>NW_026575047.1:14632500-24632500 GCF_905146905.1 Nyctereutes procyonoides | reverse complement strand
TTCCATGAAGGGAGCCTGATGTGGTACTCGATCCTGGAACTCCAGGATCATACCCTGGACCGAAGGCAGCACTAAACCACTGTGCCACCCAGTCTGCCTTACTATGTAATTTATAAACAAACATGAAATACATTATATGTGTATATATAGTTATAAATACACTTTTTCTATATCATTTTTTCCTTTATGGACAGTCCCTTCCTTGATCAATCCAGTTGGATGAAACAGACAATAGCATTAAAAAAGATAATAAACTTTATAGTAGACTATAGAGCAAAACTGTAGAATTTCAGGCAACAGAACCAATATGCATTGAGAAACTGCTTTGGATCTTTACTACTTAACCCTCTAATCTACTGTATGAGATGATTAAATCATAATTACACCTATTTCAGAGATGAAATCTTGAGACTTAGAAGCCAGTAACTTTCTGAAGATACCTCACCCAGTTTATGTCAGAATGGAGCTGAATTCAAGGTTTTCTGATTAATCCACCTCTATCATTTACAAGCACTATGAGCTTGGCACATTTGTGCAACTGTAAATGCAGGTAATGATTACAGCAGCTCATTGGCAGAGAGTGGTAAGGGTCAAGGTCATGAAAAGAAGATAATGCATGCAAGATTCTGTCTCCTTGTTGGAGAGCATGACGCTTAGTGTGTATAACAGCATATTAAATTAAGTGGTACCATCTATTCCCTCTGGAGGAGTTCAGGAAAAGACAATGTCAAAGTATCACTTGAGGAAATTATTACCAATGCAAAAATCTCTACTTGAATTAATCTAATTGAACCCTCACAGGTTTTTGATGTAGTTATTGATTTCATTGTGTAGTAATTGAAAAAATAAAGAATTGTTTTTTGTTTTTTGTTTTTGTTTTTAAATTTCAGCAAAGATAAATAATCTTCTCTAAGATGCCTGGCTTCAAAGTTAGAATGTCCTTAAAAGCCTTTTTTTTTTTTTTTTGGACTACTTACCATTTATTTTCAACCATTTATTTTCATGTGTATGTCCTCGGTGGTGAAAAGATGGAGGGGTGCTTAGTAGTATTTTGGAATACTCACTATTATTTAAATAAGAAAATGATCCTACCAGTAAAAAAGAGACCAGTGTTCAGAAGACTGTAACATAAAATAATAATTATTTAAATAAATCCTTATTGAATTGACTTCCTTACACTCAACCATCTGTATTTTCTTTCCTTTTGCAAATGCAGTCGGACTTTTAACATTCTGAGAGTAGATCCAAGGAAAGCAGGAGGTATTGAAAACAGGAGAAAGTTCTTTTAAGGCCTCAGGGCAAGCTCTGAGTTCTCTAGATGGATTTGGTTTACATTCCTTGGTGAAACCTCTGTGCATATCAAAACCTTTTATAAGACTCCATCCACAGTCCTTTTAGATATGTGGTTTAGTGATGAATGTTTACTATCTCTATACTTCCTTGTGTACATTTGTGACAGACAGATCCAGATCTCTGACCTCTAAAATAGTAAACACATCATCGCAGTTTTGAAAATCTTCAAGTTTTACTTGAGAAAAAAAGTGTGAGTTTTTAATTAATACCTTCCAAGAATCTGCCTACCACAAGCATCTGGGATATATTTTTTTCTGGTCTGGAATATAGAGGTGTTTGTCACTTCCGCATCCAGTTGACTGTGTAAAACCTACCCATGCTGTAAAAGTTTACTCTGATGTTACATCTCTCAGGAAGCCTGCCCAGATTACCTTTCCTCCCAGGCTGATCTTGATATATTTTATTTTTACAGAGAACACTGAGTTTATCTAAAAAAATAGAGCAAATTGATAGTAGCAATTTTATATTTAAAAATCTCTAATGCCAGTATAAAATCTGAATCAAGAAGGTGCTTATTTTTTTTTTTTGAAATAAATAGCAGTTAATAAGTGGAGAGCAAACAATAGTTTACAGCCTGAAAGGAGCATTGTCACGAACCACATGAATTTTACCCTGGGGAAAGTTGTATAGCTGCCCTCAAACCATTGGGTAACATTCTTTTAGTAAGTAAGATACAAATTCTGCACCCTGGTATTTCTGGTTCTCTTCTAGGCACATGGTCAGATTTTAGTTCCTCCACGCATTTAAGTTCAGGAATGATCAGGTCACTCATCTAGGTCAATGCAATATGTGTATTTTTTGTGAGCAGAAGAATTTAAGATCTGGGCTGTGACTCTTCTGGGCCTTCTCTGTTTGATGGAGCGAGGTGATCTTCCAAATGGTGAGACTCTATTCAAGCCAGCATTTGGACTAAGTCAGAAATGGAGTAGTATCCCATCCCTGCCAACCCACGATGGCTTATGACCAAGAAGCAACTATTTTGTTGCTTTAAGCCACTGAAATTTGGGATCATTTGTTAGGACGTCAAAACCTACTATTTTCTGAAGGGTACAGTACATACTTTTAAATAAAAGTTACTTTTGAATGTAATTCAGTTTAAATTGATGATTATTCTTATTCATAATGGGTGCTAGAAGGTATTTGGGATCATTCTGCTTCTTGGTTATTTACCAGAATACATTTTCCTCCCTCACCAGTGAACAAACATATGTGGGAGGCTATCTTGAGGTGTGAGGGCCATAAGAACACAAAAAGTCATTCCATCTCCTTGAGAATTTTTATAGTAAAATATATATTATATAACAATAACAATTATATAATATAATAATTATGTACTTATAATACATAATTATCATATTATAATTATCATTTATTAATTATATGATAATGATATTATGTATTATAATTATATTTAATAATTATTATTATAATATAATTATTATATTATTTTATAGTAAGAAAATTTTTTTCAGTGTTGGTTCTTTTATTTTCTTTTTTAAAGATTTTATTTATTTACTTATTTATTTGAGAGGGAGGAAGCAAGAGAGAGCACAAGTGGGGGCAGAGGGCAAGGGAGAAGCAGACCCCCCACCAAGCAAGGAGCCCAGAATCAGGGCTCCATCCCAGGACCCCGAGATCATGACCCAAGCCAGGGGCAGACACTCAACCAACTGGGCCACCCAGGTGCCCCAATTCAGTTAATTGTCTCCTTGCTTTGTATATTTCAGACTTGAAACAAAGAACTGGCAACTGAGAAACTCCAATGGGCACAGATATAAAAGCCCAAAAGAAGTCTGCTTTCTCTAGCAAAAGGACAAGGAGAATGGCAGTCCACCAAGACAGAGTCAAACACCACCGAAAAACTTTTGTTCTGCCCCACTCGCATGTGCAACTATTAAGTGAGGAACCTAGATTTCCATCCTTATTGGATGCTAACAAATGTTGCTACATCTTATACTGTACCATTGAGAAGTTCTACTTGTTTTATGGTTTGGTATATTTCTTTTAGGGACTAGTGAGAGCCCAAAGACCACTACTCTACACGAAGAAGGAGCAACTGTAGTTGTTCATTATCACAGGTTCTCCTGAAAATAAATTGGGGGGGAGAGAGTGGTTAGATCAAGTTAGAAATGACCAGGTGTTGTACATTGTGTTTACTTGTGGATGACTAAACCTGTTTTGTTTTTTTTTTAATTTTTGTTTTCATGCAAAACTTCCCAATGTCTAGGGAATAGAAATCCTGCTGAAATCATTAACATTGTCTAAGAGAGGGATCCCTGGGTGGCGCAGCGGTTTAGCGCCTGCCTTTGGCCCAGGGTGTGATCCTGGAGACCCGGAATCGAATCCCACATCAGGCTCCCGGTGCACAGAGCCTGCTTCTCCCTCTGCCTGTGTCTCTGCCTCTCTCTCTCTCACTGTGTGCCTATCATAAAAAAAAAAAGGAAAAAAAAAAAAACATTGTCTAAGAGAAAAAAATCTCACAGACCAGGGGCTGAGGAAGCTGTAAAAGCTGATATCTGGGTAGTATTTAATGTTATCTTGAGCAAAAATACAAGTATTTTGTTGAAAGTGTTACTGGATTGCATTGTTGAGTTCTGAGTTTTCACCCAGTGGCCCACTAAAAACAATGTAATACACATTTGAGCCTACCTTTTCCAAACAATCAGTTTTTCCCTGATTTTTGCTCCTCCTAAGGGAGGGGCACTAAGGAAGGATCCCGTAAGGCTAGGTGAAATGGAGATCAGTTAAAATTTTGAACAAAATCATACAATGTTTTACACATACCAATTTAGCAGCAAAAATGCCATTTGAGTTCAGAGCCCCCACACCCTAGCACAGTGTTTATTTTCCTACATACACACTGACAAGTAACTTATCAGATAATTGACAAGCTTAGAAGACATAGCAACCACTGCAAAGCTGAGAGTATCGCATTGCCTGTTCTGCATTGAGATTTCTTATTTATTTCCCACTTCACTATGTAGAAATTGAATTTCAACAAAAGATCATTATTATCCTTGAACAAATAATATGATGTCAAACATTATGTAGCCTTAAGTTTATGTTCATACATTTCATAGATGTTTGCCATTCTCCTTCCCAGATACACCCAGGAGAAGCATTTACTTTAAAATTTCCCTGATTCCCATAGTAATGAATTCACACTAGTTTACTCAAACTGGGTATTATACTCAATCTCACTTTCCGTCACTTAAACCTGTTCCCTCAGTGGAAACAGAATAACTTTCAGGATGTCTTAGCCATTCCCATTTCTCACCCATGCCAACAATGTACTATTTACATAAGCCTGCTATTGACTTCGAACTTAGCCTTCTTTATCCAGTTTGGACATGACAAAATTCTTAAGAGAAAACTGAGAGATGTTTTCCCAGCCTTTGGATCATTATTCTTTTTCTCTGTGGGAGACTTGCCAAATCTTAGCTCTAGGTCTGGGCCTAAATATCTGAAGGCATTTTCGGTCTCATCCCTCTGTGATCTCTCTCCTGGATTTACCCCCGCTTTCTAAATGTAACTTAAAAGTTAAAAAAAAAAAAAGTAAAGAGGAAAAAAAGAAAAATAAATATTATACATTCCACTCATCCTTGTTTTTCAGGCTCTTAAATATGCACAATTTACAATCGGGTCTTCTTTCCTCTTGTCTCTTGGCCAAGATTTGAAATACCTTTGAAATGCATCCCTTTTTAAAAATTCCTATTATGAACCAGTCTTTCTACTTACCTGAACTGTTATTCTTAGAGCTGTTTGTTGAGCTCTTTCAATGTATAAAATTTAAACCATCATTGTAGGTATAGCTTTGCTAGGGTCAAACAGGAAAGGAAACTTTCATGTGGAAACATGGAGTCAGCCTTGGGCAAGAATATAAAGATAATGAAGGTTCCTTAGTACCCGAGCTGAAGTTGTTGACCTATTGCTTCCTGGAGTTCCTTCTTCCCTTTCATTTACACAACTTTTCTTTACCTTCTGACTATGGGATGGGGGGGCGAAATGCCATAGTGGTTAAGGGCATAATCTCTGAACCCAGACAATCTGGGTTTACATTTCTTGCTCAGCCAGGTGATTGATTTTGATTAAGTGATGTAGCCTTTCCAATCGTCAGTTTTTATTTCTGTATAAAAGGTAACATATCAATACTTACACCATGTGGTTATCATCACTATTAAATAAGGCAAGGAATATAAATTGTGCAATGTATTTCCGAGCACATAAGAATTTCTTGCTGTTAGTTGTCATTAAGAGCAACTTTGCGTAGGAAACTGAGTTTTTCTTTTTCTCTTTGCTATATAATAACATTTTTGGATGCTCTATGCCATTTTAAGATTTTTTTCCAATGATTTTATTTTAACATTATGCTAGGAACCACAGTAAATGTTATGAGCTCTATATCATGTTAGGTTCTCAAAATCTTGGTAAGGGAATAGACAGATTGCTTCTACAGATGTAGAATCTGTACTTAGAGAGGTCAGGTCACTTACAAAAGATTTAAGTGGCATGGCTATGATTTGATTCTACATCTATTTCATTTTTACATCTTCACACTCTCTCTACACCATACCTCTTAAAAAATATCAGCACAGTGGTGACAGTATTTTAATGAGGAACTTCCTTTCCCCACGTTTATTGTTTCCATGTGCAGGGAAACTCATTAGTGTGAATTTCCTGTCTCCTCTCCACTTTCCACACCCTTTCCCCATTATTGATGACTTATGGAAAAAACAGAGAGCAGTTTTGGCTCAGTCTTTTTTTCTTCCATTCTTTTAGGAACCCACCCAGTGACAGAGAAGGTGTGGTCTGGTGTGCCCAAGGCCCTGCAATAAGTCTAGTTGTAAAGACCTCACTCTGGAATAAGAATCACTGTGATTGATTGATCTGGTAGGTCTGCCTGGTTCTATTGGGTGCTATTCCTACACAATTTGCCATATTCACCTAAATAGCTTTTAATAGTAACAGAGAAAATTTTTTTTTCATTTTCCTTGACCTTATTTATAACTCTTATTTCAGTTGGATTCAAATTTAGATGAGAAAATGTTTATTTTATTGGGTCTTCTCCTAGGTCATTGTCAAGACTGGCTTTTTAAAATGATGCCCAAGCACAGACATGTTTCATTGCCCATATGGAAGATCAAATAATTGTGGGAAAAGATTTTGGAAGAAGCCAGAGTCCTAGGCACCTTGTTAATGTATGTTTGAGCCTTAGTTTTCCCTAGATTTCAGTGCCAGATTTTTCAAGGTAGAGCTAGGTTCACAAATATCTCCTGTATCTGAGATTATTAGCTATTAATTAGGGGACAATTAACCCCATGCTCTTCTGATTATTTTCCAAGAGAATGGCTTACCAAATTTGGGAGCCTGGAGGACAATTTTAGAATCAACTAAGAACTATGCATCTTTCTTATCCCAAGTGAAGATAAAAAAGTGAAAGCAAATTTTGCATTTAGTTTATGTATCTTTTATTTTCTCATTCACTCATTTATTTATTTATCCTTTCAGTGTTTGTTGAACTCTCATTCCTTGACTAGGACTTCCCTAACACTGGAGATATAATGCTGAGCAAGCATAAAGGGCTCTTAAGTTCAGGGAACCCAAGCGAGAAGCCCATTATAGTACCAGATATCTGTATTCATTTATGTTACTTTATTTTGAGTGATAAAATCTGACCATGGTTAGTTTAAGAAAAAAATGAGAAAATATTTGGAAGCATATTGAAATATCTAGTGGAAGATGAGTAGGGAGTCAAAAACTTGTAGAGAAAAATAACCAAGGAGATTCTAGGACTTGAAAGAGCTGAAGCACTTGGGTCTTGAATTGGAAGGCTACTATTAACGTGACTCAGCCTGTTAACTCTCCCTCCCTGCCTTCTGTTGGTATCTGAGTGAATCTGACTGGACTAAATGTTTACCCTTCATTCATTAGGTATGACCATGAATGGGTAGTCAAGTTTAAGAGGTAATGTGACCACTGCTATGTGATGACTACTTCCAGAGAAAGCAGAATTATTTTGAAATGAGCAGTGTCTCCAAGAAGGCTCTGCTCTATGAAATGGATGAAATTCCTGTTTCTATAAATCAAAGTGATAGAATATCATATATTTCTATAGTGCAATCTAAAAATAAATGGATTTCTTGACTCTTATTACATCTACGTTCTCTTTTCTCTCCTATGTTCAAAGATGTTGCTCCCCAAAGTCATCCAACAATGCCATATGAAACTCTCAGACCTCCACAGGGAAAGTAGGCATTATACTTTTTACTTTGGCATCAGGTGCTCACATCCCCATTTCTTACCAGGCAATGGGAAGAGGAGCTTTGTGGATGTTGGGTGGAATATTTCAGCATACTTCCTGGCTCAAAGAACCTTCCTAAAGAGTGTTTGCTGAATGATAGAAATTCTATGAGGCCTAACTAAGATGAAAAACTGTTACAGACTTAAATGTCTCCCCAAAATTCATATGGCAAAGCCCTAAACATCCAATACCTTATAATGTGATTATATTTGGAGATAAGGTCTTTAAAAGGGTGATTGATTTAAAATGAGGGTCTTGGGGTGGGGCATTAATCCAATCCACTGGAAATTTGGATGAAGAGATTTGGGCACACAGTGAATCACCAGGCATGTGTGCACATAAAGGAAAAGTCATGTGAGGATACAGTGAGAAAGCAGCTATCTACAAGCCAAGGACAGAGGTCTCAAGAGAAACCAAACCAAATGACATCTTGATTTTAAGCTTCTGGCCTCCAGGACTGTGAGAAAATACATTTATGCTGTTTAATCCATATAGTCTGTGGTATTTTGTTATGGCAGCCCTAGAAAACTAACACACCAATTATTCTGGTTTTCCTGGGAAAGAGAGGTTTCCAGGGTTGTAGGACTTTCAGAGTAAAATTGGAAAATCTTGGATACATTGGGGCAAGTTGATCACCTATAGTTTAAGCCAACAACCGTGTGTAGCAATCCTGTTGAAAACATCCTGCCTGGGTGGCTTAGTTGGCCGGATGCTGGACTCTTGATTTTGTCTTGGGTCATAATCTCAGGGTCATGGGAATAGGCTAACATGGAACTCCATGCTCACTGGGGAATCTGCTTGGGATCCTCTCTCTCCCTCTCCCTCTGCCTCTCCACCCACATGTGCACATGTGCATATACTCTCCCTCTCTTTCAAATAAATAAATCTTTAAAAATATTCAGAGGAATAAAGGAAGTATTGAGTGTCAAGGACCCAACATAGTACCTGCCACATGGTTGTAATTCAAATGATAGGATTAATAGTAAAAATAAAATTAAATAGTAAAATAAATAGTAAAAATAAAATGTATGTTTTCAAACATTATTTATCATATAGTGTGTTAAAAGAAGTAAACATCATCTCAACTTATTCTGACAAGCACCACAATTATTACCATTTTGCAGATGAGAAAATTGTCTTAATCTCATAGAGATTAATCATAGAAAGAGTAAATAAATCTTCCAATGTCATACAATTTACAAGTAATAGCACTGAGATAGTAACTGAATTTGGTCTGACCCAGAGCTTGTGTTCCTTCCTCAAGATCCCCTCTGCATCCTTAACTCCCATTGTTTCAGTTGATTTCTCTTGTGATATCCCTTTCATTCCTGACTAAATAGTTCCATATTTCCCTGGCTTGAGTACTGAGTTCATGATTTTCTAGTTTCCAATTTGGCTGCCCCTAGGGAGTACTTTGTACTCAATCACTGATTTCCATTGCTTATTAATTGACTCAATTATTCTACCAACCTTTAATATGTGACATTTTTGCATTATGGATTCAAGTTATAAATACAAATAACCCAAATCTTGTCCTCTTAGTTATAGAGGGATCTTTATGTAGAGTCAGGGAATTTTATTCAGCAATACAACCTCAGTTCTATTTTAATAGTCTGTATATTGAAATAATACTTATCAGAGAAAAGAGGCTATTTTTTCTCCAAGAATTAGACCCGTCTCTAGACTCAAGGCTGAGATGGGCTGTTTCATAGGACCTATGGTGTGGGTCTAGCTACCCAGCTTGCTTTTCTCTATGTTCTCAAATGTAACTTTTAAAAGAGTGAATACAGGCAGAAGTAAAGAATTCACACTAAATGTTGTGGGGTTTTGTCTTTTTTTTTTTTTTTTTTGCTTTCTTTAGAAAACAAACACTGCTTATCCAACCCATCAATAAGCAACCACCAGTCTCTGAATCATCAGTAATGAAATGGACACAGGCTCAGTGTTCTAGCAGATGACTATGAAGAGTGGAACATAAGAAACGTGATCTGGAAAAATGTTTACTGACCGAAAAGTCATCATGCTGCCTGGAGCTTTGTCTTCAAGTTCATTTTCACTAAGAGCTAAGGCTGTGGATTCTTCATTCCAGTTCTTTTACCATCCTTGGCTAGAAAGAAATTCTTACACCTTGGATTCTTCATAGGCTAAATGGGACCATGGTGACAAAGACCCACTGGAAAACATTGTTTTCAGCAAGTAAGATGGTAGAAATCATAGCATGATATTTGGAGACCTCTAATGTTGCTAAAGATAAACTGTCATAGCGAGTAAAACCTTGTTTCACAGTCCCAGTGAAACATTTTTTTTCTAGCTCTTTCTTTCTAAATGCTCCTCAAAAATACACAATTCAGCATATTTTTGAAAACCTAATGATATTTCCAAGAGGTATTTATTGTGGTGGTTTGGAGTGGCATGAGGTAGACTTCCCCTCCATCTGACCTCCACATCTCTGGATGTGACTTACTCTTCCTAGGTTATGGGGTACAACTGACATTTGCTCCTTGAATTGGACCCTGTTCTCTTTGGCCACTGTCATGCCCAGATCTGACCACCAGAGCTACACTTCCCAGAGAGTGGTCATTAGAACAGTTTTCCATTCATCTGTAGGACTCTGCTCAGAATAAAGAACAAACTGACTTTGGAGTCACTTTCAGGAAAATGCATGCCATCAGTAAGGGCTGCTTTTTTCATTTGGCAGAGCTCTGGGAGGGGCAGGTCATTGCAGTAAGCCAGTTATGTTTCTGATCAACACAGGGATTGTTTTATGTTCAGCAAGAAGACTTTGATTGCCACAAGCTGGTGCAAGATATAGTTGTACTTGAAGAAGTGTGGAAAACATTCCTCTCAGCAAGGCTGTGGGCTATGGAAGGAGAGTGAAACACAAGCATTGGAGGCCTTAGAGTCTGTTACTGAGGATCAGCCTTCTCCACCAAGTATGGTGATGCCCTTGGCAGCAGCAATGCTGGAACTCTTACGGATGGGTAAGAGCCTACATCTGCCTGATTGGAATCAATGGCCCTAAACAAAGAGAGGGTGTACCTCAGAAAACAGATATTCTTAACATTGACCATTATGAGCACCACAGGGGAAAGATAACTTGGGCCCAAGGAAATGGCATGTGGGAAACTGGTTGGAAGCAAAGGGTGTTTCCTCAAAGCGAGAGAAGTGCCACTGTCAGCAGCACCAGTGAACTTCAGTCTTATCATAAACTTGACCTCACAGAATTGGATCAGGTCACCTCTCTCATGATTTCTGCATGGTCCAGGTAGTTTGTCCAGCAGCTTTAATGACACTGTATTTTTTTTTTTTTTTGAGATTTTTCCCTCCATCTCAGCCATTTTTTGCTTTGCTCTGTTCTTGTTTGTGGGTGATGCTGGAATCGACTGGAATGGAAAATATTCTGGAGAATCTGACAGTGTGTATTTAGGGCTTTGTGGTTTGTCAAGGCCTTTCACATGACCTCACAAGTTCACTGAAATTAGGGATTCTGGAGAACATAGCACGCAACCTCTCTCCAGATAGGAAATACCTGTCGAGCTCAATGGAATACTCAAACAAAAAGAGCATCCATATGTCCGAGTTCTAAAGAGGTAAATTGAGTCTTAAAGAACTCAGGGAAATAGCTTATTAGTGCCAGGGCTGATAAAACAGCAAAAGATCTGAAATTCAGCTTTCCTGATAAAAACTGCTTTCCTGGAGCAGTTTTCTGCTCTTTCCTTTTTTATCCTTGTATATGTATTTACTATTATTATTATTATTATTATTATCTTTATTACATTAGTTGTGCATGAGACAGCTCTATCACTCCAAAGCAATGTGAACAGAGTTTTAGACGGTGACATCATTGTAGAGCTCAGATGTGTTCATTGCTATAAGCGGAAAGCTTCCAGCAGGCTATGGTTTAATGAGGCAATCTCAAAGCAGCTTAAACCATTGTTTGCCTTTCGCCTTTGTTTGCAAATTCAGCACAACTTCGTGAAATCTGCCAGAAAATGACAAGAGTCTAGCAAAATTGCTCATAACTCGAGGGACTGGGTGAAAGTAAACTGTCATCGCCTCTTTCCGTGGCAATTTGAGATGGTCGATGAGACAGGCCCCAGCACACAGGTTTCAAGGTCAGAACAACAGCAGCCCAGAGTGGACATTTTCCTCCAGCAATTTCACCTCTGAAACCCAGGACCCTGGATTCCACTGCAGTATTGAAAAATCCAGGTTGCCCCCCAAATTGGCTCTAAAAGTCATTTCATGGAAATAGTCCTCAAAAATAGGATCTCAATGGCAGTAAAGATTATCACTGGGTTTCCAAAGAAGATAAAAACATCCACATACATACAAGTGCAATTATATGATGTTTGTGTTTTTTCTTCTGAAAAACAAAACAAATGAACAAACAGAAAAAGAGGAATGGACATATAAATACAGGGATCTAACTGGTGGTTGCCAGAGGGGAGAGAAGTAGAGGAAAGAATAAAACAGATAAAGGGGATAGAGATATCAACTGCCAGTTATAAAATAAATAAATCATGGAGATGAAAAGTACAGCTTAGGGGATATGGTCAATAACATTGTAATAATGTTGTATGGTGGCAGATGGTGACCACACTTTTTGTGGTAAGCAGTGAGTAATGTATAGAACTGTTGAATCATATATGTACATCTGAAACTAACATCACATCATATGCCAGCTATACTTCAATAATAAAAATTTAAAAAATAAAATAAAACACCAATTCTATTTTTTTAGATTTTATTTATTCATTCATTTATTCAGAGAGCGAGAGAGAGGCAGAGACACAGGCAGAGGGAGAAGCAGGCTCTATGCAGGGAGCCCGACATGGGACTCGATCCTGGGTCTCCAGGATCAGGCTCTGGGCTGAAGACAGTGTTAAACCGCTGAGCCACCTGGGTTGCCCACACCAATGCTATTTTTATTAGACACATAGCAGGTTACAATAGTAAGGAAAGAGGAAGAGAAGAAGAAAGAGAAAGAAGAGGAAAAGAAGGCAGCAACAAAGAACGTCCTGGAAAATAAATAACTCTGCCATAAAGATGTGAAGAGGACCCAAGACCTGGTATCTACACAATATGGAGATTTTGCCTTTCATGCCCCAGTGAGTTAAGAGCCAGATTCACTAACAGGCTGGAGGACCCAGACTTTCTACACCTGCCTTCCTTTCTTCCCACCCCTAAGGAGAACTTAACCTTATAGACCTCCACCACCAGGGAAAGCACTCAGCCTGCTTGCTGTGCTCTGTGTTCTGGAAGGATAGCTGGGAAGACAGTGTGCAGAGGTGGGAGGAGAGGGGAACTCAGGCCAGTGTAGGTGGAGCTCTTCCTCTTTCCTGCTCATTGTTACTTGGTTGTAGATCATCTGAATAGTGGGGGACATGGAAAGAGAATTATATAAGAAGCCAGACATGTTACTGATTACATACATTTGGGAGGAAGATACAACAACAAGTGTATGGATGGGGTTGTTGGTGGAGCTGATAGCAAGCACAGGATACAGGAGAATTTAGATTTTGCGAATTCTTGCCTGAGAGACATGTGCATCACTGGAATACCCTCATTCATCATTTTGGATACTTAACTTTTTTTTTTAATATGGCTCTGTAGGGAAACTGTCATAAGCCCTGACATTCACCAGGTTTTATTTGTTTCTCTATTATAAACCCAGTAGAAATAGTTTTTGCCCAATTCCTCATTCTCTTTGCAGTACAATGAGTAGTTAGATTAGGAGAGAGTACACAGATGGTCTGGACTGCTAGCTCTGGTTCAGTAAGCTATGCCTGAGGCATCAGGGTAGGTAGAACAAGACCAAGATTATGGTCACAGGCTTTTCCCAGTCAGCCCAAATTTAAAGATGTTTTTCCCACTCCTAAAACAACAACAACAACAACAATAATAATAATAATAATAATAATAATACTGTCTTGGGAGAGGCATCCTCAGCAGGTTACTGCCACATTGTAAGAGGATCCTGAGATAGAAGACATTGGTTTCCAAGGCTGGGAATCCCCCAAACTTAAAGTTCATAGCTTGAGATCAGAGAACATCTAATTACCCCTTCCCGGTACTGGTTCCAAGGGGGGCTTCTGGGAAACGAGAGGGTAGAGGAATGAGTCAAGTGGGTTTTTGACCAATTTAAGTCTACAGTCCTTACCCACTCCTGAGTCAAATGCCTACTGAAATTTGATAAAAGCTATGGAAATTCTCCCCAGAAACTGGATTAATGCATAAATTTGAGGAAACCTTTAGTGGATTTCAGATCCATATGATCTTATTTAATTAAGTCAAGGGGTTAGAAACCAAAAACAAAGATCCAGGACACAAACAATTTGGAGATATTTTGGAAATGTCAGTTTCCAATTGGTCACTCATTTTCTCTCAATGTTTTCTCAGAAGAAATAACAGTAAGACTCTAAAACCAGGTGGATCCTGGGATATTTAAACATAGGTCAGAAGAAAGAGGTATACTGTATGGAACCAGAAAAGATCCCAAATAGGCAGAGGAATGTTGAAAAAGAAAACCAAAGCTGGTGACATTGCAATGCTGGACTTCAAGCTATATTACAAAGCCGTAATCATAAAGACAGTGTGGTACTGGCACAAAAACAGACACATAGATAATGGAACAGAATAGAGAACCCAATATTGTACCCTCAACTCTATGGTCAACTAATTTTCAATAAAGCAGGAAAGCATATCCAATGGAGAAAGGATAGTCTCTTTGATAAATGTTGTTAGGAAAATTGGACAACCACATGCAGAAACTGGACAGTTCTTTTGCACTATACACAAAGATAAACTCAAAATGGATGAAAGATCTAAATGTGAGACAGGACATTCCTGGAGGAGGATATAGGCAGCAACCTCTTGGACCTCAGCCACAGCAACTTTTTGCTAGACATGTCTCCAAAGGCAAAGCAAACACAAGTAAAAATGAACTATTGGGACTTCATCAAAATTAAGTTTCTGCACAGCAAAAAAAAAAAAAAAACTGTCAACAAAACTAAAAGGCAACTTACAGAATGGGAGAAGATATTTGCAAATGACACATCAGATAAAGGGTTAGTATCCAAGATCTATAAAGAACTAAATCAAACTCAACACCCAAAAAACAAAGAATCCAGTAAGAAATGGCCATACAAATGGCCAAGAGACACATGAAAAAATACTCCATATCATTTGGCATCAGGGAAATACAAATCAAAACCACAATGAGACATGCTAGAATGGCTAAAGTGAACAAGACAGAAAACAACAAATGTTGGCAGGTATGTGGAAAAAGAGGAGCCCTCTTACACTTTTGTAAGGAATGCAAGCTGGTACAGCCACTCTGGAAAACAGTATGGAGGTTCCTCAAGAAGTTAAAATTAGAGCTACCCTACAATATAGCAATTGAACTAATAGGTCTAATAGGTATTTACCCTAAAGATACAAATGTAGTGACCTGAAAGGACACCTGCACCCCAGTGTTTATGGCAGCCAATGTCCACAATAGCCAAACTATGGAAAGAGCTGAGATGTCCATTGACAGATGAACAGATAGGGAAGATGTGGTGTGTATGTATACAATGGAACACTACTCAGCCATCAGAAAGGATGAATACTTATCATTTACATCGATGTGAATGGAACTGGAGGGTATTATGTTGAGCAAAACAAGTCAATCAGAGAAAGACAATTATCATATGGTTTTACTCATATGTGGAACATAAGAAACAGTGCAGAGAATCAAAGGGTAAGGGAAAGAAAACTGAATGGAAAGTCATCAGAGAGGGAATAAAACCATAAGAGACTCTTAACCATAGGAAACAAACTGAGGGTTGCTGGAGGGGAGGTTGGTGTGGGATGGGGTAAACTGGGTGATGGGCATTAAGGAGGGCATGTGATGGGATGAGCACTGGATGTTATATACAACTAATGAATTAGTGAACATTACATCTGAAACTAAGGATGTACCATATATTGGCTAATTGAATTTAAATTTAAAAAAATTTTGGGCAGTCCAGGTGGCTCAGCGGTTTAGCGCTGCCTTTAGCCCAGAGCCTGATCCTGGAGACCTGGGATCAAGTCCCATGTCCGGCTCCCTGCATAGAGCCTGCTTCTCCCTCTGCCTGTGTCTCTGCCTCTCTCTCTCTCTCTCTTTCTCTCTCTCTCTGTATCTCATGAATAAATAAATAAAATCCTTTAAAAAATAGTAATAAATGAAAAAAATTAAAGAAAAAAGGAGAAGTTCATCAAAGAGGCAAATTCATGAAAACCAGGGCTGGGACAGAAATGCCATGAGGAAGAGCCTCAAATTCTCTTTTGCTTTTAGAATACAACACAAACTCTTTAAAACTATAAGGACCTTGCTTGATTTTACCTCCACCTGTTACTTACTCCTCATCTCATTCCACTCTCCTTGTGTTCCAAGAACCTCTAACACTTCCCTGAGCACTCACCCCATCCCAGAGCTTATCCCCTCAGTACCCAAGACTGGAAGTGTTCTTGCTATAGCAGCTTATGCCAGGATGGATTCCTCCTCAGTATCTCATCAATTCATCAGAGAGGGAGCACCTGTGTGGCTCAGTGATTAGGCATCTACCTTTCACTCAAGTTGCAATCCTGGAGTCCTAGGATCGAGTCCCACATGGGGCTTCCTGGAGGGAGCCTGCTTCTCCCTCTGCCTATGTCTTTGCCTCTCTCTGTGTGTCTTTCATGAATAAATAGAATTTTAAAAATTCACAGAGAGGACTTTGTTCATCTCTTAACCTAAATTTGTCCCCTCATTCCAACCACAGGATTCGGTTTGTTCTCCTCATATCTCTCCCTACAGAATATCATCGATGTTACTTTATTTTTAAAAATTTTTAAAATATTTTTATTGGAGTTCGATTTGCCAACATATAGTGTAACACTCAGTGCTCATTCCGTCCAGTGCCCCCCTCAGTGCCCTTAAAAATAGTAGCTAACACGTGTTGAGCACTTACTATGTACTAGGCACTAATGTTTAGTAGTGATTAAAATTTAATCTTCCTGAGGACTTTAAGATATGGGGACTATTATTATTCCCTTTTAAGATATGAGAGGAAACAGACACAGAGAGGTTCAGCAACTTGCCTAAGGTAACACAGAAAAAGGGGACCCAGGACTCAAACTCAATTCTCTGGCTAGACTGTCTTGCTATCCTGTCACTGCCACTTCTGTCTCCCTGACCAGAAGGGAAGTTCCCAGGGGCAGAGACCCCTCCTGTCTTCACTGCTGCATCTCGGGCAGCTGGAACAATGTGTGGCACATACTCTGTGCTCAGATGTTTATTGCAGAGATGATAAAGGGAGAAGGGGAGATCTCAGAACATGTCAGAAGAAGGAACTCGAGTGCTAGGTCTGAGGAGTCACTGTGAGACTCACACAGCAGATCAAAGGAAGGAAAACATCTTTCTGGATTCAGGGCTCCCTGCTTAGTTAATGTGTGGTGTTACCTAAATCCTTTGCCTGAGCCAAGCTTTATTTCCCTGGTTGTCATAAATCTTGTAGTTTACATCAAGCACGTAGCACACAGCAGGTCCTCAGGATGTGGCAGGGGCTGTGATGGAAAGGCAGAAGGGGGAAGAGGAGGGAGGAAACAGGGAGGAAGAAAAGACAAACAGGGAGATCAGCTTATTGTATTGAACCTACATATTGTTTTAACCACTATAAATTGCTATATGAATGTTCAATGGGCAACCTCTTAACTCTCAGGTACTTTGGTCTGTTGGAAAGAACAGGCATTTGGAGTCAATTATTCTTAAACTTTTTTTTTTCTTTTTAGATTTAATTTATTTATTTGAGAGAGAGAGACAGAGAACAAGCAGGGGGAGCAGCCAGTAGAGGGAGATGGAGAAGTAGGCTCTCTGCTGATAAGGGAGTCCAGCGTTGGTCTCTGTCCCTTAGATCATGAGCTGAGCCAAAGGCAGATGCTTAACTGACTGAGCCACCCAGGGGCCCCTATTCTTGAACTTTTGTTAGTGCTTTATAACCAGTGGTGTGCCAGTACATGTTTAGTCATTGGCTCTTAGGCTAGGAGATGGGGCTGATTTGTAGCAATCATTGATCTACGTGCCATAAATAATTTCACTGTGGCTGACTTCAAGTGACCAATGTGGCACTCTTGAATAGGGAGTGGCCTCACAAGCTAGTCTGAGCTGACTCCAGTACAACCATGTTACCTTCCACCATGTGACCTTGCAGAACTAATATCTCTAAAACTCAATTTCATGCCCAACAAATAGTATCTGTCTGTCTCCAGATCTGGGGTTACTGGACAATATTAAATGTGACAGTTCGGGGAAATATCAAACACAGTGCCTGGCACATAGCAGGAAACAATGAACATTGGCCCCTTCCTTTTAAAGATAATCTGAGATTAAAAATCCAAAAAGTAGGGGATCCCTGGGTGGCTCAGCAGTTTAGCGCCTGCCTTCGGCCCAGGGTGTGATCCTGGAGTCCCAGGATCGAGTTCCACATCGGGCTCCCTGCATGGAGCCTGCTTCTCCCTCTGCCTGTGTCCCTGCCTCTCTCTCTCTCTCTCTCTGTCTCTCTCTGTGTGTCTCTCATGAATAAATGAATAAAATCTTTTTTAAAAAATCCAAAAAGTTTCCTCAAGTTTGTGTTACTATGGAGAGAACTGGGAAGAGAATCCAGATCTCAGGAGAAACAATATTTATCTTATTCTTCCACTTTCTTTTTCATTCTGTCTATAATGATCTTATCTACACATTTTTCCTTTGCTCTCATTTCCTCTGACTAGAGCTAGACAGTCAATTGCAGAAAGGATAAAATAAATGAGAAGTAATAACTATGGCCTTGGTACCACATTTACTTTATAAATAAAATGAATCTTTCAGAACATTTTGTCTGATGAAATGACATAGATGGGACCCTAAAGCCAGATTTGGAAAATCTTAAATATACAGATTGAACGATTTTAATAAAAAGTGGCAAACCCCTTGATTTATTAGAGAAGTTGTTAACCAACTGACAAACGCATATGTATATGCACACATACATATGTTCGTATCTTACGTAAATATGTGTTCTTGTACATGCATATTAGACTACATTTTTATTCATAAATTTGTAGGTAATTTCAAACAGGGAGACTCAGAAATAATTAGTTTATTGATTTGATTTTTTATCCATTTAATTTTTATCTCCTTAATTATTCATGCATCCAATCTTCGTGGGATATTTGCCACGTGTCAGACTCTGCTAGGCAAGAAAGCGTACCAAAATCATTTCTAGGGGTCTCGTGCACTGTAGGAGTTAACCGACTCCTGGGTAGATAGACATATACAGAGATAGTTGCAATGCAAGTAAGGACAAAACACATGATAAAAAAAAGGGGGGGTAGATGCATAAAGCTTGCCATCTTCAATTCTGTAAAGTAATGATCTTGCAGAAAATGGGGTGGATGGAAGCATTTTCGTTTAGCTAGCTTTACTTTTTACTTATATATACCTGTATTGAAGGATAGAAACAAAAATGGACTGTCAATGACTCAACATAGGATTGTCTGAGATCACATCCCTGAGTAGTCCGTCCTGAATCATCCAAGACTCAAGCCTTCTTGGATTCAGGGTCTACCGGCACCCACGAGGTAATACACTTATCTGCCTGTAGATGGCAGACTTCGCTCATTGTTCCGATGGATTTCACCCACACCTGTTGGATGTTAAACTTTGGGCCACAGCAGTCTAAACCTCTGCCTTCACGCTGCTCCACAAATGTAGAGCTACATCATTTCTTTGCTTGGTCCACCTTAAAACCTTGCGATGCGACACATTTTTCATGTCAGGGAGTTTTTAACGTACCTTAGCATTTTGGGGAGGGTACAGTTCATAAATGAGTAAGTAGGCAGGGTTTCAACTTGAAAGACTTTTGATCTTCGGATGTAAATAAGAAATTATTTAAGAAAAAAGTCAATACTGTGGAAAAACCAGGTAAATTTAAAATAGAGGCCACTAACCCTGAATATAAACATGCCTGTGAAGCATAGACTCTCTTTGCAACAGCCCACACCTGTTTCTTCTCTGAAGTTCTGGCAATCTGTTAGCACCTTGGCCCAAGGGCTAGAATTATTTCAATGAAGCAAGCGTTTACTGGCTTCCTTCTATTTGCAGGATACTGCATTCAGTGATAAGAAAACATACAGCTGAATAAGCACAAAACTAGGCCTTTGAAACTCATAATTTTGGGGAGGAAGCTAATAATAACGTAGCTAGAACATCACAAATTCAAGAAAGGTACTCTAGGGGTTCAGGGGTAGAGGGTATCACACCTAATAACAGTGGAAGAGATATTTGTGAAAACATGGAATTAGAATTAGCTGTGAGATTATTTGCAGAGCCTTCACAGGCAGCTCTAGAGAGAAAGCATTACAAACATTTGAATCAGTTTGGACAAAATCATATTTAGCAAGTTCTTTGAAGGCAAAAAATTGTCCTATTAAGTAGAATTGAATTTGGATTTTGTGGCCAATTAATCTGTATAATCCCAAAATAAACATGTATATTATCTGCTATTTATTCTGTATCTTGAAATAATTATATATTTATATACCACACTAAAATATACCTATCTGGCAACTTTATAGTTTTTAATATATGCTTATTATAAAAAAAAATCTATAAACTTTGGGGGAAATAATTAGTCAGTAATAAAAATAACCTGTAATCCTACCTCCCTGATAAAGCTTTTCATAATATTTCAGTGTTAAATAAAACTTAATGATTAAATAAACATTCTAAGAGTGTGATGTCTACATTTATTAAAAGCTACTAGCTCGAGACTGAAATTATCGGCACATAAGGCCAGTCATGAGCACAATGACATTTTCCTGCCTTGTTAAAAATTATAAGGAATCGATGAGAATGATTTTCATTTTGAAACTAGAAAAAATAACAAATGCATTTTTTTTTTTCCAGTAAGGTCCCAGTGTTGGGTTTTGTCTATAAAAGATTTGAGTTTAAATCTAAGCTAAGATGAATCATTTATTGGGTTGTTGCTTTTCTTCCTGAGACTCTGTTTCCTTTTCAGTAAAGTGATATCATAATACCTACCTTCACTTATGAGATTCAAAGGAAGTTGTGTGGTAGACCTGACACATAGCAGGTGCTTATGAAATGTAACTTCCTTCTTCACTATGTAGGGTAAGCCTGTTTTCTTTTACTCCCTGAGGCTTTCTGAGAAAAATCACTCTAGTCTGGAATTTTTCAGCTTTGGTGCTATTGACATCAGGGTCAGATAAATTTCTGATACAGGGGCTGTAGGAACCCGCAGGATGTTTATCAGGATCCCTGTCCTCTACCCAAGAGATGCCAGTGGCAACTCCCCAGTTGTGGCAACCAAAAATGTCTTCAGAAATTGTCCAATGTTTCTGGGAGGTACAAATCACTGCTTATTGAGAATCACTGCCCCAGTGTTTTAATTGATATATATGGATGGGGAACGCCTCTCTGTCTCTAATACACTTGTGCCATACACCATGGCCAACAGCTGCAACTCTGGCTGAGAGCTTTTAAACCCTGCCTCCCCGGGTCACCTGGGTGGCTCGGTGGTAGAGTGTCTACCTTCGGCTCAGATCATGATCCTGGGGGGTTCCCAGGATCTAGTCCCTCATCAGTCCCTCATCCTCTGCAGGGAACCTGCTTCTCCCTCTGTGTCTCTGCCTCTCCCTGTGTCTTTTATGAATAGATAAAGTCTTTAAAAAACGAACAAACAAATCCTGCCTTCCTAAGCTTCACAAAACTACAACACACAGTGTGACCCTTTCCTGCCCTTTCCTGCATCACCTAGCTCCTAAGAAGTCTTGTATACAACAGTTTGTGTTTTAATTTTTTAATGTGTTTTAAAGATGTATTTATTTTACAGAAAGAGACTGAGACAGGGGGAGGGAGAGCAAATGAGCTGGAGGAGGGGCAGAAGGAGAGAGAGAATCTCAAGCAGACTCACTGCTGAGTGACATGAGGGTGGGGCAGGAGGAGGGAGCTCAATCTCATGACTCAGCCAAAATCAAAAGTCAGATGCTTAACTGACTGAGCCACCTAGGAGCCTCCATAGTTGGCATGTTAGCATCTTTTTCTTCCAGACAGCTCATAGGATCCATAATCTTCTATGTTGCCATAGGTTCATTATCTGGTTTGCCATGGGTGAATCCTTCACCCACTGAATCACAGTCCCCCCATCTGCATGCACGATATACCCAAATACACTTCTGTTTTGGGTCCCCTTAGCAATCAGGTTTTCCACTGGCACTGCCATGGACCACAGACCACTTGGCTGAAACCGTGGCTTTTTTCATAATTTGGTGTCATCTTAATCTCCCAGGAACCTGGCTCACAGGTCCATATACCCAGTGACTGACGTAGATGCTATATATATATATATATATATATATATATATATATATATATATATAAAACTCTTCAGAAGAAGGGTTGTGTTGCTTGAATAGGATGATGGTGGATTCTCTATGAAATGATGACAATGGGGTGGCACTGAGATTTGAGCTAGACTCTGCTATTCATACTTGTCTTTTACTTCTTTTCTCTATGTCAATTATTTTTGTCTGCCATTTTGTACTTTTGCAGAATGTGCACAATCAACACAAGTATTTAGGTACTTTAAGGGCATTGAGCAGTCTGTCATGTCGTTGGCTATAAGAACTCCACCTGCATGCAAGGGCATGCGGCTCTCTGCACAAACCCTAACCACCATTCCTTTTTCCTTCCTGATACTACCATGAGTTTCATGCCCAGCTAGGCTATTGTTTAAAGGGAATAACCACTGAGAAGCACCTCATCTCTATCTCTTTGAAATTATAGATCCACCCTCTATCAGGAACTCCTTATTTTAGTAACTTTAAACCCTATCCATTTTATTGGGTATCCTTGTTCACCAAATTCAGTTCAAATAAAACCAAAGTTCTTATCATACTGTATATTGAACTTCTGGACTGACCTGTGCCCAGATGAGCCATATCAAATTCTTTTCCCTAGGCTTTTCTAGATTTTTACCTTTGTTTTTTCTCCCATGACTTATAGTTACTAGTGGTAGCCAAGATTTCTCAAAAAGCAGAATCTCTGGCAGAGGCTTGCATCATATAGCTTATTTTGGAAAGTAATCCCAAGGAACAGGATAGGGCATAAGAAAAATGAAGCAAGGAAGGAAGGAAAGAATATTAAAATTTGTTATTGGAATGGTCACTGTTCTGGATTTCTTAGGCTACATTCTTCTGGAAACCTTTGATCCATGTGTCATGTTCCTCAAACTTGTCCCCTTGAGGGACAGAAAAAGGTTGTATATACCTGTAGGCTTCAATATCCCATTGGTCAAAATTAGCCCTGTGGGCTATTAACTCATTATAATTCCAGGCTTGTACATGTGTCAAAAATGGCTTACCCAGTTGTTACAAAGAACACATGTGACAGCATGAGGTGTTTAGTGCAACAGAGGAAAGTACCTTAAGAGTATCCTCACTTGCAAATTATCATTGAGCCATGGCTGAGATAAAAATTGTAAGTGCAGCAGATACGAGGTAAGATACAAAAACTACCTAACCTGTGCAGTGTCCAAGTCCCTTCAGGTGATGAGGTTATGGGACCCTGAATAAGAGCTGCTTTACGTTATCAGTGCTAGGGCTTTCTCATTACCAGCAACAAGAGAGAAGATGAAGTTCTATCTGATAAGCGGTAACTAGTGGAAATGTCTTATACAGATAAAGGCAGCCAGAAGAAAGGTAAAAATCTCAAGATGGATTCAAATGGGCATGTATTTATACAAGATCAAAATTGATAATAATATACCCCTTAACCTCACATTGGCTTTTCATTCTTCTCTCAATCTGAGCCTTCTTCCAGTTCAGTCACCAACCCTATTCTATACGGTGACATTATCAAAGAGAAAGGCTTCATCAGATCGCCACCATGATCTTCACCCTTGGTCCTGGATTTTCATATCATTTCTAATTTTTGTAGAATCCAGATGTTTTGGCGGGTTTGTTTACATGTCCAGATGTAACCCAGTCTTATTAATAGATCCCATGCATGAAGTTGAGCTGAATATTAGTCAATCATTGGACATCTGTGATTTCAGCTCTTCCCCCTCTGAAGTCTCTAAAGAATGTCAGCATTTAATAAATATTCTGCTTACTCTGTGTTTAAGCCTGTGGAAGAATATTGTCTCAAATGATTTCATATTAAAGTACTCCACTACCAGTGTTTGCACACATGTGTATGGGAGAAGAATGAAAAGCCAATGCAGAGTTAAGGAGCTTATTATTAGCAATTTGAATCTTATATAAAACATACTGTTTTGAAGCCTGTGTGTACACCTGGTGTGTGTGTGTGTGTGTGTGTGTGTACACATGGGCATGTGGTAGAGGGAATGTAGAAGTTACAAGTTATAGGGGGTTATGAATTAAAGGATGAAGTATCTTCTTAGGTTGGGTGTCCCTAGTCACAGAATGTGAGACAAAGATTTTAATGCAAGTGGTGGGGTGGGAATGGGTGATCCCAATTTGGGTGATCCCAGGCAACTCTGGTAGGCAACAGGCGAAATAAGACAGAATAAGAAAGAAGGTTGTCTTATTCCACATCCTCTGAAAAGCAGACATCAAGGCAGGGTTACATGTATAAGCATTTCATTGGGGGAAAATATCTAAGAGAAAATGAGGAAAGACTAGGAGAAGTTTGGAGATTTGTCAGATTTCAATGGAGGTTTGAAGGACAAGGAAGGAAGAAGGTTGGGCAGGAGCACCTTAGACTGCTAAGAAAAATTTGTTGAGACCTGTATGGAGCCTTTGAGTCCTCAGAACTTATCAGAGAAATATAGCACTTGCTTCAGTGTCCCCATCTGTCAGACACTGGCTGAGAACAGTCCACGAGAAGCGTGGTCTTGGTGCAAATGTGGTATTGGATTTAAGAATGGAACAGCTGGGTCTCTCAGTCAGTTACTTCCCTGAAGTCAGAGATCTGACAGGTGTATTCTCAAAACCATCACAGAAGCCAATTCCAGGTGCAGATGCTCTTAAAGAGTGTGCTGCTGACATGGGCATTGGGGCGCAATCTTGCTCCGGACCTCTGATGCCGGAGGAGGACAGACTTAGATGTTGTCCTACCTGAGGGCTGAGGAAGCTGAGATACTTATCTCCCAGGTGCCACGTGGAATTACTTGAGGACTGGTCCCAGGAGCATCAACCACCTGGCACCTCCTGCTTGTCCCATGCTCAGCCAGAGAAAGCCCCCAGGCAGAGAAGCACAGATGCTCAAGTGGGAGGCCATTGGCACACATGGAATGGAAACCACCAAGGGGGTATGGCCGAGCACCAACAGAATCCGTTACAGTGAGCTAAGGAAAAAGGAAAGCAAATTCTCCTGAATGCTAATTATTTGTTCTTCAGCCTCTCTAGGTTTCCCAGGATTTGAGGGTAGTCAAGTAGCATTTTCTTACTGTTTATGATTTCCCTCTGAGACTATCATTGCTTTAGGCAAATGTATTCATGTGAAGAATCATTTTTCTCCATGTCTGAGCCTGTAATAAATGTCAACCCTTTTTTGGCAACTGCAGCTAATGCTGCAGACCTACCATTACAGAAATTGAAATTACATATGTTAGGACCCCAGATCAATTTATTTCAAGGGACATCCAAGATCACTCTGGACAGGCAATGAAATCTCTCCACCTCTGTGGCTCTGAGCCTCTTTCTGGAAAATGAAGATGGGATTTTTTTTTTTACTTGCTTTTCTTTTTCTTCTCAATTCTTGGATGAAACACATAATGCAAATGAATCGTTAGCCTTATTAATTCCCTTCCAACCTGGCATCCTCTCTAAAATACTTCATAAAACCAGGTACCCAGGAAACGAAGTTTGAGGTCTTTAAAGTTTGTTCAGTGGAGCCTCTAAGCTGCCTAATAAATAGTCCTTACATTTACTTATGAATCATTGGCTGTTGGAGCAGAGAGTAAAGCAACATCACAGGCAAGGCTTCATTTTACAGGCAAGGAAAATGAATGCCAGAGAAGGAAGGACTTCTGCAAAGAGATTCATCAGGTTGGTGGCAGAGCTAAGACCAGAAATAAGGTTGCCTAAAACTCAGTCTAATATTTTTCAGTAGAATTTAATAACTATAAATTGAATAAAAATAAAGTAATAAGAAACGGGACTTACATTTTAAATTCTGGTATAAAGAATTTTTGTGCATTGTCTCATATAAGGAGACCTCTAATCGTATATCATCAGTCATGTAGGAGGCAGTGCAGCAATCTGGTTAAGACCAGAGGGCCTCTGGCATCAGAATGCTTCGACTCAAATTATAGCTCCAGTGTGTATTACCCGTTGGCCCTGAGTGATCTCTCTATGCCATCTTGTTTTCCTTGGTAAGTCATACCACCTATCTCAGTATTGTTAAAAGGATTGCATGAAATTATACAAGCAGCATTCTTAGATGGTATCTAGACCACAGGAAATAACTCAGGTATTTCCTGTGAGGTAGTAAAGTGCCATCTTTACAATAGTTCTTTAGGGTAGGTTTTCTGAATCTCATTGTCCCAACAAGGAAACAGAAACCTATCAAGGTGCCACATTAGCAAGGGGAAGAGCTGCCCTTCAAACTCTAGTGTCTGTGACCTGCAGCTTTAACGGAGTCACCACCCTGCTTCTCTTTTTAATGGCAGATACTCATGCAATGATGATATGTATCAATCATTTCACTTCAAATGTGTTTCTCATCCCATTTGGCAAATCACATCACTCTTCTCGGAAGCAATGTCTCTGCCACCCTGGGGCTTAGTGATTTTCCTTAACATGCTCAATGCTGGTCTCATAACATACTCTTCTTCCTTGAATTGTTCATGGTCATGGACCAAGGACAGTATTACTCATTTTTTGGGAAAAAAAATCATGTACAAATTTCAACCTGGTGATATGAATCCTTATCAAGAGTATTTAAGACAAATCTTTTTTTTTTTTTTTTTTTTTTTGCCTTTTTACATGCTCTATGAAATGGTTGCCTCTACTTTCTCCTCTGCTTCCGGCTTTATAGAGTATAGTTCACTCCTTTGTAAGTCTGTTAATGCCCCTGGATTTTAGACCCTGCCTTTAAAGAGCTCATAACTTAGGAGAAAAATATTGGAAGCATATGCGGATACCTATAATGAGGCAACTAGCAGTTGACTAGGACAAGATATAGACTATAAGATGAAGAATAATAAAGTATAACTTGTAGTATGAGTTTTCTAATCTTTAAAACTTTTAAAGATCTTTAAAAGCCAATAGGTGGCTGAGTCAGTGAAGTATCTGCCTTCAGCTCAGGTCCTGGGATGGGGTTCCGAGTCAGGCTCCCTGCTCCACCAGGAGTCTGCTTCCTCCTCTTCCTCTGCCCCTCCCCCCCAATCATTCTCTGTTGCTCTCTCTCAAATAAATAAATAAAATCATTAAAAAAATAAAGATTAGAGCTACAAATTGTAGAATATCACTGCTGTGGCTGAACGAAAATATACAACTGTCCTAAGAACTTGTAACAGAGGGAAATTAAGCTGTAAGACAATATATAAAAGATAGAGCACAGGCATGCACGGTTAACTAAAGCAGAATATGGTTCCTGGAATGGCTAGACATCAGGGAAACATTTTGGAATAGATTAATATACTTAGAAAATGATGTCAATAAAAATGGGGTTGGACGTGCCTGTTAGTATAGAAAGAGAAGAATCAGAGGAGTTTATGTTAGCAGTGTCCAATTAATTGGATATATTGACCCAATTGTTCTTGATCTTGAGATTCTTCTTAGTCCTTGTTTCTATGCTTATCAAAGGGCATTAAGGAGATACTGTTTTGATGATAAAAACTTTGGTTGTTCCCAGTCTCCAACAGTGATTCTTCATGGTTACTTGGAATAATTTCTAGCTGTGATTTGGAGTCCTATATCTATTGGCTACATAAAAAGAAAAGACTAGGGAAAGATCTGAACAAATATCTCTGAACCACAAGATGACTATATTTCTTATTGTGCGTTGATAAAGTGATACTTTGATGATACATCAGTTTTGTATTTGTTTACTTAGCAAGTCATTTTTTCAGTGTTTTGTCATTACTGGGTGCCGGTAAAACAGTATCTGGTCCCTTAAGTAGAGTCAGACCCAGTGAACATCTCTCTTAGAAGCCACTTTACCATTACCAGTTTCATGTCTGTCTTCTTGTGACAGGTACCCTTTAAAGGCAAAAAATATTATTTTACGAGTTGCACCAGTGTTTCTTTGAGGGAAACAACTAACTGTATCAGGCAAATACCTTGATGATCACATCAAGGTTGATGTTGGAGGGATGGTGTGGAAGAAATGAAATGAACAGAAATTTCAGATGAAAGGAGGTAAAAGAGGCATGACAGAATGAAGGAACAGAAAGCCAAAGGACCCTCATTAAGATGGAAGAAAGTCGGGAGCCTGGGTGGCTTAGTGGTTAAGTGTCTGCCTTCAGCCCAGGGTGTGATCCTGGAGTCCCGAGATCGAGTCCCACACTGGGCTCCCTGCATGGATCCTGTTTCTCCCTCTGCCTCGTTCTCTCTCATGAATAAATAAATAAAATCTTAAAGAAAGATGGAAGAAAGTCAAATCCCTGTCACACATTGCCAGTGTAATTTATATATTCCACTACTACATTACCAGCAACACATTAGAAGTTCTGTCAATTTTCTGCGCAAGGGGAAGACTTGTGTAGATTTTTTTGGATAGCTATGTTATTGCAAAGACTGTTGTTACACCTAAGAGAGCTATGTGCCAGGCCTATTCTGACATGTGCCTGAACAGAGACACCATCTACAAGGTTGTCCACAAACTGAATTAATTCAGAGGAGACAGCAACCGAGAATAAGTCATCCTCCCAACCCCCGAATCCCTGAATGTTTGAGAAGGTTGATTTCTCTGTTGCTTGTGAATATGAAGGCACAGGCCATTTCTATTGATATTTGCATGTCATAGTTATTAACATCACAGGAATTAATAGAAAGGAGGGATCATTTTATATTGGGGCAATCAAAGAACGTTTCATAGATGATGTGGCAGCCAAGGAGGACTTTGAAGCATAAGCTGTATCCTGATGAGCAAAATCGATGTTAAATAGGGGATGTCACCTAGTGGTTAAACAGGTGTTATCTCCTGGTTAAATAGGGGAGATGGGAAGATGAGCTATGTAGAAAGGAGGTACTGAGGGTTTGTGAAAGTAAAAGTTGTGTGGTAGTTGTTGAGCAGAACATCCGGTTGGAGGGATGTAGGTAATGTCTGTATCACCCTGTGCACAGGAAGGATGGCTCACCATGCAAGCATGTGACAATCAGAGGTCCTGGGGCCTTGCCATCTTCTGAGAAGTCATTCACCAGGCATGAAATAGAGCCTGTGATTCACTGGGCAGCTATAAATGCAGAATCCAGGTAGTGCATCTGAAGTCAGGGACAAGGAAAAAGCAAACATGAGTCCCTCTGGGGCTACTTAGCAGTGCCAATGGAAGATGGGCCAATGCTATTGATGCTGCAAACCCTGGCTGCCAGCCCATCTCTGATTTTAGTGACATTCTGATGGACAGATCCGTGTACTCTGACTGCATCCCACTCCAAACAGACATAGTAAGATTCCGTTTTTCTGCTGCAGGCATTTCTTTTTCCCAAAAGAGCTACTTAGCTCTTTATCTAGAGCAGTGCAAAAAGGTGGGGGAAATAAATACCTTCCAGGAATGCCCCACTATTGAGGAATGGAAATTAGAGGTAGATGCCCCTGCTTTAAGTTTCACACTTAATGCTGACACTTAATTCTAGTAGGTTGTAAAGAAAGTCCCCATGAGCACTAAGGCCCAGCTGTTCACCAGAGTAGCCTGCTTTATAATGCACCTTCCTCTGCTTGACACACCTTCCCCATTCCCTCATTACTGTTTTCAGAATTATTTCCCAAATAAACCTGCTTCCAAATCCTTGCCTAAGACTTTGTAGTATGAAATTTGTCAATTAGAAAATAAGTTGAGAAGACTGGGTGCCTTGGAGATACAGGTAGGTAAAAACTAGAATATTCTTTTTCCTAACTGAGTCATGGCACTTAGGGAAAGAGTTTGCTCTTGTAGGAGTCAGAGGGAATGGGTCTGTATGAATAAGTTGGAACCAGGATGCAAGTGTTCTAGATCCTTAGACTAAGACTTTTGGCATTTAAACCATGGAGAAGGGATCCCTGGGTGGCGCAGCGGTTTGGTGCCTGCCCAGGGCGCGATCCTGGAGACCCGGGATCGAATCCCACATTGGGCTCCCGGTGCATGGAGCCTGCTTCTCCCTCTGCCTGTGTCTCTGTGCCTCTCTCTCTCTCTGTGTGTGACTATCATAAATGAATAAAAAAATTAAAAAAATTAAACCATGGAGAACTACTAAGATTTGGGAGGCCCAGAAGTCACAGGATAAAAGCAAATTTATAGTGGGGAGGTTAGTAGAGAAATGAATTTAGTTAAGACTCAGGCTACAGACAGAGAGACCTCTGCTGGATTAATCAAAAACAGATAATGCTTTCCACATTTTTCTGCAGTTTAAATTTTATGTAACTTTTAGATATTTATATTCTATATTTGTATTCTTAGGGAAAATGATAGGTTTTCCGTGTGTATATATCGTATGTGAGTATCCTTGTGATTCTCTTCCTGACACCATGAATTCTCAATAAGCCTTTGACTCTTGGGCCTCAAGATCTAACAGCTAATTTGAGGAGAAAGCATCTGAAAACCTGCTCAGATCTTCCTGGCTCAGTAGAAACCAGGCATACTAGTTATTTGATGAAAGGTGAAGATTAGCCTCTTCTTTGGAGGATTTGCCTTCACAAGGTGAAATTGCATGAAAATGGGAAATGTTTTATTTCAGAATGGCTGAATACAATATCAATATTTATCTTGGAGGTTGTTGGCATCCCATTAAAAAAAGTTCAAGTGCAATTTGGAGAGATGCATTTGGTGGGCTTGCAAGGAAAATCGGCTTTCCATTGAATTCAGAAGGCGGTTTGTAATGAAATTCTAAATTGAGTGAAATTGGTCCAATCTAAAAACCCAGAAAAGAAATTTAAGTCTTTTTAGAAGACCTTAGTCAAGTTTCAAATCAATGGGAGCCGATATATTATCTGAGGCATATAATGAAAACCAAATTTTCACCAGGCTCCAACAGGCCTGTGCCATTAGAATTTTTGAGCTTTAGCAGAACCTGCAAGCAGAGGCACAGAAATAAATAGAAAGTCAGGAACAGATGTCACCAAAAATTAGTTTAGAGAATTTTTATTGTTCTTCACTCCCTTTGGCCTGGCATGTGTTATCTTCAGCACAGGTTTATGACTTTGTATGAGAGGATTTTAAATGGAATCCTTTTTCTGCTTCTGTTTCTCTCTGAAGCTCCCCCAAACCAAGAACAAAACCAAGGCCAGTGTCAAGTGTTCAGCCATTCCAAAACTGGTTTCTAGTCCCTTAGCTCTCAATATCTATCTTTGAGGGGCCAATGGAGATCATTTCCTTAAAGATGCTCACCAGTTCCAGAGAAATTTCCCTCCTTTATGCTTTTCTCTCACTTCAAGTCAAATGAACAAGGATTTAAAAGAACCTTTTGCAAAACTAAAATCCGAGGGCTACAATAGATTGATGTGTGATTCATACACTTGAGAAATCTACATGTGACAGGTGATGGCTGTGGTCCAAAGAAGTACAGCAGAGCATGAAAGAGACCTGGTTCTAGAAAAAACTAACAATACTTCCACTCACAGCATGGAGACAAGAAGCACAAATTCCCCAAGTAGGTCCCTAGGAGAGATGGCAAGCACCCACTCCTGTTTTCACTCCTGTGTTCCTTGTCCCATTTAGTTGTCTTATTGGAGACACTGTAACATAGATAGGTCTTTGATTCAAAGTGGTGACATATGAAAAGTGGATCTTGTAATCCTGTAATCCTAGGGCCATAGAAATGCCTTTGAGGACTTGCAGGAAGTGAATGAAAACCATGACCACATTCAGAATACATGTGTATTACCTATCTATTCTTATCGAAATGAATTGCTTGTGTTTCCAGTATGGAATAAATTCAAGGCAGTAACTTTCACAAAGTGACCATTTGATCTCCTCAAAGAATGGTGCCACTTGGAGACCAAGAGTTGAGCTCTGTTGCTGTCATGTTGGACTGCGGCAGTGACAGCAGTTAGATCACTTTTGGTTAATGGGACCTCATGCATATCCTTCATCTTTGCTGTCATGGCCTGTTCACTTACATTGTAATTCTGTTAGAAATGAGGAGGCCAAGGATAGAAGCTGGTTTACACCAACTCGCCAAGGCATTTTTTTCTCTTTGATTGGTTAGGGTCCCTTTTGTGATGAATGAGCACCAGTGGAAATTAACAAATAAATATCTTCTCATTTGATGTCCTTCTTGATATCCTTGCCTACTCACCTTCTCAGACCCCACACCTCTTTGTTACTGATCTTCCAGTCTTTCTCCTTCCACACTTCTTCCAGCCAGCCAGGACATTTACCACTGCCCAAGTTCCATATATAAGCTGACTTCAGGGAACTTCCCTTTCAATACAAAGTGGATAATCAAATCTCTCTGCCAATTGGGAGAAATTTCTCTTTCAATCATCTATCAAGGCTATACATTAGTAGGTTATAGTTAAGGTGAAATCCACTATAAGCTTATATTCACGTAGTGAGCCTTCAGGCTTCTGATGACTCATATTGACATGCACTTCATTTCACTGGATCACACAGATGCATGATGCTTTGGGAAAGACATGACCTTAGACAAGACAAGTTCTCAGTTCTCTATAGAAGACTCTGAAGGGAATAGCAGGAGGAGACTCTTTCCTAACCAGATTCTTCAAAACTGGGCAATAAATCCTTCATGAATGTGATCTGGACAATGTATCTCCATGTCGACCATTGTTTACTCCTTGTATCCTCCAGATGAATTTATCCATGTACATTGAGGAAATGGGTTTCTGTAGAATTCTGGTGGAGCTCTATTCTTGAGGGGAGCTTGTAAGATGAATGATGGAAGGATAAACATTACTCATCCAGCTACAGTTGGTCTCAGGGCTGCAACTGTTATTTATCATCTCTCCACTGCATCATCCTTTCTAAGTTCCCTTTCCTCTTGGCCACTCCTACTCTTGGTCTTGATAGATGGCTTACAGACCCAGACTCTCATCCTTGAGGGACCAGACCCTCTGGTCATGACGTCTTTTTTCAGTTAGAGGTTTCTCTGCCTATCCTTTTAGCATCACAACTGGAAAGGGGATACCAAGAGGCACCCAGGTGGGTCACCAGGATTCCACATGGGATCCTCCCTCCTTGCATGAAAGCATGGGCCATTCCAGAAGTTGTATCCTTTACCTGTTGCCTCACACATATTCACAAATATCTGTGCAATGAGTAAAGATCTTCATATATTTATTAATATGGTGTCTACTTGTAATTCACTCTTTTACCCCATTTCCAGGAAGTGAACTATTATTTATTGCTAAATATATAACTTAGGAGAGTCTTCACTAATTACTGTATAAGAAAAAGTATAATATAAACCATGGCTTGAAAGTTTCCCACTAGTTCCCAAAAGCTATGTTTTCTCATTCCCCTTTAGTTTCAGATCAATTTGTGCAAAAATGTTGCTCAGTCAATTATCTTTACTTGTATCCCATGACTCATTAAAATGAAACTTCTGCTTATAAGACTATCTGAGACTGTTTTGCTGAAGTCTTTTAGAATGGCTAGTGTGAGCTACAGCTCTATTCAATTAACCCATTAAACACTATATAATTACTCTTTTATTATCTCATTGATTAGATCTTGGGATTAAAAACAATAAATAAAATATAATCTCTTCTCTTGTGGAGTGCAGCCTCTGCAAGAGGCTTCAATAGGGGCTATTGTAGAGAATGCAGAAAGTACAGAGAGAATCCTAAGGGGAAAGTTGTAAACTAAAGCAGATGAAGCTAAGGAGCTGAGTGGTTAAGAAAGGAAGCATTCAAAGAGAGTAAGCAAACTGATCTGGAGATGAAGACCAGTATGAAAAGAGTATCCCAGGCAGAGTGATGGTGCAGAGGCTTTTAGAAGGATGTAGCACAGAACTACCAGGGAATGCTGAGTTGTTTTATGTTGTGTGTCCAGAAAAACAGCACAGATCATGAAACGTATTCGGTGACACACTGAAAAATCGTGGATTACAGTGAGGGACAATAGTCCTTCAAGGTTTTTTCTTTTAGATATATCATTTTAGTGAAAATATAGGCTATGAATTGGAATGGAAGATTATGGAAGTCAGGAGACACAGAGTGAAAAAAATTGAGTAAAATTGAATACTCATCTGTTGAATTTGTATTATTGTTTCAGGGACTGAAAGCAGAAAGAAGGCATACCTTTCCTTGCTTTGGTTTCCTTGGGGTTCTATAGTTTCAACTGCTCTACCAAGAAAGAGATGAACCAGTCTTGGTCATGGGAGGGTACCAACATGTGCAAAATATCTACTCTGGGAGGCCCTATGCCAGATATTAAATATTTGGTAACACATGTAATTCTTTCACCAATGCATTGAAGAAATATAATTATCTCCATTTGACAGAAGAGGGCAGATTTTTTTGATAGAATGAGGCTAAATTTGGAACAGACCTACATGCATCAGCTGTACATCTGAAACATGCTTCTGCTACATCACAATTGTGTGATTTAGGGCATATTACTTGAAGATGATGATCTTTAAATTTACTTATTTCTAGAATGGGGAACATGCTTTATTCTAGCAGTAATGTTGAACATATGAGAGAAGGTAGATATGAGAGAAGGTAAATAAACTTCTACCAGTGCCTGCAAATCACTACTCAGTAAGTGGGATATTACATTTCACATTTGATCAGGATGCACAGTGGCACCATTGACTGTGATGAGAAGACAGGCTGAGGTACAAGAGTGAGAGACATGGCTGAGTTTTTAATTTGGGCAGTACTGATTTAACAGGCCCAGGAGACATTGAAGGAAGGGCTGGTGCTGTCATGGTCCACAGCACTTCTTGAGGGTTTTTGTGGAGTGTGGTTTTCAGCACACTGAGAATTCCTTCCTTCAAGAGTCTGGAAGAGGAGTTTCTCCAGCATCATTGGAACTTGTTCCTCTTCAAGCAGGCAGGGTCTTAGAAGTTGATATATTTATTGTCTATGGGGCAACCTTCAAACAGTGAGAGGTGAGAGTTATGGATACAAGTGCCAACTGTCCCAAGCTCTGGTGGGATCATTCTGAGGTTGTTCCATACATATTACAGAGAGTCTTCAATAGGATGAAATGACCATACCAACAATGATGCCCAACTCTTCATTAACACTGCATTCCTTGCCTCATTTTGGCAATTCTTTTGTGCTTCCTATAACCCCCCACCACTACCACCACCACCAAAAGTGATCTGTACCTAAGTTGTGGCTTCAAGATTAATTTAGAGAGAATCCAAACTAGGACATATATCCAAATGAAAATAGCTGTTGGTTTACAACATATACCTAATTGTTAGCTCAGTTCTGGATATATAAGTGGCATGCAGTGAATGATTTCTGAATAACCAAATTGATGAATCTACTGACAATAGATTTTAAAATTAAGTTTAAGTTATAGAGTATAAATGAAAATTGAAAGTTTGGATTTGGATGGGCTTACTACAAAAGAAAATATTGAATAGTAAGAATACTGGGACAGAATTTGGATAAGCATCAACTTTTCACTGTTGTAAAATATACATAATATTTACTGTTTTAACCATTTTTAAGTACATAACTCTGGTAATAAATAGATTCACAATGTTGTGCAACCATCACCACCACCCATCTCCAAAACATTTTCATGTTCCCATTACTGAAAACTGAAATTCTGTTCCTATTAAACACTAACTCCCTATTTCTCTCTCCCCAGCCCTTGGCAACCTTTTAAACACCAACTTTGATTTATTTATTTATTTATTTATTTATTTATTTATTTATTTATTTATTTATATTAAATTTTCCAACATATAGTACATCATTAACTTCAGGTGTAGTTTCAATAATTCATCAGTTGCATATAACTGCTCATCCAGTGCTCATCACATCACGTGTCCTCCTTAAATGCCAACTTTTAATGATCAGGTCTGGAAAGACTGACCAACTCAACCGAGTGGAAGGTGTTCACAAAAGAATAGAAAATGAAAGCGATTTCTTGAAATTCAGAGGAGATAGTTTTAAGAAAGGAAAAATGGCTCATGCAACTTGATGCTGCATAGAGATCAAGTTTGGTAAGACATAAAATACATCTATTAGATTTGGAGAGGAGATATGTGTGGAGTAGTGAACACAGAACCATGGCTATAGTGGACAAAGGAGAAAATTGGACACAGAGTGAGTCCAGTGAGCCTATCCTGGTCTTCTATCTTATTTACTCCACAAGCAGTTACTGAGTGTCCAAGTTCTATTATACTTTGTACTTAAATTGCTGAAATGGTGTAATATCTTTTCACATGAGAGTTCAGGATCCAGAAATCTCTCAGAAATTTTAGCTAATTAACCTAAGTCTGATGCTCTATTATGTACTAGGCTCTATACTAGGCTCTATACTGGGTTATATGTTATCTATTTTTTTTAAATTAGGTATTTCTATCATAATTTTATGGATAAGGGAGAGGGAGATCTGTGAAATTAAGAGAAACTATAATTTTCCTGTGGGATTTTAATACTATGTGTAGATGGTGCAATCAGAGTGGGTTTAAGGTCTGATGCTCTTGTCACTATTTTGGTAGGTGCATAGTTTAGGAAGTTGTGCTGCCCTGCAAAATCTGGATAATTAGGGATTAGAAAAGGGAAGATTATGGGCTAAGTAAATGTATGGGGTTTAGGCATATTTTGATTCCAAGTGACAAAGCCACACATTTATGTATGACTCTCTGCCCTCCATCAAGAGCATGATTGTTCAAAATGCAATTGGTACCAAGCTAAGGTTTAATTTTCTCTCGAGTACTAATAGCACTGATGTGGGGGTAGTCTCAGGAGTATCCTCCTCTGCATGGGCTTCTCTGAAGCCCATATCTCCCCTTGGGCAAGGGAGTTCCCATTGCCTCTTGCCTCTATAAGTGAGTTTAAACATTTTCCATTGCAGTTTACAGAAACTGAATTCAGATTGACTAAAACTAAACTTAATTTCATTTAGATTAAAATTGACTCCTTCATTAAACAGAAAAGTCAAGAGATTGACTAAATTAAAATACGACTTCATAAAAACATTCCAACAGCATCTTTGGAACTTGGTCTTCCTTTGCTAGCTCAACTCCTGTTTCCAAATATTGCTTTCATTCTTATGTGGAGTCACTCCATGTGGTGCCAAGAGGGCTCCCTACAGATCAAAGCTTGCATTCGTTCACACTCAATAACTGTAGAGGCAAGATTTCACTTTTCTCTTAGTCACAGTCCAAATGCCAGAACTCGCCATGAAAGTCCTTGCTTAGGTCATCTGCACATCAAGGGGATAAGGCTCTGGGGGAGTCTTGTCTGGACCAAAGGTATCAAGAGTGGAGGGGATGGGATGGGGTGGATCTCCAAAGAAAGTATGAGAAAGAGGATTGGAGGCTTTAAAGACAGAAACTTAGATGTATTTTCAGAGCATTCATCACAACATATTTCAATTTTCTATCTCCTTCACTTAAATCAAGCTTCGCATGTTACATTGGTGTATCTCTTCATCAAGCATCTATCCAACATATATCAATTGGGCATCTAATGTATAATAGGAGCTACACTAAATCCTTAGGACACAGTGATGAATAAGTTAAACAAACAGGTTCTCTAGATTCATACAACTGATAGTCTTTTACAGACATAGACATGGTAAATGAGTGATAAATTTTATGAAAGCAGAAATACAAGGTTCTAAGGATTTCTAAAAGCCTAGAATTGGAGAGCTTTAAACTAGTCCAGGAGGTCAGGAAGGCTCTCTCAAGTAAGGAATAGATGCAGATATACTTATAGATAATAGATATAGATAGATCTTAATAGATGATCCCTGAATGAGAAAATAGATACTTTAGGCACTATTTTAAATGGTTATAGTAATATCCCATGATGTGAGTAATATCATTTTGCAAAAGACCTCCACACTGTATATAGAGTTCTCATACGCTGTGCATATATGCATGCAAACCCACACATACCCACCCCCGCACACCCCAAATATTTATCTACCATCCCTTACATATGTGTTTTGGGGAAATGTAAAAGATCAATGAGACAAGAGTATACCCAGCAGGTCAGACTGGATCTTGATGAGACTAGAAAAGTGAGCAGGGATCATCTCATGAAGGATCATGTTGCTTAGCTAATGGTTTGAAATTCCAGGAGCCCTTGGAAGGCTTAAATTAGCAGACTAAAGCTTCACCCGTTGGAGCGGTCATCTGGCTACAACGTAGAGAATGTATTGTAGCAGAGTGCATATTAGGAGTGGAAACAATGAAATTGATTAGTCTCTCAATAGACTCCCTGTAATGAATGAATAAATAGCCACTTTAACTATATCATCCTCTTTGGGTTATAAAAAACTAACATATTCAGTTACTTAGGGTTTTTACTTTGTGATACACCTTCACATTTATCTGCTCACTTTCTTTAGGTGGGTATTGTGAAGAAACAGAGCCTAAGTGGTTTATCAAAGCCATAAGACCAGTAATGCCTAGGTCCTTGACTTTCTCATGTAGGATCCAAGGAGACCTGGGCATGAGATCTGTCTCTTGCCCTCATCTTTGTATGGAGGAGTCAGCAGCTTGAAAGAACAGAGTGTGGGACTCCCTCCACCATTGATTTGCAGTGCAGCCTTCGTAAATTGTGTCCCTAGATTTTTTTTGCCCCCGCTCACGTGTAAAAGGGGGTGCTAATAAAATTTTCTGTCTTTCACTCAGCAGGATAATCATGCTAATCAGATGAGAAACTGTGTGTGCGGTGCTTTGTGAGTTTACTCATTCATTAAAATTTATTAAGTGCCTATTATACACCAGGAACTAAACCACATATTGGGGACATACATCCAAATGATACATAATCTCTTACTTTGGTTAACAAAAGAAAGGAAAACAATAATTAAGATACAGTGCATCAATTGTTACAAAGGTTATGCAAAGGATGCTATGGTAAGGCCCATGTGGAGGAGTCCTTAGGCCACTTGAGGTGAGGCCTGATCAGAAAGAAATGCCTAAAGGAAGGAATACTCAAAATTAATTTTGAGTGCAGCACTCCAAGTGTTTAGTTATTAGTTGGAATTTTCAGTTATTCTTGTTATTATGAATTGATGTTAAAATATGTACTATTAATTTTCTTGTTATTAACAACATGAAAGGGAACTATGAAAGAGCCTGTTTAGATTATTTTAGCACGAAGATATGGTGGAACTTCCTGGGAATGAGTCTTCCTTCTCCTACACAGATGGCTCCCAGCAAGAGGGCAAATTTCTTTCCAGTGGGAACCACAGTGCAGCAGCTGGCAATTCTGATACTTGCATAACTGTCAATTTTTACCCCAAATCTGCTTCCTCTGTGTACATGCTATAAATCACCTGGATTTTATTAGGAAGGCATTATGCTTCTTAACAAGGTAACACCTTCAGGAGGTGAGACTGTTTGCCTGTGCCACGAGTAAATGACATTTAAAAAAAAATTAGATGCTACTGTGGTGGGATCGAATAGATTGAAATATAGGGCAGCAAGCTCTTTCCTTCTTTTATAAACAAAACCTTGTTTTTTATGACTCTTCCACTTTTATCTGAGCACTGAGAGATTCTAAACTTGAAGTCATTGAATGTATAATATGTGATATATTCTACTTCAAAGAGAAGTTTAAATATGTTTTCTTGCCCTCCTGTCCTCTTCTGCCTTTCTTTTCTTCCCCTTTTCTCTTTCTTTTCCTTTCCTTCTTTCCATTCTCTCTCTCTTTTTTTCATGCTAGAGCTTATAACTATGTGGACTAATTAGGGAAAAACTTGGATTAAAAGAAACTATTGGAATATGATGAAATGAACAAAAAAGTACTTTTAGAAATTAATGCACACTGAATATAAAGCTAGGGGGCTTACCTAAAGACTCCATCAAAACAGTGTTAGAACTAATAAACATATTCAGTAAAATCAAAGGATATCAAATCAATATACAAAAATCAGTTTCATTTCTATACACCAATAATAAACTATCAGAGAGAGAAATTAAGAAATCAATTCCATTTACAATTGCAACAAATGAATAAAACCTATGAGTAAATTTAACCAAGGAATTAAAGATCTATACGTTGAAAGCTATAAGATATTGTTGAAATAAATTGGAGAAGACACAAATAAATGGAAAGGTATTCCATGCTCAAGGATTGGAAGAATTAATATTGTTTAAATGCGCATACTACCCACAGCAATCTACAGATTCAGATCTATCCCTGTCAAAATTCCAATGGCGTTTTCCCCCTAGAAATAGAACAAGCCATCCTAAAATTTGTATGAAACCATAAAAGACCCCAAAGAGTCTAAGCAATCTTGAAAAAGAGGAACACTTTCTGACTTCAAAGTATATTACATAGCTATAATAACCCAAACAGCGTGGTATTGGGATTAAAAACAGATACATCCATCAATGGAACAGAATTAAGAGCCCAGAAATAAACCCAAGCATATATAACCCATTAATTTACAACAAAGGAACCAAGAATAAACAATGAGGATAGGCTAACATCTTTAATAAATGCTGTTGGGAAAACTGGACAGTCACATGTAAAACAATGAAACTTGATCACTATCTTACACCACCCACAAAAATTAACTCAAAATGGATTGAAGACTAGAATATAAGACCTGAAACCACAAAACTCTTAAAACATAGGGGATAAAATACTTAAAATTGGTCTTGGCAATTATCTTTTTTTCAATTTAACACCAACATCAAAGACAACAAAAGCAAAAATAAAGAAATGTGACTACATCAAACTCAAAAAGCTTCTGTACAGCAAAGAAAACCATCAACAAAGTAAAAAGACAACCTACAGAATAGAAAAAGATATTTTCAATTTGCATATCAGATAAGAATATATAAAGAACTCAGACAACTTAATAACAAAAGAAATCAAATGATCCCATTAAAAAATGGGCAGAGGAATGGAGTAGACATTTCTCCAAAGAAGACTTTCAAATGACCAACAGGTACCTGAAAAGATGCTCAGTGTCACTCATCATCAGGGAAATGCAAATCAAAACCACAATGAGATACCACCTCACAATTGCTAGAACAGCTATCCACAAAAGCAAAGAGATAAGAAGCATCAGTGAGGATGCAGAGAAAGGGGGAACATGTATGTGCTATTAGTGGGACACCATAGAAATCAATATTGAGTCACTCAAAAAATTTAAAAATAGAACTACCATATGATCCAGCAACCCCACTTCTGGGTATATGGCCAAAGGAAACAAAAGCTGGGTATCAAAGATACATTTGCACTCCCACTTTCATTGCAAGCCTACATGTGGAAACGACCTAAGTGTCCATCAATGGATGAATGTGTAAATAAGATGTGAAATATATATTACACACACACACACACACACACACACACACACACACACACGGAGGAATATTATTCAGCTATTAGAAAGAAAGAAATTCTGCCATTTGCCACAACGTGGTTGGATCTTAAAGGCATTAATCTAAGTTAGCCAAGCTGGACAGAGAAAAAGAAATACTGCGTGACATCACTTACATGTGGAACCTTAAAAAAAAAAAAAAGTTGAATTCCAGAAACAGAGTAGAAAAGTGGTTTCCAATGGCAAGTGCTTGGAGAAAATAGGGAGAAATTGGATAAAGGGTACATATATTTTCAGCTGTAAGATGAACAAAGTCTAAAGATTTAATGTATCACATGGTGACTGTAGTTGATAATACTATTGCATAATTAAAATTTGCTAAGAAAGTAGAATTTAAATGTTGTCACTAAAAAAAAAAAGAAAGCAGATTTGTGAGGTGGTGAATGTGTTAATTAACTATATCACAAGGGAAAATCCTTTCACAAGGTATATGGATATAAAATCACCATGATGCACACTTTAAATATCTTACAATTTTATATGTCAATTATGCTTCAATAAAGCTGAAATTAAAAAAAACAAAGTTAAAGGGTTTCAGAATGAGGAAGATAGTGAGAAAATTGCTGTAGATTAATTTGCTTTAATTTTATTTATTTATTTTTTTAGAGCAGGGTCAGGGAGGGGCAGAGGCAGGGAGAGAGAGGGAGAGCATCTCAAACAGACTCTCCACTAATCACAGAGCCCAGCGTAGGGATCGATCTCATGACCCTGAGATCATGATCTGAGCCGAAATCACTGGTTGGGCACTTAACCGACTGAGCCACCCAGGAGCCCCTGCTCTCTCTCTCTCTGTGTCTCTCTTTTTAATGCTAAAATGACAACCATGATGATAATTATGAAGGTGATGATTATTAAAACAACTAAAATTTTATAAGGTTTTATATATAATAAAGCAGTGATAGAGAAACAAGAATGTGGGATGTGTCTATTACAACACTGTTATTCTTTGAATGTCTCTTTCTAATATCTCAATATAAAACAATTTTCACTCACCTCAGTTCTTTAGATAACTCTAGAAAGAGTGAACTGCTAGAGATTGAGCATTCTGTTATTTATTACTACCTTTAGAAAACATGTTTAGCCAAGTCTAAGAGCATCTTCCTTTCTAAATAAAAATATATTAAATATTTAATCCCTCATGAATATGTGCTTCTCAAACAGCATGTGCTTTATAATTTGAATTTAGTAAAAGCCATCTTCCCTCAAATAGTTATACCACGGTGACTATAGAAATTGCTTTAATATTATACACAGTCGTATGCTTTAAATTATAACAAAATCCACAGGATGGGCAGTAGCAAAATATTACTTGGGATAGATATTAGTTAGAGTAGGCATCTACACAAAAATCACAAAGTCACTGTTGAAAATCAGGCTCAGAAAGCTAGTAGTCTAAATTAAAATTTTAGACCTATAAACTGCAAAAAGAGGTATGGAGTGAATCTCAGCTATCAGAATTACTAAGAAGATAGAAAATATTCTCAAGAGTGTAAAGAAGCACATGTCTTTTTATTTCAATAACGCAAAACAAAGTAAATAGAATAACTCTGGTTTATGTCCAACTTTAGGGATAAACCTTTGACAAAATGGAAGATAGAATAATGTTTAGAGAACAAAAAAAAATGTCATACATTTATATAATGCAAAAATCAATGAGCAGTTGGAAGAAGATGGGAGGCAAGAAAAGAGTGTGGTCATGTTTTCATGTAAATAAAGAAGGGAAACCCCAAAGACAACATAAAATTGATGACTGTGTAAAGAAGTGGAGAGAAATAGCTATAAAAATGGCAAAGGAATAGAGAGGAAAAAAAAATAGCTAAATTCTCACCAATTATGGCCAAAGCCAACAAATAATATCTTAAAAAAAAGAAAAAGCAGTCATGATATTATAGAAGTGGCCCCTAGAGGACAAAAGAAAAATATTTAAAAAGGAAACTAGAAAGAAGAAGTCAGAATAAAGAGGGTAAGGGGGAAGTGGGAGACCGGACACAGTGTGGAAGCATCTAGAGAAAAAGACATGGTTGGCTCTTGGGGGAGGACACATGAGTGAGCTATTACTCAGTTATTACTGGAGGAGTTGGAAGAAAGTCATGTCTTGTTTGTTTATTTTTTCCTTGCATTGAGAGAGACTCAAGTGCTTTACATCCTTTATGGAATGAGCCACTATAAGACGAGATGATAAAGGTATGGGAGAGAGATGGAATCAGTATTGGAGGAAGGCTATAATCGGTCGACACATCTCCAAGATGGGAGAGCCAATGCTCCGGAAGAGGATTCATTTTCACAGGGCAGAAGAGGACTCTACACTGAGGCTGGGAGGAGAGAGACAAGTGGGGGGGGGGGTGCAGATGCTAGCAGTGCCATCAACTCTCTTCTCTCTCAGTAGTATTTTTTTTTAATATTATTTATTTGAGAGAATGAGAGTAAGAAGGAGGGGCAGAGGAAGAGAGAGAATCCTAAGCAAACTCCCCACTGAGCACAGAGCCCGATGGGGAGCTTGATCTCTACACACAACCTGAGCCAACTTCAAGAGTCAGATGCTTCCCTGACTGAGGCACCTCAGCCACCCTCTCAGTAACATTTTGTAACCTAAACCAGAATCTCATTGGCATTTAGCACGGCTGAAGGAAACTGAGTCCATTTGGACATCGTGACCTTGACAGTGTCTTCTCCCTTTACAAAGAGTCAGATCCAGCCAGGCTTTCTCTTTTGCCTAGTTCTCTTATCTGGGTTTTTATGACTGAATACAAATTCTTTATCTGCTTACTTGCTAAGTACCTACTCCCCCCTTGACTCTTTTCCCTTGAGGTTATATTGCCCCTGGGACATACCATCAAGCCAATGCATCTGAAGTCTTTGAAATCAATCTACCCACAGTACTATGTTTAAAAAACAAACAAACAAACAAACAAACCCCACAAACCTGCCGGGGGTGCCTGGGTGGCTCAGTCCATTAAACAGCTGTTTTCAGCTGAGGTTGTAATCCAGCTGGGATCCTGGGATTGAGTCCCACGTCAAGCTCCCAGTTCAGCGGGGAGTCTGCAGCTCCCTCTCCTCCCCCTGCTCTTCCCCTGCCCCCTCTCCCTGCTTCTGCTATCTCTCTCTCTCCCCCATTCTCTCTCTCAAATAAATAAAATCTTTTTTTTTTTTTTTTTTTTTTTTTTTTTTAATGCCAGAACGGATGCTTTATTCTGTGCCTGTGTCAGGATGCAGTTTTAGAGTGAAGGAAAATCAGCTCTGGGAGAGCCTCCGGGGAACCTCGATGTCTGACAGAAAAAGGGAACCTCAGTTTCATCCTATCTCTTATGTTTAGGACTTCAGCTTTTATTATGTTACTGCTACCCAATCTAGAAAAGGAGAGAAAAATAAACCCACGCCATTCTGGAAATAAGTGATGTTATTTCAATTTTACAAGAAAGGGAGAGCAAGGTGGCAGAGGGGAAGGAAACTATCTGCTGGAAGAACAGGATGATTACGGTTGAGAATTAAGGTTCAGTTAGCAAAATCCTCCTACAGCAGAGGCTGAAATGGCAAGGCAGGGAAGGCACAATTTGGGCTGTACACAAGCACATGGCCAGCATCAGGAAGCCAACACTCAGCTCACTGCATCTGTGTCTCCTGTCTAGTCTAACTGTGCGAATCAAACAAGCAAATGAGGGCACCTGGGTGACTCGCTGGTTGAGCATCTGCCTTTGGCTCAGGTCATGATCCCGGGGTCCTGGGATCGAGTCCAGCATCAGGTTAAGTCTCTGCCTCTCTCTCTCTCTCTGTATCTCTTATGAATAAATAAATAAATTCTTAAAAACAAAAACCCAAAAGTTAGCAAATGGTTGCTGAGAGGTCAAAATCTCAATACAGCCATGAACCTCAGGTACTTGAGAAGGCAGTGCGTTACCCCAGTGGTTAGTCCATAGTCACAAAGGCAACGAGCAAAGACAAGTTTCTCTTCTCTGGAGGAGTGAACACAGAGCTGCAAAAGGAGAGTAATTGCTACATTAATAAATAAAAGGGAAACAAACTGAAGGATTTTTCTTTAAAACTGATGTGTGGGATTTTCTTTGTTGCTGCAGACTGTATTATTTCTGGATCCAAGTGATAGTGAACTCCTTTGAGCTTATCTCTGGATTGAAGGCAGGGTAGAGTGGTAAGGTCAGTTCCACGGACTACAGGCAAATTTCCTCATCTGCAGTATGGGATAATGCATCTTTTTATAGACAGTGTGAGGGTCCACAGAGCTAAGCGAAGGTCTTGGTATAGAGAGGACATTTAAAAAGACACTTCTTCCTTTCATAAACCATGACAAAGCATTTACAGTTTTGCTACTTCACTAGAAAAATTTAGGAAATGAAAGGTGAATATGAGAAAAAGATTGGGAAGAAAATAACTTGGGGAGATTAGAAAAACCAATGTAAGTAATTCTAATTTTTTTATGTCTTTGATAAGAGTTTTGTTTTGTGTTTGTTTTTTAATATATCAGGGATTCTGAAAATAGAGATGAGGTTGCCATTTCCTGAAATGTCAATCTTCATGTTTAGTTGCTCCTAGCTTCTAAATCCCCCCAAATTTATGACCATTTCTTTGAAATTCCTGCATACCTTTGAGAGCTGTTTACTGGCTTGTGACCTTGAGAAGTTCTTCAGAGTAGTCTTTAGAAAAAGCTTGCACTGGGTGCCTTGTGTCTTAGTCCCACTCTTCTTCCTCCTCCTCTCAAGAACCCCTCAGATCAGTAACACTACACGCATTTTACAAAAGAGGAAGCTTGACCTTGGGAGTAGATTTTGGAGGTACCTTGCCTGGCTTTTAATCTCAGTCCCCTATTTACTATCTGTGTGATTTTGAGCACACTGCTTGACCTCTCTGTACCTTTGATTTCTCATCTGTAAAGTGAGAATATCTGTATTCATTTCATATGATTATTGTAAAGCTGAAAAGGGAACGTGTTTGTTAAGTACTTTTCACAGTGACTGTGCACTATGGGATTTAGAATAAATATTATTGTTATTGTTATTGAAGAGTTAAGTAAAGCACATCAAGTAAGCAGCAGTGCATCCTATAAAAGGCAAGCCGGCCTGTCTCCAGAATTAGGAGCTCTCCACCATTAGGCTGTACACATATTGTGTGTTGTGTCATTGTATTGACTAGTTCAATCGAACTAGTCTTTGGAAGGAAATTATTGAGCTTAATGATGAAAATTGAATCAAATTGAATGAAAATTCATTTGATAAGTTTAGAGGTGTCAGAATATTGTAAATATTTTATTCTTCCTATAAGTGAAGTTGAAGGATGGGTATATATGATTTGCAAATAAAATAAAATAAAAATGCAAACATAGTCATTTAACATGAGTGTCTCAAATAATGAAAATTACAAAAAAAAAGTGTCCTTCCTTGCAAGGGTAATGAACGATTTACAAGAGAAGTCAATACAATCTGCAGTTCATTAAAATCTTAGCAATAAGTTCCCTGTGGTAAAAATGGAACTTATTAGGGCTTGAACACAACATAGGTGAGGTGTGATGATGGACAGCTCCAGGAGGTGTTGTGTTGGGGAGAGGGGAGCATTTAAAGGTAAAAAGAAACATTTAAAGGTAAAAAGAAAGCTACCTCTTTCTGTGCTTCTGAATGGAAGATGAAAGAGTCCTTTCGGAGCAGAGACTGGCCAACATCCCCTTGTAAGGCAGATGCTTCAAGGATGTCCTACTTGGCACGGGGATTACAGAATGGACTCATGCTTATCTGAATTTTTTGGAACCAAGAGTTTTCAGACATTTGAGAACCTAGATGAATGTCTTGCTGATACTGGAATACTTCCTTCTTATCTTGCTATTCTCCTCTCCTTACTCTTTCTAAGAATTCAGAGTCTGACCTTGAGTCCCAAGGCTGTTTAATCATGTGATACTAGGAAAATCACTTCACTTTAATGGGAAGGGAAGGGCAAAATGGGAGCCCAAAGGAAAAGCAAGTTTCTCTTTCTCTCTGACAATATCATAAAAAGGATCATTTCCCTAAGGTTCTTGACAGCTGTGTAGGAGCTTGTTTAAGAGAAGGAGACAAAGGAATTATAAATGAAAAGGAATAATAACCTGTGGGAGTGTGGCTGCAGAAAATAGGCAGGCTCACAGCACATGGGTTCATTATCCTTCTTTGAAAGGTAGGGGCCCAGTGGTGCTTGGTCCTTGGGAATTTGGAGGTTTTCAGATTTTTGAAAGATAGTAGGAAACAAATTTTTTATATTACATGCTACACTTGGTTGCTCTGGATAATGCCACATAATCAAACCAGTATTTCAGCAATAAAACAGATGCTTATTTCTACAAAGTGGGGTTAAAAAAAAGACTATAATTAGCTTTTTAACAGTTCAATTGGTTGAATTCATCTAAATTTAACTGTTCTCCTGTTAAGAGTTTTTCCTATAAGCAGTGCTTCCTCAGGTCATATCCTTTGTGTCATAATTAAATTACTCTCTTACCTTTGGGCATTGGCCTCTCCCCAACTCCCTGCATTGCTCTACAATTTTCCTTAAGAACTTGGAAAGCAAATACCAAATTATGTTGTAGAGAGTAAGTGGACAAGCACATGCACCAGGAATTAACATACATATGGGTTCTTAAAATGTAACTGTTGCATTTTTTGTGACCCAGAGACTGTGCTGTGTAGTGTCCAGCTAACAATTTCCTTTAAAGTCTAGCATTCAAATGGGAGTTCTTTGTCCCTTCTGGACACCACCCCACCCCCTTCATACACAAGCCTGGTTGCCAGGTGCCTGTTTTTTTTGCAACCATCTAAGTGATAAATATGCCTGATTTATATAAGGAGAGTTAGAACATTTTGAAACTTTTGCATTGTTTCATTTCATGGATTAGAACAAGAAAGGATAGGTTTAGAGTTTTTGTACTGAACAATGTGGGTTCACATTACTAGACTATCACAGTAGTTCTCCAACTTGTATGTTTTTCAGGATCATCTAGAGATCCTCATTTCCAGAGATTCTGGTGCAGAAGGTCTGCAGAGGCCCCTGAGAATTTGCCTTTCTAGCAAGTTCCCAGGAAATACTGATGCTGCTGAGAACCACCAGGTTGCAGCATCCTGAGAGGCTGGTCAGCCAGTGGGGCAGTGAAGGAAACCAAGACACATAGCTGCTGGGTTCACCAAAGGACAGGACAAGGGATACATCGGAACATCCATCAGATAATAGGATAAGGGAGCAAAGCAACTGAGAAAATCAGAAATGTGCCTTGGATGATTCAAAATCACAAGATTAGAAGCAGATGGCTTTAGCATAAGGGGTCAGCAAGGCTCTTGAGGGTGCTGTACATGGGAGGAGGCAGAAAAGGTACCACTGAAGCATCATTATGACTTCTGGATGATGGCATTATGGGGAGGCAACAAGAGAAAGGATGAAGGGATTAAATTCCAACACCAAACAGCCCTTGGTTCAAATCCAGGGTTTCCAAATTACCCAAGTGGTTTGAGTTTTTGTAAATGAGCTAATCTCTCTGATACTCAGTTGCTTTATCTGTAAAATAAGTGCAACTGCACTAGCCTCATAGACATTAAATAAACTATGCCAGACACCTAGCACCTTGTTATTAAAGAAATAAAGTATCAAAATACCTATATTGGCCATAATCAGAGAGTCAGCTAATGATCATCAGAAATCTGGAGTCCCAGATCACATTTGATCTGTGTTTGTATCCAAATAGAATTTACAGTGATTAGCTTAAGGTGATGAATTTGAAGGATAGGAGTGAATTATAAACTGCAAAGGAGCCAAAATCCCTCACCCTCAATTACTGGGGACAATGAGAAATGGTTGAACCAGAACAAAAAGTTATCACTAACTTTATGACCTAACAGCCTAGAAAAATGTTTAAGAATATACATCATGATCAAAGATCTATTCCCACACTCTAGACTACGTGATTCCAAAGATAACAAAAGCAACAACAAGAATAATAATAACAATAAGAAGAATGGATATTTATTGAATTCTTTCTAAACTTTGATGTGTGTGCATGTTGTATGCATTTGTTGGCCTTCCATGGAACTTTATTATCACAATTCCAGTTCACTTTGGGAGAAACTGAGACGGAGCCAAGTCATGATCCATTTAAGTAAAGCTCCACGAGCACGAACATCAACATTCTGGAGCCAACCCTTGATTCTCCTATACCATGTTCTGTTGATGTTTGTTCACCAGTATCTCTTGCTTCATTCACCAGCTTTGTAGGGATTCCAGTCCTTTTTATATAGCAGTCCGGTTGACTGGTTCACAACCCCGTCACCAGGTTCCCTGACCTTTCCATTTGTTCAGGGCATATTGCTTTTTTCTAAATTCATTCTTGATAAGGAACCTCTGAGGACCAACTCTGCACAACCAAATGTTGTCATCCTTGTCTCTATTCCATATCCAATCATGGAGGGTGTGAAGCAGTACAGTATCACCCAGCCTTCTGGAGGGAGTCAAGGTGATCACTAACTTCCTGGCTCAGAGGACTAACTTTCAGAGCAGGAATTACCTGCCAATATTCTATCATTAATACAGGTTGCAAAGGGAACACTAGCCCAGGCCACAGACATAGACTGACTGCCTTGCTTTAAGAGAGAGGAAAGTGGACAACCAAACATTCTGGATAGTAATCACCTCCTAATTCAATCTCTGACTTTCTGGCTGATGTAGTTCCTCATTATTTCTCTGGTTATGGCCTTTTGCCTCTCAATCTCCTGCTGTCACCACCACCCCCAGCTTCAGAAGTCGCTCTACACTCTGTCCCTCGAATCCCGGTGAGAATGAGTAATGCTCCAGTATAGAAAATGAGCAAACGGGAGGATTCAGTAACTAAGACATACTGTTCTAAGGAGACCAAGTCGACAGAGTTTGTTTCCTTAAGCTAAAAAGCTTCAAGAGATAATTAGCACCCTGTATTGAAACAGAATGCTCATAACTATTTCTAGAGATTATCATGCTGGTGAAGTGGCTTGAACTTCCAACTTAAATTCAGTTTAAAATTTATTGTTTTATGACTTACAGCAACACAGAGATGTTGTCGAACAAACAACGATATTCTCAAGTGCATTTTTTTTATAGATGGAGATGGAAATTCTCCCCCATTTATGGTACCCAACTCCCTCTGCTTTCAGAGCCTCTAAAGGCCTCCCTTTATCGATGAGCTTATACTACTACACTGAACTAATCTATTTATAACTGCTTCCCCAGTGATCTATGAGCAAACGGGACCCCATCTTATTCATAGTCTTTAGCATCTGTCTCAGTTCCTGGCGTATAAAATGTGTAGGGGCACCTGAGTGGCTCAGTTAGTTAAGTGTCTGACTTCAGCTGAGGTCATGAACGCAGCCCCACATCAGGCTCCCTGCTCAGCAGGGAGTCTGCTTCTTCCTCTCCCTCTACTCCTCCTCTCACTCATATCTCTCTCTCAAATAAAAATAAACTCTTTAAAAAAATAAAATGTGTCTAAATAATGTTTGTCAAATAGAACTCAACAGAAGTAGGATGAGGGTGTTGAGAGAAGGGGTTCTTTTCAGATTAAAAACATTGTGAATGCTTGTGGGAATCCAGCTGTCACTGAGCCTTGAATGCTAAGCAGGTGTATACCCACCACATACCTCTAAGGCCTAGGATTACTGACTCCAGTAATATCTGATATAATGCTCAAATATCAGTTACCCAGGGTCTGGCTAATGGGTCTGTACACTGTGGTTAAAATAGAGATTCCAGAAAGTATGAGAGGGTCATTATTAGCTAACTTCTCATTTCTCTTCTTCCTAACTTCAACACACAATCCCTCCTATCCTGCATCACCCATCTCCATATTCTACTTTAAATCAAGTAACTAAGGCTGGGACTGGTGTGCAGTAATTAACAGATTGGGGGGGGGTCCTTGGATTTTTCAGAAAATTAGGATTTTAGGGGAAGAAGTTGACATTTTAGCTGATCAGGATGAAGTCAAAGGGAGGCACAGAAGCATTCATTGACTGGGGTCTCTCCGTATGTTTCCTCTTCTGTAAGCTTTGTGAGCATAGATGGCAAGCATGACTTTTGAAGGTCCTTATGTAGAAAAGAGAGGATAAGACAATCACACCCACAGTGGGTGAGCAAGAAGAGCTCTCAAAGATTAGATCAGGTGTGGTGCCAGCTTCGTCATCCCAGCAGTATCCACTGCTGCCATAATTTTGGGTTATCCATGTCTGGGTTCCTTTTCATTCCTTTGTTATCTGAGAGTCAACTATCACTTTCAGTACAAACTCAAACTTTCATGAACCTTGATGGCCAAGGCAGACTTCTAACATGCAAATTAGATACCTGGGAGATCATTTTCTCTTCTGCTTTTGAAAAATGTATCTCATCTTTTCTTTTTGTCAAAGACGATAAATTAAGGACAAACTCAAAACTGTCAGCTCTGATCCAAATTTTTTCTTGACCCCCTGATGAGACTAAATTCAAAACCAATTAGCGGTTTCGTGACTTTCACCTTTGATGGATGGCAGTAGTTGCCTTTCTCCCCCCAGGAGTAAAATAAGAAGCAGAGAGCTGAAAGGGATAAAATAGCTTTTGGATCAGAAATCCTCAGTGTCTACCAGTTTCAGTGATTACCTAGGGCAAAGTTGTAGCATTGTTCTTGTTGAGAATGGCCTTGGAGAGCAAGCCCCTCCTAGCTCCTATCATAAGGACAAGAAAGCAGTTTCAGAGGTAGGTGACTTGCTCCAAATCACAGATGCAGTGAGGGCAGAACTATGGATGAAATAGAAATTTTGGAATTCCCCACCCTCCATCACTGAGTTTCTTTTTCATCAGAAGCCCTGATCCTTGGTGGATAACGTGCAAAACTTCTTTGACGCCATGGAAAAGTGTTCACTTTTGGGTCTCAAAGTTGTGAATATTTATGCTAAGTCACTGAGAAGCCCTTCTTTCCAAGACCCACTATTGTCTCTTTTGTTTTGGAAGACTCAGTTGACTACAGCAAACTCTTTCCCCAAAGGTACTTCTCCCACATTCTATGGAAGGAGGTCACCAGCAGCTATTTACTGAGGAAATGTTCTGAATCACCATTTTATTAATATTGCTGTTGGCCTTTGCTAATCTATGAATTCATAGCTTTCACCTTTGATGAATGACAGATCAATCCACAGATGCTTTCTCTCTGCCTGCCTGGGATTCCCTTGATATTCCTGTTCTTTAGCCTCCAGCTTTGTCCATTAGGACTTCCTAAATATATCCATCCCCTAGATCCTGTAACTCCAGTGGCTGTGGTTTATTGTTATTAGTGGAACGCCCCAGGTAAGATGATACCTAGATGTTGAGTTTTGGTGCAGGGGGAACTGCAGGCTCAGCAGTGGACAGAGTTACCATACTCCAACATCATGTTTCAATTATGCTGATCCAGAAATAATAATGACATTGACCAGTCATTGATCATTTACTTAGAGGATATGCTGTATTAGATCCTGTGGTGAGCACTTATTATATATCATTATTTAACACTGTAGCAGCAGGACTTGGAGACCTTCAAAAACAGGGAGCTTACTTGACCAAAGGCCCTACCTGCTGTGCTCTGAGGTCTATTGTCATATTTCCATGAAGGCAACTCTTCCTGAGACCACACTCTAATCCAGTGGCTGAGTATGGCAGAGATACAAAGACAAGCCCACTTTTGAAGACATGGCTCTCAATTGATGGCTGACTTTGATTGGAGGACTCCCTGACAATGGCCTTACTGAACATCCCTGAGACTGTCTGGTGGTCTAGCATGCTTCCAACAACCTTCCTTGCCTCTCGCCTCCACTAAAACTGAGGTTGCTCCCAATCAATCCCCAGTGTTTCCAGCTCCTATTTTTCTATTGGAAAAATCCTTGGACATTTATTCTAGTCATGACATCTGCATCTTGGGGGACTAATAGAAACCCTTACAATGGCTCTGTGAGGAAGCTTCTATTTTCCTCGTATTTGGACTAAAAAAAAAAAAAAAGCCCTCAGAATTTCCTGAGGTCCGCAGGTCTATTACTAAAGAGAAACAAATTTGTGACTGAAACCCAGGTCTGGCTGATTGCAGACCCTTCATTTTAACGACACTCTGTGTTTTCTTATCACACCCAGAGGTGACCATCCCTCCAAAATAAACAGAAGAGCACTCACTAGGTGGGCTCAAAGTCAACTAGATAGAGCTGAAGAGAATGTGTATAAATTAGATGACAAATCAGAGAAAATTATCCAGAATGAAGCACAATGTGATAAAGATGTAGATTGAGAGACATGACATATAGCTGCTAGAAGTTGCAAAAAGAAAAGAAAAAAATAGAAAGAATGGGGGTGGAGAAGAATTTGAAGGAAGAATGGATATTTTAAAATGAGTTCTTAGAAATTGTCCCAATTTGGTAACTTGGCTAAACTGAGATAGCTCAGATTCACACGTAGGTCTTCTGAGTGTTTAGCCCAGCTCTTAACAGCATGCTGGCTGCCAACTGGCGCTTCAAGTCATTTTCACAAGTGCAGTAACTAAGTCTTGTTTTCCCTCTTGGATATTTCATCAATTTGGTTTTTAAACTCAGATCCTGGAACTTGTTTGTTTGTTTTTATGTTTCTTTCTAAAATCTATGTTATATTCTACTCATTTTTATATACTATTGATACTTTTTTTCTATACCAATCTGTCATTGAATTGAACATACTTGGGATACTGGGCTTCTTTCCATCTTTAGATCATCTACAAATGGATTGGCTCAATATCCTGTAACAAGACTTAAAAAGTCACTGAGAACATGTCAATTATCAATCAGTGACTTTGTATTTTTCAATCCCTCTGCTCCCCAAACTGTGCGAGTCACTTTGAAGCAGTACAAGAGAATGATATTATATAGCACCTATCTGCAAAGTCTGCTATGTTGGGTCTATGAAAAAGCAAAACAATAGTTCAAATAATCTAGCAAATAAATCAATTTAAGAAATAAATAAATCCTGTTTTTATATTGGTAAAAAAAAAAGGACTATTTGTTTTCATAGATATTACATGGGCACAAGACTCAAAACTTGTTGTTTGAAAGTTCAGTAGAGGAACTTTCTAATTTATTTCATCTGATTATTTTTCAAATCAAATATGCATATTATCAATACATTTTTAATTTTTAAAATTTGAAATATACTTCACATGCCATGAAACTTATTCTTTTAAAGTATACAATTCAGTAATTTTCAAAGTATTCACACACCATCACCATTTTCATCAATCAAAAAAGAAAGCCATATTCATCAGCATCACTGCCCATTCTCCCATTCCCCTACCTTTCAGCAACCAACCCTTTTCAAGATTCATACAGGTAAAATTTTAATTGTAAATTTTTTTTCTATTAATTTTTGTCATAGAAAAATAGGCATGTTTCCAAGTCTAAACATTGTTTATATATATATATATTTCCCTTGATTTCAAGTCTAAATAAGTAGCAGACCAATAGACAAATCCAAATTAATGGGGGTTACAGTCATGAACTTTTACTGCAGAAAACTAATTTCTCCCCTTCCACTTCAGTTCAACTTTTATCAACAGTTTGGAGAGGAGAGAGGAAAGAAATCACTGATGATAATTATACAGAATGAATATTTCCATGAAATTAATAGAGCTGGCCATAATCTCCCATTTTGCTGTAGGTTTCAGGAAGCTCAAATTACAATTTGATGTATATTTATCAATCAATTAAGGCATCATAACTAATATTTTTAAATTATTTATCTTTCCCTGATATTGAATACATTATTATCATCATTATTCTTGTAGTTATGACAAAATTATCTGCTTTCTGATTTTCTTGTATATTTTACTTTTTATTCCATTATACGGATTTATTATAGTTTGAATCCTGAGGTTTGGTATAAAAAATTTCTAGTAAAAAGAGTTATTGAGAGGTGAATTTGGACTATAAAAGGAAATAATATGGTTAAGTGTGTTGTTGAAAATTATTTCCTTTTAATAATTTTATTTTTCTTACCTGAAGTACCCTATTGAGTTTTTGGTGAATGTGACTAATGAGAGATGGAAACCTTTAGAAGAAAAACTGAAAAGAGCAATTTCTTTAGAACTGTCACCACGTTCCATTCATTTCTTATCCTCCAGATCTCTCATTTTCTCAGACCACAGGAAGTGATCAGTCAATATTTGTATATGGTATGGTATCAGATTTCAACTTGTGGTCTGGAATGAAACTGTATACACTTCAGAGAAGATTTTTTTTCCTTCTTTTTTTTTCTTTTAATAGCATTTTTTAAAATTTTTTTTAATTTTATTTATTTATGATAGGCACACAGTGAGAGAGAGAGAGAGAGAGAGAGAGAGAGAGAGAGAGAGGCAGAGACATAGGCAGAGGGAGAAGCAGGCTCCATGCATGGGGAGCCCGACGTGGGATTCGATCCCGGGTCTCCAGGATCACGCCCTGGGCCAAAGACAGGCGCTAAACCGCTGCGCCACCCAGGGATCCCCTTAATAGCATTTTTTAAAAACCTGATTATCATCTTTGCTAACTATAGTGTCTTTTAGAATTAATTGACAGCCTGTCTGTGCTAAGAGTTTCAATGATTCTTAGTGGGGTCCATTTTGCACTTTTTTGGTAGTCACAACTGGGAGAGGTACTACTGGCATCTAGAAACCAGGAATGATGTTAAACATCCTTTGATGTTTAAAAGCCCCCACAATAAATAACTATCTGGCTCAAAATGTCAATAATGTTGAAGTTAACAAATTCTAGGCTAAAGACTTACTTTAGATAGCTTGTTAGGCATAGTCTGAAAATGCCTGTCATACTTTTGCTTGGTTCACTTGCTCTGGGGTAAGCCAGGTCCATGAGAGCACTCAAAGAGTCCCATGGGGAGTCTTCCTACCTTGGGAGGAACTGACACCTCTTGTCAACAGCCAACATGTACTGCCAGCCATATGAAGGCACCATCGTAGAAGACGATCATCCAATCCAATCAAGGCTTCAGATGACAAGTCTGGATAATACCTTGAATGTTAGCTAAGGAGAGATTTATTAAGCTGGAGAGACTCAATTAAATCACTCCCAAATGCCCCCCACACACACACACACTGTGTAGTATAATAAATGTATTGTTATCTCAGTCTTCTATGTTTTGTAGTAACCTGTTGTGCAGCAATTAGTAGCAAATATCTTGCTTCAATGGCATATTTCCAGCTTCCTCACAGTTTATTCACCATCTCTGGGAGGTGACAATTGTTTAAATTTCCTTCTGAATCATGACACAAAGAATCTACATAATATTTTTTGTATAATCAGAAGGATATCAAAGAGTGGTAGAAGGAATGGAGTTTCCTTTCATGACAGGAATGTAATCATTTCAGAGAACTGAGCCCATTGTTTTCCTCAAAAGTATCTGAAATGTTGGATGATTAGATTATCAGCTAACTCAATCAACCTATATCGTGGAGAAAACCTATTTTAAAGAAGAGATCAAACTTTGTTATACCACCAAAAAGTAACTCTTTACCTTATCCCTTGTGGATTTGTCTGTTCTGAACAGAGTGCCAAACTTGTAGATATTTCATTACCTCAAAAACTTTATTACTGCAAAGGCATCCTTGTTCTCATAGAACTTCAGTTGTTTATAAAAAGTGTTTCTGCTTCTTCTCCTTTATCTCAACCAATAAGTATTTTAATTCAGGTGACTAGTTCTTATTTTAACCACATCCAAATGAACCCTCTGGGATATGGCACATTGTTAACATTTCTGGTATAACTTATTATTTAATTAACAACCAACACATTGTTGATAATTCTAATATATTGAGGTCAAGATAAGGAGATGATAATGGCAATTTGATGAAATTTGGGTAATAATAAAATGAGAATTGTTTAAACACCGGCAAGCCAGTTTAAAAACATAGAAAGGAATCCCTGGGTGGCGCAGCGGTTTGGAGCCTGCCTTTGGCCCAGGGCGCGATCCTGGAGACCCAGGATCGAGTCCCACATCTGGCTCCCGGTGCATGGAGCCTGCTTCTCCCTCTGCCTGTGTCTCTGCCTCTCTCTCTCTCTCTGTGACTATCATAAGTAAATAAAAATAAAAAAAATTAAAAACCATAAAAAATAAAGACTTATGAGGAAGTGATTGTTTTACATGAGCCACGAAGGACAGCTGTCTGAAAAATAAAAGAAAGTGTCAACCATAAAACATGACCAAAGAATTTTGACATAAAGGTAATTTGTTCAGAATTCCCTTAGACATTTTACAATTAAGATAATGCCATTCAAAACTCCCTAAATTGGAATACTGAAAAGCCCTGCTGAATTGCTGGTAAGATATGGAGGCTGTCAGATTTCAGCTTCATGTGTGTGACATTGATCTGGACGTTATTTAAGTTAATCTGACTCTTTATTCAAGTATTTCTTTCTTCTAGTAACTGGTTTCCTGAATGATACAAACAATACTTTATTATTTTTTTGTACTGTATTGTTGAACGAATAGAAGGCTCTCAACTAATAGAAAGAAGGCAGAGAAGGAGGGAAAAGGATGTCATCAAGTAAGATGTAAAATGTCCAGCTTAACAATTAATCTTGAGAGCAGTTCTGTCACTAATTTATCAAACACTCATAGAACACTTACTGTTTTAGAATCCAAGTAACAAAGAGAATTTTCTATAGCTCTAGTCCTGAGTAGCTAACAGTTAGAGGTAATAGAAAAATAAATGGAAAATCATGGTAATAATGATAATAATTATGGTATTAAATTTTAAAATAAAGGCATCAGAAAAAAATTTACGGAAAGACAAGGTACCAAACACCTTCACTGGGAAAACACGATTGAACCACTTGATTGTGGGGAATTCCTGTGGGTTGCCAGGCGTCAGGATACTGGAGGATATTAGAGGGGCAGTTTCTGAAAGACAAAACACTACGTACAAGGCTGATTCTTTTAGATATAACAGCATAAATGTCATAAATTGTTTTATTTTTCTTATTTTTTTCTCTCCTTCTGTAAGAGAATTTACAGCTCGATGTGTTGTCATGTGATTTCTGATGCTGGTCTCCAGTATATAGAGATGCTGCCCATCACTGAGGTCAAGATTGACCCTATGACTTGCTGTGGGCAGAAGGAAAAAAGTAGTGACCTTGTCCCATTGCAATGGAAGCTGTAAGATTTCTGTATGGTTTGAATGTTATTTGCTTTCTTTTTATCATAAGGTTAAGTCAAGGGCTCATTCTTAAAGCTGCGTTGTGAAGTGAATGGAGGCTCTGAGAAGAGCCACAGCAACCTGCAGCTGCTGACATGTAAAACAGGAAAGAAATAAACCTTTGTTGTTGGAGGCTATTGAAATATAGGATTGTGGTTTATTATCACGGTGCTACCTAATGAAAGCAGTAATCAGAATGATTAGTTTACATTGCCAATGGCCATGATCACTCTAAGAATATAATTACATACACTGTAACCATCATTGTGAGTGTGTAAACACACACACACACACACGCACACCTCTTTCAAACTAATGTGCAGTAAAAGCAAACCACATTTCTTGAATACTTCACACAGATCTCTCACCGGGATCTCCCACTCACCAGCTCTTACCATTCACAGACTGTGCTGTCCCACATCAATTGTTTCTGTTATTCATTAAGCAACATGACATAATAATAGGAAATTCATTGATCTAAACATTTTTAATACAAGTATAATTGATATACAATTTTATATTAATTCCAAGTATACGACCTAGTGATTTGACAGTCACACACAACGTATAGTTATCATCACTATGATATGTATGGTCATCATACAGAATTATTACAATATTATTGATTGTATCCCATATGCTGCACTTCTCATATTGATTTTAAACTTAATTTCTATCTCGTATCCTCAATTCCCATATACTTATGTATTAGATTATAGTGACATTTCTTTTAGATTATTTTAGGTTGATAACTACACTTGATAACTGTGAGCCTATCAAATTAAGAACAATAGTTGGAATATGCTGTGTCATCTAGAGAAGGATGAGCTGAAGGTATCTGAGAGATTGATCCTACTGGCTCATGATGGTCTATCAGATTCATGGAACAGGACAGGTTAGGAGTCCAGGAGGAAGTTGGCTCCAACAAGGAAGATCTCACATAAAGATCTTCTTTATGATTTAGACAGTTTGAATTTCTTCACTGTTTCTAGTAAAAATAAACACATGTTCCCTGGACAGTTCATTGTATATCTACTAATGTTTATCCACATTGTGTATTTCATGAGTAAATGGCAACAGCCCTCCTGTGAGTCTGTTGAGTGTCCAAAGCTGATTGAAGCAAGAGGAGAGAGCCTCAAGATGTGACATGATATGACAGACCACATGGGGGTATTCATGGCATTCCTAGAGTATTTGACATGTAGGATAGATTCTTTTCCTTCTCTTTTAAGTCCTATATAATAACATTCACCTTTTTAAAGTGCAACCATCACCATAATCTAATTCTGGAAACTTCTGGTTGCTCTGAAAAGAAACTATGTAGCCAGTAGTAGTCAACACCACATTCCTTCCTCTCCCAACTCCTGGTAACAACCGATCTACTTTTCACCACTAAGGATTTGCCTATTCTGGACATTGTATGTGAGTGGAGTCATGCCAGAGGTGACCTTTTATGTCTGACTTCCTTCCTTTAGCATAATGGCTTCATCATTCAACAATGTTGTTGCATGCACCAGTACTTTATTCTTTCTTATAATGGAATGATATTCCATTTTATGTATTTTGAAAATATTTTATCTATTACTCAGTTGATAAACACTAGGATTGTTCCACTTTTTGGATATTATAAATAATTCTGTTATATGTCTGTTTATAAGTTTCGGTATGGATATATATTTTCATTTATTTTGGACATATACCTAAGAGTGCAATTGCTTTGTCAGGTAGTAACTCTATGCATAATATTTTGAGTAAATGCCAAACTGTTTGCCAAAGTAGCTGCACAATTTTTCATTCCAAAAGTCTTTGCAAATTTTATTCCAAATTCTTTATGTCCTCTTCTATACTTTTTATAGGCCATCTTGTTGATCATAGTCATTCAAGTGTGTGTGAAATGGTATCTCATTTTGGTTTTTATTTAAATTTCTGTAGTGAATAAGGATGTTAAGCATCCTTTCATGTGGTTCTCGGGCATTTGTATATCTTCTTTGGAGAAATGTCTATTCAAATATTTGCCTCTCTAATTGGGCGATTTGTCTTTTTATTCTTGAGTTGTAAATGTTCTTTCTATATTCTGGACACTAGATACTCATTAAATATATGATTTTCACATGTATTCATCAATTTTGTTGTCCCTTTTATTTCTTGATGTTACCCTTTGAAGCTCATAAGATTTTCATTTTTTTACAGCCAAATTTATTTAGTATTGTTTTCTTTTTGTTTTTGATGCTTTTGGTGTCACATTTAAAAATCCTCTTTATAACCCAAGGTCACAAAGCCTTATTCCCATATTTTCCTGAATAATTTTGTAGTTTTAGTTCTTACCTTCAGGTCTTTGACACATTTTGAGTTAATTTTTGTGTTCACAGTGAAGTGAAGGCCCAAATTCATTCCTTTGTGTATGGATATCCAGACATACAAGCATTATTTGTTGAAAAAGTATTATTTCTCTTAGTGAATTATCTTGGAATCTTTATAAAAAGTTAATTGACCCTAAATGTTTGGGCTAAGTAGGAACTCTCAATTCTATTGGACTGGTCTATAAACCTATTTTTATGCCAGTACCACACAGTCTTGATTGTTATAGCTTTGTAATAAGTTTTGAAGTCACCAATATGAATCCTGCAACTTTATTTTCATTTTAAAGATTGGGAAATTTTGGTTCTCTTGCATTTACATATAAATTTTAGGATCAAGTTGCCAGTTCTTGTTAAGAGGGCAGCTGGAATTTTGACAGGGATTGTGCTGAATCTGTAGATCAATTTAAAAAATAGTGTCCTCTTAATATTAAGTATCCTAATTCATGCATATGGATGTTGTTTCATCTATTTAAACCTTCCCTAATTTTTCTTTTTTCTTTTTCTTTTTTTAAGATTTTATTTATTTATTCATGAGAGACAGAGAGAGAGAGAGAGAGAGAGAGAGAGAGAGAGAGACAGGCAGAGGGAGAAGCAGGCTCCATGCAGGGAGCCCAACGTGGGACTGACTCAATCCCAAGGTCTCCAGGATCACGCCCTGGGCTGAAGGCAGCACTAAACCATTGAGCCACCTGGGCTGCACCCTAATTTTTCATAATGATATTTTGCAGTTTTCAGTGTACAGGTTTTTGTACTTTTCATATTACACTCATTTTTAAGTATCTTATTCACTTTGATGCTATTGTAAATGATATTTAAATTTTAAATTTAGATTATTTATTGCTAGCATATAGAAATAGAACTGATTTTTATATCAATAGTTTCAACATTGCTAAATTTGTTTTTAGCACTGATGGTTATTTTGCAAATTCCTTAGGACTATAAAAGACTACAGCTTCTGAGAATAAAAATAGTTTTCATTTTCAATTTGGATGTTTGTTTTATTTTTTCCTTGCATAATTGTTTCCTAGATCTTCCAGTACAATGTAGAATAGAAGTGATGGGAGCAGAAATCATTGTCTTGGTCTTCATGGTGGGGAAATACCTCAGTCTTTTACTGTTAAATCTGATGTTAACTGTGGATTTTTCATAGATTCCCCTTATCAGGTTAAGGAAGTTTCTTTTCGTTACTGGTTTACTGAGCATTTTTATCACAAATGGATATTGGATTTTGCCAAATGCTCATTCTGTGAGTATTTATGACATGATTATGTTAGTTTGTCCACTTTTCTATTAATATAGTCAGTTCATGGACTGATTTTCATACATGGAACCCAGCTTACATTTCTGACATAAATCCCACTTGGTCATGATGTATGTTCCTCTACATGTGTTGGTAGGTTAGGTTTCCTGCTAATTTTTTTTTGAGAATGTTTGTGTCTACATTTATTAGGACTATTAGTCTGTAGTTTCCTTTTATGTGAGATGTTTGTTTCATCTTGGTATTAGAGTGGTACTGACTTCACAGAAGAAGTTGGAAAATCTCACCTTCTCTTCTATATTTTGAAGGAATTAGTAAATGATTGATGTGAACTCTTCTTTAAATACTAGGTAGATTTTACCAGTGAAGCCATCTGATCCTGGGCTTTTCTGGTAGAAAGCTTTTTGATGAATAAGTGACTATTTTTGCTTATAATAGTGTATATTTTGATTTTCTGTTGATTCTTGAGGGGTTTTTGTTTTATTAGGAATACATGTTTTTGCTTTACTGCTGATTTGTTGGCATGCGAATATTTATGGTGTTCCATGTGTTGAACAAGTGTTACCTGTTTGCCATAAGGAGCAATAATCCCAGGATACCAAGACAGTGCATGGTTTGCAGATGTCAGGATCACCAAGGAAGACATGACGCATACACTGGATGGAACACATAAAGCAGAGACAGCAAGGTCAGCAGTGATAATGAGAAACTGTTCCCTTGGACAATGGGTCCCATCTTGCAAGCTGATGCAAGAAGATGGCACCACATGAACCCTTTTTTGTGCTGCAGGCAAAGAACCTCTTTCCCTCTCACTGAAAATAGATGTAACAGTGGGGTTGGCCAGGTGCCAAATAACACATACGCTTTGAGTAGAACAAAGCAGTCTACATCAAGTCCAGAATGGGCAAAGATATGCTCAGACCTGTCAATAAACACAACAGGGATGTGAGGGTTCCTTATATCCATGTAAGGCGTTGTTCTAGGTCTGAGGCTCAGTCTATGCAGTTATGCAAGGGCCAAATGAGTCGCACATGACTGCTTTTCACAAACCTTCCTATCCTGTCTCTTTCTGTAAGGGTGCTAATAATGCATCATCTTTCATTCCTGATTTCATTAGCCTTTCCTCTTTTTTTTCTTAATTGGTATAACTAACTTGTCAATTTTTAAATCTCTCCAAGGAATCAAATCTTGGGTTTGTTATTTTCTGCTGTTTTTCTATTCTTTATTGTGTTTCCATTCTAATCATTGCTATTTCCTTCTTTTTGATTGCTTTGAGTTTAGTTCATTCTCATTTTTCTAGTTTCTTAAGATGGAATGTGGATACTAATGTGGATAACTTCATGACTAAACATTGCTTTCGTTTTCTCTTTCTTTCTTTCTTTCTTTCTTTCTTTCTTTCTTTCTTTATTATTTTTTTTTTTTAGAGAGAGAGAGTGCAGGCAAGTGTGGGGAGAGGCATAGGGAGAGAGAGAGAGAGAGAGAGAGAGAGAGAGAGAGAGACAGAGAGAGTATCTTAAGCAAGCTCCACAATCAGCATGGAGCCCAATGTGGGAATCAATCTCAAGACTCTGAGGTCATGATATGAGCCAAACCATGTGTTGGATGCTTAACTGACTGAGTTGCCCTGGTGCCCCTGAGCCAAACATTTCTATGTTGAAATCCCATCACCACCTGCCTCAGATATTACTGTATTTGGAGAGGCCTTAAAGAGGCAATTAAGTTTTGATGAGGTCATCAGGGTAAGCCCCAATCCAGTATGACTAATGTCCCTGTAAGAAGAAGGAATTTGGAAACACACAGGTCCATAGAGAAGACCATGTGAAGGCACAGAGAGAAGGTGGGCATCTATCAGCAAAAGGAGAGGACTCAGAAGGAAACAATCATGTAAAGAACTTGATCTTGGACTTCTAGCCTCCAGAATTGTTGAGAAAATAACTTTTTGTTGTTTGAGTCACCTGGGCATGTTCTCATGGCAATACTAGAAAACTAATACAGATATTTTTTATTTCTTATTTTAAATATAGTCAAAATTACCTATAAATTTCCATCTAAACTCTGTTTTCATTGTAGCCCATTAATTTCTATATGTTGTATTTCCTTTTTCATAATCTCAATGCATTTTCAAATTTCCTTTGTGATTTCTTTTTTTGACCCATTGGCTATGTAGGAGTGAATTGTTTAATTTCCACTTTCTTTGTGAATTTCCTAAATTTCCATCTGTTACATATTTCTAACTTTATACCATTTTAGTAGAAGAATATATTGTATATGATGTTAATCCTCTTATTTACTTATGGCTAATATAGGGTGTATTCTGGAGAAAATTTCATGTGTTCTTTTCATCACTTTCATTGTATCACGTTGGCTTCTGTCCTTCATCTTTCTGTTGTTGTTAAGAAATCAATTGTTAGTCTAACTGCAGAACCCTCATGCATAAGTATTTCTCTCTTGCTGCTTTGAAAGTTTTCTTTGATTTTGATTCCTCTAATTATGATGTGTCTAAGTGTGGATTTCTTTTTTTTTTAAGATTTTCTTTATTTATTCACGAGAGACACTGAGAGGGAGGCAGAGACATAGGCAGAGGGAGAAGCAGGCTTCCCATGGAAAGCCTGTTGCGGAACTTGATCCCAGCACCCGGAGATTGCAACCTGAGCTGAAGCAAGGCCCTCAACCACTGAGCCACCCAGGTATCCCTAAGTGTGGATTTCTGAGTTGAATTTCATTTCCCTTTGTGAGTGTATAGGTTTTCATTAGATGTAAAAACTGGACTTGATTTCTTCACATATTCCTAGTTTCTCTTTCTCCTTTTCATGCCCTATGAGACTCCAGGATTTCTTTATGTGAGTGTGATGTGCTTGGTGAGGTCCCACAAGTTTCTGTGTCTTTCTTTTCTCTTCATTCTTTTCCCTTTCTGTTCTTCAGACTGTATAATCTCCATACAACATTGTCACATGCATGAATCCTTTCTTTCCCTGGCTGCAATATGCTGTGGACCCTCCTCTGGTGATTCTTTCATTTTAGTTCTGTGTTTTCAACTCTAGGACTTCTGTTTCATTCTCTTTTTCTCTAATTCTTCTTTCTTCTTTTTTTTCCTTCTTCTTTACTTTGGTGAAACATCTATCTCATACTTTCCTCTAGTTCTTTAGACAAAGTTACATGTGGTTCTTGGAAAGTATTTAAAATAGCCTTATTTCAAGTCTGTCTAGTGAATACAATGCCTGGACCTCCTCAGGTATAGTTTCTATGGACCATTTTTTTTTTTACCTTGTGTATGGGCTATATTCTATTGTTTTCTTCATACATCACAATTGTTTTTGTTAAACAAATAGGCAGTTAAAATAATTTAAGATGGCAGTTCTGTAAGTCAGACCCTCTTCTCACTAAGATTTGTTGTTGCTATTGTTTGTTCTTTTTGTTTGTCTAGTGATTTTTTCTGAACTAATTCTTTGATTTTCTTAATTTTAATTTTTTAAAGAATTTTATTTATTTATTTGACAGAGAGAGCCCACAGACAGGGGAGTGGCAAGAGGGAGAGGGAGAAACAGACTCCCCATTGAACAAGAACTCTGATGTAGGACTCCAACCCAGAACTCTGGTATTGTGACCTGAGCCTTAGCTGCTTAATCAGCAGAATCACCTAGGCACCCCAAATTAATTCTTTAAAGTCTGTATTCTTTGTCATGTGTGACCACTGAAATTTCTTTTTTCTTAACTGAATAGTCAGTTGTGATTATACAGAGTTTCCTTAGATACTTGCAACCAGGGAGTCTCCCAGTCTTTGTCAAGGGGCTCTGTATTCATGTTTGTGCATACCTTGAACACTCACAGAGACGACTGATGGACAGTTGACACATTTGCCCTCTGATTCACTTCCTACTTGTGCAGAGCCTCAAACTTAGGCAAGGATGAGAGCTGGAACCTTTTCAGATGAGCATGTGGAAATCTCTGGGCATGAACACAGACCTACTCATACACATGGCATTTCCAGAATATGTCAAAACTCTTCAGGGCCCCATGCCTATCTCATTCACTAGTCTTACCTTTTAAGCTTTTCAGCTAGTTTATTGTTTGCCTTAACTGTTATCCACCACCTTAGGAAGCTGTGAAGTTAAACATAGGAACACTTCCTTAGGAAGTTATACAATTTCCTGTGATTGTTTTTGACAACCCCCAGAGAAAAATTTTTTTTATACTGGGTAAGCGCTGAGTTAGGTCAAGTAAAGATGTTTCATGTGGGGACTTCAAGGAAACACTAGACAGGTGAAACAATGTCAATACCCTGAGAATGAGGTTTGAAGGAACTCCAGTCCCCTTCTACCACCATGAGAGCGAATTGTTGATTTTTAAGGTCATTATAGAACTGGACTGCAGGAAATGGGGCAAGGTCATGTTAGGACATTGGCAGTCTCATTGCTCATACCAAGAATCAGCCATTTTTCTTGAATAAACAATCTTGAATTCTTGAAAGCTTTTGGGTAATTTCCAGAGTCCTGACAAATTTGATTATGACAAATTATTCCAGTTTTGTGTTGTCTTTACAAAGGAGTGAATTTTGGAAATCTGCCATTTTCACTGATGTCATTCAAAAATCATATTTCCTCCACTCAGCATCATATATCCTCTTTACAATTAAATTTTTTTAGTAACTGTTGATGATCACTAAAAATTATTTTCTTTTTTTTTTTTACTTTTTAAAAAGATGTATTTATTTATTTTGAGAGAGAGAGAACAAAAGGGAGGGACAGGGGATGTGGGAGAGAGAGAATCTCAAGCAGATTCCATACTCAGCATGGAGCCCAATGCGGGGCTTGATCTCATGACCCTGAGATCATAACCTGAGCTGAAACAAGAATCAGACACTTAACCAACTGTGCCCAGGTGCCCCTCTTTTTTTTACTTTTAAAACAAATTATTGCCAATTTGAAAACAATACATTTCATTTTTTAAAATTTTTATTTATTTATGATAGTCACAGAGAGAGAGAGAGAGAGAGAGGCAGAGACACAGGCAAAGTGAGAAGCAGGCTCCATGCACCGGGAGCCCGATGTGGGATTCGATCCCGGGTCTCCAGGACCGCGCCCTGGGCCAAAGGCAGGCGCCAAACCGCTGCGCCACCCAGGGATCCCGAAAATAATACATTTCAATTGTAGATATATTATTCATTCACATTCAGCAAAATAATTTTCTGTATGTGCTAAACTGGATTTACCAAGTAAAAATATTACAATTCACATTGTTTCACTATTTCCTTTTTTTTAAGATTTTATTTATTTACTTGAGAGATACAGAGATAGAGACAGAGATAATGAGAGAGAACAGGAGTAGAGAAGAGAAGGAGAAACAGACTCCCCATGGAGCAGGGAGCCTGATGCAGGGCTTGATCCCAGGACTCCCAGATCATGACCTGAGCTGAAGGCAAACACTCAACCAAGTGAGCCACCCAGGTGCCCCTTTTTCATTCAATACAAATAAGTATTCCAAATGTTCATGTAGAATGATAGGATTGAAGTGACTCAAGTGGAGTTTCTGCAATTTTATAATCAGTGTGCTATTGTCGTTTATTCAGAATGTACCTTTTTGTGCAGAGTTACAAAGTACCAAAGACTTTGGAGATCCAAAATCTTCCACGTGAGCTTGAACTATTCTGTACCCTTGTGAACCTACTTTTGTACTTATTCTCAAATAGAATACATTTACCTAAGTGTATGTGGCAAGGGGTTAATGGTATTAATTGGCCTTATCCAAATTAACTTCTATGAGGAATATCATGTTTATTGAAGGATAGATGTCAAATGCATAGCAGCTCAAATCTTACATATATGCTATAAAAACTCAGTAATAACTGCAGAAATTCTTTGCACTAACATTGTTCAGAATGTACAACCTTATTGTCTGAATGTAGGGTGGACTGCTTCCACCATCTTGCCCTGGTGTGTCACAATGATACACATTTTCTTTTCCCTCCTATGAGCGTAATATAGACATGGTGTCTGTCACCTGAACCTTTCGCCCTGCTCTTGTCTCTCTGCACATTCTCTTCATCATAATCTTTGTCCAATTCCTACTAGCCTTTCATGTTTTTCTGCTAAAGTATCACATACTCAGAGAAGTGTTCTTGATCTCCTTCACCTCCATCCCACATCTGTTTAGGCACCTGTGTTCTAATACCAAACCTCTTGTCTATATACCTGTATTCCAGGATTTACCATGCTGTATTGTAATTGTCTGTGTGCTTGTCTCTCTTCAGCAGGCAGAAAGTAAATCTTACTCAGTTTTACTACCAACAACTACTGGTGCATGTCACATACCAGTAATGCAATAATTATTTTTGGAAGAAAGGATGAGAAAATGACCACTGTTTATCACTGAAACTATTTTATAGCAGTACAAAGTGGAAGGGTTTGTGTAGTTGATGTAGCCAAGTATTGGTGGCCAGCATACAAAACCAATTTCTACTCTTTCATTATGTATTTATTCCCTAAGGGTGACTTCATCATTCAAAGGCATTTCTCAAAGTGTGGGCAATAACTCCCTTAAGGAAATACTTCTTCATAAAATGTGTAAGATGCATGAAACTTTTATAACTCTGGTGGCAGTAGGCAGAGTGTCACACTAGAAATATAAGGAGATTATTCAAAGATGGGGCATTAACTGGAATACAGTTTGAATTATCTAAGGCTGATGGCATGAATATCTTTATAGACTTAAAATAAACCACAAGTAATACATTGTATGACTATGAGTATATATTATTGTATTCTAAAATGCTGCTACATTAAAATACTTATACAATTTTATTCAGATCATCAAAAATTTGTTAGATACTAGAAATGTAAATATGAAAAATTTATGATACTCACACCTATAATTTCACTGTTAAATTTTCCTTATTTTCATCTCAATTTTCCCTGTTTTTATAACCAGACATTATATGTATATTTTAATTTAAATATGTATTTGTATTTATAGTTTGTTTGATAAAATGTATATCATATTATATACATTATTTTGCTTCCCACTACCACATTATTTGAATTTGTCTAGAATATTTAATATTCTTGAAAAATATTATTTGACAGTTATCATTAGCTTGGTATAATATGAAATACTCAGTATTTCCTCTTTTGCAAGTTATGTTTTTTTTTTCTTTCTTTTAATTTTACTAATACATGCAAGTAAAAAAGATTTATCATTTTAGGGTAAGTTTCATATATATGATTTTTTAAATAGTAAATTATTGAAATGGTATTTAGTTTTGAAGCTTATTTAAAATATTTTATTACTCTTGGGAAGTAGTCTATTGCTAGCAAGAGTTTTATCAACTACAATGAAAGTTATAAAATATACTATTTAAACTTTAATTTTTATGGTTTCATAATTTGTCCGCTAATCTCACAGGCCGCTCATTTTCAGTAAATTTTTCTCTTTTCTCAGATCATTAAACATCAGGATGTTTCAGAGTTCAGCCCTTAGACCTGCACCTTGTCATCAGATTTCCTCTAGATTATTACAGTGATTGCATGATTTTTTAAAAAGATTTTATTTATTCATGAGAGACACACCGAGAGAGAGTCAGAGACACAGACATAGAGAGAAGCAGGCTCCCTGCAGGGGGAACCAGATGTAGGACTCCATCCCAGGACCCTGGGACTAGGACCTGAGCTGAAGACAGGTGCTCAACTGCTAAGCCACTCAGGTTCTGCAGTGATCGCATGATTTTATGCACCACCTTAACCTTGATGACTTCAAATGTGTATCTCAAGTCCCACTTTCTTCCATGAACTTCATACCTGTTGTCTTACTGTTTGTGATATCTATCCAATGTCTAATATATATCTCAAGCTCAACATTCCCCAAACCTATGTTTCTTTTCCACCTACACTCAAATCTGCTCTTATCTCAGTTATCCTTGTGTCACCAAATGACAAATCAAAACTGCAGCAGGTGTTCAGGTCAAACCTTAAAATCACTGCTGACTAATTTCTCTCCCCCACATTTACAGAGAACCCATCACAAAGTGAATGTTGTTACAGCTTTAACCTCAGATTCTCTTCACTCACCAAAGTCCATAACCTTCATTGTCATTGTCATTATCAAAGAACAAACACCACCCTCTCTCGCTGATCCCACTATGACGCGTCCTTGTCTTCAGCCCTGAGTGCCCCTCGAAGTGTAGGCACACATACTATTTTCACACAGTTGCATGACTGAGACTTGAAAGTAATCACACCTATTGAAACCTTCCAGTGCTGGTTCTTCTCACTAAGAGAAAAATTAAAATTTTTACCATGTCCTGCAAGATCCTGCAAGTTCTACCCCCAGCATCTTGTTACCACACGTACTTCTGCCCTCGGCTATTTCACTATTTTGGTGAGCAGTCTTATGGGATCTCATTGACTGTGGAGATTAATTTGTGAAGAATTGGCATATTTACATCACGCGAGTCCCCTCTTATCTGCAGGGGATGTTTCAAGACCCCCAGTGGATGCCTGAAGCCAAGGATATACCTTCCCTGTATTATCGTGTTTTTTTCCTGTATATACATACATATGACAAAGTTTAATTTATAAATTAGACATAGTATGAAATTAACAATAAAAATTAATAATCAAATAGAATAATTTAACAATACGTTGCAATAAAAGTTATATGATTGTGGTCTTTCTCTCAAAATGTGCTGTATCCACCCTCCTGTGATGATGTAAGATGATAAAATGCCTATGTGAGGAGATGAAGTGAGGGGAATGATGCAGGCACTATGATGCAGTGCGAGGCTACTATTGGCCTTCTGACTATATGTCAGAAGAGGATCATCTACTTCTGGAGGGTAGTTGACTACAGGTCACTGAAACCACAGAAAATGGAACCACAGATAAGAGGGGGCTACTGTGTTAAGTTACTCTAACCTAGAAGAGCTATATTTATTTCTCTGTTTCTTTTTTATTACCATGTCCCATACAAAAATTATATTAATTTTTCCAAAGACAAGTCTCCATATTTATCTTTTTCTCTCTATACACAGCTTTTGTTGTTATTCTTAATGTGTGCCCAATTTTTCCCAATTACATTTTCTAATTCATTATTATTTCACTATGACAGATTTTTTCAACTTTGACATAAGTTGACATTTGGGCTGTATTGTGCATTACAGGATATTTAGCAACATCCTTGGCTTTACACCCTAGATGCCAGTAGCAGTCTTTCCCCTAGTTACAATAACTAGAAAATGTCCCCAGACACTGCCTAATGTCTTGTGAGGCACAAAATTGCCCTGGGTTGAGAAGCACTGATCTTTATGAAGGTATAGATTGGTTTTTAAATGCTGCATGCAGCCGATTCTTGTTTGGTCTAAATGTTCCCCATGTTCCTTTCATCTTAATCGGTTCTTAATTTAAAAACTTATGGTACCTGACATATTGGCTATAAGAAAGAGCGATGCCAAATGATTTCCTCAGAGTCCCACATAGATTAAATCTCTGATTCTAGGTAATCATAAGTCTACTGGTTAATATGCTTTAGCAAGCAATAAGCAATGTAAAGTACATAGGCATGGGAGACCAATAACCTGGGTGAGGTTTTCAACATACTGCCTAGTGGGTATATGATTCTGTGCACATGATTTAGCTTCTCCAAGCCTCAGTCTTCTCAGATATAAAAGGGAAGTGGGAGCAGCTGCTTTGCATGCTGTTATGAAGTTATAAATGAGTTATGTATGGCCTAGAGCATATCTTAGACAATATATGATTGTAGCTATTATTAGTTCCCTGAAATCAAACAAGTGACAATAAGGAACTCCTCCTAAGGCCTGAGGAAGGGGCTGGAGGGCTGGAAAATATGTACTCCTCCATCAACACTGCCCTAGACAATACAGCATTTTTACCAGGAACATTTATTAAATGTCCTTTCTAGGAATGATGCTAGAATGAATTTTTGAAGATGTAATGTCCAGATCCTGTCTTTAAGAAGCCCACTAAGGTAAAAAGAAACATAGTAAAAACAGTGGCCTGTACTATAACAAATAAATGAATTAGACTGGCACAAGGACAGAATTAGAGGGTGCAGTGATATTTATGCAATGCCTTATCTAGAGAGGAAGAATTGATGTGATAGAAATAATTATCCTTATACCGTATTTATATGACAATATTAATTTTAAGATAATAATTGGTTTGTAATTCCAAAATTCCCATCTCTAGTCCAGGTCTCTGGAAATTTCCTGTTGGTGTTAGTGACTTGGGTTATACAAAGGGCCCTTTTACTCAAACTCAAGAAAAGCCTTGGAGAGAATCAGACAAGCAGTTTCTCCTGTAGGCCACTAAATTACATAAAATAATTAACCATAGATTTAAGAGGGATTTTCAGTTGTTTGGCAAAGTTAGGATTAGTAGCAAATGAAAATAAAATAAGCACTGACTTGCAGAGAGCTACTCCCTCCTCCTGCGGGACTCAGATTCTCAAATGCTAAATTCTAATCTCTTTAAAGGGAAGGATCTATGACTTGCAGCAGAAGTCTATTTATCTCCCAAATAATAATCTTTAATCTTTAAAAACATTTCCAAATGTGATCTATGATAGTTTCATTGAGATTCTTATCAAAAGGAAGCCTCCCAATGCCAAATGAGAGGCACCACCTATTCCAAGTCTTTTGTTTCTTTATTTTGATTAAGAAAATGAAACCCAGAGTGATGAAATGACTTGCTCAAGGTCACACAGATATTTTCTTTTCAAGCAAGAGTTCGAGCACATTTCTCAACACTGAGCCCAGCGTTTTCCCCAGTACGCTTTGCCTCATCTCCACATACCTCACTTTGCCATCTTTTTCGAATAAATGGTGCTTGGAAAAGTTCCAAAGGCAAATGTACCTTCAGCTCCATTTCGAGAGTTCATCCTATAATTGTCACACCTGATCTCTGTCCCAGTGCCTGAACCCAATCACTGGGGATAATTTGAATCGACTGAAGCTCCTAGAGTCTGTGCTTGTTGCTGTTGACCCTCCTCATTCAAACGACGCCATTGTGATAGGCAAGGTTGGCCACTGCCACTTTAAATTAGTGGTTTATCTTGAGTCCTGGAGAAAGGAAGTTATTTCAGGGGGAAAGGATGATGAATCACATGGCAGGGAACAAATGTAACTGTGATTAATGGGACATTACACAACAACAAAAAAATAGAGCCAACTGTGTGCAGAGATAACTGGAACCAGAAAGACCAACTTATTGTCTAAGGTGATGTAATTAACTTCAAGCCCCTCCATAGCTTGGATGGCTGATTCCAGTGAGCCTTTCCATTGTGCTGGTAATAATGACAAGGTTGTGCCTTCTTATTTTAAATACTATCCTATTAAGGACCATTTTTCTCCAATGCATGGCACTGATAAAATGTCAAAGACTAAGATACGGCAATTTGAAGTAGCATGATTTTAAGCAAATGCAGATTCATTCAACTTTCCCCTTTCCCAAGGAAGACAATGGAAGAAAAGACCAAACATTTGACTTATGATATATGAGCTTCTTCAAATATTTCCATGCAAAAAAGGGCTAATTGATTATCTTTTTCATTTTTTATTTTTTTGGTTGTTCCAGTAAAGATAAAAGAAGTTTTCAGAAAATGTTGTATTATAGTAACCATGATGAAGAAAGATTTCTTTTTGCTTCTCACCACCTGATAGGGTGCCTCGTCCTGATCATGCGAGTGAATTTCTCTCATTCATAGGAAATAAGTAATTGCTTCATCTATTAAACAGAATTGCTGACTTGGATTTTTGTGAAATTATTACAGAGTCAGAAATTACTCTGTGCATTTTAAATAGAGAAAATCAGTATTGTAGATATTTTTTAAAGAGATTTTATTTATTTATTCATCAGATACACACAGAGAGAAAGGCAGAGACACAGGCAGAGGGAGAAGCAGGCTCCATGCAGGGAACCTGACGTGGGACTCGATCCCGGGTCTCCAGGATCATGCTCTGAGCCAAAGGCGGCACTAAACCGCTTAGCCACCCGAGCTGCCCAATTGTAGATATTTTCATCCATTGCAATCTTATCCACATTCTTCAGTTAGCAAAGTTGGAATGAAAGTCTGAACTTAAAAAATACTTGCCAATCCCTTTACCAAGTTTGGAGGCTTTCCAAATATTTGATACCTGTTTCATTTCATATTTTTGGAATCATTTGGCTACTCCCACAGCTAACAGAATAGCAAAAACTTCCTCTAAAAATCTGAGATATGATATATTGTAAATGCCAACTTTGTTCCCAACTGTCAGGTGTGTTTTCGTCTTCCTGACTTTAAAGTAATAATAACATCTTGTACTTCATGGTGTGTTTATCTTTACAAAAAAAAAAAAAATTCACCCTCTTAATTCTACCAGGGTAGATGTTAAAAGTAGAGACGTGCTGTGTGTGAAACAGTGTGGACTCTGGGGTCACCTATCCAGTGTGAGTTTCAACTCATGTAACTATTCACACAGATTTTAGATAACTTATTTCCTCCCTCTGAATCTCAATTTTCTTGTCTGTTAACATAGGGTAATAATACTTCACACAAGTGTGTGAAGACTGAATGTATGTATGTTAAGAAAACGCTTAACTAGCCTTTCTTAACACAATCCCTACCTTCTCTACTAGAAGAAAGTATTACATTTTATTTAAATTCATGCTTCCGGGATCCCTGGGTGGCGCAGCGGTTTGGCGCCTGCCTTTGGCCCAGGGCGCGATCCTGGAGACCCGGGATCGAATCCCACATCAGGCTCCCAGTGCATGGAGCCTGCTTCTCCCTCTGCCTATGTCTCTGCCTCTCTCTCTCTCTCTCTCTGTGACTATCATAAATAAATAAAAATTAAAAAAAAAAAAAATAAATTCATGCTTCCCAGAAAAGGAGAAAGAAATAGTATAATGTAGGCTTTATTAGAAACCTACCATGATTTGAGATCTGTTGTAGCTCATTTCAGATGTGTTAGAGTATTCAAAAGGGATTATCCCAATGTTTGCAAAAAAGGGAATCAGATGTTGGGAATATTAAAAAAAAAAAAAAAAAAAAAAAAAAAACCAGCCTGAGATAATCAAACACCCAGGCCAGAGTGCCTTAAGCTTAATAAATACTTTTTGAAATGAACCATGAAATTCAAGTGTGACATCTGACACACTAGGGGCAAGCATTCTTTAATCTGTACCTCCTTTAATCTGATATGCTGACCTTCAGAGCATGCACAAGGCCTTGCAAAAGCAGGCTTCTCTGGCCACATGTGAGCTGTGCCAGCCTTAGTTTTACCTGAATCACATGTACTCTCTTCTCTCCATTCCCTGAATCCAATTCCAGTCCACACTGGCTCCATTGCCCTCAGTCTTCCTCCTCATTTTTCATCTCTCATATTCACTTGGCTCTTTGCTCTTGACAATAACCCCCAAGTCCCCCAGCTATAACTTTTATTCCTATCCGTAATTCTGGTCTTCACCAAACTCTCTGCATCAGTGACTGCTGTAGACCAGCATCTTTCTAGACTTGAGCAGTTTTGACACTCTTCTTAACTTTACCTCTCCTTTAGTTATGATTCACAACTAATGCATCCTCTTCGTGTAGAAAGGAACTAGTGTCAAGGAAAAATTATTCAATGGGCCCTGATATAGCATAGTTTGGAAGACTTTATTCGAGGGGGGACCATCATGGTAGGTATGAGGACAGCTGTGATGGAATTTTACAAAGAGCTTGCAGCATATGCAAGAGGGAATTCATAGTCAAGGGGCAAAGGTGAGGATCAGTGAAGTTAAGTTAATAAGAGGGAATTTCAGGGGTAGGGAGGATTCTAGTTCAAGTGATCTCACAGGATTCTTGCTGAAGGTAAACCAGGGTGAGCAGACATCACCTGGGGGATGGTGGAGGTGAGAAACCCCTATTAGACACTGAGGGTCATAGCTCTTGAGGTGTGAGTTCTGGTGTAGCTGACTCATCGGGATTCTTGCTGCAATGGGACAATGTGGAGGGGAACACAGGTATCCAAAAGTCAGGACTAGCTGGAAAAGAGCTGAGGGAACTTGAGTAGAGCTTGGGCAGTGAGAGAATGTTTGTCACTAGACAGATGAGAAGGTGGCGGAGTGGAGAAATGACTTGCCCCAAGTTGCACACTTAGTTCTGGAATGAGATCTGGTGTCTGAGGCAGCCTGATCTACTGCCATTCCTCCCAGACCACTGGTTTTTAATAGGGGCATCTAGTAGGTAGAGCTCAGAGACGCTGTTAATATCCTATAATGCACAGAACCCCTCCTCAAAGAATTACCTGGCCCCGAGTGTCTATGGTGCCACAGTAGAAAAACCCTACCCTGGGTTAGCATACTGAATCATGAGGACGCAGGAAGAAGTCTCCCTCAAGTGATTTTACTGCTTTTTATGCATGTAAGAACCACTTTGTGTAGCTGGGATTAAAAATGCAAGTCACAAGTCCAGAGTTCTATTTACATATTTACCATTGATTTGCTTTGTGGCTTCCTGTTCATCACTTCACCCCCAGCCAGAAGCATTTGCTGAGAAGCCCATGTGTGTGACTATAAAGAAGGTGTGGGGAAACAAGGGTGTTCCATATCAGCGCTGACCACTTGTGCACTAGCAAACACTATTCACCTCAGTGTTCATTTGACCTTTGTAGATAGAAGGCAAAATATACATTCTCCGATTTCCCTTTTATGTTAGAGCTATAACATTTGCCGAAACAGTATCTAAGTGCTATATGTGCTATTGGCCAAGTATTAAATAATGCAGTATACATTAATAATGCATTGTAATAAAATGTTCTTTACCACCATTATATTTATACTCCTTTATTAATCTTTCTTTTGCCAGCTTGCTTTGTTCTTTTCTTTCTGCCAGCCACCTGGCCACAAATATTATACTGATTACCTGCCAAACCTCAGTTACTACCCTTCATTTCTTTCTACTTCATTTTTCTTTTCTTTTTTTCAGTTCCAACTTCCTGTTATCTTAATCTTAAATTGGCATTTTTTTTGGTGTCTCTTTATCACCTCTTCAATGACAGTAGTCCCCCCTTATCTGTGGAGGATCCATTCCAAGACCCCCAATGATCTCTGATGCTATAGACAATACCAAACCCCTATGTATACTGTTTTCTTCTGTCTATATGCATACCTATGACAGGTTTAATTTATAAATTAGGCACAGCAGGATATTCAAAATAGTTGACAATGAAATAGAAAAAAAAATATAACAAAACACTGTAGTAAAAGTCATGTGACTGTGGTCTCTCCCTCCCTCCCAAAATATCTCATTGTACTGTATTCATCCTTCCTTTTGTGCTGACATGTGAGGAAAGAATGCCTATGTGACGAGATACAGTGAGGCAACAACACAGGTGTTGTGATGTAGTATTGGGTTACTTTTGACCTTCTGATGATAGGTCAGAAGGAGGATCATCTGCTTCTGGGCCATGGTTGATGGCAAGTAACTGAAACTGCAAAAAGCACAACTATGGATAAGGGATGGAGGTTACTGGAATCTCCTTCCTCCCCTTTTCTGCTAAACCTCTTTTCCTCTCATAACAAAACATCCCCAGAACAGTTATAAAAGAACAGAGGGAAGTGGATAAAAGGAAAATGATTGTCAGTCTTACAGATCTACTTCGTTTTACTGTCTTCTGCAGAATTACTGACCTTATTTCCAAGGACTAGACAATGAGGACAACCTGACAGCCCACACTTTAGGGAAGAAGGGGGATTTACAGAAACTGTGTACCCCTCAGGGCATGCAGCAGAAGGCTGTGAGGCTGCCAGGTAGGGGATGCCTTAGAGATTTAATAGAACTCTGACTTAGGAAAATGTAAACATGAAAGTGGATCTTACCTTTGCGGGGCTCCTCACTGCCTTCAGAATAAGGCTAGTCGAAATTTGGCTCTTACCTCTTCAATCTTATCACTTACATCTTGGACCCAAATGCTCTTCTCTGCAGCCAGAGGAGACATGTGTCATTCCTTGAAGACACCATGGCTGTTTCTGTGTCTTTATGTCTTTACCTCCAATATTCCTCACTGTTAAGATACCCCTTCCCAGGTCCTCTGGCTAGAATACATTTCTGTTCCTTCTTAACATTTTAGCTCAGAAAGGTCTCCTCCCCTCAATCCATCTTGGCTTAGGCAGGCAGCCTCCATTGTGTTTCCAAGTGCCAGCTACTCATCTCAATTAATTATATGGATGCATTTGTCTGTTGTTTTATCTTCCTTACCATTTGATGAACTTTTAGTGGGGGATAGGGCTTTGGCTTTCTCCTTTTATCTCTGGCACTAGTTACATTGTTTTGCAAAGTGGACGGGCAGTAAATAGCTGCTGATCAAATAAATGGATGACAATAAAATGGGTAAAAAAATGCCTAGAGGAAGGGAGAAGGGAGGCCCACATGGGACATACTCTTGTTGTACAAATATTGCAGCAATGGAAAAATAATGGTATTCTTTTCCCACAAGACATCTTCATGTTCCTGGGAAAAAATAATATGCCAACTAGCTAGGAATTATGGAAGGAAATTTTGTCATTTCATTTTTCATTTCCAACACTTAGACATTTAATAGTTCATTGGTTTTGGGGTTGAATAAAATCATTGTTTCTTTTAAGATAATTTCATTATTGTTATTAAACATGGGTCTTCTAAAGGGAATTATAACTTAAACTTTATTTATGTTCAATTTATGTATTATTTGAGCTGGACTTGGTCCTGTGTCACTATTCTTCTCAAAGCAATTTACTGGGGCTGCTTTTCTCCAGCGTGGATAATATTAAAGGAAAAGAAAAAGTTTTCTGGTTCCTTTCAAGTAATGAAAAATAGTCCATTTTTCCCAATATATTTAAAGGCAGTCCCTCTCAACATAATAGCAAGCCATAGATTATTCACCCAATTTTAAAGGTTTCTTCTTCTTAAAACTTAAGCCTGACTTAAACCAGAAAATGTGGAATAGAGAAGGGTCTGTGGTTTGCTCCCTTCTTTGCCACTTCTTTTATTCTCCAATCCCTAATTGCTGTTTTGGGCTCCTTCCAAGTGGGAAGAAATGAAGAGAGGAGAGTTAGGGAAAGAATAAGTCTCTTATGACATTTAAAGTTTTAATTTGGCCCAAATGTTCAAAATATGTGGCTAATTCCTTCCTTTATGCTGTGTTTTATTGGGGGCTGTGTGAAATGCTTATCCAATTGTTAGGTTCCAGTTTTCTTTATCTAGGCAATAACTCAGCTTGCAGTCACTGAAAACTCAAATCCTCACCTCCTATTGCCCCTCCCATATTTGAGGACACTTTACCCCTCTAGGCTACCCTCTTGGTTGAACTTCCTCAAGATCAGTCTGTTTATACAGGGTTCACATTTGTCCCAACCTTGGATTCTTTCACTGTCTTGTCTCACAAGGTGTTTGTTCTCAATGTAACCTGTGTCTCCTCTATGCTGCTGGCAAAAGGTACATCTCAAAGCAAGTGTCAAATGTTATTTGCTATGTCTCTCATCTTCCTGGCAATATATATCAAGCTTTCTAAATGGTCTTGGCTTGAGTCACAAGAATACTCTTCCTCTCATATTCTGTGTTGGTATTGGCCAATGGATCATGGCACTTGGTGCTTAATTTCAAAGAAATTCTGTTGTCCTGTGTCACTGATGTTCATCCTTGGGTGCAAAGGGATGTTTATGTTTCCTTATTATTGGCCCTACTCTTTAATCCAACTACTGAGATGACCTGGCTGCAACAGATCATCCTTTGCTGGTGACCAGAGAGTATCATATTTTGTATTTTGAGTGGCACTAATATAGGATTTCAACCGGAGTGGGAGCGGCCTTCTTAGAAGGACACTGTTCACCTTTTTAGGTTGGACAGAGCCTCACATGTTAGGATGGTGATATATAATCTAGCAAACAGGAACTTTTTTTTTTTAATTAATGCTGAAGAAAACAGTATCTGTTGGGCAGCCCTGGTGGCCCAGTGGTTTAGCGCCGCCTTCAGCCCAGGGTGTGATCCTGGAGACCCGGAATCGAGTCCCACGTCAGGCTCCCTGCATAGAGCCTGATTCTCCCTCTGCCTGTGTCTCTGCCTCTCTCTCTCTCTCTCTCTCTCTCTCTCTGTATCTGTCATGAATAAATAAATAAAATATTTTAAAAAAAACAGTATCTGCTATCTTCTGCTACATAACAAACTCCCCTGAAAGCTATGGCTTAACCAAATGACCCTTTATTTGGTTCACAACAGCAGATAGATAATTTGGACTCAGCTTGGCCAGGCAATTTTTCTAGTCTATTGGGTTCACTTACGCAGCTGTGATCCACTACCAATTTTGTTGTGGCATCTCTATTGGAATGACTCATCTCTGTTCCATGTGAGATGGCATCCTCTGGCACACTGGACTTAACTTCTTCATGTGGTGGAGACAAGAGTCCAGTAGAAAGTAGAAAGAGAGTAAATGCATGCCATGACTCCCTGAGAGCCAAGGTTCAAAACTGGCACATTGCCCCTTCCCCTGCATTCTCTTGCCAAAGCAAGCAACAGAGGTAACCTGGATTGTAAGCAAGTAGAACTAGATTCTGCTTTGTGATGGGAGCTGGATACAAGAAGGGGAATAACTGTAGTGATTTTGTAAGCAATCAATTACAAACTGTCACAGACTGTCTATGGTATCTCCTTTTAGACTGTCTTGATATCCATCTATCCCTTTACCATTAGATATGAAATCTAACATGCCAGAATTATGAGTGGGCAAATAATGTTTTTATATATGAGATGTACAACGCACTCATATAATCTGAGGGTTAATTTGACAAAAGGGAGATAAAAGCTCAAATTAGGGCTAAAATCTGAACAATCTCTAATGTTCTGTGGATATGTTTTCTGTGAGTCTAGCTTTGAAACAATGGTTCTTGAATATTGTTTTATGGTTACTATGTGGATATTTCCATATCTCTCCCTCTAAAATTGGGTAATTTTCTTACAATTCTCAGATAATGGGAATTGGTTTTACTTGTCCTGAGAAAATGTTCAATACAGTGTAACTATCAAATATAAGATATCAACATATCTATGGAGTTTAGCAATTGAAATGTGCCTGTAATTTATCTTTTTTGTTGCTCTTTACATCTTAGATTAGAAAATCACCCAAAAAAGGATTTTACATTCACATTCCTCCGACTGCTCTTTTGTTTGAGAAGATTTCTATATGCATTTTGCATGTACCAAATTCTCCTACAATAATCCATCACCAATAAACCACTTACTGGCAATATTTCTGTGCTGTAGTTATTGCATTATTAATTAGCAAAAGATTATAAACATGATTTATGAATTATTTAAAAAGTATGTCTACTGGCAAGGGAGAAATCTGAATGCAGGTAATGCAAAAATATGTATGAGTTCCAGTTTGTGTAGGTCACCATTTGGGGAACCTCTATTTGAAATATACAATGGGTAGCATGACCTTTTACTAGATACAGATATCTGGCGCTTTCACTGTATTAGGAAAAAATCTCCTTAGAATTCAAATCATGGCAGGATATTGACAAGTAATGTAAGATTTGTAAGCACAGTGCATATTACTTTTCCTATCAAATTAGTAAAGTGTTTTTTTTAAATGAGGTAACAGAATAGATATAGTGTTATATTATCAACATGTTTATGCTACAAAAAAATAGAAAAATAAATTACTATAATCTGGAAATATGGGAAAAATCCTAAAATATTCTTGATACTGTGTTTTGGTTGAGGGAATCACAAGTAAAAGTACCCACCTTCTCTACCAGGGTTCTGAGGCAACTTAGAAATTAGACAATAGATTCAACAGATGAGGGATAAGAAAGTACCCTTACTACTCTTAAGGGTAGGTTAAAGACATAGTTCATATGTCTAGGCAATTAGGCTTCTTAATTTTTTGCTAATATTGGAGTCTAGAATCATAGAATCTTATCAAACTAGTCATAGGCAACAAATAAAGCTTTTCTCTGTAATTGCAGGAGAGGACAAGAATGTATATCAATCTATGACACTACCACATTAAAGTTAGCTCAGCCCTATAGCGCGGTCAGTGTGAGGCGTGGCCACCAAGCTGAATCCAGCAGAGCTACCTTGAAGCAAGCTATGATAGAGTGAGATAGTCCTTCAGCAGTGGCTGGGGAAAGATTAAGAGCCAGATGGAGGAGGGATCAGACAGTAATGTCTATACTTTGCAAAAGTGAATCAGTTTGAATGCCAGCAAGGCCAGCAGGAATAAGTAGCTGAAGGCAGAAAGCAGAGGGACAGAGAAACTGAGAGGGTAAAAATTTTTATGCCACAGTTTGAACATAAAATACGTAGGATATACTGGTATCAAATTGCCTGTGTTTTATACATTAGATAATGCTTTAATGACCTTTCAACATAGATGAGTGGCTTAGAATGATGAGAGAAAAAATAAAGAGCTCACACATATAAGAACAATTTGGGGACCATACTAGGTAAGCTTTTTTGGAAACAACATTCTATTAGATTTCAGGAGACTTGTGTTTAAAATTTAGTTTATTGAGGCACCTGGATGGCTCAGTGGTTGAACATCTACTTTTGGCTTAGGTCATTATCCCAGTATCCTGTGGTCAGTCCTGCATTGGGCTCCCTGCAGAGAGCCTGCTTCTCCCTCTGCTTTTGTCTCTGCCTCTCTCTGTGTGTCTCTCATGAATAAATAAATAAAATCTTTAAAAAAAATAAAAATAAAGTAAAATAAAATTTAGTTTATCTACCAAATAATTTTGTAGTTTGGGGCAGTAGCCTTAGCCATAATATCCCAAAGTTTGCTCCTCCTTTTTTTTTTCTTTTTCTTTTTTTTTTTTAATTAGGGAGTTGATCTAAATGATCTTTAAGGATCCATCCTATAATTGTTTTTAACATATGTTTTTAACATATAGCTTTAATATAAGTCTATGCTATAATAGTAAACTTTAGTGCATTTTTGTTCACATTGATAATTCCTTTTATATAAATTTGACCTTTCTTTATATCTAATTCATTGTGGCCTATATTCAAATAGATGTCGATTTCTAAGTAGGAAACAAACCCATATTTCTGAAAAATATTTCTTCTTGAGAAGAACTAATTAAAAATAGCCAAAAGAAGTTTCTCAAAATTTAAGCCAAAAGAACCTCTTTTGATTCCTCACACAATTCTTTCTTATAAACTAACTTATACATCTAGCCTTCTGTCTCTAGTGTTCTGTGCCCATACATTTAGAAGAATTAAGACATCAAAAACCAGGGGATCCCTGGGTGGCTCAATGGTTTGGCGCCTGCCTTCGGACCAGGACCTGATCCTGGAGTCCCGGGATTGAGTCCCACATCGGGCTCCTTGTATGGAGTCTGCTTCTCCCTCTGCCTGTGTCTCTGCCTCTCTCTCTGTGTGTGTGTCTCTCATGAATGAATAAATAAAATCTTTAAAAAAAAAGACTTTGAAAAACATCCATTTAGGAAGTAGTAAATAGAACATGCAACGGTTCCAACTATGCTGCCTTTTCTTTAAAATACTATTCTGGATTATTTATTACTTTGACCTTAAATAACTGACCAAAACCTCAAACATTCTCTGACCACTGAAACTTGACCATGGCCTTCATCCATAAGTATTACTTAGATCCTCAAATGTACTGAAAATCTTAGTACCCTCTGTTGCATGGTACTGTTGGGATCTAGATGGCTATCATGAAATAATGCTTCCAGATGCATCTGAGTGGCTTAAGTGGATTGGGCAGCCAACTCTTGATTTTGGCTCATGTCATGATCTCAGGGTCCTGGGATCGAGGCCCACATCAGGCTCTTTGCTAGGCAGGGAGTCTACTTGAGGAGTCTCTCTCTTCCTTTCCCTTTGCCTCTCTCCCTGCTCATGATCTCCCAGTCTCTCAAAAAATAAATAAATGAATCTTTAAAAAAAAAGAAACAATGCTTCCATATTCTTTTCTGTTTCTAGTTGAACAGATATCTGAACATAGAAATCCTTAACAGTTCCTAGAACATGGAAATGCCATTGATCAGCAATGATTGGGAGATAGAATACACAAAGGTCTTTCCATACCAAATCCATGGAGAGATTCTTGGCACGATTCAGCCAGGGAAGGGGATGTGTAAACATTTTTACTAGAATGGAAATTTTGGATCTTCAAGTGAATATCTAAATTTATATTATTTTGCCTTACTTGGGACATGAAAGAATGCCTTGATTTTTTATGCCTTATCCCATAATTCAAAATAAAAAAGACAAGCGAGATTGCAAAACAGGTATACTTTAAACAAGAGGGTTTCAGATCATAAGTTTTCTACTTCATTGTACCTTTGGAAAGATCTCAGCAACTTTGGCATTCATTCCTAAAGACCAAAGTTTATATTCCATATGTCTTATTCGACCTTGTGAAAAGGCATAATCATTATGCAATGAGATGTGTGAGGCTCCATTTGGATACCTTCCCAGATTACTCCATAATATATTATCGAGGTAGACTTTCCTTCTATACAAAGCATTACTTCTCACTTGTGTAAAATTTTGTGCCTCTTAACCTTTAGATGCTTTGGGAAATGTGATAACTCATGAAATTTGGTGATGCCTTCTTTTGTTAGCCTCTTTAATTCTGGTTTTGGAATATTTGACTTTACCTTGAAGAAATGCAATAAAACTTAAATACAATTACAATTATTATTAGCACTAGAGAGGTCCACAAAATTCTCAGCATCATATTAATCCAATAACAAACTACTTTTGGATCTGCATGGTTATGTTTATCTAAATGCATTAGCTAATTAGATTGCATTGTTTAGATAAAGGAAAAATTAATTACATTTGCACCTAAGGACATTTCTGCTCGAGATATGTTGAACTATGAGTATAGATAAACTGTTAAGACAAGAAATATACTGTAGAGTACACGGATGAATCAAGAGGAAATACTTATATATGTATCTTTAATTTCAGATGGTTAGAGATACAATATCTAGTTAAATAAAATTTCTTTACTGTACCAGAAAACTAACTGCATTTTTGGTATTATAGTTTACTCCTCCCTCTTTTGCTTGTGTTCCATACCTGAGAAAGCTAATATGAAAACCTAGATGCTTCCTCCTTGGTGCCCATAGAGATTCAAAGCATGCAAGCCCCTGCCCACACATGAGGACCCTTACCCTGCCCACACTCCCTAAGTACAATACAGCATACCCTCGTCTCTTGTCCTGATTCTTTCATGTAATTAATGAAACTTCTTGAGAGGTCTACCCTATCCTGCTCTTCCAAGGGATCTCAACTGTGTAAGTTACAAACCTTCTCATACCTCTTCGTGTGTGTGTGTGTGTGTGTGTGTGTGTGTGTGTGTGTAGCATCACCATTCCCAATCTCCTAACCAAACTTAGCACGGGGACAAATTATGACTTTGTAAGGACGGAAATAAGATCCCCCTAGTTGGAACCAATTGAGATTTAGTCACAGGATTCATATGTATGGAAATCTAAATATCAGTTTTATTCCTGCTAAAATGCTGAATTGGAAGATGTGTTTAAATATGGGTGCAGGAGGGGGTTCCTTGGTTCCTTTATCTAATGCATCATTTGGGATAGGCTGGCTGTGGTCACACTTGGGTAACAAGCATTCCTAAAATATATGCCTGGCAATTAAACACTCCCATCTAGTTACAGGTAGACTTGAACAACCACAGATCTCTGTCATGGAAGGATCCTCACCTAAGAGAACAAAATAATGGAACAGAAAGGGAGAGAGTGAGGTTGAGGGAGAGTAGGGTTAGAAAAAAAGATTTCCCTCTTCCAAATTCATCAGTCAGATAAAACTCCTTGTCCCTATGGGAAGGAGCAGAAAACTGGGTGGAAGGAGACCTTGAGTGTCACTAGCACCAGTGTCAGTGAACCACATCCCTCAGGCCACCTGCCTTTGTGAATAAAGTTTTACTCAAACACAGACAAACTCCTTGATTTACATATTGATTGTGGTTGATTTCATGCAACAAGGGCAGAGTTGAATAGTTGAGACAGAGAAACCATGGCCTGCACAGCTGAAAATATTTAATCTCTGGTCTTTTGTAGGAAAAGTCTACTGACACCTGCTCTAGCAAATGTCTATCCATGAGGCAGTTTAAGAATGAAAAAAAAAATTAAACAAAGAATGACTTCAAACTACAAGGGGAAAAGAAGAAAGAAAAATTATTTTTTGTCGGTACTGTTTAGTACATTTGTGAAGACCCTAATCGGCCTTCCAGCCATATTTACAGTACAATACATGGAGGTAAATAAAGTAATAGCCACGGCAGGCAGGCCCGGGTTTTAATCCCATGTCTCCTATTTACATGCTGTGTTGCCTTAGACAAGTTCATCAGCCTCTCTTAGCATTAATGGAGATAATAAATATGCAGAGCTTAGTACTGTGTTGGACCTGTGGGCGCTTAGCAAGTGCTGATTCTCTCTCACATGTCTCTGGGTATTTCAGAATGCATTATACAGCCATTGGTGGAAGCTTCCAGTGACACAGAAATGACTTTTCAGCAAGACACCACTTTTTTATAATTAGCCCTCTTCCCAAAGAGAAGCACTAATTATTTTTTTAAATTAGATTTTTCTTTGTTATAGTCAAATTTAGCCTTAATTTGCCTCTCTTTCCCCTGTTTCCATGACTATCCTCTGCATTTATAAATGTGTCCCTAACTGTCATCAAAGTTCTGGCACAGGTCTGTGATAAAGTTGTCACTGATCATTAAAAGAAGAAGTTTAGGTACATTTTATAAAGCAAAAATGTGTTCAAAATGTGTTCACAAGGACTATCTTTTATTCTAAGGGTATATAAGTCTTGTCATTCTCATATTAAAATAACTTTTATTAATAACACAATGCCAAAGTTAAAATAGCTTTTACTCTATAAGTTTTAATTTATAATGATTATATATATGTGTGCATGCATGTACATATGTATATACAAAATCACAGCAAAAATTCACAATTGTGACACTTTCCCAGTCACTCATTTTGTCTCACACAAATGATTCCCAAATTGTAAAACTCCGATCCACTGAGATACACAGTTGAAGGACACCACACACTTCCATATATCTGATTTGCAAATTCGATTAGAAAACAATGTCATGAGGTCATTACTCCTTTGTCCTTCTCCAAAGAAAACAAGCCGTGTTTACTCATGAGCAACTTTGGTAAGAAGTTTTCAGTTCTATACTATGAGGTTGGCTATCCTTCCTGACTTACATCCCAAAATCTCATTTCCACCTCCTGGATTCTGTCCCTTGAAAGATGGTGACCTCAGTGGTTCCTTCCCAGAGACTGCACTTTCTCTCTTCCAGATGTTAGTTTGGGTGGCTTGGGGCTCTGCCCACCATTGTATCCCCAAGCCCCTCAGCTCATCCTGGCCAGTCTTGTGCCCAAAATTACACATCCGAGAAACCACTAAGGAGCCGACACAGATGCAAACACATGAGGGTTTATTCACAAGCTCCAGCTTGGGTCCAAGTATACCCGACACAGTGGAGCAGGGACGGGGACCCTGAGGTGGGTTCCAGCTTAATTTTATGGGCTGGTCTAGGGGACCTCCAGAAGGGGGGGGGGAGGAATTTCTCAAGTTCTGTTTACATTCTGATATGGGGCTTTCAAGGGCATTGAGCTCTGTTCTCATTCTAATATGGGGCTTCCTGCCCCTGACTTGGGCTCTGTTCTCATTCTAATATGGGGCTTCCTGCCCCTGACTTGGGCTCTGTTCTCATTCTAATATGAGGCTTTCTAGGACCTTAAGCTGTAAGCTGTTTTTTTCTTGTAACTGAAGTAATGTAAAGTTCAGCTCTTATTCACAGGGGCCTGGGATGGCTGTACTTGTGATAACGCAGAACTTAAAGTGGAATGGCCTTAACTTTCTCGGTCTCCACAGTCTTAGTCTTACTCAGCCTCCATTAATAACAGAAATGCCATTATTGGGCATTGTTAGGACTAGTGACAGTCCTGTACCAAATACTAGCTGAGAAAATTATTTTTTATTTTATTGAAATTCGATTTGCCAACATATAACACCCAGTGCTCATTCCATCAAGTGCGCTCCTCAGTGCTCATTACCCAGTTACCCCATCCCCCTGCCTGCCTCCTCTTCCACTACCCTTTATTCATTTCCCAGAGTTAGGAATCTCTCATGTTTTGTCACCCTCTCTATGGAGAAAATTCTGTGCCAGAGAAATTTTTGTCTTCAATCAACCATTTTACCAAGGAGGAACGCAACACTTGTAAATTAACTGCCAAGTGCAAACAGCTGGTAATAGTAGGACAAAAGAAATCCACTTAGGTTTTGCAAATCTGAAGCCTGAGCCCTTTCCCTTGAATCGCCTGCAGGAGCAGGTCTGTGCAGCAGAAGAAATGAGTTTAGATATGGTATTTGAGCCTATCCTGAAGTTGACCTCTCTTAAATCACATTGATCCTTCTTTCTCTACTGAATCGGGATCAGCAGGCATGCTTTGTTTGCATGCAAGGGAATGCATCTACACAGAGCCTCCCAATGCTTCTCTGGGGCAGGAATCCTCTTTTGTATATTCCTAGCATTTCTGATAGTCCATAGAGCTGAAATCAACCATCCCCTCAAGGGCTCTCAACTTATTTACACTCTTCATTCATGCTCTCCCCAGCCACAGCTTGGGTTTTCACGGAATGGGCTTTTAGGCCACTTTGCATGTATCAGTTCCATTGTGTTTTCTTACCAGTGTAATAGGAAGTCCACAGAACAGAATCTACCCTTCAGACTGCATTTTGTTTCCAGAGATTTAAATGAGCAAAGGAGAAATGTGATTTCCCAGTTAAACCAGGAAGAAGAATGAAGACAGCAAGAATATCTTCAGTGAATGTGATGTCCTCACAAATCCTCTTGAATTAAAGAAAATGTAGATCACAAAACTGCATATATATATATATATATATATATATATATATATATATATACTGGAAAATAGAGTTAAACATCTTTAAAAAGTATAATCAGTACTATATTTTATATATTTATATATACTATAGTTCATAGTCTATAATTATGTTACATATTGCATAGTCCTGAAGGGGCATGTTTATATATGTTATGCATATTTTTGCATGTATTTATACATACTGGCATCCATAATCCTACTATTGGAATCTTGTTTCCCAGGTGGAGTCTGCACTCACCTGCATCAGAGGAGCCTTGGAGGCTTGTTTAAAAATGCAGATTGCTGGGACTCTGAGGTGGCTCAGTGGTTGAGCACCTACCTTTGATCAGATCATGATCCCGAGGCCCTGGGATTGAGTCCCACATTGGTTTCCCTGCAAGGAGCCTGCTTCTCCCTCTGCCTCCGTGTTTGCCTCTCTCTGTGTGTCTCTCATGAATAAATAAATAAATAAAATCTTTAAAAAATCCAGATTCCTCCTGGGCCTCTTTAGATCCACCAAATCAAAAATTTTAGGACTGTAGACCAGGAATCTGCACTTTGGACAAATTCTTTAGCTGCACTCAAGTTTAAGAACATGTGATGTAAAAATATCCATTTAAAAATGGAGCCTTTCCATCGAGGCTCCTCCATGTGTGGTTCTCACAACTTTATCCTGTGTCTATCACCTAACATTGCACAAAAAATTATCCCAGGACTGACAAGCCACTGTAAACACCATTTTAAGGCTGCATAATGTAATATGTGGAAATACTGTAATCGTTTTTCATATTTATTCAACAGCTAGATACTTCCAGGTTTTTGCTCTATAAATAATATTGATGTGAATCTCTCTAAGCATACAATTTTTCCCACCTCAAATTCTTATCTATTAACTGTGATGATTCTTACTTTATTCACAGTGTATTAAAAGACCCTTGTAGGGCAGCCCCGGTGGCCTGGTAGTTTAGTGCTGCGTTTAGCCCAGGGTGTGATCCTGGAGACCGGGGATCAAGTCCCACATTGGGCTCCCTGCATGGAGCCTGCTTCTCCCTCTACCTGTGTCTCTGCCCCTCTCTCTGTGTCTCTCATGAATAAATAAAATCTAAATAAATAAATAAATAAATAAAACACACTTGTTGCTTCATACTTGCCAGAGACAACCATATTATTTTAACTTGTCATCTTTAAATGAATGTATAATGCTTAATATTATTATCATTGATATTTCTTATTTTATGAAGCACTTATGATCCATCCCCAATACCTACTATAGCCACTGCTTTTTTTTTTTTTTAAATTTGATCTATGGAGCTATTTTTTGGAGCTATTTATTTATTAAGAATAATAACTCTTTAACTTAAAATTTTAAAATAAGCGTTGCACACTTATTTGCTATTTTTCATATTCGATTTTATTTATTACAGCTTTTGAAAAGTAAATTTTTGGGGTGCCCTGGTGGCTCAGCTGGTTAACTGTGTGCCTTTGGATTAGGTCATGATATCAGGGTTTGGGGATTGAGCCCTACATCTGGCTCTCCACTCAGCAGGGTGTCTGCTTCTCCCTCTCCCTCTCAAATAAATAAAATCTTTTTTAAAAAAAAAGAAAAAAAATTCTTTGATTTTTTTTTAAGATTTAACTTTTCAGAACACTTCCCTGTTCTTTCATTACATTTAACTTGTTTTCAGATCCAAATATTTGCTAGATATTGTTTTTTAATCTTCCACGTACTTTGTGTGTGACTAAATTTTTCTTTCTGTTGAATTCTTTGGGACTTCTTTTTCAGTTATTTTGGAAGAAAGTTGTAGTGAATTAGCACTATTATGATGTGCCTCTCAATTAGGGAAATACAGTCTCCATCAACATAAAGTACTCTTGCCAGACCTCCTCCTGGAACCAGAACCCTAGCCTCAGGCAACCCCAAAGACACAAGTGCTGGAGATCTCTCCAGGTGCATTGGCCATACACAGGGAGAGGGTCACTGGCTCCTGAGCAAGAGAAATCTCTCATGGGTCTGGTTCAGAATCAGGGCAGGCACAGCACTACCATCCTTAGACGTTCACAAGAGACTCAGTAAATTTCAAAGAAGTTCCTTTAGATTGAGGCAGGGGGAAATAGTCAACATTCTAAGATTGTTCTGCTTAAGGGTAGAACCATAGTGGTTAGGAATCAAGCACAAGACAGAGCATCAATGATGAGGCTATTATTTGTGTGCTTTCACTGGGTTTGTTTTAGAAGACTATATCCTTCTGAAACAGAGCCCCATACTCTCTCAAATCAAACTTAAGCAAGTTAGTTTTGAAATTTATTTTTCTCATAAGGGATATTTTCATAAGAAAAATATTTGTCAGTATCACATATCATTCAAAAATCTGATTTAAATTGACTAAATGGGGTTAATAGTACACATTTGTCTAGCAGTATGTGAAATTATGCATACATGCATACCTACTCCAACATTTATCTTAGCTCAATTGCTGGCTCATGATAAGCATTTGGAATTGGTTAGCTTCCTCCTAGACCCAGGGGACAATCATCCCACATTCACCCTAATAGAAACCCAGTATGTATTCATCCCCCCTCTCTCTTACTGATACAAGGAACTACATTTTTTTTCCTACCATGGATAAAATACTGGGTCAGTTGTAAAGTACATGGATTTAATTGAGACAAGATAAACAACTTATTTCTGTTTAATTGAAGTTTCTGAAGCATAGATTGTACAAATATTTTATGACAATTTTGAAGAATGTTTTATTAAACTATATGTATTTTTTTATACAAAGATAAGAAACGAATATGCACATGAAGACAACTATGGTTGGGAGATGAGAATATAAGTGATGACTTTTTTCCTTGTGTTTCAAATATTTTGATCATTTTGCAGCATTGTTTTTAAAATTGAAAAAAAACACAAAATTAAAATATATCTATATATTTATATGTACATTTCAAAGATACTTCAGTGACATAACCTCTTGTAAAAGTGAAAGTCCCCCCCCCCCCCAATGATTTAAAGGTATGTGTAGACAACTGTTCTGGAATTTCTAATGTTTCTTTTCACCAATTTCCTTAGGCTCCCTCCCATACTCTTCTGTGCCAACAAGCAGACAGCCTCTTCTTTTATGTAATAACTGAAGCATTTTTCTGGGAAAAGCTGATATAAGAGCCTTTTTCCACTTTAATTTTTCTCTCTATTTTCTCATTTTAATAGTTTCTTTCCCTCATTCATGGAGGTTTCTCAGGTAATGTCTGCCACTGGATTTAAAAATGACTACAGTTTGCCAGACTTTTAAAATGGGTCATGTGCAAGATTTGTAATTAAGGGGTGGCTGAGAGGCCCTCCTGAGAAGGAATGAAAGCAAATCTCAGCATGGAGCTCTACAGTTGGGGAGAATAAAGAATGATATTGCCAGGAGTGAAGTGTGTGAAAATAAGGATTCTCAAAATCCATTCTGTAAGCCCTATGGACCAATCTGCTACTTACAGGTTACTGGTCACTCAGACCCTCATCTTCATCTGTAAATTGGCATAAGGTTTTGTATTTCACCTAAGCCATGTGAGGCTCAAAGAAAAGAAAGCATTGAAAACAGAGCTGTGATCTCCTAAGGACTTCAAAACACAGGAGATAGATCCCTTTAGTTCTCAACTAACCCCCAAAAGGCTGGCCACCATTTTGGTATGCACACCAGTTGAAAGTTAATAACTTCTTTCTCTGCTCAGCTGAAAAGAGATAATGAACAAGAACAGGACTTTGACGAGGAGAGAGATTCTTGGAACCAGTTTTGTGGGGGCAAGTGAGCCAGCTGATGGCACTACTAGATCTAATTAGTTATAGTGTTGATTTCTCTATCAACAAATACGAAATGACATTTTGCAGCCCAGGCTTATGTCCCTGAGAAACATGCTGATTTTATAATGCATAAACATCATAGAGTACTTGCTCAGTCTAAACCAAGCTGTGCCAAAATCAACCTTCAAAAAAAAATGCTTTTGTAAGTGTTGTTGTTGGCTAAATTGCAGCTATGTGGAAATTATCTATTAAAGAGAACTTGTGAAGGAGAATCTTAAAAATTCCAATTTCCTTTATATATTTTTAAAGAAAATGTTGAGTAATACCGCTTTTTGTCACGTATAAACACGATTATTGAGTTTCATTGTGGAAATCAAACATTGTGCCTCTGGTCAGTGTGTTTTGATTAACTGCTTCTCGAAAAATCAAATGACATCAATTGCTATTAGCCTGACAGAGCTGTCATACAAGGATCAGACCTATTACTCCACCTAGCTCTTTTTATATGCAATTTTTTAAAATGAAAATTGACCTAGACACATAATTTGAAAATTAAATGATCAGATGTTAGCAGCACACTTGTGTTATGCTAACATGGTCCTATGAAATTTGTGTGTAGGGAGTATCATGTAACATTTATTAGAAATCTTCCTTATGTCAGAAATAGAGATCTGCTCTGGGGTATTTAGTAGGGACATATTACCTCATTGCATCTCCAAATCTCCCTATAACTGAATCTCCTTGCATTCAGTTGCCATGTAATGGGTATTTACTGGATCCTGTGAATGTGTATATTTACTAGAAATAGAGATTTTGGGCAGGAAGGGATTTGTGTGATCAATTCCTTGAAAACGGGAACTGTGGTTTGTTTGTCTTTGCAATTCCTGTTTATTAGCTCTCACTGTGTACCAGACTCTGTGTCACATGCTTTCTGTCACCTGGCCTTTGATTATTTCTCCACCCTCACTCTGACTCTCTCCACCCCTCACAAGTGGATTAGCCACCAAGGTATTCCATCACTCTCTCCAAATTGTTGCCCTTGTTGGGATGTTGTACACCCTGCTGCATCTTCTTGGAACACAAATAAACATAATTCACAGGATGGTTGTTTTTGTACCTTTTTTTTTTTTCCAGAAGAAGAGAGAGTGCGTGAGCGCAAGCAGGCAGGGAGGGGTAGAGAAAGAGGGAGAATCTTAAGCAGGTTGCACGCCCAATGTGAAGCCCCACTCGGGGCTGCATCTAATGACCCGGAGACCAAGATCTGAGCTAAAATCAAGAGTCAGATGCTTAACGAACTGAGCTACCCAGGTGCCCCTGTTTTTGCATCTTTAGACTTCAGCTAATATGTAATTTCACATCAAAGAGGTCTTCCATTAGTACTGTGAATAGTTCCCCATTTCTCTGTGTCAGAATCACTAGTTTAACAACTTCATGAAAAAACTCACCTAGCCAACATGGTTATCTTCTGTATTAGCTTAATTGTTTTTCACTGGTATTCCCTTGCACTCTGCCCACCCCTTAAAATGTAAAGCACCGAGAGGGCAGGGGGTAGCAGATGTATGGAGGGAAAATCCCTGGCACAAAGTGCTGATGGACTGCCTGAGAGAATGGATGCAAGACACTTAAGACGAAGTTCTTAGAAAGGCAATAATAAGCTAATTGAGAGGTGAAGGGGCCCAGAATTCAGAGCTGGGAAGTCAGGGGTAACCATGCAAAACTGACCTCAAAAGACTGAGCCTGATCTAAATTTTCGAGGAGCACAGGACTAAGGGATAAGAATTAGTTTCACAGTTTAATGTCAGAAGTATCGCTATAGATTGGATTGTGCCCACCCCACCCCCCAAATTCATAAATCAAAGCCCTTAATCCCCAATGTGACTATATTTGGAATGAAGGCCATTAGGTGTTAATTAGGGTTAAATGAGGTGACAAGGGTGGGCCCTGAATACTCCAGAACTGTTGGCCTTATAAGAAAAGGAGGGAGCTCTGTCTCTGCACTTGCTTGGAGGAAGAAAAGGCCATGTGAGGACAAGTGGCTGTTTGCAAGTCAGGAACGGAGCTCTCACCAGAAACAAAGCCCTCTAGACCTTGATCTGGGACTTGCAACTTGCAGAACTGTGAGAAATAAATTTCTGCTGTTTAGCCATCCTGCAGCATTGTGATGTGGCAGCCCGAGCAGATGAATACCAGTATAAACAGGAGAGATTTCTTCATTAAAGTTCCTTCAGTAAAATTTCTTAATCTGTGCCGAGCTTGAATAGCTTCTTTTTCATCTACTTCTTTTTAACTTCCTCTCTTGCTATTCCTTGCTCTTGAGACTTTTATTATCTCTCCCATATATCGTTGCACTATAATGTGCCTCAAATATCTTTTGGTGATGATTAGGTTATTTATAAATAGGTAAATAATGATAAAGCTTTCCTGGCCTAAACACTAGTAGTCAGATACACACACACACACACACACACACACACACACACACACACATATATTAGCATTTTTAGTCAAAGGAGAAGAATATTCATTGATTGCTGCTTCTCAGACTTCAGCTTTCTTCCTGCCTCTGGCAATATTAAACCTCTATCTCTAGACCCGCTGAGAATTTATTTTAATTATGCGAGCAGCTGGGTTATGTATGACTAACTCACCCCTTTGTAGGTGCACCTACTTCTTTAGGGCCATTTAAGGATTAGCACTAGTGTTGTTTGGCTTTTAAATCTAAATCAGCAGGCACTGATACCTAGAGGTCCATCAGACAAGTGCCATATTTCCCAAATGACAGTTGCAAACTCTGCATTTTAGTGACACCATCAGGAGGCAGAAGAACAAAGCTTTTCTATGTGTGCTTCAAAAACATAACCCTACTGAGAAATTTCCCCATAAAATCTCTTTTAAAGAGAAAGCTGAGGATTGCAATGTCAGATCATGTCTTTAGTTCAACCAAGGATATGGTAACAGAGGAAAAGGTAACTTTCCATAACTTTTTTCTACCATTTCCTCAATGCTTTTATTATTATTTTTAATTTTTAGAAACTCTACCTCTAGAGGCAATTTGTTCCACAATTGGTGGAGAGAACATAAGTTTTTAGGCAGGAGACTTAACCAGTTTATCTTACACAGGTTATTTAATCATGCTAAGCCTTATCTCCCATATCTGGAAAAAGAAGATGCTTATCATACCTTCTGGAAGAATGAAGCAATGCATGAAATCGTACATGTAATAAGCACAGAGTAAATACTCAAAAATATTCCTATTGATGCTGATAATGTGCAGTTTTGGTTCTGAAATTATTATTAAATTTTTAAGTTTGTTGCCATCAGTTAAGCCATTTATTTATGTGAGTTTCATTCAGTACAGAAGAAGTGGGATTATAAAGCATGGCCTACATAGTTCTTAGGGATCTCAAAATAAAGTAGCTGGAATGGAAGAGTTTGTTAATATACTGTAGTACTGGAATGCTTAAGTTTATGTGTCAACCTGGCTGGGCCATAGCGCCCAGATATGTGGAATGATATTCTGGATGGCAAAGGTCTTCTGCTATAAAAATAACTCTTCACATCATTCTACTCCTCCATTTAAAACACTTTAAAAACTTTAATCTTGTTTAATCCAGCAGATATAAGTGCCACAATCTACTATTCTGACCTCCTCCCACATTCTCTGTCACTCAACACACCAGCCACATTGACTCTCTTCCTAGTCTTCATATATCATATTGGTACTCAAAAACACCCAGCCAGGGTGTTTTTGAATAAGATCAGCATTTGAATCAGTGGACTTTGAGCAGTGTAGATCACCCATAAAGTTGTAGGTGGGCCCTACCTAAACAAGTGAAGTCCTGACTAGAACAAAAGACTGACCTTCCCCAAGCAGGAAGGAATTCTACCCCCAGACAATCTATGGATTTGAACTCTATAGGTTTTGGATTTGCTAGTCTCTGTAACTATGTGAGTTAATTTCCTAAAATAGATCTCTCTCTCTATGTATCTACACACATCCTCTTGGTTCTATTTCTCTGGAGAATACTGACTAATGCATATATGATTTTATTTACTTAAACTGCAATAAAATATTTATCAAACACTTAATGTATACCATGTACAATTCTAGGCAACAGGGATAGAATGACACATAATATAGAGAAAATCCTTGACCTCACAGAACTTATGCACTGGTGTGGGATGGACACAAACAACACAACAGATGGTTTCATGTAGTAACAAGTGTTGTGGATTAAAGGAAACAGGAAGGGATGATAAAGAATACCTAGGGATTAAATACCAAAACAGAATGTCCTTTGTTTGATCCTATCAAACAAATTCACCTATCTCTATGCTACCCTTTGCTTTGAAAGAAAGCTGACTCTGGGAGATTACATCATAGGTATCCTCTGCTTTCTTGACCATTTGGCCTCCAATAGAGATTGGAAGAGAGGAAGTAAGTCAGCATATCTGTTTCCTCTGCTCCCTCTCTGCAGGGTCACCTTGGGCTGGCTCTGTCCCTTGTGTCAAGCTTACTGTTCCTAGGGCTCTACACTATTCTTCTTCATTCTGGTTTTTGGAACTACTACTACTTAGAGATCCTGAAATATCTATCCCTTGTGGTTCCCTTATACCCACATAGTCAAAAATGGTCTCCTTGAAAATAAATCCTCAGATTACCCTGCTTTGAATGTGCCACATGTTTCCTGTTGGAATCTGACTGATGCAAAGCATCACAGTCTTCATGATGGAGATTGGCATGCTGAGAAGAAGTGGGTTATGTGAAAATATTTGGAAGAATGCTCCAAATGGGAAGAAGAGCAATGCAAACTGCTCTAGAGACAAGTACCAATATGATATATGAAGACTAGGAAGAGGGTCAATGTGGCTGGTGTGTTGAGTGACAGAGAATGTGAGAGGAGGTCAGAAAAGTAGGTTGTGGCACTTATATCTGCTGGAGTAAACAAGATTAAAGTTTTTAAAGTGTTTTAAATGGAGGAGCAGAAAGATGTGAAGAGTTCTTTTTATAGCAGAAGACCTTTGCCATGGGCTGAATGAAGGCCTCCCAAAATCTATGTCCACATCGATCCTCTGACATCTACAAATGTGAGCTTATTTGGGAAAAGAGCCTTTGTCGGTATAATTACATTAAGGACCTTGAGATGAGATTATCTTTGATTTTCCAGGTGGGTCCTGAATCCAATGACAATTGTCTTTATAAGAGAGAGACAGGAAGAAATTTGAAATACACAGAGGAGACAAGGAGGAGGATGTGAAGATGGGAGCAGAGACCAGAAAGCCACGGGAGCCAAGGACTGATTGCCCACAGCATAGGACACCAGAAGAGGCAATGAGGGAGGTATTCTCCTTTATATTGTCAAGGTTATTACACCTCCACTAACACCTCAATTTCAGACTTCTAGCCTCCAGAACTGGGAGGAGAAATTCCTGGCATTTTAAGGAACACCATTTGTAGTGATTTGTTACAGCAGCCCCAGGAAGCTAATCCAACCTCCACATCATTCACTCTGCAGATTGGCCTGACTTTATTTCACAACTGGCCTCTCTTTGTTGGCCTTATGTATCTTTTGCTCCCAACATTTGATATGGATGCATGCCAAGCATCAGTTGTGTTTATCCCCAACTTGTTTATACCAGTTCTGCTTATTCTTATAATTATTTAGTGATACAGTTCAGCATTACATAAATTAATAGAGTACGAATATACTTAACTACTTGCATACAAGTATGAGTAGAGTTGAAAATGAACTGGAAACTCGTGTGGGAAAATGTTGTGGGAAAATCACCCTGAAAAAAAATCCCCCTGGATTTTCTGGTCTAAGGGATAAAAGAAGGAGGTCAGTGTAATCAGGAGAAGAAAAAACACTAAAGTATATATCAACAGATGATAAGGGGGGGTTCAAGCATTTGGGCTCCAAGGTTACCACAAGGGGATAGATAGTTGTTGATTAAAATACAGGAATGATAAAGTAGGTCATCTGAGAAAAACAAGGTCTATTCTAACATACATAACCCACGAGCACCTCAGTTTGTGGTAGAGTTGAGATGCATATCCAAAAGCCTATCATCTAGACCAGGTGCCTTTTATTTTTCTCTGGGTCAGTTTCTCTAGGGCTTCTGTTTTAGGTTCTCCAGAGCTTTTAGAAGTCTAGGTAACAAGCTCTTACTCTTTGGGTTTATCCTACAGAATTCCAGAAAGCAAATGAACCGAACAACCATCTTGCTAACCAACAAAGTATTAAACAAACAACCACAAGAACAAACTCCTAAGTGTCATCATTAAAAAAAAAAAGTAACTTGAATATTTTACTATGAATCATAAAGAAGTCACTACAAAAATATAAATACCAAATTATGTCATAATGAGGTGAAATGCATCAGTAAAATATGGAAAAATAGTTTAAAATTTTTATTAGAGGCTATACACATACTATTTGGAAAGTATCTTTACAGTCTGATCCATTTTAAAGGCATTTCAACTGGAAATTATGAATGATTCACTGTGTCTGTGGCTTATCCCAGAAAGAGGTAGTAGGACTCTAGCAGGAATTTTGAGTCTACAACATAGAACCAGTGAATTCATATACGTTGATAGTTTCAATTTAAAATAAAATGTGTGTGCAACTATATGTGTATCATTTAAATAATTTCCTCACATTAATAAAACATTTTTGATGAACTGACCAAATATTACTTCTTATCAGATGAGGAAGATTTGACAGAACTTTGGGTTATGAACACCTAGAGTTTCTTCACCATGACATGGACCATACTTTTTTTTTACTCTTGCCTGTTTTTCCCCCCAGCTCACCACCTTAGTGTTCCTCAAAAGGAAAGATACCACCGTCTTAATTTTGCTAAAGCTTATCGCTTACCGTGCTGCCTGGTGCAAAGTAAACCCTGGCAAAAGACTTATTGCCTTAAACTGATTTGGGTATTGGCCATGGAATTTGTTAAGTCCATGATTGCCTAGCTGTTATACAGTTTGTTTCAGAGAAGGTTTCCTGATCTTACTTCAATCAATTTAAAAACAGTACCATAGAGGTGCCTGGGTGGCTCAGTGGTTGAGCATCTGCTTTGGGTTCAGGTCAGGATCCCAGGGTCCTGGGATGGAGTCCCATATCAAGCTCCCTGCAGGGAGCCTGCTTCTCCCTCTGCCTATGTATCTGCCTCTGTGTCACTCATGGAAAGATAAATTAAACCTTAAAAAAATGGTACAAGAAAGAGGCAAGGCTGGTGAACAAGAGGTGTGATCTGGTTAGGAAATGCTGATTTTTAAAGTAGTTAATAGTGAATCCCAAAACAGGAGGACAGAATTACCTGTTTTGCTCACAAGCTTAATCCAAACTTCTCTGTGTCTTGAAGGAATTAAAATTTAATGAGTAGATGCAAATAGGTATTTGCACTTCCCCACTAAGTTCCCAAAGAGTAAGAGCTGCATCTATTTATTTAATAAATATATAGAAATTTGTTGAGTACTTACTGCTTGTCAGGCATTATGAAAGTAACTGCCAAGGGTAATTTTATTTAATCATTCTGAAAAGCCCGGGCATATTGAAGCAGCATGGACTATGGGACCTGGGAAGCCAATTAGGGATTTGACCCCCAATCATCTTAAAATGTACTGAGCTCAGAAAATGTGCTGGTGACTGTCCTAAGCAAATTACTTGGGTTTCCTTTTCATTCCACAATATCTTCATGAGGTAGAAAATTCCATTGTACAATTTTCCATGAGAACATATAGATGACAGTAACAAATAACTATTTCTTGTATCTAATAAGTGACAGTCTTGATTTGAACCTGGCCAGTCTCCTGAGCTTGAGTTAATACATCTGATCTTCCTCCTGGGTGTTAATTTCCTGATGCTCCTCTGTGGTTTATACTTCCTTTCTCAGTTTCTTCAAATGTAAATTTGAAGAATGAATATTTGCATATTAAAGGAGCTTGTGCCACAGGCCAGTGAGTAAGTGGTAGAGCTTTGCCAAATCCTCCGTACTATATGATGGTTCAATCTTTATATTCCCTAGGAGTTAGCCCAATATCATGAATGTAGTACCTGCTCAGTAAACACTTGAGATCCAAATATAAAAAAATAAAAAATAAAAAGGAGATCCAACTATTTAAAACTGTTCTGATTTTTTAATCCAGAAATTTTTATGTTATTTACATTCATATGCATTCATATATTCTGAGGTTTGCTCAAAACTGCTTTGTAGTTTTACCAAATATATGCAAATTTATTAGAAATATGGGAGTTCTAAGTAAATCTTCAGCCACAGTTGACATTTATGTTGTCACAATATTTATCTTATCCTTTAAGGTTACAATAGGCTTTTCATCCTTTTTATTTTAGAAATAAACGACAATAACATGCAATCAGGATATGATCTCTGCCTATTTGAAGGCAAGGCCCTACAGCTCTAAGGTCTTCCATTTCTGGCCCCTGGATCCTCATCTTCATTTCCAAGTTGTATAATTAAATTTCAGAATCCCAAACAAAAGATTAAGGAGGAATCCCAAACAAAAGATTAAGGAGGAAAGACAGAGAGTATTTTTTAAAGTGACAAATTGGATAATTTAGTACAGAAAAACAAACCTTGAATAAAAAGGCAAAGATTGAGATACCAGAGAAACAAAACATAACAACACACACACACACACACACACACACACACTTTCAAAAGCACCTATAAAAATCAATGCACAAACTTATGAATTAATAATGACAAGAAATATTTTATTCATGATCATTTTTAATAGCTAAATTATTCATGACTGTGCTTCCAATATGGGACTTAGTGAGTTTAAGTAACATCCAAGGCATACAACTATTCATCATTCATTCATTCTTCATTCATCAAAAAGTTATTGAGCAACTATACTAGACAGCATTAATTTAGGCAAGGATCCAGTGGTTGTATATTTGTTGTTGTGTTTTGGTTGTCTGGAGTAAGGGTCTGTGAAATGGGTATGTGTGTCATAAGTAGTATTTAACATGGAGATTGGCACAAGGAATCTGGCTTCACATGCCAGACACTTTGATTAGGGACTTGAAGTAGATTGAATCACTGACCCTGATCTTTCACTTTTCTCTGCCTCCTTCCATTTCCATGGCCTCATTGCGGGTGGAGTGTACAATACTTCTTGACTCTGGCTTGGCCATGCAACTTACTTGGTCAGATGGTATGTGGGTGTAGTGATAGTGTACAGATCTGAATGTAGGTCTGAAGAAGGCTTGTGAGTTTCCATTCTCTTTCTTGCTATTACCTAGGGGAGAATGTTCTTTGCTTCTGCTGCCCCTTCAGTGTAGGCTCCAGAATAAATGCATATGGGACAGAGTCACCACAACCCGCACAGCAAATCTGTATGTTGAGTCACAGCCACCCAGCGCTGCCTCGCCTAGATCATCCACAGTCTGAGTTTCAGATCAGTAATGATAAAGGACCATTGTCTTTACCCACTGAGTTTAGATGTGTTTTATGACACATTCTTTCAAGGGAAATGGCTGAGTGACACCAGTTAGCCTAATGCTTCTGACTTCTTTTCATTCCCTCACTTCTTCTCTTTTAGTGGGGAATTTTAGTTTGGAAGAAGAAATCAGAGACACATTTCTCCTTCCATTATTATTGGGTATATTGAGCCTATAGGGTTATATGTTCTATATTACTTTTTGTTTCAAGTTTATAGAGTGGAATAAACACACACACACACACATACACACACAAAACATGTAGTGTCCTAGTTTGAGATGGTCAGGCTGAGTGGGTAAGTTACTTAAATTAGTTGAGATTCAGTATCAGCAAGTTCACAGGAGCACAAATAGAAGCCATGCTTACTAATATTAACTTCATCAATAAAAATGTTGGTATTTTGGTCTCCTCTTCTTTCCATCTTTTTTTCTCAGTTTATTCAGGTGTAAGGAGAAAGAGAGAGAGATCCCAATCATTAAATGTCTTCAAATCCCAGCATATGCAGCATGGGCCAGTTGGACTGGCATAGATGTTCCATGCACTAAACCTAAAGATCAAGCTTCCATGGTGTTGGTGATGGCAGTGAAAGAGTTGGAGTTTGGAGGTTGATTTCACTTCATTGGGTGCATTAGCTTGTGGACTTTGAGAAATAGGCTGTGATTGGTTGATTAATATATGTGTGTATGCTTAATGAACACTTATAGAGCACTTGTGTGCTTTAAAAATATGAACTCATTTAATCTTTATAATACTATATTATAGCATGATCATAGTGTTATCCCCATTATGATGATAAGGAAGGCACCTGGGTGGCTCAGGTCGTTGAGCATCTAACTCGGTTTTGGCTTAAGTCTTGATCTCAGGAGCTTAGCATTGAGCTCCATCTCAGGCTGTGCACTGGGTACAGAGTTTGCTTGGGATTCTCCCCCTTCTCACTCTGCTCCTCTCTCTCTCTCTTTCTTTCTCTCAAATGAATAAATTATTAAAGGAAAAAATAATGATGAACGACTTGAGGCACAAAGAAGGGAAGTAAGTTGCTCAAGGTCACTTACCTAGTAAATGGCAGAGCAAGAATTCCAACCCAGGCATTATATGTCTGATATTAATATTTTTAACACTAAGTTTTAACTTTACAACAGATATTTAGATTAGAAAATAATACATAGAAGCCTTTTGTTGGGTTCAACATGCTTAGTGTTGAGTATTGTATGGATATGGCATTTTAAGGTTCATAACCCATGCAGGCTTATGCTGAGTTATAGGCTTACTTTCCTTCAGTTGGATTTTAACCACTGCCATCTGAGCACCTAACTTAGGCCTCAGAGCCCATGGGATTTTTGAATTTTAATTTATCTCTGCATTGTAGGACAATTCTGTGCAAAGGCAAGCAATGTGTTTTACAGAATTACCACCATATATACAGATTCTTATGTAGTAGAGACTTTGTTTGTTTCATGCAAAAATAAACGTCAGAAAAGGTAAGGGTCACAGGGTCCAATCAAATGACAGTCATTGGACTCAGTAATGGAATAGAAGTTCTGGTTCTTCAACCATACCATACCATAAAGTATAGTGAGCAAATATTATACACATTACCCTCAGAAAATGTAGAGATTTCAGTAAAACTCTGGCTTACAGTATCCATGGTAGAAGACATGGGGTAGATGTTAAATCCTGACCACACACTATAAAAACTTTGGCCAAAGCAAAATGCAGTTTGCTATAGGATCCCAGGTGACAACACTGCCCTCAATAATGGCCCCAGGGGATGCTTGCTCTGTGGACCATTGCCACAAATTAGGTCAGGGTACAAATGACTTGATTTCTATGACTTGATCTTACACTATGAAAATGCAACTTTTCTTGAGCGTGGTTGGCCAAGGCAAACATTTCACCATAAGAGAAAGAGCCTTCTTGTCCTTTCAGATATTAGAGATGAGAATAATATTCTCTGCTTTCAAATGGCACAAGAGTTACCCATGAACTAGACAAAGGTAGTGCAGCTCCAATTTCAAACTGTTTGTGCCAAAAGTAGTCACATGTTGTTAGATTAGGGGCTCCAAATTCAATTCTTTTGGGGCCAGCAGCTAAACTTGCCTTCATGAACATACCTCTCCATAAGTGGCTTTATGGTGACACTAATAAAATGTAGGCGTCAGGGCCCCCTTGTGCACAGTTTCCTCCCAAAGCTCTTTGAGGCTTCCCAGCAATGTGTTCATAAGGTCATATGTCTCATAAAATTAGCAAAAGTAAGATATTTTAGCCACAATCAGTTATGACCATTGCTATTTAAACTCTGATTTCCCTTACATCTCTCTTCCCCAATTGATGGATGGGATGAGAGTTGCCATGACATTTTGGGGATCCAGTGAAAAGGAAGTTAAAGTGGGGACACATTTGGTTTGAGCTGAGTAGGATATATGTTTGTGGATCATGATCACTTTCCTGAAGGGCCATAGTATTGTTAGCCATCCTGGCATAGGCTGTGATTCCAGGTATGTCCCTCCCATCTCTGTACTGATGCACCACAGATGCTACACAGAGGAACAGGACCAGAGGGCATAGCTGGTTTTGTAATTGAAATTCCATATTATTTTGTTTGTCAGAGAATGCTGCAAATTATATAAACGTCAGACCTCAGAAACCCTGAATCTGACCCTGTCCACAGGTTCATCCTTGCCAGATGGTCTCCGGTTAGCTCTAGAATAAATAGTTCCTCATGAGGGTAAAAAGCATGGCTAGGACAAATCCCACAGAAAGTGGCAGTGGGAGCAGGCAATGAGCCAAAAGTCTTAAAATGGCTAAACAGGAAAGAATGGACATTGCATTGCTAGAAAGATTCTGTGCATCAGCAATTGTTTTCAAGGATAAAAGGAGAAAAGGAAAGTAAGAGGGCTAGATATAAACAGAGTTATAAATATGGATGTAGGTACATTTATAAATATATACTAGATAGTAGACCAACCTATTCAAAGTACCCGGTGATTGGGGCTAGTATTGCAGCATATTCCCAAACCTTGCAAGAAGATAATAACTCACGTGACATTCTCTGATCATCAGTGCTGTGATAGGGTGAACTATATTTAGACTCTTTGAAAAGTGGGATAAAGACGCAATTTACCATGGAAGTGAAACAAAGTGAGTGTGCACGAGAGAGACAGAGACAAAGAGGGAGAAAGGCAGATAGTCAGAGACAAAGAGAGACAAGAAACAAAGAGACAAAGAGAGAGACTTCTGGCTGCTACAAAGGGATCCTGACCCAACCAGACATTAAGAGTGTCTTGTTGAAACTGAGCCGAATAAGAAGTTGCGAAGGGTGGGTTTTAGACCTGAATTTTCTTGAACTTTAATTCACAAAGAAAAAAAAAAAAACAAAATTAATTCCTTTGGACTTTAACTTGAAAGATTATTTAATTTTTGGACTTCAATGTCCTCCTGAAGTCATGGAACAGAGTTTAATTTAAATTTGGGGACATTTTCATAATTGCTGGCATTCTGAGCATCTTAATGGCTTTTAATCTCACTGCAGAATCAGTATATACTGTCCAATATGGCTGGACATCATTCAATATGGAAAGTAGGGTATGGAATGAATCTTTAACTTCAGTTTGTGACCATGATGGAATGAGAAAGTGCAGCATTATGGTTCTGCAATATAAACTAAAAAAGTATGAACAAAATATAGGAAATAACATTTTAACGTGTTGGACAACATGCAGCAAAAAACTCTGATGCCTAAAGACAAAACAAAACAAGCCAGGGAAGCCCCATGATCATCAGCTTTCTGACTGGAGGGAATAAAGAATGAAGTGCAGTCCAGGGAAGCCAAGCAGAGACCAGGGGTTTCACCGAGTAGAAGAGAGAGAGGAAAGAGTCAGGAAACCCATGGCAGCTAGACTATGTGGAGTGGAGTACTCGGGAGAAGGGTGATGTCTAGGAGTCCTGGACATCTACACTGGGGGCTTCTTAAGTCTTTAGCTGAATACCAATCTGCTTATGTAGAGGGAACAGATAAGATCCCAAGGGTGGGAAAATTACTGGGGAACTATAAGCCAACTAATTCTGAGATCATAGAATTGGGCACTATTAGAGATCCTTCTGGGAGATAACCTTGTTGAATACACGAAATAATCAGTAAAGACAAGGGAGGAATTGTGCTGTAAAAGAAATATTTTTTTTTCTAATAAAATGCTAGCCTCAATTCATACCCTTCCAAAAAAAAAAAAAAAAAAAGCCTTCATAGTTTTTAAAAGCTAATGCTTATTCTGACTTATTATGCTCCACATTTATTTCATCATAGAATCGCCCAGTGTAGCATAGGCATAAAGTAATTTTTTTTATTTTCTAGGAATTGTATAGAATATTAAAAAGTCTGCTTAACAAGACCAGTTTACCAAGTATTAGATCAAATCTCCATTTATATTCTTCTATGAAGCTTTTGGCAAAGACTATGATAAAAATAACTTCGGTTGGATGCAGTAAGGCATTTTTCAGTAAATTACCATTATATCTTACTTCAAAGAATAAATAAACTAAATGAAATCTTAATTTAAAAGCACAAGGGAATCAGATAATTTAAAGAAATCGTAATTTAAAAAAAAACTTGGGAATCTTTCTGTAAAATAAAGAGTAGTCACTTCCCTTTTGTTTTAAAAAAAATCCTTATATTACTAAACTAGCACAAAAGTAACTAAACTACCAGCCAGATAAAAAGCCCAATACTCTTTAAAGTCATAAAATGAAATCTAGCAATCTAGAATATAGTATTCACAAACTCCAGCATTCAATTAAAAATCCCTAGATTATAAGAAAGCAGGAAAATATGACCAATGGGGAAAATTTGTTTTCAGTAAAAACAGACCTTGAAATAACAGAGATGATAGATTAATGGAAAAGATTTAAAACAGATATTATAACATGCTCCAGGTATTTCAACAGGCATTGGGAATAATGATAATGACTTGAAAAATGGAATATATAAAAAAGACCCAAGGGAACCTGTAGAGGTGAAAAACATAATGCCTGAAATAAAAATACATTGAATAGGATTAATAATAGTTGAGATGCTCATGAAGAAAAGGCCAACAAACTTAAAGACACAGCAATAGAAACTATCTAAAATGAAACAAAAAAAAATAAATACTACGTGTAGGGAATCTGAATAGTATATATAAGGTCGTCATCTTCATGCATCAACTTAGCTTGGCTGTGGGTGCCAGATTCTTGGTCACACACTGTTCTGAGTGTGTCTGTGAGGGTAGTCTTGGATGAGTTAACCTCTGAGTTGGTAAACTGAGTAAAGCAGACTGTCCTCTTTAATGTTCTGCTATCCAATCAGTTGACAGCCTGAACAGAACAAAAAGACTGATTCTCCCTGAACAACTCCTGCCTGACTGGTTGAGTTGAAATACCGTTTTTCTCCTGCTTTTGTACCCAAGCTGAAATATCAGCTCTTCTTGGGTCTTGAGTCTGCCAGTTACAAGCCTTCCATTCTCCTGGGTCTCTAGCTGGCAGCCAACTGCAGGTCTTGGAACTTCTTGACCTCTATAATCATTTAAACCAATACCTTATAATGAATATCTCGTTCTTTTATGGTAAAATATATTTTATTGTTTAGTGTGTATATGATGCACTAATATACTATCTTTTGGTGTGTATATATAATACACACATATATGTAGCATGTATATGTATGGATATATATGACATGTATATGTTACACAATTGTACATATAAACATATATATAGACACAATGAAATATGTAGACAATTACATAATCATATATAATTGTGTAGGCAATTGTATAATTCTATAATTATATGTAATTACATATATATGATCATGACCTATAGGACAATATTAAGTGATGCAGTAAGACATTCAGTTGGAATTCAGAGAGAGAGAGAAGAAAGAAAACGTTTTTGAAGAAACAGTGGTTAACATAAGTGATAAGGGGAAATCTTAAAAGATCTAGGCAAAGGGGAGATACATTTTATACAGAGAAACAAAGATAAGGAGTAGAGCCAGCTACTTACTTTGTCCTATTTCTCTTTCTGATTCAGACTAGAAAGGGAGACTTTATTTATTAAATCTCCTTAGGTCTGACTAACTTATTATATGGCAATGTAATAACAAGGCATAGTAGTAAAATAGTAAGAACTTTAAAAACTAGAGTTTGCATAAGTCTCCTCCCTTATTGACGTTAGTTCTGCTTATTGTGACACCAGGAAATTTATGCTGGCCTAGTTCAATGGATTTTCAGTTTATATGATCTAGTTTTTGTAAGCTAATTGTCATATGATAAATAAATGGCTTAGAAATTTCACCAAAGAAACTGGTAGAGCTAACATTTCTTTCTAAACAAGAAAGAAAATTTCTTTTCTAAACAAGTTCATGTTTAGCTAAAACACATGTTTAAAATCATAATGATATAATTCTATGCAAACAGTGAACTAAGAGAATCTTGAGTGTTAAAAAAGACTACTTGGGGGTGTCTGGGTGGTACAGTAGGTCACGCATCTGCCTTTGGTCATGATCCCAGGGCCCAGGGATCTGGCTCCATGTCTGGCTCCCTCCTCAGAAGGGAGGCTTTCTTTCTTTCTTTCTTTCTTTCTTTCTTTCTTTCTTTCTTTCTTTCTTTCTTTCTTTCTTTCTTTTTCTTTCTTCTTTCTTTCTTCTTTTTCTTTCTTTTTTTTTTCTTTTTTTCTTTTAAAGATTTTACTTAGTTATTTGAGAGAGAGAAAGCACAAGCTAGGGAGAGAGGCAGAGGGAGAGGGAGAAGCAGACTCCTGAGCAGGGAGCCTGATGTGGGGCTCAATCCCAGGAGCCTGAGATCATAACCTGAGCTGAAGGCAGACGCTTAACCAACTGAGCCACCCAGGTGCCCCTCTTCCCTTTCTCATGAGGACAGTAATACCATCATGAATACCTTATGACCATGACCTCATCTAAAGCTAATTATTTTCTAAAAGCCTCATATCCAAATATCATGATATAGGTGATTAGGACATCAACATATAAATATGGGGGGTACAAAATTCAGTCCATTACACCAGTTATTTCTTCAGTATAAATACTGAGGTGTATTCCATGTTTTACTAGTATGAATATGTAAGAAAACACCAGAAATCTATCAGAAATCTGAGAAAGTTGTACTATTACTCTAATACACTTGCTCATGAAAGAATCTGGTTTTCCAATGTTAAATATGATTTATTATTCTTCACCAATATATTAAAATAATATGATAACTTCTTACTGCATTTTTAAAACTCATATTGGTAACTAATGGGATAAAAAACAATTATGCTCATTATTTATATTACTCTATTGACTAATTATACACTTTGTCTATTTTAATTGCTTTTAAATTTGTTTCTTCTTGTTTTAGATTTTAAGGCCTCCTATATCGTACCTACCAAACCTTTTCTATCACATGTTAAATTATTTTTTAATAATTTTGTGCACCGTATTTTCATTTGATGAGAACTTACCATAACTTATCAATAGTTTTGGGTTTGCTTTTGTTGGTTGTTGGATCAACCAACCCCATTGTGCAGTCTCTATGACTGAAATTTCAATCCTATCAGCAAATAATAGAGGTCAAATTTGAACCCCAGTGTTCCCATTATGGATTTTTTGCACTTGAGCTCCATGTTACAACAGTATGGGACTCTAGGCAAGTAATTTAGCTTCTCTGATTTTTTTTCTCATGTAAGAGAGAAGTGGGAGAGGAGTGGTGGGGGTCGGATAGCAATATGTGTGTTACAGGGACTGTGAAAGATAGCAAATGTAAAATGTAAAGCAATGAACACATGGTACGTACTGAAAAATGTCAGTTTCCTCATTAAAAAGCATAACTCAATTCTTTGTAATTGGAAAGAGCATGCTGCTCCCAGTATACCTTCCACTATTTTATAATTTGAAATTTCAATTAGGATGCCTCATGCTTCTTTCTTCTTCCCTCTACATCTGAAGGACCTGATGACAAGGTAGGAGGAACGTAAAAAATGAACTATTTTTTAAAAAAATCTCTGAGTGCTTGGAGGACAGTTTCTTCATTTGGTGAAGGAAAAGTCCTTCATTAGAGTAGATAACAATGTTCTTCATAAAGCATTTCACATTAACCATCCCTAAAAAGCAAGCTCTTGTATATGCAGTCACATTACCTGAGCCAACACTCAGCCTCCTACAAAGCTGAAGTATTACATCGTGCAGAAAGCACCGAGCCTGAGCACTTTTGACTGTCAGTGGAAAAACAGGCTCTGAGCAGTTCCAGGAAACTAAAACAGTAACATGGAAAAGGACAGTGAAACAATTCATTCCCCAAATTTGCAAAAGAGTCCTTGGTGGGGAGGGAGCAAAATGCTTGCCTTCTTTAAACTGCTGCCATTAAAAATGAAATATATATTTTACTTTAAAAAAAATCATGGCATTCCAAACTGAAGGTTGTGACATTTGGCCACACACCTTTAGTTGTACAAATAAACACATTAATCTCAATGGAACCGTAGTTTTGCTTTTTTTGTACTAGTGCCAACCTCAGAATGTGCTCTGATTGCCTGGTTTTAAAGAAAACAGGATGTTAAAATTGAGTGAGGTGAGGCTTGCATGTTAATGTAATTCTTTGGAGTTAATGTTAGAAAATTGCTCTTCTATTTAAGGCAGTACCTGATGGGAGTGTTTCTTGTAGTTTTCCATAAAGTTGTTTTATAAGTAAAACTTGACGAGAGACCTTGATATTCTTTGAGGTAACAGTTGCAACTTAGACCTGATTCCTGTTGTAGGATGCTATGAATACTGTGTTATATGCTGCTGAAATTGCAGGTGAGAAATGTTATTTTCTTCTAGGTTGCGGACAGATTTTTCTAAGAAGGGTAAGTCACTCCTGATGTCAGCCCATTGAGGAGACTGTTGTTTCTTGTTGTGGAAACTAACAAAGAAGGTCCAGGTAGGGGTCATGTTCATGGTTTTGATGAGGAAGGGGTGTGATAACTGGGAGAAGGACAATGAGGACAGGTATTAGGATGGAGCTAATGTTGAAGAGCTGTAAGTTCAGGAAGTGGCCCTCCAAATACATGTTTCCATCAGGGTTCCTGATTCTGGTAATATCCCCATCAGTGCGCAGAAGACAGCAAGTGACCTCTGGGAACTTGAAAAGTTCATATTTTGAAATTATGTTGCTTAGAGTCAATTATAATGACTCTGACAGGGCATATCCAAGCCCAATGAAGCTTAAGCAAAAGTTACTGAATCAGCAAATCTTGACTCCTTGGCCCAGCATTATTCCTTCCAGAAAATATTGCCTTTCCGATTATTTCTTTGCCATACCCGGCCCATTTTCAACTTCCCAGCATGATTTTTCTTTTCTTCCCAACAAGAAGGAATGTCATCACAGTTGATTAGTATTCAATGGGTAAGCCCTTGGTTTCAAAACCACTCCCTTGTTTTTCAGAACTACACCAGGAAAGATGGTAGCATTGACAAATTGAGTTTGACATTAAAATAAGTCTCATCTATCAGGCTTTTGGTGTAGGGAGAACACAGAGATGGGATGAAGAGGCAGAGTCAGCAAACCCTGGATCCTGGAGCAGGAGCTGTCCCTGAGAAACAATGCACACATTCCCTCCTGAAATTTGGGACTGAACGGGAGCTAAAGGAACCAATGTGTCTACTCTAGGTTCAGTGATTCCTCTTGTGAAAAGGGACAGAAAAGACAGGAAAGCCCCCTTTATCTGTCACAAATGAGGGGAAAGTGGAACGGAAGCAAAGCATAATTTACCTTGTGATCAAATTGACAAGTATTAGAACATTGGCCCTTCAACATCCCAGTAAGTTATTGGTTCTAACTGAACTCCAGTTTCTTCATCAATAAATTGTGGTTTGGAATAATACCTTAGAATTGTTACAGCTATCAAATGAATTCAAATGGAAGTCATACAGCTCAGGGCCAAATCTAGCCCCTGCTTTCTTTTGTAAATAAACTTTTATTAGAATATAGCTATGCTATGATATATTGACATATCATCTATGGCTACAACAATCGAATTGTGTAGTTTTGATGGAGACAGACCCTATGGCCTGCAAATACTGAAATACTTACTCTCTGGCTCTTTACAGAAAATATTTGACAGTACTTAAACTAGACTATGTTCACTAAACTAAGTAAAATACCCATTACTGTGGCACATAAGCAGTACTCATTTTTGAGCACCAATTATTAATTTTCTTATTACTATTATTACCTATAGATCTATAGATAAAGACTCTGTCCAGGGGTGAATGCAAATATTATTGTGTTAATTGTTGGCTTAAATTCTAAATCTTAAATCTCAGCGAACTTGATTAGCTTTGTACCTTTGTGCTTAAACCATGACTCATGTAAATATTTGGACTAATAATGTTCTTTATTACTATCTAACATACAACTCTATTAGCTTTCCGCTCTGAAGAGCAGTTCTAGACTATGTGCCATCATTAAGGATAGAATATTTTGAATATTAATATTAATGTCTTTAAGAATGTCATTTCTTCTTTCAGCAAAAGGTCCACACTTGAGACCAGTCTGAAAATCATTTTTCTCTATTTTTTTTATCTGGCTCTTTCTTGACAAATTTTTTTTTTTCTTGACCAAATTTTAGAAAAAGTCATGCCTATGTGGGGTAGCTTCATGTCTCAATCTCCTTGTTACATATGAGATTTTTCCCCCTTCAAATATTAGCCAATAGCTTGGCTGCATTGGAATAAAACAGTAGTAAATAAGAACCACAAAAGGGAAGAAATGCTTGACAGTTTTCATAATTTCTATCTCTTCTCCCCCGACTTTTTACCTTATATATCAAAATTGTCCATCATTCCCCTGAGGACACTGTTGAGTGACCTCAAGTATTTCACTGTGTCTTTGTCCCATACTTTCTCCTCACTAGAGATGGAGTTCCAAGATGGGGTGGCCTCAATCTGCTCAAGAACTAACCTTGAGGGAATACACAACAAATAAGACCTTTGCAGGGCCTGGGGATTTGGAAGTCTAACCTCTCTTATGTCAGAGATGTGGAAACTGAGGTCCAGTGAGTCTCTAACCTGCTTTAAGCCACACAGTAGAGGAGGTATACAATTTCAAAAAAAAATTTTATAGATGGTTAGCAACTATGAAAGTTAATATGCTACATTTGGGGCAAATTTTTATGAAAAAAGGAATTTCTAATAAAGTCTTTTTTTTTTAAAGATTTTATTTATTTATTTATTTATTTATTTATTTATTTATTTATATATGATAGTCACAGAGAGTGAGAGAAAGAGAGGCAGAGACACAGGCAGAGGGAGAAGCAGGCTCCATGCACCGGGAGCCCGACGTGGGATTCGATCTCGGGTCTCCAGGATCGTGCCCTGGGCCAAAGGCAGGCACTAAACTGCTGCGCCACCCAGGGATCCCTCTAATAAAGTCTTATATTTATTTTATGCACCAACATTTTGGAGAAGAATTATGTTTATTCATTTCACAGATACTTGAGTGATAACCAGAAGGCAGGGGCACAAGAATAAGCAAAACAGACAAAGGCGTGTGCCCTTATGGAGCTTACATTTTAAACAGAGGAGTCAGGAAATTAACAAATAAATGAATTACATGTGCAGTATGTCTGATAGTGTTGAAGTTTTATTATAAAAAGTAAAGCTGGGAAAGCAGAAGGAGCTGCTGGGTCAAAGGTACCTTTTAAAATTAAACAGAGTGATTAGCAAAGGCCCAAGGAGAGGGTGAGCAGGTGGTGCTGATTGGGGGAATGAGATTTCCAGGCCAGGAAAGCATCAGAGAAAGTACCCTGGGGCAGGAGGCTATCTTGAAAATGTGGCTGGATTAGAGTGAATGAGAAGGTAGCTAAATTGGAGATGAGAAGGATGCAGGAGGAGGCATGCAGTGTCCTGTAGGCCATTTTTAGTTGGATTTTATTTTGAGCTAAATGGAAGTCATTATAGATTTTGCAGAAGTAAGTGGTCTGACTCAAATTGGCTGCTGTTTGAGAATAAATTTAAAGACAAAAATGTAGAACACATTGTTCTGTTATAAGAAAATAAAACAAAAAGTTCAGAACTCCTACCTGGTCTAAAAGACTTTCCACATTCTGATTCCATCCGTTCATTCCATGTGACCCTTTCCCCAACCACATTACCTTTGAACTCACCCCCAAGAGCATCTTGCCAAACTGGTGCTCCCTCTACCTTGTCTTGTTTCTTCATCCTCTTAGCAAATCCAGTGTCTACACAGATGTCAAGATTCAGCTCAGTGAATCACAACTCTTCTGCCAGAAGATTTTTTATAAAACTGTTAGCCTTTGTCACTTTTTTCCCAAGGGCTCCAGCAGCACTTTGGGCATCCCTCTATCCCAGGACTTGGTTCAGTGAATTGTTCTTATTTATTCATATGTATGTTCCGCAGCTGGACTTTGAGCATATAGACAACCAGTCTCAAGCTTGGGGTCAGTGTTCAGAATCTCCATAATAAATAAATAAATAAATAAATAAATAAATAAATTAATTAATAATTGAAAGAATAAACTAATATGTTCTGTATCTGCTGTACAGCATGGTTCTCATAGTTAAAAGTATGATGCTGTGTACTTAAAATATTTGTTCCAAGGGTAGATGACATGTTAAGTGTTCTTTTTTTTTTTTAAGTTTTTATTTATTTATTCTTGAGAGATAGAAAGAGAGGCAGAGACATAAGCAAAGGAAGAAGCAGGCTCCACACAGGGAGCCTAATGCGGGACTCAATCCCGGGTCTCCAGGATCATTCCCTGGGCCAAAGTCAGGTGCTAAACCACTGAGCCTCCTAAGGATCCCATGTTAAGTGTTCTTAACACACACACACACACACACACACACAGGTACACACACAGACAAATGGATAACAGGGAAGCAAAGGTATTAGAGTAGGTCTATTGTCCCAATTCTGGGGATGATATTATGGATGTTGATTTATCTCCTAACGCATCATATGGTACCCATTAGATATGTGCAATTCTTTGTGTATCAATCATACTTCAATAAAGCTGTCAAAAATTAAAATAATAATGAATGAATGAGGCCAAAGTATGTTTTTTTCAGTCATCATATTCCTTATCCCCATGACACTGGTATTCTTAAACCCCAGTATAGCATGTTTTCCAGGATCCCTTTTTTTTTTCTTCCATCTGCCTCCCTTCTCAATAGCCTTGACTAGGGGGACTCAGTCAATGAGCAAGTGTTTTACTGGCAATAAAACATTTTCCAGAGGCACAAAAGATGTGGATTCCATGTGAGAGAAGCTGTTTATGCAACCAGTACAGAATGTGTTTCTTCCTGAAGAGGCCTGAGCATCTTTGATGAGCTCTATATAAATGCATTTTTTATATCACCTGAAGGTCCTCATTTCTTATTTGACATTAGTTCCTAAGGTACTGTTTTTAACTCCATCAAAAGGAACAGAGATAGTTAAAGAAAAATAAAGATACATCAAGATGCATCAAGGTTCACTGCATTGGGCTGTTAATTACAAGCAGGGTAATTTGGTGAGTTTGGATATACTGCAAACACCCATGACACTGCTACCACCATAACATGACCTCATTACAACTGTTTAAGAAAAAAAAATGAAAACAATTTCAATCTGTGCAAATGTCCCTTTCTCTGTCTGTCTCAACCAAAGTCGTCTTCACCCCAAACTATCCAATATTACTTTTGTGGAATTTTCCAAGTACCATGAGGTCATGAAACCATAGAAGAACAAGAATAAAATTACATGAAGAGTAGGTGGGAAAAAGAAAGAAATAAAAGGTTATTTTATTTGTTAAAGGTCAGTCTAGCTGGGCCCCACACATTGATTTTCTTAGCTGCTTCAGTTAAACAAGTCTCAAAAATAAATGTATTATAGGCAATGGTATGTTTGCAACCGTCGAGCTGAGCTTTAATTTGAGAATGCAATCAATAAGCCTTTGTGTTTCCATAACAGAACATGAGCAGAAAATCTGTGATGGGGGCATATGTGTTTGTACAGTTGCTGATATATCAAGCCAATGACTGCTTTGACAAATGATACCCTGCTTCCAATCAATAACTCATAAGCCACAATTTACTTTTTCTTTACCTTGAACTATAACCGAAAGGAGGCAAACATCACTATAATTTCCACTTAAAACATGGACAAGAGTTGATTGTGTGTGTGCATATATGTGTGCATATGGCCCAAAGGGCAAGCCATGACTACCAAGAGCAGTAAATTCTTCCCATTGGAAAACTCATAATTGTGGTAGCAGGAAATACTGCTAACGAAATTTGGCAATATGCATTAGCTTCTCAACTCTGTACTGTGACTCAGAAGTCCATTTTGTCTGAGTCTGTTCTATGGAAATAGCCCATTGATTATAGGAAAGACAGAGTATATACAAAGCTGCTTGTTGTAACATTATTTACAATGAGGAACAATAAAAGTAACAGTCATGGTGAGTATCTCAAGTTGTGTGGTACACAGCCAGTATTAATGCGATGAGAAAATGTTAAAAGAAAAAAGTGAAAGGGGCAATTTGACACTTGGTATTATTTCAGACATGCAGAAAAATATACATAGTACAAATGGGGGCTATAAATACCCTAAAACATGTTTAGTGATAGTTCTAAGGTTTTGGTGATACAAAGGGTTTTCCCCCATCATTATGTATTTTCCAAATTTATTATAATGACTAAAATTATTCTTATATATATGATTTATGGAGATATACTTGACATATGACATTAGATTTAGTACAATGTAATGATTCAGTATTTGTATATACTGTAAAATGATCACCAAAAGAAGTCTCCTTTTTCTTTTTTTAAGATTTTATTTATTTTTTCATGTGAGACAGAGAGAGAGAGAGAGGCAGAGACACAGGCAGAGACACAGGCAGAGGCAGATGCAGGCTCCATGCAGGGAGCCTGACATGGGACTCGATTCCAGGTCTCCAGGATCAGGCCCTGGGCTGAACGCAGTGCTAAACTGCTGAGCTACCTGGGCTGCCCCCAAAAGAAGCCTCCTTAATATCCATCACCCTACATAGTTACAATTTTTTTTCCTGTTGTGAGAGCTTTTAAGTTCTTCTCTTTTAGCAACTTTCACATATATAATACAGTGTAATGTACTGTAGTCACGATGCTATATATTCATCCCTGGGACTTATTTATTTTGTAACTGAAAGTTTGTAACTTGTAAGGTGCCCATTATTCTTAAAGTGGAAAGTTTTCCTAAATGACTTGATTTTTAAAAGACACCAAAGTCAAAGGAAGAAACCACAAAGGAAAGGCTAATAAGTTTACCTTCTAATCATTGACAAGGCAATTTCCTATGACTTATTATAAATAAAAGTAAGTCAAAGGGCAAACTGGAGGTGGTTAAGGGAACATAGATATTAATTTTGTTAATATTGAAACATTTAAAGAGCAAAAATCCTTAGCATATAAAATATATATTTATATACTATATATTAAGTATGCTTATATATAATATATTATATTATTAATATATAATACTATATATTAAGAGCATATTATGTGGTAATATATAATTATAAATTATTTTATAAATATATAATTATATAAATATATGGTTATATATGCATATTGTATAATATATTAACATTCCTAATATATCAAACCAATAGAACAGACAAATTAGTACGGGAATTTTTTTTAAAGATATTATTTTTATTTATTTATGAGCGACATAGAGAGAGAGAGACGGAGACACAGGCAGAGGGAGAAGCAGGCTCCATGCAGGGAACCCAATGCGGGACTCGATCCTGAGACTCTGATTCACACCCTGGGCCCAAGGTGCCTGAGCGACCCAGGCATCCCTAACACAGGAATTAAGCATAAGTTTCCAAAAGAAGAAACACAAATGTTCATATATAGGATATGTATGATATATAGGATATATATATATATATATATATGTATATATATATATATATATGATATATATTTTCTAGATTGGTAAAAATTACAGAAATTCTTACCAAACAGAAATTGCTACTATGATATGCCATATAATTAAGTAAATATATATATATATAAAGATTTATTTATTTATTTTAGAAAGAGCAAGTGAGAGAGTCAGTGTGGAATGGGGGTGAGGGAGGATGGAGAGGGAGAGAGAATCTCAAGGCTCCATGCTAACAGAGGTCATGACCTGAGCCAAAACCAGGGTCAGAGGTTCAACTGACTGTGCCACCAGGCATCCAAATTTTTAATTATAGTACTCAGAATTGAAAGAATAGACTAAAGTGCTTGGCTAATGTCAACTGGTCCAGTCATTCTGTCATATGCTCTTCTGTGTGTGGTAATCATTGTGTCTAGGAGGATGTCTGTAGTTGGTTGCTAAATGGTGGATAATTCATAGCCTGGCCTTAAAATCTTAGATGTCCTCACTGTGATTCTCCCATAGGGTTTTACCAAAAATTTCATGTGGCATCTTTTCTCATCACAACTGCCTCTAATAGAACAGGGTCTGCTGGGTAATGTGGCCCAAATGGCAGGGCTGTTGATGCTGTAAAGTGGACCTCCTACATTCTTTTGTGTTCTGGGTCCCCCACAAAGCTGACAGTCTTCCATGTCACAGGGCAAATGGTTTGGGACAGCATTCTCAAGTGTGGACATGCTGCCTCAGAAACCCAAAGAAGCTTATCAGGCACTGGGCTTCTCTTCTGGTAGTGGGAGGTATAAGATTTAACAACTTTTTCTTTGTCTTTAGTGATACAGTGGGACCCTGAATATATGTTGGGTTACCTCCTACTGTCTGGAGTGCATAAATCTTGTCAAAGTTTCCAACACACTTGCCATTTGTTGCTTATCCAGTTCAATAAACATGATGTCATTGGCCTAATAGAACAGTGTCTTATTTTTCAGAATGTCAGTCTCTCCAGGTCCCTTCTGACTATTATAACAAGGGAATTAACATAATGGGGCAAAAGCAAACAGCGTATTCTTTCCTATCCTTTGTGAATGTGACATACTTGTGATTTTCCTTGTAAGAGATGGGAAAGGAACACATCTTCCTGGTCACCTGAGGCTATTCCTCTCTAGAGGTGGTGAAATTACAAAGACAATGAGATCTAATGTACCTTGTGGAATATATCAACACACTGCATAAAGGTCATGAAAGGCTGAAGAGGATTAATAGCCGACTTGAAACAAAATGTGGAAATAAGGGACCTCCTTGGTGACATATTAATAAATACTCATTTCCTGAAGCCAAAGGGTAGATATCAGTGAGCATCAGGCCTAGGACTTAATTATAAAGGTTGCAGAGCTCCAGAGAAGATTAAATTGTCAACCCCAGAAAGTCCACTACCAAGATTAGGCATAGAGTGAGACCCAGAGTGGGGGACTCTGAGTTATGAAGCACTTAAGAATTTTAAATCCCAACATTCTCATGAGCCTTCTGGGCCTGTAGAAATGACCTGCTTCTTCCTATTACTTGCCTAAAGAGAATGAAGAAGTCTCTACTTTACAGAACATGATGCATCTCCCTTAGGATTTACCTCTACCTTCTCACTTGGCCAAATCAATAATTCAGATCAAGTCATCATATAATCTGACTTGGGAAGTGATGAGCCCGGGATAAAGCAAGGGATTAATTGACTTTTAAAGTTAAAGAAACTGAAATATAAGAGCTGACATTCACACTCAGAGTGGTTATGACAATTTCATATGGTGAAATAGAAATAGATCTTGGTTTTCATCTTCAGTTTTAAATTGCTGAGCTAATAATATGTCTACTGAGATTTATAAGAGAACAGAAATACCACTCCCAAAGGTATCAACAGAATAATTTGGAATTTCATGTTCTCTTTTGCTCGGGTTCTTGTCATGATCTGTGATGAAATACATTTTTATTTATTGAGTGTCTGTGCAATAAATCACCAAGTGTTGAATTTCTAAGGAAATTCAGAACATCAGTGTTAAACTTTTAGTAGGTAATTATATTGTGTACAATACAATTCTAGAACTCAATTATGTATTACTTCTATCTCTAAACATAAAGAGGTTATGGCAAATGCTAAAATAATGTAAAACAGATGGGAAAGGAAATTTAGTCAATATTTATATGGAATCACATTTATTGTGCCTCAAATTTTTTATTGTACTTGTGATTATTTTTCTTACAGTGAGACTTTCCATATGTCCTTCATATTTCTGGGTGGATTCCAGTATCTAGCATGATAACTTTCACATTGAACTTATGATTTTTTTTTCTTTGGACTGGATTAATCTTGAAGGCCAATCATATAATGTGCATTGTGAGATGCAAGCTCAGACACATTCATCTATTCAGGAAACATGCACTGAATCCTCACTCTGTGCCAAGAACCCTGCTAGGTACTGGGTATACTGTATTGATGAAAACATAATCTCTGCTCCCAAAGGACTCACATATTTAAATGTCTTGAAACTGAAAGATGCAACAACCCAAATCTACTTGATAGAAAAAGTCTTCTATGTATGCTGGCTCCAAATGAGTAATGATAGCTTAGCTTCCCAGATAAAATCGTGGTCCGGTATTAAAATGAGAATTTTATCTCATCACACTCATTGTGACACTCACTTTGCAAAAAAAAAAAACACCAGAAAATTAATACTATACATCATTGTAATTTATGTTATTGATGTTTAGATTCTACTAAAATTGTTGAAGAATCTGTTAGTGTCTATAGTGGGCTCTTTTGCATACATTGTGCAATATATTTACTGTCCTCTTTCATTTGATCTTTTGGCAAATGGCTGGCCACACACCTGCCTTATTCTAGTTCTTAGAACACAGCAATGAGCAAGATCAGTCCTCTCCTCAATTTGGAAAATATTAGCCTTCTTTCAAGACCCATCCCAACTGTCAATTCTTCTGTGATGCTTCCCCTGATTCTTCTTAGAATTATAAATTACTCCTCTTCTTTTATGTTGCAATACTTCGTGTCAGACACACAAAGAGGGAAAAGAAACAATTAGGATGACAATTATCAGAACTATACCAAAGAGTTCTCTTATCTCATGAGGTGCACATGGTTCAACATATTATTGAGTTCAGTTTTCCTTATTGGAAGAATGTTTAATTATTTTTAATAATAATTCTTCAATTTGAAAGTTGATCTCAAAGTATACTAGAGAAACATTGTTGATTTTCCGATGGTTGCTATGCTATGTATATTATGTATATATCAAATATTTATAGAAAACATAAAATGTCTAGTATGCATTCAACATGATAATGATGTTCAATATTATTTTTGTTACTGTCATTATTATTGAAAGTTGTGTAGAATATTGAGTAAACACGTTTGTTTGAATCCCCAGATTTTTATTCAAGTCATAACTCATCTTCTCAGTAGACCAACTCTCAATGATCTCATCTGCAAAATAGTAATAATATTATTTTACTTCATTAATTTATTGTAAATATTAAATAGAATAAGGCAAGCAAAAATGTTAAAATAGTGCCTGACATATGGAAAGCACTCAACAAAAGTTGACTTTCATTTTATTAATTAATTATCTCAAGGAAGGTAAACAGCTATCTTCTATATAATGTACTACACAAATATATATGCTCTATAGAATTTATGGAGAGATACTTATTCCTGGCTAGACCCTATGTATGCCTTTTAACTTCATCTTCTGCTTTCTATTAAGTTTTTTTGATAATTAAAAGATGCATAAAATTGAGTGGGAGTTGAAATTGATTATAATGACTTATTTTGTAGAAGAGTTAATGTGGTTAAAGAAAAGTTCTGTAATTATTTAAGCCAAATTGTTTGCAAGAAACCTTACTGTGTCCAACAGCAATGCTGGAGTATTTTTATAGAAACACATAAAGTAAAATTCACAATGTCTGGCATTTATTCAAAGTATCAAACATAAATACAAGCAGAAAAATATAAATTATAATGAGGAGAAAAATCAATCGAAAAACTGGTACAGATATGACACAGCTGGAAATCAGATAATAGCAAACTAGAACAGGAAAACAATAATTAAAAGTGTATTTTATATGTTTAAGAAGAATAGTCAGAGGTGATATGTAAAAGACCCAGGCTGAATTTCTATAGATAAAAATTACCATATTTGAAAGAAAAAAAATACATTGAATGTAATTATTGGCAGAAAAGAAATACAGAAGAAAAATATTAGTGAACTTGAAATAGTGCAAGAAAAAACACAATGAAATGAAATGAGAAAATAGAAAAATATAAAAAAATCAACTGAACATTAGTAAACTGTGAGAAAACATTATAGCTCCTTAAGGAAGAGTAGCTAAACCACATACAGGGGAACCATGATAAAGGTGATGAAAGCAGCACAAGCCAGAAAAGTGGAGCAGTCTCTTAAATTCTGAAAGAATAAAATCTGTCAACCTAGAATTCTATACCCTAAGAAGATATCTTTAAAAATAGAAGTAAAATGAAGACACTTTTTTTCAACAAACAGTGGCTGAAAATAGTTCATCACTAGCAGATCCACTCTATAAGAAATATTTAAGTAAGTTATTTAGGAAGAAGGGAAATGATAATGCAACAGTAAGGAAAACAAGAGCAAAAGAGAGAAAAGAGCAAATGTGTTTACATTGATAAATACATAATTGTGTTATTTTTATTTAATCACTTAAGCAATTTGCCATTCAAATAACTAATCTTGTAGCATTTTTATACCATATGTGATACTAAACTGTAGAGTTGTAATGACACAAGTGTTGGGAGGAGCTCAGGTGAGCTCTTTTGTGAGTCTCTTATAGTAGATGTGAAGCAGTGTAGTGTCACTTGAAGGTAGAGAGTAATAAATTAAAGATGCAAACCTAAATAAACCACTAAATTAACAGTTAATACACCAACATAGATAAAATTGAATGATAAAAATTATTGAATTAATAAACAGAAATAGGACAAAAGGAACAAAAATAATATGAGATAAACAGGAAACAAATAGCAAAATGATATGTTTAAAGCTAACCAGACCAATAATCACATTAAATGTAAATAGTCTAAGTGAAATAATTTTCTCAACTTAAAATTTATTTCAGTTTTGATAAAAGATGGCAGCCAAACTACATGATATCTACAAAAATACACTTTATATATAAAGGAATGGACAAAAGTCAAAGGACAAACATTATATTCTTTCCTCTGAAAGAGGATTACAAAAACAAGAATAACACTGGATTAAATAGTCATTTCATAATGATAATGGGGTCAATTCAAAAGAAGAAAATAATCCTAAAAGTTTACTTACCTAATAATAGAATTATAATACACCTAAACTAAAGGTAATAAAATTAAGAAGAAATAGTTAAATCCACAGTTATAGTCAGAGATTTCAACACCATCTTTTCGATTATTGATGGAATTAGACAGCAAATCAGTAAGTGTATCAAAGATTTGAAGATTATGATCAACCAACTTGACCTAATTAATATTTTTTGAGTACATTAATATTTTTTGAACAGCAGGCTATTATTAAGATAAATTGAAGAAGACTTGAATAGATAGAAGGATAAAAAATACCATGCTCATTGGTCAAAAGATTCAATATTGTTAAGACATCAATTCCCCCTAAATTGATGGATAGATTCAATGCAACCATAATCAATCCTAGTGGACAATTTTTTTTGTACAAATTGACAAGATGATGCTTACATGTATATGGGAATGCAAAAGTCCTTGAATGATCAAAACAAAAGAAGGTATAAATTGGAAGTCTAACATTATTTTAAATTGTATTATAGGGGTGCCTGGGTGGCTCAGTCAGTAAACATCTGCCTTCTGCTCAGATCATGACTCCTGGATTGAGGCAGATGTCAGGATCCCTGCTCAGTGGGAAGTCTGCTTCTCCCTCTCCCTCTGCCCCTTCCCCCTGCTTATGCTTTTTCTCTCAAATAAATATAAAAATTTAAAAGATAGGGACACCTGAGTGGCTCAGTGGCTGAGCACCTGCCTTCAACTCAGGGCATGACCCTTGAGTTCCCGGATTGAGTCCCCGATTGGGCTCCTTGCTTGGAGCCTCCTCCTCTCTCTGCCTGTGTCTCTGCCCCTCTCTCTCTGTGTCTCATAAATAAATAAATAAATAAATAAATAAATAAATAAATAAAATATTTAAAAAAATAAAATTAAAAAAATAAAAAATTAAAAAATAAATTGTGTTATAAATTTATAGCATTCAAGATAATGTAGTATGTGCTTTTAGTGGAATATTAGAGTTCAGAAATAGAAGCATACATACATACATGGGCTACTGATTTTTGATAAAGATGAATGTAATTCCGTAAAGAATTTTTCAAAAACTATTTTCAACAACAGTGCTATGATGGTTATAAATTCATATGTAAAAATTGAACTTCAATGTGTGTTTTGTATCATATACAAAAATTAAGTAAAATGTATCATATACCTAAATGAAAAACCTGGAGCTTTAAATCTTCTAGGAGAACATTGTTGTACTTTGGATTAGGCAAACATTTCTTACCTACAGCATCAAAAACATGATCAATAAAAGAACAAATTGATAAGTTAGACTTCATCGAAATTATGAAGTTCTGCACTTCAAAAGACATTGCTAAGAGGATGAAAAGGCAAGCCAGATATTGGGAGAACATACTTGCTAACCACATGTCTGCTGAATGACTAGTATTCATAATGTATAAATAATTCTCAAACTTCAGTAACTAATCCACTAGACAATCCATTAAAAATGGGCAAAATATTTTACATATTACTTTTTCAGTAAAGAGATGGCAAATAAGTATATAAAAAGATGTTCACTATCATTAGTTATTAGTAAATTAAACTTACAATGAAATACAAGCACACACATATCAGAGTGGCTAAAATTAAGATGGAATATACCAAGTGATATTTGTACATGAATGTTCATAGAAACTTTATTCATAATAGCCCCAAACTAGAAACAACCCAAAGTGTCTATTAACAGATGAATAGGTGAATAGTGTTCCCTCAGTACCCATACATGGGAAAACTATTTAGTAACAAAAAAGAATGACTTACTGACGTGTGCTGCAACATGGATGAATATCAAAATAACTCTGAGTCATTGAAGCGATGGAAACAAAAGAGAGTATACAGCAGGGATCCATTTATAAATTCCAAGAAAACACAAGCTAATATCTAGTTTACAGAAAGCAGAGTAGCAATTCCCTGGACATGGGTGGAGGTATAGTAGGAAGGGGCTGGGCAGAGAAATTACAAAGTACATGAAGGAAAAGGGGTACGTTGCATTAGCAATTTTAACTTGGAAAATTAAAAAAAATCTCAGATGGCTAATTAAAAAGCTCAAAATGTTAAGGCTTGGCACTAATAAAGCTGATGAAAATAATGTGTTTTATCATAAGCGATTTCTTTTATTAATCATTTGATTAAGGACTAAAAATGATAGTATTTAATGAAACAAAGGTAAGAGAGATGGCCACTTACATAACTTCTAATGGAAATATAAATTGGTGCATCCTGTCTGAAGAGCTGTTTGTCTCTCTGTAGGTAAGGTTTCAAATCAATGTTTAAAAGCTAATCTGAAATGTTGGTATTTTTTTATTATTATTAGAGAGGTAGAGAGAGGGAGGGGTAGAGGAAGAAGGAGAGAGTGAGAATCTAACACAAGGCTCCATCTCACTACCCTGAGATCATGACCTGAGCCAAAATCAAGGGTTGGAGGCTTAATCAACTGAGCCACTCAGGCACCCTTGAAATGTAGGTAAATATTGATGCCAACACCTTTTCAACATTGTTTTAAGAGCAAAGACTATAAAAATATACATGTCCAAAATTGGACATATGCCAAAGAGCTTAAAATAATATTTTTCTGGTTATATTTTCAGTAGAAAATATTGAGAACTGTAAATGGAGTAATAACTTGCAATGTATAAATTACATATTAAAAAATGAGGACACAGTAGAGTGAAGAAAGTTGGTTGAGTATATTGATTTGTATATTATTATATAGATAGATACATTTATTAATGCATAGAAAAAGGACTACAAGGATCAACAACAAAATATGTGATTCTCTTAAATCAGGGAAGGGAACTGAATATTGAGAGAAATGAGAGAGGATGTTTGGAAGGTGGACTTTGATATTTCACTATTTATAAATATATAAAGTTTAGCTATTAAACTATATATAGCTTTAAATATTATATATATGTATATATTTATATATATCTATATGTATCTATATTTAAAGGTTGTTTTTTTTTTTTTTTAAGAGAGAAAGAGAAAGCAAGCAAGCTAGGGACAGGGGGCAAAGGGAGAGGGAGAAAAAGAATCTTAAGCAGGCTCCACGTCCAGTGTAGAGCTTGATGAAGGGCTCAGTCTCACCATCCTGGAAACAATGACCTGAACCAAAATAAAAAATCAGACACTTAACTGACTGAGCCACCCAGGTACCCCTCGCTATTAAACAATATTAATGTATTTGTATATAACCTTCATAATATGCTAATAAGTCTGTATATGTTGAAGAGTCCTACATTAATATCTCTAGTCCTGACTTCTCACTTAGCTCCAAAATTATACATACTTCATGAAGATATGTGGTTAATTGATATACAATACATATGCTAAATAATTTATAGGTAAATTGCCATTATGATGCACACATGGATGCACACACACACTTGCAGAATACTCTAGGGACAGATGTCTTTAATTAAGTTTATTTTGTAAGTAACCTAACACAGTATTTTGTATATTGTTCATTATGTCAGTGTTCTTCTCTCCAATTAAACTATCCCAGGAACTTTCTGGGTGGTTAATGTATGAGGAAATGGTGCTGAACACTTGTACTGTTAATGGACAAAGAAATAACAATATCAATGGAATTTAAAAATTTTTGCACTCTGGTTGGGATGACAGGCAATAACAAAATGCCTTCAGAGAAAGTTCTTTTTGGATAACATTGTTCTGAGAAGACATTGCTTGAGTTTCTGTTTTTGAGGAGAGGTAGAAGTATTGATAAAAATAAAAATAAAGCCATTTGGGATTAATTGGCATGAAACATTTGGCACATGCATTTTACCTGGTTTAAGACTTAAACAGGTATCGGGAAAAATCTTTTTATTGCTGCTCTTATTAAGCTTCTAATCATTCCATTAACATTTATGGAGTGCCAGCGCTTGAGCAGCTGCAATCACACCTGCTCTTAGATGACTTTATTTTTCAAAGTATTTGCTCTATTTAAAGCACTGCATTTTATAAATAAGCTTTATGCACTTAAAAAGAGAACATGCAAAACCCAGGTCGTCTGTGAGTGGAGTCATTATTGCTACATAATAATGTATAATGTGTTCCATATTAACACCTGTGATTTTTTTCCTTAGCATTTCCCACTCCGTGCTCTTGTGGTTTTCCTCTCCTGAGAACTCAGTGCCAGAGAATCACATTACCATTCACTTGTTAGTCTTGTGCCTGGGGCCTCTGAAAGTAGGCAGAGCTTGTCTGAGGCCAGGAGCCTGGTGGGACCTGGTAGTAGGAAAGTGAGAGTCACTAACTTTGAGGTGCCCCAAGGCTCCTTGGGGCCACTTCTACAACGGGGTTTTATGCTGCTTCATCACCAAGAACAGACCAAAGACACCCAAATCCTGTCTCATTTCTTAACTCTACCTTGACTCTATACATACTAGGTATACCAAAGGACTTGGAAGAAAGATCATGAATATCTTTGTAACCAGTGACCTTCTTATGATTTATGTGTGCATGAGAGATGAACTTTGTCAAAGACCAAAAGTATCTCAGAGCTGCTAACTGTGACCTTGGCCAGGGTACTCAGTCACTCTGAGACTCAATTTCCTCACCTGCCAAAGGAAGCTGATGACTGCTGCCCTACCTTCTTCTCTGATATGCAGCAATGCTCTAACTAATTAATTTAGCAGATATGAATTGAGGCTTGGCTTTGTAGGTGCCCAATTCAGTAAAAGGAAGCAAGAGCAGGAACATGAATAAAACATGTCTCTATTCTAAGAGTAGTAGCTCAGAGTCTATCAGGAAAGATAAACAAGTGAGGAACTAATGGTGCCAGAAGGTGCGGATGCCATGATAAAGCTACAGGCTATATGTTATGGGAGACTTAAATGAGGGAATGATTAATTCTGTGGTGAGAGGGAGGAGTATGAGAGAAGCCTTTACAGAAAGGATGATTTTTTAGCATCATCTTGAGAAATGAGTAGGAGTTTGCCAGGTAGAGAAGAGTTGAAGGACATTGTACAGAGTGGAGAGCAATCAGTCAAGAAGCTGCACAGGGAAGAGGTATATGGGGAGAAGCGTGCACTTCATTTCACGGATGCAGGTGCTCTGCCATTGGCAGTGGTTTGCATGGGTAAGGTTGCATTATTGTTAAAATCATATGGAAGTTATTTGAGAGAACTCGGCTCTGGTCTCTCCAATGAAAATGACATGGTTATCAATCTGGTCTTCATGGCTTCTTTTCTTGTGTTGTTTTGCTAAATTGCATTCTTATCAAAGTTAACATGTGTACTTTATGTGAAATAAAGTAGCAACAAAACACCCCCTTCCCAACTCCCATTCCTCAAAGGCAACTGCTTCCAATTATTATAGCTATTCCTCTGGTATCTCTAAGTAATATATCTAGACTGTGCTTATTTCTCTTTGCTTTGAGACACATTTATTTATTGATTTGTAATGAAAGATACAACTTTAGCTCACTTTGCCCATTATTCTCCATTTACATTTTGTCACCTTATTTACCCCAAGTAGTTATTTAACAAGTATCTATTGGGGGACCTAGGTTAAGTGTCTTACTCTTGGTTTCAGCTCAGGTCATGATCTCAGGGTCTGGCTCCACTTTCTGTGTGGAGTCTGCTTAAGACTCTCTCCCTCTCCTTCTGCCCTTCCCCCTTCTCTAAAATAAATAAATCTAGAAAAAAAACCCAAAAAACAATTATCTATTTAGTAATTTTTGGCATATATAAATTATGACTACATAGATATCATTCAAAGCTATGCCTTGCTGTGTACAGTTGTATATTATGATGAATCATTCCCTTCTTTGTATCTTATTTATTTTTTTATATTACAAATTGCCTTGATTTTGGGGGTTTGACTTTCTATATATTCATCCTAAATTATCCTCCCCACAAATATCTAACAGAAGTGTAAAACTTTTTAAAATAGGGACAAATGAGTTGAAGCCTTTCTTCTTTGTTCTTTCTCTTTTTTTGGAGGGATAATCTTCTTTTCCCAGTTTGCACTAATTTTTCTTCAGCCTCACCATACATTTGTTTAAATGGGAATTTCTTCCTGCATTTTTTTTATGTCAAATGCCACCAGAGAAAAAGTTACTATTTTTTAGAAAAGATATCAAAGATCTGAGAATTTCTTTATTTTTATGCTTATTCTTTTTTTAATATTTATTTTAGAGGGAGAGAGAGAGATTTTAGAGAGCAAGAATGGGAGGAAGGACAGGGGAAAGAGAGGGAATTTCAAACAGACTCCCTGCTGAAGGCAGAGCCCAACATGGGGCTTGATCTCACAACCCTGAGCTCACTACCTGAGCTGAAATCGAGAGTTGGATGATGAACCAATTGCACCACTCAGGTGCCCCTTTATTTTTGTGCTCATTCTTGATTGACATTTTGACAGAGAATAGAATTCCAGTTTATAGCCACCTTTCTGACAGAATTATTATGGAATTTCTCCACTGTATGCAAGCTTCTGATGTGTGGTGACCATGGAGATGTACAGCTCTGATTTTCCTGAGAGAATGAACTTGAGATTGCTCTGGGATTATGACAAATTTGTGATCACTATGACTTGGGGTGGGGCTCCCTTCTCATGGGCAGCTCCAGTCAGTAAGCAAGCATGATGAAATCTTAGGGCTTGTCTTTTTCTCTCCAGGGTGGGAGTTCTCTAATGGGCAATCTTTGGCGGGAGTTCCATTCTGGGTCAGCTGAGAATTTGTCAGATCTGCATTGTGGTTTGAAGCTTCTCCTACCCAATGCTATTGTCTCTCCTCTTCCTGTCATAGGTGTCAAATTGGCACCATGGTCTTATTATCTATTGTAAAAACTGTTTAGAAAATTCCCTCATTTTTATCTTCTTGACCTACTCTGTCCTCCATTTTGCCTGTTATATTCAGGTCAGTAGGGAGTTAGGACTCAGCACTGGGCTTCTGCTCTTCTAAGTCAGCTACTATGTAAGTATAAGCCTCCCTTCTTACAAAATGTTCTTCATGACTCTTATCTGTTGAATCATTATAGTGGGACACCAAAGCTACTCATTTCTTTTATCTTCCAGGAGTTGGCTGTCATGCAGATGGCTCAGAGGTTAGTTGCCCTCAGCTTAGGGGAGCTGCTTACCAAGTTCACACCCCTCCTGGGTGGCAGCCTGCATCCAATCACAGGCTAATATTTGGTTGCAAAGACACCCCTAGCCATGCCTCCCTTGGGGATATTTTATAGGGCCTTCTTAGCTATAGATGTTTCCACTGAGTTTTTTACTTGCAGCTACAGTTCAGTCTCTCCCTATGCCAGTCCTTACCCCCTCATAGGTTTTGAATCCAAGGATACTCACTCATAAACTCTGACACACAAAAATCTCCATCTTAGAGTCTTTTTTCCAAGAAGCGTGAACTTAGACATATCTCTAGTCTCAATTTATTTGTCCTTTTGCTTATACCTTTTTAAAAAGTTTTTTATGGCATTTCAGTGTGGTTTTAGATGCGGGTAGAGATCATTTGCATGTTTAATTTGCCATAGTTAAATAACAATTTGATCTGTTACATATTTCCCAGATTACGAAGAATAGTTGATAGGCTTTCTGTTCCTCTCTTTGGGGATTCTAAGAGGAATCAAAGACAAAGTGGAGAAATACTGTCCTCAAAAATCCATAATTAGTTTTCTTTACAGGGATGAGGAACAGGAATTCCAGTAGATTGAGTAATAAAGGAAATACAAACATGTTTCATGGCTCATGGTTTCTCTTTTCTGGCCAAGAGTCTAAATTTCTGATGAGCCACCTACCATGAACTAAGTTTTGTAAGGGACATAAGCTTAGAGAATTTTTTAAAAAATATTTTATTTATTTATTCATGAGACACATAGAGAGAGGTAGAGACCTAGGCAGAGGGAGAAGCAGGCTCCATGCAGGGAGCCCAATGTGGGACTTGATCCCGGGACCCTGAAACCATGCCCTGAACTGAAGGCAGAGGCTCAACCGCTGAGCCACCCAGGCATCCCAAGCTTAGAGAAATTAATCTTTATTATGAATTCAAACTTTAGCCCAGATTTATATTTGGTCTTTTATTTTGGAGATCTGGTGGAACAATGCTATTGAGGAGTGAGACTTTTAGTGTCGGCTTATTGACCCTGCTGGGAGTAGCTTTCCTGTGTCCTCTTTCCTGTGGGCCCTTACTTGAACTTAATTGTTGGGTCCTCCTGACCTTACTGCTATCTGTGAAACTGATTTCAAATAGGGCAAAGCTCTGGGCCTCTCTACTCATCATGAAAACATGAGGTGAAAGGAGGGGGATGAAGAGAAACTGTCCTTTCCTGAGGGATATGTATATCCCCTTCTCTCCTCTCCCTAAAATAAATCTTCTAGAAGGTCATCTACCTGCAGGATGTGAAGACATTCATGTTTCACTTTTCACAAAATTGTATTTACTGCACGGGGTATGGAAACATTCTTGATTTTTTCCTTTAGGCTAGAATGCAGACAAATGCACAATTTATATAAGCTGGGCCCACTGCTGTCTTGAGAGAGCCAGATGTAGTCAACACAGATCTTATATTCATCTCAAGTATCTTCTCTAGAATAAGACTGCGGCTTATTCCAGAAGAGAAAGGAATCTGAGTAGATGACAGAGCAGTGCTGCCCTCTGAATGCAGTGGGCATTGTTCACACCAAAATACGCTGGGAAGATGGTTATGAACTATTACCACTTCTTACCACTGCTCCCCCAGGAATGGATGGCTTACAAACAGGAAAAGAATGAGTCATTTCAACCCAGGTTGGGTAAGGCAGTGCTTTTTCTTTGACATTTTATAATTGCATTAAATTGATCTAATTCTGTTCAAATGGAAGCTCATTCAGGTGTCAGATCAACAAAAAAGTGGGATTTTGGTTACTTCTTTACCATTTCTGAATTTCCATTAATCTTTTGTGCCAGAATGAAATGGCAGATGTGCTTAAGTGCCTTTCCATGGAAAGAAGAAGTGAAGGAGCTATATCACCATTTGTTATATCCTTACTATATACCATGAGCAATTATAATGACCTTATCTTGTTTAATTCTTTTTACCACCTTATGGTTATGATAATGCAACCTGCTTAGAGATGAAAAAAACTCAGGTATAGAGAGGTTAAGTAACTCATCAAGTATCATACAGCTGATAAGGAGCAGAACCCAGACTTGAAACACAGGCTGATAGGACATGAAACTCCATGACTGTTTGCTCAGTTATAAGCTGGTTCTTTTTCCTTTTCTTCCAACACATTTTGATAGTTTAGTTTTAATGCTTATCTTTATTTTATATGCAAAATGATGATGGAGGGAATAGAAAATGAGATTTGTACAGCTCTTTCTAATAATTTGTTTCTTTTTCATTACTCTCACATTCATTCACGATTTGTCTCAATAAATCTTTCTTCTATCCCAGCCCAGAGAAAAATAAGATAGAGGGCTCATCTAAAGAAGTGAACAAACACAGGCACAAGACAATCTGTCTTGGTGATCATAACCATGACCATTATCCATGAAGGCAGAAGCAGTTTAAACTCTGTTCTTATCACTTCCAGGCTTAAACTCTGAGATGCATCTGGAGTGTCCCTGGGGCACAGACAGGAATATTACTTATCATTAGTGACGGGGTCACAGTACTTCCTTCATGAAGAACAGATGGAGGGACCTAGAGTACAGCCTTATTGAAGAACAAGTAACATTAACCAACTACTAATTCTTAGAGAAATTATGATGGGATCACATTCTAAGTTTCTGTTATTATAATATTGGATAAATGTTGTCAAAGGTGGGTCTTTCCCCAAATAAGATAAAACAGAATGACGGTGAAATACTTTTTATCTCAGAACCAGAAACCCCAAGATTTAATCCTAGTGCATGTGTTTATGCCTGGAGGTGGAATCACATCCTGTTGTCTCTCTCAGTCTCAGATTGTATGTCAGACCAGTCTGAGCCCTGGACGTGTTTGCAGGTGCTTGTAGAGACTTGACTGTTGCTTTATCCAGGTTAACTGACATTTCACACTGAGGGAAGTGTTACCTGCAGGCAGTCTTCAGAGAGCCTGAATCTAACATTTCCCAAAATGGGAGGGAAGGTATGAGGATATTAGAAGTTCTTAGTGGTAACCTCCAAACCAGATGTGAATCCCTGTGGTTAGGTCCTATTTCCTTCTGTTACTGGGCAGTGCTTCCTCCACCTTATCTCCAGATTTTCCATTAATGCTTGTCTTTAAAGAAAGACTCTTGAATGTCTTTTTAAATCACATTATTGGTTTATCATGTCCAGGATGTGAATCCTAGATGAATTTACATAAAAATCATGCATGAATTATTATGTCTTACATCACCAAATTCATGTTAGGTTTATATTATTACATATGTGAATAGATTTTTTTAACTCCGGTATTTTTTTAAGTCTACTTTCTCAAGTGATCAAATAGTTCAACTCTTAAGTATATTAGAACACCAATAGTAAGGGAATGTTCTTGATAGAATATATTATATCACATAGATATTACATTTATAAAATCCAGCTTCTACATATTCTTTTGTTAAATACATCTATAATATTTAAATTTTTCATCAAGTGTGGTTATCTCTGTAAGTGTCTGAAGAAAAAAAAACAAACTATAAAAGTTGATAGAAAAACAATAGGGCTAAACTTCTTGGTCTTTTACAGCATACTTTTTTTTTCTAAAGACTTGTAAGTTGTGCAAAGAAGTAGAACATTTTAAAACTACAATTTCATGGATAACACTATCTGTTTCTTAACTGGAAATGAATATGATTTATGTATAAGGACCATATATCTCTAAACTCAAATCTGAATATATGATCGAAACATTTTTTTTTCTTTCTGCTTTTGAGTTTATGTGAAAAGAACTCATTGAGATTCAACAAATTATTCATTTAAAAATTAGGGGAAATATGGAAAAATATATTTATTTGAATATAGGAAAAATCAGGAACTTGTCTTTCTCATAATTCCCATCCCACAAGAGGCTTGTTGAAAGGCAGCAGGCTTAAGTTTAAAGAGACATGATTTTTGAAAGTAAAAAGATCTGAGATATTAGCCCCTCCACTTACTAGTTGTTTAATCTCTTGTAAACTATTAGTCATATAGGGAAGTGGTCTTGCTTTACCTGTCCTCCCCCCACATCACACTCCATGCACACCAGGCTCCTACTGAATCATCAAGGAGTGATCATATGACCAAGACATGCCAGTTAGAATTCCTTTCCAGGGATTTTTAAAAATAGGATTAGGGAGAGCTATTAGTAGGTTTAGAGATTGCTGCTTTGGTGTAAAGAATGAAGCCTAGGAAGAACAATACACAGGGATAGAAAGAGAGAAAGTTCTAGTGAGTTGAGTTGTTCTTCAAGCCTAACTATAAGCCTGCTTCCTTTATTATTTGCCTCTTACCCTTCTAGGTCATCTGTGTTTTGTTTAATTACATAAGCCAGGGAATTATATTTTTATTTAAATCATTTGAGTTTTGTTTCTGACATATGGTAAAGAAGGATTCCTAATATTCAATGTCTGTGTCTCTAATACCTTTTGCAAAATATGATGACAACAGTGAAATTATCATGATGAAGGAATAAATTGACAAAATGCCTTACATGAAGCAGAATATCATGCCTATTGCCCACCATTTGGCAAGTTCCTTTAATCATTCTCTACTTAAATAATTTATACGAGACCATAACATCAAATTAATGCATTTATTATCAATTTGAAATAAAAAGTGTTGAGTCATGAACAAAAACATCAGTATAGGATTTTGATACAGCATAAATTACAAGATTTTAGAGAAATGACATTTTAACCTAAGTCCATTACTTTCTAAATGTGTGATTTTGAGCAATTTGCTTTATAATTCAGCATCTAAAATCCCTCATGAATAAAAAAAAGAATGCTACTTCTCATTTCACATTACCAATCTCAGATACAATGAAAGGGCAAATGTAGTAAGTACTCAATTGGTCTTACTTTTCTTTTCTCCCTGAAATTATCTATTCATACATAGTCTGACTCCAGCGGTGATCTGAAGAATATTAATTCATAAAGAGATTAATGATGTCCAACAACAAGTCTATATCATGTATGTTCAAGTGAAACAATGACTGGTCATCAAGAAGACTGAGTCAAATAAAATATTTGTAAGTAAAAATATGATCCCCCTTTTTTTTTCCCTAAGATTTTAATGGTAGAAAAAAGAAATCCAATTCTTCCTTTGGGTTAGGAGTGGGGCTCCTATAGGAAAAGAATCAACATGTTATTATGTATTCCCATTCATTTTCCAATTCCCCTTCAAATCATGAAGTTGAATTGATTGAGGATACAGACATAAGGGGATAAGTAGGGGACTTAGGCCCAAGAGGGGCCCTAGCTTCTTTTGGCTTGAACAACTGATTATTACTTTTTTAAAGGATTTTATTTATTTATTCATGAGAGACACAGAAAGAGAGAGAGAGAGAGAGAGAGAGGCAGAGACACAGGCAGAGGGAGAAGCAGGCTCCATGTAGGAGCCCAATGCGGGACTCGATCCCAGGACTCCAGGATCACGCCCTGGACCAAAGGTAGGTGCTAAACCTCTGAGCCACCCAGGGATCCCAAACAACTAGATTAGAGAGTGATGTCTTTAAAAGGAATAAATGAAAGGAGAGGTCTATTTTCTTAAGGCAGAACATGGAGGGAGATGAGAGTTTTGGAGAATGTATTTAGTTCAAGGTGCCAGTCAACTGTGAGTTGAATATCTCAGTGGAGATATTCATTGTAGGAATATCTGGACTGGAATGAAACACAGGTTTGGGCCAGAGATACTGGCTTGGGGGTGGTAGCAGGTGAAACTTTTCAGGAAGCACACAGAGGGTGTGAGGAAATTTTGGGCAGACCCTAGAGACACTGATTTAAGAAGAAAGGTTTTCTAAAACAGTCTGAAAAAGAACAAACTGATTGTTGGAAATAGCCAGGGGTAGGATCCAAAAATACAAATGGTGATAGTAGCATTAGATCAACCCTTTTTTTTATGACAAGAGGAAAAGATAAATGGATGAGTGAAGATAAGAACAGGTATACAGGTTTGTTGGCATCTAAAGGTAGCATGTATGAAACTACACAACTTATATTTTCTTCCAAGTCAGCACCTTCTACTCGCTCTGTATCTCAGTCAAGAACAACTCCATTCTTCCAGTGTTTAAGGCCAAATATCATGATGTCATTTCTGACTCCTGTCTTTATCCCCTGTCAGTATCTCAACAAATTCTATGGGCTCCATCATTTACATCTATCCAGAATTAAGACTTTTTCACCCTTCTGCTGCCCCCTTTGATCTCAACTACTTTCCTTTCTTACCTGAATTGTTGCAATTTTCTATTTAGGATATATTACCTAAGAAAATATTCTAATATGTGGAAAAGTATTATCCAGAAATAACAGTTATGCTTCAAAGGTATATACATACCTCTCTAAATTACATATATATTTAGTGAGTTACTTTCTAAAGTAGAAGTACCAATTTGTAAGGCCAATTGTCAGTGTTATTAATATATTTTATGATGATAAAGAAAAAGGAAGCATTTAAATTTTTAAACACATTTAAACATTATTTTTTTAAGATTTTTTTATTTTATTTTTTATTCATGGGAGATACAGAGAGAGAGGCAGAGACACAGGCAGAGGGAGAAGCAGGCTTCTGCGGGGAGCCCAATGTAAGACTCGATCCCAGGACCCAGGGATCACGACCCAAGCTGAAGGCAGATGCTGAACCGCTGAGCCACCCAGGTGCCTGGAAGTGTCTGAATTTATATTTATTTGATTACCATGACATCAGGGCTTCCCAAAATATGAAGGTCCTATAACTCCAGCCTCACCTGAGGTGAATTCTATCCTCTTGGGTCTTCTGTACCCACATTGCCTTCCGTTAAGCATCTATAGGAAAGGTCAAAGTATTAGTTCATTGAATCTACATATGGCTTTCATAAGCAAATTTGGAAAAGGATCAAGACTTACCTAGGTCTTTGGGACAAATTTGAACATCAGATGCAAAACTGCTACAGAATAACTTCACTTTTCCTCTACATAATGTCTTTATTTTCTTTCACTTTAGCCCAACTCTGCTCACATATCCTAGCAATCATTACCAACTGTGGCTTCCAAATGTCACACATATAGTCTTTTACCTAAATGGATACAGAATAATTTATAGAAGGAAAGGACATTAGAACACAAATGGAATTGAAAATTGGCAGGACTTAGAAATAATCTGGTTATGGCTGTGTCATAGACACATTAATTAAATAGGAGAAAAAGGAAGAAAAAAATTGAATTTCCCCAAATGAGAATATACCTATAGTTTTGTATTCAAGATTTTATGCTTACCATTATAATAATTTTACAGGCTATTACATAGTTTTACAATCATAATTTCAAATAACTGCATAATAATTAATCTAGTGTATATATTGTTTTTTTTGTGGATAATTATTCTATTATTGGACATTGATTGTTTGCAGTGATGCAGCCAGTATAAATTATCTTGCTATAGCCATCTCTACATGCACTGGATTATTATAAAAGATTATTAAGCATTCATTGAATGAAGTAACATATAGTAAAAAAATAATTGTTTCAAATATTTTTTGATGTGTAGTTTTCACTTCTTTTTGTTTAACAAGCATTTGGCATTATTGGAAAATGGTGCTTTTAGGTGCTGAGACAATATTTGTTTCCTCATCTCCCTGTAGCCAACTTTGCCTTTAGAGGTGATAGATTTCATTCACGGAACAAATTATGGAAACATAAAGGGATTTTGACACATAGTTGATGAATCCTGTTTTTCCTAGGTTGGACAAAATGATTTATAGTGTCAAAAAACATCAGTAAGCAGATGGATTTGAAAGCTGCTGAAATTTATGAATAATTTGACTGTGTATTAGATTTTATGGCTGTATCTAACACACTGAAGAAAGTGGGGGGGGGTGGAGGGGGCATCTAAGAAACCAATGCTTGAAACTCCAGAACGAATAGTCTAAGATTTCTCCTGATATTATTTGTGATGGAGGTAGGGGGCATTTGTTCAAAGGATAGTAAGATGGGGGCTGTCAACTCTGCTTGTATAACTGATTGCAATTTTTATCTAAGGATCTGTGTAATCTCATTCCTTGGGGTTGGGTTGAATTCTAGGTCTGATAACTAAAGTTGCAGACTATGACTGTACAATTTGCCTTTCTAAACTTGAACTTTCTCTTTTGTAAATGAGGGGAAATCCCCCTTTCCAGGGTTAATACTCAAAATATTAATGACTGGTACAATGGAGGCACTGAGCCCCTAGAAAGGTTGCTGGTAATTGCACCTTGCAGATAACTGGAGCCCTGGCTGGGCTGGGCGTTCCTTTTTTCTTTTTCTGGATTTTGGGAGTTCTGAGGAGTGCTGACAGGAAAAGCACAGCAGGGATGGCTGGGCAGGGAAGGAGAGGACACTAGGGAAGTAGCTACTTCCTATTTGTAATGGAAGTATTTCAATATTTTAACGAGGAAACAGTCTGCTCTACTGGGTATGGCTGACCATCAACTCTATTTCATAATGTGAGATTTCATAATTTGGGAGACTGAATGAACAAATACATTTGAAGTATTTTATCTATGTTTGTACCATGCTAAGAAGTTGAAAAATAATAATAATGTCATTGGTAAATCTGATAAATCCTGTAGTTGTAACTCACATTAAAGAGACTATAATGAATAAAAATTTGGAGTATAGGGGAACATATATAAAAGAATGATGGAAAAATATTTTTATTTTTATTTTATTTAATTTTATTTAAAGATTTTATTTATTTATTCATGAGAGACACAAAGAGAGAGGAAGAGACTTAGGCAGAGGAAGAAGCAGGCTCCCTGTCGGAAGTCTGATGTGGGACTTGATCCCGGACCCAGGATCACTACCTGAGCCACAGGCAGATGCTCAACCACTGAGCCACCCAGGTGCCCTGAGAAAGATTTTTAGAAACTGCTTGTTTTGCTTCTTCCATAGCAAATTCTTGAGGAAATTCAGTCCATCCACAAGCAATTGGATTTAAGTAGGGCTACCACATGTGGCCTGGCCTGCCATGCCCCTGGAGTGGCACAGGATCTAAACCAGGCCAAACATATACACTTGCAGAAACTTAACCCTTAAATGAAGTGACACAGAATGTTGTTGAATTACTCAATTTTACAAGAGTGTCATTCTCCTTCTAGCAATCAATACATTTGAAATTAATTCCAATATAAAAGTCTCACTATGTTTTGACATCTAATTTATCAAGTCCATTTAAAGTTTATATTAAGGGGATCCCTGGGTGGCGCAGTGGTTTAGCGCCGGTCTTTGGCCCACGGTGCGATCCTGGAGACCCGGGATCGAGTCCCACGTCGGGCTCCCGGTGCATGGAGCCTGCTTCTCCCTCTGCCTGTGTCTCTGCCTCTCTCTCTCTCTCTCTGTGACTGTCATAAATAAATAAATAAATAAAAAAAAATTAAAAAAAAAAAAAAAAAATTAAAGTTTATATTAAAAACTAAGTTAAATATGCTTTGATAATTTTAGGGGAAAGGGGAAGATACAGAAATAATGGGCTTGCATTCTCAAACACAAATCTTTGAAGCTGTATGATTCAGATCAGTGTGGTGTTTGCAAAGGGATAGATCTATGGGGACAGATACAAAGCCTAGAGATGGAATTCTATTTAATATATAGTGGTTGGATAAATGTGCTTTTCCATATGCAGTAACAACATAATTAGCTCATATTACATCCCAAGATAAATTTTACATGGATTAAACACATACACAGTCATTTATACAGATATTTCAAAAATTATAGCACATCTTTAAGATATCAGAAAAGGGAAGGTTAATTCTTCAGACAGAGTGGGGACACTGTTAGGTGTAGCAGGCCTGGAGCACTGAGTGTCCCTTGTTGGAAGGAACACATGAAATGATCACTGAGCCAGGGCAGGGTTGCGGGGGTGATGATCCACTGGGTGTTCTGGACTGGTCCTCACTCCTAGGCTGGTGACCAACCATGAAACCATCAGAATCAGGAAGGAGGGCCTCTTCCATCTGAAATGTCCCTCCTGCGCCCTCTACTGGGAAAGCTTAACCTTGTGATCTACAATATTTTTCTGCAGAACGCCCTCTATAGTGAGAGCTTCCCCCTGAAAGATCAATGCTTAAAAGGATTGTCAGTAGTTTTGGAGGAGTAAATTAGGAACCGAGAGACAAGAAACGTATAAGTGGAACAGTTTTTAATTAGTCCCCACGTCTGAGTGTTGGTGTTTTAGGCTGGGCTTAGTGTGACATTTTTTTTTGTTTTGTTTTGTTTTTTGTTTTTGTTTTTGTTTTTGTTTTGTTTTGTTTTTTAAATGGTCTGATGTGGGCTTGCTTTTGTATTTGTGGTTTGGCTAGTTTGGGGATGATCTCAAATGGCACTGAGTGAGGTGTGTCTGTTTGTGTCCATGTAACTAATTTTCCAGCTGGTTCAGCAATCTCTATTCTCATGATGATCATAGAGAGCAAGGAAAACAGCCAATACACACAGAGTATTTGAGTTTAGTCTTGAAACTGGCACACCATCACTTCTAATGCATTCTGTTGGCCAAAGCAAAGCCACAAAGCTAGCCCAGATTCAAGGGGCAGGGAAATAGACTCCACTGTTTAAGACAGGAACTGTAAAGCAGCAACAAACGAACAACCATGGAAATAGGAAGTGGAGAATAATTTGGTCCATTGATGCAGTTGATCGACCACACCGTTATGGCTTCACTATGCATATCTACAGATTCCAATATCTGAAGTCTGAATGTTCTGTTGGGCCCACTGTTTCTTGCCATTATTGTGTCCTTCTTCATGTGCCTGGCTATATTGCTCTTGCAAAAATATTTTCAGAGTTTTCATGAAGCTGAGGTCATTGCCATCCTCCATCTGTGCCTTTGCTGTGTTTGCTTCTGCAAGGTGCCTGGGGACAACCCATTTGGAGGCCATGACAAACTGAGTTCATGGCTTGATGTTTCCAGACCCACCCAGATACTCATGTAATACTCATGAAGGCTGGTCTGTAGATTCAATTTCTCAGGAATAATAATTGTTCTCTTCCCTTTCTCTTTCTTCCTTTGCTTTGCTTGGCATTACAGCAACCTGATCTACAGTAATCTGGACTAAGAATAGGATCCTTTCATTCAGATTTGCCTTTATCCTGAGGGTGAAGCCTTTTGGAATCCAAGCAAAGCTGTTTCCTATGGTTTTGCATGTTGCATACCACACTGTTTCAGGAAGACACAATTTGTCTTGCAGTGTACTGGAATGCCCCCTTTACTTCCAAATTTTGCACTGTACTACCTGTGTAGTTACTATAGCTGATGGCCTTGTCCTGTGCTTAATATGGGAAAAGAGTCTTTGGGATTGTCCTGTCGAACAGTCACTGTACTGGGAATTCTGTTCTCATGACCACGGTAAAGCATCCAATTCTCAGTTCAAGCACATGACATTTGTAAACCTCCTTTATGTATCTTTGCTGTTCCAATAATTTGGTTACCTCCTTGCATTCTCCAAAATTCAGTCTGGCAGTTTTTCATTATATTTTTAGCTCTTCCAAGAGGTTATGGTGATTAACAAATGTTTACTTTGGATGTTTAATAGTATTTAGTGGAAGAGTCAATTCATATAATCCTGCCTAGAGCCTTTTGGTCTATGTTTTTAAAAGATCATCCTTGCCATCTGCGAGATAAGAGACTAAAGATGAATACAGGGATAGAAGTAGAGCCTTTTTACAATAATTTAAGCAATGGCCTGGACCAAGGTGGCCAGAGTACAGTGGTGAGAAGTGATTTTACTCTGAGACAAGTTCAGTAAAATGTATCTGTGACTTTATGTCTAGCGAGTATCTGAAAGATACCTTTTGTACCTTCAAGGTTACAGACCGGGCCTGCAGCCTGATCCATGCCACTGGATGAAAGATAAATTCTTTGTGGTGTACTCAGGCATATCTGAATACAAATTGCCTTCAATATCAAGTGTGATTAACGTTGTGTCTATATGTTTTAGAGTGTTATTTACAGGGGGAGAAATGATGGATGAAATAATGCGTTTTATTCCATCATGTTAAATCATCAGAGTAGTAATGTAATCAGTCTAATTTGATTGGCAAAGATGTAAAGTTACAAAGATGTAAAGTAAATCAGCTCAGTGGGTTTGGTTTTCCTTTTTTTTCTTCCTGAAAATTATGCATTGAAATAATATGCTCTCCTTTTCACTTTAAATATCAATAATCATGGTTCATCTTTATTATTTACTTTACACGTTTATAAGCATGTGTTTGTCCTACCCTCAGATAGGGATCCCTGATTATTGTTTCTGCCACTGCAACCACTGCCAGCTTTCTAAGCAATACCCCTGCTTACCTGGTGTGCCAACTCTAGTTCCAGAGGCCACCTAAAGTTGATTAATATACTGTTAACACATTATGTAAATAGTTTCATTAGCAGGAGGCACAGATAGTTTTGCATAGTTGAAACTAAAACATAGCCAATTTTGTATTTTACCTTTCACCATTTGTTGTACCAAATCATTTGAATTATTCCATCATAAGCATGTTTTGAGGGTACTATATCATTGTTATCAAATTAAATAAAAGAAAACCATTGCATAGAGTTAACATACCAATTACTTCTAATTTGGGTAACAAGAAATGTAGTCTGTGAGTGACCTGAATGATTTCATAGCAAATTTAAGCTGAATAGGACCCAGTCTCCTAATTTCCTATAAGTAGGCTTGCTTTTCGGTTGAATCACAGGGAACTTGTGTCAGAGCAGATTTAGGAGCATCCATTGAATTGTACTGTGCCAGTCTCTGCCCACCAATAACCTGGACCCACCATCATGGTTCTTGTGATTGCAAGATGGCCTCAGCAACAGCAATTAGCAAACTTGAAAAAGACAAGGTTTATTACTTGCAAGTCTGGAAATCACAAGGCACACATGGGTAGCTGGGAAGGAGGGAGAGAGAGGGCACGGACTTGGGGTTCTGCTTTTATTAGAATGGAGGATGGGGGCCTGGGGTTTTTGTGAGCTCACTCTTCATTTGAGGATTTAACACTGTCAGAAAAGAAACAACAAGCCCTGGGTGGAGTCATTTGCCCTCGAGGTTGCAAACCAAGACTTAGTTATTGTTTCACCCTCTTTCAGGCTGAAATTTCATGATCAACAAAAGTGACATGCATGACAAAAAAATAATAATAATAAGCAAACACAATCAGAGAACCTATCCCATTATTCGCTTCCCCCTCCAAAAGAAGATGTCCTGAACTATAAGAATTCTTTATCTTTTACTCATAATTTCTTGCTCCATGAAATACCAGAAAGGGAGACAGAACATGAGAGACTCCTAACTCTGGGAAATGAACAAGGGGTGGTAGAAAGGGAGGTGGGCGGGGGTGGGGGTGACTGGGTGATGGGCACTGAGGGGGGCACTTGATGGGATGAGCACTGGGTGTTATTCTATATGTTGACAAACTGAACACCAATAAAAAAAAAAAACTCTGTAAAAAAATTTCTTGCACCATGGCTGCTGCCTGTATAAACCTTCCATTTTGTACAACTCCTGAGAGCATCTCTTTACTTGCTGGATGGGATGCTGCCCAGTTCATGAATCATTGAATAAAGCCAATTAGGTCTTCAAACTTACTCAGCTGAATTCTGCTTTTTTTTCACAGAATATAAGAGCAGGAGTTTAAAGTGTGGGAAGAGAATAAACAAGTGGCTTGAAATCAACCAAGATGTCTAAAATAAGGGAGACTGGTGGGAGGGGGTGGTCTTTTTTCTAGCCTTTGAATACAATTTATTTATTCCAGGTCACTGTCTATGAAGTGGCTGCCTCTTTGAAGTGGCTGCCTTGGCAATCAAAGCTTTAAATCAGACACTTGGATTACAAAAGCAAAAAACCCCTAAAAACCAAAATCCAAGCAAAAAAAAAAAAAAAAGCCCTCAAAACCTCTTAGAACTTACACTATGAGAAGATATTTAAAAAAAATTGATAAAGACAGCTTCTGAACCAAAGAGGCTTAGTTAATGAACTTTTAAAGGTTTAGCTAAACAATTTAGCAATATTTTATCCTTTTCTTCTTATTTTTTTAAAAGCGTAGATATATTCTAAAATCTTGAAGTCCACTCGAGAATGCCTATTTTAAACTATGTAGTGATAAGAGTTTAAAATACATTTACCCCTGTTGCATGTGGGAATTTAGACATAATCTAAAAGGGCTAACAAGACTATGTGTTCAAGAACCCCTTGACCTAGCCTATGATCTGGTCTGGCTTCTTCTGATGGCTCTGTTGGGCCACAGAGCAGATGGCCAGGTTTCCCTGGTGACTATCCCATCTGTTTGAGTGAACTAAATTCCCAGCTGAGAGCAATTAGAAGCCATATTAATACCCTGGCAGGGACTGTTAAGACCAGTTGGGTGGTCTGCTGGCTGGATGTGAGCAATCTCACAAGCCAGACATTCCCAAACAAGCCAGAGGCATTCAGGAAATTATGGCTTTAAAGGGTGTTGAAAGGTTTTGTTCATTTAAAAAAGTGAATTTGGGTTGAATAGAGAGAGCTTTCCTAGAAACAGCAGGGAATGTTGCTAATTCACCTTTGCCTTTTCTTATTACATCTCCTTCAACTCCATCATGGGTTTTTCTTTCACATATTTTTAAAGATTGTATTTATTTACTCATGAGAGACACACACAGAGTCTCTCTCTACACAGGTAGAGGGAGAAGCAGGCTCCATGCTGGGAGCCTGATGTGGGACTCAATCCCAGGTTCCCAGGATCAGGCTTGGACTGAAGGCGGTGCTAAACGACTGAGCCACCTGGGATGCCTTGAGTTTTTCTTCAGAAACTAATTGTATTGAAATGTTGATGCGTGACAGAGAGGAGCCTTACAACTTAACTTAGTCCATAAACCTTTGGTGGGATATTATGCAGGCCACGACATCATATTCATTTGTTTCAAATGATATGTTCTGTCAAGAGGCCTGGGGTATGAACATTGATTTGACTTGATTATTCAGAGGAGTTCAGGGGAATTCAGTTTCCTGCCCTACAGGTATATTGACTTTTACCTTTTCAAAACACTCACCTTACAATGCCTCATTTAATCTTCACAAAGATTATTTTCTTCTCGTTTTCTTTGGAAGAATAAATGAGAATGAGAATAATGGGGATCAGAGAATGTAAAGGGTTATCAGCATGGTTATAATGTTTATTGTTTTTAGTTCATTAGGGGTTCTCGGTCTAGCTTCCTAGTTTGTTTTTATTTTTTGTTTTTATTTTGTTTTTTTAAACAGAGTTGCTGGATCCATACAAGTCATGTTGTACATGTATAAGAGTAACTCACATTCTGGGGTGGTAGTCCACCAAAACACTCATTCAGTGAGAGTTTTTCCAAACAATCCCTTCATGGTCTTTTACAGCATCCAAACCAGATACTGTCTTAGAAGTATCTGCAGGTCTATCTTCACCCAGACCTTTGGGGGTCCATCTTGAAAATCCTGCATGAACAATATCACAAAATTGGCCCATTATGACAAGATGACCCCATGCCAGTCAAAATGCAATAGAAGACAGATTAATTACAAGATTATTTTGCAAACTGACTCTTACGTCTCATGCCAGTTATAGGCCCTCTCTACATTTATTTGTTTGAAAATTAACTTACCCCACTAAATCTGGTGATATATGATGACTCCTCTATGGTCTATGTTTTATTTTATGCTGCATTAAAAAAAATAAAACAGTGCGCATACATGCATGTAATGTCCAACAATATGCAGAAGACAAATAATGAAAAGCAAGTCCTTGTCCTCCAAACTACCACATTCCCAGTATGTATCTCAAAATAATATGAGTATGCTATTTTAATTATTAACATTTGATGTTCTCTATTAAATTTTTATTATAATGGATGAATATTTCTCTCATATATGTCATCTTTACTTTCTTGTATCCCTTCCTCCTCCTTCTAATATTGTACCATATTCACTTCCTCTCTGGTTAACTGCAAATTCAAACAATGTGTTTATGGCTACAGTTCTATCCTGACAACAGTACATGATATCCCTAGAATCTCGTTATTTCAGATGAGAACATCAGCTCCATCACATTTCTTTGAATCTCCCAACCTTAGGACTTTCATTTTCCATCCTCAGCATGCATATTTCCATCCTAATTTGTAATCACAGATAAGTCTTTCACAGTTTATTTACATATTGGTGCTGAAAAATGAATATAAAGCATAAATTAGTGAAATTAGTAATTTTTTTTTTTGGACTGCAAAGCCAAATCTCATAAGACATTTGTAGGTTGCTGGTGCACAGGAAAAATAAAAGTATTTTACCTCAACAACCATCATCATTACTAAACAATAGAATAAAAAAATTATAATGTGTGCAGGAAATGCACAAAAGGAAAATCCAAAGGGCCAATAAACACACGAAAACATATTCAACCTAAAGAATAAACAGGATCTTCAAATTAAAACAACTGAATACTGTTGATATACTGGTGTTATGCCTTTAGACTGGCAAAAGTTAAAAAATAGTATCATACAATGAACAATATGTAGGGAAATGGAAACTTACTCACAGCTGATAGAAGTCTAATTAGAACTGCTTTGGGAATGTTTTGGCACTACCTACATGAAAATATGCATTCCTTATATCATGGTGATTTCCCATCTTCATCTTTAACCAAGAGAAGCTCTCACATATTTGCTCAAGAAAGCCTATAAAGTGATGCTCATTACAATTGTTTCTAAAATATTTTTTTTAAAATGAAAACTCCTAAACACTCAAGGAAATGAGCATAAGTAAATAAAATACAATGTAGTGAGAGGACAATAGTATAAATTAAAAAGAGAGCGTTATTTTATTTCCTTGATATTATCATTGAAAGGACTCCACAACTAAAGCTGAATTAAAAAACAAAATCAAGCGATGCCTGGATAGCTTAGTCAGTTAAGGCTCCAACTCTTGATTTTGGTTCAGATCATGATCTCCATCCAGGTCATGAGTTCTAGCTCTGACTTGGTTCTGTGCTGGGCATGGAGCCTGCTTTATTCTTTTTCTCGTTCTCCCTTTTCACCCTCTCCCACCTCTACTCATGGTCTCTTTCTCTCTCTCTTTCAAAAAAAATAACTTGTTTAATAATATGTTTAAAGGGAACTGACATTTATTGAATGCCTAATATGTGCCAGATAGTTTCCACAGGGCTTGATATGTTCCCAATTGCTATGATGTCCTTGTATCAGTTGAGTTGGAAGTATGATTATCCCACTTCACAGATGAGAAAAACAAGCAGAGAACAAGAAACATTTCCAAGTTCCCATAGATGGGATAAGAATGAGTCCTGGTACACATTCTTCCAGTATTGTGCAAAGAACACCAATTGGTCCTGAGTGTATGTGTGAAAATATGTGTGTGCAGATGAAGTTGTAAATTGCAAAATTTTAATGAGCACCCTTGGGTAAGGAAGAGGAAAACATGACCTGAGCTGGTCATCTAGAGGGACAGTAATATAAACTCTAATATTTTAGATGATCTTCTTTTTAAGATTTATTTATTTGACAGAGTGCTTGTATGAGTAGGGGGAGGGGCACAGAGAGAGAGGTAGAGAGAAAATCTCAAACAGGCTCCCCACTGACCATGAAGCCAGATTCAGGGCTAGATCTCATGACCCTGAGATCATGACCGGAGTTGAAACCAAGAATTGGACACTCAACTGACTGCAGCCACCCAGGTGCCCCTGTAGTTGATCTTTTTAAAAAATAAAAGAAAAAGAAAATATTGTGGTATATAAATGCTAGATGACAAGCCTAATTAAAAAAAATGCATTCAACATACCTCCTTAAATAATTGGCATAATTAGTATTCTTACAGACATATAAGCTGCAAATAAGAGCATAAAATAAAATGCATATCAGCTTTTTCTTTTCTATAGGTGAATGACACAAATTCCCAGTACAGTAGCTAATTAACATTCTAGATTTTATAAATGTTTATAGCCGAGAGCTGGCATTGACCTTTAATTTCCTTGGGCTGGTTTAATGATAAATACAGACCTGAAAAACATCAACATATTGCCAGTTGAGCTAAATAAAAGGCATTTGTTTCTCTCGAATGGATATAAACAGGAGGAACTCTTAATTTTTCTGTATGCAAATTCATGCATTACGAAAAATAAAATACCCCCCCATGCACACAGCTAGCACATCGTGAGACTCACTCACACATCTGTTACGGTGATCTAAATCAAGCCACTGCAATATTCCTGTTGTTTTTTAATATGCTGTGAGCAGTTTTCTCAGTAAGATCAAGTTAGAGCAGCTGGTTATATCTGAGGAATTCAACCTATCCAATTTAACATTTACTGAGCACTGTCCTCCCTGTGGTTGGAGAATCAAAGATGAATAAGGCATGATCCTTATATTTTTGGAGCCCAGAATCAATTAGAGGACTCTTCTAAGCACATACATAATTATAAGTTAGCCTATTGTGGTAGCAAAAGTGTTATTAAATTGCTCTGGGACTGCAGAAAATAAAACAAATTCTTCTAACTAGGAAGATTGAAGAAGGACTTGCAGATGTTCCATTGGAAGTACTTTCCCTTTGAAGGACACATAATATCAGAGTGATAGAGAACTTTCCAGATAGAAGGAATCTCTATATAAATATTTTTATTGCAGTGTAATCCACATTATGATTAGTAATTAGTAAGAGTAGTTTAGGAACCACGTTGCACACATATTTTGCAAATCTTACTTACTAGCATGCCTGTAGTCACTGCATGGCATTTATTGAGTGATTACTAAATGCCATTAACTGGGCTAAGAACTGTATATATCTTAATTTATTTCATTCCCAAATGAACACTACCAGGTATAATGTTACTCTGTCTCTTTAATGAAGGAGGATAGTGTGGCTCAGAAATAGCTAATGGCTAAAAGTGACATGTCTGGTTTTCAAAACCAGTTCTGCTGATTTGAAGACTGTGCTCTTCGAATACCAATTCCCCTGTTTGAATGAGGAAACTGGTAAGTGGCAGAGCTGACATTCCCAGTCACGGATAGTTTGGTTCCAAAGAATTTGCTCTTAGCCACTTGCAGCAGGACCCTACAACATTGATAAAAACATTCAGTTTTGACTTGAAGAAGTACAAGTCCCTCAAGCAAGAGAATATTCCCAGAGCAATTATTTTCAAAATTCCTGACCTACTTAATAAATAAGTAAATAGATCGCCCCATCCACTCTGAGAATTTCCATGTGAATGTTCCATTGACACTTCAACGTTTATTCTTCTCAAACTTGATTTGCTTAAACTTTTTTCATGATGTGCAAAGGGTGGCATCACGCATGATGCCACACATTTCAGAACCTGGAAGTCATTCTTGACTTTCGCTTTGTCATTACCTATATCCATTTGCTGCCCAGATGGTTCTGATTTTGTTTCTACTTACGTGTTGAATCAGTCCCCTCTGTTCCATTTCCAGCGATGAGTTTAATGAAGCCCGTATCATTACTTGTCTCCAGCTTTCTTATAAGATCCTTGCCACTCAGCATTTCTTCACATAGCCACCACCTACACACCTGCCAGAGGTAGCTTGCTAAACGCAGCCTGGTTCTGACTTTTGTGGCTAAATCCTTGAATCCTTATTACATCATGAAAAACCCTGTACTGCCAGTTCTCAGGCTACCTTACAGCTTGAGAATTAAGTGTCCAGATTCTAGAATCAACCCTCCAGTACTCCAATCAGGGCCCTGATGCTTGTTGGCTTTGTGATCTCAGATAATTTATTTGGCCTCTTACTTCCTTTTTTCTCATCTCTGAAATGACCTAGTAGAATACCTAATAGAATTGTTGCAGTGATTGAGTTAACACATATAGAATTGTTAATAGAATTAACAATACCTACCTAATACCTAATACCTAATAGAATTGTTGCAGTGATTAAGTGAGTGAACGCATATAGAATGTTTAGATCAATGCTGGCAATGAGTACTAAGTGTTTGTTATCATTATTAGTTCATCCCATATGCACATCTGTGAGATACACCACACTTTTCCTGGCTGCTAGGGCCCATGTATAGAGCACTCTCTCCCTGGCATGACTCAGTTCCCATATCCTGCATGCCATGACACCTTCCTTGTCTCCCCTCTGCAAAGGTGAGTGTCCCCATAGCTGTGTGTTGAAATTGATCGTAGCATTTGTAATATTGCATTGCAAATCTCAGTTTATGTGTCTGCCAACCACCCCAAGCCCTCTCCAGAGCTGAACTTGGGTTTTATTCTGCTCTTTCCCAGCAGCAAACACAAGGCTGAGAGAAAAGTGATGGGATCACAACTGAGAGAGGAGAACGCTTGCAGGAAGAGAAATGTCTAAATGGAAGAGGAGAAGCTAGAGGTAGAATAGCAGTTAGGAGGTTAGTCACGGTCCAAATAATGGATATTAAAGATAATGGCAGTGAAACAGTCAATCTGAAGAACTTAGGAAGTTGAAATGAAAATACATAATTATATCTAGTGAGGGGACAATAGTGAAGCACTATGTCAAATATAACGCTTTTGCTTGGGTATAAAGAGGGATAACTTGTTTTGGTGCTGTGGTCAATCTTCTTTTCCTCTCTTCTGTTGTCCTCCTCCTCCACCTTTTCTTCCTCCTCAAGTTCCTCCCATTTCTTCTTCTTCATTGATTCTTAGGTCCACATATTTGAATGGCAAATTTGCAATGATGACTTTGGTATGAAATCTAGCATAGGATATTGAAAAGAGGGTGATATAGAATCCCTGAGTGCTTGTCCAAAGGCCAATCAATGTTTATTTGCTTGTGACTCTGGTCTCCCAGCCACCAGATGAGGTTGTATAATTGGTATCATAAGATGCAAATAATGAACATGTGCAAATCTGTTCTGAAAATTATAAGGAGCTCTACAAATGGGAGGTATCACTTTTCTTATTGCCAGAGTGTTGTAATGGGTTTCTACATAATGAGCTCAAATTTGTCTTGCTTCTAAGGACTGTGGTTCTCATAGAGAGATTGCATTTATATAATCTGGGTGAAGTTTTTAGGGTATTAGTCAGATCTCAACAATATCTACCCAAATTTAGTTACATGATTTGTTACAGAGTTCTTTGTATTGAGCATATGCACTGGATGTACTTGTATCTGAAGAAAGTATATCACCTTTCAAAATTTCAGTAAAAAATAAAATAGCCAGGGTAATTCTTTACATTACTTTTGACTCTCTTCTAACAGACTAAAAAAGTCAATACCCTTGTCAAATAGAGTTAAACCTTGACCCACACCCTTCAAACCCTTGCTCCCTGGGTTGAAGGGCACCCAATATTCTTTAAATAGTGCCTGTAGATCTAAAGGCAGGGAGGACTGACAATAAAATATTTTTGATGCTATTTTTGACACATTGTTAAAAATATGCTTCCTTCACATCCTGTGTCTAAAACTTTTTGTCATCTCTCCTAATCTAAAATAACATGTGGTGACCTTATATTAAATACCAGTAGATGACTAATTAAGACAAGGCATCAGGTCTACAGTAGCCTGTGACAAAATAATTGCAAAGTAACTTTAAAAGCATCTTCTGCTAAGCTAACATATATAGATTTTTTTAAGGTGACATAACCGGCAATTACGTGTTGATGTTTTACACAAATTCCTAACAATAGAAAAACACTTTTGAAATCTATGTGCCCAATATCTTAAGACAAGTCCAGCAATACTGTTTGTAATTATCACTGTGATTCTGAGTTATCCAGCCACCATTTCTTGGTGCCAGCATAAGAAAGGAGTCTCCTCTTTCACAGGTGAGGGATGATTTATTATTCGTGGCAAAAGCAGTAACCAGAGCATCAGCTTTTTTTGTATCTGTTCCCTGAGACCCAGTTCCTATAAGTGATGTAAAAAAGCCAGATGACACTTGCACATAGAGTGAGTGGTATTACAGCAGACGGATCCTCAGCTTAGGGAAAGCAATATTTTCTAATGAGTAGAAAGCGTGCCTGCTCTTTGCTACAGATAGAGAAGCTATACTTGTTTTTCAAAACGACAAGCAAACACACTTTGCTCTGGAGGAAACTAGTATTTTTATCTTCCAAGGATGCTAACACCTTTGAAAAGAAAGTCTGGAAGGAAGGACTTTTAATGCCTTACTTGCAAGACATGCAGAAACACCCCAGACCCCTGGATAACTGTTGAACTATTGTGTCCCAACAGAGAGACAGCACTCCTGGAGCTGTGAGGCTAACCATGCTGGGTACTGAATATGGTCCCTACTAATTAGTTACTTTTCATTCCTGGCAATTTATGTCTCCTAGTTGTCTACTTTTTCATCTGTAAATAGGGATAATAGCATCCCCTAAAATAAAGATTTATTTTGAAGAATAAATGGGTTAACACTGTAAACACTAAAGAAATACAGAATCCCCAGCTATCCAAAAGTTTGCCTTATGCCACTTCATTTTTAAGAGAGACCTACATTAGTTTAGTAATAGCTTTTCCTAAGAGCTGAAATCTTTTTCAGATTTCCTTCAGTCAGTGAAAAATGGGTGCCGAAGTAGGGCTCTCATCAAAGTGAAGTGGTGTTACTTGAACTTTTGGAAAGTGGAGGATACTCCTTGCTTTATGCCATTTTAGCTCATGGAAAGCTTTGTAGCATGCTCTCTACTCTTGGATAATGGGACCATCCTATATTACCTATTATAGATAAATGATATTATAAATAAATTATTGATTAATCTTTCTTATTTTAAGGCATCACTTAAGTTTTGCTAATGTATATAAAATGACTATCATAGATTTTTTTCAGAGTTACCAAACCCATGGGTATCTATGAATTAATTTTTAAACATCTGACAGTAAAAATTATGCATTTTATCTCTTCAATTTATTTATAACCTATTACTTTCTATCTTCTTGACCTAACTTTGTTAAATGTGTCACACTGGATTGGCACAGAAAGCTTGGAGATTGATGGCATTAGCCCCAAGGAATAAAGCCAGGCTTTAACCCAGTTCTGTGTGTACCCTTAACTTACACACCTTTTCACATTATATATAAAATATCCTGTTAGGGAGGGGTGCTTGGGTGGCTCAGTGGTTGAGCATCTGCCTTTGGCTCAGGTCGTGATCCCAGGGTCCTGGGATCAAGTCCCACAACAGGCTCCCCACAGGAAGCCTGTTTCTCCTTCTCTCTCTCTGTGTCTCTCGTGAATAAATAAATAAAATCTTAAAAATATATATATTCTGTTAGGGAATATATCTTAACTTTTGAGTCTATTATGGCACCTTGTACAATGCTTCTGTGACAGTAAACATTTCATGTTTATCTAGTGCTCTATAGCTACAAAGCACTTCCATCCATTATCTCTTTGTGTAAATTCTCCTGCTTTAGTATTGAGTAAGCTAGTCTCTGAGATAGTTAAGTGCCTGGCATGGTATCACAGAACTTGAAAATCGAAGAGATGACCTCAACCCACATGACCTAAATTACACTTTTACCCAGGAGAAGCCCCTCCACTTCTGTCCTGCTCCCTTCTCCTACCTACTCAGGGGAGCATAATGCCATTGCCTTGCACTTTGGAACAGCTTCCCTGACCCAATGAAATGGCCTCTGGTGTAAAAGCATAGTGAAACAATTTGAAAAGATTGCTACTAGTAATCCTATTAGAGATTATCCTCTTCTGAGTTGAGAGGACTTTCCTTTTTTTCCAGAATGATAAAACTGCCTTAATTTGGGCAGACTCTGCCATCAGACTGATTTGCTCCAGCAAAACTATATGGTGTAAAAGATGAAGAGGTTAGGTTGGTTGAATGAGAAGTCCTGGAAAACTATTCTTCAAGGTGGACCAATGAATCCCTGAGTTGTAATACTGCAGTGGCCACATGAGCACCTTGAATCTTTATGTGAGATCGGAAGTGAGGATCCAGAGATAGACGTGAGAAACAAGACTTGATTTTTACTCTTAGGGACCCAAGCTTGCTTCAATCTTGTGCCAAACACACAGCAAAACACTCAGCAAAACAAACAAACAAACAAGAACATAAAAGTGATGCTATTTTTAGATGGGTCTGTGGTATAGGTTGTACAACTAACTGGGTTATATTAAAACAAATTGGCTAAGGAAACATCTTAGGATTCTTTTTAATTTTTTTTTATCTTTTAAAGATTTTTATTTATTTATTCATGATAGAGAGAGAGAGGCAGAGACATAGACAGAGGGAGAAGCAGGTTCCATACAGGAAGCCTGATATGGGACTCAATCCCAGGACTCCAGGATCACGCCCTGGGCCAAAGGCAGGCGCCAAACCACTGAGCCACCCAGGGATCCCCCTTGGGATTCTATATATTCCAGAAATCAATAGCTTGTATAAAGGGGAGCAGCATCTAATCTCCTGATAGAAGAAAAATATATATATATATATATAATATATAATATATATATACACTATTATATACATAATACATATATGTGTGTGTGTGTGTGTGTGTGTGTGTGTGTGTTGTGTGTATATATATATATATATTTATCCTGACGGTGAAGTTGTAGATTTGGAAACTGAAGATGACTCCAGTGATGGACTTTGATCTTGACTTTACCCAACTCAGACAGGAACTAGGTACAGTTTAATGTAAACAGGTGATCAGATTTTTTTTTTGGCTGCAAGACTCCATCTAGATCTCATTAGCCCTGGTTGAAGTAGGTAAGAGTGCTTGACCCCAAGGAAACTCTCAAGGTAGTAGATCTGGGGATTATGTCAACATGGAAAGTCCCAAGGGATCCTGATATTGAGTAATCAAATGACAAACCTGAATGTTGGTCTACAGAGAGCCAATATCTTAGCTTGAAAGTGAATATTAATCATCAAATCCCAAAGAGAAGCAATATGCAAAACAAATGGAAGAGCAATGAGCCCATAGACAGGAAGAATTGAGAGATGCATGGAATAAAGAGCTAGAACAAAGTAAGTGCAACTATTCAGAATACCAATGAAGGACTCCTGGGTGGCTCAGCAGTTAAAGTGTGTCTGCTTTCAGCTCAGGGTGTGATCCTGGAGTTCAGGGATCGAGTCCCACATCTGGCTCCCTGCATGGAGCCTGCTTCTCCCTCGGCCTATGTATCTGTGTGTCTCATGAATAAATAAATAAAAATCTTATAAAAAAAGAACTACCAACATAGTTCTTAACAATGGTAAGAAGATCTTGGAAGTTTCCCTCCATGTGTTATACGGAATGGGAATGGGGGTCAATAGGCAGGAATGACTTTTAGATATATGAGCTATTATGTCTAAGGTAGCAAAATGTATTACAGATCCATCCAATTGAGAGGTGAAGCTAATTTTATGTTCTCTGTTCTGAGGAAGACTGGTTCATAAAATGGAAAGTCTAAACTTGCTTGTAGATGAACATCCAAATGGACTCCAGACAGGTAGAGGAGTCTAGGGATGACAGCACCTTTCTAGAAAGTAGAAAAAGAAGAAATAGAGATAAGTTCTACACATAGTAAAGTCCTGAAAGTCTAGCTGTAAGGTAATTTGTTCCCAGCTCATTAAAGCCAAGCAGAGAAGATTTTGGTTTTCACCTTAGTGATTATTAAGGAAATATAGAGCAACCACAATCAATTTTTCACCTCTCAGAGTCATGAGACATATTTGAACTTTGCAACTAAACAAAGGTATGGAAGGCACTCTTTAATTAGGGTTTTTCCCAACACACACATGATTAGAGAAACTTATTTTCACCCACAGGTATGCATTCATTTGTTCCAGTCAATTATTAAGTCAGAACACCCCAGTGTTTCTCAGAGTTATTAGGTCAAAAATACCCACAATGTTCTCAGGCGTATGTGAGCCCCCAAAGCAAGAAATGAATTTAAGGGCATATATTCCATATTGGTTTGTTATAATGAAGTACTATCAGATCCATCTCATATACAGCATAGTTGTCTGTTTTGCTTTTATTACCTATTTAGTTCTTGTTGACACCAGTTCCACCTCAGCTGGTCCAGAATGCAGTGAGGAGATTGTAGAACGTGTGGCAGAGCATATCATGTCTGCATAGCTCCAATGCTGGACACAGAGTCAAACAGGTGCACTCTGGTTTGATGAGACTTCTGCAGGCACTAATATTTCTCTCTTCTCTTTTCAAAACACCACCTGGTTACCATGTTTCCATTATTCATACCATATACTCAGTTAAATGCATTCAATGGCCCCCTTCAGATCAGTTCTCCTGCTGCACACAATGCTCAACTTTGTTTTTCTTCTTTCAGCTACTTAGATTGGACTTTGAACAGCCTGATCTTCACTTTTGGGAACTTGGAATTAGCCTCACTGTTCTTCACCCCTAGGAGCTCCACCTGCTAGTTCTTTGTTTCCAGTGGACATCCTAAATGAAACTAATAAGATCCTGAAAACTCAGTCCCACTCTGTTTTGTAATAATTTTTGGCCAGAACAGAAATTACAGTAGATTATCCCAGATTTTAAGTAACAGGTAACTAGAAATATTCTTGCTGCTTGATACCTAGAACTTGATATCTCTATGGAAAAATCTTTACTATGTACCTTCCAATTTTCAAGGTCTCTCCAACCCTCACTGTGCTTTGCCCATGAAACAGATTTATAGCTTTGCTTTACTGTCAGCCTGAACTAGAAGTTTGCCCTGGTTGAAATTGAATGATTCCTTGGCTTCTTTCACTCACTTGCCTTTGCTAGACCACCGGTTCTCAAAGGCTTGAACTCTGATAAAAATTTCTACGGATTAGCTGAGTGGAGTTCCAGTGGAAAATTCTGAACTCCACCATTTGGCTGGATATGTTGTCACTACCTGCGTAGGCCCTTTTGTTTTGCCCCTACCAACAGAATCAACACTCTGAGATATAAATGCCAAATCAGAGAAAGTGTGAGCTCTCCATGATACTTTGGGCACTCTGAGTTGCTTTCCTTTCCTATAATGAAGGCAGGTGTTCCAAACATATTCAACATAACTACATGGTAAGGCCCCTGAGGGAGGACAATTTCTAATGTTATTAAGAGAGAACTTAGCAACAGTGTAGTGCCTCTTTAATAGGAGAATTCTTTCTTAGCTCACTCAACTTAAGCCCCAGGGAGCTATGAACACAGGGCAGCAGCAGAGCAAAGGGGTCAACTCTTCAGCTTCCCTTCTTCCCATTAGCAAACCACCTGCTGAGCTTGGAGAATGACTTCTCACAGAGCTGTTTAACATGTGTTTTCTCACAGTGGCCTCAGGTGTGGGTCATGCTGGTTAGGAACACACAGTACTTTAAAATTTTGCAAGCGACCAGAACTTCTAGGTCACCTTAAAACAAGACCAAATGGACACAATTTTTGGTAAGAACCAGCATGACCACCTCAATTTTTAAAGGATAAAAAAATAAAAAAGAGAAGTAACTGATAGCTTTATTTGTCAAAAATTCTGACATAAGTAATTTATATGCCAAGAGAGATTATTGGCCATTTGAAATTAAAAGCATGTGTCTTTATTTATAGGAAATAATTTAAAGTTAATTGTGATTTATTTACGGCTTTCGAGTTCTAATTTGCATGAGACAGATTGTGTGTTAATGCAGTGATCCTTTTCCATTTGAGGTGGAGATGAAAGACCTATTATTTGCCACTTCTGGTTCCCTTAAATAACTGTAATCTTCAATAGTAGTTCTGTTCAGTAAAGGAGAGGCTTTTGACTTCTTGGCTTCTATCCTTACGTTTCTATTGAATTATTTCTATGTTTATATCAATCCAAGCTTAAATACATCAAGACTGGGAAACAATATGACCAATGGTCGAGGTGTTAGTGTGTTTCAGGTGTGATTATTACCAGTTTTCAGTACTGGTAAGTCTCTCCCACAGAGAAACATTGACATACATGTGCTCAAAGGAATGAATGATAGCATTCACTGAGAACATTAAAGGATTTCAGTCAATTTTAACAAACTCCCATACCAGGAAACAGCATCTATGAAACTTTTCTATAAACACTTATGACTTGTTTTTCTTCCTGATGATTAGAAGGCCCTTGCTTTTATTTTTCTTAATTTCACAAAGAGGTTCATTTACAGATGTGTAGTCTTCTTGATCATACTGATAGAGATAGTCATGGTTGAAGTTTCAGAATGGGAGAAAAGACAGAAGAGGTGAGGGAGAGCATCTCATAATTTATCATGGTATGAATACATGCCATCACAGAAAAATAATATAATTCTGCACTGAATAGAACAGTATAAACATTTTTATGGATATCACTTAATAAAAAAAAATCACATCACTGATGTTCCCAAACAACTAAGATACAAAGTGAAAATTCAAAGCTGAATAAACTATACCCCTTCATGCCATGTAGTAAGAGTAAATAATGTTTAACCAAAGAATAGGACTGTGAGTTTTAACAAACAAATGATTTCAGTAATCCCCATCAGTAGTGAATAAAAGTATAACTTAATTTTCTTTGGACTACTTAGTTACTGTTTATTGTATAACCTATTCATGGTTTGGAAGGAGTTTGTGTCCCACTGCTTATTGGTCTTAATTTTGTAGTCCCTTGAAGTCCTCAGGAGTCTACTTAAATACTGTTCTTAAGTATTCTGGATCTCATAGATATGCACGTAATTTGATCCTTTTGTGGAACTTTTTCCGGAATCTTGTTTTTCTGTCTATGGACTGGGACTATCAAATGGTTCTCGAATCTCATTTCTATTACTTTGTTGTCATTTAAAATTTTTTAGATATTATGCTTTCTCTGGCATCTTCAAAGGTATCAGCCAAAAAAAAAAAAAAAAAAAGTAGATAAGCTTCTAAAAAAATCCATGCAATGAACCTCATGGGCCTCTCTCTTTATTGACCTTTATCCATTCACTCAAGGTCTGAGGCCTTTTGCTAGCAGCTATTATAGAGAGATGATGAAGACATACCTGCCACCACAGAGAGCTCATAAATTATTTGGGAAGAAATATATTTAAGTTAGCAAGAGCATACAGGGTCACTACAGATGCTACGACTATAGTACCTAGAGAAAAAACAAACATGAAACAAAGGTAAGAGACGTCAGTTTTAGCCATAGGTATCAGTGGTCAGAGGTGTTAGGAGACTCTTGAGTTGAGTTTTGAGAGATGAACAGAGGAATTAGGGTGGCATGAGATGGGATAGGATGGACGGGGAGGAAGATTTTTCAAACAAAGGAATCTAAGTGTGCCAAGTCAGAAAGCATGAACTACTATGGAATTTTCAGGCAATGGAAGCAGTGTGGTATGGCTGTTGGTATCCAAAAGAGTGTGGTGCCATTAACAGTGGGACTGGAAATAGAAGGTAGGAGTTAAGGTAACAAGTGTATGCTGGGTCATGCCAGGTGTTTGGATTTTAATCTGCAGGCACCAAAGAAGTGTCAAGATGTTTCAAGGAGAGTGTCACATAATTGAATCTTGAAGAATGAATCATAATTCATTAGATATGGAGAGAGAGAGAATGATAAGAAACATAGATTCAATATTGAGTATGAAACAGTGAGGCTAAAAAGACTACAAAACCATTCTTGGTATCATTCCCTGATACATATTTTTTCAGCTCCCTGTAAGGCCAGGAGCAGTTCTGTCAAAAACATCTTGAAATTTAAGTTTGCTGTGTCTACAGCATCCTCTTGGCCCACTTTTTTTTTTAATGCCAATCAAAATGGAATAGAATTCAGCTGAAATGTTGTGTTTGCTGAATTCTCAAGATTATTTCTGTTTATCACATTTTAGTTTTTCTATAACACAAGAAAAATGATAATAATCCCTGCTGCTTATTGAGTGCCCACTAAGGACCAAACATCTTACAGTTATTTTTCAGTCTATACAACAATCCCACAAAGAAAAATACATTATTGTGGAATATTAATTTAATATTAGCTCTTATGCAGCTATGAAATTGAACTATGATGGCTCACATATAACATGGAATGAAAGAATGCAAACACACCACCAGAGTCTGCTGTAAGATTCTGTGTATATAAATAACACAGAGCAAAGCTCATCTATGGTAATAGAAAAGCAGGGTGGCAATTGTTTTAGGAGGTAGATCAACTGGGTGCAGTATAGGAATATGTTCAATTTTTGAAGATTCATTGAGCTGTACACTTTTGATACAAGAACTTTGCTGGTTTATTATACTTCAATAGAAAGCTTTAGAAAATCACTCTCACTAACTTGCAGAGAATGGATTATTGCAGGGTAAATATGAAATGAAGACCAGTTCTGAAGCCATTGCAGAAACTGAGGACAGAGAAGTGAAGATGGTGAGAAATGGAAATATTGAGGACATAATTTGATGCTAAAGCGAACAAGACGTAATTCTGAGTTAGACATCGGAAGCTGATGGAAAAAGGAGAATCAAGAATAGCCAATAGGTTTTTGCCTTAAAAACCCTAAGTAAATGATGTAGCTATTTGTTGATTGGGGAAAATTGGTAAAGGAATGAAGTTGGTAGTACATGGGAGGGTTTGATCAGAAAAGCTTTTAGGGGAATATGCTAAATGTGAGATTTCCAGATGCAGATATCAAGAAGGGAGTTGAATATAGAGAAAAGCAGGTGTGAGGAGAAAATTGAAGATTATTTGCCCAAACAATCCATTAAGACTCAGCGACATCAACTAGAAAAGACATGTGGAGATGGAAGAGAAGAGAACTCAGGGTAAGTTTTCATTTTCACATAAGAACATACCAAGTAGTTCATGAGACATACTAATTTAAAGGGTTTGTATGTATGCATGTATGTGTGTGTGCGTGTGTGTGTGTGTTTAATCTGTAACTCCAATTTAAACACCTACCCTGTACTTCTGTTCTGTAAGTCCAAAAATCATGGCCTCAAAACAAATCCTGGAGGGCATAGTCATGTAGGGTTGGAGCAGAGCAAGACCAAGATGCAAAAGAAACAAGTATCCACCACTGAAATAGGGGAAAGTCAGTAAGTTGTGACATTTTAAAAGCCAGGAAAAAAAACAAAGCAGAACAACAACCACAACCACAACCAAAAGAACAGGACTTAGTTTCCCAAGCACCAGTGATTTTGAGGGTGCATAACCAGGACCAAATTGAATTCTTGTTCCATTCATTTAGGTAGTGCAGGCATTTTGTATGGAGGCATTCATGCCATCACTCTCCTTCTTTGCCATCTTGGCAACCCTGGACTTGACATTAAAAAAAATTAGATTTGTTTGGCAAGAAGAAAATAAGGAATATTTTAATTAACACCAGAGGGAAAACTCTTAGTCTTTTTGCAATATGAGCAATAACAGACCAGTCCCAGGGGTTAAAAGGTCTGGTTCAATGCACGGGTACATAAGGTTTCAGGTATTTGGCTTTGGGAAAGCTACACATCTCTCTGGAGCTCAATGTACTTTGCTACACAAATATGATGATGTTAATGTATGTGTGTTTGAATATACATAGATTATTTCTGTCAAAGACTTAACTATTTTTACTAGTGTAACACATCCAGAGCATCTACTTAGCCTTGTGAATCTTTGGGCATATGTTCATTTCAGGACCCACAGCACCCACTAAAATTTCAGTGTGTGCCTTGTATGGAGGTGGCAGTAGCTGGACATAGAAAATTGCTGAACACCTTCCAGCAACTGTAGCTTTTGCACTGTGGCAGAACAGGTGAATGGTGAGCCCAGCAGGGATGCCTACCTGTGCACTAGCATCTCTCCCCTCCAAGTGCTAGGGGTTTCTGGGCTGGGGCTGGGGCTCTGGCATGGTCCATGATTCACAGTGCGTCCTGGGGTAGGTACTGGAAAGTCCCAAATTAGAAGTGTCTTCGCAGCAGAATGGCAGCTCTGACGCCTGCACATCTGGCAACGGAAGCATATGGATCTATCTTTAATCAACAGCATAGCAGAGCAGAACTTCAGGCACGTGTCAGAGAATTCAGCCCCAAGATGACTCTAATCAAGCACTGCCAAGAGGCTGCCGGGATCATCATTTTTAAAGCGGGGCACTTCAGATTAGCTCTGGTGAACAATCATTGGGAGAAATCTTTACTTATTCTTTAATCTCCAGCCCTATGGTGCCTAACCAGTCATACCATGAGTGAGTTTTGGGCCCCCTTGACTGTAAGCAAGCCTGCTGGTTTTATGCAGGTATTGCTGATCAAATCTGGCGGAGGGGGCATGCTACCTTGCTGTGACGGTCTCTAGTTCTCAATTTCTGTACTTAACTGGCTGGGGACCCAGACTTGGTCTGTGAGCAGTGATCTCAGTAGCTTTGTAATTAAAAATCAAACCTCTGCTTCCTGCTTAGAAATGTGTGTGTCCTGCCTTTTCCTAATAGGTTTAAATATCTCTAAACAATTTAAAGGTATTTTAAAATTCTCAGTATGATAGTGACCCATGGCATTTAATTTAATTCACTATTATTGTCCCCATCATATTTATATCAGTACTTTCTGCTTCCATGCCTATCTACTTGCAAAGTTTGCGCTTCTGGAGGGCAGTCACAGGGTCATATGCATATGTGTATCCCCAGAAACTAGAACTCCATGTTTGATAAATAAAAAGGTCTTAAAAGCTCATCTGGACACTTTATATATATTGATTAAAAACCAGCAATGAGGCAAACCCCATTCCAGGCCCTAAAAATGTCATAGAACTATATGCCAAAAATGTGTGAACAAAAATGATAAAAATCCCTCCCTGCATAGAACTTTACTGTTATGGAAGCTGATAGTGAGATTTTTTTTAAAGTAAAATATCTGTTATTTTTAGTTGAGGATAATAACAAGGTAGAAGGAAATAAACAGGAACAGAACGTTTCTGAAATCGTGTGAATGTTTTCTAGATGACTGAAGTTAGAGGTGAGTCAAAATTTCCTCATCATCTGGTTAAAATTGTGTCTTTCTAGTCTCATCTCTTACCTATACAACCACACACAGAGAAATGCTCACAGAATGCTAGTACTTTCTTAAATCTATTATTTCTTTCTGGAAAGCTCCCTTTCCTTTCTACTGAGGAAATGACAGCTTACCATTTTAAGACCTAGGTCAAATTTTATCTCTGGAAACCCTCCCTGACTCCACAGGAGGGTGATAGTCTGCTGTTCTGAGAGGTTCTTAACATAACCATAGTTTAAGCACGATCACGTTAACTTTTGATTATTTGCTTGTAACAGGCTGCAAGAATCTGCCAAGGCTGCAAGGCAAAGACCTTATATTTTTTTGCCTTCCGAATTCCCAGAGGCATGTGGGGGGTGCCTTGTGTATTAGGGAAGCTCAATGAACATCTGTTGAAATAGATTCTAAGTAAAATGAGTTGAGAAAAACTATCTAAGGGATATAGCGACCTCCTGCTTCTTAGTTTTGTGAGGTCTGCCCTTGTCAGAATATAATACAGTTGGACTATATTAAATCCTTACACTGACATTTCTGTAAATATAATATTACATTTTTGGACTATATGGGGTCAAGATAAGAAATATCACTTTAAAAATGATTTCTACATCCTTAATATATCTCCTCAAACTATGTATTTGAAGATCCAAGTGATGATATTCTTTAGAAACTCCTAGATGTACATCCTCATACATATAAACTAAATGGATACTTATATTCCTGCTTCTGTAAATGTCAATATCCATTTGTCCTGCTATGTGAACTCCTTGAATTCCTCACTTGGACCCAGCGAGGTACTAATATTTTAAATGTTCAGATGAGAAAACTGAGACTGGGAGCTCTTCTCTGTTAGAAGCCTGAGGAGCTATGAGTTATTGAGCACTTGCTAAGTGTTGGTCATTGTGCTAAATTCCTTGGACTCATTATCCCACTTGATTCTTCCATGGTCTGATCAAACACTGAGCAATTGAAGATTAGAGAGTGGGTGTAGCCATTGCTCAAGAACTCAAGAACACATATTCAGGACTGAATCAGGACCGAGCAGTCTCACAACCAGAGCCCACCTGCGATTCCACTACACTGTGCCCAAACATTCTTAGGAAACAAGGGTGAAGCCATATTTGGAAATCAAGTTATCTGGCCTGGAGACCAAACTCTGTGTTGCACTACACGGATTATTTTTTTGTGGTTCTTGTGGGCAGCCAGAGCTATTCATACCCTGGCCACTTCTTATGCAAAGATTTGCAAGAGCCAACATGAAAATCGACTGAATGCTAATTGATACTTGGCTTCTTTTTAAAAAAATGTTCTAGTTTTTTTGGATATGTTTTTACTAGAGTTCGATTTGCCAACATATAGTGTAACACCCAGTGCTCAACCCTTCAAGTGCCCCCCTCAGTGCCCATCACCCAGTCACCCCATGCCCCACCCATGTCCCCTTCCACTACCCCTTGTTCATTTCCCAGAGTTAGGAGTCTCTCATGTGCTGTCACCCTCACTGATATTCCCCACTCATTTTCTCTTCTTTCCCCTATAATCTCTTTCACTATTTTTTATATTCCCTGTATGAGTGAAACCATATAATGTTTGTCCTTCTCCAATTGACTTACTTCACTCAGCATAATACCCTCCAGTTCCATCCACGTCGAAGCAAATGGTGGGTATTCGTCGTCTCTAATGGCTGAGTAATATTCCATTGTATACATAGACCACAGCTTCTTTATCCATTCATCTTTCGATGGACACCGAGGCTCCTTCCACAGTTTGGCTATTGTGGATTTTGCTGCTATAAAATTGGGGTGCAGATGTCTCTATCTTTCACTGCATCTGTATCTTTGGGGTAAATCCCCAGTAGTGCAATGGCTGGGTCGTAGGGCAATTCTATTTTTAACTCTTTGAGGAACCTCCACACAGTTTTCCAGAGTGGCTGCACCAGTTCACATTCCCACCAACAGTGTAAGAGGGTTCCCCTTTCTCCACATCCTCTCCAACATTCGTTGTTTCCTGTCTTGTTAATTTTCCCCATTCTCACTGGTGTGAGGTGGTATCTCATTGTGGTTTTGACTTGTATTTCCCTGATGGCAAATGATGCAGAGCATTTTCTTATGTGCTTGTTGGTCATGTGCATGTCTTCTATGGTGAAATTTCTGTTCATGTCTTTTGTCCATTTCATGATTGGATTGTTTGTTTCTTGGATGTTGAGTTTAAATATTTTTTTTATTTTAAGATTTATTTACTTATTTATGATAGACACACACACACACACACAGAGGCGGAGAACAGGAGGAGGGAGAAGCAGGCTCCATGCCGGGAGCCTGACTTGGGACTCGATCCCGGGACTCCAGGATCGCGCCCTGGGCCAAAGGCAGGCGCTAAACCACTGAGCCACCCAGGGATCCCCCGGGTGTTGAGTTTAATAAGTTCTTTATAGATCTTGGATACCAGCCCTTTATCTGATACATCATTTGCAAATATCTTCTCCCATTCTTTAGGTTGCCTTTTGGTTTTGTTGACCGTTTCTTTTGCTGTACAGAAGCTTTTTTTCTTGATTAAGTCCCAATAGTTCATTTTTGCTTTTGTCTCCTTTGCCTTCATAGATGTATCTTGAAGAAGTTGCTGTGGCCAAGTTCAAAAAGGGTGTTGCCTGTGTTCTCCTCAAGGATTTTGATGGATTCTTGCCTCACATTTAGATCTTTCATCCATTCTGAGTTTATCTTTGTGTCTGGTGTAAGAGAATGGTCTAGTTTCATTCTTCTGCATGTGGATGTCCAATTTTCCCAGTTCCATTTATTGAAGAGACTGCCCTTTTTCCAGTGGATAGTCTTTCCTGCTTTGTTGAATATTAGTTGACCATAGAGTTGAGGCCCCATTTCTGGGTTCTCTATTCTGTTCCATTGATCTATGTGTCTATTTTTGTGCTAGTACCACACTGTCTTGATGATCACAGCTTTGTAGAACAACTTGAAATCTGGCATTGCAAGACACCCGGCTCTGTTTTTTGGTTTTTTTTTTTTTTGTTTGTTTGTTTGTTTGTTTTGTTTTTTTCAATATTCCCTTGGCTATTCAGGGTCTTTTCTGATTCCACAAAAATCTTAATATGATTTGTTCCAACTCTCTGAAGAAAGTCCATGGTATTTTGATAGGGATTGCATTGAATGTGTAAATTGTCCTGGGTAGCATTGACATTTTCATAATATTAATTCTTCCAGTCCATGAGCATGGAATATTTTTTCACATCCTTGTGTCTTCCTCAATTTCTTTCAGAAGTATTCTGTAGTTTTTAGGGTATAGATCCTTTACCTCTTTGGTTAGGTTTATTCCTAGGTATCTTATGCTTTTGGGTGCAATTGTAAATGGGATTGACTCCTTAGTTTCTCTTTCTTCAGTTTCATTGTTAGTGTTTAGAAATACCACTGATTTCTGGACAGTGATTTTGTATCCTGCCACACTGCTGAATTGCTGTATGAGTTCTAGCAATTCACCATAACCAAGTGGGATTTATCCCCAGGATGCAAGTTTGGTTCAACATTTGTAAAACAATCAATGTGATAGATCATGTCAACAGGAGAAAAAAACAAGAACCATATGATCTTCTCAATAGATGCAGAGAAAGCATCCATTCCTGATCAAAACTCTTCAGAGTGTAGGGATAGAGGGAACATTCCTCAGCATCTTAAAAGCCATCTTTGAAAAGCCCACAACAAATATCATTCTCAATGGGGAAGCACTGGGAGCCTTTCCTCTCAGATCAGGAACATGACAGGGATGTCCACTCTGACCACTGCTATTCAACATAGTACTAGAAGTCCTAGCCTCAGCAATCAGACGACAAAAAGAAATAAAAGGCATTCAAATTATTAAAGAAGAAGTCAAACTCTTCCTCTTCGCAGATGACATGGTACTGTACATTAAAAACCCCCCAAAAACGTATTCCTGATGTATGACATTCAACTTAAAAATAAGTATATACCTAACAACTCAACAGCTGATCTTAAGATCAATCTTAATTTTAATGTTACTATATTGGTGATGATGCACTAAACTGTGAGGAGTGGGAAGCTGCACAGTATAGCAGCAAAGAGTAGTTGGCATGGACCTTGGCCTAAGACTTCCTGTGTTTATTCTCCTGCTGCATCCCTGGTTAATTGTGCAAACTTGAAACAAGTTTTCCATTCTCATGGAGGCCTGTGTTTTCATCTGTAAAAAGGTCATAAGTATTTGTTACTTATCATGACTGTAAGTTCAAGGACTGATATTAACAAATATTTAATAACTGTGTAATGCTTTCTATTCTTTTCACTCTGTTAGGAGGCTGAGAAAGTGCATGGTGCATTTAAGAAAGACTATTATTTAAATGGCAAAATATATACAAATGTGCAATTAAAGAAGTTTTTTTTTAATTATCTGAAAATGACTTGTATGGAAGGTTTTGTTGTTCATGAGGTTGGATAGACAGATGAAGTGCACGATATTTAATCATTATTATGTTCTGTATAATATTATTCAGGATGGATTTCTTGTATTTATTAATGTAATATGCTGATATAGGAAACTAATTTTGATTATCTTGAATTTGTCTTGTCAGGAACCTTAAGAAGGCAAAATTGGAGGCAGCCTAGAAGCAGTTTTAGGATTCCGAACCTGTCTGCACATCCAGTGTATTATTATCACCTTGTAGTCAAAAAACATGTGACACTCTTCCAGCTTCTTCCACAGATGGCAGAGTTAATAAGGTCACAGAAGTATTTACACTCTGACCACAGAGCTGAAAATTAGGTAGTAACACAAGGATTTCCATGCTGCACAAATCTCTTCCCTGCCCAAAGCCACATTTAACACAAAACATTTAGAAAACAATACATACAATGATAACATCAAATAAAAACTCACATTATTTCAGCACCTAAGATTTTTTCTTGTTTCCATATTTTGCTTGATGTAGAAGAAGAAATAATGTTAATTTGGGGTTCCTGGGGAGCTCAATCAGTTAAGTGTCTGCCTTTGGCTTAGGTCATGATCTCAGGATCCTAGAATCAAGTCCTGCATTGGACTCCCTGCTCAGTGGGAAGTCTGTTTCTCCCTCTCCTGCTCCTTCCTCAACTCATGCTCTCTCCTCTCTTTCTCAAATAAATAAATGATGTCTTTAAAAACAAACAAAAAATAATATTAATTCAAATTATTCTAGCTGGGACACGTGGGTAGTTTAATAGGTTAAGCATCTGCTTTCAGCTCTGATCATGATCCCAGGGTCCTGGGATCAAGATCCAAATTGGATTTCTTGCTCAGTGGAGAGCCTGCTTCTCCCTCTACCTGCCACTCCTTCTACTTGTGCTCCCTCTCTCTCTGACAAATAAATAAATAAAATCTTTTAGAAAATCCAAATGATTCTAGCTTTATGTTTGTGAGTAAGCCACTTTTGTTAAGTGTTAGAAGTATTTCTTAAGCCAAGGGAAAATACTACTTTTTGTATCAGTCAGAAAAGACAGCCATGTTGCAGTAACAAAGGATCCCAAGGCCTTAGGGACTTACAATGATAAATGTGGATCTCTTGCTCAGTCTGCATGTCTAGCATGATATACATAGTGATGGAGCCAATCGCTGCTTTTCTCAGAGTGCCCAGCTGATAAAGCAGCTACTGTCCTGAACATTACTAGTCATTAACTAGAAGGAAAGGAGAATGTAGAGAGGCATGGCATAGCCCCAAAGTGACACTTTGATTCTTGGTTCATTGGCCAAAAATAATCATAGTATCTCATTGAACTTCAAGCTGACATAGAAATGCAACACTGCCCTGTGCCTAGAAGGAAAGAAAGAACCAGAATACCCACAAGCACTCCTCATGACTCTCACCCTGCCCTATCATCTTCACAGGATATCATGGGGATTAAACAAAATAACTATGTAAAGAGACTTTGCAAATTTTAAAGAACCATAGAAATGCAAAAAAAAAGGTAATGTTATAATATAATATATATATAATTATTGAAAAATTGGAAATCAGCATATGGAACTCCATATTAGATGTCATTTACTGAGTACTTGAAAATTTTTATGGGCTGAAAAAATGTTAAGAGCAATATACTTCTATACTCATGGTCCTACATATTTATCTTGAGACAGATAAACTTTCTTTCCCACTTTGTGCACTTAATAGTAACTCGTGCTCATATTCCCATCCCTCAGATTAATTAGGGCCTACAACTGCGATAACATTTTCCTATCAGTGACTCTATCATGAGAGCTGCTTAATGCTGATTATAACAGCTGGCATTTTATCATTTGTTTCCCTTTACAATTTTTACTTTCTAAGTGTATACATTTTGTCACATAAGTAAATAGGAAGCTCACATAAAAATGAGGAACAAATAATGAACAAAGATTAAGATTCTATAATAGTTGATTTTTTCTGAGATTAAGATGATATGAGATGCTAGTCATTTTAAAAGTCATTTGAATTTCACTTCTTCAGATGATTATCAGGAAAGTGTGCTGTTATGACGTAGATACGGTGTTCCCACACCAAAAAACTTCAAATTATGCTGTAGATTATCCAAATGTCTAAGAATTAGAAAGTAATTTAGAAATCTATTCTAGGGATCCCTGGGTGGCGCAGCGGTTTGGCGCCTGCCTTTGGCCCAGGGCGCGATCCTGGAGACCCGGGATCGAATCCCACGTCGGGCTCCCGGTGCATGGAGCCTGCTTCTCCCTCTGCCTGTGTCTCTGCCTCTCTCTCATTCTATGTGACTATCATAAATAAATAAAAATCAAAAAAAAATTAAAAAAAAAAGAAAGAAATCTATTCTAATTGTTGGTAATCTATATTTTCTATGAAAAAGAGAGGAGAGGGGAGGAGACAGAGAGAGAAAATAAAAAGAGAACATTCTTTGATACTCTCTAGCTATAACCTATGTTTTGGTGCCGTCTGTTTCATTATTCTGATGTCTGCTGCTCCTTTTAACTACTTACCTCCACCTTTAAAAAAATATTTATTCATGAGAGACACACACACACACACAGAGACAGATACATAGGCAGAGGGAGAAGCAGGCTCCATGCATCAAGCCCTATGTGGGACTCCATCACCAGACCCTGGGATCACGCCCTGGGCCAAAGGCAGAAGCTCAACCACTGAGCCATCCAGGAGAGCCACGTTTCCCCTTTTTGAGCTAGCCTGAGTAGGTTTCTTTTCTTTTCTTTTCTTTTTTTTCTTTTTCCAAATAACCAAAATTTTTAGGCAGTCTTTATATGTCTTGGTACTTTTTCTGTTACACCTTTGTAATATGTCCCTCTTTTTAATTCCCAACTGGTCTTGTAAAAGTACACCAGCAGTCACATCTCCTTCTGGGCACTACCATAACTCAATTAATAGATTTGTATTGGATACCTACTCTATGCATATGCTGGCTAGTCTGTGAGAAGGGTATAAAAGCAAACTACCATCCTTTGGTCTTTTGGATAAATCAAGTATATGATAATGGAATTAGTTGTAATAATAAAGACAGGAGTTATCTTCAAGCATCTACTAGGTATTCTAAATGATATTAATTTTGCTCTTTGCATTTCAATTAACACTCATAATGTATGTTGAGAAAAATATTATCCTTTCTATTTTGTATGTATCTCATGTTTGAATTGCTTAAGAAAGTTGCCCCATTCACACATTATTACATGACAGGGCTTGGAGTCTGTCGGACTGCAAATTCCAAGCAAAGTTCAAAGCTTGGGGACTGATATTCTTCACCTAGAGATAAGGCATTCATACATTAAGATTAAACAATGAAGTGTTAAAGAATAGCTTAATTCAACAACACAGAAGACATTATAATCCACTTTTGTGATTGACAAACATGTACTGAAAATAATAAATGATATTGTTTGTCTAAAGAGACCAGAGGAATCACAAGGATCTGGAATGTGCTGTACAGAATTTATTTATGAGGGTTTTATTTGTCTTACTATAAGTGGTCCTATCGCTAGGGGAAATCAGACAAGTATACTGGATTCAGGAAACCTTGGTGTTTTTTCTTTTCTTTCTTTCTTTTTTTTTTTTTTTTCACTTTTATCCACGGTTCAGCCTTGGGCAAATAATTGATGTTGTCTGAACTTGTGCTTCCTTGTTTGTAAACTAGAAGTAATATAGCTGACCCTAGCTGACCCTACCTATTACAAAGAACAGTGACACAATGGATATAAAAACTGGAAAACAATTAAACTGGTGTGATAAGTCTTTCTTAAGTTTTAGCAATTGGATCTAATGGCTAGAAATCATGGTGATAGGGACATTACCTCTCTGTTTACACCATGTTAGCTATCCCAGAAAGAGGAATGTGGATTCTATGTTGTGGTGTGATGATTTTAAAACCTTGCTCCCTCTGAGGTTTTCATTCCAGTGTGCCATTGTCCACATAGTCGCTTTTCACCTCCAATGTCAAATGGTAAGCTTTAAACACAGGTATAATGAGCAGAACTTGAGTGTTGGTGGTCAATTGTACTCCAGCTGCAAGAATGGCATATTCGTGATTTCTGTTTGTTTATTTTGAATGAATGAATGTAGGTATGCACAAGTAGCTAGAAAGATGGAGGGATGGTCTGCAGGCTGGCTGGATGACATGGAAAGATGGGTGAGTGAATGATATGAAGAATGACTCAAGCACAATAGTTAAGTCCATGGCTTGCTCCTTCCTTCCTTCCTTCCTTCCTTCCTTCCTTCCTTCCTTCCTTCCTTCCTTCCTTCAAAACTGGTTGTTTGCTCAGTCCAGGAAAGGCATCTTGATGGAATGACATATGACACGGTCCTTGCCTCAAAAAATTTAAGTTCTAACACAGAAAAATACACAATCCAAGATATAAAGACATAAGAGTCTTGAAAGAAGTGTGGATAAATATGAAAAAAGATTAAAAAGTTATGGATTTTGTGAAGGAGAAGATAAATCAAGGAAAGTTTTATGGAATAGTTATATTACAACAAAGAATATTGCTGATTGAGGGTTTGATGGAAAATGGAGGGTGAATTACACTGGTACAGTTCTACTTGTGTAGAATGAGCTATTTGGCAGTGTATGATGGTTCCTTGCCCAGTGTAATCTTCCTGGCACTCTTATTAACCAACTGCTGGGATGATCCCCCATCTCATGGCAACAAGGTATAGTGGTAAGAGGATGTATGCCGGGGTCCTATGTCAAGTCTTTCACTGATCACATAACGTCCAATTGGCAAACTACTTAATCTCTCTAAGCCTCACCAGACTTACCTATAAAATGAAAACTACAATGTTTACTTTGTAGAAGTCCAGAGCCGTGCTTACATTTCAATGCCCAAGGTGTATTTGTCTAATCAATGAAGAGATATCATAAATTCAAAGATTTTGTGTGTGTGTTTGTGTGTGTGTGTACAAAGGAATTAGATAAACCCTGAAGTCTTTTATAGCTCCTTTTGAAATTTCATTGTAACTTATAGCATATTGGGTCAATTCAACATGTAGAAGAGAAGGACAGGAGAAGTAAGTAGAGAGTCAGGTCATAGAAATTGGCAACACCGAATTACCTTTACATAGTATTCGAAAGTTTACATGAACGCCTCCTCAAACTCATTATCTTATATCAACCTCATACACACCTTTGGCAGGGAGCCTTATATATTAGAAATAGTGTAGAAACTTCACTGACGAGATAAATGTTCTATACTGGGAATTTCTGTCAAAGTACATATTTTCAGAAATATCACGTCTTAATATATTTAGCAATTACATGGATGATCTACTATCCCTGAACTAAAATTACTCTCTCTATAAATAATCTGCAATTTGGCAGGATTTTGTGCAGATGCCTCTGTGCCCCCCTCATTATGTGCATGTATAAGTGTGTGTGCACGCATTTATTTTTTAAGATTTGCATTTCTTTATTGACTCTTCACAAGTTTGGCAAGGTGAAGGGCTTGTGGTGGTTAGTCACATGTGTTAGCATTACAGCCAGTTTGAATGCAATGTCTTAGCCTACAAGCAGCTCAGACTGTATAGTTTCTGAGCTGCCATTCTTCAATGGATTGTCGTTACAAAGCACGCTTGGCTAGTCGAGGAAATTATTTGAACTGTGTTAGAGACTTCAGTCAATGGTCCCGCAATCACACTGCTACTCTCATTCTAAATAATCTATCTCAAATAACTTTGTCACATGGAATTCTTTTCTCTGATGATTTCTTCTAATAAGACAGGGTACCTGCTGAGAACCATCAGTATGTTATATCTGCTGCTCACATACCACCTTCACTGCACTCTGACCCCCTCCCGGGTTGTAGAGAGAAACATTAGTCTTCCATTATGAAGCTAGGTTTAGACTCTAACTAAGGAACCTTAGAGTTCTCTTATGACATTGTTCATGTCTGAATCAACTGGAAATAATCTCATATTATTGACATCCTGACTATCTTTTTGAAACAGATAGTTAAGTAGAAAAGTATAAGGAGGTCTGAAATGCATCTGTTTTTTTTTTTTAATTTTTATTTATTTATGATAGTCACACACAGAGGGAGAGAAGCAGAGACATAGGCAGAGGGAGAGAGCACCGGGAGCCCGACGTGGGATTCGATCCCGGGTCTCCAGGATCGCGCCCTGGGCCAAAGGCAGGCGCCAAACTGCTGTGCCACCAAGGGGTCCCTGCATCTGGTTTAATGACTAAGTATACAACTGGATCCCACAATAAGTCTATTTTTTTTAATTGGCTAAATGAAATAATCTTCAGGTATGTTTTGAAAAATAAAATTACCTTAAAATGAAAATATTTTAATCATTATTTAACATTTCAGTATTTCCTCCATGCATGCGTTAACATTATAAGTTTTTATCCATATACATGTGGGTAGATGTGTATGCTCTTATGAATGTGTGTATGTGTAAAGTTCTTAGAAAGAATAAAATTTGCCTGACTCCTAACTTAAAAGTTTGGCTTGTTAGTTTCCTGGACATGTGCTTTAATCCAATATCATCACCAATTTGAGATAAAATATAGAGGTATAAAGATGTAAGGAAATGAATGTCTGCATGGTTAACCAATCTCAAAAAAATTCTTAGTACATAAGAATTACAAATAGGGGATCCCTGGGTGGCTCAGTGGTTTAGCACATGCTTTCGGCCTGGGGCATGATCCTAGAGTCCCAGGATTGAGTCCCGTGTTGGGCTCCCTGCGTGGAGCCTGCCTCTCTCTCTGCCTATGTCTCTGCCTCTCTCTCTCTCTCTCTCTGTGTGTGTGTGTGTCTCTCATGAGTAAATAAATAAAATCTTTAAAAAAAGAATTACATGTAAAATATATATAAACAGCAACATACTACAAAGAGTGTCTGTACACACATAGAATGTATGTTAAAATCTATTGATGAATTATTTCTTGCCTTAATACCCCTAAGGAGATCTATATTTACATTAGTGTGCCAAATGCTCTGAGGTATCTTGCAATAAAGAAATATTTTTAGGTTATTTAGTGTTATTTAATACAGAGTGGGAGTTACTCAAAATTATTAGACCCAGAGCTACATTTCCATAACTACATTAGGTCTTTGTAGAAGAGATGTTCTACTATTCTTACTCTCAGAAATGTTGAATTGGACATTTAAAAAAAATGTTTCTTATTTACTCCACAACATCTCCAAAGTTCTTGAAGAAAATATATGTTATTTCATATTTCCTAAACAAAACATGTTTCCTGGCAAAACAATACCTTGATTTTCCTTTGGGGAAAAATATCATTCTTCTCTACCCCTAACATTACTTTGGAGGCAGGCCCTATGTGAATGAATGAGCATTTTCATTTATATATTCATTCATTCATTTATCCATTCATTCATTCATTTGCTTGTTCATTCAATATAACATACAGAGTTTTAACTTATATACCAGTTACTTTTATGGATACTTGAAACATAGTTTCAAACAAAATAGACCAAAAAACCCCACATTGCAGTAATAGAGTGTACAGACAAACAAATACATAAGTGAAATATAAAGAAGATAAAATGGTGAAGAATGCTCTGGAGAAAAGAAAATAAAGCAAAGTGGGGAGCTTTGACTGCTGAGAGTGGGACATGGTTGCTTCATTGTCCAATTTAACTTATGGAGAGGAAAGAGGATGATCTCAGAGTTCTGAACTTCTTGAAGTGACTGAAATAAATAGTGTTAAAATAAGATTGGTTCTTAAGTATTCATTCAGTAAATATTAAGTGGCTACCACATGCTTGGCACAGTTTAGATATTATAGAGGCGGTAATTAATAAAGCAGAGATCTCTGATCTCATGGGCACAGGTCTGAAAATGTTTGAGGATTGTTTCTTCAAAAAATTAAAGAGGATCCAAATTAGGAGCATTTGTGAATTTTTGTGATCTATATAACCTACTATGATCAATTGGAAGCTACCACTTGAATACAGAGTTGGAAGCAGATGTGTACCATGAGCTCCTGTATGAAACTACAGGCAGGCTCAAGCATATCACTGCATGCATATTATATTCTATCATGTAAATATAAATATACTAAATGGTAAAGTAACAAATGCATTAGAAGGTGATCAATACAAGTAAGTAAAAGAAGGTACAGCTGTGTGAGAGGGAATCAGAATACAGAGGGCAGTGGGAGTGGAGTGCAGCATTAAACAGGGAAGCTGAGAATGACTTCATTTACAAGGGATATTTCAGCAAAGATTTTAAGAAAGTTAGAGGCACAGGCAATTAGATGCAGGGGAAAGAGTCTACCAGGCATGAGGACACCTAGAATAAAAGTTATAAAACAGGAGCCTGCTTAACTTGTGTTGAAGGACAGCCTGGAGGGTGATCTGTTTGGAGTACAATGAGTGACAGGGAGACTAGTGGATGAGACAGAGACTCAGTCTTACAGTCTACTTAGAGGGACTTTAGATTTTAAAATTTTAAGCACAAGAGTGACATGATCGAACTCTTAATTTAATTTTATTTTATTGTTTATTTATTTATTTTCAAGTTTTAATTCAAATTCTAGTTAGTCAATATATACTGTAATATTAGTTTCGAAAGTAGAATTTAGTGATTCATCACTTACATATAACACCCAATGCTCATCACAAGTACACTCTTTAATACCCATCATCCATTTAACCCATCACCCTGCCTTCCAGAAGCCCTCAGTTTGTTCTTTATAGGTAAGACTCTGTGATTTATCTCTTCCTCTCTCTTTTTCTCCCTATGATCATCTGTTGTGTTTCTTAAATTTCACATGAGTGAAACCATATGATATTTGTCTTTCTCTGACTATTTTGCTTACCATAATACACTCTACCTCCACATCATTGTAAATGGCATAATTTCATTCTTTTTTATGGCTGAGTAATATCCCATTATCTATCTATCTATTCATCTATCTATCTATTGATACATACATACACATCACATCTTCTTATCCATTTATCAGCTGGTGGGCATTTGGGCTCTCTCCATAGTTTGGCTATTGTTGATAATTCTGCTATAAACATCAGGGTGCATGTGTCCATTCAAATCTATTTTTGTATTCTTTGGGTAAATACCTAATAGTGAAATTGTTGGATCATAGGGTAGTTCTATTTTTAACTTTTTGAAGAGCCTCCACACTGTTTTGCAGACTGTTCTAGTTCCTAGGCTGAGAATAAAGTATAGGCAGAAAATCAGTTAGAATTAATTCAAATGGTTCAGAATAGGGTGGCAACAGTGTTGGTAGTGATAGTAGTTGGATTCAGACTATATGGAGAGGGTGAAAGCCAACAGTATTTCCTGATAAAATGGAGGTATCTTTTGAAGAAAAGAAGAAAGTAATGATGATCACAAGATTTTAACCTGAGCAAACAGAATGATATAGTCATCATCAAATGAGATTGGGAGGGCTTTTTGTTGTGATGGGGGTTATGGGGTAGAATCAGGGCATCAGTTTTAAACACGTTGAGTTTGGAGATATTTTTAGCATCTAAGAATGGATATTGAGTAAAAAGGATATAATTGTCTAGAATTTGGGAGACAGGTCTGGGCTAAAAATAAATATTGTGTGTCTTTTCTGTGTAGATAATTTTAAAGCCATGTGTCTGAAGAGGATTGCCAAATGCATAAGTAGGTAGAAAAGAGAACAAGAAAATGTCCCTTAAGGTGCTACAACATTGAGCAGTCAGGGCAAAGCATAAGAGACTGTAAAACAAAGACCAATGAGATAGGATAAAACCCAGGAGAGTGTGATGTCCTGGAAGTCAAGTGAAGAAAACCTGCCAAAGAGGAGGGGGGACCTATTATTTCAAATGGAGATCAGAGGTTAAGTAGCATAAGTTCTGAGAACTGAACAATGGTTCTAGCAGCATGGCTCTTCTTGCTAAAACAAGAATTATCTCCGTGGACAGAGAGTGAGAAGCAATGGGAAAAGAAAAAGAAGTGACATCAGGGCAGAGTTTAGAGTGAGCCCTGATTTGTGGAGATCATCATGAGGCTGTTCCAGGCACAATGAGTTTGGTACTATTTATTCAAGGCTATTCTCAAGGATGATATGCACCTGGGGAAAGGGCAGCATTACCAGGAGACTTAGGGACTTCTGAGTTATTTTGTGACTCCTGCTCTCAGGTGGTAAGACTTAGGAGTGGGTAGGGGGTGCTCATCTAGAACTTATACATGAAACTGATTGGCTCTATTTTGACTCCAAGTGATAGAGACAAAAGTGGGGCCAACTTATCAGGAGCACTGGAGGCATGTGGTTTAGCTAATTAAAGTGTTTTATTTCTCTAGTCTGGTAATTAGCTAGCCAGCCAATGAGAGTTATATTCCCAGATTCTAGATTATCTACTTGAGGAGAGATGCCCTCTTACTGATGGATTTGAGTCTTGTGGAGTTGTGTGTGATATCTAGTTGGTACAGTGATCTTGTGCTTGCCTGAGTTGAGCCTGGAGGTAACACAGGCCACAAGTCCACACACCATAGGGTCAAGAGATGGAAAGAGGCAGAACCTTCTTATTAGCATTAAACCCTGAATCCAGGGAGGCTCTCAGTTCTCCTAGCTCTGGACATTCCGTCTGCCAAAGTTAATAAATTCCCTTTTTGACTTAAGCCAGTTCAAGTCAGATTTTCTGTCAAGGTTTCTAACAGAATCAGGTAAGTATTATCACCTCATTGGTACAGATTGGTCTCATTGGTACAGACGGCAACATTGAAGCTTATTTTTCAGCAAATAATTAAATGAAAAAGTTTACGCAACTAATGAATGAAACCAGATGCATCTCAGGTTTAGTTTCCCTATTCTACTGAAGAAAAAAAAAAGTTTAATGAGTTACTAGGGGGGAATAGCTAAAGAATGGAAATGAAAAACTAACTTCCTAAGAGTCTACAGTCGGAAGGCAATTTCACAATTATTGTTGTGGTTTCCTTATGAGGAATGACACTTTAGACAGGAATAGCATGCCTAGGGTCAGAGGAAGAGGTCTTAACCAACAAAGAAGAAATTGTGGTTGCTTTTTAGTGCTGCACTCAAGCTTCAGGCTTCTTTCAATTCCACATGATACTGTTGACATAACAAACAAATGAAAATAAATAACCAGAGAGTTAAACATTAGAGGTGATGGAAAATAATAGAATTCGAATAGCATTTAAGAAAAAACTCTAGAAAATTTAATTAGGACAAAAGGCCAATTAAGGTGGCATCCATAGCTCCTCTACATTAGTGTTTAGAAGGTAAAGGAAATTACAAATGTTTAAGCAAATAGCACAAGATAGTGTGTGTCATGGGAATTTAAGGTTTGATTAAGAAAGCCAATGAGGGGTAAATTTAACCTAATGATGCTTCCTAAAGAACTGATACAAAAGGGAACCAACCAGGGGGAGGAGCCTGTGGATCACTCTTACCCCTTTCTCAATAAGCTGATGATAATCTACAGTGGGAGCAGCAGGAACAATAGGCAGATAAGATACATGAAGGGAGAGGGGAAAGGTTAATTAATAAAAGCATGTTTTTGAGTATCTGTTATCCGCTAGTATTTTGTGGGACATCAATAACTTACAAAGAATCAGATTCTCTAGCCCATGCCTCAGAAAATGAATAATAAACACATAAAGCAACAGAGAAAGGCATTGTCATCTAATGTAAAGATACAGAACAAGACTTACTGATAACAACGAATGCACTTAGCGATACAACATTGAGAGTATATGGTAGAAAGTTCTGAAATAGTTGGAAGAGAGTTACTGATCAATTGGTCTGTCCTGGTGACTTCAAAGTGATGTGAATATACCTCTGTTACATGTGGCCTCAAGGTCTAGTCCCCTTGACCAAGGAGTAGTTCCCACAAATTATACTACTTGGTCATTATAACTCTCCTGTTGTGGCCAGTTATTATTTCTTCTGGACAAGCTCCCTTCACTTCAGAAGACTGTTCCCCACTTTTGGTAAATTCCTGTAGCCCCAAGTCAGCCTGTCCCACTGTGCTAGTTGTGGAGAGTGGGGGAAATAAGACAATTGGGCTAGAGACATCCCCTAGGATTTTTGAGTTACAGCTCATGGAGGACTAACTGTTCCTTGTTGGTGGCTAAGGTGGGATGGGGCTCCTGAAGCTTTTGGGTGCTTGTCTCAACCCCTACTCCCTAAGTGTCAAAGAGGCTTGTGTGCGTTATGTACCATCAGAGGTATGGGCCAACATTGCAGAGAAGCAACTGTGAGAGCCCACAAGCTAGTTTCTTCTGATGCCCTTGTGGTTAATATATATATTTGTAAAACCCATCATTGCTCTAAGGCAGTTATTTTGTCTTGTGTCGTTTGCAACCAAGGAAGTCCTTGACTGATGCAAACACCAGAGTACTTGTGGTGGATATGGCCTTTTCCATTCTATGGCTGTGGGAGTGAAGAAGGTTCAGCAAAGCCAATTCACCTGCACAAAGTCATTTCTTTTTCTGTTTTCATGTATTTATAGGCATCCACATGGTCAGCTCTTCCTGAAATGTCACCTCTTCAGAGTGGATATCACTGATCATTCTATTTAAAATAGCATCTTCCATTCTTCATTTCTGCACCTTTTTTCATTTACTCTTTCTTATTAATCTCTAGAACACTTACCTTTCCTGAAATGAAATAATGTCATCAATCTTTTCTGTGTTCTTTTAAATGACTGTCGTTCTGAACTCAGAACTCAGATTGTCTTTACCATTATATCCCCAGAACCTAGAAAGAATATATGTCAATAAATATTTTTGATTAACTGAATGAATAAACATACTAACTATTAAATAGTCGGGTAATTTGTCCTGACCTGCTACTTGTGTGTTTCACTTATAGTAATTGAAGATTTCTCAAGACACCTCAGTGGCTCAATTGGTTAAGCATCTGCCTTAGGCTTAGGTCATGATCTCGGGGTCCTGGGATTGAGTCCCCACATTTGGCTCCCTGCCCAGTGGGGAGTCTTCTTCTCCCTCTGCCCCTCCATTTGCTATGCTCTATCTCTTTCTCAAATGAATAAATAAATAAATAAATAAATAAATAAATAATAAATAAATAAATCTTTAAAAATATAATTAGAGATTTCTCATTACTAGTTTTGATAGTAATTTCTCATTCATTGTATTGAGGAGTGCTCCATTACAGGAATGCAACATAATATATTTGACTACTTCCCTTCATGTAGATCTTATAATATTTTGTTGTTAGGGAAAAAATTGCAATGAATCTCATTTTTAAACATTTTGTAATTGTATGTGAGCCCCTTCATAAAATAGATAGCTTAGAAATTGAATTTCTGGGTCAGAAAATATGGCCATTTGATACTTGCTGTCATTTTGCCCTCCAATCAAGATGTAACAGTTTATACTGTAGCCAGCAATAAAGGAAAGTGCACACTCCTTGCCATTATACTGTTACCAAATGTTTTTGCTCTTTCTCAATCCCATAGGTGAAAAATGATGTAGCATTGTAGCTTTATTTTTGTATTTTTCTTCTGAGTGAGATCCAATATTTTTTTTTAATGTTTATGGCTGTCTGTGTTTGCTTTTCTGTGAAATTTTGGTTTGCTGGTGATAATGGGCTGGTGTTTTCCTATATTTTATTAACTAAACATTAAGAAAGCAAAAATTTCACTTGAGATATGTGCCCAAGCTTTTTATCCAAACTTTTTTTTTCAGGATTTTGTTTATTTATTTGACAGAGAGAGAGCACAAGCAAGGGGAGCAGAAGAGGAAGTGGGAGAAGCAGAGTCCCCACTGAGCAGGGAGCCAGATGTGGAACTCAGTTCCAGGTCTCTGGGATCATGACCTGAGCAGAAGGAGATGCTTAATCAACTGAGCCACCCAGGCACCCCATCCAACCTTTTGTTTGAATTTTTACTTTATTTTTGACTAACAAAAAGTTTTGTATCCTGTGTATTATCATTAAAAAATGTTTATAAAAAATAAAAATAAAAATAAAAAAATGTTTATGACTTCTGGCTTTCATCATTACTAAAAGTATCTATGAGGATTTATGGGAAAAACCCTCCCAAGTTCTTATCTCTTTTAAGTCATTTAAATTCTAAATTCATTTTGGATGTTTTTCCATTTTAATTTTCTACAGAAGATCATATGCATTCAATTGTATGCCGTAGACTTGAGAAAAGAATACAAAGTCTATTTTTTCAAGAATTAGAATTCAGTAACATCAAAATAACTAAATAAGGTGTTGAGTTTTATGTGTTGCTCCTTGCATGTTTCCATGCCAAACACTGAGGAAAGGAATTAAATTAGTAATATATTTCTATTTATTTTTCTCTTACTTTTTCTTTTTTTTTCTCTTACTTTTTCTATGTTGACAATGACAATATATTCTGAACTAAGTATTTATTTAAAACTTCATCTCCATTAGAACAAACAAGCTTCATCTATAAATTGGTTTCTTTCTTTCTTTCTTTCTTTCTTTCTTTCTTTCTTTCTTTCTTTCTTCTTTTTTTAATACCTCATCTTTGAATAATATAAAGATTTTAATCCATCCCTTTACCTACATTTTCTCAGTTATAAAATTGCCCATCCTTCTATTGCTCAACCTTAAGTCAAGTTATAGTCTTATCTTTTGCCTTTGTAATGCAATATGATATTCTTTGTATTTAAATAGGTAATTTTATTTTCATTTCTTGAAATGAAATATATATTTGGTCTTAATTGCATCTCATAGTTTAGATGATGCTTTCTGCTTTTACTGCCCCCTTTTAAAATCTTACTATATGAAGTAAATTTCTTTGCTATTTGTGTGTGTCCCTTGATAATTTAGAATTCTGTTCCATTAATTGCTCTTCTTAATGTTACTTTTATAACCACAACCTTATATAAATTCTTGCTATTTCATTGATTTATACACCAACTACTGAATCCCCACAATGAACAATTACAAGATTATGAGACTAGTGTCTTTATTTAGGTTCTCCCAGAAGCAGATCTTGAGAGAAAGATTCACGTGTCAGGTTATTTACTTGGGAGGTGATGGCAGGAAAGTGCAGCATGGAAGAAAGTCAATGAGGTGACATTATCCAATCAGCTCCCACCTGGGATGACTGGGATGAAATTCTGCCCGGGAACTCTTAAGAACAGTGTAAAACACTCTACTCAGAATCATCTCATCTGAAGTTAAGGATGCTGGCTGGGCTGATTATACACAAATTTACATGAGTAACTTGCCCTAGGGCTGCTCCCACAGGTGTTAATTTCCTTGTATTTCTAGCTTTTCTTACAGTCAAAAGAAGCAACATTAATAGTTGAGAAAGCCTCGGACAAAGAAGTACAGGTACTAGAAGTGGAATTTAAGCTGTTGTGCCCTGTAGTGGGAAGGGCACAGAGATATGGGCAGGGCACTTAGAGCATCTGCTAGAGCCTTTCCCCTGTACCACTCAGATCCACTCGTGTCCAATACCAAGTACCAATCAGCAGTTATTTGAGATATGATGGCCTATCCCAATTTCTAAAAATAAGAATAACTTATAAAAGGGGGTTTATTAGGACAAATTCTAGTCTCTACTGCTAAAGTGAGTCCTAGAGTCTTAACTGTTATACACAACCTCCTATATCTACTACCTGTTCTAGATTTGCCCATCAGCATTTCTGCTTGTCACCTGGTTATGATGCCTTTGTTAGGCTGTGGTTGTTGCAATTGTCCCTTTACATGGACAGGACATGGGGGCATCCAAAGGTGTCCCCAGAAATACCTCAAATCCCATACTCCCTGTACTCTATCACCACTATCTAAAAGCAAAATTATATCATGTATATTGAGGTCAATTGCCCCTACCAATTATAATAAATCTTTTCTTTGCTGCTAGTGTGGTAGTCTAAAGAGACATTTGGTGGGAGACAGAGTAGAATTCTTACTGTGTCTCTGGAAAGAGTATCCCTCTGGATCTCCTGGCAAGAGCATCCTATTGCCCCTGAAACTAGATTTGTAGTCCAGCAAAATCTAAACCTGTAGGCCCAAGAAACACACATTCTCCGAAAAGGTCATGGGGTGACGATGATTGAGGTCACCTCTGCTTCTACTTCTGGACCTTATTTACCTATGGCAAAATCAAAGTTATAGTATGGCTATTGCTTAAAATATACACCAAATATTGAAGGACATCACTTCAGACCCATAGGGGGTCATCTTTAAACTGGTATCTGAATCTCAGGTTGAAGGATCCATCCCAAAGTTCCAGACAGATGGCAGTATGCAGGCGATGAAGTACATGGAAGAACCAGTGGATTCTCTGCTCATGTGCCAAGTGTCACACTTTCTTGCTGCTTTAAATCTATTGGTCTGACATAATGTTATGCAAAATCCCATGGCAATAACTTAGTACCCTGCGGATAGTGGTGCTGCCCAAGGCATTCAGAATAAGCAGTACAGGGATGCCTGGGTGGCTCAGCAGTTGGGAGCCTGCCTTTGGCCTAGGGTGTGATCCTGGAGTTCCAGGATGGAGTCCCACATCAGGCTCCCTGCATGGAGCCTGCCTCTCTCTCTCTGCCTATGTCTCTGCCTCTCTCTCTCTCTCTCTCTCTGTGTGTCTCTCATGAATAAATAAATAAATAAATAATAAATAAATAAATCTAAAAAAGAAGAATAAGCAGTACAGATCCATACTCAAACCCCTTGTCACTTCCGGGAATTATGAAAGGGCTCCAACCATGCAAAGATGGCCTAGTGAAATCACTTTACTGCCAAGTGATTAGTCTTCTTGAAGAAATGATACCATACCATAGGCTCAACATCTGTCAGGTTGTACATTCAGTAGCAACAGAAATGATATAAGCAGTGATGACGAGGGAGCCCATACTGTAGAGTCCATGCATTATGTCCACCCATGCTACTATAGCTTCTCAATGAATGAGGTAGCTGAGGACAGAGGCTGGCGATATCCACTGGATAAGGCCAACCATCTCCTCGACTATTCAGTGCCTCCACTGCTGTTACTGCTCTCAGGTTAGAGGACATAAGACCTACTACACACTTTGCATTCACTCTTGAGGGACCATCCATATAATTCTTGCTCTAACATCTTTTCCTTCAATCTTCTAATATTGCTCTTTTCAGGACCCTGACTATCCAAACAAGACATCATTGTGAGTCCATGTACATTCCTTACTCATGCTATGTCTTTCTATGCAACAACTTGATGAGGAGATGCTACTGGCTCTCCCCAGTAAGGGTTCGCCTCATCAGTCTTTCTCAAAGCCACTTTTGCATGAGGCTATATTATAACAAAGGTCCTTTCTAAACTCAGTTAAATATCAAAATGACGCATCCATGAACTAACCCCAGGTGTTCCTGTTTGGTCACCCCATAAGACCAGAAGAGCAAGCTGAGTGAAAGAGGTAATTACAGCAAAAATAGGTAATGTGGAAGTCTATACCACCAATTTGTATGAATGTCCTGTGCCCTGTGGACATGTGTATGTCACAATGGATAGATGCTGTGCCCACGTGATTTTTTGACTTAGTGAATCTGACAATACTAGCTGGACAATTGTGTTTGCATGATTACTTGGGGCCCTTTGGTAATCCACTCAGTTTTACCAGGGTCCAACAGTAAGCCAGATATGGCTTTAAAAACATTGTTTTAAAGTTCTCTGCTACAGAAAGTATGCCTGTGTTCTAGAATCTTAGACATTTGTGTTCTGACTCTGTTAAGGTTTGCCAGACTTAACACAGTATTTATAACCTGTCACAGATGGTAATACGGTACATTCCAGATCATATAGGCCACTTGAGAAGATTTTTGGATCACAGCCTGATAGTCTTCTGAGTCACCCACTATATGGACCCAATTAGGATTCCTAAATGTGGTATATTTTGTCTCCAAAATCTTAAGAGCCAATCAAGTACTATGCCTCCTTTTCAGTGGTAGGAGATATAATCACTTGTCTTTTTTCTTGAAAATGATGTCCTGGCATTTTCCAGATCATTGGACCCTTAAGAACTTTACCAATGTGGCTGGTGTCTAAATAATTTATTATAGGATTTATCACACACCCTCTAGCATGCATATATCCAACCAAAGAATCCAATGTAATTGCCACTTCTTACTCTCCAGGCCCATTTACCACAACTTCACAAATATAATGGACCATCACAATGTTCTGTAATATCCAAAGGCAATCAAGCAATCTTCAGATAATATCACGACAAAAAAATGTCCTGATATAAGACTATGGCTATATGCTCTATCCAACCCAGGGGGATAGAAACTGCTTCTCATCCTTTTTGTCTTTAGGAAATGAAAATGAAATGAATTTGTCAGATCAATAACCATGTACTAAGTACCAGATACTGTGTTGATGTGTCATGTTACTTTGATTCAAATAAAACAAAATATTTGTAGGTAACAATACATGGTTTAACTCACAGTTAAGATCTACCACACAGATGCAACAAGGGCTATTAAGTTTAGAGTATCCACCATTACCCACTACAATCCAGTTGGGTTTGCTGCAAAAGCAAAATTGGTAAATCAAACAGATAAACAATGTGCACTGATAACCTGCATCCTTTCAGTCTTTGAGGATGACACTAAATCATGTCCCCTTCCCCTTTTAGTCTGCCATTATGTACAGAACATAGCTCTGATTCTATATACTGTTTTGGCCAGTGAAGAAAGAGGTGGTTTTGGGAACTTGTGCATGTCTTTCCTAGTATGATATCTTTTGAGGAAAACAGTATGAGAGTTCAACTGAGTGTTAAGTACAGTAAGTACCCTTATTAAACTCTTGATTAGTAGTGAAATAAACACAAGGTGGGTCCACAGACCATTCCACCCACTCTGAGATGAATCGGGCCAGGACTCCATTTATATTCTGGCATCTGCACACCTCATTCTTTAGTAATGAGGTCATTGTCAGTTCAGACTCTATATCTAACAGTCCCCCCCACACACATACACACAGACCTGTTCCTATTTCTCTAGTGTCCAATTACTCATATAAATGGCCATTGGAACCTTTAGGGAAATAATTGTAGAAATTCTACAATATATATTTGTAGAAATATAGCATCTTCCTCAAGATTATCTGCTTCCCCTTTTAGTCAATGGTATCTGGGTCTTAGAAAGAGCTCAGTTGTGGAACTGAAATATAACTAGGCTACATATGGTATGCAGGGCTGACATCAGGCTTAGGCTCACCCTTTTTAAAATTTATTTTATTTGTGAGTCAAAAAACACCTTATTTGGCTACATATCTATCTTGTCCTTAGAAATATCAATTTGCCATTCTGTTTGTCCTATGCTTTGTGGTAATTATGTCCACTTTGCTAATGATGAGTAAGTGCTTCCTTCCAGCCTCTCCTATTCTCCTATCCCCGATTGAAACTAAGGAGCTGTTCCATACAATCCACAGATCCTGCCAATATTTGTTTACAAAGAAAATGTATCATTGAGTTTCCCAGCAATGCTGATCTCACAAACACATCTCTCATTATTTTGGTGAAACAAATGTCCTCTAGGCCCTCTTGAGAATGCAGCCAACTATTTTGTTCTCTATTTTAGTGTATTAACTCAATGTTAGAATATCTAACCATTTTAGTCTTTAGATTATTTCCTAAATACCCTGCCAAGGAAGTTTTGGCAACTCTAACCCATTGTTTGATTCAAGCTTCAAGGATTCAGCCTTGCAATGAATTTCAGATTTGGCTCCTTGTGTCCCTGTCTGAATTGTAAATCTTGAGTCATAAGAGAGAGACCTCATATCAAGAAACTCTCCTTTATCCAACCGTATGTTCTCCCTCTGTACTTGTTCAGCATCTTCAAGGTCTATCCCCAAACATGTCTTCCTGGTTCCTACTGATAAATGTTTGCCTAGTCTTGTTACCGTGTCAACAACAACCCTACCATCTTGAAACAAAGGCAGAATTCTCTCAGGCCATCTAGGACATGACTTGTTACTAGCCCCCCAGCCTTGAAGGACTGTGAGGACAAATCTTGAGGAATAACAATGATGATTTTGTGATATATCTACCTTAAATGAAAACTCTTTAACTCTGCATCACGTCTAAGTAAAGGGAATCTGCAGAGTGAAACTAGTAATGAGTGTGGGTGGGGGAATGAGACATTTCTGCAGAACTGGAAAGTTCTGGAGAATCTCGGGATTCAAATTCTCATGGGTCTTGACCCAGCTGTTCCTAATCGGGTTATGAGACTCCACTGGTCTGTTGGGCCTTGCTTTAACATGAGTAATTGTTTCAGAGTTATGAATTTATCCTTAATTATAATTCAGCTACTCTAAATCAGATCTCGGCTCTGATTTTCAGCCAAGTCTTCCCTTCAGCTGCAAAATATGAGAGATTCCTTAAATACTGATATAAAAACCTTTTGGCTTTTCCATCATGCTTTCATTTGGTAAATGGCTGGTGTGAACTTTCACTTCTTTCTTCAGTGTTTCAATTGTGCTTAGCAATACCCAATTCCCAGCTTCCTACCTGCTGAATACTGGAAGTACTGCATTAGGGGTGCCCCTCTGTTTGTGTCATACTGAAATCACTATAGTTAACTTTCATAATTGTAAGGCCAATACTAGCTAAAGCACATCTGGTGATAGCACCTCTTAACACAAAAAATAACATCCTTGTTGTCTTCTGGTTGGTAAATGATGCAGTCTCATAGTCTCATCATGAGGTCTCATCTACCTCCTAGAACCAGTTCTCACACCAATTGTCTTTGTTTTCCATTACAGTCAGACCCAGGTTCAAAAATTCTAGGCCATGTTTATCAGAGAAGAAAGGTAGGAGTCTAGGGAAGGAAAGTTCCTGCTACCACTGTTAGAGAATCTTGAGCAGCCTGTAGAAACCCGTAGAACACAGGTTTGTGTTTCACTGTTATCTGATACAAGAGGGAGTCTTTGGTTGAAGGCTGATCCAAAGGGGTGTTAATTTTCTGGCACTTCTAGGCTACCATTATGAGTTAGACAAAATGTTTTACTTGCAATAGAAAGTCAAGTCCTCATTAAAAAAAAAATCAGATGATGGCAATTGTGATACATGGGGACACATTGAAGTAGTGTGAGTGAAGGGAAATGGGTAATACATTGGTAGTGTCTGTTATGATTGATTGCTGTTTCCTAGTAAGGTAATTGCTTTTTCTTAATAGTCTAGTATTTAAATTTATAAATTTTAATATGCTTATATCCTTACAACTTGATTTGTACACTTTAAATTATATAATTTTGAGAGCTTGGTTACACAAATGAGAAAATGAGCCTTCCTAAATTGTCTCTCATACTCTCTTCTCCTGCCTTCTCTCTTTCCTTTGGGTATTTACCATTTGTACATTTTCAGGTTCATAAAAATTTTATTCTATTCAGTTGATGTTTTGTATTATAGTTGTCTTAACTTTAGCCCTATATGTGTATGGATTCAAAGCTCATGCTGGATGACTTTCCCAAGGACTTTCTGTTCATCTTAAGTTTGCTAAAATTGGCCTTCTAGTTCTTTTTGTTGTTGTTGTTTTAAAAAAGGCTCATAAAAATTATGTGACTATATGTGCTTGCTCAAAATGTTTTATTATGAATCCAACCGCCTATTTAGCTTCCCTGTTTGAACTTCCAGTGGGTATCCTAATTTGTAAAATTTCCAAAGTGGGCTTCTCATCTTCCTTCTACCAAATCTCAAATCTGTTTATCTCGTAATTTATGCAGCAAATGACAATTTCATTGTTATTCAGTAGCTTAGAACAAAACCACGTGGAGTCATCTATGACTCCTTTCTATTTTTTAATAGACTTTATTTTTTAGAATAGTTTTCAATTCCCAGAAAAAGTGAACAGAAGGTACCTAGATTTCCCATAAAGCCTACCCCTACTCATGTATAGCTTTCCCCACTATAAACATATCCTACCAGAGTGGTACATTTGTTACAATCTGTGAACCTCTATTGACACATCATTATCACTCAGTTCATAGTTTACACTAGGGTTCAGTCTTGGTAGTGTACATTCTATGAATTTAGACAATGTATATGACATGAATCCATCATTATAACATCATAAATTGTAGTTCTACTGCTCTAAAATTTTTCTGTGCTCTGTGTACTCATCTTTCTCTCTCCCTTGATTAACAGTGATCTTTTTACTATCTCTGTAGTTTTTCTTTTTCCAGAGTGTCATAGGGTTGGAAACCCACAGTATATAGTAACCTTTTCAAATTGGCTTCTTTAACTTAGTAATATGCATTTAAGTTTACTCTGTGTCATTTCATGGCTTGATAGCTCATTTCTTTTTAGTGCTAAATAATATTCCATTGTTTGGATATACCATAATTTGTTTATCCATTCACTATAGAAGATCTTGGTTGCTTCTAGGTTTTGGCAATTATAAATTATAAATAAAGCTGCTATCAACATTCATGTGCATTTTTGTGTGGACATAAGTTTTCAACTCTTTTTGGTAAATATCAAAGAATAAGATTGACGGATCATATGGAAAGAGTATGTTTAGTTTTGTAAAATGCTTCCAAACTGTCTTTTAAAGTGGCTGTAGCATTTTTTATTCCCATCAGCAATGAATAAAAGCTTCTATATTATTTTTTTAATCCTATGCCTATTTTATAGCAAGTTTTTTTTTGAGTCTTACTGCTTTTATTGCTACTATCTGGGTTCAAACCACCATCAGGTTTAACTTGTTTTATTTAATATCCTGCTAAACAAACTGTTTATATTCTCTTTCAGCCTTTTTTTAAAATTCAGAAGACAGAGAAAGGGTATCAAAATATATAAAAGATCATGCCACTCATCTTCTTAAGACACACCAATGACTTCCCATCTCGGTTGTAGTGTAAACTCAAATCCTTAAAATAGCCAACATGATGCACTTCTTTCCAAACTCCCTTCCTGACTTCATTGTCTGGTTGCTTCCTCCCTACACTTCCAGCCACACTTACCTCCTTGTTCCTTGGACACTCTAGATACATTCATGCTTCAGAACCTTGATATTAACCATTCTTTTTTGCTTGAGGTTCTTTCCTCAGATGTACGCAAGGCTTGCAACTTTACTTGCGTGTTAGAAATCCTGAAGCTGGTGTGTTAACTATATGCAGATTATGACCTGCTGGCTGAGGAGGCCTATGTCACCCATGTGGATTCAGCAAGTAGTACCCTCAATATCTGAGCTCCTATCTTGGGAAGTGAAAACCCTAAGGCCATTTTGATTGAAGGCACAATTTTAATACACTCACACAAAGAAAGTAAAGCACAAAGTTTATTTGGTAGAGATCCCAGATCAAGGGCACAATTAACTGAAGGCAGAGTAGTCATCTGCTTCAGGTCATGAGTGCAGGAGAGAGAGAGAGAGAGAGAGCAGGAAAGCAACCACCTATTACTTATAAGGTGGTTGAGGTAGGTCACTTAATTTTCATGGGTTGACCTCTAACTAGTTATTTTAAAAGATGCCCTGGGAAAAGCCAAGTGGGAACTTGTGGTGGGAATTCTAAGCTCAGGTCCTTATCTCAGTGTCCAGACTCTGGGTGTGAGCAGATTGTCTTACTGTAAAATGCCTGGGCAGAACCTTAAAATGGTTATTTTTCTCATCATAATATTCATATTTTTATCATATCCCCTCACTAAAGCCTTATGTGATTGTCCTGTCTAAAAGACAATGGTTTTGACAATTTCTATCTACTTTCTCTGCTTAATTTTTCTTTTGAGCATTTTATTACTAATTACCTCCTCACATACTATACATTTCATAACTTTATCTCATTCATGGCTCCATTTTTATTCCAACTAGAGTGTAGGTTCCATGAAACATGGATCTTTGTCTCCTAGTTATTGTTGTCTCTGCCATTGTACTTTCTGCACGGAGAATGCTTGGGAATAATAGATGCTCATAAGTATTTTCAAAACAAATAAAAGGACATTGACTTTATAGTTAGACCAAAATTCTGTTGGGCTAGAATTCTTGCTTCCCTGCAGATGTTGTGCCCACATGCTCCGTCTTCTTACATCAGATGTTGATATGAATCATTTTCAATTTCTCCAGAATTTTTTCTCATTTATATGATTTAATAATTTGCTTTTATGCCCACCATATTCTTTATTTTAAAAGAACTTCAACTTTAGCTCTTCAGAATTATTTTTTTCAAAAGTCGTGGGTCTCATGAACAGACATTTCTCCAAAGAAGATATACAAATGGTGAACAGACATGTGAAAAAAATGCTCAACATCACTCAGCATCAGGGAAATACCAATTAAAACCACAATAGGATACCACCTCATATCAGTCAGAATGGCTAAAATGAACAAGTTAGGAAATGACAGATGTTAGTGAGAATTCAGAGAAAAGGGAACTTTCTTATAATGTTGGTGGGAATGCAAGCTGGTATAGCCACTCTGGAAAACAATATGGAGTTTCCTCAGAGAGTTAAAATAAAGTTACCCTACCACCCAACAATTATAATACTAGATATTTACCCAAATGATACAACCATACTCATCCACAGGGGCACCTGCATCCCAATGTTTATAGCAGCAATGTCCACAATAGCCAAGTTGTGGAAAGAGCTGAGATGTCCATTGACAGATGAATGGATAACAATGATGTGGTAGATAGACAATGGAATATGACTCAGCCATCAAAAAGAATGAAGTCATACCATTTGCCACATGGGATGAAACTAGAGGGTAGGGCTAAGCAAAATAAATCAATCAGAGAAAGATAATTATCATATGATCTCACTCATATGTGGAATTTAAGAAATGAAACAGAAGATCATAGGAGAAGGGAGGGGATAATAAAATAAGATGAAACTAGAGAGGAAGAGAGACCATAAGAGACTCTTAACAATAGGAAAGAAACTGAGGGTTCCTGGAGGAGAGGTGGATGGTGCATGGGGTAACTAGGGGATGGGCATTAAGGAGGGCATGTGATGTAATGAGCACTGGGTGTTATATGCAAAAGATGAGTCACTGAACTTTACCTCTGAAACTAATAATACAGTATATGTTAATTAATTGGATTTAAATAAAATTAAATTAAAATATACTTAAAAACATAAAAAAAATTCTTGGTCTCAGTATATCCTTTTAACATATATAATTAGTTCCTTTTATATCCAAAACTATTTATTAAATCATATCTTAACAAGCATAGTAAATTTGGAGAGCTACCTGTAATAGGGGTGTGTGTATGCATGCATGCATTAAGTCTTTTCATTTTTTGTTTCCCGTGTTCCCTAGTTAATATCTGCAACCTTTTAGAACTCTGCATTTTCCTTTTATTTTTTTCTCTGGTCTTTCATAGCCTTACTATGTTTTGAGGAGCTTCTATTTTCCTTCGTGCTGCTTCCAATGCAGGCATGGTTTTGTAGGACGATTTTTTTTCCCTCTTTCCACTTATTTCCTGCATTTGGCTGGTGCATGTTTCATCTCTTCTGGTATACTTGACATAGCTTGCTAGTGCACTTTTTTAAAGGTATTTTTAAAATCTTATTTATGGCTGTTTGCTCATATTTTACATTTGTTCTATATTTTTTCTGGTAGAGCTTAGTCATCTTTCACATTGTGCTGTTCCTTTTCTTCTTACGTCTTATAGTATCTTTGTCTGGATCCTGTGCTGCCTACCTTTTAGTTATTTCTTCTGTTTGAATGCAGTAGGCTCTTAGAGGACAGCTATTTTGGGGAGGTTTGGATTGTGCCTGTGCCAGAACTGGTCTCTGCAACCACGGAAGTTTTCTCGTGTGGTGGGGTGGGTAGCTTGTTTGGCAGGGTTATAGTACCGTGGGTCTTTTGAGCCTTTGCTTCTTTCCAGAAAGCAGTGATCAATAGCAAGTTGCTTCCAAGTCAAGGTCTCTCCTCTCTAAAACATTGCTTCAAGGTTTTCTGAAGCCACTGGTTTTGCCCACAGCCCAGTGTTGTGGGATGGGTGGCAGGGATGTTCCCCTGGCTAGCCTTCATTACCCCCTTGTAGTCACTCAAAGAAATGAGAGGCAAGCTTGCCCTCTGTTACACTTCCTTTTGGAAGCTAGTCTTGCTAAACGTGTTTTATATGTTTGCCACTACAAACATCTTTTGCAGCAAGGGTCTTTGACCTTCACTGCATTTGTCAGTTCTTTGTCCTCTCTTGCTACCCAAGGTTATAGGAATTTTTAAAGAGAGATTTAAATGCTGTGGAGTTTCGTGATATCACACTGTCTTTCAGAGCTTTTTTTTATGCATAGATATGGGCCTGAAGAAGAAAAGAAAAGGAGATGTGGATTCTTAAAAATAGCAATATTTGACATAGAGATAAGGTTTTAAAGAGAAAGAATGGATAGGGGCACGTGGGTGGCTCAGTTGGTTAAGCATCTGCCATCAGCTTGGGTTATGATCCCAGGATTCTGGGATCGAGCCCTACATCTGGATCCTTACTCAATGGAGAGCTTGCTTCTTCCTCTCCTTCTGCACCCCCCCCCCATGTGCATCCTCTCTCTCTGCCTACATTCTCTCTCATAAATAAATAAAAAATAAATAAATAAATAAATAAATAAATAAATAAATAAATAAATCTTAAAAAAAAAAGGAAATGGACAAGAAGACATTACAGGGTGATCTGTGTAGATGAGGATTCTGGATGCCTTATTATGTGAACACTGGTGAACATCTCCTGAGATACACAATTGAACAGAGGCAGATTTAGGAAAGATGACTGTAAGCTGTGGTTTGCATGTGTTTTGTCTGAGACATTTGCTGGCTATTCTGGTAGAGTGTTCCAAGCCTTGCTGAATAACGAACAATAAAGGTGGTGAGGACAATGAGTCTGAGATGGGAATTTGAAAGTTACAACTTCACATAGCAATTAGAATGAAAAATGTAAAAAAGAAAAAGGAATATCATTGGAAATCATTGGATAAAGTGTGTGTTATCTGAAAAGCCAAGGGTGGCGTGTTCGATTCTTTCTTATGCTCTGGGCCTAGAGAGAGGAGCCCTGTAAAAGCCAAGGAGGAAGGTAAGGGAGAAACAGAAGCATTTCACTTGTTTGCAAGAAACGTTGAGCTGGATTATTTTAATGATGCCATTTTAATGGTGTTTCAAAATTTGTGTTGCTGTTCCTACACAAAATTCTTATGTCATTTATTGATCCACGTAACGCATTATTTTAAGCTTCTTTATGTGTCATGTCAGGCCCTCGGGAAAAAGGGGGTGGGTGAGTCACAGCCCTAGTTGATGGTTGTCTTCATCAGCATGGGCTGCTAAAACAAAAATGCCAGAGATTGGGTGGCTTATAAACAATAGACATTTATTCCTTACACTGTGGGGGCTGCAAAGTTCATGATTCAGTGCTGGCAGATTCGGTGTCTCTGAACCTGCTCCCTGGTTCTTGCTGTGTCCTCATATGGCAGAAGGTAGGGAAGGGAGTTCTGTAAGGTCCTTTTATACGGGCACTAATCCCATCATGAGGGCTTCACCCTTGTGATCCAGTCACCTCTCAAAGTTGCCACCTCCTCACACTATCACGCCAGGGGTTAGGATTTCAACATCTGAGTTTTGGAGGGGACACGTTCAGTGCATTGCAATTATGTATCTTCATGGGAAGAATAAAGCGTAATTCTTTATTTTTGGTCCTTTGGGATGGGAGAACAGTTGAGAACCTAATTCATCATTTCAGTAAGTTCTTACTGAGAATCTATTATGTGTCAGATACTTATCCAGGTACTAGGTATAAACCAGTGACTGACACAGATAAAATTCTCTACCTTCGTGGAATTTCTTTGGAAAACGGGGGTTCTTAGCAGTGGTAGAAAAGGAGGTGGGCGGGGGTGGGGTGACTGGGTGATGGGCACTGAGGGGGGCACTTGATGAGATGAGCACTGGGTGTTATTCTATATGTTGGCAAATTTAACACCAATAAAAATAAATTTATAAAAAAGAAAAAAGAAAATGGGGGTTCTTTCTCTTCCATATTGTGCTTTATAAGACATATATGCATATTTATATATAATACATATATTATTTGATGATTCATATATTTTTTCCCAGGATTCCTGGCTCATAGTTTTGAAAACCATTGACATTTCATAAGTTTGAGAGCTTAAAGGTGTATCTGATGTAAGGCTGATACAGTGACTTCTGGAAAGCATTTAAAGATGGGGGCTTTAAAGAGGGTTAGAATTTCCAGTCCCATCCAGTCCCCCAGACTCTGGAGAGGAGAGGTAGGAAAATAGTGATTTCATTAACCAGGCCCATGTAATGTAGCTTCCATAAAAATCCCAAAGAACAGAGTCCAAAGAGCTTCTGGGTTTGTTACACATGGGGGTTGGAGGAGAGTGGTGTGCCTGGAGAAGACATGGAAGCACTGAGCCCTTCCCCCTTACCTTGTCCTATGCATCTCTTCCATCTGGTTGTCCCAGAGTTTATACCCTCTTACAAAACACTAGTGATCTAGTAAGTAAAATGTCTGAGTCCTCTGAGCTGCTCTAGTAAACTAATCAAACATGAGGAAGGCTTCATGGGCATCTCTGATTTAAGCCAGAGGCTCAAGGCAAGTGTGTGATGTCAGAGAAGGGGTCATTGGAATTCTAATGTATTGCCAGTTGGTCAGAGGCACAGGTGCTAACCTGGCCTCACAGTTGGCATCTGAAGTGGAGGCAGGAGTATTCCTGTATGACTGAGGAATAACCTTGTGGTCTCTGATGCTATCTGTCTCTGAGTGGATAGTGTCTGAATTGAGTTGGATTATAAAACACTCCGCTGGTGTCAGAAAATTGCTTCTTAATAGGGGGAAGTGCCCCCCACCAACACACATGTTGGAATGGAGTCCAGGAACCCACAATATCCTCCAAGGGGGGGGGTGGGGGAAGCACTTATAAGTAGAGGATGATTCCTTTTTTGAAAAAAAAAATTAAGAGATAGCAAACCACACAAAACCTGTTATAGGTTAAGAATCGCTGGGTTAGGTTTTAGTTTTAAAAGACTAAATAACTCATTTCACAAACAATAATTAAGAAGGGAAGGCAAAAGCATACAATGATCTTTGAGTACCAAAAAGACTACAGTGATCACTCTCTGTTATAAAAAAAAATCAGTGAGGTGTTCATCATTCTCATCTTACACTGAAGGCACCCAAATGTCAGAGCTTAAACTGCTTCACCCCGTGTCACGCAGGTGCTTAGCAGAGGGGCTCGAGCTCTGTCCAGGCTTCTGTGACTTATTCCACCTCACTCCATTACCCACTAAATTATTGCCCACCTCGATTCCAGGAGTATGGCTTTTGCCTGAATAAATCAAGCCGCTCTGTTATTCTGTTTCTGTTCTCCGGCTCCAGCTGTTCCTGCCTATAGTGAGGACAACAGCAGGCTCCTTCTTCCCTTTCTTCTGCTCACATGCCTCAAAGTAAGTGCTAATTAATAAAGCTGTTTAGTTTTCCAAACATCTGAGAGACATAAAAAAATATGGAGACTTGGAACAGCAGGCCTTTTTTCTTTTCTAGCCAGTGATCTGAAAAGTTTGAGAGGCGAATGTAGGTGCTAGAGGAAGTAAATAGATGCAATTTGAGGCAGAACATGTCAAGACTAAACAACCATGAAGAGTGTCTCCACCGAGTAAATGGTGCTAAACAACAGCTAAAACCAGCCATTGAAGGCAGTATCTTTTCACATAAAAGAAATATTAATTTGACTAAATGTTCCAAGAACTTGTTAGATAAACATAACTCAAGTAGCCTGAATGGCAAAGAAAAAAAAAATGTGGCAGATAAAGCTGTCCACAGCTAAATATATTAAAACCAGAAAGTATGGAGCATGTTTACTCTGGATTTTATAGTCTTTGTTCAGAGCAAAAGCAGCTGCACTTTTCAACTTTCCCGCAGAAACGTGTCTTTAGTGGCTTGCATCAGGCAGTAAGCGTGCGGGTACCTTCGTGTGCCCGTGTCTGCGTGAGCTGAGGTGCAGGTTCACCTGTGCCAGTGCATGCATTTGAGCACTCCTGAGAAATCACGTCTGTGTGTAGCCTGTATGCATATCCTTGTGAGTGCTGGGTTTGGAGGCAGGTATAGGAGCCTGTGGGCAATCCAAGGGGCACACATGGGATCCTCTGTTGCATGTGTGTGTGTTTACAGACATGTGTATGTGCATGCAGTTGTGAGGGTTGCATGTGTGGGTAAATTTAAGTGCTTGTGTATCTGTGCATACCATTGTGAGGGTTACATGTGTGGGTAAATTCAAGTGCTTACGGGTATGTGTGTGTGTGAGCACCTACATGAGGAGCGGCATGAGTGCCTCCATGTGCAAGCTCTTTGCATGTAAGTATGCCTGTGCAAGCACAGGTGTGTAATTGGATTCATAGGAACGTGTGCGTGCACGTGTGTTGTATGAGTCTGGGGGAAGGTAAGGGTCTGTCAGCAGTGTTGAAGAATGACAAAGTGTTGCTGGAGGGGCTGTTTCTCCACCGTCATGCTTCACTGTCTGCGTGGAAGCTGTTTCCAGAAATGGCTGCTGCCAATTTGTCCTGCTGTTAATTGATGTCAAAACTGTGTCTGTTGGGTCTGGCACTCAAGCGATAAAGTGAAATTTCCAAACAAGTCCAGACCCCCTGAAGCTGTCCTGAGTTTATAGGGTGATTGAAAACAGACATTTTGAGGGGGAAAAAAAAAGATTACATTTTTGGCGGTACTTCATCTAGAGGGCCAGTTTGACAGGTCTATGTGTAACTCACTCGGAGTGGGCTGGGGACGAGGTGCTATAGGGCAGTCAGCCTGAGTGCAGGAATGGAAGTGGGGGCAGGGGGCTACAGGGCAGCCAGCCAGGCTGACCAGCTGAGAGGACACCTCATTGCATTTTCCCAGGCTCTGAGTGGTTGTTAACTACTTCAGGGCTCTTTTCCCCCAAAGAGTAGGATCCTAGAGCCAGGTGAGACACCATCCAGAAAAAAACCTTTTGTGTAAGTTTTAGGAAACATGTCCAGAGTGAGAAGATTGTTTTCTTGGTAGAGTAAGAGGCAGACTTCAGATTATAGCCCAAATTAACAAAATGAGAATAGTAGAATTCAGGTTTTTATTTCCTTCTAATATTCCTTTATTTTTTTGCTATAAATCAATATTTGTTTGTTTAAAAAAATATTCAAACAAACCAGGAGTGAGACAACTGTTGGTTAGTTAGGGAAGGAGGGGAAGAAGTCTGTAGGCCTGCTCGTGGCCTGTCATTTCCTCTCCTGCATCTCTGTTCACATTCTTTCTTTTGAAATCCAAACACACAAACACTCTCTTTTTCTCTCTCAATAGGTAATTGGAAATATTGCTGTAGCACAGGAAGTACCTCTTACCTGAAGACAGTTTTAATTCACTTTTTACCTATTACATAAACTTTAACTGCACATCATTTTCCTCAATTGTAAATACCCTTAATAAGCCTTGTATGTACCCATACACATACAATTCACAAGAAGAATGCAAATGAAAATTTACAACATACATGACAATTAAAGCAAACTATATTTCATTTTACAAAAATACTTGTGTAATATACACCAATTGCTAACTCACTGTACAGATAAACAAACAGACTTGGGGCCCATGGTACAGTTAGGCTGAATAGGTAAGAGTGGATTTAAGCATGCACACGAAGTGTTGCCAAACCTACATTAAAATGCAAGTGCCTTTTGAGGGTGAAGCTGTTTATCTCCAAACTAAAGGTATGACTTCAAATGGGACACTACTTAAAAGAGGTATATAACTACACGATCCAAGTGTTGATGGGATATTTAAGCTTGTAGAAAAGATTGAAACACCCTCGCCACTCCTAAGGATATTATTGTTCCAAGTCCTCAGTGAAAAGAGTTTTATTAGCAAATACGTTAAGTGTTTTTAGGATCGCTTTTGGAATGGAAGTGGGGGCAGGCCGATGTTGTGTGTGTGTTTTTTTTTCCTCCTTGGTCTATGGCCTTTTAGGGATTTCCCAGCACTTCCGTGGTGTCTCCATGGAACTGGTGAATTAAAGTCAGGCCCAAAATTCTCTTCTGCATGACAGGGCTCCCCGATGGGGCAGCCTAAGTCAAAGGAATCTGTGTAGACTGTTTATATGGTGAATAAAGACCATTCTCTTTGCCTTTGGAATGCTCAGACCTCTACAGCTCATGGTCAGAATGAGGGACTAAAGAAACAGCCAAGAAGGCTGCTACACCTGAATTAAGATATGTAACATAGATTTGTGGCCAAACAAATTTTAGATACTTTATTCCCAGAGTCTTAGGGTCCATGGCTGTCAACAGTGACTTCACATTAAGGACCATCTAGGAGAGTTTTCTTAAAACCTAGGCACCGCCAAGGATTCTAATGCAGTTGGTTGAGGTCTTAGGCTTACATGTGGATACTTTTACCTGGAGGGACATCTCCACATATCTCCCTTTGGGATTTTCAGTACTGAATGTCAGCCTTGGGATTCAGAGATTTAAGGACTTGCATGTCATCTTTTCATCAAAGACGAGGTTAATATCAGGAAGTTTATGAGCTAGGTGGAGAGGAGATGCTGTTCTCACCTCCACACACTCTTCCCTGGGCCACACCTCTTAAAAGTACTGGCAGTGTAGCTTCTATGCTTCCCCCTGCTTCATCACTCATCTATCTCAAAGTAGTAATTTAGAGAATTGGTTCAATAGGAAAAGATTGTTATTGCTCCTCTGGAGCTCCAATCATTTTAGCCTCTCATGGATCTTTCTGCTCAGGGAACAGGGTCATTACTCTCTGCCTCTGGCTCCACATCAAAAGCATACCGGGATGAGGCTTGGGTTCTCTATGAGAACAGGCAAGGCGGTCTGTATCTTTCTGGCTCCACTTAGGAGGTCAACAATTCCCCTGCAGCAGCTGGACAGGATATGGTCTACTAGTTATTCTCTTTCTAAAGCAGGGCATCTCAGTGGTTTCAACCCTGTCACCCAATTTCATCCCAGGATGAGCTACATTAGTATCACTTGGGACTTGCTGGAAATGCAGAAGCTCTGATCCCACCCCAGGACCACTGATTCAGAATCTGTATTTATACAAGGAGCTCTGGGGATATACATGAAAATGAAAGTTTTTGAGAAATGCTGATTTTAACAGCACCCCTTCTCCATCCTGGCTCTGTAATGAAATCATATGAGGAGCTTTTAAAAAGTAAATTGAAACCCAGGCCTCATCAATTAAATTAGAATCTGTTGGGTGGGACCTGGGCATCAGCATTTTTAGGAGCACCTCACTTGAATATGAAGTCAGGATTGAGTGTACTGTGTTACAATCCAGGAGCAAATTATTCTTAAGTTTATTTAGATGCAGATATAAATTATGAACTCAAATTTGTATGTATAATAATACAACCAATATTTTGATTTTTCAGTCAGATGATTTTGCTTTCTATATCTTCACTGGTCTGAACATACAGGGATAAAAGCCAGATTTTTTTACTTTGCACCCCCTCTTTTTTAAAGATCTTGTTTTATTTATTTGACAGAGAGGTAGAGAGCATTGGAGAGAACAGGAGCAGGGGGAATGGCAGAGGGAGAGGGAGATTCATGGCTCCATCCCAGGACTCTGGAATCAGGACCTGAGCCAAAGGTAGATGTTTAATTGACTAAGCCACCCAGGCACTCCACTTTGCCCCTTTTACGTGCCAACAAACGATTAGGTCCCATATGAAATCCCATGTGTTACTGGGGGAAAAATTGTAAGCCTAAACTCAGACAACAGGTGGGTAAAGCTAAATAAAAGTATTTCCTAGCTTTCTTTCATATTGCTAAGGACTACTTGGAGGCATAAGAAGCTAGACTGTTGTTGACCCTTCCACTTGTTTATCCAACACTTCTGGGAGCTTTCTCCACAGGTATAAACACTCACTGGCCCCTTTTTTGTACCCCCAGCAGATGTCTGAGAGTAATCATTTATATCTTAATTACCCTGTAATAATTTTGGGTGTGCGGGGGCTGGGCGAAGGGGTTCCTGCCAAATTGATAGGCATTTTGAAACTTTCAGACTTTTTGGATTGAGTAAGGAGTTATAGAGTCTTGATTGGGTTTGAATCCTCAGTGAACAAGAGAGTGGGGGCAGGTTACGAAAATCTTCCTCCCACCTCTAGAGTCCAGTTGTGCCCTAATCTCCGATTCCTACCACATAGAACAAAGACCACAATCTGGCAGCCTATGTGGAGAATCTGGCCCACATATACACTTTAAACATTTGTTTTGTATTAGCTGCTGAAAGTTAGAAATTGAGAGATCTCAGATAAATTTTGGACTTTTGACTTTTTGTAGAATATGGAAAACTGACAATGTATGGTCCTAGTTCAAAGACTTAGTAGTTAGAAAACATTAAGCAAGTCATGTAACTATTGGGAATTTCAATTTCCTTGTCTGTAAAATAGAAATAAAAATATTCACTTACCTCATATAGTTATTGTGAATATTAAATAAGGAATATATGTAACCATTCCTGAACATTGTCTGAATTGTAGTAGAATCTCAGTAAATGAAGTTTTGAGTCATTATTATGATTATTAAGTAAATTACAAAAACTATCCAGGCATAAAATACAATAATTTTGATGTTACATACCAAGATTATCTCTGTTAATTAATAAGAATTACCGGGCAGCCCAGGTGGCTCAGTGGTTTAGCGCCATGTTCAGCCCAGGGCATGATCCAGGAGACCTGGGATCGAGTCCCACATCGGGCTCCCTGCATGGAGCCTGCTTCTCCCTCTGCCTGTGCCTGTGTCTCTGCCTCTGTGTATGTGTGGTGTGTGTGTGTGTGTGTGTGTGTGTGTGTTTGTCTCACGAATAAATAAATAAAATCTAAAAGAAAAAAAAAGAATTACCTAATAGTTCTTAAAGAATTGTTTCTATTTTGGTCTGGTTTGAGTTTTCTTATATCCTGCACTCTGAACAAAATAGCTTATGAAGTGGTGGATATGGGAAACATATAGACTGTTCCAGCCTCAGAGAAGCTAAGTACTTTTGGAAGACCCTCCATATCATCTGAATGTACATCACTAGCTCGAATCGCCCCACTGAACATCACAGGCAACGTTTCCTAAAAACCTCTTTTTTACAATAACTTTCTAAATTAAATGGACAAATTTGTAACTGTTTGAAGCCTGCTATATATAATGTAGAGCAAATTGATAGTGATGACTGGTCCTAGTCTATTGTTTAGAAGACATGCCAAGAACAGCTTAGCATCTTAGAAATAAAAATATGTTGATGACTATCACGTGTCTGACCCCGAGCTGAGCAATAAAGTACCAGAGACCAAATAAAGTCTTAAAAATCATAATTTAGTGCCTGAAAATTCCATTCCAGCTGTGTTTCTCTGGTGTGAGAGCCTGAGTTTTCTGCCAAATTAAAGTTGAAACAGAAATGTAACATATTCAGTTGGTAAAAGTTCTCCTAGAAGTAAACAATATCCAGTGAGTAAAGTTAGCCCTGATGCGTAGGCTTGTTTATAACTGCCAGTAATTTCCTGAAACACAGCTGCAGGATTAAAGACACAATAATGTTTAGCCTTTTCCAAAATTTCCATATCTTTTATCCAATAAAATCCTTATATCAACTCCCTAAGACTGTTAATAAAGTTAATTAGTTAACATAGTCTAGGTTATGCTCTGCTAATCAACAATCTAAAAGTCAGTGACTTAACAAAGTCAGTTAATTTCTTGCCCACATGATTTCGTGCTCACTGAAATTCTAGGTGACTCATTGATCTAAACTCTTCTTATATTTTAACTCTACTGTCTTAACATGTGGACTCTACCCTGGCTATAAGGAAGAGTTAGAACAGCACCCTTCATTGGAAATGGAGGGCCACCACACGCATGCACTGCTTTGTATGAAGAAAGGTAGCATTCGTTGGTGGATCAGAGCTTGAGGACCTGGGTTATGGGTCCAACCAATACTTGCAGCAGTGGGATTGAGCACTATCTGAGTGTCATTAGTCCAGTATTCTCTTTAGCAAGTGGTAAAAGCAAGACTTGCCTTGAATTCATCAAGATAATATATCGAGGGCTCTTGGAACAATATATAATAAAATTATTCTTACTAAGGGATCAAGAAATCTTCATTGGATTAGGGTTGTTGTGATGGTCAATTTTATATGTCAACCTGGCTGAGGTGACTCGTATACACTGCCTAAGTAAGTTCCCTCACTGCGGAAAAGAGACGTGGACGGGGGAAATTCTGAGTTGGTTAAGGGAGCTGGACCCCAGCAATCAGAGGCTCTTCATTCCTCCCCTATCCTTTGTTTTGTTGTTGTTGTTGTGTTTGTTTTTTAAAAATTTTATTTATTTATTCATGAGACACGCAGAGAGAGACAGAGACATAGACAGAGGGAGAAGCAGGCTCCTCACAGGTAGCTTGATGTGGGACTCAATTCCCAGATTTGGGATCATGCCCTGAGCTGAAGGCAGATGCTTAACCATTGAGCCACCCAGGCATCCCTCCTCCCTTGTCCTTTGAATGTGGGTTTTCCTTTCCTTCCGTGCTCCCAGAAGCTGCCCCAGGATATGGTTGGTGCTGAGACCACTTGCACAACACATATGATTGATTTCAATTAAGGTGTTAAGTGACAGTTTCGTACCACTCTTGCGGGACTGCATCGACTCAGAACATCAGAAATGGTTCTTCAAGGGACACATGTAATGAGCTGTCACTGTACTGAGGAGCTCACTGAAGGTGTGTGGAAGGCGCCTGGACTCTGCCCAGCAGAGACTTGGCTGAGGACAGTGACGGACCCACCTGAAACCTGGTCGCTCTACTTTGATAAGGAAGTCATTTTACAATCTGTGAAGGTGATGCTGGATTTAATAAGCTCTGTACTGATTTTGAAAACTTCAAAATTGCTCCCAAGTGCCCTGTTTTCAAAAGGTGATCATAAAATGTTAACTCTTGGTGTTCAGAGAATTAAAACCTTTAAATATTTCTCTAACAAGAAAAAAAAAAGCTGGAAGATGGTCCCAAGTTCTTGAAATCTGGGGATGCTGCCATTGTTGATATGGTTCCTGGCAAACCTCTGTGTGTTGAGAGCTTCTCTGACTATCCTCTCTGGGCCGTTTTGCTGTTTGTAACATGAGACAGACGGTTGCTGTGGGTGCCATCAAAGCAGTGGACAAGAAGGCAGCTGGAGCTGGCAAAGTCACCCAGTCTGCCCAGAAAGCTCAGAAGGCGAAATGAATATTATCCCCAATACCTGCTACCCCAGTCTTTATCAGTGGTGGAGGAACAGTCTCAGAACTGTTTGTGCCAATTGGCCATTTAAGTTTAATAGTAAAAGACTGGTCAATTATAACAATGCTTCATAAAACCTTCAGAAGGAAAGAATGTTTTGTGGACCATTTGTGCTTTTTTGTGCATGTGTGCCAGTTTTAAGTTATTAGTTTTTAAAATCCATACTTTCTAATAGAAACAACTTGACCAAAAATCTGTCACAGAATTTTGAGACCCATTAAAACAAGTTTAATGAGAAAAAAAAATAAAGTTCAAAAAAAATTTAAAAAGCTACGTATAATGTAGCTTTAACATTTGATGGGCAGGTGCAAAGATCTGCTTGTCTTGAGGCTGCCCAAGACAAGCCCTGTATATCAGTCCTTGCTTATTACAATTGCCACCTACCAACCTGGAGTGGCTGCCTCTTCCTTCCACATTTCCCTGTACGGCAGTACATAGGGGCTGGCTTCAGATACACCCAAGGAGTTCCAGAGAAGTTTGAACCAATATGCCCAAGAATATTTTCAATTTTATATGGTGGAAATTCAGAGGGCAGATGAGGATAGGGAAAGGAAGAATGAGGTGTGTATCAGATCTTTGAGAAGTACACCCTTTTACACCTAAACTGGTGTTCATTTTCCTATACGATATCCTACACATGGGAAGACCCTCAAGTCTCTCTGCCTAAAAGAAACCTTCTAAGAAACCAACATTAGGAGCCAATTTTTCATGAAAACCTTATGACTTTATTCCCAACTATTGATTTCTTTTTTCTTCAGACTCCTGAGTCTCTTACATTCTGCACTATTTTTTTATTAACAGGACCAGTTAGATGACCCATTTGAATATAGAAGAACCTTGGTACATATAAACAAACTGAATGAAGACTTAGATTTTTTAGCTTATTCCTTAAACCCTGTATGAGTCTAGACCTCACCCTGACACTATTTATGTAACTTTGCACATATGACAATATATTAGCTCTTAAATTTTCATTTGTGACCTATGCGATTTAGATGGCCTTTAAATCACTTTCCAAGTTGAATGCTACTCATTGTTTCAAGAAATATGTTTTTTGGACCAGGAGGTCAGCTGTGTTCCTGGAGGTAATGACCAGTATTAAAGATGTGGAGTTTAAGATACAATAGGGAAGATATTAACAGAAATTATGTATGCAATTATTTTATCTATATATATCTCTGTATATGTGTATCTGTATCTTTATCTACATCCATATCTATAATAACTTAGGATATTGCTTTTGGTGGTAGGATTCAACGAAAAAAAAATTCCTTTCTTTCTCCCTACTTTCTTTTTTCTGAACTACTCTGCAGCCACTGTCAATGTAAATTTGATCTGGCACATCAGCCATCGCCCTAAATTCAGAGATGATGTGTTCCCTGTCTACAAGGCAACAGATGAGACTGTATGCCAAGCCCCTGCTCTCTATATCACAGTTCCATCCTTCATCATCTCCTAGAGACAGATTCACAGTCCTCAATGGTTTCACAGACTGAGAGCATTGTTATTATTTACACTTAGTTTCTTCCCACCTGTTTCTAAAAAATTGGTTAGTAGTCAAACAGAAGGAAAACAAAAATTTGCATGTTCTATCAATCTTCCTGTCTCCTGAGATGTGAGATTTATAATGGAAGAAGGCAGTGTTAGGAGGAGAACTAGATAGGGAGATAGAAGACTGGTTTCTGTGTTAAAGGAAATGATGTAAGATAAGAACGAGTGATCTAGGACTGGAAAGTGCTATCTACTCATGAGGCAGCCTTACTATTATTCTGGGTGATTTTTGTTGTTTTGGTCATAACAAGTACATATGCTTGAAACCCCATTTAACCCCTCAGGTTACTGTCCTATAGATTAATGGGTTTTAACTAAATATTACCAATCTAATATCCAGCCTAAAGATAACTATTCGCTTAAAAACATATTACTTCTTAATTCGGGCAACTCATTGTATCCAGTACTAAATAAATAATAGACATTATCTGTTGACATTAAAGAGAAGAGAAAGGCCAACCAATGGGAAGTAACTATGTTAAATAAGGTATTTAAAAGACTTATTTTATTGTTATTATTATTCCAGGATTGAACTTCATTCTTTAGATATCAAAATTCATTCATTTAATGTCTTCAATCTTTCGAGTGTTACTTATTCTCCCAGGGAGAGTTTATCCAGGTCCCAGTGTGTCTATCATGGCTTTAGCCATTACGTCTGAAAACAAGAACAAGATAGTCCCATCCCAATCCCCTCAAATGGCTCATTTTTTTTCAAGAGAGAAGATCTTTCTTGGAAGCACACTCAACAACTCTTTCTTGCTTTTCTTGCCACAGCCATGTGATCACTAGTCATTGGGTATGGTGGGGAAATCTCAATACATGTTATGTAAGAGACAGAGAAAGCATATTCTTTTCTTTTCTACCATCTTTAGTTAGGTCTTGTATAGGAATAAGTTTTCTGCTTTGCTCTCTTTGCCACTTCCAAGTAAGTACTTATCCCTAAGTACTTATCATTAAATTTTATTCCTTTCTTCACCTTATCAACCACTGTCATCTACCACTCACCAGTTAGTAGGTCTTTATCCATTGATGTCTTTAGCATCTGGCTTAGGGGATCTTCTTTACCACTAACTCTTATTACCATTATTAGTGGTCCTCACCACAACTCTGATAATAGTCCTCGCCACAACTCTGATAATAGTATCCAATGGCTTGGATTGCCATTCTTGACATTCCATCTCTAATGACTGTGTCCCTTTCTGCTCCCACTTTCTGGTGCCCATTTCCATAGTCTTAAATTGGAACTTGTCCCACCTATGACTGACCATTCACTAAGATATCTATTTTAAATGCCCTATTCTCTAACAACCATCTTATTCTAAGTAAGAAACCAAACTTTCTAGATAAATGTATTTTCTCTTCTCCTAGAAAATTATTTTAGATATGTGTCTCCCTCCTAAGAATGTTAGCTTTTCCCATGCCCACACATAAGGGTAACCGAAGACAATAGCTAATCTTGTATGAACCCAGTCATTTAAGATTTTTTTTTAAAATCTTTCTACCACCGAGATCCTGTCCAAAATATTTCTGTCCTCCTTTTCTCTCTAAAATGTACGGACTTTCTTTTGTCTAACATCAGCCTATCCATCCCCTGCCCCACTCAACTTGTTCACAGGTAAAATTATTCATTGTTCTTTCAGTCTTGTATTATTTTCTATAATTGCCTCAAAAATAAATCTTCAAATCCCTCCACTATTCATTTATAGAGTTGTCTCTCTTGCTCAGCACTTCAGCTGGCCTGTGTCACTTATTAGGTGGAGTGAGCTCATCCCCGAATCCCTGAATCTTTGGTTGCTGTTTTAACAGTCTATGTTGGTTCCAAATTGCCTATTCACATTACCTCTAACATGGAAGCACCCAGTATGGGCTATACTAGGTGAACCCAAATCACGTTTCTTGCACATGCATTGTGCAGAACACCATGACTAATTTCTGTTTCTATAAAACTTCCCCTTTGTTGAGGCTTCATTGGTGGTTCAGTACATGAATTATTATGCTACATACTTAATTCTGTATCTTATTTGGTAATTCATTGTTGCTTTATAGGTATGACTTCCGTCTCTTTCTCTAAATGGCAAGGTTTTTGTATTTTTAAGCCTTAGATATCATTTTCATTGACCAAATATATGTGCTTGTATATAACTTTCATTTATAAAGTGAATTGTCAAGTGAAAATGTGATTAGTCTCCTATTAAGGCAACTGTCTTTGTTAGCTACACTTGGACACAAGGTTCCAGCTGCATTGTTCATTTTCTCTGTCATCTGTATCTTGTGATTTTTTAGAATCTGTTTTGTGTCCCCAGAGTACTTAGGGAGTCTCAGTAGAACTCTCCTTAGCTGGGCTGATGACACCCGTATAGTGGTCTCTTTAGACACCTAATGAGTGCTGGGGAGGTAGCAAAATTCTCACATCTAAGAACTTCACCCCCATGGTTTGCCACAAAGCCTTGTATCCTCATTTTCAGATACCTCTTGTTAAAAATCAAACAAAGGTCTCTTCCACTCAGCAGGAGTCCTGGGAGGGAATCTCTTTAAGACCAGCAAGGCTGTCTCAAACTATTTTTCCGTTTTCTGAAGGTGGTTATAATTTCATGTGTTTGAAATACATGTAGGCAGCACCTTTGATGCCTCATGCTCATGGACCCTGAATTCTGGTAGACCTGAGCCCAATTCTGGCTCTTCCACTTACTGGAATAACAGGATACTCAGCATCTCAGAACATCACTCCTTTAATCTGTTAAAAATGAGAATAATAGCATAACTTCAAACAATTGAACTTGGATACAGCCAGGCAATGCATGTGAAATGCTCAGTACAGACTTAGAATAAAAGCCCAGTGAATGTCAATTCTATTACTTCTGTTCTCACCTAGGAAATCTATATGAAGGGATTTTTTTTATACCTGAGGAAAATGTAGATGCCCAAACATTATTTTATCACTGTTATTTATCAAGTAGTAAATAAATCAAGTAGTAAATAAAAATCTGAATGGGCAACACTACAATGAAGAATATGTATGAAGAGATAGTATGTATTACAATTATGCTTGTAATTATTTTGGATAGTATATAAACATAGTTTTGCTTCAATTTAAGTGACTGAAACAAGATGAAATTAAATATGTAGTATGATGTTAGCAATATACAAATTATAAACATGGCTGATACAACTGATGATAATGGTTAGAGTAAAGCCATATGACCTGACAGTTTTGTTAACAGTGCTGATAGAAAGAAAGCAGCAGAGCATGGCTTACCCAGACATTTGCATATCAGCAGGATGGTGTAGCACATTGAAAAGAGGCTGGGCAGCCCTGGTGACTCAGCGGTTTAGGGCTGCCTTCAGCCCAGGGCCTGATCCTGGAGACCGGGGATCAAGTTCCATGTCAGGCTCCCTGCATGAAGCCTGCTTCTCCCTCTGCCTGTGTCTCTGCCTCTCTGTGTGTGTGTGTATCTCATGAATAAATAAAATAAAATCTTAAAAAAAAAAAAGAAAGGAAAGAGGTAATGGAGTAGTAAGATAGTGGTCTCAGCCTAATGGTCATGGAACCATGGATTTCACTTCCTGAACTCACTAAAGCATCTAGAGCAAGCCACTTCCCTTTAGTGAACCTATTTCTACATCTGTAGAAAAAGATCAGTAGATTAGGGCAAACGAATGAAAATGATAGCATTTTCTGAGGGTCTATGACAGTGCCATGCAAACTTCATATTTTGCTTCTATACTCACAGCTCTTCAGGATAGTTATGATTATCCCTTTTTTATGTGTCATGAAAAAGGCTCAGAAAAAAAAACAGGTATATTTCTAGGTTTGCACAGCTAGTATCTTGTAGAGTTGAGATCTGCACATGGTTTTATTGGATCCTAAAAATCATATTCCATCTTTTGTCCATGTGACTGAATGTAAGAATGCCAGCATGGGGGAGCAGGAAGGAGGAGGCTGTATTATTTACTAAAGTAGGTAGGAAAGAAGAACCAGCACTTAGCCAAGAAAGATAGTCAAGAACGCTGTGATTTCTTACCTTCCTGGCTTTCCTGGTTTCCCCGTGCACCTCTTCCTGCTGCATTTAAATTTGCACTTCAAGCCTGAGTAAACTTCTTCAAGCAAAAGTCTGAGCTCACTACCTTGCTCTACAAGTTCCCTCTACTTAAAAGAATAGTGGAAGTTCCTCAGAGTAGCATTCAATATCCTCCAAGTCTGGTCTTTCCTCACCCCCATCCCAGAATTCTCTCCAATGATGCCAACACCAATGCCCACTCTACTCTGACTAGACCTCCACATTCCCCATTGGAACCCTATAACCTACTGTTCTGTCTTTCACCAGGCTTTTGCTTGTGGCATCTCCCCACCTACCACCCTTGGAACACATGCCCTTCTTCTGCAAGCTTTGAGTAGAAACATCCATGTTCTTTGTAGAAAAAGGACCAGTGTCTCTTCAAGACTTATGTGGCCAGAGCTGGGAGAAATAGAGAATCTTGGACTTCAAAAGGCTTGTAGATTTGAATGCCAAAAAGGCTGCTGGAAATGTCAGAGAAACACAGCAGAACAAAAGATGAGTTAGATGGATTTTATGGTGTTCTTGAATACCTCAAACTGCAGTTGTTAGTTACAGTATATTGCTTATAATGGTGATATATAATTGCTTTTAATTAATTTCATAAATCTGTTAATTCATATGTAGGTTTTACTGTGTAAACTATATTAGTGCATTTGTGTTTATATAGTTTTATAGCTTATAGACATGAATAATACATGATTTTAATTTTAACTTTATTTTAGGATGATGAAAACTCTTTTTCTCTAGGGAATATATTATAATAAGAGATATTCTTTATATTTGAAGACCTGTTTATATTTTAAAATATCTTTGGGTCATTATCTTATTTGATACTTGAAGCACTGCTTAAAATTACTAAGAAATTGAGGGTGAGAGAGGTTAAGTAATTTTTCTCAAGCTACACAGCATCCAAGAAGACTTGAGATTAGAATATATGACTTTTTCATTACCTTCTCCATAGGTCATGGTATTTTTTTTCAAAGAACTCAAAGAACAAGAAGATAATTTAAAATTTAAAGATTTGCGTATTTTTTTTTCAGTCTGTTCCTAGAAGATGGGAGGTGGGGAACGGGGCACTTCTTCTTGCCAATTACATTTCAAATTTATTTTTTTATTCCAAATTATATATAAAAAAAGAAAATTCTTCACTGATTGCCTTTCTTTTTGGTGAAAGTGCATTCTCTATTTATCAGATAACTTTTTGATAATTATGTCAATGGATTTGATATTCCTTTTAGCTATATTTATATCCCTAAAAGCCAAACTCATCAGCAACTGCAAATAAAGTCACCATCATCATCACTCACAATATTATTTTCACCAAGGCAAAATATAAACGATGGCATGGTTGAAACATATTGATTGTATTTCTTTGGAAAATCATGAAACTTCCTCTGAGATATACTATTTGTCATAACTGTATTTTTAGCCAAGAATAATGAATAACTGATAAAATGAAATATGGTAGGACATAATTGGTAAATGGAGAGCATTTTGCAGAAATCACTCAGAGTATTTTGAATTTCATTTCTAGTCATGGTTTATTTAACACTAGCTGAGCACTCAGAGTTGTGCACAAAAGATTGATGATCTTTTAGAGCAATTCCTAAGTGTAATATTATGTCTTAAAGAATTATGCCTCTTTAAGGGTGCTGAGAAAGATGTTAGGAAGCATCAATAACAATTCAAGTATTACTAACCATCTGCATTTTGTAAATCAAGTAGACAGAGGGTTTCCCCATACATCCCCTAAAGGAATTGAACAATCCCAAAAGACATTTACTAAAGTATTTGTATAACAGTATAGTTTGTTACTGAAAGGTAATAGATTTGTGGATAACCCTAGATGTCTTAAGAAGAAGAATGGAATAGAAATAATACAAGAATCTACACAGGGGAGAATTTCTATGAAAGTTTGGTGTTGGCATTAATGTTTCAGTTGGCATTTCCTAAAGAATCATTTTTGCTCCCAGCGGGGAAATCATAACGTTCTGTCTAGTGAGTGTTGTTCTAAATAGTTCTTCTGTGTCCTAAAGATTTTTACGAGGTTCTCTCAGTACATATATTGCCTCCAGGAAATAATTCATTCATTGAGAACCTTTAGATCTTAGAAACTTGAGAAGTTGATGTTTGTAACAAATGCTTTCCAAGCACCTTTCTCATTTCTGTCTTTCTTGCTTGGTTTCTGTGCTTCATCTTCTCTTCAGGCAGTGGGATATCATAACATTAGTATAGGTTTAGAGTCAGAAAACTGGATAGGGGGGTGCCCGGGTGGCTCAGTTAGTTTAGTGTCTGCCTTCAGCCAAGGTCATGATCCCAGGTCCCGGGATGGAGCCTCACATAGAGTTCCTTGCTTAGCAGGGAGCCTGCTTCTCCATCTCCCTCTGCCTGCCACTCTGCCTGCTACTCTGCCTATTTGTGCACACTCTCAATGTCTCTTTCTCTCTGTCAAATGAATAAATAGAATCGTAAAAAAATGGATTGGAGTTTCAGATCTGGTATCTATTAGCTCTGAAGCTATGGACACATTACTTGGCTTCCTTGTTCTTTAGTCTTTTCATCTCTAAGATGGTGATAATAATAGTACTTAGGAGCAATGCTCAGAAAAAAAATGATACAGAATAGATATTCATTTAAAGTAAGCTATTAAGCCTCTTAACCCTTCTGATTCTGAGATCCCACTTTAAAGTTTGGGGAAATAATATACTATTGAGTATATTAGAATATACTCAGTATATTCTAACGTGCAACCCAGTAGTCGTTGCATCTGATCAAAGAAAAAAAAAGTATGAAATGTTCTGGTAAAATAGTTTGCTTTATCTTTTTGGAAGAGACAACTTGTTTAATTGTATTGGAGTCAGAGGATTTGGGTTTGAGTCCTGGTGAAAAAAAAAAGATTCTACTGGTGAACAAACCACTTCATTTCAGAGGCTGTTTCTATTTTGGAAAAGTATTAAAAACTGTTATTAATCTAGGTCACTGTGAGACTCCATATGAGGTAGGGTATGCAGTCATATAGCTTTTAAAAATGGAAAAATATAAGATATATTGTTAATATTAACTGTTAATATCAAAATTACTGAGAACCAAATGGATTGCCATGCTTCTTCCTTTTGCCTGTTTTTCTTTCTTCTTTCTTTCTTTCTTTCTTTCTTTCTTTTCTTTCTTTCTTTCTTTCTTTCTTCTTTCTTTTTCTTTCTCTTTTTCTTTTTTTTAGATTTTATTTATTGATTGATGAGAGACACAGATAGACAGAAGCAGAGACATAGGCAGAGGGAGAAGCAGGCTTCCTGCAGGGAGCCCAATGCAGGACTCCATCCCCAGACCTCAGGATCATGCCCTGAGCCAAAGGCAGATGCTCAACCACCGAGCCACCCAGGTGTCCCCTTTTGCTTGTTTCTAGGGAAAAAGTAGAGACATCATGCTTTCCTTCCTATGCACTAAATTCAGAAGGATGCCTCTCCCTGATGAATTGCATGTAAACTTTCCATTCTATTGCTGAGAGGAAGCCAAGTCATCATTCAGGAGTTACGTGTCTTTGCCAATCTGTCTGCTAGCTGCTATGGAGGATGCAGTTAAGTCTTACATGGATCCTTTCTTGAGGAGTAGAATCTATTGGAAAAAGTGAGGATAAACACAAACTGGGTGTCCGAAGTGCTCAGAAGTGGAGAAAAAGCACATAGATTACATCTGGACTGTATGGCAGAGATTAACTGGGTTGAGTCTTGTGGGAAACAGAAGAGAGACAAGCAGCATTCTTAGAAAACTATGAGGGCAGCATCAGAGGGAGGCAATGGGGTGTATCCAGGGTAAAGATAAATTTTATTTTGATTAGGTCCTCCTATATCGTTTGGAAATTTAATGGGACTAAAAACTGGCCACTGTGGAAGTTAGGCTTCATCCAGAAGATATGGGAGAGCTAATACAAATTTTAAAGCCAGGGTGAGGTGGTGACAGAACTATTTTTATCCACATTCTGGCATAACCTTGGTTGCTGTTGCTCCTGTATGGATCTACATACTTGGATCTCTTCTTTCACCTTAAAGGAGGTAGCCCCAGTGCCCTTTGTCTTTTTCTTTCCCAGCCTACGTCTGCACACAAGATTCCTCTTCTTTCCCCCCTCCCAGAAACCTCCCCAACCTGTTCTTTGGCTTCCTTCTGTTCCATCCACTTAGATGTCCTTAGCCAGCTCACAACCTTTACAAATCAACTCAGTGCTTTCATTGCCTTTTTTGTCCTCTAGATAGATTCCACTGCCCACTCACTGTGTCTGCCTGATGCTGCCCTGAAGCTTTACAATTACAGGTGCCTAATGGTGGGTAATGTACTGGTTTGTTTACATGCCTGTGTCCCCAAATAAACTGTGAGACTTTTGATGAAGTGGCCCATGTCTTACTCTTTTTTTGTAAGCCACTTTACTTCATTTTATTACCAACAGGCATAACCTTATGGTTATGGGATATAATGTTGCTGACACTGAGCACCAGAAAATCTAATTTGAAATTAGTTCTAAGGTACTCCATCGCCTTAGAATTCAATGTGTTCACACTATAATCTTTAAATCAGCCTATGCTTTGTTGCTGTAATTTTAATCTGATATTCATTCATTTATTAAGTGCATGTGTATAGAGAGGAAGTTAGATTATGTGAAAAAATTCTGAGAAGAATATAAATAGACCTCAGTTCTAGACTTAGTTCTTCCTCCAAATAGATCTTTGATCTTAGACAATCATTTAAAATTTGTAGATGTGAGTTTGCTAGCTATGAACTGAGACTTTGGTTGCATGTTCCCTGGGATTCCTTTCAGCTCTAGCATGCTACAATGTGTATAGTGCCAAACATAACAGAGTTTCCTTATGACTATCAGAATGAAGATAAAAACTGTAGATGTTTGAAGGAAACTAATAATTCCCCCTCCTTGTCCAACCAAATTATAGAGCAACTGACATACAGGAACTGGCTAGATATTAAAACACACAATTCACTTCATGTCTTACAGATATCAGTTAGAAAATGCAGCCTGGACATGAAATCAGAAGAGGAATTCTTATTACCTCTTCCATGAATCGAGCCCTGCTATAGATGGATATCTAAAGGACTGCAGGGAACTTAGTACACTAACAGCAAGAGTAGACGGGGAAACGTTCTAAGCTTGGGGGTAGGTCCTTCTAGAGGAAGACAAAGAACAGGAATATACACTACTACCTTTAACTTTGATCAGTAGTGTAGCCAACAAACACCAAGATTAAACACATGCCAGTGCCACTTTCTGTGCTTCACAGAGTAGTAAGTGACAGCAAGAAGATAGGAAAATCTACCCCTACATATTCTGAAAAGGTGGAAAGATTGAGATTTTCTATTTCTGTATGTGCTGCCAAAGGGAGCACAAGAGATTTTCTATTTCTAGGCAGAGAGGAACATAAAGTGAAGACCAGCACCACCAACATACAGACACACGGACACGCACACACATAATCTGTTCTACAAAATGCATGCAGTGAGGTTGCTTTTAACAGAAATGATCAAAACTGTGTTATTCTTTAGAACCTAGAATCAAAAGATGTCACTGAGATTGAGGAGTTGCAGATATGTAGCCACCACTTGGAGCACTTATCTTTCTGGTCTCATTCCTACTTTATGAAATTTTTATTATCCAAAAAATTATAACAGGTTTGGAAGTGTATTTATTGGTTCAGTGTTGGAAGTCATATATCTTCTCAAAGAAGATGTTGACTAAACATGATTCAAAGGCAGAAAATTAGGTACTGCAATAGTAAATCCTTCAATGTCCCCTCTCTGTATCTAAACAAATAAATAAATGCAAAAAACAGTGGGTATGGTCTCTCTTTACTCTCCTAGATACTGTCCCCATGCATTTTTTTAACATGCTTCCTCTTTGTATATAATGTTCTTCCTTATCTTGCCTGATGTAAATCTTCAAAGCTAAATGAACCTTCCCCACCTCCTCACTCACAGTTAAGAATCTCTCGCAGCCTCACTATCTTCCCTGACCTCTGAACTAAGTATAAAGTAGTCTCCCTCTAATCTCCCTACCTCTGTCTCACACCATGTATCCTCCTGTAATTCACTAGACGTTTAAGAGGACTTCTAATTTGTGTTCATTTGTCTCTCAAGTCACTGGTCTGTGCATTGCTCAAGATCAGAGACATTATATACACAAGAGGTTACCAATAAATCTTTGTCCAATAAATGAATAATTGATGCTTTTTTGTTCAGTGAATGAATAATAGATGTTTTAAAAGAAATTTTATAGATGCAATTAAATAGTTTGGTTTTATGGACAGTTTTCTAAATCCAAAGGTAGTAAAGTTGAAAATCTTGAGAAGAAGAAATGGAGACAAGATCTGAATGTAAGTGGTTTATTTGTGACGTGATTCTAGAAATCATGGGAGAGAAATGGAGAAGAGAGTAGGGAAGGGAAGAAAGTCAGTAAAAATTGTGCTAACTGGTTGCCATTGTGGGTTGCTGGGCCTTCCTCTTGGTAGAGATCTCTGAAAAACTGCAAAGAGCAAACCTCAGGGTTCTCCCACCCAAGAAACGTGGAAGCTGAAATTTAAGCACTGAACTCCTGTTAGTGATTAACTGAATCCTGCTTCTATGCTTCTATGCTGCTAATTCATTGGTACTTCCAGAACATCCTTATGAGAGCCATGTCAGTTTTAGTGACCAGATAAAGCCCTTAGGCAAAAGTTCCTAGGTACCGGAGCAGGAAGTCACCAAGTCAGTAATAACAGGAACACTGAGTACAAGGGGGATTAGTAAATGTCTCAACAACATCTTTAAGAATAGCCAATCCATATTCAGAAAACTTGTCAGTTCTTGTAAGAACAAGCTTCTGACCATGTGCAAGTAATAGAGTTTGTATGTGATTTGTCCTTGAGTGGCTAATTAATCTTCTAATTATATTTTATCAGAGGAAGAGCTCAGTTTTTGACTTTGCTAATTGTAGGTTTGATATCAGCCACAATATTTGTAACAACCTTCATAAAGGAAGCCCAAAATATTGGACCCATGAGTAGCCTCCACTCCTACCACCGTGGGTGTTCACTATATGGGCGCATTGAACAGGTTCTAGAGTGGACAATAACAGAGGCTGTTTACCCTCCACTGGAGTAGTTCATCTAATTTATCTGGTTGTGCAGGGGTTTAGCTGAGATGCACACCTTTTCTAGTGGGCATTGGCCTGAGATAAAATGATTTATACATTTTGGGCCATGTCATAGGTTCATCCCCATGCATCGTTCTGAAAATTTTCTCATTTCATTATCCTCAACTTCTTTTATTTATTGATCTTATTAGAGATTTGTTTATTTATTATTTATTATTATTTATTTATTTATTTATGACAGAAAGAGAGAAGCAGAGATACAGGCAGAGGGAGTAGCAGGCTCCATGCAGGGACTCCCCAGATCCCGGATCACACCATGAGCTGAAGACAAATGGTCAACCGCTGAGCCACCCAGGCATCCCCATTATCCTCAACTTTAGTCTTTTCCGAGGTAAGCTATTTTCATTGCTTAGGTATCTCTGTGTATATTTCTTATCTTTTACCACTTTTCCCATGAGGTTGATGAACACTACACAGCTGAAAATCTGCCAACTAGGGAAGAATGACCATCACCACTGTATCTCATGGATATCATTGATTGGGGTTGTATGCAGAAATTGTATATTTTCTCCTCACACTGACATATGAAGTTGACTCATTTATGAACTAGTCTCATGTTATCTTTCTAATGTCAGCTGGTCATAGAGAGCTCCTAATAGCACCATAAGTGTGAGCTGAGGAGAGACATTGGTCAGAAGACTCTTGTGATATAAGGATCTGGATTCCCAAAGTACTATTTTAATAATATGATAGATTGATGCTGTGCTCTTCTGACAATATTTAGCTCATAAGGAATTCATTGTATGGTATAAAGGATACTATATATGAGCTCACATATGAATATATCCATTGCATACTCATTAGATGTCTCATATTCTACAGGGCTTCTACTAAGGTCCAGTAGTTTCCCAAAAATTCTGTTCAAAAGTGAATAGTGTTGTGGCATAAAGAACACAGCCTGGCTTCAGAGGTTTGTCAAAGAATCAACATGTTGTAGAACACCATGGGTAACATGTAGATACCTTTACCTCCTTGAATGTACTCATTTGATCTGCTTCCTGAAGTAAATGCAGAAGACTATATATGATGTTCTAAACTCATTCAAAACTGACAGCCCTATGAGTTATCTAATAAATGAGTCAGAAGTATGTTATTAAAAGTGATACTTGCTGCCTTCAAAACTCAAAATGGTCATCTAAGTACTTTTCTAGTTTCTTAGTGATAGGAAGGACAAGGTGAAATATTCTGAAATTCATTTTTAAAGAAATGTCTCAGAACTACCTAAACTCTCAAACCCTTAAAAACCTCAAAGATATGTGAAGCCCCCCAAACATTTTGGATTTAATATCCCACCTTTTGATGCATAAGTGCCTTTCCAGAATTTACAGACAGCTTGCCATTTCATGTCAGGTCAAATTAACATGATGTTATCAGTTTAGGGCAAAGATATAAACACTACAGTATCCAAGTCAAATGTAGACTGTCACCTGTTTTCATACATGAAGTCTTATTGAGACAAGGTCATATTCATTAATATTTTTTATTTGAGTATAATTAACACACAATGTTACATTAGTTTCAGATATACAGCATAGTGGTTCAACAACTCTATACATTATGCCATGCTCATCACAAGTACAGCTACCACTTGTCATCATTCAACATTATTACAATACCATTTACTGTATTCCTTATATTGTACCCTTTAATCCCATGACTTATTTACTATATAACTGTGTCTGCAAATCCACCTTCACAAATCCCCCACCCTTCTCCCCTCTGGTAACCATGAATTTGTTCTCTTTATTTATAGGTCTGATTCTGGTTTTAGTTTGTTTATTCAGTCAGTTTATTTTCTAGATTCTACATATAAGTGAAATCACACAGGATTTGTCTCTCACCCTGACTTATTTCACTTAGTATATAATACCCTCTAGATTTATCTATGTTGTCACAAGTGGCAAGATCTCATCCTTTTTCTTTGACTAATATTCCCGTGTGTGTGTGTGTGTGTGTGTGTGTGTGTGTGTGTGTATCACATCTTCTCTATCCATTCTTTTACCAGTGGGCACTGGACACCTGTGTTGCTTACGTATTTTGATTATTGTAAATAATGCTGCAATAAACAGAGGGATACATATGTCTTTTCAAATTAGTGTTTGTGTTTCCTGTGGGTAAATACCTAGTAGTGGGATTACTGTATCATTTGATATTTCTATTCTTAATTATTTTTTGAGGAACTTCTATATTGTTTTCCATAATAGCTGTACCACTTTACATTCCCACCAACAATGCCTGAAGTTTCCTTTCTCTCTACATTCTTATCAATATTTGTTATTTCTTGTCTTTTTTTATTCTGGCCATTCTGTTAGTGTAAGGTGATATCTCTCTGTGGTTTTGATTTGCACTTTCTTGATGACTGGTGATGTTGAACATCTTTTCATGTATCGGTTGGCCATCTATATATCTTCTTTGGGAAAATGTCCACTGGGGTCCTTTGCCCATTTTTATGCAATTATATAAGTTGCAAATATCTTCTTCCATTTAGTAGGCTGCCTTTTTGTTTTATTGATGGTTTTCTTTGCTGTGTAAAACCTTTTGATTTTGAGATAGTCCCAATAGTTCAAATTTTTGCTTTTGCTTCTCTTGCCTTAGGAGACATGTCTAGAAAAGTGTTGTTATGGCCTATGTCAAAGAAATTAATGTTTACCTTCTTTTCTAGGGGTTTGGTTTTATGGTTTCAAGTCTCACATTTAGATTTTTCATCCATTTTGAGCTTAGTTTTGTGTGTGGTGTAAGAAAATGGTCCAGTTTCATTCTTTTGCATGTAGCTGTCCAGTTTTCCCAGATCATTTATTGAAAAGGATTGTCTTTTCCTCATTGTATTCTTCTCTCCTTTGTCATAGGTTAATTTCTGGGCTCTCTATTATGTTCCAATGATTTACATGTCTATAATACCCTACTGTTTTGATTTCTGCAGCTTAGTAGTATATCTTGAAGTGTGTAATATCCACAACCATTAATTTATATAATGCCTATGACTCTTCAATGACAGAGTTTAGAAGTCATGACAAAGACTACATGGTATGCAAAGTCTAAAATACTTCCTACGTGACTCTTCATGGTAGAAGTTTGTTGAACTCTGATAGAGCAGAACAGTGCAAGCATGTCTAGATTATTCCCTTTAATCTACACTGAGACAGAGTAGGAGATTAATATAGTTTTGAATCAAGACTGTGAATATGTACTGCTACCTTTCCGAGTGGATGCTAATAACGTGTGATTCTCCCTCCTGATAGACATTCAAAAATGTAGTTTCCCCAATCTATGGCTATAGAGCAGACAATGATGATTTCTTCTAGAAAAGATATAACTCCAGACAGAAGTTTTTATTGAGACTTCCAATTTGATACATTTATGAAAGATTATAATCATCTATCAAGATCCATCTTTTTTCTTTCTATTTTTACATACCATGTCAGTGAGTTAAGCTGTATGTATAGGAAGACATAGTTATTGTATACTATTGATGATATAGCATTAAAATTTCTTCCCTAAACATATATGATCTTCATTTCAGTCATGTACTCTGGAGTCCAACAACTGGCTTAGATCTGGAAACTGGGTAAGAGAGAGTGATTTTCCATTGGATTAGTTGATATCAGCCTTCCTTCTTGTATGTTCTTAATCTTTTAAAAACTATATAAATAAAACATTATTCTCATTGGCTGTTCATCTACCTTGCCACTGGAAATTCCATCACCACGGTCCCTGGCTGCCTTCTGGAACTTGCTGCCTGTCTAACTTATCACTAATAATTGTGTGTACCACTTTGTCTCAACTATTTGAAATTCTTTCATCCCTACCTATTAAGATAATACTGGCATCTCTTATTTATTCATTGAACATTATTATTTCAAAGCCTCAAGAACTAACCTATATTAGGATTGACTTAGAGCATCCTTATAGGTATATTCAATTCTAAATCACTGCAGAATGCCCCCTCTTTTAATAAACTGTCCCCAATCCAGCCATATATTGTTTTTGACCCTCCAAATATATCCTTAGACATCTTCCTACTGATTCTTTTTTTTTCTTCCTACTGATTCTTGATGGTGTGCACTATCTACCTCTTTTCAGAATACATCCTTTCATCTTTTGGCCATGCAGACACTAAATATTGGTTTAGAACAATAAAGAGAGGAACAGATTTTGAGAGGGTTAAGTATCACATTTGTTGGCATTTACCTTGGACAAAACCCTTGGATAGTCTTCATACAATGAGAGATTGTTCTTCTTTATAAAGAGTAGAAGGCCACTCTGAATCATAGAAGATTTAGGGAAATCTTAAGATTCAAGTTTCTCAAACACATCTACCCAATGTTCATATCCTACATCTTAAGAGTTGTGGGTTTTTTTAATCATGGACTTAATTTTACTATAGAAGACTGGCTGAATATTCAGACTTCATCCTAACTTGGAAATCTTAGAGTAAGGTCTTGAGCCTACTAGTCAACAAAATCTATCTTCCAGGTGAAGTTGAGGGTGTTTTAAAACATTTCCATTGGGGTTTACTTTATTTTAGTGTTCCCTGGGTTAATAGTTGACTAAACTGAGACTAGTATGTTCTTATTTCAGAGATCTGTGGTAATTTTTAGTAACCTGAATCCTTGTTTCCAATTGTCCCATCAAGTACATCTTCCCACACCTACGTCTATTCTATCACCTTTCAGCCATGGTTGACCATCTTATTAACCTAACTTAGCACACATTACAGTGCCATATTACCATTTGGCCATTAACCATATAATCCCAGAATTCTGTTCCTATGATTCATAATTCTACTTTTGGCTCCAATTATCATAGGTTCTGTTTCCCTTGAACATATTCTGATACAAGTTTTTGATTACAGTAGTTGATTTTGAGAGGGGTCACAGGTTGCACCAGTAGGGAATGGGGATGTAAATCAGGGAAGACAAAAATCTCAATACAGTGAGTGCTAAAGAAAACTTATAAGACCAACCGAGGCTTGATGCCACTGGAAACTACATGAAATATTTCTGTTAGACATAGGCCAATGTGACAAAAATTGAGCTGAATGTAAATAAAACAGGAAGTAAAATGCCCAGTCCTTTAGGGAGCAGTCTGGGACTTTGAGTATAATAGGGATAACTGAAATATGAGTCCATGAATAAAGAATTAAAATACTCACAAATGCTATCCCAGAGATAAGATCTAGCAAGGAAATATATTAAAAAATATCCCCTCATGTAAAAAAAGTATATATATATATATAAAAGACTTTATGATGAAAATTATGCTCTCTATACTTCCCCATTACTGGTCTTACTAACCGGGATCATCTACTATTAACAATTTATGTGTTTAGTTCTTATTGAAGTTATTACAGAAATGTGCATTGCCTTAACAAATATTGCTTTAGTGAGAGCTATGTGTATTCCATCACTTCTCATCTCTGATTCCTCTTAGTAGTAAAATTATTGCTTACTTCATATATTCAGTTGTCTTTGCATTTTATATAACTATATACAGAGATATGTAGAACGACATAAATACAGATATAGTTAATTATTGATGCTGTATATATTTTAGATAGCATGTCTTGGGATGAAGATAATAGTGCACTTATCTTTCACTTGGAGAAAAGAAGTTTGATTTGAGTCTTTCAATGACATTATTTGACTTCCAGGGTTAATAATCATGTGTATTGACAAACCAGTCTTTCCTTCTATGTAACATCAAGTGAATCAATAAAAAACTAAAATAACAATAGCAACAAAAATAAATAGAATAAACAGCAATAAAAAAAATCAAAAATAGAAAATCAATTAACCCATACCTAGCAAAAATTCTGAGGCAGCTATGAGAGTCTTTGTCTTTTCTTTAACTTTATAGCTTCTACTGAATTATTTTGATCTTTTTAATATATAGTGTGAAATACTCTTTCCTTTGTCTCTTCATCCTGGATATTAGCTATACAGAAAGTTATGCTATCAGGCAAAATTCTTAACTTCAAAACTTGAATTTCAAGTTGTAGTAACAACAATGAACATATTTTAGACATGTGTCTGGAAGTCTAAAATAAAGCTATTAATACAGGAGAAATGAAGAAACTTAGAAAAATAAAAATATTTCTGGATTAGGAGTGTGGACACTTAGATTTAGGATTCTGTTATTTCATTGACTAATCTTAAAATAAAAATAAAAATGAGCACCTTGTTCATGCAAGCTCTCTGCTAAGTACTGAGACCAGAGTAGGGAATAAAGCACATACAGATCTTGTGGTCTTAAAAGAGAATATTCCGTACATACCAATTGTGATAAATAGAGCAAAGAGGTAGAGAGAAAAATGTCTAAGACAACCCAGAGATGAAGGCCTTATAAACTCATGAGGGAAGCTCTGAACTAACCAGCTCCCTGGCTCTGGCCAAGTTAACCTCACCTCACATTTGTGTAATGTGGAGACTCCATTAACTGATTTTCTTGAGCCTTTTTTGCTTTAAGATAATATGTAACTATAAGTACACTTTCTTGAATATATTTACTTGTTACTGTTGTGCTGTTAGCTGCTATGAACAAAATTTACTGTAATTGCACAGAGTTCATTGCCATACTGAATTTTTAGGGAAAAGCAAATTGCCATTTGCATGCAAAAATATCTTTAGTTTGGCTTTTTTTTTTCAATCCTTTCATAAAAATTAATGGTCAGACATTCTGATACAGAAATATTTATTTCTCTAAAACCACTTTCTCTTATTCATGCACTTTGGTCACAGTATGCCATTTTTGGATCATAAATTTTGATTTATACTCAAGTCACAGTAAGGGGATATTGATTCACTTGAACATATTTGATGCAGTACATTTCTGAATGCTACAGTTGCCTACAAAACAGCAAAATTATTTCTCCCTATTCTTATCTTCAAGGGAACTTCTTTTTTTTAAGATTTATTTATTTATTCATGAGAGACACACACACACACACACAGAGAGAGAGAGAGATAGAGAGAGAACACTTATTTATTCCATACCATTTTTGAGTTCCTAAGAAGGTCATTTAATTTCTGGAAAATTAAGCTTATCCATTGCTAAATACTCACTTTGCAATTTTTCTTTCTTTCTTTTTTTTTTGTATTGTGTGTAGGTGGATGTAATTAAGACAGGTTGTTGGACAGCCTAATGACATGGTTAGAACATACTAAAGAACATTTCCTTGAATGTAGGCTTCAATATAATGTCTTCTCTCCCTTTCACCACTGACTCCCCAGTATTTAACACAACTACTGGCATATAAAATCTATTTAACTATCATTCCTTGGATTAATTCGTTAATATCTTGACATTTAAAAATCATTTACATTATCTACTAATTATTGTTTTAATTTTTATTAGTAGTAATATAGAGAGGGTTGATTTCCATCCCACTTTCAAATGGCTGAGAAGTGACCAGTCAAGAAGGGAAAAATTGATTGGGGTCAGAACATTGGAAATATTCTCAAAAATCAGCTATTCCTTTTCAGAGTTACTAAATATTCCAGTTTGCCGAGAAGAGTTCTGATATAAACTTATTATCTAGAAGTAATTATAAGTGAGACCTCTTTTACTTTCAAGAGTGTTTGAATTTGGATAATAAATTACATGAGACTCTACTATTGACTGTTGCAGAAGGAAAAAGCCATTCTCAAGCTCTGCCAAGTGACTGAGCGCTCAGGAAGTCATGACATGGCCCAATCTCTTGTTGATGGCTCAAATTCTAGGAAGTGTATATCTATATTTCTCCTTCACCCACCTGTTATTCCCCAGAACCATAAAAGCAAACAGAGATTGATTCCATTTTCCATTTTTCTTGCCTCTAAGTGGAATTTCTGTGAATATTTGAAGACTACTATGTGTTCCCATTAAGTCTTCTCATTTTTGAATGAGATATTACTAGTTACTTCAATTTTTTTCATAACTTGTCATTTCCAGTTTTCTCATTATGCTGGGCACACTCTCCTGGATGAGCTCAAAGTCACCATGTAAAGCTCAGAATCAAGGGTATCTGTCTTCTCCTTCATTATATATTTCACATCTCTGTTCTTCCTGTTTCTCTTCCTCTCTCTCTTTCTGTCTTTGTCCCTCTTTCATCCCTGAACAAGAGACAACCAACTGCCTGTACTTACTCTTTCAATCTGTTAGGTTCTTGAACTTTATCACTACTGTTGATCTATGTCTCATTCTCTTGTGTCATATTTCTGGCCCTTCTGCTGCTTTCATTTTCAACAACTGTTTTATGATTCCTTTCTCTTCTGTTTGTCTTTCTCTCATTTCCTTTCCTCTCTGAACCAAATGTGCATCACTAAGCATGAGTCTGTTGTTCATATAATGTCACTCATCTCCGTTGTCACTGAATAACTGGCAGTTGTGAGTGATGTGACTAGCAAGGTCAGGCTGTCAAAAAGTGGAATCTGAAATGTCAAGTTGAAGGTAACAGGACCTGTTTTTATCCATATTCTGTTTCTATTTTCTTGCAGATCACATTGTGTTTTAAGGTTCTGTGAAACAATATTACAGATTTTCCTGCTATCATCACACCTAGCATTCAGCAGAGATGATCCCTGAAAAAAAAAAAGAATAATGAGGTTTTGGTAAGAATCTAAGTGTGAAATTAACTCAAATAGAAAAGGTTTGCATTCTGAAGAAGCCCGGAGGAATAAGAAGCATTAAATTGCAGAGTCAGATTGACCTGCTACATAGATGGACATTATTTCAATGTTGAGAGATAAATCTAGAGTTGGAGGTGCCAAAATGCAGTCATTTTTGCATTTAAACAGACCCTCATTAAATTTATGATTAACTGAATAGACCCACTGAAGTTCTCATTGAAACATGGGGTTTAAAACTGTATGTGAACATTCACAGAGGTCTATTCAATAGATTTTAAAAAGAACATTACATATTTAGTGCTCAGTATGTTACTGGCACTGTGCTAGGCATTGTCACACTTTTTTTTTTTTACAACTTTTAAGATCATTTTGATCTTGTGAATGAGTTTCGGAAACAATACAAAGTAATCTCATATACCAGTAGTTTTTGACTAGGGGTGATTTTATGTCTTCTCTCTCAAGGATATTTGGCAATATTTGGACACATTTTTGATTATCACAATGGGTGGAGGAAGGATTCACCTGCTTCTAGAATCAAGTGAGTAGAGGCCAAGGATGCTGCTCAAAATCCTATAATGCACAGGACAGACCCTACAACAGTGACGAACCTGGCTCCAAATGTCAGTAGTTCTGAGGTTGACAATCCCTGCCAACTGTCCATCCAGATTCTACAAATGCTAACATCTTATATAGCTACAGTACAGCGATAAAACAAAGGAAAAACAGGAAACTAACATTGACACATTACCATTACCTAATCCATAGACCATATTCATATTTTTCTAATTATTACATTAATATCTTTTTTCTTTTTAAATCCAGAATCCAACCAAGGATCTTGCATTTAGTTAAAATATCTCTTTAGTCTCCTTTAATCTTTCAAGACTTTGACACTTTTGAAGACCATTGGCCAGACATTGGGTAACATCTACTATGATTTTGTAGAATTTTTTAATTTTATGATTCAGGTTATGTATTTTTGATAGGAATAAGCAAAAATGATGTGCCCATCTTAGTGAATCATAGCAAGATGACATCAATTTTTTCATTAGTGCTGATAACTTTGATCACTTAAGAGGGTGTCTTCCAGGTTTCTTCACTGTAATTTCATTATTTCCCCTTTGTAATTAATAAGCATTCTATCACTTAATAGATTATGTAAATATACCTTTCCTCATCCTATATCCATCCATTAATTTTAGTACTCAATAATGATTCTTTCCTGAAAAAAAAAGTTGTTATACTAGAGTTTGAGCAGTAGTGTTTTCCTATTTCCTTTATATATTTTTAAATCGTTTATTGGTTGTAATTCTCTTATAAAGACGAGCTTTCCCTGTCCTCCATGTATCTACTTAGTCAATTATTCATTGATTTTAGCACAGACCCAAAAAAATCTATTTTTTTCTTAGGGTTATACCCTCATTACTATCATCATCATCAACATTCTTCTTATTATTATTTTACTCTAGTGCTATTGTTGTTGCTGCTCTTATTGTTATTATTGTCATACTTAGCCATTGAGAATCTCTTCAAGTTGCCTTTTATGCTTTTTTTGAAATATTTTCAAGTTTTGAGAACTTCTTTCCTTTATGATACTACAAGATATTCCAGGCTCATCTTACACTTTTCTGCCCCAACTCTGGAATCAGCCATTTCTCCAAGGAGTCCTAGTCCCTTTTATTTGAGAATAATACTTGGAAATCAAGCTGTGTTGGTGAGTATCCACACCGGTTCTGGGGCATTATTGCTTCTACTTCCTCTCAGTACATAGAGTAGGAAATATAGATATGCATATACACATCAATATTTCTATATACACCCACATGTATGTCTAAAAACATATTTTAATACATAAACCTCCAATTTCAACCTGACACCAAGGTTCTATCCTTTCTACTTTCTCAAATATTTATAATTTTTCCCCTGATAGTGAGAAACTGACTTTCATTATTTGCAAAATTTATTGATTAGCCTCATCATAAAATATAAATAAATATTGTTATGTTAGCATTGCTAACACGTATTAATGTGAAAACACACCTATTGACTAACATAAAATACTTGTGTACAGTTTTTGTTTTGGTCTTTTGTCTTAGGTTATATGATAAAAATACTTTGCTTTGAGGTTTCCTTTAATTATTTTCCTTTTCTCACTCTTGTTATGCAGTTTATTTGTAATACAATTTTTATATCCATTTGTTTCTATTACATTCCCCCCCCTTTTTTTAAGATTTTATTTACTTATTCATGAGAGACAGAGAGAGGCAGAGACATAGGTGGGGGGGGAGCAGGCTCCTCACTGGGATCCCAATGTGGGAGTCAATCCTGGACCCCAGGATCATGCCCTGAGCCAAAGGCAGATGCTCAACTGCTGAGCCACCCACGCGTCCCTACTGCATTCCCTTTTGGTTTCCCTCTTTATTATTGCCAACTTTAGACATTCAGAAAGATTATAGAAAAATGTTAAAAGTTAGAAATACACAAAGCTGTATTAAGAGAAGTATCACACTTTACCCCCAGTCCAGCTATCCCCATCCCATCTGCCCATCCTTCCCACGCCATTTCTATTCTGTTATGGAGATAAGCAATCTTACTGATTCCTTCTTTATCCTTCCTGTGTTTCTTTTCACACAAATAGATATGCCCTGAGCCAAAGGCAGATGCTCAACCGCTGAGCCACAGGCGTCCCAAAGCCTTTTACTTTTTGACTAATTATCTGGCCTCATTATTTGCCACTACTCTTCCTAATCTCAACTCTTGAATACTCCTTGCATACTCTCTAAGCTAGAGTCATACTGAACCACAGTATAAAACAGTCTTCCAAACACGTCCATTTCTTTCATACCTAGTGAATTTTCACAAGCTGATTCTTCATTGATTAGTGAGGGATCCATTTGGAAAAATTCTTGGCACTTAAGATAAGTGGCGCCTCCTATGTAACAAATGCACTCTTTTCTTAGGAACAAAGGAGGTTTATCTTTCTTGCTCCTACAACGCCAGCATCTACATATTTTTCTTTGTCATTTTATATTTGAATTTTCTGTCACTCTCCCCTGAAAGTAATCTCTTTGCAATCATAGTACAAGTCATGGTCCTTTTATGAATATCTAAGAGGTTCAATAATAACTGGCATCTTTTAGGTGACTAGGTAATTATTTATTGAATTCAATATATTTAAAAATGAACACTTTTAATGATGAAAAAGTTAACAGGTTTCCAAACTCTAGATCTAATGATAAATTTTTATAAAGCCCTATTTATTTTATTTATTTATTTCTTAAAAAGTTATTTATAAACTCATTCCTACTATAGTGCTCAGTCTGTTTTAGACACAAAGAATATTTAAGTATCATATTTGTTTTCTAGCATGAATATATTTCACAATATTTAATTATATTTTCGCTTTTAAGATTTTAAGATTCTACTTTCAGATGATCTAGTGTCAATTGGTTTTTACTCTTAAGCAGCATACACTCTATGCTTTTCTGGTAGCAACTCCAAATATGCACTGGATAAGTACACTTTGCTTCACACAGTCTTTTGCTTTTTATGGGATGGACCGTCCCCATGTGCAGGGGTGTGCATGTAACCTGGGCCTATTCAATAAAGTTATGGCATATCCCTTCTTACTGTAATTGGTTCAGTAACAAACACATGACTCAATTAGTTTCGATGAAGCAACTTGGTGTGGTGCTTTTGTTGAAATGCTAAGAAAATAAAATTCACTCATGGTGATAAGGTTGCTGTGAGGACTGAATATAAACCTGAATATATATCCTGGCAGGTGTCCCAATAAGAATGGAAAGATACTTCATGGAGTAAAACAAAGCTGAAAATGGAACAAGCAAGGCAAAACCCTGGTGCCAGTAACTGAGCTCTCAAAACCAGCTCAGCTACTGGATTTTGCAGTTATGAAGTCCTCCTCTATGTGGAACCAAATGAGAAAGTTTTCAGTAAAGACAAAGAGAGAAATCCAAGCAGTAAACTCTCTAAAGCAGAGGTTAGAAACTTTTTTTTTTTTCTGTAAAGGGTCAGATAGTAAAATTTTAGGCTTTGTGAGTGATGAGATCTGTGTGACAACTATTCAAATCTATTGTTCTACTAATGAGAAAAGATTCACAGACAATACACAACTATGTGTAGCTATGCTCCAATAACATTTTATTTATAGAGATTGAAATTTGAATTTCATATAATTATCATGTGTCTCTATTATTCTTGTTTTGATACTTTCTTTTTTTAAGATTGTATTTATTTATTCATGAAAGACACACACACACACAGAGAGAGAGAGAGAGAGAGGCAGAGACACAGGCAGAGGGAGAAGCAGGCTCCATGCAGGGAGCCCGATGTGGGACTCGATCCCGGGACCCCAGGATCACACCCTGGGCCGAAAGCGGTGCTAAACCTCTGAGCCACCCAGGGATACCCTGTTTTGATACTTTTTAACCCTTTTAAAATTATTTATATTTATATAAATATTATATATGAGTCATTCAGTTATAGGCAGAAGGAAGTGTTTGGTCCATGGCCACAGTTTGCTGACAGTTGTTCTACAGTGGCATGAAACATTATATGGGATCCTAGAAGACAGAACATTTCTCTTCTTTCTAGACCATGTTCCTGATTTATGGGATTCCTTTTCAAACAAAGGCCCTGGAAAAGTAGAACAGGTACAATAATATGGATATATAAGATTCAGTATAAGTGTGTATTCACAGAGGGAAAACAAACATACTATAGTCAAAGGAAAATATATTAATATGTCAGTGAAAATGAGTTAAAGGGCTAAATTAGGAGAACACCTTATAGGTAAATCTGTCCCATGATAGACGGATCTCAGTAGTAATTCAACTTCTTCCCTTTTTTCTGTAATCATGCTATTTGCCATATAGCTTTACCAACAGACAAAGAATTCTCAGACACATGAGTGAGCTGAACCAAGATCAGAGGCATCTGACCATCCAGATGCTTGAACAATAAGAAATTAGTTTTTTGTTTGCTACAGATTTTTTTGTGGCTCTTTCTTATGCAGCACTATTGTTGCAAAAATCAATTGATATAAAGCCTTATGGAATGACAAGCAAAACCGGACTGAAAAAAGAAAAATCTTCACAGTTGTGAAGCACTGTCCTTTCTTATGGCTGCAAAAGCGAGATGAGCCAAGAATAATTTTGGTATATCACTAAATAAAGTCAAGATTTAGGTACAGGTTGAACATAGATGCCCAGATATCTCAGGCACTGCTCAAATGTCTCAGTATGAGAACTCCACCTAAAAGAAAGAAAGAAAACTCTTATTAAGCAAAGAGCCACATGGACAGGAAAATAAATGGTAAAAGAGGGACAGCAAGTGGTCTCAAAACCCCCACATTGTGGGAAGGCATGGAAAAAGAAGTTTGTGCTACAGAAAAGAATGAGAACTTGAGAAGAATTTGAGTTTAGAATTAAATGGTGAAAATGAGTTCAAATATCCAAGAGCTTTTGGGTATAGCATAGAGAGTTTGTATCTCCCACTGTCTTTGGTTAAAAGCCATATCAATATTAAATCATGCAACTGCCAAACATTCATTGTTACCTGTACCATTTGATGGTAAAGTGATCTGGAAATAGCCTGGGATTGGATCACCACAAAGTTTCATTCTCTTGGTTATCTATGTAGGAGATCAGATGAAACTAGTACTTACCTGCTTAGATGTTTCTCCTGATTCAGGACAGTAAACTTTCTGGGAAAGGGGTTGGATATGGAAGTAGAACAACAACAATATCAATAATAACATTAACACTATCACTTAATGAGTTCTTCATTTTCCAGGCACTGTGAATGTAAGAAATTTACCTGCATTATATGAGAAACCATCCAAAGAAACCAAGTATTCTTATTGTTCTCATTCCTTCATGGGTAATGAAAGTAAACCTTAAGGAGGAAGTCAAGTCATTTACCTAAGGTCACACAGCTAATATATATATATATATATATATATATATATATATATATATATGAAGAGTCTTTGATAAATTTTGAATTTGAGTTTTAGTATTGGAAGAACAGGGGAGGTGATCCATAATTTTTAGTGGTCAGAGAAGTTATTAAACAGAGATGCTTTTTCTGGGTCTTCAAGAGTGTATAGAAGAGTACCAGGTACCAGCAGATCCATCAGGGGAAAGAAAAGAGCCATTGCTGGAAGAGAAGACAATTTTTTTTCCAAGACACCCAGGCACATGCATCTGAAGTGTAAGAAGGATAATGAAGATGTGGTATATATATATATATATATATATATATATATATATATACACACACACACACACACACACACCATATATATACACCATATATATACATTCCATCATATATATATGGTTAATATATATATGCTGGAATATATATATATTTTGTTTGAAATATATATATATTATATATATATATATATATATATATATATATATATATATATATGATGGAATGTTACTCAGCCATTTGAAAGGACGGATACCCACCATTTGCTTCAAGGTGGATAGACCTGGAGGATGTTATTCTGAGTGAAGTAAGTCAATCGGAGAAGACAATTATCATATGGTTTCACTCATATGGGGAATATAAGAAATAGTGAAAAGGAGTATAAGGGAAAGGAGGGGAAATGAGTGGGAAAAATTAGAGAGGGAGATAAACCATGAGAAACTCCTAACTCTGGTAAACAAAGGGTTGCAGAAGGGGAGGTGGGTGGGGGTTTGGGGTAACTGGGTGACAATCACTGAGGAGGGTACTTGATGGGATGAGCACTGGGTGTTATACTATATGTTGGCAAATCAAACTTCAATAAGAACAAAATAAAAAAAGAAGTTTGAGATGGCTGGAAAATATGGTGTAAGGTGGCAATAGCAATAAATTATCTGGTGAATAGGCAAGAAAAGATAGTAGAGATCATTTTCTGCCATATTCCTAGGTCTAGGTTTCATTTTATAGGGCCTCGGTGGTCCTGGAAAGATTTTAGGCTGGAAAATGATATGTTCAGATTCATATTTTAGAATTTGTGCTTGCTCTGACTATGCAGTGAATAGCCTGGAGATGAGTAAGATCAGTTTCTTTCTCTTTTTCTTTTTTTAAAATTAATTTTTAAAAATTTTTTATTTAAATTCAATTAGCCAACATATAGTACATCCTTAATTTCAGGTATAGTGTTCAGTAACTTATCAGTTGTTTGTAACACTCAATGCTCATCACATCACGACATCATGTGCCCTCCTTAATACCCATCACCCAAATACCCCATCCTCCCCTCCAGGAATCCTCCATTTTTTTTCCTATAGTTAAGAGTCTCTCATGGGTTTTCTCCCTCTCTGATCACTGCCCATTCAGGTTTCCTCCATTACCCTGTGATTTTCTGTGTTGTTTCTTATATTCCACATGTGAGTGAAACCATATGATGATTGTCTTTCTCTGCTTGACTTATTTCACTCTATGTAATACCCTCTAGTTTCAACCACATCAATGTAAATGGTATTCGTCCTTTCTGATAGATGAATTATATATATATATATATATATATATATATATATATATATATAAATCACATCTTGTCAGTCATTCTCAATGAGGAAAAACTAAGAGCTTTTCCTCTAAAGTCAAGGATGGACACTCTTACCACTGTTACTTGACATAGTATAGAAGTCCTAGCCTTTGCAATCAGACAACAAAAAGAAATGAAGAGCATTCAAACTGACAAAGAAGAAGTCAAACTCTCATTCTTTGCAGAGGACATGATACTTTATATGGAAAACTCAAAAGACTTCACCCCAAAATTGCTGGACCTCATACAGCAACATGGCAAGATATAAAACTAATGCACAGAAATCAAATGCATTTCTATATAATAAAAATGAAACAGAAGAAAGAGAAATTAAGGAATTGATCCCATTACAATTGCATCAAAAACATAAGATACCTAGGAATAAACCTAGCCAAAGAAATAAAGGATCTGTACTCTAAAACTACAGAACACTTATGAAAGAAATTGAGGAAGACACAAAGAAATGAAAAAATATTCCATGCTCATGGATTGGAAGAATAAATATTGTTAAAATGTCTATGCTACCCAGAACAATCTACACATTTGATGCAATCCCTATCAAAATACCAACGACATTTTTCAAAGAGACCAGTTTCATTTTCATACATTAGGAAAAGAATCCGTTCAATGTAGGCAAGATATCTCTAAGTATATTCAACAATATTCTATTAATACAGTGCCTATTTGAAGTACACCAGGCTGAGTACTAATAAAGTGAAATAAATTCATTGGCCTCAAAAATTAGCATAAGGAAACATAGGGTGTTAGACTTTGGATCTATGAGAAAAAGAAAGCTCCACCATTTTACCTCTCCAACTAGCTTCAAAGATACAGACTTTCCTTTCTAAAATTTCAGGAAGAACTACTGTGTAACTTCTAACAAAACATACAATTGTCTTGGGTGAATTCTGGACTAATTTATTTATTTTAGGGGGAGAGAGAGAGTAGGAAGAAGAAAAGAGGGAGAAGGATAAGCAGACTCCCAACTGAGCATGAAGCCCAACACAAGAGTCAATCTCATGAGACCCTGAGGTCATGACCTGAGCTGAAAATAAAAGTCAGATGCTCAACTAACTGACTGAGCCACCCAGGCATCCCTGGACTATTTCAACGCTTCAAACTTCAAGAATCTTCACTTTCCCATTTCACAACAATTATAAAAATCAAATAGCTTCTTATATTTTATTTCAGTTGTAATAATTAATCTTCTCAACATTCTTCTTCCCTGAGAAACCCTTAGAGGCATCTAGGTTCCCTTAGAAATTAAAACCACTCAAATATGTCTTCAAATATAAAATTATAACCATTTTACAATTAAATGAGATGAGGCTACACACACATGCACATAGACACACATTCACTGGAATGTAATCAAAATATATCAGTAAGACCAAAAATCATCAAACCTTGATGTAACTACCTGTGTAGCATCTACTCCTGCTATATTCTTGGGACTCAAAATATATCTTAAGGACTTAGAAGAGATTCCTTTGCCTTGCTAAGTGTAAGCTTCCTTAACTAAAACATGGGATAAGTCCATCTCCTAGAGGGCTGCCTGCTGGGGCAAGAGTTAGACTGAAATGTGAAGGCTGGAAAAAGTCTGTTGTATGGGAAGTTGGTGGAACAGTGTTACAGATGAAGTGACAGTAGGTATCAAAACTAAAAGGTGTCAGGACTACAGTGAGGCTATCATGGCTAGCTAGAGTCCAGAGAATGAAGGGCAGGCTGCAGTTATAATTCAATCCATGCCATATGGCAAGTGGGAGCCTGACAGGAGGCCACTGTAGGTCAAGTGAAAGAGATTGAATTGAATGTTAAGTGCACTAGGAATATAATGAAAAGTAAAGTATAGTGTGAAATATCCTGGTTTACGTTTTTAAGGAGTTTTGGAGATAGGTAGTGGTGATGATTACCCGATATTTTGAAGGCAACAAACGACGCTGAATTGTACATTTAAAAATGGTTAAAATGGCAAATTTCATGTCATGTATGTTTTACAAAAATTCTAAAAAGCTGAGAAAAAAAGACATCTGTGCTTTCAATGTGAAGGACTAACTTAAAAGAGGATGAAGAGAATCAAGGAATGAACAAATGTAAAAGGAAGAAGAGAATCAAGGAATACAGTTAAAATGTAGAAAGCTCTTCATTCAGTCCTTGCAAACCCCACCATGTGTTAGGAATTGTTTTACACATAGAAACCAAGACCCAGAGATGTTCTGAAGCAGAGCTGGGAGAGAAGCTTTCTTCTTAGCACTAAATTAAAGAATGCATTTATTGCCAAATTCATACCCTTGTACCTCCTCATTACTCAATTTTGATGTTTAAATAAACTTTGCTTTTCATTTCAAAGTCTGAGATAGAGGTTTTTCCCAACTATGCATGAAAATTCTCATCAACAGAAATATTAATAATTCTTTTATTGTAACAGAGCAATTATGCCGTATATAGCAACAATTACAGCACATGCATTAAAATAATCATATTGTCTGAAATTTCTGGCAGAAAAGACAATTAAGATATTTTCCCGCTTAAGTTTTACCTATTTCACTATTTGTCACATTACTTATTAAGTGAATACATTTTGATTTTTTAGATCAAATGACACTACAGAGAATGAATTTTAAAAGTGGGTTTGCTAATAAAAAATATAAAAAAATAAATAAAAGTGGATTTGCCAAAAAAAGGAAAAATCTGTAAATTATAAAAAGGTCTATTTCATGGGATTTGTGTCAGCATTATTCTTTTTTTGCAAACTCTTATAGTAAGTAAAAAGAAATCTTTGATACTTAAAGCTTCATAATAGAAGATCTGTAATGATAAGTATAATCAGAGGAAAACTGTACCAGAATTGAAGTGCCTTTGACAATACTTAATCACACTGGGCAATTGAACACGTTTGTCCAGAGAGAATGAATTCCAATGACTAAGATTTAGGCATTTTGGTATCACAAAAGAAGTCCACAAACTCTCTGATCAGTTAAAATAGAATTGTCTTCCATTTGCAATAATAATTTCCATAATTGGACCATGAAAGTAGAAGCAGGGCAATGCAGTATTAGAATGATTTTGATAGGAGCTTATGATATCCCCATAGTGCAAAAATATGTTTGATATTTATCTCTGGGTGCCTAGAAGAAGTTTTAGCATTTGCACAGATCAGAATAATGATAAATCTGACGCAATGATTTGATTTCATATAAAAAAAACTACCTCTGCAACTTTAATTCTGATACATTTCTTTCAACAACATCGATCGGTTATGGTCATCTATGTGCAATTACCTCCACAAACATTTATTATGTGTTTCCTCTGTGTCATGCATTGTGTTTCAGAAAGATGAATAAGCTGAAATTTTATCATGGTGAAAAATTTTATCAGGGCATAATAGCTTTAGAGTACTGAAGTCTTGGATGTGCCACTTACTAATTCTACAACCTTTTAAAAGTCCTGCAAATTTATGCAACATAAATATTCTCATCTGTAAAAATTGACATGTAATTTATCTTGCATGGCTATCATGAGAATTTCTCAGGATAGTCTACATAAAGCACTTGGCACAGATCCTGGAACATAATACATGCGCTTTAGGGTAACCCACTCCCTCTGTCTTGGCTTCTACAAGTTCACAGTGGTGGTAACAATCGAAAGTTTTCAAATTGGTAGACTTATTGAAGATATACTGCACCTTGTATGTACCCATGCCTTGCTTGTTTACCAACAAATACTTATTAAACTTCCTCTATGTGTTAGACCATGATATGGATAATGGGAAAATGTCATCAAACAAGAAATTTTTCCCAATTTCATTGAGTTTACATTCCAGTGCACGGGATGATGAGCTAGTGGTTGATTATTAGCAACATAAATTTTTATGGTACTTACCATCTTCCAGGGATTGGTCTCAATATGTCATGTACACTGACTCATCTAATGCTGAAAACAACCTTCTAAAACAGGCACTATTATTTTTGTTCCCAGTTTACATTGGAGGAAATTGAGCTAGAAAAGTATTCCCAGAAGCTACCCAGACTAGCATGTGGCAGAGGTGAGATTCAAATTTTGTCATGTAGTTTTTTGAACGCTGTTTCTTACTGCTGTTTCTTTGAACATGTAAAGAATTTAGCTTGGGTGTTTAGCTGCACACAGAGATAGTAAACTTGACAGGTGCCCGTCATTCATGGCAGGCAATTGGATTTTATTGAGAGTGTAATGGGAAGCTATTAGAAGGTTTTAAGCATGAGGGTGATGAAAACATCTTTACATTTTATAAATTCAACCTAAATGTAATGGGGGGGGGGTTGCTCAGGATGAGCTGTGAGGAACTATGAAGACAGTTCAGACTTGATTTTAGAAGTCAAGGTAGCAGTGATGAGAGGTCTGACATATTGGTAATGTTGGAATCAGGGAGAATTTGTTGACGTGGGATCCATTTGGATGGTCAGCATACAGAATTTGCTGATGAGTTGAATGTGGAAGGAAGAGAGGGATCAAGCTGATTATATTTTTGTTTTGAGCAGCTGCATGGAAGGTGGTTCTGTGACCAGCAGTGGAAAAGTGACTGGGGTGATTAGCAAACAAGAATTTTGTTTTAGAATTGGAGAGTTTGACAGCTGTCAAGAATCCACTTGAACACACAAATCGAACACATAGTGAAAAGTTAATGGTTAGTGATACAATGTGAATGCATTGTCACATAGCTGTCTTGAAAATTATGAAATATACGGGCACCTGGGTAGCTTAGTTTAAGTATCTGCCTTTGGTTCAGATCATGATCCTGGAGTTCAGGAATCCAGCCCCACGTTGGGTTCCCTACTCAGCAGGGAGTCTGCTTCTCTCTCACCCTCTGCTGCTCCCCTGCTTGTGCTTGTTCTCTCTCTTTCCCTCCTCTCTCCCCCATGCTTGTGCTCCCTCTCTCTCACCTTCTCTTCCTCAGATAAATAAATAAAATCTTTAAAAAATAGGAGATTGAGAAAGTGCTTTTAAGGAGACAAAAGAATGCAGACAAAGAGAAAGAAGAAAATTTGGAGCACAAACTCTCAAGATTTGAATTAAAGAGAGTGGAGCCAACAAAAGAGACTAGAGAAGGAATGGCTAGAGAGGTCAGGGAAAACCCAAGGAGGCAGAGTGAACAGAAGCCAGAAGGACAGATACACCATTTTACTGCCCTAATGGTCATGGGGCAATAAATTATTCTTCTCACTCACAGTTTCTAGATGAAGAAAGGGAGGCTGCATGTGGTAAATAGTTTGCCCAATGTCACATGCAGTGTGGATACAATCCACCTTTTAACATACTTTTATCTTTTGGTTTATGAAATATGTATATGAATATATAGGAAAGCTGCACATATGAATATATAATATATTTATATAATATAATATACTATTAATAGAGTATATTTAGGTACTAAATATGTTCATATATGTATTATATGTATATTCACATTTATATATATATATGCTTCTTGTTAACTTTACAAATAATACTAGTAATAGTACTCTAATCAAGATAGAAGCAAAGTATTTGCAGAGCCCAATGAGGAAGTGAATATTAATTTGCTTTCCTTAAAATAATACCCAAAATGCAATATTTTTCTTAGAATCTGAAAAATAGTTAGGAATTCCTCAGAATGACAGATATGACAAGAAGAAGAGGCAAGCATTCTGGACAGAGAACCAGCAGAAGTATAACAAAGTCATCATGTAGAAAATGCATTGCATTAAGGTTTTGTGTGTCTGTGTTTTATGTTTTTTTATTTTTTTTCTGGAGTATGAGCACTATAGGAGCAGAAAGACAGTGGCTATGGAAAAGAAAGAAACATGACACCAGAGTTTTATTTTTAACACAAATGAATTTGCACTTTAATCTGTAGGCACAATAAGGAAACTTCAGCTCGCAAACCAGAGTAGCATGTTAGACTCATCCAGGAGAAAAATAATTTTGACTTCAAAAGGAAATAAGGTATTTTTGTTGGCTCAGTGCTCTTTCTTTGTGGAAAAGCTTGGCACCACTCTGAACTGGTTTTGACAGTCATCCCTTCCTTCACTTTGTCCAGAGGGATGGATAGCTGGCTGATTGAGATATTTATAATGCACCAACCCACTGGGTTCAGTGGTCAAGTGATGAACCATCTACATCCTTCTCTTGTGTAGTAGATAACTCCAGGGAGAATTAAACTGTCTTCACCACAACCACAAAGTTGATACCACAAGAAGCTAGAAGTGCCAGTGGATAGTTCCCAAGTTGTTTGAAAGTGTGCAGAGACAGAGGCCTGTGCCATTGTTCTGGATCTAGCCATTCCTAAGACACTTTTCCCACTAGACTTCACAATTAAATACATGGTTAGTTGCCTTTTATCCTGGAGTACATTTGGGTCCCATCTACTGGAGTGTAGTGGAAAATCCTGGGAGCATATATTACCTGGTAATTATATCACTAATCCTGATACAAGATGAAGAGGATATAACTCTGGAAATAAAAATGAAATGTCAAAGGGACAGATTTGAGACCTTTTTGAAGGAACAGATGTTCAACTTAATTTGACACAAAGAATGTGGGGGTATTTGGTATTTAGAATCACTGTCTTATTGAAAATGGAACGGTTGCTGATATGACCATGTATAGGTAACCATCCCATACCTCTGGTATGACAGAGGTGGAACAGAGCAATGAAGAAATGTTTTATTTAAAGATTAAAAATGACTATGGTCTGGTGCTCTTGGAATCTGAGGGATGTGTAGGGGAAGGCATAGGTCTAACCAGTGAAAAGGCAGAAACAATGGTATCAGAGAGGAAAGCAATATCTGAGCTAGAGTGCACATTTGGGAATTGTTAGCCATTGATCTGTGAGCCTTGGGTTGACAAATGTTTTTAGAGAAAGAGAGAAAGAAAAATGCAGGGAAAGAGTCATACAACATTATCGCATGTTCCTCAAAAATGAGCTCAGCTCTGTTTGTTGTGGCACAGTGGCATAGCATGGCTCATGAACAAATTGTGCAAGGCACAGAGCGAAGCATATTGTTTGTAGTGCCCTTTAAGAATCCCCGAAGGCTCTGAGGTGACTTTCCATTTCTATACTCATTTTACAAGGAAGGGGAGTGATAAGATCACTTGCAGCCCCAAATTAATAAAACTCTAGAGTTTTATGATTCTGTACCCATTCCTGTGTATGTTCAATAAAAAATCATCAAAAAATTGTACCAAAACTTCTTAAATGTAGGTGTACCTCTACATTTTAAAACTATATGATCATTTTAAGGTCATTTTTTTAAGATACACAAGTGCATAAAGCCCTATGAAGACCGTTCAGCTGTCCTAATGTCAAGTAGAAATCAGTCAAGCATTAATCTTTACTGCAGAGCCATTGTATTTACCAGCAGTGTTGTTTCATATTCTTTGCTCTTAGAAAAGGCTCAACTTCACTTTCTCAGAGCCTGTTCAAAGCATTAGCTAAAATATTTCTTGCCAAAAATATGAAGATTTAGTATATGTACAAAATAATTGATTTTAAAGTAGTTATTAAGGAAAAATTATCTGTGACTATAACTATGTAAATTATTATGACAGAAATGGACACAATGAAAACCTGCATTTGGCATTAAATAAATGAATTCATGGTTGGGGGCTCTAGTTCATTGTTCTTATATGTTTCTGTTTAAATGCATTTATATGTACATAACCGTCCTCATTTAAAAAATCAATCAATAAATAAATAACCAGCATTTCTAATTTAGTCTGAAAAGATTACTTAAATGTACTTTGTTTAGGGTGTAAGCTTTAACAAATATCTTCCTTTTCGCTTATTTTTCTAGGCCTGGAACATCTCACTTTAGGATCAATGAATTATATTAATAAAATGATACAATGTAACCAAACAAATGCACTATAGATTGTAAATAACCAAGCTGATAAGCACTAACTATTTAAGAATGGTTAATTGTTTTACAAATACATGATGCAATTTAAAATGTAAATAAGAACAATAAGTTAAGAAAGATGGGAAAATGTATGTTTGCCTTTTTTCCCTACTGGATGTATCACACTCCATTAGAAAAGTGGCCATGAACTCATTTATCCCTTTAAGACTCTATTCAGAAGACTTCATTATTTTATTTCACTCCTTAATTGATATCAGTGGATGTTAAATGTGCCGTGGGCTTAAGTTTGACTCAGGAGGGAAAAGGCCTAATTTATTATTGAGGGTTTGACTTCCAGTAGCTGTGTTACCTTGACCAATTCATTGCATTTTTATGGCCTTCCATTTCTTCAAGTGTAAATTTGGAATACCAATCATTTCCCTATTTTCCTCATATTTTTGATGCAGGAACCAAAGAAGAAAAGGATGGCCATCATTTATATACCTCCAAAACCTTCACATTTTTAGTCTTCGTGTATGTTTTTAAAAAAAGATCTTATTTATTTATTCATGAGAGACACACAGAGAGAAGACTTCATGTATTTAAAGAAGACTACACAGGAATTTTTAGGATGGAATCTGACTGGTCTCTGGGGCAAGGACTCAGCAAATAACCACTTTTTTGACTAAATGTTACTTTCTGAAAGTCTGCTCTTCTGCTTTGCAGGTGTAGAAATTTGCTATTGTGGTGGTGTATATTCCATCAGGAGCTACTTATATTCAGGTGACTGAGGAATAAGCTAACAGGAGAAAACTTTAATTTATAATAAATGTTACTCTTTTAGAGATAGTCGTTGGGCCTCCCCACTTTGAAATATCTTGGAAGCCAGATAAATCATCAGAAGGCTACTTATCGATTATAGATTAGCGCAAAGAGATGGACTCAAGGGATATTTCATCCTGATGAACTATTGCAAACACACCCCTTTCAGGGTGCTGGGATGTTTGGGTCCAGCAGATTCCATCTCAAACAAAGTATTGAAGACATACACACATGTTCCTCTTCTCTGCCTCCTCCTTTTCATAAGCTTCAACTTCTCTCTTTCATTAAGCTAGTTTTCTTAGAAAAATGCCTGCTACCACTTTTCATCATCCTAATTAAAACAAAGTTTTCCCCAAATTCATCTCCCCATCAGCAATCTACGTAGATGATTCACCTTACCATTAATTTAGGAAATGTAATGAAAGCTCACTGTATTTTAAGTTGTACAGAGACATACTACTTTAAAATAAATAAGCATTCTTTTTTTTTTTAAGATTTTATTCATTTATTCATGAGACACACAGAGAGAAACGCAGAGACACGGGCAGAGGGAGAAGCAGGCTCCATGCAGGTCTCCAGGATCACACCCGGGGCTGAAGGCGGCGCTAAACCACTGAGCCACCCGGGCTGCCCACAAACAAGCATTCTTAACTTAAATAAGTTTACTATTTTTATTATTCCTACTATTTATTTAATCTACTTAGTCCATTCTATTTTACGTATTTTGTAAAATTTTCTTATTTTATTTTTATAGATTTAAGAACAGAAAACTGAAGTTTAGAGAAGCTGAATCATTTTTTCAAGGTTACATAGCTAGTAAGCCAGGACATTGTCAGAGATAAGCAGTTTGCCTTTAAGAATGATTTTAGCTCTTATGCTATTTAAATATAATAAAATGTCATTGATAAAATATCAATATAATTTGATAATATTTCTGAGAGTTTTTTGTAACTATGTGTTGGTATACAAAATGGTCATCATATCTTTATGACAAAAATAATATCATATCACCTGGGTTGATTTAAAAATCATTCCCACAGTATATTATTTTCTCTAAATGCTTACATTAAAGGGTATTGTTTGATCTTCTTGGTATAATCAATCCCAAATTATTTTTTGACTATTGCCCTCACGGAGGGTGGTAGAGACAGTGGGCAGAGCAGAGTTTTAACTTGTCTCAGGGCTTATTTACTTGCTGTGTAAGCTTTGATCCATCATGTGACCTTTTTGTTTCAACATTGGCTTATTGGAAAGTTTACTATTCATTCTTACACTTTCACTGTGAAACACTGAAGTCCAAAAGAAGATGGAAAAAATAAAAATAAAGTGAAACACAGGTCATAGCTCTCATGGAGAGAATGATTTCATGAGGAAGTCACAATAACTAAATAAAATTATATTGTTACAAGGAATAAGAACAAAAGCAGTGCTGTGTTCTTGAGAGCCTAGATTATGGCTCTCTGGACAGAAAAATGAATCTCAGTTTCTAGGGTTTGCTGATTACCATGGTATAAACACTTCCATCAGGGTCGATTTCAAGCTACCAAGAAGCTCACAGAATCTCTGAGTGTTTTATAATCTGCTGCTGTGATCCAGTAGAAGCAGGTTCCCACCATCACTGAGTGTTCAGGAGGGATGGTTTTCCTATCCAGAAACTTCTGCAAGCATCAAAAGCATCAACTGACTTAGTACATGTAAACTGCCCAACAGAATTGTATTTTTGCAGAACAAGTCTCTGAAAACACTAATGCCTTTCTATTCCACATGTCTGCTTAAGATGCTGCTTGACTCCATTTAATAGATTGAAGATCCATATAAGGGTTAAAGGTTAGAAAATTTTTTCTATCTGTATCAGGAGTCTTTCACAGAACTGTGGTTTAAATTATATGGTAAACCATTTGTATTCACGCTTTAGGAGTCAGAGTATAGACTTTTAAAAGTCTCAGGAGTAGAGATTAGTATACATGCCATGATGGATAGATGAGGTAAAATGGTTATCTGCAGGTCATTAATTTTGTCCTAGTATTCATGGTTCTCTCTTGAGAATAAATAAAGTCCACACTTTCCCAGACCTTAGTATTAAAACTTTCATGTAACCTTTGCCATCTTAACTTTTTTTTCATTTCTCTTTATCAGTATCCTTTTCAAATTCATTATAACGTCATTCTTACTTCATGTTCTCCTTGGACTTCCATCAACCTCTTGGGTTTCACTTTTTTCTCCTTTATCTTAAATTATTGCTGTTTCTTCTTTCCTCTTTGTGTTTAGCAAAATGCTATTATCTAGCTTCTGCTTTACCCTAGGTTTGGAAGTAGTAACTGGAATATAATTTTCATATAAGAAAGTGCATAGATCTTACACATACAGTTTGATGAATACTGACAAATATGTACCTGATTTTGAGATCACTTATTGTGTTGCTTTTATCAATAGCTTACTCTTTATAATTGCTCATAATTTGTTTAGGTATTCTCTTATTGATGTACATTTGTATTATTTTCAAGTTGAGTTAATTATGAATAATGCTCCCACAGACATTCTTATTCAAATCTTATCTGGGATATATATACTTGTACTTTTTTGGTGGGGCCATACTTTGGGGTGAAATTGATGGATTAGAGACTAGATATATAAATAATGTTGTAAGAAACTGCCAAACCACTTTCCAAAATGGCTATGACATTTTAACTCTTATCAGCAATGTATGAGAGTTCTAGTTACTCCACAGCCTCACCATATTTGGTGTTTTCTGTTTCCTGGCTTTTTAATTGTAGTCATTCCAGTGGGTATGCAGTGTGGTAGCTCGTTGCAGTTTTAAATTGCATTTAAAAAATAGTTTCAGAGGTAGAATTTAGTAATTCATCAGTTGCATACAATATCCAGCACTCATTATGTCACATGCCCTCCTTAATGCCCATCACCCAGTTATTCCGTCTACCCACCCCTCTCCCCTCCAGCAACCCTCAGTTTGTTTCCTAGAGTTCAACATCTTTAATGGTTTGACTCCTTTTCAGTTTTCCTTTTATTTTATTTTTCCTTCCCTTTCCCTATGTTCACCTGTTTTGTTTCTTTAATTCCACATGCAAGTGGGAACATACGGTAAATTGCAATTTTCTGGAGATTGATGATGTTAAGCCTGTTCTTATGTGCTTATTAACTCGCTTTATCTTCTTTTGTGAAGTTTTATTTTTCTCATTTTATTGATTTGTAGAAACTCTTTATATATTCTGAGTATAAATTCAGTGCCTGATACATGTATTATGAATATTCAGTCTTTCACTTGTCTTTTCATTTGTTCACAAAGTCCATGGAGGGGCATGAATAGATGGTACTTTGTGCTCTAGTAAATCTACGCCTACAAAAAATATTATCTGTCAGTTGGAACTGGTGTGGCAGAGAGAATAAAGTGGAATTAGAATGGAAACAATGATTAGAGGCTAACATGCATTAAAGAAAAAGGACAGAAATAAGATTAGGCAGAAGGAATCAATAAACTGAGATGCAGGTCTGATAATATGCCAGTTCAATAGGGAACTCCAGACAAAGATGGCCAGTTAGAGGTGCCCCATGTTGGGCAGATGGTAGTCAACAACTGCTCCGTAGTCTTTCTCTCACTGAGATCACCATAAGCAGAGTGGAATCTGGAAGGGTGACCTGAGCAGTATAAGCTATACGGTTATAGGCTGCACTAAGTCTGTAACAGCCCACTCCTTATGCGATGTGGATCCATTTGATTTAGCAAGTCTGTCAGCAGATTTCCAAAGTGGTTATAACATTTTAACTCTAAACCAGCAATATATGAGTGTTCTGGTGGTCCTATCTCCTTAACATTTGCTGCTATTGGTCTTTTTAAATTTTGGCCATTCAGGTGAGTATGTAGAGTTCTCATATGGAAATTAACATTTCCCCTGATGACTCACAAGCTTACAACCTTTATGTGTGTTATTCTTTTGAGAAGTGGCCTGTTTCAAGTATTCAAGTATTCTGCTATTTATTTTCATAAGATTATTGCAATCTTACTGTATAGTGGAGATGGGCCCCCAGTCATCAAATTTGGTTTGAATTTCCTGACCCATGGTGCCACATATACACTAGAGGAGTGTGAGAAGATGACATATGACATAGGACATATGAGTCTTTCTAGAAAGGACAGAACTGCATCCACAATGCTTGAGAGCAAGGTAAGGAGTCTGCTTTGGAGTTTTTATGGTAGTTAGAAGGTAAGCTTGGATTGATGGTTTTCTTGTGTTATAGACTACCTGCAGGCACCAAGAAAGGGAGTCTCTGGGCTTCTCATCAGCTTGCCCAGTTGTGGGGTGGCAGCAAAGGAAGTAGAAGCGTGAGGTTTGAAAACTTTCAGCAGTCAAATGTCAAAAACAGTCAGACTCTTTGTTACATTTCTTTTTTTTTTTCTGATGACCTGAAAGAAATATTTATATATTATGGATGCCTGTGTTTTGTTTGATAACTCAATTGTGAGCATTTTTCAAGTCTGTGGTTGGTCTATTCATTTTAAAATCTCAAAGAAAGAAAATTTTAATTTTGAAGAAGTTAATGTGACATTTTTTTTCTTTGATGTACAGTGATCTTTGTGATCTGCCTCCAAATCCTCGCCCTTTGAAATGTCATGAAGATATTTTCCTGTTTTCTTCTAGAGGCTTTTTGACTTTGACTTTAGGTCAAGCCAATAATCCATTTCAAATTATAATTTTCTGAATCAAGTTATGCGGGACTTGAGGTTTTTGTTGTTTTTTTCACCCTCTTATTCCAGAAACAGTTGCTTAACAAAAAATTTCTTTTTTTCCCATTGAAATAACTTGGTAGATTGGTCAAAACTCAGTTGATGGTTTATGGGTAGGTTGGCCAGAACTCCATATGCTGCTCCACCATCAAGTAGTTATCCTTAAGATGATACCACAGTGTCTCAAGGACTGAGATTTTTTTTAAAAAAGATTTTTATTTATTTATGAGAGACACACAGAGAGAGGCAGAGACATAGGCCGAGGGAGAAGCAGGCTACCTGCAGGGAGCTCAAAATGGGACTCCATCCCAGGACCTCAGGATCATGACCTGAGCCAAAAGCAGATGCTCAAACTCTGAGCCACCCAGGCATCCAAGGACTGAGCTTTTATAACAAGTATTAAAGTCAGGAAGTAAAAGTCCTCCAGCATCTTTCTTCTTTTTCAAGATTGTTTGTTTTGGCTACAATCAGCCCTTTGTATTTTCATATAAATTTGAGATTTAGCTTGTCTATTCTTTCAAAAGGGGCTGATTTAGTTTTGATAAGGATTTTATTGAATATATGAATCCATTTTGTGAAAACATATCTTAAAATATTATGTTTCTAATTCATGAATATAGTGTAGACTGTCACTGCTTTTCCTGCCACTGACATACACAGATTTCAGTTACCATGGTTTTGAAGTCCTAGATCAAGAGTAAAAGGTGAACTGAGCTATTCAAAAATAAAGTCAGGGGATCCCTGGGTGGCGCAGCGGTTTGGCGCCTGCCTTTGGCCCAGGGCGCGATCCTGGAGACCCGGGATCAAATCCCATGTCGGGCTCCCAGTGCATGGAGCCTGCTTCTCCCTCTGCCTGTGTCTCTGCCTCTCTCTCTCTATCATAAATAAATAAAAAATAAAATAAAAAAAATAAAACTTAAAAAAAAATAAGGTCAGTGAAAATTTGCACACACCTCAGGTACAAAAAATACTGTTTCTCTGTTTTGTATAAATGTTATCCTTTAATTTGTTGTGCTAGAGTCTATCTTATCTTTAACTTTACCAAGTTTGTCATTTGACATAGCACAGAGGCAAGGATGGGAGGGAAATGAAATAAAGCATCGAGGCCTCCCTGTGGTCAGGTGAGCAGCCAGCTCTTCCTTCTGCCTGGTTCCTAGGACCAAAACCAAATTGTTCACCCACTTTATTACAGTGACTAAAGTACTAGGACTTCCCTGGTTCTTTTTTTGTTTGTGGGTTTGTTTGTTTGTTTGTTTTTTTTTTGGACCTCCTTGGTTCTAATTAGACATACATTTTTCCCTTTTAGTATTGGAGTCTTGTTTCTAAGCACCATTCTGGGGCTTGGTAGCTGCCATACTTACCTTGTATTGACTACCTGTTTGCTGAGATCTCTCCAGAAATAAACACAGTCAGAGATTTCCCCTCTGTTGGAACCTCCACACTGTACCATTTGGACTTGTGCTCAGACTGGTGCTCACCTTGTTCAGATTTTTTTCGAGTAGACAAGGGATCAAGGAAACATATTTTCTCTGATAATATTAATGCTTATATGTTGAATATAATTTTAAAAATGCTAAAATACACAATGAAAAAAATAATTAAGATCATCCATAAGCTCCCAACTCAGAAATATAGCTATTGTTATAGCAATGGTTTATAATTTTTATGAAGTCATCCCAATATACATACATATAATTCTGCATATGTTAATTTTGAAAATCTTATTGTATTTACTTACTGCTTAAATTACACGAAAATATTCCTTTTTAAAAAGTATAAACATTAGGGCACCTGAGTATCTCAGTCATTGAATGGTCTGCCTTAGGCTCAGGATGTGATCCGGGGGTCCTGGGATCAAGTACCGCATCAGGCTCCTGGCAGGGAGCCTACTTCTCCCTCTGCCTGTGTCTCTGCCCCTCTCTGTGTCTCTTGAGAATAAATAAATAAAATATTTCATATATATATATTATATATATATATATATATATATATATATATATATAATCAACATAAAGCTAAATTCTCTGTGGGGTGTTGCCTTGGCTGAGGTCATGTACTTCCCAGAGCTTCCTAAAGCCAGTAACTGAGTAAGACAGGGTGATAAAGGACCTGGGCATGTGGTTCAATGCAGAACCAATTCAAAGGTGTGGATCCCACTGCAGAGCTCCTTCATGGGTTAGGTGAAGCTCCCTACACACTTTCAGGCCCAAACTCTTGGTATGTGCTTCCAAAGAAGCTTAACTTATCATAGGCACCTTGAGCTTGAACTTCTTCACAGACACAAAGATGTACGTAAAAATGCAGTTCCTAATCTCAGAGATAACTACTATTATCAATTGCTATTCACCACTATTGCAGACACACACACTCACACACACACACACACACACACACACATAAAACTATGGTATTTGATATGAACTGAATCTTTGTGTTCTACCTCCAACATTCAAATTTGGAACTCCTAATTCTCCAATGTGTTGGCATTAGGGGTGGGGCCTTTAGGAAATGATTATGTCATGAGAGTAGAACCCTCATGAATGGATTAGTGTCTTATAAAACAGACCCCAGAGAGGTCTCTTGTTCCTTCTGCCTGTGAAGATACAGTGAGAAGATGGGCATCTGTGAACCAGGAAAAAGGCCCTCATCAGATACCAAATCTGTTGGGTACCTTAATCTTGGACTTCAAGACTCCAGAACCGTGAAAAATAAATATCTGTTGTTTAAGCCCTCCAGTCTATGATAATGTGCTATAGCAGCCAGAATTGAGGAAGACTGCATTATTTTGTTATTTTAGCATAGATTATACTGCATGTATTTATCACTGGGGAACTTTATTACTTTTTCCTTTCTTCTCAAAAGTATGTTTAGAGATATATTCATGTAGGCTGACCTACCTCATCATTTTAAGTGCTGCTTTAGTTCATACTTATATACTCTTGACATAAGGCCATTTATTTAGCTATTGCTCTATTGATGGACTCTTAGATTGGTTCTAGTTTTCGTGTGTTTATCAACAACACCAAAGATAATACCTTTGCAATTGACTCCTTTTGCAGAGATGTGACTGTATGTCTAGGTAAGTGCTAAAAAGTGAAATTACCGGGTCACAATAATAGTCTTATTATCATATGCTGTCCAGCATGGCTGTGTTAATTGAGGCTTCGGCAGTGAATACGGCTAACACATTCCTTACATCCTCTGTCTCACCCTTAATGTGTTCAAGTGCATTTTGCCATTTTTACCCTGTAAATTTATTGCTAATGTCTTCTTTGAAATGTTTATTGAGATGCATTTATCTTTCAGTATTTTCTTTTCTCTCTTTTATTTCATTGCCATCATCTAAACTTTACAACTTACATAATGCTTTCACATCTATAATCTCATTTTATCCTCACAACAGTTCTATAAAGTAGGCAGAGCAGCAATTCTTGGTAATGAAGTTTGAAAGAAAAGATTTCAATATAAATGTTCATCTATAATATAATAACACATAAATAGGTTTAGAGGTAAGGTTCTGCAGTATTTACATATATCTAATATTCTAACATTTTGTTTTGCTATTTCCTGAAGAAAAAAAAAACATTTCTTACTTCTAAACCTTGCTATATTCACTGCTCAGTTGAAAAATATCTTAATTCAAGGGCAATTGAGAGAGTTTATTCATTTAAATATTAGGCAGCTTTCCTTCTGAGCAAATTGTCTTTTTTTTAATATGGTATTAATTATCTTCACAGTTCCCTAAATTCAGAATCCAAGACCATTTGCCTTGTTATTGCTTAAAACAGTATAATATCATCTGTCTAAAAGTTATCCAACAACTTATGAGACTTTAATTAAATTTTCATTCTTTTCTTGCTGCAACAGAAATGGAATTTTTCTTAGATAAAATATACATATAAACTTGACCCTGAAATTAGCAGCTCAAGGAGTGTAATGCAAATTTTAATGAGCTATTATTGGAAACCAGTAGACAAGATGTGTCAATGGATTGCAAAATATAATTTATGGCACTGTCCTTAATTTTCAAACTAATTTAACTTCTGGAAAGTTTGGCACTGTCTTAAACAAACGGTTAACTAAACAATTGACAGAATATACGAGTCCTGTCTTTTTCAGGGATATTTTGCCAGTAATCTTGGACACCTCTGCTATTCCCTCTCTCTCTCTCTCTCTTCCTCTCTCTCTATATATATTATATATAAAATAATGTCTCTCTTCTTTTGTTGAATTATGCATCTTAGTACACACTTCTTAGTTAATCCCTTCTTCTTTCTTCCTATCTTTGTTTTCCTAAGATTTTCAAAGCTGAGGTCACTTACTGTATGCCATCCCATGGCCAGCCTGAAAAGTAAAAGTCTCCGCTCCACCATCACAATAACCAGAATAATTGTGCTCCCTACAGCACGTTAGTGACCAGTAAGAGAACCAATGGGATATATAGCTAGAAATTAAGAGAGGTAGGGATAGAAATAGATAGAGAAAGGGATAAGAGAGAGAGAGAGAGAGAGAGAGAGAGAGAGAGAGAGAGACTGATTGTAAGGCATCGGGCCATGTGATTGTAGGGGTAAGTCCAACATTTATAGGGCAGGTTGACAGGCCGAAAGCTTAAACAGTTTTCTATGTTTGAGGCTTCTTGAGGTTAAGTTCCTTCTTCAGGAAACCTCAGTCTTTGCTTCTAAGGCCTTGTACTGCTGATCAGAAAAGGCCTACCCACATTATAAAGGTAAATTTGCTTTACTGGTAGTCTACTGATTTAAGTGTTAACCATATCTAAAAATTACATTCACACCAAGACATAGACATATTTGACTAAACAACTGGATGTCATAGCAAATTTGACACATAAACTTAACCATCACACCCTGAAATAAGACTCATACCTTAGTATACCAGGGCAAAAGGTAAGAAATGAGAAACAAATCAAAACAAAACCAATGAGGGATGCCTAGATGGTTCAGTGGTTGAGCATCTGCCTTTGGTCCAGGGAGCAATCCTGGAGTCCCGGACTGAGTCCCATACACCGGGCTCCCTGCAGGGAGCCTGCTTTTCCCTCTGCCTATGTCTCTGCCTCTCTCTCTCTCTCTGTGTCTCTCATTAATAAATAAATAAAATCTTAAAAACAAAACAAATTTAAAAAACAAAACAAACAAAAACAAAGAAAAAAAAAAAACCCGAGACACAGTAACATAAACACAGACACCTAATACTTATTACCTTCTTCAGCACTTTTTGTATTTAAATTTTAAGTCAGGAATTAATGTGTATATTTGCATGCCATTTCTTTCTCACTTAGTTTCTTTACTTTTAGATAAAAACCAAAAAATAATATGATTCCCAGTGTTTCACTGCAAGGCACTGAAACTCATATTGGTTAACAAAGTTATCCATACTCACATAGTTGACAAAGAGTCTTATAAATGTACCTACCATCTGAAGATAAACAAAAGAACAGTTGAGATTTGCTCTGGAAAGGAGCTTTTGCTGAGGATATTTGACTCCTTTAAGTTATAAAAGGAGAATAGGAAAAAGAAGCAAGATATTTGTGCAAGGTTAGTAGCAATAGATTGTACACTGGTTATGGAGGAAGTCTAAGAAGGAGTGATCCACAATTAAAAAAAGAAAAGTTGAGGTAATGAACTTGAAGAATTGCCATGATGGGCATTCTAAAACAGTGATCTGGGATGATAGAATGGGATCTGTGGAATCATGGTGTGACAGCAGTGCCCTTACGAACGGTGTAAGATCCAGGTGTGTGACAATGGGAGCAGAGGAAGAAGGAAGAGGCATGAAGGAAAAGTTTTTGCAAGAGGTAAAGAATTGAGAGGCCAAGTGATTTATGAGTTATCTACTTCTCTATTGAGACATTTGGGAATTATGATAAGAGGAGTGGTGGGAGGAGAGGAGAGGTGTAAAGCCAACAGCTAAGGTCTTCCACAAATGGAAGAAAATGGCCATAGAATTCATGCATAACCTCATCTACGCAGTGCAGGTTGGGGCATAATTCTGTGGTTTGATATTTAAGGGAACTGGAGGTGGAGACTGGGTAAGGATGTAAGGGGAATATTTAGGCACATTTTGCTAGGGGAAGATGAAGCGAACGATATATGAAGTCAAACATGTTCAGAGCCAAAATAACTGCAAGCAGCAGTTGGTGTCATAAGGAGGGAAAACCCAAGAGTTTGTAGCCTTCCACCTTGGCAGGATCATGATGGTTAGGTTTCTATTGGGTGATCATTTCGTGATGCCTGGTTAGATTCTCCAGGAGCAGGAAAGCTATGTGAAGTCAGGTGTCTCCCTGCCCAATCTTGTTTTATGCCTATCATGCGGTTGGATTATGCTTAGCTATAATATTTTCCACATTCCTGATTTGGGGAGAAAAGATCTGAAATAAATGGAATTTTGAACAGAAAATGATATCCATGTAATGTGCATCAAGGGGTCACCATTCTCTTCTTCCAATTTTACAAAATGCAGCATTACTTCTTTAAATGACATGACAGTAATGTCATTCGCTGCCAACTAGCTGTCATTTTGATGCCAAAAAATCATCAGACTCTTGTATCACAGATATTAGAGAACCACATGAAAAAATGTGTTGACATTTTTCACTCATAATAATATAGGATTGATTGTTTCCATCTTTAATTTATCCAAAAATATATGTGAAAAAAAGTTCAGTGACTGAATCACAAATGACAGCAACTGAAAAGAAGGTAATAAGACTTTATATAAAAAAAAGGCCACCTACCAAATTGTAATTCTTATATTAGTAGAAAAAAATGATCTAACTCGATGGTTTAGAAGCAAATATGAAGAGATTCAGTGATTCTTCTGGAGTGTACTTTGTAATAAATTTGATCTATAGCAGCCGATACGAAATTTGTTTTAATGTGGCATACAGAGACATAAATAATTTGCTTCCTTCTCTATATCTTAAGACAACTTCGAGTTCTTGATGATTTTATTAATATTAGAGAATTCTGGCACTGTTAAGATTCTTAGAGATGATATAATCCACTTCATCATTTTATTGTTGAAAAAATTAAGGAAGAGCTAATCTGGAAATGCTAATATTCAGCAGTCATGCCTTATAGTAGGTTAGACAAGGCCTATTATTTAATTCTTTTTTAAAAGAGTTCAATTTAGAATATTAGGCCATCATGAAACCTGGAGATTTGTAAGAGAATTATTAGGCTGCTCTTTTGTTTCTTACACAGAGCAAAGTTAAATGAAACTTGGACATTCCCACGGTGGTTTCAGCACTCTGCTTATGAGATATATTATTCTTTTCCCTTGAACTAAGCATAGTTGGGTATTGTGCTTCTCATATTCACTTGCTTCTTATAATATATTCACCCCATATGAAAATAGCACCCTTAAGATTCTGATTGGTCTTCTTTCTTGGGAAACATGCAATAAAAGGGGTAGTAAAAATACCTACAACTCTTGATGCTGCAGTTACTGAAGACTGTACCTGAGCCTCATCCTATGTTCCCTCTGCCACATATTTTACCAACTCAATGAGCACCTCTGCTACTCTAGGTGACTTGTTTGGTGTGGCAACCCGGACTTCATTCTTAAAGGGTCTGAATTCTTGGTTTTCAAATCTATCTTATACTTTGGCTGATGTGTTTGGCCATTTAAAAGTAAAACTGGTTATCATAACACCAAGAGACACTTACTCCAGTTTATCACTTGAGTACCAAACATATTCTTCCTCTCTTCATGATGTAGGAGAAAGTCAATATCTTCATACCTGGAGTTAGTTAGCCCTTCCAGTGTGATGATATCTTTCCTTGCATATTAGTCTCCTAACATGAGGAGCCTGATATGATCAAAAGACAGCCAAGTTGTAGAGTTTAATGGAACTTCTATAGCACTATCAGGTGAAAACATTCTCTCTGTAAGAACCAAGACCTCCAAATTCACAGATCTTAAATCTGGGATTACAGGAAATGTGTATTTCCTGACTAGGTAGATGGTGTGGGGGAGTCAATCCTACTTCCACTTATAGTTGTTGAGCAGATGCATTCCACCTATTGAAGAACCACATAATAGTCATTAATTTAGGATATACATTCTGTCTTCATGAATGATAACTCATCTCCAACCTGGAACCTCAATTACATATTTAAGAGGTCAATCCACCATTGTATTTCTCCAAGACCTCTGAGGTGGTGGAATATATGATAGGAGCTGTCAGGGATGCATCTGTGAATTATTGGCTGTCAGTGTCCCCAGGAACTGGAAGATGGATGTGTCAGACCTGAAGGAGAGACATATGAGGCACAGACCACTTAAGTGGTTTTGATGCAGCCTCCCTGATAGTGAGTATAGCATGTTTACAAGGTAATCCTGTGGACAAATATTTTACTGGACCTACTATATGAGGTGTAAGATTTTGACATCAAGTGAGAAGCTGGAGAAAAAAATAATTTACCAATATTAGTGCTAGGGCGGATGTCAGAAAGGGTTAACATAGGTTGTTGTGAACACTGAATAAGTTATAACCTATGAATTTGCCTAAAATGGTATTTTTTTATACTAGATAGTTAATATTTGTTGAATCTTATGGTCTACAGTCAGATTTTTATCAGGAGTGAACAATTATCCCAATAACTTTGACAAATGAATGTTTTTTATTTGAGAATCAGCCTATTTGAGTGCTCAGATTATAATAAGTCCAGAGTTGGGGGAGATAAACAAAAGAGGGGTTACCTATCTGCCAGTCAATATAATTTAATTAAACCTGGGATATGTGAAGAGGTAATTGCAGCGCCTGGCTATCTTCACAGCTAATTTTGTCGGTGTGGAAAAATGTTCTACTTATGTAAAATACGTAGCAGCATAATCTCCTGATAGTAGGTAGGTAGGGAGGGAAAGAGTGGATAAAGACTCCAAAGAGTGTAGTGAGATTTTACACTAGCCAGTAAGGTGATAATAAAGGGGGGTTATCAAGGACAAGTAAAGCATTCAGAGTTGGTAGCCTGGATGATAGATATGATAAGCAGCCTGAAGGGTGTCAGGAAGTTGAGTTAGTGCAGGAAACCTGGTGTATTTTAGATCATATTTGGTCAAAGTAATGCCCACTCCATGAAGTGGAATATAGCAGGAGACATTTCCATACTAGACATCATACTTGACTCAGATGAGTTGCAGCAGTGTGGCTTCATGGGTCACGTGTATGGGAGCCAGAGGCAAGGCACACTCCTGAAAGAGGGGTTAATGAATCCAATGCCCACAGGGACCAACCAAACAGGACAAATAAGTGACATAAGGTAGTTGCAGCAAAGGGAGTGGCAAAGACAATCGTGTAATGAACAGCACGTGCAAAATATGTGAAGGGCTCCATTAGAACTCCGCCTCAGCCAATGGGGCTTTTGTTGGAAATGAGCCAGTATTGGAAGATCTCAGACATTTTTCAAGATATTTATGTAATATTTATATAAATGTATGTAAATTCTGGTTTCTAAATGTTGGAACTAAATAAATTATTAAAATCTGGCTGAGCCAAACAACGAATCTAAAAATCAGAGGTTACCTATAGACCTCCACTTCGCAGCTCTGAAATAAAAGTTTGTCAGAATCTTAATGTAGAGGGTAAATGCTATAGAAACCATTCAGCAGCCCAACTATAAATCAGAAAACTGAGGCACCATTCCAGGAATCAGGGTTGGAATATCACAAGAGTGAGCAAAAATCTAGAGTTATATGGGCAAGCTAACCCTCCAATGTGCACCATGTATGTCTGAAAAGTTGGTTTGCAATCTCTTCAGGAAATTTCCAGATGTGATCTGAGAATAGATGGCAGTGAGATATTGAGAAAGAGGCCACACTTGATTAGTAGGTGGTATGTGTAATAAGCAAAGGAACTTAAACATGGGGCTTATCTCAAGTGGCAAAAGGAAAGGTAGATCCCACATTCCCCACCAAATATGAAAAGTTTATATACAGACTTTAACTGGGATCAGTCACATATATACTGTCCAGAAGGCCATAGCACCGTATCATTATCTCAAGACTGTGTCCCAGGGGTAGCTCCTGGGAACAGGAAAGGCAAGCAAAACCCACATTCTAAGAACAGGGAAGTCACGAAGAGCCTCTGAGTGTTGGGATGCAGCTCACAGGTGAATCAGTTACATCTCCTCGATGGCTTTCCCCAACACTGCACTTCTCATCATGACTGTCGTCTTCTGTGGTGTGCTCTGAACACTCAACAAGGGGTCTCACTAGCATGAAGGTGGCTTCTTTGGTGGCTATCTGGCAACTTTGGAAGTAATGCCACAGCAAAACTACAAGTATGTGCAAGAGAAAACACAGATAAGATAATTATTTCTAAAATCAGTGATGCTTTGTCCACCAAGGGCTTCATAATTAGAACCATTGATTTAGGTCCCCTAGAACTGGAGTTGTATCACTCAGAGGATTCACTTGTGTACTCATGTGATTAAATAAAGATGATACATTCAAATACTCATCAAGTATGAACACACAACATTTTGTTTGAATAATGGGATAGGTCCTTCCTTATGAGTTAGTAATATTTTGGAAGACAGCTTTTTTTTTATTGAAGACATTTCAGTGTTCACTAAGGACAGGCCTTGTTGGCTATCATTCAGGGCTTGCTGGGTGACTTCAGTAGGGGTTTCCATGTGTGCTATAATGTCCTTCAGGCCAATGGAGGAAACAAAGGCAGTGGCCAAATGATTGTACCAGAACATGCCCACCTACCAATGAGGAGAGAGAGGTTGGTAGCTTTAGGAATGTGACCTGGTGGTACATAGCATATATGTTGGCTGAGGCAGGCAGCACTGTCAAGCAGTAGGGGTTTTTGTCCTACCTCCTTCCTCCTTTTGATGGTGTGTGTTCCACTCCAAGTACAGTGTATTTTAATAGGTCTAGCTCACAGCAGGACAACGGGATCCCAATGGAGGCTGAGTAGTTGTGCAGAGGTGCAGAGAAACTCACTCATCCAGAGGATGTGCCATTGCAAATTCCAAAAGATAACTTCTTTCTCAGGCATGATGGAGTGTGGTGTTTCAGTAACATGATGCCTTGATTCATGGAGAGAGTTAGGGCAATGGCTACTTCTCAAGACTTTCATATCTTTATAGTATTGGGTGCTTTGGTAGGGGTCCCGAGTCTGTCATAAAGAGCAACAGGCCTACTGGTTGATCACTCAGATGTTTTAAAGTTTGGGACAGTAATTTAATCTACTTGGCTGAAGGTAGTTTTACCTGTTAGTAACTTAATCTGCTGCTTTAACATTTCATTTTTTTCTTTCTACCAACTCTGATGCTTGCAATTAGAAGGGGAATGAAACTTCCATTCAATGTCATGGTCTTTTGCCCAGTCTTACCTACCATGAACTTTGGAATGAGCCCCTCCATCATAGTCTAGTCAATGAAGGTATCCACACATGATACAGTTTCTCTAATCCCCTACAGGAGGCAACCTAGTTTGCATGGTAACAGGGAAAGTTAAATTAGGCCAGACACTATGTCCACACAAGTGAGGTATATTTAGAACTCTTACTCAGGGGGAGGGGACCATTAGAATCAATTTTCCAATCTCTTACCAGTTGGGAACTCCAGTGAGTGGCCCCAGACTCCTTTGGCACTTGACTTGGGTATTGTTTAGAATACTCAGGATCTATTGTTACTTGCATTAACCAAGTCGTTATAATGACTACATTAACCAAGTCATTATATTTCAGAGCAATCCTCCATCCTTGACATATTTCTGAGCAATATGTCATCACATAGTTACAACAGAGGCAACTTTCTATGCACCCAATCTACTATATTTACTGAAGGGTAAGTTGCCAGGATTCATACCTGAGCTAAGGCATCAGCTTCTTGATTGCCAGGGGTATTCAGTGCTGTATGAGCCAGGATGTGGAAGACAGTATGTACCACCTCATGCTCTTTTTTTTTTAAAGATTTTATTTATTTATTCATAGAGACACAGAGAGAGAGAGAGAGCGGCAGAGACACAGGCAGAGGGAGAAGCAGGCACCATGCACCGGGAGCCCGACGCGGGACCCGATCCAGGGTCTCCAGGATCACACCCTGGGCTGCAGGCGGCGCTAAACCGCTGCGCCACCTGGGCTGCCCAACACCTCATGCTCTTGTAGGCTGATGCAAATGTCTTTTCACACATCCTGACCTCACATGGGCTTATTTGTGATTACCCACCCCAAATAGGAGTGTACCCATGGGGCCTCTGCTAGAGCAGACAGGGCATCAGGGGTCGAAGGGCCAGATGAAGATGGTCTGAATTGTTATTCAGGTTTTTAAGGCTTTCCATAGCACAATAAACAAAAGATTAGATTGTCGGTCTATCTGTCTAGGGGAGGTACCTACATCAATGAGGTCAAACTACATTTGCTTTTGGGTTATTTTTACAAGATCTTTTATAGCTGATTGAGATAACCTGTTGACTTTCTGAGTTCCCTTTCTGTCTTTCCCACAGTCCACACTCATTCCTGGGATTTGTCAGTTTCCTCAGATCAATGATGAATTGTCCAACATCATCAAGATCTTGTCTCCTGACTGGGTCCAGTATGGATATCAGTGTCCTATGTCAGATCCTAATGGTGAACTGGAGAACTTTAGCTTCATTTCTGCAGTGAATGTGGCTGGATCAAGGCCTTGAAAGATAGACACAGGTTATCTGTCTCATTCTCAACTCGCTATGATTTTGTTGTATGTCCTCTACAGATTTACAGGGTCTCACATGGCCAGGAAGAAGCTCATTGAGCCAAGGCTCCCTTGGCTAGAAGGCTAGAAGAATCCAATCTATAAAGAAGCTAATACCTTGAAGCCCTTGGGTGCCATTCAGGCACTGCCAGAGGGTCGCATAAATGGTGATGTTGCGTATTTCCTCTTCCCCTTACCCCATCAGAGAAAAGCCTAGTTATTTCTTCTGATCTTTTGTTGTAACTTGACAATCATATCAGTAAGCTTGGGGGTGGGGGTGGGGGTGGTATATTCTTTCATTAGGAATATTTCCTAAACTGGGGGTTTTCCTAGAGCTGGGATTGCTGATGCTGTACTTCTGTTTTCCTTTGTATTTGAGGTCAGAGGGCAAGGGTGTTTTGTGTGCTTTATTGTCAATCACCACAACATCCTCCTCTTTTCCAGGAATTCTCTCTGCCACAGTGTACTCAGTGTAGTTTCTCCAGCAAGCACATTAAGGCAGTCATCATTTTGGGGGTGACCTTATACTCACATAATGTTTCCAAGCACCGGACATAAGGGCCATCCCTCCCCACCTGAAAGTCTAGGGCCAACTCAGGATTTGCCCATGGATGCCTCTCCTCCAAATGGTTACTTTTCTTAGGTCTCCTGACTGCCTGTCAATTGTTGGTTCCCAACCTTTTCTAGAGTGTCCTGGGTGTAATCTGAAACCACTCTGTTTGGAGGGCAAGGAAAGTTGGATGAAAGAAGCTGGCCACTCCAGTTAGGTAAGTGGTGGGTATAAGCAAGAGAACATACATAAGAGGTTTGTTTTAGTCGGCTGCAAGATGAGTAGATCTCTACACAAGCTGGCCAATCTTTATCCTTTATACAGAGCCATTAACTGGGTTCAGTCATGTGTTTAATCCAGGTTGCCTCAATAGGACCTTTATCTTTCTAAGGCACATCCTAGGAATGGCTCTGGTTATGTGAACAGTGGGCCAAACCCACATTCCAGGACATGGGTGAGAGTGAGGAATTGCCTGAGTCCAGCTTAAGGGTCAAGCAGCAGTCATGTCCTTTCCATGAATTTCCCTAACAAGTGGGTGTACTGTTTATTCTTTCTTAGACTCACTACAAGCATCTGTAATTATGGATAATGAGATGGCTTACTTCACAGAGTTCTTGAGAGGTGTACATGGGAACCATATCTTTAAGTGGTAGAGAGCTGACTGGCACATCACATGGCCCATGCACTCTAGAACTACCTTTCCTCTCTATCGTAACCCCTGTGCACTAAACAAGAGGATGAAGAATGCTGAGGGGAGTCCTGGCATCATTTCTCTTCCAGCAATATTTTTGGTAAACATGTAAATGCAATTTTTTCTTTGTAAAAGATACCTCCACTGCCTGTAAATTGTGCTCAATAATTTTCACATACCATCTATTATGCAATTTAAACTCACTCCCTTCTCTCCTCCAGAATGAAATAAATGAAAAGGTAAATGCAAAAACAACTTTGGTAAAAGCTAGGAAAGGCTATAAAAATGACATATTATATAGGGGTATAACCCAGGGACTTTCATAAAATAATTTAGCATCCAGAACTTCCTCATGATGAGTAGTATAATAAAATCCCTGGAACTACCATCTCAAATTTAGGGAAGGCCAGGGGATAAAAAGAGACCACGTTCACATTTGTTTTTAGAACCTCTCACCTTGACTGTTTTTCCTTTGAAAATGAGCTCAGGCTTGATTTAGAAAAGAAATATAAAGTCGTATTAAATCTTCTTAATATAATTTTGAATGCTGTGCTATGGGTTGTTCTCAATAGCAATAGGACGTTTCTTAGCAAAGAACTTTTAGGTACATAACTAGAACAAGATGAGTTGTTGTACAAATGTAATGCTCTGCCTTCCATGACAGAAGGCACATATACATACTTTTATGCACTGAAGATAATTACCTGCTTTACTCTTTAAGAAAGGGAACAACAGAATAAAAATTTCTGTAAAGGAACACTAGCCCTCAATCCATATAGACAGATTGTAGTCTTGATGCACAAGACTTGATGCACAGTTGTTTTGTCCAAAGAGAACCCTGAATTATGATCTTCTGGGAGTGGGTATTGCCACACACACACACACACACACACACACACACAGGACTAAGCATAGGTGATAGGTTAATGTAGTTTAAATTCTTTTTATGTATTGAGTAGCAATTTTATTGCAGGGAGTTTTCTAATAGCTACTTCTTAGAAGTAAATATTATAATCTGAATTTTACAGATGTAAAAACAAACCCATAGAGGATAAATAAACTAACATACTGCTGGCTTTCATGTGCCCTTATATGACTGTGTTTATTCATCTGTTTATATTTGAGGCTAGTTTATAGCTGTGTATATGTGATCTCTTTACCAGCTCTTGATATCAGGGTTATGTTGATTTTGAAAAATGAATTGGCAAACGTTTTTCTGTGTTCTAAGAAAATTCATATACCACAACATTATATACTTCTAGAAAATGTATAAAAGTTAACCTATTCAACTACTTCAACTCAGAGAAGTTATTTATTTTTTTAAAGATAGAGAAGGATGTGGAGGAGGGGCAGAAGGAGATTGAGAAAGAGAGAAAATCTTAAACAGCTCTTTGGAGCCTGATGCAGTACTCAACCTCACAACTCTGAGATTATGACCTGAGCCAACATCAAGACTTGGGTGCTTAATTGCCTGGGCCAGCCAGACACTCCTACACTCAGAGGCTTTTTGAGAATAACTCTTCGAAAACTGATGTACTGATTATTTTGTCCTGAACTTTTTGCCTCTTCAGAATTTTTTTTAATAGATTATTTATTTATTTATTTATTTATTTATTTATTTATTTATTTATTTATTTACAATAGTCATACAGAGAGGAGAGAGAGGCAGAGACACAGGCAGAGGGAGAAGCAGGCTCCATGCACCGGGAGCCTGACATGGGATTCGATCCCGAGTCTCCAGGATCACGCCCTGGGCCAAAGGCAGGCACCAAACCGCTGCGCCACCCAGGGATCCCGCCTCTTCAGAATTTTTATTACGTCTTTACTTAGCTAAAGTAATTTACATTTCTGCCAGAAATTTATCAATTTATTATTGATATATTTTTGAATTTATTAGCAGAAATTATGCTGTTCTCATCTTCTTGGTGATTTTATAAATGTTTTAATAAGGAATGTTGGAAGGTGAAAAAACTATTGATGGTGAGTTTTTCATAATTTTTGCCTTTTTTTGTGAGCTTGATGACCTAAGGATTAGGGTAGTAGCCTCAAAAGTATTTTATTAGCAAGAGACAAAAGGATAATTATGTTGTCATTTTATATTGATGTGAAAATCAAAACCAAACACTCAGACAAATTTAACACTTGCACACTTTATTCTGCAACGTCAGAACCAAAAATGTGCATTCTGTCCTTGATAAAGATGTTTAAGGAAGCTACAGTTTCAAAATAAGATTAATTAGAAGAATGGGTAGGATGGATCATCGTGGAGATAGATATGTTGCCCAACAGTCATGAAGAATCACCTTGGGGATCCCTGGGTGGCGCAGCGGTTTGGCGCCTGCCTTTGGCCCAGGGCGCGATTCTGGGGACCCCGGATCGAATCCCACGTCAGGCTCCCGGTGCATGGAGCCTGCTTCTCCCTCTGCCTGTGTCTCTGCCTCTTTCTCTCTCTCTGTGTGACTATCATAAAATAAATAAAAATTAAAAAAATTAATTAAAAAAAAGAATCACCTTGGCTTGTGTTTATAATGCCTTAGAAAGTTGAAAACAAGAATCTTTAACTTACATCCAGTTAAAATTGTATAATGAATAGACTATCCATCTAGCTTTGTTAGCAAAAAATGAAAATGCCAAATGTACCTGGGGCTCTTTTCCACATTCCTCAGATGTGCTCATTAATTTCTTATTCAGTTCACATAGTTATGAAGCATCTGGTCAGATACAGGAACTGAGATAAAGTCATGAATAGGGCAGACAAGTCCCTTAATGGAGATTGTGTTCTACAGGAGAAGACAAAATAAACAAGCAAACTGACAAATGACATAATCTCAAATGTTATCCAGGCTATGAAGGGCATAGTGAGGGTGATGTGATAGAGAAAAGAGTGGGTGCTACTTCAGGAGGCTCAAGGGAAGGTTTTTCTGATAAGGTGAAATTGACAGAAGGAAATAAAAATGGAATTCAGTGACATGAGGTCCTAGAGGAAGGGCATGGCAAGCATGTGGAGCAACAAAAACAACGGTTCTCAGATGAAAGAGGGATTGGCACATCCTAGGACATTTCCACATGTTCTAAGCTTTGAGAGTGGTAGAGAGAGCAAGATGAGAGGAACACGGTATGAGAGGCGGAGTTAAGACTACAAAGGCCTTATATTTAGCAAACAAAGGGATTTATGTTTTAGCTTTGCTGCCCTGAGTGATCATATGCAGTAAGGAAAGAGCAAGTGAACAGGAGAAATAAACATCATTACTATTTGTCAGTGTGGTTTTTCAGGGTTCTAGACTCAGAGGAAGAGGTGTTCCAGTTGCAGCCTATGTTTTTGAAATCAGCCTTGTACCATAAAGTAGAAACCATGCCCTCTTCATATTGAAGGCAGTCAACTCTGCCTTTAGCTATTCTTGTTTAGGAGTTAAATTTAACATGTTGACAGAATATGATTTTGGTGTTATATAGGAAACTCGTTGGATAGGTTTTGGCTAAGAGAGTGAGAGATGATAACTTATTTTTTTAGTGGTGTTCAGAAATAATTTTCTGTGTATCTGATTTTTGAGCTACTGGAAAAGTTTGAATTGAAGTCCTCCTTTAATTCTTAAAGAAGTAGAGTTCATTCATACTTGAGAAATAGAATTGGAAGATCTAGCAAAGAAAAAAAGACAGAATTTTCTCCTAATTTCTATCTATTGTCATTTACCCAATCTTATACTATTTTCTTTGCCTCAAAAGAAAATGGGAAGGCATAGTAAATACAAACAATTTGTATCTAAATGGCCTTTGTAAGAAGGGAATTGTTGAACTATGTCTCTAAACAACCCAGTGTGAGACTGTTAAATATCATCGTCAGGAAAATAGACATTTTTAGCACTGGTTATGTGAAATAATGCTAGGGAAATCACTATTCCATTATGATCTGGATCTACCTACTTGGAAATATATATTAGAGTGAGTTGTAATCTCCCTAATCTGTATTGGTTTTCTATTGCTATTGTAACAAATTACTACACACTTAGTGGTTTCAAACAATATAATACATTCTTTTATAGTTTTGGAGGTTAGAAGTCTAAAATCATCTGTAGTGTATAAAGTCAGTATGTCACCATGGCTGGTCTTTCTGGAGGTTCTGAGAGGAGGGCATCTGCTTACCTTCTAAAGCTGTGAGGTGGCTTATGGTTCTTTCCTCCATCTTTCAAGAACATCCCTCTTATCTTTGCTTCCATAATCACCTTGTCTTCTCTTCTGTTGTGAACTCCTATTGGGTATCTCTTATGAAGACAGTTATGATTATATCTGGTCAACCCAGATCACCTAAGATAATTTCCCCACCTCAAGATCTTTAGCTTAAACACATCTGCAGAGTCCCTATACCCATATAATGCAATATTCCCAGGTTCCAACGATTAGGACATGGACACTTAAGGAGCCTAGGGAACACTATCCAGCCCATCAAACTATGTAAGCCAAATTCATCCACAGTTTTCTATTCTAGTTCATATAACCAGGCCTCTAAGAGCCTTCCCCCTTTATCTATTTCCAGAATTTTTAGTGACCTTTCCTTCAAAAGAATCTGAAAATACCAAAATCATAGTGCTAATCACAACACATTTTTTTTTCTCTCCCTGAAATACTTGGGATCACCTTGTTCTTAAGATACTTACCAATTCCTGAAAAATAGAACATAAGCTATAAACATGTCAAATGTCTGAGTTAAATGAGGTCATGTCTTCCATAGTTTTCTATTTGTGCTCTACTTTAAAAGATATGTTTCTAGAGGGTGCAGAGAATATAAGAGAGGAATTCTGTAATCCTTAAAATTATAAGATTTATCTCTCACTATTTTTTTATTATTATTATAAAAAGGAGGCCACACACTGGAATGACCTAGATTTCCTTAAGAATTTTGAAGCAGTCCATGACAACTTAAGAAAGGGTCAGTTACCAGCTGGGAGCTGGATAAAAAACTGAGGTGGTACCACAGTGTGGATTGTTTGATAAGAATAGTAAGCCAATGAAGGGGAAAAATGCATATATATTTGGCCTCTTCTTTTATCTATGACCCTTTGTAAGTCTGCCCTCATTCAAAGTTAGTGACTTTGAGATTTCAAGCAAACAAAAGTGTATTTTATCATTTTAGTCTATTGACTAGCACTTATACCATTGCTTCAGTAAAATCACAATGTAGGTTGTCTCTATTTTTCCCCCATACTTTCCATAATGTCTCATATACTCCTCTCAACTTCCCCAACCCAATGACAGGCATCTCCATTATTTCTTCATTTATCTCCTGCCAATCTAGATCCCTCTGATCATTTGCAGGTGGTTGATGTTGCAATTAGCTCAATAGATTCACTGCTTGGTGGAGACTTATATACCAAAGGCCCCCCAGTAAGAGAGAGGCTGACTTCCTGTTGAGTCAAATTGGGGCAGTGAACAGGGCCTGGAGGAGGAAGGGGTGGGATTCTGCAAGGAAATGTAGGTGGCTAGAGGAAGAAAATCCTTGGATTCCTTAACACAAAGTTAGAAAGACAAATAAGGAAAGAAACACACTTTTTTTTTTTTAAGCTAGAGTAAGAAAGTCTAGCAGGAACAGGGACAGGAGTTTAGGGTTATTACATGGTCATGATCATTCCCGTTTTTGACTGTGTCAAGTGTTCTCTGATTTTTTTTCTCATGTAATGACAATCTCTATCAATACACTTGAGACCATCTAGTCTGTAGTCATAGCCACTAAGGTTCAACAGTGTTTATGTAATTTGCCTGAGGACACACAACTAGTATGTTGCAGAGTTGAGATTCAAAACCAGCAATTCAGCAATTTGTTGCATATTGTACCTAGGGCCACAGAATTGCAACAATATGAACACTGGTCTATCTCACTCTCATGGTGTACCACACAAAAGCTACACTAGCCACACAGCTAACCTGGAGCCACTGTGACACTATCCAATGAGATAAGTTAGGTCACCTTAATAAGTGTTAAAATAGTAAAGAAAGACATATTATGTTTGGGAATGTGTGTGTGTGTGTGTGTGTGTGTGTGTGTGTGTGTAGTGGTAAAACATTGAGTAGCAGTTGAGATTCAGAGGCACCTATATTTTGATGTCAGCTCTGCACCTACAACTGTAGGATCTTTTGAAGATACTTAATCTTTCCAAACCTGAGCCTCCTCACCCATAAAATGGGGAAGATAATAGAATTATAGTAAAAGTTAAACTAGTTAACTAATTTAACACTAATTAATTAACACTAATTTGCCTATGATCAGATTATAAGCTCAGAATAAATGCTCAGTAAATGTTACTGTTTTTATAACATTTTATTATTATCATTATTATTATTATTATCATCATCATCATCATCATATATTACTTTTTTTCAAACTACAAGCCATAGGTGTTTAAAGATCTTCATTAAGACACATTTTTTTCTCCATTACTGATGTAACTTTATAGCATAGGGTCAGTAAACTCTGGCTATGAATTTTGTATCCTAAAGGCAAGCCCTTACGGTCAATGATGGAGCATTTGGCAAAAAATCAAAGTCTTCCAACATCAGAACTGAACTTTTAAAATATGGAACAAAAGGAGACAAAGGAGACAGAAATTGTCACAAAGTTGTGTGAGGAACAGTTGAGAGAACTGAAAATACTGAGTCTGAAGAAGAAAACTGACTTGAAGAGTTCTGTAGATACTCGAAGAGTCATCCTAACAAAGAGAGATTTTACTTTTTAAAGAGTGTCTACAGACATCTATGACCAATGGATGATGGTTACAGGAAGACAGTTTGAACTTAGCTATTGAAATGGACTGTTCTGTGAGCATCAAGAATATTGAGGTCAAAGACACAATGCGGGAAACCTCATAAGAGGTTTATAATATCTTCTTTTGATTCCCTCTCTTTTCTTTTCTATGTGATAGAACCACTTGCTTGAGACTACACTTTGTTTCTGCTAGCCACATGATATATATACAAGGGACCAGAAATTTTATGGAAACATTGGTGCCAATGCTTCTTCACTTTCTAGCTCCAATCACCAGGATGGTGGCCCTGATGGGAATTTGAATCTAAAGACTTTCCTATTGAGAATGTACATTTTCTTGGAGCATCCATTCTCCATTGTCCTTGCAAACCAAGAGAGGTGGCAGCAGGAGGTGGACAGCATTTCAAACTAATTTTTTCTGGATGAATTAAGCAATACTACTAAGACTAGCTTATCCTTACAGTCTTGTACATCTCTTAGAGTCTCAATTACCAGCCAGTATTTTAAGTTGAGATTTTCTGTCATATTATATTCCTAATAAATATATCAAATCTACCTTTTTTTGTAATTTAGTTGTCAAGAGATCTTTAAAAAATGTGAAGCCAACTATTAGTTTCTAGTGTCTTCAGAATACTTTTTATTGCTTTGCTCAATCCTCTAAAGAGGCCAGTGTCCTTCAAATTGTAGGTCACTCTCTGCACATATAAGCATCTTAGTTAGGTGATACTCTAAGCCAATGACTTGTATATATCTTTTATGAAATTAGAGACTCATACGTAGAGTCCTTTTCTCTGCCCCTTTGGTGTAGACCTAAACGCTCCTTTTCCTGCAAATGCTCACTTCAAGTGCATAGGCTTCATGTGAATAACAGATTTTTATCTGTGTAGGACTCTCACCTGATGATCTGTAACTACCATACTTTGCCATGCATAAAATACTCATCTCAATTAGTGAATTAGCGGCCCATCAAGTTAATGCCAAAGATATGAAACTCTGAGAACATTCATTGTAACTAATGAAAATATGTTTAGAAATCGCTTCTCCAAATGAGTCACTAGCAAGAAATTGGCTTATTATTATAGACTGTATTTGGTTCTGAAAAATCAATCTTCCCTTCAACTCTGTCATCTAGCAGCTCATCAGATATTTAAAGCATCAAATGAGCTGTCTGCCTTTAACCGTTCTTAGAAATTGGAGCATTTTCACAGTTTATCAAGTGACATTAGGGCCATTATTACACAGATTGAAAACATAGTTACAGCAAAATAATTGAATGACTGCTATGCTCCTTTAAATGTGATCGTTCTGCTCACGTTTAGTCATCATTGGCTAAAATAATAGCTGCCTTTCTTGGAAGGGTACAGATTCCTGGGGAGGCATGGGTAAAAATATTAAGCATCATACATTATTTCAAACATCTGTAAGTGTTTGTATTACACATTATGAAAGACTTGATATAAAATGCCACAATTGAACACGAAAATATTAAAAATGTCAGCACTATTATATCATTTCTGAAGACCAATTTGCCTTTTTTTTGTAAGGTTATAATGAGCCTGGTTCATTTTGCTTCCTATCATTTCTCTTTTCAGTAGTAATGGAAAATTTCCCCCTTAGGCACAGTATGCTATTCTTGTCTTAGACGATTAAGCAGAAATGAAGAAGATCATAAAGGTGAGAGATTTTTCCACAAACAATATGATGCTCAGTACAGTAGCTTGCACAATTTAGACTGAGGAATTCCAAATGAAGTCAAGGATGGTGGTTTTGTGATGCAGCCGGTCCTATAGAAAACAAATAACAAAGCTTCCATTTCTCACCACACTGGGAGGTATGTGGGAAGGCAAAGTTTAGCCTTTGCCTCAGCCTTTCTTTGAATGCTCAATAAACTGTCAAACAATATAATTTAACTTGAGAATGAATGTAAAGGGCTGATCTCAAGTGCATTGAAGCTGGAATAACAGGAATGGAATAATTGTAGGTCTATTATATTAAACTGGTGAAAAACTTTTCAGTAATTATTTTTTGTTGAGGATTAGCATTTGTATATCAAATGTGTCTGAAACAAAGAAGGCTCATTGCCTATTATGCTTCCAGAAGCAAAGGTGTTAATTGTACTTTTGAGAAAGAACTTAAGAAAAGCATATGTTTTAGAACAACCAGAACTGAAAGTTACTTCTGCTTCTGCCACTCTTTGCTAATAGGACTGTACAGAAGCCATTTAAATCCACTTATCTTACTTTTTTGCCTCCAAATGGAGCTATGTATTAGTTGGAACCATAGGAAGCTGTAATTTGATCATGTCTTACTGACCAAAAAGGGCAAAAAATTCATGGTGTTGCTGAGAGAATCAGTGAATAAACCAACAAACAACCTCAGCCAGAACCCATAGTTTGGTGCCATCAATTATCTTTTGTCTTCGATCATGAACCCTTAAGGCCTCCCACATGCTGCACTAGCACCAGTGCCTTGTTCAGAATAAGGAAGCATCTGGTAATAATGAGTATGATTGCATGTGTTAATCAGTGACTATGCACAGAACTTTACATGCAATATCTCACTTAGTTAATCCTTACAGTATGATATAGGTCTTATAATTATTTCCATAAGATGAATTTGCAAACTGAGATCACATATGAGAAACTGGACTCAGGAAGGAAATGTAGAGAACCCATGATCTTAACTAGAACCCTATTATATCTTCAGAGATCTCAGGGATGTATTTTAAATTTTATAAATAGGATTTTCTTGCTTAAGCCTCCTGTAGAAGCCCATAACATTTAATAATCATGCATAGTCACATGATACTGAAGTTGTTTTAGGCACACAGAATTCTCTAGTTAGGCTTCCAGGATTCAAATCCCTTATCTATATGACCCTTTATATTGTACAAACCACGGTTTATTTGTTTTTAACTTATTTTTAGCTCATATATATTGATCCCATAGGTATTAGACACTGTTCTAGGCATTTGCTCACATTACCGCCTTTAATACGCATAATAGTCCTAGTGGATGGCATTCTGCAGAGGAGGAAACTTGCACACAGAGAGCCTACATAACTTACTCAGGATTATATAACCAGGGAACACAGCCAAGATCTGTACCCAGCAGTCTGACTCGAGGTTTTACACTCATAGCCATGATACTAGATTAACACCTAATTTCAGTTTCCTCAACTTTTAAATGGGACTTAATGAGAATACTCACGAAAAGTCTGGCACATACTATACTCAATAAAAGTTTCCTATTATTATTGTGATTTGTTACATCCTATTAGCCATTTCCTTACGAGCTTTGCAACAATGATACATGTTATATAAGTGCTGTCAGTCCTAATTTCAGATGAAAAGCTGAGCCTTATCAAATTAGATTGATTTGCCCAAAAAGATACATCAAAAGAGCCTGGAACCTAGAGCTATGGACTTTTAATCCACTGTTTTTCTTAATATTCATTATTCTATTATATTTCATTGTAATGTTTATTATTAATTTATAATTTTGTCTACCTCTTATCAGTTTAGTTTTACTTTCCCCCACAAGCCTGGATCCAGAGAGTACTCTCCTGTAAAATCCCTACATACAGATCTCTATCATAAAATATGTTTCCTGGAGAACTTGACCTGAAAGTTTTCAAGAATGTGGAGACCTTCTTTGCTCTGTTGTTTAATGTGATCTGACACTAGAACATTTCAATGATGCCTGGACTTGGTTAGGGCCATACTGACTGTGAATAGCGCTGTCTGACTCTGAACCTTGCCTGTTCTAACATGATCTTTCAATACCTTCAGCCTTGTAATATATCAGAACTGGCCCCAAACAACAAAACACAGGTATTTTAAACTATTCTCACAATGTGTCCACATTCTTGTCTTTGGTTCTTAAGTTGTGGCCAAAGACTTCATCTTTGGCCTTTCTCATATAAGGTACCATTTCTAATGTTCTTGGCATTTGAATCTTGTATTCTATACTTGGTCCTGGCTGCACACATTTACAGGCATAAATAACTTCTGCTACCATAGATGAGCTCTCTTTCACTCTAGTTTCCTCCTGGGATTAAAAGCATATTCCCTAGCCCCCATCAAAGATGACTTCAGCCACTAATCTGACTGCAGAAGTCCTCATATGTCAGGACAAACCCCACCTTTGAATTCATCTATCACTTCCCAAATTTCATTGAAGGGAACTAGAATCTCAAACTTGTTAAAGGCATCCCCCCAGAAAGGAAAGTAAAAAAAAAAAAATTAAAGAAGTCATTAGATAAAATTGCCTTTCTATAAAATTCCTTTTAATAATTCACATTTTCTTTTACATGTTAAAGGCTCTCATAATTTTCACAAACAAGAAATTCTTTATGCTTATCTTCATTTCCCCTAACTCTTCTCCAAATCTGAATTACATATCACATTGTTTTGTGCCATATCTGGCAACCTTTCACAAAGCTGTAGCTTGCCTTGGAACAAGTATGGGGAACACAAGGCTAGTTCGACCTCTGACCCTATTTAGGATCCCTCTGTGTATCTGAGGGTGATTCTCTGACATGGAAAGATTTACTACATTTTTATTTCACCTGATTTTTGCTCTTCATTTCAGATATTTAGGTCAAATTCTTGCACACCAGTAGAGGTTATGAAAATGAATAAAAAGGCAGTCATCATGTGTCACATCTCCCCTGAGCTCCAGGAGAGAACAGCCCTATTTGAAGGAAATTTAATGAATAGAGGCCAGGCTAGCCCTCTAGATTTTCCATGAATATCTCCAGAGAATAAAGAACATTCCTTTCTCAGGCAGATGATTTCACTGCTAGATTGTTCTGATTATTATAAATTATCTTCATTATAATTTCTATACACTGATCCCAGATTGGCCTTCTGGAACAACATTGAAAACTAGTTTATTATTATTACTGTTACTATTTTTAGTATTGTGCCATTCCTTCACATATTTGAAGACAATTTATTCTATTCAAGACTTCTTGTCTCCAGACTCAATATTAAACGTATTAATGTTCCACACTGGCATATTTTGAAAAATCATTTTCAAATATCTTCCTCACATATAAATATGCTAGTTTACCACTAGAATTTGTATTTCCAGCTCTTAGCTACTCCTGAGTACCATATTTCTATAACAGCATTCACATTCAGTTTTTTGGGTAGTCCTTCAAAGGTGTACCAAAATGAAACAGAAAGCTATTTCAAAGGAATGAGAAACTTTTGCATTTCCTCTTAAGGTCTCCCTGCAAATAAAGGATTAGATGAGAAAACAGATAGGACTTCTATTTTTAGTTTTAACTATGATGAAAAGACCTCCTATGCTGTGATAGTTGCATTCTTCTGTGATTTCCACCCCAGCTGGCATTTGTGTCATTCAAGAAATGGGAGTCAGAGTATTGGAGATTACTGAATAGCATTAGGTCCTCCCTGGGAAATGAAAAGTCAACACCTATTTTGTTTTACTTTCCCAACTTACAGAATTACCATAGTTCTTGCCAATATTTGACATTTGAAACTTAAACAAATTACCCATAGACACAAAGCCACTTCACACAGATTTTCTTATTTAAACAAAATGTCATTGAAAGGAAATCACAATACTGGAAAATCACTGCTGTCTCAATGACTGAACATGGTTGAGGTCCTGTATTGGGAGCCAGTATAATTCGATAATCAAAGCATTGAATATGATTTATCACTGAGTATAAGTGAACTCCACGAAATCATGTTTTCTACAAGTATCAAAATAGAGCAATAAGAAGCCAATCAGAGAGTAATTGAGAAGTATTAGACTAATTAACAAAGCAAGATAATAAGAGTCCTTTTAATTATATTATCGATGTTCCTTTTAAATCAGTGTTTATTTCCTTTTTTCCTAAAGAGGAAGTGAAATATAGGTTGTGGTGTGCAAATCTGACTGTCATCTTATGCCTAATCAGGTTCGGGAAAGTATACTTTCGGACTGCATGTTGGACAGCTTTCCTTGACTCCATATCATTTTATTTGAGACAGAAAAGGGACATGAAGAGGAAATGAATGGAGGCTTTCATGATTATCTCTGGAATGAGATAATCATCCAAACTGGTGTCATCATTTTGATCTATCTATTAACTGGTTAGGTGGAAGTAAGGGAGGAAATGTGCAATTCTATTCCTTCCTTTGGTGTAAACATCACATTTGGTAGAAAACTCAGCTTGGTTGAATTGGTTAGCTCTATTGTCTCTCTCTTTTTTTAAAAGATTTTATTTATTTATTCATGAGAGACACAGAGAGAGAGTTAAAGAGAGAGAGAGAGAGAGAGAGAGAGAGAGAGGCAGAGGCAGAAGCAGGCTCCATGCAGGGAGCCTGACGTGGGACTCATCCCAGGTCTCCAGGGTCACGCTCTGGGCTGAAGGCGGCACTAAACCACTGAGCCACTCGGGCTGTCCCTACTGTCTCTTTTATAAATGCATCTGACCCCTCAGGAAACCCAAGAACTTATTCAGGTCCCCAAGAAGTTGAAAGTCATCGTCAAATTAGACGTGAGAATCCCAGCAGCTAGAAAAGTGGAAGATGTAAACAGCAAAATCTATGGGACAATTTAGGCTGCTTCTTTTCAAATGAAAAACAAATATTAAACAATTAAAGACATATAAATATATAATAAGGTAATATTTAAAAGGGAAATGATAGTCATAATTTATAAATATTTTATAGACTTCTAACTTGAAAAATGAACTCTCTAGAGAATGGAGAGAAAGCCATCATCCATTAATGTATTTTGAAACATGAAACATTTGCACCATTGGAAATATAAATAGTTCTATATTTCCAAGACTGAAAGGTAGATATGATATACAATAATAATTTACATTTTCTGCCTCTTCACCGTAGTCTTAATCTGAAACCATCAAATCTTTAGAAAACTTGACTTTGATTGGTTTTATTCATTCCAAGTTTTACTTCCTCCATATGCTAAAAACCTAAAAACAAAAATGAATAGAAAACTCAGTGCACTAACATCCAAATTGAAACCAAACCAAACCAAACCAACACAAAACAGAACACAAAGCCTTACAGTGCCCTCACTTAATATTGTACAGTTTGTGCCCAACAAGCAAGTGAGCAGAAGCTAAAATTTTTGATTTACCTTATTACTTAACCTATGTAAAGTTTATGGTGAGTTATCATTGATTCAAACCTTATACATACATTGACTTATTTATTCTTAAAATAACCTCAGAATCCAGATAATATTATTATTGTTATTTTCTGAAGGAAGCTGGCATTGACCAGCTCTGTCAGGCTCTGAAGCCTCTTTTTTTTTTTCCATACTTTATGTGTTAAGCTGGCTCTCATAAAATGTTACTCAAATATCAAAGATCATTCCCCTACATCTCCTCTTACTATTTACTATAAAAAATTACCTAATTTAAGTTAAATTCTGTTTCTCTCTCTCTCTCTCTCTCTCTCTCTCTCTCTCTATATATATATATATATATATATATATATATATATATATATATCTTTATCCTGATCCTATACCAGAGCCTGGTATATAGTAGTAATCAATAAATCGAAAGTGTCATTTTGTTTCTTATTCTTCCTTTTATAATTTTAAATCTGTCCCCAAATTTACCCAGGAAAACCTACTCTCTCACATACTAAATCAGCGTATTCAGTGCTTATAGAGTCCTGATAAATATTACAAAACAAACTTTATAATCTGAATATTTTAGAGACTAAAGTCTATAGCAGAATCTGGAAAATGTGTGAGCCTGATTTTGGCAGGTACAACATCAGTTTAGATCTGTGCTTGTTCTCACTAATACCTATGTCTCCAGAGGTCTTGTCTTGGAAAGAGAATTGTGGAACAGACACTGAGCAAGACTATATATAATAGCCAATGATAACACAAGCAAGAAAAGATCCTATCTTACTGATGTTCCACTGAAGACATTGTAAGATCTAAAGTTTTTCCCACTAAAGCAGGGGAACCACAGGCTGGAGGCTGCCTTGCCAGAGTAGAGCAGGTACAAGGAGTGAAGAATAGTAGCACAGGAGAACGGTACAAGAGACAAGAAAGGATCCTGAATACCTACCCAGGAGAGGCTCTAAATGGATTGAAAAATTTGTACCATATGCTAAACTCCGAGTATGACAGTGACCTTCTGAATCTATAAGAGTTTTACGGATGACCTGCAAATTTACAACTTTTTCACATGGTTGTGGGAGAACTAAGGGAGTGTTGTTGTTTTGTTTGTTTTTTAAGACAGCTTTAAGTACTGGGTTAAGGGGAACGTAGGTGTTTTCAGACAGCAGTTTCCATAATGCTCACCAAAATTTTACTACAAAAGTCAAAACAATTAAAAAGGGAAAAGCTCAAATGCAGGTGGCTCTTTTATTCTCAGCTACATAGATGTGGAAAGTTTCCCACTAAGGATGCTCATGAGGGTAAGCTATCCTCTGGCTCTTGTCTGTTTCTTCCCATAGATCTATAACAAAGGTAATTCAAAAGTCTTGGTTTGCTTTAAAATTGAATGTCGCCTAGAAGCACCACTATAATTTTATTCTTTCACTTGTACCCACCGACCTGAGGATAAGTTAGTTGCCGATGGTAGATTCAATTTTAATGTAGTGGGTTTCCACTTGCAAGTTTGACTTTTGCTCTCCCCGATAAAGACAATTAAGTAAACCTCATAATGCTTTAATTGAAATGTTAACAGATAATTGCCCATGTAATTATTCCAAGTCATTTTATTATCATTAGAGGAGGATAAAATTCATCTGTATAATTCAGTATCAAATATTACTCTATTACTGAGATATATTTAATGTTAATGCATCTGTTTTATAACAACTTGGGAGTTTTCATTTTGGATGAATACAAAGGGAATGCTGATTCTGGGTATAGGAAGCATTTTATAAAGTAGGAATGTTGCCTCTGGTGAGTATCATTTGCCAGGGTTTTGGCCATCTTGTTCTCAACAGTAGCTCCTAAAAATATTGGCCTTTGCCCTGGAAGACCTCCTGCATTCAACATGTCGGTGACAGCAAGTAGTTCCCTATACGAAATGGAAATTGGAGATGATGAAGTCTCAGTCTGCTGTGTTTGGTTTGTGTGCCCCCTCTCAGTCATGAGGCAACTCTCTGGGTGCACCTGTGAACCTCCCATTTGGTGCCTTCCACTACTCTAACATTTAGGTGTTCTCCATCCATGACTTAGTGCCTTATTGGTCATTTCAGAATGTTCTATACTGCTTTTGTTTAACTTTATTTTAATGTAAATTTTTAATCTAATTTAAATGTAATTGGCTAATCTCAGTGAGATTGATTATGTGATTATAATCCACTTTTATCATTACCCTGTTAAAAAGTAACTGAAGGGGCACCTGAGTGGCTTCAGTGGTTGAGCGTCTGCCTTTGGCTCAGGTCATGATCCTGGGGTCCTGAGATCAAGTCCCACATCAGGTTCCCTGCAGAGAGCCTACTTCCTCTGCCTATGTCTCTGCTTCTCTGTGTCTCTCATGAATAAATAAATAAAATCCTTAAAAAAAAGTAACTGAAACACATTTTTAAAAATGCATAACTGACCTTGTACTTTAGCAAATAACCAATTTCAACAATACCTTCCTAGGATTTCTATCATTTCGTCCTTTCTGATGGCACCCAAATTTTATTCCAGGTCCTTCCTTTAAAATATTCAAAATTTTCTGGAGATTTTCTGTTTTTCTCCTATTAACTTATTTAATAAGTCTTCATTCTAAATTACTATCCTAGTAATTGTTTGAAAAAATAGATATCACATGTGAAAATCTTGGTTTTCTAGTTTAGTGCCAAAAAATATCTATCCTCTATCTATCTATCTATCTATCAATCTATCATCTATCTCTTACAGGGGTCAGTCAAATTCGCTTTCAAAAATAAACTTTTCTTACTTTTTTTTTTTAGGATTTTATTTTTTTATTCATGAGAGATACAGAGAGAGAAACAGAGACACAGGCAGAGGGAGAAGCAGGCTCCATGCAGGCAGCCCGATGTGGGACTCAATCCTGGGACTCCAGGATCACACCCTGGGCTGAAGACAGGTGCTAAACCACTGAGCCACCCAGGGATCCCCTAAACTTTTCTTACTTATCAAATTATGTCATAGACATGTAATATAACATAAGTAATTTATATTATTCTTATAATTCGATATTTGGAAAATATAAGTTGGGAAATAGAAACATTTAGTTGGTATGTTTTTTCTTCCTTGGTGCATTCCTCCTTGAATTTGGAACTAAATCATATTTTCTTTTGCACCAAGATGTCAGAGTCAGTTCTGTGTTTGTTGTTGGTTGAGATGTTCAGTTCAGAATTCAGCACTGGGAATGACATGTATCCATTGTATAATGAAAAAATGCTACTCACATATATAATGGATGTTTCTGACTGTGTAAAGTGATATTTGATCAATGGTTTATTTCATAGATGGTGTATATCTAAGATTTGCAGTAGTCCAAATGGCCATATTTATTGTTTCTGACCATCTTACACTGCAGTTAAATAATTTATTTTGGAACTCTTCATTATTTGATTGTTGTTGACTGGCAAAGGCAAATGGTAATATAAATTCATTTCATAAAACTGAAAATAAAAAAAAAACATTTTTGGAAATCAATTTTTAACCTCACAATTTTGAGTATATACTCAGGCTACTACTTTGATTTTTAGAAGAAATGACTTAGTATGCCAGATTAGTCTCTCCAGAGAATTTCTAAAGAACTCAATTTCACTAGAAAAGAGTGAAAAATGTACTTATTTAATTATTTCTGAATCCCCTTGAAGATAAATATTCAAAGAGTTTGTATGTCTATAATGTCAAACAAAAATGCCTAATTGTTCATTTGACTTGTATTAGTGAGCTTAAGGTAGGGCTTTTTCTGACTTGATATGAGCAAGTATATTTCCTTCAACAGACCAAATATAGATCCTGCATTTTCATTACTTAGTTGTCCAGCTATAAGGTATATGACAGGTAAAATGTATACCCAATTCATCAAGAAAAGCTTTAACTTTCTATGGATAAAACCATGGGAACATTTCCCATGCCCAGTACTTATTGTTGTCCCCATTAGGGACCATATGAAACTCTTCAGCATAGGTAATTATTGGTAAATGATGCAATTAATGGATTTAAATTTGAGGTCTTTTCAAAATTGTCAAACTTAATTTGTTTGTGGTTTTGTTGTTGTTGTTGGTGGTGGTGGCGTTTTTGTAGTTGTTAGTATAAGAATACTGTCAACCATCAGGTTCCAAATCAATTCAGAATTGTCCACATTTAAGTTTTCAGTACTCAAGAAGAAGCTAATTCGGATTTATTATGGGTATCATATATCTGAGTCTCTTGGTCACATATAAATTGCTCTTGATAAAAATAGCTAATTTCCTGTGAGTTTTCCTATTTTCCTCCAACATGCTGAACAATTGCATTTCTGAATGAATTCACACTTACAAATGCTTGTTTCAGGTTAGGAACTATAATTTCTACAGTACTCAGAAGAAACTTTCAAATACTTTCCTCTGGTAAATGATTTTGATACTCAGGTCTTTTTATTTATTTTTTCCACTTACATTTTTCATCAGCATTGTTTAAACTATTGTCATTCAAAAACAAACCTGAGGGGATCCCTGAGTGGCTAAGCGGTTTAGTGCTGCCTTTAGCTCAGGGCGTGATCCTGGAGTCCTGGGATCGAGTCTCGCTCAGGCTCCCTGCATGGAGCCTGCTTCTCCCTCTGCCTGTGTCTCTGCCTCTCTCTCTTTCTCTCTCTATCACGAATGAATAAAACAAAACAAAACAAAAAAACCTGACTAAAATTTTAGTGTTTTTTATTTAGGTTATTAAGTTGTTTTGATGCAATTATTGCTAGTACCAGTCATAGTACCTCCATATGTTTTACTAATCCATGACAACTTGATTTCTGTGTGTTGACATAGACATATTTTGTTTGCATATTAAAACATGTAGATATTATTTTCATTTCCAAAAGAGAAATACATTTTCCTACATTTCAAGAAAATTGACAGAACTTTAGCTAGAATTCTTTAGACCAAAAATTTTTTAAGAGGATTAAAAAGGGGTCATTCTTGCCACTCTCAAAGAAAAAAAAAATTATAACAGAATACTGTGAACAAGTAATGTGCCAACAAACAAGCTAAATTACATGAAAATGAGAAATCATGAAAAAGGTACAATCTACCAAAATGGACTCAAAAAGAAGTAGGAAATATGAATGAACTTATTTTTTTTATGAATGAACTTATAATAAGAAAAGAGATTGAATTAGTAAACACTTCCCATAAAGAAACACCTAGGACCATATGATCTCACTGGTGAATAAAAACATTCATCAAACATTAAAAAAATTAATAATAATCCTTTACAACTCCCATAAAGAAAACACTTCCCATAAACACTTCCCTTAAAGAAAAACCTAGGACCATATGATCTCACTGGTGAATAAAAACATTCATCAAACATTAAAAAAATTAATAATAATCCTTTACAACTCTTCCAAAAATAGAATGGAAAGGAATACTTGCCAACTTATAATATGAAGTTTTCCCTTCATGCCAAAATCAGACAAAAATATTATAAGAAAAAATTACTACAGACCAGACTAATATTCTTCATTAATATAGAACTTACAAAATCCTGAAGAAAATACTAGCTAACGAAGTACAGAAACATATAAAAAGGGTTATATCAACTGAGTCAAAGTGGGACCAAGTGGGATTTATGCCAAAATACAGGTAGGTTTAACACACAAAATCAATGATGTATGTACCATAACAATAAAATAATGGAGAAAAGAACACATGATTACCTCACAGACAAAAAAAGCATTTGACAAAGCATTGTATAAAGCATGCCATTGTATGAACATCCAACTAGGAATAGCAGAGGATTACCGAAGCTGATAAAGTGTGTTTACAAAAAACACACAGATAACGTTGTTGATGAAAAAGTAATAGTCTTCCAAGATCATGCTCATTCTCATCATTTCTATTCCATACTGTATTGGAAGATCTAGCTTCGGCATTTATGGAATAAAAAGTAATAAAAGACATTGGATTGTAAGAGAAGAAGTAAAACTATATTTAAAGATGGCATGACCCATTAGAACTCATAAAGGAGTTCAGGAGTTTTGTAGAATTCAAGGTCAATATATAAAAAATCAATTGTATTTCTCCATACTAACAATAAACATTCTGGAAATGAATTTAGATGCTATTTAAAATAGCATCAAAATAATAAAATATTTTAATAAAATGAATTCATTAAAATTTAATTATATAAGTGGAAGACTTGCACATTGAAAATTATAAAAAATTGTTAAGAAAACTTAAAGACCTAAATAAATGAGACATCCCAGACCTTTGGGTTTGGAGACTCAGTATTGTTAAGATGCAATATTCACCAGATAGATCTACAAATTCAATAAAATCCCTCTCAAAGTCCCAAATGATTTTTGGCAAAAATCAACAAGCTGATCATAAAGCTCATATGGAAATGCAAGGGATTAGAATACTGAAAACAGTTCTAAAGAAGAAAAATTTGGGGAACTCATACTTCTTTTTTTTGGGGGGGGGACGACTCATACTTCTTGATTTCAAACCTGACTACAAAACTACATTAATCAAGACATAAGGGTAAAAATAGAGATCAATGTAATAGAATTAAGAGTCCATAAGTAAACCCATGTATACATGGTTAAGTGATTATTGCCCACAGTGCCAAGACAATGAAATGTATATAACCTTTTTTTTTTTTCAGTAAATGATGGCAGGACAGTAAGATATCTACATGCAAAAGAATATACATCATATACAAAAACCAGCTCAAATGAATAAAAAATCTAATTGTAAGAGCTAAAACTCAAAAATTATCAAATGAAAACAGGGAGTATGCCTGGGAGGTTCAGTGGTTGAGCGTCTGCCTTTGGCTCAGGTGGTGATCCTGGGGTTCAGGGATCGAGTCCCACATCAGGTTCACTGCGGGGAGCCTGCTTCTCCCTCTGCCAGTGTCTCTACCTCTCTCTCTGTGTCTCACATGAGTAAATAAATAAAATCTTAAATAAATAACGGAAAACATAGGAGTAAATCATTTAGCCTTGGATTAGGCAATGATCTTTTACATATGACACCAAAAACAGAAGTGACAAAAGAAAAAAAATATGTAAGTTGAACTTTATCAAAACAGAAAACTTTTGGTCTTGAAAAACAATCCCCAGAATGGGGGGAAAGAATTGAAAGTAATATACCTGAAAAATAATTTGTGCATGCAAAACATTAACAAAATTATTACAGTACAATAATAAACAAATTATTAAACTAAATGATGGATAAATAATTTGGATAGACATTTCCCCAAAGACGATTTACATATGGACAATAAGTACATGAAAATATGCTTGATATCCTTAGTCACTAAGACATGCAGATTAAAACCACAATGGAATACCACTTGAGATCCACAAATATGGCTATAATGAAAGAGCCAGACAATAACAAGTTTTGGTGAAGATGTCGAGAATTTAGAATTCTCTAACACTGTGTGTTTGAATGCAAAATAGCGCAGCGACTTTGGGAAATGGTTATGCAGTTCTTCAAAATATTAAATATAGAATTACCATGATTCACTATTTCCATCCTAGGTGTATACCCAAGAGTAATGAAAATATAGATCCACATACAAACATATATTATGGTCCACAGGAGCATTAGTCATTATGGCTAAAATGTGGAAACTCCAGTTAGTTGGTGGGCTCCAAATGCACATCAGCTTATAAACAGATAAGCAACATATGGCATATCCTTGCAATGGGCCATTATTATTTCCCAATAAGGGGATTTAAGTGCTAATTCATGTTACAACATGGATGAACCTTGAAAACATTAAGTTAGAGAAGCCAAACACATGAGCCCATGTGTTTTGATATTTCCATGAAATATCCAGAATTGGAAAATCCATAGATACAGGATATAGATCAACAGCAGGGTATGGGGAGAAAGGAATATGGTTAGACTGCTAATGGTTGTGGGGTGTCCTAATGAGGTTATAAAAATGTTCTAGAATTATATATTGGTGATGATTGTACAACTAGGGGAATATAATAAAAATAATTGAATTGGATACTTTAAAAAGTTGAACATTATAGCTTTAAAAGAATGAAGCATATCTGAATTTAAAAAATACTTGGAGTTTAGAATGCTGAATAATTAATCTCTGGAAGCAAGCATACAAAATACACAAAGATGTAAACAGATATCCAGCACAAAGTAAAAAAATGTTGATATTGGACTGAATGTGGTGTTAGTTGGCATTTGATTTTAATGGTGATCTCTATTGGATGCTAACTATGTTTCAGATAATTTGTTAGGGACATGTTTTACCTGCACATTTTTCATCTAAATCCTCATAATAGTCTGTGAGGATTTATAAAATCTCTGATTTTACAAATGAAAAAAACAAAGCTTTAGCAATAAGAAATTAGTACAAAATCCTTCTATTAGTGTGTGGCCAGATTTGAACTGAGATATTCTGACTCCAAGGTCCATAGTATTCCACTGAAGTGCAAACCTTTCATTAATTAATTGACAGATTATTGATTGATAAATTATATAATTTACTCAATAAGTACTTTTTTTCAGTTTCTATCATAGGTCACTTTTGTTTTTTTAAGATTTCTTTTTTAAGATTTTATTTATTTATTCATGAGAGACACACAGAGAGAAGCAGAGACATAAGTGGAAGGAGAAGCAGGCTCCCTGCACAAAGCCTGATGCGGGACTGGATTCCAGGACCCCAGGATCACGACCTGAGCCAAAGGCAGAAGCTCAACTGCTGAGCCACCCAGACTTCTCCACAGGTCCTTTTAAAAGCAAGGCAATACAAGAGTGAAATGTCAAGAAAAATCAATACTCTCATGGGGATAGCATTCTCATGGGAATAGGTAAACAACCAGGAAGCAAATTAATTTTGGTAAGAAATCTGAGAACATAAAATATGAGGACATGATAAAGATATATTGAATGGTCAGAGGAGTCCTTGCAAAGAGGGTGATCTGTAAGCTAACACCTGAATGATGAAACCAACCAACTCTACCAAAATTTGGAGGGAGAGAATCTTAGACATTGGGAGCAGTGCAAAAGCCCTGCAGCATTGAAAGTGCCTGGGCAGGAAGAAGGAAGATAGCGCTAGGATATAATGATGGAAGTGGAGTGACAGGGTTGAGGTCTGAGAGCCAGGCAGGGGTCAAATGATAAACTTTATAGACATGAGCAATGGGTAGGGAGAGGAAGGGAATAACAGTCATGATGATCTGGATGATAGTGATGGTGATGATTATAAATCTACCAGAAACAAAATCAGTGTGCATACCTGATATATGTCAGAACTTTGTTAAGTAGTTTGCATACATTGTTCTTATTTATTATTCTCCAAGAACTTGGTAAGAGGAGAGTCACCACCATTTTCCATAAAAGAAACCAAACCTCAGAGATGTTAGTTAACTATCCCAAGATCACACAGATAAATGAGTGATAGAGAAGGAGTTTGCATCTGTATGATTCCTTAACCACAATTACTAGCCCCAGCTGCCTTGCAAGGAAAAAAAATCTGTAACAGAATATTATGCACCTTTATTATTTAATGGAATTTTTAGTTGAATTAATTAGAAGTTTTTGTTGCCCTCCAAATGTTTCTTGTGTGTGTTCTACTCTCACTGTGGTTGGTAATAATTCTCAAAGATTTGATGTTCATTATTTATATTTCTGGAACTCTAAGAATACCGACATCGTGATTTCACAAAGAACCCCCATGTCTTGAGTTGTCATTCTGGGTCACCACCCTTGAGGATATTTTTGGTGTGCACCTTATGTTCTAGGGACAAAATATCCCAGTCTTGCTGCAAAAGCCAGCATGTGCAACTCAAAGGCTACGGCAGGTTTAGATTGTCACTTATTAGGCAGATCGTTCTAAATAAGCAGGCAAGATCTTGTTATTTTGACATGCAGTTACTGAAAAGAGCTGGCAGTCCCAGGAGCATAAAATGAAATGTCAAAGAGTCCAGGGATATGTCATTGTCCGCAAAAAGCCATCAGCAACTGCCTGGAAAAACGTAAGATTTACATTTATTTCACAAAGTAGTAAACACTATTGACAAGTGAAATGTTTCCTGTGTTCTGTCCCCTGGGAGGATTTTAAGAAAGACAAATGATACCTTTTTTGTGGTTGTTTTTTAAGAGGTTCAAGTATGGGTCAGAGTGGTAGAGGAAAAGCTACAGAGCTGCTGTGAAATAAGACTCTGCCCTTTCACAGAAACACATCCCATCTGAAAGTGATATGAAGAAGCAAGAATAGGAGAAACTCTTATTTTCCCTGACCTCATACAAAGTTGGAGCTCTGCTGATTATTGATGGGAAACTGAGGCTCAGCTGGCCAGGAGGTTGACTAAGACATCATTACTAGCTAGCGAGAGAACCAGGTTTTTAACCCAGGCAGTCTGCTCCTAGAGCCTGCAAACACACTCATAATATGAAGAAGGAACCATACCCTACACATCTCTTCTTCAGGGAGAGGAGGATTCTAGTCATACTAGCTGGCCAGGTTGAACATGACATCTAGTGAAATAGTTTCCAGAGACCCTAAATCATAATTTCTGACTCATTTATTAAAAAAATCTCTACCCAGAATATTTTGAAATACTTTAACACGTCTAACATGGTATAACAATTATTAGTATGCTTATTTATCTGCCTGATCCACTCTCTTCCATGACTAGAATACAACCTCAAGAGATGAAGTGATTTCTATCTTATATCCCTCATCCCTAGCCAAGAGCCTGAAAAGTAGTAAATAAGTAAATGATTAAATAAATAAATTCATAACTCAAGCTAGAAATAGTCTAGCAAATGACGCTTGGAAGCTTTTGCCAACCTTCACATAGAGTTATGACTTGGGCACTCTTTTCAATTCCTTGAGATAAAATTGTTCAACCTTTCACTTGCCCTGGAGGGAAAGGCCAATCTAGCATCATTCATCTTCCAGGTAAGTTCAGAAGTATGTTTCAGGTATTATGATTTATGGTAAAGTTTTCAGCATAATAAGGGAGAGATCGCTACCTCTTTCCCACAGTTTCAAAATAGCTTATTCTAGGGTTAAAGAGGATAAGTAGATTGTATACAGTCTTGTTTGTCCTCCACTGAGCAGGCTTACATATTTATTTATTTTCCTTGGAGATACTGCAGTTTATCTCTGTAGGTGTCCTCATATCTGCAAAGCAACCAGGCAAGGATTTTCAGGAGGATCTTGGCCAGAGGCAGCCAATATGGCAGTGGATTAGCTTTTCATTGATTGCCTGATGGGACAGGATGTGTGGGAGGGTCATACTAACTGGAAATCCAAGTCTCAGTCTTGAAATAAGATCAGTTTGTGCCTGCAGAAAGGATTAAGACAGAGTGTGTCTCTCTCCTGTTAAGATCAGCTCTAGCTCCATCATTGTTACTTGATGGCCTCAAGCTTCCCCGTGACATCTGCTCAATCAACCTACTGCAGTCCTACTGGGGTCCTAATGGACTATTGATTGGAAAGTTAGCAGAGAAGGGTTGGAATTAACATCAGACACAAATATGAAGCCAAGATCTATACCTTCCAATCATATATTCTGACTTATACTCAGAGTTCCTAAATCCAGATCCAGTTGATATATAATGAGTATTGAATCTATACCAGGCACATCCTTGGCTGTTTATATAATTTACTTAACCTTTACCTAAAAGATAAATAGTTTTGCTTCTATTTTATAGTGTAGAAATTGGGACTTAGATTAAGTGGTAAAAACAGAGTGGAATTCATTTTCTGGACATTTATTCTATCGGTCTTTCTATTAAGCCAGAGATGATTACTACCAGTTAATAGCTATGATCTTTGTACTGCTAATCATGACATTTTCAAGTCTATTATATCCCTACGTTATAGGTGAACTTTTGTCCATAGATCAGTAGATGAGCAGCATATAGCTGTATGTGAAAACAGGAGTATGAATAAGATGTCCAATTATGATACTCATTATTATATTTCACAATAGCCCTCAAATCTTTTGAGACCACTATTTTACATATTTCCATCACTCTGGTTCAAGCCACAGTCAGCTCTTGATGAAACTTCTTCACTGGCCTTCTAACAAGGCTTTGCTTTTCTATCTTTAACAATTCCAATACATTCTCTTTTCTATAGCTCAAGGTAACATTTTGAAAATGGTATTCCAATAATTTCATCGCCTTTAAAATAAAATGACAAATATTTCATATGTCCCCTAAATCTTATGTTAACTCTTTAACCTCACCAGAAGCCATTCCCCCATGCCAATATTTTATGGGATATCTAAAAAGGATATCAAAGAAAAAAAAAAAGAACTGTTTGAAACAGGATGCTTGACCACTCTTCTGTTATTTATTGCTTCATAATAAACCATCCCAAAAGTTAGTGACTTAAAAATATCACAATTATTTTGCCCACAAGTATGCACTCTGGACAGGGTTTGGTAGGTATAGTGTGTCTCTGCTCCGCTGGGTATCAGCCAACTAGGTTCAAAATCATCTGAAGTTTACTCACTTACATGTAGAATGGATAATGGTGGCCATTTGGCTGAGACATTAGCTGAGGTTGTCAGAACAGCTACAGGTGATCTCTCCTTGAGGTCTGGACTTCTCAAAACATGGCAGCTGGCTGCTAAGGGCGAGTGTCTCAAGAAACAGAATGACAAGTGTAAGCTGTACTCCCATTTATGTCCTAGCCTTTAAACTCAGACATTCTCTTTGTCGAGGCAACCAGAAAGCCTGCATAGTTTCAAAAGGCGGAGAAACAGATTCCATTTTTTGAAGGGAGAGAATTTTAGAAGAGCGTGCAGGACTAGAAATATTTTTGCAGCCTTTTTAGTGGACAGAGCTAAGGTACATTTGCATTTCTCTCTCCCTCAGATAGATACATGATAGATAAATAGATATTTGAGTGTGTCTCTGTGTGTGTGTGTGTGTGTGTGTGTGTATAGATCCATGAGATGCCTACACACATACAGAGGTATATGGAAATCTGTAAATCCAAGAGTTGATACCAATATTTCCCATCCAATCATTACTATCCAACAACATAGGGCTTATTCTACTTTTCTTTCTTTCCATATTTGTAAACCCCTTCTCTAATACTGAAGCTCCTCCTTTCCCTGCTATACATTTTTGTTTGATCAGTTTCCCTCTAGACAACCGGTCTTTCATTGCTATTGCTACTGCCTTGCCTGGTATGGACACTTTATTTAACCTGTCCAGCTCCTTCCACTTTGCTCAAGGCTACCTATTTGCAGATAGCCTCCCCACCTCATCAGTTTCCATACTGCATGAGTGCTCTCTTTACCTTCCTCAGGCTCTGAATTCCCATGCCAGCTACACCAGCTAAAGCTCTGTTCTCAGCTTGCTTGGGCTCTGTATTTTGCCTATGCACATGGATGCTTTTCTCACTCCCCTGGGCTCTGGCCCTCCAGGCTTCTCACCATCTACTCCCTCACTCGGCATGGACATTTTCCTTATCCTACTGGTACTCCAACACCCATCAAGGGCACTCCTCTATGTAGATACTCTCATTATCTTGCTTGGTGCTGAAACCCTAAGATGAGCCATCTACACACATGGATGTTATCCTCACCAGCTGGCTGATTCTTCATGACTATCTATCTCATGGAGACACCTTCCTTGACATCTTACACAAAGTTGTCCTTCCAGACAGTAAGTCCTTCTATGACTATCTTGCTTGGCCTTACCTTAAGAGCTCTAAGATCAAACTGTTCAGGAAGTTGAAGGGAAATATCTGTTGGTTGGGTTCTTTGGAAAGCAAATGCTGAAAATGGAGTTAGGAGAACAAAATATTCACTGTAGAGTAGCACCTTAGAGGAACTGGGCCCATCAGGCAGGGAGAGGCAGGTAATGCCAACTGTTGTACTGTGAGGCAGATGCAGATGTCTCACTTCCCAGAAGTTCACACCACTCTTCTCTTTTACAGAAGACCTCCATTTCTGATAACTGAAAGAAACCCAAAGAAGACTTTTGCTTTACAAAAAAGGTGAAATGCAAAAGTAGCATCTGGCATTGCTTTTGCAGCAAGATGAGTCCTTATAGAGACAGCATACATCCCAGGAGCCAGAGTGGTCCTGCCCCTCTCCTTCCCTGGGACCAACACTCAGCATTCCAGCAATGAACTTGCAGAGATTGATGGGGGTCTCTCTTCTTCATGCCATTTTGGCTTCAGAAAATTGTCATAGTAACACTCTGTTTCAAATAATGGGGAAAATCTATATATGGAAGCTTCTGCAAGTCCAGTGAAGAGTTCAGGAGTGAAAACTGTCCTTCAAATGAGCACCATGTTTGTCTTGACCCTTGTGTGACAAGCCTGCTCAATCGAGAAAAGTGTGGCCTCAATTCAAACTCTAAGGCAGAACTGAAGGGGTTTGGGCTGGCATGTACCAGTGAGGCATAATCCTCAAAGCTTGTCAACAAGTTCTTTCTTGAAGAGGAATTTGAGAGGTGCATCTCTGCATCTGTCACAGACAGGGTATGGAAAAATAAAGAGAAGGGATTTTTATTAACTTTTGTTATGTGCCAAATATCAACATAATCACACACTGAATAACTCAACCCATAAAAGTTCAAAATTGAGATTATTGGCTCTCAAACATCATTGTCTGTCAGCATGATCTTGGGTGATTGGCAAAAAAAAAATATATATATATATATATACATAATAAATCTAGACTTGGAACCCCTCAAAATGGGTCTCCGAAACCTGTATTTTTTAACAAGTGGCTCATCATTCAGAAAATTTTTAACTCTGCCTTTGATCCCTCATCTACTCAATGAATATTTCTTGTAAGTCCATTTTTATCACCATGGTATGTTGACTGATCTGGCACTTAGGTCCTGCTTATAACTCTGGAAGCTGTGGCTATTGTTTTGCTGAGTGCAACATCTTGTCCTTTTACTGTAAATCTATTTTGCTCTGGGGCACACTTTTATAGGTCAAGATCCCTGCTGTGTTATTGAAAAATGTAGGTTGCGCTGTAAAGAGCAATTGCTTCCTTCAAAGTCACAAAGTTGGGCCTAGCACAATAGATATTCTTGGAGTATGGATGCCATAACAAACCTGGAATGTTAAAGTTATCTGGGCGAGTTTTTTGTATGAATCTGACCTGCCTTGCCAACATGAAGAATTAAGCATTAGGAACATGTAAGAGAGATACTATGGGCAAAAGCCAACAGTTTCTGGTATTTGTTCTAGTAACACTGCAACCAGCCTATCAACCTTCTCCCATGCTTCTGGTTTCCTTTGACTTGCTGACCCCTTTGTTCTGAACCCTGACTCCGTTTTAAGTTTTTAAGTTTTTCCTTACTTTTTTTTTTTTTTTTTGAGAGAGGGGTTTTTATTTTTTTCAAGATTGATTTATTTATGATAGACACAGAGAAAGAGATAGAGAGAGACAGAGACAGAGACAGAGACACAGGAGGAGGGAGAAACAGGCTCCATGCCAGGATCCCAAAGTGGGACTCGATCCCGGGACTCCAGGATCGCGCCCTGGGCTAAAGGCAGGCGCTAAACTGCTGAGCCACCTAGGGATCTCCAGTTTTTCCTTACTTTGAAACATACTTCCTCATGTTTGACCTCAATGGTATTTTTTTTTAACATGATTTGGGTCATTTTTCTTGTTTTACAAATAAATACACATAATCATTAAAAAGTGCCTCTACTGTCTCCCAAAGCACCATAGGAAATTATTTTAACCGAAAAGTCTTCATTTCTAAAGTGAGTTGGCAGATATGTTAGTCTTTTTTCATAAAATCTTTTGCTCCAAATTTGTATTGCTATGTAAAGAAACGCCCAAAATGTAGTGGCTTAAAATAAATATAATCGTTGATTTTTCACATGTATTTGCAATTTTCAGCAGGACTTGGAAAGAACAGTTCATCTTTGCTCCTTTGTTGTTAGCTTGGGCAGCTCAAGGTGAAGGATTACTCTATGGCTGGAGGGCACTCACCCATGTGTCTGGTGGTTGATGATGTTAAACTAGAACTGTTGGTCAAATGCCTGTGCATGTGGTTTCCTCTAAGCATGGCAATTGTGTTCTAAGAGTGGTTTCTCCAAAAGCAAGAAGTTGAAACTGACCATTTCTTAAGGCCTGGGCCCCAAATTGTCCATTTCTATTGTCTCTGCTCTATAGGTCAGGTCAAAGAGTCGATTCAAGGGATGGAGACATAGAACTCACATCTCAAAGAGAAGAATGTCGAAGGCTTTGGGAGGCATTTTTAAATATTGCCATACCAAACAGATGATAAGTCAGGTTTGTAGTTGTGAGAGTACTAACCCTACTTGTAAGATTAATTATTTTTGACAAAATTTATTCATTCCAAAAAAGAATCCTAGGTTTAGTGCTAAGCAGTGGATAACACTTAAAAAAATATGTGCCTTCATGAAGCAAAGGAAAGGACAGATAAAGTGCACTTGATTGAGTCTACTATGTCATTATTCTAGAAATAAGATCTAGCAGGGGAAGGACTTCCTTTGGGGTTTTCTCTGGCAATGGAGGAGGAAGAAGGTGATCACCCATTATAGTATGTCAGATTATTCAAAGTACTAACATGGACAATGTCCCATATGTTTCTAAAAGTATCCACCAAAAAAATTAGTGCTGCTGTTATTCATATTATACCAAGGGTAAATTTTGAATTTGTAATATTGGTGGGTCTGTTCAGTGTTGCATAGCTAGCAAGTAGAGAGACTGAAATTAAAGTCAATGTTCCCTCAAATCCCATGCCAAGGCAAATTTTGTTAATATGCAAATTTTAAATTCTAAATTAAAGCAGAAGATATGAACTTAGATTGGCAAAATGAAGAACGCACATTGTGAAGCTTAAAGAATCCCGGTGATTCTACTTAAATAGAAGGCATAAGAAGCTTGGTAACAAGAAAAGAGCTAGAAAATGTAATCCCCTTGTGGTGGGGTGGTGATCCTGACAGAGGGAGGATGTTGTTGAATGCCCAGTAACCAAAGACTTGTTCAAATCATGGGTAATCTGCTTGGAAAGACGATTAGCAGCATGGCTCATTCTATCTGGCATGGCCTAGTAGCAGCGTTAGAGTAGTTGGCAAGTTATGTTCTAAAACTGGCACTCATTAGCATGGAAATACCAAGAAATGTGTACACTCATCAAAAGACATCACCTTTGGAGCTATGGAATCAAGTTTTAGTCCCATTAGCATGGGGAAGGCACAATCTCAGCAGCATAGAGAATCTAATTCAAGATAATTAAACTTCACATTTATCTGGTTCTCAAGGAATATTTCATAGAAAGCAGATATGAATGGGAAGGTTCAAGTATTGCCACTTATGGAACATCTACATTATGCTAGGTGTTTCCATGGTGTTTCCCACTCTCTAGGTGGCCAAACAATTTCTCCCAACTTCCTCCCTTCCTATCTTCTGCCCTACTATTCTTGGGAAAATTGTACCAAATACAGGGCAAAGATAGAGATAAGGCAATAGAGTAGGCTAATGTTCTGGATCGGGATAGGGGAGGAACAGAATAGTTCTGTTCCCATTCTGACATTGTCCTCTCTAACTCAGACTTTTGTGGGAGTTTTAGTGGTCCTGAGAGGAAACTCTATCTTTGGTAGGTTTAATAGGAGCAGTATAGAGTCAAAAGAACAGAAGTGTGGGATGGGCAACATAGATTGAGCTTCATTTAAGATGATTTGAAAAAGACCTTACAAAGCTCTTAAGGTTTGTTTATGATATCTCTGAGTTTTCAAGGGTTGACAACTGAGAAAGAACTCTGGAAGAAAACAATGATAAAGAGAATTTATTTATCTTCAGTTTCTTTTATGTTCTAAAGCTCTGAGGAGGAGACAGTTAGATTGAAATCTGAGGTCTTAGTTTGCCATGACTGACACCCATCCCCTTCTTGGGACTTACTTATGGATCATTTTATCTCACTAATAATTCTGCAAAGCCATTGAATTTGTTTCTTATGGTTGCTGTAACAAATTATCATAGACTTGGAGGCTTAAAACAATACTCATTTGTTCTCTTATAGTTCTAGAGGTCAGAAGTTCAAAATCAGTTTCACTGGGTTGAAATGGAGACGTTAGTAGGGCCATGCTCCCTCCTAAGCTCAGAAGAGGTAATGTATTTCTTTATATTTTCCAGATTCAAGACTGCATTCTTTGCACTCATTGGCTCTTGGCCCTTTCCTCCATCTTCAGAGCCTGCAGTGTAATATCTTGCTTCAGTGACTGTATTTCCTTATTCCCCTTTTTCTCTTGTAGTACAATCTATTTCGCTCTTATAAAGATAATTACAATTAGAATCAAAGTCTGCATGGATAATTCATGATAACTTCTCCTTCTTAGATTCTTAATCACATCTACAAATTTTATTTTGCCATAGAAGATAACATTCACTGGTTCTCAGGATTAGGACTCAGAAATGTTTGGAGGCCATTGCTCAGCTCACCAAAACCATATTTCCCTGTGTTTTTTAGATAAAGTTATATGAACCTAGATAATGGATTAAAATACAGATCTTCTCATGTTTGTTCTCCCTTACTCACAACTGTTCTATTGCCTTCATCCTAGGATGGGCACCCACATTCCCACCTGTAGGGAATCCTACAGCTACAAGATTCCAGAGTGCACAGAGCTCACCCAGGGACACAAAATACCAGATTAGATGACAGCAAATTTAATGACAAAGCCTTTTGTGGCAAGTTTTGAAGTGCACCCCCATCATCAATTATACATAGAGTGAGAGACAAGTTTTTTTTTTAACTCCTCTGAGACTCATTTTCCTCATCTTCAAAATGGGAAAACTATATGTGCCTAATAGCCCATGAAGGTTATTGGAAAGATCAAGAAGAGGAAGAAAGAAGAAATGCTACTTGAATTGTGGACGCTATAGCCAGCTGAAATCTTTGTGATTTGTGAATTTCTATCCAAAAAATGATGAGGAAAGCAAAATTTTCATTTTTCTGATACAGATAGATCACGCCTTGATTCTTTATCTTCTGGGTGTTTGTATGAAATACTTGACTTAAATTTTAACTTTCATCTGAAGCAGCAGGTATTATCAGCAAGCCTTATTACTAGACAGCAAGAAATACATTTTTGCCTTTTGAACATTCTATCAAAAATACTTTTTGCCTTATAAATATTGAAAAAAAAGAATTAAAAATCCTCCTTAGAAAGAAAACTGATTTTTTAATGGAACAGCCTATTACACTGACCACTTTCCAATCTTATTTTATTTTCCTGTCTTTTTAGTTTATCCATGTTGATGTATTGCTTCTTATATAAGCATAACATAATCCCACAGACCACATGAAAATTTCAGTGGCCAAATGCATCCTGAATAATTGCTAGTCAATTGACATAAATTGCTTTGCATCTCCAGAATCAGAAAGCAATAAAACTGAATCTGACCCAGGAGTTGCCAAGGTGATGTGTGGTAAAATAGAAACATCACTAGACTTGGAGCCTCAAAAACCATATTCTAATCCATTCTGACAACTGTGGTCTTTTCCATTTCTGCTCTGTCTCTGTCACTTCTTTATACATGTTCATTCCCAACATGACCTCAGCAAGTAGGTCCTTAATTATCTCTCCTTTGGGCATTGGTCATGTGATCTTAACTAGTTAACTCTGTCAGCAATGTAATATAACTGCATGCTTCTGAACACTTTACTTTGTTAATATTCTGATTAATATACAAAAAAAGATAATATTTGCTCATGGGGTTGTTATAAATCTTAAATGGCAGGTGTAATGTTCCTATCACAGTGACTAGAATAGGATTGGCATCTAAGAAATACTAAACAGATATCATAGATTTCTTTGTTTCTTTCTGTTTCAGCCTCAATTAATATAAAACAGGTGTGTCAAGTTAATTCTTTAAAACTACATCTATGATTATGTAACTACCCTATCCCAAAATCTTCCTGTTTCTTATCATTTGACTCAACCCACATCTGATGTGTTATTAGTCTTTCTCATCCCTCACCCCAACAGCTTGCCATTTTATTATACTGTAATCCTTGCAAGTCTCTAACATTCAATTTGTTGACTATTTTTCTTTATCTGCATTTTTTTCTGCAGCATGCCTATCCAAATCCTAGCAGCCAATAGAATATGGGGCAAAAGTAATATGTTATTTCTGGACCAAGGAAATTAATAACCAATCATATTTTTATTCCATCTTTCTCTGTTGTCTTCTTGAAATATAACTTCTTCAATCTAATATAAACTCTCTCCAAAAAAAAAAACAGTAAACAAAAAACTGTAGCCAATTTCATAATTACTGGTTAAATCATTTCGGGAATACTATATGGCTAATTCTACTAAAGCTGAACATATGTCATGCTCCTTTACTCATCAATTCCACTCCTAGGCATATATCCAACAAGATAATGTTCTTCTTTTTACTACTGTTTAGTAATATTGAAGTGCAATAAATAATAGTAATACTGGAAGCAACTTAAATGTGCATCAGAAGTATAATGTTTAAATAATTGTGGTGTATTCATGTATTGGAGCACTACACAGGCACAAAAATGAAACAAACAAACAAATGAACAAATGAAAACTATGACAAAATATGTTGACTTAGATGAATCTAATAGACCAGATATTGACCAAAATCAACCAGACATTTATGCTCCCTTTACATGAACTTTAAAAACAGTCAAAGGTAATCATGGAAGTAGAAGTCAGGAGGATAGTTAATGTTGGGGTAATGAAAGAGAACATGAAGGGGGTTTTGGTAATGTTGATAATAGCTTTTAGATAGGTTAAATGGGTAATGGGTATTAAGGAGGGCACTTGTGATGAGCACTGGGCATTGTAAATGAATAATCACTAAATTCTACTCCTGAAGCCAATTGGACTGTATGTTAACTAACTGGAATTTAAATACAATTTAAAAAAATTTAAAAATCTAACTATATGATTATTTTTACCTTGTGAAAAAATGTTAATCTCCAAATTAATGAATTGTATGCTCTGTCTAAAATATATTATAATTTAATAGTATCTTATTTAACTCGGATGCCATAGCAAGAAAACTATAGATTGGGTGACAAAAGCAGAAATAAATTTCTGATAGCTCTAGATACTGGGGAACCCAAGATCAAGGTGGCGGCATGGGAGGATTCTTTTGGAGTGCTCTTCTTTGTCCCGTAGGTGGCTGCCATCTTGCTGTGTATCCATATGACCTATTCTTATGTTTTTGTGGGGTGGAAGGTAGTAAGGAGAGGAAGCAAGCTCTCTGGAGTCTTTATTTTAAGGATACTAAACCCATCACGGCAGCCCCACCTTCATAGAAGCCCCACTCTCATGACTTGTATAAACCTAATTATCTCCCAGAGGACCAATACCATCACAATGGGAGTTAGAGTTTTTACATATGAGTTTTGGAGGGACATACTTCAGTCCTTTGTAAATAGCATGTTATAAAAATAACTATAAGCTTTAACCTCTTAAACTCTTCTATTCACACCACCCTAAAAGTATCCAGTGATTTAATTCTTAGAATACAACAACAACGACAACAAAAATGGAAGTTTTTACAATACTCCAATACTGTTCCTTCTCATACACCATTTGCAAGCCTTTGGTATTGAGAGTTAAGCTCCCTGCTTATGCCATATGGCATTGGAGAGATTTACACATACTCAACTCTGTCCTAGCTTCTAAAATTCACCCATTCTACTATATGACTTTTCTAACTCACTTTGCCCACTTCCCCTGACCAATTCTATATCATATTTTTGCTAGCAAACAAGCTCCCTCTGGAATGAAAATTGTACTCTGAGTCTCTGACAACTTGAGAATATAAGTTTCATGTGAATCTTGCCAATTCTCCCACCTAAGACCACACATGTGTATCCTCCAGTCACAGACTAGAGCTGCATTCCAAATGAAAGCCTGGGAACTGCTATACAATCAAATCAACGTCAAGTTAAGGTAAATAAAAAGTTTGTACTCCAACCTCTGAGACCCCACAATTTACCTTTTGAGTGATCTTCAAAGTTCAGCCTTTCTTCGGGTCTGTTTTCTAGGCCTGGTATTTAGTTTTCCAGTTCCATTTTAGCCAATGTTATTCAGGACCAAACATGTCAGGAATTCAAGATCATATTAATTATGGGACATTTTGATATTTTCCATCATTTCTCCTTTTTTTTGTCTCAACAAATACCTTCTCATTCATTTCTTGTAACATTCAAAGGATAGTTAGAACTTTCCTAGGATATTCACCGTTTAAATTAAAGAGAAGGAAGAATGAACTTGTGTAAGTCAAAAGTAGGAAAATAACCAATTCTTCAAAATCAATAGAACATAAACCAAAGAAATCCAAGTGTGAAAGGCAAAAATACTCAAATTTGGATGAGTTCTTCTACTACCCATGTCTATAAAGTGGGAGTGTGCCAGGGTTGGGGAGGAAATGATGAAGGACATAACCAGATCATTTATGGGAGTTCCTCTGAGTCCTTGAGTCTCTGAATATAGATGTAAAGGAGTACATGTGCAAATAAATCTCTTGTTTTCTCAGAAGAGTTGTAGTGGCTACACTTGGATGTGAATGGCATGAGACCTTGTAACATTAATGGCATTCTTCTTCAGGTTAATCAACCTACTATTACCAAATTGTTAGGTAATAGCTTAGACACCTGGAGAATGAAAGGTGTTATTCAACAATGAGATTGCTTTCTTAAGTTCAATTAAGTGGCATTTTACAAACAAAAGTTATCATTAAAGAATTCCTTCTATTCTCTGGAGTGGTTAATGGTTTATACTACACCAAGTTTCTAAATGTCATGGTCCTAATAAAATACACTAAAAAGATTGTTTACTAGCAGTTGTTTCCGAATAAAAATAATAAATGAAAGTTAAACCTGTAACAGTGTTTAAGAATAATCAGTATTCAGAGAGATGGAGAAAGATAATACAACACACCCTTGTTATTTTTATTTAGTCTTTTTCTCCTATGTTTCTTTCCCTCCTCTTCCTCCTATTCTGTCTTTCTCATAAATCAAACTCATTTTACTAGTGCTAAAATAAACTAGACAGTGAGAAATAATATTAATGTGCTGTGTTAATTGTCTTATATTTTGGTGCTAACAATCTTAACATTTAGTTGTAAAATCAATAAATAACCAGTAGAATCAGTACATAATCAATAAAAAAAATCAATAAGTCATCCTCCTCCCCTTCCTTCTCATCATCAGCATCCCTGATACTGGTAAGGGTGATATAAAATAAAGTGTGAAGTACAGCCACTCTGGAAAACTGTGTGGAGGTTCCTCAAAGATTTAAAAATAGAACTACCTTCCAACTCAGCAATTGTACTACTGGGGATTTACCCCAAAGATACAGATGCACTGAAAAACCAAGACACCTGCACCCCAATGTTTATAGCAGCAATGTCCACAATAGCCAAATTGTGGAAGGAGCCTCAGGGTCTATTGAAAGATGAATGGATAAAGAAGATGTGGTCTAAATATACAATGGAATATTACTCAGCCATTAGAGATGCAAATACCCACCATTTGCTTCAACGTGGATGGAACTGGTGGGTATTATGTTGAGTAAAGTAAGTCAATCGGAGAAGGACAAGCATTATATAGTTTCATTCATTCGGGGAATATAAAAAATAGTAAAAGGGATTAAAGGGGAAAGAAGAGAAAATGAGTGGGAAATATCAGTGAGGATGAGAGAATATGAGAGACTCCTAACTCTGGGAAAAGGGTAGTGGAAGGGGAGGTGGGCAGGGGGATGGGGTGACTGGGTGACGGGTACTGAGGGCGGCAGTTGACGGGATGAACACTGGGTATTATACTATATGTTGGCAAATCAAACTCCAATAAAAAAATACAAAATAAATAAAAGAAAGTGTGGGTGGGAAAATTGGTACAACATTTATGAAAAACCTTTTAAAGAGATATATTGGGGATCCCTGGGTGGCGCAGCGGTTTGGCGCCTGCCTTTGGTCCTGGGCGCGATCCTGGAGACCCGGGATCGAATCCCACGTCGGGCTCCCGGTGCATGGAGCCTGCTTTCCCTCTGCCTGTGTCTCTGCCTCTCTCTCTCACTGTGTGCCTATCATAAATAAATAAAAAAAAATTAAAAAAAGAGATATATTAATAAAATAATAAAATCTTAATAAATTCAATTATAGCAAGTACATTTCTGAACTCTATCTGAAAGAAATAATCCTAAATATGGATATATCATTACATTCAAAAACATGTAATGTGGTTATTTATAATACTAACAAACTTGAAACCTAAATGACCAAAAAAATTGGAGTAATTAAACAAATTATAGTATATATACTCAATGGAATATTATACAGGATTTAAACTGAATTTTTATGAAAAAGATGTCATAAATTATGTTATAAATATATCCCATATTAAGGGAAACTGCAGGATAACTACTGTATATAATGTATGATTATAATCATGTTAAAATTGTTCAGAAAAATGAATCTAAATAAATTGTTACCACTGTAGAATTTAGACTGTGGGAGAGTTCTCCCCCTTCACCCATATATTTCTGTTTTACAAATTTTATTTGATGACTCTGAATTGATTTTTATAGTAAAATAAAAATAAACATATCTTCGGATGAAGTTATTTTGGAAATTTTGAAGGCCAATGCTTTTTAGTTAACCCAAATTTACATAGCATGCTGTGAATAAACAACTTAGCAGAGTGTTAAGCACATAAGGAAAGCAGAAATGTTGGAAGCACCATCCCTCTACTCAATGACTCAACACCAGGAGGGGGTTGCAGATGTGAACCCAATTATATATAAAGTAATGTAAATTCTGCAGGAGTCTACAAGGTAATTGTAAACTAAGTTCTTTGAGGAAACAAAGAAGGAAAACCTTATTTGCAAGTGGACTCAGGGATACAGATGGTAGTAATATCTGGGATAGCATTTTTATGAGGGGTACCATTTCCACTGACATGATTCCAGAACGTTAGTTCTGGAAACAGATATTCCACAGACAAAGCCTCAGGCAAGATGTAGGAGTTACATACAGGGAAAACAGGATGGGTTAGTTTGATAGGAAGCATTCTCAGGAAGTACTGGTCTCAGTGACAGCTGGAGATATTGTGCACATGCACACACAACACAGAAAGACACACACACACACACACACACACACACACACACACACACACCAAGATAGGAAAAGCATTGATATAAGTGAAGAACACAAAGAGGCTACTTTAAGAGGAAATAGAACATACAATTGGAGAAAGGAAGGGAATAAAAATACATTCATTTGTAATATACACTATACATGCTTTATTCTAAGGTACTTACCTGAATATTAGCTATTTAGAAAGTCTTTTCCCACTGGGAAGGCAGAGAAGTACAGCATGTGGAATGGGAGACAGGAGTCATAGAGGAGACTGAGTTTCAGCCAATCAGATAAATGCAAATATATTGTGTTGAATTTTCATTAAAGCCCTATTTTAGGAAGCTGATTTACCTGAGAAGAAATCCCTTTATGTCTTTCCCCCTACCTCTGTCTAGCTACGTGGATGTGGACATGGTAGCAGGGAACTTAATAAGTATTTTAGATTGTGAGCTAATCTTGAGCATTTATCCTGTGTGAGGATAAATAAGTACAGGAAAGGATCAAACCATACCAGCCTTAAACTGTCCATTCCTCAAATTTCTTTCATAGAAAAGAAAAGAAAATGTCTTTCAGAAGCCCTGTTATTTCAATATTCATTTTGTGATATGTAGATAAAATTAATCCTATCAAAACCTTTATTTACTGAGCTGGGGTGTTTTTTGTTTTTGTTTTTGCACAGTAAATATTTATCTATATTCTGCCCTTTTACAGAGCAGTAAATAGAGAATCAAAGATACTAAATAATATGTTCAAGGATCAAGTAGTATTAGTAGGGTGAACATAAAGTTAACCCTCATCTTAGGGTTACCAAAGGTATGGTCTTTTTAATGTTTGTGTGTGTGTGTGTGTGTGTGTGTTTAAGATTGATTGATTGATTTATATTCAAGAAAGAGAGAGAGAGAGAGAGAGAGTAGGAATAGGGTGGAGGGGCAAAGGGAGAGGGAGAAACAGATAAACAGATTCTCTGCTAAGCAGGCAATCAAAGGAGCGATCCATTCCAGAATCCTGAGATCATGACCTGAGCGGAGGTCAGATGTTTAGCCAACTGAGCCATCCAAGTGCCCCATAGATGTATGATCTTTATACAACATATGTGCCATTTTCTATCTCAGATGTCTCTGATAATTATCCTTATTTTAATGCTTAGCCAACTGTCTTTCCCCTTTGTATTTAGCTTTTAAGCTCATTTTAATTAGATGATAATAATAAACACATGAAACATCTTACCCTCTAGTGTTGCATTTCTACTCACATTTGGTGAAAGCAGGTCATATGGCTACTTTTAGCTTTAGAAGGGACAGGAAAGAACAACCAAGTCTTCCATGTCTGGGAAGAGATGAGGGAGTGATTTTCCAACATCCCTAATGACTAAGTAAGAATTTTGATCTAGTAGTAAGTTAGCTTCATAAATGGTTCTACCCATTTATTCTCTCAACACTAATTGTACTGAGTATCTCTTATTTACTTTTGTCCAGTCATGCTGATTTTCAACCTAATAGGCAAACCATGATATCTCACTGTCATTTTTATTACTTTTCATTTCTTTGATGATTATTGAGGTGAAATATTACATGATTGAAAGTCATTTGTGTTTTACTTTCAGGGATATGATCTTTTATGTCTTTTTTTTTTTACTCTTTTTTTCTTATAGCATGGTACAGGGAACTTAAAGTCAAACTAAGTTTGCATCCTAACTTAGACAATCTATGTAATATTTCTTAACTTTTCCAAATGCACTGTGCTTCATATATAAATATATAATATGGATGTATTATGTATAATATATAATATAATATACATTTTACAATACTATATAGCATGTAATATGTAGTATAGCATAATGTATTATTAAATATATTTAATCAGCTTATAATTTTGAATTTTATAGTTTTAAAATTTATTTTTTAAGTTTTATTTTATATTTATAAATTTTTCTCCTATTAATTATATGTATATATTTTCTATTTTAATTACATATATTTAATTTTACAGCCAAGGATGTCTACTTATACAACTATTTTCATATGACTGTAATTTCTTGTGCCATTTTATTCACAGAAGTACGGAACAGTTTTTCTAGAGTTTGATTCTAAGTATATTAATATGCTTATGACAGTTTGATGAGATTTTTTTCCTATTTTGCTTTTTATTGTCAGCATGTAATAAAGCAAATCTATATATACCATTAGTTTTTCATTTGAATTCATATGAATATCTTAATGAATACTTATTCTTAATTTGTTAAAGTTAATTATCTCTGCTTTCTTAGACATCATAGCATCTATAAGATATTTAATTATAATTTCCCTCTTCACTGATACCACTTTATCCTATTTTTCTTTTTTCCTGATGGTATTCCCAGAATAATATGAAAGCTTCCAATGCCATTTTAATCTTCTATAACCTGGCTTTTTGTCAAATCCTTGTATTTCTTTTTATTTTTTCTGACTCCTACCCTTTATATCTATTTGTGTGCTTCTCAATTTATCATTTTAACTTATAAATAAATGCACTCTGATTTCCTGAAGAACATGAAGTAGATTTTTTCCAATGTTGTATCTGTTTTCTAAACTAAAATTGAGATAAATTTATTTGAATCTATTTGGAGGTAAAAGCAGGAAGAAGAATCTCTCCCCTCTGCCGGTCTCCTTGCCTCTCCCTGTTGCAGACAAGATAGAAAGGGTGTCTGGTTCTCTAATTATACCCTCCCATACTATCCATGTTTCCATTAAGAAGAGTCAGGAGTACTAATTTCAAGGCATTATGGTCTGAGAATATGCAGGGGACGATCCCAATCTTTTGGTATCAGTTAAGACCTGATTTGTGACCCAGTATGTGTTCTATTCTGGAGAAAGTTCCATGTGCACTTGAGAAGAGTGTATATTCAGTTGAGTTTGGATGTAAAGTTCTGTAGATATCTGTGAAATCCATCTGGTCCAGTGTATCATTTAAAGCTCTTGTTTCTTTGGAGATGTTGTGTTTAGAAGACCTATCAAGTATAGAAAGAGCTAGATTGAAGTCACCAAGTAAAAGTGTATTATTATCTAGGTATGTCTTAATTTTGGTTATTAATTGATTGATATATTTGGCAGCTCCCACATTCGGGGCATATATATTGATGATTGTTAAGTCCTCTTGTTGGATAGATCCTTTAAGTACAATATAGTGTCCCTCTTCATCTCTCACTACAGTCTTCGGGGTAAATTTTAGTTTATCTGATATAAGGATGGCTACCCCTGCTTTCTTTTGAGGACCATTTGAATGGCAAATGGTTCTCCAACCTTTTATTTTCAGGTTATAGGTGTCCTTCTGTCTAAAATGAGTCTCTCACAGGCAACACCCTTTTTGAACTGGGCCACAGTAACTTCTTGCAAGATACATCCACGAAGGCAAAAGAAACAAAAGCAAAAATGAACTATTGGGACTTCATCAAGATAAGCAGCTTTTGCACAGCAAAGGATACAGTCAACAAAACTAAAAGACAACCTACAGAATGGGAGAAGATATTTGCAAATGACGTATCAGATAAAGGGCTAGTTTCCAATATCTATAAAGAACTTATTAAACTCAACAGCAAAGAAACAAACAATCCAATCATGAAATGGGCAAAAGACATGAAGAGAAATCTCACAGAGGAAGACATAGACATGGCCAACAAGCACATGAGAAGATGCTCTGCATCACTTGCCATCAGGGAATTACAAATAAAAACCACAATGAGATACCACCTCAGACCAGTGAGAATGGGGAAAATTAACAAGGCAGGAAACCACAAATGTTGGAGAGGATGTGGAGAAAAGGGAACCCTCTTACACTGTTGGTGGGAATGTGAAATGGTGCAGCCACTCTGGAAAACTGTGTGGAGTTTCCTCAAAAAGTTAAAAATAGACCTGCCCTATGACCCAGCAATTGCACTGCTGGGGATTTACTCCAAAGATGCAGATGCAATGAAATGCTGGGACATTTGCACCTCGATGTTTCTAGCAGCAATGTCCACAATAGCCAAACTGTGGAAGGAGCCTCGGTGTCCATCGAAAGATGAATGGATAAAGATGTGGTTTATGTATACAATGGAATATTCCTCAGCCATTAGAAACGACAAATACCCACCATTTGCTTCAACGTGGATGGAACTGGAGGGTATTATGCTGAGTGAAATAAGTCAATCGGAGAAGGACAAACATTATATGTTCTCATTCATTTGGGGAATATAAATAATAGTGAAAGGGAATAGAAGGGAAGGGAGAAGAAATGGGTAGGAAATATCAGAAAGGGAGACAGAACATGAAGACTCCTAACTCTGGGAAACGAACTAGGGGTGGTGGAAGGGGAGGAGGGTGGGGGGTGGGGGGGAATGGGTGACAGGCACTGAGGGGGGCACTTGACGGGATGAGCACTGGGTGTTATTCTGTATGTTGGCAAATTGAACACCAATAAAAATTCAATTTATTATTAGAAAAAAAAAAGAAGTGTCAGGAGTAATACAAAGGTTTGGCTTGCCCTGGGATCAAGAGGGTAGCTCAGCCTCTCTATATTCGAGGAAAAAAAACACAAAGCATTGCTTTTTTTTTTTTTTAGTTTCATGTCATAACTGTGAGGAAATATGTGACCTCAGAAGCCTATATCCTCCTGTTAAGATCTATCATCCTATTAAAGCCTCACCTCCACTCTCTGACTCTGGGTTCCCAAGGCTTATCACCTGTACTTTTCCCAGACCAAGTCAGAATTTACAAGAAGCCCTAGGTGACCTGGCACCCCATTGTGCCTGGAATCTGGACTCCAGTGGCTCACTGGAGCATGCCATCTTGTCAACATTCACTTTCCTCTACTTCAGTCTATTCCCCTTCCCATCCCCCATCATCCATTGGGAAGTCATTTATGTGACCTATTTGTTTATCTCTCTTGGGTAGACCATGAGCCCAATTAGGATAAAGATATTTGTCTATTTGGGTCTTCTCTATATAATCACAGTCTATAAAAGTACCAGACTCATGGTAAATAGCCAGTAAATATTTATTGGCTATTGAGTAAATCAATTAATGAGTTTATTTGTTGTTTATCCCTTTTTACTTTTCATACTGTTATTAATGTAGTCCAGTTTGTATTTTTTTCGTTGATACTTTAATAACATCAGGTTTATTTTGAACTATTATCAAAATATACTGAGAGTATTTTTCTTCGGGTTTGCTTCATGTTTATCTGAATGGCCTATGAATCTTTAGACCTTGAGGGATCTGTAGTGTGGATCTTTTATTGCTTGTACTTGCCATGGTCTGGCTGGACATGAGAAAGGATTGAACAGTGGTCAGGTCCAGCAAACTATCTCACTTCACTAACTAGAGTCTAGTAGAGTCAATTTTAATTTATCATTATTGTTTCTGTCAGTAAAGTGGCAATGCAAGAAGTCTTGAGTCTAACCTCTGGATTTTTGTTCATTTTAGTCTTTCTACTCTGTATTCAGCATGGTTCCTGGTATACTGGAGCTCATGGAAGTATCTAACCCACTGGAGATTTTTCATCCAATTCAGTGTCTTCTCTGTAAATGAGAAGCTGTGTGAAAGAAGTTCCATTTCCTTTAGACTTCCTGTTTGGGGTCTCTATGAATTAATTTCCAACCAAAAAAGAAAGACACAGATTTCATAATTTCAGCGATGAAGGAGGGTTTTGCTTTTCTGGTCAGTTTATTTTCTGGTTAGATTCAGTCTAGAGTTTTCAATTTATATACCCATTCTCCCTTTTTATTCTAGCTTTTTTTCTTATCTTAGTCTCTGGTTCCCACTGGCCCAGTTCTGGGTAGCACAGTGGAATGGGAGACAGCAAACCTCGCCAACCTCATAAGCGCTGCAGAATGTCACTTAGCTTCTGAAGTGATGTTGTTTTGTTAGTCATTTTTAGCTGATCAAAAAATAATAAATTAAAAGGCAAAGCTTCTAAAATTCATTCTCTTTTGTTTAACTTTCTCTATAACCAGACACATATATTGGAAATATGCAGAGTTAGCTTGTTATAGAAGGAATTCTTTATCCCAGAGAATGCCAATTCTAAAAATATATTTTTACATTTTCTTTTCTTTTATGTTGCCTAAAAACATAAGAAGTACTAGTTCTCTCTCCTTTTCTCCCTCTTTCCCCTCCCTCCCCCACTCTCTTTCTGTGTGTGTGTGTGTGTGTGTGTTTATGTGTATTATCTCCCCATCTGATATGACAGATTCTAGTCCCTGACTTTCTGAAGGTGCTAAAAGGAATCATGTACCAGGCCTTGGCTGATAATCATATTCCTTCAAGTTACCTTGGTGATTTGACTTTTTAAAGTGTATTATTGAAACAATATGCATTCACTGATTTGCATGACAAATAAATTATCAGTTTGAAATATTGAATGCCCAATGAAATTTAATCACGATGTTTCAGATAAATTATAGTTACCATGTACTTTCTGTTTAAAAGGTAACTCATAATCTTTGTTCAGTAAAACAAATTTTCTTGGTATTTACCCTGTGCCCAACACTTTGCCTTCTGTGGGATACAAAGAGGAAGGAGAGACAGCTCTTTGCCCTAAAACCCCCATGGTTTGGTGTATTCAGGTAAGTGGATGACATTAATGGCATCTTCTTCACTAAATTATATGTCTTAAGTGTCAGAGGAAAGATTCTACAGCAAACACCTTCAGATTATGAGGTTTCTGCAAGCCTAGACTTCTCTCTTCTGATTTGAAGTTTCTAATTGTTACTGGATTTCCCAGGTTTTGGTCTGTCCACCCCATACACCAGTTCTACTGTTTGCCCAACCACAGCTTGTGTATATATTTATGGGTAATGAATTTAGCACTGGAGGTTAATGGTGAGCAACAGAGACATGTCCTCAGCCTTTCTGGAATTAGAAACTCATCATGGAATATCAAGTCTAGAGTATATAATTTCTTGACCTAGAATGATGATGGTGGTGGCAACTCATTTTTTTCTGGCACTTGTATGCTAAATCTATATTTAGGAAAGAGGTATTAAGCTATTTTAATCCATAAAGAGTTAAATTCTGCACTAGAGCCTTGGGCACTGATAGTGTAAATGTGTAAATTCCAAAAGTATTATCAGCATAATTTCATGACTGATAGGGCATGGGGCATTAGGGAGAGGGAGAAATAGATGCTATCTTGAGGGGTTTTGTCTAATTTCCTTGGTAAATGGGTATCCTATTAACTAAAGTAGGGAATAAGAAAAAAAGTGTGGAAATGGGGTATGATTTAGGGACAGTATATGCCATTTTAAGCATGTTAAATTTGAGTTTTTAGAGGGTTATTTAAATGACTATATTAAAGAGAAAGTTACATTTAGAAAAGGCTAAATCTTCAAGAGGAAATCAGAGCTAGAGATGAATAAGGGGACCTCATCTGTATTCAGTTACCAGTTATGTCAAAGAGAGGTTTGAAAGAGTATGTGAAGCATAAACCATTACCTTCAGTCCTATTTTTTTTTCAAATGGGGACTACAATGGCGCTGGATGTTTGTGTCTCTCTAAAATTCATTTTGAAGCCTAATCTCCAATGTGATGGCATTTGGAGGCATGACATTTGAGAGCAGACTAATTTATGAGGGTGGAGCCCCCATGATGGGATTAGTGTCCTTATAAAAGAGACCCCAAAGAGATCTCATTCCTTTTGCCATGTGAGGACCAGGAAGAAGATGGCTTTCTATGGACCATGAAGTTAGCCCTCATCAGACACTGAATATACTGGCACCTTGATCATAGGCTTTCCAGCCTCCAGAACTGTGAAAAATAAAGTTTAATATTTAAGCCACTCAGTTGATAGTATATTTGTTATATCAGTCCAAACAGATTGAGTTAAGAGCTCTTATACTCAAAGTAATTAAGTTACTTGACTGTAGTTATGTAGCAAATGAATACATAAAGTGCAAAGCCAGTATTATTTTTACTATATTATTGTTAATTCTGAAAAAGGATCTGAAAGAGGATGATAACGATAATTAGGATGATGAAGATGATGGTGATGATTATGAAAATGACAGTGATAGATTGATCACATTCATTGAACAATTGCCATATACTATACTATAGCATATATGTATATATATAATAGATTATATGCATTATCTTATTTTATATTCACAAAAATGCTAGGTATAAATATATTTATTACATACATTTTACAGAAGAGAACACTGAAATCCAGAGCAGTTAAGAAATGGATCAGCCAAAGGCTAACTTCAACTTCTCTGACAGTTAAAATTTTTTCTCTAGCCCCTGTATCATACTCTTTTACTTTCATCTACCCATCCATTCACCCATCCAACCTATCAACTAACCAAGCAAACAATATTGTCAAGTTCTTTCTCTCTTCTGGTAACTGTCACAAAGAACTCATAAGTTTAGTATAGAAAACTGAAAAATGAGAAATTATTTTATAGTTGGCTAATAAGCTATTCCCCAAAATTGACTTGAATGCACAGGATGCTTTGCTTTATTACAATTATTGTTATCAGCAGTGAAATGTTCCTTTTGTAGTGAATCATCTCATAAATATTTTAGTTCAACAAAAAGTTCAATAGAAACTTATTCTTGGGATCCCTGGGTGGCGCAGTGGTTTGGCGCCTGCCTTTGGCCCAGGGCGCGATCCTGGAGACCCGGGATCGAATCCCACGTCGGGCTCCCGGTGCATGGAGCCTGCTTCTCCCTCTGCCTGTGTCTCTGTCTCTCTCTCTGTGTGTGACTATCATAAATAAAATAAAAATTAAAAAAAAGAAACTTATTCTTGGGGCACCTGGGTGGCATAGTTGGTTAAGTGTCGGACTCTTGGTTTCAGCTTAGGTTGTGATCTCAAGATCCTGAGATGGAGCCCCATGTAGGGCTCTGTGCTCAGGGCTGAGTCTGTTTCAGACTCTCTCTCCCTCTCCCACTATCTCTCTCTCTCTCTCTCTCAAATAAATAAATAACTCTATTTATAAAAGAAACTTATTCTTTGCATCATCAATGGTTTTCCTTCATTAACAAGTTTGTTTGACAGGACTTGATACAATGGACAGATCTTGGAAAGGAGGTTTTTTTTTTTTTTTTTTTTAAGATTCTATTTATTTATTCATGAGAGACACAGAAAAAGAGAAGCCAAGACATAGGCAGAGGGAGAAGTAGGCTCCATGCATGGAGCCCAATGTGGGGCTCGATCCTAGGATTCTGGTATCACGCCCTGAGCCAAAGTCAGAAACTCAACCTCTGAGCCACCCAGGTGTCCTGGAAAGGAGGTTTTAAAGAAGGGTTTAATGGTTAGGTAGCTGCTTTGTTTTGATTTATTTTTGTGTAAAATGAAATAACTTGCATCCTCCTGCTATAGTCACTGTGATTTTCCTACTTGGTGAGATGGTCCACCATTAGCCAAGGGTTCTTTGATGCCAAATGTCTCCATTTTCATAGGGTGCTTTCTACTACAAGGTTATAATAATCAATATTTCTCTAACCATTCTAGTGTTCTCTCCTTTTCTAGATATTTTCTTCTTAGAAGTGTTTCCAGTCCTAAATGATGAAACCCAGTGTTAGACACCTCATAGATAAGGTCAAGGCCCCACTTGCTGTATTTCCCTTGACATCTCCTAGTACAATGTGTAGAAACTTATACTACACAGGAAACATTGTCTCCAGTCCATTACTCCCAAAGGAATAGAAATGAAGCCAAAGTGAGGAGATGACCAAAATCCTCCAGTTAGAAAAGCCTTGGTGAGTTGCCAGGGGCTATTAGCTTCAAGTTTGGAATCTGGCCAGAGTTAAATTCAAGCTGGGAGGCAAACTGAGAGCAGAATCCCATAGGGAGGGGATGCAAGAGAACCAGTAAACATAAAGTATAGCTCCAGGGAAACTTGATCCTATATTATTATGCTAGAGCTCAACCTCTTTTGAAAAATTTAGATACCTATCCCCCAGTGACTTCTCTGCTTGGCTTTAAGGACATAGTACTCTAAGCCAGCTACCTGAACGCACTTATTTGTTTCTGTGTCTCGGGTATGATTCTTTTGTACAGATTTTGATTCAGTAATCAAGAAATTAGAACATATTCATCAAAATAAAATTTGTTTTGCTAACGAACCCTTTAGGAGGCAGAAAGGATGCCTAGTTATGCATGTATTAACTTGTGCCATTTATTGAGCATTTACTCTGTTCCAAGTTCTTTTGGTATATAATTGTATATAGTTTTTACTACAAAATCTGGATAACAGATATTATTAGACTCATTTTATCTTGAATTCAGGGCTTAGAGGTATCTTAAGCACCTTGCAAGGTCCAAATACAATACATAGTGAAGCCAAAATTCAAAGTTGGTCTTGCTTTTTATCACTACTATGTCTTATAAAACTATTGCCCAGGTTCAAATTCATTTCACATTGCCTCTATTATAGCCTTATGAGCCAGAGGGCTGGCCTATAAAATAACAAAATCAAGCAAATAAATCAAAAAAATATTAAGTTTCTTGATGTATTAGAAATCATATTGCCTTCTTTGATCATTCACCTTATTTATAACATTTGGCCAGAGATTACCTTTCATGAAGACTTGAAATTAAAATAGAAATAGAGACAGTCCCCCAACTTAGGAATTTTTCATTGTAAGGAACATATCAAAGTATGCTATAGGCCCTGTGAGGATACTCCAAATTTTTGAGTAATGATAGCATATTTAACCTTGTACGATTACTACTGTTGATAATAATAACTAATGTCTATTATTAATTTACTGTTTTAAAACTTTTTCATTTTTACTGCTTCATAAAATCAAGTAAACTCTCAAGGGTCTACTTTGAGGATGACTCACTTGAACATCTAAATTAGAATAATACATCATCTCAAATGAACTGGTTACATAAATATAAAAATAAATACATGTGATCTCATATTAAGGAAAATGATGGATCTTAAAGCTCTTTGTAAACTCCAAAGTTCAGCATCATTGCAAGAACCATTATTAATCTTATAATAAGTCAAATATCTTCCTAGGTAAAAGACTCATTTAACAATGTTTAGATGGGCAGTAGCTTAGCCTCTAGTGATGAGGAATCATAATACTTTATGAAACAACTCTTTCCTTTTCTCTCAGATAGAGAAAGAGCTTCTTTATATTAGGTCAAAATATATTTTTGTATATGGTAAGGTTTTAGAAAGCCAATCAATACCACCTTTTCTTTCTGGAATTTGGAACCCACTGAGAAATAGAAAAAAAAAAAACATGGAAATAAAGCTTTGTGACAGATAAGTAGAATTAGAGCATGTTGCTGAACCCATGACCACAACCAGATCCCCTGATATGTTTCCCTCTTGAATAGAATCTTGCCCATAAAACTACAATTTCTCCAGCATGGTTACCTCATTGATGTGTTACTTGGAAATGAGCAACTCAAAAAGAAAGTGAGAGAAGGTTGGAGCTACAAATGCCTTATCTCTATTTCCAAACATACCAAGAAGATAAATCACTTACAAGGAAAGTGACAAGAGAAATCTTAAAGAGAAGAAACAGAAGCCTGTTAGACTTCCTGGAGAGTGGATAATTTGTTCTATGGATATAGAAAGAAGGAGAGGCAAATGCTCCTTTTTAACTTATTAATCTCTCGGGTTTTGTTCTGTAAACTGTTGTTCCCATCAACTAATTCTATGGCTGATCAGACATGTGTCTGTTTCCCTCAAGGGACCAGAACAATAGTTTTTAGGGCAGTCTTTGGTCTTCATTCAGGAGTCCTTTCTCCCAATTCCAAGATTTGTTTCTTGATTTTCTCCTCTAGATACACTACTGGTAGACAATTTATCTTTTACTCCCTCCACCAAAGCTAAATGGCACAGAACAGTGATTAAATCCTAAAGCCCTGTTAATCTCAAAGTTCAAAACGTATTCTTTGTTCTACTATGCACAACCACTACACTTGACATATAGTGCTTCAGTAGTTAGGCAATAACTTCATATGACAGCTTAATGGTACTCATTTAATACAGCATTCTCGGTATAAAATATCCCCATATTAGCACGTAAACATCTTCCCCCTAATGAATACTCGAAGAAGATGTAACACGTGAACATCTTATGCCTTTTCTCTTTTAGGTTAAATTAATAACCTTTATTCTGGTCCAGTCATACACTGACCCAGCATGGGTATAGCTGCCTCCTAGGGCACAAAGATGAATTAATTCAACAACTACTGCCTCCTGAACCTCACTTTTAAGAATTTAGATTTAAGAGTATAGATTTCCTCATGGCCAACCCCAGACATTCTACATTGACCAAACACAAGCTAATACAGAATAATAGTCATTCATAACACCATTTCATATATTCATTCATTCACTCAATCCACAAGTATTTATTAAGTGCCTATCATGTGACAGATACTATGCCAGAAGTTAAGCACACAGCATTGAAGAAAACAGACAAGTATGCCTAAGTGGCTCAGCTGCTGAGTGTCTGCCTTCAGTTCAGGCCATGGTCCATAAGTCATAGAATTGAGTCCCACAGGGAGTCTGCTTCTCCCTCTGCCTATGTCTCTGCCTCTCTCTATGTCTGTCATGAATAAATAAATAAAATATTTTAAAAAAAGAAAACAGAAATTCCTCACTTATGGAACTTATATTCAATTACAAGATGCAAAAATAAATAAATGAATGGATGAATGAATGAATAAATAAATAAATAGTAAAACATATGTGGGCTTGATGTTGACCCATGCCAAAAAAAGAAAACATACAAAGCCAAGAAAAAGTCAGAAAACATGTTGGGGGTGGGATATAGAATGACATTTGAAATAAAGTAACCAGGACAAGCCTCTCTACTTCATATTTGAAGGTAAAACCAGTGTATAACTGGAGGTAGACACCAAATGCACTTTTGTGGAGGCCGGGCTAGGAGACAAATATGAGTGGGGATTAGAGGTAAAGAGGAAAGTTATAGAAATAAAAGTAAGAATCTTTCTTGATACCTATAAAGATAGTGTGGCACAAACTTAAAAGTATGAGTGACTCAACTGTCTGCATGTACTATAAAAAAAAGGAAAAACTCAGGCCCAATGAGTAGTTATTTCAGGTAAAATTAAGTCTCAAAATCTAGTACTTGGTGCAATACGGAGCCACTGTTACTGGTGCCAGTCAAGAAGCCCACTGGAAACTCAGCTTTTGAGAGACTGAAAACAGAGAAAATTTTGTTTTCTGCCTCACCAGGTTACCAGTTAGCCTATCTGTGTGAATCCAGTAAGTAAAGCCTGTGAACTTAAACTCTATGAAGGGAAAACACTGTTGGTAGGAGTGTTAATTGCAACCCATACCTACTCTCTAGGGTGGCACAACGGATACTCCTGTGTCCTTGCAAAGGTTGTTAGCAGCCCCAAACACCACATTATCTTACCTTCACTTCACATTTAAAGCTTCTAAAGTTAATTTCCATAGTGCCACAGCTTTGCACTGAGTGTGGGCTTCTTAATGGCCCAGTCTCTCTCATGAGCAGCTACTTTTAGCCTCATCCCACAGTGCTGCCTGCCATGACCTTTTGCCATGGAATCTCCTAGGGCTAGGAGAAAGCTGCCTTCTAGCAACAATTTCCTCCTTGTCGCTGTATTTGTTTGTGTTGAAGACTCACTCTCTGCAGGGATGATTCCTATGCTTGAGCCCTTAGGCACTGAAGTGAGCATATTAGTTTCAGTTCAATTTTTCAGCCTACCACAGTGAGGATCAATACCTTTGCAGTGAACTCAAGACCCTATATTCCTTCAATTTTTGAGCATTCCTGGCTTCAAGTAACACCTCTGCTACATCTTTTTTAGCACAGTAGGATAGGACCCTGATGTCCTATTTCCATGTAATTTTCTTTACCCATGCTTCTTTAAGGAAGGTTCAGTAGTTTAGTCCAGCTTAACTTTTGTGTTGTCTTCCTTCTCTAGTAAGCTAATGGAACTTGCTGAATCTGAGCGCCATCTTTCCTATCTCTATCAAAAGAACAAGAAATGAAAGGAAAGATGGTAGTTGGTCCCATAGCATCCTCTGTATGTTTTTATAAAGAGGTACAAAGTAAATGATTTGTGGATTTGACAGAAAGCATCCATTGTCTACAACAATCTGCTCCTCTTTTGCCTTCCTAAGTAGGATAAATCCACCTTGGTGACATTCTCCTTTTAGATAAAAATTGAAACCAGGCCTGGTCTTGCTTTATCATTGTTCTGCTTGTTTCCCTTCAAGGGGTATTTGTTTCCTGTGCCTTCCTTAGAGTCTCTCAATCCCTATCATCCTCACTCATGGCAGTGGGATAGCTACATCCCTAATGACCGCTGAACTGCTTATAATACACTCCACATTGCCTCTGAGTAGCCAAAGTCCTTCTGCTTGATCTCTTTGTCTCGAATCAGTGCTAATTGTCTGCTACCACTTTACACAGCTGTTCTGATCTTTTATGGAAGTTTTCCCTTTTATTATGACATAGCTCTTTACGGCCTTAGATATGTCCTGTATCTGGTTTCCCTTGGGGGTCTCTGCACTCTTCTCTCTGGAATAAAGCCTTCTTCTTATGTATGATTGGGGGTGGAGACATCACACTCTCTGATCTACAAAGACATCTGCTTGATTCTTAAACTCCTTTCAAGGGCATTCAGCCCAAGTGGATCCCCCTTTCTCTGTCATATTCGTCCAGTATGGCCTCCCTGATCCAGTTATGCCTTATGAAACCACCCCTTCTTCCTCCACAAATACATTGCCTTCTTTAAAGTGTCGGCCATTCTCCACTGCTTCTATTGGGATAGAAAGACAAAATAGTTTTAAACCAATTCAATATGAGAAAACTCCTAGAGATGGAGTGCATGCTACAGGCGTATGTCTTTTTATGTTTTTTGTTTTCTTAATTTTTGAGTTGGCAATTGTTTCATCAAGTTTCTTTTTCCTCATTCCAAGAATATGACATAGCCCCTGTATAGTAAAGACATTATTTATTTTTATTTATTCATTAGTAAAATCCACTGATTTTTTGTCCATGAGGCTGCATATTTGTAATCTTATGTCATTATTCAGAGTATGTGTCCTGGTTCTCTATGAATGCAAAAGCCAGGCATCATGCTCTGTAGCTTATGCTGATCCTAACTGCAATCATAGTGTTAAGCCACTGCCTGGGGCTCTTGCAAAAAACCTCAGGATGGGAGCAAAAATCATCTCATCTACTAATGCCCAAAGCATCTCTTCACTGAGGAATCTTAATTGGGCCCAATTCTTTTCCTTATTACCTGCTCCCTGACTTAGCCCCACTATGGAAAGGTTGACTGCCATGGCCTGCATGCTAAGGCCCCTGGGATATGCTTAATAAAGCTAAGGGGCATCACTCAGGCTCTCACCTTTTTAAAAATAGTTCCTTGTCTGTAACTAACAGCAACTAGACGTAGCTGTGATCCACATTGTAAAAGACATTAGCAATTTGAACCTACTAAAGCCAGATCCTAAAGCATTTCTTTCTAGTTGAGTCAGAAACATCAATCTGTCTGAATTTTATGTCTATAACTTTGGTTGCTCATTCTTAAGATTCTGAGCCCGGGCCCCATTTATAATAGCATCCTTTGTTGGTCTATTCAAATTATGATCCAATCATGAGGAATCAGAAAAAGTTATAAAATCTTATCTTTATTACTAACAGAGCTGGAAGCACCTGTTGCCAACAGGTTTTTAATACAACCTGTCAGTTGAACTTAACTACCCAGTCCTTAAGAGGGCTAGAAAACTCAGAACCTTACATACTTGAGATCCTGCCTTTAAAAAGAGGGAGGAAAGTGTGTGATAGTTAATTTTATGTATCTATCTGGCTGGGCCATGGTGCCCAGATATTTAGTCAAACGTTATTCTGGGTGCTTCTGTGAGTATTTTGAATAGATTTTGAGTAAAACAGATTGCCTTCCACAATGTGGATGGGCCTCATCCAATTAGTTGAAGGCTTTAATAGAACAAAAAGATTGACTTTCCTAAGCAAGAAGGAATTATTCTGCTAGTAGCTTGTCTTTAGATGTCATCTACAACAGGGTGTCTTCCTGGCTAACCAGCACGCTGCACGTTTGGATTGCACCTCTTCCTAAGTCTTCAGCCTCCCAGCCTCCACCATCAGATTTGGGGCTCACCAAGTCTCCACAGTCATGTGATCCAATTACTTAAGATAAATTTCTTTTTCTATATACACAGGTCCTATTGGTTCTATTTCTCTGGAGAACCCCTGACTAAAATGGGGGACCTAGTGGGAAATACTGCACATTTTTAGTTCCCTTTCCAAACTCACCCTCTCATCAACCTGATGAATTATTCTTCCTGCCTCAGTAACCAGAGAACAAAGTGGGGGAGATAATGCTAGACAGTGATGGTTTGCCTTGTTTCCCTCTTGGAAGTATGAGTAGGGGACTTCTAATAGTTGGATCCCAGATCTTCCTTCTAGAGTGACACAGACCTAGTTTAATCTTTTCTACACACAATAGCCTCATACTTACTTTTGCCAGTTTTGATCTTCATCCACTTCCAGACTAAACAGAGAATTTTCAACATTTTGCTTTTTTTATGAAAGTCGAGTCACTTTGCATCTGAGTTGTAGCCCAGGCACCAGGTGTAAAGCAGCAAATGCAGCCTTTGATTCAGACAAACCTGATTTCAAACCACAGGTGCTCCCATTGATAAGTTCTCTGGCATTAGGTAGCACAATCCCTTGACTCTCATTTTTCTCTGTTTTGGATTTGAAGTACCAATGCACCTAACAGAATTTTCATAGGACTTGAATAGAATAATAAAGATGAAAATATTTTGCACAATGTCTAAGGCACACTTTCCAGTTATTACTACATTCCTGAGATTATAAAAATGCTCCCATGAAAAAGGGATCCAGGATCCCCAAACTCTGCTTTAACAATGTGGCCACTGCTTTTCTCTGTCAGTTTCCAAGGAAAATGCTGACAAAATTCTTTGCTTGACTAAACTTTAGGCAGGCCCCTGAAACTTCTCCTAGGTCCATCTGTGTGCTTCCTTGTAAAATCTAGTTTTAGCAAGAATGCTAAGTCCATTTAGCAGGAATCTCCCACCCCATGTATCTGATGGTCCTGGCCTGATTTCAGCAGGAATCCTGTTAGGTTGGTTTTGTAAGAACTCTGGACCAACTGCCTGCCCCCAGCTCATATCTCCCCTTAGTTATATTCCATCCCTGGTCCCTCCTCGCTTCTTGGCTACAGATCCTCACTGTCCTTGTTCTATTCAGAATGAACGAAGCCCAGTTCTATAGTGGGTTCTCTTTTTTTCCTATTACAATAGTCCTGAATAAAATTTGCCTTCACCTCTTTAACTTCCATCCAACTCTGGTTTAATTTGACAACATCCACAAAAGGAGAAGAGGAAAAAAAAAAAAGCAAATTACACTTTGTATTTAGTAGAGCCTTTGCCTAAAATACCAATGCAGAGTTCTCTGGTGACTTGGGCCAGAGGAAGTGCCTTAGGTTGCAGACCTCCAGGTATCTCCCTTTCTTCCTATCTCTCTATTCCCTCGCCCTCTCTCTTTATATGTGCAAAGGTAGCATTAGCCTAACTAGTTATAAAGGAGTGCAAAGGAAGCTATGAGAGGATGAGTATAGAATAGGAGACAGAAGGAGAGAGCTCAAAACAGCTGGCGCAGATATGCTGCTTTCCAGCCTACATGGGACCTTGTCTTATTAGGTCCAATGTATTCAAGGCACATAAATGGAGAAAGTTATCCATTTGCTGGTGTGTGTGTGTGTGTGTATGTGCATAAATACATTGACTAGAAGGCATGTTCCAGTCAAATAGTCCTGAGCCACCAACTTTAAAACTCTTGAAGAATTGACAGCAGGAGGTGATATGATATCCTTGTAAGAAAAGAGTGAGCATCTTATGTATCTTGTTTGTCGTCTCTTTGAAATAGTCACAAGCTGGAAGTACATCAAAACACTATTCTTTCATTTCTGAAAAGAATATTTCTTATCTAAGTATTCTCTATCCAGCGTTTCACTTAGTAAAGACACAAATCTATAGAATGGGCAGTGCATCAAGTTTTTAGTTTAAGGAAGAAAATTAGAATTCCAGTTCAGGAAATTATAAAATCCAGGGATTGTATGGCTTCAGGCACAACCAAATGCAGGTGTTTGTAGTGCTATCACATCTTTGTCTCTTACAGTATCTCTTAGCTTTAATTTCCTCTGTGTGGGCTCCATCTTTCAGTACTCCTGTCACATATCTAAGTGGTGCAGTCAACAGGACAAGACTAAGTGTAGTATTTATGATTCCAGGTCTCAGAGAGTGATTCACCATCTCTCAACATCTATACCACTTCCCCAAGTCTCCTTGACTCAGTTCAGCCAATATGTTATAACTTGCATCTAATGTTAGGTCATGAGAGATGAGACCCTGTCTCTGCCATTGGCTTAGGGTAATGAATAACTGCTATGTTTTATGGATGCCCTAATTATTTGAGGAATATTCCTTTCTCTAAGAATTTCCCAGATAATGTACCTAGCCTCTGCAAGATACTACCCTGCAATCCCCTTTTCCAGCCTCCCTTGCATTCAGAGATTAGGTGTGAGTACTGCATTCACCCCATCAGACTCATCCATGGGAGATTCATTCAGAACAGAACAATAGGAGGAAGCAGGGCCATTTTAATGCATCCATGGCAAGGATAGCTGTTGATACAACACATCTTAGAGATGTGTTGTTGCCATCCTTGGGCTTTGTTTTTGGCCACTTATCCTCATTCATGAATGACTCTGTTACACTCTTAGATTCTTTGTGCCACCTAATACCAAGAAGTTCTTTTTTCCCTTGACTAAATTAGAAAGAGGTGAATCAGATGTCTGCAATGTATTACTCTATTATAGCTGCCCACCCTGTTAATGGGAAGTGGAGGTCTTACTTTGATAGCCATAGCATCTTGACACGGCTTGGGAAAGGGTAAATTCTCCAACAGAAGCAGTGCTGGATTATCAAAAGTCCCTGCTACTCACTCAGATCTGTAGCAAAGTACCAGAAATAGTTATGAAGTGATTCATTGATTTGTTAGTTAATGAGAAACTCTCTGGAATATCCTCTGGTGAAAGAGGTATTTCTTTACTTTCATCCACTTGGCTGGCCCTTCACAAGCACTGTGCAGGGGCAGGCACCTGAGGCTGCCATCATGCTCAGGGCCACAGCCCTCTAATTCCTTACCCCACTTCACATCCTAACCCTGGCTTAGGATACTGGTTCCTTCCATCAATATTGAATGCTCTCCTTGATTCTCTTCCACATTTAGGATAACATACTTCTTTCTTCACCTTTTTGGGGCTCTTTTTCACCTTGTTTGCAATTTGGTATAATTCTATGATTTTTACATTTTCCATAGAGGTTCAGTAGGCATTCTGCTATCTTGGCCTCATTAAATTTCATTGGCCAAGCCAATCATCACTCTTCATTTCATAAGGGAAAGATGGCCCAGACATATCCTATAATGTACTGGTGTCCTTATAGCCACTGAAATATCCACCCTATCTACTACTTTGGTGGGGGCTCCAAGTCCTTCCCTTCCAATCTACAAATCCCACCATTGAGCATTATATGTTTATTGTTTATGTTTATGGAGGACCCTCTGAGAGAAAATATCCAACTGGGATCTTAGTAAAATTGGCCTTTGAGTTATTGCTAAGAATTCACTTTTTAAGATAAATTTTCTATGAAATTTTGTATGCTTTTATGACTGTTTTCAACTCAGCTTTTATAAGCCCGGTTAATGATGTTGCAGCTTCCCAAGGGCGTTTACAGGTCCCAGGTGCTCTTGGGTGGCTGCTGTTACAAAGCAGCTGGAAGATGGTGGGCTTTGCATAGACAATACAAGCCATATATATAGGAAATAAAATAAGTGCATTTTATAACAAAGTAAAACTAAGTTGCTTGTGAATCGGTGTAACTCCTCAGAATAGGACAATGGGATTTACTGTAATAAAGGAAGATGCTAAGGACTGTCAGTTAGGAAACCTGAACTCTAGTACCAGCCTGCTTCTAAGACTGTGTGACCTTGGGATGCCTGGGTGGCTCAACAGTTGAGCATCTGCCGTTGGCTCAGGTCATGATCTCGGGGTCCAGGATCAAGTCCCATATCGGGTTCCCTGTGAGGAGCCTGCTCCTCCCTCTGCCTATGTCTCTGCCTCTCTCTTTGTGTCTCTCATGAATAAAATAAATAAAATCGTTAAAGACTGTGTAACCTTGAGTAGGTTCTGGAATCCATCAGTACTTCAGGGTTTTCATCTGCAAAATGAGAGGTGTGGACTAAATCAGGTATCAGCAAACACTTATTTTTTATTCTGTTTTTTTTTTTTTTTTTTTTTTTTTTTTTTTTTTTTTTTATTGAAGTGCAGTTGGCACACTAGTTTCAGGTGTGCAACATACCGGTTGGACAACTCTACACGTTGTATCATGCTCACCACAAGTGTAGCTACCATCTGTCACCATACAATATTATTACAATACCATTAGCTATATTCCCTATGCTGTACCTTTCATCCCTGAGACTTATTCATTCAATACCTGGAGGCCTGTACCTCCTACCCTTCACCCATTCTGCCCATCCCCACCCCTGCCTCCCTCTGGCAACCACCAACTTGTTATCTGTATCTATGGGTCTGTTTCTGCTTTTTTTTTTTTTAACACTTATTTGTTTTAGATTTTACATATAAGTGAAATCATATGGTATTTGTTTTTTTCTGACTTACTTCACTTAGCATGATACTTTCTAGTTCTATCCATGATGTTGCAAATATTTTAGGCTTGATAGGCCATATATTCTCTGTTGCAATTACTCAGTCTACTATTTTGGTGTGAAAAGAGCCATAAACACTATATAATAGAATGAACATGGCTGTGTTCCAATTTACAAAAGCAGCCAGTGGGTCAATTTGATCTATGGGAGAGATCTTGCTGACCCCTTGACTAAGCGATCTCTAAAAGTCACACATGCCTATTCTAACATTATCTGATCCCAAAGCAAAATTCTCAAAATAATTTTAAAATTAGATTGTTTATTTATTTTTATTTTTTTTTAATTTATTTATGACAGTCACAGAGAGAGAGAGAGAGAGGCAGAGACACAGGCAGAGGGAGAAGCAGGCTCCATGCACCGGGACCCTGACGTGGGATTCGATCCCGGGTGTCCAGGATCGCGCCCTGGGCCAAAGACTGGCGCTAAACCACTGCGCCACCCAGGGATCCCTTAAAATTAGATTGTATTAAAATATTTTATTTACATTAAAGTCACATTTTGTAATATTTTCCATGATGCTTGGTCTCTCACACTAGTTCCTCAGTACTGTAATCCCTTCAGTTTTTACGGAAGTGCACACACATGTGCATGCAACACTTATACACAAATACACATCTCCCTCAAGTTCAAATTGACAGACTCTCAAACTGTGGCCATCTGAAAATCTGTATCCTAAATATGCTCATTACTTCTCAGCAATTTTGATAACTTCTGAAGCATAGGCTGACCCAGAAACAATCTTATTATTCCATCAATTGAATAAATATTTATTAAGCACTTATGTACTTGGCATTGTGCTTGGAGCTGGGAATGAAATATTGGACAAACCAGGTATAGTTCATATCTCTAAGGTCTAAATAATCCAACATAATTGATTTAACATTTTAATCACATCTGCTTAATAAGTTTTGCTAATTTAGTCCTGCAAATATAGACACATGAACCAAAATACCTGTGTTCCTGTCTTAACTTACTTGAATGACTTTGGTCCAGTTCTTTAAGTTTTGTGAACTTTAGTTTTCTCCATGTAAAATAGTGATAATTACATATCTACCTTAAAGGGTATTTGAGGAGCATGAATGGGTTCGTTTCTTATAAAATGTTATTTGTAAGGGACAAGTTTTATACATACAGTGCATTATTGAGTGAAAGCTTTTTATAACCTAATGTTCATTTAGTTTAGAATTGTCAGATCTACATTTATAATAGCATTTTTCCCTAGGCCTCTTTCAGAATTTTCTAATCAGCCCATGGGTAATATTATCTTTATTTATTAAACGTTTATTATAGATATTTTATTGTATATATCATATTATGCATATTTTATTTTCATGAAAAGTGTACATTAATTTCTTGACAAGCATATGACCTATATGTTAAAATAGGTGAATTAATTGTGAGTCATCCACACTGTACTCATTTTGGGAAAGTTGGTTTCTCGAAGTTCTCATATGCATTGAAGTTCCCATCACATTGTCATCCTCCTCGACCCTCCATCCCATATGGAGGTAAATTGGAAACTAGCACTGGTAACATCAATGTGTGTCACTCAGAACAGGACATTGAACTAGTTAATTTGGCTGAATAATAAACACAATATGGTATTAAATATTATTGACTGGTCCAGTCACCTTCCTGGGTCCCTAACACATATGATTGCATCTTTTTTTTTCACAAATACCTTGTTTGATATTTTTTCCATTTTAAAACATACTCACAGTTAACAAGCAGATGGACCAGGATTCAATCCCAAATTAGTCTGACTTTGAAACACCTGCTCATTTCTCAAATTATACAGTGTTCTTTCCTTTTATCTTCCTTGGTTTTAATCTAAATTTAGCTTTCAGCTAGTCTAAAACCATGCTGGAGAACCATTGAGATAACTTGGTTTCTATTCATATGAGAAGAGTAAAACCTTCGTGACTAAGAACTCATCCTAAAGGAGAGACCAGATGCTGGAATGTAGTTAAAATACAACAAACCAGAGACAGAGGGATGGGATGAACGTGAGAGCATTCTTTTGTGCCTGTATCTCATCCTGGGGGTAGGGCCTGGCATGTGGGAGAGGCAGTGCATCAAAAGATAAAATAACTCTAAAAGAGCAAAGACATGGTGAAAGGGACACATCAACAATAGGTGTGGTCAGTCTTCCAGGTCAGCAGGGATACTTTGCCTGAGTCCTATCTGAGGTCCCCTGAGGTTATGTCCTGGAAACAACACAGCAAGCCTCCTTTAACCTTCATATCAACAGCAACATCCATACTCAGAAGCCTAGCAACCCTTGTGAAAATGGTAGGTGCATTTTCTACAGGTGTTACTTCAACTCTGCTGCTTTCTATTTTCTTAGAAAGGGTGAATGAGGGGCACCTCTTGTGGCTCAGTCAGTTAAGCATCTGCCTTTATCTCAGGTCCAGATCTCAGGGTCCTGGAATTGGGTCCTTCATTGGGCTTCCTGCTCAGCGGGGAGTCTGCTTCTCCCTCTGCCTCTCCCTCCAGCTCCTGTTCTCTCTCTTGCTCACTCTCTCTCTGAAATATTAAAAAAAAAGGGGGGGGGTGAATGATTCTAGCTAGTTGAGAGGAAAAAAAAAGAAACAGACCCAGAAATGCTCAGTAGAAATTTACAACAGATCTAGATTTCCACAGGACTATTGGTTGCAGAATTTTATAGGGGCACACACACATATGCACACATGGACACATATACACATATATGTACCCATGTATAAGAATGCATGTATACATATACACACACATATATGTACAAACATAATGCTTCTTGCTTTAATGGTTACAAGTTCTAGAATCCATCTTTATTTACCATTTCAGTTCTTAAGACAATCTATTGTATAAAAATAGTGATGACTCCATTGAAGTTCCTAATCATTTCATATCCACTTACCATCATCATGTTCTTTATTATAAATTCTGTAAAACAACATAGAAGAAAAATTACAAATTACCTGGGCATACCACATTCCCATCCCCAAACTCCCCACAAATTGCTGTGACTCCTTCTAGTCCTTTTGAAAGTTAAGCCCACAGAGTACCTGCTTCTATGCTCCAAGGATGAGGAGCTGACTACCATGAAAGGAAATCAAAGTTTTCATTTATTCTCTTTCTTATGTCTGGAGTTAATTCTACACACTCAACCTCAGAAAATGACTCAGGTCTCCTGACACCCCTAGAATCAAAGAGTCTCCTTCTGCAAATGAAAGAGAAAAAGAGAGAACAGATATATTTTTTTTTCATTTTTCTTCTTATTTTATTTTGTTTTATTTTTTTAGTAGGCTCCATGCCCAATGTGGAGCCCCATGTGGGGCTTGAACTCAAGACCCCGACAACGAGACCAAGAGTCAGAGGCTTAGCCAACTGAGCCACTCAGGCACCCCAAACAGAACTCTCTAAAAGAATCCACAAAGCCTGTAACACTTCTTTGCTGATCTAAAATGTGTACCCCATGCCCTTGACCTACCAAATCTCCTGCTTGAAGCTCAGCTCTTCCAGGATAGGCTCTGAGGAGGTATCTTTTGGTATACTTGTAGGGGACAAAGAGAGACTTTGGGGAAAAAAAAAAAACAAACAATTTAATGGAATTTCACATCCAGGATCTTTTACAGGTGAAACTTTGGAGAAGTTGCTTTCACTTTGTGACCTTCCATTCCTCTCCAGGGAAAGGTTAATAATCCCTATGCTCCTCAACATCATGAGGAAAGAGCTTTGTACTGTTGACAACCCAGAACAATGCCTGGCAAAGAAACAGAACTAGTTAATAAAGGAAAAAGGAAGCAGGAGGGGGACGGTGGGAAGGAGCGTAAAACAGGAAAATATGAGAATTATGTCTGTAAATTTACTGTGTCTTCATAAGCCCTTCAATTAATGCTACTTCCTATTCACTTTCTCTCCCCTTCCCATCCCTTGGGGATATGGCCACATCTGTGTTCCAACTAACCATGTGTATTTATATTTATATATTTATAAAATTTATTCGTATTTTCACATCGCTCTAGCTTTGCAATTCCTTGGTCTTAGATGTCCAACAATAACATCGTTGTAATAAAGCAATTGATATTTGAGTCTCCTTTTCTTTACATCTCACAGGTAATTGTGACTCATTACAAGGTGATTGAAACCTGTCAGTATCCATACTTATGCTGAGTGATGGTGATTAAGGAGGGCACTTGTGATGAGCACAGAGTGACATGGAAGTGTTGAATCACTAAATTGTATACCAATCACTAAATTGAAGCTAATATTACATTGTATGATAACTAACTGGAATTTAAATAGAAACGGAAAAAAATATTTTAAATGAAAACAGCTACCTTGCTTCCCTTCTTTCTTCTCTCTCTTTCCCGTCCTTCCCTCCTTCCTCCCTCCCTCTCTGCTTCCCTCTTTCTCCATTCCTCCCTTCATTTTTTTCCTCTCTTTCTAAGAGAAGAATTATTATCTAGAATTCCCTTCCTCACTGGCTAATAGTCTTGTGGGTTTGTTTATGGAATATATTATATTAAGAGTTGAATTGTTTACCCTACCAAAAATCCGCATGTCGAATGTTGAACTCCAGTACCTCAGAATATGGCCTAATTTGGAAATAGGGTTGTTGCAAATGTAATTCATTAAGGTGAGGACACACTGGGGTGGGGTGGGGCCCTCTGTCTAACTTGCCTAGTGTTCTATGATAAGGGGAAATTTGGACACAGACACACATACAAGAGACAACAGGAAGGTAGAGGTCAGGGTGATGCGTCCACAAGTCACGGAACGCAGGCATTGCCAGCAAACCAACAGAAGCTGGGGGAGAGCCTTGAACAGACTCTCCCCTAGCACTTTTGAGAGAGTACAGCCTTCCTGTTGCCTTGAGCTCAAACTTTTGGCCTCTGAACTGTGAGACTATAAATATCTGTTGTTTAAGTGCCACAGTTAGAGAGACTGTTGCAGAAGCCCTAGGAAACCATCACATGTTACGAGTTTATCTTTTTAGACTATTCTTTTTAACCGGGTGTCCCTATTGATTCATTTCTTTCTTTATGCATTATCTTTATGAGATCCAAAGTGATCTTTAAAGTATTAAATATAATCACCCACCCTTCATCCCCTTGTTTTAAAATACCCTAATATCTCCCTGCCACCCACTGGAGTGAGACTAAGGGACTTGTATGTCTCTCCTTGTCTCACATCACACTCTTTACCTAAGCTGCAGAAACACAGGGTCCTCTCAGATCCTCTGACCCCTTCTCTGGATCTCACTGCAGACTTGAGTCTGCCATTCTTTGAACAAGACCCAAACGGCACAGAGAGGTCAGCCCCATTTCCCTAATATTCTGCTTTTCAATTGTCATGCAGGGCACAGCAGACATATTTTTCTATGATTTTAGAATTTTTCTGGCTGAAAAGATAGCTATTTGTATATGCTAAATTCTGCTTAAATCCCCTTAGGCCTAGTATCATAAGCTTCAGTAATAAATCAAGCAAACACATCAAAGAAATAAAACTTTGCTGAGCTTCATCCCTGAATCACTGAAAAAGTGTCCTTTGGCACCCTGGCAAAAAGCAGCTTTTAGCCCGATGATTTCTCCATTGCACTAATTCCTTTTTTTTTTTTCATTGCATTAATTCCTGATTTCAAAGACATTAGGTGGAGGGGAAGGTGATAGCTCTTCAGGGTCTTCAAAAATGAAAGAAAATGAAAACACTTAAAATCTCCATTATGCTTGACTGCTCCCCTCTACTTAACTGGGAGCTTCAGGTTTTCATTATCTTTTTACTAGTAATTAACTTACCTGAGCATAATAAACAAATAATAAAATGCTGTGGCAGAAAAAATTAGCCTATAAGCATTCCCTAGAATTATTGAGAAAGTCACAGGGACAAAAGATGCACTTCAGATGTAGCCATCCTTCCTGAGAACCACCCCTTACGATAATTCTGACTGGAGCAATTTTCCCAGCTTCCCATCTCTAGGCTCTTATGAAAGTATTTTCTACATGCAGGCTTTCTTATGTAACAGGTCTACAGAATCAAAATACTCTGCTGCACTCTAGGAAGAAGACAGAGGAAATATTTTGAAATATTAAATGGGTGAGAAGGCTTGAAAATTTCCCAAAGAGTAATTTCCCCTTGAATGAGACACTGTTAGGATTGAAACATTGAATACTGAACCTCTGCTTTGAGACTTTCTCTAAGGTTTATGGACACTTTGGATCCAAGGACAACAGAAAAGATGATGGCACTGTCAACGTTTCCCATTTACTCCTTTGTTGAATGTGAAAGAAAGACCAAAAGAAGAAGGAAAAAAGAGGTTATCTTTGATTCTCTGAACCAGGAGGGGTTTGATTAGTGGGATTGTGATTTGAGTTTTATAAGATGTGGGCTGAAATCGAACCATTCTGACATTTAATTCCAGGGCCAATTCCACTCTGTGCTAATTAACATGGCACAGTATTTCCAGCTAAAGGATGAAAGCACTTTCCTGGAAGAACTTCACAAAGTCTAACTTTATGAAGCCTAATGATAGTATAACAGAATTTGGGACTTCATATCTCATTGAATTTTTGCCATCAGGTTGCTCAGAGAGACGGAGACCTGAGAGGAAATTTAGAAGGGATGCAGAGTGGTTGTCAGGGCACATGAGTGATGCTCTTCACCTGCTCTGCGTGGTTTATGTTTTTATCCCTCCACACCCTGGGATAGAGCAGACATGGTACATGGACTTGCAAGGCTGAACACTGCTGGAAGACCTAGCCTGTCACTCAGCAGTGGCTTTGGACAAACGGATTAACCTCCTTGATCTTCCACTTTCTCTTTGAAAAACTTGAAATTATAATACCCCTTTCAGAGCTTGTTATGAAGGACTGATGTAATATATATGAAACATTTTGAAATAATGGTAAGTATATTCCTAATAATACTTACTATATGCCAGTCTTGTATAAGCACTTTAAGGTGTTTTGGCAAATAATAAACTTATAACTGTGTTTTGTTATTATTCCTATCATCTGGATGAATAATAGGTACCAGAATGTTTAGTTTCACAAGGTATAAACTTATACTGTGTACATCTGTTATTATTATTATTACTATCATTAGCATTTTTAAAATTTATAATCTTATTATTTCTCATCAACATTAAGTGCAAAAATAGGACAGAACAGAAGGGAAATATTCAAATGTATAGGTGTAAGTGTGTAACATTCTGGATCATTCCTATTTATCTGACTACCTTACTTGCTCTTACATCATTGTGGATATATTCCAAATTGATGGTTTAGGAATGTACCAGGAAGCAGAATTCGATTTGGTTTTGTTCACTTCTGTCCATCTCTGCTGTCCCTGGCCAAGCCATCCTCTTGTCCAGCCTGCATTAGAGAAACAAGCTCCTCAACAAGCTTTCTGACTAGAATCTCACTCCCTTCCTATCTAATCCCTGCCCTCCATGTGATTTTTCCCAAATACAACTGTGCTGTTCTTCATGGTTTATCATTGACCCCGTAGTGAAGTCTAAACCACTGACGATGGCTTGCTTATGTGGAGGCCCTTCACTCCTCATTCCCCACCTCATCTTCGACTTCCTCCTGCTCCACCCTCCACCCTTGTCCCATACTGCTCTATACTCCCCAAGCTCCTGGGCTTCCTACCGTTATAGTCAATTCTGCCAGAATGCAGTATGTGCATTCCTAAAAACCATGCACTGTGTAAAATTATGCAATATAAGCAATAAGACTTATGGGGTCAAGGGCATAGCAGACTCTAAAATTTCATTTGTGACATACATAGAAAAAAAGACAGAAATATAGTAAAAATTGGAGCACAGTTTTACACCTGCCAAGTGGTTAAGACACTCATAAATGCTACAGAAAAAGCAGACCCTGACCTTGAAAAAGACCAAGAGCTTGCTCATGAAAATTAGAATCAGAAGGGTGAGAATCAGACTGTGAGCAGTTGCAAAGTGGTGGCAGGAAGGCTACCTTGGATTGGAGGGAAATCTGTCACAGTGACATGGAAAGCAGGGTGGGCCTTGTGGCACTTGGGGGATGACCAAAGTGCCAGAGAATGTTTGAGGCACTGCATGTGTTGTTTTGTGTATTCCTACACAGCTCAATTCAGCTAGGTGTGATTTTATGCATTCACCAATGTCTCTCAGTGTCACACATAAGCAAATGCAAAATTCATCCATGTTCAAATTACCCCTTAATATATCAATACATTAGAATATTACCTTTTCAAAACAAGTGGTACAGCCAACTGTGTTTTGATGTGCCGTGCTCTGTCCTGTTCCTGGGCCTATACTGTGATGGATTTTTCCATAGAACCCTTACTCTCCCTCCTTCACTTTTGTAAATGCCACTCATCCTTTAGACCTTAGCTTAAACACAATTGACTGCAAGAAGGCCTCTTTCAGAAGAACTCCAATGTATTCCAAGCAAACTTCTCTTTAACTAGTCCCATCCTATTTTCAACAAAACTGTTCCTAATCCTATAACCAATTCAAAATACTCTGTGAGAACATTTGTTTCTTTATCTGGCTCCTCCTTCAACAAAGTCACTCCTCCCCAGTCTTTCCCATCTCAGTTAATAACAACTTCACTATTTTAAATTATCAAAAATTTGACATCCTCGTTAGCACTTCTCTTTCATACTCATTGCTTAATTTATCACAAAAGCTTGTTGGTTCTGCCTTCACAAAATATTTAAAATCCAACCACTTCTTGCCAACTCAATATAGTCCTTGTTCAAGCCACCACCACCACTTGCCTGGGTGACACTGATGTTCTCACTGGTCTCCTTCCTGCCAATTTGCCCCGTAAGGTCTATTTTTAATACAGAAGCATAGAGATCCTTTCAACACTAAATCATGTTACTTCTCTGCCAAAAATGGCATCCAGAGTCCTAATAATCAACTTAAAAGGACTTAAAGGATCTCATATTATTCCCTGTCCAACTCCAGCTCATCCTTCTTAATCTCTCCTTCCCTCTACCTTTCAATCATACTGACTTCTTTGCTATTTTTTGAGCACACCAAGCACATCACATTAGGGCTTCATGGTTCGATTAGTCCTTCATTAGAAACACTCTTGGCTCAGATATCAGTATAGCTTGAGTTCTTACTCCTCCAGGGTCCGCCTAAATATCACTAAAACCCTTGTGGTGAGGTTTCCCCTCACCACTCTAATTAAAGTAGCCAAATCATTGTCCTGTCATCATTGGCATGGTTGTTCCTATTCCCCTACCCTAGTTCATGTTACTCCACAACATTCTGCATTTTTCTTCTATATTTTATTATTGCCTAACTTTTTCAATTAGACCATGAAGACATAGGATTTTTTAAAAATATTTTATTTATTTATTCACAAGAGATACAAAGAGAGGCAGAGACATAGGCAGAGGGAGAAGCAGACTCCCCATTGGGAGCCTAATGTGAGACTCGATCCCAGGACCCCAGGATCACAACCTGAGCCAAAGGCAGATGCTCAAACACTGAGCCACCCAGGTGTCCTGAGGACTTTTGTTCATACCTGTATCTTCAGGAGGTAGAACATTGTCTGGCATGGAGTAGACATTCAAAGAATATTTATTGAGTAAAAAATTCAAATCTGAGATCATTGCATGAGCTATAAATTGTTTATAAAAATCACTACAAGGATATCAATATTTTTTCCAAATTGGTCATGTTTTTAGAAAACCATGTAGTAACAGTATGATTTGTTTTTATTGATAGTCTTGTTGAAAGAGGTTCCATTTTTGAAGTGGTTCAATGAGGAGTCTAGCATCTAAGGAAGTCTAAACTACTAATCTAACAGATCTGATGTAAGACTTTGGAAGCAAAACAATAATGACACTATTAGTGAATGGGGTGTGCATTTCCCAAGAGTGCATATCAAATAGAAATATATAATAGTGGTGTTTGTTACTGGGAAACTTGGACTTCTGGCCTCCCCTTGCTCTTCACACTGCATAATCTTCATTGTCTGTTGGTGTAACTACATAGCTATAAGAGTTGAGATGATATTTAAGACTCAGGGGCTTACCAGTTAACTTCAGCTAGCTAACTGGGTTATTTTACTGCTCTATTTATACATTTATTTATTCATTTGTTTTCCTATTTGTTTACAACTTCTGAGATGACAAAACATGGGTCCAGCCATGTACTGCACATTCAAAGTTTAAAATGTAAGTTCTAGAGAGATAGTAGGAGCTTGATGTCAGAGCTGAGCTTTAATCTTGGTCTTATCTCTTGTTATCTATGTGACCTTGTAAAAATCACATAAGAACATATGTCTAAGAATCTACTCAGGAAAGGATAGTAACATCAATTAGTGTGCTAATTGGGTTTTTCAAAGAGAAACTGCTCCACAGCAGTGAAATTCAGCCTCACCTGCAATGCTGTGTATAAATTTAAGCTGTTTGGCTTGGTTCTTATGTGATATTTGTGATTGATGAGTTTCTGTATTTCTGTGACACTGTTTCTCTGGGAGAAGGAACCAGCACTGGGGCCAGATTGCTAACAATATCATTATGATTTTATTATTGTCCTGGTTCTAGAGATCCATAACTTGGTTTTCTATTAGCACATTACTCCAGTAAGGCAGTGGGAAAGCAATCACTTCTGGTGTGGGGCAGCGCAAGCCACCTGGCTTTTGGAAATGCCTATTTGGATGCACTAGAAATTAGAAAACTAAGTGAAGTGACCAGCATGAAAGGAGTTTTTCCTTCATTGTGCATCTGCATCCAGTGTGTGAGATGATAGTGTCTCTGGAAAGGGGGACGCATAAGACCCATTAACATTTGGAGGATAGATGCACACTCACCAAGTGGTAAATTTGCCCATTAGGGTAAGAAATTTCATCAGCAATTTCATTTGCAATCTAAACACAGACAAACAGGAGTGTTGTTAGACTGGAAATATCCTAGTGGGACCTAAAATTGATAGGTTTTAATTTTAAAAATATTTTAAGAATACAAACAAAAGTCATTATTGTGACCTTAAAAAGGTGAAGAAAACTTGGCATGAAAACCTGAACAAAATGCTTACAGCTTTTCTCTTCATGGGATTCCAAGATTGAAGACTCACGAAGACAATGTATGGAAAAAAAAAAAAAACTTACCTTCCACATTACTTAACGTGTCACTAAGCCTAATTTAGGTTAAATCATAATCTTGTTATAGTTTTCTAGGGCTGCCACAGTAAAGTACCCCAGATGGGGCACCTAAAGCAACAAAAATCTATTATCTCACAGTCTGAAGGAGAGAAGTCTGAGTTCAAGGTGGTGGCAGGGTTGCTTTCTTCTAAAGCATCTCTCCTTGGCTTGCATATGGCTGGCTGTCTTCTCCTTGTGTCCTTACATAGTCATCCCCCTGTGTGTGTCTGTATCCTAATCTCTTCTTGTAAGGATGCCAGTCAGATTGGGTCAGGCTACCCAGATGACCTCATTTAAACTTATTTATCTCATTAAAGTCCCTATCTTCAAATAGTTATATTCTGAGGAGCTGAGATGTTAGTAATGAACACATGAATTTTTGTGTGTGCATAGGAAGGGGAAAAGTTTTCAGCCCACAATACTCATTCATGCAAAACTCAAATGGTAGTTCTTAGCCCATCTTCCGGAAGAGAAAATGGAAGTTTGGAATGCTCAAAAGTTACCATATTATCACAGCTAAACAAAGAGAAAGAGATTGAAGGAGGAAGCCATACTGTTTTTCTCTCCCTCCAAAGTGCTCTTTGTCTTATTGAGTAACATTTAGGGAGGATGGACCAGAAAAGGGAAGGAAAAAAAAAATAAAACAAAACATAAGACCATAGTGCTGTTTCTCTTAATTTCTGAGTTTTCATGTCATAACCGGAATGTTGAGAAAACACCAATGATCTGAAAGCATTCATTTAATTTCTCAAGAAATTGAGAACTGAACCCGGCAATTGAACTTAAAAATCACTGAACATGTAGTTGTATAAAGTACTTGGGTAATTTATGTATCAGCGATTATTTTCCCCATGCATAGTTTAATATAAAACATTAAGATATTTAAGGAATGGTATAAAAATAAATATATCTTGTTTAAAATATGCCCTTAAATAATCTTTTCAATTTTATAACATTGGAGTCTTTCCAGTGCAACTCGATTCTTTATGGAATCTTGTCCTTATTTTCACATGGGATTCAGGCTACTGTAAATTGGAAGGAATTAGTGTTGATCTATATTTACCTTGATGTTCTATATGCAGTTTCTTCAAGGAAAATATATTAATATTGCTCTGTCCAATCCTAATACAGCAGAATCAGAATTTTGTCAGAGTCTGCTATGTCTTCTTGAGAAGACATCATTTCTCAATCATTCAGAGTTGCAGAAAGGGGGAGATGGGAAGAAAAGTGGAAGAGAATTGAGGGATCTTGTATTTTATTCCCTCCTCAGCTACCATCGTGTCTAGTGATATTGGACATGTTACACAACCTAACTAGACTTCAGATGGCTCATCTGTGAAAGGAGTATATCAATCCATATCATGTAAGTAGCCAATGAGATCATCCGTGTAAACTATAAAAATGTGTGAACGTAAAGAGTATTAGTTTATTCCTTGAGGAGGAGAATCACCCCATGTTGCATTCCAAGCACTTTGTAAACACTGGAAATTCAATGAGAAACAAGCACAATCCAAGGGCCCTTGGGGGCATAGTCAGCTAAGCATTGATTCTTGGTTTTGGCTTAGGTCTTCATCTTAGGGTCATAAAATTAAGTACTGCATTGGTCTCTGAGCTCAGTGAGGAGTCTGCTAAAATTTCTCCCTCTCTCTCCCTCTGCCACTGCCCATGTGCTTGCAAGCTCTCTCTCTCTCTCTCTCTCTCAAATAAATAAATCTTTACCAAAAATATAATAAGCACAATCCAGTTCTAGGAATCTAACAAGAGAGCAAAGGAGAGAAGTAGCATTTGTGGTTACAAATTCCAAACGATGCATGCTATAGGATAGACTGATATAGTATGCCATTGGGAGAATAAAAACAGAATTCAAAACCCTGCTGGTGGGTAGGAAGTCAGCAAAGAGTTCCCCCAAGATGATACTAGAACTGAATTGACTATAAGCAGGATGTAGTCACACCAGTAGAATACATTTTTATACATGATACCTTCTATGAGCTTTTATATTATAACCAATTAAACACTTCACACAGAAGATAATGAGGGATTCGGTTGTACTTTGATATTATTGGTGATTTTTATAATAAAAGGTTGGCTTCTACAAGGATTTTTATGGATTTTCTGAAACTTTTCATCTTTTGTGGGTTAGTATTGGTATTTCCAGTATGATAATTGTGGCAGGGTGTATTTTCCAAAGATGGCCAGAGTGACATTTTCCATCTTGAATGCTCTTCTGCAAAGTGGCTCTGCCACTGCTTTCATTCAAGGGTGGTGTCTTTGCCTCCTACTTTAAGTTAAGGTGAGTTTTTGAATACTTCAACAAATAAAGAATGCCAGAAATAATGCTTCATCACTTTGCAGCTGGGTCATAAAAAATTATGTACCTTTGCCTTGTTCACTGTAGTAACTGTGTGGGGGGTGGAAGTGAATTCACTCTCTGGAATCACCATGCTGAGGAGGTCAAGCCACATTGAAAGCAAGTGTAGGTACTCTGGGCAGCAATGTTGGCCTTTGACATTCTCAGGGAAGGCACCAGGCAGGTGAGTGAACAAAACTTCAGATGATACTCTCTCTGGCTGCAAGTCACCCTTTTCTAGTTCTTGAGTTCTTCAGCTCTGGCCCCCAATATCCCATACTCTTATATGTTCTCTGAATCCCTAACCCCAAAAATCCACATAATCAAATGGTAAGCTGCTAAGTGTGGGGTCAAATTTTTATGGAACAAGGAATCAAAATAGAATTTGGTACTCAAAGTGACATGCTGCCATAATGAAAGCCTAAAACACATGACATTGTCTATCAACCAGACAGTGAGCAGATTCTGAAAGGGTTTTGAGGAAACTCTTAGGGAAGCTGTTCAGGGAGGGAATCCTTACACAAGACTGGAAGAAAGGTAGTTCTTGTTGTATTGTAGCATGAAGTTTGGTAACACTATTTGCTGTGGTGATGTAGGAAACACAAATATTCTTAACCAACTAGCAAATTTGCTGGAGGTGACTTCCAGGCAGAATAAGGAAACAGCCAGCCAATTTATTTGATTCATATTGACAACATTTTTTATGGAAATGAGCTAACAAGAAACTGCTCAGGGGATCCCTGGGTGGCTCAGCAGTTAAGCACCTGCCTTCAGCCCAGGGCATGATCCTGGAGACCCGGGATCGAGTCCCACGTCGAGCTCCCTGCATGGAGCCTGCTTCTCTCTCTGCTTCTGTGTCTGCCTCTCTCTCTCCATGTTTCTCATGAATAAATAAATAGAATCTTAAAAAAAAAAAAGAAACTGCTCAGTTTTCAATCAAAATGTATGGGAATTATGAAGGCAACAGGATTTGCCCAGTTAGAAAAAACACAAACAACAAGGTAAAGCAAACAAAAGAAAAAAAAAACTAAGTGATTAAAGGACCCTGAGCAAAAATAAAGTAAAATAAAAGATACTTTCAGGTTAAATAGGAAGCCAAGATTGTTATTATAAAAATCCTTTCTCAGACTTCAGAATTACCTAAGTTAGAGCCTCATAGACCTTTCAAATAATCAAAAGCTTTCTAAAAATCTGAATAATGTGTTTGTAGATGGTTTCTATTTAACTATAGGGCTTCTAAAGATGTTAAAGCGGTGCCCAGCAACCTCACAAGGAACCCAAGCAAAGAAGCGCTTATCCCCAGGAGATTTGTGGATGTGTTTTCTCCCCTAAAATAATTAATTATAAGTGGATACACAGGAAGCCCCAAAAGTATTTAAGAGAACAGAACTAAAAGGGCTCAACTGTGCAAAGAGAAAGAGTTCTCTGAAAACCCACATGTTTATAAGCAGGAAGCAGGCTGAAAAGGCCGTTCAGTTACAAACATGACTCATATCTTAAAGGGGTGGAAAATTGTTTCAGAAATCTGGACTAAAGCCCCAGTCAGCAGGACTAAGTGCCAAAGATAACAACAGGGAATAGCACAAACCCTGATCAAGAATTGACGACCTGCATTTGCCTGGAGTTTAGAATTTTTTTTTTTTTATCGTCTCAAGTCTTCTATTTGAGTTCTTTTGAAAACAAATGGCTATAGTAGTGGTCTTGTGCCTGCCCCATCTCTGAATTATAGATAATTGTGTGTGTTGATATGTTAGTGGGAAGGGAGACAATCTTGTGTCTCTTCAATTTAGAGATTTTTTTTTTTTTAGTATTGAAGCAGTTTTGTCCATTTATTTTTATGGCTATATTAAGGTATAATTAATATACAAAAACTGCACATATTTAGTATCTGCAATTTGATGAATATGGACATGTGCATATACCCATACAATTGCCATAAACAAGGTAATAAGTCCATCTGTCACCTCCAAATCTTCTTTGGGTTCCTTTTCTGTGTGTATGTGTATGTGTGTGTGTGTGTGTGTGTGTGTGTGTGTGTGTTAAGAACATTTAACAAGAGACCTACCATCTAAACAAAATTTTAAATTCACAACATTGTATCATTAGCTATAGGCTCTATGTTTTACGAAGACCTCTAAACTCAGTCACTTTATGTAACTGTGACATTATCCCATTGATTAGTAGATCCCCATTTCTCCCTTTGCTCAGCACTTGTAAACCTCCATTCTATTTTCTGCTTCTCTAAGTCTATTTTCAATAACTCATATAAGTGGAATTATTCAGTATTTGTCTTTCTGTGACTGTCTTATTTCACTTAGCATAATATCTTCACAGACACAAATGATAGAATTTCCTTCTTTTTTAAGGCTGAATAGTAATATTCCATTGTGTATATACATATTCTTTATTCATCCATTAATGGTCATTAGTTGTTTCTGTATCTTGGCTATTGTATTGTGAAAGTGCTTCAGTAAACATAGGAGTACAGATAGCTTTCCTAGATCCTGATTATAATTCTTTTGCTATATATGTATAGGAATGGGACTGCTGGATCATATGACTGTTTTATTTTAATTTTTGAGTGACCTCTATATCATTTTCTATAGTACCTGCACTATTTTGCATTCACGCCCACAGTGCACAAGTGGTCCAGTTTCTCACTTGTTACCTTTTGTTTTTATAAATAATAGACATCCTACAGGCATAAGGTGATAGTTCATTGTGGTTGTGATTTACATTTCCCTGATGATCAGTGATATTAAGCACCTTCTCATATATTTGTTGGCCATTTGCATATCTTCTTTGAACAAATGACATCCAAGTCCATTTTTTAAATTGAATTCTTTTTACTATTGAGTCATAGAAATTCCTTATATGTTTTGGAAATGAACCTCTCATCAGATACATGGTTTACAAACATTTTCTTCCATGCTGTGGACTGTCTTTCCATTCTGTTAATTGTTTCTTTTGCTGTTTACAGATTCTAAATTTATAGAAACTATGCAAGAGCCATCACACAGAAGGGGCTTCATGTGGGTATGGATATGGATCTGATTTTGATGATGGGATTCTAGACTTAAAGATAATACTATTATGGGCAAAAATGTGCAAACTTAGCAAAAGGCATAAGTGCATTTTTATGTTGGACCAATGTATATTTTCATGACTAGTGGGCAGTCTGTGGCAAGTTGTATCTCTACAAAAATGGGAATGTCAACCCTGCACATGCTCTTTTACAGTGTGAAGGCAAGATCTGGGAAGAGGGACAGGGGTTTACGACTACTGTGGATATGGCAGAGGTCACACATTGCAATTTTTAAGGCTTAATCCTAAAAGGTGATGAAGCTTTTACTTTATTCATTGGAATACTCTTGCTCAAAACCCTAGCTGTTATTGAGATAGTTCAACTGCCCTGAGGCCATTCTGTGGGAAAGCCAAGTGACATGTGAGGTGACATGTATGCACTGCAGTCAGCCCACCTAATCTTCAATCTCACCCAGCCCAGGCTCCAGAATTGTCAGATAATTCCAGGTCCCCACCACCAAGGTATATGATCAATCTTCAGTTAATTTAAGCTGAAGCCTCAGACATCATGGAGCAGAGACAAAACATCTCTGCTGTGCCCTGCCCAAGTTTTATAGCCTCAAATCTGAGAACATCATAAGAAATGTTGCTTTAAGCTACTAAGTCTTGATTCAATTTGTTATGCACAAAAGTAATCAGAAGTACATTTTAGAAAAATATATTAAAGGATACTTTGAATTCACATTTCTACTGTAAAATAATGTTAGAAATATCTAAGAAAATAAAGACAAAAATTAAAAAGTCCCTTCACACATACCCTCAAACCCCTCCTCTTAGTGTAAGTATTCTCTGTTTTAAGCTAGCTAAGCATTCTCCAAGATTTTTTTCTGTATTTATATAACTTACATATAACATACATTATCTTTTATGATAATTTATAGAATACCAGTCTTAGTGTTCAAAACATTATTATGTGATTTCCAGTTATCTTGGAAATCCTAACATTGCAGCGTATATACATATATACCATTGCTTTTAAAAATTGAATGTAGAGCTGAAGTATGACTTTTATGGGCCCTTTCAGATTGTGCCTTTATGGGTCCCTAGTACATTAAAATAATAATAATAATAATAATAAACAGCATTATTAAAAATATCCTTTATGACTGTGTTTGAACAAAATGGATATAATCTATTCTGGAATAATTATTATGTAATTATTTATTATATTTGCTTATTATTAATTTTCAAAGAAATTAAAATTAAAATATTTGTGTGGACGCTAGGCACTGTGCCTACTGATCCTAATGTAGAATTTGGCTCTGGCTAATGAGAGTCTCATATTATAAATATTCACAATTTATTTAACCATTTTTCAGTTGAATACCTTGTAAGATGCTTCTGCTATGAAAATAATTTTTACTATTGAAATTAAGCTGCAATTGACATAGTTGTACTCTTTCTCCTTTTTAGGCATATACATAAGTATTTTCCTAGAACACATATCTAGAGTGAAAATTACTATATGATGGATATATGCATTTAAAAAATGATAAATATTCCCCAAATTGCCTTCTAAAAGGACTATAGCAATTGATAAGCTTTTTTTTTTTAGGATTTTATTTATTTGAGAGAGAAAAAGAGAGAGAGAGCACAAGTGGCATAGAGGGACAGAGGAGGAGAAAGAAGCAGACTCCTCACTGAGAAGGGAGCCTGTTTAGGGATTTGATCCCATGACCTGAGCTGAAAGCAGATGTTTGGCAAATTGAGCCACTCCAGTGGTTCAGCACTGAAGGGAGGTTGACAATCTTTTTAGGACTGGAGGGAAATTTCCCTTACAATGTAGACAGTGTTTGATAGTATCAATAATTTATAATAATATAGAATTTTTACAGAACTGTTAACAAAGAAACTTCACTGAGCATGTGCATTTGTTTGTGTTTCTCTATGATTATATGAACATAAGAAATTATATAAAATGATACAAGCAAGCTCCTACTGTTGGTTATCCAAATAAAATGATGGAGAGAGGTCACGGATAGAAAAACAAACAAACAAAAATAAAGAACTTATTAAATTATTTTTAAAATGAATGTTTTAAAACAGAAAGTAGAATATATGATTTTACAAACAATTCTATAAATATTTTTCTCTTTATGATATATACCCAGACCTCCAGTGAAGGAAACAGTGTAATTCTGATCTTTAATCAAGAGACAACCACTGGGTGGGTCAAAATTGGACACCTGACCTCAAAGCATTCAATCCTTAAGCTGTCCAGAAACCCATGAGATTTGAATTAATGACTAAGAAAAAATAGCATAGAAGATCTACTACCTTCTGCCAAAGAAGAAAACACTAGTAGCCAGCCCGTGGAGCCTATATCATGGCCTGGTTCTTCATTTGTAAGTATTAAATAAAAGCAAACAAACAAAAAGTTGTAAACCACGTATAGCATGATACCATTTCTATTAAAAATAAGTGTATCTCAATTGTTTTTGTCCATTAATTATCTGCCTCTTGTGTTTTAATGTGTCTCTTTTTTTCATTTCTATCTTACTTTTCTTTTTTTTTAAGATTTTGTTTATTTATTTGAGAGAGAGAGAGAGAGAGCACAAGTAGGTGGAGAGGCAGAGAGAAAAGCAGACTCCCCCACAGAGCAGGGAGCCTGACATGGGCCTTAACTCCAGGACCCCGGGATCATGACCTGAGCCAAAGGCAGACACTTAACCAACCAAGCCACCCAAGTTCCCCTCTGTCCTACCTTTCATGCTTGTCTTTTCTCAGATGTCTGGTGATTCAGATTTCTTTAGGAAATAAAAAATGTGTTTCTTCTGTATCTGTTTAGATCTGAAGAATGCACTCAAGTTGGAGATCATTGACTTTGTGCTCTAAAAGATGGCATTTAGAGCAAATTGCCCTTCTAAAAAGTTATTAGGAAGCTGGATGGAGCATATGAAACTTCATTTTCTATTCATTCACACACCAGGAAAAATGTTTAGGTGTCCTGTTATACACATTGGGCAATTGGTGTAATTGTTTTTGTTTTTTTCCTAATGGACCTTGTGTAAACTGATAAGAGTTCCACAAAAGGAATATAACCAAGAAACTGTTTTTGTGTATGTGTTAAATATATGAAATAGATAAAATCAAATTACATTGAGTACGATATAATGGAGTTTTCACTTGAAAAGTTGTTTGTGTAAACAATCCATCTAATGTCACCATTGATCTGACTATAAAGCCCCTCTTGGAGGTAGGTCCATATGCCACTTTTAAGCCTACAATTCTCATTTCCTTCCCCCTACCTCTCCACCCCTTCAGACCTTTCCATCTTCCTTCCCCCAATGAGAAGGGAACAGAATGTCACCTCATAAGTGAGGTTAAGCAGTTTTATCTAATGGAAACATTGTTGTTATACAGCTAGGGCTTATGGCCTTTAGTGCAGCTAGTTAAGCAAATGATGAACTTTGCCACCTTAATGTGTAAGCCAAGCATAATTAACAAATTAGAGAGTCAAGTTTACCTCTTTTATAAGGGATCTTCATCATATCATTATTTAAGGTTATGTAAACATCTATGTCTAGAAAATAACTAGCAGGGATGGAAAATCTGAAACTAAGTGAAGAATCTATTAGCATGGTAGTGTCCATGAACTTTAGATTTGCTAAGGATAAGAGCTACACAGACTTGGGTGGTTCCTAGTAATAATAATAGCAAGAAGAAGAAGAAGGAGGAGGAGGAGGAGGAGGAGGAGGAGGAGGAGGAGGCCCAAAAGTGGCATTGCATGCTTACATTTTGACTGCTTCTTGTTGAGTGGTAAAATAAGGAAATAGGTTTAGTCTACCATCTTATGTTTATCATTCCATTAACAATAATTCATTCATGAAGAGTTGCATGTGTTTTGATAGAATTATTTGCTAATTCTACTTATGGAAGCCTCAAAATTCTTCCAAGGATTATAATGAATCTACAACTAAACCAAATTCCAGTCTGCATTTAATATAACCCATAGTCATGAACTTTCAAACATTGTTTTGTTTGAACTTTAACAACTCCTATTGGTCTCAAGATCATCCAAAATCAAAACTATGAACTATGTATTAAATATTTATAAAATTGTTACCTGGAGCCAGGTAGTTCCATAATAATAATTTTCAAATGTTGACTTTATTTCTTCCTGTTTTTACTTGTTGTATTTCTTCTTTTTTCTCTTTTGCTTGTTTCTATCTTCTCTTCCTTTCCAAATCAAAGATTTCATGATCATGCCTTATTTTTTAATAGGACTACATTCTTTTTAATGGCTGAATAATATCAAAAAGCATGAAATCTTGCCATTTGCAACGATGTGGCTGGAACTAGAAGGTATTTTGCTAAGTGAAATAAGTCAAAGAAAGACAAATATCATATGATTTCACTCATATGTGGAATTTAAGAAACAAAACAGGTGAACAGGGAAAGGGAATGAAAAATAAAATAAGATGAAATCAGAGAGGGAGACAAACTGTAAGAGACTCAACTATTGGAAACAAACTGAAGGTTGCTGGAGGGGAGATGGGTGGGGGATGGGGTAACTGAGGGTTAGGAATTAAGGACGGCACATGATGAGTGCTGGGTGTTACATGCAACTAATGATTCACTAAATTCTACCTCTGAGATTAATAATACACTATATGTTAATCAAATTGATTTTAAATTTAAAAAGGGGCTTCAAACATAGTAAGAGTTATGAGATATCTGATAATTCAGACATCTATATCTAGATAGATGATAGAGATAGATGATAGATAGATAGATAGATAGATAGATAGATAGATAGATAGATGATAGATAGATATCTTGCCTGCAAATATTTACTAAATAAATATTTAGACTGGAAAAAAAAGTTGAGGCAAACTTTATATACAGTTTCCAATTCCCTCATTTTACATGTGAAAAAACTAAGAAGCAAAGTGGTAAAATCTTACCCAAGATCCTTCTGAAAGTAGAGAAGCCAGTTAAAGCACTCAGGTCTTGTGTGGAGGCTTTTCAGTACAGTATGGATTTTTCTCATTGATAGTTCAAAATTATACACCACACATTTGTGTGTGTGTGCACATGGTTGTATGTCATTTGAAAATCAGCTGCTAAGTAAATACTCATCGCACCAATCCCAAAATGACAGTGATCCCAATGAATGACAGGCCATGTGTCTGTAGATATGACCTTGAGATCTTTTTGTTTTGTATGCCTACAGAAATGCACTTCAAAATGATTATGGCTTCCTAAGTCCATCCCCCTTTAAAGCTCTGTCTACTTTCCAATAAAAAAAAGTTTGTCTTTTCTTATTCTAGCAGAGCCACATTGCTTGAGATTAACAATGCCTCTTTGTAGATGTCACTTCCTAAGAATCAAGAGCTCTGCCACATTGCTTCCAATTATGTTTGACAGTGTCCTTGTAAAAATCTATGAACAACCTATTTCAGCTTGTCACATGTGAATTATACTTTCCTTTCCTGGTCCTCCCACCCTAGCAACAGATATTAGTCCCAAGCAAACCAACATGGCTATGATGGTAAATTAGTACCTTAGGAGGACTCTCCCATTGGGTGATACAAAATCACTCTAAGACGAAACAAAGTTATCAAGGAGATACTGCTGATTAAATTCATTGGTAGTCATTGATCAGGCGTGTCATTGGGGGTGATGGTTCTGAATGGCGGTTACAGGAGGTCTGTGCTCATATGCTGATTTATATAGCAGAGCCAAGAGTCATGCCTCTGGATGCTGAATGAAGGAACCTGCCAAAGTGATATCGGAGTAGCTGTCATTTCACACTGAGAAATCCTAGGAGTGAGAAGTGCCAGAAGCTGTACAGGTGGGAAACTGCCCCAATTTTTTTTTTTAAGGAAATAACATACTTTATATGGGAAATTACAGATTTAGGACACTATCTAGAGTAGGCAATTAAATAAATGTTGTGTTTGAAAGTTAGAATATGCAATGTCTTTAACATAGGTACTTAAGGAATCTTTAATAACTGAATTAACTTACATTGAGCGGAATTAGTGATCAGTGAGGGACCATTGGAGGTCACATCTTGCCAAACTCCTTCTGTGCTTGTTTTTTTAAAAGTATTTTATTTATTCATTCATGAGAGACACAGAGACAGAGGCAGAGACATAGGTAGAGGGAGAAGCAGTTTCCCCACAGGAAGCCCGATGTGGGACTGGATTCCAGGACCCCAGGATCACCACCTGAGCCACCCAGGCACCGCCCTCCTGTGCCTGCTTTTATATGAGAGCAAATAAATATTTTTTTTTTCGTGGAGTTAACATGGTGAAATGAGAACAAGATATTGTTTTTATCTGAATATCATTCAACAATCCTTTTATCTTATATAGATAAGCATTCTCTAGAGGAAGGATTCAGGGATCATCCTTAGCTTTGTTCCCTTGAGAAGCTTATATGGTTTGAATGACACCATAAAAGATCTATTTAGGGTGCCTGAGTGTCTCGGTCAGTTAAGCATCTGTCTTTGGCTTGGGTCACGATCCAGGGTCCTGGGATTGAGCCCCTCATTGGGCTTTCTGATCAGCAAGAAGTCTTCTTCTCCCTCTGCCCCTCCTCTGCTCATGCTCTCTTTCCTCAAATTTAAAAAATAAAAATAAAAAACTTAAAATAAAAGAACTATTTAGCAAGTCAGGACAAGTTTAAGATCTGCATTTACTGGAATGTAAACTCCATGAAGGCAGGGAGTTCTGCTGTCTGAGTCACTGTTTTATTTCCAACATGTATTTGCCTGATACACATCTCAATATAATTTTGTCAAATAAATTCACAAAGCCAGGGAAAAGGAAATATGTAGAAATCAGTTTCACCAGTTTCGCAGAAACTCCAGTCCTTCTTAAGAGTCTTCACCGGTCTCAGAGTTTCTTTCTTTCTTTTTTCTTTTTCTTTCTTTCTTTTTTTTTTTTTTTTTAGATTTTGTTTATTTATTCATGAGAGACACACAGAGAGAGAGAGGCAGAGACACAGGCAGAGGGAGAAGCAGGCTCCATGTCGGGAACTGGATGCGGGACTTGATCCGGGGACTCCAGGTTCACGCCCTGGGCCAAAGGCAGGCACTAAACTGCTGAGCCACCCAGGGATCCCCTGGTGTCAGAGTTTCTAATGAGTTGGTTCACATTAATCTTATTCTTGACTACCCAGTTGTAACCATATTTGTCTTCTTTCCTATTCTGTCCAAGTGTGATGGTCTCTGATCAGCATAAATGCCTGTGGAAAACACGACCGACACTGCTTTGGTACCCACATGCCATCTCAAGTGATGATTTCTAGGTTGATGCTGTCAATCTTGGAGGCCAAACAGAAAATGAAAAGAGCAAGGAAGATGTCTTGCCAACCTCCATGAAGAAACTAGTGTATGGGGCTTAAAAATGCTCAGGCACAGGTTTGCTTGTGTCTGGCCTCCATGCTAATTCCCTGATATGGAGGTTAGGCCCTGGAGATGGAATGGAGTAAGTTTGGGAGGGGGGGTAACTTTATTATAAATGCACATGCAATGTGTCATATATCACCAGCACAGTGTAAACTTTGCTACCTTCACTGTGACCTTGCTGACACATCCAATGGTGCCTTCACGGTCAGTATATGATTTTTCATTGCTACACAGGATCTGCTATCCTTAGAAAGACCTTCTTATGAGATTGGCCCTTGACTGGTGTCTGGGAACTTAGAATTTCTATCATTCACAAAACTGAAAAATAAAATTGACCATGCTTAAACTGTTTGTACAAACACTATGTTTTTTTTTTCCCCACAAACACTATGTTTTATACCAAATTCCTGTTTTTATTTTGGGGTTCTATGAAGCATAGGGCATCTGCCTGATGAGTCATAGATAAAAACAATGGAAATGATCCTGTCATGTCCTTCTCTGGTAGACGATGAACACTTTATATGTGTGTTGTAACTCAGTGCTTGAGGAATTGTGTGTCAGGAGACTCCTCCCAGAGAAGACCTTTGAAAAACCACACCTGCTTTCCTCCGGTCTTTTTCCATGTACCTTTTCTCCTTGCCAATTTCACCTTGTATCCTTTCTGCTGTAAGAACATAACTATAGTCACGAGTATAATTATACACTTATTTCTCTAAGTTCTAACAAATTACTGAACCTGAGGTGTCCTTGGGGAATCCTGAAACAGTTGTCAAGGAAGGGACCATATTAACCACTGTAGATACTGTCTGACCCTCAAGGTCCCTGGATATTATCATAATTCAACTCTCTTTAAACTTTTTTTTTTGCTCATTTGAGTTAAAAATCAAGTATGAGCCCATAAGACAAAATGAATAAAATACTAATAAAATGCTAATAAAATAGTAGCCACAATTTATTGAGCCAATTTACATATTTATTTTTCATTTTAGTGGGGCACTATGATTAGTACTTGGCATGAATTTTCTCATTTAATCTTTATAACATTTCCATGAGGCATGTAACTGTAAAATCATAAATTTATAGGTAGAGAAACTGAGACACAGGGAGGTCAAATACCTTGTCAAAAGTTCTACAGCTGAAAAAGTAATGGAATTGGGATTTAAAGCAAGAGTTTTGTAAAATCAGTCTTGATAACACTACATGGGCTCTATTTTTTTCTATCTTTAAATCTACCTTCTACTTAGATTTTTATTGGCTCCAAATCAATCATTATACTCCTTGCAGATCTCTGTTTTGGGGTAATTTTTTTTCCACAAAAAAAAAAAAAATCCTGAGTCTGTTGATCATATAGAGCATACATGACATACAGACCCACCAGTGGTCCTCCAAAATCCATGTTTAAAACAGGAAAAAATGAGTCTAAGTTGTATCAAGAACAAAACTAAGTCTTTATAAAAGCATTTTAAGCTGTTTCCAACTTACTCTTAAATCCTTGAGAGCAGGAATTAGATTTAAAATATGCTTGAATCTGGGATCCCTGGGTGGCGCGGCGGTTTGGCGCCTGCCTTTGGCCCAGGGCGCGATCCTGGAGACCCGGGATCGAATCCCACGTCAGGCTCCCGGTGCATGGAGCCTGCTTCTCCCTCTGCCTATGTCTCTGCCTCTCTCTCTCTCTCTGTGACTATCATAAATAAATAAATATAAAAAAAGAAAAATCTGGTATAATTTTCCATGATATATTAAATGAAAGATGCAAGTTTTAGTCCTGAAAGTATGGAATGATTATAATTTCACTAAAATGCATAAGCAATATATGTATGCATATATAAAGATGTGGATGTGCACAGATGTGAATGTGTTTTTAATGTAACATAACATTTTTTTGTTATTTATAAATGAATTACATTTTTTAGAAGGAGGGATTATTGTATCACTTTGTTAACATAGGTTTACTTTGTGGGAGTGGGATTGAATAGGTTTTGGGAAAATCTCAGTTTCTATCATGAATATAAATATTACATTTCTAACCATGGTGAGATTACAAAGTTTTTGCTGTTTTTAAGCACTTTTCACCAATATATATAGAAATAGATATGGTAAGTCTTGGGACATAAATATAAAACTGTTATGTCAAGTGAATAAATGCAGAATTACAAAGAAGTAGCTTGTCCACTAAGACCCTGTGTGTGTGTGTGTGCATTTGTGTGTATGATCATGTGTTTGTGTGTGTGCATTAAACACATATGTGTGTCTTTACCTGAAGAGTATACTTAACTGTGACTATTTGGGGGGTAAATTTATATAGGGCTTTTGTTTTCTTATTTTGGTCATTTTATATTTTCTATTTGTTTATAGTGAATTGGATTATTTCATGAAAGAAAGAAAAACACACCAAAAAGGCAGTATCAGGGCTAGCATAACAGAACTAATAATTCTGCTTTGGTGACTGCAGGAAAGTAAAAACTGTGCTTTTATTTATGGAAGCAAAGGTCTTCTCTAGGTCTTAAGGGGTGAGGTAAAATTCAAACTTCTAAGCCTGGCATTGAAAAGGTCCCACAGTCTGGCCTCAATATAGCATTTTGACCTTAAATCCCATATCTCTCATAAATTCCATTCTATAAAACTGTTTTGCTCATATCCTTAGAATGCACTTTTCAGTCTCCTGCTCCCACAAATATCTTCACATCAAATTTTATTACCTGAAATGACTGTCTGTCTCCTCCATATATTTTGTAGACCTATATATTCTATTGCTATTTGAATGCTTCCTTCTCCTTAAAAGCCACAGCTTCCCTGAGACCTGGTATTGAGTTCCAATCCAACTTGTTGAAACAAAAGAGATTTTATTGAATTCACAATGTTCATGAGCATCTTTGGGATAGACGCTGGGATGTTTTAAGTCAAGCTTTAAGAATAAATTTTTTCCTAAGTTTTCATATAAGTCATACCCTACCTCAATGTCCCACACACATGCTTGCAGAAAAAAACATGACTAAAAAAAAAAACATGACTATAACATTGGCACACTACAACAAATATTAAGAACATTACAAAGAGTGTTAGGAAGAAGTAGATCTTTATATTATCTTACTTTAGGAAGCAGTTATTTCTAACATCATCTTTTTTTGAAAACTAGTGCAGCGTATTAACATATTGTGATTTACACCTTTTCCCAATTAGCCCAATGAAGTTCTCCAGAAAAAGTCAACTTTTCCACCCCCCACCCCAAAGTAAGCAATATAGATGAAAGATCACAGAATGCTGTGTTCAGATGGAACACAGTTCAGAGTAGAGTAGTTCAGAATGGAGTAGTTCAGAGTTTGGAACTTAGCTCCCCTGCCGACTAGCTGTGTGACTTAGAGAAAATTAACTAACTTCTCTGAATCTCTGTTTTCTCATTTATAAAGTAGGGCTGATAATAATACTGACTGCTCAAAGTTATGAAAAGTTATCATATAGTATATGTAAAGATGCTGTCAGCGATAAATTCAGTTTCCTTACATTTCCAGGAACAGTGGTATAACTTCCATGTACCATCACCTGCTGTGCATCTCCTGATGGTTTAACTGGCTACTGAGCCTTTTTCTGCCTGAAAATAGGCAGGTTGAATGTTCCTTTCCTCAACAGTAGGTTTCAATTGTGACTGTTGGGAGCTGGCGTTTAAATGTCCTGATGTTCTCTCCCTTGGTTAGGATGATCCTCAAATTCACAGTTTGTATTATCTTCTAGGTTTGCCAGGAAATTAGGCCTTAGACTAGTAACTCACTGGGGCACCTGGGTAGCTCAGCCTTTCAGTGTCTGCCTTTGGCTCAGGGCATGATCCCAGATTCCTGGGATTGAGTCCCACAGCAGGCTCCTTGCATGGACCCTGCTTCTCCTCCCTCTGCCTGTGTCTCTGTCCCTCTTTCTGTATCTCTCATGAAAAAAAAAAAAATCTAAAAAACAAAAAAAAAATGGTAATTTGCTGACAATATACCTTTTATAGGTTTTTTTTCCTCTTTATTTTTCTTGATTTTATATTCCCATAGGTACATTACCTAGAATTATCTCCCAATTAAACTACTCTTCACTCAAATCCTTCTCTTGGGGTCTGCTTTTAGAGGAACCCGAACTAAAAAAACAGAGGGTATGTATTATGGATGGAGTATTTGTGTGCCCCCCAAAACTCATATATTGAAATCCTAACCCCAATATGATCATATTCGGGAGTGAATCCTTTGGAGGTAATTAGGTCAAGAAAGTGGATACTTCATGAATGGGATTAATGCCCACATTAGAGAGACCACAGAGGGCTTTCTCACTCTGTCCACCATAAGAGGTTGCCCAAGAGAAGATGACCACTTATGAACTAGGAAGGGGCTTTCACCAAACACATATTTTGCCAGCACCTTGGTGTTGGACCTTCCAGAGCTATGAGTGGTCAATTTTGATTGCTTGAGCCACCTAGTCCAGGGTAAGTTGTTAAAGCAGCCCAAACTGACTGAGACAGTTAGGCATATAATAAGTATGCAGCAAATATTAGGTTGTCTGGTTACTTCTTCTACACTATTTATACTCGTAATTCATAGTGTATTTTTCACCAGGATTCAGCATCCATACCTCAAAAGAAAGTCTGGAAGTTTAATAAACATTACTTAGCAAATGGGAAAAAGGAAAAGCTCATATTTCTAATTAACTATGACATAGTCATCAGTAAGGCAAGCAAACTTCCCTGAAGTAAAGCAGAAAAGCCCTGGAAAGTTACATGAAGAAAAGAAATGCACAGGGCACATGGTGTACACCAAACCAGCTTGCCTTCATAAACTTTTTCAGTGGTTCTTAGCTCATTGCCACTTAAGCATGCTACGTGGATACAACCCCCAAATGTCTGCTCTGGAATGACATCACATTGCTCTCTCCCTCAATACCATGTATTTGGTACATATCATGTAATGACTTAATACCAATTTGCTCTCCATTCATAGATATATTAAATTGATCAAATGGTACTAGATAGTTTGGTGATAAATTATAATCATATATAAATATCATGACTTACTAGGTTTTTTAACATCCATTTTCCCATTTCATTCTCTCAACAATGCTAAAAAGAAGTAGGAGTATATATTACTAGTCTCATAAAACAGATTAAGAACCCATGATTTAGAGAAAATAAATTATTTACCCAAAGTCACAGCCAGAAAGTACCAGTTAATAGTTATTGGAACTTGATGCAGTGTTCTTTAAATTACCTTGCACATTTTAGAAGAATTACTTACAAGTTCTGGGTAGCTAATCAATACTGAGTGATTGATGTAAAGGTATTTGAACTATTTATACACAGAAAGATTCTGTTGACTTTCACTCCTATGATCTTGATCCCCAAATTTAGGTGAAGTACACTTCCCATGTTGTGTTCTGTTACACACAGTTCCCCCATCTGAGATTCCATCAAGCTATTTTTTTTCCTTGCCTGTCGCCTTGTGATTATCCACTTCTAGAAGCCATGTGGAGTAAAGGCAGGAACAGTGGTTAATTTGTATGCAGGGGCACCTCAGTTGCCTGGATTAGTGCCTGGTACTGGAGTAGGGACTTTCTAAATATTTGTTGACTGTAGCATAGATTAACCATTCTGGACATGTGCTCTTTTCCTTGTACAGATGTATTGACTTATGAATGTGTTTTTAAAAAACACTTCTTGGCTTTCTTGCAGGTGTCTGCTGGAATGCCTGCTGTCATTGTAAGCCAAATGAGGTTAAAGGCCAAGGAATTGTTTTCTATGAAGGAAAATTATTCCTGGTACTTGTGAGACCAATGGAATTGAGCACTGTTGTAAAACAAACAAACAAACAACAGCAACAACGACAAAAACCCAAGGACTGTAGCCAGGATACCAGTATGAATTTCCACTTAGCATTTCTGCACTGCAAAATTTTAATAAAGTTACATCTTATGTAATTCTAGTCTGTCTTCTGTAAAACGGAAATCACATTAATTTGGGGGACCATTGGTATTAGACAAACTTGTATGAAATGATTTTGCATCATAAGCATTCAGTAAATGGTGTGACCATTTTCTTATGTTGGTGTTTTACCTTGCCCTATTTGATTTTACTTCATAAAATTTATACGATGACACATCTATTTGTTAGTGTATGCATTGTCTGTCACGTCCCAGCCAGAATGGAAACTCTATGAGAGCACAGGCTGTTTTATGTACTACTTATATTCCGATTTAGACTGTTGCCTGGAATAAGGTAGATGGTCAGTTACTGTACGTTGAATAAATAAATGTCACTATTTTTTGTAAGTTGATGGTACTTTCTAAATGTTCACTACACCAACATGCATGTTTACAATTTAAAGATATCATTATGTTTTATCCAGCCAGGATCAGACTTTATGTGATGAAAATTCAGAGGATTTCAAGTTTCTGGGGATGAATGAGCATCAAAATGACTCATCTTCTGATTAATTGTAAAGTGCAAAGCTCATTAACAACATAACTTGGTTCAAAAGCCAGTCCCTTGATTTAAATGTATGTTCCTTCTACTCTGCCAACCAAATTTCAATCAGTAACAGTATATTTAAGAAATAATATGTGCATCAGCCACTAGCATTTTATGTACTTGGGAATCAGCTTGGCTCTAACTCACAGGGTAACTCTTTCCCACTTCCCTGTTTTTTTTCTCCTTTACTTCGATCAGTATTTGACTTGTTTATTTGTATCCTTATGCATTCATCTCCTAACTTTTTCAGTGTTACCTTAAATATCAAATTTTCATTTTTATGAACAATCTTTTCTTCAGCTGAACAAAATGATCTTCATAAATACCCACTGAGCAAAACTAATAGTTTAATACAGTATACATGAAATGAATATTCAAAATCATGTGTATCCCATGTGCAAACACAAATTAAGTTATTTATGATCATGGTCATGTTTACATGATTCAGGCATAGAGAGTCAACAGAAGGAATTGTAATTTCTCACCATGACTGTGGCCAACACATGGAGACACATGTTTTGATTTGAAAATCAGAATTTTTATTTTTAGAACAGATATCTGAAAAGTGTGTTATCTTCTAATAAAAACATTTCCATTCTAAAAGCACCATTCACTTATAAATATTCTGTATTTCTTCCTTTAAAGTTGCCAGACATTTTTTTTTACAACATGAAAATCTCATTTCCATGAGAAAAAGGCAGCTGTGTTCTTAATATAGAGCAGAAACATAACTGCTTTAAAAGTGGGTCCTGACATGATAATTCAAAATTTTTTCATCTTCAGTTGTTACATTCAGTGAAAAGGCTGTGATGGGCTATGGAAAATGTAAAGAGAACTAAAACTGTATTTTTCACCTATGCTCACTATTTTCTTAAAAATTAAAAAAAAGCAAAACAGTGAAACAATCATCTTTACTTGTTATTTTTCCACTTACCTTTCTTCTTATATTCCTACAAAACAATTTTCACACCAGTTGAGATTTTTGTCCTTTTCACAGTCTTGAATAGGACCCATCTTAACCATGAACACTTGAAAAACTGAACTTCTGAGGTTAAATTTATTATAGATTGAAACAGGACATTCTAATTAAAATGAAGACTTTTCAAAGGGATCATCAATATTTCTCAGGTTATCCATTTCTTGCTGCCCTTATTTCTCTTATCTACTACATATTTTATGGATGCTCTAAAGCAGTAGCTCAAATTAATGTCTCTGCACTCATGCTTAGCAATGTTAATCATTGTTTAACAGTAAATAATTTTGGAATGTTAGAAATGACACAGACAGCTTTGAATAAAACTCATTAATTTTACAAAAGGAGAAACTGAGGTCTGGAGAGAAAAAATGGATTTTCATGTGGCATCTCCAACTTTGAAATTTTGAAGATCTGATGATACTGAGTGTGATGATGATGATAAAAATGCTATGCCCACATAAGTGTGATCCAAGATAATCAATGAAGAATACCCAAGTGAATTACTTTATTAATGTATATATAAATATGTCCATCTAGGATCTGTTTAATGGGCAATACACATGGAGAAAATAATGCAGGGTATAAATTATTTTCTTGCTTTTGTTAGTAGTTATTTAAGGATTATTATCAGAAACCAAGATATTTCCAAGTAGTTTTGCAGAATACATTCAGAGACAGACAAGACACAGAGAGGGAGGGCAAAGGAAGGGGCAGAGGGAGAGGGAGAGAGAAAATCTTAAGCAGGCTCGATCTCACAACCCTGAGATCATCACTAGAGCTGAAATCAAGACTCAGCCACTTAACTGACTAAGCCACCCAAATGCCCCTCTATTTGAAGGATCTTAATGGAATTTAGTTATTGTATCCCCTGGGCTTCCTCTACCTGTGACAGTTCCTCAGTTTTTCATGACTTTAAGATGTTTTGAAAAGTACAGGTCAGTTATTTTGTAAAGTGCCCCTCAACACAGGTTTGCCTGAAGTTTTCTCATGAGTAAGTTGAGAATATACATGTTTGGGAATGTCACCATTGAAAGTATTATCTTTCTCAAAACTAGTTTTCAAACATTAAATAGTAATACACATAGATAGCATCATTAGCAATTTTAGCACTAGGTCATTTCCTGCAGTTTCCATTTAAAGATCTTTTTAAAATTATTCTCTTTTTCTCTGAGCACCTCATAGGTTATCTCTTCCAGTTGCTTGAAGAGTTAGTCTCAATTACATACAAGGAAATTGAAGCCCAAGAAGATGGTACCATGTAGTCAGGCCACTAATTGGCAGAAGATGCAGCCTTAGATTTTTGTCTTCAGACGCTTAGCTCACAGATTTCCCAACCAAGTTCACCACAAAAAGTTAGTAACCTCATGACCTCAGGGTGTCCTAAAAAGATTCATGTGAACGACACCTTTCATTTCATTTCCAGTCATAAGGCACTAATTAGACATGTCACTGTTCAGTTTCATATGTAAGATTCATGAAGAGCATTTTCTCAGAAATTCATCATCAGTACATTGGACTTCCATCTTCTCCCTTCCTCTACTCCTGGAGTAATTCCATCACTGCATGGCCATGAGGGAAATAAGCCCTCCTTACTCCTCCTAATTGGAGTGAGATATGCCACGGCTCAGAGTTGAGGATTCTTGGTGTGCCTTCAAAATCAATCTGACTCCTGAATAATGATTTGGCTCTGCAAAAACCAGTGCCTTGGAACCCTGCTGAGATGCTGTCATCAAAACAGAAAAAAAAAAAATCAAATTTTACTCTGAATAGAGTCTTAATAACAGTTGGAAGCTTCAGCCTCCTGCCTATAATTTATTTACAAAGAATCTTTTTGAAGGGAACTATCCTGGAGAATTCTGTGTGGCTTTGATGTTTGCAAAAGTAACCCTGTAAAGATAGAAAGATGATAGAAAAATAGATAGACATACCTACAGATAGAAAACAAGACAGATTAAAACAAGAAATCTTGTGTCCAGTAACTCATATATGAACTTTTGTTTCTTACATTTTTCCTATGACCAGACCCTTGCCTTGACCCTAGAAAGAGTTTTAATCATTTATGACCCATGTCTTAGCTTAGTTCTTCCATAAACATCCTTAAAGAATATTTTTAATGAAAGTAGGTTTTTGGGGTTTTTTGTTTGTTATCTTTTTAGTGAGGAGTCTTGGAGATCAGAATGTGATACAGGGAAAGGAGAACAGCTACTAATGGATGAGTTATGAAGTGAATTGCATACCCCCAAAATTCATAAGGCCAAGCCCTACCCCTAATGTGACTATATTTGAAGATAGGGCCTTTAGGGATGTAATTAAGCTTAAATTAGGTTGTAAGGGTGGGGCCCTAATCTGATAAGACTGGCAACATTTTAAGAGGAGGAAGAGACACCAGATCTCTCTCGATCTCTCTCTGTCTCTGTCTCTCTCAATCTGTACATGCACAGAGCAAAACAATGTAAGGACACAGCAATAAGGTGACAATCTGCAAGCCAGGGGGAGAGATCTCACCAGAAACCAACCCTGCTGGCACCTCGATTTTGGACTTCTTGTCTCCAGAATTAGGGGAAAACAAATGACTACTGTTCAAGCCATATCTGTGCTATTTTCTTATGGCAGTCTAAGGTGACTGATAAAGAATGTGTCATTAATCCAGCTATCACAGTGGGCCAGTGAAGTGTAATTTCACTAGGAAACGCCACAAATTGGTGTACCTAAGAATTATTTCTTCCCAAGGGATGAAGAAGCTAGAATATCTGCACATCAACTCATAAAAGGCATTGGTAATGACTGCTCCTTTCAGTTATGAATTTTTCCAAATGTTCATCTAGATGCAGATTGGCTTGTTGCAATTTAGGGGAAAAGATGGGGGTTTCAGGAGCACATGCAAATACCATCAGTTATAACTGAACATGAGAACAGTGAAAAGGACAGTGAATACATGTAGGGCTCTAACGGTGTCTACAACATCTGAAAAATATACCCAACTCATTCTAGAAGAGTTCTTGCTTCTTAGTTTTCCTTATAAGGAAATTGATGCCAGAATCTGTAATGTGCTGGGTATGTATGTATATGGGAAGGGATGAGATGGGATGGTTGGGATGGGATAGGATGGAATAATAATATGGGATTAGACTGAATTTGTGTATGTTATTATTATTAATAGCCTTGATCAGGCTAGCTATCAGGCTCACCTATGTACATTATCTTCACTCCCAGCAACCACCCTTTTTGGCAAATCCATGGAGTAGATCACAAATGCTCACAAGACTCTGTCAGTATTATGAGAAATCAATCATTCTTTTCTTTTTCAGACTTGGTCCTGTTGGTTAGAATTTGGGCTGAGTTCTGATTCCTTTGCATATAATATGCATACTCCAAGGCAGTTTCAGGGAAATTTGATCTATTCAGATTAACATCTACTTCTTCATCTGCATCTTGCCTCCTTCTCTTGACTGGTGATCTGGCACTAGGATATGTGTTCTGTAACCGATTCATACCAAAGTTATAACAGTAAGTTACTGCAAAAGTCCTTAATATAAACTTTGAAAATCAAAATATAAAATAAGGGCACTTTCATCAAAGGATGAATGGATAAAGAAGATGTGGTCTATGTATACAATGGAGTATTACTCAGCCATTAGAAACGACAAATACCCACCATTTGCTTCGACGTGGATGGAATTGGAGGGTATTATGTTGAGTGAAATAAGTCAGTTGGAGAAGGACAAACATTATATGGTCTCATTCATTTGGGGAATATAAAAATTAGTGAAAGGGAATAAAGGGGAAAGGAGAGAAAATGAGTGAAAATATCAGTGAGGGTGACAAAACATGAGAGACACCTAACTCTGGGAAACGAACAAGGCGTAGTGGAAAGGGAGGTGGGAGGGGGGTTAAGAAGACTGGGTGATGGGCACTGAGGGGGGAACTTGGCAGGATGAGCACTGGGTGTTATGCTACATGTTGGCAAATTGAACTCCAATAAATAAAAATTGTAAAAAATAAGGACACTTTATATTTTCTAAGTTTTAGACATATTCTTTACATCTTAGCTGTAGAGTTAAAAAAATTAGCACTATATAATACAACATATATAAATTATGATATTATAATAAAAATAATATGTGCATATTATAAAAGTTTCCACTTATAATAGTAACAAAGTGTTGTGTATGGTCTATGTAAATAAATATTTAAGTGTCTCTTAAGGACACAAAAAATATTTCAGCAGAATAGAAAGGCAAAACTGTTTTTGAATATAGGAACACAGCATCTTAAAGACTTCAATTCTCATTAAAAAATTATGCATTTTTTGTGCCCTGATAGGAATACTATCAAGATTTTGTACAGATGAAATAAATCTCTTCCTAAGTTCAAATGGAATAATTAAGCAACTATCAATAGTAAGGAAAAATATTTAAAAAATAATGAGGGAGTATCTACTAATTACGATTTGTCATAAAGCTACAGAGGGGTGCCTGGGTGGCTTATTTGGTTAAGCGTTCCACTCTTGATTTCAGCTCAGGTCATGACCTCAGGGTAGTGAGACCCAGCCCTGCATCAGGCTCCATGCTTAGCTTGGCAGAGTCTGCTCCTCTCTTCTTTCTGCCCATCTCTGTGTTCTCTCTCTCTCTCTCTCTCTCTCTCTCTCTCTCTCTCTCAAATAAATTAATAAATCTTAAAAAAAGATAAAAATAGAGCTACAGAGATAATAGTGGATTGCCATTACATGAATAGACACAGATCAATGAAATGATAGAAAAAATCCAGGCACAGATCTAATACTTATGAAAATTTAGTATATAAGATTAGTGTCATTTCAAATCAGTGGTGAAAGGATAGATTATCCAAAACTTGTTGTTGAGACAACTGGGTAGCCATCTGAAAAGTTTTTAAATTGGATTCTTTACTTCACACTCAACAAAAAAGATTTGAATTAGATTTTAAAAGAAACCATAAATGTTCTAAAGAGTATTAGATTTAAAAAGTGTTTGAAGTGGAAAAAAATAACAAAAATCCTAAAAGTTGTAAGAGAAAAAAGCTATAATTTAAACTATACATAATAAAACAGAAAATTATACATCACATAAAAAACATAAAATATTAAAACTCAAATGACAAACTGAGAAAGAAAAGAAATACAGTCATGTCTGCATAGTTGAGTTGAAGTACAGACCAATTTCTTTAATATGTAATAAGCAGTCACAAAGAAATAAGACAAGACCAATACCCAGTAGAAAAAAATGGGCACAAAAATACAAACAGTGCCCAGAAAAACACAAATGGTTTCTAAACATGTGAAAACATTTTCATCCTGACTCATGAAGAGAACACTGCTGGTGTAATTTTCACAATCAGGTTGGTAATATTGAAATGTTTGTCATTAATGGTGTTGAGAGTGGATAGAAATACAGTGTTAATGAGTATGTTGATACACCCAGTAAACAGTGAAAATTGCTCTAGAAAAACTAATCAAAATTCTAAATGTTGATACCTATCCTCTGAACAGTTGTATGCCAGGAATATACCCTGTAGATATCTACATACCTAGAAGAGCAACTAGATGGATGGAGAAACAAAATTATTTTTCCTCAACTAGGAGCTAGTGAAATAAAATATGGCACACAAATGTGATGCAATATAATACAGCTTTAAAATAAGGTGGAAACCTTTTTTTAAGTTTAAGTAAGACAAATCTCTGTAATTTTAATTTTTTCCAAGTGAAAAGAAACAAGAGTCCAGGGGCACCTGGGTAGCTAAGTCAGTTAAGCATCTGACTCTTGATTTCTCTCTTGGGGTCATCTCAGGGTCCTGAGATCGAGCTTCATGTGGGGCTCCACCTTCAGTGGGGAATTGGCTTGAGATTCTCTTTCTCTCTCTCTGATCCTCCCCCTGCTCCTGCTCCTGCTCCTGCTCTCTCTCTCTCTCTTTCTAAAATGGATAAGTAAATCTTAAAAAAAAAAAAAGGAAAGGAAGGAAGGAAGGAAGGAAGGAAGGAAGGAAGGAAGGAGAAAGAAAGAAAGAAAGAAAGAAAGAAAAAGAAAGAAAGAAAGAAAGAAGAAAGAAAAAAAGAAAGAGAAAGAAAGAAAGAAAGAAAGAAAGAAAGAAAGAAAGAAAGAAAGAAGACCAGACAGAGGAAGAATGCTACTACCATTTATGCAAATAACACATTAAGCCTGTATTTGCTTGTGGACTCCCAGAAAATAGGAATGAACGAGAGATATTCTTTTTAATACATAAACCTGGTATATACTTTGTACCTGTTTCACCAGTTCAAATATTTAATAAACAGTTTGGGCCTTGCTATTTAATTAATGAACAATTTTGATTGCTGCTTAATTACTTTCCAATCTGTTTTTCATTTCATACCTTTTTATACTTTCTTGCCCTTGTTACTCTTCATTTTTATTCTTTTTAATGCTTTTCTATTTTTAACTTCTTGAATTTACCAAGTTATGTGGTTATTCATTCTTTTTAAATTTTGTCTTTCCTTTTAGATTTAGTTGCCTTTTCCCTTAGGCACATCCTTGAGAAGTTACTTCAGTAAGAATCTGAGAAGTTACTGAGTTACGCTATAATAACATAACATAATAACATAACATAAAATGCTATAAGCATTTTACTAATTTTTTACAATCACAGATCCTTCTTAGAGAGCTTATTAGATATAAATATATATATACACCCATATATGTATATACATATAATATATATATATATATCTATATATATATATATAGATATATATAACTGGAAGGGTATTTGGGCACCTGACCTATGTTCGCTTTTTTCTTTTTTTTCTTTCATGCTTTTATTTGGGTGTACCTTTTAAAAAATTAACAGGAAAAGTTTAAGCATAAGCAATAATAAAATACCAGTTTAATAAATTTTACCACTTGCATTACCCTGATCAAAAATTATCAAGGTTTTGAAATATTTTTCTAATTTATTCTTTTTCCTCTTTTTGTACTTGAAAAGCTAAAATTCAGATCTCATGTTTTATCCTCTAGACTCAGGATATATCTTTAAAAAGCACAGCTTTTTCTTACATAACCTGAGTGCCATGAGCCACATGTCACAAAAATAGTTTTTCAAATTATCTGATATATATTCCACATTAATTTTTTTTCAATTGTCTGAAAAAATACTTCATAAAGTCTTCTTTTGTGATCTAGCAAGGTACATGCATTGCATTTGATTCAAGCTGTCTATATTCCTATTGTTGTTCTTCTAAGCTGTAGGTATGTATGGGGGAATTAGAATTATGTGATTTGCTTTACACTTAATTCACTTATTTTAGTGTCTGTAAGAGGTGTTTGAGTTAAAACTGCATTTGTTTTCTAGATGTTCCACAAGCTTGTATTTCTCTATTTAAATATGTTATTTTTAGATTCAATGATTTTGTTGTTTCGCTTCTTTCCTGAATGTATTAGTGTGTTTTCCATTTTCCTTTAGTAATTACCTGAAAAATTACTCCATGCATCTTTGACTTATTAAAGTTTCATAAAAATAACACATTGCAAGAAATATAAGAAACGTAGAATACTTTAATTTCAAGAACCCCCTGAATTATATGTGCATCTGTCTTTTAATTCTACTGAGAGATTTAGAAGATCACAATTGCTTTTATCATCATTATTAATTTACTGTGAGGTCCCTGTTAATTTAGATGTTCCCACATATTTCCTTTCCTTGTTCTCAGGACTTTCCTGCGTCTCCTTCTCATTCAGGTCATTTTGACTCTGAATCCTTTGGCATTTCTTTCTTTTCTTTTTCTTTCTTTCTTTTTTTTTTTTTTTTTTTCATTTTAGGCCTGATGGCAACCAACTCCTTTATTGCCTGTTAGCCTGAAAATATTTTCATTTCATCTTTATTTACTTACTTTTAAGATGTTCCTGAATATGGACATCCAGGTCAGTGGCTATTTATTACCAGCAACTCATATATAACATTCCACTGTTCTCTGCTTTATCTCTGAAGATTGGTTGCTGGTCATAATTTTGTCCTTTTGAGGTAATATGTCTTTTTTCTTTTTAAGCAATTTCATTATGATACGGCTAATTGGGGATTTCTTGTTCATGTTGTCTTTATTTTGTTTCAATATTCTGCTCAGCTATTTTGCTACTACCTCATGAATCTAAGATAATCTTGATATAGTTCATCAATTTTAGAAAATTCAGAGCAGAAATTGCTTAATGCTGCTTCTTCCCATTCTGTCTTGGTCTTCCTTCTGGAAGATCATATCACATGCTTTAGAAACCCCCTGCCTCCCATTCTATGTATCTTTTATGATCTTTCCTGTATTTATTTGTCTCTATAATTAGTCTAAATATTTTCTTTTGACTTGTCTTCCACCCTCTGCTATATATTTATCTTTCAACTCTATCTAATTTGTTTCTAATCCTCATCTAATCTGTTTGGGAACTAATTCTTCAAGTTTGTGATTTAACTTGTCAGACTATCTTATAAGTATATATGGTCTTTTGATTTTCTTATTTTTCCATGTTTTCCCCCCCTCTCTTCATATAACTGTTCTTAAAGGCTGTATCTCTACACAGATACTTTAGAGATAGTCTGAGGTCTGGCATGTGGCTACCTTCCTCCAGGGACACTTTGCCTTTTTTATGGCAGCTGACTGCTGGCTGATTTAGGAAGTCCAGTATTAACATAATCTAATTTAGAGACGGCACGAATCACAGTTGGGCTTCACTTCTGTGTGAGCTGCTGTGAGCTTCATGGTTAGTACTGGGGTGTAGCCTCTTTGGATCCAAAAACCAGAGCTCAAAGTATCCCAGCCTCTCTCTACTTCCTCTGTGGCTCTATGAGGCTGTCAAAATTCCTGCCTGGCTTCTCAATATTTCAGCTGCTTTTTATGGAATTCATCTGTTGCCATTAGGGGGCAAGAGGCTGTAAAAAGCCAGTTTCACATTTAAGTTTGCTTTTTCTCATAAATATTCACGCCCTGGTTTCCTTTCTGATGCTTTCAAGCAGATTTTCAGAAATGTCTAATCTTCTTGGTTGTTCACAGTCGGTTGGTCCCAATCACCTATGACCCAATTACAGGAAGTTGATGCTTTTGTGTATTTGCAAAATTTATGATGGTGAGTATTAAAATCTACAGAATTTTTATTTGACTCGACAAATTTTTTAAAGTGACACAATCATTTCAATATGTAGTTATTTACAGCTTATCATAATTGTAATTCTTTGCACTTTTGATTAAAACATCTAGAATATCATTTGATTTGCCAAATAGATATACCCGCAGAGGAATTTTTACGGGGCTTGAGTTAAGGAAGTGATCATTATATCATTGGTATTTGTGTTTTCATTTGAAAGGGAAGGGGAAATCAGAAGTTTTAAGAACAACCAAATATCAAACCCAGTATGTAAAGAAAACCAAGCAAGTACTTGAAGAAATACCAACATTTTTTGTTGTGGTTGTTGTTTTAGTTTTTAATGAGCTTAATAGTGCTGGAAATACTGAATGCTTATATGTGAAGGAATCTGCAAGTCAAGAGATTATGTGTGGTTATCCAGTTATGTTTCATTGTAGATGTTCTTGTTTTCCAAGAAGGAAAATGTAATTTTTTTGTTCTTGTTTTGTTTGAGAAGGAAGACTGAAGTCAGAGTACAGGATACACAACAGAAGAGCAGAAGATATTTCACATTTTTAAAAAGATTTTTATTTTACTTATTTGAGAGAGACAGAGCGAGCTCATGAGTGGGGAGAGGGGCAGAAGGAGAGGGAGAAGCAGACTCCCCAGGGAACCAGACACTGGGCTTCATCCCAGGACCCTAAGATCACGACCTGAGCTAAAGTCAGATGCTTTACCAACTGAGCCACTCAGGTGCCCAAGGATATTTCACATTTAGAAACAAGTTGGAAAAGACCACAACAGTGGAAACAAGTGGTGATTTGATTAATATGTTGTATATATAGACTTTTATCTCATTGGGTTTCAGTAGTCTACTACTTAGAGATGGATAGCGTGTGATGCAATGATAGATTTCAAAAGGTGTGAATCTCTATTCATGCATCATGACCTATTTATTCAGTAAAAATTAGCATCTTGCCTTTTAGTCTCATGGTAGAGATTTTTACCCAAAACACCTTAAAATGGGGAAATGGATGGAATTTTTATTTCAATATATTACCAGCGCAATTGCATTTTCAATACTTGTTTTTAAAAGAAATGCCATCTATTACCGCAAAATGCATTTTGTTTCTATAAGGGTCTGCATGGGGCCTTGCAATTTGCTACTGTCTAGAATAAAATTAGCAAGGAGCACTTAATGCTGAGTGCTTTAAACTTAAACTGCATATTGAATCTATAATGTGTTCTCACAGGAATAGGGAGAAAATAAGTTGTTCTCAGTCCAGAACATGGAAAACATTTTCAGGAATAAATAAATTTGGCAAAGAACTGATGGACATGGCCTAGAAAAAGATCAAATCAAAAGATTTTCCTAAAATACCCATAATTTGGAAAATGCAGTAAGACAATTGGGGAAATTATCCTTAGAGGAACATAAATATCAGCTCTTGCCATTTTCATGAGCAGGGCTTTCTCTAAAGCCCGTTTTGCAAGGTGCAAGAAATAAGTCTCCACTTCAGGGAAAACTGAGCAAAAAACTTCAAGAAAGACAAAATCTTATCTGGAGAGGCTTTAAATGATCACCCCTTAATGCTCTTAATGACCACAAAGAAGATTTATTTTTATATTTTAATATTTCAAATCAAATGTTATAGGAGATCCAGTGATTACCTGGTTCTAAATCCCTCTTCTCATCAAAATCAAAATTAAATAAAGTTACTAAATATCTATAGTTTGTTTCAAGCTGCTTATTGGGATGTGGGGGGCAAAGCTGACATTTCTCAAGTTTACTGGTAATAATTTCATAAAAGAGGTAGATAAATATCCTTTAATCTGTGCTATAATAGAAATTTGTGAAAGCAGCAAATCATCTGCAGTGGTCAAAGTAGACCCCAAAATCATTGTATTGAGCTGAGTCTTAAATAACAACAATTATAACCAATACTCATCAGTTCTTGAGCTTTTATACTGGAAGTTAAACATATTGTATCCCTCAATGTCTTCCAATACAATTTTCGTTTGTCCCACCTTACAGAGAATGGAACAAAGAACGGATGAGTAAGCCTCCCCCAAGGTGATATGATTAGTGAATATCAAAAGATCTTTTTTGTCTCCAAAAGCATGTGTTTGTATGTTTGTTTGTTGTTGTTGTTTTTTTCCTGTACTAATTAGGAATCAAAGTTTGCCAAGATAAATTGTATTAGAGGGAGCAATTCCTGGAGTCATCTGAATTCTCTCTTATTGTGAATTCTTGTAAGGTCAGACTTTTCTAGATTGGGATGCAACTGGTCTGTAAGGAAAAGAACTGATGGTGGTTTCCAGCCAACAATCAATGAAGTTTTTTTTTTTTAAGATTTTATTTATTTATTCATAAGAGACACAGAGAGAGCACAGAGACATAGGCAGAGGGGGAAGAAGGCTCCCGGCAGAGAGCCTGATGTAGGACTTGATCTCAGGACCCCAGGATCATTCCCTGAGCCAAAGACAGATGCTCAACCACTGAGCCACCCGGGTATCCGATGAACTTGATCTTTCATCCCAGGAGCCCATGAGAAACTTTCCTTAGTCTTATAGCCCATGAAGAAATGAATACCCCCCCAAATTACACAAGTTTGGAAGCAGATCCTTCCCCATTCATGCCTTCAGATGAAATCCTATCCCTGGGATCCTTGGGTGGCGCAGCGGTTTGGCACCTGCCTTTGGCCCAGGGCGCGATCCTGGAGATCCGGGATCAAATCCCACATCGGGCTCCCAGTGCATGGAGCCTGCTTCTCCCTCTGCCTGTGTCTCTGCCTCTCTCTCTCTCTCTCTATCTCTCTGTGACTATCATAAAATAAAAATTTAAAAAAATTTTAAAAAAAGAAATCCTATCCCTGAGCACCATCTTAATTACAGTCTTGTGAAAGACTTTTTTTTTTTTTTTTAAATTTTTTTTTTATTTATTTATTTATGATAGTCACAGAGAGAGAGAGAGGCAGAGATATAGGCAGAGGGAGAAGCAGGCTCCATGCACCAGGAGCCCGACGTGGGATTCGATCCCGGGTCTCCAGGATCGCGCCCTGGGCCAAAGGCAGGCGCCAAACCACTGCGCCACCCAGGGATCCCTTGTGAAAGACTTTTAAACAGAAGACCCAGCTAATCCATGTCCATTTTCCTGACCCATAGAAACGTGAGATAATAAACATGTGTTAAGTCACTGTTTGTGTTAATTCATTGCAAAGCAGTAGATAACTAGTCCATTGCCTATACACAGTGTGGAAAAACTATCTTCTGTGACTAGCTTCTTCTGTGGATATGTGTAGGGTATAAAGCCACATTAATAGAGCTTTTATCTTGCCTTTACTTTCTCAAGGTAAGAAAACTCAAAATAGGGGATCCCTGGGTGGCTCAGTGGTTTAGCGCCTGCCTTTAGCCCAGGGCATGATCCTGGAGCCCTGGGATTGAGTCCCACCTCAGGCTCCCAGCATGGAGCCTGCTTCTCCCTCTGCCTGTGTCTCTGCCCCTCTCTCTCTTTCTATGTCTGTCATGAATAAATAAATAAAATCTTTAAAAGAAAAAAGACAACTCAAAATAGGCTAACTTTGGCAAGCTACTGAAGATGATGACTTTTTGCCTATGTTTCTGGGTCTCTGAATATTCACTTCAGATTTGCCAAACTCTGTGCCACTTAAGACATCCTGACTAATCCTAATTCGAAGATTGTTATAGTGAAAAGACTGTGAACTTTGAAGCCAAATGTGTCAGTTTGAGTCTTCTCTCTACCATTTACTTTCTCAGTTTCCATATTTGACCAGTAACTATAGCAATATAGGCTCTCAAGTAAATTAAAAATAATGTATGTTTATATAATCATGTAATAATAGTCATTCCTCTTACCATATAGTGAATTCTCTTTTTTTCATATAGTGAATTCTCAATAAGTATTAGCTATTTTTAGTTTCATACTTATTGTTGCATTAAGGCTATATTTCAATTGATCTTCTATTCCTGTACTCTTCAAACATCTCATTTCTGCTTTCCTGAATGAGATTTCAGCCAGAGATTACAAGAGGGTAATTTATTCACCAACTCTTTTTGAGCATTCACTGTGTGACGAGAATTTTCTTTCTTCTTTTTTTTTTAAAATATAATCATTAAATCCTATGACACTAAGGCATTTTTATTGTTAATAACTTCATTTTTTAGGAGAAGAACTTGAGAACTTATATTGTTGGTACCATGGTAAGGATTAGAATCCATATCCTGCTTCTTTCGACTAGTCCACATCTGCATCTATTCATCATTAGTTTAGGACCTTTTGGAGGTATATACTGACAAATCTATTGTGGCAGGCAGGCCTCTGAATGAACTGCAAGATTTCTTTCCTCTGGCATAAGTTTTGAGTATTTCTTTGAGAGTGGAAAGGACCAGAAATATGATTAATGTCCCTCCAATGATTAGTTACCTTATATGAGAATGGTAAGGATGCTTTGCAGATGACATTAAGGCTGGTAAACAGTTGATTCTAATTTAATCAAAAGGACTGATATCCTGGGTTAGCCTGACCTAAGAAGATGAGCCCTGTAAAGAATGATCAAGCAGTCAGAGGGGGGAAAATTTATATTTGAAGCAGCATAGATTCTTACTTTTTGGTTTTAAAGATTATGACTATCATATTATGAAGAGGACTACTTGACAGGGAATAGCAATTGGCTTCTGGAAGCCAAGGGCCTCAGTTATGTAGTCAAAAGGAACTGAATTTTACCGACAGTCATTGAACTTGGAAGACCCCCAGCCAATACTCTGATTTCAGCCTATTGAGACACTGAGCAGAGGACATGCTCTGCACATGTGTTAGCTGCAATCTTAACTATGGAGACCATGAAATAATATATTTATGTTGTTTTAAGCTGCAAAGTTAGTGGTAAATTTTATAGACAGATAGAAAACTAATGTACACATAGTGAGAGAAATATTTAATGTTCCTAGAATAATGCCTTATGTTACAAATGTTTCTTCCTTGAATAACTTGAGTCATTAAACTTGCGTCACGATCTAGCCCAAAATGTTTCTTGTCATCTAACCCCAATTCTGCGGAGTCCATCCGAACCAAACCAAGTAACAAGCATTTGTTACATCCAGTTCAATTTACGTCCTTATTTGGGGCTGACCCAGTTAAAAACTGGTCAGCAATTAGTGGGTAATTTGCCTGACTCATCATTCTTGAGTGTTCATTTCTGAAAGGAGGCTTTGTCAAAACGTCAATCGTTGTATTCGGCTGTGCCTATAATCTGGTGGCTTTCCAGTTCTTGCTGAATAAGGAGCTAAATATGCATTTCTATTTTGGCTCCTAATTAAATGTGCATGACATAGTGGAGCTGAGAAGAGCAGAGCTTACCACTGCTCTTGTTTCCTTTGTGGTGTGTGCTGTAAACCAGAAGTAGAGAGAGACCAGCTTTATTTTAAACACTAACAATATATCCTAGGAACCAAGGAGGGCAAATTTACATAATTGGGTTTGATTTCACATGTGATCTTCATGGCCCAAAGAGAAGCAGCAGACACTGTGGGGGAAGGACCTTGTAGTCTCAAGAGTAAGAAAGCTTAAGAGGAGTAAGTTATAATTCTTATAAGACATTTGACCTTGGAAAAATCATTTAACCCAGCTGAGCTTCAAGCTCTTCATCATACTGTATAACTCCCTTTGCTCTTTCTCTTCATATCAAAATTCACCTGAATTAATGGTAACTCTATTATTCTCCACGAGGTCCCTCTCACCATCCCATTATCTGCATCTCCACCTCTTTCTTCTAACTTCTGGCCAAAATAATTTTATCAGGAGTGTTCAGTCTCACTGTCTCTACTTGTTATCTTTCAAATTTATTCTTCCTAATAAAGCCAGAAATCACTCTCCTACATACACTTATGTAGATGTAGAATCCCCCTTTTTCAAAACCCCTCATTGTTCTCTAGGTTCCTCATTTCCTATGGGATTAATTGGTACAGTCTTAAAATACCGCACAAGATGAAGGATGGTGTAGTGTCTGTGCCTGACCTACAGGTACATCCAATGCATCCTACATTCAAACTACAGAAGACTATAATTTCAAAATAGTTCACCTCTCCATGCCTGCTTTCGTCTGTCTTCCTTTTTATTCATCCCCTAATCCATTCATCCCTCCAAGATCTAGCTTCTATGAGTTTCCTTAGGCAAACTTTCTTCCTCATGTGGCAGGTGAAATAAATGCTTCATGGCACTTGACCCATACAACCACTAGGATTGGTTGACACTACTGGGATTGGCTTTAAACACAGCTGTCTCCCATACTGAATTGGGACTCCATGGAAGCAAATAGTTATTTTACTATTCTTTTATGTTTTCACTGAACTCAGGAAATTGCATTAATGAATAATAAGTTGAATGAATGAGTGGATGTGGAATAATAACAATAAATAATCTTTACCCATATTTACTACCTGTTTCTGTGCTAAAGGGCTTTATATGGATTAAGTCATTTGATTCTTATAAGAGCCCTTCAGGGCAGATGTTATTATGTTCTCCATATTTAGATATTTAAACCTAAATTTATTGAAGTATTTCCTCTAAGTTCAAACAGCTGGAAGAAGAATGGGTTAAGTGACTATCAGAAGGTTTACTACAAATCTAAAATGCCTTTGTTTTCTTTCATCACCAGAAGGCAAGTATTACATGCATTATAATATTTGTGTGTTTTAGTACATTGCAATTCTCAAAGGAGATCATCCTACGTAGTAATTATCTTTGCAGAACATTTTAAATATCAAAAAGTTAGGATATTGGGGTAAATCAGTAGCTATTGGAAGATGTTTTGAAAGAAAGGGAGTCTAAATGCCTAACACAAATTCATTTCCTTATATTTTAAGATTTGACAGTCCCAAAATAGTGGCTTCTAAAATTACAGAGTCTTTTGGGCTTTCATTGTAACTTACTACATTTATTATAAATTCTCTCAATATAAAAAAAATTCTCTCAATATAAAACATAATAATATTTAATGAATTCATGCACATTACTTTCTTGCAAGACTTACTAATTTAGGAGAGTTGAAAGACAGGTATAAATCATACCATCTATCATTTCAGATCAGGTAACACCTTTGTAAAATTGTCTAAAAATTAAATATTTCAAGTTCAACAAATTGTGCATGTCACTGAATATGTTGAATGTCCCTAACCATTCTGCGCCTTCCTGTATTTTATATGATGAAGTTTCTTGACATTTGTCAATGAGCTTTGCACCTTTGGAGTGCTCTTGTTACTCAATGAGCCTCCACTCCTCATCCTTTTGGATTCCTTCTGCTCAAAGGATAACTCAGAGCACAGACCTCTGAAATGGAAGGAAGGAACCAGAGAGATGTGTGCATGAGCCACATAGACTCTCTTGCCTCCCAAGTACCATATCTTTAACCAAATGAGCTAAGTTGCCCTGGTTGTTTCTCATTCTTGGTCTCTGAAAAAGTTGGCACCAGAATTTGAATCCCCAAGGGTACCTACTTTAGAAGTTATTCTTCCTTTTTTGTTTCCTTGAAAGAAAAGAAGAAAAAGAGGAAACTAAAAACCAAAATGGGAGAGGGAAATGAAGTTGGGGGTAGAGAAGTTCCTGACCCAGTGCAATATTAAGTGTAATAAAGAAATTGCTTATTATTATTATTATATTTTATTTTTACAGTGGTATTCTTTATTTCTCCTCTGCTTTCCTTTGTGTTATTGTTGTCATACCTATGTTATAAACAGCACATACATTATAATTTATAAAACAAAGATATTTAAATATTTAACTATTTCAAAGATATTTAAATATTTAAAAATACCTTATGCACTTACCCATGTATTTACCATTTCCTGTGTTTTTTATTCCCTTGAATAGATCCATTTTTCCATCTGGTAACATTTTGCTCTGCCTGAAGACTTTCTTTAATTGTTTTGTAGTCTTCTGGTGATAAATTCTTGGAGGTTTTGAATGGTGAAAAAGACATTATTCTGCCTTTTTTTTCTTTAAAGATTTTATTTAAATTCAAGTTACTTAACATATAGTGTAGTATTAGTTTCAGGGGTATGATTCATCACTTGCATATGATACCCAGTTGGCATTACAGCAAGTGCTCTTCTTAATGCACATCACCCAGTCACTCCTTACCCCCCTACCACCTTACATTGACCCTCAGTTTGTTCTATATAGTTAAGAGTCTCTTATGGTTTGCCTCTGTCTCTGTTTATATTATTTTATTTGCCCTCTCCTTCTCCTATGTTCATCAATTTTGTTTCTTAAATTCCACATCTGAGTGAAATTATATGGCATATGTCTTTCTCTGACTGATTTATTCTGCTTAGCATAATACCCTCCAGTTCCATCCACATCATTGCAAATGGCAAGACTTCATTTTTTTCTTTAAATGGCTGAGTAATATTCCATTGTGTATGTGTATATATATATATATACAGTGTATATATATATCTATATATGTGTATATATGTGTGTGTATATATATATGTGTGTGTGTGTATACACACACACACACACACACACACACACACACACGTTCTTTATCCATTCATCTGTTGATAGACATCTGGGCTCTTTCCATATTTTGACTATTGTAGACATTGCTGCTATAAACATTGGGGTGCATGTGCCCCTTCAAATCACTATGTTTGTATCCTTTGGATAAATATCTAGCAGTGCAATTGTTGGGTCTTGGAGTAGGCCTATTTTTAACTTTTTGAGGAACCTCCATACTGTTTTTCAGAGTGGCTGTACCAGCTAGCATTCCCACCAACAGCATAAGAGGGTTCTCCTTTTTCTACATCCTTGACAACATTGGTTGTTTCCTGATGTTAATTTTAGCCATTCTGACAGGTGCGAGATGATATCTCACTGTAGTTTTGATTTGCATTTCCCTGTGATGAGTGATGTTGATCATTTTTCATGTATCTGTTAGCCATTTATATGTCAAGAAGTTGTTTCTAAAAAAGTATTTTCTTTTTCCTCAGAGGGGGAAAAACTGTAAGATTGAAGGAAGATGCTATTAAAATTAGGACAATCTTTCTCTACATTCTGGAACAGTGCCAGAATGGGCACAGCTACAGATGGTTTACTCTCTGTTAAACTGTTAAACTACTAAAATGCTCGTCTAACCCCCGTGCGGAGGGGAGTGAGCTGGTGAGATAAGTCTTGGGTATGTGTGATGGTTTTCTCAAAAATTCATTCACCAGCCACTTTCTGTTCATGAATCATTCAAGCGTCTCTGAGATCCTGGAGCCCTGATAAGATTTGGAGGCCGGCTATGTGAATTTCCACTTCCTGTGGCATTAAATCTCTCTCACCATGATTCATGCCATTGCACATTAGTTCTTCAGAGAAGTGGAAGGGTGGAGGACTACAAATAATCCCCTGGGGACCTTAAGGGGAGGCGATCTCTGCTCAAGAATGGCCAGGAAGGGGTGCAGAAACATAATAACGAAGCTTCAGAGTGCATCAGAAAAACAGGATGAGAAGGATTTGGCAGCTGAGGGAGTAGTGTGGGCTCCCTTGTGTGAGGTGCCAAATAGCAGTAGTTTTTTAGAAGAGGAAGCTGCAAGAGGAATATTGCTGGGAAGACATAAGGGCCAGGGTATGGGATCCCTAGAAGACCAAACTCAGCATAAAAACTGATCTGGTAGTCCCAGCAATGCACCAGAAGTTGTTTAATGCCCACCGTGCATTTTAAAGGATGATTTACAAACGTGTTCTTAACAAAAGAAAACGATGACACTTTCTTTAGTTATCTCAGCCATTTCCTCCTTGAAGGTAGAGTTCATCACAGGTACACAGAGGGCAGAAATCAACATTCTCTCTTTGAAAACAACTCAAGCTACCTTCTTTTGGAACCTATACAAAGCTTCTGCCCAGAAAAATGTGATGATTTTTAAGGCTTTTAACTTTGGCAGGAAAGTAGAACGATTCACTGTGTTAAAACACCTGAGCTAACACAAACACTTGATTTTGCCCAGCGTTTACCTAAGAAGCACAAAGTATAAATATAGTTCCCTAACAAAGCTCAGTGGAGCTGAATGACGCTTTAAGGGCAAGTAAGAACAGCGACTTTTTCTTTTCAATCAGATTCGAAGAGAGTAACAAATCCAAAGAGACCAGTTGACCCAGTGTAAAAATGATAGTGAAATTGAATGAACCCTCAAAAGACATTTGTTTGCATACTCTAATTAGAATAAGTTACACCTTCTCTAGCCCATGCTTTCCATCTTGGTGGGAAATGCGATTGTGAGAAAATGTACCCCAACTGAGCAAAGTTACTGTACTTCCACAACTCTATCGAGAATTTCTATCCCTGGAGCAAACGTACAATTTCTTTCCCACGTAGCCGCTATTCCTATAGATTAGGAGTTATTTATACTTACCTCTACTCAACAGACTCATCGGTCTGCTCAATATCACTCCCTCTGGAATTTGTACTAGTTGATGCCCACTGCACGCTGAATGTTCCTAGGCAATCTGCCCATGTATTTCTCATGCCAGCACTTGAGATGTAACCCTACCAAAAGCCAAGAGCTTTTATTTCCAAACTTGTTGACGCTAAGTGTGCTTGTTGTTGCAATTATGTAATTTAATTATTAAGTAGTGTGCAATATCATGCAAAAACAGTGTTAAATTATTTGGAAAGCCTAATAAAAGATAAGCTTTTATGAATAAAGAGTAAATTATCTGTGGGTGAAATAGCTTTAAGATAGCAGAATTTCTCTAAGCTTTTGCTTCTTTTAAAGAAAACAACCCATTGATCAAGTAGAGACATGGCTGGATAGAAGAAATACTGCAAAATCCCTTGGTTCTCTACACACAATCCTTGGCCCTTGCCATCCCCATGCACTCCAGACAACTTTCCAGTGTAGCATTTCTTCTGCTTCCAGAATCCTCTTTGCCACCAGAATGGGAGGCCAGAGATTCCTTAGAACGAACATCCACTGGGAGCAGTCATCAACAAATGATTGACAGAAATGAATGGGTAAATACCTGGGTCCATAGCCCCATGGGTGGAATATCTCTCAAGGGCATGTTCCATACTGGCCTCTAGATTTCCACGGTGGGTTCCAGTTCTGCTGATCTACAGCTGTGCTGTGCCTTATAACTAACATTGTTCTGATGGCTTTGCATTCCCTATCTCTTGTCTCTACTTTCTCTATTAATGTTTCCTTCCTAATAAACCACATATATTCAGAATAGGTTCTCTGCATGCTTCTGGTATGTCTCAGTTCAGATTGCCATGCACAATACTACATCCTGGGTGACTTAAATAACAATAGACATTTATTTCTTCACAGTTCCAGAAGCTGAAAGTTTGAGATCAGGCATGATTTTTTTGTTTTGTTTTGCTTTGTTTTGTTTTGTTTTGTTTTGCTTCTGACGACCTCTTGCAGATGGTCACCTTATGCCTGCGTCTTCATATGGTAGAGAGAGAGAGTTCTGATTTCTCTCATTATAAGGCCACAGATCTAATCACCTCCAAAAGGCTCCACCTCCAAATACCATCACATCTGCAGTTAGGGCTTCAACATACGAATTTTGAGGAGCACAATTCAATCCATAGCAAGGCAGAATCAAAACCAGGACAAAACATTATATGGAGCCACAATCAATAGATATACACTCAGAGGAAAGGCCATGGTAGCAACTATAAAGACTGATAAATAACTAGGTATATAAACCTTTTAAGTAAAAACAAATTTTAGGGTATGCATGTAATCTAAATAACTTTTTAAGGTATCTGGCCCACTGTAAAATCTCAATTATGATTTGAAAACAGTCTTCACATTGTGACCCAAGCCTCTGACTCCTTAATTAAAATAGACACTTTTTTTCCCTCTATTTTTAGACAGGTTTTTTTTGGCTCACTTTTTGAATGTCATTTTATCACTGCAATATGACTAGATTTTTAAAGGTGAAACATTTCAAGCATATAAAAAAATCGAAGGGATGTAATGGGAAGAGGCACACCAGTAAGGTAAAGTTTTTGTATTTGCTTCAATATCTTTTTTTTTAATTAATAAAATATTGCAGACCCACCAAAAGCCTTATCTCTCATCCTTCCCCATCCTGGGCCTCTCTCTCCATAGAAAACCACTATCCTGAAGTCCACGCACATCATTCCCCTCCATATGTATGCACAGTACTTTTATCACACAGTTACAAATGGTGGTGATCCACTCAGGTCCCACGCACCCATCCCTCAACTGCTGACATCAGTGCTGCTGGCTCACAGCTATGTTCCAGGCTGGGTTGAAGCACGGCCTATCCCTGAAATGGCCAAAGGTTAGATGATGCAAATACATATTCAGCTCCCTTGCCTCTGTGTGGAATAACTGTGAGGAACCATCCTAGCTCCAAAACTCCCTGTTGGATGGTCTGAGACCTCAGTTACAACCATATTGCAACCTGGCTTCTCACTCTGCCCAATTCTGCATTTCTCAGTTCTCTAAATCTCCTGCACACAACTCTCCATCTCAGAGTGGGCTCTCAGAGAATCCAATAGAAGAAAAGCCATAAATATATTTGTTGTTGTATTTTTTTTTTGCTTTAAAATTTCCACAAATGGGATCATACTGTTTTATTGACTCTTTTATGATTTTGAGATATACCCATATTGCTACATTTGAATATAAATCATCTTAACTGCTATACAGAATATGATTCTATGAATAAATCATGATATATTAATTTATTCCCATACTGAGAAATAGTTTATTTCACTTTGAATATTACAATCATGGCTTCAATGAAACTTTCTTTTCTTTTGCGTAGATGTGAGTGGTTCTCCATAATAGACATCAACATGCAGACTACTCATTGAGAGACTATGATGCTACAAGTTATCAGCCATTTCCCATAGCTCTAAAGTGGTTTATAACCATTTTCTTTTCCAACAAAAGTAGAGGTTCTCATTTCTTTGTATCTTGGCTGAAACAATGTATTAAAAATATTAACACATTATTTTTTGCAAATCTGTAGAAGTGAGATATGAAATATAATTTCTTTAAAAATTGAGATTTTTCCAATTGCTAGTGACAATCCATGCTTTTCTTCCTTTTGTCTCTTTGTCATTAATATTTTCTCCTCTGTAGATTACCTATTCTTGCTGTCATTTCCATTAGGATATTTGTCTTTCTTATGTTGATATGTATGTGTACATATAGATAGAAAGATATAAAACATATTATTCTTTATATACATTAGGTTCAAGCTGTTGTTGGTTATGTGCCAATTATGGGGCTTGATTCTCCATTGTATTTATGGTGTCTTTTATTTATAATATTTTAAAGATTTAATGTAACCAAATGTATTCATTCTTCCAATTATGCATTTTACTTTACATGTTCTGTTTAAGAAATTATCCCTTATGCCAAGGTTATAAAAATATGTTTTGGGCTAAACATTTTATAGTTTTCTTTCTACATTTAAGTTTTTAATCAAGCTGAGATTGATTTGTATATGGAGTTAAGAGAGATCTAATCATCTACTTTTTTTTTTTTTTCCATTAGGGAGAGTCTGTTATTCTAGTGCTACTTAGGTAGTCATATATGGTTCCTGGATGATTTGTTCTGTCATTTCTGTCATAGGTGTAGATTCTTATAGTTCCTTTTATCTTTCTTTCTTTATTCTAGTCTTTTTGTTTGTTTATTTGGGTTTTAGTTTGGTTTTTTGCTTTAATCTGATTCTGGACAAATATAAATATTGCAGAATTTGCATGAACACATCAATGCAATATTTACATGTGCTAAGTCAAGTCTTTCCCTATTTTTTAAAATTGTTTTTTATTTGATTTTGTGTTGATGGGTAATTATTTATCAATGTTAGCTTATAAATGCATACTAGTCTGTTTGAGTGTTCTACTTTTTCTTGAGTCAGGTTTGATGAGATGTTTTTCTAGGTTATTGTACCTTTGATCTAAATTTTCCAAAACATTATATAATTATTCATGATGCAGTTTTGTCCTTATGTGTGTTATGAACATTTTTTCCTTTTTGCTGAGCAAGTCTTCCAGAGATGTGTATTTTGAAAGAACTAACCATTAACTTATTGATCCTTTTGATAATTTAAAAAAAATTCTTCACTCATTTTTGCTTATGTTTACTATTTATTTTCTCATGTTATCTATATTTGTTTTACTTGTTCTGCTATCATTGTTTTAAGTGGAGCTCTTAGGTTATGTCTTCAACATTGTCTCTCTTCTAAAATTTGCATTGTAACTACAAATTTCCCTCTAAGTAATACTTTTAACTACATCCTACTAGTTAAATATAAAGTGCTTTCACTATTATATAGTGTTAAATATTCTAATTTTTATACAATATATTCTTTCACCCATAATTCTTTTTTAATTGTTTTAAGAGAAATCAAGCGAGTATGTGCACATGTGCGTGCAGGAGGCAGGGACAGAGAGAATCTCAAGTAGGATCCATGCCCAATGCGGAGCTCAACACAGGGCTCTCTATCTCATGATCCTTGAGATCATGACCTGAGCCAAAATCAAGAATTGGTCACTTAACTGACTGAGCCACTCAGATGCCCCTCTCCTGTCATTCTTTTAAAGTTAAACCATGCAATTTGTTTCAAATTTCCAAGCTTACCAAGTTATGAACCCATTTTGAGGATCTTGAGTGTTCCTTTGGTAGAATTTAGTTTCAAATTAAGTGAATATATTATTTAAATTATATCTGTGTAGTACAATGCAGACTGACATCCTCACCAGAGCATCTCTCTTTTCTCCTCACCACAGCATCTCTGTGAAGACTTCTTCACAAAGTCTTTTTAGATGGTCCATTGATTGACTGATCAACACAACTTACCCCTGCTATGCTTCTACTGGATGGGCCAGGTTTTTTTTATTTTAGTACAGTTAAGCCTTCTTTGCTAAGTATTTTCTGTAAGGTATGCAGAAATCATCTATTTCCCTTACTTTTTATCTTTGCCATGGTTCTTTCAAAACCATTTGTATTCATAGTTGAACTCAACGGGGTAAAAAGAATGATATTAAAAGATTCAAATTCTATATTTGCAGCCTAAAGGTCTCTGGAAACTCCTACTGCCCTCACTCTTTAACCTTTACCAATGAATTAAAATTCATCTTTAGTTTTAAAATAACTGTAATATTTGGTTTGAAGAGTGTTTAAGGGAGCTAAAACAATTCAGCTTAGGTTTGTAAGATAAAAAAAATGTGTGGAAAATTTAAATAGTCTTAAAATTTGGCTATTTTAAAATTAAGCTCTCTTATTGCTCAAGTTAAAACACTAACACATGTGCACACATGATGTGATCCTTGTTGGATACCCCCAAGAAAACCCTTTTTAGACAAACATGTTTTACCTTTTTCAATTAAAAATAAAACAAAATGATCTAGTTACTTGCATGGTGAAGAGAGTAAGTAGAATCAGGACTCATTCTAAAATATGTTTAAATAATGTTTGTAAAAAAAGAGAAAAGAATAATTAATGTTTGTAGCATGCCTATTCCTAATCAAGGTATTGTAAATACCAAAATACAAAGATGTATTAAACATTAAACATGGTTCCTTTACCTCATTCAATGGTTCATGCTAGTGGGGCAAAAAGAAAAAAAAAATAATGTTCCCAGTGCAGGGGTTCAGTAAAACTGTAGAAGAGGGCAAATTAAATCAGTTCAAGTCGCTTATGAGAATAGAGGATGGGTATTTTCTGGGAAGGTGTTACACACCTAACTTTTAAAAAAACGAGTGATTTTGTTCTAGTAAAAGCAGTGGAGATGATTGGTGTTCAGGCAGGTTCATTGGAAGCTATGTTTGAGGCAGCTTGCCTGAAGAAGTCTGTTTCAGAGCACTCTCAGGAGTTACACTTGTCAGAGAGGAAGGGATTGGGAAGCATAACTGGGCAGAGGAAGAAGATGGACTCATAACCAGTTGAACAGAAAATTCAGCTGATTTCCTGTGGCCTCTGCAGCTGGACTTGTCAGTTTCACAACCCATGAATGTCTTTTTTAAGGATCTTGGAGCTATTCCTTTTGAAATACAGTCATCCGGAAATACCGCATCCCTATCTCCCTGTCATCTCTGTGAGAAGGCAGGAGCCTAACATTGGTAAGAGACAATTAGCAAACACAGATGGCACAATCATACTGATCACAATGTAACATTCTCAATACTTTTCCATTCCCTCATCCAGGGCTTAAAAACTCCCCCACCTTTTGTTTCAGTAGAGTTTCATTCCTCTCCTCTATTCCAAGTCTGGACATCTATTGCAATCATTGTAAATTAAAGTCTTTCTTCCCTATTTAACTTTCTTGCCTATTTAATACTTTCTTGTAGTAATTCTTTGACACCCATCACTGTGGACAGGCTATGCCAGGAGAAGTCTAGCCATGAACAGAGCAGTTTTCTTCTGCAATGGACAATTCCCAGAGAGGGACTCAGCTGGGATCCATCAGCATACCACACTTCTAGCAGTGGGGAAATGTTTGCCTCCTGAAGTGTGAGGTCTGGGCAGCACAGCCTGGCTGCCACTATAAAAGCATTCTGAGATTTTTTAAACCAAAGTCAACTCCCTGGATTTTACAGAGCCTGCATATTGAAAGGAAGGCCTTCCTGTAAAATACTTTATGTTTTAAAAATCAGTAAGATATGTGTCATCTTTTAGGGCATTTCTAAGTGGTCACCAAAAAGTGAATGTTCATCTTTGCAATTTATTTCACCTTTATGTATTCTATGACTGTGTTTTGAAGGCTGTCTACTTTCTACCTTACCCTAAAGGTAATTTGCTACTTCTATCAAATTCTAAGTCAAACTTCTTATTAGCTATCCAATTAAAATTAAAACTCAAAGCCAAATTTGTGCAGTCAATATTCTTCTTGAGGACAAAGTGTGTTTACAGAAGTGCTGTTCCAATATTTAACATTGTCATACTCTTTACCATCTTGCGGTGGAATCTCAGAGCCAACATAAGACTGGTATTTTACTGATACTCCCTTGACTGCAGACTTCATGGAAAGGATTTGGTTGGGGTTAAGCTGTGTGAGTTTAATATAAATCCCCCATTTACTGATGTTTGTATGAACTAGACCCTTAATACCACCATGAGAGCCAAGGTCTGCATAATCAGTTTTCAGGTAGCCTAGAAAATAATGGAAAAATAATAAAATAGAAATGTGTAATGAATTGTTTTTCTTCTTTTGTTAATTTGAGTACTAAAGCTTTTCAAATCTTTTGACATAGTTTTTATTGAACAATAATATGCATTGAGAAACATCCACAAATAAGAGGTATGCAGCTTCATAAATTACCAAAAAATGAGCATACTCATATAACATCACACAAGTGAAAGAATAAAATAGTACTAACACATCCAGACACACCCTCTTGACTTGTTCCTATCATTAACTTCTTTCTATTCCCCAAATGTGACTACTGTTCTCATCCTATAGATTGCTTTTACCTATTTTTGAAATTTGTATAAATAGAATTATACAGTATGATACCTATTTTGCCTGGCATCTTTTGCTCAAAATTATGCTTATGATTAATACATATTGTTGTGTTTATTTGGAATAAATTTAGTTTCATAGGTGTATATTAGCTCACTACATGAATAATTATTAATTTGCTTACCTATTCCATTGTTGTAATTTGGAGTTGTTTCCAGAATTTGGCTACTATAAATATTTTATGGACTATGTTGTATTTTTTGGCCTGTGTTAATATCCTTGGTGAGTATATATCTCTGAATGTAATCGCTGTATTGCATACAATCGGTATTATTGTATATATTGTGTTATATGCTAGTATGTAGAATTAGCTTCAGTAAACTCTTCCAGACAGTTTGCAAAAGTAGTTACACCAAGATTCTCTTGCAGTGTATCAGAATTCCACTCGGTCCCTATCCTTGTCAATACTTACCAATCAGTCTTTTTGATTTTAGCAATTCAGATACTATGTAGTGATAATGATATTTCATTATAGGTTTATAGTTTCGATTTACATTTCCCTTATGATTAATGAGATTGAAAAATTTTAGCTTCTGAAAGTAAAGTAGGAAAAAGCATAAGTAGCTTCAGGTTACATTAGTCATATCAGCAATTGAGACCATTCAAAGGTGGGCTTTGATCTCAGTGAAGTCAATGTCAACCTAGTTGTATATGTCAAACTAGGTATAAGCATAGACATGAGCCTTTCCCATAGCTTCCCTCCTTTGTGAACCCCAAATTCTATTTTTTTCTTGCAATTTTGCGAGAATCTCAAAAGCCCTGCTAAATTTTCTTCAGAAATCAGCAATAACTCAATTGGAAAAGCAGACCCAATGTGTTTGCCTTTTTCTCAGACTGACCCCACAAATCCTCATTGTGTTGATGGCATCCTAATTCCTTCAAACTAACTTTAATACAAATTCTGTGAAACTTTTCTTGTCCTTCTGTGTTGATGTGAACACATCATCAGCAACTTTTCAGATGTAACTTCTTAAAGTCTTGAAGTTCTTGTTGGGATTTGAAAGAATGTATTCATTAAATACTATCCTAGCTTTGACCCAAAGATTGAAAGTAATTGAGAAACAGAAGAGTCAGGAAGATGGAGATAACATATCAATTTATTTTAACCTAAATAAGAGTTAGTTTGGAGATTTTTGACTTGCATACATGCATGACAAGAAGGTACTTCCAGATAACAACCCTAGAATTCTGTTTGACATTCAATGAGAGAGAAATAAAGGGAACAGAATGATCTCAGTGAATCTTTCCAACTCTCAACTGCCTCTCTTTTTGCAGAAACAAAATCTGTACACTTAAGCTTATTTCATATCTGAAACCAGAAAAAAAATAACATTTTTGTTTGTTTTCCTCCAGACTTCCTCTCTCACATCCCCCTCAAAGTAGAGCTGAACTATATGTGTACAAGTATTTAGCACAAGTACAAAAATCAGATAGTGTTTTCCTTCCAAAAGAGTATTAGTAGGACATAAAATTTTGTCTCCTGCTATGAGAACATACATTTTACCTGCCAAAGACATAATTTTATTGTTCTAAATGAGGAAGAGATCCAACAGACTTGTTATTAAAATGTATTCATCATACACAGCTGATGATCATTCTGATAAAAAACATAATTTGTAGCATATTCCCTTCAATCTCAGCACCAGGTCAACTCATTGGTTTCCTCCCAACATACTTTGCAGCCAGATTATTTTTTTAGTAGGACTAAAATATTCTGTAAATTCGAATCAGATATTAAGTGCATGCTGTGCAATCTCTTGCTTGTTTTTTTACTGCACTGCTGGTCTTATTTAATACTTGTTTTGACAATTCTTCATTCAAATATTTGTTCTTGTCTTGGCATTGACCCAGAACTGATTCCTGAGTGAAAAATTTTGGACCTGCTAACCTCATGCTGACCCTCAGGAAAATGTGTGATAACTATTTTTTGGCACACAAATTTTGTTCATCAGTTTTTATGAATATGTTGTTCCTGCCCTTCCCCTCGTTGATTGCCAAAGCATATGGTTCTATATTACAACTATAAAATAGAAGAATATTCAGACTCCATGTTCTTGACAGGTAATATCACCTGAACTATTTGCTGCCATCACACATCAAAAGCTTGGTCATAGGAAATAAAAATCATAAAAGCAGATATGCAAGTCATTTATCTGACTGAAGAGTTGCTTTATATTTTTGGAGCAAGTAACATCATGAGTGAACAGATAAGAACGTGGGCTCTGGAGCTAAGCCACTTGGGCAAAAATGTGGTTAGGCTGCTTATACCCTATGTGAAGGAGCTACTGAATTTCTCTGTACATGTGTTTCATCTTTCTAAAATCACAACAATGTTTTAAGAAGTAAATTGATTAGTACATATACAACACTTCAAATAATTCCTGGCACATAGGAAGTTTCATAAATTTAGCGACTCTTAATTTGTTTTTTACCCTTAAATTCTTAGCTAGTTTTAGAACTCTTACATCTATTTTAATTTCCATCAGTGCAAACCCCTATTTGTTTACTGCCATATCCTTCAACACCCTTCAGATAGTACATGTTCAATAAATAAGTGCTGAATAAATGAATTTAATTCTACATGGACCCCTGATTTTGCCTTCTTTGAGTGATATAACTTTTTTCTTATAATTTTTATAAGAAACTTATAAAAACGTGATGTTACATTTATTTGGGACAATAAGTCTAGAGAAATATTTTTAAAGTTATACAGAACCCACTTTATGAGAGTCCATGGGACAAGTCCTTAATGGGTCTCAAATATAGGAAGATCCTACACTTCTTCTTGAGGACTTAGCTCCTGGAGACACAGAAATGCAGAAATGAACAACACAATTTCTCGCTTTAAGGAGCACCCAATATTGTGGTTATTGAGGCCATTTAATCAGACATGAAAAATATATTCCAAATCTGGATATGGAAAGAAAACTGCAAATTGAAGGCGCCAGCACTGATTGATGGGAGCACTATAGGAGACAAAGAGAAAAGTTAAATTTAACACACAAACACACACACATCCTCATGCTTGTGATTCTAATTACATTCTAATTCGTTACTCAGAAAAAATGAAAAGTTTTATAACTGCCTTTTGCAGTACTACTAGATTATACTTGCTATAAAATCTAGCATCTGACAAATTCAAATCTGTGATTAATGTTAATGCCAATTGCATATTGTCGGCATACAGTGCACCTGCACACACATTTCCAATGACAAGCACCATATATTACCTTCAAATCATCAAGGATTGTTTCCAAACTTGGAACTGATTTAACATATATTAAATCCCAGTGTAAGTATGTGCTACAAGCTAATGCCAAAACATCTTGAAAGGCCACATTTTAAAAACAATACAGGAAACAAATTGCACTTTAAAAAAAGTACAGTCTGTTGCTTGAAGCATTAAGTAAGAGATGTTGGGTTCTATGATCATGAGGACCCTGGACAGGTTATATATTGCTTTTTTTCCATAATTCCCAACTTTTTGATTCTCAGGATTATACAGGGAAGAGAAGAAAAAAGACACATTAAGAACATTATTAAAGATATGATCTTGAGCTCCTGAAATGTTGATATAAAGAGTAAAAATATTATATCATAGTTAATATTGATGTGGTTCCTGCACTCTTCTGAAAATATGTTTTACAAAGCTTGACTCATTTTGTACGACATTCAAGTTGTTCTTATGTTCCCCTTCTTACCGGCAAGTAAACAGAGGATCTACATAGCTAATTAGATATTAACTGGGTGATTGGGCCCTGCTCATTTGTCTCCATCTTGCCCCATATTTCACAGAGTGGGCTCCTAAAAATGCTGTGGATTATAAGTTTTCACTAGAAGATTACAGATGGCTCTTTCTCTAACTACATGAGTTATCCTATGCATGGCTCATAGTGAGCACCTCATGATTGTTTGTTGCTTTTGAACTATTGGTGGTGGTGTGGATATTATCATTATTATTTAAAGATTTTATTTATTTATTCATGAGGAGACACAGAGAGAAAGAGGCAGAGACACACAGGCAGAGGGAGAAGCAGGATCCTCACCGGGAGCCCAATGTGGGAGTCGATCCCCAGACCCTGGGATCACTCCCTGAGCCTCAAGGCAGCTGTTCAACCAGTGAGCCACTCAGGCATCCTGGTGGTGGGGATATTATTATCACTGTTCTGAAGCAAGTGAGCATGTTCCAAGGTCAGAAGTCTTCTTGGCCTCCAATATCAGTAAAGAAGCCAAATAAAAATAAGCAAGCAGGCATTTAAGCAGCAGGGCCACCTTAGAATTTGAGAGCATCTGGTAACCTGAGATTGGTACAAATTTTCAGTTAACAAATCCAATATGTACAAAACTTGACCAACCTGTCTATCTGATTAAACTTGATCATGCAAAGTGAATTTGTCACTGAGCTCTGCTATCAAATAGCAGATCAATAAAATAAGAATTACTCCAACCAGCTATTTAACTGGTTTATGTCTATTAATCTTCTCCCTATTTACAAGGCATAGCAACATGCAGTGACCCTGTTGGACCTAGGAAAACTAGAATTCCTTTGAGGATCCCATCTTAGCGCAAAGGTTCACACACTACAGCCTATGGGCCAAATTCATTTGGCTGTGGGTCAAATCAGGACGCATTCATTTGTCTACATACTGCCTATGGCTGCTTTTGCACTTAGAATGGCAGCATTAGGTAGTTGTAATAAAGACCACATGGCCTATAAAACCAAAAATGGGTACTATTTGATTCTTTGTAGAAAAAGTTAGTTGACTCTAGAATTATGTACTCACTTATATCACAAAACATGCACACACGCATACATAGAAAAAAAATCTTTATTTATTCTTTATTTTTAAATATGCAGGCACCTTAGTAACGTCGAATCCAACTCTCAGGACCAGCCTAGTAGGTCCTTAACTCTAAGCATCTGAATATTCGTTCTTGCAATGAACACTGTGCAGGAGAGTGCTCTGTAAATCTCTAGGCTTCTGGGATTAATGTACAGTAGCACATACAGCAACAAAGGAATATTCTGCAATTTTAAGTATTTCATGTCCCTCTTGCATTTATATGTTTGTTGGTTTAGAAATAAGAGGCATGAAGGGTAATATTAATTATTTAATTTGGCAACTAGATGCACACTGAATACTATAATTGAAAAATTATATTCAAAAAGAATCAGTAGAAACGAATTTAAAAACAAAGCAACATAACTTTATTAAATTGACTTTGCTATAAAGATAATCTAAATTATCTAAATGTGCATTGTTAACTTTCAGTTCTGTTGGTTGGTTTAAATATCTAAAAGAAAAATATTGTTTAATGATAGGTGTAAAATATTTCTAATGTTTATATCTTATACATACTGAAACTTACATTTCAGATGTGTTAACATTTACTAACCTTTGAATGAATTTAAATTTTATTTTTAGTCAGCTAGAAAATTATTTGCAAAATAAAAAAATATGTGAAAATTATGGTTATACAACATGATAATATTGCTGAAATAAAAATAATTAAAGTAAATTATGAAATGAATATATAAAAAATTGCTCATTATGTTCATCTTTATTTAATCAAATCATCCAAATATCATCTTTCCATCAATACAACACCTAGACATGCACTATAATAATTAAATTTGGTCTTTTTTGATATTTTTATATTTCTATTGACGTCCAAACATATGATTTTTTTGAAGTTGTATTTATCAATACAGAAGCACATAACATAGGTATTTATTAGCTTGACTTATGATTTTCAACTCTTTAAATACATAGTAAGAAGTCAAAGGCCTGTTCACATGCATGCAGTGAGACTCAGGTCAGAATATCTATCAGCAGGTCTGTGTGCTCCTGGCTATTTGGACTCAGATGATTAATCTAACTTTTCTGTACCCAAATTCCTTATCTGTAGAGTTGAGCATCATCAGCCACATCATAAGGTTTCTGTGATTATTTGATGAGTCAGTGTCAGTGTAAAAGTGTCCAGCACAACATTTGGCTTATGCTAGTTTATTCTTCTAAATATATTGTGTCACATGAGCTTCAAAATAATTAGATTGGTTTTTATTGAGTTCTACCTGTATTTCTCTTTAGTAGATGATGAACCCGAGCTTTAGAAAACCTGGTATGGATATCACAAAATTAATGAATGGTAGATATGGGGTCTTCCTGCATGACATAACAGAATAATGATGTAAGGATATGTGATCTTTGGGGTCAGAGATCCAGTTTTAAATCCCATCTTGACAACTTCCTGGCTATGTGACCCTGAATAACAGCTGATTGGGGTTAGGAGTAGCCATCTCTAAAATTTATGAGAATTAAATAAAGTAACATAAAATATCATATAGATGCATGTGATTGATATGGCTTCCTAACTTACATCTCTGTATTTGCTTGTCTTGCATTCAACATACTTTTTAGCAGTGCGAATATTTCTTTCAAATAAAATTTCTTGTGGAACCCCAATATTTAATACAAAATACTTGAAGTGCAGCTTTGGATGACATAGAGCAAAGAGCCCTTGTGTTTAGAAATGTGACTTCTTCCTCCCATTCTTTATGGCCATGGCAGCACCTGTGGCGCTTCCTTTGAACTTTTAGGCCCTGGGAAACACAGTTTGAAATAAATACCCTGAAATCATTTTCCTCCTTGTATCACTGCATATATCTACATAAGAAATCATTTGCAGGAGTAACTCTTCTCATGAAGCAGTTCTGACAGCCCAAATGGAGAAGAATTTTCCATCTGCCTCTGTTGGCTGATGTTGCCACTTCTGAGCAACATGAAAATGTCTCCCCAAAATGCCTCCCACTTGTACTTCCTTTCCCCATTTTGTTCCAAGGCTGGGCTGACAAAGCATCAGTCATCACTATGACCTTGACTTGCCTTGACTCAACTTCTCCTTTATGTAAAAGCATTCTGAGACTCTTCCCACATCAGACTGATAGCCAGATGTAAACTACCAGTTTAAGTGCCATCTGGAGTTACTTGAGTTTGCTAACACCAGGGTCACATTTTATACACCTGCAGTTTTCTTTTAGCTTTTCAGATAAGACTAGATTTTGCCAACACTGGCATTTTTCAGTAACAATGTATTTTTCTGACAGTCCCATTGAAAGCAAGCGGAGCTTAGCACCTTTCAATTCTGATATTGCCTTTGGCTCTCACACAGATGTCTGTCATTGTAGCTTCTATTTTGGGGGTTCTGGAATGCACAAGTCTTGGAAGACTATGCTATGCCAGTCATCAACATAAATCAGACCATGTCATTCTGCTGCTGCTTACTACTCCCTAATGGGTTCCCATCAGACTCAAAACTCTTCATCCTACCTTTAAAAACCTACATGAGCTGACCCCTCCCTAGTCCTACATTATCTAATAAAACAGTTCTCTGTCACTCTGCCCCACCATAATGACCCATTTCTGTTCTGTTGACACTCAGAGCTCATTTCTGCAGTAAAGACTGGACTAACCTTCCTTATCTGGAATGTTTCTCCTCCTGATTTCACATAGTTGTACCTTCATGCCATTCAGGTCTCTGTAAATGTTACCTCCTTAAAGAAAACTTTACTGAGTTCTTAATCTAAATTAGCAATCAAACAAAGCTATGATGAGTTAAGTAAGCACTTAACTATACCTTTCAATTAAAAAAATATTAAGTTCTATGATTTCCTGTGTATTTGCCTCTCATTTTGCAATGTAAATTCCATGACTGTAGTAAACCCCTATGATTTGTTCACTGCTCAATCTCCAGCATGGAAAGCTGAGCCAACCACATAGTAGATATTCAATAAAGCTTTATTTAATTATTGTTCAATTAGCTGCTTAGCCTTCCAAATCTCCAATTTCTATAAGGTCAGATCTTGTACTTCAATATTACATTGGACAGGAGAGACACAATGCTATGCTATGCTCAATCTCATTTGATGTTCTTTCCAACTGGCCACACAAAGAAATGACTAATCAACCTTTTGTAGTTAGACAGAGTTCTGTGACTTGTTCTGGTGACTTAATATGGTGTGAACGAAATTGACCTGTATCACCATGGGTAGAGGCAGAAGTTCCTCACCATTCTCCCGTCTCTTTCTTTACTTTGGGCATTGACCGACCAGAGCCTGCAGGCCAAGATGGTAGACATGCAACACAGAAGCAGCTTTTATCTGTGAGTCATCACACAGAGCACAGCTGCCATGGAGGGTTGCTCTATCCACAATGGACTTTGTATGAGTGAAAAATAAGCTTTTACATGTTAAGTTGGTTATTCCAGCACAAGACTAGCCTGTCCTGTGTAATGAATTGGTGCAGAATAGAAGTAACATAGACTCAAGAGCTACCCAGAATTAAAGCCAGTTTATGTCACTTGACCTCGCTAAGCCTCTACAAAATAGAGATAAAATGCCTAATTCACATGAGTCCTATGAGGTGATAATGCACATGAGAATCTGGAATTGTGAATTTTCATTACATTTTAATTTTGGATTCAGTTTCTAGAAACAGAAATTTGCCTATTCTCCAAACCTACAATATAACACCTTGCATCCCACCTTGCATCTTAACTTGGGCATGATGAAGAATGCCAACCTCAAAGACATTCATCACACACTCAATTTTATTGGCCATACTTTTAGGTATAAAGAAGTGTTTTAGGAATAAAATTCTGAATAAAACACCCTTTCCCTCTAAAACAGCTCCTACTTTGGTAATGATGATGGACATACATAAATTTCATGAGTTATGAAAAAATAATAAATGTTATGACAAAGGCTCCATACAAGTGGAAGTAAAATTTAAGGTGGATCTAGAAATATAAGGATCAATCTGTGAGAGATTTTTCTGCCCATGCCCTTCTAATCCAAGTTCCATGTAAACTTTGCTAGAGAGCACCACAGACATCCATAGGCACACTCCAGAGCCAAGATCACAACTCACTCAAGCTGAGGAGGAGGCTGTCTTGAGAATCTGTGCACTAGCCTTTCCAATTATCATTCTCAGAGGCCAGAGGCTGTAACAAGTATTTCCCTCTAGATTCAAAACCAAGTTCAAAATGATCCCTTTACACTCATGCAATGGCCTGGCCACTTACTTCAGACAGTAACCTGCTCAGAGTAAATTCCTGACACCCCCTCTTCCAGCAACACACTCAGAGCTTCTCACCCTGGCTTGGAAGACCTGCATAAGCTAATTCCTTTTTACCATCTTTATCCACATTCAATGACTCCCATCTTCCAACACAGGTTCATAGGGGGAATGTGAGCTTTGGAATCAGAGGTACTTGTCTGAATGTACATTTGGCAATAATCATAACAAAAATATGCAAATTAAAGCATGTAAGGTAAGAAATTTTCCAAAACAAGACCATAGCATGATAAATGGATCAAAGGAAGTTCCTCATCCAATATGGAATGAAGGAAAATGAACTAGAACAGAGGACTGAAGAGTAATTGGTAAATACAGGTGAGAAATCATGTAGTTTTAAAGCTAGAGAAAGATATAATTCATAAAGGACCATCTGCCACATGCTTTGAATCACTGAGAGCCCAAATTGAGTGGGAAGAAATGAAGGTCCTTTGATTAGCAGAATGAGAATTATCATAGTCCTTGACAATGGGAGTGAAATAGACGAGTAGAAGCCAATTTTGAATGGAAGAATTAAAAAGGAACAGGTAAACACAGAAACTATAGGGTGTGGACAACTCTGTTAGAGGTTCAGAAGCAAAGGAAGAATTGAGGAAAAAAAGGGACCCATGACAGAAATTGCCCAAGATAACCAGCCCATGAATTTTTTCCTCTGGGCCTTGATTTGTACCCATTTGATTCTGAAAGGGCATGAGCCTTTTCAAAATTAGAATTTAACTCTAGAAGTAACACTTGTCACTTATCTGACCAGTTATTTTGGAAGTGAACATCAAGTGAGTCATAAGGTCACTGTAGAGCATTTTATCTCCTTGACTCTTTCCAACTCAACCCCTACAGGGGTCCACCTCCCCACCAGGACAGAGCTCTACTATGCTCTTGAAGGTTTTATTGTGTTCTTAATTCACTTTGAAACAATCCTCCCCACTAAAGCCATTGTGGAGTGAAAGAATTTTGAACTTCAAATCAGAATTTGTGAACAATAAACACTTCAGAATTCAATGCATTGATAAGAAATATTTTATTTCATTCCTAAAAAATGGCATTTCTATAAGCAGCCATAATCAGATATCGAGGTCTTTGACCCCCTAATGCAAGTTTCTGAGTAAAAATTAGTGAATAAAAACTTTCTTCCAAAATATAGACAAGTGGCCATTCAGTCGTTTTAGACAAACTCCTAAATTTAATACTCCTTATTTTTAGATCTGATTCTGCCGCTTTCTTATGAGGAGAATTTTGGACAAATCACTCTGTCTTAGGGTCTCATTATCTTCATCTGTAAGAAAAAGGAAGTAAGCCTAAGTTATTTTTTCAACTGTAACATTTTGCAACTTATTACTGCATAGCTCACAGTTAGAAAAGATTCAAAGACTTTATTCTATGTATCCAATCAGGTTGCTTAATAAAATAGAGTTGTAAGATTAAAAAAGGGCTACTGGTCTGTGTTAAGTGCATTTCCCAAGGAAACTCTGAAAGCGTTAAACAGATAGCTGCGTGTGACACTAATGAAGTAGCAGTGCTTTGCTCTGATTCTGAAATGGAAGGAAGCCATGAGTATCCAAAAAAGAAGAGGAGGAAAAAAAAAAAAAAAAACCTCCCTCCTGAAGGCAGCTATTCTGGGAACCTAGTGAGCTGCACACCAGGCATCTTCCTGACCTGCCAATCATGAGGTGATTTCAAAGAAGGTAGGTCAGCTACCACCCACCTGACTGCAGTCTCTCAGGAAGATAGAAGCTGACTTGAGGAGAATGTACTAATGAATGTAATCTGTTGCCACTTTGCAGGAGGCTGAAATGATCACTTCCTGGGAGTTAAGATTACATAATAGTAGAGCTGCATTGACTAGACCAGGAAAGAGACAGCTCTTCCAACTTGTCTTGGGAGTTGGGTGATACTAAACAAAAATAGTATGTATTAATGAAACAAATAATTCTGGTACTGACTAGTGATTTTAAACTTAAAAAAAAAAAGCCTCTGCTTCACTGCTCTTATTTGATCTTTTATAGCAATACAAAGAACACAGACAGAAGCCATAGAGAAAAGAGGACGGGTCTATTGTGGAGAGTAGAGCAAGCCAGCTTGGATTCACAGGCAGCCTTCATCTCTGGGTGATTGGGAGATCAAGACGTTTGCTGACTCTCTTACCATGTTTCCTTACCTGGAAACATGAGAGGGCCATGATAATAACTAATTTACCAACTATTTAAAGAATTTATAAGAATTAAGAGTGAATGTAAAGAAATTGCAGTGTACCTAACATATGATACTATATCACCTATTATTATAATTATTAATTATCTCTGCATTTAGAATATCTACTAAACTGCATTGACTTCTAAAATGTGCATTTCTACAAGGCTGTATGACTTATAAATAATGAGGTTGTGTTAACATGCACCAGCCACCCCCAATCTGAGGATTGATGTTGACTATAACAGTAGAAATCCTACTGAAGGAAAAGCCACTAATACAAATGTCCCTATCTGCTTTCAACACTGTACAGGAGATAGAATATCACATTCTATGAAAATAAATACTTCTTCTATGGTAGTAAATCTGCCCATGTGGTAGAAATGGGCACAAATAATCCACTGTATCCACTGTATCTCCATCACCTCTTATTTTGATATGATTAATTTGTTCTGCTCTGGCTCAATCCTCATTTAAAAAATAATTATTATGACCTTGTTTCTGGTATGGATTTGTCAATGGAAGACAAATGCATTGGCCAGTAAACAGTATTTCATAACCCACTTGATACATTACATTTCTCACTATAAATTGGCATATTAGTATTCTGGTGTACATATAAGCTTCTTATGTAAGAAGTTAAAATGAGTTATTCCTCTGAAGCCCGTTCATTGCCCAGCTTCTCATCTCTTCCTCTTCTTTCCACTCCTTCCATAGGACCCTTTGGTAGGACATGGTCTCCTACATGGGACACAAACCTGTCTTAATGGAAAATAGAAGGCATATTGTGGCTGTTCATCATTCATACCATTCTGATAACATAATTATAGCTGGCCAAAAATAGAAAGTCCAATCTGCAATAAGTGTTTTACAGATTCCTCAACTTTCTGCTCCACTCCAGGTACAATTCAATTGTAATTCAACTGCTCATTCTTCTGCTATTTCCCTAATTCAATTGCACCAGCCTTCTAGAGGTGAGAGAATAAACTAGAATGTATTGAGTATCAGCTAATTTTAAAACAGGTGCTGAATATATGTATGCAAAGAAACATACACAGTATCATTTAATTATAAAGAAACTTTCTTTATTGATACTGCTATCATCTCCATATTTCATATGGGAAAATAAGGTTCAAAGAGAAAGATTTCCTTGAGCCTAAGGACCGATACTTAGTAACTGGTAGAACTAAAATTACAAGCCCTGAGCTGTATGACTCAGTAGCCTGTGCTCTCACACTGTGTAGTTTCCTACATCCCACCCACGACCCATTTATGCTTATAGCTTTCACAGTGACCAGCACATGGTGTACTCTCATCAAGTATTCATTTACTGAATTAAATTATACTAAAGATAACTAGCCTAAGGGTGACAAACTAAACACTGTTGCTCCAGTTTGCTAGAGACTGAGCATTTCCCTGGACTTTGGACTTTCAGTTCTAAAAGCAGGAAAATCCCAGACATAGGTTGGTTACCCTAATAGCATCAATATAAGTAGAACATGATATACACTCAAAACACATTCATACCCATTTTAGTTCTATCCATGTCCTATTTCACAATGGGTGTGAGAAAAGAAATGAAACGTAATAGATTAGTGGATAACAGGTGCTTGCTTAAAGAGTAAGAAGTTCTTGTATGGCAATAACAACTTAGAAAATTGTGCATATTTCTATAAATTGGAATTTGGCTTAAAAATATGATAAATAGAGGATGGGTGAAATAGGTGAAGGGAATTAAGGAGTGCATTTGCTGTGATGAGCACTGGGTGTTGTATGGAAGTGTTGAATCATTAAATTGTACACCTGAAACTAATATTACACTGTATGTTAACTGAAATTTCAATGAAAACTTAAAAAAATATTTAAAATATGATAAACACATCTACCTATCTATTTAGGAATACCTAAAATAGAAATACATATTTATTTTTAAATTCTGTTCTCATTATCATAATCTATGGTATCATCAAAAATAATCTATACTTCCAGATGTAAAAAAAATAGTTATAAGCTCCTCGAAAATGTTGTACAACTTCAGACAAGAATTAACTCTGAGCTGGGTGACAGCAATGCATATAGAGTTCGTTTCATTCTTTAAATTTCCTTCATATGTATTATAGTATTAGTTCCTAAAACCAAGTATATCTTTAAACAACATCTCATTTAGCTCTTTACATATGCTAGAATTATTTTACAAAAAAACGCTTCAATTTGCTGATAAAGAAACTGGAACTATGGAGATTCATTGACATCACCAAGTATACTTGTGTTTTAAGCGGCAGGACCAGGAGGAATAGCGAGTGTCTGCTTTCCAGAGCTCCAAGCTGACTCTCGTTAATGGAAAAGCTAGCATGGAGCTGACTTTTCAGTTCTCTGTAACTTTTCCTTATCAACTGACATTGTCCTCTTAGGTTTTCAGGTCTTGACTTCTGTAATGATATCTTCCACATAGGCAGCAACACCAACACTCTCCGACATCAACTGGTCCCACAATATGGCCCAGAGAATCTTTTGTGTTTCCCTCATTTTCTCCACAGTACCTCTTTCAACAACTTTTCACTTTGCTCTATCTTCTGATCCTAGCAATAATCCCTCGTTCTCAGCAGGTGACCTAACCTCAAATTCTACAAAGGTAGACAAAGTATTGGATGATAACTCTATTGACCCCTTGCCAAGGAGCTGGAAGGATTGCTTCTTTTTTGGAGTCATCCCTGTAGCATCATTTTATTTTCTCCTTTAGGGGAAGCTGATTCCTTACTATTCCTTTCGGTTCTGTACCTTTGCCTTCTCACTTTCTTCTGATGCCTTTCCTTTTGTAGTTTACTCACTCAACCTGCTTCCATCTTTTAGATGACCAAAAAGAACAAACCAATAAGCCACCACCAAGATTGCCTATAACAAGTACAACATTCTTGCTCTAGGAATCAACTTTGAGAATATATTGCACACTTGTGGAAAATGATGTATGAACAAGACTATCCATTGTAGCCCTGTTGGCAATAGACAAAAAAAAATGGGAGGAAGTTGAAGGTCCTTCAAGGATTGGTTAAATAATTAATGATATAATGAAGTAGCATGAGACTGTGCAAGAGAATAAGGGAGCTATTCATGATCTAACATTGTAAAGATTCCCAAGATAAATTATGAGGTGAAAAAAGAAAGGAACACAATTGTATAAATAATAATGTAACTTCTATTTAGATACAAATAATAAGATAAGAACTTATATTTTGATTTGCTTGTATATGTGTAAGGAAACTTGTGAGGATACAAAGGAAACAAAACTGGACATCAAGGTAGGGTTCAGATGAGAACTGGGCAGGAGTAGAAGGGGCTGTAGACAGAAACTTCTCACTATAAAAGCTTGTGTACTTTTTGGTTTATGAACCATATGGATGCCCTACCTATTTTTAAATTTGATTAAAATACCTTATTTCCACATTTTGCTCTAGTTACCAAATTCTCCTTACTTTTTTTTTTCATATCCAAACTTCTTGAAAGCTCTCAACATTGTTGTATGCAGTCTTCATTTCCTTTTATTCATTCCTCTATTGTTTTCCAATTTCTGCCTCCATCATGACAATGAAACTGATCTCTCAAGACTTCTGCTTGTTAAAGTCTACAGTTACCTCTGGATCGATCTAAAGTGTGTGTAGTTAGTTTCAACATCTTTGCCTATTTAAGATGCCCTTTTCCCTAACTGCAAGATCTACCATTTTCCTGGATTATCTTTTTTCCTCCCTAGAATGCCTTTTCAGTCTGCTTGGGAGCTTTAAAACAGAATTACCAGAATCTCAAGGGAGCAGGGAGTACAAGTATCATATAATATTATCTATGCATGCGGTAAGTGCCTAATGTCTGAAAGACAAAAGATCTTGTCTCTCCTGTATCAATTCAAACACTTGGTGATTTCTATTCCATGTCATTAGTTGCAAGTTATATGTCAATAACTCATAAATTAATATTTCCAGCTTCATTCTAACTCCTGAGATCTAAATTCTTATATCCAATGTCCTGTTTGCCATGTCTATTTAGATGTACTATGAGCATCTCAATCTTAATGAATACCTCAAAATGAACCCTTGATTTCCCCCTCCTCATCCACTCTCACTCTATAGCCTCCTTTTATGGAATGTCAGCACTCATTTCTTTCTTCCAAATGTCTCAGACATTATCTCTGGGGAAACATTTACATCCTTCTTTTCTTCTTTATTTTTTTAATGCCCCACATCAAACAATCAGCAACTCCAGGCATCTCTTAACTTCTAAAATAATCCAACTATTTATCTTATCTTTCTCCAATAGCACCCTAGTCAAAGCCGCCATCACCTGTCCCATGAACTACCGTGGTGCTCCTCCTCCTCCCGCCCCAGCTGTCCTGAGTGTCTGCAGTCCATTTCCTTTGAGGTACCCTATATTATCTTCTAAAACAATGGCATGGTCGGGCACATCCCTAAGCAAAACACTTCTCTCCTATGATTACCTTCTGTCTTCATTTTCTTTTGAGCATAAACAATTACCATAAACTCATAGTTTAAAACAACATCCACTTACTAACTCATAGTTCTGAAACTTATAAGTCTGGGAACAGCATCACTGGGATCTCCAGGTTGGAAGGCCCAGGGGCCATGATGAAGATCTTGGCCAGGGCTGTGGTTGATCTGAGGCTCAGGGCTCTCTTCCAAGCACATTCAAGTTGTTGGCCGAATTTGCCTCCTTACATCTGTGGACATCACAGCAGCTTCCATCCTCCACCAGGCCAGCAGGGATCTTATTCTCACTTCAAATCTCGGGTCAGGCCCATAGAGGATAAGCTCCCTCTTTAAAACCTTCTATCATATAATGTTATTTATGCATGGTAGCTACTATCCATCATATTCAGAGCCCAAATGTACATTCTAGGAAGAGGTCATAAGGGCATGTATGGCAAAAGGAGGGTATCTGGTTGTTCTGGGGGTCTTTATAAATATATGTCTACCACACCTTCTCACTTAGATAAAATCCAAATCCTCACTCTGCCCTTACAAGATCTGCTCCTGCCTACCTTTCCAGCCCCATCTCTCACCTCTCTCTCCAGTATTCACCAGCTACCAGGGTTTCCTTGCTGCTCCTCAAACATACCAAACCTCTCTTGTCAGATGCTTTTGCATTTTCCATTCTCTCTACTTGTTGCATTTGGTTATATATCCTCATAGTTAATTGTTTCTGCTCAAATATCATCTTATCAAAGAGACTACCATATATCAAAGAGCACCCAAGCACCAGATTTTCCTTAAAAGCACATCAGCACCCTCAGTACCCCACATAACTTGTTCAGTGCATATATGCACATGCAAATGCATGGATGTGTGTGTGTGTGTGTGTGTGTGTGTGTGTGTGTTCGAAGCAGAAATGTGAGTTCCACATGAGCAGTTTGCAGTTTTGTTTGGTATAGACAGGACATCCCAAAGTTTGGAGGAGAACCTGACACATAGTTGGCATCAGTAAATATGGATTAAATCAGTGAATGTGTTGACTGAGAAAATGGATTCATGAATGAATGAATCAGGTCACCAAATTCAGTTTGGTTCGAAATTTTGGTCATTTTTAGAATTCATAGGTGAGTGCTAAGACCCCATCCCTAAGTATCTTGAATCTGTCCACGTAGGTAGAATGCCAAAATGTGCATTTTAAACATTTATCTTGTTGTTCAGATGCTGAAATCCACAGACTACTTTTACAAATATCCATGGTGTCATTGGATTGTTGATTGGGGTCTTAAATACTACCCTGAGCCACCTACCAAGTCAGGTTTAGATCGATGTCTAGAATCAAGATCTGTGGCTTTCCATCCAGTGAACATTATTTATTAATTTAATGAAATACTATTTACCAGATGGTGCTCTAAGCACCAGGTGATAGCTGGGAAAAAGCAAGAGGAAGCACTTGTCCTCATAAAGCTTATCTTAGTGCAGGAGAGACAGACAGTGGACAAGTGATGAATAATCATCCTATAACTCCCCTAAAGCCATCTTTAGGTGGCTTCCTCAGCTTCTATTTTGTGATGGTTGCAAAATACCCAAAAATTGTAAAGGGGATTTTGTTTTAGACCTCGATTCCAGTTCACTCAGTGATTTTATGTATCCTGTTCTCTGAACAGCCATCTCTCTGGAGAAGGCCTGGATCACCCATATCTTCCTTCTAGTAAATAATTAAAGGCACTCAGAATAGGACAATTATCTGGCTGTCTTTCCTGGACCTGGCCTCCTGCCCTCCACAGAACACATGGGCTTCTTTTGACAAATGTCATTGGTCCCCAAAGCGTGCTTATTCCTGGTAGCAAGTTTAATGATGTGAGTATTGCAGATCATGTCCCCTTGTAATGCTGAGCATTTATAGAAACTACCTCCCACATCCTGCAATTAAAGCACTGTCTGTAAAATAATTAGTCACTAAGAAAGAATGTCAGGCACTTTTAGGGGTTAGCAGGATGACATTAATTTCATCAGTAATTGTTCAGGCAGGCCAGGATCTTTTCAAAAAGCTACTCAAAGAAATAATTTCTATTCTACTCAATTTCATATGCACATGTTTCATTGTTTCTTTTTTTTATTTAATAAATTAATTTTTATTGGTGTTCAATTTACCAACATACAGAATAACACCCAGTGCTCATCCCGTCACGTGTCCCCCTCCGTGCCCGTCACCCATTCACCCCCACCCCCCGCCCTCCTCCCCTTCCACCACCCCTAGTTCATTTCCCAGAGTTAGAAGTCTTTATGTTCTGTGTCCCTTTCTGATATCTCCCACACATTTCTTCTCCCTTCCCTTATATTCCCCTTCACTATTATTCATATTCCCCAAATGAATGAGACCATACACTGTTTCAAAACAGTTAAAGGTAAGTGGCAAGGTGAGTGATATCAGATAGGTGCCCAGGAAGAGAAATATGAGAGGCAATGCTGTTTTTAACAAGTAGTCTAGTATAGTGGGAAAATTATATGCTGAGAAGTCACTTAGAACTAGTTACAATTCTTCCTTCTGCCACTTACCTAATGTGACCTTGACCAAGTAACGTAACCACCACTCCTGATTATAATCCACATCTACGCTAATGGATGGAGTAACATCTGTTTCACAGGGATATTGCAAGGGTTCCAGGAGCTAATATATAGATATGCTCACCACAGGGATGAAAAATAGGTGGATAAAAGAAAAGGATGTAAATTCATAGCAGCAACAATGAAGATGTTAAAAAGCAAGTAATTGCAGAATTTAAGACCTGGAACGGATCTTAGATACTGGTAGAAATCCCTTATTTTAGAGACAAGGAAACTGAATATGGTGTTGCCTCCAAGTCTTTGGGCCTCACCCAGAAAAATTTGCTGGAAAAACTTGAGCATAATCCATGTCTTAGGATACCAAACATAGTGTTAATTCACCCTACGCGTCACTTCCGCTTCACTCCTATGTACTTCTATTTTTTTTATTGTATTTAAATTCAATTAGCTAACATATAGTACATCATTCATTTCAGATGTAGTTTTCAATAATCCATCAGTCACGTGTAACACCCAGTGTTCATCACATCATGATGTACTTTTAAAGCACAGCCAAAAAGCTTTGTAATTTATTTCATAGGTATTTCCACTTAAGATGTATATATCGTTATGAATCAGCAGGATTTAAAATTGGGCAAGGAATTATTAAATCTCAGTTAATAGAAGACAATAATGCCGATGAAAACTTAGCTGCAAATAGGCATCTAGACATAAATAAAAATAACCTGAGATCAACGTGGCAAAATTCAGAATCTTTTAAATTTTCCTAGTGTTACACACTATTAGAAGCCAGGTCCATATAGTGGAAGCAGTTTTTAGCGGGATTATGCTCAGAATTTTAGTGGCTTTATTCTTATCTCAGATTCTGTTTCTTGTGATGGGAAAAGACTATATCTTCCTCTGCTTGTTTGCTCATCCAAAGTGAAGTCTGTTTGAAAATGGTTAATAAGTGCAACACAATATCCCCCTTTCAGAATTAGCCAATTTGGGATAATCAGATTTCCATCATTTAAGGGGCCAATTTTCCTTTCCTTCTTCCTCATTTGCTTTCCTGCAATACACCTGCTGTACAGTAGTCAGCAGAGGGGGGATTTGAATAATAACACTACTTTACATGTAAATGGAGTGTTTCATCCAAGTATCTCAAAGATCTCTGTAAACATTATCCAGCTGAATACAGATTATGAGCACCACTTTGAAGCTAGGAAAATGGGCACTATATGAGTAAGTGACTTGTCTAAGGTCACACACACTAAGACTGTGGTGTTGCTCAAAAGAGGCTCCTGGTTATTTGAGAATTTAATCACTCTGATTTGCCCAGGTAAGTGAGTCCATCTGCCTTACAACTCAGAGCTCCTGTATATTCCCACTTGAGCATCATTTATTGTATTCACATTACGCACAATTACAGCCTCTCCATTCCATCAGACATTTCACCCCATAATCCATCTTACAACTTTCTGTCAATGTTGACAATCCATGTAATGTCACATATCATTATAATTCTTGAGGTTAAAGACAATGTGCATGATTTTCTCTCGTTGAGTTTTAATTTCCATGTTTTAAAACCTGGCTCATTGAACATAATGCAGTATGTGAAAAAGCATAGTTTAGAATGAGGAGAGAATCTACAATTCTTATTTGCATATCTAATCCACAGGATAAATGAAATACAAAGGTTGATAGTAATGGAGCACTGAGGTTGCCAAGAGTAAGATTTTAAAACCTGGGAATGTAAAAGGCATTTTGAAAGGCATTTCTACTTAGTTATACAAACGTGGTGTTTATCCTGTCTGACATAGAGGGGAATGAAGCTAGGCTATCTTTATTGTAATGTATACAAGAGTGGATAGCATATTTTAGGAGAAAAATCTCAACTTTTCCATTTCTAAGATAGCAATTTGTCATTAAGCATGTACAAAATGTTAAGAAATGTGAACATATGTAAGGCACCTGGCACACTGTTGGAACCCTATGGTACTTCCCTTCTTTGTTCACTCAAGAGTAGGTATAGTACTCTTACCAAGTGGACAGTAGGGAGCATCCCAGTGCCATCTCACATGATGTGACCTCAATGTGAGCACAGGAGGGATGTCCTTTGGTTCCGGTACTGCTGTCAATTTCCTGTGTGGTCTCGGTAGGTCACTCATCCTTTTTTGAACACAATTCCTGCAACTAAAATGGAAAATCTTAAATCAGACAATCTCTCAAGTTCCTCCCAGATCTAAATTTTTATGAGTATTTTATAATCTGGGCACATTATGATTGACTATGGGAGTCTTAAACCATGAGACCAACTCTAGAATATTAACTGTGTTGCTCCAAATATCCCTAATTTCTCTTGATGTCTACTTCATTACTGTCTATCTGTATAATCCAATACGAAAGCCACAAGCTACATGTGACTAGTAAACAACTCCAGTGTGTCTGGTCCAAATTGAGATATGCTGTAAGTATAAAATACATTCCTTATTTTAAAGCCTTATTTTAAAAATCATCTAAAATGTCATTGTAGTATTAATTGCATTTGAAATGTTATATCTTAATAAAATAGACTATTAAATTAACTTTTTATGTTTCCTTTACATATAACACGAATACTTTTACTTTAATATTAACCTCTAGCAAGTTTAATAGATATTATATTTCTACTTCTAATGGACAGTGCTATCCCAGACAACACACAAAATCTATACATGTGTGCTGATATGTGCACTAATGAAGGCAAACTGCAGACTTTCACCTTGAATAATCCTTTAAAATATCATTTGATCCTATCCCCTCACCTCAGTCCAGTTACATATCATTATTCCTATCCTATGGATGAGGCTTCAGATCTCAAGTCAGAGATACTACAAAAAACTGTTCAGTAGCGCCCAATATCCAAGTCTCCTACAATGTCATTGTACAAATTTACTATATTTCCCATTGCACTTTACATCCAAAGATGTTAAAGTTTGAAGGTATTAAAGTCCAAAATCAAATTAGATTGCCCTTATGAGTTAAAATTAAAAGAAGCTAAAGCCTAAAATGAATTATCTTCAACTTTTTATTCAGTCTCAGCTAAAGGGTTTGTCAATGTCCAGTAGATTGAGAATCCTTTAGCAACTACCACCTGGGCTCTTTGTCCCTGGAATCCTATTCCCAGGGATTGTATTAACTTAATCCCAAACTCTCAGGATCCTTACTTTTAACATGCCCAAAGAGTGAAGTGTATACCCATGAATATCAAAGAACCGGTTCCACATTTACTGAATTTAGCGGCCAATATCTAACTCTTAAAAGAGCTATGCAAAGAAAATCATGTACCTAGAATGTGAATTTGGGATTGACCATGATTGAAGATTAAAACAGCAAGACCTGTATTTATAGTGATCCTTACCCCTATGACTGAACCACTTCCAATCACAGCAGACATTCAGTTGTATCTCTCTATAAAGGCAGATAGATGAGAAAATAATAATAATGTCTTCTTGCTCTTATCCTTACTGAGGTATTGTCAGTCTATACATATTGTCCAAAGTCCACAACAAATACATTTGAACTTAGCTGAGATAAACCCTCAGTCACCAGTTAGTTTTGATTCTACCCATTAACCATTTCTCAGGGCAGAAGCTACTTTCTCTTTGAGCCTCATGTTCCTGGAGCCTCAACACTTAAATGAGCACAAGCTCTTTGTAATTATGTCATATGCCACTATAATGAGCCCAGGCATTTTCAGTTTAAATGGAATTGTCATCTACTGCCTACTTAACCTGGGCCTAATACTTTCAGCTATGCCTTGATTGGCTCATTGTTGTACATCTGAACTTGGTGTCCTGAAGTTTAAAGCAGCAATGTCTTATCAGATAAAGGGCTAGTATCCAAAATCTATAAAGAATTTTTCAAACTCAACACCTAAAAAACAAATAACCTAATCAAGAAATGGACAGAAGATATGAATAGACATTTTTCCAAAGAAGACATACAAATGGCCAACAGACGCATGAAGAAAATGCTCAACATCATTTGGCATCAGAGAAATATAAATCAAAACCACAATGAGATACCACCTCACACTAGTCAGAATGGCTAAAACTAACAATACAGGTAAGGATGCAGAGAAAGGGGGGGGCTCTTTTTTTTTTGAGATTTTATTTGTTTGAGAGAGAGAGACCATGAGTGGACCAGATACAGAGGGAAAAGCAGACTCCCCACCAAGCAGGGAGCCAGATGTGGAATTTAATCCCAGAACCCCAAGATCATGACCTGAGCAGAAGGCAGGCACTTGACTGATAGAGCCACCCAGGTACCCCAAGGGGAACTTTTTACACTGGTAATGGTAATGCAAGTTGGTATAGACACTCTGGAAAAAGGTATGGAGATTTCTCGAAAAGTTAAAAATAGAGCCACCCTATGACCCAATAATTGCATTTGTAGCTATTTATCCAAAGGATACAGACATAGTGATCCCAAGGGGCACCTGCACTCCAATGTTGACAGCAATGTCCACAAAGCCAATCTATGGAAAGAGCCCAGATGTCCATTGACAGATGTATGGAAAAGAATGGATAAAGAAGATGTGGTGTAATACATATAATGGAATATTACTCAGCCATCAAAAATAATGAAGTCTTGCTCTTTGCAATAATGTGAATGGAACTAGAGGGTATTATGCTAAGTGAAATAAGTCAGCAAAAGACAATTGTCCTATGATCTCACTTATATGTGGATGTTAAGAAACAAGACAGAGGATCATAGTAGAAGGGAGCAAAAAATAAAATAAGATGAAATCAGAGAAAGAGACAAACCATAAGAGACTCTTAACTGTAGGAAACAAACTGAGGGTTGCTGGGGGTGGGGGATAGGTAAGGGATGGGGTAATTGGGGGATGGACATTTAGGAGGGCACATGATGTAATGAACACTGGGTGTTATGTGCAACTGAATCACTGAACTCTATCTCTGAAACTAATAATGCATTCTATGTTAATTCACTGAATTAAAAAAAATAAAATTAAAAAAATAAAACAGCAAGGCCTTTATTTAGAAAGATTCTTACCTCTATGGTCAAATCATTGCCCATGTTGCTTAGGAAAAGCTTTTCCTGTATAGTAAGCTCTCACCCTATAAGAACCATTAGGGCCCCTCCCCAAATTACTTACCTCTTAAGTCTGTTGAAGACCCTATTCCTGCCCATCGAAGCTAAATGCAGTTCATGGCTGCAGTAAAATAAACTCTGTCATAATCCTCTCTGGGTCATCTAATTCTGAGGCCAGAGGCCAACAATTTTTTTTTAATTTTTTTTTATTTACTTATGATAGTCACAGAGAGAGAGAGAGAGAGAGAGAGAGAGAGAGAGAGAGAGAGAGAGGCAGAGACACAGGCAGAGGGAGAAGCAGGCTCCACGCACCGGGAGCCGGACGTGGGATTCGATCCCGGGTCTCCAGGATCGCGCCCCGAGCCAAAGGCAGGCGCCAAACCGCTGCGCCACCCAGGGATCCCCAGAGGCCAACAATTTTTATCAAGGATGGCTGTGTCAGCTGGGGCCAATTATGAAGCCTGTGGAATTTCACTGACACCTGCACATCCCCATATCCGGGCCTGTCTCTAAGGAAATAGCCATTTCCTTTGGACAAAGCCACCTAAAACTGCAGTCATCCACCAAGGTCAAAATATCCTATGGCCAGTTAAAGCCTTTTGGCTAAGCTTTAGCAGTTAGAAAACCATCACACAATTATAACAACCTGTTCAGCCCAATCCATGCCTTTACAAACCGTGAAGATTAAAACACATGACCCATACATACACTGAAGTCCACAGTGTGAAGACCTGACACACCAGCACAGCCAGCCACTGTTTGGGTGTCTTGCTCCACAAATGATTCTCCCTTTCTCATTTTGTGACTTTTCTGACCCATTCAATGCAGGTGGTCCAATGAATAATAACCTGTTTTCTCTACCCAGGTTATGAAAAAAAAAAAAAAAAACCAACATCAACAAAGAAAAGGAAGATAGCAACATCATTTTTACTACAAATAAAAGCTGGATGGAAAACATGGCCTATGGTGGACATATCTATAAGCAAGTCAACCTACACTCAATAGACGCTAGAATTAGCTCGACTCATTCTTCTAGGCAAAAGCAATACTGGATGAGACACACCTCCTTAGGTAGAGTGTAAAACCACATAAGGGTGGAACATGGGCAAGAAGAAAGGAGGAGGTATAGTAGCATCCCCTTATGCATGGCAGATACCCCAGTGGATGCCTGAGACCATGGAAAATGCTGAACTGTATATACTGTGATTTTTTCCTATATGTATAGACTTATGATAAAGTTTAATATATGAATTAGCACAGTAAGAGATTAATAACAATTATTAATAAAGTAGAACAATTATAACAATATGCTCTGATAAAAGTCATATGAATGTGATCTTCCTCTTTCTCTCAAAATATCTTCTTAGAGTGTGCTCATCCTTCTTCTGATGATGTGAGATGATAAGATGCCTACATGTGAGATGAAGAGAGGTGAATGATGTAGGCTTGTGATTGTTTTGAGTTATTATCGACTTTCTAACTGTCCATCAGAATGGAGACCATCTTCTTTACCACTACAATTGACTGTAGGTGACTGAAACTGCAGAACATGAAATTACAGATAAGGGGGAATTCTGAACTATCTGGAGTATAGTCAGTTATTCTCAAACTACCAATCATACGAATCACTCCATATCTTCTTTGAAGGAGTTTAGGGGCAGAGAGAAGCTGAGAGAGTTGTATTATGGAGTTCTATATAACATGAAGGAAATCTCAGGGTACAGAAGAAGCATTAGCCCCAATCATAACTTTTACAAAATTATAATTGTACATTCATCCAAATTTCTTTTAAGATTTATTTATTTATTTATTCGTGAGAGACATACACACACACACAGAGAGAGAGAGAGGCAGAGTCACAGGCAGAGGGAGAAGCAGGCTCTATGCAGGGAGCCCAACCTGCGTGGGACTCATCCCAGGTCTCCAGGATCACATCCCGGGCTGAAGGCGGGGCTAAACCGCTGAACCACCCGGGCTGCCCCAGCCAAATTTTATCTTTCAGGCCCACATTCTTGAGGTGTATTAGTTTATCTAAATTAATGCATTTGAAAAAAGTTCAAATTGCATGGCTTCATAGCCTCCTCTATTCACAGTATATAGTAAAGCATTTTTCCCAAGATACTGCAGTAATCCACATTATATCCTAGATTTCACTCCATTGATCCACCAAAATTGTTCCTAATATGTTCTGCACTGTGGAGCCTATATTGCCCCATCGGTCAGAAATATCAGTTTTCAATCTCTGTCTATTTGAATCATACTTATTCTACAAAGCCCAACTAAAATCCTAGTCCTTTTAGAAAACATTTTTTTAAATATAGAATATCCAAGTAGAATATCTTTTCTTATCTGGTTCCCATGGCATTTTGAATTACTAGTACAGAACTTACTGTAATCTACCTTATATTATTGATGTTTACCTCTATATTTGTCTGTTTTCTGGAAACTAGTTTTTAGGCTCCTAAATAGCAGGGGTCATGCTATTCATCACCTCTGAATGCTCACAGTGCCTCTGTGATTCATCATTCTGTATTGCTGGACTCTAATAATGCATTCTGAGTTAAATTAATTGCCTCAAACATTGAAGTTTATAGAAAAAAGATGGCGGCATGCCCAGGAAATTAGCTTAGCAATTGTCAGATACTTCAAGTTCAAGGGAAGGGACTCAGCTCAAATTGGTTTAAGCAAAAGAGGAATGTTAGCTTATAAAAGTGGGAAGTTTTTGGTTAAAGCCAGTTTCAGATACAGTTAAATTCATGTTTTCTTTTCTTTTACTTTTTAAGATTTTATTTATTTGACAGAGACAGAGAGAGGAATGGCAGGCAGAAACAGAGAGAGAAGTAGGCTCCCAATGGAGGAGCAAGCCTGATGTAGGCCCCAATCCCAGGACCCTGGGACTTTAACTGACTGAGCCACCCAGCTGCCCTTGCATTCATGTTTTCAAACACTGACATGAAGCTGCCATCTTTCTTTCCTTTTCTTGATTCCATTTGCTTTTGCCTTATTTTCAAACAGGTGTTTTTTGTCTTTTGGTTTTGGTTTTATGTTGTTTTTGTTTTTGTTTTTGCAAGTAATGATGAGAAAGCCTTACTCATCTCCAAGCCCAACTTAAATTTATAGCTCTTAATTCCAGAGAAAATGGAGGCATTTTCCCACTAGTGATCCAGCAGAGGACTCTGATTTACTGGGTTTGGTTCATATGCCTCACATTGAGCCAGACACCATTACCAGGAGGCTGAAACATTTCCTCCAGATCAGAGGGTTTAGAATCAGGTCCACTTGGGCTTCTCTGAACCAATGTTGTTGCTAACAATGGAGGAGAAAATTTTTGCTCAAAGGAGGACCTGCTGTATACACAAATAGCATTAAAGAATTAGAACTAACATCAATCTTAGTGCTTCCATGTACCAGCTATTTGAACTCACACTAGGTATTAATCCCCTTTTAAAGTATTTGTAAGAGTTTTTTTTTAGAATTAAATGAGACTCTAAATAAAGCACCTAAGATACATAACGTACTAAGTAAATGTTAATTTCCATAAGATACTTCCTGTACATATTCCTTAATGTCATACCTATTTAAAATAAAAGGGTATCTGAAAAAAAAGTTAATAGAAAATAGAAGAAGAAAAGGAAGGTGATGGATGTATGTAGAAAACCCTACTAAAACACAGTATAAACCAACAGTGATATGAATATCAGAGATCACATGCATGAAGCATCACATTGAAATCTTTTTTTGGGGGAAAATTCATTGTGTGAATGCAGTTGATAATATTAAGTTCCAGAACCTTCTTAATTGTGTCCTATGTCACCATGAATGTCCTGCAATGGATTTCATTGCACCCAAGTACCATTCTTTTATTTTTCAAAACTCATGTACCACAAAGACTTCAAGAGAAAATATAAACATAGATGGCATTTAAGTATATTAGTATTCACTGCACACCATCTTTCACTTGTGGTCTTATAATTCTTATATCCACTATGCCACAGATAACTCCTTAAACAGAATAATTAATTCAGGTTAAGTTTTCCAGCAGAGAGTTTTTTATGTTCACATTAGATAATAAGGCACCATGGCTATATAAAAGGAATTTATTATTTCTGAAGAATGTCCATTGGGGAGCAGTGACATTCACCAAAAGTATTTTTTAATATGTGAACTCACCTAGGAAACCACACAACAAGGGCAGAACAATCTGAGTTAATTCTAGATCATGATTTATATGGTAGCCATGAGCTACTACTCTTTATGCTCATCATCCTTCGTTCTTCAACCACCTGCATCACCTACATTTCAGTTGTCATACAATTCAAACTATATTTATGATAACAGTTTCCAGGCTAATTTGTCTGATACCTATCACTAGTGGAGCTGATTGTAAAATTTGTGGAAACTTCATAGCCTCTTATTAAACACAGTATCCATTAAATACTAAATTATACACACTTACAATTAAATTATATTAAAAACACAATTCGTAAATTTATAAAACCCATAACTTCCTAATTATTTTAATTTGTTGATGACACTTTACCAAGAGCTGGATATGTAAGAGGAATAATACATAGTCTTTGCCCTGGAAAGGCCCATTGTCTAGAGACTCATCGTGTTTATCAAACTATGGTTTGGTGCATACACTGGAAGTGCCCACGAATTAATAAACGATGATGCAGGAATTGATCCTATGGTCAAATATATTTAGAAATCCCTGAATTATACAAGTAAAATAAATTATGTCACTGTAGGACTTTTCTGGAAGTTTATATGCTAATGTGCTTTGAACAGCTCAAAGGAAATGAAATAATCAGTATTTTCAGACTTACTCAAGTAAAAGAACAATTTTTAGAAGGATGTATTTTCTAAAACTAAAGTTCCACAAGACATGAGTTTGAGAAACAATGCACTAATAGAATAGCACTCATCTTCTTTTTGAGCGCTCATCTTTTGTCACTTATTCTCCAATTTCATGCTCTATAAAGAGACCAGTACACTCCTGTCCACTCTTCCCACCGTTCTCTTGGTCAAGTCAGTTTCATGCTAATAGAAGAAAATTGAGCAGTTTCCAAAATACTGGGTTGCATGAGTCAACCCACAAGCAGAGCAAATGACCTCTAGAAGTAGAGAAATGTTTAAAATATGCTCTTGAAAGTAACTATCCAGCACTTAATTGTGAGGCATCTATTCATTCTCCTAAGGTATTTCTTATAGCAATACTTGTCTGCCCAGAATTTAACATTGTTTAAAAGGACAGAGTGAGTAATGAAAAAGAGTAATTCCATATAAATCAACCCAAGAGCAAATTAGGGTGATGGACTTAGCAAAACAAGAGGCTGGCAAAATTGTAAATCCTCTGAGTCGTCTACTGCTCTATGAGCTTTTCTTGACACTTTCCCTGAAAAACATATTGCAGATTATCACTGTTATCTGTGGAAGTCTGAGACATACTTTATCACTACAGGAGACATTTTAAAGTTTGGGTGGAAATTCAGTGGGCAGTCTTACATCTCAGGCTTTCAGTAAAGGAATATTTCAGCTTTTGGGGAAACCAATTCTGATATAATACAAATCTTTGATATCATATGATGTCACTTACCACTCTGAATGCAGGGTTCTTTCTAATGTCAAACACACACATGAACACACCAAGATTTATCTGTTTGGTAAAACTGAATTTCTCTCTTTTACCAAGAATAATGTTTTTAAGTATAAAAACAGATGATAGTAAGAGGTAACAGGTATCAAGTCTAATAAAATCATCAAATTTCCTTCTTCTTCTATACATTCCCCATTGGAGAACTCACATAACTTTTGCAGAATTCCTTTTTGTTACTGTGGTGATTGAAATCAAATATTTTTGTTGTTATTTTGTTTCTTTTGTGTTTGTTTTTTCTCCAACCTTGAGCCTTCTCCTAATTTCCTGGACTGCATATTCACCTCCACTTGGGTAATCTGTCAATAACTCCAATTCAACATACCTCAAATTAGACTCATTAATCTTTTTTCTAAAATAATTCTATTTTCATGTTCACCATCTAAAAAAGGACATAACTTGTTTTCACTCTCTCCCTATCCAGCCATTCCACATAAAACCTTTTTTCTTGCTCCTCATATTTCTTGACTGTTTGATGCTATCTTCATGACCCCATTAAAAAAACAACACTCATGAACAAAAATAAATGAACTTGATATAAGAAAACAATGATTTGAAGCTTTATTTTGACATAGGCATATTATTTCATGAGCATTCATAGAGTACTACTATGACCTAGGTAATTGCAATCTAGTTACATGACCTTGGAGAAGTTCTACAACATTTCTGTATTTCACCTTCATGAGAAAAAAAAAAAGAATCATAGCCTCAAAAGTTATTAGGAGGATCCAAGGAAATGATGTGCATATGCTTGCTTTGCAAATCATAAAGCAATAAAAAAGCAAACAATTCCACCATTTCTGTTCTATAACCTCACTGATACCACCCCAGTTCAAACCCTGATGATCCCCTTCCTTCTAAAATTGCATTAAAGATTTAGCAAGCTCTCCACCAAGATTAGGCATTCACTCACCTACTCATTTGCTCATTCACTTACCTAACATTTAATAAAGACGACAGAGAGCTCAACATGGCCTTGAAATACAGACATAACCTGAGCCTTATTATCTGAAAAAATAGCAATTGCACTTGCTATAGAGGATTAGCACAAGTTAATGGGTGAATCTCCCCGCACAGTGCCTGACATCATATAGTGGGTGTTTGCTAACTGTTGGTTACTGTCCTTTTATTAGTGTTAATGGTTGAAGCCCACATTTTCTGGCTCCCTGCCCAGTTTTCTCTAGATATAAAACACTGTCTTCTTTATACAAACATTTTTTTTCTGCCTAAACAGCTAAATCTCCGTGATACATGCTTATAGGTAGGAATATATATTGTGTCCCCATGGATTTCAATATTGAATGAATAAACATTTAATGAATAAAACTTCCTCAATATTATATTGATGTGAAAATAAATCATTTTAAAGCTATTTAAAAGCCCTTAAGGCAGTAGGCTATCAGGATACAAAGAGGCACCTGGCATTCATATCAACACCCATAAAATAGAATAATAGCCCTTCCACCTTTTTTCTTTCTCAGGCACTTAAATTTTTCCAACTACTCATTTGCATTTCCTTTGAATCCTCAAGCGGTTTTCAAAAATAGCTCTTTTATAGAAAGTAAATTAATCAACAGACATGCAGTTTTCACTAGGAGCAACATCACAAGGAACTCCCGCGCTCATGAGCTCAGCAATGCAGTGACCTCAGTTTCTCTCTTCCTCTCTCCCCCTCTCCCTCCCTTTCTCTCTCTTTTTCTCTTTCTCTCCTTCCCTCTCTTTCCCCTGCTCCCTCTTTTTCTACCTCTCCCACTCTCACTTCCCCTTCTTTCTCTCCCTACTTCTCCTTCTCCCCCTCTCTTCTTCCCTCTCCCATTCTCCCCCCACCACACTTTTTTATGTTCTCCTATCTATCTATGCATCAACGAAAATTGGCTGAGTAAAACTGTAGGTGAATCATTTTGCAACTGCATTACAGAGTTAGAATTTGGTGCAATGATTCTTGCTCCTCTTTCATTTTAATAACTCAAACCCACTTCTGTGTTTCCCCAGTGTTGCTTCTATAAATATGTGCCAGAATAACAATAATATTAATCATAATTTGTAATAATCTACTCCATAGACCCCAGTACATACCTCAGGCATAAGAATGAAACATATAAAATTGCTGAGAGCCTGTTTTGATGTAGAAAAACAGCGATTTCTATGACTTAACCTAAAAAAAACAAAACACATGTCATGACTTTAACTGCTTGTTCTCTGTTTTCCCACTAGACTGAGTGCCCTTTTAGAGCAGAGATTTGTCTTAATTTTTTTTTCTATATGCAAGGATACAAGCATGATGCTTGGCACCTAATAGGTGTTCACAGGAGTTTGTAGGTAGAAAATAACTCCATTCTAGAGAGTGTTCATGTGCAGTAATGCTGGATGATAGACAACACTTTACAGTGTAGATGAGGCAGGGACTGTCAGAAAAGATAACTGAATTGTTAATGAGACACCTCTTGTGTCAATGAACCAGCTTTAGAATCCAGGCTCTACTCACAGCCAGTTCTAAGGCCCAAGCAATTTCATCTAATCTCATCATCAAATCACACCAACTTAATGAGCAAGAAATTATAGTTAATTCTATTTACAGATACAAAATGGAGTCCAAGGCCATCTAGACAACAAGTAGTGGCGCTGGGTTTAGTGACACTTATCCAGCGTCAAAGTCAGATGCTCTAACATTTCATCATTCTATTTTTCCCAAGGCCTACCTGGAAAAATAGAGATGAGAGTCAAGTAAGATGATAAATGCTCAAATACTTTAAAAGTTAACAATAGTTACCATGGGTTGTATACTTATGTCCATGTACTGTATTAGACCTTTCATATATTTTATCTTATTTATTCTTTAAAATAGATTTTGAAATTAGTTATTATTTTTATTATTTAATGAATAGAATGAGGTTCAGAAAGAAATAACTGTCCATGGTCACCAGGTGGTACAAAACTGTCTTAAATTCTTAGTTAAAATCTTAATAACTTAAATGCAAATATAATAAAGTTAAAAACAATTTAAAAAAAGTTGAACTGAAAACTTTATAGTATCTTTATCTAAAGTAAGTGGAGTACCAAAGTGCATAGATATATATTCAAAGCATGAGCCCACTGTCCAGAGAGACAACTTCATTTAGGCCTCAAATCTCCTCACCTATAATGTGGAAATAATAATAAGTCTGTAATTTTGAGAATAGGACATTGTACTTAAAAAGCTTTGTATATCATGTATATGCTATCCAGGAGAAGCTACCTTCAACCTTTGTCATGATTCTTTTTGTTAGGGTTTCCCATCAGTTAGGAGGCATATTAACAAAGCTTCCTCAGTTGGAAGAATATCTATTTAGGTAAGACCTTTGGGGAAACAAACATTTTTGGATGATATGGGGATGAGGGGAAGACAATGCAGCAATATTGGACCCAATTTCGTTGAGTTATAGAATGAAACTCTAGGACGACTTGTTAAAAAATATTTGAAAAATATGGTTTGAAGATTGAGCTCAACCATCTGCTTGGGAATTTGGAAATTTGGGAGGAACTGCCCTGAATTTCACTGCTAAAGACTTAAGGAGATTTTAGATAATGATGCACACTATAGGAGCACCAATAGTGCATAAAAAAGGTACAAATGGAAGGTACAAAAGTATTTTCCTCAGTCCTTTCTCTGGCAGTATGTAAGGGAACTTTATTTCTTCCTATATCTCATAACTTAATCTCTGTGCTGTCTTGATGAATTATGGGTTCATAGTCTGTCTCAGTGCCTTCATTCTTATACATCCAAAGGAACCTACGTTAATGTTCTCTCTTGGGTCATTTTTTACCATTTATATCTGGGAAGCTTTACACATCCAAGTGTTTGGATAAAACAGTTCTCCATGTTAGACAAGACTTTAGCTTATAGATCACGCAGAAAAGCTCTCATGAAAGGAACCTACTACTGCTGACTGCTCCTGATATTCTTTGGGGCATGTCCTGGGTCCTCTCTGGTCCTCCTACATATGCTTAGATCCCCCTCAGCCCTACATGTGCTTCCATTGATGCTATACTGCCTCAGCTATGGCACTCATCACAGTCTATTTCAATAATCTGGATTAGTGCTCTAATTTTCCCAATTACTATATATGCCAGAAGGGCAGCAGCATAACCTCCCTTGTCTACTACTATGACTACTCTGTCTTTAGATCCTAGACTATACAAATGACACTAGATTCCAATTAACACTCAATTTTGTGAGTAAATTAGTTTATTAATAAAATAAGTAGTTCACATATTTATGACCCCTAGAAGAATGTAATCTCCATAGAAAGTACTCAGTACAGGTTTAGTGGGTTTAGTGGTCCAAAGGAACCACTAAAGGAAGAGAGAGGAATCAGATTCATCAAGGTCAAACATTTTCCCAAGGCCATGGTCACACAGTTATTGAACGGAGAAGAGAAACCAAAACCCAAGCCTTCTGACTTGAATCCAGGGCTCTGCCTGCTCTTCCAGCCACTGAAGTAAGCATATTTATTAAAACTATCTTTATATTTAGCCTCCCTTCTAATTTAAGCTCATGTTTTCAGTATTGTACCTAACAATTTAGGTTGTATTCACTGCTGATACATATTTCTAAATATATGCAGTAAATTTAAATGAATAAGATGCCTTGCTGAGTGGAAAATCTGGATTATTATGTCCTGAAAGCAGATCAGCACAACCATTATATGCACATAAAAATAACCTTAGGGCTGTTAATATGAATAATACGTTTTACCACCATTAAAGCAAGATTTAGACATTTAGCCTTTTCTCCCATAACAGGCTGTTCATTTTAGTACAGGAAGACTCTTAATAAAAAAGATTAATGAGGTAAATAGCTTTCTTTTATATACAGTTTTTTCCTCTTTCTGGAATTAAGTATCTTCTGGAAACTCAACTGCTCTCTTTGCTATAAATTAAAGACTATTCTTTGATCCAAAAGAAAAGACAAACCAGGTGCATACAATAAGGGATTACCTTAAGTATTGATACTCTCAAAGACATTCACTGGAAAAAAAGTTTCCTTAAAAATTAAAACTTTGTGAGGTTGCTCTGCCTCTAAAGAGTTTTTTCAGCTGGTGAACTATCTAAAAATACATATGAATTGGGTTCAGTTAAAGAAATTATGCAATAAAATGAAGGGAGGTTAAAAATCTCCCTTTTTTATTTAAATTCAAATAGAACAGGTCTCATCTGAATTGATACTTTCTGTGACAATGCAAATTCTGTGTCCAATGTGAGGCAAAATTCTTGATTGCCAGTAATTCCCTCCCATCTAGTTTCTCTTTAAACACTGATGCCTGAATCCTTTGGTTTAAGACTCCTACCTCCTATTAATAGATGATCTTGGGGAAGAGGCAATCAGTCCTGGACAAAATGAGATGTCTCTGTCCTCAGGCTACTCAAGGATGCCTGTATTAAGCTCGGTTGGTAGCTAGTCTTCACAAATCTTGTCTCTTGATAATGCCCTCGCCTGGTGTTGGATAGGGCTGCATAACCAATAGGTTGTTGTAGAAATGATGGAGCATGACTTCTGAGGCTAGGACATAAAAAATATGGTGGCTATTTCTTTCAATCTTGGATCATTCTCACCAGGAAAAGTCAGTCTCTATGTCATGAGGACACTTAAAAAGCACCATGGCTCCTGAGGCCTCCTGCCATCAGCTACATGAGTGAGTCATCTTGGATAAGAATCCTGCAGCCCCAGTCAAGTCTCAGATAACTGGAGGCCTGGCCAACATCTTGACTGCAACCGCATGAGAGACCCTGAATCAGAAACACTCAGTTAACCTTCTCTTGGATTTCTGATGCCCAGAAATTGTGAAGTAATAATGTTTATCATTGAAGCTACTAAAGTTGTGTTAATTACAGAGCACTAGATAATTGATTGAAGTGCTAATAAAACCATTTACATAGCACCTTTGCACCTTTGCATAGAGCACACTTATATGCTCCCTTTTAAAAGGGCATATAATCACTATTATTATCTATTGTTGGCAAATCAGGACATAGGCTGGAGAGGATCATTTAGTGAACTAGTGCCTCATGGCTCATAAATGGTAGAGTGGAAATTCAAACCCAGGTCTAAAAGAAATCTAATGTTTGTTTGTTTGTTTGTTTGTTTGTTTTTCTCAGCACACCATGTTCAGAGGTTCAGTGTTCAAAGTTTGATTTAAACAGCTAATGCATAGACAAACAATAACCTGCCCAAACCTCCAGTTCCAATTCCTGTGTTCTTCCAGGTATCCTGCAGGAAGAGGCATCAGGGCTTCTAGACCCAGGTACTCCTTCTCCCAAGTGCCAGTAGTCCAACTGGGGACAGACCAAATCCAATGATTGGTCAATGTGAGGGAAGAGAGAGAGGGTACAAAGGCATAGCTTCTTTGTCTCTATTGAAGACTATTTGGAAGGTCCAAACCAGTTCCAGAACCCTCTCCAGGCTGAGCTAACATCTTTGTTGCAATATCATTGCACCTCAAACTCTTGTTATTCTGATGCCTTTGCTTTAATTTCCTCAATGTTGATGATTGTGAGACCACTCTTCAACAGGCTTCCTGCATACAAATTCCTATTTTAGAGTCTATATACAGGGCAACATTTACAGTTTGTCTTACTTCTCAACTCATTTCCTTATTTTTAAAATGACTGAGCAGGCCTAAGTGTCTCTAAGATAATGATTCTCACAGTGTCATCCCTGAACCAGCAACACTAGCTGGGAAAATTGAGAGAAATGCATAATCTCTCTCTCCACACCAGTTCTACTAAACCAGAATCTTGAGAGGTGGAACCCCAGAATGTGTGTCCAACATGTCCTCCAGGGGAGTCCACTGTATCATGAAGTTTGAGAAGATTTATTCTAGCTCTCAAACATCTTGGCTTTGGGTTGCTGTCATATAAATATTCTCCAGCTAGTTGGTCCTGAGTCTTTACCAGATTAGAGCACACTTAATTCGTGTTCCAAACCATGTAAAATTAGATTACATTCATTAGTTCTTATATGCAGGCATTGGACACCAAACTGTTAATACTTGCAATGTTGCAGTAGGAGTCTATTCTAGTCAGGCTGGTGGGTACAAGGGAGTATAAACTTTGGTACAGGAGAAGCTGCCTTCTGATACCATCTTTACAATCATCATAATGCATAACCTTTCAGAAGTCATGGTGACTCTCCAAGCTGGAGTCATTTTATCTGTATAATGGCTTTGCATATTCATGCCCTGCATACTTTATAGAAAAGCAGCAAAGAATGAATGATATAATTTAAGAAATAAAGACAGCTCATGGTCACATGTCTTCCTTATGGGATCTGGAAACTTATACATCCTGTGAACAAAGAAAAATACTGCATGAATATATGACTATAAGAGCTACTGCTCACATGTATTGAGTATTTACTATGGTCTAAACATATAATGTAGTATACAATACATACGCTTCATTTGATTTCTTATATGGAGGGCAAGTTTTACAGAGAGGGAAATGAATCATAATGCTCATCCCTGTCAGATCAACTGATTCAACATAAACAATTTCTATATTGAGTCACTTTTCTCTAGGGCCTTTGTTTTTCTTCAAAATTAAATCTTTAAGAATTTAGTGATAATAATAAATGAGAATGGTAATACCTAACACTTCCATAGCATTTACAATATATATGTTATGTTGTTTCAGGAATGTGCCTATGTATATAATTATACATAATTATAATAAGATCTTATAAGTATAATTATATATAATTAAGATTTTATAATTATACTTATCATTATAATTAGACATCTATTACATATAATATCATATCAAACATTATATTATTAGGTATTAATGTTAGCCTAAATTTATAGATTAAACACACACACACATACACACATACACTAGAGCACAGAGAGATTAAGCAATTTACTCAAGATTGCACAGCCATATATGAAGAAACACTGGGATTCAGAGATTTCTTTTAGACACTCTTGACTGTCGCCACTGTGAAATACTGCCTCTCAAAATAACACATTGCTGACATTATCTTAAATAAATGTACATATTTGAGCAACTTATTTGTTATCACTTGATGTGGTGATATAGGGTATGGCTAACAGGGTCAGCAGATTCAAGAATGGGAATCTGCATAAGAAAGTACAACAAAAACCACAGAGCACCCAGAATTCTGAAGTCCCATTGGTCTGAAGCCCATATATTAAGTAGACCTGAAAGTGGATACAGAGCTATCTTTGATCTTTTATTCTTGGCTGACCAATTTTTTTCTTACAATGTTCTTTATATTTTGCTTATCTTTCATGGTAAGAAGTAGAAAGTGCTGTCAACCAAAACAACCACAATGACAAGAATAACCACTAGGTTTCTCAGATTCCTTTGCTCTGAAGACACCAGAATGTGACCTCCATTTAGCCAGACAACTCATGTAAGAGATAGTTGAAGAAGAGATTAGCATGAAGAGAGTAGCCTGTGGCTAGGAAGATAGCTCTTTTGGTCAGAGTGCCAGAAGGGACAGCTCTGATTAGAGCTGCCCATATCTGGTGTAGGGTGTGGTCCATGGCAAAGAGCAGGTGATGTTGGTAGTGATGTTTATGCTTCCAGCATGGTGGGCTTCATCCTGGCTGTTGTTCCCAGTTTTTTTTTTCTTTACTGGGTAACATGTAACTCTGTTTCTTGGTTCATCCTGGGGGTTCTGTGAACTTATTAGTGCCTTTAATAAATCTTCTTGGCTGAAACTAGCTAGAGTCATGTGTCACTTATCTGTTTCTGCATAATAAATCACTCCCAAATGTAGTGGCTTGAAACACTTTGTTATTTTTTTTTTTACAGTTCTGTGGCTTAGTAATTCAGAATGGGTTCAGATGGCTCATTCCACTGGACTTTTCTGGGAATACTCTTGTGGCTGCTGCCAGCCCAGAACTTGACTCTAAGTGGATGATCCAAAGAAGCCTCACACATGTCTGACAGTTAGCTGGGGCTCTTGGCTGGAGAGTTCAGGCCAAATCTCAGAAGTTGCATACCACCCCATTCCCCACTTCTGTTGGAAGCTGTTGATAAGATAGTGAGTGAAATATTGAGTCTCATAGAGCCTGAGTAGGGAAAGCTACTTTTAAAAGAATAATAACACAGTGAGACTATATATGATATAAGTAAACATTGAGGATGATGAGAGCATAAGAAATACAGGAGAGGATATGACAAAGACAAGAAAACCTGAAACGAATGATATGTCTATGTGAGGAGATGGACGGAAGGGGGTGATAACAAATACCTGGGCTCTCTCGGTATGAAAGTGATGATGTGGGAGGCTGCAAGAGGCAGCCAGAGGAAAAAAAAAAAAAAAAAAAGCAGAAGCAAGCTTAGGATAGTCCTTCTGTGTCAGGCAAAGGAGTTGGGCTGTATCTTAGAGGCAGTGGGTGGACGATGAGAGATTTTAATCAGTGGTGAAAGCTGGTGACATTTCTGCTTTAGGAAGATCACTCTGGAAACCATGAGAAAAGTATATTTGAAAGCAGCAAGACCTTGCCTACCCTGAGGATAGCCCAAGGGCATCTTACAGCCTCTGACAATGTATGTCTCTGGTTGCCCTTATATCAAATTTTCACCCTGAAACACTGTCCACTTGAATATCATTAAGCTACTCTCATGCACAATTTAAAGAACTCACAGTTGGAAATGCCTAGATATTTTAAGGGTGGGTTATTTGATTTGCTTTTTTCTAGTCTACAATAAAATAAAGAATAAATGGCTCTTAACCTATGCCTCCAGCATTCCCCCTACACAAACCAATCTCAATTTAGACTATTAGACCAAGCTGGCTTCTACTCAAAAGCTAATTTTGGATGGAAGCATGAATTTAAAATTCCTGCCAGCACAGAGACAAAATTTCTAAGTAGGTCTAGAGGCACCTGGATGGCTCAGCTGGTTGAGTGTCCAACACTTGGCTTCAGCTCAGGTCATGATCTCAGGGTGGTGGGATAGAACCCTGTGTCAGACTCGGCGCTCAGCAGGGAGTCTGCTGGAGATTCTCTTCCTCTTCCTTTGTCCCTCCCCTGTTCACTCACTCTCTCTTTCTCTCTCTCAAATAATAAATAAATAAATCTTTTTTAAAAAATTTCTGAGTAGGTCTAAATTTATCATCCATAGTTCCATATATTCCATCATTCTTACTGCCCTATTTACTTTACTTTATAGTATTTATCATTATCAATAATGACAAGTTTATCAGAATATCTTTTTGTGATCTGTTGTCACCACTAAACTGGCAGCCCCATGAGCACCAACCATGTCCCTCTTATTTGTTTTGTTCACACTGCTCAGCACAGTATCTGTCACACAAAAATCAATGGATATGTAAACATGGTGAGTAGGAAAATGATCTCATTTTGTACAAGTTCTGTTTCCCAAAGGAAACTTCATGACTGCCATTCAAATTTGTCTTATGAAAGCTAAGCTGGATGAGATACCACATGTGATGGTAAAAGGAGTGTCTTTGGAGTCCAATAGACTATGATTAAACCTTGCATTTGCACAGATGGCTGTATAACTTCAGAGAATGTGTATTAGTATCTTGTGGCTCCCAAAACAAATTATCAGAAATTGAGCGTCTTGAAACAACAGAAATGTGTTATTTCACAGTTCTAGAGATCAGAAATCTGAAATCAAGGAGCTAGCATGGCCACACTCCCTCCATAAGTTCTAAAAGATAACACTATCTTGAATCTTTCAGATTTTGGTTATTCCTGCATTCCTTAGTTTGTGACATCATAAATTCAAATATTGCCTCAGTCTTCACATAGAAATCATCTGTCTCTGTGTGTATTAGTCTGTGTTCTCCAGACAAACAGAACCAGTAGTATATACATACCAAGTTAGCTCATGTGCTTATAGAAGCTAAGAAGTCTCAAGATCTGTAGCTTTCAAGCCAAAGACCCAGGAAAGCCCACAGTATTATGGTTGTGGCTTAAGAACTAGGAGGCTTAAGAACTTGGAGAACTGACAGTGTAAGTTGAAGTTTGAGTCCAAATCCAAAGGCAAAAGAAGATCAATGTCTCAACTTGAAGACAGACAAAAAGATAATTGTTTCTTACTCAGCCTTTCATTCAGGTCTTCAGTGGATTTGATAAGTCCCACCCACATTGGAAAGGGCAATTTGATTTACTCAGTCTGTAGATTCAAATGTTAGTCTAACCAAGAAACATCACCACAGGCATGCCTGAAATAATGTTTAACCAAATATCAGGGCACCCCTGTGGCACAGTCAAGCTGACATATAAAATTAATGACATACTGTAAGTATGACTAAGTAAGACTATACTGTGTCTTTTCCCTTTCTGTCTCATAAGGACATTCTCATTGGACTTAAGTCCCATTCAAATTTAGTATTACTTCTCAATCCTTGCATTAATTAGGGTCTGCAAAGACCCTTTTTCTACATGAGATCATATTCACATGTACTAGAAGTTAGGACTTGGACACATCTTTTTTTAGAAGACAACTGGCTTCATTGCTATAGTAGTTTATTAGAATTGCCATAACAAAATATCATAGGCTGGATGATTTTAACAACAGAAATTTATTTTTTCATAGTTCTGAAGGCTGGAAGTCACTACAGGAGGTGGCCTCACCTTCTAGAGCCTTGGAAGAGATAGCCTCACTTTTGAGATCCTTCTTCCATTTTTTTGAAGGCTAACACATTTTTGCAGCTAGATAAGTCTATTGGCTTATCTTGTACAATCAAGGAAGTCTGACAACCTACATGTTGCTCCATTTCTGTCCCCGGCAGTCCAAGCTGGCAGTGTTTCTGTTCCTATAACTCTGTCTCTATTCCTGGCTTCTGCTGAGATGCCAGTTAGATCTATGAGTCACACCCATAATCTCTTCAGCAAATGATTTTTTTTTCAGCCATGCTCTTTGTGTGCTCTCCAGAACACATTACCTCATGTTTTTGTGATTTGGATAGACTGAGAAGTTTCCAAATCTTCAAGTTTTAGTTAATTTTTGCTTAACACTTCCTTCAATTATCTCTCTCCTCTCATATTTTCCTAAATGCAGTAAGAAGAAACCATGCTACGGCTTCAATATTTTGCTTAGAAATCAACTTACAAATATGTCACTTGTAAAATTTCTACTTTCCTCAAAACACAGAACATGATTTGGCCAAGTTACTTGCCACTTTATAACAAGGATCATTTTTCCTCCAGTTTCCAATAATGTGATCATTATTTCTGTCTCAGAATTCACCAGAATCATCTTTAATCTCCATATTCCTAGCATAAATCTCTTCTAGACTTTTTCAAGCACGTACCTCAAAACATTTCTAGTGTCTACCCATTAGTTGACTCTAAACCCGTTTCCACATTTTTAAATATTTATTACAGTAGCACCCCACTTCTCAGTACTGAAATCTGTATTAGTTTGTTAGGGATGTCATAACAAAATATTCAAATAGGGTGGCTTAACAAAGAGAAATTCGTTTTTCATCACTCTAGAGGCTTGAAGTCCAAGATCATGGTGCAAGCAGATTTGGTTTCCTCTGAGGCCTCTCATTGACTTGCAGATGCCTACCTTATTGCTGCTTCTTCATATGGTTGTCTTTCTTTGCACCCACAGCCCTAGTGTGTCTTTCTATTTGTATCTAAATGTCATCTTTTCATATGGACACTAATCAGATTGGATTAATGCCTATTTATATGACCTTGTTTAACCATAATTATCTCTTTAAAAACTTCATCCAAATACATTAGGAGGTACTAGAGGTTAGGGCTTCTGCATATGAATTTTGGAGGGTAACACAATTCATTCCATAATATTTACACAATGTATACATACATTCAGAGGTAAGTTTAAATACACATGTAGAAGAGCTCCTCCTATCATGCGCTGGCCTAGGTTATCAAATAGCACTTAGAATGATCCTCTCAAATCATGATCACCAACTCAATCATTCTATGTGAGAATTCTCAATATTTGCATACAAATCATAAGTCTTTTGAGTTACAAGGACTTGAACTTTGCCTTGTTTGTTACGGTCTTCTAGGAAAAACAACCATTATTACTGTGGATTCATTTAACCAAACTTGCATGCCTGATATGTAAGAAAAGGCCTACTCTTCTGCAAAAAAGAGGTAACATTCAGCAAGCACAAATTCATTCTTTCTCTCTCTTTCATGTATCTGTTTAGTGAAGGCCAGCAATAAATTGGCCCTTATTTTAAGGTGTGGGCGATATATCTAGCTCCTAGTTGATTGAACGAGACAATTAATTACCTGTCCTAAGGTAGCTTACATTATAGAGGACAAGAAAAATAAGTACTGTTATATGAAAAGATAAATTGAGTGTGTGATAACAGTTTTGAACGCTAATGATGATGGCAATAGAAAATATATTGGGTGGGGGTAGAGAAAAAAAGAAGGTACTTCAGACCAAGTGGTGAGAAAACCTGTCCACAGAAGGGATTTAAATTGGTACCTGAGTAATTAAAAGTAATAACTTCAAGGTAAAAGTGAAGGGAAACATTTTGTGCAAAAATGAAAAAAATCAAAGACCCTAAGATAGGAAAGGAGTGTCATTCTCTAGTTAAAAAAAATATGATAGTAATAAAAAAAAATGCATGGGACAATTGCAGTGTGCTGATTGAGATAAAGAGTCACAGTCTAAAATGACCTATTTTAAAAATGCAATGAATGATATATCCTGAAGAAGAAACAGTTGAAGGATTTTAAGCCAGGGAATGAAAAATCTAAAATTATACTTTTCAAAGGATACTGTCAGTTGTGTGAAAAATTATAACTTCTAGCTCAGGAGAAGGGGTAAACTCACCACAGCTAATCTTTCCCAGGGATTACACTAAAACTTTATATAAAATGAAACAAGAACTATTTGAAAACTCTAAAAAGTAAATAAATCAGTTTGGAAAAGAGTCAAAACCTAGAGCAGACAATATAGGGGTGAATTACTTACTTTGTATTGCTCTTGTGGCTTTGCTCCAATGGGGGTCCTAAGCCAGAGTCCTCCATGCCCGTGTCATTGAAAACCCAACAGGAGTGAGAATGGTGCAGAAATAATGACCAAAAAAATGCCCTAATATCATGAAAGATATAAATTTGCACATTCAAGGGGCTCAGTCAACTCTAAACATAAACTAAAGAAAAACAATAAAACAATACCTGGACATTATAATCAAATAAGTCTTTGAGAATAAAAGACCAAAAACAAAAATAGTCCTTTGAGGAACTAGAGAAATGTAACACCTTACATCATGTAGAAAAACAATGTTCAAAAACTATACATTTCTCATCAGAAACTATGGAAGACAAAAGAGAGTGGAACAGAATTTTAAAATGCTGAAAGAAAAAGAAAATAAATGAAAGAAAATGCTGGAATTCCATATCCAGTGGAAATATTTAATAGAAATGATCACAAAATAAATTTTAGATGAAGGACAACTCAGAGAATTAAGTTTCAGAAATTCTGATCCAAAAAAACCCACATAAAATATTGTCTTTATATTAAAGGGAAATAATACCATAAAGGAAATTTGTGGGTTCAGAAATAAAAGTAAAGGGGTGCCTGGGTGGCTCAGTTGGTGAAGCATCTTCCTTCAGCTCAGGTCCCTGGGGTCCTGGGATCAAGCCCTGTGCCTGGCACCCACTCAGCAGGGGGTTTTCTTCTCCCATTCCCTCTGCCTCTCCCCACTGCTCATACTCTCTGTCTCTCTCTCAAATAAATAAATAAATAAATAAATAAATAAATAAATAAATAAAATAAAATCTTTCAGAGGAGGAAAAAAGTAAAAACAACAGAAATTGTAAATATATGGGTTAACAAAAAAGTCTATTTTCTTCTCTTAAATCCTTGAGAATATGCATGACTATTGACAGTTAAAACGATAATATTGTTTGGTGGAGCATTCAATGTAAAATTAGTGCATATGACACCAAAATATAAATGTCAGAGGGGAAGGAGAAAGACACTGGTATGGTTGTAAGCCTTCCGACTCTTTCTTGAACTACTAAGATAATAACTATATGTAAATAATGAAAGCTTAATCTCTAAAGCAACCACTCGGAATAAATATATAAAATAAATTCAATAGTATATGAGAAAAAAAAAACAATGGATAAAAATTCAACTAAAGAAACTGAAAACATAAAAAGGAGAACAGAGAAACAAAGTTCAGGAAGAAAAGATATAAAACTGATGATAAATGGTAGACCTAAATCGAACATAACGATAAATAAAAATGGTTTATTCCATTGAGCCACCTTGGTGCCCCAATAAAAATGGTATAAAGACAATTATTGAGAGCCTTAACTGTCAAGTTGGGGAAAAAAGGGGAGGACGGGCAAGATGGCGGAAGAGCAGGGTCCCCAAATCACCTGTCCCCACCAAATTACCTAGATAACCTTCAAACCATCCTGAAAATTTACGAATTCGGCCTGAGATGTAAAGAGAGACCAGCTGGAATGCTACAGTGAGAAGAGTCCGCGCTTCTATCAAGGTAGGAAGACGGGGAAAAAGAAATAAAGGAACAAAAGGCCTCGGAGGGGGAGGGGCCCCGCGAGGAGCCGGGCTGAGGCCGGGGCGAGTGTCCCCAGGACAGGAGAGCCCCGTCCCGGAGGAGCAGGAGCTGCACCAACCTTCCCGGGGGAAAGGGCCTCGCAGGGAGTTGGAGCAGGACCCAGGAGGGCGGGGATGCCCTCGGGCTCCCTGGGACACTAACAGACACCTGCGCCCCCCGGGGAGAGTGCCCCGAGCTCCCTAAGGGCTGCAGCGCGCACCGCGGGACCGGAGCAGCTCGGAGGGGCTCGGGCGCGGCTCCGCGGAGGGGGCTGCGGGGCGGGAGCGCGAATCCCACAGCGCAGGCCCCGGAGCACAGGGCGCCGGGACACAGCCCAGGATCCGGCCTCCCCCGGGACAGGCAGAGGCCGGGAGGGCCCAGGACAGCAAGGACGCTCCTGCCCCGAGCTGAGCAGATCAGCGGCCCCGCCCCGGAGCCTCCAGGCCCTGCGGACGGAGAGCCGAGAGCCCCGAGCCCATAGTTCCTGCGGAGGCTGAATCCAGGCTTCCAGAGTTGCCATAGCAACTGCGGCTGTTCCTCCTGGGGCCCCACGGGGTAAACAACCCCCGCTGAGCCCCGCAGCAGGCAGGGGCTGAGCAGCTCCCCCAAGTGCTAACACCTGAAAATCAGCGCAACAGGCCCCTCCCCCAGAAGACCAGCTGGACGGACCAGTGATACTCCCCCGTGTTCCAATACAACTTGTTTTTGGCCACTCTGCACTGAGCAAAATGACTAGAAGGAAAACCTCACCTCAAAAGAAAGAATCAGAAACAGCCCTCTCTCCCACAGAGTTACAAAATCTGGATTACACTTTAATGTCAGAAATCCAATTCAGAAGCACTATTCTACAGCTACTGGTGGCTCTAGAAAAAAGCATTAAGGCCTCACGAGACTTCATGACTGCAGAATTTAGATCCAATCAGGCAGAAATTAAAAATCAATTGAATGAGATGCAATCCAAACTAGAAGTCCTAACGACGAGGGTTAACGAGGTGGAAGAACGAGTGAGTGACATAGAAGACAAGTTAATGGCAAAGATGGAAACTGAGGAAAAAAGAGACAAACAATTAAAGGACCATGAAGACAGATTAAGGGAAATAAATGACAACCTAAGGAAGAAAAACCTACGTTTAATTGGGGTTCCCGAGGGCGCCAAAAGGGCCAGAGGGCCAGAATATGTATTTGAACAAATCCTAGCTGAAAACTTTCCTAATCTGGGAAGGGAAACAGGCATTCAGATCCAGGAAATAGAGATATCCCCCCCTAAAATCAATAAAAACCGTTCAACACCTCGACATTTAATACTGAAGCTTGCAAATGCCAAAGATAAAGAGAAGATCCTTAAAGCAGCAAGAGACAAGAAGTCCCTGACTTTCATGGGGAGGAATATTAGGGTAACAGCAGACCTCTCCACAGAGACGTGGCAGGCCAGAAAGGGCTGGCAGGATATATTCAGGGTCCTAAATGAGAAGAACATGCAACCGAGAATACTTTATCCAGCAAGGCTCTCATTCAAAATGGAAGGAGAGATAAAGAGCTTCCAAGACAGGCAGGAACTGAAAGAATATGTGACCTCCAAACCAGCTCTGCAAGAAATTTTAAGGGGGACTCTTAAAATTCCCCTTTAAGAAGAAGTTCAGTGGAACAATCCACAAAAACAAGGACTAAATAGATATCACGATGACACTAAACTCTTATCTGTCAATAGTAACTCTGAACGTGAATGGGCTTAATGACCCCATCAAAAGGCGCAGGGTTTCAGACTGGATAAAAAAGCAGGACCCATCTATTTGCTGTCTACAAGAGACTCATTTTAGACAGAAGGACACCTACAACCTGAAAATAAAAGGTTGGAGAACCATTTACCATTCAAATGGTTCTCAAAATATACCCTAAAAACTATAGAACACTTCTGAAAGAAATTGAGGAAGACACAAAGAGATGGAAAAATATTCCATGCTCATGGATTGGCAGAATTAATATTGTGAAAATGTCAATGTTACCCAGGGCAATTTACACGTATAATGCAATCCCTATCAAAATACCATGGACTTTCTTCAGAGACTTAGAACAAATTATTTTAAGATTTGTGTGGAATCAGAAAAGACCCCAAACAGCCAGGGGAATTTTAAAAAAGAAAACCATATCTGGGGGCATCACAATGCCAGATTTCAGGTTGTACTACAAAGCTGTGGTCATCAAGACAGTGTGGTACTGGCACAAAAACAGACATATAGATCAATGGAACAGAATAGAGAACCCAGAAGTGGACCCTGAACTTTATGGTCAACTATTATACGATAAAGGATGAAAGACGATCCACTGGAAGAAAGACAGTCTCTTCAATAAATGGTGCTGGGAAAATTGGACATCCACATGCAGAAGAATGAAACTGGACCACTCTCTTGCACCATACACAAAGATAAACTCAAAATAGATGAAAGATCTAAATGTGAGACAAGATTCCATCAAAATCCCAGAGGAGAACTCAGGCAACACCCTTTTTGAACTTGGCCACAGTAACCGGAGAAGGACAAACAGTATATGTTCTCATTCATTTGGGGAATATGAATAATAGTGAAAGGGAATATAAGGGAAGGGAGAAGAAATGTGTGAGAAATATCAGAAAGGGAGACAGAACATAAAGACTTCTAACTCTGGGAAATGAACTAGGGGTGGTGGAGGGGGAGGAGGGCGGGGGGTGGGGGTGAATGGGTGACGGGCACTGAGGGGTACACTTGACTGGATGAGCACTGGGTGTTATTCTGTATGTTGGTAAATTGAACACCAATAAACATTAATTTATAAAAAAAAAAGTTGGGGAAAAAAAAAGCACACATGCACACACACACACATATGTATTTATATCTGCAAAAACTCTACTTTAAATATAAAGATGCAAATAGACAAAAATTTTAAAATGATACAAAGTGGGCAGCCCCGGTGGCACAGCGGCTTGGCACCACCTCCAGCCTGAGCAGTGATCCTGGAGACCTGGGATCAAGTCCCGTGTCGGGCTCCCTGCATGGAGCCTGCTTCTCCCTCCACCTGTGTGTCTCTGCCTCTCTCTGTCTCTCTCTCTGTGTTGCTCATGAATAAATAAATAAAATCTTTAAAAAAATAAAATAAAATGATACAAAGTTGTGATATTACAAAAATAAATCACTCATCTAAAGAAAGCTTGGGTGCCAATATTAATATCAAAGAAAGTAGACCTGAGCACAAGAAAAATTACCAGGAATAGGGGCATCCGGGTGGCTCAACAGTTGAGCACTGCCTTAAGCTCAGGGCATAATCCTAAAGTCCTGGGATCCAGTCCTGTATCAGGTTCCCCGTAGGGAGCCTGCTTCTCCCACTGCCTATGTATCTGCCTCTCTGTGTATGTCTCATGAATAAATAAATAAAATATGTTTAAAAAAAGAAAAAAATAAAATACCAGGAATAAAGAGAAAAATCACAAGAAGTTTCTAAATTTGCAAGTGCTTATTCACTTCAGAGGATTTTAACACATAAATTAAACCCTGATAGAACTGAAAGTAAATATTAAGCAAATCAATAATTTTAGTTGGAGATTTCAATATTCTTTATCTCTAATAAACAGAAAAACTAACCAGAAAATCAGTAAGGCCATAGAAGTCCTGAACAACACTAACAAAGGATGTGATCTATTTGATATTTACAGACTACTCCACCCAGCAACAGCGGGATACAAATTATTTTTAAGTGCACACTGGACATTTGCCAAGATAGATCATATTCTGAGCCATAAAACAAAACTCAGCAAGTTAAAGAGTATAAAATATCTAAAGTCTAGCTTGTCATTATAAAAGAATTGAGATTGAAATCAGTAGTAGAAAAGGTATCTTGAAAATCTACAAATGCTTGAAAATTAAATGCACTTCTAAAAAATCTGAGTCAAAAGAAATTCAAAAGTGAAATTGGAAGATATTTTGATTAAAAATTTTTTACCCCCCGCAAAAAAAATTTTTAAATACACATCAAACAAAGTAGGATGATGACAAATCAATGCTTAGGAAAAAAATATATAGCATTGCATACCTCTATTATAATAAGACCAAAAGTTTTAAATTCACAATTCCATCATTAAACTTAAAGAAAAAATAACTAGAGGGGCACCTGGGTGGTTCAGTTGGTTGAGCATCTACCTTTGGCTCAGATCATGATCTCAGCATTCTAGGGATCACCCACATCCTGCTCCCAGCTCAGGGGGAGTCTGCTTCACCCTCTGCCTCTCCCATTGCTCATGCACTCTCTCTCTCTCTCTCAATCTCTCTCTCTGTCTCAAATGAATAAATAAGATCTTAAAAAAAAACCAAAAAGCTAGGTACATAAGATCAAATTAAACCCAAAGCTGACAAATTAAGATAAATAATAAAGATAATATCAGAAATAATACCAATACTATTCAAATTCTTCCAAAAAAAAAACATGTTCACACATTGATTTTGTTATATAAATACAGAATTATCCAAACCAGAGTCAAACACTGAAATGACACTAAATATCAATATTCTTTATGAAACTAGATGTAAAAATAATGAACAGAAAACTAACAAGTCAAACACAAAAGTCTTAAAAAATTAATGCATCATGATCAACTAATATTTATCCTGAGAATTAAGAGCAAATTCACCATTTGAAAATTAAATAATATAATTCACCATATCAGCAAACTAAATAAAAGAGATCATCTCAATAGATGGAGATAAAGTACTTGACAAATTTTAACGTTCATTCACATCAAAAACCCTTAGCAGTAAGAAATAGAAAGAAATATTAAAAACTTGATATTTAATGGTGAAACAACTGAATACTACTTGCTTAAGATTGAGATCAAGAAAGGATGTTTTCTCTTGACACTCTAATTCAATAAGAAATAGGAGGTCTGAGAGAATGCATAAAGGTAAATAAGTGAGTAGATGATAGGTGGATGATAGATGATAGATAGATGTAGGTAGATAGGATATGAATTGAGAAAGAAAACTAAAACTATCTTTATAGAACAAAAAACTCAAAAAATCAACAAAAACACTCTCAAGTTGGTTATATATAACATATTTGTAGTAGAGAACATCAATATAAAAATTAATTGTACATTTATCTACTACCAAGAAAAACCTGGAAATTGAAATCTGAAAAATAGCATCTGAAATCATGAAATACTTAGGTAAAACTAACCAAATATGTGCATGAAAAACTACAATACATTGATAAAAAGGAGTCATTGTGGACTTAAATAGAGGGATATACTGAGTTCATGGATTAGAAGACACAGCATTAAGATATCAATTCTCCTCCAAATTGATCCATAGATTTAATGAAAGCTCAATTAAAATTACAGCAGGACTTTTTGGAATTATCAATAAGTTGATTATACAGTTTACATGAAAAGTCAAAGATTTGAAATAACAAAGTGATTTTGAAAAAAAAGAAAGTTGGAGGATATGTACTCTCTGATTTCAAGATGTACTATAAATCTGTAATAATCTAGATAGTATGACATTAATGACAGGGTAGATATATAGAACAGTGAAGCAGAACAGAGAGTATAGGTATAAACTCCACATATAGGATCGGTTGATTTTTTGTCAAAAACGAAAAAGGGAGTTCAATGGGGAGAATGTATGCCTTCTAATATGTAGTGCTAAAAGAAGTGAAAAAAAAATGCCACCCTCTTCCAAAAAGAATGAAAAAAGAAAAGAAAAAAAAAACCCACCTTAATCCATGTTATGTACCTTTTGCAAAATAAGTGACTGTAAGTTGATAGCAGATTTGACTGTGAAAACCTAAAACTATAAAACTTTGTGATCTTGGGCTAAGTGAAGATATTTTAACTATGACATGAAAATGATAATCTAGGGGAGAAAAGAAGATAAATTAAACTTAATCAAATTTTAATGCTTATCTTTTGTGAAAGACCATGCTAGGAGAATAAAAGACTAGACATAGTCTGGGATAAAATATTTGCAAAACTCATACTGACAAAGAATATACAACAAATATTCACCAAAAAATATATACAGATGGCAAATAAGTACCTGAAAAGATGTTCAACATTGCATATTATACGTAACATTATAATATACAATACTATATATACAAAAATACTATATATCTACAGATATAGATATGTAAAATGAAAAGATGTGCAATTATATATAGACTATATATATAGACTCCAAGTGCTCAAGTACTGGCAGAAATACAGAGCAACTGGAGTTTTCTCATACATTTCTCATGAGCATGAAAAATTGTAAAACTACTTTGGAAAACAATTTAGCAGTTTCTTATAAAGTCAAATGTATACATAGCATGTGACACCTAGGAAATTAACTGGGAAAAATACAAAGTTATGTTTTCAAGAAAACGTATGCAGCTTCATACTCATCTTGAACTTGAAATAACCCAAATGACCTGCACTTCATGAATGGATAAACAAATTATAATCTATTTCTACCATGGAATATGACCCAGCAGGAAAAAAGAGCTAACTATTTATACACACAACAACATCGACAGATCTCAAATCCATTTTCCTGAGTGAGAGAAGCCAGACTTGAAAGGTTACAGAACATACGATATCCTAGAAAAAACAGAATGGCAGGAATGGAAAGATCGGTGGCTTCCAGGGATTGTGAGTGGAAAGATGATTTACTGGAAAGGAAGAGTAAGAGGGGATTTGGGAGATCTTGGCTGAATCAGTGAGTGGATCTTAAGGACATTTACTGAGACTGAAGGAGGGGAAGAAAGTTTTGGAAGATAGGCTGATAAAGGAGTTTAGGAGTTGTATCTTGGAGATTAATTATTAAGTGTCTGCTTGACAAATATGTGGACTTTACCACCCCAAATGAACCCATTAACAGAGATTTTCCCAGTTTCTTAATATACTGCATACATAAAAACCTTTAACCAATCCTTTATCTGAATTTCCTTTTTCACTTAGCTCACAAATAGTAGAGTATGTCCTACATATTATATATTGGTTTTCTGTACATCCCTGATCCCTTTCGGAAAACCATCTCCAACTGTAAGCACAATGGTGGTTTTCAATATTACAAAAACTTAGCCAACCCATGAATTCACAGGCATTTCTGAGAGTCTTCCATTTGCTTAGAACCATGCTCCTCTGCTAACTGTTGAGACAGGACATTGTTCCAAAGGAGCTCCTGGTAGTTGGAAAGACAACACACACACACAAACACACACACACACATCATCCCCCTACTCCTAAGGATTAAGGGACAGTCCAGTTAAACAGGAGGTTCTGATATTTACGATCAAAGGTTCTGAGATTTAAATATTGTTTGCTTAGCTTGTGACAAGCACAAGCTTCATGTGGAAGCTATGCCATGACCTGAACCTGAGAGAATAGGAATGTCCTGTCCATTTTGAATCTAGGAATATGTCAGAATCTTCCTTCCATTACCAAAATTTGTGTTCATGTATGCTGAAGAGAAAACAATTGAACCAGTGGGTGTACAATATTCTGTGAACTGTAATGTGCCATATAATTGTCAGTTCTACCATTATTGTTATTAATGTGTGCATTATTTTCCCTTTAATCCATGAACCCTGGCTGTTAAACCTTGGTTTTAAAACCAATGTGGGTAACAGAAGATTGTTTGTGGAGACTGAAACAAAAAGCCACAATGATGTAAACCTAACACATTTTTAGTGTTGCAATGTGTCTAATTGTTACTGCCCACATGTTAATTCAGAAGCAAGACAAAGGGATACCAAAAAGAGGCCTGACCTGGGACTAAGCAAGTCTGTGTTCTGGATTTATCCCTTCTATTAATTAACTCTGTGACCCTAGGCAGGGCTCCATCTCTCTGAGGTCCTCAGATCCACCACCCATAGAGCAAAGGGGCAAGAGAACATGTGCTCCTAGGTTCCTTTTGCATAGAACACGGTATGCATTGTATGAGCAACACTGATGAAAGCTTATCATCTAGAACTTGCTAACTACATTTTATGAGGACATGGCGGAGCCAGAGAAGAAACTCAACAGGGGCAGTTCTCATGGACTTGAGTGATGTCTGTTATGAGAGGCACCCAGAACAGCTGGCCCCAGCCAGGAGGCTGCCTAATGCTGGAGGGATGCTGTGTTAACATCTGGCCCTTGGTGATGTTAAGTTACTGAGGAAGAAACTGTTAACATGCATCGGCTGGATTCAAGCTGTTACATTTGATGGTTATGAATCCCTGGGCCTCCCACTGAGCAAGAGAGTTTCTACAGAGAAGTAAATGCTATCAATAATAATAATAATAATAATTAATAATAATAACAATAATGAAAATAGTATCACAATGACTGTAATAATAGCTGGGTTTATTGTGTATTTTTCTTACTGAGTAACACTATTACAAGTAGTTTTTGTATAAACTTCTATAATTTTCACAACACTGTAAAATAGATACCATTATTACCTAAACTTTTACAGATAAGGCAACTGACACAGAAAAATTAAGTTGTATCTTATGGTCACACATTCATAAGTGGCAGGGCTAGAATTCAAATTCAAACCATCGGGCAGCCCCGGTGGCGCAGCGGTTTAGCGTCGCCTGCAGCCTGGGGTGTGATCTTGGAGACCCGGGATCGAGTCCCACATCAGGCTCCCTGCATGGTGCCTGCTTCTCCCTCTGCCTGTGTCTCTGCCTCTCTCTCTATAGCTGTGTCTCTATGAATAAATAAATAAAATCTTTAAAAAAAAAAAAAACAAATTCAAACCATCTACTTTCATAGTTGGGTGTTATATTCACTGTGCTGTAACACACACACACACACACACACACACACACTTTTTCATAGAGACAGGTATTATCAAGCGTAGAACATATCCACCAGTAAAATTGGAGGACTGTTTACTGTTTGCCCAAATTCAAGACTTTTTTCTGTTTAAAAGTTTATATTTTAACATCTTGCAACAACACATACTCTTCTTCTGCTCTGCCACTTGACAAAACTCAACTTCTCCTTTGAGATTGTGCCAGCACCATGTGAAGAGTTACAGCCTCCTTCAGTGGAGTGAGCCCGTCCTTCATGCTGCCACACGGTTTTGAATTAATTTCTCTTGTCAGCTAAGTGCATTGGCTGTTTATGCCAGACTGCTGAATCTGGTCTATGTCTCAAGTTCAGGGATGGTGTTTTGTATGCTTGTGTATACCCAGTCGCTTCTGCTATTTCTGGAATCAAGTACGTGTTTGGTAAATGTTTGATGAATGAATGCATGAGTGAGTGAGTGAGTGAGTGAGTGAGTAGAAAAATACATTGTCCCAACTGATCCTCCCGACAGCCCTGTGAGCTACGTAAGGGACCATTCTTAGTCTTCACTTTCCAGAAAACAAAATGAGGCTCAGAGAATAAAATGCGTTCTCCAAGTTTCCACTATAATTGAACTAATATGAGTTCACTCCTTGATGAGTTACAGATAGAGACTACACCGGGTAGAAATGTCACATGAAGGAAACTTTATCTGCAGGAAATAAGATGATAATGGGTAATGACTTCCAAAGCCTTGACTCTCCAAATGGGAGTGAGTTGGTTTATTTTATTAGGGTTAGGATGAATATTCAGAAAGAGGAGCTTTGGCATATGCAGAAGAAGGCATAAGGTCATGCAGGTATACTTAGAAAACATTGCTATATAGGCATCCTGTTATGTTAGTCAAGGCTGGGCTGCCCCTAGGGCAGAGTCTTTAAAATTGTAAGGAAGCAGAGGAAACTGTCAGACAAGGGGAAGGGGCTTTGCATATGCTCTGAGAGCCAGGTATAAAGTTATGGGGTCTCAGGTTCCAAATCTAGGGTAAGGGATGCAGGGTCTTGTTTACTTTTGAAACAGTACTGGGAGTTTTACCATTGCTAATGTCTCTGATATGATTAGACTATGTCCTGCCTTGGTAGTAACTGTTAGTTTTTGCATTGCCTTTGTTCTCTTAAAATCTTTTTGCATTTCTTTGTAATTTTGATACCTCCCAGGAAGTTCTGTAAGAAGTACGCTAGAGCAAGTAGAGCTGGTAAGGCATAGATGATGGAAAATAAAGGGAGGCCAAAAATGACTTCTCTTTCTTTTTCCGGGGACCCCTAACTCTTTCTACTTAGACCTCCAGTTATCAGAAATACAAGCCAGACTAGAAGCCCAAATCTTTTGACTCCCAGCCTGGTGCCCTGTCCAGCTTTGTCTAGCTGGCCCTAACCCACTGTAGACAGCGTGAAGACATGAGATGGGGCACTGTTCACAGGGTGGGAATGGTCACTGCAAACTCCCACACAGAGGGGTGTTCTTTGCCTTGCTGTTCTAGCACACCAAAGGGAGGCATAGATAGTGACTGGAATACAAGCTTTGGGTTTCTGTCATTCATTCATTCACTCATTCACTTATTCATTTAATAAGATTTTTTTTTTTTTTAGTGTCAACTGACTAAATTTCAGCTACTATTCTATGTATTTAGACTATATTAGTGAGGAAAATAGACAGTCATTGCTTTTGTGGATCTCATGTTTTGTAGGTATATATGAATGCCAGATAACTTATTATTTTCCTATCTTTGTCCTTCTGGAGATGCAAGACCTTGAGTTCTTAAAACTATATTTCCCAGACATCCTTGCAGCTGGGCTCCTATAGGAGTGACCCAGGAGAGGCGCTTTCACAGATCTGGAGTGGTAAAGAAGGAAAACCCCATAGTTGCTTGTGGAGACTGAGGCAGAGAGTTGAACAGAATCCATGGTGGAGTATGTAGCAGTTACTAGGCCAACTCTTATGTGTCCACATTCTTGAGGTTTTTATGGCAGTTGAGGCCACTATTGCAGCTTCCTTGCAATTCTCATTCTCCCAGGCTTCCGTAATGTCGTAGGTTTCATCTGATCTTAGATCTTCCAGCTCTTCTAATGATTTTTTATACACAAACTTTTCCTCTATTGAAATTTTCCCTCTTAAAATACCTAGAGAGTTTTCTCTTCCCAAATTGTATTATAATGTCAAGTAGTAATAAATTCAGTAGAATCTTGCAGCAGAGCAAGTGGGCAGAGAGAGGATGAGTAGAGTGCTCTTCCCAAGATCAGGGAAGGCTTCTCTGAGAAGTGGATCTTCACAGAGAGAACTGAATGAAGAAGCCGTGCTGACACCTGAGGGAAGTGCATTCCAGTCCTAGAGAATGGCAAGGACAAGGGACAAGAGAATATATAGTTGCTGTCTTTGTAGATAAACCTCAAGGCCAGTATGACCGTGGGATATATGAAAAGGAATAATGGATAGCAGATGAGGTCAGCAATTGACACAGGGTTCAGTTCAGGGAGAAGCCTGAGGGCCAGAGAGGTTGGATTGTATCATGAGAGTCTTGAAAAAGAAAATGAAATGAAAGAACATGACTGGGTATGCATGTCATCAGAGGCCATGCCAACTGATCAACTGGATTCCCATATCAATAATTGTAATGTGGGCAAAATTACAGAATTCATAGAGATTTTATATCGTTGCCCCATCAGATTGTCATATTAGCCCTGAGATGTCATCACAGTTTTACGGACTAGGAATCTGAAATTCAGAGACTCTGAATAGGACAGATGTCTGAGATAAAGTACAGGTAGTGTCCATTGATTGATGAATGGATAAAGAAGATGTCACACACACACACACATGCACACACACACACGATGGACTATTATTCAGCCATAAAAAATAATGAAATTTTGCCATTTGCAATGACATGGATGGAGCAAGAAGATATGCTAAGTGAAACAAGTTAGAGAAGACAAATACCATATGATTTCACTCTTGTGTGGAATTTAAGAAACAAACAAAATTGGGGTGCCTGGGTGGCTCAATGAGTCAGGCATCTGCCTTCAGCTCAGGCCGTGATACCAGGGTTCTAGGCTCGAGCTCCATGTAGGGTTCCCTGCTCAGCAGAGAGTCTGTGGCACCCTCTGCCTCTGCCTCTCACCCACTCATGCTCTTTCTCTCTCAAATAAATAAAATCGTAAAAAAAAAAAGAAACAAACAAATGGGCAGAAGGGGAAAATAAAAGAAAAGAGAAAGAGACAAACCAAGAAACAGATTCTTAACTATAGAGAACAATCTGATGGTTACTAGAGGGGAGGGGAGTGGAGGATGGGTGAAATAGGTGAAGGGGATTAAGAGTGCACTTGTCCTAGTCCTAATGAGCACCAGATGTTGCATGGAATTGTTGAATCACTATATTGTGTGCCTAAAACTAGTATCACACTATATATTAACTATCTGGAATTTAAATAAAAACTTGGAAAAAGCAGAAGGTACAACTGAATATCTATATTAAGAGTATTTAGAACCTCAAATTACCTCCTTGCCTCAGCTCAATAGATGCTGACATGTCTATTCTCACTGCAGCAGAGTTTTGGCATTTTTTTCTCTGGAGAGCTTTCTAAAGTGCAGGATATCAGACACATACCCAAACAATAATCCTTATGCTAAACCTAAACATAATCTTACTCCTAACCCCTAAACCCAACCCTAAACCTAGTCTTCTGGAGAGTTCCCTCAGCTGCAGGATACCAAGTACATACCTTCACACTGCCCTCACCCTCACCCTTACTCTGGCCATAACCCTAGATCTGAGAAGAAGAAAAAAAAATGTGATATGTATACACCCACATACACACACATACAAAGAATGTAATCTTGTCGTGTACAATGACATGGGTGGAGCTAGAGAGAAAGTATTCTGTTAAGCAAAATAAATCAGTCTGAGAAAGACAAATACCATATGATTTCACTCACAGGTAGAATTTAGTAAACAAAACAAATGGACAAAGGGAAAAAAATAAAAGAGAGAGAGGCAAACCAAGAAACAGACTCCTAACTATAGAGAAGGAACTTATGATCACCAGAGGGGAGAGGCATGGGGGGTTGGGGGAAATAGGTAATGTGGATTAAGGAGTGCACTTGCTGTGAGGAGCTCCTGTGTATTATGGAAGTGTGGAATGACTGTATTGTATGCCTGAAAATAATATTGCATTGTTTGTCAACTAACTGGAATCTAAATAAAAACTAAAAAAAAAAAAAAAAGCAGGTAGGAAGTGACAAAGCCAAGAATCAAATCCAGGTCTCCCAATTCAAAGTTAAGGGTGTTTTCTGCTAACCCATGAGTGGTTTTTGACCCAAGTATTGAAATGACCTCACTTCATAGTGTCTAAGAATAAGAGTTAATATTTGCATGGGGTGCCTGGGTGGCTCAGTTGGTTAAGCATCTGCCTTCAGCTCAGGTCATGGTCTAGGGTCCTGGGATTGAGCTCCATGTCAAGCCCTCTGCTCAGTGGGGAGTCTGCTTCCCCCTCCCCATCACTTGTGCTCTCTCTGTATCTCAAATAAATTAACAAAACCTTTTAAAAATATATTTACAGACCATTTACCCTTTATAAGGCATTGCAAAGTGTTGGACCCATGATTTGCATTGGATGGGATGATTCTAGAGTCCCAGGGGTGAAGGTCTTTGAGCTTAAGCAGCTTGTCAGTTGTTGTGTATTCAAAACAATGAGGCTTCAATCAAAGTGTAGATTTCCACTGGATAGGGCTAGAGTGTCTGAATTCTGCTTTTGTACCTGGTTCTCAGCTGTCAGGTGGGGTCAAGGCTGCTGCCCCAGAGGCCACACTTGAGTAGGCAGACTCTCTAGCACAATACTGCATTAATTTTTCAATCAAAAACAGTTTCGAGTTTCCATTCTATGCTTGGGTCTGCGAAAACAGGCATACAAAAACTCCTAAGGCCAACAGTATACACTGAAACTTTCAAAAACAAACTGATTGCTATTCATTAACATAAACTGGTTATGAACCAGTTTGAAAGCCTTTTGCTTTCATTGTCAAAATATCTAGCTTTGGACTCTGTTCAATATGTTTATGAGCAGTGTCTTTGAGTTAAAACTCTAAATGTATTTGCTTGGACTTAAACATTTTACTATACTGAGGATTGAGAGTTTGCTAATTGAATATAGTCCACAAGAGAGTTAAATATTTTTATTTATTAATAAATCAGAGAATTTTTTTGAATAAGTAATTAATTACTTTTAAAGCATTTGAATATATATATGTATTTATATATATGTTTCATTATAACGGAAGAATGATCTTAGATTAGGGGCTATATAATATTACTTTAATAGCTTTCAGATATAAAATATAGCCTTTTTAATAAATTATTGAACACATTTAATTGCAGGCTGTATACTGTGAACTATTGATCCAATAATTATTCATGTGAACTATTAAAAAGGAATGATTCATTTTTTATTTTACCATTTGAAACAATGCTTATATATTATTTATAATTTGAGAGTTAGGAATAAAAGACTTTTTAGTACAATACAATATTTCTAATGTAGGGCAAGCCTTTGTGGGAGTCCAAGGTAACATTATATAATCAAAAATTAAATAACTTTAAATTTCGGTAGGGGAAAAAAGATACCTTTTTCCCTTTGTTAAATATTTTAATTGCAGTACTATTCACCAGGAGTTATAAGCCTTCCCAATGTAACTAAAATATTTAATATGAAATATAAAATATTTTAAGTGCTCTACAGAGTTCTCAAAAAAGAATTGAAGGGGTGTTCTTTCTTTTCTCATTTTTTTTCTTTTTTGGCTCCTAGAAAAGAATTTCCTTCGTAGTTCATTTTTCCTTTTATATTAAGAACAAAGGAATTGGGCCAGCCAAGAGATTCAGAAAGGGCTGTTTAGAGCTCATCACTTAACTCGTGGTTAAAAGTTTAATCAAGTATTTTGTAGATGTGGTGCCTTATTCTGGTTTTTCCACACCCTCCTTTGATTGGCAGTTTCTCAAGTACATCTCCGTGCTTTGGTGTTTACTGTCCATCTTGTGATCTGCCGATGACCTGATATACTATCATTAATTAAGTGCATACTATGTGCCAGTCAGATGCCCATCAGAGTTTTATGTGCATCATCTCGTTTAAATGGTTCTGTCCTTAGCCCCATTTTATAAATTAGTAAAAGGAAAGGCAAAGAAGGTCAATTGAATTTCCAAGCACTTCAATCCAGGAAAGGACAGAGCTCAGAATCACAAATCAGCTCTGAGTTTTGCTCACTGCTCTCTTTCTACCTTACCATCATTGTCCTTCAGCCATTGTGTGGCTGCATTTCTCAGTGAGAGTGCTGCAGCACAAGGGCGTTGAGCAATGGTGGGAGACTGTTCCCTGCAGAAGGAGCAGCTTATGGAGAGCTTCAAGTACAGAGGGCTGTGTTAAGAGAATGCTAGGATCTGGGGAATGGAGAAGAGGTGGCAGGATGTGGAAACTACATGGCAGAGAAAGGAGTTTAAATGCAAACGTGGGAAGAATATGAGGTATCTCCATCAAGTTAATCTTAGGATCATAGTGATGGTTGTATGTGCATGTTAGAAAATAACGTGAAGGACAGGTGGGAGATGGGTAGGAATAAAATAGCCAAGAAACTAATAAGTAGACCAGATGACAGATGAGTAGGACATTAATTCAAACTCTGCTCACTCTTTACTGTCCATATGAATCCCCTGGGGATGTTGTCAAAAGGCAGAATAAGATTCAGTAGGTCTGGGATGGAGACCCAAATTTTGCATTTCTCACAAGCTTCCAGGTGATGCAGGATGTTGCTGATGCATGGAACATATTCAGATAGCATTAAGTAACAAGAAGTGAGAGTTTGATTCCTGGACCAACAGCGTCAACATCACCCAAGAATGAGTTAGAGCCACCATTCCCTACTAATTAATCAGAATTTTTGGCGGCCGCCTCTGGCATCAGTATGAGGTGAAAATGCCGAAGGTGATTCTAACGTGCAGTTTGAGAATCAACCAGTTGATAGAGAGCAGAGAAAGTGGGGATGGAGGAAAAAGTAACACTTGAAATATTTATTTAGGAAGTAGAACCAACAGGAGTCAGCGAAAGAGTAGAGCTTATTTAGTTCCTGCTTATGTTAAAAGGGTTTCTAGGATGACCTAATTTTATCTTCAAACCCCAGCTTTCTTTCCTCAAATATGAAAGTTTTTATCATCTTTCTACTGAAAGCATAGGTCATGCTTGGAAAAATCTAACATCTTCTGTCAGGCAATTAAGCAATTTGGATACTTACTTTAATTAACAACGGTGCCTAAACAAAAACCCATTGCATAAAAAGAGCTTTTTAATGGGACACGGGGATTAGCTGGAAAAATGCAGGGTGGTAATATGGATTAAGAATGATGGGGATGATGATTTCCTAAACAAATAAACAAAATTACTTTCAACATTTATTGTAAACCACCCATGAAATATCTGGCAATCTAAACAGGAAGGGAATGTTCTCGCTGCTTTATATAACACAGTATTTCATGTTAGAGAATGAACTTTAATTAGAACATCACTGGTGTCAAATTAGTAATAAATGTTTAAGACAAACTGAGATAGCGAAACTATGGGAATACTGCCACTAATGTAAAATCTGCTGTAAATTGCAAGGAATTTACATTTTCCATTAGCACACAGTCATGAGCATAAAAATGATAAAAGGTTACATACAGTTTAGGATGTTCTTTAATGCTATTAAAATTATTGCAAAGAAATGGTGTCTGTAGCACCTACAATTTCTGGAGCTTACAAATGCATGGATTCCAGTTCCTGCATCTTTCCTTTTGAGCTGCATCATGCTGGGGAAACGGATGACCTCAAGCCTGGCTTATCTTCTTTGTGAAATGAGAATAAGAGTCGCTGTTCTGGCAGCACGTGGATCTTGTGAGGCACGCGGGGTAGCAATGTGACTTCGTGGAAAGACCACGGACTTTGATATCAAAGAACTTCAGCTCCAGAGTTCCGCATGCCCTGCCTGAGACCACAAAATTTGTGTTGCTCGCTATTTTCCTCACTTGCAAGATGAAGATAAAATGCCTGAAAATGGTTGTTGTGAGAATCAAAAGAAGTAACACAAATCTAAAACATTGGCATGCAGAAGGTATCTAATAATAGCAATTAACAACATTGCCAAATGAGCATGAAGATAACTGGTGTACTCAGCAGAAATTAGGGGCCATGTTAATTTGTTATTACTTATGTCCCATTCCCGTCCTTCAGACACTTAATTTGACAATATGGACAAAGTCACCATAAAAATCCCAATGCTCTCTCTTCCTATTATGGAAGGCTTCAGAGAAATAGGTAATGCCTACATAAGTCTGTCATGGGAAATTAAAGATGGTCACACATTATTTGACACTCTTTTTTACCAAAAGATAGGCCCTATTCCCCTCTTCTTGAATCTGAGCTGGCCTGTGATGATTTTGACCACTGAAGCCCAAGGAAAGTGATGTCCTGCAAGTTTCAGTTTCCACATCTAGGCTTTTTTTTTTAAATTTTTATTTATTTATGATAGTCACACACACAGATAAAGAGAGAGAGAGAGAGGCAGAGACATAGGCAGAGGGAGAAGCAGGCTCCATGCACCAGGAGCCAGACGTGGGATTCGATCCCGGGTCTCCAGGATCGCGCCCTGGGCTAAAGTCAGGTGCTAAACCGCTGCACCACCCAGGGATCCCCACATCTAGGCTTTAAGAGGACTGGAAGCTTTTGTTGGTTTCTGGGAGCTTTGAATCCCCCTATTATCTTGCTGAAGAGAGCACATGGAAGGATGTTCCATGGAGGAGGAGGTGGGCACAGAGAAGCCAGACCTTCCAGCTGCCCCTTCTAAGGCAGAGGCACCAGAGTGAAGCATCACTTAAAAGTCACAGAATGACCCAATTGATGCCCTGTGGAGCAGAACTGCCCAGCCAAACCCTGACTGAGTTCCTGATCTGCAAAAGCATGAAATGTAAGAAAATGTATTTTCTTTTAGGTCATGAAGCTTTGAGTCATTCATTTGGCCACAACACGTAAGAGAAAACATTTGTTTCCTCAGGCTCGCGCTTCCTGCGGGAGCTCTTTGCTTTCCCTATTTGTCAGGATAACCTGCTGATCTCTCTGTTTGGCATAAGTGTCTCCCAATGTCCTATAGCAGGAATTTCTCATGGAAATCTCAATAGTATTAGGATCTTTGCTTGACAAAATCAAAATGGTGACAAGAAGATGAATCTTTGATTGCTGCACTGAAGATTTTAAAATATTAACTTGTTAACAATACTGACCCTCTTCTTGCCTTTCAACCTGGAATTTTCCAGATTGCTTATGACAATTCTCTCTTTCCATATGCTATTCTCACTGCCCAAGAAATGACATTTTTTTTCCTCTCTCACTGCTGTTAAAGAACAAAAATTCAGCTGAGTAAATCTGAAGATCTAATTGGCTTTATTCAATGATTCCTGAATCAGGCAGCACTCCTGCTTGAGGAGTTGTAGAAAATGGAAATCCTCTTTTACCACTTTTAAGTAGAATCTGTCTTTGTTTCTCTTTGACACAGGCTTAGAACACTTTAACAAGGTGAGAGAATGGAGAAGAGGAAAAAGAGGAGGGACTAGAGATATCTCCTATAAGTGAAAGAGATCCTTTGTGATAACAAGAGAAGCCCCAAAACTCTTTGGGGCTTTCATCTCTGCTCTCTATCCCTCTTCTCTGATATGCTGATTTGTTACTACTTTTATTCTCCCACATCATTTAGAACTTACATGAGTAAAGTCCCTCACATTTCTTTTTCAGAATATACTTCCTACTATAAACTTTTAACACAATATATTCAAGCCTATACTCATGTCAAAACTTGTCTGCCTATACACTTGTCTGCAGCCAAGTTTCCTTCAAATTGACCTGATGTTGATCAGCTGCTGCAGAAGTAATGGTATCCATTCTCAAAGCAGAGGAATCTCTCCTGATCTAACACCAAATTTAAAAGCAACAAAACTAAACCAAAACACACATATTGTTAGATGGAAATCAGCAGGGAACATCTGGAATTCTTACTTATGATGACTTGGAAAGATTTTCGTACATAATCTGAGTTCTTATTGTTTCATTCTAAGAGTATTCTTTCATTAGCTCATTCATTGCAAATAATTTCTGAAGTCCTATGTGTTTCCAGACAATGAACTAGGAAATCAGTCCTGAATAGGGTACAGTTTCATCCTAAAGGACACCATAAGCTAAAGACAAACTGACATGCAAACAGAGAATTTTAATGAAACTATTTGGTCCATTTAAGTGATGTTAAAACACGTCTGATCATAAAATTGATTGTAGAGCTTATAAAAGCTAAAGTTTATAGGCACGTTTATTGGAAGTTCTGTTTTGATTTACTTGGTCTGGCCTAGAAATCTAGACCTTTTTTCACAAGGTTCCTGACTGTGTGCATGTGTGTTTTAATATTGGCAGGGTTTGAATTTTAATTCCTGGTGTTATAGGAATGATGAGGAGGGGTACCCACCACAGCCTGGATAAAGAGAGTTGGCACAAGGGGAGGAACAATGTACATAGGACTTCTTAGGGTATGTAGGAGTTCACCAATCAGACTAGGTGAAGAAGAGTCTACTCCAAGCATAATAAACATTCTGTTGCAAATGTTGACATGATCAAGCTAGTGCATTTGGTGAAGTCACTGGACATTTATGGAATTAATATAAGAATGCAGATGAGTTCAAGACTGAGGCATAACTACAGAAGAGAACTATCAGCAAAGGGCCTTTTAAACTTTCATATAGAATTTTGAAACCATAGAATGACTTTATGCAGACAGTTGACATGTAGCAAAGCAGAATCCAAACTAAAGATTATGCACACTTAAAAGGCTCTTGAAATTGTCCTTAGAGCTCTGATGAGAGTATATTTTATATGAATTATAGGAAAACTCTGGGGTTTGAAATCAAGCAAGTTTCAGTCCTTTTCTGATCCTGACCGTCAATATTCATAATTAACCATGATGACTCTTTCTTCATCACTAAAACAGTGATAATCATAACTTTAAAGCTTCTATAGAATGAATCAATAAGAGAGAGAAACACACCACATGGAAATCCAGCAGTGAGATGCCCCAGGACAGGGAGAAATGAGCATTCAGAAGGTCTGGTGCTTACATTACCTGATTTAACTTCCACACAATTCTGAGATGATGATTGTTATATGTATTGTAGAAATGGAAAAAATGGGGCTCCAAGAAGTACTCTATTTTGTTTAATAACACAGAGCTAAGACAGACAGCTCACCCAGATGCAGAGTCAGGTCTGCACCTTTCATCTGCACCTATCCAAACTTGCTTCCAGAACAATTTGCCTGAAGGAACTCAATACATGCTCTTTCTCACCCTCATTGCTGCCTCACATCTCCACAGCTAGATAGATACAGGCAGATAACTACTTCAGTTTTATACCACACCTCTGTTTCTCAACTTACACTGATGTTCTTCACAGTTGAGGCAATAACTGAAGTATCAAACTATGATTCACTTCAATGAGCTTTTGTAAGCATATGTGATGTCAAATACATACAGGGTGGTAGAAAGTTACAAACTATGGTGCATGATGTTGGAGAAATAAAAATAAATACAGCTGGTCCTGCTTTCAATGGAAGGGCACACTATTCTGAAGGGTAAAGAGCATTGTCTCTGGAATCAGAAGACAGCGGTTCAAAATGTCATGTCTACCACTTCCAAGTGATGTGAAAGTATCTTACTCCCTATGGGTCTTAGCTCCCCTTCTATAAAATAGAGACAGTAACATTATCCATCTCCTAGCTTATTTGTGATTAATTTAGATATTACCTGTACATGTAAAATATGTAGTGCCTAGTGCACCGTACACAATAGATTTTTGCCATCATCACCATCATGGGCATTTTATTATTGTTAATGTTATTATTAGAGGTATGAGAGGGATGTTTACGGCATCAGACTTGGAAATGACTGCCACTGAAGCTGAATTGAGTTATATAACAGATGCAATAAGAGATGTATAATTTTGACTGAAGGATGAAGAAAGAAGCTTGAGTGAACACTTTCTGCTGAGGTGAAAAGTGCCCTGGATTAAGAATAAGACGACTGGATCTGAGTCCTGAGTCTGCCATCATCAGGTCAGTTGACTTGTCTAAGTCCTTTCAGCTCTCTGATCCTTATTTTTCCTTAGTTATAAAGAAAGAAAGAAGAAAGAAGAAGAAGGAAGAAGAAGAAGAAGAAGAAGAAGAAGAAGAAGAAGAAGAAAAGAGAGAGAGATATCATATCCCCAGCATGCTCTCTATTCTTTGTGGCGCTGTGAGGCTCCCCTGGGAGCATTTGTGGAATGGCTGAGGCAGAGCCCCATAGGCCAGCTCCCAGCAGCTCTGATCTTCCCTCTACAGACTCTGTGCCTACTTTCATTTTTCAGAGATTCAGAATTTCCTCTTGACCATCTCCTGTTTCTCCCATAGAGCTCAATGAGCCTCTTAAGAACTGTCTTTCTCACTAGATTCACCTTTTCACCTGACCAGGAGTGCACTTTAGGGCTCATTAGGCTTTGATCAAATAATCTGTCACATGCCTCACCTCTATGTTCACTGGGATCTTGCTATTTCCTGCTTCTCTATCATTTGATCTGGCACTTCATCCTTAAGTGTAAGCATGTTCTAGTTTTTTCCTGTTCTTGTCCCACATTTACGCTGTTTTGCATCTGCCCTGGTGTCTTCCATTTCTGTATGCTCAAGCTGGTTTTTCTGTAGGATCTTATTCAAGTTCCAAGGCTTCTCTTTGGCATTTCTAACCTCTATTCTGATACATCAGAAGGATGTATCAGGCAATAAATGGACGTTCTCAGATATCATAGAATCCCTCATTCTAGCAAATAAAAACAAAATACTGTTGTCATCAAATATAAGCATAATAGCAAATTTTCCTCATAATCTAAATTTTTGATGAATTGGCTTAGATGCCAGAGCTCATTTACTGACCCTAGGAACCCATGGAAAATACATACACAACAGTTAATACATGGGAAACAGTGCAAAAACCAAAATGTCCAAACCTAAATTCAGTGACAAGTCCATTTACCACAATATTTTCCAATTTCCTTTGATGAATCAAAAATAATAATCATAAATTACCATGCACATGCACAGGCAGTGCCAGGAAAATTATGGATTCTTAGCAAAGAATTTAGGATAATGATGATGATGATGATGATGATGGTCATCATCATCATCATAGTATAGACATTGGCATTCTGGCTCCCTAAACAGCCATATCTAGTTTGAAATGCCTTTACTGAGTCATATTGCAACATAATCTTTTACTTTTATGGAAATTTCCAGCAAGCTCCATGATCAGCTAAAAATTGGAGAGTTATTTGAGGCAGACCAGGTGCAATAATCAAGTATAGTTAGGCCAAGAATAAGATTCATTTGGTACAGGTTTGTAGTTCCTTAAATCTGAGTCTGTCACATTCAAGTGGCTACTCAATATGATTATTGATCAGGGCTTATTTTTTTAAAAGATTTATTTATTTATTTATTCATGAGAGAACAGAGAGAGAGAAAGAGAGAGAGAGAATGAGAGAGGGGGGCAGAGACACAAGCAGAGGGAGAAGTAGGCTCCATGCAGGGAGCCTGAGATGGGACTGGATTCTGAGTTTCTAGGTTCAGGCCCTGGGCTGAAGGCAGCGCTAAACCACTGAGCCACCCGGGCTGCCCATCAGGGCTTATTTTAAAAGGCAAATTTTCTCCTTGGCTTGTCAGTCTCTTCAAACCTTCCTCTATGCAGCAGTGATAACACTTATTTGTAAATGTCTTTTTATCTAGCTCTTTCTTTAGACTATAAGCTCCCAAGGGCAAAACTCTCACTGCGATTTGTTCATCTTGGCACACGTACCATCCAATAGCATATCCAGTGGATACCAGTGGTTCAATAAGACAGAAGAAAGGAAAGAAAGAATTTTGCAGGAGATATAAATTCAAGGAAAATACTCAGAACTGAATAATATAGGCCATGAGACTCTCTTAGTGAAGTGATTCCTACCTCTATTAGGGATATTCATAAAAGCATATTTTGTACAGAGCCTTAATGGACTGGGCTTGGCTGGAAGGGCTGCCTTGAGAGGAAAACCCAGCCTATGACTCACTCCATAGCCTTGAGCAAGTCACATCATCTCTTTTAGTTAATACCTGTTGATAAATTAATTTCTTCATTAATGTTTCATTCTATAAAAGGAGTTTACAGATTAATTAGTTAATATACATAAAGTACTTCAATTAAGGTAATTGCCATTAGCTTCAAATAGTCTCATAAGTCCCAGTTTGGGAATAGTCCAAAATCACTATTTCTCAAGAGATTTCTGATAATTATCCAATGTTCTCCAGAAAGTCCTATATCATAGTACTCATTTCCAAAGTAATTAATTTTTCCTTTCTAAAAGTTTGACTCTAGCCATTAAAATGCCTATGGTTCATCTCAGTCAACCAATAGATGAACCTACATAGCATTAAAGCTGATGGTGTTTGGAGATAATCTATCCCTTCTCTACCATTTTAAAATAGCAAGGAATTGAGGCTTCTGTACAGTAGGTAAATGTCTCAAGGAAAAAAAATCTCAAAATCTGGGCTTAAACTAGAATTTGAGGGACAAAAATCCATCCTTTCACTCTATCCTATACTCTACTGTTAAAGGTGAAGAGATGGTTATCTACTACATTTATCATAGGAAACCATTTGTAATATATTTGTAAAATCACTACGCTGTACACCTGAAACTAATATAATGTTGCATGTCAACTATACCTCAGTTAAAATTTTAAAAAGAAATGTTACTTAAAATGGTGTCATTAAAGATCAGATCTCTAATTAGTGGCAGATAATGTTCTTTATAAGTTATGATGGAAGATAGGAAGTTTAGCTAAAAAACAAAACGTCAGAACCAATATTATTTAAACACACATAATGCTCTACAGAATATTTTCAGTTACATTACCATATCTAATTTCTATAACTTTCCTAAAAGTTAACAACTATCATTACTAATTCACATGTCATGTGTAGCTGAGTATGGTGATTAAGTGTGGTTCTCTATATCTATATGATGGAATATTATTCAAGTATAAAAAATAATGAAGTTCTGATACATGCTACACCATGGATGAGCCTTGAAAACATGCTAAGTGAAATATTTTTCATGCATAAAGGAGCAAATATTGTATTATAACACTTATAAAAAATGTCTGGAATGTGCAAGTTCATAGAGAAGGAAAGTAGATTAGCTGTTACCATATTCTAGGGAAAAGGGAATGGTGGCATTACTTAATGGGTATGGATTTTCTGTTTCAGTGATGAGGACTATTTGGAATTAGATGGTGGTGATGGCTGTACAATATTTTGAACATAGTTAATGCCACTGAACTGCATAGTAAAAAATGGTCATAATGGCACATTTTATGTTGTATAAATTGTACCACAATTACAAAACCAAAAAAATAGAGAGTGTATAAATTGTACCACAATTACAAAACCAAAAAATAGAGAGTGATTCTAAAGTAGAACCATCCGAGTTTGGAATCCAATCCACCACTTCCTGACTATTTGGCACTTGTAAATTCCTTACCTTTGACTCCTCATTTATAAGATGGACTAAAAGTAATAATGTTTTATAGAGATATTATCATTAATAAGTTGAAAAAGCCTAGATATAACTTTCCAAAATTTGTGTCATAGGAAGATCTGTGGTCTAAACCCCATTCTACATCCTTGACCCTCAAAGTCTATACTCTTTCCATGTTTTGACTACATTTTTGGAATTTTAATCAAAAATTTTCCATATATTATGAAATTAAGTAATACTATTTTTCTGTTCTCCACATATTCATAATTACCTTTCTATTAAAATATTTGTTGATGTGAAGCTTAATCTCTCAAAGGCAGGTCAGTAGAAATAAGATGGGAAATAAGGTCTCATGGAACTGAAATTCAGTAGACTTGATGTCTAATAGCGGTTTTGTATAATCATAAGCGAGCCATCTATGTCTTCAATTTCAATACTTCCATGTTCTTTTCTTTAAAATATTTGAATCAGATACTCAAGGAAGATGATAGAACAGGAGGAGCCAGCCTGAGCTCACCCTGGCCCACATCTTCAACTAGATATCATCCATATCCAAGTCAGCAAACTGGAGAGTGATCTGAAGACTGGCTAAACAAACTCCACAACTAAATACAGAGAAGCTGCAGCTGAAAGGTTTTAGGAAGCTCAGAATGGTGGGAGGCTGACTATAGGAGGGAGGGAGTTGCACTTGTGGAGAGGGCAGAGAAACAAGCTCTCACACCAAGAAGCTCACATGCAGAAAACAAATCCTCATAATGTTTGGCTTTAAGAACCAGAGGGGTTGAATTTCATGAGTTTATTTTTTCTTTTCTTTCTTTTAATTTAAATTCAACTAGCCAACATACAGTACATCATTAGCCTCAGATTTATCAGCATATAACACCCAGTGCTCATCACATGCCCTGCTTAATACCAATCACCCAATTACCCCATCCCCCCTGTCCACCTCCCTTCCAGTGAGTCTCAATTTATTTCCTATAGTTAAGAGTCTCTTACGGTTTTTCTCCCTCTCTGATGACTTCTCGTTTAGTTTTCCCTCCCTTCCCCTGCAATCCTCTGTGCTATTTCCTAGACACCACATATGAGTGAAACCATATGATAATTGTCTTTCTCTGACTGATTAATTTCACTTAGCATAATGCTCTACAATTTTAGCATAATACTCTACAGAATTCTACAGTTCCATCCATGGTGATGCAAATGGTAAGTATTCATTCTTTCTGATGGTTGAGTAATATTCCATTATATATATATAATATATATATCACATTTTCTTTATACATTCATCTGTCAATGGACATCTTATAAAACCAGTGAGACTTGGAACCTAGAACTGTCTCAGGACAAGGCAAGACAGGCAGGTGAGTGACAGTGGAATAGCTACCCTTAAGGAGACAACAGATTGCCCAGAGAAACAACATAAAAATGGCCATTTAAACTACACTGGGAGGAAAATGGGAGACAAATCTGTTCCTACTGATTTTTCAGCATTTTGGGGGGACTTCTTCAAAAGTGAAGGAGCTGACAGGTACCATTTTTCTCCCACAACCCCAGAATAAAAAGAAAGACACCTGCAGGAGGCAAAACTGCACAGACACTTGCTACCTAAGCCAACAGCTGTGCACCACACCCACGAGTTCTCCTGATGACATGCCCACTCCAAACCTGCTACCCTTGACAAAAGGCAAATTTTGTGTCAAAGAAGCACATCTCCCAGCCCCAGCTGTTGAGTGCATAACTACCACCATGAGCCATGCACATTCACTGCACTGCACCCAGCCTATGTCCCAAGCCACCATTGCACACTGCCCGCAGCTGCATGTGCCTAGCTGCCAGATGCATACTGCCACCACACACTGTGCCCAACTTCCACACTATGCCCAGATGCATGCCTCAGCCACTAGGTGCCAGACACAGCTGCTCCCAGTCATTGCCATGTACCACAACCAGCCTCATTCCCCCAGCCACCCTGGCACACAGCCCTCAGCTGCCGCAGCGCTTCTGGAAATCCAGCATAGGATTAGTGGCCCGGCACAAATTTTGCTAATACCCTCCCTTGCTCCCAAGCATCCTGCTGAGCACACCCCCTCAGAGTTGGTCTGCCTGGGTCTCACTAACGCCACGGAGAGAAGCACACCCCACAACAAGCAGAGAATCAGTGCAGATGACTGCACTGGAAGGAAGAATGACTTGGAGACAACAACAAGGTGAAAGCAACACATATATGATACTCTACTGAAGTGCCAGGTTCTGGTGAACAGAGGACACTGCACTTCAGGACACAGCACCACCTCCCCTTCATAAAGTTACTTCAAGAGCAGAAGACACAGCTGACTTTCTTAACACACAGAAACAGACACAGAGAAGCAGCCAAAATGGGAACAGAGAAATTTGTTCCAAATGAAAGAACAAGACAAGACCATAAACAGAGATCTAAGTGAAATGGATACAAGTGACATGACTGATAGAGAATTTAAAGCAATGATCATAAGGATACTCACTAGACTTGAAAAAAGAGTGAAAGACATGAGTGAGACCTTTAACACAGAGATAAGAATAACATCAAAGGTAAAGGTCACAATAAGTAAAATGAGAAACACAACTGATGGAATGAACAGAAGGCTGGAAGAAGCAGAGGAGTGAATTAGTGACCTAGAAGACAGAGTAATGGAAAGTAACAAGCTGAACAAAAAAATCTATATGCTGCCTACAAAAGACTCATTCTAGAACCAAAAACACCTGAAGATTTAAAGTGGAAGGTGGAGAAACATCTAACATATGCAAATGGATGTCAAAAAGAAAGCCGATTAGCAATATTATGTTGGACAAAATAGACTTTAAAATAAAAACTGTAACAAGAGACAAAGAAGGAACCATAATAACAAATGGGGTAGTCCAACAAGAAGACATAATAATTGTAAATATTTATGCACCCAACATAGGAGCACTCTAATACATAAAACAGTTGAAAACAAGCATAAAGGGACTAAATGATAATACTACAGTAATTGTAGAAGACTTTAACACCCCATTTACATCAATGGACATACCATTGAAACAAAAAATCAACAAGGGAAGAATGGCTTTGAATGACACTCTGGAACTGTGGATTTAACAGATATATATATTCAGAATATTCCACCCTAAAACAGCAGAATACACATTCTTTTCAAGTGCACAAAGAACATTCTCCAGGATAGGTCATGTATTAGCCCATAAAACAAACTTCAACAAATTCAAGAAGATCAAAATCATACCATGCTGGGATGCCTTGGTGGCTCAGCAGTGGAGCATCTGCTTTCAGCTTAGGGCATGATCCTGGAGTCCCAGGATTAAGTCCCACATCAGGCTTCCTGCATGGAGCCTGCTTCTCCCTCTGCTTGTGTCTCTGCCTCTCTCTCTCTCTCTGTGTGTGTGTCTCTCATGAATGAATAAATAAATAAATACTTTAAAAAATCATGCCATGCCTTTTTTTCTGACCACAAAGCTATAAAATTAGAAGTCAACCACAAGAAAAAATCCAGAAAGGCCATAAGCACATGGAGGTTAAAAAAGCTACTAGAGGAGCCAGGGTGGTAGAGTCAGTTAAGTATTTGCCTCTTGGTTTCAGCTCAGTTCATGATCTCAGAATGGTGAGATAAAGCTCAGCATGGAATCTACTTAAGTTTCTCTCTTCCTCAGCCCCTACCCCCCACAAAATAAATAAATAAATCTTAAAAAAAAATAACATGCTACTGAACAGTGAATGAATCAATCAGGAAATAAAAGAACAAATAAAAAGACACATGGAAACAAATGACAAGTGACAATGAAACCACAACTGTCCAAAACCTCTGGACTGCAGCAAAAATTTATCTAAGAGGAAAGTTTATAGTGGTATAGACATTCCTCGGGAAGCAAGAAAAATCTCAGATAAATAACCTAACCTTTCACCTGTAGGAGCTAGAAAAAGAACAATGAATAAAACCTAAAACTAGTAAAAGGAAAGAAATAATAAGGATTACAGAAGAAATAAATGCTGTAGAAACTAAAGTGAACTAAACAAACAAAACAAGTAGAAAAAAATCAATGAAACCAGGAGCTGGTTAAAAAAAATCGATAAAATTGATAAAATTCTAGCCAGACTTATCAAGAAAAAAGAGAAAGGACTCAGATAAATAAAATCACAAATTAGAGAGGAAAGATAACTGCCAACACCACAGAAAGACAAATAATCATAAGGAAATATTATGAAAAACTATATGGCAATAAACTAGACAATCTAGAAGAAATGGATAAATTTCTAGAAACGTATAAACTACCAGAACTGAAATAGGATGAAATAGAAAATGTAAGGAGACCTATAACCAACAAAGAAATTGAATCAGTAATCAAAAAACCCGCAGCAAACAAAAGTCCAGGACGAGATGGCTTCACAGGCAAATTCTAAAGAAAAGTTAAAGAAAACATTTAAAGATACATTTAAGGAAAAGTTCATACATATTATTCTCAAACTATTCCAAAACAGAGAAAAAGAAGGAAAACTTACAAATTCACTCTATGAGGCCAGCATTACCCTGACACCAAAACAAGATAAACACACCACTAAAAAAGAAAAGTACATACCAATATCTCTGATGAAAACAGATACAAAAATTCTCAATTAAAAATTCAACAGCACATTTAAAAAAATCATTCACCACAATCAAGTGGGACTTATTCCTGGATCACAAGGGTTGTTTCAATATTCACAAATCATTCAGGGTGTTACATCACATCAATAAGAGAAAAGATAAGAACCACATGATCATTTCAATGGATGCAGAAAAAGTATTTGGCAAAGTACATCAATTCATGATAAAAAAAAAAACTCTCAGCGAAAGTTTAGATGGAACATACACCAAAATAAATAAGGATATCTATGAAAAAAAATACAGCTAACAACAACCTTAATGAGGAAAAAACTAAGAGCTTTTCCCCTAAGATCAGGAACAAGACAGGGATGTTCACTCTCACCACAGATATTTAACATAGTACTAGAAGTCCTATCCACAGCAATCAGACAACAAAAAGAAATAGAAGGCATTCGAATTAGCAAGGAAGAAGTCAAATTTTCACTATTTGCAGATGACATGATACTCTATATAGAAAACCTTGAAGACTTCACCAAAGAAAGAACTACTAGAATTGATATAAAAATACAGTAAAATCACAGGATACAAAATCAATGTACAGAAATCTGTTGCATTTATATATACCAATAATTAAAAAGCAGAAAAATAAATTGAGGACTCAATCTCATTTATAATTTCACCAGAAACAATCTGATACCTAGGAATAAGTCTAGCCAAAAAAGATAACAGGTCTGTACTATGAAAATTATAGAACACTAATGAAAAAATGGAAAATGACACAAAGAAATGGAAAAACAACCCATGTTCATGATTGGAAGAACAAATATTGTTAAAATATCTATGCTACCTGAAGCAATCTACACATTTAATGCAATCCATATCAAAATACCAACAACATTTTTCACATAACTAGAACAAACAACTCTAAAATTTGTATGGAGCCACAAAAGACCTCTAATAGCCAAAGCAATCTTGAAAAAGAAAATCAAAGCTAGAGGTATCATAATTCTGGACTTCAAGTTATATTACAAAGTTATAGTAATCAAAACAGTATGCTACTGACACAAAAACAGACACATAGATCAAAAGAACAGAAAAGAAAACCCATATATGAACTCATAGCTATATGGTTGATTAATCTTTGACAAAGGAGGCAAGAATATCCAAAGGGAAAAAGACAGTATCTTCAACAAATGGTGCTGGGAAAATTGGACAGCAACATGCAAAAGAATGAAAAGGGACTACTTTCTTACACGGGACACAAAATTAAATTCAAAATTGATTAAAGACCAAACTGCAGGAACTGAAACCACAGAAATCCTAGAAGAGAACAAAGGCTGTAATTTCTTTGATATTGGCCATAGCAACATCTTTCTAGATGTTTCCTGAGTCAAGAGAAACAAAAGCAAAAAATGAACAATTAGGACTACACTGAAATAAAAAGCTTCTGCATAGTCAAGAAAACAATAAAACTAAAAGACAATCTACAGACTGGGAGAAGATATTTGCAAATATATATCCAATAAAGATTTAGTATCCAAAAATATATTTAAAAAAAAACAAAACTCAACACCCAAATCCCAAATAATCCAACTAAAAATGAGCAGAAAAAAAATCAACAGACATTTCTCCAATGAAAACATCCAGATGGCCAACAGACACATGAAAAGTTGTTCATCATCACTTATCATCAAGGAAATGCAAATCGAAACTACAATGAGATATCTAAATGAACCAATAATGAAGCAGCAGAAAGAGAAATTAAGGAACCAATCCCATTTACAATTGCACCAAAAATCATAAGATACCTAAGAATAAACCTATAAGAATGACTAAAATCAACAACACAAGAGATAACAGGTGTTGGCAAAGATGTGGAGAAAACTGTTGGTAGGAATGCAAACTGCTGCAACCACTGTGGAAAGCAATATGTAGGTTCCTCAAAAAGGTAAGAATGAAACTACTCTATGGTCTAGTAATTGCACTACTGGGTGTTCACCCAAATAATGCAAGAACACTAATTCCAAGTGATACATGCATACCTGTTTATAGCAATATTATCTACAATAGGCAAACTATGGAAGCAGCCCAAACATCCATCATTTGTCGAATAGGTAAAGAAAATATGTATCCGTATATAGTATATACATATATGATATATATATAATGAAATATTGTTCATCCATGAAAAAATAATGAAATATTGCCATTTGCAACAACATGAATGGAGTTGAGAGTGTAATGTTTAGCAAAATATGTCAGTCATGAAAAGGCAAACCATATGGTTTCATCCATATGTAGAATTTAATAAACAAAACAAATGAGCTAAAAAGTAAAAAAAAATGAAAAGAGACAGACAGACAGACATAGAAGCCTAGAGACAGACTCTTAACTATAGAGAAGAAACTTATGGTTACCAGAGGGGGATGGGTTAAATGGATAATGTGGGGTAAGGAGTGAACTTGTCAAGATGAGCACAGGATGTTGTATGAAAGTGTTGAAATCACTATATTGTACACTTGAAACTAATATAACACTGTATGTTAACTAACTGGAATAAAAACAAAACCAAAAATAAAAATAAAATATGTGAATCAGAAGTTTAGATGATCTCAGGGGCACCTGGGAGGCTTAGTCCATTAAGCGTCTGACTTTGGTTCAGGTCATGATCCTGAGGTCCTGGGATTGAGTCCCACATTGGGTTCTCTGTTCAGTGGGAAATCTGCTTCTCCCTCTCCCTCTCCCCCTGCTTGTGTTCTGTCTCTGTCTCTCTCTTAAATCAAAAAACAAAATCTTAAAAAAGTTCAGATGTTCTCTTTATTAAAATATAGTTAAAACATTGTGAATTTTAAACTACCTAAGCTTGTATATGAGGGTATGAGTGGGTATTAGGTGGAGGATGAGTAATAGGAGACAGTAAGAAGTTTGTATTAGGTTGTGGAAGATATTAAGTAGGAGTTATGATGGAACCCAGGCAATCTGATCATACTGAGGTCTGTGTTATAAGACATCAAACTGCATTTCCTTGTTGTATGAAGTGTATGAACATATATTGGAAAATGGATGAGGATCCAGATGAATTTGACCCATTAATCCTATGATAATGTGATAGAGGAAGGAAATTTGGCACAAGTCAGGCTAGAGTTTAAATGCAGAATTATTATCTATATGCATTTGGGAAATTCACCCAGAGTCCCTGAGTTTCAACTTCAAAAACTGCAATTTGGAAAGAAGAATATCTAATTCATAATTTCATTGTGAGATTGTTTATAAAGATAATGTAGGTGGGGTGTCTGTCATTGAGTAGGTGCTCAATAGTGGTATTTTGTATATTGCCTTACTCCAGCACAACACAAGTCCACTGATTTACTTTGGTTATCTGTCTGGTTTTATATTTTATTATGTTATGCTGTCAGGTAAGTTTGGATTTTCAGGTTTAACCTCTTGTTAGTGTTGCTTTAATTGCATTTCTTATCTATGAGGCTTAAACCTAAATGAGAATTAAGGAAACAATTCCATTTACAATAGCATAATAAAGATTAAAATACCTAGGAATAAACTTAACCAAGGAAATTAAAGCCTTGTACACTGAAAACTATGAAATATTGATGACAGAACTTAAACAACACATAAATAAATGGAAAGTGTTTGTGAATTAGAAGATTCAAACAGATCGAGACTCAATGCTACCTCCATGAAAATATCGGTATCATTTTTTTACATTAAAAAATTTCTAAAATTCATATGGAAACACAAAAGACTCAGAATAACCAAAGTGATCTTCAGGAAGAAGAACAAATCAGGAGACAACACACTTCTGATTTCAAAATATGTTACAAATCTACAGTAATTAAAACTATATGGTACTGGAATAAAGATTAATGGGTAGACCCATGGAACAAATGGTTCAGAATTAAACCTATTAATATACAGTCAACTGATCTTTGACAAGTGTGCCAAGAATACACAATGGGGAAAAGGTATTCGGTCTGACAAGGGCTTAGTTTCCCTCATGATAGCTGAGTTTTAACACCATTGTCAATGCCTGAAATCAGAAGAAAAGAAACCTCAATTTCGATATTGGCAAATGTTAGAGGTAGTTTGAGAAAAAGGAGACATTCTGGCTACCCTTTCATTCATCCTAACTTGTGAGCCACCTAGCTTATTTTCATCTATGCATCTATAATTGCCAGTATTACTAAAAATTATATGCATAAGAAATGAGGGGTTTTATGAGAAAAATGATTTTTTTCTCCATAGGTGCTGAGTGAGGACATATATTGGTACATACAGAAGACCACAACTATGCAGAGGCCATATACATCCAAAAATTAACCTTGGATTTGATGCTTGGAGCCATCACATTCAACATTAAAGCCACTGTGCACCCTGCAGGTGGGTGGAAAAGATCTAACTCTTATCAGTAAAGGCCTCATCTTTCTTTATGTGGAGGCAGATGAGTTTATTTCAGTCCAGAATGATATTATCTTTCTAAGTAACACATTTCCCCAGAAATACCTTAGAAGTTCCCAGTGGATTACAATTTGGAAATGATGTTATATTTAAAAAGGTGGCTTTAGGCCAACTTGCAAGTATTCATCTCAATGTACATCACATCATTAACTGTTTCTCTCAATATTTTTCATCAGCAAATTCAAAAAGGAGCGTGCAGGGTTATGAATCAGCTAAATTCTATCTGCACTTTTGTCCCAGTGGTTATTAAACATTTATCTTTTGTGGAGATAATGTTTGAACCACCTAAGGGGTGCCAATTATATCAAACTATGTTCACTCCAGATAAACATAACTAGAAATAAAATGCATCTTCTTCATCTAACTTTTTCTGTTGCTGTGTTTGCCTTCCTTCTCTCATTACTGTAAATCTTCAATTTTTTTTTTTTGCAATGGTGATAATAATCATGTATAGTGTTCTTTTTCTCATGTCTATTTGGTGCGGTTGGTTTTCTTCTAGTGCTTCATTATTGTTTTAATTTCTCTCTATTTATTTGTTCATTTGCAATAGGGTTAAAGTCCAGTTGTTTATGGAAGTGTTAGTGAAACATAATTTTCTTCCATAGGCCCAAATATTTGTCATAAGCCTAATGATTGGGAAATTAATGATGGTGATAACATTTAAGCAGTAATATTTATACAGAAATTTAACTTTTGTATATATTACTGAATTTGATTTCTGTTAAAGTAGGAAGAACAGATGGTACTTTATAAGTTAGAAGATTTGATGTTTTATAAATGAAGAGTTTAAATTATATGCAAAGAGATGGGACTGAAAGTATTAAATTCTATGCCCAAGATTACATACAGCAGACATTGCCAAGCCAAACCTTCCTTCATATCTTCATGATTTTTAGGATATGCAGTCTTTCCATTGCATTTCATTGCTTTACCTCTATATCAAGAGGTCTATTTTTATATGAAGGGGTAAGATAGTGTTACCTTCCTTCTTTATCACCACTTTTTCCTTACCCCTGGTTTATAGTTGTGTTTCTGCTATTTGCTCTATGCACAACTCAAACTGAGGTACAAGTGACCTTTTGTATGTTGCCTAAACATATTTATTCATGTTATTTATGTGAGTAGTGTCTAATTTCCAGAACTATATTCCAAAACCCACCTTGGAGAAAGTGAGTTTGCAGACACTTGTGGCACTGACTGGTCCATAAAGCTACCGTGAAGGAAAATAAAGAAATGCATAGGCACTGAGAGGGTTTTTATTCATTCCTAAAGCTTCCATAAACATGATCTATGACTTTACAATGCAAGGCATTCCAGAAACAAATGCTAATTTACATGACTCTTTTATTATTTATTGGATTTTTTTCTTTGACTTTATTTGATCTTTGCACTTTGTTCTGCTCATTATAAGAACTGAAATCCTCTGTATTTTTCCTTCTGAGTAAATATCATAAATAATTCAAAACCCCTCAATGCCAGTGAGGCGTATTGGGGAAAAATAATGCGGTGTCCCTTTCTATTTTGTTTGTTCTTCAGGTCACATAAGGTGGGTGGTCCAGGAGGGAACAGTTAGGTTTTAAATTACTAAGATTTTATCTGAGTTATTTTATTAAAGTCAATACTTTTCCCCCCATTTATATGGTGAATATAAAATCATAAGAACAACAAAAAATAGGTCACACAAGAAAGTTACAGGAAGACATAGTATTGAATTAATTGAATAATGTTATATTCAAGAATTAAATAAGATTGGAACTCAGTCTATTTATATCAAATCAACATTTTTCAAAATCAAGTGTCAAAAATGGAAGTACCCCATAGAACACACTGTAAATCCAATACTGCATTATTTTGTAGACCATTCATTCATTCATTCATGCACTTAATTATTTACAGAATGTGAATCTATGCCAACAAATGTGTTAGCATTAGGAATTCAGAATAACAGAACATGACTCTTGCCCTCAAGGATTTTACTGTTAATGATTAGAATAACTTTGTGTGCAAATAACAGAATTGGTTAAGGATTGTAAGGCAGATGACTCTGAAATAAGAAAGAAGGGACAGCTCATCAGATTAAAGGCATCTGGAAAGGTTTGCTGGAGAAGAGAGCACTGCAGTGTGCTGTGCAGAAGGATGAAGAAGTATGCATCAAGGAGACAGACAAGTCTTATTCTCCATTAGTGCATCATTGGCCTGGTATGTCAGTGCCAGGGCTATATGCTGTGCTTGATGAGTAAATATATTTACCAAGGTAGCCAGTGTTGGAAAGATGGACTGTAATGAATGCAAATCATGCCAAATGAGCTGGAAAAGCTTTATCTATTATCATCTAAGAAATTTGTTCACAACTTGAGTTTAGAGCAGAGCAAAAGATGGATTTTACAGTATGTAACTCAAGAGTCAAAGAGTAAAGACATGTTGTCATTAACACAGCTGATACCTAAAGCTTATGCTTATTGTTTTCTGGCCATGAAATGGTGGGTTAGAATGACTTTAATTAAAAACATATCTACTTTAGGGGGATCCCTAGGTGGCGCAGCGGTTTAGCGCCTGCCTTTGGCCCAGGGCGCGATCCTGGAGACCCGGGATCGAATCCCATGTCGGGCTCCCAGTGCATGGAGCCTGCTTCTCCCTCTGCCTATGTCTCTGCCTCTCTCTCTCTCTCTCACTGTGTGCCTATCATAAATAAATAAAATTTAAAAAAAAATTAAAAAAAGAAAACCTTAAAAAAAAAACATATCTACTTTAGGCAGCTAATGCTTTTAGAATGCAACACATTTCAATTAATTTCCAGTAATGTACCCAGTACAGTGGGAAATATGTATACACACTGCATCTTATTACATGCAAGAAGGTTACAGATTTATTCCTCATTGTTATGTCCATTCTCCAACAGTGAAACTCTTGAAGCTGCCACAACCCCTCACCCTTCAGGATGCTCTTCTGCAAGAATGACTTCATTCACTAGAGACACAGAGAGAGGCAGAGGCAAGAATGACTTCAAAACAGCTTTCTGCAACTATTGTTTAAAATGTAACAGTGGGGTGTAGGGAGAAAAAAAAAAGGAAAAGAAATGCAGTTGGAATTTGAGGACTTTTGTTCTTGTCCTAGAACATTTCCCTGTCATGAAAAAAGGCAGAAATTAAGTAAAAATAAATATTTACTGAGTGTCATATAATGTGTGTATGTATATATTTATGAGATGATGAAATTAAATGTCACTTATCCTCCGGAAGGCCATTACAGCTAGGGAGAACTGGAAACCCAAGAAAATGAAGAGAGGAAAGTAGATTCAGGCAGAGATGAGAAGAAAAGGTGTACACATAGGTGACAAAGAATCTAAAGGTCACCCCAAGTTGCAGAATCAATAAGAAGTGACAAACATACCAGCTTCCAAACCTGGAATAGAAATGCTGGAACATGTATAGCCTGAAATAATATTCTCACACATAAACTTTTTGTTTGCTGTACTATTTAAAGATGCATGGATGTGTCCTGAAATGGATAGATACCTTTGCACATGTAAACAGGGTCTTCTTGCTTTGTTCATATACTTATTTGTCACCCAGTATTGAATCAAATGTTTACTAAGCACCACCCATGAGCCCAAATATGTTCCACATACATGGGGGTACACGGGCAAATATGGTGAACACAGGTTCTACTCCATGAATATACAATTATAGAGACTACAAACCGTGAAATGGGGGGATACGGGAGACAAACATTATGAAAAGGAGGTGTAGTATGATAAGGAATAGAATTTTAGTTAGACATAATCTACTCTGACACTGGAAACCTAATGATTTTCCTTTACTCTGCCAAAATAATGATATATACTACAGAGAATCTTCTCTTCGAACATCTTGGCTTTGTAGAGAAAGGGCTTCAAGTATCTCATTAGTTTAAAACTATCCACATTTTGCTACATTTCCAGTCCCATATTTTGCTTCTTAATTACCACTATTTAAATGGCCTTTCAAGATCGGCTGTAAATTAAAATTGATCCACTGTCAGCAATCTCCAACAGTTGGCAGCAAACTATTGATACAGATGAGATTCCAGTTGCATAGTGTCTTTCTGAGAAGACAAAAATGTAATGAAATAAGCCGACTCTGCAGCTTGGCACAAAAGGCAAAATGTGATTTTTTTTTTCTCCAGCAAGAGAACTTAAATATAAATAACTAACCACGTTTGGAAAATGCAAATAAATGTGTACGAATAAAGAACGGGAGCTTATATCTTTATGCCCTCGTGAATGCCTGTGTAATCTTGTTCTTTTATCTAAAAAACAATCTTCCTTTTGAAATACGCTTAAGGGTATGTTGACAAGAACATATACTTTAGATCTGAACTGAAATCTTGTTTTGTCTTTTGCAAGTTGTGTGATTCAGAGAAAAAACAAACATTTCACACCCCAGTTTACTCATTTATGAAATCTAAATTAATAATCTCCCTATAATTACGATAATTAAATAAGAAAATAGAGGGACTATCAATAGAATATCTAATACAGTGCCTGACACAAGGCAAAGGAGTATCATGAAGGATGACATAGTACATGAAGGGTATGGCCAAAGGCCTTAAGTTATTTCTAGGAAGCAAAATTTATATGTATTCATTCTGAGATGCTTTCTATCAGCCTCAGACTTTGCTGACAGCCAATGTTGAACTAGCCAAATGTTACCAAAAACACCTCATCAACACACACATATATGCACACAAATAAAATTTTTAGTATAGCCAGATCTTTGGCATCTGCTCTTGGGGTCATTTCATAGCAAATGGATCCCATAGGTCCTTTCTGGAATTTTCCACAGAACCTATAATCATACTAAGGTAAGTCCTAAACTAGGAATTAGAATTCTGAAACATAATTGTTGTTACCCCCTCCTACCTATCCTTTTGAAGATGTGGGGGATTTCTGTGTTGGTACTCTGTGAATTATGCCCAGTCATTGAGAAGTGTCACATATCATTCGTAGAACCGCCCAGAACATGGTAGAAGCCGGGATGGGAGAGCCTTCTCTGGTCTTCCTGGAGAAGGGCAAGACAAAAGTTATGTTTTTGTCTGCTTTTCTTAAGAGCCATCTCAATCTTAATTCTCCACCTAAAAGCTCCATCTTTGAAAAACAAAAATTAGGCTGTTACCCACTCTACAGTCCCTGGATGTACATGAAATGCCCTTTCCCTGTTTGAGGTTGGTGGGTTTCTGTTGATCATTCAGATTCTTATTTACATGTCACCTTTCAGAGTAGCCTTCCTTTAACACATTATCTAAAACAATGCTTTCTCATAAGTATCTTCTTATTTTTTTTAAATATTTTATTTATTTATTAGAGACAGAAAGAGAGAGAGACAGAGAGACAGGCAGAGGGGGAAGCAGGCTCCATCCAGGGAATCTGACATGGGACTCGATTCCGGGTCTCCAGGATCACACCCTGGGCTGAAGGTGGCACTAAACTGCTGAGCCACGCAGGCTGCCCGTATCTTATTATTTTATTGTCATGTTTTATTTTCTTCTTGTCACTTGCTGCTAACTTAAATCATAATTTATTAGATTATTGATTCTTTCCTTTTTTATTAGAGTATATGGTCTGTGAGTGTGAGACCTGGTTTATTAGGTATATGGTCTGTCTTTTCTCATGGCTAAATTCCATCAAATAGATAATGCCTGGCACATAATTAACCTTCAATAAATATTGGGCCACCAAATTTGAAAATTATGGGAGGATATATCATATCCTCTAGAGACTTCAGGGCCAATGAGTCAATGAGGTCCATGCTCAGCAAGGAACTTCACTCTTCAGAACCAATTGACCATGTGTATGAATTTCACTATTGTCATCAGCTTTCAAATTAGTTTACTGGGTCTGCACTAGCCCAAGAATGGGTGGAAAAATAGAGTTACATACTGTCCCAATCTTAAGTATATGCCATTTTTATTGGCCATCTGTCCAAGACCGAAAGTCTTATGGACCTGATTTTTTATACCACAGGACCTGGGGTAAGACAGCTATGGGAAAAGATCCAAAGAAATCATTCAGAAGGGTGTGCTGTATAGTAAAGGAAGAAGAGGGATAAAGGTCAGAAATTGAGAATTCAGGTACTGCTGAAGTCCTATAAAACATCATAATAAAGGAGAAGCAGATTAATGGTAGGCAGCAGGAGTAAGAATGTGCACAGATTTGGAATCAGTTCTGTAGTGTCCTTAAATTTAATTGTTAAGATTAAGTTGGTTTGGTTCACTCTTTCATTTTTTTTCTAATATATTATAGAAAGGCTATTAAATTCTAGGCATTAATTAGAGATAGTTTTTAGCAAATTGGAGCTCATTCATATATGTGAAAAGAATGAGGATCAAATAAGTCAGGGATTTGGTTTAAGAGAGAAATCAACTCAAGTTATCTTTGTGGAGGCCAAGAAAATTAAGGCCATTCCACTTTAAGTTCAGCGTTATCACAAGTACAGCCATCCCAGGCCCCTGTGAATAAGAGCTGAACTTTACCTTATTTCAATTACAGGAAGAAAACAGCTTACAAAGCCCCATATTAGAATAAAAACAGAGCCTGGAGTCCAAGCCAGTGGCAGGAAGCCCCTATTAGAATAAGAACAGAGCTCAATGCCCTTGAAGGCCCCATATCAAAATGTAAACAGAACTTGAGGAATGCTCCACCCCTTCTGGAGGTCCCCTAGACCAGTCCTTAAAACTAAGCTGAAACCCACCTTGGGGTCCAAGTCCCTGCTCCGCTGTGTCGGGTATACTTGGACCCAGGCTCGAGCTTGTAAATAAAACCTCGTGTGTTTGCATCGGTGTTGGCTCCTTGGTGGTTTCTCGGATTCGCAATCTTGGGCACAAGAATCTCAAGCAAGTAGAAAATTTACTGGAGGAATATTGTGACCTCACAGAACTGATGGACTGAAGAACAAGACTTGGGCAGTGTGGACAATGATCAAGGGATCTCTTGTTGGAGCAGCAGAACCACGGCCAAGGCCATATCATGGGCACGGTCTGGGCAATACCAATACTACTATGGGCACTGCAATGAGACTCACTTCCTGGTAACTACCCCTGTTATCTTAATACTTTTTTCAAGTCTCACAATCCAAAGAATAAGCTCTGATCATCATTGGGTAGAAGGAGAACCTAATTCCTTAACTTCCACAGTGAGAGGTATTAATGGAGGGGTGATGTCAGTTCATTGTTTTCAATCAACTCTACCCAGATAGTTTTCCCAAAGGGCATAGGAACTTAGAAAACAAAACAAAACAAAAAACAAAGAAAAAACAAATATTAGATGTATTGGCAAAACCGGGTCACTGTCATGGACTGAATGTTTGTATCTTCTTGGAATCCATATGTTAAAAGTCAATCCCCTAAATTATGCAATTTGGAGATGGAGTCTTTGGTAAATGATTAGTTTTGGATGAGGTCATGAGAGTGCGGTCTCCATGGTGGGATTATTGCCCTTATAAAAAGAAGACCTCTCTCTCTCTCTCTCTCTTTCTGTCTCTCTCCCTATGTGTGTTTCTACTACTTGAGGAAGGTGGCTGTCACCAAACCAGGATAATGGCTCTCACCTAGCAATGAATCTGCCAGTGCATGAATCTTAGACTTCCCAGCCTCTGGAACTGTGAGAAACAAATGCCTATTGTGTAAACCCCCAGTCTGTGGTACTTTTTATAGCATCCTGTACTAAGATAGTCATATAGAAGATCAGTCCCGGGATCCTGGGTGGCTCAGCAGTTTGGCACCTGTCTTCGGCCCATGGCATGATCCTGGAGTCCCAGGATTGAGTCCCATGTTGGGTTCCCTGCATGGAGCCTGCTTCTCCCTCTGCCTCTCTGTGTCTTTCATGAATAAATAAATAAAATCTTTAAAAAAAAATCAGTCCCTAGGGAAGATCCATTTTTACTAGAGATAATCTCATGCATAACATAGAACAATCTTCCAAGCTCTAATTCCTGGGTCCAGCTGGTTATCAAGGTTTTTCATTTCTGCTTTCTGCACACTCTTCTTCATCTCCATTGCCATTACCTTGATTAGATTTATATCTTCCAAAATATCTAATCTTCCTCACTACCTTCTTTGTGTGTGCCATGACCAGTATTATCAACTATCTACAACTTCATTTTTTTTAAGATTTTATCTATTTATTTAAGAGACAGTGAGTGAGAGAGCAAGGGTAGAGGCAGAGGGAGAGAGAGAAGCAGATTCTGTGCTGACTGTGGAGCCCACCTGACTTAGGACTTGATCCCAAGACCGGGGTCTTATGACCTAAGCTGAAGGCATACACCCGTCTAACTGACCCATCCAGGTGCCCCATCTATAACTTTAAAACAAAAATAAATGTATCCTTTATGAATACACTTTATATGTCCCTTATAATAGGCAAACACAATTCTCTCAAACTAAAAACAAAGCAGAAGCTTTCCATTGCTACTTAGATATCACTCCCCTTGCATATGCTCACCTTACTTACACTCCAATGATCCTGAACTGATGTTGTGATTTCGTACACTTGTAATATTCGCGGATGCTATTCACTCTGGCTGGTATATCAGACCCAAAGTGGAAACCTAGAAATTTCATACTCATTCTTTAATCTTAACTTAGGCATCACTTCCTGTATGAAGGTTTTCCTAACACCCTTTAGGCAGGTGAACACATGTTTTCTTTTTTCCTCAATCTCTGTAACATCATTTATCTCATAATGTAATTGTTTCTGTATAACATTGAATTACTTTATGATTTCTCTAAGCTTTTGGAGAATATTATTTCATCTTTATATAGCTAGAGTGCATAGCCTAGAACCTGGTGAATAGTACAATCCCTAAATATCTGTGAATATATGAATAAATGAATCAATAATACACTGCACTATGCTGCCTACTCATTATCTGTCTCATTCCCCTCCTGTTTGTTTTAGATTGACTGCATATCTTAAGGGTAAAACTATATATTGTTTACACTGTGCCATGTAAAGACATTATCTTTCCATTTTTCATAAAGCCTCTTCCAAATATCAATGAATGTACTTATTACAGACACCACAGCTAAGAAAGCGGTAAAGGAAAAGAATCCTATTAGTCTAGAAGACTTCAAAGACAAAGAAAATGGTCCCAGATCCTTGGATTTCAGAATGCTTACTGCCTGAGGGCCATGGCTACTGGGTTTGTCCAGACCACCCTCTGACACAATAGCTATTTCCTTAACCTTGACGCCATATTGTGGCACCTTCCAGCATTTCTTGGGATGTTAGCTGCTTTGATCAATGTTACAGTTTTCATGAAGGTTATAAAAAATCCAGAAGCAGTTCAAAGTCCTAAACATCTTTCTCAAACAAGTTTTCATCCCGTGTAACACATTAATTTATTGCTTACCTCTTTTCGCTTTCAATTTTTCCAAATTATCAGCAGTAAGTATGTACTCTTATAATAAGAAAACGTAATTATATTGGTATATTAGGGTCATAGGATTGTGGGTGATTTATTTTTAGTTACCCTTTGCTCTATTTTTTAATAAGTAAAAAACTAGAAATGAAAGCCTGGAAAAAGAAAACATAATTATTAAAAGCACCCCATCTTTCCCTTGCTTGTTTATGTGCATATCAGAATGATTTCCATATCTCTTAGGTAATTAAACCTGCTTTTTTGAAAGATAAAAAGAAGATGTATTATTTATGGGGCACTGACCCAATGCCTTCTGCTCTATAGCAGTAACCTAACCCATCACCACTTTCTTCTGCTGCAACCCGCCCCCAGAGTTCTGCTCTGCTTCTGACATCTAGGCGTTCAGAACTAATTGCCACTCTTAATTCTCTGCAGTTCTTTCCTGTAAGACCTATAAATACAAGCCCAAAGTGCTTTACAGACAGGCAAGGCCCAGCAATCCTAGGACATCATTCAGCTGGAAGTGGCAATTAGACATTTTTAACAAGTTCTTTTAATACAAAATGGAGTAATTAAAACTTGCACATTGTAGGGGGAAACACTTTTGAGATTATGTTCATTTTATTAAGCTATTTCAAATGCTAAAGTTTATTATAATGCATAGTATTTTTTTCTTCCCTCTAATTGAATTGCTGGCACTAACAACTCAGTGAAATGAATGACCCATTGAGAAAGAGATTAAGTTATGTAGGGTGTTTATTTTTAATTGGTATTGACCACAAACCCATACATTTCCACTAAAAATTGATTGAATTGGGAAATTCCACTCTTTGATCTAAATATTATGTTACAGACACTAAATTATTTTAGCTATTCTTTAACCTATGCCAGCTGTATTTTTAGACTAATACCTCATTTTGTTTGGGAGGCCAGCAGTTCCATGCATGGCTTGCTAATGTCATAACAAGGCATTGGCTAATAATATGATTATTCACCATGACTCAACATCATTAACTCCAAGCTTTATTGACTTCAAACCCAGAATAAGGTGTATTTCATTTGATTCAGTGGGTATCTGTTCATATTAAGTTACTACAGTAAGACAGCAGAAAATAGTGAAATCATTTTGGGTTTTAAGGGACCAGATGCTGTCCTATATGCTGTTCAGAGTCAGCATCCCTAAATGTTTTTAATATATGTGACAAGAACAATATGCTAATTATCTCTGTATCAATGGACTTAGTTTTTGGTCTTAGCACAGAGGCTCTACTTCAATTATTCCTCCAGATTGAATTCCTTTTTTTGCCTGATCTTCACTCTTTTGCCCATGTATCTCTTGCCTCTAGGCTTCTCCCACCACCCAGCTTCCCAGGCCACATTCCTGGATGTCCCTTCTGTCTCTCTGTTGATTTCTGTGACGCTCAACTCATTTTGGAATCCTACCTCTGGTTATTGAATTGGCCTCAGAGAGAATAATGGGCTCTTTAGCTACTTACTGGCCCATTACTTGTATCTACTAGTAAGAGTCAGCTTTACATTTCCATGATTCTGAGTTTCCATCGCAGCTCCTCCTGATATTGTTTCCAGAATAATCTATTTTAGATCAAAGAACCTCCAGTGAATCCCACAACCCCTTGCCATCTCCTCATCCCTTAGTCTGTGACAAGCTAACCTGGGAAAAATAAAATACATCAAACCTTTAAAGATGATAATAAAGTATAATAAAATAAGCACAAAATAAAAGTGATGTAGTAGTGATAGTACAAGATCGCCGCCATGTAAGTGGTCCCAAATGCATAGGAGCAGGAATGGAGTAAGAAGGCTGAATGGAAGAGGAAGGACAGGACATTGATTCCCTATTGCTGCTTTAAAAAAAAAAAAATAACCCAAACTTGATGGTTTATTATTTTTTTTATTTATTTTTTTAAATGTTTAACTTTTTTTTAAAAAAAGATTTTATTTATTTATTCGTAGACACAGAGAGAGAGGCAGAGACACAGGCAGAAGGAGAAGCAGGCTCCACGCAGGGAGCCCGATGTGGGACTCGATCCCAGGTCTCCAGGATCACACCCCAGGCTGCAGGTGGCGCCAAACTGCTGTGCCACCGGGGCTGCCCAAACTTGATGGTTTAAACAGGACCAATTCATTATCTTCTAGTTCCAGCGTTCAGAAAATCAAAACTAGCTTCACTGGGCTAAAGTTAAGGTGTCATCAAACTAGTTCTTTCTAGAGATTCATGGAGAAAATTCATTATTTTGCTTTTCCTAGCTTCTAGAGGCCACATTTATCCCTTGGCCTGCACCTACTTCCTCTGCCTTCAAAGCTGATAGCAAAGTGTCTTCAAATCTCTCTCTTATTCATTGACCCCTACTTCCATTCTTCGAACCTTTTGTATCCCTCTTATTAGTAGCCTTGTGTCTACATTGAACCCACACAAATAATCTCTGCATCTCAAGATCCTTAATCACACTGGAAAAGTCCCTTTTGCTGTTAAAGGTAATGTATTTACAGATTCTAGGGATTATAATATGGATCTCATTGAGCTTTATGATTTAGCTTACCATGAGATTGTGAGCTAAGCTTAAGGAATTAAGATAAGAAATGTCCTAGTAGGGAAGAGAACTTAAGTATATACATTTGGGCAGATAGTTAATCAAAACAATGATCATGGAAACCTAGTCAATGTTTTCTTGAACTTGTAAGGAGAGAAAATAATATCATAGTTTGATATGAAGTAAGGGTGTGAATTCTCTATGGTACTGTCTGAGACCCCCTGTCAAAAACACCTGTTGGTGGAACATTCTTCAGCGCCTGTGCATTCCTACCTGTGCATGCCTATTTGGGTAACCCGGCCATAGTCATATTTATTGCACAATTTTTCCACAATTCCTTCTCTGCGCCTGTATCTTCCGTGTTTATGAGCTTTAAACCAGAGCATCCATGTACCAAGGGATAAAGAGATAATTCTTTCCAAAAGACATGATTTTCCAAGTTTTCACCAGAACTTGTCCTGTATTTTGAGTCTAGAGCTCACAGGTAAGAAGTAAAAAATAGTCCACATAGTCAAACATAATATTTATACAAGTTGATATAAGTGGCAGAACGCATTATTTTGGTGGAAAACAGTAAACTGAATTTATTTCTGAACAGCAATATATTGTATAGCTGGAGTGAGATATCAACTAGCAATATATCCGGTTGCCCTAAAAACTGGGTAATGCAAAGTCATTCGAAATCCTACATTCCTGGAATTGTCTTAAGATTCAGTGTTGCTTAACTTCCCATTACACTCCTAAAAAACCCAAAGACCTTCCAGGTCCTTTAAAGGCCTCTGTGGGCTGGCCTTTACCTATACCATTTACTAGGTAAGTCATGCTCGCTTGCTTGTTATAGTTTGCTGCACTACCTTTCTTTCTATTTCCCACATGTTCCAAGCACATACCTTCCTCAGTACCTACATCCTCACTCTTCCCCTCCCTGCAATCTTTTGCCCCTAGATTTTCTAAGAGTGAACCTTTCTCATCATTGAGGTCTTAGCTCAGGTTTCTCTTCCTTAGAAAGTCTTTGACCATGACTGATAATTTACCACTCTTCACCTCTGCATTCTTCATCCCTAGTGAGTCTATAGCTTTGTTATCCTGTCTTATTTTCTTTGAGATAAGTGAAATACCTTTTCAGTGAGATCCCAGAGACCTGGCAAAGGAATGTAAAGTGACCACTCTCTGCCGCAAACAGAAGACCTCCCATCTATAAGCCATTAGCAGAAGCAACATCCTAGAAGGGCACTAGGTCCAAGCAAATATGCTAGTCTAAAACTTATTTCCACATAAAAATTGAGTTTGACACTTAAAAAGAGCCAATACCAAAGGAAAATGGAGACCAAAAGAAAATCCTAAAAGAGATAGCTCAAAATGGGCTGCAGAGGAGAGAGTATTTCCCAAGTATCTCCCAAGTGCAGAAGGTTAAAGTGCTTTTCTTTCTTTCTTTTTTATTAAACACATTTCTCAGTATGATGGTTTTGGCTACATGAAGACTATTTTAAAAATATAAAACAGAGTGACTGATGAGGTAGGTATTATCCAAGTCATTTGAGGATATAAATATTTAGAAAACAGTGGCCTCCCCTGTCAGAGCTTGTTGTCTGTTAACGTTCCTAGTTAAACTCAGAAACTCTCTAAAAGAAGCATATTTCTAAGAAGTAATGGATCTATACAGTACTGTATTTTTAAAGCAGTTATTGTGAATAAAAAATAGGCTTTCAGAATTCTACTAGGTTCAAAATGGCATTTTTAATAAATGATGCAGTGATAGTAGTATCTTAGTGAATGATGACTAAGGGGTAGTGCTATTTGCTTAGGTTAGAGTCATCACTAAATAATGCATTAGACACATGGCCACAAAGACCCCCAGTGACTATAAGATCCACCTTCCTCATTTTGCATATGAAAGAACTAATGGATGGACTAATTCTTTCAAGGTCCCCAAGTAGTTCGTGGCAATTCCAGGTTGGAGGCCAATGTCCAGTGCCCTTTTCATGCAACCACATAGCCTAATTTGCTAGAATAATTATTGTTTGAAGATTTACTTTGTCATAGTCCAGATGCTTAATGCATAAAAATGTGATCCTGAGACTAATGCTTTTGCATCAACAGTCAATGTGATTATTCTTCCTTAACAAAGCAGATCTGTTAAGGATCAAGCATATGGAATCAGAACAGAACCTTTCCCAAATGCAATTCCTTTTCATTCATGAAGCCAACATTTAATCTCCTTTTCAAGGTGCCCCTGCTCTAGGAGAATATGTTAACATTAAGGTAAATAAAAAGATTATTGCTACCTAATGAACTGGGACTAAAATCTACTAGGTCACACTCACGTGAAACAATTTTCATTAGTTTTTTAAGTGATAGAGGACCTGGCCAGGGAAGAAGTATATGAATGCCAAACCAATTTGAAGAAAAATGCCTTCTGCATGTGGCTGTCTAATTTTCCTAGCACCGTTTATAGAAGAGACTGTCCTTTTTCCAGTGGATAGTCTTTCCTTTTGTCAAATATTAGTTGACCATAGAGTTGAGGACTCATTTCTGGGTTCTCTATTCTGTTCCATTGATCTATGTGTCTGTTTTTGTGACAGTACCACACTGTCTTGATGATCACAGCTTTGTAGAACAACTTGAAATCTGGCATTGCGAGACACCCGGCTCTGCTCTTCTTTTTCAATATTCCCCTGGCTACTCGGGGTCTTTTCTGATTCCATACAGGTCTTAAGATTATTTGTTCCAACTCTCTGAAAAAGTCCATGGTATTTTGATAGGGATTGCATTGAATGTGTAAATTGCCCTGGGTAGTATACACATTTTCACAATACTAATTCTTCCAATCCATGAGCATGAAATATTTTTCCATCTCTTTGTGTCTCCCTCAATTTGTTTCAGAAGAGTTCTGTAGTTTTTAGGGGATAGATCCTTTACCTCTTTAGTTAGGCTTATTCCTAGGTATCTTATGGTTTTGGGTTCAATTGTAAATGGAATTGATTCCTTAAATTCTCTGTCTTCAGTCTCATTTTTAGGGTATAGAAATGCCACTGATTTCTGGGCCGACCATTCTCTTACACCATACACAAAAGTAAACTCAAAATGGATGAAAGATCTAAATGTGAGACAAGAATCCATCAAAATCCTAGAGGAGAACACAGGCAACACCAACTTGGCCACAGCAACTTCTTTAAGATACATCTATGAAGACAAGGGAAACAAAAGGAAAAATGAACTATTGGGATTAATCAGGAAAAAAAGCTTCTGCACAGAAAAAGAAACAGTCAACAAAACTAAAAGACAGCCTACAGAATGGGAGAAGATATGTGCAGCTGACATATCAGATAAAGGGCTAGTATCCAAGATCTATAAAGAACTTATTAAACTCAACACCCAAGAAACAAACTATCCAATAATGAAATGGGCAAAAAACATGAACAGAAATTTCACCATAGAAGACAAACACATGGCCAACAAGCACGTGGGAAAATGCTCCACATCTCCTGCCATCAGGGAAATACAAATCAAAAGTATAATGAGATACCACCTCAGACCGGTGAGAATGGTGAAAATTAACAAGACAGGAAACAAGAAATGTTGGAGAGGATGTGGAGAAAGGGGAACCCTCTTGCACTGTTGGTGGGAATGTGAACTGGTGCAGCCACTCTGGAAAACTGTGTGGAGGTTCCTCAAAGAGTTAAAAATAGAGCTACCCTCTGACCCAGCCATTGCACTACTGGAGATTTATCCCAAAGATACAGATGCAGTCAAAGATAGAGACACCTGCACCCCGCTGTTTATAGCAGTAACGTCCACAATAGCCAAACTGTGGAAGGAGCCTCGGTGTCCATTGAAAGATGAATGGATAAAGAAGATGTGGTCTATGTATACAGTGGAATATTACTCAGCCATTAGAGATAACAAATACCCACCATTTGCTTCGATGTGGATGGAACTGGAGGGTATTATGCTGAGTGAAGTCAATTGGAGAAGGACAAACACTATATGGTTTCATTCATTTGGGGAATATAAAAAAAATAGTGGAAGGGATTAAAGGGGAAAGGAGAGAAAATGAGTGGGAAATAATAGTGAAGGTGACAGGACATGAGAGACTCCTAACTCTGGGAAACAAACAAGGGGGAGCAGAAGGGGAGGTAGGCAGGGGAATGGGGGGATTGGGTGACGGGCACTGAGGGGGGCACTTGACAGGATGAGCACTGGGTGTTATAGTATATGTCGGCCAATCAAACTCCAATAAAAAAAAATAGAAAAAACAAAAATGTCTGCCTTCTTTCACTTTTCAAGCTTTTTTTTTTTTTTCAAGCTTTCTAGCTGAGATGATTTCCACCATGCCAGAGACTCTCAGAAGAAATCCAGTATTCAAAGACGGCTGGATAAGGATGGCTGGTTGCTTCGACCACAGATAAGATTATTTCCTTATCTACAAAAGAAATAATGATGCAGGTTGGTGAGTAAATTAAGTAATATAATATGCATAAAACTCCTGTGGCATAGCAGCTTTCCAATAAGTGTTAGTACAATGACATAGCAGGGTAACAATAGTTATTTTTTATTCATTTGCACAACAAAGATTATGGAATTTCTGCTATTCAGACTCTTCAGGTCTGATTAACTTTTAGTGACACTCAAAGTTAAAATCCTGAAGCTGCTTGCAATTGCCTTTGGAATTAAGAGTAACTTTGGGGAAATTTATATCTATAAGGTCTAGGCTTTGCCTTGATCTTTTATATTCTTAAAGAAGTTCACACCACACAAACTCACTTGATTCTAGTTTGTTCTAATTGTCACATATATCCCTATTACTGGTACATTCATGTATTTAGGAAATGGAGCCTATTTTATAGATTTGTCTTCACTTTTTCGAAGGTAGGTAAATAAACGATATCTAACAGCCAATTAGAAATTTTTGAATCGTACACAATGAGGAAAAAGAAGATGAACCTCAGTTATCAAAAATGGAAAATCAGGAGATTTTTTTTTAAATAATGTATGAATTCTCCATATCACAGTAGTCAAAAGCATTCTTTCCATAATCAGACCACCTGTATGTAAATATCTGCAATAAGAGTAACCCTGGTCAAGGGCATGAATCTTTCCAAGTCTCAGTTTCCTCATCTGCTAATTATGGAAAGAATAATACATTCATAAGATGGCTAATAAAATTAATGTGATGTATATAAAGCACTTATTAGAATGTCTTACATCCTATTAATAATATATATTAGCTATAACTAAATTATTATTATATCTTACATAGGGTATGAAGTAACATATTGAAGGCATCTCAGATTCAACTCATTTGCTACCTTTGGTCTCTGGTAGGGAATACCAAGAGACAATACAAGTCTGGATTTTTATGGCATTTTTAGTTTGGGCAAAAAAATTGGAGTGAGCAATTAGAAAATATGACAGGGAAACATCCATGAATGAATGTATTATATTTGGCCTTTCTTACTGGGGGAATTCCCCAACTTGGTAAGAGAATATGTTCAAGACACCTCACACATGCGATACCATATAATAGTGAGGCAGATATCTGGGTCATCTTTGTACAGATGGGAAAATAGAAGTGGCATGTGATGAAGCCAAGTCGCCAAGTCAGGTCTGTGTTACTTTCAACACCACCAATTTATTTTTCTTTCTTTCTTTTAAAGATTTTATCTATTTGTTCATAAAAGACACACAGAGAGAGAGAGAGAGTCAGAGCACAGGCAGAGGGAGAAGCAGGCTCCATGTAGGGAGCCTGATGTGGGACTCAATCCCGGGACTCCAGGAGCATGCCCTGGGCCAAAGACAGGTGCTAAACTGCTGAGCCACCCAGGGATCCCCACCAATTTCTTTTTCATGCAAGGACAAAGTGTCAAGAGATGCTTAGAAAAGGTGAACAAAAGCCTAATGGAGGAAGAATATTTTCTAGATGGAGTGGTTAATGAAAGGTCTTTAAAAAAGACCTAGAATTTGGGATGCCTGGGTGGCTCAGTGATATATATGCCAATATGATCAGACTTTTAAAAATATTTTTTGGTTATTTATTTTTATTTTTTATATGATTTTTGAAGTAGAACTGCTTAAGAAGTATTGTTAAGCTAATTACTTCAAAAGCAAAGTGAGTTGGGAATTTTAATTTCATTGGGCTATTTTAAAAGTAACTTGCTTCACCTAAATTCACTTTAATCTCAATCTCTGTTACCTCAGTAACTCACTGAAATAACTAGGATAGCAGTAAGTTCACTAGAAACTAGGATATGTCCTATGGTATTTGGTACCAGCTTATAATCTTAAGTGTATGTATGTGTGTATATGTTTACAGATGTATATATGGTGTCTATGTACATTTTAGAGTCAACACATGAATTTGCTGAATTGGTAGGAGGTTATATGTTAGGTCTGAGGAAGAACACAGCATATTATACATTGAAATAGAAGTGGATGATAAAGTAGATAGACATGAATGACCTAGATCTTCTTTAAATAACTCCAAAAAATCCTGTACTATTTTTCGGGATGAAATTTACCCAGCAAAGCTTATATTTTCTCATTGAGGGAAATATTTGAGGAAAATGATAGACTCAATTCACTCCTTGACTAGGAAAATGACCTGCTGTCCTCAGTAAAATTTTTGTTCAGGGCTTTTTCAAGCTTCATTGGTAATCCAAAAATACTGTCAAATATTTATTCTAGAAAAGACAAATTTTTCCCTTTATAAGAAGGTCAGAGATTGCATGTTTCAAGGAAATATTAATATCTTTAACGAGTATAGAGTACTCTTTTGACAGGGGGTAGCTATCATGGGGAGCAGAGTGAGCTGCTTAATAAAAGTCTGCCTGTGAAAAATCACTTATTAGGTCTTTTGAATGATGTCCCAAAGCCCATCTTTATTAGAACTCAGATGATACTGGGAGAAATGGGCAGTGGGGTAACTATTACTTATATACTTCCATTCTTTGTGCTTTTTAGCTTTCATAGTAAATACCAGATTTTCTTCATGTGTGCATTCATTCATTCAATCATTCATTCATAAAATATGCATCAAGGGGTGCCTGGGTGACTGAGTCCTTAAGCATCTACCTTTGGCTTAGGATAAAGTCCAGGGTTCTGCTTCCTGCTCAGTGGGGAGTCTGTTTTTCCCCTCTCCCTCTGCCCCTTCCCCAGCTCATACTCTCTTTATCTCTCAAATAAATAAATATAATATTTTTAAAAATAAAATATGCATCAAAACCCTATTTGGGACAGGCATTATGGTAGGCCTAGAGGATGTGCCACAGATATAATGGGGCTACAGCCTTCAGGTGGGTCAAGAGTTTGCAGAGTCTGAAAGGAAAGGCTAATGTGTGAGCAAAGTAAGTGCATACTTCACTGCCGTTAATTTCAGCATATCTTCTGTTCATTAGGCCTTTGGAATGCACCAAGCAACATGACAGACGTGAGAGTACTATAAGGAATTGAGATTTATTTTCCTTTTCCTTGTGGAATTTAGTCTTTTGGGGCATAAAGATAAAACAGTATTTCAAAATAAAACTGTTAGAAGAAGGAAAGGAGATCATTCTGAGCAGAAAGAACAACAACAACAAAAAAAACATAGCAAAGCAAGTTTAATTGTTCACGTTGGATGATAAAATTGCTTGACTCTCATAGTTGTGGACAGTGAACTCTATTAAGGATACTATTTATTTCATAAAGTACCCTTCAGTTGATAATCATCCCATGGTTTAAAAATAACCTGCTTTTGTGCCAGTACCACACTGTTTTGATGATCACAGTTTTGTAGAACAACTTGAAATCTGGCATTGCGAGACACCCGGCTCTGCTCTTCGTTTTCAATATTCCCCTGGCTACTCGGGGTCTTTTCTGATTCCATACAGGTCTTAAGATTATTTGTTCCAACTCTCTGAAAAAGTCCATGGTATTTTGATAGGGATTGCATTGAATGTGTAAATTGCCCTGGGTAGTATACACATTTTCACAATACTAATTCTTCTAATTCATGAGCATGAAATATTTTTTCCATCTCTTTGTGTCTTCCTCAATTTGTTTCAGAAGAGTTCTGTAGTTTTTAGGGGATAGATCCTTTACCTCTTTAGTTAGGCTTATTCCTAGGTATCTTATGGTTTTGGGTTCAATTGTAAATGGAATTGATTCCTTAAATTCTCTGTCTTCAGTCTCATTTTTAGGGTATAGAAATGCCACTGATTCCTGGGCAGACCATTCTCTTACACCATACACAAAGGTAAACTCAAAATGGATGAAAGATCTAAATGTGAGACAAGATCCATCAAAATCCTAGAGGAGAACACAGGCAACACCAACTTGGCCACAGCAACTTCTTTAAGATACATCTATGAAGACAAGGGAAACAAAAGGAAAAATGAACTATTGGGACTTAATCAGGAAAAAAAGCTTCTGCACAGAAAAAGAAACAGTCAACAAAACTAAAAGACAGCCTACAGAATGGGAGAAGATATGTGCAACTGACATATCAGATAAAGGGCTAGTATCCAAGATCTATAAAGAACGTATTAAACTCAACACCCAAGAAACAAACCATCCAATCATGCAATGGGCAAAAGACATGAACAGAAATTTCACCATAGAAGACATACACATGGCCAACAAGCACGTGGGAAAATGCTCCACATCTCCTGCCATAAGGGAAATACAAATCAAAACCACAATGAGATACCACCTCAGACCAGTGAGAATGGTGAAAATTAACAAGACAGGAAACAAGAAATGTTGGAGAGGATGTGGAAAAAGGGGAACCCTCTTGCACTGTTGGTGGGAATGTGAACTGGTGCAGCCACTCTGGAAAACTGTGGAGGTTCCTCAAAGAGTTAAAAATAGAGCTACCCTCTGACCCAGCCATTGCACTACTGGGGATTTACCCCAAAGATACAGATGCAGTCAAAGACAGAGACACCTGCACCTCAATGTTTATAGGAGCAATGTCTACAATAGCCAAACTGTGGAAGGAGCCTCGGTGTCCATTGAAAGATGAATGGATAAAGAAGCTGTGGTCTATGTATACAATGGAATATTACTCAACCATCAGAAACAATGAATACCCACCATTTGCTTTAACATGCATAGAACTGGAGGGTATTATGTTGAGTGAAGTAAGTCAATCGGAGAAGGACAGACATTATATGGTTTCATTCATTTGGGGAATATAAAAAGTAGTGGAAAGGATTAAAGGGGAAAGGAAAAAAAATGAGTGAGAAAAATCAGGGTGACAAAATACGAGAGACTCCTAACTCTGGGAGAGGAAAAAGGGGCAGTGGAAGAGGAGGTGGGCAGGGGGATGGGGTGACTGGGTGACAGGCACTGAAGGGGGCTCTTGATGGGATGAGCACTGGGTGTTATACTATATGTTGGCAAATCGAACTTCATTAAAAATAATATATATATATAATAATAATAAAAGAAAAATAACCTGCTTCCCTCAGCATGCCAGTAGAGGGTTCCTAAGATAAACTCTCCCTCTTAGGAGATATGGCTCTGGATTACAGACTGGAAAAAATATTATGGGACCAGGTTGTGCTGCTTCTTTCTGAGCCTGAGACAGGAGAAGTGGACAGAGAGTAGCAAAAAGCCATCTGCTAGATAGCCAGGTTCACTGCAATGCATGAGTGTACTGGGAAAAATAAAGCCTAGGATCCTTCAGCCACAGACAGACAGGGTCCTAATGAACAGGCTTGTCCTCCACATGAGCATCAGATGATCTTAAAAGTACTGCTGCAAAATGGTGTCATGGAATTACCCCACATTTTATGTCCTAAAAATTAGAACACTCAACTCTTCCCAAACACTTACTGGGTCATAGATTGCAAATGGTGGAATACTGCTGGTTGAACAATGCTTGTTTTCAAGTGGAATGGTAGATGCTATGGCCTCATTATGGACAGCTGGGATGTAAGCTACCTGCCAAAAGAAGCATTGTGACTTATAGCAGAACTGGCACATTTTTTCCCTCTAAAGTGAATCTCACTCACTCTCTGTCCAGTTGTTTATCTATTTAAGTGAAATGCATAGTAAACCCAAAAAGTTTATTTCTTCTTTGTGACTTTTAATCCCAGAACCAGTAAATTCACCCTGACTTATAATACAGATCTGTTTGCTGAAATACTTGAGGAAGAAAGAAAGAATGGAGGAGGTGGGGAGGAAGGGGGTATTAAGGGTGAAGTAAGCTTTCCTTTATATTTGCTTTCTTATTAAACACCTAAATTAATTATATTTTGTAATTAATTAACTAGTTGTTGATAAGAATTATATGCAAATTACTAAGTATAAAGTTTGTTATAAAAGATATTTCATTTATTAAGCATGTATGTTTTAAAATCTCTGCTAAAAAACATATGCTTACAGTAGCCAATTAATCATAGTTGAACCTGAAAAAAGTGAGTGAGAGTGATCTACTAAGCTTTATTATGAACAGGTAGGAGCTGACATGGTCTATGCAAGGCCCAACAGCTAGGTAAGAGAAGAATCAAGGCCAGTTCCAGTCTTTTGCATTTCTAGTCCTACATTCCTTACTAGTGAAAGAATTTGCACAATGCAAAGCTAGAATAAATTTAGAAGAAAAACATTTATCCCAATACCCCTTCTTCTCAAATTCTTTCCAATTTTGTCACCAAGGAGCCTGTGTCAAACTGCAAAAGAGACAAGATCAAAAATTGGAAAAGGAGCATGGACATCATTATATGTAAAAACCCTTGGCAACTCAGGTACAGTAGAGAATAGATGTAGGGCAAGAAGTCCTGAGTGGCCAACCCAGCTAGTGCAGGTGCAGGAGAATTTCACTTACAGTGAAATGTCTGCTATGTTATGCTAGAGAGGATTAAAATTTAGAAGCATTCCCAAAGATGTCCATTTCCTCCCAATCACATTGTTCTAAGAAGCAGCAGAGTCTGGATGTATCAGTGCAAGAGTGGGAAAGACGGTGTGGGTATTTGTTGCATGTATTTGAATAAATACCTGTAAATGCATAAACATATGGCTATGTAACATTATAATAGGAGATGAGGGGTAATAAATTCTTCACGTCTGGTCATTTCTTGGATGCTGCTAGCCAGACTTCTAGATTCCATGGAACATGTATAATGGGGAACCTTATGATTCACATCTTTCCAAAATGTCAAGGCTCAGGTGTTTTAATGGAGTGCAGGAATGAAATTAGATCTGCAGTTAGTATGCAGTGCACTGTCTACAGTAAATACACTATAATTAAGATTCCACTCATATTTATGGTCAACCATGTAAGGTTTCTTCATGAATGTCCTCTCATTTAGTTATCAGAACAAACTGTGAGTTAGACATTATTATTCTAATTGTAGCAGATGGGAAAACAGAAGCTCAAACATTGTGCATTAAAAATTGACCCAATGGATATATGTAGCAGAACCAGAAATCATGCCCAGGTGTTTTGACTTCAAAGCTTATGCTTATTTAAAGAATACTAACAGCACCAAACACCCTAACTGAAAGCAATATGAACAACGATCTTTATATTATAAGGCTATAATTCTGTTTCCACTGAAGGTCAAAACCATACATTCTACTGGAGAATTCTTCTGTGGGCAGAAGGGAGGAGTGAGGGGAATGTCACTATAAAGGGAGTGAATGGGGGAGGGGAAAGGAGATTGAAAATCATTGAGGGCAAAATAGGTGGGACATTTTGCAGAGAACTTTGCATCCTTTCAAAAATGGTATTTAATTTATTAGCAGGTGCAAATATTTGTAGTCAAATATTTAACATTGGCTCTGAGTGAAAATACAAAATTAAGCAGAAGCAAGCAACTAGTGATTTCAGAGAAAAGAGCACACAAATAAGATAGACAGAAACCCCAAATTCTCTTTACCACTGCCAAGAAGAGAAAGTCAGCAAACACACATATCTTGATCACCTGCTATTTGCCATGCACTAAGCCAAGGAATTTATGGTGCATTTTCCATTTTTTCCTCACTGATGCTCTGAGGGAGAAATTATAAGTGCACATTTCAGATGAAGAAACCAGGGCTCAAGTTAATTTTAAAATACAGCGAAGCCTACATAATTAGTGAGTGACAAAGTAAATTCCAGTCATTCTGACTCCCAAACTCAAATTCCTTTCACCCCCTTCTAGTTAGTCTATGTCAGACACTGTGTCTGTCATGCAAGTGTAATAATAAATGTAGCCTTCCATTTGTATAACATTATATGATTAAAAACTCTGTGTCTTCTTGCAACCTTTCCCTTGAGTCTGGCATGATCAAGGCAATTGCAAATTAGGAGGGATATTAAACTCAAAGTATCAATTACTAGGATTTTAGCCATACTTCTAATATTCACATGGTAGTTCTTTTATTCAAGATTAATTTATTATGCACTTGCTATGTTCTGGACACTCTTCTAAAATAGGAATTACAATCATCATAGTCCTGCCCCATCCTCCAGAAATTAATTACATATTGGAAAAGAGAAACAAGTGAAATGATATATTATAATGCAGATGATGAATGTTTCTAAAGGAGTGAATCCATGATGCACTATGAGCAGAAAGAGGGGAAGCTGCATCCCAAAAGAAGGTGGTGAGCCAAAGTTATCTAAAGATAAATAGATTCAAGCTGAGAGTGAGTTGAGTGAATGCAGTTATGTGGGCCAAAATTAGGGCACAGAACGTAATAGGGGTTGGGGTCCCTTTTAAGAGGAAGAGTAAGTATGTGACTGCTAAAAGTAGTAGAGGAAGTATAATAGAAGAAGGATAATAAAGAACCTTAAGAAGTTTAAACTTTATTATAAGGGTGGTGGGGAGCCCTTGAAGAATATTCAGTAGTGAATGGTAAGACTAGATTTGTAATTTAAAAACAACAACAACAACAACGACGACGACGACAACAAATCCACATTGGTTCCAATATGTAGAAGATGTAAGGAGTAAGCAAAAATCTAGGTCAAGTCTATCGTTTAGATTTGCTGCATAACAAATCATCCCAAGATTACTGGCTTAAAATAATAATACAGGATCTTTAATGTAGCTCGAGGTCATTGGAGGACAGTTGATCTAGGCTGGGCTCAGCAGGAGTTACTCTGCTCCATGTGTCTCTCATTCTTTTTAGACCTGTAGACAAGCTGAGCATATTAATGTCATTGAGAGAACAGAAACACTGCAGCACAAACAAAAATTCATGAGATTCCCCAAGGCTGCACTGCCCAATATGGCAGCCGCTCACTACCTGCAGCCAGTTAAATTTGTTTTAATCAACTAGAATGATATAAAATTTTAAAAATACAATTCTTTACCTGTAAGGGACATATTTCAAGTGCTCAGTTGTTTATATGTCACTAATACTGTATTTGAAAGCACAGACTATAAATATTTCCATCATCACAGAAAGTTATATTGGACAGTAGTTTCTTAAGGATAGTTCCTCCAATATTGCACAGTGAAAACGAGTTCCATGGACAAACACAATGTCAAGGGGGTGATAAATAGAGTCAGCTCACCATGAGACCATGACAAAGATGCGGACATGGGGAGAGGCAAAGAATTGAGACATTGTAAACCAGAAATCAGTTACTATGTTTTTGTGAGGGTTAGTAGCAGCCATAATTAAGACAGTGACAATGAAGATGGAAATAATTTTATCAACAGGAAAGATATTTAAGAGTCATTTTTAGAAGGACTTGATGATTAACGGTTTGGGATCACCAAAAGGAGGGCATAAGACTGATGCCCAGGTTTTTTGCTTGAATAACTAGGTGGATGGCAGTGCCAAAATCTGAGCCAGAAAGATTACAGGTGAAGGCTTAATGAGATCAAGCACACCAATTCCTATCATAGTTCTGAGTACTAGGAGTAGTTTAGTAACTACTCCAAATTATAGTATTTATTAATGTGATACCATCGTTGTCATCATTTCTTATGTATTTATCACTTCCTGCTCCATCTTTCAAGTCTGCCTCTCAGAATGATCTATCTTTGATTTTTCTCAAATATATCTGACATGTAACATTGTGTCAATTTAAGATGTACAACATGTTGATTTGCTACATTTTTATATTGTCATATGATTGTCATTATAGTAATAGCACCTTTATCACATCATATAATTATTATTTATTTTTGTAGGGATAATTATGATATTGTGTCTCAGCAAGTTTGATGATTATAATATTGCTATAATTGTATGTTTTTATATTCACTATATCATGCCTTAGATCTCCAGGACTTACTACTCCCATTGTTAGTTTATACCCTTAAACATTTCCTATTCCTCCCCATCCAAGCCCTGATAACCATTTTGCTCTCTAAGAGTTTGACTTTTACAAATTTCACATACGAATGATATCATACAGCATTTGTCTAATATTGTAACCACCCACTCAAGCTCCTAAAGATGTAGCAGATTTTCAGTAAATGTTAGTTGTTTTTTGAAAGTACACGGCAAATCAATAAATATATGATTTATTTTTCTAAAAGCAGAGCAGAAAGCTCTCAAAAGTATGAGTTTAAATTCCATCTGAATGTTTTCATTTTAAAATGTTGTGCTACAGTCATCAAGAATGCAGTCTCTTTGATATACTTTTGGTGTGGTTTCCAAAAAGTCAGCTCATAGGATTCAAGTTCTTTCTCTCTCTCTCTCTCTCTCTCTCTCTCTCTCTCTCAATCTCTCTCTCTTTCTTTCCTCAGAGCATACTCCCTTACTAATCCAAAGCTTACAGGATACTTCAACAGTCTACACACAATCTTTTTAGAAAGATCCATACCCTTTTAGTAAGGTTTGAGAAAAATGAAACATTGAATCTCTTAGGCAATGCGCTAACCTCTTTGTTTATATGTTTATGGATTGTTCTGTTTCAAGGGTGGAAGGTTGTAGAATGAAGGATAACTAAGAGAACAGTCAGTTGCCCTGAAAGATGTACCAAGGGACTTTTAATATAGTCCAAGTTGATCCCTGTGTCTGCTTTCAGCCTTTATCATTATTTTTCTTTATAATCGAGAACTTCTAATGTGGTGTGGCTTTATGTGGGTTTATGAAGATTACAGTCATGGACAGACACAAAGTGATGACTTTCCAGGATTTTTTAATCTGGTCACTGTGGAATCAGTGAATCAGTAGATTTTCTAATTCAAAAAAAATTAAGTGACAAATTTTCACTGAAAATATAATAAAAATAATAAGTGGTATAATTTATTATAATCCATGTGCTTATCATGAGTCGATCACATTGTACTCTTCTGCAAACCCTATGATTTAGCAATTACTATTAATTCTATTTTCTACATGAAAACATGGGGCTTGGATCAGTCCTAGAATGACCCCAAGATCATGTAGATATGAAATCATGAAACCTAAGTTGTTTTTTTTTTTAAGATTTTATTTATTTAGGCATGAGAGACACACAGAGGCAGAGACATAGGCAGAGGGAGAAGCAGGCTCTTCGCAGGGAGCCTGATGTGGAACTCGATCCCAGACCCCGGGATCATGCCATGAACCAAAGGCAGATGCTCAACTGCTGAGCCACCCAGGCATCCTAATGAAACCTAAGTTTGTACTCCATCCTGACTCCCAAGTCCATGTGTTTAATTAACTTGTTAGACTGTAGGAGATAGATCTATTATTATAGCATGTCCCAGTTTAAAGGGATAGTGTTTGTTTACATAATTCACAATAATAATTAAAGATACAGTTTCTTGAATGTCTTCTTGGCATATATATATTTATATATTTAAATATATATTTATATATAAATATATATTTGAATATATTATATAAAATATAATATATAAATATATTAAAATATATAAAATATATTAAATTATATATATATTTTTTTCTTATCTTACATTCACAAGATTCTGGTCACAGTTCGCCCATTCTCCCAAGATCACAGAATCACATGGTTGTGGAGATTTCTCTGAGATGCAATTTCCCAAGTTATAGTTTATATACCTCTCAGCTGTTCTTCTCAATCATGGCTTTGAATTCAAGGAGCTAGAAGAAGGCATGTTTCTTCACTTCAAAGAGCCAGAACATGGAAGCAAGTGTTGGTTTCAGTTATGTTTTCAGTGCCTGGGGGAAATTCCTACTGGACTATCGGCACCATTCCCTGCCTCTGTCCTAGTCTCTTATAAACTAGTGCCAAGGATTGTTTTTGTTTGTTTGTGTCTTGAGAGATTTATTTATTTATTTATTTTCAGGAGAAGCTGTCTTTCATGGTCTCAATGAGACAGAATGCCCACAGTATCACAGTGTGGCTTAGTACCCATATGACACTGGGTAAGATACTTTTTAAACACCAGTTTCTACATTATTTTTTACAATAAAACCTACCTCATAATGTTGCTTTGAGCAGAAAATGAGATAAATTCCGTGACTTAATTAAGTTCACATTGAGACATAATGACAACAGATTGTTTTCTAAGTTTGAATTTTTTACATTGGAAAAGAGAACACTAGATTATTAGTAAAAACAAAAATTTATTTTTTTAAATTTTTATTTATTTATGATAGTCACACACACACAGGGAGAGAGAGAGAGAGAGAGAGAGAGAGAGAGAGAGAGAGAGGCAGAAACACAGGCAGAGGGAGAAGCAGGCTCCATGCACCGGGAGCCCGACGTGGGATTCGATCCCGGGTCTCCAGGATCGCGTCCTGGGCCAAAGGCAGGCGCTAAACCGCTGCGCCACCCAGGGATCCCTAAAAACAAAAATTTAAAACTAAGTTGTAGTTCTTTCTTCTTTTTCTCTTTTTTCTTGTCCTGCTCCTCCTTCTCCTTCCTCTTGCCTTTTTTTTTTTCCCCTAGTCATTTCAGTTCAATTAGATACAGCCAAGCAAGTGGACATCTGTGTGTGGTAATGGCAAAGGAGAGAATTAGGTCCAGGTCTATTTGTCACGGCTTGGACAGCCACAGAGTAGTGATGGAATCCCAGCAAGGGGTGTCAGAGGACAAGCACAATGTGTGGGGAGAAGCCAACATGTAGCATTAAGTTTCAGGTCCAAGTGGAGGAAATAGCATGTCCTTGCAAGGGGAGGGTGCCATCATGAACAGATCACAGAATGACCAGAATGGGGTGTGAGAATCCCAGAAAGGTGAAAAGAGTGTCAGCACATTGGGAGAGTGGGGTGAATTATGGTGTTGGCATCCCTGATGGGAGGATGAAGAAGGCATCATATAAGGAACGTTCCTCTCTAAAGTGTTGAAGAAAAGTCTGGGGGTGCCTGGGTAGCTCAGTCAGTTAAGTGTTGGCCTTTGGCTCGGGTCAGGATTGCAGGGTCCTAGGATCAAGCCCCACATCAAGTTCCCTGCTCAGCAGAGAATCTGCTTCTCCCTCTCCCGCTGCTTATGCTCTCATTATCTCTCTCTCAAATAAATAAATAAAATATTTTTTAAAAAAAATATTATTGGCAAAGATAATGTTTGCAAGGGATAATTATAGGTGACAGGGGTTTGGTGAAATTAATTAAAAGTAAGTACAATAAAAAATGGGATTCAGTCTTCTCCCCATTGGACAAAAAATGCTTTATACAGAGAAAGTACATGGGTATGAATTCCAAGGTGTTGGAATAGAATTGGAGGTATTGATGTGACCTTTATTATTTTTTTTGTATATTTTTTATTGGAGTTCAATTGGCCAACATATAGTATAACACCCAGTGCTCCCATCAAATGCCCCCCTCAGTGCCCATTACCCAGTCACCCCATCCTGCCGCCCCCTCCCATTCCACTACCCCTTGTTCCTTTCCCAGAGTCAGGATTCTCTCATCTTCAGTCACCCTCTCTGATATTTCCCACTCATTTAGTCTTCTTTCACCTTTAATCCCTTTCACTATTTTTTTTATATTCTTCAAATGAATGAAACCATATAATGTTTGTCCTTCTCCAATTGACTCACCTCACTCAGCATAATACCCTCCAGTTCTATCCACGTTGAAGCAAATGGTGGGTATTCATCATTTCTAATGGCTGAGGAATATTCCATTGTATACATAAATCACATCCTCTTTATCCATTCATCTTTCGATGGACACCGAGGCTCCTTCCACAGTTTGGCTATTGTGGACATTGCTGCTAGAAACAGTGGGGTGCAGGTGTCTCAGCGTTTCACTGCATCTGTATCTTTGGGATAAATCTCCAGTAGTGCAATGGCTGGGCCAGAGGGTAGCTCTATTTTTAACTCTTTGAGGAACCTCCACAGTTTTCCAGAGTGGCTGCACCAGTTCACATTCCCACCAACAGTGCAAGAGGGTTCCCCTTTCTCCACATCCTCTCCAACATTTCTTGTTTCCTGTCTTGTTAATTTTCACCATTCTCACTGGTCTGAGGTGGTATCTCATTGTGGTTTTGATTTGTATTTCCCTTATGGCAGGAGATGTGGAGCATTTTCCCATGTGCTTGTTGGCCATGTGTATGTCTTCTATGGTGAAATTTCTGTTCATGTCTTTTGCCCATTGCATGATTGGATGGTTTGTTTCTTGGGTGTTGAGTTTAATAAGTTCTTTATAGATCTTGGATACTAGCCCTTTATCTGATATGTCAGTTGCAAATATCTTCTCCCATTCTGTAGGTTGTCTTTTAGTTTTGTTGACTGTATCCTTTGCTGTGCAAAAGCTTTCTATCCTGATTAAGACCAAATAGTTCATTTTTGCTTTTGTTTCCTTTGTCTTCATAGATATATCTTGCAAGAAGTTGCTGTGGCCAAGTTCAAAAAGGGTGTTGCCTGTGTTCTCCTCTAGGATTTTGATGGATTCTTCTCTCACATTTAGAACTTTCATCCATTTTGAGTTTATCTTTGTATATGGTGTAAGAGAGTGGTCTAGTTTCATTCTGCACATGGCTGTCCGATTTTCCCAGCACCATTTATTGAAGAGACTGTCCTTTTTCCAGTGGATACTCTTTCCTGCTTTGTCGAATATTAGTTGACCATAGAGTTGAGGACTCATTTCTGGGTTCTCTATTCTGTTCCATTAATGTATGTGCCTGTTTTTGTGCCAGTACCACACTGTCTTGATGACCACAGCTTTGTAGTACAACTTGAAACCTGGCCTTGTGATGCCCCCAGCTCTGGTTTTCTTTTTCAATATTCCCCTGGCTATTCAGGGTCTTTTCTGATTCCACATAAATATTTTTTTGACTCCACACAAATCTTAAGATGATTTGTTCCAACTCGCTGAAGAAAGTCCATCATATTTTGATAGGGATTGCACTGAATGTGTAAATTGCATTGAATGTGTAATAGCATTGACATTTTCACAATATTAATTATTCCAATCCATGAGCATGAAATATTTTGCCATCTCTTTGTGTCTTCTTCAATTGCTTTCAGAAGTCTTCTGTAATCTTTAGGGTATAGATCCTTTGCCTCTTTGGTTAGGTTTATTCCTAGGTATCTGATGCTTTTCGGTGCAATTGTAAATGGGATTGATTCCTTCATTTCTCTTTATTCAGTCTCATTGTTAGTGTATAGAAATGCCAGTGATTTCTAGGCATTCATTTTGTATCCTGCCACATTGCCGAATTGCTGTATGAGTTCTAGCAATCTTCAGGTGTAGTCTTTTGGGTTTTCTATGTACAGTATCATGTCATCTGTGAAGAAGGAGAGTTTGACTTCTTCTTTGCCAATTTGAATGCCTTTTATTTCTTTTTGTTGAATGCCTCTTTCTCTTTTGTTATATGGAGTCTAAATTTTGATAAAATTTTTGAAAAGAAAGTTTTTGATAACTTTTCATAGATATTACCAAAATACAGAATGACCCAATAGGCACATCTGCCAAAAGTGTATGAAAATTCCTGGTGCCTTTCAACATTGCCAATAGTATGTGTTACTAAAACTATTGTCTGTAAGTCTGTGTGCATCATTGTTATAGTTTGCCTTACTTTTGTTTTATGTTTATTTTATAAGGGGATTGGAAAAAATTATGTATATATACTTTTTTATTGTCTGGCCCTTTATTTTATACATCTTTCTATTGGGTTATCAATATTTTATTAATTGACATGTAAGTACTTTACTTGGTAAGGAAATCACCCAATGCATGTTCTAGGTGTGGCAAAAACAAATTTTCAAATTATTGTTTGTCCTTTGACATTATTTTCATAATTTAATTTTTTTCCTACAAAAGTAATTTATTTAAACAGTTTTAACATATTAAGACAACTGCTTTGTGATTTCTGGATTTTATAACTAGTATCTAAGCTTTCTATAGTCTTATAAATTTTTTTCAGTTACTAGGATTTTAAATGGGAACTCTACTAACTGATTTATTTAATATTCTGTCTTTTCTCTGTTTATTAACAATTTTATTTGTGTCTTATAATAAATATGCAGATTGTATGAGTATATATATATTTGGGCACTTTTTTTATTTTATTTTTTTTTATTTATGATAGTCACACACACAGAGAGAGAAGCAGAGACACAGGCAGAGGGAGAAGCAGGCTCCATGCACCGGGAGCCCGACGTGGGATTCGATCCCGGGTCTCCATGATCGCGCCTTGGGCCAAAGGCAGGCGCCAAACCGCTGCGCCACCCAGGGATCCCTATTTGGGCACTTTTTTTTTTCTTATATTGAGTTGTTCCAATTGTACTCAAGTACCACTTTTCTTATTGTATGATGTTTCACTATGTGCTAGAGCTATACTCTGATTAAACTTTTTTTCATTAATACTTTCAATTATATTGGTGATATTTCTTCAGAAGTTTGATAGTTTGGTTGATTAGTTTATTGTACTGCCTGGATTTAGTCTTTTTTTTTTTCTCGTTTTTTAAAGAACTTTCCAATTTATTCAGTGGTAATAGGTCTGCCTAGATTTTCTTTTTCCCTATATGAATCTTGTAATTTATATATTTTTTAGGAAAATTATCCCTTTACTCATGTTTTCTCCTCAATTTGCATAGATTTGATTAAACTAGACATATACTTTCTTCTGTAGCTGTGTTTATATCTCTATTTTTGTTTCTAATATTGTATATTTATAACTTATTCCCTTAATTAGTTTACTCTATGGGTCTCCCAAGGAAGCATTCTACAAGATACTGGCCCAACTGACATTTACTAGATGTTAATTTCTCTAGCTAATGACTTTATCTGGCCTCTCTAGTCTGCTTTGGTGTCTGTTTTATCAGCCAGAAATACTAAAGAATGATCTTTAGACCAGCTCTAAACCAATGACCAAGAGTAAATGATGTATAAATGTCCCAGCTCCTTTACTTCTCTTAGACACAGAGGACAACAGAGTTGTGTTATTGGATTGGAATCTACACTGGATTCCAAGTTGGAGAAGTTGGGGAAGTTCTACTTGCCCACTTTAGTGGTTTCTTTTCCTCCTTTGGTTCACTATCCCACTCTTCTGTTAGGGTTTTGTTTGTTGTTGTTGTTGTTGTTTACCTGTACCAAGAATCAAAAAACATTTGATTCTTTGTCTCAGGGTTTGTTAGACTCTTTATTAACAGTCAATAGTCAACACTGCCAGAGGGAGATTTTAGGGGAACACAACAACATCCAATACAGTTATTAACCTTATTATTTTGTCTTCAAGTCTTCTGCTTTTCTTTATAATTTTACCATATATGTTTCTTAAACAATACATTTATTGTTTCCTGTTTTTGAACTTTATATAAATGAAATTATATAATGAAATATATGTATATAATGAAATTATGTGTTCTGGGGTGCCTGGGGTGGCTCAGTGGTTAAGCATTGAACCCTTGGTTATGGCTCATATCATTATCTTATGGGTCAATGGGATTGAGCCCTATGTCAGGCTCCACACTCATTGGGGAGTCTGTTTGAAGGATTCCCTACCTCTGTCCCTCCCCCTATTTCTACACACTCTTCTCTCTCTCTCAAATAAATAAGTAAAAATAATGAAATTTTATATTCTCTATTCTATTGTATCTAGCTTCATTGCTGAACATTGTGCTCTTGAGAATTATCAATGTCATTTGTGTGTGATTTTTATTTTCACAGAAAATTACCTTGAACGAATATGCTACAATGTGTTTTTCCATTGATGGGCCTGTAGGTTGTTTCTACTTTATTGACTAATTTATTTTGTACCATTATTAACTGTCTTGCTAGAAATATTTCTTACGTGTTTCACTAAGTGTCTAATAAATGTTTTATATTTACATCTAGGTGTTTATCTAGTGTATTAAACCAGTCAGTGAATGCTAGGTTATGCTGAAGTAGTAAATAACACCCAAGTCTCGGGAGCTTACATCATAAAGCCTTTTGATTCCTTTTAGTTATAACACTATCTGTCCATCCCAGGTTCCTGTGACTCTGTTCTCAATCAACTTTATTCCAGGACCTAGATAGATAGAGTAGCACTTGGTTGTAGCACATTGTCACTCTCTTAGCAGAGGAAAAAAATCCACAGAGTGGAATTTAAAGCTTCTATTTGGAAATGACACATGGTCATTCAGCTCATCTCCTGTTGGTCAAAGTTAATAACTTGGTGAAACCTGCCAACAAAATGTCAGAAACTAACACCTTTCCTGAGGGGAATTTTAATTTGCATTTTTTTCTGATTAATAAAGGACTAAAGAATGTTCCAAGTGTTTATTAAAACTTTTAGTTTCCCTTTTCATGATATCCTTGTATAGTACTTTGCTCATTTTCCTTTGATTCTGTATTATTATTATTATTTAATTTTATTTAAAGTTAGTTAACATATAATGTAATATTGGATTCAGGAGTAGAATTTAGGGATCCATCACTTACATATAACACCCAATGCTCATCCCAACAAATGCCCTCTTTAATGCCCATCACCCATTTAGCCCATCCTGCTACCCACCTTCCTTCTAGCAACCCTTAGTTTGTTCTCTTTTTTTTTTTTAAGAAATCTATTTTTATTATTTTAATTTTTTTTATGATAGTCACACACACACACACACACACACACAGAGAGAGAGAGAGAGAGAGAGAGAGAGAGAGAGGGGCAGAGGGAGAAGCAGGCTCCATGCACCGGGAGCCCGACGTGGGATTCGATCCCGGGTCTCCAGGATCGCACCCTGGGCCAAAGGCAGGCGCTAAACCGCTGCGCCACCCAGGGATCCCCTTAGTTTGTTCTCTTAACTATAGAGTCTCTTATGGTCTGCCTTCTTTTGTTTTTATCTTATTTTATTTTTCCTTTTCCCCTATGTTCACCTGTTTTTTTTTCTTCTTAAATTCCACTAATATTATTGATTCATAGAAATTGACAATTGTTTTTCTCAAATGAAAGTTTTATGTGGTGGAATTTTTTTCTCCAAGAGTGTTGTTTATATTTTCTTTTGTTAATAGTATTTCTAGAAACTATAAACAGCAATTCTTCTTTATTTCATATGCTTTAATTCATCAATAGTTTCCAGTATTTGTGCTTCATGTATTTTGCTTTAAAATGCATTACCTTCCTCAAAAATTGACAGTCACTATCATGGGCTTGTTATATACCCCTAATGGATCATCCCACCATAAAGTAGCTCATATCTGCATCAAGTATACATTGCAATGAATTCTTGGATTATATTCTGGGCCAGCTGCAAGATGGGTGAGCTGAGGTTGGGACTCCTTCCTTAAGCTGGTGAAGAATAGCACCCAGCCTGTTTCCTGTGCTAAAGATGGGGAGAATGAAGGTGGGAAGGCAATGTAACTTTCCATGGTATGTGCAAAGGATGAGAACAGATCTTCACAGCACACCTCATGGTCACAGATTGGTTGGGTCTCTTGACATTGACAGAGAGCAAACCAAAACTCTAAAGAAAAACAGTCTAGATTTCAGCATGCAAGATTTCCATTGATTAAAACCAGGTAAATACGAGTTTACCATGAAAGATCATCAAAGATCACAATATGAGTCAGCTTTTAATCCATGAATAAGAGATAGTAAAGTAATAAGCAACATATGTAGTTTCCTTCGGACTTCAGCCATTAAAGTTGACAGATTTAAAATAATGAACAATCATACATGAAATATTAAGTAAATAAAAATATCTAGCTAAACTATTAGAGGACAGAGCTGGGCTGTAAATTGCATTGTCATGCATTTAAAAATTGTTAAATGGGTTCTCATTTTTCAGCACATAGTAAGAAAAATAATAAACTGGTGGAAAAAAAGACTTTGCCAACTCACAAGGTCAATCCTAGGTACTCATTAACAATACAAGAATGGATGCACTTCTCTGAGAATCTGTGCTCAAAAAAGATCGGAAATGTCTCATGGGAAATCATACGGTATCCTGATACCAGGTTGTATGTAGCTGTGATGTGGGGCAATAGCCTAAGGTAGGCATTTCCAAATTTTGGCCTGTTGAAGTATTTGAGTATGACCCTTTCTTGCTTGACACATGAACAGAAACAAATGAACATGTCAGGGTAAGATAATTGTCCACATTTAATAGAAAAGTGTATTGAAATCAATCATTTTCTTTAACGTAACAGTGTAGTCTAATAGTCAAATTTTCTGTTTGCTCTTTTCTTTTCTTTTTTTTTTTGACTGATTTTAAGCTTTTACACTGAGGTATGATGATAATAAAGGAGATATTTGCTAAACTTTAGAACTTTATCTCTGCTAGAAACTATGGTGATATAATGACAATCTGGTGGGTTGGGATGGGAAGAGGGCTAAGAGATGAGGAACTAATCTGAATGTTCCCTTAAGTAGTCTGATATATTAAAGGAAGCTTCCACAGTCCTATCTTCATGAGGAATTGCAAAGTCCCTTGGAAGATACAGTAGAACATAATTAAGGGTTAATAGTACCAAAAAGCATTCCTTGTCTCTTGGTGAAATGGATACCCAAGGTCGCCAGAGATTCATCCTCCGTTCCTCTTGGAGTGAGTCAAGATACTTGACCTCTGTGATGGTGCATTCAATTCTGGTAAAAGGGGGCAGGGCTTTTGTTTGTCTATTTGCTTGTTGCTTAATTTTAAATCATATGATCCACAAGCTCCTCCTATCTATATTTTTAAGGACTATTTTATTTGACAGTTTATTTCCTTCATAACTCAAAGGCCATCAGATTGTTACTGGGACACTATTTAGAAGCTACTAAGGTTAGGCAAATGGAAAAAGGAGGGCAGGGAGGTCTGTGATGATAGGAGCCTAGTGAAGTTGAGTGATGTCTCCTCCTACTGGAGACCCTTGGAAAGACAGCTGTGAGGGTCAAGGAGAGAGTAAGAGAAAGTCAGAGGATTGGAGGGCTGGAGAGAGAAACTGGAGGAGAGATAAAGTAGTAAAGACTAGGTTAAAATGTGACTTGATTCAATGTTCTAACTGAAACCAGAACACAGAAGTGCACTTACTATGGTTCAGTCACTGAGAAGGTACTGAGAAGGTATGACATACTTATCGAGAATAAAAACAGGTGGAGTCGAAACCAGCTCTGCCACCAAGAAGCTGTGAAACCTTGGGAAACCAGGCAACTTCTGCCAAAAAGGAACAGAGGTTAGTAGTATATTGATAAAGAGATGCCCTTGAAAACCAGATTACTAATGCTCAAAGCCTGGCTTCATATATTCTCCAGATTCTCATTTGTAAAATAGGAATAACTATAGTACCTACCTCACTGGGTTGTAGGACAGTTAAATCAATCCATTAAAGGTTTTAAGTGGTGACTGGAATAGTAAACATTCAATAAATATTAACCATATTATTTGTTTTAGATTCTCAAAGCATAAATTTCTTGTGAATAGCAATGATTGCTTTGCCCAACTTAAAAGGTAGGTCATAAAATCAAATGATATGATGGATATGAAAGAGCTTTGCAGACTCTGAGAATTATAATTTATGGGGATGCAAATATTTTTGTTTGTTCAAATTGATTCTGTACTAATAAATAGTAAAGTAGGGGCTGGGATCCAGGTACTACTGGCTTCTTTCTACCACATTAAATAAGTTAAATTCTATTTTAGTTAAGATAAACATCCCATGCTTAAAATTCTCCATCCCAATTATGTGAAATTGATACAACAATGTTTCCACTGTTAATAGCTTCCAGAGTTAAAGCAAATTGGAAAATCCTGTAGGCTATTTGGGAAGCTCTATTTCTGAATAGGAGAAAAGTTTTGACAATAATTCTCTTTGTGAAAACATCAAGTTGTTCCTTAAAGTATCTTGGTCACAGTTTATTGTGAAGGGAAGACACTTGTTCGAGGTAATTGCTAACATAAAGCAAGTACGTATCCTGTGCCAGTTGCTGTGCTCATCATTTATTTTTTTTTTAGCTCATCTCTTTCTCACAAATCCATATAGAATATACTCAGTACACAAATGAGGAAACAGTGTGTGAATCTTTAAATAACTGGCCCCAAATCATAGATTTCTGGGGCAGGGGCTGAAGCCCGAGTTTCTCTGGATCAAACAGAATTTCATGATGCCTCCAGCAGCGATGTTTCCTGTGGCCTCCTTGTCTCCATTTTTCCAGTAGTTTGCTCTTTCTCCTTAGAAACATAAAACCAAGCATTTAATTATTTCTGCCCTATTTATCTTCTCTGTATACTAGAAATCATAATAGTACCTACCTGAATGGTTTGTTTCAAGAATTAAATTATGTAAAGTAATTCAAAGAAAGCAAGGCATTTAGTAAATTCTCACTATGGTTTTCTTGCTTCTTTTTATTTTGAAACAAACTTATCATGCTTTATTTTAAGTATTTATTTGAGAGAGACAGAGAAAGAGAGGGCACAAGCAGGGGGAGTGGCAGGCAGAGGGAGAAGTAGATTCCCCTCTGAGCAAGGATCCCGATATGGGGCTAGATCCCAAGACTGTGGGACCATGATCTGATCTGAAGACAGACACTTGACTGAGCCACCCAGGTTGCCTGAAATAAACTTACCATTCTACAAAAGTTGCACCAACCTAGCAAAAACTTTTATTTTCTGAACTATTTCACTTTGTTGTATATTTCTTACATGCCCACAGAATTCTCCTGGGTAATCTGACATGAAGATAAAGATCAGGAAATTAACATTGACACATTACCACCATCTCATCCTCAGACGCCATTAAAGATTTGCCAATTAGCCCACCCTTTCTAGCAAAAGGAAAAAAAAACCCAGGTTCACCTGTTGCCTTTATTGGTCATTTCTCTTTAGTTTCCTTCAGCATGAATTAATTTCTCAGCTTTTCTTGACTTTTATGGCCTGGGTACTTCTAAAGACTAGAGGTCAGTTTTGTGAGGTTTTCCTGTTATTGTTTGCTTTTTAAAGTAACCTTCATTTGAGTTTACCTTCATCTTTTATGGGAATATTATGAATGGTATGCCATGTTCTCGTTACAATCCGTTAGGTGGCACATAAGTTCTATTTGACCCATTACTAATGATGTTAACTTTGACCATTTGATTAAGGTGGTCTCTGCCCAGCTTCTCTGCTAGAAAGTTACTTTTTAAAATTTTTTTTGAATTGGTAAGTATTTTGTGAGAAGGTACCTAGAGATGATGTAAATATTGCATCTTCAATATACTCATTTATGTATTATATTATGGACAAATGAACCAGTCCTAATTTATTTAATCAATTATCATCTGTACTAATGGATGATGTTCAAATTTTCCCAGATTCAGTAAGTGGGAGTCACTTTAAGCTGTATTCTATGTCCTTTTGACATGGGCCCTTATCATTTATTTGAGTAAATTCTTTTTTTTTAAGATTTTTTATTTATTTAATACAGACACAGAGGGGGGCGGACAGAGACACAGGCAGAGGGAGAAGCAGGCCCCATGCAGGGAGCCCAACACAGGACTCAATCCTGGGTCTCCAGGATCACACCCCAGGCTGAAGGTGGTGCTAAACTGCTGAGCCACCGGGGCTGCCCTATTTGAGTAAATTCTTACGTTTTGGCACAACTATATATTCTGACTCTTATACTTTCCTGATTCAGCCCCATAATTGGCCATTTTGCTAAGAAGGCTTAGTTTCCTTCAGGGGAGAATTGTGTCTGGAAAAGAAGCTCTGGCCACAAGATGTGCTCACTGCTGTGGGGATTCTGCTGTTCTCAAGCACTCTCAGTGCTTGATCTAGGGGATATATATATATATATATATATATATAGAGAGAGAGAGAGAGAGAGAGAGAGATGTAGGTCTATGTGTATATGTATATATCATAGAGATACAGGGAATCTAGGGCATATAAATAAATACATATGTATATTTAATTTTGTACTTATTTTTATATTCATCCATTTATATATCTATTTATCTTTAAAGGTAACACCTGATACCCTCAAGCTGGCGGAGCAGTAGGGTCCCCAACTTACCCGGCCCCACCAACTTAGCTACATAACTTTCAAACCATCCTGAACACCTACAAATTTGACCTGAGATTTCAAGACAGAACAGCTGGAACGCTACAGAGAGAAGGGTTTTCACTTCTAACAACGTAGGAAGGCAGAAAAAAATAAAAGAATCCAGTGGGGAGGGGCCTGTGAGGAGCTGGGCTAAGGGGGGCGGGGAGAGCCTCGGGACAGGAAAGCCCAGCCCCGAAGAAGCGGGAGAAGGACAAACAGTGTATGTTCTCATTCATTTGGGGAATATGAATAATAGCGAAAGGGAATATAAGGGAAGGGAGAAGAAATGTGTGAGAAATATCAGAAAGGGAGACAGAACATAAAGACTTCTAACTCTGGGAAATGAACTAGGGGTGGTGGAGGGGGAGGAGGGTGGGGGTGGGGGTGAATGGGTGACGGGCACTGAGGGGTACACTTGACGGGATGAGCACTGGGTGTTATTCTGTATGTTGGTAAATTGAACACAAATAAAAATTAATTTATAAAAAAAAAAAAAGAAAAGAAAAAAAGAGACAAACCAAGAAACAAACTCTTAACTATAGAGAACAAACTGATGGTTACCAGAGGGGAGGTAGGGGGTGGGTTAAATAGGTGACGGAGATTAGGGAAGGCAATTGTGATGAGCACCAGGTGATGTACAGAATTGTTGAATCATTATATTGTATGTACACTTGAGACTAATATAACTCTGGTAACTCATGTTAACTGGAATTAAAAATTTGAGGGGCACCTGGGTGGCTCAGATGGTTAAGCATCTGCTTTTGGCTCAGGTCATGATCCTGGGGTCCTGGGATCAAGCCCTTCGTCGGGCTCCCCACTCATGGGAAGTCTGCTTCTCCTCTATGCCCCTGGCTTATGCTCTTGTTCACTGTCAAATAAATAAAATCTTTTAAAAAGCCGTGAAAAAAATAAAAAATAAAAAAAAAAATAAAAACCTGCACTGGATTCTTCCAAAGGCGCTCAGCAGGGAAACCGGGCAGGACAGCAGAAGTGGCAGTGGAGCCCCCGGTCTCCCGGGGTCACTAACAGAGGGGTGCCCCGAGGGAGAGGGCACTGCACCCTGCAGGCCGAGCTCAGTAAAGGGCTGGAGCGCCCGGTGGGGCCTCGGGAGAAGCTCAGGCTGTGGCTCCCCGCGGAGGGGGCTGTGCCCTGCTGCCCCTGGGAGCGCGATTCCAGCAGCACAGACCCCAGACCCCAGTGCACAGAGGACACAGCTCAGGCCTGCGCTCCCCCTGGGATGGACAGAAGCAGGGAGGGCCCAGAACAGAGAGGATGCTCCTGCCCCCGACGCCCCCGAGCTGTGCAGATCAGCGCCCCCGCCCCCGGGGCATCCAGGCCCCTGCAGACAGGGAGCTGCGGGAGCTACTGCGGGAGCTGACTCTAGGGCTGGAAAGCTGGCCTCCACCAATGTGGTTGTTCCTCCTGGTGTCACCCTGTGCCTGGGAGAGGTGGGGCCGCCAGGGAACAGAGGCCTCACGGGGGGTCAACAACTCCCACAGAGCCCAGCACCTGGCAGGGGGGGCGGGGCAGCTCTCCCAGGTGCACACACCTGAGAATCAGCACAGCAGGCCCCTCCCCCAGAAGACCAGCTAGAAGGACAGGGGAAGAGCAAGTTCTTGAACAAGCAGTGCTGAAAAGCTCCAGGGGAAATCGAGGGATTTACAGTGTATAGAACCAGAAGATACCCCTCCTATTTTTTTTCTTCCTTTTTCCAGTACAATTCATTTTTTATATCAGATTGTAAATTTCTTTTTTTTTCACTTTTCCCACCTTACCTACAATATTTTACCACCTCTTCATTTTTAAGATTCTTCCATTTTGACTAATATTTCTACAATTACAGGTCCTAGATATATTTTCCACCTCTAGAATCCCTTCAACATACTCATCTTAGTTTTGGGAGATACATAAGATATGTTGTTATTGTTGTTTGTGTTTTTTGTTTTGTTTTGTTTTGTTTTCGCTGCCTCATTTTGTTCTACAATGGTGGAAGTTAATACGTTCTAAAACATGACTAGCATGCACCCAGAACCAAGTGGTATACCATGGTGGTTCATTCTATGAGATTCCTCATTCCCATTCTGCCCCCCTCTTTTATCTCATTTATGTTTTGGTGGTCAATGTTGGGGCCTTCTACATTTCTGGTTTATATAAATTTGGGACTGAGCTTCTTGTAACATACAGAACTTAATATAATTAGAAACAAGAGGATCACACTCTAGAACCCCTCAGGTAGACTACATTCTCCCTCCACTACAACTTCATCACCACCACCATCTCTCAGTCCACCTTCCTTTTTTTTTTCTTCTCATTTTTTTTCTTAATTCTTTTTCTTTTTTTCTCTTTTTCTTTGGTATTCTTGGACTTTTATTTTTTACTACTTTGTTTCAAAATTTGTTTTTCACTTTAGCGGTCCTTTTGTTTTATTTTCTTCTGATCTTTGTTTTCAATTTCTGGTCTCTGACCTCAGTGGAATCATCTAGGGTGAAATTTACTTAGGTCATGGTTGATATTCTTGACTCAGCCTGCTCATAAAACCATTATGCACTGAATAAAATGACTAGAAAGAAGAACTCACCACAGAAGAAAGAATCAGAAATAGTACTCTCTGCCACAGAGTTACAGAATTTGGATTACAATTTGATGTCAGAAAGCCAATTCAGAAGCACAATTATAAAACTACTTGTGGCTCTGGAAAAAAAAGCATAAAAGAATCAAGAGAGATTTTATGACTGAAGAATTTAGATCTAATCAGGCAGGAAAAAAAAAGTCAATTAAATGAGATGCAATCCAAACTGGAGGTCCTAACGACGAGGGTTAATACAGTAGAAGAATGAGTGACATAGAAGACAAGTTGATGGCAAGGAAGGAAGCTGAGGAAAAAAATAGAAAAACAATTAAAAGACCATGAGGAAAGGTTAAGGGAAATAAATGACAGTCTTAGAAGGAAAAATCTATGTATAATTGGGGTTCCAGAGAATGCTGAAAGGGCCAGAGGGCCAGAAAGCATATATGAACAAATCATAGCTGAGAAATTCCCTAATTTGGGGAGAGAATGAGGCATTCAGATCCAGGAGATAGGGAGCCCCTCCCATCCCCGAAATATCGATAAAAACTGTTCAACACCTCGACATTTAATAGTGAAACTTGTAAATTCCAAAGATGAAGAGAAAATCCTTAAAGCAGCAAGAGAAAAGAGATCCCTAACTTATATGGGAAGAAATATTAGATTAACAGCAGACCTCTCCACAGAGACCTGGCAGGCCAGAAAGGACTGGCAGGATATATTCAGAGTACTAAATGAGAAGAACATGCAGTCAAGAATACTTTATCCAGCAAGGCTCTCATTCAGAATAGAAGGAGAGATAAAGAGCTTCCAAGATAGGCAGAAACTGAAAGAATATGTGACCACCAAACCAGCTCTGCAAGAAATATTAAGGAGAATTCTGTAAAAGAAAGAAGAAGCCCAAAGATATAATCCCCAAAGACAGAGACCGACTAGATATTACGATGACACTAATTTCATATCTTTCAATAGTAACTCTGAACGTGAATGGGCTAAATGATCCCATCAAAAGACACAGGGTTTCAGACTGGATAAAGAAGCAAGACTCATCTATTTGCTGTCTCTAAGAGATTCATTTTAGACCTAAGGACACCTACAGCCTGAAAATGAAAGGTTAGAGAAACATTTACCATCCAAATGGTCCTCAAAAGAAAGCTGTGGTAGCATTCCTCATATCATATAAATTAAAGTCTATACCAAAGACTGTAGTAAGAGATAAAGAGGGACACTACATCATACTTAAAGGGTCTATCTAAGAAGAGGACCTAACAATCATGAATATTTATGGCCCTAATGTGGGAGCTGCCAAGTATATCAATCAATTAATAACCAATGTAAAGACATACTTAGATAATAATACACTAATAGTAGGAGACTTCAACATAGCACTTTCTGCAAATGACAGATCTTTGAAGCACAACATCTCCAAAGAAACAAGAGCTTTAAATGATACACTACACCAGATGGATTTCACAGATATCTACAGAACTTTGCATCCAAACGCAACTGAATACACATTCTTCTCAAATGCACATGGACCTTTCTCCAGAATAGACCACATAGTGGGTCACAAATCAGGTCTCAACCAATACCAAAAGATTGGGATTGCCCCCTGCATATTTTCAGACCACATGCTTTGAAACTAGAACTCAGTCATAAGAAGAAATTTAGAAGAAATTCAAACACGTGGAGGTTAAAGAGCATCCTGCTAAAAGATGAAAGGGTCAACCAGAAAATTAGAGAAGAATTAAAAAGATTCATGGAAACTAATGAAAATGTAGATACAACTGTTCAAAATCTTTGAGATACAGCAAAAGCAGTCCTAAGAGGGCAATACATCACAACACAACCATCCCTCAAAAAACTGGAAAAAACCTCAAAGACACAAACTAACCTCACACCTAAAGGAGCTGGAGAAAGAATAGCAAATAACACTACACCAAGCAGAAGAGAGTTAATAAAGATTCGAGCAGAACTCAATGAAATAGACACCAGAAGAACTGTAGAACAGATCAACAAACGCAGGAGTTGGTTCTTTGAAAGAATTAGTAAGATAGATAAACCATTAGCCAACCTTATTAAAAAGAAAAAAGACTCAAATTAATACAATCACAAATGAAAAAGGAGAGATCACAACCAATACCAAGGAAATACAAACGTTTTAAAAACATATTATGATCAGCTATTGGCCAATATATTAGGCAATCTAGAAGAAATGGATGCATTTCTGGAAAACCACAAACTACTAAAACTGGAACAGGAAGAAATTGAAAACCTGAACAGGCCAATAACCAGTGAGGGTATTGAAGCAGTCATCAAAAACCTCCCAAGATACAAAAGTCCAGGGCCAGGTGGCTCCCAGGGAAATTCTATCAAACGTTTAAAGAAGAAACAGTACCTATTCTACTAAAGCTGCTCTGAAAGATAGAAAGGGATAGAATACTTCTAACCTCATTTTATGAGGCCAGCATCATCTTAATTCCAAAATCAGACACGGACCCCACCAAAAAGAAGAAATACAGAGCAGTATCTCTGATGAACACAGATGCAAAAATTCTCAACAAGATACTAGCCAATAGGGTCCACTAGTACATTAAGAAAATTATTCACCATAAAAAGGTGGGAAATATCCCCAGGATGCAAGGCTGGTTCAACACTCATAAAACAACCAACATAATAGATCATATCAACCAGAGAAAGAAGAACGATATGATTTTCTCAATAGATGCAGAGAAAGCATTTGACAAAGTACAGCATCCATTCCTGATCAAAACTCTTCAGAGTGTAGGGATAGAAGGAACATTCCTCAGCATCTTAAAAGCCATCTATGAAAAGCCCACAGCAAATATCATTCTCAATGGGGAAATACTAAGAACCTTTCCCCTTAGATCACAAATGCAACAGGGATGTCCACTCTCACCACTGATATGCAATGTAGTACTAGAAGTCCTAGCCTCAGTAATCAGGTTTTCCCTTCAGAAAGTCCAATTTTTAGAATATCCCCTAGTTTTACTCCCACATGCCCCACAAAAGATAGCATTGTTTCAGTAACAGAGTGCTAGAAAGATCCTAAATAGTCATTGGTAACAGGCCAATCAAATAACAGAAAGGGCATCCATGTATAGGATATTATTCAGCTGTACAAAGAGTAAGTGAAGTCCACATGTGCTAATAAGGCGTCATGTCCAAAATATATTGTTATTAAAAAGAAGCAATGAGTAGAATATTGGCTAAGTTTCTGATTTGTTTAAAGTTTGTGAGTATGCAGATAGATATTTATTGCACAATCTATGTCAGCTGCCCCTCTCATGATGCTCTCAGGCCAGCAATCATTGATGCCTCAATCAAAGCACATGATGGGAAAGTTCATAAATGGAAGAGAGCCTGGAAAATCCAGTGCAAAGATAGGAAATAATCATTGAATATGAACACTAACAATGGTTGTCCCAGGCTTACTGGGACACCGGGAAGCCAACAATGGGAGGAAAAGCTACCGAATTGTTCTTGTTTACTCTTTCATGCAATATAAATTTTGTGCCATGGATACTTTTTATATCACTCATGACTTGAGGATGAAAGCCACGAAAATGAAATCTGGCATCCTTAATCTAACTTATGAATTCATTGACTCAAAGCTGGAAGAAGAAGAGTCTTGAAGCCTGAATAGGAGTAAAAATCAGCTCCAGGAAGACAAGAAGTAGGAAACGCAATGACTAATGTGTAGCCAAAGAGTTCTAGTCAGAATCACACTTTAGCTGTGCAGATTTCTGAAGTAGGCACCCAAACTGGACAAGGTCAGTGAAAAATTCTCTACCCACCCTCTATGCATGTCTCATCCCTGTACCACTAGCCAGAGGAACAAAGCTCCAGGTAGGAACAGCAACTGAATAAAGCTAAGACACCTGCCCCTGCCAGATTGCTAAGGGCTTAACATGAAAAGGATGATGCCCTTTCTGTTTTCATACCTGAAGGCTGAGCACTGTGTACTACTAACATCACACACAGTTGGAGATCCCACTAAAACAAAGTTGGCGTGATATGCTAAGAGAAATAAAACTCAGTCACTACAATTTTTCTCATGTGAAAAATAAAACTCCGTTAAAAATAGCTTTGGCACTTAATGAAACACCATTCAGTTTTCTGCGAAACAGCCTGGTGTGTTAGCTTCGTGGACATCTGTATTTCTGAGTTATTTCTACAGAAGGGTCTATCCTACAGACAACAGGGATCACATCGATGTAGTCAGAGAATTCATTTTACTCAGTGCTCTTCGCGATGTTAATTTCTCTGTCCCACAGAGATAATGTTTTAGAATAATGTCTGGTGTGATTTTTACTCTTTTTAGTTTCATGCTGTTCTGAATGTTTAAAAAATCTTTTTAAGCCATAGAATCTGCCATTCTCCCTTAATCTTCTTTGGCATCTTATACGTTACCTATTTTAGAGAATTATCTTCACTGTCTCAGTGTGTGTTTGTCAAATTTGTATGTGTTACATTAATTCACCAAACAATTATTTCTCTCCTGATTTCCTATGGAGTGTGTTTCCTCCTTTCAGCCCCCTAGCTGATCTCCTGGGTCACTTGCTTTTTCAAGCACAGAAATGTCCCCTTTGCCCATGAAATAGGGTCCACTTCTACTTCAAGCCTGATGTTTTGCCCCCCCCCCCCGAAGGCCATATATTGGATTCAAACATTTCCCATTCTCTGCTTCCAGGCAGCAGTCTTAAAACTGCATTTTGTTTGTCTATTTGTTTTATTTTCACAGCCAGAATGACCGGGAGAGAGGATAAAACCCACCACAGGCTGACACTGCCTTCAAGCCCCTCCCTTTCAGATGTCCTAGTATCAGGCACCTGAAAAAGTTGCTCGAACTGCCCAAGCCTCAGAGAACACATCTGTTTATCAGATTGCTGTAAGGAGGGACACTTGAGTGGCTCAGTAGTTGAGCATCTGCCTTTGGCTCAGGTGGTGGTCCCGGGGTCCTGGGATGGAGTCGACGTCAGGCTCCCTGCAAGGAGCCTGATTCTCCCTCTGCCTGTGTCTCTGCTTCTCTCTGTGTGTCTGTCATGGATAAGTAAATAAATAAAATCTTTTTAAAAAATTCCTCTGAGGAAGAAATGGGGTTGCCACGTTAACAAACAAATTTGACAGCATTTGCTTCATGGTCAGTATCCGATAAATACTCACCATAACTATTATTATTTCAAGTATTACTATTAGTCCGGGGTGTAGGATGAGGTAGCTATAGGGCATTTGTGTGGCACAGGGAGGAAGTAAAACCAGCACAGGCAAAGTGGTGAGGAATGACGGGTGGTGGGGTCTCACCATCAACAGGAAGGAAGGGTACACGGGAGTCCGTATTACCCAGTACACTCAAATTTAGTGCTGGTCTGAGTTTAGGGATGAAACTTGCCAGGAATATTGATAAACATGATAAAAAAAATAAAAATAAACATAAAAATAAAAATAAAAATAAATAAAGGGTTTGGCCTCAGCAACAACCATAAAAGTCTAGAAACGCAAGTTGTGTGTGTGGAAGTAGTGCAACAATGTACGTAAAGCTCCCTACCCCACGGCCACCCAAGCTCACCTCTTCCAGCCTTCATCGCCCTCCAGTAGATGAAAAGGACATTACTTGGGGTATAGTTACCTTGGGCAGTTACACTGTGATTTGAAGGTGAAACTTAATATGTAGTCTTTCTTTTGTGTGTCTCCTCCCACTGCATTTTAAACTGTCATACTAGAGAATTGTGTCTCAGATAGGCAAACTCACCAGGTCTTTCTCTTTCTTTCTTTCTTTCTTTCTTTCTTTCTTTCTTTCTTTCTTTCTTTCTTTCTTTCTTTCTTTCTTTCTTTCATTCATAAGAGACACACACAGAGAGGCAGAGACACAGGCAGAGGGAGAAGCAGGCTCCATGCAGGGAGCCTGACTTGGGACTAGATCCCGGGTCTCCAGGATCACATCCTGGGCTGAAGGCGGCGCTAAACTGCTGAGCCACCAGGGCTACCCTTAAAAGCGTTTTCTTATACATATTATTTACAGTTATTTTAAAGTCTATGTGCAATATCTTCATGCCTTGATTGAAAATGAGTTTTTGTATTATCTTTTGTTTTGTTTTCTTACTGGATTTGGCTATTTAGTCCTGTCTCTTGTCACTCCTGGGAATTTTATTGAATGCTTGATATTAGAGATCCAGCACTGTTAGAGACTCAGGATAGTGTCTTAACCCACAGAGGATTCAACATCCTCTCATAGAGTGTGAGACTACAAAACAGATCATCCAAGCCAGTCAGACATTTAAATGGTTTTTCAATGAATTTCCATGTTGCAGATGCCTTGTCTATTTTGTGTGCCTTAACTGAAATCCTGAGATTTATGATAGCACCCTCCCCTGCACAGTGACACTACAGAGAATGCTGATGGATGTTTAGATTGTCAATTTCTGCCAGTTTGACTTCTTGGACTTTTACCCAACACCATTAAAGAAGTAGCAAAAGTCTTGAAGGTATAAACAATGCAACATGGGGATTCACCTCTCCACTTTTCTCTGGGATCTTGACTCTTCATGTCTTTGTTCTCTTAGAAGATAAGAAGGCTAGATTTTGCTTGTCCAGCCTCATGGCTGTGGTGCTTATAGCTCAGAGTCTCCACTTTTTAGTAGAATTATTCTCCTACAGGTCAAGAACAGTAAATACCTCTAGAGGAAAAAAAAAAGTGTGGAACGAGGGGCCTACCTCAGTGTGTTCCACTTATCTCCAGGATCTTGGACATTCAAGTGCTGTCTGCTTGGCTGCTCTCATTTGCATCTCCCTCCAACTCTTTTTTAGGTGTATTTTTCCAACTTCTGCTAGCGTCATTCTCCAAGTGGTATTTGATCTAGTAATACACACTCATTTATTAGTGACATAGAAATCTCCTTTTTCAACCTCCTCTGTTTCACACCTTTTTCTTTGGCTTGGAGCAGTGGTAAGGGGAAATCAGGTTAAGATCGTCACCTCTATTTCTCCATCAGCCTTCCTAACTTTATCTCTTATCCTTTCTTTTCCCTATATCTCCATTGGGCAGCCTCAAGAATCCTCTGAGGTATGTGCATGAGATTCATCAGTACATAGGGATATAAATAATATCTGTCAACATTAGACATTTGCCCCAAATCTATCTGTTTCCAGAACTCTGCTCTAAAGTATCCAGTACCCATAATGATAGGGAATTTTCATTCTTTGAGCCTAAATCTATAATTGTTTCTTAACATTGAATTTATCAGAAAGGAGTTAAGAGTCATTGTCAAGTAGGATGTGATCATTACTCAGGTCTCCCTACAACACTGTAAAAGTTCCCAAAACTTTAGTTAAAAACTTTTTAAAAATATATTTCCATATGTATATTTCCTGTTTCCCATATACCAATAAATAGTATATTTAATATTTTAATTATATATGATATTTAATTTTTTTCATGGGATTCTCAGGATAATCCTATACTGTTCCCTCAGATACAAGGGAAGTAAGTCTCAGGAACATGATCTACTCAGCTACGTGTGTGCTTCAAATCTATGCCTGATTATAAAGGTGTGAAATATCAGCCATAATGATATTTTTAAAAATTTGCAGGGAACCCAAATACACTGTGAGATGTTAAGAGGTTTTATGCTTAAAGAATGTTTATATAATCAAATAATTTTGCAGCTGTGCAACCACATACTACTTGTATTATGCATAAAGCTCATCAGTATACTTTAAGCTCTGAGAAAACTACCTTTAAGAAGTACTTGACCACAAAATCCTTCTCTCAAATGATATGAGACAAAAATTTTTCCAGACCTTGGTGTATGTCCTTTGAGGAACAAAATTAACTCCAATTGAGAGCCACTGGGATAGATAGCCATGTTTTAGGTGGCAGTCTTGATGGGAGGATTCATATGGTTTTCTAAGATGAAACTGGTATTATTTGCAAGGACAGAAAAAAGCAGGTCTCTGCATCTTTAAAAGTGGTGTCTCTGCCTCTGTGGGAGACTATCTACAGTGGAATTATAATATTGTGAGAGTTTGGTACCTGCCAAGGACTTTCTCACAGGGAGACTGGCATATAGGGAGAGAAGTTTGCAGCAAACCAGGACATCTTTTCCTGGGGCAGGGAGCATCAGTAGTGGAATTGTAAGGATAACAAGCTGGGGCAGCAGTGGGGTCATTATGAGGATGAGACAAAGGAAGAACACAGAACATAACAGAAAGCAACTTAACCAAAAATAGGTCATTGGGGTACAAAGGTTCACAGAGGGAAGAGGCCAATTACAAAGGTTAGGTATAACTATCCAGACAAGGTTAAGTTCATAGGAAGGGGTGCTGTTCCTTTTTATTTGGAGAACTGTGTATCCATTAAAGCTATCTGTAGGGGAATACATACACATTCAGGAAAATATAATTGACATTGATAAGTGAAAAATGTCACATCAAAAGTTATTCGCCATGATATTATGTTTTACATAAAGATATGCATAAGAAACAATAGTTACACAGAAATATACAATAATGTAAAGAGTGATGATTTCTGAATATGAGTTCCTATCAAATTTAATTTTTTAAGGTTCTCTATATTTCCCCAATGCTCCTACATCTAGTCATTTTCTTTTAATTAAGAATATACTTTAAGGGGCACCTGGGTGGCTCAGTCAGTTAAGTGTCTGCCTTCGGCTCAGGTCATGATCTCAGAGTCCTGGGATGGGAGCCCTGTGTCAGGCTCCCTACTCAGGGGGGAGTCTACTTCTCCCTCTGCTTCCCCTCCCCTCCCGACACCCACCCCCACCCCCACCTTCCACCCCCACCTCATGCTCTCTCTCACTATCTTTCAAATGAGTAAATAAAAAAATCTTAAAAAAAAGAATATACTTTGAGAGACACAAAAATATTAGTAAGGATTTAGTTGTAGGCTGAAACAATGTTTGAAACAATAAAAGAAATGTGACCAAGAATAATGTATGTCTGTGTGACTATCAGGGATTTTTTAAAGAAGAGGACAAGTCCAGGGATCCTTGACCCCTGCTTATCATCTGTTAGGTTCTCTGCCCTTTGAGTTGTGTGTAGTTGCTGAATAAAAACTAAAATGAAAAGTTATGATCAAATTAATAAAAAAAACTTGGCTAAATTTCAAATGTGGCTAAGTTTGTCTTTTTTTTATGTATAGAATAGAAGAGTTTCCCTATTTTTCCTTTTTCTTTCCTTTTTTCTTTTTTTTTTTTTTTCCTAACTAACCCTGCTCAGGGGGAAAAAATAAACAGATGAGCTAAGTGTCTAGAAATAATAAGCCCAGGTGTAAGTAGGTACTGAATGACTTCTGGGTGATTGAATAATCTCTACAATGCTGGAGAAATGGGCTTTCTTATTTAATCTTCATAACCTTGGAGTGGGCTCTTATATTGATTGTACAAAGTAGGAAATCAGTTGAAACAGTTAAAATAACTTATTTTACTTACATTTCTAGTAAGTGCCAGAGTCAGGATTTGAACCAAAAATCTTCATCTTTGTCCACTATATCATGTGGCCTCCTAAGTGGAAAATTGTGTCTTGAATGTGTTTATTCATTTCAAGCTCCTCTATGGAGGAAAAAAAAATCTTTATTTTCTATGCTGCCCTTAAAGCTCAAAGACATGCTTCATATTTCATTTCTTTTCCTCTAACCCCTTAAAGAGCCAACTAAAGCAAGCCCAAGATCAAGGGGATTTCAGCCTTAGCATTCCAGCCCACCTCATTCATTGGATCTGCAAAACCCCATCCCTGAAGAGTGAAAGTCATCAAATTTCATTTCTTATAACATTAGTTTAGAAACATGTTTTCCCCTCTTACCAGTTAAATTGTCTTTTACTTTGTAAACGGTTTCTATTTTTCAACAATTACATTACAATGTGTTCAATTTTAACCGCCCTGCTGCTCAATCCTTTATAAACCTGAATAAAGAAATAGTTATATAACCAAGAAGCATCAAAAAGTGAATAAAAAGAAGATATTGCTTCAGATTACTCTCCATTTGCTGAGGATGAAAAGCAATTTAACATTTTATTTTTTATATTTATTATTGCATTATTCTTTTGTTTACCTTGTAACAAGTGGGAGTCTGATAGCATCTGTCACCCTCCTACAATTTAATTACATATTCCATATCTTTATTCTCACTTGGCAGTGTCTTTGCTTGCCTAGATCTACCTTATCCACCACTTCCAAGTTCACATCACATGATTTTTGTAATTAAGTGAGCGGCAAGTTAGCTACCTCCATCCTAAATTGAACATTTCATAGTTTTAAAGCACTTCTATTAAACTTCCCTGAGTCTGAATCCCCATTACTTCCCCATCTTCCCCTGATGATTCAATTATCTCCTCAGGGGAGAATCTGTTCAATACCAAGAATTACCTTTTCTCCACAGAGGGGGGACTTGAAACAATGACTCTAAAACCTTTTTCTTTCACTCCATGTCTTCAATGAATAATTTATATTTGTGACAATCTGGTTTCTGTCTTTCCTGACTCTTAGTTTTGAAAACCATAGAAAGGACACATTCACCCCATCTCATTACTTACCACACTGAATAGAGAAAACTGCCTGTAGTCCCATCTGGCCTTTGGATTGACCTTTATTCACAGTAAAAGAGAAGAAACTCATATTCTCCCTACTGTTCTAATGCTTTTCTTTTCCTGTTCAAATATTTGTTATTCATTAAAATCTTCAGAAGCATTAAAAAAAATCAAAGGGCATTTTTGGGGGGAGTAGCATTTACTTTTCCTCATATGAAAGTGTACAATGACAGTCCTATAAAGAAATTAGAAAATGCAGAGCAGAACAAATACAGTCTGCCTTTAACTCCAACATTAGTAGATAATCCATGGAATATGCAATCATATAAACAAAGGAAAACTGTGGAGACTATAAGATCAGTGGTTGCCAAAGATTCAGGAGGAGGGATGAAGAAGCAGAACACAGGAGTTTTAGAATGGGGAAGAATGTTCTATATAGTAATATAATCATGTATACAGGCCATATATAGGTGTCCAAACCCATGGAATGTACTGCAGCAACAGTGAACTCTATCACAAACTATGGACTTTGGGTGATTATGTATCAGGCAGGTTCACTGATGGTAACAAATGTAGCACTCTGGTGGTAGTGTGTATGGGCAGTGAGTTGTTTTGTGGGGTTCTCAATCTATCAATAACCAATGTTTTGACTGGGCCAGACCTTGTGGTTCTTACTATGATTACAAGATGCTCTTCAGCAACAAACATCAGGAAACTTTGAAAACATAAAAGTTTGTTACTGAAGGGGTTGGAAATTACACAGCAGGCCTAGAACCACAAGGCAAGGTTGGAGGAAGAGTGACACTGAGAACATGTGGGCTGAGGATTCTGTTTCTACTTGGGTTGAGGGTTGAGGGTTGAGGGGCTAGGGTTTCATGGGCTTACCCTGAAATTTAAATTGATGAATTTAAAATATAAGAGTTGGAATTTAAAGCAGGGGAAGAGAAAAAAAAAGGTTCAAATAGTTAGTAACTGAAATTAATCAAGATCTCTAAAACAAAGAAGCCTCAGGTTGGGGAGGTAGCCAGGCTCTTTATCTGGTCTCATGGCCAGCAATGGGTTTATTGGAGATAGGGATCTTTGAAGCAGATGTCTAGGCAACCAAAATTTAAGTCAGGCACTTCCATTACCAAAACAAAAACAAAAGAAAACACATTCACAAAACAACTGTCATATACCTTACGCTACAGAAGTGTAAGAGAAATCTCTGTACCTTTCCCTCAATTTTTCTGTGAACTTAAAACTGCTTTAAAAAGAAAAAAAAATGCTGGCTCTAAAAGGCCAAATGATAGAACATACATGCAGTACTGTTCAAAACTCCAAAGTAATGAAAAAGTGAAATACAATTATATTCAAAAGAAATACAGAAAAGAATCATATAAACATTCAATAAATTTGAAGTCATCTCTATAGTATGTACAAAGGATATACTGTCTTTTTACTCATTTTATTACAGACTTTTAAAATCTGAAAAACTATATACATCGTCAAAGCTTTTTATTTACTCTAAACACATGTGGGTTGTTCAGAAATCCCTCTGATTTGGGGGTGTCAGGTAGCTTTAAAAGAGAAGAATTATAGTGACAGATGTTCAATATTTAATGAGCACGTACCAGATGCTGACATCAGGTTAGCGTAGGGGCTACAAAGCCTTACATCATGTGCTTCCCCCTCTGAGGCAAGGCAATTAGACAATACATATGGCAAAAAGAAATAGGTCTTATAATAGCACACTTACAAAATATGTTTTATATACAAAAAAGAGCTTTTGTTGAAACTTCTTTTTCTCATGCAACTATTCTTGGCTTATGTCTATGTGAATACAGGGTTGAAAATTATTACATATCCTTATATCATTTAAAGGAAAGTATTTATTAGAATACATCTATTGTTTCTCTAGAATAAACTCTAAATTTGGAGTTCCATTCATGCACCCCAAACCTTTTCTGATGATAAACCATTCTGTAAAATTGGGTACTTATTCTTGGGATCCTTGACGATTATTGCATCCTTTTCAAAAACTTTTCGCTGGTTCCCTATTTCTGACAAAGTGCACAAGCCTTAGGCAGGCAATTTCCCCAAAATTAAGGCCCATTCTTACTTTCTCAAATATGTTTTACTCCTGCTTCCCAAGCCCTGTCAGTCCTGCTAAAGAGTTTTTGTTGGGTTATGTTAGTGTTAGATTCTCTCCTTGTCTTTTGCACCCTGTTCCCTTGGTCTAGAATCGGATCTCCTATGTCCACATGTCCATATTGCTCCTTAGCTTGACCAACCCAGGTGCTTGGTCCTCTTGGTGGAAGTGATTGCTTCTGCTGAAATCTCATGGCACTGAAATGGTTGTCTTGTTGCTTCCTCTACACTTACCTTGAACATGCTCCTAACCTCCCACAATAGATGGAGAGATTCTTGAGAAGAGAGCTTGACATAGAGCTACCTCTTCTTCAAGACCCCGTGTAAAATTGGGACATAGCTATTGAATGAGTGAATGAATGAATGAATTTCCCTTTGAAAACATTGCACTACTATATTGATTTTATTGGGCTTTCAAATGGAAAATAATTTGGGCTATGAAACACACTGAAATATAAATTAAAACTCAGAATATAAAGAATAAAAACTGTGACATAAACCTATGTGAATAGCAAAATAGGCCACAAAGATAATCCTTTCTATTCTTTAATAGGAGGCACAGAAATGAGGGGGTATACTCGATGAGGACAAAGATTCAATATTAGAACACGTTGGAGAGAAAAAGAACTACTTGTTCCTCTCTGTCCAGAAAAATTATCTTTAACTGGAAACGCAGAAACAATATCACTCAAGTGCTTTTAGAGCTAAGGTTCTGAGGCTGTCTAACACAGCAAGGACAGTGTTAGCGTTAATAGAGGCTCATAGTCACAACCAGCTCTCATACATACCATCTGGAGACCTTGTACAATTCACTTAACCTATGTATGTCAATTTCCCCCAGAAACCAACAATGGTTTCAAGTGTTCATGGAGAGGATCAATAAAGATAACATTGGTAAATGTCCCTATAAGTCATGAAACCCTAATGCAAGAATAATTCTTAGTGAAGCGAGAGTTGCATTAAAATAATTTATGGGTTGGAAATAATTTTTTAACATAATTAAAAATATATCTGGATAAAAACTTCTAGAGAGCTAATAATGTTCAGCTTGATGGCTATAGTTAATAATACTATATTGTATACTAGAAGATTTGCTGAGAGCAGGTTTCAGGTGCCCTAATCACACACATACACACACAAGTGGTAAGTATATGAGCAGATGGATATGTTAATGAGCTTGACTGTAATAAGCATTTCATTATATATGTATATCAAAGCACCATGTTGGATAAATACTTAGTAGTGCAATTGCTGGATTATAGGGTAGCTCTATTAACTTTTTGGGGGACAAACTCGGGTTTACTGGAGGGGAGGTGGGTTGGTAATGGGCTACATGGGAGATGGGCATTAAGGAGGGTATTTGTGGTGATCACTGGGTGTTGTATGTAAGTGATGAATCACTAAATTCTACTCCTGAACATAATATTACACTGTATTTTAACTAGCTGTAATTTAAATAAAAACTTGAAAAAAATCATGTTGTACACCTTAAATGTATACAATTTTTATTTTAAAAACATCTGAAAGGGGCAGCCTAGTTTAGCGCTGCCTTAGGCCCAGGGCGCGATCCTGGAGACCCGGAATCAAGTCCTAGGTCGGGCTCACTGCATGGAGCCTGCTTCTCCCTCTGCCTGTGTCTCTGCCTCATTCTCTGTGTGTGTGTGTGTGTGTGTGTGTCTCAGAAATAAAAAAAATAAAAAAAAACTGAAAGAAAAAACAAGTGCCCTGCAGTAGCTATCAGGTGGGGTAGAGGAACATAAAAACAATAAGAACGATAGATTATAGTAGTCATAAGCATGACAACACAAATAATGCTGCAAATATAGGCATGTAATATAAATTTTAAGAGCTTTAACTGTATTGACATATATATTTTTTATTTATTTATTTTAAAGATTTTATTTATTCATGAGACACACACACACACACACAGAGAGAGAGAGAGAGAGAGAGAGAGAGAGGCAGAGACACAGGCAGAGGGAGAAACAGGCTCCATGTGGGGAGCCCAATGTGGGACTTGATCCTGGGTCTCAGGATCACGCCCTGGGCTGAAGGCAGCACTAAACCACTGAACCACCGGGGCTGCCTCTATTTTTTTTTTATTATTTTATATGAGCGACTTTTTATCTATATTTCAAAATCTTTAAACAGGATTTTGTTCTTTTATTTTTAATCCAACAGAATCCCTGATTTGCAGAGATCTTCTAGACCTTTACAAAACAGAATACTAAGAGAAATCACAACATGAAACTTGACATCGCACAGACTCTAAAATATTAACTTTATGTTCCATGTATGCAGTTTAGTGAGAAAGTAAATGACTGTAGACCTGTTTCAAACAAAGATCTTCTCTCCCAGACAGAAAATTGTCAGATGTGATTTGGAAGATTGTCTCTTCCCATATTAATTTAAAATGAGAACAAAGTTGATATTGGAGCAAAAAATATATATATATATAAATAAATAAACAAAACAAATCTGGGAGCTAAAATTATTTATTTCTTTAAAACAAGAAGAGGAACATCAAAATACTCTGAAACTCATCCTTGCATCAAACACCTTCATTCAACTGCAGCCCTGATTGGCAGGCAGGCAGGCACCCTGTCCTCCTGTTTGAATTCAACCATCAGTCTGTGTTTGCCCATGATTGTGTGTGTTGGTTTTGATTACTGTTATTTCTTCTGAACAATTCTGATTTCACAGTGACGGTCCTGCCTCAGCTGAAGCTTGCAGCTGTCTGGGCGAGGATTGTCTACACTGACCTTTGCTTTTGACCACCTCCAATAACCCTCTTTATGCCACCTTCCTCTCATGTAAACCCTCACACAAATACCAGAGCCTTTCACCTCTTTAAAATAGATAATAATAGTCTTCCATCATTGAACAACTGGTTTGTAAGTTGTGACATTCTGTGTGTATCAGACATGGCAGGAAATGGAAGGGAAATTGCACAGAGCAAAGGCTTGGAAGCAGGGAGACACAACCTCCAATCAGAGTATCACGTCATTGACTTTGAAAGAGTCACCCCTACGGTGTTCAATTTCAATTTATTTATCTGCAATACAGAAATAGATGGGAGCCATAATGACTTCAACAGGTTATAAAGTCAGTGAGATGTTAAGTTTCCTACTTGTGATTTCTCTGTTTCTGAAAGGTCTATATGATCTCTGCCAACAGGAATTCTGCTGCATTAAAAGGAATAAAATCCTGTTTAGAATAAATAAATAAATATTGTGTATTTATGTATAAAATTATACATAAATGTAATTTGTTACATTACAAAAAATGTTTTTTTTTAAATTTATAAGTCTAAGTTTGGGGGTGAAATTTTTTAAATCATGATATGGGAAATACTTTAGAATTTCTATGGCTAGTGACAGTGAACAAAGTTGAGGTACTGAGATATCATCAAACTGAGGAGAGCAGAGAAATGTCATGGAGCTGTAAGGAAGCAGAGGATGGAAGATGCCTGACTCCACCTAGCTCCAGAGCAAAACAGTTCATCTTCAGGCCTAACTGCTTACAGAAGTATCTCTGTAATCACTGGTTTGTGCATGATTTTCTAACACCTGAATCGTAGCAGATAGTCCAACATCTGGAAAATGGCCCATGTGTTATACTCCAGACAGCTGCGTTAAAGAGAGTTGAGAAAGAAAATTCTTTTCTCTATTCATCAAAGATTTTTTTTGCGTGGTCCTGAGAATTAAATTGACATGAGACAGATGAACAGGAGAAAAATCAAATTTATTTACACATCTACTGGGCATCCACATGAATACGAGTTTCCAAAGATAGGCAATATGGAGTATATATGTGATCCTGAAGTAAAGAGAAGGGAGGGTCTGGGACATCAAAGGGAAGGAGAGCAATTCACAGGAGGATTAAAAAGAGTAAATTTTGGCCAGGCCATCCAGATACATGGATCACAGAGAGGAATTTAACAAATAGACTTTGCAAGGTTCCTCTCTGTCATTATAGTGTCATTATCTGTAGTGATGGTGCCCTTTCTGGAGCAGGTCCTCTACCTAAATTCTTTTAGATTGTTAGTTGGGGCAAACACCACCAATAGCAACTTCTTGATTCTTCTGTCTTCTAAAAATAATCAGCCTGAAATAACCCTTATGAGAAAAAGACACATTTTGAGGTGGCAAGTCCTGCTTCCCAACAAGAGCATGTCTTGGATTTGGGTCTAGAAGTCAAAGTTGAACTCTGCCCTGACACTCACCAGTTTGTGCATTTGGCAGAACGATTCCATCTTCCTCAAGCTCACTTTCTCCTCTTGTGCTAAAATAAAAATAAGACACCACAAAGGACTGAAATAATGATTAAGTGTGAAACACAAGTAAAAGCGCAAACTAATCATCTGATAATACACATTGAAACAAGAGTCAGTCCCTTCAAAAGATGCTACCACCTTCAGAATTCTGTGGGACTTCTTAACTCGCATTGCCTTCAGAGGACTGAAAAAATAACCCCACAAATGTAATAACACTGGGTCGAGTTTTAACAGTGGCTTTAGAAATATTTCTGATAATCTCTGGCACTGGCTTGTCAGTGAATGCCATCTTCACTCTCACTACTGTGGTTAAAACCAAATGCCAGCATGTGAATAGGTAACAAGCCCCAACACAAATTACTTAGGATTGAGGCAGGTTGGTTGCTAGACTTTTAAAAATAGATCAAAGCAAAAATCACTTTTTCACTAAACTCGGAGTAAGGTTTGGAGGACTCTAGCATTTGAATTCATATAGGGCTTGTTTCCAAATTGCAAAGACTCTGTTTCAGTAATTCTGTGTTCAGCTCATGAATCTGTATGTTCAGCAAGCTTCCTGAGTGAGGCTGAATGAGGTTGTCCAAGATCCACGGGCTACATTTGAAGAACAGATGCTTTGTGGCATTTGTTGGTGTGAATGATGGCTGTACCCCCATGACATCAAAATGGTGAATTAAGTCTGCCCAAGTAAGAATCATGTTATCTATACAGGGTAGTGGAACCAAAAATATATGAAAATGGTACAATCTGCTGAGGCATCTGGGATTGCTCATTTCATCATCTTGTGCTTTTTTCAGGTCCTGAAAGAATAGAAACAAAGTTTGATGATGAAACAGCTTTTAAAGCACAACCAAACCCTGGCATTTTATCCCAGCTGGCGAAAGAAGACCTTCAATGCATTTTAAAATTCTTATGCATTATTATTATGCCCTCCAAATTGCACAACAAAATGAATTTAAAATGGAGTAAAGAGCTAATGTGTGAAGAGAAAAAAAATAATTTCAAAGTTTAGGAGAGCCTGGGTGGCTCAGTCAGTTAAGCGTCTGCCTCCTGGGATCAGGTCATAATCCCAGGGTTCTGGGACTGAGCCTTGCATCAGGCTCCCTGCTCAGTGGGGAGTCCGCTTCTTCCTCTGCCTCTCCCCCAGCTTATGCTTGCACTCTCTCTCTCTGAAATATATAAATAAAATCTTTTTTAAACATTCAAAGTTTAAAATAAAATATGTAGGGGTTCCTGGGAGGCTCAGTCGATTAAGTGTCTGCCTTCAGCTCAGGTCATGATCTCAGGGTCCTGGGATCAAGCTCCATATTGTGCTTTCTGCTCAGTGGACAGTCTGCTTCTCCCTCTCCCTCTGTGCATGCATACTCACTCACAGGATCTCAATCTGTCTCAAATAAATAAAATCTTTAAAAATCAAAATTAAAAAAATATATATAGTAGAGAAAAAAATCCATAGATTCTATCATATTAATTTTTTCCATACAATAAAAATTTCATAGATGTGTTAAATGATAAATAACAAACTTGGAAAAGATGTATTATGCAAAGACTATGTGCACATTTACATAAGATTCGATTTCATAGAAATTCATGTATACCACAAAAAAAATCATAAAATACAAGGATAGAAGTAGTAAAATGTTACTAAGCATAAGGAAACTGTTCAATCTCATTATTAGTAACAACTGATCTTCTGAGAGGTGCTACGGGAGCATAATAAAATCCATCCTGGCGTCTTCAATATTTTTCTCTTCTCTGCTACACTTGGTACAATTTGGAAGCTGAGAAGCAAGCAAGCTTTCAGGAGGTGCTAGCACCTGAGTTGAGTCCTGAGGATCGATAGAAGTAAGTGAGATGACACAGTTTCCAGGCAAAAACAAATGCCCCGCAGAATGAAAGTCTGTGAAAGGAGTGTATAAATGCATACGGTTTCGGATTACTGGAGTGTGAAGTGCAAGGTGTGGAAGTGCCTGAAGACAAAGCTGAGAGGTTAGTCAGGTTATTAGAGTCCTGAATTGCATACTAAGACTCGCAGTGTATGTGGGGAGACATTAAGACAAAAAGTGAAAAAGAAAATAAAACACACAGAACAAAACAAAAACAAGGGACTGCAAAGACCAGGCCATCTATGAGCATTTCTTTGCTTCTTTATGCCTGCATCTGTTTGTGTAATACAAGTTCATTCAGCATCGACCATGTGGCACATGATTTTCATCATCTATTAGTCAAATGATGCCATTCCTCTGTTCAATACCTTTCCCTGTTTGTCTGTTTGTTTGCTTGTTTACTTATTTTCCTACCTCCCCCAGTAAAAGCCATCATTGTGGAATACCCCATCTTGGCTGTTCACACTTACATGGAAAGGGAATCAGATGTAATTGAATTTGGGCTAAATGGAAGATGAAAGGTTATTGATATAACTTTTGTTTTGTTTTAGTCTTGGGAGGTGGATCACTATGATGAAATGAAAAATGTCCTCCCTCCCACAAAGCCCCCATTGGATCTGACTGCTCCTTTCCCATCCTCCTTCAAATTTCTGTCCTATGGATTTTTACCATCTAGGGAGGATCTAGTAATGAACTTACTGCTTTTAAGGACAAAGGGAAAACTTGCTTAAGAAGGTGGAGGCCTCCCAAGGCTGCCCTGGCATTCTGTAGTAGAGAGTTCTATTGCCAATGAAGAGAGTGGTATGAATGCCTCTAGGGTTACCCACACATTATAGGAAAATGTTTGCATTTGAACCTGAAATTGTTGAGGAATGCAATTGCCACCACTCGTAAGGGGTGCTGTGTGCCAAGCTAAGCATGGAGATTGTGCCCCCAGTTCCCCATGGAAGACCACACTGAGTAAAGAGACCTGAGCCCCTAAGAGAACTGAGCTTGTGAGTATTTAGGTGTGACATTCTCCCACTGCCAGAAGCAACCCAATCCCAAAGCAGGAAGTGTGGATCTTTCAGCACTGGCATGTTAATTTCCTGGGTTTGCCATAACAAAGTTGCACAAACAAGAATTTATTCTCTCATAGTTCTGGAGGCTGCAAGTCCAACATCAACATGTTGGCAGGTTCAGGTTCTTCCTCAGGACAGCAGAGGACAATCTGTCCAATGTCTTTCTTTTACCTTCAGGTGGTTTCCTGCAGTCCTTGAAGTTCTTTGGTATGTACGTCTTACTTCTCGAATCTCTACTTCATCATCTCATCTCATGGCATTCTTCCTGTGGGCCTCTGTCCCTGTGTCTCTTCTTTTCATATAAGGACCTCAGTATATTGGATTAAAAGCCCACCCAATTCTAGTATAATCTCATTTTAGTTTGATTACATCTGTAAAGACCCTTTTTTTTTCTGAATAAGGTCACATGTATAGGTACCAGGGGTGAGGATTTCCACATATTTTGGGGGGATACAATTCAACCCACAACATCAGAAATGTCTCATTTTCTGGATGAAAGTTAGTGTGCTCTTCTTTTGACCTGTATATACTTCATGGGTTCATTGGTAATCCCTGGTAGGGGGTTTTCTGATAGAAAGAGACTTAGACACACAGTCAATATGGTGGGTAGGGGTCTTGGCCAGACCTAATGCCACTAGAGAAAGGAAAGGGGTTGTATTTTTACTGTATGTTATGAAGGAATCCCAGTGATTACACTGAAAGGCAAAGTGAGGGGGTGACTCTCCACTACTGTAAATTATAAACTCTGTCCATGATAACGTGGAGTATTGACTCCCTGACTCCTGGAGAGGAATGTAATGGTGTGGCCATCGATGGGCACTCCATCTCGAGTTTGTTTCTCAGATCCAGACAAGGGCTTAGAAGACCTGGATTCCAGTTCCTGTCCTGCCACTTACTAGATGTGCTACCTCAGAGTGGTTGCTTAAATTCACCATGTCTTGATTTCCTTATCTGACCTCTGAGTCTAAAAAATGCCTGTTCCATGTACCCATCGATTCACCATGAGGCTCAGTAGACACAATCCATGCTAACTTCAGGTTGAGTCGTAAAGCTCTATGTGACTGCTAAGAAATTATCCACAGTTTTTTCTCCCCACATCTTGCCTTGTTCCAAAAATAATTTGAGACCATTGTATCTTTTCTCACCTAGCTATATGACTTGTTTTGAAACATTATTGCCATTCCCGCTAAAAGATCATTAAGTCATTAAGCTTACATGCTGTCCCTTAGCTCTTGACCCAGGATAATGGTTAGATAACCTGTGGCATAATAAAAACAATTTTACAAATATAATTAAAAACAGTAATGATGTGATAATAATAAATAATAATAATAATAATAATATATCCATGTGAGACTCAACTCTATGTCCTTGAGTTCATCAATATAATTCAATATAATACTACAAACACTTTTTGACAAGGTTAAACATTTTCAAACACAAATACCTAGTTTATTTAAACAAAGCCACAATTAACGAATCTCACCCAATTCCAGGAAAGAGATAAGGCTGCCTTTGGTCTCCTAAAAGGTTAATAAGAGCCCAAAGACATGAAGATGGCTGTGCCAGAGCCAAGTTTTGTACCATATGTCTGTGATTTCCAATCCCATGCATTTAAATTCAAGTTTTAAAATTCCAAAGTCCTAGAATGTTTTTTTCTTTTAACTTTACTGCACATAGAAATCTTGCTCACATTCCATTTGTTAGAAGCAAACTTTTTAAAATACAGATTATGATGGATCATTATTATGGATTATGTAATGGATGTGTCATATTACAGAACATCATTTCAGAATCTTTCTAAATAATTATTTGACTTTTTTTCTTATTTGACCAAGTGAAACGATATACCAAAGTAATGAATGCCAAATGTTAAGCGTCTCTTTATTCCTACAATGTCCTACTAAGCTGGGGCATGGAGATTTATTTTGAAAATGTACTGCCAATTGCATTTTTCTAGTTTTTATTTAAAGTTTGCCCATTTCAAGTCTTAAGTAGGAATAAAGTTTTCTTATGCCATCTTTGTCAGTTCAGCTACAATGATTGAACTAGTCTCAAACATGTACTTGGAAGGTTCCTTCCCACCCCATTTTTTTTGTATGATTGGCAACAATTTGTGTAGCATGTAAATAATTTGTCACTTGAATGTTTGAAAGCACTTGCCTGTGAAACACTGCCTAAAGCAGACATATTTTGAGGTACTTTTTGACAGTGTTAAATTGTCTCCTTTTCATTGATCTATTCAATTTTTCAAAGTTCTTGAGTCAATTTACATAATTAATATCTTGTTAAAAATTATTCATTTTCTTGAGATTTTCAAATATATTAGCATAGATTTGAATCCGCTTATACTTTAAACACTTTCTGTGTCTGTAGTTGTATTCATTTTCCCTCTTCTAATGTTTGAGTACTTTCATTGTTCTTGATTAAATTCTCTATAAACCATATCCTAGGTCAGATTCATGCTTTTATCTTTCCTCTTCTTTTTTTTTTTAAGATTTCATTTATTTATTTGAGAGAGAGAACATGAGGGGGGTGGGGAAGACGGGTGAAGAGAGAAGCAGACTCCCTGCTGAGCAGGGAGCCTGTCTTGGGGGCTGGATCCCAGAACCCTGAGAGCATCACCTGACCCGAAGGCAGATGCTCAACCAACTGATCCACCCAGGCACCCTATTTTTATCTTTTCTTAATTTTTATTTTTCCATTCTTTTCCTAGAATTCTGAGAAAACTTCTCATTTTTTCCCTTTACTCCTTCACTATTCTTAACTATTCAATCTGTTCCACTACAGCAATTACCGTCTTTCGTGAGTTTAAAATCACTTTGACAAAAATGGTTTCCTTTTCTATGTAACGTTTCCTAATTTCACACTATGCCTTCTCTGTAACTATTTCTTTTCATTTCACAGATGAGTTTTTTAGAAAGTGGCATAGATTTCCTCATGTTATAACACAGATGAGTGTAAGAAATACAGTTTCTTCATATTCTTCAAAGTATCTGAATGTCTTCATGAGCCTTCAACTGGTAACAAAGGAAATAAAATTACTGAATTTAGTCTAATCCCAAAGAATATGGTACCACTTATAATTACTGGGTCTTTAGGTAAAATGACTTGTAGTTTCTAACCATTTTCTTTTCTCTTCTCCAAGATGGGATCTGCATTATGAGTTTATAGGTATAGAAGAGAGAACATGATATCCACATGTTACCTCTAGTTTTCCCTAATCCTCGGGAGGAGGATCTGTTTCCTATTCAGGTGATCTCTGAGCTACAACCAATCCAGCCATTTCAATTCTGCTCCAGAAGATGGTGTTCAGCGTTGTTCAACTTGGGGTCCTACTGTCTGTGTAGTAGTGGTTGCTTACACTAAGGGAATCTAAATTTAAAGTTACTTCCAAAAATAGTAGGTATTTATATCTTGCTGAATTAGAAATTTTCTGTAGTATATTTCTCTTTTTTTTCAGAACATCTATTTTTCAGGAATATTGTTGTTATATCTTAAATATGCCTGTGCATGTTTTTTCTCTACCTTATCCTTCTACAGTTTCATTTATGCTTTCTTCAGAAAATGGTTAGGTTATGTCAACAATTATAGCATATCGATGAGATGTTTATTTTCTCCACCCACACACTATCTTCTTGCTTCTAATAGTATAATTTCTTTCTGAGGAAGATTTCATTCTATATTGTGAGGGAAGCATAAGGTTGTCCCTATCCCCTTGCCTGCCGTGAGAATGGGTAGTTGACCACAACTGACTGATAATAAGTGTGCCCCATCCTCTTACCCAGAGCAATTTGTACAGGCATGGATCTGTAACCCATAGCAGGCAGATGCAAAGAAGCATCATAACGTTTAAGAAAGACATAAACTCAGGGTTCTTGAAGTTATTTCCTCAGCAAAATGGAGAAATTTATCTGCAGAAGATAAAAGGCAACAAACAATGAAAACAAAGTTGCACGGAGAAGAAAGTCAAGTGGGGGGACTTGGTGCTATTATTTGAGGTTCCATCCCCAAAACATCACACCCTAGGTTTGGCACTAAAACCTTATCTATCCACATTCTTTTCAATTTCATACCAAGTGCACCAGCTTTTCTTTGCAATAAGGTAGTTTTAATTGATTTTTCTTTTTTTAAAATAAATTTATTTTTTTATTGGTGTTCAATTTGCCAACATATACAATAACACCCAGTGCTCATCCCATCAAGTGCCCCCCTCGGTGCCCGTCACCCAGTCACTCCCACCCCCCGCCCACCTCCCCTTCCACCACCCCGAGTTCGTTTCCCAGAGTTAGGAATCTCTCATGTTCTGTCTCCCTTTCTGATATTTCCCACTCATTTTTTCTCCTTTCCCTTTACTCCCTTTCACTATTTTTTATATTCCCCAAATGAATGAGACTATATAATGTTTGCCCTTCTCCGATTGACTTATTTAACTCAGCATAATACCCTCCAGTTCCATCCACGTCGAAGCAAATGGTGGGTATTTGTCATGGTTTATGTATACAATGGAATATTACTCAGCCATTAATTGATTTTTCAACACTAATAACCAAGAGAGTTCTCACAAATAAAGTTCTTTTATCTAACTTTTATAGAATAATGTAGGGAGAAAAATTATGATCAAATTTAAAGTCTTTTGCAGCTATTTCACTCAACTGTTTGTAAAATCTGGAAATGAAGTTAAATTGAGAAGGCAGGGCAAGTGGAAATACAGACCTTCAGCACTTTGTTGTATGTATTTTCTTTGTCTCCTTGGTGGAGCAGCCAGGAATTGCCTACCATTCACCTGTATGACTGGCCTTATTAATGACTCAACCAAGAAGATGCCTTTACTGGAGGACACCTAAGAACAAGCTGCCCATGTCAGAACTGGTAAGGAAGTCCCAGTGCAAACTCATTATCAATATGGCTTCAGCACTAAGATGACTTCTTAGTATATTTAATGACATCAAAATATGCACACCACTCTTTGCCATGCCCTTGGCCCTCCCTTTGGGTTGTTTCTGAATAGGACTCTCTTGGTTGCCAGCACACTGACTTTTTTTTTTTTTTTTTTTTTTTTTTTTTTTACAGTTGGGTGTTTTCTGACAGGTGCTTTCTTCATGTTCCTTCTTCACTATACTTTTAAAAACTTAAGTTTTAAAAATATAGAGAGACTTCTTTACAGGTTCACAGCACTGCCACAGATTTCTGACTATTTTTATATTCCATAATTCCTTTCAGTGAACAATTGAGAGAAAAAGATAAAGAAAAAAGCAATTGTATCCAGTTTTTTTGCTTTGCTTGGGAGTTCCCTAGAGCATTTTCAAGAAAAAGTCTTGAAAAACATTTACAGCTACTTTTATAATTATTTGTCTATTCAGCTTTTTCTCTTGTTATTGCAACAATTTGGGCAATTTATGTCTTTTGGGAAAAAAAAAACATTTTCATTAGGATTTTCAAATTTAACAGTACAGGGTTGCACATTTTATTTGCCAATGATTTTTGAGTCTCCATATTTATTCTCTGCTGTTAGATAGATAGATACACAGATAATCTGCCTATTGATCAGTCGATTGAGCTATCTTACTGTTCATTTTCTGAAAGTCCCTTATTTCATGTTTGTAGATCCAAGTAGCCAACATGGTATCTAATCCATTAAGTTCTACTAAAATCCTGTTCTGGAATTTATTTTTGATTTACATAAGTTTGCAAATTACATTTTTATTTCCTTTGATTAACTTTACTTTGTTTATTTTAAATTTTCTAAGTCTAAAAATAAGTTCCAAACTCCTCCATTTTTATTCATTGTATAATTATGTCTTTTAGAGTCAGCTTTTTTTTTTTTGGCGAGTGCCAGCATGAACCCAATTTATTCAACTGATCATCAAATACTTGATCACCTACATCATGCCAACTACTTTGCTAGATGTTGGAATTACAATGACAATTGAATGAAACAGAATGAAATAAAGTAAAATAAAATAATAAAATGGCCTCTTTTTAATATGATGTTTCAGTTTCTGCAAAAGACAGAAATAAACTTATAAAGGACACATTGTTAGACATGTGAAGAGAATAAAGAGCACTATGGTGGGAATAGAGGGCTGGTTCCTAATTTAAATAGAACAATCTTCACATTATATCAGACAGAGGAAAAGTGCTGGCTTAAGGCTTGACCTGGGTGGGACCTCCATAACAGAGAATTTTAAATTAGCATAGCTGAGGATGATGGTCAAGGTAAGTTTGCATGAGATGAGTTTGGTAACATCAGCCAATCCACCTGGACCTTTAGTCCCTCCATGAAAACCCCTTACTCTCCTCTTCCTCATCCTTGATTTTCTACTCCAACATAGTATCTTCCATTATTGTCAAAAGAGGAACATCACTTCTTATATCCCCAGAAACACAGAGACACCAGACAGGACTTCTGCAAATTCCAGCAAGCACACTTGAAAAATGAATATCTTTGTCTCACTTTCTTTCAAAAAGGAGGGAATAGCATTTTGTGTGAAATGCTCATTCCAGGTTTGTATGCCCACTTTCCTTGGAAGTCATCTCATCGTTTTAGGACCATTTTGTCTTTCTTTCAATAGTCCCTCTCTTCTTGCTCTTTCCCTTCATAGTTAAATATACTAATGTGTCTCTCATATAAATAAAACATTTCTTCAAGTTCTCATTTCTTTCCAACTATTGCCTTACCTCTCTCCTCTCCTTCAGAGTTAAGCTTTGTTTAAATAAAATTTGAGGGTATTTTATTAAACTCTCTCACATATTTTCAATATCTGCCCACCCATTGCTAAAACCATTGGAAAATGTTCATACCTTAAAAATTACTTTATATGTCCATGGCATTTGGCCAACAATTTCTTCAAACACACTGTCCACTTAGCATCTAGAATACTGAGGATGTTCTACCCACCGTGATTTCTCTTAATTTATCTCATAGAGATTTTCTTCTTGATCACTTTGCCCCTTAAATGTTTGTGTTACTCATGGTTCTATCCTATAGTTTATTCTTTTCATTTTTCAACTATTCTTTTCTGTCCACCCTTCTATCCACTAGATGATCTTTCTTCTCCACGGGCTTCAATTTCCATCCTTTTATTAGCACATCCTGCCATCTACTCCTGGATTACTCTTTCCATGCTTCTTTCCTGCTGTTAATTTTCATATAAAAACCTACTTGTATACATCTGAACTAGGTGCTTCTTGGGTACATCTCTCTGGGTGTTTCTAATTCTGCTGGAATCACCATCTTTCCACTACTATCTGCTTATGTTCTGGCATCCTGAATCCCAGTAAATGCCACCTTCATCTATGCTGTTTGCTGCACCAGAATCCTACATGTTTTTTTAAAAAGATTTTATTTATTTATTTGAAAGGGAGAGAGAGCAAGTGACAGAGAGAGTGTATGAGCTGGGTGAGGAGCACAGGGAGAAACAGACTCCTCCCTGAGCAGGGAGTCCAATGTGAGGTTCAATCCTGGAACTCCAGGGTCATGACCTGAGCTGAAGGCAGATGCCCAAATGACTGAGCCACCCAGGTGCCCCAAGAATTCTGTATTTCCTCTTGCTTCCTTAGCCCACATGGTATATTATAAAAGCCACCCATTCTATTCCCCAAGTCCATGCCACATCACCTTGCAAAGTAAAGACTATAGCAATGTCCTTCCCTACCTTTATCATTTACTGATTCCAAAATATTTGTTGAGAGATAATTATGTTCTAAACATTAATCAAATCTTGTGGATCCACACTTTAGAGGGGAGAAGGGTCAGTAGATAGTAAGTATAATACATTATTGAGAAGTACCATAGCACTTGGTAAATGTTACAGAAAATGAAAACAAGGTGGTCAGAGTAGGCCTTGGTGTGTACAGGACATTTGAACAAAAACTTGAAGGTGCAATAGAGTGTAACTAGGGGAGTAGTGTAGTAGACAAAGAAGAGCCCATTAAAGGTCCTGAGGTAGAGTGTACCTGTTCCACCAAGCCCTACGGAAATGTGCTGGGAGCATAAAGGGAATTAGGACAGTAGAAGGAGATGCAGTTGAGAAGTCACAACTATGGGAATAATGGTATTTATAGCTTTTAACCATCATGAGAGTGTTGGACTTTTACCTTGCAAATTATAGGTCATTTCAGGGTTTGAGTGGAGTAGTGACATGACTGTAATTATGCTTTAAAATAATCATGCTCCTTGCCATGCTGAAGATAGATGCAGAGTGGTCAGGGATGGAGCTAAGGAGCCCAGTTGGGAAGATCCTGTCACAATGCAGGTATGGGAAGATGGGCAGTACCTTGGAGGTGGTGAGAAGTCATCAAATTTGAATGTATTTTGAAGGTAAAGAATACAGGATTTTCTGATATGCTGCTACATGTACTATATGAGTGAGAAAGAATCAGGGATGCCTCCAGGCTTTGTCCTCAGAAAACAGAAGTTTGCAGCTTCCATAATTCAGATGGAAAAAAATTCTAGGTGAAATGGGTTCAAAGGAAGCTTGAAGAGCCTGGTTTTAAGTTTCCTAGGTTTGAGGTGCCCCTTTAGCTCTCCCAGTGGGCAGGGAATAAGTGCCTGATTCATGAGTCTGGGGTTGGTGGAAGAAAGGCAGGACTGGAAAAATATATTTGGCATCTTTGTCATACCAGGTAAATATCTTCACTGCCTAAATCTTCAGGCCTTCCCCTGGCTCTTGGAAGTAAGACTAAACTTCCTCAGAGTGTTGGCCATGGAGGAAATATCTATATTCTCTACTGCCTTCTCTATCACTGCTTCCATTACAAAATCTAAACTTCAGACATTCCAAGTTATTTTGGTTCTCAGAGTCTTTGCTCTTTCTCACCTCTAGTTTTGTTCATTACTTTTTCTCTTCTGCCAAGGAGCTTCTTCCCTTAAACCAAATTCCTGTCTTCCACCTGTATGAAAACTCCCACATTTCCTCAGGTCTTGGCTTCTAGCTCTCCCCCTCTGATTCCTGATATCCTTCTCTGTGCTCTTCTACCTATATGCTCCTGCTCATAGCTCCTCACACATACAGACAAATTGAATTTACAAGCCAGGACAATTGCAACAAGAAAGTGCAGAAGCTGTTTGTAAGAGCAAGATGTTTGCAATGATGGAGTAAAGAATCTTTCAGAAACAGAAAAAAAAAAAAACAATCTTTAGCTGAATTTTTAAGTTGAAATTAAAACCCTAGAATCCCACCAGCAAATCCCCTTAGAGAATCATTTTTAGAAATTAATTATATCGTAATGCAAATGATATTTAAAGTACATGTAAGTTCTTAGAGCATTTCATCTTTAAAAATGGCAGAAGCAATCGCTTTAAAATGATTAAAATGACAAGTAATGCAAGACTGTTTTGTTAAAGGATTCTGAAGGAATGTGTTGAGTGTTAAGGATGCAGAAAATGACAAAAAGTAGGTGTTTATTTCACAGGCAATACTATCGATATTCAAAATGGTGTGTTCTTCCAGAAGCATAAGAGTTCAGTGGCATGCATGCAGGTGAGCACATGCACACACACACACACACACACACACACACACACACACACCTCTCCATAAAATCCCATTATTTTTGTTCAGGCTGAAAGCCAGGCTGATAGAATTAGAATCCCTGGGAGAGTACTTCAAGTGTTAGTTGTTGTTACTATTGTTGTTGTTGTTGTTGTTTTTAACTCCCCAGTGATTCTGATCTTAAGGTTGAGAACTATTGTGTAAGAGTTCTCAGCCTGTCAGCCTGGGTCTCACAGACCTCCAAAATATTTGTAACTTTGAATGGGGGGGAAAAAGACAATTTTTGTTTTCACTAACTTCTAATGGAAATGTAGCTCACCTTTCAATTACGAACTTAGACAGCTAACCATAGTACTATACCTAGTGTTTTGCTACCAACTGAATTTAAAGATAGATTCTGATTACATTATACAAGTTTTGCAGGTTTCTCAAGATTTTTATACTCATTACTACCCTACTATTTTCTTATTTATGATGCCTGCCACTATACACTTTTAGTTAATCCTTTAATAAAGAACTGCACATTTTAATATCTATATGATGAATTTGTTTTATGTTAACTTTTTGATAGCTGTTTAGATGTGCCTTTAATCCCCTATCTTAAGTATCTGTGCAGTTCTAACATTATTTTGAGAAGGGAAGGGGGTCCATAGTCTTCTCCAGACAATCCAGTCTCTCTCCAGCGAGAGAATATATTAAAAACCACTGATCTGAAGTACTTTCTTTTTCTAAGCATTCCTCATTCACGGATGGACTTGATATGGCCACACCATCTCCATCAGCAAAAGCATCTCCAAGCACATGGTAGTTAGCACTCTTGTCAAACCAGGAATCTCTATCTTGGGTTCACTGAAAGTGTTCATGTAAATTTTGCATCTAAATCTTTTTTGTTAAGACCTATTGTCTTAAATGTTTAATCATTTTCTGTGTTTCTTTTACTGGGTACCAATGGTGAGACATGTCCAGGAGACAATACGTATATTTTAGAAGTCAAACCATCAATTTTAATGGTCTGAGTTTGATTTTCAGCCTTGTTTAGAAGTTCTAAGCAAATGTATTTTCAGGAATGCTTACGTGGTATTGCATTAGCAAGTTTATATTCCACAGGGCCTCACTACTCCAAAGAATGCAAATGGAAAACCAGTAAAATTTGAAACCCACTTTGAACTAAAAAGCAATGTACTTTCACAGACTGGTAGTAATACTGCTTTAACAATGTTTTCCTACATGTTTGATGGACCAGGCAAAATATATTTTTGCAATTTTAATTCTGTAAGGGAAGTTTTACCTTCAATCCCAATGGAGAACATGTCAGTGTGAAATTTTTCAGATGCTAATTTAGGCAAGGCTTCCATCCTTCAAAAGGAGTTCTAGTTCTTATCATTATCATTTATTTGGGCCTTCTACAAGCTGCCAATATACCTGGGCTTGATTTACTCTTCAAATTCTCCATGAACACACACTCACCTTCTTTGCCATGCTCACATGTGAAGTGTCTTCTCTTGGTCTGGGAATTTATAGCAGCCTGTCCCCAGCTTCTGTTTTGAAAAGTAACAAGATTTAATTTATAAATTCTAATGAATTATTAGTACCTTAGTGAATAAGTTAATATATATTAATTAGGATTGAAAATGTCTAAACCAATTTCCTAAGATGAACCTTATAGCTGACCATGAAAAGATACTGAAGAAATTCTTTCTTCCTTTTACCTTCTTCCTTTAATAAGTCTCCAATATTTTAGATTCTCTTTAAAAAAAAACTGAATTCTTTCTTAAAATTAAGTAATTAAAAAATATTTTTCCCTAAAGAACTTAATTCTTATCAGATACTAGAGATATGGAAAAGAGGGACAAAATGACCTAAGGGGAACATACTAAATTTATCTTTAATGTTTTTACTTGGTGTGATGTTTAATTTTATGTCCTAACTTAAATCATAGTCCAGATATTTGCTCAAACTTCACTCTAGATGTTTCTGAGGAGGTTTTTTAAAAATGAGCTTTAACATTTAAATCAGTAGGCTTTGAGTAAAGCCGATTACTTTCCATAATGTGGGTGAGGCTCATGTAATCAGTTGAAGACCAGAATAGAAAAAGATTGATCTCCTAGAAGAAGAGAAGCTTCTGCCTGTAGACTGTCTTCATACTTAAAGTGCAGCATCAACATTTTCCTGGGTTTCCAATCTGCTTATTTTGAACTTGCCAGCCTTGCCAATTTCATGAGTCAATTCCTTAAGATCTCTCTCGTGTCTCCACACACACATACAAACAAAGACACACTTAAACACACACAGTAACTACCTGAGGTGATGGGTATTAATTAGGTTTATGATGGTAATACATATTATACCAAAAACAACAAATTGTGCATCTTAAATATATATAATTTTTTAAAAAATATATAATTTTTATTTGTTGATCATACTTGAGTAAAGATAGAAAAATAAAAACAAAAAAATAGAACAAAAATCAAAACCCTGTTTGGTTTGGTAATTACAAAAAGAGACTCTGTGGCATATCCTTATCCTCCTGTTAACCTTTGTGCTGAGTGGTCTCCATTTTAGAGATCCCTATTTCACTGGTCTGCTAATATCAGCCAACTATTCAATTATTCACTAAATGACCACTTATTGAGAACCTCTTATTCTCATGTGTAGGCTCTATTCTTGGGGGTAGTAGCATAATGAGATAAATCCAGACATCTATTTGTGGAACTTATATTCTAGTTACAAACATAGACATTACCAAATAAACAAATAAGTAAAAAAAAAAAAAGTAATTAGAAATGATAATGAGTTTTCAAAAATAAATAAGCGAGAGGAGGGGAAGATGGCAGAAGAGTAGGGTCCCCAAATCACCTGTCCCCACCAAATTACCTAGATAACCTTCAAATCATCCTGAAAATCTACGAATTCGGCCTGAGATTTAAAGAGAGAACAGCTGGAATGCTACAGTGAGAAGAGTCCGCGCTTCTATCAAGGTAGGAAGACGGGGAAAAAGAAATAAAGAAACAAAAGGCCTCCGAGGGGGAGGGGCCCCGCGAGGAGCCGGGCTGAGGCCGGGGCGAGTGTCCCCAGGACAGGAGAGCCCCGTCCCGGAGAAGCAGGAGCTGCACCAACCTTCCCGGGCGGAAAGGGGCTCGCAGGGAGTTGGAGCAGGACCCAGGAGGGCGGGGATGCCCTCGGGCTCCCGGGGACACTAACAGACACCTGCGCCCCCGGGGAGAGTGCGCCGAGCTCCCTAAGGGCTGCAGCGCGCACGGCGGGACCCGCTGCAGCTCGGAGGGGCTCGGGCAGCGGCTCCGCGGAGGGGGCTGCGCGGCCCGGGAGCGCGAATCCAACAGCGCAGGCCCCGGAGCACAGGGCGCCGGGACACAGCCCAGGATCCGGCCTCCCCCGGGACAGGCAGAGGCCGGGAGGGCCCAGGACAGCAAGGACGCTCCTGCCCCGAGCTGAGCAGATCAGCGGCCCCGCCCCGGAGCCTCCAGGCCCTGCAGGCGGAGAGCTGTGGAGTTACTGCGGGAGCTGACTCCAGGGCTCCAGAGCTGCCGCCACTGCGGTTGTTCCTCCTGGGGCCTCACGGGGTAAACACCCCCACTGAGCCCTGCACCAGGCAGGAGGCAGAGCAGCTCCCCCAAGTGCTAACACCTGAAAATCAGCACAGCAGGACCCTCCCCCAGAAGACCAGCTAGACGGACCAGTTCCAGGGGAAGTCAAGGGACTTAAAGTATGCAGAATCAGAAGATACTCCCCCGTAGTTTTTTTTTTTTTTTTTTTTTTGCTTTTTGATTTCTGTTTGCTTCCCCCACCCTTTTTTCCCTTTCTTTTTCTTTCTCTTTTTTCTCTTTTTCTTTTTCTTCCTTTTTTCTTTTTTCTTTTCTTTCCTTCTTTCTCTCTCTTTTTCTCCTTTTCCCAATACAACTTGTTTTTGGCCATTCTGCACTGAGCAAAATGACTAGAAGGAAAACCTCACCTCAAAAGAAAGAATCAGGAACAGTCCTCTCTCCCACAGAGTTGCAAAATCTGGATTACAATTCAATGTCAGAAAGCCAATTCAGAAGCACTATTATACAGCTACTGGTGGCTCTAGAAAAAAGCATAAAGGACTCAAGAGACTTCATGACTGCAGAATTGAGATCCAATCAGGCAGAAATTAAAAATCAATTGAATGAGATGCAATCCAAACTAATGACGAGGGTTAACGAGGTGGAAGAACGAGTGAGTGACATAGAAGACAAGTTAATGGCAAAGAGGGAAACTGAGGAAAAAAGAGATAGACAATGAAAAGACCATAAGGTTAGATTAAGGGAAATAAACGACAGCCTGAGGAAGAAAAACCTATGTTTAATTGGGGTTCCCAAGGGCGCCGAAAGGGACAGAGGGCCAGAATATGTATTTGAACAAATCATAGCTGAAAATTTTCCTAATCTGGGAAGGGAAACAGGCATTCAGATCCAGGAAATAGAGAGATCCCCCCCCAAAAATCAATAAAAACCATTCAACACCTCGACATCTAATAGTTAAGCTTGCAAATTCCAAAGATAAAAGAAGATCCTTAAAGCAGCAAGAGACAAGAAATCTCTGACTTTTATGGGGAAGAGTATTAGGGTAACAGCAGACCTCTCCACAGAGACCTGGCAGGTCAGAAAGGGCTGGCAGGATATATTCAGGGTCCTAAATGAGAAGAACATGCAACCAAGAATACTTTATCCAGCAAGGCTCTCATTCAAAATGGAAGGAAAGATAAAGAGCTTCCAAGACAGGCAGGAACTGAAAGAATATGTGACCTCCAAACCAGCTCTGCAAGAAATTTTAAGGGGGACTCTTAAAATTCCCCTTTAAGAAGAAGTTCAGTGGAACAATCCACAAAAAGAAGGACTGAATAGATATCATGATGACACTAAACTCATATCTGTCAATAGTAACTCTGAACGTGAATGGGCTTAATGACCCCATCAAAAGGCGCAGAGTTTCAGACTGGATAAAGAAGCAGGACCCATCTATTTTCTGTCTACGAGAGACTCATTTTAGACAGAAGGACACCTACAGCCTGAAAATAAAAGGTTGGAAAACCATTTACCATTCAAATGGTCCTCAAAAGAAAGCAGGGGTAGCCATCCTTATATCAGATAAACTAAAATTTACCCCAAAGACTGTAGTGAGAGATGAAGAGGGACACTATATTATACTTAAAGGATCTATCCAGCAAGAGGACTTAACAATCCTCAATATATATGCCCCGAATGTGGGAGCTCCCAAATATTTAAATCAATTAAAAACCAAAATGAAGAAATACTTAGATAATAATACACTTATACTTGGTGACTTCAATGTAGCTCTTTCTATACTCGATAGGTCTTCTAAGCACAACATCTCCAAAGAAACGAGAGCTTTAAATGATACACTGGACCAGATGGATTTCACAGATATCTACAGAACTTTACATTCAAACTCAACTGAATACACATTCTTCTCAAGTGCACATGGAACTTTTCGTGCAATGTGCACAAATCGGGTCTGAACCGATACCAAAAGATTGGGATCGTCCCCTGCATATTCTCAGACCATAAGGCCTTGAAATTAGAACTAAATCACAAGAAGTTTGGAAGGACCTCAAACACGTGGAGGTTAAGGACTATCCTGCTAAAAGATGAAAGGGTCAACCAGGAAATTAAGGAAGAATTAAAAAGATTCATGGAAACTAATGAGAATGAAGATACAAGCCTTCAAAATCTTTGGGATGCAGCAAAAGCAGTCCTAAGGGGGAAATACATCACAATACAAGCATCCATTCAAACACTGGAAAGAACTCAAATACAAAAGCTAACCTTACACATAAAGGAGCTAGAGAAAAAACAGCAGATGGACCCTACACCCAGCAGAAGAAGAGAGTTAATTAAGATTCGAGCAGAACTCAATGAAATCGAGACCAGAAGAACTGTGGAACAGATCAACAGAACCAGGAGTTGGTTCTTTGAAAGAATTAAGAAGATAGATAAACCATTAGCCAACCTTATTAAAAAGAAGAGACAGAAGACTCAAATTAATAAAATCATGAATGAGAAAGGAGACATCACTACCAACACCAAGGAAATACAAACGATTTTAAAAACATATTATGAACAGCTATACGCCAATAAATTAGGCAATATAGAAGAAATGGACGCATTCCTGGAAAGCCACAAACTACCAAAACTGGAACAGGAAGAAATAGAAAACCTGAACAGGCCAATAACCAGGGAGGAAATTGAAGAAGTCATCAAAAACCTCCCAAGACACAAAAGTCCAGAGCCAGATGGCTTTCCAGGGGAATTCTATCAAACGTTTAAAGAAGAAACCATACCTATTCTACTAAAGCTGTTTGGAAAGATAGAAAGAGATGGAGTACTTCTAAATTCGTTCTATGAGGCCAGCATCACCTTAATTCCAAAACCAGACAAAGACCCCACCAAAAAGGAGAATTACAGACAGATATCCCTGATGAACATGGATGCAAAAATTCTCAACAAGATACTAGCCAATCGGATCCAACAATACATTAAGAAAATTATTCACCATGACCAAGTAGGATTTATCCCCGGGACACAAGGCTGGTTCAACACTCATAAAACAATCAATGTGATTCATCATATCACCAAGAGAAAAACCAAGAACCATATGATCCTCTCATTAGATGCAGAGAAAGCATTTGACAAAATACAGCATCCATTCCTGATCAAAACTCTTCAGAGTGTAGGGATAGAGGGAACTTTCCTCGACATCTTAAAAGCCATCTACGAAAAGCCCACAGCAAATATCATTCTCAGTGGGAAGCACTGGGAGCCTTTCCCCTAAGATCAGGAACAAGACAGGGATGTCCACTCTCACCACTGCTATTCAACATAGTACTGGAAGTCCTAGCCTCAGCAATCAGACAACAAAAAGACATTAAAGGCATTGAAATAGGCAAAGAAGAAGTCAAACTCTCCCTCTTCGCCAATGACATGATACTCTACCTAGAAAACCCAAAAGCCTCCACCCCAAGATTGCTAGAACTCATACAGCAATTTGGTAGCGTGGCAGGATACAAAATCAATGCCCAGAAATCAATGGCATTTCTATACACTAACAATGAGACTGAAGAAAGAGAAATTAAGGAGTCAATCCCATTTACAATTGCACCCAAAAGCATAAGATACCTAGGAATAAACCAAACCAAAGAGGTAAAGGATCTATACCCTAAAAACTATAGAACACTTCTGAAAGAAATTGAGGAAGACACAAAGAGATGGAAAAATATTCCATGCTCATGGATTGGCAGAATTAATATTGTGAAAATGTCAATGTTACCCAGGGCAATTTACACGTTTAATGCAATCCCTATCAAAATACCATGGACTTTCTTCAGAGACTTAGAACAAATTATTTTAAGATTTGTGTGGAATCAGAAAAGACCCCGAATAGCCAGGGGAATTTTAAAAAAGAAAACCATATCTGGGGGCATCACAATGCCAGATTTCAGGTTGTACTACAAAGCTGTGGTCATCAAGACAGTGTGGTACTGGCACAAAAACAGACACATAGATCAATGGAACAGAATAGAGAACCCAGAAGTGGACCCTGAACTTTATGGTCAACTAATATTCGATAAAGGAGGAAAGACTATCCACTGGAAGAAAGACAGTCTCTTCAATAAATGGTGCTGGGAAAATTGGACATCCACATGCAGAAGAATGAAACTAGACCACTCTCTTGCACCATACACAAAGATAAACTCAAAATGGATGAAAGATCTAAATGTGAGACAAGATTCCATCAAAATCCTAGAGGAGAACACAGGCAACACCCTTTTTGAACTTGGCCACAGTAACTTCTTGCACGATACATCCACGAAGGCAAAAGAAACAAAAGCAAAAATGAACTTTTGGGACTTCATCAAGATAAGAAGCTTTTGCACAGCAAAGGATACAGTCAACAAAACTCAAAGACAACCTACAGAATGGGAGAAGATATTTGCAAATAACATATCAGATAAAGGGCTAGTTTCCAAGATCTATAAAGAACTTATTAAACTCAACACCAAAGAAACAAACAATCCAATCATGAAATGGGCAAAGGACATGAAGAGAAATCTCACAGAGGAAGACATAGACATGGCCAACATGCACATGAGAAAATGCTCTGCATCACTTGCCATCAGGGAAATACAAATCAAAACCACAATGAGATACCACCTCACACCAGTGAGAATGGGGAACATTAACAAGGCAGGAAACAGCAAATGTTGGAGAGGATGCGGAGAAAGGGGAACCCTCTTACACTGTTGGTGGGAATGTGAACTGGTGCAGCCACTCTGGAAAACTGTGTGGAGGTTCCTCAAAGAGTTAAAAATAGACCTGCCCTACGACCCAGCAATTGCACTGTTGGGGATTTACCCCAAAGATTCAGATGCAATGAAACGCCGGGACACCTGCACCCCGATGTTTCTAGCAGCAATGTCCACAATAGCCAAACTGTGGAAGGAGCCTCGGTGTCCATCGAAAGATGAATGGATAAAGAAGATGTGGTTTATGTATACAATGGAATATTACTCAGCCATTAGAAACGACAAATACCCACCATTTGCTTCAACGTGGATGGAACTGGAGGGTATTATGCTGAGTGAAGTAAGTCAATCGGAGAAGGACAAACAGTGTATGTTCTCATTATTTGGGGATTATAAATAATAGTGAAGGGAATATAAGGGAAGGGAGAAGAAATGTGTGGGGAATATCAGAAAGGGAGACAGAACATAGAGACTCCTAACTCTGGGAAACGAACAAGGGGTGGTGGAAGGGGAGGAGGGCAGGGGGTGGGGGTGAATGGGTGACGGGCACTGAGGGGGGCACTTGAGGGGATGAGCACTGGGTGTTATGCTGTATGTTGGCAAAGTGAACACCAATAAAAAATAAATTTATTATAAAAAATAGAAAATTAAACAAAACATAAAAAAACAAAAAACAAAAATAAATAAGGAAATTCCTGGGAGACAGAATAACTTGAAAATGTTTTTTTTTGTTTTTGTTTTTGTTTTTTTTTTTAAGAGAGAGAGAGTATGTGGACTGGGAGTGAGGAGCCTAGGAAGAGGGAGAGAGAGAGAGAATCTTAATCAGGCTTCATGTCCAGTGTGGAGGCTGACCTGGGGCTTTGTCTCATAATCATAAGCTAAAATCAAGAGTCATATACTTACCCAACTGAGTCATCCTGGTGCCTCAAAAGTATTTTAAACAGGTTGCTCATGGAAGGCTTCTTTAATGGGAAATAAAAGTTAATTACAGAGGATGCAAAAATCCAACCACAAGCAAAATCAAAGGAAGAACATTTCAGGCAAGTGCAAGGACCCAGGGTGAGGCAGAGTTTGACATACCTAAAGCTGTAGCCAAAAGTTCATCAATGATGGTGGGAGGCAGTGGCACAAGACACAGAGCATTGTGAGGTATGTCATGTGAAGCAATTGATAGATATAAAGCAAAAAAAAAAAAGAGTTGTGGATCACTGCAAATTTACTCTGACTGCTATATGGATAACAAATTGGAAGAGGGTATTAAAGGGGGTTGGTTAGTTGACTACTGCAATTATCCAAGGAAGAAATGATGGTGAGCTGAGGTTTGATAATTAGCAATGGATCTTTATGGCACTTTTATTCTACAAAGTGCAAAAACTGGGGGAGTCCCAGAAATGCTCCTGCAGAGGTGCTGCTTACTGCTCTGCATAGCGTCACATCCAGAGAAAGTAGCCTAAAATCATGGGAGATACAAGAAGAGTAGACTAGGAGGTGTCTTAAGGCTTTCCTTGATTCGGTTAAATTTAAGAAATCAAGATACAGAATTAATTGATGTGTACTATAAACTTGCAATCTGATTATATCTGGATGATAGGATTAGCCAACCAGTATCAGTTAAGAATATGTCAGCCAAAATGTGTGCCAGAAAACTAGTTACAGTAACTTAGACAAATAGATATTGGTTTTCTTATGTAAAATAAAATTCAGAGGTCAGTGACCATTGATTAAGTCAGTAGTTCAACAGTTTTTTAGCCCATGTACTCAGCCTTCCTCTCATGGTTGATGTGGTTGCTATAGCTCCAGTCATCACACCTATGTAAGTCTGTATTCAAATCATGAAAAGGTGGAAGGTGAAGAGGTGGACAACTGCCCATCTCATTGACAAAACTGGTGCTAATTTATCAATGTTAATTTATCAGTATTAAGAAGCTTGCAGAATGATTTCATTCTGCTATTTCAAGCTATTTCAGTGTTCATAATGTTTAACAGAGAATTTTCAAAGAAGAAAAGCGATTTGGGGTACCTGAGTGGCTCAGTGGCTGAGCGTCTGCCCCTGACTCAGGTCATGATCCAGGACCTCACAGGAGTCTGCTTCTCCTCTGCCTATGTCTCTGCCTCTCTCTGTGTCTCTCATGAATAAATAAATAAAATCTTTAAAAAATAAGGAAAAAAATATTTTAACACAACAAATCTCCAGTTGTCATACTTGATTTGACATTTTACTTCAAGTTAATAGTCCAATTTTGCTGAACTGTGTTTTTAGTATGGGCCACTGAACAAATCAGAGAAAAAGTTTATGTTTTAATAGTGATGGGGCTAGTTTCAAATGATAATCTGAACTTATCCAAATATTTCAACTTTTTCTTTTTCTTTTTTTTAAGATTTTATTTATTTATTCATGAGAGAAACAGAAAGAGGCAGAGACATAGGAAGAGGGAGAAACAGGCTCCCTGAAAGGAGCCTGATGCAGGACTCTATGCTGGACCCCAGGATCATGCCCTGAGCTGAAGGCAGAGGCTCAACCGCTGAGTCACCCAGGGGTCCTGATATTTCAACTTTTTCAAAAAATAATTCCCTCTAGACTTTAGTGTCTTACTTTACCCATTTTTAATAAGGAATAAAATGTGATTTTTATAACAGGCCTAGAAACCTAGAAACCTATTACTCAATAAATGCTAGATCTATTTTTCTTTGACATGTATCTAGATGCATTCCCAGTAACGTGTTTCTATTTTATAAAGCCATGTAGAGTATAAATGTAATAAAAGGAATAAAATACAGTGAAAGACTCAAGCTTAAACATGGGTAAAAATATGGATAAAACTCTTGATGCACATGTTTTTCAATCTTTAAAATGATAAGCCTATGCTCAGCTATTCCTTCAATTCCTGGCAATTTACCTATTTCTAAAAGATTATTTCAAGGCAAGATAAAAGAACACATTTAGGAAGCTTTAGGACAATTGCATCTGGGCAGTGGGGTATAACAGATAATAATATTTGTTTGATGAATTTAATCCTAAATTTCTTGGAATATTCAGTAAAAAGAATAATACATTGTTTGAAAAAGGAAACTTATTTCCTTTGTCTTTGGATGCAATTATTTTTTTACTGGAATTGAATCCAAGTTGTAAGAGATTCTGTGAGTCTTTGAACAAAAGAAATGAGAAACAGAGTGGGCAGTATCTTGACTGTATTTTTATAAAACATCAGAATGCGGTGTGATTGAATCTTAAAGAAAATATCCCTAGAGACAAAGAATTATCAAGAAATTGTAATGGAGTAAAAGCAGTTGCATATTGGTAACCCAGACACTTTTCTATTTTTCTCCAATAATGAGATCCAGATACTTCTCTGAAGTACTATTCAATACACTGAAAACTTAACTTAATGCAGTGGTAAAAATAGATGCAGTTTCTTATAAAAAAGAGAAATAGTTCTCACCCCAAGCTATCCATCAAGACTAAGAGAGACGTTAGATAATTAAGGTATTCTTTCTATAAATTCCTCCTTTAATTCAGGGACACAGATTGAAGTAATTGTGATCCCTTTTGAGCTGACCAGGTATCCATAATATTCATTCATTTTATAAGAGAATGCTGTTAAAAATATGCACCTACAAAGTAGCTAACCTAGATCTAACAGAGAAATTTCTTTAAAAAACACAAGCTACCAAAACTGACTCAAGAAGAAATAGAAATTCTACTAGACTTATTACAACTTAAGTGATTTGAGTAATCAAAACCACTCAAGAAAGAAAAGTCCAGGATCATATGGCTTCATAGTAGATTTTGCTGAACATTTGAAGAAGAATTAATAGCAATCCCTCCCAAAATCTTTCACAAAATAAAAAGAAGGTTATATTTCTAACTCCTTCTGTAAAATAAAAATCATCCTAGCAACACCAAAGACAATACAAGAAAAGCACAGACAAATATCCCATATGAATATACATGAAAAAATCCTCAGCAGAATATTGCCAAACCAAATCTAATGGTCTATTAAAAAGATTATGTGCCATGATCACATGGGATTTATCCAAGAAATGTAAGGGTGGTTAAGTATATGAAAATAAATCAATATCATACAGCACTTAAATAGAACAAAGGGGGAGAGGGACACATGATCCTTTCAAGTGACATGGAAAGAGCTTTTGACAAAACTCAAAACCCTTCCTAGATAAATACATTTAGAAAACTTAGAAAGAAACTCCCTCAAAATAACAAGGTCATATCCAAGGGTAACATCATTCTTACTGGTGAAATACTGGAAGCTTTTCTTCCAAAAACATAAATAATACAAATAATGCTTTTTGTCACTGTTATTTAACACTGTATCAGAAGTTCTAGTCTAGCCAGAGCAACTTATAGAAGGAAGGAAGGTAGGGAGGGAGCAAGGGAGAGAGAGAGAGAGAGAGAGAGAGAGAGAGAAAGAAGGAAAGAAGGAGGGAAGGGAGGAAAAGGAAGGAGAGGAATTCTATTGTCTATTCACATATGACATGATGATATACATGGAAAATTGTAAATAATCCACAAAAAATTCCTTGTTATTATACAAATATGGTACAGTTTCAAGGTACAAGACCAACATATAAAAATCAGTTTTGTTTCTGTGGACGAGCAACAAACAATCCAAAAGAAGTGTCTTAAAAATATCTGTTTTATTTGCAATAGCATCCTGAAGAATTAAATACCTATGAATAAATTTACTAAGGAGATAAAAGATATATACACTAAAATAGATTAAACATTACTGAAATAAATTAAAGGAAGCCAAATAAATGGAAAGACATTCTGTGTTTGTGAAATGAAAGATACAATGTTGTAAAGATGACCATATTATCCCATGCATTCCACAGATTAAATTCAACTCCTATGAACAATCGTTTTGAAGAAATGAAAATGCCAACCCTCAAATTTATATTGAATTAGTAAACAACAGGGAAAACAAAATTTAAAATGAAAAAACAAATTTAGAAGACCACTCACACTGACTAACTCAAAACTTACTATGAAGATACTGTAGTCAAAAGAGTTTGGCATAACGTAGACATGGGATAGAACTGAGAATTCAGAAATAATCTCATTTATCTATAGCCAATTGATTTTTTTGACAAAACTGTCAAGATAATTTATTGGGGAAAAAAACAATTTTTCAACAAAAGGTAATAGAAAAATTGGACATCCACAGACAAAAACCAAAACCAAACCAAACCAAAACAAAAAAAGTAGGATGTCTACCTAACACCATGAACAAATAAACAAAATAACTCAAAATGGATCAACAACCTATATAAAAGAGCTAAAGCCATGAAACTCTTACATGAAAGTATAGAAGTAAATCTTTTTTCCCAAATATTCCATTTATTTATTCATGAGACACAAAGAGAGAGGAAGAGACAGACAGAGGGAGAAACAGGCTCCCTGCGGAGAGCCTGATGCAGGACTCAATACCTGAACCTCAGGATCATGCCCTGAGCCAAAGTCAGACACTCAACCACTGAACCACTCAGGTGTCCCAGAAGTAAATCTTTATGATCCTGGATTTGACCGTGACTCTTAGATATGACATAAAAAGCATGAGCAACAACAAAAAATAGATAATTTGCTTTCATCAAAATTAAAAACTATTTTGGGCATCAAAAGACATTATCACAAAATTGAGAGAAAACCCACTGAATGGGAGAAAATGTTACATACCTAATAAGGGGCTAATATCCAGATTATTTAAAGAATTCTTACAACTAGAAAATAACAAATACAGAGGATCCAATTAAAAAAAAATGAGCAAATGACTTAAATGGACAATTACCCAAAGAAGACATGTAAATAGCCCACAATCACATAAAGATGCAAAATATCATGAATCATTAGAGAAATGCATATCAAAACCACAACAAGATATCATTTCATACCCACTTGGATGGCCATCAAAAAACTGAAATGACAAGTGTCATCAAGCCTATGGAGGAATTCAGACCCTCATATATTGTTGATGGAATTGTAAACAGTTTAATCTTCTGTGAAGAACTGTCTTATAGTTCCTTAGACAGTCAAACATAAAATTATCATATGACCTGGGCATTGTACTCTTAGGTATATACCCTAAAGAGTTGAAAACAAATTCACAAATACATATATGTACGCATATGTTCATAAAACTCCTATTCACAATAGCTAAAAGGTAGAAACAATACAATATCCATCAATCAATGAATGGATGAACCAATTGTGGTATATACATACAATGGAATATCGTTTATCAATAGAATGAAACCTAATTCTGATGATGTGCTACAGTGCAAATGAATGCTGGAAGAGAACATGATGCCTAGAGTAAGAACTGGGAAGCAAAAGGTCACATATTGTATAATTATTTTTATGTCTTTAATAGGTAAATCCACAGAGACAGAGAACAGGTTGATGGCTCCAAGGTGCTATGTGGAGTGGGAGTAGGATAACCACTTTGGGGTATGAGTATTCCTTGGGGGCTGTTGAAAATGCTCTGAAGCTTTCAGAACTGATTAGAAGTGGTAGTCATGCAGCCTGTGAATGTACTAAGTGCCACTGAACTGTTCACTTTAAAATGGCTAATGTCGAATTTTACCTCCACAGGTCTGTTTTTTGCTTTTTGTTTTTTGGTTTTTTTGTTTGTTTGTTTTTGTTTTTAATAGGCAAAGGATCTGAACAGATATTTCTTCAAGGAAGAGATGTAATTGGCAAATAAGTGCATAAAATGTAGTTATTCATTAGGGAAAAGCCAATCAAAATCATGATTAGATATCACTTCCCACTGGTTCCTACAGTTGTAATAAAAGGACAGAATTATTAATGTTGATAAGGATATGGAGAGTTTAGAGCCCTCATACTTAGTTATGATTATATAGGTATATAGCCTCCTTGAAATACAGTTTGCTAGGTGCTCAGAAAGATAAACTTTGAGATACCGCAAGATCCAGAAAATCCACTCCAATGATAAACTCAAGAGACCAGAAAACATAACAAACAACAACAACAAAAAAAACACCCACATAGGTTGTACACAAATGTTCATAGCAGCATTATTCCTAATAGACAATTGGAGACAATTCAAATGTCTATCAACTGATGAATAAATAAACGCAATGTGTACATTCATGCAAAGAAATAGTATTCAACTCTGGATGAAAAATATAATCCAAAGTGAAAAAAGCCAGACACAAAAGGCAATATATTTCTTGATTCTGTCTATATTAAATGTCCAAAATAGGCAAATCCATAGCGACAAAATATAGTTTAACGATTTCCAAGGCCTTGGGTGAGGGAGGAATGCTGAGTGCTGACTAATGGGTGTCAGGATTATTTTGGGGGTGATGAAATGCTTTTATGTTAGATAGTGGTGATGGTTGCACAGCTTTGTGATGAAACCAAAGGTCACTGAGTTACCCACTTTCAGAGGGTAAATATTATGGTATGTAAATTATTATCTCCAAGAATATTCTCAAAAGAAAACATGGCACTAAGTCTCACTCAGTGGGTCAAATCCTCTTCATCACTACATTCTGAAATTGTTGAGCAGAAAGACGTATCTTAAAAATTCACAAGTTATTTGAACTCTGAACCCCTGGTGAGATTCTCATACACTTCAAGAAAGCTGGCAAGGTTTCACTCAAGTATCCTCTTTATTCTCACTTTGATAATTAGCAGAACTCATTAGTTATGTGCATGTACATAGCCCTGAATTGTGCAGTAATTTACCTAAGTACCAAAGAATGATAACAATTCATTGAAAACAACAATCAGTGATACGGGGAGAAATCCTTTGTGTCTTTCCAATGGTCCATATGTTTCCTGGTCAACCCATCCTCTCTGCCACTTCTTTCTCTTCCAGTCCATTGGTTGGGGCTATGGGTTCTTGACTATGCTAACTTATTCCCAGGCTCTGGTTCCTTTTCATTTTGATTCAGGTACCTCAACAGGTAACTGTTCTCAATAATGAGTCTTAGATTAAATAAACACACACACACACACACACACACACACAGAATGGTAGGAAGTCAACAACTGTGTTGAAATCCCTGCTCAGCTCCCTACTAGCTGGATGAGTTCAGTGGAAGCTTTTAAACCTCTCTAATACTCTGTGAAAATACCCACCTCATAGATGTGTGATAAAATCAAATGAAATGTATGTTTGGTTGCTTTCAGAATATTTGGCACACAGATAAATATTTCTCATGCCCTAGATTTACCTAGCTGAGTTCTCTGCAACATACCTAAATCTATGACATAGCCAAGTCATAGAGTCGGCCTTATTCCTAATGCTGGTGTGGAAAACCATATTAGACCTTGAGACTATAAGGAAACCAATGAATGCTCCTTCTCCATAAGGAAACCAGTCCTTGCCCAGGCTGTAACAGGACTATGGCCAAATAAACCTTCCTCATTCATCCTGAGGGCACCTCAGGACAATACAACAGAGAGAAGCCAATGGGAAGAGAGACTGCCTGGTCCGCAGCCAATTGTGCAGGAGCAGTTAATTACCAGAACTGCAGGGACTGAGGAGAGGATGATGTTGATTTAGCCTTGGGAGCATTGCCAGAGTGAAGGTAGAGAAACTGAAGTGAGTTGACGCTTAAATCTGACGAAAGATTTCCATCAGATTAAGTTTCCATCTTCCAAATTTAGCATAAAAAGCAGCATGCTATTTCTCTGAGTGGGCCTTAAAACAGTATGAGTAAAATAAAATTTGCTTCACATCCCTGCCAGCATTCTAGTAGGTGTGAAATAGTATCCCATTTTGGTTTTAATTTGCATTTTCCTGTGGGCTAATTATGTTGAGCACTTTTTTATGTGCTTATTGGGCATTCCTATATCCTTTCTGGTGAAGCACATTTTGAAGATGTCTGACCATTTTTATTGTATTTTCTTTTTCTTTATATCATCCGTTTTCTGTGTAATTCAAAAGAAGTCAGTACAAGTTCTTGGAAATAAACACTCTGTTAATATCTTAGCCTAGTGTGTCATTTTCACTTTTTCTACTTTATTTTCTAATTATGGTAAAATACATGTAACATGAAAATAACCATTTTTACATTTTGAACTGTGCAACCCAATATTAAATATATTGACATTGTTGTGTAATCAATCTCTAGAACTTTTTCATCATACAAATCTCAAACTCTATACCCATTAAACTTGCTATTCTATTTTGAATTTTTTGAAAAATTACCATACTGTTTTCCATAGCAATGTGTCATTTTATTTCCACCAACTGTGAACAAGGTTTCAATAATTAACCATTCTTAACTACACATATTACTTTCTGTTTCATTTTTGGTAACAGCCATCCTGATGGCTGTGAGGTGACCTCATTATGATTTAGATTTGCATTTCTCTAATGACTAGCAATGTTGAACAATTGTATTTTCCATTTGTGTACTTTCTTTGGAGAAATGTCCATGCAAGTCCTTAGCCCATTTATAACTGGGTTATTTGTTTTCTTGTTGTTGAGTTATTTATACGTTCTGGTTATCAACTTCTTATTACATTATTTGATATATCATTTGCAAAAAAAAATTCCCATTCCATTAGTGGCCTTTTCATTCTGTTGATTGTGTCCTTTAATTCATAGGAGCTTTTAATTTTAATGTAGTTGAGTTTATCTGTTTTCACTTCAGTTGCTGTGTTTTCAGTATCATATTCAAGAAATCATTGCCAAATCCAATGGGATAAAATTCTCCTTTTTTTCTTTCCTCTGAGGGTTTTATGGGTTTAGCTCTTAATGATTTGGCCTGTGATCCATAGACAGTTTTTGTGTATGGTATAAGAGAAGAGCTCAATTTTGTTTCTTTGAACATGGATATCCAGGTTTTTAAAAACCATTTGTTAAAACTGCTCTTTCCACCACTAAGTTCTCTTAGACTCCTGTTAAAACCATTTGACGATAGACATGAAGGTTTATTTCTGTCCTCTCTATTCCATTCCACTGGTTTGCATGCCCATCTTTATGCTAGTACCACATTGTCTTGATCACAGTAACTTTATCATAAGTTTTGAAATCAGGATGTAAAACCTCCAATTCTGTTCTTTTCTAAGGTTATTGTGGCTATTTGTGATCTTTTACAATTACATATGAATTTTAGGATAAAACTTTCTATTTCTGCAAAATTGCCTGAGGGATTTTTATAGGGATTGCATTAGACTTTAGATCACTTTGGGTAATACTGACATCTAAATAATATCAAGTCTTTCATTCCAACAACACTGGATGACTTTCCATTTATTTGTGTCTTAAAATGTTTCACCAATATTTTCTAGTTTCAGTGTATACATCTTTCACTTCTTTGGTTAAGTTTATTCCAAATATTTTATTCTTCTTGATGTTATTGTAAATGGAATTACTTCTTAATTTCCTTTTGAAGTTATTCATTGTTAATTTGTAGAAACACAACTGATTTGTATATATTGATTTTACATCCTGAAACTTAGCTAAATTTATTTATTAGTTCTAACATGTTTCTTCCTTCCTTCCTCCTTCCTTTCCTTTCCTTTCCTTTCCTTTCCTTTCCTTTCCTTTCCTTTCCTTTCCTTCCCTTCCCTTTTCTTTCTTTCTTTCTTTCTTTCTTTCTTTCTTTCTTCTTTCTTTCTTTCTTTCTTTCTTTCTTTCTTTCTTTCTTTCTTTTTCTTTCTTTCTTCTTTCTTTCTCTTTCTTTCTTTCTTTCTTTCTTTCTTTCTTTCTTTTTCTTTCTTTCTCTTTCTTTCTTTCTTTCTTTCTTTCTTTCTTTCTTTCTTTCTTTTTCTTTTTCTCTTTCTTCTTTCTTTCTTTTTATTTATTTATTTTTTATAATAAATTTATTTTTTATCGGTGTTCAATTTACCAACATACACAATAACACCCAGTGCTCAACCCATCAAGTGCCCCCCTCAGTGCCCGTCACCCAGTCACCCCCAGCCCCCGCCCTCCTCCCCTTCCACCACCCCTAGTCCGTTTCCCAGAGTTAGGAGTCTTTATGTTCTGTCTCCCTTTTTGCTTTTTCCCACACATTTATTCTCCCTTCCCTTCTATTCCCTTTCACTATTATTTATATTTCCCAAATGAATGAGAACATAAAATGTTTGTCCTTTTCTGATTGACTTACTTCACTCAGCATAATACCCTCCAGTTCCATCCACGTTGAAGCAAATGGTGGGTATTTGTCGTTTCTAATGGTTGAGGAATATTCCATTGTATACATAGACCACATCTTCTTTATCCATTCATCTTTCGATGGACACCGAGGCTCCTTCCACAGTTTGTCTATTGTGGACATTGCTGCTAGAAACATCGGGGTGCAGGTGTCCCGGCATTTCATTGGATCTGAATCTTTGGGGTAAATTCCCAACAGTGCAATTGCTGGGTCGTAGGGCAGGTCTATTTTTAACTCTTTGAGGAACCTCCACACAGTTTTCCAGAGTGGCTGCACCAGTTCACATTCCCACCAACAGTGCGAGAGGGTTCCCCTTTCTCCGCATCCTCTCCAACATTTGCGGTTTCCTGCCTTGTTAATTTTCCCCATTCTCACTGGTGTGAGGTGGTATCTCATTGTGGTTTTGATTTGTATGTCCCTGATGGCAAGTGATGTGGAGCATTTTCTCATGTGCTTGTTGGCCATGTCTATGTCTTCCTCTGTGAGATTTCTCTTCATGTCCTTTGCCCATTTCATGATTGGATTGTTTGTTTCTTTGGTGTTGAGTTTAATAAGTTCTTTACAGATCTTGGAAACTAGCCCTTTATCTGATACGTCATTTGCAAATATCTTCTCCCATTCTGTAGGTTGTCTTTTAGTTTTGTTGACTGTATCCTTTGCTGTGCAAAAACTTCTTATCTTGATGAAGTCCCAATAGTTCATTTTTGCTTTTGTTTCTTTTGCCTTCGTGGATGTATCTTGCAAGAAGTTACTGTGGCCAAGTTCAAAAAGGGTGTTGCCTGTGTTCTCCTCTAGGATTTTGATGGATTCTTGTCTCACATTTAGATCTTTCATCCATTTTGAGTTTATCTTTGTGTATGGTGAAAGAGAGTGATCTAGTTTCATTCTTCTGCATGTGGATGTCCAATTTTCCCAGCACCATCTATTGAAGAGACTGTTTCTTCCAGTGGATAGTCTTTCCTCCTTTATCGAATATTAGTTGACCATAAAGTTCAGGGTCCACTTCTGGGTTCTCTATTCTGTTCCATTGATCTATGTGTCTGTTTTTGTGCCAGTACCACACTGTCTTGATGACCACAGCTTTGTAGTACAACCTGAAATCTGGCATTGTGATGCCCCCAGATATGGTTTTCTTTTTTAAAATTCCCCTGGCTATTCGGGGTCTTTTCTGACTCCACAGAAATCTTAAAATAATTTGTTCTAACTCTCTGAAGAAAGTCCATGGTATTTTGATAGGGATTGCATTAAACTGGTTCAACACTCATAAAACAATCAATGTGATTCATCATATCAGCAAGAGAAAAATGAAGAACCATATGATCCTCTCATTAGATGCAGAGAAAGCGTTTGACAAAATACAGCATCCATTCCTGATCAAAACTCTTCAGAGTGTAGGGATAGAGGGAACATTCCTCAACATCTTAAAAGCCATCTATAAAAAGCCCACAGCAAATATCATTCTCAATGGGGAAGCACTGGGAGCCTTTCCCCTAAGAACAGGAACAAGACAGGAATGTCCATTCTCACCACTGCTATTCAACATAGTACTGGAAGTCCTAGCCTCAGCAATCAGACAACAAAAAGACATTAAAGGCATTCAAATTGGCAAAGAAGAAGTCAAACTCTCCCTCTTCGCTGATGACATGATACTCTACATAGAAAACCCAAAAGCCTCCACCCCAAGATTGTTAGAACTCATACAGAAATTTGGTAGCGTGGCAGGATACAAAATAAATGCCCAGAAATCAGTGGCATTTCTATACACTAACAATGAGACTGAAGAAAGAGAAATTAAGGAGTCAATCCCATTTACAATTGCACCCAAATGCATAAGGTACCTAGGAATAAACCTAACCAAAGAGGTAAAGGATCTATACCCTAAAAACTATAGAACACTTCTGAAAGAAATTGAGGAAGACACAAAGAGATGGAAAAATATCCCATGCTCATGGATTGGCAGAATTAATATTGTGAAAATGTCAGGGTTACCCAGGGCAATTTACACGTTTAATGCAATCTCTTTCTTTCTCTTTGTTGTTGTTGGTGGTTCTTTTTGGTGTGGAATCTTGAGTATTTCCTACGTATAAGATCGTGTCATCGGCAAAACTGCAGAAAGAGATAAACCTATGTATCCTTTCTAATGTGTGACTTTTATATTTTTCTTTCCTGAAGAAAGTCCTGCTCTGGTCAGGACTTCTGATGCTATTTTGAATAGAAGTGGCAAAAGTGAGTATCTTTGTCTTATTCTTGATCTTAAAGAAAAAGCTTTTGCTCTTTCACCATTGAATATAATGCTAACTATGAGAATTTTTCTTTTTCATTTTTTAATAGACTTTATTACTTAGAGCAATTTTAGGTCACAACAATATTGGGCAGAAGATACAAAGATTTCCCATGTGTCTCCTGCATAGCCTCCCCCATTATCAGCATACCCCTCTAGAGTGGTATATTTGTTAAAATTGATGAGCCTACATTGATACAACATTAATGTAAACAGTCCATGGTTTACAGAGAGTTCATTCACTCTTGTTGTTATATGTTCTATAAATTTGGATAAATATATAATGACATGTATTGATCATCATAATATCACATAGAGTAGTTTGTGCAAAAAAAAAATCCAAATAATAAAACAAACAACAAAAATCCTGTGCTTCATCTATTTATCCCTCCCTCTTCCCTAACTGTTGATAATCACTGATCATTTTATTGTCTCTAGTTTTGCCTTTTTCATAATGTCATATACTTGGAATTATGAAATATATAGCCTTCTCAGATTGACTTTTTTTTAAATTTTTATTTATTTATGATAGTCACAGAGAGAGAGAGAGAGAGAGAGAGAGAGAGGCAGAGGGAGAAGCAGGCTCCATGCACTGGGACCCCGATGTGGGATTCGATCCTGAGTCTCCAGGATCGCGCCCTGGGCCAAAGGCAGGCGCCAAACCGCTGTGCCACCCAGAGATCCCTCAGATTGGCTTTTTTCACTTAGCAATATGTATTTAAGTTTCCTCCATGTTTTTTCATGGCTTAACAGCTCATTTTTTTTTAGCATTGAATAATAATCCACTACCTTGATGTATCATGTCTTAACATCTTTTTCACTTTTAAACAATCTTTTATTTCAGCAGAAGTATTAAATTTTGATGAATTATTCATTTTAGATGAATTTATATATATGCATATATGAATGTATATTGTTCACATATATTTCATATGTATACACTAGATAGATAGGCAGGTTTTTGTGTCCTATCTAATGAATCTTTACTTATCCTAAAGGTTATGATCTTATATTCTGTTTCCTTCTAGAAACTTTACTGTTTAAGGTTTTATTTAGGGTTGTGATCCATTGCAAATTAAATTTTGTGTCTGGAGTAAACTAGGGTTCAAAGTTTATTTTCTTCCCTATAGATATCCATTTTTTTCCAGCTTTAGTTGTTTTTTTTTTTTAATGAAAATAAAGACTTTCCTTTCCCCATTAAGTTGACTCAAAGTCTTAGTTGAAAATCAATAGACTATATGTAGGTGTATCTATTTCTTTACTTCTTTTCTCTCTCACTGAGCTATAGGCCTATTATTCTGTCAATGATACACAGTTTCTATATACTTACACTTTAGCACATTATCTAATACATTTAACTTTGCAGTAATTATTGGAGTATGTTTTTTATTATTCATGTTTTCCAATGTATTTACTTTTCTTTAAATGTTTTTTATTGTTCTAGATTATTTTCTATCCCATATAAATTTATTTTATTTATTTTTTATCCCATATAAATTTAAATACTAATTTTAATGTCAGTTTCTTCAAAAGAGCCTACTTTCAATTGAGATCAATCTGATGATAACAAACTTTTTAACAATATTGCTGTTCAATTTGTGAACATGGTATATTTCTCCCCATCTTTAGGAATTTATTGGTAGTTCTCAGTGTATAGGGCTTACAGAACTTTGGTTGATATCTTTCTCTGCACTTGAAGTTATTATAAATGGAAATGTATTTATTAATTTTATTTTCCAAGTGGTTACTACTAGTATGTCAAAATTAAATTGGCACTTCTTGTATTAATTCTCTATCTTGCAAAATTTACTTATTATTTTAGAAGATTTTTTTAATTTAAACTTTTCTTTTTGAGACTTTTGATTCACACACAGTTGTATGAAAAATAGAGTTGTCATTTACTCTTTACCCAGCTTCCCTGATAATATCTTATAAAGCAATAAAATAGTATCATAAATGAGGATATTGACATTGATACAACCCCCTGATCTTATTCATTATTTTCTGTTTTGCTGAGCTATTTACATGTATGTGTAAGTATGTGCCTGTATTTGTGTGCATCTTTGTGCATTTGATTCTATGCAATTTTATTACACGTGGGGTTCATGTATTCACTCTCACAGTCAGGATGCAGAACTGCTCCAGCACCACCAGAATCCCTTGGGTTGCTATTTTATTATCACACTCACCCTCTCTCTCAGAAAACCCAATCCCAGCCCTAACCTGGCAACCACTAACCCTTCTCATTTCTCGAATACATCAAAGATGTTGTGTATATCAACAATCCATCCCCTTTTCTTGACAATGTGTCACATTTTTCTTCTTCCTCATATATCTGCTACTTCTTATTGAACACTGGGCATTGTGGGGATACATTTTAGGTTCTTAATTCAGTTATTCAGTTGTATTTCTCTAGAGTGTTAATATGTGTTATAGAAAGCAGTAAAATCACAAGCTGATGACCTTTAACTTATGGAAGTTTGAATTTATGTTTTGTTAGGGTAAGTCTGTGGAAAGCCCAAGGTGTTTTCCATGCCCCTCTGACTGGGAGAGATGTAAATTTCAAACTGTCATGACTTTAGTAGGCAGTAACTGAACCTCTCCCTGGGTTTCTCTGCCTTTCAGCTGTTTTATTCCACTGTACTCCTTATTCCACTGAATCTATCTCATGTTTGTATAGCTCAGTGCTCAGCCAAGGACTTAGGAGATTTTTCTTTATTCATTTTTGGATTATCTTCCTATGGCTCCTCTTTTTCTGGAACTTGCTTCCATCCCAATTTGCATTCTCTCATCTCCCTTATCTCCATCCTGATAACTTGAAACAATAGCAACATGTACATGAGCTTGCTTTCTTATTCCCCTTCAGCATGGGAGCATGGAAGTGCCCTTGGAGTAAAACTGTATGAACATGGCTTTTTTTTTTCTTAACATGGCTTTTGATAAGAGAGCTTCTCTTCTTTCTCTCAAGGAGTGGCTTTACCCCTGTTTCTGTTTCTTTTGTGCATTATCTATGACTTAAGATAGTTTTTAAAATATTTGTCTAGAATTTATAGTTGTTTTGTGGGTGATTGATTTTGATAAAAGCTACTCTGTTATTATCAGAATTGGAACTCTTAAAAAAAAGTATACTTCAAATTTTGCAAACAATTTGTTATTGCCATTAAAAGTTTAAGAACTGTATAAAATAAGAAAAAATTACTCTAATTCTCTTTCCTGAAGATATTATATACATTCCATACCAATTATATAAAGCAATTATATATAATCTATTTACATATATATCAAAACAACTTTAAAACTGAAAAGACTTCAGAGATTTTTCTAATCTAAATCTCTAATTCTGTGGAAGATTGAATGAAGAATGGAGTCCTGAAAATATGGACACATTTGTCAAAGATAACATAGTAAGTGGAAGGAGAACAACTTAACTACCAGTTTTTAAACCATTGATTCAGTACTCATTCTTCTGTTCTGGAGTCTGCTTATGGTCTAGTGTCTTCTACCACACAAATTAGACATATACCATCTCATAGAATCCTATGTATTCAGTCTGCTTAACACACAACAGGTATATAGTATGGTTAGGGTGATGGGACATTCTAAAGTCATTTCAAATAATTTTCCATGACTCTCCCAGGAAGGGGTGGTGGTGGTTACTACTAATTGATGCTTATCAGTTGAATGTGGAAATGAGCTGAAAGATCTGAGGGAAGAGAAAACAAGGGAGGTCGCAAAAAGGGATTCTCTTTTCTCCGTGTCCCTGACCACATAAACCCTTCCGAATAGGTCTGGTGTCAGTGGTGTTTCAGGGCTGTCATACAGACTCATAGAGATTAGCCTAGAAAAGCGGATTATTCAATAAGTATTTATGAAAAAGTTCATTACAACCTAACAAAAATGAAAAAAAGATGTTAAAAGAGAAAAAAATATTGAAATAATTTTTTTAAGATTTATTTATTTATTCATGAGAGACACACATGAGAGACATGTGTGTGTCTTGACTTGTTTTTTTCCGGGAAAAAGGCTGGGATCGAGCCTGATGTGGGACTCAATCCCAGGACCCAGGATCATGCCCTAAGCCAAAGGCAGATGCTCAACCACTGAGCCACCCAGATGCCCCCTCAAGTGCCCTCCTTAATTCCCATTACACAATTACTCCATTCCCCCACTGAGCTATAGAGTACTTTTGAATGCTATAATCAAATAATATTTCTCTTTTTTGTATTGTTTTGTCTTGTTTTTTAGCTTCTCAATTGCCTGGCTGCCTGCTTTTGATATATTGTATTTTACCTGTCTTTCCACCTTCACATAATCAGTGGAACTAGCATTTTCATCAAATTTGGGGGTAGCTAACTTTTACTAACAGAAGAATTACTGAAAATAATAAAAATTATAATAATAGCAGCTGGTATATATAGATCTCTGTAATTGGCCTTATCTATGATTTCAGTAAATAATTTCCAGAATCTTATATAGTAGACAATATTAGTATTCTGATTTTTATTTTATTTTTTTAAATTTTATTTATTTATTCATGAGAGACAAAGAGAGAGGTGGAGACATAGGCAGAGGGAGAAGCAGGCTCCCTGAGGGGAGCCCAATGGAGAACTCAATCCCAGGACCCCAGGATCACAACCTGAGCTGAAGGCAGACATTCAACTATTGAACCACCCAGGTGCCCCTAATATTCTGATTCTTAAAATGGGGAAATAAAAGCATAGTAAAATCTAGATCTTGCCTAACCTGCTAGTTGGTGAAAAAGTTGGGACACAAATCCATGTCTTTCTGACTCCAACTCAATGAATCGAACATATGCTGGCATATGTTATGTGCTTCCTTAAAACAAAACTTCTAATACCTTTGAATATGCCAGTATCTTGTTCTGACAGATACACAATTTTTTTTTTTGGTGATGACTCAACATCTCTCAACTCTTGAATGATGTCAGCTGCTGTCTCCGGATGGTCTTCACCAAAGAGCAGGAGGCAGTCAAACGTTAGTGCTTCCTGACAGACACCTTGATCAATATTCTCTGCAGAGAGCTTTTCAGAGGTAATCCACCATACTGGATTGATGCTCTTTCAGTAGAAGCATTTGTTCAGTGATTTGACCAGGTTGTTATTGTTATTCCTTCTAGCCTTAAGATTCTATGATATTTTAATTACAATGCATTGAACGCAAAGAGCAATTAGTTTCCCTAACTTAATATTTCCAAGCAAATTGAGGAAAACACATTAACTCCAGTTGGATTCATTCATGGAGGATATTAGGGTCACTGCAATGTGAAGAGTTTGTTCATATATCATCGGTACAACCTACCAAAGAGGAACGCATAGATGTAGATTTGATTGCATCACTGTGTGCCAGTCACCTGCTCACTTTGAGATTTGTTTCTAACCCTGCTCTGCTCTTTATGACCAAGATGACCTCAGTAGGTGGATTTTCACAGACTCCCTTAGAAACTGAAATCCTTCTGGACCACCAGAAGAGGCACAGGCGGTAGATTGGAAGGTAGTAGAAAAGGAGATATTAGAGTATTTGTCCCCTTTCTTTTGTGCCCTGGTACCATCTCGGGCAGTACCTCTGTCCTCGGTAATTTTAGCACCCCACATGGTAGGCAAAGCCATGAATCCTGAGCTCTGATAACATTGTCTTCTCTCTTGTGCTGCTATCTTGGGAGGTAGTAGGATCTTTCCTAACCTCTAGGTTTCTTCATGCTTCCCTGTGTTCTCTCAGCAATTCTGTCATCCAGGTACCTACATTCCTTCTGTTTGAAACTAGTGCAGATCCTGATTTCCTAACTAGGATTGATTTGGTGCACATCGCAGTTAATTTGAAACTCTTGAGTTTGGAGAATACCTGCTTTTTAACTGCCTGAAAGGTAGGATGCATGGCCAGAAAAGAGATGAGGTGGAAAATGGATGGAGCATCTGGAAAGCCAAGCAAAAATGACTTGGCTTTTTCCAGGAAGACTTGTGTTACAAATATTTTCCTGACAAGATCATTAAGTAGTTGTTTTACTCTTGTAGATGTCCCAGGGCACAGTCATGGTGGTAGTGGCAACACCTGCTTAGGGGTGGTTGGTGCCCAATGGCAAAAGGCAACAGGGAAAGGAGTGGGAATAGTGGGCCCAATAGTGATGCCAAAGAAAGAACTCAGCAGAGGAAGAAAAACTGAAGAGTGACTGGTTCAGTGAGCCAAACTTAGCCTCATTTGAAGGAAAAGATGCTGAAACAGGGATCACAAATGATCATAACATTGTTCACACTCAGAGTAGAGAAAGTTTAACTGGGGACATATAGGACCCTACAGGGAAGAAAGACCTGGTGCCAATACTTTGAGTAGTCCAGACTTATCAGTGCTCAGAAAGCCTCCATGAATGGATCAGTGTGGCAAGGCTGCTGAAATTGGGGGTAAAGTGGGAATTCAAACAGAAGACATGTTGCATTTTGAAGGTCAGGTCCATCCTCCTGGGCCTTTCCTACAGCCTCTACCCTGCATAAGAATGGCTTTTCCATTTCAGCTGCCAATCAGTTCAATATTTATTCCATCTTCCCACCGAATATTATTTTTTAAAGCACTGAAGTATGGCAGGAGTGGAGAGCTTTTAAAATAGATGATTAAGTCCTAGAATTTTAGGAAGATTGGGAAGTCATTTAAAACTTTCTCCAGAATTATTCATCTATCCCTTTAAAATATTGATCAGTCTAGAGTTTCCTTTGCCAACTGCAGTTCTGTTTCAACAGAGGCACAATTTAATGTGGAGTGCATTAATAAGCCACAAATTCCCTCTTCTAGTCTGCACAATCCACATTCCTCCTTCCCTCCCTCCCTCCCTCCCTTCCTCCCACTCTCCTTGCTACTTCCTTTCCATCCATCAACGATTTAGTACCTACAATGTATTTTGCCTGTAAGGTGACAATTAAAAGAATAAATTAAATGATGATCTATTACCTCATGATTTCCACAATCTAAGGTAAGGGCATGTAAAAAGTTGTGTGAAATAATTATAACATTGAAAAAGATATGCAGTGAAGCAGACACATGGGAAAATGATATAAAGTTATAAGAAAAACGAGAGGGGCTAGAAACTCACATATCTTTATCTACTCTAGCTCTGCACAAAGGCAATGTTTTACTGTATTTTGAACATCATCTTTTTATTTTCACAGTCCTAAAGGAGAAGTAGTATTTTTCCAATTTTGTACATAGAAAACTGAAGATCAAAGAGGCTAATTTTTTATGACTGAATGGAAACAATTGACAGAGCCAGAGTATGATCCTAGGCTATGTGTGGGCAACAAAAATGAATTCAGAGGAGAGGCAAGGTACTAGCCAGATATTGATTAGTATCAAGTGGCCACAAAGGAAAAGCATTCTAGGCAGAAGGAACAGCATCACAAAATGATGCTTTAAAATAGAAGAATGCACTTAGGTTAAAAGGATAGGAAAAATCATGCAGCTGACAAGCAAACCTTAATTCTTACTACATTGTAATATGGAGTGGAGTGGGGTTATTTGTGCTTTATTGAGCTGATGATTTAATATGTAATATGATACCAGAAAAAAACTGTTGCCATAAAGAGACAAATGACTTTTGCATTTTTATAGTTTTCAGTCACTGTATTGCCTACAGATCATTCTAGGAAAGCACAGGGAGTCTTTCACTCTCTTGGAGCATTTCATAAACTCTCCTCTAAATGCATCTTGTCTACTAGGGCCTAGAGCAAAATTGAAAGAAAGTAATTTATTTGCTGAAGCTCGATTGCTATTTAGAGGGAGCTTAATGCAAACTGTCGAAATGAATCTCTAAACAAAGTGCAGTCTCATTGTGTGTGTCTATTGCTCCAAAGTTAAGAGTTCCATTCAGAATTACAGCATGCAGTCCCAGTCACCATAGGGAATACCTGTAAGCATCTTTGCTGTAAAGTGATTGTATAATCTTTGGTGCCCAACTGCAGTGATTATAGCTTAAATTGAGTACCACTTTAAGATTAAAGCCTAGTGAAATAAAGATGTAATAAGATTTAAAAACAATAGTTCTCATGAATGAAACAACAAGAATGAGTTATGGTGTTTGGAAAAAAAAAGAAGAAGGCTGGGAAAGAATTTTAGTGAGGGAACTGGATCACACAAGTATGTAAATTTGGTGTGGAACTATTAAATGCAGAAGGAATGCCACCTCCTGGACCTCCTAGGTCTGTAAGCTTTCTCGGTAAAAGACCAGATGGTAAATATGTTGGGCTTTGTGGGCCAGATGGTCCTGTTACAACTGTTCAACTCTGCTGTTCTAGCATAAAAGCTTCCACAGCCAATACTTAAATAAATGGGTGTGGCTATGCTTCAACATTTCAATAAAACTTTATTTATAAAAACAGGCCACAGATTACTGACCCTTACCCTAGGCTACTTATTTCATTTTTAGAAATTTTATTTATTTATTTATTTATTTATTTATTTATTTATTTATTTATAAGATTTTACTTGTTTATTCATGAGAGAGAGAGAAAGAGAGAGAGAGGCAGAGACACAGGCTGAGGGAGAAATAGGCTCCATGCAGGGAGCCTGAAGCGGGACTCAATCCCCGGACTCCAGGATCACGCCCTGGGCTGCAGGCAGGTGCTAAACCCCTGAGTCACTCAGGGATCCCCTAGAAATTTTATTTAAATTCAATTAATTAACATATAATATATTATTAGTTTCAGAGGTAGAGTTTTGTGACTCATCAGTTGCATATCTGTATATGCATACATATATACCCAGTGCTCATTACATCCTATGCCCTCCTTAATACCCCTATTTCAGTTGCCCCACCCCCACCCACTTCTCCTCCAGCAACCCTCCGTTTGTTTTTATATTTAAGATGAAAGAATAAAAAAGACATGGTATTTATATACAATGGAACATTACTCAGCCATCAAAAATATTAAATCTTACCATTTGCAATATGTATGGAACTAGAGGGTATTTTGCTAAGTGAAATAAGTCAATCAGAGAAAGACAATTATATTATTTCACTCATATGTGGAAGTTACAAAGCAAGACAGAGAATCACAGGGAAAGAGAGGGAAGAATAAAATATGACAAAATTAGAGAGGGAGACAAATCATAAAATAAGCTACATATTTCAAAGCTCATCTGATGCATGCATCTCATTTATGGCACTGTGCTGGGCTGTTACATTCATGGCTCCTGAGGATGCATACCCTGCCCATCCACTCTCTTCTGTACTCCCTTCAAGACTGATGCTAGGTTCGACCAACTCACATAATGGGAATTCAGCAAATATGTCATTAACAAAGACTTAATAACTGTGCATTGGGATTTTTCTTTCTGGAACCTCTCAAATATTAAGAATAATATTAATATCAAGTTAGGCCACTCAATAATGAGAGATGATGTGGATAGAGATGCCCACCTAACACCTACATCAAGACTACAAAATTGATGAGACAATCTTAGTTCAAGTGGCCTCAGATGAATCTCCAGATGATGATAGCTGCATGGGTGAGCCCATAAAAGTTTAGCTTGCTCTTCTGAGATTAGCCAACCCACAGAACTGTGAGAAATAAACCACTCAGTTTTGGGGTGGCAGGTTATGTAGTAACAGACAACTGATAAGTAACCAGTTATTATCATGATGTTTCATGATAATCCTGAGATCATGTATGCAACATGAAAATTGAAATGAATAGATCTGAGTTTGAATGTGGGGGCTGAACATCACCAGTGGTTTTACCCAGAGTAAGGTTACTACCTCTCTGCCTCTCAGAATTAGCCCTTAGACATGGGAGTTTATTTGTAGGATAATTTTATATAGTTGAAATGACTGGTTCCTGATAATATATAGCTATTTCTATAGATATAGGTGGGTATATTCTTTCTATCATCTATCTATCTATCTATCTATCTATCTATCTATCTATCTATCTATCCTTTCAAATCTTACCGTATGACCTTCCAAAGTGATTATACCAATTTTTATTAGAGCCAACAATGTAAGGTTTTCCAAACACTCCCCTTTCCTCTACACCATAAACTGTTTGGAAATATGTCATCCTGATAAGTGAAACATGGTATGTTGAAGTTCTAATTTGTACTTCTTTACATGGATTAACATTCCTTAATATGTTCTTATGACATTTTCATTTATTTTCCACCAAATTCACTTTTGAGATCCTCAACACATTTTTGCCTAGGACTGCTGAAATTTCTACATTGATTTTAAAGAAAATTAACCTTGTATAGATTGCATTGTGTCCCCTCATATGTTGAAGCCCTAATGCCCAAGGTGATAGTATTTGGAGACAGGCCTTTGGGAAGTAATTAGGTTGTGATGAGGTCATGAGAGTGGGCCCCTCATGACAGAATTAGTGTTTTTATGGGAAGAGATACCAGAAATACTCTCTCTCTCTCTCTCTCTTTCTCAGTGGATGCACTGAGGAAAGACTATGTGAGCATAAAGTGAGAAGGTGGCCATCTATAAAGCAAGAAAAGTCTCACCAGGAACTGAATGGTCTGGCACTTTGATCTTGGCCTTCTCAGACTCCAGACTGTGAGGAATAAATTTCTGTAGCTTAAGCCCTTTATACTATGGAATTTTGTAATGGTAGTAGAAACTAGTAGTCATATATATGGTAGATAACTTCCCCATTTGATGTTTGTGTTTGACTTGATATTTTGTTCTTTGGACATGCAGAACACTTTATATGTTTTGCAATTGATTTTAGCAATATGTCCTTTTATGCATTTTTTGGCCGTTAGGTTCAGAAAGGTCTTTTCCATCAATATTTGCAATGATTATTCCTTGTTTCATTTTAGCTCTTTTAGTATTTTGTTCTTTAATTTTTAAATCTTTTATTCATCTGAGTATTATTCATGTAAGAAATAAAGGAAGAAAAATAGATTGGGATTCTGATGTTTCATGTATTTATTTTGGAACTTTTGGATACACCCCCACCCTGATAGCAGCTCCTTGTTTCAATGCTATCTGTTCTTTTCTCTACTCCTTATACTTATTTAGAAATATTTTAGGACTTGATATTCTATCCTAATGATCTATCTCTCTATGTCTAAAATATGAAATTCTTCTAATTGCTGGAGTTTTATCACACTTTTGATAATTAATAGGCTTGTCTTCTCTCACCCTTTTCCCCTCCAATCTTTAAAACACTAATGCCAAGTATAGATTTTTCCATATGAGCTTGAGAATCAAAGCACCTGTTTTCAGAAAAGGAAAGAAAATTATTTTTATTTTCCTTTTTTATTGTATAACATTACGTCCACCAATTAGTTTAGAAAGAAATATCATTTTAACGATTTCAACTCTTCCCTTCCAATACCGAAATATGTCTTTCCATTCATTTTTGTCTTTTGTTATGTTCCTCAATAGAATCCTAAATTTCATTCATGTGTTTTCTGAATCCCCAAAGTCCTGAAGATATTTGAATGTTTTCCCCCATTGTTGTCGTTGAAATGTGATCTTTTTTATTCTACTTTTGAACAGATTATTATTTTATGCAGGAGCACCAGTGAGTTAGTATATTCATTATTTGCCAGCCAGTATATTTTATGTTTTATATATTTTATATTTGCTCAGTATATTTTATAATTACTAATATTTGCCCTAATGTCAAAACAGGCAACAAAGTAATTAAAACCCAATGCCCCTATTTCCCTTCAACATAGGGATCCTGTTGCCTCTGGTTCAGTGGTGAGCACTTGAATGAAAGACATGGCCTGCACTCACAATCCTGTCTTTACAATGTGAGTTTCTTAACTCATATGGTTTAGTTTTTTTCATCTGTAAAAAAAGAGGATAACAATAGTACTTGTCTCACAGGATTGCTGGACAATTAAATTAATGCTGGTAAAATGTTTAGAACAATACCTTTTTTTTTAGACAAATTCTTTACATATAGTAAAGACTCAGTAGATGTTCTCTCTGTTGCCTCACATACTAAATCCATAAATCACACAGCAATAGACTTGCAGGTTCTGGTGTCCCTGGAAGGGCAATTTAAAGGCTAAATAAACGATGTGATATAAATGCAAGTGCCTTGCAAACTTACACTATTATTAGAACACAAAAGAATTGTAAACAGACAGGTCACAAATGGATCCATTCATTCAACTAGCATTTACTATATGGTGGTAGAAGTAGAGACATAGTGGTACTATGGTGCTGGTAGAACCTGAGAGAACTCAGGTTCAAATTTTATTTCATTTGTTAAGAAAGTGTTTTTTAAATACATATTTTATTTATTTATTTATTTATTTATTTATTTATTTATTTATTTAAGATTTTATTTATCTATTCATGAGAGACAGAGAGAGAGAGAGAGAGAGGCTGAGACACAAGCAGAGGGAGAAGCAGGCTCCATGCAGGGAGCCTGATGTGGGACTCCATCCCGGGACTCCAGGATCACAGCATGGGCCCAAGGCAGACGGTTAACTGCTGAGCCACCCAGGCATCCCAAGAAAGTGTTTTTTGTTGTAGTGAAGGCTTTGTTAGAGTTAAGTCCAGATGAGAGTGCTGATTGGGAATTCTTTCTCTAGATAGTGCCAAAGAAACATTGATGATGATTCTTCTTTTGAATACACCGATTGGCTCCTTGATGCAGTCTGGTTGTGTAACCAGAGCTGGAAAGAAATGTGTTAACATTAGCTAAGAGGGTCTGGATGCACATCACGTGCCAGATACTCTGCCAGCTATTTTATATTCACTAAATTAACTATTTCCACAAAACTTGGTATGTACCAAAAATATCATCTTTACAGACAAAAAAAAAAAAAAAAAACCTTATCAGAGGTTTAAGTAAGTTACATGTCCCACCCAGCCTTATATAACTAGAGGGCAGGGGCCAGGACTCCAGTACTCTGAACCCTGAAAATCCTGCCCTTCCAAACTGCAGCCAAGAACCATGTAGCCCATTGATCTTATATCCGTGATGAAAAGCAAGAGATGAATTGGGGAGTGAGTTGGGGAGAAGTACATTCAAGACAAAATCTATCCCAACTGCCGTACAATCTTGAGAAGGCACACAGTGGTAAAGAAACCTTTTGAGTGGTAAAGGCACCTTGTGAGTGGTAAAGGCTATAAGAAAAAACAAACAACCTGAAGCTGAGTACATCAAAGTTTCCATTATTGGTGGGATTTCTCCCTATATGGATTATCTAATTAAAATTGTATCAATCATCCATCATAAATAAGGTGCTGTGCAGTAATAATCACAATAATATTTACAGAGAACTTTACGTGAAGCACTACTGTCAGCACTTCATATTAATTAAATTGCACAATATTCCTAAGGCCTATGAGATAAGCATTATTATGACTCTTCCTCATTTACAGATAAAGAAATTGATGTAATTGGCCCAAGGCCACACAGTCAGAAAGTTTAAGTAATTGGCCCAAAGCCACACAGTCAGTAAGCTAGGATTTGTACTCTGTTCTGAGCCAACCGCCGTACCATATGCTTTCTCTTTTTAAGTGGCTTTAGTCTATTGTCTTGTTGTGCTATTGATGGTGATAGGATGTTTTAAACATCAGCACTTTTGTAAACTATCCAGGTATCCTTGAAGAGAACTGTTTAGCTCAATTAGATCTAAATTTTCCACCATGTAATTTGGGTCTTCTCAGTTCTGTGCATTGTTTGGTCATTCACTGAGTATGATAAAATAAATTCTACTAATACTGTTTTAATTTTGTAATTTTTTCTTGTATTTCCTGTAGTTTTCTGCAATATATATTGTAATGAATGATGATAATTGTGCCTAAACATTTGTTAAATTCACCATTCGGTATTATGCCCCTTTTTATATTTTATAGTGTCTTAATCTCTTTTTGAACTGAATTTATCATAGTTAATATCTCATAGTCCTTGTATTCTTAGGGTTTGCCTTATATGTATGATCCAGTTATCTTACTGTGACTTCGTCCTATCTATGCATAATTTTTATATGGATTGTTCTTACACTTTGTACTTTTGAGGCAAGGGTGATGACTTTCTTTTCCTTTTTTTTTTAAATTGAGGAGTAAATCAAACATAGTATAACATACTGCTGTTAAGTGTACACATCGTGTATACTTGTGTAACCAGACCCTACATCAAAATCCACATTTCTATCAGCCCAAGAGGTACCTGTGTACTCCTTTCCAATCCATCAGACTTCCTTAAGGCATCCACTATTTTGGTTTCTAGCCCCACACATTTATTTTGCATATTCTTGAACTTATTAAATAGTATCATGCTTGCATACACTTTTGTATCTGTTTTTTTTCTCACCAAATTGTTTCTTAAGCTCATGTAGCTGTACATGTGGATAGCTTGTAATTTTAAGTTGTTTTTTTCTTTTTTCTTTTTTTCTTTATTTTATTTTATTTTATTATTATTTTTTTTATTGGAGTTCAATTTGCCAACATGTAGCATAACACCCAGTGCTCATTCCATCAAGTTCTCCGCTCAGTGTCCCTCACCCAGTCACTCCCACCCCCCGCCCACCTCCCTTTCCACCACCCCTTGTTCGGTTCCCAGAGGTAGGAGTCTCCCCTGTTCTGTCTCCTTGTCTGATATTTCCCACTCATTTTTCTCCTTTCCCCTTTATTCCCTTTCACAATTTTTTGTATTCCCCAAATGAATGAGACCATATAATGTTTGTCCTTCTCCAATTGACTAATATCACTCAGCATAATACCCTCCAGTTCCATCCACGTCGAAGCAAATGCTGGGTATTTGTCGTTTCTAATGGCTGAGTAATATTCCATTGTATACATAGACCACATCTTCTTTATCCATTCATATTTCAATGGATACCAAGGCTCCTTCCACAATTTGGCTATTGTGGACATTGCTGCTAGAAACATCGGGGTGCAGGTGTCCCGGCGTTTCATTGCATCTGAATCTTTGGGGTAAATCCCCAGCAGTGCAATTGCTGGGTCTTAGGGCAGGTCTATTTTTAACTCTTTGAGGAACCTCCACACAGTTTTCCAGAGTGGCTGCACCAGTTCACATTCCCACCAACAGTGCAGGAGGGTTCCCCTTTCTCCACATCCTCTCCAACATTTGTTGTTTCCTGCCTTGTTAATTTTCCCCATTCTCACTGGTGTGAGTTGGTATCTCATTGTGGTTTTGATTTGTACTTCTCTGATGGCAAGTGATGCAGAGCATTTTCTCTTGTGCTTGTTGGCCATGTCTATGTCTTCCTCTGTGAGATTTCTCTTCATGTATTTTGCCCATTTCATGATTGGATTGTTTGTTTTTTGGGTGTTGAGTTTAATAAGTTCTTTATAGATCTTGAATACTAGTCCTTTATCTGATATGTCATTTGCAAATATCTTCTCCCATTCTGTAGCTTGTCTTTTAGTTTTGTTGACTGTTTTGTTTGCTGTGCAAAAGCTTCATATCTTGATGAAGTCCCAATAGTTCATTTTTGCTTTTGTTTCTCTTGCCTTCATGGATGTATCTTGCAAGAATTTACTGTGGCCAAGTTCAAAAAGGGTGTTGCCTGTGTTCTCCTCTAGGATTTTGATGGATTCTTGTCTCACATTTAGATCTTTCATCCATTTTGAGTTTATCTTTGTGTATGGTGCAAGAGAGTGGTCCAGTTTCATTCTGCATGTGGATGTCCAATTTTCCCAGCACCATTTACTGAAGAGACTGTCTTTTTTCCCAGGGGATAGTCTTTCCTCCTTTGTCGAATATTAGTTGACCATAAAGTTGAGGGTCCACTTCTGGATTCTCTATTCTGTTCTATTGAAGTTTTTTCTTTTTCTGAATGAAGTTCCATTACATGACTATACCATCATTTTTAAAGTCATGCATTTGTTGATAGACATTTGAGTTCCCACCTAGTTCATGGCTATTTTGATGATTACTGCTATGAACATTTCCATATAGGTATTTCTGTGATTACACACTTTTCTTTCTATTGAGGAATTAACACAAGAATGGAGTTCTTTGGACAGAGGTAAGTGCATATTTAACATTACAAGAAATTGCCAAGTAATTTTGAAAGGTGATTTTATTTTTTACCTCCTACCACCAACATGTGCAAGTCATGTTGCTTCATTCCTTCTTAACATTTGCTATTGTCAGATTTTCGTTGTAGTTGTGGCTTTTTGCCATTCTATGACTATGAGATATTTTCTTGTGACATTTTTAATTTGCATTTTTCTGGTGACTAAGCAGGTTATAGTACCATAGATTTACTGGACAGTATTATATCTTCTCATTGATGGTTTATTCAAGTCTTTGGCCCTTTTACACCCATCTGGGTTGAATATCGTGGTAGACCTGAAAGAGATGCCATTTGATCCCTCTTTGGGTGAAGACATCAGCCAGCTCAATGTTTACTTTACCTGCAGAGAGCTACCTGGCATGGGAGCACATCCTTCCCCGGGGCAGACTACTTCCAGTGATTGATAGAGTTTAAAGGCTTGCCCATTTGGGCTTAATGTATCATATATACTTCAGAGTTCCCTGTAGGACTGGATGAGAATTTTTATTATTATTTATTTATTTTTGGGGGGATTTCTTTCCTTTTTTAAATTTTTTTTATTGTTTTTATTTTTTATTTTTTTAATAAATTAATTTTTATTGGTGTTCAATTTACCAACATACAGAATAACACCCAGTGCTCATCCCGTCAAGTGTCCCCCACAGTGCCCGTCACCCATTCACCCCCACCCCCCGCCCTCCTCCCTTTCCACCACCCCTAGTTCATTTCCCAGAGTTAGGAGTCTTTATGTTCTGTCTCCCTTTCTGATATTTCCCACACATTTCTTCTCCCTTCTCTTATATTCCCTTTCACTATTATTCATAGTCCCCAAATGAATGAGAACATACACTGGATGAGAATTTTTAGATCTGCATCACAGTTTGGCTACTACCTCTGTCCAATCCTTGTTTTTTTCTTCCTTCTTTCCACATGTGTCAATTACTAATATATAACTGTACACTAAAATCTCTTAGCATCTGCAATCAGAGAACACTATCTATGATCACTGGTACCAGGAAGGATTTGAGAAATCAAGGGTGAAGACTGAGTTTGAAGCAGAATTATCTGTCACTTAGTTGGTCATAAAGAACCACCATTGGTAGGTACTGTAGTGCAAACAAGTGCTGGCACTAAGTAGGTCCCCAGGATTTAATATTCAGAGTATCTGAGCTCCGGAGAATGTTAAACATGGACCCAATGCAGGACTGGTGTACTAAAATTAGGATTCTGGTTGGAAAATAATGGCATCTTGATACTAGATTGGGGACAAAGGGTGGGTGTCCTCTTATGCTTTGAAAAGTTAAACTCCTCTGAACCTGCTGGCCCATATGTCTTTATTAAGATCTAACACAAATGAGTGAGATTATATGGTATTCGTGTTTCTTTGACTCACTTATTTCACTTAGCTTAACTGACTAGAATTTAAAAACAAACAAACAAAAAAGATCTCACACAACTCTGGTGCAAGAAGAGGATAAAGAGGCTTCTTCCTCTAATATAATCTGTACTACAACCATTTTAGGATCTACCCTCACATCCTTCCTGGCTACTGAGTAAACCACCACTGACAGTAAGAAACGCCATTGTAAAACTAGGATGATTGATAGCAATGGATTCATTAAGATCCCAAAACAGTAGTCATAGGTACACTTAACTTCTAGAAACCAGGTAGATAAAATTATCATGAATGGCAGGATTAAAGTGGTATCCAAGAGGCCTGACATACACAAACATGAGAGTGTTCTACAAAATGCATCCTTAGTGGCAAAACAGTGGAATAGCCACCAAGGATCAATACTCAGCTTTTATCATTACAAAAAATTAAAAAGTCATGTCCAGCAGGGTGGGAACTGTTGTCCGATAAAAACAAAGTAATGATTCTATGTCTAAGTTTCTGTACATTTAGCAGTTTTAAAATCTGAAACATGATGCCTAATAGGGAGTCTGGCCCTCTGGAAGAAGGATCCTGCCACACTATGGTAAAGTGATGTGATGATTTTCCCATTCTTTCCCGACAGGGACCTCAACCATTTATTCAAGTAACTGCCCTCTGGGAAAAAGGGGACTGGGAAAACATTTCAGAGGCCTGAGCTGATATTGGTAACTAGCAACCTGAAGCATTATCTGTTAAATTCTTCTGTGAGAAGGGTACATATTGGGACCAGGTAATAACTGGAGCCCTAGCCAAAGTCAGTGTTACTGGGTCTATGATATCACTCAGTGATCACTTACCCAGTCCTTAGGTAGATAATTGCAATTAGCATACTTGATGGTTGGTGCAAGCCCCACATCAGTCCCTTGGCTGATAGAGTAAGAGTCACTACAGGACACCAAGTAGAATATATATATATATATTTTTTACCAAGTAGAATCTAATGAAACTCCACCTTCCTCCTCCTGGCCATATCCTGACTAAGACAGCTAAGATCAGTGCCACCCTTAAGGAACTAAAGGGTACATAAGTGGTGGACCCTGCCATATATCCATGTACTTTGTAAGTCTGGCCTTTGCATAAGAAGTATGATCTAGTATGGCAAATGAGACTTTGCATACATGGTTAGGTGAATGATCCTGACATAGAAGATTATTCTGGGTGATAACTGATTGGCTCAAACGTGATCACAGTGATCCTCCTGAGAGGAAAACAGGAGGAATTAGAGAGAGAAAGAGAGGCAGTGATGGGTAAATTGTACTGATGGCTTTGAACATGGGAGTAGGGGCATCATAGAGCATAAGGAGCCACAAAATGCTGAAAAGGACAAGGAAATGGATTCTCCTCTGAGAGCCTCCAGAAGGAACCAACCCAACCAACACTTTGACTTTGGCCTAATGAAGCTGTGTTCAGATTTTAGACCTCTGGAAGTATAAAATAATACATTTGTGCTGTTTTAAGCCATTAACTTGAGAAAACGTGTTGTAGTAGACACAAGAAACTAACACAAGAGGATTTTTGTTTGTGATTCCATTGTTTTCTAGACTGCATTGATGAAACGTCAGCCGTTATTCATTTTCTTATTCACTGTATGAAATACATCTTTTTCTTTTTTTCTATAGCTGCTTTTAAGATGTTCTCTTTATTTTCATTATCAGCAGTTTGACTATGAAATGCTCTGGCATATATTTTCTCTATATTGATCCCAGTTGGCTTTCGTTCACTAGAGGTTAGTGGTTTTAATGAAATTGGAAATATTTCATGTAATATTTCTTGAAATAGATTATCCTGCCCACTCTCTGTCATCTTCTGATGGAACTCCACTTCCATATGTATGACATTGTCAGCTATTACCCTGTAACTTGTCAAAATTTTGCTCATTTTCCCAATCATTTCTCTTAGCTTTGAATTATTTTGATTATGTTGACTTCTTATCCATAATCTTTTCTTACACATTTATCCAATAGTGTTTTATTCTGTACTGGCATTGTGAAGTATACATTCAGAGATTTGGAGTTCTTTTATCTTCACTTGCAGAGAGATTGATTTGGGTCTAGCAGGCAGTTAAATTATTGATGGATCATCTTTGGTCCTGTGCAACTTGGGTTTAGGCTTTTTGAACTCTATTTAAATTTCCCCTTAATCCTAGGGTTTAAAGCTTAGTTCTGTGATGCCCTTACTCCTGAATCATGGCCCATAAGGGTTTTCTATGGGAAGTTTGAGCGTTTTATCAAGACCCTCTCCCAAGCACAGGATAACTACTACCAATTCTGCTCAACTCTTTAGTCTCCTTGTTATGGCTTTTAGCAGGATCTATGGAATTCACTGCACACATGCATTTCTGGAGTCTGATAAAAATTGAGATGAATTTATATGCAGACTTTGGGGGCCATTTCTGACGCATCTTCCTTTCTGGTATATCTTCCCTGAATTTCCAGTAGTTCTGACATTCCCAAAATCTAACCTCTTATTCCTCATCCCAGTAAGATTACTACTTTCTGCTTGAGCTCTATTTTCCTTAAAATAGAGCTTGGCTTAGGCATACTCTCATGTCCCCATGACAAAAGAGTCACAAGCTTAAGATAAACAAATAAATAAACATCTTTGTTAACCTTGTATATAACCAGTTAAGAATAATTTTCTATCTCTAATGCATAATTAACAGCATCTCAGCTTTGTACCTGATAGTGTCATCCAGAGCACATTTCATCAGTAAAGACTGTCAGCTTTTCTTTCTCATTACTCAGTGTCATCCTCCCTTTTGTACATCCAGGCGGAAGTTGTAAATAATCTTCAATTTCCCAAATGGAGCAGTACAGAACCCCATGTCACCCTGCATTGTACATAATCTTTATGTACCACACCATCGTATGTACCATATCATATTTATGATTATGATTATGTCAAAAAGCTTTGACCCAAAATAAAACCATTTTTTCTTTTATAGAAAAAAGTTATGCTCCCATAAACCTAGAGCTTTACATAGAAAATCAGGTTGATGTGGGGAACAGTGCAAACATTTAGAAACTAGTACGCAATTTCAGTTTTTTTTTCTTTTTTTGGTTTCCATCTGATTTCTGTAACCCATTAGTGAAGATAATCTGTTCTATAATAGGCATAATAAGTGATAATAGTGATAAGTAACTTATATAAATAAAAAAATGATATAAAGCTCAGATTTAACCTTTTAAACTTACATGTAATATTAACAATAATAATAGCAATGGGAAGAGCTAATGTGTTTTTGATGCCTAGTTTTCAGAACACTCTATTGAGTTTAATCCTCTTATTAAACCTACGAGGTAGTGGGATTTATAAAAATATCAAATAATTATTTATTGCTTTTGTTAAAATATAAAGCAACAGCATGAAATACTATTTGCACATACCTTGTGGTCCATGCATCTCATATACATTTATGGAATGTATTGATCTCTGTGTATATAGAGAATCATAAAACGTTCTTAATGAACTCTACAATGAGAGACTGTTACATAAATAAATACATTATTTCTGCAGAGTACAATATGTGCAATTGCATGCACATGGAAAAATCTTACAGATAAAACATGAAAAAATGGCACATGAAGATTCTGACTTTATAGAGAGGAAGAATTAGAATAGCCAAGAAATGTTTCCTGAATTAAGTAAGTTTCATAGATCAGATGATACTTCAAAACATATTCACTTTCTCTCCTACTCCTGCTCTCCATGTTGGATGGTATATATTTCCTGACCCCATGGTTTTGAGTCTGGTTAACTTGATTTGCTTTGGCAGGTAGTTATTAGCAAAGATGATTATAAGGGTAAATGGGCCTGCTTACTTGAGCTCCTGACTTTCATCATGAGAAGAAAAAGTCTCAGTTAACCCCTCATCTGAGGAGAATGACATACATGTGGCACAGAACCAAGCCCAACCTTCATCTTGGAGGCAAGCCCAACTAGCTGTACCAGAATCAACCAAATTTCAGCAGACTGGCAAATGTGCAAGAGACAAGTGAATACTCATGGTACATGACTGATAGAGACTGAATGTTTGTATTCCCCCACCTTGCCCCCACCAAATTCATACTTAAAAGCCTAATCTCCAATGTGATAATGTTTGGAGGTAGGGCCTTTGGGAGGTGATTAGGGTTAGTAGGTCATGAGGGTAGGGACTTCATCATGGTATTGACACTCTTATAAAAAGAGAAAGAGACATAAGATCTCCTTTAATATATATGAATGAAGACCATGGGAGGACATAAGAAGATGGCCTTTTGAAAAGAAAAAAAAAAGAAGATGGCCTTTTGTAAACAAATAAACAGGCTCCCACTAGACACCAGATCTGCTGGCATCTTTATTTTGGATTTCCCAGCCAGAATTGTGGGAGATTAATGTTTATTGTATAAGCCATCCAGTCTACGGTGTTTTGTGATAGCAGCCCAAACTGATCAAGGCAATGCCATTGACAATTTGTGGTTGTCTGTTTCATAGCAAATCCTGACTGATGGGGATAACCAGTAGATTTATCTTCTTCATCATAATACCTGTTTAATTCAGTATGTCGGTTATTGTGCAAAGGTATCTGGTACACACTTATAATGCTTTTAATCCCACCCCCATTATTGCTTGTGGATTCAAATCATCCTCCTACTATGTAAATGACTTACCTCTGAATGTACAATGATTCCTTTCTTCTTAGGGTGAAGAGAGATATAAAAAAACTTTTGCCCAGATGTAGGGTTGCATATGTTTCCATCTATAATGAGCAGGGGTAAGAAAAATATAGGAGAAAAGCATGTAAGGATACATGATCAAAACATCTTATGAGTCATATTTAGCTTCTATAGAAAAGCTTGGCAATTGGCTCTTATAATATCTGATCACTAGGCATATTTTTCAAGCCATCACCTCTGCCGAGTACAGAAAACACTTGAGGAAAGGAAAAAAAAAACAACATTTTGCTAATACAACTTATGTTTTTTGTGTGAACACATGTTATTTTAAAATTCTTCATTTTGACAGACTTTTATTTTTCAAAAGGCAATGAAAAGTGCCAAGGGAGCTAATAAATGAATTTCCCTCCCTCCCACTCTCTTTTTCTGACCTTTATTAAAGTCCACTTTATTCTCCTTTGGGGAAGAAAAAGTGATTTGTGTCATCTCCCTCAACGAAGAAAAAATCTGAGGAAAGAACAAATAAAAGAACTTTTCATCTGATCATAAAACAATAATTAACTCCACCATTAGTAACTTATACAAACCTGGGGTGGGGGGTGGGGGGAATGGAGAAGAAGAGAAATCTTCCTGAGAAATATTCCCAGAGGATTGGTGTTAATCAAAGCCTGTGTGATTCAAAGAAAGAAGAAAGGAAGCTATAGGAAAACAAGAACCATAAAAAGGCCTTGAGTGTAGTACCCTAAGGGGGGTGGCGGTTAAGGAAAATACTTTTCAAGGATAGATTCCTTTGTATGGTGTGCCTGGTTAATCAGGTCACATGATGCTTTGTGAATTAATATCAAAGTAAAGCTAGCTTGCAGCCACGATTTATTCATTTATTTGTGCTTTCATGAGAGATTTGCTTCAGGGTGGATAAATAGAAGTTCTGAAGGGAATGTGTGATTCGGTAGCTTGTGAGACCAAGACCCTCTTCTTCACGGTGCATATTCTTAGGTCAGTTGTTCTGATTTCTAACCCATGATTGGAGCAGTTTAACCAGAGAAGGACCTCATGGTTTGGCTTGCTTGTCAGATGTAGCCTAAATGTTTGAAGGGGGTGGGGACAGTGCTTCCATGATACCCAGTAGCTATGGGTTAAAGAAGGGGTTGCATTGTTACTATTAAAGTTGATGATCTGATCCTTTCTTCTCCATGATTCTTTTATGAATAGAGAAAATAGAGATTAAGGAAACAGTGAGACAAGTTTCAGGGCAATTCTGGAAACAAAGTCAAAATCGTCCAAGATGCTTCTGCAGGGCTGGTCAAGGGCACAAGCAGTCCAGATGAAAAGAAACCAAGAAAAAGACCTTAGGGAAACAGCCCTGTTACCTGCCTTGGAGTATTTTTTCCTGATATTTACCCAGTTTCCCTTCTTCCCCTAATAAAGTATAAGGAATATTTACTTGTTCAATCTGTTTACTCAACCCAAATTTATCATCTTAGTCTGTGTTCCCCCAAATGTAACTTTGAGATAAAAATTATATTTGGTGGTTGAAAGAAAACCCAGGGCAGGATTGGTAAAGGAAAGCAGAGAAGGTAAGGTGGTCACTGTCATTATTAACCTGGATCCATGGTGGGTGAGTGAGGCTTATACCCACAGGAGAATCCAATCACTGTCAAGACTATTTTCTCTATCCACAGTTGACATTTTATCATTATCCTGCTACCCATTTCAAAATGTATTTGGCCATTGTTCGATAACAGTTTTTAGAGGTTCTTCAATTGAATCAGGTCAAATGACAATATTATATCTCATTGATGCTGACCTAGAGATGCTCCAAATTTTAATATTCTTATTATGAAATTCCCATGAATTACATTAAAATCCAAACCACATTAAATTCTCTTGTAAGTTAAAGCCCAAAAATTTCAAAATACTAAGGACATTATAGCTCCAAATTAAATGTCACCGTTTTCAGCTTAAGTTACAAAGCAATCAAAGTCTTCTCCGGTTTTTTTGCTTTGATTAGATTCAGCCAGGGGGTGGAGCTCCTGATGGTTGGGCTGCCTCATCCTGGAAGGGCTATGGTTTTCTTCACAGCAGCAGAACATGTTTGCATTCAATGCCAAGTCTTACTTTTAAAGTCAAATGAGGTTTTACTGCATACAAAATTATTATGGTACTCATAACAAAATTTAAAAATAAGATGATCTGCAGACCCTAGAGCTAAATTATATTTGCAGAACCCAGTATTTGGTATTGCTAAATATCTTTTCAAAGAATTAGTGGTATTTGTGGGAAGGACAGTAGAGGGAATTTAGGTTCTGTTTGTTTGTTTTGTTTTACGCTTATCAGGATATCAGCCTGTCTGTATCAGATTTTCAAAATTTATAAACTACATCCTTTAATTCAGTCTCAGAACTATCCCAGTAAGAGGTTAATTTTGCAGAATTCATTTACCACATCTAAGAGTAGGAAGCAACCTACGCATACTGTTTCTCCTTGACTAAGTGTTGAGAAACTATGGTCCTGCAAAACCACCTGTTTTTGTAAATAAAGTATCATTAGGACACAGTTACACCCATGTATTTACATATTGTAGATGACTGCTTTCTGAGCCACAAAGACGTAGTTCAAGACTATATAGAGAGAACTTATGTTGTGGTAAGCCTGAAACGCTTATCATCTGACCCTTCAAAAAAAATGTGTTCTGTTTTAACAGCACTGAAAGCCTTTTTTGCTAAGTTTAGAAAATTGCAATGTAGGGGCTCAGGTCACAGGGCCAGAGCCCAGATCAGATGCTTTTATCTCACATCAAGATTATTTAAAACTTATCAGTTTATATTGCCTTGCACATGGTATGTTTCTAAAGTCTCATTTCTTCATTGTGCATTAACTTGGGGTTATTGGCATCATTTCTGCAACGCATGATGAGCAGGCTTAGACCACTGGGGCAACTGCCAGTAACTCTTGAGTGTGGAATAGTGGAATAGCACAGACCCACAAAACTGCCTCACCACACATGGATTGCAGCCAGAGAATCTTGTTCGGTGGATTCTTATAGTTATGCTCCTGAAGCATGTGCCTTGATGAGGGTAGTAAACAATAGCTCATCCGAATGCTCCTCAAGACACTGTCTATCCCATGTTTTTGGCAGTTCCAACCCTCAAGGAGTGCTTCTACTTGCCACATCTTTGGTTTTTCCCTTCCCCAGTGACTATACCTCTCCAGTTGCATCTCCCCCTGCTGTTCTACGCCTTTAACACGGGTGTTTATTGGTTCTTTCCTTCTCTAACACATATAGATCTAGTTCTATTTGTCATATCAGAATTTCTTCTATTTCCCCTTTGCTTACTGCCCAGGGCATTTTTGTTTTTACTCTATTCTTCAGTTCATGAGTTCTGAGTCTTGTAAATGCATCTACTGTTCAAATAGATCTTGTCCACCAAGCTGGGTTAGATAACCCCACTAGGAGACTTTTGTCCCATTAGATAAACAAGTAACCCAGGCCAGGACAATTTATTATCATCCAGCACAGCTTCCAGTTAATAACCTTCATCTTGGCTTCTAGTTCTAATGTCATAAATCTCGTAGGCCTAAGGATATATGTCCTATCTGAATGCATACCTATAATACCAGAGCATCACCTTGAAGTCACCCCATAATTCTTTGAGGATTTTTGATCCTAATCCAAAATTAGTCTCTATACATCCCCACCTTGCCCTAAATGAGGAATGGAATCATGGGCAGCCAACCTAGTGCTGCTTAGTAAAGCCTGGTGCTAATAATTTAAAACGAGACCCTCATGACTATTCTTGGGCAGACGCAGGACTCAGGCTCCTATATCTTCTAAGACTGTAAGGCAATCTTTGCATTGGGGTAAGTTCCTGCAAAGTTGAAGGTCATTCTGTGGCAACCACTCTAAAAACCTTACCATGTGGTAAGAATAAAGCTGATTTTGTTTTAGTTAAAATGCTTTATAGCAAAAATGACCTCTTACTTTAGCAAACTAGGATATTTTTCAAGTGAAGGGGAATTACTGTTATTTATGCAGAAGCATTAGGTATAGATAGACTGAACTGGATAATACAATGACTGATTACTCTACTTGTAGTAGATGCTTTATAGGTTGAGGCCCTTGCTGGGTCCTAAACTTTTGTGGAATACCTGCATGGCATAATATATATCCTGGTGCTTGTAGTACCATCTCTACAGAAGTAGCTTGATCCCGGTATAAGAAATAGCCTTAGCATTACCCTAGATACAGGCACATAATGAGAAAGGGAGGTGGGCTACAGCATAGCTGAAGGCTTCCCCCTAGACATTCTTTATCTTTGATGCATGGCCAAGAGCTAGGTAGATTATTAGGAGTGGTTCTTTTGAAGTAATGTGGTAATGCATTCATTTCTTCAAGATAAAACTTGTGAGAAAGAGATTGAGATGAAGTTTAGGAGATGAACATCAGTCATGTCACTCCTATATCTTAATACTGGAGGGACAAGGTCAACCATTGAACCATTTCTTAGCACACAGATGATAAGACCTAATTGTACAAAATCTCATTGGTTCTTGTGTGGAAAATATATTGTGCTGGGAAAGTGGAGGCAGGGAAAGTAGTTGCAAAGCTTCCATAGCTAGAAGGCTACTGCAGGTGTCTGGCCAAGGATAATGCGAGCTTGAACTAATGCAGCTGCAGAAGACAGAAAGCAGGGCAGGCTCTTATATCACAGATTAAGGGTAGGATTACAAAGAATGGATATGGAATTTTGTTAGATTTTGGGCTTAGAATCACCTACTGAGAGAAAATAGAGGAGGAAAATTGAGTTTTAGGAGAGGCTGTGAGCAGGGAAATGGAGAATAATTATAGATAGAAGAAAAGAATAATATGGAAGAAATGCCTCTCATTTTTCATAATTTTGCTAGGTTCTCCCCAATTTAACCTTGAGTGGGTAAATTTATTAAGTTTTACTAAGCGATGCCACCATCTGAAGTGAAACAAGGTAATTTTTTTTCTTGAATATTCCTTCTCTGAACTGATTCATGGAGATGGGTCAGGATACATTTTGAGAGCTGGGTAAAGATCAAGAAAAAAACTGATTTTGACCCTTGTTTGACTTTGGACTATTACTCCATTTGTCTAGTCCTGAGTTACTTTATCTCAAAAATGGGATAATAATACCTCCCTCAATGACATCATCAAAAGATAAAAGGAAATATTATATGTCGCATATTCAGTATTATGCTTGGAGAAAGGTAAGAATTTTCTAACTGGTGATTATTATTGTAGATTTTTTGATAATTTATTTCCTGAAATACAAAATCAGAAGCATAGAAATAAGAAAGAAAGAATATTCTTTAATTATTTATTTATTCAACTAAAACATTAAAATAATGTAAACTAACATAAGGGACACATACTTCTGGCCATGTTACCTCTTCCCATAATTAGCTAGAAAGCCACATGAGATATATGAAACCACTGTTTTTAGACAATACAAAACACATATTGTTTGATTGTTAATCCTGAGAGAAAAAATACAATCAAGGTAAATCATCCTGGATTTCTGCCTGGACGGCCCTTCCAGAATGTGATACAGAGAACAGAAGTCCAGTTATGAAGATAACATATAGAAGTTCTGAGAGGCTGAATTAGTTAGAATTCATGGCAGACTACTGTAAAAGAGAGCTTCTCTCTCTCACATACACAAACATACACACACACACACACACACACACACACTTCGAAAATGTGGACAGGAATTCTATAGCATTTTTATGGAGGAATGAACTGCACTGGCACTGAAAGTAATTTGAAAAGACGAGGGAAAGAACCATCAGAGGACTATCAGGCGTAGAACTACCAGGGATTACCAAAGACTGGCAAAATTTAGTGCTTCTAGGAGCCTGAGTGGAAAGGTCTATCAAATATATATCAAATATTTAAATTAGGAATAACACACAACTTAAAAACAGAGGAGTAGGAGGAACTTCCCAACTCACTTAATGAAGCCTACATTATTCTCACATCCAAACTCGCAAAAAATGTGATAAGAAAATAATTTTGTGACCCAATATTCTTAATAAACACAGGTGCAAAAATTTACCAAAATATTAACAGATCTTATTTGGTGATACATAAAAAGGATAATATGTTCTGCTTACATGAGGGTTGTGCCAAGAATTAAAGTTATATGCTTATAACATTCCAAAAATTACTCAATGTAGTATAACAATTTAATAGAAATGAGGAGAAAATTAAATGATAATTTCAATAGATACAGGACTTTCTTATAATAAGTTCAATATCTATTCATGAATAAAATATTCAGCAATCTAGCAATAGAAGAAAACTTGCTAAAACTGATCAAGACAAACTCTGAAAAACATACAGCTGACATGATACCTAAGAGTGAAAGAGAGAAGGCTTTTCCCCAAAGATTATGAACAAGATAAAAAGGCTCCATCCTCATCTCTTTTATTTCACTGGATTGTTAGTCAATGTAGTAAGTCAACAGCAACAATAATGATATAGGCATTCAGATTAGAAAGAAGCAAAACTATATTTTTGGGGTGTTTTTGTCTGGTTCACAGATTTCATGATCCTGTATGAAGGAAATCTTATGAAGTTTATTTTAAAAAGAAATTAAGATTTTAGGTAAATTAGCAGGATTATTGGATACAAGATTAACATAATCAATTCTATTTCTGTACACCAGTAAGAGTCAGGCGAAAATTGAAATAAAATAAATAGTACCATTTGTCATAGCATCAAAAACATTAAATATTTATGGATACATCTGACAACCTATAGACTGCAACATTGATGAGAGAAATTTAAAAGGGTGAAATCAATGGAAAGATTTAATCAATATTTTAAAATATCAATTCTCCATAAATTATTCTATAGTTTCAATATAATCTTCATCAAAATTCCAGCAGGGCTTTTTGTAGAAATTAAGAAGCTAATTTCAAAATTCATATGAAAATGCCAAAAAGCTAGAATATCGGGATCCCTGGGTGGCGCAGCGGTTTGGCGCCTGCCTTTGGCCCAGGGCGCGATCCTGGAGACCCGGGATCAAATCTCCCATCGGGCTCCCGGTGCATGGAGCCTGCTTCTCCCACGCCTGTGTCTCTGCCTCTCTCTCTCTCTGTGTGTGTGTGACTATCATAAATAAATAAAAATTAAAAAAATTATTAAAAAAAAGCTAGAATATCTAAAACACAGTTTTGAAATTTAAAGGACAAAATTTGAGGATTTATACCACTCGATTTCAAAACATACAAAACTATAATAATCAGGACAGTGAACTCTGGGCAGAAGTATAAATAAATCAATGAAATAGAATAGAGAAGCAGAAACAGACTCATAAATAGACAGTTGATTTTTCAGAAAGTTTCGATCTTTGAATGGATGGTACAAGAAAATTTGAATTTTCCTATGGGAAAAAAATAATAAGCTTGGATCTTTACTTTTCATTACATACTAAGATTAATTATAGCTGGATTATAGACCTAAATGTGAAACCTATAGAAATAAAACTTCTGAAAAAAACAATTTAGCATCAATAATGACCTTGAGTTAGGCAGAGGTTTTTAGACACAACATGAAAAACATGATCCACATAAGAAAAAAAAATTGATAAATGAACGTTACCAAATTAAAATTGTACTCTTTGAGGGGATCCTGTTATCTCAATTGGTTGGGAGTCTCCCTTCAGCTCAGTTCATGTTCTCAGGGTACTGGAATCCAGGCCTGCATCAAGGCTCCCTGCTCATTGGGGAGTTTGCTTCTCCCTTTCCCTTTGCCACTCTCCCACTCCCACTGACTCTCTTAATTAGATAAATTAAATCTTTAAAAAAAAAAATTCTACTCTTCGAAAGTCATTTAAATGAAAATAAAAAGACAAGCCATAGACCAATAGAAATAATTAGAAAATTACATGTTTGGGAAAGGACTTGAATTCAGAATATATAAAGAAATCTGAACAATCAATAGTTAAGAAAATAACCCAATTAAATGAATGGGCAACTGGTTTGAATAAACACTCCACCAAAGAATACATACATAAGAAAATAGGTATTTGAGCAAATACTCAACATCATTAGTCATGAAGGAAACATTAAAATCATACTGAGATGATAGTCTAAACCTATTAACACATCTAACATGAAAAAGTAGGGGCACCTGGGTGGCTCAGTTGGTTAAGCGTCTGTCTCTTGATCTCAACTCAGGTCTTGATCTAGGGATCTTGAGTTGAAGCCCCATGTTGAACTTCACACTGGGCATAAAGCTTACTTAAAAAAAAAAAAGTCTGATCACCCCAAAAGTTGGTGAGGATATGAAACATGTGCCTTTCATGAATTGCTGGTAGGAATATACAACAGCACACTTGATGTGGTTTGGAAAGTTGGAGTTCAGGTGGGACAATGAAGAAAAATTCGTGAGATATCTTGGGTGCAAAAAGGTGGCTTATTAAAGGAGAAAGACAGAACCTGGGGCAAAGGGTTGTGAGGAATGACTGATTATATACTATGGAGTTGGAGGAAGTAAAGACAAAGGAGTTTTCCAAAAGAACTTTTATATGCTAAAGAGTACAGGACCCCTGAGACCTAGCTATTGTCAAGCTAAGGTTGTTTTTCCCTCTAGCAAAATATTAACATTAAGACAGTTGGCAGTTACTGGAGGAATATTATATTCTGCCTATCTCAAGTAGTTGTCAGTGGGCTTCGGGTTATAAGGAAATTTAATCTCATCTACATTTCCCTCTGCCTCTGTTCCCCACATAATACTCGCCTGTGCAAACAGGGGCAGTTCCTCTAAAAGCTAAACATACAATTACCCTATGAACCAGATATTTCAATTTATGGAATGGGTATCCAGCCACAGCTTGGGTGGTCTCTCCAGAACACACTTGCTCATTATTTGCAATATGGATAGGTTGAGAGTTTTCCACATCTTCATGTTGTGGTTCCTTTCTGCATCATTAGCTTTTCTGTGTTTCTTACTCTTCTCGAAATTTTTATATTTTTAAAGATTTTATTTATTTATTTGAGAGAGAGAGAGTGCATGAGAGGGAGGGGAAGGCAGAGGGAGGAGCAGACTCCCCACTGAGCATGGAGCCCTAAGCAGTGCTGGATCCCAAGATCCTGAGATCAGGACCTGAGCTGAAGTCAGACACTTAACCCACTGAGCCACCCAGACACTCCCTCACTCTTCTCCAATTTTACTGTAGCAGTGAGGAGAAATTTTGCTTCAAAATCTACTCAACTAAATATCCAAGTTTATCACTTCTAATTCCTACTTTCCACAAAACAGCAGGACATAATTTAGCTAAGTTTTTTGGCACATTATATCAAGGATCATCTTTCCTTCAGTTTCCAAGAACACGTTCCTCATTTCTACCTGATACTCCATGAGAATTCCCTTGAGTGCCCAAATTCCTGTCAACAATCTCTTCAAGGCAATCTAACCTTTTTCTAATGTGAACCTTACCCTGTTCCAAAGTTACTTCCACATTTTTAGGGGTTTGTTACAGCAGCACCACATTTTGCTGTGCCAAAATCTTTATAAACCAGGATTCTCCAGAAACCAACAGGATGCATATGTTTGTGTATGTATAAAATTATGTATGTAGAGAATGAGACACACGGACATTACAAAGCCTTGGTGAGTACAAAATCTGATGCTGTGCATATTGTATTATGCAAATTCACCTTAGTTAAGCTGATTTGACAATAACAATAATATCACTTATCTGGCAGGATTATTTAAGTAATAAATGACTGATGATTTCAGCTCAGTTTCTAACATTAAGGAATTGTTCACTTAATGATAGTTTTTTAAAAACTTATCCTCTGTTTTTTTATAAGTAAACCTGACTCCTTTCATTGGCTATCTTTTAAACTTATATTTTCTCCTTAGGCTTTTATATTCCTAAAGGAAACTCAGTCTGTTTTTTCAGAGCTTATGAGGTTAATCAATTCAAATTTTGGGTGGCAAAATTGCATGGAGTCTCAGCATAGTTATACAGCAAATGAAAATTTTGTATTCTTGAATGCATTAAATCAATTCAAGGGTTTGATATTATAAGAATTTGGGTTTTGTCTCAGATGGATTTTTTCCCCCAAAAAAATGATGGGTGCAAATCTGTCTCAGATTTAATGGTTAAAAACAGATGTACTTAGGAAAGAGCTCACCACCTATGTGTAGTTGAAACGGACTCCACTTCCCCCATTAAACTAAAGGAATAAAAATTATAAGTACCCAATAAATATTTCTTGAATATGCCTTTTAAGAGCCACACTTTGTTTTACTTTGATTGAGTAACATAGCACCATCTTCCCTACATTTGTTATGGTATAATTTTATCTGATTCATTTGGAACATGTTGCTATATTAGAAATGGTTCTCCTTTCAAAAAGTTTATAGTCTCAGAGGGACAAAGAGCATGCTTATTTTCAGAATAGAAGCTATGGAAAACTTTATGTTATCAAGTAACAAAATAAGTACTAGGGAAAACAATCTGATGATGTTCAGGAACCACAGCTATAGTGTCTTGATGTTTTTACAGTGAAGGGAATACAGATGTCACAAAAACCATGGTCATATAATCAACTTGAGTATCTTAAAATAGAGTTGCCCTGCATACAACAAATATTTTAAATACAATAGAACCTATTTGCCTAGTTGTATTCTCAGGAAACCTATAATTCATTTTCTAACATTAGGTACTTTGAGGAAATAATGGTTTTTGCAATTGCAAGTTTTAGTTGGCATAGTTAGATATTATTCTGGTGGCTTATTTTTTTTAAATATTTTATTTATTTATTCATGAGAAACACAGAGAGAGAGGCAGAGACATAGGCAGAGAGAGAACATCTCAGGGACTCCAACCCAGGACCCTGGGATGACAACCTGAGCCGAAAACAGACTCTCAACCACTGAGCCATCCAGGCATCCCTGTTCTGGTGGCTTTATAACTAAAGATTATTTTTACTATGTTACATGTCTATTGCTTGCCAATATTGCTCCAGTGGGATCTGCTCCATTCACTCAGGGATCAGATGATAGATGCTCTTCATGTGATACACTCTGTGTCAACTGGAATTCAGGAGCATCCGGGTCTCCATGACAGAAGAAGAGACAGCTATATGATTGTGCACTAGGTTCTTATATACTTCAAGTAAGAAGTGATATTCTCATTTCTACCCACAGCCCATTAATAAAATGCAGTCACAGTCTTGTCAAAGTAAAAAGAGGTTGGAAAATGTGAGTAAGTAGATAGAATGTGTGTTTAGGGTTACAGCTCTGGCACAGTTTGTTTTTCTGGTCAAATGTTCTTTTATTCCCTTCTAATACAGAGCATAGTCATACCTTTCCCAGGGGAGGCAACTGAAGTTCCAAGTTTGAACCAATAAGCACATCATGGTCAAAGTCTGGAATCCCTACATATTGCAAAAGCATAGTTGCATTAAGTTCAGGTATTCTTAAAAAAAAAGTTCAGGTATTCTTCTTTTGGTCAGAAGAACTATGAACAAAAAGCCTATTTATCACCTGCCTGGCACCTATGAGAACAGAGAAAGAATAATCATAGTCAATATTCCCATCAGGAAAGGTGATAGTCCTGAAAAATTCTTCAATTCCGTTGGTTGGACTCCATGAATTCCCTCTATCTTTGGTATGGACTTATTTCTTGATTAAGTTATGATTGTGACCTTAAGAAAGATCTTCTTTACCTATGCTTTTCCATGGCCCTTGACTCTACCTTCGTGTGCTCTTGTTCCCCATTATCCTTCTTGACTGCATTTGAAGAGAGTGTTATACAACATGCCCTCCTTGATCTTTACTGTTTTTTCTGTTCCCTTCCAGCTCAAAGAATTCTTGAGGCTTAAAAATTCTTTCTTATAAGAATTTTTAGTCTAAGTTTGTTGGGTCTTGCCAGTAAAAATATCTTTAAATGAAATAGTATACTTGTTATGTATTTGATTCTAGTAGGTCCATGGTTCAGTAAGCATTACCAGATTGTCCTTTTGAAGGAAAAGTTCCAGGCTCTGCCATATTTTACTGATTTTCTGCCAACTCTCCCTTCCTAGTTCTTGCTTTCTCTCTCCCTCTCTCCTTTCTTCTTCTTCACTTTCTCCCTCCACTGACACTATAGTTTTTGTAAAATAACTCTATTTTTCATTTGACCTTAACCTGATTATTGCCCTAAGTAATTTTTTATCTAATAGAAAAATGTAGCGGGTTGGAATATCCTTTTTTTTTTAGAGATTTTATTTATTTATTCATGAGAGACATACACACAGAGAGAGAGAGAGGCAGAGACACAGGCAGAGGGAGAAGCAGGCTCCATGCAGGAAGCCTGACATGGGACTTGATCCCGGGACTCCAGGACTATGCCCTGGACTGAAGGTAAGCCCTAAACTGCTGATCCACTAAGGGATCCCCCAGGTTGGAATATCCTTAATCTGATTTTTGCCATCACACACTCAGCCAGTTGAGATATTTGGGATGTTATGGGACCTTATTCTAACTTTGCTTCAGAGTTGAATTTATTTATTTTTATTTTACTTTACAGTTTTATTTAATGTATAACTATATACAGCAAAATTTAGAAAGTATAGTTAGTTTACAGTTCTCTGAGTTTTGACAGGCATAAATGGGCATATAACCAACATTACAATCAAGGTATAGAATAGTCCCATCATGCATACACACACACACGCACACACACACACACACATACACGTATATATATATTTTAAGATTTTATTTATTTATTCATGAGAGACACAGAGAGACAGAGGCAGAGTCATAGACAGAGGGAGAAGCAGGCTCCATGCAGGAAGCTCAATGTGGGACTTGATCCTGGGGCTACGGGATCATGCCCTAAGCCAAAGATGTTCAACCACTGAGCCACCCAGGCATCCCACATACATACATTCTTATTTCTTTATTCTTTGTCAAATTTTCCTCAATGACCAGCTTGTATAAATGACTGACCCAGTCTCTGAATCAGTTGTGCTGTTTCACAATGTCCTATAAAACAAATTATACAGCATATAGCCTTTGAGACTGACTCCTTTCATCGAGCATAGTGCATTTGAGATTTACCTGTTTTCTTGCCTCTATTAGTATTTTTTTATTCTATTACATGGTTATGCCACAGATTTTTTGTTTATTTTTTTTTTCAATTTACTCACCATGTCAGTTCAGTGGCATTTGGTTTGTTTCCAGTTTGGGATGATTACAAGTTAATCTTCTATAAATATTTGTGTGTATGTTTTATACAAACATAAGCTTTTATTTCATTTAGATTCTATCTAGAAGTGGAATTACTAGGTTGCATGACAAGTGTATGTTTAACATTAGGAAACAACCTGCCACATTGGCTCCCAAAGTGGCTGACCCATTTTAATCTGTATCAGCAATGTGTGAGAATTCTATTTGATCCACAGCCTTGTCACCATTTTGTATTATCAAGTTTTTATTTCTGTTTTGTTCTGTTTTGCCATTCTAATAAGTTTTAGTAGTATCTTATTGTGGTTGTAATTTGCATTTTCCTAAAGACTAATTATGTTGAACATATTTCCATATACTTATTTGCCTCCCATATGCTTTCTTCAGTGAAGTATCTGTTCACATAATTTACCCATTTCTTACTGAGTTGTTTGTTTCCTTATTATTGAGTTTTGCATACTGAGTTAGTTATTATTCCCTCTTTCTTTGCTTCAAGATAGAACAACAGAGCAAAGTTTTTTTTTTATCTGTTATCTTTTAACTGGAAATTTTTCTATTGTTTGTTGGAAATGTGGCCAATTCATATTGTACCCTTCTGCTTTAAAGACAGAGCACGCATTTTTAGAGGGACACATGAGAATCCACATAAGTAGATCAGATTTTTCATCATTCCTTCAACTAAAAATGACTCTGTGATTAAGCTCTGGCCAACAGGACATATGTAGATGTGGTGAGGGTACCTTGTGGAATGCACTTAAACCCTGAACAATGAATGCAAAGTTTAGAGGTGTTAGTCCCTGCATAATCAAAAGTCCTTGTATTAACTTTTACTATCCCCAAACTGAACTAATAGACTACTATTGACTGGAAGCCTTACTGATAATATAAAGAGTCAATGAACACATATTTTGCATGCAATCTGTATTCTTACAATAGAGTAGGCTAGAGAAAAGAAAATGTTAAGAAAATCATTAGGAAGAGAAAATACATTTACAGTCCTGAAATGGATTTATTTAAAAAGTCAATGTGTAAATGGACCCTTGAGGTTCAAAGCCATGCTATTCAACAGTCAACTGTATATCCTTAAAGAGAGAGCCTGCCTTCTGTTCTATTCACTTTCACATTGGTTAAAATGTAGTCTTAATGGATGGGGCCCCTGCATTAATGCTGGACCCTAAAGCTACCACCTCGCTGTCCATCAAAAGATGAATGGATAAAAAAGATGTGGTCTATGTATACAATGGAATATTACTCAGCCATTAGAAATGACAAATACCCACCATTTGCTTCCACGTGGATGGAACTGGAGGGTATTACGCTGAGTGAAATAAGTCAATCGGAGAAGGACAAACTTTATATGGTCTCATTCATTTGGGGAATATAAATAATTGTGAAAGGGAATAAAGGGGAAAGGAGAAAAAATAAGTGGGAAATATCAGAAAGCGAGACAGAACATGGAAGACTCCTAACTCGGGGAAACGAACTAGGGGAGGTGGAAGGGGAGGTGGGCAGGGGGTGGGGTGACTGGGTGGTGGGCACTGAGATGGGCACTTGACAGGATGAGCACTGGGTGTTATTCTGTATGTCGGGAAATTGAACACCAATAAAAAATAAATTTATAAAAAATAATGGTAGCATCTAATGGTAGACCACATGACAGAAGGGAGGGATTCACCACCCTACTTTTGAATATTTACTTTCAGACTTTAATAAGAGATATATATTAGCTTCTTTGAACTAGTTTTTTGTTTGTTTTGGCTTCTCTGTATCTTGTAATTGAGCCTCATCCAAACCAACAAGAGATTTCATGACATCTAGATCTCTAATTTCAAGGAAATCGAGGATCTCCTCAAGTATAAATAAAACATTATAGATCAGAAAGAAAAGTAGCAGAATCATTTTAAAGAAAAATCATTAGGGACACCTGGGGGGCTTAGCATTTGAGAGTCTGCCTTCAGCTCAGGGCGTGATCCCCGAGTCCCGGGATTGAGTCCCACATTGGGCTCCCTGCATGGAGCCTGCTTCTCCCTCTGCCTATGTCTGCCTCTCTCTGTGTGTCTTAAATAAATAAATAAATAAATAAATAAATAAATAAATAAATAAATAAAATCTTGAAAAAAACAAAAGAAAGAAAAATCATTAATCAAATACTGAGATTTTTGAGATTATCTATCTTTGAGGAGATAATTTCAGAGGCTTGAAAATGAAAAATTAGTAGGGATGCCATGTACAGGAGTAAAGATAAAGAATAAAATAGCTTTCAGTTTTTCTGGATGCATGATATAGTTTAGTTATGCTTGAGCACTTGGCCTACACAGAAATAATATCAGGTTTCTGAAACCTTAATATTTATTAACAGCTTCAAGTGGAGGGGAGGAGTCGTTTTCTGGCTCAAGGAAAGTCTACATAGTTCACTACTTTAGACAGAAATGTGGAAACAGACATCAAAGCCCCAAATTCAAGGCTTTCATTATGTTTATAATGTACCCTACTGCACTTCTACTCACCTCTATCATACCCCCCATTAAAACTTTTCTTTGTTGACTCTTTTTGAATCTTGTTTTCTTTATTTTTACATTCTGAATTACCAGTGCTTGGTGAGATCAGAGAAAACTTGAAACAGTATTTGCTCAATGAATGGAAATACATATGACTCTCATCTGGACCTCCAGACCTAGCTCTAACCTTGGAATCCATCAGGTTTCTGTTTAATATTTGTTCCTCTTTTTTATGCATCCCAACCTCAGATGAGATGGAATCCATCCCCATGTCTGGGCCAAGCATCCACAACAGAGTTCTGTCCAATCTGTTCTGTAATCTTTACCTCATCAGAGATCAAGAGAGCAAAGGAAATTCTGACATAAGGTGTCCAAGTGCTAGGCAATGTGTGATTCACAGGGATGTTTTAGCCCTTAAGGATTTAAGCCACTATCCTGAGAGACAAAGACAGAAGGATAAAAGCAAATCAAACCAAACCAACCAAACCAAACCAAACCAAACCAAACCAAACCAAAAAATAAAACTCTGTGACAATGAGAAAAATAAGCAGAATGTACTTTGGTCAGGGAGAGAAAATTAATTTAGACAGTTAATGAGATATGGAAAGCAAAAGCAACAGGTTTACAGTTGGGTAGATTATTTGAAGGCAGATATTGGGGCAACCTACATTCCAGAAAGGTGAACTAGACTGATCAGAGAGGAATAAGGGGCAGGAAATTTTCATATCTTCCTTTTCTTTAGTTATTTTGCTAAGTGAGCCATGTTTATTCAAATGGTACATATCCATTCAAGAAAAGATATAGATGCCTGTAGGCAAGAGCCCTGGATGCTCTTTTCTGGTTACCAGTCATATCTTTCTCTGTCTTGACCCTGAGCTCTTAGGTATAAGCCTACTGTTAATACTTTGAGTGTATTTTCTTAGCATCTGATTTTTTTTTCACTATAAAAAGATTTTAGAGTGAACTCATTCTCTGGTCTTTCTTTCTTTCTTCTTTCTTTTCTTTCTTTCTTTCTTTCTTTCTTTCTTTCTTTCTTTCTTCTTTCTTTCTTTTCTTTCTTCTTTCTTCCTTCTCTTTTTTTATGTCCTGCTCATGTTATAGTGTCCTTACCACTTCAGCAAAAACACCTGCTTGAGCTTCAAATGCCAGCTCTTGCATTTTTGCCTGAAAGTTCTGGCTTCTGGAGCTATGAGGAGTTAATCCATCCCACCTCATGAAGAATATCTCACCCATGCACTGATGGGACTTGAACCATAAATATTCCAAGTCCCTTGATGTTCAGTTAGGATAACTATGAGGCATGTGCTCTCTCCTAGCTTCCAGAGTTTACCCAGCAGGATTAAACTTTAGTTAGTTGCCCATAGCGAAGCTGGCTTGATAGGGCTTCCTGAAAGCCTGCCTTCCCTTCCATTTTTCACATCCTTATTTACCTACCAGGGGTTTGTTTCTTCAATTCCTAAATCAACAAATTACAATTGAAATTCTGCCTTAGACTCTGATAATAGGGAACTCAAAATAAGATACTCATGTTAAATCTTTATTCTTCTCCCCAAAGCATTAGATATTAGCTCAACCTGCTACTCATGTCTGGCCAGATCAGGTATTTGGCCTATTTTACATAAATATAGATACAGATAGATATATAAATTACATAGACAATATAAATGTATATAAAACATATGCATATCTATGACATATTTTTATATATGTAAGTCTGGATTCAGCTCATTCATGAAATTGTAAGTAGTTCAAAGGAGAATCCTATTATTGCTTCTAAGCATCTATGCTTTTGATCTTGTGCAAATTCAGAGAACTTACTTTTTCACTCACCCAGGTCTCTAAATCTATTGAACAAAAGTATAATCACATTAGTGTGGAATGCCAAAAGTATCAGATCTAGGTATACACATTAAATTAGAATTCTCACTATGTCGGAAGAAGAAACTTTTGCAGTTTTCCACTTTATTCTTTTCAAAATTTCTCTAAGAGCATTTTCTTCTGGTTGCAAAGTCTGATCAGCATTTTTTTCATTAACTATTGAAGTCTAAGTGAAATTGTTTTCAGTATCTTCGGTTGCTCTGTGTGTGTGTTATGTAGAAGACAAAAGAGCTATGAGAGTAAATGTGCATGAAACAATGGAGTTTAAGCCTAATAAGCTACATAGATTATAAGAGTATGACTAAAGGAAAAACTGAAAATAATTGAAAAGCTCAGAAGGTGGTTTGCATCTGAAATCTATATAATGTTCCAAAAGGATTAAATTGATTACTTGACATGCACAACCTCCTGCATTTTATTGCTACTACATGTTAAAGTTATAGAGAATAAGCATACTGGGATATATCACTGGATTTTGGTTTCATAGTGGCTGGGAAAGACTTGGTTCTTATAAATATGAGGATCACTCTCTGAGATACCCCAAAATGAATGGCAATGAAGGCAAGTGACACAATACTGCAGTCTCCACTTCACTTTCAGTGACTCTAGGGTGTTCTAAGTGAGAAAAAGGCTAGAGATAGCTGTTGGAAAACCAATGCTTCTGAAATTAGTGGTCTGGTCTTTCACTTTCGCCATGACGCTTTCTAATGTCTTCATTCAGTTTTTCTTCTTAAGGCTGGGCACTCATATTTTCTCCACTTATTTATTAAGATCTGTTTTTCTGCAGACCATCATAATCTGGCCACTTTTCTATGTACTTCTGTCTCCTACTCAAAAAAGAATGCTGATTCCTGATCATACTCTGATGGCAGAGCAAGACTTGCATTGATACCATCGGTCTCCCCATTTTGCAGTTAGAGACATTGCAGATTCTGTCAGTAATTTTTGAGCAATCATTGGTCACAGAAGAAGTTTCATAGTAGAATGACTTCAATAGGAAAATATAAATATTATTTTAATAAAATGATGCATCACCTTATGTAGGTAGAATTCTAAGCTGTTCCTCAAAATTATCAGCCTCTAGTGTATACATACCTTCTGCCAGTCATTCAATCAAGCACTAATCTAGGTGGTGCTGTGAAGGAATTTGCAGATGTAATTAAGTTCTCAAATCAGTTGGCCTTAAAATAGGATGATACTTGGTGGGTACAACCCAATCAGATGGGTCCTTCAAAGGGACTGGAATCCTTCAGGGAAATGATATATGAAAGGTGAGAAAGGGTCTGAGAAGAAGTGTCTACACTGCTGGCTTTGAAGACGGAGGGGATCACATGGTAAGCGATGATGAGTGGCTTCTAAGAGCAGATAATGACTGCCATCCGAGAGCCAGCAAGACTTGGATCCCAGTTTTACACCTGTAAAAAAAAAAAAAATTGATTCTACCAACAGCTTGAGTTTGGAAGTAGATTTTTCCCCAGAGTCTTCACATAAGAATGGAACCTGGTCAATACCTCCAATATGAGACGCAAGAATTTACGTAATACTTAGCTCAAATTCTGACCCTACAGAACTGTGTGGTAGTAACCAGTGTTGTTTAAGCTACTATTTGTGTAAGTTGTTACAAGGCATTGGAAAATGAATATACTCCCAAAACCCTTCCTTACCAGACTCAGTCCTTCTCCTGGACCAGCAAAGTTTGTGTCACTTAACGTTTACTGAGGTGATTTGTCTGAATGCTGGTTATCATTCTTGTAGCTTGAGGGATCCTGCTCTTATAAAGTACACAACCCCGTAACTATGAAGAGCCAGGGTCTAGCAAAGTGCTTTGAGTTTGAATCCTGTCTCTGCCATCTTCTATCTGTAGAAACTTGGATACATTGCTGAACTCCTCTGATCCCCAGTTAGGTTAGTTTTAATATGGGTAAAATAGTAGTACTCACAACCAAAACACTTTTCCTTATGCACATTCAGTGTTCAGCATGTGTGCTTGCACATGTTAGGTAACTGTCTGAGCCCTGATATAAATATAAAGTATAAATATAAATTAATGCACAACTTGATAGAGTCCAAATTTCAAATCAGTGAACCTTTCATAAACCCTTTCTCTCTGCCAGGCTGTTGGAATAAACATAAGATGGGAAAATGTCACAACCTTTAGTTTCAAAGCTTCTCCAAATAAGTGAGAAAAACTGACACAGAAGCATAGATATCACTGATATCTTTTAACATGGCCAGTGAAAAAGAGACTGCAAGACAGAAGTGGTGCTAGAGAATTATTAGCTCTCAGCTGGGACAGAGGGCAGGAAGGGAAGGCTTTATCAGGCATGTTGACATTTGATTTGGGTTTTGAAGAATGAGTAGAAGTTGATCAAATAGTCAAAGACTAGAAAAGCATCCCAAGAAGAGCAAGGAGATTTTGCAGTATCTCTGAGATACTAAATATTATAGAGTGTATTAGGTATCTTAGAGGTTCCAACAGCAGAAAGAAAGCTTAGCCAGATTAAGCCCACAAGACATTATTTTGAATCACGTGTACAAGGACATCTGAGGGAGAATCTACCTTTAGGCATGATGAAATCCTGAGGGTCATGCAATGTTGTCAGAGATTCCATCTATCAATTGATCAATCTGTCTTCTATTATCTATCTATCTATCTATCTATCTATCTATCTATCTATCTATCTACCTACCTACCTATCAATCTATCATCTATCTTCTAATTATCTATCATTGTCTATCTATCAATCATCTATATATCTCTCCCCCTCTCTCTCTTCCTTGGCTCTTTTTAAAACTATTTTGGCCTTACTTTTAAATAAATAGGATCACTTCATATTATGAAAAATATGGTTTGTACTTCAAAGCCTAAATTCTAATGTTTGCCAAGCTAAAAGCAGAAAGATTCTTTTTCACAACCATGTATTACTTTTCAGTGATGACTTAGGCCCATGTCCACTCACCTTGAATCCAATCCCATGACCTGCTTAGACCATATACTTGTTTTTGACAAGACATCGAGAAGGACAAGCCTCAAGAAACCACATTAAATGCGTGTTTCATTTTCCCAAAGGAGTATACGTGGTTTTGCCAGAAGAAACCAGAACTGCTGGCTATAGTAAAACAAACAGAAAATATAAAAAAATTGATGCCATTGGATCATAAAAAGTGATGGGTAAAATCTTGATGCACCTTTTTCATACACTAAGGGGTTTTAACCTTAGCCTGCAAGGGATGAGCAATTTGTGAAGGACTTGAGTCAGTGGAGAGGGTTGCTTGAATTTTGTGCTTTCACTCTCTTACACTGAAGTCATGGTGGAGGATGTGCAGCCATGAAGAGCATGGTGGATGGACTTCAAGGTCTCTAAAAGCCACTGGATGCATATGGCTATCACTCAGCATACTGAGCAATGGAAATCCAGAGACAAGCCCGGTAGGAATTGTTCTGCCTCTCTGGCCTTTCCACTTAGCATTCATAATCCTCAGATGCACGACTGCCAGCAGCCACATCTTCCAACGCAAAGGTCAACATGAAAGAGCATCTTAAGTAGCACGTCAAAATGACATTTTGCGATTTGGCATAATTGCTTGCTTAAGTGCTTGTATATTACATTATCTTGCTTCCGTAAGGCTGATGTTGCTTCCAATTCTCCTATTCTTCAATTCCTTTGCTAAAATATTGCTACTTTCTAATAGCTGAGGGTATCTTGTATGTGAGGCAGCCTCCACACTGTCATTACTTTAGTGTTTTAATTTCAGTGTCTGTGCATTATTTTATACCTCAAAAAACATCATTCGAGTTAAAAAAATGCCTCATGAGTTATAACCCCATATTCAACTGTCTGTTAGTTTGTTAATATAGTCAATCACCAATCTATTCAATATGCCCCCCTGTATATAAGGCACTGAGAAAAGCACTGTGGTATTGGAGGTGGAAACGACTGTGTCCCTGCCCTTTGTGAGCGTAGAGAATAGGGCGAGAGTGGTGGTATGTCTCTACCAGCTGCTGTGAAGGGAAAAGGAATCAGGATCAAATCATACAAAAAAAAAGTATAATATAAAAAGCCATTTCAAGGAATTTTTTTTTCTATAATGAGGACAACATTGTAGATTTAAAAAAAAAAGAGCTTGTCAGACGCATGCTGGACAGCAGACTAGGTTCAAGGCATTTGTTGTCTTCGGGGATTACAATGGACATGTCAGTCTAAATGTGTTCCAGGGAGGTAGCCACTGCCATCTGTGGGGCCATCATCCTGGACAGATCTTCCATCGCCATCGCGTGGGGAGGCTAGTCGGGGAACAAGATTGCCAAACCCCACACTGTCTCTTGCAGGGTAACCCGCCTCTATTGCTCTGTGCTGGTGTTCCACATCTCTGCCCCCAGAGGCTCTGTCATCCTCTCAGCCCCTGTGCCCAAGAAGCTACTGAGGATGGCCAGTATTGACGATGGTGACTCCTTGGCCAGGGGCTGCACTGCCATACTGGACAACGTCACCAAAGCCACTTATGACATTTCTAAGACCTATGTCTCTCTCACCTCTGACTTCTGGAGACTGTGTTCACCAAGTCTCCCTACCAGGAATTTACTGGCCATCTTGTAAAGACTCCACCAGAGTCTCTATACAGAGAACCCAGCTCCAGCTGTGGCCACCACCTAGTTTTATATAAGAAAAATAAAGTGAAATAAAGCCTGTTAAAACAAAGGGCTTGTGCCTCAAACTTGTTGCTCTAGGCACTGTGTAGATGCTCAGATTCTCACTCAAAATGGTTCACTGGGTTTTACAACAACCTTTTGTAAGTGAAGTTCTCAGGAAGCTGACTCTGAGATGGAGAGTTGAATCCAAGACAGAGACGAGGGGTCTCTTTGGAGTCCGCACCTTGGAAGATGGAGGAGATAAGAAGAACTTAGGAGGTAGAGGGTAAGCTGTGATGCTCTCTTACTGGAGGACTTATCCCTGCCAGGAATTCTGCAAATGGGACAAAGAAAAGCTATTCTGTGCTGGGTTAGGAAGGTTGGGTCTTCCTGCACTGTTTTGATCGGTCGCTGGATGCTGGTCAGCCAAGAGATGGTGTGACCTTATGCAAGCAGCTCTCTTAAGGTGAGACAGTCCCCAGGGAGAGCTGACAGCTGAGGGGTTGTATGCTGGAAGCCTTCCAAGCAGCTGGGTGTGAAGCTTTATTTTTGAATAAGGTTCTATACACTGTATTACAGTGTATAGATTATATTACCTTATATTACCACTTATATTACCACTATCTGCAAGACTCTGATAAATGGAAATATCACGTCTTATGGAGACTGGGATCAGTTTTCCTTGAGCATTTATTTGGACTAGATTCTAGGTTGGATGCATAGACAAAAGATGCCCTTGATCAGAAACACCTGCACTTTTATACGAGCAGGATTTAATCTTTTACCATGCTTAGCTACTAAAATTAGGAGTTTGTATGGGCAGCCAGGTTTATCCTGATACAGTTTTCAATTCTTCCTATATATCAACTGCAATTTAATTCAAAATCTAGTTTTTGAGGCTCAACTCTAAGCCAAAATGATGCTCCTACTTCTTGAATTCCTACTACTATTGTATTATTGCTAACTATATTCATGAAGCATTTTTTTTGTATCATAAACTAATCTGAGCAATTTGCATATAAGAACACATTTCATTCTTATAATGAATCTATGTGGTATATAATATCATCACCTACCATTTTATAAATGATGATCCAAAGGCACATAGAGGGTAAGCAACTTCCTCAACGTTGTACAGATTTTATATAGAGGAGCTGGACTTTGTACCCAGGTAGTTTGGCTCCAAAGTCTGTGCTTAAATACACTCTCTGTCATTAATGATCTCATCATTAGTGGAGTCTTGCAATTGGCTGATTGCTCTAATTATTCACTTATTATCTGCATCCATGCCCTTTGCAATATGACCCTGCAGTGCTCTCCCATTCCCAGGGGTATGGGCTGGTCTACCCTTTAGCTCTAGATTCAGCCAAGTTGCCCTAAGTGTCTTTTAAAGTGTGAAATAAGTGGGGTGCCTGGGTGGCACAGTCAGTTAATTGTCAGACTCTTGGTTTCAGCTCAGGTCATGATCTCACAGTTGTGGGACTAAGCCCCATGCCAGGCTCTGTACTTAATGGGGAGTCCACTTACGATTGTCTCTTCCTCTGCCCTTCCCCCATTCTCACTCTTTCTCTCTCACGTAAATAAATAAATCTTTAAAAAAAAAAAGAAAAGGTGCTTCAAATAGAGACTTGTAAAGTGCATGGAAGACTGAGTTTGTTCTTTCTCATCTTCTGCCATGGGCAGGGCAACATGCCTGGGATTGCTCATGTTGGCAGTTATTAGGGCAAAGGGCATCGCAGATCAGCTGACAGATGCTCACTTCCAGCCAGGATCAGCACAGCCTCCTTGTCTACCTGAAGCTGCCCCCAAATGCTTGAGTGAGTCCAGTATAGGTCAGATAAACCCTACAGATCATGAACTAAAAAAACATTTGCTATTGCATGCCACTGAGGTTTGAGGTTGTTATGCAACAGTTGTGTGACAATGCAAATAACTAATACAAATTGAGTTACAGTTGAAAATTAAATTTGATATAAATGCAATGATAAGTACAAGTGCTAGGTGTGCAAGGGGAACATAAGAGCACTGGTAAGGGGAATGTGACAGACAACTTATTTCAGACTTTATACTCAGTGAAGAGTTCCTGGAAGAACTAAAATAAAGGTTCTGGAGAAATCATTTCAAAAAAAAAAAAAAGAAAGAAACAGGATATATGTCAGGGAAGCATTTCTTACTTATATCTAGGGACCTGTAGTATGCCTGGATCATCCTCTCTGCAACAGCCATGTTTTTGAAAAGTTGTATGCAAATCCAAATATAATACATCTAATCTTATTGTTGCAGCAGCAGAGAGTTCACTAACTAAACAAACTCTGAGATGAAGGTTCTTCTTCTTCTTCTTTTTTTTTTTAATGGAAAGAAAAAAAGCTGGAAAGTGAATTATTTCCAAAAATATCTATTGCATGTTGACTCCAAGTAGATAGGTGCACCTGTATAAAACATAAATATGTGTCATTTAAAATTTTAAGCAGGACAAGTTACTCCTGCTGGTTGCTAATTCACACATGTCTGTATTTTGAATGTTAGCTTCCTACATTTTTTATACAAATATTAATTGTAACTATAGCATTTAAAATATTATTCTCCATAATATTTACCTTAAAACACATGTTTGCATTTTTTTCTCCAGAAAATATTTCCCTGGGAAAATGCCCAAAATCACCCGTCAGGGTCAGAGTTTTCCAAAAGCCTGAATTCTTCACCAGCTCCCCAAGAGGCAGGCTTTGAGATGAAAACAATCACATGTAATCACAAAGATGTCTGTGTAATCTTTCTTTATTATTATCAAACAAATTCTTTGTAGTGGCTGGTCCTTTATCTTATTTTATGGGTAGTAGACATGAACTCCACTAAACTCTCTCTTGCCATCAGTCAAGAAAGGCTTACTTCCTAATAATCCTTGGCTAAAGAAGGATTAATTGATTTATTATGCCTAATCTTGCAGCGTGGATTTACTCAGTAAGCAAACACAGCCGTGTTACGTGGGCTCTGTGTCAGGCTCTGGGGACGCTGATGCAAAAGCAATGCACTCTCTGCCCTCAAGAAGCTCATGGTCTGTTCTAGGAGAGAGGTGAGTATGAGGAAATTAAAAAAAATGACAGATACTAGTGGGATCTGAACAGCACTTTGAGAATAAGGAAGAGGGGAAGGTGAAACAATTAATTCTGAAGTAGAGATCAGTAAAATACTTTCAAAGGGATTTTATCTTATGGGTGTTCCTAGGTTCTTTTTATTTACCCTTCATCTACATCAGCGCTTGGCAAATTTCTCTGTGAGGGGTCAGATAGTAAGTATTTTAGGCTTTGTGGGCTGTAGGGTTTCTGTTTTAACTACTCAGTTCTTTCCTTGTAGAGTAAAAGCAGCCATAGACAATATGTAAAAACACGAGTATTGCTGTGGATCAAGACAGTTTTATTTATAAAACCTCGAGGCAGTCTGGATTCGTCCGGAGGGTGGTAGTGTGTCTACTCTTGCTCTCCATGGGTTTTAAATGCTGATGTATCTCCCAAGTACCCAAGTACTTAGTAGGGAGGAACATCAACACATTTATTATTATTATTATTATTATTATTATTATTAATTATTATTATTATTTTAAGTAGGCTCCATGCCCAACATGGGGCTGGAACTCATGACCCTGAGATCAAGAGCTGCATACTCTACCCACTGAGCCAGCCAGGTGCCTCTATACATTTAAAACTCAAGGAAAACAGAGTATAATGCTATGTGAAGTCAGTCAGAGAAAGACAAATAACATACAGTTTCACTCATATAAGGAATTTAAGAAACAAAACAGATGAACAAAGAAAAAAAGGGGGAGGCAAATAAGGAAATAGACTTAAATGCAGAGAATAGACCTGTGGTTACCAGAGAGGAGGGGATGAGGGCATGGGTGAAACTGATGAAGGGGATTAAGAGTGTGCTGATCATGGGGCATCTGGGTGGCTCAGTCAGCTAAGTGTCTGCCTTCAGCTCAGGTCATGATCCCAGGGTCCTGGGATCGAGTCCTGCATCGTGTTCCCTGTTCAGTGGGGAGCCTGCTTCTCCCTCTCCCTCTGCCTACCTCTCCTCCTGTCTGTGCTCTTTCTCTCTGTGTCATATAAATTAAAAAAAAAATCTTTGAAAACAAAGAGTACATTTATCATGCTAAGCAAATCATATTTCAAATAAATAAATAAATAAATAAATAAATAAATAAATAATCTCTCAATCTTGAGATTCCCTTCTCTGTATTCTTTTCCTAGGTGTTCTGTCCCATGATCTCAAATGCTTTCTATTTGCCAAATGTGTGTTCCCAGACTTGACTGTTCTTCTGAAGTCCAGACCCACTTAATAGGTGCCTGTCAAACATTTTTCTCTGGGCTATTTTTCTGTTCTATCAAAATTAGCAGAGTTCATCTCATGGTCTCCCGAAACCTCTAGGCCAGGTCTGGTCGTGAGTAGCTTTTTGCCTTTCCATAAACAATCCCATCCACCCATTTGCTCAAGGTGAAACTGGAAGTCAAAAGTAACACCTCCTTCTCCACTAATCATTTGTGCATTCCCTAAGTTCCGTTCACAGCACTCCTTAAATTTCTCTAGTGGTGCCACCTGAGTGTCTCTCCAAGGCCACACCTCAGTCTTGTCAACATCACTTCTTCATGGACCACTCCAATGTCTTTGTATCCGGTCTTCTGGCATCCACTCTTGTGTTCTTCTTGTCTTTATTCATCTACCAAACAGAGGGACTCTTTTAATAAATCTTCCTATCATGTCATCCCTGATTCGAACCTTGCAAAGGATCCTTGGGGTCTACAGATAAGTACAACATCCTTGTTACTCTTTCCTGAGTCCTGACTCTTACTCTCATGCTGTAGCCTCAGCTCCTACCCATGCATATGAAGATTTATTGCTGCAGTAAGAAATTAGCACAAACTTAGGGACTCAAAATAACACACATGCATTACCTTATCGTTCTGGAGATCTGAACTTTGAAATGGGTGTCACGAAACTAAAGGTATTGACGGGGCTGTGTTCTTTCTGGAGGTTATAGAGAAAAATTTATTTTGATGCCATTTCCGATCTCAAGAAGCTGCCAACATTCTTGGTTGTTGGCCCTCAGCCAGAAATTGCATCTGGTCCCCACTCCCCCATATCATCTCCTATCTCTGACTCTGCTTTTCCTGCATCCCTCTTAGAAGGACCCTGTAATTCCACTGGGTTTATCTGGATAATCTGCGGAAATCTTCCGTCTCAAGATCCTTAAACTTAATCACATCTACAAAGCTCTCTTTGCAATGAAGGCAACATATTCCCAGTTGCTAGGGAACATGGACATCTTGGGTCAAGAGGACATTATTCTGAAAACTATACCACACCTTCTTACTTATCATGCTCCTGACACATTGGCCTTTGGTCTCTCATCTATTCAAAGCAGCTACCTCTTCCTCCTCCAATATTCCTCTCTCTAGAATTCTCTTTAACTCTATCATTGGCTAAATTCTTATCTCTCTTAACCCATGAGCATAAATGGTCTTCCTCGGAGAAACTTCATTCAGCCCTTCCCTTCAATATTTTTAAATTAAGTTAACCCTGATTTATTCTCTTATACACTATACATTTTCTGTTTTAACACATTTTACTGTTGAACTTAAATCATTACATAATTGTCTCTTTCAACATTAGGCTCTCCATCAGAATGTGAGGTTGCTGAGGGCAGTGGCAGTGTTTTTTCTGTTTGTGGTTTACTCTTTGCATTTCACAAAGTGATGAAACCACGTACATGTTCACTAAGTGTGTGTCGAATGGATTAAAGGGTTACTGAATAAATAAATGTATTGATAAAAAAATGACTGTTTGATCATGAATTTAAAGAGTATGTGACAGGTGGCAGATGATCAGAGAGATCAAAGTATATGTTAGGGGACTAAAATATATTTTATCTTTTGTAAAAATCTAGGTAAGTGAACATTATATATTGGGGATTATAGATAATTTGAAAGGACTACAAGGTATATTTTCATAGTTAGCAATGGTCAAAGGGGGACTAAGAGATTAATAAAGATGAGATCATAAACTGCCTTCATCATTTAAGAAGTTCTGAGCAACAATGAGTACCTGATAGCCACCCTAATGGGGCCTTATGTAGCGCAGGCTTCTAATTAGTGTCTGGAAGTAAGGATTTCCAAATCCAACTCAATAGTTCAAAGACATTAGGGCACTGGGTTCACATGTGTGTCATTTCCTTGGCTTTTCCCTCATTATTGCAAGATGGCTGCTAAAGCAATGAGCATCATTAGACTGCCCAAGATCAGCATCCCATCTTCGGAGGGCGAAGGTGGGAGGACAAGGGCCCTCTTTTCAAGCTCTCTCTAATGTAAGGAGATAAAATGTATCTGTAAATTCTCAGTAGATTCTTCTTTTGTTTACAGTTACCAAATTTAGAATTAAAAATAAAATATGCTCAGTTAAATGAGATTTTTCAATAAACAATGAATAATGTTCAGTACAATATACAGGACATTCTGATACTAAATGCAGTAGTTTGTTATTCATCTGAAATTTAGGATTTAACCAGGCACTATATATTTCATCACAGAATCCTGCCCTTTTTCATTAGGGAGGGCAGGGTTACAACTCACCCTTAGACTAGTCACAGATAACTAACTATGGATGCAATTACTATCATTGACTGACTGAGCTTACTTCCCTGGGCTGGGCACATCGCCAAAATAAGGGTGCCATTAACAAGAATGGGAGGACTGGTTTCATATGAAGAACCAGCTGTGTCAGCCACAGGGTCTGAGTAAATTGGTAAAGCAGATTTATTTTATTCTGTAGATAATGTGGAAGTATCAGAGGATTTGAACAAAGGAATGATGTAATTAATTTGGAAGTTTTTATAAAGATCTCTGGTCTGGTTTTATGTGAGATGGTGATTAGAGGAAGGGGTATCAGATATGAGGCTATCCCATTAGCTGTGCCACAGAATGATGAGGTGGTGTGAACCTAACAATCATCAGAGGTATTTAGAAACATGTAAGAGAATTCAATATGCCTATTTACTTATTATAGTTGTCAAGATTTCAGTCTGTGGAGTTCAAATGTTTGGTGTTATATCCTGACTTTGTTATAAGATGTCTGTGTCACCTTGAGTAAGTTACTTTATCTTACAAGCCTTAGTTTCCTTTATCTGTAAACAAGTAGATAATAAAAACTGTGATTTACTATCGGCATTGAAGGAGAAGGAGGTCATTCAAGTCAAGTGCTCAGCAAAGAAAAGAAAACAATATGCACTGAGTAAATGTTAGGTGCTTTTATCAGTTTGGGTGTGACTCTGGGTTTTCTTGTTATTACGGATATGGCTGATTGGATGTGGTGTGTAAGGAAAAGGAGTCCCTCGAATCTGCTCCACCCATCACTGCACCCTCTCAGATGAGGCCAATCCCACCCTTCAGTCCTCAGACCAAACCCTTAGTGTCAACACTGACTCCCACCCAGTATCCAATTCTCCAGGAACTCCTAATGATGCCACACTAAGCACAACCTTATGCCCAAATCCTACCACTGCTCCTTTCTGCTGATCTTGGTCTGAGCTGCCCTTTCTAGTCTTCCTCTCCTGGCTCCTGTGAACACTGTCCTGCTTCCTCCTCCTTCCCCTCTAGCCCAGTAGTGTATTCTCACACAACTACCAAGACACCAAACACCATGTCAGATTAAGCTATTTCTTTGCTCAAACCTTACAATGGCTTCTCATTTTACTAAAGATGCCCAAGCACTTTACTTCAGTGGGGACCACTACCCTCTATTGGGGGCCAGAGGATGCTCTGCTTGGCTCTCTCCACTCCAGACACCTGGACTCTCTCTTTCCTCCCAGTCCCCTTGGTCCTGCTTGATCCCCCTTACTTAGGGCATCGTTTCCACAGGTATCCAAATGCTTAACCCTCTTATTTCTGTCAAGATTCTGCTCAAATCAAACCCACTCACTGACATTGACCTCAACTAATGTACCTATAGTCTCAAACTACACCAACCTGGCATTCAAGATTGGTCTTATCTATTTTGTTTGTTTATTTATCCTACAGCCCTTTTTACATCCTAATGTATAATACAATTTGCTTATTTATTGTAATTATTATTCACTCCTTCTTTAGAATATTAGCCTTTTAAGGGCAGACATCTCTATATGTTTTACTCACTGTCGTATCAAAAAGCCCAAAACAATGCCTCACATATATTGAGTTCAATAATATTTTAAATATATATATACTTGGGGATCCCTGGGTGGCTCAGCGGTTTAGCACCTGCCTTCAGCCTAGGGCATGATCCTGAAGTCCTGGGATTGAGTCCCACATCAAGCTCCTGCATGGGGCTTGCTTCTCCCTCTGCCTGTGTTTCTGCCTCTCTCTCTCTCTGTGTGTGTGTCTCTCATGAATAAATAAATAAAATATTTTAAAAAATAGATAAATAAAATAAAATCTATATACTAAATATATATTTTATATATACACCAGGCTTTGTCAGACTACATACATGTCATTTATTCTTGTTCTTTACAAATTAAAAACTAATAGCTATTCAATGTGTATTCTGCACCATAGTTGTCTCATTTCATTGAATCACTATGAGAACTTTGTGGTCTGCATCCTTCTGTAGTGGAACATCATAGCCAAAGGTATAATCAGCCAACAGAGAAAATCTTCGGATCTCAAACTATGAATCAAGGCTTCATATCTCAACTCTGCCACTTACTAGGTGTGATGCCTTGGACAAGTGACAAACTCCTCCCCCCACCACTTTTCTTAGTGCACAGGTTTTTTCATTTGTGATGTGGGGGCACAATAGTAGTATGGACTCATGAGATTGTAACTATCAAGGCGTTAACACATGTAAAGTATTAGGATGACATCTGAAACAGAGTGTACATTAAACAAATGCTAGCTATTATCATTACAATAAATATTTTATCAATGTTATGCATTGTAAACCTGAGGCTCAGAGAATCCAATTAACTTGGCCAAGGTCAAATAGATAATAAGTGGCATTCAGGACTCTGGTTCCCAAATGGTGTTTTTAACCACGATGCAACAAGAAACAGAAAAGGAGGAGCCCTTTGGGGGAAAATATAATGAGTTGAATTGTGGATTTCTGTATCTTCACCCCGGGATATTTTCCACCTAAATTTAGACTTCCTAGAGAATATTGAATCTCTGACTATATATTTAATTTTCTCTCCAAGCTGGCATGAAGCAGACTTGATCTTTGGAAGACAGCAGGGTTCATGTGATTATTTTCCCGGCCTTTGCCAAAAGTCAGTCATTTAAAAGTCTTTGTGGCACAGGACCAACTGCTTTACACATCAGCTGCTCTGTGAAAAAGTTGAAAATGTGATAGATTTGCTGACAAGCGTATTTTATGTTTGATGTGCATAAATTTTTTGCAATGATAAAAATAGAAGCAGTTAAGAGTTACTGAGTGGCTTGTTTTTCCTTCTGTCTCTTGAATATTTTGATCTTGAGATAGAGCAGGTGTCTTGCTTGTTTTCACCTGTATTCTCCAGTTTTAACTTCTTCAGTATGCATTACTTCATTTATAAGGAAGTATTCACACCTACTATGTGCAAAATTGAGTGCTGGGTGTTTTGGTAAGACATTTGTTACTACAAATATTGCTTTACAATCCAGTAGAAGAAATTGAAAACCATGTATTTCTCAAACCTGGTATTAAAATCTCAGGACAAGTCATAGTCATCCCTCATCTGAGGCATTGCAACAGCCTGTGAATGTTCTCTCTCAGATTATCTAAGTCATTCTGTACCCAGTAGTCAAAATGATTTTACCATATTGAAAATCAGTATCTTTCTTTCCTATAGAAAGTGGTATACTGGCTTCCCATTGGAGTAAAGTTCAAAATCACCCCATGACCAGGAATGCCATATGTGATCCCACCCCTTTATGTCTCTCTTAGCTAACCCCACCATTGATCTTCAACTTCCTCACCTCATTCCACCACAATAGACGTTTCATTCATCTCTCAAACATTACAAGCTAGTTCTTGAATCAGAACATCTGCACTTACTGTCTGTCTCTCTACATTGATTGTATGTTTTCACAGATTTCCATATAGCTAAGTGCTCCTCTTTATTTATGTTAGCTATATTTTCTTCTTTTTGAGGCCTTCCCATAGTCCACATTTTAAGTTATCGGCAAGGATTTTGTCCCCTTATTCTCTGCTGAATCCTCATTGTCCAAACTATGGATCACATGGTATGTGATCCATAAGTGACTATTGCTGACTGATTGATCGAATAATTTACTATAAATATATTTAACAAGAGTGAGAAATTAGAAGTGCCAGAAAAGAATCATAGGGAAAATTCTATGGGATGCCATAAGACGGAGCAATCATACTTGAATGGCTATCATACACTGGTTTATTGAGAAAGAGTTGGTTCTAGAATAAGAATTATTTATCAATGCTATTGTTATAGATAATTATACAGTGTTTTCTATGTGTGAAACAGTATCCTAAGTCTGTTCTATAGATAATCTTATTTAGTAGTCATAAAAACCCCATGAGTGGATACTCATAAGTGACTGGACATGTCTTAATCTCTTTGGGCTACTATAACAAAATGCCAAAGACTAGGTAGCTTATAAATAACAAACACTTATTTCTTGCAGTTCTAGAGGGTAGAAGTCTAGGATCAGGGTGCCAGTATGGTCAAATGAGTCTCTTTTCCACATCACAGATTTCTTGTACTCTCACATAACAAAAGCAGCAAGTTAGCTCTATAGAATATCCTTATCAGGCCACTAATTCCATTCATGAGGGTGCCCCCTTATATGAACCATCTCTCAAAGGCCCCGCCTACTGACACCATCATAAAAGGCATTAGACGGGTGCCTGGGTGGCTCAGCTGTTTAAATATCTGATTAATGGTTTCTGCTCAGGTCATGACTTCAGGGTTTGAGATGAACCCCTGCATCAGGCTCTACACTCAGTGGGGAGTCCACCTGAGATATTTTTTCTTCTTCTGCCCCCCCCCATAAATAAATCTTTAAAAATAAATAAATGGCATCAGAATTTCAACATACAAGTTTTGGAGGGACACAAACAGCAGGATGGAAGCTCAGAGATGCTAGTAACATGAACTAGATCACATAGCTAGTGAGCAGCAGAGCCGGAATTTGAAACTAGACAGACTCCAGAATCCATGCATTCAAAGGCAGCATTGTACTCAGTTTGGACAAGTAAGGAGAAAAGAGAAAGTTAATCTAGTTGGAAGGATAAAAATACGATCAAAAGCAAGGAAGAGAGAATGTACAAACAGTATTTTGGGAATCATGTCAGGTTAGAACCCAGTGGATGAGCAAAAAGAACAAGCATGCAGTTGAAAAACATGTTGAAATCAAATTGTGAATGCCAGGCAGGGGATGTTGCAGTAATTTTATTAAAAAATGGAAAATCTTTAGGAAAGGAGTTGGCATGATTGATCTGAACTTTACTAAGATTATGGGGAGAACAATTAGGAATTGAATTAAGTTCAAACAAGAAATAATTGATATTTATTATACCATTAATATTTTCCCAAAGTATTTTGACCCGAAAATATCTCATTTGTTCATCAACAATCTCTATATTATCTCAGTCAGTATTACAAACTCTATTTTGCAGATAAGAGTAATTAAATTTAAAACCATGCTTCTCAGAAGGGGTGATTTAAAATGTCCAAGACTGGAGTGCCTGGGTGGCTCAGGGTCTGCCTTCGGCTCAGGTCATGATCCCAGGGTCCTGGGATAGAACCCCATGTTTGACAACCTGCTGCGTGGGGAACCCACACAAAAGACAATATATCTCAGGAGTGTGAATGCTGGAACTGGAAAGCTCTTATAAAGTAAAACAGATACATGATGACTGTTTCATTTGATTGTGCATTTTCATAGATACAGAAAATTGACAATGGTTAAGTCCTCACACCTAAAAAACATGAGAAAGTCACCTTCCCCCTTCACCGAGAAGAAGGTAAGAGGATGGATGGTGAAGACATGTGAGGGGTGCCAATACCTTACAACAGTGACTTCATCAAGGACTCAGTGGTCAGGTCCCAATTAAATCCTTCTCATTGAAGAAGATTCTCCATTGCCCATTCTTACAACCTACCTCATCCGATCTCCTGCTCCTTTCATTACCCTTTTGATCTGATTTGAGCAGGGGTCAAAAGTACCTCTGGACACCAGATCAAAATTCCAGTGTGTCTTTGCAAGCTGTGTGAGCCTGGGAAAGCATCTTCTCTCCATCTGCATTTCATCTCATAGAACACAAGCAAAATGATTCTTAATTTGAAGAATTTTTTAATTAACAATTTGCTATATAAATGCATGGAGTGCAGTCAATATTTAATAATAATTGCAGGAATACTAGCAGATATTATTTGTTGGTATATATGGATGCTCCAAATGTTAGTAGAAAGAGGAATCATTAATTTTGGGTGAATGAATGGTTATTTTTGAAACACTGCTAATACGGTTATGCTATTTTTCCCTTTACATTGTTCATTGATTTTCTATTGTTTTATAAAATTCTCTCTTTAGTCTTTCTTCCTGGTTACTTTACGCCCATCCAAGAGTGTTGTCAAAGTTCAGTAACATCTAGTAGAGTGTCCAGCACAAAGCAATCATAAACCAGTAGTTCTGACTTCTGTTAGGTCACATGCACTTGCTGAACCTCAGTATCCTAATCTGGAAAACGAAGATATTTTTTTTTGTAGTGATGCAATGAAGTTTGAAAATCAGTCGATGGAAAACTGCTTCTCACGTACCACAAGCTATTAGTTTCTCTTCCTTCTTGTTCTTCTGGCTCTGGATTATTGGAAAATACTATTTCTCTTTAGCTGTCTCAGCAGATATTTTCAAATGTTTTGGGGACTCAATTCCTAACCTGGTGAAGCATCAGCAAATCCACGGGCTAATAGATGAGCTAAGTTGGGCTGGATTCAGCTTTTCTACAACCATCAGTAGTCCTTTCAGGATGGGCACCTCCTTGCATTTACTCATTCATGTGCATAATTCATGAGTTCAATGCCTTCCATCCTCATTCAAAGTGAAAGTAGTTGCAAGTCCTAAGCAATCTGCAACCACCCTGCTTCCCAAAACCACCTCCTGAACTCATTTCCTATCACTCCCATTTGCTTGGTGCCTGCCACCTCCTCTCCCTGCCTTTCAGGAATTTTCCCACTTCTGTCTGGAGCTCACCTATTCAGGGATTCCTACACCCTGTCTTCACCCAGAATGTCCTCTGCCCTTTTTCATTCTTACTCTTCTTCATGGAGCTTTCTACCATCTGACCTACTACTTACTTTACGTAATTGTCTGTTACCTCTCCTCATCTGTTAACCTGCAAGGCCCATGAAGCCAGGGCCTTGGTCAGTGGGGTTTACTGTGTCTGGTATGTAGTAGTTACTCCATATGTAGCTAATGAATTAATGAACAGATGCATTCAACAGTGTCGATTGACAACCACTCTGTGCAAGTGGCTACACTATGCTGAGTGCACAGAAGCATAGCCCATGGCAAGCTCCATGAAGTTGAAGAGAGTGACATTAAATAAAATAATTACAGGGGCACTTGGGTGGCTCAATGAATTAGGTATTTGGTTTGGGCTCAGGTCATGATCTCAGGGTTTTGGGATTGAGCCCTGCATCCAGCTGCCTGCTTAGCAGGGAGCCTGCTTCTCCCTCTCCCACTCCCCCTGCTTGTGCTCTCTCTCTCTCTCTCTGTCAAATAAATAAATAAGCTTTTTTAAAAAAATAAACATTATAACAGCTTTTGCTCCTCATGGGCTTCTGCCCCTTAAATCCAGACAAGGACCTGCTCCTGGTCTGCTGTTTGTTGGAGGATGCTGGATCCTGCAGATCTTCTGCCTGAATGTGGCTGATGCAAGGCAGCAGCAGGAATTTGGAGGGTGTGGGAAAGGGAGGAGCAGGCCAAGTTCCCTTTCCTCTCTGCCTGTGGCAGTGATTGCATCTCCTCCTGCAAGTGAAACTACTCTTTGCCTTGATTCTTCAATCTGGGGTTCCTAGCTGCTCCTGGCTGGTGATAATGTGTGCATGGTCTCACTTCCCACTGATTTGATTCTCTGCTCTTGCAGCATTGGTACAACTGATTATCTCTATTATATTTTCTTCTTTGAAACCTGAAGGATTTCTGGCTGTTTGGGTTTTTCCTTTCCACTTTGTTTCTGGTTGATGCACCATCATCTTTGAGTGCTTCTTTAAGAAAGCACAGAGCCTGAGACAACCCAGGACGGGGAACTCCTGGGCCCCAGGGAAATGTCCAGGGAGAGGCTACCTGGAAGCAGTGGCCTATTACTCCTTCATGGATCATAGGGTGGACTCAACAGGGAAAGCAAAAGTGGTGTGCTTTTCAGGCACATATGAAGGCCCAGTGCCAGGAGGGAGTAAGGACTTTCAAATAACAGAATGAATGGCTCTATATCTGGAGCATAAAGCACCAGATGAGGCAGGAAGCACTGGTCAGCCATCCTGGGTCTTCATCTTGCAATTCTCATCTTGAAAATCACACAGCAGGTGTTCATCTTGCAATTCACAGGTTTGAAATATGGAAGGTCAAGGTGGTAACTTCATCTGATTTGCTCCTTCTAAAGATGACCCATTACAATTGAAACAGCAAATCAGGCTGCTAGGGGACTAGGCCACTGCAGGGCAGCAGGAGGTCATGGTGGTTTGGACCAGGATGGGGACTGAGATGTAGACAGGAAATGAAGAGCCTGACAACAGCCAGGTCTGGACCCCTCTTTTCATACTCCCTTTCACTTTCCCAGACTGCTGACATGCTCTGGTTGTCCCTGTGGTCACGGCTGCTGCCAGCACCATCGGCTTTATTTTTATGTTGGTGCCTTAAAGACTTCATCTCAGAGATAAGAGGCTCTGAAGACAGTGAGAAAGGCAGCCAGGCGAGCAAATGCTTGCCTTCACTGTCTCCTCTGCACAGACTAACAGGAGCAGAGGTTCCAAATAACATGAAGCTGTGAGGAAAAATTTGCCACACTGCTCCCCTTTCTCATGTGGTGGCAAACCGCTTCCTAACAGGCCAGATATGATTGTTCTCATTTTGGACGTACTCCATCTTTTCCATTCATGGACTTGGCTCCTCAGGTTTGCTTACGTCTGTGTCTCTGGGCATTTCCAGGGTCTCTACAACTGTTCCAGGGCCTTTGGCAAGGACTTTGGAAGTGACTTCCATTGTTTCTTGCAATGTTCCTTGTGGTGCAGGAGCAGTTTGGTGCCAGAGCGGAGAAGTAGGACCAAATGACACCGAATAATAAATAAGGCAATTTCATAGTTGGTAAAAATGCTGGGAGCTCAAAGCTGGTTATAAAAAAGGTTCTTTATTGAGGGCATGACCTTACTCAGTGACCCCAGAAAGTTCATGGAGAAGCAGAGAAGACTGGCTTGTGGTGTGTAATAGTGACTTACATGTATCAAACAGTAATAGCACCGGTGCCAGGCTAAGACTACAGCACACATTATCTCAATCCTCTCAGGTGACTCTTTTGAAGAGCGTTATTTTTTTCTTTCTTTCTTTTTTTTTTTTTTATCTCCACTCTTGTGGGTTAAGAAAATCACTTCAGAGAGATTAAGGAAATAGAATGAAATCACACATCTGACAAATAATTGGGGAGGATTTGAACTCAGACCATCCAACCTATCTTTGTTCTTGCTATAACCCCCACAACCTGAGCTAGTATGAGGAACAGGAGGTGTGGAGCCTCACGTAAGATCTCCATCTGACACCTCTTCCTCTGCTTTGCCAGCTGTGTGATGTCAGGCAAACAGCTTGGCTTCTCTGGGCTTTAATCTTCCTTATCTGTGAAATACTACTATTACTAAGGTCTGGCTTGAGGTGTGGGATTCTACAAGATGCAAAGTTCTGCAGAAGCTGCTATGAGCTTGAGTAGAGCCTGTACAGCATGGTCCTCTACTCAGTACTTCCCACCTTCCCCGTATGTTGACCCAAGCCTTGCCTCTTAAAGAACTGTGTGACTCTAAGTGAGTCGTTTAAAAACTCTGAGTCTTACAAGCACAAAGTAACACTAAACCTTACTTGCCTAGAAGTGTTGTAAGGAGGATTGAAGAGCAAAACTGTAATATAGAGCAATCCATGCACCATAGGTGTTTATTTTCCTCTCCATAGGTAGACTTCACATTGTTTCTATTTAAAACATTTAAGTAATAACTGCTCTGTTCTACTTCACTGTATCAGATGAGATTATTCCTTTGATATAATTAACATATACTGGTAAAAAAAAAAACCCACAAAAATACTATGTGGTGCTAAGAATGACTATCATTACTAAATTATTTTAATCCTTTGGATAATTGTAAAGAATGAGCAATTAATGCCACGTACTAAATTACTTAGTGCTTTTCAACTTTACTTATTCATGTATTCAGGGCCCTTAATTTTATGATCCATTAATTGTTTTTACATATAAGAGAACAGGGCACTGCTTATCTAGTCTGTTTCTAAGAATTGTTGATCCTAGCAGAGTGGAGACATTTTTTTTAAATAAGCTGTAACTAGGGGATGTGAACACAAATTAAGAAACCCTAATATTCATACCACCTCTTTTCTTCATCACATCACAATTATTCTACGTGCTAATGATCAAGCTCCCCATTTCCAGGTGATTGTCCTATTAATGGCATAAAGATGGAAATGGGATTAAATATTTGCACTAGGGGCTATGCTTAATTGAGTTCCTTCTCTGCTTATTGCAAGCTTTGGGTTTTGAAATTAAAGCCAAAAAATGATGCCATTTAGAAATATAGCTAAAATTAGAAGTCTTTTAAATATGATAACAAGTCTATAGAGACTTGGACTTTACATTTCACATTCAGACATGTGGTATAATTTTAGAAACAAAGCACATTCCATTTCTAATATTAAAAAAAAGTATCCAGATTATATTTAGCACTCATGTTGTTCCAGAAACGATCAAACTCTGAGGAGGTAAAAGACAATATATACCCTAAAATAGTTTAATATGGAACATTATCTCACTTAACTCACAACACATTTTGAGAAAGGCACTACCATTATCCCTAGTGTCAGGGACAAAACTGCAGTTTACACATGCACTTAAGTCAAGTGCTTATTTTGAGATCTACAGGGATATTGGATCTACTGTTTGGCAGGCACTATTTTTGTGCTTAGGATGTGTCTCTGCACAGAACATGCACAGCCTCTATTCTCGATCTCCTATTATTCTAGTGGTGCAAACAGATCATAAAACATTAAATATATAAGGAGGCAGACAACCAAATTTGTGTTAAACACTGAAGGTTGAACATAAGCCAGTGATGGGAAGACTCTGGAAGAGCACTGCAGAGGGAAAGACAAGAAGAGAGACAAAGGAACAAGATAGGAGAAACAAAGCCAGAAAATCGGCTGAAGCCAGTGAAGAAGGGGAGCCCGGCAGGGAGTTAGACAGGTGGTGGGTGGGGGGCAGATCCCGCAAGACTTTGTAGATAACAGCCAAAAACTCCTATTGCATTCCAAGCATGTGGGGAAGCATCAAAAGGTTTGAAGCAGAGTGGTTATATTTAATTCTTTCTAAAATTTACTTTGGCTATTATTCTCCAGAAAATGGATGACCAAGGGCAAAAATAAAGGCTCTTAAGGTGGCCCAGGAGAGAGATGATGTCAACTTGTTCTAGAATAGTGGGATCAGAGATGGATCTGAGACTTCGGTAGTTTCCAGAAACAGGGTTAATGTTCTATTGGATTTGGGAGGATGAGGAAAATGGGTAAATTGTGGATTTTCTGTGTAAACAATTGGATCTGTGAGAATTTCATTAACTGATTAAAAAAAAAACCGTGGACACAGCAGTTTTTCATTTGTTTGCTTTTAAAAAATATGGCACAAGAGATTTAAATTGTTCCATTTGAGCAGACTTTTTTGAAATATAAAGCTGAGATGTTCAGTAGACAGCTGGGTATGTATGTTTGAAACTCACAATGTTTGTTTGGCAGATACAATTTGGGTGTTCAACTTATTTTTTTTTAAGATTTTATTTATTTATTCACAAGAGACACAGAGAGGGAGGAAGAGACATAGGCAGAGGGAGAAGCAGGCTCCATGCAGGGAACCTGATGTGGGACTCGATCCTGGATCCCAGGATCATGCCCTGAGTAAAATGCAGGCGCTCAACCACTGAGCCACTCAGGCATCACTAGGGTGTTCAACTTATTAACACCATCTAAAATCATGGGCCGGGATGAGATCATCTAAGAAAGAGTTTATATGGTAAAAAAAGGGAAGGAAAAACCTGAGCCATGGGCTGAAAGGATTAGAGAGGATACATAATTTCTCAACATTAAGTGGCTAGTAAGTGGGAAACTTAAACCCTCTCTGGCTCCAAAGTCCATGATTTTATTTTTCTTGCCTCTCAGATGATATTTTAAGTGAGCTCTTAAAAGTAAATAGACTTTCGAATGAAGAGATTTTGTCCAGAAATACTGAGCAGGGTCATACAGGCTAAGAATAAAGTGATATTTATGGTACAAAAGTTAAAGAGGACAGAGATTGCACAGAGAAAGGCAATTTTGTTGTTCAGTATGGTTTCAGTGTAAAACCAGGGAGAGACAAATTTGAGAATGAGTCCATGTTGTATGTAGGGAAAATGGAAAAAAAAATACAGTTATTGGTCTCCTTCACTGATTGGGGATTCATTAGTGTAAATGACATTTTAACTTAGCAGTTCTGGAATGTAGATGATCATGCATTTGAATGTTTTACTGTCTCTGTGTATGAATGACCACATGTGACAGAGATTTAGCAATTGTTCTCTACGACTCCCAAAGATAGAATTAAGAAGAGATATTTTTCTGAGAGTCAGGTTTACACTTAATTCATAAAATGGTTCCAACACCGGCTGACCTCTTTAATGGGAATTGTTGCAAGATGTTCCCCATTATCACAAGGGTTTAAATGCACTCAAGATCCAGCATTCAGTAAGAATGGTCCTTTTTTGTTACATATTTTTCTTTTTCCTTTCAACTTTCCAAGAGAGGACCAGTTCCTTAAGTCTGTCTTGGGTGCTCTAACAAGAATTCCATAGACCGGGTAAATTACACAACATTTATTTCTTACGGTTCTGGAGGCCAGGAAGTCCTGGATCAAGGCACAGATAGATTTGAGGGTCTACTTTCTGGTTCACAGTGGGTGGCTTTCTGTCTGTGTTCTCACTGACAGGAGTGAGAGAAGTCTCTGAGATCTCTCTCTTTCTCCCCCCGCCCCTGCCCCGGTTTCCCCCCTGTGATTTTTTTTTAATATTTATTCATTCATTAGAAAATAATTTTTTTAATTTATTTTTTAGAAATAATTGACATCCACCTCTGTATAAGTTCAAGGCATACAACATGATGGTTTGATTTACATATATTGTGAAATGATGATCACACATTCAGCTAATATCCATCTTCCCATATAGGTTCCATAAAAAGAAAGGGATAAAGAAAAAAGATTCTACTTTGGTAAGAAATTTTTGGGTTTACTCTTAACAAATTTTCCCGTAAGTCATACAGCAGTGTTATTTATGATCACCATGTTGTATATGACATTCCTAGCACTTCTTTATCTTATAACTGTGCCTTTGGATCACTCTCCTCCAGTTCCCCTTTTCTTGCCCCTGCCTCCCCTCTCCCACTCCCCTAACAAATTTGATCTCTTTTTCTAAGAGTTTATGTTATTTATCATCATTATTTTTAGATTCTACATGTAAGTAAAATCATATAGTATTTATCTTCACATCAGATTTATTTCAGATAGCATAATAGCTTCAAGGTCTATCTATGTTGTTGTAACTGGTGGGATTTCCTTGTTTTATTTTATGGCTGAATAATAAAAATAATAAATATATATTTATTTATATTTGTGTATCTCACAACTTCTTTTTTCAGCCATCAATGGACACTCAGTTTGTTTTTATGTCTTGGTTATTGTAAGAAATGCTGACTATGTATGTATGACTATGAAGATGCAGGTTTCTTTTTGAGTTGTTGTCCTTATCCTTGGATATATTCCCAGAAGGGGGATTTCTGGATCACAGGGTAATTCTATTTTTAATTTTTTGAGGATCCTTCATACTGCTTTCCATAGTGGCTGCACCAATTTGCAATTCCACCAGAAGTGCACAAGGGTTTGCTTTTCTCACCTCTATGCCAGCATTTGTTATCTCTTGTCTTTTTGATGATGGTCATTCTAGCAGGTGTGAGGTGGTATCTCATTATGGCTTTCATTGACCTTTCCTTGATATTAGTGATATTGAGCCTCTTTTCGTGTACCTGTTGACCTTTCAAATATCTTCTTTAGAAAAAAAAATATCTATTCAGGTCCTTTGCACATTTTTAATGGGGCTATTTTTAAATTTAAATTATATATATTTTTGCTATTGAGTTATAGGAGTTCTATGTTTTCAGTATTAACCTTTTATCAGATATAGAGTTTGCAAATAATTTTTCCCATTCCATAAGTTTCTAAAGCTTCTGCACTTTGTTGATGGTTTCTTTTGCTATGAAAAAGCTTCTTTATTTTGATGTTGTATGGGTTATTTAGTTAGTTAGTTGCTTGTGCTAAATTTAGCTGTCATATCCAAAACACATTGTTAAAACCCTTCTCAAGGTGCTTTGTTCCTATGTTTTCTTATAATGGTTTCATGCTTGCAGCCCTTATATTTAAGTTTTTAATTCACTTAGAGTTCATTTTTTGTGAGTAGCATAAAATACGGGTCCTGTTTCAATCTTTTACATGTGATTATCCAATTATCACAGCACCATTTATTAAAGAGATTTCCTTTTTCCATTGAGTATTCTCGTCAAATATTCATTGATCATATATACTTGGGTTTATTTCTGGGCTCTCAGTTCTTTTCCATTGGCCTGTCTGTTCTTATGCTAATAACATGCTGTTTTGATTACTGTAGCTTTATACCATAGCCTGAAATAAGTAATTGTGTTTCTTCCTGCCTTGTTCTTCTTCCTCAGTACTCCTTTGACTATTCAAGGGTTGAGATATTTTTCTAAGGTCATTAATCCCATTCATGAGTGCTCCATCTTCGTGACTGGATCACTACTAAGGGCTCCAATCCTGGTGCCATCACGCTAAGGGCTAAAATTTCAACATTTGCATTTGGGAGAAGGACACACATTCAGCCCGTGACAGCCAGCTTTAATCCAAAATGTTCACATTCTTTCTTCTTGCATAAGTTCTTTTTGGAAATATTTGTTTTCTTTCATTCCTTACCAAGCTCCACATCTATACTAATTTCTGACATACAGGAATAGAATAAATTAAAGTATGCTTTTACCTTTACCTCAGTCTTGTGTGTGCATGGCTTTGTAGGTAAAGAATTGCTGAGGGAGAAGTCATAACACAGCATATAACTTTATAACAGTCAGGAAAGGAAATGGACAGAAGGGGAACGAGTGTAGAAATAAGAAAAAGAATAATGGAGATCTGAGTTTCCTTTGATTATGTTTTTAATTTGTTTTTATTGAAGTTCAATTTGCCAACATATAGTGTAACACCCAGTGCTCATCCCATCAAGTGCCCTCCTCAAGTACTCATCATCCAGTTACCCCAACCCCCTGCCCACCCCCCTTTCCACAACCCTTTGTTTCCCAGAGTTAGGACTCTTTCAATTTTTTTTATTTTATTTATGATAGTCACACACACAGAGAGAGAGAGAGGCAGAGACATAGGCAGAGGGAGAAGCAGGCTCCATGCACCGGGAGCCCGATGTGGGATTCGATCCCGGGTCTCCAGGATCGCGCCCCGGGCCAAAGGCAGGCGCCAAACCGCTGCGCCACCCAGGGATCCTGAGTTAGGATTCTTTCATGGCTTGTCTCCCTCTCTAATTTTTTTCCAACTCAGTTGCTTTCTTTCCCTTATAATCCTTTTCATTATTTTTTATATTCCCTGGATGAGTGAAACCATATGATGATTGTCCTTCTCCAATTGACTTACTTCACTCAACATAATACCCTCCAATTCCATCCACATTGAAGCAAATGGTGGGTATTCATCCTTTCTGATGGCTGAATAATATTCCATTGTATATACAGACCATATCTTCTTTATCCATTCCTCTGTTGAAGGACATCATGGCTCCTTCCACAGTTTGGCTATTGTGGACATGGCTACTATAAACATTGGTGTACAGGTGTCCCGGTGTTTCACTACATATGTATTTTGGGGGTAAATCTCCAGTAGTGCAATTGCTGGGTCATGGGGTAGGTCTATTTTTAACTCTTTGACAAACCTTGACACTATTTTCCAGAGTGGCTATACCAGTTCACACATTCCCACCAATAGTGCAAAAGGGTTCCCCTTTCTCCACATTCTCTCTAAAATTTGTTGTTTCTTGTCTTGTTAATTTTCCCCATTCTCACTGGTGTGAGGTGGTATCTTATTATGAATTTGACTTGTATTTCCCTGATGGCAAATGATGCGGAGCATTTTCTCATGTGTTTGTTGGCCATGGGTATGTCTTCTTCGGTGAAATTTCTCTTCATGTCTTCTGCCCATTTCATGATTGGATTTTTTGTTTCTTGGGTGTCGAGTGTAATAAGTTCTTTATAAATCTTGGATACTAGCCCTTTATCTGATATGTCGTTTGCAAATATCTTCTCCCATTCTGTAGGTTGTCTTTTAGTTTTGTTGACTGTTTCTTTTGCTGCACAGAAGCTTTTTACCATTATTAAGCCTCAATAGTTCATTTTTGCTTTTGTTTCCTTTGCCTTCATAGATGTATATTGCAAGATGTTACCGTGGCCGAGTTCAAAAAGGGCGTTGCCTGTGTTCTCCTCTAGGATTTTGATGGATTCTTGTCTTACATTTAGATCTTTTAAGCATTTTGATTTTATCTGTTTGTGGTATAAGAGAATGATCTAGTTTCATTCTTCTGCATGTGGCTGTGCAATTTTCCCAGCACCATTTATTGAAGAGACTGCCCTTTTTCCAGTGGATAGTCTTCCTTGATTTGTCAAATATTAGTTGGCCATAGAGTTGAGGGCCCATTTGTGGATTCTTTATTCTGTTCCATTGATCTACGTGTCTGTTTTTGTGCCAGTACCATATGGTCTTGATGATGACAGCTTTGTAATACAGCTTGAAATTCAGCATTGTGATGTCCCTGGCATTGGATTTCTTTTTAGATATTTCCCTGGCTATTCAAGGTCTTTTCTGATTCCATACAAATCTTAAGATTATTTGTTCCAACTTTGTGAGAAAGTCCATGGTATTTTGATAGGGATTGCAGTGAATGTGTAAATTGCCCTGGGTATCATTGACATTTTCACAATATTAATTCTTCTTTTTTTTTAATTTTTTTAAATTTATTTATGATAGTCATACAGAGAGAGAGAGAGAGGCAGAGACACAGGCAGAGGGAGAAGCAGGCTCCATGCACCGGGAGCCTGACGTGGGATTCGATCCCGGGTCTCCAGGATCGCGCTCTGGGCCAAAGGCAGGCGCCAAACCGCTGCGCCACCCAGAGATCCCACAATATTAATTCTTCTAATCCATGAGCATGGAATATTTTTCCATCTCTTTGTGTCTTCCTCAATTGCTTTCACAAATATTTCATAGGGCAGCCTGGGTGGCTCAGTGGTTTAGTGCCGCCTTCCGCCCGGGGTGTGGTCCTGGACACCTGGGATCGTGTCCCACATCAGGCTCCCTGCATGGAGCCTGCTTCTCCCTCTGCCTGTATCTGTGCTTCTCTCTCTCTCTCTCTCTCTCTCTCTCTCTTTCATAAATGAATAAAATATTTAAAAATAATAATTAAAAAAGAAGTATTCTCTAGTTTTTAGGATATACATCCTATACCTCTTTGGTTAGGTTTATTCCTAGGTATCTTATGGTTTTTGGCGCAATTGTAAATGGGATTGTTTCCTTAATTCCTCTTTGTTCAATCTCATTGTTAGTGTATAGAAATGTCACTGATTTCTGGGCATTGATTTTGTATCCCACCACACTGCTGAATTGCTGTTTGAGTTCTAGCAATTTGGGGCAGAGTCTTTTGGGTTTTCTATGTAGAGTATCATGTCATCGGCGAAGAGGGAGAGTTTGACTTCTCTGACAATTTGAATGCCTTTTATTTCTTTTTGCTGCCTGATTGCTGAGGTTAAGACTTCTAGTACTATGTTGAATAACAGTGGTGAGAGTGGACATCTCTATTGTGTTCCTGATCTTAGGGGAAAGGCTCTCAGTTTTTCCTATTGAGAATGATATTCACTGTGGGCTTTTCATATATGGTATTTAAGATATTGAGAATTGTTCCCTCTATTCCTACACTTTGAAGAGTTTTAATCAGGAATGTATGCTGTATTTTGTCAAATGCTTTCTCTGCATCTATTAGAAAAATCACGTATTTCTTATTTTTTTCTCCTGTTGATGTGATCCATCTGTTGATTGTTTTATGAATGTTAGATCACCCTTGCATCCCGGGGATAAATCCCACTTGGTCATGGTGAATAATCTTCTTAATGTATTGTTGGATCCTACTGACTAGTATCTTGTTGAGAATTTTTGCATCCATGTTCACCAGGGATATTGGTCTATAATTCACCTTTTTAATGGGGCCTTTGCCTGGTTTTGGAATTAAGGTAATGCTGGCCTCGTAAAATGAGTTTGGAAGTATTTTGTCCCCTTCTATGCTTCAGATCAGTTTTAGTAGAACAGGTATTATTTCTTCTTTAAATGTTTGATAGAATTCACCTGGGAAGCCATCTGGCCCTGGACATTTGTGTCATGGAAGTTTTTGATGACTGCTTCAATTTCCTTGCTGGTTATTGGCCTGTTCAGGTTGTCTATTTCTTCCTGTTCAGTTTTGGTAATTTGTGGTTTTGCAGAAATGCATCCATTTCTTCTAGATTGCCTAATTTGTTGGCATGTAACTGCTCATAACATGTTTCTATATTCATTTGGATTTTCTTGGTATTGATTGTGATCTCTCCCCTTTCATTCATGATTTTAATTTGAGTCTTCTTTATTTTTAATAAGGCTGGCTAGGGGTTTATCTATCTTATCAATTCTTTCAGAGTCAACTCCTGGTTTTGTTTGTCTGTCCCACAGTTCTTCTGGTCTCTGTTTAATTGAGTTCTCCCCAAATCTTTACTTTCTTCTTCTGCTTGCTGTAGGTTTTATTTGCTGTTCTTTCTCCAGTTCCTTTAGGTGCAAGATTAGCTTGTGTATTTGAGTTTCCAATTTTTTGAAGGGGGCGTCTATTGTCATGTATTTCCTTCTTAGCACTGTTTTTGCTGTATCCCAAAGATTTTGAATGGTTGTATCTTCATTTTCATTAGTTTCCATGAATCTTTTTAATTCTTCTCTAATTTCTTGGTTGATGCATTCATCTTTTAGCAGGATGCTCTTTAACCTTCATGTGGGGGATCCCTGGGTGGCGCAGCGGTTTGGCGCTTGCATTTGGCCCAGGGCACGATCCTGGAGACCCGGTATTGAATCCCACATCGGGCTCCCGGTGCATGGAGCCTGCTTCTCCCTCTGTCAGTGTCTCTGCCTCTCTCTCTCTCTCTCTCTCTCTCTCTCTCTCTGACTATCATAAATAATAAATAAAATTAAAAAAAAAACCTCCATGTGTTTGAGTTTCTTCCAAATTTCTTATTGTGCTTGAGTTCTAGTTTCAAAGCATTATGGTCTGAAAATATACAGGGGACAATCCCAGTCTTTTGGTATCAGTTGAGACCTGATCTGTGACCCAGTTTGTGGTCCATTCTGAAGAAAGTTCCATGTGCACTTGAGAAGAATGTGTATTCAGCTGCATTTGGATGCAAAGTTCTGTGTATAGCTGTGAAATCTATTTGGTCTAGTGTACCATTTAAGGCCCTTGTTTCTTTGTTGATGTTCTGCTTAGAATATGTCATTTGTAGACAGTGCCATGTTGAAGTCTCCTACTATTAGTGTATTATTTAAATATCTCTTTACTTTGGTTAATTGATTGATATACTTGGCAGCTCCCACATTAGGGGCATAAATATTCATGACTGTTAGTTCTTCTTGTTGGATAGACCCTTCAAGTATGGTATAGTGTCCCTCTTCATTTCTTACTACAATCTTTGAGATAAACTTTAATTTATCTCATATGAGGATTGCTGCCCCAGCTTTCTTTTGAGGACCATTTGAATGATAAATGGTTCTCCACCTTTTCATTTTCAGGCTATAGGTGTCCTTAGGTCTAAAATGAGTCTCTTGTAGACAGCAAATAGATGGGTCTTGCTTTTTAATGCAGTCTGATACCCTGAATCTTTGATGGGATCATTTAGCCCATTCACATTCAGAGTAACTATTGAAAGATATGAATTTAGCGTCATCGTATTACCTATTCAGTCCCTGTTTTTGTGGATTGTTTCTTTGGGCTTCTTCTTTCTGTTAAAGGACAACCCCCCTTAATATTTATTGCAGAGCTGCTTTGGTGATCACATATTCTTTCAGTTTCTGCCTATCCTGGAAGCCCTTTACCTTTCCTTCTATCCTGAATGACAGCCTTGCTGAATAAAGTATTCTTGGCTACATGTTCTTCTCATTTAGTACCCTAAATATATCCTGCCAGCCCCTTCTGGCCTGCCAGGTCTCTGTGGAGAAGTCTGATAATTCCCTCCGTATAATTTAAGAATCTCTTGTCTCGTGCTGTTTTAAGAATTTTCTCTTATGTTTGAAATTTGCAAGTTTCACTATTAAATGTCAAGATGTTGAATGGTTTTTATTGATTTTTGAGGGGGTCCTCTCTCTCTCGGATCTGAATGCCTGTTTCCTTCCCCAATTAGGTAAGTTGTCAGCTACGATTTGTTCAAATATAGTCTGCGGTCCTATATCTCTCAGCCGTTTCTGGATTCTCAATTATACGTATATTCTTCCTTCTCAAGCTATAATTTATTTCCCTAAGCCTTTCCTCGTGGGCTCTTAATTGTTTATCTCTTTTTCCTCAGCTTCCTCCCTTGCCATCAACTTGTCTTCTATGTCACTCACCATCTCTTCCACCTTATTAAACCTAGCAATTAGGACATGTGGCAGAGAGTACTGTTCCTGGTTCTTTCTTTTGTGGTGAATTCTTCCTTCTAGTCATTTTGTCCACTAGTGCAGAGTGGCTGTAGAGCAGGCTGAGTCAAAAATATCAACCACGACCTAAATAAAGTATACTTTAGGTGATTCCAAAGAGGTCAGAGACCAGAAACTAAAAGAAAAAGAACAGAACAAAATAAAATGATCATAAAGTAAAAAACAAATTTTAAAACAAAGTAGTACAAGTAAAAAGTCAAAGACAAAAAACAAAGAAGAAAAAAGAAAAAGGACAAAGAAAAAAGGTAAAGAAAAGAGAAAAGGAAAAAAGGAAAAAAAAATTGGGGGATGGTGGTACTGGAAGAAGTAGTAGTGAAGAGAGAATTTAGTCTACCTGAGGCATCCTAGAGGTTGGTTCTCATGGTTCTGAATGTATTTTGTTCTGTATGTTAGAAGATGCTCAGTCCCAGATTTATATAAACCAGCAATTCTTATATAAAGCCCCAACATTAACCACCAAAACATAAACAGGATAAAAGAGGGGGACAGAATGGGAAGGAAGAGAGAATATAATCTCACAAAATGAACCAATATGGTGGTCCCCTGGATCTGGGTGTATGTTGGTTGTGTTTTAGAAGGTATTAACTTTCAGCATCATAAAACAAAACCAGGCAGAAAAAACAAAAAACAAAAACCCATATCTTGTATATCTACCAAAACTAAATTGTGGAAGGTAATCCAGAAATGAAAAATATATCTAAGACATGTAATTGTAGACATATGAAAGTCAAAAAGGAAAATACTTAAAAATGGAGAGCTGTTAAAATATTGTTGTTAAGGTGGGGAAAGTGAAAAAATATTAGAAATTTTAAGTGATATAAAAATGAGTCTTAATGGGAAAAAGAAAACAAAAAAAGGGGACCCTCTAGTTGCATAACTATTTTCTCTCAGTCCTGGAGTCCTGGAGCTTTCCTGCACTGCTTGGCCAATAACCAATAAACTTGCTCTTCCCCTGTTCTTCCAGCAATTCTTCTTGGGGAGGGGGTCTGCTGATTCTTAGGTGTGTGTATCTGGGGGAGAAGTCCCACCCCCCTGCCATGTCGGGGGCTCAGTGGGTGCTGTTTACCCTGTGAAGCCTTTGTTCCCTGGTGGCCCCACCCCTCCCCGGTACAAGATAAAACAAAGAGAAAAAACAACAATGGCGGCGGCCAGATTTCCAGCCCTGGAGTCGAGGTCCCTATGAGTAACTAACCTTAATCTCTCAGTCCACACTGGCTTAGATGCTCCTGGGGCAGCACAGGTGCACTGATCTGCACATCTTAAGAGGCACCCACTGGCAGGAGAGATCTCTTTGTCCTTTGCCCTCACCGCCTCTGCCTGTCCCAGGGAAGGATCTTCTGCTTTGTCTGCTTGGGAGCCCTGGGATCTAGGGTCCTGTGCCACTGGACCCATGCTCCTGGGGACTGCCTCTTTGGAAGGGACTGAGGACAGCCACCTCCAACCGGAACTGGCCCACCTAATCGACTGGCTTCTCCCAAATGCCCTGGAGGGCTGAGGCACTCCAGCCCTCTACCAATATCAGATAGTGGTTTGCAGTGAGCATTCCCCCGATGCCCTTCCTTTTATAGTGTCTCTGGAAATCTTGAAGCTTCACTGCCCCTCCTGTGATTCTGTCCGATTTCCCTGGTAAGCACTTTTCTGTCTATCAGGGAAAACTCTGGCATGGATTTTTAAGGTTCCCTCTTCTTCAGGGTTGGGCATTCCTGCCCCAGAGGCTTTCACTGGTCTGCTTTAGCCTGGCTACTCATGGTTCCCCTCCCCCACTTTATTATTTATTATTTTTATTTTTATTTTTCATCTTCCTACTTTGTTAGAAGTGAAAACTTTTCTTTCTGTAGCATTCCAGCTCTTCTCTTTTTAAATCTCAGGTTGAATTTATAGGTGTTCAGGATGTTTTGAAAGTTATCTAGGTAAGTTGTGGGGCCAGGTGAGTTGAGGACCCCTACTCTTCTGCTATCTTGCCTCTCCCTTCTCCTTTGATTATTATAAACTAGATATGCGGGGGATCCCTGGGTGGCGCAGCGGTTTGGCGCCTGCCTTTGGCCCAGGGCGCGATCCTGGAGACCCGGGATCGAATCCCACGTCAGGCTCCCGGTGTATGGAGCCTGCTTCTCCCTCTGCCTGTGTCTCTGCCTCTCTCTCTCTCACTGTGTGCCTATCATAAATAAATAAAACAAAAAAAAAAAATTAAAAAAAAAACTAGATATGCAATCAGTACATTATTGTCATCTATTCTTAATGTTGGGTTAGGAATGTGGTAGATGTAGATGTAATATTAATTACAATCATTTCTATGAATTGTTTAACTCATGCCTATACTGATATGCAGCAAAATAGAAACAATTACATTTGTAAACCAGACTGACTTGATTGTCAGCTTTACTTGACCACATGCAGCTTTGTTAAGAGCTTCTTAAATATGACAGATTAATATTGGAGAAAGAATATGAGTTTTAAAGTAAAAAAAAAATTGTTAAGTGCCTGGGCCTATGTCCACAAATTCCTAGCTATACAATGCTCAACAAATAGAGCAACCTGTGAGACTTGGTTTCTGATCTGTAAACTCAGGATGATAACGGTGACTTGCTTGATCATTTAACAGTGACTTGCTGGAATAGGTTTAGAAAACTCTAAGTTCTGGTCTGAGTTTTGACATATGAATTTGTATTGGAATTGAAGTTAGGGCCACAAAGAACAAAGTGACAATTCAACATTTATTAGAAAAACAGTAAACTCCAATCCTATGAAATGCAGTAAGCATTTGACCCTAAAGGCAGCATAAAGGATTGGTAAGGCAGGACAAAATTGGGGGTGAGTTTATCTGAGTGTGTGTGCTTGAGTGTATATATAAGGCTGAGGTTGTGTGAGTGTGCGTGTGTGTGTATTCAATTATATCAGTATTTATATGTATGTTTAGTAAAGAGGAGGAGTCATAAAACTCCTGTTTCTGAAAACAGAAACAAGGTGATACATAAGCTCATGCAGCTAAGCAGTAGTTGCATGGCATAACAAGTGCCATAGGAGGATAGCAACAAACACACAGCTGTGGTGTGATGGAATGGCTTGAGTTCTCATCCTATTACATGTTTTTGAGTTACAGGAAGTTTCTTACACAAGTTCAGACAAAGCTGGAATATAATAACTATATCCAGTACTGCTGCATAAAGTTTACACAAATTTACCAACAATTTGGGCACCTAGGAAAGGATAAATGTGGGATAAAATTCAGCCTACGGCCTGCCTGACAAATCATTGGCCCACCTTCTCTGGATGAAAAAGTGTCTTTCTTTGCTTCTTTCATTTGCATAAGAATGTTCTTTGGGCACCTCATGGCACTACCCCAGGAACTACAGACCACAGTAGGGAAATGAGCAATAGAAATGTGTTGTCAGAATAGACAGCCCTGCACCTACCTCTTCTTGTACACATATGAAGCATGAGTATTGGTTCAAGAGAGAAAGAAAATAATAGGCTAAGAGGGAACAATGTCCTGACTTGGGATGAGTTGGCCTTATTTTCCTTCTCACAATATGTCTGTCTTTGTTAGTTCAGGCTGCTATAACAAAATACCACTAACTGCATGCTTTAAACAACAGACATTTACAGTTGACCCTTGTCCTTGAATAATGCATGGTTTATGGGTGCCAAAGGCCTTCACAGTCAAAAAATCCATGTGTAACTTCTGAATCTCCAAAAACCTAAATACTGAGAACTTACTATTGACCAGATGCTTTACTGATAACAGTCAATTAACACATATTTTGCATATGTATTATAAACTGCATTCTTGTGATAAAGTAGGCTAGAGAAAAGAAAATGTTATTAAGAAAATTATAAGGAAGAGAAAATACATTTACAGGACTGTATTATAAAAAATTCACATATAAGTGGACCCATGTATAAGTAAATCCATGAAATTCAAACCTGTGTTGCTCAAGGATCATTTGTATTTCTTACGGTTTTAGGGCCTGGATTTTTGAGATCAGGGTGCAGCAAGAAGTGTGGGTGAGAGCTCTCTCCCTGTCTGCTCACATGGCCATTTCTCAGTGCATGTGCATGGAGAGAAATATTCCTCCTTTCCTTCATGCTCTTGTAAGAACACTAATCCCATTATAAGGGTCCCACTCTCATGACCTTGTCTAAGCCTCCCAAAGGCCTCCCCTCCCAACACCATCACATTATGGGTCAGGACTTCAACATATGAATTTTGCAGAGGCATAAATATTCAGCCCATAACACCTGAATTGACTTAAATGATCATTGTACACTCTAGGTAGCATGGGACAAAGATTATAGTACCAAACTTCTGAATAATCATGAGGGACATAAAGATCCAACTGGAACTAAAATTCTATCAGCATCATGCTTGGTTTTGACAAGCAATAATGGATCTTTGCTAACTTGCATTTCTATCCTGGTGTAATTTTTTCCCCATTTTTTGCAGTCCATCCTTATAAAGATATATGCAAATGTAAAGTATGTGGCAAACTTCAGCATATAAATGTATGAAGAAAATCATATTTTATATTCAAATCATTGAATTTTGAACTCAAAAGGACTTAGATTGATTATAAAAGATCAATCGTATTTTATAGATTAAAAAAATCAAGGTTAAAGGATTTTATTTATTTTTACTTTTCTGCATACCTAAAGTCTGTTTCTTGGGACATTGAAATCAGAACTAGATCCCTTGGCCCAGATTACAGTCATTCATTATTTCAACGATTATATGTATAGAAAGCCCACTATATGTAAAGTATGTGCTCAGTTCTAGAAAAGCAACTGTCACTAAGAAAATATGGCAGCAGATATTCCAGGACCAAGACTGGAAGAGAGTGATGATTGCAAAGTAAACATGGAAGGCAACTGGAAAGTTGAGCCTCAGATACCTCCCTGCTGTTTCATGACCTGAAAGCTCCCATGTGCCCCTGAGAGGACGAGACCAGCAAAGAGTTCAGATTAGGATTAAAAAATATACTTTATGTTAATACTTCATGATTAAAGAGGAGTAGAAAGTTCTGGATGAACATTGGTAATATGAAGAGTATACAATATTGACTCTAGGAGGAAGGAGTTTATGTGGTTGGAGACAATATTCTAGAGACATTAGAATACTGGGTTACAAATTTTAGATTTGTTTTTCCAAAAAATTTAGATAGAAATATATCATCCATTAATGCATAACAGTTTCTGAGCTTCCTCAAAGAGATCAGGACCCACTGCCTTGCTTAACTCCACAGATCACATTTGATTGTGTTTCAGGCTTTGAGACCCAACTGGTGGGTTGTGGAGTATTTAAAGAGTATTATAGTGACTAAGGAGATTTGGTGCTTATTGGTCTCTGACATAAGCTCCAGCCATTTGACTTGGCCAAATTCCAATGGCTTAGCCAATTCCTATGACCAAATCCCCTTTTCATGTACCTAGTCCAGTGGCTGAGTATTTATCTGGGCTTGTATCACTGCCCAATATATTATCAAAATTGTAAAAGGAAATGTAGAGGAAGGAAAGATGAGACCTCCATGACAGCAGAGATTACATCTGGACCTCTAGGGCATATAGCAAGTAGCAACTTACATGTTAAGTGTTAACCAAATGATAGATTATGTTTTAAATTGGGGCAAACTACTGCTTTCAGGCTAAATCCAGCCTATTGCCTGTCTTTTTAGACAAAAAAATCACTTAGTTTCAGGAGTTTTGTGCTGATTCTTTAAATTTCCTACATAGATGATTGTATTATCTGCAAACAAAAAAACAGTTTTATGTCTTCCTTTTATTTCTTTTTCTTGCTTTGTTCCATTGGCAAAGACTTCCAGTATGTCATTGGAAAGAAGTGGTAAGGGATCCCTGGGTGGCGCAGCGGTTTGGCGCCTGCCTTTGGCTCAGGGCGCGATCCTGGAGACCCGGGATCGAGTCCCACATCGGGCTCCCGTGCATGGAGCCTGCTTCTCCCTCTGCCTGTGTCTCTGCCTCTCTCTCCCTCTCTGTGTGACTATCATAAATAAATAAAAAAAATTAAAAAAAAAAAAAAGGAAAGAAGTGGTAAGAGGAGACATCATTGCCTTATACTTTACCTAAGAGAAAGCTTCAAGTTTCTCATTACTATGTAAGTTAGCTGTAGGTGTTTTTGTAGATAGTCTACCAAGTTGAGAAAATTGTCTATCCATAGTTTACTGAGATTAAATTTAATCATAAATAGGCGTTTGATTGACCTATACTTTGTCTGCAACTGTTGGTATTATCATGTGGTTTTTCTATTTTAATCAATTGATATGATAGATTACATAAATTGATATCCAGATGTTGATCCAGCCTTAAAATCCAGCAATGAATTATACTTAGTTATATATAGTTCTTATTACGTATAGTATACATAATATATAATAATAGTTTATTATTATAAGTATATAATTCCTACTCTACTTTTTAAGATTTGATTTGCTAATATTTTGTTCAGGGCTTTTGCATCTACTTCCATGAGAGATATTGGCCTGTAGTTTCATTTTCTTATAATGCTTGTCTGGTTTTGGTATTATGGTAATGCTAGCCTCATAGAATGAGTAGGAAGTATTTTGTTGGCTTCTCTCTGTTGAGAAAGATTACAGACAATTGATAAATTTTCTTGTTTTTGTGTGTGTGTGTGTGTGTGTAAAATTTATTCTTTAAATGTTTGGTAGAATTAATGAGTGAATTGATCTGGGCCTGGTGCTTTCTTTTCTGGAAAGTTATTAATGATTGATTCAATTTCTTTAATAAATATAATCCTGTTGAGATTGCTTATTTATTCTTGTGTGAGTTTTGACACATAGTGTTTTTCAAGAAATTGGCCCCATTTCATTAAGATTGTCAAATTTGTGGGCAAAGAGTTGTTCATGATATTTCTTTTTTGTTCTTTTCATTTCCATGGGCTCTGTAATAATGTCCCCTCTTTCTATTCTGATACCAGAAATTTGTGGCCTCTCTCTTACTTAATTTTTTTTTAAGTTGGCCTGGCTCGAGGCTTATTGGTTTTATTGATCTTTTAGAAGAACCAGCTTTTGGTTTCATTGATTTTTTTGCTTCCAATTTCATTGATTTCTGCTCTAATTGTTATTATTTTCTTCTACTTACATTGGATTGAATTTGATATTCTTTTTCTACTTTCCTCTTTTGGAGACTTAGATAATTGACTTTAGGTCCCTCTTTTTCTAATACATGCATTCAATGCTATAAATTTCCCTCTAAGTGCTGCTTCTGCTTGTAGCACAAGTGCTGGATATTAAGCTTTTCGATTATAATGTAAGTGCCTGACATTAAGCTTTTGATTGCTGAGGCATTCATTTCAAAGACATCTATCCTGAATAAATGTATTTCCAGCTCTATGACACAGCAACTCACAAAACAACCAGGTAAGGAACCAGGCAATCCCCACCCATAATATTCCCTGGGTGACCTAGGTAACTGACCACTTGAGTGACCCTGCTTCTCTCTTCCTACACTCTAATTCCGGTTCTCACGCTTTAAGTTTGACAATAAGGAGTGAACACACAAAACAGTAGGTACCTCATCCTCAAACACTAATAAAGGCAGGGCCTTAGGCCTGTGCTTTCTTTCTCTCTACCCATGTCCTAGCTCTGTGGCCTTCATGCATGCTGTGTATTCTCCATGACTTGTGAGTAATAAATCTTGTTCTTCAATGTTCCCTGATAATTTCTTACTGAAGTGTGTTGTTCTGCAATCATAATAGGAGCCAGAAGGGCCAGTCCAGCCACAATATTGACTCCACCTGGGAAATGTCTTGCCCCCACCACAAGTAATATGGACCCATGTTAAGTGTCTCAGGCATTCCTAGCCAATAGCAGCATCACTAATGATAGGCTGAAAGTGACACAGTATAGCTGCATCCCACAATTTTTCATGTCAGATTTTCATTTAGTTTAAGATATTGTCACATATGGATTATTTCATTTCTGATCTTTCAATTTTGATACTTCTTAAAATTTTCTTTTGTGCAATTGCCATTCCCATAATTTCAAGTATAATATTAAGAAATAGTGAGAATGGATACTTTTAATAGTCCCTGATCTTAAGATGAAAGCATTCAGTCTTTTGGCTGTTAGTATATTATCTTTTGGGTTTTTATAAATTTCCCTTCTCAGGCTGAGGAAGTTCTCTTCTATTTCTAGTTTCTTGAGTGTTTTCTTATTAAAGAAAGCATTCTGTTTTTTTTTTATTTTTTATTTTTTATAAATTAATTTTTATTGGTGTTCAATTTACCAACATACAGAATAACACCCAGTGCTCATCCCGTCAAGTGTCCCCCTCCGTGCCCGTCACCCATTCACCCCCACCCCCCGCCCTCCTCCCCTTCCACCACCCCTAGTTCATTTCCCAGAGTTAGAAGTCTTTATGTTCTGTGTCCCTTTCTGATATCTCCCACACATTTCTTCTCCCTTCCCTTATATTCCCCTTCACTATTATTCATATTCCCCAAATGAGTGAGAACATACACTGTTTGTCCTTCTCCGATTGACTTACTTCACTCAGCATAATACCCTCCAGTTCCATCCACGTTGAAGCAAATGGTGGGTATTTGTTGTTTCTAATGGCTGAGTAATATTCCATTGTATACATAAACCACATCTTCTTTATCCATTCATCTTTCGATGGGCACCGAGGCTCCTTCCACAGTTTGGCTATTGTGGACATGGCTGCTAGAAACATCGGGGTGCAGGTGCCCCGGCGTTTCATTGCATCTGAATCTTCGGGGTAAATCCCTAACAGTGCAATTGCTGGGTCGTAGGGCAGGTCTATTTTTAATTCTTTGAGGAACCTCCACACAGTTTTCCAGAGTGGCTGCACCAGTTCACATTCCCACCAACAGTGTAAGAGGGTTCCCTTTTCTCCGCATCCTCTCCAACATTTGTTGTTTCCTGCCTTATTAATTTTCCCCATTCTCACTGGTGTGAGGTGGTATCTCATTGTGGTTTTGATTTATATTTCCCTGATGGCAAGTGATGCAGAGCATTTTCTCATGTGCATGTTGGCCATGTCTATGTCTTCCTCTGTGAGATTTCTCTTCATGTCTTTTGCCCATTTCATGATTGGATTGTTTGTTTCTTTGCTGTTGAGTTTAAGAAGTTCTGTGAGACAAGACTCCATCAAAATCCTAGAGGAGAACACAGGCAACACCCTTTTTGAACTTGGCCACAGTAACTTCTTGCAAGATACATCCACAAAAACAAAAGAAACAAAAGCAAAAATGAACTATTGGGACTTCATCAAGATAAGAAGCTTTTGCACAGCAAAGGATACAGTCAACAAAACTCAAAGACAACCTACAGAATGGGAGAAGATATTTGCAAATAACATATCAGATAAAGGGCTAGTTTCCATTCTGGTTTTTATCAGAAGTTTTTTTTATCTATCAGTAGAGATAACCATGTGGTTTTTGTTTGTTATTCTATTGATATGATGCATTATATGAATTTATTTTCAGGTCTTAAACCAACTTTGGATTCCTGGAATAAATCCCACTTTGTCATGGTGAATGATGTTTCTACTATGCTGCTAGAAAAAGCTTGCTCATATTTCATTAAAGATTCTTACGTCTAGGGATGTTTGTGTGACTCAGTGGTTGAGTGTCTGCTTTTGGCTCAGGGTGTGATCGAGTCCCAGGATTGAGTCCCATATTGGGCTTCCTGCATGGAGCCTGTCTCTCCCTCTCCCTGTGTCTTTGTCTTTCTCTCTGTGTGTCTCTCATGAATAAATAAATAAAAATCTTAAAAAAAAAGATTTTTATACCTATATTCATAAGATATATTGTTCTGAAATCTCCTTTTTGTGATGTCTTTGTCTCTTGCTCTTCTCATCAAGTATTAGTAGATTTTCTTGAGTATATTTTTAAAATTTTTCCATATGACCTTATGACAATTTCCATATACTTTAAATAGCTGGAGTTTTTTCCCCATTATTTTCACCAGTTATGTTTATTTCATTGGTGTTAGCACTCCACAGGAATAAGGTCTCAGAGCCTATGCTCTTAAACCAATATGTGATATAGCCCAGTTTTCTCTGGGTACATGATTACTGATTTGAGATATAAATGCATAAATGCTCTTGGGAGTGCCAGATCTATGATGCACATTGAAAGAATTTTCAGCCACAATGGCAATGGGGACTTGAAACACCTTTTAATATAGAGTTCAGTGACCTCAACTGTTTTCAAGGTGCTATGTAGCCCAGGTGACAATAAGAACTGAATGTCTGTTGCAAATTTAGACACATCTAAGCATGTCTAGAGGAGAACAATTATCTATGAAGGAATAAAGAGGCTTAGGTGAACAAATCATCACTAAAGGAAAAGAGGGTCATTCAGCAGTTATTACTGGGATCATTTACATGAGCCATGACTTCATGATCTATTGTATTCAGCAGAACAATTTTAAGAATGAAAGAGAATGCTAATTATGAAAGAGAGCATTAATTATGCCATATAATATGCACAAACCATGACTGTTCTTGGCAAACCAGGATGTGTATTTATCCTGTTTATATAGCAGGTTTCATACTAAGCACAACATATACAATAGTGAGTTGCCATCAGACCAAGTTCACACAGATATTACAGCAGAGAGGAGGAGAATATGTTAAGAAAGCACTTACATGAGAATATAATTACAAAATCTGATCAGGACTATGAAGGAAATGGACTGAGAGCTGTGGAAATGTTTTCCAGGGAAATCGAATGTAGGCTGGGGATTCAGGGGTTTTTTTTCTTAGGAGGTTTGAACTAATAGCAAAAATATGAATAGGCATTAATTAAATGAGCAGGGAGGATGAAAAGAGCTCCAAGCAACAAAAGCAGCAGTTGCAAAGCCCCCAAGCAGAAGGGAATTTGACAGATGCAAGAAGAGGTAAAATGGTTTCATATGAGGACAAAGAAATAAGCAAAGATCAGATTATAAAATCTCTTCTATGCCATGTTAGAGCTTTGGCAAACTACTAAGGTGTTTTATTTATAACTGTGTGTGTATATGCGTATGTAGTACAATCAAGATCTTGAAGCAGAGCTCTGAACTTGTAGAAGGATAAAATGAAGTGTTTAAAATATAATTCACCATCACCTGTTTTATAGACAATTGCATAGAGCACAAAGCATTGCTGCCAGGAGCTCAAAATGTCTTCCTGAATTCTTTAGGTTGTTGTTGTTGTTGTTTTTAATGTTTTATTTATTTATTAGAGAAAGAGAAAGAGAATGCATGAACAGGGGGAGGGGCAAGAAGGAGAGGGAGAAGCAGGCTCCCCACTGAGCAGAGAGCCTAAGTGGGGTTCCCAGGACCCTGGTATCATGACCTGAGCTGAAGGCAGACACTTAACTGACTGAGCCACCCAGGCACCCCCAGTGTTCTAATAATAGGGTCTTTGTGTTTTGTCATAGCCTCCAGTGCCTGTAGGGAGTAGGAGCTAAAGAGTAGCATAATTCCCTTTTACTCTTCATCTGATCATTTTCATTGAGCAACATGTGAGCTTGCTTATGACAGGGGCATTCGTATAAATTGTTTTCTAGAAGCTCATTTGTCCTGGTGCCTCACTATGCTTGGCCCATGGACATATCTGGACATGTATGAATCGGCAAAGAATTAACTGCAGAACTCTTTAGGAGCTGTCATTTCACTGAGTTTTATGTAACTACACCTAGTTTTATCGAAAAATACCCTGGCCATTTTGAATTGGAAAATAAATGAAGGATGTCGGGGACAAGGAATAAAGGGATAAATACAGGAGATGTCCCTATTCATTTTCATCTTAGAAAAGACTCTATTAGTCAGCCATTGTTACAATAATACGTCATAACAAACCATCCAAATTCATCAGCTTTCAATAACAAGCCTTGTTCTCCTGTCCATCTGATCTAGGCTGAGTGATTCCTCTTTAGATTGTGGGCTACCTGGGTTTGATTCCCGCCCGAGGATTGTGTCCAGGTCTCCTCCATATGACTCCTTATTTTCTTTGGATCAGCTGGAAAAATGAGGAACATTCATCTCCTGGACAATTAGCTGAGCCCAAGATTTCTACATCAACAGGGAGAAAAGATTGCTCTTTCCACAATGGGAGAGGAACAGAAACAAATACTTGCTGAACTATAACCCAAATACTTATCAAGACTAAATCAGTGAATTCCATATGAGGTCTTTTCAACAGCAGAACAAATATGGATGCCAAACACATCATGACCATTTTCTCTCACAGGTAGTGTGCTCTTGTCCTCCTGCTAACCTGAACCCAAGTTCCTTAAATTTGAATTTGAAAGGAAGCTTGGAAAACTCATCTTTGGAAATTCAAAATGCAAGACCAGAAAGGATTGGTGCTGCATTTAAGATCTGTTAATCTCATCCTTCACTTCTCCACATCCTGAATTTCTTTGAAGTACTCAAAATTGCCAAGCTGTTTTACAATCCTTGCGTTGCTTATAATGTGCCTTTTGCCTGGAACATGGTCCCTGTCCACCTTTGTTATTCTGACAGATATATTCTGTCTTTCAAGACTCAGATCAAGGGACTCTTTCCATGGCATGGTTCCAGTATTTGGCAGTTAGCAAGCGGCTAATAGTTTTGTTGTTGTTGTTTTGTTGTTGAATAAATCATCATCATTGTACATTTAACTAAACTGAGTCCCAGAAAGTAAAAATGACTTATTCCAAATTATAGAGCATGTGGTCCCTTTAAAAAAGTCATCCAGGGATGCCTGGGTGGCTCAGCGGTTGAGCCTCTGACTTTGGCTCCAGGTGTGATCCTGGGGTTCTGGGATTGAGTCCCACATCAGGCTCACTACAAGGAGCCTGCTTCTCCCTCTGCCTATGTCTCTGCCTCTTTCTCTCTGTGTCTCCCGTGAATAAATAAAAAAAAAAATTTTTTTTTAAATTAAAAATAAATAAAAAGATAAGATAAATAAAAAGAAAAATAAGTCATACAGAAGTGGTGACAGATGCACACTGTCAGTTGCCAGTCCTTAGTAATATGAACCTGTTTGAGTCATTTTAGTAACCAGTTCATGAAGCCTCAGATTAGTTCTTAGAAAATCAATTGATTCACAAGGTCTCGATGTTAATATCATTTCTTTAATAATTTAGTACCATGGTCCTTTTAAAGTCATCTACCCTCCTTTTTTTTTTTTTAAGATTTTATTTATTTATTCCTGACACACACACACACACACACACACACAGAGGGAGTCCCCCGACATGGGACTCCAGGATCACACCCTGGGCTGAAGGTGGCGCCAAACCGCTGAGCCACCGGGGCTGCCCAACTACCCTCCTTTTTAAGTCATTAACTTAAAGTGGGTTTTATTCTTAGTCTTTAATTCCATCAAAAAACATTCTGCAGAAGCACACATCTAAAATAAGCTCAAGAGAAGGACTGGGGCAGATAAGATCTTTTCCTGAATGGGAGCTCTGCAAGGAGGTCTCAGGAGCTTATGAGAGGAGAGTCATGTCAGGCAGGTGGATTCTGGGCTATGGCTGGCAGTAGGCATGTGGTAGAGATCCACAGAATCTGATGGATAAGGGAGAGTCTCAAAAGGGGATCCAGCAGGGAAATATCATCTTAATTCCTACCCTCTCCCAAACTTTTGCATAGTACCTTAGTGTTTATGACACAGTCTTACCTACACTGCATATAGTATCATACCTACCAGTGAGGTAGGTATCAATAGTCTCTACAGTCAATACTCAGAGAGATCAATTAAAAAAAAAAACTGTCTGACCAGGAAATGGTAATCCAGAAGTCTAATCCACATCTTTTGGCTACTAATTGATGTCATGTTCTTTACTATATGACATACAGGAGATGAAGGGAAGCAGAGAGCAGTGAGTCTGAAGACAGAGAGTGGACACTTAACCCTGGGTGTGAACTGAAAGAAAACCTAAGTGGCCCAGTGGTAGACTTCCACTGAGTAACAAAGAGAGAAGCCTAGTTACTGAAACTGAGAAACAAAGTGAGAAACTGGGCACAGAAATATGGCAAGAACATACATTTATAAAAAAATGTTGCATTACTAGAGAGTCTGAGCCAATTTTATTTTTTAGAACTAAAGTATTCAAGATAAGGTAAAGTTACCTGTACAGATGGGTACTCGGTACATGCTAATTATTTTTCCTGTAGAGAGAAACAAGATCAATTAAAGGCTTACCACATGTAAAGCGTCAGAAGTAGAATGTAATGCTACATGTTTGAGGAATGACAAGTAGTTCATGTGCAATTAAGGTAAAGCATATAAAAATGTCAAAAACAATGAAGAAATGCTAATTGAGACCAATGTGTAAAAAAAAAAAAGAGAGAGAGAGGGGGAGAGAGAGAGAGAGAGAGAGAATGAGACCAGTGTGTGAGAGTACATGAAAGTCTTGTTATAGGGATGTGCTGTGTTCTTGAGGAACATAAAAGAAATTGGTATTAATTACGTTTGGCTTTTTTTTTCTTATCCCTTCCCTAATTTTACTCAGTGTTTATCCAAATGAAATGAAAATGGTGCTACACCTTAGCTCAAAACTCTCACTTTTTACCTGGTAGAAAATAGAGAGTAGAGTCATTAAATCACTTACACAGCTTTTCTTTTAATCACTCGCTTAATATATTTTCATCATTCATCAAAGGGAACCTTGGAAACCATTTTCTAACTTGGAGTCTACTTGAGACCTGCTAGGGAAAACCTAACAGTTGATCTTCCCAGGAGAATTTTGAAGCTAGTTTTCCTACAGAGCATAGTTCAGGTCTGCCACTGAGAGCCTGTGTGATCTCAGGGAAATCATTTTCTCTTTCTGGACTTGGGTCCCATTACTCCTAAAATAAAGGGTTTAGATTCAAAGTCAACTGCAATAAATGGTCTGTTCAATGGCTAATCCTCTGAGCACCATAGTCTTTAGGAGTAAATGGAGCTTTCATTCTTAAGACACCAGGATTTTGGTGGAGGCATAGAAACATTCCCCAAGTCCCCTGAGTTTTTAAGTTAAAGCCACGTACACTCCTTTCTGGGAAGCAGGTGACAGCAGGAATGTGTGCACTAAAATGAACTCACGATGACCGTGGGCCATGGACTTCATTCATAGTTGATGATTAGTGAGAATGCATCTTTAACTTTTGTTTGGTTGATTGCTTTTGCCAAATAACTGGTTATACCGTTCATGTGAATGGACATAGATTTGTTAGAACCAGGTCACCTGACAGGTTCCTCATTCTCCTTTGATTCACCAGTACTGCTTCCTGGATTTGAAGGGGGGAGTCCTATAGCTGGAGTCATAAATACATGATTTAGTACAAATAAATTGACTTATTAATAGAATGTATATTTACGGAGGTCTCTCCGCCCAGTGTTAAGGGCTAATTATCACTGCTTATTTACTGCCTCTTTAGAGGGTAGAGCCTCCCCACAGAATCATTTGCTTTGGCACTAAACCAGGATGTGTGAGTTGCTCCACTGAAAAGGCATTTGTAACACCCGAGGCATGAAACAAGATTAGGCTAATCTAGCCTCTAGAGATGACCTGAAACTTTCTTTCACTTAATATTTATTCCTATCATTTCTGGTTGATTTTGAACATTTCTTTCAGAATTTTATACAAGCTGGTACAGCTTTAGACATAGGACACATATGTAAAAGCACTTCTAACATATGTTTTACTGTTTACATAAAGATAGTATAAGCTGGGGCAGCCCGGGTGGCTCAGCGGTTTAGCAACGCCTTCAGCCCAGGACATGAGCCTGGAGACCCGGGATTGAATCCCACGTCAGGCTCCCTGCATGGAACCTGCTACTCCCTCTGCCTTTGTTTCTTTGTTTCTGTGCCTCTCTCTCTCTCTCTCTCTCTCTCTCTCTCTCTCTCTCTCATTCTCTCTGTGTGTATCTTTCATTAATAGATAAATAAAATCTTAAAAAAAAAGATAGTGTAGACTATTTACAGATTGATTTAGGGATTTTCCATTTATAGCTTGTGTCAATAGTCCACTATCATCAACCTTTTCCTCTACTGTTATGGGCTGAATAGTGTTCCCTTAAAATCCTAACCCCCAGGACCTCAGATGGTGACTGTATTTGGTTATAGGAACTTTGAAGAGAAAAGTAAAGTAAAATGAGGTCATATGGATGGGCCTTAATCATCATGAGTGGTGTCCTTATAAGGAGATTATGACATACACATGTACAGAGGGATAACCATGTGAGGACACAGGGAGAAGGCAGCCATTGCAAACTAAAGAGAGAGTCCTCTGGGGAAATCAAACCTGTTGACATCTTGATCTTGGACTTCTAGCATCCAGAACATAGTCAAATTTCTCTAGAAGCTGGAAGACTGGCATGGAACTGATTCTCCCTTAGAATGAAGCAACCTACTCCACATCTTAATTTTGGATTTGTAGCTTCCAGACTATGAAAAAAAAACACATTTCTGTTTTAAACCACCCAGTTTGTGGGAGTTTCTTATAGCAGCCCTGGGAAACGAATATACAGCTTACTCTGAAGGTATTGTCTAATGTACCTCTAGAGCTTCTGATCTCTTGTAATTAATTCTATCTTGTATAAATGGTAGTGTTATGGACCAAATGCACATGTCCATTCAAAATTCACAATTGAATTACAAAATGAAATCCTAACTCCTGAGGTGATGGGGTTAGTAGGTGGAGACTTTGGGAGCTGATTAATTATAAAAGAGGCTAGAGAAAGATTCCTTATTTCTTCAGCCATGTGAGGACATGCAAAAAGTTGGCCACTTATCTGAAAAGTTCTCACCAGACATCAGAAACAGACTATGCCGGTGTCCTCTTCTTGGACTTCCAGCCTCCAGAGTTGTGAGAAAACAAAACAAAACAAAAACCAAATAACTTCTGTTGGTTAGAAGCTACCTAGCTTATAGTATTTTATAACTGTTCTGTTGTATAGCAGCCTGAACAGACGAAGACAGATAGCTCCTCTAGTAAATCATTTGTTTCTCTATTAACTCTTTCCTCAAAGTCTAGCCTGTGTTTTGTGCATTCTACATCTTGCCTTGAATTTTGTTTGTTGGTCTGTTTCTCATGAGTTCTGTGTCTTTTCATGTAAAAATCTATATAAAATCTTTATGAGATTTCTTTCCTCCTCCAGATTTCAGTTAGCGACGAATAGCGTTGCAATTATCTAGTCTATGTACCTCCCTCTGTACGTTGCAGACCTCTGTTTAGTTGGATGGAATTGCTAGACCCTAAGGCATGCCAATGTTTTATGTGAAAAGAAAATGCAAACTCTTCTAAAATAGATTAGCAGTGTACATTCCCACCAGCAGTGAAGAGTGAGTTTGAATCATGTTGCACATTTTACATGACATTTACATTTCTCCTCTATGAATTTTCTGTGCATGACCCTTGTTCCCTTTTCTACTAGTTCTTAGGATTTTTCTTGTCATTTTGTCACAATTTTTTTTATATTAGGAATATGATTCTTTTATGTGGTTATTGCCTTCAAGGTAAGCCTTTGCCTTTCTAAATTACTCTTCATTGCAATGTAGAGAAGTTCTCTTTTCATTTTAAGGAGTCGGGTATACTGATATTTTCTATTGTGATTAGTTCACTTGATGTTCCCTCAGAAAATATGTCTCCATTCACAAATTGGATCATTAGTTGTGTATATTTTTCCCTGAATTTTCTTAAGTTATTATTTTTCCATTTTTGCCATCTGGGATGTAGTTTGATGTGTGGTGTGGGAGGAAGACCTAACTTTAATGTTTTCCTCAAATAGCTACATAATCATCCAAATTTATTTAGGAATAGTTGTCTCATTCTACATGTTTTTAAAATTTCTTTTTATATACTGCTATTTCCTTGTGCCGGGTTTTATTTTTAACCCATTCCGCTATATCTACCTGCATATCTATTCCTCTACTATCATCAAACTTATTTAAATAATCATTGCTTTATACCAAAGTTTAAAAGCTGTCACTGCTGTCATTCTCTTACTGGTCTATTTTCCCACTTCAATATGTCTTAGTGGGTCAACTTTAGGATCATTATGCTAGGATTTAAAATAGATTGTGGAAGCACCTGTGTTGGTTCTGGTTCAGTTGGTTAAGGTTCTGATTCTTGATTTTGGCTCAGGTCATGATCTCATGGGTCATGAGATCGAGCCCCACATGGGGTTCTGTGCTCAGGGGGAGTCTGCTTGAGATTCTCTCTCTCTGCCCCTCCTCACACTTGCACATGTGCTTTCTCTTTCTCTCTCTCAAATACAAAAATATTTAAAAAATTAAAAAAAATAAAATTGATTGTGTACCACAGTATTTATAATTATAAGTAAAACTATAAAGTAGAAGTGTTATACTGCCAGGAATGTGCCCTAGAATATGGTGAGCCAGTGTGTTGTGTGCATAGCCACATTTTATTTTCTGTTCTGGAAAATAAAACATCTTCTTTTATAAGGTGGATTATTGCTTCTATTTCTATTTTATTACCTCCACTTTTGGAATGTCTTCTCTGGGTAATTTGGATTTCTGTTCTCTGTTCTTTGTAGTTATGAGTTTTCTCAGTGCCATCCTTACCTAGTTTCCTGAATATGGGGGGGGGGTGGATTTCCCCATTTTTCAGTAGCATCACTAAGTCTGTATTGTTCAGTACTGGCTTGGGTTCAATATGCATTTTACATGTGTTATAGCTACAGCATGTCAATGTCTTTGCAATTTTTACTTTATTTATGGTTATATAATTTTTCTTCCTTACCTTTACCTCAATTGTTGTTTTTCTACCCTTATCTGCTTATACCTGCTTATCATCTGACTCACCAATTTTTTCTCCCTGAGGATAAATATGGAGGTTCATTTGTTTTTTAATAGGCAAACCACCTTGATGCATTTTATTAATGACCATAGGTGCATGGTTGTCTTTCCTTTAAATCTTGTATCAGTTTCCTGTAATAAATCTTTTTCTATTTACCTGATATCCCACTAAATTTTCTCTTGATTTCTTTGTTTCTGTTTCACAGCACCCATTCCATGTTTGGTTTTGTTTGATTTTTCTCTTTTCTCCTGAGTATCCTGGATCCATGTTTGCAAACATGCTGGGACCAAGAGTTTGATTGCTTGTAACCCTGGTGACTGCAAATCCTGTTTTGTCCACTCAGACCAATTTATTCCTATTTCATGGCATCCTATCCAGTGTAGAACTTGAGGATTTTTAAATTTCAAATGAGGTGTTAGTATTAATAGTTGTGTGAAGTAAACCAGAATTGGTTTCTTGAATGTCTTCTTTATCCTTTAAGCTTCTGTCCTGACCCCTCTGAGTGTGTGTGAGGCTTGTGTAGAATGAGGACAGTTCTCACTCAGTTAAAGTGATAAGATGCTCAGCCTTTCCGGGTCAAGCAAATGAATATCTATCTCTCAAGGACAGGTTCCAGGCAACTCGGTGACATGGCTAAGGACAATTCTCACCCCTTGCATTAGGTGGTGGAAGAAATGTTCAGGGTGGGTGCATCCGCCACCTCGATGCAGCAGGAAATACTGATTGTTTTTACCCTCCCCGTGTGGGTGAGAAGCATAGTGTTGTCAGGAGGCAATCCCATGGGTTCTATAGCAAATGGGTAAAGCTATAGGATTCCTATTTGTGAAATATGTACAGAAAATGAATTCTGAGGGTTCCCAAGTATAAGGGTATATAAAGCAGTTCTTAATGCCCTTGCTGCACTGGTTTTATTTCTGTATTAGAGGATATGAATCTAAAAATGTAATCAAGCAATGATGTAATCGGTAGTACTTCTTTTATATTTCAATAAGCTGCTCTGGCAGCACTGAGTGGAAAAATTAAAATGAAAAAGTCTATTTTTAATGAAAAATTAATTTCCTAATTTTCATGTATCAAAAATTTGCCAATGAACCAATAATTTTCATAAAATGCCTATCAAGTATGATCACCCCACGGCCATGCGGCCATGGTGCACCTCAGCTCATGTGAAAGCTGGAAGACGTGTCAACATCTACTTCAAAGAATAGCTTTTCTTTTACAAAAACTGCATCCAAAGACTTCAAATAGAAACTCAGTTAATTCCAGTTCAATGAGTTTTATCTGTATCACAGGATCAAGAAAAGCTTTTGAAATAATTTATTTTAAGAACAAGCATTTCACAATTTTGTGAATGTCACTGTAAATTCAGTTAAAATGCAGTGAAAAAAATGTCATTATGTTTTCATAGTGGTAATGTTAATATAAATTTTTGTTTTCACCACTTGGTGAAATTTTTACATAATTTTTACTTAATTCGGACATCTACAAAGCAGAAATGTAGTTGAATTGCTTGTTCTACATCTATAGATTGTAATTGTGTCCAAACAGCCACATTTTACCAATTGAAATAAAAGCTATACTTATTTGTCAAAAGTACAAATACGTTTACACAAAAACATTTAAGGTAATTGCACCACGAAATTTTGTTATGAAACTGGTGTGGAATAAAATAAATATTTGCTTAACATTAGTATATGTGGTTCTTCTGCTGCTCAGAAATGTTAGAATTCACTTTTTAACTCACTCTAAGCATCCTAAGGTAAAAATGAAGATATTTAAAAGAAATTCTTTAAACTTTCTTTTCATGTTTTCCCAAAGCATTTAGGGATTTTTATCAGTGTTAAATAGTTGGAACTTAAAAAAGAAAACGTCAGATTTTGAGGCTTTTAGCCAACTGTTACCTTACAAACAAAAAAACAAAAAATTGAATTTCTACAACACTGAGGGAAAGACTCGACAAAATAAATTACAAGTCTAATATTTAACTTTGATATTATATAATTGCACCTTATGTATTTCAACTCAGGGAGGAATATTTACAAAGAGCCCCTATATTTTATTGGATGATTGATATTCTCCATTTAATGGAATGAACTTTAGAAGGATTCTGATTTTGCTACAGCTAAATTTGATGAAACAAATAACTTCTGGACAACATAGTTGACTACTTTCCTATAAAAATATTTGTAAAATAAATGATTTTTTTACTGAGGAGAAAAAAACACAGTACCTTTGAACAAGAACATATGTAGCCTAAATATTTAAATATAAAAAGTTAGAAATTGGGTTCCTGGGTGGCTCAGTGGTTGAATGTCTGCTTTTGGCTCAGGTCATGATCCTGGGGTCCTGTCATCTAATCCCCCAACAGGGTCCCCACAGTGAGCCTGCTTCTCCCTCTGCCTATGTCTCTACCTCTCTCTCTGTGTCTTTCATGAATAAATAAATAAAATCCTTTAACAAAATTTATAAATAAGGATATATTCAATTTAATAAAGGAAATTCAATTTACCATCTTAGTAGTTTACTTAACTAAAAATAATCTGTACTATAGAAAAGGATTATTTGAAAGTGCCAACAATTTCAAATTTATTAAGCATAAAATACAACTCTGATCATAACTGCAGGTGATTTTTTGAATGATGTGAAAGTAAGATTATATTGAAAAAACATATTTTTTTTAAGAAAACAATACCAGTAGCATGGTATTAGAGAAAGACATGGACATGAAACTGATTCAAGAAGTAGATATGTCCTAATAATGACCACTCTGTTTATATTCTTTTTAACTGATAGTTAATATAAAACTCATTTTTGCCGTGATTTAGTATATATGAATATTATAAATAGATGTTATTTTATTTTTGGAAAGGATTTTATTTATTTTTTAAAGATTTTTTAAAATTTTATTTATTTATTCATGAAAGACACACACACACACACACACACACACACACACACACACAGCACAAAGAGGCAGAGACAGAAGCAGGCTCCATGCAGGAAGCCCAATGTGGGACTCGATCCCAGGACTCCGGGATCACACCCTGAGCCAAAAGCAGACACTCAAATGCTGAGCCACCCAGGTGTCCCTAGAAAGGATTTTACATTTAAAAACATTTTTTTAAATAACTAAGTTTGGGGGACCTGGGTGGCTCAGGTGGTTAAGCATCTGCCTTCAGCTCAGCTCATGATGCCTGGGTCCTGGGATGGAGTCCAGCATCAGGCTCCTTGCTTAGCAAAAGTTTGCTTATCCCTCTCCCTCTGCCCTACCCCCCATTCGTGCTCTCTTTCACTCTTCTCACTCTTTCACTCAAATAAATAAAATCTTAAAAAAAGACAATAACTCTAAGTTCACCAACATAATAAAACCTGCTAATCAATCAAGTAAACATAAAAAATACATTTTTCATTCATTATCTCCAAGTGACTCATTTTGAACATAAATCATGCAGTTTGTCACCATACACTTAATTCTCTTATTGTTCACTCAGGGATCAGCAAGTGGTCTTACACTGATGAAAAGCTAGAGATGAGGATTGTGTTTCTCCCCTGCCTATCACACATTTGTGCTGCTCTTCTCTGTATTGACATACAATTTATCTTTTGCTAAACTAGTGTTTCTTAAGGCATCACTCAAGTTAACACCTTCTGTCCAACATCTGAATTATGTGAGAAGCATTATGATTCTAGATTCAGAAGAACTGCTCCAGATACATAGAGTCAGAATCAGGGTGAAGGATAGAGAATTAGCATTTTCAATGGTCTTGGATGCCTCTATCTTGAGAAGCCATGCTGTCTAGGGCCAGAAAACAAAATGAACAGGATAATAAAAAAGTAGGAATTGGGGAAAGACAGGAAGAGACACTGACATTAAGGCTGGTGGAGAGCAAGACTTCAAACAGACAAAATGTGATGCTTCCAAGGAGAGAGAGAACGGTAAAATGCCATGCTGTATGGTCATTTAGGAATTATCAGTGAGTCTTTTTATTAGATTTTCAAGAAAATATTCAGATTGCAAGAGATTAAAAAGCTTTTGCCTTTCCCTGTGATATAAATTCCCACGCTCCCTGCAGTTTTCCCATGAGAACCCTGGGGATGCTTTTCCTTCCTTGGAATTGACCACCCAAGCTGACGTGGAACCTCCAGGCTTACCCATCACAAACTTGCCCAGATGGTCCTCTGTTCCTTCTTGGCAGAGCTGAGAGCATACCCCTGGTGGAGAAAGTCTAGAACATCGAACTGCAGAGCACCTTGAGGAGGGAAGGAAGAATCTTGAAATGCCTTTTATTTTATTTTTTTAAGGGTGTCTTCACATCTCTGAGTAAGGAGGAAAAAAAAAATAGATCCTCTGCTGTAAGCGTTTCACTGGGCAGTTTTTCAAATTAATGCAGTTTAACTATTACATTAACTTAATGGCTATTTTCCCCTACTTTAACCATGTTAAATGTGCCGGCAAAAATGAGCTTCATGCCGTCTCTTTCAAGTCTCAGAGGCATCTTTAGAGCTGCTGCTTATCTCCTGGATCATAAAGCTGCATAATTTAGTATTCAAACAATTCATTTAAAACTGAAGCCCTCAGAATTACCGTAAAATTAATCAGAACAAAGTCATCTTAACCCATCAGTTTGGTTTATCTCTGGTTAGCAAATTTGCAAGAGAAATTGAGATAAATAAAAACATTGACCGAGCCTGGGTTTCCTTCTGGTTAGAATCCTCCACTCCCAGAGTTATCAATATAGGTTTTGACGAAGGCTATGGGTCACCATTGTAGTGATCCCTTCCTAATTGTGATAAATCAGGACTTTAATGTCGTTCCATGTTGTTAACTCCGGAGCTACTTCTTAGCTATATATTGTATTACTCTCATTATTATTTTCATAATAGTAGCAAACATTTATGGAGGGTTCATAATAAGGCAAGTTCTGCTCTCATGTCTTTCTATGTATTAATTTATTTAATCCTCAAAATAGCCCTATGGAGTAGCTCCTAAGGAACTAGGAAATAGTTCCCCTTAGGAAATAAAGGGGTTGAAACACAGAGTGATCGACTAACTTCCCAAGGCCACACCAGTGACAAATCACAGAGCCAGAATCCAGAACTGGGTGGTCTGCCTCAAAGCCAGCAATCCCAACCACCCACTACACTTTTTCTACTTCAGAGGAAAATTTAGCATCTTCCTTCAGAAAATACTTTTCGAGCATTTGCTAAGATATTTTGGCTCTTCTAAATGAGATCATTTTGTCACTCAGAGGCAGTGTTGTGGAGTATAAAGGACCCAGGCTTTGGGGTCAGATGGATCCTGATTGAATCTGACTCCACCTCTCACTGCCTAAGTGACCTCTCGCCACTTAGCATTTCAAAGCTTCGGTCTCCACAATAGAAAAAAAGCAAAGATAATTATACCTACCTCACACATCTATTTCAAGAATAAAAGATGAGTTATAAAATCACAGTGCCAGGGATGTAAGAGGTCTCACGAGTCTTCTTTCTTCTCCACCTCTCCCCTCACTATCATTCAAGGGATTGCATATGGACCCATGCAACCCAAGAACTGTTATTCACAGATGCACTTGAAAAAAAGTGGGCACCTTGCCTCTAACACACCTTCCCCTCTCTTTTTCAGTGCCCTTCTTCTCCCCTGGCAGATTGATGTTCTCGTGTCAATTTTTTTCTTCTCAGGGAGTAGTCAGACTTCCTTGCATGTAATTAGTATTGGACTTTCAGATCCAAATATGGTTGATATGGCCATATTTCAGCCTTCCAGAAATCCTATGAAGGAAAACACTGTCATTCTGTGTGTCAATAAGAAATCTGGGGCAGCCCCGGGTGGCTCAGTGGTTTAACGCTGCCTTCGGCCCAGGGCCTGATCCTGAAGACCCGGGATCGAGTCCCACGTTGAGCTCCCTGCATGGAGCCTGTTTCTCCCTCTCTCTCTCTCTCTCTCTCTCTCTCTCTCTCGAATTAAAAAAAAAAAAAATAGCCCTCAACTGAAGTTTAAAAAAAAAAAAAAAAGAAGAAGAAATCTGACCCTACTGCATAGGTTACTTATAAAACCTACCCCTAAGGAGAGGTGGGCCCAGGCTCATCCAATTTTGCATAACGTCCACCATATCAAAATGGCTTCAGGATTGTCTTTGCCTACTTGATGCTAGGGACTGTGGTGGGTATTATGGCAGACACAAAGCTGGACAGGGAGCCTTCCTTTATTAAGTTTAAGAAACTTCTCATTACTGTGAGAGTCCCCATTTCTCCCAACCAGTGCTCCTCAGGTACCCTTTGATCTCAGAGCTCTGTTTTACTCTGCACAGAACAAAGAGAAAAATAAAAGATGCAAGTATTTACATACATCCAAGTAGAAAACCAATGACAATGCATATACAAACACAAAATAAAAGGGGTGACCAAAAAAAACCCAGACAACTTTTCTTTTTTTGCCATCTTTTTCAAAAGCATACCCACCATTTGTTAATTTCCTGGACCTTAAATGACTAATTGGTAGAACGAGAAAGTTGTGTCTTTACCTATTCACAGGGGGGAAATCAGAGGCTATATATTTACCCAAGGCCTCACATGTTGTAGATGGTAAAGCTGAAACCATTCTACCTTCTGTCATATTGGAAAGGCTTAGAAAGCCACCAACTCCATCTGCAGAGCCTCCCTTGCTGTGAGGGGTCAGTGTGTACTCAGGGATACCTGGGAGGCAGGACTGAGTCAGAGTCCATCACCCTGTAGCCCAAGCTATTAGCGCTGACTCACAGGTCTTCTCACAGCAGCTTGTCAGAGTTCCTTCTCCAAGTTGCTGAGCATCGAGAAGCTGAAGCCCTGGAATTTTCCTCATGTGACTTCCTGATCCCAGGACTCAGATCCCAGGACCCTATTTACTGCTGGGAACTTCTCTTGGAATAGCCCTAGGGGATAAGCTTGGTGTCCCTCCAAAGTTGTTTCTTCAGCCTTCCCAGTTTCGTAAGCACCTAATTCTCTGTGTTGAATCTCTTCCTAGTAAATACTTTGGTGGTCTCTCTTTCCTGCACAGAAGTCATATACAAATTCAGGTAAGAGATCTTCTACATCTGGACCTCTGGAGGCAATATTTTAATGAATCTCAGACAAAAGGAAAGCTAATACCTATCTACTTTGCATTTTTTTTAAAAAATCAGTTCTGTTCCTATCTAACTTGCTTGAAGAACTTTAGGTCTTTTTAGAAGTAAAGAAAAATAAGGGTTAGAAAATAAAGAAAAACATGTGGGATGTTCCTCTTTGCCCTTGGGTAAAGTACACTCATAATGACCCTTTAGATTTATATATCATATTATGTTTTATGAAGCATTTATAATATCTCATTCAGTTCACGCAGCAGGCCTCTGAGGTAAGCATGGGAGCATGGCGGCAGTTATAACACATTCTTCCCATTAGAAAACAAGGACCTTTAGGTGAGGCCATGTTGTTATACCCCCTCCCTGGGGTCGTAGATTTAACACCTGGTGGTGTCTAGCACAGAAGCACATAATATAAGCTTAATGAATTTATGAATCTGTGAATTAAATTCTGGGAAGCAAGGTGTCTTTCCATGATCAGAGTGAGTAAGTGGTAGAACCAAGATTTTAGAATCCAAACCCCATGCATATGCAGTTATAGCTGAGAAAAATCATTAATTACATTCATATGATTCCTCGAAAGCCTACATAATGCTTGTTAGACAGAAGAAAACTGCTGTAGGGCCAGGTTCAATGATCCCATACAAATTCTTAAGTTAGATTCAAGTCCTGTCTCCGTCACTTTTTAGCTTATGACAGTTTCTACACATATAAAATGACAGTGTTAATTACTTCTTTATACTCAGTAACTAAGAGACTACACATGGGTGTGTCCATTGTTAGCCACGGACAAATCTCATAATCCTTATCATTTACAGTTTTTTTTTTTTTTTTAAAGCAGCGGTACAGAGCGTGGAATCTAATGAACTGAGTGCTGATTTGGATGCATTGGCATTCTTCCAAAGTCATCATTTACTGTTTATAATTTATATAGAGCACATAACACCCACAGCATTTTTAAGCTTATGCAAATGTAGTTTAAATGTATCTAGTATATGGAGGAGGTTGCTATCTCCCACATGTCTGTCTTACTGTAGCAGGAAAAATCACCCTTCCCTGCCAAGATCTTGAGCTAGAGCCTTCTCTGGATGCTATTCACCTTGTAGGGGAAAATGAGCCACAGGTCAAATGAGGGAGGCATTTGAGTTGGACCCTGAGACAAATCTACTCGGAATTCTCCAGTAATTCAAACACCTCATTGGATTGAGATTTCATTCTTTATAAAATGAAAAAGTTGGATTTCATCTCTAAGTTCATGTACTGCTCTGACATTCTTAGATTTTAGATTGTGTGTGTGTGTGTGTGTGTGTGTGTACTGTTGCTTTTTTTTTTCTTTTCTTTTTCTTTTTTTTTTTTTTTTAGGGATACTTTCTAGAGGCTTTCATACAAAATTTGTTTACTTGGCAATCTAAGCTATTACCTGAATCTTACAGCAAGGTAGAAATTCTCACTGAAAGAAGAACTGGAAACTGTCTGAAAATCACTAAAATAGATGGGAGTCCTTTTGTAAAGGTGCACACAGGTGAAAGGCCTTGCCTCGGTTCTCTGAAATTTTCAACCTTGAAGTTATCTGGAAACATCCCTGGCAGATGTAGCTTGTGTAAGAGCGTACAGGTAGAGACAAAGCTGGTGTTCCACAGTGTTACCAGCAATAATCACTAAATCCCAAATAAATGAGGAGGTAAAATTGCCTACAAATATCAAACTCAGTGGTGTCAGATCATAACTTCATTATTTTAGATTTCAGTTTGTCCTCTTTTTTCAGGTAAGAGACTTATTTCAAGAAAAACTCAATGCTGGATATTCTTCTTTTCCTGTTGTAGGTAGGATCATCTCTAAATTCCCAAGTAGATGAGAAGGAGGATTTAATTTAGCATTTATTCTAAATCCCCAAGTCATATCATGGCATAGGGGAGGAGAGTGCCTCTGGTGGACAGCTGCCTTATTGTCTCACCTGGCACCTGCTGACATGAGAGGTGCTGCCCGGTGCTCTCTCTCCTTCAGCTATTTATGCAGGCACCACCTGAGACTACTGTCTCCCTAACCGTTTTCCTATTTCAGGATGCATGTTGACATCCTCAAGGGGATTACCTTATCCTAATCACAGAGCCCCTGAAAGGCCACAGATTCTCTCTCTCAGCTAAGTTTTTTGCACCTCCCCCAAAGACCTGGAAAAGCTAACTGTGGGTTTGCACTTTCTGGAAACAGAGACTACTAAACCTAGCTGCATCTTTACATCTACCTGGTGTACTCCCTGGCTGTGATGGTAAGGAGACTTCTGGAAGAACCTCAGGTGACCAGATGGCACTGGTGATTTCTACATGTAGATTCCCATCTCTTCAGGAGGTCCCATTATCCTCTCCCACCCTTGGAGCTTTGGGGTAGGAATCAGATAGGGAGGAGCAGGAGTCCCATCTGCACACTGTCTATGAAAGTCTGACCTGGTAGCTTCCCAATCTGACTACATCCATGGTCTTTTTTTCTGGAAACGCTTTATTTCTTTTTGGGCAAGAGAAGAGCTGGCTAAGGAAATATTCCAATTCCATTGCATGAGCCAGAGTGTCTGCTTTAGAAATGCAAAAGCCAGTAATTAAACGGTTTTGTTCCTTGGAGAACAAATTTCCCTGAGACAATGGATACAGGAAAAGAAAGTAAAGGATAGGAAACAAAATGATGGTTACTACTTCTCAGTGGTAGCTCACTATACAAGTGACTGGACAATATTTCCTCTTTTCTTCCGATGCTTGGGGAAAAAAGCACTTATGGTGATTGGGGGGAAAAAGATAGTCATAAAGTTTCCTTTATCTCCCTGAAATAGTCTAAGGAAATCCTTTAAAAGAGAAAAAAAAACATTAAATAATACATTTGAAGTGGGTGAATTCTAAGCAGTCAGAGAGATTGAGAGAGAGAGAGAGGAAGAGAGAGAAAGGTATTTTCTCACTTATTTAATGTGCCATGGGAATTTGCAAATCTGGAAGTCCCTGATTTTAGAGACATGATGGATTCATAAGTGAAAGACATTAAGTCATATCTCTGAGAAGGTAATATGTGTTGCATATTATTTATCAACATAAATAGTAAAATAAAAATGAGAAGCTTAATATTTAATTATTTAATCAATATTGAGTATGAATATAACTAAACAATATGATACACTTAACAAAAATTATTGTATATGTTAAATAGTATACAAATAACTATTTAATAAAGTGATAAGCTAATAATAGAAAGTAAGTCTTCATTATTTGCCAAACTTACTAAATAAATGTGTCATATCTCTCAATTCTTATAACGAACCTTTTGAATAGTAACTATTTTGGGTATTTTAAATTAAATACAATAAACACAATAAACACAGATAAAAATACAGGTTCAGAAAGTTTAAATGGCTTTGTCCCAAACACACAAGTAGTAAGAAATTTATAAAGTGAGTTTTGCAGTTAAAGCTGTGTGATCCCAAAGCCAGTGCTCTTTTTGTTCCCCTTGGATGCTGCAGACAGGCTTGGAAGAGAGACCTACCCAAATCTTAATCCTGAAAAAAGATGTTCAGGAATATCAGTACTTTTCCTTTCCAACAAGCAGACCATGACATTTAGCTTAAACCAAGTTTTGCTTGTGAGAGTTTAAGTATATTTAAAAATCTGGGCAGTGGGGGCAATTGGGTGGCTCAGTTGGTTAAGGCATTCAGCTCTTGAGTTATCTCAGGTCATGATCTCAGTGTTATGAGATGGAGCCCCTCATAGGGCTTTATCCTCAGTGTAGTCTGCTTGTCCCTTTCCCTCTTCTCCCCCATGCGCACATGTTCTCTTTCTCTCTTTCTCAAATAAATAAATACAATCTTTAGAAATCTGAGCAGTCACATCCCACTAATGGTAATAACGTGTTCTCATGAACTATATGGCCTTTGTGTAGGTCTTTCAGGATTCAATCCTCTACCTAAATTCTTTATCCACTGAGACACTTGAAGAACAATTTGGTCTATGTTGGGGAGCTGTTCCTTTGCACACCCCTGGCCTTGAAAAAATGTCCAGGTTTTGTTTGTTTGTTTCAGGGAAGTTGAGCTCAGTTCCTGATGGATCCTTTTCCCCCTTGCAATAGTTACCGTGAATAGAAGCTATCCTTATCATGTCCAGGGCTGTTTATCTTTTACAATAAACAAAAAAAGGTGAAGATAATGTTGTTTCAAATCTCTTAGACATGACAATTTTCACAACCGTATTCTATTATGTAGATATCATGGTCCATGGTTTACATAAGAAGAAACAGGTACAGAAAAGCTCAATAACCTGCCAGATATTACATACAGATCATTAACAGTTGGGATTTGAACCTATACAGTTGGATTCCTAGTCTACATATTTCCCACTAATTTTCCCTAGAGCCTTAACTCAAACAGTGCTTGAGAGCAACACAATCATGTGAGGACTTTGCATGTGGTCTTCGATTTTCCACCTTCAAGAGCCCTGGCTCCCATGGAGAGCAGTCTCAGTGTAGGGACATGGACAGAAACTGTGCTTTCCAAAGATTTAATAATTGGGAAAGAAAGTAACTGCATAGCAGCTTAGGTACGCAGTATGCCAGACCAAAGGAAAACTATTTGAAGTGCCTGAGTGGCTCAGTCGGTTAAGTATCTACTTTTGGCTTAGGTCATGATCCCAGAGCCTGAATCAATCTTCCTGCTCAACAGGGAAACTGATTCTGGGTCTGCCCTTCATCCTGCTTGCTCTTTCTCTCTCTCTCTCTCTCTGTCTCAAATAAATAAATGAAATATTTAAAACAGGGACACCTGGATGGCTCAGTGGTTGAGCATCTGGTTCTGGGATTGAGTCCCGTACTGGGCTCCCTGCATGGAGCCTGCTTCTTCCTCTGCCTGTGTTTCTGCCTCTCTCTCTCTGTGTGTCTCTCATGAATAAATAAATAAAATCCTTAAAAAATATATATATTTAAAACAAACAAACAAACAATGGAAGGCTATTTTATTTATTTGCATTTAAGAAAAGATGGATCTCTTCTGAGATAAAGACCATTAAATCCCAAAGTATATATATATGACAGAATTGAGGGGTGTAATCAGGATGGATGGGCATGGGGTGAGTTGCTGCGAAGGATTATTTATACAGCAAGTTATGTCAAATTCTCATTAATAAGGGTTTGAGGAACAAGCGTTGGGAAGGAAACATTTTTATCTATCTAAAAATTATTCTGGTTGGTATACGAATGGAATTGATATGAGACACATTAACCAGGAAAAAAAAATCACATTTGATTACATATATATACCGGAGCTCCATAAGAATATGAAGTCCTCAGGTAGTCAGGAAATTGAGGTTTATATGCCCTTCTGAGTTAAAAAAGAAGTAGGTAGTAGGCCCTGGAACTTCAAAAGAAGCAAGACAATTCACAGGAACATGAAAAGAGTAAATGCTTTTTTTTAAAAAAACAAACAAACAAAAAAAAAGATTTTACTTATTTATTCATGAGAGACAAAGAGGGAGAAGCAGAGGGAGAAGCAGGCTCCATGCAGGGAGCCCAATGTGGGACTCGATCCGGGTCTCCAGGATAATGCCTTGGGCCAAAGGCCACTGAGCCACCTGAGCTGCCTAAGAGTAAATGCTTTGTAAACAAATGTTTGCTGGGCCTTCCAGAAACATGGGTAAAGGGGAGGAATTTAACAAGCAGATTTTTCTGAGTTCCTCCCTGTCTACCACCCCTTGTTCACATTATAATATTGTTTTCTATGGGGATAGCTCCCTCCCTGAAGCAAGTCTTCTAAATTCTGTTAGGCAGTTAGGGGAAAGGCAAAAAGAAAGAAAAAAATATTTTGAGTTTTCTATTTCTTAAAAATAATCAGCTTGAATTAATCCTCATGCAAGGAGACACATTTTGGGGTGGCAAATTTTGCTCCCTTACAGAAAGAAGCAGTCAGTAAATTAATATAGAATCAGCTAGTAAGGAGATTAAGGTAAAATTAAATCACTAAAGAAAGAAATTGAAGTTAAGATTTGAGAGCTTCAACCATCTTTTACCTAATGCTTTAAGACCCCCCAGATCCATTTTAAATTGAATCTTATTACAATGTTTTTTTTTGTTCCTTCACTCCATCCTTCCTCTCTTCTCTTCTCTTCTCTTCTCTTCTCTTCTCTTCTCTTCTCTTCTCTTCTCTTCTTTCTCTTCTCTTCTCTTCTCTTCTCTTCTCTTCTCTTCTCTTCTCTTCTCTTCTCTTCTCTTCTTTCTCTTCTCTTCTTTCTCTTCTTCTCTTCTCTTCTCTTCTCTTCTCTTCTCTTCTCTTCTCTTCTCTCTCTTCTCCTCTCCTCTCCTCTCCTCTCCTCTCCTCTCCTCTCCTCTCCTCTTTCTTTCTTTCTTTCTTTCTTTCTTTCTTTCTTTCTTTTTCTTTCTTTCTTTCTTTCTCTTCTCTTCTCTTCTCTTCTCTTCTCTTCTCTTCTCTTCTCTTCTCTCTCTTCTCTTCTCTTTCTCTTCTCCTCTCCTCTCCTCTCCTCTCCTCTCCTCTCCTCCTCTTCTCTTCTCTTCTCTTCTCTTCTCTTCTCTTCTCTTCTCTTCTCCTCTTCTCTTCTTCTTTCTCCTCTCCTCTCCTCTCCTCTCCTCTCCTCTCCTCTCCTCTTCTCTCTCTTCCCTTCCCTTCCCTTCCCTTCCCTTCCCTTCCCTTCCCTCCCCTCTCTTCTCTTCTCTCTCTTCTCATCTCCTCTCTTCTTTCTTTCTTTCTTTCTTTCTTTCTTTCTTTCTTTCTTTCTTTTCTTTCTTTCTTTCTCTTTCTTCTTTCTTTCTTCTTTCCTTTCTTTCTTTCTTTCTTTCTTTCTTTTTCTTTCTTTCTTCTTTCTTTCTTTCTTCTTTCTTGTATTTTTTTTTGTTTCTTTGTTTTGATTTTTATAGGTCAACTCATCGTATATCAGCAATTTTTGTGTGTGTCATTAGGAATCCTATTTTATAAAAAAAATTAGCCCTAGTATTTTACCTCCCAGTGAATTCTCCCTCACAAATCCATTACATAAAATAGGTAAAAAGGAAGATGGGTGACAGTGAAATCTGGGAACCAGAGCCATTGGTGCTCTGTCATACTTCTAATGCATCGTGGTGTAATTTCTGATGGATCTGGTCTTAAAGACTCTTGCAATGGAGACTGGTAGTAAGGAGCTTAGGGTTGAGGAGTCCTGGGTCCGAGGCCTCTGTGTTCTGCTCAGTGACTGAGTGAGTCATGCAGAACAACTCCTTATTCTAAATCTCTGTTTCTTGTGTATAAAATGAAAAAGTATTGAGCAGTCAACTTCTAGGATAATTTTCAGCTTCAAAATGTCATAATCTTTAGTGCAAGCCCCAGGATTGGAGCAATATAGTGTCTGTACATGAATATGCCTTATTGCTGTATAAATTACTTTTGGATATTTCTTCTTATCCTGATTTGAAGGATAACAAATTGGCAAGAACAGTTTCAAATTTCTTCAGAGACTAATTTCAAACCCAAGTATGTGAACTTGGATCCACTTGGAGCCTAGAGACCGTCCTGGCATTAGTAATTGTTTCTATTCTCTGAAATTGGGAGAAAGGCTAATAATACGAGGCATAGTTACATATTTCTTCCAGTTCTATGATTTCACCAAAATGTATTCCTTTTCCTCATTTATTCAAAAACCCCTGTACTTCCAAGTGAAGTTATTGTACCATTCACTTGCTCTTTAATTCTTATGAAACAAAATTTCGCTCTTATGAACAAAATTCTTATGATTCATGTTTTTTTATTTAAACTGCTTTGTGAAAATCCTTAACATCAATTATTGAAATGTCTTTCTGTAAAGTAAAAGAAAAAACCTTCTCTGCTGTAACTTTTCACACTGCATTTGGCAAGTAAAAACATGTTTTAAAGAGGAAAAACTTTGTTACTGATTTCAAATTCAATGTGGACCAGGTTAAAGCTATTTTTTTTTCTCTCCTAGCCAGATTTGGGATGTGGAGAGAACATTTTAATGAATAATATGTACCTGAGACCCATTTTCAACCCTGGGCTAGTAAACACTCATTTGTACAAATGCATATTTTTCCATACAGAGAATGCATATTATAAGAGTTGTTCTGCTCTATCGGTTATAGCAAATGCATGTTCTGCAAAATCCCCTAAATACCTAATTTTCTGGCAACAGGGACTATCTTATTAAAAAGTCATTTTAGTTTACTGTGTATTGCTAGAAAAAAAATAACACTTACTAAATAAGCAGCTTACTGCTCAGTAGAGAATCCCTTTCAAAATCACAATTAATAGAAGGGGAGAGCTGGGAAGTGCCGGGGGATCCCACAGTCTCAGGGGCTCTCACTGTGATCCTTGGAACACCAGCATCATAAAAGGCACAGCTGTAGATTCAGTAAATCAGAGCTTGGTTGGATCTTGACTGGTGACATCAGAAAATTTAAGCCACCTTCCATGCATGGGTTTTCTCATGTTCTTTGAAGGGTTTTGTTATTATTATAATTGGAGTCTTTATGTTATTTAATTTTATTTTCTAGGTAATCATGTTTCAAAAAGAGAAAATAAATGAATGAATGAATGAATAAATAAATAATATAAAAATGTAATAAATAAGTTTATATTCCCTCACTATAGTCCTTTACCTGCCCCTTATAGTTCCCTTCCCTATATTGTCAAGCTTTCTATTAAGTATCTAAAAGCTTGCTTTATATTGCATGGATACACCAGGATTTATTTATTTTTCACCAGGATTTATTTATTTATTATTTTTTTATTTAAATTTTTTTTATTATTTATTCATGATAGTCATAGAGAGAGGAGAGAGAGGCAGAGACACAGGCAGAGGGAGAAGTGGGCTCCATGCCAGGAGCCCGACATGGGACTTGATCCCAGGACTCTGGCATCGCGCCCTGGGCCAAAGGCAGGCGCTAAACCGCTGAGCCACCCAGGGATCCCCTCACCAGGATTTATTAAATTAAACCCTACATATGTACCTTTAGGTGGTTTCCAGTCTTTTTTTTTTTAATTTAGCAATGCTGTCAAGAATAAACTTGTTTATACAGAAGTTCACATATATTACAAGTACATCTGCAGAATTAATTTTTAGAAATAAAATTATTAGGTTAAAATGCTCGTTCACTTGTTGCTTTCATATAATTTTCAATGTACTCTTCATAGTGGTTGTACCAATTTCAATTGTGGCTAGCACTGAGAAAGAATGTTATTTTTCCCCACAGTGGCCAACGTAATACATTTTCAAACTTTTTGATCTTTGTCGATCCATAGGTGAAAAGCTGGCACGTTAGTGTAGTCTGAATTTGAATTTCTTTTATTTTTGACCAAAACTGAGAATTTTGTTAGAGTGTGGAAAATCTATTAGTGGTTTTTGTTTTTTTATTTATTTATGATAGTCACAGAGAGAGAGAGAGAGAGAGAGAGAGAGAGAGAGAGGCAGAGACACAGGCAGAGGGAGAAGCAGGCTCCATGCACCGGGAGCCCGACGTGGGATTCGATCCCGCGTCTCCAGGATCGCGCCCTGGGCCAAAGGCAGGTGCTAAACCGCTGCGCCACCCAGGGATCCCTACTTACTATTTTAATACTTAAATGTATTTCCCCTATATATTTGTTTGCCCTTCTTCAGGAATATGACAGTTAACGCTCAGCATTTTTGTTCTAGACTTTAGTAAGAATATTCGCTTGTTTTCCTTTTGTGTCTATTTCTTTGAAGTGCAAGTGAAAAAATATATATATTTTGCTATAAATTCATTATATTCTTGTTTTATTGTTTTTTTCAACAATGATATGTTTAATTTTTTTCAAAGATTATTTTAATTTCTGTAAATGTAGGTTTTTTTCTAAGATATAATAGTATGATTGATTATATTATGATTGATTATATTAAAACATCTTAATTTTGAATAATTCTTATTTTTCTTAATGCTTTGGAATGATGATTTACTAATTTTTATATGCTGCTAAAATCTGCTTGCTGAAACCAAATTTAAGATTTTTGTGTCAAATCATTTATTTCATTAATTTTTTGTTATTTATTCTCCTTCCTCTCATTACACTAAAAAGGACAGATTTTATCTCTTGTTTTCTGCCAAAAGCCCAGCACCTAAGACTGTGCCTCTCCCATAGTAATTTCTCAAAAGTAAGTTAATATTTATTATTTAATAAATTGAGTTTTTTTTTTCTATTTTGCCTCTTTTGTTCAATTTCGGTGTCACCTTATATGCACTTCATAAAAAGCTTGGAAACAATTTAAATAGCATTGGAATGATCTCTGCTTTAAAGTTATAATTAGTTTAAATCTGTTGGATGGCTTACCTTGGAATTCTAAATGTGGTTATGCAGCACTTAGAAATCTATGCTTGGCTGGGTTAAGAAACCTTTAGTTGCATTTAACATTAAAAACATTTCTACCTAAATACAGATTATTTGCTATTTTTATATGTAGCTTTTTAAAAAATATTTCTATGCAATATGGAACTCTATCTATCATCTATCTATCTATCTATCTATCTATCTATCTATATCATCTATCTATCTATAAACCATCTGGAAGTAATCCATAACTAATTTAAGAACAATTGTAAAAATCACACTGATGTCTCTCTGTACAATATAGTATTTTTGTTTGTTTGTTTGTTTGTTTTTGTAATCTGTGGAAATGGAATCATACTGTTTGTGATAATCTGTGATATTTGAGCTCAATAATATTTTTCTAAGTCCACTCTTTTTGTGGGCTGTTGTAATTCATTCACTTTCATGTAGTACGATATTCCACACATTGGCTCTTTAGTGGTTTCTTGCTAGTATGAGCTGCATTACTGTAAATATGTTTGCCTCCATCTCCTTGTACTCAAAAGAGTTTATAAGTTATTTTCATAAATGAAACTGCTGGTGTGTATTATACTTCCATTCAAATCTGTAACTCCCAATTGTTTGTCAAAATGCTTTTATTAATTTACACTCCCACCAGCAGTGTGCCAAAGTTCAATTTAATGAATATTCACAGCTAATATTTGATATTATCAGACATTAATTTTTTGCCAATTTCATGGTGCAAAATGATTCTAATTGTGGTCTTAATTTAGATTTCCCTGTTTACTAATGAACTGGAGTATATTTCATATGCTTTTCTTGACTATTTATGTTTATTGTCCATTTGTCTTTCCTTTTCCATGCAATTTTAGTTAACTACTAATTTGACATTTGTGATGGTTACTTCTTTAAGGGTTTAAGTGTTTTTCAGGATTTCTATTTTTTTTCTTGTGTCAATTTTAGTAATTTATAATTTCTAGAGTTCCCTCTAAGTTTTAAACATATTGGCATATGGTAATTCATACAATATTTTAGGCTTTTTTTCTTGTTTTAATTTGATGGTTCTCTAATTGTGGTTTTCTTTTTATCTCTAATTTAATACTTATTTATGCCTGATGTTTTTATTGTTTCTCACCAAAGGATTATTTATATATTTAGTCTTTATTTTTATTTTATCAGAAGATTTGGTTTGCTTCTGCTGGGTCTCATGCTGTTATTAACTTTATCCTGCTTGAGGATCCCCAGCGTAGTTGAAGAATCTCAAATCACCTTCCAACTTTGCCCAGGGTCAAATGCTCAGGGTCAAATGCCCAGGGTCAGATGCTCACAGCAGTGCTGGCATCCATGAAGATCCTGTCTTAGGTTCCCATGTTCTTGTTTTTTTTTTTTCTTGGTTATAGTTGTCATTATTGATTTATTTGTTTTTTTAAATTTTACCCTTAGAGATTGTCTTTAATTTCTAATAAGGCAAGGAGTACTCTAGAAATCACAAATTTGTGATTTCTGCATGTACTGGGTATATTTTAGCAGGAAAGTTCTTCAGAGAATCCAGCCTAATATATATTCTTAGAAATCAAAGTATCCACACATTTATATTCAAACATCTATAAATATTTAATTTATGTGTATCTGTTATAATCATCATAAAGTTGGGTTTTGCTTCACTATAAAATATGAGTTTTTCTTAAAATTAAGTTTAGTTCATTTATATTTATGTACATACATATGTGCTGAGGTTTAGTTTTGTGAATTTATTATATATTGTTTGCATGCTCTTTAAAATGTATTACATTATGATGTTTTCTTTTTCTTTCTTTTTTTTTAGTTTGGTGTTTACCTGATATTTGAAAGGTCTGTATGTTGGTTAAACAATAATTATAATTTTTGAATGATATCCTTAAATTTCTATTTAGTTTTGTACCTTAAAATTCCTATTTATTAAGACATTTGTAGGTTTTTTTGGTGTGTTTTTGTTTGTTTGTTCTTACTGGTTACCTTCAATGAACTATGATCTCACAATTAAAAATTGCTGAATACATAAAGGAATTGGTAATAATGAGTGACAATGAGCAAAAAATAATAGACCAGATTTAATCCTCCCTGAGGAATTCAGATATTGGATTTATCAAATACAAAATAGGGAATAATTGTCATGTTAAAGGTTGAATAAATAAGCTGGGCTTATTTAGTCCAGCAAAAACTGACTAAAAGAATAAAAGAAAAAAAAACATTAAAAATGCATGGAAAATATTTTTTTAAAAGATCCAAATGGAATATCCAAAAATTAAAAACAATAAAATAAAATTTCTGAAATGACAAATTCAAAGTATATGTAGTAATAGGTGAGACATAGCTAAATAAAAAAGATCATGTTATTTATTTATATTTTAATTCAAAGTACAGCACTGAGAAATAAGTATGTAGGTAATGTGAAATAAAGATTAGGAGAGAGTGGATAGACCAAGGAGATGTGGCATGCTTTTATTTAAAGTTTCAGAAGGATGGGGCACCTGGGTGGCTCAGCAGCTGAGCATCTGCCTTTGGCTCAGGGCATGATCCCAGGGTCCTGGGATCGAGTCCCACCTCAGGTTCCCTGCATGGACCCTGCTTCTCCCTCTGCCTATTTCTCTGTCTCTCTCTCTCTCTGTCTCTTATCAATAGATAAATAAAAAGCTTAAGAAAATAGAGTTTCAGAAGGAGGAAATTGAGACAAAATACTTGTGGAAATAAATACTGACTTGTATGCATGTGATTAAAAATGTGATTTTGCATACAAAGAATGACAAATACAAAAATAGTCTATTTCTTGGTGCCTTGAAACAAAACCTGAGAATACCAAAGACCATGAAAATGTGTTAAAAGCAGTTATGAAGGTAAAAATTTATCACATACTTAAGAATGACAATAAAGCTGGACAATAGGCTTATAGCAAGTGGCAGCCACAGGACCCAGGGTGTGTACACTAATATTGCTAGAGCTCTGAGAGAAAACAATGTTCACTTGGGCTGCCCAATATATGAAGATGGATTCTTGGAATTATTGGGGTTTTGTTAACATACTGAAGTCTGCATTATTTTTTAAAAATATTTATTCATGAGACACAGAGAAAGAGGCAGAGACAGGCAGAGGGAGAAGCAGGCTCCTTGCAGGGAGTCCAATGCGGGACTTGATCCCAGGATCCTGGATTACAACCTGAACCAAAGGCAGACACTCAACCACTGAGCTACCAAGGCATCCCTGAAGTCTACATTATTTTTAAATGTAGGTCTTGTTTATATAGATAACACACTGTAATATAGTAATATAAAACAATATATGTAATACACAAATATAACATAAACATAATAAAGAAAACAGGTGAAATAGGACAATGATCTTTTTTGTGGTAGCTGGGTCTGAAATGGCTCCTCATGATCTCTGACTCCTAATAGTTACACATTGTGCTGTTCCTTCTTGTGTTATATCAGGCTGATGAGCCGTAGAATGTAGCAGAAGTGATGGTATTGTTGGTTCTGTTTCTCTCTTTTGGATCACTTACGCTGGGGGAAGCAAGCTTTCCTGTGTGAGGAGATGCTTATTTGGTGGGTAACAAGGCCCTCTGCCAATAGCCAGCAGAGAATGGAGGCTTCTGCCAAACAGACACATTAGTGATATTAGAAATTGATCTGTCAGCCTCAGTCAAGCCTTGACATGGCTGCCAATCAGTTGACATCTAGACTTCAACGTGAGGTAGAACCACATCGGTAAACTGCTTCTGAATGCATGAACCACACACAAACACAGACACACACACACACACACACACACACACAGATTGTGAGATGAAAGGTTCTTGTTCAAGTCATTACATTTGAAGTAATTAGTTACATGGCAGTCAACAACTAATACATTACTTAGTATGTGTCTTAGTAAGCTCAGGCTGCCATACAAAGTACTGTAGCCTGAGTGGTTTAAGCAATAAGAATTTGTTTCTCACAGTTCTGAAGGATAAGTCCAAGATCAAGGTGTCAGCCTTTTGGGTGTCCAGTAAGGGCTCCTTTCTGGGCTTGTAGATAGTCACCTTCTCCTTGTGATCCTGTATGGTAGACAGAGAAAAGTAGTGATCATGTCTTTTCCACCATGGTGCACCACCCTCATGACCTCATTTAAACCTAATTACCTTCCATGGGCTACATCTCCCAATGCTGTCACGTTGGGGGTTAGGCAGCACAACACGTAAATTTGGGGGAGAAGGCAGCACAACTCAGTCCATAGCACTGTGAGAAAAACATTAATATTTTGGTGGCTATGTAAGCAGTAACATGAATTGCAGAAACCCTTTCAAAACCACAAAAGCATAGATGATGTATTTCAAGATACCTGACATCAAACACAAGAATCTGTTTGATTTGTCATTCTGAACAGGCTCTTATTTGTACTTCCTTTATTCCCCCTCTTACAAGTGCAGTTAATTTTATCTAAAGATTACCCCATTGCTTTTTCACTCAAAAATGTATTATGAAATTCTTTCTAACTCAGTATAAAAAATAATATGCATCCAATTCTGTACAGGCTGCAGAGTATCCCATTACTTGAATAACCATCATATATATAACCTATCCAATATTGATGTGCATTTAGCTTGTTTCCATTGCCTTGATTAACAAAACTGAGATGAATATCCTTGTACATTCATCTTTGTAGTACTACTAAATTACTGCCTTAGGAAAAGTTTCTAAAAGTGCATGCAGTAGCTTTGCAGAAGTAATGGGCACCACATTTCACATGATTTATTTTCTTGTTCTGTTTGAAATTCTATGCTCATCTTATTTTGAAATGATATGATCGTCTCTTGCCAATAAAGGGAACCAAGCTAAATCTCTTGATACTTCACCCCAAATGTATCATTTTACTGCTTTTTGATTTACTATCATTGTTTATTTAGATAAATGAAGAGTCATATTTCCATTTCTCTTTAGGTTCCATTTTTTTAAATCAGTATTAATTTAACATAATATTAAACTGATATTTTAGCACTATATTACTTCCCTCAACTTCATTAAATTTACTTTGAATTACAAAAGTAATGCATCTTCTCTGTAATAAGGTTAACTATCAAAGTGAAAATTAACTCAAATTTGGTTATAGGCACCTAAAAGCCAGCCTGCCATAAATTGGCCAGTGGGGTACCTTTTCTCCAAACATGGCCTGGACTCTCCAGCAAAGAGGAAAAAAAACTTATCTGTTTTTGCTGAGCCCTACCCCTCATTCTTCTTCTGTCCCTTCTTTCAGAATCACATTATGCATGTTGGTGGGGTAGCAGAGCTTTTGATAGCACTAGACTGTGTTGTCTCGGAAAAGGAAAGATACATGCATTTAAACAAGTAGACTGACTCTAGTAGAGAAATACCTGGGAAATCCCTGAGGAATGACAATAAACTAACTGCAATCAAACAACCTTGATCCATACTGAGCTGATAAGAGCACATGGGTGATTCTGAACTCTGGACCCTAGCACTGAGGCCATGAGAACCCAAGTGGAAGTCCCTACAGCCAAACTAAGGGAAAAAGATTTGGAGATACCCAGCTATGAGCCCCAAGGCATGTAGTGCAAATAACGGTTCTTTTTCATTTTCTCGGACAACAGAAGTCTAGGAATGGGAGGAGGCCCTTAAAATATCTGATTATTGACTTCTCAGCCTTGGGTAGTGAGGACACTGGGAAAATTGAATCTTAATATGTTCTAAGTTTTAAAAATGTGGAATTTATTGCTCCATGGCTACCATGGAATAACTGATGACAGTAAAACTCAGATTGTTTCATTCATTCATACCTCCAGCAATTTATTGTTAGCCTACTAAAAGGTGGAAGTATAATAATGGATAGACATAGTCACTGTTCTCACAAAACTTCCAGTTGAATATGGAAATTTAACAATACCATAGAAACACATATGCTATAATAAATTATTATATCCTTCAGATTAAGAAGATGATTTGATAAATCAAACTCATTATCAACTTTAACCACGTTTTCCTGCTCAAAATACTAGTTTTAAATCAGTTCTTAATGAAGTAAAAAAAAAAAGTGTATCTGGTGGTGCTGGAACAGGAAAAAACTTCACCAAATCCCATGTGAAACAGTGCCTGTGTTAATCACCTCTTGCCCCCCCCCTTTTTTTTTACACCTGTCAGTATCCATGTTCTGATTTAATTGCAGCTGCCCCTTTGTTTATAGTCTTTGTTCATATCAAATTCCTGAAGGAAGAGACTTTGCTTTATTTACTGTATTTGTATTTGTAGTGGTCAGAAAAGTTCCAAAGGTATAGTATATGCTTGACAAAAGTTTGCTAAATAAGTAAATAAATCTGAATCAGAGCTGCTTAGGATGTCAATATCCAAGCTATCATATTAAACAGTGTGAAAATCTTTAACAACAATAACATTAATTTCTACAAAGGCCAGATGTCATGAACTGTGAGATATATCACATACAATTTTGACTTTTCAGTTCCTTCTATTCAAATCCAGAAGCACTGACTTTCCTTCCCTTCAGCCAGTAAGGATGGCCTGACACAAAGATCATATGGAAAACCACAGATTTGGAGCTCTGTGTGTCAGCCTCCTTCTCTCTTATCTAAACCCAACATATTATTCATCCCTTCTTTCCTTTTAGACAGAAGAAAGGATACTGCAAATCCTGCTTCTTCAAAGTGCAATGAAGCATTGCTATAATATCAAAGTTCCCATTAAAGAACAGAAGAAACATCCCAGTTCACATGGTGAATATGCCTTCATTAAGAAACCATTTCCCTCTCTTTCCAAGTCTTGTGCTTAGAGGGAAAGCTGTCACTAATTGTGTTGCCACAGCTTTACTTACTTGCTTTCTCATGCACTATCTAATGTTTTGCTGAAATACAAGGATTTCTCCATGTTTTTCTCTCATCACCCCCCCAGAAAGCTCACTAATACAGTTGCCTGCTACCCAAGTTCTTCTTTCATACTAAGCTACTATCAAAGGAGAGTCCTTCTTTTCATGGTGGATGTCACCTAAGTGAGATTCTCCTGCTACTTATACTCAAATTACAATTATTTGTGTTGCAACCCTCTGTTTCTCACTGACACTACAGCAGGAATTAAAGCTGTCTGTCTCTTTCTTGCTGAGATCTTATTGTTTAACTTTTTCATCCCCTTTAGATCAGTATGGTTGTTGTACATACCATACAACAACCATAACCATGTTATATATACATCATCATACATATAAGAGACAGCTTATATTTGCCAAATTGAGGTCAAATGGGACCACTCAGCTTTGATTCTAAACCCTTCTAAAGCTGTTCTTTTCATTCTTTTTTAATTCTCTTCCCTTACTTTTTCCAGGAGATGTAGTAATCTTAATCTATCCCTACTTCAGCAAACATGGGTTGGACCTGGATGTCAATGGTCACTCTGATAGGTCTGGTTAGAACGATGCATACCGTATTTTCCTTTTGATCTAATTAATATGAAAAATAATATAAAAAGGACAGGAGACAAACCATGAGAGACTCTTAACTATAGGGAACAGAGAGTTGCTGGAGGGGAGGGGTTTGGGGGATCAGGTAACTAGGTGATGGGCATTAAGGAGAGCATATGATGTAATGAGCACTGGGTGTTATAAGCAACTGATGAATCACTGAGCTCTACATCTGAAACTAATATTACACTATATATTAACTAAATTGAATTTAAATTTAAAAAATATATGTGTCCTCAATCTAACCTAGGATGTTAGTCACAAATTTTCAAAAAAAAACCCCCAAAAACATGAATACAGAGCAGCAATGTATTGACGGTGAATCATATTTGAACAGACATTTACAACATGGAGCTATAAATGATTGAACATTTTCAGGAAAAAAGGGAAGGGGTACCTATATTGGTCTTCAGGATTCACGTATTATCTTCATCTCTGAGATTTTTCAGACTTTTTAAAGTGGTATATTTCTTTTTTGGAAACAACCAGATTCTGTGAATTATAACAGTGTTTCTGGTTGTAGAAACTATCTGTGCCATGAGTACAGAGGATTTGTATTTGTGCCATATTGGAGGCTGAGCAAGGTAGGAAAATCCACAGTTGGCTATAATGCCTCTTGACTCTATGAGAATTATGTTCCCTAATGTCTGAGAACTCCGTACTGTCAGATGCTCTCCAGAGGATTACACCAGAGATACTTAAAATAAACCCATTCAAAGGGATGATTATTATATATAACTCCTCTTCCTTTCCCTTGACTTTATGCACAGTCACTCTATATTATTCTATCCATGTCATGAATAATTCAATCTTCCATGGCCTCTTCTCCCTCTTGATGTCTGACTTTTGCTCTCTTTCCAGTCATTAGAAATTTCACTGAGGTAGACAAAGAAAGGGAGTCAGCATTAAAGAAATGGGTAACCCATGTCCCTTAATAATGGATCCATTAAGGGCAGCCCCAGTGACCCAGCGGTTTAGCGCTGCCTTCAGCCTGGGTTATGATCCTGGAGACCCGGGATGGAGTCCCGCGTTGGGCTCTCTGCATGGGGCCTGCTTCTCCCTCTGCCTGAGTTTCTGCCTCTCTCTCTCTCTCTCTGTCTCTCATGAATGAATAAATAAAATCTTTAAAAAATTATTATAATAATGGATCCATTAAAAGACATGCTATTATTTTGGATAGCAACTACACAATTTTTAAATATATGTAATGGGTAAAACAGTATGGTGAAACTAATAATATGAATAATAACAGTGCTTAAGTTTTCATTCAACAAGTATTGATTATGACTTATGTGTCAAGCACTAAGAGAGGTACTCAATATAGTATTGAATAAAAATAACAATTGCAACAACAGTAACAATAATAATAAATAGTAACCCACCCTTCAGAATCTCATATTCTAGTTGGGGAAAACAAGTGAAAAAATAAACAAGTATGAAAAGTGTAGACAAGTATAAATGCTCAAACAGAACAGTAGGATATATATAGAGAGATGATGAAGGAATATTTCTAATACTGGGATTAATGTCATGTTCTTCATTGAGGTGCAAAAACTCAATGGGATAATTAAAGAATGAGTGTAACCCAACTCAGCATCAGGCCATATAAAAAAATTAAACATAGACTCACCATAGAGACTAGCAATTCCACTCCTAGATACACACTCAAAATAACTGAAAATATTTGTTCACTCAAGAACGTGCACACAAATGTTCCTAACACCAACATTCATAGCCAAAGAGTAGAAACAAGTCAAATTTCCATCAATTGATGCTCAGATAACTGATAACTATGATATGATATACCCAAGGAGGAAATATGTAGATATACTAAAAACCACTGAATTACACACTTTAAAAGGGTAAATTTTATGATACATGAATTATAGCTCAATAAAAGAGAACTTGATAACTTATGTGTCTACTTGCTAAAAATAGTAATCCATTCAATACCAAACTCTGATTATGTCACTCATCAGTTTAAAATAACAGATCCTGGGCAGCCCGGGTGGCTCAGCGGTTTAGCGCTGCCTTCAGCCCAGGGAGTGATCCTGGAGTCCCGGGATTGAGTCCTACATCGGGCTCCCTCATGGAGCCTGCTTCTCCCTCTGCCTGTGTCTCTGCCCCTCTCTCTCTCCTCTCTGTGTTTCTCATGAATAAATAAATAAAATATTTAAAATAAAATAAAATAATAAAATAAAATAACAGATCCTCTAGACCTATAGGATAAATGTCAAAAACAAAGTCAACACACGTGTTCTTTATTATGTGATCTCTGCCTGAGTCTCCAGCCTCTTTTGCAGCTATTCCTCTCCAACACTTTCTTGAGTCAAAACTACTCACCTTTGCTTTTCCACACCATGAGCTCTCCTGCATATTATACTCACTCCAATCCCACTACTTGGAATCATTTACCCACCTCCTTCATCAACTAGTTAATTGCACTTGTCCTTCAAAACCAAATGCAAAATATTACCATATTCATAGTGACCTCCTCTCAGAGCCCTTGTCTCAATTTAGAAATACTTGCCCTGTGGTCCAGTGGAATCCTCTGCATATCATAGACCCTTTTTAACTTGTATTATGAGCTTCTGTTTCCCCATTCATCTCCTTCTTTACATAGTATGTTTTGTGAAAGCAGGGATCATTCATGTTTTCTTCTATGTGTCTTCAACACTTTTCAGAGCGAGTGCTCAGTGAAATTGTTGTGACTAGAATACAAACAACATGTTAGTTTTCAGACCAAAGAATTGAATTAAGTCATAACTTAAGAGGATTTTAAAAAATAGGATGTGTTGTGAACCTTGGTAAGAGTGTATATTTAGAGAGAAGAGGGGGAAGTATAGGATACCAAAGTAAGGAAATAAGGTTTGTCAGAAAGGAAAAGAGTTCCCTAACTTATTACATGGGAATCCATTTTTTGAAGGATGTCCATAAAATGTATTATATATACCTAACCATTAATGAAAGCAAAATAGGGTGCTGTTTGTTGTACTTTTTCTGAGCCAACAGGTATACACCAACATGGGAACCAAGATGATGTGATGATATAAGGATTATTCAGCGATTCTATGGTTGTTGGATATTGGAGTGGCTTACACATTTTTGCTATTATAAGTGTCTTCCCCCCAACCCCAGATATCTCATGACTCACTTGGTCATCTTGTTCAATCTCTGCTCAGGTGTCATCTCTTTGGAAAAGTCTCTCCTGATATCTAAAATAATGACTTTTATGTGATCATATGTTCACACTCATCATTGTCAGACTCCCTAGCTACAAGGTCTACAGAAGAATGGATGTTTGTTTCCAAATCCTAGAACGCTGTCCAGCTCACAGTATGTACTCAAAAAACACGTAGCGAATTAATTAAAAAGTAATGCTATGAGTCTAAATATTGCCTTTATATTTTTAAGGGCTAATTAATAGAAATGAGATTTTAAAAGACAATATATATTAAGTTTTCAAGAACCATTTCATATTACTATTTATTTTGACAAAAGCTATACCAATTTTTCAGTTAAACAAGTTTTCCAGGAATAAAATTTAAGTTTCATCTCACCAACATACTAACCAGTATTTAGTATATTAAATATAATGAGACATTTTTACTTAGTGGTCAATTTGTTAGACATAAATAACAATAAACCAATAAAAATGCCCTTTCTAATACATTGGGGTCACACTATGTTGATCACAAATATAAAATTTTAATGCTTTTCAGTTTGAGACTAATTTCATATACATTAACCTTTTATGTATCCATATAAATATAGCTATACATGAATATAAAATAACCAGTTCAGGCATTTGCATAATTTTAAAGATAAACGCAAATGATTCTTTATGATGACAATAGAGAGGTCAAGGAAAGGTTAAATCAAAATTTATCAAGTAGAAATAAAAAGAATTAAGTTGGTTTATTCAGAAGAATTGTATTGATTTGCCAGAACATGGGGACATAGAAAGAATAATGTTTATAATAAGTATGAGTGAGATAAACAGGAAATATAATAAAAAGAATCAGCAGAGTTAAGTGACTTTACCAAAACCACACATGCCAGTTTCCCTAGCAATAGAAGTTGCATCTGTCTGTACTTACATTATTTTTTAATTATGTGAAAATGGAGTAAACTGTAAATAAATGATAAGGCATTGTGGAAAAGTAGGGGAAAGTACAGTGGATGTGAAACAAAGCAAAATTTCATGAAGAAGAGCTTGGGTTATGTATAAACAAAAGTCATCTTGAACTTGTACATGTTGAAAGCTTGTGTCAAAGTAGGTCTTAGCTCTTCAATTGGATGATAAGAGCTCAAAGAATATGTATTACACCCTGTACTCCTTTGTTACCCCTAGTTCTACACTTACCTCCAGCAGAGAGTCACCAGATAGAATACAGATGGTTCTCATGGGCTTCCTTGACCCCATTCAGTCCCTGACGCCACCAAGATCGTACCTTACAAGACTTGAGAAGCTCCATTCTTATTAGTGAATGGTCTGAGAAGATTGTGAAGTTGTTCATGCCCACGTCCCTGAAAATGGAAGCAGAAAATTTAAGAAACCAAGTGTCCACTGAGCTGCCACCTTTCTATGTTAGCCCTATCACAGGACTCAGGCACCATGACCCACCCCTGGCCTCACCCTGCTTTCTACTTCCCATGGTGGCTTCCTACTAATAGTGGAGTGTGCCTTGTCAACTCATTCCTTCGTACTCCCTCCTCCCGGCCACAGAGCTAGTGTCCGCTACAAATTCTGTTCTTTAGTGCACAAAACAAGCTTTCATCATTGACGGCTTGTGGTGGTTTAGAAATCTCAATTTGGAAACATGCAACTAGGGCAGCTCAGGTTGTGAGAGTAAATACACACATCTTATAATAAAGTAAATAGTAGCACACTAAATTAATTTAATAGACACACTTAACTAATTTGCTTATGTGTCTGTGATATGGTGTGTGCATGCTCATGTACGTATGCTTTTTTTTTTTTTTGCTGTCAATCTTGGAACAAAGTTTTCTCTCTCAAACTGGAGTCACTTCCCTCATTAAGTCAGTAAACAAATGCAAACAGTAAATAAAACCTCTTACATTAAGTTCTTCCTTAGTTCTAGAATAAAACTAGAACTTCATAGGGCAGCATGAATTATCCTCCATGGTCTAGCTCTCCCCTAACTGTCCAGGCTTATCTAATACTATAAATATTCTCCTTTCTTCTTTTTTGGTCAGGTATTCCAACAGCCTTCTCTGCTCCAGGTAACTTAATGTAATATTATGTAATAATTAGCATGTTTCCGCCATCCCATCTTCACTCCCATTGTTCTGTTAACCTTTCTGCTCACAACTGTAGCATTCCTCAAGCTCAGCTCAGACCAGATCTCTTCATGGCCCATCTCCAATTTCCTGATTCACATTAATCATACATCCTATGGCTTTTAAAGTTGCCCTGCCAAACCACTGTTCAGAACCCATTTCATGTAATCTTCAAGCATGTTTGCATGTGTGCCTCCCCCAGAGCCTGAAAGTTCTGTGAGATGGTGCTCCATCCACCTCAGGTGTTAAGTACGTGGAAAGCTCTCAAAAGCCACAGCTGCTCCTGGAGTTAAGCAAATAGAATACAAAGTTCATTTTACAATAAAAAAGAAAGCTAATGTTTACCAAGCAAATATAAGTATCAGACATTGTAAAGTATATTATTTATCTCCCTGCAGGAGTTTCTATTTCTCATTTATATTTGGGAAATATAAGTGATTCTTATGGCATATAAATTGACTAGGGTTAAGAGCTAATCCTGTTTCTTCAATTTCCTCCTCTCATGTTTTTACCATTGGTATTGTCCTGATTCGTCTCTGGTTGAGAGAGAACAGTATGATCTCACACCATTGTTAGAAAGGTCCCTTAATGTCATTTACCTCCCTGATGTGTGGGCTTTTTGGAGCTTTCAGCAGACAGCACTATCTTTATGAAGCTTTCATTACTTTGCTACCAGTGACTCATCTACCACAAATTGTTTTACCCTCAGCAAGAGAGTGAAGGATACAGTCTTCGGGATGTGACAGTGTTTTAGGTGCTGGCTCAAGTCTTTTGTGATCATCTAAGCTGAAACTGAAGCAAGAAGCAGATTTCACACAACGCAGGCGGATTGATGGAAACAACCCAAAGTTCTCTCATTACTAGCAGAACCCACCTTTGTGAGGGAAAGACAAAAGTGTCCATGATCCTCCTGGAGGAAAGTTTTCATGTAACCTAGAAAGCAGAACTGCAGGAAGTCTGTCTTTTCCTAGAGCAGCAACAACTTGAAATTATATGGGGTCTTTCCATGATCTGGCCTCCTTTCAATATTCTACTAGTTTTTTTTTTAAGATTTTATTTATTTATTTGACAGAGAGAGAGAGAGAGAATGGGAGAAGCAGACTCCCTGCTGAGCAGGGGGCCCAATGACAAGGGACTCTATCCCAGTACTCCAGGATCATGACCTGAACCGAAAGCAGACGCTTAACCAACTTAGCCACCCAGATACCCCTCTACCAGGGTTTCAAATCAGACATTCCTTTTTGTAGTATTGGAACACATTTACTTAAAATAATTGTTGATATAATACATGCCAACGTTTTCTACAGAAATAGGATAGAGCAAATACACACATAGCCTCAAGAAGACCTGTGAAATTTTGTATCCCATTATATGACGTGGAGTGCCAGGTGTAGGTTAATCGATGGTTCCATGAAAAAAAAAAAACAGGGAAATGGAAAGTCAACAGTTTCACTGCCTGATGGTGTAAAATCATAACACATTTTCTGTTTTATGATGGATAGGTCATGTGGCATTAGTACTCAGTGTCCCTGCCAAAAGCATCAATCCAGATGGGAACATTAATTTATTTGACCAGATGTGTGACAATGTCACTCTGAAAGGTGGTTCCAGTATGCTGAACTGGCATATATCATCACAGAAATTGCACTGCTAATAGAATACATCGAATTAGCTGCTCTCTAGTGAGACTTCAATCATTTTGAACCACAAGGAATGTAGGATTTTAGAGTTAAAACATACTTTAGATCCCAGGTAGTCTGAAAGTTTCATTTGATACAAGAAGCAGCTAAGGCTCAGTGAGATAAAGTATGTTGCATAAACTTTTTAACCTATATGTGGTAACAGTGATAATTGATTCTAGACCCCAAGACTACCTAACCAGACCTCTATGCTCTATGACCTTAATCACAGTTTCATATTTCCTCCCATTTTTTTTTTACTCACAAGTTAAGCTTTGAGTACCTACTGTATGATAGGTGCTATCCTAGGCATTCCACAAACAGTGATGGAAAGATAAGAAAGATTCCTGCTTTTGAGGGAGCTACTTTGTAGTGGTCAGCATCAGACATAAATGAAATGTGTGTGAACAAAGACAAGTGCAAAGAAGAAAATGCAGTAGGATAGTAGAATAGAATAGAAGTAGGATAAAGAAGGATGTTCATATTCCTGTTCATATTCATAACTACCAAAAGGAGCCAACAGAGTGATTAAATATGCTTTTATAAAGTACAAATAGCAAGTGTAATGTTCATATGAGCTTGGAGAGGAAGAAGAAGACAGTTGATTGGCTGCAGCACACTGAGCAGTGTGGAAGATGCCCAGCTCATGCAAGGCCCGGTGAGTTCAATTTTATTCTAAGTGCAATGGGAAACCATTGGAGGGATTTACACAAAGGAGCAATAGACTCCGATTGTTAAGCACCTAATGGTACATGGTCTATCCCAGGACATGTGATTTTTTAGGCTACAGAGCACTCTAGCAGCAGACACTATAGAATGTAACTCCTACCCAATCTTTTATTCACTCAGGTTCCTACTTGAATTAATGGTAAGGTCGAGAAAGCTTTGAACAAACCTCAGTTAAACAATAAAACCATTTTTTTTAAAAAAAATGATAGACTACTGTTTTGAGTAGCTTTAGGTTTACAGAATTGATCAAATAATGCAGAGTCCTCATATGCCCCCTCTTCCCCTCACATTTCCTCTATTATCAGCATCTGGCATTAGAATGGTATGTTTGGAACTGATGGAACTGATCAACCAATGTTGACATGCAATTATTAACTAAAGTCCATAGTTTACATTAGTGTTCATATGTTGTTCTGTACTATGAGTTTTGACAAATGCACTGCCATTTATCCACCATTATGGTATCATACAGAATAGTTCATTGCCCTAAAAATGCCCTGTACTCCACACACACACTGGTTCTCCCCTACCCCCAAATCTCTGGCAACCACTGATCTTGCTACTGCAACTTGTTTGGACTTATATGTAGTATGCAGCCTTTTCAGACTGGCTTATCTAAGATAAGATAAAGCATTAAAGATCCCTTTATGTCTTTTCATGGTTTGACACTCACTTCTTTTTTATCATTGAAAAAAAAGTACTCTAGTGTATGGACGTACCACGATGTGTTTACTCATTCATCTTTTGAAGTACATCTCAGTTGCTTAGGGGTTTTTGGTGATTAAGAATAAAGGTGTATCTGTGTGCAGTGTTTATGTGGACATAAATTCCCAACACATTTGTATAAATACCAAGGAGCATGATTCCCAGATTTTATGGTAAGAGTATGCTTAGCTCTGTAAGGAGCTGCCAAACCATCTTACACAGTGACTGTACCATGTTGTATGCCTACCAGCAATGAATGAGAGCTCCTGTTGTTCCATATTCTCACTACCATTTGGTATTTTCAGAGTTTGGGGGATTTTACCCATTCTAGTAGATGTGTTGTGATATCTAGTTGTTTTAATCTGCAACTCTCTAATGTCATATGATACGGGTATTTTTTGATTCATTTGTTCTTAAAGAGTAATGTATAAATTGCTTTTCCTATAATAATACCATATGTATACATATATATGTATAAATATGCATATATATGTTTAGTGTGTATGTGTTTATATATACAAAACTATATATATGTGTGTGTATATACACAGTTATATATAAATAAATATATGTGCATAAACATATAAAGAATAGAGCATCACCATAATTTTATATATAAAACTGCTGATGGTGATGCTCTATTATTTTAGTGCAACTAACATATACTTAGTAGCTTTGGTGCTCTAGTGTCTACACCAGGCACTGAAGAAACCGGTGATTCTGACAGCACCTCCTCTCCTTCTATGACTTCACGGTCTAACAGAGAGGATATGTAAGCTGTGATAAAAGGAAATATGGGAGCCATGAGAGCTCTTCGTTTCCTTAATGGACTCAGAAAACCTTCTGAAATAAGGAATCCTAGAACTGAGTTAAAACAAGGCAGGAAAGTTTATCAACTGATGACAGTAATTTTAAGTCCTGGGTCATCCAGCCTGGGCTCTCAGAAAGAAGTAAAGTTCAGCAGTATTGCCATAGCAAACATGCATGAGAGATAATCATGGAGGTCAACATAAGCCAGCAGTAAGATCTGACCGATATAAAGAATACTGATGATTATTTGGCTATGAAAACAATATCCATATCTAAGTCCATTTCCCGATAGGATAGGCTTATTTACTTATTAAGCCTGGTCATTAGAAAAGTTCTTAATATCCATCCATGAAATATAAAGAGTTTTGATGGCAATGCCATGTGGCTTTAGTAATATAATGCCATCACATTAGATACAACTTGACTCTTTTATTTTTTTTAACTTAATTCTTTTAAAACAAGTTTAAAAATTTTCTATTACATGATGGAAGCATAACAAAATGCAAATATATTAAAAATTAGGTAATGATCTTAGTCATAAATTATGGTAATTAATATTCTGGTTTATAATATTTCATGTTTTCAATATGTATGTATAGACATTTGTATTAAGAATATTGATCACTAAATGCTCTTTCACTTCATTAAATGGAGGTTTGCAACATCGTTTTTAATGACTTCTGAGTAATCAATCTGTGAAATGAACAAAGCATGATTTATTTACCTATTCTCCTTTGAAGGTTAGTTCAGGCACCTCCACTTTTCCATATTATAAATAGATTTGAGATGAAATTGTGGTATTAAATCTTTGGGAACCAATTCAATTATTTAACTAGGATTCTTCTTTATGAGGTTAAGTTTCTGGGTCAAAATGTATGCACCTATTTAGTAGGGCTTTGATAAATATTGGTAAATAATTAAATAAGTCTAAAAATATGACAATAATGAATGTACATATACATATAAATATATGAGTATATACAAGTATGCATATATATATCCATGAGCATTCATTTTCATACTCCTTGTATTATTTATGTTAATGCTTTTCAATATCAAAGACAGAAAATATATCAGGGTTGTTTTATTTTGTCATGATCATCTCTTGCCTGGTCCAAAGTTCTATCTCCTAATTCTGTCTCACTTCAGTTCTTGTCACTGGGAATACATTCTGTACAGAGCAGCTAAGGGATCTCTTCATAGAGTGAATCCATCCTTATCGCCTTCCTCAAAGTCTTTCATTAAGATTCTGTTACTTCTCATGTCTCATGGAATGGGGGGGGACAGAGCTGGACAGCCCTCCTTGCTGGGTTATTAACCACTGAAGACATCCAGCTTTGTTTTAAAATGATGCTAGGTTAGTAGGTTAAATTTTCCTCTCCATTCACATGTATTTTCTCCTTTCTTCCCACAGGATCTTCATCCTAGAATAAATTAGAATTAGAATAAAACCTAATTGTTCCTATTAGATAGAGTCTCTTCCTACCTGCCTGATCTAATTTCACACCCTGTCTATTAACTCCCTCCTATGACTCCTGTCATGCCCCACTCCCACTCCCACTCTCAAGCTTTATTGAAACTTCTTTCCTGTTCCTTATGGTATGGCCCTTCTTCACAGCCTGGAACATTTTCTGAAATAGCTGTATTTCGGTGCCTTCTCCTGATTCAGAACTCAGCTAACATACCACCCCAGAGAGCCTGTCCCAGAGGATCTGAACCAAGGGAGCCCCAGCTCCAATTCCAGTGACCCTGTAAGATTACCTTATTTTGTTCCATTAACAGCATCTACTACTATCTGGAAATATCTTGTATTTTTATTTGATTCCCTTTTGTAAACAGATAGCTGAGACCTTGTCTATGTTCTCCATTCTGCATTAGCACCTAGCCATGTCCTTGACAATAAGTACATATCGTATGATTGAATGGGTTGAATGTTCTATTTTTGTTCCGTCTATAATAAATTGTCTATTCATAACAGTAGTCTATTTTTCTATTGGAGTTCATATCTTCACCTCTTATAAAAATTATCTGGTATATGGGCAATATTAACTCTTCTCCTGACATTTCTTTTAAATATTCCCCTAAGCAATCACTTACTTTATAACTTTTTAATGATTTCTATGATACAATATTTCTTATGTTTCTACTTCTCAAATCTATTCACATTTTTTTTCCTTTCTGACTTTGGAGCTGACTTGTGAAATTCTTCCCTACAAATTAACATGCATACATGTCTGTATTTTTTCCTAGAATTGTGATATAGATTTTTCATTAACATGTTAGTCCATGGGGATGCCTAGGTGATTCAGCGGTTGAGCATCTGCCTTTGGCTCACGGCATGGTCCCAGGGTCCTGGGATTGAGTCCCACATTGCGCTCCCTGCATGGAGCCTGCTTCTCCCTCTGCCTATGTCTCTGCCTCTCTCTCTCTCTGTCTCTCATGAATAAATAAATAAAATCTTAAAAAACAAAACAAAACAAAAAACATGTTAGTCCATGTGTAAGTTATTGTGGTATAGATATTGAGATACTGATCAAATACTACTTTTTCAGAGGAAACATCATTCCACTGTGTATTTTTGAAAGTCCATTCTTTCCTAGTCATTTGTATGGTGACCTTCAACACATTCTAAATTGCCTATTTATTTCTGGATTATCATAGAATTTTGATTATTTTAATTTTATAAGCTTTAATAATAGTAAGACAAGGCATCCTATATTATTTCTTTGCATTTCTGCTGTTTGCTCTTCCAGAGAAGCTTGAAGATATTTTTGTTAAATATATACAAAATCTCCATTGACATTTAAGTTAATATTTTGTTTTTCAAAAACACATTATTAATTTGGACAGATTTAAAAGCTTTGTCATTTAATTCTTCTCACAGTAAGTCTATAATCTAAACTCTATCTATATTTCTTAATGTATCTTGAATATCCCCAATTTAATGCCTTTTGATATTTAAAAATATGTTTATAGTCCCTGAAGATTTCCTGATCAATTTATTTTTAGTTATTTACATTTTTTGTTTCCACTGTGCCACTGTGTCTAGGGTCTTATATTTTGGAGTGATTATAAAGTAATAAAGGAAATTTTTTTTGTCTGGAAAATTAACCATTTCACTATTATTTGTTATCTCAAATGTTTTTTTTTTAAGCTGAATCTATTAGAGTTCTCTAGTATGCATTCAATTATTTCCAAATGGCACAAACCATTTTTTGACCTTAAAAAATTATGCTATATGGCTTTTTTCTGCCTACTTTGCCTAAAATTTCTAGGAAAAAAATGTTGAATAACATCAATAACATAGGTGAAAGATGGCTTCCTTTGTATTGTTATTTTAGTCTTAAACTGTCTCATTTTTTTAAAAATTGTTTCTCATCAGAACTATGCAGAAATACTTTCTTACTTACTCAAGTTCCTGGTTATAAACTCCATTTGTTAAAATCTGAAGACTTTTTTGACTACTATAGAGCTCTTTTCTCTCCCACTAAATGTCTCCAAGTTTATAAATTTGTAGGTTTTATTCTCCCCTCTTCTTTTAGAACAAGTTATGCTTTCATCCATCTACTATCATCTGTCACAGTGCTCTTGTGATTTTGTCATGCTGCTTCTAAATCCTTTCAAATACTTCTCCGGGAAGAGATGGCTCCCCTGTAATGTAGAACCAAGTGTATGAACAATTGAATGGTATTTACTGCTTGTATGAACTTTAAAAAAATAAACTTCATCTGTTACTGTGCTTTTGCTGGCCATGTTTCTCAGATGTAACCATCAGGCAATGGAGGATTCTTGTGGATACAGGTTGAGAGACATTAAAGGCATTCTAGGGGCACCTGGGTGGCTCAGTTGGTTAAGTGCCCAACTGTTGATTTTGGTTTAGGTCATGATTTCAGGATGGTGAGATCAAGCCCTGAGTTGGGCTCTGTGCTCAGCAGGGCGTCTACTTGGGATTCTCTCTCTCTCTCTCTCTTTCTTTCTCTCTCTCTCTCTCTCTCTCTGCGCCCTGGCCCCCAATTCTCCTCTAAATAAATAAATAAAATCTTAAAGTCAGGTCTAATATCTAGATTCATCCTATACTATTAGAGCCTGGCCCTGCATCTGCTCTGACAGAAGAAATAATTATTTATTCTGCCTATTTTCTGTTACATATTTAATAGTTTACCAAAAATGAACTTTCATTGATGGTTTACCAATTACAGTGTGTGGGAAAGAGAAGCTTGTACAGAATGAACAAATCAATGAAGGAATGAATGAGCCATGAACAAATGAAGAAAGAAAGAGGAGGGGGAGAAAGGGAAGAATAGAAAACAAAAAGAAGGAAGGAAGGAAGAAAATGGATAGAACAAAAATAATATTTTCATTTGATGCAGAAAATAAGAAGGTCAGTGACTCTACTGAATAACCCTGATAAAATTATCCTAAATAGTTTGAATTCATAAAAAATTAAATCAAAGGAAGTATACAAGGTGTTATATATCTCTGCAAACACAGACACACACACGCACACACACACAGCACAACCATTAGAATTTAAAACTGTGTTCTTATAGAAGAAGCTCTCTGGCTCCAATGCCATCATAATTTATTAAAAATCTTCATATCAGCATCTCTGTTAACCTTCTCTCAGTGGTAATTTTTTAAAAAGCTTACAAGAGATCAATGCTAAATATGACGACTATTGCAACTTTGTACTTCTCTTTGAGATCTAACAAAATGGGTCTCTAAACAATGAATGTACAGTAGAAACAATGCCAACAGATTTAAACAGCCATCTGGAGTAATTATTCATGCTCCCAAAAATAGGCTGTTTGAGAACGTGCAAAATTCCTTCCCGATATAATTCCATGGTCTCTCCAACAGCACATGAGTTGGCTGGCAAAGTGAGAGTGAAGATGCTTCAGAGGGCAAATCTAACTGTTCAATTTCCATTGTCCTGTAAGAAAACGCCCAAAACTTAGATCTCAAAGTCATGATGTGTGTTCCTATCTACCATGATCCAGATCTCTCTACTGGGGCTCCCTTTCCCTTGCTGTCACTTCTGATGATGTGGGTACCTATTTCTTCCAAATTATAAGAGCACAGATCCCTTACTCACCTCTGACTTCATCACCTACCTCTTCAAGCCCCTGTGCCAGCCACTTACATCGTGCCTGTATTTGAGATGACCTTCTTTTTTTCAATAGCAACATTCTTTTACAATAGAGATGATTTAAGCATTAGACCATGACTTGGCCCCAGTTTCTTAGTTAAACAGTGGTAGAGCTCCAAAAAGAGTACAGGCATCCTGGCAGTTGTTTGTTTCTAAAGTCACTCCTTCAATTATTTCCCTCTGCAGCTTTGTAGCTGACAGCATTAAAAGCACATTTATTAAACCATAGAGGTGGGGTCCTTTGTGAACTGGTTTCAATCTGACTTTTTATTGTCTTATTAATCCACTCTTATTTGTGCACCTTTGCCATCTACTCTTGCCTATTTTAATTAATTTAACTGAAGAGTCTGAACTCTGTAATGGAAACACAGCTTTATTTTCTCAGTTGAGGCCACAAATGCTAAACTCTTTTCTTTCCAGCACAGGCTTCACTACAGCCTGGAATATAGATTGAGGCATGATCCTCTCTTTTACTATCACCTCCCCTTTCTCTATGGTTGATCTAGTTTTGAAAAGGAGAAAGAAGTCAGTGACATGGTGACACTCAAGCTCAACTGCATGGTGGATGTGACTAGGTATCTGCCTCCTTTACAATGATCTCTATCTAGCATCTCCAGGTTCATACCTACTGGTTCACTGTAGAGGAGTGAGAGCCCTGTTAATGAGAAACTTGTGATTTACCTTTCTTTAGTTATTGATGGTGCTAACAAAACCCTATTTTTGACACTTGTTAAAGAAAGATAAGGTAGGCTTTTTTGAAGAGGGGTCATCACAACAGCAAAAGGGACCCCTGTAATGGTGTTTTGTGAAGTGAGGGAGAGAGTTTAGGCTCAACTTCAAACACAATAAGGATAAGTGAGTATTAATGTTCATAGCCAGGGAGGAGGGAGGGTGGGAGTCAGTGGATGGAGAATTACCAAGCAGGGGCATGATAATGAGTGGCTCATTCAGTTAAGCATCTGACCTTTGATCCTGGCTTAGGTCTTGATATCAGGGTGATGAGTTCCATCAGCATTGGGCTCCAGCCTGGGCATGGAGCCTACTTAGGAAAAAAAAAAATATTGAGAGGACACATCAGGGGTAAGATGGAATTCTGAATAAAATGGCTTAACAGGATTCTTCTTGAAGGCAGTCCAGGGTTTTTGTGTGGAACCTGGATCCAGGGCATGATTGAGGATGAGGAAATCAATTTCATATCAAGGGTAGCCAGGCACAGAGGATAGAGAATTCTGACTAAACTGTCTTAGTAGGGTTCTTGCTAATATTGGACAACACAGAGATGAAGACCAAAAATTAGGACTACTTGAACAAACTAGAAGAAGACTCTAAAAAAATGTGCCTGGATGGCATAGTTTATGAAGCTTCCCACTTCTGGTTTCAGCTTAGGTCCTGATCTAGGGGGTTGAGCCCCACATCAGAGTGTGGAATCTGCTTAGATTTCCCTTTCCCTTTTCCTCTGACCAGCCCTCACTCTTTCTCTCAAATAAATAAAATAAATCTTAAAAAATAAAGAGCCTCAGAAGAGTTTGGTCAAAGAGTATTTTTGCTAGTGGTGCTCTGTAAGATTGGACTGCTTGCTTTTCCCACATTTGCAGTGGTCTGCAGCATATCTGCAGCCCGAGGTTCATCTGTTCACCTGAGTGAATACATCAATAGTTCCTGGGAAATGGCAAAGCATACTTTCCCTGCATCTCAAAAAGCTCAGAGGGTCAATCCATCATACCATCTCTGCTTTCTCATTTTCTCCATCTTCTATAATTACAGAGTAGGTGAGCGAATACTGTGGGTCTCTAGCAATCCAATCTCAACTTGGTATGCTTTTTTTTCTCCTTTTTTTTTATTGGAGTTCAATTTGCCAACATATAGCATAACACCCAGTGCTCATCCCATCAAGTGCCCCCCTCAGTGCCTGTCACCCAGTCACCCCAACACCTGCCCACCTCCCTTTCCGCCACCCCTTGTTCGTTTCCCAGACTTAGGAGTATCTCATGTTCTGTCACCCTCTCTGATATTTCCCACTCATTTTCTCTCCCTTCCCCTTTAATCCCTTTCACTATTTCTTATATTCCCCAAATGAATGAGACCATATTATGATTGTCCTTCTCAGGTTGACTGACGTCACTCAGCAAAATACCCTCCAGTTCCATCCACATCGAAGGAGGATATTTGTCGTTTCTAATGGCTGAGTAATATTCCATTGTATATATAGACCAAATCTTCTTTGTCCATTCATCTTTCAATGGACATCGAGGCTCCTTCCACAGTTTGGCTCTTGTGGACATTGCTGCTATAAAATTGGGGTGCAGGTGTCTCTATATTTGACTGCATCTGTATCTTTGGGGTAAATCCCCAGCAGTGCAATTGCTGGGTCATAGGGTAGCTCTATTTTTAACTCTTGGAGGAACGTCCACACAGTTTTCCAGAGTTGCTGTACCAGTTCACATTCCCAACAACAGTGCAAAAGAGTTCCCCTTTCTCCACATCCTCTCCAACATTTGTTGTTTCCTGCCTTGTTAATTTTCCCCATTCTCACTGGTGTGAGGTGGTATCTCATTGTGGTTTTGATTTGTATTTCCCTGATGGCAAGGGATACGGAGCAATTTCTCATGTGGTTGTTGGCCATGTCTATGTCTTTCTCTGTGAAATTTCTGTTCATGTCTTTTGCGCATTTCATGATTGGATTGTTTGTTTCTTTGCTGTTGAGTTTAATAAGTTCTTTTTATTTGTCCCAATCCCTAAAAACTCCAGAAGGGACCATGGCTCTGCTAACACCTTGATTTTACCCTGGTGAGACTTCTGACCTGCCAAATTATAAGATAATAAATCTCTTTTGGTTTGAGCTGCAAAACTTGTGGTAATTTGCGATAGCAGCAATAGAAAACTAATACATTATTTTAGTGTGACCAATTCCATATAAAGGGGTATTGTAGTCCCATTGGTTCCACTAAAATGGTACTTACTACCATTACTAGGTAGTGGTATGTGATCCAGATTCCTAGTAGGCACTTCACTGAACCCACAACACGGATTTCTTGATGCCTTTGTTCTGAGATGTGATTTAAAGGTTCCCATCCCAGGAAAGTTCTAATCTTTTTGTACAAAACATTCTCAACATTATTATATTCTCATTCCAGAATCTTACTTATGATGGTTAACTTTACTTGTCAACTTGACTGGGTTGTGTGATGCCCAGATAAGTTGGTTAAACATTATTTCTGAATGTGTCTGTGTGAGTATTTCTCAAAGAGATTAGTACTTGAATTGGTAGACTGAGTAAAGCAGATGGTTTTCTTCAGTGGGCCTCAACCAATCCAATCCAGTGTGAGTGGACCTGAATAGAACTAAAAGGCAAGGCATAAGAAGGTTGAACTAATTACATCCAACTGTTGAGCTGGATCTTCTGTCCTTGGCACTCTTGGTTCTTGGATCTTCAGATATGGACTAGAACCTATACTATTGGTTTTCCTGGCTTTCCAGTTTGCAGACAGTAGATTGTGAGACTTCTCAGCCTCCATATCGTGTGAGTTTATCCCTTATAATAAAACTACTGGTTCTATTTTCTGTTCTCTAGAAAACTCTGACTGCTATTCTATCCTTGATCAACAGAGCATTCTTAAATCTTACATTGCCTGTCTCATACAGATTACTATCTAAATATATGTATTTATTTAGGAAAAAGGTCCAAGTCTAAAACACCTCAAAATGTCCCAATTGTCAAAGAGACTCAGTACAGATATGCAATATTTAATTGCTGAATGCATGAATGAAGATTGTTAAGCAAGTCTTCTCTTTACTATCCCACTCTTACTCTTGTTAGTTCACACCTTGATAATGGGATTCTCCTGCCTCCTTCCACATCCCTTCCCTCATTGACCTTTATTTTGGTGTCTCATCTACTTTATTTCCAATAGTTCCTCTTAACTTCTCCTTGTCTCATTTACCACTTCTACTTATAGCTCTGGATTTTAAGTATATATATATATATATATATATATATATATATATATATATATATAATTTTATATATTATAGGTAGTAGTATATATATTTTATATATATTTTATAATATATTATATATATTATATATTATTATTTTATATATTATTTATTATATAAATAATATATAAATATTTATTTATTTATTTAAAACGTATGTGGTAATTCAAAGTCTTAGAAAAATCCAGTCAATCTCCTCTCTAAACAATATATTTGTTAAAAGAAAAAAAAGAAATGGGGATAAGTGCAGGAGGGAAAGAAGGAGGGTAAAAAAGAAAGAAAGCAAAGAGATCACAATGGAGGGAATGATTCGTGTCTCCTGCCTTCAATTTCCACATGTACATAATGAACACATATAATATACAATGTTTTTCTGAAAGTCAAAAGTTTGGGCTTTACAAAGTACCTAGTTAAAACACTGCTGGTAATTTTCTCTTTCAGTGCATGTGTATGTGAGTGTGTGTTTCTTCTCCTAAAGAAAGACAAGATAGATATCCCTAATTGCTCTAGTGACAAAAAATAAATAAAATAAAATAAATAAAATAAAATAAAATAAAAAATAAAATAAAATAAAATGAAAAATAAAATGAAACAAAAACAAAAACAAAAATAGTCACTGGCAGTGGTCTGCTGGTAAACCAGCCTTCCAGGGAAAACAAAACAAAACAAAACAAAAAAACCTGATTTGTAGTGTTTGCTGGCTTCTGTGGCTTCCTCCTCGGCTACTTTCAAGCTACTAATATTTGATATCTAGCTCCCTAAATTCCTAAATGTTTAATAATGAATCTTCATGACCTACAACAAGTGGGTTACAGTAGGACACTGGAACTTTTGAGTGATATTTTACACAGTACATATGTATATATAATACATATAATGCATATTTAGTACATATATTAAATATTAAAGATATATGTTATATATAATTTATTTAGCCACATTTATTAAATAAAACATCTCACCCAATAGAGATACTTTTTAAGGGCAGAAATTATAGTTCCTTATACAAAAAGAGGTGGTGAGAATTTTTTTCAAGCTATTAACTTAAAACTGGTTTTATTTATTTGGTGTAAGACGGAAGAACAATATAAACATATAAGTTGCTTAGACTCAATAATTTGGTGCTTTAAATTAGAATCAAAATTAGGTTATGAAAGCTGAATGGGAACTGAGAAATCAACCCTTTTATTTTAGAGAAAGGCATATTGAGTACCAGATAGATGAATATTTTTGCTTGTAATTAAATGGCAAGTTTACACCATAGTCAAGACTATAATTTCTAGATATCTTTGTTTACTGTATCAGTAGCTCAAGTAAATAAAATTAAACAAGCAATTTCAGAAAAATAACACCTTAATAATGTTGAATGTTTTTATTCTTCAAATAAGTTTTCATAATCCATCTTCAAACCATATTCATTCATTCACGAGCTAAGCATCTATTCAACACAGATATTATGTACCTCCTGTGTACCACACTATACCTCAGGGGACAGAGCATATACTGGAAGACAAAAGCAAGTGATTTTCATCAATACATCTCACATCTTAGTTTAACAAAAAACAGCAAACTAGAAAACAGAGTGTTATGTTATAAATCCTCAGGAGAGCAAGGGTGGAAGTGCAGAGATCAGTAAGAATATTGTGATAGCCCAAGGATGAAATAATGCAACCTTGGAAATGGCAAAAAAAATAGTTGAATGCAATCTACATTAGGAAGATATAACTCATGGGATATGGTGAGTATTGCATAAAGATTTTGAAGGAAAGAAGGAATTTAAAGATGACCACTAGATTTTTGATCCGAGTAGCTGATTGGAGGGTGATGCCATTTATTGCGCTAGAAAAAGTGTTGTGTGCAAGGTTCTAACTGACGGTTCTCCTTCGGACACATGAATTGTGAGGAATCTCTTAAAAATACTAGTGGTGCATTGAGCATAAAGCTCAGGTGAAAGATGATGGGTTGAAATTTAATTCATGAATGTTAAGTGTATAGTTAGTTGTTTTAGAAGCCAGAAACTCAGTGAGATCTTCCAAGCAGTGAGGCAGAGTAGAAAACTTTCAAAACATGAGCTCCAAACTCAGTGGAGATCCATGCTCGGTGGAAATAAATTGAATCACCATGAAAGACAAGGGAAACAAAATAAAATCAACACACACACACACACACACACACACACAGGGATGGGGTGGAGACAACTGATCATGTTGTATATTTGTTAGTTTAGGGACATCACTTTGCTTAATTTTCAGAAGAGCAAATTTTCTATAAAATATAGGAAACCCAACAAAGATGACTGAGGAAGTTCAGCTGGTAAGATATGAAGGAAATCAGGAGAAATCAAACAAATAAAATACATTAGATAAGGAAGAGGTTAGTTCTCTCAACACCGCCAACAGGTCAACTATGTGAGAACTTGAACTTACTACTACATTAGCCATGTTGAAGTTACCAGTAATGTTTTTTTTTTAAGATTTTTATTTATTGATTCATGAGAGACACACAGAGCAAGGCAGAAACATAGTCAGAGGGAGAAGCAGTCTCTGTGCAGGGAGCCTGATGCGGGACTCAATCCCAGGACCCTAGAATCACGCCCTGAGCAGGAGGCAGACACTCAATCACTGAGCCACCCAGGTGTCCGGAAGTCACCGGTAATCTTGACCAAGGCAGTCCCAGTGGTAAATTGGAGGGAAAGAGCAGTTGGGAGTGAGTTCAGGAAAGAAGGGTCGGCATGGTTGGGGAGACAGTAAATAGGGCTAGGTTTCCTCATCATTTATTCAAAGTCAGCTAGAAATGAGGCAGGTGCTTACAGGTTAGAGAATGTTCTGTACAATGCAACAGGGAATATTAGAGGTGATTGAGCAAAGAAATATTGATACTGCAGGAGGGAAAGAGATAATGATGGAAGTGAAATACCTGAGTAAATAATTGCTTATAGAATTTGCTGCATAAATCCAGGATTTACCCTTCACAGGGAGGAGGACATTAATCTATTGCAGTAGGGAAGGAGGTTAGAATGGGTAGGGAAGGGGATATACAAGTGTAGATGGATAGGTGAATTTTGGGGTGCACAGAATTACAGGGCTCTCTTCCAGTTTGTTAGTGAGAGGCAATGCTTTCTGAAGTGTACGTGAGACTTGGAAGTGTATGTGAGACTATAATGAATTTGGAAGAAGCCAAATCTGAGAAGTCCTCTATGTAGCTTAGAGAAAGGGCTGGTGAAGAGAGATTAGGAGACCAGAAGATAAAGATACAGGCTTAATGGGGCTCACCCAAAAGGCAGATCATCAGTTCTAATCACAGCTTCTGTAGGGGTAAGGTGTCTCAGCTGAAGCTTCTGGTGTTGTGACAAATATGGGATGGGGCATCCGCTTGATAAAAGTCAGAGGGGTCTCTGTATCCACTGCCAAATATGCTGAGGAGCAGAAAAAGTTCTCCTTTAAATCCAGCTCTGAGCAGTAATAGGTTCACTGGGAAAGATGGGCTAATCTAGAGCCACTGGAGCTTAAAATTTCTTCTAAAATTTAAACTACTTGACTCTACACATCTATGGAAAAGACTGACTGATATTTTACAAAGGGATGCCCATTCCAAGTATTCTCAACTGCTACAGCCATGGTCGGCCCTGCTCTTCACCATGTCTTTCTCCTTCTGGGCCAACTGAGTCTTCTGAATCCTGAACCTCCAGCACTCCGATCGGCCCTACCTACCTTCAGAGTCAGCATGAGAGAAGGAAGCTCCCCTGAACACTGTTCAGCCTTCAGAAAACCTCTACCCTAATATATACTAGATACATCCAGCTCAGTAGACTTCCAGATGAACTCCTGATCCCCTTCAATGCCAACATCCAACTTGCTTTCAGATTCCTTCTACTCTCAAGGAAGTACCCCCATCTTTTCCTCAGACACCCAATCTAATAGATTAACCTATTTTGTTGTCTCTTAATTTAAAACAGTTCCATAATTTCCCCCCATTTTTTACTGCATGCAGCACAACTCCTGGGCCCAGGTCTTCATCATTCCTGGTTCAGATTGCCGTAACAAGTCTCTGCGTTTCTGCTCTAAATTCCCCAGTAGACTGTTCTCAGCACAGCAGCCTGAATGACCCTTTAAAGCAAGTTTGGACTGCCTCGCATCACTGCTCTGCTCACATGAATGTGGATCCTATCTCATTACTTCCATAAATGCTTGCAAGACCTGTGGCTCTTCCTTTTCGGAACTCAACTGAGCCTCCCTCCTTTGATCACCTCATTCATTTGTACCTGCTCATCCCTCCACCAGGGTAGTGTTTTCCCCCAGAGAGCTCAAGACTAATCCTCTCCCCAGGGGCTAGGTTGCCACTTTCTCAGGCAGCTTCCATCAAACCCTCTCTACTTACCCCTCCCATCTGCTAATTCTCTTAACCCCAGCATTTATCACCACTGGTAATGCCTCATATTTAACATACTCTCTGTTTTTTTGTTGGTTTCCTGACCCTCAAAGTATATAAATTCCATTCTAAGAAAGCAGAGATTTTGAACCGTACTCAGTTGCAGCCTCCTTTGGGGAGCTCTGGGCACATAGAAAGTTCTCAAAAATAAGTGATGGATTCGTGAATTTGCAAACCCTGATCTAAGCAACATCCTTCCCTGAGCCAACTACTTTTGAAAATGTAGTCAGCTTGTAGAGTTCAATTTGATCCAGTTTGTAAGCATCTGAGGGAAAGAGTTTCCTTTTGGAAGCAATTGTATAAGCCATCAGCTGCCTCAAGGGCGCTTTTATTAAGCTGAAAGTCAGTTTTGCCATTCATCAGCTGTTTGCAGGAGGGCTCAGCCCACCTCTCTGTGCTTGTTGGAACCCCTCCTGCCTCCTCCTGAGAGATAGGCCTTTCCAGTAGGCCCTGTGGCCCTGTGCAGAGTGCCCTGCTAGTGGGCCATGCGTCTGCAGGAGGGAAGGTGACATTCAGTCACTCACCATTCCAATATGCATCCACTGCCTGTGTTTCTCTCCCTCACTTTTTTCTTTTTCCCTTGACCTGAATTAATCCTCTCATTTTCTGCCTCCCGCTTGGATCACATCCCTCTCCAACTTTTGTCCTCATCCTGGCCCTGCATTTGCCAGTCTCCCCAGGGACTTTGCAAAAGCCAGTGCTGAAAGACCACTCTTTCAGACCCAGACCCAAATGGCAGCCAAAGAAGAGTGAACTCTGTTCTAAGGAAACAGCACTTCTGAGTGTCCCCTTTCTAAAAAATGCCACCTCCTGTCTACAGACATCTAAGCCTAAGGAATAAATAAGAGAAGGAGACTGGCAAAAACTAATATTTGCTGAAATCTGCTTTGTGCCAGGAGTGAGGAGGGATCCATTTTTTTATAGTTTATCTCAAATAATGGCTGTATACAGCCTAAAAATTAAGTAACCATCATCTCCTGGGTAAAATGTCTCAATTTGCACAGGGAATGAGAACATGCAACTCCTCTGTTCAGAACTGTTAGGTGACTTCCCATCAACTACAGACAAAAATCCCAAGACCCAGCTGTGGCCACTGGGACCCACACACCTGCCTGACTTATGCTCCACCCCTCCCACCCCAGCCCTTCACTTTCAGGCGATGGCACCTTATATGTTTTTGCACAAACTGTAGTATCTACCATTTGCTGTTTGTTCTTTTCTGTCCCTCCATATAACCACATGGTTCACAGTTTCTATTTATTCAAAGCTCTCTCAACTGTTCTCTTTCCAGAAAGACCTTAACCAGTCACTCTACAGGGTGGCCTCCAAGTCTAGAAACAGAAGGAAATGCATAATCCATGGTTTAATGGCACTGCATTTCAGCACAAGGTAAAATAATAGTATTTGGGTTACCAGTTTTTATGGCCATCTTGTTTTTAAGTTACATTCTTTCACTTATTCATTGCCTCTCTTTATTTTAAAATATCCTTTACATTTTTAACATCTATATTATTATTTATGTGTTCCATGAGCCTATCTGTCCCCTGAGGCTAGGCCCTAGTTTTGTTTACTGCTAGCTCTCTGGAGTCTGCAAAGATGCTGGAACAGAATTGGGAGCAGGTCAAGATGGTTGAAGGAATGCACTGAGCCAGTGGAAGCACAGAAGATGTGAATAATTTGTTCAAGCTTGCAAAGCTACTGAACAAGTTTAGACAAAATTTGAAGTAAACTTTGATTCCAAACCTATACTGTCACTGCTTCAAATTAAACTCACTTTTCTGTCATAGGATCATTTAAATCGTAAAGACACCAGGTGTTGGAAAGGGTAGCCAACATTGAACCTACGATCCGATCATTGGCAAGATAAAGGGCCTCACTCAGTAGGGGAAGGGCTTTCTTTTGGGAGTCCCAGGGAACTAGGTTGCATGGCTATCTTTTTCACATCCTGGCATTTTGGAACTTGAGCAATTGTGTAGAGCTTCAGTTTCCTCAGCCACAAAATGAAGAGTGATCTGTAAAGTGATCATAACGTACTATGAGATTCAGACAGCCTGCCTTTGAATACTTATATCCTGATACCAACTCTGACCATTGCCAAGTTATTTAAATTTGCTAACCCGGTACCTCTTTGCTAAACCCCAATGTAAATTAGAAAAGTAGTATCTTCATAGAGGTAAGGTAACTATGAGCTTACCCATATAAATTCCTTAACGTAGCGCTCAATATAAGCAAGGGATTGTTTGCTACTACTAATTTTGTTGTCTCCTTCTCCTCCTCTCCTTTCTCCTTCTCCTTCTTCTCCTCCTGCTCCTCCTTATTCCTCTTCTTCTTCCTGTTATTATTATTATTAGTAGTAGAAGTTGTTTGAAGTAGAGGTAAAATCATGGCTCTTTCTGACCAAAATGTCAATGTTTCTCAAAGACAGAGATGACGTTGTATGGATACCCTACGTCTAATGCTGCACTAGGAGAATTTATGGTTATAAATATACAGTATGTTTACAAATATTTGTGTGTTGATTAGTGGAAAATGGTTAGTAAGATCAATCTAGCTTTTAAATATGGCTTGATACTAGTTGCTGTCTGTGTGCAGACTGGGAAGTTTTAGCTGAGATGCTCTGGTCACTTTTCATGTTCAAACACAAGAACTGGCACTGACTTTTTAAGTTTTAAAATCACCTCTTTCTTCATTATTTTATTGATCCTCACAAAACTCTGCATGGTAAGCATATGGGTGGCAATTATTTTCTTTTTGGTCCCCATGGAAGTCTTTTTGTGCATTACTTATGGCTTCTACAATGGTCTTCCTTATTTTATAAAGCTCTCTGTAGTTATTTTACACATCTGCTATATTTTATAGCCAATACATAGTTACATTGGATAAAACATTTACTGAGCATTTCTTAAATGCCCAGCATGTGGATGGTAGGGATGAGTTAGCAGAGTCTGAAGCAGGAGGACTTGAATAAATGGTGAGACAGACACATAAACAACATAATTCAAGATTCTGTAGGATGTGCCTGTGTGTGGGTACAGTTGGATCAGTGCAATAGTGAGATCAGAAGATTCTCCCCAACTCGAGTCCTATCTACAGATTTCACTGAAAATGTAACCCTAGAGATTCTTAGTCTGGGTAGGTCAAGATTATAGGTGCTGTGCAGCTGGACAAAGTAGTTTTGCAAAAGACTAGGCAAGGCATGGATTGGGCTGCCTCATGACAATCCTTAAATTTCATGAAAAAGAAGGGTCATTCCTAGGAACAGCATCTCAGTAAAGTGCAAGGGTGCTGTTTAGAAATTGGTTCATCGAACTAAATGGAGGTAAGGGAAAGTTAGAGGCAGAGATATTTCAGGCCTATTACTACATCCACATCATTGCTATATAAAAACATTGCCATGTTTCTAACACATTTACACACTCCCCCAGCATGTCTTAACCTAGATGAACACATGTTTTTGTAGACTTAGAGCTTGTAAACATTCCCTTAACAGAAATAATTAGATTGGCAGGTCTCCTGGCACAGTGGTACAAGCTCTGAGTTTGAAAGGGCATAGTAGAAATTCCATTTTTCCCAGTCTTTAAGGATGATTCTTTTTTTAAAAAATTTTTATTTATTTGTGATAGTCACAGAGAGAGAGAGAGAGAGAGAGAGAGAGAGAGAGAGGCAGAGACACAGGCAGAGGGAGAAGCAGGCTCCATGCACCCGGAGCCCGATGCGGGACTCGATCCCGGGTCTCCAGGATCGCGCCCTGGGCCAAAGGCAGGCGCCAAACCACTGCGCCACCCAGGGATCCCAAGGATGATTCTTACACAGAGAATCCACTAGCAATATATTTGCTCTTAAAATTTGGAAATTTATTGTGTATGCGTGAATGCATGGTATATCTACCCACCAATCAGTGACACATCCAAAATGCCTCAACGGCTAAAAAAGATGGAGACTGAGTGCAGCCACTGAGACAGGATCGAGAGAAATGATGAGGAAGCAAGCCTTTTAAGGCTTATATAATTCAGCAGCCAGTCTCAGATGGTCATGAAGACTTCTTTCCTCCTTCTGAGAACAGTGGTATGTATATATTGGAAACATTTAAGGGATTTCATTAGGCAGATGCCTCTCTTCTGTTTGGTGGTGATTGCCTATGACAACCCTCTGCCATCACTTTATGGCATCTGCCATAACGATCATTTGGTTTTCCCATCAACTTTGTGACATGTGTATGATTATACTAATTTATAAGAGAAGAAAACAGAATTTCTAAGAGTTTAACAAAATTACTCAAGTTTTCAGAAGATAATTAGTGACCAATTCTGGATTCGAAGCCCAGGCTCTTTTCACAAAGGGCTGTTAAAATCAATAGCATATATTTTCTATTTGTGGGAGTTAGCCTTCAAGAGAGTCCCAGTGATACTTGCCTCCTGATAGAGATAACCTTGTGTAATCATCTGCATCTGAGTGTTGGTTAGACTTAGTGACTCACTTCTCATGAACAGAATGTGGCACAAGTGATAGATTCCCACTCGAAGATTAGATTGTAAAATATGGTGACTTTCATATTGGGTGTTCTTTCTTACTTTTTCGTAGGTTACTTGGTCTGGGGGAAGCCCTGCCATGAAGGAGCTCTGTAGAGAGGCCCACATGAGTGAACTCTGAAGAGTTTTGAAGGCTTTATACCAGCTGAGTGAACTGGAAGGATCTTCCAAGGCCTACCAACAGACAGAGAAACAGAATCTTCCAGTCAAGGCTTGAGATGACCATGGCCAATACCTTGTTTGCAGACTCATTAGACATCCTGAGCCAGAACCACTCAGCTAAACTACTTTCAAATTTACCATCCATAGAAACTTTGAAATAATAAATATTTCTCATTCTCAGTGGCTGAGTTTGAGGGTGATTTGTAACAGCCATGGGTAACCAATACAACATTCAACATCACTCAAGAAACCAACTTAGTATTTTTTAGTAGTATTGCAGTGGAATTAATAATATGGGTCATTTTCAAAGAACTTTATCATTATAATATATACAAAATCCCTATGAAGGAAGCACTTACCACCAGGTTACAGACAAAATGAATTAACATTTGCAAAATATAGCAATAGATGGTATGATTTATATAAATCATGACATATATTAGCACTGACATTTTAATTTCCAAGTAAAGATTATTTACCTATGGTGATAGCTAATTTTATGTCTCACCTTGACTGTAAGGATACCTGGACAGCTGGTAAACATCATTCTGAGTGTATCCATGAGGGTGCTTCAAGAAGACATTTGCATTTGAATTGGTGGACTGAGTGCAGATTGATGCCTTCACCAATGTGGGTATCATACCCAATCCACTGAGAGCCTAAATAGAACAAAACTAACATAAATCAGATGTAGAGATCAATAGGGTGGGGCTTATTTCTCTTTCATTTTCCAAATTGTGTCTCACTTGGGAGACCCAAATTGGTTTCTCCTCTCTTTTGTTATCTCTTAAAAAAAACCTGGATTTTAAGTATCATTTTATGGACTTAATAAAGTATGTCCTTTCCAAGAACTTTTGTCATTTCCAATATGCATCTAATCCCTGTGAGAAAGGTGACTATCTCCACTATACAGTTATTAAGAGTCTACACAGTGAAAAGAAATAACAATTGATATGATTTATATGGATAAAGACAAGTTTAGCAGTGGCTTTTTAATTTCCAATTAAAGATTATCTCTTATGTATATATATTTAGCATGTAGAATGAATAGTTTACTAATTTACTTCAAACTGGGGATTTGAAGGCCTCTCAAATTATGTAATAGCTTCTTTCTTTCTTGGAAATCACTGCTTCTTTTCCAAGCTTTAAGTCAAGCTTTGAAGTCTTCAAGTAAATTAGAATTGAATTGCTATCTCCGGCCTTCTATGCAACATTCTCCTCACCATGCAAATTTTGTCAACCAAGGGCCAAGTCCGAACCCCTAAAACAACTTGCATGGTAATGATTTTAAAGTAAAGAGACCCCTGGCTGGGACAAAGTCTAGACGTGGTTACCCAGCTAGAGTTGGCTATTTCAATGATTTCTACAATCTTGACAGTTGCTCCTATTGAATCAGTTGTATGATGATGTACTTTAGTTGGCAAAGCAATTTATATTCTCAGCACAACCAGACATTAGGATAATGTCATTATTTTTTTTAAGATTTTATTTATTTATTTATTTATTTATTTATTTATTTATTTATTTATTTATTTATGAGAAAAAGAGAGGGAGAGCACTAAGGGGTGGGGGGTTGTGAGGCAGAAGGAGTGGGAGAAGCAGACTCCCTACTAAGTGCAGAGCCCAGCTCAGGGCTAGATTCCAGGACCCTGAGATCATGGCCTGAGTCAAACACAGCTGCTTAACCTACTGAGCCACCCAGGTGTCCCTTGTCATTATTTTTAATTGATGTTTTTATTGATGTAAAATTGATGTAACAGCATTTTAAAGTGTGTAACTCAGAAGCATTTAGTAGATTCACAATGCCATGTAACCACCACCTCTATCAAATTGTAAAACATTTTCTTCACTTGGAAAAAGACTTCCCATTCACTAGGCAATCACTCTCCATTCCTCACTCCTACATCCAGCCCCTGGCAGCCACCGATACACTTTTTGTCTCTGGAAATTTACATATTCTGGCGGCTTCATATAAATGAATCCATACAGTATGTGGCTTTTTTGCCTGTTTTTTTTTCACTTATAATGTAAAACTTCACATACAATGGTAGAATGTGTCAGTACTTTATTCCTTATTACAGATGAATAGCATTCATTGTATAGGTACACATTTTATTTATCTATTTGTCAATGGACATCTGAGTTGCTTCTATCCTTCGAGTATTTTGAGTAGAACTCTGAACATTTGTGTACAAGTATTTGTATGGGTATGTTTTCAATTCAGAGAAATGCTTCACAGAATTAAAAAAAGATGGTGAGGGATTGTGGGAGAAGAAGTAAGTAACTAGAAGGTTTGGGTTGAATGTACTTTCATATGCTCCTTATTTTACTTGTATTTTTATTTAACTTTTCAATATTGCATTGTCAGAATCTAGAGAGACCCCTGGCATATAGCAGGTGTTCTGCAAATATTCTTGGAATAAATATTACATGCTTCATTTTGCTGCCTGGTGCTACTAATACAACAGTCAATAAATATTTCCCAAATAATTATTTTTAATTTAAAAGAAAAGGAAGTGAGTATATCCAGAAAAATAATTTTCTAGGATTTATTTATTTATTTTTCTCCCTCTCTTTTATAAGCCTGCACACTTTACTAGTTCACCTACCAACTACTACTCTATGATTTGAAGCTTGTTTTCTTTAAAAGTCTTTGGTATTAGCTCTGAGGGAGGTTTTTAATACTAAGTCAAGAAGTGCTGTGACAGGCTTGAGAGAGAGAGAATTCCATATTTCCTGTTATTGTTAGTGATTCCCCGTTATGAGCCTGTTTTATATCTCTCTGTCAATAATGTGTCATGTGTTCTGAATTATACAAGCAGGATTTCACAGCAGCACATATAACAATAGGAGAGTTACAACATGCTGCTCTTATTCTGCAACTGATTTGTTATTTAAACTGAGCCCAGTGGAAAAAAAATCATTTGTATTTTTCCTGTTAGTTTTATATTTTCCTTGTATTCTTGCTGCACCAAAAGATTTCTCTGGAACTAAGGCTATTACTAAAGAAGAAAAATAGCCATAATACTTAAGTTCTTACAAAAATACTTCATTTCACAGTTGTCTTGCAATAAATAACATTTTTCATAATGGTTAAAACTGTGCTTGGCAATTCACTTGAGACATTGAAAAATAATTAATATTCTTTCTGTACTTTGAGTATAAGGGTCTATTTGTCAATTTTTCTTTTCTGGTTTGAATGTAAAGCTCAAACTTAGAAGGGAATGGGACTGAATCTTATGATTTACCGATTCAGGATTCAGGGAACAGGTGTTCATCAACCTGAAATTAAAAAAAAAATTTCAAAAAGGTAAAATAAAGCTTTTCTTAACACCTGTGGGAAAGCCAACACTCACATTTCAGAAATCTGACAAGAACGATGGATTATGTTTCAAAATACTTAGTTCACTTGTTGCGGAGTGAAAAACAAAAAAGGTTGGGAGAGTTTTTTAGATCTTTTTTCCAGGGTCCCACTGCTGCAGCTGGGATGTGGTAAACATTTTAACTATGGATGCATAATAATTTGCATATTTCAATGGCCTTGCCAAGTAGAATCTCCATAGACTTTGGTGATGAGTATTTAATTAGCAGAATGAATATGCTCAGATGGTAACTCTTCTGGCCCAAGACCATTCTTGTTTTCTCTGCTTTCCATGGCAAGTTCAATAAGTGTTTTATGAAGAAACAATTTGTCTCAAAACCACTAAGGACACAAAGCTAAACTTCCATCTGTCAGCTTCTGTCTTCCATAGTGAGATGTGTCCTTGGCTATGGAAGAGCTTCACTTACAGGTCCATCCAGGCACTGCAGCAACCCCCACTCACCCTTGAGTACTGTGGAGAGCACCCCATATTCAACTTTGGGTCTTAGAAGTTCTTTGGCTTCTTGACATTCCTTACACCCCCCCCCCACCTCCTGCTTTGGAGAAAAATGCTAATTTGATTTTAGACCTCTGAAAGATAGCAGTTACAGCTTGCCCAACTTTCCAGAGCTGATAAAAAGGGCAATTATTTCAGTTTCAAATAGACCTGCATATGTCCTCAAGCTCTGTTTCCCAAAATATGAAAGGATCTATCACCCATGTAACACATCACTCGAAAATTTTATCATTTGTTGGAAAGTGAAGTTCATTTTAATCCTCTAATGGCTCCATGTAAATATGTGAGATTATGCTACCCTTTCCTGGAGGTTCCATGTGTCGCTCATCCCTAATCAGTTTAACCACTACTGTGCCCATTTCCAGTTCATTCAGTTCTTGATACTCTTTCTTGTCAGTGTCCCTGTTGTTTTGAAGTGGGAAAGCTAGGTTCTTATCTCATGGAGTTGAAGGAATACCTGTCAGTTATTCAGTTTCTCAATTAATATCACTAAATTTAAGACAGCCTGTCCCAGGCTTCTAGGATAAGTGCCCCGCAGGGCTGTGCAGACCATCTCAGGGTTGTCAACAGGCCCTGCCACATGATCTGTTCAGAATATTCATTCTTTTCTGGCTTTCCCAGTTTCTAACATGGGATTATGTGTGGCTCTTTCTATGATAGTTTTCCTTGTCTAGTTGTTTTGATGGTCAGCCCTGGTTATTTAACTTGTTTCCCAAATGTTTCCCCTTACATTCATCCCTCCTCTCCTGTTTCCCATTTAGAAATTGTTTCCCAGGCTTCAGCCCAAGTGAGGATCCAAGCAGTCCTCTTTGCTTGATTCTTGGTGCTACAGAATCATGTTTAACAAGATGGGTCATTTCCAGGGCAATTTCCTTTTCTTGCTTTTAACCTTCTCTTTCTCACTCTCTTACTTCCTTGTATCTCCACCTATCCTTTAGATGTATAATGAATGATTGCTATGAGCCAAGTACTTTAAAGAGCACTGGGTAAATACAAGCAAGCAAACAAATAAATGAAAGCATGATTTCTATCACTGTGATCCTCTTGGAGAACCCAAAGTTTAGTAGCAGGAGATGATAAAACTCAACAGGCACTTACGCCACAAATGCAACACCAGTATGTAGAAAGCATGCTAGGTGCTAAGGCGTTCTTGTGCGAAAAGGTTAAGGAGAGTATAGAGTAGCTCTAACCCACTCTGTTACTGAATTGCCCCCTAGTGGGGAGAATAGAGACAGTACATGGCAACTCAGAGCAAGGTTTTAGAAAATTGTGGTTACAACAGGTACTGAATAGGATCTGAATATGCTGAGATAGATGAGAAATCTTTCCTGAACAAGCTAATATTTAAGCTTAATGTGGAAGAATAAATTGAATTTCATTCACTGGAGGAATATAATATTCCAGGTTTATGATCTTATACACTAGGCAATAGGTTGTAAGATCAACTTATTTTTAAAGGTGTTTTAAATTTAATAATTCATTTTTTAAATGCAGATTGAATGAATGAAATAAAAACAATTTTCAAAAACTTTTATGAGTCTGAACAATTATTTGTTTTTAAACTCTGGACATACACAAAATTCAATTACCTGAAGGACAGCTGGGATACCCTGAGGAAATGAGCATGATTTCTCAGAAATTAAGAGAATTGAGTTGATAAGATTTTCATAAGAAGAGTGGGGCCAGATCTTATCATCAAGAGAAGATACACCATTGCTACTTACACTGCGAAGTGATCAGTTCTTTGACGGCAAGCTTAAGGAGGAAGCATTTTCATGTCCAGTTTACAGATGAGTAAAGAAAAGCAAAAGAAGGTAATTGATTTGCTGAAGGTTATAAAACTATTCTGGAGCAGAAGTTAAATTAGAACAAGCTCACTCACACAGCAGTGCAATTATTTTAAGACATAACTAATAGCTTGGGACTTTCTTTAGGTTTCTTTTTCTTGTTTCTATTCTTTTTTTTTTTTTTTTTTTTTTTTAGAGTAGGGTGCCTCTCTACTTAACTCACTCTCACTCTGCTGGGCTGTTAAATCCTCCTGTGTTAATTCTCCTGGAGAACTTTGTATTCTGTTGTATCTCTATGTCTCCACATGACCACAGCTGACTTTTCCTATTCACTATATAAATTAATCCCCACAACAGTTCTGTGAAGTGGGAAAATACAGTTGTTATTATTCCTGAGATGAGTAAAGGGATGTTTGAAAATATTAAGTAACTTTTCCAGGGCCATCATTCTTCTAAGGAACAGAAAAAGGGAAAAGCCTAAATACTTTTATTGCAAAATGAATGATTTTTTTTTTTCAGCTTCGTTCATAGCATTAAGTCCTGACCATGTCTTGGAATCATCAGGTAAGTTTTACTTTATATTTAGGTCAGCTTTAAATTTACAGAAAAATTGGAAAAATAATAGAACAGGTTCCTATGTCTTGCCAACATAGTTATCCCTATTATTACCTTCTTACATTAGGGTGGAAATTTGTTACCACTCAGACTACTGTAGTTATGTTATGATTAAGTGAAGCCCATCCTTGATTCAGATTCCCTTACTTCTTACTTAATGTGACTTTTCTATTCCAGGATGCCATATTATATTTAGTCACTTTAAGGCTCCTCTTGGCTATACTTTCTAAGGCTTCAAAATGATTTATTACTGTTGATATTAACCTTCATCATCTGCCTGAGGTAGAATTTTCAGATTTCTCTACTATAGAGTGATTTCTATCTTCTTTCTACACCGTACTCATGGGAAGGAAGAGCAGCCCATGCTTGACCCGGCAGTTATGCTGCACCTTCTAAGTATGGACAATCTGCATAAGTTACTTGGAATTCTGTTTGAGGGATTTGTCTCATCTCCCCCACACATTTATTCAGTCATATATTTATATCAGTGTGTACTAACAGATGTTTGTTTTATACTTTGGGTGATAATTCAATATTACTTTATTTTATTGCTCAAATTGTTCCAGTTTGGGACACTGGTGTTGATTTCTTTTAAAGCCAAAGTCAAATTTAATTTAATTTCAAAATCATTCTCTCCTGATATATAAGCAATCAACAGAATTTTCTATATTAACTTTGTATCCTGCAACCTTGCTATTTTCACCTAGTAATTCCAGGAGCATTTTTGTCCATTTTTTAAAAAATTCTTACATAGACAACCATATATATGAATAAATATTTTGTTTCTGCCTTGAAATCTGTATATTTTATCTTATTTTCTAATCATATTGTGCTACGCAGGACTTCCAGCAAAATCTTGTGTAGAAACGATGAAATAAGGCATCCTTGCCTTGTTTCTGATCTTGGGAAAGCATCTAGTTTCTCATCCTTAATTAAGATATTATCTGCAGACTTTGTGTAGATGTTCTTTGTCAAGTTGAAGATGTTTGCCTCTATCAGATTTCTGACAGTTTTTCTTTCTTTTTTAAAAAATCATGAATGGCTATTTTATTTTGTCAAATACTTTTGATGCATCAATTAATATGATCATCTGATTTTTCTTCTTTAGTCTATTAATTACATTAATTGCTTTCCAAATGTCAAAATAGTCTCACATTTCTGAAATAAAACTCACTTGGTCATATTGTATACTTATTGTTATACATTCTTGGATTCTGGTTGTTAACATGGGGGGGATTTTTGCATCTATGTTCAGAAGAGATATTGGCCTATAGTTTTCCTTCCTTGTAATGTCTTTATGTGGTTTTGATACTAATGTCATACTAGCCTCAGAGAAAGAGTTAGGAAATAAAAATACCTGATTTGATGTTCTCTTTCTCTCTTTTTGGAGTTTATTAATTATTGATTCAGTTCCATTAAGATGCTTAGTCCCATATAGATAATCTGTATTTCCTTGTGTGAATTTTGGTAGTCTGTGTCCTCCAAGGAATCCATCCATTTCATACATTATAATATTGCATGTATATAGAGTTGTTCACAGCATTCTGTTCTTTTTTATCTTTATCTCTTTTTTTTTTTAGGTTGATGAGATCAATAGCAATGATCCTTTTTCACTTCTGATATTGGTAATTAGCGTCTTCTCACTCCCCCCCCCCCGCCTGGGTTATCTTACTAGAGGTATATAAATTTTATTGATCTTTTGAAAAAAAAAAAACAGCTTTTGATTATGTTGAGTTTTCGCTATTGTTTTTCTGGTTTCAATTTCATTGATTTTGCTTATTTATTTATTTATTTATTTATACAGTTCCTTTAAGCTTAAATCGATTAGGATGCCTGGGTGGCTCAGCTGTTGAGCATCTGCCTTTGCCTCAGGGTGCAATCCCAGAGTCTCGGGATCAAGTCCCACGTTAGACTCCCTGCATGACACCTGCTTCTCCTTCTACCTATGTCTCTGGCTTTCTCTCTTTCTCTCTCTCATGAATAAACAAACTATTTTTTTAAAAAAAAGCTTAAATTGATCTCTGTATTTTTCTTTTAATTCCAATTGCAAAAAAATGGTATGTGGCAACCCAGGCTCCATTAGATTGCAAGTCAATGTTCAGCATTCAACCACATTATCTTCTCCTTTAATCAATGAAGATCACAACCCCAGTGACCAAAGTCTCTTCTAAATTTCTAGAGATTGTATTATCTATTCTTTCTTGGATATGGATCACATGTCAAATCTGATTTTAGTTTTCTATAAATGGGTACTGTCTGTTCTATAAGAATGACCATTTCTTGATTGTAAGAAATATTGTACAAAAGTTTGTTGCTTCAACCACACTCAATGTTGTGTTTGGAACATAGAAGATACTCAGTAAATGTTATTCAATTATTCTGGGTTTTAAACTGTGGTGACCTCAGTATATAATAATTCAAACAGCACTCTCTCCTAACGACAAATAGTGTGTCCGGTCAGCTTTTTCTAGAGGGAGAAAAACAGGGAAAGGTTAATGTTGACAGTAAATTTAGTAGAGAATGCTTCCTCCTCTAGTCATAGGAAACATGTAATAGGATGATAAAGCCACCACACCTTTACCCCAGTCAGATAGTAATAAATATTTTTACATAACCAGGAGTTTGTTATGTTTCTTCCACCCTGGTAAGTAAGGCCCACCCTTGGTTATCTGGGATGAATGTGGATCCAAAGTCCACATCCGTTTCCTTTGAGAATAAAAGAGAAAACTCTGGAAGGAGGAAAATCAGGCCATGCACAAAATCAGTGACATTGAAGGGCAGCCTAACTTGGTTTTCTATTTTAAATGAGCACTGCTCTGAACAGAAAGACAACGGTTTGTACTAATCTGTACATAGTAATAATGCACTAATCTGTAATAGTGCATACCTGATTACATAAGAACCGTAACAACAGATGAGTTCTTCACAGTAGAGATTCTTACTGAGTCATATTTGTAATTTTAGTATTCCATAACATTACTGAAAATCCTCTTTTCTGTCTCATCTCTTCATGCAAGAGATATTTACCAAATATGCCAGCACAGACACTCAATCCATCTAATATTCCTGGAATATAGTAGGAAAACTGAAGGTCCCAGGAGTCATCTTTTTAAATGTAACCACCCAGAAAGATGGTTTCCCTATTTCCCAGTCTCTGTAGGAGGATCGGAGCTTACCTTATAAGCGCCAGTTAGCAAATACAGGTGGTCTAATCACATTGACTGACCTCCTCCCCCAACATCCCTCAGTACTTTTCCATTAGTGCACCCCAGCATATAAAAGGCCTCCTGATTTTGTTTCATCAAAGTTGAGCTCAGTTTATACGAAAGTGGTCTCTGTCTTATGCAGTAGTCTGAATAAAATCTGTCTTGCTATTTTTAACCTGTCACTGGTACAAAATTGTTCTTTTACACTAGCCATCTATATGGTACCTCTTCCCCCCTAGTTTAAACAATACAAGCATAAACAGAGGGTGTCACAAATATTTGTTGTGTAATTTCATAGATCAATTTTTATGTTATTACTTAACACTGTTTCTAGTTAAGTAAAAGCAAAATTGGAAGATTTACCTTTTCTTCCAATTTGAGTTTCTCTAGATAATTAAAATTTGGTTTTGGAAATCAATATGCTGCCTCCTCTCTCTCATTTGGTAGCAACTATAAACATCAGCAGTTTTTACCTTGCAAAGAGGTCCTGCCTCCTACAGAGTGGATTTCCCACATTTTAGAAGATCAAACAAAATGATTTCCACATTAGTCATTGAAATTGAGCTTATCTGAGTCTTAAGTTTTCTTGACGTTTGAGGCAATCCCATTAACAGGGCACAAGGTGGTATATTAGAATGGGGAACTGAGTTGAGATCGAAGGGTTACCTTTAGTTAAAACACAAAATGATTGCTTTGCTGTTTGGTTTCACGTTAGGCTTTCTCTGGAAACCCTGGGTATCTAGGCATGGAAACTAGCTGGCTTAGTCTTGGTATGCACACGAACGTATTATAGACCATGGGATAAGTCAACACTTCAGAGCAGCCTTTACTCATCATGTATTTCCTGAGTCACTGAATAATGTTGCATGCCAAGCACTCAAATGAACATTAGGGATATAGATGAGAGACACACAACCCCTGCCCTCAAGGAAATTGTGCGGTGATGAGAAACAAGGTACATTAGAGAATGATAAGGGTTATGAAAGAAGTAGAAGCACAGAAGATGAACAATCATGTGCCTGAGGGCCTGTGACCTCCTTAACAATTACTGGATAATATCAGATCAACAAGAATCTGCACCTCGAGATTCTTTCTAGTGAAAAGGCAATTATTTCCAACCATCACCCCAGAAGGGGAAAAAAGTACTTTACTTCCTATTAAAGGATAAGGTTGGGACTCCTGGGTGGCTCAGTGGTTGAGCATCTGCCTTCAGCTCAGGTCATGATCCCAGGGTCCTGGGATCGAGTCCCGCATCGCGCTCTCCTTGGGTAGCCTGCTTCTCCCTCTGCCAATGTCTCTGCCTTTCTCCCTGTGTCTCTCATTAATAAAAATTAAAAAAAAAGATAAGGTAGATTATATATATCACATACACATATATAAGCATTATATTATACATGTGTATATATAAGCATGCATCATATGTGTATATATGCATAACTGCTTATTTGTTCATTCTGACTTCAGTCCCATATAGAAAAGGGTCAGGGTAGTCTTCCCATTTGCCTTCTGTTAAAATTTGCTTTCAAAAGTGACCTGCTGAAAGGTGGGGTTAAGGGGTGTAAATGATTAGTTCTTTAGAATTTATAAATGCACTGAAGTGCAACTTTTTGTTGTGGCAAACTGTAGCTATTGAAACCTAGAATTGTAAATAATAGAAATGTGGTGCTCAGAGGGCCCTTGGAAATTATCTGAGGCAATTTTTTAAAATTATTTTAAAGTAGTGGAAACTACTCTTCTAGAAGTATTGATGCTTGGCCCCAAAACTACTGAGAAACAAAACTGGCCGAGATCCAGTATTGGGTGCACCAGAGTGGCAGGAGGAATCTTCCCCACCTGTGATATTTTCTTGCAAGTGTAAGGGCTCCATTAGCATAAACCTCTATCTGCTCTCTGACCCCTTCACCTTCCATTCTTGGGAGATGGGTTGCATATCTGATGACTCCATGTAAAAGCAAGAACAGGGCATAGATAGCCATGACACTCTTGTTCTTTTTCTTTGGAGCAGTCTGACCTTTGCAGAGTATGAGTTTCAATAGCACTTGGCTGTACCGTGAGCTTATTAGAGGGTCCAGCCACCATGGGGATGTTCTCAGTGTTCTAGTGTTCCTAGTTGGCAATGAGAAGTCTATGTGAAAAGTTAAGCATTAGGAAATGTGTTTCCCCAATACTGCCTGCATTAGTAATGACAGCAATATTTTGGTCTCTTCACAGAGACCAGATAGTTAAAAGTGCTGGTAAATGTTCGCCAACTAACCCTCCAAGGAAAACAAACAAATCTGAAGTTTCCACAGAGTCCCATGGCATAAATAACCCCACCTGGATTTAGTCAATTCCCCACCTATATCACTGAGGAGTTGGGAAATAATGCACATGATTGACCCTCATAAACTGGCACAAGATGGATGCTTTTTTCATCTTACTTTTACCTCATTTCTCAATGACTGCAGATCCTGGTTATGGTTATACATAAAGAAGGGTCTAATTATGAGGCTTTCTGAAATACTAATATTCAGGTTTCTTGAGTTCCAGTTGAATGTATTTCACATGACGTCACAATGTCGCTTGGAAACCAGGGTTCCACTATGTATTATGTAACTGGAAAGTAGGGTTCTACTACTTATTTTATAACTGAATACAAAACTATTTTACATGTACATGAGCCATTATTATATAAATAATATATATACAATTTATAAATAATGATATATATCTAAATGTCTATTTTATATGTGTATATATATGTGTGTGTGTGTAAATATCTCTTGTATATGTGTAGTGTCTGAATTTAAAAATATCTAGTGGGTGTTATGGTAGTGGTCACACAAACCTTATGGAATACTCAAAATGAATGAATTTGATTTTACATAAATTTTACTTCAAGAAAGCTAGTTTAAAAAAATCAATTTATTTAGTTGGAATGTGAATATTATCTAAACGCTAGTAGTTCAAATCAGGCACAAAGAACCCATGAGATGATAGTGGTTGACTGTTAACTGCCTCTAAATCTTTACCCTTGTTAATCCCATGCTTTTGCTGTGTGACCTGCTGTTCCCTCTTTGATACTGAGTTCCTATTCACAGCAATTTAGAATAAAGAAATGAAAGAATATACCACCAGTAATATTGCTGTTCAAAAAAATAAACCAAAGAGCCAAATTTTGTCCTCTCTGTAGGCAGTTGTCTTCTTGAAGCTATACTACACTCCTCAGAGTCCTGAACTGGTATGGCTTAATGGGGCACAATTATGCATAGCTTGTCCTTGGCAAAAAAGCAAAAGCAAATAACAAACAGGTGAAAGTCACATTAGATTTATAATTAAAATATTACTTTGACCTTGAAAGCTCTTAATAGACTGGATCTCAATTAACTTCAGGCATCTTAACTGATCATCTTATTTTTCTCTTTTAAACAAAAGTTTTTAATATTTTTTTTCCACAGAGGCTTCTATTTATCTCCTTCCCTTGGGCTATGGTGCCAAATTAATAAATATGTGATATAATATATATCCATTGCTGGAATTATATGAATTATAGCCATTTAGCTTTTAGATACACACACATATATTTCAGGTTTCCAGCCTAACACATGGTGAATCACAAAATACTTTTACCTAATCTGAAACACCTGTATTTATCTACTATGAATATGATCACCTGATTTTTTAAAAAGATTTTATTTATTTATTTGACAGAGAGAGAGCGCAAGCAAAGGGACCAGCAGGCAGAGAGGGGGAGAAGCAGGCTCCCCACTGGGCAGAGAGCTTTGAGCCTGGGGCTCTATCCCAGAACACTGGGATCATGATGAGAGCCAAAGGCAGACCCTTAACTGATTAAGCCACTGAGGTGCCTCTGATCACTTGGTATTTAAATTATATTTTTAGTGACATAAAAGTAAATTCCAGAAATAAACATATATAGACATACTCATACATAGGCAGGTATGATTTAAGAAAACAATATATATGATTTTTTTAGCATCTACATGAGCATGAGTGCAATCCCTTTCTTAACTGTCCCTATAGTGGGCTGTGCATTCCTATGAACAGGAATGTCAAAGCTGAAAATATTTCTGAAACTGTTCTTTTTGAGAGCTGCCTTTAGTGCTAACTCTTCCCTATACTAACCAGTGACAACTGTTGGCAAAATCTTGGTCCTTTGAGAGTTGACTGAACATCTCCAAACTGCCAAAAGCATTTGGAACCAAGACTAATGAAGATGGCTTGCAGAGAAGCTGGGGACACTGCTTGGAATCAATGACTCAGTGTGACTAACATAATGAGGCTTTATTGTTCTCTGTGGCTTCTAACCTGTGTCTGAAGTCAGGGCCAAATGCAGAGTTCACAACATGCTTAGAGCAAATGCATATGAAATCTCTTCTTAATTACCTAATTTGGCTACACAAAATAATATATAAATATTGCCGACACGTTCACTCCTCTTTCTAATTTTTTTCCTCTCCTGGAAGGTCCTTATGTAACGTCAGTGGAACACAATGATTCCCTACCTTGGCAAAATGTAATTTATCTATCTATTTTATTTATTTATTTATTTATTTATTTATTTATTTATTTATTTATTTATTTATTCATACATGAGAGACACACAGAGAGAGAGAGGCAGAGACACAGGCAGAGGGAGAAGCAGGCTCCATGCAGGGAGACACGGGACTCAATCCCAGGTCTCCAGGATCAGGCCTTAGGCCAATGGCGGTGCTAAACCACTGAGTCACCTGGGCTGCCCCGCAAAATGTAGTTTAAATTCCCTATACCACGTCCATGGAATTGTAAGTTTCTTATTTTATTTACCTTATCTGTGAAGTGGGCACATAACCCTGACATGAGTCTTTTGTGAGGATTAAGTGATATAGCATGTGAAATGCCTATTACAGTATCTGGGCAAAATATATGTATAACACATGTTAATTTTCTTTTCCCTGTCCTTCTGCCCTCTTCCTAACTAATAAATGTTGTAATATTCTAATTTATGGAATGATTTGTTAATTCTACAACTGGTAAATGCTCTAAAACCACAAAGCAAACAGACAAAAATATTGCAGCCAATGTCCACCCATCTTAAGGCAGAAATGTCAAGTATCTTAGGGATATTCACATTCCATACATGTCACTCTTTCACCAATATAGAAAACTCTTTAGCTTTGTCTGATAAATTCCAAAAAACATCTCAACTTGAAGTAGAACATTTTGTAACATTTTCATCATTTTAAACATTTGTAGGTGATGATAAAATACCAAAGAGGGTAGGACCACTTTAGGTATATAAAAATTTACACAGACATTTTTCGGATTAATTGGTTGAAAATAAGATCTTGTTTGTTTTCTTCTTCTTCTCCTCCTCCTCCTCCTCCTCCTCTTCCCTCTTCCTTTTCCTCTCCCTTTTCCTCTTCCTCTTCTTCTTTTCCTTCTTAATTTTAGGAAAAATAAAGAAGAAAGGTAACCAAAGTGTATGCAAAATTTTTCAAATAATACTTATTTTTTGCTCCCGGCAAGCTTAGCTGCAAAAAGAAGGTGCTAAAATGCTAATGATACCAAGTTTGAAATGAGTATGTGCCTGAGCAGAGGTTACAGCCCCAAGGAGCCCCTTGCTCCCATAGTCCTCCATTTGGAGGCAATGTGGACACACTCCACATTGAAGTAGCTACACACTGTGAGCACAAAGGCAGAATGATGGCATTTGGATGAACCTGCTATTCTAAATTACATTTTCTCCCACAGGGTCCATAATAGCCATGGAAAAATTCTTCAACCAGACTATTCTATAGATAACTGATAATGCTTCTCCTCTGGAGATGCAACTCCTTTGAATGAATCATTCAATTATACAGTATATATTTTTTTCCAAGTGGGAGGTGTGTTTTGAGATATCTTTCAGAGAAAGTAGACCAGAACCTGTCATTAAAAATAAAGCATTCAGAGAATTCTTTGGCAAATGCAATGATTTTGCATTATGATTTGCATGTATGGGGAGAACATAGAATGATTTCACTACACTCCTGCTGAGAAGATCCCCACCACTGATTTTTCATTCTGTATCTTTGCTTTTATGTGTAAGCAGAGTGCCTGCTGTGTCCAGCTGCTACATGTATTCTACATCTTTTAGGGGGAGGTCTATCCCTTTATCTTAGTTGACATTGTTCATTACATTTCCTGGAGTTACTTCTGAGACAGTTGAGAAGATTTCTTGGGGTAAAATTTTGGAAAAAGAGATGGTTTTTAAGAGGCAATGGTACAATTCCTCAAGGAGAATACAGCTGTGGTTAGCAAGCCTCACTGATGAACATTTGGTGTGGAAAGAATCTTCAGGCTAATGTCCAGACGGCCTGGGCTTAAGATAAGAAGAACTTGATTGCTATGCGTGAAAACATAGATTTACTATAGGTGGTCCAAGCAGACAGAGGTAGAGATTCTCAGAAATAAAGACATGAAAGAGTTTATGATAAAGATAAATAGCCAAGTGCTAGCTAAGAGGCGGGGATTCTATTTATTTATTATCATAAATAAATAAAAATTAAAAAAAAAGAAATATAAGAAATTCAAGATTTTGTCAAGAGATCCCAAATATTGGGAAATTGACAAATAATGTAAATTGTCCACAATTTGTAAATGCAGGTTCTTTTTTTTTTAATTTTTTTATTTATTTATGACAGTCACAGAGAGAGATAGAGAGGCGCAGAGACACAGGCAGAGGGAGAAGCAGGCTCCATGCACCAGGAGCCCGATGTGGGACTCGATCCCGGGTCTCCAGGACCGCGCCCTGGGCCAAAGGCAGGCGCCAAACCGCTGCGCCACCCAGGGATCCCTTTTTCTTTTCTTTTTTTTAAGAGAGAAAGCATGCACCCATGAGCCAGGGTGGGGGAGATGTGAGGAAGGGCAGAGGGAGAGGGAGAGAGAGAATATGATCCTGAGATCACAACCTGAGCCAAAATCAAGAGTTGGACACTTATCCAACTGGGTAAACTGAGGGCCACCTAAGCACCCCTCAATTTGTTTTTATTTAAATGTCATCGCTCAGTATAAGCCCAAAGTTTTGAAGTCATGGGGATATCCAGGGTGCTGACACAAGATAGAAATCTCAGTATCTCCACTCTAGACTTATTAAAATATTTTGTCCAGTTAGCTGTACTTCTTTGGATGTGGGCATGAATCTCCCTAGGCTAGAATTAAATTCCAAATTTCTAAGTATGGTATTTAAGACCATCTACTTCTTACCCATGTTTCATGTTTACACTGTGAGATTTTTCAGTAGACCTGTCTCCAATCAATCAATCAATCAATATAAGAATTGTCCCAATCTGATCTGGAATAAAAACAACTTACAGAAACCTATCATGACACCATTTCTCCAGAAGAGGAAGAGCACCATCCTTGGTGAAGAGAAAGAACTTTTTAAGTGGAGAAATTAGTATTCCTGGCAAATGCTAAGTGATTTTCTGTTGAACTTTAACAGGATTAAGTCTTATTCTGGGAACTTTACCCACCCAGTTGACTGTCAGCTAATTGTCAGTCACGAATTCAATGACCTTTAAGGAGATTTTCTTTTCTTTCTGTATCTAATATGATTATCTGTATTTAATAGATAATCCAACAAAGTTATCTATTCTTTCTCTTGTCCTGTAAGATACCTATGAAGAATAAACCTTTGAATTGGCCCATTAAGGATTTTAAAAAGTATCTCTCATGCAAAAATTATAATAAAACTTTGAGCTATGCTTATAACCAAACTGTCTGGAAAGTTCTCTGTAATACACACAGCAGAATATTTTGGTTTCCTCAAAGCAACCAAATTACTTCTGGAGCCCACATGGTACAGGCAATCAGAATTACATAAAATGGAAACAAACACATAAAACAAAATATATGTATAAAGGAAGAAAATACTTGTGGTTTGTATTAGATTTCCCTGTTGGGAATATAAAACAGACCTGTATTGTCTGACCAGGTAGGTATTGGATGCATATGGCTATTGAGCACTTGAAATGTTACTTGCCCAAAATGAGATGTGCTATAAGTATAAAATACACATTTGATTTTGAAGACTTTATTAAAAATAGAATGCAAATTATCTAATAATGTTTATAGTGATTGTATGTTAAAATAATATTTTGAATATATCAGATTAAATTAAATGTATTAGTAAAATTATGTTTACTTGTTTTTCTGAAATTTTTAAATATACCTTCAAGAGAAATTAACAATACATATGTAGCTTGTATTGGTGGCATCCATTATGTTTACATTGGACAGTGCTATCAGAGAAAATTGGAGATTTTCTAGTTAGGGGTTTTTATTTTGTGTATTTTGTTCACTTGTTTTTTGTTTTATTTCTAAGTGAGTTTGCCATAAAAATTATGGAAAGTGTTTTGATTCAACATCATGTGGGATAGTAGTAAATGAAGCCTTCCATCTGATGGGTGAGTAACAAAGTAAATGGTTCCTGGATTAAAGCATAGCAATAATTTTGTGGCTTCATTGGTTTAACAAATATTTACTAAAATTAAGAAATATTACTAAATTACTAACATGTACTGAGCATAGTACTATATCCTAGGAATTTAGTGATGAACAATGCAGGTGTTTTTCTCCCCTGTGTGTGGAGTAAGTAGGTAGCAGGTATCACACTTATAACTATAAGCAAGAGGGTATCATATGGGATTTTAAATTTTAAGTGATGATACTGGTAAATAAGCAACAACCACTGATAAATAACCAGAGGATATAACTCACTCTGGAGAGTTTTGAAATGGGCTTTCTGATTTAGTGGTTTTTAACTGATACCTGTCAGGATCAATTTATATTAGCTAAGTGAAGAAGGATCCTAGACAAGAATCCTCTTCAGTTCAAAGCCATTCCCAGAGAGGGATTCTTCTGAGAGCCATCATGTGCTGAGGGCTGAATGTCTTGGTCCTGAAGGGGGAATCTGGGCAGTATAACACAGCATCCACTACAGAATTTGTGAAGTTTGAGGTGCTCTGAGATACCCAATTGAGGCTGATTATTGGGTCTAGAGGTAGATTGTTGAATTAAGGAATCTCAAGCTTCAGGAGCTTTCCCTGGCATGGGACACTAGCAATGAGTTCACAGGTCTTATATTTTTGTATATTTGCAAAAGTAAGATGTTTTAACCATTGTTTCTTTCCCCTATAACTCTAACTGTCCTTATGTTGAATTGCACTGGTGTGACCACAGGGTATTTTGGGATCTGGCAATAGGGAAGATAAAGTAAGAATTCATTGCATTTGATCATAGTAGATTGTAGTTATGAAATTCAGAGTCATTTTCAGACTTAGTTATTGTTAGCTACTCAATATAGGAAGCTCTTTCAGGAATAAGTCTGGTGCACATTATGACTCACAAGTGAAGCACCAGGGCCATACAGTGACATAAATTTGCCCTTTGAAACCTAGCACCAGATGCATATGGAGAGTGGAAGAGAAATAAAGTTTAAAATGTGAGGAACTAAAATCCGATCTTTAGAAAAGTATTCAAATCATTGGATGTACTACTTGTAAACATCAGAATCATCAACATTGTCATCAGCACCTACTCATAACAGAAGATCTGCCCTTTCAGGGACATGCTCGAATTAGAAATGATCTCAGGGGATCCCTGGGTGGCGCAGCGGTTTGGCGCCTGCCTTTGGCCCAGGGCGCGATCCTGGAGACCCGGGATCGAATCCCACGTCAGGTTCCCGGTGCATGGAGCCTGCTTCTCCCTCTGCCTGTGTCTCTGCCTCTCTCTCTTTCTCTCTCTGTGACTATCATAAATAAATTAAAAAAATTTAAAAAAAATTAGAAATGATCTCAAAGAGAAGACTATTCTAGGGAACATATTGTGTTCTTTAATCCCATTAATGATCTCAAACAAGAAAGGTGATAGTTATAATGACAACTCCCCGAGAGTTTGACCTGAGTTTTCTGGAGTTAGCTGAACATAGGTTGCCCTTTGGTTCTTGCTAAGAAAAGTCTAAATGCAAGATAAAGCTTAGGTGCTCTCTCTTTCTGCTGTCAGAGCAAAAAGGAGAACTGCAATCAAGATACACTTCCTTCATACACTGTTAGAATAAAGAGCTCATTAGAAAATAAGTATTGTCCAGATCCAGGAAACTGCACTGAGGTCCCAAGCAGAGGGTCTCTGAGAGACCCACTAAAGTCGTCACTGAGCAAAGGAGCCGTCAAAAGGGCATTTGACACATTAATGTGGTGTTGCTAAACTGACACTCCTGCTAGCCATTTATTGCAAATTACCTCTCCCTCTGAAAGATCAGAAACAGCAGCTGAACTGGATGAGGTGGAAGAGAGAGGAGAAGCCAATTTGACCCTCTGCCTGCTAAAACATCCAAGTCTGAATAAGATCCAGGGCTTTCACCTGGTTAAGAGTTCGGAATGTTTATTATTGTATTAGCCTAAACCAGTCATTTGATTACTAAACCAGAGAGGACTTGGAATGCCGAAAATGGCAGAAAGATAGATGTCATCTAAAACATCATAAATTTTTGAACAGAAATAGGGAAAGCATCTTCTCAGAGAGTGGGTTTGAAGGAACAGTGGGAGAAAGAAAAAAACTAGTTTCTTTTTTACACCTTTTCAAGCCTAGCTTGGGCAATAAACCAGTTTCACCTGTTTGGTCACATGTGGACTCAATCAGATCTTAATTTTTCATCTTTATGTGTGGAAAAACTTATTTCAATGTTGGATACATCCTAGCCACACAATAATAAGCAAATTTATAATACATTTATAAATAATAAATGAATAAATGCTTCTAATGTGTGTGTGTATGTGAATGTGTGTGTGTCTGTAATGTAGTATTTGGGGTAGGGAGGTACTAAAACACGCCCTTTCTGGTTCTGGAATAAGTTAAATACTTGAACCCACCAGTGGGGAAGTTGGAAAGGTAACCCCCCCTAATTTTTCAGTGTCCATGATGTGCTAACCCCACGTAGAGGGCAGAAGTCCAAGAGGGTGAACTTTCCTACACTTTGTCAACACTCAGGAGTGGATATTTAACAACCAAGCTAATCACAAAGGGTTTACATCATCAGAACTAATGAGGAATTAAAACACTTGAGTGAATCAAGGGAAATTTTTCAAAGTTGTCTGTCAAAGGCTATTGATCCCTCAGCAGCTCATTAAACACCTGTGTGGGCAGGGCAGCAGCGGTGGTGTGGGAAAATTACAGCTGGAGCAAGACCTCATCCATCACACATCCTCTCTGTGTCTCCTTGCCCACCCCCACTCTCATCCCAGACCTCCTGTCCCACTCTTCCAGTGTTTGTTTTTTAGCTCCTGCTATCCTCTCCAGTGATTAATGAAATTGGATAAATAGTTGTTCAGTACAGAAGTTTAGAAATCCTATAACTTGATGGCCCCTGTTCCTAAAGCTGTATTTGATCAGGGACCAAACTGTGCTTTCCATAAACCAGATATGTATTCTTTTTCTAGTTTACCTACCTGTACCCTATACTCCCTAATTTTTGAAATTCCAGGGTAAATCACGGCTCATGTGGAAAGTCATTCACAGGCACCCTGCCTCAGAGCTATATATATATGCACTGTTGTGAATTGCATAATATAGGATTCTTTGGAATACCTGGAAATATAAAAGAAAGGGGAAAGTGATAGTTAAATAAGAATAGAAGCTGAGTGCATTTTAAAAGCTGATGGAAAAAAAATCATTTTCCAGGTATAGAAAAACTGATATCGAATATCCTAATTAAATAATGATGGTTAAGTAGTACATGGAAGATAGATAATGCATTTATATTTAAACTTTCTTCTTTTCCCCTGGGTTATTCACCAGTTCACCATATATTTATTAGCCACCAATACAAGTAGGTATAGTGTGCTTCATAATTGAGGAGAGAAGACCAGTAGGAGACAGGCCATGATTTGAGAGATCACTGTCTTTAGATGACAGGTGAACATAGATTCACAGCACAGGTAAACTGAACTCTGATGCAGGCACATTTTGCTTGCCAGGAATCACACCAGAAGGGACATTACCAGGATTGGAAAGTGTTATGAGCTGAACTGTGTCCCTGCAAAATCCATATATTGAAATCCTTACCCCCTATACTTCAGAATGTGACTGTGTTTGAAACTAGGGTATTTACAGAGGTAATTAAGTTAAAATGAGGTCATTAGGGGATGCCTTGGTGGCTCAGGGGTTGAGCATCTGCCTTTGGCTCAGGTTGTAATCCCAGAGTCCTGAGATCGAGTCCCGAATCAGGCTCCTGGCAGGGAGCCTGCTTCTTCCTCTGCCTTTGGCTCTGCCTCTCTCACTGTGTCTCTCACGAATGAATAAATAAAATCTTTAAAAAAATTAAAAAACAAATTAAATGAGGTCATTATGGTAGATCCCTAATTCAACGTAATTAGTGTTCCAGTAAAAGGGTGTCTAAACACAGACACACACAAAATGTCATGTGAAGATATAGAGAGGAAGCCATCTACAAACCAAGGAGAGAATCTACAGAAGGAGCCAACTCCACAGATGCCTTGATTTTGGACTTCAAGCCTCCAGGACAACGAGACAGTAAGTTTCTATTACTTAAATTGCCCAATCTGTGGTACTTTGTTACAGCAGCCCTAGAAAACCAACACAGAGACAAATGTCTGTGAAGGGTTCCATAAAGACACACGATTATTGAAGCAGGCACATCAGGGGGAAAAAAGTGTTTCTAGTAGAGAGAATAATACATATAAAAATCTGGGCATAAGAGACAGGGCACAGGATATTCAAAAATCTAAGTGTGTCTGACTAGGGGACAGAATGGGGGCAGGATTGTCAGGACAAATCTGAAACTCTCAGCAAGAATCAGATATTAAAGGGTAGCAAGTGACTGGTTAGGAGGAATCACTGACTTTCTAGCAAGAGAAAAGAGTCTTACTCTGTTGAAAATGACACACTGGCAAAGTTGAATTCCATCATTTTCTGCTTCGTAACTCATCACTATCCTCACCTGTAATAAGGAAAGCCACATGGCGGAACCCAGGAATAAAGCCACCTTTACAAAAGGAAATTAATTTATTGGCAGAGCTTCTGGGGGCTCTAGAATGGATTGATAACAACAGATGGAGACAAAGTCCCTTTAGGAAGTGAGCAGCTGCATCTGCCTATGTTTCTTTTCCATGATTTCAAATGTATAACAAAGTTAATATAAATTATGATCAGAGATAGATGGTATTTCAAATGCAATGAGCAACCAGGTGGGTGAAACATTTTACTATATATACTATACATGCATTGTGTGTATCTATCTATTTATACTTATACTATATATATTCTTACTATCTTTATATATATGTACCATCTAGATAGAATTCATAGTAAATATATATAATATAATAGGTATATTATACGATATATTACATATATGTGATATATATATATTTATGTATATAGGTGAATAGATATATACTGCATATAGAAACATAGTCATTAGTTAAAACAAGAAATGTTCATGAAACTCTGGGATGGATAACTGGATAAACAATAGAACTCAGCCATTGACTAATATTTTTTGATAGTACAATTGAGATTGACATATTTTACAAAGCAAGATTTGATCATATCAAAAAAGACTAAGTCGTATCATATTGAAAAAGGAAGCACAGGTTATTGATTAAGTACATGGATGACAAAACCATAATTCCGTGGTTCAAATTCTACCTCCACTATTGATTAGCTGTTTAATCTTGGAAAAGTCACACAATCTCTCTATGCCTCAGCTTTCTTATATTAATACCATTTTAAGAATAATGATAGCCAGCATTATGGGATTTCCAGCTACTACAATAAGTTATTTACATATATTAACTTACTGTATCCCAAGATACAATTATGCAAGTATCATCATTGAATCATCAATCCCAATTATGCAAGTATCATCATTAACTCCATTTTACTGATCAGGAAACTGAGGCACAGTGGTAAGGTAACTAGCACAAGATTATAGTATTAGTAAGTGACAAAGCAGAGATGTGAACCCAGGCAATTTCTCTCCAGAGTCTATGTGTCTATGCTTTCATTACAATCTGTAGCTCCATATTATTACTATTATTATTATTATTATTAATTCTTATATATACTATCTGCTCAACATCTAGGACTTTTTCGCTCATATTTTATCTCACCCTCTCCTGAGCCTTGAGCAGATTGTCTCTTGAACTAGACCTTTTGTTCTTATCTTCTCACCCAGAATTGTGTCCAGCACCTTTCTCTGTTGGTGTCTCAATTTTTCTCCAGACTTGGCTCCATGTGGATGCTCATTTGTGCCTGGAATTTAGTGTCTGATCAATGTTTCTCCTGCTCAATTATTTGGTCCTGGATCAGGGACATCTGTGACTTGAATCAGTCACTTTCCTTAAAGCCCCTTCATGTGGGATCCAGCCCATCCTCAACTCTGCAACTGCTTGTTGCCCAATTGATCTCTCCAATTACAAATGTCATTTCCCCCCTGCTCTCATGATGTAAAACTTCTTGGTTTCAGACATGATAAGGGAATCCAGAATTAATAATGAAGGTGAAGTGCAGTGACTGAGGGCCTGGGCTTTGGAGAGGGAGGTCTTTAGCTTTAACTTTAACCCTATCATTTATCCTATGCAAGCTCAGAAGAGGTCCTTGACTTCTCTGTGACCTAGATAATTCCTCCATGTTGTATGGATGACACTAGCCTCTCCCTTGTAGAGTTGCTTTAACAATTAAAAGAGACAATGCATGCAAAGTCCTGGGCACAGTATTTAGTAAGTACTAAGTAAAATGGTATATTTTTTATTTTACTTTTGCTTAATATATTAGAATATGTATTATCAGAAATATTGTACACACAAGCAACAAATTCAAAGCATATACTCTTGTGAATTTTTCCTGCTTAAAATCTGCAAGACTTCAATTACCTTCTAAATGGGTATCATAAGTTAATATCTCCTTATCTCTATACTCCATAACCATCCACTTCTCCCCTCATGCTTTATTCTCCAATAACAAATTACTTATTCCTCCTCAAAGACACTATATGCATTGCCTTTATATAGTGTATTCCTTAATCCTAGAATCCCCAAATCATTCATTTTCCCACCTGGAAATGACCTAAATCTTGCAAATCCAACTGAGATAAAGATCTTCCTTCCAGTCTTCTCTGAGAGTGCAGCCCCATAATCTCCAATCTCCATTCATTCCAAGCAGAATGAATGTTATTCTACGTGCAGCCTGTGTATATTGGAAGTGCATCTATCAGCTCAGTTGTCCTGCTAAATTCATAAATTATAATGTGTCTTCATCATCCTAGAGCTCAACCAGATTCTAAGCCCTTCATCCCATTCACTGGTGGACCTAGTACAGGCTACCAATACTTAACCAGGAGATCAAGGTTGTGATATATAAATTGACACATGGGAACTTTTAAAAAAATTATAATTGCCCCAGCTGAGATATAATTGAAATAGAAACTGTATAAATCTAAAGTATACTTCATAATCATTTGACTTAAATATGTTGTGAAATGATTATCACAATAAGTTTAGTGATGACAGTAAATAAGAACTTTTCTTAAGGCATTGTCTGCTAAGTTCTGTTAGTTGCTACCCAGGATCACACATGGGGATCTAGGTCTTTCTATGTTTTCATGTATTCAATATAAAGTTTCTGTATTATATAATTTGTAAGTTTAATTTTACATGTTAAGCACATATATGATCTTCATAAAACTGGCCTCAAGTTCCCCTCTATAAAATAACTGTGTGACTAATATCCTGAAATTCCTTTCCTAACATTCTGTAGCCATGTGAAGGCAGCACTCTCAGGTAGAAGGGAGATGTACTGCATAGCTCCACACTGACTTATTTTCTCTGAGACAATTTTTCTTCATCTTTAAAGAGGGTTAATAATCACAACTTGCAAAGCTTTGCTTAAAATTATATCATAGGTGCCTGGGTGGCTCAGTCAGTTAAGTGTCTGCCTTCAGCTCAGATCATGATCCCCAGGTCCTGGGATCAAGTCTCATATCAGACCCCCTGCTCCACTGGGAGTCTACTTCTCCCTCTACCTCTCCCCCTTGCTTGTATGCTCTCTCTCTCTCTCTTTCTCTCTCTCTCATGCTCTCATGTGCTCTCTCTCTCAAGTAAATAAATAAGATCTTTAAAAACATTTTTAAATAAAATTATAATATTATACATTAATGTGCTGATAAAATTAGAATTAAATAAATAGAAAATGTTACCCCTATTAAGGTAATTATTGATGAACCTATACTATATATATAATACCTATAGTTGCCACAAAGACAGGGACCGCAGGGAAAGTTATTACTGGAGAATGAAAATGTGCCACTGATATTTGTTAGATAAAGAATCACTTAAGTTGATAAAACATAGGAAAAACATAGATCAATAAACGTGCATAAGACACAGAAAAAAATAAGGAGAAGTGTTTGCATACTGGTGAATTTCATCCATGACAGGAGTGAGGTATAAATAACATTGTTGAAGTGCAATCAAATAGTCCAATTGAGTTGTTTTGGCTAAAGGTCATTGTCCTCATGATAATAAGAATGTAATAAAAATAATGAGTCACAAGTAAATTAGGAAATAAACTAAGTAGAAATGAATCATATACCGTCTACTTAGATCTTGAACAGAAACCTGGGAAGGAGCAAAGGAAGGATTTATGCCATAATCTGGCAGTGAAAGTTTTATAATCAGGAATTATTTGGGTACTTCTTGTTGGCAAGAAACATTTCTTCCCTACTCCTGATGTTTCCTTTCTTTTCAAGGTAGTTCAAATAATGTAATACCCTGCTTCCTTACCAGTGCACTGAGTGTGGTTGTCCACTTTGTGCACTGCACAAATCCAGGGACACCAGTCACAATGTATTTGATTTAAATATACCCACTGGAATAATGCAGTACATAACTTGTGTAGATGTGCTCAGATGCCTGCCTTCAATTCACTTCATACTTGGGCTGGGGAAATAATTTTTCTCACTAAAATATTGGGTTAGAATGAACTGGAAGTATTTGGCTTTGTTACCCTTCTTATACTCTTGAGAAGGAGCTATCCCAAACATTCTTCCTTGTTCCTCCATGCTGTAACATTTACAGGATCTGCTTCCATGTAGAGTGATCTGTGGCTGAATCAGTAAGTGTGACCAATTCAGAGTTTAGCAGTAATAAGTTCAATTGTCCACATCTGCAAGCCTTGTCCTCCAGCCTACTCTTTATTATTTAAAAAGGGAATATGTTGGCTCCTGTTTGTATTCATTTCTCAGTCCATGACCCAGGTCATGGCAAAGAGGAGTCCTGTTTATTTAGCACTTTTCAAGTAAGTCTGATATGTGAGCTATGGACCTTGGAAAATGAGCAAGGTGTAAAATTTTGTAGAACAAATTATGTGTGGAATGATTTGGGCTTTTGGCATGGTTTGAACAGATGGTTATAGGCTTTGGTAGTGAATTCCCAAGTATAAACCCTGCTGACTTTTTTTTTTAATCTTAATGATTTGTAGCTTGTGTTGCACAATACATGATTTTTCAGTTGTAGAGTTGGCTTTATGAATGTGTGGCTTGGGCCAGAGACTTTGAACCTTCGGACAGTTGCAGTATTTTGACCATAGCAGGTTACCACAGCTTACGGTGGCAGTGACTAGAGTTCTGTGGCAGTATTTCTAAAAGGATGCCCAACAAATGTACAGGGGGCTTCCCAAACCCCAACCAATGTGTGTATTGTCTTAGGATGCAAGTTCCAGCACCTCAACTTCCCTGCACTCAGTTTATGTGTGTGAAGAACAGGGACCATGGTAAATAGGGGCTACCCTGGGAGGCTTTGGTAAAAAAGAGAGGCTGAGGCAGGAATTTGGTTGGAGACAACAGTTTGTCACTACAGAACGTTTAGGCAACAGTGGCTGAAGAATATATGCTATATTTAATATAAAAGGGAATTAATTTTTGAATATATTACAGAGCACAAGGGAAATTCTAGCTCTTAACTGTCAGCACCAGTCCTAGGTTAGAAGCTAGATTGGCTGCCCCCAATTTCAACAAGAATTCAAGGCCAAGGAGGGAAATGGGTTAGAACTAGCACTGGCTTACATATAATATCAGGCATCAAAACACTCACCCTTCCAGTTCTCAACACTATCTGGTGTCAAGATGGTTCTGTATTACTTAATTTCTTAAGGGGGGCGGGGGAGTGTAACTCTGTAAAAAGTAAGATTTTTTAAAATTCCAAAGATAAATGAAGGAGGAAAAAGTCTTAATATTGCAGGACTGAAAACACCTTCTCCAGAGAGTGTGGTGGTTTCCACATTTCTTTGTAGAGCCCACATTCAATTAAGCACTTTTATCTGAATCATGAAGCTCGATGCAAACCTAAGAAAGCTACGGGAATACCATTCTGAACTTCCAGGTAGTATCCATAAGTAGATTTTATAGATATAGTAAATAGCATCAAAATTAAACTTTTGCAGAGTGTTTCCCAACTGAGCTTAAATTCTAAGTCTCAGTTATCAGAAGAACTGGCATAAGCTGCCTGGTCTCCTAGCAAGGTCCTCGCCAAAATAGCCATCTTCCTGCAGTGTAATAATAAGTCTCTGCCCCAGTCTTTGGCAACACAGAGGATTGGCTTGGAAATAATTTTGTCTGAGATAACTCTTTCAGGAGCAGGAATTGCTTTGTTTTTCCAATACTGGGGAAATGATGCCAATGCTGTGATAGACTCATTTTTCATAATAATTCCTGGGAATCTTTAAAATAGTGGAAACACCGGAGACTCAGTGTTGAATAAATACAATTCTGAGGCCACAGAGGAGGAAATACATATTTTCCAATGAGGAAAGATCCAACCTCCAAATACTGAAAGAGCACTGTCTCTATCAACGTGTTAAGAATCCTTCCAACTAAGACTGAATGGATGAAAGCAAATTGGGGAGTACTTTATAAGCTTTGGAATTTTAACTCACAAACATAAGGAAAATTGATTTGGCACCTTAATTCTGTGGAAATTCAATGTATTTTGACTTCAACTGGCAAAGGGATTTAACCTCCCTATTTTAATATTTCCCCAGTAATGTAATAGTAGCAGAGTGTTTAAATTCAAATTTAGGTCATCTCTTTATCGACATTTTGTCATTGGAATACACTTATGTTTCAGTCAAGCTCAAAACCCATCTCATAACAGGCTGTATTGGGCAATGTTGTTGGGAAAAAATATGGACTGGACTATCAACTAAAGATTACATTTTCAGCCTTGGAGTTGATCTAGGCAATGTTGCCTTCTGACTCATTTTAGGGTCTTTGGGAGGCAGGGTGTCAGGGGAAGTCAGAGCTGTTTACAGGAGATCCTGAAGGATACTCGAAGGGTGGGGCAGGGGAGAAGAACTGGCTAGTTAAACTTTTGCTCCCTCCTTCGGCAGGGAAATTACAAAGCTAAGAGGAGAAAATATGGAGGAAGATGGAAGGGAAGTGCTTCTTCTCTGTTCTCATGAGTCCTTCCTTATGGAGTGAGATCAATTAGTGAAATGTTCCTAACTTCTATCTGTTCCATTACTCACTACATCATAGAGAAGTTAGTGACTAATCTTGTGGTAACTTGGAAAATAATGAACTCTACATACTTGTCATGAATGTTTTTCATTTTTTAAAAGTCCCAGTTCTCTTCTGTTCCTTTATTGCCTTGTGAAGTTTTCTTTTCCAAGAGCTGGATTTTTAGGGTCTAGTATACCAGTAGATGGAAACAAGGAGGAAAAAGTATGCAATACCAGGCAGTTTACCTGCCCAGATATATGAACTATAGTTTCCAAACTATGATTTGTCATTAGTAAAGGTAGTATTTTGCTTCCATCTATTATTAACTAGTTTATTTTTGAGCATTATTTCTTCTGCACCAGTCTGCATAGATAGAGGGTTGGAGGAATTTCTGAATCTTTCAGGGAAGGAAAACAGCCTGAAATGAGTGGAGTCTGGTTATCTGGAATGGGCACACCCTGCTGAATGGACAGTAAGGAAAGAGATTGGAGTGGAATTAGGCCAGAATTGTGTAGGATGTGATAATTCTGAAAGCTCTTTCCATCTGGAAATAGATTTGAGTCAGCATCAATTGTCCCAATGTGTCAGGCTCAATTGAAACAATTCTGGGAATGGGGCTGAATTAATCTAATTTCTATGTATGACATCACCTCAAGCTGCCTTTTAGTGAGAAATGAATCCTGAGTCCCTTTCATTGTCATTCCTTATCCCTGTGTGCATTTTAACCATAGATCAAGTTCTGGAGGAGGTAAAACCAGCCCCAATGAGACAGTTCATAGTAAGACATCTTCATGTCTGAACAACCTCATAGACCATTCGTAGGAAAGAACATGGAAATACCAGAGCCACCCTCATCAATCAATGCCTTTCTGCCCACGTTTGAACTCACTTGAAGAAACAACAAATTATATCTACCTTTGAATACATTAACTACAGACAATGGCTAGTATATTTTGAAAACAAGCTAAACAAAATGGAACCTTTACACATCTCTGCTGGTCTAACAAAGTACAAGAAAAGCAATATTGTCCTCTCTTGCAGTGTAAACATATTTCTCTTAATTCAGCCAAGTAGATCTTCTAAATCTTTTTGTGCATCCCAATACTAATACAACCTCTATGTGTAGCAGGAGGAACATTGAACCTGCCATATTCTGGACTCTGGTCTAGGCTCTGATACACACTATTTCCAATTAGTTTCCTATTGTCTTTAAGCAATTTTCCCATATATATGAGGAATCACCTTAGCCTCATATTTGTAATTGCAAAAGGTGAGGCTATAGATTCTAAAGCCAGATTACCTGGGCTCAAAACCTGGTTTTGCCTCTTAGATAAGCTAAGAAATTAGAACATGCCTCAGTTTCCTTGTGGAGATAACAAATGTATCCTTATATCATAAATGTGAAGTTCTTAGAATAGTGCCTAGCTTGCGATTATTGTCAAAAAATATTACTGTCAGTAATGGCAGGATCAAGTCCAAACTCCTTCTGTCTGTCACTGAAGACTCTTGATAATAATTAATAAGTTTGCCTCTTAATGTCTACCATCATATGTACCACCCCAAGTGATATTATCTTCTCTGAACATCATGAGAGCAGGACCATATAATCCCTTATTGTTCTTCCAGTATCTAATCATGGAATCTATATGAATATATGTTGAACTGATGAATTAACATATTATACACAAATCTACCTGTTCTCAATCTTTGTCAGAGACATCAAGAGTTCATGTTTTATATTCATTAATAGCACTGTTCCAACATAAAATTGACCTGTTCTTCAAAGTCTAGTTTAAAAGGTCATCTGTTGGGATCCCTGGGTGGCGCAGCGGTTTGGCGCCTGCCTTTGGCTCAGGGCGCGATCCTGGACACCCGGGATCGAATCCCATATCGGGCTCCCGGTGCATGGAGCCTGCTTCTCCCTCTGCCTATGTCTCTGCCTCTCTCTCTCTCTCTCTCTCTCTCTCTCTCTCTGACTATCATAAATAAATAAATTTAAAAAAATTTTTAAAAAAAGGTCATCTGTTTAATGAAACTGATAAAGTAACAAGATACTTGAGTTGGAAAAGCCATAATCATTCTGGAATGAGAAAGAAATGGGGATCAGAAATGTAGCAACTCTCCAAAAGTTTTGTTGGAATGGATCTCAGAATCTTGGAGCAGTAACTGCAAGAGAATACAGGGTCCATGGTGGTCCTAAGGATGGCTATGGGGCTTTAGCCAAGGAGATCCTCAGATCTTTAACCCACCCAGAAACTTCCTGTGCTATATTTAAGCTTTGATAGGAGGAAAAGACAATGTATTAATTTTGAGCAGAGCAACAGAGAAATGATTAGAATACTTTGTTTTATCTATAAGTCACACTCTAAGTTACAAGAATGTGTTTGATATGCAAATAGAGCTTCAAGACTAGTCCCCTAAATCTTGATCCAACCACATGCCTCCTCTCTGTTCCTCCTACAAAGAAAGTTTGAAACTGCCATTGCTTGAGCATAAGAAACAAACACTTTTAACATGAGATACCTGGCACTATGTTTATATACACATTAAAAAAAGAAAATGTGAAAAGAAAAAGAAAATGTGTTATTACATTATTCCTTTGACTTACATTGGGAAAGTATTAAACCCTTCTTTGTATGAATGAGAAAGGAAGGTATAGGATCTCAACAAAAAGAAAAAAATATAACAAGTTGAGTAAAGGGCAAAAATTTGGAACTTGTTCTAATTATTACAAACTTGGTCTTTTTTATTAACATCTTAATGTTAATGGAAAGTAATTGGTATATTTTAATTTTATGGCCAAGATAATTTAGATGAACGTGTTGCAAGTGCTCATTATTAATAACCCACTCATGAATAGTATGAAAAGTTTCAGTATTTTTGGCCTGTAGTTATAACTATGTTTCCACATCCAAGCTGGCCTTTAATTTCTTAAAACTTTTTTGGGCTCTGAAGAAAAATATCAGAAAAAAAAAAATATTGCTTCAGGAAAAAAAAAAAGTTTAACAATTAGACTATTAACCCATAAGAAAGCTTTGTGTGATTAATCTGAACTTGGGCCTTTTGCCCTTATACCCACAATAAAATTAGCTTCTTTATACAGATGAAAAGCACAAAGAGTCGATGTATGAAGAAGTCAATTGTTCCTAAAGATTCTCTAAAAGAAAGAGAAGCCAATGTCTACACCAGCTGAAAACTATTAGATGAGCCTGAAATGGGAAATTTTCTTACTGTTTAAGCTCTAGGTAGTACCAGTGTGATTAACTTCCCTTTAATATCATTTTTTAAAGATTTATTTATTTATTTATTTACTTATTTATTTATTTACTTATTTATTTATTTTAGAGAGAGAATGTGTGTGTGAGCAAGCTGAGGCAGGGACAGAGGGAGAAGGAGAGAGAGAATCTTCAGTATGTTCCCTGCTCAGCACAGAGCCCAACATGGTGCTCAGTTCCACTGACCCTTAGATCATGAACTGAGCCAAAACCAGAGTTGGCACTCAATTGACTCAGCCACCCAGGTTCCCCAATAATATCCCTTTAGAGTTCATTTATAAACTGAATATTATATGCTAGCTACTATTTTAAATACATGGTGTAGATCCCCCAACAGCCATCTTTTCTATATGTTCCAAACCCTGCTGGCCATACTTGTTGTAACAGAGGTGGATATTTGATCATCTGACCAAAAAGATCTCTCAGGTATTTTCAAAGTGGAACCAAGGACAGAGCGTCAAGTACTTTTCAGTAGTGATAGCTACCTGGTGAGTGGTGTAGGAGGTAACAACAGACATACATTTCAGCATGTCTGGAAGAGGTGAGCATGAAGCAGACCTACAAAGTTATCAAAGACAAGAGATACTTAGAGAGATTTCTGGAGTTCTGGAGTTCCTGGGATCTTTGAATATGATTTCCTTTTTCTTTTCTTTTTTTTTTAAGATTTATTTTAGAGAGTGAAAGTGTGTGTATGAGCAGAGGGTGGGGTGGAGAGAAGGAGAGAGAATCTCCAGCAGGCTTCACAAATGTGGGGCTTGATCTCATGAGCCAGGGGACCATGACCTGAGCTGAAACTAAGAGTTGGATGCTCAACTGACTAAACCACCCAGGCACTCTGATAACCCTTCTTATTGAAATACTTTGAGTTTGATTTCTGCCATTTTCAATCAAACACCCCTTATTTATACAAAAATCTAGGAGGGTCAGGGAAGAAAATGTACTGTATGGGTGGTAACTGCAATATAGAGAGAATCCTAGGGTGCTGGAGGAGCTTTAAAGATAATCTCTCATTCCAGCGTTGAGGGAAACAAAACCAAACAATTACCTATTGCATCATTGGAAGAAACAATATAACCAGACAGATATAGTAATTGTTTTATTTGTTTACTTTTATTTGTTTTAACATTTTTTGATGGTGAAAGTCTGGAAATGTGGGTGAAGAAGGATGCAGAATAGACATATGAGAGTTTTTGGAAGAAGAGAGAGTTAAAGACAAGCAAAGATGAAAATGTATGACCCACAGGAAGGTTGAAATGATTTCAAAGGTTAAAGCAGAGATTCATACTGATGAGTGGGAGAAGATGTTTTCCCGACACTGTATTGGATTTCTTATCTGTCAGCCATGTAACTTGATTTATATTGGAATAAGCAAAATGATTGACTTACTTGAAGTATCTGGGAATAAATCTATGTTAAGCTGTGTTAATGACTGATTTGTCTGGCTTCACATCAGTCCCTCCCCACCACCACCCCACACACAGGTGAACACTGATAGTTCTGGGTGGATGGCTCATCCTCGTCTAGACTATCATGAAACATTGTCCTTATAGCTCAACTAATTTCTTAAGGATTGTCAAGTGTCTCTACTCAGATCAGTCTACTTTGGGACTGTTCTAAGAACAGTTCTAAAAGCTTCTTATATTGGAGATCAGGAAAATGTGAAGCTGGCAGCATTTGTCCTCCTTCTCTATCATGTGGAGAATATCAATCTGCAACAGATGAGCAAGAGCCCAGCATGGAGAAAAGAGCAAAACTATGAGAAAACAGAACCACAACACAACCTTTCTTAGAGTCTAAGTACCTACCTATGCCTGAGGTGATATTTTCCACATTCTCCTCAGTGATGTAAGCTAATGAAATTCTATTCTTGGGCAGCCCAGGTGGCTCAGCAGTTTAGCGCCACCTTCAGCCCAGGGCCTGATCCTAGAGACCCGGAATGGAGTCCCACATCAGGCTTCCTGCATGGAGCCTGCTTCTCCCTCTGCCTATGCCTCTGCCTCTCTCTCTGTGTGTGTCTCTCATGAATAAATAAATAAATAAAATCTTATAAAAAAAATAAAACTCAACTCCTTAAAAAAATTCTATTCTTGTATTAATCCAGTTGAATTGGATTTTTGTCACTGTCAACCGAAAGGATATCAATTGCTTACTGGTTTCTGAAGAGTGTGTTTATATCTTCACTTTGCAAATCATATTATAAAATGCATTTGAAAACTAGGTGACAACATAGATACTATGTGGGGCAGCTGCCATTGTTTTACAGGCAAGGAAATTGAGGAGTAAACAGGCATGTTACTTGCCCCAATTCAAAAGGTGAGTTGCTGAAAGAACAATCACTTAATTAGCAATTGGAAGGCTACTCTATTACAAAAGTTAATTCATGTTGACATTAAGCGTGTATGATGGCATGCACACACATCAAATTAAATACAATTAGTGCTATCTATTGCTGACAGTTCCACTTGATTTTTGAGTGGTTGTGTGACAGTGAAAACAGAATATATGAGACCTGACCTCATACCACGGCAGAAAGGGGCTTAGTTCAGGTATAGAAGACTCAAAGATACACTTCATATCATTTTATGTATTGCATTTTGCAATTATTTAAGGTTTTTTGTTTTTTTCTATTTGTTTTTCCTTCAAGATAACTCATCAAGGTCCCAGTGATTGCTTACGCTCGTTATCTTGGGCATCCCATCACTTCTGGGCAGAATATTTCTTTGAGAAATGTCATTACCATGTTCTTTTCTTTTAAGCAGTGGACTTGGTTCAGATTTAGAAATGACGGGGTTTCCCTCCCCCCTCATTTAAGCTGCTTATGATTAGGCAAGCTGGCAAGAATTTAATATTAATAAGCCTCTGGCAGTAAGCACAGAACTTCTTAATGCTCAGCAGTTAACACCAAAAACATCAGCATTTAACAATGGGATCAAACTTTCCTTTGACACCAAGAGGTTATGATGACAACCTAATTGTTCTTTCTTCCCTGAAGATTTCAGGGGATACTGTTCTGGCCCAGCTGCATGAAGAGGACACAAAGAACTTCAGACCTTATTATGTTCCATGCTTTTATTAAGAAACATTAAAAAAAGAAAATTCAAACAAATTTTTCTAAATTTCAAAATCAAATTTAAAGAACTTAGAAAAGTTGAATTTTCTAAATGTCATAGGGATTTTACCTCAGCAGAAAGAGTAGTAATTTTAAGATAAATAGTCCTAGAATAAAAATAAAATAAAATCTCAGCTTTACTCTCCCCCCCCATTTCTGAACAGTATATTGTTCTCATTTGTCTTAGAATACTCTAAAACCAAAATTTGAGGCAAAGCTTATAGCAGTTATTTCATGGAGGCATGCAGTGTCAGGGAAATAGATGTGAACTAAAGAAATAAAGAAAGCTGGTCACTACTTGATGTCAAGCTGATCAGATTGGTTGTATATCGGGCCATCTTCTAATGGCTGTCAATGAACTGCCACTTCTTAGAACAGTACATGGGAAGAGAGCTAGAAAACATTATCCATAGAAGCAGAGGTTATCCGTAGACTCCAGTTTCCTAATGGTTAACTCAACAGAGTGTTAACTCATGTGAACTTCTGGGTTGCCCATGTGTGGGTACGGAGAAGGGCCTGTCATATGTTGGTGACAACACAGAAAAAGTATGAAGCACCAGCAACGGGTGAAGCTGGTTGGATTAGGCCCATGGAAAGTGTTCATAGAGTTCAATCCCTAAATAGTGACCATAATGGAACAAGTAGTCAAATGGTCAAAATATTTGAGGTGGTGCAAGACAGTTATCTATCTGGGGTTTTAAAGAGTTTTTCTGAGAATTAAGTAGAATAACTCATGCAAAAGACTCAATATATAGTAGATATTTTATTCATGTCAGGTAACCAGAATGTTTTTGCTTCATCAAATTAAGATGAATTGGGGATCCCTGGGTGGCTCAGGGGTTTAGCGCCTGCCTTCTGCCCAGGAAGTGAACCTGGAGTCCCGGGATTGAGTCCCGCATCGGGCTCCCTGCATGGAGCCTGCTTCTCCCTCTGCCTGTGTCTCTGCCTCTCTCTGTGTGTCTCTCATGAATAAATAAATAAAATCTTTAAAAAAAAATCAAGATGAATTTTTACGTGTCTTTATTTATAGGAAGTGTTCCTCACATACTCCAACTCAAATAATTGCCATCAGACGTAGAGAAACATGTTGGGGTGTCTCTGAGGTAGAACTAAGAGAATGCAAAGCACCACTCAGGGGTAACACCAAATATCTACTTGAAACAAGACTGGGATAAAGGGAGGAGGAGAACTTTGGAGATTTCCTGACTGTTCTTTGATGTCATAAAGCTGTAGGGAATTAGGAGTTAAATGAGAATATAAGATGAATAAGGAAATGCACATCTTCATATTTTTAAATTCGTAAATTAAGTTAGAGAATAACTTGCACATTATAAGAAACCCTGAAATGATTAATTATTAATTTTATTATCCTGTACCTTAAAGAACTTTCCTGGAATATTTCCTATGAGTTGAAAAAGCTTCTCTCTTTCCCCATCAATCTTTACTCAAGTATGCTGTCCAGAAAGAACAAAACTCAATTCAAGAAAATATAATAAAATGTGGACAAGCATAGTACATGTTCAAAACTATTAAGAAAGGAAAAAAGAACAGAGAAAAGAAGAAGAGAAAAGAGCACAAGAAATTAGATACAAAAGAAAGAAAATGCTATTTACACGAGCATGGCAAGCTAGATATCTGAATAGGCCTCTGACACGTAAAACTAAATATCAGAATAATACAAAAATATCTTCAGGTTTATCACTGAAAGAGCAAGATGTAAAAGAGGAAGAGAGAGGAGAGAAGGAAGAGAGGAAAAAGAGGAAGATTCTAACATAGGTAGAGAGAAAAGAGTGATCACCTCTAAAATAAAAAGACAGATGATTAGATAGATAGATCAGATAGATAGATAGATGTTGCGCGGGCTGCGGCAACACGATCAGGATCCTGAGGATAAGGGGACGAGGAAAATTAAAAAAAGTAAAGAGATGGGGACAGGAGGGACACAGTGGAGGATGTCCAAGCAGTGCCAGTTTTATTCAAGGTTTTACAACATTTTATAGCATGAGCAAAACAAAGCCAAGAAGGTGTTTATTTTTAGCAGGTTTGTGAAACTCTCCAAAGTTCCCCTTTCTCAGCATGCAAGACAGACTCACAGGTGCCAGAAGATAGATAAATAGATAGCTTGGTAAATAGATAAGCTTGTTGCTCCAGATGTGCATACTTCAAAGGAATATTAGGTATGGTAAACAGACCAGCAAGGACAGACAGACCCTTATTTACATTTATGACCAGGTCAGAATAAGTTTTATCTATTGTGTTATGTGGGCGATCACGTACAAGCGAGCCCTGAGAACCATTGCTCAAGCCCTTTCTCAAGTGTCTACCAACTAACTATCGACCCTTTAGGCTCCTGAGCCTTTTGAGTGAATGAGGAGCGCAAATCCGGGCCTGGTTTGGTTCAGTTACTCCAGCTAGTTCATGGTCGCCCATAGATAGATAGATAGGTAGCTAGATAGATAGATGATAGATAGATAAGGAGGTGGGGCAACAATTAGACTGATGTAAGAAACCATTGACAGTAACTATTTTCAGTTGGGAGACAAAAAAGTAACTTTCACATTAAAATTCCATAATAATGAAACTAACTTTCTAGAAGAGACTGGTAGAAAATCTAACAATTGGAAAAGATGCCTATCATATATTAATCAACAGGATGATGAAATAGGTATATAATAAGAGTAAAAATATTTAGAATAACAAATATTGCTAAATACATTAACATTTTGATATAATTAATAATGTAGAATAAAAATAATAAAAATTATCTTTCTACAAAAAGGAATAGATTACTATAATAGTGGAAAAATTAATACGATTTTCAGTAATGGAAAAATCAAACAAATAAAAAAAATCAACAAAATTACCAGATCAAGACTGACAAGAATGGAGCCAACTAACATCATGTGCCTCCTGACATGATTTAATAAGAAATATAAAATGCTGCCTAAGAATCCCATACAATATATTTAACTTGAACATAATCAAAAGGAAATAATCACAGAAATTCAGAATGTGGAATTTTCTATAAGGCAATTGGCCTCAAGTGTTCAAAAAGTCATTATGATAAAAACAAAAAGAAAGCAATGCAGAATGTCTACATTAAATTATAGAATAAACTTATACATTAAAAGAACCTCAGGGGCACCTGGAGAGGTCAATTGATTAAGCATTGACTCTTGATTTCAGCTCAGGTCATGATCTCAGGGTTGTAAGATAAAGTACCCCATTGGGCTCTGTGCTAGGGATGGAACCTGCTTAAGATTCTCTTTCTCTCTCTCTCTCCCTCAGCCCCTCTCCCCAGAAAAAACACATTTAAGACATAACAGTCAGATGATGCTATATGTGAACCTTGTTTGGACCCATAAATGAGAAAGATAAAAGCATCTTCAAGCCATACCACGAACTGTGGCAACCTGAGAACAGAGGGTATGTTAGGGTTCCTTGATTTAGCGAATTAAACTATAGGACATCTAGTTAAATTTGAATTTCATAAAACAATGCATAGATATTTTTTTAAAGATTTTATTTATTTATTCATGAGAGACAAAGACAGAGAGAGAGAGAGAGAGAGAGAGAGAGAGAGGCAGAGACACAGGCAGAGGGAGAAGCAGACTCCATGCAGGGAACCTAATGTGGGACTCAATCCCGGGTCTCCAGGATCAGGCCCCGGCCGAAGGTGGCACTAAACCACTGAGCCACCTGGGCTGCCCTGTATAGGTGTTTTAATGTAAGTATGTTACATTCAATATTTGGGACATAGTTATATCTCAATGTGGGAGAGCAGGACCTCAGTGGATAAGAAATAGTAAGAAGAGGTACACACATACATGGCAACAGCTTTATATGTGTGGCAAAAACCAATTATTTCTGCCATTGGTTTGCACTGAAAACAGTACACATTGAAAGCAATACATGCTGAAAACAGCAATGATGGTGAATAAGATAGCTAGGCCTGTTGTGGTCAGTTACCCCATCCCCTGCAGCCCCCTAGTTAATGCTCCTCTGAGACTCCTGCAGACAGTCATATATTCAGTTCCCTGCTGCCCCTCACATGTTTGGTTTCTTGAGTTGTTTTTCCTTCCTTTATTCCATATATTTTACATTCTAATGATAATAAAACCTAGAGTCAACCCAGACTCCAGGCTTCACCTAGACACCTGCACTTCTGGGTGATGCCTGGTGGTATAGCTTCTTCTGGCTTCCCTTTGTTTCAAGATATTGGACTGTGAGTAATTATTTCATCTCTTATCGAAATGCACCATGTAGCACCAAAAAGTTATTTGTTGTTTATCCAAAATGCAAATTTAGCTTGGTGCTATATATTTTATCTGGCAAAGCTATTGTATGTTCAATGATATTGTACAATTGTTATTTTCTTAGCTCAGTTAATGAGATTCAGGAGTGATATATGGTGTCTGCAATTTTCAAATTATTCTGAAAAAAATCATTTTAATACTTAGGATTTATCAATAAAAGTGAAGGAGAGTCTAGTGTTAAATTTATTATTCTATGATGTTTTCTGAAAATTTACCTTTTTAAAATATAAAATTGACAAAAATTTCATCAACTTGTGATGTCTATATGAATGCTTTCTCTTAAAATTAACATGTAATATGGAATTTTTTCAGTGGTTCTTTTCTGCCACTTGGACAATTAAACCGTTTTAGGCCATTTGAAGGGCAGGGATCACTTCAGGAGAAATTGATTTCATTTGGTAGAAAATGAAAAAAAATAAAAGATTTTAACCAAATATTTATTTTTTAAAAGATTTTATTTATTTATTTGAGAGATAAGGGGCCCAAGTCGGGGGAGAGGCAGGGGGAGAGGGATAAGCAGACTCCCTCTGACTGTGGAGCCAGACTCGAGGCTTGATGCCAGGACTCCAAGATCACAAGCATGAGTTGAAGTCAGATGCTTAACCAACTGAGCCACCCAGGTGCCCCAACAAAATATTTAATAACTTTGGTCTAATTATCAAATGCAGAACTTTATGCATAAGAATTGATACAACTGAGAATGGTATATACCGGATGGATAGGCATTATTTTCAGTCACTTAAGACACTAGCAAAATGTGATTAGATGTCTTTGTCATGAAGCAACCATCAACAACACATCCGAATCTATCTTATAGATTATGATCTCTGATTACCAATACTAACAATGCCACCTTCTCCTAAATAGCTGATGTATCATTAAAAAAAGGAAACTTAGAAAACTTTTATAATGGAATCATAAAGAAAATATTTTAGAATAAAATTTATGAAACGCAGTCAAAGTGGTACTTTGAGGGAGACTTATAGCCATAACTTCATTATTAAAAGAGAAGAAATGTTCAAAACTAGTAAATTAAATATAAAATTGTGTTCTTGTACTCAACACATTGTCCTTGAGAGCAAACATGTTCCCTTTGTTATATTGTATTCTTCAGAATGCTATTAATGCAGTAAAACAGTAAGTTAATCTAATAGACTGAATTGTGTTCTCTCAAATTCATTTTTGAAGTTCTAAGCCCCGTTCTTCAGTATGTGCCTTTATTTGGAAATAGGATCATTGAAGTTATAGTTAGTTAAGATGATCTAATCAAATATAGGTTATGGATGTGCTCCTCTTAATCCAACGTAACTTATGTCCCTATAAGAAGGGGAAGTTGGACTCAGAGATACACACACATGAGGAGAACACCATAGAAAGACAAAGGCAGAGATCAGAATGATAGTTCTACACAACAAGGAACACTAAAGATTGCCATCAAAGCAACAGAAGCTAAAACAGACACATACAGATGCTTCCTCATAGATTCCACAAAGAACCAAACTTGCCAAAAGCTTAATCTTGGGCTTCCAGCCTTCAGAACTGTGAGATAATGCCTTTCTGTGGTTCAAGTCATTCAGTGTGTAGTATTTTGTTACAGCAGTTCTAGCCAATGAATGCAGTTACCTTTCTGATTGTATGTGCCGTTCGTTGGAAAGACCTTCATCTCTCTAGACTCAATAATTTATTCACTATGATATGTTGAAGCTTCTATTTCCATCATCCCTTTGTACCCCTTGCCAATTCATGAAATTCCTAACAAGCAATTCCAGAAACCATTTCTTGAAAGCCTACATCCTATGCTTATCAACTCCCCCCAAATATAGGATAAGTAAAGGAATCTTATACGTAAATAATGTATCTGTCTGACCTAAGCAAACCATTGTATGGCTGGATAAATTGTTTCTACAGACCAGCATATTAAGTCACTGAAACATGTGTATTTTGTTTGCATAGATATTTTAGATATAGGCAGCTTTTTCAAGTGTGGTTATCAAACTGAATGTAGACCATATGTTATCAAAAGCATAAATTATAAACAAAAAAAAAGTGTTATTTGAATTACAAGGGAATTTTAGGGTAAGAAATACACATAAGTTAAAAAAAAATTCCCTACTTAAAATATATACATGTTGAAAGGTAACAATTATGTTATGATTTTTTAAAATTGTGCATATACTTTGAGTAGCAATTACAATTTTAAATAAACAATTGGGAAGGATAATTATATCTCATTATGTCAACTGGGCTACTCTAATGAGCTCTATTACTGGATAATAGTGAAAGTAAAATGGGACCCAAATATGATTTAGATAACAAAATGGTATGTTCAACTTCTGGTTTTGAACATTTTCTATAGTCAATCATGTTTGGTAGTGATCCATTTAAGTTTGGGAGACATAAGTCATCTGAAAAACCTAAAAAGAACAATTTATTTTGCATTCAGTTTTTTTTAATTATTATCCATAAGAGTAAAGAATTTTAAGTAAAAATGTTAAATTAAAAAGCAGTAAATATAGATAAGGAAAAGAAGCATGGATATACCTATTTGGGTATTTTGGAAGGGCAGACAATGCACATGAAACCAGAAAGTCATTAAATGACTCTGCACAATGTACGTTTTTGGCTCCAGTTTTCTCATCTCTAAATGTGAATAATACATTTTTACTCTCAAATTTGTTTTGATGGTTAAAGGAATTTATAGTTGAAATATGGTTGGCTGTAGGTTAGCAATTGGGCACTGTTGGCCTCTTCCTTTCCATCAGTTTTGAAAAGGAAAGATGGTTCTGGTCTTTTTATGTAACTCTTGAGGACATAAAAATCATTCACATTTCACTTTTTTGGTGAATTACCCCTAATTTGATAAAATAAGGTCAGACCATTTGGGAGAGTGTGTTTACAGTTGTGACTCAGTTATAATATGGGCAACATGAGTGTCTCCAGGGAAATGTTCTTCTAAGCACTTGTCTCCAATGGGAAGGTCTTTAGGAGACCCTCTTCTGGGGCCTCCTGTGATTTCTCCGACAACACTTTGAAAATATTTAAAATAAGAAACCATTTATTTTTAGGTCATTCTTTTTTAAGTCATTATTTCAGAAAGTCATTTTTTTAAATTCCATTGGCTTTCTGCGGATAATGTCTTATAAATCTGTCAATTTGGAGGGAGGTCAAGATGCAGACTTATAACCTGCAGATTTGGATTTATTACTAATTCAAAGATGACCTTGGGCAAAATTTAACTCCTTCATAATTTTTCTCTCTACTTGAAACATGAGAAGCCAAAGTATCTGCCATTAAGCAATCTCACTAGAGAAATATCAATTCTTAATCTAATCCAATTGCACTTGATTATAGAGAGAAAACATGAAGTCCCTTCTGTAACATTCACCTAGTTCTCTCAGGCACATGGACTTTCAATAAGCAGAAGGAATGTTTGATATGTTAAATAGTCTAATTGACAAATTCCAATTTGAAGGTAGGACTCACTTTATATAGTGTTGTGTTGGATGTTTTAGAGAAGGAAGACTAGAGGAATGAGAATCAAACTTTACCCTGGGGAGTTGATGATAAAAAAAAAATCAGTTATCCAACTTCTGATGGTTAATCTTGAAAAACTTAAAGAAGCATGTGTAATGATAGTTTTAAAAATAAAAATAAAAAGATAAAGGTGGTGTCGTGTTGTAACTATATCCACTGGGCTACAGTATGGCATTTAGGGTATATAATAAGATATTTCTAAGTTTAGAAAACAATATTAGAATTTCCATTTATATTTTTGTTTTCTCATCCTTATTATTTTTATTTTACTTCACTTTTATTTTATGCCACACAGGCTGTATTGATATAATAGTATTTGTATACAAATTTTAAGCAAGTAAAGAAATACATAAGGCAATTATTTTGGGATAAGTGATCTAAATTTGATAATTACATACGATCAATGAAAGTTTGGATACCACTGGGTTAAATTCAAAACATTGCTGTAGAGTAATAGATATTAACATTTATTGATTTTTGCAGTGAGAGAACTGGTTGCCAAGATCCTACTTCAAGGTTTCAATGCTCTCTGTTCCAACTGTTTGAAATGTTCTTTCTCCCCAAATCTATATAGTTCCTTCCCAACATCTTCCTGGTCTCTTAAAATAATGCTTTCCTCCTAAGTCATCCTTGTATTCCCTATCTAAAATTTAAAAATCATGCCCCAAAGTCTCATAGACCTTTCTACTCTATTTTTTTTTTTCCTGAGCACTTGTCACTCCTTACTCATCTGTTATCTGTTTTACTAATTTTCTACATTACTCTATAGGTTGTGTACTCTCTGCCTTCCTATAAGAATGCACACTGATGAGAGCAGAGAATTTGTATATTTTTTCCATCCATCCCTAGTCTCTATACTAACACCTGGAATATGATAGGTTCTAATATTTGTTGAATAATGTATATAATTTCATTTATTGCTCACAACCAGGAAAAGGAGATAATATTACCTATACTTTTAGCTGAATACATGGAGTACATGAATATATTTACTATACTAACTGTATTAACTTATTTCAAACCTTAGAGCAAGTTACAGGCTTCCTCTGAGGAATAAAAACATGAGGAGGGCAGTGAGCTAGATGGATGATAAGTGGTAAGGATTTACATATAGAGTTCAGACTTATTATATGGGGAACCAAGGAATCAGGGTGGAATCAGTGGATACAAACTCTGGGAGAGAAATTTCAGATCTTCACAAAGATGAATAGAATTCAAATGCAATTTCTATGGAAAGAGAGAGTTTCTGAAAAATGGAGATGTTCTAGAAAAAATGTATATGATTAGGCTGCCGGGCTATGTCAATTATAATTAAAGTTCTAGAAGGAACATGGGATTAGATGTTTTTTAAGGATCTTGCATAATTTTCAAATACAAATTTTTAATAAAGCATGGCTTCCAATGATACCAGTTATTGAGCTTCTATGGAAAATGTGCTGGGATTTCAAATAAAAGTAATGAAAAATCATTGTTCTATTTTGAGTAGATAAATCAGCACCCAAACAAAGAAAGCTTGGGCCCAGGGGGAAGGGACAGATAACTTTCACAGAATATCTGTTGTACCAAACAATGCATGAGGCATTCTACTTACCTTTTCTAGTTTTTTTCTGTACAGTATGTTTTCAAGCAAGGACAAGAAGATTCAAAGAAGTCAGATGACTAGATGACTCTCTCCTATCCCAACTTTTGGGATTATCCCCAATTTTGCCAACTATACTATAGTTCATTTTTTTAAGTTATGAAATAAATTGGTTGAAAATAGACATAAATTAAAAAAGGCCCAAAAGTATTTTTATGACTTAAAGACATCTGAAACTTCTCCATTTAGCTTTGTTTATCCTAGAAGGACAATTTAAAAATATTCAAAGCCACTGTAAGTATGAGTTCTGAAATTCAGGTTAGCATAACTGAAACAAACCAGACCAAGTGAAGCTGGATTGGACATTTTTTTCCCACTTCAGAAAGTCTGAAGAATAATGGCTATATGTTTAAGAATAAAACATTTCAGTGCACTCATAACTTACTATATTTAACAAGATGGGCAACATTCATTCATTCATTTCTCATAAATGAGTTTAAATACATCATCATGTTTTATGAGGTTGTCTCTTTATCTTTGGAATTATTCTCTGATTATAAAAGAAAAAAATTCCTCTTTATGAACTTTGGAAAATAAAGAAATTTTCCTTAAATTACTATAGTTAAAATTCATTATCTCCAGTCATGAAGTATGTAATTTCAGGCATGTTGGCATGATTTTATTGATCAGCTAATATAACAACAACAACTAGAGTACTTACTCCATGGCTACCCTTTATCTATAGAACTCATTTAATTTGTACCACAACTATAATACATTGTTGGATCTCCATTTGATAAGAGTGAAGAATATTAAATAACTTAACCAGATTTACACAACTAGTGCCTACACTTAACACTTGACTAGCAATTTTTGAAAATTAAAAATTATATACCAGCTGCATCTCCTTTTCTTAAAAAGTGAAACCTCTGGAATAACTGATTATTAGATGAATTAAGTGAATGATTTAATCAATCAATCAACTAAGTCATTCATAAAAGAGCTAAAGATCAATACACACTATATAATCAAACACTCTTTGTGGTTACTGAATTGAGGCGCTTTGAGATCTGCAGAGAAAAAAATACATAGTATAATTGGTATCTGAGGCAAGTGAGGTAATCTCTAACTATAAGAAAGAGAAAACAATTTAATTAATTCAACATATATAATATTCACATAATGCTTGAAAGCCACTTGACTAGATACTAGGGATATAGAAGCAGTTGTGATGTTTGCTGTCCTAAACATCATTCTAGTGGGAGATAAAGATTGATAAACAAATAACTGGAAAAGGATTTAGTTTAAGCAACAATAGAATACAATTAAGATGTAGAAGGGCTATAGAAGAGAAAGTGACAAGGCTGAGTGCTTTTCTAAATGTTTACAGAAAATTCATATAGATATAATTTGTAATTAAGTTCAAATTTCCATTCAGGCAAAGAGCCCTGTGTCAGTGTCCTGTGCTTTACATTTGTTTGAATTCTTTTTTTTTTAAACTTCAGTGAAAATTGCAACTGAATTTTGTATATTACATCCCATAAATAGGAAATGGACCTTAGCTCAATGCTCAATTTTTCTTAATTTCTTTCTTTCTTTCTTTCTTTCTTTCTTTCTTTCTTTCTTTCTTTCTTCTTTCTTTCTTTCTTCTTTCTTTCTTTTTCTTTCTTTTCTTTCTGTGAAGCCAAATGATGTCTATATTGTTAGAGTAGTGTTCTGGGATTATTTCTTTAACTGGAAAAAAATGCAGATGCCAAATTTTCACATGGACATTATCAACAAAAACTGCTGATCTCTTTTGACAATAGGTACATTTCAGAAATCTACATCGACTGCAGAAACAAGGGCTCTGCTCTAAACCAGGCTTTTTTGTAGCTGTCCACATTTCCCCTTGCAGATCTGCTCGTATATTTGAATATTTTTCGTCCTTTAAGAGGATGGGAGATCATTGGAAATTTAACATATTAAGTTGAGATGTGCCTAAAAGACCCAGAACGAACGTTAAGTGTAACATAAGTCTAGCAGGACAATTACTTGCTTAATGACTCAGAATTTGTGTCCAGCAATGCATGCTGTGATGGATGGAAGTGTTAAGCACTTACAATGTAGTTTTCAGATGATACCATTACAACAAAAAGTATTTAGACAGGTCTAGAAATCAAAGGATTTTTGCAGGTCATCAAAAATTGAAATGAATATTGCTGAAGTGAGGATTCAAAGTGTTCAGGAATTAGAATTAAGAACTCCAAAGATTCTCAGACAACACAGCTGTCAGGGACAGTCTCAGAGCGGTATAGAAAAGAGTTATCCCGACAACTGCTCCTGTCAAGTGCTGTGCTTGGATTACTTTTCTGTTATTAAACCAATTTGGTCTTCCTCCGAATCTGTGATGCTCATCTGGAAATCAGTTATGCAGTTTTTAAGAGAGGTGGACATAGAGAAGAGAATAATACCACTTTTGAGCTACTGCTAAAGATAAGATGGAATTCTAGACTCTTGTCAATGCAGTGAGTGAGATGAGGGCACAACGCTCAAGAGAAAGAACAAATTTGAAGACATTCATTTTATACACATAGAGTCACCACATACAATATTACCTACACCTTGTATATGTTTGTTATAGATGTTTCTATCATAATGTAGATAAGTGAAGCCAGACAAAAGATAATTACATTTTTTTAAAGATTTTATTTATTTATTCATGAGAGACACACAGAGAGAGGCAGAGACACAGGCAAGGGAGAAGCAGGCTCCCCATGGGAAGCCTGATGTGGGACTCAGTCCCAAGTCCCCGGGATCATGCCCTGAGCCAAAGGCAGGTGCTCAACCGCTGAGCCACCTGGGTGCCCTGGTAATTACATTTTTATTGCTAAATGCATTCATTAGGTAGAACTTATTTCCCAAACACAGTTTCTCCTTAGCATGTGAAGACCCCATAAGTAAATCAGATGCCAGAATAGTTAAATGAGAGGCTGCCTGTCAAGAGAGAAGGAGCAACTAGGAATCTTATTTCACAGTAAAGAGATAGCCATAATAAGAATATGTATACTCTTAAAATATGGGTTTACTCAGATTTTCTTTCTTCTCGATGGAGACTGGAAGTAGGATATCACCACTTCTCCCCACTTTGGACAGTTTTCTTTCACTGTATTATAGCTGGTGATGTTCATCAGCTCACTTAGCTTTGCTGCCTTCAGAAGTGCACTTCTTTGGATAAGATTCAGAATACTAGTCTTTCAGGGTGATCCCTAATTCACTGGTTGGCAGAGTCCATGATTGGCAGTTCTTTCTGTGTTTCTAATTCCAAAGCCTTTACAACCCACCAACTAGTATAGACAAGGCCCCCAGGGTACAAGCAAAAGCTTTCCTAAGAACCTTGAAACACTTATATGGAGATGAAAGTGTATAAAAGTATGGGATTTCCACCAGGTCTTAACTTATGGGTTCTTGCTTCTTTTCTGAATGTGCTCTAGTTTATTTATGGCTGAACCAAGATCTTGGCAAAACAGATGGTCCTCAAACCAGCAACCACCCAAATTTAGTTCATTTTCTCTGTGGACTCTTCCCATGTTCTTTTACCTTCCACTTTTTCAAGTGTCCATTTTGTCTTTATAAACATCTTTATACACTTATACCTCAAAACGATTTTTTAAAAAGTGGGCAAAATAATATCCCTCCTCCAGGTTTCTAAAGCTAAACATGGACTAAATTAAACTTCAGAAAATACAGTTGAAGTCATAGACTGAGCAAGACCTTTATTTTGTCATGCTTCTCAAATATTCAGACTTTTGCCTTGAGAGTGAGGAGACAGCCTGTTTGGGAAATAAGACAATCATTACACGATGATGTTTATAATGTGCCTTCACTTCACAGAAGAATAAAGACCAGACAACTCAGAAGAACGTGTCACCAAACCCTGCATCTTTAGATTTTAAAAAAGTGTAACAGTAATTTAAAGTGCCAACTTTCTTCATTTCCTGGGGTGCTTTTCCCTGTAACTCATTACCTTGGTCCCTTTTTACAATAGCAGTAAGTACAACTCATTAAGCAATTGAGGATCAGGAAGGCACATTTCTAATAAGGACATCTTAGAAGCTAATATATATTCATTTAGTTTCATGCCAATTTCAATTTTCTCCTATGCTTCAATTCAACTCGTAAATTCTTTATGAGTGCTACTACAACGAGTCAAGTGAAGACTACAGAAAAATAGTCACATTCAGTTTTAAAGAAAATGAAAAACAAACACTTAACTGGATTATCTGGGTATATGGGATATTTGCTAATGGACATTTTTAAGGGATGCATTACCAAAATAATGTATATATGCATATTTTCACTTAAATATTTATCCTTTTTGAGGGAAGCATTAATGTATGTTAAAATTCATTGAGAGGTCAGAAGGTCATATTTAAACGTTAACCCCGATAAGAGCCACATACTTTTTAAAAAGTCAGTTAATTCCTCTGAAGGTTACACTCTATAAGTTCACTCCCACCTAGTCCTGCCTTCCTGAAACTATCAACAGTGTGTCCTGAATTAAGGCCATACTACCCCTTGGAACATTAGGGAGCTCCCTCATTGATCAACCAAACATAAAATGTGGTCCTCATGCCTTAGATTCTTTCCCATTTTTTTTTCTGTGTCTATGGAATTGCTGTTCCTCCAGGAACTCTGAATCCTAGCTGTATTTCTTCTCCCCTTCCCTCTGTTCTCTTCTTCCTCTCCCATCTGCTCTTCTTCCTCCTCTCTCTCTCCGTTCTGCTCTCTTCTTCCTCCTCCTCCACCTCCTTCTCCTCCTCTTCTCCCTGCCCCTCATCCCCTTCTACCCCTCTCCTCCTCTTTCTCCCCCTCCACCCTCTCTTCCCCCACCCCTTTCTCCCTTTCCTCCACTCCTCTCCATATACTTTCTCCTCCTTCTCCTCCCCCTCTTCCTTCCCCTTCTTGTTTAGTACATTTAAGGACCCACACTTGTTCTTTGATGCAATTTTAACTGCACAGTACAGATTTGGTATGCTGTCTTATTATGATTCTGATCAATATAGTTTGTCATTTCCATTGTGACTTTGTCTTTATCTCATTAGATTTTTAAATAATATGTTTTAGTTCCTTTTCTTTCCTAATTCCATTTTCATTGCACTTATTGGACATGATTCATTGGTTTTTATCTTTAGAAAATAAAAGAGGCTTACTTAATAGTTCAGTCTGTGACTAAAATTTGTAAATATCCCTAAAAAACAAATATTCTTCATTCTTTGTTTGAAAAGTTTTCTTTTTTCTCTATATCTTTCTCTGTCCTTCTCTGTTAACATTAGCTCTAGCCCTTGGATTTTATTTTTCCATATTCTTACCTTTTTTTTCCCCTGCTTGATCTAACTATTTCTGATAAAGTTGTATTTAGAAATTGTGATCTGGATCATATCCCGGTGATCTTTGAAAATATCTTCTTGTAAATTATCTGTATATGTGCATATTTAATTTTTTTCTAAGAATAAAATGTAACAAAAAAGGGAAAAATGTCCTTTGGGGCATTATTTTTAGATTTAAACTTTAAGATGTGTGAGGCAAACACAGAATGCTTAGGTCTCTCATTTTGGAGTGGGAGAGCTAAGTTCTTGTCTTACGGAGTCGAAGAATGAATTTCATGGACAAATGAGAGTGAGTAAAATGATAAAAAGTTTATTAAGCAAGGACATAAAAAAAGCTCTCAGAACCCTGACAAGGTTGCCAACGGGAGCCTCCACTGACATCCTTTTATTTAGAACTGACCAGGGAGCTTGTGGTGTTTTGTGATGCTTTAGTTTAAGTAAGGACTGGTGATAATATCTTCAATGGCTTCTTTTTAGGGTCTGGTTATTCTTTATCAATCACAGAAGACTGTCATAAAAAAGACACCCACCCCACCCATACCTAGGGCAGGGAGGTCTGGTTTGTTCCCTTATCTCTTGTTTCCTTATACCTCAGTATTTTGGGGATTTCTATGAGCCTGATTCTGTAGCCCCCTACCTAGCCTCACCTGTCACTTACTCAGTGACAAGTTTGTATCTTGATAAAGAAGATACAAACTTTTGGATTCTCCTAAAGTTCCATTGTGGTTCAGAAGAACTTTTGGTTCCAATATTCCAGTTTCAACCCCAGCTAATTGACTTACTCTGAGATTTAGACGTGTCACCTCATCACCAGACTTCTTAGTTTGTTTTGTTTTTTTTTTTTTGTTTTGTTTTCATCTGTAATATGCAAAGCAAGATAATTACCTCACACATGTTATGAAGATTAATGATTAATAAGTTAATTTATGAACAATGCTTAGTATACTTTCTAGCTCCCAGTAAGTGCTATTTAAATTACAGCTATTATTGTGATGTGATTAATGGTTATTATTGAGAACAAAGTTACCAGCAATTTCATGGTATCTTGTTTTCATAGCTAGTGTGCGTTTATTCACACAGGAAATCTAGAGAAGTGGGAAGAATAACAGCCTCTATCCCCATTCACAGTCTGAGACTTACCTTGTGGAAGGAGTCTGTTTAATGTTCATTTAAGTAATCTACAATACAGTCAGACTTTGAACTGGGGACATTTGACTGCAACTTAGGGTATTTTTATTCCAATTTACTGTATTGCAATGCATTCAAGTCATTTGTCTTTTGCATTAATAACCTAAAGGTACTTGAGGGAAAAAAGAAAACATTTGCACATAAATGAGATATGTAAGAATATTTAAAAAGTAATTGAAAAACTGAGGTCAAGAGGATGATCGCTAAAGAACAATACACCCATTCAGAGAAATGAAGGGGCAGATCTAGTGACTGCTTTGGAGGTTGGCAAGGAAGGACGTGAAATGGAGGCACAAGAGGTCAAGCTTAAAATAATAGATGCCTGTGAGGCTGAGTCTTCATTATTATTGCTATTCAAACAAAGACCCACAGCTGTTACCTGGACCTAGGCCCAAACCATGGGTTTCTTTATGTGTTCATTGTGAATTTCACTAAAAGGGCTGTTCTTAAGTAACATTTTTTAAAGGAATAAATGTGAGGAGAAATGGCACTGAATAGAACTCAAATTTGTACATAAGTTTCTTGGATTAATGACTCAATATCTTCAGTTCCCTACCTTTTTCTAGCAAATAATCAATATCAAAAGGAAACCAAAAGACTTGCTACAGATATGAAATGCCAGCCAAGAGTAAGCCCTCCCCTTCCCTACTGTGCTCATGCAAAGACAATTGGTATGAGTTGGAAGGGAAGAAAACAGACGTTTTTAACATCAGACCCTTTATCAAGCGTTCATATATCTTAATCAATGCAATACTTTAAACAACCTTGTGAAGCAGGAAATAATTTCCCTTGAAAGAGGCTGTTGGCATATGATGATCCACAGACCAAATCGTGTCAGCCTCTGTTTTTATAAAGTTTTATTTGAACACAGTCACCTTCAATGACTTAAATCTGATCTCTGGTTGCTTTTTAGCTACGATGGCCTAAAAGCTACAAAAGAGAAGATGTGGACAGTAAAACTGAACACAATAAGATTGCCATGCGCTGGATAGGGAAACTGAGACTCGGTGAGAATGAATATTATGTTCAAGGTCAGATAGCTCTTGGCCTTGTGAAGGTAGAGAGTGATCTTGAGTTTTCCCAGTTCAACATGAAATGAACCCCAGAAACTTCTCTGGGGCAAGGAAGATGGACTGCTACAAGGTACTAATTAGGAACAAAATTTTATCTCAGAGAACATGGGTGCTCACATGGAGAAAGTTTGCAGTTCAGAATCTGAAGAATTGATGAGAGGAGCAGGTTCCCTTATACTTGTTAGTGACCCTATCCTATGGCATAAAACAAATGAGGGAATGGTAGCAATTATGTTGTGCAAACTAGACAAGAAACAGGTTTATGCTAATAATGTCGTTCAGTGCCAACTCAAAGTTTTCTTTCCCTGCTCCCTGTCATAGGATTTCCTTTAATTTTTGACATCTCTTTGAAATTTTTTTAGAAAAATTTCCTATTGCCCTTCCCAGGCAGAAGGGGTGAACAAAGTTTGCTGATTTCAGCCTTCAGGCCGATAAGGAGGAAGAGGGCAGGGCAAACAAGAGGAAACATCTGGGCATAGACCTATGATTTGTGAATCAAGGGCAGATCTCTTAAAATGTTCCTGTTAGTATTTGCCTTGCATTGACAGGTAATATCTCATTGGTTTAGGTGTTTTGGATTTTTACTCCATCCATCATAAAGTCCGAAAATCATGAGATTACCAAGTTAAGAAAATAACATGATCTACTTGGAAAAATTCACTCAGAAACAGAGACTCAAGCCTTGCTTCCACACCAAAGATCCAGTGTTATGGCCAGCTACTGAAATCCCAAATGAACCCCCATCTTTATTTGAAAATGGGGGCAAATTCTGCCCCTACTGCCCATAGGTTGGGTAAGAATCAAAGTAGATGATGCATGTGAACATGCTCTTAAACTATTAGAGGCCATGCATGGTAAAAATTACCAGGATCATTTAAATGATAATGGTATAGATGACCAAGTCAGGACATTTTTGAAAGAGAAAGAAGGTGCTATTAATAATTAAACTAAGACAGGCCTTTAAACCAGGATGCGTCCACACAGACTGAAGATACAACTATTGCCGTCCTTAATTAATCATTCCATTTCAAAGCATGTTTAATTTCCAACCATTCTATCTCAGTCTAGGGTGGGAGAGGGAGATTTTATATCCTTTGCCAGGGACTTGGCTGCTACAACAAAATCCTGACTTGGAAAGAGAGTGGAAGGGGAGTGCAGGGGAGAGAGGGATCTCAAAGTCTCTCACCAGCACCATCCTATGGAAAGTCACTTCTGCCCACTGAGTTCTGAGCTCTAGCTGGTATGTCCTTCAGGTGCCTCCAGTCAAGGTACTCAAACCCGACTTCCCTTACCTACAAACTCATCTTTAAAATACCTCTTTCTTACTTTTGAAGTTTTACTAAAGTACATGTTTCCATTAATTGCCCCATTTTTAATTTTTTTTATTGCCCCATGTTTTATCTGGCAGAAAATATTTTACTTTATCATACAAAACTCATTGAGATCTGCTCCCACATTTTCAAACCCACTTCCACTGACTGTCCAGACACTTATATCTCACTTTCACTGTTACAATAGGCTTTATCTGGCTTCTCTGGTTCTAATACCCACTCTTTCATCTACCCTGACTTCTCCATCTCCTTCACTTCCCTTAGAGCCTTGAGTTTATGATTCCCTGCCATGTTCTCTTCAGTACTTGCACAGGATGGAGTAACAGGTGCTTACTGCCTCGTAGTGCATCCTAACCGAATGTGTGTTGCACAGGAAAGTACAACCCCAGACCACAGACATTCCTCAGGATTCATGCTGTGAATTTCACATTGTGTGACACAGAGCACAGACTCCGTAAATCACTCTTGAGCCCCCCTCTTTTATCTCATTTATGTTTTGGTGGTCAATGTTGAGGCCTTCTACAAATATATCTGGCTTATATAAATTTGGGACTGAGTATCTTCTAACACACAGAACTTAATATACTCAGAAACAAGAGAATCACCCTCTAGAACCCCTCAGGTAGACTACATTCTCCCTCCACTACAACTTCATCACCACCTCCATCTCTCAGTCCCTCTCCCTTTTTTTTCTTCTCCTTTTTTTCCCCCTCTCTTCTTCTTTGGGATTCTTGGCCTTTTATTTTACTACTTTGTTTTAAAATTTCTTTTTCACTTTAGTGGTCCTTTTGTTTTATTTCATTCTGAACTTTGTTTTCAATTTCTGGTCTCTGACCTTGGCAGAATCATCTAGGGTGAAATGTACTTAGGTTGTGGTTGATATTCTTGACTCAGCCATCTTATAAAGCCACTCTGCACTGAGCAAAATGACTAGAAGAAGGGCTCACTGCAAAAGAAAGAATCAGAGACTGTACTCTCCACCACAGAGTTACAGAATTTGGATTACAATTTGATGTCAGAAAGCCAATTCAGAAGCACATTTATAAAGCTACTGGTGGCTCTGGGAAAAAAAAAAAAGCATAAAGGAATCAAGAGACTTCATGACTGCAGAATTTAGACCTAATCAGGCCAAAATTAAAAATCAATTAAATGAGATGCAATCCAAACTGGAGGTCCTAACAACAAGGATTAATGAGGTAGAAGAAAGAGTGACTGACTTAGAAGACAAGTTAATGGCAAGGAAGGAAGTTGAAGAAAAAAGAGAAAAACAAGACCATAAGGAAAAGTTAAGGGAAATAAATTATAGCCTCAGAAGGAAAAGTCTACATCTAGTTGGGGTTCCAGAGAATGCCAAAAGGGCCAGAGAGCCAGAAAGCATATTCAAACAAATCATAGCTGAGAACTTCCCTAATTTCAGGAGGGAAACAGGCATTCAGATCCAGGATATAGAAAGGTCCCCCCACCAAAAACAAAAAAAAAAAAAAAAAAAAAAAAAGAAAATCAATAAAAACCATTCAACACCTCGACATTTAATAGTGAAATCTGCAAAAAGATAAAGGGAAAACCCTTAAAGTACCAAGAAATAAGAGATCCCTAACTTATATAGGAAGAAATATTAGATTAACAGCAGACCTCTCCACAGAGACCTGGCAGGCCTGAAAGGGCTGGCAGGATATATTCAGGATTTAAAATGAGAAGAACATGCAACCAAGAATAATTTATCCAGCAAGGCTCTCATTCAGCATAGAAGGAGAGATAAAGAGCCACCAAGATAGGCAGAAACTGAAAGAATATGTGGCCTCCAAACTACCTCTACAAGAAATATTAAGGAGGACTCTGTAAAAGAAAGAAGAAGCCCAAAGACATAATCCACAAAAACAGGGACTGAATAGGTATTACAATGACACTAAATTCATATATTTCAATAGTAACTCTGAACATGAATGGGCTAAATGATCCCATCAAAAGATGCAGGGTTTCAGACTGGATAAAAAAGCAAGACCCATCTATTTTCTGTCTACAAGAGACTCATTTTAGACCTAAGGACACTGACAGCCTGAAAATGAGAGGTTGGAGAACCATTTACCATTCAAATGGTCATCAAAAGAATGCAGGGGTGGCAATCCTCATATCAGATAAATTAAAGTTTATCCCAAAGACTATAGTAAGAGCTGGAGAGGGACACTATATCATACTTGAAGGGTTTATCCAACAAGAGGACCTAACAATCATGAATATTTATGGCCCTAATGTGGGAGCTGCCAAGTATACCAATCAATTAATAACCAAAGTAAAGGCATACTTAGATAATAATGCACTAATAGTAGGAGACTTCAACATAGCACTTTCTGCAAATGACAGATCTTCGAAGCATAACATCTCCAAAGAAACAAGAGCTTTAAATCATACACTGGACTAGATGGATTTCACAGATATATACAGAACTTTGCATTTAAACTTAACTGAACACACATTCTTCTCAAGTGCACATGGACCTTTCTCCAGAATAGACCACATATTGGGTCACAAATCAGGTCTCAAACAATACAAAAAGATTGGGATTGTCCCCTGCATATTTTCAGACCACAATGCTTTGAAACTAGAACTCAAGCACAAGAAGAAATTTGGAAGAAACTAAAACACGTGGAGGTTAAAGAGCATCCTGCTAAAAGATGAATGGGTCAACCAGTAAATTAGAGAAGAATTAAAAAGATTCATGGAAACTAATGAAAATGTAGATACAACTGCTCAAAATCTTTGGGATACAGCAAAAGCAGTCCTAAGAGGACAATACATAACAATACAAGCATCCCTCAAAAAATTGGAAAAAACTCAAATACACAAGCTAAACTCATACCTAAAAGAACCGGAGAAAGAACAGCAAATGAAACCTACAGCAAGCAGAATAGAGTTAGTAAAGATTCAAGCAGAACTCAATGAAATAGAGACCAGAAGAACTGTAGAACAGATCAACAAAACCAGAAGTTGATTCTTTGAAAGAATTAATAAGATAGATAAACCATTAGCCAGCCTTACTAAAAACAAAAGAGAAAAGACTCAAATTAATAAAATCAAATATGAAAAAGGAGAGATCACAACCAATACCAAGAAAATACAAACAATTTTAAAAACATATTATGAGCAGCTATTGGCCAATAAATTAGGCAAACTAGAAGAAATGGATGCATTTCTGGAAAACCACAAACTACCAAAACTGGAACAGGAAGAAATAGAAAACCTGAACAGGCCAATAACCAGTGAAGAAATTGAAGCAGTCATCAAAAACCTCCCAAGACACAAAAGTCCAAGACCAAATGGCTTCCCAGGGGAATTCTATCAAACGTTTAAAGAAGAAACAATACTTACTCTACTAAAGCTGTTCCAAAAGATAGAAAGGGATAGAATACTTCCAAACTCGTTTTATGAGGCCAGCATCACCTTAATTCCAAAACCAGACAAAGACTCCACCAAAAAAGAGAATTATAGGCCAATATCCCTGATGAACACAGATGCAAAAATTCTCAACAAGATACTACCCAGTAGGATCCAATAATCCACTTAGAAGATTATTCACCATGACCAAGTGGGATTTATCCCCAGTATGAAAGGCTGGTTCAATACTCATAAAAGAATCAAAGTGGGGATCCCTGGGTGGCGCAGCGGTTTGGCGCCTGCCTTTGGCCCAGGGCGCGATCCTGGAGACTCGGGATCGAATCCCACGTCGGGCTCCCGGCGCATGGAGCCTGCTTCTCCCTCTGCCTATGTCTCTGCCTCTCTCTCTCTGTGACTATCATAAATAAATAAAAATTAAAAAACATTTAAAAAAAAAAGAATCAAAGTGATAGATCATGTCAAGATCTATCACTAGAAAATCACAAGAACTGTATGATCCTCTCAATAGATGCAGAGAAATCACTTGACAAAATATAGGATCCATTATTGATCAAAACTCTTCAGAGTGTAGGGATAGAGGGAACATTCCTCAGCATCTTAAAAGCCATCTACAAAAAGTCCACAGCAAATAGCATTCTCAATGGGGAAACACTGGGAGCCTTTCCCCTAAGATTGCAAACATGACAAGGATGTCCACTCTGACCACTGCTATTCAAAACATAGTACTAGAAGTCCTAGCCTCAGCAATCAGACAACAAAAAGAAATAAAAGGCATTCAAATTGGCAAAGAAGAAGTCAAAATCTCCCTCTTCGCAGATGACATGATACTCTACATAGAAAACCCAAAAGACTCCACTCCAAGATTGCTAGAACTCAAACAGCAATTAGGCAGTGTGGCAGGATACAAAATCAATGCCCAGAAATCAGTGGCATTTCTATACACTACAATGAGACTGAAGAAAAAGAAATTAAGGAGTCAATCCCATTTATAATTGCACCCAAAAGCATAAGATACCTAGGAATAAACCTAACCAAAGAGGTAAATGATCTATCCCCTAAAAACTACAGAACACTTCTGAAAGAAATTGAGGAATACACAAAGAGATGTGAAAATATTCCATGTTCATGGATTGGAAGAATTAATATTGTGAAAATGTTAATGCTACACAAAAGAAATTTACACATTCACTGCAATCCCTATCAAAATACCATGGACTTTCTTCAGAGAGTTGGAACAAAGCATCTTAAGATTTGTGTGAAATCAGGAAAGACCCTGAATAGCCAGGGGAATATTGAAAAAGAAAACCGGAGCCGGAGACCTCACAATGCCAGATTTCAAGTTGTTCTACAAAGCTGTGATCATCAAGACAGTGTGGTACTGACACAAAAACAGACACATAGATCAAAGGAACAGAATAGAGAACCAGAAATGGGCCCTCATCTCTATGGTCAACTAATATTTGACAAATCAGGAAAGACTATCCACTGGAAAAAGGACAGTCTCTTCAATAAATGGTGCTGGGAAAATTTCACAGCCACATGCAGAAGAATGAAACTAGAGCACTCTCTTACACCATACACAAAGATAAACTCAAAATGGATGAAAGATCTATGTGAGACAAGAATCTATCAGAGTCCTAGAGGAGAACACAGGCAACACCCTTCTTGAACTTGGCCACAGCAACTTCTTGCAAGATACATCTATGAAGGCAAGGGAAACAAAAGCAAAAATGAATTATTGGGACTTAGTCAAGATAAAAAGCATCTGCACAGCAAAAGAGATAGTCAACAAAACTAAAAGACAACCTGGAGAATGAGAGAAAATATTTGCAAATGACATATCAGATAAAGGGCTAGTATCCTTTATCTATAAAGAACTTATTAAACTCAATAACAAAGAAACAAACCATTCAATCATGAAATGGGCAAAAGACATGAACAGAAACTTCACCATAGAAGACATAGACATGGCCAACAAGCACATGAGAAAATGCTCTGTATCCCTTGCCATCAGGGAAATACAAATCAAAACCACACTGAGAGGGGATCCCTGGGTGGCTCAGCAGTTTGGTGCCTGCCTTTGGCCCAGGGCCCGATCCTGGGATCCCGGGAAGGAGTCTCACATCAGGCTCCTGGCATGGACCCTGTTTCTCTCTCTCTCTCTCTCTCTCTCTCTCTCTCTCTCTCTCTCTGTCTATCATGAATAAATAAATAAAATATTTTTTAAAAACCACAATGAGCTACCACCTCACACCAGTGAGAATGGGGAAAATTAACAAGACAGGAAACAACAAATGTCAGAGAGGTTGTGGAGAAAGGGGAACCCTCTTGCACTGTTGGTGGGAATGTGAACTGGTGCAGCCACTCTGGAAAACTATGTGGAGGTTCCTCCAAGAGTTAAAAATAGAGCTACCCTATGACCCAGCAATTGCACTCCTGGGGATTTACCCCAAAGATCCAGATGCAATGAAACGCCAGGACACCTGCACCCCGATGTTTATAGGAGCAATGTCCACAATAGCCAAACTGTGGAAGGAGCCTCAATGTCCATCAAAAGATGAATGGATAAAGAAGATGTGGTCTATGTATACAATGGAATATTACTCAGCCATTAGAAACGACAAATACCCACCATTTGCTTCTATGTGGATGGAACTGGAGGGTATTATGCTGAGTGAAGTAAGTCAATCGGAGAAGGATAAACATTAAATGATTTCATTCATTCGGGGATTATAAAAAAATAGTGAAAGGGATTAAAGGGGAAAGGAGAGAAAATGAGTGGGAAATATCAGTGAGGGAGACAGAACATGAGAGACTCCCAATTCTGGGAAAGGAACAAGGAGTAGTGGAAGGGGAGGCGGGTGGGTGGACGGGATGACTGGGTGATGGGCACTGAGGAGGGCACTTGACGGGATGAGCACTGGGTGTTACACTATATGTTGTCAAATCGAACTCCAATAAAAAAATAATAAAAATAAAATAATTTTAAAAATAAAAGTTAGCTTAGCTCTCTCTGTACATTTTGAAAATATTTATATGACCAAATACCTTTCTCCTATATTCCCCAGGAATAATATGTAAAGTTTGTTTGGATAAAAATCTGTATTTTAAAAGATGAGTAAATTTTTTAAAGTAAGATTCATTTCATGATAAACATACAAAAAGGAACCCAGAATTGAGTCTTATGTCATAGTTAGCTCAACATTCTTTACTTTGTTTTGTTTTCTCCAAACTCGAAAAGACCAGACAGATGACACTTACAGACTTTCTGAAAATAAATAACAGCAATATCACCTAGCCACAAAGATGGTCAATACCAGCCAATCACATAGGCCAGTGCTAGAAATAAAATGAGTTAAATCATGGCACAGGACAGTGTGACCAAGATTATGGGAGGGTTTGTCAGGGAAAGGTTCTGCATTTCTGGAAGTAGTATATTTAGTGTGAAAAAGAAAACTGATGAGAAAGGTCACCAATGGATTACCTTGTACTGTGGTAAAATCTTGATATGTTGAAAAGAGGCAACATCAATAATTCTGAACAATTTGGATGTGGTATCCAGAGAGGTAACACTGAATCCTAGCTCTGCTCCTTACAAGCTGAGGTATATGAGGCAGACAATTTACTGTCACCGGGCTCAGTGTTATATGTGTAAGTGAGAATTACATCTGTATATGATATATATATATATATATATATATATATATATATATACACAATTATATATATATATACGCGTATATATGTTATACTATGAGGAATTGAGGAACTAGCCATATAACTGTTATGTATATATACCTGTATATAATATTATATGTATTAAAATAATATTTTATGTATTAAAATGCCTCAGTGATTTTTTAGGATCAAAAATATAAAAATTGCTTGGTATCAAAAAAGTGTTGACATGAATAAGCGTAGGAAAAATAATGATTATTTGTATCATATAGTTGATCTCGTTTTGTTTTGTTTTACACTAATGTTTTACACATAGAAATTCTATAGAGAAGGCCAGCACTTAAATACATGATAAACCCACCTTGAGGATGTCAACAACTGGTAATGTAAACTAGACCAGATCTAAGCATTAAAAGATTCCAGAAATGCCCCTTGAGTATGGAAAAGTCACAGCTCATGTATTGCCTTCATCAGAACAATATTTAATTTTATGCCCATTGTATACTTCAGCCTTTCCTTTAAGGAGTCTGAAAATCCCTTTATTTGGAAGTTAGGTCAACATAGCTATTGTGTTTGCTTGCAGCACCTTCCTCCTATGTGCTGTTCAAATTGCCAGCAACTCAGAAAATCATCAAACATCGGAAAATGCTTACTGCACACACTAATGTGTCTGCTCCTGCCCTTCGATGGTTTTGTACCTACTAATGCTGTTTTGAGTGCGATGTTCTCATCTCTCATTGGATGCCTGTCTTACAAGAAGTAACTGTGTAAACAGGGAGGAGAGAGAGAGAACAATTTTTTCTAATCTAACTACATGGTGCTTTTATTGTGTTTTCACTTCCAATGAATAGAGAATTCAATGAATACAGAATAAACACTCCTGTGGGTTCCTTTCCCCAAAGAGGAGGGAAATACTGGGTTTTCAAAACAAAGTTCACTAGAAGAAGCTGCATGCAGTATCAAGCCCACATTTGGAAGATGTGAGACCTTACCTCACACCTTGGCTCCAACCTGTATAAGCCACATTGCTTTGCTTAAATGATTTGAACTGTATGAACTGCCGTGGCACTATTAGTAATGTCTGTTTCATTGGTGTGTAAGATGTGAAAATGTTCCATAAACCATCAAGCACAATGCAAACATTAGTTATTATTGTTATGACTTTTTTTTATTACTTCTATAGGGAAAAGAGTGCTGCAAGTTATAAGAATTCAAGTTACTTTACAATCCCATAAACAATATCACGAAAAGCCTTAAATGCTAAGAATAAGGATCATACATATTCAGGAGAGTTTATATTTATGTTTTCTGTATATATACACACATATATATAATAAGATTTTTTTTCAGAGCCAATAATATGGTCACTAAAGTTGGCCAAAGTTGTAAACACAATGATCATTAGTGTTATAAAGCACACATAAGCTCAACATGTAAAGGAATGGTATGTAATACAATCTTCCCAGCTACATAATATCTGGAGAGTATTGTGTTAACACACACACACAGGAAAGAGCATTAAAAAAAAAAAAAAGCCAGGAAATGTAGTTGCTAATGAGTCCAGCTAAGGGTAAGATTTCCCCCCAGTACAGGGGATTTGGTTAAACACTAGGCAGCCAGGGGCCTTCTTAGGTCTAGAGAACTAGTCTACCTTCTAAGGGTTCCCTTAATTCAGGAGAAATTTAACTGCAACAGACCAGATTCCAGATCTACATTTGCCTCTGCAATAAGGATATTTTCAGATACATCTATTCTCTCTTCACCAGTGCAGATAAAGTGTGTCCCTGACACCCGCCAAGGGCCTAGTTACCTGGCTCTTGAGTATGGCTTTGTTGAGCGAGCCACTGGCTGCAGTGACAGCTGTCCCCTCATGGATGGTAAGGCCCAACAATTCCTTAAGTCAGGATGAATACATGAAGTGGGACAATTCTTTACCACATGGAGTGTTCTGTCCATGTTCACTGTAGGTCCTTTCACTTCACCTTTTCCCAATGTCAAATTCTAGTAAAATCTCACAATAAATTGAAAAAAGTATTCATATGTTTCCAAATGCTTCCCACAGAGGAATTAACACCATCTTGAGAACCTCTGGGCTTTGAGTGTATTGTTGTTGAGGATAGATTCTTAAGAGGAATCTGAGAACTTCTCTTCTCTGAACTAACTCTACCCTTAGACCTCGAAGATACATAAAGTTGCAACAGTCAAAAGATGAAGTGCTATGTAGTAGTACACACGTGGTATTTTATTGATTTCCCAGAATCTAAATACTTTGCTTATGTTTACATGATCCCTACTTGTCAGTATAGATTTGATTTTCCAAGGTCCCTGGGAAAAGAGGGTGAAGCTCTGCAAATTCCCTCAACAGCCCAGAAGTGTGTATCTAGGATCAGTGATCAGAGTGAAAAATTTTGTTTCCTGGTGGGCAGCAGGCTGAGCAAGAACATCAAAGGGCCAGGGTTAGTCCACAACACAGTGATGGTCCTACATGCAATGCTGGCGGCAGGTGCTACTGCCTTCAGGTTCTCCTTAGACTTGCTCTCTAGCTCTCTTCACACTGTGGTTCTGGCTAATAAGCTTGCCCTCCTTCCTGCCATTTTCTGAGTCTAGTTCTCCAGTTTTCCTGGAAATCTAGGAATTGTTCTCTATATTTTTAGTAAATATGTTTTCCACTTAAAGTAGTTCTAGTTGGCTTGTATTGCGAACTGCAAGTTTGTGTTTTCACAAAATTTATATATTGAAACTCTAACCTCCAAAGGATGGTATTAGGGGGTGGAGTTTTTGAGAGGTAATTAGGTCATGAGAGTAGAGACCTCATCATGGGATTAATGTCCTTATAAGAAGACACCAGAGTGCTTCCTCCCTTTATGTTCTTGGCCATGTGAGAGTGTAACTAGAAGACCACCAAAAGTGCAGAACAAGAAGAGAATCCTCACTGGTTCACTTGGTACTGGATTTGCCCATGCTTTGATCTTGGACTTCCCAGCATCCAGAATTGTGAGAAATAAATGTTTGTTATTTAAGTCCCCCCATGTATGGTATTCCACTACAGTAGCTTGGGCTTACCTAACATAGTTTGTATTGCTTCCACCTAAAGCCTGGAGTGATGTGGATAGTTGGGGATTAGCAAACCCCTGAAGGGGATTCAGCATATGGCCTTGTACCTTCTAATCCTTCTGTAAATGCTAACTGTGCACCAATATATGCCAGGTACTGTGCTGAGTGTTGTGAATGCAAAAATGACCCAGACTCAATTCATAACATGTTGCTCACCATGTCCAGGGGTTGGGGGAGGCAGATAAGCAAATGTTTATATTCACCGGCTAGTATTGAGGCAGAGGTAATGGCCAGAATTGTTATAAGTAGCGAACCCTAATCTTTTGTTGGCTATATGTATTACAAATCCAGTTTATGACCTTCCTTTTCACTTTTTTTTACAATGTCTTTGTTATAGAGTTCATTATAATTTGTGCTTCTGTATCATGTGTAAAATATCTCTTCCTGAAATCCAAGATTATTAAAATTCTAACCTCAAAATATTTTTTCTCACAATTTCACATTTTCTATTAGTTTTTTAAATTAATTAATTTAGCGAATGTTTCCCCAAATCTGTTGAAGTGATTTTATGATGTATCTCCTTTAGTGAGTTAATGAAGTGAATTACTTTAAAATATTCACTAATATTAAGCCATACCAGCATTCCTGGAATACACTCAAATCAATCTTAATTTTATTCATAAATCATTGAAATCAATTTTCTAGTATTTTGTGTAATTTTTTATATCTACATTCATAAGTGAAATTGCCACATAATTTTTATTTACCATTTGTCTCTGCCTGATTGATACCAAGATTATCTCAGCCTCATAAAATGAATTAGGGGGATTACCTGTGTACTAGTTTTCTGGAACAGTTTGCGTAAGCTTGGAATCAACTTTTGATTTTTTGTCAAAACTTGCCTGTGAAATCTGAGCAAGGGGACTTTTGTTTTCTTTTTGGTGGCTAGAAGTAGCCATTTCTTTCCTGAAAATCACTGTATCCCTCTGTAATAGTTATGTATTTTAAAATTTAAAAATACATGAATGAGACCATTCATTATTCTACACACACACACACACACACACACACACTTTCTCTATTCATTCTAATTGTTCTTTTGACTATCCTTCCTCTTTGTGCCCCTTTCAGGTGTTATCTTTTTTATATTACTGTCTGATCTCATTCTGTCTCAATTTGATTTCTAAAGAAATCTCTAGGACCCTGGAGAATGGAGTGTATCAGGGTTCAGTAAATAGTTCTTCAATATTCACAGGGCTCCAAATGTTCCCGTTTTATTAAAACACCCACTATCCAACTCATGAGTCCCTTTGGGGAATGTATGGTCTCTCCTACAAAATCATTTGTAAGCATTTAAAGAACAATCATGGGGCACCTGGGTGGCTCAGTGGTTGAATGTCTGCCTTTGGCTCAGGTTGTGATCCTGGGTCCTGTGATCGAGTCCCACATCAGGTTCCCCTCAGGGAACTTGCTTCTCCCTCTGCCTATGTCTCTGCCTCTCTGTGTCTCTCATGAATAGATATTTTTTTTCTTTTTTTTAAAGTCACTATGTACCAGACTGAGAGTCAGGAACTTGAAGGATTAAAACAGTGTCCACACCCTCAGCCCTTCCAGTGAGGTTTCACAGACTTTTTTAGGAGATGGACCAATAATTTGAAAGCAATGAGATAAATATGGAGATAAGAACCAAGAAACCCAGAGGAGGTGATGTTTAAATGCCCAGGGATAAGAGCTTGTCACTGTGGAGTCAACTTATTCCTCTAGATCTTGGATGGACAACTCTGCCCAGGAACATCCCATTTTTAGCACTGAATGTCTTAAAACCTGGGAAACTCCTCAATCCCTGGCAAACTGGGTCAACTGGTCACCCCATCTAGACCTTTAAGAGCCTAGGGCTACACCTGGACAGCGAGAATCCAACCAAAGGGCATATTTGATTGATTGACATAAGACCTGAATAACCACAAACAGTAGATTTTCATCAGGCATAGCACATTAGAGATGGCAGGGCAGTCAGAAGGAACAATGGATGCAGAGGCAGGAGAGAACAGGGTTGTGGTTTGGAAATACAAGTCTTTCTGTGTGACAGAAGGTTCAGTACGAACAGGGAGAGGGTGGGAGATGAGATTGCTAGAGTAGGCAAAGGCTCAAGAGGGAGTCTTGTTGAAGAGAGTTAGCTTAATTTTACCCTTGGTCACTCTGAAGTGATGGCATTAAGGGAGTTGACTCTGAACTAGCATGAGCATGATAGTATAGAATCCAAACTATTTCAGACCCTTGTAAATTCAGGTTTGTTACCACTGTTTGGCAGAATTATCTGCATCTTTATAATCAGGATCCAGTATCATGAAGAAGAAAAAAAACCTCAAACTCCTGCACTCACTGGAGTGGGTTACACATTCACTGTGTGACCTCACAGGAGTATCTAAAATTCTCCCAGCCTTTGTATCTTCCTCCCTAAAACAGAAACAGTGATACTAATTCTATTACTTCTGTAGGGAACCAGGGGGAAAATGTCTGCGGGTGGACTCTAGAAAATGTCAGGCAACTAGCAGATCTAGGTTTGGAATTTGTAGTTGGAATAATTGCAGAGCTAATAGTGTAAGAGAAAACTGACTGAAAAGAAAAGAAGCAACTGAACTCATTAGCTATTGAAGTTAGCCCTAAACTGTCTGTGCAACTTCAGCAAGGCTATATAATAGGCCTTGAACTTGAGATAACTCAGCAATAGCACAGCTCAGCACAGTGAAAGTCAACTGTATATAATTTGCATGTGAAATGGATCAGCCTGTGATCTCAGTGCAAAGGAGGGCTATATTTAACCAGACTCAGAAGTGAAGCCAACTTATGAAAGAGTTAACAACCATTAAGGTTGATAGAGCATTTTAAATTAAATGGCACCGGGATCCCTGGGTGGCGCAGCGGTTTGGCGCCTGCCTTTGGCCCAGGGCGCGATCCTGGAGACCCGGGATCGAATCCCACATCAGGCTCCCGGTGCATGGAGCCTGCTTCTCCCTCTGCCTGTGTCTCTGCCCCTCTCTCTCTCTCTCTCTCTCTCTCTCTGTGACTATCATAAATAAAGTTAAAAAAAAATAAATTAAATTAAATGGCACCTATCAATGTCTTTCGCACTTAATTCCAACAGGGACTGCACATTTCCCTCTGCGAGGTTTAATCTCCCTGGCTCTTAGCACTGCGAACACTCCACTGTTTCTATTTACTTTGAGATACCAACGTATTGGCCCACTGGGGCCTCAGGTGCCATTCTGACCTGCATATCTCTGCACTTTGCTGTCACCTACATTGCCCATTTCCAAGCTGTCTGCTCCCAACACTGTAAGTGGGGCTGTGATCTTGGCTTGTTTATAGAGGAACTCCGGGTCACCTTGGTTTATGTGATTTACCTTGTTATTAGGGTGAGGTTAGAAATGATATTATGTCCATAGATAGAGCTTGCTGAGAATAGCATGAACTCATGGCCCATAGATTGCACAGAGGGTTAGGAGTCTTGCGTCCTGGTTTCTAGTCTCAGGTCTGCTGCTATCCATTGAATGACCCCGGGTGAATCTCTTGAACACTCTGAGCCTGAGCCCCAGCTTTCCATCTGTGAAGTGGAAGAGGGTAATTTTATCTCTTTGACCCAGCTGTTGGGCTACAAATAAAGAACGATAAACGCACCTTTGTAAATTACAATTGCTACCAGGGTTATGAGTCTTAAAAAGAGGAAGGATAAAAGTGCCAGATTTTGACTCAGAAGTTAAAATTCTATTTTGCATTTACAGGTTGGATGATAATCGAGAAGACGGCATCAGCATCTTGGAGTAGTTAAGGGTTTGGCTCTGGAGCTAAAATACCTAGGTTCAAATTCTAAGGCCACAATTTGCCAGATGCGTGTGGCCTTTGGTTCAATTTCTTCACCTCTTTCATCCCGATGATATTAATTGATTATAAGATTGACAAATTAATTTTAATAGGTACTTACAGAGCCTATGCTAAGTAGTTGACATAAGAATAACCAAGTTAAAAACCTACAAAGCACTTTGATCAAAGGCTGGCACACTGAAATTTCTTAATCTATGTTAGTCATTATATTTATTTCTGTTACATCTTCAGAAAACGAGTAAGATGTGGCAGCCTCAAATGATACATTTTAAAATACTTTGTCGGGATCCCTGGGTGGCGCAGCGGTTTGGCGCCTGCCTTTGGCCCAGGGCGCGATCCTGGAGACCCGGGATCGAATCCCACATCGGGCTCCCGGTGCATGGAGCCTGCTTCTCCCTCTGCCTGTGTCTCTGCCTCTCTCTCTCTCTGTGTGTGACTATCATAAAAAAAAATAATAAAAAAAATAAAATACAAAATACTTTGTCAACTTCAAAAGACAGTTCAGATATCACTGGTGTGTGTGAATAGACACTGGAGAAGTGTACCTTTGCTCTGCCAGGTGGAATTCCTGGGTCTGGGGTCTCTCTCCCTCACACACACCACACTCAGACACAGACACACATAGCTGCACACATATACATTCACACATGCGTCCAAACACTCTAGAACAGTTCTGATTGTTCTCAGTACAAAAGTTGCTCTCTTTCGTCAATGTTGAAACTAAAAGAATAAAAACCAGGACCTTCCAGACAATCCACAACTTACTTTATTTCCAGGAAGTCCCTATCCCCCTGAGGTTATTGATTTGCCAGTCATGGGTCATGAATTTTAAACAAGACCAGACTTTCCTCCTTTCAGGCACTTGGTTACCTCAGGTCTAAGAGGAACTAGGGTTACCGTACATGAGTCAGTCCATGAATATTTGTTAACTGACGAAATGAATGATCCTAAAGTAAAAGAAACCATCACTGCCAAGATGTACTTGTTATGGCAAAATGCTTTGGAGTGTGCTTTTTTTTTCTTTTCAGAACAAACTCTGTTATGTAAATACTTACATTCCCTAGGTCAGCCCAGTCCCTGTTTATTTTTCTCCTGTAGATCACTGAGTCATTTACAAAAGTCAATACTCGGAATTGAATGTGCATAAAAAACTACACTGGAAAATTTGTCCCTGAGAATCCAAGTCCTGTCTTCTGGGTACTCCCTGTCTCTCATTCATTCATTCTTTTGTTCATCTGTCATTCAGCCATCCATCCATTCATTAGCAACCTTTTGCTAAGTGCTTTCTCCATAACAAACATCATGCTGGTGACAACAGTAGAAAAATGAAAGTGATAGGTTTCTGACATTAAGAACACATTTAGATGGGAGAGGTGAGAGATAAAAAAAAAAATGTGGCAAAGACTTTCTGGAGGAGGTGAAGTTTGAGCTACCATGAAGAAGCAGCAAGAGTACATCAGGGTTTCTGGGTCTGCTGCCAGTTGGCTGAAGGATGGCAGCAGCTCTGCTCAGCTCTTCTCCATGCATCTGCTCCTTCTGACACCCACACTATGGGAGCATTCCCTACCTGGCCTGTGGGCAGAGAGGCCAGAAGGACTACATTGACAAATGAAAGATGGTACCTATAGTGTTTACTCAGACATAGAAAACATCAAGTTCATTCACATCTCATTGACCAAAGTATGTCACATGGACAAACCCATGTTAGAAAGACATGGGTATATACTCCTGCCATATGACAAGTCATGTGACAGTCAATGAGACATATTATCCTATTGTATGAAGACAGAGAAGAATTGGGAACACAAATTTAATCTGTCATAGACATTTTATTAAAGCACAGACAACTTATTAGGGCTAGGCACTCTGAATTAAAGAAGATGAGAATGAAGCCTAGCCAGTGGCAATCCTCCTGGTAAAGCCAGTTGATGTAGTTGCAAACCTTAAAGTTCTTTAACTCTATTTTATCTGTTCCCCAAAGTGAATCACTTACTAAATCCCAGATTAATTCCATCTATAACACAAATAATATAATACTTAGCAAAATACTAATATTAGTATTATTTGTTATATAATTGATGAATGAACATAAGGTTGAAAAAATGAAGGATTAGAATGCCAGCCTTCCCTGGCAAAGTCCATTTTAGGTTGGCCCATGTAAGAGCACCTGAGCACCCAGGCTTATCAATTACTGTTAGACCTACTAATAATTGTTAACTTCTCTTCCTCACACTACACTGTGTTGACTGTGAGGTCAGGATGTGTCATCTCTTCTCTCAAGGGCCAGGCACAGTATCTGATATATAATAAGAGCTCACTTATTTGCTCTGATTCCTAGTTGTCATTATCATCATGATGTCATAACCACTTTGCATATGATAAGAAAGGCTTTGTTTAGGATATAAACACTTTGTATATGATATGCACCTAAGAGGGGCTGATTAACCACAGGCTAGCTGTGTCACACGTTGAATAAGTGATGATACTAGAATTTACCAGGTCAGTATGTCTCCAACTCACACGTGTTACGCTATATCATGCTGACTCTTAAGATCAGCCACAAGCTGAGAAAAGATACATTGAATATAAGCAACAAAAAAATACATAGGAACTTGTACAAGCTAATAAGAAAAGTACAACCGCCCAACAGAAATATGAGCAATTTAAAGAGATCTCTCATAAAATAAAAAACTCAAATGGTTTATAGAATTCAAGGAAATATTCAATCCCATTAGCATAAGATCAAAATATGTTATTATTTTATGCTCATTTGATTAGCAACAATTAAAAAGTGTGACAATACCAAGTTTTGGAAAGTAAAAACAAAAAACAAAACAAAACAAATAAACAACCAAATCACAGCATATCTGGTATATTGCTGATGGATGTGTAAACTGGTTGAATCACTCAAAAATAGTTGGAAATTATTTTAAAGTTGGACATTTTAAAATCATGAAAAATAGCAATTTTATTTCTACATGCAGAACCAAGGGAACTTTTTAAACATGTTCACCAGACATAAGTCCAATATTATTCACAGCAGCATCTTTGAAATTAATAAAAACCTGAAAACAACCCAATGCCCAGAGAATGGATAACAGAAAAATAAAGTGTTGCATATTTAATTGTACTATATCCCTAAAAATAAATGAAGTACAGCAACAAATAACAATATAAATGAACCATAGCAATATGTCTAAATGAAAAACTAAGTTGCTAAATATTATGTACACCATAAATAAATTCTTCTTTTTTAAAAAACGTGAAAATAATTCATTTAAAAATAAGTCATTTCTTGAATGTATAAAAAAAGAAATGAGAAAAAAGAGGAATGATACCCAAAGACTTTGGGATGGTGGGTGACTCTGCATGGGATAAATTAAGAAAAAGATTCAAAAAGATTCCTCACAGTTTTTGTGAAGGTCTTGCCTCGACTTTCAAAGATGCCTATCGCATTATTTCAAGATAATTAATTCAAAGACGCTTATGACATTATTTCAGGATAATTAATTATTTTAAAAGTTTTTGAAGAGATTAATCTATGGAGCAATGATACAGTCCATGGCCAAGGTTTAGAAACAACACAATTGGACTTGAGGCCCATCAAAAAATAAAAGGAAACAAAAGACCTAAGCATAATCCAAGGACCTAAGCTCAGAATTAAATAGAATATGGGTTTTGAGAAGAAATCTTCCAATCTGTCATAGTCCTCTTCAATTAGTTCAAGTGCAGTTGTAACAGGAAGATGGTCAAAAGGGGCAGAAGAGGGCCCCCAGGACCCGAAATACACACACTGTGGGTCAGAGACGAGTGAGACAAACAGGAATCAGGATGCCACAGATGACACCGAGCAGAGCCAGGCAGCCGCTTAACAACCAGAAGCTGTAGTCCCCGGTACACCCAGGGGAAAGGAGAGGTCAGACGGGCCTCATGCTGGGTAAATAATCAGGATTCGAAAATTCACAGGAAACAGAGATGCTGAAAAACAGTTAATAAGAGAAGCTGTGCAGTGAACTGGAATAAAGACTAAACTGGAAATTACAAATCTGTCTTTAGTTATGTTCCTGGCTACTATTAGGCTTTCATGCAAGTCATTTTCTCTGGCTAAATTCCAGTTTCTTGCTAGGATGTCTTCCTCCTTTACAGAGGCTTTTTTTTTTTGTTTGTTTGTTTGTTTGTTTTCACATGAGAAAACATACAAGGATGTTCATAGTTGGAAATTACAAAATGCTTAATAAAGATAAGAAGTTGTTATTATTTTGGTTATTCTGCTCATTAAGGATATTGAAGATTGAGTAACCATAAAAATCCCGGGGGGGTCTCTGATGTTTTTCGAGTGCTCATCATCTGTCTGCCTCCTTTAGTGGATTATAAATTCTTAAAGGACAGCGATATTAACACATTCTCTGACACAACTTTTGCACCTTGCTCATTAGATGGTCCCTGTATTCTGTGAAGTATTGAATCAATTAATGGAATAATTGCAAACAACTCTAGTGGTGACCTTTTTATAACCCAATTGTACAATGACAATGATTTCATAGCTAGATCTTTTTCAGCTTACCCTCTACATAGGTGACACCCCAGCTTGGGAGAAAAATCTCATTACATGATGCTGTTTAAAATTCCCTTGAACTCCCTGAAGTCTAAAAAAAAAAAAAAAAGAAGAGAAGAAAGAGAGAGAGAGAGAAGCTCAAATTCCTTAGCATGATATTCAACACTGATAACATAGTTTGTCTTCTCCCTATTTCCTCTTCTTACCTTCTCTTGTCTTCCACAAAGGCATACTGAGCTGCTGTGTTCTAGAACCTGTGCCATGCGCTTTCCGAGCCTTGCAGTATCTCATGTTCTTCCTCATGCCTGGAATTCTCTTACCTCTCTTGAGTCTATCCTTACCAAGCAAACCACTGTTTATACTAACAGTGGGAGCTCACATATCCATTCTCCTTGTCAGTCCCAGGCGGATTCCCATCTAGTGGTGTGATCTGTTTACGTGTGAGCATTCTCATGGCAGGAAACATACTTCTCTCTTACCTCCAGCACCCAACATGGTGCTTAGAAACAGAGGACCTGCTCAGGGTATGTTCAGTGCAAGAACAGAAGAAAAGATCTTGCCCACTCCAGTTGAACACCGTAGATACTCTTGGTGGCATTTCCCAGGGACCTTTACATAATGATCCCTATAGAGGGTGGAAAATCAATAACGACAACAAAGTACTAATATTTTGAACTTCACAAATTTGCCCAGCCCTCAAGAGCTTATTTCCTGTGCCACTTTGACTCTACAGAATTGAGTGATTTTATCAAATCATAATTTTTCACATGTGCAATATGTGGAGGTGGGTGATTGATGTAATATCTTAGAAAATCACTCTAGCATGTCAAGAGGACAAATGGATTAGTGAGAATTATTATTTATAGTGGTAAAGGTGGCTTTGCATTAACCCAGCCAAATCAAAGCCTTATGTAAAGGGAAGTTACCTCATACCTGATTCCTTCCCTAACTAAATATTATTACTAGTGATGCCAATGTAGCCAAATAGCTCAATTGTGTTGAATTCCAGGCCTTACATCTGCTTCCTTTGATTAGTACTTCAGAACATTTTTAAACTATACTCATTTAGAAAAAAAAATGACTCTGAATATTACAGTCTTTATATCTCTAGAAATAAAAATCCCCAAAGAATATAAATACATTTTGCCCAATCTTTTTTGTTTTGTTTTCTGTTTTTTTTTTCAGTCTCTAAGTTACTGTTGTGTACTGAATTGTGACAACAACCCCCAAACACATATATTAAAGCCATTACCTCCTGTGTGACTACATTTAGAGATAGGCCCTTTGAGGAAGTCATGAAGGTGAAATGAGGTGATGAGTGGGGTCTTAATCCAATAGGACTTGTGTCCTTATGAGAAAGAGATGCCGGAGCTCTCTCACACACTCTGTCTCTCTCCTCATGGTCACTGAGCAAAGGCCATGTGAGGACATGTGGAGAAGGCAGCTATCTATAAACAGGAAGAGAGATTTCACCAGAAATCAACTCTGAAGGCACCTTGACCTTGAACTTCTAGCCTCCAGAAATATAAGAAAAAACATTTCTGTTGTTTAAGCCCCACATTCCGTGGTGTTCTGTTATGGCAGCCTGAGCTGATTAATACAGGGACATATACAGCCTTAAAGGGGCATTGCAATATTTTTTAACATATGCATATTCTCATGTAATCCCTCCCTAATCAGGACAGAGCATGTTTTCAACAACCCAGAAAATTCTCAGCTACCACTTTTTAAGAAAATCTGACCTGTATCTCCTACCCACAGGCAACCTCTGGTCTGATTTCCATCATCATACATTAAGTTGTGCCTATAATAGAATGAAATCTTACAATATGTATTCTTCTTGGTCTGAATTCATTAGCTCAACATAATTTTGTTAAGACTCATCCATGTTATTTCATGTATCAGTAGTTTGTCATATATACATAAATATATATAATTATATAGTTATATAGTAAAATACCATGCAGAAATAAATTGTATATACAAATATATATACTTGATATATATAATTTATATATACTTGATATATGCAATTTATATATACTATATATATATACTTGATATACACACACACACACACACACTTGACTGCTATCTCTCTGTGTAAATGTATCACAATTTATTTATCCATTGTTCTTTTAATGGAATATTCTATGTTTGCTGAGAGTTTGTATAATTTTTTTCATTTATTGAGATGATTATGTAGTTTTTTTCTTTTTCTTTGTCAATTATAGTGAAGTATATTGATTTATTTTGTAATATTAAACCAATCTTGCATGCTTTGGACTAATCTGACTTGATGATACTGTATTATCATTTATATATAGTCAGAAATTATGTTAGTAATTACTTTCTAAAGGTTTTTGTGTCCATGCATGAGAAATATCAGTTTTGAGATTTTGTTTGTATAATGTATGTCCAGTTGTGATGTCTTAGTTAATGATGCCTCATAAAATGAGTTAGGAAGTGCTTCTTTATTTTCTGAAATAATTTGTATATTACTTTAAGGATTTGCTTGTGTTCACCAGAGAAGTCATTTATGCTTTGAGTTTCATTTGTGGAAAGACACTTAAATACAAATTAACTTTTTCTAATGGATATAGGGTTATTCAGATCTTCTATTTCTTCCTGAGGTTCTGACAGAATGGACCTTCAGTGAATTTTTTTTATTTTATTTAAATAGGGAAATTTGTTGGCATAGAGGGTTTCTCAATCATCTTTTAGGTCTGTTTTATTATTGGTTGGATTCTTAGTGATGTCCTCATCTTCATTCCTGATTGTGCTGATTTGTGTTTCATCTCTTTTCTTTCTTGATCAGTCTAGTTTTTAGGCTATTGACCTTACTACTCATCTTTCAGATTATCAATTTTGGCTTTTGTTCACTTTTTATTTTTCCTTTTTTATGTATTTCTGCTCTTATTTGTATTATTTCCTTCCTTCAACTTAATTTGCACTTGGATTTACTCTTATTTTTCTAGCTTCTTAGTGGTTAAGCTGAGGTTATTAATTTTAGACTAACTTCATTTATAATATAATTATTTGAAGGTACAGATTTTCCTTTAATTCTTAGTTGCGTCCCACATGTTGTGTCTTAATATTATAAATATTCATTGCATAATATAAACTATTTTATATTTATTATTTTGAAATTATACTTAGCATGTATTATTTTATCTTCAGCATTATTTAGTATTAAGTAGTACTAAAATATCAAAAGGTATTTCTTCTATCCATGGCTTATTTAAAGATTTCCCATCTAATTACCAAATATTTGACTATTCTTTAAAGACATTTTAAATTGCTTTTCATACAATTTTATTATGAACAGACTCTTTACAATGTAATTTCTTAAAAATGTACTGAGTTGTTTTATGATCCATTATATGAACTATCTAGGTAAATTTTTGTAACAGTTGAAAACAATGTGCTTTACACACTTTCAGTTATTCTATAAATATCAATTAGATCAAGTGAGTTAATCATATTTTTTCAGTTCTATATCTCTATGGTATTTTATCTACTCTATCAATTTTTGAGAGATATTACAATCTCAAACTGTAATTGCTAATTTTTTAAAAAACTTTTTACTTTAGTCCTATCAGTTTTTAATCAAAAGTTTTAAAGCTCTTGTATTAGATGCATTTTAGGTTTATTATATCTCCCTGAAAAACTGACACTTTTATAATCATAAAACTCCCCCTTTTATCTCTGGAAAACTCCTTGTTTTAAAGTCTACATTGTCTAACATTACTATAGCCACTCAGTTTTCTTATGATTAATTTTTACAAAGTACATCTTTTCCCATCATTTTACTTTTCACCTATTTGTGTCTATTTAAAGTATATTTGACATAACAGCACAATATTAGGTTTTGTTTATTTATCTAGTCTACTAATTTCTGCCTTTTCCTAGGAATGTTTAATCCATTTATATAAAATATAAATATTAACATAACTGGATTTAGTCTTTCATGTTTCTATTTGCTTATTATTTGTCTCATATTTTTGTTTCTTTGTTATGTTTTGCTTCGCTTATGAACCACAGCCTGTGATCTCTGTTGCCAAGGCCTAAAAACATTTTCATATACTTCATCCAGTTTTTCTCATTGTTGTTGCTTTTACAGACAAAGAATAACTTCAATATCCATTATCCATCATAACCAAAATGGAAGTGCTTTCCTATTTGTTTTGAAATTTAATAGTAAATCATCAACATTTCCAATGACAAAGTACCCCATAATCTTTGGGCTCTTATCCCAGGAAGAGATGTGCTTTACATTCTGAGTTATCAGCTGTAGGAGTACATGTGGAAAAGAACCCCTGGGTTATGGACTGGCTCTGGAGGAAGGGGTGCTGAGGGAAACTGGGTCAGAGGTCAGAACAAGCAATGCATCTGGAATCCCAATTCTAGGCAAACTTTCAACCTAAAATCAACTGTCACATGTCTTTGAGCTACCTGACTTAGATACCCAGTGCCGGGAACAAGAAATTTAATTGATATTGAGAAAACATGTAACAGCAAATTCAAAGAATCTTTTATCAGTGGAGGAGGGAGTGAGGTTGGCATGGAAGCAAAAGCTGGCTGAGATTAGGGTTCCTGAGCTACATCCTTCCAAAGCAGAAATCTTTTCTAGCGTGTTTGGGATTATATTCATTATTCATCATTTTGTAACAAACTATGCAAAAAAAAAAAAAAAAGTACCAGTTTATGATAGCTGGATGGTTCTGGCTGAGGATCAATCAGGAGATTGTGTCAGGCTGTTGATTAATGCTACAGTTATCTAGTTTTTGGCACAACTTTGGCTGGTGGCCGGAGACTTCAGTTCCTCACCCCTCAACTTCTCCCTAGTCTACTAAGTGTTCTCATGACATGGCAGCTGGCTTCCCATGAAGTGAATGATAGAGAGAGAAAGAAGACAATGACATAATACTCTTTATGACCTCATCTCTGCATCACGCACATCACTTTGGCCCTGTCCTATTCATTAGAAGTAAGTCATAAAGTCTAGCCCACATTCAATGGGACAGGTTTACATAAGGACATTACTGCCAAGGGACAGGGGGTCTTGGGGATCCCTGAAGCTGGCATCCTCAGAAGCTGTGATGTTAGTATTTAGGATGTCCTGTTTGCTTCTTGTTTAGGGGTAGGCGTGGCTATAAGAACTGGAACTACAAGAAGTTCTCAGTGCTTATGGAAGAGAGAGTTGTAGTTGTGTGTAGGCTTACCTATTTTAGCTACTTTGGGCCAACACTTATTTTTGTTATCTGCATACTGGTCATTCCAATCTCTGAGATTATAATCTAAGAGATATTCCTTTCATAATTTCATGTAAACCATATATTTTGTTTTTACCAAGAGGGAATATACTTACTGCTTTACAAACTAAAAAAGTAAAGGCCCTCTTAAATCACCCCACCCTCAGGTAACCATGATTAATGTTTTGATGAGCATTTCAGACATTTCTGTATCCACATAAACACCTAAACTACATATTATATAATTTTACAATAGTATTGCACCTGCTTCTCAGCAACTATATTTTTCACTTGATAATATGCTATGAGCAATTTTCCATGTCAATAAATATAGCTCCATACCATCATTTTGAGTGACTGCAGTGTGTCCCATTGTATGGATGCTCTATAATTTAGTCTACTAGTTACTTATTATTAGAATATTAAGGTTGTTTCATATTTGTGTTTTTAGAGGAACTGAATGTGCAGCTGTGGCACAAACCTAAAATACAGAGCATTTATTATCTTGGTTTTGTTTCCTTTTTCTATGCCTTTTCAGATTTTAGTGGAAATGTCCATGTTTAACAATTATTTGTGAAGCTGCAGATTTAAAAAAAAAAACTTCAAGAAGCCACAGTTTACAAAGAAATATGTGATTCAGAAGGGTTTTCCTATTTCCTGGGTAAAGCTAACTTCATTAATTTTATGAGAAGACCCACAGCCCACACTCTCTCCATTCATTCCTGACATGACATAGTGAAGACAGGAAGAAACATTAATCAGAGTTATTGGTGAAATTAGCCCCAAAGGGACAGTTTCAGGGTAAAATCACACTAAGCAAGAACTGAAGTCATGACTACACTTCTATTCCCCCATGTTCATTGCATTCTTCCCATGAAGGTAAAAGAACATTACCCTTAGATCATGTAATACGGATGACTATGTAATTTATAACCTAAATGGGGCACTTTAGGGAATGAAACAAGACGTTATTAACAATTATCTAGGAAAATTGACATAAACCAAAACAGTCCCAGGTCAACTGGAACATATGGTCAATGCAAAGATATCAGTTAAGGAAACTCAGATACAGATTGTTGAAATAAATTATCAGCACTGAGAACCAGTAAATTAGCTGGGAATAAAATCAGACTTCTCCTGTGCCAGATCCTTTACATTTCTGTAAATTTCCAGGTCCCAGAATATCTGTACAAGTTTTTTTTTTTTGTTTGTTTGTTTTTTTTTTTTTTTGGTTGGTGTTGCTTCTCCCTAGGTGAAATCTCACTAATACAAATGTTTATTCATTGGAATTACTTGGAGGATATATTTCTATAGTGTAAATGTATTTATTCTTACCCAGATTCAACAAACAATTAGCTACTTTATATGTCCTGGGTATCTTCAACATCTCACTCCTGTTCTTACAATCTAGGATAAGGCAGAGGGGTAGTTCATAGGTCCACCACTAGAGAGAGTGCTGGCCAAGATTTTGGGTCTATAGCCTGCAAGTTGTGAATAAGGAAAAAAAGGGGAATTTGCTTTCTTTTTTCTCTAAGAGAATGAGATGACTCTTTATACAACAATAAAATCCTAACTCCCACTTCTGCCTTTAATTTTTGCTAATTGTTTTGTTTTTTAGGTTTTTTTTTTTTTTAAAGCTAATTTTAACATCTATCAGAAACTTTTGCTCCTCCATTTGTGGCTTTTCCCCCAGTATCTCCCACTCTATGTTCCTTGTTTCCTGTAACTTCCATGTTTACCTCTCTCATTTAATTCATCATATTATGCTATAATTACTTATTAATGTTTCTGGGTGCTCATCCTTATCAGTTACAATCTCCTGAAGGACAAGAACTACCTTATTAATTTCACTTTTTCCAGCATCAATTTGGCACTTGGTTAATGTTAAATGAATTAGTGAAAGAATGAATGAACAAATTAACAAAATGTAAGTATATGATATGATCCAATAGGAAATCTATATTTTAGGATGGCAGTTTTGAGACAAGATGCCACTGATTGGAATATTAAATTCAAATATTAAAATTTCAAAGAAAGAAGGTGAAGCCAAATAAAATATAGCAAATAGCTGGCTTCTTAAGCTTATCTCGCTTTTGACATTCAGTCAAAAGAAGGGGATTATTCCATATTCCATAAAAGAGAAATCATTTGTGTAAGCCAAATAATCACAGACACTGTCAGGATCTTCAAGAACCTTGATTCTACCACTCAGAATAGTTAACACTCCCTATCATATGTTATCTACAACTTCCATGTATCTGTAATCAGATAATTGTTTAATTAAAATGTTAACTGTAAGAGGTTTGACAAGATCCTCAGAGACATCAATAGGGACCTCTGTCAAGTTTGACATTGATTTATTATGTCTTTGTGCTTTATGCAATCACCTATGAATTAAATTACTGTACTATCATGTAGCCCACATTTCTATTTGCTGGACATGGTGGGACCATGAGAGTTTTCCCAAATGCCTTCTAAAATCCAGGCAAAATATATCTATCCATTTCTGAGTCTAACACCCTTGTGAAACATGTTTGGTTTGCATGAACTAATTTTCAGTGAACCAATGCTATTTGCTGGTTGGTTGGTTGGTTGGTTTGTTTTTGATTCTTGCCTTTTACCTAGGAACCAGTTCATTTAGTCACTCAACAAATTCTTTTTTCCTGATGAATTCTCTGTGATAAATATGTTACATACTTGTGTCAAGTCTCTAACTTTTAATATTTTGTATCTATCCTTGGTCTTCTTTTTTTACAAATTAAACAATAGTTACCTGACTCCAGTCTTCAAGGATCTATCTGTTCCCCCAGAATTCCAAGCTAATACACTGATAATGTTTCTCTTGAATCAAATTCAAGACTTTTAAATTTTTTCTTGTCAGTATCAGATATGTATTTTTTCTGGCATAGTCTCAGTCCAGACAACTTCAGGATCATCTAAAGCAAGTCTCCGTTTTTAATTCCTTCCTGATGAGTTTCTCTTACTTGGGACTTTGTTTTTCCCATGCTTTCTCCATGGAGGACCATCTACTGGTTCTTTTTATTTATTTATTTATTTTTATATATGATAGTCATAGAGAGAGATAGAGAGAGAGAGGCAGAGACATAGGCAGAGGAAGAAGAAGGCTCCATGCACCGGGAGCCCGACGTGGGATTCGATCCCGGGTCTCCAGGATCGCTCCCTGGGCCAAAGGCAGGTGCCAAACCCCTGCGCCACCCAGGGATCCCCATCTACTGGTTCTTTGAGCCCCTCTATGACCTACTTAGATTCCTTCTGTCATGTGTCCTCAGTTCTGTGTTCTAAGTTGTTTCTTTTACTCTGTAACCCATGCTCAACATTTGGTATTCTTGGAAATGAGAAAAGGGAAGAAAAACGTAGCCCTTTTGGTATTGTCACATTTCTATCTTCCTCATTGTCAGTAACATTGTGCTCCACTCTGACTTTTTATGGAAAAAGTTTGTTATCTCATGTGGACACAGTATTTCTAACAAGCCATGGATGTTCTTTCTGTATCTCAACCCTTAGGTCTTAGTCCTAGTTAAGGTTGTCTTAGCTACCTATGGCAACTTGTTATTTCAGATCTATTGTAGTTTACACTGATGGCCATGTTAGGATAGAAGACTACAGCATCACAAAAATGTTTAGAGATGAGGTTATCTATATGAATCTTCAAAATCATTGGATCGCTCAATCTTGCAAAAGTCCAAATAATGACCAGAAATCATATGTAATACTATAATGCGAAACCCCATGATCTAAAGTTCTTTCTGTATTATTTTTGCCAATATCCCCTGGTAAAATTATCTGTTTTGCTCCCAATTCCTGCCTTTGGTTACATGACAATAGCTTATTTTTAAAAAAATAATTTGCAAAGTTTCTATGCAAAAATGCTTCAAGCTAAATGCTCTGTAGTGAATATTGATTGAATGCCTACATTGTAAAACACTGTGTCTTTTCCCAGAAAACTTACTCTGAAAAAAATAGAAATAAAAACAACAACAATTAAGATATAAAACAGAGCCAAGAATGAGGACATAGCTCAAAGCCCTAAGGTTATTTTGTTTTGTGTTATTTTCTCCTTTCCTTTAATTTTTCTTTTCATATTCCCTCCTAGGAACCTTGTCTCCCCAGGAGAGAAAGTCCTCATTGTTGCAAGTTCACTGAAAGATTTACAGAAGAAATGGGTTCTTTTGTTTTGCCCTTCATTCATCTTATTTCCCTTTGCCAAAACAAACACATTTGCATTCTGAAATCAACAGCTTCAGTCAACTGTGTTTGCCATATAACCCCTGTAAAACCTGTCTTTGAACCCTTTGGAGGCTTTGATGCTATAACTGAAAAATCCGAGGGATGTTCCTTTATCCCACTTGGAATTACTTGAGAAATTGTGTTGCTAGAGTTAACACATACCAGTTAGTCTTTTTTTGGCTTATTGCTTTGTGTCAATTTCTTCAGTAGCTGAATTTGTCAAATTGTGCCCATCCTACATGGCTTTTGGATAGAAAGCTACTCTTGACTTGCTTCATGTTTATTTGGAACTTCCACTTGAAATATTGCCTTTTTAGCCTCACAGTGTTCCTATGATATGGTCAGGGAAGGCATTTGCATTTGCATTTTTTAGATACTGAAATTTATATTTAATTGAGGTAAGCGATTTACTCAGATTACAAGGTACCTGGCAAAACCGGGACTTGAACTCAGGTTTTGTGATTGCATATCCAGTGCTTCCCACTTTATTTCCTTAGCATCCAATTAACTGTTAAGTTAGGGGATATTGTTAACGGTAAGCTCTTAACCTAAAAATGTCCCTTCTGACACTGTGTCCTCCTCAAGCCACAACCTCAGTTCCATCCTTCTGTTTGTGATAATATTTTCAAAAGTGTGCACTGGGAGATAGTACTGGGGAAAATACAGTGGTGGAAACAATGAAGTTTTTGAATCTTTAGAACTCAATTCTGACCATCCCCAGATAAAACAAAGACAAAATAGGGATATTACAATGAAAACCAATGGACAATTCCTACAAAGAACCAGGTGGTTAGTATATCCTCAAATCTCAAAAATATAAGCAGGTAGTGACAAATCGCCAACAGCTGTGAGACCCCTGTGACATCATCAGCTGTGAAGTGGAAAGCAGAAGGAAGAAAAATGGGGCATTTGGAAGTCCCAAGGGCACAGAAGCTACAAAATCATCATAATATTGTAGTTTATACTCACCCAGAAGGATACAGTGAGGGGAAACGTTTACTGAATAGACATTTACTAGTGAGTGATCTTAAGGTCAATGCCTGTGGAAGAGAGAGACACTGGCAGCAGTACTGGGCAGGGGTAGAAGTCCAGCTGTGATACAGCTCTAAAGACAACTTCAGCCCATCTCCTGGGAGGCTCTGGCACTAGAATGGACCTTCAGCTGTGTCCCAAGATCAGGGTGCCTGGGCGTTGTTATAATTTCACATTGATCAGTCACGGACTAGGTGAGTCCTATAAGACAGTATGATCTTTGGTGAAACAGATTTTTTTCTGCCCATGGCAATCCCCAGAGGGCTAACAGTTAAGGGTCATCTCTGGCAATACTCCTAGCAGACAGGAAAATCAGCCTTCAGTGTCTACCTTCAGGATAGTACCTCACTGAGTCCACCAAAGGTACTTACTGGAAAGTGTAAGAGTAGGATCCCAAATTGAGAGTGGTTCTCTAGACTCCAGCTTACATGCAAAAGTAAGGGAACTGCAGTGAAGTGCTGGAGCCCTCTGAGCCTGCCAACTTCCTCAGAAAACAATCCAAACCTCTGTTGTAGACTGAAGCCCACACAGAGGACTAACTGTTCTAGGGAACTATGAATTGAGTAAAACAGGCAAACTAGAAACAAAGAAAAAAGAATACCCAAAAACATTTTTGAGTGTAGTTATCAGAAAGCTTGAAGCTATATGTTTCAACATTTCAAAACAAAAACAAATGTAACAACAATACAGAGGGAGTTCTAGAAAGGTGAAGCTTAACAAAAACTGTCCTTCACCACCATCCTTCTAAAAGTAGAGGGAAACTCATATCATGTAAAAACAAGCAACAGAAGAGAATTATATATGATGTTATTATAAGAAAAAATAGTATAAGGAGCAGAATAAAATTGGTACAGATAATGAAATCCTGCCAGAATGCATGTCTATGAAGCAGGTAAAAAATATCTGTAAACTAATATTTCTAAAAACCTTGAAGATATTGAGAAAATGATAGAAGTTATAAAAGAAACCATATATCAAAAGAAGATAAATTTTATCAATTATGTGATTTGAGGTAAGGAAGATTTGGAAAAAGAGGTGACAACTCACAAAATAAATTTAAAAATCATTTCATAAATGAACACTTACCTAGAAAAAAACCCACAAAATTAGGTTAAATGCAATTAATATCTTTTAAAAATGGAAGAGAGACATGACAAAAAACTTAAAGCCCCCTCCCAAAAAATTAGAGGTAAATAAGACTCAAGGAGAACATGACAACCGTGGAAAATAAACAAAGAAAATATAATAAACATTTCATAGGGGTTTTATTTGGAAGAAAATTAACAAAAACACATAAATTCTGAGACTATAATTTAAGGTTTCTTGAAATAAAATAAAAATTGACTTAGAATTACATAAATACACATACCACATAGTGAATTTAACCCTGTGCAGTCTTAATATAAGATGCATGCAAAGACTATATAAAAGAAAGGAAAATCCTTTTGGCATCCAAGTAAAAAGACCTACTCACTTATACAGGAAAGAATATTAGGTATCCATCAAAATTTTTGACACTAATACTTTATGCCAGAAGACAATGAAGAAAGATATTGACCATTTTTTTTCTATTATTTCTTTGTTTTCTTCCCAAACCTCCCTTTTAAGGTTATTTTTTTAAGATTTTGGGGGTCCCTGGGTGGCTCAGCGGTTTGGCGCCTGCCTTTGGCCCAGGGCATGATCCTGGAGTCCGGGGATCGAGTCCCGCGGCGGGCTCCCGGCATGGAGCCTGCTTCTCCCTCTGCCTGTGTCTCTCTATATCTGATAAATAAATAAAATCTTAAAAAATATATTTATTTATTCATGGGAGACACAGAGAAAGAGAAACAGGTAGAGACACAGGCAGAGGGAGAAGCAGGCTCCATGCCGGGAGCCCGCCGCGGGACTCGATCCCCGGACTCCAGGATCATGCCCTGGGCCAAAGGCAGGCGCCAAACCGCTGAACGCCCCAGGGACACATACAATATGTTTCTAAAATTCAACCCATCTGAAGTTAACTGCAGTATTTTTACCCTAAATATTTTTGCCCCATTATAACTCACTACAATGAACATCATGAGGCAAAATGACCATAAAATTGAGTACTTAATGTTGTTTATGATAACCCATTTTATGTTGCAAAATGGGCAACTGAATTGCATACAGGAGTTGAGATCTTCCCAAAGTTGTCCAGCTAGTTATTGGCAGTGTCCAAGAAATCAACCTGTTTAATTACTAATCCAATATTTTCCTTCCAAAATCCCCTTTTGGCAAATAACTTAAGGTAAATTAATTAACTTGTTGATATACTATTTGAAATTTATTGCAAATTCAGAGAGATTATGAAAACACACTTTAAACATCTCACAGAGCTATATAAACTCAGTTTCTTTGTCATAGAATTTCTGTAAAAAGTGTGTGTGGACATTAGAAAGAAAAAAATGAAAATTTGTTATCAAGATAAAAACATTTGGCTTCATGGATTACAACAATGCATATTTGCTACAAAGAATAATAGAGCCCACAAAAGAATAGGGTTTCATTAACAAGAAATTCAAAGACTAAATACTATATCCCCTTAGAATTTTTCACCAAATTTAATCACCAGAAGTGACAAGAAACACACAAAAATCTCAAAGATGATTTTGAGAATGGAAAAGAAAAGTTAAAAATCACACGGTAAAAGAGAATTACCAATATATGTAGACTTTAAAAATATGCCATATGATTTCACTTATATGTGGGACCCAGAAAACAAGTGAATAAACAAAAAGTAGAATTAGACCTATAAATACAGAGAACAAAGTGATGGTTTCCAGAGGGGAGGTGGGGGTGCAAAATGGGTGAAGGGGAGTGGGAAATCCAGGCTTCCAGCTATGGAATGAATAAGTCACAGGAATAAAAGGCACAGCATAGAAAATATAGTAAATGATTCTGTAATAGTATTATATGGTGACAGATGGCAGCTACAATTGTGATGAGCACAGCATAACATAGAGACTTGTCAAGTCACTATGTTGTACATGTGAAACTGATATAACATGTGTGTCAGTAATACTCAAAGTCTACTGAAACTTAAAAAATAGAATAAGATGAAATGAAATGTCCATACTTCTCATTTCAAAATGCCTTTTATATTATTGGAGAAGAAAGAGTTGGGTCAGAAACTTTAATGCGGGAGTGCCTGGGTGGCTCAGTCATTTAAGCATCTGATTCTCGGTTTAAGCTCAGATTCCTGAGATTAAGCCCCATGTTGAACTCTGAGCTAAGTGTGGAGTCTGTCTCTCTCCCTCTGCTCCTCCACCCACTTATGCGCTCTCTCTCTCTCTAAATATTTTATTTATTAATTTGAGAGAACGAGAAAGAGGGAGAGCACAAATAGGAGGGGGAGCAGAGGAAAAGCAGACTCCTTACTGAGCAGGGAGCCTAAATCGGGACCCAGTCCTAGGAACCTGCGATCATGACCTGAGCTAAAGGTAGACACACTTAACTGACTGAGCCACACAAGTGCCCCATCTCTCTCTTTCTCTTTCTCCCAAATAAAATCTTAAAAAAAAAATAACTTTAAATGAAATAAACACAAAATAATGGTAGAATAACAGCTTAAAAAATGGATAAATACGGGAGGGTCAAAATATTCCTTCATTGATACAATGTCCATGAATGTCCTTTCCTTTTTTCCTTCTCCATAGAGAATTAAAACATTTAGATATTACTTAGTATGCCATTCAAGGATCTCTCCAATTTAGTATCAACGTATTTTTTGCTTCCAATAAATTGGTTCTTATATAAAGCTACCAACTTTAGCCAAATTGTTTTATTTATCACCTCCAAACATATGTTCATTTACCCACTTTGATATTCTTTAAATTATTAATACTTATTCTAGTATCTACAAAGTGTTAGACAATGTGCTAAGTACAGAGATTTTTGGTCAACTTTTCAATACATGTTGAATGTCCTTCCCTCAGCCTGTTTGCTCCTACTTTCAGAGTCTATGTTTGCTTCCAGACCCAGATTAAATCTCATTTCCAACATCATTCTCCGTCCACCTTGCTCTAAAATGGACTTGTCTCTGAATATCAACAAAAGTTCTTGACCAGACAAATCCTTTACTGAGTAATTTTACATTGATTTGGGATATCTTTGTTTCATGGAGTCATAGATGATAGTTGGTGGTGGAATCTGGTTGAAATGAAAATATACTTTCCCTGATTTAATCTACTGTATCTCTGAAGGCATTAATCAATCAATGATTGATTTTTTATATCATTGCCATTATCATTTTTTATATCAATCCAATTAGGGATGAAGACCTCACCACTTTTTAAAGTTATATCTATCCTATCACTGGAGCATTCTGATTGCTTAAAGTTCTTCCTATACTTAGAAGAATAGCCCTCCATGGGCTATTCTTCCTGTGAATTCCACATATTGGTCCCCAGTTCTGCAGATTTGGCAGCAATCAAGGCTGGTAATTTACAGAAACTTCTGTTAGTGCCATTCAGCATCCACTCTCCCTTCTTCTGGGAACTATGCCCTATTTTTCACCAAAGGAAATTTCTTTTCCCAGTCTTAGTCTTTTAAATGAGATTGGCTCCATTACAGAGAGGACATGTTTCCTGTGCTTAAGCCAATCAGTGTATTCACCTACACATGGCAATGATTTCTCTATTGGGCAAACAGCCTAAGCAAAGTCAATCACAGTGAAGTCTTTCAATTCTGAATATAGTTTTTTTTTTTTTGAGCCCTATGGCACATAGACTTACTCTTTTCAAGTATTTTTCCCATTTCCATTTTCTAGGTGACTTCACTGGAAAATCTACCAAGCATTTAAGGAATTAATATTACTAGTCCCATACAAATTTTTCTAGAAAGTAAAAGAGTTAACAATTTCCAACTTGAAGAAATTGAATTACCCTATAAACAAAACCAGACAAGGGGGGCACTTGGCGGGATGAGCACAGGGTGTTATGCTATATGTTGGCAAATTGAACTCCAATAAAAAATTATTTATTTTTTTAAGATTTTTATTTATTTATTCATGAGAGACACACACAGAGAGAGAGAGGCAGAGACACAGGCAGAGGGAGAAGCAGGCTCCATTCAGGAGCCTGACATGGGACTTGATCTCGGGTCTCCAGGATCAGTCATATTAATAGACTAAGAAAAAATATGATTATCTCTAAAGATGTAGATAAGTCGTTTTATAAATTTCAACACCAATTTATGTTAAAAACTTTAAACAGACTAGAAGGTAAAGTAAATTTTGTCAATCTGATAAAGGTCACCTACAAAAACCTATAGCTAACATTATTTTTAATGTGAAAATACTGAATATTTTCTTCTCAAAATTGAAACACAGTAAGAATGTCTGCTGTCTCAATTCCTATTTAACATCTTACTGGTATTCCTACCAATGCAATAGATTTTAAAAAATGAAATAAAATGAAATCAAATTCATACTAAGTGGAAAATAACAAATAAGTCTATATTCTTTTGAAATAAATGATCATCTACATTGAATACACAAAACTCTCCAAAAAAGCTACTGAACCATTTTACCAAGATTATAAGACATTCGATAAATACGGAAAAATTAATTTTATTTCTCTATACTAGGAATGAACATATGGAATTTGAAATTCACCAACCTATACCACTTAAATAGCATTGAAGCATAAGAAATTATTTTGTGGAAATTTATTAAACTATTTGCAAGGGTTATATGCTGAAAACTACAAATATTGATCAGAGTAACCAAGGTAGATCTAGGAAAACAGAGAAATATACCTTGATCATGGATTAGAAGACTCAATGTCATTAAAATATCAGTTCTACCCAAATTGATCTACAGAGTCAACATAATCTAAATCAAAATACCAGTGAGCATTTAAAACAATCAACAAACTAATTTTAAAATTTATGTAGAAAAGAGAAGTAAGGGGCACCTGGGTGGCTCAGTCAGTTAAGCATCTGCCTTCAGTTCAGATCATAATCATGGCATCCTGGGTTGAGCTCCACATCCCTGATCAACAGGAAGCCTGCTTCTCCCTCCCCTTCTGCCTTCTCTGCACTGGTCATGCTTTGTCTCTGTCTCTCTCAAATAAACAAATAAAATCTTAAAAAAAAAAAAGTAAGTAGAATAGTCAAAACAATTTTGAAAAAGAGGAAGAGGGTTGCCTGGATAGCTCAGTGCTTGAGTGATCCTGGGGTGCTGGGATCAAGTCCTACATCAGGCTCCTTGCAGGGAGCCTTCTTCTCCCTCTGCCTATGTCTCTGAGTCTTTCTGTGCCTATCATGAGTAAACAAATCTTTGATTAAAAAAATAAGAAAGTTGGAGAACTCACATTACCTGATTTCAAGACTTCTGTGAAGCTACAATAATCAAAAGAATGTGGTATCAGTTAAAACAACAGTTGGCAAAGTGTCTCTTTAAAGAGCTAGAGGGGAAATATTTTAGGCAGGCAGGTCATAGGTTCTCTGATGCAACTACTTCACTCACTCATTATAGTGTGAAAGCAGCTACAAATAATGTTTAAAAAATTGAATACAACTATGGTCCTATAAGACAACAGAAACTGAAATTTGAATTTCATATGATTTTCAGGTGTCATGAAATATTATTTTATTTTTTTACCATACAAAAATGTAAAAATTATTCTTAATTTATGGGTTATACAAAAAGAGGCAATAGGTCAGAGTTTGCTGAGCCCTGGGTTAATGACTGCACATAAAATTTTATTTCAATACAATTGAAATGCATCCATTTATTTAGGGTCAATTTAATTTCAACAAATATAAGGCAACTCAGTTGGGGAATTGTTAATCCTTTCAATAGTGATGGAGCAACTGTACAGTAATAAGAAAATAATAATCTACCCAAACCTCACACCATATTCAAGACCAAATCAAAATTGATCAGAGATATAAATATATAATGTTAAACTATAAAACTCTTTGAAGAAAACAGAAAATCTCTATAACCTTAGGTTGCCACCACACCTCAACTAGAAGATGAAATAAATTGGTAATACCAAGTACTGACAAAAATATAGAGCAAGTTAAATTGTAATTCATAGGTGATGGGAAAGAAAAATGGTACAGCAACTCTAAAAAATAGTCTGCAATTTTCTTATAAAGCTAAACATACCCCTACAATCTGATGATAATCTCATTTATAGTTATTATACCTAGGATACATGAAAATATATATTTAGACAACAATCTGTATGAGGATATTTATTCATAATTGTCTCAAACTGGAAATAATCCAAACATCTGGCAACTGGTGAATAGATAAAAGAACTGTGGTAAATCCATACAATCTAAAATAACTGAGTAATAGTATAGATACATGCAACATGAATGTATCTCAAACATCACTATGCTAATAGAAGAAGCCAGACTTAAAAGGCTGCAGATTATATGATTCTGTTTACATGACATCATGGAAAAGGAATAGACACAGACAAAAAAAAAGAAAAAGAAAAAGAAAAATCTCTATATATCTCTTAGTTCCTGCTATGGACTTGGGGAGATGCAGAGAAACGATTATAAAACGGCACTAGGGACTTTTCTGGATGATGGAAATGTGCTATTATTTCTATTGTAGTGGTTACACAGATATACATATATGCCATATTTCACAGAACTGAGCACCAAGAAAGGGGGGAGTTTTGTATGTATTTGTATGCATTTATATTCAAATGATTTCACCGTAAATTTGACTTAAGGGGAGACAGAGACAGAGGTAGCAGGTCTAACTCTCTAGATCTTTAGAGACTGAGGTCTGAAAAAGGAGAGAGACGAGGGGAAGTGAGTGAGATCAGAGAAGTAAGAGTATAATCTTGAAAGCCAAGGAAAGAAGAGTCTAAGGTGAGGTGGACCACTGCATTAGGCTGCTATAGGGCATGTGGCTAAAGGAGTGGATGTTACTGGTAGATTTAGCAATAGAGAGATCATTTGATAGAGTCTGACGAGAGTATTTTCATGATGTGATGGGATAACAGGTTCAAGATAAAAGAGAGAGGGGGCAGCCCAGGTGGCTCAGTGGTTTAGTGCTTCCTTAGCCCAGGGTGTGATCCCAGATCGAGTCCCACATCGGGCTCCCTACGTGAAGCGTGCTTCTCCCTCTGCTTGTGTCTCTCCCTTTCTCCTTGTGTGTTTCTCATGAATGAATAAATAAAATCTTAAAAAAGAGAGAGAGAGTGTGAGATGAGTAAAAGTAAAGACAACATTTTTAAAGAGTTTTATTGTAATCACACATGATGAAGTGAGAGAGTAGCCACAGTCCTATAGGATCAAAATTGTGTCTGGTTATTTTAGGGTGGTTACTGCAGCTTGCATGCTGATTCGAATGACATGATGAGAGGGGAAAAAAAAAAAGTGATGAAAGGGAGAGATCTCTGAAGCCATGTGCTTGAGTAAGTGAGGGAAGGGGGTCCAGTGCAGAGTCAGAGGTTCCCATCAGGGAATGTACCTGGAGAGCCTGGTGATCGAGATAAGGTTCTTTCCTGCTCCAAGTGGCATGTCTAATTTGAATGCTGGTTTCTTATCTAAGGAGATGCCAGGGGTTACACCAAGGGGCATGGAGCCCCAGAGAAGGGGGATGATGAGTCCTAAATTGGAGGTCTGAGTCACAGCCAAGTCTTCATTCAGGCAAAACTTGAAAGGTAAATCAGAACTATTATGAACTACTAAAAATGCAAGTACCATATGATCCAGCAAGTCCACTTCTGGGTATTTATCCAAAGAGAACAGAATCACCATCTTGAAGAAAATATCTTTACCTTCACATTCATTGTGGCATTATTTACAGTGGCCAAGATATGGAAACAATCTAAGGGTTTGTCAGTGGATGAATGGGAAAAGCAGATGTGACATACATACAATGGAATATTATTCAGCTGTAAAACAAAACAAAACAAAAACAAACAAACAAACAAACAAAAGAAATCCCATCATTTTCAACAATATAGATGGAACTCAGTGGAACTATTCTAAGTGAAATAAGTCAAAACAGAAAAAGACAAGTGCTGTATGATCTCACTTTTATGTGCAATTTTTAAAAGAAGCAATCTTATATAGAAACAGAGAATAAATAAATAAATAAATAAATAAATAAATAAATAAATAAATATTAAAAAAAAAAAGAAGCAGGAAACAGATTGGTTGTTGCCAGAGGTGGAGTGTGGGTACTGGGGAAATGGGTAAAGGTTGTCAAAAGGTACAAACTTCCAGCTGTGCGTTCTGGGATGTAATGTTCAGCATAGGGAACAAAGTTAAAAACACCATATTGTATATTTGAAAGTTGCTAAGAGAGTAGATCTTAAAAGTCCTCATCACAAGAAAAATATTTGTAATTATGTGAGATGCTAGATGTTAACTAAACTCTATATAATAAACACTTCATAATATATACATATATCAAATCATTATATTGTGTACCTTAAACTATTACAATGTTATATGTGAATTATATTGCACTAAGTTGAGGGAAGAAAAGCAAGTTTGATTAAGAAACCCAAGGGACAGGGAAAGGTCATTTGGACAGGAGTGGGATGATGTGCTCAGAGAGTTAGGATGGATCCCTGGGCATTTGGAGCAGTAATCATGGCAATTAACCACATCTCTGGGTTTAGGACACATAATTCCAAACCCCACCTAGCCAATGCTCCTACTATGACTCCAGGCTTTGCTAAGATTGACTCAGAAATCAGGAGACACTGGGCCTAAGGTTTGAAGGTTAAATGTGGTCAGAGTAGCATTAAGAAAAAAATAGTCATTGACTTGGTTCTATTTGTTTTGATGGATATGTAAAATATGTGCAAAGTGCAAGTGGATTGATTTTAAATGTGATGAATTCTTTGCTAAAGTAGTAGGGGAGAATAGCAAACACATAAACTATGGATCAGGACAAATAAATCCTTTTTGAACCCAGAATCAAGCCATTCTTAAATATTATTTTTATTCCCTATTTAAGCCAAGATTTTGTTTTTCTCTCTTGGAACACTTCCTTGAAATGGCAGAACTTATGGGGGGTGGGGGGCATGTGATTCAATAAGCCAAAGTTGACTCTAAGTGTGATTTCTCAGGAATGCTAATAACTATCATTTGTACTTTATTACAGGTTGTAAAATGCTTTCAGAAATTTGATCTCATGTTATCCTTACAAATAAATGACTTTTGTCCTCATTCTATAAATGCAGACCCAAGACCCAGAGAGATTTAACTGTTTGCTCAAAAACACGCAGCAAACGGCAAAGTCCAAGCAAAATCCAGGCTTTTTTGACACCCAGTCTATTGATCATTCTGCTATGTCAGTATATCACAGTGTTACAAATCATCACAGTCCTGTGGGGCATGCACAGAAAATTCCTATTCCCAGGCCTCTCCTCAACAAATTCTGATTTGCTCAAGTGGGGCTGAGGAGTCTATTTTAACCACCCGGGCTGCCTTGGAGGTGCCACTCATTACAAGGTTTATTCCACTCTGCATCTTGGCACATCACAGTCACTTGCCAGCCTCTATCAGGGAGCACCTTAATACAGAGTATGTATAACTGTGCAGCCCCCAAGAAAGCACCACCAGCCTGGAAACAAAGAAGGGTGGGTCCTGATGTCTGCTCTACCATTCTCCTGCCACCCGGCCTCCGGTAAAATAAGTCACTTCTATGAACCTCAGTTTTCTAATTTCTATAAAATTGGACTACCCTGCAGAATTGCTACAAAAATTAGAACATAGCATGCTCAATCAACACCATCTCTTATAATTGCAAAGAAAGTGTTAGAGATCAAAATTTGGCAAAACAAAAATATATAGGATCAAAAATAACCATCAAAAAGTCGTCAACAGAAGGAACGGGGTGAAAAACAAACGAAATCAGTCATTCATCTGTAAGATCCTTTGGTTTAAAGTCCCATTTTAATTCCAGCACTAAATTAGCAACCCATTGAAAATAGTCTGAAATAACTCACATTCAGAGTTATTAAAGGAGCTTGATGAGTTTCACACACATTCACACACACACACACACGCACACACACACAACCCTGCAGGTTGTGCTTTTTAACAGACCTAAATGTAAACTTCTGGAACCCAAAATAATCTCCAAGTTGGTAACATGTAAAATTAGCTCCAGTTTGTAAGCGTCTGTGAAAGAGAACCGAGAGTCTGTTCCGAAGATAATGATAATGACTCAAGCCCGGCGTGGAAGGGAGGCCTTCTGTAGAGACAGAAGCTGGCGAGTAATGTGGGGTGCTGTCCTGACAGCAGAGAGCCAGGGTGTCACTCCAGCTGAAGCTCATTAATTCCCTTTGCCCCAAAGTCTATGCTTGATCCATGTGTCCCTCACGGGCAGCTTTACTGGAGGCTCTGTGCCACTTCTCTATGGTGTGCTCTTCCCTCCTTAAGACACTTGTGTTTTGTAAGTTGAGATGAGGACACCTGCTAATGAATGATTCAAGACACACAGGTGGCCCAGGGCTGGGCCTGGCAGGCGGATTCCTGGAACGGCGCCCCCGTGAGGATCCTATATACAGAGTGAGAGCCCGCCAGCAGCCAGATTCTTGCTTAGTCAATTATGCATAATGGCTGTCAGTCAAGTGCTCCTCCTTGTGTCCTCATGGAAGCCATGGAGGAGGAATAAACAAGGCTGTTTGCAGCTTAAGGGCAGCATGTGGGCTCTGATGGAAGCAGCAGCAACAGGGCAGGGCTGGTAGCCTGCTCCTTGTCTGCAAAGAACAAATTCCTTAGTGAGGTTACAATACGCTCCATGATTTGCCCTTGTCTGTCTCTCAGAAGGGATTTCCTACAACTCATCCACATGCAATGCGTGCCTCAACAATGCAGAAAGACTGTTATGGGTTGAATTGTTCCCCCACAAAATTCATATGTTGACGTCCTCTCCCCAGTACCTGAGAACATGGTGGCTGTGTTTGGAAATATGGACGTTACAAGTGTGATTGATTAGGACAGAGTCATACTAGGGTAAGCTGGGTTCCCAATCCAATATGACTGGTAGCCTAGAAATGGAAAAAAAAAAAAAAGGAAATTTAGATACAGAATCACACACATCCAGGGTGAAGGCCATGTGAAGACAAAGGCAAAAATCAGAATGATGCACGGAACGCCAAAGATTGACAGCAGACCCCCAGAAGCTAGGGCAGTGCCATGGCATCCCTTCTATATAGCTTTCTGAAGGAATCAACCCTGCTGATACCTTAATCTCAGACTTCCAGTCTCCAGAACTGTAAGACAATATATTTTTGTTATTAAAGCCTCTGGTCTGTGGTACTTTGTATGACAGTCCTAGCAGAAGAATGGAATAGTATCTAAAGACTATCCTTGGGTTTGCACATGTATTTCCAAAATAGTAGAGGAATTAAGGACACAAGGTTTGGAACCAGAGAGAACTTGCCATGATTTCCACCTTGACCACTTTCTAACTGTGATTCTAAACAAGACATTTTGGAGCCTCCACCTGAGAGCTTTGAATCGTCATTAAATAACATGGCCCTGGACTTCAGATAGACTTGGTTGCAAATTCCTGGCCATTCACCAGCTGATTGATCCTGTAATGTTACTTCATCTGTATGCACCTTGGTTCTGCGTCCTATAAGCAGAGGGTATAATACTCCTTCCTCTGCAGCCCATGAGAATTCAGTGTCACAGGGCACAGAAAATTCCTATCTGCAGCTGAGCCATGGTCCCTGGCTAAGGTAGAAGCAGGGATTTGCTCCCTTGGGAGAAAGTTCCCTTGTGCTACCTGGACAATTCTATTTTTCCTGCACATGCTACAGAATGGTGGCCTTCTCGGAAAAGTCTCACTAGTCTGGTTAGTTTGTCTTACTGCATCATCAAAACTTGTTCTTAAGAAGCACAAGTACCTGTGCCAACACCCACACATAATTGGATTGTTCTGAAGTAGCTTATGTGTGGAGCCTACTAGACTAGATCTTTTGAGGGAGAAGCTATGTTTTTCAATTCCGTATCTCCCCATTTCTTCACAAAATAGGTTTTCATTAAATATATGATGGATGGATGGATGGATGGATGGATGGATGGTTGGACGGAGGATGGATGGCAAGGCTTTAAGTCAGATTAAGAAAGTTCTAGGAGAGTGTTCTGTCCTTTCTCCTTGGTGTCAGTGGGATCATACTTGTGGCTTCTTCCCAATGCTGGGACCTCGGACTCTGAGAAAGAGAAGTGGGGAAAGAACCCCCACCTCCAACGTGGGAAAGATTCTGGCCAGATGAAACAGAAGAGCCCATATGTGGCTTGCCCATTACTTGTGTCTAGATCTTTCCCTTTATAACACTTCACACTACACAACAGGATCATGGTTGCATTCTCACTTATATATCACAGCAATTTATAAACCAGGCCAGAGAGACTTTATTTTCCTATCTACCAAGGAGGAAACTGAGGCAGATCCGTTTCCCAGGATCATGTAAGCTAATCGGAGACAGACCTGGAATGAGATCACAGTTAGATGGCCTGGTGTTCGCTCTTCTTATTAAATCTTGCCAGTCTGACTTCATGGAATTGGTTTCTCAAATAAAGTCTTAGGTTTCTGCCTGAGAACTATTTGATAGACATTTTGTGAAGAGTCAGCAAGCATGGACTTTATGGACTGGTTTTCCTGGGGACAACATGCCATTGGAAGACAGTAACCTGAGCATAATCTATACAAGTTGAGGATAAACTCTATAGAACTAAGAAGGAGAATTCTAGAACATAGCACCAAACAGGAGATGAGAAATGCCTCCATGAAATTTTAGACATGGGCCTGATTACTAATTGGTTGGTAATTCCGTGAGTTTCATCATTCTCATCTACAAATTGAAGATAATATCATCTGCTCTAATGTTGAGCTTTTGACAATCTGTTGTAATACAGACATGAAGGCCACCCCAAGTTTGCAGAAGACATATAAAAGGCCCTTCATCTGGTCTTAATTACAGTCAGTTCTGAAGTCAATGCTCAAGATTAAAATTAAATCCAAATCATCCTCCAAAATCCTTTGGAAAAGTCTTAAGTTGAAGACTAAGAATTTCTCATTCATCTAACACATCCTGCTTTCCCTCCAGTGTACAGACAGATTGCTTCTTCCTTCCTTGAGCACAGAAGACATTGCTGACTTGCTTCTATGGAACATGTGGTAGGAAAAATATGAATATTTAATATAAGATTCAGACTCCAATAGCACATTCCTGTCTCCAGTGTCACCCGCAATCATGGAAATATTCAGAGTGGAAAAATGGGGGTAGAATCACGTGCTCTCTGTTCATTATGATTCCGTATCTCCCCTTCTTTGTTATGTTTTCTGCCACCCTCCTTCTTTTATTACCATTATTACCAACATCATCATGATTACAACCGTGATTTGCCAGTGTGCATAACTGAAACGGGTAAATCAGATATGTGTATTATGCAAGACTGTGGTGGTTAGAAGTCAGAGATTCAAAAGCCCTTCTCTGTAACTGAATTCACCCACTGTGATGGGTTGCACCCTCCAATCATTATTCAGAATCCTGTGACTCAGCACTTGCCACTTTGGATTACCCAGCCCAACCCTATCTCTGAGCAGAATTCCAGGTCTGTAAATGCCATCCATATTTCAGCTTCCCTAAGAAACCTGACTCAGTTCCTGCCTTGCCCTTGTCCCATTCTGCTGCAGACTCCCAGTGATAATTAGGGAAAAGGAGATGCAGGATCCCAGGAGGGCGGAGTTGAATCTAGAAATTGGCAGGAGTGGCCCAAGCCAAACTTGGCTCCAGCTGTCTCACTAACAGGTTCCATAATTAGCTTACAATGCACAAGGACTTGAGGGTTGACATGACGTGTGTGAGAGTATGTGCTTCCTTTATATACTGTGTTTCACTAGTCATCTGAAGGTAAAGAGTCAGTAGACATGTGAACTGGGTTCTTCTGGACATGGGAAGACTCAAGGTGATTTTCCTTTTGATGATATCAGAGTTAGGTTGGATCAGGTTGACTCTTTCCATGCTCCTCCCCACTTTGGCTATTAGAGCCTGGGTAGTTTGAGGCAGGACCAGGGAACATACTAATTGGAGGCCAAACCTAATGAGGCACCAGGCCCTGCTCAAAAACCACTACCAAGGGGAGGTTTCCCCAGAACCTGATCTCTCTCCTTGCTCTCTCCACTGGATCCCTATCCCCTGTTTCACCTATTCTGGTTCTTAGAGACAGTGGCAGCATGCTCTGGAATCTTCCGCTTGCTCATAGTCTCAGCATACTCCAATTCAGCCCCCACACTACAGCCAGAGGTAGCTTTTAACTTGTAAATTTGACAAAGTAATTTACTGCCTAAACCTGTCAGCATCTACCAGTTACCCTTCAAGGCAGCATTCACAGTCCTTAAGAAGGCTTTCAAATCACTTGGCAAGCCAGCCCAAACAAACTCTCACGCTTTATCTCCTACCACACCTTCACAGAGTGCTGCCAGATTAAATTAGGGACAGAGGAGAGGGAAAAAGGCACATAGAAAATATGCAAAACAATGTTCTTTAAATTCTCAGAATCTGTGGAACTCCTGTATAATCTCTTTAACTCATTGCCTCTCCAACTCAGCTCCATTAAATAAGAAAACCTGAAATGTTCGACTTGGTACTGGATCATCGACATGATGGGAAAGACGTTGAGGGGATTTTCTCCACATTTTGTGAAGTGCAGCCCCTACTCAGCCTTTAGGAATCCAGCTAAAAAAAAAAAAAAAAAAAGCTCATGGGTAGCCCCAGTGGCCCAGTGGTTTAGCACCGCCTTCAGCCCAGGGCCTGATCCTGGAGACCCAGGATGGAGTCCCATGTCGGGTTCTCTGCCTGGAGCCTGCTTCTCCCTCTGCCTGTGTCTCTGCCTCTCTCTGTGTTTCTCATGAGTAAATAAATAAAATCTTAAAAAAAAAAAAAAAAACTCAGTTAAAGATGGCCCTAACACTCCCCAGTGTCACTGTTCTTCTGTATCCTTCAGGAAAAAGTATCATCTTCAGTGTGCCTGTAGTGAATGTTGGGACTTTTGTGCCTCCATCGTACTGGTGCCAAGAGGGATTCTGAGTAAAAACCTGGTCTTTTTTAGCCAGAATGAGTGTTTGAGAGTGTTACATGGTGCTATGGTATCTATGTTTCTCTGCAAAAGGCAATCTGCTTTCACCTTAAACTCAATCTGGCAAGTGCATGACCAATAAAAAAAGAGTGACCCTTGAACCTCATTCCCATTCCCAAAGAGAATCAAAGCACAGAAAGCAAGAAAGGCTCAGAGGGGACTGACAACTACTATGTATCGAGCCGTTGGCAAAGACCACATGGGTGGGCTAACTCTGCAGATATGCCGCTGACAAAGCATGCTCTTGTCAAGTGAACTATAATAACTAAATAAGTAGAATGGGGCATTTTTGGTAAACAGTATAATCAATGGCTCTGGAATAAGCAGGTGCCAATATCAAGTATAGAGAAGCCCAGGGTATGTAGAAAGGGATAAACATACCTGGAAGAAAGAAAGGAGAATTGCTTATTCAGGGCAGAGCGAATGCAATTCCCAAGCCATGGTGAGCTGAGGAAGAATATACAAGTGAATATTGAAATTGTAGAAGTAATTTTATAAAACAGGCTGTGTAGAACTCTGCTGGAGTTAAGTGCACAGTATGTGGTTCTCACTCCATAGTTCAGGCCATCTCAATCACTTTTAATGTCTTCATATAATCTTACATATTTTAATTCATGTCTCTACTTTGCTAAGTGATATAAAAGTAATATTTCTGGTCCAGATTCTGAACACTTTAGTGATCAGCTGAGGCAGACAGCAGCACTTCTACCTTTGCATATAGGTCGCATTTCATCCATTCAATTCATTCTACACATGCATATTGAATGTATAATATTTGACAAGCACATTCCCAAATGCTGAGGAGATACTCCTAAACAAATCAGAAAATAAACAAATTGATACCATAAAGGGGCTGACAGGTAATTAAGAGGCAATGATAAGGGAACAAGGTGATTTCAGATCGTGATAAGTTCTATAATGAAAAGGAAACAGAGTATATCGAAAAGGGCAGTGATGGCTCATTGAGATCATAGGGGGGAGGAAGGACATATATGAAATATATGAGTGGCTGAGTGAAGAGGACTGCGTGCTTACCAAAGCCAAGGGGGCCTGAGGTCCCAACCAACTCCTCTCCAGCCCCAAGTGAAAAAGAGGAACTAGCATTTCCCCCAGAAAGGTACAAAAGATAGCTAAGAGAACAAAGCTGATGTCTTGGAAAAAACAGAAATGGCAACCAAGCAGTTCTACAGAACAAGAGAGATTTCGGAGGGAGTCTAACAGGAATTTCATTAGCTTCTCCTCCTACCAGTAATGTCAGAAAGGCTGCAGCCATGATCCTCATTTTATAAATAAAGAACGTTGCCAGAGTTGCCAGCTGATTTAACCCCCATGACCAACCAGTGGCAAGGAAAGATCTAGAACAGGAGTCAGCAAATGAGAACCTATGGGCTGATGCCAGCTGGCCACCTACTTTTGCTCATAAAATTTTAACACAGCCTGCTTGTTAATGATGGCTACTTGCACACTACAATGGCAAAGCTGAATACTTGCCATAGACATTGAATGGGCTGTAAAGCCTAAATTGTTTCCTCTCTGACTTATTACAGATGGAAGAAAAAAATTTTAAAAAGCCAACCCATGATCTAAACAGATTTCCTAATTCCTGAGTCCAATTCCCCTTCCTGTAGATGGTGCTTCTATGAGCCTCGTTCATGTTGTTCCTCTTGATCCTTGGGTAAAAGACTGAGTCCTTAAGGGAGGGACGATATTTTAAGAACTCCATCCTGGGACTTTCAATGAATAGACATTCATTGTCTTGCCTTGATTTAAGCCAAAACAAAAACCAAAAAATGAGAATAAGAAATAGAAATTATTTATGTATCAACCTAATATTGATTCCTATAATTCCAGCTATTCACTCATATTATTTCTTACTGCATCCAATTATGCTATCAACACTGAAAAGGGAGGACTAATCTATATGTCTACAGTTATGACAGATAAAAGTCTTAATCAGTGTTTCATTTCATCATAAGTACTGCTTCTTAATGACACAGTAAAAAGAAGGCTGCAGTGGGAAATTAAGGAAGGGAACTTAACTCTGTGTCCTAGGGCACCCAATTTCTTCCCTAGGAAATCACTTCAAATAGCTAAACATTCCACAATATATGATTAATAATGAAAATATTCATGAGTTCAGCATTAATTATTGCATTCATTCATCAATCCTTATTAGCTACTTTTCTAGCTATCTACTGTTATACGATGAATTTCTCTAAAACTCAAGGCTTAAGATAACAATCATATTCTATTATCTCACACAATTCTAGGGGTATGAGTAGGTTGAGCTTGGTGGTTCTAGCTTCTCATGTGGTTACAATCAGACCATAGGTAGGATAGCAGTTATGCCAAAGACTTCCTCACTCACATGCGTGCTGGTTGGGATAGCCATTGGCTAGGAGTCCAGCCGTGGCCATCTGCTAGAGTACCCAGCCATGGCCTTGCTATGTAGCCTGGGTTTCCTCACAGCAAGGTGCCTACATTTCAACAGCATCCATCCTCGAAGTAGGAAGTGGAAGGGCCAACTTCCTATAGCCTGGACCTGAAAACTGGCAAAGTGTTCATTTTCCTATAATCTATCAGAAAAGCAGTCACAGAGCCCAGTGCAAGGGGGAGGGTCTATGGGCAAAGCATCCATGAATGTCAGTGTCTTAAAAACAAACAAAACAAAACAAAACAACAACAACAACAAACTTCTGCAATCTAGTATCCAACCTCTATTGTGGAACTCGCACCCAAATTTAAAATACATTCACTCACTTCAAAAATCCCACAAGAATATTATTACATCATAGCATCGGGCTCATACTACAGATCCAAATCTTTTAATTTTAGTTGGCTCATCGAGAATGGTGCCTTAAGAACAGATCCTTGGTTTCTTTATACTTCCAATCTAAAGACTTATAAACTAAAGAGACAACTTATCTGACCCCACAACAACTCAACACACAATGGTGGAGCATTACAGAGTAATGTTACAGAGTTACAGAGTAACATCTACTTATGCTCCTTTAGAACAAGAAGGAAAACAAAGTGCACGTGAATGTCACTCATCCATAGCGACTCAGAAATCCAGGAAGGCACATGTTCCTAGATTCTAGTTCCTAGATTTTATGTTTGTTCCCTCCATTGGTTTCTCCAAGTCTTGGACCAAGTGGGTGTCTGCAGCCTTGTGGTGAAGGACATCAGCTTGTCCGGATGTCCTGTATTGTTGAGGTGGGAAGCAGTGCCAGATGTGGGTTCCAGTTTGTCCTACCTGTCCTCAATTTTACTTCCAGCTTTTTTCCTGACTGCTGTCCTTGTTAAATCTTCAATGAGTGACTTTTGATCTATTGCCAGATGCTGAGGTAAGAGTCTTCCTTATACTTCTTCACCATCTCTTCCAGTTACCAATGGCTTATCCTTATAAGAAATCCTTTTTTTTTCCATATTACTCATAATTGACAATGCTTTCTTGATAGAACCCAAATGAATAAGCTAATTATTACCCTGATGGTATGTAATAATATGCATTATCATGCACAGATATTTAAAAGTGTAACTAGGGAACACATACAGTTTTCACAGAAGTAACATTTTACCTGGATCCTTTAATTAATAGAGATTTTATCACACATAGAAGAAATGGTAATGACACTCAATGTAGAACAAACAGTATTGATTCTACTGATTTTAGAGGGACTGGTCTTGAAAAAAAACCACTCCTATTGACAGTAGCTGGTAACTTCTTAAATTACATACCTTGATTTCCACCACACTTCCTCTATTTATCCTGTTCATGAACTTTCCATCTAGTCAGGAAAGCTTTGGAATTCGTGACACTTCACAGCCCCTCCTTCTGATTTTTTTCTGAGGTCTCTCAGGAAAGCTGCTATTTATTTCTAGCCATGGCAAGGTCAGGATGGAGAATCTTAATAACTTCCTTGTTACTCCTGAGTTGGCTCTTTGTGGCCCCACTTGATTACTCTATTTGTAGGACATTCCCAGAACTTCAGGCACGCCCATGAACAAATGTGTGTATCTTTAAAAAGCATTTTCTCAAAGGGAACATCAATCATTTCTCAAGCCAAATATAGTTTTGCTGTTATGGAAAGAGTTATATCTGAAATTGCAGTCCTTGAGTTTTAGATTCTATTATGTCACAACTAAACTGTTGGACTCTGAGCATCTCATTTAATTTCCATGAACGTCAATTTCCACAGCTGTGAAATAAGTATGATTGTCTCCCTTTATCTATGGGGGATATATTCTAAGACCCCAGAGGACACCTGAAACCATGGATAATATCAAACTCTATCTACCTATCCATCTATCTATATCTCCACAGATATATATATAGAGAGATATAATGTTTATATCTCTCTATATATACATAGTAGTGTTTTTCCTATATATAAATACCTATGATAAAGTTTAATTTATAAATTAAGCACAGTAAGAGATTAACAACAACAATGAATAATAAAATTGAACAGTTACAACAAAATATAATAATAAAGGTTATATGAATGTGCTCTCTCTCTTTCTCTCAAAATATTTTATTTTACTATACTCCTCTTATAGTTATGATGTGAGATGATAAGATGTCTACATATGAATATGAAGGGATGTGAATGATGTAGGGATTGTGATGTAGCATTAGGCTACTATTGACCTTCTAATAGTATGTCAGAAGGAGGATCATCTGTTTCTAGAACATGGTTAACCAAGAGGAAGTGAAATCACAAATGAAGGGGGACTGTTGTAATGTCATCTTTAAGATGTGTTGTTAGGATTGTCAGTGGTACTGGTTGAATGATAAATGCAATTTATCACCTTCTTTCATGCCACCTTTTGTTTCCATCCATTAATATTAGGAAGATTTAACAGTCTAGAGAGGTAGAATTTCATTCTGTAATCTCAGATTTTATTTTTTACAGTATTGTTGAATATTAGAAAGAATGTGTACAACACAGCTCAAGTAGAAGGTGGTATATGAAAGGTGCTCCTCATCAAAGATCTAACAGATGCAATGTAGGTAGGAGATGTTGTTATGATGGAAGAGGTAGTCAGTCCAGGGGACCCAGGAATACTAATATCCTGCTTTTATCAGCCACCTCTGCTCCCTGCAGGCCATTGGAGAGAATAGGAAGGCAAGTAAAAGGCAAGGTAACACTTTACTAACAGCTGGATCTTTGTCTCAAGCAACAGGTAGATTTGAGTGAGCTCAGATGAACCATGTGGACATTCAGTCTCATCTAGTTTAAGACTAGAGTAGCTTTCTCCCCACATATCATCAAACTTACATCTTTGCACTCACCATTCACACTGTGGTAAAAAGTTTCACTGACCAGGGATGTGGAACAATGAATACAGAGAGAGAGAGACAAGAATGAGAGAGTGCATTTGTGACAGTGTCTAGATCCAGACTGGTCTATGCCTCCCACAATACAAACAGAAGCCTGAGTCCAGCATTCACTTAGAAGAACAGAGAATGTCTATACAGAAGGAAATGCCCAACATGGCTAGAACACTTGTACCCTTACTTCTCTGTGTGGAAACAAAATTTCAAGGAAACACCAACCATACGTATATATATTTCAACTTATACCTACTTAAAAGCTATATGTCTAAGAAAATGATGCTAATTCAGAGGTTTTAATTTTAAGAAATCTTCCTTCACTGGGACCAAGAATTTGTGCATTTGCACATGATTTATCAATGATACCTTATGAATTGTTATATTGGAGTTTGTATTTATTTATTTATTTATTTATTTATTTATTTATTTATTTATTTATTTTATGAAACCGACTAAGGCACTGTGGTGTAGATCTCAGTTCTGACATTAAAGAGCTACGTGACCTTGAACATTGTTTCCCTCTGGTACTCAATTTCCACATCCTTAAACAGAGGAGGTGGACCATATAAGTTTTTAAGTCCTTCACAGTTCTAACATTTTAGTAGATAACCTAGTTATCTATGTTTTTTAAATTACTTAAGGAAAAATTAAAAATGCAAGATTTTATTCTTTGGGAAATGATTTTGCATCCCACTTTGGAGTTAAAAATCTCTGCTGCATGAATTTATTTTAACAAACACTAAATCTTCGTGATTTAGCTAAAGCTAAAAATAGTCTCTGCAAAAATAAAAAAAGAGTCACGTTGTTTATAAATAGCAAGTCTTCAACTCTGGGGCTTGTTCGGTCGGAAAGAGCAGCTTAAACTAAAATGCAGAGTCAAAATAAACCTATTTTACTGGGTTGGCAAGAGTCCAGCTGCACGATTTAGCCCTTGATTCAGCTAAGAGAATGGTATGGAGACAAAATTTGAGAGTCATCCTATGTGCTGTGAACAGGTTGATGTGTCTGCTTTAATAACTACCCATTTTACAGAAGAGGAGATGGAGGCTTAGAGGAGTCAACTGTCCAGTCCATAGCCACACCGAGAGGGCAGTGGCTGGGATCAGACTCGACTCATTCTTTCGACTTCATTGTCCGCATGGAAGGCTGACCCACTGATTAATGAATGGATTAACTAAAATAACAGGTTTGGCAAGGACTACACACAGGGTACTATGAAATGAAAGTTAGAAGAATCAAAGACACCCTGGATTTCAGGGTACCCACTCTCCAACAAGATATGATCACATCCAATTAAACATCATAAAGGAATAGTGGCCCAAGAAATACATAATACTCATTTCTTAAATATTCACCAAATGTAATGGGTATGTTTGGGTAGTGGTGTTTTATAAGAATTTTAATTTCTTTTTTGCTTTCCTAAACATGTAAGACTTTTACAAATGATATGATATATACAATGTCAATTTTCCAAGGACTCATTTATTCAAGCTTCAGACCATAAAGGCATGCCTGATTTGTTTGTTTAATATACTTATTTTGGTGAATTATTTGGTAGTTTTTATTAATAGAATTTATTTTCTTTGGGCAGTTTTACATTTACAGAACAAATGAACAGAAAGTATAGAGAGTTCTTATATACCCCTCACCACTGCTACCCTGTTTTTCTTATCATTAACATTTTGCAATAGCGTAGTACATTTATTACACTCAGTGAGACAGTATGGAAATACTATTATTAACTAAAGTCCATCATTTACATTAGAGTGCACTCTTATGTTCTATGGGTTTTGATAAATACATACTAACATATATTTACGATTTCAGTGTCATACGGAATAATTTCACTGCATTAAAAATTCCCTATGTTCTACCTATTTATCCTTCCAACCCTCCTCTCAACCCCTGGCAATGACTAGGTTTTTTAGTCATTATAGTTTTTGCCTTTTCTAGAATGTCATATAGTGGGAATCATAGAATGAAGCCTTTTTCAGGTTGGTTTCTTTCAGTCAACGATAAGCTTGTAAGATTCCTTCATGTCTGTTTGTGGCCCCATAAATCATTTCTTTTTATCACGAATAATTATCCATTGTCTGGATGTGCCACACTTTGTGCACTGACTTATTAGAGGGCATCTTGATTGCTTCCAACTTTTGACAGTTATGACTTAGGCTGCTATAAACATTTGTGCACAGATTTTGGTGCAAACATAAGGTCTCAGTTAATGTGGGTAAGTACCATGCAACATAATTACTGAATTGTCTGGTAAAAGTATGCTTATTGTATGATAAGTTTTGTAATAACTGCCAAACTTATTTTGAATTCCCACTGACAACGAATGAGAGTTCCTTGCCAACATTTTGTGTTGCCAATATTTTGGATTTTAGCCTTTTTAATAGGTATGTAGTGGCATGTCATTGTTATTTTAATTAGAAATTCCCTGAGGACATATGATGTTGAATATATTTTCATATGCTTGTTTGTCATCTGTATGTCTTCTTCAGTGAGATGTCCAAATCTTTAACCTATTTTTATTTGGGTTGTCTGGTTCTTATTTACTGTTGAGTTTTGGGAGCTCTTTGTATGGATATGATTCTTTGTTTAGATAGTACTCCTTTACAAAATATGTATTTCAAAGGTTTGTTCCCAAGTCCTAGCTTCTCTTTTCATTCTCTTAACAGTGTCATTGGCAGAATAGAATATTTTAATTTTAATGAAGTCCAACTCATTTTTTTCTTTCATAAACCATGCGTTTGGTATTGTACCTAAAATATCATCTCCAACCCAAAGATAATCTACATTTTCTTCTATTATTTTCTGGGAATTTTATTTTTACCTGTTATATTTAGGTCTATGACCTAATTTTTTGTGAAGAATATAAACTCTGTGTCTAGGTTATTTTCTTTTCTTCTTATTTTTTTAATGTAGATGTCTAGTTGTGCTAGCACCATTTATTCAAAAGACAATCCTTTCTCTGTGGAATTCCCTATATTTGTCTGAGTTTATTCTGAGCTGTCTATCCTGTATCATTGATCTCTCCATTTTTTGCCAATATCACACTGTTTTGATTACTGTAGTTTTACAGAAGTCTTGAAGCTGGGTAGTGTGTCTTCTCACTTTTTCTCCTTCAATACTGGGTTGGCTATTCTGGGTCTTTTTCTCACCATATAAACTTTAGAATCAGTTTGTTGATATCGATCCACAAAGTAAGTTGCTGATCTTTATATTGGGATGTTGAATCTATGGATCAAGTTTGGAAAATCTTGACAATATTGAGTGTTGCTATCCACGTACATGGAATGTCTCTCCATTTATTTAGCTCTTTCTTGACATGATTCATTTCCAGACCTAAAGGTAGATGTTGCTTCTATAGATTACATTTTACATTTGCAGTATATATATATATATATATATATATATATATATATATATATATATGATTCTTGTTATAACTTTTAAAAAGCAAAAGTAAAGACACAACAAGATAATAAGTGCTACTAACAGAGATGTACATAAAAAGCCACAGGGTGCAAAGTCAGACAAGATTAATTCTGTGAGGAATTGATGAAGAGAACATCTTCTCCAAGATGATGATGGATGGGTAGCTCATCAACTAGAGAAGTAATAGAAGACTTTTTTAGACCAGACCAGGTGTGTGTGCGTGTGTGTGTGTGTTCAGGATAAGAGACTGAAAATAAATAAATTCAATATATTCATACAATTCAAAGGCATTCTGGAGACATGAAAATACTTAAGGACAGGGGTTATTGGTCAGACATTACACTTTTCTTGAAAGGATTGAAATATAAGGGAAGGGAGAAGAAATGTGTGGGAAATACCAGAAAGGGAGACAGAACATAAAGACTCCTAACTCTGGGAAACGAACTAGGGGTGGTGGAAGGGGAGGAGGGCGGGGGGTGGGGGTGAATGGGTGATGGGCACTGAGGGGGGCACTTGACGGGATGAGTACTGGGTGTTATTCTGTATGTTGGTAAATTGAACACCAATAAAAAATAAATAAAAAACAAATAAATTAAAAAAAAGAAAGGATTGAAATAATCTAAAGAAAGGAAAGTCTCCAGCAATGGGAACACAGAGTGCATGGACAGAGTTAATGAAGTGTCAGATTTGTTTAAGTACTGATAAGAAGATCAATTTGCTATTGTCTAGGAAGACAATTGTGGGTGAGGTAAAAAAAAAAAAAAAAAGTCTGAGGGAACATCTGAACATCTGCTGCTTTTGCAAGCAGTAGCTCTATTCCTGGCACATTTTTGCAATATTTGTCCTTCCAAAAATATCTCAATAGAGTAAAGCCTCAGAGGACTCAATGATTTATTAATTCATCCAATAATTATGTGAACTACATTGTATTCTGGGTATATTCTAGATGTTGGTACATACAGGTACGAACCAGACAGAATAAGGTCCTCCCCCAAGGCACATTTTTCTGCTCTCCTTGACAGCCATTTGCCTCCAACCATCACATTACATACTCTAAATGTTTGTGTCCTGTTATTGGTCTCAATGAGAAATTCAAGTTTTCTTCTCTTGTTTACTGACCTAAACCTTTCTTTAGACCATCTCCCATCCCTATCCATTCCTTCACCACTCTGCTCTTAATTCAGTCTTCTGATTCAAGAACTTCTGAAATATTCTCTTCCATTCTTAGCACCATGAAATGCTAAGCATTGAGGTTCCTGTCCTCCCCCTAGAGTGGGAAATTTGAGTCAGGATATAACATCTGTGTTGTACAAATGCCACTGACAGAATAAGGTCCTCTTATTCTGTGGCTTTTCTCTTGGTGTTGAAAGTTACAAATACTTCCTTTTTAGGAAATGATGGGATGAGATGTCATGTCCAAATCAATAATTACAGCAAGGCTATGCTGTAATTGATCACCTGGGGGAAAAGAGTGGTTTTCCAATTGGAAATGGGAACTGCTGGAAAAGCCTAGGCAGTGTCTGGAGCATATGCTTTACAACCTCACCGTCACACAGAAGGAATAATCACATAGAGATATAACTATTGTTATCCCTCACAAAGGCTCAAGGACATTAAGTAATTCCCCCAGGGCTATAGGGTCCTTTATTTGGCAGAGCTGGGTTTCAGACTTAGGTCTGTCTTCTATGGTGTCAAGCTTTTTGTCCATTTGCTTCTCAAACTACCTCCCAAAAGTGGCAGGACATCCAGAATTGAGGTTTCAGTTTAGTTTGTAACACAATTATAACAGATTTTATTGGTATCCTGCTCACCTCCTCCTGGCTCTTGTTATTCCAGTATCTGCCAACAGTCTCCTACTAAAGACATTAAGGACTCTCTACCTGTGGGCTTTTTTAAAGACCTCCACTGTAGGCCAGCAGTACTGACAGGTATGTCCCTGTCAGTGTGTCTCCACATTGACAAGTGGCAACTGAAGGATGAGAAGTCCAACCTCTTCTACCCTAGGCAGGATGACTTAAGGGTATGTTGTACACTGTGTCCCAAGGTTTTCTGGCAAGGCTGAGCTCAGCTTGTCCACAGGATAATTTGATGGAGAACATATCTTTTATTTGCTTCCTTCCCTGCCTTGTCTAACCTTTTCATTTCCCTACTATGGTTCCTGGAATCATGTCCCAACTTTCCAAGTAAAACCTTTCATTCAAAGTCTAGTCTCTGGAGCCACTCCTGGGTGAAACCAATTAAAAACCCACCTTTTACTTAGGAAATAACAAATAGGAGAAGTGGCAATGTGAAAGATCTTTGAAATTATAGGGGAACCTGTCTTTATAGGTGAGTTTTTCACATTGTCCTGTGCTTTTATTTCTCATTGGCTTTCCATGGGATAAGTGTAATTCTAACAACACCGAGGCTTGTCTCATATGCATCAAAGGAAATAGAATATTTGAAAAAAAAAATGTTTTTTGCCAGGCTAAGATCAAGAATTAGAGCTAAAAGCTCAAGGTGTTTCTAGGCCAAGACCCTGCATCACACTGAACTGATAGAATAGACCCACCAAGGAAAAACTCAAGTGGCAGGGACCATAGGGATGCTGGATTCATCACCATGCCCTTATCAAGCTTTGGTTCAAAGCTGGGAGCATCGGCAGAGATCCAAGAATGCGCTTCTCAATGGATCTTTACAGATAATGGTGTCCTATCGAAAGATGAATGGATAAAGAAGATGTGGTTTATGTATACAATGGAATATTACTCAGCCATTAGAAACAACAAATACCCACCATTTGCTTCAACGTGGATGGAACTGGAGGGTATTATGCTGAGTGAAGTAAGTCAATCGGAGAAGGACAAACAGTGTATGTTCTCACTCATTTGGGGAATATGAATAATAGTGAAGGGGAATATAAGGGAAGGGAGAAGAAATGTGTGGGAGATATCAGAAAGGGACACAGAACATAAAGACTTCTAACTCTGGGAAATGAACTAGGGGTGGTGGAAGGGGAGGAGGGCGGGGGGTGGGGGTGAATGGGTGACAGGCACGGAGGGGGACACTTGACGGGATGAGCACTGGGTGTTATTCTGTATGTTGGTAAATTGAACACCAATAAAAATTAATTTATAAAAAAAAAAAAGATAATGGTGTCCTAAGAAACTACCATCCCCTGGAATTTGGCATGTAGATTCTATTATCCACAGTTACATGCTTTCAATAATTGTGTTATTTGAGTGTCTCTGAGGGAAATATTTATTGGAGGGTGAAAGGGGGTCACTCAATCACTCGTGGCAAATCAGCTACCATCTTAACCTAGACAACTAGTAATACCTAGAAATTTAGGTTGGCAGTGAGTGTGACAAATCTGTCTATAAATAACAAGACCCTTGTGTCTGGGTTGGGGTAAAAGGTAGGGACTTAACTTTCAAGGGCAGCAATTTGAAAACAGATCTCTGAACCTAGTCAGCCTAATGATAATAATATTAGTAATTGTGTCCATGAGGGAGTAATAGAAGCAGCATGAGTACTTCCCACCTCAGACAGAATTAATTCAGTAATAGTAGGATAAACAGGCCAATCTATGAGATAACCAACAAGCAGCAGTGACATGAGCTGACATGAGTGGGGCAATACAGAGGCACTAGGGTTAATTGTCTCTGACACTTCTCAGTATCTCTTCTAGAAGACAATCTGATTAAAGCCACAGAATATGAGTATCAAGCCTTCTCAAGAAGGAATTTGAATTCTGATTTTGAGTCACCAGGAGATATTTCTTAACCTCTCTCCACTTGAATTTCCTAAGCTATAAAATGAGGATCTTAGTATGTGCTGTATCTGTTACAGGAATTAAAATGAGATTTTGGACAACCTGATTTTAAAAATGTACCAAAGACCATAACAGACATTTCATCAAAGGAAAAAAATAATTAAGTGGAGATGCCTGAGGTGTGTGCTTATAAATATTATATATATATATATACACACACATATATATATAATATATATAATATAATATACAGTTCAGTGCATATATGTAGTATAGTATCTATAGTATAGTTTATGTGTATATACATATAGTAAATAAGCACATAAAATATATTTTCCATTCTCTATCATCAGAGAAATACAAATTAAAACAATAATGGTGTACTACTATACTTCTATTAGAATGGCCCAAATCCAGAGCACTGACAACACCAAATGCGGACAAGGATGTGGAGCAACAAGAACTCATATGCTGCTGGTGAGAATGAAAATGATACAGACATTTTAGAAGATATTTTGGAAGCTTCCTACAAAACTAAACAGTGCACTTAGTTTTATAGGAATCTGCCAAAGAATTGTGCTCTTTGGTATATATTCAAAGGAGTTGAAAACTTACCTCACACAAAAGCCTGCACACAGATGTTTTAGAAGCTTTATTAATAATCACCAAAACTTGAAAGCAACCAAGATGCCCTTCAGTAGGTGAACGGATAAAATGCACTACATCCAGATAGTGGAATGTTATTGAGAAATCAAAAGAAATGAACTTTCAAGCCATGAAAAGGAGGAACCTTAAGTGCATATTACTAAGAAAAAGAAGCCAATCTGAGAAGGCTGTATGGCTGTATGGCTCCAATTCTATGACTGTTTGGAATAGACAAAACTATGAAGACAGTAAAAGATCACTGGTTCCCAGCAGTGGAAGGGAAGAGATGAATAGGCAGAGAACAGAGGATTTGTAAGGCAGTGAAAATAGTCTACATGATGTCATAATGGTGGGTATATGTCATTAGGCATTTGTCAAAAAACTCATAGAATGTGCACCACCAAGAGTGGGCCCCAGTTGGATGCCAAGTGATTATGATGTGTCTGTCCATCTATCCTTGGTGATGAATGTATCACTCTGGTGAGAGATATTAATAAAGGGGAGGCTCTGCACCTGGAGAGACAGAGGGCATACGGGAAATCTCTACACCTTCCTCTCAATTCATTGGAAACCTAAAACTGCTCCAAAAATGAAGTAAATTTGTTTAAAATGAGATGTATATCAAATTCATGGAAAATTGTAGACAATAGTTTCCTCCTCATCATACACAATAACAATTCTAGCAGAAGAAAAGAAAATCTTTTTAAATAAATTGATTTAACAAGTTGATCAGTTTTCTGGCTTACACACAGAATATCCTAAGTCACTGCTTTTAAAAAGCCTAGAATGTAAAGGCAGTCATTGTTTCACTCAGAATTTATTAATGCATACAGTTAACTTCATTAGACAAAACATTCTTCTCCCAGGGAGCTCATCATTGTAGACAGGGTTTATTCTGGCATAAAGGCAGAAGGCTCAGTTCAGGGAAATATGTCTCATTCAAAAAAATTGAATAATTTGATGAAGTATATCTTAGCAATGGGTGGGAACCGGGACCTGAGTTTGCCTGTAGTGCCACAGATTTATAAGAAGGAGATTACAAGAGGAAGAAACCTGCAGTTTGCAGATGGAGACAGTGGAGATGCCTGAGGAAGTGCATGATGTCCTGCTAGAACACTCTGTTGGGCGGTAGCGGGGGAGGATCATCCCATCCCTCCGGAGACTTGGCCCAGCACTTCCTGCACATTTCTCAAATGAAGGCATCAATGACATTTTTTTTTCTCTAGCCACTTCTTTTGAGTCTTGTGTCAACACCAGGTAGCTGGTAAAATTCCTCATTATGTTCCCTAATTTCAATAAGAATGAATCCAGTCCAATTCCTTAGAGCATCTGAATTCATTGCATTCTGGGAGAAATTAGGAGAAGTCAATCTCTCTATAGTTATTGCTCTGAAAATGAAGCATGCAGCTAGAAGCACTTTTTTTTTTTCTGGCAGAAAATAATTTTATGAATACAACTCACAGCCTAAATTACTGAAAGAATGAGGATCTATAATGAGTTTTCCAATGCAATTGTTGTTACTGAGAATATAGGTTCCCCCCTCAAAAAAAAAAAAAAGTAATTACAAAAATAATTGTATTGAGAAATGAAGTTGCCTGTTGCAGGTAAGGTGGTTCCTCTCTCACTGAATGCCAATCACTTGATTTGCTCTTTTACTCTAAAGAGTGAGAGAGAGAGAGAGAGAAAGAGAGAGAGAGAGAGAGAGAGAGAAAAGAAATTTTTTTAAAAAAGAAAAAAGTAAAAGAAAAGCTGTTTTGTGGTACCGTGCATTGTTTCTATAGGAGAAGGCCTTCAGGAAGGTTCTCAGTTAAAGTTCATTGAAAGTTTAATTGAAGTTATTACATGACTGCTTTTGGCAAAAGGAAGACTGAGTGGTAGTGAGTATAGGCAGTTTTTTTTCCCCCCTCTGGCTATTCCTAGTTTTACCATCTTTGCTCCCAGACTCTTTGTAAAAAAATATAGGGATGATACTTTGACAATAAGGGGTAGATTTCTTTGTTGCTTGTTTTAATGAAAGGTAAATAGAAGATATTAACTGGCCAAAGTTATTACACTTCATAAAATTATACAGGTATGTATATACGTATTATGTGTCTGTGTGAGCTACTACCAGAAATAGCATGTTTTATATTTTTCAACCTGAAACAAAGATATCCTTACACTGACAATGATAGAAGAAAGCTAAACTTTTCGTCTTCCACAAATCATTCTTTTAGATGGGAAATATGTTTTAACCTTGATTCTTGAATGGCCAGAGTATATTCCACATCAGATCATGCTAAACATCGACAGTTACAGAGTTCCTGAACACCTATTTGTGTACGAATAATGCAATGTGCCTTTGGAAAAATGCTCATGAGTGGTTAATGAACAAGAAAATATCTGTTAGGTAAATCTGAAAGATGGGGTGAGGAGTCATCTGTGCACTCACGGGCTAGCATCCTGTGATACCTCTGATATCCATGTAACCAAAGGAGTATGCTCCATCGGTGAGGCCGTCCTCTCTGCTCACAATCCTGGGTCTGTTGGTAAGGCAGACAGCACAAGACTAAAAATGAATGCTTTTGTATTTCCTTTAAAGCAGGATTAGGAATTTATCCTAATTTGGAGATAATTTGAAAGTACTTTAGTCCAAGGACTGGAAACTAGGTATTTAATTTCTTTGAAAAAAGTCACTTTTTTAAAGTCTCATTAATCCTAAACTCAGCTTCTACCTTGAGGACTATAGTGCCCTAAAGTTGAACTTGGAGTTAAAAATTAGGGACACATACCTTTTTTCCTCCTCTTTCCTTCTCCTCTTCCACTCTAATTAGAAAGCAGCTAAACTGATTATAAACCCAGGTCTCTATCATTTTCCACTGAACCACACCGACTCTCAGGATTATAAATGTCTTACTCCTGATTTTACACAGCTTCCCCGCATATATGATCTAATTTTATATTTACAATAACATTTTGAAGTGCATATCAAGAGCATTATTTTATAGATGAAATATTTGAAGCTCGGATAGGTTTCTTAGCCATTAATCGGTAAGGCTGAATCTAAAACCACTATTTCTGATTTAATTCAATTATGTAACATCTTAGATGTGGCTTTCTTGTGAGTAATTGGCATAACAAAGATGAAATATATTATGTATAAATTTCCTGGCACTTAGAACATTTATAATGGATTTTTTTTTGTTTATTTGTTTTCTGGATTGTTTTGTTTTCTTGTAACAATGCAGTATGGAGTTCTGGTTAATAAAAAGTTACATATGCAATCCAGAATAATCTAGAAAACATCTTAATTAGAAACACAAACCCTGTTAAATAGGTGATGGATATTAAGTAGTGCACTTGCAGTGATGAGCACTGCATGATGTATGGAAGTGCTGAATCACTATAGTGTCCACCTGAAACTATGATAACACTATATGTTAACTGGAGTTAAAATAAAAACTCAAAAAAAAAAAAAGACAATGGAAGAATATCTATAAACCCCTTTTAGGGGCTGTTATTTTAACTGTTTTATCAGAGAATTGGAGGCATTAACTCCAGTTCCAAGACAGTGCCCATCTAACTTGAGTGAAAGTCAGTAGAACCACAGAATCAAGTGAGACAGCCAGCAGACTGACCATGATCCCAACTTGATATGCAGCAGGGGATGAGATCAAGAGGTGGGGACATTTGAGGTGACATAGGAAGTAAATGGTTTATGGGTAATGAGGGAGAGAGTTCCCACCAGCACTAAACCCTGGGAGTATTCTTTTTGTAACCAAAACCACAAGGCTTATTCTTCTGTAACACCCCCACAGAAGATATTTCGAAGAAACCAGTCTCCATTTTTTTTTTTTTTGCAGAAAGAATGTTCTTCATGTGTAACAATGCCACAGCTTTATTATTTCCAGAATGTGTGAAATAATGAATAAAACAAAAATAGCAGATCATAATTATGATAGACTGCAAAACTGGCCACAAAGATCTCCCTGAGCCTGAATGGCTCTGCTTTGCTTTGTGATGGAGTGGCTTGTGTTTCTCCATCCCTTGAAATCGAATCGGTCATGTGACTTGCTTTGGTCAATGGGGCACAAGCAAAATGCCTCAAGAATAACTTTAAAAGCATTTGTGTTTTAGGGCTTGCCCACTTTCTGTTCTTGGAATCCTGAAATTGCCATATGAAGAAGCCTAAGTCATCCTGCTGGAGCAAGAGAAACTGTATGGAGGAGAACCAAGGCATCCCCTGCTGTCAGCCAACCACTGCCAGAAATACAAATATGACCATCTTAGCTCCAGACAGCAGCTTGTCACATAGCTAACCACCAATGCATTAGAGAGTCCAGCAAAAATCAGACCAGAAGAAACATCTCTCCAGCCAACAGTATCGTTAAGATCAATATTACGTGGTTTTACACCTCTAGTTTTGGAGTGGTTGATATGCATCATTGGCTGACACACACAGAAAATACAACCCATGAAGACTGAGCCAGCAAAGGAAAATTTCCTAGTCCTTTAAAAAAAATACCTCAAAGATATTTTAGGCAGAGTGATTGAGAAAAATTTGTGTTTGAAAAGAATACTCAGTAGTAACTGGGTCCTATAGATTTACTCTTATCGTGGGGCAATTTTGTGTAAAATGTCCGAAAGCACTGAATACAACCCATACTTGTAGTATGGATCAACTCTCTAACTTTACTGAGTTTCACTTTTCTTATCAATAACATGGAATTAAAACCTTTTTTCTTATAGTATCAATTACTCTGTACATCATCTGACATGTTGTAGGTGCTCAGTAAAATGATAGCTATCTTAGTTTTGGTGACCATAATAATTCAGGTAGGAATCCTTCCCTACCCCCCTACCCCCATCCAGAACATCCTCCCATGAAGTGTTGGGTCAAAGGTCACCATAGGACACATGGCTCACCTTTGACTTTCTGCCCTGATAGAGTTTAACAAGGACAAAGACTATAGGAGTACGGAGTAGAAAATTGGGAATCATGAAGAAACAAAACAAGGAAACAAGACTGATGATTTAATGAGGGTGAGGGGCTTGTGATTAACACCAGCAATGCAATAAAACAATGTTTTTCCACAATGTGGTAAGTTTACTCAACGTAGGTATATAGATTGATCTAGAAGCAGAGACACTGAAATTCACTTATTCTGATATGTCTGTTTATGTATTTTCAAAGGACTCTCTTGTTTTCCATTAAATTTTTCCACTAAGATTCCACACATTTGGGGATTAATTTAATATAATGAATATTCAGCAGCTAAAGTAATGAACCACAGTCATGAATGGATAGATCCTAAAAACATATTTTTAGTGAAAAAGCATCCTTTAAAAGTTACATAAGCAAGGGGCTGCCTTGGTGGCTCAGTTAGTTGAGTTTCTGACTCTTGATTTCCACTGAGGTCAGGATCTCAGGGTCCTGAGATCAAACCCTGGGTTGGGCACCAGGTCTGCTTGAGATTCTCTCCCTCTCCCTCTGCCCCTCTTTGCTGCCAGCTCTCTCTTTCTTTCTCTCAAATAAATAAATAAATATTTTTTTAAAAGTTACATAAGCAAGTAAATAAGTAAACCGTGTATTTTCTACCACACAGATTGTAAAATTGTCATGAGACATTCGTTTCTATCAAAATGATGATCTAGAGATCCTTTGAAAGAAACAAAGGTGCAGTTTCTTGCTAAAAAACAAAACTTATGGGGAAAGTATATATCTTAATCTATTTAAATGAATAATTGAGATTGCCAGAAAATACTAGAATTTTTCTTGTAACTGAACCAACATGAATTCTCTCCTTGGTGAGTCAAAGATACACCAGGTAGGGTTGTTGCACAAAGAAAACTTTATTTGTAGCAAATAAGGAGATCACAATGAATGACTTCCAAAGCTGTGACTCTTCTAGCAAGGGTCATGGGTTGCTTTTATGTAGGGTAGATATTTTGATAGGGATGCCTTGTGATTGTATGTAGAGGTAGACATAAGACTGTGCATATGCCATAGGAAATATGCCTATACACATTATATATGTGTGCTTGTGCTTCTCCTTGTAGAGCTTTTAGTATTATCATGAAGTGAAGGTAGAGGTTGATCATTCTAGAAGTCACTCCATGGTCTATTTGCTCAGACATGAGGTGGGGCCTTTAGCCCAAACTGGTCTCAGTGGTCTGGGCCACTAGAGCCTTTCCTCTGGGCAGTTGTTGTTGCTGGAGGGGTGGTTTTGTTTTCCATAATGGGATGTCAGGTGTGTAGAGTCCTTTGCTTAAGTTAAGAGATAAACTAGAAACAAGAGCTTAAGGAAAATCTGGGACAAAGGTCAGTAGGTACACACAGGTGAGCAATAAAGATCAGGTCTTGGAGTCTAGCTGGTGACAGACACTCTGGGTTCAAGATAGAGTAGCATCTTGAATCTCGAGTGATGAGTTGTCAGCAAAGCTGGTAGCTGTACAGTTGTTGTCCAATCCTGGTAATTGTGAGCCTCCTATTGAATATGATGTCCACAGGTGACAGAGGCAAGACTTTTTGTCTGCTGTAAGTGACCAGCTGAAAAAGAATGGGTGCAGAAACCCAAAACTTTAGAGGGCCACATTCTCAGTGAACAGCTCAGAGAAGAAAAAAAAAATCCAACCTCAATGTCAATGTGACTTGTCTTGCAGCTGAGCAGAAAGAAGAGGAAAAGGATTCTTCCCAACCCTTATGAAGGAAAATTCTTCTAACTTTTGGAAAAAAATATCATTATTATTATGCCAGTAAGAACTCATAAATAAGGACAGCATTTAATGTTTCTGAACATGAAGCAGTAAGAAAAAGACTGATAAATTACATAAAATATAAAAGCTTTGTTTATTTTATTAAAATAAACCATTAACAAAGATAGTAGCAGGGAAAAAAAAAAAAACTTCGAACAGTTATTCACCACACATGTGACCTTTATAAAGAATTCCTGGAATCAGTGAAAAAAACAAAAGTTACCTAATAGAAAAATGGCCCAAAACATCAAGAGCTATTTTGCTAAAAAATGAACACATCAGCCAAAAAAAATAGAGCAAAGATGATCAACCTCATTAGTAATGTGAGAAAAGCAAGCTAAAAATCACAACAAGATACCATTTTACACCTCCTAAATTGGCAAGCAATGTAAAAGTCTGACAATTAGAAGGTCTGGTAGAGATGGGAAGCCGCGTGAACTCCCAGGCACAAATGGTATGAGCATAAATTGGTATGTTTGATTTGGAGAGCGATTTAGCATTATCTGTAAAAGTATAAGGTACAAATATATAGTGAACCAGCAATTTCGTTCCTAGATAAACTTTGCTTAATGTGTCAGAATAGGATGCCCCCATCCATATTGTTTGTTATAAACTCAAATATCTATTAATATGAAAATGGAGCAAAAGTAGTGGGAGAGAAAGGGGAATATTATACAGCAAAAAAAAGGATTCATTACATCTCTAGACCTCAATGGAAATTCATCTCACAGACAGACAGGAAGAGTGAAAAAGACAGACTATAAGTAAAATGCAGGATGGTACTTAAATGATATTCAAAACAATGTAAACCTCAATACATTGCTTCAAACACAATAGGGAATGACAGCTCACGTTGAGCCTTAGGGTTATGCCTTCCCGGGAATTGATATACTTATAATATTCTCCATAACGTTTCCATATTTATGAAGTATTACAATTATTTTAACATGACTTTGAAAGATTTGCACTAGTTGTACCAGATTCATACTAGTCATTACCCCTGAGGAGGGGAACAAGGAATGTATTTTTTGAAGCCTAATGTTCAGCCCTGCCGCCTCTCATCCACACACATTCTCTAAGTGGTTTTGTCTATATCGGTCCCTTAAATGCCATCTATATGATGATGAATTGCAAACTATACCCCTCGCCTAGCGCATTCCTGGATTTCTAGCCTTTGCATCGACTGCTTATTTATTCATCATTTCCCCTTGGATTTCTTTCTTTCTTTTTTTTAAGATTCTATTTTTAAGTAATCTCTACACCCAATGTGAGGCTTGAACTCACAACCCTGAGATCAGATCAAGTCTCCCAACTGAGCCAGCCACCCCCCTCCCCTTGAATTTCTAATACTCATGGCAATTTTAAGACACCCAGAGGAGAACACATGACTGTTTCCCCCGAAAGGGCTCAGTAACCAGTATTCCACATTTCGTGATAGGCACCTCCATCTGGTCAATTGCCATTCACATATCTAGGAGTCATAGATAATTTATAGTCTGGTTCCCTCTCTGTTCCCCATGTCATCAGCAGTCCTGCTAAGGTGAGTCCCAAAATATACCTCGAATCCATTCACTTCTCAGTCTCCACTCTTACCACCGTAAATAAAGTCCCCACCAACTCACATCTGGACCAGAGGAGTAGCCCCTGCTCACTCTCCCTGCCAGCACTATTGCCCGCCTGCAGGCCACTCTTCTGAAGGCAATCCAAGAGACTATTTTAAAGGTAAATCATATGATGTCACTTCATGATGGAGACTCTTTGATGACATTGAAACATGGTAGAAAATGTCACCCCCAAGTGTGCCCCTTGGACATCAGGTTCATTTTGAGCTAAAGGCATGTAAACAACAATGAGTACCTAACGGGTGTTCTGACACTCCCACTTCTTCCAAAAAGCAGGAGATGAATCCCCCATGGAAGAGGTCTTCCTGAAACCAGAGGCAAAGTAGCATTCTTATCACTGAGTGTGGGCACCTGAGAGAAATCTGTACAAACATTCATGGACATTCATGGACAACTTCTCCACCCACTGACTACCCTCACGTAAGTGACTTTGCCTTGTCACATTTTCATAGTTTATTACTTTTTGTCCAGTTGGGTCGATTAACAGTCAACCTGAAGTGCTTCTTTGAGACTTCGTGTCCTTATGAGGGTTCTCATGCCCTTCCAAAACCTACATTATATAAATTTGTATGTTTCTCTCCTGCTATATGTTTTATGTCAACATAATTCTCAAGCCCAGCCAAAAACCCTAAGAGCATAGGGGTCAAATTTAGCCTCCCCTACAGGATCACATTGCTCTTAGAAATAATATCCAAATTCCAGCTTATCAAGTTCTGTAGGATCTGGCTCATATCTCCACACATGCCAAATCCATGGGGGCTCTTTCTGCCCTTGATACTAGAAGCATTCTTCCCTCTCAATCTGTAAGTCCTAGACTTCTTTCTCCTGAGATCCACGAGTGTCCCATCCTGTTCTTTATTCCAGAGCGTGGGTCACCTCTGCAGGCCTACTGGGCAGCCATGGGAGTTAGCCACCCAAACCTCTGGGGTATCATTTCGCTACACTTGGGTTATCCCAGAGCATGTAACCACTGTTACACTGATTTGTGCAAATACTTATTGTCTCTCTCTCTCTTGTTCCCTCCAGAAAATAAAATCACACAATGTAAACCTTACCATGTGATAGGCTCTGTTTAAGAACTCCAAGTGTGTCTACTCATTAATTACTCAGCACAGCTCTTAAAGGTAGGTGCTACAATTATTCCCATTAGACAGATGAGGGAGTTGAGGCATAGGGAGACTGAGTTACCTGCAGAAGAGCCCACAGTCAGTAAACACCAGGTGCATGACGTGAGCACAGACAGGCTTGCTCCAGGATGCACATGCTTCCCCTCCACATACTGTAGACACCTCCGTGTGGGAAAAAAAAAAAATTCATGCTTTGTGTTCTTTCTTACTTTATTCTCTGTATCACACCACTTAGAACAGTGTTTGGTGCACTGTGGCTACTTTTAAGAAATGTTGAGTAAATGCATGAATATATATACTTTAAAGAAAATCCATACTCACCTTGCTTGTTTCATATGCACACACAATAAAAGCAAAGTGCTCTGTGGCCTTAAGCAACAGAAATTTAGCCTCTCTGTGCTTCATTTGTAAAATGGGAATAACAATAGAACCATAACATAGAATGGTAAGGATTAAATAATTTAATATACAGATGATATTTAGAATAGGACCTGATATACACACACACACACACACACACACACACACACATATATACACAGAGAGACATATAATTTTATTTTATACATTTTATATGCAATTTACTATATATCTTATATATAATTAATAAATGTTAGGTATGATGATGAACATGATGCATCTGGAAAACAGTTTTTTTTCCTTCATGTAAAAAATTTCCAAATGCATACACATATCAATATAATTATCTGTATATCTGTATCTATGTCTAATTCCTTTAGGCTTTTCTGAGGAGAATCCCTGAGCTGGCTGGTCTTTCTCATATGGTCGCCTTGTTGGCTCCTCCACTGCCTACAGCATTTCTGTGTCTGCTCAGCAAGATCTCATTCAAGGGCTGTCAAGCTGGAGCCTACGATGTGCCTGCAGCCCTGTGCTCCCATGTGCTGGAGCAGTCTGGTTCAGAATCAGAGTACTGGGTTTGAAGGCTGATCTAGAAGACTTCCCAAAGGGAGACCTGCTTACTTCTCAAATACCAGCAGAATCCTAATAAGAACCACCTGCATTGAGTATGGGTCTCCACCTCTCAATGTAGGTCTGTTTCTTTTTCCTCACAACAGACCTACAACATGGGGAGTAGGATATCCATTGCACAAATGAAAAACTTGAGGCAGAGAGGTGAAGGAACTTTCCTGGGATCACACAGCTGATAAAAAGAACAGCTCCAGAAACCATGCCAAAGGCCATAGTGGAAGATACTGTGCCGATTATCAGCAGATGTCTTGAGGGAAGTATTCACTTCTCAGAGGGCTGATCAAAAATTTTGACCTCATAAACATTATTTGCATTATTCCTGTATAAACTAAATGAGATGTTTCACATAATATTACTTTATAAACTACCCAGAACCTTAAAATCAGAAAGATGAGAGAGCAAGCAATTATTAGTTATAGTTATTTTAATAATATACTGATTACAGAGTTATTATAAATAGTTACCATATAATTATTATTACATCTTATCTAAGATGAGGATGATAACTAGGCTAAGGAATGAGAGCCAGGTGAAAACAAGTGATTTTTTAGAATTTAAATTCAGTATTTTGTCACTGGCAAAACTCCAATCCTCAATGGGGGGGCTTGTGCTCCTTCCTGGTCTGCCATGTTATCATCTTGATAACATCATCTCCACGAATAAGAGTTGGCCTCAACCAGTGCAGGATCAGATGGAGCCGAGTTCCACTGTAGTCCCAGGAGCACTTTGTTATCCTAACTATGTGTATATGTATTTGCTATTTTCATATTCTTGTGATTATAAACCAGGGGCATTGTTTATTCCCCATAGACAATGTCTATCAAGATTTCAGCGGAACCTTATCTTTTACAAAAATTCAGATCATAATGTCTATACTGTTCTAGAGCATGAACTTTGTTTTCATTTAGCAAAATAATTTTTACATTTTCTCACATCAGTTAACATTATTTTAATATTAATATTATTTCATTAGAGGAATGTACCATAGTTGGCAGAATTGTTTTTTTATCAATCTGAAATGTTAAATTACTTATAATTTCAAATTGTGAAATGTATCCTTATTAATACATTTTTGCATATACAGCTTGCAACTTCCCTGGAATAAGTCCCTAGATGTATATGCAGTAGGTCAAAAAGTGTTCTCATCTGTCCTGCCTTGAGTATGCCTTGCCAAAATGCATTGCTGAAAGGTTAAACCAACTTAAACTCCTCTCAGATGTTTGCAGTTGTGCCCATTTTCTCTCATTTTGGCTCGACTAGAGAATTCTAATTTTTAATATTGCTGATTAAAAAGTGACACTTTATTTTAATTTGTATTTAAAAAATGAATGTATAGTTAAGCCTGTCTTACAATGTGCTTATTGACATTGAGGTTCTTGTCTTGTGAATAGTGTTTTCAGGAATCCCAACTACATTTCCTACTATCTAAAAGGCTTTCCAACATGCTGTACTGCGAGTCAGTCAAGATCTTTGTCCCCAGAAGCAATTTTTTATCTTCCTTGCTCCATCCCTGCACTTTTCTCTCCTCTGATTCCCTTCCTTGGTTAATGATACATAAGCATTAACCTAGTCAACCAAACTCTGTTGTGTGTTCATTTTATGCCAAGTAGACACCAAATCTTCATAATCTTTCCCTGAAATATCTCTCATACCTGTCCCTTCTGGAACCATCCTCACTGACACCATTTTAGAGGAGTCACTGATCAATACTCAGAGATATTTTTAGTAGCTTCTTAAGAGGAATCACAGGCTCAGACTCACTCTGGCAAATTGTCTGTCACACTTCTGCCAGAGGGACTGTTTCAAAGTGCAGATGTGCTCAGGATGGATCTCCCTCCCTTCCTCTTTGTGCTCCTATGGAGCTTTATCTGTGCATCTTTGATACTGATCTTTCAATGAGTTTAAAATGCCTACCACTGTCTTAGGTGACAAGATTTTAACACATGGATAGACTCTATTTCACTACTTACATGTATTCATTTTAATGCAATAGAAATAACATCATTTGTCCAATGAAAAATAGAATGTATCATTCACAGATTTCTTATGATCAAATTGATGTAAATGTTTTACAAGCAAATAATAATGAGATTGGTGATCATAAACAAAAAATCTCCAGAATGGAATATTATAACTTCAGTTTGTGGAGCCCTGTCTCATTATAGCCACACTCAGAGGGGCAACCCTTGCTAGGCAATGAGCCCCAAGGCACAGGGAGTCCCTTGTTGCTCTCTATCCCAGGCACATTCACAGTGATTTCTGTATTGGGCAAAGCTCAACTCTGGAAGGAGAAAAATACTCAACTGCTGGCCAAGTTCCCATCCCTGGTATTTCTTTCTGTGAGTCAAGATTCTTTTCGTTGTAAGTGACAGGACAGAAACACAACTCTAACTGCTTTAAGCTCAAAGGAAATTTTTGCCACACGTAATTGAAAAACCCGGTGGTATCTATGGCTCAGTGGTGGCTGAATCCAGATGCTTAAATGACGCCAATGGGAGCAGTCACTTCTCCCTTTATTTGGACTTAGACTCTTAAAGAACTTTTTTATTTGTTTGTTTTGGCTTTGCTCTCATGCAACTTCTGATAGCATTATCTATATGATAATTCTGCAGCTCCAGGCTTATGTTATTGTTACAAGGAACAATCAGGAAAGAAAACACCTGTTTTAGTAGTTGCCAGCGCAGAGATAGGATGGGAACTTTTAAATGGATGGTCCATTTGAAAATGGATCCAAATATCTCCAAGTTAACCATTTATTGAATATTTATTTTGTTATTTCTTCATTCAACACACATTTACTGAGGACCTACTATGTATCAGGCACTCTGTCACAAAGACTCAAGTCTATTGTGGGATACAGAGAAGAGTGTAAGAGCATCACATTATAGCATTGGAAATAACACATAGGGAGGGGTATGAGTCCCTTACTCAGACTCTGGAGGCAGGGAGAGCTGAAGGGCATGTCTGTTGGAGCTCCCTAATTGGAGGAACTTTAGAATTTGGGCAGTCTTTGTTATGTGATGGGGGTGGTCTTTACACTCACTGCTGCCACTACTGGTTTTATTAGACTCCAGGGCACTCTCTACAGACAACATCTCTTTAGAAAAGGCATGGGTCTGCCTAGAACTAGAAGGCCTATTTGTCACTTCACCCATGTAAAATAGTATTTGGAACTTAAAAAATATTTATCTTCCAAATACTTCTCTAATGTATGTGAACTTGTTTTATGCTATATTCATTATTTATTTTCTATTAATGAATCGTTTGATTATTTCCCTTGGTGAGCAGATTTTTTCAGCAGTTGAAGATCTGAATAATGCAGAGATAACTAATTATGTTATTTTTTTTCAGCATGCACATTTCTGATGCAGAAAGATTCTTACCGAGGGAACATAAAAAAACCAAACATTTTAAATTGCCATTGTCTAGAAAATGTGATGGGAAAATGCTCTCGATTAGTTTGAAAATTAATGACTAGGCTGAAGGGAAAAAAAAATAGACATGATCTCTTTGTTAAACCAGCAACAAATTGGGACAAGTCAGCAGATCAGGCTTCTGGGATTTGTTACTCCACTATTTAGTGGATTAACTGGGAGCCTGGGCCCTTCCTTTCTCTACCCCAACCCTTCATTTTTAAAAATAAGGCCCTTTCAGTACTGATAATTGAGATACCTATGAATCAATGAAATTAATTTCAAAATAAAAATAGACAAATTGATTTGCAAATCAATAGAATAAATAGTTCGTAAAAAAATATTATATTTATTAAATAGAATAAATGATTTGTATACTTTTTGACCTCTAATCTCAAGGTACATGATCAATCAACAGAGGAACACCCTCCAATCCCAAAAGCCAGGCAGAAATTTCATTTAGGTAATATTATAACTGGATAAAGATAATGACTAAAAGAAAGGAAAACTAATAATGTCAATTCTTGGAATGCTACATGATTTTTTTTTACACTTACATAAATGGTTCCACATTTTATGACTGCCTATTTGGACGAAGTATTTATATTGAGGATTAATGTCCAATAGCCATGATTGATGCTAATCCCAGGGTCTGTTCAGCTGAGCCTCAATGTGTGCCATTCCAATGGTGACATATTTTTAATGTCACCCCTGCTTATATTCATTGTGAAAAGAAATCTCTATGGCCTCCTTGTGAACCTGAATAATTAAGGATAGACAGATATTTTATATTTTATCTGCCAAATATTATGGAAATCGTCCAGCTTTCAGACTGGACAGGCTGAACACTAGGTGAAACAATTCCTACATTCTGTGTGGGATCCAATAATTGTTGCCCACCCTCCCTGAAGTAGATTGTTGTACTTTTGTTCAAACTAACAGAAGTATAGATTGTCTACTTCCTAACAAGATTTCTTCCAGAAAAATAGAATTTCCTCTTCCGACAGGCCATGCACAGACTAGGAAGGGGTCCTACCAATGTGGATTAAAGCCAACTAGCGCTAGGTTCTATGGTTAGGTCAGGCTAGAGACAGGAAGAGCCAATGACTGAACAGAGCCTCAATGCCTAGGTGTTACAAGGAAATTTCTATAGAAACCAGGGGAGAATGATCTTTTCTTAAGCCCAATAACTTAGCAAGAGAAAAACAGTAGGGATCCTTTTTTAAAATTTTTTTAATTTTTTTTTTACCTTCAGTAAATTCTTTTTTTTGAATTATAAATCTATTTTTTATTGGTGTTCAATTTGCCAACATATAGAATAACACCCAATGCTCATCCCGTCAAGTGCCCACCTCAGTGCCCGTCACCCAGTCACCCCTACCCCCTCACCCACCTCCCCTTCCACCACCCCTAGTTTGTTTCCCAGAGTCAAGAGTCTTTCATGTTCTGTATCCCTTTCTGACATTTCCCACTCATTTTTTCTCCTTTTCCCTTTATTCAACAGTAGGGATCCTAACTGGGAAAACTGAAGAGAAAGATGTTGGCAGAAAGGTATAAAAAGAACAACACTAGAGAGAACAAAAGTGGAAGGGGGTGTCCACATGGCTCAGTTGGTTAAGTGTCTGACTCTTGTTTTTTGGCTCAGGTCATGATTTTAGGGTCTTGAGATTAAGCCCCACCATGCACTCTGCAATGAAAATGGAGCCTGTTTAGGATTCTCTCTCTCCTTCTGCCCCTCCTTCTCACATTCTCTCTCTCTCTCTCTCTCTCTCTCTCTGAAAGAAAGAATGAAAGAAAGAAAGAAGAAAGAAAGAAAGAAGAAAGAAAGAAAGAAAGAAAGAAAGAAAGAAAGAAAGAAAGAAAGAAAGAAAGAAAGAAAGAAAGAAAGAAGGGAAGGAAGTTATAGGAACATGGCAGCTCCCCAAAACTCTACAATATAATCTCTTATCGGGGAATTCAAAAATAGCACTGCATAGCTCTCAGAGTTATTATGAGGATAAAATACAAACAATGTGGGCACATTTCTAGGTAGAATTACTCGAGTAGGGACACCTGGGTGGTTCAGCAGTTGAGCGTCTGCCTTTGGCTCAGGGCGTGATCCTGGAGACCCGGGATCGAGTCCCACATCAGGCTCCCTGCATGGAGACTGCTTCTCCCTCTGCCTGTGTCTCTGCCTCTCTTTCTGTGTCTCTCCTGAATAAATAAATAAAATATTTAAAAAAAAGAATACATTCCTCAAGTGTATGGGGGTGGGTTGAAGAAAGTAATTACAAATAGAATTCTCATAAATCATTTGATCATTTTAAAAAATCCTACTTTCAGTTCTTAAGGAGCTAATATATTTATCTTTTGCTTTCTGGCTACCCCTCCTTTTCCCTTCCCTTGTACACATGTTTTTAGCTATAGAAAAATTCATTAAACAGTTTAAATTGTTTGTATGTTATAGACAAATTCATTAAACTGTAAAGAATCGGTGCAAATATCCGATCCTAAAATCATGTATCCGAACACATGTGGAAGTTTCCATCTGGAAACCTTCATGACTAAACAACTGATTTTGTTCATTCTTAAAAGGCTCCAGCGAAAAGGAAGCTAGAGATGGTTCTAGACAGTAAATGACTCTCTTATAGAGCTGGCACTGCCAGGGTGAATCCTAAGGAAAAACCCAAATTGCTAGGTTTCCAGAGAAGTGAGGGTTGCCATCCTATCTGCTAGCTGTGACTTTTTAGAAGTTTTTTTTCTTCTATGTTGATACTCACAGGCAGGTCTTATTTTGTAATCCCACATCGCCTTCTAGGTTTGGAGGGAAAGGTGGTGGAAACTTACACAGACGGTGAAAACCTTACATTCAGACACAGATTCAGTACCACTCAGGTAGGCTTGAAGTACCAGAAAATGAGGTTCTAACTCCTTTTCTTCCACTTGCTAGCTCGTTGTCTTTGGGCAGTTAGATAACTTCTTGATGACTAGTTTCCTCATTCATTAAATGGGACTCATTATACCCACCCAATAGCATCATGGCCAAGATTATAGGGAAGCTTATGCAGATTCCAGTCGAAAAGATTTAAAACCACTGTAGGAAACATGAAACCAATGTTTGCTTAGCTGAGCAAAATAATTCCAAATATGATTCTTACCTAAAGCAGCTAACAGTATTTAATACCTCCTTTTTGGTGGCCTTCATTTCCCCACTCTTATTGTAACTGTTAATCCACTACATGGTCAGATATGAAGCATGTAGAAAAATATCATAAAATAATGATGCAATTTGATCAGTAATTGTAAAGTGAACTCCCATATAACCGTGCACTCATGACCCAGTAGACTGTGGCCAGTCTCCGCAAGCCCCAAATTCCCTTCTTCCCCATTATCTTCCTCTCTCTAGAAATGAACATCATTCTAATGTCCATGATGATTGCTTTATGATTGTCTTTAGAGTTTTGCTGCTATATGCATCCCTAAAAATAGTTTAGTTTTGTCTGTTTTATTACTCTATATAAGTGAAATAGCAATCTATATATTCTTTTTTTTTCTTTATCTTCTTGCTTAAAAGATGTATTTATTTATCAGAGAGAGAGAGGTAGTACTGGGGGAAGGAGCAGAGGAAGATGGAGAGAGAGAGAGATTGAGAGAGAGAGAGAGAGAGAGAGAGAGAGAGAGAGTCTAGCAGACTCCTCACTGAGTGTGGAGCCTACATCAGGGCTCAAGCTCGTGAGCCTGAGACCATAAGCTGAGCTGAAATCAAGAGTCAGACACTTAAATGACTGAGCCACTCAGCCCTTTTTCCCCCTCTATCTTGCCTTTTCAAAATAATGTATGTGAGATTCTGGTTGTCTGAACATTCCTTTTTATTTGCTATATAGCATTGTATTAAATAAATGAACTCCAGGTTATATATGCATTCCACTGTTGACAGACACTCATTTCGTTTCCAGTTTCGATTAGTTATAAGCCACACTGACACTGACATTCTTGTATGTGTTTGCTGGTGCTCAGGTGTCTTTGGGTCCCCAGTAAAGCAGAGACTGAGATAAGGATGTGGTATGGGTGTTTTATTTGGGAAGTTTACTTTCTCTGGGAAGGAGAAGTGAGGGAGCAGTTAGACTGAGTGAGGGAAGGGGGACACTCCTCACACTACACAGGCCATGGAGCGGGATGGTCTCTCTGCTCGAGGACTGCAGGAGTATCAGAACAGAGTGGTCTCAAAGCTATCTTGCCTCTCCAAGTTCCCATTTTTCCTTCAGTGGGTCCTGGTAGTTGACTGATACCTTGTCAAACTTTCTTTAGGTTTAAGAAGTTTATGAAATTTAAAAAAAAATAAGTTTATGAAATATTTATTCAGCTTTATTACTTGGGTGTATGGCAGGTCATTTAAGGAACAAGAAAGCCCTTCCTTGTATTTCAGCTTGCTTTGTAACAATATTTCCCCCACCCCCTATTGTGCTTTATTCGAGAACAGGTGCAGGTGCTGTCACAACAGAGTAAGATATTTAAAAAGTTATATAAAAATAGCATATATGTGTGCATATATATATTGAATAATGAAATAATTGTTGTAGTGTTCCATTTTTTTTCTTTTTATCCTTAAAGTGGAATTATTTGTACATGTGGATTACTTGTATTAAGCTTGAAAAGTCTCGTAGGTCATCTTGCTAACCTGGATAAGGTCAGTATGCCCATTCATCTCTGTGTGAGCATTCTTCATCTAACATTCAGTAATTTAAGAGGCTTAAATGAATATTTTATTATTTTATTTTATTTATTTTATTTTTCTTAATTTTTTTGAAGATTTTATTGATTGATGATTGATTGATTTGAGAGAGAGGGAAAGAACACAAGCCAGGGGAGGGGCAGAGAGAGAAGCAGACTCCCTGCTGAGCAGGGAGCCCAACATGGGTCTCGATCCCAGGACACTGGGATCATGAACTGAGTTGAAGGCAGATGTTTAACCAACTGAGCCACCCAGGCACCCCACATATTTTTTTTATTTATTTTCTACTTCAGTACAACCATGGCAAACAGAAACAATATTTTTTTAAAAGAAAATCTTAAATAAAATTATGATGTAGCATTCCAAAATGTTATGTTTTCAAAAATAATTTAAAAATGTTACGTTTTCAGGAAGTTAGTAGGTACATCAAATGAACACACGAGTCTACATGAAAGATTGGGCCTTCACAAGCTCTAGCACATCTGGATCTAGCCATTCTAAGTATTGAGAATTGTGCAGTGATCATTAATAGTCTCAGCAAATAGCTACTTTGGACTCTATGTGCACTTTTACAGTGCTTCCCAAAGCAGGAATGCTGCTATGCCTTCTCCCCGACCCAAGTTCTTGATGCCCTAGGACCTCTGAATGCAAACACGGTCTACCTTACAGTACGTCAGCCAACTGGCCTAATAAGTTGGTGATAAGATCTTGCCAAATGCAGCAGCTTTTCTGTCTGTATTATCATTTGTAGAGACACAGATAGCCAGAACTTTGGAATTTCACCATTTTTCTTCTTCCGAATTGAGGACCATTATTCCCTGGTCATTCTGTCTCTTCCCTAGTTACAAAAATTTACATTGTGCTCTTGCTACAAGAAGAGTTACGGTGGACAGGCTCCATGTGTCACACATGAATTCAGCTGCTCTGGTCACAGACCCTTAGAGCTACTAACTGTTGGCCTTTGGAGGAATCACTGAGTGGAATTAAAGTTTAGGGGTTTTCAGAGAACTAGCTTACCAACCACACTTGGACAGCTTGACTCAGCCTTTCAGACAGCAGCCTGTGATGTGTCATGTCATGCTAGAGAAACCGTGAAGTCGTGGAAAAAGTGCTGCAGGGTGTCCAGACTGGGTTCCAGTTTGAATTGGCTACACCCTAGATGAGTGAATGTGACAAAATGTACCTAAGTTCCTGGCATTCTGGTTTATTTATTGGAATTGTGGTATCAACTGTTCAATTGACTGGGTCTGTGTATTGGAGTGACGTTGTTGCAAACTGTCAACATGTGGAAAGAAATCCAGATACTAGGGATTCGTTTCTTACCTCTTCTTAGCAATGTGCTTATTCTCATCTCGATCTTACCCTTCATGTAGCCTGGAGGGAGACAGCGGTGTCACCTCACTGCCACTTTTCACCTTTCACAAAGCAGCCCAGGAAAACAACACTGTCTAAGCTGTCATCACCTCTTACCTGGACCACAGCAGAGCCTCCCACCTGGGCTCCCCTGGCCCACACTTGTTCCCAACAGTGCATTCTCTGTGGAGCTATCACAGTGATCTTTTAAAATCTTTTAAAATGAGGTCATGTTACTCACCTGCTTAAAATACCCTCAAAGCTTCCCAGCACACACCCGTCGGAAACCTGAAGTCCTGCTGAGTTCACAAGGCTCTGCAGACCCTTGCCACCACCTGCCTTTCTAACTTCATCTCCTGCCACTCCCTCCACCTTCAAGTTCCAGGCTTGCTCACCTTCTTTCCATTTCTCACAGGTGCCAGGTTCTTTTCTAACCCACCTTATTGCCTTTGGACCATCTGTTCCCCCTTCTAGGCATGCCCTTCACTCTGTTCTTCACATGGAAGACTCCTCTTCACCCTCCCAGTTTCATGTCACCTCTCCAGAAAAACTGTCCTCACCTGCCCTCTATACTCTTTTCCTAGCATCTATCACTGTCTTGGCATTGCCCTAGTTACTTTCCTGACAAACCAATTGTGGTCTCAAAGTATCTTCAAAGCTCAGACCTGCCCTTTGCTCTGTTTCCTCCCATCCCAATAGGGTCTCCAAAAGAAATATCATCTCCTACAGTCAGTGCTGGATCCTGAATTTCTTGAGGGGCACCTGGTACATTATAGGTTCTCTATAAACATTTGGGAATGCAAGGGCCTTTAGAAATCCAACTCAGACTACCTCTTCTTTATCACAAACCACCTCGTCCTCTACATTCCAATACCATCAACAGAGTCTATCACTTTGCCTTTCAACATTTGTTTTTTTTTTTTCTCAAGAAACAAATGCTTCTTCATTGTCTAATTTTGCATACTCATCTTTGGAGATGAGTTTCACCAGCACCTTCTCTGGGAAACCTCTGTGAATCTCCTTAAATTGTGTTTAATTGATCTTCTTCTATGTGAAGTGCTCCTTCTATGTGACTGAGCTACCCACAGCATAGCATCTTTATTTGCTTACCAAGTGCTTTGAGAATATTTGAGAATATTTCCTTCCATTCTGCCAAAGATCAAAAATAAATATTATTTTTTATTTTTATTTTTATTTTTTCTTCTTCTTCTATGTGAAGTGCTCCTTCTATGTGATCTTCTTCTATGTGAAGTGCTCCTTCTATGTGACTGAGCTACCCACAGCATAGCATCTTTATTTGCTTACCAAGTGCTTTGAGAATATTTGAGAATATTTCCTTCCATTCTGCCAAAGATCAAAAATAAATATTATTTTTTATTTTTATTTTTATTTTTTTTAAGAGAGAGACATACATATGTGTGTGTGGAGTGGGGAGGGGCAGAGAGAGAGGGAAAGGATTTGAAGCAGACTCTTGAGCCTGCTATAGGGCTCAATCCAATGACCCTGAGATCATGACCTGAGCAGAAATCAAGAGTTGAACATTTAACCAACTGAGTCACCCAGGCACCCCACCAAATATAAACTTTTTATCCACATATTCATAATACCAAGCTCCATGCTTAACACATAGTAGGTGATGAAAGAAATGTGTGGAGAATGAAGAGCTGAATGAAAGAATGACCAATTAGTCATATTAAACAGCTTGAAAAAAATCAAATAACTAAACATATGGAGGCAGCAGAAGAAAAGAATTAAAATATCTCTTCAGGCATTTCTCTGGGCATCCACCTTCTTGATTTGTATTATATGAGGGTCTGTGTTATTCTAGAGACAAGAGACAGTGGAGAATATAATGTTCACAGTGTTCTATGGATGTTATATCCTTTCCTTCATTTTTTTTCCTTAGGAAAGCCCAATGAGTTAGAGTTATAGATAAGCTATGTATGAATTTAGATGACATACACAAGCCAGAGTCCATTGTCCAGTATCAAACAGCCACAATAATGATAAAAGTGGAATTACACCTAAGATTTCAGATATGAACCATCTGGCATGGCTATTGGGCTCCCTTCCCCAGCCTGGGTGGGAGATCACAGTGTATTTAATACACATACTCTGAGTTGAGTCTTAACCCTTTTACCTGTTGGATTGGGAACCAAAGCTACATTTAAAAAAAATCTGAAGAGTCTAATATTAGTACTAGTATCTCTTCCAAAGTTATAAGAGATGCAATACAATTTTCAAATGATAAAAATAGGAATGCCTAATGAAAACCAGAAGAGTTTATTTAAGGCTAAACTAAAATTACTCAAATCACAGTTGATGCTTGAGGGGGCTTCACAGATTAGACCTCAGTGAGACTTTTTTTTTTTTTAATTTGGCCAGGCACCAGAACATCTGGGATTTAAGATGTTTTCCTCAGAACACTATCAAACATGAAACCTAAAATAACTGCTTGTCAATCACACATAGACAAGTAGTAGCATATGCCAATTGCTTAAGATGTGTGTGCATGTGTGTGTGTGTGTGTGTGTGTGTGTGTCTTTTGGCAGAGAACATGTTAAGGCCTTTATTTTGCCCATAAATGATTAATCTTTCACTAGAATCCTCTTTCAAATATCACCTAGTCTGGGGGAAGGGTGCCATCAAGGATGATCTAGTAATCTTTCACTGAAGCAATAATATAAGTGTCCCCCTCGGTAATGCTCAGTCTTATTTCCTATCTTCCTGCTTCACACCCCATTTCTCCTTTCCAAGATGCCCTAGGGGTGTAGGGAGGAGCTTACGGCATCCTCACAGAAACTATGTGTTGAGGAAAGCTCTCTCATGCACACAGCACATCCTCTGGAGGCTTGGAGATCCATGACAGCAATGGCAGCATCAATGTCTTCTGTGGATTAGTGTCCACTGTGGTGCACTGTCCCTGACCACCTTTAGAGCACCTTTACAAGTCCATGATCCTAAGGACCCAGTTCTTGGGGTCCCATTAGTCTGATTCTTTGCTCTCAGAAACATCAGGTCTGAGAGTACCGAGGTCTCCTGCAGACCACTGGGAAACAGGGATGCTGTGACCTGCTCACTGCCCAACTACCTCACATTGATGCTGCCACCATGGACTTGCAGCATTACACTGTACCAGCCAACAGGTCTGTAAGCAGATCTTCTAGAAGCTTATGGCCCACCAGTCCCTTTGTGGTCTGACTTCACCAGGGTTATTGATGGCAAAAGGGAGAAACACAAACACTTTAGAACCTGTTCACTTCTTTCCCCAACTCTTTTCCCTTCTCTTTCTAGGAGAAGAAAAGGAAACTCAAATTTTAAAATGCATGCATTAGCATTTTTTCTAGGGTTGATAAAGTCCATGACTTTTCTATTTTTTCAGTGACAAACTTTATCTCATTAAATTGCAAATTTTTACTGTATTACAATTTGAAGAACACTGATTTACCCTAGCAACATAATTTTGTTATTTTATTTTTTTAAGATTATTTATTTATTCATTCATGAGAGACACACACACACAGAGAGAGAGAGAGAGAGAGAGAGAGAGGCAGAGACATAGGCAGAAGGAGGAGCAGGCTCCATGCAGGGAGCCCGATGTGGGACTCGATCCCGGGTCTACAGGATCAGGCCCTGGGCCAAAGTCAGCGCTAAACTGCTGAGCCACCCGGGCTGCCGAGAGCAACATAATCTTAAAGATGAGAACAAAAGACTGTTTGACTTTCCTAAAATCTCAATACTACTTCTTTACAAATTGTTACTCTTAGCAATTCTAAAAGGGGTCACTAAATTTTCATCCCCTAAATTCAGAATACACGGTCATATGGTGAGAATTAAGTGAGCAGGTAAACAATAGGTAAAATTTCTAATGTAATTTGGGTCTCTGAAAGTCTTTACTTTACAACTTCAGATGTTATGAAGAGCTTGAGACCAGTCCCAGTAGCAAAAATGCATCCCGTTATTTACTCAGCAGCCCACCCATCCAGACATTTACCCATTCATTCATTCAACAAAATGTGTTGATAACCTATCTACTATAGTTTGGGCACAGTGCCGATAAATGTTCTAGGTTGTTAAGGTATAATTTTTTAATAAATTAATTTTTATTGGTGTTCAGTTTACTAACATACAGAATAACACCCAGTGCTCATCCCGTCAAGTGTCCCCCTCAGTGCCCATCACCCATTCACCCCCACACCCCGCCGTCCTACCCCTCCACCACCCTAGTTCATTTCCAGAGTCAGATTTTTATTAAAACAAGATCCTTCTAGCAACAGAAACTAGGAGGACAGGATTTGCAATCATTGGAAGTGCCATCATGGGGTATTTTGCGGGGTGTCTGGGGATCAATGGAGACATAGTTGGGACACAAAAAAAGGGGGGGACCTTATAGAAGATGGCATTTGACAAATGAATCTGAAAGTAAAGTTTTACTAAGCACAGGAAGCCCATTTCCAGCAATAGCTTGAGCTTAGCAATCCAGCATAGAAAGGGACGTATAACTTTGTTTTGAAAAGTTCCTTATTCCTTACTTGGAGTTTCCGGAATAGCTACTTCAGTGGGCTGCTTTAGGTGGCAACTTACTATTAAGCAATAAATGGCATAGGTGTGAGGGAAAGAAGTAGGAATAAAAGGTGATTACTGGACAGAAGTCAAGTGAGTCAAGTGTTTATCATGCATTAAACTGTTTTAAGGCTGTGTCATTAGCCGCCTTTGCACATTTTTCCCCAAACAAGGTTTTGGTTTTTGTTTTTTATGATTTATTTATTACTTTAAAGAGAGAGTGGGCAGCCCGGGTAGGTGGCTTAGAGTTTAGCGCCCACCTTCAGCCCAGGCATGATCCTAGAGGCCTAGAGATCTAGATGATCATGATCCTGAGTGAATCAAGAGTCAGAGCAACCATGAGCCACCCCAGGCAACCCAATAATAAGGTTTTAAATCTAAGCAGTTGTTAATAGTAACAAGAATTACTAAAGTATTTTGTTTTAGTGTGTGTTTTTAAGCTACTTAATTCTGGGACACATGGATGGTTCAGTGGTTGAAGCATTCTGCCTTTGGCTCAGGGAGTGGATCCTGGAGTACAGGATTGACGTTCACATCAGGCTCCTGCATGGAGCCTGCTTCTCTCTCTGCCTATGTCTCTACCTCTCTCTCGTGTGTCTCTCATGAATAAATAATAAATCTTCAAAAAAAAATAAACCAACTTAATCCTTAAATAACACAATCAGGCAGATACTCTCATTTTTCCCATTTTTGGAATAATCAAGGTCTCATTTTTTTTAGATCTATGAAATATAGGGGGGCGGGAACTGCTAGAAAGGAATGCTGTTACATTGCCCCCACTTCTGAGAAATTTGATTCACTAACTCTGTGGTAATCCACCTTGCCTACTCAATAGAATCACCTGGAAAGCTTTTCTAATTACTGAAGCATGACCACCACCCAGATAAATTCAATTGGGATATCTAGTTGGGTGGTCCTAGTTAACAGATGTCCCCAGAGTAATTTAATGTGCAGTCCTAATGAAGAATCCCTGATGTCAATCTGTTCATTTAGCTACCCATATGGTTCCTTTTTTTTTTTAAGATTTTATGTTTTTTATTCCTGAGAGACACAGAGACAGACAGAGACATAGGCAAAAGGAGCAGCAGACACCCTATGGGGAGCCTGATGTGGGACTCGATCCCAGGATGCTGGGATCATGACCTAAGCCAAAGGCAGATGCTTACCCTGAGCCACCCTAGCACCCCTTCCCAGATGGTTCCCAGCCACATTGAAAATCTTTGCTCCTGACCCAAAGGTAAGAAGGGAAAAAGAAGGATGCATAGTAGAGGTGGAGGTGATAATGGCTGATGAGAGTAGGAGAAAACATTGTGCAGAGAATATAACCAAGCTCTGGGTTTGGCAGTGAAAGCAATTTAACTTGTTTTCGATAATTTAAATGAGCAATATGAGCCCACACTGCAAGCTCAGGAGAGATTTCTTTTCCCATTGATCACAAGTGAAATCTAAAGTTAAACAAGAGGGGCATCTTGGTGGTTCAGTTGGTTAAGTGTCCAACTCTTGGTTTCAGGGTTGTGAGATCGATTTCCCCTCCTCCTCATGGGCTCGATGCTCTGCTCCGGAGTCTACTTGAGGTTCTTTCCCTCTCCCTCTCCCCTTGCTCCTCCTGCTAACCATGCTCTCTCTAAAATAAATAAAATCTTTTAATAAAGTTAAACAACAAAAAGTTAAACAGGATCAACAGTTGATCAAAACCGGAAGCTCCATCATATTTAGCTGCAGGCATGGTGCTTGGAGCAGTGTGGGGAGGAATAAACAATCCTTCCTAATAAAGCAACATGAGATCAGCTCTGGGTTGGACCTTCATTCACATTTCTTTATTAAAAATCATGGAGATTAAATAATGTAAACAGAGGGAGAGATACCTACTGTTGACCCTTAATTGTAAAGTTGCTAAACATGCAGTTTAGGGGAGTAGAAATAATGCAAATGTGACAAAAATATTAAGATGTAAAAAAATGTCATCCCTAGTCACTCCATCCAACAGGAAACATCAAAAAGGTCCTGTATCTAAGGAATGAATGGTCCTACAAATAAGGGAAAATTGGTATTTTCCTTGGAAATACAAAATCTAAGATTAGCATCTTAGTTTACTTCCCCATACTTACCTTCACTTCTTCTTTCCTTGCCTTGGGCTACTCTGACCTTGAGAATGGAAGGATCAGATGCACATCTGGGTTTTAATAGAACATACAGTTTATCTGTCTACATAGATCCTCTTGTTTATCGATAAGTTCATAGTAACCCTGTGAGATAGGCATTTTTGGACCTTTTGACAGGTGAGAAACATGCTCAGAGTACTGAAGGTGACACTTCTCAAGATCATACGGAAAATAGAAAGATGAGATTTGGGGATAAACAGGTTCCAAAGCCTGAATTGGTTGCACACCAGCAATCCAACTGCTTTGGACCTCAGCTGAAAGCAGAGCTAGAATTTCAGCCCTTGTACCTTACTGCCATGTCCCAGTGCACTCGCCACATCTATAACCACACACAACACTTCTGTGAGCCTGAATTTCCTCAGGGAGGGAATGAGGAAAACAATGAGTAGCTCCCAAGATTGCAGAGGTAATTGCGTGGGGTCAAGTGAGTGAAGTCACTGTTTTCTAACATTTTATTTTGAGATTGTCAAACATACAGCAAAGCTAAAAGAACTTTGCAGTAAACACCTAGATAGCAGTAGAGTGAAAGTCTATGATTAGCATGTTGCTACATTTGCTTATATTGCATTTCTGTCTCTCTATACCACTCTATTCACCAGTCCATCTTATTTTTGGATGCATTTATAAGTAATTTGCGGACATCAGTATACTTTCTTATGTATCTGAAGTTGGTTTTCAGGAGTCAAATCGTTATAAAAGCATGGATCATCATTATTACAATTATCCTTCTTATTATAATAATTTCTTCCCATTACTTCTATCACATGCCTATTTCCAGTTTTTGTAGTATTTGTCTATTATTCTTTGTTATTGAACAGCACTTCCTAACAGTTTAAAAAAAAAAATAGAGCTCACTCTGCTTCCTCTTGGCCTGCTCAGGGACCATCTCTCTCTGTAAGACATACCAACTTCTTATTCTCAGTTCCCCTAGTCCAGTCTGCGTCCTTCATCCAGTTACTTTTTCAATATCTGACCTTTTCCTCAAATATGGTGAGAATAGTCGGTGCTCCATGTGGAGAATTTCTTAAAATATTCCTATAAAGTGTGGAGTAGAAAAGGAAGAGAAGCAAGCATTTGCCATGCGCTGTGTCAGGTTTTTTTATATTTAATTCCATAATATACAAGTACAAAATGCATTTAAATATATCTTATTTACATATTATGTGTAATATTTGTAATTATTACTTAGATATTGTAGAATATATAATTATATAATTCTATCCACTCATTCTTATATAGGCTATCTGTATTCTAAAATGTAAATATTGTACATAATAATTGCACACTATAGAATACATGTGATATATTATGTGGATAATAAATATAAATTATCTCTTTAACATTAATTTATATATAAATAAATATGTGAATGGTCCATAAAATCCAGAGATTGCCTTTATTTCAGTAAAAGGTTGAAAAATAAAAAAGGTCAAATAAAGGAAAGAAGGAGCAATAAGAGGAACTGCCATATCTTGAATACAGCAGAACAGAACAAACTAATGTCTCTGGATTTATTGAAAAATGTAAACTACTTACATCAGGAAGTTTGCAGAAGCTACCGGACTTTTAGGACATAATTGGCATGAGGTAAGAGTTTCACTGCAGTTATAAGAGAAAGTAATCACTGTCTGCCATCATCATCCACATGCTACATGATATTATCATCTAACTGAGGATGAGAAAGCAGACGTCATTCTCTCCAAACACAGATATTTTAGCTTCTATGGAGTTGCTAAAGAATAAAGTGAACAGTCACGAATTCTAGAGAAGTGCTCTGATTCACACATTGACATCTGGCCCAGTTCCATGCAGTTTTCACAAAATGTACAGCAAACTCCCCAAAAGCTTTCTTAGTGTTGGCAGTGGCACCAGGAGCCAAGCACGAAGCAAAATATTAACATTTCACACAAAGAGCGGGTCACACCATGTGAGTTTCAGGAACAAAGTGCCTCTATTTCCCCAGAGTTTATGCCGATGACAGAGCCTCTTGCACAGCTCATTACCAATGCTCTGATGGCTTCTCCCAGAAGGATGTATTGACTTTTGTTGGCATTGAAAAGATGCTCAAAAGATCAAAATAATAAAATCAAGTGACAACAGTCTCAGCAGGAATGGAATGCTCTGCTCAATACTGCCTGAACTGGTTGCATCAAGAGGAGGTATTTCCCATGGAGAACTCTGTTCAAGGCTTGCCTTTTGCCGGGAGTGTCACAGCATCTGAGACAGAGGAGGTGTTGGTGCAACATATGCCATATCTCTGGGATGGCTACATTTCTCCAAAGGACGGCTGGTGGTGCAGGAAAACCCAAAGACTCCCTCTTGAGGATACCTGCACCATTGCTGTGAGCATCAAATCCCTCTAGTTCTTCAAGTCATAAAGCACCTCTTCCCAGTGAAGATGACAAATAAAAGGCCCCTGGCATCCTTTGAGATCCCTGACTACCACCCGCAAAACCCCATCCCCAAGAAAATCTGGTTTCTTTCTCTACAGTGATTGTTTTTTAAGATTTTATTTATTTATTCATGAGACACACATTCAGAGAGAGAGAGAGAGAGAGAGGCAGAGACACAGGCACAGGGAGAAGCAGACTCCATGCAAGGAGCCCGATGCAGGACTTGATCCCAGGACCCTGGGGTGATGACCTGAGCCAAAGGCAGACACCCAACAGCTGAGCCACCCAGGTGTCCCAACAGTGATTAAAAATTAAATGCCAGAACAGGGACTTGTTAGCAATACAGAACTCCAGGCATATTTTTAGTACTTGATATGTGCATAATGGTTTATGTACATCATCTCTAGTCTTCTTCTAGAGTCATACAAGTTAAATACTATTATGCCCCTTTACAGACTAGGAGACTGGGGTATTACAAGGCAAATAATCTTGTTTGAGGTCACATCTCAGTACCATGACCTCATGGCACTACTGAATGGTGGACATGGCTGGAAACTCAGATCTGTCAAATTGTAAAGTTTAATCTGCTACCAATATTTCATACCAATATTCCATCCCAATATTCTATCAATATTCCATTGCATAGAATGTTTATTAATTGCTAGATACTTTTTATGTTCTAGCAATGTGGTTTACATAGGAAATATATTTTAGAACAGTTCTCAAAGTTTAACATGCATACAGACCACCTGGAGATCTTGTTAAATGCAAACTTTGATTCAGCAAGTCTAGGGTGGAGCCTGGACTCTGTTTCTAGCAAGTGCCCTAATGGATGCTGCTGATCAGAGGATCACACTTGAATTATCAATGTTTAAAGTATACAACCTTTAAAAAAATTTTTTTTGAAGTTGCTTTTTAGAGAGAGAGGGTGAAAGTGAGCTGGGGTGGCGGTGGTGGTGGCATGCACAGAGTGAGAAAGAGAATCTAAAGCAAGCTCTATGCTCAGCATGGGGCTCCATCTCATGACCCTGATATTATAATCTGAGCCTTTATAAATCAACAGCTAGATGCTTAAGGGACTGAGCCACCCAGGTGCCCCTAGAACATGCAATCTAAAGGAATAAGACCTTATGCCCTTTCAACATAACACTTGTGAGTATTTTCATAAGGTAGCTCTAACTAGGTATGGGTTATTCTCAGGATCAGTGTTCCTGGGGTCATGATCAATGGTAGTTCTACATATATTTTCACACCGGGCACCTTTAATTTCCCTTTTTCAAATCATCAACAGAGATTCATTGGCTGTATACAAAAACACTCACAGCTAACACTTGCTGGGTGCTTTACCACTTAAAAAATGCCTTTGCATGTGTGATCGTATTCAATTCTCACAGAAAGCAAAGAAAACAAAGTAGACATTGTTACTAGTATAATGTTAAGTTGATAATATTAAGATTTATAGAGATGAGGTGACATGTAGCTGGCTTGTGTCACAGATTTTATTAGAATATTCGGTTTTTCCTGAATCTCAGTGTCCTACCAAAATATAATTTGCAAGACCTTGATAGCAGGTGTATTAGTTTGCTTAGGGCTGCAGCCACAGGCAGAATGGCTTAAACAATAGAAATTTATTTTATTTATGTGTCTCAGTTCTGGAGGTTAGAAATCTGAAACCAAGGTGCTGGCAGGATTGATTCTTTCTGAGGACTGTGAGGGCGAAACTGTATTATTCCTCTCTCTTAGCTTCTGCTGATTTGCTGGCAATCTGTGGTGTTGCTTGGGTTATGGAGTCATCACCTTGACCTCTGGCTTCATTTGCAAAAGATGTCCTTCTTATGTAGGTGTCTTTGTCCACATTTCCCCTTTTTATAAGGACACCAATTGTTTTGGACTAGGGGCTCATCCTACTCCAGGATGACTTCATCGTAATTTAGCTAAATACATCTTGAATGACCCTATTTCCAAATAAAGGTAGATTCTGAGGACATGAAGGTTAGGACTTCAAAGTAGGAATGTGGAGGTGGGGGGACACATTCAACCCATAATCATAAGTATTGCCTGGTTCCTATTTGAGAGTTGCTTATGAACTACTTAAGCAGACAACTATGCACATATCTAAATCATCACACATTAAAGACAGGAAATGACAGTTTGCCAGTGGGTCTTGGTGCCTCCTGAGGTAGAGAAGAAAGTATTCGCCCGGCTAGACCAAGACAGCTTTTGTACGTTGGCCACCAACGTTATTCTTGGAGTAAAAGACAAAGACAAGACATAGTAATATGGAGAAGTAAAGAACATTACAGGCGTCAGAATACTGTTTGCCAAAGAGAAAAGGAAATCAATCCCCAACGATGTCCTGAAAACAGAAAGTAGAGACATTTCTTCTAAGCTATAAATGTACAAAATAAGATTAGAATTAAGTAACATTGATTTTATATTTGTTTCTGGAAATTGAAATAAAATAACCCCAAGGCCTGGTCTTAGTCTGTAAAATGGGGATGCTAACTCTACTATCACTGGGGTTGGCTTTATTCATTCTTTGTTTTTTTAACATTAAAACAATGTTTGTTGAAGCAGTATGCTAATATCTCAACAGATGTCTGTTGGTATGCGGATAAAAATTAACAAGAAGCTACTGTCTAAAGCAGAAGAGAACAATTATCATTATTGCACGCTAGAATTGAGGTGACTTTTCCACTGAAAATATAGCTAATCTTCTGCTGGATTACAACAAACCCGGTCCCTGTTTACAGGCTTGTGGATTTAAGAGAGCAGATCACCATTTTAATTGACAGAAGATTCTGAGACTCTGTCAAGAGGATTTATTTAAACTCTTCTGGACCGTCTCAGAACTCACAGTCCTGTGTGTGAAAACAATTCGTTCTCAGTTCAGAGAATGACATCTTTGGGGAGTTGTCTTTGAAAGGATGTAGTCACCAACATCCACAAAGAAAGAAATGTTCACACCCTGAACAGAGATTATCTCACAAGATAAATCGCCATGCCCTGATTCAGACAGAAATGCATTTTGACAAGGTCAGAGACACTCTTCTCATTCCTCAGGCCTCAGTTCCCTGGGACACACGAGGTTCCTTGTCTGAGCCAAAGAGCTGAGGGACCAGTGGAGAGAGAGCTCATTAATTCTGTCAATACCCATCCCTTTCCCCTCAGCTTTTATAGACTGTCTTAAGTAAAAGATGAGCTTCTCTTCAGCTCCTTATTCCATTCACACAGTGATTTAAGAATGGACCTTTCTATTTTCAGCTAATATCTTCTTCTTTATCTAAGATTTACAAGCCCCATAAATCTGCTCATTCCTCACTCCTCCCAGTGTGTAATCAATTGCTCCCAAGCCCAGAGCCACTCTATAATCAAATTGGTTTGTAGATCTATCAACACTTCAGATGCATTATGTTTGCCTAAAGTTTCACAGTATAAGTTCTTCTCGAATGAAGCTTCCTGTGACTTCTCTCCCTTCTTTCCTTTACACTCACTTCATCCTAATTTAGAATGGCCATCTTTTAAAATCTTTCACCACTGCCTGTGCCAGGCCAGGGGCAAATGTTACCAAAGGATCACAGCATTCTCTCCTGCTAAATGTGGATGGGTGGCCGTGGGGTTTGTTTTTTCATTTACACAATTCTCCAGCTTTGTCCCACCCACCCATCTCCCCAAAAAAGCAAGATTTTGAGTTGACAGAAAGATACAAATGAAGGGATGGTGGGGATGACAGTATGAAGGTTCCTCAAGAAGTTAAAAATAGAGCTACCCTATGACCCAGCAATTGTACTACTGGGTATTTACCCCAAAGATACAGATGAAGTGAAATGAAGGGTCACCTGCACCCCATGTTCATAGCAGCAATGTCCACAATAGCCTATTTGTGGAAGGAGCCACAATGTCCTTTAGCAGATGGATGGATAAAGACGATGTGAGATATATATATATATATATATATATATATATATATATATATATATATATATATAATGGAATATTACTCAACCATCAGAAAGGATGAATACCTACCATTTACATCAGTGTTGATGGAACTGGAGGGTATTATGATGAATGAAATAAGTCAGTTGGAGAACGACAATTAACATACAGTTTTACTCATATATGGAATATAAGAAATAGTGAGGAGGACCATAAGGGAAAGAGGGGCAACTGAATGGGGAAAAAAAAATCAGAGAGGGAGACAAACCATGAGAGACTCTTAACTCTGGGAAACAAACTGGGCAATTATGAAGGGGAGGTGGGGGGATGGGGTAACTGGGTGATGGGCATTAAGGAGGACAAGTGATGAGATGAGCACTGATTGTTACACACAACTAAGGAATTATTGAAAACTACATCTGAAACTAAGGATATACTATATATTGGCAAATTGAATTTAAATTAAAAAAAAAGAAAGTCAAGGTAGGGTATTGAATATGGATACAATTTTGTAGAACATGAGGGAGACATCCCAGCAGAGTGAGCAGATATGTCAAATTCATGAGAAACACATGAAGGTTAAATTGAGTGACAGGAATTAGACACTGATACCCAGAAGCCATATTCACTAGCATTTTTAACTAGTCATTACTGACCTGATGGTATACTAGAAATTTCATGTATATAATCTCACTTATCCCACTTAGTTTAATGATTTGCCCAATCATTCAGAAGTGAACAGAATTCTGTGTTCTTTCCACTCTGCTATTATGGGAAAGTGGAGACTCTCAACAGTTAATACACATTCACCTAGCTTCCTGTAATCACTTGCTAACCTTCTTGCTAACATTTGTTGAGACCTTTATTTTGCTCATGTTCCACTAAATTGTTTAAAGAAATCTTTAGCTAAATTAAATAAAGAACTTGAAAGAAGGGAGGGAAGAAGAGTGATATTTTATGATAGAACTTTATCAAGGTGAACCTGAAATTTTCTAAGCCAGAAAAACTATTTCATTGTCAATCAAATCTCAGAGTGAAAGGATACTATTTGTACAGAGTAGAATTTTCTACTCATTCTTAGGCAAGTCTACACAAGTCCTATCTGATCAATCATATGCAATTTAATTTAAGGTCCTTCCAAAAGGCTTTCAAGGATTGTAGGATTCATTATTCCAACCAGTACACAAGAGAAGTTCACCATAAAATTCTATTACATGCCTTTTTTTAAAGATTTTATTTATTGGGATCCCTGTGGCGCAGCGGTTTAGCGCCTGCCTTTGGCCCAGGGCACGATCCTGGAGACCCGGGATCGAATCCCACGTCGGGCTCCCGGTGCATGGAGCCTGCTTCTCCCTCTGCCTATGTCCCTGCCTCTTTCTCTTTCTCTCTCTCTCTCTCTCTGTGTGTGTGTGTGTGTGACTATCATAAATAAATAAAAATTTAAAAAATATATTTTATTTATTTGTTCATGAGAGACACAGAGAGGCAGAGACATAGGCAGAGGGAGAAGCAGGCTCCCTGCAGAGCCTGATGCGGGATGTGATCCCAGGACCCCAGGATCATGACCTGAGCTGAAGGCAGTTTCTCAACCACTGAGCCACCCAGGTGCCCCATCGCATGTTCTTGAGCATCAGTTTTCAAGAGAAGATCCCAACTTCAAAGAAGAAACAGAAGCCACCATTTGGCTCGGTAAGAAGGAGGTGCACCAGAACTCTAGATATGTCATTCAATCACAGAACAAACATTTATTGTCTGCCTGGTGTGTATTGGCATTATTCTATGTTCTGAGAGTACAACAGTGAGATTTGCCTTCATGGCATTAGATTCCAGCAGGACAGAACGGAGAATAAACATTGAAATAAACAATGCATAAAGTTATATCATTTATTAGAAGGCAATGTATACTATGGAGATGAGAAACAGACCAGGATAACGATGATCAACAGTGCTGAAGTTGAAAGCAGTGTTGAATAGGGTAGTTTGGGTAAGCTCACTGAGTAGATGCAATTGATGTGTTGATGCTCATTTTAGTGAACCATGGTTGGAGGAAACATTGCTTGTTTCTCAGACAGGCTAGAGTGTACTGGGTTGAATCTACCAGGCAGACATCTGGGTTTGGGGATGGAGGTTGAGAAAAATTCATCTAAGATATGCTGAACAGACTTGCCTGACTGGGCAGAGTGAGCAATTTTATAAGTATAAAGAAGAGCAATCAAGTGGTGAAAAATTAGTTGTGGTCGAGAAAGGAGCCAAAGGTTAAAGCTGGAAAGGCAGTACCAAATATCAGACCAAAAGTACCAACCGGTTTTAAACAGTAACAAGTGACTTGAGATTAGAAGCCAAAAGAATCTGGGGCAGGTCATGAATTAAAATGCATAATGAGTCAGAGTTCAAGGAGCCTGATTTTTTCAGAAATTCCTAGGTGGGCAAAGGTGAACTAATGAGGTTAACTGGTGGCAAAAGTAACCCAAGATGCCTTGGATATCTGGCCATCTTTCATTTGTCTATGGTAGCAGTACAGGAGGGACAAATCGATGGATGGAAGTTGACATCTCCAAAGGGTCCAAAGTAAGGAATAGGTATGCCTGATAGAGTAATGTGCTAGGCAAATGGTGCAGCATTAGGTATAAGGCAGAAACTATGATTTGGTTTCTCTGGAGAGGTTTATGACCATTCAGTCACTCTATTTAAAGGTATCTGGGGCTGCAAAATGGAATTGGGCATCAAAGAAAAAGGAGAGAGAGACTTCAGTAGAGATAACTAGACCATACAAAGGCAGAGTGTTGCACTAGGTGCAAGGTTGAGATTATGTGGGGTTAGAAGGATGTCTAAAAGAAACATACAGACAAATAGGGCAGGATCCTCAAGAAGCTCTGCAATGTGAGAAGAGTTAAAAGATAAGACACCTGTCATGGAGCACCTGAGAAGTAGATCATTTTGCCATTCTCACAGTTGGATCCTCATACTGTAAATCCCACCGCTTTCATAAAGTACAGTTTTCTTTTGAATTCTGCATTTCCTCATCTCCCTTAGGAGAGAGGTAGTATCATTTTGTGGTCAATTACTAGAGTAGCAACTTCCTGATTCAGCAGCTTCTTGGGCTTGGCAAGTGCAACCATTACCTTGGTGGGCCAGATGTACAGATTAGCTCTGGGAAGCAGTCTTGGAAGCTCCTTCATAATTCAGTGAGCTACCTATTGCCCTTTCATAGACAGTCTTTCTGTTCAAACAAGCTGGAGTGAATTCTGGTTTCTGCAACCAAGAACCCTGACCAATACAGTCGTCATAAAAACCTCTAGAAAGAGACAACTGGACAAGGAAAGGCCAATGCAATTTTCTTTCATCTGTGCTAGCACCCTGTGCATCAGCCCTTGTTTGATAGTGAAACAATTTATGACCACATCAGGATGACAGTCTCTGCCAGGAATAAAATGCTTGGGTGTTAATATTACAATATTTATAATGTTAATGCTTTAATATTGTAAAAGCAGTAATCAAAGTGATGTGTAATATCCAGAAAGAAAGGACTCTAGAAAGAAATTTGTAGGGATTGAAAAATTATTTCCTGGTCACACAATTCCAAATCATAAGTATTTTTATAAACATATTGTAGATTTCTGGATCATTGTTGTAATACCTAAATGAGATTCCTTATCATCTGACTCAATTGTCAAAATATTAGAATAAGGATAGGCATAAAAAAACAGGGGGCACCTGAGGGGCTCAGTCAGTTAAGTGTCAGATTCTTGATTTTGGTTTATGTCATGATCTCAGAGTCATGAGATAGAGCCCTGAGTCAGTCTCCTTGCTCAGCAGGGAGTTCTATTGGGCTTCTCTCTCTCTGCCACTCCCCCAACTTGTGCAAGTGCACTCATGCGAGCTCTCTCCCTCTCTCTCTCTCTGTCTCTATCTCTCTCTCTCAAATAAATAAATAAATCTTTTTTTAAAAAAAGAAAGAAAATGATACAGATAAAGAGAAGGAGAAAAGAAAGAGTAGGAGGAAAAGTAGCATCGGTCATATAGTCAACTTCAGGACCAGGAAAATGGACCAGACCTTTGATCATAGCACACATGCTGCAGTTGTCATTTAGACATGAAAGGAAACGAAGGTCTACAGCACTCAGTGGTAGAAGGTAGTGTCTTTTTGTAGCGGAGGAAACAGTTGTGGTTTTTGTCCTTCCCCCAACTGTATTAATAATGGTGTTTCATTTCACTCTTAAAGTCTTTTTATTTGGAGGATAAGTAATGTGTCACCTCCAATCAGATATGACTCATGAGGAAGGATCACAACCACTTTGCTAGTTCATGGGACATTGGAAGGAGAGGTCATAGTCCTTGTATCTACCACTGCCATACTAGCTTCTTGCATAAAAGGAGGATATACAGGTATTTGATATCCTTCAGGTTACACTAGATAAGTGGGAAGGGTTACCACGTTGTCTGGAATATCAGTGAGTGTGTTTTTCCCTATATCTGAAGACAGACTAAGGAAGGATCTGCCTTCTCAGGGCCAGCATGGCAGACTCTTGATCCCTTTGTTCGCTCTATACCAGTTCAGGAAGAACCTCCTTCTTCCACTCAGTAAGTACACAGGACAGGGTCTATTGTGCCTCCCAGATGAAGGGCTGGCCACTGTGACAATCTCTTGATTACAGATTTTTCTCTGAGTTCCAGAGACAATCCATGACATCAGTGTAGGTATTTGCTCCACAGACCTGGGCAACTCTTTCTTTTCAAGCCACTTGAGGATACAGGTCCAAAGATGTGTATTTGGACTTGGGCTAGGAGCAACATGCTGACCTTAGTAATGAGCCATGTTATTCATTCCAGTTTTTACCCAAATTTGTACAAAGTGGTACAAATTTCTAGTTTCTGCATTTATTAAAGTGGATTTATTATTCCCATTGACTGATACTAAAATAAGTAAACATGAATTTTATTAGGTCAATCTTACTAGCAAAATACTGGTTCTCTTCATTTTATCCATTGGGGTTCTACTTACATCTCATTAAAAAAAGAAAGGGGTTCTGTCCTGATACTCTGAACATCACTAGTACAGCCTCCTAATTTTACCATAAAAAGCATAATACCCCAAGAATTGAAGCAACTCTGTTATAGTGTCACACAAGGTATATTTTAACTTGGTTCCCAGAGAAAGCTGTTTTCGTTTTCCTCCCCTTTTCCCCCTTTCTTAAAGAGAAAAAAAAAAATCACTGCCTAGTTATCCTTCATGGGAAAAACATCATTAGCATTTTGTATTTTTTGTAAGCTTTTCTTCTTCCCTGGGGATTATTCTACATCTGAAAAGGCATTATTCATTAATGAATAATGAGAAAGGTTTCAGGAAAGATTTTTCTCTTCAGTCTTGCTCTCAACCTACCCTCTTTCCCCAAACTGCATATGCATAGAGTGTGTGATGGAGGCCATCCCAACAAGGACAGCCATCCCTACCTATCATGGCTGCCAAAGATGGTGGTTGTCATTGACTCCGAAAACTAACGTAGCAACTTTTATTAAATAGTGCTCTTCAAATGGATGTAATTGAACACGTAAATTGGATTTACACACTCAGATTTGGGGAACAGAGACTATAAACACAGAGTAAGACTCACATTCACAAAATTATTCTGGACTGTACATACAAATCAGCTTGCATTCAATCTTTGAAAATGAGACCACATTTCTTCCGGATTTACCACACACTCCACACTGGATAACTAGAGCAAATTGTTGTCACCAAGCTCAGCTGAGAAAATATGAAATGCCCATGATGGTTATTTCTCCTCCCTCCTCATGAGGGGCTTTGCAGGTAATGTATTTACAGAGCATTTAAAATGTGATACAAACCAAGTCCCTAAATTTTCCTCCCATTGGTGGTGTAGTCTGGATAAATCACACCCTTTGGCATTTGCATTGATGCAACAAGAACATACCATGCAGCACAAATAACCTCATTTCCATAAAACGGCCTTTTAAAATTAGAAAATGTATAATTCATTTGGGGTAGTTATTACCGCTTTTGGACGGGAGGGATTTAGACTTGTATTTAAATGCAAATAACTGTATTTTTCCCAGTTACACATAGGAAGCCACAAAACTTACCCACTCTGAGATATGTCCTTATCCTTAACTATAAATTCAGGATTACTATATTAATAAAGGAAGATGTTTGCATGACCCGTTACAGTTTACAGAAAGCATGCACATCTCAGATGTGGCCCTCCACTCTCCATGAGAGGGATTTCTCACTTTAGACTCAAGGAGACTGAGGCCTGGAGAAGTTAAGTGACTTCTCAGGATCACACACTCTGAAATTGGCAGATCCAGGGCTTAATTAACCCCGGGTGGGAAGACAGAATGGACAAGCATGGAAACCCAGAGAAACCAAAGAGTGGAAACAAGGCAGCCAGAAGAAGGTGGAAATGAGAGAAAGCAGAAGAAGAGGCAGAAAACTCCCAGATAAGAAAGGATCCAAATAAACTGCAGGGAGGTAATGCACCACTTGGGATGCCTCCCACCTCTGACCCTCTCTGTGATATACCACAGCTTCCAGATATTTAAAGAACCAAGGGAAGCAAAACTCTCTGGTGGTTCACAACCAGAGTATCTGACCCTAGATCCCTGGCTCTCTCTATTCAACCATGAGGCTCGTGTCTTCTTGATGTATTCTGCAGTCCACAAACCGGTAAAGGTACCGGGTCTGGCATACAGTAAGGCATCAATACACGACAGCTAGCATAATTACCATTGCTAATATTAAGTAATGATTATATGTTTGAATATCAGGGACCCTGACCTCAACTTCATCCTTTTGGCCTTTGCATATCAGTATGTATCAAAATGTCCACCGCCTCAGCCACATTACAAATGACACCACTATGGTCAGCCCTGTCTCCAGCATAGAATCATATGGCCCCCCAGGACCTTTTATTTCTCCAACCTCAATGTCAATTCCAGCATTAACATTTTATAATCAACCAGCTTCACTGGGGTATCTGGGTATCAGAAATTGGGTTTGATCAAAGGAATTAACGATTCAAGGTACTTGCAAGGTACTTGAGGTAGCCGTGAAATTGAAAAGCTTCCCAGTCCAAAAATTAAGAGCAAGAGGAAGTATCTGTTTGAACTTGAGCAAGACACTTTCCTTTTCTGAATCATCATTCCTTATCTAAAAAATAAGGGTCAGAGAGTGTAGGATACTCATGTGGGTGTGTTCCTGAGCCCCAGGGAGGCATGGAGAAAGTGGAGAGGCTTTGTATTGTCACAGTGACACTAGGTGGGTGAGTTTTAGGACATTATACACCCTACAGTGTATGGAATACTCCTGGAGGATGAAGAATTATCTCTCCCAGATTTTCAGGATTGTCCCAACTAAGGTTACCTTAGCAATGTTCGGATGATCTCCATAGGATGTTCTAGTTTTAACATTTTGTGAGAGGCTAATTGAAATAATAAGTGCTCAGTAAATTTGCTTAGAGAGGTTTGTTTGGTTTTGTTTTGTTTTGCAGTGCCTTGGTTTTCATGACACAACATATAATTAACCTTGGAATCCATCTTTGACTTAAACAGAACCATCTTTCTCTTCTTTGAGCACATGGTTTCCAGAAAATGTGCATTCTCATTTCCTCTAATCTTTCCCTCACTTACCTACATCAAAGCCTCAGCACATCTTAGAGCTCCAACGAGTAGACTTGGAAGAAGCATCTATCCAGAGTTTTCATAGCATTAGACTCTTTCTAGCTTAAGTTCCAGGAAGTAAAACTGAAAATGGATCCTTCCACCTCTAAAATTGCTGATTTTCATATTTATATGATTGTCTTTAAAAAATATATAGATTGCATTTCCTGAGTGCCTGCTCTGTGTAAAAAGGTGTATTGAAAGCTTTATAAACATTATTGTTCATATAATAAATATTCAGTTATAATTTATTTCTCCATGTTGGGTAGGAGGAAAATAAGTTTAAATGAGGTTTGTAAATGTTCCTAAGTAGACACAGATGCTAGTGGTAGATCTAAATTTGAACACATCTGTCCAACTTGCAATTCTTGATTTCCAACTATGTGGCATTCTTCTCTATAATTCTTCTCTGTTAGAAGGGGCATGGTGTCCACCTGACATTAACCATATGCAATACCCAGGTCCAGGTAATAGCAGGGCTGACCCAAGGAGAGAGAGGCTGGTTAGCATGTGTGCCATGTATATACCAAACTCCTTGTTTATATTACTGGCCATTTTGTCCCTTCAGGAAATCTCCACTCCCACATTAAGAATGAGGTCTCTCATTCTGAAAAATCATCTCCTGTCTGGAGATGGGGAAGCAAAAGAAAAACAACTTCCTAGAATTGAGAAAAATTTAGCTTTCAGATCAATACAAGAAACAACTTTCTGACAGTCAGAGCTGGTGTTGCAGAGTTAAAAGCTTGATTAATGAAAATCCATAGATTGTTATTTTGTCAAGGGCAAGGGTAAATACCAGGTCTACTGTTTACTAACTTTATGACCCCAGAAAAATCCCTTAAGACTTCTGAGGCCTTATTTCTCATCTGTAAATTGATTCATAATACTTATTTCAAATCATAGTGTAACTAAATAAGGTATGGAAAAGCCATTGAATGCCTCCGTCACCTTCTATAGGATGCTTCCATTCTCCTCGCTCTTGAAGGGTTAACAATTCCTGGAATTCTGCACCCTCCCCTCATTTCCTTTTTACATGTTCCCACTGAGCAATCCCATTCCTTTCTGGTATTCCTTATCTTCAGCCTTGAGTTTGACAATTGTGTATCTGATTGTGAACTAGACCTTTCCATTTGGTTACCATGAAGGACTTCAAGCCTGAAATGTCATTATGTGAGCATACCATCTCCATTCTTTCTTTGACTACCCCATACTTCAATCTCATGAAAGGCAAAACCATCAGTCCAATTCTAACTGTAGAATCAAAGGGTCATTTCCTATTCCCAATTTTTATTCTTTATGGACATTGACTCCTACAACAAGGTATCTGGCCTAGGTAAGCCTGATTTTCTCCAACAACAGATAACACAGACAATAAAGTGCAAGTGATAGGGACACAAGCATGTGTAAAATGGTTCATGGAATTCTGGAAAATACTAGTTGTTCAATTGGCTACACTGAGCTGACCTCAATAAAAATCCTCTAACTGCCTTCAAAAATAGTATTGTCTTTAACACTGGAGGTATTCAACTTCAGGCTGGGCAGCCATGATTATCTTCTATAGAGTAATGAATCCTTGTAACGAACATACTTGAATTTAGATTGTATGATAAAAATATAAAAAGTATACAGATTACAATCTTTTGTCACAGAAGAATCTTAAAATGGTAAAGAGGGTTCTAAAATATAGCCAAGGTTAAAAGCTATATCCTTAGGATTTGGCACACAATAAACACTCAATAAATTTTTGTTGAATTAATCAATTGATTAATGGTGTGATTTTAAGAAAAGGTAGGGATAATCCAACTTCAGGACCAAACTCTCCATCCTATAACTTTCTCATCAATATCAATTTTTAATCTGTGCTTGCCTTTTCACATTTCTGAACCTGTTTCCTTTCTTCTTCCCTTGAGAAGTACACACATCCTCAAGACCTCTTTTTAATCAACTCATCCAGGATAAGAGTAGAGATCCCCATGATTTTTCATTGCCTTCAGCAGGACTTGAGTATTTGGAGAGGGGATTGCATTCCATAATCAGACATCCAACCACCACTGTGACATCTCTTCTTAATGTCTCATAAACATCTCTCTGTAACATGCTTCAAACAGATCTCTAGACTTTTCCTTCTAAAACCTAGTTATCTCCCCCCACATTCCCTGGCTCAGTTAGTGGAACACCATTTTTAATAAATGCATTTAGGCTAAAGTTTGAAGTCATCTTTGACACATGCCTTTCTCAGACCCTATCCTATCCATTAGCAAAGATTATCCATTCCTGCCTCAAAATATATCCTAAATTTGTCCATTGCTGACCATCTCCACTCTAAATGACACAAAACTATTTTTCCATGGACTTCAGCATTCATTTCCTGATTAAACTGTCTCCTAAGTGACTAAGTTCCTTGGCCAACACAACAGGATTCCTGGCTCCTTCAACATAGATTGGGGCAGAGGACAACTGTCATAGTCAGTTTGGGCTACTATAACAAAATATCATTGACTGGAGAGTTTAAACAACAAAAGTTTATTTTCTTTCAGTTCTGGAGGCTGGAAAGTTCAAGACCAGGGTACCATCATAGTTGAGTTTTGGTGAGGATCTTTACCCTGGCTTGCAGGCAAATGCCTTCTCACCGTGTCCTCATATGGTGAAGAGAGAGAGAGAGCGCACGCTGGTCACCTTTCCTCTTCTTATAAGAACACTAGTGCCATCATGACTCTCCTCCTTATGACCTCATCTGTATCTGATTACCTCCTAAAGGCATCACTTCTCAATCCTATCACACTATAAGGTTAAGTCTTCAGTATTTGAATTACAGGGGTCCAAGAGCAAGTGACAAAGTAGTTTCTTGAAGTGAGAACAAAGGTCCAAGACTGTCTCATCACCATTGAAACCATTGATCTCAAACAGCTTATAGACAATCAGAATCCAGGGAAAACACAGAAGTCAGGGATGATCAGAGAAAGAGATGTCAGTTAGGGCCTGGAGGAAGTTTGGGAAGACAACATGGTGCTTGCTACAAAGTTCAAAAAAAATCCCTGTGGCATCAGGAATGAATAAGATGAGGTCTCCTAGATCTATCTTCCATCTAAGTGAAATGCTGATACATGTTTAACAGGGAGGAGTCAGGGGAAAGCCCTGATATGCAGCATTTGCTAATATCCTGGTGTAAAGCTTTCCACCCTGGCTATCTGTCTCTACCCATTGGCTTGTACTCCTGGCAATGTCAGTTTCCTAAAAGAGCCTTAAATGCAGAGTAGGAACTACAATGGTAAAATGTAGGTTTGGTATAATGGGGGAGAAAAGCAAGCTCCTCATTCTTACTCTGCAAAATAATAATTGTACTAATTGTAATAATATTGTAATAACAAATTATTATTAAAAATCATAATCATAATTTGCATTTGTGAAGCATTTAGAATGTGTACTGCACTCTGAAAAAGATATTCTACGCATCACGTGATTTAACCTTCACAGCAATTCTGTTTGGCAAGTGTCATCATGAGCTCATTTTAAAGAAGGGAGGAAAAGTCTTACAAAGGTTAAAGAATGGACACAATTTTCAGTTGGTGGCAGAGCCAGGGCAGGAATTTGTTTTCTTCTGGGTCTGAAGCCCTAGTCTCCCCTCCATACTCAGTGCCGCCCAACCCTCAAGGTCAGATTGGAACACCTCCCATGACTTGGCTGCCTGCTTTCCAGTCCACAGCGTTGGGAGGAATGCTGTCCCTGTTTCCTGCGTTTCCTTCTTCCCACAGCTCCCTCAGCCAGTGAGCTCCTCAGGCGTTTCTGGTCTCATGCAGAGCCACCCCCATCTTCAAGGTTTGTGAGGCGAGGAGAATTTTGAGTTATTGCTGCTGGTCTCTTGTTACTGCTGCTCCAGTGAGAAATTCCAGCTACGCCTATTTTCACAACAGTGTGTGTCATGAGCTGAACTGCCCCTCCCCCATTCATATTTTTATCTCAGCAGCTATACCTCAGAGCGTGACTGGAGATATGGTCATTATTAATTGATTCATTGATCAACTGATTAATTGATTAATGAATCAGGTAATAATGTTACAGTGAAGCTATAGGGGATCCAACCCAATCAGACTGATGTCCTTGTAAGAAGAGGGAATCAGGACACAGACACAGACAGAGGGAAGACAGGGTAAAGACAACCCTGTACAAGGAGAGAGACCCTTGAAGAAACCAACCTGCCTACCATGCTTTAACCTTGAGCTTCTCGCCTCTAGAACTGTGAGAATAAATTTCTGTTGTGTGATCCACCCAATATGTGGGTATTTTGTTTTGACAATCCAAGCAAACTAATGCAGCCTGGATTGTGCATACTTATATCAAATTCGTTCTACCAGCAGAGTTAGTCTGTTCCAGATGTGAAACTTTTGGTGGCATGTTGTACTCACTTCAACTAAAGTGCATATAACCCTCCCAGACAGAGAGAGCACCAAGGGAACTGGTAAAAGTGTACTGAAGTGCCTGACCTATGGGGGGATGGAAAGACACAAAGCAGATGGGGTTAGGATGAGGGTAAAAGGACTCACATTTTGTGCAAGTCACACCTGCTCTATTTGTGCCACGTGTTATCCTAAGTCCTCAACATGCATTATCTCATCAAGCTCTTATTTTAAAGGAAAGGAAGCAGGCACAGCAAGGGCAAGTGACTTATGTCCTTCATGTAGGAAGTGATGTATACTTGGTAACATCCCAGGTCCATCCAGAAACCTGGTTTTGGCTATGACTCCAGGTTTCCCTGAACCACAGGATGGTGGCAGAGTTTCGAATGAGTGCCTACAGTGCAGTAAAAGGGGAAACTCAGTGTGTCTGCAGGACACTTGGGGCCCAGGCTAATTCTACCTGTGGAATCTGAGGACTCAAGGTGAATGTGACTTGGGTGCTGGGCCTTACAGTAGAAGTCACTTTGATTGGGATGGAAAGGGAAAGGGCATTGCTGTGAGCCAAAGCAGAGATAATGCCATGCAGGGGTTTTCTAGGGAATATTTAGCAACTACTGTTTGGACAGTGGGGTGGTAAAGGGTCATAGGAGGGACATGGCTAAAAATGTGAAGATTATCTTCCCTACCTTCTCCGCCTGCCTATCTACATTTGCCACTGTCTTATGATCAAGTTGAGCAGGATTTAAACCCAGGATTACCCTTCACTGCCAAGTGACTTTATACTTCTGGCCTTTATCTGGGGACCTGCACCCTGTGACTTGCTTTCAGGCTTCCTTAGTTAGTATCTTAATTCCTGCCTGGTCTTCACCCACTCCAAATGCTCCAACCTACAGATCTGTATTGAGGTGTACCTTTCTCTCAGAGCAGGACGTTGCCCTACCATAATTTTGACAAGGCCATTTGGTGCAAGGAATGATGGTGTGATCTGTATAATGTCACCCTGGTGAGGTTCAGGGATGGGAGGAACTGAAGAGAGCCACTAGACCTGGGTTGGGGTCAAATATGGGTTGGGTTGTTGCACCTGGGTGACTCAGTTGGTTAAGTGTCTGCCTTCTGCTCAGGTCATGATACCAGGGTCCTGGGATTGAGCCCTGTGTTGGGCTCCCTGCTCAGTGGGCAGTTTGCTTCTCCCTTCCCTTCCTGCTCATGCTCTTTCTTGCTCTCTCTCTCTCTCTCTGTGTGTCTCAAGTTAATAAACAAAGCCTTAAAAAAAAATGGGGCGTGGATAGAGTGCCTGCCAGGATGTCTATTGGTTATAGCAGTCTTATCTTTGAAATTCTCAACATTTAATGGTCTGAGTTTAGACTATATAACAATGTTCTCCTATTGTGATAGCATTATTAAATCCTATGCAGTTCCCATTATCTCTGTTTAGAAATCCTGTGACCATTAGCTTATTTTTCACGTGTACTCTGGTTACAATAATATCTATTTTACCCACCAACTTAGAAAACTCCATCCTGAAAATGCCACTTTAAAGTCTGACTTTCGCCAGATAATCTGATCCCAAAACTGTTCCCATGAAGAGTGACTTACAGTTCTTGAGTTCCTTTCTCACACACACCCTCAGGCAGGAAGGTGGCTCATCGGTACCAGGGTGTTGTCTTTGAGCTGGAAGAGGAGGGCCGTGACTAACTAACCAGACACTTCCCTATAATGAAGCCACTTCCTGGTTCATTCCATCCTTCCATCCTTGCAGAAAATGCTACACCCACCAAGTAGAAGTGTTGAGCCCCTCACCTTGAAGGTTTCTGGAAGAAGCATAATCCTGTGAAGCTGGATGAGCTTTGTGTCATTTGTTCTATAACCACAATTTGTATCTCTTCTGCCCCACCCATAGTCCTGCTGCAGTCATTCAGTTTGGGAGCAGCCCGGAACAATGGCAGAAGCTAGGTTTTATCAGGTTAATGTTGATTTTCAGCTTCAGGATTTGGGCCTATGGCTTAGGCTTGCTAAATCTTAGTCTCCTCTTCTGGGAAATGACATTAACTAGATTCTCCACAGGGTGATTGGGAGGCTTAGATGAGATATCATGGGCCAAACCCTTAGGTAACATTGTCTAAACATAGGGCAATGGCTCTGAGATGAGTCTAAGAGCTTTCAGCTTCAAATAACTACCAAGAAAACAAATGGTATATCAGGCCACATTAATGCAAATGAGGTGACCAGGGAAGACACAATGAGAGTTATGCTTAATGCAAGCTGATCAGATCAAACTGGGATCCCAGTGTCACCTCCAGGAGTCACAAAGCAAAAATAAGGTTGATTCAGGGTAGTCTCAGGTAGACTCAGACAAGCAGACTCAGGGTCAGAGGAGAAGAACCAAAATGTGGAGCGTCTAGCAATGAAATGCATAAGGGATGTTTAGAAAAAAACTCAGGTGGTTAACCTGAGGCACACAAGACTTGAGAGCCCCTAAAAGGCGTCGGCGATCACAAGAAGTGCCACCACGAGGATTCCAAAGGAAGAATTGGATGCAATGGGTAATAAGTAAGGAAAAACAGACTACAAGTCAAAATGTAAAAAGAGTTTTCAGTGTAATGATCCTTGTCAGCCCAGAACAAGGGCTCCTGGCTCAAGAGTCTCCCTCGTACTATTGAGTCATGCATCTGCATTCTTGTATACTCTCAGGCAAATTAAGGCAGACATCACTTTACTCAGCAAAAATATTCCTGAATAGCTGCATGTACATCACAAGTCGATACGAATCATGTTTTATCAGTGACCTCCATTAATCTGCTGAGAAGTTTCTAAATAATTCAACTCTGCTTTTCCTGGGGCCAAGTTCAACAAGCCAGGTGTTCCACCATCCAATGTTAATATCTCCTCATTGTGTCTTCCAAGAACATAACCAGCAATTGTTCTCTCTTTTGTGCATTAATTTCCCCTTTATTCTCTATCAGTCTGAATAAAATTATATAAGATTTTTTTCCCATTAACTCTCCCTTAAGTTTCTATCTTTGCCTCTACTTATCTGCCCATTTCTTTGTCCCATGTTCAATGACTTTGTTCAATGTTCAATGACTAGTTGACATTCACTCTCTCCAAATCATTTCCTTTTGTTTCCTCTTGAGCTCAAGCCATCGTTTTGGTCACCCCAGTGCTCCCAGATTCTCCTGTCATTCCATTCTCCAAAGCCCTCAGCAATGCTAAGTTAATGCTCAATTCAATTCAGTCGGTTGCCTTGACCTAATAGTATTTAATGCATGCTCTCCTTCTGCCCGGTCATACTTTCTTCATTTGACTTCCAAGACACCTCCCTCTCTTGTTTCCTTCTGAGCAACCTCTTCAAAGTTGACTTGGCTTGTTTCTCTTCATTCTAAAGACATCTAGCCAGGCCTCAGAAACTGCACTTTCTTTATCTGGACTTGTTTCCTAGGGGACAGCATCTAGATGCATGGCTTCATAGACTATTCCTGCTCTGGCAAATCTCAAATGCGCATCTCTAGCCAGGACCTCTCCTTTGAATCTAGATGTGTAGTCCAAATGCCTACTTGACATGTCCACTTGGAAGCTGAAGAGACATTTCTAATTCAAAATATCTAAAACTTCCTGCTATTGTCTGCTTGCCACTCCATCTATGCCTACTAAAACCTCTTCTTTCCAATCAGCAGTGACTTTAGTTCCTAGTTGGCCAGGGCAAAAACTTCAGAGACATTCTTAACTCTTTTCTTAACTCTCTCGATCTTCAGTTAATTCTTAACTGTCTCAATCTTCAGAGACGCTCTGTCTATTTTTGAACTGGGGCATCAGTCTTCTCCTACACTCAGACTGGAACTTACATCACTTGCTCTTCTGGTTCTTCAGCATTTGGACTTGGACTGGAGCTTCCACCATTGGTTCTGCTGATTTTCAGGCCTTCAAACTCAGATTGAAACTATATCATTGGCTTTCCTTGGCTTCCATCTCGCAAAAGGCATATCATGGGACATCTCAGGGCCTGTAATCACATGAACCAATTCCTCAAAATAAATCTCTAGTGATGTATAGAGACAGACAGATTCTATTGGTCTATTTCTCTGGAGAATCCTGATTAATATAAAAAAAATCCCGTTAATTCCTTATTCTTTGAAAATCTAGATTTTCACCACTTAATTTAGCACTTCCACTCCTTGACCCAAGCTACTGTGGTTTGTCTCTGGATTATTGGCAATAACTCCTAACTACTCTCTCTCTCTCTCTGGCACATGAACCAAGAATGCTCTGTAGATAAAAGCAAAAGTAATTAATTAGAGAGGCAAATGAGTTCACATAATTTCTTAGCACAAATCCACCAAAATGTTTTCATCATTCAAAATAAAATCTGCTTTATAGACACACCAAGAATGCTCTTCTTTAAGGTTTTATGTATACTCTTCCTTCTAAAAGGACTATTGTTTTCTCTATATTTTCATTACTGCTTCTTTATCTCCTTCAAGTCTTTACTCAAATGTCATTCATGCCTTCCTTGAACACCTCTTGAAATGGACACACCCTTCCCTGTCCCAGTGCTCATTAGCTCACTTCCGTGCTTTTGCTTTCATTCATAGCATTGGTTACCATTTGCCATATATTTTTTTTTTCTTTGCTTACCTTCTATCTCTTTCCTATTATATTATAAATCTGGTCAGGGGATTCTTTCTCCACTTTTGTTCTATAGTCCACCTCCTGCATCAGGAATAAACTTAAAATAGATACTTCAGGCCACATCTATGGGGAAGAGTAGAGAGCAGTTATGGGACCCCTGGGGAAGCTATAAGAGAATTCCCCACAGAAACTGCTCTGTTCAAAGAGGAACATGGTCATTGTCAAGTTGATGCTAGGCAGAGAGAGAGAGAGAGCACCACAGGAATAAATACCTCACCTCTCTTTCCTTTTACATCCATTTTCTTGCTGGTGCATCCCATTGACCAAATGTAATAAGAAGCCAAAGGATAGGAACCCACAGTCCACACAAGTTACTTTCCCAGGGTACCTACCAGAGGGGACAAGGGTGGAAAGTGAATCCGGAGGGATAAATAATGGAATGTACCAAACAGAGAGTAGACAGTGCAACAGAAAGAGAAGCAATACCTTAATTTTCATTAAAGAACTCATTACTCATCGGGTTTTCTTCACCTGAATGAATTCCAGGTGCTTCTGTGATGATGAAGAGAAATTGGCAGGGAGATATTGATCCAAGGTGTCTGTTTTCTTGCTTTCGTTTTCTTTTCATTCATTTCTTTCCAACAAGAATGGCATTGGAAAAAATGCATTTGACTTTGAACACTTGTTCCAAAAGGGATTTCTGATGGTTTGGCTAAATGCATATAGTGCAGCAAGCAGAAACATACAGAGCATTGGAGATTTATGCTGTACTTGCATGGAGAAATGTAGGGAAAGGGAGGTTCTCATTTGAACTTCTGAGCATTTCTGAAGAACAAAGATTGGGTTAACATTGGCGTTCAGCTTTCCTGTCTTCCTAAACAATATCAACCTCACTAAACAAGAGTTTCACAACACTAAGCATTTTTATGAGGTCATAATCACCTGGGAACTTACAGCCCACACTTTGGCCCCTAACTATCTGAGTCTATGGTTTGGCATCATATATGAACCTTTTGAAGTCCTGCTTTATTTAGATCTCAGACTCATTAACCCCACCTGATGACAGTCTGACACCCTAAACCAAATCCTAAACTTGAGTTAAATGTTTAAAGTAAATTAAGACCCAATATTTCTTCAGTTTCACATTCCCCTTACTACTTTCTAGAAATGCTTTTGCTGATAGTCATTTACTCAAGTTTGTTTTTTTCAAATTAAAGGTTGTAGGATTTCTAAAAGTTATTCTAAGTTGAGTATTCGTTGGGTCCTGTTTAGTTTACCACCATATGAAGTGAGCATGAAAAAAAGCTCAAAGAAGAGAAGAATGTCTGATATGTTTTGGGACTCAGCCCTACCAGTTTCTCATTGGTATACTTAGGTAATTTATAAACTTGTCTGAACCTCATTTCTCATCTGTAAAATGGGAATGATAATACTAGCACTTAGTTTATCGTTCTGTCACATGAGGACTAAATAAGTTGACATCTTTGAAGTAGCTTAGAACAGCAACTGGCACAGAGTAAGGACGATACAAGTATTTGTTGAATAGAACAAATTGCAATCTTTTGAACTTTCACTTTATACCTTTCTTTCCCTTATTCTGCTGAAAAATAGAAAGTAGCCTCAGCTTTTAGGAAAAATACAGTGTGCTCTATAAGAATATAACACATAAGATAGTATTGTTTTGGAGAACCAATTTTTAACCTATTCATAAAATAAATAAACTAGGAGGTGTTTTAGACAGAATGATGTCCTCCAAGCCCCCAAATATATTCATGTCCTAATGCCCAGGACTAGTGAATATGCTTACTACATGGCAGAAAGACTCGGAAGATGTGAATAAATTAGGCTCTTGAGTTAAGGAGGGTAGCCTGGATTACCCAGGTGAGGCAATCTAATCCTTAAAAATTTTCCCAGTTGTCATCAGAGGAAGGAGACATGACTCTAGAAGAATGGTTGGAGAGGGGTGCCACATTGCTGTCTTGGGAGATGGAAAAAGAAGCCATGAGCCTAGGAGTATGGGTGGCCTCTTGAAGCTACATAGGGCAAGGCAACAGATTCTCCCCTAGAATCTCCAGATATCATGATTTTAGCTCAGTATGATGTGTGCTGAACTCTTGACCCATAACTACAAGATGATAAATTTGTGTTGTTTGAAGCCATTAAGTTTGTGATCGCTTGTTACAGCAGGAAATAGAAAACTAATACAGGTGGCAGGTTTTGACTTATGAAGGGATTCTCATGTCATGTAATGTTTCTAGCAGTATTTGTATATCCATACCAATTTACCTTTTTGGGAGGTGTTTGCAAATGAAGTTTTTAGTCACGTGTTTTTGCCCTATTTGAATTTCACCGATGCTTCAAAATTGAGAAAGAGAAACACCACAATGTAGTTAAAAGACAACAGGCTTTTCTGTTAGAGACACTAACTCTGGTCTTAGAGTTGCCAGACCTGCCAAATAATTTTTGAGTATATGTTTGATGCAATAATTGCAACAAACAGAAAAAAAAAAGACATCAATTTTTTATCTGAAATTCAAATTTAGCTGAGTGTCCCATGTCCTGTATTTTGTCTGGCAAACTTACCTGTGCTGGAAAAATAACTATCACAGATATAAGTGGACCCTAAATGGGGGATTTCAACCCTGGCTGAATATTGGAATATCCTGGACAGCCTATATAAATCCCAGTCCCCAGCCCCAGTGATCTAGTGATAATTTAATCACTATTTCTGGGGTTAGGTCACAGGCACACAGGCATGAGTGTGTTTCTAGGTCTTCAGGTGATTCCCAACATGCAGGTAATAACTCACACAGTGGCTCTCTAACTATATTATGCATGAGAACCACACAGAGAACTTATGAAGATGCAAATTGCTGGTTTTATCCCAAGAGATTCTGAATCAGTAGGATTGGAGGGGGAATTTAAGATCTGTTAACCAGCAACCTGGGTGACTCTGATGAAAGATCCATGACTCACACTGTATGAAACCTTGATTTTACCTCTCTGAACCTGTAGCGGCAACATTAAGTATAGCGAAACTCACTGAACAAGTTTTATGAGGATTATATGGCTTACGTATACATGCAGAAGAAATTAACATAAATTGCTGAAAAGATAGTCATCTGAATCATTCTCTTCTTCCTACATTTCATGTTGCCCTGAAGCTTTCTTTAGCTGTTCTGAGCCCCACCTTTTACCTCTACCATCCTACAGGACCAGGCATTTACGTCACATAGCTTAGCCCAGATTAAACACCATCTTTAATTGTTCTTTCTAACGTCAGGGGTACTCATCTTGTTTTCCCAAAGGGTTTTGAGTTTTCTATTCATGAGTAGAAGTAACAAGGATCACCACTTTGTTTTTCAGATTAATCATCCAATGATCCCGAAAGCTTGGTATTTTTATCTCCATTGTCCAAGACAATGCCAAGTCTCCTTGTCATTCCCATTGGGACTTAATAGCTCAGAGAACGTTTTCATGGTGAGGCAAACATATGAAACTGCCTTTTCAATTCCAGGACAGATACGCTTTCATAATCCACCCGCCTCTCCTGAAAAGAGATCAGTTTCTTAAGCCTTTGGTGCACTTCCCCCACCCAGCCCCACTCTGAGGACATAGTCCAGCCCGAAGCACGTTCCCACCAACTGAATGACCCGCACGTTATGGAAAACACACTGTGCACGGAAGGAGGACTTTTTCCTCTTCTTCCTTGATTCTTGGCGCCTGCACTTTCACAATGCCTGCTTGGAAGGACATGAATCCAAGCAGGCAGGCATCCGTCCTCTATCCCAGGGCCACCTGGGGCTTGCCTGAATGGCCCAGGCCCACTGGGTTTGAGAGTCAGGAAATTAGTGGCTGCAGGGTCAACCAGGCCCTTCTTAGAAAAATAGCTCACATTGTTCTGACTACGGGGAATAATATCTACACATATTCTAAGGCTGTTCTGAGGAACAATGGCAGCACTTACCAGACCCATCCCCCACTCTGCCAAACAGATATGGCTTCCCACGGTAAAGGCAACTAACAAAAGTTTTTCAGTTGATGTAAGGAATATTTAATAAGTGGAAACAGACTGTATTCTATGTGTGGTTTTCATTTCCACAAAGCTCTCAAGTTAATGTGCATTGTGTATGGACAAAAGCAGAGATTTTGGAGTTGATAGAAAGCTCTGGGTGCCAACCACACATCTGTCACTCTATAGGCATAAGACTATGGATGTCTAAACTTCCCAAGTTTCTATAATCAGGGTGCACTCTAGAGGACACATTGCCTTTAGTCTCTACCCAGACATTCCAGTCCTGAAAAGTATATTTCTATTACTCATCATGAAGAAGCTCCAGTGGTCTCCCTAGGACTCTGACAGACAGAAGCCCACACCTGACCAAAAGTCACAGGCCTAGGATACTCAAGGCCACCTGTGGTGACACCCTTGCTAAGCTGAGGCTTGCTGGCATAGGCACAAACCTTCCTAACACATCTAATCAGCATGCTTCATTTTTGATGAACCACTGGCTAAGTCATCTTGAGATACCTGGAGAAAGTGGCAGTCATGCTTCCTCTACATCTGAGGTCACTCCCAAGTCATCAGGATGCACCCCCTGAATGAAAAGGGTATGAAATATGCTGAATGTAGTGACCAGGACCTGCGGGGCTGTCTAATGGAGTGTGATGTGTCTGAACCTAGAGGAGGCAGGCCTGGAGCCACAGAAAGTCAAGGGTGATGGCAAATCATAATCCAAAGCTAAGGCTGAGGTCTGAGCAGTCCCTAGGCTAACTCCCTTATCTTCTTTGGATCTCTCCATTTTTTTAATCTTAAATAAAGAAAGAATATTTGCCGCACCAGATAATTGTTATAAAAGAGGGGGGATGCATTCCTCGTAATCATTAAAGTCTTATCAAGTCTTTCTGCTCTAGGAATATAATGAACTGATTATGAAGAGAAGCAGAATTACCTGCCAAGACATGGATTGGGTTGAATAGCCTACGTCTCACTTTCTTCATCTCTCAAATGGTTATAAAATCACAATATTCACAATAAATATTAAATGATATTGGTTGTAGAAAACTGCTTTGTAAGCATTAGGGACATAAGAATGTTTGTGGTTTTGTTTGTTTCATTTTGTTTCATTATTTTTATCAGTTTTTTCCCGTCTTCTGTCCTAATACCCAGAGAGCAAGACAGGCATATTGGGTCAATGAACTTGATGGCTATGGCTTTCAGAAATGGGCTGAGGAAAGCCACCTGGGTAGGCAGGTGAAGCACATTAGACTCAGCATTAGGTAATGCAAGCAATTCCCAACAACTGGGTCTAATATTAGGCATCAGGTAGCTTCCCTAGCAAGCAGTTAGGTTGAGGACTGGTTTGGCAGTTGAATCATGAGAGTCAGGGACCCAGTTTATGTTACATCAACACAACACAGGAGTCTTGAAATTAAGAACAATCAATTTGGTATATTGTCATAATTGGTTTAATTTATTCATTTTGAAGTATTTATTGTTTGCAATATGTCTCAGGCAGTGTGCGAGGCATTTGCAATGAAGAAGAACAACAGTCCTTTCCCTCATAGAATGAGCATAGAAAATGGTAGGAAGACAGACATAAAAATAAATAACAAAATGTGAGATAAATGTTTACTGTGGGTATATATCATTGCTCAGCATTTTTTCCCTGTAACATTTACCATTTCATAAAGTTTAAATGGAACCCCTACCCCCAAGCTCATATGTAAACAGGATGAACCAGAATATGTTTGGCTTATGAATGTATATATTATTTTTCTCCTGAATCTATTGAGATTTCTTCAGGATTATAAGTTGTGGAGACAAGAAAGACCTAGGAATGCCAGTTACCCTCTTTCCTTCCTCCCAGACCCTATGTGATAATAGAGCTCATACACAGAGGGAAGCAGAGGGAAGAGAGGCAAGAAAGCTTACACCATCATTTGAGTCCCTGAATCCAGCAATGCCTGAAGCTGTGAGAACCTCCAAACCTTTCTCCTACACTGGTTGGAATTGGTTTTCTGATTTTTTTACAACAAAAAGAGGTCATACTGATATAAATATTATAAAGGAAATGCAAATTTTATGGGAGCATAGAGTTTCTGAGGGTCTGAGAAGGTACCAGAGAAGGTAACTTTTAAGAGGAGGGCTAGTCTTCCAGGAGAGGAATTGAGGAAAGAGTGAAGATCTAGATCTAGGGTAGGGCATGCAGAGTTTAAGAACCTTAAAAATCATCATTATGACTAGGACAAAATTTACTAGGAGTGTGTGCACATGCATGCATGCTGGAGGAGGGAGGATTGAGGCCAGGAAGGACACATGATGATAGATTTCCACCACTGTCACTTCATGGCTTTGAATATGTCATAATATCTTTCATCTGTGAATTAGAAATTCATTGGGATGATGTGAGGTTTAAATAAAATTACTATGGTCATATATATGAGGGTACCTGTCTACTTAGGGTACACATTAAGCAAAGAGCCTAAAGTTTCTCCTATGCTGCCACTTGCATTTGCTGCCGAATTATCTGTTAATGGGCCACATGCATGCCTCAGTCAGGGCCCCCAGCTTTTTGAATTGCCTCTGCTCACTGGGAGAGTTCCTGGGAAGAATCCCCAGTGTCCCAGTAGCATAGAAAGAGAGCATCTGAGCTGACCACCTGGCTCGGGGCAGGCAACAGGCAATCCAAGGCAGCAGACCAACAGCCCAGCATCAGCAAAGCAGGTGTGCCAGTCACTCAGCTCCTTCAGGTACTGTACAGAGTCTATAATACAAGGTTGACCAGGAGTGGCTCCCAAGAGCTTTCTTGGGCCAACACCACCAGGTGGAAGAAGTAACACAGCATGCCTTTCCTTTCCCTCTAACTAGGGTGAGTGTCATTTCTTTCTGGAGTAAAATAGCCTCCCTCACATATCAGCTAATGCTGACTAAAGTCCTTAGTACAATGCCTGGCATTGTGAATAATAGAGTAATAATGGTTAACTATTACCATTATATGGCAACTAAATGAAAGAACACCTTAGAAAGTTCAGAAGCAGTATGTGGTATATAAGGGCTCAGTGCAAAGAAATTCATTAATTCAACTAATATTTCCTAGGTGACTATTGTATGCCAGCTCCATTTCTGGGCACTGGAAAAATAGCTATGCACACAGTTTTATAAGGGTTGTGAAGAAGTGCCTGGGTGGCTCAAGTGGTTGAGCGTCTGACTCTTGGTTTCAGCTCAGGTCATGACCTCGTGGTCATGAGATGGAATCTGGCATCGCCTGAGGCTCCACACTCAGCGTGGAGTCTGTCTGAGATTCTCTCTCTCCTTGTCTCCTTGCCCATCCCTCTAGCTCATGGGCTCTCTAAATAAATAAATGAAACCAATCTTTAAAATAAGGGTTGTGAAAGTGGAAAGACTAAATAAGTCAAGACAAACAGCTCCCTATTTTTCCCTGCTCTTACAGATCTTAGCTCCTGCTGGGAGAAGTGGACAACAGAAACCAAATAAAATAAATTAATATATACACCATCTAATTGCAGATGGCAGTAAGTGCTATCAAGAAAAATAAACCAGAGCATCATCACTGTGAATGACAGGGAGCCACATTGCAGGAATCTGTTTCAGAAATGACTGTCAAAGACAGTCTCTGAGGGTGTAGAATCTCTGAATGAGGCAAGTGGGTGAGCGCGATAGAGGTCAGCATAATAAGAATTTACAGTACAAAAAGAAAATTCAAAGACCCTGTGACTGGAATAATCTTGACATATTGGAGGGATCTAAATGTTAGTAAAAGAGGAGGTGGAAGGGGGTCAGTTTTACTCTATTTTTTGAAGTTTGAACCAACGAAACTTGCAAAGAGATCAATAGCATCACATGAGCAAAAGAAGAGAAACTGAGTGAATCACGTTGATATTTACCAAGATGAGAGGGTAATTAGAGGAGGAGAAATACTGAAATAGAACAATCAAGAGGTTTCTTTTGTACATGAAAAGTCTGACAAACTTATTCGGGGTCAAGAGGAAATATTGAACCCACAGGCCAAGGAAAAGAGTTCAAGTCACTGGCACATAGTAAGTCTGTAAAGCTACGGATTCAGATAAGATCCCCAGGGAGAAGGTTCAGGTAGAAGAAAGGACTGGCCAAAGTGCCCTGTAGTGGCTAAGGTCTTGAGAGGGTAAGGACGAAGGAGACAGAGAAGAGGCCACTGAAGGAGGAGAAGCAAGAGGCTGTGGGATCCTGAAGGCAAGTGAAGAATATTTTAAACAAAGACAAGTTAAGTGTGTCCCGTGCTGCTAAGAGCCTGACTGCATGGGGAGCTGGAGGACTGACCTTTGGATTTGGCAAGATGGGGATTGTTAATGACCTTTATGAAAGCGGCTTCAGACAACAGTGGTGGCGAGATAAGGAGAGAACAGGAAGTAAGAAAATTAATTCAGCAAATAAATTTCTTGAAGACCTTTGCTATAAGACAAAGCAGAAAAATGTGGCAGTGGCTGGAGGAAGTTGTGAGATGCAAAGATTGTTTAGGGAATATTTTGCTTTTTAAGATTGGAGATATAGGGCATATTAATAATTCAGGGAACAAGGATAAATCATGTTGAAGGAAGACAGGAGACAATTTCAGCGTGAAAAATGTGCCTGAACAGCAAAAGCAAATGGAGCCCAGTGTACCAGTCATAGGCGTGGCCTCATATAGGATCAGGGACAGCCCATGCCCTGATGAAGGCATAGGGTGTGAAGATGGGGCTGACTGCATGGGAGCTGAATCGTCCTCTAGCTCCTGGACCAGAGAGGACACCTGTGTATGTTAGTTTCTTCTCACTGTCTGGGTGTGGGACTCTTCACAGAATTTTTTATACTAACAAGGACTCTAACTTGTTCTGTAACCTAAGAACTAGTACTTAGAAAGTCCTTGACCTCACTTTGCTCTACAAAAGAGTTTTCCATGAGTTCTTTTTCTTTGCCAATCACACTCCATTTTAGTGAGTTTCCTGGCAGGCTTGGGTACTCATTGAAAAACATTATGGAAGTTTATCAGTCCCGCCTCTCATTTAGAGTCTATCAGAGAAGCACAGTGAAATGACTGTCTGGGATTAAGTGAGGAATTCTAAAAATCTCCTGAGTGAGGAGGAGAACAAGGAGAGAAGCATAAGAAACTAGTTTTTATGAGTGCCCTTCCTCAAAACCCAGGTCTTGAGAAGTTAGTTTGGCAATTACTAAGTCTCCTCTTCTGCAAAGAGCTCATGCTTTAGAGAGAAATGGCCAATGTCTCATACCCATCCCCCTCCTAGGACCTGCATGTCAATTATGTGACCTCTCTGAGATTCCATCTTTCCACAAGATTGCTACTAACAAGCATCCATCTGAAGGAAGCAATGGTCGGTTTAAAATATCCACAGGTAGTAGTCTGGACCTTCAGCAGGGGCTCATTTAGGTCTATTTCCCTTGAAGTCATCTTTTGAACTTTAAGTGTATTGATAAAACACTTACCATAGAACTTGAATTGAACGAATAAATGGAAGTTTAACAGGCATTTCATAAATTTCAGACAGTTTCTACTATATGTAATATGGAAATCACATAATTGTCCCTGTCCTTCAAGGTATATATGATACATACATTATATCTTATGTAGATATGTCATATATTATATATATATATAGAGAGAGAGACCATACACATGCAAATGTATATAATATACTAGTACAGTTGATTCCATAATCACCACTAGAATTTACCTGCATGTAGATGGTCGAGATTTTGATATTTGTGGAAATAAGTTAAAGAACACTATATTAATTATGCAGTCAGCTAACTTGCATGAAGGATTTTTGTGTGAAAAGTCCCATTGGGTGCTATGGTGAGATGTATAAGATGCAGTCCCTCTCCCCTTACAGGAATAGTTATGTAATTAAGAATCTCAATCACACATAATTCATTCAACACCCTTGTAAGCACCAGTATATGGCAGTTTAGAAGGGAAGTAAGGCCTTCCCTTTTGGATATTACATGCTAATGGAAAGATCGATAATATAAACTACTAAATATGTCCAATTAATATGCTTAAGTATTAATACACAGCAAGAAATGGATTTCAGGTAAATTTTATGTAACTCCCAAAGTCCGTGGGCTTCTGTTCTCCCAGGGGTTGGGAAACTATTTTCTGCAAACCATATCCAGGCCAGGTCTTAGTTTTGTAAATAAAGTTTATTGGAACACAGTCACACCTGTTTTCATGTTCTCTATGGTTGCTTTCCAGCTACAACATCAGACAGAGTAGATACAAGAGGGATCATAGGATCCACAAAGCCAAAAGTCTTTGCTATGTGGCCCTTTCCAAAAAAAGTTTTCTGAACCATGTGTTATACCATATTGGGCACAATACAAAAAGAGCTCTATAGTCAACTACTTATTTATTTATTTATTTATTTATTTATTTATTTATTTATTTATGAGAGACAGAAAGGCACAGACAGAGGCAGAGGGAGAAGGAGGCTCCATGCAGGGAGCCCGATGTGGGACTCGATTCCTGGTCTCCAGGATCAGGCCCTGGGCAGAAGGTGGAGCTAAACTGCTGAGCCACCCGGGCTGCCCTAGACAACTACATTATTGAGGCCAATTTGTACTGTAAGCGACAGGGAAATTATATACTACCATATAACAAGAAGTAGTCAGCATGGGAACCCCAGTGTGAATAAAGTTAGCAGTCAAAATGTCATCAACAAGGGCACAGATTCTTCCTTTCTTTCTGTTCTGATAAGTTCAGTGGGGCCTGTGCTCATCATCCAGCCTGTCTGGTCCAGTTCCAGATGTTACGTGGAATGACAGTGTCTAGGAGGAGACAAACAAGTACCCACATCCTGTGTTCCATCTAAGAATCAGACAACACCCCCTAGATCCTCCCAGTAGACCTCTCCTTATTATGCCATTTGGCCAGAGTTATGTAACCTTCCCTTTTCCAAACTGATCACTTACCGTAGAGTCAAGACCAGCAAGTTCAGACTAAATTTGATCCTGATTCACTCCCTGAGGCTGAAGAGGGATCCACTTTCTCCTGAAACAGAAAACTATCTCCCACTTGATGAAAACTGGGAAATCATCTATTAAAATGAAAACAGGAGCAGAAAAGGGCACCAATGATATCTGCTACGTTAGCTGAAATAACAAATTATAGACATTTTTACAAAGGATTACAAGTTAAACCAAGCATCAGCATATGAGCTTCACCAATGCAAGCGTCTTTGTTTGTCTCGTTCACTTCTACTGCACCAGTATTGGAAAGCCGTAGTGGCAATGTCATATTGCCATACACTTGGTCTGAGTGATCTCAGCTCTCAAGACCTAATGAGAAAAGTCAGAATCAGGCAAAGACAAGTTCTAGGAGATGAGAATGATAATCCAGCTTCTCATTTTATATACTCGCCACAGTCTTGGAGAAGCACAAGAGACCCTCAGGTAGAGAAATATTTGCTAAGTAAACCATTTTCAACAAGTATTTTTCATGGTCAGCTCTATGTTTATGTAGCTCGTACAAAACTAAATTATTCAGCAACTTGAGAAATTTCATTGCATCTGCTCGCCATGTCAGGCTTTGGGATAAAGGAACAAAAATGAGGTCCCTGCCCTCGGGAAGCATATAAACCAGAAAGAAGGAAAGATGCATCAGGGCGGAATTCCCGGAGAAGGTTACATCTCAGATGAGCCCTGTAGAACGATTGGGAAGTTTTCCAAGTTACAAAGGGCAGAAGAGTGAGCCATGCAGAAGAAGCTACCTGCACATGCTCAGAGATGAGAATATGCCAATTTGAGAAATTCAGAATCTGGGCTAGGAGTCAGGAGACCCAGGTCTGAAGCCCAGCTCTGACTGAGACCACGTCACTTTATTCACTCATTTATGGTGTCTCTCCGAGGTTGAGAGATGCTCCAGGCACCTCAGTGTTCTGATGTCTCTGATGTATTAAAAAATAAACAAAGAAACCCTCAAAAATGTTTGTATTTAAAATTACAGAAGAAAATATCACCATAACAATTATCTTAAGATCAGGTTTTATGAAAATAATTCATTAGGTCACTATAGCAGTAGCGGCCAGAAAATGAGATTACTTTAAATTTCTATGAAGAACGTTTTTTTCCCCGAAATTCTATAAGTTTGTATATTACTGCATATTTAAGTTCTTGTGGAGACAGTACCAAGGTCTAACTTTGAGGACATTGTTTATTTTATTTTATTTTTTATTTTTTTAATTTTTTTTTTTTTTATGATAGTCACACAGAGAGAGAGAGAGGCAGAGACACATGCACCGGGAGCCCGACGTGGGACTCGATCCTGGGTCTCCAGGACCGCGCCCTGGGCCAAAGGCAGGTGCCAAACCGCTGCGCCACCCAGGGATCCCGACATTGTTTATTTTAAAACTCAAGTCCACATTGAAGTACCCAATCCAATTTAATGACTATGTACTATTTATTAGTACATTCTAGGAACATTCCAGGGCTAGGCATGGAGACATTGGCTACAAAACAAGTATGACACTGCCCTCATGGCCCTGACAGACTCATGGATATTAAGGAAATATTAATAATTCTATTAGTCCACATCAAATTAAGTGCTTCGAAGAAAACACAATCCCTCTGTAGGTCTCAGTTTCTACATTTACAAAATAAAGGGGAAAAACTGCATCTCTTAATTGATCCTGATATTAGAACTTCTACCACCTAATCAGTCCATGGAGATAAACCTGCTTGGAACAAGTCAAATAAAAGGCATAAAGGAATGATAATCAAAAGGACAGATGGATTGCTTAGGAAACACATTAAGGCAGAGCTAGAAGCTTCTATTCAAGTACTAAGATGAAATGAAGTCAGAGTTAGAAAAGAATGAAGAAATGAAGGAGTAATGTAAGAAACTTTCTCTGTGGGCATCAAATCCAGGGAGCTCTTAAAACCAAAGGGCTGTTGGGGAGCATCCATTTGCATCCCATAACTTTACAGATAAGAGAACTCAGGGTAGACTAACAGATCCATCCAGAGCAAACAATGAGCTAGAAGTGCTGAAATTTTAAGAATAGCATTTTATGGAGTCTGGTAGACTTGTTGATTTTCCGGAAACACAGGTTAGCTGAGTCAGAAAGGTCATTCCTCTAGGCCAAGCAACCCCCTGATATAGGTAAATGTTTCACATCCAAGAAGAACAGCAACAGGAATAGACTCAGCCTCAATCTTAAGAGGTCAGGAACTTAAGCCCTGGAGAGATTGGTATATTTGGCCAATGAATAATGTTAGCAATAAAAACTAGGAAGCAGATAGAAGTTGTAAAGAAGGAAATGAGGAGGAAGGCATTTAAAATTCAAGCACTACCATCCTTGGAATGGGTTGTAGAATTTCTTAAGAAGTCAAGCTCTCCTCCACTGAGTAGAGAGGCTGTTTTTTGCCCGCAGAGACTGGGACACTCTCTTTCTTTCCCTCTGTGGCCTCTCTGAACCAGATTTCAGGTCTCCGCTTCTGAGAGCAGGATCTTGAAAGAAGTCAAGAGAGCCAAGAGGGACATAAGGCTGCCCTCCCAGCAGGTTTTCCTGATGCCTAAGCTCAAGGACATTTCATTTACACTCTCAGGAAAACGTAGAAAACCTGACTCCTTTATTAATCTTTCCACCAGTTCAAAAGGAAGGTGTGTCATTTCCCTTTGATACTGCAGCATAAACTTCCAGAATAAAGATACCAACCATGCTGCTTGACAATGTAAGGACTCTCAGGAAGGCTTTAGGACACTAAGTGTATTTTAACTTCTGCCATCAACACTCAGCTTCCTCTTCACTCTTGTCAAATATTTCTGGTTAGATACTCATCTATCACACACATTTTGACTATATAGTGTCAATTTCTTGTGTCTTACAATTCCACCATCCCAACTGACAACAACAAAATCTAGATAAGTCCTGCGCTAGCTAACATTTTCCACATTCCTTTTTTGTAAAAAGGCACAAGCCTGTCATTACAATTTTCTACAACTCATGGGATGTAATCAGGACTTTGCCCTGTAATATATCTATGCTCTTTTGAAATAAATATGTGAAGTGCTTATTAAAATGTGAAGCTTTTCTTAGCAATGTAGAGTTTGAGAATTACATTTAGATCCATTATTTCACCCCATGCACTCAATAGTGTTAGACTCCAGCAAGTGGTAGACAATTTGCTTAGGAGGAAATTGAGGGCCAGAATTTCTAACTTCAGAAACTAAGGCCCCAAGTACCTCAATTATTTGCTCAAGGCCATGCGTCTCCTAAGTGTGAAGATAGGCAGGCTGTTACTCAGGATTTAGGATAGTGAAGACCATGCTGTACATGACATTATAGCTTATTAGGGAAAAAAAATAAGCAAATCAATAAATAAACAAATGGGTAAATAAAAATGAATTTAATAACTACCTCTTGAATACTCTCCTTGATTACAAAGAATAATCACACATCTTATCTCAACCTGACAAAATCCCAATGAACTTACATAAAGAGGAAGAAAGCACTTAATTTCAAAAAGACAGAATTCAAAATCTGGAGTTAGCATGAGCTAAGCATTTAATATTGTAGGTACTATTATGTGTCTTTCTCCTCATTTAGCCCATGCATATCTTGATGTAGAAGGGTATTCTACTGGGGTGCATGGGCGACTCAGTCCATTACGTGGCCAACTCTTGGTTTCTGCTCAGGTCATAATCATCAGGCTCCAGGCTCGGTGGGGAGCCTGCTAATGGAGTCTTTCTCTTCCTTTCCCTCTGCCCCTCCCTCTGCTCCTGCTCACTCTCTCTGTATATCAGATAATTAAACAAATAAACAAATAAACACTCCTTTTTTTAAAAAGGAGTGTTCTTTACCATAGGATCAACTAGTTGAATAAATCAGATAATTAATTTAGAATTAGGAAAAAGTTCAGTATTTTAAGGCTATTGTAAAGACTGTCAAATCTCATTCTTTCCTGATATCTGGAATATGAGTCTTTATAGAACTGCTTCTGACATAATGTCAGAGAGAAAAGCAGAAGCTTTGGAGTCCAGAAAGAGCTAGAGTTGAGTCCCAGCTAAGCCATTTGTTAAATGTCTATGTTCTAAAAGTTTCTTAACATTAATTAGTATCTACCCTCAGTTTCTTCATTCTTAATGAAAATAATAATTCCTCTCTAGTGGAAATGTTATAAGGATTAGAGATAATATAGTTAATGTATCTATTTGACAACTATTTATACACCCTGTCCCTCGTATGAAACCACAGGCAACCCCATTGCCAAAGTCTTTTCTAGAATAGAATAGAAATCTACTGGATCTGATTCATTCTATAACAGGCACCAACATGATTTCCTCCTCAATCATTACTGTAAGATCTTAGATAAGTCATCAAGGTCTTTTGGATCTCAGGTTCCCTTGCTGAATAAGAAAAAAAAAAAAGCAGAAAGAAGAAATTTTATGACCTCAATTGCTTCTTTCAGCTCCCAACACTCAATTTTACATAATTTTAGTGCAGATCTATTTTCATAGTGAAATATATTGGATGAAGATAGTTTTCCTAGTTATTTACACTGTGCTTTGTAGAAGTCTAGACTGCATTTCACGTTGCTGCATATGATTTCTCTTTAGCTGATATCTAGAGGTTGGCAGAGATGGTGTCGATAGACTGCACAGATAAGATATCACAATGTTAAGGGATAAAATAGGTGAAGACAGAACCAGGAACAGATTTGGGTAAAATATCACACTTTAGCTAAGAGAGTAAATATGAGAAATTGTTGAGGAAATCTGAGTAACTATGCTGATGGACATTAACACCGAGAACAAGTAATAAAAGTTGACATTAGAAATGATCGGGAAGTTGAAAAATAATACAACTTGCCTACTAGGAAGTGGATTTTTTTCAAATTATCTTCTGCACTGGTATTTAATTATCTCAATCTTTGGTAGGCTTCTCAGCAGAAAATTTTTGGTGCAAAGAGAATGAGGATCATGGAGCTGGAAAATATATATGGAATTCTAATTCTCCATGTGATCTTCCCAATTTTGAGTCCTCAAATGAAATTATCATTGAGTGTCCCCTTCTACAGGGCATACTATTTGCTATTGCAGGGTGATCTTAGTTAAGGTAACCAACCAAACTATGTACTATGTACAAAATGCAATAAGTCCACAGAATAACATTAGTCAAGGGTAGTTCTAGATCACAGATGGGTTTATGGGTGGAAGAGTTAGCATACAAGTTTACTTCATACAGTGATTCAGGAACCCAAGATGATGTCAGTTCTGCAACCTCCAACAAGAAGCTTGCCTAAACTGTCAAAGATCATTAAAGGGCATCCATGGAAAGTTTTCATGGACTCAGCCTGGATGCAGCCCACAATGCTTCCCCTACATTCTATTAGAGTGAAGGTCTTATGGCCACACCTAAGAGCAAAGAAGGTGGAAGGATTTGGCTGACTCTGCAAACAGGAAGAAGATAATGAGAGTGGGCAACTAGCATATTGTCATGGATAGGAGACCTAAAGGAAGTTCAGCACCATTGTAGACACAGGCATGTCAAATTTCTCTTATATATGGCCCACTCCTTCCCACCAAACCGAGAGACCTACACGTAGGGAAGACAGAACATGAAGTGGGAGATAATTGATTTGCAACTAAGAATAATCAAAGAAATGCTTTACAGAGTAGTTAAGAATGAGCTGGACCTAACAGATGTGATTGATATAGGAAGTGTCACTGGATAGTCCACAGGTAATTCTAAAACACATCTAAAATGTATATAGAATCTCTACTTCCACTACAAACAGACTCCACTATTAGGTTTTCAAGACAGCCAGAAGTGAAGAGTATCCAATATTCACAGAGGTTCAGAGAAATAGGTATTCGACTCATCAGAGACTGTCATTGTCTACTTGTTCCTAGTAGCATCCCTGTCCTTCCGGCCCCTAGCCTGCTCTTGATAACAAAGTTACAAGTTGCTTGTTATTTGTCATTCTTCCTTCCATAAGCACCATAGGGAAGGATATTTTTTTCTGACCTGTTTACTGGTCTAGCTCCAACACAGAGAACAGTACACAGCATAGCATTCAATGGATATTTGTGGAATGCATTGTACAGACTAAAGACTAAGCTGATTGACCAAGGGAGATCATTCTACATGAAGCTGAATCACAAAGATGAATAAAATGTCAAAGCGGAGAGGGACATTAAGAATAACTCAGTTCTGGGGCACCTAGGTGGCTCAGTCAGCTGAGCCTCCAACTCTTGGTTTAAGCTCAGGTTATGATCTCGGGGTTCTGGGATTGAACCATTAGTCAGGCTCTGCATTTGGCAGGGAGTCTGCTTCTCCCTCTCCTGCTTGTGCATGCCCCTCCCCCTGCTTGTGCATGCTCTCTCTCTCTCTCAAATAAAAAAAAAATATATAAATCTTTCAGAAAAAAAAAAAAAAGAATAGCTCAGTCCAAACCTTCTATACAGTATTGAAGAAATAGACGCTTAGGACAGGGAACTGATTTTTCCAAAATGACATAACAAATGTCAAAACATATTTTCAAATGCAACATGGTGACTTTCCAATATGCTATTGCCAAACTAGACCATTATTTAACTGTAAACAGAGTTTTGGAATTTGTTTCTGTTGTTGTTGTTGCTTTCACTTACGGTGATTTAATTTTTATTTAGTATTGCTCCTTCCTCTTACTGGCAAAAATCCATCTGTTGCCAATCATCATGCAGCATTCTGTGATCATATTTCCTTTTGCAATGCTGCATGTCCAATATGGGAGACAAATTGGAAAGTTTTATGGCATAAAAATATTGATGTCTTTAAAATATAAAGGTGAAATATAAAGAATTATCAAAATTCACTAAAATAGATAAACATCTCCCCTCCTCAACCCCCCACAGACAAATGGGTAAAGGACATGAGCACAGGAAAGAAAGGCAATGGACCCAGAGGGAGCACAATTTCCTTGTGAATCAAAAGAATACAGAAGTGAGATTTTTTTTTCTTAGCAAACTATATTGATTTTTGAAAAAGAATGATACAATCCAATATTCACAAAGGTTCAGAGAAATAGGTATTCTAATAACTGTGGAGATAATATCAAAGACTCATTTTGTTTTCTTTTTATTTTTCTCTCTGGACTTAACATTTCCTTTTCTAGAAATTTGTCTTAACAAAATAGTCATGACTGAATAGCATGTAATTTCAAAGCTTTTGATTGCATATAGGTGCGTGTGTTTAATAGATATTTAAGTGATATATGTATACATATATAACTATATAATATATATTACATGAATGTACAATATAAATTTTAAGAAATATCTAAACATAGACAAGGATATCCATAGCATACTATGACTGATCTATGAGAAAAATACTGAAAAGGAGTTTCCAAAAAGCTAAAGCTCAAATGATAAAAACAGAGGGATAGAAAACTATGTGTTTTAGTAGAAACAGTGCCTTGGTTTTGACTCTGTTTCGAACACATCTACCTGGCAAAGTCCTTAAGGACTCAGTTCTACACTTTACAAGACAAAGGTACTCCTTTGCCCACAAACTGTCATGCTGGGATGAACAGGAAAGGGATAGAGCTTCTATTTTTTCTAAATATTCATTTTTTATGCTAGAGAGAGAGCACATGAGGCAGTGCATGCGTGAGGGAGGAGCAGAGGAAGAGAATCTGAATCCGTCTCCCTGCTGAGCCCAGCTGAGGAGCCCTACAATGGGCTCCATCCCACAACCCGGAGATCATGACTAAAGCTGAAACCAAGAGTTGGGTGGCTAAAAACTGAGACACCTAGGCACCCCAGAACAGATCTGTTAAACAAGAATTTGCGTTACAAATGCTCAGAAGACAACGTGTGAAATTACTGAAAAGGGTGTTATAAGAGATGAAAGAATGAGTTAACTTCTTTGGCCCTCAGTTTCCTCAACTAAAACATAAACATGACTGGCATTTTCCAATGACATCTGATTCCAGGAGACTTTTAAAATCACACTCCATTCATAGAACACAAAAAAAGCATTTCATGCAAAGCCAGGTATACTTTTGATTGAAATTGTCTTTTAGAACAATTATGAAGGAACATATTTTTTTAGTATTAACATGTGATCTGCAGTCAGCATTGAATAATATAAATGCAGAGTGAAAATATATAAGCTAAGATGCAGAACTTAGACCAGAGACCCTTGCCTAGATGGAATATACCATAATCAGTGACAGATGTAATGCTGAGGCTTTGTGCACATGCACCACCTCATGTGACCTTTTAGATTTCTTAGATCTGGCCCAACTTTGGTTCAAGCAGATTGTCACATAGCATAAGAATTACTCTCTTAATGTATTTAATTTATTTTCTTACATTTATTTTGAAAGATATATTTTATTTTTTTAAATTTTTTATTTATTTATGATAGTCACACAGAATGAGAGAGAGAGGCAGAGACATAGGCAGAGGGAGAAGCAGGCTCCATGCACCAGGAGCCTGACGTGGGATTTGATCCCGGGTCTCCAGGATCGTGCCCTGGGCCAAAGGCAGGTGCTAAACCGCTGCACCACCCAGGGATCCCTGAAAGATATATTTTAAAAGAAAAAAAAATACTACCCCTGATTTTTTTTCTTCCTAGAATCTATTTATGTCTCTTGAAATTCAGGTGAACCATATCAGGCTGTATTGCTGGTCATCAAAATATCTCATTTCTTTTTTACTCCAATACATAAGGTGGCAGGGTCCAGAAAATATTTTGTAGATATCGAGTTCATAAATGTAGAACTCCATTCATTGTAGGAGGGATTCATCTATTGAAACATGTACCCGTCAATACCTGTAACCATTCATCCATTAAATTAATCAGAAAACAAATGTTTATTGAGTCTATACGAAGTCCAAACTCTTATATTCAGGAATATATGATATAACAACAGAATGTTTGTTCTTATGGTGTACACATTCTACCGATTATAAAGAATTTAATCAAATAATTATACAAATATATAGTTAGGAATGGGGAACCAGTACTGTGAAGGGAGAATAAAAGAATCTACAGTAATGTGTAACCAGGAAATTTGATCTCAACCAGAGAGTTCAGGGAAATAGAGTTTGTTTAAGCTGAGCTAAGACAGGAGGAATGAGGAGGTGGTAATCTGACCCCAGCCTTACCAGACTCCTTTCATTGCTTCTCACACAGGAGGAACACTCCTGCCTGAGGAAATTTGGGCTTATTTTTCCCTCTGCCTGGGAACCCCTTCCAAGACATCTGTGAGGCTGACTCCCTCATGTCCTGCAAGTGTTGCTTAATGTTACTTTCCCAATTAAGCCTGTTTTTTTTTTAATATTTTATTTATTTATTCATGAGAGACACACAGAGAGAGGCAGAGACACAGGCAGAGGGAGAAGCAGGCTCCCTTCAGGGAGCCCAATGTTGAGACTCAATCCCAGGACCCCAGGATCATGCCCTGAGCCAAAGGCAGATGCTCAATCGATAAGCCACCCAGGCGTCCCCAATTAAGCTAGCTTTGATGTCTGTTCTAAAAGGACAATCTGTGAGGGTGTCTGGGTGACTCCCCCAATCAAGCATCTGACTCTGAGTCTTGATTTCAGTTCAGGTTATGATCTCAAGGTAGCAGAGCTCCATGCTGAGCTTGGAGCCTGCTTAAAATTATTTTTCTCCCTCTCCGTCTGCCCCTCCCTGCTCTCTCTCAATAAATAAATAGATGATGATGATAGATAGATAGATAGATAGATAGATAGATAGATAATCTGTAGCCCCACCCTAGCCCCTGAAACTCTTAAATTCCCCTTATACCCCTCTACTATTTCCCATGGTACCTTCTAAATTACCATCTTGTACTTTTGTGTTTTGTTTTGCTTTGGGTGTTTGTTTGTTTGTTATCAATTCTCTGAATTAACTTACTAGATGCAAGTACCATCAGGGAAACTATTTTTTCTGCTTTGCTCATTGATGTATTCTGCATTTAGAACAGTGCTTGGATATGGTTAGATATCTTAAAAAGTTAATCAATTAATTGTTAAATTACTTAATTAATTGCATCGAGTCACAGTAAATGCACAACATAAAATATCTGAGAGGCAGCAACAATAGCACCCAGAAGAGAGGTTAAGCTTCAGATGAATGTATCAGGTGGGAAAAAAATTACACTCCATTATCTTACTTTCCATCTGCCAAAGTTGAAAAATAAGAGTAAAGTAAAACTAAAGCATGTAGAATGAAGTAAATGACTCAGATATGAGATGAAACAAATTGAGAAAACCAGCAAAAGCAAAACCTGGTTTTTTGAAAAGTTCAATAAAACCATTAAACATATAGTTAAACTGCTCGGGAGCGGGGGGGGGGGGGGAGGGAGAGAGGAACAAAACCCTCAAATCTCAATAGCAGGAATGAAAGCATAGACATCATAGGGGAGATTTTACAGATACCAACATATAATAAGAGAATACTATGACCAACTTTAAATCTATACATTCAACAACAAGTGAAATAGATCTATTTCTTCAAGTACCCAAACCCCTAAAATGACTATAAAAAGAAATTTTTTTAAAAAAATCTAAATGCTTTTATATATGTTAACCAAATTGAAATGCAAAATCCATACCCAGAGGTCATCACTCACAAATTCATTAAGCATTCATGAAAGAAAAAACACTAATGTTTGGAAGGAACATTTTCAATTCATTTTAAGAGGACAATCTAACTTGATGAATGATTGTAGCAAGCAGAACAATGCTCCCATTCTAAGAAGTCCACATTGAAAGCCCTAGAACTTGTGAATATGTTACTTTATGTAGCAAAGGATTTTGCAGATGTGATAAAGTGAAGCATTCTGAGATGAGGAGATATCCAGTTTAACCTGGATGGGCCCAAGGTAAACACAAGGGTTCTTGTAAGTGAAAGCTGGGAAAAGGGACAGTCAGGGTCAGAGACGGAGTTGTGACAGTGGCGATGGAAGCAGAGGTCAGAGTCATTTACAGCTATGAGGCAAGGGATGTGAACTGCTTCTAGAAGCTTGAAAAAGCAAGCAACCAGATTCCCCCTTCTAATCTCCAGAAAGGATGCAGCCCTGACCACTCCTTGATTTTAGTCCAGTGAAACCTCTGTTGAGCCTCTGGCATCCAGAACTGAAAGGTAGGAAGTTCATATTGTTTGATGGCACAGAATTTGTGGTGCTTTGTTATAGCAGCAATGAGAGACCTCTACAGCCACATCTGCAACCGAAAATGAGGAATTCCTGCAAACTTAGTCTATAACCCAGCAAATCGGGGACCACCTATTTCTGCTCACGAAATCCCTTTTTGCTTGGAGTGATTTCTATTTCTTGCTCTGAAGTCTGATTAATTCAGAAGTACAATGATCAGAGTCAAGAAAGCTGGTTTCTAGGTCCAAATCTATTGCTCCTATGCTCTGTGCCCTTGCGTAAGTCATGTGATTCCTTTGGATCAACATTTTTAATCTATAAAGCAAGGGTATCTTACTAGATCAATATTGTTGAAATGACAATACAAAAGATTAATTTAGGTGGATATGAGTTGCCTTTATATCTATGTATACATTTTTTTATTTCCCAAATACAGCAAGTGAAGCTGGTTTCCTAAGGTATTGTAGTATCTTAAAGTTTCCTTTAAATAAATAGTCTAGAATTGTTCAAAAGAGAATAATTTAAATGAAAATATGTAAATACAGGAGTACTTTGAAATGATAACAGGATGAGGGTGGTATGAGAAAAAACTGAAGTGCAGAGAATAGCAGGCCAGAAAAAGATCTTGCTTCTTTACACCTCTTATCCAATCAGTAATGAATGTATTCATTTATTTATTCATTAAATGTATACATATTCATGAGCATCTTTTAAGAACAAGTAAGAGCACACCAGGTTAGCCATAATGAATGTGAAATAGTCCCTGACCTGGAAGGCTTCAGAGTCGGTGAGAGCAGACAAGTACATGTTTAAAATGGTAATGCGCCAGGCTTAGACCTGGAATGGCGATACATACATGCTCCTGCTAGTTTCTAGCTTTAGAACATCTAGTGTCCCCTCAAATTCCTCCTCCTCTCAAGTTTCCAAAATGTACAACTTAAAATGCAGCTCTAACCAGGGCACTTCTTTTCTTTCCACCAGTACATGACAAACTAGAGTCCCAAGACAAAGAGCATCTGCTCTAGCATTTTGTAAATAAAGCTTTGTTGGAAATTTTACTGAAACAGGGCCATGCGCATCCCCTCATTGAGGCAATGTCTATGGATGCTTTCATGCTTTCATAAGTAGTTAGGACGGAGACAGCAGGAAAACCTAAAATATTTACTATTTGGTTCCTCATTAACAATAAAACTATTATCCTATAAAACCTTCCTTTAGGATCCTCATTTTGATCAACTGAAACCCAAACTTCATAAAACGGCACATGTAAACTTTCTAAAGCCATCCCCTAGCATCTTCCTGAATATACCTAACACGTCATCCATATCCTTAAAAACATGACTTTTCAAGATTTTTGGCCTGGGAAATGACATACTTTAGCCAAAGATTCTCTCCTTCCTTTTCTATGTGGACAATTCTTACTCAGCCCTCTCAGTCTCTCTCTCTCTCTCTAAAAAAAAAAAAAAAAAAAAAAAAAAAGCACATTTATGACCTAATCATATTCTAATAAAAAGTTTATTTTAGGAAATCCCTCGGTGGCTCAACGGTTAAGCACCTGCCTTCAGCCCAGCATGTGATCCTGGAATCCCAGGATCAAGTCCCACATCGGGCTCCCTGCATGGAGCTTGCTTCTCCCTCTGCCTGTGTCTGTGTCTCTGCCTCAATCTCTCTCTCTCTCTCTGTGTCTCTCATGAATAAATAAATAAAATCTTAAAAAAAAAAGTTTACTTTAACTTTGCCTATATTTAGTAGAATATAAAGAAATCAATGAAACTGAATGAATATTAAATTCCATAAATTTTTGTGTGATGAGCATTTACAGTTTTTTTTTTAAATATATATATATATATAAGTTAAGAGATTGAAGTATTTGTTATGGGCTGAATTGAATTGTGTCACTCCAAAATTCAGACATTGAAACCCCTAACCCACAGCACCTCAGAGCATGACTATATTTGGAGATAGGCCTTTCAAGAGGTGATTATGTTAAAATGAGATCTTTGAGTGGACCCTAATCCAAAATGACTGATATCCTTACAGGAAACAGGTACTTCAACCCACAAAGAGATTCCAGGAATATGCAGGCCCAGAGGAAAGGTCATGTGAACACGCAGTGAGGAAGTAGCCATCTGCAGGCCAAGGGGAGAGGCCTCAGAAGTAATCAAACCTGCTACCACCTTCATATTGAACTTCCAGCCTCCAGAACTATGAGAAAATACATTTCTGTTTGGTTATGGAAGCCCTAGAAAACGAATATGCTATTTTTTTGCATTTACTTCAAATTTCTCCTACCTCTTAGGACAAGAAAATCTCCCGAACTCTATTAATGATATTATTTTTACCCTGTTGAGGTCTGAACTATTCACATACTTATGTGTTCCATTCTCACTTTAAGTAGAGTTTTAGGGGCAGGTAAATTTGATTTCACCATCAGTCATCTGACCACGTGGTCTTCTTTTGAGAGTTCTTCATGATCATATGTCCCTTGCTTGACCAGATTTGTCTTCAAGTATTTTTCAAAGAAGGATAACAAGTGCTATAGCCCCTCAGTTTGTTATGATTAAAATTGTCTGTTGCCTTTGTACTTAAAAAAATTACAGAGTAGCAAAAAAAAATTACAGAGCTGAAATTTCTTTCCTTTATTTTGTGTACCTAGTTTATTAGCCTTTAGCTTTAAATTATTGAGGAGTTTAAGGGCAGACAGATGATGTGACCATGTAGGTTACATGATCATTCTGTATCTCACTCTGTCTCTGGGATGCACGGAATCTTTTCAAGTCTAGATTTTCATCTTTAATTTTTTTTTTAAGGTTCTATAGATGGATATTTCTTGTTCTAACCAGTATCAGGTAGTGACTGGTTCTACAGCCAGGATATTTACTCAACATGCGGCCTTGAAAAACCACTTAACCTCCTATACTTCAGTTTCTCATATCTGTCAAATAAGGATTGTATTGCTATCTACTTCATAGGGTTGTGAGACTTATATGAATTAGTAAATGTAAAATCATACTATATAATATTAATTATTATAAATATGCATCAATCTTTGTTTAACTTCTAAGTTGATAATAATATTTGATACTGTTATTTTTCCATTTCATTTGTGCATTTCCTTAAACCTACTGGATGTTTCTAGTTGTGTTCATTCTTCAAATAAAAATCCCCTAATTAGAAGTTCTGTGTTGGGATCTAGGGATTGGGATTGCTCCTTACCCTCCTATTTCACTCAAACTTACCTCTGTCAGTGTGCCCTAATAGATTAGGAGTTAGAAACTTATTTTGTAAAGGTAGAGATAGCAAATATTTTAGGCTTTGTGAGATACATATGGTTTCTATTTTGTATTTGTCTTTGTTTGGAGTACTATAACAAAATATCATCAACTGAGTAACTTACAAACAACAGAAATTTATTTCTCATTGTTCTGGAGGCTGGAAGCTGAGGTCAGGGTACCAGCATGGTCAGGTGAGGGCTGGCTTCCAGGTCCCAGATTTCTTGTATCTTGTATATGGCAGATGGAACTAGGGAGCTCTGTGGGGTCTCTTTCTTAAGAGTGGTCATCTCACTCATGAGGACTCCACCCTCATGACCTAAGCACCTTCCTAACACATTGAGGATTAGAATTCCACATATGACTGGGGGAGGGGAAGTCACAAATATTCAGGCTATGGCAACATTCTGATTTAAAAAATAAATAAATAAATAAAAATAATAAATCAATCAATAAATAAATAAACAAACAAATAAATAAATAAATAAAAATACTTAACCGTTCTTAGCTTAAGGGTTCTATGTAACTATGTGGGTCAACCTGATAGGCCATAGTTGCCCACCCCTGGAGGTATTAAACAATAATGAATGAATGAATACCCTAGGTACCTGGGTATATGTGTGTGTGTGTGTGTATGCATGTTCTTCTCTCGAAAGCATCCCTCCTTGTAGATCTCTGCAATGAGATTGGGTTTCAATTACAATAGTCCCCATTTCTCCCTTGGTCTTTATAATATTTCCAGATCTCATTAATCTAATCAAAAGGGGCATTGGAAGGGCCATTCAGTACTGTGACACTTTTTTTTTTTTTTGAAAGAAAGTAGCACTCTCCCCAAAGCCTAAGGAGGTTAATATAGTTGGCAATATGTCTCCATATTGTTTCCAGAAGTTTCCATATTGGGCACATATTCTTCCCAAGATTTAGTTTGGAGTGGTGTTCATTTCCTTTTATTGAGGTCAGAGTTTTCAATTTTTGTTTTGTTGATAGTCAATTTTGAAAGAGGTGAAAGTAGTAAATATTCCTTCAAACTCCCACCTTAAAGCAGAAGAAGCATGACCACTTCAAGTCTACCTCTCATGCAAAGTTACATGGTTCTTGAATCTAGAAAATGAAAGATCTGGCCTCTGAATGCTCAATAAACTTTGGTTGAACGAAATAATGCACAAAACCTCATCACTTCACAAATGCAGAAGCTGGGTGAAATATGTATATTTGGCATCTGTTTCAGAAAATACCAGTTGCTTATTTAACCTTTTATATTTCAGGGGACTATTTTTTTAAATTTATTTTTTATTGGTGTTCAATTTGCCAACATATTTCAGGGGACTATTGAATGAAACTGGCTCCTGCATACATATTCCTCAGTGGAATCCCCTCATCCCAGCCACCTCCAAAGGTTTGCTTCCTTTCTCTGCTCAGCAGAACAAATGAAAGAGATTAGGTCTCCAAGAAGCACATGAAGTTTTTAGAGAAAACAAAAGAAGCGTTGCAGTTTTCAAAGTAATTTGCAGGGCCTCAACATGTAGGTGGTGTGGCTTTGCTGACGAAAGTATGAGTCCTATGAGGGTGTGGACTAACTGGTCTCTGACTCTACTTTGAAACCTGTGCTCTAAATGCCTCTCAAAAATAAGTCTACTGAGCTTAAAGTTTTAAACTGGGGAATTATTTGGAATCTTTAAAAGAAACATGTATTTAAAATTATAGGCTAGTAGTTGAGGCTTAAGGAGTCATCTTCATCATGTCAAACAAATCTCAAGACAAATTTCAGGATGAGGGTGGGGGAAAGGAAGTCCACTCCCTAGAAACAGAAAATTAGTCTTTCCTGACTAGAAAAAAATGGCAGAAACTATCTCTTATAGATAAAGATACCCAACTGTTGAGCAATTACGGTTTCCCTCTCAGTTCATTTCTATAAATAAATAAATAAATAAATAAATAAATAAATAATAAAATCTCTACCTCTGTTTTTCTTTCTCTTTGTGTGTACATGAGTGCCTCAAATATATCTTATTTATTACTATAAACTCAACACTTATATCCATTTTCTGACGAGTTTTTATTCTATTTAGTACATTAAAAATATTTAGAGAAGTCATAAATTAGTGAATGCACAACTGTCAGAGAGAGAAAAATATCCATAACCTAGAGGTAGGAACTTGAGGTACAAATAGAGAACTTCACTAAATTGCTTGTTAGTAGACAGGACGCTTATGTGAAAATATCATAGAAACACGTCTGTGAGGACTGTCATAATCGAATATTCCTTGAGCCTGTAAATCCGAACAGGCTCCATAAAAAAGACTGACTAGTGCGAGGTTCATGGCTGAGAGAGATGTCCAACTGATGTGTTGTTTCAAATTGTCCATCTAGTGATCTGTTTTTTTTTTTTAATATAAATACTGCTATTTTTTTTTTAATTTGTTAAATACTGGTAGTTGGAAAGAGGCAGGAGTAATACATCCATTCCTAACAGCCTGACAACAGTGTGGCATGTTACAATAGAAACCAGCTTCAGGCCAAAGTCTTCCAAAGGTCATTGACAGTCACTTTGAAAACAAAACAAAACAAAACAAAACAAAACAAAACAAAACAAAAAGCGCTCCAAGATTAATTAACTAGTGATTTGAAAGAGGATTAAACTGTCTCACCATCTCTCTGGTCAGATCAAGCAATAAAGGCCTGCAAAATGCATAATGGCCCATGTAGCTCTCCACGTAGATGTTTTGAAGACGACTGGCCATGAAGGTGCAGTTTGCCAGATTTTTATCCTTCACATTTGCAAAAGTGCTCCACTTCTGATGCCTTTCTAGGCAGTCTTATATGTTGAATGCTACTCATTTCACCAATGAAAAATGATTTCTAACATGTCTTATGCTAATTAATGGATCCTCATATAAATTTTGATAATGATATCTGAAGCACTTGTGAATTGCTGCTTTGGGCTGTTCATTCCTGATCCAGTGCTTTTAAAGCAATTTAACTGCTGCTAAATATAGACTAAAGTCAATTTGCATGTAGGTGTATACATTACATTGTTTATACTCAGGTGTTGTAAAGCAAATCGCCACACAAGTGGTATAACATATAAAATTTTAGGGTGGCTCAAAACAGTTCAAACTGAAACAAAACTGAATTAGGTTTAGTTGAGATCTAGCCATCATTCAGTCACTCACTAACTCATTCATTCATTCATCCAGTAGACATCAATTATGTGCCAAGACAAAAAACAATAAATTCTTTGGAGTCACTCTGTGGCTCTCTGAAGACAATGTGTTGAGGGCACCATCCTTTAAATTCATGCTTCAGTGTCTTGATAAACACATTTATAGAAAAAGTAAAAAGAAGAAAAGTGTGTTGATTTTTAATTCAAATAGCTATGTCTCAAAGGCCCTAGGAAAACTCCTCTGGTCACTAAGCACAATTTGGTCATCACTATCTATTGGCTGCATGATATAGGTCTGGAGGACATAAAGATGCCTTTGAATTATTAGACTTCTAAAATTAAACATATCCTATGATAGAGATATCATGGTGAAGAAAGACCTAACCTGTCAAGTGACAGTTATCTTTGGGTGTTTCCCATTTCTGAACATCTTTTGAGCAAAAGCAGAAACAGCATTTTTGTTCCAGACTATTCTTTCTAAGGCATTTGTATAAAAAATCTTGGAAGAGACATAGTGTCTCCATCTGGGGCAGATTTGAGTACTGGCCCGGGTAATAAAGACAATGTCTTTTCCATGGCAAGGATTATTTTCTAGCAGCCTCCTTACATAAAATGGGTTTCCTAGTCTCAGAGTTTCCTTTCTTGAACACACCCTACTGCATAAGCAGGCAGTGCCTTCTATTCATTGCATCACTGCTTGGGGACAGGGCCCCAGGAAGCCAGGGCATAAACATTACTCTAACTACAGCTGTTGCTGTGAGCAATGCACCATCTTTTGCTTTGACCCATGAGTTCTGTTTTTTCCTTATGTTACCATGAAACTGTGGCAGGCCAGCTTGCTAGTGTGCAAAAATTGTAAAATCTCATACCCTTCAGAACTCTTAGCATCTTCTTCACCCTGATTATCCCAAATAAAGGAAAAGGTAGACATCATCCACACTTGAATTTCTTAGTTTCCAAAGATAATTGATGTAAAATTGGTCCATAATAAAAAGTATAAAATGACTTCCATGATCACTGAAAGCTCACAATCACTTTTACTGCATCCCTAGGCACCATAGAACAGGGTAAAGACCATAACAGGACTGGGAACACAAGTCATGGCTTTGGATTTTGAGGGAGCATGACTCTGCTGACATCTTTATTTGACACTTCTAGCTTCCAGAATTCTGAGAAAATAAATTCTGGCTGTTGTTGTTGTTGTTGTTTTAAGCCACCTAGTCTGTAGTACTTTGTTATGGTAATTTTAAGACACATACAGAAAGATTTCTCTTTTTCTTGGAGAAGAACATAAATGGCTGCTATCTTACAACCATGAAGACAGCAAACCTGAGGACCAAGCTAACATAAGAAGAAGAAGAAAACCTAAAGAATTATGATAAATTCCTGGCCTTACAAGCCTAAAGTCTCCCAAAAATCTAGGTTTCTTCTCCAAAATGATACACTTCCTCAATGGACAAGCTAGTTAGAGTGGTATTTTTCTGATAGTTTCAATGGAAAACACACACATATATACTCACATACAAATTCATGGGGTGGTTACACACACACACACACACATACACACACACACCACAAGTCCTAACCCTTGATATTCATCATTTATGATTGCCTGCATATTATTTGTGTTGTTTCCTGTTTTATATAAGAAAAGAAAGAAAAATTAGTTGCTTTCCAGCTAAGCTTGAATTCCTTGAGGATGAGTGCTAGGTTTTGTATTATGTGATAAGCAAAGATGTGAATGTTGCTGCTCTATAAACACTGATTCTGTTTTAGCACCTACCACTCCAGTTGTAATTATTCAATAAGTTAAGATATTCCTCTGTCTTCTCTTGAAGCCAGGAATATGTCTGTCATATTGGTAACACTAAGCTCACAGTATTTAAGAAAGAAGTGCAGATGGAATGAAAGAAGAATAGTTGCTGTTCCTTTAGGAAACCTTGAAATACTATTATTAACCAGGTCTCTTCTCATTTTCTTTTGTCTGGCACTCACAAGGACACAGAAACAGCAATGGCATGTCCCATTTATTGCTGCAGTTTTATGTCTCAAAGCTGCCAGGTAGACTCAGGATTGGAATAAGGATCAGAAGTTCATCCTGTTATTGTTAATAGCACTTATGGCAATAAATTAGAATTTTCCCATGAGGAAGAAACACGTTCCCTCCCCCCCCGACTTTTTGAGTTTGACAAATGCTCAGTTCTGGATATACCAGTGGTAAAACTGCAAATCCTTCTTGCCCCCTTCAGGGTCAAATTTATTTTATGATGTGGTATAGTAAAGCACACTAGGTCCTTTGTGGTCTGGACCATTTAGATGTTGGCGCAGCGGTTTGGTGCCTGCCTTTGGCCCAGGGCGCGATCCTGGAGACCTGGGATCGAATCCCATATCGGGCTCCCGGTGCATGGAGCCTGCTTCTCCCTCTGCCTGTGTCTCTGCCTCTCTCTCTCTCTCTCTCTCTGTGACTATCATAAATTAAAAAAAAAAAAATACTTAGATGTTCCCACTTGCCTTGTTTCTCCTTGTTCTGTTGTCCTAGTTTATCTGGAACTTTCCTGGATATAACACTGAAAACCACACATCCTGGGAAACTCATAGACCCAGGCAACCAGGACAGCTGATTACCCATCTTCATTATTCCACTTTCCTCTACTTCACCATGAGAACTGAGTGTAACATTCATTGAATGATTGGTGTAGTTTTAATAAGTGGATACATTAATGACCAAATAAGGGAGCATGACACAGAAGAGTTTTGGAGTCAGGAAGGTGTGGCCTGAAATCCCAGATCAGCCATGTATTACTACTCTATGGAACCTGTTCAACATGTTTTGCCTCTCTGAGTCTCAGTCCTGTCATGAGCAAGAGATTGGGAAGAAAGCGGTCATAAGAATGATATCATTGACTTCCACTGGGAATAATCCCAGATCATCATCTCACCAGTAGACTTTAAATCCTTTCATGAGGGGCTGAGCCCTGCTAATTACGGCAAACTCAGGCTGCTATTACAAACATACCATGGGTCTGATGGCTTAAACCACAAAACATCTATTTCCCATAGTTCTGGAGACTAAGAAGTCCAAACTCAAGGTGCCAGTTAATTTGATTCCTCATGAGGACCCTATTCTTGGTTTGCAGACGCCCACCTTCTTGCTGTATGCTCACATAGTGGAGAGGCTAATCATCTCTTTATTGTTTCTTCTTATAAAAGCACTGATTCCCTGTATGGGGCCTACCCTCATGACCTACTCACTTCCCTGAAACCTCACCTCAAAATGTCATCATATTGAGGAACAGGACTTCAATATATGAGTTTTTATATTTTGGGAGGAGGAAACAGAAACATGCAGTCTATAGCACTCAGTGTCTGTAACATAATAGGTACCCAACAAATGTTTGGATAATTAACATAATATATGCAAAATTCCTAAAGTGTAGATGTTTTCTAAATGATGGATATTGTTAATGTTGTCATTATTGACATTAACATGAGTGAAAAGTATGTGTCATGAACTCCCCTAGTGTACAGGTAGCTGTCATCAGGCTTAAGAGAGATGAACCTGGGGAAAATCAAGTTATATTCTGGTTACAGGGTGGAAGTCCTATGCTCCTGATAAGGATAAGGCCAAGCACAATATGACAACTCTCAGTTAGAGGATGGACTTGCATGAGTGGAGTATGTATTAAATGAGACAAAGATGAATTGATGGAAAAAAGAACCAAGAAAAATATGAACTCTTGAGTTAGTACAATGAAATAAATGCACTGAAAAACTAGAAGGGTCACAAGTCCTGAGGCCCCATTCTTCTTGGGGCAGTGCTTGTTGAGGGGCTTCCCGGAAGGTATGCCCCAGCTCCAGCCTCAATTTTCTTATTTTTAAAATGGGGGTGCTTATTCTCATTCTCTAGTTTTTTTACTATTATTAATAGCAGCCACATTTTTCGGTCGTTAAATTTCCCAGCTATAGAAGTTCTTCCCCTGCTATTGCTAATGCTGCCGGATATGGCTAAGTGTGTGAGCATTGGTAAAGCAGTACACTAAAGTCAAATCTATGGCTTCTAATGTATGCCTTGGAAGACAAAATACAACCTCAAACCAGAACTAAGGAAACTAAGTTTTTTTGGTCTTTTTAATACCTTGTCTGGAAGAAATAAAATAAAATAAAAATAAAAACAAAAATAAAATAAAATTAAAAAGTAAAATAAAATAAATAAAATAAAATAAAATAAAATAAATAAAATAAAATAAAATAAATAAAATAAAATAAATAAATACTTTCCTTGCTATTGACTAAACTTCCTGTTGCTGAGGCCAACCCATTCTTCCTTTCTGCAGGGAGTCACAGAGAGGGTTACTGAAGTAACACGATTCTGAGTTCCCTGGAATTTACCCTCAATAGCCTGATTGCATTCAGGTAGGTATCCTACAGAAATAATTATAGAAGGCTAAGGTCAGTGTAAACCACCAAGTTATTCGATTATGAGATAAGAGATGGTAATGACAACCATTCTTGGGAAACCCTGCTTCTCTAGTGTTATTGGTTCTGCCCCTGCCCTATTATTATCCAAACCTTTTCGCAGAGAAAGAAAGAAAGGAAGAAAGAAAGAAAGAAAGAAAGAAAGAAAGAAAGAAAGAAAGAAAGAAAAAAAAAAAACCTATTGCAATGAAAATGAGTGAAAAAGAAAGCCTGGGTGATAGATAATATTCCTGTGTTCTCCAAGGAGCAGTGGTTTCTTCTCTCTCTCCTCACCCTCTCCTTGTGCACTGACCATACATTCCACAAACATTTATTGAGCATCATCCACACCCAGGACTGAGGACTAAGATGCCATGGCAGGTAATGTCGGGCATGAGTTTTGCCTTCACTGGACTTATGTAGTGAGTTTGATGATTGTTCATCAAACAATCAGTTTAGAAGTTTAGTCAGACACTGAATCGATTTAAAATGTACTGACTTGATTAGCAAAGGGATCATCATCTGAGTTGGTTGGTGTGAAAAGGGATGATGAAATAGAGAAGAGTGGTTGGAGCTGAGAGAAATTTCAGACATGCTGTTGGAGTAAATGTGGACAGATGCATGCCTGCACAGCTATGTGGGCCTTGAAGGCTGTGCAGGCACCCCACCACATACAATCAAGTTCAGTCAGTATCACAGATCAGAGTACATCACATCACCATATGTGTAGGTCAAAGAAATGGTTGAATATTGACCATTTCGTGGGGCTCCCTTTGTCTTGATGGGCATGCTTTGCTCAACACCCATACTGACTTAATCCAAACAGAACAAAATGCAGAAGTAGGTGGGATATGCCCTTTTTCTCTTTTAATACATGCAGTGGGATTTCTCTTGTCATAGAATTGTAGGCCTCTAGAGACGTAACGGGCCATCAGAAAATCTGGTTCAACACCTTTCTTTTATGGATCATCAAGTTTCAGAAAGGCTAGAGACCCAAACACTAAATAATATAAAATCATATGGTGTGACATAAAATATGAAATAAAACAAAACAGATGTCCCTTTCATAGTAGCTGACACTAAATCCAGGAATACTGGAGAATATTTCAGTAAAGGTACAATCAAGAAGGACAAACTGGTGCTTCTGGAAGAGTGCTTGGCAGTCCTTAGAGTAGCCATGACAAAGGAACAGGTCTTCCCCAATCACCAGAAGTGGAACACTTAGAAGCATCAGGGTGACTCCAGGCCTGCGGTGGATATGGCTGTACCTATCAGGTGTTTTTTAGGTTTTGTCAGTTCGTTCTTATTTTTGTGACAGAGCATGTGGCATAGCACTTTTATTTCAGAGCACTGTTGCCACACATCCATTCAAATAAATTAACACTCCATCTCTACTGACCCATTTGTCAGAAATGCCAAAATGTAGGGTGACCCATATGACCTTTCTACTGAAAAGTACATATAAAGAGTGTCATTAGGCCTCACACTGACAAGCCTGAAGTAATGGTTATCTTTCATTTTCCTTCTCCCTATTTGTCATAATAACACCAATTGAACTACACCTGCCAGTCTGAAACACAGTCTGCTTTCTGAGAAGAAGAACGACACTCGGAGTGGGTATTTCCAAGTCTTCAAGCAATTGTTATTAAGATAAGACCCTGCGGAGAGAGAAGAAATGAAATTTATTGAGCACTTATTTTGCACTAAATTTGGAATGTGAGTAATTTCATGCAACACCCGTAACCTCCTTTAAATGATTGAACCTCAATGCAATTAACATGCCAGGGCTCACGGGACTGAAATAGTCAAGATACCAACCCAGGTTTCACCAAGCTCAAGGAATAGTCGCTTTCCCTTCTATCTTGTTGCCAGGAGGAATCTAGCTAACATCCTTCCCTAGAGATCAGTTACTTGGCTCCAGGAATTCACTCTTTTTATAATCCTTGAGACTTCGCCACGATACATGTACATTTGTGAGACTTTGGTTAGATTTCTTAGAGGACACTAGAGGGAAAAAAAAAAGGAAGAAGGCATCATTCACTTAAATAATTAATCAGAAGCTAAAAATTCTGTCCTAACAAAGCATGCCGCTTTGGTATCAGGCCAACACTATTCCAAGTAGGCTGGTTGCAATGAACTTGTAAACACAACAAAGAAAGGGAATTGACACAAGTCCTCTGCTAAATTATCCCAGATTGACACTAGAACATCCGGGCTATGAAATATGCAGGAGATGCAAGGTTGAATCAAAGTGCACTCCTTAATTTGCACCACACCAACTGAACAGTAAAATGTGATTTAATTTACTATATAATTTGCTTGTTCAACAAAGCTGAAAGATAACTCACTTAGTGCCACTTTGCTTATAAGTAAGCTGGTAACTGGCGGTGTTCTTTCAGCGAATGGCTTTGTTGTTGATGCCAGAGAAAGCCGTTTGAGTGGAAAATACACAAAATTAAGGGTCTGCTGCTGTAGTATTTGCAACGCACTCCTTTTGTCCTCATCAAGTTTATTTCTGCACAGAGGCAATAATGGCCCTTTGTTTTTCAAACTCGATGAAGTCACTGTGTCTTGCTCTGTGGCACACGGCTAGAGAAAACTGCATGCGGCCAAATTTAGAAACATTTGGAACTCACGACTTGTGAATTTTGAACCAAACTTGAATCTTTTAAAAGCTCATCTGTTCCACAGAGCGTGCCAGCTCGGCTAACAGCCTTGCAGCAGGGGCTGTCCTCTGAGGGCTGAGCCGGGGGTCCTCGGGTCTCTCATGCTTCCCTCAGCATCAGGTTGGGGTGTCTCATGACACAGGAGCTTTAGTGCAAGGAGATGGTGCATGAAAAGCCCTGAAACCAACACCACAGGAGGAGAAATTTCCCAAAGGTGAAATAAGGGGACTCTTTTGTAATTTGCCAAATTTTAAAATATTGCATTTGTGTCTCTTGAATCTATTTGTCCTTTGGCGCACTAAAGCCGTACCAGTGTCTACCAGTATCAACCAGTATCTACTACAGCCTCAAAACTGGCCTCACCCTTACCTGCCGTCCATGCTGCACACTCCAATGCTTGAATCAGATTCCTTGCCAGGAATCTCTGTGTGCACTGCCCACACCTTGCTCAACACCCTCTCATTTATCTGGTCAACCTTGTGTATCAGGCACAGGGCCTGCTGTCTGGAGTAGACGGCCTGCTGTGACCTGAGGAACCACCAGCTTTGGCTTCAGGCAGGTGAGGTGTGAATCTGAAAGTTCAATAGTTATCCCAGTGTCCATGTGCTCTAAGAAGTTTGCTGCATGGCAGTGTTAGAGGTATGGGGAGGTGATGAAGGATACCCGGGGTGTGAGTCTCAGAGCAGGGTTGTTCTCAGGGAGATACTGGAGTACCAGGCAAGCAGAGGCAGGATGGAAGTATTGTCCCAGGAGAAGAAACAGCCCCCGTGCAACAAGGAGAAGGAGAGCATGCAAACAGCTCCAGAAACTACACTTGAGTCACGAACTTGTCACGGACTGGGTGGGTCAGTGTCAGCAAGTGGAAGTGGGAAAATAGCATCGAGGATCATGGGCGACAGGAACAGTGGAAGAAAGTGAAGCTGGGTGGAAAGTATGCCCCAGTTCATGAAGAATTCACAGCAACCTGCTAACGAGTCTGACCACGTCCCAAAGACAAGTAGACATCTTACCTGATGACTCATCCTCTCCCGTAAAACATAATCCAAATGCCTTCGCCCAGTATTCAATGTTCTCCATAATTTATTTCCAGCCTCCCCAGGAAAGGTCATCTCTCACTGTTTCCCCAAGCAAACTTCTTTACTTGTCTCACAAACATATGTTGAACATGTCACAGCTCTGCCTCTGGAGTCTATGTATTTGATCACCCCCCAGCCTGCACCTGGAACCATTATCAGGGATGCATGGCCTCTCCATGTTTCTAGTATTTATTCATTAAATAAATACTGTGCAGTTAGCCAGGCATAAGGCTAGGGGTTAAAAACTCATGTATTCTTTACTAAAAGAATAGTAAATATTAACCAAGTTGTTACAGGACAGAAACTGTCCTACTTGCTAAAGTGATATTGATAAATAAGATGGACAGGGCCACTACCCTCATTATGCAAGCATCATCTATTTTGGAGATAAGTATATGTATGAGCAATTCAAACAGAGCCCAACAGACAGCATACAAGTTGCTATGATAATGCCTGGGAGAGAAACCTAATTTGTACCTGAATAGTCAAAGAAGGCTTCCTGGAAGAAGTATTTATTGAGTTGAAAACAAAAACAAAAATAGCAAAATTGAAAGAAAAAGAGAAGGAAGGAAAGAGCCTCCTAAGCTGAGGGAAAACCATATGCAAGAATCAGGGCTGGGGAGATGATGGAATGCTTAGTTAGGTGATAGAGCCAGTTCATTATGGCCTGAGTCCAAAGTTCAGTGAGGACAGAGAGTCACAGGATGGATGCAAGAAACCAATTCCCTTGGAATAATGCATATAGACAGTGCTAGGCACGAAACAGGCAATTGCGGTTTTCTGAGTTTAAGATTGTGTTTGAGTTTACAGAATGTGATCAGAGAGGTCTGAAAGGAGAAGAAAGAGCAGAGAGGCCGGAGATGATGCTGGCAATGACGTAGCTCAAATCAGCGTAGGGGCAAAGTCTGAAAACATCCTCTTCTCACTGTGTATTCAGGAAAAGAAGCTGACTTGCAAGAACTAAGTTGGGAGGATGGGGGTCCAGCATAGGGGAAGACCTTTGTTTTTTCTCTTGTAGGTGATGAGCGAAAGCCCCCCAAAGACTTTAAGGCAAACACTGTAATGTATAGTTTCCATGGGTAACAGTTTCTCTCCTATCCTGCATCCCTTAGCCCACCTGAGCTCACTTGCAGTTGCACAACTTTTTTTTTTTTTCTTCATGAGGACAGCTTTCCACCTCAAGGACCTGCATCTCAAAGGTTCTTAGCCTGTGGCTTTTTAATCTTTTTTTTTTTTTACATGTTACATGTCAAATCTATTCGATTAAAAAGCACTTTAAAAACTATCTATACTCAGGTTGTCTAAATCTTTTTTTTATTTGTTTTTATTTAAATTCAATTTAATTAACATATAGTGTACTATTCTTTTCAGAGGTAGAGCTCAGTGACTCATCAATTACATATAACACCCAATGCTCATTACATCACATGCCCTTATTAATGCCCATCACCCAGTCACTCCATCCCCTCACCCACCCCTCTAGCAACCCTCAGTTTGTTCCTATGATTAAGAGTCTCTTATGGTTTGTCTCCCTCTCTGATTTTGTCTTGCTTTTTTTTCCCCTCCCTTCCCCTATGATTTTCTGCTTTGTTTCTTATATTCCACATACGAGTGAGATCATATGGTAATTGTCTTTCTCTGACTTATTTCACTCAGCATAATACCTTCTAGTTCCATCCATGTCATTGCAAATTTAGCCTGCGGCTTTTAGCCTGAGAGCTTTCTCAGCAACCAACCTGATTTTTTTTTTTTTTTAAATATGGGGCTACCTAGAAGTAGAGAAGGTGGTCACATCCCCAGGGGAATTTCTTTTTTTTTCCCCAGGGGAATTTCTTAACCCACGGGAGGTGAGATTCAGTGGATGGAGGTCCCAGTGCCATGAAACTTCAGTTCCAGGTTGCAGACTCTGAGCGCTGGCAGTAAGATGAGCCCCATTTGCTCCTGGCAGCAATCTGCTTATTAATGCACCTGTGGCTTCCTCTGTTCCCTCTCTGACTTTCCTGTTTCCTCACTTTTGATGCCTGGGACCACTTTCCAAATAAATCACTGGCACCCAAATTCTTGTCTAGGGGTCTGACTTTGTGGAAACCCAAACCAAAATAGACAGTATTGGAACCTGTCACAGCACCTACCACCTGTGGAATTAAGTTCCTCTCACTCTTCTCAACCTCTAGAAAAACCTTCAGTCTGTAAAGGTGACAGATTAGCTATGAGTGCCACATCATGAAATTTTTCTGTGTGTGTGTGTGTGTGTGTGTGTGTGTGTAGGACTGTGATGTAAAGCTCATTTTAAAACTACAGGTCATGGTCAATAGGCTTTATTATAATACCACTACAGAGTATGGCCACAGATCTGGGGACCAACTGGAGAAAGTGACAATTGCCTAAGAGGAGACATCAGAGGCCCAGACAATGACAGTGACAGTGATGACAATGAGGCAGTAACAGACTGGAGAAATATTTAGGAGAACTTGGTTACTCCTTATCACGATGGCTTCAAGCCCTAACTCCCCCTGCAGAAGCATACGATCAGCACGATGAGAATAATAATAATGTAGTCAGAGCCATGCCAATGGCCTAATGAACCTGCTCATGATGTGCCCAGGAAATCAATTTCCTTAGAATAACTCATGCAAAGGAAAATATACAAAGAGTGCTAGGCGCTAAACATGCAATTATAGCTTTCTGAGTTTAAAATTGTGTTTGGGTATGTGGTGCACAATCTCTAAAATATAATTACTGAGGAACATAGTTTAATTTGTATCAGTCACAATTTATGGCTTGTCTATGTTTATAGAAATGATTATGGTTTGAAGCTTCTTGTGCCTTCCTTGATGCATAAAAAATGATTATCAAGCCTTCAGAGGCAGCCGCCTTCCCTGAGAATTGGCAGCAACAGGCCCTTTAATCAGGAACAAGATCCTACAGAGCCAATGCATGCAAATATGCAATCTCAGAACAACAGTTAACTTTTCCTAATGAGTATGTTGGAAAGAACTGTAGCGAGCCACAGCAGAAAGTGCCCACCTAACAGAATATCAGTGATCAATGGTTACTGAGCATGGAAAGCTGGATTCACTCTTGCTTCGTGCTGCTACATCAGAACACAAGCCAGTTTCTGCCACCAACTTATCATTTTACACTGTCAGTGTTTCAAGTAGGCTATCATTGGATACGCTGCCGGCCTTTTACAAACACCCTAGTAAGACAAAAACTTAAAAGGTTTTCATGTTGAAGAGACGGTTGGTGATTACCCATCAACACTGCCATTAACTCATTGTAGGACCTTAGGCAAATCATTTAACTGCTCTGGGCTTCAGGTTTTCTCATCTCTGTAATAAGGGGATTGAGCAAAACGTCTTCAAAACACCCCGCCAGCTCCCAAAGATGATGACTCTGTATGAAAGAAGTATGATAAGTCTTTGAAAAGCCATTCAGCTTAGGTGTGCATGCATCTGAACACGCAAACACACATGCACCCCATTTGGGGCTGTGAAATCCCAAATCCATGCAATTTTCTTTATGCAAGAAAGGAAAAGGACGATAGACAAAACTGCATGGCCTTGCATTTAATATATCATTCAGAAACACTTTGGTTGTGGAAAATTGTCAAAAATCCAGTATAAAAGAATGGGAATCTTGGATGTCTGCATATCATAGAGTGGGGCCCCCTAAAAGCTATCTGTCTGGTCCACCAGCAGGCCGTACCTTGTTCTTTCATGGATTATTAATGTTTTATGTTTCATAAGAGTAAAGCAAATGCACAGAAACAGAGAGGACAGTGGCTACTCTTAAAAGGATGCCCCGCTCTGAATATCATTATTAGGAGGCATTTAGATAGCACTCCACAGGTACAAAGTTGGCTCCCCAATCATCTCATTACTTTCCTATGAGCCAAAAGCTATTGAGTTTGTCATCCTATACCCCAAAGTGGATTTGAAGGCAGCAAACACTTTCTTGCAGGATCATTGTATGGGGAGCCACTTCTCTGTGAGCCCCTGAATAGGGAGTTACTATTCAGCCCACCACAGGAGTCTCGACAGCACAAGGGTGGTTTGGGGTGATCATAGGACAGGAAATGCACTTTTAAACAGGTGGATTAGGAGGATCGCTAGAAGGTGACATTTGAGCCAAGGCTTGAGGGGAGAGGAATGTAGCCATGAGGATCACTGGAGCTGTGAAGTCCAAGCAGCGTGAAGGTCTAACGCAAAACCCTGTGATAGAAAACTGCCTGGTGAGTTTGAGGGATAGGCCAATGAGGCTGGAGCAGGGTAAGAAGAGAGAGCAGAAAGATAAGGTCAGAAAGGTAACAGGAAGTCAGATGGCATAGTCTTGGACGTTATAAAGGGATCAACTTTTACTGTGTAAGATGGGGAGCCACTGTAGGGTTTTAAGCAGTGGGTGGTGTGATCTTCAAAGCATCACTCTGACAGTGGGCAGTGTTGAGAATAATCTGTAGGGGGACAGCCATGAAAGCAGGGAGGCCAGTTAGGAGGTGGCAGTAGCAGTCCTGGAAGAGAATGAGGAGGCTCAGAATAGGTGGAGCAGTGGATGAAGGGAGGACCAGGTGCTGGATATACATTCTGATGGTAGAATCAAAAGGATTCCCTAATGGTTTGAATGTGGGAAGTGAAAGAAAGGATCTGAGTGATCCCAGGATTCTCAGTCTGAGCACTTATAGAAGGACAGAACTGTAGCCAATTGAGATGGGGCAGACTGTAAATCCTGGAGGAGATCAGGTGTGGAATTGGTAAGTTTGACCTGACCACTGGGTACCCAGGCAGCAGTTTCAGGTAGGCAGTTGGATGTACAAGTCCAGAATTTGGGGCTAGACTTAACAATTTTGTCACCATAAGCATCCAGGTGGCAGTTAAAAGGAGTAAGTGTGGAAGGAAAAGAATCAATGCAAGACTGGAACCCTGAGGAGGGTCAAGACTGGGGAGGAGACGCTGGCATGGGTAGCTGTGGAAGAGCTGCTATTGGAGGTGGAAGTAAAGCCAGGAGAGGTCTGTGTCGGGAGGCCTCGTGACAATAGGATTTGGAGGGAGAGAGAGGGACTGAGTAGATCAGATGCTGCTCCGAGGTCAAAGAGATGCAGGCTGAGAACTGACTCCTGAATCGGATGTAGTGAGCGCATCAGAGGAGCACAATGACAGGGAATAGTGTGCCTGGGAAAAAGAGGAGAGGAACAGGTGCACAGAGAAAAACCAATTTTTCAAGTTATTTTGCTGAAAAGGGAAAAGTGTTGTATCTCTTAGGAAGATGTGATCAAGTGAATGTTTTGTTTTGTTTTGGCTTTTTTAAAAGATAAGATAAACAGCAGCGCATGTGTATGCCAATGGGGATGATGGGGACACAGGGAGCATCTAACTGTGCAGAAAAGAGAGAAGGGAGCCTGAGTGGAAAATGTCCTTGAAATTGTGACAGGTGACAGGACTTCAGATGCGCATGGAGGGCCTGGCTGTTAATGTCATGTATGGTAATGCGAGGAGGTCATGGTTTCTGGAAACAAAGGCTTGTAGGCAAGCAGATGTGGTAAGTGCCACTGGCCAATGTTCTTTATCATACCAGCCATTCACACTTCACCCAGCTTCATGCTCTTTGTCTACTGTTCTTCCATCAAGATACAGCCCACAGGCTACTTTACTCAAGCCTGGAATGTCCACGTTTAAGACTGATTAGAAAACCCTGAAAGTCTTGCTGGACTTCTCTATCAATTCAAACTGGGCATACACTTAAGGCACAAGTAAAGCATGCATAAGAGAAAAGAAAGACAGAAATTCAAGGTCAACAAACGTTTCTAGATCCATGAGCAATGGTTATCTTTCCATTTGTTTGTATCTTCTACAATGGACCTTGGGGATGTTATACTAAGTGAAATAAGTCACATAGAGAAAAACAAGTACTGCATGGTGTCACTCCCAAAAAAAGCCAACCTCACGAAAACAGAAAAGTAGAAGGATGGGGGCCAGGGATGAAACTGGGAGATACTGGTAAAGGACACAAATTCACTACTAGAAGATAAATAAGTTCTGGAGAGCTAATGCCCAGGGTAGTGATTATAGGCAACATGACTGTATTACCAACTTCAAAGTTGCTTGGAGATTAGATCTTAATTGTTCTGACCACAAAAAAATAAATGATAATTATGTGACATGATAGAAGTGTTAGCTAGGGCCTGGGAGTAATTACATCTCAATATATAAACGCATCAAATCAATGTTGCACACCTTAAGCTTACGCAATACGCGATGTTATATGTCAGTTATATCACAGGAAGAATAAATAAATACGTAAATAAACTCCAGCATTGTGCAGCTAGCATATTTATTTTTAACAGCGATTTTATTTATTTTTTTAATTTTTTTTTAATTTTTATTTATTTATGATAGTCACACACAGAGAGAGAGAGGCAGAGACACAGGCAGAGGGAGAAGCAGGCTCCATGCACCGGGAGCCCGATGTGGGATTCGATCCCGGGTCTCCAGGATCGCGCCCTGGGCCAAAGGCAGGCGCCAAACCGCTGCGCCACCCGGGGATCCCTAACAGCGATTTTAATTTCAGAAATTCACAGTACTAAAACTTGCTTATGAATTGCACTTAAGGAGAGAGTCACCATATATATTTAGGGCAGAGAAACTCCGGAAGCTTTCATTGTCCCCTTCCCCAGGCTGCATGTTTCATTCCCAAGGTAGCAGCTTAAAGACAGCACAGGAAAGGCCTCATTTTTGTAGCTGGTGATAGAAGTAACCAGCAGTGCAAAAAATGAAATTTTGTCAGAGCAGAGAAGCTGCAAGAGATATCAGAGAACCAGAGCTCTGCCAAATGGGAGTGCGGAGCTCTGGAACATTGGAGCTTTGGAGCTGTGTATCAGCATAGGTGAGAAGGTCAAGGAACTTCTGACCCACTCAACCTCCTTTTGGAACCCTCCAGTGACAGTCTGCAAACCTGGGATAAAATTCTTCCCCCTCCTCCGATGTACAGGATTCTTCACAGGCTTACTTCTTAGGCTCCTCCTACCTCATTATCATTCACTTCACAGGTTGCATTTTCTCACCTTAAGCGCTGAACACACATTTTCTTCTCTCTAGCCTACTTTAGGTTTCTTTTCTCTAACTTACTTACTTTTTTCTACCTCACTTACTAGCTTAAGAATAGAGTGTAAAATGCATATGACATACAGAGTATGTGTTAATCAAAATATGTGTTTATGTTATCGGTAAGGCTTCCGGTCAACGGGAAGCTGTAAGGAGTTGGATTTTGGGGGAGTCAAAAGTTGTAAGTGGATTTTCAACTGCACAGTGGTCAATGCCCCTAAGCCCCACATCATTCAAGGGTCAAATGAACTTTAGAATATTCTAACTTCATGATATTCCTATGAAGCCAGTCCCATCATTATCTACTTTTCATATGAGAAAAAAAAATGGAACATGGGTTTGGTAAATAAATTGTCTGAGATCATAGCTAGGAAGAGTACAGCTTGGATTTTCATTCAGGCAATATGTCAGCTTCTGGGCCCCCATTCTCAGTGACCATTCTACAACAAATAGGGGAATGTTCTGGGAACAGAGAGAAAACAAGACTGGCTCTATGAGGGGATCATAGACCTCATGAACAAGCCAACATTTAAGCTGGGCATTCATAGAATTATAATCCTACAGGCCAAAATGACTATGGACACAGTCAGCATCTGAAACCAACCAAAAATTCCCAGTGTCACTCCTCTGCCAAAGCAATGGCCCATCGGCTCTCTGCCTGCACACACCTTGCTCATTTATCTTTCTTGGCACACACTGATTAAGTCCCACTTTATCTATAAAGATGTTCCTAAGACTCCCTAATGAGAAACTCATGACACATCCTGCCTAAATGATTCAGCCTTCTGGCGTCTCCTCGATTGTTGCGTTATCTCTTGTGTAATTTTGTTTGTCATCTCTTATCAAATCCCTTTGGGTCAAGCACTACTTGTGGCTTGATGGAAAGAATCGTTGTTGTGAAGATGGATGTCCTGGGTTTGAATCTCAGCTCAGGCACTGTAAGCTGCATGTCTTTAATGAACATACCCCATCTATTCAATCCCCAGTTTCTTCTCCTGTATAATAAGAATGATGATACTCAACTGATTCAATAAAAAAATAATCAGGGTGCATTATCCAGCATAGAATACATAGTAAGCCTTTAGACAAGTCATTTCCTTGCTCCTCAGTATTTGCCTTCTTTATAGTGTGCATGGTACTTGGAAAGGCGCAGCAAATGTCTCACAAAGGGATCAAAGATTTCTCAGACATTATCATAATGATGCAGATGAGCTCAGTGTTAAGAGAAAATAATGACAAAATAAAATAAACTTCTGGATGAGGGAAAAGACGGGGAGAATGCAGTATGCGCAATACTCTTTCCAGAGCCTCATTGTGAAGCATCACCTAGACACCCACGCTTCCAACTGCAAACTTCTCCCACCTCCACTCATGCACTCAGGCGCGCCCTGAGGTGTTTACCAAGAGGGAAAGAGAGAAGCTAGAAGCTCAAAAAAATATAAGAAACTGAGTTAATTTGCAGAGGAAACAGGTATTGTTGACATACCTAATAATTAGTGTGACCCAACAGAAGGAGTAATAAAGGCCAACCTAACTGTTGGAATAAATGTTACTCTTGCAACTGATTTTATTAGTAGTAGTAGTAGTTATATGCTGTAAACATTTAAGGACATTTTTAAAGACAGCTTTTGTGTCTTACTAGCTATTTGATCTTGGGCAAATTAATTCACTTCCTAGCCTCAGTTTCATTTTCCGTAAAAAAGGAAAATGAAGCAAACGCCATTAATGGCCTCTTCCCCACTTCTGCTCAGACTTTGCTTTTCACAATGACCCATGGAGACCATCACCAAATGTCCTGTCTGGGTCTTTTTCCTAGGCGAGGTGTTCCCTGGGCCAAGGGCAGAGCAAGCCCTGAGTGCAGCAGCCCTACCAGCCTCCTAGCCCAGCAATCGCTGCAGAGTGTGGAGATAAGGCCATTCACAATCACCTCGTGGTTGATATAACTCTGAAGCAATTTGCAGTGCATCCCAGAATTTTCCAACTGCATTCTCTAATTGCCCACAGGGCTAACTTGCTTGATAATATACCATTTATTTACTGCTTTCCTTTCCTTGTCTTACATCCCCTGTCCCCTACTTGTGCTTCCTGGGATGACCTTTTGAACAAACCACTCATCTTGTCTTAGGGTCAGCTTCAAGGAGAACTCCAAACATGACAGAGGATAATAGTGTGCAGTACCTGCATGAGTGGATATCAAATGCTTGGCACACTTCCTCGCTCGTTTGATCAGTCAGGGTTCAATCAGAGAATCAGAAGCAGTAGAAGCAATGTCTACCAAGTGGTTTAGTGCAAGGAACTGGCTTATGTGATTGTGGTGGGTGGTGAAGCAAGTCCCAAATCCATAGAACAGACCACAGGGAAGGGCAGGCTGGGACTCCCAGGTAGAAGAGGAAGATACAGGCAGCATTTCTTCTTTCTCAGTGAAGCCTCAGCTCTGTTCTTAAGACATTCCACCTTATTAAGATCCATCTACCCAGACTATCTAGGGAAAACCTGTCTGTATTTAAAGTCAACTGATTCTGGACTTTAATCACATCTACAAAATACCTACATAGCAACTTCTGGATTAGTGTTCATATTGGGTATATGGGAACTAAAAATTTAGTTGACCTATTAAAAAAAATCACACCTATTATAAGTAGTCAAAAATGAGAGGCTAGTAATTATTAATTCATATCTAGTGGAATAGATAACACTCAGTCATTGCATACCATTTGTGAAAGAAAAATGGTATAAAAAACAAAGTAACACTCGTTCGTAAGTCCTCCATGAGAAGATCACCATTGGCCATGTTCTTTATACGTACAAGTAATGTCTTTGTTTTACTCTATCAAACTACATGCATCCTTCCCTTGACACTGTATCCTGAGCAACTTCTTATGTCATGTAATATTTTAAGACTATTTTAATTGCTGTGAAGTATTTTGTCATCCATAGGTATCATATTCTATTAATAGCATGCCGTTTTGTTGAACATGTGGATTCTTCCCACTTTTTAATTCTTTCATGGAACTCCTTGTACAAAAATCTTTCCCATATATCATTATTTTAGGATAAGTTCCTAATTATTTAATAATGAATCGTTCAGTTTCTTGCAATGGGTTCTTCAAAAGAAATAAGACTTGACACCCTAAGCGTCCATCATATGCAGTGAATTAACCTCTCTCCCACGCACAGAGAAGGGTGTTAACTGTGCAGTAGCTTTGGGAGAAAGTGAGGAAGACAATTCCCAGTGGAGAAAAGCTTGTTAGAAGAATTTCAGAATTAAACTAATGATTTTAAAAGTTTGTTGATGCTGGAGCTCCTAGATTGAGCTCTTTCCAGAATTTTGTTAACAGAATTTTTGGAAGAAATTTTTGTTATTTTTAAATCTAAAAAAAAAAAAAATGAGAGACAAGGATCGATCAGTGGTTGCTCAGCTTTAGGGATGGGGCCGAGCATGGTTCCATGAGGGTCACACGAGGGAGTATTCCAAGTGATAGAACTCTTCTGACTCCTGACTTTGGTGGTGGTTAAACAAATCTATAAATGTGTTAAAATCCATAGACTGTACATAAAACTAAGCTAACTTTGCTGTATGAATTTTTTTAAAAAGAGAAAATAAGATACTGGAATTATAAATGAAGAGGATGAAATCGTGAAAGGGGTTTTGTGCAGAAAGGTAAAGACATGTGTTTTCTGAAAGTTCAGTGCTATAATTTGGAGCATGATACATTTCAGATCTTCCACTTGACTCCTCAGATTTAAGGCCGATGGTGGTTTGTATCATCATTTACCACCAAATAGAAATTACAACCATTTTTATAAAAGATTTCTCTAAACGAACAAACTGTCCTAGTAAAAAGATCAATCTCTTCTTCCTTGATTATTTTCAACCCAGGATTTATTTACATTCTCCATATTCATTTGCTAAACTTTTTCCAAATTTGTACTTAGATTAAATCTTTAGCTAAATATTAAATCATACTGATACAGTCATCAAGAATTGCATAAAGAATTTCGGCATCATGTTAAAAATAGGAAAACTCAGTAGAAATTTTAATGTTACCATGATGTAACATATGCTGTCTGCATTTTATTTCATTTTGTAAGAATGGTCAGCAGAGAAAGATAGTAAAGGGGCTTTGGTTTGGACCTAGGAGATCTAATCCCTTCATTGGCCTCAGCCATCCTCTTGGGGACACCACCAGCGAGGCTGTGACGAAACCACTGAGTCAATGTGGATGTTCTCAACTAACCTTCTAAGAGCTGCATTCACATAGTATAATGTGATCCTCACTTTTTATCAAATAGTAGCTGCTAAGCCACTGTTCAGTGTATGCGTGTCCCTCTATCATGGAAAAAAACAAAAAATCAAACAAACAAAACTCCTTTGAAATTGTTTCCAACCTTTGAGGGTTTTGGAATCTGAAAAATAATGAAAGAAATGCTTATGGCTTTTAAGATTTACAATAAGTAGACAGCAGGACCCCTTCAAGCCATTCAATTTTAAGGTCCACTTTTCTGGTCTGTGTCCCCCCGTCTCTGCCTGACACTAACTTCAGAAGATTTTTCTTCCACCCTTTGGGAACACTGACTATTCAAATTTGTTTTGGTGGGAAAAGAAAGATGAGCAGAAGAGCAAGATTTCCAGCTAGCTTTAAGGTAATGCTTTAAGTGGCAGAAAGACCCTCACATCACTTGTCTCTGTCTCTGCCAGGACCCTAGTCCTGTCATTTTGCAATTGGTCTAATAAGTCTCTACCAGCCCCTCCTGCCACATGGATATGACTTCTCCAGGAGGGGTATTCATCACTGGTGTGACTCATGTGGGTAAAGGCAAGCCCAAGACAGAAAACTGGCTCTGGGAGGACCATTTCTAGTGGGTTTGACATAGAGGTAGGGACTCTGTGAAACCTTAAGTATGTTCCAGTTGGTGGAATTAAGGACATCCTTGGCACAAAAGAGGCCAACGAGATAGGAGCCTAAGACTCCTAGCAGAAGTAAAGTTGGTGTTTTTAAAAACCAAATTTAAAAAAATTATTTGTTTATTCATGAGAGACACAGAGAGAGGCAGAGACAGAGGCAGAGGGAGAAGCAGGGTGCCTGATGCAGGACTAAACCTCAGGACCCCAGGATTAAGACATGAGCCAAAAGCAGATGCTCAACCCCTGAGCCACCTAGGTGCCCCAAATCCCAATTTTCTGATATAATGAGACTGTTTACTCTTCTTTGATGCTCTCTGATGCTATAATCAAGGTCCAATGGAGACTTGAGACCTCACCAGTAATATCCCTCTTTCCCTCCTGAGTTTGGAAACAAGCATAAAAGAGACACAAGAACCAGTCAGATGAAGATCCAGATAATCAATTTTATTGTTTATTAAACCAGGGCTATAGAACATGGAATCATATCTAACACTCCCCCTGAATTAGGCACTCATGCACACAGCCACCTGCACAGAGGGGCCCTCCAGGCCTCACCATAGAGCATGACTGGGACCAGAACACATGTTCAAAATGCAGAGGAGAGGGGTACCATGATCTTGAAGTTGTAAGTTAGAGCACCCGTTGGGTGCACTGATCACCTAAACATAAAATCTAAACAAACAAACAAACAAAACGCAGAGGAGCATGCCAATGATGCTCAAGTCTTTCTACCAAACTCACCGATCAGAAAGGCAGACTCTTCTCCCAGGGGGAGGAATGAGTGAGGGAGGGCAAGAAGCCAGGAGTGCTACTTGAGCTGACATCCCCGCTATGGCTCCCACAGTGTAGAGGAAATTAACAGGATCCTTCTGCTGTTTTACCAATCAACTGAGCCAATGTCTTTGTAGCAAAAGACACACACAAGATGACACTTGGGCCAAAAGAGAACATTACCTTCTAGGGCAGCTTGGCAGTGTCCAGGGCAATGGCAAAGTCCTCAAGGAAAAGATGTGAATATTGAGAATTTAAATGGAGGTCAACTCTTGGAGATTCAGGATTTTACTGTGATGTTATGGGGATAATATTACTGTCTTAAAAGCAGAAAGACAGAAACCAACTCTCTGTCCCACCACGCTCCCCAAGGAAGAAGGCTTTTGGTTGCCGCTGATTCAATAAGCTCTTATAGTGGGGGAAGCCCCAGGACCCCCATGCAGCGCCAGCCACCAGTGGGTTCTATATTAAGAAGGATAATGGTAGCTCCCTTTCAGAAGTTCTGGGCAAACTTTTCTATTGAGGCAGAGATGAGGACCAGCTGGGGCGGGGACCAGTAAATGTGTCAGAGGCTGAGAACTTCGCCTTAAAAAGTCTGCAGCAAGGATGTCATTCATTTGAAGTCCTGTATTTGTTGTGTCTTCACATTTCATGGGATCTTAACAGTCTCTCCCACCACACTTTCAACTTTACTTTGATACAAAAATGGATTTAAACTACCTACTAGTAAGTAAAATATATGTTTCTGGGAAGATGTGGTATTTTTTTGCCCTTGGTCCTGCATATTCCAGGCAGGTTGCAGAGTAAGCCCCACACTGTATCCCATTGAACAAACTCAAGGGGTTTGAGAAGCACTGTTTATGTGCATATGAATTCATCCATCCATCAAAAATAATTTTACTAAACATCTTAATTATTTGCAAGACCTTCTCTGTCATAAGACAGAGTCCAAGTCTTAAGGAATTATGACTTCTAATAGTTAAGAACCCCAAATCCTAGCAAGGGACTTGGGATTCTTAACTCTGTTGCTTAGAGAATGTATTTCCTATCTTCTCCATCCACATCAGACCCTTGTGTATTCTTAACTTACTGTCATAAAGCCACACCTCTTACCCTAACACAGACCAACCCCTACGCACACAGAAATTTACACCTACACCCTACAGAAAATGTTACTCCGTGTGTTAAAAATGCATAAATAAGTGCTGTGTTCTTGAAGTGAGGCACTGAAATAGGAATAAAAATGCTTTCATTAGATTCTTGTCCACTCAGCTAACTTCAAGATAGTGTAAGGTTATTTCAAGTGAAGAACTGCTGTATTCATATAGTCTATCACTTGCTTATTTTGGTGCTTCATATTTAAAAATACTAAGATTGTGGTCTGACAACCCAGGCAAAATATCAGTGCCGTAAAAAGAAAGTCATTTGACTAATAGAGATTTAATTATTTCTCAAGTATTAATTATTTCTGGATACAGAAAAGACCTGGGGATATTTGGAAAGCTTGTTTTCAGATATAAAATACCCATGGAGGTAGTTAGTGCCCCTCTGAGAGTTTTAACCTATCATTTGTGCAGTCACATTACTAATGCTGTCACTGCAAAGATAATTCCAAGGAGTATAGCAGTTTTGCATTGTGCACCACTCCAAATGCAAGTTTAGTAAAGCCACACACCCCAGGGGAATGGGAACATACCTCAGGGAACAATAACCATATCACAGTAGCTTATGAAAATCTAATTTTATTTGTTCATGATTTTTATAATAACATATTACCCATGCCGGAAATTGCACAGGTGGTGCTAAATATATTATATTTATGATGTCACCAGATACTGACACCACCCTTCCCAGGAGCACACATCAATTGCACAAACTAGGAAACTGAGGCCCAGAGAGAGATGCTTCTGCAGCCATGCAATGACATGTTTTCTCTAACTCCAGAGTCAAGCTGTTAACCATGATGACATGCTACCTTGTTTTGTCAAGTCTCATTTTCAAGAGGAGCAAACTGAGATCGGAGAAAGAAAGTGACTGGTAAGGGTCATAAAGCTAATTAGTGTCATAGCCAGACCCAGAACTGTCTTCTTACTCCATAATTATTCAGGAGGGATGGTCTGAATTTACCTCCTTCATCAAAGAAATGTTTTTTTATAAATACCAGTTGTTTTGCAGCAATGAAGAAACTATTCTTGGGATCATCGTTCACACAAAATCCCAATCTTCCAGTTACCTGGGCAGTCTATGGTCTCCAAGAAACAGGCCTCAACAGAATGTTCTGAAGTCTTCATCCTGGCTGTTTTCCCATCCTCACTTATGTGGACCATCTGCTTCACTTCACATCCTTCAAAAGGCTGTTTTTATCCATCCCCTGGCCTACTCTCTGATTATCTTATCCCTCACACAAATGAGTGCAGTAGCCCCCAGCTTGTCTTTAGAGGACCTGGAGTCAGAAGTCTTAGGCTTTATTCCATTTCCACCACCTGTCTTTGCAGACTTGGGTCTGCAAGCAACTTATAAGAACATCTGTTTCTTCACCTGTACATGGAGATCAGAGCCCCACCTTCCAGGGCTTGTCATGGTGTGTCATGGCATGGGTCCTCCACACAGATTTATTACACTAATGAAGAAATGAAGGTAAATATTCACGAATTTGTGAACTATGCACCACTTCATGTTAGTCATCATCATATGCCTCTCTGTTTATTCCATTTTGTGCCTGAACCTGCCTAAAGTCCTTTATCCTCATTCACTGATCAAAATTTCATCCAGCCCTAAGATTAAGGTGCATTGTTCTGAATGTTTTGTATTCCCCCAAAAAATACATGTGTTGAAATCCTAACCCCTACAGGTGACTGTATTAGCAAGTAGGGATTTGAGAAGTGATTGGATCATGGGGGTAGGACCTTCAAGAATGGGATTAGTGTCCTTATAAAAGAGACTCCACATGTGCCCTAGCCCCTTCCCCCATGTGAGGCATAATGAAAAGTCTGTGACCCAGAAGCAGCCTTCACCAGACCCCCAGCCACCCATTATCCTGATCTTAGACTTCCAGCCTCCAGAACTTGAGAGATTTCTGTTGTCTACAAGGCACCCGATCTGTAGGATTTTGTTATAATAGCCAATAGGATACTATGACATTAGGTAACTTTGTCCACTTGCCCAACCAGTACTAAACAGCTTTCTTCTCACTCCTATTGTGCTTTCTGAAGTTGTCACTTGGATGTGTACCTGCTCTGATTAACATGAGTCAAATACATTTGTCTGTGATCCAGCTCATGTGCTCAGCCTGCCCTGATAATTCCAGCCTCATGAAGCCTGGCTTCCTGTTGACAGATTGTTAACCAAGTGTGCCACCTTGGGCAGGTTCTTTAATCTCAGAGGCCTAGATTCCCAAACATCAATAGAGGTAATTCCTAGTAGTGGAGAGGTCTGGGCCAGCTGAAGAAAAGGCAGATGGCAAATGGTTAACTGCTCGACCCTTTCTCATTTGTTGCTCTGCTGCACAGCCTGTGAGTGCCCTATAAGCTTCTTGAGTGCATAGATCAGGGCTTACAACTCAGTATACGATTCTATGTGCAATAAATTCAGATTAGCTGCCGTTTGTGGGATTGGATGAATTTGACAGTAGAAGCACCTCCAGAAGGAGCCTTTGGTTCTTTTTATTTTTTTTAATTCAATTTGCCAACATATAGTATAACACCCAGTGCTCATCCCATCAAGTGCCCTCCTCTCAGTGCCTGTCACACACTTGTGCCTTTCCCCTCCACCCACTTCCCCTTATACAACCCTTTGTTTGTTTCCTAGAGTTAGGAGTCTCTCATGGTTTGTCTCCTTCTCTAATTTTTCCCACTCATTTGGTTCTAACCTGGGCATACTTTCAGCCACCACTCGACAGTCATTTGTTTTACACCTATTATGTCCAGAAATGTCATGAAAACATGAAAAAACAGAGCCATTGATCTCAGGCCATCCAGTGAGTAATGGTGAGTGGAGCATATATACTATTTTGTTCACAAAATGTCTAGCACCTCCGTGAACATGAACGTCACTGTGTGATCGTGGACAAATCTTTCCCTCTGTGAACCTTGGTCCCTTCATCTATAAAATGGAATAATAGTGCCTTCTTAACACAGTGGCTGGGAAACTTAGGTAAACTAATATAGCCTGAGAGGGCTATAAACTGCAAATAGTATAACACAAGTCAGCAAACTACAGCCTACAGGACAAATCAGACTAGCCACCTGTTTTCATAAAGGAAATTTATTGGAACACACTCATGCCCATCATTTACATTTTACCTGTGGCTGCTATAGTACCACCAGGTCAGATCTGAGTAGTGTCACAGAGACTTCATGGCTTACAAAATCTAGAGTACTTGCCATCTGGCCTTTTGCCGAAAAATATCACTGATCCTGACTTTATTGAAATGTATTATCGTAATTATGAAAATTGTCCTCATGACAGAGGGACATCATGACATACTGGCAAAAACACAGGTTTTGTAGCCAATAATATCAGGTGACAAAGCCCTCTCTACCATGTTGGGAGGGTATGTGACTTCAGGCATGCTCACTGACCTCTCGGAGTCTGTTCCTAAATGAGCATAAGAACATTGGCCAACTGATTTGACATGAGGATGAATGGAGGCCATGTCTGTGAGATGTCTGATACACAATAGTAACTTCTAATCATTTATGAGTTTTTCTTCTTTTAAAATTTCAAAGTTCAAGGATCCCTGGGTGGCGCAGTGGTTTAGCGGCTGCCTTTGGCCCAGGGCGCGATCCTGGAGACCTGGGATCGAATCCCACGTCGGGCTCCCGGTGCCTGGAGCCTGCTTCTCCCTCTGCCTGTGTCTCTGCCTCTCTGTGTGTGTGTGTGTGTGACTATCATAAATAAATACAAATTTAAAAAAAACTTAAAAAAATAAGTAAAATAAAATAAAATTTCAAAGTTTACCTGCAGAATTTTTCTTTTTTTTCTCACTTTGCTTCACTCCTACAAGCATCATACACCTATCACAATATAGATCTTTAGTTCATTTTTGTTGACTCAGCAGAATAGCCACTGACTAAGACACACATGTTTGGAAAACTGGTTTCTATGCAGCAGAACTTGGCAGACTCTTTAGCATCCTAGTGTACATCGTAAATATCTCAATATGGGGCAGAGTATATCCTGTCTCTAATCTATCTGACCTTGGAATAGTTTTCAATAAAGACCTGTAGAACAGGGGCAAGACATGGTAATCTAGGGTAAATGTTTCCATTTACTGAATTCTAGAGAAGTCATCCTCATGTTGCCCTCATGCTCACTAATAAAAGATCAAAGACTAGAATTCCAGACCTTTCTGTCCCTAGCTTTGTTTTATAATTCTTCTAACATTGATCCATTCTGACAGTAATGGCTAAAACTTGTCTCTCGAGTTGGAATTACGGAGTTCCAAGCCCAGGTCCACAATTTACTACTCGCATCACTTTGGGCGAGACAAGTGATTTCTCTGTGTCCATTTCCTCCCCTATGACATCAGATTGTTAGCAGCACCTATCACAGTTTTGGTGCCAGAAATAAATATGTCAGTGTGTGCATATAACCCAGGGTCCAGCATATAGTGTGAGCTTGATTGATAATAGCTGGATTTATCTCTGATTTACTTATTTATTTAAAAACATTTATTTAGTATCTAGTATGTATCAGTATGAGTAATAAAAAAAATACTATTTCCTAGTTGCAAAGATCCTTAAAGTGTGTTCATAGACCTCTTATCTACCTGAACATCTTCATCTCTGTTCCATTCCTCATTTGTGTTTTGTCTTTATTATCTACACAGATTAAACCACAGTTGATCCTAAACACTGTCTGCTATCTCTTGGACCTGAGTTTATTCATACACTTTTCTTTGTGTGAAGTGCCCTTCCCTTGCTATCAGCCTAAAAAGCCTCTATTCATGCTTCAGTGTTCAAGTGTTCCCTCTTCCATGAAGCATTCCCTGGCTATTCCTGATTCATGAGTTCTTATGTCCATTGTCCTGAGCTTCCCTTGCAGCTCTCAAAAGAAATAGCTTTCTCTTCTCCTGCTTCTCCCACAGCCCACATACTGCTGCAGGACACAAATGCAAGGCAGATGTTCCTTTTTCTTCTTGTTGCTGCCTCAAGACACCATTCCTCCTGTCTGTCAAAATAACCATCAGCGCTCCATTAAAATACATGCCCTTGGATGATATCACCCTTACTTCTCTCTGTAGCAGTCATCAACCACAATCCAGTCATTTTCTTCACTCCTTAAATAATTTGACACTTGGTCACCATCTTTCCCCCATTAATCTCTCTTGATCACCATTTTTGTTGATTTCAATATAACTGATGGCAGACCCAATGATCTGAGCCATAAGATTACTTGCCTATCACTTTCACCCTTCTTCACCTTCTATTTTGTTTTGAACTCATTCTAGTGAACATGTTGTTCTCACCACTACAGCGAAACTGTAGTTGTCAGAGTAACTGGCAAACCCCCAGGCTTGCAGAGCCAACAATTCCAACTCAGTCCTCATCGTAGAATCTCAGAACACAGTGACATGATTGATCACTCCATCCTTCTTGAAACATTTTCTTACTTGGTGCTTGGGAAATCGCTACCTCTTGGCTTTCTCCCATCTCCTGAGAAAGCAGTCTGTTCTCATCAGACTCCCTTGCTGCCTACTCCTCCTCCACCACCCGTAAATATTGGTGTATTCTGGGCTCAGTTCTTTCACTCTTCCCCTTTCTAACCACACACTCTTCCTAAGTAAGCTGTCCCATGATTTTGAATACCATAAATGTGCCCATAACTCTCATATTTATATCTTTAGCCATCACCACTCTCCAGTTCCAGACTCATGAATCCAACTGCTTACCTAACAATCAGGTGATCAGGTCAAAAACCCTGACTGCTTGGTGTTGACTCCCATGCCCAATCAACTAGCAAGTCTCTCCAGTTACTTCCAACATATTTCATGAGTTGGAGGACCACATCTCAACCAGTTCACCACTACAATATCAGTTCCAGCCACCATCATCTCTTACTGGATACTACAATATCCTCCATTCCTGCTCCCCACCTGTTTATTTCCATTTTAACATATAAGTCAGATCATGATACTCTCCCACTCAAAATTTTAATGAAAGCAGTCAATCACATGGTAAGCAAAATTTAAGCTCTGTCATTATGGATAATTTCCTACATGGTTGGGACCCTGTTGGTACCTCCAATTTCATTTCACACTACATGATCCACTCACTCTATTCTTAATTACTGGAGTTACTGCTGTTCCTGTAATTCAGGAACACATTTCTGCCTCAGGACCTTTTCACTTACTGTTCCCTCTGCCTCCCCACTCATTATTTAGAAGTCTCTGATCCTTAGTTTCATCGGACATTCTCAAAGATTTCCTCCTCAGAGGGGCTTTCCCTCCTTAAGACAAACAAACTGGTCCTTTCTCCATCCCCATTAGTACCTGCCCCTTTAGCCTGTTTTCTTCAAAACATTTCTCTCCAAGTACAATTACATTATGTATCCACTTGATTATTTATTGCCTATTCACTGTACTTAAATAAATAAGTTCTATATAAAACAGAGACTGTTTCATTTGAACTATGCTAACATCAACAACTAAATTAGCTCATAGTGGGTGCTCAATAAATATTTGTTGAATACAAAATAATAATAACCAGCTGTGTGCCAATGATATTTACAATGCAGATTGATGGTGCTGACAGCATTTTATTGAGCATGGCCATTTTAATGTTTGTGTTCCTCATTTCAGCATGGGGGTGGAGGCTATGACTTATCCATCCTCAGTGCCTTTGGCAATTCATGGCCTGTGTTAGATAATCAGTAAATATTTGATGGATGAAATAACATTTACTCATTGCTATGTTTTGTATCATTTGAGTCTCGTCAATCCAATGGGAGATGCAGGGAAGTTATTATTATTTGTGCTTTGCAAGAGAAGAAAAATACTGAGAAAAGAGAAATGTTCAACTCAGAGCCATATAAAAGAGGGAATGGGACAGCATGGGATATGCCAGATGAAACTGCAGATAGAGGTTGCCGCCAGATGGGGAAGCACTTTGAATACCACGCTTGGAAATTTGGACTTTATGGTGTAATATATAGTAAAACAGTTGCACAAATTACCAGTATAATAATCGCACTCAGTTTCTTATACTATGTAACATTCTCAGTCCAAACTCTCCATTTATGACATCTAAACAATCCGCTCAACTGAATGACTGGCACATCTTTCATCTATTCTGTACTATGTGGCTAGCCAAGTACTTCTCTCATTTAATTCACATGAAACTCTCGGGGGTTTCCATCTGTCCAAGGTCTGAAAAATTAAATCAGTCCAGAGTATCCTCTTTCGTAAACATCTACTCAGCATTTACATATTAATACACCCATCCGTCCATACCTCCATTCATTTGGTTATTTACTTTTAGTGAGCACCAATCACAGGCTAGGGACAGTGCTGGACAACATTTTATAAATGGTTTTACACATATAAATATATTGATAAATAGTTGACTATTTCAGAGACATAAAGTTCTTCACTGTCTTTTGTCATAAAGTAGTCAAAGCCATCACTTATATGACATTTTATAGTTTATAGATTTTTTCAATATAATTCACTCATTCACTGTAAACAATGTATGGAGTGCTCACTCTGAGTTAAGCACCAGGTATATAAAGATGAAAAAAAAAAAAAAAAACCCTGACTTCTAGGAGCAGGCCTGTGTAGCACAAGTGAGTGGGTGTGTAAGATGAAAACACATCTTACAACGCAGCATTCACAACAGCCTCAGGTGGAAGGCGGCTTCATCATCATTCACCCTTTCAGAAACGGAAGCTGAGATTCCCCAAGCTTCACAAGAAGCCAAAGATGACACTGTAAACGGCTACATCAAAATACGAATGTGTTTATCAGTTGATAATCAAATCCAAATCTTTTTTTTTAATAATAATTTATTTTTTATTGGTGTTCAATTTGCCAACATACAGAATAACACCCAGTGCTCATCCCGCCAAGTGCCCCCCTCAGTGCCCGTCACCCATTCACCCCCACCCCCCACACTCCTCCCCTTCCACCACTGCTAGTTCGTTTCCCAGAGTTAGGAGTCTTCATGTTCTGTCTCCCTTTCTGATATTTCCTACTCATTTCTTCTCCCTTCCCTTCTATTCCCTTTCACTATTATTTATATTCTCCAAATGAATGAGAATTTATAATGTTTGTCTTTCCCCGATTGACTTATTTCACTCAGCATAATACCCTTCCGTTCCATCCACGTTGAAGCAAATGGTGGGTATTTGTCGTTTCTAATGGCTGAGTAATATTCCATTGTATACACAAACCACATCTTCTTTATCCATTCATCTTTCGATGGACACCGAGGCTCCTTCCACAGTTTGGCTATTGTGGACATTGCTGCTAGAAACATCGGGGTGCAGGTGTCCCGGCGTTTCATTGCATCTGTATCTTTGGGGTAAATCACCAACAGTGCAATTGCTGGGTCATAGGGCAGGTCTATTTTTAACTCTTTGAGGAACCTCCACACAGTTTTCCAAAGTGGCTGCACCAGTTCACATTCTCACCAACAGCGTAACAGGGTTCCCTTTTCTCCTCATCCTCTCCAACATTTGTGGTTTCCTGCCTTGTTAATTTTCCCCATTCTCACTGGTGTGAGGTGGTATCTCATTGTGGTTTTGATTTGTATTTCCCTGATGGCAAGTGATGCGGAGCATTTTTTCATGTGCGTGTTGGCCATGTCTATGTCTTCCTCTGTGAGATTTCTCTTCATGTCTTTCGCCCATTTCATGATTGGATTGTTTGTTTCTTTGGTGTTGAGTTTAAGAAGTTCTTTATAGATCTTGGAAAATAGCCCTTTATCTGATACGTCATTTGCAAATATCTTCTCCCATTCTGTAGGTTGTCTTTTAGTTTTGTTGACTGTATCCTTTGCTGTGCAAAAGCTCCTTATCTTAATGAAGTCCCAATAGTTCATTTTTGCTTTTGTTTCTTTTGCCTTCATGGATGTATCTTGCAAGAAGTTACTGTGGCCGAGTTCAAAAAGGGTGTTGCCTGTGTTTTCCTCTAGAATTTTGATGGAATCTTGCCTCACATTTAGATCTTTCATCCATTTTGAGTTTATCTTTGTGTATGGTGAAAGAGAGTGGTCTAGTTTCATTCTTCTGCATGTGGATGTCCAATTTTCCCAGCACCATTTATTGAAGAGACTGTCTTTCTTCCAGTGGATAGTCTTTCCTACTTTATCGAATATTAGCTGACCATAAAGTTGAGGGTCAAATCCAAATCTTATTCATCTTCTTCTTCACTTCCCTTCCTAAGCAATTTAATCCTTAAGTCATGAGGTGGGGAAGAGTAGTACTGGCATCCAAACCAGGCATGATGGCCCAGGACAGAGTTTTAAAGCAATGACTCATCTCCATGATGTCTGAGGCCTCAACAGAGGACAACTGAAAGCTGGAGGTGATCCTGTCACTGAAGGCTGGAACCAGCTGAAGACTTGCTCACCTACAAAGGATACTGGGACTTTGGAAGTTAATGCTCACTGTCAGCTGGGGTCTCAACTATGGCTCTCATACAAAATATCTATGGATGGCTACTTCATATGGTCTCTCTGTTTTCCTAAGGACATGGGGACTGAGTTCCAAGAGTGAGCATCCCAAAACCACCAAGAGGAAGCTATATTGCTTTTTTATAACTTGACTTTGGAAGATAATTAGCATCAGGTTCTCCAGACCCACCAATATCAGGAAGAGAGAACCTAGATCCCAAATCTCAATAGGAGAATCTACAACACATTGTAAGACCAGCATATGGGCGGAAGACCTTTATGAAGCTATCTTGGAAAATGCAGCTCTCACAGATTCGATAGAAGAACACAACATAAATTTTCAGATAGTGCTGTTAGAAATGTGTAATGTGAAACTAAACACGAGGCCATTTTAGACAGATCAAAATTGAGGCACACTGTAAAAATAACTGGCCTGCAGTATTCAAACATGTAAAGAGCATGAACTTTAAAAATGATGAATCGTTGCAGTGTGAAATCAAAGAGATACGGTAACTGAAAGCAGTGTGTGATTCTGAATTATACCTCTTCACTATAAAGGATGCTATTGGGACATTTAGAAACCTTTAATGGAATTTGAAGATTAGATGGTAATAATGTATGTTACTTTTCCTGATTCTGATGAGATGATTACGGTTATGTGCAAGAATGTTCTTATGGTTAGAGGAAATAAATACTAGAGTATTCAGGGGACAGAGTGCATCAGCTCAAAATTATGCTCACTTTTTTTTAAAAAAGATTTTATTTATTTATTCATGAGAGGGAGAGAGAGAGAGAGAGAGAGAGGCAGAGACATAGGCAGAGGGAGAAGCAGGCCCTATGCAGGGAGCCTGACATGGGACACGATCTCGGGACTCCAGGATCATGCCCTCAGCCAAAGGCCGATACTCAACCTCTGAGCCACCCAGGGGTCCCTATACTCACTTTTTTTTTTTTAATAAGTTCAAGATTGTTGAATAAAAAAAAAAATTCTCCTTTTTTTTTTTTATTAACCAAAGCAAAACTAGATGCCCGAGGCCATTTCCCCCAAAAGCATCAAGGCAATTAAGTCTATTTTTCTTCAAACCAACTGGAGATGTGTACAAAATCTCCACTTCCCTTTGGATATGCAAAGACCAAGGAGAATGGGAAAATTAAATCAAAACCTTAATGCATGTGCTACCTATTGGATTCTTTTGTTTTGTTTTGTTTTGTTTTTTACTTGAAAGAGAGCTAGTGGCTGCCTTATATTCCTATAAGAAAGAACAAAGCGTGTCTCCTAAATAATTCACACTTTGTATTGACTAAGATCACAGCAGGTAGTTTAGAATAATCAATCCATAATGTGTCATAATAAGGATTTGCTGAAGGATACACACAGAGTCAGAAATTTTCAGCAATCTATTTGTGTGATTTTCTATTTAGAACTTCTGCTATTCAAGGCAAGGTTCTATTTAGACTTTTTCAACTCCTGAAAATCACCTTGTTACTATGGATAAATCTGCTTCTTAATTGTTCATTAAATTATTTGTTCCTACAAAGCCACAAAATCTACTAATCTTTAAAAGAGAAGAAAATATTATCAAGAATTAAAGACCATTTGACAGAAAAAGACAAATATCAGATGATTTCACTCATATATGGAATTTAAGAAACAAAACAGATGAACATAGGGGAGGGGGAGGAAAAATAAAAGAAGATGAAATCAGAGAGGGAGGCAAATGATAAGAGACTCTTAATCATAGGAAACAAACTGAGGGTCTCTAGAGAGGAGAGGGGTATGGGGTAACTGAGTGATGGGCATTGAGGAGGGCATGTGGTGTAATGAGCACTAGGTGTTATGTGCAACTGATGAATTACTGAACTCTACCTCTGAAACCAATAATACACTGTATGTTAATTAAATTGAATTTAAATTTTAAAATTTTAAAAAATTTTAAAATGAATTAAAGACCATTTGAAAAAAATAGTGATTTTTTAAAGTCTCCATTCTAACACACAATATATACGTGTACATATATACAGTATATACATGTTTTATATATATATATATATGTATATATATTCAGTCCTTGTCTGCATTAAACATCTCTTGGAAGTTGTCTGGTATCCATATCATTCATTTTTATTGTTTTTTACTTACTGTTGTATCCATATTGTATAGAGTTGTCATAACCGGCATTTTTATTACCTGCTGATTCATCTCCTCACTCCAGACTACTTTGCTCAGACTTCCCTCCCAACACAAGCCTTATCCCTGCTTCAAAGATGGCCTTCCCAAATTACCTCCACTTCCCTACAATGGTCTCTATTTCCTCTAAACATTTGCCACTTAACGTGTCTCTCCCAGGTGACACCTGTCACATATTGCCAGTGTTGGAAGATCTTTTCTCTCCATATAGAGCTCTGCTGTCCACTCTGGTAGCCCCAACTACATGTGGCTATATACATGTTAATTTAAATTTAGAAACCTGTCCCTCAATTCCAGTCACCACATTTCTCCTACTCGATAGCATGTATTGCTAGCGTCTATTGCCTTGGAGAATGAACAGTAAGGACATTACTGTCCTCACAGAAATTTCAAATGGACAGCACTGCTTGAAATGGTAAGTGCCATGAAGGCCTACATGTTAAGATATCAGTCCAGCAATTCCAGGTACAGGTAAAGGAGTAAAGAAATGATGTTCTCACTCAGAGGATGAATTTGTACAAACACTTTTGAGAATAGTCTGGTAATAGTACATTCGAGAATATACAATCTTTACCAGTTCCACTTTCCTATTTCCACATATATACACTCTAAAGAAACTCAGGCTCAGATGCATACAATGACATGTACCAAAATTTTATAGCCACATTGCTTATAAAAGCGGTAAATTAGAAAAAAAAAATCTAAATGTCCATCAATGAGAGCATGAACAAATAAAAAATGAGGGATAATCACATATCACATGAGAGAATAATGTATAGCATTTATGATAAATGAAAATGAGTTCTATTTGTATCAACCTAGAAAATACAAAAATATGTAATAATCAGTAAAAAAACAAAATGTTATTGTAATGTAAACACTGAGAGCTTTTTTTTTTTTTCCTGTTTTGCAATGCAAGGGCCTGACTTAAGCTTTGATTATCTAGACATCCACTTCAAAGACCCCTACCTCCAATAAACCCATCGCCATCCAGGCCACCTCCAATCCATATTGAGGCTCCTTTGTTTGAGAAATCTCAGTTGACTTAGAAAACTGACCATTTGAACCAAATGCTTTTTCTCTTCCCATGCTTAAATCTCTGGTCCTATGTTTTAAATCCACCCATAAAGAATGAACCCAAGAAACCGTAGGCCCCACCCTCAATCCCAATTGAAGTAGAACCACAGGTCAATTTTCCCTCTAACACAACTTGGCTGTGTGTCACTAAGTGTTCTGTGTAATTTCCAAGTCTTGCAAGTGATAAACTTTTTTCCCCAATGTTTCATTGGTGAAGAGAGTCTTGCAATCATAAGAACCACAAAGTCTTTGGGGTAAATCCCTAACAGTGCAATTGCTGGGTTGTAGGGCAGGTCTATTTTTAATTCTTTGAGGAACCTCCACACAGTTTTCCAGAGTGGCTGCATCAGTTCACATTCCCACCAACAGTGTAAAGAAAGATGAATGGATAAAGAAGATATGGTTTATGTATACAATGGAATATTACTCAGCCATTAGAAACGACAAATACCCACCATTTGCTTCAACGTGGATGGAACTGGAGGGTATTATGCTGAGTGAAGTAAGTCAATCGGAGAAGGACAAACAGTGTATGTTCTCATTCATTTGGGGAATATGAATAATAGTGAAAGGGAATATAAGGGAAGGGAGAAGAAATGTGTGGGAAATATCAGAAAGGGAGACAGAACATAAAGACTTCTAACTCTGGGAAATGAACTAGGGGTGGTGGAAGGGGAGGAGGGTGGGGGTGAATGGGTGACGGGCACTGAGGGAGACACTTGACGGGATGAGCACTGGGTGTTATTCTGTATGTTGGTAAATTGAACACCAATAAAAATTAATTTATTAAAAAAAAAAAGAACCACAAAGTCCTGTCTAGCCACAGCATTAATTATTGGTAGGCTAAGGCTTGCACAGAACAGTTGCATACAGTGCGGTGCCATATTATAGATATTAAAACACAAGCAAACAATGCTACGTGTGTGTGTATATATATCTATGTATGCAGATATATTGTATAATATGCTATATATATACACACACGTTATATAAACTATACACATATTGTATCCATGTATACACATATGTATACATGCACACACATATATATATAACAATATGAAAACATGAACAAGGAGAGCATGCAGTAAATTCATGATACGCTGCCCCTCTGGTCAAGATGATGTAGAAAGCAATGACGGTAGGAAAAATAATTAAGGACATGAATAATATTTGTTAAAATAATCATCAGTATTATTTATATGAAAAATTTAAATATGAAGTGACTGTGACAAAATGCTATTATTTGCTAATTGTGGGTGGTGGGCAATTAGATATCTTTTAAGTAATAATTCTCTGAATTGTCTATCTCTGTCCTTTCTACTTCCAGATAGCCTTCAACTTTCTCACATCTGAGAACGATAGAATGTTCTTCCAACAGGGCAACATCTTTTCCTTTTCTATAGACCAAAAAATAGCTATTTTTATTGGAAGGGGACAGGCTCTCTAAGGTGGTGGAATATGGTGAGTGAGGCACAGTGAAGGTCCAGGTGAACGGTTTTCAAAGTGTGGTCCCTGGACCTGCAGCAAGAACATCACCGGGGCATTCATTAGAAATGCAAATATCAGGGGCATCTGGGTGGCTGAGTCAGTTAAGCGTCTGCCTTCAGCTCAGGTCATGATCTGGGAGTCCCAGGATCGAGTCCCAGGATCGAGCCCCAGGATAGAGTCTTGTGTTGGGCTCCCCACTTAGCAAGGAATCTGCTTCTCCTTCTCACTCTGCTCCTCCCCCACCCCCGCTTATGCTTACTCTCTCTCTCTCTCTCTCTCTCTCTCAAATAAATAAATAAAATATTTTTTTTTTAAAAAAGAAGGAAATACAAATATCCAGGCCCCAATGATTACTCGCTGACTCAGAAAGTCTGAAAGTGTAGCTCAGCAGTCCATTCAAAATCCAGGTAATTTTGATTCATGCTTCTGTTTGAGAACCAAGGTTTAGAAAAACGATAGGTAAACTTTGATAGAGAAGTCCAGATAGTGAGTATTTTAGGTTTTATGAACCAAGAGGCAAAAAGACCAGAACCTACTCCTTGAAAAGAGAGAGTGAACAGCACAAAGCACATGACTGTGTGTGTGTGTGTGTGTGTGTGTGTGTGTGTGTGAGCACATATTTAATGTAGAGCAACCCTGCCCATTCGTCAACTGGCTCATTCATGTCTGAGAGCTAATCAGACAGCAAATCTTCCTTCTTTTGGGTGGATGTGTGTGGAGCTTAAAGGGTATGTGCTGGGGGTTTCGCTTCCTCTCATACAAGTCTTTCTTCAAACGAACTGAATGTGGCTGTGTAATATATAAACAATGCAGGAGAGACTCAATTAGGGACAGAGATGATGTCACTGCACATCTTAACTGGTCTGCAGTGACAATGCTGGATTTTAGTGACCCCAGTGATCCTGGAAAACAATGAGGTTTAAGATATCACCCTCTCCTTTTGTGTTTCAAGAGAAGGCTTACTGTAAAAAAACACTCTTTTCCATATTACTTATATAAGACTCATAGCTGCCTCCTTTATTTACCAGTGACAAGGCCAGACACAGACTCTCAATATTTCTATTTTGCCTCATAAATAATTAGCTAAATTTAGTACAAGGCAAAGTTGAGACCTAGAACTGTCTACAAACTCACACTTTTTTCAGTCTGCAAATCTTCATTAAGACAGGATGTTAAAAAATATATATATATAGGATGTTAGAGGTCCTAAAGGATTCTTAATCTGATGGTCCTAAAATCTGAGAAGACTAAAGAATTATCTTGCATTCTTATGAAAATTTATTATCTTTGTGATCATGACTTTCTCCGGGAAAAGCAACAGAGCTTTCATCCAATTTCCAGAAATGTTTATGGATTTTTGGAGAAACTGCAGGACTTCCAGGATGACAAATTAAGGAAGTTCCCTCCACCCTGGCCCCAGCGACACAACAATTTAACTGGTGAAATTTATTTTTAAAAAATCATTTAAAGGAGAAAATCTGGGGAAATGGCATGGTAGGAGGTACCAAGAATCCCACCACCCCCCCTCTCAAAGATTATTTATTTATTTGAGAGAAAGAGAGAGAGAGAGAGAGAGAGTAGGAGGGCATAAGCTTTGGAGAGAGAGAAGCAGGCTGCCCATGGAGCTGGGATCCCAATGAAGGGCTAGATCCCAGAATCCTGGGATCATGACCTGAGCCAACAGCAGCCACTTAACTGACTGAGTACCCAAGCACCCCAGAGTCTCTTTTCCACCTAGACAACAGTCATATCAGACACTATTGTGGAGCATGAAAGTCTACTGAAGGCTTGCAGCTTCCAGGGGAAGGCTTGGATGGTAAGTTGCAGTTAATTTTGGTCAATTTTGGCTCTTAGTATCCCAGTAGCCATCCTTATCCCCTCCCCCCCCCAGCCCCGTGGCAGGCAACCATGAATGCAGTGCAGGAACAGCTTGCACACTATTTATGAGAGCCAGAGTGGGCAGAAAGGACTCTATCCTCCAAATATGAGGGTTCTCATCACTCACTGTAGCTCCTGATACCGAGTACAGAAGAAGAGGTGGTGCCTGTGATTATGGTCTCTCCCCACATTGTTGCAAGCCCCTCCCTCTCTCCTGAAATGACTTCCAGGGGACTTGGAAGACTGCTGCTCTATTTATTTCTTGCCCTCATTTTTCTCTTTTTCAAAATTTTTGGAGCCAGACATTAAAGACTAGGACATTTAAAAGCAACTGTATATGTGGGGAAATTGAGAAAGTCATCATGCATGCCTGGGGAAAAGATCAGGCTCAGAGAAGACCCAAGAAGACCATACATTTATACCTCAGGCTGACCCTTAGGACAAAAATAACCAACAATCAAAAATTAAACAATGATTAATTAATTAATCAATTCTAAAACAAAACAAACACAGCACACCCTAGAGAAGGGGAAGAATTTCATTTCCAGAGTTATTTATTCAAATCTCCAGTGTTCAACAACAACACATCACAAGGTATACAGAGAAACAGGGAAGTTTGTTGTATTCAAGGAAAGAAAATATCGATAGAAAGTATCTCTAAAAAAGACCTAATGGGACTATAAGGGAAAAGAGGGAAACCAAGTGGGGAAAAATTAGAGAGGAAGACAAACCATGAGAAACTCTTAACTCTGGGAAACAAGCAAAGGGTTGCAGAAGGGGAAGGTGGTGAGGAGATGAGTCAATTGGGTGAAAGGCCCTAAGGAGAACACATGATGAGATGAACCCTAGGTGTTATACTATATGTGGTTAAATTGAATTTAAATAAAATATTTTTAAAAGGAACTAATGGTGGATTTATTAGACAAAGACTTTACAATAACTTTCTTAACGCTCAAAGAACTAATAGAACATAGAGAAAAAGATGTGAAGAGACAGAGGAGTCAGCAAATGTGAAAATAAAACAATGGAGATGATTTCAACTGAGGAACAGAAAGAATAAAGACCCAAGAAAAGTGAACAGTGCAAGGGACCTGTGTGACACCTTCATGTGGACCAACATATATGCATTGTGGTATTCTCATAAGAGGGAAAGGGAAAGGAGAATTTTTGGAGAAATAAAGTCTAAATATTTCCTAAATTTGATGAAATATGTGAATAGACACATTCAAGAAGCTCATCTAACTCCAAGTGAAAGAGAGACCCACCTTGAAACATAAAACCAATTTCTTGAAAGCCAAGACAAAAAGATAATGTTGATAGAGCAAGAGAGAAGATTCTTAACATTACTAATCACCAGGGAAATGCAAATCCAAACTACAACGAGATAATACCTTATATACATTAGGATGGATAATATCAAAAAACAAACAAACAAACAAACAAAAATCCCAGAACAAAAATTTACAAGTGTTGGCAAAGATATGGAAAAATTGCAACCCATGTGAACCATTGTTGGAAATGTAAAATGGTACAACTTCTGTGATAAAGAGTACAGCAATTCCTCAGAAACTTGGAAATAGAATTACCCTTTGATCCAACAACTCCATTCCTGGATACATATTTTTTTTCCTGGATACATATTAAAAAGAACTGAAAGTATGGTCTTGAAGAGATATTTTTACACCCACATTCAGAATGGCAATATTCATAATAGCTAAAATGGGGAAGCACCCCATGTGCCCATCAACAGATGAATGGATAAGGAAACTGTAGTATATACATACAATGGAATATTTTTCATCTTTTAAAAAGAAGGAAGTTCTGACATATGCTATAAGAGGATGAACTTTGAGGAATTATTCTATGTGAACAACACAATCACAAAATACTGTATGGTCTCACCTCTGTGGGTTTCTTAGAGTCGTCAAAATCACAGAGACAGAAAGTAGAATGGTGATTGCCAAGACTGAGGGATTGGAATGGGGAGCTATTGCTTAATGTGTATAGAGGATCAGTTCTACCAGATGATAAGAATTCTGCAAAGGATAGCAGTGACGATAGCACATCTTTATGAGTGTATATAGTACCACTGAAGTGTATACTTAAAGATGATTAAGATGGTAAATTTTTTTGTTATTTGTATTTTATCATAATAAAGCAAAATGGGGAAAAATCATTTAAAATCTCTGCAACTTGTCCTAAGGGCATTCAACAAATGGGGAAAATATTCAGCCAAGAAAATAGAACAAATCTTGGTAAGAAAAGCAAGAGTCTCTGTTATTAGACAAATAAACAAAATCAGGAATAAAAGTGGGATATTACTACTGATCTTAAATAAATAAAATAGATTTTAGGATACTGTAAAACAGAAAATGTCAACGAAGTAGGTACCTTAGATGAAATGGAAAATCCCTAAAAAGTTTCAAATTACTGAAACTTACTCAGGAAGAAATAGAAAATCTGAATAGGCCATACAAATGAAGAGGTTGAGTTAGTAAATTCTATAAACTGTCCATTAAAGGAAAGCCCAGGACTAGATGGAGCTACTTCATTACACTTGTACCAAACATTCAAATAAGACATAAAACTGTTTCTCCACAAACTCTTCCATAAAATAGAAGGAGATGCTTATCAAATCATTTTATGAGGGCGATATTAATCTGATACCATAACAAACAAAAAAGATAACAAAGAAAACTTCAAACCAAGTTGTAAGTTAGAGTTTTCCCAGGAATGTAACTTGGGTTCAACATCTGCAAATCGATTAATGTAAAGCACCATATTAATAGAATAAAGTACAAAACTTACAATCGTTTGAATAGGTGCAGAAATACATTTAAGAAAATCTAATATCCTTTCATGATACAATACTTAACAAACTAGAAACAGAAGGTATTTTCCTTAATCTGCTAAATGGTAACTAAGAAAAAGAAAACAGCTAACATCATTTATAAAGGTGAAAGACTGAACGTTTTCCTCTTAAGATCAGAAACAAGACAAAAACAAATGTCTGCTTTCATCACTATCAACTTTGTACTGGAAGTTATAGCTAGGGTAATTAGTGAAGAAAAATGAAATGTAAGATTTCTAAATTGGAAAAGAAATAGAAAGCTGTCTGTATTTGCAGATTGTGTAAGGAAAATCCTATAAAATCTACTAAAAACACAATTAGAATTAATAATGAATTAAAGCTGCAGGATACAAGATAAGTGTATATATGATACTTATACACATTAACAACAAGTATTCCAAAGCTAAAATTAAGAAAAAAAAAACTCAATAACAGTGACATCAATAAGAATAAAATGCTTTCGCACAGGTTTAACATTTGGTGTAAGATCTGCATGCTCAAAACTATAAAACACCATTGAAAAAAGGTAAAAAGTCTTAAATCAATGGAAAGACATCCCATTATCATGGAATGGAAAGCTTAATACTGTTAGAATGATAGCAACACTGTCAAATTTGTCTACATATTCCATGAAATTCCTATAAAAATCCCAGGTTTTTTTCTGCAGAAATTGAGAAGTCTGTCCCCAAATTTGTATGATATTGCAAGATACCAAAAATAGTCAAAACAACTTTAAAGAGCAAAATTGGATGATTAACACTTTCTAATTTAAAAAGTTAATACAAATTTGATGTGATTCAGATAGTGTAGTGCGGGCATAGAGGTCAACAGAATGGAATTAGGAGTCCAGAAATAAATCTTTGCATTTTTACTCATTCTCAACAAGATGTGCAGAGAAAATTTAATAGAGAAAGAACAGTGTTTCAGTAGATTGCTCCAGGGCATATGCAAAAGAATTGTGATTTAGAACTCCTATCTCCCAACATACACAAAAATTAACTCAAAATTTATTATAGACCTAACAGGAAGAGCAACAACCATAAAATTATTAGAATAAAACATAATACAAGTCTTCATGACCTCAAGTTAAGCTGTAGTTTCTCAGGTACTATGCCAAAAGCTAGAGCAACAAATGAATGAATAGATAAATTGTATATCAACAAAATTAAAAAAAAAAAAGAAAACTTTTAGGCAAAGAACATTATGAAGAAGAGAAAAGATAACTCACAGAGCGGGAGAAAATATTTACAAATCATATGCATGATAAGGGGCTTAAAAAAAGATTTTATTTATTTATTCATGAGAGACAGAGAGAGAGAGGGAGAGAGAGAGAGAGAGAGAGAGAGAGAGAGAGAGAGAGAGAGAGAAGGCAGAGGGAGAAGCAGGCTCCACGCATGGAACCTGATGCAGGATGCGATCCCAGGCCTCCAGGATCAGGCCCTGGCCTGAAGGCGGCGCTAAACCACTGAGCCACTGGGCTGCCCTGATAAGGGGCTTTTAAGTAGAAAACATGAAGAACTCCTACAACTCAACAATCAAAACACAGGTAAAAGAATTTTAAACATGGGAATGGATTTGAATAGCCATTTCTCCAAAGAATATGTTTAAATATCCAATCACTACATGAAAATATTTTTATACCATGAGTTATTAAAGATGCAAATAAAAACAATAAAGAGATACAAATTCATTCTGACTGGCTGAGTACTGTCACAGAGCCACAAGCATTGGTGAGGGTGTGGAGGAACCAGAAGACTCATGCGTGGACACTGGGAACATAAAATGGTGCAGCCACTTTGAAAACAGTTGCACAGTTCCTCAATATGTTAGACATGGTTACCAGATGACCCAGCAATTCCCTTCTCCGTATATCCCCATGAGAAAGAAAAGAAACTTGTACATCACCATTCACAGCAGCATTATTCATAATAGTCAAAAAGTAGAAACAACCCAAATGTCCAACCACAGATAAATGGCTAAATAAAAGATGGCCTATTCTTTCAGCAACATACGATTTGAAAATAAAAGGAAATAATGTACTAATGCATATTACAACATGGATGAACCTTGAAAAAATTACACTAAATGAAAGGATTCACAAAAGCCCACATATTGTATGATTCGATTTCTGCGAAATGTCCAAATTGATAAAGAAAGAAAGTAGATGAGTGGTGCCTGGGGTTGGGGAGGAGAAAGGGAGAAATGATCGCTAATGGGTATGGGATTTATTTTAGATGGAACAAAAATGTCCTAAAATGTGATTGTGATAATGCTTGCACAGCCTTGTTGAATATACTAAAACACTTGTACTGGCATACTGTGGGTGAATTGTGTGCTATGTAGATTATATTTCAATAAAACTATTTTATTTAATTTTTTTTCAATAAAACTTTTTAAAAAGTTTTTAGTGGAAAAGCCTGGGTGGCATAGTTAGTTAAGTTTCTGACTCTAGATTTTGGTTCAGGTCAGGATCTCAGGATTGTGAGATTGAGCCCCATGTCTGGCTTCCCACTGGGCCTTGAGCCAGCTTGAGATTCTCTCTCTCCCTCTCCTAAAGAGAGCTCTCTCTCTCTCTCTCTCTCTCTCTCTCTCTCTCTCTCTCCTTCCCTCCCTCCCTCCCTCTGTCTCTAAAAATAAAGAGTTGAGGTGAGTGGCTGAAAAAGACCATAGATCATTTTTTTTCTTATGTTTCAAGTTTTTTATTTAAATTCTAGTTAGTTCATATAGTGGAAAGATCATAGATCATAATGAAAAACAACAGAAAAGCGGTCCACCTTCATTAAAAATAGATTAGTGGAGTTTCATCATTAAGACTAAATTAACCAAATGCAACAGTTTGGATATTTCCTTTTTTTTTTTTTTTTTTTTTTTTTTCAGTTTGGATGTCTCTAACACTCCCACACTCCTTCATCCCTCAAGCTTGGCTTAACTCACACACCACTTCTTGCATGAAATCTTTAGTGGCTTTGTCCCTGCAGAAATAATTTTTTTTCTTCCTGTATTGCTTCAAGCCTGTCTTTTACAGACTCAAAGCATGGCACCACATGCTGAGCTGTCTACCTCCCCAACTAGATGGAATCAATCAGGCCATACGTAGTTCTGTTTCACTCTTATACATGAAGAACATAGTTTCTCAGGAAATTGTTGTGCAAAAACAGGCAACCAGTGGTTGAAAATATGTGCCCAATCAGCTACAACTGGACAGAATGTATGCTTTGCTTTGTGTATGCAAATGTTTAGTAAAATAAAGTATAGGCCAATATTGACAAATTGGGTGTTCTCACATGCAATCCAGATTTCTGGATTCTTGAAAATCTGCAAAAATTGCGCTTCTGTTCCTGCTTGGTAACTCTCAACTGAATTGTCACTGTTACCTCCAGCTGTCATGACTACACTCCCATCTACACATCCAGCCGTTTATATTTATCTGCATTTTCTGTTTCGTCTATGCATGCACGTGATTATGTGTCTTCTTTGTTCACCTGTCAAGTATTATTCAGCCTTCGATGGAGAAGAGATGCTGTTTTATTTTATTAAATTGCCTCAGAACTAAGACTGGCATTAGGATGGCCCTTCCCAGAAGGCCTATTATTGGGATAAGTGGATGAGTCATCAAAATATTCATACCTACTACTATGCCAATATCAAAGCTGTAAGGTGTACCTTGCACCAAATAATTTAGTAAATAATTTACCCTATTTTTGTGACTTAGTAAAATTCCCTGAAGTGTTTCTTTTGTTTGCTCATTTTAATGCTTTTTGGATTCTGCTGGGAAATCCGGAAGATTTTCCACAGGGGGTGGGCTGCCTCTGAGGCCATTCTCCATAAAAAATCCCCATCCTTGAAGCTGACTCATTCCCTTTCTGCCACTGCACCTGTGACTCACTCACTTGCATGAAGACAGGCAGAAAAGGTGATTCCATTTAGTCTTATGGCTTCAAGGGCTATCTGATGACTTCCCTCACCAATGACTTCTAACTGTGCATCTGCCACCTGGACCTCTGCCCCAAACTTTGGATATCCCACTGAACATCTCACACTTGAGCTCTTGATCCTCCTCCTGGAGACCCCTCTCTTAAGTCTTTCCCATCTGCTCAGCAAGACCTTCAGAGTCACCTTGACTCCTTCCTTGCTCTTATTCCACACATTCTGTTCCTCAGCAAATCCATTGGCTTTACCCTCAAAATATATCCAGATCTAATTTGTCTCCTACTTTGACTCCACCTCTTGGTCCAAGCCAGCGTTCTCTGTTAGATGAAACAGGGGAAAAGCCTCCACAGTGGCCTTCCTGGTTCCGTCCCTGCCCCACCCCCAGTCCCTTCCGTTCATTCCCCAAACGGCAACCTTTTGAAATATGTCACATCTGATTCTTCATGTACTGGCTTCCCCTTTCTCTCCAACCATATACCAACAACCTTAAACTGGGCGTTGAGGTCCTGCATGACCCAAACTTTGTCCCCTCATTAGCCTCTCCCCTGTGATATCCTGCCCTCCACTCTACCCCCAGCCTCCTTGCACTCCTTAAAAACCATGGAATGTTCTGCATGGCCAGAATCCTGTTCCATGAAAAAGAGGTATATGCATGATTTCTAAAGGCTGAAGGAGCCATAAGACCAAAAGGAAAGGCCAACAAGTATAGCTTGACAAGAAATTATTAATTATAACATGTCTTGGGTGCCACAAGACAGGGACATCTCCACAACCCCACCTCCTGTCAGACCTGCTTCTACAGCTAGAGGGACTGGGACTACAGTCTGGAGGACTCCTGGGAAGAGAATGTTTGAGAATAAGTGTATTCTGGTCCTTATCTCCAGAGCAAATCAAGGGCACTATGCCCAGGGGCATACTTAAGGGTGTGGTTAAACAAAAGGCAAGAAAGGCGGTGGGGAGGTTCTGCTCCAGAGGGTTTTGGGTCATGGAGAGGTCATCACAGAGGATTTGCCCAAGATGAGGTCAGTATGGTTCACACAGATTCCAACCTCTTCCTTCCCCTGTTGACTCAAATTTCACTTTTCTGCTGAGACGTCATGGATGCCCTCTTTCAAACTGTTCTTCCAGGACTTTTGATTCTCCTTACCTAATTTACTTTGGAGGTTTAGCCAGTTATGGCTATGTTTATATTTTGTAATATATATGCACACAGCATGTGTACATGTGTATACGTATATACATATGCATATATAATTTATGCATATATAATTTAATTTATAATTATAGATATGCAAATGTCTATGAATATTTGTACTTTTTGTAATATTTGTATTTATATTTTTCCTTATATTTAATGCATTGTGTCAGGTATATCTGAATGTATCTTATATATTTTACTCATTCCCATAGTTTAGTACACAATTTATTTATTCACCAGTCCCGCGTCTGTCCCACCCTCCCAGAATATACAAGGGCTTTGTGAAGGCAGAAACTTACATTGGTTTTGTATCCTCCTGAATATCCCAAGGCTGAGAAGAGGAGCTGGCATCTAAGAAGGTGCTTGAGAAATTGAATGAGTCCCTTCCGTCCACCCACCACTGAGCAGAACCGATTGTAGGGGCCCCAACTTATTTACTGGGCACTCTGGGAAATACAGAGGCCAGAGAGAGAGCTACTGCCCTCAGATGATCCCTGCGATGGCCAGGACATAGGTATAAACAGCGCTGGCCCAGCTGTTTGCTCTGGCCCACCAGCCCATGCTGCACCTGACCCATGGAAGGCCATGCGGCAACCCACCCTATTGGGTGTTCCAGTCAAATCCTTCCAAAAGCACCCATTTTTCTCCCTTCTGTGTTCAGTTATCTGGGAGGTTCTCTAAGGCTAGGCCTGCTTTTGTCACCTTTGCTAGTCACCCTAGTTACCCTCCAGTCAGAGACGCAGTGCTGGTAACCAAAGCCCGATGAGACAGCCTCTCCTTCCTCTTCCGTGAGGGAAAAAGTACATTTCCTTCTTTAAGTAAAGGCACATTCATTTCTTATTAGACACCTGGCAGCTCCCCAAGTGCTCCCACACAAGAAGCCTTTTTGCCTCACTCCCTGTCCTCCTTCCACCTCGGGACCCCTGTCAACCTCCTGCCTTTAAAATAACCAACTTGCCTCAGGCACAGGAACTTGAAGTTCACCTGCAGGGTGGAGTTCAGGCCTGAAGACGCCCAAACCACCAAAAAGTATAAAGCAATCCCATATCAGAGCACATTTGCATATTCTCTGGACACATTTGTCACACTGCAGTACGTTTATAGATGAAGGGACTGAGACCTCAGGAAGCAACCTGCTAGGGTTGGCGTGTCTGGCTGATGGCAGAGGAGGACAAGAGCCCAGGCTCCTGTGACTGTACAGCCTGTGCCTTTCGTCTCACACCAGTGAACCTGCCGTTAGCTTTCTTACAAAAGGACAAAGGCCTTGAGTTGACTAGGTACTCACCCTTTGGAACATTAAAGCTCTTGACCTGGAGAACCACTCTACAAGCTCGCAAACCCTCCTGGGGTAGTTCCTGTTATTTGAGAGAGGATGCCGATGAGTAGCACCTTGCAGAAGGAACTCCACGTACATCCTGTAGCTCCAAAGGTGCAGAGCAGGAATACAAAGGCAGGTGGGTGGACTGATTCCAGCCCCCAGCCTCTCTCCATCCAGAAAGGTTTGTGCACAATGGAACTGACACAGCATCCTTCTGAGCAAACAGACTAGTTCATCTAATTGTCATCAGAGGCATCATCCTAGACATCAAAGGAACCATTTTTCTGGAGAAACAACAACAACAGCAACAACAACTATATCCTAAAATGTATATGTGTGTCCATATCCAGTTTTGCGTTTAAGACACCAAATTAAATACAACTCCAAAGAAATTCTGGGCCAAAACAAGGATCTATTTGGGGAAAATAATAGAAGTCAGAATTGCTGTGCCTTGAGAAAGATTTTGTCACTAAGCCTGTGTTTGCGTCAGTCAATATGCTCTGTCCATATGAATTTGTGGTTTTGGGAATTCAGGAGTTACCCTAGAATATCCTTTGTCATCTAGACAACCTGTAGACGATATGCTCTGCTATATATTCAGCTCTGCGAATAACATGCATATTCTTAAATTCTTGTTGATATTTAATTGAATTATGGAGGTTTTACTTTTAACCTTAATGACGATTCCCTTTTGTGATCACTGAGAAGAGATCATCTGGGACCGTCCCAGAGAATATGCAGACAGATGCTTCTAAGAACAGTATCCTACAAGGCATCAGCTCTGGGCTTGCCAAAGAGAGAGGATGTTATCAGAAGATCTATTCAAGCAAGTCTTGCCTAGAAGAGCCAAGCCAGAATCAGGATAAAAAGACAGACAAAGGCAAACATAAGGAGACAAATAATAACAAAAGAAGAACAAAATTGAAAAAAAAATAAATTTTTAAATTTGAAAAAAAATTATTTTTTAAAAAGTTTGAACATTCTAATATGAACAAAATTTGAGTATTAAACATTATGAGGCCAGGGGGGAGTAGGCCAAAAGTAGCTGAGAGATAGAGAAAAGGTAACAGGACAGGTAGAAGCAAGAAGGTTCTAAACAGAGGCTGTCCTCTACTGAGGCTCTTTAGGAATTATGCCGGGGGCAGCATTCAGCATGGGAAGCTGAGGTGCTGAAAGGCACCGAGGGGATGTGAGAAGCCTGCACAGTTTGTTTTGGGTGAGGGACTGTCTGACACCAGGGAAAACTCAGTTGGTGCCATTTGGAGCAGAAGCCATGTTAGCAACTTCTCTCCAGAGTGACAGAGCTTAGCGTGATCCTGGAGGATAGAAATCAGAAAACCAAAGACGGAGGCACTCAGCAGGGAGAAGGGGGGAAGAGGGAGGTGGGTTTTATCTGCCTCCCTGTTCTCCTGCTATCTAGAATCCTGGCTCCCGACCTCTGGAAGGAGCAAAGCCCTCAATGGTCTCAGCCTCTGAGAAACCCCAGCAGCCTCAGCTATGGTCCCTGAGCATAGGAGGAAGTCACCTTCCCTGCCCCTGACACCCAAAAGCCTGCTCCAGGTGCAGCCAAAATTCTCCCCCTCCTGGCCTGACAAAGGACAGAAGGAGAGGAACTTGTCATCCTACACAAAGAAGACTCACAATCATTGTAGATAAGGGCTGGCAGTTTATTATTATTATTATTATTATTATTATTATTATTATATCAATCGTGTCTCTGACCTCAATAAGCCTCTTCTCAACTTACAACTCCTAAGTTAAAAATTACTGAAAAATGCAATGCCTTCTCCAACTTTATGATTAGCTGAGGGTTCTGCTGATAAGCAACAGATTCGGTTTAAAAAATTTACGAATACTGCTTACCTTACTGACTTAAGAGGATTTAGTGGTTGCAAACACTGGCCCTGCAGGAAAATGAGTAGGCTCTAAGTACCCATTCAGGTACACACATGCTTGGTTGGCCCTGGGAAAGTAGCTGCCCTTGTGAGCCCCAGGTCTCTGTAAAGACAGGAAATAATATCTCTATCACAGATCTGTGCTGAAGAGTAAAATATATGATGAGATATATAGGCAAAGTACTTAGCATGGTGTCAGCCATAATAGGCTCCAATTAAATGATAAAGAGGTTTTCATATCATAAAATGAACTTTGAAAATATCATTAAAGACACTTTGTTATCACTATTGCTGTTGATGATTATGATGCTTGGCTTGTTTGTTTTCTTTATTCCATTATTGGAATAAAACCATATTCCAGGGCAGGAAAAAAAAAATAAAGATGACAAGATTATACACAGTACTTACTATGAGTCAGAGAGGGCCCACAGTGATGTCACAGCCCAACCAAAGACCCAAACCCATGGGAGGAAAAATAAATAAATAAATAAATAAATAAATAAATAAATAAATAAATAAATAAATAAATATATCAGCATCTTCCTCAAAGGTTGGAAGTCATTTAAATAAGACTGTTCCTAAAGATGAGTATTTGTTTCTTGAGGCTGTAGAAGGTTCATTTACATATCACCCTATATGAAGCATAATATTTCAAAAAATGAGCATAATGTTAACTACTTTTGCTGTCACCTTTCATTTTTAAGTCATCACACATGTTATGGCCTCCTTTTATAAACCAAGTGAGTCAGTTCGGAACATGTCATGAAAGATAATGCCATGAAAGCTAAATGAAGTCCAAGTTAACCTTCAGCATCAAGGGCAAGCCTTCAGTTCTGCCACAGTGATCCAGCAACAAATTCGGTTCTGAGCTTCCTGGTGGCCAAGGCAAAAATAATACACGATCAGTTCTATGATTCTTATTTCTACAAAGGATAGAGAGAGTGGCTAGTGAGTCTTTTACAAAAGCAGTTTTGTACATGGGAGATCCTGGAGGAGACAGGGAATAATTAAACGGATGGTGAAGAAGGTGGCAGTTCTGAAGCATTATTAGTGAATTTGGGGATTCTGCTCCTCTCTGCTGCTCAGTTTTGGCATGTATGAAAATGTTTGGTAAATAAAATGGACGAACCATGGATATCTGGTTCTTTGCTGCTCCCTAAGTTTGAGATGTACATGCAAATATCAAGAGAGTTGTTTCTTGGTCTTGTAAAAGTCATTATACAACACAATGTGTAAAATGAAGACGCAGCCTAAAAAATAATACAATAAAATATGTGTGGCATGGTAAATTTGACTTGACTCAAAAGGGAGAAAGAAAAGCCCAACAAACAAATGAGTAAACACAACAACAAAAAGCCTCCATCCCGAGAGAACTGTGGCCATTAGCAGTACCACTTACTGGCTGCCTGTGCTCTAATCTGAATCTATGCAGGGCTCTATGTGGTACACGTTACCTGGATCCTTAGATAACTACTGTCATTAGAGATAACATCTAAAACATCCATCAGTGGAATACAGTGCAACAGTGAAAACGAACTAGATTTAGACACACCAACACAGACTTTCAAATGGCATCATGTTGAAAAGAAAAAATAATCTAATTACAGAAAAATAAACATTGTGTGATAACATTTGTAAAAACTTTTAAAATTTCAGCAAGTAGATAATGGATTCAAGGTATAAACATTGGACTGGTAAACTATGCTGCAAATTCATCCTAATAATTGTCTCCTGGGAAGGAGAGGGGCTGATATGGAATGGGAATAGATAGGCAATTAACTTCACCTTCATAGTAACATCATTTTATTAACAACAATGTGTGAAGCTAATTTTATAAAATGTTAATACCTGTTAATTACTAATGGCAGGTGTACAGATGGTTGTTAAATTATTTTCTTTTTGCTTTTGTATATTTCAAAATTTTTTTTTCCAAAGAATAGAAGCATAACTGATGAGTTCACATGGAGGACTGCTCTGGGACACTTGTTACCCCAGCTCAGTGAGGCATCCCTGCCACCTGGCACAGAATAAACACTTTTGACCACCCTCAGGTTTGAAGCAGTCCCAGAGGGGGAACCTCATGGCCTAGGGGAGTTTGAGGAGCAATGTGTAGGGGGTAGTCTTCTGAACCTTTGTCTGACTTCTGCCAGTGAGAAACCCAGAAATATTTCAGGGCCATTTTGAAATGGTCTGGATTCCTGTTGGGACTGCATCATAGACCAAGAATTTTTCTGGAAGTTTCCTTTCGTAGAATAATGGGTAAGGTTTGGCCCAATCCCTGGGCTGGACCTTTTGCAAGAATTCAGTAAATTCTCCAAAGATGTAATTGTTAGAAATATCTAGATTTCTCTGATTCTGACCTCCAACTACCTTGTAAAGGGAAATATATATGTTGGCAAACTCAAATCATTAGGTTTTCATTCACTTTACTGAAGAAAACTGGGGTTTGGGTGATGATTCCCATATTTTAGATGTAGCTGTGTATCTGCCAACAATTCAGGTGCATTGGCACTTGCCGTCTTCTCCCTTGAAAGTTCTACTGTCCGTTGTCAAATTTGTTAACCTGGTTAACTTTTCCTCACTTTTCAAAGCTTATGTGGTCACCTCTAGGAAGTCCCATCCTCTTCTATCCAGTCCCCAGGTTTGGTCCGATGGTCCATAACCCCCAGTGAATGTCTCCTCCTTAGTACTTCTCAGATGGCCCTTTTGTTCTCTTGGCAGCAAGTGTGTGAGAGAAAAGAAAATTTTAAAAAATTAATATTAATGCATGTTTCCAAAATTATTTGATGGTCATACATGCATACATTGACTTTATTATATGATTTTTTAATTTCATGTAGAGTTAAAGGAAACTACATCCCCCAACCTCTTGAATGGATGTAGCTACAGAAATCCTGGCTTGCTAACTCTTTTGTCTAAGGGAAAAATCTATGACTCCTGTTGTCCAATGGCCATGACTGATGGGCCAAGGGTGGACTAGTGACATAAAGGCAACCCATTCTTATGTTGACCTCTGGTCTATGGCCAGACTTGACACCAAGAGAAGTCAGCACTTTTAATGTCTCAGTATGGTCCATGCACTCGACAAAACACTTGCCATGCATGACCTGACATATTCCTCACAACAACACAAAAGGGGCAAGAACCATAATTCTCTATGTGACTATGAGAAAACAGAGATTCTCAGAGTTTGGTAACTTGCTTAAGGCCACAGGGTTAATAAATTTTGGAGCTAGAGCTAGATTTTTATATGAGGACTAAGAGGCTTTAAAGCAAAATTTGTAGGGCCTGGTATGAAAAAAATTAGATGTGACATGAAATTCTTCTCTCGCCAGTGTGAACTTTGGCAACATGAAGAGACCAGAGCCATTATATTGGAGTCAGAAGCTGATTGGATGCCTTCAGTAAAGCCATGTCTAGTGAGGTCACAGAAAATCACGAGAACATAAATATGAAAAAGCAAAGCAACTTCAATGCTAGAGAGATAAGAACTGAAAATGTGCAGAGACAGGCGCCAAGCTGGCAACAAATGAAGAGTAAGAAGATCCATGGGTTTCTCCAGTTGAGGATCCTGGTGCCATTTTGGATGAGTTCTCTGCCTGCACTGGTCTTCATGAGGATCTACCTCTGATTTTATCTGAGATTTCCGTGTCTCTTACTACCTACACATATGCACATTCCAAAACAAACAAAATCACCTTCAGATAGAACCAAAAGGGCATAGAGAAGGTCATATATCACTGCATCTAATACTTTCATGCCCACAAGGAGTCCTCACTATCCCCCTTTTACAATCAAAGAAACTCAGGCCCAGAAAGAAAAAGTCACTTGCCCAAAGTCATAATTCAAATATAATTACAACTGACTTTGTGATCTGTTTTTATAGCTCTTAAAATGCTAAGGATGATGTAAATAATCAGATGTTGGGGCCTCCCTGGCTGAGGTAAATATTGCAAGATGAAGATATTAAAATAGTTTTGCCCCTTACTTGTAATGCAGGTTGGATACCGAGCAGGGAGAGACCCGAGGTCATTACTGTCAATGGGAGTCTGGTCTATCAAGAGTGAGCAGAGGGACACCTGGGTGGCTCAGGTTCGTAGTTGACAGTCTGCCTTCAGCTCAGGGCATGATTCCAGGGTCTGGGATTGAGTCCCACGTTGGGCTTCCTGCATGGAGCCTGCTTCTCCCTCTGCCTGTGTCTCTGTCTCTCTGTGTGTGTCTCTCATGAATGAATAAATAAAATCTTAAAAAAAAAAAAAGAGTGAGCAGAGCATGTATGCGTAGGCACCTGGTGCACTTGTAAGCATACAGTGTGTATGTCTCTGTGGAAATGTGAATACATGGCTGGGCCTGGGTGTTTCTGTGGCTGAATGCACGTGTGATGTAGGTATACACAGATGTGAAGAGTGTGAGGTTTTTACTTTTTATTTATTTATTTATTTATTTATTTATTTATTTATTTATTTTTAAGATTTTATTTATTTATTCATGAGAGACACACACACAGAAAGAGAGAAAGAGAAGAGAGAGAGGTAGCGACACAGGCAGTGGGAGAAACAGGCTCCATGCAGGGAGCCCAACATGGGACTGGATCCCGGGTCTCCAGAATCACGCCCTGGGCCGAAGGCAAGCACTAAACTGCTGAGCCACCCAGGCGGCCCGAGTGTGAGGTTTTAAAATCTATAACGGAAACTTTGGAATTCACAAAAAGAAAATCTAATTTAAAAAAAAAAATCAAAATTCTCCATCAGTTCGAGATCTGGGCTAAACCCATCTCCCTAGGGATTCGTTTTTTTGGAATACATCAACTCTGCATTTGCCAAGATTTCAGCCTAGATTAGATGCAAGAATCACTTATTTCACTGACCTTGAGCTTTCCAGGGCTTTTAATCTTCTCGCTGAGACGTTCAATTGTAAAGAACTAGAAAAATTTCCAGGGACCCTTTATGAACGTCTCACAGAATGAAATATAGCAGCGCCACTGTCTACACACAGCACTTTCGTGGCTCACAGAGTACTTTCATTTGTGTCATTTTACTTGACCCATCTAACAAATCTGTGAAGGAGGCAATTTCAAGTTAAGAAACTGAGGCTTAGGGACTTTATGTAATATAGCCAGTGGACATATTGAAGGATATGGGGGTAGAAACATAATTTTCATCCAGGCCCTTTTGCTTCCAGGCCTATGACCTTGAAAACAGACCCCCCCACACCAAAAAAAAAAAAAAAAAAAAAAAAAAGAAAGAAAGAAAAGAAAATTATCTTGTTTAAATTAAACCTGTCCAATAAGGCACCCTCTCCTCAATATTTTTCATTAGCTCTTGCCCAAGTTTTATGTGTCTTTTGACCTGTGTAGCTTTCTGTCCTTCCTGGTGAGAAAGTTTCTCTTTTGCTATGATATCATGGCCTAACGGTGTGCCTTCAGTTTGCATATCAACTCCTTCTGGAGGCTCCTCGGAGCTTTGCCTGGTTTCTGTAAGCCAGGGCAGTATTGCTCAAACTTCAGTAATGTGCAGACTCCATCTGCAAGAAAAACACTCTCATGGACCCCCTAGTGCTGTCTGGATAATTTTATTTTAATGTAATTTAAATATGCATACATACAAACTCATTATAACCACCTTATGCTTACAGCTGTTACATTGGTAGGAACCCTAAAAATAAAAGTCTGCGTGTTCTCTCTTTACCACTTTGGTGTCACTTAATAATTCAATTCTTTCGACATTTGTTTCTGTTCAAATTACTATTAGAAGTTGCGATGCCATTTGGTTCTTATTTGAAATAAATGCATCACTTTCATGTTAAATTCTACTTTGGTTCTTCTCCCACAATTTAGGTACTACTAATGGATGACAACATGATAAAAGCCACATAAACATAGGGAAGGAAATTGCTTGGAGTGTGTCGTTTTGAGATAATTCTATGAGTGATCTCGAGTAGATCAAAATTAATTTTGAAAATTATCTTCAAACTTATCATGAAAATATCTTTTCTGGCCCCAAGAGCACAGTGCAGAGTGAAGAAGAGTGTCAGAGGTCTGGTATAGCTGTCTACATGGAGTGGGAATAGGCAAAGAGGGGGTTCTTGAGAACTCTTAGAACTCAAATAAGGCCAAGGACCAGACATTTATAAGGGTTTTTTCAAAAAAAGCTAGTGTACCTGCCCTCTTATGGGTCCATGATCCTCAAGAGGCCAGTGAGACCCCAGAGTAGGATCCAGGGAAGGGGCTTCAGAGTGTGCAACTAAGCCTTCTGGGCCCTAGTCTCAGGGGAAGGAAGCAATGTTAAATCAGAAAGATCCAGAGGAATAGCTATGATCTGGGTGGGACTGCTGGACCGAGGGACTGGGACATGGCCTACTTAGATCTGCCCTGAGGAAAATACAAGCTTAAAGAGGCAGACCTGAATCCCATTCTTGAAGGGCCCAGCTCTCCAGAGGAGAAATCCAGATAAACAAGGGCCCACTTCCAGAAAGATATAGGTGGGGCATCTTAAAATTCTTTTAAAAAGCAGTGGGAACACTGGCAAAAACTACCAAAAATTACTTTTTCAGAACATGGGCTTTTAACAATCAAAGGAGTGTTTATTCAGGAAAAATGGCAGGACCCTAGTAAGAACAGAGAGCCTGGGAGATTTTACATTGTCCTAATACCACAACCCTCTCCTCAGCTCTTAAAAATTAGCAGCCTTGCAATGACAGTAGCTGTGAAAACTGCCCCCCTACATGACACCAGAGGGGAGAAGAGCAGGTTTGGACCTTCCCAAAAGCCCTTTCCTGGAGAATGATCACTATTCGATGTCCCTGGAAGCTCGCTGAAAAGATTTGTTCTCAGAGCTCATCTTATTGGACCTGACTCTAAGCTTGCTCTGTGTTAGCAGCCCCACCCACAGGGACTTTGGCAAAAACAATCAGCTACAGTCTTCCAACAGCGCAGTTGCCCCAGTGGCATTACCAGTTGGTGCTAAGAGGCTGACCAAAATACTTAAAATCTAGCATCTTAAAGTAACACTTTATTATCTTGCTGTTTGGGAGGTTGAAAGTCTGACTCCAGTCTCTTGGGCTAAAATCAAGGTGTAGGCAGAGCTACATTTCTTCTGGAGGCTTTCAGGGACAATCTTTTTCTTGCCTTTTCCTGTTTCTTGAGCCTGTCTATCCTGCTGGGTTGTGGATCCTTCTCTTCATCTTCACGTGCATCATCCCTATATCTCTTTGGCCATTCTCCTATATTCATATCTCCCTCAGACACTCTGCCTCCTTCTTCCACGTATAGGGACCCTTACAATTACCTTGGCCCTTCCTCAATAATTCACAATAATCTTCCTATCTTAAACTCAGCTAATTAGCAAACCTAATTCCATCTGTAATCTTAATTTCCCTTTATCATATGACATAACTTATTTAAAGGTTCTAAGAACTAGGATGTGGATATCTTTGAGGGGAGGCATTATTCTTACTACCACACCATATGATGCAACAATTCCACTTCTAGCTCTAACCAAGATCGTTGAAAACATATGTCCATAAAAAGTGTCTGTATAGGAATGTTCGTAGCAGTCTTATTCATAGCCAAACAATAGAAATCCTCAAATGTCCACCAACTAATGAATGGATCAATTAGAGCAGCATATCCGTACTGTAGAATATTATTGAGCCAAAAAATGAATAAAGGCATTTTATTTGAAGTATGAATAACCTATGGTGTTACATTCATGATATTTGTTATGTGTGCAGCATAATGATTCAAAAATTCTGTACGTTACTCAGGGCTCACCACGATAGATATGGTTGCCAAACAATGTTACTACAGTATTTTTGACTATACTCCCTATGCTGTACTTTTCATCCCTATGACTTGTTTATTTTATATCTGAAAGTTTTTATCTCTACATTACCTTCACCTATCCACCCATCTCGCCACCACCTTCCTGTCTGGCAACTACCAATTTGTTCTCTGAATTTTAAGAGTCTGTTCTTCTGTTTGTTTGCTCATTTGTTGTTTAGATTCCACGTGAAGAAAAATGATAAGGAATGAAATTTTAATACATGGTATAAACTGGAAGAACCTTGAAAACATTATGCTAATAAAAGAAGCCATACAAGGCACCTGGATGACTCAGTCTATTGAGTGCCTAGCTCTTGGTTTTGGCTTAGGTCATAATCTCAGGGTCCTGGGATGGAGCCTGGCATCAGGCTCCACACTCAGCAGAGAGTCTGCTTGAGGATTTTCTCTCTCCCGCTCCCCGGAGCCTCTCCACCCCCTTCCCAATATAAATAAATCTTTAAATAACAAGCAAAAAAAAGAAGCCATACACACAAAGCCACTTAACTCCATTTACTTGAAATATCAGAATAGGCAAATTCATGGAGACACAAAGTAGATGTGGTAGCCAGGGAATGAGGGGAGGGAGGAAACAGGGAGTGACTGCTTGGAGGTATGGGTTTCTTTTAAAGTGTGAGGAAAATATTATGGATTAGTAATGATCAACACATAAATTTAAGAATATATTTAAAATCATTTAATCATACACTCTAAAAAGGTCACTTCATGGTGATTTATGTCTCAAAAAATGTACAAAAATAAGATTAAAAAATCCAGGTACAGATTTAGAACCAAAGCCTTAAATTGGTAGTAAAGAGAATTACCTTCTGTGTGGATTTAAGAGTTGGGTTTCTCAAAGCATTTCTCCCTCAGGAGCATAGAGTTCCCATATAGAACTCTATATGGGAAAGGTGATCTAGGGACTATCCCTCCCAGTCAGCATCTCATCTGTCCACCAAACTGGTATTGTTCACCTCAGTTTGTAGGAAGAATGGTCAGGCCATTTCCCCATGGCAATACAAGTAACCAACCATGTCTGGTGTTTTGAGTCCAGACCTTGGCCCCAAAGCCTAATAAGAGGCTTCTGAGCATGTGCTAGCAGCACTTTGTACCAGGAATCCACACCAAAACAACAACAGCAACAACATAAGACAGTTTTGCCACTAAAAGACAACCTCTCTCAACCACATATCACTGACAATATGACCATAATACACATTAATGAAAATGAAAATAATCATGAGCCACTCCACTTTGAGTTTAGCTTAAAGTCTTATATTTGGTTCCTGATTCCATAATTATTATTCTATCTGAAGAGGGTTTCTGATGGCTCTCAGAGGCCAAGTCAGCACTATACAATATTCTTGATAACTTTTTCAACATTTCCCTTTGTTATCAATTAATATTTATGAGTGTCTAGAAGTTCACATCCTAGTGTTTGAAAAATGCTTTATGAAGTGACTTGTGTAGAAAGCACTGAATGTGTGTGCATGCATACAACTCTTACATCTGAGGTTAATTTCTGAATTTATTTGATTCACATTTCATTAACCTATTGGCAGAATGTTATATAGGTGTGTGACCTGGGTCCTCGAACCCAAGTGTGGAAATATTAATATTTATTTATTATGTGGGCAGGTCGCCTAGGTGAAATGATTCTGTATCGTTAGGCTCTAGGAATGACAGCAACAAATTAATAAAACACAGTCTTTCAAGAAAATCCAAAAAAGGCTAAAGTCTTTCCCACCAGCAGTAAAAGTGACTCGCCCATCTAAAGCAAACACATGTTATCAATGCTTTTGGCATTCCACTAAACCTTCTGGGACATGGACATTCTATAATGATTCTACTTCAAAAGTTGACTCCCACAGTGTACTAAATGATTATCAGTACTCTGGATTGTGCACTCACCATTTTTAACAATATGACAAAGTGAAGCAGTCACCTTAATCCAATAGCCAGAGTCTAGGCCTTGAATGGACTTTTGAGATGATTTATTCACAAGCATTAGGGACATAACTATCATGCAAAACCCAACATCCTAATTAATTAGTTGGGGTCCGGAAAGGTTTGCACACATGTCTGAGGCCACATATCTAGTTAAGTGTAGAGCCAGTTTAGAATCTGTCTATAAATGTATTTCCCAAGTACCTCTGAGCACAAGCTGTGTGCTAGAAGCTGGGATATTGACTGGATTCTAGGACTCTTGCAGTAACCTGGGGAGGCAGCAGGTGAATCAATATCCACAGTGTGACATGACTGCCTGGGTTCAAATCTCACAAAGTCCACTTACTAGATGGTACTGAGTTTCACGATCCGAATAAAGGGGAAGAACACTATACCTACATCTTAGAATTGTTGAATTAATTGGCATGTCTGTGAAATTCTTAGAGTAGTTCCCAGTATACAGTAAGCAATTAATATATCTCAGCTGTCATTAATATCATAATGTCATCATCATCGTCATGTGCCATGATAAAGTTGAGAACAAGGTTTCAAATCCATATTCAGATAAGAGATTCATAATGCAGCCTGGGAAACAGAGATAGAGTTATCTTCAGAACAAGAAATATATAACAAGCCAAATAATGTTCTCCCCTCCCTCCATTTTTTTCAGGTCTTCATCCCTGGAAACTGTAAATATTGCTTTTTGTGGAAAATGGGGCTTTTTAGATATGATTAAGTTAGGAGCTTTAGATGGAGAAACTGTTGTATATTATCTAAGTATGTTCTAAATATAATCACAAGTATCCTTACTAGAAAAAGATAGGGGGATACGTGACACAGAGACACACAGAAGAGAAGGTAATGTGTAGCGGGGCAGAGAGATATTTGAAGATGCTGGCCTTCAAGACTGAGGTGATGAGGTCAAAAGCTAAGGAATGTGGCTGTCACTGAAGCTGGAATAGACAAGGAACTGATTCTCCCCTAAAGCCTCGAGAGGGACTATGGCCCTGCTGACATCTTAATGGGCTCACTGACATTGACTTCAGACTTCTGGCCTCCAGAACTGTAAGACAATAAAGGTGTTCTTTCAAGCCACGAAATGTGTGATGTTTATTATAGCAGTCACAAGAAAGTACACAGAAGACTTTCTGGAAGAAGGGATTTTTGAAATGTCTACTACAGGATGAGTAAAAATTAGCTGGGCAAATGGGAGAAGAGAGGTTTGGTACACAAAAGAAAATCTCTGAGGGGGCTCTGAGCTCATAATTTGGCAAGGTGGAGTGAAGATTAGGTCTGGAAGAGTGGCTGATGATGAGCCTAGATGAGAAGTAGAAGAAAAATTATCAAAATCCTCAAAAACTTACCACAAATTTGAAGTTTATTCTAAAGATATGGTGTTTGAACATGCTCATTTAGCAAAAGATGAGGGATTCTAAGCCCAATCCTTCCTGGAGAAGTAAGAAGAGCCCAGTGTTTCTCCTTGACAAGGGAACACAGAACCCCTGTCCTTACCATGGAGCATTGACAGGGATGGGCAGGCTTACTGTCTGTAAGTATATGCCTCACCCAAACTTCTGCCATGGGGGTTGTTTCTTATGAAATGGGGGATGTTGGACACTCAGCAATAAGACCAGCTACAGAAATAACACAGTATCCTGGAAAGAGCTTCTTTCAGAGCCAAGTCTGAGAACAAAATCTATCGTGGCAATGCCAAGTTAATGAGAAACAGTTTTTGGTGCCCAAGTGAAAAGGAAGAAGACCATGAGGCAAGCACATGCAAAAATCACTGATTAGTTAGGAAAAATGAACTGATACTTCCTCCCAGGGGTCTATTTTAAACTTAAACAATATATGTGCCCTTTCTAGGTTTTAATTAATTAGTTTATTTATTTATTTATTTATTTATTTATTTACTTATAGATTTAAATTTGATTGAAAAGATGAGATTTATAGCATTAGAAAAAGCACAAAGCACAGGGGATATTGTTGATACTGTTTATAGTTTTCCTATGTGAGGCAGCACCATTGAAAACCCCCCTGTGGGATCCCTGGGTGGCGCAGCGGTTTGGCGCCTGCCTTTGGCCCAGGGCGCGATCCTGGAGACACGGGATCGAATCCCACGTCGGGCTCCCGGTGCACGGAGCCTGCTTCTCCCTCTGCCTGTGTCTCTGCCTCTCTCTCTCTCTGTGACTATCATAAGTTTAAAAAAAAAAACTGTATGTGTCTGTTTATTTTTTTTTAATTTTTATTTATTTATTCATGAGAGACAGAAAGAGAGAGAGAGGCAGAGACACAGGCAGAGGGAGAAGCAGGCTCCATGCAGGGAGCCCGACATGGGACTCAATCCCGGGTCTCCAGGATCACGCCCTGGGCTGAAGGCGGCGCTAAACCACTGAGCCACCAGGGCTGCCCTGTGTGTTTAAATCCATTCCAAAATCAACATCAAACTTCCAGACATAATCCCATTTAATTTGGGAAGACCTAAGTGTGTTCCCGAAATGAACTTTTCTAGACTCGAGGATGTGTTGTCAAAAGCAGGGATAGGTACATACATTCCCACTAAAAATCTAAATCACTAAATGTGATTAGAAATCAACAGGCAGCCACTTATTCTGTGGTTGGTTGCCTTTGTCAATATCTAGTGTGACTCAGAAGAATCTAAGTCTTGGTTCTAACTCTGTGGGAAGTGAAATAAGGAGATACCATGTGATCTTTGCCAGTCCCTGCAGGAATGTTTCATGCACGTTACCTCTCCCAACCCCATACTACACTCAGTTTATCATTTTATATTGTAGGAATCCAAACTTAATGAAACTTCCAGTGTCCACAGAAGTACCCGTAGAGCTAGAATCCAAGTTCAGGTATTATCTTTAAGGTCTTAATATTTGAAAAGGAGTGACAGCCCTGGGTTTCTTGGGTTGGAATCTAATGAAAAGGATCTAGAGTTCCAAAAGCATGCCAGGATATATTCCCATCACTTCTCAGAGTGCAATATTTTCCTGAGTTCATGACAAAAGGTTCATCATCCAGTAAAACAAAGGAGCAACACCAGAGGCTTAACATTATTTATTATTTTAATATTTATTAGAAAATATTTAAACGTACACACAAGTAGAATCAATTGTCTGATAAATTTACATATCTGCTGCCATATTCAACAATTTCCAATTAACTTCTATAATTGATTACTCAGTCCTTTAAAAAAATGTAATAGTGTGGTAAAGTAAATCCAAAGCTCCATTTGACTCCTATATTCTTTGGCATGTATCTCCAATGAATAGGGGCATAATCTCACAAACTGTAATACCATTATGACACCTAAGAAAATGATCACTAATTCATTGGTATGATCAAATACCTAGAGCATAAGTGGATTCCCTGTTTGTTTTGATTTTTTTTATACTTTTTTGTTGTTATTGTAAAACATGCGCACAAAATATACCTATAAAACCTGAAATCAAAATCTATTCATCACATTTATCTATTAAGGCCCTGCTTTTTTCCCTAAGCTATTGGTTTGTGAGCGATAGGTCAGTTGTACTTTAGAGTGTTCATGTTCTAAGTAATAAAACTTTTCAGTTTATATGTGACTGTTCTGGTTTCTATTCTCCCTACCTCCCAGACAAGAGTTTAATGACACATTTTTTGATTCTCAAGAAAATCCTGGTTTGGGCAATATGATCATCAGATATTCTTTACTTGCCTTTTTGCTTGTTGTGGTGATATTTAACTGGTTCCTTTGCTTCCTTTTTTCTATAAATATGTTAGTTCTGGAGCTCTGATTAGATTAGAATTCAATACCTGCTCCTCTTGCTCAGCAAGAGTACCTCATAGGTGGTGCTGTGCCCTTGATACTGTTCACAGGAATGAGCTGACCCAAGTTCAATATTGTTAAACTTGACCAGTGGGTTCAGGTGGTAATCACTGATGCCTTCATTTTAAAGTTCCCCACTCGCCCGTACAGGTTTCTATTTAAGTATAATCATATAGCCATATACGGCAAATAAAAGTTTCTCAGAGAAAAATCCAAGCTAAAATGTGGATGAAATTATAAAGAAAATTAGTATTTGCAAACTATATTAAAATTATTGATTCAGGATGAAATAGTTCATGATCAAAGGCTGATGGGGAACTTTATAATGAGGCAATCAGTGATTACCACTTGAAACCACTGGTCAAAAGTAGCAATGCCGAACTTGGCTCATCTCATTATTGTGGTCAATAGAATGGGTACAGCACCAACTGTGAGTTATTCTTGCCAAGGGAAGTTGAATTCTAATCTAACTTTTGAGAAGTTTTCCTATAAAGAGGAAGAGAGGACTCTAATGACTGGAGAAAGGCATGGACTCAGGAGGGACTCTTTTTTGTTTTATTTTAAGATGGCAGAAACAATATTGTCTTTATCTTGATAAAGTTCCACAACAGAAAGGGAAATTTGAGGAAGAAAGAAGGGGAAACCACCAAGGAGTGATGTCCTTGAGCAGGCACAAAAAGATGGTATCTAGTGCACAAAGGGAAGAATTAGCCACAGAGAGGAACATGGATAATTTCTCTCTAGAAATTAGCAGGAGTGAAAATAGAGTTCATGAGTATGCATGATGGCAGCTATAAAAGTTGAGGCAGTTTGTTCAAGAGTTTGTTCAAATGCTCTGAGAGCTTTTATTTTCTCAGTAAAATTAAAAATGAGATCATCAGCTGAATATAAGGAAAAGAATGGAGATGCTGGAGGTATGAGAGAGGAATTGGTATGACTGAAAGTCAGTTGTATACCTCACTGTCCTTCACATTGTTATGCTCCAATAAACAGTCTGCCAGGGAATAAGTTTTCCCCATCCAATACAAAATGTCTCTATTGGTGGGTCTGTTGCAAAGTGACCTCATAAGTGATTCGTACTGACAATATTCATGGTCACCTGAGGCCAGAAACTGCCCTGCACCATAATCACAGGATTATGGCCTGACCAGAGTCACAGGATTACATAGCACAGAACTGGAGAATTGGGTAAAAAGGATGGTCTATGGCCATGTCCTCAGAGGATGCTGTGAACCGGACAGAAGTCACGGACTATCTACTTGTAACATAGAACCTGTTCTCTTTCTCCTGGACCATCCTACCTCTCTCCTCTGTCTCCTTCTTACCCCCTTCCATTCTCAGCCCTTTGATGGTAATGAAGTCAATTTGGGCTGTTTCAAATGAAGCATTCAGCTTCAGTGACAATCACTCATTGATCCATGGCCTCTTGTCTGTAGTGTCAGTGAACTGCAGTGTTTGGGCAGGTGGCTATGTCCTGCCAGTCTCTGAGTTCATGTGAGTTGGCTAATTAGGAAACATGTTTAATGTATTAAGAATCTCAGGTGGAGCCATGTCCAGTTCTTATTTGGCCTGCAGGTTGGGTACTGGATCCCCAGGGCTTAGAGTGTGAGCTCTCATGGATCCCAGATCATCAACTTCCCTTTTGTTCCATTTATTTTTGCAAAAGAGAAAAGCAAACCATGCACCTTCAGTAATAAATAACACCAACACATGACCCTGGTTATGAAATTTCCATCTATAATAATTTTGAGAACATGTATTTTGCCTGTTAATCTTCCAGGCAAAAATAAAGAACATCCAAAGATGATTTCAGAAATATGATAACATACTGGAAATTTCAGAGGGGAACTATATCATGGGTGGAATGGGGACCAGGGAGATGTGGTGGCCTTGTCAAAGGAGGTGGGGGGCTAGAAGATCTGGGGTGTGATTTCATGTAATGAGTAAACGACCTTAGTCAGGCCATGGAGCTTCTGCAAAGGGGGCAATGCTGTCTGCAGATGAGGATAAGAGCATGAACACCCCCACGGGAACTCATCAGAACTCGTCGAGATAATGCACACGATGAAATCTTTGACATTGTGCAACTTCCCATAAAGAGATTTGCTCTATGGCCCCTATCTAAATTATAATCCTTTCCTGTGGTATCTCTTTGGAAGAAAGAATGGCAGGGAGGGAGGGAGAGAGGGAAGGGAAGGAGGTAATAAATGTGTGTTGTTATGAGCCACTAAATTTATGGTAATTTGTTACAGCGGTAATTAGGAAGCTCATATAGCAATCAAAGATGTCAAGACCAGCGATCTACCCCCAGGATTTCTACAGTGCTACAGCTGGAGAAACAAAATGTGTCCCATGCTTAGACTGGCCAAGAAACATGGCCAGGCATCCCCTTGGGTGAGTCATTCCTTGTCACAGAGAAGCAAACTGTATGCAGAGAAACCAACTGAGTGACACATTTGTCAGACCCACAAAGAACTCTGGGGAAGAGATGCCAGACCACGGCTGATTTGGGGGGCACTGAAGAGACAAGGCAGGCAGGGCTGCATGCTGCTACCAAAAACTGAAAGAAGAGGGGAGTAATCCTTTCTTAGCAGTTAGCCAGAATAAGAGAGATAGAGAAAAGAGAAATTGTTTTCGAAATACCAAGGAGTTTGTGTTCATAGAATCTGGGGACGGATAATAGCAATAATAATGGCTAATCATTGACCCTCACGTGTCCTTGGCTCTGGCTAAAATCTTCATGAGTGTTATAGGGTTAAGTCTGCACCAACAAATCTTCACACACTTTGTTCCATTAATTCCTCTCAATCACAGAGTGAGGGTGAGCGGAGGGCTGATGAGGCCATTGAGCTAGAGACAAATATGTCCAAAGTGAAACATGCCTAAGAACACCGACACAGGGGTGCCTGAGTGTCTCAATCAGTTGAGCATCTGACAGTTGGTTTTGGCTCAGGTCACAATCTCAGGGTCCTGGGATGGAGTCCTACCTCGTTCAGCCAGGAGTCTGCTTGAGATTCTCTCTCTCTCCCTCTCCCTGTTCCCCTCCCCTTGCTCTCTCGCTCTTTCTCTCTCAAATAAATATATAAATCTCAAAAAAACAAAACAAAAACCCACAAAGACAAACAGAAAAGTTAATCATTCAAAGTTAATTCCTCAAATTGCTTCCCTTTATCAAACCACAAAAAAAAAAAAAAAAGGAGCTTCTGGTTTCCTGGCATGGGCAAGAATGCCTCATCTCTGGTGCCCACTCACACCTTTGGTGCCGCCTGAACGGCACCTCACTTTCCCTCTTGCCACTCTGTTCACTCTTGCTAACAGCTCTGCCCTGAGTTCCACTTCAGACTTCTTTGCTGACTGATACTGTGTATAACCTTCAGAAAGCTAATTAAACCCCATATCTCAATTTCCTTGATTGGCTTAAATAGCGGTTAATTGATCAGAGGTTTCTGGAGATTAAAGAAAACTACCCATTAGTCACAAGGAAAAGGCTCAGTGATTAGTCTGATGACAGGAGGTTTTCTAAATGTAAGGCACGACTTTCTGTCAGCCGCCAACTAGCCTGATGCCTTGGCAGGCCGGCCCAGTTCTGATCTACGTGGAGGGCCCTAAGCAGGAAGCAGGTGAACAAGGAACCGTCCCCTGTCTGTCATTTATAAAAGAAGTCTCGATTTTCCTGACTCACTATTTTACCACTGAAATGTGGCCCAAAGGGAATCCATCCTTCCTTTTCAGCTAATTTCTTCTTTTTTTCAAAAAATCCCTTGCTTGCATCATCCCAGAACTTACCATATTTGTGGGGTAAGCGTGTCACATCATGGGTTATTCCTCCCTGAAAGTCCCCAGATCTCCTAATTCCAAAAGGGCTATAAGAACAGTAAGGCAAGGTTCCGGGATGAGACCCAGAGTTTCTCAAAAAAACAAAACCAAAACCAAAAATGGGATTAGCAAGAATGTGTCCACCGGTCCAGGTTTAAGAACTCAGCATCATAGAAAGCCCAAGTTTTGAACTGAATAATCTGTCCCCACTTATGTCTCCCTATTTATTCAATGCAGGAGAATGAACGTTATACAAAAACCTACTCCATGCCAGGTCTTGGGCTAAAGATTGTGTTGCTATATTTTATTTTATTTTATTTTATTTTATTTTATTTTATTTTATTTTATATTTTATTTTATTTTAATTTTATTTTATTATTTTATTTTATTTTATTATGTCACTACATATTATTTTAGCTTACTTACTTCTCCCACTTAACTCTGAGTGAACTTCAAAGTGACTCCATGATCTAAGTGTCGTTATCTCTGTTTTGCATTTGTGAGACTGTGGTTGGGACCAGTTGTCACATTGCTGACAAGAAGCAGATTCTGATACCCTGTCTATGTGTGCTCAAAGTCTGGCCCTTTCCATAACAACAGATGGCCTCTACGATGTGGTACAAATCTGATATCAAAATTTCCTGGGGCATCAGAAAAGAGGGTACTTCCTTCTCCTGGGGCAGATACCAAGGGAAAAAGCTAAATCATTCTTATAAAGATCTCCAATCATTCTCAGAACAAGCCTAAGATGATAGAGTTATCACCCCCTAATTGTAAACAGAAGGAAGCTGAGTCTCAGAGAAGTTGGGGTCATTTACAGGCAAAGGTGGTTAAGAGCCAATGCTGGGTATTTGCAATACCCCCAAACCCGGTTCTCCTACTTTTACTTTTACCTCACTCTTCATGCATCCAACAGCCAAGACACCCACCTCCATTTGGTTCCATTCCTTTAATCTTTAGGATTGTATACTTTGGCATCCATTCCTTGCTTTTGTCTGGACTTCCTTATATCCAGCTGCATCACTGCAACATTGCAAAAGAGTGAAGCATGGTTTCCTGAGTCCTGTGTCATCATCCCTAGCTCCAGGCAGCCCAACATCCAACCCTTAGCCTAAATCAAGGACGGCTCATGGCATTTTCTCTTTTCATACCACAGAGCATGAAATTTATCTATGAATCCTGGCCACTTTACCTCCACAATGCATCCCCGCACCACCACTTCCAACCATGTCCAAGCATGGCCCTCTTTCCAAGTCTCCAGACTCTTTCTTCTTCAGAAATTTCCCTCCTAATCTCCTGTTTTGTTTTTGTTTTTGTTTTTTTCTGGTGTGTTCCCCTCTGGAATTCAATGCCTGTCACCCATCCAATATCCATTTCTTCCCTACTACCACAACCTTAATTTTGTTTGAAGCAGTAGTGTGTTCATAAGAAGAGAAATCCCCCAAAAGGCCAATCTCCAGTCTTCCTTAGCTGCTAGAGGTAGACATTTGATCTGTTGTGATCAATGAGACAAAAGCTATGGTGTCCTGTTGATTTCCAAGAAAACTTCCCCCTCAAATAGAAGGATCTCCCCCTTTCCTTATTATCCCCTTCCTTCCACGCGGAGGATGGTGTCAATGTCTGGGGAAGAACAGCCATCTCACTACCACAAGGATGAGAACTATGTGCTCCACGTGGTGAAATGGAAAGCTAGAAGAGCCTGGGTCCTTCATGGCTTCATAGAGCAATTGCATAAGGTCTGGGCTGCATAGGAAACAAGTTTGAGTTGCCTTCAGGGTGGAACAAGAGAGAATAAATACAAGACAAGTTCCCTGGTTTTGTGGCCCACACATTAAAATGCTTGAATCCTTCACTTTCTGAGATTTCTGTCTTGTCATTCTGATTTGCTGCCACGATGATCACTTAAACTGGAGATGAGGAAGATTTTAAATTGGCTGTGTGTATTACTAAATTAAAATTATTTGGGGATCCCTAGGTGGCTCAACGTTTTCGCTCCTCCCTTTGGCCCAGGGTGTGATCCTGGAGTCCTGGGATCGAGTCCCACATCGGGCTCCCTGCATGGGGCCTGCTTCTCCCTCTGCCTGTGTCTCTGCCTCTCTCTCTCTCTCTCTCTCTCTCTCTCTGTGTGTGTGTGTGTGTGTGTGTGTGTGTGTGATGAATAAATAAAATTTTAAATAAAGGAATTTTTAAAAATAAATAATTAAATTATTTGATCTGTCATTATGATGACTTTGTTATCTGTCAACTCTGCTAGGCTGAAGTACATTTCCTAGGACTCCCTTTCCTATGTGTTTCCTAGGGTCAGCTACAAAAAAGATTTTTGGGATGTTTTCAAGGGCAGCAGAGACGTGCAGCCATCGTTTTGCTGCTCATACTCATTGTTATCAGCCACCTGACTTCCTCACTGTCATGAAGCAGCAACTGGATCTGCAATTTCTCTGCCTTCCCTTGAATCCCTCTTGCAGCTTCTCTGTGTCCTAGGTCAGGGGTGTGTTTTGTTCTGAATAAAAGGCCCTGCTTCCTGCAGAACACTCAGGTTGCAACCCAGGTCAGAGGGAACAAGAAGAGACCAGGTGTTCAGTCCATCTCTGTGGAGCTCCATGTCATGCTGAAGGGTCCTAGCCTGGCTCACTCAGGACCTTCCCCTTGTGAATGTGTTCCCTGTAAACTTCAAGTCCCAGATCAGATGCGGAGACAACCTTGCAGACACTAGCTACACAACTGTAATTAAATTCTCCCTCTCAACCTCTCTCTTACTCCCTTTTTCTCTCTCTCTCAATATATACTGGCAAGTGGCAAGGCTAGATTCAAGCCTGAGAAGATGGAATCTAAAGACCACAACTTTACTACCTGAAATCAATCTCATTTGAGGTTAACTGATGGAGTCCATCATTCCACTGAGGGCCACGTGTTATAACCTTTTCTTGAAAGAACAGTAGGCTTCATAAGTGAAGAAGGAGAGATAGGAGACAGGTAACAAAATTCAGTATACATCAAGTGTTCTCTGTGTCCTAAGAACTTTGCTAGTTTATGTGGCAGATACACAATAATTACAACATATTCCCCTTTCTCAAGAGTTTGTAATTTAGTGGAGGAAGCTGATCTGGCACCTACCGAGATGCTGTGTCTTTAACCTGGCCAGCCCCCAAATAATGGAGCTCTAATCCTTTAGCATTGTGCACACAAGGGCACAAATGCCTTTGTCTCGAATCCTCTTTCATTCATGTCTCCTGCTTTATTCCTGTGTTTACCTGGCTCCAGATATTCTTCTTCAATTTTTATCTCTGGCTCCAGGAACCTGACAGTGGATTTGGCAAAACAGTGATGACCCTCAACAGTCTCCCTTGGGACTAGTTTTGCTCCTCATCTCCAGATCCATTTACCCCTGGTTGGCCTGGGCAACCAATTAGTGTGTGCATGCTCTCATGCTTGTGACCCAGTGGAGGAGAGGTGCTTCCTTAATCTCTACCCTGGCCAGAGAGCTTTGAATTTGTGAATAATGCAAAGGAACAAAGCAAGGAAGAGGTGAGTAAGGCAGCAAGGTGCTACATTCAGACTGATTTCAATGAGCCAACCATGATGTTCCACATTTGAACATCCTGTTCTGAGCCAATTATGAAATGAGACTGTGGGCCAAGAACGAAACCAAGAGTAGATGCTCATGACAGGAGTAATCGGATAAAACTAAGAATCAATTTCAATGGTTAGGATACAATCAAGAAGAGATAAGTCAAATGGCATGCAAGGTACACAAGTACATCATATAGTGTGTGTGTGTGTGTGTGTGTGTGTGTGTGTGTATAAAATAAAAACCTCAAGTTAGAGGAAAGAAGAAAAAGACAAAATATAGCCAAAGGGAGAAGTAAAAGAGAAGGATTCAACACAGAGCATGGCAAGGCTCAGCTTCATTCTGACAGACTGCCTTATTGCCTCTGGACCATTTTTAAAGGATCAGATACACACCTCCAACTTAGGGGGAGTGTCATCTTACACAACCCATAATGTGTCCATCATTCTGTTTGTACTTCCTCTTTTAGACTCTGTGGCAGTGGTTGGTAGGATGGAGAACAGCAGCCCCTTTTCATGGGTCAGTGGGCAGGTGGAAGCTGAAAGGTCACTTTGAAGGCCAGCCACAAAGACATGGTAGAGAATTCAAGGGGACAGTATAGTAGAGTTTTTGTATAACCTGCCCTTCAGAACCCTTTCATCCACCCCCAAGTTTTCAAGGGTGTTAATTCCATCCCATTGTTCAACATTCTGTTTCCTTGAGAGAGAATGCATGTCTCCAGAGAGAGTGGTGTGGCGAGGGAGGGGGCTTGTGGACCAGGATACAGGAGCATAGAGTCTACTCTCTTCTGTCACCTTTCACCCCTAATTCCCAGAGTGACCTTCAGTAGACCACTTAAATGATCTAGGCTTCCTATTTTTCCCTTTGCAAAGCAGAGAAACTTTAGCCTATGTTACGAGCACCATGAAAGAAAGGGAGATAAGGTTATAAAGGACTTCAGGTATAGTGGGGAGGAAACCACCGTGAGAGAAAATATTGCCATGCACACACACAAAATGTAATTTATGGTTAAGCCTGAGAAAGCCAGGGGAAGTTCCCCTTGATCTTGTACGCAAAGGTACAGATCGGAGTATTCTTGACCCAATTTGAGATCTCTTTCATTTCTAGATTTAAGTTTTAGCCAAGATGTGATTGAAAAGTGTTTCGATTCAGCCTTGTGTAATAACCCAATCACAAAAACAAGAGAACTGAAATCTCTCCTTCCTTACCTGGGAGTTAAGAAATGTAGAGGTCAGATGGCACCATTCGATCTGAGTTTCCCTTAGCAGAAGGGAAGACATCTATTGTCTCATCATCTCATGTTCATTCTGTCAATAGGCATTTGCTGGACTGCCATAGTGTGGCAAATGCATCAGGAGAGGGAGTACAATGTAGATGCAAAGGGTCTGGGTGCTGAAAGCATAGTCCAGGGACCAGCAGCACCAGTACCACCTGGGAGGTGGTAGAAACGCAGAATCATGGACCTTGCCTTAGACCTGCTGAACTAGAATGTGTATTTTTAACAAGACCTCAGGTTTATTTGACTCTAAGCCTATATTTTAAGTCATTGCTTAAATACCCGGAGGCTTGGAGTCAAACAAATCTCAGTGCGCTATTTGGCATTGACTTGTTATATGATCTTGGGAACATCTTCAACTTCGTAAGCCAACTCAACTGAGGAACTAAAGACCATAGTAAGCCCTGCCTCTAAAGGTTGTTTTGAGGATTAAACAGAGCTTTCCATTATACAATTCCTGGCACAGTCGTGACCTCAATTAATATTTGCTGTTTTATCATTGTTATTGTTACTGTTATTATTATTAAAGCATGGTTCCTACCCTATGTGAGACTAGTAGTCTAGGGGAGGGAAGCACACATGGACAATTAAATACAACAGTCTATTAAGGCACCATAAAACGTTTTGGTTTAGATCTTTCTCACAGAGACCCATGGCCCTTTACCTGCAAAACATCACCACTCCCCTCCAGGCATTGGACTCAAAGAAGACCCCCAAATTAAAACTACAGTCTGTACTTGCCCCCAAGTACACACAGAATCCTGCTGGATGGAAAAATGATCAAATGTAGCCAGAGAGGTTTCCATATTTATGATCAATATTTTGTTTTTGCTTCTTCCCATTCTATGTTGGAGAGCCGGTGGTTCTGGCCCTGATAATGCCCTCACACATACTTTAAGCTCACAGATACCCAAAGGGAGCATCCAAGAAGTGAATTCCAAGACAGAGCAGGGTCCAGAGTCTGCAAGACTAGCATCAAAGTAGAAGCAGACCAGAATTAGAAAACCTGGACATGCTGACTTGATGTAGCTGAAGGTGGAGCCAGGACAAGAAGGGATATCAAGCAAGCTACCACGGGGACAGATCAGAACACAGGGATTTTACAAGGATTAGTTGAGAAAGAATTTAGGAAATAATATATCTCTTGCATTATTTTGCTCTTAAATCATCCTTCATTTTGGCTCTTTGTTTGGTCTCCTTCCTCTCTACCAGATCCCTAAATTTGGGAGTGTCTAGGGTTCCATTTCCAATTCTCTTACCTTCTGTGGCTATGCTCTTTTTTTAGGTGATTTTATGCAGCCTCCTGTCTTTAAATACCATAGAAGATTCTCAATTAGGCATTTCTAGCCCCGATGATTCTGCGTCCCAGGCTCCTGTGCATAACTGCCTACTCAGCATGTCTAGTGAGCAATCTAATGGGATCTAAAACTTAGCTTGGCCCAGAACAGAGCACATGTTTCCCCACATGACCATGATCTACCAAAATCCCCTCTCCTGAGCCTTCCTTAAAAAAAAAAAAAAAAAAAGGTTTTCATTTATTTATTTATGAGAGACACAGAGACATAGGCAGAGTAAGAAGCAGGCTCCATGCAGGAAGCCCGATGTGGGACTCGATCCTGGAACTCCAGGATCATGCCCTGAACTGAAGGCAGACGTGCTTAACCACCGGGCCATCCAGGTGTCCCCTAAGCCTTCTTATCTCAGGAAATGGCACCAGCATTAATCCAGTTACTGAAGTCCCAAACTAGTGGCAATTCTTGATTTTTTTCCTTGCTCTCTTACCCCAGTCTGGTCTATCAGTAAGCACTATGAGCACTTCCTCCAAACACCCTCTAACCCGTGTCATTTTCTTACCACCCTTATCACTGAAACCTGAATCCAGGTGGACCCCGTCCAGCATTATCACCATCCCGGTGCCCCCTCCTCATGGGTATGCCCTAAAGGCTGCTAACCACACAGAAACCAGAAAGAGTTTTATAATCAGCCAGTGTGATCTTCCCTGCATAAAGCCATTCCCTGAGTTCTTCCATGTGCCCTGTGAGGCCTTCTGGACTGCGGTTCTCATGAACTTCACTCCATGAACTTCACCCTGTGAACTTCACCCCTGCCTGTCTCATGAACTTCACCCCCAGCCATTTGCTCCCTCACCCCTAAGCTTCAACCACATGTTCTTGCTGTCCCTGGGACAGCGCAATGTGTGCATTCATTTCAGGGCCTTCGTATGTGCTGTACCTTCCATTGGAACTACTCTGCGTCCCATCTTCACATGACTCTGTCTCAGTGCTCAGGTCCCAATGAAAGAACGTCTCAGAGCCTCCCACCCCCAGCTTTAACACACAGGTCAATGCTCTCTTTTTCATAACACTTATCAGGACCTAACTTTATCCTCATCATTTGTTTTTGGTCACATTTTTATTTTCTCTTTCTTGCCTAAAATGTAAGCCCTTTAATGGTGAAGATGAGGTCTCTCTTGTTTGCATCAATTTCTAGAATATTGTCTTGCATGTAGCAGGTACTTTCTGTACATCTGTTGACCAGTTGATTTCTTTTTTAGTGTGCAGGCTTACTGCACACTAAATAGCTTACTGTATTTAAGCTATTTTAGATCTTAGAGCAGATGCCTCATGTGGTGGGCTTAAGAGATAACACTTGATGGTAATTAGGAAGCTATGATGGCTTCTCTAACAAAAGCTAAATGTATTTTTTGAACCATTTGATGTATGAAGAAAAAGCTTTTTGTTTATATGCCTTAGTTGTTCTTTTCTTTAAAACATCATATATAAAATTTGTTTGCACAAAAAAAGGTTGTATCCAAAAATAGATTTAAAAAAAAAACATTATTGTGTATTCATCAAAAGAAAGAAACCATGTGTTTCATCTTGCTGGGTGTTTAAGAATTATCTGGTAAGGCCAGAGAATTGGGAGTGAAAATTGTTCTTGGAATAAAAGCAGTGAACTGAAAAATATTAGACCAAGCATTCTCATATTCTATTTCCCAGAGGCGGTGTAGAGAAAGTAACATCTGAAACAATGTATATTGTACTGATGTGGGAATGGAGTGCAAGCTTCCTGCAGGCAATGACACCTGCCTATTGCTCCCCATAGTTTCATCCCCTGGCTACAGCTGAGGGCTTTGGGAAATAGTAAGAGTCCTGTAAGTACATGTTGAACGAATGAATTAATGGGACCCAATTACAAAGGGTACGGTTGGTGTTGTTAGCATAGAATCATTTATTTCCCAGAACTCCTAAATACCAGGCACTCTGTTAGTGGCTTGTGTTAAAGAAAGAAATAATAAAATAGTATTTCATTATGGACAGAAAGCTTCAGGGACTCTTTAGATCTCCCACCTTATAGAAGTTCTGCCTCTGGTGACCTTGGGCCTCAACTCCTTCCCATAAACAAGGAGAATGCAGGATGAGGAAGTAGTAGTGGCCGCTTGGCATGGATGTGGCTTGGCATGGATGTTGAGTCGAACCCTGCATCTAGTTCTCTGCATGTGTGATTTACTGTAACCCTATGTAGATACAGAATATATGTTATGTCCTCATTCATATAGCCTTGGAGAGTTTATGATATCTGATATTATGATACAGGATACTGATTATTTGATATTATGATATCAAGCTCAAGGAGTAATAACAAATAATCACAGCAACAACAGTAAAATAATAAACCCAACAATCAAAAGATTAAACATACTTCCCATACCTGGATTGTATAACAAATTGTTTCTTCACTAAAGAAGCCCTTACAGAGCATTAACTGTTAAAGAAATGGAGGCACTTTCAGGCACCATCCTTTTACCTGAATATCCTAATCTCTGAGCCTCTTTTTCTCTTTTACCTGTAAGATGGGGATAATATCCCCAACCTGATACAGCAAAGCAATCATCGTTCAAAGAGAAAATGCACTAAAGGGACAAAGCTGCTCACTCATCTGCCCCACCACTTTATTCCAAGCTCCATGACATGGTTATCGATAAAAGTCAGTGTGTTTATGTAGTATTTCACTCAACAAATATTTATGACAGGGGATCCCTGGGTGGCTGGGGATCCCTGGGTGGCTCAGCAGTTTGGCGCCTGCCTTTGGCCCAGGGCGCGATCCTGGAGTCCCGGGATCGAGTCCTACGTCAGGCTCCCAGCATGGAGCCTGCTTCTCCCTCTGCCTGTGTCTCTGTCTCTGTCTCTGTCTCTCTCTCTCTCTATCATGAATAAACAAATAAATCTTAAAAAAATTTATAACATATACACTGTGTGTCAGGCACTTTTCTAGAGCTGAATATGTAGGGCAAAACTAAACAAAGAAACTCCTTCCCATCATATTACTCATAGCCTAGTGGGACAAATCAGGCAAAAGATATAGTTAATGTATAATGCAATGATAAAGACTGAGAAGACAAATAGAACAGACTGAGGATAGAGGGGGTTTTAGTACCTTAAAACAGGGGACTGAGCGAAGAAGGCTTTTTTTAAGGGGATGACATCTGAGCCAAAACATGAAGTTGGTGGGAGCCATAACTAGGAGGCTGGGGTTCTAGCAAGGAGAAGGCATGTGCAAATGAGCCTAGGTGGGAACAGGCTTGGTGGGCCCCAGGAAAGCTGCTTCTAGACGAGGATGGAAAAAGAAAAGAGAGATAACAAGAAACACTGAAGGGTGCTCTCAGCACTGCCATACATGGAGCAGGTGGACTATGGCAAAGATCTTGCAGTTATTGGGCAGCCTGGTGGCCCAGTGGTTTAGCGCCGCCTTCAGCCGGGGGTGTGATACCGGGGAGGTGGGATTGAGTCCCACGCCAGGCTCTCTGCATGGAGTCTGCTTCTCCCTCTGCCTGTGTTTCTGCCTCTCTGTCTCTGTGTCTGTCATAAAAAAATAAATAAAATCTTTAAAAAAAAAAAAAGGGTCTTGCAGTTATTTGTGTATTATTCCCAGTGTAATGGAAACCAATGAAGTGTCACACTGAAAGTCAGTTCATAGATGAGAGCATGAAGCCAAATCAAGGGCTTGGGTAGAGGTTGAATATCAGAGAGCATGAACTCAGTACCAGAAGCTATTACCTTAAAAAAAGAAAGTAAATTTTTAAAAATAAATGAATAAAAATAAAAAATTGAGGGTACCAAGTGGCTCAGTTGGTTGAGCACCCAACTCTTGATTTTGGCTCAGGTCATGATCTCAGGGTCGTGAGATCAAGCCCCACATTAGGCTCTGAGCTCAATAGGGAGTCTGCTTGAGATTCCTTCTCTCCCTTTCCTTCTGCCCCTCCCTCTGATTACATATGCTCTAGATAAATAAACACATGAATAAATTAATAATTTTTTAAATGTATGGATTAGGATGGACCTGAATGACAAACCCAGACAGCAAAATGGGAGATTCCAAATTCATGGGGTACATCTGAAGATATGTTTTCACGGGGCAGGTATGAATGCTAAGTCTGCAGACCTCTCCAGTGTGGAAAACTAGGACCATGAGGTGTCCCATAATCAGTCCAGCTGAATGCTGTAGAGATTCCTTTGAGGCAGGTGTCAAGTGGAAGGCCCAACGCTATGGGCCAGGCATTGGGTTCGTGTTTCACAGACACGGTTTTATCTGAACCTCACAACAGCCCTGTGGGGTCAGGATTCCAGTTCACACATCACCAGGGAGGATCCTGAGGTGGCCGGAGGGCACAGGACTGGCCCAAGGTCAAAGGAAATCTTGGTTTCCAGACAAGAAAGCCCAGATTCTTCCTACATAGCTTCTGTGTACTTATGAAACTCTTGGGCCCTTCCATCACTCAGGGATGAAACACGCAGAAGAGGGATTTAACGCCAGTGATAACCAGCCCCGGTCGACAGAGGCCTTGGCAGTGTAGCCGCGTTCATTCATTACCCTGCGCTTCCCGTGAGCACGTTCGCACCCCGGCTGCTTTCATTTCCACAGGCATGGCAAGTACAGGATGTGATAAATACCCTGAACGAGGAAACATTTAGCCTAAGCTAACTATTATCGGCAGCATCTATGACGAATGACTTAATATAACCCTGAAAAGCTCCATATGATGACTAATTTGTGGTTAAAGGTAGTTGGAAATTTACTTTGTAAAAAATTACACAGAAGTAACCCGATTAACTTTGAAAGAGAGGAGGGGGGAAGGAAAGCCAACAAAAATACACACATAATGATTTACTCCTCTTTGCAGGGGTAGCAATAAAGATAAGAATTACAACCGCAAGAGCAGTGGGAGCGAGAATGAACATGTTTCACTTTGCATACTGGTTGCAGGAAATGTACCAATGGAAATGTAGGTGGCACCAATGGAAAGTTCCGGGCTCCATAAACCCCAGCAAAGCTTACCTTCAGCTGTCATGTCCAGTCTCCTCGATTAACAGATGAAGAAGCGGAGGCATAGGTAGCTATGTCTGATGTGGCATCTGCTGAGTCGGGGTCTTTTTGGCAGGGGGACAAAAATACAGCTTGGCTCCTGCAAGGCCATAAGCTCTGGGGTCCAGCTGGCCCAGGCTTGTTGGCTCCAGTCTGGTTGACCTGGCACAAATCACCTACTCCTGTAAGACTCAGATTCCTCTTCACATGAAGGGTATGGATAATAATGCCAACTTCCTAGGGGGTAGAAAAGGGAAGTGACTTTATTCTGTGCAAAATACCCAGCACCGATGCCTGGCATGCAGTAGGTTCCCCAAAAATCTTCATTACTTCCTGCCTCTGCGGAGGTGCTGTCACCCCCCAGAGAAAGTCACATCAAGCCTTTCCTAGTTCTCTCAGCAACTCTCTCCCCCGCCAAAGAAAACTGCAAGATTGACAGTGACCCCACGGGATAAGAGGGGAGCCATATAATCAGTGTGCATATGATTATTAATATATAAGCTCCAGGATTCTATTCTCAATGTCCTAAAATAAAAGCATTAAGTCTTCACCCCCTTGCTGTTCTCATTTGGCCACACTGTTGAATTTGGCTCCACTTTTGTTCAAGTTCAGTAGTGAGTGGCCTGTCACAAGGCATCATGCCCAAGTGGTGTTGGAGGATCAGAAAGGTGGGTCAGTGACATCTCCAGCAGGTGTTACCTGGAAAGTGCCCTTTCCCTGGGGTTCCCGCTAGCTCTGCAGAGGCACATTCTGCCTCATAAGGACTTGCTGATACCTCACTCTGAGCCTTTCTGCTTTCTCCACTCTCTTCCCTGGACTCTTAACAATAAAATGCAAACCTGTTCCATGCCTGCAAGAGCCTGAGGTCTGGCTGCAGCCTCCTCACTCTTCTCTCTCTCCCCTGAACACACCCTGCCCTCTTCCACTCAGGGCATCTGTCCACACTGTCACCTCCTCCTTAAACGTCTCCCCCAGAACTATTCCTTTCACTGCTCAAATGTCACCCCCTTAGAGGGACTTTCTATGAATATCTCATGCTATGTGTGCCTCCCCCCACCTCTACCTTTATCACAACCGTTGGGGGAGGTCATCAAAAGGACATGATCTCCGGTTGACCCAGGCCCTTGTCCTGTCCTCCCCTGTCCTTTCACTTGCCTTTCCCACTCCCAGAAGCTGCCCCAAGGACACACCCTTGAAATAAAGATCTGGTGTTGAGACCATCTGCACTGCGTACATGACTGAACACGCGTACATGAACTGAGCTTCTGTAGAAATGTTTAAGATTTGGTGGACGGATGTACAGATCTACTCTTGCTGCCACTGAAGACAAGTTTCCTGTGTAAGTTCCCTTGCTTGCCACACCCGGCACCGACCCACTGCAGTGCCCTGCCTCTCTCTTTCATTGCTCGCTGCCCTCTGCATACAGGGGTCTGGTTTCAGATCATACCCGGGCCAGTCCAGAGGAGGTTGGGAATCAACCACAACCCCTAGATGAGCTCTGAAATACATTTATCAGAGATCTGGGCACATGTCCCTACATTTCCTTGCTTGTTTGTTGCATCCATTATTAAAACGTAAGCTTAGAGGTCACGTTAGTTTCCGAGGGCTGCTATAATGCCTACAAACGAGGTAGCTCAGAACAACAGAAATGGATTTACTGGCAGTTCTGGAGGCCACAAGTCTGAGGGAGGATCCACCCCATGCCACTCTCAAGCTTCTGGTGTCTGGGGGAGTCCTTGGTGTTCCTGGCTTATAGGTACATCATTCTGATGTCTGCCCCCATCCTCACATGGTCTCCTTCTCTATGTCGGTGTGCCTTTGTCTCAAATATCCCTCTCGCTTCTCTTATAGTGACACCGGCCAATGGATTTAGAGCACGCTCTATGTCCAGGATGGCCTCATGCTGAGATTTTTTTATTTCATTTGCAAAGATTTTATTTCTAAATAACTTCACCTCTTCAGTTCCAGGGGTTAGGACTTGGACATACTTTTTTTGGAGAGAAATAACACAACCCACGTTGGAGAGCAAACACCTTCACTTGACTGGGGACCCCCTGAGTCTCTGAGCCCAGGAGAGTGCTTATTCTCTACCAGGATTTCAGCAAATGTGTGTTGGGAGAATGAGCACTGTCACTTTAAAACTTTTCCTCTTGGGCACCAGGTCTTTGCCAGGTGAGAGCTGTAGCTTCCAGGCTTCCTAAGCCTCCCACTGCCTCCCTCTGGCATCTAGAGAGCTCCACAGGAAGCCAGGGCCCCAGTGGGACTCCCTGGCTATCTCCAGAGCAGCTGCATGGCATGGTGCTGCACATGCTGTTCAATAAGGCAGAACAGGCTCCCTGCTGGGCGCCAGTGTGACAAACATCGGGGCTCTTTCTGACTGCTCAGATGATCTTCCTTCTCACGGAACCATTGGACATGGTGGGTTCGTGATTACGAATGCTCCCTCACCTCCACCCTGACCTCACCTATTGGTTTTCTCTCTGCCTTTACTCTTTCTCCCCATCGTGTGGCTCCTTTAGCTCAATCATCACACTTGTCCCCATCCTAAAACTCCTCCCTTGGTAATAACTACCCGAACTACAGGCCAATCCTTGCCTGCTTATATACTCTCATTAAATTTCTATTTTTCCTTCTAAAGACTTAGCACAACAAGAAGCCATGATTAGTGTAGTTTCTTGCACATCTGACTTGTCTAAGCTACAGGAGGGCAGACTTTTGTCCATCCTGTAAGGAGAATGCAGCCCCAGTGCTAATAACTGGAAGGTACTGGGCCTAGGCAACTGGCAACTCAAAAATGGGCACCACGCTCCTCATCTTAACCTCCACCCCTTCCACTCTCCCGCTCTCCAACTTCCCAAATCATGGACTCAGCCCACCACTCACTGTAAACTGTTGTCATGATCTGTATTACCACATGTGACAATCTTATTCCCCAATATCCAGTTCATAACCTTCAAGTCCTATTTGTATTACCTGCCAAATATTCCTTGACTTCATCCACATCTCTACAACTTCATCATTTCACTCTTGTGGTTGGGGTCCTACTGTGCCGGTCTGCTAGGACTGCCACAAGAAATAGCACACACGGGGTGGCTTAAACAACAGAAATGTATTTTCTCACAATTTGGGAGGCCAGAAGCCTAAGATCAAGGTGTTGAGAGGGTTGGTTTCTTCTGTTCTTCTTTCCTTGGTTCATTCATGGCCGTCTTCTCCATACACATCTCCGTCCTAATCTCTTCCTATAAGGACACCAGTTGTATAGGATTAGGACCCACTCTAAAAACCCCATTGTAACTTAATTACCTCTCTAAAGACCCTGTCTCCAAATACAGTCAGGTATTCCAAATTCATGGGGTACATCTGAAGATATGTTTTCACAGGGCAGGTATGAATGCTAAGCTGTGCAGACCATTACCAGGTCCTGGGAGTTAGGACTTCAGCCTATGAATGGGGGCGGGGGCGGATAAATTCAGCCCGTAATATTAACCATCTTTCATATTTCGATGGAAACATCACTTCCCTGGAGAAATTCTCATGAATATTCCAAACGAGGTCAAATTTACCCAATATAATCCATGATAGCATTCTATACCGTGTATTCACAGCATTTACCATGGCCGTGCTTACATAATGTGTGTGTGTGTGTGTGTGTGTGTGTGTGTGTGTGATCATCAGTTCATGTCCATCCTTCCATCAGACTGTAAACTCCATGAGAGAAATGGATGGGCCTAGTTTTACTCATCATTAACATCTCCAGTGCCCAGAATGTGACACTCTCAACCATTTATTCTCTTATGTCCTTCCTTTTGATTTCTGAGGTACCACTTGCCTTTCCACGAGTCCCTACACCTCAGGCTCCTTCAGAGTTCTTCACTCTCCTCTTGCTTTTGATCCACTTCTTAAATATTGCTTCCTTGAGGTTCTATATTAGTCACTTTCTCTTCTTGCTCAGTGAGCTGCATCTGGGAAATTGTTAACCCTCTCAAATAAGACTTTAGTAAGTGCCCTATTCCACCACTTGACTTTTGCATTCCCATTGCTACTGTGGTTCTGCCTCCTTTAGTCCATTTTTGTATTTCCTACTTCCTACCAGTTATTTCTAGCTTTACCAACTCCTCCAAACCATGTTCAACACAGAAACTATCTTTACCTTTGAATCTACTTCACCTCTATTCTTAGCTGAGTAGATGGCACCAGTACTCAGACAGTAAAATATATCACAGGAGCCCAATATAAATATAAAATATAAAGATAATCCCCAAGTCCAGCTTCTCCCCCACATCTCAGAAACAACCTTGTTGAGTTCTTATAAGTATCCCTTGATTCCCTTTCTTTCCTCCGTTCCTTATGCCTTAAGTCAGGGACCCACTCTTTCTCCACTGCCACAAGAACATTGACCTCATAAAAATCCTCATCACTCCTGCTTAAAACCCTCCAATGGTGCCTCATGACGATAAAATATACATTTTTCTGTTTAGTCTGACATACAGGTCTCTCCATGAACTGAGAACCACTCATTTCTCCAGAATGATTCCTTACTAATCTTCCCTAACTTTTTGTATATCCTCATCTACACTAAATTTCTCACTGATCTTTGAATAGGCCAGACTCCTCAATGCCTCTGTGTCTACCAATCCCTACTTCAGAAATGTGTCTGGACAGAAGCTCTCCATTGTGCCCCTTCACTGGGAATAGTCTCAGATACATAAAACTGCCTTGTTCAAGGTCATGCCTTCTTCCACAGGACAGCCTGCATCCAAGACTGATCAACACAATGGCATGAAGTCCCAGCTTCCATGCCTCACCTCAAGATATCCCCAGTAAGCCACCTAGCTCCAGAGCTCTCCCTGGAGTCACCTGAAGACTTTTTGGGGGTTTAATCACAGCTCAACTTCTCTCTTTCCAAATACCTGTTTCCTCTCTCTGCCTTCCACAGATAGAGATCCCAAGGGCACTCATGGGAAAAACAAACAAACAAACAAACAAATGAAAAAAAACTCTTGTACATAAATTTCCAAGTCCAAGTCTGCCTCCCAAGGAACCAGTCTGATAGTGGCTCTTGGCAGATGCTGTGCTGTCTGCCTAGATAGTATTTCTGTTCTGTCTTTGCCTGCCAAACTCCTATGCATTCTTCACATCTGATGTTGAACATCATCTAGACACCTCAAAGTGAGCCCCATTATTCTCTGAACTGCTATAGCTCATTTGGGATTTCCTCAATGCCAACATATATCACAATGCCTTATCATTATTCTTCAGATATTTTCATCTCCTACTAACCTCTGTGCTCAGCAAGGATACTGTAGTATTTACCTACTGCTGTGCAACAAATTATCGAACATATAGTGGCTTAAAATGGCACCTATTTATCATCTCATAGTTTTGTAGGTCTGCAGTCCCTGTGAACTCACCCAGGTCCTCTGCTTAGGGTCTTCTAACACTGAAATCAAACCATCAGACAGCCTGGCTCTTAATAGGTGGCTTTGGGGAGAATCTACTTCCATCTCATTGGAGCTGTCCGAATCTAGATGTTGTGGTGGTAGGACAGAGGTTACTGTTTCCTTGCTGGCTGTCAGTTCAGTGCTACTCCCTGCACCTAGAAGCTGCACAGATGGCTTCCTACAGGGTTCTCTCCATACTCAAAGCCAACAGTAGTTCACAAGTTCTCATGCTTTGAAACTCTCTTTTACCTCTGTCTTCTTCTGCCACTGGCCAGAGAAAGGTCTTTGCTTTTAAGGGTTTGTGTGACTAGATCAGTCATCCCAAGATACTACTCCTTTTTTAGAATCAACTTTGCCATATAATACACAATCACAGGTGTGGTATCTCACCTTCACAGGTTCTAAGGATTGAAGCATGGACTCCTGGTGGCTATACCTAAAAATTCTGCCAACATCAGGTAGAAAGTGAAACTTGCTCACTGATTATGCTTCTCAGAGCTTAGCAGAGTTTCTAATATAAAAGATAATTGATTCAGTGTGTCTGGATGGCTCAGCTGGTTAAGCATCTGACTCTTGATTTTGGCTCAGGTCATGATCTCAGGGTTGGGCGATCAAGCCCTCCATCAGGCTCCACACTGGGCATGGAGTCGGCTTGAGATTCTCTCCTTCTCCCTCTGCCCCTCCTGCTCCAATGCACACACACTCTCTCTCTCTTAAAAAAAAAAACAGAAATTGACGCTTGCATTCATTGTTAAGTTGAGCTGATTTCAGTTTCAATGATTTGGGTGCTATAAAATTATCTATTTTAGTTGTATGCTTGATGAAAGTAATGCCTCAGATAGCAAATTAAACAATAAAACAACAATAAGGAAATGAACTGCAGTCCTTCGGTGGACATTGATCCATAGGAGGAGAGATTTAAAATATCATAAAACAGAAAGAAAGAAAAGCCTCCTGAAAAATGAAAGTGTCATTTTTGCAGATTTGCACATTTTACAGTTGGGTTCATCAACTTTCAAAATTAGTAATTACATGAGAGTTATAAGTTACCAAAGTTGCTTTACTATGGAAATGCCTTGATTAGATTAATGACAGCAGGTTTCCTACACCTGACTCTGCTCGAACTTCAAATGGAAATCTGGCTGATGCTGAGGAAAGTGATGCACTAGCTTGCCCCTAGAGTGTGCAGTGATGAGTCTGTGGCTTTGATTTGGAGATGAGGTGATTTTCATGCATGTATCTGTGTGTTTATAGAAGTCATAGTGGTGCTTCCAGAGTTTCTGTCTCTCCACACGTAGGACAAGACCTGAATACTTTTTTGTGATGATGGCCTCCTTCCCTTCTGCTGATGGCAGCCTTCACTTCATTTTGTGCTTAGGCATACAAAGTGATGACAAAGGTGGACAATTGTTTCTGGCTGCAGCTCACCCGAATAAAACTGTTTCAATTGATTCAGAGTGCTGATGTCAGCCAAGACCCTATACTTCTTGACACTGCATTTTTCCCAGTGAATAATAAATCACTGTGTTTCCACCAACAGCCTCTCTCCCCTTGCCTTTCTCTCTTCTCCCACCATTAGTCATGCAGGTTTAGCTCACCACCTGTCACTTGGCATGGTTCTGCAAATATTTTTACTCACAGAGAGGTGGATTTGGTTTCATTGAAGTTGGGAAGACACCTGTGCTTACCTGGGTCTTCCACTCACAAGCTGCAGTCCTTTGAAAACTATTTCCTGGCTGTTGGTTTTTATTATAAATTGCTATTTCTTAGTGCAGATTTTTCAAATATTTCTATCATTAGATCTTGAATTGTAGGTAATTTAAATATGCTTCAGAACAATATGCATAAGTAGTTAGATATCTAGTGGATAATCTTTAAAAAAGGATTAATGTTAACTAATTAACTTGTATATGATCTATATACCATAGTTCCCTTCATTTTTTTTTTTCAACAAATCTAAGGAGGGGAAATTTTTCATTAAATCATTAAATAAGTAAAAAAGTTAGATTCAGGAAAGGCAACTAGCCCAGATCATTCACCAACTAAGTGAAACATTCTGGACTCCAAATAAGAAGGTTCTGATTGCAAAGCCCTTGTAATTTTCCTTTAATGTGACACATTTCCTGCTTGATTATCCCGCTGCATTTCACCTATTCATTCAATATTCAAGGAATCCCTACCATGACCCAAACGCTGCACTAGCAGCAGAAGATTTATGCAGGCAAACACACAGCCCTTCCCACAGATGCTGGTGGACCAGCAGAATGAAAGCCAATGTCAGTGAATTATAATGAAGATTTTTGTTTTGTTTGTTTTGTTTTTCAAGTGCTGTAACAGAAGTAAGTCTCAGGGTGGGTTCATTTAGAGCAGCGCTTCCAATGCAGTAGTCACAGCTCATGTACAGCTATCTAAATAATTGAAATTGTTTTATAAATAGAATTAAGAATTCAGTTTCTCGGTTATAAGAGTCATGTTTCAAGGACTAGCCAGTCACGTGTGGCCAGTGTCTTTCGAAGTAGACAGTACGGCCTGCAGAACATTCCCATCAGTATACACAGTTCTATGGGACAGTGCCAGTCCAGCGGGTCAGACAAGCTTCCCTGAAAGTTGTTCTTGAACTCAGATTTGAAGATTAAATAGAAGTTTCCAGACAAGTCAGTGGAGGCAGGATATTCTAGGCAGAGGAAACCAGAGGTGCTAAGGCAAAGAGAAGACATGACAACACACAGGTTGCCCAGTGTGCTGCACATAAATTAGAATAATTCTAAGTCTTTAAAGGGTACCCTGGAATGAGGAGCATACATGAACGGACTGAGGTCAGGGACCTCTTCACGGATAACTTTCTGTGATATTGTATGTTTCTGTATGTATAGTATGGAATATGTATGCTGTAGGAGAGAATGTGGATTCTCTCCTATGCACTAGTAGCTTCCAAGTTGTTTTTCAGTTACAGACATTTTTTTTTACTTTTCTTAAAAAAAAAAAAAACTCTATTTAGGGGGATCCCTGGGTGGCGCAGCGGTTTGGCTCCTGCCTTTGGCCCAGGGTGCGATCCTGGAGACCCAGGATCGAATCCCACGTCGGGCTCCCAGTGCATGGAGCCTGCTTCTCCCTCTGCCTATGTCTCTGCCTCTCTCTCTCTCTCTCTCTCTCTCTCTCTCTGTGACTATCATAAATAAATAAAAATTTAAAAAAAACTCTATTTATTCACAAGAGACACAGAGAGAGAGGCAGACACATAGGCAGAGGGAGAAGCAGGCTCCCTGTGGGGAGCCCAATGTGAGACTCCATCCCAGAACCCCGGGATCACATCCAGAGCCGAAGGCAGACACTCAACCACTGAGCCACAGGCATTCCTTTTGTTTACTTTTCAAATGACACTTTATTCAGAATCCTTTTATAGAACATTGATAGAAATGGAAAAGCTCTGCTTAAAGGTGAGCGGAGAGTTTCCCTCTCAGGTACCCCTGGACTAAGCCACCCTCACTAAATCTTGAAGCTCTGCAGAGCTACTGGGGACACCAGAGAGCCACCAGAGAATTTTGAACACAAGCCTAATGATTTATATTGAGAGAGTCACTCCATCCAGTGTGGAGGACTGTCACATGGAAGTAATATGAAAACCAGAACGGATGACTACAAAAGCATGAAAAGAGATGAAGAAAAAGATAGTAAGTGCCATTTTTAACCAGAAGAGAGAGAAAAAAAGATGATATCAGGCCCTGAAGGAATCTGATGTACAAAGAAAGGAAGAAAGAGACCCTCTTTGGTTTTGGTTTTGTCCTTAATTTATTCCCCTTTGCCAATTGGGTGGCTGATGGTATCATTTTTCATGATGTGGAATTCTAAAGGGACATTTTACTTATTGGATGATTGGTTTAAATTCCCTATTCTTCAAAAAATAACAGGATGGGGAGAGTGGTGGTTTACATTTAGGCCTTGAGTTACTGCTCTGTCATTCTGTCAAAGCCAGAGGGAATATCACAAAATCCTTGTATTCACTTCAATGAATAATGTATGTCTTATTTCCTTATTCTTCCCCATAGCAAACACCAATCAGAAGCATCTGAAACAAACAGACCACAGAAACTAGAGTCAAAACCAGCGTTTTGTCAACTGATTAGATAGCAGTTAGTTTAATGTTAACATTAATCAAGGTCTGATTGCTCCATTGTGAGGAGCAAGAACTATGTGCTGAGATTAATATGCAAGATCTGGTTCAGAATGTTTCTGCAGAAACCCCCACGCAGTAATTAAGAAGAACACCAAATGAAGGTTATTGATCCGTTGTGTTATTGAGAAACAACATAATTGATATTCCGGATCTTAATTGTTGGTTCCAAAGTAAAAGAGACAATTTGTACAGATCATTAGTAACGGAGTTTTTTGTTCTTACCATACAAACCAAAACATTGAGTTCAAACGTTACCCTGCTTCAAATAAACATTGATTTAATTGTCAAGAAATCTTTATTTGTGTTTAAAATTATTATCTTTTGACAAGTTTGAGGCAATATACTGTGAGTTTGAAGTCAGATGGTTTTCGCTTGTGAGCTATGTGGAATAAGGTTTGTCATTCAACCTGTCTGGGCCTCAGAATTCCCTTTTGAAATGTGGCTTTAATAATGCCCACCTTCCAGATTTGTTGGAAGGGTTCAGAGAGGATGTCAATGTCAGAGAGTCTGTATAGCATACTATTTAGGAGCAAAGACATTAGATCCAGACTTCTATGTTTCTTTTTTTTTTTTCCAGACTGCTATGTTTCAAACACAGCTTTGACACTCATTTGTGCAAACTTAGACACATTAGTTAACCATTCTGTCCCACAATTTTCTCATCTTTAAAGGGGAATAGTAGTAAAAGACATCCCTGACAAGGCTGTTATGAAATTCAATAAATACATAAGAAGTTCTTAGAGGAGGGGCAGGCAGAAGATGAGCCCTATATAACTGTTCATTGTTTTTATTGTTATAATTTGAAAGTGTTTAGGTCCATAGTTAATTTTTAATAAATATTAAAATTTTATTCCTGCATTCCTTCTACAGGTTGACATTAGAAAATCCAAACTAGCATGCTTTCCTTTGCTCTGTGTATATTGTTTCTGTACATTTGCACACAGAACTTCCAGAAAACATCCTTGTGCCCAATTTCTAAATATGACTAGACAATACAGAAACACCTAAAATGTAATGGAGGGGATCCCTGGGTGGCGCAGCGGTTTGGCGCCTGCCTTTGGCCCAGGGCGCGATTCTGGAGACCCGGGATCGAGTCCCACGTCGGGCTCCCGGTGCATGGAGCCTGCTTCTCCCTCTGCCTATGTCTCTGCCTCTTTCTCTCTCTCTGTGTGACTATCATAAAATAAATAAAAATTAAAAAAAAATAGAATTATCAAAAAAAAAATAAATAAAATAATGTAATGGAGATAGTGATAGAGAAAAGTGATGGAAACTGTGATGGAGAAAGACTGAGATTAACTATTTGGGAAATAAAGACCCTAAGAAATACAGATAGATGAGATGGAAGATGAGAGTGGGCCCAGCATCAAATGAAAAGGAATTTTAAAAAGGAGTATCATGATGAGAGAGGGGAGGATGCTGCTAGAGAAATAATACAAGAAAGTTTCCTGAATTGAAGGAAACATGAATTCTTGAAAAGAAACTGTCCAAATCACAAGACACAATTACACATACACTAGAATAGCTAACATTAGAAAATAAATATATAAAAATGGAAAACACTAAGTCCTGGGGAGGATGAAAACCAACTGCTACTCTCATATATTAGTGGTGAGAGAACAAAAAGGTGCATTGACTTTGAAAGACAAGTTGGCAGTATTATATAAAATTGGCAGCTATTACTCTATGACCCAAGAATATCACTTCTAGTTACTTATCCAAAAGAAGAGAAAATATATGGCAACATAAAAACCTATAAATAAATGTTCATAGCAGCCTTATTTATATGATATCTAAAAGCAACCCGAATGACCATCAGTTCATTAGCTGATGTTTATATAAACAAATTGTGGTACATCTAAACAATAGAATATTATAGCAACCCAAAGGAACGCATTTAAGATATATTCAATAAATGGACCTCTGAAAAGCATTATGCTAAATTAAAGAAACGAGATATAAAAGCCTATATGCTACCTGATTTCATTTGCATGACATTCTGAAAAAGTCAAAACTATAGTAACAGAAATAAGATCAGTGTCTGCCAGGGGCTAGAGAGGATGGACTTGGGATTAAGAAAGGGTAGGAAGTGCTGAAAATATCCCATATGTTGATATTGGTGGTGAATTTATAATGGTATACGATTGTGAAAACATCAAAATATACTTTAAAAGAACGGATAGATTTGTGAATTCCTCTTCAGTAAACCTGAATTTGATAAAAAGAAAGAGACCTACTGAATGACAAGATAATTTTTTTAAATGCCCACATTAGTTATGTCTTCAAGAAATTTCAGAAGTGGTATTAGGAAGATACTAGTGTAGGAAAGCCTGGGCCCTCCTTCCTCCTACAAACATACTAATCCAGCAACCAGTCATAGACAAATCCCCCTTGTGAGAAATAAGAAACTAACTGAAAGGTTCCTGCACCCTGGGAGAAGTGAAACTTTCTCAAGAAGTGAACTCACAGGGCAGCCCGGGTGGCTCAGTGGTTTAGCGCCGCCTTCAGCCCAGGGCCTGATCCTGGAGACCCGGGATCGAGTCCCACGTTGGGCTCCCTGCATGGTGCCTGCTTCTACCTCTGCCTGTGTCTCTGCCTCTCTCTCTCTCTCTCTCTCTCTCTCTCTCTCTCTCTCTCTCTCCCTGTCTCTCATGAATAAATAAATAAAACCTTAAAAAAAAAAAAAAGAAGTGAACTGACAGAAGCCAGCAAGGAGGTTAAGGATACCCTCTCAAAAGAGGCCCTGCTCCTGGCACAGCACCATATGATCAGATCTTTCCCCGGGACTGATGGCATGTTAGGTGACAAAACAAATCTTAGCAAATGTAAGAAGACTGAAATTATATCAAGTAATTTTTTCTGACCTCAATGGATTAAAAATAGAAAATAGCAGAAGGAATACTGAAAAATTCACAGATACTGGGGAAATTAAACAGCAAATCCTTGAACAACCATTGAATCGGAGAAGAAACAAAAAGGGAATAGAATATACTTTAAGACCAAGGAAAATGAAGACACAAAATACCAAAGTTTATGGAATGCAGCACAAAGAGTATTTGGAGGGAAGTTCATAGCAGTAAATGCGTACATTAAAAAAAGAAGAAAGATCTCAGGTCACCAGAGTGGCTCAGTCACTTAAGCATCTGACTTTGGTGGCTCAGGTGATGATTTCAGGGTCTTGGGATCAAGTTCTACATTGGGCTCTGCGCTCAGCAGGGAGCCTCCCCCTCCCCCTTTGCCTCTCTCCCAGCTCATGCTTGCTTGCTCTCTCTCAAAAAAAAAAAAAAAAAAAAAACACACACAAATAAATTCTTTTAAAAAATAAAATTCAAAAAGAATAAAGATCTCAAGTAAACTATATAAATTTATATCTAAACAAGTGTGAAAAAGAACAAACTAAACCCAAGGTTCACAGAAGGAGAGAAATAACAAGGATTAGAGCAGAAACAAATGAAATTTAAAGATTTTAAAACCAACAAAAAAGGAAAAAGAAAAACAACAAAACTAAGTGTTGGTTCTCTGAAAAGATAGGCATCACTGACAAAGCCTTAGTTAGACTAAGAAAAAAAGAGAGAATATTCAAATAAACAAAATCAGAAACAAAAGAAGAGACTCTACCACTGAAGACATGGAAATACAGAGGATCACAGGAAACTATTATGAGCAACTACTGCATGCCAATGATCTGGAAAACCTAGAAGAAGTGAATTTCCTAGAAACATACAACCTGCTGCAACTAAGTCATGAAGAAATAGAAAGTCTGAACAGACTTATCACTAGTATGGAGAATGAACCCATAACCAAAAGCTCCCAACAAAGAAAACCTCAGGACCCGATGGCTCCTCAGATGAATTCTATCAAACATTTGAAGAACTAATATGAATCCTTCTCAAACTATCCCAAAAATCTGAAGTGGATGAATCACTTTTAAAATCATTTTATGGGGCCAGCAGGATCCTGATACCAAAGCCAGATGAAGACACTACAAGAAAAGGAAACTATAGGCTAATAGTCTCTGATGAACACAGATGCAAAAATCCTCCATGAAGTACTGGCAAACAGAATCCAGCAGTACACTGAAAGAATCATACCCATGACCAAGTAAAATTTATCACTCAGATGCAAAGGTGTTTCAACATACAAAAATTAATTAATGTGATATTCCACAGTAAGTGGAACAAAGAATAAAAATCACATTATTGTCCCAACAGATATGGAAAAAGCATCTGACAAAATTCAATGCCCTTTCATGAGAAAAACTCTCAACCTAGAAATAGAAGGGAATTACCTCAATGTAATAAAGACCATATATAACAAGCCCACACTCAAAAGCAATGACCTGAAAGCTTTTCTTCTAGGACCAGAAACAAGGAAAGGATGTCCACCTCCACCACTTCTATTCAGTCAGTACCGTGCTGGAAGTCTTAACTGGAGCAATTAGACAAGAAAAGGAAATAAAGGTACATAGATCAGAAAGGAAGAAGTGAAACTCTCCCTATTTGCAGATGACCTGATCTTATAGATAAAAAACCTAGACTCCATTAAAAAACAAACAATTCGAACTAATGAATTCAGTAAAGTTTCAGGATAAAAAATCAATGTAGCAAAAATCAATTACATATCTATACACGAACAACAAGTTATCTGAAAAGAAAATTAGGAAAACAATCTCATTTACATTAGCATCAAAAAAGGATAAAATATTTAGAAATAAACTATTAAAGAGGTGAAAGACTTGAATACTGAAAAATAGAAAAGATTGGTAATGGAAATTATTTAATTCCCTTGCTCAAGACACAAACAAATGGAAAAATATCTGTGTCCACAGACTGCAGGACGATATTTTTAAAATGTCCCTATGACCCAAAGTGATCTACAAATTTAGTGCAATCCCTTTCAAAATCCCAATGATATTTTTTCTTTTACAGAAAAAAATAAAATAAAATTCCTAGGGAACCACAAAAGACCACAACTAACTAAACTAATTCTGAAAAAAAAAGAACAAAGTCTGAGGCATCACAATTCCTGAATTCAAAAAGTATTACAAAGCTACAGCAATCAAAACATCAAGAAGCTAGAAAAAGAAAAGACATATAGAACAGTGGAACAGAATAGAGAGGCCAAAATAGATCCATGAGTCTACGGCCAACTGACATTTCACAAGGTGCCAAGAATCCACAAGGGGGAAAGTTAGTCTCTCCAATAAATGATGCTGGAAAAACTGGATCTACACAGGAGGAAGAATGCAGTTGGACCCTTACCTTTCACCATACACAAAAATTAACCGAAAATAGGTTAAAGAACTAAACAAAAAACCTGATACTGTAAAATTCCTGGGAGAAAACATAGGGAGAAAGCTACGTGATGCTGGTTTTGACAATGATTTGTAGGATATGACACCAAAAGCACAGGCAACAAAAACAGAAATAAACAATTGGGAGTAAATCAAAGTAAAACCTGCACTGCAAAGAAACAATGATCAGGGTAAAAAGGAAATCTGTGGAAGGGAAGAAAATATTTACAAATCATTTTTTTAATAATGTTTAGAATGCTATTGCAAAATACCACAGACTGAGTAGCTTTTACTTATCTTTTTATAGATTTATTTATTTATCAGAGAAAACGAGATTGTGAGCAGGGGGAGGGACAGAGAGAGAGGGAGGAGAGAAGCAGACTTCCTGCTGAGGGCGGAGCTCGATGCCAGGCTCAATCTCATCACCTTCAGATCTGGACCTGAGCCGAAATCAGGAGTCTGATGCTTAACTGACTGGGCCACCCAGGCACCTCCAGAGCAGCTTTTAAACAACCAAAATTTATTTCTTATAGTTTTACAGGCTAGAAATCTGGGGTCAGGGTGCATATGTGGTCAGATGAGGTCCCTCTGCTAGTTGTAGATTTCTTATTGTATCTTCATTTGGTGGAAGAGGCCAAGGGCTCTGTGGAGTCTCTTTTTGAGATCATCAATCCCATTAATGAGGGGTCCACCTTCATACACTAAGCATCTCCCAAAGTCTCCACTTCCTAATACTATCACACTGGGCATTAGGACTTCAACATACGGATGTCTGGGGGAGGTCAACAGTCAGACTATGATACAGATATCTTGATGAGGAGTTAACATCTGGAATATTTAAGGACTACTTACAATTCAATAGTAAAACAACAAACAAAAACAACAAACCCTCTAATAACCCGATTCTTAAAAAATGAGTTAAGGACATAAATAAACATTTTCCCCAGAAAATACATAGAAATAGGCAACAGATAAGTGAACAAACAAAATAAGCAAGCAAACAAAAAAACAATGTTCAATGTCACTACTCACCAGAGCAATGCAAATCAAAGCTGCTATGTAATATCATCTCACACCTGTTATAATGGCTAGTATTTAAAACAAAAAACAAAAGGACAATTGGTGAGAGTGTGGCAAAATTGGGACCTTGCACATTGTTGTTGGGAATGCAAAATGCTGCGGTCTTTATAGGAAATAGTATAAAGAGGATTCCTTAAAGAATTAAGAATAGAACTATCATATCATGGAGCAATCACACTTTATTCAAAAGCATAAAAATCAGGTTCTTGTAGAGATGTTAGCACTCTTATGTTTATCGCACCACTATTCACAATGGACAAGATCTAGAAACAACTTAAATGTGTGTTTATAGATAAATGGATAAAGAAGTGTAGTATATACATCCAATGGAATACTATTCAGCTTCCAAAGAAGGAAATACTACAGTATGTGAGAATATAGAAATAAAGACATTATGTTCACTGGAAAAAGCCAGACACAGAAAGACAAATACTGCATGATTCCACTTACAGGAGTAAAACGATGTGCAAAATATACAAATTAACTCTGAGAGTGAAATGGTGATTATCAAGGGCTGGAGAGAGGGGGAAATGGGGAGTTACTAGTCAATAAGCATAAAATATCAGTTAAACAGGATGAACAAGCTCTAGAGATACACTGTACAACATTGCAACTCTGGTCAACAATAATGTATTCTACACTTAGAGTTTTAGTAACATGACAGATCTCATGTTAAACGTTCTTACTACAATAAAATATTTTTTTTGAAAAGGAAGCAATTTCAGAACACTAATAACCAAACCATGGGCCCACAATCTTAAGGTTCTCTACAAAGGAATAAAGGCCAGAGCATCTTAAGATGCATCAGGGACACTCAAGACAAAAAAAAAAAAAGAGAGAGAGAGAGAGAGAGAGAGAGAATTTCAAAAGTTATGAAGGAAAAAATACTTTTCCAATCCAGAAGTTTATATGCAGCCAAATCATCTGGATATATAATGAATAAAGTTTATAGCCCTCAAATCCACTCTTAGGAAGTTATTTGAGGATAGACACCAGTGAAAATGAAGATAGAAACCAAGAGGAGGACATAGCTTCCAGGAAATGGTGAATTTAATCCAAAACAACAGTAAAGGGAAACCCAGAGAATAGGTGCCAGGAAATAATTTCTAGGGAGGAAAGAGTCCAGATTCAATCAGGAAGTTGGAAAGAAGGATCTCAGTGGGAAGGATTAAATGGAGCATGAAGAATGCTTGAAAATAGGGTGGGAAGAGTGGTATCACCAAGATGATGACATAGGCTGCTATCAACTTCATTCTCCTTCACAAGAACAACTCACAACTGTTCATGGACAAGGCACCACTGAGAAAATTCTAGACCTTGGGGGTGAGCCTGAGGAACCCTCCTGTACCACAGGACATGAAAAAGATTGGTCATAAGATGAAGGCATAATTTTCAAGAACATTTTTTAAAAAGCCAATGAAAACTTTTCAGGAAAACATACAAAAAAACCCTGAGTCCGTTATCATAAGCCATATTTGAAGCAAACCTGTAATATTGGACCAGAAGCTCACTAGGCCTCAAAAACATTTAAGTGGATCCCAAGCACACCTCCCATGTTTATCCATACACAATATGGGGGAACAAGGCAAGACTAAAGATGTTTCGATTTAAAGACGTAAATAAAGCATGATGCTGAAATCACATAAAACAAATGCCCAAACTCACTCAAAAACTCACTGAGGAAGGAAATGAAACTTAACAGAATTACATGTCTGTAAAACAAAAATCAAATTGGAGCAATTGCTGTAGAAAATTGATTTGATGTGTAGGAGTTAATGATTTTCTTTTATTATCAAAATGTAAGCAAGGCACATAAAATAAATTCAACAAGAAATTGCATAGAATTAAAACAAGGATTTGGTGGATATAACACAAACTTTGGAAAGCATAAACATTACATGTTTCCCCACTTCCCCCATGATTCAAGTTAAATTATTTCACAGGAGGAGGTGCTACCTTTCTCCCTGAACCTAGTATGTGGTCTTCTCCAGCCCTTTCTATACCAGCACACAGCACTATACCTTTTGGTGTAACTGAGTTTGAGACATTCACCCTAACGTGATCTTCATGCACTGACTTCACTCCCTGCCAGCTGGCACGGATTCTTTGAGTACAGATGCTCCTTTTTCAAAAATCTCTAGCTGAGTCTCAAGGTATCATACTGACCCACTGGGATGAAGATTATTTTAAGACTGGAGGAAAGTTCTTTTTCTCTATAAAAGTCTTCAAGAGAGATCTATTCTATTGGAAAATAAAATTTTTATTGAATTAAGTAGCCTTGCTGCTCTATAGTACTTTTCATACGAATCTAGATCATACATATTATGTTCCTCTATTGGCATGAATTATATATATATAGTAAGTATAGCTCAATAGTCACCACAGGTAAGGAAAATAATGGTGAAGTTTGCCTGAAATGCCATAATTCACGTAGCCATTGGTCAGTCATGCCGGGATTCATTACTGAGTATCTAGCAGGTGCTAGGCATGGTGCTGCATAATGGTGGTATAACAGTGAGTGGATCATTATGTAGTAGAATTTCTGCTTGGAAAAACACAGTTGGCTGCAGAGTGAATAGATTACAGGGTAGAGTAGCATGTAATAAACGGAGATTAGATGACTAATTGGCAAATAAAGGAAATGTATAAAACTCACAGGACTTGATGCTGGGGAGAGAAAAAAGGAGATATTAAGGACACCTCCTAGATGTCAAACTTCCTACCTGGATGATGTGCTGAAGAGAGCTTCTAGCAACAATCATGCTGGGGTACTGACTGATGAGTATCCTTTTTCAGACAATCCCTGAAAAGCCCCTAGTTAGGTTGGGGTATCGTCACAGGCACTTGGCTTATCTCAAGAGTTTGCATGCTCATAAATTCATTCAACTTCAAGACTCACTAATTATACTCTCATATTTTAAGCCTATTATGGAAGAAATTCAAACCACATGGGTGTTTGTCTATAAGCCAGAATTTGCTCAAGATAAGCCAATAGTAATAACTTAACCAGGCCTGGTGGTTCTTGAACATACTTAAACCTTGGGACAGAAGCAGGGAGAAGGTGGCTAATAAACATCTCAGAATTCTTTCCAGATGGAAAACAAAAACTCTCTTTTTCTGATTTCCCCTTAAACTTGTCATTATTTGGCAGAAATAGTCAAAATAAATGCACCATGCTTCAAAGGAGCCAGCACATAAGAGACCAGACAGCAGCAAGATGAATCCACTTGTCTCAGCAGACATATGCTCCGAACACAGATGTTCAGGAAATGAAGGGCAGGCACTTGTGATAATGTATTGCATCATTTCTTTGACCTCAAGATAAAAGCAAACACGAAAAGCAAAATGTGCCACTCACCAGGCTATAAAAATGAAACCTGCCACACAGTTCTGATCTATGGCACGAATTCTGTCTTTGCCAGAAAGATGGAGTATTCTCGTCAGGATGCCAGCTCTTCCTTGTCTTGCGTGTGATTCTTTGTGAAAGAGGGATGAAATCGGGGAATAGAAAAGAAGGTCTTAAAATCTAATTTAACTTAACTAATACATCAGGCTACAATCACTGAACTATTCTGAAAGGATTAAAAAAAAAAAAAAAAAGGCAAGCACTTACCCAGCTTCCAGTGCAACAGACTCTGGATGCATCTCTTTACCACTGCTCACAGCGGCCTTACAAGGAGCCAATTGCAGACATTGTGCTTTTTTTTTTTCTTCTAAAGACTTTATTTATTCCTGAGAGAGAGCGGAGAGAGAGAGAGAGAGAGAGAGAGAGAGAGAGAGAGAGAGGCAGAGACACAGGCAGAGGGAGAAGCAGACTCCATGCAAGGAGCCCAATGTGGGACTCGATCCCAGGACTCCAGGATCACGCCCGGGGCCAAAGGCAGTGCTAAACCGCTGAGCCACCCAGGGCTGCCCCAACATTGTGCTTTTTTACAAATTGTAGGTTTATGGCAATTCTGTACTGAGCAAGCCTACTGGCACTGTTTTCCAACTATCATTTCTTTTTTTATTTTTTTTCTTTTTCTTTTTATTTATTTTTTCCACTATCATTTCTTACTTTATGAATCTGTGTCACTTTTTGGTAATTCTTGCCATATTTCAAGCCCTTTCATTATTTTATTATTATTTATTATTATTATTAGTATTACTATTATTATTTTACAGTGATTTCTGATCAGTGATTTTTCATACTACTGTTGTAATTTTTTGAAGGTGCCACAAATCACACTCATATAACACAAGAAATTTTATTAATAAGCGTGTGTGTTCTGAGTGCTCCACTGACCAGCCATTCTCCATTTCTCTCCATCCCCTCAGGTATCACTATATCCTGAGAACACAACAATATTAAAATTAAGCCAATTAGTAGTCTTACAGTGAGCAATAAGTGTTCAAGTGAAGGGAAGAGTCTCACCTCTCTCACCTTAAATCAAAAGCTAGATGGATGCCTCGGTGCCTCAGCCATTGAGCATCTGCCTTCAACTCAGGGCGTGATCCTGGAGTCCCAGGATTGAGTCCCACATCAGGCTTCCTGCATGGAGCCTGCTTCTCCCTCTGCCTGAGTCTCTGCTTCTCTGTCTCTCATGAATAAATAAGTAAAATCTTTTAAAACAATGAATAAATAAATACATACATAAATAAAAAGCTAGAAATGATTAAGCTTAGGGAGAAGACATGTCCAAATTCGAGAAAGGCCCAAAGCTAGACTTCTTGCACCAAACAACTAGCAAAGTTGTGAATGCAAAAGAAAAAATTCTTGAAGGAAACTAAAAAGGCTATTCTAGTGAACACACAAATAAGAAAGCAATACAGGTTCATTGCTGATTTGGAAAAAGTTTTGAATAGAAGATCAAACCAGCCACATCATTCTCTTAAGCCAAAGCCTCATCCAGAGCAAGGCCCTAACTCTCTTTGATTGAGTGAAAGTTGAGGCAGGAGAGAAACCTGCAGAAGGAAACTTGGAAGCTCACAGAGGTTGGCTCATGAGGTTTTAAGGAAAGAAGCTGTCTCCCTAATATCAAAGTACAAGGTGAAGCCATAAGTGCTGATGTAGAAACTACAACAAATGATCCAGAAGACCTAGCTAACATCAGTAATGAAGGTGGCCACGCTAACAACAGACGTTGGATATAGACAAAATGGCCTTCTGTTGGAAGAAGATACCACCCAAGACTCATAGCTAGAGAGGAGAAGTCAGTGCCTGGCTTCAAAGCATCAAAGGACAGCCTGGCTCTCTTGTTAAGGATACTCCTTAGCATAGCACAGCTGATGACTTTAAGTTGAGCCAATGTTCATGTACCATTCCAAAAACCCTAGGGCCCTGAAGAATTATGCTTAATCTGCTCTGCCTGTGCTCTATAAATGAAACCACAAAGCCTGAATGACAGCTCCTCTGCTTATAATGGTTTGTTGGATATTTTAAGCCATTGTTGAAGGCTGTATATCAGGAAAAAAAAGATTCCTTTGAAAACATTACTGTTCATTGACAGTGTGCCTGGTGAACCAAGAACTCATGCAGATATACAACCAGGTTAGGGGTTTTCCATGCCTACAACACAGATTCCGTTCTGCAGCCCATGGAACAAGGAGTTGTTTTGACTTTCAAGGGTTATTATTTAAGAAATACATTTTGTTAGGTTATAACTTCATAGATAGTGATTCCTTTAATGGATTGGTGCAAAGTGAGCTGCAAACCTTCCAGAAAGTATTCGCCATTCTACATGCCATTGAGAACATTCATGGTTCCTAAGAAGAGGCCAAATTTTAAAATGAGCAAGTTTGGAAGAAGTTGATGCTAACCCTCAGAAATGACTTTGAGAGATTCTGAACTTGAGTAGAGGATGCAACTGCAGATGTGGTAGAAATAGCAAGAGAACTGGAATTAGAAGTAGAGCTTGAATTGCTGCAATCCCATGCTAAAACTTAAATAGAACGGGAGTTGCTTCTTTTTTTTAAGATTTATTTATTTATTTATTTATTTATTTATTTATTTATTTATTTATTTTTATTTGAGAGAGACAGAAAGAGAGCAGGGGGAGGGAGGAAGAACAGAGGGAAAAGGACAAACAAGACTCCATGCTGAGCACAGAGCCTGATTCAGGGCCCAATCTCATAACCCTGAGATGATGACCTGAGCTAAAATCCGGAGTCAGGTACTTAAACAACTGAGCCACCCAGGAACCCCAATCAGGATTTGCTTCTCACAGATGAGTGAAAAAATGTCATTGGTTTCTTGTGATGGAACAATTATTGAAAAGACAGCAAAGCATTTAGAATATAATTTTTTTTTTATTTATGATAGTCACAGAGAGAGAGAGGCAGAGACATAGGCAGAGGGAGAAGCAGGCTCCATGCACCGGGAGCCTGACGTGGGATTCGATCCCGGGTCTCCAGGATCGCGCCCTGGGCCAAAGGCAGGCGCTAAACCGCTGCGCCACCCAGGGATCCCTAGAATATCACATAAACTTAGTTAATAAAGCAACTGCAGGATTTGGGAGGATTGACTTCACTTTTGAAAGAAGTTTCAGTGCGGCTAAAAATGTATCATATGCTACAGAGAAAGCATCTGGGAAAGGAAGTCAGCTGGTATGGCAAACTTCATTGTCGCCTTATTTTTAGAAATTGCCACAGGCCTCCCCACCCCACTCTAGCAACCATCACCCTGATCAGTCAGCAGCCATCAACATGGAGGCAAGACTGTCCACCAATGAAATGATTATGCCTCAGATAACAGTACTTCAGAGCAAGAAAGTACTTTTTAATTAAGATCTGTACATTGTTTTAATCCAGAATGCTCTTGCACACTTATTAGACTACACTTAATGTAATATAAACATGACTTTTACATGCTCTGGGAAACTAAAAAGGGATTTTTGCTTTATTGTGGTGGTCTGGAACTGAACCTGCAGTGTCTCTGAGGTATGCCTCTATGTTCCCTTGTTTTCTTTTCTTTTTTTTTTCTTTCAATTTTTAAACTTTTATTTTTATTTATTTATTTATTTTTTTAGTAATTTCAATACCCAATACAAAACTCAAACTCACAACCCTGATATCAAGAGTCACATGGTCTACTGACTAAAGCCAGCCAGAAAACACTCTGTATTTTCTCCATTTTCAAATGAGCAAACTAGAGTTTGGCCAGGTTACCTAACTTGCCTAAGGTCATGTGACTGGGATTTAGCAGGGCCAGAGCCTAAACCCGGATCTAATTCTGAAGTTCACATGGTCCTCTAATTCTTGCTTCTTCTCAGTATGTGATACTGTATAAACACAAAGCTGTAGAGTCATAACACAAATAAATGAAAGAATCAGGATGACACAAGACGGCTTACATTTGGACACTAAGCTATGGGTTACTTAGTGTAAAATTACAGGGTTTCAGACATACAAACAATATAGTGAAGCGTGTATATTCTTTGGAGGTAGACGGAGCCATCCTGAATCTCAGCCCTCACTCTACTTGCTGTGTGATCTAGAGCAAATGGTGTGACCTCCTTGCTGCAGATTCCTCATCTATAAAATAGTTTTTCCCATTTCATGAAGTTTTTAAAATTAGATGATGTGATCAAATGATCTGTCAATATGCCTAGTACACAGTATATGCCCCAAAATGTCAACTTCATGTCACCTCAAGTTAAAGACATTATGAGATGGAAAAAAGAGGAATTCATTTGCTAAAGTAGTATCTAACTGGCAACTTGAGAGAGTCCTCATGATGAAATTGTGTATAGAGGGATCCCTGGGTGGCGCAGTGGTTTGGCGCCTGCCTTTGGCCCAGGGCGCAATCCTGGAGACCCGGGATCGAATCCCACGTCGGGCTCCCGGTGCATGGGGCCTGCTTCTCCCTCTGCCTGTGTCTCTGCCTCTCTCTCTCTCTCTCTCTCTCTCTCTCTGTGACTATCATAAATAAATTTAAAAAATTAAAAAAATTGTGTATAGACTCACATATATGTATGTACATGTATATACACATATACACACATTTGAGTATTACATTTGGTAGAAAACAAGTTCTTTCAAACCCTATTATCATTATATCTATGAGAGACCTAGTCATCCAGTGGTCTGCTAGGAAAAAAAAAACGTAAATTTCCTATTAGTGTCACCAGCACTATGGACAATGCACACATGTGCACCACCAGCTCAAGCCCCAGGAAGAAGGAGGGTCAATGCACCAATTAGCATTGTAGGCTTCCAATCTTATCTGCCATTCTTTCTGCACAAAAATGACACTCAGGCCATCTGGGTTAAGCTCAGTAGGTTAAGTATCTGCCTTTGGCTCAGGTCATGATCCAAGGATCCTGGGACTGAGCCCTGCGTCAGGCTGCTCAGAGGAGACCCTGTTTCTCTCTCTCCCTCTGCTGTTCCCCCTGCTTGTGTTCTCTCTCTCTGTGTGTCTGTCAAATAAATAAATTATATATATCTAATTTATATATATAATTATATATTATGTAATTATATATATAAATCCAATTTATATATAAAACACAAAACCTGACACTCAGATATAGTTTTGCAGGGTAATGGGTCATGTCATCTCTGGTTAAATAAAAACAATTCCCTAATTAAAAAGTGATAAATTCTAATTCCATTTTTTTAAATATAAAATACACCAAAAAAAAAAGCCCTCAGGAAATATCTCCTCTTCTTGTTATGGTTGCTTTACATAATTTGTTTACACTGTTACAATTTTATTATAGAGATCCTACCACTTTACTCAGACTTTTTCTTCAACATCACACAGTAATTTTTAGCACAGTGGTTAAATCTCTGAAAGCAGACCTCCATATCTGTGTCCTTGAGCTGGGCACTTGACTTCTTTAAGGCTCAAGCATTCAAAAATAAGCTGCCAGGGCTTACAGGGCTGTGTGAGGACAAAGTGAAAATGATCCATGTAAAACTCTAGCAGAATTCTAGGTAGAAAGTAAGAACTCAATAAAATTATTATTTTTATAAGTAGGAGGACTTTTTTTCCCACTGCAAATGACAAAAAGAAAAATTTCAACTGACTTCAGCAAATGGAAGCAAATTTATTTTCAAAATGGAAAGGCCAGATGTAGAAACCATGGAGTCTCAATCAATGTGGTGTCTCTTGCTCAGAGACAAACTCTTCCCCAAGGGTAGCAGGATAGCTGCAGTGGACCAGGTGAGAGCCCAAACCCTACCCTCACCGCAATTCCAAGATCAGCAGAGAAAGCCTCTTCATATTAGCACCTGCATATATCCCAGGATTCCTTCTGATTGGACCAACCTGAGTCTCTTTGCTTACCCAACACAGGAACTGTTGCTGGGAGAATTTGGTGTTTTGATTGGCTAGTTGTGGTAGGCTAATCAATAATTGCCCAAAAAAGTCCCATGCCTTGATCCCAGGAACCAATGAATATAATACCTTGCATGGCAAGAAAGACTTTGCAAAGGTGATCAAATTGAGGATCTTGAGATAAAAAGATTATCCTGGACTATCTGGGCCCAGTGTAATCGTAGAGATCCTTATAAGAAAGAGGCAGGAGAGTCAGAGATCAGGTAATGTGGCAATGGATTCAGAGATTAAAGAGCACAAGCCAAGAGATGTAGGCATGTTGGACAAGCTGGAAGTAATGAGGACTATACTCTCCACCTATGGCCTCCGAAAGGAATTAGCCCTGCCTGCTGACACCATGATTTTAACCTCATAAGAACCGTTTTGGACTTCGGACTTCATGAACTGTGAACCACTAAGTTTGTGATCATTTATTTACAGCTGTACCAAGACAACCAATACACTAGTCTTCACTCACAATCTTTACCTCCAGAGTGCTCAGATGACATGGATGGAAATGGAAGAGGATGGGAATAGAGGAAGAATAATTTTCCAGAAGGAAAACAGAGACCCTGTTACCAGAAGAGAAGAAGGCAAAAAAAAAAAAAAGTGCTCAATGTCTGCGTATCAACATTGACTTTGTAGCTGCACTGTTCTTTTTTTTTTCTTCAAATTCAGCTTAAATGACACTACAATAGCCGAATACTTTCTTGAGTAGCTTTGCCATAATATACTTGCTTCGCCTTCTGTACTCGTACATTGGATTCTTAAAATCCAAATCCTGCTCATCCTAGATATGCATGAGGTTTAGATAACAAGATGGAGGTGACTTATATAGCAAGTCACCGTGTTGTCTATTCGTATGGATCACGTCACATGAACGTATTTGATAGCAGCACCTAGATGACTCAGTCAGTTAAGTGTGCAACTCTTGATTTTGGCTCAGGTTGTGATCTCAGGGTCTTGAGATGGAGCCCTGTGTTGGGCTCCACACTCAGCATGGAGTTTGCTCCCTCTCCCTCCCCTTCTGCCCCTCCCCCTCGCTTCCACTTACTCTCTCTGAAATAAATAAAATCTTAGTAAAATATCTGATACTAGTAATGAATGTGGCCAGACAAATGCAAAACAGTTACAGCAACCTAAGTGTTGGGGCTTTTTGCATTAGCAGGCCTGTTCATCTTGAAAACCCCGTTTTCTTCCTTTGAGTCTTGATTTGAGACCCTACAGAATATCAGGAAATGAATGAACAAAGTGAGGTCAGAACCATCTTCTGGAATCACTCCATAGTTGTGGCATTGATTGTAAGGGCATGCAACAACCTCTTTGGGGTACAGAGAGAATGTATATGTGGGGGGTGTGGAGGTTGAAGAGTTCTGAGTTTGGGATGTTGGGACAATACTAAAAAGAAATCTGATTAAGAGATCAGAAGCACTAAATTCCAGGATCAATTTCACCATCATCCAGTTTTCTCTTCTACGTGATATAAAAACAGTATCATTGAATCCAGCACCAGCATGATGGAGGAGGTTTTTAGTGGGAAAATGGGCTGGAAAATGGATTATCTTTCTGAGAGTAGTAGTGATAGAGATATATTGAAATAATCCAGAAGATTTTTTTCAAAATTCCAAATAGTACAATCTCAGAGTTGTCCCTTCCCTCCCCCTCTGCCCATCCTTCCCTAGCAACCCAAATTAATTCTGTTATTCTCCTGTGCGGGCCTTGGATAATATGGCAGAAGTCTTGCAGGTGGTTTTGTTCATCATCATTCCCCAAGGCCACCTCTGCCCCACCTCTGCCCATTAAGAACCAAGGTCTAGACTGTTTAATTTCTTAGTGGTTTTCTGACTATTTTCCATTCTATGTACTGTTTTTCTGGGTGTATGAATTAGGTGGACACTGGAGAAAGTGTGGAATTACTATCATTGCTCTGTGTTCAACCCACTGCCTTTTTCTGGGTCAGAGAACAGACAGGTCTCTATGCCACCAGGCATATCCAGAATGCAGGGCACTATCCCAACCCTGAAGCAGCCTCAGCCTGGCCAGGCCTCATAAGGAAAGTCCTGAGTCCTAGACAAATATGTTGAAGTGAGAAGCCAAATCTGGCTGCTACAATCTGCTGTCTCCCATAGTGACATTCTGGCCACGACAAAATATGGCAGGTTCAGAAACTCAATTTTCCCTGACAATCGAGCATCAGGCCCTGACAAGACAAGCTGCTTCATTATCTGTCTGGGAGGAAGGGACAAACAATTTTGTTGAGTCAGTAATGGTAGACCGTAGTAGATGTTTTATCCAGGGAAATATTTGTCATCTAGTGCCGTGGTGGACCATTAACAAGTCATTTCTAGGACGGCTCTAAAAATGAAATCATCTTTATTTGATATAGTGTCATTACTGCTATTTATTACCCAAACCAAACATTCAGCTCATTGGGAGATTGAGTAAATCAGCAAATGAGAAGACACTAGAAAGCTAACTAGAAAGAATCTCTGCTTTATCAAAGAAAGTTATTTTTTTAAATAAAGAATAATTAACCCGCAGTGTTATATCAGTTTCAAATGTACAGTAAAATAATTCTAGAAAGCTAACTAGGAAGAATCTCTGCTTTATTAAAGAAAGTTACTTTTTTAAATAAAGAATAATTAACCCACAGTGTTATATCAGTTTCAAGTGTATAGTAAAATAATTCAATAATACTATGTATTGCTCAGTGCTCATCAAAAAGTTAATCCTTAATCCCCCTTGTCTATCTTACCTTTCCCCCATCTCCAAGTGTCCATTCATAGATGAATGAATAAAGAAGAAGTCATATATAAATACAATGGAATATTAGTCATAAATAAGAATGAGATGTTGCCATTTGCAACAATATGGATGGAGCTAGAGAGTATTACGCTAAGTGAAATAAGCCAGTCAGAGGAAGACAAATACTATGATTTCACTCACATGTGGAATTTAAGAAACAAAACAAATGAACATAAAAAGCTATTAACTTTTCAAAAGAAGGACAATTTTAAAATTAGAAGACTGTCATGATTTTTATAAGAAAAAGAGGAATCAAGAGAGCGCTAGTGAGTGATAACTTCATGTCAGAACCTGTGCTACCTCCTTCACATTCATGGTTTTAGTTACACTTCACAACAATACTTAGGACTGTGTTCATTTTATAGATGAAAATCTTAAGAACCCAAAAGCCAGAACTCATTAAGTAAAATGATTTCCCCAAGTGCTCCTGGTATATGAGTGAGAAGAAGAAACCCTCTTTCTTCCTTTTCTGGTACAACCTCAATATGTCTCGTGGTTTAAACTGCAGTGTTTGCCCTCTCACACCAATCATTCTGTGGCCTTTTCCTGATAGCATTGAGGTAATGGTGTGTCTAGAGCAGAGCCTTAGTCATCACCACAAGTCACTGTGCATCTGACTACACGCTTGTCTGGGACTCTTTGACAAGTCATATCTGTGATTCGGGACTTTTGTTTCCCAGTGACAGAAACCTACATCAAATTGATAAAAGATAAAGAGGAACTTGGTTGGCGCATATTGGAGCATTTGAACAGAAGCCTAAGTAAACTGATGTGAGGAAAATAGGATCTATTGCTCTTTAAGAAAACTGGAACCTGGGATTCAAGAATGCACAGGATGCACACACACACACACACCCTCTCTCTCTCTATCTCTACCCATCCTTGTTTCTGAGTACTCGCATAATCCTCTACTACTACATGCTGGTTTGCTCCATTCAGGAGGAAACAGGTCTTCCAACCTCTGGAGAAGGATTGACTAATACTTATTCTTGTCATAGGTTTAGAAATCGGCTCACCTTGTGTTGGGCGCCCACCTTTGGGCCATCATCTAAAGCCAAAGAAATAGCTCTGTATGATCATGGTAGCTCCTATGCCAACAACACAAATGAAGAGGAAAAAATTACTCTCCAGAACAAGGAGGCTACTGAACTGACAATACCACTGACATCCAGGACACAATGGAGATTTACAGCCAAGAGGCAAGGGAGAAGCTGCTGGGAAGTTAGGTAAACATTTCAATGTCCCAAGAACTCTGTTATGTTTTCAAACTGAAAGTAGGTGGTTGTCAAGACTTCAGAGCATGCACACACTCACTTATTCATTCCTCAGACATTTACTGGTGCTAAAATAGAAGGAAAAAATAAGAATAAGATATGATCCCTACCCTCAGAGTTTACTGCCTGCCGGGGAGAACAGACAAGTATACTAATGATGTCAGTATTGTGAGCAGAGTGTATTAATGAAGGTCCATAGAGGGCAGTGTTTTTCATGCTGTATGCTGAGACCCATTGGCAAGTCATTAAATCAATTTAGTGGGCTGCACACAGCATTTAAAAAAATAAAAGAAAGGAGAAAAAAATTGGCCAGAATATATCAGTGTGCATTGCACAGCAGTAAAGCTGTAAGAATCTGGTGAAACAATTGTGGTTCAGTTGTGTGGGAGGCTGTGTATGTGCAGGTTTGTGTACCAAGTCATGCTATAAAATCCATTTCTTACTCTAGGTCATTGTCAGAAATGTTTGAAAGATGCTAATGCGATGTGAGTAGGAACCCAGAGAAGAGGCATGTAGATGAGACTAGTAGGAGGTAGAAGAGGAAAAGATTTCTGAAGGGAGCTCTTAATCTGAATCTTGGAGAAAAGGCAGCAATTCAAAGATGGCAAGCGGCTCATGATTCAGGCACAGAGAATTGAGAAGGCTGTGTAGACTAGGAAGTCCCGTGGCTGCCCTGTGCAATAGACTAGGTGCTGTGCTGGCTCAGGTGTTACAGTAGGGATCCCTCCAGCTACCGTCCCAGGACTGGGAGTTGCTGGTATAGAATGGGGAGGCAGGCCACAGATGTTTGACAAAAAACAGAAAGTCATGGATGACAATGAGAATGTAGCCCTCTAAAAATTTTGAGATGTCCAAGTTTGCCTCTATTTGGGGAACCAGAGAAAGCTGTGTGAAGGAGGGAGCATTTCTGAATTATCTTTGAATCCTTCAACAGGTTTGGCCCAGAGATTAATAGTGTTGGGCTTGTGTGGTTGAGCCTGATGAGTCAGGTGAGGAAGAAAGAGGAGAAGGAGACACTCCAAGAGCATTTCAAAGCCCAAGAGAAGGCGGATACTGTGAATGGTCACACCCCCTGCTCAGTGAAGATCCTTCAAACCAACTATAGTAGTAGTTCTTTAAGGGAAACGTAGGTGCCATGCCAAATAAAATTTCATTCACTTTTCAACACTTTCAAATATGTGCATTGGATGACAGCCATCTCACGTCAGAGTTAAGCACTAAGATTTGTAGTCAGGATGCCAGGGTTCAAAACCACTTACTTGGGATCCCTGGATGGCGCAGCGGTTTAGCACCTGCCTTTGGCCCAGGGCGCGATCCTGGAGACCCGGGATCGAATCCCACGTCAGGCTCCCAGTGCATGGAGCCTGCTTCTCCCTCTGCCTATGTCTCTGCCTCTCTCTCTCTCTCTATCATAAATAAATAAAAATTAAAAAAAAAACAACAAAACAAAACCACTTACTTGCTGTACTTAGTTACCTAATCTTCCTGTGCCTGAGAGTTCTCATGGGTAAAACCATATCTATGGCAGCCAAGGAAGTATGCTGCTCAGACCCTCTTCAAGAAAGAACTGGATCTTCAGCTGAGAGTAGTGTCCTTGCCTATCGGTGGTTACCGACAGTGCCACTGGGGCCCAAAGCAGAATTTATGCTCAGGCCATACTCTTCTCAGAAGCCCTTAGTCAGTGAAAGACCATGGTGGGAATATTGGAGTCTGGCCATATTGTCCAACACGGGACTCTGCTAGAAGGTAAGCTTTGGGGGATCCCTGGATGGCTCAGCAGTTTAGCACCTGCCTTTGGCCTAGGGCATGATCCTGGAGTCCCAGGATCGAGGCCCACATCAGGTTTCCTGTATGGAGCCTGCTTCTCCCTCTGCCTGTGTCTCTGCCTCTCTCTCTCTCTCTCTCTCTCTCTCTCCCTGTCTCTCATGAACAAATAAATAAAATCTTAAAAAAAAAAAAAAAAAGAAGGCAAGCTTTGCTTTGGGTTTCCCCAGTGGGGCTGACAAGGCTTTGTCAAAGCTGTGTGGTCAGAGGCTCACTTACCTACCAAGCCCTGCTTCCTCCCGACACTTCCCTTTCTAAGGTATCAGATCTACTCTGTGGTCTGAAGACTTTTTTCACCCAGTCCTTCTTCCTTCCCTTTTGTCGTTCATAGGCAAATGCCCAAGAAGCCTCTTGCACTGTCTGAGCATTTATCTATTTCCTTAAGTGGACACAATCCCTCCTTATGGCGCCACCCCGGGTCTCAGGCCTTGAATTGCTATTCTGTCTACACTCAGTCCCTAAATAAACCCCCTGAGGTTCTAGGACTTTAATGCTGTCTCTGTGTTGAAGACTCTCAAATTTGTGACTCCAGCCCTGAGCAGTCTTCTGAACTCCAGATACTTACATCCAATACCTTTTTAATGCCTCTGCTGGCTTTCCAATAGGAGCCTAAAACTCAATGTGTCCAAGTCCAAACCCTTGATCTTTTCTCCTAAATCTGTCCCTTCTTCAATCTTTCCTGTCCTGCTAAATAGCAATTCTATATTTATAGTTGCTGAGGGCAAACACTTTGATGTCATTCTTGATTTCTCTCATTCTCTCAGAGCCCGCATCCAATCCATCAGCAAATCCTGTGGGTTCCACCTAAAAATACATGCTGAACCTGACCAGTTCCTACCATCTGCACAAGGACATCTCTGGTTTGAGCCATCATGTCCTCTTCTCTGGATTACTGCAATATCTTCTGTTTTGACTTCCTACTTCTATCTGTGACTCCTTCAATCCAGTCTCAACACAGCAGCCAGAGTACCCTTTTAAAATGCAAACCAGAGCATATCATTTTTATCTCAAAGTCCTCCAAGATGTCCAGTCATCCAGAATAAAGCCTGTATACTCAAAATAACCTCTCAGTCCCCATGTTGCCTGGCCCCTCCTCCACATTCTCTCCCTTGTTTACTCAGTTTTATTTTAACCACATCGACTTCATTACTGACCCCCGAATACTCCAACATATTCCTAGGTGGGATTTTGTACATGCTATCCCCTTTGCCTGGAATATTTTCCCCCAGATATTTGAATGGCTCTCTCTTATCTCCTTCATATTTCTGCTCCCCTGTACCTTATGGGGGATGCTGTCCCTGGGCTCTGTAGGAAAAATCACATATACTGGCACATACTTTTACCTTCACTGCTGTACTTATTCTTAACACTTTTAATATCTAACATAATTGATTTTTGTCTTATTTCTCTTCCCCTACGTGAGGATATAAGTTCCAGAAGGGCAAAATTTTACACCTTTCCCTCCTACTATATCCCTAATGCCTATTTCAATGTCTCATATGTGGCAGGAACCCAATAAATGTCTGATGTACAAGCAAATGAATTGGGCTTATAATAGTAGTGTTGACCCCACATGGGGGGCTGTGGTCTCCAATAATTGGTTCTAAATAACCTAGTACAGTGCCTGGAACACAATAAGTGCTCAATGACTATGAGTTTGTGTTAATAATATTAGCAGTTCTTATGTAAGGTAGACACTTAAACGGTAGTGTCCATTCTGAGGACAAAGTTTGACAGCAATAATCAGGTGAGAGCCACAGAATCTATTTGTTCAGATTTTTTTTTTTTGTTCAGATTTCTTAACAGAAAACTTTAGGATCATATATCCCATGGAGGTGAAAATGACTATAATTCACCCACAGAATGGGAACTGTAACATAGCTTGCTATATTCCTAAAAAATACATTGTATTATAAGTACTTCACAGATTTCTAATGCTAATATCAATTCCTTCCTCAATAAGGTGAATAATTATAGCTAGGCATAACTGAGATACAAGACTCTGATTTGATTTGCCTGCATTCTTCTTCTTCCACTACCTAAGTTTTGAGACTGTGTCTGTTTTATTCAACAAATATTTTTGGAGCACCTGCTGTGTCAAGGCACTGTGCCAGGCAAGGTGAATTCAGCAACTAACAAGATAGACTTAACTCTTGCCTTCATACAGCTGACACTCTATCAGGGAAGAAGGATAATCAAATAAGAAATTATAGCAGGTAAGTGTTAGGATGGTGAAAGTACAGGACACATATGATAGAAGCCAATAACTTAGTTTGGGATGGGAAAGAAAAATGAGAGGAGATCATGCTTTGCTTCTCACAAGAGGTGCAGTATCTAAGGAGAATGTGAAGTTCTTGTAAAAAGTAAAAAGCAAGCTAACAAACAAACAAAATACCTGGAAAATTACTTATCCTGGTAAAGGAGAGAATGTTTGCATGCAACTGGGAAATAATGTAAAAAAGCCTGGACCATGGATTGGACAGAAGACCTCAAAGTCTTGAAACAAGTTCTGAACAGTGCCCTTGAAGGCTTGTCCTTAATGGTCCCTTGGACTCTGTTAGTAATTGCAGAAAATCCTTACACTTTCTTTAATACATTTTAGAGTTAGCTTTAAATATTAATAAAGAAGTTTTTATTTTTCTACAGTACCCTTTTAACCCCTAACTAGGATTCTTTTTCTACAATCCTAGGCTTGCGTGGCCCAATCTCACACAATTCCAAGAGCTCACAGATGGCCTTGGGCTTTCAATACTGATCTTCTTGCTGGGCTGAAGGACGTGTTCATCCCCCATTCTCTTCAGGCAAAGAGTAACTTCATGTTGGAAACATAGCTGAACATAGATCTTGAATGTAGGCAGGATATAGGGGTCTTGTCATGTCCTTCTGCTATTAAGCCCCAACTAGGCACTCAGACTCCCTAACCTCTGGAAATGTACGATAAGAGAGAAAACATAGAAAAAAAAAGCAATTCACAATACTACAAATGCAAACTTAGTGAAATGATGGTTAGGTTTCCTAAAGAATGTGATAGGACGTCAAACAAGGAAGAGACCATGGCCATTGGGAAAGACAACACACAGCAAGCACAATTTGACTTGGATCCTGAAGAATGAGTAGGATTCTATCAAATAAGTAATGGCTGGGTCATCCACCTGGGAGAGATGGAAGGTGGTGGGATGGGAGGTGAGCAGAGAAGCAGGAGAAACAGCATAAGAAAAGGTTGTAGAAAACTTCAGTTCAATTTGTCTTTCAGGTTTTGGGAGAGACTTTACTAAATCCAACCATCTCTCAACTTGCATCTGCAGACTCACCCATTCACTTAAATGGTGAGTGACTTGGTGATTAAACACCTAGGATTCTGCTTAAACTTTTAGGGTAGAATTTTAAATTAAACCAAAGAAACAAAAAACAATGTTTAAAGAGTAAAGGCATGAATGGTAATAGTCAGCTATTTTGCAGTTAGAGCTATTAAAGTTTGAAGCTCAAGAAATTACATATTTAAGTGCCTAAGTAGTCTTCAGTTGACTTTTAATTAACCTTTTTTTGCCATTTCTAATCTAGGGAAATTGAAAAATATTTTTATAGTCCAACGAAACTTATTTTGTAAAAGAATTCCATACATTTGAAAGTCACTCATAATCATCTTTGAAAACATGTGATGTTTGCAGCTGAATCAAGCCAGATTGTATTTATTCCTTATCAATTCTGGTTATCTTGGCATTGCTCTCTTATTAATAAGATTCAGACAAAGCCTAGCCTTCCGGTGCAAAAGTGAAAACCCACAGTGGTTTAAAAATGATTTTCTCTAATCAGGCTGCATCTCATTAGTTGTGATTCTTTTCTTTTAGATTCTGATGTTTGCAGAAGCATTTTGTAGGAGCATTATTTAAAACATGTCCTCCCTAGTGTGCACCTGCCTCTTCTTGCAGATTATTCTTCCTCAATCTTTCTGAGTAGAAGATTTGTTTATTCAACTTAATCTAAATCTCAGTGAAGAAATTCTTCTTTTCGTCCTTCTCTTTTCAAAATAACACAAGCTAGACTTGCCTAAAAACATTTATAGAGGCCATGCCACTTAGTTTTCATGTTGAAAACTAAATGATGGTAACTGCCTTACCTAGCTTCCTTGACACCCCAGATAATGAGGTTTTTATACCTCCTATGATAACTTGTCACTAAAAAGGATTCACTATTATGTCCGTCAGGGTAGGCTAGATCATGCTGTGATAACAACCAAGTGTTACGGTCATGGGAGCTTGGCAGAAAATAAGTTTTTTTCCACACACAGGGTCTAATGTGGTTTGTTCAGGATGCTTTTCCATCTAGTGACTCAGGGATCCAGGCTGTCTTCATATTATAATACAGCTGCCTTCGCATGTCATTTCTTTTACTATTTTTTTCATTTCAACTTTTTATTTAAATTCCAGTTTATTAACATCTATAGTGTAATATCTTTTATTTTTAAATTATTTTATTATATTTTTTCTTATTATTTTTTTTAATTCAAACTCAATTTGCCAATGTATAGTGCATCTTGAGTTTCAGATGTAGTGAACACTACATATTGTATAATATTAATTTCAGGAGTGGAATTTAGTGATTCCTCACTTACATATAACACCTGATGCTCATCACAAGTACTCTCCTTAATCCCATCACCTATTTAACCCATCTCCACCCACCTCCTTCAATCAACCCTCATTTTGTTCTCTGTGGTTAAGAGTCTGTTTTATGGTTTGCCCTCTCTTTTTTCCCCTCTACGTTCATCTGTTTTGTTACTTAAATTCCACATATGAGTGAAATCATGTGGTATTTGTCTTTCTCTGACTGACTTATTATGCTTAGCATAAAACACTTTAGCTCCATCCATATCTTGCAAAAGCAAGATTTCATTCTTTCTGATGGTTGAGTAATAGTCAATTGCATATATATATATACACACACACACATACATATACATATATGTATATGTATGTACATATGTATATTCATTCTTTATGATGGCTGAAGTAATAGTCAATTGCATATATATGTATATGTATATGCATATATATATATATGCAACTTTATCCATTCATCAGTCGATGGGCATTTGGGATCTTTCCATAATTTGGCTATTGTGCATAATGCTGCTATAAACATTAGGATGTTTATGTCCTGAACATTGTGTCTCTTCAAATCAGTATTATTGTATCCTTTGGGGAAACACTTAGCCATACAAGTGCTAGATTATAGGGTAGTTCTACTTTTAACTTTTTTTTTAAAGATTTTATTTATTCACTCATGATAGACACACAGAGAGAGAGACAGAGGCAGAGACAGAGGCAGAGGGAGAAGCAGGCTCCATGCAGGGAGCCCGACATGGGACTTGATCCCCAGACTCCAGGATCGCGCCCTGGGCCAAAGGCAGGCGCTAAACCGCTGAGCCACCCAGGGATCGATCCCCTACTTTTAACTTTTTGAGGAACTTCCATCGTGTTTTCCAGAGTGACTTCATATGTCATTTCTAGGGTCACTTGATCATGGTTAGAGAGGAAAGGAGCACACAGGCTTGTAACTGCCTCAGCCTGGAAATAACGTATGTCACTCTACTTCTGATCCTTTGGCCAATAAGACTCATGTGACTTCCACTTAACTGCAAGGGAGAGTGTGGAATGAGGGGGGATGCATGAAATAGTTGGCAAGTAATGTCTCTGCCTCAATTACACGACTGATTTGATGCTGTGCTGAGCCAAGTTCAGAAGAAGCACATGGGTACCATAGAATTTTCAGCATATTGAAATCATTATCCAGAAATAATCTGGAGTACAAATACACGTGTTCTGAAGACAGTATTTGACTTTGACCATTCTCCTAGATACTCTAAGCCTCAGAACATTCATCTGTAAAATGGGGAGAATACCACCATAGGCAGGTTGGGAGGAGTAGACATAGTGATTACAAAACATCTGGAAAAGACCAAATAAGTGTCCAGTTTTTAAAGTAGCAATTATTATTGTATTTTAGTGATAATGATAAAAAAGCAATATTATCACTATGCAAAATAATTAATTAGTTATATTTAATTTGCCAAAAATAATGAAAACAATTTTGAAATATAAGCATCCCTAAGACTCCCTAGCTGAGTTCAGAATCAGTTTTGACCTTACAGTTAATTTACTTTTAGCAGAAAATGTAGCATATTATTACCTTTAGAATTTCCCATTTCAGACGGAAAAAAAATCAAGCTTTTAGAGTAATTGCAAAATTTTTAAAGGGACCTCAGTGAAAGCAGAGAGGGAAGTTTCCATGGCAATATCTGAACGACACAAAGGGAAAGGAAGAAGAGAAGAGGGAGCATTTAATGAGCACTTACATGATGGTAAGTGGTGTGCTTGGCATTTTACATCTGGTATCTGTCTAAAACAAGGGGAAAAGCTATGAGATCAGTCTGATGGTCATAGTTTTATGAAAGAACAAACAAAAACCAAAAGTAGAGAGAGCTTTCTCAGTCAACCATTTAAAACATGGCCCGAGTAGGATACAAGCCTACCTTTGCCTGCACCTGGTGCTCAGGCTATCCCAGCACCGTTGAGCATTGAGCATTGAATCTTTCCACGTCCTGTGCTGAATATCCCGTTTCCCTGGACTTCTTTCTCTTTGTTCCCAGCCTTTATAGGGGCCTTTCCAGGGTTAACATATAAAGCTGTCTCCACTCTGACCTCTCACCAGCACACCAGGCTCCTATTTCCTTCTGAAAATAGGATTCCTTAGGTCCATTGCCTTGCCTACTCACGATCCTCCTTGTAAGAAGAAGCCTATGATACCAGATGACAGAGCAGTGGGGTAGCACAGACATCAGTGGCAACCATCCTAGCAAGGATCACTTGGGCAAGAATTATCAATGGCAGCCCAGTCCAATGGAAGCCCAATCCTCTGATAAGGAGCAGAATACTTCCCTGGTCTCAAAGGGTCTCCCTGCAGAGTTTTTAGTAGTTGAAAGGAGACAGACAGTAACTATACAGTAGAGAAAGTAGATGATATATTGTGTGATCAAAATTAATATCAGCAAGGAGGAGCAGATAGTCATCACATGCCTCTGGATGTGACGTGTTGAGAAGGAAACACCATCACATATGATTATTGTTGTCAGGACACATAACCTGCATCTAATTATAGGGGAAACAGCAGACAAACCCACACTGAAGAGTAGTCCACGGCTGGCCAAGATTCTGTGAAATGTCCATCTGAGGAATCTTCCAGATGGAAAGAGACAAAGCATATGTGACCACTAGCTGGACCATATCCTGTACCAGAAGAAAGGGCTTTAAGAACGTTATTGAGACAACTGACAAATATGGGATATTGGAAGTTAGATTAGATGAAAGTGTTGTAGCAATGTTACATTTTCCAAATGTAACAATATTGTGGTTAGGAGAATATTCTTATTCTTAGGAACTACACACTGAAATATTTTGAGTAAAAGGGTGGAATGTATGTAACTTATTTTCAAATGATTCAGAAAAACAAATAATCATTTTGGAATTTATAATTTACACACAAAGTTGTGTATGTATATGCAGATGTGTGTGCATATATATATGGGGGGAGGGAAAGAGAATGAAAGAGATGAGATTGTACGACAAATGTCGCAAAATGTTAAAAATTGCTGAATCTGGGAAAAGTATATTGAGAGGAAGAGACTATTTCCAGCAATTCAATGAGCTTTAGAAGTTTAAATAAATTGAAATTTCTATTAATAGCAAGCAATTGCTATGTGCCCATCATTTGCTATAGATTGTCCTAGGCAGGTCCCTGGCATTCCTTCTAAATTTTTCTTAGTGGCTCTGTATGTAGAAATTATGTCTTCATTTTCATGTTTAGACATGAGGAAGTTGAAACAGGCTGCTCGTGGCAGAATGTGCCAAGGTCTTGAATTTGAATTCAGATCGGGTTTATTCCTTTTCACTGCGAGAAGGGACAGTTCATGTGATGTCGGGCAGGAAGAGATGAGGCTCCAGCTTCCAGCTCACAGCCCATTGGGAAGGTAGAGAAGGAAGATAAAATAATTAGATTCCTCAGTGTGCTGTGGTAAGTACTGTTAAATTCTTCCAACCAGTATTTATTGCGTACATTAACCGTGTGCCAGATGTTCTGCTAAGCTCTCTGGGACCAGAGCTGTGGACAGCAGAGACTCAGGCTCCACCTTCCCAGAATTTCTGTTCCATGGACAGATGGGGCTGACCCTGGTACGCACGGGTGCTGGAGGCTCACAGGAGGGGCACCTACTCCACACCAGGTTACGCAGGTTTCCCAGAGGGTATCCTACTGGTGTCTTAATGGTTTTTCAGAGATAGAAGAACCTAGGAAATCTTGCTCATTCCTGTGTTCTGAAAACCTGGCACATAGAGAATTCACTATTGCTCAATCTAGAAAAAGTATATACGAGTGTTCTGTATTGTGTGTAGTCTGTACCAGCCCTGATCTCATGAATGAATGGTTGGATGAAGGAATGAGTGTGTGAATTCCCTCATGGGACCACAAGAAACCCAATGGGATCAGGTGTCTCAAAAATTTACCCTCCCTGTCATCCTTCCAGGTCATCAGAGCAAGCCAGTAAGTTCCAGCAAGCCTGTCCCTCCCTGATCTAGCAGTGAGTGGCCTTGGTGGTGGTGGCAGCCTGGTAATTAACCACAGTCATGGGTGTTCCCACTGTCCTGGCTCCTGTGTTTTGCCTTTAAGATGAGAGGAAATGCTTTATTAAGCAAAGCCATTCAGATCTCTCTTTCCTTCTCTCCCTTTTGTCTTGATTTGCTGAACACTTTTTTAGGCTCTTGTGTTCACAGAAGAGAACAAAGCCACCTTCTCGAAGCTGTACCCTGGGTTTCGTTTTTGCCAATGCCGTCCAAAGCCAGCAGCCCACGTACTTTTGTAGGTCAAAACAAGTGCCCTCCAGCTTCCTCCAAGAAGTCAGAATCAGCTCAGTAACGGAACAGTGTGCTTTCAGTTTTCCTCAGTGCTTTGGCATGATCTCATTTCATCTACAGAGTACACGTACAAAGTGTTAGAGGCTCTTGTGGAGAAAATACTTGGGGATTTTTCACACTCCTTTTGGTAAACCTGGGAAGGAGCCTCGGGCCTGCCCCAAGGGGGAGAGGAGGTCTCCAGCTGGCCCACTTCTCTGCCCTTTGCTCAGCCAGCCCTGCCAACTGGAGCTGCTTGCTTATTACTGTTCCATACCCTGGAGTTCCAGGAAACATTCCACTTGAAAAATAGATCTCACCTCCAGGGGGGTAGAAAAAAAAAAGTTTGGAGCTGATCGATCAGCTTAAACACCTTCATAAACAAATTGAGGCTGAGAAAGGGAATCATTTGCCTGAAATCACGTAGCTAATTAGTGATAGAGCAAGGAACGAAGTCCTCATCCTGGGTATCATTCCATTTTCTACTCTAGGGCATGAAATTGCTGGATGTGGCAAAAACAATCACAGTGAATGGAAAGACCCAATGATTTGGCCCAAAAGGAGAGAAAAAAAAAAAAGTAATAAATCCCTGAGAGCTGAAGTTTCTGACATGCCTCTCTGCAACTCACCCAACACACACACCCTCTGTGCCTGTGGAATCTGAGTTCCCTGACTCTGGAAGGTTGTAGAAGGTCTGCTGCATGCATCTGTTCCTCCAGGACAGGAATCGTATCAGAAATACCACTTTCCCCTCCAGAAACTGCTCTGGGCACAGTAGCTCACCACCATCTCTCTTGGCTGCTGAATGTTCTCGCAGGTAGGTAATGACTGGCAACATTCACCCCTGTCCTCGATAACTAAGAGATTGAATCTCGGGCGTCACTGAAACCACAGATGGGAATGCTTCCTTTCTAATATAAAGTGACAAGGGTTCATGATTTTCAAGCTGCTCTAAGCTGCCTTGCTGGGGGCATAGAAAGACAATCTGCTTCCAGGTGAGGGACTCCAGTCTCCCCTACAACTTTCAAAAACCGTGGAAGAGACAAGTCCCCGAGCTACACAGAGTTCCTTCGAGAAGGCAAATATGGGTCTATTTTAGCTCCTTCCCATAGGGGCACCATGGGCAGGGAGAGGCTGCCTGTGGGTGTCACTCTGTGCCCTCCGGAGGTGCTGGGCAGGAGCAGGAGGCCAGGGCAGTGACTGCACTGAACCAGCAGCTCCAGGATGGGGATGGGTCTTTGGGCAAACCTCACACCCTTAAACATTCTTCCTCCTCCTATAGAGAAGGTGTCTGACAGCCTCCTTACTTAGAACTTCTTGTAGTTCTTTTCATACTGTCTATCCTTCCTTCCCTGTGACCTCTCCCTCTCTCTCTCTCTCCCTGTCTCTCTCTTTTTGTATCTTTCTGTGTATTTGTGTCTGTGTGTCTCTGTCTCTCTCTCTCTCCATCCCTCTGTCTCTCCCCACCCCCGTCTTTCTCTCTCTCTCTCTGTCACCAAAAGATACCACTTTTCCCTGTTCAATCCCTATAGAGAGCACCACTCTTATTTATTTATAAAGGAGTAACAACAGTGAAATTACTGAGAACCATAAAAAGGAGTTAAAAGCTAAAAGCTTGAAGTGTTGATGCTCTGTGAAATTATCCTGATTTGATGGATTCTAGAGCTGGGCATTGCCTTCCTCTGTCATGTGAATAAAACGTTATCTTTTCATTTTAAAGAAATCGTTATATTGGTATCTCTTTGATGACGTATATGGGTTGTTTCCTTTCTGTGAAGATTGAAGGTTCATTTTCGTACTTACAAAGGAAATTAAGGAATATCTACTTAATGTTTGCAGCTCAGGATCTGTACTAATAGTCCTCATTGCTTTTCTGCTCTGACTGCCCGGATGAGCAGAAGATAAACACATATTGCTGTTGTTTGTTATATTCCATGATGGTAATATTGACTAAATAAACAAATGAAATGACCTGTCCAATTTTCCACATGAATCAGAGATTAGAGTTGACCCAAACATCTTACTTTCTTTCTTCTTCTTCTTTTTTTTTTTTTTTTCAAATCTCCTGTCTTGGAATTAACCTGAGTTTGGCTTTCCTCTCTTACACCTGCAGGAACACCTGTGGAATCCGTGAAACGATCACATTGCCTTGTTCCTCTGAGCCTCTTTCTGAACATGTAGAATGGAGCTAACACTACTACTTCAAAGGGTTGGGGGCTGGACTGAACAAGAAAATATGTACTTTAGCATGGTATCTTATATATTTAATAAGCCCTCAATAAGTGTAATGTCCTTTAATTTCCTAGAGCTACTGATATGGTTTATAGTTCGGGCATAGATTTGCAGCTCCTGTTCTATAATGCAGATCACTGAGCTTGGAGAAGCACAATGAACTGATCAAGATCACATAAATGACAGGCATCAGTGGAAAGCACTGGTTCACAATCAGGGGTGATTCTGCTTCCAGGGGACCTCTGTCAACGTTGGGAGATTTGGGGATGTCACCACAGGGGAATCATACTATTGGCATCCCAGCGTGCAGAGGTCAGGGATGCGCTAAACATCCTGCAATGCATAGAACAGCCCCTACAGCAAAGATTTTTCTGCACTAAAATGTTAATAGTGCCAAGGTTGAGCAACCCTGGTTTTCGATCTATGTGTTCTGACACCAAATCAAGAGTTACTTTAATTCACCTTACATGGCCCAAAGTACCTCAAAGCACCTTGTAAAACTAAAGTGCTATATTTGTTATTTGAAAGGCAGTGTAATATAATAGAAAACTTTAAAGTTTGACATATCTGGGTCTATTCTCAGCTCTACCACTTATTAACATTTAATCTGAATGACCTCAGGCAAAAATTAACTCATCTGAGCCCTGATGTCTCTGTTTGTGAACTGTAACAGGATGCCTCAAAAGTTAGAAAGAATATAAGTGAATGAGCTCAGTGCCAGTACACAGCACAGGTCCCTTCATGGCAGCTAGGACAAAATTATTATATAGTTGACCTATCATTTATGCATCTGGGTGTTGATACACAGGATAAATTTCATTTTTGTCAACAAATATTTATGAATACCTCATATGTGGTAAACACTGAAGGTGCAAAAATGAACCAAATGGAAAGGTTCTTGTCATGATGGAAGCTACATTATGGATGAAGGGAAATGGATGAGATGTAAAGATAGGGAAAGAAATCACAGAGAATTATAGAAGGTGGTCAGGAAGGTCTTCTAGGAGGAGGCAATTGGAGTAGAGATCTGAAGGGGGAGAAGGCACACGAGTGAAGGGAAAGGAACAACACCCTAGAGGAAAGGACTAACAAATGCAAATCTACCAGGCAAGAGGCATTTGAGGCATTGAGAAGGAAAGCAAAGATGTGGGAGCATGGAGCTGCCAGAGGAAGGCAGTAGAACAAGGGTCTTTCACCCTGCAGAGAACCACGGGGAGGAGCATTAGAGGGATAATGAATTGTCGCTTAGCTCCAAATAATGCCCCTTTGCAGGTTTCCACCTCCAAGAATGAACCATGAAGTTTATCACCCCAGAATCCTGCCTTGAAAAGAAACCATCAATTGACTTGAGGTCTAATGCCAGATCTCCATAGTGAGGCTTTGTTACAAAGAAACATAATGTTCTGAGTTCCTCTAGGTTCACTGGAGATGGAGAGCCAAGAGGGGCCTACTTTCTAATTACTGAGGTAGACAGAACTCAGGGCATGCTTTAGTGAAGGTTAAAAAAGCATGCCTCTTCGGACTCCAGTAAATTTTAGGGATTTGATCAGTGACAAAAAAGACCAAGCAACTAACATGTCATGGTCCTCATTTGTCCCCAGCTTGGGGTTTGGCTCCAGCAAGAGTGAAGGCTTGACATTCAGGAACATTTGGGGGAACCCAGGACATAATGAGGAACTGATGACATCATTCTTCAAGGAAAGCTTGGGAAAGAGGCCAGCCCCCAGAAGTTCTCCACGTGCCCACAGTCTACACGAGCAGAGGTGAAGCTGAACAGAAGTGGAGGGAGAAGGCCAGACAGTTGGCTCCAAGGAGCCAGTGATGGTGTCCAGAAGTTCCCCACTGACATGAGGAGGCGATAGAACATTACTGAGAGCACAGATGGTCTAGCAGATACTGAGAGTCAGTCCCTGAAAGAGGTTGCATTGTGAGAGGACGCTTGTCTCTCAGTAGAAGAGCCACGATCTGGAACTCCAGTCATGAGGTTCACATACTGACCACTGGGCAGTCTTCAGTTCGGGGAGGGCACTGCACCAGATCAGTCATTGGCTGATTCCAGTGTAGACTCTGGTGGCACGCGTGGATCTGTGAACCCCTCTTCCCCATGTCCCCCAACGCCATCCTGGTGAAAAATAAGGATATGGGGAAGATAATCCGAAAGACTATTTAACACCAAAAACATTTAGCACTAAGGAAATGCGTTATTCCAAAAGGATCACTTCAATTATTAGATAGGATTTAGCCTTCCAAATTGAACTAAATTTAGATATTCTTCCATGACCCAGTGGAGTAGAAAAACTAAATAAGAACTAAAAATAGAAAGGTATTTTTTTGTTTTTGCATATTTTAAGTGTACTATGAATACATGTGACCCCACAACACACACAAAATAATAAGTAGTTGAGTTGATAGCAATCTAGAAGTTTCCCAAATTGAAGTTGAGCAGAAAAACAAAATTATCTGTTTCTCTAAATAAAAGAAGAAAATCAAGCCAACATCAGATAGGAAAAGAGACTATCCTTTTGTAAGAGAGCCAACTTCTCTATGAACCTTGGATATGTTTAATCTTGTTCCTTGTACCTGGTACCTATCTTTTCCTTTTCTTTGTCTTTGGGGCTGCCCCAAACTGTCTACTGACCTGTACATTTCTGATGAGTCATCTCCCTGCTAGAAAGAGCCTGTCTGTGGCGAGAGCTGCCAATTCTGGACTCAGGGCTTATGGCCAGGGTTGCTAGAGAGAATAGAGGATGCTTACTTACATTTGAATTTCAAATAAACTTTTTTTTTTTTTGTAGAAGTATGTCCCAATTTTCCTTACAATACTACATGGGGCATAATTTTACTAAAAAATATATTGTTTACCTGTTTTAAATGTAATTGGAAACTCTGTATTTGTTAATCTGGCAACCCTATTTTGAGCAATAGCAAACCTAGACTCTGATCTTGTGCCAAATCAAAGGGTAAATGGATCCCACCTCACTATCCATCCATACTCTGCCCCAAATTGAGAGAGGCAGACCTTACCTCTAGTATTTATAGATGCATAAATATGAATGTAAGTATAATTATAGACATAAATATATTTAAAAACAGGTTTTTGGGGCAGAATGGCTTGGAAGTTTAAAAATGCCCAGCCACCCTGGATCTCACCATGGAAAAGAGGAGTGCCTCCTCTTCATATCAATGTCACTGGACCTCACAAGGATCTCCTGGTAGGTATCATTGTGATTATTTTACTAAAGAGGAACTTAGTTTCAAGGGGTAAGGCAACAGTGAATCACAGTAAAAAAAAAAAAAAAAATAGATTTAAAGCTTGTAAGACCAAAATTTGAATTTCAACTCTACCCAGATATTACTACCAGAAATATCTGGATATATTTAAGCCTCTAATTGTCATCTTTGGGAAAGTAAGACATGGAACACTGGGGAGAGGGAGTGTTTCATTCCTTAATGTACACAAAGTATCAAACGGTACTTAGGGAGATACCCAAAACGTGATAGCTACTGGCATTAGTTTCTATGTGGTTAAGTTTCCCAAAGTGATGCCATGACTAAAACCAGGGACCTGGTATGTAGCATGATCATGGGCACGTGGAGATATTTAAAAAGCTGATTTGAATTCATATCTAGTACTCAGATAACTCCTTCAGGTTAAGCATTTGCCTCCCATATAGCCCTGTTTCGAAATGCAAACCGTAATGGAGTATTCTAGTAATACCTTGAATCATGGACTCTTTTAATGAATTAAATTTATTGAGTGCATTTTCTCATCAACAGCAGACTCTGGGCCAGGGAAATCTCCTGAGTATGCTATTAATGTTTTCTTATGGGGTGGGCCCAAGCTTTGGGTCTCCTCTGAGTAAAGATAGGGGTAGAAAGTATGAGAAGAGAGGGTAGTGACATGAGCAAAGGTAAGGAAGGATGTGGGAAAACCAGGGGCACAAATGGGGCTAGCGAAGATCAGTGAGGGACTATAGGAACAGTTTTGGTTCAAACCACTTTGGTGGCAAATTATCTTCCCCTACCCCCACCTCTTTAAGAAGTACAGGGATAGCCACAGTATTTCCTAATGAGGCACAAAGGAGTAAAGTTAGTGAAATATATATTTGAGTGAAACTCAGCCTCCTTTTTTACACTGGCATTGACAGCTAGGAGTCCTGGGAGGTGGGAGGGAGAGGGCTGAGTGTGAGCACCACAAATGCACACTGCACATCCCTCTGTCCCAAGGACTATTGAAATCACACCTATTTCCAACTCCAAACCACCTCTGGAGTCCTGCTAGGAGGTTTACTTCTGAAGGGGTTTCAGTGTATGTAGAAAATCAAATATATCACCTGCACTTTCTTTAGTGTTCAATGTAATTATAATAAGTATATTAAGTGAATTTTCTCTAAACATTTAAACTTACACAACTAATAAGTCAAAATGTAAGTTTTACTAATCTTCTTACACATTTAGAAGTTAATTACAAATCTTAGTCAAATTCCTATCTCAATAAAAGCATAACCCTAGTGTGCCACATTCCCTTAAGTGCTTCACACACCTTAAAATCGGCATGATATTCACAATAATTATAAAATATTTATATTTATACTAAGCCTATGATAAAATTAGTGATTCTATAGAGTTAGCTAATTTCTCATTTATTTATGTACCACAATATAATTTAATGCATCTTTCTAAGTTACGGTCCCCTACCAAACAAAAACATTATGGTAGACCTGCTGAGATTGGTGAGTTGTCCATGAGTTCATTATTGACCAAAACAAGGGACACAATTGGGACTTCCAAAGTGACTCAAACCCTAGCAGCTATTCCTTACCTAGGTTCCTCTTAGAATCATGATAGACTCACTATGTCAGTAAGATTGTCTCCAGGCATGCCTTTCCTTCAACCTGATGTCTCTGCACTCTTCCTTCATGACATATGTGATATGGAATATGTTGTAGCCAAAATTGTATCCTTCCTCAAATTCATAATTGTAAGTTCTAACCCCTAGTAACTCATAATATAACTGTATTTGGAAATAAGATCTTAAAGAGGTAAGTACATGAAAATGATTAAGTGATTAAAGTCATAAAGTGGACCTTCATCCAAATGACTGGTATTCTTATAAGAGAAGGAAATTGATCTTGATGGGGCTCAGGGCACACTGCACCAAAATATACAAAAGTGGCATATTGAGTATTTTGAATTAAAGTTACTTGAGAAACAGCCAGTGCAAGAAGGATACTCTGACTCTCCTCTCTCTGTCCTCCTGAAAGCAGGAATAAAGCTGCCATGTTCAAGGTCCCTTTCTTGCACCAGGAGGTAGAGAGATATCCTTATCACCAGAAACAAGGAATTCAGGGGCCAGACCCGGCATAAATAAACTCTGCTTAGTTTCCTCCCTAATTAGTACTAATTAGTACCTAAGCCTAAGTGCCTTGTCTTGTCAGTTCTACAAATTTATTGTTTCTTTGCGTAAAAGCTATATGAACTGCCTGCTCTGGTCACTACTTTGGGTCTCATATTTCTATGAAATCCTATAAGTATAAATTAAATTTGCTTTTCTTTTGTTAATCTGTCCTATGCCAATTTAATTATTAGACCAGCCAAAAGAACCAAAAGGAGTAGGGGGAAATTTTCCTCTCTCTGATGGTCTCCAAGGAGTCTTTGTTCTCTTTAGTTTAAGAACCATTTAGGATTGGAGAATGAGATGTGGCTGCCCAGTGTCCTTGCCAGTGCTTTCCACGTGAGTCCTCGGGCACAGGAAGACACTGCCGCTAGACCTCTCTATGGGCAGAAGGGAAAAAAAAAGAAAAAAAAAAACTATTTCTAGTCAGGGTCATGAAGTTCACAATTACACTTCTAATTTAACTTTAGGATTAAGAAGTTATTTCAATTTATTTCCACTTCAGTTTGCCTAACTTAGATTTTACCCCATCACCGCAACTGAAATTGTGTCTCCTTTTGTTTTTATTTTCTCTTTATATTTCATTGCCCACCATATGTAATTGCTTTATGGCTCTAAAGAACTCAAAGCACCTCATAAATTGTCTCTATTTATCTTTTTTCAACGGTCAGTATAGAGACAAGGTAAGTCGGTCTCTTATACAGATATTATAAACACCATCCATACAGTACAGGGTCCCATAGGGTCATATTTCCCAAGCCTATGGCCTAATTTTCTAAAGATGCAATTTACAGGCTGAATGACCTTTTACTCACTTTCCTATCCGGATCTCACTTAACTCATCTATAATTCTTTTTTTTTTTTTTTTTAAACAAAAGGGTGAAAAAAAAAAGGAAAGGGAAGGGAAGGGAAGGGAAGAAAAGGGGGGAAAAAAGCCAGATCTCAAATTTTGTGATTTGAGAATGAATTAAATCTGGGATCGAATCTGCTTCATTAACTAAAAGATCCTGACAGGGTGAATGTGGAGCTGAGACACCCCTGTCCCATAAAACCAAACACTAAATGTCACTCAGCCATTCCTTCCCCATCTGAACCTGAAGATTAAAAGGATTAAACTGTGTGAAAGCATTTTATAAACTTAAACCATGTGTAAATTGTCTGCATTTTTATTATGAATTACCCATCATGAGATATTTCAGGCATTAAGGTGTTAAGGTGCTCACCTAAGTATCGGCAGCAAGGTCCTCACAAAGTCTGCATATCCTGGATTTCCAATTCAGTGCTCTATCCACCACCAGATTATGCAGCATTTCAAATATGAAAATGAATTCCATGGATGAGAAGCAATCATTCACCCATGGGCCAGGCTCTCATCTTTCCCTGCACACCTGTCAGGAAGAGACCCAGCCAGAAAGGCCCCACTTACCTGAGATAAAGGCCAGTCCACTAAGGACTGTGACGCCAGGCGCTCTGCCCTTAAGTCATGCAGCAGACAGCTGCATTTAGGTTGTAAGTCACGCAGGCCTTCCTGGCCTATTTTATTCATCCCAGTTCCCAGGGATGACACTCCATACTCTGAATTAGAGGCATACCTTTGTTTCCATTTCAGTAGAACCAAAGAAAGAAAGCTCATGATACAGCAGTTTAATTAGAGTATGCAAATCACTATGCTCCCATTTCCCTCCTGTGTGTTCCAGATCCCGCCTTCTTGACAAGAGGAGAACACAGTTCAGGAAAGGGGGAGAATGGAAACAAAGATGGCAGTTGGCCCTCCTCCACAGCAGTAACAGGTGGTGAAGGATGAAGGACCACAGTCTCACTGCCATGGGTGCTGCCACGTGACATCATTCACATGTTGACCTTGTGAGATGTCTCTTTGGCATGGCTAAAAAGTACAAAGGGTACACTGCAAACAGCACGTGGCTTTTGTAAATTTATTTTTAATAAGTATATGTTACAGTATACTCTTTTATGTACAGTTGTATGAGACCTGGCATAGGCCACTGTAACCATAACCATAATTGAGATATGGGACAGTGCCATTAACACACAACAACTGCTCTGTACTCAAACCCTTTGTATTCAGATACTTCACCTACCCTGTAACCCTGGCGACCGTCATCAGTTCTTCATCCCTATAGCTTTGCCTTTTACCCAATGTCATATAAATGGAAATCTGGTTTTGTTCATTTGCATAATGTGTGATATATTTGAGATTGGTCCCTGTTGTTGTGTGTTCTTGTTTGTGGCCCTGGGGCATTCTATTGTATGGATACACCAGTGCTTGTTCATCCATTCATCAGTTAATGGACATTTGTGTTGTTTCCAGGTTTGGGTGGTTACCAAAGAAACTGCTAAAAATATTTACCTACATGTTTCTGTGTGATCTAAGTTTTTACGTCCTTGGATAAAGACATAGAAGTAGAATTGCTGAATCGTGGTTTGAGTGCATTTAACTTTGTAAGAAATTGTCAAACTGTTTTCCAAAGTGATTGTACAATTTGCATCTCCATTGGCAATGTATCAGTCTACAACCTCACCAACATTTAGTATTGTCAGGTATTATTATCGTTGTTGTTATTGTTGTTGTTATAGCAATTCTAGCAAGTATGTACTGGCATTTTATTCTGGGTTTAATCTGCATTCTCCTTATGACAGATGATGTTAAGCATCTGTGCTTACTTGCCATCATTTATTTTCTTCAGTGAAATGTATGTTCAAACCTCTTGTCCAATTTTAAATTAGTTGTTTTCTTATTCCCAAATTCCATAAATAATTTGTAAGCTTACATTTTTATTAACTTTTATTAAGTAAAAGCTGAATAGCCAAGATTACTATAAACAAAATTTAAATCACTGATAGCAACAGAAAGTTAGATTTTAAGAAGCCCAAATATTTATAGTTCTAGAACATTGCTTCTAAAAGTTTACTGTGCAAATGAATCACCTAGAGACCTTGTTAAAAATGGCGATTCTGATTCAGTGGAGTAGCGCTTGAGCCTGAGAATTTGTATTTCTAATAAGCTTGCAGGTGACATTGATGTCAATGATGCCTACATCACATTTTAACTAACAAGTGTCTATAAGATCTTGGTTCAAATCCTCTTTTCTAACCTCAAAACTGGCCAACACTCATCATGTAAGTAAATCTTCCTTTACTTTGGGAAGAAAAAGGAACGTGAAATTAATAAAGCTCTCTAGATATACTGCTAAAATTTGAATAGGTATGTCATAGAGTTCATGTGCCAAAGATATGTCCAAGATTATGCTGTGACATTGGTTGATTTTGCTATGTAAGAATAGAGGGATTTCCTCATTGAAGTCACGCCAATAAAGAAACAGTTATATATGTCCCTTATTAGGATAAACTATGTTTTTATCTTCAAAATACTTTGTTGTAGTCATTGTTTGAAGTTACCTTTTTTTAAGTTAAATTTTTTTTGTATTTTTCTCCCCATGATATGGAAGCCAGTGGGTTGTTCAACTTAGGACCTTATTTTATTGTCCAAGTCTCTTTGAGGCTGGAATTTCTGTCTCATTAGCTAATTTTAAAAGAATTAGAATCCTACTAGCCTAAAGAAGAAAATTATTTATGATTTTGGAAAATGTAAACTCTTGTTGTAAAGGGGTTATATATACATTAGTTTGTAAACAAGATAAGCCATTGAGATTTAGGAAGAAAATATTAAAACTTCTATTTTCATTAATTTTTAAATTTAAAAAAATAAGAAAATTGCATTTCACTGTTGTTGAGTATATCAATTGACACGTGGGTCCTCATTCTGTCTTTATGACATACAGTAGTAGATAAAGAATTCTATTTTGGACATGAGCTTTAAATCTCTGAGAGATATTTTAATGTAAATGTCAAGTAAATAGTCTGGTAGCCACAAGAGAAGGAGGGTTGGATCCATAAACCAACAAGGTACCTTAATAGAGAGGGAGTGTATAGGATTGCTTCAGTAACAAAGGAAGGCATTCATGGAAGGGAATTCTAACATTTAGGAATTCTAACAGTAGAGGAGGAGGAACAATCAAGAAATACTGAGGAAGAGGCAAAGAAGTCAAGAATGGCATGGAGAAGCAAGCAGGCTCCCAGAAGAAAGTGGTATTTCAGAAAATAGGGCGCCTGGGTAGCTTAGTCAGTTAAGCTAAGCATCAGATTCTTAATTTCAGCTCAGGTCATGATCTTGGGGTCATGGGATTGAGCTCCCCACCCCTACTCCATTAGGCTCTGCACTTAGTGCCAAGTCTGCTTGGGATTCTTTCTCGCTGCCCTTTCCCTGCTTGTGCATGCCATCTCCCTCTAAAATAAAGACAATATTCAAAAAAATAAAAGTAAATAGTAGGCAGAGTTTCAAGAAAGACTGAGTCTGTGCATTATTACTGGAGGGCTTAGTAAAATGAAGGCAGAACATGCCTATTGGATTTGGTTACTGGGACCTATGCCACTGGTGATCTCCACAAGAGGGGGGCCATCACTAAAAATCCCATGTGCAAAACGCAAGCACATTTATTGTTGTTGTGAACAGAGTTTGTTTTATTTGGGTGTAAATAAAATACATGAATGCTCTAAGTAAAATTTGGGGGACTTAAAAATTTACAAAAGATGAAAAACAGAAATGTGCTTAAAATTGATTACCAATAACACTATCATCTAAAGGCAATCTTTGTCATAATGTTGTGTGTCTAATTCCTGTGTCTTCTTACGTGGTAGTTTTTTGGTTTTTTAAAAGCTTTTCCATATAATTGAGATCATATATTATGCACTGATTTTTCACTTCACTTTTTAACAAACACATTTTAAATGCTTTGTAAGCATAGCATACCATAAAGTGAACATACCGTACAGATATTCATCCCATTTAGATTGTTTCCAATTTGAAGGCTATTATAAATAAAGCTGAATGAGCATCTTTCAGTAGAAACCTTCCCCCCAAATATTTTGGATAATTTTCTCACAGAGGAATATCCAGGAGGTAATGTTTAGGTTCTATGTTATGAGTACCTTCAAACTCTAAGGAAAGACCTACTTTAGACAAATATTGGTTTGCTGTAGATGAAGAGAAGCACCCCAAATTGACCCCAAAACAGTATAAACCCTTGGCAGTTTTAATTAAGCAACTTCCACAAATACAACTTCCCATTTCCTTTTCTTGTGATTTGAAATATTACTTTTCCATCTCGTCTTTCAAAGGTCTAGAATTTCCCTAATACTGAGCAGTAGAACATCACTTCTTGTAAAAAGACAGTAGGGTGAGGGGAGAAAGAGAGAGGAGGGAAGAGAGGAGAGAAGATAAGACAAGAAAAGAGGAGGTCATTTGCTGCCATTAATTTTAAGAAAGTCTGAGTCTTGTATAAACTTTTTTTTTAAGATCTTATTTTATTTTTTCACTCATGAGAGACACAGAAAGAGAGGCAGGCAGAGACATAGGCAAAGGGAGAAGCAGGCTCCATGCAGGGAGCCCGACGTGGGACTCAATCCCGGGTCTCCAGGATCACACCCTGGGCCGAAGGCAGACGCTCAACTGCTGAGCCACCCAGGCGTCCCATAAACTTTTCTTTGTTTCCAAATATTTGTCTTGTCAGAAGTAGGAAAACTTGTATGTAGACACTTACCAGTTTTAGCTTCTCTCACAACTGACCTCTCCTGTCTGCTATCTGCAGGCTCCCATTTGGGAAACCTCTATTTTCTAGAGTCTTAAGGAGAAGCGCCTGGCTGTCCCTAGAGAAGAAAAAGCAACCACAGCTTTTCTAGTCCTGGCTTGATCATTAGGAGGCTGGGATATAGACTGGGCTCAGCAAATGGACAGTCAATGCTAGGGTTTGGCTCTTGAGGGAGCAATGCCATCGTAAGGGTACAGAGGTCTATTTTCATTGTCATGACGGTCTGAGCAGACCAGCCCATGCCTGTGTTTGACTTCTGCTGTAGTCCTTGATGGTCAGCTCCTCCTGATTATTACCCATCTCCACATTTGGTCCTCCTTGTTGTTCTATGAGCCCTAAGAATCCTCCAATAACCCTTTGCCTATGTTGTCATGAGTCAGTCTTTGTTGTTTGTAAGGCAAACAAATAAGCAGGGACAAATAAGCAGGGTCAGGGCACATGTAGGACTTTGGATTTCATCTTTAGAGCAATAGAAAACCACTATTTTTTGCAACACAGGACTAATTATCTGTGGAGAGGGGATGAGGAGCATTAAGTAGGAAGAATGGCAGCAAGAACAAAAAGGTATAAGCAGGTGAATACTCCAGGTCTACAAGGAGCAGAAAGTAGGCTGCTTACCAGGAGCAAGGGCACACTCACTTCTGTGTCATTCAGAGGCTCTGAATACCAGGGAAGGAACGTCATGTGACTATATGTGTCTGGAAGCAGTTACAAGGACAAATGAAGATTCCTGGAAAGACATTTTATGTAGCTCCTGTGTAGACCCACAGAGACATGTTTTGTCCAGTTTATGGGGCCAAACAAAATGAATAATTTGATAGGGGTCTTTCCTTCTGACAACTCTCCACCCCCCCTCATACTCATCTCTGACATGCTAGACAGAAATAGGCCACACCAGCTTAGAGCCTCCTCTCTCACCTCCGAGAAGAGTTTCCTAAGCTTCACTGATAAGATTCATCTGCAATTGTAGTTAAAAATTTAACCTCCCAGGTTCTTGCTTCAGAAGGTCTGATTCAGGGGGACAGGAGTGGAACCTGAGAATGATTTTTAACATGTTCTGTCATATGGTCCTTGTCATCATGGAAGTTTAAGAAATATCACTGTGAAGTCTCTTACTTGATAAAGGTATGGAATACACACCTAGCAGGGATTTTTCTGATCATCTGTAGTTTCATCTCAAAAAGGAGTGGTTTGAAGGTCCAGAGTAAGCGTTCTTGATTTTTCATGCACCAGTATCTCCTGGAGGGCTTCTAAAAATACACATTGCTGTTCCCACCCCCAGAGTTTCTTATTCAGAAGGTCTGGATTGACATCTGAGAATTGGTATATCTAAAAAATTCTTAGGTGCAGCTGAAGCTCTTCTGGTCCTGGATTAGATTTTTTGAACTACTGACATAGAAGGAGCACAACGTCCCCAGGTGCTCAACACATAATTCCTCAAAGGAAACCCCCTCCCAATCAATAAACCCTCAGAACAGAGGATCCTCTGTACAGAATTACAAACCCTGAGGAACCAGAGACCTAGACTTTCTCTCCCACAATATATCAGAAAATAAAGTCTGGAATTGTCAATGTGGTCAACAAAAAGACTTGACTATATAGTTCCAGTTCTAACAAATAGAACAAATAGAAGCAAAGTAGGAGATCAAAGGGAATGGATATCTGTATAGAGGTGATGTTTCTACAGTATAGCCTTGGGAGACCCATGGCAGAGTTAAAGCAAGGAAACTGAGGCAAAACCACCAGGGCCTTGGGACACATCCATACATGCTGGGAGGAGGATAGCCAAGATACAGGGAAGGTTGTGCTGAATGTGGTGCCAGGGTGAGGCCTGGGGAGTGTTGATAGAGCCAGACTGGAGCTTCCCACTCTCCCCTGCCACGTGCCATGCTCTGGTGAGACACAGAGCATCATGCACAGAGTTACGACCACAGGACCCAAAGGATCTACCTTTAAGAAGGCTTTGGGTAAATGCCAGATAATGTAATGTTCTAAGCACTTTTCATGAAATAACTCTCTTAATATTCACAGTAACCCAATAAGTAAATACAACAAACATCACCTTTCACAGATTAAGAAACAAGGCAACAGAAAAGCCAAGTATCCTGGTGGAAGTCACAAGGTAAGCACTCAGTGGAGCCACATTTCAAATCCAGATCATTTGACTTCAGAGACTACAGGCCTAATCTCAACATACTGCTATTTCTTCTTAACAGAATGCATATTTCTTGATCATCTGCTACTTTCGAGTCATTATTTTAGCTACTAGGAGTGGGGACTACAGGAGGGTGAAATAAAATAGATAAATACTTTTTCTTGCCTTGAAAAGAGTAAAATCTGGTAGGATGGACAGACTTACTTACAGCAAACCCTGAAACAAGGCAGATTTCAAGTATAGGCATCTATGTTTCGTTAAAAGCTACGGGGATACAGAGAAAGAACTGTGGGGCTGGATGGCAAGTTGTGGAGATCCCCAGGATCCTTTAATCTAGGCCCTAAGTGGATTGTAAGCAAAAATAAATAAATAAATAAATAAAAACCAGTCCCTCCAGTGTTGATGCTTGAAAGAGGATATCTTGGAGGAAGTAGCAGCTGATTGTGAGGCTCTGACCTCATTTTTCAGATTCTCCTTTACTTTGCACCCCTCTCTGATTCCTGCTATCACCATCCTGCTGGCTTCAGAGGGTAGTAATCTTTCTCAAACACTGGCCCAGACACAAAAGACCTTTCTATTAACTCCCCACTGTACAGCTGAGGCCAGGCTGAAATTAACAGTAATGAAAATCAATAAGCCCTTTACTAAATGCTCAGGCACAGAAACAAGAAAATAAACTGTCCTATAATATCAAAACTCTGTCTAAGAGGACTGCTCTGTCCACACAGAACCCTGGGGGAAGGACATGATCCCTGTGATGTGTGTTCTTCTTAGACCCTGGAATCCTTGAGTTCACAAATGCTATTTTCATCTCTGTCTGATATCTGGACTCCTCAAAGTCTAGACAAGGAGATGGAGGATGACCTTCCCTGGATCTGGTGCCTGCCCTCTTAGGTCCAGCCTTCTATGTTCCAATTCACCTCTTCTCCAAGTAATTGGAAGTAATTGGCTTTTCTTTATGGCCTTTCAAAGAACACCGTGGCTACCTTGTCTGAAATCAAGTCGGACACTTGTTAATTAACTGCCTGAATTTGATACAGGTACCTAATCTTCCGGAGTATCTACTTTTCTGTTGGTGAACTTAGCGGTGTGAATTAGTGGTTAACTCAGTCTCCTTTCTGACCTTTCTATAATTCTAGGCCCATTTGTGGGCCTGACTCAAGTTGCTCATCATATATATTTTGCCTCAGCAGTAATAATACAAAAAAAAATTGAACCTGAACCTGAAAGGTCAAGTCTATGAGGAAGGCACATGTACCTAAGCTCAAAGATCCATTGCTTTTAAAGAACTAGACTAGGTGAGTGGTATCTGGGCTCCTGGGTTCTCTGTACGTATATACATAGTATTGAAGGTACATTAGTGCTAAGGGAATCTAGGGGCTGTTTCCATCTCTGGCAAGCTCAGCCACAGTAAAAATAGTGTGCCTGGTACAAATAAAAGGCTGAGTCATCAACTTCTCCCTCAGGCCACAGCGTCCAGTCTGTGAGCCATCAAAAATGACTAGCAGGATTCAAGCTATTGCTTTCTTATGATCTACAAACCATTGCTCTGGTCATTCACCAAAGGGCCATTAGCACATGTATGGAAGCAACAGAATTTGAACATGAGGGTGATGATGATGATAATAAGGTTCAAATTCAAAGAGGATAAAGCCCCAGTGGAAATACAAAAAGGCTTGAGGTGACCTTATTGACATTACCATCATCATATTTACTGTGTGTTGAAGGCCACACCATTTGCTGGAGGCTTTTCACCAGTAAGAGGCCTAGAGTATTGCATGTTTCTACTTTGACAGGAGGTCTGAGAGTGCCAGACCCAGAAGACATAACAGAGCCAAGATGGAAATGCCTCTCAATGAGAGTAAAGGTGAGACCAAACCTGGAAACTCTGCTCCAATGGAGAATCAAAGCTAGGACACCAAGATGGTAGAAAACAAATATTGAGACCTGGGTGCAGAACCAAAAGATGCAGAAGGTAGAAGAGGAGAGCCAGGACCACTGAATGAGATGGATGAGTAGAAGATCATTCTGGGCAAATACTAACAAAAACCAAAAACCCAAAACCAAACCGAAACAAAACAAAACATAACACAACTCTGCTTCTGAAGTTGGATATTAAGAAGGCTTTTTATATCCTAGTGGAATGATACGGGGGAATCATGAAAGTCTCTGTAAGTCAATCCAGCTCACAAAAAAGAGACAATGAGCTTGTGTTTTCTGGGTTTCACGGTGAATTGACTTCCAACTGAATTTGGTTTCCACCACCTAATTGCCCGGTGTATTAGCTACATATTGCTGAGTAACAATGGACAACAAGCTTAACAGCTGGAAAAAATACACATTTATTATATCATTGTTTCTGGGGATCAAGAGTCCAGTCCCGGCTTTTATTGGTTCTCCGCTTCACAGTCTCATCTGGAAGCTACAATCAAGGTATTGGCCAGGGCTTCAGCCTCACTTCAAGGTTTGACTGGGGAAAAAAAAATCCTCTTCAAGGCTCACGTGATTGTTGGAGGCATTCTATTTCTTGCAGGCTGTAATAGAGGGAACCTCAGTGTCTTGCTGATTATCAATTTGAAGCTACTCTCATATCCTTGCCATGTGGCTTTCCCCTCAGGGCAGCTCACAACATGCATGGCTTCTTCATAGCCAGAAAGAGAGCATCCTAGCAAGACAATGTTATAATCTCATGTAATATAATTGTGTGCATGCAATCACCTACATCCCATCACCTTTGCCATATTCTAGTGGTTTGAGGCAAGTTAGAAGGCACATCACACTCAAGCAGAAGGAATTATGCAAAGGCTTGAATACTAAGAGATGAAGGTTATGGGAACCAACTTAGCATCTGACATACATAAATAGACCTGCTAGTTGGTGCTGAATCTCAATACTACTCTACTGTTCTCCTTGAGAAATTAAACAAAGATACCACAGTATGTGATGTAGCCTGATATACAGGCTCCTGAACCAGAGTACAGAGTTCACTAGGTATGCCAGAGTTGATGGGACAAGGCTGTTTCTCCTACCTTGGCTAGTAACTGAATTTCCATCCCCAAGAATAAAGCCTTCCTTTTCCCAAACAGACAGGAACCATGGACCAGATGAAATGAGGCAGAGAACTTAACAAGGAAAAGTATTAGGAGCTATATTGGGGGTTCCCTTAACCTACTGCAGGAGTTGAAGCAAATTTTGGTAATAAAGGCCTATGAATAAAGCTTAAGGGATTTGGTTGACTCAGTATGAGTCAGCAGTGTGATGTAGCTGCCAAGAATAGCAGAGACTGTGTTAGACTCAGTGTAATTAGTCCAGATGGAGGATTAGTCCAGAGGAGATGACCCTTTCTCACTTGCACTGCTGTGGCCACCCATGAAGGCTAGTGCTAATTCTAGATCCCACATTCTAGAAGGAACATGGGTAAATTAGTGTACCTGCCAAGGAGAGTCCCCCAAAGGTTAAGGAGGTTGAAGATAACAACAATGGAAGATAACAACAGGGATGATGACTGGGAATATTTAATCTGCAAAGGCAAGCTCGCGAAGCCAATAGGAGCATTGTTTTAAAACACTAGTCTTATGGACAAGATATTGGGCAGGAGGGAGGGTCATATGAGCCCAAGAGATAGAACCAATGTCCATAGTGGAATTATTGGAGAATCAGATGTTGGCCCATAGTGAGAAACATTTCCCACTGGGCACAGCTGCCATAACAGAGGACAGATGCTTATCACTGGAGATCTTCCTTAGGTCACGCAGTTCTTCAACAAACACTCATTAGTTCCTACTGACTGCCAAGGACCAAACTGTGCAGATGCCCAACAAACAAAACGTATTCCCTATCTTCAAGGACTGTACCTTGAGGACAAGTAAATAATTTCAATGAGAGACTGAAAGTAACCAACAACCCCCAAGCCTCGTACATTTATTTCTTGCTCATGTCATATGCAGGAGGCCACAGCTCGCTTCCTGTGGCTCTAAGAGCCTTCTTATTCTGGGACTTGGGACAGAAGAACCAAAATGCTTGTGGAAACTTGTGATGCCTTTGAAAACTTGGGCTCCAGTGAGGCTAACCCACTCATTTTGCCTTGGCAGCAACCAGCGTGTCACTACCAAGCCTTGACACAGAGGTCGCTGTGAGTCCCACAAAAATTGGCATGTATGTGCTACAGAGAAAAGGAACCAAATGATGAACAAAAGTACCAGTTTCCTAGTGTCCTCAGACTCTTTCTGTGGGCATTAAGAGGACGAGATTTTGTGGAAGATGCAACTATTTAGAAGGGCTTCAAGGAAGAGGGGGATCACTCTTGACTGTATTGGGCTAATCCTCCTCTCTTTCTAAAATCTTGCTATGTTCACACTTTTATATGGTGTAATCCATTTCATTTTTTTTAATTGAAATTCAATTAGCCAACATACGGTACATTATTAGTTTCAGATGTAGAGTTCAACAATTCGTCAGTTGTGTATATCACCCAGTGCTCATCACATCTCGTGCCCTCCTTATTTCAGTGTGAATATTCAGAAATCAGTTAGCTCTGGTCTGAGCAAGATGGTTTTCTTGCCTGGGAAGAAAAGTGCAAAAACAAACTTTCCACTCGGGGAGTGAACTCTACAGAAATTTAAATGAGGTAAATGAAATTTAACAGTTGAGAAATTACAACTGTGGAGAAGTAGGTTAATCCAGGGACGAAAGGGAGTGAATCAAGAGAAAAATATAAGTTGCTGAATTTAATTAAGGGACCTAGAAGGAAGATATTAGTAGCCATTCTCCATGAGGAATAATAAATGAAAGACTGCATGTCATTTTGGGTTGTAAAGGCCTAAATTATGGTCCTCCTCATGCTTCCCTCCTGAAAAAGAAAAGAATTTATTTAATCTATCTATGAAAATTTCATAGATGGAGGGAGCAAAGCAGGCTGATTACAGTGTGTTTATTTGTTTGTTTATAAGAAATTCTTATTGCCTTAGCCACTGGGAGCAAAGCAATTCCCAGTATGGTAGAAGAGAAAAATGGTCCCTTTTTTCCTAAGTGTGGCTGGTGAACCAAGGGAAGTTGGATGAGGCAGGAATGGGCGCTTGGCCCAAAATACTTCATTGCTCACATCGCACTTCCTTTAATGTTTAATACATTTTATTTCTCTGTTCGGGAAGGTTTTGTTTTTTTAACCTCCCCGTGCAAAACCATTCTGCTAAAACTTTTGGAATTAACACGCTAAACACCAACTGCAATGTGCAGGGGCTGTGAGATGCTTCTTCAGTAATTTTCAATTTGAAAACTACCTTGTTCCCCTTGGAGGAAAAGCGCAATTTTAATATTTTAAAAACAGTGTGCTGATGGTAGTAAAATTACAGCAGCGTTTCACTTCCAAAGTTACCCTTGGGGTCCTGGGTGGGCACAGCGAGGGGTGGAGGTGGTGAGTGCCAATCCTTCTGGCCACGCAAGACAAAGTCACATAAACAGAAGTGACCACTAAGAAAAGAGGCACATCTGAAATAAGACAGAAGCATTTATTTGGGGTCTCAGAATCACAACTTGGGGAGCAGAGATTTGGGAAGCAACACAAGTCCACTAGGGAATAAAAGTCAAGGGTTTTTAAAGGCAAAAAGGAATGCTTGTATACATTGTTTACAAGGAATTTGGGTTGATGTTGGTGGCAGAAAACTAATCTTGGCTACCCGTTATTGGTTGTTAAGGCTCTCGCTCTCTAAGTAAAAGGCTATTACTCTGGCAACTTGCAGATTTTTGTGCAGAATCCCTGGGTTACTTGTAGGTGGGCCCAGTTCAAAAGTTCATGGTTCCATCCATTGAGAACATGCATAAGGCCCATGTCCTTAATGATTTCCTGGCTCCATTTTAAGCACCTCGACATAAGTAATTCTATTTTATTTCAACTTTCACAGAAGGAGGAAGGCCTCTTTGGAGTTCTGTGTCCACAGCCTGTTAGCAGTGGTCTTGGTTAATAACAATAATAAACATTCATTGAACACATGCTGTGTGCCACATATGGTTCTAAATTTTTACATAGACTCACTCATATAATCCTGGCAACAGTATCATGTGAGATAGGTATTATTATTCTTCCTATTTTCTAGATAAGAAAACTGAAGCCCAATAGCTTGCCCCAAATATGTAAAGATCCTCTCTAAGTCAATAACAAAAATGTAAACAATCCAGTGGGGAGAAAAATGGACAAAAGACATGAATTGGCACTTCATAAAAGGGGATAGCCAAATGTCATTAAGTGCAGGAAAATGTGATTGATCTCATTTGTCATCACAAAAATCCAAATTAAAACCAGAATGACACACCACTACATGCTCAATTGAATGCCTAAAATTAAATAGACCGATGGTTCAAAATGCTGGAGAAGAAACTCACACACTCCTGGTGGGGAAGGAGTCGGCCCAACCTCTTTGGAAAACAGTTTGATGCTAATCACTCAAGTCAAACATTTGCAAGTCCTACAATAAAGCAATTCCACTCCCAAATGTAGAGCAAATATAAATATTTGCACCTGTGCACCAAAAAAAAAAAAAAAAAAACATGCACAAGAATGCTCACAGAAGCATAATCTGCAAAGTCCTAAATTGGAAACAACCCCAATACCGTCAACAGTAGGATGACTAAGAACATTCAGTATATGCATACAGTATATGGATGAATCTCAAAAACAACACTGAACAAAGGATTGAAACACAGAATACTGTAGGACTGCATTTAGACAAAGCTCCAAAGTTTGTAACATTAGTTTCCAGTTTTGAAAGTCAGGAATGTTGTGACCTTGGGGGAGGACAGAGGGAATGATGATGAAGAGGAGGCATTGAGGTCTTGTGGAATTACCTCAGTGTTCTTTGCCTTGACCTGACTGGTAAAGGAAAGGCTATCCATGTGTCTTAAGCCACTTCTTTATTTCTGATTCAAGAATTGGGCCAGGGGCACCTGGGTGGCTCAGTCAGGTAGGCGCCTGACTCTTGATTTCAGCTCAGGTCATGATCTCAGAAAAGGTGAGATCAAGCCCTGCCTTCAGCTCCACACTGGGCATGAAGCCTGCTTAAGATTCTCTCTCTCTCCCTCTCCTACTGCCCCTCAGAAAACAAATAATAATTCGGCTATAAGTCTACATGCCCTTCTTTAGAATTCCATGCACAATAAAACGAGAATGTTTTTCCTTCACCAGGAAAATACTGAAGTGTTTATACATTAATTGAATTTTTTAAATCAAACACCTTGCCCCTACTTGTACCTGTTCCTAAGAAACTGGGAATCCAAATGTACAATAACTGTTAGGCTTAAAAAAGTTAAACTTAAAAACTCTAAGTACAACAAACTGGCAGTTTCAATTTCATTCTTTATTTCCCTTATCGTTTACCCAGTCTTAATCCAGGAGTTGCCTTTGGGTGACTAGTGGAATTATTGTCTTGTTTTGTTTTTTCCTTATTTCTAGTTTCCTGTGATTTTCCAAATTAGCTATAATGAACAAATATTACTTTTGCTAAAATAAATGCAAAAATGTACTTTAAAATGTAGCTGAGGGAAGCCTGGGTGGCTCAGCAGTTTAGCACTGCCTTTGGCCCAGGACGTGATCCTGGAGACTCGGGATCGAGTCCCACATCGGGCTCCCTGCATGGAACCTGCTTCTCCCTCTGCCTATGTCTCTGACCCTCTCTCTCTGTGTCTCTCATGAATAAATAAATAAAGTCTTTAAAAATAAAATAAAATAAAAAAATAAAATAAAATAAAATGTAGCTGAACCCCTGAATACAGAGAGGTGGAAGTATAAAAGTAATACTGTCCTCTCTTGTGTATCACTCTGTACCTGCAAATGCTTCTTTCACTCCTCACTTTTGCAGTAAACTCAGTAGAGAATTTTGCCTTTTCAAACTCTTCTGTTGAAAGCAAGCCCGTGATTCTGGGACTCCAGCCCAGGTCCCACCTCTTTGTGAAGTTTTCCTTCCTTGACCAGCCAGCTCGAAGCAGAAAGTCTCTAATGGTCAAGTTAAAATTATCTTATTTCATTGAACACGTCAAATATTTTGAAGGTTTGTACATGTTCCTAGGACATAGCAGTATCCATCTCCTGACTGAATGAATGACTTATTAATCAATAAGTACCTCAGAATTTAATTCCGTGTTTACTTTCTTTATTTTCTATTATAACATGTAATTAGAAAAGTCATGTGGAAGTTACAGGGAGAAAATGTTATAAAACACAACTTTAAGGTGATGTTCCCAGGATCTTAAGAAATAACATATGGCATTTCTTTGACTTCAGGATTTTTTCTTTTTACATTTTATACATTTTATATTTATGGAATTGGATGGTCTCAGGATGGATGGCATCTGACTGTTATTGTTGGCCATGCTGCTGTCATGACCCTGACGTCACTGCCTGCTTCCAAACTGGTCTCTGTGGTCTCTGTCTCCTGAAGTTCATGCTTTCCAATGACCTCAACCTCTTCAGTGTGGGCTGGACCTACTGACTTGCTTCCAACAAATAGAATGTGACAAATGTGGCAATGTGTCACTTCCAAGATTAGGTTATAAAAAGATAATGCCTTCCATTTTAAATGCCTTCTTTTGGTGTCTTACTTGTTCACTACAAGGAAGCCAAATGCCATGTTATGAGCACCCCCATGGAGACACCATGTGGCCAGGAACTGAGGGAGGTTCCTGGAATGGCCAGAGAGGACTGGCCCTCAGTCCAACAGTTGCAAGGAACCAGATCCTTCCAACAGCTAAGTAAGTGAGCGATCATCAATCACTAAGCCTTCCCATGACTACAGCCCTGACAATCGGACGCCTTGCCTAGAACCTGAGTTACTCTGAGCCAGAGGATCCAGGTGAGCCATGCTTGGATTCCTGACCTACAGGCACCATGAGATAATAAACATGTGTTGTGTTAAGGCATTGACTTTCAAGGTAATTTGTTATGCAGCAGTATATAGTTAATACACCCATCTGCTATCACTTCCACGGAGATATTAGCATTATTTGATGTACATGTGGCAAATATAATTGTTTTTAAATATTTTGAAAAAGATGTACTAACAGTATGCATTGGAATAAAGAGGTAGCAGGTAGGCAACAGAAACAGGGCACTGGGGTAATATGACTTTAGGAAGGCAATGTTCTTATTTGTATGAACGATCAGGAGTTCTACGCTTTCTTGCAAAGCAACACCAAGTACTTTATGAGACTGTGTTAGTTGTCTAGGGCCACCCTCACACAGTACCACGAAGTGGGTGGCCTAAACGACGGAGCTGTATTTCTTCATTATTCTGGATCTTAGAAGCCTAAGATTGAGATGTTGGTAGGGTGGATTTCCTCTGAGGGCGTTTCTCCTTAGCTTGTAGATGACTTCCCTTTCCACATGACTTCACAAAGTTGTCCCTCTGTGCAAGTATATGCCCTAATATCCTCTTCTTATAAAGACACCAGACCTTGGATTAGGGCCCATACTAGTGACCTCATTTTCACTTAATTACTTCCATAAAGCCTCTAACTCGAAATATAGTCACATTCTGAGGTCTTGGGAGTCAGAACTTTGCCTCTTGAATTTTGGCATTGGCACCAGGGAACTCATGACACAATACAAGTAAACATATTAACCTTCTAGGTATTAGGATATAGACATCTTTGGAGGTCATTGTTCTTTCTCCATTTGGGTGCATGATGGAAGAAAAAGCGTGGAGAATTTCTACATGCCCCCACATGAATGGCATGTCCCACCTGTGAGGGGACTAGAGCTGGCCTAATCAGAGGTAGAATGATGTGCTCTGCACAAGAAACAGCTCCTATTCTCAATTATTCCAAAGGAAATAAGCTAGTTGTTTGATTTTCCATGGGGCCCACTTCTTGCTGTGTTTTGCCAGTTCAACATCACTTGCTTTTCAGGTGAATGCAAGTCAGATCAGGTAATATTAACACTCTGGATAATAGCACCATCTGAAATCAGGGACAGAATGAATATTTTCCATATGCAGCCACTCAGAAAACATTGACCTGCTATGTGCTGCACAGTAGCTGTGTCATCTTACCTACATCTCAACGTACTGCATTCTGCATAAGTACCATTACATTTGTTTGTTTTATTTTTTTTAAGGATTTATTTATCTATTCATTGGAAAGAGAGAGAGAGAGAGAGAGAGTTAAGGGGGGGGGGGGGAGTCCTCAGGAAGGCTCCCTACTGAGTGCAGAGCCCCTGCCAGGCTGGATCCCAGAGCCGTGAGATCATGACCTGAGCAGACACCAAGAATCTGATGCTTAACCAACTGAGCCACCCAGTCACCCCACATTTGTTTGTTTTATAAAGAAAGAAATGAGTTCAGAGCAGACACACAAATGGACTGGACTGGCAGAGGTTTGTACTCAGCTTTGCCTGAACCCAAAGCTTTGCTCTTTAGAACTGGCCTTCTTTGTGCCCCTGTGATTTTTCAAGCAACAATGAGTTTTAGGGCACATGTTGTCTGTTCACAAGAAGAATTGTTCCCTTAAAGGCCCCATAATCCAGAGGTCATTCAGGTGCTTAGGAAAGGAGATGGGGTTTGCTGTATTTCTTCTTTCTAAGAAAGAAAGGACAGGACATCTGACTTAGTTCCTTTTTGTAATAACAATGCACATGGCTTCAGTGTGTACTATGTGGCAAGTGGTTTACAGTTAACAAGAGAAGAGTGTCTTCATTTCCCCCCCTTTAGCGAGGAAGAAATGGAAGCTAAGTAACTTGGGTGAAATCACAGAGCTAATATTTCAGAACCCCAGCAACATGATTCTGGAACCTGCCCTCTTGGGATTTGTGATATCTACTGAATTCTGGGGAGGTTCACTTCACATTCTTTTTCTAAGTATGAATAGGGCTAAAAGACAGACTATGAACACAATAGATTTACAACCACCCCAGGAAAGCCCATGGCCATGGTAATAATTAGAGAACAGGACAGGACATAATGGGCTCTGATTTCTGGCAAGGGGTACATGAATCAGCAGCCAGGAAAGAAAGGAATCAAGGGCATTAATCAGTTTTGGGGTTTTAAACTGACCTCAGAAATGGCACCCCTCTTCCCTGCCCATGCAACAAAGACTAGGATGAATGAGAGCCCAGTAAGTCTGGTCTCACCAATAGTAGTGAGACTGGAGAATGTGAGAGCCAAAAGGTCAACACCAGAATGGGACGCACTTACCTGGGGAGGGAGAGACAACCCTAGACCAGAGCAGATCTCTCCAGCTGGGAGGACACCTAAGGAGCAGTGAAGCCTAGCAGGTTGGATGCTCTCTGCAAGCAGCTTGCTCCTGAGAGGAAGAAGGGCAGAGCTGATGAAGCATCTACAGGTTTTCTCCCCAAGTTTGCCAGTAAGTAAGTCCATCTGTCTCCCTAGGCAGGTAGAGTGTTCCTGCCAAACACTGCCACTTCTAGAAAGAGGGGAATTCATAAAGGCAGGCGAAGGGTACATAAAGAGCAAGAGCTGGGAAGGGCATTAGAGCCATCACAGGATACCCAAGACAAATTCTGATTTCCAGCTGCATGACGACTGTGTCCAGCTCACTTCTGATCTCCAGGGCTGGCAGAGAGTCAGAGCTATAGAACTCAGTGATGCTGAAATGAATGAGCAGGGACACCAGTGCTGAGGTTGGAGGCACCACCAGAAATTCAGGGCCCCAAGGTGAGATCAAGTACGCTGGGAGCTGCATCTCCATAGCAGCTTTTGTTTTTAAGGGCTGATTGAATGTGGGGAGAGAAAAACAATTATACTGAGAACTGAGCTTTTTAAGCTTAGCATTTCATTTTGTCAATTAGTTTACTAAATGCAATTATAACAATACCATGAATATTGGATTTAAATACCTTATGGATAGTTAAATTTCTAGAATGTAAGTACATTTTCAAGGCATGAAGAGGAACTCAGATCTCTGCTTCTTCATTCGGAGATAAAATACAAAATACACTGGAGACCTCTTTCTAGTTGCATAAAGCTAACACATGCAGTAAAAAGAAGAAAGAGAAAATTATATCATGAGACGGAAAGAAAGCATAGAAGGATTTGATTTTGACCTGGTTCTAAATCCAGCATTGCTAGCTCTGAGACCCTCAGGAAGTTATTTAACTTCTCTGCATTCATATGAAAAATAGGGATAAAAAGAGAATGCATTCAAATGGCCTAGCCTAAAGCTAATCAGCAAATGCCATGATTTTTATTTACCTCTACATACCTCGTCCTTGTTTCCCATACTGTTTGATGGATTTTCCTAACTTTGTACAAATCAGTCAATTTTATAGTAGTTTACAACAAATAGTGCTACAATAGATTGAGATATGCTAACATGATCACTTAAAATATGAAAGCCTATATATATTTTAAGAGTTAAGTTGTCTGAGCTTCAAAGCATGCTAGGAAATACTACCATCATAAAGGAGGGGCTCTTAGGAGTGTCATTGTAAACCTCTTCGTAAGTACAGTATTCCAAAAATTTGGGGAAAGAGAACTCTAGCATCTTTCAAGAGATGCTTGCTTTGGCTGGGTTTTAAATCTGGAATCAAAACAAGGCTTAGAAAAGAGAAGGCAACCCTGTCAGTTTTTAGGGACAATTGGGCCGTGCTGGAAAACTTCAGGGGGTACTCCCAGGGGAGAGAGCGGCTAAGAAAGGTATGCTGCTTGACGCTGACAGTGGGGAGGATGTGAGAGTATGATAGTCACAGTCCAAATGCTCCCTGGATCTCCCTAGTGTTCAGAGAATCAGGAGCTCATGAGAATCATCTGACTGAATTGTAATTTTTCTGTTCATGCATGTCTGTGAGCTCCTTCAGGTAAGGGATTAAATTTTATACTTCTCCATAAATATACCTACCACAGGGCTGCTCTATGGGAAGGACATAGCCAGCACCCAGTCGATGTTTCAATTCAATTGGTGAGGCTGGAGAGAAAGGCAAAGATCTTAATTTTTTAATTTTTTTTTTCCCTGAGAGTTGAACTTTCCAGCGTCCTTGAATAAGGCCTAAAAGAGAAAATCAGCAAGACCTGCTCATCAAAGCATCGGTCAGCTTTGGTCCCAGCAAACCTAAAATCAAAGGGAGTGTCACAATTTCCCACTGCCCTGAAGTCATTCCAGCACGCAGCAGGGCCCAATAATTTGAAAGAGGGGGCCATTTCAGGCTTGCAATATTGCAATTTTTGCAGCACAGATGTGTGTGATTTGGGGCAAGGTTTGACACGGGATCAGAAATAAAAGCAATATGTTATCTAGGACTGTTTATTCAACACAACAAATGGACTGCAGAAAATTGCATCTATCATACCTACTTTATCTGAATCAATTAGGCATTCATTCTATACAATATCACCATCTGCACAGAGCCAGTCACAGGACCCCAAGGTACTTTCAGGGCCTCTCAAAAATGTTTTAACTTCTTTTAGACCTTTCAAGCCTCAACACATATGGAAATAAATGAGAATAATATATTGGTCTTTATGTCGATGCAGTCATGAAATTTAATTTTTAGTTCATTAATTAATTTTGAAGCCGAGGTCCCACAGAGGTCAAAGTTATAACTCAACCCTGCAACCACACATGCAGAGAATAAATCTAGTGTCATAAAGGGGATAAGCATCCTGTTTTCAAAAAAGCATAACATAATCTACTCATCATAGATGGGTGGATTGTTTTTAAGGATGTAGGTAAAGTTGGGAGCTGGACAGGCTGGGGGAGGGGAGAGGCAGGAGATGGGGGTGGTGAGTCAGAAGGAGTCTTGATCCTACATTTTTTCTGGATTTGACCCTCATTCTCTCTTCTCCCAAACTGGCTGCTCCAGCTAATTAGCAAATCAAAATAAATGGAAACAATTCTAGACCTGAGCACAATCAAATTAGCTGGAGTTATTTGAGGAGACCATTTTCACACAGCGTAATCATGCTCTCTTTGTTTTGGTCAAATGAGTGAAAATCATCTTTCCAACCCAATGCCCGCCTCCGCCCCCCCCCCCCCCACCTCTTGCCCAGCCAGCTCTCTGGATGGTGGCATTGCATATCTGTTCTCATCAGTTTTGCACACGATCCTTTCTATAAAGACAGGAATGCACAATGTACAATTAGACAACACCTATCAAGCTTCCCATACAACAAGGACATTTTAAAAATACATCTGACTTTTCAGATGATTCAGCAGTAAGAGCCATTAGTGCACCATCTAAATCAGGACTTGTAAAGTTTATTAAAATTGGATTTTTAACCTGATCCCAATTTCCTCTGCTTATAAAGAATCCCATTGGACTCCTTAATATTCATGCTATTAACCTGAAAGATTCAAACTGTCATTATGAGAGGAAAGACTGTACAGGGTAGGTAGCCCCACAGGCAGGAGTTACAGATAAAATCATAGTGAGCCCAGGCAGGTAGAGGTACTGTGGATCCTGAATATCTTCAGGAGAAGCAGCTCTCTCTTTGTCTCTCTCCTCTTCTCATAAACTCCCTCATCCATGACATACTTGGGGAAAGAAAACAAACAAATAACAAAAGCAAATATAAGCAAACCATTTAATTACAGAGAGCACTGGACTAGGAGTCTAGTTCTTACTAGAATGGTAGCTGCCTTGGATAAATCACCTCTACCCCTAGTGTCCTAATTACTCCCACTCACTCATAACATAACTTTAAACTTCTTGTGCCTAAAATAATGATAATAATAATAATAATAATAATAATATAAATAAAATAAACTTCTTGTGCCTTTGTTTTCACAAAATGAGGAAATCATATAGGCACCTGGGTGGCTCAGTTGTTTAAGCGTCTGTGTGTGTTTGGCTCAGGTCAAGATCCCCAAGTCCTGGGATCAAGCCCTGCATCAGGCTCCCTGCTCAGTGGGAAGTCTACTTCTCCCTCTCTCTCTCTCTTTCTCTCTCCTGCTTCTGCTCTCTCTCTGTTTCACTCATTCTCCCTCTCAAATAAAAAAAAAAATAAAATATTTATTTAAAAAAATCATAATTTCTAAGAGGGTTGGTACAAGGACAAAATGTATATATCCTATAATCCATTTTGCAAGGACCTGGCCCAAAAGCCTTGAATGCAGCCGAGCTGGTATCACTGATTGTTGGTTGAACTCATAGCTCATTTGCTTTTGTTTCCATTTTATTGTCTCAGCCTTCCTCTTCTGCAGAACATAGTTTGTAACTTAACTGATGCCAATGAGTTTCGGTAAAGATGGGTTGTGGGGGGTCAGTCTAGGTTCTCCTTGAGATTAGATTCTCTGCTTCTCTAGGGCAGTGCTGGTGTCTTCACTGTCCACTTCTTGCTCAGTACTGGCGTCGTGCTGAACACATACTAGGTGCTCAACAAGACTCTGGTATCTTATATCAGCAGCATACAGATCATCTATTAAAACCCTCTCGTTTTCCACGTGATGACACCGAGTAAGAGAGTCTTAGGCCACATATGTATGAACAGCCATTCTTCAAGTGGACCACCACCATGTCTCCTGTGAGCCTCCATTCGTACACTGACAGCTCTGAAATGGAAACACATCTGGCCCAATTCAGCAGTCCTTGGAAATGGTTACAAACCTTTTTTTAGGAGTATACCATGTCTCAGACACCATGCAAGGCTCTGGGGAGACATCATCTATGGCTCTCATCATGATTGTGCTGCACCCTCAAAGTGTTTCTAATGTAGTGGGGAAGACAAATCTTTAAGCTGATGTTGTCAATACAATATCCGTGTTGTTACAGCAGAGCTGAGTTCTGGTGGCATATAAATGCCCACTTAGGAAACCTAACTCATGCCCAGAAAAGGTCAGAGCAGGCTGTTGAAGAGAAATGACAAATGTCTTGGCAGAGACATAAAGCTAACTAAGAACGAAAGAGCCAAATGATACTTTCTTACTGTCTTAAACATAAGAACTGATCATCGATCAATTGATCATTGATCAATGAACATTGCTAAAATCAAAAAAAAAAATGACAGAAGCTAAAATTGCAGTCCTCAAATTCTTAATCCTTTGCCCCATCTACTTGGAGCTGCTTCCTGCAAGTGAAGCTTAGAGCAGAGACTCAGGGCTGGGGCCTAAGTTCTAGTTTCTTTTCAGGACTCGTAGTAGGGAACTAAGCAGCTCAGTTAACCTGCTTTTGGCTCCCAGCTCACGGAATCACTGCCAGCCTCCCTTTGCATCTGGCAAATGAACAGTGGTCTGGTGCATGGTCTGAGTCCATGCAACCGAAGCACTTTGAACTCTCAAGAAAAAGTAATCACACAAACTTACAACATCAAAGCTGCTCCCTATTTTGAAGAACCCATGATCTGCACTGGGCTTAGGTTCTGGTAGGAGCTTAAGGATACCAGTAATTGGCAAGCGTTTATCTCAGACTACCATTTGACCCGCACAACCTCCTACACGATTTTATGCAGCTTCACAGAATGAGGGGGAGGTAGTGGTGGGGGAGTAAAATCACTTATTTTAAGCTAATATAAATTTAAATGCTGAGACTTTTCAAAATGGGGCTTTAATGTGACTTACAAATTCATATATATATTCATATGTATCTAAAATACACATATCAATAGTAGTCTGGCTCAGAGAAGAAGACAGGGTTACAAAAACCCCTAAAAGCTTATTTTCCAACACAAGTCTTGGTCTTGGCCTCCCAGATGCTATTGGCTTTATCAGAAAGCCAGAAAATGCTGGTCATTGCTTAGCTTTCTAAAAGGGCAGTAGGTAACAACACATGAGCAAAGGGGTCGACTTCCTCTGGCAACCATTCCATAAATGGCAAAGTATTTTTATACCGAGCAGGATTAATGGCAGATTTCTTTTTTAAAAAGTTAAATGACAAAGTCGAATTCTTCCAAATATTTATCCTCCAATATTTAAGATATGGAAGATCTACTGAAATCTCACCTAAAGTAAATTACTTTGTTTTTCATTTGGCAATTTGTTGTTTTTTTTCTCTTTCCTTGCTCATGTCCTCATGTCGGCTGGCCTGCCTAGGAGGGCAGCTTCCTTTGGCTCTCGGTAAACGGGGCAGCAGGCAGCGCGCAGCGGGCAGTCGGGCCTCTGTAAGGAGATCCCAACCCCACGCCCCTGGACGTCTGAAGTCTGAAGTTGAACTACTCGGACGCTGGTCGAGTTCTCCCCCCAAAACCTCCAGCTTCAGGATCGGGGTGGGGGACACCCCCTGCTTCATTTCAGAGCTGACGTTTGCCACCCTGGGGTCTAGCAAAAACCAGAGGCGAACTCTCCGCGCTCTCCCGGTAAATCCGCGTCCACTCCGGGGCGCGAAGCTGAAGGGCAGGGCGTGTTCGATGGCGAGCCGGGGCGCTCGGGACCCCGCTCCCCGCGCGGGGGGTGCGGGCCGGGCGGCCGTGTGCGCTCCGGGGCCGCTCCGTTGGCCTCCAGGGCGGCGCAGGGGGCACGCGCGCCTAAGGTGGGCCACCTGCGGGGAAGGAACCGGCGGTGAGGCCGCACGGGCAGGGGCGCAGACCGGGGACCGCGCGGGGCCGGGGAGCGCGGGGGGCGGGGGGGCGGGGCTGGCGCACGGGCCGAGCCTTCCCCAGCAGGGGGTCCGCAGGGGACCCGACGTCCCAGCCTCGCCGCCAAGGCATCCCCCAGCCCGCGACCGGCCCCACGCTCCCCGCCGCGCGGGTCCCCGCCCCCCGGAGCCGCGGCGCCGCGGGGCGGGATGCGCTCGTCCGCTACCGGTCGGCGGGAGGAGAGAACCCGGTGCCCGCACGCCGCGCCGGCGGGACTCGGGGCCGCAGCGGAGCGCGCCGGGCAGCAGTGGGCGCTCGCGATCCTCCGCTGCCCTGCGCGCTCTCCCTCAGGGCCCGGCCTCCTCCGTCCCCTCCTCCCGCTCCTGCTCCTCCTCCCGCTCCTCCCCTCCGCGGGACTGCTCGCCTCGCCTCCCGCCTGCACAGTCCCCGGCGCGCTGGCAGCCACCAGACGCCGCCACCGCCACCGCCACCGCCGGGTCTCCGCGGGTGCCCGCGCCCCTGCCTCGGCCGGCCGTCCCGAGGCGCCCCGAAGCTCGTCCGCCGGCCGCCGGTGCTCCGCGGCCCTGCCCATGGCTCAGCCCGAGAGCCGACTTCGGGCGCCGGACCGGCTCGACAGCGGCGCGGCTCAGGTGAGTGCAGCGCGCTTGGGGCGGGGGCCGGCCAGCCTGGGGAGTGGCAAGACGGGGTGCGGGGGGCCCTCACCTGGCGTCTGGGACTTAGAGCGAGCGCTGAGCCCAAGGTGAGTCGGGGCTGGAGCAAGTGGAGTGGATGTAGGGGGAACGAGGAAGGAGAGACCCGGGGTTTCCCATCCTTCTCACCTTCTGCCTTGCCTAATACGCTCTGCAAATCTTGAGAGGCTGTTTTTTGTTTTTTCTTTCTTTCTTTTTTTTTTTTTTTAAATGGACAGACATTCGGGTCTGTGACTTTGTGCATTGGATCCTCTCCCAGCCGGGTCAGGGGGCTCGCCCGTGCCCGCCGCATCTCCCCAGGACGGCGCAGGGCAGCCGGAGCGCCGCGCGCAGCAGAGCCCGGGTACCGCTCCGGCTGGGAACCGGGGCCGGGGATACAGTCAGCAAAAGTCAGTGAGTCGAGAGAGCATCCCGGGTGGGAAAACCGAGGTCTGGTTTGCCTTTGCATTTGGCCAGAGTGGAGGAGAACGTGGGACACCTCCCGAGGGGCGGGGATGCTCGGGAGGAGAGAGATGAAGGCTACGGGCAGTAGGTCGCCTCTTTTCCGAATGGCAGTTCTACACCGTCCTGCTTTTCATTTTACTTTTTACCTATTTTTTTTACCCCTGCGTCTTTCTATTTGGAGCACCTTGGGTGGTGGCGGCAGGTGAGGGTCGGGGGAGGCGTGGCGCCCACCCGCGGAGGGAGCGAGTCGACCCCTCTCGGCCCCAGCGGCGCACTCGCACGCCCGCCGTCTCCAGGTGCGCTCTCCTAGCCGGACGCGGACCGCGCGCTGCTCCCCCTTCTGGCCCCAGCCTGTCCCGGGAGCCGGAGGGCCGGCTTCCAGGGCCGGGGAATAGGATGGAGACGCGGGGATGCAGGACGCGGGTGTGGGGTGCGCTTGGCTCGGTGGTTGAGTGCCGGCGCTCTGCGCCTCCCAAGTCACCTCCTCCGCCGCCGGGCGCCCGCGCTTCCCCGCGCACCCAGGCCGCTGGCTCGGGAGCGGGGCTGCCTCCCTCCTCCAGCCTCCACCGTGCAGGACCAGACGTTGCCTCGCGGTGCCTCGCCTCGCGCGCGTCTCGCTCCTCCCCCAGCATTATCCGAGGGCTATTTTTATCCACTACTTGCGAGAAGATGCTTTGGGGAGATTCTGGGGAGGCGACTCCAAATCCACTCTCCGCGCTGCGCTCCCAGCAGCGGCACCCTGCTAGCTGGAGCAGCTGCAAGGGATGACCAAGGGATTGCGCGTGGAGTGTACCGGGTCCTCCTCCCTCGGTCTTCGCTCTCGAAACCCGGCACCGCCCTCGGCTGCGCCGCCCGCCGCTCGCCTGGGCAGCCGGTCCCCCGAGGGGTCCCTAGTGTCCCGGGCTCTTTCCTTGGCCGGCTTCTGTGGCTGCAGCCCGGGCGCACGCAGGATCCTTTGGGTCCCAACTCGTGCGTTCTCGCTCTGCAGCCCAATCGCACTTTAAAAGATTGAAATGCAATGTTCAGCTTCCACTCAAGGGTTAATTCCAGGAATTCCGTCTTAAAAAGGAGCGGGGTGGGGGGAAGGGGAACTTAACCTAACTTCTGCCTGCCTGTATTTCTAAAGCCCGTCCTTTGGCGCTTGGAATTATTCTTGCTTTCGGCGTTTTCAGTAAAGATTGGGTGCAGTTAGAATAAGCCTGACCTCGAATAAGCCTGACCTCGTGAAATTCCAGGAGGTGGACGCTTCGGCTGCAAATCCGCATCTCCGTGTTACCCTTTTTATTTCCAGGGCTTACGTTCTTTTACTTCCATAAAATTGAAGAAGGAACGTGTTCAAATGGACCATTGTGTTACATAAGGTTTTCTCCAGCGCTGGGAAGAAAAAGATCAGTTTCTTAAGGAGCCTTTCGGGGCTTCCGTGGGTCCCTCTAACTCTCAGCCTAGTGTGTGTGTGTGGGGGGGGCGAGGATCAACAACTTCGTGACTGCGCACTCACTCCCAGGAGTTAATTAGGACAGTAGCATTGAGTGAGGGTTGGTGAAGCAGCCTGGTGTAGGATGCACTGCAGCTTTAAGATGGGATTTTTTTTTTTTTTCCTTTGGGAAACTGGTGAGAAAGTGGTACCTTAAACTTGGATTTGGGATCTGGAAAAGCCCAGGGGTCTTAGTTCTGTCATTTGGAACCCTGGTATGAAGCGATGAATCCTCCAGCTTAAAGAGGTGCTTGCACAGCGTAGATGTTCAGAACCCTTTACTGGGACTCCACAAGACAGTTGAGGCTTGTGCTTTTGTTTTCAAAAGAGGAAACTCCTTTGCTGGAAAGGCCTTGAAAGAACTCTTTGAAGGGAAAGCAATGTGGAAGCTTTTCTTACCTGGAATCACCATTTGGTGGTGACTGGAGGGGCTGGAAACATGGACTGCCTTTCCCTCTGCCAGGGCATCTACTCAGGGTAGCACATACCCACCGTGAGTACTGAGTCTCTGTTCTCTCTGTTGAGGCTAGAGATTGGGGAGAGCAACACTAAAATATATTGATGTCCTGATGGAGATGAGGGAGAAGTCCTGATGAGTCAGGGCTCAGACAGCAGGTTGCAGGGCTTGTCTCCAAGCTAGAGTCCTTGTTCGGAGAGACGGTCTTAGTCTTGGAGGGGGTGAAGGCGAAGCTGGGGAGTGGTAATGTTCTAGCTGCTATGTAGGAAATGCAGGAACTTTTCAGGGGGGCATTGAGTTGTTCCCCACGGCTTTGATCTCTCTTCCTTCAACTCCACCAATGACCCAGTGTTTCCTTCTGAAACTGCCCTAAATGGGGAGGCTGGCGAGCCTGCTAGCTGGATTTGGAGCCAGCTTCTTGCCCTAGACCCGAAGCAAATTATCTTTCCCTCTCTCAGGGAGAAGATCTCTCAAGATTCTTCCTCTGAAAAATAGACTGAAAGGTTATCATGAGAAAGTGAGAAAATGTATGTGAAGAGCATTTCGGCAATTCTAAAACTCTGGTGGAAAATGTTCAGGGCTACTTAACGTGCTTTTCCTGCAAAGATCGTTTGGTCTATTTTAATGTTAATTTTAATTACAATTTGTGTATGTCTGCGTGAATTGCATATGCTCAACTTTAAATGGATGGAGAGGATTTCATATAATGGGCCAGTATCTCCTTGTGATCACCTGAAATCCATTAGTGCCAGGCCTCAGTGCTTCTCAGAATGGTTAGGTTCCTGTTTTTCAGAATCAGAGTTGAATTTTTTTAGAGTTTTTTTTTCCTTTTTAACTTCATGGACTTTATATGTCCTAAGTCATGTCTATATATCTATATCTATATAACTATATCTATATGGAGGAAGGGCCTTGATGCTGATTAATCAGAAAAGGAAGATAGTTGCAGATGAGCGTATCAGTTGGGGAAAAGTGATATGTGATCAGTTCCAGGAGATGACCTGAATCTCCCTTGTCTAAAACTGTCATCAGCATAAAGCGCTGGCTCCCATTTTCGGTGGTCCAGATTTGCCCCCAAGACCTAGCTAAGTGCCTGGCCACTTAATAAAGGCTCCATAAGTATTTTTTGAAATGAGTGAATGAATGCTTGAATGGAATCTTCACAGCAACCCTGTGCTGTGCATGGGCAGATGGCATGATTTCTATTTTAAAGATCTGGAATCTGCAGATCAGAAGGAAAGTTAACTGATTCTCTGAAGGTACAAAGGATTCCAGATTGGAGTTCTGGTCTGTCTGTTCTTGTTCTGCTCTGCTGCACTGTTTGCATTGCCTGTCCCTCCCCTCATTACCAAAAGTCCTCCTCATCTGTAGTGGGCTTCAGCATTTTGGTAGGTGCTCATCGAGGGACTTTTCAGGGGAAGGTGGAGCTTTCTCTCTCTCCTTATTGTCTCCCCGGGCCCTGAGCCGAGGTCCGTAGGATGATCTCACCTGGGACCTGGCATCTTGAGGGACTAGCTAAAGGACACAAGGACAGCTAAGTGTTCATTTGCCACCCAGAGTCGTGAATCAAGTGGCGTCAGCAGCAGCATGAATATCTCAGGATTTCCCCGGGGTGCTGTTCCCATGGCAGGATCCTGACATGTTCCCTGACACTAAGGTTCCCTTCATTCCTTCTCTATTAACAAGCCTGGCTTTCCGACTTGTAATCAATTCCTAGAGGTAATCCTTAGTCTTCAAGTAAATTCCTTTTTCTCTTTGAGTTAGCCAGAATTGTAGCCAGCTGATGGACAGCCTCTCCCGATCCATCTTCAGGCCTGCCTCGGCATGAAGCTTTCTCAGCCTCCTCTACCCACAGGGAATTAAGCTCATAGCATTTTCAGGCCTTTAGAATAATATTTACTGGGCCATAGTTTGTCAATAGTTATGTGGTACCACCAGAGTTCTAGAAAAATGAATACATTATTCTTCCGAGGAATGGCTTGAACATAACAGAAATAGATCCCAGTGGCATCTTTACTTTTTTTCTCCATGTTGCCTGCTTTTTGGTAACTTTCCAGCAGGGGTCGCACACCGAAATGTGTTCGGAGGCCAGGCCTGTCACAGCCTGAGTGAAAGGGGCCTCAGGACCTGGGCCTGGGCCAGAAGTGTGGGGGAGGGCCACTGGAGCTCAGATCTTTTTTTTTTTTTCCTCCTAAATGGGCTGTAAGTTCACAATTTTAGATAGAACCTACTGAGTTTTAAGTGCCAGCAGCTAAGTCAATAGTTTAAAGTAATATGTAGGCCAAGCAGAACTCTTCAGTAGGTAGGCCTTATATCTGTCCCACAGGCCTCCGGTATATGGCCTTTGGTTTCTGGGGTTAGAAGAGAAATTGGTGGGAATATGAGACTCAGTAATACTAGTTACCTGGAATGTTGGGTCAATGGTGTATAGGGTGTGCTGTGTAGATGGCAATCCAGTGAGTTGACCTTTGTGTTTATGGAGTGTTTGCTTGTGTTGTTTCTGTCCCCTGTTTTAGGAGGCAGTTACAACGATCACATTTAGATCTTTAACATGTGCGTACTGAGTTCCAACCATGGACCAAGGATCCTGCTACTCGCCGGTCATCAGTAGGGGGTAACAGATGGAAATCCTTGCCCTTGTACTTGCCTTCTAGAGGACGGGACAGACAAAAGCAAAATAAAGAAGTATGATCTGTCCTACATTAGGTAGTGATGTGCTAAGAGTAAATCAGGGGAAAATCCATCTGAGACCAGGGTACCTCAGGCAGGTAGCCAGGGATCTCAGTTCAGTCTCTGACTCAACATATTCCAAGCACAATGTCATTGTCTGACATGAAAGATTTCTGCGTGTTGGAGGTTGAACCCTTGATTATGTTCTCGGAGTTGCTATTGTGGGTAAACTCCTGATAGCGGACTGTTCTCTTAATTTTAATGAAATTGACTACTGAGCCCATTTATTGAGTGTCCACCCTGTGCCAGACACTGGATTAAGTGCTGGAATACATTCATGAATGAAACCCATCAAGGACCAGTCCTCAAGGAAGTTGTAGACCAGCATGGAAGACATTAATAAATGATGACAACAGAGTAGGTAACTAAGGTGAGCAAGTAGCGTGGGAAGGATGTCTTTACTGCTGAGTTTGTGATATTCGGCGCCTTCTTTTTTTTTTTTTTTTAAGATTATATTTATTGGGATGCCTGGGTGGCTCAGCGGTTGAGCGCCCTGTCTGCCCTCGGCTAAGGGCTCAGGGCATGATCCAGGAGTTCCCAGATCAGGATCCAGTCCCATCCTGCTTCTCCCTCTGCCTATGTCTCTCTGCCCTTCTCTCAGTGTGTCTCTCATGAAATGACTATTTATTTATTCATGAGAATATTTTATTTTATTTATTCATGAAGTATTTTAAAAATTGGTTCTATGTGTGAACCGTACTTACGCCCTTTGAAACCCTGATACACCCTCCCCCAAACTGCCCCAGGCTTTTGGATATTGACTGTTGTCACCAGGGTGGCAGTTATCCAGGAAAAAAAAAGTAGGTCTTCTCCTTATAGGGAATTTACAGTATGGCAGTCAGATAAATTAGCATGTTTTTGCATACAGGTGGGGTGGTAAAAGCCCTGTGCTTGGGCCTCTGCCTGTGGACAGACCTTTCCTGGAGAACACCTCCCTCCAATCACTGTGTTTATTTCTTTCATTGCAATACTTTGTCTCATAGCAGGATTTGTGGCAGTAATGTTTATCTTGCTGCTTGTTCCTTCCTCGGCTGACTTGCTTACCCTCTCTGACTCTCCATCAGAATCCCTGCCCCAGGGGAGCAGACATCTGGACCAGCACCAGTGTTTCTCCCACCAGCTTCTAGAACAGTGTGCCTCCTTCCAAGTGGTTACTCAGAAAAGAAACAACAGGCAACGTTTCTTTCTGGGGGAACTAGGGAAGGTTTCATGAGGGAAGAAATATTTAAGGAAAGAGAGAGGCATGGAGAGAAGAGCCAAAAGAGGATGATAAAACAGAGTCAACATTTGTATAGACCCCCCCCCCCCAACCCTCACTGAGGCCTCATTGGTCCCCATTAGGGATTCCCTGTGTGGTCAATCCAGGTGAATAACTGGCATCTTTACACCCCCCTCCCACTTCGCTGAACAGATCCTGGCTGTGCAAAAGCACTCTGGCATGCAAAGAATGAAAGAGATTTTAAAAGAATTTTTTAAAAAATGGGGGAAAAAAAGAGAAAAGAATGAAACATCTAATAATTCCTTATTTCTGTTTAGTGTGATAAGTCTGGGCAACTTTTCTCAGATCCTCAGGAGGAGGACGGGAGACCCCAGATCCACAGCCGCGATTCTCCTCCACCTGCAGTGAGCAGATGGCTCAAGGTGGAACTCTTAAGTCCCTGGAGGACCAGAGGAGCCCGTATTTTTATATAAACGAAATATATTTAGATTTAAAACATTCGCATCTCCTTTCATTCGTGGAGAACTTCCATTTCAGCACTTTCCGAGATGCATTTTGTGTCTTGTTGAATTTCCCCTAGAATTCCTGCCGATTAGGTACACCCTGCAGTAAGCTGTTTTATGTAAATGTCTCCACTCCTTAGTTTAGTAAATCAGAGTCCTGTATCAGCAGTTAAATACAGCAGGAGAAAGGTGATTGCAGATGCAGCTGAAATGAAAAGCATGCTCGCCTCGCTGTGCTCAGAAAAATAAATACTCGAGTGGCGAGGAGCGAACGCGGGCTGGCTGCCTCCTCCAGAAAACTCGCTGGCACTTCATTTAAATTACGTCTTACACCAGATTCTCCCCCCCCCCCCCCCTCAGCGTCCTGGATAGGAAGGAGGGAGAAGGTGACAGGGACAGATTTCTGGGATTAGATTTTGGAGTTCTTCCTGTGGTGGGGAGAGCAAGGCTTTTGAAGTCACATCTGTCTGGATTTCTCATCTCGCCCTTACGGACTGTGTCATCCTGAGATATAAACCATTTTCTGGGCTTCAGTTTTGTCCACGTTCTAATGAGAATGATAGGAGGTTGCCAATATGCAATGCTTAGCCTAATGCTCAAGAACACGTATGTTCTTGTGTGGCATTGCCAGATTTTACAACTAAAAATACAGGACATCCAGTTAAATTTGAACTTCAGAGAACCGACAGGTAATGTTTTAGCACAGGTGTATCCCAGATTCTAAATATTAAGGGATTATTCCTTGTATGAAACTCAAATCTAACTGAAGGCCCTGCATTTTATTTTTTTATTTAAACATTCCTATTCTTGTGGCGACGGTTCTGAGTGATTACTTTGGTGAAAGTCCTGGAACTCTAGGAAGCTGGAACAGGGAGGGCACAGTAATCTTGATGGTGATGTCATCTTGACCTTGGACCAGGGTGTGGTCCAAGGAGAAAAAGGAAGGGTTGTTTTCTCTGGGGAGCTAAGCAACTGATCAAAGCAAGGCAAAAGCTTATTTGTTTGCTCAAAGAAGCAAAAGAACTGTGAGTCCAATGAGGTCTCACAGTGCACTTCGTAAGTGAGACAGATTCTCTCCCAAGGGGTGACAGTGTGCGCCGGATTATTCCCAACACCCTCTGGAAGACGGTATTTCCACCCCGTGAGGTCACCAGGGTAGCGTCTAGTCCACCAATGCAGTGCCTTATTCCACACAAATACTGCTCGGAGCATGTTCCTGTAGGGCTGGGATTGCAACGACGAGGCCCACACAAGGGCTCCATTGAGGCCACTGAAGGAAACTCTGTGCTTTGAAAACCCACACCTGCAAACGCTCCCTCATCCGCTGAATCCAAAGCTAATAAAACTGTTCCGGGGCCTTCCAGACTTGCTCCTCCAAGTAGATGACCTCAGGTGATAAATCGAGTCAGAGAGCTCCCCTAAGACCACTGGAGTAGGTTGTTCTGAGGATGGCAGTGAAAATGTTGCATTTCCATTTTAGATAATAACCTGGTGGGGAACTAAATTAACAAGGCTTCTGTTGCATGTGGACTTTCCAAAGCAGTTTTAGGCTTTCTTAGGTACTGAGATATTGCTCATGCCCAGATCATTAGTTTCTGTTGCGGAGAACATTACTAAATCCGCATTTAACCCGAGATGCTCACTAGCCATGTGTTTTTGCGCAGCCTGGACCAGAAAGGGGGCAAAATGACACAACAGCGCACAGGCTTATGCAACTTGAGATCTGGTTAGAATCCACTTTGCCGCTTCTCAGCCACACCGCAGGGGGCGAATTACTTCTCATGGCTAATAAGCCTCCATCTCCACATCTGCAAAATGGGCATAAATTTAAATTGTTGCAGATGATCGTTTATTGCACATTAAACCAAATGAGTATGGCAAGCATTGCCACAGTGCCTGAATCATGGCTAACATAAAAAGAAAGGCCGTTACTGGGATGTCAGAAGCCAGCCATAAGCTCTAGATTGCACCAGGGTCACATCAGAGACCAGGATTGATCTCACGCATCATATTCATGGGAGAGCATCTGAGACTTTTGCTCTTTATTTCTCTAAACTTAATTTATATAATTTAAGCAACACTTATTTCATTTTCTGAGCCAAGAGATGAAAAACAGGCATGGAGAGAAGGTATAGAAGGGGCTGTTAGGGCAGGCGTGGTAGGGAGAGGAGGGGGATCCCAAGCAAGAGAGAAGGGAAGAAAAGGAACTAGACTAGCCAGGGCAGGGAAACTATTTAAAAAAAAAAAATAAAAATAAAAACCATAGAGACTTTTAACACTGGGAAACACACTGAGGCTCACTGGAGGGTTGGTGGGTAAGGGATGGAGTAAACTGGGTGATGGACATTAAGGAGGGCACGTGATGGGATGAGCATTGGGTGTTATATGCAACTGCTGAATCACTGAACACTACATCTGAAACTGAATATGTACTTTATCTGGGGTAATTGAATTTAAATAAAAAAATAATAATAACCAGAAGAGTTCGAAGAACAGGGAAGGCCAGGACGTGTTGTAAAGAGGCTGTCTTCAGGAGACTTGGTCTAAATCCCCATGGTGTCATTTAAGTACATGCCATCTCCCCACCCTTCCCCAGGGCTTCTCAGGACCCCAACTGAATGCCCATGCCCTTGAGGGAAGGACACAAAGCTGTCTTGGCGAGATGCTGGGCGAGAACAGGGAATGGGATATAAAAAGTGAAGCTCAGGCCTCTCTCCGGTTCTGTGACAGCACAAAGTCACAGATAAATACAAAAGACAAAGGGACCCAGTGCCATCTTGTGGAGGGACTGGCCATGGTGCCTTTCATGGTCCTCTCAACTGCAAGGGGGTTTGTTGCTCTTGGTTTGGTTTTAAATCTGCATTTGTTAAGCATCAGCTCTTCTAAAGAGGGTTTCAGGGCGGCGTCTCTCCTGCCCTGTTACTCCCCGTGAAGTGGTTTCATGCTTTTGATCTCTAAGCCCTGTCTGCACACAGCATAGGAACTGACCATTTCCATGGGGATGGGCCCATCCTCCTCAGTCTTTCTCAAGGGGAGAGCATCCTCTGGAGATCGTGGTGACTCTGGCCACAAGAGGATCCCCCTTGCTCCAGAAGGGAGCTTATTATATGACTTTGGAGGAATGATTTTGTTTTTGCAAACCTTAGTTGCCTTACCTGTTCACTGGATTTGTACTTCCTCACGGGCTTTTGTGGTGAGAATCACATGATGTAATACACGGAAAACACCTGTTTGAGCTAGTACAGACTAAACGTCCATAATGCAGTACTTCATAGCACCTGTTACCTTTTTGTGCCGGTAAGGCTGATTTTATTTGAAAAGCAGGGAGGTCCTTGAGGATCTAGCCGTGTATCCCTTTCCAGCCAGCTTCCTCCTCCTGGCTGATCCCCCTCCAAGGGGTGAGAGGGCCGTGGGGTTCCCAGGTGGCAGTGGCCCCCCTCATCATCCTGCTCTAACTTAGGAAGTGAGCAAGGTGGGGGGACTCTCTCCTTTTAATCGGGGAAGGAAATCTTTCTGAAAAGCCTGTGTAAGATTCCCGCGTAGGGGTATGGCTGGGTGGCTCAGTCAAGCACCTGCCTTCTTTTTTTTTTAATTTTTATTTATTTATGATAGTCACACACACAGAGAGAGAGAGAGAGAGAGGCAGAGACACAGGCAGAGGGGGAAGCAGGCCCCATGCACCGGGAGCCCGACGTGGGACTCGATCCCGGGTCTCCAGGATCGCGCCCTGGGCCAAAGGCAGGCGCCAAACCGCTGTGCCACCCAGGGATCCCAAGCACCTGCCTTCTGCTAAGGTCCTAATCTCAGGGTTCTGGGATCAAGCACCAGCTTGGGCTCCTTGCTCAGCGGGGAGCCTGCTTCCCCCTCTCCCTCTGCCCCTACCCACACCTCCCTCTGCGCTTGTGCACTCTCTCTCAAATAAATAAATACAATCTTAAAAAAAAAAAAAATCCCCAGTAGGTTCCATTTGCCAAAAATTTGCTCACAAGCCCACAGGTCAGAATTACAGAGGAGGAAATAGAGGCACACAGTCATTTGAAATGGTGGAAGAGAGCAATTAATTGAATACAGTAACCCCGAAATGGTCTCTCTTGCCTTTGAGCAACTATTCCACTCCTGTTCCTACCTTGCAGTCCTTGCAGCAGACGATTGGTCCTGCTCAGTTTCCTGACTGAGCTGTCTTCAGCTGAAATACAAATCTTCTATTCTTCTCCTTTCACTTTTATTTTCTTTCCCAGCTTTGTAACTTTTACCATCTTCTGCAATCTGCGGTAGTTCTCTACGTTAATCCCTCCCCATGACCCAAGCAAATTTTGCAAAACCTCATCAGGTCCCTGCCCTAACCCCTGATGTTTAGAACCTAATGTCCTGGATCCCCATGACTTAGGGCATTAGCATTTCAGTGCAGGACCCTTAAACACAGGGAGAGATGTGGGGCTAGCCACGTTGATTCATGGCAGCATCGCCTGGGGCAAGGTAATAATCTCTAAACTTCACGTAGTCTTCGTGACTTTTAATTATGCATTTTATACACTTACCTATTTAATGTTTAATCTGTTTCAGTAGATTAAATTGTAGGAGGCTGGAGATGTTGTCCAGAGCCCCCAAAGCTGGATCAAACCTGAACCTGCCTGGCAGACAGTTGGCACCTAAGAAATGATTAAGGATACCCTGTGTTTCGGAGTTGTGGGGATGAAATGTGGTGATTCCTCCAGAGTATTTAATGTGCTCAGTGGATGATCAAAGAAGGCTAGCTTTCCTTTTGTTGTTTTGTTTTTTATAATAAAAGTAATACAAATTCACCTCCTGCAGCATGGCACTCTGGTTCCCATCTTTCAAGCCTCTCCCTTGCTGTTACCTGTTTTACAGGACACCTCACCTTCAGACCAGAGCACAGCCACCCCGAGTCCCCTCAGATCAGTCAGGATTGTGGACATTCCACCCTGTGTGGTGGGAGTTGTTCCTTCTGTCGTTCTCCCCAGGCTCAGACTATCATTCTCTCAGGCTTGTCTAGGGTGTTGTCCCGATCCACTGCCCCCACCGCGTGATGAATATGCTCCTGGTAGCCCTGTGGACCACCCTAGAGTTGTGCTCTGTTTGAAGGTCAGCATGGCCGTGTGACTTGCTGTGCACAAAGTGAAGTGATGTGTGTCACATCTGGCCCAGAGCTTTGAGAGCCGGCTCATGCCTTGTGCATTTGCTTTTCCCCTCTGACTCGGTGACATGCACTATTTGAGACAGCAGGTGCTCTTTCTAGGTCTCTGCGAGACTTCACTGAGCAGAGGCCTGCCACCAACCCACATGGGACAAACAGCTAAGGGAGGAAGTGCTGCTTGAGGAGGGGGTGTTTATCTCACTTAGCCTGGCGTGGCCTGACTGGGGCCCTGCCTTTTCAGTCGTCCTGGAGCGTGCCTTCCCACACAGGTGACACTGGTGTAATTACTTGCCGGCCCAGCTGCATCCCTCAGGAAAAAGCTTCCCCGGAGGGCAGGACACACCACTGCTTCTAGAGCTGTGCACTCCCTCATGCCGGGTCTGGGATGTCGGTGCAGGATTGCTGAGGGATAGGGGGACCTGCATGGTGAGAAGGGGTGGGAGGGTCTTCTCCGGTGGTGGGGCTGGGAAGTTAAAGTGCCATTATGAGAAATAGAAATAGTTTCTGAGAGGAGGCTGGTGTTGCAGTTCCTTTCTCTGGAGCTTAGATGGGTGACTATCCAATGTCCCCCACCAGGGAATTAGGGTGTCCGAGAAAATGTTTGCTGGGTAGAGTCAACTGCTACCCAGGACCCTGCCTATCTCAGCCATGACCGCAGCACATCCCAGCAGGACCCCAGCCTCATCCAATCCTGTTCCAGGGACATCTTTACACCTTCAGTCTTGATGGTCGGGCCTGCCTTGCAGGCTTATGATCACCAGCCACTCATCCTTCACCACACAGATTCCTGAAGAAGCAGCAGAAGGGCTGTGGTTGGCATCGAGCCGCTTGTTAGGATCCTGGTTACACAGGCCACAGGACCTGCTGATTTCAACTCTCCCATGTGTTCACAAGTGCCTTCACCTGCTGCCTTTTCTCACTTGAGTAGTGCTTTATGGTCCTCTGCTAAAGATGGAACAAAGGCTAATTATCTCATAATCGTTGTCCTTTAAAAACATTACATTAAGGGCCACTTTATGCTTTGAATTCTGGCTTTTTCTAATCATTTGCATCTCTCTGCATAGCTATCTACACAACAGAATTTTCTGCTTTCACCGAAGAATGATCTTTCTCTGATTTGCCAATTGGTGGAATGTTGTTCTTTCTTATGACAATTATTTATTTAAGCAGACTAGTTGTTATAAAACCTAAATTATGGCTATTAGTGTCCTTCTGTTCTCTTCAAGCCAAGGTCATCAAGCTACTGTTGATTGAGCAAATATTATTGAGGTCCTATGTATTAAGGATCGACCTATCCTGTGTCAGATGGGCTAAGGTTTTTTTTTTTTTTTCCCTATAATACCTTATTTAATTCTTAAACTCACTTGCTTAGATCTTTTGTCACCATTCACTCATTTCTGTATGTCCTTGTTCATAGGCTTTATGTCAGATTTTGATTAAAAGCATTGAACTTGATTTTTGTCCAACCACCAGACCTCAGAATGTTACTCAGGGGTCTCTTCCATGAAGCATGTCCCAAACTACCCTCTTCTTGGCTAATTTTTAAGTCGCTAAAATAGTGTCTATTTCATGACCTCATTGAGTTAGAAGTATTTGTTTCCATATCTCTCCTCCTAGACAGTGGGACCCCTGGGGGCTGAGAGGGGACCCATCTTCTTCCGGTGTCCCTGGTCAATGCTAGGGAGAGGGCCAGCATTCAGGAGGCCTGGTGTCTGTTTCCTGGGCCTAGACTCCTGGGCAGTGTCTGGGGAAAGGAAGAAGGAAGATAGTATTCATAAGAGGAAGTCCCCTTGAAATCCAGTTTTCTAATCCATTTTGGTAACTCACATTATTCAATGTCTTTGTCTCTGTGACTCTAAGCATTTGAAGATGAATTATGGAAAGCCAAAACCAGAAATCTCAGTATGATCCTCAAAACCTCATTTAATTGGAACCATTTTTCCTTGTCAATCCTACTCCTTTCCCATGACATATTGGACACTAATGAGCCTGCTGGTTTAGGCTTGGTACCAATCTGGAGACAAGACCCTCCTGCATGTTCAGACCAGTTGGTGGGGGGGATGAAAGTGGTTGTCAAGGTTAAAAGGCAATGTAGCCTCAATCACTTTTGTTCTTTTGGCACCCCTGGAAACTCCTTGTCTTAGAAACATCCAATGGGCTGGCAGATTGCAGGGCCTCAACGTTCCTGTTGGCTTCATTAATGTGTTAATGGCCTTGAGGGATGTTAGAGATCAGGAAGTCTTGAAAACTCAGTTCATCATTGGAGCTGTCACATAGGTGCATACACACATGCATGCAAACATGAACACATAAGTACTCACAATCACACATGCACACTCATACAGATTTTGGCCAATAGATTCCTTTTGGGAGGGATTGGCTGGGGTCCCACATGAGAGAACCCTACTAGGGTCCCTGCAAACTCAACTGACATAGCTCCAAGAAGGAGTAATATAGAAAATCCCATGCAGACTCCTGTTTCTCCTTCACTCCCTCCCCAGCTAATAATGCCTTTGTTTTTTCCTTCTGGTTCACCAGGAGTTGGAGAAAGAAGTGCAGTCAATGGAACATGGTAATGCATTCTCACATCATTTTTCATTGATCTTGAAACACAAAAATAAACTATTTCTAAATGTCAGTCTGCTACAGTTCTTTTTAAAATTATTCTATTTATTAATTCATGAGAGACACACAGAGAGCGGCAGAGACATAGGCAGAGGGAGAAGCAGACTCTATGCAGGGAACCCGATGCGGGACTCGATCCTGAGACTCTGGGATGACGCCCTGAGCCAAAGGCAGATGCTCAACTGCTGAGCCACCCAGGCATCCCTGATCCACCTTTTAATCAGGTCTTGGGTTCAATTAATATTCATCGAAGGAACACTGAATATGATCTGAATAGAACCAAGGAAGCAGGTGCAGTTAGGGAGATCCTACTCAGGGGAACCGTCTTTTCCTGCTAGAAGCTCTATTGTTTCCCATTATCCAAAAGACCTCAGCAGTGTAGAAACTTAATATATGTTGCCACCTTTATCCTTTGAAGTGTTAGACTGATGCCAGCACAAGTGATGAAACTATACGGTTTACTTTCATAGTAGTAATTTTGTTTGGAGTTTTGCATAATAGTGTCTTGCCATGACAAACACTTATGTTTCTTCATTCTCTAAAGCCCTCACATTTTAGGTAGATACAAGAGGGCAGAGGATCTTCGAATTTATGACCTGAGTGTTTCCTGTTGTAAACAAGACTTACAGTAATTCTGCGTCCTTACCAAGGTCACACAGAAATCAGGGAAGAACTTGGGGCAGAACCTTACCTCCAGAAGCCACAGCTCAGCATCCTGTTCACTTGTGTGTATAATGGGCTCTTTTTTTTTTTAAGATTTTATTTATTTATTCATGAGAGACATAGAGAGAGAGAGGCAGAGACATAGGCAGAGAGAGAATCAGGCTGCCTGTAAGGAGCCCGATGTGGGTGGGACTCGATCCCAGGACCCGGGGATCATGCCCTGAGCCAAAAGCAGATGCTCAATCACTGAGCCATCCAGGTGCCCCTAATTGGCCCTTTCAAGCAAAGAAGACTTTGCAGAGATGCATTTTATGTGCCCGGAATGATCTGTGCGAGCAATATTGACTGCCTGAGTAGGACCTTTCTCAGCGAGAATGTTGGAAGCCAGAGATCAGTGGCAATGCTGACGTTTGGCAAGGGTTTTCTTATTAGCACTTCATGTGTTAAGTTCCATTTAATTTTCATGACGATCTACAAGGTTGATGCTGTTACCAGCCCTACATTTCAGGTGACAGAATGAGGCCCACAGAGTCACATAACTTGCTCTTGATCTCCAAGCCGGAGAAGGGGATGAACCAGAATTCAAACCCACCCCCTTAACCACCAGCCTCCCCCATCTGAGCTCTTATAATTCATCATGATTCCCGAATGTCTTCCCCTAATGCCAGGTTGTTTCAAATACTTTGTCATAAGAAATGAGTAATATTTTAAAAATATAAAATGCAAATCATTTTGCATCAACATTCAGAAAGAATAAGTGAGCGGGCTGGTGATGCTTTAACTTCACATGTAGTATAATAATTAATCTGATGATACTGAAAGAAGGTGACAAGAGATCCCAGAGAAGGTTGTGTCAAGTGTGAGGTCTAGGTGTGCTTCTGGGTAGATTACACAGCCCTTCAGGAGCGAGATAATTAGGTCCTCCCTGGTCAAGTAAACTCTGTATAGAGAAAGTAAAGCTCCAGTCAGAGGCAGATGAGACACTTACTCATTTTGTAGAACTTGGAGCTTCCGAATAAAGGAATATTCAACTTGAATGATGTTTTTCATGTTTGTCAAGTGAGGGATAGAAAGACATCATAGTCGCATGTGCATGTGTGTCTGCAGTAGAGGAAAAAAAAAAAAAAACCTGTGCTGTTGTTTTATTCAGGGCCATCACGTGAACAGCAACTATTTAATTCAGGACGGGATGAAACACGGGTGATACAAAATCAAAACCAGCGATGGCAGCCCACTTTAATTGTCCCTATGTGCCATTTCCCCTCAGCTCTTCACAGGCAAGGCACGCTTCTTCCTCACTGATCCGCTGGTGCGTTTCACGGTGCCTGTCAATGCCAAGTGCTCACTTCAGTGTCTGTTTTTAAATGATCGTGTTAAACCAAGAACAGGCATAACTCAAAAGGAAAGACAAAATCTTGGGCCAAACATGAGCAGCGGTTTCCAAGATTTTCTCTTCACTCTCCCCAACTTGGAGCGCGTAAGTGATGTCACTGAGAGTTAGGCTCAGGACCTGGTGCTTCCTTCCATGGCTCTTTTCCCTCCTGTCTTTCTAAATCCCTGAGCCCGAAGCATCTCCAGATGCCACACCTGCAGGCTGCTGCAGCTTTACACCTGCCACTGTGTCGCACAGACCGTACCTCCCAACCAGCTCCAGCGTAGGAGCAGACCCCAAGTCTCCTCCCAGATGATGCCAGGACATCGGCTGTCCTCTCCAAGGGATCATATAGGGGCTTCCCTGCTCTTCCTCCATCCAGCTCAGTGTCACCTCCGGGCTGTCTCATAGCTGTGGCCAGATCTATGGTCACACTGACCATGGTGATGACTCTCCTTCTGTGTGTGTCTTCTACTTTACAGGGTGCTCTGAGGACAACGGCTGGATCGTTTCTATATCCCCCATAACTGAGAACAATTTTAGAAACGTTGTGGGTGCCTTGCAAAAACAATCACCTCTGGGCAGAGTCTGGACCTCAGGCATCATCAGTGTCTGCAGGCTTACCTGTCAGTCTTTTTTCCCCCACCTTCACCTTATGTGGCAACTAATACCTGTCTGTGACACTCATGAAAATCAGGAGTTTTCACATAAATACCCATAGCTGGATCTTGAAAACTTCAAAGATCAGGCGCTGGTCCTTCGTCTCCAACATCTGGGCAGTTGACAGAAGCTGGGTCCTTAAGGCAGATCCATGCTTGCTGCAGGCCCCACCAGCCAGCCAGCTTTGTCCCCGGATGTCACCTGTTACCACAAGAAATACGCAGCAGTCCCAGGGAAACCTCTTGTCTTCGCTTTTCCCTGTAAGGGCTGTGGATTATTTGGCCTGGGCAGCTGTAATAAATACCATTGACTACGTGGCTAAAACAACATACATCCCCCCACCACCACCCGCCAAGCCCCCCCCCCCCGTTGTGGTAGTGTCTGGGAAGTCTGAGATCAAGATGCCCTCAGACTCAGCTCCTGCTGAGAGCTCTCTTCCTGGCTTGCAGGCAGTGTCCTCGCATGGCAGAGAGAACGCCCTGGTCCCTCTTCTTCTTATCCCATCACTAATCCTGTTGCGAGTCCTTCCCTTATGACCTCATCTAAACCTAGTTATCTCCTGGAATCCCTGCCTCCAAATACCATCCCATTGTGGATTAAGGCTTCAACATATGAATTTTGAAGGAACACAGACACTCAGTCCATACAAACTGGCTTAAGAAATGAGGTAAATCCCCCCTCCACTTTGCGTAGGGGAAGAATTTCCTTTGGTTTGCTCACATTTATTTCCAGCCCCAGATTATCCTAATGTCCTCTGCCCTAACACAAGAGATGCACAGATTTCCATGTGTCTCATGTCTGCTGGGGTGGGAAACAGGAAACCTGGATCTCCAAGTTGGTTTAGCCTCTGCACTCTTGACCCTGAGGTTCCCATGCTCCTCCTACCTTACCCATCCTGCAGGGATAAGGACCAGACAAGATGATGGCACATGGCCCTTGGGCTTCTGATACCCTGTGTGTCTTTGCTGGCTATTTCTGGGGGACATGCTAGGGATTTGTGGCTGCTCATCACCTGTTGGGGAGGGGGTGATGACTGCCTGGGCTCAGAAGCTCCCACAGTCACATGACCCCTGTTGGGGGCAGGGGTGAGCCCACCTGGAGCAGAGACTGAAGCTGCGCACCCCCAGGTACGTCAAGGCAGTGGGCCTCCCTGCCTTCTGCCTACCAGCACGGCCCCCTTTCCACTCAGCTGCGCCGAGTAATAAGAGAGGCCCCGTCCGCCCTCCTGTCACAGAGCTGCGCCATGTACTGCCTGTGCCAGCGTGTTTCTGCTTCTAATGAAGGATTTATTTAGGTCACTGCTGCCTTCTGTGCACAGCCAGGCAGATTAAACACGTTGAGCAGCTCCTCCTCCTCTTCTCTCGCTGGGGCCTCACCGCTGCACACACCTGGCCACTCCTTGCTCGTGCAGGTGCAGGGGGTGTTGAGGGAGGACCCACCACATGGCCCCTTCCCAGACAGACAGCCAGGAACCTTTCTGCATGTCACTGTCCTCTCTTCCTTGAGCTCCTCTTTGGTTGAGTCACTGCAGTACTTTGGATCATGAACAAATGTGTTTGACTAATTATCATCCCCAGATCCCATTTATACCCCACAGCCTTTCTTTTTTTTTTTTTTTTTTAGGGACAAAAATAGCTACCATGATTTGAGGGCTTGCCATGGGCCAGGCAATATGGCAATATCTGCAGCATCCACATAGAGCGTTTTAGTTAATCCTTGCAATTAGTATATAGAGCCAGTGCACTGGATCTAAGGCTCCAAGTTTCAATGCTCTCTTGTGGATTTGAAATTATAGAGCTGTGGTTTGAACCAGCGTTTTTGGCTCTAAATCCTCTGTTAATTTCAGCATGTTCCCTCTAACCCCCTCTGCAGCTAATTCCACCTCTGTAGCCAGGCTGGTCCCTCTCTATTTTGTCTACCGTGAATAGTTTCCAGTCCTGGAATTAAAAACAAACTGCCCCAACAATAGGCAGGAACAAAAACCAAAGGAACATTGGCCGCCCCCGGCCCAAGGCCATGGCGATCAGTATCTGAACCTGAATGGACCCCGGGCGTTTGGAACTCATGGGGTCCTTACCATTCTAAGGGCTTAGGGTGGCCAGGCCAGCTCCCCCAGGGAGCTTGTTAGAAACACAGACTCTTGGGCCTCTCTCCAGACCTCCTGGATCAGAATCTGCATTTTGAACTATATCTCCAGGGGACCGGTGTGCACGTCTGAGTTTGGAAAGCACTGTGCTAGGCAATTACAAAGGGGCATCCCGAGCTCCTGGGAAGGACACTGTACTCACCCCCCACCAGCAACTATTCATTCAGGTCCTTTGGCCCTAATCTGTCATCTCCTTGGAGAAGAATCTTATGTGAACTGGCTTCAGACTTCCTGTGGGACACGTTGCATTTTTCATCCTCATGGTTTTGTGGAGTTCTCAGAGGCTCAGAAACAAGACTGTGATAGAAATATTCTGGCCCCAAATCCCTGTCACGCCGTGCTGCCCTCCCTGGCTTGCCCAGATACCTTCTTCCTTCAGTTCTCCAGAGTTCTGTTCGTTATCCAGGTAGGCTTTTATAAACAGGGAGAACTCCCAGCACTGCTGTGGACACCAGGCAGCATAGTAAGGCTGGAGGAAACAGCGTTCGAAAAGTCCTCTTCGTTCTCAAGGGGAAAATGGACCAATTACACCTCCTCTCCCCAGACAGTCAATGTGACCCGGGGAAACTTATTTACATTATGTGGACTGACCTTGGGTCTTTTCTGCCCTGAACCCTTTCCACCCCATGTGAGGTAGGCCTCACAGCAATTACCATAAGTAAATCCAAACAAAAGCGGGTGTCAACATTTGTTGAAGAGTGTCATGTGCAGGCAATTTCAAGAAAATAAATATTTATGTAAGTCTTGAGATATCACTGTCCTTTCATAGACTGACAGGCACAAGCTGAATCTATTTCCTCCTTCTTGGTTTCCAAGCTGACCTGCCAAGGATGGAAATTTGACACCACCATGCTGTGCTCTTCAGTAGTTGTTTAAAGGTGAAAGTGAAGATGTTTTTGACTCCTAAAGATGAACAAAAAAACTTACACTGTTGAGTGCTCAGAAGTTTGGTTGGGTATGGAAACGACAGTTCTGTTGTTCTTACTGAGGTTTCAGTACATTCCAGAAAATTAAATCACTCAGCACCCTTGGATGCTTGTTCTTGTCTGGCAGTATAATCTCTCTCATCCTTTCTACTCTTCTCATCTTCGTGGATAAGCTCTCCCCTCTGCCTGGAATGCATTTCCCCTGCTGCCCACAGGGAGATACCACCACTCAAAGGAAAAGAAGCACAGCAGGCTTTAGAGGTGGCCCATGGAATGTTCATTCTCTCACTTCCTAGGTCTGTGACCTTGGGAAGGTCGTTGAACTTTAATAGCTTGATCGCATATCTGTCATGGGGAGAAAGGCAGGCCATTCACATTTGTTGAATGCCTGCTGTGTGCCAAGCCCTGTGCTATATATTTGGCAAGGGTAAATGTCCTTACCAACTTAATGCCGACTTAATGTTGATGGCCTCCATATGGAAGTAGGTTTTGCCCACTTTACAGAAGGGTATTTTGAGCCCTTCTCAAAAGGGCTGCCCTTCAGACAAGGAAGACCCTTATCTGAGTTCAGAGAGCTATAAGGATACCATCCTGAATCTGCCCAATTGCAAAAGCTCTTTTTTTTTTCCCACTACTGTACATTACCTTTCTGTTGCTTTAAAAAAGGAAGATAAAATGAGAATAACCACCTCTTAGTTTTGTTGCGAGTATTAGAATTCTGAGTTCATTTATGTACTCATGCTCACTGCCTGGAACACCCTGAGCACCCAGTTAGTAATCTCTTCCTTTCCAACCCTTTCATTATATCCCTTATGGGACTTGTGGTTGAGCATTTTGAGCCTCCTTGCCATCCAAGAGGAGCTACTGGTCTGTGCCAGCTGTGCTACTAATATTTGTTGAGGGGCTGGAAAGGTGTCCATAGACAGAGGGATTATAGGCAGCGCTATTTCTGATGCATTAAATTTACCTCTCGTGGAATATTCTAGTTATTTCTCTTTATCCATGAATGTGTTGCAGTGGTGGGACTGAGGGAATATATTGTAGTTAATTACATTTGAAATCTAGGTCATGATGTGAATTATGTAATAAGAAGACTTAAGGAGAAAATTAAAATATTTTGAAGGGTTATTTCACTGCTTCCCCTCCTTTTTTAATTAAAATATTTTCTAGACTCTCAGGTGATCTTGTCCAGTCACCATTAGAAATCTTGAGACCCCCTTTCAACATCTGGTTTCTGCCTGACACTCTCGGGATGAAGAACTCACTACCATCTGATACAGCCTTTTTCGTAGACAAACTGTTCGGAATGTCCTTCTATTGAATTAAGAGCCTTTCTCAGTACCTTGGGCCATTTGCTTAACCTTCTGCTACATCAACGTGTTCATTTAGCAAATAGGATCGCTAGCACCCACTGTGCACAGAAATCATACTAGGCCCCAGGGGATGTGGCAGAGAGGAGTCAGGACACCATTTGGGAGGTTCTGATATTGGCATCGCAAACAAGCAAATATAGTTCTGGATAGTACATGAGGAATATAAAACAGGATGATGGGAAAGAATATGGTTAAAAGAGAGCAGGTGGGCCCATGTTGTAGGGAAAGCCAGTGTTTGAAATAAAATCTGAATGACAAGAAAGAGCCAGCCCCAGAAAGCCTAAGCCTCAGGATGCTTAAAAGAGAGGGAGCAGCAAATAAATGCTGGTGTTCAAAGGAACAGAAAGGTCAGTGGGGTGGGAGCTTGGCTTGAAGAAGCAGATTGAGGCCAGAGGGATAGGCAGCTCTCATCCTGGGGGATCCCTGGGCTTGGAAAGGAATTTGGATTTAATTTCAAGTGCAAGGGAACCTCCATCTGAAAAATCCTGTGGGCTGCCCCTGTGTCGTGTCACCCCATGCTTGGCATGCAGTGAACACCTGCGTGGTAGGGCCCAAGGAAGCCTAACGTTACTGATGGGGAAGACTTTTGCCTTTTTACATTTTTGCAAATCAGAGCTTGGTTTATCACTGCAGGACCAAGAAAACAGCATCTTTGATAAAGGGGAGTGAACGGAGAGGGGGCTAGATCTCTCTTTGGAACCTTTTAATCCACCTACAAAGGGAAGAGGAGGGTTTGTTTTGCTCATCCTTCCAAGAAACCCTGTCCCTCATCAAAAGATCGTTACCAGGTATGAATGTTTGACAGGACCAGAGAAGCATATCATCAGGCCCAGCAACTACATGTACCCTAACTCCAGGCATCACCAAGGAGTGAAAGGGGCAGCGACATCCCTGACTTTGTCTGCTCAGGTGGAGTTTCCAAGCTCAGCCTCTACCTTTCTGGACAAGCCCCTGAATGTCTCTGAGCCTCACTTTCTTGCAGGGAGATCAGTTCTCTTGAAGACTTGGCAGTGAGCATCACAGGGGCCCAGTGTGCGAAGTTGCCAGCCTAGTGTCTGCTCAGTAACAAGTGCTGCAGATGGGAGCTGCCATCATTGCTTTTGGCAAAGCAGGAGGCCTGGGCTCCAGGTACAGTTGAGCATTCTTTCACTGCCTGTGCCAGCTCAGGGCTTCAAACTTCCAGAAGGTTCCATTTGTTCAATATTACCTGGTTCGCTCCCGGAGAGGATGATCAGTTTCTCCTTATCCTGCCTACAATTTCAACTTGGCTTCCTCCTAATTTGTGAGTGGGGTGAAGGGATCTGACTATTCAGAGAGCACTTTCTCCACTTAAATTAAGAATTGCAACTCTGCTGAGCTCTGTGTACCCCTGCGCTCCCATTTCAGCTGCAACCAGCCCATATGGCCTTGAGATGCGCTGTAGGAGTAAATGGATACGCACTGGATTCTGGGGACATGGTGGAAAAAAAAAAAAAGCAAAACATCTCCTTAATTTCATATAGGGATTATGTGTTGATGAGATACTGTTTTGGATATTTGGGTTAAGATAAAAGTATTTCTTTTTCTTAATGTGACTCCTGGGTCATTTGAACACTTATAATAAAAGCTATAATAATAGATGCTTTGTCACAGGGCGAGATATGGCTAAGTGTCAGAGACGTTGAAATAAATGATGGTTACTGCCACCTTTAGGAAGGGTGACTGTGGCCTTCATGATTGCCTAGAAATGCTGGGATTTTTCTGGGAATGTAGTAAAACTCCATGTTGTACTTTTATTTATATAACTCACCAGCTGCATGACTATTATGGGGCAAGGGCTGTGCTTGGCATTACGGAGAGGAGAAAGTATTGGTAAAAATGGAAAGTTAATCTTATAACTCAGTTAAAATGTCAGATAGGTAGCATAAGTTCCATAAATTTTGATATTTGTCTGATAAATGAAAAAAGTGCCTATGTGGCTCACATTAATATTTCTATTGGTGAATGCCTCTAGATACAGGTCACCTCAGTCCAGTCTCAAGGAAACCATTTGAGGTGGTGCACTTGTTACCATTATACAGGTAAGAAAACTGAAACCAAGAAGGGTCAAGTTGTTTTGACCAGAGACAGGATTTCTGACCCCACAGCCTGGCAAATCCCTGTTGACTTCCCTCCTGAATAGAACAAACAAATGAATCTGACCCTGTGCTATTCTGAAGTCCCTACCCTTTGTGTGAGCGGATTCCGGACTCGCTGGTCTGGGACTTTGTCACGGCTCGCTAGGTTTTTGAGGGCCTGCCTTCTTTAGGACCCCCTAAACATTGTCCTCATTTCCTGTGAAGGCCCCATGCTAGGGAAACAGCAGTAATGGCAGAGAGATGAGGACATAACTGGAATTTCAGAGCCACAGGGTTTAGGCCTAGATTTTCTATGTGACCTTAGGCAAGCTATCTTGGGCCTGGTGGCCACGGCTCTCATGTGCACTCGTGTCAGGATCCGTATGGCCATGGTGTCCTGGCTCATGGGCTCACCTGAGCCTGAGAGTCATCTCTTTCCTGAGAGTGTTAGTAAAAGGCCCAGAAATTTTGGCTGTGCCACTGAGTTCAAATTATCAGATTACCATGGGAGGAAGTTGGCTGGCAGTGACCACTGTGTGTGCGTAATATGTATTTTATAGATAGATAGATATCTGTATATGTGTGTATATATACACATATGCATGTTTTATATGTATATATATAAAACTTAGCTAAAGTTCCATACGTATACATGCTATACATATGTATATATACGTATATTTATATATATATAGCTCATACATATACATGCTTCTCTCTCTCTCTCTCTCTCTATATATATATATATATATATATATATGGTATGTGTGTATGAGACTTTAGCTAAGGTTTTTTTTTTTTTTTCTATATACCTCAAATAGTTTTGGAATGTAGAAGGCTTTAGACATAAGTAAATACATCTTTAGAAAGTATTAAAGAGAAGTGAGGAGCTTTTAAACTACTAATTGCCTGTGTGTTTTTTTTTGGTGTTGTTTTTTGTAAAAAGTATATATATATTTAGGTTCTTCTCTGCTGTCTGTTGATAATTCCCCTTTAGGGGGAAAAAAAAAAAGCTCAGATGTGCATTATACCAAGCAGGATGCCTCATAATAGAGAAGCATGAATAGTTAGAACAGCTGAATTTCAGATCTGGCCTCTGACTGTGTCATAGGTATTGAAGGATCGGGATCTGTGATTGCTTCTTGAGTCTGGAATCAGAGCTATGAGATGGGATCAGCAATAGCCATCACTAAGAGTAGTGTGATCCAGAGGTGCCTGGGTGGCTCAGTCAGTTAAGCATCCAACTCTTGATTTCAGCTCAGGTCATGATCTCAGGATCATGAGATCGAGCCTCCACTTAGTATGGAGCCTGCTTAAGATTCTTTCTCCCTCTCCCTCTGCCTCCCTCACCTCTGTCACTCTCCTCCTTTCTAAAAAGAAGAAGAAGAAGAAGAAGAAGAAGAAGAAGAAGAAGAAGAAGAAGAAGAAAACGATGTAGTATAAAGTAGTCATTCTCTCCTGCACTTCACCCACCTTACTCCTTGCACATGTGCACACACCCATACAGGAGCATACACACATGCACAAACATACATAAGCATGCATTTGCACAGGTGTACATACACACCCCAAATACGTAAAAGGAATCACAGTGGCATCCATTTGCCTTTACAGGTCGAACCCACACTGAGAAAGAAATGAAATTTTACTAAAACATACTAAAGCATTCAAGTGAGTAAGGAAGAGTTCTATGAAATTGAGCTTGTTCATTCAGTAGAAAACTTTGGACCACAGCTGATCGGTCATCCATCCTTAAACATTTTTTTTTTCTCTTTTTCTATGTATTTTTCCTAAATAGTTATATTAGCTGCTTGTGCAAGTCGCTTCTCCAGTATTCTGTAATTCTCTAAAAAATTCCAATTTTTAGTTGCCTTTTTGGGTTAATACATTTTAATATACATTTTTTTCAAAGCAGCTAATACAGTTGATATCTGAGGGAGGTAGAGCAATTGGTTTGATTATAAAAAATGGAAAACCACAAAAATTTATTTATGCATTCTGGACAAGTTTAAACTAATATAGTGAATTTTAAACCTTGCATAAAGAAGACTATGGGCGCTCTTGATGGAGAACATTTTTGCTGGCTCTATCAAGACCCCTGTTCCCAAGGCAGCCTGTCACTAACTCTTCCCTAACTGTGCTCGGACAGAGATGACTTATAAGTACTTTCAATGTCCTCTTTCCAGGAGACGGTCAAACACTTCTTGATGATTATAGTTGTTAATCAGTTCCCTGAAATGTGGGCGTGACTCCTCTGTCTTTGGGAACCCCCTGCCATCTGGCCCAGCAGTGGCTGTGTCCTTGTGGGACTTTGATGCCTAAATGTTATAAATTTCAGGTTGGTAAAGAAGAGAAGATATAAAGGAGGCAGGTTGTGGAAAGAGCCCTGCATTCAGAGTTTTGGATTTGTGCTATGAATTCTGAAGTGGACTAAATTTGTGTGTCCATAGGCAAGACTCCTATCCATAGCTGTCCTGCTTCCTACCTTGCTCTATAGGGTCACAGCGCCAATCAGCTGAGCAGACTTCATGAGCGGTGCAGCTTTGCACATGGGAAAGCCACCTCACCTGTTTGTCCTTCTAGGCTCACTTCAAACATTTTCTCTACCATGAAGCCACCCCAAGTTGTTTTAGGCAAAATGAGGGAATGTGCGCCCTCATACTACCCCACCTAAAGTATAATCACAGCAGATATAGCACTGATGCCTTCAGTCAGGTTATATCAAAGAACCTTTGCCACATTTATTCTGCAATACCGACCACCCCCAAACTCAGTGGCTTAGAGCCACAATGGAGCCAGGATGGCTGTGTTGCACACGGTGGCTTGTGTGGTGCTCTGCCGTACGTGTCTCTCCTCTTCCTATGGAGCCCAAGGCTGGCCAGGGCACATCTTGCTCACGGTCAAGGCAGAAGTGCAAGAGGGCAAATGCAAACACACAAAGCTTCTCGAGGCCTAGGCTGGGGACTGGCATGTTGTCATTCCCACTCCCAGGCCCTTGGCCAAACCCAAATCAGATTGCTGGGGAGCACACTCCCCCCACAGTGAGGCCAAAACGAGAATTGGATGCACGGAGGGGTAAAGAATGGGGACTAGTCATTACAGAATGATCAGTCCTGTTAGATCAGGAGCCCCTGGTGGGAGGTGGGCAGGAACAATGTCTGCTTCCCCATCACCCGCTCCTCTGCCTGGGGCTGGCAGGTAGTAGATATTTCCGTGATGTTTGCTGAGGTCCAAAAGACCTCTCCGACCCTTTCCTTTACAGCAGAGGTTGGCAAACTCTGACGGGCAGGGCCAATCTGACTTTTTTTTTTTTTTTTTTTTTTTTTTTTTGTGCAGAGAACTGAATAGATATAATCGTTGGGGGAAAAAATCAAAAGAAAATAGTATTTTGATGTTGCATGAAAATTATATGAAATTCCGAGTGCAGCATCCATAAATACTAAGTTTTAGTGGAACACAACCACCCCCATTCCTCTGTGCACTGGGGCCACCTGAGCAAAACGGCACATCCCGGGAGTTGCCATAGAGAGTTCTGCAAAGCCCGAAACCTTTCCTGAGCGGCCCTGCACAGTGTCACAGCGAGGGAGCCCCGGGGGGGGGGGGGGGGGACTGCCCTCCCTGCCCTGCCCTGCCCGGGACTCCGGGGTTGTCCGCTCCACCAGGCCCGGAGTGTACTGGGGGCTAACATCTCTCCCCCTTTGTTTCCTAGTAACCGGCGGCCCGCGCCCCCCATGCGTCCCTGAGCGGGAGGCAGCGAAGCCACCATGGTGTCCCGCACGGCCGCGCTGCTCCTGGGCGCCGTGCTGCTGGCCGCCCAGCTCCCGCCAGCGCCTTCGCGCCCCGCGGCGCCGGGGGCAGAGCCGGGCAGAGCCGCCCCCCTCCAGGGCGAGGGCCGGGACGGCGCGGCCCCCAACGGCTCGGCCCAGCAGCTGCCGCAGACCATCATCATCGGGGTGCGCAAGGGCGGCACGCGCGCGCTGCTGGAGATGCTCAGCCTGCACCCCGACGTGGCCGCCGCCGAGAACGAGGTCCACTTCTTCGACTGGGAGGAGCACTACAGCCAAGGCCTGGGCTGGTACCTGGGCCAGATGCCCTTCTCGTCCCCGCACCAGCTCACGGTGGAGAAGACCCCCGCGTACTTCACGTCGCCCAAAGTGCCTGAGCGCGTCCACAGCATGAACCCGGGCATCCGGCTGCTGCTCATCCTGCGGGACCCGTCCGAGCGCGTGCTGTCCGACTACACCCAAGTGTTCTACAACCACGTGCAGAAGCGCAAGCCCTACCCGTCCATCGAGGAGTTCCTGGTGCGCGACGGCCGGCTCAACGTGGGCTACAAGGCGCTCAACCGCAGCCTCTACCACGTGCACCTGCAGAACTGGCTGCGCTTCTTCCCGCTGCGCCGCATCCACATCGTCGACGGCGACCGCCTCATCAGGGACCCTTTCCCCGAGATCCAGAAGGTCGAGAGGTTCCTGAGGCTGTCGCCGCAGATCAACGCCTCGAACTTCTACTTTAACAAAACCAAGGGCTTTTACTGCCTGCGGGACGGCGGCCGGGACCGCTGCTTGCACGAGTCCAAAGGCCGGGCGCACCCCCAAGTCGACCCCAAACTCCTCAATAAACTGCACGAATACTTTCACGAGCCAAATAGGAAATTCTTCGAGCTTGTGGGCAGGACATTTGACTGGCACTGATTTGCGATAAGCTACGCTCCGAACCTTTCCTATTGTAAGTTCTGGTGTACATCTAGGGGAGAAAAACAACAACAACAACAACAACAACAAAAGAATTTTAAAAGGGCATTTAAGCTATAATTTATTTGTAAAATCCATAAATTACTCCTGTACAGTATTAGATTCACAATTGCCATATATACTAGTTATATTTTTCTACTTGGTAAATCGAGGGCATTTTGTATTGTTTTTCATGGTTGTTAACATTGTGTAATATGTCTCTCTATGAAGGAACTAAAATATTTCACTTCAAAAAAAAAAAAAAAAGTCCTGGAGACCCTGTCTTTTTTGAATATAATTAACCGGCCCCTGACTCAAAATAGCCATCTGTGTTGTACTCATTGCAGAATCTATATTCCTTTGTTACTTTAAAAAGAAATGTTTTTTTCGTGGCTATTATGCTTCTCTCTCGCCCTCTCCTTTCTTCATTGTTCATTTTAATTTTTAATGTTTCTCTGTGGTCATCAGATTTATTTTTTACTCGCATTGTGAGATTTGTCTTCACCGAGGTCCCCTATTATTGTAGAGGTGGCAGGTTCACCCATTCCCGACTTCAGCGGGTCCCTGAGCATGGATTTTTTTAACCCCCTGTAAACTCAGAGTGGACCGAGCAATATTAAGACCGGAGAAATAGTCAATACTAACAAGAAGCTCCCTTGTCACACATCTTTGCCTCAAAGAGTGCTTGCGTACATTTCCGATCTCAGCAATGGGCAAAATCTAAAATAAAGGGGATTGAAGCACTGGCCTTCAGAACGGTCTTGGGGCTGTGTACTTTGCCCCAGGTGGCAGCGGGTCTCTGGAAACCCACTTAGAAAAGAGAAATTGCAAACTGGGTGTGTCCCCATCTTGCAGGTTCTGTGGAAAGCCGACTCATGGTGTAGACTTTTGCTTAGGTTGGGAGTTTGTTCATCTATTTCCTGAAAGATCGATATCCATTTATAGACACATATTCCATATGCACTGAGACATAAATATGTGTGTGTTTTTAAAATCAACTCTGAATTTGTAGTCCGGAAATGGAAAGGAAATTTAAACTCCCAAGGGTCAAAACTGCAAAGAGAAAAGCACAAAGTGGAGGTAGCGCCTAAGGAAGCCCTTGTACCTGCACCGAGGGGAGAGAGGCCTGATTTCAGTTTCATTTCTGCACCTGAACAGCCGACCACTTTGTTGGAGGTGGTCCCGCAAGGCCCCTGAGTCATGGTTTTCTCATACGTTCTTACTCAGTTGGCCTTTTACAGAATTAAATACACTGGGTGTTTTTTTTTTTCATATTATGAAAGCAAAACATAATCATTATGTAAAACAAAACAAGAAATCCAAAATAGCCAAAGAAACCCATTTCCTAACAAGAGTTTATCTTTAAGGCAGAGGAGTGAAATGGAAATTATATACAACTCATTGAAAATGCCCCCAAACAATCCTGGGAAGTAGGAATTATTATGGCGAGTTCAAGGAGGAAGAAATAGGCATGGAGAGGATAAGGAGCTTGCCAAGGTCACACTGACTCTAAGCCAAGGCTCGGAGTCCACTCAGAGCCAAAGTACAGATTTGTGGTGTTTTGGTTTTATCCTACCCTACTCTTTCTGAACTCAAAAGGAAAGGCCCAGACTCAGAGACAATTCTTCCTGACTTAACCTGACATTCCTTCCCTGGTGCCAAACATCTCCCACCTCAAGAGGTGTGACTGAGCCCAAGGAGAGGGGCAAGAAAGAGCCTGTGCTTTTCTCAGCGGTGCGATCAGGGAAGTGAGTCACCTTAGAGGCAGCAGCTGCAGCCTGACCTGACCTTGCTGTGGCCCAGGCCCCACCCCTGGCCATGCAAAGACAGCAGGAAGAACGCCTCCCGCCTCTGAAATCTGGAAGGTTGTCCTTACACAACCAGATCCCCCCAGGGGGTGTGGCCACAATATTTCTAGCAGGCTTCCCATTGACATGGCACTTTGTAATCCGGAGAATGCTTCCCTCCACAGTGCACCGTTGGATCTTGCTTTATCACACCCATGAAGAGCTTAAAGTGAGTTTCCAAGATTGCCCAGGAATTTGGTGTGGAGACTCCAATGCGAGTTTTCAGAGTTTCCAAAGCATCTTTTTTGCAAAATACCTATGGGGGTCTGTGCCCCAGTGGGGATGCTATGCTTGAAGCATGCAGTGAGGGCATCAGAGATGCTGGGCAGGCATGGAGGAAGGAAGGACCCAGCACTGGGGACACGATCTAGTGGCTCGGGCTAGCACAGTTCCTGGTAGGGGTGGTCCAGTGTAAAAAATGATAAAGTGGGTATAAAGTCAATAATTGTAGATTTGGGGTGCGGGATCATGACTGAGGATGTGTTCATGGAGTTCTACATGGAGGAAGAGGTCAGGAGTCCTAGTGGTTCTCTGTTACTCCCTTTATGGCAAAAGTCCAGCCAGTCTTTCAGAAGATACAAGAACTTGTACTCCAGTAGCCCAGGCATTTCGATCTCATCTGAGCACTTCCAAATTCAGAGAAGGCCCTGCATTGGACCTGGGCTTGCCTTCCTAGGGGCACAAATGCAGTGACTGGAGCCAGATGGGCTCCTGATCCCTCTCCAAATGCCGAATCAATTCTATTAACAGAGAGATGCCAGCTACAGGGAGTGAAGTTCCTGCCCCGATCCCCCCAGGCCCAGGGGCAGCCTGGGAGCCTCCAGGTGGGGCGTTCCAGAGAGGCAGCTGGGAGCAGCTGAGAGCAAAGCCTCAGCTATTGTATTTGATGGACAGCCCCTCCCTGCCCCCTCCGTCCAGTAGTCAGGTAGTGCTGAAATCCCATTGCCACTATTTAGTTATCAGCTCACAACCTAAAAATGTGCTAGTTTAGCAAAAATGACCATGTGCCTCTGAGCACAGGGGGGCTTGTTCTTTCAATCCTGGAGACTATTACTCAACTGAAGGGAGATGTAGGGCAGAGGAGTCCAATGCGCAGGTTTGGGTGACTGCTACTCAAAGAGGTGGGATCCAAGATCACCACCGAGAGTTCAAGTGTTCACTCTATGTCTTTTTTCCTTTGAGCCCTACTGTGTGCTTAGCATGGTGTTACGCCCTCAGGAGTGAAAAACAAAACACAATAGGCACTAAGAGTCACTAATTCTTCTGGATTTAAATAAAATGCTTGGAGGGGGTAGGAAGGCAAGGGAATGACGCTAACTGTCCTTGGACTGGCCAGACACTATGTTCTGTATTTTCTCGTGTCATTTGGGAACGTCGCTGGGAGGAGTCAGCTAGCCCCAGCACAGAAGGAAGCAGATGTAAGAAATGGACCTACCCTCATTGTTGGAGAAATAAGAGGGATATCACTCGCTCCAGGGTGGTAGTTGTTCCTGAGATGGGGAATGTGGCATTGAGAGTCCTAAAGAGAAGGTGAAAGATGGCAGAGGCATCTCTTGAAATGTCACTACTCAGGAGTAGGAAGAGAAGAAGGATCTTCCCAAAGGGCATGGTCATTAACACCCGGGCCACAGGGAAGCTTCTTGGAGGAATTGTCATGATGCTGGGGAATGGAAGGAGAAGGATGTAACCAAAGCAAGGGCATTCCGGACAAGGGCCCTGAGGAATCAAGACAGTGGTGATGACGGAGTTGGGGGAAGGAGGAAGGGGATGCGGGCAACAGACTTTAAACACATTGGGAACTCACTTTGTGGCCTTGACATCTGCTTTCCAAGTGGTGGAAATTTTCTTAGCAAGCACCCGTGTATCTCTGTCTCTTGCACAGGCATATCTTCACAGAAAAATAGCTATCATTTATTGCACACCCCGCTATTTGCTTAGTGTTTTAAATATGTTGCTTCTAATCCACAGGACAATTATGAGAAGTAGGAAATGCCATGATATTGATTTTACAGAGGAAGAAACTCAAACTCAGACCACAAAGGGCTTGCCCAGGATGCCAGAGCCGGTGATCTGTTACAACTGGAACTTAAGTCTCCGATATCCTTGCTCTGCCACTTTGTGATCCGTGCAATCTTGGCTGAGGGGAGGGAGAAGCAAAGCATAAACATCTGTCTATTACTCAGCGCAGAGCGTGTAAGAGAAATGATGGGCACCCAGGATGTGCCAGTGCACAGATAGGTTATACCAGAAGGTCTTCAAGCAGGAGTGGCTGGGGACTTGATCATGTGCCTATAACAGGCTCCTTCCTGGCAGACATTTATTTAGGAGGCCTGTACTTGGACTCACAAAGGACAGTAGGGTGGAGCTCTCCAAATGGCAAACAGGGAGTGAGGACCACAGCTACAAACACTCAGCAGAACTTCGAGCTGCTTGGCTGAAATATCTAGATGTAGGAAAATGTCCTTAGTTCTACAGTTCATGCTCATATCAAGATATTTACTCCCTTTCCTCCAAATTCCCGTTAGGTCACCTGAGAGAAAAAGCATTTAGAGCCAGGAGTCCTGGGTGTGTATCCCACCTTTGCCAATTACTGGGCATGTGGTCTTGGGTTCAAATTCTAAGAACCTCAACATCTTTCTCAATATAAGTGGGCCGATTCTGTTTTGTGGGGAATTCAATGAGATAAAATAGGTAAAAAACCCTCTAAAAAAAAAAACCCCTCTAAACTCTATGGGGATATGGATTAGTGGTTAAAAGCATTTCAGATTTTAGGAAACAGACCAAAACTGCTTTTGAACCAGTCTACAGACACCCACTGCCTTTGTCTCCCTGTCCACTTCCAGCTATGGGGCTGTACCTACTCTTGTCAGTACCCCATCCAGATCCCATTCCTAGTAAGTGTCCCACCTCCAGCTGCCAAAAGAGTTGGTGCTCAGGGCTTCTGGAGGATTCCCCTGAGTTGAAGGAGCTGCCTTACCTAGAGGTGCTTGGGGACTTGAGCTCACTCAGTTTTCCTGCTTTCTTGGGGGTTGCCTGTGACTATGATTAATGCACATGGGTAGGCTTGTCAAATAGGGTTGAGGGATAGCAGTCTAGCCTGCTGGTCCTGGGGTGGAATGACCTCTGTGCAATTCATGCTCCAGAACACCAAGCGGTATCAGGCCAATGCCAGACTTCTCCTGAAACCACACTTTGCTTAGCTTCTTTCCCTACCTTGTCCTGTGTCCTTCATCGCCTTACCCATTTCTTTCATAACCCCATTCTCAGTAGATGACTTGCCCAGGAAGACAGGGAGCCCCATCCCAGGCTTTGCTTCTAGGGCATCCAATCTAAGATAGGTAACTTGCAGAAATGTTTTAGTCTCTGTACTTCATGTGGATAATATGACCAACCCACCAGATAATTATAATTCTTTCAGTTAAATAAGAGACAAGAGGGACTGAATTTGTGTTATTGGCTGATACACAAAAAATGCTGAATATAATAGTCGATACAATTGTTACCAAGTAATAGTCTCTTTTTTTGGCTTATCAGACTATCAAAATAGTGTTAATGCATCAATATCAAACAAATTCCACCTTCCTAAAGACTTCCTTGTTCTCATAAATATGAAGGCACTGTTCCATCTGATTTATATTCTAGGGGATTGTATCTCTACTGTTCATCAAATAGTTTATGTGGATCTTTTGTATAGCTAGTTCTTTCTCTTGATTGCAATACCTTGGCACCTAACACAGTGCCTGGCATAGAGTAGGTAAGAAATACTTGTTTGTGGATGGAATCGTAACTCCAGTCCAGGAGTCAATCTGATGTGAAAACACCCACTATCATGTCCCAGTTTTGTGGTCTGGCTGGCCTCCTGGGAATACCTTCTCTAGCACTTCATAATATACTGCCTCATTTAATCCTTACAAATCTCTGAGCAAATAATCAATCCAAACTCCATGTTTTTGCTGACCAGATCCCCAGCAAATAGGACACTGCAAATGTTTACGGACTAAATGACTCATGGAGGTGCCCAGGCTCTTCCGCTATGCCATAGTGCCCAATGCATCCTGAATATTACACTAATAGAGAATCTAGTATTCTCCAAGACAGCCCATTACATCTCCAAACTGGGCTATTAAAATTCACACTTCCTGTACCAAACTTCTCTTCCTTAGCTTCCTCCCATGGATACAAGGTCTACAACAGGGTGTCATAAAGAACAAGCCTCATACCAATTTCTTGTGTTGGCACACTGGAAAGAAAGAGCACTGGCCTTAGATTCTAAAGACCTGAACTTAGGGGTTTGGCTCAGCCTTTTCCATAACTATGTGATATTGGGTGTTTTCCTTAACTTCTCTGAATTCCAGGTACTTATTTGTAAAATAGGATAAATGATGCCTTCTTTGTAGAGATTCTATGAGTATTACACAGCTAGTGGACAATGTGAAAATAAAAGAGATCCTAATTCTATAAATATTCTTCTAATATTGAAAAGTAACTCAGATCTCAAGATTGGTATCATCCCCTGTAGAGGGTAATGGGATAATAGGTGAGTGTTTACCAAAAGCTAGGTAGGTATTCTCTCATTTAATCTTCACATCAGCCTATGAGCTGGGGACTACTATTAACCTTTTATGGATGGGCAGTCCGAGGCACAGAGATATTAAATGTCACACGGCTAGTAAATGGTAGAGCCAGATTTTTTCCTTGAGTAGTCTATCTTCATAGCTAGCATATTTCACTTCCGGGCTACTTTCTCTTTTAATGCAAAAGAGACTTTCTCCAAAATATCTGCTCATGGAAAGAGCTAGAGCATGAAGAAGGCAAAACTAGAGATCAGGAACCTAAGACAAATACCAGCAAAACATAGTAGGTGGAATTCACGAATGGCTGTCTGTGCTCCTGGCCCTTATTAAACATATTCTATATGGTTCTCACCCCTTGAAAATTCACAGGACTTGCAAATAAGTTGGGATATCTATTCTCTTAATTAGGTTACTTCATATGGCAAAGACAATGGGGTGTGACTGTATATGATATAGGAGACTAACTTAGTGGACTGGAGAGAAAGTCTCCCACTGGCTTTGAAGAAGTCACCTATACCATGTTGTGAGAGGCATAGAAAGGGGCGGGGGGGGGGGGTCAGTGTGCCAAAGGACTGTAGTGGCCAGTAATGCTGAGAGTGCTCTACCGTCCCATCCACCTGCCCCTCCAACCAACATTGAGCCAAAACAAAACAAAACAAAACAAAACAAAAAACAAAAACAAAAACAAACAAAAAAACCCAAAGCCCTTAGCCTCACCTTTGCAAAGAACTTCATATTCCAACAACCTGTGAGCTTGGAGGAGGGCCCCAAGCTCCAGATGACAAAGCAGCCTGGCTGAAGCATTTAAGAGCTGCCTGGTGAGAAGGAAGCAAAGCTAGCTACAACTTGTTCAAACTCCTGCCCCATGGAAACCGAGGTGCTAAGTGTACGTTGGTTTACCCTGCTAAGTTTGTAGCTATTCGTTATGTGTACATAACTAATGCAAAAGCAAGTCATGATGCCACTCGTCATGGCTTAAGCTCACTTTTTCTTTTTTTTTAATTACATAACATAATTTTGTTTTTTTTTCTGTAGTTCTATTGCTCCTTATAAACACAATCAGTGATTTTGACAAGCATTAGGATGTCTCTCATTTTGATTCATAGTTCATCATTATTCCATAGGATAATTTACAATAATTTCACAACTTTTCCACAAGGAAATATTCATGTTGGTTTCAATTATTTGTTATTGTAACATTTCTTCAGTAGATACGCCTGTATATTTATCTTGGAGTATATTAGCTACATAATTGTCATTAGAATTGATTTCAAAAATTTGTAATGCTGATGCAAATCATATATATATATATTTAATATTTGATAAGTTAAAATTTATGGTTCCAAAATTGATTACCAATTTATACTCTCACCAACAAAGTATGAGGTTTCCTATTTCAGGAGACCATTTCAGTGAATAAAATCAAACTTAATATCTTCCAATTTTATAATTGAGAAATAATTTCATTGTAGAGTTGCATTCCACTTATTAGTGACATTTCCCAGATATATATATATTGATTTTTAGATATATTATTTGCAGACCTCAGGACTTAAGAATATGACCTTATATGGAAAAGGGGTGCTGCAGATGTAGTTAGCAAAGATGCAGTGATGAAGGTGGTGCAGTGGCCTCCTAATTCCATTGATTCCTGTGCTTGTAACATGACAGTCAGATGGAGACAAGGAAGGAAAAAGGGCTGCAAAAGGGAAACCCCCAAAATTGTCCTCAAATTTCTTATAGTTATGGAGAAGCAAGAGGGATTCCTCAGTAGGTTCCAGACAGAACATGGCCAGTCCCTACAACCTTTGGAACTGTGTATGAACAGCAGAAATGCATTTTTATTGTTTTAAGCCACCTAGTTTGTGGTGCTTTGTTATGGCAGCCCTAGAAGCTCACTTTTTCTATGATTTCTCTTGAAAACAAACACAACGCAAGGTTGTTACCCAAGGAATGCGTGTCTATTGTATGACAACCAGATCCTTCAAGTAAGACTATTCAGAGATCATCATTATCAACATTTTGGTATGTTGTAATGGCTCCACATTTTTCCAATTCATGAGTATGTGTGTATCTGTGTACGTATATTAAAATTAAGTTATGTCTTTTTGATAATTCACCCAAAAACTGGAGGAAAAAAGAAAACCAGTTGATATCTGTTGATGCAGCTCAAAGTGATCTTAGAAGTCAGTTAGGCCAATCTTCCTGTTTTATGGATGAAAAATGTGAGGGTATGGAGAAGTAGTCAGTGGTCACACTCACATAGTTAATAGCAGAAACCAGATGGTCACTCAGAACAACTTCCTGGTACCTGTTCAATTGCTTATCTAACTCCCCACCTGACAGTTTGCACCCTAAGTGGAAGATAGTGCCTCACATGGTCATTTGCATAAAGCAGATATCTAGTTGATAGTGGTCCAGGGAAGTTACATTCCTCATTTAGTCATGTGTTTGTTGTGGTGGGAAAAGCAATAAAAGCTAAGCAGACCTGGTCTTCCAGTCACCTACAGATGTGCCAAAATATCACTCTAAAATGTAGTGGTTTGATGCAACAATCGATTATCTCTCCAGGTTCTGGGGGTATTCTGGGAACAGTTGGGCAGGTCTTGCTCAGGTGCTCACCTAAAGTCAGGTAGTAGCTAGGACTGACATTGTCTGAAGTCTGGCCTGGGCTGTACATCCAAAGGCTTCTTTCACTGCATGTCTGATGTCTCAATTGGAATGACTGCAACACACGAGGCTGCCTGGTTACCACTGTTTCTCTTTCTTCATGTGGCTACCTCGGACTTCCTTGCAGCATAGCAGACTTAGGGTCATTGGTGGGACTTCTTGCATGGCAACCGGCTGTCCCAAGAGTAGGTGTTCCAAAAGACCAAAGCCAAAGTTGCAAGGGTAACATATTAAACTACTTCCACATTCTATTGTTTCAATAGGGCCAGCCCAGATTCAGTATGATAAAGGACTACATAAGGAGCTGAATAATAGGGGGTGTGGTTGTTGGGGGGCCCTCTTTGGAGACTAGTTACCATACTTGGTTGTTCCTTGACAATGAAATGGACAGAACACCTACCTAATGGATCTCTGGTCATACTTAAAAGGGAGATTAATATAGGTATGAGCTTTCATGAACCCTAGAGTCCATTATACTAATGTAAGGTGTCATTATTGTAAGTCCTTGGGCCTGTTATATAATTTCAACTCTTTTGACCTAAGGCATTTGACTATTTTCAGCCCTATCTTTTGATCATATGTGATGGCGATTAAGTGATTTTGCATAAATCATTCATTCCATAAGTAGGATGCCGACATGCACACTGTTTAGCTTTCACTCTTTTTTTGACATAGCTCAACCAAACCATCTAAGGAAAAAAAAATCTGCTCAGAACAAACAGTAAACTGGGGTCAGTGTGGAAAATTTTGTCTTTTGTGGGTACAAACCCTGGCAGACCTAGAGGACCTCTTGGATAATTTGTCACACATGAGAGAATGTTGCTGAGACATTTAACACTGCATGTTAAAAGCTGTACACAGTTTTTAAAAAAGAATGCATGGTAGACTCCATTTCCACTTTTCTTAATTTGGAAGTTCTATCTTTAGCAGCAATTTGCATTTTCCACACAATTAAAGACTGTACCTAGTTCTGATTTGCACTTCAAGTATCCAATTCAGCTGTGATTTACATTTTTTTCCCCTCTGTCTGTTTATCTGCTTCCCAGTAAGAATACTGGGTTTCTAAATCTTGCTATAATCACATGTAATGTGGGTGACTCTGGACAAATGTGATTAACCATTGCAGAGGGTCAGTTTGCTAGTATATTAAATGGGAATAAGATTTTATTTAAGGAATTACTGTACATCTTTTTTTTTTAAGATTTTATTTATTTATTCATAAGAAACAGAGAGAGAGAGGCAGAGACACAGGCAGAGGGAGAAGCAGGCTCCATGGAGGGAGCCCAATGTGGGACTCAATCCCGCGATCCTGGGTCTCCAGGATCAGGCCCTGGGCTGAAGGCGGTGCTAAACCACTGAGCCACCCAGGGGTCCCAGGAATTACTGTACATCTTAAAGGCTATGAGCACATCTAGGGACAGAGTAGGCATCTGATACATGTGCATCTATTGTTCTTTTAATTCACCCTTTGTGGGCCCATCCAACGGATCTGTGAATAGAACGAACTGCTGGTAATAGAATCGTCCTTCAGCTATTACCTTCCAACGTGAACACCAAAACCGACACATCTGAAGGCAGTGAGGTTTTCTGTGCCTCTAAACATAAACAGTCATATAAATCCAAGCCACAGGCAAATATACACAATGTTTGAGACAATTACCCAGATAATAAAGGTCTGTTCTTTTCCTGAAATATTCAAATAATGAAGAAGAAAAGTTTGAACACTCTTTGTTTCTTTCTTCTCTATATATAACAGATGCATTTACAGAACAGTTGCATTCTCTTCCACAGGTCCCTGGATGTGGCTACCCGTCATCCTTGAAAAGAGTTCCTTGATCCTCCTTTCATCTTGTGTTCTAGACTTTAGACCCTTCAGAGATCAAGTGACTGCATCTTGGGGGCACATCAGAGCTCTGTCTAAAGCTCTGTGGGAAGCTGAATAATGCCCCCTGAAGATGTCCACACCCTAATCCCCTAGAACCTGTATATATATATATATATATATACCATAAAAGGAGAATAAAAATCCAATCTTAGGCTGCATTTAATTGCAAGCAACCCAACTATGTTATTGATTCATTAGCAGTATATGCAGAAGGACTTCTATAAAAGTGCTAACTCTATGCGTCATCATTGCATGACAATTCCAGTTTCCAATCACTGCATTATTTGACAGTTTATAGATGGGAAATAAACATTATACTTAATATGAAGCAGACCTAATTACACCCACTTTTCATGTGTCTAACTTCTGGCTTAGTTTCAAACCAAACAAATCATTCATAGTCATCATCTGAGCTACTGTACACAGTTTTCAAGTTCTCCCATCCTAAGAAGGACACTATTGACTGTCCAGATGATGCTGTTCCCAAGCTACTGGGAAGTGTTTAGCATCAGTCTAATCTTTCCAGGGTGAAAATTAACCCATGGCCTTGTCAGTTCTGTCTGATACAAATTCACCATCGCAGGTTGAGGTTAGCTAACCAAATTGTTTGAAATAAATGCTAAAAAGATGAGGTTCTTGATAAACAAAGGCAGATAATATGCTTAACCTCTATTAAAAATAACTGAAAAAAGAAGAAAAAAAGTAACTGAAAGAACAAATTAAGGGTGGGAGGCACATTGAAATACTAGGTTTTTTTGTTTGTTTTATTTTGTATTTATCCACCAGTCATATGGGCAGAGTGATTGAGTGGTTATCATTATTTCTCATATACCAACTTCCTAGATATTGAGTGGGGAAAAAGTCATAGAATTAGAAAGAAGACTGCTCTACATTTAATTTCATAGAGAGTTAATTGTGCAGATATGCATAGTCTGATAGAGAATTTGACACATTAGAGTTTACAGTTTGATTTCTATAACAGTTCAGTAATTTAAAAGAAGCCCCAAGCAGGGGAGCATTTCTCCTAAGAAGGGTTTCTAGGTATAAAGTGTTCAAGGGATTTGGGGCTGGTTAAGGAAAATGATTGTTTATTGAGTGGCACTTGGACAGGGTTGCTTGAGGGGAGTCCACACAACACAAGCAAGGGGATTATCATTCAGAAGAGGAGGAGGGCAGAGAACTTTGGGGGAGAGGGGGGTCTGAACGGGACTTAGAAGTCTAAAAGATGTCACTCAGCAGCATGGCCAGGAGTCTCTGAGTCAAAGAACTCTGAAGGGCAACAGCTATCTGGGGACTTGTAACTACAAGTCTGTCTCTTGTCAAGGGCTAACAGTTGCTGGGTGAGGCTTTCCGGGGCACACAAAGCAGGCAGTGTCCAGTTGGCTAAAAATCTGCTTGTTTGGGTTATGTTAAAATTAACTGGATGTGTAAAAATTTGAGTTAGGGGTCAGCGGGCTTTTGGGCTAATGAATCTCAGCCTGCCATGAAGATGTAAACATTCAGGATTCCAAAGCACACAGGCTATCTTTGGGCCATTTTTTATAACAATAAGGTCCCAGAATGTCTGCCTTGCTGACAAGTGGGCTTCCGTTAACCCAGAAGATCCAGCAAGCATTTGTTTGTACCCATTTCCTATTGACACTAACAAATTACCATAATCTTAACTAATGACCTAAGACAATGCACATTTATTATCTAGCATTTCTGGTACATGAAAGAGTCCAAAGTCCATCTCAGTTAGCTAAAGTCCAGGTATTGGGAAGGAGTTGTCCCTTGTGGAAATTCTAGGGGACAATCTTTTCTAATGTATTTTATAGCTTCTGGAGGCTGTTCTCATTCCTTGGCCAGTAGCTCCCCATCACTGCTCTTCTTCAGACACCTGCTTCCTTCTTATAAGGGCCTTTAGGATTACATTGGGCTCACCCAGATAACCCAGAATAATCTCTCTACCTCAAAATTCTTACCTTGATCCCATCAGCCAACTCCCTGTGCCATGTAAGATGCCATATTCACAGGTTCTGGGGGATTAGGGTGTGGACATCTTCAGGGGCCATTATTCAGCTTCCCACAGGGCTTTAGACAGAGCTCTGATGTGCCCCCAAGATGCAGTCACTTGATCTCTGAAGGGCCTAAAATCTAGAACACAAGATAAAAGGAGATCAAGGAATTCTTTTCAAGGATGATGGGTAGCCACACCCAGGGACCTGTGGAAGAGAATGCAACTGTTTTGTAAATGGAAAGGTGAGGATAGAATTCATGGTTTGAAGGAGTTCTTCCAGCTTGGGGCTTCTTTCTGATTCTCAGCCTTGGGGCAGGTTGAGAGATGGGAGCTGATAATGTCAGGCTAGTGTCCAATTCCCTCAGTTTCTTTCCTTCCCAGACCATCCCATCCTGTCTTCTCTTTTCAGTTTGGATCTTTCTGTCTGTACCCTGAATCCTGCTGTATGTCCTTCATCTGGACATTCTTTCAACACATTGCATGAGGCTTCTGATGTACGACAAATGGAGACAAATGGCTCACACAGTCTCTGTCCTGAAGGAGCCCACATCCCAGAGGAGGAGACAGAGATGAGGGGAAGACCACAGTTCACTTGTAAGCCCTGCTGGAGTGGTGGACAGAGGACAGGGTCCAAAGGGGCATGATAGTCATCTGGCTTGGGGAAAGTATCACAGGACAGGGGATATTTGATCCAAGACTTGACAGATGGTCCTGGGTTTGCCTCCATGCCACCAGTGGGCACAGCCCCCATTCTTCAGTAGATTCCTGAAGATTGTCTTAAATTCCATCTCTGCTCCTCCATCAGTGTCTTAATGATGACTTATACATACAAGGCACCAGGGAGCTTTTTAAAAAGTTGAACTAAGTGGGTACCTTGGTCACTCTGTCAGTTAAGCATCTGCCTTGGGTTCAGGTCATGATCCCAGGATCCTGGGATTGAGCCCCACATTGGGCTCCCTGCTCAGTGGGAAGTCAGTCTACTTATCCCTCTCCTCCCTGTTCATGCTCTCTCTCACTATCTCTGTCTCAAATAAATAAATAAAATCTTCAAAAAAACCCAAAAAACTTAACTAAGAAGATTCCACTTCCAACAGATTCTGCGTCACACTGAGGGGCCTGGGCTTTGGGAATCTGATTTTTTTTTCTCTCTCTTTTTTTAAGAGCCACAGTTATTCTGATATACACAGAGTGATTCAATGGTCATTCTGTGATTTGGATCAGAGGACGGATACCTGAGAGTGTCTCTTTGCTTGATGGAGTTGAGGCAGTGCTCCATGATGGTGGAATCACAGTGTGAGTCAGGGTGCTGGGTTCGAATCTCTGTGTCCACAATTGTGTGTTTCCTGTTCATTCCTGAATCTTCCAGGCCTACCACAGTGCCTGGTTTATGCTATCTCTATTTAATGGATGAATAAATGAATCATCTGTCATATAGAAACTGACACCAGAGAGAACAGGAAGGCAAACTTTGAAGATCAGCAAAAGACAGACAACTTGGGCAATGGAGAGCATCTCATGTTTCACCCTCATTATTCCCTGCAATCTGTGCATTGGTGGTCAGCTATAGAAAGTGAGACTGAGAGACAGCCAATAACTTCCCCAAGGACACATAGACAGAGACAGAGTTGGAATTCTAATCCAGGTCTATTTGACCACCAGCTCCATGCTTTAGCTATCGCACCTGTTCGGAATGGCATACACTTGGGGTGCCTGGATGACTTAGTCAGTTAAGCATCCGACTCTTCATTTTAGGCCAAGTCATGATCTCAGAGCTGTGAAATCAAGCCTCATGTCGGGCTTTGCACTAGGCGAGGAGCCAGCTTAAGATTCTTTCTCTTATCAGTGACGGTGACAAAACATGAGAGACACCTAACTCTGGGAAATGAACAAGGGGTCTTGGAAGGGGAGGTGGGAGGGGGATTGGGGTGACTAGGTGATGGGCACCGACGGGGGCACTTGGTGGGATGAGCACTGGGTGTTATGCTATATGTTGGCAAATTGAACTCCAATAATTTTTTTTTTTTTTAAAGATTCTTTCTCTTCCTCTCCCTTTGCTCCTCCCCAACCTCACTTAAAAAAAAAAAATTGAGGAGCACAGATGTACTGATTGGTGAGTGGAAGAAATAGTGAAATAGGGAAGGGCTGACAAAGACCTCAGTCATAGGCAAAGTCTCTGCACTGTGAGCACTGCCCATATCCTCCATGCAAAATTGATAGATGCTGGGATTTCTAAACAGTTAGGGTTTAGATACCTGAAGAGATAAGTCATTTCAGGATTTATGAAAGAAAGAGGAGAGGAAGGAGAAGAAAAATGGGAAGGGGGGAGGAGGGGGAGGAGGGGGAGAGGGAAGGGAGCGATCAGGAGGGAAGGAGGAAGAAAAAAGAAAGTAACCAAGTGGGGCATTTAATTGACTTTTTGTTCACATCAGTATTTCATCCTTGGCCAGCAATTATGCACTTGGAGTTGTTTACCATCCTGGAGGGATTTCTCAATAGTTCCCTGTGAAGGATTCCTCCGTGCTCCTCAGCGGAGAGCCAAGACTCCTCCCAGCTGGGAGGCTCCCTCTCTTTGCCTGCGGTCCCCCTGAACCCATTCCAGAACCTGCTTCTCTGGCGGGCAGCCAGGGGCTCCAACAAACACTGTTCTCTCAGCACAGAGACCAGGTACCGTTGTACAGACGGGCGGCTGGATCTCTGGTGCAAATCCGGGAGAGATACTCATCCGAGCTGGTGTTTCTCTAGACAACACAGGGCTGTGTCCTGTTGGCTGAGACTCTGCTGGATTTCAGAGTGCAGCACCAAGTTTTAGTTCATCTATTCATTGGCTCTGTGATTTGAGACAAATGCCTCCACCTCTCTGAGGCTCAGATTTCCTTCTCTGAAAAAGGTCATACAGCTAGAGTTCTTTAAGATCTTGGCATGTTCTAGAACATCGTGACCTCTCTCGAGTGAGAACAAGAGGGGCGTTTGGTCTGTTCCCTCTCCTGTCTATTCTTCTTTCGCTCCCTTCCTCCCTTCCTGTTCCTTTCTCCCTCTTTTTTCTTTCTTTCTTTTTTCTTCTTTCTGTCATGTGCCAAGATTCTAAGTTAACAGGCTGCTTTAGCTGAAATTAGTACCTTAGATTTTTTTTTTTAATCATCCCGGGTAGGAGCCAGAGAAATGATCTCTGAGAAGCTGTGACCATGTTGTGATGCTCTTCGACGAGGAAACTGGAGGATCCCTTCGCAGCCGCTCCCTCTGTCCTGAGAGCCATCTATACACAAATCTTGTTCTCAAAAAGTCACTCCTGCCATCCAGGAGGTTTAAGTGGGGGCGTTCAGCAGTGATTTGAGAGTGCAAGACATTTTTCACTTCACATGGGACCTTGATCAGTCATTCTGCAGTGGGAGAGGCTAAGTCCTCTCTGTCTTGGTCTCCAGGGCAGCCTGGCCAGGACCAGCAAGAGGGTAATGGATGTAAGCTGTGTGCAAACTACACTGTATCACTGGGGAAAGGGAGATGGTGCTTGAAAGTCTGTTTTCAGAGATTTTCATGCAGGAAAGGAGACATGGAGAAGAGCAGCCCAAGGAACTGGTTTCATGAGAGATTCTGTGGGATTGGGGGAAGATCAGGGCTTCTTTGGGGCCCAGCAAAATACAGCTCCCGGTGCATCTTCCAGTCCCTATTTTCCCTTGCCATATCAACAGCAGGGACAAGTGGCATGGAGACTGCAGTGCTGAAGTCCCTGGGTGCTCTGAGGATTTTGTGTGAGCTAGAAACAAATTTTTGCTTCCAAAGTAATCTTTGAGATTCAGGGGCACTGCTGTTGTAGAGACCATAGGTTGTATGATACAACCTGAGTTTAAGCAGACAGACAACCCACAAGGCAGTGACCATGGGCTGTTCACTGTGAGCAGGTGATGATAGGCTCCTGTTGGGGGTGGAAGAGAGAATTGGAAGATGTTGGTGAGAGGAGCTGGGTTGTGCAATCAAGCTATAGGGTTTGATGAACAAAATGTAAATATCATCTTGCTTGGACACAGAGTACATGTCTGTGGTGTATTTTGTCTCTGTGAACCTTTCCTCCTTGGAGGTGAGGAAATTGAAGCTGGGGTTTGAGCCCAGGGCCACCTCCCACGACAGCAAATTCTCCCTATCACACAACACTGAACCTGTCCTCCATTTTTCTCTGCTCCGCTCCCTGCGCCTGCATGTGCATCATTTTAATATATGCATTTAATTTATGCATAATCATAGCACATTATGTATTTCACTATCACTGCACTAGAGGCAAGGGACCTTTCCTGCCAAAGACCCTAACATATTCATGGCATACGAAGCAAAACTTAATATTTGGAATACCTCAAGCTTAGGTCCTCTTCCTATGAGAAATACTTGGAGTTGAAAACCCTTGAGCTCTTGTTCCAAAGCCATGGAGCTAGTAGAATTGAGAGGGTTTCAAATGTGGAGGAATTTGTTTTTCCTTGGCAATCTCATCACTCAAACAACCTCTAGTTTTTAAGTGCTACACTTCTGTGATGTACTCTAGGCTGTCATTAATAAACATGAACTTTTTAAAAAGATTTATTTATTTATTTGAGAGAGAGAGAGAGAGCACGCACTAGTATGAGTGAAGGGAGGAGACGGGGGAAAAAATCTTCAAGCAGACTCTGTGCTGAGCGCAGAGCCAGACCTGATGTGGGGCTGGATCCCAGGACCCTGAGATCATGATCTGAGCTGAAACCAAGAGCAGGACACTCAACTGACTGAGCCACCCAGGAGCCCCCATGAGTAGGTTTTTGAAGTTTATATAAATGTCAGTAAAGAAGGGATGGGAACAGATAGCAGAAAGCAGAAAACAGTTGAATGTGTCAGGAGCTCCAATTCCATGGCTGGCTGCCAAATGCATGGTGTTCACCTTACCTGTGCTGGCTGTGATCTTCACAGGGGATCCACTCCCTGCTTGCATACCTTGCTGGCTGACCATTGATGGAAAGGAAGTTTGCTTTTTGTTTTGTTTTTTTTTTGTTGTTGTTGTTGTTGTTTGTTTGTTTGTTTCTGAATGCAGCATTCAAGGCCTTTTGCAAGTTTGACCTGACTTTACTCTCCTGTCTTCTTTCTCTACACCTCCATGTAACTTAGCCACATTTCAAGCCACGAGAGTGCCAGACACACTATCTGGGAATCCCCAAAAGACCATAAGTTTCACATCTCTATTTCATTTTTACTAGAAATATTTTCCTCTTCTTGCTGCAGTGATCTATGTGACTTTCAGAATCCAGCTGAGATACACCTTGTGGATTTAACTTCATAGATAGAAAGATAGCATCTTCACATCTCCCAAGTAAATTTTATTTTATTTCTTTTATTTATTTATTTTTTAATATTTTTATTTTTATTTTATGATAGTCACAGAGAGAGAGAGAGAGGCAGAGACACAGGCAGAGGGAGAAGCAGGCTCCATACACCGGGAGCCCGATATGGGATTCGATCCCAGGTCTCCAGGATCGCGCCCTGGGCCAAAGGCAGGCACCAAACCACTGCGCCACCCAGGGATCCCCCCAAGTAGATTTTAAGTGTGAGCCTGAGTCTTACCATTCCATTCCATGTCCTGGTCACTTTTGGCCAGAGTTCCCAACCAGGCAAAACCCAGCACTCTGCCTGTGTCACCTTGTTTTTCTTTTACCTCACATGACACTGACCTCATAGCAGGTGATCAACACATGTTTCTTGAAAGAATATCTGAATAGCTAATAGAGAGTGGCTAAATAATGGTGTTCCTCCACCTGCCAACATTTAATATTTCTTTCTCCACATCTGGAAGAGGATTTGCTTTGGAATCCAGTGGTGCCAAGGACAGGGCAGAGGGAGCCATTTGCCCTGGGTGCCGTCACTGATGGGCACATTGTCTGTACAGAGTTTAAAAACAATAGTGAAAGAGCCCAGATGTCCATCGACAGATGAATGGATAAAGAAGATGTAGTTTATATATATATATGACAGAATATTACTCAGACATCAGAAAGGATGAAATCTTGCCATTTGCAACGACATGGATGGCACTAGAAGATATTATGCTGAGTGAGGTAAGAATCAAAGAAAAGCAATTATCCTATGATCTCACTAATGTGGAATTTAAGAAACAAAAGAGAGGAGCATAGAGGAAGGGAGAGGAAAATGAAACAAGACATAATCAGAGAGGGAGAGAAACCCTAAGAGACTCTTAACTCCAGGGAACAAACTGAGGGTTGCTGGAGGGGAGAGGGGTGGGGGATGGGGTGACTGGGGGATGGGCATGAAGGAGGGCATGTGATGTAATGAGCACTGGGTGTTGTATACAACTGATGAAGCACTGAGCTCTACCTCTGAAATTAATAATGCACTAAATGTAGATTAATTGAATTTAAATTAAAAAGATAGTGAAAGCAAGTAAAAGTAGGTCTGGTTTTTATCACTAGCCTATATTGGCAAAGCTAACCCCCGTCAGTGATAACATATTCCCCCATAGAGACCCCCTCAGCCCCTCCCCCACTTGATAGGCCACCGCCCAGATCGCTCCTAATTTACTCCCTGGCAGAGTGCAGCACTCCTGTGCCCTGTTTTGGCAGGGCTTTCTCCTTTGTCTCCCTGCAGGCTCAGGGTGTGATCCTGGTGTGATCCTTGGTTCATCCATCAGTTCATTCTTTTTTTCATTTGACATGTATTTATCCAGTTACTAGGACATGAGAGGTATTGGGGTATCGGTACACAAAGATGAACAGGAAGGAGGCAGTCCAGGTCTTTTGGAGCTTGAATTCTAGTTGGGAGCACAGAAGATAAAATGTCCATAGCGTGCATGCATGCACACACCATTTTAGGGCTGACCGCTGCGCTGAGGATAGAATTCCAGGATGATGTGATCACAGTGGAGAAGAGGTGCCTTTAGATAGGGTTATCCATGCCAGTGACCGCGTCTGGGGCCAAGTAAGATGTGGGCTGAGGTCTGAGTGCTGAGAAGAAGCCGGAGACTTCTGAAAAGTTCCGAGGATGGAAAAGGTGCTGTAGGACAACCCATACGAAGCACCTGAAAGAGGTCGGGGAGGGGACTTCATTTGTCTGCTGGCTTCTAAACCCCAATCTCAGGTCCATCTCTTAGCTCAGCTTTATTCTGCACACACTCCCGAACTTTTGTCTGGGTGCAGAGCAAAGACTGGCAAGGAAACAGAATGTGCTCTGTCCCAGTGCCATTTCTCTGCGGCTGGTACTTGGTGGTAGAACTGAGCATAGGAGCACAGACAGGGTTTAGTGTCTCCCCCCTCAAGGATCGTCTCCTGTTCTCCATCATAAGGCCCAGATGAACAAAGGATGCAGGTTCAAAAGCTCCCCATCACATGTGGAATTGTGGCTCATAGATTTTGAATCCATTCAATCACAGAACCCTCTGACATTATCTCATGTAACATCTTGATTCAGCAGATAAAACAAGTAAAGCCCAGAGAGGTTGAGTTACTTCCCTGAGTTAACAAATACATTACACTTCCTAAAGCAGCAATCAAATGCTGAATGGTGTGAATGGTACTTCATGCGGACTGCCTTTTCTCAAGAGTTCTAGATGTTAGAGAAAAGAAAATGAGGTGAGGGGACTTAATTAGGTGGCTCTTAAAGAGAGTTTAAGAGGAAAATCTCTCCTTTCTGTATTTCATGTTCTCAAGATGTTTATGCCTTTTAAAAATACACAAGCCAACTTTTTGTAGACACTTTGAGGGGCCGTTAGTCATGTAGGTTAGATTTTGCTTGAATATTTTGGAAGCATCAGACCCATCTACATCATATCTGGCACAGTGGCCTACACTTCAAATCATGATAATTTGAACCTTTGGGTCAGTAACCCTGTGTGTAACTGGTTCAGCATCAGCCCAAACCACAAACCACACCAGAGAGAGCAGAGTCAGAACATCAGGCGTACGTGTACCAATAACCACCAACCTGCTGCAAGCTAAATGTTCTCCTTCTGTGGCTCCATGCTGTCACTTCAATTTGAGAAGTGGGAAACTGAGACCCCTGGGTGGCTCAGTGGTTGGGCGTCTGCCTTTGGCTCAGGGTGTGATCCTGGGGTCCTGGGATGGAGCTTCACATCAGGCTCCTTGAGGAGCCTGCTTCTCTCTCTGCCTCTGTCCCCGTCTCTCTCTCTCTCTCTCTCTCTCTCTCTCATGAATAAATAAATAAAATCTTTTTAAACAAATGAAAAGTGGGAAAATGAGGGGTGGTGTGGCCAAACCTACGAGGAGTGTAGGGACACTTGTCATCAAGGCCTGTAGTTCTAGGAGCAGGAGGTAAAAAATGTATGCTCCCAAAAGGTAAAATAATTACTATGCAAAAATACATATAATTGCTCAGATACTCTGGGAATATTTTTAAGTTAATTATAATAAAAGCAAATGGGGATCCCTGGGTGGCTCAGTGGTTTAGCGCCTGCCTTTGGCCCAGAGTATGATCCTGGAGTCCGGGGATCGAGTCCCACGTCGGGCTCCTGCGTGGAGTCTGCTTCTCCCTCTGCCTGTGTCTCTGCCTCTCTCTTTCTTTGTGTGTCTCTCATGAATAAATAAATAAAACCTTTAAAAAAAAAAAGCAAGTGACTATTCCACCTATATAATTATTAGATACTTAAATATATGTGTATATGTATATATGATTTATATGTATGTAATGTTTAACACTGTTATGGAACTCTTATAAATTAAGACAGGCTTGGGCAGCCAGGGTGGCTCAGTGGTTTAGCGCCGCCTTCAGCCCAGGGTGTGATCCTGGAGACACCAGATCGAGTCCCACATTGGGCTCCCTGGAGCCTGCTTCTCCCTCTGCCTGGGTCTCTGCCTCTCTCTCTCTCTCTCTCTCTGTGTCTCTCATGAATAAATAAACAAAATCTTTTTTAAAAAATTAAGACATGCTCATATAATCAAGTTCAAATGGTGCAAACATGCTGGAAAGCAATTGAACAATAGGTATTAAGGTCCTTAACAATGAGTAGTCTTTTGCTCCCTAATTCTGCTGTAATGAATCTCTCTCCTGTTTTAAAAAGATTTATTTTATTGAGAGAGAGAGAGAGAGAGAGCCCACACAGGGGTGGGGGAGGGGTAGAGGGACAGGGAGAGAAACTCCAGGCAGACTCCGTCCTGATGGCAGAGCCTGTCGTGGGGCTTGATCCCATGACCCCGAGATCATGACCTGAGCTGAAACCAAGACGCAGATGCTCAACTGACTGCACAACTCAGGTCCCCCTCAATGAATCCCTTTTAAGGAAATAATACTCAAAACCAAGACTTATGAGCAAAGACAGCATTAAAGCAATATTATAATAGTGATACTGAAAGCAACCAGACTATCTATTAAGACATATATATGCTATATATTTATATATATAATAAAAATGTTATTGATCATAAAATATACAAAATGAGAGATCTTGCTTGAATAGTTTATGAACAGCAGCCCATCTGGCATGCAGTCTGGCACAAATCCTGCCCTGGAGAAGACAGTCTCTAACTGTTAATATTCCAAGCATTGGGGTCAGTAATAGTTTGTATAACTGATTCGTCATTAGCCAAGACCACAAACAAGGCCAGAAAGGCTAGAATTAGAGCGCTAGCAGAGTTTTCATTGATGACTGCATCTTCCTGGCTGAGATATGGTTGTGCAGAAATTCTTACACAGTCCACAGTGCTAGAGGTGGAAGATTGAATTTTTTGGTAGCCAGGATTAATTCTGAAAAAGAAAAGAAATAATAATTCTGAAAAAGAATAGAAAAACAAAGAAAGAATAACAAAGGACAACAATGGAACATCTTCCAAAGACATTCACTGTAACTTTGTTTCTAATTGTTCCAGCTTATCATATCAAATAAGAACAATCTACATATCAAATCACAGGATCTGCTTACATGTGGCAGAGACATCACATGGTGTATCATGTCATGGAGGATTTTTCAGAAAGCTACATAAAAACACGGGGAAATGCTTATAATGATAACTGGAAGATGCAGATGCAAGTGAATATATAACTGCAATAAGTAAAAAAAAAAAAACTTTTCTGTACCCCAAGAAGATTATAAGTCACTTAGAAAACTGGTAACTAGCTGATATGCATGTGGGAGGTGGTTTGCAGATTTCTAATCTTTTTTTTTTTTTTTTTTAAATTTACGATAGTCATACAGAGAGAGAGAGAGAGAGGCAGAGACACAGGCAGAGGGAGAAGCAGGCTCCATGCACCGGGAGCCCGACGTGGGATTTGATCCCGGGTCTCCAGGATCGCGCCCTGGGCCAAAGGCAGGCGCCAAACCGCTGTGCCACCCAGGGATCCCGGTTTGCAGATTTCTATCTTTCTTTCCTTTTCTCTACTTTCTCCTTTCTCCCACACCCCCCACCATGGCTTTCTTACTGGTCATTTAATGAAAAATTTAATAACTTTAAAGATGTATTATTCATCTTCAGAGGAAGCCTGAGCACAGTCAATCAAGGACAAATTAAAGGCTATCATGCTTCCTACGACCCACTCAGGGAGGGTGTGTAGCCTCACAAAGGTACACACGCGGGGAATGTATTTTCTCAAGAAGTGGTGAGGACAGAAAACATAAGTAGGTTGTTAAAAGATCTGGATGATTTTTTTGAATGGAAGGCATACAAAGGATGTTGAGCCCAGCAGCATATTTAGGGGAAACACTTTAGTGTGAATTTGATTTTTCGCAAAATGTCTCTCAAAATATTAGTCAGAAAAGCTTCAGTGTGAAAGTGGCAGTGTCCAGATTTTTAGGTCTCCATTAAGATTTAGTACATGTAGACTTGAAGAGCTACTGTTCGGAAAGGTAGCTGAGACCCTTTCTGTCTGACGGCAAGGGATGGAACAAGGGGTCCATCACCTGGATAAAAAAGAACTTTCTATTAGGAACAGTGTGTGGCAGTCAGGGTACCAGTAAGAGGCAGATAGAAGACTTAAGTTGGGATAACTTGAGCTGGGCTTATCTATGAAACTAACTACAAAGGTATGGATGGCCTGGGGGGAAAACCTAAAGAGCAATGTGATAACTTGGACCAATAAGAAGGATAGGATAAGACAATTATAAGTACCCACATCTTGAGAGGAGCAGTGACTTCCATCAGGTACCGGTCTGTCCTATAGGACACTTAGGGCAGCACTCAATGAAGCAAGTAACCTGACTTCTCTCCTCCCACCTACCAATATTCTGCTGGATGTTGCCTAAATCTATTGGCTAAATCCAACAAGAAGCAGGAATAAATGCCATAGAGATCAGCCTCATGGAGAGAAACATTGGGTAGAGAAGGAGGAGTCAATCTAGAGCCAGACAGAGGGTAGACTAAACACAGTCCAAGAAAGGAAAGGCTAACCCCGTGAAACACTTTGTTTTTCATCATTGCTGCTTGTGAAGAGAGGCCGAAGGACCATTTCTTTGGGAAATCTAGGCAAAGTGTGGTGTTTGGACCAGATGACTTAGAATTTTCCATTTAATTCTGAGACTTTGTAATTCTAAGGCACCTCAACTGAACTATAAGCACATAAATAACCAATACAAGTGCAATTGCTTATTATGGTCACTAGCCTCAAGTCAGGAAAATTGAGTTATTCTTCCCTTTTATAGAGCAATAACCTTTTCTAGCATCCATGATGATTTTCCTTAGAAGATTTTTGCAAAGCAATAAAACCAATGGTATATTTAATTGAAGTGTAAAGTGATGTTGATGATCAACAGGCCCAACCTGGGATGAATATGTAATTAGAGTTCTTTAAGTGTCACCCAAAGTCCACAGTGTATGATAAGTACATATTAATAAGAACTAACATATATTAAGTGCTCACCATGTTCCAGGCACTGAGGCATTCACTTTATATTAACTCATTTGATCCTGCCAGTAGTCTTTTGAGCTATGTACTATTGTTGGTTTCTCCTTCTCTATGCACAAAGCAGCCAGGGAAAGGTACTGCTCAGTTACCTCATTCTAGGACATGCAATTTGCTCATAGTCCCAGCTGCTGACCCCCATGAATCCACTACCATGTCTGATAAAACCACACTTCCCTTGGGCTACTTCCAACCCAAAGACCAAGAATGAAGGATATTCCACTTCCATTCCAATGAGATGCAAAACTCCTCCAAAGGGTCACTGGCCCAAGAGTACCTTTTAGCTGAGCCAAACCTTCCCTGAAACTGTTACAAAGATACTTCCTCTCTTCTTCCTCTTCTATTCTCATCTTTCACAGATATCAGACCCCATAGAAATCTGCAGGTTCTCCTTACTTTCTCCTACTCCCTCCCTGTTATAGATTGAACTGGGACTCCCTCCACAATTCATATGTTGAATTGCAATGTGACTGCATCTGGAAATAGGATCTTTAGGAGGCAATTATGATTTAATGCAGCCATAAGGGTAGACTCCTTAATCCAATAGGACTCTGTCCTTTTATGAAGAGGGAGGAAGAAGGAGAAGAAGAAGAAGAAGAAGAAGGAGGAGGAGGAGGAGGAGGAGGAGGAGAAGGAGGAGAAATTAAAATGATATAATTAAAAAATTATATGGAAGAGGAGGAGGCAGGGAAGAGAGAGATCACATTTCTCTCTCTGCCATGTAACTACATGGCAAGAAGGTGATCATCTGAGAGCCAAGAAGGGTGTTTCCACCAGAAACCTGAATGCACAGCACATTGATCTTGGATGTAGCAGTCTCCAGAAATTGTAAGAAAATAGATTTCTATTGCCTAAGTCATCCAGTGTGTGGTAGTTTATTATGGCAACCCCAGGCTGACACTAATACACTCCCTCAATAAATGTCTTCACACGTCTAACACCACATTGGCACCAGGTTCTCAGTGGCTCCAAACAAGCACGGGCACCACCAGGAGTTTCAGGGGCTTGCCTAAGTTCATAGTCCCTGGGCTTGGCAAAGCTGGACCTCAACCCCAGGCAGTTGGACTCAAGGCTTGCTGCTTGCTCACTGGGCTACCCCACCTTGAATCAGTGATTGGCTTGACTTGCCTTGGGGCACTTTCCGGGGAACAAGTTCTATCCTCTTTTAGCCAAAGCATTTCTGCCCTTACCTATTTTGTCTGACTTGAAGGCAGACACTCATCTCATCCTATCCGAGACTCCTTCGCTCCAGCAAACACCTCTAGTACTTTCTATCATTCTTTGTGAGGACACAGGGCTCAGATGCCTCCTCAGTCCCCCTCCTGCTCTCCAGAGGCAAGTTAGACAGAATTGAGTGTAAATGGGCTCCAAAGTTCCCAGCTGTGAAATCTCAGACACACTGACCATCGTGAAGCTTTGTTTAATTATATGGAAAAAAAAAAAAAAAAGAGAGAGACTATCCATTCCTAACTCCTGGATCACTTGGAGGATTGAGTTAACATTTAAGGACCTAGGACATCAGCTAATACATAAAGCCATCTATAAACAATAGATCCGGGCAGCCCTGGCGGCTCAGCAGTTTAGCCCCGCCTTCAGTCCAGGGCCTGATCCTGGAGACCCAGGATGGAGTCCCACATCAGGCTCCCTACACGAAGACTGCTTCTCTCTCTGCCTGTGTCTCTGCCTCTCTCTCTCTCTCTCTCTCTCTCTCTCTCTGTGTGTGTGTGTGTCTCTCACACATAATAAATAAATAAATAAATAAATAAATAAATAAATAAATAAATAAATAAAATAAAAAATATATATATATAAACAATAGATCCCACCCCAATTTGGACCCATCTTTTGATTTATTTGAACTGGTGGCTCGTAAATCTGTTACCCAAAAGTGCATAAAATATTTTCACTTGAGATGATGGCCTTTTCTACTCTCTCATGCTGAGATTTCCAATAGACAAACTCAGGACATTCCATTCAGCAGCTCTGCCTAGTGTTGACATTTCCCCTTATGTTCCTGTGAACCGAAAAGAAACATGGTTATTTCCTAGCTTGGTAATCTCATTCCCAGAATTTCCCATGAACTTGGTAATCAAGTCCTGACGAGTGCCTGAGTTAATGCACAGCCTATGTGAGAAGTGGCTTGTTCTGGGGATGTGGGGGTGGAGGGAGAATGACTTCCTTAACTATTTCTCACTACTATCTAATCTTCCATGAAGCATATACAGCTTTCCACCATTTCTAATCATCCTTTATCTGAACCCATGTTGAACAGTTGAAAACCAGTTGTTTAGGAACACCCAGGTGGCTCAGTGGTTGAGCATCTGCCTTTGGCTCAGGTCATGATCCTGGGGTGCTGGGATCAAGTCCCACATGAGGTTCTCCACAGGAACCCTGCTTCTCTCTCTACCTATGTCTCTGTCTCTCTCTGTGTGTCTTTCATGAATAAATAAATAAATAGAATCTAAAACAAACAAATAAACAAACCCAAAAAGTTGTTTAAGCTATTTTTAAAATTGAAAATGAGAAGTAATGTGCTGTCCTGAGAATCAAGTGACTTCAGAGGTAAGAATTTCGTCTGCAGCTAAGGAGCTGATTTAGATGATTTCCTTAACTTTTCTGTATTTGTTTTCTGCAACTAGAGAAGAAGAATGAGCTTCCTTTTCTTGAGACCTCCTGTGCAGCTGAAATGGGGTTAGGAACCTAAACTACCTCGGTGCCAGCCTGCAAAGGCACTCGTGTGAATGGTCTGGTGCTGTGCATGTGTGAGCCCAATATTTTCATGACTCTGGCACCCATACCACTTCTTCGCCTTTCAAGATGTTAGTTATTCAAAGCTCTTCAGGGTTTTTGAGAGTTTCCAATAGACAATTTCTACTTTTTATTTCTAAGAAAGTCTAGGTTGTCTTGTTAGAAGTTGGAAGTTCCACTTATGATTAATATCATCAGTAGACACTGTTAGAGGTTTTTGTTCATTTGTTTGCTTGTTTCAAGTAAAAAGAATTGTTAATTCTCTCCAATAAATGTGGGCTTTGTTGAGAAATCAAATTCTCACATAATATTCTTTTGGCTGTGTTTATTTCCTTGCTTCACTGATCTTTAAACTGATCTTTTGGAATTTACGAGAACACCTGGAAAGCCCCATTGGATTGTCCCTTGGTTATTACCTGCATTGCCAAATACCTGTGGCAGTTACTGTTTCCTGTCACTCACTATATGTTCTGAATGAATGACACTATTTTCTGAAGTACAATGCAATTCATCCAATTCTTTTTTTTTTATAAGATTTTATTGATTTATTCATGAGACACACACACACACACACACAGAGGCAGAGACACAGGCAGAGGGAGAAGCAGACCCCATGCAGGGAGCTTTATGGGGGACCCGATCCCAGGTCTCCAGGGTCAGGCCCTGGGCTGAAGACGGTGCTAAACCACTGAGCCACCCGGGTTGCCCATAATTCTTTTTTTTTTTTTAATCCAATTATTTCTCAAAAGTGATCTTCTTGAATATGTCATCATTTCTAAAAATCGTTATTTTAGTTTTTTTTTTTTCTCTAGATCACTCTTCACGTGTCTTTTTGAATGACAAGTTCTGATGTTGGCATGCATGTGTATGTGCTTGTAAGGCATCATTATTCCTTCATAAAACCAAGCTTCCAGATGGTTTTGGCCATTGAGTAGGTGACCACATCATGATCAGATGTGCCCTTGACTGGGGTGCAAGGCCTCTGTGATATGTTATAATGGGTGCCTTTCATGTACCATAAGTTTGTGCTGATGGTTTTTCTACATACGGTAGTATGACAGCTCAAACTTCTTTTCCACATGTGTCATCCACTGAATAATAAACTGAAAAGTAAATAAAATATTTATTTTAGGCCCCTGAGAAGAATCTGTAAGTATCAACCCCTGCCTTTGCCTTTCTGACATCCTAGCTTCTGAGTGGACATAGGACATCCTTCTAGAACAAGACACGTCCTGTGTCTGCACTATTTTTGCTCAAGGCAGTACAGGTGTCAGCAGCCTCAGCCCCTGACTCCAGCAGGAGTCTAGAGAAGTGGTAGTGATCCTGGAATTCTGCCTCTATCACTTGTTAGCTCTTTGAACTTGGACAAGTTAGTGCATCACCAGTAAAATGAGAACAATACCTATTTCAAAGGCTTACTTTGAGGACAAACTGTGGTTCTGTTACACATAAAGTGCCTGACACATAATAAACCCTCAGTAAATGTAACTTATCATTATTATTTTTCCTCTCCTGGAAGGAGAGGAAATTATTATTATAATAATTATAATATATGCTGAAACCCATCTACTCTGTTCCAAGCCTGCCCTCATTTTTGTGCAAAGAATTATGATTGACACATGGGGGTCAGACTTCATGGGGCCATGCTGAACCTCATCACTTCTTGGTGACTTTAAAAATTTATATCATCTGCAACTTACTTTCTCAGGTGTAAAAGAGGTGTCATATCACCATTAGTGGTGCTGTAAAGATTACATGAGCTAATTTTGTTGTGTTTAACAAAATTTCTAGGTCCATTGGTACTCAATTTTTTTTTTATGAAAATGAGTGCCAAACTGAGCACACATAGGTAAAAGTTTTGAACCAACAGAATACTGGATCTGATCTTTTAAGAATCCCTCCCTTGTGGTCACATGCTGAGGATCACTCTTGCTTGCCTGCAGCAGTCAACCTGCATTCTCTAGCATTGTATTTGGTTTTGGTTTTGCTTTTGCTTTTTATAGGCCACTGTTCTAAGAAACAGAGCCCCCACTTTTCTTTGGAGCCTGGGAGTACAGAACAGATATCACAATCTCTGTTCTTATTGCTTTCCATAGAACATCACAATTCACATAGGGGCACTAGATGCATTAACATGTGGAAAAGTGAAACTCTGCTAAATAAATATTCATAAAGCACAATTTGCCAAATGAATATCTGTGCTAAGTGAACATGCATAAAATAAAACCTCATTGAACAGGTACAGAATTTAACCAAGTTATAAAATTCATTATCCAGTGAGTACACTCATCCATTAACAAGTTAATCACCTTTCCCTGCTTTAAAAATGAATTCATAACCAAAATGGCTTATTATACTGATCTTTCCTCATTGAAGACTATTAATATAGGAACATCAAATGTGGAGGGAAAGAAGGTATCTAACATTTATTTTTCCTTTTGGTTTTAATTGGTTTAGTGATAAACTGATGCTTCCGTGAAAACCTTATGTCAGTTGAATGGTAAGGAAAAGATACAACATGTTTTAGTTTTGCTGGTTTTTGACATTTCCTAAATGCCAATGAGCATGTCTCATTTAATTTTTTAAAGAATTTATTTATTTATTTAGAAAGAGAGAGAGAGAGCTATCACATGGGTTGCATGAACCAGGATGGGCAGAGGGAGAGGGAGAGAAAGAATCTCAAGCCAACTCCCTGCTGAGCACAGAGACCAGGGCAGAGCTTGATCTCATGACCCTGAGATTATGACCTGAACTGAAACCAACAGTTGGATGCTCAACTGACTGGGCCACCCAGGTTCCCTCTCATTTAATTCCCCCCTCTGGTGGGGGTAGGAACCATTAACCATTTTAACTGGCTTATACAAGGTTATGTGGCACAAGTCCATCTCAGAGCAGGGACCTGACCAAGGGCTGTCTGACTGGAAGCCTGGACTCCCTTTATTTAACACCCTGCCAAGCCACCATCCTAACTAGGAACAGCCCTAACTGGTAGGTGTTAGACAAACTCTAGGAACAAATCCCTCTTATAGGTGTTTGCCTAAGTTCACAGACTTGCTGCTCAAACCTGCAGTCTTAGGATAGTGTTCTTGGCAATTTTACTCTTGTAAACTCAGAGCACTGATTTGAACGCAGCTTCCTCACACTGGAATTTCTTTGGGTTAAAGTGAAGGGGAACACAGAGGTCCTCTTCCTTAACACTAGCTAGAAATCAATCAGGTTCATCTTGTTGAAGAGCAACAATGCAAGCATTTAAGGAATGTCAAGGTGATTCGGGTCATAGGAATTCAGAGCTTGGTATCCACCACATGTTCACTACCCTCATCTCATAAACAAGCAAACTGAAACTGTCTCTTTTATTGGTCAATTTGAGAAGCTTGGAAGTAAAAATAAATACTTCAATGGTGAAGTATTTCAAGCTGAAGCCATAATCATGATTATAGGATGAAGTGTGACTCCTAGAATTCATGTGTTGACATCTTAATATCCAAGATCTCAGAATGTGACCTTATTTGGAGACAGGGTCTTTATAGAGGAAAGCAGATTAAAGTGAGATCATTAGGTGACCCTAACCCAATATGACTGGTGTCCTTATAAAAAGCGATTTTTTTGACCCAGAGATATACACATATAGAGGGCAGAGGTTGTGAAGATACAAAGGCAGAAGATGCTGGATGAGCCTGGCCTGGCTGCCTTAATAAAGTACCACCAACTGGGGGTGAAGGTGTAAACAACAGTAGTTTGTTTGCTCACAGTCCTAGAGGCCAGACGTCTGGGGTCAAAATATCAGCAGGGGGGTTTGTCTGAGGCCACTCTCCTGTCTCATAGTTGGCTGTCTTCTTCCTGTGTCTTCACATGGTCTTCCCTTTGTTCTATTCTCCTCTTTACAAACTGTTGAATCAGGGTCTACCCATATGACCGCAAGGTAAGTTAATTACCTCCCTAAGACCTTATCTCCAAATAGGAAGATAAAGAGGCCCTGGGGATCAGGGCTTCAACATTTGAATTTTAGAGTACATGATTGACCCCGAACAGCAGTCAGTCATCTCCAAGCCAAAGAGAGAGGCCTGTGGTAGATACCTCCCTCTTGTTCAACAGAGGAATTTGACTCTGTCCTTGGATTTCTCACCTCTAAAACTATGAGAAAATAAATGTTGATTACTTAAACCATGGAATTTGTGATACTTTGTTAGTGAAGCCATCAAAACACCAATACAACAATGTTTTCCTGCAAGTGTCTGGATGGAGTCTTTGGTCTCCATGTGCAAAGGTATAGAAATTAAGTTGAGTCAAAAAAAAAATGAGGTTGCCTATGTTTGCACCCAAGTGTGTATCTTGTGAAAAATTGTCCCTGCCTCCTACTGTTTAATCTCTCTTCAAGTCACTCCATTGGGTTTTGAATATTTTATAAATGTCCCAATTAATGTGGTAGAGAATAACATACATCATTTGGGTCTGGTAAGTATCCCAGACAAAATTAGTGGGGATTCCAGATATACAAAAAAAAAAAAATGCTTAAAAAATTTAAATGTTAGAATAAGTGAAAGCACTTTAAAACAGAACACTTTTTATCCTCCCCTAAACATGCTTCTCAAAAGACAATGAAGCACCTTCTTCCCTCAATCTGTACCACCTCTTGTCAACCCTTCACATCTTAGCATGAAGCATAGCAATGTTGCCCTGCACGTGGGACCTAGTTTCTCCCTGCTAAATCCTGACAATATCTGCACTCTTTAGTATGTGTTATGGGTTGAGTTGCTGTGTCCCCTCAAATCCTGTTGTTGAATCCTCACCTCCAGTTCCTCAGAATGTAAGCCGCACCTAGTTAGGCCGGTGTCCTGATAAAGAGGGAACATTTGAGTTGGAAAACCTATAGCAAAGACCATGTGAGGAGACATAGGGAGGAGAATGTCATCTATAAGCCAGGGAGAGAGGCCTGGGGCACATCCATCCCTCACAACTGGAACCTACCCTAGACAACTGATTTCTATTGTTTAAGCCACTCAGTTGGTGGTGCTTTGTTACAATGGCCCTGGCAAATTGGCACAGGAGGGCTCAAGGATCTTGTCCCATTCTTCTCTTACCTGCCCTAATCCAGTCTCCTGTTCTTCTACTGACAAAGTGCCAGCTTTATCCCCTGCCGACATTGTCCTCTACCACTGACCTCCAGCCACTCCTGGTATAGTGCTTGTCCTAGAGCAGGTTTTTCATAAATACTTATGGAGTGGATTTCACTTGCAAAGAGCACAGATTGGATCAAGGAATCTTAAGAAACTCAAGGAAAGGTCTACTGGTCTCGCCTAGGTCACACCTCAAGATGAAGGGTTGCACAGAAGATGGTTCTGCATCCTAAAAGCTGTGCTTAACATGGTCTTTGCTGTTTTGTTTTACATTTGCTTTTGGTTCGTGATAACTCTTCTGATGGGAAATGTCTGTAAAAGATGATTATAGGGATTATGTTTTATTTCCAAATAACCATGGTGGACTGTAGTTGATTTCCTTTCTGGCATCTTGGAGACCTTGAGGCCTGAGAATTTCCGGGTTTTAGGTTACCACAACTTACGTTCTCTTACCCTGATTCCCCGATGGCTATGCCTGAGTCATATCGTAGGTAGGATGAAGTTGTACAATGCTTATCTCCCTGAGTCTCAGGAAATTACACTGTTTGGAGTGATTGCATTTTTTTGGAATTGGTAAAACTTGGCTCATCTGAGTTCTGACATTTAGAATGATGAACTTCTTGATGATTCTTTTGCAGCAATAAAGCATATTTTCCCATGTTGTAAGGTAGGATAATTCTTTTCTGAAAAAATTGTTTTCATATTTGTATCTTGGGGGATCATCATCTATACCCTTATGCTACACTGAAATGCAGTAGTACCCTATGGCTCTACAGAGGTACATAACCTTGAAGAGATTAGAGGTAAAGAACCTTGATTGTTCTGGGTGACTATTCTTTTGGAGCTCTGATTTCTTCTTGGAGGTAGCTTGTGTTAGTGGAGAGATCACATATGTTGGCATACACATTTGAAGTCAGAGGAGTTTTGTTAGATAGGAATGTTCTTCTGTAACTGCAAATCATAAACACAGTGCTGGCTTGTGATTCTCAGCCTACTTGTAGGTGGGTGCTGAGCACAGTGCTTCAAGATAGAAGTAGGATTGAATCACACTGTTTCACTTTGCTAGGGCTGCCATGCCAAAGCACTACAAACCGAGTGGCTTGAACAACAGAAATTTATTGTCTCACTGCTCTTGGATGGCAGAAATCCAAGATCAAGTTGCTAGCATGACTGCTTCCCCCTGACGACTGCATGAAAGAATCTGTTCCACACCCTGCTCCTGGTTTCTGGGGCTTTATTGGCAATCTTTGGAGTTCCTTGGCTTATAGAAGCATCATCCTGATCTCTGCCTTCATCTTCACACGATGTTCTCCCTGTGTGCATACTTGCCTCCAAATTTCCTCTTCAAATAAGGACACCAGTCGTACAGGCTTAGAGCACACTCCAATGACTTCTTTTTAACTTAATTGCCTCTGTAAAGACCCTCTCTCCAAATATAGTCACATGTGAGATACTGGGCGTTAGGACTTCCACACAGGGATTTTTGGGGAAGGAACACAATTCAACTTTTAACATCTGGCATTACAGTGACTAGCTCTGTTGCTGAGAAAGTCCCTTGACCTTTATTGTGTCTCAGTTGCCTCATGTGTGAGAGGATGCGAGTTCTACATGCCTCCCAGAAGGATGTGAGTATTTCAAATGTAATACGGAAAAGCTTTTCGTGACTGCCTCCATGCTACATGTGGTTCCAGGCCAGGATGATGACACCATGACAAAGTAGGGCATGCACGTCAGACCACAGGGACGTTGTCACGGAGCCTGTATTTCTAATTATAATAAGGGAAGTGAACAACTTTTGGTAAGTGCTTACTAAGTGCCAGGGTGGCACCAGCTGAACTTGTGGGGAGCTCAGGCTGCTCTGGCTCTGCCTACAAAGGACTGAGTTGGTTGGGCTGCAAGCAGCTACCTGCTTACACTGGACATATTCCTTCTCTTGACTGGACTGTGAGGAGGAAGAAAGTGCATTGCAGTGTCATAGCGACAGTCCCAGTCCCAAACTATGGGTCAAACTTAGGAATGGAAGAATCTTAAGCAGAAGCTAAAAGAGCCCTTCTCTGGAATCATACTAAGGTCCTGAAGTTTGCACCAACCCCCCCGGGACACCCGAGTGTTTGTAGGTTTGAGGCATTCTGGAAGGTGTCTCTCTAGCAGGGCAGCATTAACTTGAAAGGACAGTAAGGATGGGTGCCCTGAGTGTGGTATGGGTGCCTCAGGACACACACCGGGAAGCGTGGGCGTGGATTATCTCATTCCTCATGTCAGCAGCTCACTTATAAGCACTTTATGAGGGAGGCTTCTCAGAAAATTCCAGAAATCATTGTGGGATGGAGGGTGTCTTCTTAAAGGAACTGAGGTCAGGGGATTATGCTGGAAAGTGGTGTCAGTAATGCTTATGGGAGTCCATCTGCATCCAAAGCTGAGAAGACTGGAGGGATTTCACTTTTCTCACCTAATGTCAACGTCACAAGATCCCATGAGGCGGTCATTATTTCCCATTCTAAAAATGAGGAGATCGAAATATCTCCAGACAGGCTCTTTGCCCAAATATTTCCCAGATGATCGCTGTATCTCCTGCATGGTCTAGACCACAAGTACCCACTACTTATCCTGGCTTGTGCTCAGTTATTTTCTTTCTATTGTACTTAGAGCTGTTTTGAGAAAACAAAATATATGAAATCAAGAGCCCACTATGATAATACGGCTTTAAAAAGACACATCAAAATAAATGTATAGTTATTAAAAATTAAGATCCTTGCCCAGCAATTCTACTCTTAGGTATATACCTAAGAAAATGCAAATATATATCCACAGAGAATCTTGTATATGAGTGTTCAGGGCAGCATTTTTCATAGTAGCCCCCAAATGGAAACAACTCAAACAACCATCAATGCATAAGTGAATCAATAAAAGGTAACATGTGTAAAAGGAAAAGTTTATTAATCCACAATAAGAAATCTGGGGTACCTGGGTGGCTCAGTCCACTAAGTGTCTGACTCTGACTATTGGTTTTGGCTCAGGTCATGATCTCAGGGTCCTGAGATTGAGCCCTATATCAGGTTCAGCACCAACTCTGCTTGAGATTCTCTCTCTCCCTCAGCCCCTCCTCCTGCTCAGACTCTCTCTGTCTCTAAAATAAATAAGTATATAAAATCTTTAAAAAAAAATTAGCAGTACTGATTCCACAATGTGGGTGGGCCTTAAAACACTATGTTAGGTAAAAGGTCTCCTATTGTATGGTTCCTTTTATATGAATTATCCGGAACAGGCAAATCCATGGAGATAGCAGATTCGAATTTACCAGGGGACAGGAGGAACGAGGAAAGATGTAGTGTGGACAAGGAATTTTTATGGGATTATGACAAAGTTTTGAAACTGGACAGAGATGGTGATCGCACCAAATTATGAATACACTAACTATGCCTGAATTGTTCACTGTACCATGGTTAACAGTATGTCATGTGAACTTTGGATCAGTTAAAAAATCACCATTGATGTGCCATAAAATTGCCGTGTGTATTCACAGAGGCATTAACCACATACTTTGGGGAACACAGGCTTCAGGTCCCTTGCCCTCAAGACAGGGCCACAGTGGTTCCAAGCTTTTATTTTTGGCTCCTAAACTCTGCCCTACTTTGCACGATGTGGCCACAGGGTCGGAAATGGACTTCCCCTGCTTTTACTTCAGCGGAACATTCTCAGACAGCGAGCTGTGCAATTGCACAGGATAGGAGATGGCAGGGGCAAGAGGGGAACAAAGAAAGAATGGGTGCCAAACTGGGGAACCTTGTCCCCAGTCAGATCTGCAGGCGGAGCCCCCTCTGTGGTTGCCGCCTCGGCTGACCCTGTCACTTTCAGGTGCAGAAGGACCGTTGTCAGGCGGTTTGGAGGCGAGAAGGAAAGCCTGTGGCCCTGTCCTATCTGGCTTGTCAGGCTGCCAGACTGCTGGAATGACTCTGGACACACACTGACAAGCCTTGTAATTCCAAGGGCTGCGGGCTGCTGGGGGTGGGGCGCAGAACTGCAGTTTTAGCAAAAGATCCCATCACCTCGTGCCCCAACCTATTACATGTCTTTGCTTTACAGTAAAACTTTTCCAAGGGGTTTCTCAGCCCGTCCAGCTCTATTTCTTCCTGTCTCCCCCATTACTCAGCCTGAAGGTACCCGGAGTCTGTCCCCAGCCATGCAGATGGTGTCTGCATTCTGGCATTGACCTTGAGAGGTGCCTTGTGGGAGGACCCCCTAGTCTTCGACCTTATCCCCACACCCCCTTGTTTGCAATGCTCCCCTTCTGAGTGCCCATAATACCTGTCTCCTGAGGCCTGTCTCCCTCTCTGTCTCCTCCACTGGACTCCAAGCAAAGCGAAGCAGGGAAGATGCCGGCTTCATTCTGAATCCAAGTGCCCAGCAGTGCCTGAATCCTTCCCCTGGGAGATGGAACTAATGATTGTCTCAGTTCTTCCAGGTGGAAGACCTGGATTCCATTCTCCAAGATGCGAAACACTTTGAAACAGAAGCAGTGGACTGTGTCATGCTTTAAATTCCCCTGGATAGCATCCAAACTCTGAAAATTTTAGTTGGAAATCTTCAAATACTCCATGAAAGGCTTGCCCTGACTGAATCTCCTGCGTAAGAAGGAAGTAGGTGTCTTCAGTTCTGGAAGCACCAAGACGGAGAGCCACCTGGGAATCAGACGGAATGCGGTTTAATTTCAGCTCCATCACATAGTAGATTGGTGACCTGGAGTGACCAGAGCCCTGGTTTCCACATCTGTAAATCAGTGAAGACAACACTCACATAGTAAATACTGACATAATACGCACCTGCCATGATGAAGCTAAATCAAATGAGGTTATGTGCAGCCACTTTTGCTATGATGTGATATGCACTATCATGCCATAAAAAACCCTGGGCTCAAAGGAAAAATGGAATTGTTGGCACAGCACTCAAAAACCTCATCACTGACACATTTTAACCAGAAAGATAGGAACTTAATAAAAACTATAGCAGAGTTTTACATGCAATAAGGGGATAAGGAATAAATATTTCAATAAATATGGCCCTTGACCTTGAAAAAACTCAGAGTTTGGAGCTTGTGAGTGATTGAAAAGTATATAAAATTGGGTGGACAGTTGTAACCCGGGATGTGGATAGGAGATTATGACTCATGGCCCATGCGAGGGACCCGGGGGCTGGTAGGTGTCTGAGGTGTTTGATATCGTGTATCCCCACAAGGCCCCTTTCGTGTGGACGCAGTTTTCTTTGTTTATCTAGCATTTCTTATGGACAAAATTCCACAAAGCAAACACAAAATGTGTGTTATACTCAAATTGCTCCTTAGTACCTCAGTTATGCTGGGAAACATTTGTGTCACAAAAATAAGCCTTGGATCAGAGCTGGCTGTAAGTAAAGTACTAGGAGGTGTCCCTGGCCTGCAGTAAACATTCATTAAATTATTTGTTTTTCCTTTCTTTTTTACCCTCTCTTCCCCATAAAATCTGATCTTTTTGAGGTATATTTATACCCCCACAGACTGGAATCCATCAGCCAATCAATAAATATTGTTGAATGGTTAGAGCAGGATGGGCCACAGCATTTGGGGAAAAGTCTGCTGTGTTTGACAGGGACTCAATGACAAGGGACAATAAAGGAATCCTGATATGTGAGGGCCCCAGAGTTAGTGCAAGGCCAGACCCAGCTCACCCTGTGCTGGACCAACCCTGTGTATTGACCTCACTGGGAACTGGGCTGGCAGGTGGAGGGGTGAGTATTTCTCACAGTGGGAAAAGGAGGATTTCAGAAGTAGGAATTGGCCATGCCGTAGTTCTCGCCTGGGCTAAAGAAGGAGTCTTAGCGAGGTGATAGAGTCATGAATCTGGTAAGTGACAGTCAGGACTTGATCTGAGGAAGAATTGGCTGCAAGCCCAAGTTTCTTCCTTCCTATCACTCTTTATTTACCCATGCCTGAAGCGGCCAAGTCTACAAGGTGCTACCATGGTAGAGTAAACTTTCTACCTGGCCTTCCACCAGTCATCCCATCTGATCCTCAACACCCTCATGTCATGTAAAATCGTTATCCTCCTTTTACAGATGAGAAAAACAAGCTCAGAGAAGGAAAGTGACTTACCCAAGGACACACGTGAGGGTGTGGAGAGCCGGCTGCGTTCTCCTGCGGAGCAGGGTGAGGATAGAGCTGGCTGCCTCTCCTTCAGGGCAGGGGAGGATGGATAAGGGACGGATAATGAACATCCAGTGCCGTCTGCTCTTGGCGGAGGGCACTAACTGTATCAGCACAGAACATCATTCTGCTCTTGCCCTAATAGAAGCATAAATATGGCCCTTCTCTGCAATGAGCAATTTCCTTGGCTCTGCTGACACAATGGGAAATATCCTCGGTGAGAAAATTAAATATTGGTGTCACAGGACTATTAGAGAAACAAATGGCATCACACCCTTCCTCCTCCCGCTGCATCCCCATCTCTCAGGCTGGCATAAAGCCCTGCACAGGGGCCTGGTATCCCAGCTACCAAAGCAGAGATTTTTGAGATGTCTGGAGCTTGGTTTTGGAAGGTAATTCATTCATTTACCATTTTCACACACTTCTATTGGAATCAGCATGAGGTTTTACCAGCGATTCGCATGTGTGAGCTCCAATCTGGGTTCTGCATCTGAGCAGCTGTAAACTTGAGCAGGTTACTTATTCTCTGAGCTCTGGGTTCCTCTGGACTTGTTTCTTCATCTATAAATTGGAGACCACCATCATCACTATAAGCATCATCGTGGATATCCCTCCTTTACTGGATTGTTTCGAGAACGAACTGTGTTAACCTCCCAAGTCTAGAAAATAGCCCGCATATGCTCAAGAATGTGATTTTCTTTTCCTTCCCAGGGGGATCTCAGAGCCTGTGCTTAGAAGGCAGAGCCCTGTCCTCATGGAGTTCTTTATCTGACAGGCTCAGGGACCCATGTGCCTGTCTTCCAGCCTGCATCTCAGAGAATAATCAACTTCTGGAATGGAAAGAGCCCTTAATTTTAAAAGTCTGTTTTGCAACCACCATAGGAAAGTGTTTATAAATTTAGCATCTAAGTACTGAAAAAAAAATACAATGACAAAAGACTGCCATAAATTAATAACAATTTAAAATGCATCTGGATTTTATTCCACAAAACATCATTACTATGCATTTGAAGAAAAGTATTGGAACTTATAAGGGTTGGGAATTCTATTTGAGGTGGAGACAAACCATGGGTTTGAGAGTTCAGAAGCACGCTATACCTCCATCCCCCTGGCCTACAGACTGAGAATTATGCCACAAAAGCAGTCCCGGAGAGACACCTGCCTCCCTTGCTTTTGAAGAAAAACCACAGTGACTGAAAAATTCTGTGATGAGGAGACAAGACCCCAAGAGAAATGACGTGTCCAAAGCTGTAAGGTGACACCCAGTGAGAAGACAGTAAATCCAGGGCCTCCATAACATGCACAGAGTGTTCACAGGCAATTTAGGGATGGAGGGTGGAGGTGCTCCCCAAATATATCATTATGCTTAAATCACACAGATGGGAAAGCAATAAATACAGAAACTAATGCACTCTGATAAGATCACCGGAAAATTAAGCAGCCATTCTAAAGTGACTGTGACATACACTTCTCTGTGGGGGGAGGAGAAAAACATGGTGGCAATACATTTGACACCACATTTGTTAATTTTTGCTTCTGGTTTGGCTCAAGATGTACATATTTGGCAAAGTCTGACAACAGAAGTCCTGTTGAAGTAGAAAGCTGAGCTTTTGAGGGCAGGAGTATAAAATTCATCTGGACATAACTGTTTAGTTTTCGCTCTGGACTGATGCTCACATGCATGCATGGGCACAAAAAGAAGTACCTGATGTGGTTTCTGGTAAAGATGGTGGTAAAGATTCAATGTTCCAGGTGTGGGCTCATGCCATATATCAAAAGATCCCTTGCAAATGTTAGACCCTACATATTGAAAGCATCACTGTCCCTTGGAGCTATAGTCTCGTTTGGATACGAGAATAGCCTCCTAATTGGTCTCACAACCTTCTCTTCGCCTCCCCTTGCCCCCAACCCCACTGTCATCATCCATCATCTTTGCAACAGCCAGAGGGAGCTCTTCGACTTTCTCATCAGGTCGCACACTCCCCTGCTGGACTGGCTGCAAAGCCCTCTCTATTTGGGATAATCGGGGTCCCCACTTTCTCTCTGACTTTGACTTGGACCTCTACGTCTCTTGCTCACTGGTTTTTCTTCTTTGCTTCAAACACGCCAACCTTGGGCATCCTTCTTATCATTTGGATATCAGTTTCAGAATCACTTCTGCCCAAAGGCTTTTTGTCTAACCAAGAGTTGCTCATACAGATCATCTTCTTGTCATTCCTCTTTATTTCATAGTCATTCTAGCAATGGTCTCTATCTGAACTTTTTCTGTTTATTTATTTGCTAATTTATATATTGTCTGTGGATACCCTACTACAAAGCAGGCTCTGTGAGAACCAGGAAGGACCTGGTCTGTCTTGTTCATACTATGTCCCCAGTGCCTGGAATGTAGATGGTGTGTGATAAACTTTTGCTGAATGAATGAGTGAATGAGTGAAATAACTTAGTAGAGCCACAAGGCTTTGGAATGGTCTGGGGAAATCTGCAAAGCTTTTATAAAGAAGAGAAGTTTGAAGGCCCATGGAAATATGAATGGTTAACTAAGTAAAATGTGTTCAGCTCCTGCAACTGAGTCATTTAACATTTGTTATACCACTTGGTCTGTCACAGCTGCTGCAGGAGGAGGTGGGCAGGTCATGCACTACATCCATATGTCCACTCCAGATTGCATCCTTACAATCCCAAGATTATCAACCTAAGTCAACACCATGAGGCTGAGAGAAAGGTGTAGAGAGGGAAATGGGGCCTTTCTTCACAATGGGTTGGCTCCCAGGAGTTCACAAAGTGTTTCCACACCCAAATCAGTCTCTGCAACAGCTCTCAGACGTGGTGACTCTCTGCAGCCGTCAGGTGAGCACAGCATTCAGGCAAACACAGAGGGTCTGGAGCTGGTGCTTAGGTCACATTCCAGCTACTTGTGTTATGACTTTGGGAATGTAATTAAATGACTTTGCCTCTCAGTTGACTCTTATGTAAATGAATAGGTATATAATAATTTCATAGAGCAGAGGAGGAGATTCAGTAAATCAACCCACATAAGGTGGTTAGCATGGTGCCTGGCACATGGAAAGTATACAATTCAAATTAATTATATTATTATAAGGATTTTTGTACTAAACCAAGGCTCAGAAAGTAACAAGACTTCCTTAAGATCATATAGTAAAGCAAGTGGCAGAACCAGGAGTCAAATTCAGATCTGGAAGACTCTAAAGCTGAGTGTTGCCACTGAGCCACATGGCTGCTCTTCTCCTAGGGACTCAGTCACTAACAGCCAATTCTGTATAATTTATATACTTGTACCATGCCTTGACATTTTAATACATGCATATTCATTTTTCTCAATGGTGCAGTAGGCACCCAGAAGACACATTGCAGGAATTTCTGTTCGGTGCTCAAACACATCTTGTCAATTCATAAACTTTGATTTAAACTATGTCTGAAACCACTTATTCTTTTTATTGTCCTGAAGATTCCAAAAGTGAATATGCCTCTGAACCAACATTCTTAGTGTCCCTATGTCATACATTGCCTGATTTTAGTCTTTCAGGGTTTTTTGTTCCGTACTGAGTAGATCAGTCAATCAAAATAAGTGTCCAGTGTGCTCTTAGCCATTAGGTAAAAGCATCACTATCATTTGATTGTCTAGAAGAGTAACTTGTATAGCAACACAGATCAGCCCTTGCCTTGAGAGTGCTTATAATAATGAACCTGAGTTGAGCACACGATTGTGCAGCAAACATTAAAATGCACTTAAGAGACAGGGATGGCTCCACCCTCAAAACCTAGAGTTTCTTGAGGAAATGAGTATCTATGAAATAATCACAAGATGGTGTGGTAAGTCTCACAGTAAAGGGAAGAGTAGAAAAATCCCACAGTTAGTAATGCTCAGAGCAGGCACCCGGAGAGGCTAGGGGAGAGGAAACGAGCTAGGGATAGCCTCAGGGGTGGGCTCTCTGAAGAAGCTAATGTCTGAATTGAATTTTGTAACATTCATAAAATTACACCATCTAATGAAGGTGGAAAGACTATTCTGTAGCTAGAGGTGGAAGGTATTCATAATCAGTTTTGAATGGCTGGACCATGAAGTGTCAGAATGAGTCTCTGAGCACTCTCTAGACCATGCTAGGGAACTGGAACATTCCCCTGCAGGTATAGCAGAATTCCATGAACAACGAACGGTAAAGCAAGGCATATACACAACAATAGCAACATTTATTCATACTTTACTATGAGCCAACACAGAAATTTATTATCGTATAGTTCTGGAGGTCAGAAGTTTCAAATCGATTGGCAGAGCTGGTTCTTCCTGGAGGCTCTAGGTAAGAGTCCATATCCCAGTCTTTCCAGCATCTAGGGGCTGCCTGCATCCCTTGTCTCATAATCATACACCATCCCAGCATCCACCTCCATGATCACTTCTCCTTTTCTAACTTGGACCCTCTGCCCCTATCTTATAAGGATATTTATGATATCTTGGGCCCTCCTGGATAATCCAAAAACTATTCACATCTCAAAATTTTTAATGGTTTGTGTTGTTTTAAGCCACTAAGTTTGTGGTAATTTGTTACAGCAGCAATAGGAAGCTAATACATAGAACCAGATATTAAAGATTGTCTTTATTTTACTGATGAAGAAACTAAGTCTCGGAGGGGTTAATTTGCCCAAGGTCACAATGTTAAAAAATAAGGTAGAATTTGTGTAGCAAACATTATAAATCCACTCTCCAGTACTGCTTATTTCTGCATGAACCCACAATCCTCTTGAGTGAATTGAATGGAGGTTCGTTCTTGTCAGTTTCTTCCTCTCCTCGTTCTTTATGAAGCAAGCTTTATGCGGTACTCATGCCCACCAATATGTCATTCTTTACAAAATAAATGAGAACGGAGAGATCTTTTACTCCTGCCAAAAAACCTAAAAGAGAGGAGGAAAAACACGGGTTATTAACATCTCAATGAGATTAGAAAATCTGAGTTTAAAAATTAGATTGGGTGATAAAAAGCACATTCTTCATAAATATTTAACCTCCATCAGCATGACGGTAATTAGAGAGCTGAGCAGAGCTCACTGCTGGCAACGGGCTGCCCCCATCTTGAGAGGGAAGGCCTCTTTTGCAGCTTTATCATCCCTCTTTGAGAAATAAATGATTGGAGTCCAGGAAAATGAAATACTGCATCAGCTACCAACATTTTATATGAAATATCCCCCAAAATGATGCTTTTTAAATTGTTGAACTCCCAGCAAATCTGCCTTCTATTTTAAGGCTATAATGGACCTGAAAGCTATCTATAGTCATCTCAAACATTTCTCCCATTTCATTCTTCTATATTCCTCTGCAGTGGATTGATTTCAATAATGGTCCCAATTTGTTCAAGTCTCTTGAATGCATACCCCACAGTAATGCCCTTTGACATTGACTCCGACTCCAGGCTTAGCCATTAGCTTGCTTTGGTCAAAAAGTGGTAACAAACATGAGGGAAGACTTGAAAAGCACTTGCACAATAGGAGTTGCCCTCTTCCTACTCTTAGAATTTTGAATGTGACAAGCTTGGACAAGCCTATTAGATGATAAAAAGCATGTCGTCTGGTTGCCTTATCACCCTAGATGGGGGACAGCCAACTGGCACATATGAAATTTGGCCATCTTACACTATCAAGCCCCAGAAAACTACCATCTGGCTGCTGACCATGAGACCGGCTCAGCCTAGCACAATCATCTGGCTGAACCCAGCCTAAATTGCCAATCTGCAGAATCAGAAACTAAAACAAAACATTGTTTTAAGTCACTAACTTTTAGATTGGCTTGTTATACAGAAAAGCAAATCTAATATACTCATCTGCATTCAAGCATACTCTTGCATCTTCACTGTTAAAATAAGCACAATAAAATAATACAAGGAAAAGGAAACACAAAGTTCATTCTTGCAAGGCAGCTACTTTCCAGCAACTAATCTACACCACTGAAGGGGACAACACGATTGGTGGTCACTAGGTATCTCTATCATCTTCCCTACCTACTTTCTCAGCCCAACTTCACTTTTATAGCACATTTCTTAAAAAGGCTGCCTACTTACACTATACTATTTCTTTAATTCCCACTCTCAATTTACTCCATTGTGATTTCCAACCCCACTACTTCACTGAAATTGTTTTTATTGAGGTATTTGTTAGGACTCTATCATTTAGTGACAACCAACATAACCCCAAATTGAATAAACTCACAAGATGAAAGGGAAAGTTATAATTAGGATATAGAGTATCTCATAGAACCCACAAATGGAATCCAACACCACCTCAGCTGCCAATGGAAAGACCCCTCGTTTTCTGTGAGTTCCACCTTTGGGACTCTTCTCATGTTTGCATTTTTCTTCTCTGTTGCTGCAAACAGATGGTGACTATTTGTGAGCCTGTAACACAGAAGAAATGGTGGCAGTTTACTGTCTCTGGGTTGCATCACTTTGGTTCAAGACAACAGCCAGGCCTGTCATCCCTCAGATGGATTCCAGATTCCCAAGGACCTTTTCAATTGGCCCAACTTGAGTGAGCTTGAGTGAGGCACTGACCAGTTATGCCTGGTCACCAGGGTTTGGTGTCATACTGCATCACCATGCAGAATCTCTCATGACAACCACATAGATAGAATGGATAGAGGGAGGTGCAGATCTCCGAACAGGAGAAGATCCAGAAATGTGGTAGATACTAGCAGACAGAGCTATGAGTGTCCATTATAATTCATCTCTTGGTTTCCAGTCACATATTCTTTTCACACATACAATTTTAAAACTTCTTCACTCAAAATGTACAAAAACATTCCTACCATGAGTTTTGATAGCAACTCTCAGAGTCGCAGTTTTATTCTTTTTTATATAACTAAATAATTAATGTCTGTCTGCCCCACTTGTTTATATATGCATGAAGGCAGGTACTAACTTGTTGCAGGGAGTTTGGCCCATGATAGGAACCCAAAACAATGTTTATGAATGACTGAGTGAGCACCAAGTAATTTTTAGGTTTGGCATCTAGAAATAATATTGTGGGTGACTGTTTTCTGATCCACAGTGTGTGTGTGTGTGTGTGTGTGTGTGAAGTGAGCAAAGTAAGACATCACTGAATTCACATGGCTAATATATGGTAAAACCTGGACTTCCATATGTATACTTTTGATTTCAGAATCCACATATTTTAACTATTTTCTTCTATAGATTTTCCAAACATACTGATACACGATAATGGAGGATACACAGCATAATGACAATAAACTTCACCAAGAAAAACAAGAAGGAAAGTTATAGTTTATGCTGATTATTGATCCAGGGTATAAACCACATTCTCTGTGACAAATATAGTGAGATCAATGGCAGAATAAATGGAGCTCATGGAGATGAATTTTCTGAATCATGTCTTTGATCAGGGAATGAGATTCAAGTTCTGCTATATAGCTGCACCCAATTCTGTGCACTGGGAGATTTCCTTTATACACAAGCCTTCAGGGTTTGATGCCAGAAGTCTTTATCATCCACTGTAGAACATTGCCCCTACTTTGAGCCACATTTTCATTGATTAGAAAGCAGATGTCAAAACTTTAGTCTCCAAAATGAGAGGCATAGCAGAAGTTCTTTGGGAGAGAAATGCAGGTTCTGATTGTCTTAAGTCATCTGATGCCTTCCAGATATCCCTAATTCATATTCTCATTATCATACACGATGTCCTGAGATCTCAGATCTCTACTTAGGAGCAGAAAATCCTTTCATTAGTAAAGGTATTTTCTTGTCCTCATATTCAATTTTTTGCTTTAATTTAAAACAGCTTAAATTGGAGAATATTCTCTTCTTGTATCTTACAGGATGCTATCAATAACTGCACACAAACACGATGACCTGATAAAATACTTTTAAGCTTTAGCTTCAATACATACATCCAAGATCCCAAATCAACAGATAATAGTTTATAATATTAAATTAGTAGAACACAACAAATATGGCAAGCCTCCTAGTCCAGAATGAATACTTTATCATTCTTCCTCCTACCCATGACCCTACCAATTCTGGCCCCTGCTACTTATAATACTACTTGTGGTAAATGTATGATATAGTGGTTTAGACCATTAAGTTTAGACTCCAGAGTACATGTGTTAAATCCTAGTTCCACTACTCACTAACTGCATGACATTAGGCAAATGATTTGACCTTTATGTATGTACCTCAGTTTCCCTATGTTATGAAGTTACTAATAGGGTTAATTTGAGCATTTAAGATTAAACAGTGTGTCACATTTTCATAATATATGTTAACTATCATAGCATAAAATCATTTATTTGTCAAAATATTCTTAGAAATTAAAAAATCAAACTTGAACTAGCTGAAGCATATAGAAAGGTTTATTATAATGTTATAGGTTTATGGAAAGTAAGGCAGAATGAAGCTAGAACATGGGATAAGTGGGACCCACAAACTCACACACCATTATACATTTGGTATATGCTGCAGAAAGGCTTTCCCATTTTATGGTTTGAAAGAAGCCAAATGGCCACAGTCAACTTTCTTGGTTAACTTCTCCTCAATGTAAGATAGCAGCCAAGCTTGGCTTGAATACTAATTAAATCCCATTTGCTAGCTACATATTCTTATGGGTATTGTTTAGGCCAGGTACTTACCCTCGACTCAAACAACTGTGGCCAGAAGTCAAGATGGAGTTATACCAGTGGTCATCTTCCAGAGTAACCATGTAGATTGAGTAGGGAAAGAAGGAGATTTTTTTCACAAAGGAGCAGAAGTATAGAGAACAGTGTCCAATAAAGAGGAAAAGAACAGTAGCTTTCTACCCCAGACTCAGATAATATGTGGTGAAATCTAAGAAATAGTTTTCAGTCTTCCTTTTTTAATTGATTTCTCAATAGTGACACAATTAACCAAATTCCCTTGAAATACTATGTTTATTTGGAGGCTGTGATGTACTTCTTTCTCTCCTTTTTGTTTAAGTTTTTCATTATCCTTTCTATGCCTGTGTTCTTTGTATCCTCCTCCACCATCCCACATTTGAATGCTGATGTTTCTCAATTTTTTTTTCCTGTAAGTACTTTTGTCTTTTTTTTTTTTTTTTAATTTCTAGGCAATCTCATTCACCACCGGTTTCAAAAGTCATTCATATGCTAATGACTCCAGATTTATACCTGCTCTTCAATTTTCTCAGAAGCATTGTAGCCTAAACATGTCCATGAACTCCAGGTTCCCCTTTTGAACTTGTTCTTGATCCATTATTCTACCACTTGGTGTTTTATGTATAGTCTCTCCAGAAATAGGCAGAGCATACTTGACTGCACTGAGGCTTCTATTTTATTGAAAGCACGATTTATAGCAATTCTAGAAGCAGAAAGGGAATTCCTGAATTCAAAGTAATAATTTAGTGGAAAAGATTGCATCAAATGTTAAAGAGGTAGTTCATTTAAGGTCATTAGTGTAGATTTGTGCCTCCAAAGATGAGATGTTACCTGATAGCATAAGTAAATATAAGAGTTGTGAAGCTTAGTCATTTATAGATTGTAAGTTTTGAAAAGTCTTACATAAATGAAGATGGCTGTGTGATATTCAGAGATGCTAGGAGATATAAACTACATGATTAAGAAAGTTGCAGAACTGGGATTTTAAGCCCTGTTCATCCAGCTCTAAGGGAGATATAAGAAAAAAAAAAGTGATGGGGTTTCAGAGAGAAAGGAAGTTCACAAGAATGTCTAAGCCATAATTGAGAAATTTCTCTAATCCCTGAGCCCAGGACAGGGTGTGGCCTTCAGTAGCAGCTAAATCCTTGTGTATTGACTGAATAGGGAGCCACTACATCCTGGAAGTCCCTGAAATCCATCATAGCAGCATAGGGGTGCCAATGAGTCTAGGAAAGGAGGGTCCTGCAGATAGCATTCAGACTGGTACTTGAGGTGGAAGAGAGATTAATTACCACTTTGGGGTACATCTCTTTCTGTGACTGAGTTTTTGATTTACTGAAAACATAAAGGAAACTATTTTTGGATAGGAAACACTAACACATTTTCTAAAAGTGTGTACTTTTATTGTAGAAAAATAGATATGTGATTATTGGGGCAAAAATGAATTTGTATTAGAGAAGATGAATTTTAGCATTTAAATGACATCATTTGAATCCTGAGATGATACATTTGGAAGGTAGCCTAGAAATAATCCAACTCCAAACCCTTCTCTTGCATTTGTGGATACAGTCAAGGGAAGTGAGGCATGGGACAAGTCTGTGTGCAGAGAGAATTGTGCCACCTTAGACCTCAAGAATTAATGCACAGACTTTCCTCTTCTATCAGCTTATTAGAGCAAGTGATATAGGTTAGTTAACATCTGAAATGTCTAGAAAAGGAGTCCATCCTAAAAATAATCATGTGTCCTTTAATTTTGCTTATTTTCCTATAAGATGGAATAACTGATAATTAATGCATGTTCATTAATACAACTTAGAAAATATAAAAATATGATACCAAAGATGTCAGTGTAATGGCAATGATAAATAATAATAAATACTCTGCAGTTCCTTTTTTGTTTGGTAGTTTGTGACCGTCAAATTCCCACTGTTATGTGTGTTAATTTATGAAAATAATTTTTGGGGGGAACTTTAAAAAATAATAACTCATCTCTAGTCTATCACGCAAAGATAGTCATTATCAAATAATATTTGGGTGTGTATTGTTTCTCCTAAAGATGTAAGTCCAAAAGCGTAAGTTAAGAGTGTTGGCTTTCCCTTGAAGGAAGTCTCAGCCTCCTGCCTAGAAACTGTTGACTTTGGTCGTGTATTCTGATGTCTGTATGGTGGTTTCTTCATCTGTGATGCCAAGGTACTAATGGGGTTATGAGGATTTAATTGTGAAGCATTAGTACATTCCAGGGACAAAGCATGTTGAGTTTTTTCAGCTATTGTTATTTTAATATATGTTTTACAATCTACACTTGAAAAATACAGTATATGTTAATATCCATAATACGTCTTAATATGCACATGTCTAATATCTATAGGCAATTGCATGTTCTACTTCAAGTTGTAATTTATGAGAAGAAATTTTCATAATATAACATTCACATTCAAATATCATTTTTAGGGATGCCTGGGTGGCTCAGGGATTGAGTGTCTGCCTTCAGCTCAAGGTGTGATCCTGGGGTCCCAGGATTGAGTCCCATATCGGACGTCCCTCGAGAAGGCTGCTTATCCCTCTACTTATTTCTCTGCCTCCCTCTGTGTGTCTCTTATGAATAAATAAATAAAATAAAAATATACATCATTTTTGTAGCTAAAAATAAAAACATAAGTAATCAACACTCTGTTGACATTTAAGGTCTTTCAAAATTTTTGCAATTACAAATAATGCTGTGATGAATATGTTTATATATACTGTCTTTTTCAGAAATATACTTTTTCAGTATACATACTGTTCCAATTCAGAAATGGAACTATCATGTCAAATATTATAGATATTTAGAAGCTTATGATGCATATTGCTAGATTGCTCTCCCAAGGGATTACAACAATTTACAGAAAAATTAGCAATGCATTCGATTTTTTTTCATCTTCTAGTACCCTTGAAAGCATTCCATACTGACATTAAAAAAAAAAAAAACAACTTTGCAAATTTGATATTTAAGCAAAGAGGTTTCATTGTGATGATTTCAATTTTGTATGACTTTGATGACTGGTGTGTTTGAACATCTTCATATTGCTTTTTAAACAAACGCATTCCCATCTCTATGGAAGAGAGATGATTTTCTCATTTATAGACATCCAAGCATTTTTCTTATTGATTTATTTGAGCTATCTGTTCAATATTGATAATAACCCTTTACCATGTTTGCTACAAATATGATTTCTCAGTAATAAATCTACATGATCTCTTTCTATACCCTTGGTTTCTTTGTGTATTACTTTGTTTTAATTTATATTTGCACTGATTTGAATGTTCTGATAAATTTATGTTCTGAATGCAAAATTGTTAAAATTTAGGAATTATATTTCTGGTATATATATTTTTTGTTCATCCGTTTTTTTAGGCCTAGGTCAGAATCATACCCTTTTGTTTTTTATAATTCTATAGTATTTTAATATCTCAGAAAAGATTGTTTCTCTCACAATGGATTTCTGATTCAAAACAATTCTCTGCTATTTTTACATACTTTTTTTAACAAGATAAATTTGGATTAATCTTTCCTAGTGGAAAGTGGACAATCTGTTGTGATTTTGATGGAAATTACATTTCCCTTTAAATCTATTTGAAAATAAATAATAGTTTAGAGTCTTTAGTCCTCTGATCCAGAAATATGATCTATATGTTGATGACTCAAGTATTATTTTATATTTTTCAATAATATTTTTTTAGTTTTACACAAGTAGCCCTGCATATTTCTTATTGAAATTATTTCTGAGTAAGTATTTTATTCCTCTGGCTATGGTTAATGGGATATTTCCTGATTACATATTTTTAAATATAGTTTTTGCTGTATATATGTCTACTGTTTAGTTTACTCAGCTTTCATTGACCCCAGCAGTTCTATGGGTGATGCCTTTCATAAAAAGTGCCTGTATCTTTTGCTGTACAGCAAATTTTCCCCAATCTGGATGGTTTTAGACAACAACTTTCATTATCTCACATTTTCTGTGGATCAAGTGTCTACATGCAGCTCAGCTGGGTCTTCGGGTTCAGGATCCCTCAGAGGCTTTAATCGAGACAGGACAACCTGTGTCATCTCAAGGTTTGATGGGGGATGAAAGTCTCAGAAGCTCACTTGCTCAGCTTTTGGCAAGATTTAGTTCTTTGTGGGTGGTTGGGCTGAAGGCCTCAGTTAACTTGCTGGTTGTTGACTAGTGGCCACTCTCAGTTTTTTGCAACCTAGTGTTCTCCATAGGCAGCTGGCTTCCTAAGAACTAGAAGAGCCAGATAGACAGAGAGAGGGCAAGGGGGGGGGGGATGCCACCGAGATGAAAGTCAAAATTTTTATAACTTTTTCTAGGAAGTGACATCCCATCATTCTTGACATATTCTATTGGTTACAAGTGAATCACTGGGTCAGGTCCTGTCCACACTTAAGGGGAGGGGATGACACATGTGAAAACCAGGAGGGTGGGAACCATTGAGAGTCAATTCAGAAACTGCTTACGATAATACCTTTTGAATGATTTAATAAAAGAATAAACCCAACCATAATTTTAATTCTGATTAATCTACTACATTTACTGCTGGATGATCAAAACAATAGTTCACTTTCTCTGTAAAACTCATAAAGATTGGGCATCTGCATATAGGAAGTCCATAGCTGTTGTTGAAACCTTAGAGGCTGTTCTTGCAGAGCTTCTAGCTGGGCTGACCACAATGTACTCAGACCATGCCAAATCCAGAGGATGGCCAGCATTCAAGTTATCATAGTGGGCCAGGACACTGCTCTATACTGTTCCCTCACCCAATCTTACACAGGGAAAAAGGAGTTTAGGGTACATAGTTGAAGAATAATGCATAACATCGCAGCGTATATAAAGTGGAGATGGTGTTTCCCCCCACCTCCAATCCCCAAACCAGAGCTGGATTGTACTTTATTAGTGAAGAATTAAGTTGCTGTCTCTTTCATTTCTTTTGAAATAGAGAATCGAAAGTTCAAGGGGTCTCTCCAGTGTTCAGAAGTTTGCAATCCAGTACTCTATAAGCACTACACGAAATGATACTAATCGCTTAAGGGAGTTCTTTGAAACTGAGTGCTTTATTCCATCTTCAAGGAGAAAGAAATGGAGTCAATGATTCCCTCTTGCAATAATAGATACTTTCTCCTGAACTCAGTTGAAAGGAGAAAATGAAAGAAGTGTTAAGTGAGAATTGACAGTGCTCACACTGGACTGCCCAAGTAGGGTGATAATGAGCTGCAGAGTCTTAAAAATGTCTCTCCTTATTAACATATTCCTACCGTCATGGTGCATATTTCCTGAATCAAACACAGATACCTCACCCCAGACTTTTCCTTTTCTCTTGAAAACTAGGTGGTTGAGTTTAGGGATAATGAGAGTGACTTAAATTGAGTAAGAAAAGAGGGTGCGATGGAAGGAATACACTGGGAGTGTGGCCTCTGGACCTCGGTTTGCATCCAGCTTCTCTGCTCTAAGCTCATTGTCTGTGAAACCTTGGACAACTTTGCCTGAATATATAACCCATAGACTGGGATGGTAACGCATTTCTCAGAATTCATTCATCCAACAATTCTTTCCAGACGTTTACTGAGAACCTATTATGTTCTAGGTATTATTCTTCTTTCTGGAAATATGGCAGTAAACCACCCAGTATCTTAGTTAAGAGATGTAAGTAGACAGATGCATACATGGATTCAGTAGCAATATGTGACAAATTAGGCTAATGTGATAATACAGATGGTCAGGCAAAGTTTCTCTGAAGAACAAAATTATGTAAGGTGCTTAGTGCATAGTAGGTGCTCAAAAATGCAAATTTCAGTTTGTCCCTAGAATCATTGTGCTATCAGCTAAAGGATAGCATATGAGAAGCATTAGATATCCCACCGATATTATTTTATATTTTGTAAAACTCTGAAAACCTTAGAAGCAGCCTTGGAGTAGCCTAGCCTCTTTTACTTTATAAATGGGGAAACTGAGGCCAGGAGAAGGGAACTTACTGAGCTCAGGTAACAGAATTTGATTTTAGTCAAAAGAAGATGTAGCCCATAGAGTCAAATGGGTTTTGTATTGATGCATCAGCCTCTGCTCTGGGCAGCTTGAAGATATTAAAGTCCTGGCATCTGTGAGATTGGCTTTTTCCAGTTCTGGAACCAAAGAAACCCTGGCCTGGAGTCTCCTCACTTCTGGCTGAGGACTCCTACAGCCTGTCTATCTCCAGCCCATGGCATTAGGGGAGCAGCCATGGGGGTGAGTATGTTGGAGAAATACATTAGAGACAGTGGAGAGAAGCATGAGAGGTCCTCCTGTCACAGTCCTGTCCCTTTTCATCCACTCTGTCCACCAAGCCAACACCACAGCATTCTAAAGCTCTGACCTGACCCATTGCTCACCTGCCCACCTACTGGCTCCTCTTCACCATCAGAACAAAACCAGGTCTTTCTGCAAAGAGGTGACTCATGGTCTGGCACCCTCTCCACTTCTCTTGGCACAATTTGGGAAACCAAGCTGGCTGCCATTTCAGGAGTATATCATGTTCCCTATGCCTTTTGCACTTGTTCTAGTCTATGGCTACAATATCCCTTTTTTCCCCAATTCCCCTAAAAAATGCCTGTTCATTTTTTGACACTTGGCTGTGGAATCACCACCTTTGGTCAGCCCACAGTACTCCCACTGCCTGGCCAGGAGCTTACCACCATGATGATTGCTATCCTTTCCCTCCCAGTCCTATCACAGTGCCTTCTGTCACACACCCCTGCACCAACTTTTGTCTCTTTCCTGGTCTGTCTCTTCCAATAGACCATAATTAGTTCCCCTAAGCAGGGATGGTATCCAGTTTACTATGGAATCCCAAGGGCCCTACCCTATGTTTGGCATAGAGTGAGGCACCAATGAAATATTTGTTGAATAAACCAAAGGATGGATGATTGGTTGGTAGCCACAGCCATCATTAGGTCTGGTCACTGCCCAGAGGAGTCAAGGCAGAGCATGATTGTTTTCTGTAGGACGAGACCTTGTATTGTATTGTTTTCTCTAGGATGAGACCTTGATCCATGGACCTCTAGCCAAAATCGTGTTGGATTTCTTTGATCTGAAATTTTTGACCCTGTCTTAGTCTCTCAGGGCTGCCATAACTGAGTCTATTCCTTCTTAGGGGGACACCTACTTATGACCTACCCCCTGTCTAGTCCTTTCACTGATCCTTTCTATATATCCTTTCATTTGCTAGGGCTGCCATAAAAAAGTACCACAAAACTGGGTGACTTAACCAAAAGAGCTTTATTATCTCATGGTTCTAGAGGCTAGAAGTCCAAGATCAAGGTGTTGGAAGGTTTGGTTCCTTCTGAGGGCTCTGAGGAAAAGATCTGCCATAGGATTATCTGCCCTCTGTACCTGTCTATGTCTGAACTTGCCCTTTTGCATTGGATTATGGGCCCCCTCTACCCCAGTATTACATCCGCAAGGACTCTATTTCCAAAACATATCACCATCTGTGGTAGTGGAGGTTAGGACTTGAGCATATGAATTTTGGAAGGGATAAACTATAAAAGAGTCTGTAGCAGGTTAAGTAACATTCCTCCAAAATTCATGTTTAGCCAGAATCTCAGAATCTGGACTTAGGTGGAAATAGTGTTTATGCAGATGTAATGAGTTAAGAACTGCTTAACAGTCACTTTCTGTTCTTTAGCCTACAGTTTGTGAGGTTTTGTTACAACAGCCTGAAGAATTGTTACAGGCTCTAACAAGGGCCTGCATCTTAAATGAGAGAAGTCCAACACAGATTTTGCCAGAGTTCCACAGAAAAGGATCTAAGTCCTAGAGAAAGAGAACATAGGAATCAGGTTCCATGGTCAGGGTTCACAGACTGAGTTTCAAACCCAAGAGGAGGATAGTGTGGCTCTGGTGTCAAAGCACTGTGCTCATATCCTAACTCTATTATAGAGTGGATGCACCTGAGAAAATGACTGAACCCCTCAAGGAGTTTGATTCGATACCAAGTGAGGACAGCAACTTCTGCTATGACCAGAGTGAAGAATAAGAGAGATAATGTGGGGGCACCTGGGTGACTCAGTCGGTTAAGCATATGACTCCTGGTTTCAGCTCACGTCATGATCTCAGGGTTGCAAGATCGAGCCCCTCATTGGACTCCACTCTCAGTGCAGAGCTTGAGATTCTCTCCTTCTCCCTCTCCCTCTGCCTCTCCTCCTCCTTGCACGCACATGTGTACATGTGTGCATGTGCACACTCTCTCTCAAATAAGTAAATAAAAAAAAGTCTTAAAAAAGCAAAAGAGATAATGTGTGACAAGTGTTTAGCAAGCATATGGTCAAAGTAACAGGGATAGACAGGAAACTAGAAACCTGTTCAAAGTAGCCTGGCCATGGTGGAGATGTTTATATAGTGTCTGCAGCGTGATGGCCACATGGGCCTCCAGCACCACAGAAAGAAGGACCCTGGGCTCTCTCCAGGCCCCAGGAGGGTGAGGAAGGAGCTTTTTACTCCAGCAAGTGGGTCAAGCTCTTCTAACTGTGTGGGGTGGCTGGGTATGGGCCAAATCTTCAAGAGGCTGCCATACTTTCTGCTTCTGGGGAAGGCGGGAGAGGTGCCAACACTCTCTTTACTGAGCTCTCCACCCTCTACCAAACAGCAGAAGAGCAAACAATCCTCCTCTTGCAAAACCTAAAATAATCCTTTTGTCAGATTAACGGCCCTTCTTCTCTTTGTTTACTTGCATGTGTCCTAAACTCCCAGGATGCTCTGTTTCCATGCACATTGTTTAACAAAGAGGGAAGCAGCCTCCATAGCAATGATTGGCCTGGGGTTGAGGCCCTTTGTCAGAAACACTTTGTCTTAGGCCTGATGGGGTCTGATTTCATCATTTCTATGTAAATGAACCTCTCCCGGCTACTGAGCCATGAAGTAGTCAGAGGATTTCCCAGGAAACCTTTTTTAATAAGAAAAGTGCTAATATGTTTATTTTACCTCATTATGTCTTAACCCCTCTCCTTCCCTCTTTCTGGTCCCTCATTTCCCTGGAATTTTCTTTAACACCACTTTGGTCCTGACCCACTAAGGCTTCAGGGAATATAGGAAGTTACTAGACAGGGTAAGAAGGTTTGGCACCAGATTTTACTATTTGACAAATTTAGCTAACCACAAATCCCCCCCACAGTGCGTGACAAACAACTTGAAATTCCTTCCACACTCAACAGCCTTTGCCACCAGCACAGACAAGCTCTTCCAGGCAAGATGGCGAGAAGTGTCATGAGGCTGCTCACTCACGCCTGGAAAAAATGATCCGAATGAGAAACTCATCCCAGGGAAGTCAGGCGGCTCTCTCAAGGGCCCTGAAGTCTGAGTCAAAACAACTTCACGTCTATCCACCATGTGCCCTTAGGCCTGCCATTCTCAACTGGGGGCACTGATAGAAAATGGGAAGAATTACCATTCCAGGCTGGTAGCCTACCTGCAGAAGGGAGTCTCTGCCTCTACAGCTGAATAATGGAGCCCGGGCGCCGGATACACCCGAGACCCACTGGTTTCAATCCAGGGAAATGGGTGGTGCTAACTTGTCATGCCAATAATAGTCACAATATGCTACACTTTGCACATTTACGTATCAAGGATCATAGCGTGTCAGTGACTACAAAGTGTTTTGCAGATGTGCTCAGCAGGGTCAATATTACCATGACCGTTTATAGACAGGGGACTGAACTTGCCCATGATTACATGGCTGTGTTGGTCAGGATCATCCTGGGTCCATGACTTGGAAACCTCTGATCCTCCAGCCACCGTTCCATCAGAAGGCAGTGGAGGAGAGCGCTAATGAACTCAGATGGGGGCAGGTAGCAGTGGCCTTTGCATACCTCCCTCTGAGCCCTTCCATATGACACTGGTCAGCCATTAGTTATGTTTGTCAGGATCCTTATCTATGAAATGGGAATTCATTCGTTCCAGCTTCCTACAGACATTTAGTGAGTGACTACTTGGACCAGGTGCTAGAGACACAGGAAAAGCACAACAGACTCCAGCTCCTGAACTCTGGCTCCTGGGAGTTGGAGGAAGGTGGAAAATAAGCAATCCTTAAGTAAAGGAGGCTGTGCATCACTTGGCTATTGGGGCTGTGTGAAAGGTAAGGCAGGGAAGGGAGATCGGAGATGCAGGGCAGGGAGAAAGCCGGGGTGCAGTCTTGTAGACAGTGTCTAGGGAAGGCCTCAACCAGAGGCTGGCATCTGAGCAAGGAGGGGGAACCGAAGTAAATACCTAGGCAGTTGTAGGAACAGCATTCCATGCAGAGGGAACGGCAAATGCTCTGAAGCATATCTGGCAGATTTGAGGAGATTAGGGGAGGCTTATGTGGTGGGGCAGAGGGGCTGTAGTCAGAGACAGGAGGGAGATGGCCAGAGCTGCCATGGCTGATTTCACTCTACGAGGAGGAATCACTGGGGGCTTTGAAAGAGTGACTGGTGGGATGTGACTTACATTTTCAAAGTATCATTCTGGATCTTAGGTGGAGAAAGGATTATAGAGTAGCAAGCTCAGAAGCATGGAGGTTACAGCTGCGAGCCAAGCAAGAGATGATAGTGGGTTGCATGAAGGTGAGGTGATGGCTGGGGAGCAGTGAGTGGTGGTCAAACTCTGGATATAACAAGATATTAATTGAATGGACTTTACAAGGCTATGGTGCAAAGAGTAAATGAGTTGACACAGATAAAACATTTCCAATAATATCCCAAGTAAGTGTTAATTGTGTCTCTCCTTGATAGAAACACTATTCTCGGTGACAGCACACTAGGAAATTATTATATTATAAGGTTTGTCCTTCCTCCTTCCCTCCCCCTTCCCGCTTTCTTCCCTTCCTCCATGAATTCACGTGTTCCTTCAAGCCTGATATTTGTAAGGATTAGCCATGTGGGGTCTGGAGTCCGACAGACTTGGATTTAAGGCCTGGGTATGCTATTTAACAGCTGCATTGTCTTGAGTAAGACTAAGATTTTCAACTTCTCTTCTTAGTCCTTTCATCCCTAAAGTGAGCAGAGCAATGGTACCTACCACAGGGGATTTATTTGAAGATTGAACTGATCTGTATAAAACCCTTAGTCCAGTGCTTCATGTTGTAAATTCTCAATAAGAGCTGTTTTTTTTTTTATTATTGTATTGTATTATTGAATTTGAGTTAGCAGCTATATGTAGAAGGTGTGACAATATATTTAACACATCAGTCCTCTAATGGCTCATATACAGAGAGAGCAGCCCAGAGAAGCAGTACAGAGTAGGAACAGATAAGTCATACAAAGACCTGCATAGCAGAAGAAAATATGGCATGCTCCAGGGTATTACCCAGTGGTACCTGATCCAGCCTATGAATTCAAGGAGGGCTTCCTGGAGGAAGTGATGTTTAAATTCAACCCTGAGGGATCAACAGAAGTTAGGGAAGTTAGGAGTTGGGAAAGGGTTCTTCACAACATTTAGGCAAAGGAAACAACATGAGCAAAAGTCCTGAGGCAGGATAAGGCATGATCCAGTCAGAAATGGTAAGTTGTCTGAGAGATCAGTAGAGAAGCCCTCTGTCAATCAGGTGTTTATCAAACTGAGCAGTAAATGAAATATTCAGAAATTGTGAAGTTGTATCTCTTCTTTCACAATTATTCTGTTTGGTAGAATGGAGTTTCAAAAGGAATTCATGATTGTAGCACCTGTCTTAGTAAGTGTCCAAATAATGATGTCAATTAGGAGAAAATAAAACTTTTTTGATCCACCACCCTCTCCCCAAGACAGCTTCTCCTCCTATGTCTCATTGCCAGTCCCCACCACCATTTTGCTAATAGCTTCAACACCATCCTGCAGTGAAAGCAGGTCTGTTTTCCAGCTTTTTCTCCTCTATCTCTCTTTATGCCACTAGGACACACACACACACACACACACACACACACACACACAGAGGCATATGTCTTCATTTAACTAGACATAGAACTGTGTCACTTCTACCTCCATAATGTCTCCTACCTTCCCCCTGTCTTTCTAACCTCACTGCCATGCTCCATGGCTGTGACGTCACTCACCTAGAGGGCTGCAAATGCCCAACTCATCTTCTGGCCCCTTCTGCTCCTCAGACAGGCCAGTGACTAGAAGACTATTGCTACCAGATTCATCTTATATCAGGGTTCAGCAAACTTTCTCTGTAGAGGGTCAGATAGTAAATATCTTACGTTTTATGGCCCATAGGTTCTGTATTGCATCAACTCAACACTGCCGCTGTAGCCAGAGACAAGCTAGGAATGAATGGGTGTGGCTGTGCGCCAGTAACACTTTATTTACTAGGTTAGGCAGAGGCCAGATTTGACCCTGCCCTACAGCAAAACTTAGCATCACCCCACAACTGCTTCCCGTGCCTTCCAAAGTAATGTCTTTGGCCTGAAGTTAAACACACTTAATACCTCTTCTCATCTACTACTTCAATCACTTTTCTTCTGGATGGCTCCCCACCCACACTGCCACCACTCCCCACCCATCACTTCTTCTCCCCATAAGGCTCTACCTTCCTGTGCCCCTAAATACGCTCTATCTTCTGAACATGCTCCATGTTCTAATTTGGGTCCTCCAAAATTGGCTTATTAAAATCTTGTGGATCTCTCAAGGCCATCTATGTCCCTGGTTCCATCTCCCAGGGGTCTTTGTCACCACTGGAGTTCATCCTAGAGAGCCAGAATAAAGTGTTGGGCATTAGAGTTCCTCTTGGTCAGCCTCTGTGGGAAAGGAAGTTCTGTCACCTTAAATGGGATGCCAAGATCCCTTCCTCTTGCCTGAAAATTCTTTGTCACTCTTCCAATTGAGAACCGAGGTCTTTGACCCTCCCTTTTGAATCTGGACAGGCTCTGGGACTACTATAACCATAGAACATGGCAAAAGTAAGTCTGTGTCAGTGTCCAGGCCCAGGCTTGAAAGACTGACATCTTCTACTTTCTGCCTGCTGGAACATGGCTTCTGGGAGCCCTAAGCAGCCATATCCAACTCTTACTACTCTGAGACTATCCACTATCATACCGCAGGTGCCAGATGTTGGCATTCACGTCAACAGTATTAGATGAACTCAGCCGTGCCTATCAAGGCACCAGATATGTGGGTAAAGTCATCTTGAACCCCCCCACACTAACCCAGCCAAATATGACTTCCATTAGCACCACATGAAACAGAAGAATTATCTGACCAAACCCAACCCAAATTCCTCACTCACAAACCATGAGTTTAAAAAAAATGGTTGTTTTTTTAAGGCATTGTATTTTAGGTTAGTCTGTAACATAGCAATAAATCAGCAGGACATAAGCTTCTAGATTAGCTACACTGTTCTCTTCAACTCTTTTCCAAGTCAAAGGACTTTTCACATCCCCATTTATTTTGAAGTTTTTTTTTTCCTGCCTGAAATTCTCTTCCATTGTTATGATCTCCTTATATTCTTCACTTTTTTCCCCACTAGAATTTTTATTTCATCTTTTGTGCACCCATGTAGAATATGACTTCCTCTGTGAAGCTTTTCAGATTTTTCCAGCAGTTATTCACCAATTCTTTGACACTCTTCCAGTTCACAGTTTTAAATTCATCATGGTGGCGATCGCCATGTTTTCTGAATTTTCTTTTAATGTGGTTGCCTTCCCCAGTGGGTTGTGATCTACTCAGAGGCAGAAACCATGCCTTATTCATCTACACAGCATGGTTCCTGGAGTGGTTGCTGACAATTAGTAGCCACTTAATAAATATTTATTGAATGAGTGAATACAAGAGCTGAGATTTGCATTCTGGTAGTTGACATGTGGATTACAAATGTTGAAGGAGACTTGCTCATTTACCGACAAATCTAATTCAAACTTTCCCTTTCCTCATTCCAGAGGAAAAGATGAATAAGCATAACTTAATTCTAACATATAATATATGTTAGGAATGGAAATTGAGGCCAAGCTGTGCTGTGATAACAAGTAAACCCTAAATCTCAATGGTTTAAGATGGTGAAGTTTTTTCCTCACTCATGTCATAGTCCAATGCAGATTAGGCAGTTTTCCTAATTCAGCTTTTTGAGCTTCTATCTTATAATTCTGCCAATTTTGGAGTTATTTCCTTCTAGGCAAGCAGATAGGAGAAAGGGACTCTGGAGAGCAACTACCACTTTTAATTGCTTGAGACAGAGTGACACATAACTTTTGCTCACATTTCAATTGGCAGGCATCTAGCAACATGGTATTCACCTAAATACAAAGAGGAATGGGAAATGTAGTCTTTCTGTGAAGTCCAGGAAGATGAAAGGGTATGGCAAATGCATCTTATCTCTCTTAAAGAGACTGTATTAATTTTTGGGAATCAACAAACAGTGTCATAATCTAATGGCTCAAAACAATTATTTACTTTTATCTTATAGTTGTTGTGAGTCAGCTGAGTACTCTTTCAGGTCTCAGATGTAATGGCTGGGATTCGATGGTCTAGAACAGTAGTTTTTAACTGAGGATGACTTACACCCACCACCACCACTATCACCAGAAGACACCTGGCAATGTCTGGACATATTTTTAGTTGTCATTACCCATTAGTGGATACAGGCCAGAAATGCTGCGAAACATCCTATAATACATAAGACAAAGCCCTGCAATAAAGAATCATCTGGCCCAAAATGTGCATAGCTGGGAGGCTGAGAAACCTTTAGGTAGTGTGATCTAATTCAGAGGTCTTGGGCAGTTCAATGTAAGGTCTCAGCTGGGATGGCTTAACTCTCCTCCATGTGACCTTCCATTTTCCAGGAAAGTGGCAAAAGCTTCTTTCTATGGCAGGTCTCAGGGTTTAGAGCAGCAAAAGAGAACAAGTTCCAATATGCAAGCATTTTTAAGCCACTATCTGGTCTGTTTGTTAATGCCTCATTGGCCAGAGCATTTTATCTCTTGAGGGGAAGAGCTGGAAATGTGGCCATTTTGCTATTCAAAACAAAGATCTTGAGTGAAATTTGGGTTTTTTCTGTAGTCCATACTCCAAAACTCTGTTTAACAAATATTTGTGACAATTCAATGCATTACAACAGTGTATATTTATGACTTCCTCTTTCCTGAGTTCCTCAGAACATTCATAGTGATTTGTGATGTTCAGAGTGTGGGTCCCAGTGTCAAATTTCCTGGATTGAAATCCCAGGTCCACAGCTTCCTGCTGAACATAGTGCAAGTAGCATAACTTCTCTGTACTTCTGTTTCCTCATCTGTAAATTAGGAATAATTACAAAAGTAACTCCTGATAGGGGTTTTGAGAAGATACAATTAAATAATACATGTAAAATGACTATGCACTCTCTAGAATATAGTAAGAGCTCAATAAATAGAACTTAATTACTGGGAGACAGTGCTTTTTGTTTTTTTGTTTTGGTTTTTTTTTTGTTTTTTATTTTTTTATTTTATTTTTTGTTTTGTTTTGTTTTGTTTTGACTTGGGAAAGAGACACACATGGATTCTAAGTCTTTGTTAAGGTGACATGACTTTGTTTTTTTCTTTCCTCCTGCTTTTTCTTAGGTCACAGATGGAGAGGTAGCAATGACAACTCACTACTGCTAGCTTCTGGTAATTTGAGTGCTGGGCCAGCACAATGATTCTCATTTAAGTCCTTGGTGATTTGGAGAAGTGAAGTCTAAAAGGAACGTATGGACACCATCAACCATCTGAAAGCCAGCCAAGTGGAGGGGGATTAGATGTGTGCACTGTCACTTTGGAGGAGAGAAAAAATCTATCTTTTGGATGGAAGTTACAGGGAGTCTGAATTATACTGAATATAGGGAAAAACAATTTACTGAACCTAAGAGAAAACAATCCCAGAGTGTCAAATGATGGGTTGTTCTTGTGTCTTAAGCTGGTTCCTCAGAAACATGATGATGGGTGTGAAAGTGAAATAAAGAAGTGGGGAGTAGGACAGGATGGAAAGGAGACCAAGGAAGTATATGATATCAAGTGTGGGATACCAACCTTTGGATGGTGAATTTGGCTCACCTTCACAGGGAAGCCAGAAATAATGAAGGTCACATCCCAGGGGTCCTGAATTGGGGCCAGAGAGCTGGAGTGTTTATACTTCTACATTCAACTTGGTTATGCCCTGGTCATGGCATTCATTCCCAGACACTTCTGGCTCTTTGGACTTTTGTGCTTATTGGCAATGAGAGTGTTTATGTCTGAGGGTGCCCTCCAATTGCTGCTGTTGGGAGCGAAGGCACACTGGAAGCTGGTGAACACAAACATGGTAAAAGGGATCCAAAGGAATATGGTGGAGCACTGACATCTTCTGTTAAGCTTTGTCTGTAGGGATAGTCCATTTCTGAGAAGGTCCAAGCAGAGATGACAACTAAAGATATGGCCTCTCCACACATATTTTTGACTCTGAGAGTCACTTAACAAAGGCTTTCTTTAGAATAAAACATTACTATTGCTTGGCTGTATTTGGCCACCTCCAAAAAGAACATGCTTGGAGAAAACCTTCTTCCAAATACCTGATCCTGGTCACCAGTTGACCTATGTTAACCAGGCCTTTTCTGTGGTTATTCAGTGGATTCTGGTTTCAGATAGACTTGGTTTCTTATCCCTGTTCTCTAGCACAGTTTGTAATATACCCCTTTTATATGGAAAATGAGATAATGCCAAATAGAGCATAGAAAAACAAAAGATCAAAACTTAGTATCTTCTATTTCCTAGCTACAGGACCCTGAGAAATTACTTATGCTCTCTGTACTTCAGGCAATACTCTCTGCCACAGAACATGAATTTAGGCTACATTGACGTGAGGTCCCTCTGGTTATAGCTGCCTGTGATTCAAGGAGGCAAAGATGGGAAAAGAGCATGTAGGGCCTGGAAGTTTAAATGTAGTGACATCTTCAGAGTTGACCTTACTCCAGAGGTAGAGAAACTTTGTTGCTCACAGGTGGAAGTGACAAGCCATAACCTGCCTAGAATGGCATTTATATTATTTGGCTGATGGCTGGATTTAGAATTTATTTGTTTGTTTCTCTTTAAGATTCTTTCCAATCCTGAGGTTTGGAAATCTGGAAATGATGAACAAAATCATAATGCTAACGAGGGTTACCTGAGAGGTGCTGAGTTTGTGAGGGAGGAAAAGCAGCCATGAATCAGGTAAAATATTATGCACTGAGCTGATCTTCCCATCAATGCTGGGAGGTTATAGTGCCGCAACTGAATAGCTCTTTGAAATACTTTACTAAATTACTCTGTTGGGTACCCCTTATTAAGCAATCTGCTTCAGAAAGTTCTTTTTTCCCCCCCATGGCTGGCAAAGTCTCACAATTTCATTATGCTGGGGGGCTTGGTACTGTCTCTTTTGAGAGATTTGTCTGCCTGGCGAGTGGCCCGAATTACCTTCCTTGTTGGGCCTTGATAAGTGTCTCTGAACGAAGGGAAAACAATTTGTACAACTCTTCCCATCAATTGGAAGCTGAACTGTGGGACTGAACAAAGCTTCCCTCCATCCCACAGTGCCAATTTACCCTTATCAAGTGCAACAGAGAAAATGTGGCGGTGCGTTACTGTGAGAATAGTAAAGCACTCCCAACAAAATGAGAAAACAGTTATTGGACCAGTTTTATCAACCCAGAGCTAGCTCTGCAGCAATTTTCATACAATTACGCTGTGTTAGAATCGCCTCACCATATGGCTGGGCATTGATCATTTTGCTGTGATGTTAATTTAATATGTAGTGTGGATGTTTTCTTGTTTTGTTAATAAAATTTTTATTTTGGTATTCTGATTCTATCATAGAATGTGTGAGTATTGACAGTTTTTTTTAAATGTTGATATTTATAAAATAAAAATCTCTTTCACAAACTCCACACTATTTGAACTTCCATAAGAAACCTATAGAGGCTCAGGCTACCATTGTTGAGTCCCAGAGACAGAAAGGATGTCTGTGTTAAGAAGTTCCTAATTTGCCCTAAGGTCAAACCAGTGGTAACTGTCATGTCAATATCCAGTCCAGATTTTTCCTGCAAGACATCCTTTCCATGATGGAACACTGACCTTCCTTTAATAGAATTGCTTTATAGGAATCTCTTTAGGACATGTCCAAGAGCTCTCCCAATCTACTGGGGAAAGGAGGTGTAATCAATGAGTGGACATCTGTCCCTGATGTGAGATCTGGGAAATCATGTACCCTGAAGGCCAGAGGCCAGCTCAGACAGATAAGAGAAAGTTACCAATGTAATATAAAGGGGTCATAGAAAAGACTGGAGAGGACCACTGAGAAGCTTTAGTTTTGAAATTGTGTTTCTCAGATCTGCTAAGATTGTGTGAAGGCCTCTCAGAGCCCAATAAGGGACTTCTGTGTTTCTATTTTCTGCTTCAGCCAAAGATGTCCCATTGTCCCCTGGTTTTAAATCTAGGGATTTCACAAACAGTTCCCTTTGGAAAGAAGATCCACTATGGGACAAAATGTGTGAAAAGTTTGATCTAATCCAATGCCCTCTCTTTCTGGAGGTGAGAAAAACCAGCTTTAGAGGGGGGAAAAAATCTACATCCTATAGGAACCACAGCTACATTCCATCTCCTAACTTTCTATTCTGCACACCATTGTTGGCAAGGTCAATGGATTAAAACAAAGACCCAAAATCTCACTAGTGTTAATGCCTAGGCTTCCATTAGCCCTATGCTGTAGACTGCATTTGTAGGTTGGGGGTATAGGGTTGTTGGGAAATCCATAAATTAGAGAAAAGCAGAAAGTCTAAATTGCTGGGGAGGGATGTTTAAGTGCTTGTTAACTTTCTAAGGACTTTTTCTTCACTAATATTTTATTATTAATTCAATTAAAATTATTATTCATGATTAATTTCCATGGCTTCTGTCCATGCCTGTCATCCAGCATCACCTCTTAAGTAGTTTTTCTCTTCTACTTTGCCTACATCAAATTAATCTTATACACAATCATTAAAAAATACCTTTCTGGCATGCAAATCTGAGCACGTTACTTTCCTATTTGGAACCCGTTTTTTTCTTGGACATGATGACATCCTAACATCTTAGTTGTATTACAGAATGGCTTTCCCTCCCGTATATGCACTATTACTTCTCTGGCTTCATTCCCCACTGCTAATCCCCTTGTTCCACACATTCCAAGCACAGCCATCTATTTTTCCACCACACACTCATCACTACTTCACACATGGACTCCCAGGCACATGCAGTTCCTCTTATGTAAAATACCCTAATGGCCCTTCTATACCTGGAAAACTTACACTTTAAGATTTATACTAAGGGTTGCCTATATCATGGGAACTTTTTGGGTTTTGTTTTGCCTATACTTATATATGTTGGATAGATATTCTCTAACACACCCGTATGTAACAATTGTTAAACTCCAGAAAAATCTGTACCTTTGACTATATCTCCTATTTGTGAACATTTCCAGGACAAGGGCTGCATTTATACTTCCTTGAACCTCATAACACCTAACACAGGACTCAGTGGATAATAGGTGCTTAATAAACATCTGGTGGTCTTAAATGACTCTATTTCTTTTCTTTTTAGTTTCAGAGGTAGAATTCAGTGATTCATCAGTTGCATATAACACCCAGTGCTCATTACTTCAAATGCCCTCATTCCTTAATGCCAATTACCCAGTTACCCCAATCTCCCTCCCACCTCCCTCCAACAACCCTCAGTTTGTTTCCTATGGTTAAGAGTCTTTTATGGTTTGCCTCGGTTTCTGTTTTCATCTTATTTTATTTTTGCTTCCCTTCCCCTAAGTTCATCTGTTTTGTTTCTTAAATTCCACATATAAGAAATCATATGGTATTTGTCTTTCTCTGACTGACTTATTTCTTTTAGTATAATACTTTCTAGTTTTATCTACTTCATTGCAAATGGCAAGATTTCATTCTTTTTGATGGCTAAGTAATATTCCTCTGTGTGTGTGTGTGTGTGTGTGTGTGTGTGTACCACATCTTCTTTATCCATTCATCGTTGATGGACATCTGGACTCTTCCCATAGTTTGGCTGTTGTGGACATTGCTGCTATAAATATTGGGTGCAGGTGCCCCTTCAAATCACTTTGTTTTTATCTTTTGGATAAATACCTAGGAGTACAATGGCTGGATCATACGGTAGCTCTATTTTTACTTCTATTTCTGATCCCATGTTATTTGTCGAGTCTCTTTGAAGGAAATAAAACCTGTAGTACAACTAAGATGTTAGGATGTTCAATGACTTAATATGCAAATGTGATTTGTGAAATGAGAAAAAAGGATGTCGTTTGTTGCATCCTCTAAACTTACTTGTCCAGAGAAACTTTTTTTTTACTCCCAGAAACATCTTTTAGCATTAATATTCTGTAGAATATACTTGGAGGATATTGTCATAGTCCAGGGCTAATTATCTCACCCTGTTGTGGAAATACATACTAATCAATATGCTATACTCTACCAATTTATAGTAATGACATTTCCTGGACTGTATTTAGGAGTCTTTGAGGAGCTGTAAATCCCTCTTCTTCTTTTCCCTCTTCTGAGTAAGTGTGAATCGTGATTTCCCCAGTGACCATCCCTCAGGTGGAATTTCTCTCTCTCCATTCAACTTTGGGCCTAATTAAATGTCTGCCATGGTTTTAACAGATTCTACTTAGGAGGTGAGCACTAGTTCTTCTTGAGAAGAGTTGTTTCAGCAAATATAAATGAGCTAGGAGAACAAAAGCAAGAGTTGTGTACAGAGGCACAACATAGTGCATTTACATGACATTTCCACGTTAATGATTGGTTCAGATCCATTCATCATGTGTTTATTGAGTGCTTGCTTGATTTTAGATTCCAGGCTAGGCTTTGTTGATACCAGGATAAATAAGAGCAGACCGTATCCTAGGGCATCTCAAATTTTAGTGGAAGAGACAGACATACCAGCAGACAGTTTCTGAATGTGAGAAACACCTTGGTAGAAGAAAGTAAATGACAAAGAGCTAGTCCAGAGACTGGGATGATTTACTCTGGGGGATGTTGTAGAAAACAGTCTCCAGAGCAAGCAACACTTGCAGTTTTTGCTGAAAAGTAAGTGTTTTCTCTAAAGATAAGAAAGGATGTTTTTCTTTGTATGTATGAGAGAGGAGGAAAAAAGGATCAAGGACAAAATCCTGGGTTAGGCTAACAAATAAGTGGCCAGCAGCAGAAGTGAATCCAGGCAAGGGAACTGAGAAGGAATATTTAGAAAGTTGAGAGGAATATTAGGGAGGAAGATGTCCAGGTAGACAAGTTAAGAGAAAGTTCTAAGAAGAAAAAAAGGGTCAAAAAGCACCAAATGCTGCTGCAGAAAATCCTACAGTCAAAATCATTGGTTTAAGGTTAATATACTCAATCTTGGGCTTGAATACTTTGGGGCTTCCAAAGACAACAATTTGGACTTTCATCAACTTTTTCCACAGTAGGCATCACTCAATGAAAACCTTAAATGTACTTATGATAACACAGTATAGACAATTGTTACTGAATAAAAGCAAACTTTAGTTAACAAAAATATTTTAAAAACCTGAGAATGAGGATAAAGGATGGAGGGAAGTTTAAAAAAGCCTTGGTGGGAACTGGGAATATAGAGACCTGATATTTTTATCCCGGATTCTACCTTTCAGCAACAGTATGGATTTAGGGAAATCATTTCATTCTCTGGACCTGAATTACCTGTACAGTGAGGAGATTTAACTAGAAGGGCCTCAAAGGTTCTTCCAGACAAGCAGAAGTCCTTATCATGCTTATGTTGAATGACAGAGATTTCATGCTTCCATGTCATACCACAACTTCCAATGTACCCTTTTTCCTCCATCACATTTTAAAGAAGAAGTAGAATTTCAGACAGGTTGGAGATTTCCTTGGACAAAACTGAACCTAGAGGAGCCTAACTAGTCAACGACTGGAGAAGGGAGAGGAAGCAGGAGCATTTCTCCTCCCTTATTTACACAGAGGAAGAATCCTGATTCTTGCATGATTCCCTGTATGACCTGGAGCAAATTTCTTCAATTCAGTGTTTTAGTTATCTATCGCTGCATAACAGATTTTTACTCCAAAATGTTGTGACTTAGGGGATCCCTGGGTGGCTCAGCGGTTTAGCGCCTGCCTTTGGCCCAGGGCACGATCCTGGAGTCCCGGGATCGAGTCCCACGTCAGGCTCCCGACATGGAGCCTGCTTCTCCCTCCTCCTGTGTCTCTGCCTCTCCCTCTTTCTCTCTATGTCTATCATAAATAAATAAATCTTAAAAAATAAAAGACTCTTTAAAAAAAATGTTGTGACTTAAAACTATAGATGGGTATTTTCCCTTACTGGTTCTGCAGGTCAGGAATTTAGGATAAGCTTGGTGGCTAGTTCTGGCTCAGGTTTTCCCTAAGGTTGTCAGATGTTGGCCAGGGCTGCAGATGACTTGACTGAGGTGGGGATTCACTCCCAAGCAACTTTCTCACATGGCTGCCAAGTTGGCGTTGACTGCTGGAGAGGTTTTAGGTCTTTTCCACATGGGTCTCCCCACAGAACTGCTTGAGTTTGTCCTTAGTACATAATGCCTAGCTTTCCTCAGAATGAGCAATTCAAGAAATTCAGGCTGAGTCTTTTAGGACGTTGCCCCAGAAGTCATGTGCTGTTATTTCTGCTCTATTCCACTGGTCATACAAGTCAGGGCTGATTTGGTGTGGGAGGGGACTATACGGGGCAGGAGCATCAACAGGAAGCATCACTGATGGTCGTGGTCACCTAAGAAACTCACTATGGCACCCTTGCCAACATCACTGTCTCACGGCACAGTGCAGGTGCCCCTTACTTATTCTCATGCATATGGTGCAGTATATGCCAACTCAGGAAATGTTAGTGCTCTCTGCGTCTGATTCTCTTATTTATAATTAATTAATTAATTAATTTCAGAGATAGATACCAAGAGAAAGCATGAGTGGGGTGGAAGAGTACAAGGAGAGGGAGAAGTAAGCTCCCCACTAAGCAAGGAGTCCAGTGCCGGGCTGGAGCCCAATGCAGGGCTCAATCCCTGGACTCTGGTATCATGAACTGAGCCAAAAGCAGATGCTTAACCACTAAGCAACCCAGGTGTCCCAATTCTCTCTTTTAAAATAGAATTGAATACATTGGATTGTGAGGAATTGAAGAGACTTTTCTGAGAACAGATCCTTTCTGGCTGCTGAATGGCTTCATGGAGAAGGTCACATTTGAACTGAGGTTTGGGGGTATGTAGAGTTTTAACAGTCAGGAAAGATGGGGTTGGAGTGGGATGGTGGGGAAGGTCATTCTAAACAAGGCCTGGCATGGACAGAGACTCAGAGGTAACCAGATAAAAGGATAGGTCCGGGAAGTAGAATTGTTCTGGAATGTAAGATGTGTGAGCATTTGTTTCTTTATAGAGCAGGTCACACCAGGCCACAGAGGAAACAGGAGGATGAGGTTAGAATTTGAGTTGAAGATCCTACTGTCAGGTTCTCAAACCCCAAGCACCAAAGGCAGGATTAAAGACGGAATTTGGGGCAGCCCAGGTGGCTCAGTGGTTTAGTGCCACCTTTAGTCCAGGGCCTGATCCTGGGGACCCAGGATGGAGTCCCAAGTCGGGCTCCCTGCATGGAGCCTGCTTCTCCCTCTGCCTGTGTCTCTGCCTCTCGCTCTCACTCTTTCTGTGTCTCATGAATAAATAAATAAATAAAATCTTTTAAAAAAGACAGACTTTGTTTTCTGAGCTGATATTCCTCTTTAGAGGTCGTATGTGTAGTAAATGGTTTCCCAGCTTTTAGTCATTTTTAGGAGGATTCTATAACTTTTCTCATAAATATGGGTGTGGCAGGCAGTCACTAAGGTGTCCTATGATCACCCCCATCTCTTGGCAACTCTCTTCTTGTATGTGGGCTGGAACGAATGAGCAGCCCCTAAAGAAGAGAATGTGCTGCCATCCCATGAGCTACCCTATGGGAAGCCCAAGTGGTGAGGAACTGGTCTTTGGCCAACCAACAGCTGTGTGAAAGACATTGGAAGTCAAGCCTGTCCCAACGGAACCTTGAGAAGACAGTAGTCCCTCCCAGTGGATGCCTTGATTTCAGGCCTGTAAGACACTCTGAACACAGGCATCCTCTAGCCATATCCAGATTCCTGACCCATGGAAGCTGTGGGGTAAAAATGTTCATTGTTTCAAGCTGTTGAATTTTGGGATAAGTTGTGATACAGCAGTTGATAGCTAATACATATGTATTATCCATCCAATGACCTACTTGGAACATGTCTTCAAATCAACTTACCTTTTTATATAAATAGATTTATTTAAAAGGAAAACATATATTGCAAGTGTAAGAGGTGGTATCAATTTCCAGAAATAGAAGGTTACAAAAATAATCCCATTTTCCATACGCTTTGAGGAAGACTAGCTAATTGAAAGAATAGGATATGTCAGGCCCTGATTTGAATTCCATGTTCATTTCCTGCTAGCTGTATGACATTAGAAATGTTCCCTTTTGCTCTAAGGTTTAGTTCCTTCATCTAGGCAAGAGGAAATTTATCTTTATCTTTTAAAAAATTTTTGAGGACGAAAGAGACAGTTCTCAATTATGCACCCAATTATGATGATGTTGATGTTGATGGTGAAGATCATAATGGCCATTATTTATAAAAATCCCTAGCCATGCAGCAAGCACTGTGTTAAATGATTTCATATTGCTCTCAAACCTTATGACATGCTCATAGACATTTTGTCACCCAACAAACTCATCTGGAGAGGTTTAACACCTTGTTTGAGATATCACAATTAGTATAATGGTAGAATAAGAACTGAAGTGTAAATTGTTTTCATTACTAAGTTCTTCCTCTCCACCATGATAGACTGCAGACTACACAGAGCTAAAGAATATGCAACCAATGTCGGTTCCCTCCTCTTGTTTAAGAATCAAACTTCAATTTTCCATATCCTACTTAAAATAACATCGAGTCTTGTTTTTCTCAGCCAGATTCAGCTCTGTCTTTCAGATCACTCCCTGTTTTCTCATGGAGCAGTGGTCACGATCCCATTTGTCTAGGTTCACAGCAGCTCGTCAAACATCACCCAGGGTCAATTGGAGCTGCCTGTAGTAATGACAAAATCCATGCCTTCAATTTCTTAATTAACTAAATACAATGAAGTCTGTAAATTGATCAAAGTAGGGTCTCATATGGAATTAATTAGAAAATTGTGGGGCGTACTTGGTGATTCATTCCCACTTGATAAACCTTACTGGGAATTTTATGGATGATCCAAATTAAACCCAGCTGTATTATAAAAAATTCATTTAGACTGTGATAACCACTTCAGCCTTTTTTCTGATTGGAAGCACAGCACACAGCATCCCAGCCTCAGGGTGCTGTGTGAAGAAGGCTCTCTCTGACATTCTGGGGTGACAAAACTGTGAGAAATATCCAATGGCAGTACCATGTATGGGCTGGTAGGGAGCTTTTATAAAGTCTCAGCACCCTTTCTGGGTAGACGCCTCCAAACATTACTATTGACACTATCACTTTATGTAAGCAGTGCCATCCATCCCCCCATCTTATGGGAAACTAAATAAAAGCATTCTTAGAAGACTTTGAAATGTTTTTGGCCTGCTACAGACAGATATGCAAAACCAGAATGCTTAATATGGCTCCAAGAAAAGTTCCACAGTTTATCTGACCCCGTGTCCATGTATATGGAAATTCTGAGACCACCACTCCATTTAAGTCAAGCATGCATTGGTTACATTCATAAAAAGAATCTGTACACAGTTGTCTGGTCCAGAGCACTGAACCTGGTCCTGGTGGAAGACCAGTGGATAAGGCACCTGTCTTTACCTTCAAGGAGCACTTCAAGGAGCATACAGGTGAGTGGAGAATATGGATGTAGATGGGCAAGTTCAGACAAATGCGTTTGATATTAGTACGTGGAATGGTAGCAGCATATGGACAAGTGTGACTATTTCTACCCATGTGGCCTTCTATCCAAGCTCTTCTTGCGGTGCTAACTCTTGAGCTGAGCAATGAAAGAGAATACACTGTCATCAGGTAAAGTTGAGGGAGCAGCATGAACCTGGAGGACACATCCAGTGCGTGAGCAGGACTGTGAGTGGTCCAAGATGGGCAGAACATTGTATTTGTCTGGGTCCTGACACATTGGAGGTGACAATCTTCCTATAATAGCATTTCCGTTGTGTTGGTTCAGCTAGAATCTTTGTGAGAGTGCATTAAAAATGCAACTAGTATAAAAAATGCAATTAGCTCTTTTACATTGTGTTCATATATGCAAATTAGAGAGGAAACTTGATATAATTATGTAGGAAATCGAGGTTAATAAATACCAGTTTGGGCTATAATTATCTGTACATTCCTGGACAAGCGTGGGTTAGAGCCTGCATTAACAGAGTAAGAGGAAGGAAGCCCTGTGTATCAGACGCTGGGCTATGTGCTTTCCACCCAATTTATGCCTGACTCCTCTGACCATCATGTTGAAAAAGCCCTCTTATCCCCAGTTTACAGATGGTTAAGTCAAAACCCAGAAAGTCAAATCATGTGTTGAAATTGGCATGGCCAGTGCCTGACCAGCCTGGATGGCACCTGACTTGATTTGACTTTAAAATTCATCCTCTTTCCTTCCCCCCCCACTTTATTCTAATATTATTTGAGGTTTTTCATGCTTTCAAGTTGTACTGGATAGCTTGATGCAAACTAACATCTGGAAATTTGTTGATTTTTGTTGTTGTCTCAAAATACTTAATATGACTGTCAATTAATGAAGTTACAGCTTGTACAACTTGTAACACTATTTGATTTTCACAATCCTAGCTTTTTATTTTAGAAACAAATAATTAATTTGAGGCATGAAACTTAGCCTGCTCATTTTTATCCTTCAAAATTGGAAGCCACCAAAATTTATAATAGGGAAAGTTGAGTAAATTATGCTATACCACTATTATGGAGTATTAAGCAGCAAATGAAAATGTTGTGTTCAATGACTATAAAACATACCAAAAAATGAAACAATTTTCTCTGAATGCATTTAAAACATTTTATATAGTAGGCAAGTATTTTAATAGAAAATTATACTTTATTATTACTTTTAATTGAGCAGACATAATATAAAGACAACTTCATTAGATTTTATATAGATTTTATATAGATTTTATATTCCACCATCATTTGAAATTGGGCCATTTTGCTTTAAGAACAAAGTACAATAAATATCTCTAAATAATAATATGAGTGCATGATTAATTGGCCATCTGATTTATACAGGCAAGGTGAATCAGTTCCAGGATATTTGTAGTAAGAACAACAAAGCAGACATCGGAATGGGTCCCAAAGCCAGCAATTACTCCAAGACACCTCTTATTTTCAGCCACAGTTTCTGAATTTACTTTTGTCACTTTTTCTTTGCCCTTTTTGGTTAATCTTTTTTTTGCACAGACTTGTGCTGTGCCCCATCTGCTATGATTCACCCTGTTCTAATTATACAGTAGGCATCCTGTCTCTATGAACCAGAGTTTTATCAGGTTTTTTATAGATACATATATATAATTAATCAGGCTTCCCAGGTGAAAGAGGCAAATGCAACATTTTTAAAAAAGACATTATTGCTGGAAGGTAACTCTCACAGGTCTGGAAGCACCTGATACTCGTGGTGATCTGGGTCAGACGGGGAACTCGTGTACATTAAGTATCTCCATTTCCTGGAAGGCTGCTTGATGCAGGGCAAGAATCACAGCCCTAGGAGCAGGACTCCTGACATCTTGCCACAGTCTGCCTTTTACTAACTGTGACACTTGAGTATGTCACTTAACCCCTTGACTCAACTTTCTCTTCTTTTAAGATGGCACGTAATCTCTGATCTTCCCTCCGGGTCCGGTCCTGATCGCTCCTTCTTAACTGAATCGCTTTTTCCTTAGATTCAATAGAACCACTTATCTATTCTACGGGTATTATTGGAGCACCTATTTATAGGCGACCCAGGGTTTGGAGATATGGAATCCAACTATAGTTCTGCTACTCAATAACTAGGTCAGCCTGACAATTCATATCTATGTTTCTACTTTCTTAGTGAATATTTATGTCACATCTACTAGGTGTCAGGCACTGTTCAAAGCACTCTACAAGCGTTAACTTGTATTCTCCATTTTACAAATAAGGAAACTGGGGCAGAGGAAGTTTCAGTAACTGAATACTGTGGATCAAGTCTTGTCTTCCCAAATTCATATACTGAAGCCCAAATCCCAGGACCTCAGAATGTGACTGTACTCAGATGTAGAGCCTTTAATGCAGTGATGAACTTTAAACCGAGCTGTTGAGATGGGCTCTAACCCATCTGGTACCTTTACAAGAACAGGAGATCTGGATGCACAAGGAGATGCCATGTGTGCATGCAAACAGAGAAAAGACCTTGGAGGACGAAGGGATAAAGTGGCCATGTTCAAGCCAACGAGAGAGGCCTCAGAAGAAACCAAGCCTGCCCACACCTTGATCTTGGACTTCCAGTCTCTAGAACTGTGAGAAAATACATTTCTGTTGTTTAAGGTGCTGGGCAGTGGTGTTTTGCCATAGCTGCCCACAGACTGACGTGCCTACCCAAGTCATGGAATTGATAAGAGCTGGAGATTGGATCCAGAGTCTGTGAACATAACCACAATGCTCTGCTGTGTCTCAGAGATATGAATATGCCTTCCCATATTACCAAGTATGAGTAGAAAAAGCCTACTGTTTGGAATGAAGTCCATCCATGTACTAGTTAATCCCGGCCTGGAGAGTCATTAGCTATGTGACCTTGGTTAGGGAACAGAAACCCTCTGATCTTCAGAGGTCTCATCTGTAATGCTAAGGTGATAATACCCACCTCACTGAACCGTTAGGTGGGATAGAATGCGCAGTGCTGTGTAAAGCACCTCCTAGGGTATGCGAAACAGACAGAAGATTTAAATGTCACTTTCCTTCCTTTCCACAAGGTAATGAATGCGGAGTAGCAGAGATGTCAAAATTGCAGGGGAATGTCCACAGAAAGCATTAGTAATAATACCTAGCTTGTATGGCATGCCTTCCACCTGCCAGGCAGTGTGCATATACCTCTGCTTCCTAAGAAGTAGCCCATGGAGATTTGTATAATTCCTCCTCCTTTTAAAGATAAAAAAAACGGAAGCTCAGAGAGTTTCAATAACACACTAAGGTCATAGAAAGTGCCCAATAGAGGGAGGAGTTGCCCATGGTGGTTCCTATGCCAAAGCCTGAATTCTTGCAGCCTTCGTGCTTCCTGTTAGACTCCTTGTTAATGACTTCCTAACAAACCCATAAGCTTCTAGAGGTCAGGAATTATATTTATTTTGTGTGATTCCCATTCTAACCAGTATTATGAATGGCATTTGCACAAAGTGAATTCATATTCCATGAACAAATAAGCATAAGCACATCACAGGTGTACTTACCTCTGATCCTGCTGGGTTCCTCGGAGATGGCGGGTGAAGCTCAGGGACCTGGGCTGACTGTTGGTCTCTGTTGGACCTTCTGGAATGGCTGTGGCTCCCATCACACCAAGTGTAAGGATACACACATTTTACGATCCAGCGGGCTGCTCACCCAGCCAACAGGGGCCCTTCTGTGGCTCCAAACAGCTCCACCACATTCACAGTCACACTGTCCCTGAGCTCCCCTGACTGTTAGGTCCTCTAGTGGACAAGAGAATATGAAACTTCCTGACTCTTCCTGCCCCCAAATCTTAACTCTTACTTTTTAACATTCAGGACCTCTGGCCTCCCACCAGATCAATATACCATGATCTCTCACAGAAAATCACTTCAAAATGATGCGCCCTTGGCAAGGCAAGCAGCTGGTCAGATTCTCTGCAGATCAATGGCTGCACTCTCAGGAGAGCGGGGTGTGCTGTTTCCTTATTACAGTTCGAGGATTGCACTTAACCTTACAACAAGGGTGCCCTTGAATGCTTAAGTAGGTGGCTTTTGATCTGGGTCCTGAAAAGTAAGTAAGAACTTTGCAAGAAGGGACAGGAAGGCTGGGAATTGAAGAAAGAAGAAAGGCCACCATGTGCAAAAACATGTAGGGGACAGTTTAACAAACAAAAGCAAAGCTGGTGATTCACTGAGCACCTACTTTATGCAGGTACTCTGGAGGGAGATCTAAATCCTCCCCAAACTACTGGACAGTGGCCACATTTATCTCCATTTTATAAAAAGAAAATCTGAGGCTCAGGGAGGTCATGTAACCTTCTCAAAATAACATAACTGGTCATCGACAGAGAGTTTGGATGGCAAATTGGCTGATCCAAAGCCCACTCTTTCTAGAAAGACAAGAGGCTGTCCTATTTAGCCCCCAGACTCCAGTCTCAGATACTTGCTTATGGGAATGGAACTTTATTAGTTGGTTGGTTTGTTCATTTGTTTTTCAAGTGGTGGCCTTGGAACTTGATAAGTAGCATGGCCAGGGGTTCCAGGTGGGGAACCCCTTCCAGAGAGGCTTCATGCCAGGAGGAGCTGTGGCACCTCTGTTCTCTGTCTGTGGTATTGGAGAAGGTAACTACTTTTATGAGGATCAGAGGGGAGAATTTCAGACTTTGAGATGGAATTTTAGGACAAGACGCCACAACAAATATCTTCACATGCGTGGCAACTAGATTCCCATTTAGTTGGAATTTATTCTCTCAGTTATGTATCCTTGACTCACCAAATATGTACTAGTCCCTGGGCACCAAGCATGTGCTAGTCACTGGGGCACGAAGTGGGCAGGTTGCCTCCTGCTCTGCCCCCAGAGGACTCGCTCTCAAGTCTAGGGTGGGCAGGGCAGACGGGCAAATGAGTCCCCAGAAGTGAGAAGCCTGAAACTGCTAGAAAAAGCAGTGAGTGACGGTGTCCTAAGTGGGGTTGCCGCGGGGAGGGGTCCTGCGGTGTGTTGGATCCACAGGTTCCTGGAAGGACAGAGGGCTGCTTGCCATCTGGTTTCAGAGCTGCCACAAGATCCGGACAACAGCCTGAGGACCTGGAAATAGGTGGGAGGCGAGTGAAGGTGGTCTAGTCTGGGTACTTGAGAATAAAAGGTCACCCAGACGATGCATTCCTGTCTCATGGGTCATCTTGTGCTTTCTGTCTTTGAAGAAATTGGCTTCTCATGAATGAGAAAGTTCAAACTTGCCAGACGTGTAATCCATCTGCTAAGGTGTCAGTTCAGGTAAGATTTTAGGGTTTCAAAGAGACTCTATTTGATGCGGCTGCTCAAAATCACCTCCTGCTCCTGTTAAAGCAATTTTTATTGAACATTTACTAGGGGACGCAGGCATATGCAAAGGTCCTCATACACAGGAGTCCCCTTGAGAATGGGTATTCTCTGACCCTCTTTGCTTCTGATTATCTTCCCCCATCTGCCCAATCTCTCTGTCTCTCTGTCTCTGTCTCTCTCTCACACACACTGTCACACACACACACGTCCACCTGATTGTCTTGCCTCCTTTGTTCCTGCCTCCCTCTGTCCTCCTGCTTCCATACTTTCTTTGTCATTATTTGTAAGCGCAGCGTGGCAGTGCCCTGGAACCAATTTCCTGCAGCTGTAAAGCTCCCTGTGCCAGTCACTGATCACAGTCTGTCCCAGATCATGGCAAGTCAGGAGCAATCCTTTACATGTGCACAGGGATTTATAGTTTTCAAGGGAGTTCTGAATTTTTCATCAATTTTCTCTGTTAATTCATGCCACAGCTCTGGAAGGGAGAGATTCAATAACCCGCCTGTGTTTACTAAGGACCCACCAGGCATGGACATAAGGAGTGAGTTAGAAGTGCTGAAGAGCCAGCTGGAAACCTGTTAAAAAGTCCAGTTCCCACAGTCCCCCCCAGAGATTCTGATTTAGGAGAGACCAGGAATCTGCATTTAACAAATTAGGGGATTCTGATGATGGAGTCCTAACTTAGAGAAAAGTGGTCTGGGTACTTCTCCAACTTTGAGGTGTACAGGATCATCTGGGGATCTTGATATAAGGCCATTTCTTATTTAGCAGGTTTGGGGTGGGGCCTGAGATTTTACATTTCTTTTTTTTTAAAGATTTTATTTATTTATATATTTATGAGAGAGAGAGAGAGAGAAAGAGAGAGAGAGACACAGGCAGAGGGAGAAGCAGGCTTCATGCGGGGAGCCCGACATGGGACTCGATCCTGGGACTCCAGGATAACGCCCCAGACTGAAGGCAGGCACCAAATCGCTGAGCCACCCAGGGATCCCCAGATTCTACATTTCTAACAAGCTGGTGCCCAGGATGCTCTGGCCGGGGCCACACTGGGTGTAGCAGGAGTCTAATAGCTATTATTCTCTGTTTCTCCCCCAGATCTGGAAATCATAGCAGTAAGGCCTCTTCCACAAATTCATAGAACTAGTAAGTGGTAGATCTGGACTCGCAGCCATCATCCTATTGTTGTTTTAATACTTTGCCCAGAGACTCCCAATGGGAGGACAAGGAAATGATGAGATCACGTGAGAAGCACGTGAGAGGATGGAAGCAGGACATTGAATTTTGCGGGCTTTGGGACAGTCCTGCTCATGCTTCTGACTGGACCAGCCAGCCCAGCTGCCAGCCGGGCTCCCACCACTGCATGGCATTCCCCAGGGCTGGTCACCACTCTCCCCAGGGAGCCCAGGGCCATAGGAAGATAATGGCTGATGGGATCCCATAGGCCTGAGTTAAAATTTGGCTTTGCCGGTTCCCATCGTATCGGTATGGTATTGATGTTACTTACTAATGAGGACGTTTCAGTTCATTTCCCTGAACCTCATTAAGTTTCTTTTTCATAAAGCAAAGGTCATCTTCTGCCTCCCAGAAAACCATAAACATAATACAGGGCCCTGATATAGTAGGGTAGGTGGAACTCTGAGGTCTTCCTGATGTGGGCAAGGTGACAGCAGGGGTTGATGCCCAAGACGGTGGCAGAGTCACGACCCTAACTCAGACCCTCTGACCTGACTCTTCTGTTCTTCTCTGTTTTGTGCAGTCCCTGGTATTGGTGAGCTCTTGAAGGGCAGCGACTGTGGGGATTACATGTCGTAAAAGCGCTTATGAAGGTAGCTGGCCTACGGAACAGGGCAGCATCATCGCCACTGCCCTTGCTGTGATGCACTTGCATTTCATACAGGTGCCTGGAACACAACAGAATCCTGTGGTTGGAGGACACATAGCAGCCATGGAACTTAATCAGGTGATACTGGATGACTTCACGACCTATTTCCACTTAATTCTGGACACTGGATGAATTGTCCTTGGGAATACATATGACTATTTAGACATCTGACTCTTACAGTCTTGAATGGCCTCTTTTCGGATGTCCTGGAAACTTGCTTCTTTGTGTTCACATCTTTTGCTGTTAGTGCTTCTCACTGCCAGACAGCCCTGCCTGGAGTTTGACCTTCCTTCAGACTGTAAATCTCCTGCTCCCAGTGGGCCGTCTCCTTCCTCCGGCCCCTCTCCAGGCAGAGGTGCTCCCCTGCTGTCCACTCTTACCTGAAATGCACCCACAATACAACTCTTCAGACACGGGTGATAGCGGAAGCTAAATAGGGGTTACTATTCATTCTCCTATGATCTAACGTCTTCCGATTGTGTAGGGTCATTCCAGTCACCTCAATGCTGTCAGGTTTTTCTGCTGCAAAATAGGAATGATCACATCAGTCCAGTAGGAAATAATGATGGTCAAGCAGCTTGATCACTTGATAATCAGTCTCTGTGCTCAACTCCAAGGGGTTCTCTCCTTGAAGCCCAGGAGACAGGTCTTATTAATATACTCATTAAAGATGGGAAACTGAGGCATTAGAAGTAAAGTAACTTCCCCAAGATGACATCAGGGCTACACGCCTGTTGGCAGTTACCTTCACTGGTATTCCTCAGGCAATCAGTCTCATTGCTCTTAGAACAAAAACAAAATCCCAGCTCCTTAGTGGACGTTCTGCGTGACCTAGCCTGTGCTCATCTGTGCAGCTCTCACTCTTGATATATCTCCCCGGGGCTTGGGATGTGATATTCCCATGGAACTCTAGGCAGATATTTCCTCTCCCTGCCTTCTCACCTTCCACCTGGTGACTCATCTCTTAGGGACCACAGCAGTTGGTTAACCTTTCCAGGGAAGCCTTCAGTATGGTGCCCATGCAGGAAATTCCACCTCAACAGATACAGTGCTCCTGACCATGGCTTCTTTCCCATTTCCTTATCTGCCTTCCACTTCATAATGAGCTTCCTGAAGGCTATTTTGTTTCTCATTTTATCCCTAGCGCCTAGCAAAGTGCTTGACCCTAATAGTCATTTCCTAAATAGCTGAATAAATGAAACTGCTGTGGCTTCCCCACCTTGACCCTGGCACTAGACTCTGAGCTTAGACATCTCCGGAGTCATGTGACGTGCTGATACCATTCACGTTATGTTTACACGTGTTATTTTTCTGAAGCCCAGGACCCTATTCATCTTGTTTCTTCCCACGATGTCACAAAATGGTGTTCAATGAAGAAATCCTTATAATTGAGTCAGAGAATACAAAATTTAAATCATTCATGATCATTGAGTATAAATACCTCTCTTCCAGATGAAGGACATACGCTTATCGAGTTAATGAATTTGCTTATAAAGCTCAGGTACACGTGGCACCTGAGTGGTTTAGCTGGGTAAGTGTCTGCCTCAGGGTCCTGGGATACAACCCTGCATTAGGTTTCCTGCTCGAAGGAGAGTCTGCTTCTCCTTCTCTCTCTGTCCCTTCCCCCTCTTATGTGTGCATGCTCTTGCTCTCTTTCAAATAAATAAATAAAATCTTTAAAAATTTTTTTTAAAAAGCATAGGTACAAGGAGGGAGATAGTTAACAATGTCACAGACTTTGCTGTCACACTTATCTGGGTTGGAATTCTGACTCCATCACTAATTAGTTTTATAACTTTGTATCATTTCTTTAATTTCATTGAATCTCAATGTTCTCATCCTGAAAAGTGGGCTCCTAAGAAGTAACTCACCGGGATGCTGGAGTAATTATATATTAAACACATCAATTGAGAAGCTGCTTCTGAAAGTCCCTGGAACTGGCTACATAGGGCAGGCTTGGTCCTCATCAACCCAGAGAGCTTCATTTCCCTGCTCTGCCCCTCACTAACTGGGTGATCTTGAGCAACCTACTTAACCTCTTGGTGTCTCAGCTTTCTCATCTGCAAAATGGGGATTATCATAATTATACCTACTTCATTTGATTATTATGAAAACAAAAGTTCTAGTTACTAAAAGCACCCCCCACCCAGGAAAAAGTAACTACAAGACTTACCCTATTGGAACACTGAGCAGATGCTGGCTGTGAAGGCAGAGGGTTAGGGATAATTTTAGACGTAGGTCTTACCATTTGTGTTCTTTGATCACTGAGCATGGGACTTACTGTGAATGGTGTGGCCACCTCAGTGACTGGCCTCTCTCAGGAGAAGTCACATCATTTTTCTACCTGACACACTGTGTGTGAGTCAGGGAGACAAGATGCGACAGATGTGTTCTCGCTGAGAAACCAACCCAGAAGGAGTCATACTGCGTGGCCAGGAGTGAGAAGATAGTTTGCTATTTTGTGTGTGTGATTGTTATTGCCACGTCTGTTTCTAACTCAGCGTGAGGGGAAATATTCATAGAGGAACCCTTGTGGATCTTGGGAGATTGACCATGTGGAGTCAGTGATGCGGGCCAGGGAGTTATAGAGCCTTTACAACTGCTTCCTCCATGTTGCTCGGCAGGATGCCTCCATCAGGACCAGATGCACAGGGACCCCAGGGGGTCCTAAGTGCCCATCAACTTTCCCAGCCATTCTTTGTCTTCTTGGGAGCCTTCTTTGTATATCCATGTAGTCACATTTTGATTCATTCAACAAACATTTATTGGTCACTGCTGCATGCCAGGCACTGGGCTGCCATAGTGCTAAACAGCAAGAGCCATCACATCAGGGGATATACAACCCATACGATTAGAAAATTTCAGAGCTGTATGGGAAGGGCAATTGTAACTGCAGAGAGGGCTGGAGATGCTTGGGTAAGCATGGACTCAGCCTGGGCAATCATCTGAGAAAGGCTTCTTGAGGAAGGTGGAATAGGATGGGATTTGGTACCACTCAAGACACCAATGCCACAACATGGCAGAAGGCTTGGACATTACCTACCTCAACTTCCCCATCGAATGGATGGAGGCACAGAGGATGCCAGGGGAGAGAGTCCACTGCATGGCTGCAGTATAGAGGGCTCTGAGCACTTAGGGTATCCAAAAGTCACCATCTGAACTACTGGCAAATGACCACAAATACCAGGGACACTTACATGGATGTTGTTTTGCTCTGATGTAAACGTGGTTCATATGTGATTAAGCAGAAGTAAGGCACTTTTGAGGGTGCAAAGGGTCACATTAATTATGAGGAGACAACGGCAACAAACAGGCCTGTCTTCAAAGGAAGGCATGGAGAGGCAGGAGGCAGGCAAACTCAAGTCCAAAAGCATATTTTCACCCACTGCATGTGACCTTGGAGGGTTGGACTGTGTGACTCTCAGGGGAATGTAATTCGTAAAAGCATGTGCACTATTGTCGTCAGATGTCCTAGGTTTAAAGTTGCCAGATGTAGTGGAGAAAAATACAGGGCAGTCCAAAATATGCAAAGAACTCTAACAATTCAACCATCAGAGAACAATCCTATTAAAAAAGTGCATCAAAAACTCGAACAGACACCATGTCAAAGAACATAGATAGCTGGAAAATAAGCATTCAAGACATGGTCCACATCTTACATCATTAGGGAAATGTAAGTTAAAACAACAATGAGATACCACTGCACACTTATAAAGTGGCTAAAATCTGAAATATCAACAATATCAAATGCTGTTAAGTGTGTTGAACGAGAGTTTCATTCATTGCTGGTGAGAACACAAAGTAGTACAGCCACCTTGGTAGACTGTGGCATTTTTTTTTTTTACAAAACTAAGCATACTCTTACAAGTATGATCTGACAATCATGTTCCTTAGGGTTTACCCAAACAGTTGAAAATTTATGTCCACATGAAAACTTTACTCGTAATTGCCAAAACTTGAAAGCTGCCACGACATCCTTCAGTAGGTGAATGGATAAAGTGTGTTTCATCCAGACAATGGGGTGTTATTCAGTGCTAAAAACAGGTAAGCTATCAAGGCATGAGAGATGTGAAGGAAGCTTGAATGCAGATGCCTAAGTGAAATAAGCTAATCTGAGAAGACTACATACTCTATGATTCTAACTGTATGGCATTCTGGAAATAGAAAAACTATGGAGACAGTAAAAAGATTACCAGGAGCCAGGAGGAGGTATAAATAGGCAGAGCACAGGTTTTTAGGGCACTGGAAATACCGTTTGCTACCATGATGATGGATAATCTTATCATGCATTTATCCAAACCCATAGAATCCACAGCCAAGAACAAAACATAATGTAAATTCAGTTTTGTATTCTCTCACTCTGATCTTTTTCTTCAAATTTTGTGATGGCCTAATAAAACTTGTAACATGTAGGTGTGCATCTCACTACTTTTGTTTTTCTTACTATTTCTTGAGGGCGTAATTTAGGAGTGAGTCACTGCCCCACACATGCAGGCTTGTCTCATATAGCCTAATCATCTTCCCCCAACCCTGTTTAATTGATACTATTCATTCCATCTTGCAGATGAGAACACAGGTTCAAGGAGATAAAAGTTACACAGCTGGAACATGGCAGAGCTAGTTATCAAATGCCATCTAGCCTAACTCCGTACTTTCCCATGGCATCATGTGCCAGCACCCCGAGTCCAGAGGTAAATGGGAATTGTCTTGAAATAAATCAACAGAGTGTGTGATGTTATCCACAGCTACTTTATCCTTCATGGCCCTGCCTAAATACCCACTCTTCTAGACTCCCCTTCATGAGGCCTTCTAGATGCCCATCTGTCTAGAATGGCATTGGCCTTCAGAATTCACTGAAAGCATGCAATTATGGATTTAATTAGATTATATTTTAATTCATTTTTTTCTCAGTTTTATATTATCAACAAGATTTTTAGTATTTCTGGGACCAAGCCCATGTCACACAGCCCCAGATCGCATTTTCCTCTATTCTAATCCTAAATCATAAATTCAGGCCATAGGGAAGAGATTTTGTATATCAGGGGAACTCCTTGTCTAATGTCTTCAATTTATAAATGATGATGCTGAGACCCAAAGAGATTAAGTAATTCAAGCAGGGCCACTCAGCTACTCATTCATTCATAGGAATTATTCATTCAGTATCTATTATATGCCAAGTACAATGGGAAGGAAATAGGCAAAATGAGAATAAATAAGGAACTAAACATGATAATTTCCCAGAGTGACAATCACTATGTTGGAGCAAAGCACAACAGAGGATGTGACAGAGAGCAGGGGATGCTGAGTTGTGTAGGGTGGTCAGAGATACCACACTGAAAGAAATGATAGCACAGAGACCAGAATGAGAAAATGATGTGGAGTTCTGGGGGGAAAGCATTTCAAGCCACAAATGGAAAGATCTGTGGTGTCGAATAATGCCATTGTGTTCAAGGAGTAGAAGGAAGGCAATAATTCTGGAGGTAAAGAGCTTACAGTCCAATGACAATATAAGGAGAAAGCATTTGAGGGTTTTAGCAGGGGAGCCAAAAGGTTCTAATTTACATTTGCAACAGTCCTCTGGCTGCTATGTGAAAAATGAGTTGGAAAGAAGCAAGAATGAAACATAGATCAATTAGGGAAGCATTTCATTATTCTTTTCTAACAGCTTTATTGAGGTATAATCAATATACACAAAATTGCACATACTTAATGGACATAATTTGATTAATTTGGACGTATGCATACATCAGCAAAATTATCACTGCAATATCCAGGTAGTAGACATATCCATCACCTCCAAAAACTTTCTTGTGGTCCTTTTGTGTGTGTGTGCATGTGTGTGTGGTAAGAAAACTTAACATGAGATTTACTCACTTAATAAAGTTCTAAGTGTACTACTGGTAACAATAAACACTATGCTGGACAGTAGATCTCTAGAATTTATGCATCTTGCATAATTGAAACTTCATGCTAATTGAACAATTTCCCGTCATCCCAGCAGCATAACCTCCCTACTCCCACCCCAGCCCTGGTCATCACCATTCTGTTCTCTGCTTCTGCGAATTTCACTCTTGCAGGTAACTTATGTAAGTGGAATCAGGCAGTATTTGTTCTTCAGTGACAAGCTTATTTTACTTAGTACATTTTCCCCCAAGTCTATCCATGTTACCACAAAGACAAGATTCCCTTCCTTTTTAAGAAGAAAGTTTTATTTTGTTGAGGTAAATTTCTTCTATATCTACTTTGTTGAGGGTTTTTTTTTTAAATCATAAACATTTGCTGAATTGTGTCAAATGCTTTTTCTGTATCTACTGAGTATCACGTGGCTTTCTTCTTTTATGTTGTTAATGTGGTGTACGACATGCATTGATTTTCATATATGGAAACATCCTTCTATCCCAGGGAGGTTTCCACTTGGTCATGGTGTATGTTCCTTTCACTGTGGTGTTGAATTTGATATCCTAGTATTTCGTTGAGGATTTCTGCATTTATGTTCCACAGGGATGTCGGCCTCTAGTTCTCTTTTTGTGTGATGTCTTTGTCTGGCTTTAGTATCAGGATCAAGCTGACCTCATCAAACACATTTGGAAGGGTTCCTCTTTATTCAGTTTTTGGCAAGAGTTTAGGAAGGATTGGTTCAATCTCCTTACTCACTATGGATCTGTTCAATTCTTTTCTTTCCTTATGATTCATTCTTGGTATGTTATTTGCTTCTAGAAATATATCAATTTCTTCTAGGTTGTCCCATTTGTTGGCACCTAATTGTTCATAGCAGTCTCTTGAGATCCTTTGTATGTCTGTAGCATCAGTTGTAATGTCTCCTCTTTCGTTTCAGATTTTATTTAATTGAGTTAAAAGAACCAGGTTTGAAATTTCATTCTTTGGATGCCTCGACATTCTCTGTCACCTTTCCCGCATTTCTTCCTGCTGTCTGCCCTGGTTTGCCTTTTATCCTAAAATATCTGTCTATAAAGCTATTCACCAGGGATATTGCATTTTACCACAGAGATGACCCTGGGTAAGTAAGAAGATGAGATGACCCTCTTCAGGTCTATGTGCTGGATCAGATTTGGGATGCATTTCTGAATGAAAGGTAGCCTCTGAGGTGTTATTGTGCACAGTGTTCATTCCTGGAAAACTGCTGTTCTCGGAGCACATAGGCTACACCCTAGTATGCCACCTTTCGAAAACAAATCAAAGCAAAACAAAGAGACAGGGGAGAGCAAGGAAGTTCCCAGGGGCACATTGCTCCAGGCTCCCACTCCTTAGTATCCTTCTGGCACAGTATTTAAACACTGGCCAGACAATGAATTTGTTTGAAGAATGACCAGTGGCCACAGTGTCCCTATGCATATTACCCATGAACATACCCCTCTCACTTTCCAAGCATATGTTAATTATTTCCCTATATTCTTCTGGCATCTTCTGTGTTGAAGAGTGAACAAGGGTGCCTGCAGTGGGAGGGGCCTCAGCTGCCAGTAGATATTTGCACTCCAGGCAGAGGTTCTAGCTGACTCCAAGGAGAGAATAGCAGCTAATATTATCATGTTATTGAGAAAGGTATTTTTTATAGTCTCCTGGTCTGCATTCTTTTGCTTTATCTTGATGTTAATTTTGAGTTTACTGAACTCACAACTGAGTTCAGTGAGGGCAGGGACTCTGGTATTTGGGGCCAAGAAAATGATCCTGAAGAGAGATGGGGGAAATGTATAGGTCCCTGATTTCTTGGCATCAGAGATCTTGGAGTCAGGAAGAGGCCTCCAAAAATGCAAAGGAAGTTTGTAGTCAGGAGGAAAAAAAATAAAATAAAAGCAGGGGGAGAAAATTAAAAACCCAGATAAGGAAATGAGATGACAAAGAGAAGGCAATTCTACTCAAAGCAACTTACTTAGTCCACACAGTGGCTCAGCAAGGATATATCCCTTGTCCTGGTCCTGCAGCTGAGGCAAGGGACTTTCTGAGATATGAAATTATCTGGTTGATTATTGCAAACAGCAAGGTCCAAGGCATGTTTTGAAGTCAGGTATTCCTATGATGTGACCCTCTCTAAGAAGGGGTTATGATATAAAAGGAATGTGCAGGAATAGAAAGCAATGGGCTCCATGTGTAGGTCACACAGGTAAGGGAGCCTCTCCCTGGAACCTGTCCTTTCAGAATAGACAAGCAGATTTCTCAGTGGATGAAGGACCCTGAAGCCTTTGGTTTTTCCTTGCCTGCACAAGTAGTTGAGGTTTAGTGAGGTTTTTCTGGGACACCTGGGAATCTTTAATTTGTGGGTATCCGGATACTTCTGGGTGACTGAGTAATCATTTTCTATTTCTCTGAACTCTCTGATTTCTTATAGTAATATTTTCCAAATTCTTCCTGATAGGAACTGAATTAATCAAGACTCCACTGATCACAAGTTACAGAAGCTCATCTGAAGCAAAAACTAGGGATTTTATTTGCTCATAAAATAGAAAAGTCCAGGAAGTTGATCGAGCTTCATGTATAACTGGATCCAGGTATGCAATGTTGTCATTTAGATGCAACCATTTTCTTCCTCTCTAGACACGTGTTCCTAAACACTAGATTCCTTCTCAGGTGGACCATTTTTTAAAAGATCAATCTATTTATTTAAGAGAGAGAGAGAGGTGGGAGGGGCAGAGAAAGAGGAGAGAGTCTCAAGTAGACTCCGCACTCCATGCAGAACTCCAAGCTGGACTCAATCTTACCAATGAGATCATAACCTGAGCCAAAACCAAGAGTCAGCCACTCAACTTCCTGAGTCACCTAGGCACCTCTCAGGTTGACCATTTTAAAGCATATCATGGCTTATTTGTCTCCAGGTTTGCCTTCTCAGTAAACCTGGCAAAAAGAGTATGTTTCTCCTCAATAAATTCTGGAAAGTCTCTGATTTGCATAGCTTCTAGTAGCCCATTGTTGTTACTATAATCAATAAGGCAGAGGGATCAAGGGATAGGACATACCGATTGGCCAGGCTTAAAGCACAAGCCCTCATCCAACCCTGAGCCCATAACTGGACTACAAGCCCACTCCTCAGTCACATGACCATTCCAAGAGTACAAATGCATGCATGGATCTCAAGCCCACTTGTAGCACAAGCCCACACCTAGACCATGAGCCCTTGGACGTGGAGAGGGATTAGATAGACCTCTTGCCCCTGAATTGATGGCACGTGGAAAGATGGGAGAGATAGCTTGACGAAAGTCAGGTGATGTCAGAAGATAGTGGAAAGGATTCTGGAAAGAAGTACCAAAAAATAAATAAATAAATAAATAAATAAATAAATAAATAAATAAATAAAAATAAAACACCAAAAAAAAACAAAAACAAACCAGAGAGGAGAGAGAGAGAGAGAGAGAAACATGAATAGATACAGTTGATGCCCTTTGTAGGAAGTACATTATCCAAACCTGCATTGAGCCTTTTCTAAATCTTTGCTATTGAAAGAGCAGTCTGGGAACCAGCAGCTGCCAGGTCATCTGGGAGTTTGTTATAAATGCAGAATCTCATGCCTCACCACTGGATCAGAATCTGCATTTTAACAAGATCCCTCTGAGAGCTGTGTGCACATTCAAGTTCGAGGAGCACTAATCTGAACTTTGTCAATCATTATTTTATCGATAAGCAAGTATTCCCCAGGAGGAAGGGGAAAAAAGCAGTTTGGAAATCAGGAGACCTTGACAGTAGAATCCAGGCTCTGTTACTAAGCTCGGGAACTCTGGGCTGGTTACTTTTGCTTTACATCCTTTGTTTTTGTTGTTTTCATCAGGGACATGAAGGACTTGGGCTAGCAAAGCTCCAACCTTTTGCCAGTTTCTGACCTTTCAAAATTTTAGACTTGCTAAGTTTCAAAAGGGCAGGTAATTTGGAGGTTATAAAAACCGTAATAAAGGGCTTTCCGCAGCTGTCAAAGAGGAAAGAAATTTCAGAGGTGATCTTTGGAACACAGAAATGCAGATTTTCCAGTTTCAAAACCAAGCAAGATCTACACTAGTGAGTTTAAACTACGGGTCCAAAGAACCACCTTCCAAGGAGGCCATATGAAAGATTGAGAATCCTCAGTTAGACCCTGCTGATCAAGGAGAAGGTCTACAGAAACACAGAGAAGACGGAGCAGGTAGCATCTACTACAAGAATCCAGACATCCATCCCGGAGGAGACAAGGCACCAATTATGCCCTAAAATCAATGTAGGACTGGGTTCTGGGAAGCCTAGAGAAAGCTTTGAAAAGTTCAAGCCTACCTCTCCTCACTGCATTAATTGCTTTTCAGAATATAAAAGAAATTAAATAACAACAGCACCAATTAAATAATAGCAGCTTCCACTTCCTGTGGCAATTAGTGAGATAGATCGCATGTAATTAATCCAAAGCCCCCAGAAGCTACTTCCACCCTTTGGAAATCAGCTCTCAGCTGTTCGCTTTTCAATGGAACACTGAGGATTTCTAGGTGCCTTTTATGTTCAGTGTGTTATTAATATCCTCAATCCCTCTATGTAAACATTAATTGCTTGCCTGGCAGCTCATACTTGAATGTGAATACTTGGTCTATCGAAACCAAATCCATCATCATGCTTTGCTGGTAACTGACCTCACCGGTGGGGCTTTCATGGGATCCTCCGTGAAGGTGATACACACTCCCCATCTCATCCGGAATATTGGTCAAAACCACATTGCCCTCCAGAAGAAAAATACGTTTTATTATTTTTATTATTTTTATTTTTCAATGTTTTTGAAAAATACGTTTTTAAAACAGAAAGTAGACAAAAAAGCAGGTCTCTATCCTACTTGTGGGTGCTGCTTGTTTGAGAACAAGCATCCCGGGGAGCAAATTAAAGAGCTAGTGACTTTGGTAAAACTCGCTTGAAATGGCAATATGGAAGTGGAAAACCACTAATAGCTTTGCCCTGCTTTTGTTAGAGGAGCTGAGGACAAGACCAAGGAGGGAGTCAGTCGGAGTGCTCCTTTCCTGGCTGGGTAGAGAGCCCTGAGCTCTACGAAGAAAAGTGACCCTTTAGGGGTTCAGGGAAATCTTCCCTGGATGAGCTAACTTTGTACTCCAACTTTGCCCCTTGCTGCAACAGCCTGCTCTTCTGAGTGTCTGTTGTCTTCTCCAGTTCACTCTGGCATCCTTCAAGGGACCAAAGGGGTGGAACACGCCAATCAAAGAAATTCAAATCTAGGTAATATATGCATATTTTTAATAAAAGAACTATGTACAAAGGTGTTGGCAGGGTTCAGGAAGGACACAGTAAGAAACAGCAGAATCCTGGAACTGGCAGGAAGGGGAATGAACTATCACCCCATTAGACTGGAAAGTGCAAGAGGATGAGGAAAGGGCCTAGGGTAGTTGGAAAGAGGAGCTCAGGAGAGGACCCCCAGCCAGAAGCTGTGGCCTTGGAAGAGAGATGAAGGCAATGCTTGCAAGCTATTGCAGGCAAGGCTCTCGGGCAATGAGCACCCTGTTTCACACTCCCTCCCAATGTATGGAATTCAGTACTTTCTATTAGATAAAACCAACTGGAAGACAAACAGCATGAACCCAGCAATGCCATGGTCAGCCCTCCAGGAGGCAGGACCCAAAGGAAAATAGGGGATAAGGTCTCTTGGGTGGCGCAGTCGGTTAAGCATCATACACTCTTGGTTTTGGCCCAGATCTTGATCATGACCCTAATCAGGCTCTTCATTCAGCACAGAGTCTGCTTGAGATTCTTTCTCCCTCTGCTGTTCCCACTCATTGTAAATAAATAAATAAATAAATAAATAAAATCTTTAGAAAGAGAAAAGAAGAAACTAGGAGACTGTCATTATTGAGAAGGTCAAATGGAAAATATTCAACACAGCGGGCTAATGGGTATTCAAACCTACCAAATCCCAAACTGAACTCTAGAGTTCCCTACGTTTCCCCAAACTTTCACCTCTCCATCTTCCCTGTCATAAGAAGGGCACCACCTGCCACCCAGCAAGCCCAAGCTTCAAACGCAGCTCCTGGGTTGAAGCTCAGCCCTGACTAGCATTCTTCCTCTGGGACCTATAGTTTGATTTGCAAAAAATACTTATATCATCCCCATCTCCACTGTTTCCACTCTGGACCAGCCACCATCTCTTTTGTGAATTATTTTAGTTGTCTCCTGGTTGGTTTCCCTGCTTTTGCATCTTCTCTAAAATCTATGAGTGACATCTGGAATGAAGTCCAAACTCCTTGTGTGTCTTTGTAGAGGTCTCGGGTCTGGCCTGGCCCCTATGCATCTTTCCACCATTATTTCTGACCACTTGTCACCTCAGCCACTCAGTCCTGGGTATACTGGCCTTGCCCTGCCTTCCATGAAGGTTCAGTTTATTTCTGCATCAGGATCTTCTCATCAGCTATTCCTTTGCTTGCAAAGTCCTTCCTGGAAACACACTCTCTGCTCCTCTTGGTCTTTGAATATCAGTTAAAGGTCACCCTCTCAGACATACTTTCAGGCCCGCTAAGCTAAAGTCATCCCTGAGTCACTGTGCCATGTCACACCATTCCAGTTTCTTGTATATTCACTCATTCCTTTGTTTACTTATTTGTTGTTGTTGTTGTTTAATTGGTTCTCAGGATAATACAAGGTCTTGGGAGTCAATGGCCCTTTCTTTCTTGCTGGTCTAGGAGAATTACAAGGACTCGGAAAGGTATTTCTGGTTGAATCTTTGGGAACAGTGAATATCAAACTATTTTTTCAAAAATATCCAGAATACAAGTGAAGGAGAGAAAAAAGAAGCCTCTTGACTTTTGGATACAGATGATCTGAATATAAATCTGAGCTCTAGCACTTAGAGCTCTGAGAAACTGTGGGGTAATTACTATGTTTTTGTGACTCAGCCTTTTCAACTATTAAATGGGGATCGGCAAACATAAACCTCAAAACTAAGAGCTGAAATATTACATATTTCTTAGGGCTTTGAGAGGATTAAATTGGAAAATGCATATAAAGTACCCAGCAAATTGCATGACAAGGAGTTTAGACTCTATCAATATTAGCTCTACTTTTATTTGAAACAAAAATTGTTGGTGTTGTTAGGGTAGAGAGACAAAAAAATTACAAAGAGAAACTGTATATTTCAATTTACTTGACAAGTAAATATTATTCAGGATATGCCTGTTTACTTACCATTACAGAACACATACAAAACAAATGTTCACTTGTTGCAAATGAAAGAATGAATGAACAGGTGAGTGGTATAATACTGCGATAATGTAATAGAATGGAAAGAAAGTTTGTAATCCAACCAAAGTAATGTGTTCAGTCAAAAAAAAAAGTTTATTAAGCACTAACTATGTGCCAATCATTGTTGTAGGTAATGATGGGATAGCAGTGAACAAAACAAATGCCTTCATGAAGCTCATATTAAGAAAAATAATTGAGGAGAAGAAGATAGGGTGTGTTGGAGGGCTATAATATGCATGTATTATTTATTTATTTATTTATTTATTTATTTATTTATTTATTTATTTTGTTTATTTGAAAGATTTATTTATTTATCTACTTTAAGGACAGAGAGCATATGAGCAGAGGGGCAGAGAAACAGACTCCCTACTGAGCATGGAGCCTGATGCCTGGCATGATCCCAGGACCCTGAGATCATGACCTGAGCTGAAGTCAAGGGTTGGACACTCAACAGACTGAGCCACCCCTGTGCACCTGGAAGGATGTAATTTTAAAGAGGGTTGGCATGGAAGGCATCATTAAGAGGAGATTTTAGAAAGTGAGGGAGCCAGCTGGGGAAGTATATGGGGAGCAGTGTTCCTAAAGAGATGAAGAATATATGCAAAGACCTGAGATCAGAGTGTGCAGATAAAAGCCTGCTTAGGTGGGGTCGGGGTGGCAGGTAAGACTGTGGTAGGGAATGAGAGCAGAGAGGTAAATGCGGGCAGAGTGGGTAAAACCTCCACAGGACCATAAGACTTCTGGCTTCTACTGTGGGCAAGGAGTAAACCTATGGGGTGGGTGACTAATGGAATGCTGGAACTGAACCACCTTTTGCAGGACCACTCCAATTGTTCTGATGAAAATCAACCAAGGGAGTGACAGAGTGTGAACAGAAACATAAGTTAGGAAGATTTGGACCAGGAAGGGAGCAAGGGCAGTGGGAAAAAGTGGTCACATTCACAGTTTGCTGGCAGATAGGCTGTGATTACAAGAGGTAAGTCTAAGAAGACATAGGGGTGAAGATGCACATTTAGTTTAGTGTCCATCTTCATGATCTCTCATTTGGTGATGAGCCAACATTCACTTTTCCTCTCAAAGATTTTATCTTTGGATTTGGTTGCTATAAAATTTTGTGAAACTTATTCTTCAATAGAGAGTCAGAATGAATATAACATGACTCCAAGTAATCTTGGTCTAGCATGCCTGGACTGGATAGCAGTATTTCTCAAAGTTTATTTCTTGTAAAATTCTTCTCCATGAAATGTTAATGAATGTTATGAAAAAAAAAAGTCAAATAAGTTTAGTAAGGACAAAACTAAATAATGACTTTGCTACCAGATTGATCAGAGCCTCTAATATATAACAATGCATTGTGCAACTTTAAGGTCACAGTATTATCACTATTATGGGCTAAGTTGTGTTTTCCTTCCCCTTCCCCCCAAATCTATATGTTGAAATCCTAATCTCCAGTCCCTCAGAATGTAACTGTATTTGAAGACAGCCTCTTTAAAGAAGTGATTAAGTTAAAATGAGGTCATATGGATGAGTCCTAATCCAATCTGACTGGTGTCCTTATAAGAAGAGTAGATGAGGACACAGACAAACAGAGGGAAGACCATATGAGGACGCAGGGAAGAGATGGCCATCAATAAACCAAGGAGAGAAGTTGCAGAAGAAACCAACCCTGCTGACACCTTGATCTTTGACTTCTAACTTCCAAAACTGTGAGAACATAAACGTCTCTTGTTCAAACCACCCAGTCTGTGGTATTTGGTTAAGGCAGCCTTAGCAAACTAATACACAGATTATCTGTTCCTGTTAGAGAATTTCCCTAAGGTTGTACAAGGCTCAATGCTTTAGCACTAGGACCACTCAGGAAGTATCCGGGGCAATAGGCAGGTGACTGATTAGAAGGAAAGTCCCTGAAAAATATCAGAAGTGACTCTCCAATAATTTAAGGTAAAAGAATCAAACAAACAAAAAAATTTCAAGAAGCAGAAAATGAGAGCATATTAATGGAGGAGGGGATAAAATTTCACATAAAATGTACACTATGTGTCTTATTTACTTACTTTGGGAATGATATGATGAGGATTTCAAACTAAGTTAAGGAGCATCCCAGCCAAGGGTGCACAATGAATTCTGATAACCAGAGATGATGCTACACTGTAATCTGACTTGTGGCATTCGTTCACTATTTAGCCGCTAAGATCAGGATGAAAGACTGATTGGAATTTGAAAGAAATAGAGAATTACAGAATCCATTTTCATTTTGAAATCTAGCACTTAATGTGCTTATGATACTCTCTGCCCTTTTAACTGCATTTTATTTTCTTTTGAGATAGGACTGCTAACAAAGTTCAGAAAAGGTGTGCATGCATATATGTGTGTAGGGGGTGAGTAATGTGCCACCAAAATCTATGTCCCATAAAAATATTGATGAGAGAATTTGCAGAAGGAAGCCCTAATATGTGTGTTACTTGGAGAAAAATTATATATAAATGAATTTTCTCTTTAAGAACTCTTTAAGAGTTTTTCATAATTTACCAAGAGAAGGAATTAAACATTCTTCCTAAAGTACTTTAAAAAAGTGGAATGGCCCTCAGAGATAATCAATTTCTTCCCTGTAGACTTGTCCTCAACACCTGATGAGGTGTTACAAAAAGAAATGTCATGTCTTATCCCAGCACTTGCAGATGGTATCATTAATGACCAGACTAATCACAGAATGAATCACAGGAAAGAAATGAATACAGAACTATTAGGGGGTTTCTAGGAAGAATCAGATGTTTAAAATTGCATGTACTAAGTTCTTTTCAAGCAAACTTGAAGTTAGTTGGAGAGACAGTAGCTGAAAGAACATAGCTCACTAGTTAGAGAGTTTTAATATGATGTTAATCTGGGTGACCCTTACCTCTGAGCATACATTAGGTAGGTATATGTAGATATTGATGTTAGGAAATCTTGACCAGATACCTCATACATTACATGCTTATGATATAAGTCTTACTGCCTTTTCTCATACTTAATGAAGAAACCTCATGAGTGTTCAACTCCCCTCTTCTCACCCATCTGTAGGACTTACCTTTGATATAGTCTAGGAAATTCTATATATAGTTCTCTATAATATTCATTTTGGCCTTAGGATAATAAATGAAGTAACTTTGGAACTTCAGGAAGCTTCAGAAATAAACTCTAGTTTATAAAAGAAGGATATTAAGACCTTTCCTGAAGTGTTCTTATAAATTTGGAGGAAATGTATAAAAAATCATAATACACCATCATCAAGAATTATTATAATCTGGGGATCTCTGGGTGGCTCAGTGGTTTAGCACCTGCCTTCTGCCCAGGGCATGATCCTGGAGTTCTGGGATCAAGTCCCACTTGCCCATACATGAGTAAGGATCTAGCAACTGGGACAAAGGGCTGACTCTCTTTAGGAGGAGACTGAAAAGGTGCGAAAGTGTAACCTTCCCTTGGCCACCATGATTGGTCCTTGGAGTATATTTTCATGATAACTCTGGAGAGTAGGAGAATGAAGAAGAATATAATAATTGATATTCATTTATTTATTTTGAAAAAGCTTTTATGATGTGAAGCAGAAGGTTCGTGCACTTACTCTACAGTTTAACATGACTTATGTTTCTTTCATGTAAGAAACATGGACACTTCATACTACAGTGTGTAGGATTTCCCAAGACATTAATGTGCCCTTGGATCTCACCACAGGGTAAGTGCAAGAACTTTCTGCTTTAAGATAAAAGTAAACAAAGTGCCTTGCTCTCATGCTAAGTCCCTGGCTAGAACCAGCAGTAACAAACAGAATTATTAAAATTGGCCCTAGCCCACTTTTGTCCTATGTTCCTCAGCAGAAGGAAACTAGGAGATAGAAGAGGCATATTCCCTTTGTAGAGTCTGCTAAAAACAATTAACCTGTGTGTGGGGGGGGGGGGGGAGGGGGGTTAGGGTTGCAGCTGACAGCACAAATCATGCATTGTACAACTTCTGGGAGCACCATTCACCATTGTCATCATTGTTGATGTATACAGTTATAATACATGTTTTAAGTAGATTGAAATAAAATGACTTAAGAAACCAATTCTTTTGTCTAATTGGCACAAAGTTGCCATATTGACTGCTTTGAAGGCTGAGTGAGGAGAAAAATCTTCCCAAAGTCAGCTAAAGGGACACAAATTAGAAAGAAGTGGCCAAGCACCTTTAGGGATGAGTTCCCATAAAGTACAAGGGCAAGCCCAGAGAAGGTGCTACTTGTTCTGGTGTCTCTGAGTAGAAAGATGTACATATTTGCAAAATCAGGATATGTAGCCGATAAAATAAGTCAAATATTTTGTGATTAGAAATTTGATGGAGAGGGAGAAATGGTTCCAGACTATCAAGTCAGATGAGTGAGTACAAAATGGAGCATATGTTGTTGGTGCCAGGGAGTTGGAAGCAAAACAGAATGTGGGGTGGGGAGGGTTAATTAATACCTTATGTGGAAAATGGCAAGTTTGTGTAGAACCTGCCCTTTTATAAGACCTGAGATATGTCTTTCCACTTAAAGGAGAAAGAGCAAGTCTATGTATATACTAAGGGGTGGTGAGGAGTATGGAATCCTCAAAGGATTTTGTGTAGGAACCCAAAGACGAATGTCATAGCTGTTGGATAAAATGTTAATTCTATCCCAGTGATAGGTAACTAAGAGTTACATTAAGTTTTCACTTTCAGATTGTCATAGCAGACATCACATACCTCTGTCATTGTCACCGCCTTGGCCCTTGTCTTAATGTGGAGTTCCCTTCCATGATCAGTTTCTCCTTTCTGACTTTCTCATGCTTGTGGAAGACTCAAAGCAAGACTTCAAGTTAAACAGGGTGTAAATTCAATACTGGAATCACATTCTAGAAGCTGTAGTAAATGAGGCTAGAGGACCATACACCCTAAGTTCAAGGAAAACATGACAGGAGGCAGCATCAGCTGAGCAATTCCAACACAATGAAGGATGGATTAGTGGTAGCTGGCATGAAAGAGTAGGGAAAATGGAACTTTAACACAATGTAACTGAGGTGAGGGGAGAAGAAAGGAGAGACCTAAGAAGAAACAAGCTGAAGTGGGGCAATTTTCACAAATTGGAGTCACTAGGCATCTTTCACGATGGGATTTTTGGTGGGAGACCTCAGAGCACTGCTTACAAGTCTATATAAGGAGCAGTTAGCTTCCCATGTTTGCCCTGCTCCCAAGTACAGCCAGGCAACTGTCAGGAGAAGAGAGATTTTCACTCTGGAGATGGTAATGTCTGGAACAGCCTAAGGTAGAAGGGAAGTACCTTATGGAAACAAGGGTATTATGGGAAATTCAGCAAGGGAGAAGCAGGATGCTCAGCCCTGGCCCTTCCTCATCTGAGAGAACAATGACAGGCAGGCTTCTACACCCTGGCAGGAGCTGAGAGGATGCTTGGTTGAAGAAATAGACCAACAGAAGACCTATAGAAGCTGTCAGCTGGAGGTCCAGTAATGAAATGGCTGTGGTTGGCCTGATCCACTGGCAATAGAGCCTTCCCGGAAACAATAGGCACAGACACACAGAGCTTTCCATCAGCTTTCTAGTCGCAACCTTAAACATGACCAGGCACCAGCAGACATTTGAGGGCGGCCTCTAACATAAAGGGATGACATCGTTTTTTTGAAAACACAATTTTCAAAAGAGGAATTTTATCAAAGTAGAAACATGCAAGAAGCAGAAGAACATCTGTAATTTAGATTCTTAGATATATAAAATAAGATGTTGCATATGGAGCAAGATCTGGAAACTAAAAATATGAACATGCAGAGAACAAAATTCTACAGGAAATTGAATATTATGGCAGTAGTACTAATAATAATAAAACAATGAAATGGTTAGAAAATAAGGTTAAAGAAATTTTCCCAAAATCAGAACAAAGAGATAATTAGATGGCAAACTTTAAAGACAGTATTAGAAATTTAGGGAATCATAGGAGGTTCAAAAGTTGATCAATTTCTGGAGAGAGGAACCAGACAAAAAGGAAAGGAGGAGATGTTCTCTAACAGAAAATGCTTAATTCATTAAAATTAAAGGGTGTGTGTGTTTAATTTTATTTATTTATTCATGAGAGACACAGAGCGAGAGAGAGGCAGAGACACAGGCGGAGGGAGAATCAGGCTTCATGCAGGGAGCCCAATGTGGGACCGGATCCCGGGACTCCAGGATCACTCCCTGGGCTGAAGGCGGCGCTAAACCGCTGAGCCACCTGGGCTTCCCTAAAGGGTGTGTGTTTTAATAGTAAAATGAGCTTACTATCGTTAAAATAAATTTTTAGGCCCAAGATGGAGCCTCTCCTGCACCAGATACCATGTCAGCAAACCGAAATTCAGATAATTTTCATGTCCCTGTAAATTCTCTGCATGGCCAGAAAGAAGGACATCTGGTCAGCCAATCTACAGACCCCAAGCCAATATACTGGGTTTTTCACCCCAGACAAAGCTGACCATGTGATCCCAGCCAGATATTTTCTATTTTTTTTCTCTTCCTTGTTCTTTACTCTTTATCTAATAAAAGGTTCCTGCTTTCTGCCCCATTTTGCAATTCTCCAAATCAAGACTGTCCACTTCATGAAGTGTTCAATGAAATTTGTATCACCTTAAATTGTCTTTTTCAATTATTTTTTAACATCACTATCCAAAACAATGGGGGAAAATCCACAATAAGGCACTCCCTTGTGAAATTTCAGGAAATGGGGATTTACAAAATACCTTAAAAGATGTCAGAAAGAATATAGGGGATAAACAAGGAGGCTTGGCAATCAGAACAGGGTTAAACCTCTCCAAGCAATATTAGAAGCAAAAGTCTACTACCTTCAAAGTTCTACAAGATATCAAATTCTATCCCCAGTTGATCTATCATTTAAGTGTGATGGTAGAATAAAGATATATTCAAGTTTTCAAGGGCTCAATTAGTCTCTCATGGGTTTTTGTCTTATGAATACATCAGAGAGAGTAAACCAAAAAGAAGTCAAGAGTTCCAAGAAATAAGATAGCCACACATATTAGAGGGGAAAAGAATTATCAGAGCAGTGAGGAGGAACCCAAGAAAATGACTGTGTACATGAAAGTCTTAAGTGACAAGTTAGAGAGCTTCTGGGCTGCTGAACACCTGCAATTCCTGGAGCGTAACACCCCCAGAGAGGGTATGGAAGCTTTGTGCCCCTTTCTACAAACCTTGCTGTGTGCATCTCTTCCATCTGGTGATTCTCAAATTGTATCCCTTTAGGATAAACCTGTAATCAAGAAGTAAACTGTTTCCCTGAGTTCTGTGAGCTACTCTCAGAAAGTGCTTACATTGAAGAGAGGTCATGAAAACCTCTGGTTTATAGTCAAATCAGGTCAGAAGCACAGGAGACCAACTGGACTTAGAATTGGTCTCTGAAGTTGGGAAAGGGGAAATTTTGTGGGATTGAGCCTGTGGGATCCTATGACCTGATGCTAACGCCAAGTGGATAGCCTCAGGATGGAGTGAAATTGTAGGATCCCTAGATGGTATGCAGAGAGCTAGAGAATTGCTTGGTATAGAACACCCACACCTCTGGAGTCAGAAGAAAAGTCCTGTGAACAGTAGAGCAGAAGTACAGAGTTCTCTCTTTTCACATCATGTTGGGTGTTTAATTCATAGTTCAAATTTAAACACTAGAAACACAAGACAATAAAGAAAAAAAAATTTTTTTTAAATCCTGGAAAAGTAAGCTGTACTTTAATGCAAAAGGAAATGCAACCAGAGTAACACATAGAACAATGATGGATAAAATTTGCATATGCAAAATAGTATATGCAGTAAATGCTGGTTAGTGGCTTATCCAAAAGAGTTGCTAGAACTATATTGGGTGGATGATGGTGCTAGAGGTAGTGGAGGTTTATGTTTGGAGTTGAGATGGTTTAACATTCCATCTCTCATGGTGGAAAACCAATAGATAATATCAAAGGCCAAATATGAAATCAGAGATAGTTTGTTATGCAAAATATATGTCTCTTACAGAAATTGGTTTATACATATTTGCTGTGCATAGATATGGAGATTTTGTTGGTTCATGGGTGATTTCTTTTGGAATATAGTATGAAGCTATCAAAAGCAAACATTCTCAAAATTTAAGAGGAGAATATTAGCATCAGATGAGAACTTTAAAGAAAAATCAAGCTGGAAGTCTTATAGAAATAACTTCCTTTGGAGCAAATAGTGACATTTTAGTGGCTTTAAGAATCATTGGGGACACTGAGGAGGTATTGATGAAGAGGTTGCAGACATCCCTCTGTATGAGGAAAAGAAAAGATTGAGTATGAAATCTACAGCTTGGGAAAGATTTTTAATTTTGATCAAACTGGTCTCTTTTAGAAGCAGATGCCCTTGAGCATTGACATTTTGGAGGACAGTGTATGAGCCCCAGGGTATGAGGCTGCGGAGGATCTGGGCATTCCATGCTGGGTGCAAATGTCACTAGAGATTTAGCTCTGTGACTCTTTTTATTAGGCTTGTTATTGTTTTAGTTGATGCTGCACATTTCAACATCCATAGCTTTTGAGTGGTCCGCCCTTAATCCTAGTTTTCTCATAAATCTGCTATTTTTAGGCTTTTGGGTAATACATTTGACATTATAGCAGAAATGGCTGTGCTTAGAAATATGGAGATAAATGCCAGAAGAAACAGCTAAAACAGATGAAATTATTGCCTTCGGAGAGCAGTGGTTTAGGGAAGGGAAGTATGTGGACATGGACATTCTCTTTTCTTTATAAGCCTACTCTGTAGAACATAAAAATAACTTTTAAGTACATTAATATTTTCTGATAAAAGATATAAGCAGTTATATGTCTAACCAATATAACAGATGAGTCACATGTTAAACGAGTTATATATCTAGCAATATAGCAGACTAGATAAACTTGTATCCTCTCATTACACACCACTCAGAAATGCTGAATACATCATAAGAAGGAGCCTTTGAACACACAGTTAAGTGCTTAAGAAAGTTAGAAAGTAAACCAGGAACTAAAAATAGGTAAGAAATTAAAAACCAGGTGGCAGGTGTCAGCTTCCAGGGGAGTTGAGTTGAAGAGTTGACTGGGGTTTCAGTAAGGGGAGATGCTAAGATTGAGAGCTACACATAACACCAAGACACTCAACTGACAACTGACTCCCTCCACAAATAAATTCTATTTATTTTCTATCTATCTATCTATCTATCTATCTATCTATCTATCTATCTATCATCTATCATATATATATAATATATATATTATATATATATATTATATATATATATATATATATGGTCTGCCTTCACATAGGAAGCTGATAAAAAAAACTTGTCTGTCTTGTCTGGACACTACACAGGAAAAAAAATAAATCTCTCCCATGTTTTATTATCATAGCTTTTATGCAAGTCTGAAGGTTATGTTCATAATATCTCCTAAGCTGATAAATTAAACTAAAATGAACTAGTGCCATCCCGAGGTGCTTGGTGAAAGCCAACACAAAGCTTATTCTTAACTAGGCCACTCAAGAGATTTGCACTTAAAATTCAACTGAACATGAGCTCACAGACCAAAATTACAAAATCCACAAAGGAAACAATCCAATATTTAGTCATTCCGCATATATTTATCAAGACAAGTAGTATGTCAGGCATTAATTTGGGCACTGAGAAAACAGCAAAGATGAAAAACAAATATTTCCAAAGGAATTTACATACAAGTGAAGGAGACAAACTGAAAAGCCACGAAAAGCCCCAGCAGAATTAGATTTTCCTGAACTTCCGACAGTTGAAAAGTGGAATAAGGCTACATGGTGGGATGCTTGGGTGGTTCAGTGGTTGAGTGTCTGCCTTTGGTTCAGGGCCTGATCCCAGGATTTGGGATCAAGTCCTGCATTGGGCTCCCTGTGAGGAGCCTGCTTTTTCCTCTTCCTGTGTCTCTGCCTCTCTCTCTCTCTGTGAATAAATAAATCTTAAAAAAAAAAAGAAAGGCTACATGGTACATACATGACAACAATGACAAAAACTAAAAGAACACAAGGATGGATAGCATAAAATAACTAAATATAAACCAAAATGAAAAAATACGTTCACTGAAATAGGAAGACTCAACCCATGGCTTAAACAACTGATTTGACAGGGCTGAAGAATTAATGATGAATATGAAAAAAAAATTACACAGAATGCAAGAAAGACAAAAAGGTGGGGGAGATGTGAAAGATTGAAATTAGGAGATCATGAAAAGGTCCAATTACTATAGGATGGAATGAAACAGAAGCATCATTCAAGAAATAACAGAGTGTTGATAATTTTTCAGAATTGTTGAGGCTTCGTGTTACAAATAAACTCTGACATTCTCTTTCTGACTTGATAGATCTGTAGCATTCTGTGCATTCTAATTACCGTTGCAACTCACATTCTATTATGATCATCTGTTTATAATCACTTTTCTCTCTTCTTTCTCAGCCTCCCTCCTACTCTCCCTCCCTTCCTTTCATCTTGCTTTCTTACCACCATTCCTTGAGTACCTGCTACTATGGACAATGCAGTGCTGAGCTTGGAAGAATTGTATGTTCCAGAGGGGAAGAACGGGCATGTTATTTAAGTAGGTTCTGGAGGGGAAACTGAGGAAAGGGTCAATTCTTGCAGGTATGCAGATCTAAGTTCAAATCCTGACGCTGGCTGGGACTCTGTGGTTTGTGGCCTATGGACTTCTACTGCCTTATCATAAAATTAGGCAAATAAAGTCTATCATCATCTGTCAGGGTTCAGGCAAAAGACAGAAACTAGTGCATTTAACAGAGAGAAAGTGGTACAAAGAATTATTAACTAGGCATTGAGCCAGTGAGACACAGAAAGAAAAAAAGAGTAACTTTCAAGGGTGGAGGAAGGAAGGGAGGTCAGTTAGTTCATATGGAAGCTTGTGGTAGGACACTTGCAGAAATGGAAGTCCCTCGGTCCCTCAGGAAGGGGCATTGTCTGTGCTGGCATGTTTGGAGCTCAGGGGAAGGCCTGCAAATCTAAGACATGAGCCTGTTCCCATGTGTGTAAGGGGAGGAACATGGAGAGAATGCAATGAAGCTGCTTTTACTGGTGTTTGGAAAGCTGAAAACCAGGAAATTGGACCCAACCACTAGCCAGAACAAACCACAACTGCCAAAGTGAAGACCTTTTGCTGGGTGATGCAGACCAGAACAGGAAACCCCATAAAGCAGCAAATATCTCCTTTCCTCTTCCCATCTGCCTTAGCATCTCCTCCTGGCAGAGCCCAATAGGCTGTAGCTGGTGAAATGGAAATATGGCCAGTGCCATCGGCTCTATAAAGTCCCAGGACAGAAGAATTGGTTTGAGGTTGAAAGCCAGTAGGTTGATCATTGGTCCACTCTAGCCCTTGACTAACTTGGCATCCACACACACACATGCATGTATGTGTATTTATACTTTATATGGCCACAGAAACAACCTTATGATGCTATTAAAGAGACATTGTTCTTTTTTTTTTTTTTGTACAAATAAAGACATTGCCTCCTTCTCTCTAGAATGAGGAGATGGAAATCATAACAATTGTATCCAGTCTAGGGGACAGTCACAGCCCTCTCTTTCTGGAGTATAATCATTAATTCACAAATTCGGTCACAATCTCATCTGAATATTTTGCTACCTGAAGAGTCAATTGTGTTGGTCTCCAACAAGGTTAGTTAAAGGAATAAAATAATAAGCCTAATCTATAATAAAATGTCTATAAAATGATAAGATATAAGAGGAAACAAAAAAATTAAGTTTCATGTGTGCGTGTGTATATATGCATGTGTGTTTACACTTAAGCTTGTATTCACACTCATGTACACACATACACACACTTGTTTCTATAACTGGGCACAAAATCATGGTTAATAATTTTAACGTTTTTATTCTATCACCCTTTCTGAATTTTTCTTGACCTCATCCAGGGTGTTAGCTGGTCAATAGTTTTATCCTGCAGAGTGATCGACACCTTTATTCCCGAAAGCTCTGAATCTCCACTGGCCTCATTTGGGTTGCTGTGGTTTCCTGGTAACTTTGACTGGACATGGAAATAGGAAGAGGAGCACCTGGGAATGCCTCCAAGGTTCCAGATGCAGATCTCTTTACCCCTACTTCTCCTTGCTAACTGGGATCAGTCATCTGTGCCAGTGGGGTAAGCCTTAGCTTTTTCTCACTTCCTTCATTAGGCTATGGGTAAGGACGAGTGGAGATAATATAGACATACCAAATGTCAGGTAGGTAAAGGGTTCTTAGAAAATGTAAGCCCCTTCCTTTGAGTGTTCCTTCAGACTCTACTCATTTATTTTATTGAAGATTTCTACTGGAGACTTTCTAAAAAGGTGCCAGTAAATAACTCATTTCCTTGCCAGAGTTCTGAACAGTTCAAGAAATGTTTTGTTTTGTTTTTAATGGAGCCTTAATTATCACTGTTATTAATGACTGAAGCCCAACTAAGGGATGTTGCTCTAAGGATGAGTCAATCTTACTTCTGACTGAGCTCCAGGATACAGTGGGTTATTTGCCCATCTAGTCCCTGCAGCTCAGGGAAGCAGCTGGGCCAGATAAGACTTGCAACAGGAGGGGCAGAAGGGATCATGTGCTCCTGTGGATCCAGCTCCTAAGAGGGAAGCAGAGGTCAGAGCCAGACAGGGCCAGTGGATTCTTCCTAAACTCACCAATTAGGATACTTCAGTCTACCACCTCCATGGAGACTAGGGAGAGGGGAGGCTACAGGCAGACATGGTATTTGCTTAGGGGAGAAAACACTTTACAGGGACACTGGGAAGGGTAGCTTTCCACCTCAACAATTATCAACAAATTTTTAGGATGAACCAGGTCTGCTCACCCCTCCTGAAGTACAAGAGTGAATGCCCTGTATCCAACTTGTCAGTAAGACATGCCTAGTCTGCCTTCCTGAGAGGGGAGCCATAAGGAACCCCACAGAAGGGTGAATATGCCAAGTCTGGAGCACTCCAGAGTCTGAAAGGGAATTGTAGTGCCTTTCAGTACTGTTTTATCCAAGGTCAGATGAACTGCCTGTTCAATACTGTTTTCTGAAAACTTCATACATTATGCACACAGCATTCTGTTGGGATAAAGTCCAATTCTGAGGAGGATTAAAATAAAACATAGATTCAATTATATTTTTAGTCATTTGATAGGGGAAAAAACATATATCATTTTATGTGTCAATACCCAGAAAGAGTTTGGATACTTCATATGTTAGGAACAAAACAAACACAAATTATTATGATGTTCTTTCTTTAAATCCCCAAATCCCTGTGTTTCTGTCAGGTGTCACAGTACTTTTTATTTCAGCAATGAATACACAATGGCACACTCCTTAGAAATCCTAGACCAAAGACAGAGTTATCTCCCAAGCTATCTATTTCTACAAAACACCTCTCATTCTCAAATTTCCCCTCCCTTTCTTTCTTCTCAATGTGGTCCATCCTGTCTTCACAGGGTATCCAGGTTGGAGAACCACCCTCTTTTCACACAGTCTGAGGGCCTGTTTTTAGTGACAATTGTGCCGTGTCCTCTGAAGGAGGCCATCTGTTCACCTTGGCGGATGTGAGTGTCTCATTACCTGTCAAGATTTCTAAATTGGCTCCTGTTACTGGATTAGAATTCACACCTTTTGATTCTTCAGCTTGGGTATCTTTGGTGCCAAAATCTCCCTTGGGGCTGGGGGGAGGGTGGTTTCACTGGCCCCTCAGGATGTTTCATCAAGACCCTGATCGCTTGGACATTGTTTGTCTTCTGTCTCTGTCAGCAGTCAACTCATTCTTCTCAAGGACTCTGTGGCTGTCAACCACAGAATTTTCACACTATTTCCCAATTAATCACTTTCCCAAATAGTGCAGAGGATAAAATAATGAAAGAAACAGGGTGAGTCAAATTACCAAAAACTCTGCTAAATAGGCTCATTATTTGCAACCCAAATTAACTTTGCCACAGATCACTAATGCCAGGTTAGTTACAACATAGAGATTCACTGGTTGGCCTCCCCTCAGTTATCCTTATTGAGAAGAAATTGAAGAGAAGCAGAATAAACAAGAAATAGAAGATAATCGCAAACCATCCATGCCCTTATTTATCTCATAAACCCAGCCACGGCCTTTCTTACCCAAACTGGGAAAATTGTGTTATGAAGCAACTAAATCATGTTTTATATTTCTAGAGTCAACCAATCAGTTTGCCAATGAATACCATTAACTGGGGAAGATCAGGGTGAGGGGACCAGCATTCATTGGAAACCTACTACAAAGCAGTCATTTTTAGGTGTCTTGTTTTGGTTCTCTCTTTTAATCTCTATAGCTGCCTAGTGGGGTGGAGGTTAGCAGCTCCACTTTATAAGGGAGGAGAGCCAGAGAAGCTAACTTGTTCAAAATTTCACTGCTTGGAAATTTACTGAGATAGAGGATTTCAGGTACTCTCAGGACACACACGCAACTGGTAACTATTTGAAGAGATGGCTGTGTCAACTAGCTTGACTAGCAATCATTTCACTGTGATGTCAAAACATCATGTTGTACATCTTAAATATATACAATTTTGATTTAACAAGTAATAAATTTATTTTTAAAAAGGAAATCAAGCCTAGATTAGCCTAAAGTACACAGTCATTCCATTCCAAAACACACACACACACACACGCTCACATACACACAGAGGCATTGTGGTCTAATTCATTCAACACATATTAAGCTCCTATTATGCCAAGCACTCTATAGCCCTGAGGATATAGTCTTTAACAAATCCCTGCTTTCATGAAGCTTCCATTCTAGGGGAGAAGGCCAATATTGAATCAATAATCATAGAAATATAATGAAAGGCTTCAAGTTTCTGGTTTGACATGTAGAGAACTTGGAAATCTTAACTCTTGTTCTCAAAATGGTAAAAAAGGCTAAACCAACTGAGAATAAGCAACTATTCTTAGATCCGTCAGATGATCAAGCTAGCACGGCAAACCGCCACCTTCAAACACTGAGGAGACAGGTGCAAATAGAGAATCCCAGCTTATCAGGAGCAGAAGCTGTTGCACAGCCTGGTAGGAACACCTGAAACTGTGACAGACAAACTGTTAGAGACCAACACATGTGCCAGCTTGAGAGACAACATCCTGAGGGGGCCCTGTACTTCCATGAGTTTTCCCTCCAGAAGAACAGACAGATTCAGCTCCAGTCCTCCTCTAGCCTTCCTGTCTCACCTATCCAGAAGAGGGATGCTGAGAATTGAAGATTGTAGCCCAAGGACACAGGCTAACTCCAGAACTGAGACCTAATCGTAGGACTACAGAACACTTTCCATTCCTCCACACCTACCATCCCATCAACAGGGTTCCTGTGTAATTACAGGGTATTACTATGACATATAATTAGAATCACATAAAAACTGTCTCTGAAATATACTCCAAATCTGACCACCCTTTCCTTTCCTTTCCTTTCCTTTCCTTTCCTTTCCTTTCCTTTCCTTTCCTTTCCTTTCCTTTCCTTTCCTTTCTTGCAGCTATGACTTTAGTGCAGATTCCTATCTCTTCTGTGAACTAGTGAAATATCTTCCTAACAGGTCTTCCTTGTCTATTTTCTGAATTAGCTCCACAGAAATTCCTCTGAATAGTGGACCTGGTCACTGCATGTGGTTTGTGCCATGTCTGGCAGGGTGGAGATGAGAAGACATTGTAGCCAGATGGCTGAGCATAGGACTCAAATGCCATGGTTCAAATCTTGGCCCCCTCTCTCACCAGCCATGTGTTAGCCACAGGGAAATTTTCCTCACCTGTCTAGGGTGAGATTCCCCACCACTGTGATGGAGACATGAGAGCACTAATGCACCATTTCCACACAACCATTTTTGCTCGTTTATTGATTGCCTTCTGCATGTCAGGTACTGTTTCAGGTACTGGAGATAAGATGATAGTGCTTTAAGACAACTAAGCCATCTGGAATATGCTAGGACAATATAGAAGGAATGAATTTGCCATTCATAGAAGGATAAATAAGAAGACACAATCCACTACAGGAGGTGGGAGAGTGAGAGCCTGGTGCAGCCACACGTTTCAGCAAAGCTTCTGCTGCATCTTTATACCAATCCCTATGAGGTAAGGTCCTTCAGAAGCCATCTGGTCTCCACAGCTCAGTGATGGTACAGGGTCAGAGTATCCTGGTTCAGGTCCAGGAGCTGCAAATTACACACTGTGGATGTGGGCAAGTCACGGAAACCTTCATGAACCTTGGTTTTTCATGTCTTCAATGCAGATAATAATGGTATTAATCACATACAATGCTTATGATAATGAAATGAGTGTTGTATATAAAGAGCATAGTTCCTCATGTGTGTTGAGGGCTCAGCATATGGATTATCATGATTGGAGCTCAGAGTCCACAGAAACTGCTGGCTGGAACAGGAAACCCTTGGGAAGGTCCATCTGGAGGGTAGACAGTAGCCACTGCTGGTTGGAGACTCAGGTCCTTTTTCCTGTACCAATAACTTCCTATTGCACATGCCTGTGACTTCTTTACTCTGACTGAGAAAGGATAGACATTCTGGGGAGTTAGTGCCTCTGGAAGTAGCTTTCAGCCAATGATGAATATTGGATAAATACCCCAGCTCAGCCATCCAGCAGGGTAACACTAAGGAAAGTTCCATGCTGTTGCTCAGAGACCCCTTTAGGATTGGGCCTAGCTGCACGTGGTCACCTGCTCATCAGTACACCTGGAATGGCTTTCTTCTTTCTCCATCTCATTTCCCAGCTCTCTCACCTGTGTTTCCTGGCCACCTCCCAAAGAAAGTATAAACTCAAATATTTGTCTCAGGATGATCTTCAGAGGGAACCTAACCTAAAACATGTTCAGTGATGGCAAGATTCTAAAAATAATGGGAGAATTTGACTTCTTCTTTGCCAATTTGATTGCCTTTTATTTCTTTTTGTTGCCTGATTGCTGAGGCTAGGACTTCTAGTACTATGTTGAATAGCAGTGGTGAGAGTGGACATCCCTGTCTTGTTCCTGATCTTAGGGGAAAGGCTCCCAGTGCTTACCCCATTGAGAATGATATTTGCTGTGGGCTTTTCATGGATGGCTTTTAAGATGCTGAGGAATGTTCCCTCTATCCCTACACTCTGAAGAGTTTTGATCAGGAATGGATGCTGTATTTTGTCAAATGCTTTCTCTGCATCTATTGAGAGGATCATATGGTTCTTGTTTTTTCTCTTGCTGATATGATCAATCACATTGATTGCTTTACAAGACAGGAAACAACAAATGTTGGAGAGGGTGTGGAGAAAGGGGAACCCTCTTGCACTGTTGGTGGGAATGTGAACTGGTACAGCCACTCTGGAAAACTGTGTGGAGGTTCCTCAAAGAGTTAAAAATAGGTCTCGCCTACGACCCAGCAATTGCACTGCTGGGGATTTACCCCAAAGATTCAGATGCAGTGAAATGCTGGGACACCTGCACCTCAATGTTTATAGCAGCAATGTTCACAATAGCCAAACTTTGGAAGGAGCCTCGGTGTCCATCGAAAGATGAATGGATAAAGAAGATGTGGTTTATGTACCACATATCCTCTCTATGTATACAATGGAATATTAGTCATTAGAAATGACAAATATCCACCATTTACTTCAACATGGAGGGACCTGGAGGGTATTATGCTGAGTGAAATAAGTTAATCGGAAAAGGACAAATATTATAAGGTCTCATTCATTTGGGGAATATAAAAATTAGCGAAAGGGAATAAAGGGAAAGCAGAGAAAATGAGTGAAAATATCAGTGAGGGTGACAAAACATGAGGGACACCAAACTCTGGGAAATTAACAAGGGGTAGTGGAAGGGGAGGTGGGCGGGGGGTTGGGGTGACTGGGTGATGGGCACTGAAGGGGGCACTTGGTGGGATGAGCACTGGGTGTTATGCTATATGCTGGCAAATTGAACTCCAATAAAAAAATTTAAAAAATGGGATGTGCATTCTAGTTGGGGTGGGAAAAGTTTGAGGATGAGAAATATAAAAGTGACTGGGGTGATATATTATTTAGTTACCAGTTTGTGTTTTTTTCCCGTATTTTGGACTGAATATTTGTGTCCCCCTGAACTTCATATGTTTAAATTCCAACCTCTAATGTGATGGTATTAAGGGATGGGTCCTTTGGGAGGTGATTAGGTCATGAGGGTGGAACTCTTCATGAATGGATTAGTGCCCTTACAAAGGAGACCCAAGGGGCACCTGGGTAGCTCAGTGATTGAGCGTCTGCCTTTGGTTCAGGTCATGATCCCAGGGTCCTAGGATTGAGTCCCACATTGCACTCCCCTCGAGGAGCCTGCTTCTCTCTTTGCCTATGTCTGCCTCTTTCTCTGTCTCTCATGAAAAAATAAATAAAATCTATAAAAAAAGAGACCCCAGAGAGTTCCTTCATTCCTTCCACCATGTGAGGATACAAGAAAATGGGCATCTAGGGGCACCTGGGTGGCTCAATGGTTGAGCATCTGCCTTTGGCTCACATCGTGATCCCAAGGTTCTGCAACTGAGTTCTGCACTGGACTCCCACAGGGATCCCGCTTCTCCATCTGCCTATGTCTCTGCCTCTCTCTGTGTCTCTCATGAGTAAATAAATAATCTTAAAAAAAAAGAAAAGAAGAAAATGGGCATCTATTAACTAGAAAGTGGGTTCTCACCAGACACTGAATCAGCTAGAGCCTTGATTTTGGACTTCTCAGCCTCCAGAACTCTGGGAAGTAAATGTTTCATGTTTATGCCCCCTGATTTATGGTACTTTCATGAAAGTAGCATGAATGGATTAAGATATCTCTGTATTTGCCTTCTCTGGCATTCTGAGTGGATAGCCAGGTCTTGTTCCTCTCTAGCTTAGGAAAGGATATGTAGCAAGACATAGGCAGAAATTGATTGCAAACAACCCTTCATTTTGGCCATTATTCTCCAAGGGGCTGGCTAAGTTCTTGAGGAGAAAGAGGAAGAGAAGGAACCAAAGTTGACTGAGATTTCTCTCAAGGCTGAGAAGGGACAGTTGTAGGCAGATGGTAGATGTGTCAGACTATAAAGTCAGAGGGATTCAAGAATCAGCAAGACTTTGAAGAGAAAGTGTCTATGAAATGCACTGAAGAAGTCTGAACCTGAAATACAAGGATTTCTGTCCCTCCTGGGCTAGATACCACATGGCCTCCTTTCTTTAAGGATTTTGTGGGCTGAGGTGACTGGGATACCAGCAGCAACCATAAATAGAAATTTTGGGGGGCACTGAGTAAGCCTCCAGAATTCTTTTGAAACTTTAAAAAGAGAATGGAGTACTAATAATGAAAAATTCTTTTCCACCAGTCCAGTGAATGAAGAAGCTTAGCGTCAAGATTTAATAAGAGGAAAAGAAATGTATTATTTAGACCTGAGTTCATTCAATAAGATACTCATGAGCCATCTATGAAAATGCTGAGTCAGACCAATGCATAGGTTCTTCTGGTTGAAGCAGAGTGTGTAATAAAGCAGGATGGAGAAAGGAAGGGAGAGGATGTGTTTCAACAGATAGATTCAAACACTGATGTGCCAAAGTTCATTCTTAGGGTCAACCAGCTCTGGGTAGAACAGCTCTACATTATAGCTGTTCTCTTGGCTTCATTCTCAGACCCTTGCCACAATCTGGATTTGACATTTAACATTTGGAGCCTGGAGGAGACATAGATGAAGCCATTCTGAAGACTGAATGGCCCACTTGGATCAAGTTCAGTTTTCATGGATGAGAATGGCTCTCCTCCTGAAGAATTGTGTAGGGTTTCTAGATTCTCAAGGATCAAGGTTGAGTTAATAGAGGGGAAGGAAGCCACATCCCCCTGGGAAATGAGAATCCCCAGGTGCAGCCCATGCATATTGAATTATTTGCCAGCAGCATTTGACTTTGATGATCAGAAGGCAAAATATCAAATGCGAGTGAATCAGCTTACCATAAGAACCTGCCTTCTTTGGAAGCATGCCCATAACCTTCAAATTCGTCAGGTGTCAGACTGATGGCTGCTCTGATATTTCTGCCATACATTGAAGAGCTGTGCCAGATGTAGGATGGGATTACTGGTGGAAGAAGCTCAGAAGCTATAGTCAAACCCTGAGACTGGGTCCTACTCTAAGTCTCTCTTTACCTTAGTATTTAACTATGCATATCTAGTAAGATATTTGTGAGAATGGATGAAATATGGCAGGTGCAGATAATTTATCAACTGTCAAGGATAGATACTGGATTATATTATACCTTTTATAAATGGCATTGTTGATTATCACTTAACTTCTTTAAGCAATGCCAGTAAAATAATACCAATATTCACACAGTGCTTACCACATCCACTAAATATATTATGTTCTAAAACTTTTACATATTTTAACTTGTTTTATCCACACACAAACCTTACATGATAGGTGCTCTTATTGTTCCTAGTTTACAGAGAGGAAACTGAAGCACATAGGAGTTGAGTGACTCACCCAGGGTCACACAACTTGTAAGCAGTGGAAGTAGAATTTAAGTGTCTGGTCCTAGAGTTCTTCATTTCATCAGTTGGCTACACTGCTTCTCTGAATTTTTGTCCCTAAGTATTCATCCATCTTACTGTGCTTTTCATTCCTTCTTGATTTGTTCATTTAACTTGTGTAGTAATTTTCCCCAAGACCATATAACCCAAGTGTCATGGGGCATAGCACAAGCCTAGGCCCAGGATGCCCAGCATAAGTGATAATGAAATAAGATATATATACTTTCTCTAATGCTTTCCAAACCCCTCAGAGGTGCAAAAGGATTCAATCTAAGCAAACGCAATTTTTCATATGTGTGATGGTTAATTTTATGCATCAGCTTGCCTGGGCCTTGGTACCCAGATGTTTAGTCAAACATTATTCTAGATGTGTCTACGAAGGCTGGTTTTAGATGACATTAATATTTAAATCTGTGGACTTTGAGCAGAATGTAACACTCTCTTTAACATAGGTGAGCCTCATCCAATCAGTTGAAGGCCTTACTAAACAAGAGATCTTCTCTGAGAAAAAAGAATTCTGCTAGTAGATGATCTATGGAGTCAAACCACAACTCTTCCCTGGGTCTCTATCTGCTGGCCTGCTCCGTACAACTGGATTTTTCACAGGTCTGCAATCCTGTGAGGCTTAAAATTTCTCATAGATGGATGGATGGATAGATAGATAAACAGACAGACACAGATACATAGATAATATGTAGATGCAGAGATACTGAGATACTGAGACATAGGATAAATAGAGATATTCATCCCAAGAGACCTTCATCTCAATCCCTATCTAGGAATAGCTACAAAATGAGGATGCTGATTAAGTGGCACCCTCCCTTATCTGCTGGTGCAGTGTAGAGAATGGAAGGAAAGTGAAGAGGATTGTGGGGTAGAAATACTGGACTTGAAGGAGATCCCAGACCTTTAATACCAAGACTGTTAGTGACAGTAAAAGCAGTGGCCCTTTCTTCCACCAACATCATCACCCTAAAGATGTCTAGCAGCTCAGTTCCCACATCTGCCAACTGCCTCCCGTTGGACTTCTGGTATGAACTAACAGGAGCCATGTTGAGGGGCACTGCAGCTAGGCATGTGCTGATAAGGAAAGGGGCTATTACTAGTAAGCCAAGAAACATTTATTGAGCTCCTTTTCCTTCCTGTTGGTGCTCCTGAAAGTTTGCTCAGCCCTGAAGTTCATCCTGGACACAGGGAAGAATAATGAAGAAAAATGGCCACAGGCGCAGGGCAGCTTCAGAAGGGACAGGGGTGGTGAACACCTGTCATCTGAAGCAGAGCATGGGACAGCTTCCCCAGAATTTAACAATAGGTGACTTTAAAGGATATAGAGCCAGTTACCTGGAGGATAGAACAATCTTGATTGCAGGAGTCTGAAAAAGAAACAGGAGATAAGAAAGTGCAGAAAATAAAAAAGGGAACAAGTGGTAAGAAAATGGAGAAAATATGAATCGGTCTTTCCATAAGCTTAGCATAAGAAAAATGCAGAGTTAAGAGGTTCTCTCCCTCTCTCTCTGATTCACTCTTTTCCCCCTTTCCCTTCCCTGCCCTTCCCTTCCTTCCCTTCCTTCCATCCCTTGCTTTCCCTGGCCTTGCCTTCCCTTGCTTTGCCTTCTCTTGCCTTCCTTTGAATTCCCTTGCCTTTCCTTGCCTTCCCTTGCCTTGCCTTCTCTTGCCTTCCTTTGAACTCCCTTGCCTTTCCTTGCCTTTCCTTGCCTTTCCTTTCCTTGCCTTTCCTTCCCTTCCCTTCCCTTCCCTTCCCTTCCCTTCCCTTCCCTTCTCTTTAGTTTTGGACATGGAGGGGCTCCTTGAACATATTTATGTTCTGAGAAGAAGGCAGCAGAAACTTACAGAGATAATTGATGGACAAAGTCTTTAAGGAGGTTGAAGATAACAGATTCTTTTTTTTTTGTTTTCCTTTGTATTTTTTTAATAAATTAATTTTTATTAGTGTTCAATTTACCGACATACAGAATAACACCCAGTGCTCATCCCATCAAGTGTCCCCCTCAGTGCCCGTCACCCATTCACCCCCACACCCCGCCCTCCTCCCCTTCCATCACCCCTAGTTCGTTTTCCAGAGTTAGGAGTCTTTATGTTCTGTCTCCCTTTCTGATATTTCCCACACATTTCTTCTCCCTTCCCTTATATTCCCTTTCACTATTATTCATATTCCCCAAATGAATGAGAACATACACTGTTTGTCCTTCTCCGATTGACTTACTTCACTCAGCATAATACCCTCTAGTTCCATCCACGTTGAAGCAAATGGTGGGTATTTGTCATTTCTAATGGCTGAGTAATATTCCATTGTATACATAGACCACATCTTCTTTATCCATTCATCTTTTGATGGACACCGAGGCTCCTTCCACAGTTTGGCTATTGTGGACACTGCTGCTAGAAACATCAGGGTGCAGGTGTTCCGGCGTTTCATTGTATCTGAATCTTTGGGGTAAATCCCTAACAGTGCAATTGCTGGGTCATAGGGCAGATAACAGATTCTGAGCAGAGCTGGTTGTCATGGTTGGCCCACTGCCCGCATCACAGGCAAGCTTCCTCTTTACATTCCATCAACTGAGCTGGGAACCCCTAGTAGTAGATGCCTACTTCTGATAAGAGGAATTCCGTATTTCTGTATACTTGCATTTCTAGGCAACTACGCCAGCTATGTCCCCTGAAATTATTCACATGCAGTTTGTTTTTAAGTCTTTTAATTTGGTAAATTGCCCTGTGAGACTGACATGTATACTCAAGCATTGTCTTTCTTTCTTTTTCTTTTTTTCTTTTCTTTGCTGTTACTTTGCTATTTCTTTTGAGTAACGGTCTTGCAGAACTAATAATTAGCATACAATTAAATACAAAGGCAATCAACCCAGGAAGATGCCTCCTATAATTTGTTGCAATCTTGCCTGAGCCCTGCATCCCTTTTACTGTTTGATAACTCAAGCCTGCGTAGCAAAACATTCAATTATGGACAGTCCCAATATTGAAGGTGTACCTGGATGCAATGCAAAATCAAACAAATCAAGACAGTCGTTTCCTTTGCAGCCCACAGAGATGAGGCCTCAGCAGGTAGCAAAATACACACCTTGACTCTAGGTTCCACTGAATGGTTAACAAAGACAACGTGGCCAAGAAACCTTGGAAATAAAAGAGGGAATCTTTTGGTCATGGCTTTCTCTGCTTTGCTGTCAAAACATTTGCTTAGGAGAGAAATGCTATATATTCAGACCAGGTTAGTGCACCAAGTACAGTTCCAAGGGCAACACTAATAATTGGGTAAAAGAAGCAGCTAGGAGCTGTTTATTGAAGTTTGTTCTGTGCCAACCACTTTATGAACAGTGTTGCTAATTTTCACAATAATCTCACCAATGGGTCTATTATCCTCATTATGCGTTTGGAAAACAAAAACTGGGGAAGTTTAGTGGAAACTTATTATGGTGAATGGGTTAGGGAGGAAAGGGATATTTTAGACTTTCCTCGGGGAAAGTACATATGGCATAGGGAAAGACATTCATTATTACAGCATGATATGATATTTTGCAAACTGAAAAAAAATGTTACAACACAAACAGAAACAAGCAAAACTGGGCCTAATCTGCCTGTCCTGCAGAGCTAGCAGAAGATAGGTCCTGTATTCCTTGGGGCTGAGTTTACTGAGGTATAGAGGGCACCTCTGTATGACTCCAAACCCTGGAGGGGTTTAAGCAGAATCTGTTGAGGCCCCCATGATGTCCAAGATTATCAAAATGGTGCAGGGTTTACAAAACAGGGAGAATCAATGCAGGCAGCACACAACCTAGCTCAAGGCTAAAATAGCAGGGATATATTAATCAAATAATTTAATAATCATCAATTAAATATAGATTGGCTTACTATTTATTGCACAATTACTTTATGCTTGACATTGTACTCAATGCTAAGGTATAATGGTGCACAAAAATTGGGGTCCTGCCCCAAATACATCCCATTGGGGAATAGATAATAAGTAATAAATGGCAATGACAGGGAATAAATGCTATAAAGAAAAGCAGAAAGCAGAGAAGGGAGATAAAAATGTCAAAGGGGCATGAAGGCAGGGGGTTCCATAGGGTAGATGGTTGACTGACATAAGATATATATGGTGGATGCCTAAAGTAGGGATATTTGATCCAAGACCTAAGTGAAGCCACAGAGAAGCTCTGCAGAGAAGGGTGCAGGGAGGGAGATGCCAGTGTGGCCTAGGAAGAGCAAGGCAGTCAGTGTGGCTGCTAGTCACTGAGGGAGGCAGCAGAAATGGGATGATGAGGGTCCCACAGACCATGGGAAAGACTTTGAAAATGAACATATAGATGAATAATAGTGATATATTGCTACATATATGCCAGATAATGCTCTAAGCACTCCCCATGGAAAGCCTTGTATTCTCTCAACAATCCCAGATGAAGAATCAGAAATGGCTCAAGCTCGTAGAGCTGGTGAATAAGGAACCTGGATTTGAAGGTAGGCAGTGAGGATCCCATGTCTGCCCTTGTCCTTTCTGCACCACAATGCCATTACAAATAATTTTTACGATAACAAAACAGGATCCTGGGAAAATGAATGATGGAGGAGCTACTTTGTTCTGCAAGGCTGAAGTCTCTATATGTGTACTTTGTTCATCTGTATGCCCTTTAGGCTGCTAAGAGATTAATTTACTAATTACTGTGCTGGTGCAAATCAATAATGGCATTTTACAGAAGTGCAATGTTTAAAGTTTAGTCTATCGAGTCATATTAATTCAGCAAGTCCCTAATGGAGGAGGTGAGGATCAATTGTGAGTCAGACCCAGTTTCCCAGCAGGGCTTGGTACTCATCCCAGTGAGACCCAATCACCATTGTTAGAAATACTGATACAGTATAAGAACGTATATCCTTGCCAACTGCTTCCTCTACAGGCCAGAATGAAAGAAGTACAGGCAAATACAGTAGAGGAAAAAGCATACTCAGAAAGATCAATTTAAGGGGACTTGAATTTTAGTCCGCCTCTACCACAACTTGCTATCATTTCCCAGAAGCTATGTGATCTTACTGCATTTCAGGTTTTTTTCTCCCACCAGACAGAGATAAGATCTACTTCGAAGGATTTGGGGAATAGGATAAAGGGCATTAAATGACAGAACCATCACTCCTATGACTGGCCTGGGAGATGAAAGATGACATTCTCACCATTCTAAGGGACAGGAGTGGGGCAGGACTGATCCAGTGGGACTGATTCTGAGGGCCTAAAATTGAGAACTGTTGTTTATGATACGATGGGCAGGAGGTCAATTGTAGGAGAAGTTATAAGTTCACAATCAGAAATCCTAAGTATAGGTATCAACCCAAAATGGCATGGACAAGACCACAGCTGGGGTGGGAACCAGTACAGGATCAGGAAGGAAAGCCAAACATGTGGAATGGAACCAAGGCAGACGTAGATGCTAGGACATAAGCCTGTTCACAAAACAACAGTTCATTTGGTGGCTGGAGGTGCACATGACACAATTAATTGGACTGTGTCAAAGCATACATGCATCTGTAGTGAGAAATTCCACTCATTCATTCATTTCTGCTTTTCTCACTTCCTTTTCTTTCATTTATTCAATAAAAATTGTTGAGTGTCTAGTATGTGCTAGTGTTGTCCTAGCTGCTGAAATAGAGCAAACAACAAAACAGGCCTGGTACCTACTATCTTCAACCTTATATGATCCCAAGGGAATGATGATAGGCACATGAATAAAGAAATTAAAAAATTGTCATAATAAGTAACATGAAAATAAAATAGGAAAATGGTTCAATGCCTGACCAAGAGTGACTTTAGATAGTGCCATCATAGAAAAGGCCTCTTTCCTTCCCAGATTTTATTCAGAAAATTTCAAAGCTGCAAAGAGACTAAAGAACAGAACACAAGTATAAACACTCAAGGAAGATTCTAAAACTGTTCAGATTTGCATCACATTTGTTTTTCTTTTGCTGAACCATTTAAAACTATATTGTAGACCTCATGACACTTGATCAGTAAATAAATGCATTTGGTATTAAGAGCAAAGTACTCGATACGTGTCAGTATCACTATCACAACCAAGAAATTTAACATTGATTCAATAATATCAGAGAGTAATAGAGACTTTGCACACCTTTGATTTGTGGATCAAGATTTTGCGATTGAGGCTACTATTAGGAGCTTATATAATAAAAGGAAAAACAAATTACCCCCAAATTTATACTGATGGAATTCAAAATATAATAATAATGAGTACAATTTGTTTTGTTTGTTTGTTTTTTTTTTTTTTGTACTACAGATCTACTAATGAGAATAATAGAATTTTTAGGGGGAGGGTAATATTTCACTTAATGGGGATTCAGTTTGTGTTCCTTCTAATCAAGTCAATTGTAAGTATTCATTGTATTCATTTATTGACATTGATCTGTAATATCCTTTTAGATATTTCATCTCTAAATATTTTTAGCAGTTTAGTACTGCCAAATGTTGATATCAATTTATGAGCATATGATTGAGTATATTCATCATTTGGAGGGCCTTATAGAATTTTATTAGATTCTTTTCTACATTTACCTTTAATATCCATTACAGATTAATCATGTTCAGCTGAAGATTGGGTGGAAGTCAATTGCACATTTAAATAGGGTTTTAAATACAGAAATTTTCTTTACACTTGCACCGAGGTCTGAAAAACACTGCTTAAACCATAGTGAGAACTCATAAAATCTATCTGTTGCACATTTATGTGGGAATGGAGATCCTGCTTCTTGTTTTAATTTTGATAGCAGGGGGAGTTTAAGGCAGGTTAACATGACGTGATTCAAACAGCATTAGTTGTCATTGAAATGGCTTTACCACAGTCTACATTCTGTATGTCACTCTTTCAGCTAGTGATTTCATGTGGAATTCCTTACAAAATATTATCGGGGCTAAAGGAGAATTCAATTTCTAAATCTCCTTAATATTATATAATAGTGGTTGAGGGCAGATTTTCTTGTTCAGGAAATTTTCAGATTTGGCCCTGAGCTCAAACAATGATAATCAAACTTTAAGCCAATGAACTGCCATGTGGTAAATTCAGGATATTCAACTTTTATTACTACTGGAAAAAAAAAATCACAGAATAACAGTGAAGTCCACAAGAGCAAATGAAATACACCGTTAAGGGATCCCTGGGTGGCGCAGCGGTTTGGCGCCTGCCTTTGGCCCAGGGCGTGATCCTGGAGACCCCGGATTGGATCCCACGTCGGGCTCCCGGTGCATGGAGCCTGCTTCTCCCTCTGCCTGTGTCTCTGCCTCTCTCTCTGTGTCTCTCATGAATAAATAAATAAAATCTTAAAAAAAAAAGAAATACACTGTTAACATTATTAGCTTGAAAAAAAAACATTATTAGTTTGATAACACGTGATGGGTTCAACTATTTTCCACAAAGCACCTCCTGATGGCTGATACAAGAAGTAACCACAGGCTTCTAATACCTCAAATTTTCACCAGCTTTGGAAGTTTGCCCAAGTAAACCTCTGTCTGTTTCATATGTACTTTTATCACCATCGGGTATAGCAAATTGTAGCAGATTCCACTTCAGCTTGTAGTGAATTAGTGTTTTCTCCACTTCTCTGAAAATGTTCTCACCAGCAGTTCATCCACACAGACTAATAGGACTATGGCTAATTCTTTGGCAAACTTGGCACTGACTCCTCAAATAAACAACTACCCAGTCATCTGGTAACGTCTGCTGACTTAATGTCTATAGACTCCTCATGAGCCCAGGAAACCACCTGAAAGCATTTAACTATCTGTTCATTGACATCATTATAAAGTTCTCAACTCTTTCAACTTTTCCCATGAAAGGCCAATGTCTTGAAGTTATTTTCTTTGGATACATGTCTTCAGGAGCTGCCTTTAAACACAATTTAATTAACTCATGATTGATAAATATTTTTACTGCTTAGGTAACAAATGTGCCACTTAAAAATTTAGATTTGTTAAAACCTCATTTTCATTTTTTATTTTGTGAAGAATATTTTGCTTTGATGGAATCCTCGGTTTCAAATGTTCTAACTTTTCTGATTGTTTCTTTCCTGTAAGTTAGAAATATTATAATTAGTGTTTGGTCAGATAATGTCAACATTTATTGTACTCTTTTAGCTTAGGTTTACTGTCATGACATAAGAAACATGATGTTTTGACATTTAATTTGATAATAAAATAATTGAACACTACATCTGAAACTAATTATGTACTATATGTTGCCTAATTGAGTTTGAATAAAAAAATAAATAATCCATAGTCCACTATGGTTTAAAAGGGCAATGTTGGGAGTCCATTTTTTCTCTTCTTCTCTTGTTTTGATAAGAAGAGTATACAATAAGAATTAATAAAATAGTACAATTATACACATGAAACTTAAAACCCTTCACTGCACTTAACTTTGTGACAAGTAGGAAGGTAAAGAAATGAGAGCATCACACATGGTCTCTGTCATAACCACACAACCTGTTCTGTGGTATTAAGCAGTCACAGGTAACACAAAAATAAGTGAACGTGACTATGTTCCAAAAAAACTATTTATGGACACTGGAATTTGAATTTCATATAATTTTCATGTATTGTGGCATAGTATCATTATTTTTATTTTTTAACCATAAAAATATGTAAGAGTTATTCTTAGGTCATAGGCCATTAAAAAAATAAAATAAACAGGTGGCAAGCTGGATTTGACTCAGGTTTGTCAAGCACTGATCTAGAGCTGTCCCCCTGCCTTTATTCTTCATTTCCTTCCTTCCTTCCTTCCTTCCTTCCTTCCTTCCTTCCTTCCTTCCTTCCTTCTTCTTTCTTTCTTCTTTCTTCTTTCTTTTTCCTTCCTTCCTTCCTTCCTTCCTTCCTTCCTTCCTTCCTTCCTTCCTTCCTTCCTTCATCTTTTTTCTTTCTTGTGCCTTATTTGGAGTATCTTATTTATTCTTTTTTCTTTTGAAACAATCTCAAACTAGCAAACATTTTAAGTGTAGTATAACTTTTTCCCTTGATCTATTTGATAAGAAGTTGTTGGCATGGTGCTCTATAATGGCTAAATATTTTATCCTACCCAGAAGGACAGTCTCCAAATAGCCACAATACAAACATTCAAATCAGGAAATTAACATTGATATATTACCACCATCTAACATTCACACACTACACAAATGTTCCCAACTGATCTTTAAACCAAAGGATCCAGGTCATAATCAGGACCCATTCAATTATCACTTCTTATTTGTTTCCATTGACTGATGAGAGTTTCTCAACCTTTGCTTGGCTTCCATAATGTTGACATTTTTGAAGGTTACAGATGAGCTGTTTTGTAGAATGTCCTTCAATTTAGTTTAGTTTGAAAATTATTAATGTTTTTGATTATGCATTTTGGGCAAGAATATCATAGAATCTATAGTATGTTCTTCTCATTGCATCCTATCAAGTGATTCACAGCTTTAATTTTTCCCATTACTAATTATGTAATTTTGAATTTGTGATTAAGTTATTTTCTGATGTGCTTCTCCACTGTAAATCCATCTTTCCCCCTTTTAAATGAACAAGCAATATTGTAGAAGGTTATACTGGAAGTATTCCATTTCTATCAAACATCTATTTTTAATTTATATACTATGTGTATATTCTGATATATACACATAGTTTCACAGTTTATTCAATGAGTTATAATCCTTTACTGTTATTGTTTTGATGCTCAAGATCTTCTAGATTTTGTGAGTGGGATCCCCATCTAGCTGTCTTCTATGTCCTTTGACATGCCCTTATCATTGTCTAAACACTTTCTTATTTTATTTTATCATATAACAAGATGCTTCATATTATACTTTCTTGGCCCAGTCATGAAAGCAGATATTTTCCAATAAGCATTGGCTCCTTTCTTTGGGAAATGGTACATAGAAGCCAAGATCTGTGTACTGGGTGTTCAGGCTAAGGATCACAGTTTCTCTCAGTGGATGGAACTAAGGAGTATGTGCATGTATACTCATATACACATTGAAATAGATCTTTTTCTGTTTAAAAGCATGAGTTCAGTAAAACAAACAAACAAACAAACAAAAAACAAACCTCCAGTTAAGTACCACAAGTTTTGAGTTTAGCTTGCTTTCTTTCTTTTCTTTCTTTCTTTCTTTCTTTCTTTCTTTCTTTCTTTCTTTTCTCTTTCCTTATTTATGGTTCTCTTTTCCAATAGGGAGAAACCTATCTCCCATTACCCTTAATACATTTACTCATTGGATCAGAATTCCTGAATGTGACCATTATTGTGACCAACATCCTTACCTGGCACAGGGCTTATACCATTGTCAAGACTTTATTGAGTACCTATTGCATTTCAATCAATGTTTTGCATGTTTGAGAAGCAATGGCTAACAAAGGTGGCATATGCTACTAGGAAATCCTGGTAAAAGTAATCACACAAGTGAAGACATAGTTGGAACTGAAAAATGTATTTGGAACATGTGAGGATTGTGGTGCCATCACACCTACAAGCTTGTAATAATAACACCTGACCTGGGCTCTGAGGCCAGGTATCCTGAGAAGTGGGGTTTCTAGTGAAAGCTGAAGAAAGTATGGCTGGATTTCAGAGAGCAGGGGGCAGATGGAGTGAGAGAAGTCTGTAAGAAAGACAGCAACTAGATAGTGAAGGGCTTTTTGGTCATAGCAGGGGTTGGTAGGCAGGTGTCAGAAGGTGAGGGCGTAATCAAATTTGCATTTCCAAAAGACCCCTTTGATTATAAGCCAGGAGATGGAGGTTACCAGGCTGGTTCATAAGTATATATATATATATATATATATATATATATATATGGATCACTGTTTACATGGATAATCACACTAGGTATAGATAAAGGATTGTTCACATAAGACCATATTGCTAATGTTGAGAATTGAGGGATGCACTGAAATAATAAAGTTATGTTTAAAATGTACAATTTTATTTCCAATACTAGAATCTGGAACTGACTTGGTGAAGTATAATAAAACATCAGTATGAGACGAAAACTCATCATGGGCAGGCAATTTCATAGTGATAGATACAATAATTAAACCGAATAATAAAATAAAACAAGAAATACACACAAACTAAATAAAGTCCATTTGGTGCTCATGTGAGGAATGTACAGTATGGCTGAAGAGTCAGATACTCAGGCTGGTGCCAAACATAATGGATGCTGTAGTGGTTGGTTTTTCATATTCTCATATCTTTGCCGTCACCCTGCAACCTGATAAAATGGAATAATTCCAGGTTTGTTAGAGTCAAGATGTAATTAGGTCTCCTGTGAGAGACAGGTAAAAAGCTTAGCAGGGTGAGGAGCTTTTAAAGGCCACCAGTTGCTAATTGCAGGTGTGAGGAAATCTGAATGGGGAAATCCTGACAGGAGACAAAGAGCAGGAGCAATTGAAGCTGGCCATTTCTCTGCTCGTGGCCAGCAGATTTCTGAAAGCCTACCCATGTATACCTGTCACATAAAGCTGTTTTCAAACTCAGAGGGATGATTTGCTCTGCAGGAGCTGCATCCTGGGAACTTTTATGCACAATGTAAAATGGATGGTGCTTGAGGAAGCACCCTTTCCTTCAAATGTGCTAGTTTTGTGAGGAAATGGAAAAATTTGTATACACATGTGCAGTCAAGGGAACAAACAAATGGAGAAAGGGGAGGAAAGACACCACATTCATAAGCAGCCACTGTGGTTTAAGTGTTTACATTATTTCACTGAAATCTCTTAACAACCTCAAGAGTTGAGTGCATTATCTGCTCTTCCAAACAAAGATCCATGATTTAAAGAATTTAAATAATTGACCAAGTTACACAGCAGGAAGGCAAAATCAACTCCAATTTATCTGACCCCAAGACCCATGCTTGTATTACAACATACGCTATTTCCATAGAGATGTGGCAAAGGCAAGCTTGCTTTCTCTCCTTACATAGATCTCCATGGTCAGTGTTCAAACATAATTATCACTTAACTCAGGTTCACAAACCAGCTTTCATTCCCAGGCAGGACCTTAGGGATTATTATGTAATCAGAGTGCATTAGAATTTAAAGACCCCAAACTGTGAAAGACCAATAAGCAAAGATTGAAGTGGGGGTTATTCCAACTACAGTCAGAAAAGTAATTCAGAAAAGGACATCAAACTGCAAGTGGGTATATCATGCAGGACTCCCAGCCTGGTCTACCTCTGCTTCCCTTTTGTAGGTAATGACTGTGTCCCTTGTTTGGGGAACTGGACTGGATAACCTCAGAATTCCTCCCAAGATTGCACATTCAGAAACCAGAACTTTCCTAAGAAATTTAAGGAGATCATTTCTTGGTACAGAAAATTCCTTGCCAAGCCTTTCCACTAATGCTGTGGACCCGTGTATATAGCAGACCTCACAGTGAAGTGATTTATTATTGAGAGGAAGCCAATTAAGCAGAGAACTTCATTTTTATAGTAGTGGAATCCTAATATTTATCTTGATTTAAGATCCAGGGACTGGCCATCGCAAGCTTGTCCATCCCCCTCCCCTGAGGATGCAGGTCCAGTGCTGGCTGCAGGTCAGGAGGTTACCTTGGATAGGTTCCTTTATCCCAACATGCTGCAGTGTTTTGGACAAAGGAACCTGATTCATACTAAGTGGCACTTATTTATTCTGAAATTCAACTTTCCTCACTAGTAGTCCTTTGAGGGAAACCCATGTGGGAAGAGCTCTGAAGATCTGTATTCTCCCACTTTCCTGGCACTTAGGGCACTTGGTTCTCATTTGCTTGACAGATGACTGAGTATCATCTGTGGTCTCCAGGAATGTGGGGGCTGGCTCTACCTGCATGTCACTATATTCCAGTGCCTGGACAGGTGCCAAGAATGCTATAGGTGCTAAAATATACCTGCTAAGTGAATGCATTAGTGTACTTTCAGTGGATGGACTCTTGCCCAGTCTTTTCTTTTAAAAAGGCAAAAAAGAAGGCTATAAAATATACTAAACACCCACAGTGTCCTTCCTAAATACTATGTTAAGTGCTTAACATACTTTATCTTGTAGTGATCAATGTGATCATTTTCACATGACAAAAAGCACTCAGGGTAGTCAACTAAGTTTTCCAGCTCACATAGCAGGCAAATGACAGAGGTGAGATTTAAATAAATTCACCTATACGTGCCTCTGAGAGTCAGGGGTGGTTTCTATTTAATTTTGTTTTTCCATTGTATCTTTTCACATCCATAAAATTTTTGAAGTTCTCAAAGTGGAAAAGTATGAGCCAGGAAAATGTGGAAAGGAATATATAACCCAATTTAGATGGATATGAAGGCACAAAAATAGGTCTATTGCTAAACATGAGTGGAAAGAATTCATAAATACAGAGATTAGAAGTTCCAGGTAGTAAAGATTTGCAGTTGCTAGAAACCCAGATAAGACCATTTAAGATTATCCTGAAGGTTGGTTAAACTATAATTTCAAGGAACAAGAGGTCAATCCTCAATCCTGCTGAGAGTAGACACCATCTTTTTACTCATATCATGACACTCATATCAGAGTCTTAATTTATGTGTCCTGAGGAAACATGGAGTCAGTCAGTCATTAATTGATTCAACATTTCTTGAACATGCACTGAGCGCAAGAGTGCTGTGCTAGGCTCTGGAGATGCTCAGTTACACAAGCCATGGTCCCTTCCTTGAAGACTTTTATAGGGAAGTAATGATGAGGTAATAAATCATGAGGAGTCCAGTTCTTGTCATTAGACCATCCATATGTGACAAGGTACCTACTCTTGGAGATGCACACGTCTAGATTGAATAGAAATCAGACATCAAAAACTAAAGGGACAAGGTCAGATTCCTAGATCAGACTAAACCCATCAACATCATAAATAAGAAAAAGTTTCATTTTGCTACTCTCCTGGGATACAGAGGGCATTTTTAGAGACGATATGGCTCCCTAACACTTTGGGGCCCCACAGTCCTTTTTCTTCCTCACACAACAGTTAGAATAGCTTCCTCTGTGCTCTCAGGCACACAGGGCATCTGGAGCAGTGGTGGAAATGAAAGCGAGGCTCATGAGCAACAGGATGCCTGATTCTTACATGTATGCTGCTAGCATCATTCATCAATAAAGATGAATGGAAGAATCATGGCAAATGTGGCCATGTGAAAGTGTAGGTTGTTGGCAGATCAGATGGGATGCTGGAGTCAAAGACTGGTGTTAGAGGATCCTCACCAGGGACCTCTGGCAGCCTCCCTATAGAAATAAGATTGGCTTTTCAATCACTTCCCACAATAACCATGAGGCCTGTTGATTTCCATAGATGTGAATTATGTGGCATTCTCAATCACTGTGGTCTGAAGGGCAGGTAAACACGGCCACTACTTTCCAATTTCCCTTGAAGTCACATGCCAGTCAGTCAGATCTGTTCAGGCCAAAATATTTTTTAAAGCGGAGTAAGGTCTTGCTGTCTGGTTGCTGCTTATTAGAGAGGCAGGTGGGCTGGCTGTGTTTGGAGGACTGGCATGGCATTCTCTAATCTGCCTTCAGCCAGTGATCTTTAAGAGGTACCTGTGGCCAACGCACCACAAACTTTGTTTAAACCAGCCATGGAGTGTAACTATGGAAATTCTAAGTAGTGCCTGGGTACTTGAAAGCCAACCAACCTGCTGATGTATGATACAAATGGCTTTTGTCTTCTACAAGTGTTTGGAAGGTGTTAGGCTCTTGATCTCACAGTGATGATTCCAGACAGACTATCTCATTTTGTAACTTCATCAGAAGAAATCTTCAAGGGATACAGTACTTCTGATCGTCTACAGGGTGATGATGATTTGTTTGTCTCCATTTGTTCCTCTCAATGTCCCATCATGAACCCCTGGAGTCATAACTTAAACCATCTGAGTCTGTGGATCTTGTTTTCAGAGTCTTTAGACCAGCTAACCCAAAGTCAACTCAACTCTACACTAGTGGTATAACCTTGGGAAAGTAGCTTCGTTTTCCTGAGCTTCTATTTCCCTATTGTCAAAACTGGAATAATCATGAAACACACCCCACAGGGCTAATGAGGAGTAAAACAGATTGCTCCTTCATTCTTCAAGATGTGACTTTATTTCTGTAGACCTATCCTGTCTTTTCCCTGGGAGATGAATTATAGCCTCTTTTGTGCATTGGTTAGACTTTGTATCTCTGTTCTATTAAATATTATGCTGTTTGATAATCATTCATCTATATGCTCATTTATTCAACAAAGACTTATATCTGCATCTCAAATCCCAGAATCTAGAACTATGCTAAATGCTAGGGGTGCCATGAGAATAGCTGCACTTTCTCCTACCCACGTGGACTAACCATCTGTTTCTCTTCCCAGACTTGACCAAGAACCAGACATTTGTATGGCAACCGTGCAACACAGCGTCTGAGCTGATTTCCATCTGAAAACTCACAGGCCATAGCTTTACTATGCACTCTGGAGCCCCAAGGAGTATGGTTGAAAATCAAACCTATCTAAATTTAATAACTGGGCCTATTAAATAAACTGACAATGGGCAGATTAATAGGAGAAAAGGCATATAGATTTATTAATTTATAATATTACACACTCATTTTTTTCTCTCTCTGTATATGTAGGATACAATGAGGAGACTCCCATCGGGAAACCAGGAGACAGGCTTTCATTAGATAATGGATCTACAGATGCCTTGATTTTGTACTTCTCAGCCTTCAGAACTGTGGGAGATTCTTGTTGTTTACGACACCCAGACTATGGTATTCTGTTATAGCACCTCCGACTGACTAAGACACCAGCTCTACCACTTACAGCTGGGTGACCCAGCATGTGTGACCCAGGGTGCATTATTTAATTTCTCTGGATCTCCTTCCTCATCCAGAATCACAGACTAACAATATAACCTCCCTCAAAAGGAGATAATGTTACTTAAGACAATGCCTGGCACACAGCAAGCACTCAGAACTATTACTATTATTAAAACCTGCAATTTTGTTTTCAGTATAGAAATGAAACCCCTCATTACCAAGTCTAGGTAATGTTTCATTCTCCCCTTGCCCCCCAAAGTATTTATAGGCAATATTTTGTTTTCTCTCTGAATATGGGCATGTACTCTGATGAACATGCTCCTACAACTCTCCGTGGGCCACCAGACACAGAGTCTAGCCTAAATGGGAAGTATGAAATCTATTCACTCTCTGTGTGAAGTTGTGCAAATACTCTGCCTCTCAAGGTTTTTGTGTGTTCAGCTGTAAAATCAGGAATTTGGACAGGTATGGCAAGATACAGAGGCCCGGGAACCCTTGGCTTTTCCTCCCACTGGGAGGTGAGTTGATTTCTCCTGTCTTATCAATCTTGGCTATCCCAAGCAACTTGCTAAGCCAAAAGAGTGCAGTGAAAGTGACTGTCTGGGACTTCCTTCCCAGTCTCCATCAGAAAAGGCCTTGCAGCCATCCTGTCAGTGGGAAGTCCAAGCAGTCCTTGCGGAGGGGAATGAAGGCCCCAGTTGGCTCTGAGTCAAGGCAGTGAGATGCCCTGGAAGTGGATCCCCCTATGCCAGTGGGTCATCCCCACCTGATGCCATGTGAAGCAGAGATGACTGTTTCCTACTACACCCCTGCCCTGCCCAAAAGGAATGTTGAGGATATTGTTGTTTAAGTCACTGTGTTTTGGGGCAGTCTGTTACTTAGTAGTGGTGGAGTAGGCAATAGGATGACTTACATATCTTTCCCCTCTGCTCTCCACATCTTCATTTTCTGCTCCTTCTTGAGTTCTCTGTAATCTGAGTTTATGTTCCAAACATTCACATAGGTCATGAAGGATTGCCTCATGGTCAAATCCTTAACCTTTTTCCCAGCTGTCTTTTTTTTATAAGATGCTGAAGCTTATCACATTGTTGGCAGTTCCCTCACTCATACAGCCCATCAGCAAATATGCTTTGAGCACCTACTATGCTCCAAACACAATGACATGTTCCTGGGGCTTAGAATATAGAAGCAGCAGACAAACTCCTGCCATCAGAGAATCCTGAGCTCAATAAGGGGCATGAAGAAGCATATAGACAAACCCATTCGAGAGACTGTTTGACACAGTCCCCAGAGCCTGAGGGTCACATAGAAAGAACCCTTAGCTCAGTGGAGGTAAAGAGGAAACAGGCAGCTCCCCAGTGTGCAGCTGGAGCTGAAGGGTGAGTTGGGACTCCTTTGGGTGGGGAGGGGGAAGGGAATGGGGATTTGAAGGAAGGGCTCTTTCTCAGAGGCAGAAAGAGCTGCAAAAAAGACCTTCCCCCAGCTTCCTCTACACTGGACCCTCCTGGTTTTCCATCCAATTCCCTGACTGATACTCTCCTGCCCCTTGCCAGCTTGTCCATGGCTCTGTCTTTGGTCCATCTGAGTGACCCTTTCCCCTTTGGATGGCATCGGAGCAGCTGGCTTGCCTAGCTATGTCTATAACATCAAACTCTCCCTGACAGGCAGCCACCTATTCCAGTTTCTTGGGCATTTAAAACAAGACTTCCATGATCTCTTAAGATAAACCAATTGAATGATGTATCTTTCCTCCAGCTCAGCAGTTTTTAATTTCCTATTTTGTTTATGGAGCTGTCATTGCATCAGTCATGCAGACATATGGCCATGATTCTCTAATGACACCATTCCTGCCCCACTGCTTGCCACCCTCCCTACACAGGCCACATCTCCCTGCTCTGAAGTCAACATCTCATAGTCTCCTCCTCTGCTGTTCCTGTATCAAGGCTCACCATAGCAACCCTTCTCTATCCCTCCCAGTTCAGGAACATATCAGTCACCTCTGAGCATGACCTCCTACTTTGGGCATCCCCAATCTATCGTTGCCCAACTTTAATAAACCTGCAGTGTCACTTTGGTGTCTGTGGAGTGTGGCATTCAAGACCCTATACAGCCTGCTTTTCATGCCCATGTCTTTCTCTCCTTCCCTAGGCATCTGATTTTCCTGACATGGAATCAGTGAAGATCCTAGAAGAGAAGGTTGGTGCATTGGAATGTTATACACTAGGAGGAAAGAATCTTAATTTTCAGATTGTCTTTGCCAGTAATTAATCTATGACCATAGGCAAGTTACTGAAACTCACTGAGCCAGGTGTTCTGTTATCTAAAGCAGAAGTCAGCAAACTAGTGTCCATGGGCCAAATCCAGCCCACTGCTTAGTTTTGTAAACAATTTTATTGGAGTGTAGCTATGTCCATTCATTTATATATTGTCCGTGTCTGCTCTGGCCCAACAATGCAGACCTGAGTAGTTATGATAGAGACTGTTCCACAAAGCCTAAAATATTTTTATCTGGCCCTTTACAGAACTTTCTCAACTCTCAATCTGTGATACTTCTTTAAGCTCTCACATTTTGTGATTGTAAGTAACTGTATTTGTAATGTTTTTAAAAATGGTATGTGCATGAACACCGGTAAAGATTAAGCTGTTTAGTCCTTTGTATGCTGCCATTTTCATGTTAAAGGAAATCTCAGTTTCCTCATGTTTTAAATGATGCACCTACCTCCTAGGCTTATTGGGGGATTTAAAAGTAAAAATACTTATGGAACCAGCCAGCCTCATACCTGGCATGTGGAACCTATTCAATGTATCTAACTTTTCCTTCCCTGAAATCTCTCAGTCATTATGTCACAAGGTGTAAGTAGGGAAGAGACAAAATGTCTTTCTTATTTAACAGGTCTTGAGATGAACTCCTGCTATCTCAATATCAATATTCCGTGGCAGACTTGGCTTTCACATCTACATAAATACATTTAATTTTTTTTGCATTTGCCCTCCCCTCTTCTCCTCCTATTACTGTGTCTTTCCATGCATGAAGCAGGCAAACACAATCTGCTTGCATAATTAAAAACTCTATAAAGGGTCAGGTCACTTGGGGCAGGTGCTGCTCTGGAGTGTGTATGGCGATAATCATCCTGAGATGCATCAGTAGGACTAGCGCTCTGTTGTAAAAGGAAAATAGCATCATAACTTATCCCTAGCTTATCTGATCATCTTTGTTTGCTTCCAGTGAAATTCTGGAGAGAGAATCTTCCCACCATATTTTAGGAGGCAGCAGTAAATTTAAGATAAAGCGGTCATTCCAATGAACAGATAAGGCATCTGTGAAAATGTGCTGCTCATATCATTAATATTGAGGAAAAATAGTTGAATGGCAGCCTCAGTTGGTGCAGCCCTGATGCACCACTTGCGTACTGAGGACATGCTTCGTGAAGGCTGCTTATGGCTATTCATGCTGCTCGTGAAATTGGGATGCCTCCAATGGGCAACATTGGCTGGAAGACCCTCCCCTGGCTCTTGTAAAACTTTCATAGGTGGCACTACGGGCTGAGACCTCTCCTACTACATAATCTCCTCCTTTCTACCTCTCTTCATAGGTGTCTCCCCTATAACAGGTCGGAAGGCTCTCTCTGCCCAGGTCTCTTCCTCTCCTTTTCCTTTTACAGGTGTCACCATCAACAAATCTCCTGGTCCTGTTTTGGAGTCTGCTTCTCAAGAGAACCTGGCCAAACACAGATAGACCAGGAATAGTCTGAGGAAACAGGTGATGAAAAGGGGACTGGTGACTGCCCAAGGCACTGTCTGACTGACAAAGGGCACACTATCCTTAGTGCTACATGGGCACAGATAATGCCCAGTATAATGTGGCAGATCAGCTGCTGAATATTTCACTGGTGGTGACCTGGAACAATAATGTGGTGGAGGGGATCCTGCTTGCAAATGCGGTATTTCAGGTAATGGAAAGATATGGGAATATGTTATTTATAAGGATGGTAGATCGGCTGGTTGTGACTAAGTTGTATTGATACCTTACAGAAGGGTCATGAAAAACTATTAACAAATAGTCAGAGGCTATGTATAGGGCCAGAGGAGCTCTTTCATAGCTTATAAAGAACTCTTATTTCTGGCACTGGAAGAGCAGAGAGCTGAGAAGATTTAGCATTTGATCATCATAGAACAACATCGACACTTAAATGTTCAGCCACAGCAGGACTTTATGCTAAAACCAGGGCCTTAGATGCAAAATTCTTCATCCCTGAAACATGGAATGGGGATATGTAGGCAGATGCTCTGAGGATGCTTGCTCTGTAGAACTTCCTGAATCCCCAAAGCTTAGGAATGGCCTCCTAGTTCCTAATATGCACTAACACCACCACTGGGTTGGCTGATGCTACAGGAACCTTTTCCTTCAGGTCCCCTCCCATCTTGGCAGAGTACCCACCTCCCTCTCCTGCTGCTATATTGATAATTAGGGTTAGATTCTATTGTAAGTTAGCTAGGGATGTGCTCAGTCTGGTATAGGAGGAAGATGATTATATGCCTAGAGAGGTACAAGAATTAGCCAATGTCAACCAGCAGGAACCAGATGGAAACCATTGTGATTGGACTTGGAGCAAGCGTCCTCATGGGCACAGAGTGTAAGAATTGATAGGTAAGAAGTTTTGAATTGGGGGCACTTTTTCAGGACTTGGAATTTTACATCTTGGCGAAGACCCCAGGGAAATATGGCAAATTCACTACTAAATCGGCCCAAGTTGACAGAGCAGAAATGCCTAAGTTTCCCTGGCAGATGGTAGAGGATGAAATAAATGGGATGGAGAAAGTGGGCATGCTGAGTCAATACGATATGTAAGGCCACAAGACCCACCAAAGTATTACATTCCACAGAGGGGGTGATGGGCCACACAATGGCCATAAGGGATGAATTGCCGAGAGCTTCATTGTGACATGCAGTGGTGGCTTCCTTCCATAGGCCAGGCCTGAGTGTAGGGCAGGTGATCTCAGAGCTGGGATTATTAATATGTAGTAGTGAGGATGTGGAGTAAGGGGTGCAGGTGGTAGCTACCTACAGGAGCAAAAAGAATGCAATCACCATTGAGAGTCTGAACGCCAAAGTGGCAACCATGGGGGCTTAATGTGCAGTCATGGGAATGGTTAACAGAACGTGGAATCCCTTGACAGGGGGAAATGGATGGTCAGTCAACAAGGATGCTGTTAATACTGATAAGCAAATAACATCAACAAAGCAAGAATGGAGGAGCAGATGGAGGCAGTTGCTCACATAAAAATTTAGGATCCCTTGCTCAGATCCAGACCATGAGCCCAATTTCTGGCCTAGAGCCCATGCAATAAGGAGGTGGCTGAGTCCCCAACAGGGAGAGCTTGGTGATGCTCTAACAAGTGTTTCCTGTAGTAGTTTCTCCAGTCCTTCCCCCAAGGCTCAAAAACTACTTATAGGGTGACCATGCACTAGGGAAGGGGGAACAACCAGACATCCAAAGACTACTGGACACAGGTCCAAACTGACCCTTGTTTTACAGCAGGGACTTGTGAACCTGCATGGAGAAGCAGGTCTGTGTGGCACCAGGGATGTTCTTTGGTGGTCATGGAGTCCCTCTGCTCAGGTCTCCCTCTAGAAGCACGCATTATGGGGACTGTAGTTGGCCAACAGGTCACCCTTCTCAACCACGAGGAATGCTGAGGCAATGCTTTCCTCAGACTGACCCCAGCCAATGACTGAACCCGATAGGGACACTGGTTCTGACCTAGCCCTTCTGATGTGAGACTCTTCTGATGACTGCCATTGCCTCAGGAGTTCAGGCCACCATCCTATGTCCTGAGGCTTTTCCTACTCTACCCCTTCTTCCCTCCCCTTGTGTGGATGTGCAACCACCATTGTGGTCTGACCACTGCCCCTGCCTACTCTTGATGCCTTACTTTCATCATTCATATTTTTTCCCAGTAAATCCCTTGCATGAGCAATTCCGTGTTGGTATTTGTCTCTTCATGCACCTAAATGGACACACAGAGCAATCAGAAAAATGGAACTAGCAATCCTTTATTCAGTTATCAATTCATTCAACAAATAATCAGTAACCCTTTTTATACATGGGGCATTATGCTAATGGTAATAAGTTAAGTAAACTAGTGTCTCTATCCTTTCATGAAAAATGCCTAAATACATATTCTCTGGTATAGTCTGAGTGAGGGGCACACATAGTCACAGTAACAGGGGTTTAAGGAAGAATAGATTCCACTCATGCAGAAGTAAGAGAATACATGGTGAGGTACAAGAAAGGGCTGGATACTTCTCAAGAGGGAGCTTTAGAAGACAAGTCACTAAATTAAAAGCTTGGTAATACTCTAAATGTGAAGACTCAAATTAAATATAACTGCATTAAGAAATGTGTTAGGATTAAGGAGGATTTGGTTGGGTAAATTGCCTCGAGTCTCTTTAGAAATTTTCCTCATGATGAGCAAGGATTTCAGTTCTGGAAAAATCCATTTAGCAAGTCTATTAAAGATTTGCATCCAACACCTGAATAAACAAAAATAAATGTGGAGATAACAAGCCAAGGTGTGAAGAGAGGAGGGGCCTGTGGTGAATTTGTCACAGAGCAAATTATTGAAAATCCCAAGGGTACCCAAATTCCTTATAATAGCAAAGTGAACCCATGGATGTATTGAATCTGTTATACACTTTATGGAAATAAGCCCATTTTGTGAGACTAACATGACTATTTGTAGTGCTTATGCCAGAATGCAAATCTCGGGGGGAGAGATGTCAAAGAAGTCCACGGTTGGGAAGCAGGTGATCTGCTTAATTGCTAGTTTTGAATGTAAGCACTGAACCACCAGCAAATAGTTGTGTGGGATAATCATAGTAAATAGTTCATGCAAGGGGCTAAATATGCTTTTAAGCATCTCCTGCTGGTCCCTTCATTTAGGTCTGAAGACTACCTTGCAAGAAACATTACATATATCATCCCTCATTTTTATGGAGTGGGGATACTGGCATCAAGAAAAACCTGGAAGTATAAGATACAGGTCCCAAATAATCTGATGCCTGGCGTCACTACCGTATGCTTAGCTTACTGTGTTCACCATATGTGTGCATACACATACTATTTCCCTAGGAAATGCCTCTGTAATTTTCATTTAATGATCACTATTATGATGAATTCAGTCATCATTCTCTTAAAGATAATGAGATAGAAAAAGCTTTTTCATTTGTTTTCTTGTTATGGGTGTACAGATCCTTTTTTTTTATTACATGGTAACTTCCACTTAGAAATGTCCACTGTGTACGTCAATGCTTCTTATTTAAGCAGCACACTCAAACTCAGCAAGCTAAAAATATAATTCTTATTAGGAGATTACCCCAAAAAGACCTACAGAAATCTGACCAAATCTCTTGCAGTTCCAAGGTGTTGTGCTCAGGACTTCATACTATGTCCATAAAGCTGTGTACTCACCAACCACCAGCACACAGGCAGAAGGAGTCCCAAGAAGAAGGGGGGCTCTGGTTCTCCTCTCTGCAGGCAGGATCTCCAGGATACCTGTGGAGGTTTCCACTCTGACTTCTGTGTAGATAGCTGGAGATCTCAGATTTCCATTGCTCAGCTGCTCTCTGAGGCTCTCCCTGAATGACATGCAGGCATTGTTTTTCTGAAGCCCTGGAAGTTGGCATAGGCTACTTAGCCCATCTGGGAGGGAGACAGCCTAAGCTTTGGGAATGTGAACCCATGGGTCTTCCCAGGGTGACAATGTGTAGCTTTGCTGGCTTCCTGCTCCTGCAATTTTCCCACCCCCTATTGGGGAATGACACAGAGAACAGAATGGGAACCAGCAAGCCATTTTGTTTCACCAGTGTAATCTCATGGAAATGGAACGCCAAAGCCCTTCTCTGTTTTCCTGAATCTCAGAGTTTGGTGATGTCTGCTCTTTATTTTCCAAAAGGAGGCCATACAATGGATACTGTCCCTTGAGAAAGCAAGTTGTTCCAATTTGAAACCAGAGTAAAGATCCTGAACAAATGCAATCTGTGACTGTTAAGAATGAAAGCCCCACCTTGTAGGAGTGTGCATGTGGAAGCAGAGAAGCTTACAGCTGACAGTGACAAAGCAACACAATGACTATAATGATAGAAGCTAATTTATTGAGCACTTAGGTTTGTAAGGCACTGTTCTGGAGACTTAGGCAACTGACCCAACCTAACTATTGGATCTTCACAATAGCACTGCCAGATGGGAACTAGAAGTGCCTTCACTAGGCAGAGCTGAAGCTGGGGCACAAAGAGGTAAAGCTGACCAAGGTCACACTGCCAGGATGCAGCAACGCCAGATGGCATCCAGTTTGCTGGTCTCCATAACCCCTTTCCCGAACACAACCTGACAATGTGAAAGTCACCAGCACCAGGAGGTGTCCTCCGATAATCTAATTCTGTCCTCTCAGACAGACAGAATATTATCCTTTTGCCTATTACCCTGTCATTTAGGCAGAATTTCAAAAGTAAAAGCATTTTGGTTCTTGCCCTTTTTCACAGCTGAGGAAACAGTGGTTCACAAAGTTTCCGTACTTTCCCAGAGTTCCAGAGATAAATGACAGAGCAGGAAACTGAAGACTGGCTCAAGGATCTTACTGTTTCCCCTTTGTCATGTATCTTCTCAAGACCAGTCACTTTTTGTTCAGTGAGATCCTGTCCATAACACAGAGTTTTTCTAAACTAACCTAATTTTTCACAGAGATCTACGAAATTCAAAAAATACAGGACAATGAGGAAATGGCAACAGTGCGATTGGCATTGCCTTAGCAGCCGAGGATTTATGTGACATTTAATTTTCGCTTCTGTCCTTCCAAGAAAATAAGTCACACTCTACAGATACCACAGCATGGTTTAAATTTCTAAAAGTCCAAATTCTCTCATGTTAGGGGTCTCCCTTTGGAAGAATTCTTTCCAGGATCAACTGGGTATATACTCTGACTGATTACAGACCCAATCACTTTGAATTGAGAGCTTTACATGTTCCATACATTTAAATATGAATGAATAAGGATCAAGCACAGTCAGGTTCTCCTTTCTACTATCTCCCAGAAAAAGTAAAGTGTCAAGTGGCAATAATTTGTCTATCAAGTTGCTTCTAAATAAGACTGGGATGGTGGGAAATGCAAGCATTCTTCTCACCCAGAGGACAAGCCTAGGTACCTCAATCTTGAAAAACAAATTACAATAGGAATACTAACATTTATTGAGCATTTTCTGTGTACTAGACAACGATCTGAGCAATTTACATGAACTAATTCTTTGAATTCTCACATTGATGCTGTCAGGTAAGTGTTATAATTGTACGATTCACAGCCATGGTCCTCATAAAGGGGCAACTTTGTCCCCCAGTGGACATTTGGCAATGTCTAGAGACATTTTTGGTTGTCACACCTGGAGGTAAGGATGGCATCTACTGGGTAGATCCCAGGGATTCTGCTCAACATCCTAAAAGGCATAAGACAGTCCCCAATAACAAAATATTATCCAGCTCAAAATGTCAACGGTGCCAAGATTGAGAAGCCCTGAAATAAACTGAAGAAGAAACAGAAAATATGAATAAGCTGATTGAGATTCTGTCAATTGAATCTATAACCAAAATCCTTCCCTTGCTTCTCTTCCCAAATAAAATGATAACAATGTGTTACAGACTAGTTTCAGAAGAAATCCCTAAAGCACTCTGTTAGGCTAGGACAATCTTGAGCCCTAAATCACAAAAAAAGACATTTCCAAAAAAAATCTCATAAACTGATATAACTAATTAATTATGATGTAAAAAACTTAAAGAAATTACGGCATATCAAATCCAGCAAATACAAATGAATACAATCTGAAATGTAGAATTTGTCTCAGAAATTCAAGATCATTCGGCGTTAGAAAATCAGTTAATGCAACATATCACATCAATAGATCACAAGAGAAAAAAATATAATCTAAATGGATGCAGAGAAACATTTGAAAGAACTTCAATCTCATATTTGAAAAATAAAATTTTTAAAATGTTAAGAACATAGGGAATTTTAAAAATTGACATTAAAGTTTTAGCAAAGATTATGCAAAATGATGACATTTAGAAGCGTTTAAATTAATGGAACAAGAATGCTGAAAGTCATTTATATTTAGTACTGAAACTCTTATCTAAAGTAGAAAAGAAAAAAATATGAATTATAAAAATTGGAAATGACAGAATGATATACAAGGAAAACTCTGGCAAAGCTACAGACTATTAAACTAATTAGATGGTGCATTAAGGTTATTGTAAACAAGATTGACACGTGAAAATAAGTGGCATTTATTATCTTCATAATAATTAATTAAAGGCTGTAATGAAAGAACCCATTCACTATAACAGATTATAAAATCCTCAGCAATACAACAAAAATGTATAATACCTTTATAGAGAAAATTGTGAAACATTATTGAATGACACTAAAGAATATATCACTAAGTGGAAAGACATAAAAATGTTCATGGATATCACATGACATATTACAAATATGTCAATTTTCCCAGACTAATTATTAATCCAATACAATTTTAGCAGAGTTTTTTTGTTTTGTTTGTTTGTTTGTTTTTGTTTTTGTTCTTTTTGCAGAGTTTTAAATGGAATTTACCAAACTGTGACTATTATACAAATGCAAACTCCTAGGGTCAAAAAAGCCTAAATTAAATTTGAATTAAAGAATAAGATGGGAAGAAATGCCCAGAAGAAATAAGACTTCTAAAATTATAGTATTTAAAACAAAGTGGTATTTTTAGATGAATCAATGGAAGGAAATGAATACAGATCCCTAAAACAGCCCTATATCTGTATGATAATGTGATATATGATGTAGATGGAAGAATCAATAGATTGTGCTGGCAATGGGAGGAAGGTAATTAAATCCTTACCTCACACCATACATAAAAATCGACACCGGGCATATTTTGAAAGGTCCAACATTTTAATACTTTTAGGAAAAAAATACAAAAGAAAATCTTTAAGACATTGTGGTAGGAAAAGTTTTATTTATTAAAAATGCAAATGATAGTAGAATTTGCTACTTTAAAAATCAAGATTTTTCAGTTTAATTAAAAGACTGAGAGAAGAAATTGACAATATGTGTAACTATCAACTGACTAGTTTCCTGCACTTAAGAAAAATTCATACACATCCATTAAAAATTATCTAAAAAACTGATGGAAATGGGCACAGGATAAGCAGAAAATATATAGAAGAGATACCTGAGTGGTCAGTAAGTAACAGGGAAAAGATGTTTAACCTTTCTCCTAATTGGAAAAATGGAAGTCAAGGCCACACCAAGAAACTACTTGACATACACACCAGATTAGCAGAAATTTACAAATTTTTGGTAATATTCTTATCAAGAATGCTGCAGGATGGGAAGAATCACATAGTGCTTAGAGAATGGTGGATGCATGCAGCTGGCTTTGAAAACATTCTGGAAATGTCCAGTGAAGTTGGAAATATGGATACGAATGACCCAAAAAGTGCCTACCTATGTATGAGTCCTAAGCAATCTTTTGAATCTGTGCACAAGGTGACACAGAGAACTTTGAGGCAGAAAAGGTTGATTCTGTAGGTGAGAAAGATTTACAAGCCAGGAAGTGAACAGAGGTCGACCATCTGAGGAGCAGGACCTTGAGGGAAATAGGAACCTCAGAGGGCACCAGGGACCTTCTTACAAGGAGGCTGGGCCCTGGACAGCAGGTTTCCAGCCTCAAGAAAACTCTCACGTGCCCAGGCTTGGCACAGAAGCAACACAACTTTGAAAAGAAGATCAGGTATTGGACAATGAGTATAACGATAGTGACCCTTGTAGATCAAAGACTTGAAGGCACAGAGATAATTCTGCATTATCTACTATAGAACTGGGGGGCATCTCATCCTGCCCAGTGAGGGACTGACCAGAGTGACTATCATTGCCTCTTCCATCAGCCTGGCTGGGAGGTGATTAGATCAGATTTAATTTGAATGCAGGGGGAAAAAAACAATGGGTCACTTTTTGCAAACTTGAATTTGGAAGTAGAACTCATATCAGGTATAGACATGTCCACCACTTGACGTTCATCCATGGAACTCATGATGAATTTTTAACCTGGACTCTTGGGCTAGAAATTCAGGTCTTCAGCAATCTTTCCCCTGTATTCCCTCTGTTAGAGAAATTATCACCTTGTGCATAATTATTAACATAATTTTTATCTCTTCAGTCCTAGGATCTAGAATGCCTGGCATGTAATAGCCACTCTGGAAATGTTAACGCCTTCCTTCTGATAGCTCTGAAGTCATACCACCACGTGCCTCCTACTTCACCAACAGGCAAGACTGGGTTTCATGCAGGGCAATAATGTTTAGGGATATTTCCTTGATTTTTCCCCCCAAAGCTCCAAGCATCTTTCATTCAATCCTGCTACATACTGAAGTCAGTTGTTTCTCTAACATAGTTCTGGGCTCAGTGCTAAATCCTGTCCCAATCAAAACAAAGTAGAATCCCCTCCCACCTTCAATGGCCTAATTTTGGAATTAAAATCCCAGGGATTCTGTTGGAGCATTTAGTGCCAGACCTTTTTCTCCTGCTGCTCCTCACAGGCTATTACACTAATAAGCTTTATTATCTGTTCTATCACCACCGGTAGTTACACAGCCCAGTGGCCATTGCCGAAGAAAAACATAATGATAGGAGAACAAGGTAAACTTAATAAAGCATCCTTTGTTCTCCTGGTATATGTAGGATAATGGGCAATTTCTTTTTGTTTATTGACCACATAAAGAGCTTGATGTGACCCCCGTTCTCTTGGAGGCTGAGAGCTCATCACAAGAAGTCACTTCTAGCTAGAGGCAGGTGGCAGTGGGGAGGCAGAGACTGGACACATCAGGTATTTTCACATATGTGCTCTCCCTGCCAGCAGCTCACCCCAAAGCCCTGTGAGGGCAGATGGTGTTACTTCCCATTAGAGACGAAGTCTCAGAAGTGTGCTAGCGACTTGCCCAAGGTCATTGAAAGGTCCAAGGTTGACCATCAAAGAGAGCTGGCTGTCTGATGCATATCCAGCATCTCTGAAACATCAAAATTCAGGGCTCTCTCTATCTTTATTCCAAATCCTTCTCAGCTTTCAACATAGATGCCACTTCTTCCAAGAAGCCGCTAACTGCTCAGCATGATTTCACTGGGCACCAAACAGATTGGCTCTGAAAGCCGATATTCCTGGGCTCACCTGTCCTTCTCATGGGAGCATTTTTCCTTATTTCTTCTAGTTTGAAATAATCTTTCTTCTTTGGCAGAGCCGTGGTACTTCTCATACAACTCTGTGAAGGCAGTTTTGTTTTGCATGGAGTTATAATGACATATAGGTTTGACCTTCATCCCCACTAGAAAGCCACACATGTCCTTTTGGTTTAGAACAGAGATTCTGTGTGTTTTTAAACCACATCACATGTCAGCAAAACAAAAGACCTGAGGGGGTCAACCACCTGGTTGGTTATCAGTTTCCAAGTTGAAGAGAATGCCTAATAACAATAAAACATCACATATGGGGATCAGAGGGTTACATAAACATTTGTTTTGTTGATGAGGTATTGATGCTTTTTATTTAAATTGCAAAACATATTTATTTAACAAAACGTTATGGAAGGCCTACTCTGAGACAGTCTCATTCTAAGAACTTTATAAATATTCAATCATTTGATCTTCCTCACAGTCCAATGAAGAACTCCTTATCCCCATTTTACAACTGAGAAAACAGAAGCACAGAAAGAGTGAGTAGCTTGCTCAAGGTCACACAGCATAATTTGTCCAAGTGTTGGAACTAAGATTCAAACTCAGGTCATTTGATTCTTAATCAAAGCAATTAAATTATGGGTCACAGATACAGAGGATAAAAATGTGCATTGCTGTAAGGTTAACCAAATGACCTGCAATAAACCCAAAGTGATGATTATGCTGAAACCACAAGACTCCCCGCAAAGCAGGGAGCCTGGTGAGGGGCTCCATTCCAGGACCCTGACATCATGACCTGAGCTGAAGACAGACACTTAACTGACTGAACCACAGAGGTACCCTATAAATCTACAGAATTTCTAATGGGGAAAAAAAACAGGAAGAAATAAATATTTATTGAATGTCTATTTCATATCCAGAAATTTAAAAAATGTATTAAAGGGAATTATTATCTGTATATTAGAGACTCATCCTTTACGAGCAAACTTTACAGAGATTAAAAGATGCATCAGTGGCCCACAGTTAGCACCAGAACCATGACTCGAATCTGTGACTGAGTTAGGGCTTTGTGTCCAGCACCATCATGAGAAGTGTAGTCTACTGCACACCATGGAAATGATGCCAGACTGTTCATTATTTTCCTGAAGAGCAGTCAATGTCATAATTGGTTGCTTGCTATCATTACAAAAGTCACCAAGTCAATCTTAAAGAATATTTTGGGCAAAGAATATTTTTTCCACTTTTAGCACAATTTACTAATTCAGTGTGGTTCAGTGATGCTTTGCAATGCTCTGAAGACCATTTTCAACCCCCTATTAAGTTTCTTGGTCTTCTCTCCTACTTATCATTTTGCTGAGAGACAGGCTGAGTTTGCAACAAAAGCGCTATGTAATTTTTTTTCCTTCATAAGTTTCTGAAAAGCCCACATTCATGACATTCTCTGCCTTCTCCTTTGTGATCAGTCCTGCTCTGCTCTGTTAATAATTAGAAAGATAGCGCCCCTCTCTTTCCTTGGCTTAGAATAATCAGAGAAGCATCTCTTCATCTTTTTTTTCCATTTCCCTTCCTTGCCAGCAAGTATTCTGAGCTGATCAAAAGTAGTTTATTCAAGTGTCAAAAGTGTTTCCAGGAGTGCTAAACTGCAGAAAATTCAATGTCGCACAGGTACAATATATGTATAATTTATAGATAAACAGGATGATGTTGGCAGGTAGCTTTTGACGAGCACTGTGACAGTTGTAAATGTTCCCAGTTCAGGTATTCATGGGTTTATTCAAAGGCCAGTTTCTAGTGACCAAGTGCCAGCAAAGGGTTGTATTGCTTTTCTTTCTGATTCTGACATAAAATCACAGCAATGGGAATATTATTAGATGAACAACAACAACAACAAAGTAGAAATATTCCCATGAAATATGTTCCCGTTGATGTGGAGATTCATTTTCTTCTTTTGTTTTTTGAAAGTAATTTGTTTGCAACCATCACCTCTCAGCTCTTAATATAAAATGCTCTTGATGAAAAACTTTCAGAGGGGAAGTCCTACGCCATAAATGAATATAAAAGAAATGCATTTTAGTCTGGTGTTTCCTTCAGTCCAAATAAAACCACTTAACAGCTATTTGAAAATTGTATTCCATGTTGAGAGGATAAAGGTGAACAATCTCCTACCCCCCCCCATACATACGCAACTGCATCTAGACACAACTGAATAGCTTGCTAAAGTCTAAGTGATCTAGATAGAGCAAAATAGTGTCAAGCCTCAACATCTGGACATCAAATGCCTGTCTTTAGCTCTTTCTTCTATAGAAGGCTTCTTACTGATAGGTGCAGACTGTATATCAAATAAAATGAGTTTATTCCTTGGCAGGAATAGGGAATGAATTCTCAGAAACGACCAAAGACCTAAGCATGCAGCCCCCTATGAAGAATTCTTTAAAATAAATGCAGTTAAATCTCTATTAGGTGCTTGAATCATGTCTATCATTTGCCGATCATGTAGTCATTCCCATGTTATGATCAGCTCTAAACACATTGATTCCTCAGCTGCCCTGTTAGAGATGGCTTTCTTATGTTGAATCAATTTTATTTTTCCATTTTATAGTCACAATTCACCCATCCACACATTCAACCAAGCTTATTCCTCTGAGATCATAAAAAATAGATCAGACCTCACCTGTGCATCCAAGGCCTTTTCATAATAACAACAGCTAATGTAGGCTGCCTGAGTCCTTACTTCTCCAGTGTAGACATTTCTAGTCTCTTCAACTATTATTCTATTTTCTCTATTTTCTTTCAAAATGCAGATCCAAAGCTTTCTCTGAGGGGCACCAGGGTGGCTTGGTCAGCTAAGCTTCTGCCTTCAGCTCAGATCATGGTCTAGGGGTCCTGGGATTGAGCCCCATGTCATGCTCCCTGCTCAATAAGGAGTCTACTTTTTCCTCTCCCTCCCCTCACTCATGCTCTCTTGCTTTCACTCATACTCTCTCTCAAATAAATAAAATCTTTTTTTTATTCATTCATGAGAGACACAGAGAGAGAGGCAGAGACAGAGGCAGAGGAGAATCAGGCTTCCTGCATGGAGACTCCATCCTGGGACTCTGGGACCACAACCTGAGCCAAAGGCAGATGCTCAACAGCTGAGCCACCCAGGCGTCCTCAAATAAGTAAAATTAAAAAAAAATTTCCCTGAGTCCCTTCTCCAAGATATTCTATATCTATTATATGCCATAGTCTGCATGGTTAGGAATACTTCCAGCTGCAAGTAACAGAAAGTCCAAAGAACATTGCTTTAAAACCCATGGCTGTTTATTTACTTAAAAAACAAACAAACAAAAAACTGTGGAGAAGGTAGGTTCAGGGTTAGACTGGCAACATAACTATGCCATCAATCCATGGTGCCTTTATCTTTCTTCTCTACCTTTCATGACTTGTGAATTTTGTCTTACTTCTTTTTGCTTTATTTTTGCAAGATACTTAGGGATATCTTACCATAGTCAAGGCAAAAAGCAGAGGAGAAGAATGATACCAGATTGTTATCTTTTTATTTCATCCTTTTTAAAAGGAATCAAAAGCCTACTCCCAAATTTAGCAAATTGAAATTAAAAATATACAAGAAGGATAAAGAAGATGTGATCTATATCTATATCTATATCTATATCTATATCTATATCTATATCTATATAAAGGAATATTACTCAGCCATTGGAAAGGATGAATACCTACCATTTACATCGACGTGGATGGAACTGGAGGGTATTATGCTGAGTGAAATAAGTCAGTTGGAGAAAGGCAATTATCGTATGGTGTCACTCATATGTGGAATATAATAGTGCAAGGGACCATAAGGGAAGGAGGGGAAACTGAATGGGGAAAAATCAGAGGAAGACGAACCATGAGAAATTCTTAACTCTGGGAGACAAACTGAGAGTTGCTGGAGGGGTGGGGGGTAGGGAGATGGGGTAACTGGGTGATGGGCATTAAGGTGGGCATGTACTGTGATGAGCACTGGGTATCAAATGCAACTGAAGAATTACTGAAAATTACATCTGAAACTAATGATGTACTATATGTTGGCAAATTGAATTTAATTTTTAAAAATAATAAAATAAGGGCAGCCCGGGTGGCTCAGCAGTTTAGCTCTGCCTTCAGCCCAGGGCCTGATCCTGGAGACCCCGGATCAAGTCCCATGTCAGGCTTCCTGCATGGAGCCTGCTTCTCCCTCTGCCTGTGTCTCTGCCTCTCTCTCTCTCCTCTCTGTGCATTCTCATGAATAAATAAATAAAATCTTCTAAAAAATAATAATAAAACAAATAAAAATATACAAGAAGGATAATACATAATGAGCAAGTGTTATTTATCCAGGAAGGAAAGGCTGATTTAATATCTGAAAATCAATTCATGTAACTGAACATATTAATGACAAAAATAAAGAATTAAATAAGATTATCTCAATAAATGCACAAAGGTCATCTGACAAAATCCAACATCCACTAATGATAAAAATTCTTAAATTGGAAAGAACAGGATCTTCTTGATTTTCTAAGAGCATCCATAAAAATACCTACAGCTAATAAATACTTAATGGTGAAAGATTGTTTCCCCACTAAGATGAGGAGCATAGAAAGAATGTATCTTCCCCTCTCACTTTTGTTTATTGCACTGGAGGTTTAGTCAAGATTTAAGACAAGAAAAAAGAAATGAAAGGCATCCAGATTAAGTAGCTATATGCAAAATTGTCTATTATTATTATTATTATTATATTATTTCTTGCTTTAGTACCTTTTTTTTTTCACTTGAATTCCAGTGTAGTTAACATGCAGTATTATACTAGCTTCAGGTGTACGGTATAGTGATTCATTCCATACATCACTCAGTGCTCATCATGATAAGTGTACTCTTAACTTCCATCACCTATTTCCCCCATTCCCCCACCCATCTCCTCTCTGGTAACCCTCAGTTTGTTCTCTAGAGTTAAGTACAATTGTCTTGATTAGCAGATCATCTATGTGGAAAACATAATGAAACCTGCTCCAAAACTACTAAAAATAGCAAGTTTAGCAAGATAGTAGGAGGAAAAGGAAAATAAAAGCCCACCTGAAGACTTCCTGATTGTCCCAGGGCCACTCCCAGCTGAAAAGAAGGAAGAAAAAGTAATTATTTGGCTTAGACTTGGGACATTGTTGACCAAGAAAATTGGTTAAGAAGGAAGAAGGAGGTATTAGCTGATGAGCATGCAACAGGTGGTTTGCCCTATACTGGGTTGTAAATATTTTGTGAGTAGGAAAAATCTTACTCATTTTTATATTTCCAGTTCACAGATTTTATATTTCCAGAACACAGAACTCTATGAGTAAATGACCAGAGCAAGACATTGAATGAATAAACAAATGAATGGCATCTTGGCACTATCTTGGCACCCTCTTGGCACTATCCCCTTATCCATCCATTATACTCACTCTGTCCACAACTCTTTTGGAAAGGAGCACCAGAACGAGAATAAGCTCCACAGATGTAGCTTTATAAGCACAGAACAAAGTGGGATTGCCCTGTATATGTTCCCAATGCCACTCTTTGCGAGAAAACAAGAAATGTGTGATTTTAGGTCCATCACCTTCATGTTTGGATCATTATGTACTTATTTACAGAGCAAATGCCTATTTCTATGCATCTATATGCAAATATATCCATCCATCCATTTATCTACCATCTATCTATGCATGCATCCATCCATTCATCCATTTAGATATCTATCTATCATCTATCTACCTATCATCTTTGCCAAGTCCCATCCTGTTGTTGGCTTGTCTTGACTTAGTTTCATCGTGTCAGTTTCACCCAACCTCACCACATTCCCAAAGAGGAACAGCATGCCTTCTGTGTCTTGGTGCACCTAATTCACAGCAATGTGGAAGAGAAAAGAACTTGAAGGCCCCGTGGAACCTTTGTGTTGGTTTCCTAGGGCTGCCCTAACAAAGTACTATAAACCCTGTAGCTAAAATAACAGATTTATCCTTTCATAAGTTTGGAGGCCAGAATGTCAGCAAGGCAAGTCCCTTCTGAGACTGTGAGACTAAATCCATGTCATGCCTCTCTCCCAGCTTTCAATGCCTTTGGTAGTCTGGCATTTCTTCAGCTTATAGCCACATCATCTTGATTTTTCCCTTCATCTTCATATCTCCTTATATATGTGTTAGTCTCTAACCTTGCTCTTTCTTATAAGGGCTCACATTAGATTAGGGCTCATATTAGATTAGGGCCCACCCCAACAACCTCAGTTTAACTTGATTCCTCTTTAAGGACTCTGTCTCCAAATAAGGTGACAGCCTGAAGTACTGGGGGTTTGGCTTCAATATTTGAATTTTAGGGGGACACAATCCAACCTGTAGCACTTACCTTGCTGCGGTTTGGTCCATTAGGCAGTACATGTTCCCTCTCATTCCCAGTTTCTGACAAGTACATGCATGTGGGCGCACTTATACATGCCCACACTTCTTTTATTAACAGAGTTTTATTTGCTATTTTCAGCATCTTCAGATCTTCTCCATTCTCCATGTTCTCAAATGACACTATTGTGAACTCAACTCCATGTTCGGAGTTTTTTCTGTTCATGAAGGAATAAAACCAGTGATTAATGAGCATGTACTAGACATTGGGCCTTTAGAGGAAATATTTCTCTGACATCATGGCTTTCCTAAGATGATGCAGCTAGTACAGGGAAGACATAGAATTTGAGACCCCAGTTGATTTTTAAGTATACACAGAATTTACCTACTATTGTACAGAATCTGAATAAAATAAATTTTGTTCAGATCTACTATATTCAAGGCAATTGTAGCAGATGGCTTCCTTATGATCTTGGGTAGTCTTTTCCCTGTGTCTGCAAGCTCCCAGGTGTTCTAGGGATGTGTGGGGGTGGTGGTGAAGTTGAGTTTCTGATGATGGCCTAGGCCTCAGAATGAGAGCATTTCAATCTTGAAGGGGCAAGACCTATACAATGTTTTTACAAATTATTTATGTGGTTCAGGAATAGTATTTGGCCAGCGTTAATCTTAATCTGATTTTCACACAGGTTGACAAAGGGATGTTTAAAAAAAACACACACACACATTAGACAGATTCTCCAAGCTTCCAGTTTCACAGCAACATAAAGTCACAGCTGACTGCCCGGCCCACGCATTGCAAGGATTACAGGGTGTGACGGCAAAGTGGCTTTTTGAGAAATGAGTTGCTGCATATTTCATTTTTTTTCAATATTGCCATCCTGCCAGGAGCTGCTATATAAATGTCCTGAGTCCTGAAATGGGAGGGGTGGATTTTCCAAACAGCCGCCAAGTGCTATGGAAGCCTCTGAGCTTGTATGTTGCCCATTTGGGCTGTTGGCATAGGTACAGTGGCATCAACCGAAGTATTTATTAAGGGCCCAGCTGTCCTGGCTGCCACACAAGATGCTGTGCAAACAACCAGAAACAGGAGCAGCTCTGCTCTCAAGGCTCAGATGGCTGGGAGCCGACTGTTTCAGGCAGAGAGTCCAGGTATCTCACGGTAGGGCGTGTGCAACGTAGTAAGGCTTACCAAGTATGTCGTCCTACCCTTAATCTAAAGTACACCCTCCACAACAAGCAGGGCAAGAAATGCTATTTGGCTTTTACCCTAGAGTTCACCAGCCCCCCTCAAAATTCCACAGCTTGTGTGTAGCAGAGATAGCTCAAACCCAGGATCTTTGGAGTACTCCAGCTCCTGTTCTTCCTACTCTACCCAGCTGCCTTTGCCACAAACTTTGAACCTAAGCTTTTTCTAAAAACATGCATCTAAGATCCAAATCTTACAATGGCAGGATTTCAAACCTGAACGTCACTAGGAGCCTGAATATAACACCCTTTTTTTTTTCTTTAAATTTATGAGGAACCTGAGCTTCCTTGAAATGTCCAATGAGTGTTCAGTACAATACATTCTTGGCAAATCTATGCCTAAAATCCAAGGCGGGGGTGGGGTGGGGTGCTGACAGTCCAATGCATCTTTTTTGCATATGAATTGAGAATACCATGGGGCTAGATCTCTCATTTTGGTTCTTTTTTCCTACTTAAATTTCTCTTTACCCCATCTTGCTTATGTGAGACAGCTTGAAGTATTGATTGCAAAGTATCTGAAATAGGCAAATGCCCTGGATGAAGTAGGAAAATGGAGCTGTTAAGACACCAGGAACAGAGAAGGAGAAACAATGAAGTCAGGCTGAGGTTCTCACTTAGGGAATTGGCTTTATGTTCCCCAATTGTGGAAAATCAGCCCCAGGTAAAAAAGAAGAGTCTGGACACAGCCCCTCATACAACACAGCCATGAATGATCTTAACCAGACCCATAAATTAGCAAGCTCTAACTGAAGCAGGGGAGAAGAATACCCAGGGAACAGGCATGTCAAGAAATGAGGATTCATAGTATGGGGGGCAAGGTGTAAAGCTCTGGAAAGACTAAAATTAGATCTGCAGAGCATTGATACATGTTGAATTGAAATTGACTTTTTGTCATCCTTCATGGAAATGAACTGAGCTAAAATGAAATATCCCTGAAACTTCTCTTTCCAGCTCCTTTACTTACAAAATGAAAAAAAAAAGTCTCACACACATACACACGTGTGCATTCATTCCTCTTAAATAGATCAGCAAGATGAATAAAATAATGTTATTGATTTGTAATCAAGAAATAACTATTTATTTTGAGACACAAAGGTAATATAACAAGATTGATAAAATACAGTTTCCTGACTTCAGGGAACCCTGAGTCTAGCCAGCCAGTCAGACAAGGACATAGTCATTAAAAAACAATAGAAAGCCATAAAAAGATTTACCTAGAAAGTATCAGGGTAGGGGGCTGAAAAGTGGATCCTGCAACAGCTGATAAGTGGATGCTGATCAGGGGAGACTTGCTGGAGGAGGGGACATTTCACAAGCAGAAAGATAGGAAATATCATTCTGAGAGAAGACATTGTGAAATAACAACCTAATCAGGTGGCAGCATGAAATAGACAAAGACTTAGTAGAAATCAAGATGAAAGAAAAGACCCCTGTCCAAACCAAAGTAGGGTTGCTGGAAAACAAAAGAGAGGAAAAAAACATAGAAAGATTGGTAATTCTTTCAAGTTACTTGGAACCTCTCTGATATGGACCCAATGTTTGTGCCCTCCAAACTTCATATGTCAAAGCTCTAAACCCCAACATTGTGGTACTTGGAAGTAGGGCTTTTAGGAGGTGATTAGGTCATGAGAATGGAGTCTCTGTAAGGGATTAATGTCCCTTAAGAAGAGACATAGAGAGGTGACATCTCCCTCTGAGGATGTAGCAAGAATATAGCCATCTGTTTACCAGGAGGAGGGCCCCACCAAGAGTCCCACCATGCTGGTCCCCTCATGTTGGATTTCCAGACCCCAGGACTGTGAGGAATAAGTACTTGTTTAATTCACCCAGCCTGTGGTACTTCTCATGTGGTGATCCATGCTGACGAGTATTCCCATTTAGGAGGCCTGGAGTTCTTGGGCGGGAGGGAGAAGAATTTATCTTTTTCTAGAATCCCTAAGCTAAATGTGACAAATAAATATATTGTATAGAGAATGAATCCCAAGAGATAGATCTGAATAATACTAATGATAATAATTATAATGATGATGATGTAGTTCCCTAATATTAATTTCTTGGGTTGAAAATAGCATATTATTTATCATCAAATTTCCAAATTTAGCACAATGATAGGCAATGCTGTCAAAAGTGTTCCTGGAAATCAGTATATTCAGTTATTGCTGATGATGTAAATTGTCAAACTGTTTTTGGAAAGAAATATGGAGGTGCATTATGAAGAAATATATATGCTGTCATATCTCTTGAAGTAGTAGTCTCACTTTGGAGAATTAAAAAAAAGATTTATTTATTTACTTGAGAGAGAGTGTGGGGGAGGGAGAGAGCATAAGCAGGGAGAGGGGCATAGAGAGGGGAAAAGCAGACTCCCCACTGAACAGGGAGGCAGGATCCAGATCATGACCTGAGCCAAAGGCAGATGCTTAACCGACTGAGCCACCCAGGTGCTCCGCCATTTCTGATAATTAACTATTTTTTAAATATTTTATTTAAATTTAATTTGCCAACATATAGCTTAACACCCAGTGCTCATCCCATCCAGTGCCCTTCTTAATGCCCATCACCAGTTACCCCATTAACCCACCCTCCTCCTCTTCTGCAATCCTTTATTTCCCAGAGTTAGGAGTCTTTCATGGTTTGTCTTCCTCTATTTTTTCCCCACTCAGTTTCCCTCCTTTTCCTTAGAGTGCCTTTCACTATTTCTTATATCCCACATATGAGTGAAACCATATGAAAATTGTCTTTCTGATTGACTTATTTCACTCACCATAATACCATCCAGTTCCATCCATGTCAAGGCAAATGGTAGGTATTTGTTCTTTCTGATGATTAATAGTCCCATATGTATATGGACTATTACTACTACTACTACTATTATATATATATATATATATCACTACATCTTCTTTATCAATTCATCTGTTGATCATCATAGCTTCTTCCAGAGTTTGTCTATTGTGGACATTGCTGCTATGAACATTGGGGTGCAGATGTCCCATCATTTCACTACATTTGTATCTTTGGGGTAAATACCCAGTAATGCAATTGCTGGGTCATAGGGTAGCCCTATTTTTAATTTATTGAGGAATCTCCATACTATTTTCCAGAGTGGCTGCACCAGCTTGCATTCCTACCAACAGTGCAAGAGGGCTCCCCTTTCTCCACATTCTTGCCAACATTTGTTGTTTCCTGTCTTGTTAATTTTAGCCATTTCTGAGAATTTAAATGAAGAAAATTATCTAAAAGCCAAAAGTGTATATATTTAAAGATGTTTATTATGGCATCATTTATAATAGCCAGAAAAAAATACATCCCACACTAACACAATTACAAGTACACTGTAGCATATTGACCAAATGTAACATAAACCAGTGACTAAAATATCTATGGAAACATGAAAAGTTGAATATGACATTTAAACACACACAGACATATGTGTAGATTATTATTCCTGCTATGTAAAATTATATGTGCGTAGCAATACAAATTAAAAGAGGATAAAGACAAATGAACATTATACATTGTGTTTGGAAGGCAGGATTTTTCTCATTATATTTAGAGTTGCATTAATGTTTTTATAATGATGTTTGTGTAAAAAATAGCATTTAAAATGGCTATCATTTATTAAATGCCTATATTATGCTAAGCTTGGCACATGCTTTATCTTTTTAATTCTTACAGTATCCTATAAGGTGGGAACTGTTATGATCCACTTTTTAATTAAATTTTAATTCTCTCAAATTGATAAAGTATCACGACTAATTATATTAAAAATAAAAGCAATCTCCTGCCCCTTCAGGTCCAATTCCTTTTAATACCTTCAGCAGTTTTTCTTATGATTCACTCATGTTCTCAAATCATATAGCAGTATTACCATTTTTTTTAAATTCATATTTACCTTAACTCTAGAGAATAAACTGATGGTTGTCAGAGAGGAGGCAGTTGGGGGTGAAGGATGTAGAGAGTGAGGGTTAAAGATTAATGATGAAAACATAAAATGGAAAAATCAACCAATCAATTGGGATTAGGTAAATAAATAAATAAATGAATTTCAGGTTCAGATATTATTTATTTATTACAATTCAGCCATTCTTTTGAAATGCATCATTGAAGAAATAATAAAATTGATAAACTCTGACTCATGAAGAAAAAAAGAGAAAACACAAATCACCAACATCAAGAATTAAAAGGGGAATATTATACATATTTCACAGATTAAAATTTTAATAAGACAATGAGTGAGTACATGGTAATGTTCCTAAATATTTAGAGAAATGGGACAAATTCATTGAAAAACAAAATTTGCTAAAAATTGACAGATAAATAAATAGAAAATACTAACATGTTATCTATTAAAGAATTAAATTCTTTTTTTAAGATTATTTATTTATTTATTCATGATAGACACAGAGAGAGAGAGAGAGAGAGAGGCAGAGACACAGGCAGAAGAAGAAGGAGGCTCCATGCAGGGATCCCCACGCGGGATCCAAGCCCTGGGCCAAAGGTGGCGCTAAACCGCTGAGCCACCCAGGGATCCCCAAGAATTAAATTCTTAATTAAATTCACCTCATAAAGAAAATTCCAGGCCTGGTAGACTTTGGTAGTGGATTCTATCAAATACTTTTGAAAGATGTAATAATAGGATTTCTTGCTTTTCCAGTTTTGGTTTTTTATTTCTTAATTTTTTTTTCCTATTAAACTTCCCACATGCTAATCTGCATCTCAGCATTTGCTTCAGCAAAACCAAAATATCCCAACCTGAAACATTCACCAAAAATATATATACAAAAAATTTCATAAAAGCTTTATTCATGATAGCTAAAATGTAAAACCAATCCAAATTTCTATCAAAAGGAGAATAAACACATTCTGTTATATTCATACAGTGGAATATTACACAGCTGGGAAAAGCAGTTTTGATACATACAATAATAACACAAATGAATTTTAGAGATGCCTGGGTGCTCAGTGGCTAAGCATCTGCCTTTGGCTCAGAGTGTGATCCTGGAGTCCTGGAATTGAGTCCCACATCCGGCTGCCTGCATGGAACCTGCTTCCCCCTCTACCTATGTCTCTGTTTCTCTCTTGGTCTCTCTGTCTCTCATGAATAAATAAATAAAATCTTTTAAAAATAGACAAATTTTAAAAACTGTATATTGAGGGGCAACTGGGTGGCTCAGTTGTTAAGCACTCAACTTTTGATCTCAGCTTGGGTCATGGTCTTGGGGACATGGGATGGAGCCCCACACTTTAGGCTCTGTGTTCTGCAGAGAGTCTGCTGGAGATTCTCTCTCTCTTCCTCTGTCCCTCTCCCTGCTTGCATGTGCTCCCTCTCTCTCTCTCTCTCTCAGATAAATCTAAAAAAAAAAATAAAACCTGTACATTGAATAAATACATAGTGTTTGATACCATTTGCATGTTACTTAAAAGTAAGTGAATACAATCTATGGGAATAGAAGTCCGAAGAGTCCACCATCTTCTGGGGGTGGTTTTAGACTGGAGACTAGCATGAAGGATCTTTTGGGATAATGGACATGCTGTGTACCTGGATTTGTACAGTGGTTGTGTATTTATATACACACATGACATTTATCAACCCAGACACATAACATATTTCCATGTTACTGAATATATATTGGCCTTAATTTAAACCAATCATTCCATAATAAAAATGATAAAGTTCCCGGAAGACAATGGAGATCATGTGTCTTCATGTAGACAGTAAAGCAGAACTCTAACAGAAAAAATAGATATGGGCCATAGCAATGGAAACAAAACAGTACTTCTAATAATAAAGCATTCAAAATGCAAAATGGAAAAGAACAAAAACAAAAAAAACAAAATGCAAAATGGGCAAGAGGGATGAGAATTCTGCCCAAAGAAAAGGGAAGATCTTCAAAAGTCATTTGACATTTGAACTAAATTTTGGAGTCTGCCCATTACGAATTAGTGAGAAGGTATCCCAGATACAGAAATCACCCTTAAATTATGGAAGATGAGGGGAAAACAGTAGAGAGCCTTGACAATTTATCCCTGAAGTTGGCTTCATCTGCAGGTAATGGGGATGTAAGAGGCCTGTATTTCCATGCTATGGAACTTGTCTGACATAGCAGAGCGAAAAACTTGAAAACTGTAAGAAATGCCCAGGGAGGATAGAACATGGCCTGAATCCAAGGGGAGTGCATCGCTACTGCAGAGAATACAGTGCAGAGAGATCGCTGAAAGACGTGATGGCCCATGGCAACCAGTCAACTGTTCAAAGATCAAGCACAAGAAGACATAGCTCTCATCAAATCAGCAGATGGCCATATGGGTAGTTTCTTGAAGGATCTGTTCTCAGGTGTCCTTTCAGGACACTTGAAAAATTAGTCTGTCTTTGTTGCCCATCCAATAGCGATGGGCTAGGTAATTGGAGCCAATGCTGACAGTGCACAAGAAACTCTGGAAATTAGAATTTAAAAACTCATCAAAGAGCTAACAGTTAGTGAGTCCTGAATGGCTGAGCCAAGTTCAAGAAAAGGCTTGCGTTGCCTTTATCCTGGGCCAGGTTGCTACGTTGGGACAGGCAACGAAGATGTCCATAGGCAGTTTTGGTGACCTTAACAGGCTAGGAGGAATACAAAGATGGGTGCCTGCTAGGCTGTCACTTATACTGTGCTAGACATAGATGAACTATCACCTGCATCACGATCATGCAGTGAACAGAGCAACAGAGAAGCACAAAATTCAGTGCCTTGCAACAATAATGCATTGCTTGCTTTCCATCCTGCAGGTTGGTTGGGGCTGCTCTGCTTCCATCAGGGGTCACTGGGCCTGTTTCCAGGATGCAGATGAAGTCCAGGCTTGCCTCACACATCTGCTCTCCTCCTTCAATCAGCTGCTACCCCTGGCAGGCTCTTCTCACGGAGAAAGTCTACAGAATTATCAGCACCACACAAGGCATATCTGAGCCTCCGCTGCTATCATGCGAGTGCATTCTGTTGACCAAAATATACCCAGGCCACGCTCAGTGATTCACCCCTGAAGGGAGGGAGGTGAGAGGTGAAACTTCTCTGAACAATATTCCAGTCCTCCCTAAAACCACAATGTGAAAGATAGAATTTTTAAAAGCACACTTTGGAAGATAATCCTGGAGAACATGTTCATGAGTCAGGGCAGAGAATGATTTCTTTAACATGACACCAAAAAAAAAAAAAAACAGAGTGATGGAAAATACCACATTGCAACTAAGAATTTCTACTATTTAAATATCCACTACTAATGAGTGAAAAAAATGTAAGCCAGAGAAAGGGAGAAAATTGTTGTAACATGTAACTGGTGAAGGCCAGTGTTGTTAGCCTGTGAGACAGATGTGCACCACCTCTCTCTGCTGGGCTCCGTTCCCACCATGTGTCTGAAATTGCCCGCGCTGGGTTACTGGGTGTGTGATAACACTTTTGAGATAATCACACACATTTCCATATTACACAGAATAACCCTCGTGTTCTTGGGACCCGCAAGAGAGTCAGCTGATTAGCATAGATGTTGATTCACAAAATCCAGGAGCTTCCCAGGTGTGATCTCAAACATACAAGCAAAGCAAGGAGAGACCGAATAAAGAAGTGGCCCCTCCTGGCTGGGAGGTGGCAGGTACAGTAAGCAAGGGAACTTAAACAGGAGGCTTATCTTGAGTGGCATTAAGAAGAGTAATCTCAGGGATCCCTGGGTGGCTCAGCGGGTTAGCGCCTGCCTTCAGCCCAGGGTGTGATCCTGGAATCTCGGGATTGAGTCCGACGACTGGCTCCCTGCATGGAGCCTGCTTCCCCCTCTGCCTGTGTCTCTGCTTCTCTCTCTCTGTGTCCCTCATGAATGAATGAATGAATGAATGAATGAATGAATAAATAAATAAATAAATATTTTAAAAAAGAAGAGTAATCTCTGCAACTACCCACCAAATCTTAAAAGTTTATATAGAGACCTTAAGTGGGTTCAGCCACATTCCCAGTCCAGGTGGCCTCATCATTATCTCAAGGCTGTGTCCTTGGAGAAGCTTCTGGGAGCAGATGAGGGAAACAGAATATATGTTCCAAAGACACAGGATGGAGTGAAGAACCCCTGAGCACCTGAGCACTTGGGTCCATCCTGTGGGTCACAACTGGTGGTCACGTGTCCTTGGTGAGCTCGTCCAACAATATAATAGATGTTTATCTGTAACACGAACAATTCATTTTCTTCACATAGATTTATTTATAGCTTTAAAAAAAATCCATGTTCTTTTCTTTCCTGAAAGTGTGGACCACTTTAACAAAAATCCATTTCTCTTTGTAATTTTTCAAACAAAATGATAAACAAAAACATTGTTAATGTGTCCTGTTCTATATAGATTTTTTTTATGAAAAATTTCCTGCCTTTTTTTCCCCTTTAAATTCTTCTTTTACACCCCCCCCTCCCCACTGGCCCTTCCTCCACACTTCCAAAAATTCATGCAAGTTCATGTACTTAGTGTGAAGATGGGAAAGAGGGAGGGAAGAAAAGAGGAAAAAAGAGAGGAAAGAGAGAAGGAGGGAGGGAAGGAGGAAGGAATGAGAGCTAGCTTTCCTGAGAGAGTCACGATGCATAGCTCAGATTCATTCATTTACCTGTTACCATTCGTATTGATCCAATGGCAAATTCTCACTCAGCCTTCAAACTTGGCTAAAATGTTATTGGTTTTCATGGAGTTCTTTTCCAGGCACCAAAGCATTAGATGGGGCTGGTTTCCAGCCAAGCTGTGATACTTATTAGTTGTGACCCTGCCAGTAAACTACATTTGAGCCTCAGTTTTCTCAAATGTGTAGTCAGAAGAAGAGTATGGTCTCCCTCTAAGGCTGGGTGCGTATGAAATGAGCACATTCTCATACAATACTTGTGGGAATGCCCACATAATGAACACTCCAGAAATATCATCCCTTCCTCCTCCTATTGCTCGAGCACTGATAGTATTCCATGCCCGCACCTCCCTGGAGAAATTCCTGTTCTCCTCCTCGTCTCCAAACCTACACAGTGAACAACTGACCTTGGGTCACGAGTCCTCACGCCTCTAACCACTCCCTGGAGCTAATTCCACAGTTTAAAAAACGGATTCCTTTGCCACTTCCTTCCTTATCAGGTACTTTTTAATCCCACTTTTTTTTTTCCTTCTGGAATTTTTATAAATTCAAGGTTTTTAGAGTCTGTTTTATTTATATGGCCTGAATTAATCAAATGTTTCACAAGCTCTTGGACTCTACATCTATTCACTACTCCCAACAATGAGCTTATGATTTTTTTTTTTCCTTTTCCTTTTTCTTTTTTCTAACTAGGCTCCCCACACAGCATAGAGCCCAACGCAGGACTGGAACTGGCAACCCTGAGATCAATACCTGAGCTGATATTCAGACCTGACCTGAGATCAAGAGTCAGACACTTAACTGTAATAGACTAAGCCACCCAGGCACCCCTTTGATCATTCTTAACAAATCTTGCTGGCAGATCTAAGATTCACTGAAATTCTTTGGAATCTCATTAATTATCTCAAAAATCACCATTTGAATGAAAACTTCACTGATTTCTTTGTTTTGGATTCGGGATTCCTCTAGGAACAGAAGATGAAGAATTTGAAAGTACCAGGGACAAGTGTTGTGACAGCCAGGACAAAAGAATACAGGAATATATTGGAGCAAAGTGGCTACAATCCTATTTTGGGGGGCACAATACTTTCTATTTAAAGCAAGAGAAAAAAAAAGTAATCAGCAGTTTGACTTGGATTTCATTTGCTCTTGACAATTTCTAGCACAAAATAAGTGTATTCTGACCAAAATAAGTGTCATTCAGATATTTGAAAACAGGCTTAGGACACACAGTCCTTTCAATAGGCTTCAAATGAAGCATCTGAGAATAATGGGAGCAATCACAGTAGTTACAGCGGGTCAGCTGGCTGGCCGGAGGCATAGAGCTTCTGTTGAAAGTTCATTTACTTGTGCAGCAAATTATTTGCCATCTAGAAATGTGATAAGCACTGGGGTCACCAAGAAAAACCAAATATATTTTTTTTACTCCAGCATCTCGTAGATCATCAACAGGTAATTATCACCCAATGTGCTACATGCAATATTAGGCAGGTGTAGGAAGAGGGGCAGCTAACCTAATCTGAGGACATCTGGAGCTCTTTGAGGGGCCCACTTTAGAAAGGCAGGGGAAAGGCAAGGGGATGGAGAGTGGAGGGGAAAGGCAAGGAGAAACATAAGCAAAGTGCAGAAGAGAAAAGTGATGTACAATGGGGAAACTCAAGCTACTTGGGATCCCTGAAGTGTGGGTGAACTGTATGAGGTTTGCAAAAGAAGTTGTCAAGATAGATTGAAGCCAGATCTTCATGGATCTTGAGGGGTCCTTTCAGATACTTAGATCTCACCCAGAGTGCAGTGGGTGGTCTGAAGTGATTTTATGACTTAAAATCATAATATTGATTACTGTTGGTTGATGAAACTATTATTTTTCAGACTTCTTATTCATAATTCTCTTTGATATCTAATGTTTTCAGAAAATCATATATTTTTTATTTAAAAAGAGTTTTAAAAAGGATTGCTTCCCCCAAAGAAATTTTATCGACTCGCTACCTGAAAAATGAGGTGATTTCCATATTTTTCCTCTTTCCTCTTTCTTTCTGCTTTATTTAGAGGTGAAATCCTGTCTTGGATTGTAGACTGATATCCTTTCAAATGATCATTCTGCTTTTATATTACATATTTCTTCTTTCTGAAAGTAGTGATATTTGCTTTTGTTCTGTATCTGTCTCTGTAACATTTTTGAAATGCTGTTATAAGTAGAGGTTTATACCTTCTCAAGGAACTATTTGGCCATGCACCTTACCACAGTGTGGATTGTGCAGCGCAGCAGATACTGGAGCTCCATCAATGGTCTTGATGCTTATTCCACACCCAAGTATATTGCTCTGTTGGCATTTCAAGGCCTTTTTTTTCTTCTGTAATATTATTACCAGGTAATCTTTGAGTAGGTCATATCTGCTTCCTAGGAAGGGTGATATCATTCCTCAGTTGATCATGCCTATCTTAAATTTTTTTTTCTAAATTTCACACATACACACAAAATTCTGTTTAAGAAATCAAGTCTTGGGTAACATTCATCATTCCTGGGACTCAGATATGTTCCAAATTTTTCAGTACCACATTTTTTTTTAAGAGAAGTATAGAAATGGTTGGGTTCATCTTTTTTTTTTTCTTGGTAGGTAATATTTATTTATGTTTACACTTTTTGGAATGCTTTCTTTTGAATTGAAGTTCATGACTTTCATTATATTTAGATATTTCAGTATTATTTCCTGGTACTACATAAATTTTCTAATCTGCAGATTCAGTTTTCTTCAGTTCAGGACATTTTTCTCCTCCTCCTTCTCCTCCTCTTTATCCTCCTTCTCCTCCTTCTGAATATTGCATGTTTCATTTGTTCTGGCACAAAGGAAGAGGCTACATCTCATTTCAGAAAAAAAATGCTGATAGTACCACTTCCTAATCAAGTGAGTTCTTCAAAAGCACAGTCTCTGAACAAAGCAGAACTGGGACATGGGAACCATTGGCAACCATGGAGTGAAGGATTAGGGTGCCCTAAGAAGTAGGGATGTCGGGGAGTGGCTGGTATTTTGGCTATTGGAGTACAGCTGTACTGGTTGACTGGCTTTTAGAAGTGTGGTTATAGAAAGGAGTTGTCCAAAGTTCATTCACTTAGCACAACATCCTGCTGATTGCTTTTGGCTGACAACCCCAGTGGCCAAAGTCCTGTTTGCTCTGTGATGCCTCCACAAGAGCTCAGGTTCCACTGTGTCTGAGAATGCAGCCCCCATGAGGGGACACGTGGACTCTCTGCTTTCCTCTGTGTAGACCAAGCAGGGACTATATATTGTACTAACACAGCATATATACTTCTCTTTGCCTGAGAGTGCATTTATGCTAAGTTCGAGCTTAAGGTAGACAGAGGTTATGAAATTTAGTAACTTGCTAGAAAAGACGTCTAGCAAAATCTCAGTCTATGAGAGTATGTGATAAACAGAACATGTCAGATTGGAAGTTCTCATGGTGAATCACTAATGGTGGAATTTTAGAGATCACTTGAGTCACTTTAAGGAGGGACTTTGCATGCTGAGTCCTTCCTTTTTGAGGTTGCTTAGATAGCATCATTTAGACATCTAGGTGTCTTCTGGGTTTAAAATGTTTACTAGATGTGTGCTCATGATTATTGATGGGAAACCAAATCACAAAAGAAAGACCAATTCAAGTCACTTTGGCCTCTGATCTCACTTGTGTGTGCTCATCATTAAGTTCAGTTTTAGGACTTGCCTTAATCTTTCAGACCACTTGTTATAACAGGTCATTGTTACTTTTTTTGTAGTTTCTGCTTACAAAGTAGCATTTGTTTTTTACTTCTATAGTATAGATTTTATCCGATAATAATTTTATATAGGGTTCTTGAAAAAATATAATTCTTATATTGTTAAAAATTCATTAAAAAAATTCATTAAATGTTTAAATTAAATTATAATTAAGATATAAGATTAGATTATATTAAACTCTAAAACCATTTATGAGTGTTCAGCAATTAAATGCATAAAGTCTGTTTTTGAAAAATTACAAGAATAAAATTACCAATATTTGTGATTATGAGTACTAATTTAGTGAAAATCCAATTTCTTTTATTATGAAGTTTATATTTTCTTTATATATTTGGAGGTGCCTGGAGAAGAACTCCCAGAAAACCAGTAACATTTTAATCAAGTTTGAAGGCTGAATGAGAATTTACCATTGGATGAATATGAATGATAACAGTTAAATGAATTGGAACTACGCAGCCTGTGACTCTCTCAGGAAAGCTAACTCTCATTCCTTCCTTCTCTTCCTCTTTCCTTCTCTCCCTCCTTCTCTCCATCTTTCATTCCCTCTTTGCTACTTCCTTCCTTCCTTTGCTTTTGCCCTCCTCCCCACCCTGTTACCTTATCTTCTTCCTTCCTCCCTCCCTTCCTTTTCTTCCTCCTTGCCGAATTTCCAAGTTCTTTGTTAGCAATTGCTCAGATTCCCCAATCCAACTGAAAGAAAACTAGACTTGAGCTACTAACCCTGGCCTTCTGCCAATTAGCTTTTATTCTCCCTAGGTTTAGAATTTATTCAAATGTTATCACCGTGGTGAGTGATAAGGGAGATTTTAACCACTGGGAGGTTAAGATCATGAATGAGCATCCAGATTCCCCCAGAGATGGATGATTCTGAACAAGGGAGGAACATCAGAAAACCAGTTCCTCAAATGCACTGTTTTCCATTATGGTTTTTTGTATTGTTCAAACTAAATATATTTGTGAAATATTTAATGGTAGGGAAGGCTAGGCTATAACATTTTAGAATTGACAGAACATTTGGAGACAACCTAGAAAATAGTATTTCCATCTTTTTCCTGGAGAACAAAGACTTCCAGGAAGGCCCAGTTTTGGAGGTGAGACTGTAACACAGCAGGTTGGGTACCACCTTCATTTTACATGGAATAGCCTTGGCTTAATCTGGTAAATGTAATGAAGTCCTGCAGGAGGTGATAACTCATTGTGATTTATGTTTGCATTTCTCTGATGATTGGAGATGTTGAGCACATTTACATATAACTGTTGGCTGTTTGTATGTCTTCTTTGGAAATATGTCTATTCAGGTCCTTTTGCACATTTTTTAATGGAGTTATTTGTTTTTTTGCTATTAAGTTGAGTTCCTTTAAGATTAGTGCAATAAGCTGAACACAGAAAGACAAATACTACATGATCTCCCTTACATATGAAATTTTTAAAAAGTCCAACCTTTAAACCAGACACTAGAATGGTGGTTGCCAGGGGTTGGGAGTCGGGGGGTGGTGGAATAGAGAGATAGATGTTGTTCAAAAGATACAGAATTTAAAAAAAAAAAAAGATACAGAATTTCAGAATGAATAAGTTCTGGAGAGCTAATGCACAGCATCGTGACTATAGTTAATAATACTGTACTGTATACTTAAAATTGGCTAAGGGAGTAGATGTTAAGTGTTCTCACCACACACACACACACACACACACACACACACACTGAGAGGTAATTATGTGAGGTGATGGATATGTTAATTGGCTTCACTATCAGTAATCATCTCATAATGTATACATACATCAGACCAGCCCATTGTCTACCTTAAACATACACAATTTTTATTTGTCAAGTAGATCTCAATCAAGCTGTAAAGAAAAGCTCTGTGAAATGTTTCACTATTTTAGTAATGTGTTTCACATCCAAAGGGGAAGGGGCAGAAGGAAAATACTGAATTGTTCCCACTTTGTGGCTTTATAGAGACAGGAAGCAGGGTTCAGAAAGGCAGGCTGGGGAGGGCTTGGGAGACGCAGGGGAGGCATGCTGCACCATGTCCTGTAACTTTGGGCATATGGCTTGAACTCAGGAAGTCTCCCTATCCCTTCCCAGCCTTTATCTCCCTGACTTAAAGGGAGGGTGGCTAAAGTTGCCACTCCACAACTCTTACAAGAACCCCCATGAAATATGTGACACTTCCTCAGGAAGTGCAGACAATGCATGATTACAGAGAGCTCTCTGCAGACACCCCCATGCATTTGATGTGATCAGTCCATCATTCTGTCTTCCCAGGATCTTTGCTTTTTTGCTAGCTCTCACCCTCCCTGGGAGTTTAAGGGATGGGACATAGTCCCAGAGCATGGCCCCTAGCTTCCGTGAGGAAGAAGGGTCTATCCCTCTTCCCTCATTGATCAAATGTCACCACAATTATCTGGCTGCTGGAAATAGCTCTGGCATTTTTGGACGGTGACGATGCATAGCTCTAAAGCGCCTGTCAGGTAGATTTCTGCTTCACTCTTGCAGCCTGCTCTTCTCTGAGACTGGGCTGAATTTGCTCCTGGGCTGAGGTAAGAGTCAGATTGCAGCTGCTTGTCCTGTTCCTAGCTCCTCTTCCAAAAACAGTCTCTTTTTCTTTGTTGACCCTTCCGTGTGCCCCTTCTGCTTCCCTCTGCAGCTGGGTGTCCACTCAGCCTGGTGTCTCTGACCCAGACCCAACTAGTGTCTACAGCTTCTTCCAATTTTCTGCCATAGTGAAAAGAGCCAGTCGGAACAGGGCCCCAGCTCAAAACCTCCTCCCAGCCCAACACCTGGCAGTCCTCTGTCACCTGCATTTCCTCAGTCACACTTCAATCTGTGCATTCAGGAACAATTTCTGTCTACGTGGGAGAGGGACTTGTGCTTGGATTCCTGTAGATATGCCTGGGAACGTGGAAAAGGCAGCAGTTTGGGCTCCCTGCAAATGAACCCTAGGACTGCCTCGATTTCACTGTGTTATTGCATTCAAGGAATGTTAAGGGCTCTGGAACTTTGAAAACGAAAACCAGGAATGTAGATCCCTTCCAAGAATTATTGTGAAGGTTAAATTGCATAAGACACTATGTGAAGCACCTGACACAAGTGTGTTTCCTATCAGCGATTCAATAAAAGTTGATTCTTTTCTCCTGAGCATTTATATTGAGGATTTGTGCCCAATGTTCCTTGGGGCCAGTCTGTAGCCCTTGTCTTGGCTGCTTCAGAACATGCCAGCCCATCTTCCAAGGCCAATATCTGCATCTCCTTGTCCAAGCACTTTCCTACACCATGAGAACTTATTTTGCTGCTCAAGGGTAAGGCAGATGGACCAGGAAGGGAATCCCCACCAGGAAGCTACTGTTAACCTAGGAACAAAGGAGTCAGAGCATAAACAGTCTGACCCCCACACTCAGTTTGGATAACTCTGAGGTGCCTGTTCCACACTGGTCCACACTGGCTTGATTACATACTCTTTACGATCTGTCTTTTCTCCCCTGACCTAAGATGGACCAAGATCTCTAAGGAAAGACCTCGTGCAGTGTGAGTACTCGATTAAAACACATTTCCTCCTCTGTACGTTTTCCTGTACCAGGAAGTGTTCAGATTCAGATCAGGCAACTACTTGGAGGGTTGGCATTTATGGGAGGATTTTACTTAGTGGAAAGATTGGAAGGAATGTTTAAGGTATGTGTTAATACATGAGAAAATATGATTAGCTTTTACACGGTGCACTGCGAGAAATACTCAGGGTTCCTTGGTCATTATCACAGTCACAATCTGTACAAATATCAATTACCCATTGATTGCCTATCTTAATTCCCGCCCAGCAGGGAATCATGCCCCAAGGTTAGTCTAATACAGGGAAAAGCAGGTAGTAGATAGTGAGTCAGGAATGAGAAGTGGAAATAATCCAAGCCAGAGATGACAAGAGTATACTACAAGGTGATAGAAGGGGCCTGATAAGACCCAGATGCCCATTCCAAGAACATGGGAGTACGCCAATCATGGAAAGATGAGGATTTGGGTTGGGGACCACTGAACCTGGACCAAAAGAGGGTTGGGGATTACTGAGGTGGCTCCAGGAGAATTTACAAGTGTTTCCAGCTTACCTCTCAGCACCACCTAAGTTAACAAATTTATAAGAACCACCAAACCTGAGCACTCATTATGAGCTGATCAGCAGAGTGCAGGCTGGCCTACCAGAGGAGACTCAAGACACACAGCCTCATTGGGATTCAGTAAACAGGAAAATGGTATTACAACCCGTCCACTGCTCAGTGTGTGAGTGCCTCTGCCCCCAAATGCCATCAATTTCACACAGCTGCCTCTGCCTTTTGTCATAATGGCTTCACTGATGACTTAACTCCCTTCTCGACACAGGCATCACCTCTATTTCTATGCCAGCTCATCCATTGTTGGCTGACCTGGAGCAGAAAATAGGTTGCTTAATAAATAGTCTCAGCATTGGTACAATACAACCTATTTCTAGGTCAGCTGTACCCGGTGAGGAGGGAACAATGATCTTGTGGTTAAAAGGAAATGTGCTGCCCTATTAGGAGTGTGTCCCTTAGATGGTTAATTAACCAGAGACCTGGGAGCCCGACTTGGACAGCAGGCTCTGAAGATGAGAGGGAAGTGGTAGCACTGTAGGCAAGCTGTAGGGGATAACCTTGGATGTTCTCTAAAGAGCTGGCCACACAAAATGCTCCACAGAGAATGACTGATTTAGCATTTATACAGTACACAGCATTGTACTTTCTCACTGCTGTGGACCTTTCTGGCAGGGGCCGTTTAATCCACTAGGACATTCAATCAAGTCCCTTTGCAGGTTTCTGGCCCTCCACGCTCCTTTTATCCAAGCAGATAACCTTCTCCAGTCCCTGACCAGGTGGCCAGCACCACGTAGTAACCATCCTGGTGCCCTTGTGAGGGTCAGGAACTCCCCTTGACCTTGAAGCCTTGACCCTTCACACAGCCCACTCCTGACTGTACCCTCTAAAAAATCCTCTATTTATTGAACATCTCCTAGAAAATATTAAATACAAACAGGAGCAGAGAATGTGAGCTCCTGAGTAAACAGACACAACCTTGAACCCAGTCTTGTTGAACTTTTCTACAACATGACCTTGAATAAGTTATTTCATCTTTACCAGTTTTTTTAGTGATTCATCACTAAAAAAGAGATTCACATAAATGCTCAAGCAATTGTTAGCTTTTATTACTGTCATTTGCTATTACTTTTATTCTAACATCACATAATAATATTAAATATATAATGATAAATAATTTATTATAACCAAACATATAAATATGGGTATGAAATTATATAAACTATAAAATTATAGGAACTTATATGCTATAATTTATTTACAATTATTGCTATTAATAACTACTGTTATGAGTATTTTAACATATCACCATATTGACATCATATTATTTTATGTAAATGCTCAGTCCTCTGAGGAATATGTAATTATTCTCACTTTATATATGGGAAAACTGAGGTCTAGGAAGACTCAATAATTTTCTCATGGTGGTGCTGCTAGTACTAATTGGTGGATCAAGAATTAGAATACTTGGCTCTTAAATCACTGTGTTACTCATTCTCTTCTTTCTTTCCTCTCCATTTTTTTTCTTTTAAATATAACCTCCCTCCTTTATATTCTGTCTTCCTCTCTCTCTTCCCTCAGTCCTGAGAATCCAGAGTTTGGAGACAGTTTGCCCTGACACCTGATATTCACAGACAGGACTTGGAAAAATACATATTTTCTACATTGGATTACACTGAAAAACAGCACAGTTGAAATCAAAGTTTGGATTTGGGACTTCTCTGAATAATGAACAGTTACTGAGAGTCCAGGCCATGGAAGGTGATGGAAAACTCTGTAATATCTGTCTGCCAAGTAAGGAAGACCCAGGTCCAAAAACTGAGACATGCAGTGAGCTCTCATTCATCCAGGTCAGGGATGAACCCTAACATAGTTGACATTCAGGGCTAGATGATTCTTTGTCTGGGAGGATGTCTTGTGCATTGTAGGAATTTAAGGAGTAGCCCTGGTTTTTCCCCACTAGCTGTTAGCAGCAATTTTCCCAAGTTTTGACAAGCAAATGTATTTACAGACATTGCCAAATATCCCCTGGGGAAAAAATTATCCCCCAGTTGAGCATAACCAAGCTGAGTCCGTTGGAGGAAGACCACTTAGAAATAGTAAGAAAATGACTTTGGATAGTAGAATTGTTGGAGGGAGAGATATGAAAGTCTTGCTTGCTTGGCAAGCTTGTAGAATTTGGGATTGGAAGAATTTAGTTGGATTCTAGCCTCACTCCATTTTGATTGCATTTGATTTACATACGACTTAAATATTGAGTTTGTAATTCTGCGTCTAAGCACCCCCACTGGAGTGATAGGGTATATAGACAAGTGTTTGTCTCCTACCAAATTCATATGTGGAGGCCCTAGCCCTCAATGTCCCAGTGCAATGGCACTTGGAATTGGGGCTTTGGGAAATAATTACAAAGATGAGTTTACGAAGGTAGGACCCTCATGGTGTGATTAGTGTCCCTAGAAGAAAGTCATAAGAGAGATTGTTCTCTTTCTCTACCACAGGAGGACACAACTGGAAGAAGGCTGGCTGTCAGCCAGGAAAGATGCTCTTTCCAGAACTCAACTTTCATGGCATGCTGATCATGGACTTCTAGCTTCCAGAACCAACATAAAATAAATTTTGGTTGTTAAGCCACATGGTGCATGGCATACACATAGATGTAATAACTTGGCTTATGGCTCAGGATTGTTAAGAGATTTAATTGGAGTAAATCTGAAAAGTATAAAGTGGCATATGATAATTTTTATTGATAGTTATTAGTTTCAAGAACAGTTCAGCAATTAACTGCTTATGAAGTTTGGCAAGCGCTGGTCCTACTAGACCTACTTAGCTGAAGAGGTGATATAATTATAATTAGCTCATTACTGGTATGCCACAGAAAGCTGTTAAAAACTTGAAATTAGTGTATACTAATTGGTTCATTTATTCATTTTACAATTAACAAACAAGGCAGACTCAGAACAGGCCCTCATGATGCTTACATTCAGGTGAGTATACACAGTTGACTTACAAGATTTAATCAAGACAGGTATTGAACAGAATAAAACCATAAATTATTTTGTGACAATTTTTAAGTGCTCTGTTGGAGAAGTCCAGGGTTCTATTACAGCACACACTAGTAGAAATCTCTTTCTTAAATAGTATCAACATCCTTACTGATACCCAGTATAAAATCACTGAGTTTCTTAAGAAACCTTTCTTCATATATGATATGCAAGTAAAATTTAGATTAGGGGAAAGAATTGTAATTTCATTAGTGTATTCATGAAAATTGTTAAAGGCAAACTTTCACTTTTTACATATGCATTTATAAAAAAGTATACTATTTTTACAAATATATGTATTTACATATACATATATTTTTTATTTCTATTTTTAAGGGTTTATTTAAAACCCTTTGATCTTGACCTGAGCTGAAGAGTCAAATGCTTAACAGACTGAGCCACCCACACGCTGCACATATATTTTTTTTGCACATATATTTTTTAAATCAATTTTACTGACATATTTACATGCGATAAAATATACCCATTTTAAGCATGCAGTTTGGTGAGGTACAAAAAAGTAGAATGAGCAAGTACTTGTTGTGTTACCACCAGACTATACAATGCAGGATGAGGATGGGCTGGAAGCTCTCAGTGAGATGGTTTAGAGCCAAACAGAATACATGTCTCAAAAAGCATTGATTCATCAACATTTATGAAGCTTCCAGCATGCAGAAGGCCTGGTGCTAGTTGGCAAAACACCTAACTCTTACATTTACTAAACCCTGTCCCATTCATTCTCTTACTCATTTATTATTTGTTTATCAAACAAGATGAATTCTCAGGCAAATAGGAATTATTATATCCACTGAATAAACTAGAAAACCAGGGAAGAGGATTAATAATTCATTCAGGATCAGCATATAGTAACTTGGGAAACACGGACTTGCATCCAGATAAGTCTCAGATGCCATGCCATGGCCTTTCATTGTGTATGTGGCACCACATTCTATCAGGACACATTTTCCTTAAGCATGCTAGTGAGTGTGGAACAGAAGAGCTCCATTTGTTGCCGCCAACAGATGAGTGCCTTTGGTTACTGCTAAAATCCATTTCTGACATTGTCTAATTCAAGATCTTTCTAAACCATAAAATTAAAACTACCCCATGCTTCATCCCAATTCAATTTCATTTGATGTAATAAACTTACATGGAGTGTCCACTTCATACATATGCCAAAGCAAAAAAAAAAGGGGGGGGGGATGCACTAGGTTGTTCAGCATCATCAGGTCACTCTCTTTGGCAGAGTATGTGATGTTTTAGAAGGTGAGATTGTGATTGAAAGATGAATTGAGGCCATTTGAAGGATTGGTAATTCATGGTGTATTAGTCGGCTTGGCCTGTTCTACCCAAATTCTAGGAGGCTAGAAACACCAGATCAAGGTCAGACAAGGCCAACTTCTGATAAAGTTTCTCTTCTTGCCTTGTAGTTGCCACCTTCTCACTATGTCTCCATGTGGCCTTGCTGGTACATGCATTTGGAGAGTGAAGGAGGGAGGTCTTCGGTGTCTCTTCCTAAAAGTACACAAATCCTATTGCAGGACCCCACCTTTACAACCCCATTTAACCTTAGTTACTTCCTTAGAGGCTCCATCTCATCTCCAAAGGACTCCAGTATATGAATTTGGGGTAGACACAAATATTTAGTCCCTAACATTCTGGTCCCCTAACCCCCCAGATTCATGCCATTTTGCATGCAAAACATGTTCATTCCATTTTGAGCTCCATGTGAGCTCAAAAGTAGTAGCTCATTTCAGCATCAACTGCAAAGTCTAAAGTCCAGTCTCTTCTAAATGTCTCCTAAATCAATGTGAGTGAGACTCAAAGTATGGTTCATCCTGAAGCAAATCCCTCTCCAGCTGTGAACCTTGTAAAACCAGACAAGTTACATACTTCCAAAATGCAATGGTGCAGCAGGTATAGGGTAGAGAGTCTCATTCTGAAAAGGAGAAATAAGAAATAAGAGGTGAAGGGTCCCAAGCAAGTCTATCAAGACAAATTCCATTAGACTTTGAGGCTTGATGTTCTGTACTCCAGACCCACTGAGGCAGCAGCCCCATGGGATACAAACATTCAGTCCATAACACAGGCAATGGAAAGTTATAAAAGCATTTATACTTGAGAATAACATGTATAAAATATAATTTCAGAACTATCAATTTGGCCTGAGAGAAGAGGATAATTTGAATTTACAAAAAAGCAAAGTGAGTGACATAAATTAGAAAGCCATTGTGATAATCCATTTGCTTACTTTTTGTCCATTCATTCATTGTATATTTGCAGACCTATGGTCATTTGCCATGTGGCACACTGATTGTTGAAAGTGCAATAGCAAATTGGACAGGCCAACCTCTGCTTTCAAGGAACTTATTTTCTAGCATGCAAAGTGGCCTGACTGCAGTGTGGCAGTGGAATGAGGCAGAGGGGCACATGGGAGACATGATTCAGAAGGATTATCAACAAAGCAGGAATCTGTAGGAATGTGCCCTAAGCAGATGCAGGGTATATTGGAGGTGTCCAGTAAGGTACATGTTGAGGACTGGATGTTCTTTTTGTAATCCTTTTAATATAAGTATAAGAAGTTAATGGCAGTCATATTTTATTTGGGGATGCTGGAAAGGTGGTAGACTCTGGTATTTCTAGATGCTTCTGCCATGGCAAAATAGCCTAAAGCAAGTCAAAGGAAACCAATACCCTTCATTTATTCATTTGTTCAACAAATATTTACTAAATACACCCATGTGTCAGGTACTACTTTAGGTATTGAAAATACTGAGATGAGCAAAATTGATCAAGTCTCTATTCTTCTAGAGCTAAAATGAAATTGAAAAGAATGATATCAAACAAGTAAATAGGTATATGGTACAATTTCAGACTGGGCCCATGAGACAGGAAGAAAACTCAAAAGGGGTAAAAGATCAGAAAGTAATGGAGAATATACAACTTTAGGAAGCATGGTGGGGGGAGGACTCTCTAGGGAAAGGACATTTGAGAAGAGTCATGAACAAAAGTTTGAGCTGAGTCACTTCAACCCTTATTGAATCCCAACAGAGCACAAAGCTTGGTGGGAGATCCTAGTAATAAGAGTAATAAATCAGGAAACAGAACAGAATCACAGCAGCCCCATAAGGCACTGTTTTTCGTGAATCTCATACTGAACTAACTCTCTCTCTCAAATGCATGCTATTTTTTCCCCCCTAGAAATCATTTATCCTGGAACCGTATAATGTGCAATTGCAGAAAAATGAGACATTAGAAATAGAAGGGACTTTCTGGGTAGGAACTATATCCTGCTATTCACAAACAGTGGTTGCTTCCATATGCAAAGTCTGTGCCTTGGGATTGCCCAACCCATGTTTGATCTTCTTGCCCAGTGGAAAACTCACTACCCTGAAAGCAGTGCTAGTTGACTTCTACCTACCAACCATAGATCCTGCCTCTCTGGGGCCAAATTGGACAATTATATTCCCTCTTCTACCACATGGCAGCCTTCCAGATACTCATGTCCAGGGAAGGATATATCAACTTTTCTCCTGATATGTTGGTATAAAGCGCCTCCCTATTCTGGTTTCCTTCCTCTGCACTATCTACACCTCTTGACTGCTCTCCTTATTCTTTTTTGTTTGTTTGTTTTCATTCCCTGAGACATTTAATGAGGGCAAAATTAAGGGCCAGGGGCTTCAGTAGGCACAAAAATATCAAGATCAATAATATATGGTCCTTTATCTTTAAGATTTACTACCTATCAGTAAAGAAAAGCTTTGAAAGCAAATCCATCACACCGTGAAAGTGTTACTGAGGAGAGAGGACTGTGAGCTCCAGCAGTGGGGAAAAAGCCATGGCAAGGACAATCTGAACTAATCAGCACAGGGCCAGGGTGGATCACTGGGAACTGAGAGAAGGAGCCATATGTGCACAGATAGGCTCATGGGAAAATGCAAACATGTTCAAGGAGCTCCTCCTCAGAACTGAACTTTAGTGTTCTTGACGACAGTCCTGCGAAACATTTTGGAAAACCAGGAATGGAGATGTTTCATGGTGTCAAAGACCCTCTGAGCATCATGGGGACATCCAGTATAACCACAAAAAAGAAGACTGCCGTCCCCTTTGTTTTGAAGACAAGAGGTTGTGATTGTGTTTTCTGAGTCAATTTTAAATGGAATTAGGTTTTGTCTCTTTATCTGTCATATCACATGATCTTCCTGCAGTTCAAGGTATTAGCTCCTTGGAAACATGGATTCAATTATGCTTCCCCCAGTACCTTACAAAGGTCACGGCAATATATAATAATTATAATAAAACATGTGTACGGCTTGGTAGAAATGGCAATGCAACATCATACAGAGCATTTACATGTTAATGGAGGTGATGGGTGTCCAGAAATGTCGCATGGGTCGTCCCATGATATAAACACAATTGGTAGAGGTACAATCCAGGTCTTCAGGCTCCAAGATGGGGCAGTTCCATCTAGCATTCAGTTGTTACTTTCTTCAGAGAAAGTAAAAAATTCAGGGACGCCTGGGTGGCTCAGTGGTTGAGCGTCTGCTTTAGGCTCAGGGCGTGGCCCCGGAATCCTGGGATCAAGTCCCACATCAGGCTCCCTGCATGGAGTCTGCTTCTCCCTCTGCCTATGTCTCTGCCTCTCTCTTTCTTTCTCATGAATAAATAAATAAAATCTTAAAAAAAAACAGGAAAAAATTCAGATAGTAGTAGAAGACATAAAGGAAAACCACCCGTTTCTCTCTGACGGACTAAGATACGTCCCTCTCCCTGCATTTATTACTCATCTCCAACCCACTTACACTGCAGTTGTCAGGTTTTTGTAGAAAGGGTCTGGGAAGTGTGGGAGCAGCTGTCAACTCCTCAGAGGTTCACTGGTCTGTCTCTGAGAAAAGGTCTGCCTCTGAATTCAGGTAGTGGGCATGCCTCAGCGAACTTGGGTAAGGGCATGGTCTCTTGCTTAGATTGCTTATGTCCATGGAGCATGGTTCTTTTTTATGCGACATCTTATCAAGCATTTGGGATGAAACACTAGCCCTAAGGTTACTGGATGCAAGTGTTTTTGTCTATTCATTTATTTTAAAAAAGCACAAAATGGAGACAGAATTGGTGTTTAATGTCACATAACAAGGATGTTCTGTCATAATATTAACAATGAAAACTGTAAAACTTTAGTATATGATCAATACCTAACTCTAATTCTTAAAATTAGTTTTTGTAATAGGCATTTTTTATCTTCATTTTATAGTTGAAAAAACTGCCAGAGAAGAAGGAAGGAGAATAATAATAACACTTGGAGATCATTTGCTGTATGTTCTAAGAGTTTTACATATATTAATTTCTGTACTTTTCACAACTACCCCATAAGATAGTTAACATTCTTTTTTTCCTTCATAGGTAAGAATCAGTGGGAACCAAATAGATTATGTAATTTGCTCCAAGTCACACCAATAACAAATATGGTGTTGAGATAAGAAGGTTGGCAACTCCGGGTTCCTGGTGGCTCAGTTGGTTGAGTATCTAGCTCTTGATTTCAACTAAGGTCATGATCTCAGGGTCATGAGATCCAGCCTTGTGTCTGGCTCCACACACAGCTGGGAGTCAGCTTGAGGATGTTTTCTCTTCCTTTCCCTCTGCCACTCCTTCCCCACCCTCTGCTCACTCTGTCTCTAAAATAAATAAATATGTCTTTTTACATAAATATATATTTATATAAATATATATATTTATATATATCTTTAAAGAAGAAGGCTGGCAACAGACCCATGGGCCTCCTATAAGCATTGTGTTGCCATCTTTATCGTATCTTCCTTCATTCAGTCCTGTCACCCTGGGAAACGTGCATTGGGATTCCCATACTTTATATGCTAAGAATCAGAGAAACTAAGAGGCAAGCTGGAATTCACATAGCAGAACTGACATTCAGTTCCAAGTATTCTAACAACATGCCCTGTTGTCCTACTATACTTAAGTTCCTGATAAACAAGACAAATTGGGACTGTGCTTTTATATATATATACTAAAAATATAGCATTTATATTCTCAAAACTCTATTAGGGCAGTGATGAAATGTAAACAATTTACCATGTTATATGGACTAATTTTACTTTTTAAACAGTATTATGTCGTTCTTCAAATTACTTAGTGAAAAGTCATTTGTAAGAGGGCTTATTCTCATTTAAATACTCAGTGTTGGGGCAGCCTGGGTGGCTCAGTGGTTTAGCGCCGCCTTTGGCCCAGGGTATGATCCTGGGGGCCCAGGATCGAGTCCCACATCAGGCTCCCTGCATAGAGTCTGCTTCTCCCTCTGCCTGTGTCTGTGCTCTCTCTCAATCTGTGTCTCTCATGAATAAATAAATAAAATCTTTTTAAAAAATTAATTAAATAAATAAATATTTAGTGTTTTTGAAGATAGAATGAGCAAACATTCTAGGGCAACTCAGATGGAAGCAAAGGTGACAAGCTGTGGACTGTGGAATTTCGGATGGGAAGCTACAGTACTATGGATCAGAGAGTTTCCCTACCAAACGACAGGGCCAGTCAAACCTTCCTCACTTCTCCAAACCAAAGCTCCTTTGAAATCACCAGGTCTATTCCCAGAAGCCCTTGGGCTTTGCCATCCATAATCCTTTCTTATTATTTTTAACACTGGGTCATAGTCCTTTGAGTCTTGCTGTCTTGTTTTCTTTGGGTTTTAGGAGGCTTGAGTTTTCAGATCCCTTCTTGATTTCAATAGAAGCACTATTCCTGAGACACCTCTTGCAGAGTTTCCTTAGTTGTCAAACTTTGTGCCATAAGAAAAAAAAAAAAGAATATCTCCCAAGCTATACTTGCTGGCTTCAGTGTTTATATAGGAACAGATAATTTTAACTATGTTTTTCCCCCCCATGTTTAATCTGCAGCTTCTATGTAAAGACAGATTTGAAATAACAAAACCTTTGTATTTTAATTTTAGCCTTGTAAGTTATTGTTTACATAACAATTGTTATGAGTTAAGCTTTCTAATCCTTAGCTTCCACATCTCAAAACTTCAAGGCCTATTATCTATCATGAATGATTGTTCTGAAGGTTAAGGGAGACCATTCATGGGGCGCCTGGGTGGTCAGTCGCTTAAACATCTGACTCTTGACTTCTGCTTGGGTCATGATCTCAGGGTCATGAGATTGAGCCCTGCATTGGGCTCTGTGCTGAACATTGAGTCTGCTTAAGATTTTCTCTCTCCCTTTCCTTCTGCCCTTCCCCCTGACCTCTCTCTCTCTCTCTTTCTCTCTCTCTCTCTAAAAAAAAAGGGGGGGAGATCATTCATTCACTCATCTCACTCATTCACCATCTATTCAATAGGTAGGTTAGATGGGTTAATTTAGTATCTAGGGTTCTGTAAATCACTGGAAGTGATAGAGGTTGCAGGGCTTTCATTTCTATTCTCAAGGACTGCATCATCCATTAGGAGAGACCTACGTGCACAATTAATATTTGGTATGATATCTGCTAATAGGACGTATGTACAGAAGCTATAGGAACACCAAGGAGTGAAGGGAAGGTTTATCATCGAGAGTTGGCTGAGTGTTGGTGGTGGACAGTGCATAAAGGAATCAAGGTACTTTTTCTGAGGAAGAGAAAATTAAGTAAGGACTTAATGAGTAAAAGTGAGCCAAATTGGGAGGTGGCTGGGGCAGGGGCATATGAGAGGTGTGCCTTTTTTGCAAATCCATACCTAAGATAAAATACGAAATGATAATAAGTGCTTAGCATTTTAAAGCTCTTTGTAAATAAAACAACAAAAAAGCCAATTTGACCTCAAAACCTGCCTTTGGTTGCATGTAACCAAAGCCATTATGGTTCTGTGTTTAACACTGAATCTTCATAGCATCCTAGACTTTAGGAGCTATTCTTTGAAGTACACGAAAGATAAGATCCTGTGGGGACTGGACTTTCTGAACATTGAGAGATTAATTTACACCGCCAAAAAATAAAATCAACCTGCCACGAATCAAAGTTCCAATTCCTATTTTCCGGGGCATTTCACAGGAGGATTTTCCCACTATGGAAAAAGCACAAGATAATAGAAAAATCACTCTTGTGCTACTTTGGAATGAAAACAAACAACAGAGTCATGCTCTGATGGGGAAGTTAGCATGCTGTCATTGATATGTCTCTATAGAAGGTAACATTCCAAACAGAAAAATGTTGCCTCAGTCAAGTAACTCAATCTATTTATATGTCTCCTTTCAAGTACACCTAATAGGAGTGCAGCACCATGTTGGTTATTAGAATTCTATTTCCTATGACCCACTTAGATTAAGGATGAGAATGTTGTTAGGAAAAGAAGATGAGCATTTTGGTTTGGGTCTGCCTGGGCCACTTTGATGGGGTGGCTTTGGGCTGGTCTTACCCCCTAGCTATGTACATACTCAATGGTTTAATATCATAAGCCTTGCCCACAGATATAGACCCAATGGATATAAATGTAAGTTACTGACACAGTTACAATGGTGAATTAATTTTGAGTTAAAGCTTTTCTAACTCTGAACCTGCATTCATCTGGCTTGGAATATAGCAAAAGATACTCAGGGTTTTGTGATCCCTGCTATCTTAACTAGCTTGGGCTGCCAAAACAAAATACCATCATCTAAAAAATAAAAAAAAATAAAAATAAAATACCATCATCTGGAGGATGTAAACAACAGGCATTATTTCTCACAGTTCTGGAAGCTGGGGAGTCTCAGATCCAGGAGCTAGCAGATTTTGTGTCTGGTGAGAACCCTCTTCCTGACTTGTAGACAGTTGCCATCTTGTAGTATCCTCGATGGCTCTTCTTATAAGGGCACTAACCCCATCAGAGGAACTCTACCCTCCTGCTCTAATTACTTCCCAAAGGCCCCACCTCCAAATATCATTACCATGGGGATTCAGGCTTCAACCTAAGAACCTTGGGAGGATACAAACATTCTGCTCATGGTACTTGCCCCTGATTTATGGGCTATTCCTCTTCGTTTGTCATTTAAACTTATCAGTCTCTTGATTTGTTTGGGAACGTGATACCAGTTTACCTAGGAAGACCTCTCCACCCTTCTTCTTCCTCTTCTTGTAAATTATTAGTCTTATCAATCATTTGTCAATTCCTGTTACTTTTTTTAAAAAAAATGAGAATTGGATAATCAAATGAATGCACAAAGAAAATTTAAGATCCTCACATTCTGGAGGAAATCTTATCCATAGTAACAAGCAAGCTCCAAAACTGTTTCTGGTGTTATGGAAATTCCAAGGCACCCATTTACTCAGAATCCTGCCTATCTCTGAGAAGGGAAACCCAGAGGAGGAGGAGATGTGACCAGATTCCTGAACACTAATGGTTGAATGACATTGAGAATGTGGCTATGACTTTTACTTGACAGGCATGTATCCTGCTGGATTTTTCTTTGGAGGATCCCTACAGAGGTGACAACATGATAGTCAAATGCAGGCATCTTCTCTCACTGGGGCACCTCTGACCAAATCTGGGAGACCTCCAGTTCAAACACAAAGAAGCACCATGTGTAGTGAAAAAGAGGACTTTCACAGGACATTTGTTAAGATTGGAGAATAATATCTAAAAACAAAGAGACAACTCTTAGGCAGCACACTCTTGAGGTAGGACAATCTAATGCTGTGAAACCACCATTAAAAAAAAAAACCCTCCAAACACAGTTGATATTCTTCTCTATCATGTCTTTCTTCAATTCCTCCACAAAATATCAAAGATCTTAAAGTGGGGTAGTCTATCTCAAGATTGTGTTCTTTTTCTAATTTATAGATGATAGAAAGAGAGATAAACAGAAAATAACTATATATATATATATGTTTTATATATGTCTATATATAAATTGGAAAAAGAATGCATATATGTACACATATGAAAAATATACATTACTTTGTTTCCTTCTAAAGTTCCATAAGTTGTATTGAAATGTTGATATGGGAGAGCTAGATTCCTGTCTCATGGAGCCAAATGAATCTTGCAGACACAGGAGAGTGAGTAAAGTGATGAAAGTTTATTAAGTAAAGATACAGAGAAAGCTCTCAGTATGAGAGAGGTCTCAACAGGGTTGCCACTGAGGGCTTATAGGCTTGGTCTTTTATTGAAAGCAAACTTGGGAACCTAAATCCTTTTAACATATCTATTAAAATCACCATTGAGTAAGAAGTAGTGATAACATCTTGAATTGCTTATTTCTTTTTTAGGGTCCGATAATTCTTTTTGGTTACAAATAGATGATATAAAAAGACCCCTCTCCACTCACACCTAGGGCTGGGTGGTCTGGCTTGTTCCCTTATCTCTGGTTTCCTTACACCTCAGCATTTTGGGCATTTTTGTGAGCTTGCTTCCATGGCCCCCTATCTAGCCCTGCCTAGACCCATTTGTCCCTAACTCAATGTAAATATGGAAATCGTGAGTCAAATAAATTTAAGAAATGCTGCAAAATTTCTGTAAGATTTATCAGAGCCTAAATATTCTTGTGAATTACGTATTTCAAAAAAGAAAAGAACTCTCTAGTGTTTGCCAAGATCATTTTAGTATGAGCTCAAAAACAACAATAACAAAACCCCCCCAAACTTCCAACTCTATCCTTAGCAAAGAGTTTAGAGTAACCCATTTTGGAGTGAATATAAGATTCTTAGCTAACGCGCTTAGGGATTCTTGTAGTGTCTGCACTGACTAGCCCTACACCCCAGGATAAGAAAGCTGTAGGATTCAGGGATGAAGCTAGACCCCCACTTAGCTTAGGTGTGCAGTGGAACTTCCTTTGTCCTGCTCCCTCAGGAACCTAAATTGTGGCAGGAGGCAGCCAACCAGAGTTAAGGTCCAAGTGGGCTGGGAGTCCCCTGACATCAGGCAGTGGCAGCAACAGCAGGTTAAGCCCCAACAGAAGACGATGCCCAGTCCCAGTCTGATAGTATAGATGATTAGGAAGGAGAAATGAACAGGGGCTCATGAGAGCATCTTATAAACTACAAACAGTCAACTCTGGATGCCACTACCTCTAGAGGTAGTATCAAACACCATGCTAGATGTCACTGATATGTGAGATAATTTAAATATATTCATCGCCAACAATTCTTGAGCACTCACATCAAGACTTCATGCTGTGCTGACATTGTTCTGTGTATTAACTCTTCTAATACTATTGTTATTGACGCAATTATTTAGCTCTACTATTATCCTCACTTAAGATGAAGTACAGAGAGGTTTAGAAATGTGTCCGAGACCAGTGGTTCCTGAGTGGGAGAACCAGACTCTGCCTCTTGCAGCCTAACTCCCAGACCAGATCTCATATCCTGTCACTTAGTACACGATAAGCCTATGACAGACTATCATTGCTCCGGGTTTAGGAATGAGCAAATCGAGTCTCAGGGAGTCCTTGTGATTTGCCTAAAGTCGAGCCACTCTTTAAATTGCTGCGCTCTCTTTTCATGAGAAAGTGATACCTCTGGTTGAAGTTGCTGAGGTGGCCAGAACTGCAGCCCCTGAATTTAATCCCAATGATACAATATATAGGTCTAATGTTTGGGGATAATTCTCTGCCATTTGGGGTTGTCTGCATCATTTCACTGGGCCATTAACAGCAGCTGGATAATCAATTTGACGAGGTGGCATGAAAGCCTTTTGGGAAAAGCAGGCAATATTTGGTTTTTATATATAAAATGTTTTATATTTATATAGTCAATTATGCTTTTTGAGGAGGCTTTCACATTAGATTTTCCACATCATTTGGTTCTCCCAGTACCTGTGGAGAGTAGGTAGTTGCTTTTCAAAAGTGCACTGGATTTAGATTTAGATCTGTTTGAATCCCAGTTCAGCCACTTAACCATACTACAATCATAAGTAAGCCTCTTAAATCACCTGAATCTAGCACTGTTCCTTAAAAATTGGGTTAATATGGCATACCCATAGAGTGGTGAGGAGTATATTAACTTAGTAGCTACAGAGTGCTGTTAAATATGAGGAACTTCCATTGAGTCCCACTGTGTCTGGGGTGCTAGCCTGTGCTGGGCAAATCACCATCCTAGATGAATCTGGTTTCAGTGCAAGGGATGAGAGTCCATATGCTCAGATTGTGAGTCCAACTCAGTGACCTAGGACTCAGATTTCTAGTTTGCTAATCCTCACTTCTTAAAAACAAAACAAGATTCTTGGGTCACATTACTGGTTTCCTTACTGTGTTCTAAGTGACCTAGGGATTTCATAAATGTTGTTTGGGAGCCTCCCATTGAAGTGGGAGTAGGTTTATTTTTTTTTAAGATTTTTTTTAATTTATTCATGAGAGAGAGAGAGAGAGAGAGAGAGAGAGAGGCAGAGACACAGGCAGAGGGAGAAGCAGGCTCCCTGCAGGGAGCCCAATGTGGGACTTGATCCCAGGACTCCAGAATCACTCCCTGAGCCGAAAGCAGACGCTCAACTGCTGAGCCACCCAGGCGTCCCAAGGGGGAGTAGGTTTGACATGGTCTACCCTCCACCATTTTCTTCAAAAGTGATAAGACTTGCTGCCCATGAACAATAAAGAAACATATTCTATTTGGCCTGCAAAGTTGTGTTGTTGTTGTTTTAACTATAGCTGCCTTTCATATATAAGTGTGTGTGTGTACATGTTTGAAATCCATACTCCCAGTTAAAAAAAAAACATGTCTTATCATATAAGGATGTGATAAGTCAGGCAGATGTGAATTTGCTTGCTAGCTGTGTGATCATCATGTGTGTTTAATCTCTTTGAGTTTTAAGTTTCTCACCTATGAAATGGGATAACACTATCTCATCAAATGGTAATAAGACTTAAATGGGGTGATCTTTTTAAAAAGATTCCTTGGCTTATAGCTTTGCCAAATACATGTTAATTTGTTCCTCTTCCAATTCATGGGAAATGTTTCCACCTATCTCTGTTTATGAAAGCATTTGATTTCAACATGATCAATACTGAAAAAGTACATATATAGCATATATTTCTAATTCAATATACATTTAAGAAAAAAAAATATAAACCACTTTAAAAACTAACATATAATTACGGTACTTTAATCCTTCTCTGCATTTTATGGTCATTAAAGACATCATTTTGGACTTTCATATAATAATATCTAAACATATAAAATGGAGACAAACACCATTATTTTATATTTTGATGTTGATGATTTAAGAAGTCAATCAAATTCCTACTACCTTTCCATTTAATAGGTGATTCGAGGGATACCTAATGTGCTTATAGCATCAAACAGTGGGTGTATGTAGAGCTTCTAAACCCCTGAGACCTTCATTACTCTGTCACACGATCCCCATGAGCACATAGAGAGCGGCTATTACGCCAAAGTCTGACATTTTTTTCAGCCTGCATTTGCATTCCAGGGCAACTGTTATTTCCCTTAAAGCTACTTTTCATCCTTAATGCAGTGGAAAATGGGCATTAAAAAGAGATATTATTTCTAAATAAAATAAAAGAAGATACAGAAGGAATTTGTTGGAGGATGAAGAAGCATCCATTTGCAGAAGGCACCAGGGAAAGTAACTGATGGAGCTTTTGATTAAAACAATGTTGTCAAATGCATAAGCCTTGAGATGAGTCAGAAAACCCATCTGGTCTGGTTGCTGGTCTACCTTCTAGATACTGGACTCTTGTGCCTTCATCTTCTCCTACTTACACTACCCAATTCAAGAACTGAAGGGAAAGTACCCTGGGACAACAACCAATAGAAATGTGTTTTAGAAAATGATAAAAGTATTATTTTTTAAATATATGGAATTATAATAGAGTACTTATCTGTGGGTCAAACTTGAGAAGCTTATCAATTTTGAGTGTAGCTTTGGGAGATTAACAAATCTTTATGAAAATCCCAACCTAGATACCCCACTGCCTTATCCCTGAGCATTTGAGTTGCTTTAAGGACCAGTTTTCTTCTCTATAACATGGACATAAGTCAGGTACCTCCAAATGGGAACCTGATGATGACATACTTGTCCAATGTTTAGCTCCATATCTGGCACAGAATGAACCCTTAATTAATAATAGAGAGCATAACAAAATGAGGATGATGGCCTGGTGCAGTCAAAATGTCAATCAATAAATAAATGACTTTAAAATTCCATTGTGCAGCTTTAAAAAATCTGAACACTTGGGGATCATAGAAAAAGAGTTTAATTTCTGTACATGCAAACCATTGGGCACCTTGGTTGACTTTTACTTAATGCATTAGATAGGTTGTCTTTATTGGTTGTCAGATACTACATTAGCAATTGGCAAATTTGGTGAAGAGCATTGCACAAGTTTGTATGCCAGCCAATGTTTGCCACAGACAAACAAAAAGGAACTGAAGGGTGAAAGGCTCATCTTAACCATGTTTTCCTATAGAAAGCCAAAGTGATGATGCCATTAAGCTCTTGCTCTTTTGTGTTTCTTAAAGATTATGTGGTATCAGAAAGAATCACAGATTTTAGCTTATCACACAAGTTCTCTGAGCTTCTAGGGTTCTAATAACCTATCTTGCAGGATGGTTATGAGGCATTAAACAAGATATTATACTTGAAATGAATGGGAAGGGGGTAGTTTTTTCGAGCTGAATGAATATTAAAATGAGCCTTGGCACAGCCAGCATAGGTGCACAATAAGCATATTTGGTCCCTGGTTCCCCAGAGAGCTCACTGAGAAGTTGCTGGAACAGGGAAATTAGCATATAACCTTAATGATTTGTCAAGTGCACCAATGGGCTTGGATTAAGATGCCTCCTAATCCCATTTGAAAAGAGTTTCTGAAGAAGTATCTCATGAATCCTGAATGATGAGAAAGAGTTAGCCAGGTGCTAGTGCAAAAGGGTGAAAGCAACAGAATAGGCAGGTGGAAAAAACTGCAAAGGAGTGAAGCTGGGAGTTGGGTGTTTAGTGAAAAGCAGCAGTGGAAGATGGGGAAAAGAGAAAGCAACCTGAATTATTTCTTTTAAGCATGGAGGAAAGTAGTTTAATACATGTGCAGAGGCCCAGGTCACTGGCAAACATACCAGTAACACTGTCCACACTGCACAATCACCAGGCAGTCGAATATGGTGCCTCCACTTGGAAGATATCTAAACCAATTTCAAGAATTCAAGTCCAGGAACCAGCTACGTGGTAACTCTTTGTAATCAATGGACAATGATTCCCTGTTGATGGAACCACTGATTTTGTCTTTCTTCTTGGGCTTGTCTTCACCTTCAGATCCTAGATTTGGATTAGACTTATTTAAAGTCATAGGCAGCTCAGATGTAACACTGGGGCCTCCATCACCCCCTCCAGATCCTATTCCTCTTGGAACCATTTACTGGATGCCACATTACATCTCTGTTCCCAGAAGAAATAAAACAAATGAAGAAAGTGCAGTTATAAAAAGAAACTTTACCATTCTCAGAACCACCCGTCAGTGAGGAAATGAAGTGGAGAACAAACATGGACCAAAGTCCTTTGGAGAAGGGGGTCTGTTGACTATAATAATATAACTGAACCCGGTAAGCTGGCTTGCCTTGTTTCTTGCCCTCTATTTATTCTCTCAGCCAAATGGACCAATGGACTGTCATGTGTGGGTTAACTTGAGCCCAAGTTATAAGATGATTGGGGAGTAGGAGTGGTGGTTCATGGAGCTTCAGGATAAAAAATTCCTGGCTCAACACGTACCCAGTTTGACCTTGTTCTCAGCCCCTCCCCCATTATGTGTAAATCTCCCTCCTTGAATCTCAGTTCTGCTCAGATTCCCCCAAGATGAAGCCTAATCCTCTTTCCACATCTGCTTCTCCAGTTTCTCTAATTCCGGAGCCAAATATTTTTTCTGATCAATAGTCCTATACTCCTGTTTCCAACTCCTAGAGCTCCAGTTTTATGTCTGATATCCTGCTATCAGTATCTTTTTATGCTATCGATATTTTCACAGATATTCACATTCCATCTCATCTCAGATGCCCAAAAACTATGTTCTCATCATCTCACCAGACTTGTCATTTGTCACCCTATGCATGCATTCCTTTCTTCCTTTACAGATGTGTACTCATTCACCATCAGCTGTCAGAGCAGCAGATGTGAATGAGGTGTGGTCTCTGCCCCCATGGCATTCACTGCAGAGCACAGGACACTGAGACATCCACAAATAAACAAAACCCCTGGATTAATTGTGTGGACGTTTGAATAGAAAATATTTAGCAACTTTCCGAGGTAAGAATGAAGAAGAGATTGCCAAGGATGGGTCTCCAGATATTATTGCTGCATAACAAAACACCTCAAAACCTATGAGAACTAGAGTAAAACAAGTATTTACTTATGTTTACAGATTCTGTGGGACAGAAAGTCATTATAGAGGGGGAAATTTTGTCTCTGTTCCCCAATGTCTGGGTCCTCAGCTGAGAAGATGTGAAGGCCGATATAACTTGATGACCAGGGCCTAAATCACCTGGAGGACCTTCCCTCATGTGGCCAGCAGTCAATAGAGATTGACAACTGAAACTCCTATGAATTGCATTTTTATGTAGCTTGGGCTTCCAAGCGGTATGGCATTCTCAGGGTAATCAGATTTCCCACAATGGCAGTTCAGGGCTATAAAACCAAGTGTGCCAGCTAACAAGGAAAAAAAATGCATTGTCTTTTTTTTTTAATTTAAATTCAATTAGCCAACATATAATACATCATTAGTTTAAGGTGTAGTTGTCAATAATTCATCAGTTTCATATAACACCCAGTACTCATTACATCACATGCCCTCCTTAATGCCCGTCACTAATTACCCCAACCCCCAACTCCTAACTCCCTTCCCTCTAGCAACCCTAGGTTTGTTTCCTAGAGTTAAAAGTCTCTCATGGTTTGTCTCCCTCTCTGATGACTACCCATTCAGTTTTCCCTCCTTCCCCTATGATCCTCTGCGCTGTTTCTTATATTCCACATATAAGTGAAACCATATGATAATTGTCTTTCTCTGATTTATTTCACTCAGCATACTACCCTTCAGCCCCATGCATATCTATCTTTCTGATGGATGAGTAATATTCTGATAAATGATAGATAGATGACAGATAGATGATAGACAGATAATCTCACATTTTCTTTATGTATATATCTCACATTTTCTTTATCCTTTCATCTGTCAATGGAAATATTGGCTCTTTCTACAGTTTGGTTATTGTGGGCATTGTCTTTTATTGCTCAGATTCAGAAGCCTCTCGACATCTCCTCTGCCCACTCTGGTGGTTATAAATGAGTCACAAGCTCACCCAGATTCAAAGAGAAGAGACTTAGTCTTCTCTGTCAATAGGGGACTTGCAAGATTCTAGAAAAGCATGTAGGATGGGAGCTAGCCTTACATCCATCTTTGTTAACATTTAAGCAGTGGTTTCAAATGTGAACAAGGAGGAAAGGTCCGGAACAGTCTTGACAAAGCTATTAGGCATTAAAGATCATAGCAAACACTGTGAATTGATTAGTGTGTCTCAGTTATAATGCACATGGAGAGGAATCGGTAGAGAGTCATCAAGAGAAGTATTGCAGTAACAGAGATCTTGAAAAAATACAAGGAAACACATAACAAGTCATGCTAACTGACCACTTAAGAGATAATAAGAGTCCAACTCAGGCAATTGCAGTGGGATTTGAAAGAAGAAATGATCAAGAGATATTTAAGATGCAAAATATTTCTGATTTAGTTCATTGGCTACTGGACTGAAAGATAAATGCATGTACCTGCTATGTTACTTTCCTATTACTCAGCATCTTCCCCTCATTCACTGGGAACACCTCCAATCACATGAACAAATTGGGGCTAGAGATGGAATCCAGATTGGCCAACCAGAGCACCCCATGCTGTTGGGGTTGAGTGGTGGATATGTACCCCAGGCCTAGCTAGTGGACACTGCCATAGGATCTCTGGAACTACTGAATAGAAGATCTATCTTTCCTATGGGAAATGTAAGAATGACCCAATCCAGAGCTATCATTTTCCATATTTTCCAAATAAACAGCAATTGTCAGAGCATGAAGTTGGCCCTGAGAAAATTCGAGCTAAGAGGTATAAAAGACAAACAAATTCCTGATGATATTGTTAGAATCCTCAGATCCAGGTGAATCAGAAGCAATAATTCAGGTTACACAGGCTACAATATTCACTTTTTTCAAAAGCTTTTTTGAACTGTGCTTCCATCCCCTAAAATCAAAAGAATACTGACCTATGCAATAGAGAAATTAAAGATGACTGAAGTTCTCAGCTGGGCATCTCAGAAAGGGTGACACCATACTGTTGCTGCCATGAGGACCACAGTAGAGGAGAATGTCTGCTGACATCCTATTTTAGACTTGGGGCAGTGGAGCCATCTGTTAATCAGTCCAGTAATTAGCATGGTCTTCTCACTGTGACACATGCCAGCGCTCACACATGTGACACTCCTATGGGTATATTCTGTGTGAAGCACAGCTATTAGTCCACTAAATCTAGTTCTATGACATCCTTGCTCACTCAAGGAGCATTTCAAAATGTAAGCAGGTGGAGTTATTAACAAGAAACTCACTAATTTCTATATTTCAAATTAATCATTTGATATCATCAGCTAATTAAATATTAATAATGACAAACGATTCCCACCATACTTTATGACTGATCACAGTGTCTGAGTATGATCTGAACCATGGTTGCAACCTGATGCTTTTGGCTATGGGGGTGTAGAGATTCAGAGGGAGGCTAGCGCATGAGATGAAAACTCTGGAATAGGCTGGGGCTTCATCAGCGTTACTCCATCTTCTGTGACCGAGGATAATTCAAGCTACAATGTGAAGCCCCTAATTCTAAGTGTAATACAAGTAGCTTTTCTCTCTCTAGTGTGTTCTATTGATTGCAGACAAAATGTAATTACTTTCTGAGATATACTTTTCCCATCTTAACTCCCTCTACATGTGAAATGAACTGTAACAGACAAATTAGGTTTTTTTTCTTTCCTCGTTCCTAACATTCTTAGATTTTTTTTTTCCTGATCTGATGATTCTCTTCTCCTATGAATATAGCAGTGCAATTGAGGATTAATGGTGTGTTCTACATGGCCAGATAGAAATTATCTGCAGTCTGGTACAATATGTAGAGCTATACTGGAATAGAATGCCATAACTAAAGGGGTCCTGAAGTCATCGCATCTCCAATCCTGTCTTACTTACCTAGTGGGAAACAGAAAACCCCAAAGCAGAGGAATTGTGGAAGGCTGGCCGCTCCTTGTTGTTTATGGGGTTTTACAAGCACCTCTAGTCTCCTTTCCTGGCTCTGGGTTCTTCTCATCATTTTAAGGTTTGATTATACCTACTGAATACATTGTATTTTATAGACATTTTACATGACTTCCTAGTCATCTGCATGTCCCATCTCAATGCAGTGTGTTTCCAGCTGAGCACCAGTATCTACAGCTCAGCTTTGTTCCATTTCTCCATCTGGGTCATCCTTGTTAGCAGCAGTGGCAGGCTCTGAGGGCGAGCCTGGCTGCCTTAGGACAAACACACAAACCACGATTTTCTAAAATCAGGGCACCTCAGCCAGGGCACATCTTAGGCATATGAATCTGAGGTACTTGGTATTAAAATGACTCTAGTAGGATAAGCACCATATTTTGCATTTGCAGAGCACTTTACAGTGTATAAAGCATGTTCAGGGGTTGTTTAGTGGTGACAATGAAATGAGATATGTAACTACAGGGGTTCTATCAGAGGACAGACCTGGAAGAAATGCTGGATCCCTTTTGGCAAGAGTTGCTCCATCATTTTTAAAAACAATTTCACAAAGAATAACGTTAACAAGAATAAAAAACTTTAAATGTCATCCACATTCTAATCACAAGGCAAACCTATCATTGCTCATTTTTCCATGTTTCTTTTTGAATTGGTCTATTTGCAGAGTGTGTGTATGTGTATGTATGTATGTGTATACATAATCATTTATGCATTCAGGTCTTTTAAAACATTTTATTTTACTTAACTCCATATCATTTTCCCTATTGCAACACTGTATTTATGATAATCTTGGCTAATGCTTCCAAAGTATTAAATGGATAATACAATTAAATATTTTTCCATCAACATTACTTTTTTTTTTTTTGCAAAAATGAATGAAAAAGGAATGAAGCCAGTGCAGAATGAGAAACTCTGAAATATAATTGCTGGTTTTCATTTGTTTATTAAATAGGATTCCATGGAGGCAATAACTGGGAGAGAAATTCATGAAGATAACCCAAAAGGAAAATAATCCTAAATAATCATTTAGACGTCACTGAAGCAAGGGCATCAGCCACCATCACTTGGGTTTGGCAGAGGCTCATAGGCAGACAGAGGAGTGGGAAAGCTTTCTAGGGAGAAAGAAAAAATTCTAAGTATGTCCTGATGGCAGGTTGGGGAAGTTCAAGGGCAGGTTACCCCAGGAGGCAGGGCATCTCTGTGATTGGTATGGGAAGCCAATTTGCCTTTCATTAGTTGGTCCTGACTTGGAAGTCAGGGGGCAAAAGTGAGGGAAGCTGGTGGTTATTGACCAAGTCTTGACTTTTGGGGGTCAATTGCTACAGACGTGTGGTTTGTCTTCCAGAGCTGGTTGCTGCAGAGGTTGTGGGTCATGGTTCTCTTGTGTATAGTCTGGCCATTGCGCATCTGTATTATCAATTTCTCACTGGATAAAAGTCGATGTGATTACTTACTGCCAGCAGCTAAACTCAGAAGTCATCTCTGAGCTGCAGGTGTGAGTAAACCCTAAATGTCAAAGAACATGTCATTTGTAAAATAGAACACTGCTAGTAAATGTCCATGTTCTCACTCCAATGGCTGTTTACTGAAATAAATTTATTAAGAATAGTTATGTAGTCCAAGTTCTTCAATAGTTATGAAACTGATCTTTTGGTTTTTTTATTTGCCTATTTCTACTAATATCAATATGGTAATAAATTAAATAGGCCTGGTCTGTGGTCTGTGCTGGTCTTTCAAACAGCCACAAACACCAGCTCAACCAGTGTATGGCTCAGGGTAGTTTGTCCTAGAGTCAGTTCATAGTTAAGAAATGCTTCCCAGTTCATTCAGTTTATGTTCCTGGTTTCACAATATTTCACCTCTTCACCTTGTATCATGAAGTGAATATGTGAAATGACATAAACTATGTGTGGACAGATTACAATCATAAAGTGAACACCCGTGTAATCGAAGGTCAGGTTAGGAAGTAGATGGAGCCAGTTCCTTAGACAACTTTGTAGCCCATCCCCAGTTTTGCCCTTCTCTTTCCCAGGAGCTAACTATTATTCTAGCTTGTATGAAATGTGTAGTCATACTCTCAGGACTGCCTGTTTTAGCTTGTCTCTGGTCTGCAAATTTTAGCCTGCCTACATGGCTCTTCTGTTCAGGCATCCCTGTCTCTCAGAAGTCTCTTTTGAAGTATCATGCTAATGTTCTCATGAAAATGAATTCCTCCAGTATAGTGGGGGACTTCTCTCACCAGCGGAACAACCCAAAATTTGAAGGGATTCCATCTGACTGAGAACCAGACTCCTTAGATTCAATGATCATCCCTTCCCCCAGTATCCATCACAGATCATGGGAACAGTACTCCCAATGTGGTTTGACCACTTTCTCAAACAACAGAATATATAACCACTGTCTTTTGGTTTCCTTTAAACTGATTCAATATAGCCATATTTCTTGTCATAAGCCTTTCCTTAAAATTTCCCCAAAACCTATGGGCATAGATGGGGAGTCAAAGGGATATGGGAGTACTTGTGGCATTATTATTATTTTTTTTTCTTTTTGAACCCACTGCATAACTGTGGGAGAGACAAAGAAAATCCTACTGTCAACTTGGCTGAAGAAACTCAGAAAAGGCAAAGGTTGGTAAAAGTACAAAGAACAGAACTGGAGTTTTCACCCCAGATTCCCAATCCTTTATCCAGGGCCCTTCCTCCTAGCACATAGTCCTTCCCCATATATATCACAAATGTAGGAGAAGGAAAGCTTTTTCATGCCTGTTTTCCTTGTTTAAAACAGAAGATATAGAGGTGACACATCTGGGCTTGACGCAGAACAGGCTAGAATCTGGACTTTCCTAATTTACAATAGAGTGTTGAAGAAAATGTGTTTTTTCAAGGAGCTCCATTCTAAGCCTCCGTAAATGCTTATATAACATCAAAGAACTAACTTTCCATTCATTTATCCACTCATTCTTTCAGCATTTGACAAGTATTTAAGACATCTTGTGATAAGCAGAATGTGAATTATTAATACCATTTTGCCAAGGTATAATTCACGCTCAGACAAAGGTGAGTGACTTGCCTTCTTAGCAGAGATGAGAATTGATGAAGTTTGGTATTAATCCCAGTGCTCGTCAATGCATTCAGTCTCCCTGCCAGGGTCCCTGCCTGAGTGTGACGATTCCCTCCCTTCCCTACATCATGACTGGAGATGCAGTCATTTCAGTATTGATTAATGTTTAACACAGAGCTAGTGCAGAAGATCTGTCCATGTCTGGCTTTGCTTTATTAGAATGCTTTTCTCCTTCCCTGCCCCTCATCCCCTCCTCCTCTTCTCCTTCCTCTTCTTTTCTGGAGCAGGGGCTGCTGTTGTAAACCAAACTGAAATGCAACAACAGAAGCCAAGTCAAGAAAGAGTGATTGCTACTTTTCCAGGCTACTCCATCAGTTAAGTGAACCCAGTAATCAATCATTGCTAATAGACCACCAGTAAGTTCCTAGCTCAAAACTGGGTTCTAACAAAGGAGAATACAAACTTAGTCCCTTCCCTAGAAGACCTTAAATACCATGTTTCAGAAAGAATAGTAACACACAAGAAAAATAATGTGGCACACAAATGTTCACTCTTAGAATAAGTGTTCTGTGACATATGTTACTAATATTTGTGATACCCTTTGGGGCCTATTTGTGTCCCAGGACTATGCTGGAGGTCCCAGGTCCTCACCTGGGAACTGAGACTCAGCATAGACTGACTTACCTGAGATCACATAGCTGATAAGTAGCAGCGATCAAGATATTTTATTTGCAACTTTTTATCCAAGTCTCATGTTCATGATTACAGGGAAGACATCCTTTATTTCAGCATTCTGACTTTAAGCTACTATCTTGGAAGAATAGAGGTGTCAACTCAAGAAAGGAAAAAAAAAGAGGACATACGAGTGCAGAGGAAAGGAACAGAATGTGTTCATGCACAGAAGCAGTAGGAAACCTCTATTAATCTGTTCTCACCTAAAAAAAAGTGGGGTTCCAATGCCTACAGGCATTTGGCAGGAGAATGGTGAGTTTGTAGCATTGACAAAGCAATTGAAGACAAAATCATAACCAGATTGTAGGGGGAAAATAGATTTTCCCTGGTTTTCTTCATCTGATGCTTTTTTACATAGATGAAGAATCGCTTCAACTCTATTATGAAATTGCTTTCTGAGTTTCAATAATAAGTTTCTCCAGTGGCATCTTTGTATCTTACAAAGTTGCAAACTTTCCCATGTGATGGCACTCTTAGAAGAGAGAGCATAAAATGTAATTGCTTTGGTAACATTTTGCAGCAACATCAAGAAAGACTTTGATGTCTCTGTGGTTTCAAAACTCAAATAATATCAACTGTGTTTTCTGTTTTTTTTTTTCGTGAGCCACATTCCTATTAATCACAAGGTGCTGACAGCTTGACAAATATTCCTTTGCATGGTATTCAACTGATATCTTTAAAAGCCCAATAATATATCAAATGGGAGGGGGGACTGATAAAAATAAATTTCTCACTGCTGATAGCCAGAGCTTTAGATCTTCAAAAATTGTTCTTAGCTCCAAGGTAGTATTACTTCAAAGAGACGAAAATCGTCCAAATGGAGTGGAAAAACTTCAGCTCTTCCTGAACCACATTTCAATCAAGAGAAAAGAAAGTCATCTACATTATTAATCAGGGGGAAAAAAAAAACCCAGCGGTGTATGAATTTTCACAGCGTGTTTGTTATTTCCTTTTGGACACAGTGCTCCAGGAAGCTCAGCTAGGTGATGGTCCTAAACCCAAAGCAGATGGTCTTTAAAATGATCATACAGATTTTCTTTCATGATGAATCTGAAGAATCCTATAGGATTTATAATAAAAACTGTTCATACATATGAAAAGACAGATGTTTCTTTAGATGCAGCTCACCAGTTCTTTGGCTGAGTCCAGGAAGAGCCATTAGCTATGACTTTATTTTCAAGCAGTTGAGTTATGTGAGATTTTAGTCTCAAGTAATCAATGTCAAAACACCTTTTAAATGGAAATCGTTTTTCTCTGGGGTGGAGGATGGAGGGCATGTGTTTAGGAGGCCAGGGAATTAAGTCCTCTTTCATATATATATTTTATTGTCGCATGAGACTGGGGAAATCCATCAGGCTTCTTTTGGTAATTCTTTGCCAATGAAGTGAGACACTGTTCAAAATACATATTTTCTGTCTAATAAGCAGTGATTAGGGTGGCTAGCAGAGGAAGAGTAAACTCTACCATTTGTAGGTGATCGTGATTTTTTGAAGAGACTGTCTTTCTTCTAGTGGATCGTCTTTCCTCCTTTATCGTATATTAGTTGAGCATAAAGTTCAGGGTCCACTTCTGGGTTCTCTGTTCTGTTCCATTGATCTATATGTCTGTTTTTGTGCCAGTACCACACTGTCTTGATGAACACAGCTTTGTAGTACAACCTGAAATCTGGCATTGTGATGCCCCCAGATATGGTTTTCTTTTTTTAAAATTCCCCTGGCTGTTTGGGGTCTTTTCTGATTCCACACAAATCTTAAAATAATTTGTTCTAAGTCTCTGAAGAAAGTCCATGGTATTTTGATAGGGATTGCATTATACGTGTAAATTGCCCTGGGTAACATTGACATTTTCACAATATTAATTCTGCCAATCCATGAGCATGGAATATTTTTCCATCTCTTTGTGTCTTCCTCAATTTCTTTCAGAAGTGTTCTGTAGTTTTTAGGGTATATTTTGAGAACCATTTGAATGGTAAATGGTTCTCCAACCTTTTATTTTCAGGTTGTAGGTGTCCTTCTGTCTAAAATGAGTCTCTTGTAGACAGCAAATAGATGGGTCCTGTTTTTTTATCCAGTCTGAAACTCTGCGCCTTTTGATGGGGTCATTAAGCCCATTCACGTTCAGAGTTACTTGAACTTCTTCTTAAAGGGGAGTTTTAAGAGTCCCCCTTAAAATTTCTTGCAGAGCTGGTTTGGAGGTCACATATTCTTTCAGTTCCTGCCTGTCTCGGAAGCTCTTTATCTCTCCTTCCATTTTGAATGAGAGCCTTGCTGGATAAAGTATTCTTGGTTGCATGTTCTTCTCATTTAGGACCCTGAATATATCCTGCCAGCCCTTTCTGGCCTGCCAGGTCTCTGTGGAGAGGTCTGCTGTTACCCTAATATTCCTCCCCATGAAAGTCAGGGACTTCTTGTCTCTTGCTGCTTTAAGGATCTTCTCTTTATCTTTGGAATTTGCAAGCTTCACTATTAGATGTCGAGGTGTTGAACGGTTTTTATTGATTTTAGGGGGGGATCTCTCTATTTCCTGGATCTGAATGCCTGTTTCCCTTCCCAGATTGGGAAAGTTTTCAGCTAGGATTTGTTCAAATACATATTCTGGCCCTCTGTCCCTTTCGGCGCCCTCGGGAACCCCAATTAAACGTAGGTTTTTCTTCCTCAGACTGTCATTTATTTGCCTTAATCTGTCTTCATGGTCCCTTAATTGATTGTCTCTTTTTTCCTCAGTTTCCCTCTTTGCCATTAACTTGTCTTCTATGTCACTCACTCGTTCTTCCACCTCGTTAACCCTCGTCGTTAGGACTTCTAGTTTGGATTGCATCTCATTCAATTGATTTTTAATTTCCGCCTGATTGGATCTAAATTCTGCAGTCATGAAGTCTTGTGAGGCCTTAATGCTTTTTTCTAGAGCCACCAGTAGCTGTAGAATAGTGCTTCTGAATTGGCTTTCTGACATTGAAGTGTAATCCAGATTTTGTAACTCTGCGGGAGAGAGGGCTGTTTCTGATTCTTTCTTTTGAAGTGAGGTTTTCCTTCTAGTCATTTTGCTCAGTGCAGAGTGGCCAAAAACAAGTTGTATTGGAACACGGGGAAGTATCACTGGTCCCTCTAGCTGGTCTTCTGGGGGAGGGGCCTGCTGTGCTGATTCTCAGGTGTTAGCACTTGGGGGAGCTGCTCTGCCCCTGCCTGCTGCCGGGCTCAGCGGGGTTGTTTACCCTGTGGGGCCCCAGGAGGAACAGTCGCAGTTGCTATGGCAACTCTGGAAGCCTGGATTCAGCCTCTGCAGGAACTACGGGGCTCGGGGCTCTTGGTTCTCAGTCTGCAGGGCCTGGAGGCTCCGGGGCGGGGCCGCTGATCTGCTCAGCTCGGGGCAGGAGCGTCCTTGCTGTCCTGGGCCCTCCCGGCCTCTGCCTGTCCCGGGGGAGGCCGGATCCTGGGCTGTGTCCCGGCGCCCTGTGCTCCGGGGCCTGCGCTGTGGGATTCGCGCTCCCGCCCCGCAGCCCCCTCCGCGGAGCCGCTCCCGAGCCCCTCCGAGCTGCTCCGGTCGGTCCCGCCGTGCGCGCTGCAGCCCTTAGGGAGCTCGGAGCACTCCCCTGCGCTCGCAGGTGTCTGTTAGTGTCCCCGGGAGCCCGAGGGCATCCCCGCCCTCCTGGGTCCTGCTCCAACTCCCTGCGAGCCCCTTTCCGCCCGCCCGGGAAGGTTGGTGCAGCTCCTGCTCCTCCGGGACGGGGCTCTCCTGTCCTGGGGACACTCGCCCCGGCCTCAGCCCGGCTCCTCGCGGGGCCCCTCCCCCTCGGAGGCCTTTTGTTTCTTTATTTCTTTTTCCCCGTCTTCCTACCTTGATAGAAGCGCGAACTCTTCTCACTGTAGCATTCCAGCTGGTCTCTCTTTACATCTCAGGCCGAATTCGTAAATTTTCAGGATGGTTTGAAGGTTATCTAGGTAATTTGGTGGGGACAGGTGATTTGGGGACCCTGCTCTTCCGCCATCTTGCCCCTCCCCCGGTGATCGTGATTTTAATACTGCACCAGAAGGCAGGAGCCTGAGTGCTAATCCAAGATCACTCACTAGATCACTCACTAGTTTCTGAGTTCATCACGATCAATATCAAAGACATCTGAAATAGTTCAGCATATCCCAAACCTAACAGAGTCTTTGAGTCACCTGAAGAGGTTCTTTAAAATGAATTTTCCCAACCCCAAACCAGTTGTACAGAATCTGAATTTCTGGGAATAGGTCTTAGAGAGAAGCTGTGGTTTAAAAAACTTCCCAAGTGATTTCTCATTTCCTCACATCTAGGAGAGAAAATACCATGTATTTTTCACAGTTGGTTATACAAATACTCCTCCAACTGAGTCTGCAGCTCCATCTTTGGAAAATCTTGAGCTTGAACACTCTTTTCCTTGTTTTGATGCACACAGGCGCACATGGAGACACACTGACATCTACATTCATGTCCACAGATGCATCAAATACATCTACCCACACACACTCATGCACACTCACACACACACACATGCTTATAGAGGTACGTACATCCTCATGCTCCCCCCACACTGATGACATTATGCTATCAATCAAATATTTTGTATATGTGCATAAACATTTATTTACATTTATGTGTGTGTATAATGACCTTTGTCAATTTGTTAATCCATCCACCTATCTACAGGGGCTTAATTTTTAATATTCTTTTATTTAATTGATGTATTTGATATATGTCAGTAATAAAGCACACAGTAGGTATAATTATAAAAAGTAATAATTTTAACATACTATTAATAATCTAGCATAATAATTAGAAATGTGTGTTTTCTGGAAAGAAATATAACCATTGCAACATTTACAACATCAGGAGAGTAGTAACAATTCAAATACTGAAAAATTAAATTGCCAAATAATACACATGTCTGTCCTAGGTTAAAAGATATCTACTAGTTGACAATGATGCTTATAAGATTTTTTAAATGATGAAAATGTTTGCATTATTATGTCAATTTTAAAATTCAGAATGTAAATTTGCATACCTATGATGATCTAAATGGGTGCTCTTTTCTTTCCCATTTTAGCTTCTTCCACTCTCATTTTTTTTCTTAGCAAGAGACTTTTGTAATGAAAAATTTCCATGCAATTTATTTTTTAAAAAAGGATCAAAAAAGGAACTGTATTGATTGGATTGGAGGGAAGGGCACTGAGCTTCATAAATTTAATAATTCCCAGAGACTCCCGAATCATGTAAATGTAGTAATCCTGAGGATGAGGGAGCACCAAAGTCAATATTTCTCTGAACATGTCTGAAGTATTCTGGTGACCTTAGGTGTGCAGTATGGTGCCTGTCAGGAACCCAAGGCCTGCCCAAGGTCTCTAATAGGAGACCTTCATAAAGATGTGATTCCCCCCTGCCAAAAAATTTGTGATTCCCAAAGTCTAAGCCTTCAGTGGAAGAATGAATGTCAAAGAAACCCCACACTAAAGGGTTTTTTTCTATTTTGACCTGGGACAGGAAAAAAGAAAAATCCTCTCTTAACAATTTGAAATCATGAATCTCCATTTACATGGATTTCTAGTCAGATATTTAACTGCTTGTGTTATATAAAAAACTCAGTCTTAGGGCACCTGGGTGGCTCAGTTGGTTCAATGTCTGACTCTTGATTTCAGCTCAGGTCATGATCTCAGGTCATGATTGCAGCTCCAGTCCTGGGATTGAGCCCCATGTCTGGCTCCATGCTCAGTCGGGAGTCTGCTGGAGATTTTCTCTCTCCCTCTGCTCCCCACCCCCATTCTCTCTGTCTCTGTCCCTGTCTCTCTCTCTCTCTTTCTCTCAAATAAATAAATAAAATATTTTGAAAAACTAAAAAAATACCCTCGGGCTTTTCATTCAAAAGGATCTATTCCTGATGTCCTCCAAATAGCTGACTTAAACATTTTCATGATCTCATTGAAGGAGTGCAGTCTTTCAAAGAAGCTTGAGATCCAAGAACACAGACACTCCGGTGTGTTCATGATCTCTGTCTTTCTCTCTCCTGTCCCTTCCCTCCATCCACCTCCATCTTCCTCCTTCCCCCTCTTTCTCACACTCACATACACACATCATAAAAAGAAACACCACCATAACAAAGCAGTATGAAGAACAGTGGAAATAGGAAATAAGATAAACAGGCTTGAAAAGATTTCAGGTCTCAGAATTATGAAATAGAGAATGTAAGAACATATTTTATTAAAAAAGAAATTAAGAATTCAAGGAGGTGCTTAAAAATATAAGAACAAGAGGCTATAAAAACAACAAAGCAGACCTTAAAACATTTAAATAGAACTTTCAGTAATCAAAACTGCAGTAATTAAAGTTTATAGGCAAAATAGACACACTAAGCAAAAGATTTAGTACGAGCTAAAGAAAGAGTTAATGAATTGGATGATAGTATGCAAAAAAAAAAAGTTCAGTATTCAGCACAGGAAGATAAAGAAAAGATGAAAGGAAGAACAAAGTGGGGTGCCTAGGTGGTTGGTTGAGTGTCCCGCTCTTGGTTTCAGCATGGGTCTTGATCTCAGTACCCTGGGCTCTGTGTTCAGCATGGGATCTACTTGTCTTTCTCTTTCTGCTCCTTCCCTCATGCTCTCTCTTTTTCTCTTTCAAATAAATAAATAAATGAATAAATAAAATCAATCTTTGAAAAGAGAACAAAATATGAAGATCTAGACTTTTCTAAATCAGCAATGGAAAAAGAGAAATAAGACAATTTTCAGTAAGACAATCACTGAAAACATTTAAGAACTATTGCAAACGTAAATTTGAGACCCCAAAGCCCAATAAACTCAAACCAGATAAACAAAAATAGACTCACCCTCAAAAACACCCTAGTGAGTACTCTGGAAAGTGAGCTAAAACAGGGGGCTATAACTACCATCCTGAGAAGTGATAATGTGTTAGTGTAATAAGTTACTTCTTTGAAGCATCATTTGAGGCCAGCAGTTGATGGATGTGATAATGGACATCCAAAATGCTCAACGAATTTAGCACTCGACTTCACATTCCATCCTGAGCAAAGATTTTTTTTTTTTTTTTTGCAAAAGGTCTTTCTTAAACATAAGTGAAATAAAGACATTTTAAACACATAATACCAGAATTTTTCACCAACAACCTTTCATCAGTGACATTTTAATGCTTGTACTTCAAGAAAAGGAAAGTGATCCCAAATGGAAGGGCAGAGTTACAAGAAGGAATGAGAAGGAGAAAATCAATAAATACATAGATGAGTAAAAATAACCTTTGAACCAATACAACAATAGTAATAGTGCCTAAGTGTTGGTATTAGAAAAAGTGAAATACAAATAATTTTCTGAATGAAAATACATCTAAATTGGGGGAGGGGAGAAAAATTCTTTGAAAATAATAATAAATGAAGAAACCTCTATAATAAATAATTAGCAATTATTCCCATCATTTGCAAATAATTATCTATGGAAAAAAAATGACCATGATAATTTAGAATTTGGAAAATTGGGAATTTAGTAGGGTTACTGAAAATAAAATCAAAATATAGGAGTCAAGTACATTTCTCTACACATGACACAATAATTAAAACATGCAATAGAAATTAGAGAGGGACACAAACCACAACAGAGTCTTAACTCTGAGAAACAAACTGAGAGTTGCTGGAGGTGAGGTGGGCAGGGGATGGGGTAACTGGATGATGGGCATTAAGGAGGGCAAGTGATGTGATGAGCACTGGGTGTTACACACAACTGATGAATCACTGAACTCTACCTCTGAAACTGATGATGTAGTCTATGTTGACTAATTGAATTTAAATTAAAAAAATTCATAAAGATTAAAAAAAGAAATCATGTATAATAAAAAGAAAAAAATCAGAGTTCCTGGGAATAAATTTTAAAATTTTATAAGCTCTTTATAAAGAAAATCACAAAATTTTATTGAAATGGATGGAAATACACTTATCTTGACTATACTTAAGGCAATGGGACACCGGATAGGATAGTTACATATGCTGTGAAGCTTATACATCCATACAAAAAAACCCATACAATTGTTGGTGGATTAACAAGTTTCGTCCAACTGCATTGAAAAACAGTTTACCATCTATTTATGAATCCCTAAAATTAAATTGTTTAATTTTTATGTTTGGGACATCATGTAAATAAATTATACAGAATTTATTCCTCTATGATTTATTTTGTTCTTCTATATTACTATTAAGATTCATCCATATGGTTGCCCATAGCTGTAGTTTTTTTTCATTGCTGTGTAATATTCCATTGTATGATTATACCACCATTTATTTATCCATACATTTGAGTTATATCCAAGGTTTTAGTATTATGAGCAATGCTGCTTGCATATTCTTATAAATGTCTCTTGGTATATATGTGAGTTTCCCTAGGATACAGCCCTGGGAATGGAATTACTAGTTTATAGGAGAGGCATTTAGACAATGTTCCTAGGTAAAGCCACATAGTTTATGTACTGGGAACAGTTCTAAGCACTATTCATAAATGCCAATGAAGAGAATAGATAAGCTCCTTGCTCACATTCTAGTGAGGGAAGCCAGAACTACTTGAGTAAGCATATTTAAAAAAAAAAGTAAATGGGAAAATACAAGGAAGTGATGATAATTTTAAGGATGTGAGGGACTGACTCATGTTGTTGCAGAGTGGGCCAACCTCTGAGCACCTCTTTGAAGGAGATATGTGGAAGCTGGCATGTGAATCATCAAAGGGAAGAGCCTCATAAAGACTCTAGAGGAAGATTATCCCAAAAAGATAGGATGCTAGGTAACAAGGGGATGAGAATGAAAGGACCTTGGAGTGCTTAAGATAAAGAAAAGCCAGGTGGTCCGAGTCACTGAAAGGGAATGAAATATTATGGGCAAAGTAGCTGGAAGGAAGACAATCTGGACCATGTTGAGCTCTGAAGGCCATCATAAGGATTTGAAGTTGATTTTTAGTTGGAAGTCAATGAAGGATTCCAAGCAGGGAAATGACATGAATTTATATAGATAGATAGATAGATGATAGATAGATAGATAGATAGATAGATAGATAGATAGATAGATAGAGATGGATAGATATAAATCTCTTTGATCATTGCCATAGATGAAGGGCAATCATTAAAGCATACAAGCAGGTGAGCAGCAAGAGGTGACCATTCAGGCTGAAAGAATATGGCATCTGGGGATGGAGGGTAGAGGAGATGGCTCAGTGGACTCTAGTCCAAAATATCAGCTGATAGATTAAATTGGGAGTAGAAATGATGATGGAAATGAAGCAAAGACTAATTCCAGAATTTGAGGTAGAGTAGGGGTATGGCAGTGCCAAGAGAGGAGCTGGGATGGTCTAGGGCATGAGTTGGATGGGAAAGGCTAGAGTTCTGTTTCGGATTTGTAAGGTTTGAAATGCCCACTATAATTAACTCTCTTATAGGACAAGAGCAAAGAAACTGAACATGTGGAGCCTTCAGTCTATGGGCTTTGAAGTTAGTTGGGCACACATTTAAAGATTGATTATTGTCACTTAATTGCAGTCTAGCCTTGGACACACCACTTCATATTTCTGAGCTGTTTCCTTGTTTTGTTTCTCTCATCCACAAAGGTTATTTAAGGAGTAAATGTGATAGTGTATTTACATTCTTGGCACATTGTAGGTACTTAAATAATAATGAGTTTCTTTTCTTGCCAGTGTTTACAGTGAGAAAATTGAAGCTCAGAGAAGGAATGGCATCATTTGGAGCTCTACAGTAGGAGCAGACGTAAAGGAAATATCTATTCCAACTCCAATTCCAGGTGGTTTTTTCAAGCTGCCCTGCATGTACTAAACCTCCAAGTAGATAGCTGATCATGGTTGACAAATTTTGCTATTCTCTGAACAGTGTCACATGTGATGAGAGGTGATCATTCTTGCATCCAAATGATGCCTATGTGGGAAGGAATAGGAAGAAAAATCAGGCATTGAAACAAGCAAGGAGAGTATGGGTGGTCAGAGCACAGTGATCTCCGATAGGTCAAATTCAACAGCTGATGGCAGCCTGTGTTTTAAGACTCTAGCTCCACACAGCAGAGCCAAGTGCTTGCCCTCTTCTTTGTAAGTTACCAACGAGATAAATTTCATATTCCTCATACTGTTCTGGGGTAGACAAAAATAGGCTTTGTTTGCTTTTATTTGCATACTCAAATGAAGGCCAAGTTAAAGGTAAATATAAAAGAAAGAGGGTGAAAGTGAATGTGTAGTAAAGATAAAATGTAGTGAAGACAAATTGGATACATTTTATGAAATGAGTTTTTAAAGCATTTTCAAAATTCATTTCAAAATGTATCTCTGACTCCAAATCCTACCCTGTTTCAGATTGGTAAGCTTTATATGCAGTCACTTTTTTTTTTTTTTTTTTTTTTGCTTTTCCTTGCTCCTCCCAGCCTTCATCCCCTCCTTTTCTGTCTTTTCCTTCATTCTTTACTCCCTTCTTTTCTCCTTCCCTTCCTCCTTCCCTCCCTCTTCCTGGCATTTCTCTTTCTCCCTCTCTTTTCCCCCCATGCCAATTCTGTTATCAATCCAGTGTTCTAACAATGATATTTCAGAGAGAAAGGTGACTGACTGCTCCTTGAAAATTTGTTTTACTGTCTCCTTTATGACACTTTGGAGATAAAGTTTTGCCTTTAATACCTGAAAATGCAAAACAGATGTGCCAGGAAAATGTATTCTTGTAAGGAATGACATATATACCGTTTGCTGATGGAATGACAAATGTTCATCTGGATTCATGTTCCAGTTTTATCATTCCCTTGCTGCATCATCTTGGAAAAGCCACTTTGAGTCTGTTACATAAATGGACCAAATATAGTCCCTGTGTGTTAGCCTAAAATGGCCCCTGTGTCCTCTCCTTCTTTGCAGCATGCTAGAACTATTAGCCTAAAGCCTGCCGAGTCTAGATTCAGATGCTTACACTTTCATTTAAAAAATATATATATATATATAGTTCAAATAAATTTATTTTTTAGCCATTCAGAGCCTATGTACTTTATATGCTCCCACAAAACTGCACTCAACATCTGCTAACCGTAGATAAGACAGATCTTATAGCTAGACCTCAACTGGTGACTCCCTTAGGAGCTCTTGACTCACACATTCCTCACTCATTGTTAAGAGACATCACCTAGACTCATACGCTCCCCTCTGATTTCCTCTTCTTCCTCATGAGGTCCCCCATCCTTTCTAGGTGGTGGCTTTGTGCTATTGTCTCTGGTAGACATCTGTCTAAGAGGGACTGTCCCATGCAGCTCAGCCCAAGAAAGCTGTGTTACTGCCTTTTGTCTGTCTGTTCCTTGATCAACCTCGAAATTCTTGAACTTACTGGCATCTCCTTTATAAAATGAAGAAATATTGTTTACCCAGCAGGATTGTTTGGGAAAAGCCTAGGATCATACCTGGAATTTATTTGGAGATCGTTAAATGAGATGCCCTTCTCTTTGGAATTGATTCATATATAGTGCCCCTTGCATGACAGAGAGAGAAGAGGTAATAGCAATTATTCTGCTAGTTACTTAAACACTTGAGAAACCCCTGTTTGAGGCTGGTGGAATGGAGGTACAGGGGTGAACTGAGCAACTTGAATCATTTGTCTCTTTAAAATTTTTTTAATTTTTATTTATTTATGATAGTCACAGAGAGAGAAAGAGAGAGACATAGGCAGAGGGAGAAGCAGGCTCCATGCACCGGGAGCCCGAGGTGGGATTCGATCCCGGGTCTCCAGGATCGCGCCCTGGGCCAAAGGCAGGTGCCAAACTGCTGCGCCACCCAGGGATTCCGAATCATTTGTCTCTTTCAAAGGAATTGATTGGTATCTGCCAGATATCCGCGTTATGTAGAACTTTGAGAACACAACCTTGAAGAGGTTGACTTTCATTCGGTATCATTTCCCGTAGGATGATAGCATCAGAGATGGCTCTCTCTTCCTGGGACCACATATGAGAAATATTTTCTAAATGTACATTAATGAGTGAGTCGATGTCTCTCTTCCTTTTCTTTAGTGATAGGGACACAAGTAAATAAACAAAACAGGTAGCTGCACCCTTGCCCACATGGGCTGTGGCAGGCGCAGTGCAGAACATGGTGGGGAACACACAGGATAAGTGAGTATTCAGAATGCCATGTTCTCAAAGCACACATGACTTCACCTAAACAACCAGAAATGTTTCTATCTCAAAGCATACCAAAATACTGAAGCCAGAATTTTGTAATCATAAACATGTGATTTTTGTGGCTTACTCAAGTCAACAGTTCACTTACCCTTGGAAGCCATTCTTAACTTCCTGTTTGATCACAACAGTAGTGGTCACATTCTCTATCACAATACTATACTTTTAGGGGGTGCTTTTTGGTGTAGCCAACAAGGTTTTTTATTGAACCTTTTTTACTTAATAGGTAGTCTGAATATACTAGGTGCCCCATGCTCAAGGCTCCATCTCTACCGATATCCAGTAACATGTCAGGTTTAACTCAGATGACATATTTTTGAGACTCAGATTCCTCTTCCAAAAAAATGGCAACTACCTATCTATAACAAAATGTTTGGAAAAAAAGAATAAATCAAAATATTCAAAGAAAAGAGATATATTGAAACATAAAATAGACAATGGAGCAGGACTTGGGAGTGAGGGACTGCAGGTGGTGATGTAGCTCTGGCACCTGGGAAAGGATAGAGGGAAGGAAGAAAGTTTGGGGAGGAGGACACGCAGATGGCAAAGTAGCCTTGAGAAAGTCTTTTCTAGGGTAAGGGGAGCACTGAGCAAAGATCATCTGTTAGAGGGATCCCATTTGGGGCCAGAAATGTCTACAACGGCAGTCCTGCCATACACTGTCATGAGCTAGGAGTTACTTGGGAAAGGTTGGCTTCGGTATGAATTCAGAATTTGTGGCACCTGTGAAAGACATCAGCTCACTAGATTCCTCACCACAGGTCTTCTCATCAAGGAGGGGTTGAACTGTAGATGCAATGTCCACCACCACAGTCCACTTGTACAGTTCCACTTCTGAATCTGTGTGTATGGAACAGCAGGAATTGGATCCAAGGAGTACAAAGATCCCAAGCAACCACCATAGCTCGTAGTTCATGTCTTGCTCCCTGGAAAAAGTGTACCTCCTTGGAGCACTCGTCAGGAAGTCTGTGAGAACACAAAGTCCCCCACTGAGTCTCTAGGATGATTCTATATAGGACCATCTTGCTTCCATTTCTTGGTTCCTGAACCAAGTGCATGATTAGAAATATACTTACAGAAGATTCTGATTTTTACCAGTACTGTATTCTGAATAATGTAACCCCCAGCTTCCAGAGAATTTTCTTCAGGCAGGTGCCACAGGTGTCTTCACTAAGTCATTTTAACATTCTTTCAAGACAATTGCTTTCCTTTCTAGGAAAGGGAGATTTCCAGCTGGGAGATCATTAGCCTCTGCCCAAAAATCTGTATTTATTGTCACCTCAGGCCATTTCTCCTTGCACCCAAATAAGATAATCAGGTTCAGCATTTCTATCCATTGGGGAATATTTCCTTCTGTATTGTCCTCCAATACCACACCTTAGCATAGCTTTAATGCAACTACCCTCTGCCTTTGATTTTCATACACATCCCAGGCTGACATATATGTTAGTCAAGCTTGGGCATTTTCCTCTTCTCTCAGGTAGTCGTATGCTATCTTCCTTTTCACACACACACAACCACAAGTGTGATCTGGGGAGAGTAATGGTGTCACTGTACCATGTAACAATGGGTTGGGCGATTTGGACATCCAGCCACTGGTTTCCATTTGGTCTTTCTTGGTCTTAATTCTGATGTCTTATTTTCATTTTATAATGGACTGATACTAAATCCAATAGTCATGGACTCTCCACCATTTAGGTAGTCTGAGTGTATGATTACTTATGCTCCATAGTCCAGTGCTCCATCTCCTCTGGTGTCCAGTAACATGTCAGAAATTAATTTTTGATTGTATTAGATTTCTTGACCACAGATGATGCATGCTTGCCCTAGATCTTCAGGGATATAGGAGGATCTTTGATCTCCCACTGTGGCTTCCCATACTCCATACTGCAACTCTTCCCACTGTCACCACCTCCAATGCTGTAGTTGCAAAGTTGCTTGCATCACTGACCGTGCCTACCACAGAGAACTTTTCTGCTTCAAGCTCACTCAAAGCCAGCAGGTTTCCATGTTGTCCAGTACTAGGGGCAAAGAATCATTCTGGGATGTGTTCTCTTGGCCCTTCTAACTATGACAGCCTTTACTCCAGATGCTAAATACCCAATGTGGGGATTACCCCACTACTTAGTATGGGGTATCCCAATTATACACTCAGAGAACAGAATACTGGGGACATTACCATTAAATGGTACTGGTTTGGAGTACTGGTTTGGAGTATTAAGCTGGATTTTAGCTATAGCTATTTATTGTCTGACTCCCATATACCTGCATTCTAACTGAGAGTCCATGATGTGTTTCCAGTCTCCAAGTGTCAATGCCATCTCCAACTTCATGTCTAGATGTCAAAATGGTGGGGATTTCCTTTTTCCCAGCCTACATAAATGACCACCAACTTCTTTTGGGAAGATCTAGGGGCACATCTACTGTGGACTGCTCTTCCTGCTGTGCTATTGCAGACTCCCTTCTCCCAAATCAGTGAGTTCCAGACCTAAAAACTGTTTTGGGTCCAGGCACTGAACAAGCATCCATGACATTTTCTTTTTTTCCTATATTGGGAATGCTGTCCACAACTCCATGTGCCTTCATTCTTGTCTTCTTCTGAGAGTAAATGGAAGGTATCTTTTTCATTCTGAATCTGTCTATTTTGTCCCTAAGGACATAGTACTCTTTGAACTGAGTCTAGATCTGCCTCTGGGTCAAGTTCCCTCCCTCTACATTCTTGAGCTGTAATGTAAACTTCAGCCCTCCCAACCACCCCTATTTCTGGAGGTTAAGTCTTGCCACCTGGCCTCTATTCCTGGAGGGTTCGCTGACCCCCATGAATATTGGTGAGCAAGCTCTGTGGTGACCCTTCTACTATCTGTCTTGCCCTATAGAGGAGAGCCAGCATGGAAAGTCTTAGAAATACCACTGCCTGTCATAAGCATGGTCTTGATGGCTCTGGTAAATGGGATTGAATGGGCTCTCCATGGAATACGCTCTTCTGGTGGATATTCCAGCTTCATGTGACATAGTCATTCTACTGTGCCCAATTTTCTCAGCCTCTTTATTCTTTCCTCTGTTGTTAGTCACAGCAATTCAGGAAATCCTACTTTGTTCAGCATGGGGCATCACTTTCTCCAGGCTTCCGAGATCTAGCCTAACAGTGAGTCTGCTCTATTCTGGTACTAAGGGGTCTTATCAAAGTGCTAAATCTTTGGTCATGAAAAACTTCTTCTAGTCAGTGAATTATTGCTTGCCCAGCCTTGTGTTCCAATCTTCTTGATCAAACACTCTTAAAATCCAATTCCAGGGATACTCTCTTGGCTCCTGCCAGTGCATGCTAGGTGATGCTTGCAGCTCCTTTAGGGTATAGTATTTTATTTCTACCAGGACCAACAAACCCTATCCTTACCTAATATGGTGAGATTTATCCATAGTTATTGGTCAGTCATCCGAAAGAGCAGACATATGTGGCTCTAGAGGAGAGAATTTATTGCTTTGTTGGTGAGAGTCCCAGCAGGATCTTCCTGCACAAGGGAGGTACTTATTCTCACTAAGAAGGTTCTGGTGGCCCAGGTGAGTCTGTAGAGCTGAAATCTTTAGAAGTATCTATACAAATGTTCCCATTCCATTTTATAGGGCTCCAGGTTTTCCCAACCAAGGCTTTTATTTTAACAAAACAGACCTGCTTTGAATGAGCATTTTTGTCTGGAATATTCTACTATAACTATTAAATCTTGCATTTTCTCCTCTACTATGTCTGCTCTTGGACCTAAGAACACCCAAAATCTACCATCTTAGCAAATTTCAAGTATGCAGCACGATATTGTCAAATATTTTCATATTGCATTATACCAGTTCTCCAGAATTTATTCATCCTGCATAACTGATACTTTTTAAAGATTTATTTATTTACTTTAAAAAGATTGAGAAAGAGAGAGAGAACAAGGGCAGGGGAAGAAGAAGAGCATAACCAAAAAGTCTCCCACCAATCAGGGAGACTGACATGGGGCTTGATCCCATGATTCATGAAATCAGGATCTGAGATGAAACCAAGAGTCAGATGCTTATGCTATTTTTTTTAAAGATTTTATTTATTTATTCATCACACACACACACACACACACAGATGCAGAGACACAGGAGAGAGAAGCAGGCTCCTTGCAGGGAGCCTGACGTGGGACTCGATCCCGGGTCTCCAGGATCAGGCCCTGGGCTGAAGGCGGCACTAAACTACTGAGCCACCTGGGATTGCCCCCAGATGCTTATACTATTGAGCCACTCAAGCACCCAACTTTGTACCTCCTTATTGACATTCTTCATTACATCTTCCCTTAGCTCTATGTAGCCACCATTTTTCTCTGTTCCTATGAGTTTGATTATTTTAGATTCCACATATAAGCAAGATTATATAACATTTGCCTTTCTGTGTCAGGCTTATTCCACTGAGTATAATGTTCTCCAGGCCCATCCATGTTGTCACAAATGGCAGCATTTCCTTCTTTTTTAAGGCTGAGTAGTATTCCATCCATATACATATCACATTTGAAGAAGTAATTATTAAGCAAAAAGAACTTAGAAATTTGGAAAATTCTCAGCCTGTCCACATTGCAGAGAACACCAACAGGGTAGCCAAGTAACATTTGAGCGTGAAGCACAAAAAAATCAGCAACCCCAAAAAGAACTCTGCCAGTTTGAACTGAAGGGTATATAGATGAGATGAAATAGAGAAAGATTGTCAGATTTCTTATATCCTATAGGACAAGACCACAGAGCTATTCAGCTTTGAACATGTGTTATTCTTCAAGAGAAGGGAAGAATGGCCTTGAATACAAGTCAGAGATCATCAAGGTCATTGGCTTGATTCTAAGAGACCAGAGGGCCTCCCATCAAAGACATAGGGGTACAATCCCTGCCTAGTAGAGCTGTGCATGGGTGGGGTCCCCATGGAGAGCCACATGAGGGCAGCAGCTTGCTGACATTGCCACTCCAGTGGGCCTGGAGGGCAGAGCATCAAACCAAAGACTTATTCTCAAGCCTTAAGGTCCAGTGGAATTTGTCATGCTAGGATTTGGACTTACTTGAGACCTGTAACTCTTTCTTTATTTCCTATTATCCCTTTAGGAATGGGAACATCTACCTCATGCCTGTTCCCCTACTGTGTCTTGGAAGCACATAACCTGTCTGGTTTTATAGGTTTGGAACTGGAAAGATACTATCTGTAGTGCACATACTACTCAGAAATGGGTTCTTTGTCTAGCTAAGGAGTGAGTAATCCAGTCTCCGAACTCCATCTCACCACCTACCTTTCCACACCACTCCAAATCACCAGCAGTTCTAGGGACAGAATTAAATATACAAGACATTCTTTGGGGAAATGCCTGCTAGGGACAGAGGAAAGATGGGGCAGGATTTGCAGAGAAAGCCTTCAGACAGAGGTCTAGGTATAGCACCTGTAAATGGAGAGAGGGAAAGAGGGGGTCTATAATAAAGCACTGAAAGTATCTTCACCAGCCTGATGGAAAATCCTAGAAAAAGGATTTCCTAGAGGGGAGTGGTCCTCATGTTGGGCAGAAGTGGCCTGGCTTCAGGCCCAGGCATGCTCAGTCCTCAGCTGGGAGCAGCCTGGGGAAAGTTTGGCTGAGGTGAGGATTTCAACCAAAGATGCAGGAGATTCTCCACAACTTCACTCCTGGCACTCTGCCTCTCAAGGGGAAATTGAACAGTGTGCTTCCATGGCCACAGCACTTCCAAAATATTCACACTCTTTCAACTTGGCTTCAACTTGAAACCTCCCTCGACACAACTTGTTTCCCCCTTTCCTCATTAGCATCTCCTACTTTACATGCTGTTTCCAGGCTGGTAAATGAGAGTAGCATTCTGTTAGACCTGCAGGCAATAGGCAGAAGCCTTATTTACGGCTTTGCAAATGATCCCAGGGACCATGTGTGCAGTGGGTGCATTTGTCAGTTTGCTAATAGTCTGTTCACACACACACACACACACACACACACACACACACACGCATTAACTCTGGGGTTACAGAGAGAGTGCATAGCTTCACCAAGATCCCATGGTCCTTGGATCCAGTGAAAATCAGTTGATTTCCAGGCTCTCAGAGTCAAGATAGATCTCAAGATTTGGGCTTTTCTAAGCACTTTTTTTTTTACAATATCTAATTATCTTTGATCTCTAAATATGACATGATCAGAAAGGAGACTAGTGAAATGTCATGTGCTATGGTTCATTTGACTTTTAAGGGACTTGTAGATCTGGTTGGGTAATCTTCTCAGGTAGTAATGGCCATTTATCAACCCATTTATCAATCAGATATATAGGTGGCAGGGCCTTTTCCAGTTTGTATATTATTAAGTGTTTCTGGTGAAATATATCTGGGAAATAAAATTCAAACACATCTTTTCTTGGAACTTTTTGTTTGCTGGTTCAATGAGTATTATAATGCCCAGGAAGAGAAGAGAGCAAGCAGCATTAAGCAAATGCATTTCCCTATAACCTCTTTATTTTGTGGAGTGTGACTTAACATCTAACCTTACCACACTGTACACTGTGCTTTGGCTAATATATATATATATATATATATATATATATATATATATATATATATATTTTGGCTAATCTTGTATCTGCTACTTGCTGTGTGATTATGCATCCAGAGACATATTCTTTCTGACTGTCCATATCCTCATCTGTGCAATGGGAAGACTACATCCAGCCCATGCTTGCCACTCTCCCTTCATTGAAGGATGGAAGTTGCACATGTGTCCATGGTAAGTGCTCAGAAGGGAGGCAGGCTCAGCTCTATGAGCAAGTGAAGATATAGAGCAAGGCAACAAACAAGAGTAGAGGGGGTCCATGGATCTGGGCCCGTCTCTCAATGTTGCTTTCTGGTCCACAAGGAGATAAGTCTTGAAATGAGAAGAAAGTATTTAGAAACCTTTAGAGCAATGAGATGATGCCATGATAACCAAGCATGTGATCAAGGCCTCCTCTCATTTGTATGGTATTTCACAGAAACACATGGGAAGAGCCAAACAAAACAGGTTCTATCTCATAGATAGTTTGAGAGGTACTGCTTTACAGCATGCTCAATCTCCCACTCCATGAGACTTTTAAATATTAGATAAACCCAAAATGTGTTTCCTTTTTAATATTTAAAAATACTTTCTTTTAAAAGCTTTCTGAAGCTTTAGCTCACTTGGATATAGCTGTCATGCAGCAGATGCAACCTGATGGCCTCCCAACGCTGGAGGCAAACCCACTGCTTATGTACATGCAAGAGCAGAGCCCAGGATGAGGTGTGAAGGCATTAGCAGACCAATGGCTTGTCTATCCACTCTTATGTTTCAAGTTCTGTTCTCCAGTATCTTTTGGCTTTCTCCAGTTCCCAGGAAAGGGCTCCTTCCCCTGCCCACAGTCTTCAGCACCCCTTCGGTGACTTAGTCTACCCTGGTGACACCCAGATAACAAGTCTTGTCATAGGTCTGCCCGTTGCTGTTTTCTTGTTTTTGTTTTTAATCAAAGAAAGAATTGTGCTGAACCAGCGCTAATGCAAATCCTACCTGAAGGGCAGGTGATGGCTCAGAATAGAGCCTGAGGTGGATCCAAGGAGAAATATGGGAGAAATAATGATTACAATAGCTCAGTAGGGAGAAAAACATATTTTTTAAGAAAAAGTACTGATAATGAAAAGTAGGTCAGGGCCCAAGTGAATATGCGGTCAGGGGATGAGTTCAGTAAAAAATCCTTCTGGAAAGAGACATGTTTGGGGAAAGGAGGCTGGAGTCCACAAGTATTCACAGGGAAGAGTTTGCTCAGGGCTCGGACAAAATCTGACCCACATAGTGGTCTCTGTCCTCATCTTTGTCTGAATCCACTTCATGCATAGACATTCCTCATGTCTGGCACCTGGCAATAATGCTACAAATGCCCTGGTTCCATTTTGGTGCCATTCAGAAAACAACACCAGGTTATCTGTTTCCTGCTCCTCATTTTATTTGTGTGAGGGCTGCTATTGCTAATCTAATGTCCTTTTGGCTATAAAACAAAAAGTCTGAGGAATAATTGTCCTTGATATGAGCATAATAGAGGCTGCCTAATGTTTTTAAGATGGGGTGTGTCCAGTTACACATGATAGGTTATAAAGACATTGCAGATTTTATGTTCTGAAATGGGCTCAGCATCCATTAACCTGTACTAAAGGTACACACAAAGAAAGACAACAAGGAAAAGGCAACATGCCAAAGGAGAAAGATGCAAATTTACCCAGAATAAATTCTGCTGCTGTCAGAAGCTCAGACTCTGTCAAGAGAGATGGCAAGGCTTGATTATGCACACGTAATGAAAAGAGTTTTAGGCAAATATTTGCTGTACACACCAAATATTTTATGTAAGTTCTCAGGAAAAATAGCTTTTAACCTGGCATAATGTTTTCTTTTTGATTCTCCATCCATCCATCCATCCATCCATCCATCCATCCATCCATCCATCAATCCACTTGTCCATCCATCTACCCACCTACTCATCCATCCATCCATCCATCCATCCATCCATCCATCCATCCATCCGTTCATCTATCCAAACACTGTCTTACATATCTCCTCATCTGTGCTTCCTTTTCACCATTGCCATAGACATTCTTCTTCTGTTACTCCTACATCTTCAGTGATATAGGAGAGGAGGGTGGGCAAAATATATTTAAGATTATTGTTAATAAGTGAACCTAATTTATATCTTGATATACTATTTCCTTCTCTCTCAGTTAGGAAAACTTAAATCAATCCAAGATAAACAAACATCTCCTTCTCAGTCAAGTTGGGGTTTTCTACCTGCCCTTAATCATATCTCTGGAGCGATTTTTACAAACTTCAGGCCATTGGTCCATGCCAATCATATGAATGTAAGGGATCATGGATCTTGTTTGATGACATCAATTCACTTTACTATCTGCTTATTTTATTAATGTCCTTCCTGGTCCCCAGTCATCAGTCCACAGTGTTTTTTTTACCCTTCCCTCCTGTCTCTGAGGGCATTCAGACAACTTGTTATCTTTCATCTAATTGTGGCCCCTTGCCAAGGATATGGGACATGTGAGTATTGTCTCCTCTGACATTCTGCAGCTAGAAAAATTTAAGAACCCAGCTTAGACCCTCTTTTTTTTTTTTTTACCACATGCCACCCCACATTATTGACTATACCTCTGCCACACTCTGCAAGGAAATTTTATGAGATTTGGAGCCAAACTAACCACCCATTGGTTGGTAATGATCTTTGTGGTCGTTGGTCATTAGATCTTCAAATCTGTTTTTATAGTCTATATTTTGCAGTCCCACTGCAAACAGTCTTGGTTCTCTCACAGACCAAAAGATAGGAAGAAGAATTTTAAGGACCTCACCCACGTTTAAGTTTTTCCTTCTTTTCATACTTTCTCCCTTGAGAAAGTGAGCCCATGAGAGTTTTATCAAATTTAGGATGAGAATAGCAACTCCTCTTTATCGAATGTTTTTCTCAGTCTATTAGGTGCAAAGTATATTTTATGTTCTGAGTCTTTTGGTACTTGTGAAACCACAAAAATTATAAAAACATTCAGGAATAAAACCTTGACTTCCAAAATTTATTTATTTATGAGTTTCAAAAGACCACTTGGAAAATCAAAAACAAAGTATTGAGTATGTGTGTGGATGCCCAGGGGTGCAAGGCCTTGCAGACCTGTTGGATTGGTGTGGGGAGTCTAATGACTATCTCAACTCACCATCCTACTAGCCCTAGGCTTAGCACAGCCTGTGATTTTGCTTCATATCCTATAGCTGCCCACCACTTTTACTTCGTGCTTCAGCTTTGTCTAATCACTCTCAGATCTGCTGAAACCTGCTATGTTGCTATAAGATTTCATGACTTTGAACAAAACTCTCTCTCTCTCTTTTTGTAAGGGCTTTTGTCTACATGGAAAACTCTATTCATTCTTTCAAAACCAACTCAAGAGTTTCTCCCTTTGACATTTCTAAGTTAAATCAAACACTCCCTTACCACCAAAGCTTCTATTTGAAACTCACTGAAATCTGTTTTTTTTTTTTGTTTTGTTTTGTTTTGTTTTTTTACTGACTTCCCTCTCTCTCCTCAACTAGATTATGAGTACCTTAGAACCTAGGGCTATGTTACACATTATGTAAACTGCATCTCCATTGTCTGTACAGCATATTGTACATAATAGGTACTCAGTAATTAAAGGGAGAAATGAAGGGAGAGAAGAGGGATTTCTGAGACAGAAGGAAGAATAAAGGGAGAAAAAAAGTTTTGTTGTATATCTAGGTGAGTAAAGTACTAGTAAGCAATAAAAGCTAACATTTGCCTCTAACCTACACTGTACTAGTCACATACTTTACTTAGATTATTTCATTATACATGACAATTTTATGTTCTCATTTCACAGCTGAGGATTCCAAGCTAGAGAAAAGTCAAACAATTTTATTCACCCAACAGGTGGTGGAACCAAGGTAAGAATCCAAAGAAACTTGATCCTAAAACCTACATCCTTTCCCACAATGCTCTACTGCAAAGTAGCTAAAGTTGAGGTTGCCGAAAATTATCTTAGTACCTGCCTTCGATGCTGTTCTAGTGGCTTTTCTGTTGCTCTTTGCTTTTTCATGAACTCCCCTTGAACATCCACCTTCCATTGGGCACATTCTCTTCCCTCAATTAGGGCTCTGTTTTTTTGCTACTTCCTTTTTATAGACATTATAACATAAGATCTGGCATCAGAAACCCTGTTTGGAATTACAACTCTGCCATACATTATCTTCTTATGAGTTATTTATTCCTTTGAAGCCTGGTTATTCTCCAAATGTAGGTTGTTGTGAAGACCAAAAGAGATAACTCACAAATTATTTCATAAATGGGAATTTTTATTAACATGCTGCACTGAGATACTGGAAGTTGTGACTGTCCAGAGCTTGTATATTATTATGTTCTTTGCACCTCAAAACTCTGGTCATTGCATGTCTAATTGATGTATTGCTTAAATTACTGGGAAGACTATGAGGGGTTCACAAGAAGTAGGGACAGAACTCTGTTGTGCCATGATGGCTCAGGTTGAAGTGAAATTGATTGGAGGACATGCAAAAGGTGTTTTAGAACATGGGGTTTCACAATACTGAGTCCCACAGTTACCCTCCCTTCCTCCCTGGGAACAGGCAGCGCTATGGAAACTCAGTCTTTGACCTACAGGGAGACAGAATTTTTATTTTTATTTTTTCTAATGGAGGATAAAAGACTGGAACTTATCTGTTCTGAGCCAAGCAATTCCAAAAAAGAAGGCAGGACTGAAGTGACTGGGGATTGTTCTTGGTGTGACTTTTGGTGTGTGGAGTTTGGTATGGAATCTAAAGGCAATTTCTGCCAAAAATAATCACAAAAGTGGTGAATAAGTAGTTCCCCTGAACATATGGGACAGAGGATCTCTCTTTAAACAAGGAAATGATGTCAATAGATACATGGATGAAACTTTCTTTGTTTTTCTAGAGGCCAGAACTTGGACCAGTGGGTGGTTTACGAGAGTTGAGACTCAGATCATCTTAAGGAAGAAGTCCAATAATTTGAGTTAGCTATCAGGTGAATGAACTGATGAAATTCCTAGCAGAGGCAGAAAGACATCACAAATCTAGGACTGCATAATTTATCAGAAGGGCATGTCTGGATGATACTTAGATTATCTGGAAGGATCCAGGTCTCAGCTGAGCCATACAGCCCTGACAAGCCACTGTGTGGTCCAAAGAATCTTACTTAACTAATCTGTGCCTGTTATATCATTTACAAAACAACAGCTTCCAAGTAAATAAGTCTAAATTTGCTTCCTGACCTAAAATTCTAGAAACACAACCCATCAAATTGTTCTTTCTATTCTTTTCTCTATTGCCTTTTTTTGTATAAATTCACAAAATCTTTTGTAAGTACATTACACCTGCTACCATTTTATACAGCTTTGTGCACACACACACAGAAAAAAAAATGTATTCCTGAGGAAAATCAAGGGCTAAACTACAATCCCCAAAATAAAATACAATTGGCTTAAAATAGTAGGCTCAATAAGATTATCTTGATGCTAAATCACACTAAAAATAAAATAAGAATTCTTCATGATAAACTATAACATCTAAGCCAGAATTATGCTTAAGGCTGGCCTACATTCTGATAGCAAAAATGAAAAATTGAAAAGCAATGGTACACCCTGAAATAAATTGGATAATATGGATACTTGAAATGATGAATATTCCCAGCATTTTCTTTTGTTTATTATGTCCTGAGAGTCTACAGTTGATTTCACAGATGATTATACATCACTTTAAATATTGAAGAACCATTTGAAACACTCAAAAAGAAAAAAAAGTAATGCATTGTTCTTAAGAAATTCTTAAGGCTGATTATGCTCCATTCAGTACAATAGATTTTATTCAATAAATTTCCAACACAGTAGGAAAAAAAGAGATGCTTTTAGTGTACCCACATTAATAGCTGAAGATGTGTCTTTCTATTTTATAAGAAACATCCATTCTTCCTTGCAATGTTTCCAGTTGGTCTCTACAGAGTTCAAAAGCAGTTTTGCTCATTGAAAAAAAAATGCTAAAGACTGAGAGCACTGGCCATCCACTTTGGCACTCTTGGAGAAAACAGTGTAGCACATGCCTCTCCCTCACAGGCTGTGAGACCTGCATTAATGCTGAGTAATTAACTGAGTGGTTAGTTCCCACTGAGGAGCCAGGAAGGTCTGGTGAATCAGTTTCTTCTGGACTTTCCTTTGGGGCCACTTGCTTTGAATGTGTACCCATTGAACTAAGAGGAATTCATGCTAGTGATTAGGAGCAAAAGTGAGATGCTATTACAACCCCAGGTTCTCTAGATGTTCCTGTGTTTCCTGGAAGGAAGTCCCCTCAGAAGCGATGCTGAAGTGCGTGTGGATGTTATGTAACTTCATGACTCATTGTCTGCTTTTCTTCTTTTTAAATACCGTGATGAGCACTGGGTGTTATATGCAACTGATAAATCACTGAATACTACATATGAAACTACGTATGTACTTTATGTCGGTTCTTTGAATTTAAAGCAAGCAAGCATGTCGACTTTAATCACCATATAACTCATTAAATCCTTGGAACTGGGACACCTGGGTGGCTCAGTGGTTGAGTGTCTGCCTTTGGCTCAGGGCATGATCCTGGGTCTGGGGATGGAGTTCCACATTGGGCTCCCAATGGGGAAACTGCTTCGCCCTCTGCCTATGTTTCTACCTCTCTTTCTGTGTCTCTCATGGATAAGTAAATAAAATCTTAAAAAAGAAAATCCTCAGAACTTATTAACCATAGAGCTGACAGTTTGTATCTTTTTATCTACTTCTCCCTATTTCCTCCACTTCCCAGCCCCTGGTAACCATTTTTCTATCTTTGGTTTCTCTAAGTTTGCTATGTTTTGTTTTGTTTTGGTTTGGTTTGGTTTTGATTATACATGTGAGACCATGCAGTATTTGTCTTTCTGTGTCTAACTTACTCCACTTAGTGTAACGCCTTCCAGGTCCATCCATGTTGTCATAAATGGTAGGATGTTTCCTTCTTTCTCAAAGCTGACTAATATTCCATTGTATACATATATAAATACACATATTATATATGTGTGTATATATACATATAATGATGGACATTTAGGTTGTTTCCATAACTTGGCTATTGTGACTAATGCAGCAATAAACATGGGAGTGCAGATGTCTCTTGGATATCCTGTCTCCATTTCCTTTGGACATTTATCCAGAAGTAGGCTCAACAGATCGTATGGTAGCTCAACATTTAGAGGAAACTCTGATCCACAGGGGCTGCACCAATTTATGTTCCTGCCAACAATGTACAGGATTCTTTTTCTCCACATTCTCACTGACACTTGTTACTTCTTGTCTCTTTGATGATGGCCATTCTAATGGGTGTGAAGTGATATCTTACTGTGGTTTTGACTTCTGTTTTCCTGATGATGAGTGATGTTGAGCACTTTTTCATGTACCTAGGTGCTGGCCATTTATATAGCTTCTTTAGAAACATGTCTATTCAGATCCTCTGCCCATTTTTTAACCAGATTGTTTTTTTTTTGTGTTTTTTTGTTTTTTTTTTTTGTGTGTGTGTGTTTTTTGCTATTGAGTTGTATGAGTTCTTTGTGTAATTTGGGTGATGCACTTGATTATGTGCACTTGGCTCTTAGGAACTTGGGAAATATAGAGTAAATCTTTGTGGATTTGACTCATTCTTACAGTAGTAGTAGCATTGGTTTTTGAGCCATTTCTTGTTATGTTTCTAGTTGTATAGAGAGCTCTTTGTATGGAGCTGTGGGGGAGAGAAGGGTGGCTCCCTTCCTCTCTGTGTGACACAGAAGGGAGAAGTCACTTCCTGTCATTTATGTGCTTTTCCCATTGCCTTAGCAGTATGGCTAGTCAAGCAATAGCACTTGTTCAGTTGTTCATATTGTATGCTCCTTGTCTCAGGGTTCAGTCAGTTACTACCCATTCAGGACACCTACCTCACCATTGTCTCTGGATCTTACTTAACTATAGTACGATTTAGGATATTCTGGCCCAAAGGTAGCATCCAGTTGGTCTGCTTCTAGTTCAACTGTTGTCCTGAGCCTCCTTTTGGGACCTGGGTTTCTGTTTTATTCCTCAGATCTCTGATGTACTCATGCAACTCCTATCTGGTTCACTGTAATCCTGGCCTTGTGTCTAAATTGTCATCATAGATGATGACTTCTGACAAAAGGAATGGATCTCATTGTGGTGCCAAGTAAGGGGGCAGCAGACATGATATCCTTTTTCATTCTAGCAGGGATAACAAAACTAGTATAAAGAATGCCAAATAAATATTACTTAATACTCAGGAAATATTACTTGAATATTACTATGTACTAAAGCTCTGCTAAATACCATAGCAGGGACTGGGGGAAAAAATGAAGAATGAAGAAGCGATCCTCAGTCTCATGGAGATTCAGGTCTACTGGCAGGTGGTGGTGGTGAAACCAGGTAGAGTATGGTAGGGAAGAATCAAATCAGAGGAATCAGGCAGAGAAATGAGAATGACTCCAAAGTGAAAGATCCAAATCAATGACAGCAGGGGATAGTGACCTGGTTTGAAGAACAGATGGTGGAGAAGTGCCCTGATATACAAGTGGGCAGGAACAGGTGCCATTTTATAGAGCCTCTTCTGGGGAACCTATTTTAAGGAGCATCAGAGCCCTGGAGCAGCCCTAGACAATCATCTTTGAAACTCATCTTGTGTGACGCCTGGGTGGCTCAATGGTTGAGTGTCTGCCTCTGGCTCAAGGCATGATCCTGGAATACGGGATCGAGTCCCATGTCGGGCTCCCTGTGAGGAGCCTACTTCTCCCTTTGCCTATGTCTCTGCCTCTCTCTCTCTCTCTCTCTCTCTCTCATGAATAAATAATCTTAAAAAAAAGAAAGAAAGAAAAGAAACTGATCTTGTACTTCCAGTTCTCCTACTCCTAGAGTCCCTGCTGGGCTCCTCCCTCTTCATGACCTGAGATCATTTCCCTAACTTCCATATCATACCTTTCTTTAGCTGAATACAGAGTTTTCTGAGCCCTGTACATCTGAAGCAAGATTCTTCCTGGCCTCTAGTCTCAGTTGTCTTAGTTGAGCAAACTCCCACACCACCACCATTTCTTCATGTTAGATCATGTTGATGTCCAGCCTCCTTGTTGGCTGTCTCCTATGGACTCCCACATGCCCCAGTTCATGTATTCAGCCTGATTGATATTGATCATGTCTTTTCCTCCTAATCTCTCCCCAGTACTTGCCTCCTCCTCAAGGTTGCATTCACAGTCTCTGATCATGGTCCTCCCTTTTTGCCCCAGCCCAAACATGCCCCAGACATGAACATAGCTTCACTTTCCCATCATTTTAGCCATTACAGCTGCACGAGTGTTCTTCCTCACTTGACTTGGAAGAAAAAATATCCCTCTAATTTTGTTCTCTTTAAAAATCTTCTGGGTTGTGTTACTTTTTTTTTGCGGGAACCTTCCAGGTAGAAGTCTTTAAGACATTGAATTTAAATTTCAGTTGCCTTTTCTCCAGTCATCAGGAAAAAACAAACAAAAACACTTGTCCTCTATCTCCCACTCCCAAAGATGATTGACAAGTGTGGGGAGATTCTCAGATGAAGATTAATTCATGTCAATTTGGACTTTCAGTTAATAATGATTAATGAATAAGATTCCCTCTTTTCCTTACCAAAGAAATTGCAGATAGCTAGGTTAGATAACTAGGGGCAGAAGGGTGCCATGAGCAGAAACTTGTCTATTTGCTCCAATAAAGCTTCATGATCCCAGTACAGAGCAAGTAAAAGCTGATGATTTAGCAGCAGCAACCTTTCTCTCTGCTGACTAAAACTGAAATCTGAAAGATGAATATTGGCCCCTGGGCCATGTATCTTTGAAAGATACTTATTTTAAAGAGTACAGAAATTATTCAAAAATGTAAACCAAATTCTACTTTCCCAAGTGTTTACATAAATCAATATATAACAAATGGCATGCTATTATATGAAAAAGGAATGTGCTTGTTCTTGGAATATATAGTGCCAGATGCTATATATAAGCATGTCTTTACATATTACTTTTTTGCTTATTCACCCAAGAGATGAAAACATTATATTCAACAAGGAAAAGGAATATGATCGTTTCGATGCCAGAAAGAGCTACATATGAAAACACAAATGGACACACAGGGGAATTATTTGCATTATCTGGATTAGGAATCAAAACTCATACCTGCATTTGAAGAGTCCAGATAAATGAAGATATAGAATCAATTGCTGACTGTTCACTTTATGTACTAAAAACCTCTCAAACCTATCCACTATTTCAAGCCAGCTGTCAATTCCCAAGAATCCCTCCTTTTGACCAGGAGGGATAAACTTAGTGATTTAATAGATGCATAAAAATTCTCCCAAATTATAAGGATTATAACATTGTGTGGGTCACTAGTGACATAGGATGGGCATGATTTTATTTTGCTAAATAAAGATATTTTAGAGTCACATCAACCACTATTGCCAACATTTGTACAACAAATGTTAAAAGAATTGGAAAAAAAAACATTTAAAATGACTTTCAAAATACGTTCTTTCCAATTGAATGCACTGATTTGCATTGCATAAAAAGAATTCTGCATTATCTTTACCCTTCTTACCTTGCCAGAGGTCTGTGCAAACTTCCTCAAGGAGCAGAAGGGTCACACAAAGCCTCAGCTTTCCACACAGTCTTTATTGAGTCTTTCTAACCCTATTTCTCTCTCTGGGTCCTTCTTATATCAGCCAAAATAATAATCCTTAACAGGGAAAGCGCTAACTTGCTTAAGACCTTCTGTGGCTCACCATCATCTTCAGAATGAAGTTTATGTATATTTTTTCCTTTTTGTTTCTTTTCTGAGACAGACAAACTCTGTAGGTTCTGGGGTTCTGTGTTTCTGTGGATTCACCTTCAGTCTGTTTCCAGTATGCACTGTGCATGGTCCTGCATTGCCAGATTCACCTGGTCCCTAACCAGGCAGGCTTTGTCACATCCTCTTACTTTGGCAAATGCTTTGCTCCTGTTCTCATGTGACAAACCCTTCCCTAGCCTTCCAGTCTCAAATCCAGTTCCCACTTTTTGCCCTGAGTCTCTAGGCTGCATTTTACTCATTCATTCAGCAAAGACTTATTGAGCTCTGCTGTGTGCCAGGCAGATAGAGCAGAAAACACAACAGGTAAAACCCTTGCCCATATGGAACTTATATTCTTACATCTTCTTTTCCCTAAGCTGCCACTACATCTTATGTACAATACCATCATAGTATGAGGCTGTGTGATTTATCTTCCAAAACAAAACCCTTTGAGAGTAAATGGGATGCTATTCATACTTATTACAAGAAGACAGGTATTGTCCTGTCAAACTATCCATGGCAAACTGGGATGTTTGACAACCCAACTACAGAATGTGTCACTATTCATTAGCATCTGGGACTTCCCTAAGAATTCTGTATGCATAGCACCCAGCACACACCACGGACATGGTCGGCAAGTAAAAATATCTTGACTTGTTGAAAATGCTGATTCATTTAATAATGAGTAAATTAATGAACAAATAATCACAGCTTTCTAACTTTGCATGGGTGGATGCTGGTGTGTTCCTCCAATAAATCATCCAGTATTAATCAGAGCACTTTCATAGGCTACATGTGACAAAAGCACAACTCAAATGAAATTAGGGTAGAAAAAGGAATATGCCTGATTCAAGAGATTTAGCCAGATATGGCTAGATATAGGAGTTCACATAATGTGATCTGGTTCTCTCTCTTAATATCTCTCTCTCTCTCTCAATCTCTCTCTCTCTCTCTCTCTCTCTCTCTCTGCATTTTCAGTCTCACTTCTCTCTGCTTGGCCTCATTTTGACCTTCCACATATAGAGTGAAGATGGTCCCCAGAAGCTATAGGCTTTTTGGCTTGTTACAACTTATGATCCCAGAGAAAGAGATAGATGATTTTTAAGAAGAATTCCAGTTGAAGTTCCAAGGAGAGCTTTGATTGGCCTGGCTTGAATAACTTGTTTGTTCTTGAGAAGAAGAAAGAAGAAGAAAAGAAGAAGAAGAAGAAGAAGAAGAAGAAGAAGAAAGAAGAAGAAGAAGAAGAAGAAGAAGAAGGAAGAAGAAGAAGAAGAAGAAGAAGAAGAAGAAGAAGAAGAAGGAGGAGGAGGAGGAGGAGGAGGAGGAGGAAGAGAAACATTACTTACTATTTACACAGTGCTTATTTTATGTCAAGTGTTGTCTTAAATCCTTGGCGTGACATCTCCCCTTTGCGTCCCATAGTAATCCTACATGCCAAGCATTGTTGCTTGAATTTCAAAGAATTAGTAGGATTCTCTCAGGGTGGAAATAGAGTGACTTTCAAAGGACAGATTTTGAAAAGAATATAAGTAGTTTTCCTCAGCCCCAAGAAATTGCTCAAATGCCAGTTTAATCCAAATATTCTAGAAAGTGTTGATTAAATAAGAAATGAGTAAATCTCTTTACAATTGACTAGTGCAGGTGCACAACAGTCAAGCTTGCATTCTTCCCCCTCTGTCCGGAAGACCTGTCTACCCCCATAAACAGAAGGTCCAGGGCTTGGATCCTAGAGTCAGAGAGCAGGCGTTTGAGCCCAGCTAACCCATTTGCCCTCTGTGGGATCTTGATCTAAATAGCTAATCTTCTAATCCTCAGTTCCCTCATCCATATAATGGAGATACTTGAAGGTTACGTGAACACTAATTTAAAGGGATACAGGGAGTTATTCTATATTTTGGCAAATTGAACACCAATGAAAAATAAATTAAAAAAGGAAGATATGAAAAAAAAAATAAAGGGATACAGTCAGTACTCATCATAGTGCCAAGTCTAAGTGCTTGCTCAAAAACAAGCACTTGTTAGCTGTTGTTAGAGCCAGTTCTGGGAATGCATGACCTGTGGGACCAGACAGAGGTTGGTTCTCGGAAGAGCACCTTTCTTGGTTTAATGCTCCACTACCCCCTTCTTGAAATTCTTAATAATTTTATCTTTGGACCTGTATTTTGTTAGTGAAGACCAAGGGCACAGTATGATGTGCCCTTGAGCAGAGGAGATGATGCACTATGTACCAAATATTCTTTGCTCTCCATTCGCATGTAGCACTGCTGATCGCCATGAACACAGAATTCCAGTGGATTCTTGTCGCGGAGGCGTTCAATGAGACTCAAAGCCAATATAAGGTAACTGTGTTGTGTCTTTGATTGAATAGGGTGCTGACAGCTCAGAATTATGCTTTGTGTTTGAACCAGAACTTAACTTCGCAAACAAATAAGGCAAGGTCATTCAAAGAAACACAGAAGACCAAGAACCATAGCACATTCTCTCCTACTGTGTTCCTTCCCTACATCAGCCGACAACTCAGGCTGAAAATGTTGACATAGAAGGGAAAGGAAGATGGGATGATGTGCAGTTTCTTTACCTTCCATCCCTTGCCTACTCATCAGTGAGGCAGAGGAGAGAGTATTGGTTGGATATGCACATTAAAAAGAAGTGAAAGAGAACAGCTGAGCTAGCTCGGTCCACCATCCCCACTGCTGGGGTGAGAATGAGATACACGTGTACAGAGGATTCAGCACAAATTGTGGTGCAATCTCGGTGTTTCTGAATATGAATAAATGCTCTTATACATACATTTAAGATTGGCATTGCACAGTACGAAACTGAATGGAAAAACTCAGGCTAGTAATTTAAAGTTTTAATTTTTATTGACTGAGAATGTCATTAAATGCAAATAAACCCACTGGGACAACTGGAGAGAGGGGCCACAGAGAAAAGGAAAAACTTTAATTTCTTTAATGGTATTTCTTCTTCTGAATTTTGAATAAGGGATTCATATTTTCATTTTGCACTGGGTTCACAAATTATGTAGCCAACCCTGGCTGTATTACATTATTTCATCCTGAGAATGAATCTAGGCCTACCTAAACCCCACTGCCTCCAGGATGACCGCCTGGATTACTTGGCCCAAATCTCTCTCTCTTTCCATCTTTGTTAATCTGGTACCATTTCTCTTAAATGTCTTTGTTAGCACAAGCCCCGTGTGACTTGTATATAGCCCTGTCTTGTCAGTTACTGTGAACTCCTTGGGGTGGGGATCTTGTTTTGTTCTGCAGCATCAGAGCTCTCACTTAGCTGTCAGCCCCTGACAGTCATCAATTAAAACTTTCTGAATTGAACCACTGGCCTCTTTGGGAACTCCTTGATCTTATATGAATTTCTCTGCAGGGGCTCACCCTGGATGTTGCACTTTGATTGAATTCAATCTAATGCCCGGAAGCATCAGGACATCACTTTTCTCAGGAGAGTTTTCTTCCACATTCCAATGTGAGTTTTTTGATCTCAGGCATTCAGGATGATATGCAGATTTCATTGGCTGCCCCAGGGAAGGACCTCCTTTCCTGGGGCAGCCAATGCATTCTCCTCCACCACCCCAAAACCCCAACAATTCTTCTCTGGCTTCTTGCTTTCTCTGAGCCAAGTCTTTGGTCTGGTGAGTAGCCCAGCAGGCAACAGAGGGCTCTTTCTTTCTCTTTTAGCAGAAAGACAGGAGCTGGCTGCTAAGAATAGACTGTGTGCTCTTGGGGCTGGGTCTCTAACCTGTTCCCTGCTGGAGGGGTCCTTAGAGTCAGAAGTGATAGCTTAAACATGGAGCAGATGAGGCTGCTTGTCGTCCTTGGAATAAACTCTGGAGTCCTCACTGTGACCTTGAGTCTACTGTGATTCAATCCCTGATCTCTCTCACCATGGCCCCATACCAAGCCTATACCCTCCTGGGTATGAACATCTAAAGGCCCCTACCCACTCTTCTGTACCAGCCCTGCCTTACTCACATGGTCCCCTGTACTCTGAATGACCTAATTTCTCTTCACTCAACTCAGTTTATTCACTTTTTTTTTGGTTAATTTCTCCTTTAAGACCTATCTTAAACATAAAATATGGTTACTCATTTGGGAATATAAAGGAATCCTTTTCTTAAGCCTTCCCTAGAGGCGGAAAATATATTAAGAAACCCTGTATGTCTATATATATTGCAAAAGAATGGCAATCCTATAGAACCAGAAGGAAACACAGGGGTGTGATCTTGTGATAGGGAAAATCTTTCTAAGCATGATATTGAAGGCAGAAATATAAAAGTTTTTCTTAGAAGGCAAGAAGGAAATGCAAATAAAATCTACCATATCAGTTTGGCAAAGATTGTTTTAAGTGATATTATCTGCAGTGCAGTAGACCTCATTCAGCAAATACTTCTTTCCTCTCTACTCCACTGATTGGGGTTTGCCATGTGATTAGGTGAATTAATTATACTTCTTCATCCCTTGACTGGGGCTTGGCCATATGACTTGATTCAATCAATCCACTAAATTATTCAGCTGATGGATATTATCTGAGCAATGCCATAGCATGTGCTCACATGGTAAAGATTATCCTCTTGCGCACTTGCCTTTCACTGTGAGGAGAATGTGCCCTTGATATCTGCTAGTTCAGGTATCTGAGAAATTAAGAGACAGTAGAGCACAATCTAAACCTCACTCAGATCTTGGAACCCACTAAACTAAGCCCTGTTTATAGTGGCCAAACTCCAGCCAACACATAGCCATGTAAGCAAAGAACAAATTCTACATTGTCAAGGATACCACTGAGCTCAGGATGGTGTGTTACAGGGGTGTGTTTTCACCTTCAGTCAAATATTCTCTATAAATTGCATGAGCTATTCAACACTTTGTTATAAAAGAGACTTTGTGTTAGATGATTTTTACATTTTATTTATTTATTCCTGAGAGACACAGAAGAGACAGGCAGAGACAGAAGCAGGCGCCTCGCAAGGAGCCCGATGGGGGACTCAATTCCAGACCTCAATCTGGGACCTCGGGATCCAGCCCAAGCCGAAGGCAGACGCTCAATCACTGTAGCAAAACCTACTTGACACAACGTTTGATAATGGTGAGAATGTAGAGGAATGATGTTGGCTATTCTAGTAAGAGAACTGAGAAACATTAAGGAAGGGAAGAAAGAAGGGTTTTTCACCAAGAATTCTAAAAGAATGGGGAGAGAGAAAGGAAGAAGAGGGAGAGAGAAAGGAAGAAGATCTTATATTAAACTGTTTTTTTACTGAATTGCTGTGCCTAAAATAATCAGTTATGATTTATAATAGAAGCAAACATCAAAACCAAGTAATCAAACAAAAGGATAAAGCAGAAACCACAGCCATGTTGCCACATACGATTATCATGTTCACAATGATGATGCTGATGCAGGTGATAACTTGCATCCATGTAGCATTTTTCAAAATAAAAAAGCTCCTCATAAATCCATCAAGCTCTAACTTATTCCCATTTACAGATAAAGAAACAGAGAAGTTTTACAACTTTCCCAAGGTCATTGGCGGTCCTGAGATTTGACTGAAGTTCCTCTCACTCCTAAGGTAGCGCCTTCAGCATTGCAGTACTTGTCCCTGGCTGTCTGAGTTTGTCTACATGACTAGTGTACATGAATTTCTGAAAGATCCATCATGTGCTTTTTTTTCCAACTCTGGGAAATGGAGCTTGTTAACAATCACATCTATACGGATGGCTCCCAACTTATGATGGTTTGACTCACAATTTTTTGACTTTATAATGATGTGAAAACAATACATATTCAATAGAAACTACACTTTGAATTTTGAATTCTTATCTTCTCCCGGGCAAGCACTATGCAGTATGACCCTCTTTTGTGATACTGGGTGGTGGTAGCAGGCTTGGCTCCCGGGCAGGTACAAGATCACGAGGGTAAACAACTGACCCACTGACAGCCAGTCTGTGCCCATACGACCATTCTCTTTTTCACCTTCAGTCAAATATTCTCTATAAATTGCATGAGCTATTCAACACTTTGTTATAAAAGAGACTTTGTGTTAGATGATTTTAACATTTCATTTATTTATTTATTCCTCAGAGACACAGAAAGAGACAAGCAGAGACAGAAGCAGGTGCCTCGCAAGGAGCCCGATGGGGGGACTCGATTCCAGACCTCAATCAGGGACCTCGGGATCCAGCCCCAAGCTGAAGGCAGATGCTCAACTGCTGAGTCACCCAGCATTTCGACTTTGTGTTAGATGATTTTGCCTGACTATAGGCTAAAGAAAGTGCTCTGAGCCTGTTGAAGGTAGGCTAGGCAAAGTTGATGTTCATTAGGTAAGGTGTAGTAAATGTGTTTTTGACAAAATATTTTCAACTTGCGATGGGTTTATTGGGATGTAACCTCACCGTAAGTCTAGGAAGATCTGTAATAATTATTCAGTGATGGTTTAGAAGGCCTGAGTTCAGACTTTTCTCAGATCTTGTCAATTCCCATTATGGGACACTGCCCAGGATATTCCTCATGAAAGGATAGTAATTGCTCATTATTCAAAGGATTCAATTAAGGGGCCTTTCATCAAAGGATTTTAAGTACTTGCTGGACTCCTTCAAAGGTAGTGAATATGTTTACAGAGAGAGCCAGAAAGAGGGAGCAGCATTCAGAGAGGGAATGTTTGATGCACTGTACCAGGGAGGCTGCTGCCCACATGGAGAAATTATGGTAAATGGAGCTTTGCTTTGAAAGTTGCAAAGGACAGCTTTGTACTCTCAACCCTCTACTATAGCTAGTAGTGTTTTGAAGGATTAAAAGTGTTTTTAAGCCAGTTTGTTTTTAAAGATCTAAGAACGCTATAAAAAGTTTTTGGTCGAGAAAGACTGAATTGATAGTATCTGTAGGGGCAAGCTCCACACCCTGAGAGGTACAGTCATGGAGAGTGGGAAAGGATGGTGACTGTGGGTTAGCAGCCTGGGTTTAAGTTTTACTACTCACGAGCTTTGGGAACTTGGACAGTCTTTTAATCTCTCACATTTGTTTTCTTTTTTCTTCCTTTCTTCTTTTTTCTTCTTTCCATTCTTCTGATCTTTTGCTAACATTTATAGAAATCCTTTTATGTCATTAAAGATGTGTTTCTGTGTGTTTGCATGTGTACATGTGTGTGTGCATGTATAGAAATCTTAGTCAGTGGTAAGTAAAGTACTTGATTGTGATCACATGAGTGAAAAGTCTAGAAAGTTGAGCTTCTGTGGGACCAAGGACAGAGACAGAGCTATAGCTATATGTCTTCGTCTTCGTGGATCCAGTTTTCTTGGCTCTTTCAACATTATGCTTTGTTCTTGAACTTCACCGTCTGCCACATTGATGATAATTTCATGATCATAATGTCTCTGCAGGACACAGAATGTCCCATTCCATTTCCCCACTGAGAAGAGGCTATCTGTCTGTTTCTAAATATTTGGGCATCTTAACCCTAGAATCTCATTTTGAGGCTCTCTTTTCTGGTACCACCTGTGGTATTAATTATTGTGTTTGGCAGAGTCCCAATAGCAAAAAGAGAACATAGTTTACTTGGGACTTGGGACATTTGAGGAACTATAAGGAAAGGGACTCATTGCAATGATGTGGTCAAGGTTTTAAGAAAAGTGATATGGGATGGTTCAGTTCTGACAGCAATAGCGGGAAGCTGTCATCACTCATGGATCTGAAGGAACAAAGGGAGGGACTAGTGCTGGTTTATAAAGAGGAAATTGCATAGAAAGGGCCATCTGACAAACTTAGGCTTTAGTAAAGGCAATCCAGCCCCAAAAGAGTCAGAGAAATAAGACCTCCAACTTCATCTTTTCAGTGGGTCCGATGCCTTACCACTTGCTACTCTCAGGTCCTCCCCCAAATATGCCCCCCACAGCCTTCAAATATGCTCCAAGCCCATAGAGGAGATTGCTGCATGAGCAATGTGATTATAGAAGGTTGTCTGGGATTTGAAACATGTTACACAAAGAATACGGAAAAAATACGAGTTTTCAATTTTGAGGGAAAAAAGGAGGCCATGGACATGGAGGATAGACACATTTTAGGAAATTGAAATTTGAAGCTGTCACAGAATTCACTGCCTCATGATCACTTAGAAATAGAGGAAATAAATTGCCTTCTGAGAATTAAATCTACACTCAGTGGGTATGATTTTCTGTCTGTGGCCTTTAAGAGAAACCCAGAATGGAGATGTGAACCAGCAAAGGCAGAGAACCAAGGCACTAGCCACATATGAAGGGTTTGTTATGCATCTGTCAGGAGACTTGATATTTTACACAGTGGTATCATTTACTCTTCACAAAACCCTGTCCTTCACCTCCATTATTCCTTTGTTACATATGAGGCACCTGAATCCCTTAGAGGTTAAATCACTCAACCTCATGCTCACACCAGATAAGAGGCAGAGAGGCAAGGTAAGTGCACATCTGTCCAGATTCAAAGTTGGAGAATATAGATCTGGAAGGCTACTATGATTTACTAATAACTTAGTGAGCATGATTTCATTGTGATGATGATAGTCTGTCCTGTCTCTTTGCTTCATCTTCTAAATGCAAATGCTTGAACTTGGCAGAGTTTTATTTTCCGAAGGCAGAGATTGGGAATCCTTGGTGTACTGGGTTGAACTTTGGCTCCCCACAGATATGTTCACCTAGAAAATTGAATGTGCCCATATTTGCAGATGTAGACAATGTAAGGATCTTAAGATGAAATCAACCTTGATTACGATGGATCCTAAATCCAAAGGCAGGCGACCATGTAAAAGACATAAAGATACTGACAAAGAAAAAGGCACAGGGAAGAAGTTCATGTGACCCGGAGGTAGAGCATGTAGGGGTGCTGCCACAAGCCAAGGAACACCAGGAGCCCTAAGGAGCTGGAAGAAGCAGGGAAGGATTCTCCCAAGAGGCTTCATGGGGAATGTGGGCTTTATGACATCTTGATTTTGAATTCTGGCCTTCAGAACTGTGAGGGAAAAGAATTTTTACAGGTTTAAGTGCCCCCTCCCAGTTTGTGGTAATTTGTTATGGCAATCCCGGGAAACTAATTTAAGGACTTTGGGGTCACTAAATAGGTGCTCTTCACCATGGAACTTGCAAGAAGGGAGGATTCATCATCTTATTCTTGTAGCTTATTTCTCTCCCTAACTTAATTTTTTTAACCTCTCATGTGACCTTTGGACAACTGTTACAAAACTTGGAATTTAGCAATTGTTCAATAAATATATATGAAGTGAATAAATGACAAGCATCTCATTAGTCACTCTGAAGTTTAGCTACTAATCGTTGAGCACCTAGTATGTCCTAAGCACTGGCCTTGGAGCATCACATACATTTTCTCTCATCTTGATAAGAATATTTGAGTAAGGAAAGGGTAAAGGTATAGGCAGGAGAAGATAGGCAGGGGATTGACTATGTGACCAGGCTCACAGAAACTCAGATGTGAAAAACTGTTATAGAGCAGATATTAACCAAAGAGAAGGGTACATAAGAAACCACCTTGTTTGTCCTAAATATAGATGAGGTATTTACATGAACATGACAGTTACAAATCTACCATGTTTGCCCTAAATGTTATGGATGAGATATTTACCAAGTTCCCTGGTCAGTTTTTTTAAAAGAGGAATCATAAAAGCCCTCAGTGGCAACTCACTGGGGACCCCTCTCACTCTAGAGAGCTTCTTTCCCTTTCCTTTCTATTTATCCTCACTTTCACTTAATCTCCACTTCCCTTCACCTTTTGTGTCGGTAAGATTCATTCTTCCTCTCTGTGAGGTAAAAACCCTGCAGCCTGTAGCACATTGTTAAGGCTAATATTGGTATTTCCATCTTATTTCTGAGAAGACCAAGACTTCTAGAGGAAAATTGAGCCGCCTACTTCTAGCTAATGGCAGGTGGGACACAAAACAGGTGTCATTCCGAGGCCAGCATTTTAACCTCTACATTGTGATGGGCCCTATCTGATCATAGAAAGAATTACTCAAAGGAGAGAGGATATATGGTCAACTTGGGACACAACCAGCTTGAAAGCATATCCTAAAAAGTTTGAGTTTCAACAAGAAAAAGCCACTCTGATCTCCCAAGTAATCTGCCATCATCTACTTTCTTAACCCTGGACAGACATCAGCAGACTGAGCCAAGCCAGCAAGGGGGTGGCCTGCCTCAGCAGGCTGTAAGGTCTCTGTTCCTGCATATGGTTGGGCATTAGGTACACACTTGGACAACTACCCCCAAGGCTCTGAGATTTGATTCTTTGAGACCACCTCAGGTGGCTGATTAAGGGATCAAAGTACAGAGTGATTGTAAGAAAGCTTTGGCAAGCTCTCAGCTATAGGAGAGAATAAATATTAAATAAGTTAGCATTTAAAAATGGCTCCTCATATTGCCTAAAATAGGATATACATTTGATATTTGCTGCTTAATTATCAATTTTTCTAAAGCTCTTTAGTATTTGAAAACATTTGAACATTAGAATATGAACTTAGGTAAGTTCCATAAAATCATCTGAGTTGCATCTGGGAGATTTAAATGAGAGAATGTTTGTAAATCTTCAACATTACTTTGACCCCTAGCAAACGTGAATAAATGGTAGTTATTTTTTTTTATTTTAAGAGATGGGCTGTATAATATCTAGGAGAGAAAGCCCCAAAGAACAGTTTTTTTTTAAAACCTTGCATTTGAAGAATATTCATGGCAAGGAAACGGTGCTCAAGATATAATGTTAATTGGAGAAAGCAACATGTCAGAAATGTAGATATTTGTGGAAATTGTGCAGCATTCATTTTGAATGAACCCAAAAAACACCCATATTTTAAGCTGACATTTAATAATATAATTTTGTTATGTTCAGGCATATCTGTGTTCATAGCTATATGATCAAATATATAATCTACAGATGGATTCTTACATAATAAGTATAAGTATTTACATGCAGATATACCTAGTTCAAAGATATTTATTAATTGCTTATAAGGTCTGCAAGGCACTTTAAGAATACTTCTGTATACATATTGTGATGCTTGCAGGTAAAGTTTAATATTTGTGAGTAAAATTGAATTTAATTTATCTGCTATTTAACATTTAAAAGTATGCATATCAAGAATCACTCCCTTTAAGAGTGGTTACACGACATTTATAATGTTAAAATCTACACTAGAGGATGTAGATCTTCAATTAGCATAAAGGCTGATAGAAATTAACATTTTTGGTGAAGGAAGTAATATTCAAGATGATTAGGAATATTGTATGGGATCTACCATATTCCATTAATATGGAAAACTCAGCTGCCTTACATCATCTACACAACATTCAAAGTCCAGGGTCCCATTGGTTTTAAATCTGCATGGCACACAGGACCATCATCCAACTTAACTACGTGCCCAGTGGATCCTGTGTCTGTTTCCACCTTCCCTACTGGGTGTCAGTCTGACTACAGTGAGGGACGGGGAATAGACCAAGACTTCTCCAAACTACAGAAAAAGCAGTGAGACTGTTTTTATGCCTTTGCGCAAATACTTCTTCTGTGTTACGCAGAATTTTGTAGAACACCCGCTTTATTGTAACAAACTACCAGATAGTGAAATTGAAGGGAATATATCAGCTCTCAAAGAGGAGCACTATCAACAAGATACCCACAAAACGTGTCAATTAACATAGGTCATAAATACCATAATTTCTGGAAATATAGATAGTATTATTTTATCAAGTATTTTAATGTACCATGTTAGTCATTTATTGTGTATTTTGCCTGTGTTTCAAGACTTGATCACCCTGTGTGTATATATGTACATATACACACACACACAAAAACACATATTCTCTGCAAACATACATAAGAGCTGGAAGGAAATGTATCAAAATGTTCACAGAGATTATCTCTAGGTAATTTTACTGTTCTTCTCCATCCTTTTTTTATTTTCTAAATCCCCTTCAGGAAGTAATGCAAACAATTTATAATAAAAAATGCAATAAATGCTATAAAAAAATCTGCATTCACACTTTACTGTTGTAGAGTTGCTCAAAGGAAACAGATGGCTGCTAGCCCTGTAACATTCTGTCTCCTAAAATTAGAGCCGAAGACTCTGGTGTGATCCATTGCACGAAACGGATTCCAGATTGAAAAATGCAAGTAGATATAATTGCAAAACATTAACCTAATCTGTAAGAGTTGAGGTGAATCCATCAGCCCAATCATTTATTCGGTCATATGTAACAAATGCATACAGCTTAGGAGAGAGCCACGTCTATGCTTTCATGGAACTTTCACTTGAGTGGCAGTCTCTGTTGCAATTACTTGTACAACGTTGGTGTTTCTTCCTAGATGGAAGTTCCATGAAGGCAGAGATCCATCTGCTTTGTTCACAGTTGATCTTATAGGTCTTCTCACAACTGTGTCCTTTAGCAGGTGCAAAATAAATACTAGTCAAGTTGAAACGGAAAGGATTTGCTAATAAAATTAAAGCTATTGGAAATCAGTTCACCATAGTTTCAAGTGTCTAGCACCAGACACCTAGCTAAGATTCAAGATAAGAGCAGCACACAGACCCTGAGATCCTAAAGCTTGTGTATTCCCTGGAAAGTTACATGTGAAATAACAGAATTACATACAAAGTACACAATTAGCTAAATGGAGGGCAAGACTGATTACTCAAAAATGAGAGATCACGAAAGACATAATCCAGAAAGTTATTCCAGAGCTGGGTTATTAATGAATAAGAGTCAGACAGATAAAGCGGGGGAGGAAAGATATTCCATGCAAGGAGAAGTAACATTTGTCAATGTATTGGAGGTTAAAATAACATGGTGAATTTCAGCAATTGGCCATTTTCACTGATTAGAGCAGTAGAGGGTTTGTATACGACAGTAGAGAGCTAGACTGTTGTCAGATTGCAAGTGATAGGGAACCATAGAAGATTTATGAACATAGGAGCCACTGATGAGATGTATTTGTGACAAACCTTTAGGCAGCTCTATGTAGGGTGTTCTTTGGAAAAGGGGACTACAAGAATGAATGGAGAATAGCAAAAGTAGTGAGTCAGTCAGAAGAGGAGATGGTAAGCCATAGCTGTGGGAAGAAAAGGAGTGAATAAAATATGGAATGTTTCTAAAGCCACATTGACAAAATCTGGTGGCATCACTCAGTCATTCAAAAACATTAGTCAAGTGAAAAAACAACTTGAAATACATTAAGGTCAATGGCCAATCCAGGTTGTTGGAGAAAATAATTTGGAAAATGTCCTGTCAAAGTGGTGATTTTCTTGGAAACACACTTTGTGAAGTGAATTTTATATCAAGATGCTGAATCCCATCTAGTCTTGTTGCATAATAATAGTAACATCAACAATAATTACATCTCATTATATTTATAACCATAAGACTCACTTGATTATCACAAGATGCTATGACTGAAAAAGGTGAGTTATAATTATCACCATGTTGAAGAGAACATGAGGAAAATGATGCTTAGATGAAATAAGTAACTTGCATGATGTCAAATCTTAGTAAATGGTGGTGTGTGAGTGTGTGTGCCTGCACCCATGTACTTAGAGTTCTTAAGGTCATTCCACCAGGATAACCTGTCAAAGCAAACAAAAAAAAACTGGTACACAGTGCCTATATGAAGATTATAGCTGAACCTATTATGATTAGACCTTATAGGGGAGCAGAATTTGCCACCCCAAATTATGTCTCTTGGGCATAAGGATTATTTTAGGCTGACTATTTCTTAAACTACTGCAAACACAGCAGAAACTCTGAGACCAAGGTGGTCTTACCCTTTTGTAAGAGACATTTATATTTATAAGGGAAATCTCCATTTGTAAAGGTGTTTCCCTCACTGTACCAGGGAGGGGGGATAATGCTAAATATGTAGAAACTTATCAGTGGAGAAGGCAATGACTTAAATCTTTATGACAACATTACCCTTGCTTACTATTCTTTTCCTGGGCACCTTCCATGACTGACTTCCACCCATAAACATCTTTTGTCTTTAGCTGAAGATCTTATTTAAAGTGATGACTTTGACCATTTTGGAGAGTTACTTGGTTTTCCTGGGTCTCTCCCATATATACAGGAGGTATACATATTATTAAACTTGTGTTTGCTTTTCTCCCATTAATCTCTCTTATAGCAACTTAACTATTAGATCAGCCAAAGAACCCAAAAGGGAAGAAGGAAATTTTTTTCTGCTCCTACAACCTCTAATAGCAAAGTGAAGAGCTTCAAGAACATTATGAAAAATTCACATAAAACATAACTTTAGCTTCAGTCAATTTTATCTGAAAGAAATTTATTTTTTAAATTGCAAAGCATGATGTAGGGCACAGATGAATTAATCATTCTTTGACTTGGGCTGTATTAACCAGAATTTCCTCTGCTCATGAATTCATTTCCATTAACTTGACAAGATCAATTATTTCTCTGTCAGAATAATAGTGGTGAGTCTAAACAGTATAGTTTTAACCTAACAAATGTTTAAAATAAAAAATAATTATTCGTGTTTGTTCTTGAAAACACCCGCCCTCTTTGACATGTCTCCAAAAGGTAAAACCTTAGTTCTAGTTGACGGTTGAAAACAGAATACTAAAGATAAAATGACTCAAAGATGTTGATTTTTCTGACTGATGACATCAGTAGACAAATCTGAACATGAAAATACACCTTGCAACCTATCTTTCTCCACTGAACATACCATCAGACTTCATGTTCTGTGTCTTCCATAATTCTTGCCACTTAAAAAATTCTTCCTTCACTCAGTAGCCATTATCATCTTTTGAGAAACAAATATTAGAGCATATTTGTCCACAAATTAAAATCCTCCAATGGTGGGATGCCTGGATGGCTCAATGGTTAAGTTCTGCTTTCGGCTCAGGGTGTGATCCTGGGTTCAGGGATGGAGTCCCACATCAGGTTTCCTGATGGGATCCTGCTTCTCTCTCTGCCTATGTCTCTGCCTCTGTGTGTGTGTGTGTTTCTCATGAATAAATAAATTAATTAATAAAATCTTTTTAAAAAAATCCTCCAATGGCTCCCATTTCATTTGGAATTGGATTCAAAGTCATTGCTCTGGCTTATAAAATTCTGATAATTCTCTATGTCAACCTTAGAAACCTCTCCACTCTCCAGATTTCCTTCTGCCAGCTAGTTCCTGACTCTTACCTGAATACTCAATATTCTTTTTGTGTCTTTGTTCTTAGTACATCCAGTGATCCAGAGTTTTAGCAGCTGGAATTGACAGAACTTTCTACACATTTGGATGTGAGGAGGAAGGAAGGGCAGGCAATGACTATTACATGGTGTTTCTAATTGTCTCTCTTCACTTACACAAAAGCATTAATTTACTTCTGTTCTAGAAAACTGAAAGCATTGGTGAAGAATTATGACTGTTTAGGGAGTGATAGTAATTATGTCATAATAACGACTGAGTGTATTTTAATTGTGATTTGCTCATAAATATCAGCCTTTCCTCTCACAGCTGAAGTAGAGAGGTTAGTAGCTGATCTATAAGAATAGTGGGGAAAAAAAAGAATAGTGTAGCATAGGCCATGTGATCTACATCATACTATTCAGGGCACCACAAGCCCTGGGAAAAATGAAGTCCTAAATTCAGAATGTAGAATACTTGACCAAAAACACCCAGAAGTGGGAGTATAAAGCCGAAGGGCAGAACTATGACCTATTGCTCATGGAACACACAAGGGTTCTTCAGGACCAAAAACTAGACAACTGTAAATCGTTGACAAGATGGAAGATGAATGGAGTTAAGCATAGATTTTAACAAAATTCCAAATACTCAAGGTGCTTAATGACAAAGGAGAGAATCAAAAGAGATCGAAGGAATCAAAAGTAGATAGAAAGCTAGAAAACAAGAAAACATTTGTAATGTTTATAGTTAGCAAGTGGCTATATCTAGGATACATAGATAACTGTCACCAATCAATAAGATAAAGACAAATAGTACAATAGAAAACTGGACATGAAACTTACAGAAGGAGGACTATAAAAGATCAATAGATATGTGAAAAGCTATTCAAGCCCAGTGAAATGCGAATTAAAACAAGACACTATTCCTCAGCCATTGGCCTGGCAAAAATGTAAAGATTAATAATAACCATTTTTAGCAAGGGGTTAGGGAACAGAAACACTTACATTCTGGTGGGAATGTACATTTGTGGAGCCCATTCAGGAGGCAGGTTGGCATTATTGATAATTCTAGAGATCTAGCCCAGAGAAACATTTTCACTGAAATCTAGCAAATCAGGCATAAGGATGCCCATTGTGGGTGGCATTGCTTGGAAGAACAAAAGTTAGGAAACTATCTAATGCCTATTAATAAAAGAATGGCTAATAGCTTTGGACCTCACATAGGACACTATGTGGCCTCTAAAATAACTAAGTCGATCTATACTAACAAGTAAAATTCTCAGAGACATATTGTTAAGTGAGGAAAACAGTATGGTTCCAATTGGTAACAAACAAAAATCATGGTCAAAAAAAACCTATAGGCAAAACAGCATTATGTACATAAAGGCCTTTAAAGTCAAGCTGGATAAACAAGAAGCATCACATCCATCTGGTAGCTTGTAATTTACCTGTGGAGAGAGGAGGGGCCTGAGGCAGGGGGTAAGTAGGGATCCCATTTTTGTTTGGATGAAATCTGAACTGGACTGGACGTGGCTGCCAAGGACTGGAAAGTTGCATAATTGAAGGAAAGAAACAAATGTATGAATGTGTTGGAGGAACAAGGGTACATATTCCCGATTCCAGTTCTTGAAGACATCCTGTGAAACTTCTAATAGTCACTTATAATAATATTAAATTGCTTTATTTTAAAACATTAATCTCAGGAAATGTGATTAGAGAACTAAAGAAGAGTAAAAGAACACAACCAAACATAGTATTTGCATGTAACCCGTGATTGTGAACATGGAGTATGAAACAGCATTTTCCAGAAAACTTAAAAAAGAAAACAAATAATATCAGCCATCTGGTTAATTCAAGCTGCCATATCCAGCACTGCCTATGTTATTTGTAATAAGTATAGCAGTCTCTATCTCTGTATTCAAGATGTCAATCGCTTAAAAAAATTAATGGGACTGGAATGCTAGAACCCATTACTGAAACTTAGATTTTACCTAGTTCATAAAAACAACTGCATAGCTCTCTAAAGATGTAAGCTAAAGAATTTTTGGTTGCAGGCCACAGCAATCAACTCCAGCTAAGCAGAGAAAAGAGAGGGCAGCCCTGGAGGTTTAGCACTGCCTTCAGCCCAGGGCATGATCCTGGAGACCCGGGATCAAGTCCCACAGTGGGCTCCCTACATGGAGCCTGCTTCTCCCTCTGCCTGTGTCTCTGCCTCTCTCTCTCTCTCTCTCTCTCTCTCTCTCTCTCTCATGAATAAATAAAACCTTTAAGAAAAAAAAAAAAGATAGAGAATGAGTTGGGTAGATTAATAGTAGCTCACAAAAGAGCAAGAATAGCTGAGAACCAGGGCTTGTGTAAGGATCCAGGAAACCACTACAAAAGTAGGTATCATTTATTAGATGCTAACTTTAGGGAGCCAAAAAATAACAAACACTGAGTTTTTTAAATATCATCAGTGCTAAGCTAAACTCTTTGAATATTTTAGCTAATTTATTTCCTCCCAACAATTATCATCATGTCCATTTCACAGATCAAGAGACCATCAGTGAACAAGATGCAAAATTGTAAATCAAGCCAAGCAGTCAGATTCCAGAAGGGCCACACTCTTAATTACCATGAAATTCAGTCCCTATTATGTAATTAGCAAGGCCTGTGTAGACCTTTCACTGGGCATTGGTGACTCAGTCAGTGACCCCATATCCTAGCCCTTCTTGCATCTTCTGTCTAGTGAACTGGACAAAGTGATGCATGCTGCTTCCAGAGTGCGCCCTGCAAAACCTTATGTGTGATCTTTTGTGGTCTCTCTTCTCCCACATGGCTAGAGGACATCAATGACCAGGATGACCTTGAAAGCCACATGTTGATAATACCAGAGTCTCTATCAGCTTGGATCCCTGGATGAACACTAGGATGACCTTAGAAGCCACATGCTGATAATACCAGAGTCTATCAGTGGGGATCCCAGGATGAGTGTGTGGAACACAGCCCCTCCACCCTAACCTGATGTCCACATTAATACATTTTCTGATGGCAAAACACCGAAATTTCAAGACTCATCAACTGTCAAAACTAATACCTTCAGACATGTAAAATGGACTAGAGAAGGTGAGCAGAGATCAGATGAATGAGGAAATACTCCTGGTGGAGGTAGCACCTGAAATTAAAATAAGAAAACAGCTGCAAACTTGAAAATGTCTTCGGAGCCACTTGTATTTTAGGATGAACCTGACTTTGGAGCTAAAGAACTTTGTGAGTAGTCAAGAGCTCAAGAGTTAGAATTTCCCAAGATGTCCAAAGTTCCCATGTAAAAGGTCAAGCCTAGAAATTAATTGAGGCTGCCGTCTTCGATCCCCTATTCTGATCCAACTGGGTTTAATTCACATGCTTTTCTGGGCACCTCTCTTGGCTCATAGTTATGTGTTAAAGCCAATGGGAAACAAACCACAAAACAAAGAGGTAAGTAAAATCCACAGTCTTTTTTTTTTTTCTCTCAAGGAGTTTCCAGTCAAAGGAGGAAGAGTAGGCTTGTCTTGAAGTAGATGACGAATAGTGGCATTAGGTCCTTCCGAGTGTTCCTTCATCTGTCTTCTTGTGAATTAGAATGTGACGGACACAAACAAGAACCAAAGAACATTTTCAGTGTCTGCACACCAGATATCAGAGTGATTTTGGAGAATCTCAATTCATTGGCTCATTGATTATTTCTCCTGAAATTGTAACCTGTCAAGGGTTGATTCGATCAATTTTATATGCTGAATACATTTACAGATATTCTATATAAGCCTCAAGGTAAGTTTTTGCAACTGGCATTATCATAAACATTTAAAGAGGCCCCCTGTGTTTCAGAGTAAGGCTGCTTGCCTGGATCTACCCAGGAGGGAGGAAACAGAGTGGGGGTGTGAACAGAGCTATCCACTCCCCCACAGCTGTCATCTCTCCCTCACCCATTTCCTTCCCTGAGCTCTTTCCAGCTTTCATTTCCCTCCTTACAAGTAGCTGTTTCCCTCCTGTGCCTCTCTTGCTTGAGATTGAAGTCTCAAGCTGTACACTCACCTCACTCTGCTTCAACAGACCTGAGAGAGAGGAACAGAGGGGGGAAACAGAAAATAGCTCAGCAGATGTTTCCGGATAAATGTGTGTTTTTTTTTTTTTTAAGTGTAAGTTGCTAATGCGGAGGTTTATTTTGGGGCCTGCCAGTGTTAGCAGATGTTTGAGAGGACAAGTACCTGCTTAGACAATTATACATAGAAATTGATAGGTGTGCACAAAGAGTCAATCTTTTTAAAAAGATAGTAGAATAGGATTTCTTATTCTAGGGTAAGATTTGGCATGCTTATCCTAGATTGGTTCTGGGAGACTGATTTGAACTCTGTATTTACTGCTGAACATTTGTACTTACAGAAAAAGGGGCCATAGCAAAGGGGAAGTAGAAATAGCCTCTGCCTGCAGATGCAGAGCCTAGAGAATATAATTAGGGAACACAATGCCTAGATACCCTGACACTCAGACGTTGGAGCTCCGATTAATTGCATCTGTGTTGTTTTTGGATATAAATATTTACACTTCATTTCTCATTAAAATTCTGCTTCTTAAAATATTAAGCCCAAACCTCTGATTGCTGGATAATTAATGGCAAAATAACGCATCAAGACTTTCAGGAAACTGAAGGTGCGCAGTTTTCACTTTGGATATTCTCACAGCAGGGAAGGAAGATGCCCAGCGATGCCATTTAGTAAACAGTCCCTGCACATCCACCAATGGGTAAGGACCTACGTACTGGGATTCAGAGATAAGTAGGACAGAGCTCCAGCTTTCAACAGCCTAAATCTCATGAATATCCTGTTACAAAGCTGATATATCCCAAAGACTTCACAGAAAAATTTCCCTCTGAGTGGGAAGAAGTTGTAAGAATAAACCTCAGATGTGTGTAAGGATTACCTGGGCCTACATGAGGAGAGTGTGCCCAGGAAATGGTCCTTTGAGAAACCGTGAGCATGATAATTGGAGGTTTAGAAAGGTTCTGACATGACGTTCTCCAAGATCAGTAGGCATCAGTGGGCAGGAAGGCACTTCTGTTGGGGCTTGATGGCTGGTGGGGCAGGGGACAGGGGGTACCTCCAATGGGCAGCCATAGTTGAGGCCTACTCAAATACTACAGCTCTGATGGCCATCTGTCCACAGTGACATCTGACATTCTTTACTGGACTTGTACCATTTCTCTGTGTCTTCTGCTACTTTTCCAGCAAACATCATAACCCTGTATCCTCAATGTGTGAGTCTTCTCAGTTGAGGGACTATATCACTATACCTTGGCTTAAAGTATCTTAGTGTTTGCCTTTGCTGGTAGGCTGTATTCTATCAAAGCACCCACCCTCTGGCTCCTCCCTGCATCTCCAGGCTCATTTCCAGTGGTTTCTTCCTGACAATACCGACATCAGAGGTCTACAAATGGGCCAAGCTACTTTAAAATCCCATATTTTGCAGATGCTGGAAAGCCTTGGCTCCTGAGTTTTACTTCAGACGTATAAACTGTGATTGAACACTATGTTATCTGGTGTCTCCTGGTTCGAGATGACCTTCTTGACACATTGTCTTTCCAGCGTGCCAGTACTTACACTATTACTATTATTCTCTTGTGGCATTGCCATGTAGACTGGTATGCCTGTCCCCCAAAGTAGCTGTGACTCCCACAAGGGTAGGGGCATACCATACTGATTTTCACAGTTCCTCCCCCAGCATATACCTTGGCACACAGTGAGGACTCATGGCATGCCATTTGTCTTACTTCCTAAGTGTGAACGCTTCCCTTTGGAGGGACATAGTTACTCAACTGAGAAGGCCAAACTAGCCTCAATACCATGATAAGAGTATTGGTTCATGTGAGTGGGAAGCACTGGGGTGATATGACCTGATCTAAGAATTCATGTCAGAACTTGACATCTCTTGGCTGTGGTTCTATTTCTTTCTGAGAACTGGCTTTATTTGCCCATAATTCATATGGGCTTTTGCCAAGTAGTGGCTGCTTGATGTTCTGGGATCACATCCTTGACTATATAAACTAAAAGAAAAGAGAGAACATTTCTATCTAGTGGCCATATATAAATTCCCCAGGAGGAATTCTGATTGGCTAGAATGGGGTCTAATGCTCATCCCTGGCCTCAGTGAGGTTAGGAGGATAGGGTAATGTGGTTAGGGTGAATGCCCTGCTCACCCCAATAGTTATAGGGTGCTGTGATTGTCAGGCACACCTAAATCACACAGAGTAGGGCAGGGGCAAAGAGAGAAAGGTAATGAGTGGGGCCAGAAGAAGCAAAGAGCACATCTTCAACAGGCAAAAACAACAGTGGTTTTCTCTAACTACCTGGTCTACTGGCCTTCGCAGAACGTATGACTCACAGTGAGTCCCTAACGAATGAATAAGCTTCAGTTCACTTACTCCTTTTAACCCATCAGTGACTTGTACAATTACACAGAAAGTGTCTTGCCTTATGTGTTTCATGATTGGAAGCTCATTTCTCTGAGACCCAGACATTCTTCAGGCTCAAAACATACTGCATTCAGTTTCCAACATAAAATTTTCATTTATATTAAGAGATTCTCAATCCAGCAATCCAGTCAGGCTACTTTTAGACTTCTGCCCACAAGCACTGGCATCAATCTGTTTCCAACAAAGTGTTGTTTGCTGTGATAATCTCACCTCCATCAGACGCTCCAAACTTTAACTCCTTGTTTTTAAAATCATGTAGAGGAAGCTCAGGAAAGATAAGGCCCCAGGCTAAGGGAAGCTGGCAACACGATGCCAGAGGAAGGCAACTTGTGTGGGAAATTTATATTTGGTTTTAAGTGTAACTCTGATACCAGCTCACCTTGAGCGTGACACTTCACCTCTCTCAGCCATTATTTTATCTGTAAAAGAGATTAGATCAGATGATTTATTGGTGTCTTTCAGCATTAATTCTCTATACACCGATGAAGAATCTTATGTCAAAAACAAACTTTGAGCAACCATGACTTCATCCAAGCCACCGGAACCCAAAACACAGCATCATTCATCAAGATTAACCATCCAGTGAACACACGACTTAGATTTGTGCAACCAAATTATTAGACTTTGACAAAATTTCCAAACAATGTGTTTCCTTTAACGACTTCAAACCCCTCCCGAAAGCGCTAATTTGTTACTCTCCAAAAACTCTGTTTTCCTTTTGACTTTTACTAAAGTTTTTTCTTACACCAGGAAAGATCTGCTTCCGCTCTTTTGCCTGTTCCTCTCCTACCCACCCCTGAAGGTCCAAGTAGATCATACGTACTCTGTAGTTTTCCTACTTCCCACCTCACCTCCTTTCTTCAGAATGCTTCTCTCCATTTTCCCCTGAGCTCTGATAGCTCTTTGTTTATGTCTTTGAATAAAAGTGAACACCACCCACTTCATGTTACAGTAGTTGGGGGATTTCTCTCATTTCTCCCTCCGCAATGCAAGCGTCTTCCCATTAGGATAGGATGTTCTGTGCTGCTGAGAACAGGGTTAATCAGATCCCAGGACTGCTGGCTGGTCCTTTGGGGAATCATTTCGTCCTTGTGATCATCAAATTCCTAGCAGTCTAAAGAATAATCACTGGCATGTTGGAAAGACAAAATGATATTTAAATGAAAATACTTAGTACCATGCTTGGAGCATGGAGTGAGAGAGTTTCACTTAAGGTTAAAGTGGAACATTCACAAAGGCAATTAAAATCTTTCTTGTTTACTGCACTTTGAATACAGTTAAGATTCCTTGCTAGGGCTCCCAAGGCTGGGCATAATCTGGCTCTGCTTCTCCTCACTTTTTTGTTTCGTTTTGTTTTGTTTTTGTCATTGGTCTGCTTTTAACAGCTTTATTGAGATATAATTGGCATATAATAAACTGCATATATTTAAAGGTATAATCTGTTTGGTTTACATATAGATACATACACTTAGGAAAACATCACCATAGTCACGATACTAAAATATTTACACCCCCTAAGGTTTTCTTTCCTTCCTTTTGAAATTCTTTCTGCCAACACCTTTCCTGCCACATCCCATATTCAAGCAGCTACTAATCTGTTTTCTGTAACTATACATTAATTTACATTTCTTTGAAATTTATATAAATGAGATTGGCCTATATATACTCATTTTTTGTCTGGCTTCTTTTACCCAGCATATTTATTTAAAAATTTATCCCTACGCTAGAGTGTATCAATAACTCATCATTTTTTATTTCTGAGTGTTATTGCATTGTATGCTACAGTTTTTTGACGAACATTTGTGTTGTTTTCAGTTTTTAGCTATTTCAAATAAAGCTGCTATAGACATCCATATGTAAGTGTTACGGAGACATATATTTTCATTTCTTTTGGCTAAATATCTAGTAGTTGAATGGCTGGGTCACATAAGAGTAGGAGTTTAACTTTTTTGAAAAACTGCCAGACTATTTCCATTTTACACTGCCATCAGTAATATGTGAAAATCCCAGTTTTTCCACAACTTTGTCAACACTTAGAGTCATCAGTCTTTTTAATGTTAGAGACTTTGACAGGTGTATAATGGTTTTAATTTGCATTTTTTTAGCCCCTAATGAAGAGGAGCATCTTTTCATAGACTTATGTGCTCGCAATAGGAATTCTTTGCTAATACATCTGTTCAAATGTTGTGCCTGTTTTTTTTTTTAATTGGGTTATTTGTTTTCATATTATTGAGCATTAGGAGTACTTTGTATATTTAAGATACAAGTTAATATCAAATATATGCTCTGCAAATATTTTTTCCCAGTCCGTGGCTTGTCTTATTCCATTAACAGTATCTTTTGAAGAGCAGATTTTACTTTTAATTAATTCCAATTTATCAGTTTCCTTTTATGAATTATACATGTAGCTCTCTGTATCTAAGAAGTTTTGCATAACCTAAGGTTATAAAGGATGTGTCCGATCTTTTCTTTTAGAAATTTTACAGTTATGTGTTTTATATTTAGGTATATGATACATTGTGACTTAATTTTTGTATATGGTATGACGTATTGATGAAGATCATTTTTGCATGTGTATATTCTGTTTTTCCAGTACCATTTGTTGAAATTTTTTTCTTTATTGAGTGTTTTCCCAACTTTGCAAAACAGAAATTTTGTGTACATCTACATCCGAATTCTCTATTGTGTTCCACTGATATATTTGTAAGTTTTTAAACTAATTGCATACTGTGTTTATTACTCTAGAGCAGAATAAATCCTAAAATAAAGTACTCTTTGTCTTCCAGCTTGGCCCTTTTTCAAAGCTCTTTTGCTATTTAGATTGTTTGCATTTCCGTGTAAATTTGAGAATCAGTTTGTCAACTTCTACAAAAAGTAAAGCCTCTTGGGGTATTGATTAGGATTACAATGAAGCCACAGACATGTTGTGCACACCAACTTCTTAATAATATAGAGCCTCCTTACACATAAACACAACATATCTTCCCATTTATTTAGGTTTTCCTTCATTTTTTCAGTAATATTTTATAGTTTCCAGTGTACATATCTATTGTGTTCTTTCCCAGGAAAAAGAAATACAGTTGATTTCTGTACATTGATCTTTTATCCTGCAAAATTACTAAACTCACTTAGTTTTAGTGGTTTTGTTTTGTTTTTTAATAGATCCATAGGATTTTATACTTATGTAATCTTATCATAAGTAAATAAGGAAAATTTTACTACTTCCTATCTAATTTGAATGCTTTATTTACTTTTCTTACCTGGTAGCAGGGGCTAAATAAAACCTTTGGAAGATACAACAATGTAGGATACAAATGGTAAGGCTGGGCAAAAGGGTGAGATATCCTGATTGTTTGGAGGAAAGCATTCAGGCTTCCACCAGTAAGTGTGATCCTAGATGTAAAGGGTTTTTGTAGATACTTTCTATCAGATTAAGGACATTTCTTTCTATTCTCAATTTTCTGAGAGTTTTTTAATGGCATGAATATTGGATTTTGTCAAAATGTTTTTCTGCACATAGTGATATATGATTATATGAATTTTCTTCCTTCGGTTTGTTATATGATAAACTATAGTGATTGATTTTCAAATATTAAACAAATTTTGTACTCCTGAGGTAAAGCCCCTTTTGTCATGACACACTATCCTTTCTTTGTATTGTTGATTTTGATTTGCTAAAATTGGTTTCGAATTTTTGTATTCATGTTTATGAGTGGTATTGTTCTATAGTTACATTTTCTTTTCTCTTTTTTTTAAAGATTTTATTTATTTATTTGACAGAGAGATAAGAGTGAAAGGCTACACACAAACATGAGGAGCAGGCAGAGGGAGGGGAAGAAGTAGACTCCCTGCTGAGCAAGGAGCTCCATGCAGAGCTTGATCCCAGGACCCTGGGATTGTGACCTGAGCCTAAGGTAGCCCCTTAATAAACTGAGCCCCCCAGGTGCCCTTACAGTTTCATTTTCTTATAGTATGTATAACTGGATCTTTATTGGTAAAATGTTGGCCTCAAAGAAAGAACTGAAAGATATTCTCTTCAGTTTTCTAGAAGAGTTTGAGTGGAATTGTTTTTATTTCTTCATTGAATATTTGGGGGAATTCATCAGTGAAATTATCTGGACCTGGGGATTTCTTTGTAGAAAGCTTTTCAGTAAAGTTAAAAGTCTTTAATAGCTGTATTAATATCTATGCAATCTATTTTTGAGTATGCTTTTGTTGTGTTTTTCAAGGAATTTCTCCATTTCCAGTTTATCAAGCTTATAACCATAAAGTTATTTAAAATGATTCCTTTTAATATCTATAATATCCATAGTGATGTCACTTCTCTTATTCCTGATTTTGATAATTTGTGATTTTTCTGTTTTTTATTGTATCAATTTTCTATTCTAATAATATTTTAATGATTGTATTATTTTTAAATCTTTACTAACAATTATTATATATCTTTTCTATTTCCTTTGGGTTTAATTTTGTTTTTACTTTCTTAAAATGGAAGCTGAGTTCTCATTCTTCTTTTCAAATATATATATTTGGTGCCATAAATTTGCCCCTAAATTCTGCTTTTGATGTATCCTACAGATTTTGATTTTACTTTCACTCAGTTTAAAATATTTTTTAACTCCTTTTTGTTTTGTTATGTACATCTGTGTTAATTAGCTTTTAAATATTTAGCACTTTGCCAGATATCTTTCCCTTATTGATTTTTATTTTAATTCCATTTTTGTCAAAGAGCAAACTTCAGAATTCTTTTAAGTCTATTCAGATTTATTTTATGGCTCGCAATATTATTGCTAGTGTTAAATTTTCTGTGTGTACTAGACAGAATGTGTGTATATGTTCTTTTTTCTGGTGGAATACTTTATTCTGATGATATATTCTTTTTAAAAAATGTATTAATTTATTTTTAAATTTAAATTCAATTAATTGACATATAGTGTATTATAAGTTTCAGCAGTAGAGTTCAGTGATACATCAGTTGAATTTAACACCCAGTGCTCATTACATCACATGCCCTCCTTAATGCCCATCACCAAGTTACCTCATCCCCCCACCATCCACCTCCCCTCCAGGAACCCTCAGTTTGTTTCTTATGATTAAGAGTCTCCTATGGTTTGTCTCCCTCTCTGGTTTCATCTTGTTTTACTTTTCCCTCCCTTCCTCTATGCTCCTTTGTTTCATTTCTTAAATTCCATATATGAGTGAAATCATATGATAATTGTCTTCCTCTGATTGTCTTATTTCACTCAGCATAATACCCTCTAGTTTCATCCATGTCTGTAAATGTCAATTAGGTCGAGTTATTTCGTAGTGCTGTTCAAATTTTTTTATACTTTCCCTGGTTGTCTATTTGTTTCCTGAAGGATGAATATTGATATTTCTGATTAAAATTATCAATTTTAATCATTTTTTTTGCATTTTATCAATTTTGCCTCATGTATTATAAAATTCTGTTCTTGGTGAATGAACATTTATGATTATTATATCTTCTTGACTAACTGACTCATTTATAATTATCATTACTCTGAAATCTATTTTGGGGTTGAGACCACCTGGGTAGCTCAGTCAATTAAGCATCCAACTCTTGATCTCAGCTCAGGTGTTGATCTCAGGGTCATGAGTTTAAGTCCCATGTTGGGCTCCACACAAAAAAACTGCATGCAATCTATTTTGGGGTTAATACAGCCACCTAGCTTCTTTTGATTAGTGTTTCCATGGTAAATATTTTCCTTTTCCTTTTTTGGGGGAGGGGGGATTTTATTTATTTGTTCATGAGACACACACACAGAGAGGCAAAGACATAGGCAGAGGGAGAATCAGGATCCCTGAAGGGAACCTGATGTGACACTGGATCCCACTGCATCCCACTGGCCTTGAGCCAAAGGCAGATGCTCAACTAATGAGCCACTGAGGTGCCCCGGCATATCTTTTTCTAACTTTATTCTTAAAATTTATTTGTGTTTCTGTATTTCAGGTCCATTTCTTGTGGAAAGCACATAGTTGGGCTTGGCTTTGTCCTACCCCACTCCAACAATCTCTGCCTTTTGACTGGGGTGTTTAGACTATTTACATTTAATATGGTTATTGATATAGTCACATTTAAGTGTATGATCCTGCTATTTGTTTTTTATTTTTCTCATGTGTTCTCTATTCCTCTTCTTTTGATTTCTTTTGAACTAATTGAATTCACTTTATGATCTCATTTATCCTTTGTTGTCTTATTACCTGTACCTCTGTGTTATTTAAATCATTGCTTTATGATTTGTAGCATATATATTTTTAAGCTATCACTGTCATCTTTCTGATCACTATTATCACACATCAGTGAGTGTAAGAAACTTAAGCAGTATACTTCAATGGCTTCGATGCTATTTTTATCACACATTTTACTTTACATATAATACACCAAATACGTGCTTCTTATTTGTATTAAGCAATTATCTTTTGATACTATGCAAACAATGGGAAATAATCTTATGTAATTACCCAAGTAATTACTAATTCCAATGCTTCTAATTCTTTTGTACACATGCATATTTCCATCAGGTATCATTCATCTTCTGCCTAAAAAACATCTTTTAAGATTTCTTATAGAATGGATCTACTGTTTTGTATATTTTACCTTCATTATGTTACAGATATTTTAGCTTTGCAAAGGATTCTAGGTTAAAAGGTGTATTTTCTTGCTTTTCACTACTTTAAAGACATTACCCAACTGCCTTCACATATACTGCTTTCAATGAAAAATATGCTATTATCCTCTATTCCTGGGAATATAATATATTTTTCTCTATCCGCCTTAATTAAATTTATTTATTTATTTATTTATTTATTTATTTATTATTTATTTATTTATTTTTGTTTTACTACTGATTTTGAGAAATTTCATTATTATGTGGTTTGTTACAGTGTTTTTCTTCATGCTTCTTTTGTTTGAGTCTGATTGCTTTTCTTGAATCTGTGGGATATAGTTTCCATAAAATTGGAAAAACTGGTATTTTTCTCTCAAACACACCCAAAGGCACACACACATACACACACAAACACACCCCTCCTCTTTGGAAACCCCAACATTATACACATTAGGCCTATAAGAACATTTTCCACAAGTCACTACAGCTTTGTTCATCATTTTATTCTATTTTTTTCTCCATGCTTCATTTTGATAGTATTTTATTGCAAGACCATCTCTAACCACACTAATAAAGCAGAACACCCCCACCACTAAGTTATCCCTAGCCAATGTTGAGCTTTTTTTGTCTAATTTTTACTTTTCTTCTTTACTAATCTCCATTTACATTTATTTAATTGACTTTTTTACACTAAATATATGTTGAAAGAAGGGCTATGTCAAATATTCAAAGAATAATTGAAAGTAGGTTTATAATAGGTGCATGGAGAAAATTAGACAATTTAGAAGTGACTTACAAGGAAATTTGCCTATTTCACATAGCAAAGGGGCCCAAAGTAAGACAGTTCTAAGATTAGTTAATTCAGTGTCTCAGTGACATCAAGATTTCAGTTTCATTCTGCCTTTCTGCCTGTCAACCCTAATGTATTGATTGATTATCTTAGCCAGCTTTCCTTATTTTCCCAAGATGCTTGCTATAATTTCAAGTAGTACAATGCAAATAGCTTTCAGAGATTATAAGGGAATAATATTTTCCTACACCCCTTTGTAGAAGTAGAGAAAAATGGCCCCAGATCTTCTCAACAACCTCACCTTGGGCAGATGTTGATACTATTTCCAAATTAATTAATGGCAATGGAAAATGGAAATTGCTGATGTTGGTTTAATCTAATCAAGGTGACACCTTTTTCCCAGACCTTTCCTCTTTGTCCCTGGGTATTATGGAGGGTCCTTCCTCCACCTCTTCCAAGCACTTAGCTGCCTGAAATTGTGAAGTGTGGAGTTCCCTTAGAGAGGAAGATGGGAAGAATGTAGTTAGGTAGGCTGCCACAAATTATCTTACTAGGATGAGAGTATGTAATTCAAACATTTCAATAAACTTATTTTAGTTTCTCTAGCTAATCTCTCAAGTGATTCAAATATTTTCCAGAGTGTGAGACAAGCCTCCTGATGTCAGCTGAGTTGAGCATAAGGTTTTTTAGCTTGTATTCCTAGTCTTTTGCTTTTTCTAACATCTCCAATTCTCGGCCTTCCTTCCTGGTATCTTGCCCACCCCGCTGATGCACATTGTCAACTGAAAATACTGTTGCCACAAACTTCCAACAAGCTGGCAATAGGATTTCTGAAGTAGAAACATATTTCATTTTTTTCCTTTTAAAAATGGAAATTTAATCATAGTACATTTCTTGTCATGATACATCCATTCAAAAATATTTACAGCTGATTCTATTTACAGTGAATCCACAAATCTCACCAAAATTTTTCATCAAAGGGATAGTGCTATACTTCATTCATATTTCAGGCAACTTTATACTCAGAATTAAAATTACATTATTTTACTCCAGGGAAGACACCTAGAAATTACCTATGCATTCCTTGTGTTGAAGATGTAGAAACTGAATCTGAGGAAATTAATTGATTTCATCAAAGTTATATATAGTGGTGTGCTTGATTCCACTCATATCAGCTTAGGAAAGCTAACTGTGGGCATCTGCTCCTAATTCCACCATCAGTGATATCAAATTGATAGCTTGAGATTGGCTGTCATATTTACACCAGGGATATTGGCAATAACCTACAAATCGGGGTCTTTTTTTTCTTTTCTTAAATGCTGCTTGTTAGACATTTACCAACACATCACATAATCAGTAAGATACAGAGCAAGATCTAGGGTAGTAGAACTGAAAGAAATAAGAATATTAAAACCATATACTATTACATGTTAATATTATTAATATCTAGTTTTGCTATCATTATTAACATCTCCTGACTCAGACTCTAGTCTTTTTTTTTCCCACAAAATTGTGATGGTTTTTAGTTTTTATAACTCATTCATATCTACCCTTCTCCCCAGTTTGATGGATTCATTTGTCTTCGGATACATTTGGATTGGATGGTATTTCCATCAGAATTTTAAAGATGAGTAACAGAAAAAGACTCTAATGAAGGCAGAAAAGGAAATTCTAAGGATATGTGCTCACTCATGGAATTAATAAAGGATGGTGAATAAACTTAGAGGATGGGCAGGAACCAAACAGACCTGGCTGCAGAGGCCTGAGTTGAAGTCGTGCCTATAGGACTGTCTGGTTATGACATTGTCATTGGTTCTACTGCAACTGTTGTGAAACATTGTGCCTATTTTATGAACCACAGAAAATAATTTCTGCATAGTCTATGCTTCTAATAACTTAATATTTAAACTCTGCTTCTAATAATGCAATTTTTAAACTCTGTTAGAACCATGTGATTGGGGGATCCCTGGATGGCTCAGTGGTTTGGTGACTGCCTTCAGCCCAGGGCGTGGTCCTGGAGTCCCAGGATTGAGTCCCCACATTGGGCTCCCTGCATGGAGCCTGCTTCTCTCTCTGCCTATGTCTCTGCCTCTCTCTCTCTGTGTCCCTCATGGATAAATAAATAAAATCTTAAAAAAAAAAAACATGTGATTGGTTGAGACTAGACCATGCTGTTGGTATGGTATAGGAATCTTGTTTTGCCTCAACTTCCATTGTAAGATCTGGGAAATTGCCTTCCACAAAAATAATTCTCAGTGGCAAACTCGCACCAAAGTAGGAACGAAATTTGGTTAGTGTGTGGCAAGAGTGAAAACAAAAACCAAACAATGTTCCCTATCATTGTCACTATTTAAAACTGGAAAAAAAAAGAGTGCACTTACTACATGATGATATGAGGATGGGAGGTAGCAAATACAGGTGTAGAGAAAGGCAAATGTTAGCTGTGGTAGTCATGAAGCCCCTTGAAATGGACTGACCATGCTGAATTTATTGTAGTTTTTGTATGCAGCTTCTGTCCTAAAGAGGCTCATCCAGGAAGTGAAAATTTTCACATTTATGTAAAGAGAGAAATGGCTCAGCTATAAGATTAAAAATGGATTCCTGAATAGTAATAAACAGCTTAGCTAGTTGGAATCAGGAAAGCAAAAAAGTGAAAGTTAGAGACACAGAATTCTTGGGAAGACACATATAAATAAACATATAGCCATGAAAAACAAGGATGTCTGTGTCTCATGTTAATAATGCCCACCAGAAGATATTCACTTCAAAGAACCACTGCATAACCAGGTAAGTAAGATGATTCACCTAGAACATGAGAAGTTCGTATGTCTTCAGCCACCTAGTGCTTGGCTAAGAGGCCCATGATGGACATAATCATGGTGGCAGGAATGCAGGCTATGCATTGAGCCAGGTAACATGGATTCTTACCACATGTACTAGTCTCTTCAGCTATTGTATGCCCAAACAGCAAAGATGAACTTTAAATCCTCAATATGGCTCTATCCCTTGAGATGTCCAGCCTGCTACTTGGTACTCGGTTATGTTGGAACCAATGGTTAACAGGGCAGCAATTTGTCTTTACTAGAACAGTAAATCAACATGAATTTGCCTTCCTCCACTTTCAAATCTGTGCCAAAAGCAATTTCCAAAAGTGTTGAGTATTTGCTTAATAAACATGAGATCTTGCATTGCATTGGCTCAGCCAAGGGATTCATCTTATTGAAAAGAAAGTGCAACTACAAATGCACATAAAAGATATTCGCTGACTCTACCGCATCCTTCATCACCCAGAAGCAACAGCCTGATAGAATGTTGGAATAGGATTTTGATGGATTCTTATCTCACATTTCGATCTTTCAACAATTTGAGTTTATCTTTGTGTGTGGTATAAGAGAATGGCCCAGTTTCATTTTCTACATGTGGCTGTCCAATTTCCCCAAAACCATTTATTGAAGACACTGTCTTTTTTCCACTGGATATTCTTTCCTGCTTTGTCAAAGATAAGTTGACCACAGAGTTGAGGGGCCATTTCTGAGTTTTCTATTCTGTTCTATTGATCTATGTGTCTCTTTTTGTAGTACCATACTGTCTTGATGATCATAGCTTTGTAATACAGCTTTATGAATGGATAAAGAAGATGTTATGTGCATACAAACACACACACACACACAATGGAATATTAGCCATCAGAAAGGATGAATACCTACCATTTACATTGATGTGGATGGAACTGGAGGGTATTTTTTTTTAGATTTTATTTACTTATTTATGAGAGACAGAGAGAGAGAGAGGGAGGCAGAGACACAGGCAGAGGGAGAAGCAGACTCCATGCAGGGAGCCTGACGTGGGACTTGATCCCAGAACTCCAGGATCACCCCCTGAGCTGAAGGCAGACTCTCAACCGCTGAGCCACCCAGGCGTCCCGCTGGAGGGTATTATGCTGAGTGAAATAAGTCAATCAGAAAAAAGACAATAATCATTTGGTTTCATTCATATGTGGTATATAAGAAATAGTGAAAGAGATCATAAGGGAAGGGGGGGAAATTGAGTTGGGAAAAATCAGAGAAGAAGATAAACCATGAGAGACTCTAAACTCTGGGAAACAAACAAAGTGTTGTAGAAGTGGAGTTGGGTAGGGGGATAGCATAACTAGACGATGAGCATTAAGGAGGGCATATGACAAGATGGACATTAGGTGTTACACTATATGCTGGCAAATTGAATTTAAATTTTAAAAAATTAAATTAAAAAAAGAAACTCAACCAAAAAATAAAAAAGGAATGTTGGAATAACCTATAAAAAGCTCAGCTAAAACACCATTTAAGGACAACATCTTGCACATTGGAGTGCTATCCTTCAAATTATGTTTCATACTTGGAAACAATGATTGATTTATAGTAATTTGTCCTCAATAAACAGAATTCTCAGACTCAGGAATCTATGAGTAAAAGTAGAACTGGCCCTTCTTCCATGATTCCCATAAGCCAGTTGCAAACTCTGATCAAGCTATGACTTCCATCTGTTCAATTTGGACTCTTCAAGCATGGACAGTCAGGAAAAAGTGTTATCATACTGATTGGGTTGACTCTCCCAGATTTCAGAGGGATTAAGTTTGCTGCCATATAATGGACTCAGGGATTCAAAATCACTCAGGATTCAAAGAGTCATATTTAGCTGGTTTTGTGCCTTGTGATAACAAGTTGTAGCAAATGTGCCCAATATGCACAACAAGGGTGAGGCCTAATAGGATTGAAGATCTGGATTGCTCTAACATGCGCATACCTTAGAGAATCTGAAGTGTTGCTGGCTGAGAGTGGGAAAAATACAAGCTGTTTAATGAAAGAGGGAGATGATGAATCTCAAATGCAGCCTCAGGTGCACCTGCAGTGGTGTGGCTCCCTTGCTTTTCCAGCTAGCTACTATGAGGTTTTGGAGGTTTTTGTGTGTTTGTTTGTTTTGTAAATTATTCTTCAGTGATTATTTCTGCCTACCACTAGGAAGAATCAGTGACAAAAAGGACTTCAAATGAGGATGATCAGAGCTGAACACACAAAAGGTAGTAGATGCCTATGGTTCTGTGTCCCATTTCTTCTGATTTCATACAGCCCTAGTGGATGGCTCCATGCATACTTACCATGTGCCACCTCAAGTAAAAGCTTCAACATCTGCTTTCTGCCCTAGAGCTTTTTCTAATGTCATCTTAACCCACATTCAGGGAAGGCCAAAAATGCAAGAACTTATGCATGGGATCCCTCAACCACTGGGGCGTGAGACTGATAGATCAATGTTGCAAACTCATTCTTGGAGAGACAATTCTGAGAGGATTCTATGTGGCCCACAGTACAACTTAAACCCAGTTTTCATTCTGATAACCAGTTTAATAATGCACACTCCATGCACACCTTGCTGGGTCAGTCAGTAGAGCATGCAACTCCTGATCTTGGGGTTGTGAGTTCAAGTCACGTGTTGGGTGTAAAGATTACTTTAAAAAAATTAAGGGTCACCTGAGTAGCTCAGTCAACTAAGCATCTGCCTTTGGCTCAGGTCATGATCTTGGGGTCCAGGAATGGAACCCCACATTGGGAGTCTACTTGCCCCTCTACTTTTCTACTCTGCTCAGGCTCTATCTCTCTCAGAAAAATAAATAAAGCCTTTAAAATTTTTAAAAAATAAATCTCATACTCCAGTAACATTTTCACTTTCAATATTTCACTCCTAAATTCTGGAGTCACTTCTCAACAATATAATCTGCACCCAAATTATTGTCTCAGGCTTTATTTTAAGGGGAATCCAAACTGAGAGAGTAGGGAGGCTGAGATAGGTATCCTATTGTTGTTTGGTAAGCATAAAACTTAGTAACCTTCTAGCATCACAGCCCAGAGCACCTTCCGCTATCTACAGTTCATGGGATTCCACATTTAGCATCTCCTTCTCTAGATCACAATAAGGAATACTTTCTGTGTAGTTGACATATTCCAACTATAAGTTTTAAATAGTACAATGTTTATAGATCACTTAATCCGGTGCCTGGTGCAAGGCAAGCATTCAATGCATGCTACTGGCAATGGTGATTACTATTAGTACCATTATGATTGTAATTTCACTAATTGATCTACTGTTAATTCTGTTCAACTTGAAGATTATTTTTTACTTAATTTGTTACTTAATTTCTCTCTTATTTAAAAGATCATTTGAGAATAACACAATTGCCATCAGCTAATTAAGCTAATGCTTAAAATACCTACTTTTCAAGATAATTTTGAAATTAGTGTATATAATGACTAAAACAGGGTCGAACATGTAGTGCCTTTCCAATAATGCTTATTTTCCCTTCTACTGCTATTATCTATTACTGTCACTATTGTCAATAGTACAATCGCTACTATCATTATTCTTTCCATGGAACAAAAAAAAAATCAGTGTAAGAACAGAGATTCTACTTTTCTCTGCTTCACATATTTTGACCCTATTAAATTTGAGAGTTTCATTTTCATTAACTTTAGTTGCTCAATAATTCATTTTCACCAAATATGGCAAACCTGACCAAACAGACAAATAGAAGGTGGCATTTGCAATTTGTGTGCTCTTTTCTCAAAGTCACCAGTAAAAAGGGCTTTCTAGGATTTATTGGATTTACAATTGGGACTCATCCATATGACAATATAGCATGCAAGGACCATCATTGATTGAGTGCCAACTCAGTACCATGGGCTGGGCTGGGCATTGGCTTATGATAGTCCAGGACCATCCTCTCTGACTTTCCATCATTGATCTTTATTCATAGGTGAAGCACTAAAGGCACAGAGATGGTCAATCACTCGTACAAAGTCATGGATTTTGTACATGACAAGAATACCTCCCTCAGGTCAAATTCGTGGGTGTTATTTACTATATATTTTATTCCTAATACAGGGACCATATGTACGTTTCAGAGAAAGAAAGGTATCCCTACTCTGAACTCTGATCAAGAATAGGAACTTTGAAGGTGACATTCAGACCCAGAGGCATATCAGAATTTTACAGCTTGCCTACATCCTAGTTAGTAACTGCTCTCACTGTGTCTTTTAGAATAGCCTATTTTGGTCCCCAAACCATCAGAAAATCTGAAATAACTGAACCATGTAACAAGAGCTTATAAATTTTTTTTAAAGAAAGAAAGAAACGCTTTCAGAGACAGGTGCCCTCCCTCTGATTGTACAACTTGCAAAACCTCTCAACTCCAAAGGGGGAATTCCACAAGGGCTCTCAGTACCTGAGGCAGGTGGGGGGCAGAATCAGAAGCTCAGGTCAGCTCCTCTTTCTGCTTCTGCTTTTATCTCTCCTGGTGACTCATCCTGTAATGTGAGTCAAATAAACTCACCAAGGGTTTATTTTTACTCTTTGTTTTTGACTTGGTCTGGTAGATCCTGTTCACTCAGATACGCACATTAATAAAAGGCCAATTTTAAGCTCCATTTTTGCAAAAATCATGATGTCACACAAAAAGTACGGATTTTAGAGTTGCAAACTTGCATTCAGTTCCTGCTCTGCCACTTTCTATCTGTGACCTTGAGTCCATTCCCTAGCCTCTTTGAACTTCAACTATGGCCTTGCTTAAAGGAGATGAAATGTATTTTGCAGGGTTATCACGAGAACTTAATGAAAAGAAAAAAAATCCCAGTGGAGTTCCAGATTCTCAGCGTGATATAAAGTGACTATTCATTCCCCTCATTTATTTCCCGTCTTCTCTAAGTTTGACTATAATTTGATGGGACTTATTTTGGAAAAGGTAATAATAGAGGTAGAGGCAAAAAACCTGAGCTCCCATTCACTCTCTGGCCTTTCCTAGCCACAATCTGTTCACATGATTAGATGGTATGATGCACTTGAAAGCACAGAGAATGGCTACTTTGCTCTCCTGGAATCTTGAGCGACCTTTTCACCTGCTCATAGCCCAGTCGTCTGGGGAATAAGGGATCATGGGGCCATCAGGCATGGTAACAAATAGCTCAGATTCTGGCTGCCATACCCAGCTCAGACATTAAATGTCTTTGTGACCTGGGGCAAGAGGTGTGGCCTCTCTGAATTTTGGGTGCTCAATTATAAAATGGGATTAATAACAGTACCTATGTCAAAGCGCTGTGGTGAGCACTAAGTGACATGGAATTAAAAAAGCAATGCCTGACAATAGGAATTATACATGCTAGCTATCGTTATTTTTAATCTCTTTATGGGAATTTTCAGTTCTAGATGGCTATTTACCTGTTCATTCATGTGTCAATAAATTTACTAGTTCACTTAAGCATTTATTCAAGAAGTATTTCTGGAGTGATTGCTATGTTCCAGGCACTCCTGAAACTTTAGAGAAGTGTATGACATGGATCTTGTCCTAAGTATCTCACAGTCTATAGTAAAGAGCCTGGCAGACGAACCCTCAGGTACACAACACAGCTAGGTCTGAAAGATGGAGGTATGTAAGGGGTGCAATGAGAACACCTGACTTTAGAGGGTAAATAAGAAACATGAGCCTCCATTTTCCACCAATACCTATTACCACATTGAGTGATATTTTAGGAACTGCTGAAGATGAGCTCATATGTCAGAACTTCTCATGAAGAAAATGGCTCCAATTTATATTTCATGGTAGCTTCCAATAAGCCAATGTGCCGATGAAACTAACAATGTTAATAATAGGATGTTTCAATTTTCTTGGTTTCCATTGGTTTAGCAAAATCCTTACTCTAGGAAAGCTATTTTATCTGCTTGGGAACACTTCTACGGCTACTTCTACTAGGAAGAAGTGCCACGTCTGCAACCAGGATGAAGCAATTTGCAGTCATCAGATCCCATTTTGGAAAGAATTAGAAAGAAGAACAAAATCATTAGCAGAGGGAATTCCTCTAGGAAAATTTAGAGAAGATGGATAGTGAGGTTCTTTTAAAAGGTAAAATAGTCAGAAGTGAGTTTTGTAATGTTTTAAATCATGCATAAGGGTACATTTTCTTCCATTTTGCTAACTCTGAAACAAAAAGAGCACTGGGCAGAGAGTCAGATTTGAGCCTTAGCTTCATCTCTAATTAGTGATGTGCTCTTGAGCAAGCCAGAACCATTCTGAGTCTCAGTGTCCTCATTTATTTTTTAGAAAGGGATGATTATGGGATAATTAATGCTTAGGAAGAACTCTGCAGAGTCACTGACCAATAAGAACATTTAGTAAATAATATCCATTAATGATAATGATGATGATGATAAGTAATAATTAAAAAAAAATCCATGCTGCTCATTTAAAATGAAGCCTGTCAAGAAATCTCATTGCAAGCTGCACCAGCATGTGATTATAAATTGGGTTATGAGACTGGGAACCTAGAATATATCTATGAGATAATGGCCCAAGAGGAAACCAGAGAGTGAGACTTTAATACTTTCATTAGGAGGAGAAGCAGCTTAAGCATGTAAATATCCCCCATGGACCATAGGAAGACTTTATGAAATTGAGAAGAATTAGAGAAAAATATGGGACTTGAAAAAGCTACCTTTGTGTCCCCCTAGAACTTGTGTGTATTTTCCATCTGTTACTGCCTTAGGCAGATGAGTATTGGGATACCTCAGTCAGCCAAAGGCTGTTCGTGGAGGGCTTCCACTAAATTAGTGGGGGGATCTGGGCCAGTAACTTTCATCTGATATAATATAAAACTCTCACTGATGTGCCAGTCAATAAGTTTCCATATAAAAATTCAGGGTGGGGGACCCCTGGGTGGTGCAGCGGTTTGGCGCCTGCCTTTAGCCCAGGGCGCGATTCTGGAGACCCGGGATCGAATCCCACGTTGGGCTCCCGGTGCATGGAGCCTGCTTCTCCCTCTGCCTATGTCTCTGCCTCTCTCTCTCTCTGTGTGTGACTATCATAAATAAATAAAAAAAATCAGGGTGGTGAAAATTGACTATGATACTACTAGGAGGATGCCTTCCAGGTAAAACATGAAGCTGAGCTGGTCAAACAATATAGAGAAGCACAAACTACAACATGCCTTTGGAAAGAGGTAAAAAAATCAAAGCATGATTAGCTGATACTAGAAAGCACAAGAATTTCAGCTAGCAAAATGTAATACAAGCTGAGTGAGGACAGGGCAAGACTTTTTCTACAGCAGGAGCCTAGTGCCAAAGAGTGATTAGGTGAACAGAATGGAAGTCAGGTGCCAATTACTAGAGGTGGTTTTGTAATTATTGATAACTTTTGGGTCTTTAATATCTTCCCACTTAGCAGCAAAATATCTAGCATGGGCAGCACTCTTCTTCCTCACAAGGGTTTCAAAGCGCTGTTTTGGAAGGCACAAAGAAAGACCTACACCATGACTCACTCCTGGTCATATCTGATCTATTAGTTGTGTAACACATTGCTTCAATAAGCAGTGGCTTATACAGCACACATTTATTATCTTAAATTTTTTTGTGGGACAGGAATCCAGCCATGAGTTATCTAGGTCCCACACTACTGGGTATCTCAAAAGGACACAATCCATATATTGGCTGAGAGTACAGCCCTCAGGCTTACTTGGAGAAGGAACTTCCAAGCTCACTCTGGTGTTTGTTGGCAGCTTCCCATTCCTTGGGAGCTTTTGGCTACTTTTCTCCCTCATTTTCTTGCCACATGGCCCTTTCCATACAACATTTCTCAGCATAGTAACTTGATCCAACAAAATGAGCAAGTGACAGGAGAAGAGAAAGTCTCAGCAAAAGGAAGAGAGTACTAGCAAGATGGTAGTCCATCTTTTACAACCTCATTGTAGAAGTGCCATTTATCTCTCTTGTCAGATTCTATTCATAGAAATAAATCACCACCCCACATTATGTTGGAGGGGAATATCCAAAGGTGTGAATACGGGGGTGGAGGGTGATATTTGGGAGTCATTTTAAGAGGATGCCTACTACAGCCGGTATAGGAAAGGTCAAATTTTAAGGATCTTAGCGTCCTCTGGCCTCATCTACTTTCCTTTTGCTATATCTATCCCATGATTCTGCTTCTGAAATTCTCCTTGGCCAATATCTTTTTCCCATGCCTCCTTTATTCTATGCTTCAATTTTTCTTGTTTGTCCTGAGATGCTGGTATAGTAAAAAACCAATGTCTCTTGGAATTCCCAAAGTTGATCTAATTCTAATCCAACTACTTGCATTCTATACAAACTACAAAGCAAAAAACAAACAAACAAAACAATGCATTTTACTTTTTAATCCTCAATTTCTTAAACTGTTAAGTGGAGCTACAAGGAGATGTAGGGTAGTGGCTATTATAATGGAATTTGGAGTTAGGCATTCCAGCTGTCTGACTTCTCAGTATTATTTCACGTGCAAATACATATATTTTTTTTGTCTCCTTTAATTTCGTAACACTGCAAATTAGAACCTGAGACTTGGAGAAGTTATGATCTTAGCAAACCTCTTGGCTCCCAGCAAGTACCAATAGCTGGCTACTATTAATTTTAATTTTTTAAGTATTTCAAATTCATGTGAGATGGCTAAACTGGAATGGATGAAGCCACCCAATTCAATGAATGGCTAAGTGAAGAAGTGTTTCATTAGACCCTCATAAATCATGCAGATGAGAGGTTAAGGGTGGGCTGCAGAGAAAAACTTTCTGGGCTCAAACACTGCTGTTACTGCTTCCCAGCTGTGCTAAGTAGAATAGGTAAGAGCGTGAGCTGTGGAGCCCAGATTTCCAAATTTGAGTTCTGGTTCTGTCACTCACCAGCTGAGTGACTGTGGGAAAGGTACTTAACATCTTGCTACCTCAGCTTTTTCATCTGTAAAATGGGGAGACTAGCCCTTAACCCTTTGGTTCATCTTCAGCATAACAAAGACAGTACTCCTGAGCCCTTCATAGAATGAATGACGTAAAAGAATAATCACATGTGGCCATTACTATTCCTCTTTAACTCACAATGATCCATGGTTGTATGAACATTTGCAAACCTTGTTTGTAGACTTGTGGTCCACTCTCCTAATTATGTGACACTCCATAAGCCACTTGCAATGCCTGTGCCACAGTTTCCGTGTCTACCAAGTTGAGTCAATTTCTTCAGCAATAATTAGGGTTATAGTCTGCTCTGGGGACGAATAAATAACTTTAATTGTCCCCCTCCCTCCCTCCCTTCCTTTTTTCCATGTATGTGGAGTCTAAAACTGAAATATGTGGACAATAATGATGTAATTTTTCCAACATGGATCAAGACAACACTTGACTCTACTAGAGATTTTTTTTATAATTAATGGAATGTTTCTTATGTATTATGAGTTATGTCAATCTTTTTGGGGGATGCTTTGATTTATCACAGCAATTCACATGTTACCCTTGGTTTTCAGATGAGAAAGCTGAGGATTCAAGGATGTTATTAACATGCTCAAACACTCATGCTGGGAAGCCAATTCTTCATTACTTCAACTACTCAGTGACACTCTTTCAGAGTTCTCTTTTCCTAAATGTTTTGGGAAGTATATTGCCAATGGTCATAGAAGCCTCTCTCGATATGCCACACCTAAAAATGTTTGATAAAATATAAGAAATAGTTAAAGATGCATGGATGAGTGATATCCGAGTGAGAGAATTGATCTCTAGTGTAATGAAGTGATAAGAAAGGCTGCATCCAGAGGATAAAGACAGCTCTCCTTTTTTGACCTGTAGGCAGACAATGATTCCATGAATACCTGGTGACCTAGTGCCTGGATTTTAATAGGCTAAATGTGCAGAGGATAGTTCTTGGCCTTTGGGAAGAATAAGAGGTTAGATGTTGTATAAGCACATGTGGAACATTTATGAAAACTGATCGTGTTCTACTTAACTGTGAAGCAAAGTCTCTGCAACTTCAAAGAATAAGTATCCTACAGATGACATATTTTTACCACACCATAATTGAGTTCCAAGAAATAATGGCACACTAGCAATTATATGAATCTCACTGTGTGTCAGACATGGCTTAAGCATTATGAATTTCATGGAGACCTCACAACAACTCTCTTTTGTGGGCGATGGGCCTGAATTCAAAACTGAGAAACTAAGAATCTTCCCAGGGTTAAGATACTAGCTGAAGAGCAGCAGAGCTGGGATTCAAATGCAGGCATCTCTCTCCAAACCCCTGCTCCTAACCGTGGTAGTAATTGCCACTTGGCTTCACTAGCTTTCAAACTTCTACGTTTAGCTTCAGAATAACCCACACATTAGATAAAATGATATACAAAAGGTAGAAAACACTTAGAAATCAAATATAAAAAAATGTTCTTGTGGAAAGCTTCTGAAATTGTATCCAGGAAGAAATAGGTCACCTTACATGGTTACAGTAAACATAAAGAAATAGGGAATTAATGAACTAAGCTTCCAAAATTGAGAAGTTACAAGATGATACAGATGAATAAAGGAAGTGAAAATATGAATCCAAATTAATGTCCAGGAAGCCCATCAATACAAATATTGGTACTCTGGAAAATGATTTTATTTATTTTTTATTTATTTGAGAGAGGGGGCTAAAGAAAACAAGTGTGGATGTGGGTGCAGTGAGAGAGGGAGAAGCAGGCTCCCCCCAATTGGGGACCCTGACTCAAGGCTAGATCCCAGGACCCTGGGATCATGACCTGAGCCAAAGGCAAATGCTTACCTGACTGAGTGAGCCACCCAAGTGCCCAGGGAACACACATTTTTACAGCCACTTTGATACACAACTTGGTGTTGACCTGCCAATTTAAGCTTGCATGTGTACTATAATCCCCAAGCCAGCCACTTAACTAGTAGAGAGCATACCCTAGAGGATGTCTATACCCTAGAGGATACCTGTACCCCATTCCCAGAATTTCTGATTTATTAGGTCCGAGGTGGGGAGAATTTGCATTTCAAACAAACTCCCAGGGGATCTGATGTTTCTGGTTGAGGGGCACTATTGACATAGTGCCTACTCTGTACTAGTCAGTTTTAAGTGCTTTACACCTATTAACTTCCCAAATCCTCATAGGATCCTATGAACTAGACTGTTATTATTTCCTTGTTACCGATGGAGAAACTGAGGCACAAAAGACAAAGCAAGCTCCCCAATGTCATTAGCCAGTTGATGATGGAGGTGGGGAACTCAGGCCAACCAACCCTGGGTCTGCATAATTAACCAAAAGCTTTTGGTGCTCTCTGAACAGACAGGTGCAGAAAAGCATTTTAAGTGGAGAGAATCTGAAGCAAAGGTTTGGCATTTGGGGCCATCTTGACATGTCTGGGAACTAAAAGCAAGGCTAAGTGCCTAATACTGAACACACTTGGGTCAAGGAGAAAAGCTGGAAGGGGTCAGAAGGAAGCAGTGGGGGTGATAGATTGCAGAGCTTGGTTTTCTAGACCAGGCTTTGTACTTTGTCCTATGATTAAAGGAGCCAAGAGGGACAGGCAGAGATGGATACAGGATGAAGTGTGTGCTTCTTCTTCTTCTTCTTTTTTTTTTTTTGAAAGATTTTTATTTATTTAATCATGAGACACACACATGCACACACACACACACACACACACAGAGAGAGAGAGAGAGAGAGAGAGAGGCAGAGAGAGAAGCAGGCTCCATGCAGGGAGCCTGATGTGGGACTGGATCCTGGATCTCCAGGATCACACCCCGGGCTGAAGGTGGCGCTAAACCGCTGAGCCACCTGTGCTGCCCTAAGTGTGTGCTTCTAAATATAAAACTTGGGGGAATGGTTTGGAGAGAGAGAGTATGGAAGCAATGGGTGGTGGTCCTGATGAGAAGTGATATCTCTTGGACCATGTGGCTGGGAAAGGACAGAGAAGCCAGGTGTGAGGGATAGATACAGAGTCAGCAGGATCTGGTGGCTGTCTACTGGGTTAAGGCTAATTCCCAGCTTCTGACTTAGTCAACTTGGTAATGATGGTGCCAACTCTGGGACACTGCAGGGAGAAATATGCTCCAGTCAGTGCTGAATCTTAGGTCCCTGCTAGAAGCCTTGGAAACTTCTATTAAAAACGAGAACTGTTTGCAGTAGTTTCCAGCTCAAGGAGTCCAGCAGATCTGGTATGAATCCCAGCCCCAACACTTACTGCCTGTGTGTAGGCTTTGGTATTTATCCTCTGTGAAGCTCAGAACAATCCCAAGTCATGATATTAAGAGAAATACATACGGAACTTGACATCTGAGTTCACTTAAGACACTGAGTCACCTCTGAATGGGATGCTGATGAGAACATACAAAATCCTGATCTCAGAAGTTTATATTCTAAAGGGGAAATAATTGTAAAAGGAAATTAGAGAGTGTGCCATATAGCCATCTGCTCAACAATGAGTCCTGGGGGTGGGTGGGGTGAAGGAAAAACAAAAAAAACAGGGAGTTAGAGCCAAAGGATGGGCTATGGATTGAAATGATTGACTATTGAGGACCCCCACTCTGGAAGTTAAATTCCTCAAAGGCAGAGATGAGCCTTATTAATGCATCCGCCAGACCCACAACAGTGCCTATTGCCTCACCAATATTCAGTGGTTTTTTGAATGAAACAAAAATGTGTGTTCAGCAGTTTTCACTGATGAAAAATGCTGAATCTGGGAAGAGCTCTGTGCTGGTGGCAGGGACATAGGGTCTTATCACAGAACTGGGATGAGTTTGTGCTGCTTCCATGCTCACTAACAACATTGCAATGACCTATTTAGCTTCCAGAGCTAAAATAAAGAAGTCACTCTGTATACTGCAACATGCTGTGCTATAAAACAGGAAGGTTTCTCTTAAGGTATTAACCAAATCACCTACAAAATCGCCAAACATCACTGCAGTATATGGAGCAATATGATGCCCTGGAACTGAATAGCTTATTGACACATTTGCTGACAATGTGGATTTCTGACACCACATTATTTTCGATCCTGCATCATTTCCTCGTGCAACATGGTCACTTCTCTGCCGTGTCATATCAGAAATCTGCTTAATTTCGCTCTCTTGAAAATTGCAAGAGAGGTATCCCAAGGATGCCATTTGTATATACAGCAGCAACTAAATTTTGCAAAGAGGTAAAAACGCATTTTTTTTTAAAAATCACCACTAAAGGGGGCAAGAGATGTTTGTCAAATGCTAATGTTGAACTTTACTAATGGCTGTATAGGGTCCATTCTGTGTGCCAAAACCTTGGTGGTTGAGGGAGGCAATCATGAGCTCCTTCCCTGCCAGGAAGGCTGAGCCACCTCACCCTTGCAATAAACCCCACAGGTAGGTACTGTTATTATCTGCACAGAGCAGGTAACAGAGGCATAGATGGGGTCCATGCAACTGTCCAAGCTCCTAGACTATAGGAATAGTGCTTCTCGTGGTTAGTTTCTGTGTTTACTAGGTTAAGAATATTTTCATGCTCAGGGTCTCTTTTTGGCATTCCCTGAGACTGTGAAATGGTTTCCTGATCATTTTTAGTATCTGCAGGGGTTGAGGAAGTGTAGCATAAAAAGCAATCTGGCATTCATTGAACAACTATTACCTATCCTAACTTTCATTCAAGTCACATCTATTCTTCACACTAGTCCTGAAATGAAAACATGATGGTGTTTGCCCCTTCCATCCAAGGATGAGAAAATAGAAGCTCAGAATGTGCAGTGACTATGCAGTGATCGGGTCAAGTGACTGGATCACAAAACCATCACATGGCTGAGATGTGACTTTGAATTCTGTGTTTGAGGGCAAGCATGTGCTCTAGTACTGAAGAGAATGTGCCCAGCGGGTGGAGACTCCCTGTTGTCGTTCACCGAATTCTGACCTGTGTTTTGGGAACCAGCCAACTCACGGGGGCTGTGTTCCCAGAAAGCATGACCATGGCTTCTCTACGGAATTGCTCTATGTATCCTTCAGTTCTTTACCAAAGGTGTCTTTAGAAAAAAAAAAAAAAAAGGAGATGGTGTTTTATCTATTACTGAGTTGTCATGGATGTTGCTCACGAAGAGGGTCCCCATCAGTACAACCCAGGAGAGGACTCCTGTCAGTTCTCACTGCTAGAAAAAAGAAAACCTAATCTTTTAGCTAATCGTTGTTTTCTTGCCCACCAAGAAACTCACAACCAAGTTTACAGTACACCTGTAGCAAGCGTGCAGAGCTTGAAAAGTAACAACATTTTGCTCAGCTTTGGGGAGCTAACCATTTCGTTCACGAACCCATACTTCAGACTATTTTCCTATCTTAATTTTTCCCCAGGAGCAACATTTTCATGTACTGTACACAATTCTATAAGCTACCTTCGTGTCCTTTTGGCATTTGTAAACAGTATCTTCCGTAAAACCAGCCACCCCGAGATGCAGATCCAGGATGGGCGAGACATTCCCTCCGGAGTCTCCCAGAGAAGTAACCTATAGCACAGTGATGGCAATGACATGATTCCTGATTAATAAATTTTGACATGTTGTGAGCTCACAATGTGCCAGCTACACGAAATGCTTCCTAGTGCTTAATCCTCATAATAAACTTGGAGATGGAAACCAAGATCGCTTTAAAAAAAAAAAAAAAAAATATATATATATATATATATATATATATATATATATATATATATTTATTCATTCATTCATTCATTCATTCAAGAAGGAGCATGAGAGAGAGCATGAGTGGTTGGAGGGGCAGAGGGAGAGGGAGAAGCAGAATCCCTGCTGAGTAGGGAGCCCAGTGTGGGACTTGTTCCAGGACTCCAGGATCATGACACTCACCTGACTGAGCCACCCAAGTGCACCCAAAATCCCTTTCACAGGTGCAGCAGCTACACATTAGAAAGATCTGAGGGCACCTGAGGTCATCAACTGGGAAGGATGGAGCGAGGCTTCTATCCCAGGTCTGTCTGCCTCCAGAACCCCCCTCCCCTCCATAAGGAGAAGCTGCCGACATACTTCAGAGTAGGTCTAACTCTGGAAAGGAGTTGAACAAGAGGGTGGAGGCAAGGGGAGAGGGACTGCCACAAAAAAAGTGCCATTTGGTTCCTGTTTTCAATTCTGTGGCTTTCAGCCCCCTGAGATGGATGACGTGACCTGGTAATATGTATTGTATTCTCTACTCTGCAGTATTGTTAATTTAAAAAGGCGGAGGATTTAGGAGTTTTGCAAGGCCGTGTTTTGTGGCTGTAGTGTGGCGGTCTCCCCAGGGAAGCAGCCCCAGTGCACTGCCTTTTCTGCAGGGTCAGCACACTTTTCACCAAGTTGGCCCCACAGAGGAATAAGTAAAGCCTGGCTGGAATGCCACCAGGGGTAATTGTCACTAGCACCCGGAGGGACAGGAAAAAATGGTGATGGCGTAGGATTTATAGCTCAAGTTCGGTTTCTCAGGCAGGTCTCACCACAGCCCTGCCACATAGGGATGACTCAGTCTTCCTTTCACTGTTTTAGGTGTAGTGCATCCTCAAAACACTGTATGTCCACCGTAAAGAAATTAGAAGATACACACAAGCAAAACTACATGAACATCTACAGTGTCTTCTCGCAGATGATTACTGCTATCAGATCAGGACCATTCCAGATCCTTTCCTATGTAAATAAAATTATGAAAATGAAATGGATTCTACTGTATATGCTATTTAAAAGCAAATATTAAAAAAATACACTGTGAGCATTCATTCATGCCAATAACTTCCACTGCAGCAGAGGTTAGAGATGGCTGGTTCAGGTTCCGCCCACCACCTTCTGCATAGTAGCTTACCAGCCTAAGTAAGTAGTCAGTAGGTGGTAGATTTGGTATCAATTTAAATGGCTTTGCACTTATTGTTTGCCACTAGAGCTAGCTTGCACTTACAGGCAACCGCTTGGCTGCTGTGGGTGTCTGAGTGTGAGGACCCTGCTCTGTTGCGTCATTGGCTGCATGAGATTCCTGTTGCTGCCATGCACCAAAGACGACTACTGTGGCCTGAACCAAGATACATTTATTATCTACAGTCCTGGCAGTCAGATGTCTGCTATGTCTCTCTGGGCCAAGCTCACGGTGTCAGCAAGACTGCATTCCTTCCAGAGGCTCTAGGGAAGAATCCATTGTCTTGCTTCTTCCATTGGTCTAGAGACCAATGCATAGCTTGGCTTGCGACCTCTACCTTCACGGCCAGCAACACTGCAACCCTCGGACCCTGTCGCCATCACCACCCCACTACCACTCCCATCTGACTATGGGAAAGGCCCCCCCTTGAAGGATTTATATGATTATGGGACTCAGTTGGGTCTGCCTGGATAACCCAGCATAATTTCTTCATGTGAAGGCCCTTGACCCTCCATCACATCCATAAACTCGGAGGTTCTGGGGATTGGGACATGGGCATCTTTGGAGGCTTCTGTTCTCCCAAGCTCCCTACATGAATGGCACTCCAGCTGATAGCTATCACCCATTTAACCAGTCCCCTATTAATGCACAATTAGGCTGCTACTGACATCTTTATAAACAGCTCTTCAACAAAGTGGAATAACTAATCTTTGCTTATCTTTAATTGTTTCCTTAAAGGAAATTACTAAAAGCAGGAATTTTAGAGCATGTGTCCACTTGCAAAGCTTTTCCACACGCAGTGCTCAATACACATTTCTTAAATAACTACTTTGTACCTGGCATTGTTCTGGGCAGCAGGAATTCATTAGTGAATAAAACAGCAAATATTCCTGCCCCCGAAGAGTTTATATTCCATGGGACACCAATGATGAATTATCTTTCAGCAATAGCTAAGCCACTTTTGATACTGATTTTACCATTTCCTTTCTTCAATTTTACCTTTCAGGGAACCAGCTTTTGTTCTTTTTATATCAGCCTTTTAAAAAGACATTTATTTAAACATATCATAATCAACTAAGCCAGACTATAAAGGAAAATGCATTTTGCACATTGAGAACACTCATGGCTCAAGATCCAGTTTTTCTATATATTAGCAATGTGAATTTGGAATGGCTTCTCCTCTTTGTTGACACATGCGATAGAAATGGAGTGCATTCTATGTGTTAAGCAATGTTTTGTTGTTGTTTGTTTGTTTGTTTATCTAAGTATGCTCTAAACCCAGCAGGGAGCCCAATCAGAGCTTGAACTCATGACCGTGAGATCGAGACCTGAACTGAATGAAATCAAGAGTCAGTCACTTAACCAACTGTGCCACTCAGGTGCCCCTGCACTAAGCAACTTTAAAATCATTTTTATGTACATTATCTCAGTTCTCACAAACACTATGCGAATTAAAGACTCTTAAAATGCCATTTTACAAATGAGGACGCTGAGGCATAGAAAGGGTAAATAATCTACCTAAGGTCACACAGCTAAGAAACATTAGAATCTGGGCATAAACAAACCAGTCTGAGCCCAGACCTACATTCATAACCATCTGAATCCTTGTTATGCATAGAATTTGTACCCCAAAAATGCATGTTGCAGTTCTTGTTACCTTGAAATGCAACTTCACTTGAAAATAAACCTGTTGCAGGTGCAATCTGTTAAAATGAGGTCATGAAGGAATAGGGTGGGCCCCTAATCCAATATAATGAGTGTCCTTTGAAAGAGGGGAGAGTTGGGCACAGCACCAGACATACACACAGGGAGAATGTCCTGTGACCACAGAGATAAGTTCTACAAGACGAGGGAGGCCAAAGATGGCTGGGAATGGCCAGAAGCTAGAGAGAGGCAAGGAAGGAGTCTCCTCATCAGGTTTGAGAGAAAGCATGGCCCAGGCAACATCTAAATTTCACACTTTGCACTTGCAGAGCTGTGAGAGAAATCATGTGTGTTGTTTTAAGCCACCTAGTTTGGGGTACTTCATTGTGCAACAGCCCTAGGAAACGAATCCAATCCTCATCTGCATTGTGGAGGTAAATTAGTTTCCTTTTAGCTGATAGACAATGTGACTCACGTAATTGACCATGTGGTTTTCTTTCTTTTGTTGACAGGAAGTTCAGAACGTTGTACGAATTGTACAGCCTTACAGACCATGTTTCCATGGTCTGAACGTCCCTATCTGGATCCGAACATTCCAGATTTATTTTACCTTTACTCTTACATCCTTATCTGTAGAAAAGGATTGTTAACTGTATTGCATGGTTGTTTTCTTTTTTTTTTTTAAAGCCACCTTCAAAGGAAGCTCAGGTGGCTCAGCGGTTTAGCACCACCTTCGGCCCAGGGCGTGATCCTGGAGACCCGAGATTGAGTCCCACATCGGGCTCCCTGCATGGAGCCTGCTTCTCCCTCTGCCTGTGTCTCTGCCTCTCTCTCTGTGTCTCTCAGGAATAAATAAATAAAATCTTTAAAAAAAAATAAAGCCACCTTCAAATTACACCCTAACTAACCACTAAAATGTGTAAAAGCACAGACTGAGAGAAAGTTCTAGAGAGGCATAACTTGCTGAAAGCCACTGGTCATTTGCAGTAGGTGCATGGCTAGAACCTAGCTGGTTGTAGACCCAGTTTACTGGAACCCCTTCAATACGGTGCCTCTGGGACAGAGGAGGCCTCTTCCAAACACCTCTGTCTTCATCCCTCTGCCTGCCTTCCCTGGCCCCCACAACTGTCCTGGCTGGAAGACCCCACCTCATGCTAACCCAATCTTGACTCCAGTACCCAGTTAACATTAACTGAGGCAGCTTGAAGTGCCCCGATAGTACAGGTGACACTGGAGATTGCTTCCTTCCAGAACCCACTATCCTTTCATTCTGTCCAGGCTGGTTTTTAGCAAGAACTAGTGTCTGCAAGGAACTCCCCAGTAGGTATAGCCATTTAGGCGGTGGGGAAAACATGGGGTAATGGAAAGAGTGTGTATGTGTATATATGTGAGTGTGTGAGTATATGTGTATGCATGTGTGTGTATATATATATACACATTATGTGTATATGTATTGGCTTTGGCCCTATTTCTCTTAGTAGCTGAGTGATTTTGGACAAATCACTTTGCCTCTTGCACTTACTTGGTTCTTCATCTTCGAAATGGGAACAACCCCACAGGCAGGCTGAGCCTGTGGGCATTCCAGCATCTCCCACACTTGTGGCACATGGTGAATGCTGGCCCCTTCCGAATGCCCTTGCTTCTTGCTTCTGTCATCCAGCTAATTGTGTCAGCCTCTGCTGCTACTGCAGGCCTGCCAGGACGGGCTCTGCACCCGTGATGAATTAGAGCCTGGTTTTCTCGTTCTCTGATGCCTTCCTCCATGGCAGCATGAATGACAGAGCTCTGGGAGCCAGAAGACAAAGGCTGCCCTGGGGTAGGACAGAGCAGAGCAGGAAGAGAAGCTGATTCCTCGCCTCTCAAATCAGCTGTCATCATCTCAGCTTGTCTCCTTTGATGGAAGAGACTTGGGGAGTTCTGGAAGCCCAAGCCATCAGCCTGGCCAGTGCAATGTGTCCATCTCTCCCTAACTTCCCTGTCTTTATTGTTGTTAGGACAGGATGTATGCAATCTGAATAGCCCCTGTGGCCAGGGCTTGGCAGTTTATTTGAAAAAAAAAAAAAAGAAAGAAAGAAAGAAAGAAACGAAAAGAAAAGAAAGCTGACGTTTCATCCAGGACATTTTATTTCTCTCGAAAGCAAAAAGATTGTTGATGCTGTCCACTTTGAGACTGGTCTTTCCCGGTTTTGCTATCACAGGTGATGCTGGGGCCTGGAGCCAGTGCTGGCCCGGGGGACAGGAGGCTAGAAGCTACTTTTCCCTGAGGATCCTTGTGGACCAGCCTGGGCCCCATAGCCCCATCTTCACCATATTCCTGTGTCCAGGATGCAGTGGTCTCCTTCGCATGGCTGAGGAGTCTGAGCCTCTGAGTCATTCACCCTGTTTCTCTCACCACTGGAAGTGGAGTTTGGTATCCTGTGCATCAGATCCATCCACATGAGGTTCTCCTGGCCTGGTTCTGATGAGTCTGGCCAAACCAGAGAAACTCTCTCTGAGCTTCAGTTTCTCAACTTCATAAGTAAAATATTTATCGTGGCCCTGATTGCTTCTGGAGTCACTGTGCCACTCAGTCAAAAAATCATTGAGCGGCCATATAATCGCTCACCAATCCCTTGTGTGCTGGGGATCCCCCAGGCACACCCACTAGGGGAGATTCACCACGACTCATCATATGGTTATAGTCGCAGCTAAGATTTATTACAGCGACCTAGTGAGGATGCACAGCCAGAACGCAAGGGATATGAACACAGGCAGGGTCTTTAGGAATCCACGTGAGGCCTCCTCAGGCTCCCCCCCTGCCATGAGGAGTCCGAGAGAACGCAGTCTTCCCATGCCCACATGAAAGTGTGGCAACCTGTGCGTGATGTCCCTGCCTGCCCAGGGAAATCCCCTAGAAGCGTCGTGCTCAAGGTTGTATTATGGCCTGGTCATTTAGGCGCCCTCCAGGTAGCACATGCCAAATTCCAGCCTTTCAGAAAGAAAGCAGCACAACGCCACAGTGTTTCCAGTCTAGCCATAGTGAACCATACTTACCAGTTAGAACAAGTGTTACATCGCTGTGGGGAACCCAGTAGCTGCCAAGTTCCAGAGGCCAGTCAAAGGCCAACCTGGCAAGAAGGTCTTTCTAAGAATAGCAGTGCCTGCTCCGTGACTGCCTTCCGGACTCAAGACACCGGTGAGAGAGGAATGTGCTCACCCCAGGGAGCAAGTGTAAACTGGGAACATCCCAGGCAAACCAGGACCAGAGCTGTGGGTGAAACACGGTCTTGCCTGAACACAGCCTGCAGCCAGCGTGGCTCGCCCAGTCCGATGTGTGCCCTCCAGATGTGCAATTTTCACAATCGACTTCTGATTCCACAGGCGTGTTACCTGAAAGGAAATTCCTATATCTGGTGCTTAGGCAGAAGCGAGGCATTGTTTTCAGGGAAAAAGAGAATGAGAAATTAGGCATTTCATGAAAAATAGACTCCTGTTGTTCCATGCTTTGTATTTGGTTGTGCTTCTTTCACTTTGACGATGTAGTCAAATCGCCGCCTTTGAATTTTAATATTCCAAACAGCCCAGCAAAGAGGATATTAATTAGTATTTCTAGCTACCCGCAGCCTATTAAGTCTGTTGCTTATTAAAGGCAATATAGTTTCAAGTTCAAACGGCTTAAAATAATGAGCAGAATTCATTTTCAGTTCATTAACACAGTTGTCAGTGTTCCTGGACAGGTAGCAATACGGCGAGTTCTACCTGGGAAGACCCTTCCCAGGTCGCTGTGCCTTATCCATTCTTGACACACTTCTCAGCAATGCGCTAATTCTCTGATCTTTTGACATTGTCGTTGGCTGGTAAAAGAAATTTAATCAAAATATGTATGCTGGAATTTTACTTAAGCAGAAATAATGACACTCATAAGTTCAGGTTTCTCTGCGAGCATAGTCATTAGAAATGTGCATAATCTCAAGCCTGGCCTCTCTGTAGAGGCAAGTCACCCTCAGGGAAGTTGAGGCAGGCAGGCGCAGTGGGTTTGCCCCCACCTCCCTGGTCCCAGGGCACAGCTCTGCAGCTCTGCACCTGATCCACTGGAGGGGAAAACAGAAATGGGAGGGGTCATCCGAATGCACACCCCACTTCTACAGAAGCATTTCTGCGTTCAGTGTCTCTCACTGCCTGGCGCGCGCGTGTGTGTGTGTGTGTGTGTGTGGTGAGGATTAAAGGAAATTATTTTTACATATTTATATTCATCTCTCTTTGTATACGTATATATGAGAGACAGAATAAATATATATGTAGTGGGTTGAATAACGAACTGTGCCCAGAAGACACATTCTCATTCTCATCCCCAGAATCTATGAAAATGTGACCTTATTGAAAAAAGGTCTTAGCAGATGTAATCACATTAAGGATCTTGAGATGAGATCATCTTGGATTATCCACCTGTGCCCTAAATCCAATGACAAGTATCTTTATGAAAGAAAGACAGAGGGAGATTGGAGGCAGAGAAGAAAAGCCACGTGCACATGTGCAGACAGAGGCAGAGATTGGATGATGCAGCTGTGAGCCGAGGAAGGCCAGGGGTCGCCGGGGCTGGAAGGGGTGAGGAAGGATTCTTCCCCAGAGCTTTTCGAGGGAACATGGTTCTGCTGACACTTTGATGTCAAACTTCTGGACTCTACAATTATAAGGAAGTAAATTTCTGTTGTTTTAAGCCATAAATTTGTGGTAATTTGTTGTGGCCCAAAGAGACTAATGCTATTTATATACATACATTATATCTTATGTATACATATATATGACACTGCGTAATATATATAATACTTTCTCTATAGATCATACACTATATATACATAATATGTGACACTATGTACAATATGTAATATTATAGTATTTATATATGTTATTTATTATTATACATAATAAATCAATATATGTATAAACTGTATACTACACAAACGTATGCCTGTGACAAGCACAGGCCTGGGCACATTGTTTTTATTCAATAGATCAATAAATGCTGTTCCTGCTCTGCTCTCTGCCCTGACCTGCCTAAGTTCCACAGTATAAAGGTCATCCTGAAAACGTACCGCCCTCCTGTACAAATGCCCCTTAGCCAATGTCACTGTTTGCACCAAAAAGCTTCCTTTTCAAGATCTCTTCTCTTTGACCTCCTCTATTAGGGGTTGAATCCTGTCCTCCAAAATGTCATGTGTTGAAGTCTTAAGCCCCAGCACCTCAGAATGTGGCTGTATTGGGAGATGGGGTTTTTACAGATGGAATTAAGGCAACATGATATCATTAAGGTGGGCTCTATCCCACTGTGACTTGTAAGAAGGGGGGACGAGGACAGACATCACACCCAGAGCAAAGACAGTGTGAGACATGAGGAGAAAGTAGCCACAGAGGGAGGCTGACACCAACCTGCAAACCCCTTGATCTTGGACTCACAGCCTCCAGACCATGAGACAATAAATGTCTGTGATTTGAGCTCCCAGAGCTACAGTACTTCGTTAGGTGGCCCTAGTGGGCTAAGGCACCATCCTGGCAGAAGGTGCTCAGAAAGGTGTCACCAATGGCCCAATGTGGGCCTTATACGAGAACCCAAGTGGGAGAAGAAGTCCTTGGATGATGCGTCGCTTCAGTTACCTGGAATAGAATGTGGTGCTCTAGAGATGGTCTTGGGGGTGGGGGCAGCCCTCTACCCCACAGTGGTGTGACTCTAGCATGCACTTTGCCACAATCAGACTCTGTGCTGGGCTATGTTCATATAATAACTCGTGTAACATTTGCACTCTCTCCAGATTAGCTGCCGTTATTGTTCAGCCAATGGGGAAGAAAAAGCACAGAGACAGCAGAGCTTGTGCACAGTGTTGCCGGGATGTAGCCCAGGCCATCAGCCTCCAGAGCCTGCTTTTCAACACCACGGGAGGCTGGGGCCTCAGCCTATTCCAGCTCTTTCTCCCTCTGAAACATTTCCCGGTGATTTATTTCTTGTTGTTATTTTTTCTCCCCTTAATCACCCAAGATCTGCTCACTTGGAAACTGGTTTAAAAACAACAGATTTTTTTTGGCATCAACTGCTAAAAAGACATCAAATGGAAGCAAATATATTGGTAATAATGTTTCCTGTGGGGAACTCTAAAGATTTTTGAAATATAATGCAATCTTCTACAATGACCTTTTCCAAAGCCCTGCAAAAAAAATTAATAAAGAGGGAAAAGGAGGATAGGACTCTTTTATCATATTTGATTTGTATTGACTCTGGTGTCAGGGGGGTTATTGAGGGCCTCCCGTCTGGCACGCTTGGTGAAGAGTCACAATTGAAAATGTATCATGTGTTTTATTTATTCCTTTGCTCCTTCCAATATACACTAGAGTCATTGGACTCTGGGAGGGATATTGTGTTCTACTTATGGTTTCCAGAAAGATGGTTATTTTTCCTGAGTATAGGAAAGGATCTCTCTCTGCTCCTTTTCCTCTACTGCCCCCTTCTCAGCTTGGTAAGTTTAGGAAGAATAAGCTGAGAATGCTTGGCTAGACCCAGTCCCTGCCCTGTGTGGTCCTAGCTGCCTTCAGAGAGCGCCCAGCTCCTCCCTGTTCCAGCCTTACCCAGAATGGACCATGTGGGGGAATTTTGTGTGCCTCCCATCAGGTCTTTTTGGCCTATCTTTGGTTGCAGCCTTAGCTGCTGTGGTACAAAATCATACAGTGTGGCCAGATCCCTGCTCCAGGGCACATAGATGCCCCTGTAGGACAGGCTACAGGCCTTTCCATTCTCCACCTCAGGGATTTTGAAGATGAAGGAACCTCAAGTTTCCTGCAATCTTGTGCAGCAGAAGTGCCAGGGAGGTACAGCCCTGGAGACGAGAGTTGGTCAATAGGGCAAAGGGCCAGGAGATACATGCTCTGGCTTCCCATCCTTCAGACTACAATTCTGTGAGATATTCCTTACTTTTCTTAGGGGCCTGGGATAATCAAGCTTCCCCACCAGCCTTGTTGAGACATCTTTACACCAGCTTTTTCCCCATCCCAGCCTCATTCCCTCATTTCTATTTCCTGGACTCACCTTTCAAACAATCCATGCACACCCAAGTCCTTGACACAGTCCTTGATTTGCAGAGAACCCAGGTGAAGTCACTGCTCGATTCTGCATCAGGGAACTCAACTGTTTTTCTCTGACACCAAATGAAGTCCTCCAGCTTCTATTAACAATAAAGCTTCTGTTTGGTGTCTATCTTAACCTGGCTTTGTTTCTGAAATTGCTCAGACATGGCAGGAGAAGATCTGTGCTCTCTTGTGGGGGGTACATAGAGATCCCAGCATGCAGAGATGTTACTATGTTCATAGTGTTTTATAGTTTACAGAGTGCCACTGCATCTGTGACTCCAGCAGTGTGAGGGGAACACACACAAAGAAAGGGTCTCACATGGCCACGTCTTATCTGTGCAACCTCACACATGTCACAAACTCATCGGGGCACCATTAAATAAGATAAAGGATATCAAGGGAACAATGTTACCTTCAAAATGCTCACAGCACTAGAAAGACAGGAATGGGCAAGTGTGATGTATTTGAGTTTGGCAGAAATTATATGGCTGAAGCCTCCAGTATGAGATGTCAAGACAGCATTGAAGGGTAGGTAAGAATCTATTTCCCATGTCCTGGGCCTTGGGGGCCACTGTGGATTCTGGCCCTACCCCTGTGTGACCTTAGATAGGTCATGCAATATCTATGTCTAGGTCCTGGTATACACATCTGGAAAGTGAGCAAAAGATACTGAAACTCTTTCCTGAAATGGGATGAGATGAATACAATCCATGTAGGTAAAGCAGCTAGCAAAGTCCTTGGCACACATCAAGCCCTAATTAATGCTTGACAATGGGCACCCAAGTGGCTCAGTTAGTTAAGCGTCTGCCTTTAGCTCAGGTCATAATCCCAGGGTCCTGGCATTGAGCTCCCTGCTCAGTGGGGTGTCTCCTTGTCCATGTCCCTCTACACCTCCCTCTGCTCATTCTCTCTCATGCTCTTTTTTTCAAATAAATAAATAAAATCTTTAAAAATTAATGTTGCACAATTATATCACTTATCTATTGCTACATACACAATATTCAGTGGTTTGGAAAAACAATAAGCATTTGTTATGTGACACAGTTTCCGAGGGTCAGGAACTAGGGGCCACTTAGCTGGGTGACTCTGGCTCAGAGTGTCTCATGAGAATCCAGTCTGATGTTGGCTGGGCTCATCTGAAGGCTTGACTGGGGGTGAAGGATCTGGTTCCAAGACGGCTGCCCCTCCTGGCTGACAAGTGTGTACTGGCGGTTAGTGGAAGGACTCAGTTCCTTGCCATTGGGACCTCCACACAGAGTGCCAGAGAGTCCTCATGCCCCAGCAGCCAGCATTGTATACTCGTATGTGTATCCCTACTCATATCCATAACTATATTTCCGTATTTATCCCAATATGGTTTCAGATAAATTTCAAGATCCCTGGTTCTAAGCACAAGGTTAGGAGGAGCGAGGGGTCACTTCAAAATGAGTATCATGGATTTGAATAGGTAGAGAGATAGAAGTAAAATGCAAGTCATGAAGGAAAGTGTGACACACATTTGAGAGACAGATGGAAAGACCAGTTGGATAAAAGCATGGGGAACAAGGGACTCGTGCTATAAAGAACATAGGGAGAAGTGAAAAACAGATGGGAAGTGGAAAAAAGAGCGGGGAGGTCAATGAGAGATTATTGGGAGCATTTGTGCGAGAGACCCACATGATTAAAGCATCAATGACTACGATGGGCTCGGGCACGATGTCGTGGGCAGCTTGAAAAATATCGGAGAGGGGAGACCGCTCAACTCTTGATATTCATTTGTTATGAGTAAAATGCATGTCATTGCAGGGTAATAGGCACTAATTTATGTAAAGTCCCCTCGAGAGAACATATTACACTCTGCCTTCCATACAAGCTGTAATTAAGATATCATGGCACTTGTAGAGGATACGTCTGTGAGGCTGACAGCCCAAGGAATCTTCCTGGGATTTAGTGATCATAGCCAAGGCTGGACACTACTCTGGTGGCAGTCACTTTGCCAACCCTTCTGGAATCAGGTCATTGGTATCCTTTGAGGAGCTTTTATTTGCATTGCTGTGTATGAGGGTCTTCATCGATCCCTCCCAGCCTACCTGATGGTAACCAAACCTCATTTCCAGTTAACCTGGTCTCACTTCAGTACTCCCATGGGCCGAGGGTGAGCAGGAGGCAGCACGCTGATGGGGGCAGGGACTGCACTGAAAGCTGGACAGACTCAGACTCAAAACTTGTCACTTAATACCTATGGTTTCTGTGAACTTCTGTTTCTTTATTTGAAAAGAAAAAAAATGATACAAGAATAACACCTGGAAAGATTATAGGGAAGATTAAATGAAATTTACTCAGAAATTATCTGGCAGGTGGTAGTTGGTCACTTTCTTCCCTCTTGCTTGTCGTCTTTGAGTCACATAGCAGACAACATAAATACTGGAGTCAGGAGGGTGATGGGTAAGCAGTTGTGGTACCCCGTTGGGCAGGTCTTGTCCCCAAAGAGTTGCATCAGCCAAGTGGGGTTTCCAGAACCCATCACTGTCCAGACCATCTCTGGTTTCCCCCACGTTGTTCCATTTTTAAAGAAGATTTTATTTATTTATTCATGAGAGACACAGAGGGAGGCAGAGACACAGGAAGAGGGAGAAGCAGGCTCCCTGTGGGGAGCCCAAAGCGAGACTCGATCCCTGGACCCCTGGATCACCACCTGAGCTAAAGGCAGACACTCAACCACTGAGCTACTCAGTTGTCCCTGTGTTGTTCCATTTTTAACGCACTCACTGGTGACCTCAGAATTTCCCCTTAGGCTGTCGTTATAACACCTGAAGCACACTGACTTGTGTCCAAGTCTATTTTCAAATTCCATGCTTTATCTCCCAAGGGTGCTTAATCTCTGCTCTCCCTAGAGTTTCAGCTTTATTTGGCTTTCGTCTTCTAGGTTGATGACTCAAAACCCATTCCCTGATGTAAACCAAAGTAATCATCCAGGTCAAACACACCCTATGACATGGGAACCAAGCCCACCTCCTCTAGAGGAACATAGGAGAGAACTGAATGTTTGTTTGTGGGTTTTTTTTTTTGAAGCCACTAAGAGGTTGGGATTATTTGCTAGCACAGTAAGATCTTGTCTCTTCTGGCTAAAGTCATCAGAAGGTAAGGGATTAGCTACTCAGTTTACAATTGGCAACTAACTGATTCCTGATCCTAGGGCCAGAGAAAGCTGATGAGGCCCCATCTACAGGAGACAGTTGGGGATAGGCTTTCAAACTGAACTGGGAGTTTTACCTGATGAAGGCTGATGGATTTAGGACCAGAATGATGATGAATAGGAATCGATTTGGACCAAGGGAAATGGTATTTAGTATTCAGTCTAAAGAATAAAATAAAACTGAAACTGGGAACAGAGAAAATATTTCAAAGGGTCACAGGTGAGAGGGAATCAGCCACAGGAAGGGCTTTGATCCTGTGGGGTCAGAGCTAAGGCCTGGAAACAGGGCCGGACTCCTCTGTCATCAGGTGCCCTGGGATGGGCATAGGTCTGGTGGGACAGTGTTTCTGTGAGCCATGGTTTCCTCTCCTTGCAAAATGGGGACAATTGTATCCATCTCATATTTAGTGCTGAACCAAGTGTGGGAGAAAACAAAAGGCAAAGCAGCACAAAGGTGCAAGAACTGCTTATAAGACAAATCCTAGCTGAACTTTAACCTTAAACAGATGGCACACTCTTCCCGGACCCTCTACAGAACAATGTTCTTGTCATGCAAGCAAACGTACAGATCCCTCCAGCTGTTCCAAAATCCCATCCAGGTTTGTAGCCAGGCAGAGATTACAGTTTGCTCTCAATCTATTACCTTTCTGTTCGAACCTTCCACTCTCAGCAGGGATGCTCCATTCTGAGGGCTCATTCGAGAGGCCATGAACAAAAGATGATTTGCAGTTGACTGTAGGGCCGTCAGGGGTTAATTCAAGTGATAACAGATGATGGGCTGCAAAGCACGAGGCAAGGAAGCTTGTCCCCACAAGTACGCTATTATATGCAAGCACAGAGTTATTATTATACAAGTCCTTAATAAATATGAGTTTGCTATTACACTTGTTTGTTATTACCCTTGTTACATTATTATGCAAGTACACTTATTATTATCATACATTACCATTAGCATTATTATATTGTGCAATTATAATATATACAATGTATTATAAATTATTATACATAATAATATACAAGTATAATAATACACTCACTTATTGAGGATTTGAATGGGCCAAATACTATTTAAAAGTACTTTCTTTTTTAAAGATTTTATTATTTATTTGAGAGAGAGAGAAAGCGAGAGAGAGCAGGAGCAAGGGAGAGGTGCAGAAGGAGAGAGAGAAGCAGACTCCCCACTGGGCAGGGAGCTCGATGAGGGGCTCAATCCCAGGACCCTGAGATCATGACCTGAGCCAAAGGCAGATGCTTCACCAAATGAGCCACCCAGGAGCCCCTCAAAAGTACTTTCAACTTTCAATTCTCCAACAATCCATCATGTGAGGGAATTGCCATTATACTTGATTTACAGATGAAGATACTAAAGTGGAGGAATGGATCCAGGGTCACATAGCTGGTAGGGGGGAAGTAAAAGATGATCCCAAGCACTTTGCTCCAGAACCAGCACTTGTGTCCTACAGAGCCTACCCTGACTCTGTCCATGTGTATGTTGGAGAACCAGCCTGCTTCTCAGATTTTGGAGAGCCCCAGATTTAGCAGGAAGCATTATAAGATGCCAATATCTAGACCCATCGATAGAAAGCACATGTCTCAGATCTAAGCATTTCATCAGCTTCTTTAGAAGTTCACTCATATGTGGAATATATGAAATACTGAAAGGGACCATAAGGGAAGGGGGGGGGAGCTGAGTGGGGAGAATTAGAGAAGAAGACAAACCATGAGAGACTGTTGACTCTGGGAAAAAAAGGTTTCTGGAGGAGAGGTGGGTGGGGGGATGGGGTGACTGGGTGATGGGCACTAAGGAGGGCATGATGACATGAACACTGGGTGCTATATGTTGGTAAATTGAATTTAAATATAAAAAATTCTAAAAAGAAAAAAAATACTGTCAATCATCTGTCTCCTTCCCTCAATCCCTGCCCCTGCCTTCGCTTCCTATGCCATACACATGTTACCTGTTTTCTTTGGGCTTTTTATGTTTGCATAAATAAATAGTTTTTTAATTGAATGCATGAGGGTATACAATGCTATGATTTTACAGACGTCACCTACTTATTTTTGTTTTGCTTTAATCGCACTGCTAAATAGTGTTTTGGTCAAATAGGAACATCAAAATTATTAGGATGTGGGTAGTCAGACTGTAAATGTGACCCTGAGCCAAAAGGTGCTGCCCATTCCGTCCAACAATGACATGCATCATTAACTTTAAAAAGCTGTTTGCCGGGATCCCTGGGTGGCGCAGCGGTTTGGCGCCTGCCTTTGGCCCAGGGCGCGATCCTGGAGACCTGCGATCGAATCCCACATCGGGCTCCCAGTGCATGGAGCCTGCTTCTCCCTCTGCCTGTGTCTCTGCCTCTCTCTCTCTCTCTCTCTCTCTCTCTGTGACTATCATAAGTAAATAAAAAAAATTTAAAAAAAAGCTTTTTGCCTTAATTTTTAAAAGGCATTTAAAGAAAGTGGCCTACTATATAGTGTCTTAGGCCCAATTTGCCTTAATAATCATTTCAATACACTGATATCCTGTATATTCTTAAAATGTTTTATTTGAATTCAATTTAGTTAATATACACTATACTACTAGTTTTGAAGGTAGAGTTCAGTGATTCATCAGTTGCATATAACATCCAGTCCTCATCCCGTCACATGCCCTCCTTAATGCCCATCACCCAGTTACCCTATCCCCCCACTCACTTCCCCTCCAGGGACCCTCAGTTTGTTCCCTAGAGTTCAGCATCTCTTCTGGTTTGCCTCCCTCTCTGTTTGCGTCTTATTTTATTTTTCTTCCCTTCCCCTATGTTCACCTGTTTTGTTTCTTAAACATCCCATATATTTTTAAAAGTCATATACCCAACAGGCTGGAGAACCTAGAAGGTAGTGCAGACAGAAACATTTTAATAAAAAAGCAAATTTCAACATTGGCAACGGCCTTTCACCATGAACACTGCCCTCAATCCCTTAATCAACTGTCCTTGATTTTTGTTACATCCATTGTATCTAAGAGTCTGAGATGATTTTCTAATAAAAACAAATAAATCTAGGCTTTCTTCCTTAAAAACCTAATTTGGCATGCAGAGTCTATGTGAGTCTTCAAGCATGGTTAGCATATATTCCTCTCTGGATATCAAAATGAAATCAAGGAATTTAGTGTTGCCATTAAGGGAATTTTTTTTCCTTATTTACATAAACTTAGTTTCCTTCCCTCTCTTAGGGAAAATTCACACATCTCAGGTAAAGTTCACTGGACACACTGTAAATTTTAAATCAGAATATCTTTCACCCGGCTTCCTGACCCTGAGCTATTGTAATTTTAACTTTTTTGTTTGTTTCCAACCTACCCAATGTCTAGAAGCCTGTATATATTATCACTTATCCTCACAAATCCCCATTTCATACATTGGAAAACTGAGGTTGACATTCTTTTTCATAACTATTAAGTAATTATGTCTGTCAGGCTTCTACTAGAAAAACAGAAACTAGGCAGCAGGGGTGGCTCAGTGGCTTAGCACTGCCTTCAGCCCAGGGTGTGATCCTGGAGACCTGAGATCCAGTCTCACATCAGGCTCCCTGCATGGAGCCTGCTTCTCCCTCTGCCTGTGTCTCTGCCTCTCTCTCTCTCTCTCTCTCTCTGTCTTTCATGAAAAAATAAATAAAATCTTTTTTTTTTTAAAAAAAAAAGAAAAACAGAAACAGCATAGAAGATCACAAGTACACTGGAATACCTACTGGAATACCAGTAGCTGAGCTGGGTTCACCTGATTAGGGCGGGCCCCCCAATGGTGATATCCCTTTTGGTGAACTTAAAATGAACTGATGAGGGACTTTTAGCACAACTGAAATGTCCCTTTACACTGACACTTAGAATGTGTGTTTAAGTACCTGAGGATTGCAGCTGAGTTGATACATCACAAAGTCATCAGAGTAATGGAGTTGGCTCATACAGTGCTTAAAAAAATAGTGTAAATACTATCACACTGCATCACCTCTTACAAAGTGGTCTCCAGCCTTCATCTCCATAGAGAAGACACTTAAAAACAATATGCACCGTCTTCTCACCAGCAGTGAGTCACTGTAGAAATGATTTTGAAGGTTGGGATAGAGGTACAGACGGAACCCATCAACACTGACGAGATAGTTTTGAGTACGCTGAAAAAAAAAACCCTCTTCCAGCTAAGGATAGTATCACTGTTCTAAATTATTTGGCAAAAGAGAGGTGTAGAAGCTCTGGAAGTTAAGTGTGTTGCAGTCTTGGAGGGAAATCTGCCATTTCAGGAGTAGTGAGCAATCTGGAGAAGGAATACCTGTCACGGAACTCTTTGTTTCCACAGGATTTAATTTCTATTTCTGCAAGTCCAATAATCACATCCTGTTTCGTATTTTATATGAGCATTTTATCTATTATCACCCTGACTATACATCCCTCAGGGTCCTTCCATCCTGCATTCCCCGTGAGCAATGCACATTTGTTCTGAGCTCAAACTACCCTGGGTATATATGTTCTCCTACAAATAGATCAAAAACAATGTATGAGAATTTCCAGAGGCAAAAAAGGACTCATCCCAGCCCCAAAGTAAAGAAGAAGGCAGAAAACTGACAACAGTAAGAGACAAGAATTTCTGACAGTAGTAAGAACAATAATAGTATTAAAAACCTCAAGAACGTGACCCATTTAAGGTCTGACCCAGCAACTCTGCCGTCTATGGCTACAGCCAACACCATCCTTACATTCTAGTACAGCAAGCGTTCGTTTGGGGGATCACGTGTCAGACCATCAAGGATGGTGCCTATGTGTTTAGGGCCACCTGCTTAACTGCACTTAGGTGTTTTGAGATTTTCTGAGGATTGCTGGAGAGAAGGTGTGTGTGTGGGGGGATGAGGTAACTGGGGGATGGGCATTAAGGAGGACACATGATATGATGAGCACTGGGTTTTATATACAACTGATGAATCACTAAATTTTACCCCTGAAACTAATACTACACTCTATGTTAACTAACTTGAATTTAAGTAAAGTCTTGAAGGGGGGGGGGGGAAGAAATCATTACAGCAGGTGAAATTTCCTTATCTGGAAAGAAGTTACATCATTTCCACCATGATGCCAGATAAACAGCATTGTCCATTCACTTCTGGTCCTTCTCGCACCAGCCTGTGGGATTAGAATATATCCACAGGATCTGTTCACATGGTTGAATCCAATATGCAGCATGACCACAGATAAGAAATGAAATATAGGAAGAAGATACAGGATATGTCTCGGTGCCCACAGCTATGGTGGGTCTGATTGCAGGAGGCAGGGGAATATGCCACAATTTGGGGTACAGCATTTGGGAAATAAAGACACGGAGTTTGAATCCTTAGTGTAAAAGCATTTGTGTAGCCTCAGGAATCCCATGATTTCTATATGCCTCGGTGTGCCCATTTAAACAGCGGACTAAGAGTCCCTACCCGCAGAATTTTTAATAGGTGGTAATTATTTGAAATTCGCTGAGCGCTAGTCACAGTGCCAAGGCATTATGTGGGCTCTGTCAACATTTGCAGTTATTATGTCCCCAGTTCAGGGGAATTTAGGAGCCAAGTCAGAAATGAGCAGAAGCCATGAGATTTCTTGGACCAGTGGCCGCAGTGGGAGAAGGTGTGTAAAGGAACATGCTTAGAAGCCCTATCTACTTTAGGACTTGGTTCCCTAGAGCACAATGAGGTGCTGGCTGGGAAAGAAGCTTCCTTCAGAGCACAACCAAAAGGGTTGCTGGTGACAGGGAAGCCTGCCCACTGGTGTCCTAAGAATCTGCTCGTTGAAATGACGTTGGAATTCTGTCCAAAATGGGATGTCCCTGAAGCCTGCCTTCCTTCCATAGGAAAATGCACCAGTGTGCCCGCTCTCTTCTGTGTAACCTAGAGGTGCTTAATAATATCTCCTGGGAGGTATATTTATGAGTTCATCAGGCGGCACGGTCAGTATCATGCCAGGCCCTGACATGACATGACATGACATGACAGGCTCTTTCCAGTGAGCGGGGTAAACAGTGGGAAGGCTGTGGAAGTGGATGGAGCCGGAAAACGCACCACCCCCTCCCCGCCCCAGCTCTGCTGGCCTCTGGCCTTTCTCAAGGAGGACAGAAATGGGAAACATTTCCAGATCACTCAAAGGCTGCTGCCAGGAGCATTTTCCTGGGGGAAGGAGGTGGGCAGGGCATGGTCTGAGGTGGACAGGAAGGACAAGACCCCAAGCAACAGCACCAGAAGGAAACTACGCGACAGCTTCTTTGTATGCCTTGAACTTGTGTTCTGTGGCTCCCAGAGACCTTCGCTTTTGCTCCTCTGAAAATCCTTTTTCATTCCTAAACTAAACTCAGCTTTGTTTTTCAAAGCCCAAACAACAAAGTACTCTGTGTTTATGTGAGAGTGTAGCAGAGAGCAGGCCTGACACGTCCCTTTGTGAGCTAGCGAACAAAACAGATCCTATAAACACCGATGTGGTGAGGCTGGTAAAGGAAAAGCCACATGGCCCCTGGATGAGAGAATTGTAAGCACATATATGACGATGCCAAGAGACCATAAAACTTTATTATTGAAAGGCATTCTTTTAAACATGCAAACATTCTTGTGCTTGAACTCCTTTGTAACGTACCCGTCAAATAATTTTCCAGCCTTGGATTACAAATTATTTCCAGAGACAGAGAGCTTATTGCTCCCCAAGACAGCTCTAACAGTTGGAAGCTTTCTTTGAGTGAGGCCAAAATCGTCATCCGTGAGGTTTGCAGTCCCCAGCTCCTGTCTCCTTCTACATTTAGTTCCACTTGGAACCCATCCAGAATTTCATACCACTGGGGGCTGGGAGCGAGCCAGTTGACTTCAGCTACTGTGCATCAGCTTCTTCTTCTGTAAAGAGAGAGTGATGGAGGTATCTACTGCATATAGGGTTGTTGTAAAGATTTAGTGAGATAACTCATGAAAGTATTTAGCACCTGATGTAATACATCATAAGTGCTCACTAAATGGTAGTTTTCCTTAAGTATTGTTTCATATGGTAGCCTTTCCAACATTTTAAGACATTAATTATATAGATTATCATTGGGTTATGCAATTTGAAATATATACATATATAGGCACACACATATATAAATCTATTATATATAAAATTTATATATGTGTGTATATATATGTATGTGTATATATATATTTAATTAACTTGATTTAATTTAATTTAATTTACTTGATCCAACTCACCAAACCTTTACAAAGAATCTACTACTGGCCATAGAATGTGCAAGGACAAGTTTTTAGCTCAAAACTGAATAAAGCATCACCCCGGTCTCCTGTGAAAATTGGTGAGCACACTCATTACCTAGAGCACAGGCTGGATGGGCATGCAGACGAGACAGATGTGGAGTCTGACACCGCTGGTGACATTGGAGCCAAGTCTTGGATAGGTGACTTTAACAGCTCATGTCCCTAGGGCTATTTCCCCATCTCCAATGCCTTGGGCAGTGCCCCCTCTCACCAAGCTGCAGACACTAAACAGAACTGTACCTGTCCCTGCAGGACTTGCAATACATGCTAGGCACACCAATTATTGAGGTATACATCCGGAGGGGAACTGGGAAATGGGATTTTTGTATGAAACCTGCAATGAAATAGGTAACTGTGTGCCATGGACCATAAGTTTGCATCCCGGCTGCATCCGTATGTTGAAATCCTAAGCCTTAATGTGATACTATTAGGAGATGGGGCCTTTGGGAGATAATTACATTATGGGGGTGGTGCCCCCATTAATGGGATTAGTGCCTTTATAAGAGGACTCCAGAGAGCTTTGTTGACTCCTTCTACCATGTGAGAATACCATGAGAATTTGTCAGTCAGCACCCTGGAGGCAGGTCCTCATCAGTACCTAAACCTGCTGGTACACTGATCTCAGACATCCAGCCCTGAGAACCATAAGCAATAAATGTCTGTGGTTAATAACCCAGCCAAGTTATGGTATTTTGTTATAGCAGCCCAGAGGACCACAATAGTCCTGGGTAAGTGTGCAAGTCTCCATTCATGTTGAGGGTATGAATCAAATGCTTTCTGGACCCTCTCTCTCCAAGTCCCAAAGAGCAGGCCTGCCTGGCTCCTGGGGGAAGAGGGGAGGTGGCGATTCTGAGGAGGCCATGACACCACCGTAGGTGTGGGAGCAGAGGAGGACGTGAAGGCAGAAAAGTGGAGAAAGAACATGTAGAGACCGGATTCTTACCTCACAAATACTTGAAAGGTTGCAATAGTTTCTTCAAATCAATTTAAACCTGACCGGGAGCCCCTCTTGAGCTTGAAAGAGGGTGCAAATTTTAATCTGTCATTACAGAGGCTCCTTTATGCTCCTGGGTCAAACAGAGGACACATGCTTTTGTTTTTGTTCAAAAGCTGAAGCCAGCAAAGGAGGTCAACTTCAGACAATTCTGCTTTTAGTCTTGCAACACCAACTGCCTCTAAAAAGAGTGGCCCAAGGGCTTAAATCAAGGTGAGAAAAACACAACAAGAGCAAAGAATAAAACACAAGTTAATATCCCAAGAAAATATTACATTGAAATTATAACCTAGTTGTGTTGGAAAGCTGCTGCCACTCCAGAGTTGTCAGTTGTGGGTCGTAACGGGCTTCCGTGAAGGTTTGGGGCCCGAAGGGTCTTTATGCATCTCCAGTCTGCCTCTTTTTTTCTCTTCTGATTGAATCTTTCCTCTTTTTTTGACTTAGTGTTGGGAATGTTCGATTTTACCTGCACCTTACCTTGTGTGTGTGTGTGTGTGTGTGTGTGTGTGTGTGTGTGTGTGAGGGAGGGAGGGAGGGATGCTAGGAAGGTGGTACTTGAGGCTTTATAAGAATCACACACATAATAATGGCAAGTCGTTCAAGGACAAGCCAAGCTCTGTACAGTTCTACGTAGACGTCTGTAGGCTGGAGTGTTGACCCATTTTTCCTCCATTGCATACTCCATGCACCTCTTTGGTTCCATTTCTTCACACATTCCAGGACCCGCTTTCTTCTCCAAGGAATTTCTTTATTTCTGCTTCAGCCAAAAGAATGTTTCATGTGGTCAGTGAAACCTTGCATATGACACATGCATTTCACTGGTTCCAAATCACAAGTTTTTTCTCCTCCACTGTGATAAAACTAACTCCTTTGTCATAAACTGAGAAGTTCCAGGATGTCTCAGAGACAGCAATTCCAGCAAGACTGACAACGTGTGGATGAATACAAGCTCTTCCCTCTAAGCAAAGATAGAGTAACAAAGATAGAGAAACAAAATATCATTATCTTGAGTGTGAATCATAAGATGTTGAACACAAGGGTAAGTTTTGAAGAAGTAAATAATTTTATGATGTTGTTATGTATTCTACTAAATAAAACTCCTTGCTAAAAGCCAAAAAAAAAAAAAAAAGTCATGCAAGTGTACTCTCAGTATGATTCCAATCAGGATAATTACTGTGTTATCTCTGCAGAGGAATATGAAATTATATGGGAGCAATAAATTGTTCAGCTATCTTTGAGAATTCAGTTGGGTCCATCAGAAGTAAAAGAGAACCTACAGTGCTCTGGATATATTGGAAAATGAAATATAGACATATATTTTACTACATTCTGAAAGAAATCTTAACCACTAGATGGAATATTGTTATTCTGGAAGAGCTCAAATTATTAAATTGGTCATGGAGACCCCAAAAGAGAGGCTATAGGACACAGTCCTAGAGTAAAAGTTTTAGTAAATAACAAGAGTAATAATTTCCCATTATTTTCCAAAGAATCTGAAGGTAACTCATTGGTAAAGTCTAAGATGAATTGTGTGACTTTGAGCACATTCTCTTCCTGATCTTTGGCCTCTTTTTTTTTTTTTTTTTTTTTGCTGGCCAACCAAGAGGTTTGGACCAGAGGAGACCTTAGGCTCTTCTGGGCCCAATATCTGCTGAACGAAGGACCTATTAATGATGGCATCCTTACAGGAAATAAAGCATGTGGCCACTTCATTTCCCTGAGCTGGAAGTTGAGGAGAAGCCATGCTTGGAAGATTTCATAAGGAAAATACCTGCAACTATCCTTTCTAAATTCTTCAGACACTAAATAATTACTTCTAACTTTGCAGAACTGTTTTCTTTTTTTATTTGATTAGACCTGTAATAGCATAGGGCCAGAGTTCCTAAGGTGGGGATTTTGGACCAAAGGAGCACCACAGGCATGTTCCAGGCATTCAGGAATTCCCTGGGGCTGTGTAATGTATGTCCAGTTATATATAGAAATATGGATATATACATGGAATTATACATATATTCCTCCCCATTCATTGGAAATAAACCCATAAATTTTACCAGAATTTAAAAAATATTTAAATTCAATTTAGTTAACATATATTGTATTATTAGTTTCAGGAGCAGAATTTAGTGATTCATCAGTTGCATATAACGCCCAGTGCTCATCCCATCACATGCCCTCCTTCATGCCCATCACCCAGGTACTCCACCCCCTCCACCCCGTCCCCTCCAGTGACCCTCATTTCGTTCCCTAGAGTTCAGCATCTCTTCTGGTTTGCTTCCTTCTCAGTTTGTGTCTTATTTTCTTTTTCCTTCCCTTCCCCTATTTTCACCTGTTTTTTTTCTTAAACATCCCATATATATATTTTAAAGTCATATATTCATCAGGCCAGAGAACCTAGAAGGTAGTGCAGACAGAAACATTTGAATAACAAAGCAAATTTCACATTGGCAACGGCCTTTCACCATGAACACTGCCTTCAGTCCCTTCATCAACTGTCCTTGATTTTTGTTACATCCATTTTATCTAAGAGTCTGAGATACTTTTCTAATAAAAACAAATCTAGGTTTTCTTCCCTAAAAACCTAACTTGGCATGCAGAGTCTATGTGAGTCTTCAAGAATGGTTTGTCTCCCTGTTTTAAAAAGAAAAATCAGATTTTTAAAGGGACCCTGAACTTTCAAAACATTTCAGAAGAATTACTGTTCTTATGGAAGGTGCATGCCATGGACTGAATTCTGTCCCCCGAGTTCATAAATTGAAGCCCTACCCCTCAATGGGATGGTATTTGAAGGTGGAGCCTCAGGGAAGTAATTAAAGTTAGTTGAGGTCCTGAAGGTGAGGCCCCCAAGATGGGATCAGTGTCCACATACGAAGAGACACCAGTTTCCTCTCTTTCTGTTATGCTCCCGTGAGGATGGTGCCAGAAGACAGCTGTCTATGAACCAGGAAGAAGGCCCCCACTGGGGAAGGAAATCTGTAAGCACATTGATCTGAGACTTCCCAGATCTGTGGAAAACTGCCAGAAAATAAATTTCTGTTTAAGCCCCCAGTCTATGATATTTTGTTATGACAACCCAAACAGACTAATACAGTACAAAACATTGAAGTCACGAGAGCTTCATTTTAGTCCAATTTCTCTCACTGTAAATATAGCGAGAATCTTGAATATAAAAACATGATTTCCTCTGAGAGATGGAAACAGTATCATTTGGAAGGTCCAAATTCTACTTACATTTTCCATATCATTTTGAAATTGAGTGGCATAAAAATTTTGTTTTGTTCTTCCCATTTCCCTTATAGGTGAAGAAACTGGAGGTCCCCTAGCTAGCTAATGAGGTAACTAGTTGCAGAGTATATATATGCCCACCCACCGTATTTCGGGTACTTAAGAGCAAAACACTGAGAGCCTATGGTTTAAGGTATTTAACACTGACATAACATTTATGGAATAAAACATGAAAAATGAAAATTATAAAAAAATGAAAATTATGCCTATTTTAAATAAGGACAAATTATTTGTCACTTGTAATGTCTGCCTAAGAAAATCCACTGGGGGGAAAGAAAACCAATGTAGTCATGACAGTATCAATGAAGATTCTGACACCGAAGAGAAAGTCAGGAACTCAGACACAATCTCACAACTAATAAGAGGTAGAGGCTGCAGACTCTCCCACTGTGAAAACCCTGACTTTCCAGCTTGGCAAAGTGTCTTTCACTTAGCATCAGTCTAAGTGCTTTTTAAAAAGATTTTAACAAAATTCTAAATGAGGTTAGTTTTGTTTATTTTTTAAAGACTTTATTTATTTATTCATGAGAGACACACAGAGAGAGAGAGAGAGAGAGAGAGAGAGGCAGAGACACAGGCAGAGCGAGAAGCAGGCTCCGTGCAGGCAGCCCGACGTGGGACTCGATCCGGGGTCTCCAGGATCACGACCTGGGCCGAAGGCCGTGCTAAACTGCTAAGCCACCGGGCTGCCCCATTGAAGTTAGTTTTATGATATGGATTGAATTCACCTTTTGTTTACCTTCTCAAATAATTTACGTATTAGTTCCTTCTTGTACATCTTAAATAACTCACAGCACATAAAGTAGAAATAATTGCTTCTTTTGTTATTGTCCTATTCAGATTTCCAGTTCCCTCAGTCACTTTCACTTATATGTGTACTGCAAATAATAAAATAAAAAAATAAAAGTCATTCATAAATATTTATTGAATGTTCCCTCTGTGCTGGAACAAAGGATGTTTGGGTTTCCACTTTGTTTTGTTTGGTATTGGAGGTATAATGACAGGAACTAACTAGAGCCTCTACTTCCAAAGACTTAGTATCAGGGAAGATCAGTAAATAAACTGACAATTATAATACAATGCACTGTGTTCATCACTTGAATTTTAGGAGACCTTAGTACATAGTACTTTCTTGTAATATTAAATGGTTCCTTGTTCTCCTACTCATAGTTTGTGCATCTTCTTTTTCTGTTATTTTTGTGATGAAACTTGCCAGCTCTTCTTTCAGAAGAAGGCTCAGTTTATGTAGTTGTTTTGCAGTTCTGTGGGGCTTCCACCGTGTAAGCAATCTGCCTTTTTCTCCTTTTCCCTCTCCACCACATCCTTTAGGGTTTTAGTTGTTATTGTCTTGCTTTTTAGCATGCTTTCCTTCAATTATTTTCAGCCAACGTGTTTTTATTTTTTATAAACGACTGGCTAGTGCTAACTGAAGACACGTTCTAAAATAATGGTTTCTCTTTAGGCCTCCAGGCAAATGATGTTGGAAAAGATATAAAGCAAGAGACAGGACATTTCTGCCTATTGATAAGCATCTCCTTCTTCTTCCATATTTAGAGAATATTCTCCTAACAGGCAGTTGGCTCCTGAGAACTCTTCTAGTTGGGTTCTGGAAAGCATACCTTTTGGCATCAACCACTGGTTTGGGTTCTAATTCTGATTCCACTTTCTATGTGAGAGGAATTCCTTGGTTTACCTGCCTGACCTCCTTCATGTTTATTTCTGCTTCCAGGAAAATTGAGGTTCATTACACCAACCTTAGAAGAATGACATGATGTGTATGAAGGGGTAAAAATTTTGTCCATAAAGTCAGCATATAAAATCTACTTTCTCTAAATCAAAATAAATGTGACTCCTCACCCCAGCATGGTGGGAAATTTAGTCTTAGCATTGACTTAACCATCTACTGGGTGTATCCTGGAAGTCTGGAGGTTTAAGTGGCACTTAGACGAAAGAATCATGACTTCTGACCTTCAGCTCATCCTGGTTGCTATGCCATCCTCATTGTCTTCACTCAGTGTGGCTCTTGAAAGTCTGACTGCCTCTCTGGAAATCCAGCTTCTTGCTAAGGCTTAGTTAGCTAAGGACATGCTCACCCTTGTCTGGGATAAGGGCTGGCATAGACCACAGCTGACCATAATGGAGGGATGATGATCTCTATTCCTAAAATGTTTATCTCCTTTCCAGGCTCACAAAATTGCTTCTCTTTCTTGCTTTTTCTACCTTCTCTTCCACACTTTTCTTCCTTACTCCCAAACTGCCAGCCTTCTTCCCCACTTCTCCTCCACATAGATGATTTTCAATAAACCCACATCCTTACAGAGGACAAAAAGTGACATTAATTTCTGATAATTTCTGTTCTTATATGGAAAAAAATTCTTAGGGCAAGGAATTACTAATGGCTTGTCCACACTTTGGATTGGAGTCTGTGAAAATGGAGGAAAAAGAAACATCAGTGAAAATATTTTAATCATCTCTCTTGAAATTCATATCAAGTTCTGGCTTCTCAAAAGTACAGGAGTATCCCTTCCAAAAAAAAAAAAAAATTCAATGACTCTGACCTGATGGATATAGTTTCTGTTTGGGGCAATGAAATGCTATGGGATGGATGGTGATGATGGTTACATAGTAGTGTGAATGTACTTAATGCCACTGAACCAAATATTTAAAGAAGGCTAGAATGGCAAATTTTATGTTTTATCTATTTTACCACAATAAAATATATTCAGTGATTTCTTAAGCATATACAATAAAACATAGCTCCTTACATGACTGGACAAGGTCCTTCAAAACCTGTCTCAAGTCACCTTTCTGAACATCTTCCCCATATGTCCTTGTATCCTCCAGTTTTTGCTGTGATGATGTTCTGTAGGAAAAAAACCTCAACATCTCAGTGACTTGCAACAACTAATGTTTACTTCTCACTCACATCAGGTGCTAGGGTTTTGCTCTAACCTATGAGTTAGCTCAGAGCAGCCTAGACTCTCTTATTCTCAGACTCAAGCAGAGAGTGAATCTTGACTGTGGCATTCTCGAGGTGGAGGGCAGGAGTGCAAGAGAGCTGCTGGAATAGGGGAAGCCCCCAGTGACTCTGGGGATTATGCCTGAAAATGACACATCAAGGCTTCCTCCAATCCCATTGATCGAAGCATTGGGTACATGCACAGCCCCAACAACCACAAGGCAGGGAAATTTACTTCTCCCATAGAGGTAGAAAAGGAGAAGTTTCTATTTGCTTTACAGCAATACAATATACTTCAGTACACACTTTTTGGTCAAATACACTCACTCCCCTTCCTTCCACAAACAAAACATGCAAACAAAAATCTCATCTAAAAATGGCATCAGGGGATCCCTGGGTGGCACAGCGGTTTGGCGCCTGCCTTTGGCCCAGGGCGCGATCCTGGAGACCCAGGATCGAATCTCACGTCGGGCTCCCTGCATGGAGCCTGCTTCTCCCTCTGCCTGTGTCTCTGCCTCTCTCTCTCTCTCTCTCTCTCTCTCTCTGTGACTATCATAAATAAATAAATAAATAAAAATTAAAAAATTAAAAAATTAAAAAAATAAAAATGGCATCAGGCTTTCCAGATGTAGGATCTCATGATGGTTTCTACATCAAACTTGAAGGTGGCTCCTCAATAAAGAGGTCTAGAAGCTAAAAAACAAAACAAAACAACAACAACAACAACAACAAAAAAAAACCAGATGATTTCCCCCCACACATCTAAGGTACATTGGGAGGAACACAGGCAGGATACCCATAATAGACATACTCATTGGAAGGGGGAAGATGAGGACACTGTAGAGCAGCTGGTAAGGTCCAAAGTTGGAATCATTTCAGAAAATCCAGGACACACTATAAGGGGAAGAACATTGGATTTGAGACTGGAAGCACTGATTACTGCTAGCAATAGCAATGTTTCAACTCTTCTGGACATGTATTGTGAGGGTCCACCGTCTTAGGGTAGGGAATGTGCCCTGGTTATCCCCTGGTTCTTCTCCCTGGGAGTAACTCCCCAGTGCATTGCTCTTCTGGCTCTTGAATCCAGACTCCAAGAAGTCTTTCTCTTTGTATTATCCTATTTGACCACATATAAAGAGGACACTGGAGACTATTTTTTGTGGGATACACACAGCTTTCTCAGGTTGCTTCCTGGCCATAAATAGGTGGGGTCCTGTGGTGGCAATCATCCGGGATGTCCCCTAATGATTCCACTTGGCATTTATTCCTTAGTCCTCCCCCGCCACATTGTATCAGGGTTAGTCTGTGTGACCAATAGCACAGTGTTAAAGTGGTGGCATGTCACCTTCAAGACTAGGTCCTAAAAGATATTGTATAGCTTTTGCCTTTTTTTCTTGTGTCACTCCCTCTGAGAGAAACTAGCTCCGGTGTCATGAAGACTTACCAAGCAGGCTTATGGAGAAGCCCCCATGTGACAAGGAACTTCTTGCCAATAGCATGCGAGTAAGCCATCTTGGAAGATCATTCAGCCCCACTTAAGCAATTAGATGGCTACGACTAATTTCTATATTAATCAGTTTTTACTATGATAATGTTTCATAAACATTATCCAATTGTTGGTGAGTTTCTGTAGCAAATGCTCTTTTCTTGTGGGAGTGTGTTTGCTACTGTGTCTTCACAGAGCAGGTGTAAGTGTCCCATGTGTCTTCTCAGTCAGGACCCAGACTGAAAGAGTAAACTAGGTGCAGGATGCATTGTTCCCATGTGGGGTCAGAAGCACGGCTGGTTGGTGGAAGCTCGCAATGCCTCTTAGATCCTCTGCTCAGAACCCTCATTGGCTAAAAGGTACATGACCAAAGCTACACCCGCATCCCTTCCTTTGGTTAAAGCATGCCACATACCCTGTAGTAATGGGGAAGGGAATATAATACAGCCATGGAGTGCAGGGCAGAGAATAGCTATTTGCTGACCATGGTCAAGTCTATCACACCATTTACCCAGGATGTCTACGTTGTGCGACAAATCACTACAAAACCTAGTGGCTTAAAATCGTAATACATTGTTATGTCCTATGTTTCTGTGGATTGATTGGGCTACTCTATCTACTCTGTGAGGTCTCTCATGCAATCGTCTCTGATGGTGGCTGTGCCTAGACATCATCTGAAGGTGTCTTCACTCACAGGTTTGTCCCTGCTCAGGGATGACTGGACATTTCTCTTCTTCTACAAGTCTATTCATCAGGTAGCTTGAGTTTCCTTACAGCATGGTGTTCTTTCCTTTCTCTTTTTTAATTGAAGTATAGTTGACACACAATGTTACATGAATTTCAGGTGTACAACATAGTATTCAACAAGCCTATATGTTATGCTACATTCACAATGTGCCACTGTCCTGTCACCATAACACTGTTACAATACCATTGACAATATTCCCTGTGCTTTACCTCTCATCCCCATGACTTATTTATTTCACCACTGGAAGTCTGTTATCTCTTACTCTGCTTGACCTTTTTCTCCCAACCCCCCACCTCTTCCCCTCTGATAACCACCAGTTTGTTTTCTGTAGTAATGAGTCACCTGAGCTGTTGTTTGTTTGTTCTTTGGTTTTTTAGATTCCCCATGTAAGTGAAGTCACATGGTATTTGTCTATTTGTCTTTCTCTGTCTGACTTACTCCACTTAGTATAATAACCTCTATCTAGGTCTACCTGCAGCATGGTGATCTTAAGATAACCAGACCCCTTGGGGCACCCAGTGGTGTAGTTGCTTAAGCTTCCTACTCTTGGTTTCAGTTCAAGTAATGATCTCAGGATTGTGAGATCAAGCCCCGTGTCTTTGGACTCTGCATTCAGTGTGGAGTCTGCTTGAGAGTCTCTCTCTCTCTCTCTCTCTCTCTCTCTCTCTCTCTCCCCCTCTGCCCTCCTCCTCATGCTTGCTCCCTCTAAAATTAAATAGATAAATCTAAAAAAAAAAAAAAAGATAACCAGACTCCTTATATGGTGACTAGCTTCCCCTCAAACAAGCCTTCCAACAAATAGGTAGTGGAAGCTTCTATCTTTAGCAGCCAAGGTCTGGAAAGTGGAACAGTGGCATAACCACTGTATTCTGTAAGTTAAACCATATCCTGCTCCAATTCATGGGAAAGAGATTTCTTAGTGAGAGAAGAATCCAAGAATTAGTGGCCATCTTTCCTAGCTTTGCAATGTGACTATAGCTACATGAAGCTGCAATAGACCATTTACCCCTCCTGGAAAGTCTAGCCATGCCTTTGAGTGTCAGCTTGTTTCCCTGGTGATCCACATTCCCAGTAACTAAGAAATAGGTCTTTCATACGTTTGTATCTGTTTTATAGTGTCCAGCAGAGGACCTCATCACTGTACCCCCCCCCCCAGGAAATACAGAATGAGCTCAGTCAAACTCCCTAATACAAAGAGAACAAATCCTAGCAGAAGTAGAACTTGAGATTAGTCAGGAACCCTACATCCCCCAATGCAGACCTCTTTTTCCTCATCTGTCCTGTGAGGTAATCCTGATTTTGCCATAGGTTAGGTTTTAAGGGGGAAAAAAGAAACTGTAGTGCAATATAGAATTGAATCCATATAGTGGGATGCTGTTCAGCCAATACAAATAATGTTTTGAAATTATTTAATAGCATGCAAAATGTTTCTGATGCATCTCTGTGTGAAAAAGTACAGACAGCAGAATAGCAGATACTATGCTTTAAAAGCATTTATTTCTTGGTTGTGGAATTGGCTTAATTCTTACTCTGGATGGTTATCTTACCACAGGAGTTATTTATTTAGAGTACCATGGATAATGAAGCTAGGGAAAATAAAAACTCTATGGGAATAGACACTTTCCAATTCTACGATGTAACGCTATTCAGCCATTGAAAGTAGTGCTTTAAAACCACTTGAAGGTATGACAGTATGTTTGCCTTCTATTTGGGAATGATAAAAAAGCAGATTACAAAATAAAACATACTCTAATTAAAAGCAGTTGACTCTGATGGTAAGATTGGGGCTGATTTGTGTGTGCGCGTGCTTTTATATATTTTCCACATTTTGTATAAATAAGATTATTTATTTTTTGTCAGAAAATAATGCTAAGTATTACTTTAAAGAATGCAAAGGAGGCTGAGGAATCCAAAATTAGATGCTACTTGAAATATCCCAGTATACATAGTGGGCTATACGTAATTCCCTTTTAAATTATCAAACATCACTACTTCATGTTTTCACTTTTAGTGCTATCTTATCATTGTCCTAAGGAATACTGTTCATTAACTGTAACTGAATACTGGGGGAAAAAAAACGTAATTGGAACATTTCACATGATTCAAATTTTGGCCACTAGTGCAAAAAGCCACACCCAGTGCTGACCCATACACCTCACAGAGAGGAAGAAATGAGCTGGAGAGAAGCTCCTTCTACTTTGTCAAATGTAAGGCAGTAAATTCCCCAGTGGCCACACAGACTTCCAAACCTTCTGCGTCAGCAGACCCTGTAGCCTGACAGATGAAGTTCCGTGCAAAACATCCCAGCCTAGGAGCTCCTCTACATGATGTGCGAACATCTGTCTCAACACAACTGAGGCCCCTCAGCTGCATCTGCAGACTCCAGAGCCAACAGTGGGAGGGCTGGCCCTGTCCAGGTTTGCAGAGCTTCGCTTGTTACATTCTGAGGAGTCCCAGAATCTGGGCAGGTAATTTTAGTTCTTGGCTAGTTTGTAGCTCTTGGAATTCTTCTCAGGCTCTGACCAGCAGGGAGAAGTCATGTGATGACTCCACTTGCAAGCCTAAGGTGGCAGTGAGGCAGCCAGCGCTTCTCATTGAAGGGAGCCCCAGACAAGCCAGGGAGTGTCTGCTTTTCTGATCTGAGGACCCAACAAACAGCATTTCCTTATCTAGCTTGAGTTCTAAACCCATTGCAAGAGAAAGAAGCCTTAAGTCAGAGAACAAAAAATGCCCTTTATTACAGGTAAGGATCATCTTAGGGAATGCGATTGTATCTGACCCAGAATGAGCTAGCCTCACCCAGAAGTCACAGGTCATTCTGAGCCAGGACACCTTCCCCAGAGCAGGGCAGAAGCTGCTGCAGCCCTGGGAGGACACTGAGGAACCCATTCTCCCTGCAGGTACTCACTCCGAGAGGGAATGGGGAGGAAGAGTGGAAACTCACAGGCTCCCTCAGGAAAGGGAGGACCAGGCCCTACCTTCTAGGCTTCCCCACTGGAGGAAAAGCAGGTGCTCACAGGTGGCCTCTGACCAGGGGAAAACAAGGGTTGTGCTGGGCTGGATGCACTTCGCTGCTCCTTCAGCAGTGAAATTATGCCATTCTTCTTGATTAGGAGGGGCCAGAGAGGTCAGAGAGGGGCCAGAGCATAGACTCATGGCCCTTTCTGTCTATGGATTAGACTGTAGGTAGGGGCAGTGGAAGTACTCTTGTGCCCCAAAACTCAGGATGACTTGAGTGAGAATCAGGAAGGCACAGTTCTTTTTTTTTAATATTTTATTTACCTATTGATGAGAGACACAGAGAGAGGCAGAGACACAGGCAGAGGGAGGAGAAGCAGGCTCCAAGCAGGAGCCCAATGCGGAACTCGATTCCGAAATCCTGGGATTATGTCCTGAGCCAAAGGCAGACACTCAACCGCTGAGCCACTCAGGTGGCCCAGGAAGGCACAGTTCTAATACGTGGACAGGCCTCAGCTTCCTCATCTGTCATTGGCTTCTACACTGATGGAGCTAGGCACTGCATTAAACCTAACTGGAGTCAAAGTCAATGGGAGAAAGACACTTATCACATGGTTTCACCCATATGCGGAGTACAAGAAATAGTGCAAGGGATCATAAGGGAAGGAGGGAAAACTGAATGGGGAAAAAATCAGAGATGGGGACAAACCATGAGAGATTCTTAACTCTGGGAAACAAACTGAGGGTTGCTGGAGGGGAGGTAGGTGAGGGGATGGGGTAACTGGGTGATGGGCATGAAGTAGAGCATGTGATGGGATGAGCACTGAGTGTTATACATAACTGCTGAATTATTGAAAACAACACCTGAAACTAATGCTGTACTATATCTTGGCAAATTGAATTTAAATTTAAAAAAAGGCTGAAGGGATCCCTGGGTGGCGCAGCAGTTTGGCGCCTGCCTTTGGCCCAGGGTGCGATCCTGGAGACCCGGGATTGAATCCCACGTCAGGCTCCCAGTGCATGGAGCCTGCTTCTCCCTCTGCCTGTGTCTCTGCTTCTCTCTCTCTGTGTGACTATCATAAAATAAAAAAAATAAATAAAAATTAAAAAAAGGCTGAAGTGAAAAGATGAGTCATGTCCAGTCTTTCACCTTGAAGCACCAGGGCAGAGATGGCCAGGTAAACACTACAGTCTCTAAAATCTCTTTAATCTTCTACAATTCTAAATTTTATAAGCCAGCCATCAGAGGGTGGAAGAGCAGTTCCAAGTCAAGGAAAAGATGAAGATGCTCCTAAAATCTCTGGCCAAAGAGACAGGTTTTTAGCCTTTGGATAGAAGCTTCAGACTTGGATGTGGAACTCTCAAATACTGCCTTTTGAAGGCAGAAGCAATGTCAAGGGCGTGCAGAGACTGCACCTGTTCACAAAACTGAAAACCTGGGCAAAGAGAAAAGGTGTGGGAGTTGAGGGAAGGAGAGGAGGCAGGGAGCAGGAGCAGAAGCTACTGTTTCTGAGAAGCATGTTGTTCCTGACACAGGGAACTCTTTCCACTCAAGTTGTCAAATGAATTGATGTATAATTCATGACACCACTCATAATAAGACTTCGTACAAAATCCCGTAAAGTCCTCCTCTGATTGCAAAGTCTCAACTAGAGGTGGGTTGCAAGCACCCGTACACCTTGACCGACCTTGCTTTCAGAGCTTCTTCCCTTGCAATCTGTGAGCCAGTTGAACCACATTTCTTTCCCTCTCCCGGACAAGCAACCTGCTATCTTTCTTCTGTATGTGCCAAAACTTGTCTCTGCCAAGAACTCTTCCCTCTGCCGCTCCCATACTCCCTACACTGTTTTTCAGTTGGTTTATTCCATCTTGCTTTACAGATCAACTTAGATGTCACTTCTTCTGAGAAGCATCCTTGCAAATGAATGAGCCTGGTGACCTCCTCTGCGCTCCCTCACATCCTGTACAGGTGCTCACATGCTCCCTGTGTGTGTGTCCTTCACCAGCTTATAAGCTCTGGGAGGATGGGGCATGTCTGCTCCATCCATCGCCACTCCTCAGATCCTGAACAAAAGGATGTATCAACGCTTATTTAGTGCTTCACATCTGTGTTAGGCATTTTACTTAGCCATTAAAATCAGGCTGGAATTGAGGAGAGTTGGAAGAGACATAATTAGCCCCATTTTACCAATGAGCAAACTGAGAGTCAGAGAGTGTAAGTGGCAGGTGTGAGTTCACTGTTGGAGAAACGGAGCAAGAACTATAATGGAATCTTCTGGGCTTTCCAGTTTTTCATGGTATCCACTTTTGGGGAGAGAAAGAAAAAGATTACATCCAATGGTCCCATGATCATCTTACCTGATAAAAAATACATTCACTCAGGTTCAAACTCCCTTTGCAATCGTTAGTTTTAAAGGGAATAAATTCAATATGAAATAAAACCAATTATATATGTATGTGTGTACATATGTATGCATATATGTATGTAAACATAAAATGTACAAGTGACTTTGAGCTTTTCCAACCGATAAAGTCCTGTAACTACATCAGGAAATAATACTCCATTTCACCATGATCTCCTGCTGAGATTTCACCCTGGTGTTCTGCACATACTAAGCCATTGGCCAGATTCACCTTTAAGTGCTTCCTATGGATTTTTTTATGTGTTGTTTATTGTTGGTATAGATTTAAGTCCATTTTAAAATTACAACTTCCTATCACTTGATGATGTAAAAGTAGTGTCCAAAGGTATATTTCAAAATATTGAATTATCCTAAATTCCATTGTCCTCATTTGCTAGAAGGAATGATGGCATACACATGTGCCAAGTTCTGTGCCAGGTTCTTAAGAAACACAATTTTATTTAGACTCTACAACTGCCCTTCCTTGTAAAGGTTATTACCACTATGGCACAGAAAAAGAAATTAAGAATGTGAGAGATTAAACTTGCCCCAGGTCCTGCAGACTGAAATTCAGTACCAACTTATCTGACATTCAAATCCATGCCCTTTCAATGTCTTTTCTGGAATCGAGCATGCAGTCTTGACTGTACTTCTCCTGTGATCCAGAAGAGCACGTAGATCCCCAGGAAGTAAGATAATAGGGAAAGAAAATTGCTCAGAGACTAAGAAGAGGTGGGGTTTAACTCCCAGAGCTGAACTGTCCCAGTGAAGTGACCTTGAGAGAGTTAACTACTCTTCCTGTGCAACGAGGCTGTTAGAGAATTGCCTCCAAATCAAGATTGATTGGGTGTCACCTGGGTTCTAAGCCACACAACCTTAGATGACTCTTTCCTCATGTCTGGGTTTCCATGTCCACATGTGCACCATGGGAGTGTGGAACCCGGTGATCTCCAAACTATCTTGCCACCACAAATTCCATCAGTTCGAGCCCATAGCAACATACCTTTTTATAATTATTATTATTAATTATTAATTTGCTTCTCTCCACTGAGTTTAAATTTGACCTTCCTTATATATCCCTTCTATACATCCACCAAGCCACCAATTAATGAAGCAGTGAATCTTTTTCCATCCTTCAAAATAAACACAAGCATGTGACAAACCTGTTTACAGGCATTCAATCTGTTTGCTGGGTCACATTTTGAAAAATGTACTCTTCTTAAATTCCCGTTTATGAACACAGACACATACAGATGTGTCTTTCTCAAGCAGCAGGAGGTGTTGTTCATGGCCAACCTTTTTTGTAGCTGTCACCATGATGGCCTGTAAGAAACAGATGGGCTGATGGAGGGTACAAAATTGAACATTTTGTTTTCACTTTTCAGTTAAAGGGGAAAAGCATCATTTAGGCCATCCTGTTGAGCTATATAGATCTTTTCCTGGTTGGTTTTCTGGTTGTAACAAGTATTGATGTTAAGGAAAGGAAGAGAGAGAGAAATGGGCAAGAGGAGGCTGAGAGCCCATGAGGAACATTTCCACTGAGCACTTGTGCCTTAGAGAGATCATAAAGTTTTAGTGTCTAATTCTCAACATTTTAAGTTTGGAAACTAGGTTTCCCCAGGTGATCAAACTCCAGAAGATAGGCTATTTCTAACCAAATACATAAGACCTTGGTAAAAATAGTGTTTTTGTCTACATATTTATTAATGCCTAGATGTGCTATGTATTCTAACAGGAAGTGGATATACAATGCTTAACAGGATGTACTCTTTGAACCCAAAAAGTTTGTAGGTTCATGAGGGGCACAGACAAGTAAATAGAAATACAAAATGTAATGTGATGCATGCACATGCCTAGAAACAAGCTAGAAAGAGCCATGAGGAGTTCATTATGGCTAGAGTCTAGCATACACATTTAAATAATAAAATTATGTACAATAGTAGCCATTTAGGAAGGCAACAAATAGGATCCTGCTCACCTCTGTGTCCCCAACCCCTAGCAAGTGGCTGAAAATGGTGGAATCAGTGAGTTGGCTTGATGAAGGAGTTATATCTAAATTCTGCCCTCCTAAGAACATCTCCTAATCTCCCTGTGGACTTGCCCATTTTTCTCCTTTTCTCAGTAAATCTTTGGAGGATATCCATGGTTAGTTAACGTCCTTCTCCATTAGAGTGGATTTTCACATGAGAATTCTCGCTCAGAGCATGACTTTACTTCTAAACCCAGGAAACGCGGACAGCCACCTGGTGTAGGGCTTTCTAGAATCTTACTGTAACTCCAATCCAAGATGTATAGAAACTAAAATTAATGTGTATATCTATCTATGTGCCAGAAGCCCTCATAGTGCATGTTTTATTCTTTCTTATTTCATGTTTTCCTCCTTTGAGTACATATGTTTGAGGCTTGATCTAGCCCTTTATGTTAAAAAATATACCAGCTTTTATCCTATGTTGTTTTTCTGATTGATAAACTGTATTTGAAGATGAAGCCTCCCCCTCTGCTCCAAAGAACAAACATTGGTGACTTTTTTGTGTTGTTGTTGGCTTCGGAGTGTGGCCCTCTCTTTCATCTCTTGACAAATCTCCACCATTATTTTCTCTTCTCAATAGGTGAGAGGAGAGATTCTTACAGAGGGTCCCCATGGGGATCTGGAGGAGGCCAAACTTCACAAAGAGATCCAGAGCTCTGTGGGTTTAAAAGGGGAAGGACAGGAAGGCAAGCTCACATTTTTTTCCAGCCCTATTTTGTGTGCTAGAAATCATGCTAAGTTAAGCATTACCTGATCAATCCACCCAACAACCCCACAAAGTCAGTACTTTTGTTCTAGGCTTACCCCTGCAATAACTGAATCTGAGCAGGTTTGGATAACAGTCGAATGCCATGGTGAGGGCAGGGGGGCAGTGGGGGCTTTGCACCAGGTACCTCTCAAGCACCATTTTTGATCCCCTCTTGTTTCCACCACTGCCTCAGCGACCAGTCGTACAGCAAGACAAACCAGCTTTCACATGATGCAGATGGACAGTATCTCTATTGGGCCTAGAGCTGGGCATTTTGGTCTAGCCCAGACTTCTCTATGGTCTTGGGTGTCCTGCCTATGCAGCCTGGGTATGAGGCTGTATAGCTAATCTTCAATGAGAGGCATGTCACCAGTGTATAAATGGGTTTTCCTTCTCCTTCTCCAAGTGGACAGTGTCAAGGATTATTTATTGTGCCTTCCTGGGAGTCATGGTAGCACAATGATTTCCATTTTGGGAAAAGGTGGATCTGTAATCTGTAGGATGTCTTTCTACAGACAATAGTGTACATCCATTGTCTACAGTTGGCCTCACAACTGTAAGTCAATAGGTTGTTTTTCTTCCTGTCTTTGATACACAAATGCTAACAACTTTACCATTTTGATTCAGGAAAATACTTTTTCTTTGATTGATAAAAACATAAAATTTAAACAAGAGAGTTTGATTAATGTGTTTCAATCCGATAAGCATTTGCTTTCATATGCAAAGTTCTGGGGCATAATAGCTGGAAGAATCACTACCATAACCCCACATGCAAAAACGACTTAAAATCTAGTTGCCGCAAACATGTCACCTAATTTAACCCTGACACCTGCCTCAAGAGTTAGCCAATCAAAGTGTCATGTACATTGTGAAAAGAGAAAAATTGATGTGTACGGCAGGTGGAATTCAAATGGATAGATCCAGTCTGATATTTCCAGTGCTGCTCCAGACATCTAAAATGTTTAATTCTCCTGACAAACTGACTCTATAGTTGTTTTTACTATGCCCATTTTGTGGAAGAGAGAACTGAGTCTTGGTGAGATTCAAGGATTTGTCCAAGGTCACAGAACTAGAATAATCCCAGACTATCAGACTCTAACTGTAAGTGACTTTTTATGCCAGTGGATGTCATCAAAATGATGAATCAAAATGGAAACAAAGAAAGCTGCCAGAGTCATCCACATGTTACTCAAAAGCCTAGCCTCTTTGTAAACAAAGGCCATCAGCCTCCTGCCCCACACTGGTCCTTCCCACTGTGGACAGACTGTCAGCCCTCTCCTTGCGGTACCCAGTATATTAAAACCTAGCTTATTGACATCACTGGAATCTGGCAGGCATTTATTCATCACTCAGTATCAATTCTGTTCTCTTTCTAAACAGCACAGAATCATTTTTAATATGAAAATATTGTATAATTCATAACAATTGGAAGGAGATGTCATCCTTTGCAGAACACTTTGCCTCTGCCTACTCTGGAAGGCAGAGAGATTATGGCAAGGTCAAAAGACCTCTTGTCTCGTGTCCATGGCCATCACTTAAACTCTGTGAGCTCCGGTTTCCTCCACAGGACAGTGGAGATCCAGGACATTACACTGATACCTGGGGAAAGTGGCTTTGCCTCCCAGATGATCCTGAAAGCTCCCCTCAAGGTAAGATTTCTGTAGAGAAAGAGGAGGGAGATGGGGACTCTCACAGATATGTTCAACTCACTTAGTAATGTGACCCAGCAACTCCTCTTCATGCCCAGCTGTTTGGGTAAGTTAAGGATCCAGGGCTGAGACCATGCATGTTTCCAGCAACTGCACAGAGCTCCCAGTGGCAGGAAAGTGCAAAGCTCCAGCTCAGTAACAATACTGTATTAGTCTTCTTAGCTGCCATAACAAAGCCCCTCAGACCAGATGGTTTAAACAGCAGAAATGTGTTTCCTCACAGTTCTGGAGGCTGGGAATCTGAAATCAGGGTGTGGGCAGGGTTGGTTCCTTCTGAGGTCTCTCTCATTGGCACTAGATTGCCATCTTCTCCCTGTGTCCTCACGTGATCATCCCTCTGTGCATTCTGCATCCTAACCCCCTTCTCTTATGAGGACAGGAGTCATATGGAATCAGGGCCCACCTGAATGACCTCATTTTACCTTAAGTACCTCTTGAAAGTCCCCATCTCCAAATACAGTCACATTCTGGGGTACTTCAGTATGTGAATTTTTCAGGAGATGCAATTCAGTCCATAACAGATAGCATACTACGTGACCTTGGAGGATTAATTTTCTGAGTCTTCATTTCTTCATCTGTAAAATGGCAATGAGATACTCATGAAGATTAGAAATAATATATTTGAGTAGACTTCTTTCTATATTACTCAGGGTAGGCTAACAGATGGAACAATGCTGAGGCTCAGTGGATTAACACATTAAAAGTTTATTTCTCATTCATTTTCGAGGTCAGGGGCTCTCCTGCAAGCAGTAACTCTGGCATTCAGGCTTTTATCCACGTCTTGTGACAGCTCTACCTTCAGGCAGTGGCCTCCAAGATGGCCCCAGAAGTGGATCAGAGCATGGGAATGTACCATGGAGCATTCCTCAAGGAAGCATTGGAAGCGTTGACCCAAACTGGTTCATTCTCCTTGAGTCAAGGAGGCTGGAAAGAAAGTCCTTGAGAGTCCTCTTTCCAGCAACAAGTCTGCATTGTATAAAGGAGAACAGATATTTGGTAGCCAATAGATATCTGCATCAGCTAAGGCCTTCACAGGAAACAACGGATGGCCCATTCAGAATGGGTAATGCACAGAGCAGTTAGAAAAGGAACACTGTATAAAGAGGTAGGCAGGTTTTAAGAAAAGGACAAGGTCATGGACGGGGATCCCTGGGTGGCGCAGCGGTTTGGCGCCTGCCTTTGGCCCAGGGCGCGATCCTGGAGACCCGGGATTGAATCCCACATCAGGCTCCCTGCATGGAGCCTGCTTCTCCCTCTGCCTGTGTCTCTGCCTCTCTCTCTCTCTCTCTCTCTCTCTCTGTGACTATCATAGATAAATAAAAATTTTAAAAAAATTAAAAAAAAAAAGAAAAGGACAAGGTCATGGACGATAGAGGGGGAGAAATTGCCACCACTCCTATGCTTGAAGGACCAGAGAACAAGCGGATCTCAGGATTTTGAGGGAAGGGCAACAGGGTGGAGCTACTGTCTGACAAAAATAGGAGTCTCTGATCAAGGCAGCACAAGGTGGGGAAGCCAAGTGAAAGACACTGAAGCTAGGCCTCACTCCATGCAGACTCACACGACGCTTCATGCTGACTGAGCTACCAAGAGGGCTCTATGTGCAGGGTGGCCTCAGGGTCCTGGGCAGATGGACAAACGTGAAGCAGAGAGAAAGGAGGGAATAGGAGAAATGCATCACAGCATAAATGCTATCTTCTTAGAAAATAAAGTTAATAAATATAAAACAGTTAATATTAAGTTAAAAAAGTCAATAAAATAAAACAGAAAATAAAGTTAGATTTTGAAAGGATTTTGAAGGCCTCTGAGGCAGCTCGGTTAGTTTTTTTTTTTATTTTTGTTTTTTTAAATTTTTTTTATACTCCTGCTACACTCTCCCTTATGGAAAGGCCAGGAGGCAGGCAGGTGAACAAAAGTATTGTCCTTCGTGGCACTGGTACCAAGTACCTGCTGGCTGGCACATGTTATTAGAGGACTCCAGGAGGCAAGGAGCTTCCCCATGGTTCATGAAATACTTCAGGTGAAGCATTATTATGGCCAATGCACAGAGGCTTCCGTGGGCTCCAGATGGTCCCAACTGCACCCAGCACCAAAGTGCTTCCCAAGCAATTGAAAGCTTCCACCCTGATGAGAGCAAGGAAGAGAACTCTTACAAAGCCACAGAACCCCCAAATGTTCCCAACACCTGTAGCCAGAAGGACTCAACAAAATTCCTAGCATATAGATAACTTGCTTTCAACTGGAGTGCATTAGGCACACATCCTTCAAACATTTGATACGTAAATATCTTTTCACCCTATAGTTTTTTCAAATAAGGAAGTAGAGGAGGTAAGAAGTTAAATCATCCGTTCTTAAGTTTCTGAGCTAGTTAGTGACAGAGCCAGGGTCCTCGTGTCCTAATGCAAGGACTTTGGTTTACCCTGTACATGCCCAACCCAACACACACACACACACACACACACACACACACACACACACACACTCATACATATATACCCTCTATTGCTCACACATGCCCACGTGGATGCTTACACACAGTGACCTCCAGCTGTCCAGAAGGTCACTTCCACCTAGTAACAGAGCAGTATCTAGTGCAGTTCCTGGTACACAGGGAGTGCTTAAAAATGCATTCTTTCCTTCATTACCTCCATGTACACATCTAGAGCTGAGCCCTCACAAATATATGCACATTCATGCACATGTGTACTTGGAGGTATGTGTGCTTGCATGTTCACATGCACAGGGACCTCCATCTGTGGAGGAATTACAGTCCCTTCCTGCTTCCTATCAAAGCCACATCCACCTGACAGCAGAGCAGGAGAGCAGAATGGAGTGTTATTGGCCTCTTCTTGCTCTAGGGTGAGGAGCAGGGAGGTGGGCCATGTATGGAGAGCCTCTATCTCTCTGTCTTTCTCTCTCTTTCTCTTTCTCCATTTTCCAGCAGGGAAACCTTACTTACCTCACTAGATTTTCTTGTTGTTGTCAAAGTCTTCCCACCAGGTGAAGTGTCCAAGTCTGGAATCTAGAAGTCCATGCTCCCCAATTCTGAGACCTAACTATGTGTTCTTACTGGGTGAACCCCATATATTGATATCCCTAGATCAGCCTCTGAACCAAGACTAACTGGTAAATAGATTTGGATATACCCGCCAACTCTGTGAAACTGGGGAGAGGCCAGGCTGGGAGGAGAACCCAAAGGCCCAGCTTCCTTGGAGGGTAACAGAGGGATGTGCCCTTTCTCTCTCTCTGCTTTTCTCACATCCCTCTCACCAGGTGGAATCAAGAAGACAGAAGGAGATTTAGGAAAAGGAGGAAACGATGCAAAGTCAGCAGCTGTCATCTTGGGGAATGCTGCAGTCCACGCAGAATATTGACGTGCATCTAGAGACCCTGGTTGGACTACAGTCAGATGTGTGATGTCTCTGTGTCCATCTTCAAGATGAGGAAACCCCAAGGTCAGAAAGCCAAAACATCTTGCTTAAGGTTCCATAACAGGATCACACTCTGAACCTCAAGATTGAACTGAGCTTTCAGTGATTAGTTCTGCTCCTCCTTTTACTGCACAGTGACCGCATTCTCAATGTACCAGCCCCCTGTAGAAAGGAATGAGGGCCCTCAGCTATTGAAAGAGCGTGGATAAGGACCACTGCTAGGGATTCGCTTCTTTAAAATCCAAATTGTCATTTCTTTGATGAGGAATTGGCCTGACAAAAATATATGTGCACCCTTTTGCTACTGTTGAGGGGAAAAGAAATTACAACAATTAAAGTGTCATGGATCAAATCTGACAGGAATGGTGACAAGAGTTACTTTTAGCTGCAAATGAAGAACACATGTAATTAGAAGTAAAGTAAGATCGATAAAGGTTACACAAACCCCAGCTGTAAGAGAGGCTCTGGTATTAAAAAAAAGCAATTAGTAAATGAGCAAGCATGTTAATAAGGCAAATATTTATTTTTAGAAGATCCTGGACTTGATACACCTCAAGGTCAAAAGGATCCACGGTTGATTATGGAATAGAACCATGGACAAATGAATCCAGGGAGACAGCAGCATTTCTTCAACTAGTGTCTAAAATGTGGATATAATAAGGTACAAATGGGCTCAAGCACAAAGAAAAATACAACAATTATGATGATAATATTAGTAATGATACTTGCATCCTTCTTTGTAATACATAAAGCACCTTCACAGAAGAAGCCAGACCCAGCTCCCCCTTTGGGCTCCTCCCTCTTCCCACCTGATCAGTAAATAATTATTTGCTCTTCATGCCCTGCACTCTTGATGAATGGGGGAGTTGGGGTACCTCATGGAGGAAGGTGAACTTTATATAAATAATATGTTAAAGAAGATGTTTCTCAGTTTCGATAAGAAAATAAATAATCAAATGAAGTAATAGCAGTGAGTCAGGGGCAGCTGTGGGGATGTTCAGGAGAGCTTCTCTGAGGGGCCACACTTAAACTCACAGTCACTTGTGGGAAGATCGTGGGTGTGTTGGTTTCCTTGAATTGCTGTTATGAAGTACCACAAATGAGGTGGTTTAAGCCATAGACACTTAGAGCCTCATAGTTCTTGAGGCTAGAAGGCTGAATCAAGGTGTTGGCAGCAGTTATGGTCTGAATGCTTGGGTCCCCTTAGATCCATAGGTTGCAACCTAACCTCCAGTGTGTTGGCATTAGGAGGTGAGTCTTTCGAGAAGTAATTAGATCACGCAAGGGGAGCCTCCATGAATGGGATTAGTGCCCTTGTAGAGACCTTTCTTCTTCTTTCAGAAAGCTCTTTAGCTTTTTTTCTGCCATGTTGCAGAGAGACAAGTGAGCAGTCTACAGCCTGAACAAGGGTCATACCAGTACCCAGCCATGCTGGTACCCTATCACATACTTTCAGAGCTGTGAGAAATAAACCTCTATTTTTCATAAACCACTCAGTCCCTAGTCCTTTATTACAGCATCTCAAACTGACTAAGATAGCAGGATTGGTTCCTTCTGCAAGCTGTGAGAGACAATCTGTTTCATGCTTTTCTCTTGGCTTCTAGGAGCCCCAAGGGTTCCTTGATTTGCAGATGGTCATCTTTTCCCTGTGTCTTCACATTGTCTTCCTTCTCTACCTGTCTGTCTCTTTGTCCAAATTTTCCTTTTTTGTAATGATACCAGTCATGTTGTACCCAGGCCCATCCTAATGAGCTCATCTTAACCTGATCATCTACAAAGATCCTATTTCCAAATAAGGTACTTCATTCACAGGTACTGGGGGTTACAACTTTAACATCCCCTGAGAGAAGATAATTTAACCATAACAATGGGTAACACTTAGCGTTGAAATAGAGGAGATGCCAAGTGCAAAGGTCCTGAGGCAAGTGCAAAGCCCCTGTTTCCAGACATATATCTCTTTGGAACAGCAATCCATACCATATGTTCATCCAAGTGATAATATATTTTATACAGAGGACTAAAAATGCCAAGGAAGATCAGATATTTGCTTCAAGACCACTTACTCTATGACTGTGGACAAGTCTTTTTGCTACTCTGAAACTTCCTCTCACTTCCTAGAAAAATATTAACACCTCCCCTCTAGTGATGGAAAGAGTAATGCATATGGAAGTGTTTGTTCAATGCTAGAAAATGTTAAAGAATATCATTTTTAATAACTCCAAATAGAAATTAATTCCAACCCCATCGAACAATTGGTTCATATTAAAGATTGAGGATAGTAGAGTTTGTTTTGTATGAAACATAGGTTTCAGCTCTGCTGCCTAAGGAGTCATCTCTGGTAGTGCCTGGTAGTGCCTAGAAACACTTGCCTCCTGGGGTGCCTGGTTGGCTCATCCAGTTAAGTGTCTGACTCTTGGTTTCAGCTAAAGTCATGATGTCATTGGTTGTGAGATTAAGCCCCATATCAGGTTCCACACTCAAAAAGGAGTCTGCTTGAGATTCTTTCCCTCTGCCCCTCCAACCCATCACCCCATGGACTCTCTCTCTCTCTCTCTCATAAATAAATAAATAAATAAATAAATAAATAAATAAATAAACAATTATTTTTAAAAAAGGAATACTTGTTTTCTGAGCATAGGCACTTGATTCTGTTGTTATTATTGCTGCTCTTATTTATTGGGACTTTAAAGCCCATCATGTTAGACAGACAACATGATGGAATGATAAGAACTTGGACTCTGGTACTGGATGGCCCAGGTTTGAATCTTTTAAGCACCTACCTACTGGTTGACCCTGGGGGAGTCACTTCACCTCTGTCTACATCACAGCATTCCTGTTTCAAAAAGTACAAGGGGATAATCATGAAACCTACCTCATAGAGTTGTCAGGTGAATTATGTCAGTGTTTCAAGGCACCCTGAAGAGAAGTTATAGCAAGTTAATAGCTCAATGGGAAAAGAAAAACAGGCAGTTGAAGAGCTGCATGGTTTTATCACCTTCATACAGGTGAAGAACTCGAGACTCAGATGTGCTCACAATCACACACTCAGCTATGGTAAGAGCTAGATTATAAGTCAACTCTTGCAGGTCTTTAAAGTCAATCTTCTCAAAGGTTGTGCACCTCACTGCAGCTCCCAAGTGGAGGGCCTGGGACAGTCCACATGACCATGGAGTTGTTCAACGTGTCTTTAAGAAGTGCTTCCTCTCATAAATATAAATTCCCTAAAATATTTTATCAGACCATTCCAGATGATATATTATGGAATTGTGCTGGCCAGTAAAGAATCTCTGGACGCAGGGATTGAGAACTTAAATGTGGCTAGTTTGAATTGAGGTGTGATCTTAGGTGTAAAATATACATCCAATTTTGAAGATTTAGTAGGAAAAATAATATAAAATATCTCATTCATATTTTTTATATTTATTACACGCTATAATGATAATATTTTGTATCTATCTGATAAACCATTATTAAATTATTTTCACCTATTTCTTTATAGACTTTATGCAGCTACTAGAAAATTTTAGATCACATATGTGGCTCAAATTTGTAGCTTGCATTGTACTTCTTTTGGATAATACTATAGAGCAATTGTCTTTACTCTCATTCTTTGGTCGTTGAAAGAATATGACTTCATACAGCTAATATACAAAGTCTCGCCCCAGTTCGGTCTCCATTCCACTCCCTATCTGTGCTGTGTAAAAGCTACCTCAGTCCTATGGCACCATTTATTTCCTGATGTGAGCCATATCACTGAACATACCTCCCTACTTCACTCACACTTGCTGTAGCTTGACTAACTTTTCTAACCTTCTTCACTCCTGGAAATCTTAAATACCCTCTAAGATCATGTGAAATGCTGTTCCCTTCATGAAGATTTCTGCTGGTTCCTACAACTGTAAGATTCTTCTACAACCAGACCACCTGACTTATCCTTCTCTTATCACAAACCCTCTTTACACCATCCCTCCTGTCCTAGTTATCCATTAGCATATAGGTCTTAAAATTGAATTACAGTGGGCAACTTAAATATTGGAAGCATTTATCCAACAAATATGTATTGAGCCTTGAGCATGTCCGAGGTATTAAATTGGCTCTAGGATTTCATTAAATAAGTAGAAAAATAATAAACTTCTTTTATTCTCTCTCTTCTTCTCTCTGATGCAAAGATGGAGAAGTGCAAGAAACTTACTAGGTAAATGCCTGAGAAGGACAGAGAGGGAGAGATCAGGAGTACTTTGGAAGAGCCTATCACGATGTAGATTGGTCTAACACCTAGAAAGGAGACAGACATGGATAGAAAAAGCCTCAGACTACATAGAAGTTTTGTGAAAGTCTCAGCCAGGACAGTGAGGCATCTCTGAGCCAAAGTCACCCATTGAAAGAGCCATGCATCATCAAGCAGGAATCCTGCCACGCTCTGTCATTGGCCATGAGCAACTCCGTGGAAGAATGGCCTTACCTGGGGTGGATCTAAAGATGCAACCCTTGGGGTAAAGGTCAGTCACCTTTGCTTCCTTCAGCAGATTCCTTGAAAGAGATTCTGAGCAGGGCACTCCCATGTCCCCCATGGTATCTATCTATTATCTATCTATCTATCTATCTATCTATCTATCATCTATCTATCTATCTATCATCTATCTATCTATCTATCTATCTATCATCTATCTATCTATCTATCTATCTATCTATCATCTATCTATCTATCACTGTTTTTAATAAAGGTTTCTAGTGGCCTAAAATATGACATATGGAACATAGTACCAAGGTTAAGTCTGGGCTTTGAAGACATACAGACATGGGTTCGGATCTCCAGCATGTCATCTATTAGCTGTATGATCTTGAGAAAATAAACTCATTTCTCTAAACTTCAGTCTTCATCTGTAAAACATCTCGTTGATGGTTGTTTGTTTTCTCAACCATCTCTTTGGGTTGTTATATAAAATATTAAAATACATATAAATCATAGAGCCTAAAACATATTGTGTTTAATTAGTATTGGTAATAATAGTTGTGGTGGATAGTGGTGTCACTGTTGTATGGTTGTCAGTAGTCTGAAGTATCAGAATGTAAATTTTAAAAATCCATCAAAGAGAATGGAAATAAATTTCAAATACACCAATGATATGAGCAAACCTAATGCTTTCTGGCAGCCCTGCTTGAACAGGAAATACTAGCTGTTATTTAGTTCTGAATCTCTAAAAAGGAAACATGTCTTTCCGCATTGCGAACAAAGCTGTTCTTAGTACTAAAATCTACACATTTTCACAGGGGACTTTTTAGGGACAAGATCTTATTCATCTCGCATTTCCATCAAACCACACTGATGCACCCCCAGAGTCTGTGCTCAGGAAGGCTGGTTAGGTTGATCTGAGAAATATGGATGCAATTCTGGCCAAGTATCAGTACTAATACCTTTCTGAAAGAGAAGAAAATTAGAGCAGTTAGGACTTTTATCTGCCAGATCATGAATTCTCTGGAGACCTCTGGAGCTCACTGAGATCCACATCTCAGGCAAGAGGAAAGGAAATGAAGATGGGACCCACAGGCATCTGTGTTCCCTCCCAGTTCTCTAACTTTTCTATGGATTCTTGGGAACATGTGCAGTCTCTCTGAGTCTCAATTTCTCTGTGTTGAATGTAGAAAATTATACCTTAACATAGTGTTGGAAAGATTAGGCATTTACAGGAAAATCATTATTTATATATATAAAATAATTATGTATCAAAATTGTCTTAGTTTAGGATTTTTTCAGAAACTATCAACAGGGATTTGAGGGCAATAAGTTAATTTGGAAAATGAAGCAGGAAACAAGAGAGTAAGAGGGTGCTGTTGGGTTGACTTGTGTCCCTCCCCCAATTTGTTGGAGTCCTAACTCCCAGGACCTCAAATGTGACCTTATGTGGAGACAGGATCTACACAGAGCTGATTGTGTTAATATGAGGTCATTAGGATGGGCTCTAATACAGTATGACTGGTGTCCTTAGAAGAAACAAAGATCAGGCCCAGCAGACTGAGGGTAGGCACATGAAGAAGAAGGCCTTCTACAAGACAAACAGGCCACGGGAGAAACCAAGCCCTGAAGTCAGAGAGATTGCTCCCGCCAGAGCAATACAAAATTTTCAGAGCAAAGGGACCTGTGCGTGCCTAGGGCACATGATCAGGACAGCAATGGCATCTGCTGTCAAAATGCTTAGCAAACACTAGTTACACAATACATGAAGGCAGCACCAATTAACTCAGCATGCATATACCACCCCCAGGCCATGTTCAAGGCTCTGGGGCTACCCAGGTGAGCCAGGCAGACCAGAGGTTGGACATCATTCAACATGGCATGTGGGTGGGAGTGAGAGAGGGCTGAGAAAGGCAGATAGGGAGCACGTAACAAATGAAAACCCCAGAGCCTGATCCTTGTGATGAAGAAAGGAAGCAGGACTTGTGTGAAAAAGACAGGAGCCTTGGAGCTCTGTCAAAAATAATTCCTTACACAGAAGGAGAGTGTCTTAATTTACCCAAAGACTCGGAATTTAGGGACACCCTGAGCCTGGGGCACACCGAAATTTACTTCTGTGCGAGCAGAATGTGGAAGAACAGCAGCCTGAAGAACTATGGGGAAACATCCAAGTTAACTTTTTAAAGGGCAGGCAAGTGTACTTGGAGGGGAGTGGCTTTTAGTGGGCACTAAATCCTCTCCTGCTGTTCTGATGTGTCTCAAACTTCGAGAGGCATAAAGAGTGTGCTAAGAAAGGAATGAATCCCTAGAAGTCATCACTAAAGGAATTAGGTAGTCACCAGGTATGTATTTAAATACTTTGTAAGGATTTCACAGCTAACTATCCAGAGGTGGTTCTCTGACCCCACAGGGCTACAATATAGTAAAATACTTCTCCACCAGGGGAGATTTTTGTCCCTGGGAGACATGTGGCAATATGTAGAAACATTGTCGCTTGTCACAAGTAAGGCTTGTGGATAGAGGTCAAGCATGTTGCTGAATATCCTACGGTACGCAGGAGCAGCACCCCCACAGTAAAGAATGATGTGACCCAGAACATCGGCAGTCCTCAGGTTGAATCCTTCATGAAAACCAGCAATACTGGGCTTTAACATGTCAACTGCAATATTTAAGCTCATCTCTTCTGATGTGTGTCCTCTCAGTACCCAACACAAAGCCACAACGTAGTGGATGCTAAGCTGCTAAATAAACATCAGTTATCACATGATAAATGATGACCACTAAGCAGTATCATATAGAAGGAGAAGAGGACTTGGAGGAAGACGCCCTGGTTTTTAATTATTTAACTTACTATCCATGTGACCTAGGGCCCATGGCATGGCCACTCTGACCCTCGGTTTTCTTATCTGTCAAAATAGGTTGGGTGTAAAATAGGTTGGGTGTGACAGAGAGACAGCAGCATAGGACATAGAGTAAATCCTTAATGAATATTCTTTCTCACAATCTTTCCCCCATAACCCCTAAGTACTCATAAGCCCCAGCTCTTAGGCCACTATTTGACCACTTCTAATTTTTAATAAATTGACTAATAGGCTTTTCTGATACCTTAGTACACATCTTGCTAGCAGAGGCACAAAATAAATCAAGATAAAGCAAAGATGCTCATAGACAGGAGCTCTGAGGGCTTGATGCCAAGATGCTCAGTGTGGTACCTGGGCAAGGTACGAAGGGTGCCATGGTTGCTCTGGTGGGCGCTGCCTCTAAATTGGCTCATCTCAAGGCAAAATCAGTGCTGAGCACTATTTTTGCTTTTTGCCACTTTTCATAGGAGCAAAAATTTTCTCCTGATTTCTTTTGGTTAAGGAAACAGGTATTAAATGTAGGTCTCTCCTACAAAGGAAGCGGCATAGTACAAAATTTCAAGGGAGACTACCTGTGCTTTATTTTTTAGCACTTTTTAAATTCTTATCAATAAGTCCTTCTTTGGAAGGAAGACAGTAAATGGAGGAGATCATGACATGAAAAGTTGTGCTTCACAAATGATAAAAATAAGCCTTCTTAAAAGAGGTCTCTTTTTTCTCATCCCTATAGGTTTATTCTTCCATTTGACAGATCAGTGGGCTAGCTAATTGGAAACTACAGACAACAGAATTTCAGTGAACGTACTGAAGTCCCACCACCTCGGTTATATACCATTCACAGCGATAACAACGTCACTGAGTTGGGGTGTGCTCTGTACCCTGCTCATCGTGCTTTGTTTTTTCCATCCTCAAACCAAATTCACAAAATGATTACTATTATTCTTCCCAGTTTATAGATGGGAAAACGATGTTCAGGGATTTAAGTAACTTGTCTGAGCCCACTCAGAAGGAGCCAGAACAATGTGATCTCATATTTCATATATTCACACATGTTAACTTACCCAATGTTCATTAAAAATGCATATAAACAACTAGGAAGCATTTGCCCTTTTTTTTTTCTCAGTTTTTTTAAATAAAGAACTGAAGGCTTATGACATCATCATTCCAAAATGGCAGTCTTGGGATCCCTGGGTGGCTCAGCGGTTTACCACCTGCCTTTGGCTCAGGGTGCAATCCTGGAGCCCCGGGATCGAGTCCCGCGTCAGGCTCCCAACATGGAGCCTGCCTCTCCCTCTGCCTGTGTCTCTGCCTCTCTCTATATCTATCATAAATAAATAAAATATTTAAAAGCAAAACAAAACAAAACAGTCTTATAAGGGGATCAAGATGAGCTAATTGGATGTTCCTATCACCATCTAGAGATAGGAAATTTGGATCTGAGACCCAGTCTTGCTTTGGGAAAGCTGCTTCACATTTTGAGTCTTAAATTCTGCTTTTGTAAAAAGTACACTAATTGATGTAAGGGGACATATTTCAACAGTTTACATCAGTGTTCTCTTTTGAATTTCAGAACTTGCTAACATAGCTGTAGAATGGACTATTAGCTACAACCCAGTTTCCTGTTCCTTCTTCAGATTTTAAATTCCTTAAGTCTGGGGACTGCCTGGTATTTTTCATTATGCAATCTGGATACAGTCAGTGGTTGACACATAATGGGATTTCTATAAATGTCTGTTGGCTAAAAGAGTATCCAATAAACATTTAGAAAAGGATGCCTCATCCTGCATAGCACATGAGCTATTATAGAAATTTAGTATCATTTTCTGTTCCATTTTAATCAATCAAATAAATGGCCACTATTGCATAAGATGTCAATACAATTATTTAAATCAAAATCATTCTTGAACATGACTTCACACTTAATGCAGAAGGAAGAATTAGCAATATACCCACAGACAATGATGGTTTACTGGTTGCAAACTATTCCAGGCACTGACTTAATTCAGTGTCCAGGTATAAAATCCTGTGGCTAGAAATTCACTTATTACTTTGAACTGAACCTCCAGTGAACTTTAAACTTAGATAGCCTACTGCTTACTTGGAATTTCCATCTGATTATCTAATAGACATTTTTAATTTAATATTTCCAAAACTAAGATTCCAATCTTTTCCTTGAAACCTGCTCCTCCCATGAGTGACCCCATCTCAATAAATGACAACTCCATTCATTAAGTTCCTCAGGTCAAGAACCTGGGAATTATCCATAACTGTTCTCTTCCGATTAACATTACCCAGTCCAATTTATCAGCTATTCCTTTGGACTCTACTTTGAAAATTACCTGTAGCCCCTTCATTTCTCTTGTCCTGCATGACTACCATCAGTGCGAGTCATTATCTTTCCTCTCTCACTCTGTAAAAATAGCCCTAACTGTTCTCTCTCCTTTGACCTTTGCTCACCCATAGTTTAAAAATGTTTTTGTCTCTCCTCTCTTCCAGTTTCTCATATTTCAAAATCTTACCCTTAATCTTCTCCTGCCTCAGTGGACTTCATGCCATTCTTCATACATACATTCTCAGGGCCTTAATGTTACTCTTTCCCAGCCTGAGATGTGTCTGTCTTGTCCACTCTGAGATCCTACTGCCTAAAACAGTGTGAGGCACCTTAAAGGAACTTGGTCAATAAATGTTGAGTAAATGAAATATATACTATGTAGATTTGTTTTGAAAAATATCCTCTATGACCATTCTTCATTCATTCAACAAAGTATCTGGGAGCTGCTATGTGTCTGACATTGGGACAAAATTGTGAAGATGATGGCAAAGATCCTACACTCTGAAACTGTGTATTTCTCAGAGCACTAGGCATTATGCACATTTAAATGAACTAATAAATTATTAAATAAGTGAACATCCTGTATAATATTGAGATAGGGAATGGAGGCCCTTCTGATAATGTATTCAGTAAGCAAGCAGAAAACTGAATCATGGGAAATAAGCAGTCATGTGAAGAGTGGCCATCAGTCTGTCATGGAGGAACAACATGCACAAAGCCCTGGGGTAGGAAGAAATTTTATAATATTCTTTATTTTATTTTATTTTTTGGAGTGAGAGGGAGAGAGAAGGAGGGAGGGATAGAGGGAGAGAGAGAGAGTCTTAAGCAGACTCCACACCTAGTGGAAGCCCAACACAAGCTCAATCTCACGACCCTGAGATTGCAATAAAAGTCAGACACTCAACTGACTGAGCCACCCAGGTGCCCCAATTTTGTAATATCCTTAAAAGTGATAAAAGATTAATATGACTAACTATAGTGAATGAAGGATAGAATTGTGGGAGATGGTATTTAAAAAATAAAGTGGGGGTGAAATCATATCCATATGGCATCTGGGCTTTATTCTCTATCAAATGAGAAGTTATCTACACAGAGAGGGGTGTAATTGGAATAACTTTTTTTAAACTATTACTTTTGCTGCTATGCAAGACAGTAGAGGGGAAACAGACAAGTATGGAACCAGGGAGGGGCTATTGCAAAAATGGAAGAAAGATAGTGTATTGGTTTCTGATGGCTGCTATAATAAAGTATCACCAACCCAGTAGTTTAAACAACAAAAATGTGTTGTTTCATGGTTTTGGAGGCTAGAGGTCTGAAATCAAAGTGTCAGCAAGGTTGGTCACCTCTGTGAGAGAGAATCTATCCCATGTCTCTTCCCTAGATTTTGATGGTCACTAGCAACCTGTAGCATGCCTCGGCTTGTAGATGTATCACCTGCTTTCTACCTCCCATATGTTTGTCTGTCTCTAAATATCCTCTTTTTTTTTTAAAGACAAAGTCCTATTGGATTAGGGCCCACCCTAATGATTCATTTTAGCTTAATCACATTTGAAAGACTCTATCTCCAAATAAAGTACATTTGAGGTACTGGAAGTTAGGGCTTCAACATATGAATTTTGGGGAGACCCACGTTAACCCAGAATAGAGGAGATGGTGGAGTGGATGAGGAGATACCAGTGCATTGATGTGACCAGTGAGGAATAAGGAGGAGTAAACCTGAATCCAGTATTTAATAACTGGTTTGCAAACTATGCAGTTACTGGAAAAGTAAGAGTAAGGTAGAAGCAAGTGTTCTTTTTTTGAGGAAGTGTGGTTTGAAATGACTTTCAGATGTCTAAATAAAGATATCATATAGACAATTGGACATACGAGTCTAGGGATGAGAGAAGTAGTGAGTGGAGATGTAAACTTGCATTCAGCAAATAGAGATAGCTTGTGAAGCCTCAGAATTTTGAGATTACCTGGGGATGGAAGATTGAGAAGGAAAGAGGCCCAAGCTCATGCCTGGAGGCACTACAGCCTTTAAGAGGTAGGAAATAAAAGGAGCCTGCATAGGAGAGCCATAAGGAGCAGTCGGTGGTATGGGAAGAAAGCCAATTCTCTTGCTCATATTACAGGAGCAAAGACAGGAAAGAGCTTCTAGAAGGGCAGAGTAGTATGCTGCGTCAGTTACCACTGAGAGGGGAACAAGATAAGGAAAGGGTCTGTAAAGCAGGGCAATGCAAAGGTTGTAGAAGTGACTCCGACGAAAGTGCCTTCAGTCTAGTGATGGGGCAGAGGCCAGCTGGAAGATGCTGGATGGGTGTACATGGAAGAAAGCGATAGTGAAGAGGTCATCGGAAGAGGAAAATTGAGGTCAAGCCTGGATCTTTTTTTAAGGATCTTGTGTTCCGATGGGAATAATCTACTCTAGAAGGAAAATACAAGAAAGCTAGAGCAAAGGTGACTCTGAAGCAATTATGACCACCTTCTAATACAGATGAGAACACAAGGCTCTACAACATTGGGAAAATCCTTACAGGTCACACAACCAGCAAGTGACAGAAGCAGATTTCAAACCAGGACCTGCCTGGCTCTAACACCACTACTGTTTCCTTAACAACAGGCAGTCCCTCTGAAGTGAGGTAATGCCCATCTAATATCATGTTATTACTTTATTTTCTGCAGGAAAATTGTCACCCTATTCTTCTTTTTACAGATCTCCTTTTGAGTTTTGGAAATGTCTGAATTCAAAAACTTGAACCACTCTAAGCAATTATACTCTTTTATAGATGCTTGCATTGAATGTTGCAAGTAAAAATAAATAATTATGAAGCTTGGACTCTTTAGGAAATAAATGTTAGAATATGGACTGAGCTTACAGAAAGAATTAGAGCTTACAAATGAAATATGAACTGAGATCTCATACATGCTTCTGTTTGGAAAGAACAGGTGGGGATCTCTTTCTATGAAGAGAAAAAAAAAAGATCTTGACAAAAAAATGCTTTACAGGAGAGAAATTAAACATAATTAATGGTCACAGATTAAGAATTAGAGTTTAAAAGGAAAACTAATGTTTGCTGTGCTTTCTTCCCTCCAAATAACTTCTAACAATAATATGGCTTTGAGAAACGTCAGATGCAGAAGAAAAACAAAAATAATAGCTTTTCTCTAGTTATAAATAAAAATGAATGCTTGGATGACAATTGCTGATAACATTTAATTAGGGACAAACAAAATTAATTTGTACTCACATTCAAGAGTATGTACTACTCTAACCTTTGTTTTAACTTGGATATAATCTTTCTCGAGAAGAAAAAGCACAAATTAATTAATATGAACTGTTTTTCCAATAAAGTTTAACATTTCAATTTAAGAGAACTAATAAGTACAATTGTCTTTCTAGTGCAGATTTTCTCATTTTTCTTCTTTTGTAGAAGCTTCCAAATCTTCCCTCAGCTTTTGAAAACTAGAACTACATTTCCCTGGAGGCAGCTAAACAAAATTTTAGACCAGAGTCTAACCTTGACTTTGTAAAATCATTTTAATAACAAAAATTTTACAAGAAGTCAATATAAGTATCTCTCTATTCACATAAACAAATTCTTTCAAGTAAATACCAATTGTATGTCAATTTAAAAAGTGATTCAAACTGCATCTCTCATCCAAAGGGAATTAACTCCTCTCCTTAGAAATGTTGGCGTTCATTTTTTGGCTCTGTTAGTCCTGAATAGTTCAATAAATGCTGAGCTTCAGTGTAATGTTTGCAAATAGAAGAAAGATTGCCCCAACTCTGTCTACCCTACCAGAATAGTTTGAGAATTTAATCAGATAATAATAGATATAGATAAAGGAACACTTTTAATAGATTACTAATAGTATCATACCCCTGTGCTTGTCTGTAGAACTGTCCATTAAAAGTCAGAGACAATTGGTTTGTATTGACTGCGTAGAGGTCATATTTTATGGGCTTTCCTCTTGTGAAAGTGTTTACATTAGGAAAGTCATCTTGGGCTTGCTGGTGATTGTAGAGCACTCCAGCTGTTCCACTCATTAGGAAGATGGCTTCATTATGAAAACAATAATTTAGGGATGAATATATTTAAAATACTAAAGTAAATGAGAGTTTTATTCTCAGAAAACTATGTTCAGTAACACTATTTGGGGGTCCTTACTTCTAGAAACCAGGGCAATGGAAAGCACAAGCATCAGAAGGCACTTTCTTGATTTGGCACAAGATGGTACCTTGAAACAATACAAAAGCTGTTTGTAGCTTTGATCAGTTTGCAGAGGACATAAGTTGATGGTCACTCCTTTCCTGGGGACAAGAAATGAGAGGCCACCTCACTGAGCCGAGTTTAAATATTCCCTTTCTGACAACAAAGCTGTTGGCCAGCTACAGTGACAAGCATTTGGTATGGTTTTCCATAATTCTGATGAAAGGCCGCCGTATCCATAAGTTGTGGAAGTGCCAGGTTTTGTGAGACTTCTGTCTTAGTTTATTCAGGATACTCTATAACAAAATACCCACTGGGTAGCTTATAAACAGCAGAAATTTATTTATCACAGTTCTGGAAGCTGGAAGTCTGAGGTCAGGATGCTGGCATGGTCAGGTGAGGGCCCTCTTCTAGCTTTTAGATTTCTCCTCGTATCCTCGCATGGCAGAAGGGACTAGGAGATTCTCTGGGGTGTCTTTTGAAAGAGCATTATCCCATTCATAACAGCTCCCCCCTCATGATCTAAATGTTTCCCAAACATCCCATCTCCTAATACTATCACACTGGGAGTTAAAATTTCAACATACATAATCTAGAGAGACATATTCAAACCACAACTACTTCCAATGCTTGCACCAAGAGTTCTACAGAACATTCACTCTTACAGTTCCATATGTATTTATGTTCTTAGTCTGAAGACTTTTGCTTTCCTTTTGCAAATAACTAATCATAATTCTTCTTTTTTTTATACGCTCTGCAATTATAAGTTAGGGAAATTATCCCCTTTGCTTCAAATTGTAGAAACAAAAATCATACCCAGCATTTGTGACATAGCATTCTTTTTTTTTAATTTAAATTCAATGAGCCAATTTATAGTACCTCATTAGTTTCAGATGTAGTTTAAATAATTTAAAATTTAAATAATTTAAAAGTTGTGTTTAACACTCAATGCTCATCACATTCCATGCCCTCCTTAATGCCCCATCACCCAATAAACCCAACCCCTTGCCTCCCTCCCTTCCAGCAACCCTCAATTTCCTAGTTAGGAGTTTCTCATGGTTTTTTGCCCTCTCTGATGACTTCTCATTCAGTTTTCTCTCCCTTCCCCTATGGTCCTCTGCCCTGTTCTTTATATTTCACGTATGAGTGAAACAATATGATAATTATCTTTCTCTGATTGACTTATTTTGCTTAGCATAATATCCTCCAATTCCATCTCATTGATGTAAATAGTACGTAGTCATTGAATGAGCTTGGAATGTAGAGGCTTTTCTGCTTACTATAAAACATTACTCATTGTAGAGCTCTCGCAACCACACCACCGTGTGGCTAAGCCCCATCTGTCCTCCCAAGACTGTTCCATCTAGATTCCCTGGATTTATTCAGAACTATCTTGCTGCATATGTCAACCATCCAATGACTTACTCACATGCTTTGTTAGAGCCAAATATCCTCAGTTCTGTGTCTTAACTTATTTTGTGTGTTTTAATTTCATTTTATTGTGGTAAGAAAACTTAGCATAAGATCTTTCTTCTCAAAGGGTTTCCAAGTGTAAGATATAATATAGGGACAAGGTTGGACAAGTAGACCTCCAGATCTTGCCTCACAGAAATGTCACGCCCATTGATTAATAATCTCCAACTTCCCTCCCCCTAGCCTCCAGGGACACCTTTCCACTCTTTGATGCTATGCATTTGACTACGGTAGATACTTCATATGAGTGTAATCGTACATTATTTGTCTTTCTGAAACCAGCTGTTTTCACATAACATGATGTCATCAAGGTTCATCCACAGTGCTGCAACTGCACATCACTTTAGAGGGTTCAGAGGACAGGTTTGTCTTCTCCCTGCATCTCTGGTTCTGTAACTAGAGATTTGTTTTCCTTCTTATATAAACTATGTCCAACTTGTTTCCCTTCTCAGAGAGCAAATGTGACTCATTAATTTATAATCGACTTTCTTTTGAATTTTATTTTAGATTCATTTAAAAAATTGTGAAGATTGTACAGAGTTCCCATATACTCCACACCTGATTTCCCTATGGTTACCATCTTACATTAGTACATTTGTCAAAAGCAATGAACCTGTATCATTATATTATTAACTAAAATTTATACTTTCTTAGTTTTTATCAAATGTCCTTTTTCTACCCCAGGATCCCATCTAGGATACCATATTGTTCCAATTAGTTTAGTTTTTAAATAAACAAACATGGGACGCCTGGGTGGCTCAGCGGTTAAGCATCTGCCTTCAGCTCAGGGTGTGATCCCAGGGTTCTGAGATTGAGGCCCACATGGGGCTCCCAGTGTAAAGCCTGCTATGTCTCTGCCTCTGCCTCTGTCTCTGCCTCTCTCTCTCTCTCTGTAGGTCTCTCATGAATAAATAAAATTTTTAAAAAATACACAAACAAAATTATTATATATTTCTTGATATAGTTTCTCAGAAACTCCAAAGTACTCTCAAAAAAGAGGGGGCTAAAAAAGCCCACAAAGTTTCAGAAAACCAAACTGTTAACTTTCATGAAATTATAAATCAGAGAGTGGCTTTTGATAGCATTCTCTCTAGTTATCTATTTTACTAGTGATGACACAAGGGCCCAGAAAGCAGGTGAGTTCTTACCCAGGTTTCACTGCCTGTTGATGATGGAATTGGGACTGAAGCACTTGATAGATATTTTTGAGCATTCACCATTTGTTCTGGCAAATTTCTGACCTCAGAAGTCTGGCCATACCTAAAGTAGAAGACAAGAAATTTCCACCTGACCCTCCTGCAGCTAGGATTGGAGCATGTGACCTGGTTTCTTTGGGTTAGATTTGCGTTTGGAAATAAACAACATGAGGAGGTGATACCTGGAGACAGAGCCAGTTGTTCCTTCAGACAGGGTGACAGTGGGACCTTTGGCATCTACTCCACAAGTGCCCTGGGTAAGAGTCAGGTTTGTCTTAGAGAAGCCCCTAATGGTGTGATTCCTACAGCACCAAGGCCCACTCTCTGACCATCCTTGGGGTACATGGTATTATCTCATATCTCTTAATACATTTCTTCTCTGTATAAGTAATGAAGAGATTCTAGTGTTTAAAATGGGAATTCTGACCAATACAATTGAAATTATCAGACACTTCTTTCATGATCAATTTTGTTTATTTCTACTATGTAATTCATCTCCCAAAGTTTGATTTGTAGCAAAGTGGTGATACTTCTGCATATTAACGCCTTCCTTTCATTCCTCTTACACTTAAATGAAAAACATAGGAAAAAAGAAAAATGTGTTGGTGCATATAGTCATTTGTTAAGACTGCCACAACAAAGTAGCACAAACTGAATGGCTTAAAAATAGAAATTTATTACCTCAGAGTTCTGGAATCTAGATGTCCCAGATCAAAGTCTTGGAGAGCTCGATTTCTTTTGAGGGTTGTGAGAGAGAATTTTTCCAAGCCCCTCTTCATTTCTAGCACTTTTCTGGCAATCCTTGTTATTTCTTGGCTTGTAGAAGCATTACTCTGACTTCTGCTTTCTTCATCACATGACATTCTCCCTGTGTGCCTATCTGTGTCAGATTTGCCCTTTTAATTAAGATACCAGCCATATTGGATTAAAGCCTACTCTAATGACCTCACTTTAACCTGATTCCCCATAAAGACCCTCTCTCCAAATAAGGTTACAATCTAAAGTACTGGAGGTTAGACTTCGACAAAGGAATTTAGGGGACACACAGTCCAGCCCTCCTGACTAGATGATCAGCTTACTGAAGCTAACTCACGCAGGGTCATAAGCACTACTGGGGCACTAGGACTAGGACTCTGAGGGCACTGACAACTAGGTAACTAGGTGGTGGTATAGTCTGTAGCTCAATCTATGAATTTCCTGTCAAGAAACCAGGGTCTAGATCAGGCTTTAGGCAGGGGGATCTCTACAGGTGATAATAACATCATGAGCTTTCATATCTTCCCAGAGAGAAACTCTGGATTACAGTTCCTCCTTCCTTCCTTGGTCCTCCTGCTCTGCACAAAATCAATCACCAAGCCTGTCAACACCACCTCTTCACTATCACCCTGGCCATTCTCTTCTTTCAAATCCCTACTGCATGGCCATATTGCACACCCTCATTTGTTATTTAAACGGTGACAATAACTTTATTTTACTCAAGTATCTGTATGGCTGCATTTTTGTTTAACCTGCTTTTACATTTAAATCTTTGCTTATTTGGAATTTATTTTGAGTAAGAAATAAAGATGTGATCCCAATTAATTTTTCCCCTCTAATGTCTTGCCAATTGCCCCAATACAATTTATTGAATAATCCATATTTCCATACTGATTTCAGTGCTGTCTTGGCCAAAGATTAACTTTCTAGTGTTTTTGGCTCTAATTTGGATTCTCTTTCATTCATCATTTTGCCATTTTCTATATTGATTCCTGTTTTAGAGAAGATTTATGATATATATTTATGACATTAAAGCTATTTTTTATTACTCTCCATTTCAGAGTTATCTTTCCTATTGAATATTTATAAGATAAACTTTAGAATAATTATGTCAATTCAAAAAAATCACTGGGATTTTTAGATTGAGGATGTGCTAACCTTCATGATACTGAGTGCTCCTCATCTCAACTCAGGTAAGCTTCTTCACTTGCTCATCATCTCATTTTCCACTAAGTAGGTTCTTTTGGGTATCATCAGAAAAAAAATACTATGTATTTTTATTAAGTGTACTTATATTTGTTTGATGCTATTGCAGTTATGAATGGAATTTTTTATTCTATTTTCATTTTGTTTTTCTTAAGAGAAAACTATTTAGTTTTGTATATTTATTTATATCTGTCAAGATTACTGAACTTATTGTATGCACTGGTGACTCAAGAGGTCTTGTAAGGTTTTCCAGAAATGCCATCATATCATCTTCATGACATTATTGTTTTCTACTTCTGTCAAAGTTTGGCCTCAAAAAACAGAAAACATAAAAGAGCAGAAAGGGTGACCACATAAAAACAAAAGTTAAAATCTGAAATTTAATAAATAATTTCATCAGCTTTATACTAAGAGCTATAACACAACAAAAAAGACAGCTATGTCAATAGAGAAATAAGCAAAAAATATGTAAATATTAATTTATAATTATTTTATTAATTATAACTTAGAGATTTTAAATTTATAAATTATATTTATACATTATAAATTAGTTATAAATTTGTTAATTTATTATTATTAATATATAAATATATAAGAATATATAAATATCTAATTCCCCAAACATGAATCACAAATAAGAAACCTATAAAAAAACATTTAAGCCTTAATTAAAGGAAAAATTCAGAAATAAAATGAGATACTTTGCAGCTTATAATGTTGATGAAGATTAGAAGTATCAGCATCAGTGACTATGGGGTTAAGGGAAAGAGGCACTCTCATCAATGCTATAGGAAATAGAAGCTGGTATAACAAATTTGGAAAAGAATTTAACAATAAGACTCAAAATTTATATTGTATAGCCCTTTAACTCAGATTGCCTTTGCAGTTAATTTTTCCCTACATGTACTCAGGAAAGTCTAGAGGGATGCTGGGTGGGTCAATCCGTTGAGCATCCAGCTTTTGATTTCAGCTCAGGTTATGATCTCAGGGTCATGAGATCAAGACCTGAGTCAGGCTCTGTGCTGAGTGTGTGGAGCCTACTTAAGATTTTCTCTTTCCCCCTCCCTCTCCCTCTCCTCTTCTACCTCTCCTTGTACTCTCTTTCTCTCTAAACAAATAATAAAAATTAATGAAAGTATACAATAACACATGCTCTATGGATATTCAGCACAGCATTTTTTATAACAGCAAAAAGCTAATGTCCACCCATAAGGGATTGGTTAAATGAATGATAGTACATGTGTGTAACAGAATACTCTATAGCCACTTAAATAATAGCAAAGGGCTATATTTATGCACATATAAAAACATTCAGAACATTTTACATGGTAATAAAGTAGCATGTGTATTATAATCCCATTTCTTTAAAGTTATTTTTATATTTATATACTGTCTTAATCTGTGGGCTGTAGAATAGAAAACCATAAACCAAGTGGCTTATTAAACTACCAACATTATTTCTTACAGTTCTGGAGGCTGGAAAGCCCAAAATTATGGTTCTGGCAGATTTGGCATCTGCTGAGAACCCTCTACCTAGCTGGCCATCTTTTCCTATAACTTCCCATTGTGGAAGGGGTAAGAGCCCTTTTTCAGACTACCTTGATATGGCCACTAATCACATCTTAATATCATCACCTTCAGGGATGGGTTCCAACATATGAATTTAGGGGACAGAGGACAAAAATATTCAGACCATAGCATATACTTGCATACGTTTCCAAAACTGTCACCTATTTAAAATCAATGTAATGCCTTTTCACTAGGACACTATTCAAACTCTTATAGTGTCCCATGACCCACTTATCTACTGCCCTGATCTAATCTGGTTTTTCTTTACCTCTACAATCTTAAATCATGGCATGGTCCCTTCCTCATTTTGCCCAGACACACTGGTTCCTCTGGATCCCCCAAGTTCTGTCTCACTCAATGTCTATGTCTGCTCCTTCCACTGTGCAGCCTTCATGTCTCAGTTGAAATATTCTTTATTGAAGCCTCCTTTTCCTGCTCTCTGGAAACCTCCCCAGTCCATATCAGCACACACTGTTTCCTCTTCTCATGGCATTTGTTACAGCCTTCAATTGTTTATGTGTTGAGCTGTTTTCCTGTTTATTATCCACCTCAGTCACTATACTGGAAACACAATGAAACCAACGACCATAAAATTTCTCATTCATCACTGCCTGACACTGTTAAATTATCAATAAATATTTTAAAATGAATGAATACACATGAAGAGATTTCTGTATGTAGTCTCTGAAATGTTAACGATGTTTATCTCTGGTTATTGGGATTTAGATTATTTTAAAACTTCTTCATATACTTCTTATGCATTTCTGCACTAATACAATAATTGTATTTCTAATTATAAAAATCTCTTTTCATTTATTTACTCATCTATACATATCAATGTGCATATATGAATGTATATATAGAGTGTATGTTTATGTGCATGTGTCTAGTTATTAAGCTTGCATCTTGGGGTGCCTGGTAGCTCAGTCCATTAAGCATCTGCCCTCAGCTCAGGTCATGATCCTGGGGTCCTGAGATCGAGTCCCACATCAGGCTCCCTGATCAGTGGGAAGTCTGCTTCTCCCTCTCCCTACTTCTGCTCTCTCTCTCTCAAATAAATAAAATATTTTTTTTAAAAAAGCATGCATCTGATCAATACTTCTCCATAGCCTGATTCACTATCACTTAACAGAATACATTTTAAACACTTTAGTGTGATATCCAACTCTTTTACAAAACTGCTTCAAGGTCCCATTTAAATCTAATTTTTTTCTAGATTAATTCATCCTGACAGTTCACCCTGGGCTTCAACCACAATGCAAAGCATCCCTGCCTTGGATGACACATGGCACTCATATCTCTCTGAGCTTGTACATGATCTGTCTTCCTAAAGAACACTCATCTCTATGCTCTCTGCTTGATAAACTCTCAGATTAGTCCTAGCAGTAGGGTGGCAGTGGTCTCTGTAAAAATGCAGTTCCTAGGTTTCTGGAGACTGGATTCTACCTCCAGAATGTGAACTCCCTAAGGCTGGGAACTTTGTCTTATTCAACTTTGATTCTGTAGCCCAGGTGATGTCTATCGTAGGAATTGTTTTTGAATTATGTTGCAAGCAAATTTTACAAAGAGAATATTCTAGGTACTATTTTTTATAATAATTAGTTCCCAGCCAAAGTATCAAAATAACAACAATCATTTTATCATCTGTCACTGCTTCTCTGGGTTGGAAATAAGAAGGGCTCAGCTGGGCAATATTGGCTCAGGGATGCTCATGCGTTTGTGCAGCCAGATAGCAGGTGGAAGTAGAATGGGGGGATTGGACCTAGCAGCTGAATGGTCATCTTTGTCTCCCATGTAATCTGCAGGTCTCTCTGTATCCTTTCTCCACATAGATAATGGTAGTCATATGCCATTATACCACTATTTGGTATATTTGCTGATAGTTTGGGTTTCCTTATAGCATGGTGACTTCAAAGTAGAATGACTGCTCACACATCAGCTCCAGGTTCCAAGAGCAAATGTCCCAACTAACAACAGTGCATGCTTCCTTGCATTCAACAATCTAGCCCCAGAAGTCATCTCTGCTGCTACTTCTTGATCAAGAGTGAAGAGTGAGCCGCAAAGGCCAGCCCAGACTCTGGAGGAGGGGACATGGATCTCACTTGCCAGTGAGATGACTATCAAAAAATTTGAGAAGATGTTTTCAAGTCACTGCACAGATTTTTATAACTGGTACCTGCATCCCCTGCAAAGCCCTTTACTTACAGTCCCAATAAAGGATCAAAGGATCTGGGTATTTCACAGGCTGAAATTATTAATACTTAATGCAAAAACTACATTCTCAGCTTAAAGAGAATGCATTCTTCTTGTTTTTTTTTCCAGCCTGTTTAAACTGAAACAAACACAAGTTAAAAAAAAAAAAAAACACCTGGAAGTGACAAAAAGTGCAGCTTTGATGTTTATAATTTACAACCGATGTTGAAGTTGCCAATTTCTGCTTTTATCAGTAGTTGTGCTCCTTCCTTGGATGCTCTGAAACAAAGAGTTCTGTTGGTTAAAGAGTCTCTCTTTGAATCTGGAAGATGCTATTCAGGTAGATGTATTGAGGCTTAGCTCCAAATTCACATCATAGATCTTACAAAAGGAAGGAATTTGAGAGCTCTCAGAAGCCAAGTGTGTTCACAGGCTCATTTCTCCATTCCTTATACTGGAGACAGGGTTCAAGCAGCCTGGTGGAGAGCAAGTCTGGAGAGGTAGCCAAATTTGAAGGTTCAGAATGGCAAAGGGGACCTGAACATCAAAGAAATGATTAGGAGCATTAAATTCTGCTAAGGGATGAAACAAATCACATCACTGCATTAAAAAAATACATGTATATATTTATAGATTTGCTTTTTGGAGGGCCATCATATGGAAGTGGGATTCAACAACCAAATATTTTCTAGCCTCTTATTTGTGTGAGGCCCTCAACCTGGCTCAGGTTGTCTACAAAGAGCATACTCTGGCTGGTTGGAGAGCTACTGCCCTTTCTGGGAGTGGGGTTGAGCATTAGGAATGGGAGTTCAGCTGAAACCTTAGGAGTGTTGAGTCTATCAGGAGGAAGGCTGGTGAGGGCTATGGAGCATGTGCAGCCCATGCCCCATGCATGAATCCATGCAGGTATGCAAACTGACTTTGCACTAAGAGGGGCCATGGGAGATAGAGCTGCACAGCAGTAGAGATCTCGTCTATGCCAAATCAAACTGTGCTGTCTGAAATTGGAATAATCATCTCTCAATACCTTCAGTTCTATCATTCAGATGCTGTACCATAAGTATTCAATGAAGTATTTCCTATTATTTTATTTTCTTCAAGTAAAAGCCATCTACTAAACTTATAACTCAGTGAGATATATTTTTTTCATCTTTACAAACCTCCCCAAATATCAATAAATCAAAAACTGATAAAATAAGCATTTGTTATATCTAAGGTCGGCTTCACATGGGGGAGTTAGAGTAATAAAAATCCGTACTGTGTTTGGAAGACCTACTGTGTGCCAGGAATGATGCACAATATCAATTAATCTTCAGAAATGTTTGCATTATGCATTATTTTTCAAATTTTATGTTGAAATACTGACCTTGAGAGGTTAGTCCATTTCTCTGAGGTTATCACATTATGGATAGTGCTCCTGGGATTTAAACATAGGCCTATTGTGACTTCCATGTGCTTGTTCTATTATAACACACCATTTATAGTTTTTGAAAACTGACCCAATAAGTGGGTTTAACTCACATGCAAAGACGGATATAAGCAAATAGATGATGTTTTCTTTCTTCTAATTTTGTTTTTCATTTAAACAATGGCATCGTGATATGGAAAGAGTATCCAGGTTTGAGTTCTGTCTATTCACTGACACTGTGTCCTTTGGCAAGTCACTCATTTTGCCTTGTAGAGCCTATTTCTTCATCCTAATTATGGAAGTTAATAACTTCCTCTCTGCTCATACCTTGAGATTATTATGAAATTAAGATAAAACACTATATAGGAAAGTATATGGAAAACTGATGACTCTAGATATCTCTCAATTGAAATACTGCCCTTGTTAGTCATTTAAACATCTGCTCGATCTATTTCTGGCCCATGGACCCCTTTAGGGGTTTGCTTTTCAAGAGATGCATTGTTCATTGTAGATGGAAAGGTGTGTGGAGAGATACTATGTGTTGCCATCCCCACACACATGAGCCATTATGAGAGCTGGTTTTCCTTTGGGTCTTCTCCAACCTTGATATTCTTTGAGATCCCTGGAGGGTGCCCTGCCATATGCCCTGGGTGCCGTAGTTACTCACCATGGATCCAGGCCTCCATTCACAGATTTAAATGTGGTGAACCTGCCAAGAGACGGAGAAGATCACATAGCCATTTTTAGTTCTCGTGACTTGAAAAGCATATTTATTCATTTATCATTCATGTATTTGTTCATTGATATGGTAAACGTTTATTGGGTACTTGAGAACTGGGTACACAAATGAAAGAAAAAATTCAAGAAAGAAGGTAAACGAAGTCCAATTCCCAGCTGGGATACAGTCTCCAGTACACTACAGGAGACAGATATGTGAACAAAAACATGTATAAAACAACACCATGACATTGATAGGCACTCTTGAAACTACTACACTACTTCATGAAGGTTGAAGTAACCAGGCTGAGTTTGGGTCTTACTTGCTGAAGAGAATCCAGCCTAGAGGCAAGTACCTTGAGTTTCATATAAAATAAAAATCAGGAGCCCAGTATTGGACATTAGGGGTGAATGAAACAAATAATCCACAAATATGGGAACACAAGGACAAGCAATACAAACCAGGGGATCTGACCATTGCTGTGAATGGCCCTGAAGCCCTGGTAACCAATAACCAGCGACCAATGAGTTGAGAGTGATCTGTGCTAATATAAAGGTTTGGAGCCAGATATATACAAAATGGGAACTAAACAAGAAGCAGCATTTGTGCTGGACCTTGACAGCTCTTATAACTGCTCATTACTGCAGTTGTATGATGGAGATCACACACAGGAGATTCTTACACTCCAAGCAAGCAACCAACGTACCACAGAAAATAATTAAAGTTGGAGACGTGTCCTCCAGTATTCATTGGCCCTTGTCTATTTCTGAGCCAATCTGGCTTTTTGATCACATCAAAGAGAAGAAAGCTTTTTTTAATTTTTTTTTTTTTACTTTTTGTTTGCTGGGAAGCCTAGGGTCATAAAGACAAGAAGACTGGGGTTCACTAGGATATTAACTTTAAAAGCTGCACTCAGGAGTGCCTGGGTGGCTCAGTGCTTAAGTGTCTTGCTCTTGATTTTGGCTCAGGTCATGAGTTTAGGGTAATGAGATCAAGTCCAGATTCAGACTGTATACTGGGCATTGAGCCTGCTTGAGATTCTCTTTCCCCCACCCCTCCCCTTTCACCCCTCCTGCTTCTCATGCTGTCTCTCAAATCAATAAATGAGCAAATAAATACAAAAGATGCATCCAGGTACCTAGTCAGAGATAGGAGATAAGGCAGATTGATCCATAGTGTTGGCCTAGATCTGGGACACCAAGCCAGACTAAGCAAAACAGGAAAATACAGGAGAATATAAAGGTATAGTTTCAGTTCTTAGAACAAATGGCAATAATTTTAATAATAATAATTTTAAAGACAGAAGTTGGAATTATCAACTAATTCTTTTCAAATGGATAATATTAAAAGTGCAGAGAATGAAGGAGCTTGAGTTCATCCTGGCTGGTTGGGGTGATATCATGAAGAAATCCCAAAATGTACCTGAATGCCATTCGAAGACACAGGGCCTCTATGTGGTTCCTCCCATTTTAAATGCACCTGAGAGCAGGTGTCTGGAGGGTGAGGTCTAGGAAAAGGTGGCCACTATATGTAAGCCCTAGAAGGGCATGAAAGAAAAAGAAAAAAAAAGTCTGCCAGAGATCAAAGAACCACCAGAGACTTCACAGAGAATGTTGCAGAATCTCTGGGACCATCTGGAAAAAGGAAACACCTGCTTCTGAGTAGTACCTGGAAGACGCCTGTGATTCCACCCATGTAGCAGAGTCATGCAGTCTGCTTCTAGCATTTCTGAGATAGGCACCCTGGCCCTACTCTCTCACCTGCAGCCTTAAGCAAGCCATTTAGGGACACCCCCTGTCTTGGGTTTTAATCTATAAAATAAGAACAATGGACTCTTTCCTGCAAGAATGTGAAGATGATTAAAGACAGTATGTGGAAAGACTTATCTAGTAAGTTCTGGGTTTCTGAAAATCACTGATTTTCTCTTCCCTGTGGTTTTTTTTTTTTTTTTTTCAATATCATGAGTAATAAAAGTTGCGGGCAGTGGAGAACGCATTGCTGAGAATCTTCACTGTTTTCCCAGGAATAGGGGGTGCAGCTTCAAGCCCAGAAAGTGTGATGCCTTCACTCCAGGTCTGCCTGGATGCATTTACTCTGACCTGGCCCCTAGGGGCCCCTGGAATTCTCGGTGGCCCCGAGGGTGATTCACGCCGGCACCAGACAGGGGCAGATCCTGGCTGCTCCTCATATAAATATAATGATTTGTATAAATATCTTTTCTATCAAAGTATTACAAGAATGTGGGATTTCATTTGCATACCCCTGATGATCTCATTATACACTATTTTATCTCCCCTTTTCTATCTGTCCCTAGTTAATTGGGTCCTATGGTATTAAGTTGCCTGAAAAGGCAGTTTCTACTCCTGAATTTCAGATTTTGGCTTACAAGAAAGTTGGTGCAGATAAAGTGATGTTATATGTAGATAGTAAGTAGGAGCCTTCCTAGAGGCCTTATCTCCTTCCTAAATATCTTTTAAGTCAACCTTTTTTAGTTTTATCTGCCTATGCATGGCGCTCAAATCCGGGCAGTGCACCTAATGCCACCGCCTCTTCTCATTAAGTTGATTGAATTTCAACTTCCCCATCAAGATGCTCTGTCCCAGTGAACATTTGGCCTCGTTGCCTTTTTATTTCCGGCTGTCACTTGGAAAAACAGTAACCTCCTATCTGCCTTTCTCATTTTGCACAATCAGCAGAATGAGCCAGGTACTTCCTGTGTGCAGAAGACTCACCACCAACCTTCCGCCTGGGCTGCCTGCACAGCTGGCCAACTTCAGTGGGTGGCCGGCAGGGGATCCAGCCTGGGAGCGTGCGGGCCAAGAAGTCTCAGTCATGGAAAGGAACGTCATCCCCAGTGAATGAGCTCCAGCTCAGACAAGAAGCTCAGCAGAAGAGGCCATGTGGGAGATGAGAGATGAGAGCAGAATGTGGAGAAATAAAAGGGAAAGAAAGGGAAGAGCATGCAGTCTCTCCTGGGCCTACGCACCTGTCTGACTCATGAAAAATAGGCTTATTCTCAATTCTAGAAATATTCACCATCTTTTTTTTTAATATCTCTCTCATAAACTGCTATGTCAAAAATCTTGCAAGAATTCAGGCACACCTGTCTCTTCCCTCAAGGACCTTCTATTGAGATAGAATAGGTCCTCCCTTTTCTCTGTCCTGTCACCATTATCACTCACACTTACCTATCAGTGGTCAGCTTGGGGGACCCTCTCTTCATCTGTAGCCATACACACACACTTAAACTTAGCTTGATCCTAACAAATGCCACATTGTCCACATACTTGTCTTTTCTACCTGAAGTCAGATTCTCTAGTTTATTCTTCTCTGCATATTTGATGCAAGACTTTGGTGGAAAGAGGACAGACCCACCAGTGCAGTGGCCAGTCCAACAAAGATCATGGTGTTTGTAGATTTTCTTACAAAGGGTTCCAACCAGGTTATTCTAGTGACATCAATGGCACCTTGAGCCATGCTACCACTACATCCCTCAGGGTCCTTGGATAGCCTGACAGCATTCCTAACAGGTGGTTGATTTTAAACACAGTTTTGTTGACAACATGTCATATTTAAACAAACAAGTGAGTAAATGAACAGGTGATCAAAGAAATGAATGAGCACTTTTCACCAACTTTCCTGCTTTGCCATTTAACTTGTTAAAAGAGGACATAGGACAATACTTTTGATAAAGCACCAGTTGGAAAACATTGGCATAAATTAGTAAAAATCTGCAAATGTGAGTTTCTCCAAGTAACATAAATAAGATGAAAAAAGAAAAATCTCAGATATTGGATTATAGTATATGCTTAGGTTAAGTCATTTCTTTTTTTTTTTTTAGGTTAAGTCATTTCTATGTCATACCAAATGTGTGCTTGAAAATCCTTTCTATATCCTAATGAAGATTTTTTGATATTTGAATTTGACAGATCAATTTGTGACCCTTCCCCCATCAATGCATGGCTTGATCATTGCATTTATTATCTTGAGTTTGTAATTAGCAAGGATGATGCTTCAGAACAACATGTGCATGTGGGGAGCGGGAACCTTGGTTCATGTTATGTAAAAAAAAAAAAAAAGTAGTAATAAAGAAAACAGGGATGAGCTTGCTCAAAAAGCTTGCTGGTACATTTACAGTCTTTGGTATCCATAGGGCATTGATGGGTACATAACTTCAATTATTAGATAAAGGTATCTATCTCAGAGCAATTAATAAAAAAAATACTGCAGCAAACAAGTGCTTCAGTGGGATAAACTCCCTACAGTTGAATTACTTTTTTTTTCCTGTAAGTATTCATGCATTACCTTTGGGTAAAAAAGTCTATAAAATTGGTAAATATTTTTGGAAATGCACCTCCTTTTTGAAACCTGTTTACCGAAAGAAGAACAAAGAAACATAATCGTCTGGCTAAATGGATGCCCATAAGAAAGATAATTAGAGAGTTCTTGTGTATTTCCTAAGCCATTTCTCCTTCAGCTGTTTTTTTTGGCCAACCTTGGACTCCATAAAAGCCAACTACTGGCTTTTCAATCTTTTTATGACAGAGGATCATTGTAAACACAGTTGTTATGCACAGTCTTTTATATTTGCTCATTTATTCATGTACTTAGCAAATATTTTTTGAGATCTTCTATGTTCCAGACACTCTTCTGGACACTTAAAATGCTATGATGAGCAAAAATGATGCATTTCTAGACCTAATGAAGCTTATAGTGGGGAAAGAAGCTAGTTATAGAAAATATAATCACACAATTGACTAATGAATAACCGTTATAATGTGGTACAGAGGTCAACATCAAAGTATAATGAGAGGACTTGGCTAGTTGGACAGTCTGAGCCTGCTCTTCTGAGATGGTACATAGTTGCTGGAATCTAAAGAGTTAATAATTTTAATAGGCAACCAAGTGTTGAAAAACTGTTCCACTTTTGGGGCTGAGGAACAGCATATGTGAATTCCTCTGGGTAAGGGTTGTTTGTTTTCTTCATATCCATTTGTTTGTGTGTATATGCAACAAATGCTTTTTGAGCATCAAATACTTTCCCAATGCAGTTCTGTCTCAGTCTTCAGAGGTCATAAATTAGTGGGGCAAACAGAGGGACCAGGATCTGTCTCAGCCCTGAAAAAGCATCACAGTCTACTACAGACCACAGAACCAGGCAAGGTTCCAGACTCAGAGACATTCTTTCTGTCCTTATCAATCTTAAGGGGGCAATGCAGGAACAGAGACTAAATTCTAGTAGCCTGGGTGGCTCAGTGATTGAGCGTCTACCTTCAGCTCAGGGTGTGATTCCAGGATCCCGGAATCAAGTCCTGGATTGGACTCCCTGCAGGGAACCTGCTTCTCTCTCTGACTGTGTCTCTGCCTCTCTCTCTCTCTCTCTCTCTCTCTGCGTCTCATGAATAAATAAAAAATAAATAAATAAATAAATAAATAAATAAATAAATAAATAAATTCTAGTACCTAATAGGATGCTGTCCCTGGACATGGTGACACAATACCAGCCCATTCCCACTTGTTAGAGTTGTCAGCCCCAACACTATCTCTGCTTTATGGAGCTGCTGTTAGGGGTCCTCACTAAGCAGACTCTTAGAGCTACCACTACTCCTGTCCCACAAAGAGACTTAATTAAGCTCCCAGCTGGGCATAAGCGAGATATCCTGAAGCAGAGAATGGGTATATTCCAGGTTGACTGGTCCAAGTTTATGTGCTTAGAAACCCTGAGGCCCTGGAAATAATACAAGTCTGCTAGAAGACTCTAAGAGTACCAAAATCATGCCCCTGCCAAGGTGGAACTGTTACTTCCTTGATTCATCCTTAGATTGTATTTCAGATGTCAAATCTTAGAAGAACCCTGGCTTTCAAGACCAGCCCATTAGTCTTCAACTTCTTCCTCCAATCTATTGAGGTATGATAAAAATTAGAGTAACAATCTCAGCCCCTTTTTTTCAGCAAGGATTTGAGAACAAAATCAGTGTATTCTTGACATTGGGTATGGAGCAGGGATTAATGTTGGCCCTTCAAGCCGGGTTCTGCTGGAGCAGGGCTCCATCACCAGCTGACCCTGCCAATTTGTGTTCTGAGCACATCTTGTATTAGCTCATTAGCTTTTCATACCTACCATAAGGTAGGTTTCATTATTCCCATTTAAGAGATAAGAAAATGGAAGCACAGCAGGGTTAAGTAACCTGCCAAGATCACACAGCAAAAAGCAGGTGAGTTACGAACCAAACCTAGGGGATCAGATTCTGGATCTGAATTCTTAGCACCTCTAAGAATAGCATCCCTTACTGCATAGACACAGACTCTGGCCAGCATTAATGATGAAGCCCAGGACTCTAGTTTAGCTGGGGTTGGGTTACTGTGGACTTACTGAATGTTTTAGTTGGGGCTTCACCTGGGGCAAGGAACAGAGACTCACACTAGTTTAGGGAGGAAGAGGATGGATAGTTTAAGGATGAATGTAAGTTGGAAGAAAAGATGGAACCTCACAGACATCACGAACACAAGTTATTTTGGCCTCACTGTCCATGCAGACAGAGCATGTGTGCAGGTTAATGGGGACTGCAGGCCCCTTGGCAGGGAAATTCACAGATCTGTGCTTACCACGTGGGCTGCTCTATCTACGTCACATTTTACCTTTGTCTGCTACCCTCTCACCTCCTACCTTCATGCTAGTGCCCTCTGCTCTGGGTTCATTGTTTCTGCTTATTCACACCTGATCCTGCCCAACCTGGGGTGTGCACTGCAGTAGACAGAGCTGTCAATGCCCCATCTGTTCTCTGGCCCAAGCTCAGACACCTGCAGTCCAGACGGACAGGCTGTCTTGGAGGCTGACAGCATCCTCACTCAGCACCAGCATCTCTCTGCTCATCTGCCCACAGGGGTACCCTAGGAGGGCCATAGAATCTTCAGAGGCACCTCATCCAATAAGAGTCAGGAGTTAAGAGATAAGTATTCCAGCTGTTCATGGCCAGGTCCATTACGGCCTCCTCAGAGGGCACCCAGGAGCAGGTGGACAAGTAGGAGTGCTTCAGGAAGGGACAGCAGTCATCAGGCTCATTCATGCAGATTAAGAAGCAGAAGTGCAGGGCTCGTGCCTAAAGGCCCCTGAGCCAATGTGTAAGGGGACTTAGATATATTTCACTACAGTCATTTTCCCCCCATAATATCAGGCACTGAGGGACAGAAAAGGTCCAGAGGTCAAGGACTCAATAGTTGCAGGCATTGAGTAGATTGAAATTAATACCTAGTATTACTTTCAGCTGAAAATGAGCAGGTAAGTGAGCCGACGTGCAAAAGCCTGTCTGCAGCCCGATGAATAGCACATGCCACCTTTGCTATATTCTCTTAGAAAATGCAGCCCAGATCTCTGCTGTGGAATCAGCAAAGCCCTACCCTAGATCTGTCATTAAACTGCAATTTGGTGCCAAGAAAATAGTGTAAGACTAATAATTTTTGCTTGAAGAGCATTCATGACTTTGAGGAAAGAACCAAAAAAAAAAAGTGCTTCCTCTTCACCTAAAGTCTGAAGATTTAAGCTCCAAATAAAATAGCTGCAAAAATGAGGCAAAAAGCTGGGCTGGGGAGAACAGTCTCTGCGACTTCCTTGCCTGTACATCACAGCACACTCAGACCTGAGTTTGGAGACCAAATCTGCTTCTTGGAGCATTGCCCCCCACATCTTCACAAATCTAAAATTATTATTTAAAATACCCATGTCACACTTCCCCCATCTTGCTTGATAATCAGAACTTCGTGTAGAGGATCAGCTGTCAGGACTCTGTTTGGGGTTCTCCTTTCTCTGTGAAAAGGTGTGTGGGCTGCAGGCACCACTCACACTTATATTAACATTCTGCACATCATATTCTAAGACCATTTGTTCTCACTGGATCCGTGTCCAAACTGATGAAACAGGGAAGCAGGTCTTCCTCTCTGTTTTATGGAAGAATCAAGAGGCTTGGAGGTATCAGGCCACCCACCCAGTGGAAAATAATAGAAACAGAAGAGAAAGCAGAAATCCTCTCTCTTTTAGGTAATCTACTTTAATTGTCAAAAAGAACCAATGAATTCATCTCAGGTAGACGTTACCAGCCCATTTTTTATCTGAGGTAGTGGAGGTCTAAAGAAATTCAGAGAAAAACAAGTATCTCTGTTTTCTGTAGGTATCAACATGATTAAGTCAACTAAGTTGGATTTCTTTTTATTATTATTATTTTTACCCCGTGTTGGTGACAATGTCTGGAGTGGCTCTGATCAAACCGGGGGAAGGAAAACCTGGCCCACAAAGGACCTGTTAGCAGTGAGGCTGAGCTGAGAGGAGTAACATTGGAACAGTCCAGATTTATATTTGAAGTCTCCTAACTCCTTTGCACCACATTCAATTACCTGTATATTCCAGCCTCTCTGTTATGACAAAGGTAGGTGCTCACACACACACGTGTAGACACACACTGGCTTTCATGTCGGTCAGTATGGCAGGGCATTTAGAAGGTGCAATTAGGCTGGAACTTTGAAGTGACTCCCTATCATGGGCAAAACACCTACTCTGTGTGGGGGTGTTTGGGTTTATTTTTTGTTTGCTTCTTATTTCATTTATTCTGACAGCAATCTTGTGAGGGAGGGATTTTTGGTCCCATTTTATAGATGAGAAAAGTATGAGAAGTAACTTGCCTTTGGTGACCCAGGTTAGAGGTATTCGGTTCATGCCTGCCAGAAATCATGGGCCAGGAAACAGGCACAGGCCTTCTCTGTATAAACCTGGATTACCTCCTTTCAATCCAGAAATCACAAAAAAGTAACTGTATATTTTGGGATTTACAACTGCGAAGTCATAGAAAGTGTGATGTGTGATGTGTAGAACAAGCACCCTGGCCCTGTGACCTGTGCAATCCTGGGGAGGGTCTGTGGAGGGGTTTCAAACTTGTGGTCTCTTTCAGAGAGGTTACACTGAGTGAGTTCTAGAGCCCCAGGCAGAGGGGAAAGTTATTCAAAGGCCTAGGATGGGACTGTGGAGAGCTTTAAAGACCATGTAAAGGAAGAAGTTTGGAGACATTATAGAAACCGTTAATATTAACGGCAAGGATAGAAAATCAAGCATCATCATCAAAGTAGATATTTTTAGAACTCTCACTGCAGCCTGGGGTGAGCCATTTGCTAAGAAGTTTCCAGAAATAAACTCCTTGAAATTATGACTCAGACTACGTCGGGGTCCTGCCAACCTCTAGGAGCCCCGATGCAAATCACGCAGTCGACTATTTTGAGAAGTACCAAGGGGGGCAGTGAAGTTTTGTTTGGAAAGTGATGGAGTTTTGAAGAGAAGGGAGCTAGATTTCACAGAATCTGTGATTCCAGCGCAGATGCCGAGACTAACTCAAGTCATTCAGTGTCATGAGAAAGTCTGTCTCGGTAACACCTGCTGCCTTTGGGCAAAGGAGCCTGTGTGTGTTAGAGACCACATTCCAAATACTGCCTACGATAGACACTGTGCATGCTGTCCTCTTTCCTGTCTACTACTCAGCACAACAGCTCTCTTGGGAAGGTACAATTATTCATTTTTTATAGATGATGATAATACTGAGGTTTAGAAAGTTTAAGTAACTTTTTCAAGGTCACACAGGTGGAGTTTGAGATAAAAATTAAATTCCCATCTGTCTGACTCCAAATGCCACACTTCCGCTGGTGGAAAAAGGATGTCATTAATTAATGACATTTTCCTTTACTGTCTTCCAAGCAAGCTGCCACGGCTCTTAGTTCACTGTCCCAAGGAGACTCTCCAACCTGGCTGCTGAAAATATTGGCCACACGCTTTCTCCAAACAAATGAATACTTTAATATGTTGGTTTCCTCCTCTGCTGTTTGAGTGTGACCCAATTCCCAGAGCTTGGTCTCTCTTGTGAAGATAACAGAAGCCAACGTCCACCCCTGAAAGTGAGTAGCAAGCTCTGCACCGTCACCAGAGTCTGGGCAAAATCTGGGACTTGATTGAAATCAGACAGCCAGAGAAACTTCCAGTAGAAAAGCTCAGCACCATAGAGATTCCATTGGGACCAATCCCACGTCGGGCCGTATGCTGGACTCCAGGCTCCCGAAAGTGAACAAGCCACAGACACTGCTCTGGAAGGTCTTCAATAATCCAGTCGCATAGATAAGCACGGTAATATATATTGACAAAGTCAAGTGCTGGCTCTGGATTCTATCTAAGGTGCCCTGGGAGCAGAGCGGGGCCCCAGGATTCATTTTGGAATGGGTAGAGGAGATGGCATCTGAGTTGAGAATCTTGGCACACAGGATGTGTTCTGAGCACATCTTGTATTAGCTCATTAGCTCTTCATGGCACACAAGGTGAACTTCTCACCTGGCAAAGAGGAATGGGAAGGAGTTCCCGGGAATTGGAATGGTGTGAACAAAGTCAGGATGCAACAGTGTCAACTGTGGAAAGGAGGGCTTAGGATATTGTAAGAGACTGGCAAGAAGGCTAGCAGGGTGAAGGGGGGCAGATACACAGGCCAAGATCAAAAGCTTGATTTGTATTTTATTTTTTAAAGATTTTATTTATTCATTTGACAGAGAGAGAGAGGAGAGAGAACGCATAAGTGGGCAGAGCAGCAGGGAGAGGGAGAAGCAGACTCCCCGCTGATCAGGGAGCCCAATGCGGAGCTCGATCCCAGGACACCAGCATCATGACCTGAGCCAAAGGCAGACACTTACCAACTGAACCACCCAGGTACCTGGATTTGTAGTTTAAACATGAGGAAGGGAAGCAAACAGCTTGCAAAAGGAGTATAAATCAAGTTCTCAGTTTAGCCTAAGAAAAGTTCCATGATACTCTTCCTCAAGTTTATTTTATGTTGTTTGTGTTGTATGTCCCTCTTTCCTTCCTTCCTTCCTTCCTTCCTTCCTTCCTTCCTTCCTTCCTTCTTTTCCTTCCTTCCTCCCCTCTCTCCCTCTTTTCTCCCTTCTCTTCCTCCCACCTTTTTTCTCTCCCTTCTTCCTTCCTCCTTCCTTTCTCACTTCATTCCCTTCTTCCTCCCCTTTCCCTCTTTTCTTCTTTCCTTCCTCTATCCCTCCTCCCTTCCTTCACATACATTTTATTCTCCACAAAGCTGAAAGTTCTTTAAGAGAATGCAGTATCTTGTTCACCCTTGTTTCCTTATAACACTTGGTGGGGTGTTTGGCATATGACAAAATACAAATAAATGCTGAAAAAATTGAAATAAAAGGTGACTTTCATGAAACATAGGGTAGGAGTTTTAGGAATGTTGTTTTCTAATTTTCACTAGGACTTAGGTATGATTATTTTCCTTTCCTTACACATAAATAAATTGGAGCTCAGGGATGACAAGTAACAATCCCAGGGGCGCAAAAGCTGTGTGCATTTACTCATGTATAGAAATGTCAGGACTCACCCCTGGATCTGTGTGGTGACAATGGCTGTGTTTTTTCAGCATTTTGCTATATGTGTGACCTCAGATTGGAAATCCTGGGCTTAGTGTTATCCTGTACACATTCATCAGCAACCTCAGTGAAGTGAGAAATAAGCCACAAATGGGTCTTTGAAGCCAAAATAAATCATAATAAAGTATGTGCTATAGCCCATGCACTTCAATAAGGAGAATCTCCCAGAACTGTACTCTTTGCCTAAGGAGATAGAGACAGTTCTAGGTAAGTAAACAAGATGTCCAAAGTTTGGCTGTGGATACATTGATTGCATTATTGCATGCCAAATAAAAAAAACATATAATTATATTGGCACCAGTAAATGGTGAGGACTTTTTGGTTCAGGGAAATCTGTGCTCAAGATATTTGGCACATTGAACACTTAAGACATGTCAGTACTCTGGTGGGTATCATGCTTCATTCAGTTCACTCATTAAACATGAGCGTGTAAACGTGAGCGTGCAGACTTCATTCAGGTCCAGCCCTGGGCGAGTGTGATGATTTGGGAATCAGTAGATGAAGAGCAGGGATGGTGTATGTATGGAATATTGGCTAAGAGTTTGTCAAGTTTGTTTATCTTTTCAGGAAACCAGATCTTAGTTTTGCTGATTTTTTCTATTGTTTTTCTATTCTTTATTTCATTTATTTATGCTCTGACATTTGTTATTTCCTTTCTTCTGTTCATCTTGTTCCTTTTTTTCTGGTTCACTGATGTGTAAAGTTGGGTTGTTTATGTAAGATTTCTCATTTTTAAATATACATGTTTATTACCATAAACTTCCCTCTTAATACTATTTTCCCTGAATCCTATAAGTTTTGGTATGTTGTGCTTTTTATTTGTTTTGAGATATTTTTAAAATTCCTTTTTAAATATTGTCCTCTTTGACCCACTGGCTGTTCAAGAATGTGAATTTTACCATATTTTTACTGTTAGTGATTTTCAATTTTATTACACTGTGATTGAAAAAGGTACTTGGTATGATTTTGATCTTCTTAAATTTGTTAAGACTTATTTTGTGGCCTAACACATGATCTATCCTAAAGAATGTTCCATGTGCCCTTGGGAACAATGTGTGTTCTGCTGTTGGTTAGAACATTCTGTATATGCCTATTAGGTCCATCTTTCTACAGTGTTGTCCAAGGTCACCCTTTCTTTATTAATTTTCTGTACAGGTGTTCCATCCATTATTGAAAGCAGAGTATTTGAAGTCTCCTATTATTATTGTATTGCTATCAATTTCTTTCTTCAAATCTGTCAATATTTGCTTTCTATATTTAGGTGCTCTAATGTTGGGTGTGTATATATTTACAATTGTTATATCTTCCTGTTGACACTTTTATTGTTAGGTAATGACCCTCTTTATGGTGCAATAAATGACCACTATAATTATGAAAGGAAAGGACCTTGACTGGAGAGTGAGGGGACACTTCACAGAGGAGGGAACAAATAAGCTGGAGTTGTGAAGGAGTAAGAGTTTGTCAGATCAGCATAAAAAACAATCTAGATTTGCCTTGTTTGTTTGAACTCTTGGCTTTTTAAATAAATTCCATCTGTGAAATCGGTCAGCCCGTTAATTATTTTTAATATCTGAAGATAGCTAAAGTCCAACAAACTTCTGAACATATTTGTATCCTAGAACATTAGCATCAGTTGTTTTCTTCATCAGGATAATGTAGGGTGTGTAGGGGTGTTTGTCCTGTGTATGTGTGTGTGTGTGTGTGTGTGTGTGCATATGCACATGTATTCAGGTTACCCAGAGTTAACTCTCTCTTGTGATAAAAGGGCCTTGATTTTGTTAGGGGTTCCAATCCCCTATCAGGCTCCATTGCAGTGCTTCAGGTAAAGCCAACATTATACACAAACCAGGAATCAAGCTCAGCCAAGCAGGAAACCCTGTTTCTTTAGCCATAGTGATTGGTTCAAAGATGATCAAGTCATCACGTCAGAGTGAATGGGATCCCCTGAGATTTGTGCTGAGTTTCCCAGGAAATAGACTTTTGTTCTGATCCTGTGGATATGAAAAGTGGGTGGGTACACTCTGAAATGTCTATTTCACTCTGGCAGAGACTAAAATTTTACCAATCAAAGGCAGAGAGAAGGGATAGAAGAACTGAGTCTTGATGATGCTTTTTGATTCTGACTCTAGAGAGCTCTGAAGTTTCATCTACCCACCCTGGGGTCTGTTATTACACTGAGGCCATGCAATCCTTTTCCACTTGAAACAAGAATATACTGCCAGGTACTGTGTGCATTTTTGAAGTGTCATTGCTTCACATAGCAAAAAAAAAAAAGTATATTTGGTCAACAGTGAGCTTCATAGGCATAATTTTTCTTATGAGCTTCCTTACTGATGTAGTGAGATGGTGAGATGTCCCCTCTGAGTAAGAGAGGCCTTGGATTTACAGGCTCTTTCAACTATAATGTCTGCTGTTAAGGTCCCAATTATGCTACTGATTACCTGTGAGATTTTGGCCTTAAGCCAAACCATCCCCTGTCCCGCCACTTAAAACCCAAGCTTGCTGGTTCCACTGCAAAGATATAATTTATTGCTTACCTCTTTTGACTTTTCTCTTATGGATATGCCCACAAAATGAAAAAGGTAAAAGATAGGCATAAGCCCATTTCAGAAAATAGTTTTCTATTTTATATATTGTTATTAAATAAAAAGGGCATGTTGGTTCTATACGTAATCTACTGACTCCCTACTGTTCATGTTGAAAATGTATTATAGTGTAATGAAAAGAATTCTGGCATTAGAAAGTTCTGGATATAAGCCCAGACATCACCTTAATGTGGATGAAATCTTACCTGGTCACTTAATGTCTCTAAGTCTCAGTTTTCCCATCTGATAGTGGGAACGATAGCACCTCCTATGCAGTACCATTGAGACAATTCAATTCATGCATTTTCCGAGCGTCTTCCAGACTCTGAAGCCATTGCTTTGCCAGTAGAGCCCGCCAAGGGTGGCCTTCTGTGCCCTACACAGCCAGCCACAGTGTATTGTACTGAGATGGGCACATGTACCTCACCCCAAGCAGCCAATTTGTAGGCTTCCAGTGATTGAAAGAGGTCTGGTCTAGGAAAGAGAATCAGGGAAAATAAGATTCTTCCTGAGGAATTTAATTTGAAAAACTTGATGAAAATGATGTAGTTACCAGTAGGCTATGAAACTAAAAATTGAAGTACAGAGAAAGATGGAGGAAGACTGGTATGATGGTCCATCCATGTCCCTGTTTGTCTTCCTTTGAAAGCAGAGTCAGAGGCAAGGGGTTGGTACAGGTAGATTCTTTGGGAGATGATTCCAGGAAGTGTGAGGGAGACAATGAGACAGAGAAGGGAGGGAGGTAGCAAAAGGAGTGTGTACGTGTGAAAATTAAATCACTTTTAAATTTTTTTTGGTGGGGGCCTTCTCTAAATTTCTCAAGTCTGGGTTATGTATGACCCCCCACCCATATCACCCTCTAATTCTCCTATCATAACACTTAGGAAATTGTATTTTAAATAGATATTCAAAGAGATCAAGCACATGATAGGCTTCTAATAAGTCTGAGTTGGAGAAATGGATTAAAAAAAGAAGGATTAGAATGGAAAGAGGGATAGGAAAAGAAAGGAAGGGGCACCTACCTTGGGCAAAGCTTTCGAGGATATAACAAGGAATAACACAGAGGATCTTCAGGAAGCTTAGCCTTTGTTGAGGACAGAGACAAGTATTAGGAAACCCAGTTATGAAAGGGGGAGTACACAGAACTATGAGAGCATAAACCAAGGTGGCAAGACCCAGTCAGGGGCTTCAGAGAGTCATGCTGGAGAAAGGGAAGAAACAAAACAAAATAAAAGTAAACAAAACCACATTCTTTGGAAGGCATCAATGTCCAGGGAGCTGGCTGAGTAGATACCCTGAACAATTCTTCAAATGCAAACTGTTTAAAAGCCAACTAAGACAGAAAATATTTTGAAGATCATTTTAATCACTCTCTCAGTTGGCTAGAAAGTAAAGAATTTGCAGAGGTCAGAAGCATAGAGTAAAAGCAAAAAATCTGAGGGTGAAGAGTACAAAAGCAACGTTTCCCTGTGGAAATCCGCGGAGCCCCAGGGCTGCACTGAGGACATGAAAGCCTTCCACTGAAGCCTGTGGAGGTGCAAGGTCCTTGTGGTTATGTCTTTAAAACAACAACAAAACAAAACAACACAACGCAAAACAAAACAAAACAAAACAAAAACAAAACAAAACAAAAACAAAACAAAAAAAAAAACCCACTATCTTCTTTCCTTGCTACTCATATTCTGAATGATAAAATGGTTTATCATGGATGCTATATTTGATTTTGGACTTTTTCTTCCTTTTGGAATTTTGAGGTGGCAAAGTTGACATTCTGCTTTTAGTTCAGCCTCACTAGAAGTGAAGAATTGCACAAAACAGAACTTCAATTGAAAGATTCATGACCTACCTTGAATTCAGCATATAAATACCAGCTAAAAATTCAGTATATAGTTAACTATATCTCTCAAAGTTATTTTGTTTAATTTTGTATAGACTGGTGAACCAAGAGTGGGCAGTAGGACTGGTCCATCAAGGGACAAAAAATAAAGCAATGTATTGTGAACACGGAACTTATACTAATAAGACCAACTGAAGGTCCATATGCTTCTTTGTATCACCAAATGCCAGCAACCCTACAAGTTTGAGGATGAAATACTCCTCCTTGAAAAAATCTTCTGTTTTTCTCAATTCTAAATAAATACTTTGTTTACTGCTGGTTTTTAACAATGTTTATGTAAATTTCAAATTAGGATATTTTTATTAGTGATACTTTGATAAATTTAAAATAAATTTATATGGGGGTTATGGAGAACTCCCATTAGCACAGTGAGCCACTCAAAACACAAACTCAGCTATATGCATTTGTTTAGAGAATAAGTTCTTAATGTTCTGAAATGCTTTAAGCTTGTGTTGGGTCAGATTTGTTCCTCTAAATCCTGTGGCTTAATACACATTCCTGTATTTTAACAGTAGATTTGCAATAGTCAAATCACAGCTATATAAGATTTTTCTTTTCTGAGTTATTTTGTCCTGTAGGTGTGGAGTTTTAGATGAGGTTAATCAGAGTAGAAAACAATCCTAAGTTATAGACATTCACATAGAAAAAAAGAGTTGAATTTCAAAGAAAAATGCGAGGAGAAATAACAAGATGCTGGTCTTATATTACCAAAAGAAATCTAAACAGGTTTGAGTGCCTGCATTATTTTCATTAAGACATTCTTAATAAGCAGTGGATGAAGTTATCTCAATATCTTGTAACATTCAGTCATTTCTCTGATATTTTCAGAAGAACATCTTTGAAAGTCTTTACTAAATGTACCAAAATTTATAATAAATTGTCAGGTGACATTATTTCAGAGGAAAATTTTGACTGCAGAAACATTTGAAAGTTGTTACAGGCAATCCCTAGAGAGATAGTATTGCAATTTTGAAATTTTTTTACTTAACAACTTTTTCCAAACTTAACCTCACCTTTAAGACTTTTTTTGTGTATGTCTATTATTTTCTATGCAAGAAAGTTTTCAAAATTAAGATTAATAGAAAATGTAATGTCAAGTAATGAGCAAAGATCAACAAATCTGGCTGTTGTGGGTACTGAACATAAATATGGAAAGATCACTGTTGATGGAATAATTGGCAAATTTAACATATATCCGAGATGGGTCAGTGGTGTAAGGGCTAGTGCAGTAGTTTATAAAAAATCAGAGTTAATTTTGTTATTATTTGTAGGCTCAGACATAATGTTCTTTCTAATCTTACATAACTGAAACACACTCTTTTAATGTCTGTGCAAACCATTAAACGATTTCTGCATGTAATCATTTATAAGTGTCGATTAATTGCTTTATAACACAAACTTAATAGCTTTCATGATGACCCTGTATGGGATTCCACTTATATGCCTCCCAAAGACCATTTTCCTCAGCCTGTCTCCTGGGCACCACAGACTTGCCTGGGGAGTGATGTAATCCATGGAGTCCCCAGGTGGCCCTCTGTCACTGTCATTGCCTTTATGTTTGCACATTTGGTGCCTTGTTTGGGAAGTCCTTCCCTGCCTGAGAAGCTTGAAGATTTGCTCCTATGATAAAAGTTTTATAGTTTTGTCTTTCATAGTCAAGTCTTTAATCCACTTGGAATTGATTTTGGTATATAAGTGATTTAGGAGTTCAATTTAATCCTCACCTCCACCATTACCCATTGATAACCCAGACTCCCAGCACCATTTTTTGAAAAGTCTCTCCTTTCCCCACTGATTTGCAACATGAGTTTTCCCATAAACCAGGTGCCATATTTGCCCCGGTGGTTTGTGGGCACTCTATTCTCATCATTGTCAACTTGCCTATGCCTAGTAGCGCTGTGATTTAATTACTTTAACTTGACAATAATTCATGATTTCTGCAAAGGAAAGACCATGCAACCCCTTTTTCTTCTTCTTCTTGACTATTTATTGACTTTAGCACTTCCAATTATATTTTAGGTTTTGACCTGTCAAGTCCTATGAAATACCCTATTGACATTTTCATTGGAATTGCATTACATCAGTAGTTCAATTTGGGGAGATGTTCGACATCTTTATAATATTGAGTTTCTCTTCCATTGTGTTGGGTCTTCAATATCTCCTGAAAGATTTTTGTAATTTTCATCATAATGGGCTTGCATAAAGTTTGTTGGACTTTTTCCTAGGTGTTTTATGGTGTGTGTGTGTGTGTGTGTGTGTGTGTGTGTTTGATTATTTTAAAATTTAGGTTTTAGGTTTACATCTTCAAACTCTGTATATGGAATACAATTCACTTTGGCCTATTGATTTTTTTTAAGATTTTACTTATTTATTCATGTGAGACACACAGAGAGAAGCAGAAACATAAGCAGAAGAAGAAGCAGGCTCCCTGCGTAGAGCTTGATGCAGGACTCAATCCAAGGATCCCAGGATCACAATCTGAGCCAAAGGCACACTCTCAACCACTGAGCCACCCAGGCATCCTGAAAGCAAGGGTTTAGAGAGCTAGCATGCAAGCTATTTGAGGGACACTGGCTACAGACATAGAAGGGGAGGAGGGTCTTTCTGAATGAAGGAGCTCCATTGGGCAGGGGGCAGGGCTGACCAGTTAACAATATAACCAATAAAAGTGTAAGTGGGGAGTTTTAGAGCCACATGGATTGTAAAGGTTGGAATGTCGGAGATCATAACTAGGCTCTGATTCTTGCTGGCATTATATCCTGCCCATTTCCCTCTGGCATGATACCATTGATGTCCCCAAAGGGACCAGATCATTTCAAACTTCTAGTCTTTGAATGGGCCCTTTCTTCTCTCTGGAGTGCCAAGCCTACACTACTAAGCCCTTATTGATTTTTCTGTAGTTAAGTGTATACCCCTGAGAAACCCTCCCTTACATCTCTCCCACTTCCCCAAAGAAAGATCAAATCTTTCCTTACATTGCTTCCTTTGTGCCTTGTGTGTATATCTCTGGCCCTACTTGTTCTTGTTTATACGTTCAATGACCCTTTTTCCTTGAAGACTGTGAGCCCTCAATAACTTAGAACAGTACTGTGTACACAATCACAAGAGCTAACATTTATTGAATTTTTTGCTATGTGCCCAGAAATATACTAAGCTCTTTTCAAGAATTACTATATAAGAAAATTTCTTTTTAGAATGGAGGCTGGCAGTAATTTGCCCAAACCCACAGAGCTAGTTAAAGGCAGACCCCCATCAGCCCTGCCCTCCTCCAGATGCAGATTCCATATGTAGTATGATCTATGTGGACTCTTGGCATCTCCTGATCTGAGCCCCTTTCTTAGCTATCCTGAGTTTCCAGACATTCGGGCCAGTACTTTCAGAAAGTGTAACAAGATCCCTTCAGCCAATATAACCAGTATCTCTCAGAACAACTACAGAGAGTGGTCTTTGCCATCCCAGGGGGGCAAAAATTGCCTGTAAGCCAGCATTCCTATTATTAGCCAAGAAATGAAATGGTTGATGAGAGACTTCCTACAAGCTCATGTGCTTTCTGCCTACTTTCTTCTCATCTCGTCCTCTGAGTCTGTTTGCCAAACTGACAAGGGGGCCAGCCCCTCCACTATTGTTCTTCTACCATGTGTGTGTACATGTGTACTATGTGTGTGTGAGAGCATATGAATTTATGTGTGTTATTTGCATGTGTGCATATGTATGTGCACTTTCCCTTTGATGGGTTAGACAGGAATAAAACCTATTTTCAAAAAAAAAATTATTTCCTTCCTTTCCTCCAAGGTCCACTGGAGTTTAAACCTGAAGTGACTTAGCCACTGGGATCCTGAAAATTGTGAATACTTTAGCCATATTTTAGGAAAGAACACGTCTGACAGATACATTTGAAGTTGGAATAATTTCAGAAAATCCAGGATACACCATAAGGGGTAGAACACTGGATTTGAGATTATAAGCATCGATCGCTGCTAGCAAGGTTGGGTTTGATTATTTGTTTGTTTTCAAAAATACTATGTGCCAAATGAAGGACTAAGCATGTGATGAGGATTTCCTCAGTTCTTCTGAAACCCAGTGTTTTATTCTGGGAAATAAAAACCTCACTATATTACTCTGAGTGAGACAGAAAAGGGAATTGGTCTTTGTGGACTCCTCTAGTGTTAGCCATTGTACTATTGATGATGATCATGACCATGATTGATGATTATGATGATGATGATGATGATGATGATATGATGATGATTTCATCCATTCTTGCAGAGAACTTAATAAGTGTCAAGTGCAATGCCAAGTGCTTGGCATGAAATACCTAACCTTAAAGCACCTTCTGGGGCAGGTAGTCCTGTTTGCCACTTTCTACACATGAGGACAGTAAAGTGTGAAGAGAGAAAGTAAAGAACTTGTCCAGGGTCAAAAATAAGAGAGATGGGGTTAAAGACACTTAATGAGATCCCTGGAGAAGCTATTAGTACCCATTTAGTGCTCACAAGAAAACTGTGGGCTGGGATCCCTGGGTGGCGCAGCGGTTTGGCGCCTGCCTTTGGCCCAGGGCGCGATCCTGGAGACCCGGGATCGAATCCCACGTCGGGCTCCCGGTGCATGGAGCCTGCTTCTCCCTCTGCCTGTGTCTCTGCCTCTCTCTCTCTCTCTGTGACTATCATAAATAAATAAAAAAAAAAATTAAAAAAAAAAAAAGAAAACTGTGGGCTAAGTGCTATAGCTTCCACCTTATGGACAGGAAAGGAGGGAACTCACTTCCTGATAACCTGTTTTCTCCTACTTAGAGTTTGTTGCTGGAAATGGTCTGAACTACCCAAAGACATCCATGGCTTTCCTTTCCAGCTTTTATTCCCCTCTGCATACTTAAAAATGGTCCCTTTCCATGTATTCATTCAATAGAAAGCTTTTGAGTACTAGCTTTGGACCAGGCGTGGTGCTAGTCCTTGTGATCAGAAATAACCAAATTGGATGAGGAGTCTACCCTAATAGATATTACTGTGCATTAACACCCTGTCCTACCCAAGATCTTTGGGTGTCAACATTAGAATGGCTGCCATTTGCTGTCGCTCAACTTGACTCCCATTTGTCACATTCTGGAAACAGCTCCTATGTAGACTCTGGATGGCCAATCACCTCTTGGCTTCACCCAGAATGCCCAGCCAGCCAAACTTGCTCTCAGCCTTTTTATCTGACTTTAGCCATGCACTGTATTTGGCCCTGAACTGACATCTTTTTTGTTAGTTTTTCTTAACTTTTTAAATCATAGAATTTTTAAACATATACAAAAGCAAAGAGGAAAATACAATGAATTGCCGTGTACCCACCAAACACCCAGCTATTTCAATTATCAACACTTTGTCAATCTCATTTTATCTTTCTGCCCCTACACTTCTTCCTTAAGTCCTTTAAGTCAAATTCCAGATATAATGTCTTTTTAATCTATAAATAATTTGATATGCATATCTACCAGATAAGGGCTTTTAAGAAAACATTACCACTATGCCATTATTAGCTCTCACAAAATAAACAATATTCCTGATAGCAGATGTCCCAGTCCCTGTTTTCCTCATTGATTCAAATATATCCTTCTACAGTTTGTGTTTGAATCAAGATCCAAAGTCCTCACATTGTATCTGGTTAATATGTCCTCCTAAGTTACTTTTTTTAAAAAAAAAAACTAGATTTCTTATCTTGAGATAATCACTGCATCACATGCAGCGGTGAGATTATCACAGAGATCCTTGGTACCCTTCAGCCAGTCATCCATAATGGTGGCATCTTGTAGCATTACAGAACAGTTTCAAGTTTCACATCAGGATATCGACAATGGATATTGTCACTGAGCTGGCTTTTGAAAAAATGTCAGTATTTCTAAAAACTCATAAAACAATAGTGGTTAATTAAGAAAAGGTAGCATTCTTTCTTGTCATTCATTCACTCTCATCTATCTTTACTTCCTTTGTAGGAAGAAAAACACAATCTCAAGGATGCTTTGATAGGGGCACCCTAATGCATACCTATTTCATTATGGGCGCATCCCTCATTTTCCAAAGGAGTCAATCCTCACCTCTCAGAAACACACAGGATAGCATGAGTGTAGGCAGACTGGTCAGGTTTCCTTGAGATCCTATTAGTTCTCCACCAGTTCACTGCCAGAAGCCCTACACTCAGAAGCCATGCCTGTGTAACTTTAGAGAACACTGTTCATTACACTCCATGATAAATGAATCTTTGGGGATCACCCTTAAGGTGAGTGAGGCTGTGAGTCACTGTCTTCATTGCCACTCTCCTGGTGGGATCAATGGCCTCTCCAGACCCAGGGCAGCAGATGTCACTCACACATTCATACAATTGCTAGTTTTCAGAATGAATTGCCTGGGGATGCCACTGTGGTATATATAACTAGGCAAATGATCTCACATGCAGTTAGTTACTTTTTGGAGCAGCAAACAGAAATTAGTGGGCTTTCCTGTATGTTCCTAATATTTGCAGCTGTCTTCTAAAAGATACTAGACCTGCTCTCAGGGTCCTAACAGTTGTATGCACACATTGCGGGGTGGTGGGGGGTGAGGGGAGGACTTGATTGTAGATGGGTATGTGGAGGAGATAAAAGAAAGGAAGCTATTTTTAAGCACCCTCTATGTCCTAGGAACTGTGGTAGAAACTACACATGTATCCTGCCTTTATATTCAGACAATTGAATTTATGAAAAAGATAGATCTCTCCATTTTTTCCATAAGGAAACAGAGTCTTCTCAAATCGTCTCTCAGCTGATGAGTTCAAGTCAGGTCAAACTAGAGCCCAGAGTGCACGCTCTTTAATCCTTGGAGTGGTCTCTTTTAGAGTAACTGCTGTGCTTTGCACTGTGAGGGTCATGGGAACTCAGATTTTGGCCTTAAGAAGAGTATATTAAGAAACAGCATAAAGTTTGCTTTAGGTACTGAAAACCTCTCCATCATCACACTACTTAATCATTCATAGCACTTACCACTAGTGGAAAACATATGCTTATTTGCTTATTCAATTTTTAAATTAATGAGTTAATGAATTTTTGCTTATTTGATTTTAGTTTTATCTTCCTCTCTAAAATTGAAGGAGGGAGCATGTCTGTTTGGTTCTCCAGAGCTAATTCTGGAACATAATAGGCACTAAATATATATTGATTGCTTGGACAAATGAATACTTTGAGAGAATAAACAATCTAAAGTGAAAGGTCTGTGCCTGGGATTTAGCTGGTGTTTTAAAAAAAATGGGGTCCTTTGTATGACATGAGGAAGGGAACGTGTTTGCCTGCATTGAGGACTGCATAAAACTTGGCCCTAAGCTCCCTTTCCAGCCTCATCTCCTACTGCTGCCCTACAAGTGTTCTTTCCGCCATACACACTGGTATCCTTCATCTCTCTGCACCTGCTGACACCAGTTCTCACAAACTCCCCACCACTACTTTCCTCCTGTCTCAGCTATTTTTTCTGCTGGTCTCACGTGAGAATCCTTTGGTCTTCTAAAACCCCATGGAGACTCCTAATGCATAACCACAGTTGAGAACCACTCACATATGTGGTGTCTATGAAGCTCAAGGAGCATCTAGCTGGAGGGATTTGAGATGTAGGCAGCTAATGTAAGGGCAATTTGCAGTCCTGACCAAGTGATGCTGTATCTCAAGATTTGGATTACCTCCCATCTTCCTCCCTGTCAGTCCTGCTGGATACCTCCCTGCTCTGAAATCCTATGTCCCCTCAATTTCTGCATACTTCACTTGGCACCTACTATATTTCACCCTGATTTAATAAGTTATTTTTTTTTATGTCAGCTCTTTTGTTTACTTATTTAGATCCCCAGAGAGCAGGGCATTTGCAAAAATACAAGTCTTCACGGACAGTTAAGAGTTTCTTTTGACATGTTCACTAAGGTTGGCTCCAAGTCCGAGGCTCCTTCTTGCTGATTGATGAAGAAAATTGTCTGGTAATGACATGACCTCAAGTTCTCCCTGCACTAACACCCCACACAGTCTCACTAAAAAGCAGGAGGACGTGGGAGGGAAGTAATAAAGTGAGCTCAACTAACAGAACTTCCCTCCTTCCCAGGGAGCTGGCTCTGTCTCCCTTCTTCCTGTTGCTCTTCACACCTAGTTCATTCATCCAACAAATGTTTCTTAAACATCTACTTTTGTGAGCCAAAGGAATGAACAAACTCCTCTATAGCAGTCTTGACCTCAGAAATGTTCAAGGACATTCTCTAACACACATTAGTGAGTCAGGAGCAAATTGAGATGTATTCCTGACTCTTCCCCATTCCTATCCCATTTCCTTTTTGTGCAAAAACAGTATGAGACTAGTGGAGGTGAGAGGGGGGTTATATGGGAGCTGTCTATGTCCTTTGCTCAGTTTTTTGATAAACTGGAAACTGCTTAAAATAAAAAATAAAATTTAACAATTCAACAGATCTATTTTGGTTATTTAATATGTCCCAAGTGCAGTGATAATATGCATTTTTAGATACCAGATGCATTTTTATTAAAATGAGCAAACACTTGTTGAAGATTTCCAATGTGTCAGGAATCATACTTAATGCTAGGTATATACAGGTAATGGGAAAGAGCCAGCTCAGGATCCAGGGAGAGAAACAGTATACTCAAAGATCAAGCTTATGAATATCAACAAGCTAAAAATGAGCTGCAAGAAAGAATTGACAGGAAAATAAACCGTATGGTCAGAGAAAAGTCCCAGCTAAAATAAGTAGCATGGCATAAAATCTTGTGCTGGCTGGACTAACTAGATTCAAATCCTGGCACTATCACTTACATGCCAAATAAATGTTGAAATATTATGTGATGTTTCTGTTCTTATTTTCCTCTTCTATAAAATGGGATAATAATGCCTACCCCATAATGTTGCTAGAGGTTTAAATAAATTGTTTTAAAGAAAAAATATTTTGATACTGCTGAAATGTTAAAGAAGATTTTATTTAGGACTGTTGCAATGGATGTCACGACTACTATAGTAGAGGAGCGAGATGGGGCTCAACTCTGAACACAGCAAAGACAGTGGAGGTTTACAATCCCTGAGAGGAGTGAGGGGGTTAGTGTATAGGCTCCTTTTAGTAAAAAAAGAGATAGAGAAGGTAGGAGGATTCTGGCTACACCAACTTAACAGAGCTCCTGCTGAAGGCAAGCCAACATGATCAGATACCAGGTGTAGGGGATGGGAAATTTGATCAGACATCAAGGGTGATCATATAGTAATCATTGGAAGGGATTCTCAACAAACTGACTTAGCAGGATTCTTGCTAAGACTGGGCTGTGCGGGCCTCACAAGGACAGGGGCTAGGGTCGGGACCTCATCAAGAAGAAGGCTCAGAGAAGCCCAACTAAAGCCGGACAAGGAGAGAGTCTTTGTCAATTGATGCGTATGAAGTACTTAGATGGATACCTCGCTGTCTTGGTCTGCTCAGGCTGCTCTAACAAAACATGAAAGCCTGACAAGCTTAAGCAACAGACATTTATTTCTCACAATTCTGGGAGATGAGCAGTCCAAGATCAAAGTGCCAGAAGATTCAGTTTCTGGTAAGGGCCTGCTTACTGGCTTGCAAACATCTGTCTTGCCACTGGGTACTCCCATGGCTGTCCCCTGTGTGCACCACATGGAGACAGACATCTCCCTGTCTTCCTCTTCTAAGGAAAGCACTAATCCCATTGTGGGAACTTCACTCTCAAGACCTCATCTCAACCCAATTATCTCTTAAAGGCCTCCACATAGAGGGTTAGGGCCTCAATATATGAATTTGGGGACACACACTGAACCCATAACACTGGCACATACTAGATACCCAGTACTGGTGCCATCAAACCCCCATGCATTCCATTTTTTTCCATTATATTTTCAAGGTGTTGGAAGATAATAAAAACTAACATATAAATACTTTAAATACAGGCATTTAGATGGCTTAGTTGGTTAAACATCTGGCTCTTGATTCAGCTCACCTGGTGATCTCAGTCATGAGATCAAGCCCCAAGTTGGGGGTCCATGCACGGTGGGGGTCTGCTTGAGATTTTGAGATTTTTCCTTTCCCTCTCCCTCCACCACTAACCCTACCCCTTGCTCATTCTCTCTCTCTCTCTCTCTCAAGTAAATAAATAAATCTTTAAATAAAGTAATACTTCAAATGTGTTGTTAAATGCTTTAAATATGTTGTTACTTTTTCTTTTTTATTTAAAGATTTATTTATTTATTTGAGGAGGGGAGAGACATACAGAGAGAGAGAGACAGAGACAGAGACAGAGAATCTCAAGTGGACTCCACAATAAGCATGGAACCCAACACAGCACTCAATCTCATGACCCTGAGATCTTGACCTGAGCCAAAACCAAGAGTCACAATGAGATACCACCTCACACCAGTGAGAATGGGGAAAATTAACAAGGCAGGAAACAACAAATGTTGGAGAGGATGCGGAGAAAAGGGAACCCTCTTACACTGTTGGTGGGAATGTGAACTGGTGCAGCCACTCTGGAAAACTGTGTGGAGGTTCCTCAAAGAATTAAAAATAGACCTGCCTTACGACCCAGCAATTGCACTGTTAGGGATTTACCCCAAAGATTCAGATGCAGTGAAACGCCGGGACACCTGCACCCCGATGTTTCTAGCAGCCATGTCTACAATAGCCAAACTGTGGAAGGAGCCTCGGTGCCCATCGAAAGATGAATGGATAAAGAAGATGTGGTTTATGTATACAATGGAATATTCCTCAGCCATTAGAAACGACAAATACCCACCATTTGCTTCAACGTGGATGGAACTGGAGGGTATTATGCTGAGTGAAGTAAGTCAATTGGAGAAGGACAAACAGTGTATGTTCTCATTCATTTGGGGAATATGAATAATAGTGAAGGGGAATATAAGGGAAGGGAGAAAAAATGTGTGGGAGATATCAGAAAGGGAGACAGAACATAAAGACTTCTAACTCTGGGAAATGAACTAGGGGTGGTGGAAGGGGAGGAGGGGGTGGGGGTGAATGGGTGACGGGCACGGAGGGGGACACTTGATGGGATGAGCACTGGGTGTTATTCTGTATGTTGGTAAATTGAACACCAATAAAAATTAATTTATTAAAAAAATAAAAATAAAAGTTCAGAATACTTCTGGAAAAAAAAAAAAAACAAGAGTCAGATACTTAACCAACTTAGCCACCCAGGCACCCCTCCTGTTATTTTTGCTAGCTTATGAGAGTTTAATTATTTTTTGACATAGGTGAGTTCAATAGAGAAAATCCTATAGCTGCTGTTTTTGCTTAGTTATAAATGAAGAATTTTCCTGTATTACACTAAATGGTTTGTAATGTATATGAAGAGTATGGAGTAAATCTACTTAATAAACAATATTTAAGTCATTTCCTACTTTTCCCTAAAGTCATTATTATCTCAGATGATAATGCCTGCTCTTTAATTGGGATTGTTTCCTTATAAAAGATTATGAGAACAAGAGATCAGAATCAAATCCCATCACTGGCCTGTCGGAAATGGTGGAGCCTTTACTGCAAACAATTGTTAAGCCAATGGGACACTTTCCTCGTCTCTCCACTGGGTCCAGGGAAAGCAACTACCTTCTCTGAGTCTCATTTCGCTCACCTGTAAATGGACAGAAACTGCCATCTGCACCAAGTTGGTGCAAAGACTAAATGATATATCACATGAAAAAGAAATCTAGAAATATATGTGAGGCAAGCAAATGACATAATATCCAATTTCACTGCAATAGTCTACATAAAACCTGTACAACATTCCTTCACAAGTTTTTCTAGGACTTCTCTTCAGCCAGAAGTTCTTGGAGAGATGTAGGCTGTGTTCAGAGCCCTTGGCAGGCGGGCTGCTTGTATCTCTTCTAGCTCACCAGCATTCACAGCTGAGAAGTAGGAGTTGTTTCTTTTTCTCTGATGAGCAGGAGTGGTCTGGCAGTTGGAGTTCCTGTGGGGAGGAGGGGCTTATCTTCCATTACATTCTCCCCATTCCAGAGCAGGGGAGCCAAACACAAATGTAACAGAGGGACTAAATTCTTTGGGGACCTAGGACTGTCCCCTCTCCAGCACTAGGTACTGTCTAAAGCAAGGAGAGCCATCATGTGCTCAGACTTACTCTGTCCCACCTCAGAAGGCCACATGGGTTAATACCCAGCATGTATGAGAACAATGTCCAGCAACTCAACAGAAACTAGCTATTATGCAGAAGTCTTTCTTGAGTACACATATTACCAATATTTGTACATAGTACAAAATATCTTGCATATAATTTAAGGGATTCAAAATCTTCCAGAAGCTAATATGGGTGAACACCAAGTTTAAAAATCTTAGTATTGATTTATTGAAATCACTTTTCAAGGTTTACCTTATTCAGGATAAACACTAGTTGCATTGCTTTATAATTCAAATAATGTATCCATGATATATTTAGTTTATATGTGCATATATACGTTCACACACAGTTGTTTTGGTTTGGAGTTAGCTTTGGTTTGGTTTCATTTTTAAAAAGGAAAAGAGAGATACAGGAAAGCAACTACTCACTTGACAGACCTTTAGCAGAATCTACCTCCAAGCCCCAATTTTGCTAAATCATTTTATCAATTTGGTTCATCCTCTTCTAAGGAGGAAAAGCATTCAGGCCAGTACTGCAGCGCCACTTCCCTCCCACACTGTGGTTAGGACTGACTGTAAAAGTGCTTCAGAAAGATTAGAGTACCATTAAAATATAAGAAACATTTGTTGTGATAATTTCATTGCTCTTGTTTCTGGGAAAATTATCTCTTAAGTCCAGAAAAATCTAATGTCAAATATTCAAAACAGAGGAGGTAAACCAATAGTAAAAGCATGAGCTCTTCATAGTACCCTTGAGAATGTATAGGTGTGTGTTGCTTTGTTGCAAATTCAGAGAAGGACCATGCTTAGCCATCACCTTTCACAGATTTCTGTTGTAGCTTCCTCTGTAGTCTCAATCCAGTGACTAGATTTTCTAACTTCTAAGATGACCTTGCAAGCTTCCACTGGCTCATTCATGTCAGGTCTGGCCAGTGTAGATCATTGTCTAAAGTCTAGTTTTTATAAAACTGATTCATAATACTCATTGAGGTTCTGCCTTCCTGATTGAACTCTTACTGATGTCTGTGTGTGTGCATGTGCACAGCATTTGCTGCTTGCATAGCCTAATTCTGACTCAAAGACCAGCCCTTCTATGTCTGACACAGTTAATGCAAACCCACTCCCACAGTCAATGCCCACCCACCACCATCTCCCTGATCTTTCCTCAGTGACCAAGCTATGAGAACATAATTGTGGTTGACCACAATGAACACATGCCTTAGAGCTTACAAGAAGTGCTCAGCTGTGGTTTTCCTGATCTGAATCAGAGGGTCAACTTTCAGGATCAACTCTTTCCTTATGAAATGACTTAAATCAAATCCCCCAGAGCCTATGAGAACAAGAGAGGCCTAGTGGAAAATGGGCAAGAACCTATAGCTGTAGCTCATATAGCTATAGCGACAATTCCTTCCTCCAGTGGGTTGTGTTTGGAAAAAAATCAGTAGTCAAGAGTTCTGAGACCAAGTGTTTACCTGCCACTACCCTGAGACACTTGCTTACTTCACCTTTTTGAGTCTTAAGCTTTCTGTATTTGAAATGTAGCTAAACATATCAGTCCATAAGGCTGTGGAAATGATCTTTTATGAATAATAAAATTCAGTATAATACATAAGGTGTATTATAAATATAAGATGATATACGAGCATATCTAGGTTCAATGAGAGAAGCAGAACTTCTATGAGCATTCTGGAATCATAGTTTTATAAGAATTAGACTTTAGACAAATGATCTACACTAACCAGCCTTGGCATGAGTCTGAGCTTGCTGGGGAATCTCATAGCTAGGATGTCCAGATGCTGGATTGGGCTATGAAGGAGGCTGGCATAGATGTCTTCACAGGATCTGCTTCATAGATCCACCTCTGTGAACATGTAACAGAATATCTAGTGGTAGACAGGGGTCACAGTGGTCAGCAGAATAGGACATCAGCAAGCAGAACTGGTGATCAGTAGAACAGGCTTTGACTCCAACTTCTTATGTGCTAAGAATGCCTGTGTGATGCTCTCAGTGGGCTTCATTGCTGTGTGCTATAGATAATTAAAATTAATCTATAAGTAATCTCCAGTGGTGGCCCCTCTAGCCACAGGATAAACTCTCAGTTCTCTAACACAGTATTCCCAGTCTTTCTGGGTTCTATAGAATTCAGTACTTTTTCAGCCTTATCTGCTAATAACCCCCTAATCACCTTACTTTCTGCACACAATGAAATAGTCACTGCCTTCCAAGTACACTGTGAGTTTCCATCCCTATACCTTCCATCTGTCCACAATCATTCCAGCCTATATTTGCTTAGTGGCTTCCATTCATTCAAACAACAGTCTTAAAAGTTAAGAAGAATTGAGATCAAGAAAATTTTGCTGTTCCAGAGCAGGCAAAAGAGAGCTGTGCTCACCCAACATCTAATGTATTCACTAGTATGTGGGCCTTAGAGCCTCTCTCTGAAGAATATACAAGAATCCAAAGCACATATCTCGTGCATTCAGCAGATTTACATAGAGATGGAGGAGCCTGGTAGGAGGAAAATTATCAGAAGTCTGTCCACTTCCTTTTGAAGTTCAAAGTAATAAAAGGTGTGATAGACTAGAGTGTCCCTGACACAGGGCACAGGAAGAACAAGGAGGCCCTACGAGGAGCCCTACCACCATCATCAGTGAGAAGAGGCAGAGGGCAGACTATGGGGCTGGGTCACCTGTGAGAGCTGGCTCTCTGTCCAATGGGCCTCTGGTACCAAAACCTGTCCAGATCAGAACTCTGGCACTGAGAGTACATATCTTTGGAGGAAACAGGTAAATTGTGTAAATCTAAAATTTTATCTTATTACAGGTGTACCTAGGGCACCTAAGCAGAATGATTAAACTGGACCCAGAGAGAAGAGGTGTTTCCCTCATAACTCAAGGACCTGTCACGGTCTGGAAGAGACAGGAGCAGAAAGGAAGGCATCCAGAGTACCAAGTTGTCAACACCAGCTGCAAGATGGAGGCCCTGGCACCAAAAGGCAAAAGGAGCAATTGTCCACAGGGCTAATGGCTGAAAATATGAATATTAGATGGTACAAGTTAATTCCTGTTCTTAACAGCAGCTTTCAGGAAGGACACAGAACTCTAACCAATTCCAAAACAATTTTAAGAGGCATGCTGGGAAATTGAAGAAATGAAAGGTTGAATTTCTGCTGCTTGGGCAAACAGAAGTGTAAGCCACTCTAATTTGCATAGTTAATGGAAATGTAACTTTATTGAGCTATCCTGTGCTGATGGGGCTTTGGTGATTGGGTTATACAACAGGTGAAGAACAAAACCATGAAGGAACTATGAAGGAACAGAAAGTAGGAGGGAAAAAGGAAAGTAACATCTTCTGAGTGCTGTGCACTGGATGGCACCTGTCTTTGCCCTCAGGTCACCCCATTCTAGTGCTCACTGGATCTTCATAACACCCATGCAAGGAAGGCATCTGATCCATGTCTTACTAAAGAGCATGCAGTTCAGAGAGGTCAGTCCACTTATTCAAGTTCTCAGAAAATGCAAGTGGCAATGCTAATTCTCCAGAAACTCAAACCATTATGCTTGTAAGAGAGATCTTCCCGGTCACTTAGATTTTTGTCCAAATTAAAGACAGATGGGAAGGCTGGCTGGTTCAATTGGATAGAACGTATGACTCTTGATCTCAGGGTTGTTGAGTTCAGGCCCCATGTTGGGTACAGAGCTTGCTTTTAAAAAAAAAAAAGCAGGGATCCCTGGGTGGCGCAGCGGTTTAGCGCCTGCCTTTGGCCCAGGGCGCAATCCTGGAGACCCAGGATCGAATCCCACGTCGGGCTCCTGGTGCATGGAGCCTGCTTCTCCCTCTGCCTATGTCTCTGCCTCTCTCTGTCTGTGTGTGACTATCATAAATAAATAAATAAAAATTAAAAAAAAAGAATTAAAAAAAAAAGCAGATGACCACAGAATGTTCATTTAGTTTGGGACACTGACAAACACTGTATTTATTTCTTCTAGGAGCATCATATTTTCATCCAGCATCATCCTGTTTAGATGCCAAATCTTGCTTCCTTTCTTCCAGACCTTTCCAACCATAGCAGATTGACAGAATTAGGAGAGAATATGCTCTTAATTCATCTGTAATTACAGTCTAGATGCTTCCTTTTTGATGTGAAGAAGTATTTTCTCAGCTAGAAAATTCTCTTTTGTGACAATTACATCAAACTGGATTTCTAGGGAAAATGCTAGTTGTATATGTATATATGTGTATATATATATATATGTCTGTGTGTGTATATATATGTAAATCCATCTGAAGTTATATATATTATATATAATATATAATCCCTTCAAAATCAGTTATATACATATATACATACAGATATTAATCTATCCTTCTATCATCTATCTATATATCTATGTATACACACACATATAAAATTATGTATTTCCAATTACATGTAATTGACCCATCTGCAATTTTATATATATTTATACTATTGTATATATATATATATATATATAATATATAATTATACAATATATAATTTATATAGATCTAATTGGCAAATTAGATGGTGAAGGATGGAAGCTAAAATAAGAATTTAGGAAAGAGCGTGTTTTGTACATTCCAGATATTTTATCATGCACCTTATGTAGTGTTGCCTCATCTTGTGTTCACCACATTCTTGAAAATAGATATTTCAATCCACATTTTAAAGATGAATAAGGAAGCTCAAACAAATTAATTTACTTTCTAAGAATGCAACACAGTAAGTAACAGAATCAGTTATTAACTCTAAATCTGAACACCTTTGTTAACTAAAGAAAACCATGCACTTAATTTTAAAACTGGCTTAATATGCTCCCCATCCCCTGAAGGTAAGGGATGCTGTCTATTCGATAACATGTTCATGCCTAGTGCATAGGAGGTGACCAATATATTTGTTGACGAAGTGATTCCTGAGTGGAAACTCCATGTGACCTACTGGCATTGTTCTACAAACATCACTAATGCTCTGAACTTTGTTTACAGAGATAATACCTGGAATGGAATGCATATAACTAGTTCCTAAACCCAAATCAGGCCTGCATGACCTAATATGTGGGCAGTCTTCCCTCTGAAAGCTAAAACCAAAATATAAGGCTCTTATAATAATAATTATATTATAATAATAATATTATATTATAATAATAATAATATAAATATGGTGTGTTTGCATGAACTCTTGCACTTAAAAATACATTACTCTTAGGTAGCTAGTGTCAATATTTAGTCTATAAAGTTTGTCTATATAACAGGTCTTTGGAAAACTCTCTTAAAAGGAAGATATTACTCAAATTTTTCTTTAAAAAAATCCAGAATGGCCCATCTGCAAATCTGTGTGCAGACTGTTTTCTGGTATCATGAGGATGCAAATATGACCTTACCTCCTCTATTTAGTCTTATCCCTCCAATTTAGATACACACACACACACACACACACACACACACACACACACTGCTCCAGGCCTTAAGAGAAATATAGAAAAAGTAACAACTGTATCCAGATTTATTTTAGTGCTTACAGCCTTGTTAGGAAAGCAAGAGAAGTAAGCATAAATGATTAACAGCATATATAAGACAATCAGTCACTGACTGCAAGATTGGGTATAGGTCATGTCAGATTTAAGACGAGTGAAGGGCAAATGAATGTTACAGGATCTCAGAAATGTAATGAGGGCACAGAAATATAATATACACCCAAGTCAAACCTCTTTGCCTTGCAAATAGTAGACAGTAACTTGAGCTGACTTACACAAAAATGGGTAGTGTATGATAAGGATGGAAGGATAAGTGTCTACTGGATGCTCCAGGAGGCAGATGCTGGGACAGATTTAGGAATACAGTGATTTATTAGGGGATAAGGTCTGTGAAAGGAAAAAGGACTGGGAGAAAGACTGAGCAAGGAAAGCTTTCAGACTGAGGATGACCAATCACTATGACAGTGAAGGGGGGGAATGAGTAAGAAGAGTCTCAGAGTGATACAGATCTAAAAGTCTCAGCCAACTCAATAGAGAATCTGGAGTCAAGATTACCCCTTAGAGAAGTCCTGTGTTGTATAGAAATGACTAGGCTCTAGTACATCCATTACACTCAATCACTGACTAAGGGATGCCAGAAGAGCACGGCAAGAGCATGGCAAGACCAAGCCCCTGATATTGTGATAGGTCTTGGGCTACACCTGATCCTCATAACTCCCACCTCCACTCCCCATTCTAAACTCTCCACAGCCCTTCAGATAACACATCAACTGTTCTCAGTGGCTGCACTAGGCAGGACTCTCCAGAGAATCAGAATCAATAGGACCTGGATCTAGAGAGTGCTTGCTCTCTCTGTATCTCTCTGTCTCTCTCCCTCTCCCTCTCTCTATCATATCATCTATCTATCTATCTATCTATCTATCTATCTATCTATCTATCTATCTATCATCTATCTATCACCATATATCAAAAGAGACTTCTTTGAAGGAATTAGTTGACACAACTGTAATTGACTTATATGTTTGCAGGATTGGCTGTGCAAGCCTGGAATCTTTAGGTCATGCTGGCAAATCGGAAACTTAGGCAGGAGTTGATGTTGCTACCTTGAGGTGAATTTCTTCTTACTCAGAGGAATCTCAGTGTTTGCTCTTAAACCCTCCAACTGATTGAATGAGGCCCATCCCATTATCAACTGTAGTCTTGTTTGCTTTAAGGGAGCTAGTTGCAGATGTTAACCACATCTATACCATGCCTTTAATGCAGCACCTGATCAATGTTTAAGTAACTGAGTATAAAAGCTTAGCTGAGTTGTCACATAACCATCACAGTGGCTTACCTTCAAATGTGACCCAGAATCCAATTTCTAAGTGGCCTGAGCCCTGGAAACCATTCTTTTCTCTGACCAGGTTTGCTGGACCTGCACAATCACAGCTGATAGGGACTACTGAAAGACTACAAGTGGATCACCTGAGATCTACACACATCCCCCCACTCCACTGTGCAAAGGTAGTCATATGAAGCACAACTGATTAGGATCAATTACTCTTGCCTAGATGGTGACTCTTCTTCTATCATGCTGAATCCTGGACACAAGGGACACAAAGTGCCTGGGCAGCAGCCATAGCATGTAGTTCAATGGAACCTGTGTTGTGTTACCTAGAAGAAATGCCCCCCTTCTAAGGTCAGAACTTTTCAACCTACTAAGCCCAGAGTTGCAGGAATAAGAAATATAAATTTTCCCCTTGGCTTATGGAGAATAAAGGAAAGTGAGGCCATTCTTGTTTCCACCCTTTGAATCTCCAACCTGGGTATTCTTTCTACTGGGGATACAGGGCTACCAAGAGTTCTCTGAGCCAGCATATGTACTATATCCTGAGGATGCTCTCTCATAATCAGAGTGCTGCCTCTGAGCTAGCCTCAGTTGAACCTGCAGCAAACCATCTCCATCTGCAATTGGACTGCAGATTTTAGATGGCACAATGGAGTCCCTGGCCATGGGCCCACTCCCACAGCTTCTCTGCTATGAAATGGAAACCCTGAACCCTGATCAGATCCTGCATTATTGAGGCCATGACTCTAGATCTTAAACTCTAAAAGTCACCTGAGAGTGGGGCTGGCTGAAGTTCTGTGGGTAAGAAAGGCAAACCCATAACATGAATAAGTGTCCATTACTGACAGAACAAACCACTGCTAGTTCAGAATGAAAAGAGACTAATATAGCTACCTTGCCATCAAGTGGTCAGTTGAAATAGTGCCAAGTCATAGGCTCAATAGTGGTCTCTGTTAACAGTGGGCTGGATGTTTGGAGGAACATAAGTTATGTCAGCATTTGTGCTGGACAGTGGCTGGAGCAGGATTTGCTCTCATTGTCTTGTTCCAGAGTTTGTGCCTTTAACCACTGTGCTTCAATTCTTCTAAATAGACACATTAAAACATGTATTGAATTATTTTATTGAATTTCTGTTTCCAAATTTTTTTTCCAAATTTTCAAATAGAGAAAGTTTGACACAAATGGTCCAGAGGTTCCATTTCAAGTCCTACGTTAGAGGGGAAATATCACATGGGAAAAATATCATGTAATGTTCCAGTTTATCTCCAACATAAGAGGGGGCGATTCTCAGAGGAGATGATAGTGGATTATGGGCCAGGGAGCTTGCCCAAAGCACACTGGCACACCATTACACATTAAGGTCAGGTGCTGTGTTAGGCATTCTTTTCTTGTCCTTCTAGCAGCCATAGAGAAGTGCCACCTAGACCTCTCTTCAAGAGGGGACCGCTCCAACGAGGGAAGTTAGCTGCAGCCTCCATTGCTGCACATTTGGGATAGGCTACAGTGTTCATGTTGTGATCATATGCCCTTGGGGCATGCTAAGTCAATGGCTGCACTCACCAGGGGTAAATGGCCATTTTGCCCAATGCAGAATCCTTGCTTTGGGGTTCCAGTCCTTGATTGAGATTTTCTGAGAGCTGATATCTGAGGCCTTGCAGGAGCCAGACCTACACTGAGGTTGGCAGACTTTTCCTACCTGTTCAGGTGTGTTCTTCCCTTTATCCTTCATAGAAGTCCTCCCCAACACATTTCTCTAACTCCTTCGTGGCCATGAGCTTCTCAGAGGACTTCTCAGAGGACAGTCTGAATAGTTTTGGGTGTGGAAAAGTTAAGTAGTAGTAACTCCTTGATTTCAGAGATGGAGGACAATCTTAACAAGAGTGAGGACACTGAGAGCCCCCCTCGCCCCAATCCACCTTTAATGGTGCCTTCATGGCTCCACCTTCTAAGTTATCAACACACAGGCTCCAGTTCTCAGTAACTTGATTACATATAGTGGTCATGGGAAAACCTCTGAATTCTCTGGGCCTTAGCATCATTATCTATAAAATAAGGGTCTTAGAAACCATTCCATTCAAATTGGCAAAGAAGAAGTCAAGCTCTCCCTCTTTGCAGATGACATGATACTATACATAGAAAAACCAAAAGACTCCACCTCAAAATTGCTAGAACTCATACAGAAATTCGGCAGTGTGGCAGGATACAAAATCAATGCCCAGAAATCAGCGGCATTTCTATACACTCACAATGAGACTGAAGAAAGAGAAATTAAGGAGTCAATCCCATTTACAATTGCACCCAAAAGCATAAGATACCTAGGAATAAACCTAACCAAAGAGGTAAAGGATCTATAGCCTAAAAACTACAGAACACTTCTGAAAGAAATTGAGGAAGATGCAGAGATGGAAAATATTCCTTGCTTATGGATCGGAAGAATTAACATTGTGAAAATGTCAATGTTACCCAGGGCAATTTACACATTTAATGCAATCCCTATCAAAATACCATGGACTTTCTCCAGAGAGTTGGAACAAATCATCTTAAGATTTTTGTGGAATCAGAAAAGACCCCAAATAGCCAGGGGAATATTAAAAAAGAAAACCAGAGCTGGGGGCATCACAATGCCAGATTTCAGGTGGTACTACAAAGCTGTAGTCATCAAGACAGTGTGGTACTGGCACAAAAACAGAGTCATAGATCGATGGAACAGAATAGAGAATCCAGAAATGCACCCTCAACTCTATGGTCAACTAATATTCGACAAAGCAGGAAAGACTACCCACTGGAAAAAGTACAGTCTCTTCAATAAATGGTGCTGGGAAAATTGGACATCCACATGCAGAAGAATGAAACTGGACCATTCTCTTACATCATACACAAAGATAAACTCAAATGGATGAAAGATCTAAATGTGAGCCAAGATTTCATCAGAATCCTAGAGGAGAACACAGGAAACACCCTTTTTGAACTTGGCCACAGCAACTTCTTGCAAGATACATCTATGAAGGCAAGGGAAACAAAAACAAATATGAATAATAGTGAAAGGGAATATAAGGGAAGGAAGAAGAAATGTGTGGGAAATATCAGAAAGGGAGACAGAACATAAAGACTCCTAACTCTGGGAAAAGAACTAGGGCTGGTGGAAGGGGAGGAGGGCGGGGGGTGGGGGTGAATGGGTGACGGGCACTGAGGGGGATACTTGATGGGATGAGCACTGGGTGTTATTCTGTATGTTGGTAAATTGAAGACCAATAAAAATTAATTTATTAAAAAAAACAAAAATGAATTATTGGGACTTCATCAAGATAAAAAGCTTCTTCACAGCAAAAGAAACAGTCAACAAAACTAAAAGACGACCTATAGAATGGGAGAAGATATTTGCAAATGATGTATCAGATAAAGGGCTAGTACCCAAGATCCATAAAGAACTTATTAAACTCAACAGCAAAGAACCAAACAATCCAATCATGAAATGGGCAAAATACATGAAGAGAAATCTCACAGAGGAAGACATAGACATGGTCAACAAGCACATGAGAAAATGCTCCACATCACTGGCCATCAGGGAAATACAAATCCAAACCACAATGAGATACCACCTCACACCAGTGAGAATGGGGAAAATTAGCAAGGCAGGAAACCACAAATGTTGGAGAGGATGTGGAGAAAGGGGAACCCTCTTGCACTGTTGGTGGGAATGTGAACTGGTGCAGCCACTCTGGAAAACTGTGTGGAGGTTCCTCAAAGAGTTAAAAATAGACCTGCCCTATGACCCAGCAATTGCACTGTTGGGGATTTACCCCAAACATACAGATTCAGTGAAACGCTGGAACACCTGCACCCCAATGTTTATAGCAGCAATGCCCACAATAGCCAAACTATGGAAGGAGCCTCAGTGCCCATCGAAAGATGAATGATAAAGAAGATGTGATATATATATATATATATATACATATATATATATATATATACACACAATGGAGTATTACTCAGCCATTAGAAATGACAAAAACCCACCATTTGTTTCGATGTGGATGGAACTGGAGGGTATTATGCTGAGTGAAATAAGTCAATCAGAGAAGGACAAACATTATATGGTCTCATTCATTTGGGGAGTATAAAAAATAGTGAAAGGAATAAAGGGAGAGAGAAAATGAGTGTGAAATATCAGAGAGGGTGACAGACTCCTAACTCTAGGAAATGAACAAGGGGTAGCGGTAGGGGAGCTGGGCGGGGGATGGGGTGACTGAGTGACGGGCACTGAGGGGAGTGCTTGGCGGGATGAGCACTGGGTGTTATGCTATCTGTTGGCAAATTGAACTCCAATAAAAAATATTAAAAAAAGAAAAGAAAATCAACAACAACAAAAAGAAACCATTCCAATGTCAAATCTTCTTATTCCATCATTCACTCCTTCTCTATCAAATTTATTAACCATTGATGAATTGATATTGAGCAAAACATCTATCAGATAGAGTGACAAACAGAAAAAAAAAAACAAATTCCCTGATACCAGGTCTCTACCATACATATCCTAATTTTGTGAGATGTTCCCAGTTCAGGGATGAGCCCAGAGACTAATTTTCCACATTTCTTTCATTAGCATCTGCAGCCCAGTTATTACTGGTGTAATGTTTAGTCACTTTGGTGCCCTATGAATGTCTTGGCCTGCCACAAAGCCCCCCTGGTTAGGGTCACTGGGATCTTCTTCTCAAATACAGGAAGAATATGATGCATCACAGAAATATTTGTAACCACAAAAGGAGAGACAGAGGAAAAATTTTAGCAGCACACTCATTCCTTGTGGCATGATAATCTTTTCATTGGTTTAGGATTTATTCACCCTAGATAAATAATTTTCTAATTATGAGGTGGCTGGAAAGGTGTGGAATGAATGTGGAGTGGAGATGAGTACAATCAAAGCATAAAACTCTCACTCACCCCTGGCTCAAGTCCATAAGCTCAGTTCTTTTGTTATTTATTTTCTTTGCTTATTCTTTGGGTTCTTTGTAAAGGAAAGCCCTTTGGGGGGAAAAAACTTTTAGGGGTTAAAAATTTGAGAACCCTTGCCCTGGAGAATGTTGCCACAGATACAACCCTCAGGACAGACTCATACAGTAGTTATTAATATTATCCATTGTTACTAACAAAGGTATGCAAACCTCAGAGTGATGAGAAAACTTGCTCACTAATAAGTCACTGAGCAGGGACTCAAAGGCAGGATGTCTGATCATAAATACATTTATTCTTTCTACTACATCTCAGAGACTTCTTTGAAATTTTAATTTTAGCAGAAAATTCAAGACTTGTAGGATTTCATATCTCCCAACTTTATTCAAGATTAATTCAGCATATTTTAAATAAATCCCTTCTCTGATAACATAACTATTATTTTAATGCAATTGTTATGTGTCAGGCACTATGCTCTGCTCATTTAGAAACATAAATATAACATAAATGAACTCAATGAGTTTTATTTAATCTATCAACAAAATGCATATGTTAAATGCCATCACTAGTCCTTTTTTCCAGATGAAGAAACAGAGGAGTGAGAGGTTAAGAAACAGGTCTAAGTTCACTTAACTAGTTAGAGGCTGGTCCAGAAGCTGCTCTTAAGCAATCTAACTAATTAGTCAGTCCATTACTACATGGGGGTATGGTTGAGTTTAGGTGCTGTGGATTCTGAATTGAATAAGATATTGTCCCCATACTTAGCTCATTTACAGATACATGGCCTCTAAAATAAGGTTTAGGATGGAAGTAACTGCACTCTCACAATAAATGTTATTCTTCAAATCAGTGAGTTTAGAAGTAAAAGTTTATTTAGGATTAGTTTTACCTAAAGCCAAAGTACTTAATGAACTACACAATGTGGTAGTATTTCTTAAATTTTTAAGAAGATAATCCATACCAGCTTCAGGAAACTTTATTAAGAAAATCTCAGAGAAATTACCCCATGGTAGAGGCCATGCATAAATCATGGTGGACATAAGGCAAAAGAATATTATACTGGAAAACTAGCTCTCACATGTGATGGGGGACTACACATTAAAGCCTCTCTGGGAACTTCAGTGAAGATATCTTAAATATTGAAAGAAGAGATGAATTATCCTGCTAGGTCCATGGTTTATGAATGCATGCACATTGTCTACCAAATGTTCACAGTTGCTGAAAGCATAAAATCCAACTTTTAGCTCTATTCCTCTACTGTTAATGATGCACAAGACCAGAATCTGTGCAAAACTTTGGAGGATGACATATTTTCTGCATTTCAACTTCCATGCTTGTTTTAAATAGTTCCCTGGTAGGACAGCAGTATGTGGGTTTTGCTTTAAAGCAAGCTCAATATAAAATTAAAATCACGATTTAAAAAAGAAAAACAAATTGGACAGATGTTGCAGATGGAGACTATTGGAGGTGAGTCATGGCCAAGCCGTTAGTGGTGGAATGCTTCTTATAGTTGGAACTGTCAAAACAGGCTTCCAGTGCACACGAGGTGAAATGCAACTCTCCAGAGAGAAATTTTCATCATCATAAAATCTAATCTCTCTAAGTTCAGCCTTGGAAACCTGTGCTGCCTGATATAACATCAAGGTGGAGGCAAGAAACAAGTAACAGGTTAAATGCTCACCCTATTTCGTCTGGCTGGTGTCTTCTCTTTTGCCTAATCAGCTTCTGAACATTGGTGAAAATATGGAGTCAAGATGAATTACTGGTTATTTGGAGAGGGTGGGCAGAGGAAGATGGCAATGAGAAGAGAAGTAAAGATAGGGACCAGCACTGAGAGTATGTAAACCATTGTGCTGGAACTTTTCTGAGCCTTCATTTTTGTTTATCTGTTTGGGTCTGTAAATCTTGAGCATAATGACAATTGTCTCCTGGAGTTACTACAAGGAAAAAGAAAACATGAAAAGTTTCTACCAAAATTGATTTATAAACTATAAACACCATGCAATTATTGGTCATGCTATATTCTTTAGTTTTAAAATATTTATTTATGTATGTATGTATGTATTTATTTATTTATTTATTTATTTATTTATTTATGGAGAAAGAGAGAGCAGAGGAGTAGAGGGAGAGGGAGAAAGAAAATCTCAAGCAGACTCCCTGCTGAGTGCAGAGTCCAATGTGGTGCTCCATCTCATGACTTTAACCAACTGAGCCACCCACGTGCCCCTATTTTGTGTTTGATTATAAGGCAAAATAACCCACAAACTAAACACAATGGGGAAAATGGAAGGAAAATTATGGAATTTGGTTTGGGGAGCCTGGATTCTAGTCTGAGTCTACTCCTCACTGAAATACAATGAACTGATACATGGAAACTATCTGGAAAGTGCTTGGTCATAATAACATCAGCAAAGGTTGGTTAGAGTTGGCAAGACTTAATGTTTCTGAGCTTCTAATTCCTTGTCTATAAAATATGAATCAGTGCATCTACTTCACAGGCTACTGAAGGAGGATTAAACATAGTGATATATAAGAATAGAGATTATGAAATATTTACAAAATGGCTGTTATTATTATTACTTTTTCTTGCAGTTGTTTTTATACCAAAGTTGAGAGGAACATGTTATCCTCTATGTATCAGCAGAAAACTTTATGATATAAAAATGTATTATTTTCAGGAACATGAAACAAAAGCTTAAGTATTTAGCTTTTGCCTAAATTAGTGATGACATTTACATATTAAGTATTTAGCTTTTGCCTAATTTGGGAGTGACATGATTAACTTTAATAAATATAAAGATTGGGGACACCTGGGTGGCTCAGCGACTGAGCATCTGCCTATGGCTCAGGTCGTGATCCCAGGGTCCAGGGATTAGGTCCCACATCAGGCTCCCTACAGGAAGCCTGCTTCTCACTCTGCCTGTGTCTCTGCCTCTCTCTCTTTCTCTCTGTCTCTCATGAATAAATAAATAAAAACTTAAAAAATAAACAAAGAAATAGTTTATTCATATATTATTACATATTATATATTATATATTATTATATATTGTATATTATATATTATATTAAATAAATAAAAGTGTTGGAAAAGTTTAAAGTTGTTTTTTAAAGGAATAAGCAGAGGCTCTATCAGCCTACCATAATTATCAGATTAGAACTAGGAAAGCCTACACTCAGATGCTACTGGTGATGATAAAAACAAATGTATTGTGTTTAAGAGACTTGATAAGATTTATCGCTTAACACAACAGACTTCAGTAGCAGGCAGCTTGTGATTCAGAAGATCAGAAATATGAAGTCTCTTGCCAATAATGCTTAATGGTTTTGCTGTATTTTTCACTTTGCTTATGCTTTCAGATCAATCTTCTTGATCTAAAAGCAAAGGAATGAAGGACAGCCTTTGGTTGGCATTTGGGGTGAAATGGTACGTTAATGTCCAGTGTGGAATGAATGGTGTGATGGTGTACAATGGCATGTTAGCGTCCTGTGTGAAATGGTATGTTAGCATGTGGTATGGAATGGCACATTAGTGTTTGGCGTGGGATGGCATGATGTAACAAGTCTTGATGTGGTGGGAACAGTATATTATTTGTCATAAATCTAACCTAGATTCAAATTCCTGTTGAGGATCTTTATACTTGATCTAAGGAAACTTTTTTAATCCCCGTGAAACTCCTTTTAAATTATTATGATAACTATTGCACCCTCCTCCCAAGATTACTCTGGGTATTCAGTGAGACAATACATGAAATATACCCAGACCTGCACCTGCACAACTTATAAAAGTTACTTTCTTCCTGTCACCCACTCTGTCTTAGACTTCATGGTTCTATGATAAATATAACAAAAGTAGTATTATAGTTATAGTCACAAAATCTTAGATTTGAATAGGCTTTGTAATAAAACCTTGGAGGTCAACAAATCAAATTCTCATCATATATGTATTAATAAATAAGCTTAGAAAGATATGTGACTTGCCTAAGACAGTTCTTAATTTGCAACTGAAACAGGACTAGTAGACTTAGTCTCCAGGATTCTAGGTCATAGGCATTCCGCAAGTCCAGATGTGACCTATGTCTTGATTGCTTCAATGAAGGCATGCATCTGTGCCTTCAAGGATCTTAGAATCCAATAAGAAAACACCAAGAACTACCCCTGGCCACATGCAGAGTACAAAGAGATGGTTACATGCTCTCCAGCTACTTTTTCTTCTGCATATGTGAATGCTGCGATGCTTTTACCTAGTAACTGAACAGGCTACTGCATACCACATGCAAAATACTCTATTTAGTACTGTACAAAAAGGAAATTAAATTTCAGCCCAAGACAGAAGAGACATGAAACCAGCTGTAGAGTAGGACAGATCACAGATTTCAGCATCAGGAAAAATCTGAGTTCAAATCCTGCTTCTGTTGCTTTGCATACACTCTTTTGCTCCAATTCCTAAACTACTCTAGGCCTTTGTTTGCTCTCCTTTATTATGTGAAGAATTACACTTAGTCCTCAGATGGGTCATGAACACTGCTCTAGTGTAAAATGAAGAACTCAAACTTTACCTAAGTTCTCAATCAATTCCTCATTCAGTGGTGACTATTGTTAATAGCCATTGTTAATCATCAAGAGATGTAAAGTAAAGTATTATGTGGCTAACCTTCTAAATTAGTTGTCATCAGACTTTTTCCTGTAAATGTTCCTGTAAACATTTTCAGCTCTGTGGGCTGTAGGGTCCACCATGACGACTCATTTCTGTTGTTGCAGAGTGAAAGCAGCCACAGACCATGTGTAAATGAATAGGTGTGGCTATGCTATAATAAGTGTAAACACAGGAGGCCAGTGTGGGCCATAGTTTTTCAACTCCTGTTCTGAATGGACAATTATGGAAAGAGTAACTATAAAGAATGATTACTGGTTTAGTAAAACTTTAGGATTTGGGAGTGAGATGACAACAGCAGTAGAAGGAACGTCATAAACAGAGGCGAGAATTGGGAGCAGTTTGGAGCAAGTCTGGTGCTTATTTGAGCCTAACACCCCCATCAGGGATCCTCCAAGCACCCAGTCCAAGCCAGGTCATAAAGGATGCTCATTGAAAGGGAGCATGAAATACTGGAGCAAAAGACATTCTGGAACTCTCCTATCTCAATACCCTCACATCCTTGTTGAATGACAACTTTTGAGCAGAAAAGTGACATGACTGATAACATGCTTCACTATAATAGAAGAGCAAGGGCAACTCTCTTAGGGCAGAATAAACAAGTAACAAGGTAACTAATCTAATCAGAGGAAAGAAGAAGGAGATAGAGTGGAGGATAACATCTATAAGTCAGGCTTATAAGACAGAGATGTGGAATATTGAATGTGGGAAGCAAAGCTGGCTGGAGAGCTGAAAAAGACTCTGAAAAGTGAACTGTGGGACTTTGGGCAAATCACTGAACCTGTATGAGAAATGGATTGGATCATCTCTGAGCTCTTTTAGATCCAGAGATCAATGACTTCATATTGAATTTGGCATTGTGAGCACACTGATATTTTGGTCTCTGTAACTTAGCAGCTAGACTAAGCCCAATATATTAATTGGTAAGAATAGATAGTGAAATCATCTGTACTCTTTGAAAACTCTCTGTCTCCTTTTCACTATTCTCTTTTTCTTCCTTGTTTTGTTTCATTTGTCATGTGTGTATAAGTGTGCATGTCTTGTGGAACACATATATTTTAATCTATAAGGTGATGCATAAGATTTGGCTCCATTGCATTGTGTTTGAAGTCCTAGCAGAACATTCTCAACCATTGTGCCTGAGTGGATTTTTCAAAACACTGGTATTTTCATCTCCTTCCCCTCCATTAAACAACATCAATGACAGACAAAGGCTGTCACATAATGCCATCGGTATAAAGCCCACACTGTTCTTTCTATAAGGCATGCAACTCTTTTTTCGTCTGATTCTCACATGTCTTTCTTTCTTTAGGACCCACCTCACACCTCTACCTAGCCCAGATATATGAACCACAAAGTTCTCAAAATGTTCCAAATTGTTTCATGTTAATGATCATTTGCTTACACTGTTTTTTCTATTGAGGTTTCCAAGGGAGCCCATAAAAAAATCCCCCTTTCCCAGCTGGATTGTGAACATGTACAGAAATGAAGCAAAGAAAAAATATGGAAGCCAAACATATTTGTTACAGATGGAGGCCAAGATGGAAGACACATCCTTAGGTGGATTAGTCAAGTGGACTTGAGAATATCAAACTTTGGCTATACAAGACCTACTCTGTCAAATTCAGGCATTGCTGGACTGGGGCAGGCCTCCCCTGCCTAGAACTCCTGCAACATAGATGGCTTAGCTGAGCTGAGTACCCCCACTTATTCCTTCTGAATATCCCAGCCAGCTAGGTCATTCTACCAACTCTTAAGCTAAAGAAGCAAAATAAGGACCCCGTGTTATGCTAATTGAGCTACTTTCACAGGATGGAAATGTCAGAAGTGAGGAGGAAGTGTTCCTCACCAACATTACTCCTAATACTTTCTTATCTTTATAGTAAAGAATTGTTATTTATCAAATTTTCACCCAGTCATCACCAACAAAGTGTTTGCCAAGTAGAGGTTCCTTTGAATTTGTGTATCAAGACCTAAGCAAGCATAGCATGATAACATCTATTGCTCAATGCTGTACACCTCTACCTACCTCTACCTCCCCCAAAGACTCAGGTCCCTGAGAGCCATTTGTTGATTTTATTTTTCTGCTCTGTACCCTTTTTCATTCTTAGGTCACAATGAAAGCTCAGGTTTTTTTTTTTTCTTTAGGGCTCTCCTTTCCCAATTTACATGAATTCTGAAGATGCCACTAATCCAGGGATGGTAAGCGTTGATTCTTCAGTGGAATGACAGAAAGACAGAAATGAGTGGAATTGTTTCACCTCAGTGTGATGCCAGAAGTAAAGTGTCCATTCTTCCTCCTGTTACCCAGATCCTTTGAGGGTTGTGGTTCCTGTCTTTTGTAGATTGTTTGCAAACATGGCTCTTGCAATATGACTTTGCTGAAGGTGGCATCTTTCTCTCCACTTCCCACCTTGAACTTGAGCTAACTTAGGCACTTACTTTGGTCAATAGATGTGGTGAAGCTGGTGTCCCACCAGGTCTGAGCCTAGGCTGTAAGTGGCTGTTCACCTTCTGTTTGTTTCCTTGGACCCCAACCACCTGCATTGACCAAACCCCAGTAATCACCCTTTGGATGAGAGATTAAGTGGGGCAGAGTCTGCCTGTTTCTCCCTAGATGCATAGACAATACCTCTGTCTACTCACAACAGCTAAACCTGTCCTGGACCAGATGACCTCCCCAGGCAAACTGCAAGTGGGAGCTAATAAATGTCTACTGCTTTAAGCAACTAAGATTTGGAGTGGTTATTATACAACAATGGATAATTTCCCCCCATTTTTACCAAGATATAACTGATGTATAACATTGTATATGTTCAAAGTACAAAGCATAACGACTTGATATTGGTACTTAGAAATGGCTTTGGGGTTGGGTGTCAACAGAGATTGGAAAAATGATGATCAGCCTGTTGGTGGAAGATGGAAAAAGCTGTAGTTTGTCTTTGATTTGTCTTTTGATGTAGAGAGTGACTCCAAATCCACCCACATACCTGTTCTTACCTTTTTTTTATACTTAAATTAATCTGAGTTGCTGTATGTTGCTTGAGATCAAAGAAACTTAGCTGAAATAGGCCAGAAAGTGGGAAGGAAGGTCAAAATAGAGGAAAGGAAAAAAAAATAAGGAAGTATATCAAACTCTTAACTGTCATCTAAAAAAAAAGATTCAGATCACCGCATTTAAAAGAAAATGCATTTTCCAAACACCAGAGTGTCTATGAATCAACTAAAATGCCAGTGATCACTAGGCTTAAAAAACCCTGTTCTGATGTTATGATTATTCAGTTTATTGTTACACACACACGCATACACACACAGGGAATTGCAGATGGCTCACCCATCTGGTCAGAGGGCACCAGAGAAGTCACGAGCAAATGCATATCGGAAGTTTTTGATTTATGTACGAGGTTTTCTGCAAACAGTTCACTGCTGCTGATTAAATCATTGCAAGCAGATTAGGTTCTGTTGGTGAAAGGAGTAATAAAGTGAAATCTATTTCTGCTTCCCAAAGCATTTATGCTATACAGATATTAAACCAAGGCATTCTCCAGATAAACAAACTCCAAATGCAGTGATCAAGAACAAACTCTAAATCTCTGCAAAATCACAGAATATTTGGAATTTTTTTCCTCTTTTGTACCAAAAACTAAAAATTTCATAAATTACACAAATTATTTCTATTCACTAAATAATTTTCAATTGTTTATGTAATAAATCAGATAATAGACAACTCATCTGGCCTTCCTTAATTATGAGTTCACTTAACAAATATTTATTCCACAACTATACTCCAATGACATTGCTATACCCAAAACTCTTGTACTTCAACTGGCTTCCTATTGCCTAAAGAATTGTGTAAAAATAATTATAGTGATAACATTACTATTTATTATGAAGAAAATCATGAACTTCCCTAAGGTGTGCCAGATATTGCTATGGCAGTGATGGTCAACATGGGCACCACTTGTAGGCTGTGTCTGCTCGTGTTCCAGCTTGCCACTCACTAGCTGTGTTAACATTAGGCAAATTACTCATCTGTGCCTGAGTTCATTCTCCCGTGGAAGGAGATAGGAATAATGTCTCATCATACCTTGTAAAGATTAAACAAGCACATGTAAAGTGCTTAGACCATTCCTCGGCATATAATAACTATTTAATAAATGTTAGCTATTGTCATTAACTATCCTCCTCCTCCTCCGCCTCCAACTTCCTCTCCTCCTCCTCACCATCACAGCCCTAGATTAACATTTCACCTATTTTATGAGCACTTACAACATCTCATTTATTTCTCTGATCAGTCTTATGATAAATGTCATTATCCTTACTTTATAAAATTGAAACCAAGACTCAGATTGGTAAAATAATTTGCCCAAGGTCATTCTAGCAAAGATAAGCTCAGAGTCAAGCCCAAGCCTGTTGGACATGAAGTCTATACCCATTTTCTACACCTTGCCCCATTTATTGGTTTCTAAGGGTATCTATCCACTCATTTCCTCTTACCTTCTTTCCTCTCACTGTTCCATGCTCCATCCAAATTAACCACTGTGCTCAGCACTATCCAGCTCCAATGCTTGTAACCACATTAATTTAGATTATTATGTTGAAATGTCCTCATCAGTAAAACAATGCCTACCTGACTGTTGTGGGATTAAATGAAATAAGCAGAGATCAGCACAGTGCTTGGCATGTAGTAAGACTAGAATAAGTTTTAACGTAAGAGTCTGATAAGCAGAACTCCCTCTGTCTCTTCACCAGCAGAATTCTCCAAGACAACCGCAATAGGAGCCAGATCAAAAATAAAGGCTGGCCTTACCTGCTACAAAATTGTTCAAATAAGAATGTTCATTACCCATCTCAAAGAAGTAAAGGATATGAGTAGAAAAATAGGTGAAAAGGGCTTCCTTTTAGGGAAATATCTGTGGGCTATAGGTCTCAAAACCCACAAGGAAGAGGAAGCTACTTGCTCCTACCTCAAACCAAGTGAAAGGAGCTTTGGAGGAATGACAGGTTTAATTGTGTGTATGGGAAATTTGTGAGCTTCACCTGGGAGAGTTGTGGCCAGGGCTATCTATTTCAGATATCCAGGCATAGGAAGAACATGGACAAGCAGTGTTTTTCAGGGGACCAGATGTGACCTTAGAATTGGAATCTACCCTGGAGTCTATGTAGAGAGGATTGTGGGAATTCTAGGGGTCAGGATAGTTGGAAGTGGCCAGTTAGAGGTATAGCAGCATCTGTGTTAAGGGAGCTATGGAATATGAAATATGTCCTCAAAAGGGGGTCCTTTGAGAGATGAACAGGGAGTACCTATATATGTGTAACAGGAACCAACTCCCAATCACATGTCTGCCCATAATTGTGGCCATGTTACCTTAGTCCTTTCTTCCCTCATGCCCTCTATGCCTATGCCTCATGTGGAGAGGTCAAGTATTTAGACTGTAAAGAGTGGAATAGGGATAGCTGGAAGAGTACGATGAGAAAACAGAAAAAACACTCACTGTCCATGCACTACCCTAGGCTTTCAGGCCTGGCATTGTCCAGATTCAGTGCAGGGGAGAGTTATATATTTGAATAAGAGTTTTGATGATTGCACCTTTCTGGACATTTAAATTATTTCAAAAGACCTCCATTTTGATTTAATAGAAGCCCAGGATATTTGAGGACTGTGTATTGGCAGTGCTATGCAGAAGGACAGCATAGCTTTTGGGTTCATATAAATCTTGCTTAAACTCTGAACTTTTCTCGGGCTCCTGGATGGAGCAGTCAGTAGGGCATCTGATTTTTGGTTTTAGCTCAAGTTGTGATCTCAGGATCATGAAATCAAATCCCAGGGGGTGGGCTCCATGCTCAGCGTGGAGTCTGCTTGGGTTTCCCTTTCCTTTCCCTATGCCTCTCCTTCCCTAAAATAAATAAATAAACCCTTAAAAAAGAGACAAACAAACAAACAAAACAACACCTCTGGCCTTTTCTCTGCTTCCTTATTTTTCTTGTGTGGCACTATGAAGTTTCTGGGTCTCAGTTTACACCACAGTTATAGAGCACATTAAGTGCCTTGTGTTAAATATCTAGGGCTGTACCTGGCCTTAGCACTCAATAATAGCAATTTCCATTTCCATTTTGATTGGGAAAAAAATAACAGAAAAGGCATTGCCAGTATCTTACCAATTCTTTGATGAAGATATGACCCCAAAGGGCATTTAAATCTATTGCCCTTTGAATCTTCAACTTCCAAAGAAATATTTTAAAGAAGATGAGGGCATGAATAGCTCTGTAATCCCCTTTCTTCCTACAGTAAGCTAATGCACCACCAAAGGGAGAAACTATGCAGAAAGCTCTGTAGCACTTGGACCTATTTAGCCAGTCCAGTCTCTACTGTCCAACAGACCCTTTGGAATCCCAGATCAGCTTCACTTTTGTCTTTGTGAAATTAGAGCAATGATTATCATAATATCAACCTACTTCATAGGATTTTATGAGCATGCCAGGATATAATATATAAAACATGTTTAGGCCCTCCAAACTTGTCTGTCATTGCTTAGATAATCAGTTTTATAACACGGATGCCTCGGTTCATCCTTATGAGTTAGGCCAATGGCTCTTCTGATTATCTTGTCTTTGTCTTTACTTGTTATGCTTCTTTAACACTTTCATGATTTTTTATCATGCTTCTATCTCCTATCTGTTAAACATAAATGGCCATTTAAATGTAGAAATTAAATGAAAGGTCTCGTCAACAGATAACTTGGATCCTTTTGCTCTCCCAATTAAATAAAAAGACACACATTAGGAACTCCCAATTTGATATGGGGAAGATCAGGTTGACTCTGTGTCCCTATCTTCCTCATGCATGACTGATACTGCTTAGGAAACTGAAATAGTGCATGGAATAATAAATATCAACATAAAATATATAGCTGAACACTACTGTTAGGTGTACTTAGTTGGGGACAGCAGAATCCTGTGATTTTATAGTTTGGGTTCCCCAATCAAATCCTGAATGTATCTGTGGTCTCAGAATCTTTTGACTTACCTGCACACTGGGCAGAAAAAATAGTAGTTACTTCACAGAGTGCTGAGGAGTTCTGAAAGAAATAATGTACCAGAAAGTACTGGTTAAATGCAGAGATGCTATAAAATTAACATGTTAAAATCACCTAACCCTATCTTCCACAAGAAAATCAGATAAGGCATATAGGGGTGGTAGAAAGGAAATTTGGGTATGAAGACTGGACTTATTATAATCCCAACTCCACCACGAAGTAACTTAGTTCACCTTGTGGGTGAAATAAACACTCACTTAACAAGCAAAAAAGAATAACACCCAACTACGAGAATACACTATCACTATAGTACCTTAAAATTCTAAAGCTGCATGATCTCTATGTAGCTGCTACCCACTTAGAAGTAAAATAGAATTGCATGCTTTTCTGGCCATCAACTGCACCATCAGTAATGATATAGAGCAGGACAGTGTGGTGGGAAAAATTAAAACAACCAAAGCAAGAGAACTCTGGTTTGAATCCGGTTCTTCAGCATGTTAATGGGAGAAGTTATTAAATTGCCATGGCCTGAACTGTCTTATTTGCAAAATGAAACTCTTGTGAGGAAAGAAAAGTACACGAGGTCGTATGTTTCAATTCATTTTTGCTGCCTTTCTACAAACATCCAGTGAACATATAGCAAATGAAATCCTGAACCCCCTTAGTTCTGCCTGGTTGGGGACATTAGGAGTTAGGGAGCTAATAAAGATCTCTTGGCCTCAAGATTTAAGTCAAGCCCTTTGTGTTTATCATGTGGGATGGATACAGAGCTAATGGCTAAGTTGGAAAAGATCCTTGTTTTAACAATGTAGAACTGCAGACTCATTTTGCCATCTGTTTTGCCAGGAACCGAGCAAGGAGAAAGCCCCGGAAAGAATAAGATTAATTCTCACCAGAGGTTATTTTCCTTTCATTCCACAAGAAGCCTGCTTTGTAAGGATTGTCCTGGGATGAGGAGAAACAGGATGTGTTTCTGGAGGGGACTCACACCTTGTCCCTCTTTGCAGCCTCAGAGCATGAAGATTGAGAAGGAAGCCATCTGAATGACTCATTGCAAGCTCTTCCCACCATTCTTGGAGCCTCAGGCTCAGAGCATTGGTGTTCATTTTCCATTTCTTCTCTTCCATACTGAATAAGCCTCATGTGGAACTCCCATCTTCTCTGTCTCCCATGAATCTCAGAGACAATGGGCAGAGGTCTTCAAAGTGGGAGTAAGGATTCAGGGCACACACAAGGTAATCCATCAGATGCAAGGATAAATTAGTAGGTCTTTGATTTACACTTAATTCTAGTCCAGCTCATGTTTACTTTAAATTCTGTAATGTAAATAATATATTAACGCTGTACTACATCTATATAATTAATGTGAGGTTATGTATTGCAGTTGTGTTTTAACTACTATCATATGCAGAAACAGATAATACAGAAACTACTAAAAATGTATAATCAAAAAAACATGTTGTGTCCATAGACAGTAGGCTTTTTAAAAGTCAAGACAAGGTCATTCATCCTTGAATCCCAAGTTTCTGGTGCAGTGTCTTACAGTCTAGAAAGAATGGAAGGATAAACAAAATAATATGCATATATTTATTGGAACATACAACTAGGCAAGGTTCTATCCCACACCCTCAAGATTCAGAGACATATAATCTTGTGAAGAAGACAATCATGGAACCAAACAACCAGAAGACAATGGGGTGAGTGTTTCATGTGCATTGTAACTATAATTATAACTATGTGGATACAAACAGAAAACTATTAATTTTATTAAACTCAGGAGCAAGACTGGCCTAGCTTCATACAGTAGTGAGGATTTAACAGAGCCATAAAGATTAAGTAGATTTTTTTTTTTTAATGTTTGGAAGAAACAAAGGAGAGTGGATCAGGAGAATTTATTTCCTGTAAGTTCTGGTAATTTGCATAGGGTAGGACGCATTGGAAAGTCTGCATAAATTGAGTTACCGTGTCTAAACATGTATTAGTTAGAACCACTTTAATTATAACTAATAAAGACTGCAGAAATAAAAATAATTGACTCAGAAATAAAAATAATTTTTAATTTACAGTACTTAGAACCCTAAAAATTGGGAGGGTTTCAGGCACAGTTTGATTCAGAGGTTTACAAGGTTATCAAGATTACAGCTTCATTTCTTTTAGCAATTCTGAATTTCTGACTTTTCTTATGGTTTCCTCCTCAGGCTATATTCCTACTCAAACTGGCTATGGCAATTTCAAGTTGCATATTCACAACCTACAACCCTCAGAGGCAGAACTGACTCCTGAGTTCCAGAAGCCTAAGCAAGAGTTCCAACACTAACACTAATCACACTAGCCTAGGTCACAGCTCCAGCCCTGAATCAAATGTCAGCCAAATATAATACCAGACTCCTGGAGACAGGAGGGGAGTCAGCTTTTCCCAAGCTACATGGATCCTTTCATGGAAATCAAGATATTTCAAAGGAAAATGAGAAAATTGATACTCCAGAGCAACCAATAGATGGGTACTATACGTAGTATAACCCCATTCAGTGTTTAATGAAGAGTGCATGCATTGATTTTGCACGTTGTAAAAGCGAATTAACCTGATTTTTAAAAAATATCTTCTGAAAATCCTCACATGGTTTTCTCTGTTTCATTCTGCTTTGCCTCAACCTTTGAGATGAAATATGGCCAGTAGGGATATACTGGATATCATTTACCAGTTTGGTGAGGAAGAACTGAACTTCCTTTGTGTTTGCTTGTTTTCTTTCCATTCTTTTTTTTTTTTAACTTCTTAGAAACTTAAAACTTAAGTAATGAAATCACAGTGAAAGCCACTGCTTTATTCTCTACCTTTTGTGTCTGATTACAATACTGTTATCTTTCCCTCTGAGAAATAGATATTTGCTTTATCTTGTATAAAACTAGCCTGACTTCCTAGACAAAGTGCAAACGTATAATAACCATTTTGTTAGAGACTGGCTTAAAAGACACTAGTACTTTATGAAGAAATGAAAATCGGCCCCAGAAAGAAATCCAACTAGAGCATCACTGTCCACAGTAGAAGCTAAGCCCATTCTGTGGTCTGTTCTTGCTCTGAAGCCACTTCTCACCCTTGCACATGAGTACAGGCATTACAGGAGAATCTCATAGTTTCTATTTTGGAGACTCATTTTATATGTCAAACCACTAGCTTTCTCTTTTACACTACTCTGTTCTTAACCCAAGGTTGCTTGACATTCAATAAATATTAAATGTGGCAATAATAATGATGATAATGACTGTGTAAATAAATAAAAAGAAATAATCCTTTTTAAGCCTTTCCAGATTGTCAGCACTTATGATTTTAGAATAAGAGAAAATTCATCTCTTGGGGTCAAGTGGAATGTCTTTTGGCCTCCCTATATGTGATTAAGTCATACTTAATTTCCTAAAGTCAAAGGATAAAGCTCTAAGAGAGTATGATCATGCTAATAATTTTCAAGAATAGTATCCTTGGAGGTGAAAATAGCATATTTGGCATCTGTAGCTTCCAGGTAGAACTGAGTCTTCTTCCTTATACAAACCTTTGTTAAAGTAGCCTTAAACTTGTGGACATGACTGGCTTGAGTGTGAATCACTGGTATACCTTTCATTGCTTGTACACAGCTCATCACTTGTACACCCCTCACCACAGAGCCAGACACACAGTAGGTGTTCACTAAATGTTCATTTAGTACATAAATGAGTTTTTAAATTTATCTTCTTGAGTACGGACCATCTGCACATACACTCCCTGTTGGAGAGAGTAGGCTAAATGAATGCTACCATTTAAGCGCAATTTAAGGCAGAAATTACAAATTACTTTCATCTTGCATGCAAGCCCTGGGTTTAAGAGTAGTATGGGCATGCTGAAATGATTAGTCATGTCTGCCGTGGACACAGGATAGAGGTCTGGCAGCAGTGTGCCACAGAGCTATATGCCATCCAGATTTACAGGCATTCCCACCCACAGCAGAGGGACAGGTTTCGCAGAGAAGAGGGCAAAATATCCCACTGGTGTGTCTGAGAACACTTAGCAGTGACTCAATTAACAGTAACTATGGAAATTGCATCTGTTGAGAATTTGCTTACAATTACTTTTAAATGAATTGGCAATGTCTTTCTGCAAATGGTCAAGGCACACATAAAAACACATGGCCCAGGGTTATTTGAGGATTTTCAGAATCTGTCCACAAATACAGTCCTAATCAGCCAGTATTTGGGAGTTCCATCATTATATGGGTGCATTTATTTTTATAAATTAGAGGACAGACCTCAGTTGAAATAAAATAGACCAGGTTTCTGTCCTCTCCTGACATTTTGCATTTGGCAAAGCAAGCACTGTTAAGTCTTGCTTGGCACATAAGATAAATTCCAAATAACCCCAAATAACCCCAATTTCACTCCATTACTTACTGGAAAATCTCCTCTTCTAGGCACATCTTCAGACCTGGCGACTCTGTAGATACTTCTGTTTGCCCATCAGACCCTACCCTCTCCATCTAGGAGGCTGGCCTGTGGGTTAATACCAACTGCCTCCCGTGTACTCTGGCCTCTGATTGAGTTCAGCCAATATGGAGGCCCAGCAGGAGATGGACAGGAAGCATTTCTTCCACTGACTTGTTTTCCCAGTGACATCCGTTCAGGATAACCATGTCCTCTCCCAGGCCCCCTTGAGTCAGCCTACACTATACACGGGATTTCTCTGGCCTTCCAAAATCCAGTGAGCTCTCCGTGTCCTTGCCTTATTGGACCCAGGAAGGTAACAGGATCCCTGATGATGCTAGCTTAAGTCTTTGCACTATTCTTTGTGGGTCCCTATGCCACGAATCCACCTTAAATTAATAAGTAAGCACCACTTGAATTAGCCTAATTTTGATGTGTCACCATGTCCCTTTAGGCTCTGACGGCTTTGGTGCTTCCCCGGGAAGCCCTTGCCTCACCTCGCACCATGACGATAGTGAAGGTCAGCTCCTCATCAGGGCCTCAGCATCCTCTGGCTTTCTCCTACCCCACTGACTTTAGTGAGGAGCTTGCTTCTGTCCACTGCAGAACCCCACTGTACACACCAGCTGCTTATTTGTGCATGGTCACAGCTACCCTTATGTCCTCGTGAAGTGAAGCCTGCCCTGATGAGAGGACAATATTTAAGCAAAACCGTCAAAAATGAAAAAAAAAAATGAAAACCTGTTTTTTTTTAATTGGCATAATACTGGCATTTTTCTATTTCAGAAGGGAGATTTAAAAAAATATATTAAAAATTAGTGGGAAATATCAGAAAGGGACAGAACATGAAAGACTCCTAACTCTGGGAAATGAACTAGGGGTGGTGGAAGGGGAGGTGGAAGGGGGGTGGGGGTGACTGGGTGACAGGCACTGAGGTGGACACTTGACAGGATGAGCACTGGGTGTTATTCTATATGTTGGCAAATTGAACACCAATAAAGAATAAATTTATAAAAAATAAAAATAAAAAATAAAAAATATATTAAGTATTGATTAGAAAACTAACTGTTCTAAGGCTGGCAGGAAATAAGCTCTTATATTTTACAGCATTTATTTTTTTTGACATTTTTAAACATTATTTCACATTCACTTATTCTTTTAACATTTTAACATTTCTCTTAACACTTAACATCCTTTCACATCTTCTTTTGTAATGTTTCACATTTATTTATTTTAACATTTTCACATTTTTAGCAGGTATTATCTTTTTTTAACATTTCTTATTAATATTTTTTAACACTAAAAAAAAACTTAAAAAAAATATTTTTTAACACTTAACGTATGTACAAAGCACAGGATGTGGGGGAGACCAAGTTATAAGGATGATTCAGACCTTATTCCTATACAATGTATCCTATAATTGAATAAATAAGCAAACACATACACATAAGCCTATCAGATGCCAGCATGCTTATATACATCTATTTTTTAAAGCTTTCAACCACTGTGAAAGTGCAAATTCCTATTCCAACTTTACATATGAAGAAGTGGAAAATCGTAGGGTACGTGGCCTGACCAGTGCCACACACGTTGTGAGATCCTGGTAGACAGACAAATGCATCATGGTGGACAAGAACACAAAGGCCCACATCAACCCTGAGCCAATTTCCAAAGTGAACCTAGTGACTTGGTGTGACAGATTCTTGCATATAAGGACTCCTTCTTGCAGCCAACTTTCTCCCTCCTTAAAGCCACGTGGTCCCCCATCGTGGCCTGTTTCTGTCCCTTTAACCTTTTGACACTGTGCATGAGAGCATCTCTACTGTCCAGCTCTGTGGTTTCCAACTGGAGGTGATTTTGCTTCTCTACCAAGGACAGCTGGAAATGTCTTAGAGACATTTTTGGTTGCCACTACTGAGATATAGTTATGCCAACCATGTCATAAATGCTTCTAAACATCTTGCAATGCAGAGGACAGTCCCCACGACAAGGAATGACCTGGCTCAGAGGATACTAGTTCTGAGGGTGCGTGTCCTACCCTCCAGATCCATCACCTTGCCCAAGGAGCTCACCCTTTCCCAGATGCTGGACTGACATGGCTCCAGGGTGTCTTTCTCATTCTTGTTGCATGATTTGTTATGTTAGGGGTTTCTGCTGGGCCAGTTACTTCACCAAGTTATTTTAATGTTCAGAGCCTCAGTTACTTTAGAAATGCACTCAATCTCTCTGAGCTTTATTTCCCCATCTTTGAAAGTTTCTTATGAAAATTAAATGAGATAATGTGGAGGCAGCTTTATCACTTTCACTTCCAAGTTATTTTTAAAAAGAAGATGAAGAAGAAGAAGAAAAGGAGAAGAAGAAGAAGAAAAGAAGAAGAAGAAGAAGAAGAAGAAGAAGAAGAAGAAGAAGAAGAAGAAGAAGAAGAAGAAGAAAGAAGAAGAAGAAGAAGAAACTTGCCTCAGTCCTGTCAAGCAGGAGAGAGAAGACTTCTCTTCCTACTCATGGTTAATGAGACTAAACATGTTTAAACAGCCGGTTCTCATTACGCAAATCAAAATGCTAGCTCAACCTCTTCCATAAATGCTCTCTGCAAAGGGTCTGATTCTCGGCCTCCAGTGTTTGTGTTTTACATGTTAAAATAAGGTCCCAGCCTACCAGGAAAAAAAAATCCATTTTTTTTTTACCCTCTTCTTTTTTAGTAGCTGTGTTTCCAGCTGGTTTTATTTAAGGCTATGCTTTTGATCTCTTTTCAATTCTGGGCCTCGATCCAACTTGGCTGTCAATAATTCAAAGGCTCCCTTGGAGACAGCCTTACTTAAGAAGATGGCCCAGTGCCAACCAGGAGAACTTGTCTACCCAGTGTGGTAGTTCAGTGAGTGTGCTGGAGTTCCAGGCCTGTCCCCATCATGTGTCTGCTAGGGAAAACATCAGTCTATGATGCTGCCTAGGGCACTGGAGACTCGTGGACTATTAGAGCCAGACGTGACTGTATAATTCACTTAGTCCAGCAGATGATTTTACAAATGAAAATACAGAGGCTCAGGGAAGGGAAGGGTCTTACACAGAGATCGATTTTCTGACTTGCCATCCAGTCCTTGATCCACAGCACTGTGCTGCTACACCATAATGGGATTAAAACAAGAAAATGAAATAAAATTCTATTATCTTGCCTCTTATTAATTTTTCCTTGCAATTGAGCATTTACTAAATACCTTTAGGTTGCTTTCAACAATGCCTCCATGACTATTCCCTTAAACCTTTCCACCCATCCACCTGTCCCTTCAGTGTCCCCAGGGGAAGCTTTCCTAACACCTAGTTTTCTCCATTCTTCCCCCTGGGCATCTCCAATCATCTAGTTCTAGCAGCTACCACTCCCACGGTCATGCTCTGACCTTGTCATCACCAGTACCCCTCTGACAGCTGGAGTAGGACATCATCCAGCTCTCTGTCCATCTCTATCTATCAGCTCATTCAACCTTGTGATTCCCCATCCAGTAATTCATCCTTGCAGTATCTCTGATCATTAATCCATTAATGAACTACTTTTCACTATAGACCCCTGGCATCTTCCCTTGTCCTGTATTCATGACTTACTCAAGATAAAGTTCTGATTACATAAAAATGTATTTAAAATTCAGCCTGGAAAAAAAAATATCTACAAACAGAGGTCAGGAGGAAATTGATAAATTTGGGAAAACATTGGCAGAGTGTGTCATAGATGTAATGCTATGTCTGAAGTAGGAGATGATCTCCTAAAACTCAGTAAGAAATAACAAATTATCAGGGACCTAGTAGAAAAATGAATAAGGGATATGCACAGACAGTTTTTAAGAAAGGAAGATCAAAAAGCTCCTAACAGTATGAAACCACCCCAATAAATACACTGTAGTTGAAACAAAGAATATAATTTCTAAACCTAATTTGGAAGCAAAGATCTAAAAGTTTGATGAGACCCGTGTGTGGAGACAAACTTTCATACATCGTTGATTAAAGCTCACGTTGGCAGCACTTCAAGGAAAAATAGAGGGCAATTCCTATTAAGTGAGACTCCACACAAATTTGAGTCAGTGATTTCAGTTTTAGGAAGCTACTCTACAGATAAACATTCATGTAGTGTGAAATGGCCTTATGTTCAACAATATCTTATGCTGCTTTGTTTTGTAACAGCAAAAAAAAATGGATATGACCTCAAACTCCATTACTAAAAAGCAAATCAAGAGGTGCCTGAGTGGCACAGTCAGTTGAGCGGTTCGACAATTTATTTCGGCTCAGAAGCTCAGGGGTCATGAGATCAAGTCCTGAGTCGGCTTGGAGCTGAGCAGGGAGTCAGCTTAAGATTCTTTCTCTCCCTCTGCCCCTCTCCCTTCTCTCTCTCTCTCTCGCGCGCTCTCTCTCTCTCTCCCCCTTAAATAATCAATCAATCAATCAAATCTTGAAAATAAATATATAAAAGAGAATCAACTCCAGAACCTTTTCTTCAGTGTGATATTAAGCAGACATTGAAAAGAATGAGGTAGCTGTTATGGTACCCCTGAAATTAATGTAACACTATATGTTAACTGACTGGGATTAAAATAAGAACTTTAAAAATAGAAGAATAAGACAAGAATAAGAATAAGTTCTCTCTATGCTGATGCTGATTTGAAATGACTGACAATATAGGACTTTAAGTGGGAAAATTTGGATGCAGACCGTATTTTGTATTTGTAGAAAAGTTTTAAAACATCCACATGTGTGGTTTTATATGCATGGACTATCCATAGAAGATTGCATAAGAATTGGTAACTCTATCACTAGAAGGGAGAAGTGGTGAGTTAAGAGCTTTCATGGGAAAAGAGGATAAAAGATGGCCTTTTCCTATATCGTTTTGACTTCTATAACATATGTGCTATCTTAACAACCACAAAGAATTAAAAGTAATGAGATGAAGAAATTAGTAAACAAATAAATCAGGTAGCCCTTAGTGACTTTCTTTCTCACTGCCCTGTTATAATTATCTGCATATAACTGTCCTCTTTATGTGTTTATTATATGCCTCTGCCTCTAACATGCAAGCTAAATAAGAATAGAAATCGTATCTGTAAAATCCTACTACAAGTCATTTGGCAGTAGAAGTAGGGGTCACTCTGAATGGATGCAGCCCCCACAGCCAAGAACACATTTTGGAGTATGAGGGCTGATGAAATTTCTGCCTGTACTTGAACCTTTGCCTGGTCATTCTTATGCAAGGACCGACACACAAAAGCATATGCAGCCATACTACCTTTCTGGCTTGTACACATTTTTCCCCCAAAACATTTAGAGCAGTGTCCTTTATGTAGTAGAAGCTCAGTGTGTGTTTGTAAAATGGATGAATATACAGGACCCAGTGTTGAACACACTGGGAACATGAATTACTAAGTGGAAAACATTCTTCCCTGTAGTAAGCCGAGGCAAGGTAATGAGATTAGTACCACTTAACCTCATTCATTCCCTGTCTCTCAGTGATTACTTTGCCTGATATTTAGTGTCTTGAAAACCATTATGTCATTTTTAAAAATTGTTGGCTGTTCTGGGAAAGAGGTAGGTCTGTCTTTAGTACTCCACCTAGATCAGATGTAGAAGTGTCTCCAATGTGATTTTGAGATGCTGTTAAATTATGTTATTTTTAGCCACAAACTAGAGACTTGATTCTGTGCAGATCAAACTGAGAGTTAGCAATAGAAGAGCATGTTACCTGTCAAAGGATAATAGGATGGGATTGTTTTGAAAAAATTGTATTATACTTGCCTCTGCCCCATTAGCCAGAATATTTTAAGCCAGTTATTATGTGGTATTGTAGTGCAAAACTGCCCTGACATTTGATAAATATGTAAGACTTCGTTTCCTTTCTTGAACACCCTTTATATTATTATTGTCTTAATGTTGATCTTTCTTTTACTCCTCATTATTTTTATTTTTGCTGTTCTTGTTGTTTGTTTTGCTTTATTTCCATTTCTTGATGCTTTGATATCTGGCAGTACCCATCTTCCTTCTTTACCACACTCGCTGATTCTAATTTTATGTCTTCTCATAACTATAAAAGATTACCATGCCAAACTGGTAAGCAATATAAGGTTCTGATTTAGCAACTCAAAATTCATATCCTTTTGTTCCCAAGTCATAATATAGCTCAATATTTCTCCTGTAGAATAAAGCACAGTGGTATAACAGTCCATGCAGAGAATTTGTTCATGTACATCTAGGTGAGGCACTATGACCCATATGGTTGAAGGAGTGTGCAGAATTGAAGAAGGCACTAAAATTAGGGTCAAAGACCTTGATTTTCATTCTAAGTCTCATTTACTAGCTATAAGCCTCTTCTACAAGATGCTTAATGATATTGAAAGTTTCTTCATTACATTAGGAATGATTATTTTTTATCTTACAAGGCTTTAGTGAGAATGTATTTATTCTCTGCAAAACATTTATTGAAAGTTCATAAGCATTGGACTACTGGTTGGAATAAGTTATAAATGAAAGAATATATGTGTGTTTAATGCATGGAAGGCATTCAATAAAATTTAAAGCAAGGTTTATTGGAAGGCCAGAGGAAGGAGTGGCTAATTCTAGTTGAAGAGACTTGGAAAGTCTTTAGGAAAAAGGTAATCATATAAGCGTGACCTTAAAGGATGGGGAAGAACTTTATTTATTATTTAGTTATTGTATTTATTCAAGATATATTGATTGAGCGATTACTATATTCCAGTATTCTACATCCAACAGATATAGTCATTAATGAAAAAATGTAACCCCAATGAAACTTATGTTCTAATGGTAGAAATATAGATAAATAAGTTTATGCATTGTCTTAGTCCATTTGAGCTGCTACAACAAAACACCATAGACTAGGTAAATTATAAAGAACATATATTTATCTGTAACAGTTCTAGAGGCTGAAAAGTACAAGATCAAGACACTGGCAGATCTAGTGTCTCATGAGAGCCTGCTTCCTAAAGGATGCCTTAAAGCCTCAGCCTCATATAGCATAAGAGATGAGCTAGTCCTCTTGTGCGTCTTTTATATGGACACCAATATCCATCACGAGGGCTCTGCTCTCATGACCCAATCACCTCACAAAGGCCCCACATCCTAATGCCATCACCTTGGAGGTTAATATTTCAGTATATTAATCTTGAAAGCACACAAACATTCAAACCACGGATCACACACAGAGAGACACATGTATATTATATGTAATATGTTTATAATATACTAGTTAGTGGTGGGTGGAATAGGGAAAAATACGGTAAGGCAAGGGATAGGAATTTTCATCACTTGGTTTTCAGGGAGTAAAACATTGAGATTGTAAATAACAGTGGCAGAGACGCCTCACTGAAAATGTAATAGTTGACTAAAAATCTGGAAGAGAAGGATGAGTCAGACTGTAAACAATGGAAGTGGTGAGAAGTGTTCAGATCTTGGATACATTCTGAAGTTAGAGTAGATAGGATTTGCTGATGGACCCACAGTGAGACATTAATAGAAGAATCTTTGGGAAAAGATAGTTCATTTTTAGGTACATTTAATTTGAGATCAATTAAATACTAAGTGAAGAGATCTTGAATTCAAGAAAGAAGTGATGTCACCAAATTTGGAGTCATCAACATATGGATAGGATTTAAAACCACTGCAGTGCATGAGACCTCCTTAGGAATGAGAGATAGAAGATGAAGAGACCAAGGACTGAACCCTTGGTCACTATAAACTAAGAGGCCAGGAAATGGGTAGGAATCAACAAAGAAGATTGAGAAAGAGTACCAGCAGTTTGGGCAGAAAGCCAAGACAGACTTGGAAGCCAAGAGGAGACAAATCAAATGGGTCAAATGCTAGTGATGAATCAAGAAAGAGTTATTTATTAATTCAACAAATACTAATTGAAGACCTACTGCATGCTAATCACTGTCCTGAGATGAAAATAGAACAACAAACAAAACAGATAAGCATCCTTGTTTTAATGGAATTTATCTCCTAGTCAACAAAGATTTGACCACAGGATTCAATATGTGTAGTCTTGATCATCCCCTGAGTAAGAGAATTCTTCCTGTCTGCAAGCCTTTGAACTGGGATATTGGCTTTCTCCTTCCTTGGAACTTGAACTGAAACCTTGTCTTTCCCTGGGCATGGAACCTGCTGGTCTTTGGAATGGAATCTGTAGTGTTGGTTCTCCTGGGTCTCCAGCTTGCCAACACATTCTGCAAATCTTGAAATTGTCAGCCTCCATAATCATGTGAGTCAGCTCCTTATAATAAATCCCATGCTTCCTCTCTCTATAGATAGACAGATGATATAGATAGATAGATGATAGATAGATAGATAGATAGATAGATGATAGATAGATAGATAGATAGATAGATAGATAGATGATAGATAGAGATAGAGATATATACATCCTATTGGTTCTGTTTCCCTGGAGAATCCTGATCAATGCAGATGTCAAGAGAGATTTGTGTGTTGGTTTGTTTATTAAAATCTGTAAAAAATAAGAACACATTGAATTCTGGTAAAGAAGATCCTGTGAGAGGAGAGAGAATAGATGATGTAGGAGTAAGGGGAGAATAGTTGCAGTGGTATTCTTGGAAAGAAGGGAGGGGATTTGATCTCACATAAAATAGAGATAACAGCTGTATTGAGTTGAATCGTGTCCCTCAAGATTCAAGTCCTAACTCGCAGTACTTGTGAATAACCTAACTTGGAAATAGGGTCCATGCAAGATGAAATCAAGTTAAGATATGGTCCTACTAGATTACTGTGGACACTAAAAATCCAGTGACTGGTGCCTTCTAAGAAGCTCGTGTGAAGACATAGAGACACATAGGGGGAAATGCCACATATCAATGAAGGCAAATATTGGAATGATACATCAATAAGCCAAGGAAAACCATGGACTCTCGGCAACCACCAGAAGTGAACAAGAGGCAAAGGTGGATTCTCCTTAGAGCCTTCAGAGGAAACACAGCCCTGCCGCCATTTTGATCTCAGTCTTGAGGTCTCCAGCCTGTGAAAGAATAAGTTTCAATTTCTGTTTTTTTAATGCACCCAGTTTGTGGTATTGTGTTTGGGCATACCTAGGAAACTAATCAATTTGCCTTAGTGACAACTGTAGCCATTTTGGGAATGGGAGCAGCAAAGTTATGGGAACATAAAATCCATGTTGTGCTTAAGAATGGCAAGTTATTTTACGGTCTGGATGACAAAATACAGTGATGGATATCTTAGAGGAGCTATCTGAGCTTCAAGATATCAATCCCTTTATCATTCCTTCTCTCAAAGTTTCTAACTTACAAAGCCAATGTACATAGAAAGGTAGCAAGAGGGGAATAAGTATCCATTCTATACATTTTTGCAAGTTCTCTGCAACTTGAAATGAATTCAATGGTCTCTGGTGAATGTTGCAATGAAGGCCAAAGTAAAGATTTCTTCACCTTAATGCCTCTGAGCTTTTGAGGCTGGATGTGGCTTCACTATCATGCCTGTAGGGCCCATAAGAGTGTCAGGATAGGCAGTCTGCTCAGGAACACACACCTGCTTCTGGAAGGCAGGCTGTGACTCTCTCCAGGTGGTGTGAGGAAGAAAGTGGAAAGAGAGAGGCCAGAAATGCCTCCCCCCGTGCACACACACACACACACACACACACACACACACACTATCCCTCTGGGTGTTCTCTTCTCTTTAAAAGCCTGGAGAGAGGAGTCAAGGAGTTCTGATCTAATAATAATAGGCCTTAAGTATCGGACTAAGAAATTTTACTTCAACTCAGTAGCAAAGATTACTTCTAGCTATGGAAATTTGCATATCTATAATGCTGTACAGCTCTTAATAGTACCCCAGTGGGCAAAGATAGTTATGGTGCTTCTTCAGTCTAATTACATGAAGCTTAAGCCAAAAAGCTATATATGAAAAAGTGTTTGAGTTCTAGCCAATGCAATATTTGATACAGCAAAATTCCAACAAAACAAAGAACGCAGAATTCCCATAACCCTTTTTAAAATAAATTTTATTCTCCTAGAGAAATCACAGGTTTCAGCTTCAGAACATCTGCATTTACCTTCTGACTCTGCACTTACTAATCAGATGATCTTGAGGAAGACATGTCACCTTCCTGACCCTCAGTTTCATCATCTGATAAGGAGAATTGATACTTGAACTAAATAGATCTCAGCCCATCTGTAGACTGATCCTAAGTCTCAGGTGTCCTGGTCAATCTCAGATAGCTGTTTCACCTCAAACATTAGCTCTTTTACTCTCAGAAATGTCCTGATTTATTCGTTCCATAGAGACATATGGTTACTCAATTTATATGTGACCCTATGAAAGCAACCTGAGAGTTTTAAAACGAAACACTTGTACATTGCAATAATGAGAACGAGGGTACCTAAGCAGTCTCCATAATGAAAGATGCTTTTTGTTGTTGACCTCCATACAGTAGCCTGCCTGGGAATGTGAGGTATGAATTAATTAAGGGCTCCAATGTATCAGTGAATACATGAACTTGTGATTTGGAGGGGTGAGGAGGCATTCTTGAAATCAAGTAAATCATTCCAGTTACTCAGCATATCACCAATGGATGTTTCTGCAGAAAAACGAACAAACAAACAAACAAACAAAAAAAAAAAAAAACCCAGGAGGCACATAGGTGCTAAGGTGGATGAAACATCAACAATATGCCAAGTACCATCATTTCAGCCAATATGCTATTTATATCCACATATAGATTTAAATATAATTAAATTGTATAACAACCTCATGCTGTAAGCATCAGGATGCCTATTGGACAACTGAGGGAGCAGGTGTTGGTAACATTCATGGACGGTTCTGAAGAGAGCTGAACAATTGATTAAATAACTTTTCCAATCCAGCAATGGAACCAGATTTTAGATCCATTTCTTCCCAAAGCTTTCCCTATTCTCATACCCATTGATCCTTAATATGATCCATTATTTCACAGTGGAGGAAATGTCTGAGAAAATAGAATGGGAGCCAGAGATAAAACTCAAATCCCAGTCTTTGCCCCATGGAGGTGATCTGAGCTCTATACAGAGGATAAGGTAAGAGCTCCTGACAATGTTATCAGACAAAACCAAGCCCAAAAAGACTGCAGAAGAGTTGGCTTGGGAAAATGAGCAACTGAAGCACAGCAAAACTGGAATCCAGTAAAGATGCAGCCTCCCAACAGGCACCAAGTATATAAAAGATAGCATTTCAGAGCTGTCCATGGCCTCCCCTGGAGCATATGGGGCCCATGTTCAGCAGTGATGAGGATATAGGAATACATACCTGCCCCCCTTAAATAGCAAGTCCAGAACTAGCAAAAGACTTTTGCTCATGAAAAGTGAACACTTCAGGCTGTTTCCTTATAATTCCACTCCCTCCCTCACTCAGCCTCCCACTGAGCTAAGGGTCTCTGCATTTCTACTAAGGCCTCTCAAGATAGAAAAAGTAATGAGGAATACTGCATTTCAACTTTTGATCTTCTCTGCCTTCTCCTCCCAGATGCCTCTTATTGTGGATTTTTATAGGAAAAGCAACAGGAAGGCAAAACTCCAGAGACTGTCACACTACATGACTGGGAATTTGTTCTTTTGTTTCTTTTCCAAGTATCTATCCTGTTTTTATTTTTTCAAGTAAACTCTACACCCGACATGGGGCTCAAACTCATGACCCCAAGCCCAAGAGTCACATGCTCTACCAAGTGGGCCAGCCAAGCACCCCTAATATCTATTCTGAGAGGCATTTTGTATAGTTCTGGTTACCAGACAGCATATGTCAGGTGTTCTGGTTGAAAATTCACCTCTGCTTTATTTAATTGAGAAGCTTGTATAAATCATTCTAGAAAGTTAGCCATAATCATGGCCTATTGGTTCTCCACAGATGGGGAAAGGGAATGAAATTCTCTAAACATAAATTTAACATAAACATAAATTTAAGGCATTTTGATAAATGCATATACTCCTATAAACTATGATCACAATCCAGATACACAACAATTGTATATTCCAACATTTCCACTGCCCCAGAAAGTCATGACTCTTTCCATTCAAACCCACTAGCCACTCAGCAGGACATCCCTGGCCCAGCTCCAGAGCAATCACTTTCTTGATTTTTATCACTGCAGATAATGTTTACCTATTCTTAAACTTCATGTAAAATGAGGCATATAGTGTAACTCTTTTGTGTTAGCTCTTCTTGTCATTTATCCACCTTGTATGCATTCATATGTTAGGTTTGTCCGTTCTTCTGTTGATGGACATTTGGGTTGTTTCCAGTTTGTTTGCTTTGGCTTTTTCTTTTGTTTTGTTGTTATGAATAAAGTTGTAATCAATATTCTTATACATATCTCTCTTATAGACTCTCTTATATGTTTTCATTTTTTGGAGTGAATAGGGGAGAAACTGATGTTTACAAAGTTGGTGTATATTTAGCATTATAGGAAATTACTATATAGTTTTCCAAAGTGTGCCATTTTACACTCCCCCTGGCAGCAGGGTCAGAGTTGCAATTGCTCTGCATTCTGTCCAAAATTTGGAAATTATTATTATTATTGACGTTTCTCTGTCTTTGATGTATCATTTTTCCCCCTATGGCTAATTTTAGGAATTTCTCTCTATCTTGGCTTTTAGCCATTTAACAATGATACATGTTGGCATTGTTTCATTTGTATTGATTTTCTTGTGACTCACTGAGATTCTAGAGAATTTGTAACCACTTCTAATACTTACCCTCTGGACCAAGACTGTAAATTGGAGTTAGAAGAGATAGATATAATCAGGTAGAAGAGGGAATGGTTTACCTAGTTGTATTCTTTGCTGAGCACCTTAGCAAGGCTCCAGACATCCTACTACTGGGGTCTCTATAATGAGTCTTCCTACCACCACTTCTGTCCTTGGGTTTCCATAAGAATCCCCTTTTTGTGAGCTATCTTAAATAGTCTTAAACCTTGCAACACAAAGAGTTAACATTTATCTACAACATTTATTATTAGAGGCATGAAGCATAAAGTGTGTTAGCCCATCTCTCTTCCCTTCAGAGCATTCCAGTTGTTATTCTACCCTGGGATCATGGAAATATCCTCACAGTACTTTCTTCCCCTTACCAATATTCACCTATTCTACCTATTACTTTCTCATATTCCTGAGAGGTAAAAATATCTATGTTTTAAAATTTTGTTAGTTAATTCCAAAGAAGCTATTGGTTACTGGTGCTGGTTTAGGACATTTGATCCCCAAGCCAGATGGAGCAGAGACTAGTGTGCTGCCCATATACCCTTGATCCTTACCACTCCAGTCAATTCTATACCACTTCTAACTGTCAGCATTCATTTACCTGAAGCTCCCTTTGGCTTCCAGAACCCACTCTCCCCATGCATGCAGTGATCTTAAAGTGCCAGAAATGTATGTACCAGTCTTCCTCTGGGAGCAAAACTCAGCAAAATGACTTAAGGGAATTGGTGTATGAACACAGCACCTCCTAAGACAACTCTCAGACATCCATTCTGTTCTGACTCCCAGAGTTTTCCAGAGGGATTAAGCTCCAGCTCCCCTAGTGGTCATTTATTTAGTAATACACTCCTTGATGGCACATTGGAATTCTTTCTGCCTTACTTCCCAGGGATCGACCCCAAATAACAATTTGCACTTGAGTCCTTGTCTCAGAGTGTGCTTCTAAGGGAAACCAGATCACATGGTCACATGTTAAGAAAAGGCTTCGATGCCTCAATCCCAAAGAAAGTCTTGCAAATGTTTATGTTCTTTCCTGGCTATCAGAATACATGTGCATGTTTATGCCTTGGAACAAGAATTCATTCCTAGCCATCAGTTTGGGTCTAAGTAACAATAACCTTGGATTCCCTGGAGATGACTCACTACTGTCTCTTGATTTGCAGCTAACCGTGTAATGGTTCCTTATGCTCTTCACCATCTGAGTATGAAATTTTCACGTGTGCAAGAAACACTCTTTGTGCCCTAGTCCTACTGCCATGCCTGCCTGCAGAGCATACCTGCAGAGGCAGGTATACCTGCCTCATTCCTATATTACCCATGGATGTGGATCCTCCACCATGCTGCTCATGGCATGCCATCCAATTTAACTGCCTTAAATATGGAAACAGAAGTGAACTACTGGGATGGTTCTTCCTACCTGCCAGGCTAAATGTCCTAATTCTTTCCTTTTGCAACACCATACTAGAAATTCTCTACTTGGAGTTAGCTGAGCCAGATGAGCCTAGATCAAACCATATGCTGGTTAGACTTAAAAGGTGTTTGATGAATCTTTTGTGTTACTCTCTTGTACTTACCTCCCAGAGGAAAAACATGTTTTTCTTCTTTCTCTCTCCTTTAAAGAAGCAAATATGGCCTCCCCTATGAAATATACCCTGTAAGCCTTGCTTCCTCCAAGAATCTTCTTTTTCTCCTTCCTTCTCCCACCACAGCCATCTCTTTTGTGAATTAGGTCAATTGATTTAAGTTCTTGATCCTTCTGTATTGATTTTGCTGTACAAAAATCAAAGAATTATAGATACTTAGAATAAGAGGAGGCTACAGAAGTCACCACCTCTGTTTCAGGAATGAGATAGACAAGACTTCTGAGCAATTTGTCTGAAGTCAAACAGGAAGTTAGAAACAGGACAGGGAATAAAATCTAGGTTTCAACATCTGTCCAGTATTCTTGATACACAGCAAACAGAATATTGGTATGAAAGTAGTTTGTAGTCTATGAAATACAATAAAAATATGATTAAAGAAATTGGAGACAAATTGCACATTCACATAATAAATATTTTGACGGCTTTTCATGTGCTAGGTACTGTTCTAGATGCAATGAAATGAAATAGAAAAAAAATATCTCTACTTTTGTGGAACTTACAATTTAATAGGTGAGACAGATAATTAATAAGCCCATAAATAAATGAATTACATAGCATGTTAGATATTTTAAGCACCAGAGTGAAAAATTATGCACAAAAAGGGAGTAGAGAAACCAAGAAGAGGTAATATTAATTATATTTTAAGATGGTTGTTGGGGAAAATCCTTGTTCATACAGTAATATCCAAGCAAAGGTTGATTTGTTTCAGTCTGCTTTCCCTGCATGGAAGGTTTTCCCCTTACTGCTCTCCTGACCAACTTGTACTCATTCTTGAAGACCCTCTCTCCAAGAGAACTTTTGTGACCTATCATCATTCCAGGTAAGATCTGCCAGGCCTATATATGTTTTGATCAATTATATATATCATGCTTTGAAATAGCACATTTATTTGATTGTTAGTGTCTTTTTCTCCACCACTAATCTATCATGAGTTCCAGGGACAGTAGTGTCTGTCTTTTTAGCATTATATCACCAGAACCCCACGATAGTGATGGGATCATAATAGGCACACATACATATTAGCTGCAGCTGATGTAAAGGTAGAGTAAAATTTCCATCCTCTCTATTCTGGATGGGACAATATGACTAACTTAATCAAAGTACCACAGCTGAAGTGATATTTAGGGATTTCTGAGGCTATGACTTAAGAAGATTTGCAACATCTTCCTGCATCTCTTAAAACACTCACTCTGGAATCTGGCTGCCATGTTGGAAGTCTGACTATGATGAGACTTCCATGCTGTGAGGAAGCCTGAGGTAGGCACATGGAGAAGGCATGTGACAGGAGAGAAACTGACCAACTGTCATGTGTTTCAGACCAAATGTCAACCTCCAGCCCCACTTGCCATATATGTGTGACCCCATAAGAGAATTCAAGCAAAATAGCTCAGCTGATCTCAGTGGTCTACAGAAGCATGGGGTATCATAATAAATTGTTGTTTTAAACCACTGAATTTTGGAACATTTTGTTATACAGCAGTGGATAAATGGAGCACCTAGAAAAATAGCATATTGAGACACTTAGAAAGTCATTTGAACATACAACAGCCATTAAAAAATAGAAAAGGTAAGTATGAATGGACCCATTTTATAGATAACAAAATACGAAGGCTATAGATATTAATTGACAGCTAGTAAGTGGCATACTCAGAATTCAGCTCTAGAATAAAAAGGGAGTCAATAGATAGAAAAGAGGATGAGATGAAAACCAAAGACTTCATGCCTTCAGAATATGGTTCATCTTTTCTCAAATTCTTAACTGACTTTAGCTGAAGTCAAAAATATATAATCCACGTTGTCTTTGATGAACTGAGTGGGCCCACCCATCATGAGAGGGCCTTACACATTAGCTATAATTGAAAAAAAAATCAAAATCTTTCTTTCCTGGACTAGCAATAGCCTCTGCCCTCCCATTTTCCAGAGCACATGGTCACCTGGGAAATACGTCCTCATACTCTTAGGTTCTTCTAGCTGCTCCTGGACTTGATCCAATCATTTAGTGACTACCAAGAAGCCCAACAGTGCAAAAAGTTCAAAGTTACTTCCTGTTAATTAACCCAGGCAGTTTTGAGGTTCCCAGCTGTGCAATTCATTTTCATGTGTGGTGTCCCCAATTAAACTAACTCTATCTGAAATTTCTGAAACCATAACTTGTTAATCAGTAGAGTGATGCACCAAGTTAATATAAGGTCAAGGGATTTTATTTAGGGGTTCCTCCAACACAACACTTCAAAATCATTTATCAGAGTAAAAACTGAATTTCACATACATATGAAAATAAATGTTTAGTTGTTAAAAGGGATGTATCAATGTCAAAAACCTGGCCTTTCCCTTAATGCTATCAACTAAAGGAAAGACCACTAGGTTCTTTCCTTGACTTGTCCAATTCTGTTCTTGCGTTTTGAAATACACGGTCCACTGATGACAAGCTATCCTTTCCATTCCTTTTGGCCAAAAGACCCACATGTTGGATGACTGACCAAGGATTTAACTATAAGCACCTACTATTGTAAATACTATTTCTTAAGAAAAACAATCTTTTTTCCTGCATATACTATATAAAAACATATTGATCGCAGTGCCTTCCATGTCAACAACTCCTTTGAAAGGAAATTGCCCATCCACAGGACCCACAGAAGTGGGCAATGCCAAGAGATATGGCTAACTGACCAGCCAGCCAACCAATGGCCCAGACGGTGCCTTGTCGCCCCACATTTAAGTGAAAATTCAGGCTGAACCAATCAAATCTTTCCACTCTCTGCAGTTCAAACAGAAAATCTGAGCAAAAGTAGCATCAGCAACAGAAGCAGCTGCTCACAGCCATAGCAGAGTGAGAGAACACACAGAGTCTCTAGTGAGCCAGAGTGATGAGTAGTCTATGAAATCAGAAATGAATCAAGGATGCAAACAGCCAGCTGGCAGTAAAAGGAAATTGGAGCAGATGTGAAATGGGGGGTCAGCCTGAGAAGGTGAAAGAAACGATGAAGTTCCTTCGCATAGCCTTGGCTCCTGAAGGTTCTTTGCCCTTTAAATTCTGAATAGGTCCTGGTTTGCATTCCTCTTCACAACCTCTTTTTTATGTAAGCTGGAGTGAGCTCAGGTCCTTCATCAGAATGTGGGCAATGTGCTTTGGAGTGGAAGTCACCCAGGACCCTGCCTCAAGTGTTGGTAGGGAAGCTGCTGCATGGTCTTGAGTGATCTGAGGGCTGGACGAGGAACCATGTCCCTCTGAGGGAGTTTGGCTTAAATTCTCCCCAGTAAACCGGTGTTGCTGGAGAGATGGGCTCCTGGCCCATCCAATGTTCCCACTAGGAACAGATAAAATCTTTGTGAGCAAAATTAAGCTTAGACTATTGGCCCACAAAACACTGAGCCATCTTCCTGGCTTTTCTGAAACCCGCTTCACATTTCAGAAAACACTGACATAGGGGCTCAGAGCGATCTCTGCAACCAGCCTATCTGCATTTAACCCTACTGAACCCTTTGTTTGTACCTGACCTCAAGCAAGTTGTTTAAGATCTTGCACCTCAGTTTCCTCATCTCTGAAATGGGATAATGAAAGTCCTTTCCACTTAGGTGGTTGGGAGGATTAAATGAGTTAACATCTGCAAACTGTTTATGATTAAGCTGCATTGAGGACAGGAAGAAGCTTATCCCTGCTCCTGATGTTGTCTTTGCAGTGAATTCATATTTGTGATTAAAACATGGCCTCCTTCACATTGTCTTCTTCTCCCCACTATTTTCAGGGGAAGAGGATGGGCTTTCCTTCGTGGGAGTTTGGAAGAAGAAATTGATATGTGTGGTATAATGGGCACCTCAAAAAGATACATCCAAATCCTAATCCCAGAAACCTATGGGTGTAATCTTATTTAGCAAAAGGGCTTTTACCGGTGTAATCAAGTCAAGACTGTTGAGATGAGATCATCCTGGGTTGTGTGTCCCCAAAACCAAGAACAGGTGTCATTTAAGAGAAAAAACACAGAGATATTTGATGGAGACCCAGAGAAGAGGTGGTGGGAAGCCCCATGTAAAGACAGAAGCAGAGATTGGAGTGATGTGACCACAAGTCAAAGAATATTAGCAACTACCTGAGGCTGGAAGGACCCTCCCCTAGAGACACCCATTGTACCTTAATTTTGGATTTCTGACCTACAAAATTGTGAGAATAGACTTCTGTTGTTTTAAGCCCCTCAGATTGTTTCAGCAGCCATGGGAGAACTGGTATGTGTGGCCTAGTCCCTTTTGCTGGGTGGGGGAGTCCATCGAGACCAGCTGAATGCTCCTCCATGTCAGGTGGTCACACAGGCAGTGCCCGGCAGGCAGGGCTAGAGCATCCGGCCCTGCCTGCTCCATGGTGGACTAATCCATCTAACAAAGAGAAACAATATCAGGAAGCTTGCCTGCCCACAGATATGTGTCATTTTCTTCCATTTCAGTTTAATCAGCATTAAAATAAATCCTTTCATCTCTGGGTCTTTCTCCTTCTTGTCCCGTTCACAGTAATAGGAACTCAGGAGGGTAGCTACAATCCAGCAGCTACAATGAACTTTGTTAGTTTTATCTTTGAATTAATCTCTATCTGCTCAAAGGGTAAGAGTGAAATTCTTTTATACAAGAACAGCTTTCATACCTACTTTCATTTTGAGCCACTTTGCATTTTTTCACCTTGTTTGTGGTTGATTTCTGAAGGTTTCTGCGCTGTACCAGGGTCCTATGATCTCAGTGCTGAGCATTGGAGGCTCGCTCACCTGTGGCTTGTTTTTTTAATTCATTCTTTCTTAATCTCTCTGTGCTAACCTGATGCTATGTTAGATTTGTTCACAACTTTGTGGACTTGATCCATCTAGTATCATCTCTTTCTTGTGCCCCTGCATCATGCCATTTACATGCCAGGTTCCTCTTCCCCATCTGTGGCTGAGGGACTCACAATCATGCAATAATAACCCTGTAATGGCCAGCAATGCTGCAATCCTGCTGTGGATGCTCATCTCATGGAACCACAAACACATGAAAACATGGCATGATGTTTTCACCGGAATTTTATACACAGTCATTTTTATGCTCTGTTTCTCTAATTCAATCCAATTGTTTTTCCATATACAAAATTTGGTCTTTCCTAAGTGACCCATGCCTGAAACTCCACACTCTTAAAAAAGCTATTATGCTTGTTAACCAAGTTATGTGATGCTTTGTGTTACTTCATAATGACCCCATACTCCTAGTTATTATTTGTTCAACTGAATTATAAAAACTTGGTATGGTATGGTCCCCAAACCTTGGTAGTGGTTTGGGAGTAGTGTCGCCTGAACCTCTAAGCTTTAGTGGGTCCCTTAAATCATACACACACACACACACACACATACACACACACACACACACACACCATATTCAAGGAACCAGGGATACCTTTTTTACTTGCAATCAGATACTTCATGCTAACGTAGTACAAGCCTTAACGATAAACATCCTCTCTTGTGATTCACACTACTCAGGCCCCAGGGAATGCTTCCCATATTTCATGCTCTATGTCCTTGAAGAAGAGATGACTGCATCCTAATGACTTGAAGGTTTGTAGGTTATACCATCTGCTGACTTTGAACATGGATGCTGCTTTAGAATCCAAGGAGGATTTGAGCGGAGGAAGTAGTAAGAAAAGACAGATTAATTAGTTTACCACATCCTCTCTTTCAGATGGCATGAATGCATTAAATTATTGCATAATAAGGAGAAGTGTTGCAGTAATGACAAGAGTCCATGTTCTAGTTTGTGGTACTAGTATGCAAGAAATAAGTAGAAAATGTAATATATTTAAATAGTGTATTTTCTTATTTATAACTTTTAAACATTTAAACTTGATATAAGATATGTGAACTTGCATTTATTCTCCCTCTCTGGGCCCTGCAAATGTGAAGGGAGGGATTTCCTGGAAGGAGGTAACCATGGCTACTGCCCCTACACCTGCCCTCTATTTAGCTCAGGACTCCTCCACATTTGGGAAATATCAGTGCATATTTGTCAGACACATTGAAGCTAAATATTAGGGGTTGAATCTTCTTGAGGGTATGAGAAAGCAACCTATTTTGAGATCCATATCTAAGGAACCTGAATAAGTTTATTAGGGGAACCCCAGGCAGAAACCAAAGTAACTCAGCTCCGGGGTAGGATTTGAAGAGCACCTCTGCAAGCAGAAACAGGAAAGTGGAGCAGGAAAAGTGCTTTTGAGAACTAAACAAAGTTTTGAAGATAGGACTTATCCCCAAAAGTACCATTTTCTTCTCCCATAAATGAGGAGGCAAAGTATTTCCTCTCACAGAAGAAGGAAACAGAGATCAAGGAAGTAATCACAGAAGGAAGACCGTGCAGGGGAAATGAGGCCCCTTCTGCAAGTTCCACATGTATGGATTTTCACATGCCACATACAAATACCACCACACAAAGGCTATGAGGCCTGAATTTTGGGCACATGCAACTTGTAGAGAATCCTACAATCATCAGGTCTGTGAAGATATGAGGAATGAGGTAGCCAGTATTCTCAAGATGACTGTGTGGTCGGGATGACACAGAAGCAGAGCTTTGAGGCCTGAGAAAGGAGAAGTGGGTGGTTGCATACATTAGCTACATCATAATTGCAGCAGAAATTACAAACTGGTTGAATTCATCACCTAGGTATGATTTTTCTCAACTTTTTTCACCTTTATGAAATGAAATCCTATACTAAGAATTTTCTCAGGCATAGCTGAGAAAGGGGTCATGCTATTGAAAATGTAGCAAAAATTCTGGTGCCTAGAGAGAATCATCCAGAAAAACATACTTCTTGCTGAATGACAGAGGAAAAGAAGGTGAAATGAGAATAAAGCAAACACATAATCAAGGCAAACGCTGTGCCTTCAGAACCTTTAATATTCTCTATTATGCAATCACAATCACACTAGGTGAAATCTGTTAAGAACCCTGAGATACAAATGGGTAATCTAGGATGCATAGAATGTAATTAATATGCCTGAGACTGTGGAGCTAGTGAATGGCCCTGCCAGGATTCAAATTCAAGACATGCCCCCTTAAAGCCCTGATTCATGGCACTTAGCACTCTGCTTTTGGCCCCAGTACTAATACATATAACTGACTTAACACTGCAGGCAGATGACATTTGTCACTAGTGCATTCATTTCCTATTGCTGCTATCTAGATTACCGTGCTCTAGGTGGATGATACCAACACACACTTGTTATGTTCAAATCCAAAATGGGACTGCAGGGCTGTACTCTTTTTGGAGCTGTAAAGGAAAAATCTGTTTCATTGACTAATCCAACTTCTAGAAGCCACTTTCACCTCTTTGCTTGTCTTCTTCCATTTTCAAATCCTATCATTTTGCTGCTATTATATCTCTTTTTTCCTGACTTTGGCCCTACTGATCCCCCTTCTAAGGACCTTGTGACAACATTGAGTCAACCTGGATAATCTTTCCATCTCAAAATCCTTAACATGATTACATTTACAAAGTCCCTTTCACTGTATAAGGTAACATATTCACAAATCCTAGGGATTAGAACATGGACATGTCGGTGGGGGGCATTATTCAACCTACTAATAGTCCCTTGTAGATTGATCGTGTCAAGGCACGTTGTAGATATTTGCCTTGAGTGCTGGTAGAGTTCAGAGCCTCCCACAGACAGTAAGAGTCAGAGTCTCTCCCTGGCCTACTGCCTGCCTGCATTAGACAGAACCTGGAGTTTTATGACTACAGAACAAAATGCTCAGAGAGATAACAGGGGAGTCAATGTAAGTGACAACAGGATAAATGGTCTTTGACTAATAGACTCCTACTTTAGATAGAGGCCCTGCCCCAAAGGCCCTGCCTTGGTAGAATCTACACAGCCAAGTGTCCACAGGTTTCCTGGGATGGGGTTAGTCTGGAGAAAGTACTTGTTCAAGGAGAAGGAACCTTCACCCCAGAAGAAGAGGTGAAATAATTTGCTTCAAAATTATACACATAATCACATGATCCATAAAAATGAAATAGTCAAGGAAGTTAAACTGAGCAAGTTCTCATGCACCGTACCTCAACTCTGGAAGCTTCCCCATCATGGTCTTTGGTTTCCTCATCTGCAAAATGGCAATGGTAATGCCATGGTAATGTAATGTTGGGAGGATATAATGGATTACAGTTTACACTGTAGATGGCTCACCCCAATACTTGGCATGTAACCCAAAATAACAGCTTTTCTTCACTGTGGTTCAATTTATATCCAGTTTGCTTCTCAGACTGGTTGTGTAACCTCTGGCTCTGTTTCTACAATCTTTGCTTTTCCTCACTGATAGACAGAATAATAAATATTTACCTAAGAGGTTACTAAAATAAGAAAATTTTATCGGAGGTCACAGTTCACATGCTATGCACCATATTGCTGGCTTGTGACTCATGGTTTATGTGACATTTATGGAGTTCTGAGGAAAACACATAAGAGGTATATTCTACAAGCTTGATGCATTTGAGAGCTAAGAGCCAAATGTATTCTAGCAAATGCATTCATAGTGAGTGAGTAGCTATGCTAATCATGTGCATCTCTGTTCTGTTCTCTGCTTGTGCCAGAAGGTCTCCTCATTCTGTAATGTCTTCTTTCTCTTCTTCACAATATACTTCAAATCCCTCCTCCTCATGGGATATATCCCTGACCTTTCTACTGCTCTCTCATTTTCTGCCCCTGTATCCTCAATGCTGGGATTTTAGCTCTCAGTTCATAAGTAGCTTGTGTTTTGCCTGTGAAAAAGTCATCTACTGTGTTATACACATGCAAACATGACTGTGTTCTCCTCAGAGTTCCCCCAAACAGAATCACTTATTTCTCTCTGTGGACTTAACATGGCCTTTCTAGAAGTGAACACTAGACTTCTAATAGAGGGTAGCACAGCAATCATCTTAGTTTGGGTTCACTATCAGAGAATTCTAGAACAATGCAGAACATGATCCTCAGAGTTAGCCCACCTGAAGGGCTACTGAGCTGGGGTATTTCTACACAAACTTTTGTAATCCTTGTTTGAAGATTGCTGGGGGAGTGGGAATGGATTCCCCACTATTTCTAGTTGGTCACATCATGGGCAGAATGAACTTAAGCCTGTGAGAAGAGAAATCAGGTATGGGTGTTAGAAATCCATCAGGGTGAGGGGATGTGGGAGGGGCACTGATAGCCCCCACCATAGGAGCCAAAAACATAACATTGGAGTCAATTAAAACTGGAATTTCAGGGAAATTTTCTATTTAGTTCTCTGCCTATTTTTCATTCAGTTTGGTTTTATCGTTATTGAGTCATATGAGCTCTTTATATATTTTGAATATTAATCTCTTATCAGATATATGGTTTACAAATATTTTCTCTCATTCTACAAGTTGACTTTTCATTTTGTTGATTGTTCCTTTTGCTGCACAGAAACTGAAGTTTGATATAGTCTCATTAATTTTTGCTTTTGTGATTTGTGTTATTGGTGTCATACAAAAAAATAATTTCCAAAACCAATGTCAAGGAGCTTTTCCCATATGTTTTCTTCCAGGAATTTTACAGTTTCAGTTGTTATGTTGAAGTCTTAAATTCATTCAAGTTAATTTTTGTATAAGATAGGGTTCCAGCACTTTCTTCTATATGTGGATATCCAGTATTGCCAATACCAGTTATTGAAGAAACCATCCTTTCCCCACTGCATATTCTTGGCTCCCTTGCCAGATACTGGTTTATTGTATATGTGTGAGTTTATTTCTGGGTGGTCCACTGCATTCCGCTGATTTATGTCTTTATTTTTATGCCAGTACCACTCTGTTTCAAATACTTTTTGAAGTATAGTTTGCAATCAGAAAGTGTGACACTTCCAGCTTTGTTCTTCTTTCTCAGAATTGCTTTGGTTAATTAGGGTGTTTTGTGATTCCATACAAATTTTAAGATTTTTTAATTTCTGTGAAAAATAGCATTGGGATTTTGTTGAGGATTGCACTGGATGGCTTTGTGTAGTATGAACATTTTAATAATATTAATTCTTCCAATCCATGAACATGGAATATCTTTCCATGTGTTTGTGTCTTTTACAATTCCTTTCATCAATATTTTATGGTTTTCAGTGTACAGAAATGTCATCTCCTTGGTTAAGTATATTTGTAAATATTTTATTGGTTTTGGTGTTCTTGTGAATGAGATTATTTTACAAATGGCCAATAGGTAGGGGCACTTGGCTGACTCAGTCAGTAAATAATGCAACTCTTCATCTCAGAGTCATGAGTTCAGACGCCATGTTGGGGGTAGAGAGCTACTTTTAAAAATGGCCAATGGGTACATTAAAAGGTACTGTACAGCACTAATCATCAGGAAAATGCAAATCAAAGTCACAATGAGATATCACTTCACATCTATTAGAATGACTACCATCAAAAGATAAAAAGTGTTGGGGAGGATACAGAGAAAAGATAACTCTTTTGCACTGCTGGCAGTGATGTAAAATAATGCAGCCACTCTGGAAAATAGTATAGAGGTTCCTCATTTCTATGTTTATATGTTTACCACAGCATTATTAATAACAATAGCCAAGAAATGAAAACAACTTGTCTGTCAATGAATGAATGGCTAAAGAAGATGGGAGACAGATAGATAGATCACATGGATATATCTTGAGGGCATTATGCTAAATGAAAGAAGCCAAGCAAAGAAAGACAAATAGTGTATATCATTTATATGTGAAATCTAAAAAAGCTAAACTCATAAAAAGGGACAGTAGCTGGTGGTTACAAGGGAACTGGGGAGTGGGGGAAATGGGGAGATGCTGGTCAAAGGATACATGCTTCCAGTTAGAAGATGAATACGTTCTGAGGATCTAATACACAGTACTGAATAATTAATAATGCTATATTATATACTCAAAAGTAGCAAAGAGAGTAGATCTTAAATGTTCTTACCACAAAAACATAAATGATAATTATGTGACATGATGGAGTTATTAGCTACCTCTATGGCAGTAATTACATTGTAATATATGTATATAAAATCCAAATCAACGCACTGTACACCTTAAGCTCAATGTTATATGTCAATTAAATTACAACAAAATTGGAAAAAACTGGATTCAAAACCCTGTTTCTACTAAGTACTATATAGTCTTAAATTACTCTAATTCTTTTCTCTAAACCTAATTCCCATTTAAAAAAATAGATATTATAATAATACCTACTTTGACACTGTAATAAGGATTAAATAAAATAATAGAATTAGTATGCTGCCTAGTACATTTAAATGATAGCAGTTATTATTATTGTCATGCCAGTATTAGCATAACACAATAGTCTGCACACAAAAATGCCTAATAAATATTTATTGAATCTAAATTTATTTATATCAAAAGTCTATAAAAAAAACTCCAAAAGACATTAACTTGAATTTTCCTTATTTATATTTTTCCACCACACTAGCCAGAATGACAGAAAATTACAGATGTTATTGAAAATAGTTCTTCAAACGTCAGGAACACATTTTAATATATGTTAACAGAATGACTTTGCTTTCCAGCACTCTACAAAAAATAAACTAATTAGAAGGAAGGAAAGAACATAAAAAGAAAAATATTCTTCAAACAGGACATGAAAAGAGAGCTATTCTTCAAATATTTATAGGGTTTTGGCCCCAGAGTCTCCCATGTTTTCATTCTAATTCAATAGCCTCGGGAAGATGGGGGAAGGTGAATGTATAATGTGGTGATGGGGAGAACCTCCAGAGAATTACAAGGTTGAGAGACTTTGCATCAGGCTAGGAAGGTCTGAAAGGTATTCTCTGCCTCCTTTCTCTGGTATTAGACAGTGGGTGGGAACAGACTGGAGGAAAGAGGATTTTGAATATGGAAGATTTAGAAGGAACAAAGATTCTGAGAAATGAAGAAGAAACTTTGGTTGTTGCAATAGTTCTGGTTTTCAGGTTGCAAGCTACAGAACTCTTATGTCGGGGGGTGGGGGGTGGGGGGATGTTACTAACAGGAATCAGGGGACAAATTTTAGGTCCAAGATTTGGGAAGGGTTTTCTAGACCTCAGTACAGTGCTGGATGGTCTTTTCTCCCAGGAGACTGGTGTCATTAATATGACTCAGCTCCACTAGCTCCTGATCCTCATGTGACATTCCCAGGAGACAGAGCAACTCAGCCAGGGACAGCTGGCTCTGCTCTGGTGGGTCAACAGTGCTGACAAGGAGAGCCCCATGACACAGAAGCAGCCAGCCCCTGCCACTTAGTGCTGGTCTATGCTCTGTCTCTCATGCTTGGTTCTTCTCCTTGGATGCTCCTGGAAAGTTAGAGTGGGGTAAGAGTTTCTTTCATTGCAGAAGTGTCTTTGACTCAAGAATTTTAAAATACAGGATAGGGCCCAGAAAACAGGTGCTGGTGACTTTAAGGCAGCCAAATGAAGGGCTGAAATGCTGAATGTGTTTTCCAAATTGTTCAAACTAATTCACTTAAGATAGTGAGCTTGAGATTCAGGATAGAAGAGAAGAAATAAGCTGAAATAAATCAAAGAATGAAAATATATTTGAAACACAGGAGGAAACTTTCACCAATGTTGTGTCATTTAATCCTAATCATACCCTGATGAGGAGTCAATACTCCCATCCCATAAAAAAGGACAGTGATGTAACTGGACATGATCTTTATACTAGCTCTCATCTCACACCACATGCCCTGGCCATGTATGTGCTCTGCTTTCTGGTGGAAGTGGCCTCAGTGAAGGCTTATACCCCTCCCACATTTATTTATTAATAATTTTAATTGAATTATAACTTACATACAATAAAGTACACAGATCTTAATTGTTAAGTTCAGTAAGTTGGTTCCCAGATCATCATTACCTCTCACCATACCACAGATTGATTCTATTGCCCTGGATATGTGCTTTCTGCTCCTTCCCAGCCATTTGTTCAGCAAACACAGTTTTGATTTCTATCACTTCATGTGGACAGATGCATTACTACCTACTCTAGGGCTGACTTATTTTACTCGATGTAATTTTTTTTTAATGTATCAACCTATGTTATTATGCAGGTCAACTATCCCTTTTTATGGTTGAGTAGTATTCCATTGTAAGAATATACCATCTTTTTCTTTTTTTCTCCTCTTCTTTCTCCCCCCCTTCTCCTCACCCTTCTTCTTCTTCTTCTTCTTCTTCTTCTTCTTCTTCTTCTTCTTTCTTCTTTCTTCTTCTTCTTCTTCTTCCTCTTCTTCTTCCATCTAATAATGGACATTTCAGTTTTTCCAGTTTGGAGCTGTTAAGAATAAAGTTGCTATGAACATTTATATATGAATCTTTCTGTGCACATATGTAGCCATTACTCTTGGGTGAATATCTAGGAGTGAATTTGCTGGATCACAGGGTACATATGTATTTAACATTAGAAAACATTGCTAAACCATTTTTCTGAAAGTGCTTATATTTTACGTTCCCATTAACAATGCAAGAAAATTCATACAGCAATTTCGCAGTGTGGCAGGATACAAAATCAATGCCCAGAAATCAGTGGCATTTCTATACACTCACAATGAGACTGAAGAAAGAGAAATTAAGGAGTCAATCCCATTTACAACTGTACCCAAAAGCATAAGATACTAGGAATAAACCTAACCAAAGAGGTAAAGGATCTATACCCTAAAAACTACAGAACACTTCTGAAAGAAATTGAGGAAGACACAAAAAAGATGGAAAAATATTCCATGCTCATGGATTGGAAGAATTAATATTGTGAAAATATCAATGCTACCCAGGGCAATTTACACATTTAATGCAATCCCTCTCAAAATACCATGGACTTTCATCAGAGAGTTGGAACAAATCATCTTAAGATTTTTGTGGAATCAGAAAAGACCCCAAATAGCCAGGGGAATATTAAAAAAAGAAAACCAGAGCTGGGGGCATCACAACGTCAGATTTCAGGTTGTACTACAAAGCTGTGGTCATCAAGAGAGTGTGGTACTGGCATAAAAACAGACACATAGATCAATGGAACAGATAGAGAATCCAGAAGTGGACCCTCAACTTTATGGTCAACTAATATTCGACAAAGGAGGAAAGACTATCCACTGGAAAAAGGACAGTCTCTTCAATAAATGGTGCTGGGAAAATTGGACATCCACAGGCAGAAGAATGAAACTGGAGCATTATCTTACACCATACCAAAGATAAACTCAAAATGGATGAAAGATCTAAATGTGAGACAAGATTCCATCAAAATCCTAGAGGAGAACACAGGCAACACCCTTTTTGAACTTGGCCACAGTAACTTCTTGCAAGATACATCCATGAAGGCAAGAGAAACAAAAGCAAAAATGAACTATTGGGACTTCATCAAGATAAAAAGCTTCTTCACAGCAAAAGAAACAGTCAACAAAACTAAAAGACAACCTACAGAATGGGAGAAGATATTTGCAAATGACGTATCAGATAAAGGACTGTATCCAAGATCTATAAAGAACTTATTAAAGTCAACAGCAAAGAAACAAACAATCCAATCATGAAATGGGCAAAAGACATGAACAGAAATCTCACAGTGGAAGACATAGACATGGCCAACATGCACATGAGAAAATGCTCCGCGCCCCTTGCCATCAGGGAAATACAAATCAAAACCACAATAAGATACCACCTCACACCAGTGAGAATGGGGAAAATTAACAAGGCAGGAAACCAGAAATGTTAGAGAGGATGTGCAGAAAAGGGAACCCTCTTGCACTGTTGGTGGGAATGTGAACTGGTGCAGCCACTCTGGAAAACTGTGTGGAGGTTCCTCAAAGAGTGAAAAATAGACCTGCCCTATGACCCAGCAATTGCACTGCTGGGGATTTACCCCAAAGATACAGATGCAGTGAAACGCCGGGACACCTGCACCCCGATGTTTCTAGCAGCCATGTCCACAATAGCCAAACTGTGGAAGGAACCTCGGTGTCCATCAAATGATGAATGGATAAAGAAGATGTGGTCTATGTATACAATGGAATATTCCTCAGCCATTAGAAACGACAAATACCCACCATTTGCTTCGACGTGGATGGAACTGGAGGGTATTATGCTGAGTGAAATAAGTTAATCCGAGAAGGGCAAACATCATATGGTCTCATTCATTTGGGGAATATAAAAAATAGTGAAAGGGAATAAAGGGCACAGGAGAAAAAATGAGTGTGAAATATCAGAGAGGGAGACAGAACATGAGAAACTCCTAACTCTGGGAAACGAACAAGGGGTGGTAGAAAGGGAGGTGGTGGTGGTGGGGGGTGGGGGTGACTGGGTGACGGGCCCTGAGGAGAGCACTTGATGGGATGAGCACTGGGTGTTACTCTCTGTGTTGGCAAATTGAACTCTAGTAAGAAAAAAAAATGCAAGAAAATTCAAGTGACTTCACAATCTCACCAATATTTAGTATTGTCCATTTTTAAAATTTCAGCCATTTAGGGGAATGTATAAATGATATTTCACAGTGGAGAGAAATGTGGGGACTAGGTTAGCAATGATTGCCTATATAATAAGATAAAATATTGCACAAAGAGAATAAAAATATCCATATCTTACTAAATGGCTCAGCCATCAATAGACTTACATGGTAAGTTTAAATTCTAAAGAATGTTGTAAGCAAAATTATGATGTATTTGTAACAGGTAGGAGGAAAACTGGAACATGAGTTGGTGGTAGATACAAAGGAAGGAAATGTAAAAGAAAGAAAAATTCTCATTTTCCAGGCCTCATTAATTAAATCTGAAAACTGTAGAGGAAAAAAATGAACATTTAATTTGTATATAAACATGGAGATAAATGGCACTGGAAATGGTTGTCCTCGGTGAGAAGAAATTAATTTGGAGAGTGGTCAGGAATAGTCTTTTCCAGAACAACACTGTGGAATGACTTTACTTTTTGTACTAAATGCATGCATAATTGCTAAAAGTTTTTAGAAAGTAAAACTTAAAAATAGTGAATTTAAGAATCTGAGTTTAAAGAGAGACAACTCCATGAACTAGCAGTGTCTCTAGGTCCTGTAGATCTCAGTTCCCTTTTCTGTAAAATGAGGATAATTAAACCTATTTTATAGTTTTATAAAGATGTTCATGAACTATGAACATCTCACTACTACTAAGATGAAGGCCGTAGGGTCTTTAATTCAGCAGTTATCTGGATTGAAATCATTCAAGGCAGTCCTATCCATAATCTGTAAATCCTAATATCTGGCCTTGAGACTCAAAGATTTGTATTTGGTAAAATATTTGGTGAAGCTTTAGTTAATCCTGATGCCCAGTGTAGCTTGCTGAGCATGGGCTGGGACACCAGACCCACTTGATTTCAATCCCTGTCTTGCATAGACTAGTAACCTAGGAAATTTCCTCAAACTGCCTTGGCCTCTGTTTTCAAACTATTTGGATAGAGTATGATGATTTCTCCTGCATACAAAACCTTCGGCACTGGGCCGGCCATTGGCAGGCATTCAATAAATGTGAATTCCCTCACCCTCCATGAATCAGTTTTGTCTCTGATATAAAATTATCTTGGCACATTACAGAATCAGACAGTTATAATAAAAAAACTCCAGACATTGAATTGAATCCAGCTTCAATTGTACAAACTACCAACAGCTGGTTATTGAGTGACTGCTATGTGCCCAGCATTCTGTTAGATGCTGTGAGGACAATTAGCATTTTAGGAACAGAAGTTTATGTTGTAAGAGGTCACCTTGACAGACGGCATCAATGTAAAGACATTTCAGAGGCAGAGAATTGTTAAAGATGGAAGGCACCTTAAAAGATTTCTGGTTAAACACCTCCATTACATAGAGAAAGGGACAGGGGATCTGTGAAGTTGGGATCTCCTCCAAAGTATAGAGATAATAAAGGAGAAACATACCAGACTCAAGTGGAACAATCCCTAGAGCACTTTTCTTTAGTGTAATAATGATTTCCACAACTTTAAAAAAAAAATATTGTCAGTTGAAATATTTCTTCTAATCAAATAGGTCATGGGAATTTAATATATGAGACCAAGCCTTCTTTGTTTGACATAAGATTCAGATGTCCAGAGTAAATACCCACTTGGAGTCTTCATGGGAACTGTCAAAAACTGGCTATCCAAATATCTCCATCATAACCTGTCAATAAGACAAAGGTGAATTTATTCCTTACTGAGATAAAGGAAACATCATCTTTGCAAAGCTCCTGTACGTGCATATAAATACTTCCAAAGATAGTCATTGCTGTTATTAGTATAAAAATTCTATCAATGTATATCACAAATGCAAAAGATGAAGAAAAGAAAAGAGGGAAGGCAAAAGGAAAGGGGATGAGAAAAGGAGGAAAAAGAACTCATGTTTAGTGAACTTTTACCATGTACCAAGTACCGCAATAAGGTGGCAGCACATCTTGACTTATTTGTCAGATCCCATTGTTATCAATGTTATCTGGTTTGCAGATGAGGAAAGTGAAGCCCAGAGACCAGGAAGTCATGTTTCCAATGTGTTGTAAAATGGGCTGGATTTATACATATTCTAACAACTCTCCGTGATCAGGGGTTGTTTTCCTCACATTAATCCTGAGGAAATAAGGGCAGAAATTGACACAGATAGCTCTAGCTCACAGAGATATTCTGATGTATCCCAGGCACAACTCTAGATCTATCTACTCCTATTATTCCCACAATTTTTGTGGCTCAAAGGCTTAATACTAGGAATATGTCCACTTATTGAACTTCATTTTCAATTTTGTAATATTTTGATGTTTTTTGTTGCATGAAGTAAGAGTAAAATTCATTTTGAGAAAAATACCTTCAGTGATCTCAAAAGCAATGATAATATTTTATTTTAACAGTTTGTGTTCCTAAGAAACAGAATACAGTTACATTAAGGAAGTCCACCCAGAGGCAGACATTTGTGCTTCTATTCATTTAACCAACAGGTATTTCAAGTACCTTATGGACCAAGAATCATGTTAGGTATTCGATCATGGCTTTTAATAGCAATGACACTTCTTAATCCTGATTAGATGCTGCTTTTGTTGAGAAGAAAGAGAACAAGTGGCCTAAGGACAAGGTGCCCTGAGTAGTTAACACTGATAATACTGGTTACCACCTTATTGCATATGTCCAGCACTCATGTCACCTTCACAGGTATCAAGTAAGCACTGCCACTATTCTCATAGATAATGGAGCCATTGCTGAAAGTGGCTATGTAATTTGCCCAAAGTCATACAGCTTTTAAGTGGTAGAGATGATGGTCAAAACCAAATGTCTGAACCATTAAGTCTTCTGATGGAAGCACATGGTGTGATAGAGTAAATAGAAATATTGCCCATGTGTAGAAGCTGAAAGCTAACACACCTTTGCCAGAAAACCCAAGCCCATGAAATGAGCTAGGAAGTAGTACCAAGATATAAAAGCTAAATAATGAAAAATTAGTCCAAGTAAAGACAGTGTGGAGGCAAGATCAAGTTAGATGCATGAGACCACTATACATAGCAATGAAACCAGAAAGCTAGTGTTTTCATCATATTTACACTTGTACCTTATTTAAAAGGTCATGTGAGTTCTCTAAGCCATTCTCTGTGATTACATAGCCATGAACACCTGAGAATATATAATAGACTCTTTGAAACTTGAAAAAATAGGATTTATTTCTCATGCCAGGAATCTTGTAAAATAGTTTACAGAGGAGCCAGTCATAAATTCTCATCGCATAAGGGAGTACTGAGATTAATAAAATTTTGAAGAAGAAAATGCACCCTCCCAATAGCAGCAAAGTCCCCATCTATAAGGTTAAGAATTAAACTAAAGTAAGGATTCATTCAGTCAGTCAGTAAGTCATTCTCAATAAATGTTTTGTGAGCATCTTACTTGCATCAAGCTCTGTTTAAGATATTGGAAGTAGACTAAAATATAGAGATAACAAAATACCTGGACTCATGCGGTGATATTTCAGTGAAAAGAAGAGAGACACAAAACAAGCTAAAATTAAAGTAATTCTGACAATGTCAAGTACTGTGAAGAAAATTTAAGAAGAGCGATATGAGGGTGTTATTCTGTATGTTGGCAAATTGAACACCAATAAAAAATAAATTTATTATTAAAAAAAGAAGAGCAATATGATAAGAAGTGGCTAGAAGAGAAAAAACTGCTTCCCATGAGCTTCTCAGAACAGGCATCACCATGAGCACTGAGAGATGAATGACTAGAAGCCAGTATGTAATCTTCCAGGTGAAGGGTGTACTAGGGAAAGGGAATAGCAAATCCAAAGCCTAGGACATGAGCTGAATTGGGCACACAGAGTTAATGAAAGGAGATGACTGCTGGGTGGTAAGCAAGGGGAGTTTGAGATTAGTTTTTAGAAAAAGTAATGGGGAGAAAGAGAGGAAAGAAAGAAGAAAGGAAAGAAAGAAGAAGAAAGAAGAAAGAAAGAAAGAAAGAAAGAAAGAAAGAAAGAAAGAAAGAAAGAAAGAGAAAGAAAGAAAGAAGAAAGAAAGAAAGAAAGAAAGAAAGAAAGAAAGAAAGAGAGAAGGAGAAGGAAGGAACGCCTGAGTGGCTCAACGGTTGGGCGCCTGCCTTCGGCTCAGGTCATAATTCCGGGATTCGGGATCGAGTCCCACATCCGGCTCCCTGAGGGGAGCCTGCTTCTCCCTCTGCCTGTGTCTCTGCCTCTCTCTCTCTTTCAGTCTGTGTCTCTTGTGAATAAATAAATAAATCTTTAAAAGAAAAAAAGAGATGGGAGAGAGGAGGAGGGAGGATAAGAAAGAAAGTCATGATGAGCTAGATTTTGTCACATTTCGAGGGCCATGTTATATAGTTCATATTTCACTCTGGGTGCAAAGGGAAACCATGGGAGGATTGTATAGTAGAAATATAAAGTCTATTTAACAAATCAATAAATGTATTAATAGATTTATTTATATAAATTTATATTTATAAACACATTTTATAAATATAAATTTTATATTGGATTTTATATCAGAATTTGGAGGATCTTTAATTGGAGTAGGAAAGGGTTGATATAATCTGGTTGATAGTTTTAAAACACCACTGTAGCTACAAATCGTAGGGGGAAAAATTGAAGCTATTTTATTACTCCAAGCAAGAGATAGTGGCGGTGTGCGGTAGTCTAGGTCAGTGGAGATGGAGAAACCCAAGTATATGCAGGATGAGTCACGTAGGGAAGAACACCTGCCACCTGCCACTTCTCAGTGGCTGAGAGGCTGGAGAGAAATGTAATCAAGAACAACTTCACATGTCCCCCTTGAACCATCAGGTAGGGTAGTGTTACATACTCAGAGATTAGCAAGGGACAGATCTGGGGATGCAAACTAGAAGGACTTCTTTTTTGATGTTGTGAATTTGAAATTCCTTTAGATATACAAGAGGAACACTCAAATAAGCCATTTAAAAAATTCTCCAGCTCAAGGGAGTTTTGAAGACAGAACATATAAACTGGGGAGTCATTGGCTTATTGGTGTTATTTAAAGCTAAGGACACAGATGAAGTCACCTAGGCAAGAGTGGGTAAGAGAGGAAATGAGAACATTCCCCAGAGCTGAGAGCTGCAGAGCACAGCAGAATACTTCCCATTGGTGCTGCACTAACAATATATCAAAGCTTCACTGAAGTTGAGGGGGAAATTTTGCTCTTGAAAAGTAACACTGTCTTACCGTCCAGGGAAGTTGTCAGAGCTAAGTCCAAGATGAAGGAGAGATCTACAGCTGGAGGGACCACACAGAGTATAAAGGAAGTTCAGTCCCTTAGGGGAGATATCTCATTGCTGCCCTCACCCAGACCCTTTATTTTCACTTCTTTTAAAAAAAATGTATCTTATTTCATTTGATTTTTTTCTTTTTCTTTATATAAATTAGCCAATGTATTTTGCATCATTAGTTTCAGATTAGTTTCCAATAACTCATCAGTTGTGTATAACCTTTATATAGCATCATAAGAAATTAAGAGGAGAGGTACTCTCTATCTCTGTCTCTAGCTGTCCCTGTCTCTCTCTCACACACACACATATACACACACAGACACACACACCTGAAACCAAAAGTGAAAACCCCAAAGAGCATTATGTCTGGGCTCTATCAAAGATCTCACAGAAGCTTTAGAGTGTCCATTTAAGAGTACTGAAATCAAAGGGAGGAACAGTTATGGCCAAGAGAGATATTCAATTCCAGGTCCAAGATTTCTCTGTATTCTGGCTCATTATGAGAAAAATATGGGTTGAGGACAAAGAAAGAAACAAATAATACACAAAACAGCTTGAAAAAGATCAGAGTAGATGGAGGATTTTAAGTCCTGAGGACAAAGGACAAAGTACTCTACTCATGTATATAGAGCATTCATGGTCATGGGAAACAAATGATGCCATCCACTGCCATAACTGCCAGGGTAGAGTGATTGCAGATGTGGGACACTACAGGATGTGCAATGAATGAGATCTGAAGGTTATTAGTTGTAAAGGTCACTTTATACTCAAAGAAATAGGTATTGATACATGTTATAATACTATAAAATAGTTCTCCCATATTTCTCTTCTTCCTCCATTAATTCCCTCTCTCTCTCTTTTATGTACATAGATTCATAATATCTTCATAATTTCTGGACCATGCACATTTGAAGGAATGCCAGGTTTCTCTGTGGATCTGTGAAATGGGGAGAATGTAACAAAAGAGGAAAGCTGATCTTTTCTCCATACTCATTATAAGAGGAATATATACATATATATATACTTAATATATATATTATACACTTAATATATACACTTTATATATATATATATACACTTTATATATATATTCACTTAATTTTGATGGAAGTGTCATCTAATATTCTCAGTTTCATCTTCAGTTTATGAACTTCTTTCCACCAAATGAATTTACTTCCGTGAGAAAAGTCAAATGATTTCGTGGAGGTTTTCAAAGCTTCTTTGACATGAAGAAGCTTGTTCAGCATACAGGTGCACACTACAATGAAGAAAGACTATGACTGTATGCTTGCAGCTTTTCACCAAAGAATAAGAAGTGTCCTTGCTCTGGATTTGTTATGTTTATGCAAACATTCTATCATTTGGTTCATTCTTTCTGTTGAGAGTGAAACACAAGGCCAGACCATCTGAATTTGAAACCCATCTCTGAGGCTTATTTATTATGTGGCTTTGGACAATTTACTCTTCGTATATTAATAGTTCCCCAACTTGTCTAATGAGAATGATGATGACATGGTAATGATAATGTTAGTTTCTTATTCATCCAGTTGAGATGATGATGATAAAGAAGAGGAGGAAGAGAAGGAAAAGGACAAAGAAGGGAACTTTGATGGATTATAGTGAGGATTAGGTTAGTTAATATAGGTAAAATACAAAAAAACATAGATATTCCTCAAGAGATGCCATTAATATGATTCATCCATGCAACTAGAATTAATTGAGAGCTCTTTGGGCACAAGCTATTCTATCACTCTAAAAGATATAGCAATGAGTGAGATTGTCACCTTCTAATGAAAAAACAGTCTAATAAGCATATACAAAACCCCTTGCTCTTTACTACTCTTATCACCCAAACCCTGGCCCCTTCCATGAAATACTGATGCTTTGACACTTGTCTCACACACCACTGCTCTCCTCAAGTCTTATACACTTCCTAAAGGCCATCAATGTCAATGTCTGAGCAAATAATTCATTCAAACCCTAACCCAGGGGGATCCCTGGGTGGCTCAGTGATTTGGCGCCTCCCTTTGGCCCAGGGCACGATCCTGGAGTCCCAGGATTGAGTCCCACATCGGGCTCCCTACATTAGAGCCTGCTTCTCCCTCTGCCTGTGCCTCTGCCTCTCTCTCTCTCTCTCTCTATCATAAATAAATAAATAAATAAATAAATAAATAAATAAATCTTTAAAGAAAAAAAAAAAAAAACCCTAGCCCAGGATTCTTTATTTCCTCACATTCAGTGACATTTCCTTTATCAGCCACCCACTGCTACTTACAACTATTTCCCCTACAGAGCAGTATATATAATATTCTACTCTTCTACCTCAACATCCTATTCTTCCACTCTCCACGTCTTTTTTTATTCTTTATATCCCACTATAGAAGCTCAGCCAGACAAATATTTGGTTGTGTTTGGGACATGGCAGGCCATCTTTATGTTCTGGTAGAGTGCTTTTCCCAGGCTCATGTGTATATGAATCACCTAAGGATCATAATAAAATACAGATTTTGATTCAGTCGGTTTGGAGCGATGCCTACAATTCTGCAACTCTAATAAGCTCCCAAGTTATGTTGATGCTGTTGGTCTAAGAACACACTTTGTAGAGTGGGTTCCAGTGGTCTTCACATTGCCATGTTTCAGAGTCGAGTTCTGAGCCCTGGAGATTCAAAAAATATGATTTATGTTGGCATCTTGAATAAAAATTTTCCTTTCAGTGGGTGACTCACATTAACCAAATTCATGAGTGCTGTACATAAAAGCAGAGAGGTAAGAAAATGGGCTATCATGAGAAGCAAGAATCACAAGGAGCAAGATGCTTAAATCCATATAGCTAGCCATTATCACTTTTGGGCCAACTTATAGACAAAGTAAAATGATAATTAGGGTATAGATTGGAAGACACAGAATCAGAACAAAGATACTTGAATGAATTGAATATGGATACATCTCACATATTTCTTATGTCCTCAAAATCTAATTTGCTAGTCAGCCTCCACCTCTCCAAATCCCTTTCCCTGCGATTTCATATCTAATGAACTCCAAGCCAAGACATAGATTCTTCCTTCACATTTGTTAGAACAGTAGAAATTCTTCATCTAAACCATAGGCTTACAGACAGGCATATTATTGATTGATATTTATGAACTTTAGCTGTTTGAACTGCAAAATAATAATAGCAAAAACCACTAATATTTGGTGAATGCTTGTTATAAGCTAAGCTTGGGTTCTACCATTTTAAAGTCACAATATCATTACAAGGTTGATACTAGTATTATTCTATTCTATGGAGGAGGAAAGAAAGACAGTGAAAGATTGTAATAGGTGCGGAGCCAGGATTTACACCCAACCAGGCTGGCTTCTCAGACGGAGCTATTAACCAAGAGTTGACAAAGATTTCATTGCCACACTACACAACAATTTTTGTAAGTATGGTATGTGCAAAGAACATAGAATACTGGAAGAAGTAGTTTCACTTAAAATATATATATTTATGTAAAGTAAATAAATTGTGGGTTTTCATCCACTTAAAATGCATGAGCTATAGCTATCTATATCAAAATGAACTAACTCAGAAACATAAGAAGAGTACATATAACATTAAAATATGTATATTATGATTCCACACATATAAAGCTAAGATGAAAATATCAAAAACTTGGAAACAAGACAAAAAGAAGCCCTTTCAACATGGTTCTAGAGCCTTATCTACCAACCCCACCAAAACATAATACGACTTCTTTTTAACTTACTATTTACTACTGATCAGTGTCCCAGCTCTGAAAGGTAGAAGCTAATTTTTGAAGGTTGATAAATTGCAAATAATTTATATCCAATAGAAAAGATAGTCCCAAAGTTTATGAACTTATTGAACTGTAAGACAGAGTTTTTATCTGACTTAGCAATCATATTTCACCATGTTTTAATTCATTAGCTTTGAACTCTGGTCTCTCTTACCCTCCTTTGAATCATTTTTACCAGCACATGACTTTCCATTCCTGAGTTAAATGTGTTATTAACATGAGCTCACTACATAAAGAAGGCCATGTTTTTAACTTTTTGAAATGTACACTTTAACAAAGTATGGAAACAGGCAAATTAAATAATATAGTTTTTAGAGATGTTTACGTGTTTAGGAAAATTGCAATGAAAAGCAAAGATTGATGAACACATTCTGGAAACTGATTACTTCTTGCAAACATGGAGGAAGATGCAATCAAGAAGGGGAACAGAGAATACTTAGAAATGTCACTCAACCTGGGTTTGGGGCACATAACTATTTTCTATATTATTAGTATGATAGATAAAGTGTATTCATATGTGATGTTTTCTTTTATAGATATGTTTATATGTGTGCTTAAAATATATATAAAAATATTATATTTGCCATGACTATATTCTGGAAACTAATTAAAGAACTTAAATGTATATTGTGTTGTATTTATTGAGATACCTGATTTTTTTCTGACCATATATTGTCATAAATGTAACTGTACATTTTAAAATAATTCCTATCCATAAAACTATAAAATATAGAGAACATTTTGATAATCCACGTTCTCACCTTCAGTACTTTGCTGTTGTCATCCATCCATTCACCCTTCCATCCATCTGTCCATCCACATATTCACTGATCCACACATTTATCTATCAATCCATTCATCCATCTTCTGATCTATCCATCTACCATACATTCATCCATCAATCCTTTCAGCACTTACAGAGTTCCTGCCTTTTTAAAATATACTTTTACAAGAAATATATGTATTTACTGTTATGCCCAAGATTGCAAATCCGAGAAACCACCAAGGAGCCGACACTGCTGCAAGCGCACGAGGGTTTATTAGCAAGCTCGAGCTTGGGTCCAAGTATACCCGACACAGCGGAGCAGGGACTTGGACCCCGAAGTGGGTTACAGCTGGGTTTTTTATAGGCTGGTCTAGGGGATTTTCAGAAGGGGTGGAGGAATTTCTCAAGTTCTGTTTGCATTTTGATATGGGGCTTTCAAGGGCATTGAGCTCTGTTCTCATTTTAATATGGGACTTTCTACCACGGGTGTGGGCTCTGTTGTCTTTCTGAAATAAATTGAGGCAAACAGTTAAGAGGTTTTATTTTTAGAACAGCAAGTTACCTGTAAATATTTTAATGTTAGTTTGCTCATCTATGATCTGAGATCATGCTGAAGTGAGGAAATACGTCCCCCAAACAACAACTAATGCATTGGGAAAAAAACTAAAAACAGTAATTCTGGCTACAATCTTCAGATCACCCTTGTAATGTGTTATGGGTCCATTTTTCCTGGAATAGCTTAACCTGAAGCAGTTTCCCCTGTTTTGGAGATTTTGTAGTTAATTTTAATTTTGGCTATTGTTTGGAAAAGATGGGCTGTCTGTGTAGATATGAAGTATAGTTTTTCCATAAAACAGATGTTTATTTTGTATTAAAAATACCACTGTACTTGTTTTACACCATTTGTATACATGTGAGTGATATTAATGCTGAACTGTAAAATTCAGGAATTAAAATGTGACCCTGTAATTCTAAAAAAAAAAAAAAAATCCCATTCTGATATGGGATTCCCTGCGAGGACATTGAAGACATTCTGCAGTTTTTCCTATAAAGTCCAGCTCTTATTCACAGGGGCCTAAGATGGCTGTACTTGTGCTAATGCTAAACTTGAGGTGGAATGGCCTTGATTTTTCTCGGCCTCCACATTTACAAATTATTAAATTGTGATATATGTTAAGAAAAGGAAATAGAGTAGAAAACCATAGAATATAAAACAAAAGACATTACACGGCTTGGGAAATCAGAGAAAGCAGGTAACATCCAATTCTTAAATCCTTAGGTTACTATTTTATTGATTAACTGACTTCACTTGCTTTAAGAAGATTTTTCCTATTCCCATGCCTTAAAAGATGCAACATTCCTAAAAATCACACAGTCAGAATGCAACAGAGTTTTGCTCAGCAGTTCTGGGTCTGGAACTCACCTTCCTCCACATGCCATTTTATAAGTTTTGTATTTGTGCTACAAAGGCCCTTGAGTGACTGGAGGACTAGAAATGCTCAGCAGAATTTTATGGAGATCATCAAACCACAATTTGTAGAAATAAATATTAAAATATCAATATCATGTAATAGGTTAATCAAAAATATGTATTGTGACCCTATTGTGCATAGAAATAATTAGGTGCTACAGAGTATTTAAAATAAATTTTTAAGAAAAATGTCATGATACTTGAAGGACTCCTTTGTTTAAGCCACTTTGAATTAGATTTCTGTGTCTTCTGATCAGAAAAAGGAAATTCACATGTAACAGAACATTTCAAGAGGATAAAAACCCAGTAGGAGTCAGGCCTTCAGTTAATATCATGGTGGCATCAGGTCACCATGGAAACTCTCACCTTGGAAAGTTAGGCGTCACAGACACACATAATGAACTGTTTGTCAACATTTTAAAATCATATTTAAGAGTTGGTTTGTTAATCACTGAGTGAATAACAGAAATTTGGAACTTAGCATGTCTCTCAACTGGTTACAGCAGGAGATGCTAAAGACTTTGGAAGTAAAAATCTTATTACTTTTCAGGCATGGGGTGGGGACTCTGATAAGATGTCTCCCAGTCTCCTCAAAAGGAATGTTAATCACTGGGGAGGCAGATAAGAGAAAAACTCTGTAAAGGAGCTAAAGAAGTGAGAAAGATTGTTTTAAAAGAATCTCTTGTCTTGCATAAAAGGTGACAGACTATACCAGAAGGAGTCATTTGCATCATAAAACACAAGCAGAAATGAACTAGATCAAGTAAAGGTGTTGTGGGGCTCACAGTCAGCAGAGGGGCTCACACATTTTAATAAGTTCCAGGTTTGAGCCTGTGTCTGGATACGTTGGAATCAGCATGAATGTGGAAGTCAGAGAATTATTCTGCTACAAAATCTTTGGCAGTGGGATTCTTGAGGGTCTGGAGCCTCAGGCGCTTGTATGGTGGGAGTAACTAGGAGTTAGGTGACCAAACAAGGCAGTCTGCCTCTGTTTTTCCGACTCCCTTTGGTGAAATTGGGTGATGATATCATTCTGAGTTCTTGTGCCAATTAAGCACAATGAAGAATGCAAAAGGTCAGCTAGATGGTAGGTTCTTCAGGTGAGCCTCCCTGTCCCTTCTCAGTATGAAAAATTAAAAAGTCATTTTAACATTGGAACATTCAGATTGGACTCCTCAAGGATTATGAATTCTATTAATATTTGTCTCTCAAATAAAAGAACAATTGGGGGGAAAATTGCATCCAGCCGAAGCCATTTGAAATGGATGGAAGTTGAGCAGTAAATAATGAAGAAGAATGTAGACAGATACAGCAAGGGACTTGGACCATTTTGCCACTAATAGGTGCCACAGACAGTTCATTACTGATAAATGTAGAATAATGATGTCCTTAATGAGTCTTTTCACGCACAAATTCATCATAAAACAAGAGAATGAAGTAAAACGAAAATTCTTTGAATAGCATTCATGCAGCATGGAAAGCGAGGATAATTTCACATCCCAAAAAGAGCTACAGATTTAATAAAGCTTTCTGAGGTTTTCTTCACTGTGTTTATAGGCAGCTTCCCAACTTAATATCTTTGCTTTTAATATCTCAGGGGTAAATTTTAACCTGCCAGAGAGTGTAGGGCACCTGAAAGGGCCCAAAAGAGGTGACTCTATAGTCCTGTGCTTAAATGCCTCTGTGGCTCCTTATTTATTTGAATTTGAGCCATTTCTATCTTTCTCCCTGGTAGTAGGAAGATAATATAACACCTTTTCTCTGTGTCTCATGCTTGGTTGGTGTTATGGGTGGAATTGCGTCTTCTCCAAAATTCGTCTGTTGAAGTCTTAACTCAAAGCACCATTGTATTTAAAGATGAGGTCTTTAAAGTTGAGTTACCATGATGTCATCTGGGTGGGCCCTGATCTAATCTGCCTAGTGTCCTTACAAGAAGAGGAGATCAGGACAGACAGTCAGAAGAACAAGCATGTGAAGACACAGAGGGAAGATGCCATCTGCACACCAAGGAGAGAGGCCTCAGAGGAAACAAACCTTGCCCACACCTGGATCTGAGACTTCTAGCCTGTGAGAAAATACATTTCTCTTGTTTAAGCCACCTAGTCTGTGCTAGCTTGTTATGGTGACCCTAGGAAACTGTGGAGGCTGAGAAAAATTAAGGCCATCCCACCTAAAGTTTAGCATTAGCACAAGTACAGCCATCTTAGGCCCCTGTGAATAAGAGCTGAACTTTATGGGAAAAACTGCAGAATGTCCTCAATGTCCTCGGCAGGTAATCCCATATCAGAAAGACAACAGAGCCCACGCCCAGGGTAGAAAGTCCCATCTTAGAATTCTTCCATCCCTTCTGGAAATCCCCTAGACCAGCCTATAAAAAACCCAGCTGTAACCCACTTCGGGGTCCAAGTCCCTGCTCCGCTGTGTCGGGTATACTTGGACCCAAGCTTGAGCTTGCTAATAAACCCTCATGTGCTTGCATCGGTGTCGGCTCCTTGGTGGTTTCTCGGATTCGCAGTCTTGGGCACAACAGAAACAAGTACAATCAGAATACTCGAAAAATTAGGTGTGGGGATCCCTGAATGGCTCAGCGGTTTAGTGCCTGCCTTCGGCCCAGGGTGTCACCCTGGAGTCTCGGGATCAAGTCCCACGTCAGGCTCCCTGCATGGAGCCTGCTTGTCCCTCTGCCTGTGTCTCTGCCTCTCTCTCTCTCTCTCTCTCTCTCTATATATATATATATATATATATATATATATATATATATATAATGAATAAATAAATAAAATCTTTTAAAAAAATTAGGTGATAATTTTGGGGTATCTACTCCTCAAGTGGCACTTCACTGAGTCTTTTTGGTAGCTTCAGATGAAGGTGTCAGGTCCAGATGTTACATTGAAGTGCTCTTGAATTCATAGTGCAAAACATGACAAACACTGGCGAGGTCACAAACACCACTTTCTCCTGCCCACCATGGGCATTTCACATAGGTCTTTCTGTGCAATGTTCCAAATAGTACACTCTAAAAGCAGTGGAATCAAATCAAGCTCACCTAATTGCAATCAACACCACTTAATGCCTGTGGTCGGCAGAATCCTAAGAAGGCCCCCCCAAACTCCCAGCCCCTGGTGCATATGCCCTGTATAATCTCATCCCCTGGAGACTGTATAGGACTGTTGTGTCAGGATTTCTTTTCCTTTCATAGCCCTGGTTCTTGGTCATGCCACTTCAAAGAATGAAGATGAAGAGTGGTGGGCAGCAAAGCAAAGTTTATTGAGTGAGATAGTACAAAGCTCCCGAAGAGGGAGTTTCTATGTCTGAGGGTTGTTATGAGATTGTTGGTGGATGTTTTAATCTGATTAAACCTCCACATACCCATCACCCAATCAGATTTTGTCCACTTGCTTATCTACTTCTCAGGTAGTTGTTTACATGGGAAAGGGTGGAGGGCTCCTTTCAGGGTGGTATAAATTAATAGGATGGGGATAGTTTCATTTTAGGACTGGGCCCTTTGCCCCTGCCTGCCTTTCTTCCAACTACTTACCATTACTGTGATTATGATGTTGTAAGTTACATGGGTTGATTTGGCTGTGTTATGGGGAATATTATCATTCCCATGATAATATTACATAGTATGTAAGATTCCCTGACAGACTGATGAGGTGAGCATCTTCCACCGGCCATGAAGAAGCTGCCACGTATAGGAGAAAGGGCCATATGACCAGGTCCAGAGGTTGGCTTCCAGCAGTTGAGAGCCAGCCCTGGCCCTTAGAAGAAATTCACAACAGTGGCAACACCCTAATTTCAGCTTGATGGAGCCTGAGGCTCTGAGATGAGGATTCTGCTCTCCAGACCCAGACTCCTGGCCCCAGGCAATCTTGGGATAACAAATCCTTGTTCAAAGCTCCTAATCTGTGGAAATCTGTTAGGCAGAAACAAGAAACTAATACAAAACCCAAATGCTAATCCAGCTTTAACCCACGCACATTCACAGACACTGTTTTTTAGGAAATTGTGTCTTAATTAATATCTAACCATCTCTTACCACAAGTTTTTCCTCCTTCTTTGATAGATAATCAGAAAACTTGATGAAAGAAAATTATCTCTGCCTGCTTCTGACCATGAAGAAAAGAAAAATGTCATACCCATATTTTCAGCCTGGGGACAGATTAAATAACTGGACAGGCTGGATTATAGAATGTCCTCAAGGAGAGAGACATTTATCACCAGCAGTTGTTTCATATCGGGTGATCAGAGGCCAGCCAGGCAGTCCATAGGAAACTTGTTTTTGTAAATAGAAAAGAATAAAGATAAATATGAATCCTAACTCTGCCATTTGCCCTTGGAGCATGGTGAAAATCTGACTTCTCCAAGTCCAATCTTCTTTCTGGAAAATGGAGAGAATAATGCTCACCTCATAAGATTTACTCTTTTTGTTGAGACATAATTATTTGCCTTTTAAAAGTTTACAATTCAGTAATTTTACATATAGTCATAAAATTGTACAACAATCATCACTATTTAATTCCAGAACATTTTTATAATCCCAAAAGTTTCTCTGTACCTGTTAGCAGCCATTTTCTGTCCCTCTCTCCCCAGCCCCTGGCAACCACTAATCTACCTCAGTCTCTATGGATTTGCATATTCTTGACATTTTATATAAATAGGATCATATAATATATGGACTTTTGTGCCTGGTTTCTTTCACTTGGTATAATGTTTTCAAGGTTCATCCATGTTGTAACCTCATGAGATTTTTGTGATTAAAAAAAAAAAAGATGCTTCAATCTAGAGCCTGGTCCACTGTGAGGCCAGTAATTATTGGTTAATATTGGTTAATAAAGGCCAGTAAATGCCAGTTATTATTAATAAGATAAACATTATAGAATTATGGACAACCTTATGAAGGTTGAACCTACCTTATGAAGATTATAGATGTCATTTTTTAAAGTGTTTTCTTTTTTTTAAAGATTTTATTTATTTATTCATGAGAGAAGAGAAAGAGAGGCAGAGACATAGGCAGGGGAAGAAGCAGGCTCTCTGGGGAATCCAATGCAGGACTCAATCCCAGTACCCTGGGATCATGACCTGAGCCAAAGGCAGATGCTCAACCACTGAGCTACCCAGGTACCCTGTAGATGTCATTTTAATTGATCATTTCATGAAGTGTAGACACCTCTTCTTACATCATTGGCCAGATAACCCTCAGGTTTTTTTTTTTTTTTAAATCTCCAGACACAAGGAACTCAAGATTGAAAAAAGCAGACCTTCACTGTGGCTGTAAGATTCTGACCATTGAAAAATTGATCCTTATATTGAAACAAAATCTGCCTCCTATCAACTCCTACCAATTAGTCCTTGTTATGGGTTGAATTGTGTCCCCCTTAGAAAAGATATGTTGAATGCCTAAGCCCCAGTATTCAGAATGTGAGCTTCTCTGGAAATAGCTTTTGCGACTGTAGTCATTAAGATGAAGTCATTAGGGTAGGCCACAATCCAATATGACTGATGTCCTTTAAAAAAAAAAGGAAATTCTGGAGACAAATACCACAAATACTCACCTGAAGATGAAGGTCGATATGAGGTTTCTATAAGCCAAGAACACCAAAGATTGCCAACAAACCACCAGAAGATAGAAGAAAGGTGTGGAACAGCTCTGCCTTACAGTGCTTGGAAGGAATGAACTTGCCAACATCTTGATCTCAGACTTCTAGTCTCAAGAACTAGTACCACACTAGTTGTGTTACTGTTAGCAGCCCCAGAAAACTAATAAAGTCCTGTTTTTTCACTGAAGTGTCAACAGGTTGCCTCTTTTCTTATAAGATAATCTTTCAAATATTTGGCATTAGCTCACTAGTTCCATTGGAAGGCTCTTCTCCAGCGTGATGGTCATGGACTTCAGATGTACGACCTCCAGTCTACTCTTTGGGTCTTCTGCTCTTCTTTAGATCTGCAACGCCTTATAAATAAATTCAGATTTTCAAAGCACTTATTCAGCCATAAATTGTAAGTGTCCATAATGTGCCAAATATTCCTCTTTGCCATTTTGCAATCATTAGAGTCTACGCTATGCATAGGAAGGACTCATGTTACTACTCCACACCTGCTGGAATTTGAACAAACTCAATAACTAAGTTTGGCATAGGCAAGATGTGGTTGTCTGGACTGGGGCTTCCTCCAAAAATATCTGTTACTGCTTTTTTGTTCTTTCTGCTTTCATCCTCTTCAGGGCACCATCATTCCACATAAGGAAATCTGTACAAGTTCCTAACTCTTCTTCCTGACCCCATTCTTGTCCATCCTCCACTCTATAGCCAGAGTGGTCTTTGAAAAGCACAAAAGATTAGGAATTAAGATCTGTGAAAGCATTTTCACTGCAATTAGACTAAGAGGCTTACTTTGGTCTTCAGTGTACTACAAGAGACAATCCCTGACACCCTTTCCAATCTCATCTCTTGTTGATTCTCCCCCATATACCAGCACACCTCCTTTGTTCCTGAACACACAATGTCATTCCCACCTCTGTATACTTATCTCTGACCATCCCTCTTCTAGGAACACTTCCCACCCTTTCCACCTTTGTGTCTTTATGGCTGGCCTTCTCATCATTCAGACCTCAACTCAAATGTCCCTTCCCAGAGGGGCTCTACTAGACCATGCTAACTAAAGTAGTGACCCCTACCTATGTCACTCTACCCCAGGATCCTGAGAGATGTGCGTGTGTTTGTGTGTATATGCCCCAAATTTCCCGTTTTCCAAAATTGTCTGTTGTATGTATATGTTTATTATCCATTTTACTCATGAATCTATTCCCAGCATTTAGAATAGTGCCTGGTTTATAATTGGTGCTCATTAAATACTTGTTGAAAGAAATAATTAATATATGAATAAATGAAAATTGGTAGAAAAAGGAATTGGGAGATGAGGTCAGCCTTGGAGCAGAAACACCTCTGAATCATACATAAAATTATTGTGCCAAGGAAGCATGGCAAATGTTCTTGGAGTGAAGTTGCAGTTAGAAATGGCTCAGTGAGGTGGACACTTTTTTCATGTGCCATAATATCCTGCTCTCTACCCTTGTGAGTTTTCATGGGGTTAAGGAAAGGAATCTGGTATAAAACAAGTAAGTTCAGACACTTCAGGAGTCCAAATCCACAAACACAGGAACTGAAGTGGGGTATCTCCTTTACTCTGAACATTGTTCCAGGCCCCAAGTGGGATCTTAAACATGTCACATTAGGGTAGATAAGAAACCTAGTTATTGCTTCCCAGCATTTCTCTGTCCATTAGATTTCCAAGAGTTGTTGAAGATTTGGTGATTTTGCTCCCTAGCCACTGACAAAATGTCTTAGCCTCTTTGGCAGACAGCTGCCAGATAGGGAGTGTTTGTTTAAATAGGCACAGACAATCCCCAAACAGAGAGCCAGGGGTCTGGCCCAGGGGCAGCCCAGCCTCAAACAAATCAGCTCCCAATAAGACCTGCCTGAGTGGGAAATGGCTCAATGCAGGCCACCTTCTGCTCCACACCATCTGGCTCCCCACACGCCCTTCCTTGCTGAGTTTTAATTTCCGAACCAGACGCACTGCCACAATTATGCTTTACTTCCTTTTATGCATCCTGCTGTGGGAACACAGAAGCTTCTGGTAATTAAATGTCTACTTTGTGAATGGTGAGGAAGTCTCTGCACTTAACCATTGCTCTGTTTGCAGGAGTTGCAGTAGGGAAAAGCTGGGGATTTTAATACCTTGGATAGATCCCAGGTCACCAGGGCTCTGACCCATTAACTTTAGAAGCAAATCTATAGCAAGAGAAAGGGGACATTTGGAGTTTGATGAAGTCCTCACTTGTTCTCTTACTAGCTATCTGCCTGTCAGCCACTCTTTCTATTGTAGGTGCCAGTTTCTCTGTGTTCTCCCAGATATGAAAGGAGAAAGCCAAGTAAGACAGTTAAATTTCAAGAAGATAAGAGATGCAGATGTGCTTTGTGTTCATGCTTTCCAAGCCACAGCCTTTGTTTCTCTAAGTGTATGTAGCCAACCAACCCTGCTGGTCCCAAGAGACTTAGAGATGAATTCTAGCCAGTATGTACATCCTTATAAAAATAACATGGAGAAGACATTTTTATTTAGCAACAATCAGCTGAAGCTGAGGAATATCTTTAGCAAGAGATCCTGTGGACCAGTAGTTCCTCAAAATATTAGGTGTACGTTAGTCACCTGGGCATCCTGTCTAAATGCAGATTATCCTTCAGTAGATATAGGATGGGATCTCAGATTCTGTAATTCCTAACAATGGCCCAAGTTGTGGATGCAGGGGATAGTAAGCCCATTTTGAGTAGAGAGGTCTGAATTGCCCAAGAGCACAGCAGCTCTGCCTTTTCTTCCTCTCCCTGTCTTCTTCCAACCCAGATGCCAAACAACAGGTGTCATTTATCGTTACACTTGTGCTATTGTCCTTTTTATATTAGGAATATATTTTTCTACACTTGGCCAGCTTCACTCATTTGTCACCTGCCAACCTAAGAATATATTTGAATATTTAACCCAATTTTAAAGGATGTTTGGTAACCCTAACCTGGTTGAATCAGTCAAAGTCCCACCAGGAGGAAAGAAATCATCAGCTCTTTTTATGGAGAGAATTTAGATTGCATAAGTAAGAAATAAACTGATGGTGAATTAACCTGGAATTAGCAACAGCAGGCACCATTGAGCCCTGGAGTGGCAAAGCCAAATGAAGAGGACAGTGTCACCAGAGATACAAGGTTCCCTGGCAGACACTGGGACCTTGGTGAGACTGTCTAGCAGAATCTGGAGTCATGGAGACGAGACAACTGCTCGGAGGGATGCTTCCAAAGGCAGATAGAAAGAGTTGGAGGTCTTGCCAGGAAAGTCTCCACTAGCACCTCCCATTGAGTGAAGCAACCTGGAAGCCACTTGGGAGCCAGGTAAATGCAGCCTGTATGGGACAGGACCTGCTCCCACACAAGGCACAAAATAAATTTGCATTAGAGGATGAAGAAACCAGGTTTGGCACTTTGTCCTTGGGTATATATTCATTGTTTTCAAGCGGAAGGAAGGTCTTGGACTAGATTTTCAAAAGAGCCAAAATATTTTCCCATACTTCTTTAAAGACAAAAGGAAAATTCACTTCCACTTGAAATTGTGTTAGCTATGTACCATCCTTGGAAGATATGTGTTTTGTGTTTCAGAAGAGAAACCATGGGTTTTTTGCATACAAAAAGTTGTAGAGAGTTAATGGATAGAACTTAATGTGTTTGGAGATATGTGTGCTATAAACTATCCATCACCTCCAAAGATTTTCTCGCATACCCTTTGTTTTTGTTTTGTTGTTGTTGTTTTGTTTTGTTTTTCCTTTTGTAGTAAGGGCACTTTACAAAAGATCCATCATTTTTTTTTTAAGTAGGCTCCATGCCTAGTGCAGAGCTCAAAACAGGGTCCAACATGGGGCTCGAACTTACAACCATGAGATCAAGACTGGAACTGAGATCAAGAATCAGTTACTCCACTGACTGAGCCACTCAGACAACCTTTAAGTATACAATACAGTATTGCTAATCATAGGCCTCATGTTGTATAGTACATTGACAGAACTTATTTATCTTGCATAACTAAAACTTTGCACCATGTAACCAACATCTCATTTTCCCCTCCCCACAGTCCCTGGAAACCACCATTCTACTCTCTGCTTCTATAATAAGTATGACAATTTTTACATTTATTAGACTAGATTCCATGTATAAGTGAAACCATGCAGAATTTGTCTTTCTATGTGTAGCTTCTTCCAATTACCATAATGTCCTCCAAGTCTGTCTTTCATCTGTGTTGTTGCAAATGGCAGCATTTTTAGGGCTGAATAATATTTCATTATGTACATATATCACATTTTCTTTATCTATTCATCTATCAGTAGACATTTGCATTGTTGCCATCTCTCAGCTATTATGAATCATGCTTCAATGAGCATGAGGGTGCAGATACCTCTTTCAGACCATATTTCAATTCCTTTGAATAGTACTAAGAAGTGGATTGCTGGATCAAATGGTAAATTGCCATCTGATTATTAAGTGACAATAGGAAAACTGATCTGACTAATTTGACTTCTGCATACTTAAACATTAATAATGATTGATTTTCAACCTACTTTAAGGGAATTTTGTAGGAGAAAAATTATATTAAAAAGCATGTATTTATTCATTCAATGAGCAATTAATCAATTCCGAGCACTATGGATTCTACTGGTTGGAGGGCTTATCCAATAAGAAGCTTTTGTGTAACCCAGTTCTCCACTAGGTATTATGTTAAAAATGCTATATGTGCTTCTAAAGCCCCTGAGCTCCTCTGTGGTAATGGTTAGGGTCCAGTCATAAGAGAGAAACAACACCAGTAAGTGAACAGAGAAAATTTAATGTGAAGAACTAATGAATTTGAAACAGAAGATTATTAACTAAAGGACACATATCACAGAATGTGTATATCATACAATGTTGAGTATTCTTCTCCTCATCAGACTGAGAGTTCCTTTAGAGCAGGAACTGTGTCTCCAATAATTTTAACCCTAGAACCCCAGGGTTCTCTAGATCTGAATACAGTATCTGACACCCAGTGACTACTTAATGCTTGTTAAGAAAATGAATAAATGGGAACCTAACGTCTAAGGAGACCTGGAGGTTTAGACCATTACATTTGATAGTTACTTGTGTTTTAATGTAGTTTCAGAAACAGACCAATAAGAGAATGCTGGAGTGCTGGGAAGGAACATTATACAGACAATAGCAGTAATGAGAAGGATGAGAAAGCAAGGCATATTCTGGAATTCGCTGGTTACCCATCTTTTTTATATCACGGTTTTGAGAGAAAAAGTAGCAGAATATGAAGTTGGAGAGAGAAGGCAGGAGATAAACTATGACAAGGGGTTTAAATCTTGTCTGGTGTAAAGAGAACCATTGAAGAGTTCAGGGAGGGGCACCAACAGGATAGGACATGTAGGGGCATGGGTCATCCTAGCACTCGATGAAGGGTGTAGTGGGTAGCTGAGAAGAGCTATACTTTGGGGAAGTAAAATTTGTTGCATTCATGTATGTGGACACAAGTAATTCAAATAAAATCAATTCAAGGAAAAAGAAAAATAATTGTTATTGTTGCTATTACGAATCCTATTTGGTTAATTCAAATATGATAAACAGTCTCTGTAAGCATCTCTGTATTTTTTAGAAGCTATATAGCCAAAGGAAATTTAAGTATTGAATCAATCACTGACAACACACTTTTGAACTCTTTTCAAAGAAATGACCACCAAGTGATAATGGCCTGGAATTCAAATTGGCCAAAAGATGGTATATTTCAAGTGCTTTTTGTCAGTGGGGGCTATTAAATAGCTTTGAAATAAAAGCTTGAATTCCCTAAGGGCCAATTCCAAGAAAGTCACATGAAGTAGAGCTCTTCTTCCATTTCCTTAATGGTCTTCCCATAAGTTCACATATGACACATCAAATAAACCAGAACAAATACTATTTTACATAATATTTACATAAGATTATCTTAAGCCTTCAAAATTAGTAAATTGGCAATTCACCTAACTGGACCGACCCTTAGTTTTCTCATCTGTAGAAGGGATTCAATTTTTCTCTATTCACAGATTGTATAATATTCTTACTAAAAGCATTTTAAAGAAATGCTTTGATTTTGTGAAGAAGGGTTTATAAAAAATCACTGTATTTCTGTTTATACTCTTACTTCATTCTTAGTGAATGATAATTAAAGGAATCTTAAGGAAGTATCCCCAGCTATGGACTAGAAGTTGTAGATATAATCATATGCCAATTGGTATACTTAAGTGCCAAACATGGTTTGCCTATATACAAAGAACCATTTACAATAGGGAAAAAAGATTTAATTTCTTGAGTATGGCATATGGAGAAAAACAAACCCCCTCTATCTTTGGGAACAAGTCATTTATTTAGCTCTGCTTAATTAAAACTAAGTTTCTAATTCTAGAATGCCTCATAAATTTTACCATGTAATGAACATATACTTTTATTTATTGTTTAATTAAATTTGCTATAACTTGATATTTGCATCCATATCAATCATCCTTTGAAGGCTATTGGTGCTTCAGTTGATAGCCAGAGTTTGTCTAAGTGATCAACAGTTGCCTGATCAGTAGGAACAATGGAAATTGGGGACATTTAATTCAGATGGCTGATATGAGGATTGAGACCATGATTGTGAAGTGCCTGTGGTGAGCCAAGCATATGATGTTTGAGAAATAGACAACGGCTGCTAATATTGTTTTTAATTATGTCCTGTTGTTGCTATTGTTGGAAGTTCTAAGAACATTCTGTAGAACATAAAAGTAATTCATCAATAACTTCAAATTGCTTTATCTTACTCTAAATGATGCTTGATAAATGATTGATGGGTTGAAGATGGAGAAGAGGATATTAAGATATTGTAATGTAATATATTCTGTAATTGTAATGTATTCTGTGTCCTGATATAACTTTGCTTAATAAAAGTGATTACATTGATGTCTGTTATGACTCACCTAAAAAATCATATGCATCACCAAGTTATGTACACATAATGGAGAAATTCAAACCATATAGGAAATTTCAAATAGTCTCCTCCTCTAATATACTTGCATAAGTTGTTTTTGGTGTTTGTAAGAGAAAGTTTCATTTAAAGGTTACCAGTAAAATTTCTGTTTTTAATAAACAGAATGTCAATTCCAGTAAATTATGTCCATTCAGAAAGGACCCCAGGGTGACTTTATCTTTGTGAATATGAGGTAGGTAGGCACTCATTCTTATAGAAAAGAACTAACATGATTTTTTTTTCTTTTCTTATCCCCCTGAGAAAGTACCTCCTTCATACAACCTATAGGCTGTCAGAGAGAAGGATTGAAAACAATTACCCTAGAGTCTAAAGACCTCTTGAAAGTAAGAGGAAAGAGATGGAATGCCTGCTGTCCAGTAAGAATTCATAAAAAATTGTTTAATGAACAAATGAATGAATCCTGATCTTTTCTCTTTTTTTAAACTTCAAAATTACTATTTAAAGATATTGTTATTATAGTTTGGGGAAATAATTACTGTTAAACATTTGGCAAGAATGAAATTGGTATAAAGTTTGGGAAAGCTGGTGTGCAGTAGAGAGGAACCTTTCTAAATGCCTCTACCCATTATGATCAGGTGAACTAGTTTTATGCAGATGGACATTCCCACTACAAAAAACAAAAATGTAAATGCTGGAAAAATATTTCTTAAAAAAGAAAATGTATTTGAAAACATTAGAGCACTATTAAAGCAACAAATTCTTGGCCCAGAGCCCACACAGGTGACTACAATATTTGGCATTACTTTTCACTTCAGTGGATTATTCAGTTTCTCAAGAATGGCTGACCAGCTAATAAGCAAAGGAGAGCTTACAGCCTCCTCGTGGAGCTATGAGAGGAGGATCTTAGAACATATTTCAAGTTAAAAAAAATGCCATTTAGTTGGAAATCCAAATGGTCACACTCTAGGACAGGGGGCCAGATTTCACAAACACTGAATCCTTGCCTCCAAGAGGAGGTTAAGGAGACATAATAAGCAAATGTAATATGGGATCCTGGATGAGCTACTGGGATAGAAAAACACAGTAGATAAAAGCTAAAGAAACCTGAGTACAAATTTTAGTTTACAATAATGTATCAAAACTGATTTATTAATTATAGCAAATTACCATACTAATGTAAGATGTAATAATAGGGACGAGTGTCCTGTGTATAGAAACTCTATATACTATCTTCTCAATTATTCTCAATCTATTATTGTCTCTAAAATATCAGTAAAACAAAACTAAAGTATAAAGCTTCTGCGCAGTGAAGAAAAAAATCAACAAAACTAAATAGCAACCTACTGAATGGGAGAAGATATATAAAGAACTTATAAAACTCAACACCTAGAAAATGAATAATCCAATTTAAAAATGGGCAGAAGACATGAACAGACATTTCTCCAGAGAAGACATACAAATGGCCAACAGACACATGAAAGAAGCTCAATATCACTTATCATCAAGGAAATGGAAATCAAAATTACAATGAGATAATACCTCACACCTGTCAGAATGGCTAAAACCAACAGGAAACAACAGGTATTGGCAGGATGTGGAGAAAGGGGAACACTCTTGTACTGTTGGTAGGAAAACAAACTGATGCAACCATTCTGGAAAACAGTATGGAGTTTCCTCAAAAAGTTAAAAATAGAACTACCCTATGATCCAGCAATTGCACTATGAGGTACCTACCAAAAATGCAATAATTCAAAAGGTTGTATGCATCCTGGTGTTCATAGCAGCATTATCTACAATAGCCATATTATGGAAACAGCCCAAATGTACATCAATTGGTGAAAGGATGAAGAGGATGTGGCATATATGTATGTGTGTGTGTGTATATATAAATATACACACACACACATACATATAGATAATGGAATATTACTCAGCCATAAAAAGACCCCAAACCAGAAGACACCTAGGAATAGACCTAACCAAAGAGGCAAAAGATCTGTACTCAGAAAACTATAAAACACTCATGAAAGAAATTGAGGAAGACACAAAGAAATGTAAAAATGTTCTATGCTCATGGATTGGAAGAAAAAATATTGTTAAAATGTCTATGCTACCTAGAGCAATCTATACATTCAGTGCAGTCCCTATAAAAATACCATCAACTTATTTCAAAGAATTGGAACAAATAATGCTAAAATTTGTATGGAACCAGAAAAAAAATCTAAATAGGCAAAGCATTGTTAAAAAAGAAAACCAAAACTTGAAGACACAGTTCCAGACTTCAAGCTCTATTGCAAAGCTATAATCATCAAGACGGTATGGTACTGGCACAAAAACAAACATACAGATCAATGGAACAGAATAGAGAACTCAGAAATGGGTCAATTCATGATCACCTAATCTTTGACAAAGCAGGAAATGATATCCAATGTAAAAAAGACAGTCTCTTCAACAAGTGCTATTGGGAAAATTGGACAGCCACATGAAACAGAATAATGAAACTAGACCATTTCCTCATACCATATATAAAAATAGACTCAAAATAGATGAAAGACATAAATGTGAGACAGGAATCCAACAAAATCCTAGAGGAGAACACAGACAGCAACCTCTTTGACTTTGGCCACAGCAACTTCATGCTAAACATGTCTCCAAAGACAAGGAAACAAAGGCAAAATGAACTATTAGGACTTCATCAAGATAAAAAGCTCTTGCACAGCAAAGGAAGCAGTTGACAAAACCAAAAGGCAACCTGCAAAATGGGAGAAGGTATTTACAAAGGACACATTAGATAAAGGGCTAGTATCTAAAATTTACAAAGAGTTTATCAAACTCAACACCCAAAGAACATATAATCCAGCTAAGAAATGAGCAGAAGACATGGACAGACATTTCTCCAAAGAAGACATACAAATAGCCAACAGGCACATGAAAAAATCGTCCACATCACTCAGCATTAGGGAAATACAAGTCAAAACCACAATGAGATAACACATCAGACCAATCAGAATGGCTAAAATCAACAAATCAGGAAATGACAGATGTTGGCCAGGATGCAGCCAAAGGGCAACCCTCTTATGATGTTGGCGGGAATGCAAGCTGATTCAATCACTCTGGAAAACAGTATGGAGGTTCCTCAAACAGTTGCAAATAGTGCTACCTACACCCAGCAACTGCACTACTGAGTATTTACCCCAAAGACACAAAAGTGATTCAAAGGGACACCTGCACCCCAATGTTTGTAGCAGCAATGCCCACAATAGTCAAAATATGGAAAGATCCCAGATGTCCATCAACAGATGAATGGGTAAAGAAGATGTGTGTTCTCTCTCTATATAATATATATAATATAAAGAGAGAGAGAGAGAGAGAAATATATATATATACATACACACACAATGGACTACTACTCAGACAAAAAAAAGAAAAAAGAAAGAAAGAAAGAAAGAAAGAAAGAAAGAAGAAGAAAGAAAGAAAGAAAGAAAGAAAGAAAGAAAGAAAGAAAGAAAAGAAAGAAAGAATCTTGCCATTTACAATGACGTGGATGGAGCTAGAGGATATTATACTAAATGAAATAAGTCAATCAGAGAAAGACAATTATCATATGATCCCACTCATGTGGAATTTAAGAAACAAAACAGAGGATCATAGGATAAGAGAGGAAAAAATAAAACAACACAACATCAGAGAGGAAGACAAACCATAAACAACTATTAATCATAGGAAACAAACTGAGGGTCCCTGGAGAGGAGGGGTGTAGGAAGATGGGGTAACTGGGTGATGAACATTAAGGAGGGCATGAGATGTAGTGAGCACTGGGTATTATATAAAACTATATATACGAATCACTGACCTCTACCTCTGAAACAAGTAATACATTATATGTCAGTTAATCAAATAAAAAAAATTAGTGGTAAATGTAAATAAACAAATAAATAAATAAAATGAAATGTTGCCATTTGCAATAACATAGATGGAACTAGAGAATATCATGCTAAGTAAAATAAGTCACAGAGAAAGGCAAATCCCAAATGATTTCATTCATATGTGGAATTTAAGAAATAAAACAAATGAGCAAAGAGGGAAAAAAAAGAGAGAGGCAAACCAAGAAACAGATTCTTAACTATGGAGAACAAACTGATGGTTGCCAGACAGGAGGTGGGTGGGAGGATGGGTGAAATAGGTGATGGGGATTAAGGGAGTGCACTTGTGATGAGCACCAGGTGTTGTATAGAAGGGTTGAATCATTATATTGTGTACCTGAAACTAATATTACACTGTATGTTACTTAACTGGAATTCAAATAAGAACTTTTAAAAAATCAATAAAAAACAAAGACATTATATTATATACAAATGGATGAAATACTCGAAAAGCAGAAACTGTCATATTGTATCAAAAAATTAAAAACAAGCAAACCACAAAACTCTATGTAGTTTAAAAGAGACTATAAAAATAAGGATATAGAGAACTTGGATTTAAATTAATGTAAAGAGATATGCCATGATAACACCAAAGGAAGGTTGACAATCATCAATATCAGAATATAATTTTTTTTCATTTTAGCTATCAAAAAATTTAAATGTTATTTTAAGATACCAAAATAACACTTATTGGTAAAGTTTTAAGAAAGAAAGAGGGATATTTCATTATTTAAAAAGTATCAATACATTATAATTATATGAAGCATTTAATTAATTTTTCTCTTCTAATAATACAGTCCCAAAAGGTATAGAGCAAGTAATGACAAAGTTAAAAAGACAAATGTTCAGTTATGGTGGAAATTTTGTTATACTCCTTCTTAGTTACTGGCAGAACAAGGCATTGTTAAAATCAGAGAAAAAACTTGGTAGGGACATTGAAGATTAAAAATATAATTTAAAAATCCTGACCAGTTGGTCCGAGGGTTGTGGGTTATTGTTAAGCTGTTTAAAAATCCTGACCAGTTTGACATATATAGAACACTACACCTGGCAAGTAAAAAATACAATTCCCATGGAACTAAAATTATACAAAGTCTATCCTGATCATATAGAATTGTTTGAAATGAAGAAAAATAACTAAAATTTCTTCTGAATTTTAAAAGTAAACAAAAACATTTCTAAAGTAACAATAGATCTGTGAAGAAATTGCAATGAAAATTCGAAGGTATTTTGAGCTGAATGAAAATATAAATAAAATACGTCAAAGTCCGTGGGATGAAGTTGTAGTTAGAAGGAAATTCCTGGGATCAAATGTTTTAAAAGATTAAAAAATAGGTGGTATAAATATGCCTCTTAAGATATTAGAAAAATGTCAAATGAGCCCAAACAAAATGGAAGGAAGAAAATAATAAAATAAACAGAAACAAATCAAAGTAAAATAAGTAAACAATGTGCAGAATCAATACAGTCAGAAGTCAGTTGGTTGAAACCAATAATAAAATTGATAATACCATAGCTCAGTTGATTAAGACAAAAAGAGGAAAAGCACAAATCACCAATGTTAGAAAAAAAGAAGGTAAATCCAACAGACATTAAAACAAGAAACTACTGGAGCCAATTTTATGCTGTTATTTGAAAATGTAGGTAACACTGACAAATTCAATGAAAAATACAACTTATCAAAATGAATACAAGAAAAAAATAGAAAACATTAGTTATTAGTTTCTTATTACAGAGAAAAATTGATAAAATTAATGTCTAATCATTATTAAAACAAACCAAAACAAAATCTTAAGCAAACTAGAAAGAAAAGTGAACTTTCTTAATCATATAAAGAAGATTTTTTTACAAAGTACACTTAGTGGTAAAATATTAGAAACTTTCTTCCTGAAATGAGAACTTCGTCAATATAAGATAACTTCCATGAAATATTTTTCTGGAGGTGGTAGCCAATAAAATAAGGCAAGAAAAGTAATAGAACTGGAAAATTAGAAATTATAATTTTTCACACTAAATTTGCATATATCTATTGAATACATAGACTATTTTTAAAAACACTATAATGTATTAGATTTAAAAAGTGAATTTAGCAAGTTCACTTGATACAAAGTTTAATAAATGAAAATCAATTGCATTTCTATTTAATAGCAACGATTGGAAAAAAATTTAACTACCATTTCCAAGTATATATGCAATTACAGTATGATTTCACTCATATGTGGAATTTAAGAAACAAAACAGATAGATATAGGGGAAGGGAAAGAGAAATAAAATAAGATTAAAACAGAGAGGGAGACAAACCATAAGAGACTCTTAATTCTAAACTGAGGGTCGCTGGAGGGGAGGTGGGTAAGGGGATGGGGTAACTAAGTGATGGGCATTAAGGAGGGCACATGATGTAATGAGCACTGTGTGTTATATGGAACTGATGAATCATTCATTCTACCCCTGAAACTAATAGTACAGTATATGTTAACCAAACTGAATTTAAACAAGAGATTATAATTAAAAACACACAAATATATATACAATTATAGATATATCTATATGTATATATAGATTATATAATGTGTATATATTTTTATCTATATTTACAATTATATGTGCATATGCATTATCCCATGATCTCTACAAAAAAATTACAAATCTGAAAACATTGAAAACTAGGGGTGCCTGGGTAGCTCACTCAGTTAAGTAATTGGCTCTTGATTTCTGCTTGGGTCGTGATCTCAGGTTGTGAGATCAATCCCCAAATCAGGCTCTGCTCTGGGTGTGGAAACTGCCTCAGATTTTCTCTCTCTCTTACCCTCTGCCTCACCTCCTCTGATAGGGCATGAGTGCTCTCTCTCTCTAATTAATTAATTCAAAAAATTGAGGACTCTAATATGTATAGATTCTCCTCAAATTGATCTGGAGTTTCAATACAGTTTCTAGAAGAGATAGGGATGTGTGTGTGTGTGTGTGTGTGTGTGTGTGTGTGTGTGTGTGTATGAACTCATAACATGTAAGGTTTGCATGTTATTTTTACTCACATGTAAGTGGAAATGAAGAGTCATAAGAAAACAAGACAAACTCGGAAAGGATTTTGTGGACAATAGACATAATTTTCAAAATATAGCATTTATCATTTATTTCTAAAAATCTATAAGAAATGAGGAGAGCATTCACCAGCCAAAGGTCAGGTGCCCACCTCACTTCAATCCCTAAGTCATTAATTTTATGGGTTCATTTTCATAAATGAGTAAAATTGAAAATACCTCCCCACCCATTTTTAAGGTATAGTTTTGGTATCTACAGAGGAGCAAGGTTCTTACACTTATTAGTAAATAATTTTCAGAAGTGTTATGTATTTGAATAACAATTCGAGTACATTTTGAAAAGAGGCAGCAGGGCAAGAATATCAAAGAGATTAAAATACATGATTTGAGGATATTTTTAAGTGAAAACAAAATAAATTATAAGGACAACGTAATCTATACATCTGAAGGGAAATGCAGATACATGTTTGAAAAAGAAGGGGGTCACATTAGTCATTCAGTGAATGATTTTTCAGAGTAGACATTCATGGTAAATAAGATGAAGGCTTAGGAATCTTAAAATGAGTGATTCTTCATTTCACATTAATAGTCCTAGAGGTATTTTTCTGCTCCCACAGTTTTTCAGGACCCATTTGTTGTTCTCACACAATCTACTGTAGATACCACAGGGTGTCTCCCATTCTCTTTGCTAGGCTAAAGTTGTTCCAGTGAGGTAAAAAGTTCTAGAATTTTTGGATTTTGTGTGATATCTGTTATTCACAGAAGAGTCAGGCTCACCTTCTTTGGCAGTAATTTTGGTACTATGGCTCGTTGGTGGATTTCTGCATCATGATGAGTACTGAGTTGCAGTGAGTTCTGTGTATCCCAAAGAGTCATTAAGACTATCCACAGGGCAGGGGTGCCTGGGTGGCTCAGTGGTTGAGTGCCTGCCTTTGGCTCAGGTCTTGATCCCAGGATCCTGAGATCGAGTCCCACATCCGGCTCCCTATGGGGAACCTGCTTCTCCCTCTGCCCATGTCTCTGCCTCTCTCTCTCTCTCTCTTTGTGTCTCTCATGAATTAATAGCTAAAATATTTTTTGAAGAAAGAAGAAGAAGAAGAGAGAAAGAGAAAGAAAGAAAAAGAAAGAAAGAAAGAAGAAAGAAAGAAAGAAAGAAAGAAAGAAAGAAAGAAAGAAAGAAAGAAAGAAAGAAAGAAAAGGAGCATCCACAGGGCAGAGCCTGTCCTGAGAAGGAAGCTGTTTCTCCTCTGACACTCCTTTGCATAGACTCAGTGTCCCTGCTGGATCGCCACAGAGCCTGGTGTTGGCCTGCTAGCTCATATTTAGGCTGAGAAGGACTTTGGAAGAGAAATGAGCCTTTGAGAAGACAGCAATGTATAGAGACAAATGCTATAAGGAACTGCTGAGAAAGCACTGGAGTTTTCAAGAGCTAAATTCAGTTGTTTACCTTGTACTGCACACTCTTATTAGGATAACCCGAGGCCAGTTATGACCTTTTTGGGGTTTTTTTTTAGTGATATTATCTACTAACAGATATTTTAGCCTGGAAGCTGTTACATGGTTGCTATGTCAAATTTTATAATTTCAAGGGGGAAGTAGTTTCTTCTCTAAATTCAAGTCTAGCCGATTTTCTAATTATCCACTCTATGAAGAAAAAGCTGCAGCTCCCCCCATTCTTGAGTGAACACATACTTAGAAATGTGTTGTTTCTTTTCATTCTAGATGCTTAAACTCCCTGGAAGATAGCAAAATGCTTAGAAGATACTTAGAATTATTTCTGATTGAAGGTGCCTGGGTGGATCAGTCGGTGAAGCATTTGACTCTTGGATTTGGTTCAGGTCACAATCTCAAAATGGTGAGATCAAGCCTGGCATTGGGCTTCTTGCTCAATGCAGAGTCTGCTCGAGAGTCATTCTCTCTCTTTCCCTCTGTCCCACTCCCTGCTCGTGCTCTCTCTCTTTCTCTCTAGATAAATAAATCATTTTTTTAAAAAAATAATTATTTCCAAATGGATTTTGGACATTTTATGTGCCTTTATCTGATTGGAGGTCACAATCTATAAACTCATCCTATTGATGTTCCCAAAGAGTCAGGAAAATGTTTTCTAAGGCGATAGATTTATATTCACTAATTTATTTATTTTTCATTGACAAACACGTGAGTCAATAATATCACCATGTTTTGAATAGCAAGACCAAAAAAAGATTACATTTGTCTTCTACTCACCTTCATTTACAGAAATTGACGTTCATGTTTTCTCCTTATGTGTATCATCATGGACTCACAAATTTTCAGATTTACTGTGTGTAATCAACCCCTGTCAATGTTCTTTTGATTCCCAATTATCTCAATTTAATTAGTAGAAGCTCCCTCACTTTGGACTAATGTATCCCTGTGCTTTGTGAAAATTTGTCTTGTTTTCTGACACAACAGGTGTTATAGGCTCACGTTTTACCTTTCAATCCACAAGTGGAATCAGTTACTTCTGCAGGGTTCCCTGGTTTCTCATAGTAGGAAAGCAGCTTTGTAGACAAGAATCTAAGTGCTGTTGTGAATAATGGAAGGCAGGTGGGAAGTATTTCTCCTAGGCAATTTTTTGGGCAGGGCTATAAAAGATATATTCTGAATTTGTTTTGTAAAGTTATGATTTGATTTTGATATTTCCAATTCAATTCTAATAGTAGAGTGTCCCTACTTACATTTTTGATTGAAAAATTACACTTCATTTTCTTTTATAGTGAACATCTTGTTTCCAAATGAAATAAACATCATTACCTTTATACTTTCCTGAGAAAATAAGAAAGCCATTCCAAAATAGCAATTCAATATTAATGCAAAAGTATGATCACTGAATAAGTTCAATTTTGGGGGTAATGCATTTTGTTTATACTGCATTTCATTACAGATTTGGAGTCAGATTATTCTGTTCTAGAATAATGGTTCTCAAACTTTATTGTGTATCAGAATTACAGGAAGATTTGCTGAAAGAAACAACAAAAACAACAGACAGCTGGGCCTCACCCCCTGAATTTCTAATTCCAGTAAGTTTGGGGCAGGGCCAAAAATTTGCAATTCTAATAAATTTTCTGATGTTGCTGCTGCTGCTGCCACTGATTCTGGGACCACGCTTTGAAAATTACTGTTATAGAATTAATTATAACTTCTCACTCTGTGGTTGTAAGTACTTAACTGACCTGTGGTTTTACTTCAGGGCTTTCTGCTGACTTTCAGTCTGAAGCTGTTGGCGTTCCATGCTTGCTACTGGTAAATTCATAGAGTGGAGGCTGCTTAGACTGTAACACTAGGAAAGACAAATCTGCTGTACCTTGAGATGACATAAAAAAAAAAAATCACCAGCTCTGTATTCAAAATTCTGTACCTTAATTTCTTCACCCTCTTATCCCTCTGCAATGACTTGGTGTGTAGTTGTAATTACAAGATACCTATATTTGCTTGAATAAACTGGTTGGATAAACCGGTTCTGCTTCCTATGATTTAATTTCTGATAATATCAGAACACACTTATTTTCATGTGTAGCAACCCCAGTCACTTTAATGTATCAGGTTATGTATTGTTGCAACAAGATTATCCCAATTAGTAGTTTCTCGACACAGTACCATCGGTTTTCAATTTTCCACTAGAGGATCAAGAAGATCCCTAGTACCTTAGAATCCCATATGATTAGCAAAGAGAAATAAAATAAATACAAACCCTTGAGGTTTGCCCTGAAAGTCTCATACATATTTCATGTCTCCTCATTTTATTTGGAGATAAACCTATTTTAGGACACTAGTTTCTCAGAGGCATTACCTTAATTCTCTGTAAATTCTGATTTCACAAAACCAATCAAATATGTCATTAAAAATAGCCAGCATACATAAACATAAAATACAATTTAATTTTGAGATATCAGCAACTGGAAAGAAGTCAGATGTTACAAACTTAAACTATGATTCCAAAGTTCACGTAGAAACCTTTCCACAAATTCATATAATTTCCAGATTATCTGGATCCTGGTCCTCCTAGAGCGATTTCATAAGACAAGAATATTTATAGTTACAACACATCTTAACTGGCAACAATTCATTTCAAGTAAAGTCCCCTATTTCAGATCCTTTTCAAAAAGCTTTAGCTATTTAGTTTTAAGGCAAAAATGCAAATTCTTAAATGAAATAAAATATGCCATGTTCCAGAAATGCTGATTTCTATTTCTTTTTTTAGTTGCACTTAATACTACAAAGTAACAGACTGAATATAGTTTTTTTTAAAAAAAGGAAGAAAAAATGATTAATGCCACCTATGTCATTATCAAATTAATTTTATCAATTTTCATATTTAATCTAAATATGAAATCCCCAAGTTTGGAATTAAGGATTTGAAAATCATTAGATTCAAAAGGAGACTTTTGAAAAGAAAAAAAAGGTACTATCCTTTCTATTAAGCAGAGTTTTAAGGCGTGTGGCCTCAGTATCAAGCATTTCATCAGTTCCATAGCCTGTGGTTTATCAATCCCAAATTACAACTCTACTAGAAAAAAGAAAAGATTATTAGCTTAAAAAGTAGTTCTTATGGGATCCCTGGGTGGCGCAGCGGTTTAGCACCTGCCTTTGGCCCAGGGCGTGATCCTGGAGACCCGGGATCGAATCCCACGTCGGTCTCCCGGTGCATGGAGCCTGCTTCTCCCTCTGCCTGTGTCTCTGCCTCTCTCTCTCTGTGTGTGTGTGACTATCATAAATAAATAAAAATTAAAAATATATATATATTTCTTATAATTTTTAGTTTCTAATATTTAGTGTCATCTCATGGCTCTTGCTAAAAATCATTAGCCCTCCACATAATAATAAAGATACCCAGATACAAATTTATCACGTTATATGTGTCATCATGTACGCCTCTAGTTTTTTGTTTTGTTTTGGAAAGCTCTTTTCCAAACATATTTCAATACTAAGATATTTCTGAACTTCATTTTAATTGCAACAAGTTTGCAATATATTTTTAATACTCTAACCATTCCTTTGTGTGAATGACACATTCCATTATATGAAAGAAAAATCTGGTAGTTTTCAAATACAATCACAAAAGCTTTGATACTCTTCTCATCAAACAGTGAGATGTACATACACTAGATAAAAGTGATGTGGTGCCAGTTTCTGGACCCAGTCCCTTAAGAAATGGGCAGCTTCCATTTCTGTGTTCCATTCTTACTCCTAAAATGCTGTCACCATGCTGTGAGGATGCCCAAGCCACTCCAGGGAGGGGCCAGCACTTGACAGCCAGGTGACTCAGTAATCTGGGAAGTGAATCCTCCAGATCCATTTGAACCACCTCAGCTAATGCTTCGTGGAGCAAAAATGAGCTGTCCCCACCATCCAAACTGAAGATTTGTGGGGAAAACAAGTGGTTGCTCTTATTAAAGACACTACATTTTGGGGTGATTTGATATGCAACAATAGATAACCATAACACTCCTGCTTACAACTATATAATATGTAAGTGGGACAAAGTTCTTAGATTCATGTATATTTACATGCTAGTATCTTCTAAATGCTTCCTGATAAAGGAAGACATTTTAAATATTAATATTTTAAATATTAATATTTTAAAACTTGTAAAATATAATAGTTCTTCCCCATTGGACCTTTAGTCCAATTAGGACCTTTAGTACTAATAGATTAGTCCAGGCAAGGAAAGTTACTGTAAATTGATCTATTTCTAATTGTGGTTTTCAAAAGTTAGAGTCAACAAAGAATGAGTTATTTGTGGTGATGATATCAGTTGTACTCTGTGGTAATGTTCACATCAATCTACATGAGTGATAAAATTTCATAAAACTATACACTGGGTGGCTCAGTGGTTGGGTGTCTGCCTTCGGGATCCCGGGATCCGGGATCAAGTCCCGCATTGGGCTCCCTGTGAGGAGCCTGCTTCTCCCTCTGCCTATGTCTCTGCCTCTCTCTGTCTCTCTCTCTCTCTCTCCCTGTCTGTCTCTCATGAATAAATAAACCTTTAAAAAAAACTATGCACTGAAAATAAAAATGCAAAACCGTTTATGTAAGAACTTGTGAAATCTGAACAAGGTCTTCACTTGAGTTATTATCACTGTACAGATGCCGATTTCCTGGTTTTGACAATGAACCGTGATTTTCCAGGATATTAACATTTGGAAGAAGCTCAACAGAAAGCTACACAGAAACTCTGTATGGCTTTTGCAACTTCTGGTGAGACTTAAACTATTTCAAAGTAAAAAGTTACAATAAAAAAATTAAGGTCTGGACAATAGAGAAATCCATTTCAGTAAAATAACTCACCCTGGCAAGGAATCTTTGGTCCATTTATTGTAGAGCAACTACAGGTCATGATTTCTTGGATGAGCACTCTTAAGGACTCAGAGACTCCTTTAGTAATGATACTTCAGAGGCTTATTCTTATATTGATACAGACAATTTCATAGAGGAGACTCTGCCATCTTCAGAAAAGGAAAATATAGCCACTTGGTACAAGAGTGGTTTTAAATACACCAGTAATACACAGAGGTAACTGAGGTTTATTTGGACACTCATTTTTTCCCAGTGTTTTGGAAGCTTTAGCTGTTACAATTTCCCCAGTCTATCCTAGTGGATAGATAATGGTGTCAAATATGCAAGGGTTTGGTCTTTATCTCTAGGACTTTTTGCAAGTCTTTACCCCAATTTCTTAGTAGAGTTTGGAAGCCTCTTCTGGGCATGTTACAAGGGAGAGAAAACAGGATTGCCATTCTTTTGTATCCCTCATCTTCCTACAGATACCTTGTCCCCATTTGACAAGAGAATGATTTCTCCAGGTTTTATTTTCTATGGTTCAGGAGCCATCAAGGGAAAATCATCATTTGGAACCATCTATGGAGATCCGGCTTCCTCTTCATGCATTTTACAGGTAAGGGGATCATCATAGCTTAACAAAAATTGAGCGGGTGTAAGGAAGGCTCCTTAAGAACTCAAAGATTCAGGACAATCTATTTTGTATAGGGATCAAAATAGAGCACGAAGAAACATACCTTTTTTGAAAGAGGGAAAATGGGGTCAAAGACCAGATAAAAAGAGAGCCAGACTTGGTCTGTGCTCCTCCCCAAGTAGAAAAGCAAAAGTCCTCGTAAAAGGTAAGTAGCTCAGGGATAGAGCTCTGCTGCACTATCTACCAGTCTCTAAGTGCCGGAGGAAACATAAGAAGAAAACAAAAAATTGAAACATCAAGGGGTCTCATACGTGCACTTGATTTGCACTTTGTAACCCTGTTATCCTTCGGATCCCTGATACTCCATATGCTGCCAAGACTACACCCATTTGTTGTGAAAATAGGACACCAACACGGAAATGTTAAGATACAGCACTATTATTTCCTGATCAGCAAGGGGGAAGAGACAAGAGAATACATCAGCCAGAAGTCAGGCAATGGCTGTTTCTCAGTTCTTAACACCCTAGTTTTCCTCAGATATGTTTTATTCTAGAATGCCACACGATATTTGATGCCCACCTTCTTACTTCCCCAAAACAAACCTGCCTAATTTCCAAACAGGTTTGGAGATCTACTTCAGAAAGAGGTCCTGAACTCGCAAGACACCCAAAACCAAATCTGATAACAGGCTTGTGAAAAATATTTCAAATATGAATTTTGAAAACAGGGAAAGACAAGTAAGTAATGTAAAATATATACTGGAAAATAGATTTAAATATATGTCTCTAAAACTAGGGGAGTCGTAGTCAATAAGATATGGCACCCATATGAAATGAGAAGCTGGTAGATAAAAGGAGGTCATGAAGTCATACAGAAGACCAAGGCGAGTGGCATCGAAGGGCAGAACATAAGGGATAGTTTTCGTTCTTTTAATTTTTAAATCTTAGAATATGTAGTATTCAGGGTTCTGTCTGTTGGGTTTGTTGCTTGTTTTGATTGTTTGTTCTTTAGGTAAGAGTCATTCTCCTTATCAAAGAACAAAGTTGTGGGGCATCTGGGTGGCTCAGTCAGTTACGCATCAGACTCTTGGTTTGGGCTCAGGTCATGATCTCGTGGGTCATGAGACTGCCTGATCCTTGCGTCAGGCTCTGTGCTCAGTGCAGAGTCTGCTTGAGATTTTCTCTCCTTCTCCCTCTGCCCTTCCCCCCATACTCAAGTTTGCTCTGTCTCAAATAGATAAATCTTTTTTTTTTAAAGAACAAAATTGTAGGAATCGCTCTAATGGATATACAGATTTATTACAAATATGTTAGAAAGAGACAGAGTAGTATTGGCACAAGGGTAGGCAAAAGGGAATAGCAGCAGATTCACACAGATACGAACATTAAGTTTATGAATAACGTAGGACTGTAGAATAGTGTAGAAGGGACTTTTTCAACAAATTATGCTGAGTCAAATAAATATACATATGGAAAAAATTGAACATGATTCCTACTTCATGCATTCATAAAAAATGAATTCTAGGTAAACAACCAATCTTATAGAAAATAATATTGGATAGTATCTCCAAGACCTTGATATAGGCAAAATATGGGCACAAAAGTAACAGCCAAAAGGGAAAGCTTAGTAAAGTAGAGTACACTGAAATTAAGACCTTCAGTTCATCATATGAAACACGATTAAGGGAGTATAAGAGTGAATCAGACTGTAGAAGATATTAGCAATATGTACAACCAACAAGGATGCATTCCAGATATGTATATATGGGCAGCCCCGGTGGATTAGCGGTTTGGCGCTGCCTTCGGCCCAGAGCATGATCCTGGAGACTCGGGATCGAGTCCCACATCAGGCTCCCTTCATGGAGCCTGCTTCTCCCTCTGCCTGTGTCTCTGCCTCTCTCTCTCTCTCTGTGTGTGTGTGTGTGTGTGCGTGTGTCTAATAAATAAATAAAATCTTTAAAAAGAAACAAATATCTATATATGTTTATTTTTGTTTTTGTAACTATATATACATATATAATATGCAGTTAAAATATATATTAAAAACATGATGATCCATCTGTGTAACGTGATTTTAGTGTTGCTTGGTTGTTTAATAATGTGGGACTTATTTTGCTTTGTTTTATTGTTATTGTTGTGAGAATAATGGCAAATATATTTTTTAAAGATTTTATTTATTTACTCATGAGAGACACAGAGAGAGAGGCAGAGACACAGGCAGAGGGAGAAGCAGGCTCCTCAAAGGGAGCCTGATGTGGGACTCAATCCCCGGACGGGGATCACACCCTGAGCCCAAGGCAGATGCTCAGCCGCTGGGCCACCCAGGCATCCCAATTTTTTTTTTAAGACTTCTTTTAGTCAGAGAAGGCATGCATGTGTGAGTGGGAGTGGGGAAGGCGAGTGGGGACAGGGAGGGGCAAGGGGAGAGGGAGAGTTAGAAACTCAAGTAGACTCCATGGAGCCTGACCCAGAGCTTGATCTTACAACCCTGAGATCAGACCTGAGCCAAAACCAAGCGTCAGTCACAACCAATTAATTGCACCACCCAGACGCCGTAATGGCAAAAATTTTAAATGTCTTTCCTAAACTTTTTTTTCTAAGAAACTGCTTTATTTTTCCCCAAGTTTTTATTTAAATTCCAGCTCATTAACATACAGTGTAATACTACTTTCAGGTGTAGAATTTGGTAATTCATAGCTTACGTATGACATTGGTGCTCATCACAAGTGCTCTCCTTAATACCCATCTTTTTTTTTTCTAATACCCATCTTTTAAAGTGAAATGCGAGAAGAGCTTTAAAGATATTCATGAAAAAAAAAGATATTCATGGACTATTATTTTTTCTTGCTTATTTATTTATGTCCCTGTTTGACCTTACTATGAAAACCTATGCCTCATTACAGGAAAAGGGAATTATAGATATTTGGTATTTTTAAAAGATATGCAAACTGTCCAATCCCATGATTTAATCAGTTTGGGCAAATTTTACAGCTAATAGTGAAGATTTTGCTTTATATAGAAATTGCTATGGATTTGGATGTGTGCTCTAATTTTTAACTTATTGATGTTCTATTGTGAAGTAGCATTTCATTTAACTGTAAGGTAAGGCTCATATAGCATCACCCAACTAGTTGTTAATGTGATTATGCGGTCCCTTAGCTTTACATTTCAATTCACATGAGGCACCCTTTGGCATGCGCAACTTTCTGGGAACACTCTTACTTGCATCAGTTTTTTTAGGTTTGTTGTTATTGTGATTTTGTTGTTCTTGGAGCTACAGAACATGACAATATGTTTTTGACAAGACTGAAAGCTGAGACTCTCTCTTGTTTCCTCCCTCTTCACCGAGGATGCATTTAAATGAATGCTGGTTGGCGTGATACTTTGTCAGCCATGGGTACTGGGTGCTTAACTCTAATATTGCCTCGTGGATGTGGTATACAATTGTAAGACTTCTGTCCCTAAATATATTTACTTTCGCTTTTTTATGATTAAAGTTCATATGCTATTGTACACACATGCTTTGTAAGTGAATTATAACAGCAATGATTTCTGTATATTATCAAGAGTTTATTGAAGAATCTCCTGCCTTGTTCTCTCTCTCCTTTTTAATAAAAGTTAATACTAACAGGGGCACCTGAGTGGCTCAGTGGTTGAGCATCTGCCTTTGGCTCAGGTCTTGATCCCAGGGTCCTGGGATCGAGTCCCACATCAGGCTCCCCACAAGGAGCCTGCTTCTCCCTCTATGCCTCTGCCTCTCTCTCTCTCTGCGTCTCTCATGAATAAATAAAAATAAAATCCTTTTTTTAAGTCAAAAGTTTTAGAAAAGACAACATAAAGATTTTAGAAGGACAACTTATAGGATGTAGATTTGTGATTCTTTGGATTTGATCCTTTTGAATACTGTTCTGAAAGTTTATATTGAATGTTGTCAAATCTGTAAGCTTCACAGGAACGGACATCATATTATAATTCGCTTCTATACTTGCTACCACAGATGTAAATTTCTTGACCTTAATATCCTTTTTGAAAATGTTGAGAATTCTGTTAACTTACATCTTACGAATTGATGTATTGTATTATTGTAAGGGATTTGATTTTCAGCACGGTGCAAAATTCTTTCAAACTCATATGTCTTTTTTTTAATTCCATTTTGTTTTAAAGTACATTTCATTTTTTAAAAAGATTTTATTTATTTATTTAACAGAGACAGAGCGCACAAGCAGGGGGAGTGGCAGGCAGAGGCAGGAGGAGAAGCAGACTCCTGCTGAGCAGGGAGCCTTATGCTGGGCTTCAATCCCTGAACTGAAGGCAGATGCTTACTTAAAGGACTGAGCCACCCAGGCGTCCTTTAAAGTACATTTCAAATGTAGTTCTTCATTTAGTAAAAGTGGTCTAAGTGATATGAGAAAGTATATATATATAAGTATATATTTAAATACTAATAATTGGTACAAAACTCCAATTTTAAAATTGTCAACAGCTACGAGTATGCAATTCACAAGAGAAGATGTCTGAATAACAACAAACATATGATATGGTATTCAACATCTTTTGTTAAGAAACACAAGTTTAAACCACATTGAAAAATTACCGTATGCCCACAAAATGGCTAAAATTGTAAAAGACCAGCAATACCAACTATGATGAGGATGTAAACTAAAATCCTCATGAACTTCTGGTAGGCATTTTAATTGATATAAACAATTTGGAGAACTGCTTCCGGCCATGTCTACTAAAACTAAATATTGCTTACCCTATGACCTGGCAATTCCTCTCCTCTGAAATGAGATATTTAGTAACATAAAAAATGCCCAAGAAGTATTATTTTTTAAAAGTCAAATTATGAGTCAGTCCATAAATTATGGTTCCTAATCAGAAAAACAAAATTCCTTTACTTATTTTTAGTATAATGAAAATATTATTAGTGCCTGGCTGGCCTCAATCAATGGAACATGTGACTCTTGATCTTGGGGTTGTGAGTTCAAGCCCCATGATGAGTGTTGAGATTGCTTAAATAAATAAAATCTTTTTTTTAAAAAAAAAGGTATTATAAGTGACTATCTCTAAGTGGTAATTTTGCCTATTTTTTTACTCTCTCCTGAAATATTCATATATTCTCAATTTTCTACAATAAAGGTGTATTCATTTTAACTAGAAATAGTAAAAAAAAAAAAATTCCTCTAAGAATAGCACCTGCATCATGGAAAATAAAATAGATCTAAAAATGGGTGGATATTTCTCACACCCCTTAATATGGCTACTACCAAAAAGAAAGAGAAAAAAAAAAGAAAGAGAAGAAAAGAAAGAAAAAGCAAGAGTTGATTAAGATGCAGAGAAACTGGAAGCTTCGTGTGCCGTGGATGAGAATATAATATGGCGCAGCTGCTGTGGAAAACAACATGGTGGTTACTCAAGAAATTAAAAATGAAGTTTCCATATGACCCAGCAATTCCCCTTGTGGGTATATATCCAAAAAAAAATGGGAAGAAGTGTCTCACAGAGATGTTTACACACCCAAATTCAGAGAGATACTATTCTCAATAGCCAAAAGGTAAAAGCAACCCAAGTGTCCATCAACTGATGAGTAGATAAACGAAATGTAAACATATATCCAGTGGAGTATTATTCAGCCTTAAAAAGGAATGAAATTCTGACACATGCTGTAACATAGATGGACCTTAAGCTAAGTAAAGTAAGCCAGACGCAAAAGGACAAACACTGTATGATTCCACTCATGTGAAGAATGTAGAGTAGTCAAACTCATAAAAACAGAAGGTAGGGTGGTGCTTGACAGGATCTGGGGAATGGGGGACATGGGGCTAGAGTACAGAGTTTCAACTTTGCAAGATAAAAAAGTCCTAGAGATTGTACAACAATGCAAATATATTTAAAGATATTGAACTACATTTTTAAAAATGACTAAGATGATAAAGTTTATATTATGTGCACTGTACCACAGTTTTCTTTCATTTGTTTGTTTAAAGTGGGTAAATACTGCTATTGCTATTTAATGGATGGGTGAGGTGGCATGATTCTGGGACTTCCAGTTTTAATCCCAGCACCACCCTACAAATGTTCACTCTGCTAATTAGTGCTGCGTCATCATGGATCTGCTTCCTTGGATCGTATCACTTCATGTTCTAGATCAGTGCTACCCAATAGAACCTTCGGCAATGATACAGCTGTTCTTTATCTCTGCATCCAATACAGTAGCCACTAGCATCCTGTGGCTCTTGAGTGTCTGAAATGTGGCTACTGTGACTGAGTTCCTGCATTTTGGATTTTATTTATTGTCATAAATTTAAGTTTGAGTAGCCACATGTGGCTCCAAGTGGCTACTGTATTAATGTTAATCTAAACTTTTTTGTATCCATCTTCCTCTACTACCCAATGATGGTTTCTTGTGATGATTTTGAGGAAACAGAAGCAAACCTCTCCACCTTCAACAGTTCCCATTTTTCTTTTCGTCCCAGATGGCAGGTATTCCAGGTGTTGGAATCACATCCCTAATCAGTATGTTTTCTCTACCTTCCCCACATAAAGAGCCTTCTCTGTGATCTCCCATTACATCTGCTGGGCTGGCAAGTACTTGCCATTGTGAAATAGCTGATAAGCACTTTGCTGAGTTTCCAATTGTTATCAGATTACAAGGAAAATGTAGGCAATCCTTGGTGAGGCTCAAGTCAAGACAGTTTGAGTAATGTGAGACTAACTTCAGCTTCTTGTGTCTAATTAGCTACTGCTAGGGTGCTATGTCTTTACCTGGAGTAAAGAGATACCGCTGGCCCAATTGTGGAATCAATTCTATACAGAAGGTAGCAAAGCAACAGTTGAAAAAGGCAAGGACAAACATTGGAATCAGATGGCTCTGGGCTTAATTCCATCTATGCCGCACACTATCTATCATCTTGATTAAGTCCTAAACTGCTCTGATCCACCATATTTTGGATCTACAGGATGAAGATGATACAACATTTCAGATGAAGCCTGGCATAAAATGATCAATCAATAAATAGCATCTGTTGCTGACTCTATGTCCCCTGCTCTTCTGTTTTATTACCTCATCTTCATCTCTTTATCCATTTGGCTATAATGAAAATAAGATGGCTATAACCCCATCTTCTCTTTAAGAAAGGTGTCCCTGGGAGTTTGGCCCTTCATTTTGCTTCAAAAAGAATGTGTTGCAGAAATAAATCCCTAAATGATTTATGTAGTTCAAATAAAGTTGCAGGGCTTTTTGTTTTGTTTTGTTTACCATTTTGTTTTATTTGTATCTTTGGCCTGGCGAAGGGTCAAAAGTGGATAGGAATCTAAGAGATGAGACATGAGCCAGAAAAGCTGGACCTGCACAGAGCAATGTCAAGACTAGTGGTGAGAGCCTACCACTCCAGTATAGCCAAGCGATGACTTTGAAGCCTAGGAATATAGTTATGGATTCTAACGCTGTTGGCTGCCAAGTGTGTGATACAAGTTTCCTGCCTTGACACTCCATAAATCCTTTAGTAGAATTTGCTTTGCTTATTAGAGCTTTTTGCATAAATGGATGCTTGTTAGGGAACTCAATGAGAGTCTCAGTTCTGCATCTATATGAATGTGGGACTAAAGCAGAGAGTGCGAGATGGCGCACATCTGGGTGCCCATTCATCTACCCATTCCTCTAGACTCTTAATCAACCAGAATTTATCGAAATTACTTTCCTGAGCATCTCATCATGTGAAATATCACCAGGCTTAAAGGGAGCTGTAGTCTTTGTCCTAAAGGATCTCCTGGAATAACAAGGACAAGTGTGATAACAAGAGACCCGGAAGGGAAACTGAAGAATTTCCAGTACATCTGCCTTGTCTTACTGATAAGGACAAAGAGGACTCAGGGCTCAGAGGCTCAGAAAGACCAAGTGATCATCATTCAGTATCAGAGCTGAGGCTGGGAACTGTGATTTTGGATGCATGGAATAATGGTCAGCACCATAGACAAGAAAAGCTGAACACAGTCTCAGAGGAAAGACAGGTGGATCCTTTCATATTCATCCCAGTCAAGTGCAGAGACAAGGTGTTATTTAAGCCGGGCTGTGGCAGACACTATGGTTGATTGCACTACCTCCCCTCTTCTTTCTCAGTATCAAACAAACAAAAGACTAGTTCTTAGCTAGATCTTCTTTCTCCAGCTTCCCTTGCACTTGACTGTGCATGTTTTGGCTGTTAAGCAGAACAGTCTGCTGCACTTCCAGGAAGCCCCACTAGAGGGATGCAAAGGACCCCTCTGCATGGACCCCCTCCCCTCCCCATCACAGCCCTCACTAGGACTAAGTAGATTAGCTCAAACAGCTTTATATGCAGCCTGCTTTGACCACCTCTGTCCCTCCCTGGTATGTATTTATTTTTTTGCTCTAATTTTTGATGCCATGCAGTCTCTTTTCCACCATCAAGTCCTGTTCAGCCTTGATGTCCTAGCACAAGTTCTGTACCTTCAAAAATCTTTGGCTAACAACACCAGCCTTTGGTAATGGCTCCTGCTTGTGAACACCTACAGCACTGCCATGGTATCACCTCTATCAAAGTAAAGGCCCAGAGCCCATTCACGTGGATGTGTTAGACCTCATAGCCGCACATAGGTCTCTTCCATAGAACTCCAGGCCTTTGGAGAGAGCACAGTCTGTGTGTGTGTTCTTGAGATGGAGAAGCACAGGAAGAGAAAATATACATTAGTGTAGATAATAGAAAGTGACCAGAGAAATGCTGTAAAGCCAAGAAAAATCATCCATTTACAGGAAAACATTTGCCTGGACTATACTCATACCTGCAAGCGTGTAAGTATATGTATGATGAACTAGCCACTTCATGAAGACAAAAAAAAAAAAAAAAGAGGAATATATGAATATAGTCCCACTGATTTTACATACAAAGCCTAAACTAAATTCCTATGGGGAATTAAAATTATTGGGTACACAGATATAAAATGAACATGTGCCAAAGACTTTATTTAATTCATTAGCTAATGAAGGAACTGGAAAAGATGCTATAACCTGTTTAATGAGAAGTCAAAGAACCACAAATTTACATGCTGAGAAAAAAACGCTTACATGAATTTGCAAAAACTGCTCTATCCATAGGGCAGCAATCAACTGCATTCCACTGGACATAATTAATTTGCTTTCATCTAGGCAAAATTATTTGCATTGCTAACAGTTTTCTATAAGTTAACTTCTGCCTGCACAGAGTTGTGACAGAGCCTAATAAAAGACAAAAGCTGGCAACCTGATAGAAGCAGACAATCTCCAGAGGCTCCTTCCTTTCATGGAGTGGATACCCATCAATCTCCAATTCATTCCCAGGTCTTAAATTTTTCACTTGGCCACTCATTTCTCCAACGTGCCTCAACCTCCTCTCACTCATTTCTAGCCTGAATTTGTTCATAATGTCTCTTCAAACATGTTAATTCTTTCTTACCTTCCAGGCTTGGACATGCTTTCTGCCCAACCATCACCACGATCTCCTCCTCTAGCTCATCCTCACCTCTGTCCTTTCCTGGCCTCTTTCTCAGATAAGCCTTAACCTCCCACATTAAAGAGGACTTCTCTCCCCCACCCCCACACTCCTAGTGCTATGCAATACTAGATGCTCACTCATTTATATTTGTAAGCAAAATGAAGACAGAGAAAAGGTCTCTATTTTTTGCCTGGTTGAGTGGAGAAAAAAGTATAAAAGAATGAATGAACATAACCCATCTTCCACATCCTCATGCATAATAAAGAGAAGTGTCCTTGCCCTGCCCACTCTCAAGATTAGGATGAGATTCAGACATAGAGAATGACAGATGGGCCTGACACATAAAAAAGGTTTGGTTTGGTTTATTAAAAAATATATAAATATGAACATTTCTTGGGCAATTGCCACCACTGACAAAATAAGGTCCCAAATAGTCAGTGATGAGAATCATGATAGAAGTTGATTTCAAATAAAATTGGTCCACAAGAAAAAGCAGGCATTTTAGGCATCATTGAAAAAATAAAAGTTAAAATAATAAATACAAACATGAGGTTGGCATATATTCATGAGCAAGACTGTCAGTTAATTTGGTAAATATTTATTTCCTTCTGACACATGCACTGTGTTCTTTTGGGGTATTTATGGAGGGGCTTGGTAATGAGCTGTTTGCTTTATTATGATCTAAAAACAAACCAAGACACATGCAAAATGCAGCCATCTAATTAAGGAAGAATAAATACTATCCCATCATCAGAGCCACCCCCCCCCACACCTGAACTCCAATCTTGTGTCAGGCCTTGCCAAAGACACTTGAAAGCTCTCAATTTACCGTGTGCGCCAGATGATGCTCACACGGAAGACAGATCTACTGACTCGTTAAAGTGCACTAATTATTCCACAATTTTGAAAGTGAGAACATATGGGAGCTGTTTTCCTTGTGAGTGTTTCTGCTTCAAAAACAAAGTACATGACTGAACAAGTATTTTCCATAATCTATGTTGTTTGCAAATGCTATTCAAAGTCCACCAAATTCACTAAAATTAAAAATGCTTAATTCCTCTCTGGTCAAAGGCTGTCTGATATTCAGTTCCTCTTTCCACATTTCTTTATTCCCGTTGTCCCTTTGCCCACTGAGCTGTGACTACTTCCATCAAGATGAGCAGAGCTAACTTAAAAGTGAAATACTCTGACCATTCAATTAGTGATTGGGTCAACACAATGTGAGCAGCTGGTTAGATGCTTTCTTTGTCTTTGCAAATGGAGCAGATGCCTTGGTGCTATAAGGACACAGCCTCTAAGGACACAGAGCCGTCTGCAGGGACACAGCAGTGAGGATCCCAGGCAGGGACAGGAGACCTTGAGGGATGAGGACAGAAGATGTCAGGCAGGCAGACTCTTGTATCTTTACTCCTGTAGCAGAAACCATCTCTAGCTTCTAGATGAAAACAACTTAGGATCTGAGGCCCAAAGACAGCTATATTAAATGAGTGGGTGATTCATAGAAGCATGCAAATCCCAAATAACACTGAATTACTTGAAGACTGAACCAAGTCAGGGGAGTGCAGAGCTGAGATTATTCAGAAATAGTGATGTTCATCTAGATATTAACTACTACATTATTTATGGGATTTTTATTCTTTTGCCCTTCTGTGTACGTGAACTTTGTCTTTGCTAGTCTGCATTTGCTCGGGGATGAAAATGAAAATTTGTCTCAGCCTGAATACAAAGAGAAGGAGCAGGATGCATATGGCTTTTAATATATAAAGATAGGATTGGGCGGTAAGACAAGGGTCTTGCAAGACCAGGCACTGGTCTTGAGAGCTAAGTTTTCCAAATCTTTATTTCTCCTCCTTTGGCCTATGAATATCCATCTCTAACAGACCCGTTGTCCCCATGTTCTGCACGATGAAAGAGATTCTTCAACCCACAGCAGCAAGGACAAGAAACCAGCCATTTCATGATAAAAGTGTATGATGCGAAGTTCTGTTAATGGTGGAATCATGTCCCCTAAATCATTATTCTGAAGTCCTCACCTCCAGGACTGGTGTGTGAACATGGCCTTATTTTGAAATAGCCTCTGCAGATTGGATCAAGCTAAAGATGAGGTCATTAGGGTGGGCCTAATCCAATATGCCTGGGGTCCAAACACCATATGACAATGGAGGCAGAGATGGGAGTAATGTCTCTATAAGCCAAGGAACAACAAGGATTGCCAATCAACACCAGAAGCTAGGAGAAGCAGGGAAGGATTCTCCCCTACAGGTTTCAAGAGGAGCATGGCCCTGCTGATTTTGAACTTTTGGCCTCCAGAACTATGCAACAATGAACTTACATTGTTTGAGGCAATTCAGTATGTGGTAATTTTTTTTTAGGGGAGCCCTAGGAAATTCATGTAAGCACAAAAAGGGAAAGGCAAGACGAAAGCATGGGGTGAACATCTATGTCCCTATTTATCTGCTATGCTTCTGCCTTGAGAGTGGGGGAACATCAAGTTAGTACTTGTGACACCAAAGATGGGGGTGGGGGTTGAGAGCCTCTAGCTCTGCTTTTCTGAGGACTCCAGAGGAGGCTACCTCACAGGTGTCCTACATCAATTTGGCAAGATAAGCACAGTAGTGCAGTGACTGCTGAAGGAAGACTAAGAGAGTCAGCTCTCCTAAGGCTCCCTTGGTATTCTGGGTCATTCCTAAGGACCAGGAAATGCTGAAACCAATAGTATCGTCTATTAGAATCCCACATTTGTCTTCAAGTTCCAATTACTGCTCTTGTTTATCTCTTCTCTTACAGACGTGTTTTGAATGAGGTTAAAATTCAGCTCCTGACTTTCCAGTGAAGTAACCATTGCACAAGTTGGTTAAACAATAATTATTTCCCCGGACATTCCAATCTCTGTTAATGGCATGACCATCCATTGAGTTACCTGGGCTTGATACCACACACTCAGCCTCAATGTCTGCCTCTCTCCACTGTGGTGCTCTCCAGATCATCCCTCAATCCATTGAACACCCTACCAGGCCTTCTAAGATCAGCCTTGTTCATTCAAGTGACAAAATCAATGCTTGCTAAGCAAGCCATCTCTAAGTATTTGATGTTTGCTAATGAGTGAAACGCAAGTGTAGCTGTCTTCATAAAGCGTACTTAGTCCACTAACAAGGACAGAAATAAAGAAATTAATTATCCAGCTAAATGCCTAATTAAAACTGTCATAAATACTGTGAAAAGAAAGCACAGGGTTCTGGGAGAGATGATAATAGAGGGACTGATCTAGTCCAGGTAGGGCATAAGGAAAGACTTCCTGAGGAAGTGACATTTGATGCAAGATCCTATGAGACAGTAGGAGTTACCCAGGTGGAGGTAGACAGGTGGCAGGGAGCTGGTAGCAGAAACCTGATAGGAGCCTGAAGAAGGAAATGACGAGACAGCAGTGGAGAGCCCAAGGGAACAGCTATCTACAGTAAGGCTGAAAATGATGGCAAAAGGCCAAATCTATTACTATTTTAAGAATTTTTTTGCTTTTCTTCAGAAAAGAATAACAGAAAACTAAAGAAGAATTTCAACTGAGCGGTGACATAAGGAAGGCCAGTCTTTACTGTGAAGAGATGGCAAGAGTCAGCATTGGTGCCGGGAGACAAGCGAACCTGTATGTCAGTAGAACTGAACTGAAATCAAGAGTCTGATGCTTAACCAATTGAGCCACCCAGGTGTCCCTCTTCCTTTTCTTATTAATCACCAGACAATATTCTAGATATGGGGATGAGGATGAAGGATAACAAAAGAGATACAAAAAATGGAAACAAACCCCTTGCCCTCATGCTACCCAGGTATCCCAGTGGTTCTCAGTCTTGACTGCATATTAGGATTGCCTAGAGAGATTTTAAAAATCGAAATGCCCAGCAATACTCAAGCAAATGGCACAAGACTCTAGGAGTGAGACTGCAGGTTTGATTGTCTCCCGACGCCAATGCTGACTCTTGCCATCTCTTCACAGTAAAGACTGGCCTTCCTTATGTCACCACTCAGTTGAAATTCTTCAATAGTTTTCTGTTATTCTTTTCTGAAGAAAAGCATACAAATTCTTAAAATAGTAATAGATTTGGCTTTTTGCCATCTTTGTCAGAACTCAGTTTTGCTGTGTAGGGCCATACTGGGGAACAGTCAAATATTTTGGTGCCTCAGTCTCATTCCTAGAGTCTTGTGCCATTTGCTTGAGTACTCCCTGGGCATTTCGATTTTTAAAATCTCTCCAGGTGATCCTAATATGCGGTCAAGACTGAGAACTACTGTGATACCTGGGTAGCTATCTGCATGAGGGCAAGGGGTTTTGTTTCCATTTTTTTTATCTCTTTTGCTATCCTTCACCCTCATCCCCATATCTAGAATATTGTCTGATGTGGTGATTAATAAGAAAAGGAAGAGGGGCACCTGGGTGGCTCAATCAGTTAAGCATCAGACTCTTGATTTCAGCTCAGGTCATGATCTCATGGTTCTGGGATCAAGACCTACATCAGACTCCAGGCTCCTGGCTCAGTGGGGAGTCTGATTATTCCTTTCCCTAGGCTCCTCTCCCCACCTTCAAGTAAATAAATAAAATATTTAAAAAAAATAATAAGAAAAGGAAGAAAAAAAGAAAGGCAGGAAATGAACTTTTTTTCAAAGTATATATGCCACTATTTCATTTATACCCCTGTCTAGAAATAAAATATTTTGCCCAGTCTCTAGAATAAAGCCTACCCCCACTGTAGTTACAGTTTCTCCCTCCCCTTCCCTGTCTTAGAAACAGTAGCACCCCCTAGGGTTTAGATGTGTTCATAGTTGCCCAGCTGGAGACTACCTCTCACAGCTTCCCCCTGCCAGGTTGTTCTGGGTCATGTGAAAAAATGTTAACCATTTTTTTCTGAAGTTACAGGTGCAAGTATTAAGTTTGATCCTCAGAGACAGACATGGATGCCTTTCATCTTCTCCCTTCCCCACCCAGAGCTGAAACAAATATGGAGTTTGTGAGTTCACTTTAACACCGCAGACAGACCAAAACTGCATACCTTGGGAGGGCAAAGTCACTACCACAGAAAAACCATAAAGAAAAATATTCACATGATAGCTAGTTTTCTATTAGAAAAAGAAAATAGTTTTCACATTTCATATCATTTAGAAGATAAATATTTGAATGTGTATTTTATCTTAATAATCAACTAGGAAAAATAATATTAGGATACTGATACTGGCAATGTCATATATTCATTTAATATAGTTCCCTTAAATATTTTAATATCAAAATTCTTTGGAGAGCTTATGTGTTTTGAGCCAAGTTTGCAAACAGAATATTCTGCTTTTATTAGGTGAATCTCCTATTGTTCCAAATCATATTTAATAAGATATCAATTAAGCAAAAGATACAAATGGATTGTGTATGCTGAATGGGTGTTCATGTAACATCCTAAAAGGACAAAGCAACAGAATATTTGTTATCACTTTAAGATCCTTTTCTTTGTGTACTTAGCCCAGAACCTAAAGCTTCATTTCTCCAAATGTCCATTGACTACTGTGACAGATGGATAATGAAAAGGCTTTAGCTGCTCCAAAAAGGAGCTCTTAAATTCTTTGTCTTTAAATCAAAATTTTTTTAACAACATTCTTTAAGAACAAGTGAAATAATAGAAAAAATCAGGGTGCGTGAGAAAAAGTGGGTGAGCGTTCACACCAACTGGCACACTGCAGTTGTTGAATAAGCTATGGGAATCCTTTTCATCTCCAAAATGAAAATTGTTTCTGTTGGTCAGAACTAAATGTGTTAACTCACGAAAGCCCATTGCACCCTTCATTGTCTGTGCCTACAAACTTCTGACACCTGCAGATCAATGAAGTGGGAGAAATGCCACTTTCTCATAAGTAGTTTGCAAGAGTTCTTTTTACATTTCACTCAGAACACAAATGTGGCTGACAGAACAATGCTTTCCCCCAGCAGAGATGTCCACAACCCAATCCCCAGAACCTGTATGTATGTTACTTTACATGACAAAAAGGAATGTTACGGGTGTGGCTAGATTAAGGGTTTTGAGAGGAAGAGATTATCCTGAATTATCCAAGGGGTCCCCATATAATTCTGGTGTCCTTACAAGAGGAAAGCCTGGGGCTAAGAGCCAGAGGAGGAGCCATAAGCATAGAAGTGGAGGTTGGAGTGAGTTGGGGCTACAAGCCAAGGAATGCTGGCAGCCTCTGAAGGCTGCAGAAGCAAATAGGCAGGTGATTTTCTAAACCCTCAGAGGGAAAGCAGCCCTGAGGTCACCTTGATTCTAGCCCAATAAAACCATTTCTGAATCCTTATCTCCAGAATTCTAAGGTAATTTTCTGCTGTTTGAAGCCACTATGCAGTTATTTGTTGGAGCAGCAATAGGAAATTATCCATTTTATGGAAAAATATTAATCATGGCCCTTATGTCATACTATGTGCAAAAATGAACTCACAGGGATCCCTGGGTGGCGCAGCGGTTTGGCGCCTGCCTTTGGCCCAGGGCGCGATCCTGGAGACCCGGGATCGAATCCCATATCGGGCTCCCGGTGCATGGAGCCTGCTTCTCCCTCTGCCTGTGTCTCTGCCTCTCTCTCTCTCTCTCTCTCTCTCTGACTATCATAAATAAATAAATTTAAAAAATTTAAAAAAAAAGAACTCACAATGGATAATAGACCACAGTTAAAACTATAAAATCCCTTGAAAAACACAGAACATCTTTGCAACTTTGGAGTGAACAAATGATTCATAGATAGGACACATAAAAATGAGTTGACTTCATCAAAAATAAAAACCTCTCCTCATCAAAGGATAACTTTAAGAAAATTCAGAGAAGTTCCCAGAGAGAGAAAATATTTGCAATACATATATCTGACAACAGACTTGTATTTAAAATATACAAAAAAATGAATACACTTCAATAAAGAGACAACCCAAAGCTGAAAATATGGACAAAAGACTTGAACAAGTAATTCAAAAAGAAAATATGCAAATAGTCAATAAGCACACAACAGTGTGCTCAGAATCACTGGTTATAAGAGGAGTATAAATTAAAACAAAGATTGTCAAAGATGCAGAGCAGCTGAGATGCTCGTACATCAGTGGTGGAAAGATTAAATGGTATGACTACTTTGGAAAATAGTTTTGCAACTTCTCATCAAGCTAAACCTATACTTTCCATATAGCCCAGCAATTTTGCCCCCCAGTATTTATCCTCCCCAAAATAAACCTCAGAAATATTTGTCTACACAAAATCATATATTTGAATACTCATAGCACCTTCATTTATAGTAGCCCCAAACTGGAAAAAACCCAAATGTCCATAAACAAGAGAGGTGGGCGGGGGGTGGGAGTGACTGGGTGACAGGCATTGAGGGGCGCACTTGATGGGATGAGCTCTGAGTGTTATGCTGTATGTTGGCAAATTGAACTCCAATAAAAAAAATAATAAAAAAAGAAAAAAGAAAGAAAAACAAATAAATGGGTACTTTCCTATATATCAATGCAGTGAGAATGAGCTACTACTACTACTGGAAAGTGGCAGGAAAGCTCGGAGTGATAGAAATAGTTTACATCTAGGGGCACCAGGGTGGCTCAGTGGGTTAAGTGTCTGCCTTAGGTTCAAGTCATGATCCTGGGGTCCTGGGATCCATCCCTACATTGAGCTTCCTGCTGAGTGGGGGGTCTGCTTCTGCTTCTTCCTCTGCTCCTCCCTCCCACCTGGCTTGTGCTCTTTCCCTCTTTCTCTCTCTCCCTCATCCTCTCTATCTCTAATGAATAAATAAAATCTTAAAAAAATAATGTTTTATATCTGGATTGTGGTGATAATTTCATGGATAAATACATTTGTCAAGACTCATATAAGTGGGTACATTTTAATTGTGTACATTATAATTTTGATTATTTCAATATTTATTTTTTAAATAATAGTTTAAAGCACAAAAGATGGTGTAACAAAATTAAAAGCTCTCTGCCCATGTCTAAGGCAAAAAATCAAGACTGATACTCTCTTATGTCAGGAGGCAAGAGAGCCATTCAGGACAATCATTCAGATCTTGTCAAAAGACACTAAAGCAGGCATGAACGGGCTCCCACTGGCCACAGATAGGGCAATGTGAACATCAAAAAGAATAATCAATGCAGTTTATTGAAACATTTCATATTTAGAAACTGATGAATTCATGATAAAAAGAGGGAAAGAAGGAGAGGATATGGGGTGGAGAGAGAGGCAGAGATAGAGAGGGAGAGAGAGACAGAGAGTACCGTAGTAGACACCATTGGATGTAACTAACCATTGGACCACCAACTTTTCCTGATGAATGCTAATTAAAGGAAAAGAATTAAGCATCGATCTTGCATTTCCTTTTTAAGTCCTACGTCACAGACACCAAATAGCCCCAGTGATATGGAATATTTCTTATTGACTGGAGAATTCCAGCTAATAAATTTAGAAGGAATCATGCATTTAGAAAATCTCTGCCTTAAACGCCAATTGAAATCATTGGCTCAGGCAATGACCATTGATACATCATGGTTAGTGAAAGCTTACCTTAATTAATGATGAAAATGTTATAATGGTAATATTGAGCTCTTCTACCTGGACTCATTGATCAATTTCTGCATCAATTATAATGAGACAACAAGGCACTGTGTACCCCCTGGGGGTGATACGTATGAAGTGTGCCATGAACTTGTCAAAACGTTGAATGTGAGCCTAATGAGTCCATAGCATTAACTTCCATGTCTAGGGAATATAGGGAGGATATAAAATATGTTAAATGACACTGACAGGAAATAAGGAGACAAACCCAGAATATGAGACTGCCACTGAAAATCTAAATCAGTATCTGCAGTAATACTATGACCAAAAGGAAAAAACAAAAGTGGATGGGCTGTATCGCTCCAACAATATGTTACTAATTAATTAGTTAACAATTAGCATGTTACTAGTTCAAGGTTAGACAAAAAGTGCAATGGAGGAGAATAGGCAGTTGTTGGTTTGTAACCTTTGGAGTTCTCTGGGTAAAATCTAAAATCAATCCCCTCTGTCGAGGGCAGGGGGCGTGGAAGAGAGAGGCAGGCCACTCCAGGTTGGTAGGTGACAGGTTTAACAGGCAAGGGAACTTATATATGAGTCTTGTCTTGGGCAGCTGCAGGACGAATGGATGTCCAGACCTGCCTCACCCCCACTAGAATCTTAAAAGTTTATATAGAGTCTCTGACCTCACACTCATGGATACCACCCAGATGGTCTCAGCACCACATTGCTCTCTTAAGGCTGCAGTCTTGAAAACAGCTGTTGGAACATTGGACAGAACATCTGTTCCAAAAACAAAGGAGGGAATGATGAGCGTCTGACTGACCGGGTCTAGCACAAGGGTCAGCTGGCTGGCATGTCCTCTCAGTGACCTCCCTCAACAGAAGTCCAGAGTTCATCACATAATAAAGATCATCTGGTCAGAGAGAGAGACAAACCATTAGAGACTTGTAACTATAGGAAAGAAACTGAGGGTTGCTGGAGGGGAAGTCGGTGGGGGGATGGGGTAACTGGGTAATGGGCATAATAAGGAAGGCAAGTGATGGGATGAGCACTGGGGGTTCTATGCAACTGATGAAGTACTGAACTCTACAGCTGAAACTAATATGTTCTATGTGTTGGCTAATTGAATTTAAATTTTAAAAAAAGATTGTTCAAGTCAGTGGGGAAATTGTAAAGTAGTTAATAAATGGTTTTGTGAAGATTACGTAAATATTTAGGAAATAATGTTAATAAAGTTGTTTTTATTATATCATAAAAATTATTGATGAAGAACCTAAGCATAAAAGTACTATTAAAATGTAACAAAAATTTTGGGATGCCTGGGTGACTTAGCGGTTAAGCATCTGCCTTCAGCTCAGGGCATGATCCTGGAGTCCCAGGATTGAGTCCCACATCAGGCTCCCTACATGGAGCCTGCTTCTCCCTCTGCCTATGTCTCTTTCTCTCTGTTTCTCTCATAAATAAATAAATAAAATCTTTTAAAAAATAAAAAATAAAATGTAAAAAATTTTTAAAATGTAACAAAAATAAATAAGAATACCCTTATAATCTTAGAATAAGAAAGGCCTTCTTCATTAAAACATAAAATTCAAAAGCCATGCATGGAAATACTGATAATTAAGATACAAATGTCAAGGCTAAGGTATGATTTAAAAACGAAAATCAGGGACACCTGGGTGGCTCAGCAGTTGAGTGTCTGCCTTCAGCTCAGGGTGTGATCCTGGGGTCCTGGGATTGAGTTCCACATCAGATTCCCCACAGGGAGATTTCTTCTCCCTCTGCCTATGTCTCTGCCTCCCTCTGTGTGTCTCTCATGAATAAATAAATAATAAATAAATAAATAAATAAATAAATAAAATCTTTAAAAGAAACAAAAACAAAAATCAGACACTTAACTGGGGAAAAACATTTTCAACTGAAATAATAAGCAAAGGAATAGTTTACAGACTACATAAAGAACTTATAAAAATGAAAAAGATACAAAAACCCTAAAGAAAAGTGGGCAAAGGATATAAATGATCAATTCATACAGAGGAAAAATGTCAGGAATTAACACACAATGATACATACTAAACTTTGCATCAATATAAAAATAAAAATAATAAAGATATAAATAACAGCATTAATAATATAAATAATAAAAATTTAAAAATATATAATAAATATGTATATAATATAAAATGCAAGCAATATATATAATTTTATGTTGGGTATCCCTGGGTGGCTCAGCGGTTTAGCCCCTGCCTTTGGCCCAGGGCGCGTTCCTGGAGTCCCGGGATCGAGTCCCACGTCGGGCTTCCGGCATGGAGCCTGCTTCTCCCTCCTCCGGTGTCTCTGCCCCCCTCTCTCTCTCTCTATGTCTATCATAAATAAATAAATCTTTAAAAAATAATAGTTATATGTTAAGATACATGTAATAAAATATATAATAAATATATATGTATATAATTTTTCAGTTCACAGAATAGGAAAGTAAATTTCAAGATCATGCCTACTGCTGGCAAGCTTGTGGAAAAATAAGTGCTCTCATATGCTTATGGTGAGGAAATATACTCCTCTACTTATGATTTATCTTTTCCTTCATGTAGGGAAAACCCCAATAGCATAACACACCTCTCTCTGCCTCTCAATCATTTATTCCTATGGGAAAAAGGATTGATATCATTGGGGAGTTTTGAAAATGAAACAGAGCAAAATATGTAACTTAGCTTCTTCCTTCTCCCGTTCTCTTGATGGTCAACAACTCAAAATCAGTGAGCTCTCTGCTTTGCCCCTGCACGGTATTCTTGGGTCCCATGGTTGAGATACCAAGCAGGAGGGCTGCCCTAGTCCAGAGATTCCATACGAACTAATACTCGACCCCAGAAATATACTCAACTTCTCAGTTATAGAAGGGCTTGGAAACTGTAGGACCCTTAAAAAGTGGTCTGTCCCTACCTCATTTACTGCATAGAGAAGCAGAGAAGTAGGGCACAACGAATTTGCTTCAGACACATGGTAGGCAGAAGTCCCATATAACCCCTCAAATTTCTGGCTCTTGGGGAACATATACATTGCTTCCCCCAGTCGTTCAAGCAACACTAATATAATGGATAGCCACGCTATTATTGATGTAAGGAATTTTGCAAATATAACTCAGATCCAAAGCCAGTTGGTCATATTATGATAGGACAATTATCCAGATGGGCCTGTGCTCATCCCAGGAGCCCTTGAAAAAGTAGTCTAGAGGTCAGAGACAGGGAAGTCAAAGGATTCACCATGCTGCTGCTGGCTTGAAGAGGGAGGGAAGCCTGTGGCAAGGAATGCCACAGACTCTGTGAGATTCCTTATAGACAGTAAGGGAAGGGGACACCTCAGTCCCAGAGCCATGAGGAACTAAATCCTGCCAACAGTGACAGCAAAATAATGATCTTGGAAGCAGCTATTTCCCAAAAGCTTCCAGACAAGGCCTCAGCCTGGTCAGCACCTTGACTTGAGTCTTGTGGCATCCAGAGCAGAGGCCAGCAACGCCATTCCATGCTTCTGACTTACACAACTGTGAGTGAGTCAGCAGGTGTTATTTTTGGCCACAGAGTCTATGGTAACTTGTTATACAGTAATGGAAAATTATACATAGGGTGAGAAGACAGAAAGAGGTAAGCCATGCATGTACCAAACAGAAAAGCAGAAGAGATTCAGAGGGAGAGGAAAGAGACCCATGTGTTGTACTAATGGAGGTTCTTCCCCATTGGGAATGGGGGGTAAGTGTTCTCCAGGACCATGTAGTCAGAGACATTCACTCTCAGCTCCAGATAGGAGCTTCCCCATCACTGAGCCCAGAGTTCTCAATAGAGGTCCCTTTTATATATTCAGCAGGACGAGCCTCTAGGCTGGACTTCTTGGGCAATGCAAGAGGTTTGCTTTCCCCAGAACTTACCTAGTAGCTGTCATTGTACCAGCCAGCAACAGACTCAGATGATTCCACGTGCCTCCAAAGGAAGTGGCTGGCAGTGCCATTGACTGGAGAACCAATGGAGTTCAATCATATTATTTTGCAGATAATGAGAGAACTCTAGAAAGAACAGAGTTTGAGATGGTCTTACAACCGCTTATCGTCAGAGCAACATCTGCAGGTAGGGCCTCCTAGTGTAACTGCTGCAAGTAAGTTATACATGGTAGTTTTTAATAAGTCACTTATCACTGTCATCACCATCACCCTGCAAGGGTTCTGGCTGCCATGTCTCCCTCGCTCACTATTGAGAGTTTGCTTAAATGTCACCTTCCCAGAAAAGTCTTTCCTACTCTTTAAAATCTCAAACACCACCGTTCATTAGCAATAGCCAGTACTTATCATCTCTGTCCTCTGACTTACTTCTTGAATAGTACTTACTACTTTTTAACAGCCTGATCATTTACTGATTTGGGGGAGGGTGGCTATCTAACCTACAGTAGACAATGAACTCAAGAAGGAAGGACTTCGATTTGTCGTGTTCACTGATATGTCCTGGTTCTTGTATCATTGCCTGACACCTGGTCAATATTTGTTGAATAAATAAATGGGTGAAGCTATTATTCTAAGTATTCCAAACAAGTAATTATCTTCTCTCCTTCTGTTTGGAGAGAAAAAAAATAAATCTTAAAGTGTATTAAATCACATTGTATTTGCCATTAAGTATTTCAGAGGAATAACTACTAAAATCTACATGAAGCAATTTATGAAAGCAAAGTATATTCAGGAACTTTTGTGTTAGATACCATAAGACTAAGGTATGTAATGAAGAAATTTGTTTTATTTTCTTAATCAGAAACAATACCTTACCTTCATATAAAGTTGAGTCATGAATTATGCATTTCTTTTATATAAATTAAGTATTGACGAGTTTAGACAGTGATAATACACATTCATATTCGTTTTAATTTTGCAATAAGTTATGAATCTACATTTTTTCTCCTCCCTGTCCCCTCTCTAGACTAGCAAGGTTAACAGTTGGGTTTTTTCTTTAAAGGGACTGCTGAATTTCAAAGAATTTAACCCATGGTCTCATCAGTTTAGTCTGTCCCAACAAACACTAAGTACTAGGGGTACCTGGGTGATGCAGTTAGTTAAGTGTCTTGCTCTTGGTTTAGGCTCAGGCTTATGATCTCAGGGTCATGAGATTGAGACTTGTATCAGTCTCCACACTCAGAGGGGAGTCTGCTTGAGATTCTCTCTCTCCCGCTGCCCCTCTCCGTTGTGGTGCATGCTCTCTCTCAAATAAATAAATAAATCTTTAAAACAACAACAACAACACAGCACTGAGTACTTGAGAGATGTCAATATTAGAGGTTTACTTTTGGAAATGCAAAGATTAATTCTACCTGGTGCTTGACCTCAAGCAGGATATCTTCTATGGGCAATGGGGAGACGTATAGAAAATTCTATGAACAACTGAGGCTATATGGTCTGTCCTACTAGTAGATTGGGTGTGTCCTTCTAAATCTTCATAATAAGCATGAAGAGTGGCATATGTTATTTAAATTGATTTTAGTATTTTTTCATTTTTAACCAGATTGTCTCATTTATTCCTGTATAAGCATCTTTGCTTAAAAATAGAAAGAATATAAAGCTTTTACAGCATATGTCCTCTTCACCAGCTTTCAAGATTGTTTCAAACAGTAAATATGATGACAGGATGCCTGGGTGACTCAGTTGATTAAGCGCCCAACTCTTGATTTCAGCTTGGGTCATGATCTCAGGGTTGTGAGATTGAGCCCCATGTCAGACTCTGCTCTCATCAGGGAGTCTGCTTAAGATTCTCTCCCTCTGCCCCTCTTCTGCTCTCTCTTTCTCTTTCAAATGAATAAATCTTTTTAAAAAAGAGAAAATATGATGGAAGTGATATGTCATGAACTCACTGACATCAATGTTTATATCTTTTATCTTATAAATGCAATTATTTCTTCCCTGAAAAATGAAAAGGATACTGATCATAAGTTTGCTGCCCCACCCCAAATATTTTAATATGACAGTTCAGTGCTAAGTTGAATAAAATTGGACTAAAATGTCCTCCATGATTTATAAAGCAAGTGACTTGAACATACCAGGAGCAAATTTGTTTTTATATAAATTTTGAGGGTTTTTTTATAGGTTAGATTTTCTATTACAAAGGATGGCTAGCAACTAACCAAACATTTCCTTGGATTGTTATAATGGCATTTTAATATAAAAGATCACATTATCATCAACCCCAGGATACATGCTGTGTTTACCTCAAAGGAAGATGGTGACTTTCAAGTAATTTAACTCAAAACCTTGGGGGATTAATGTTTGCTGGAGGGAAGGGCTCATATTTCATGCATTAGCATCATCTCATGGTGAAGAATTGTAAGACAGGGTGAATTCTTTCTAGTGTGAGCAGGAATCGCTGGCATATTTTGAGACCATAGTTCTGGAATGGGCATAAAGGTATTCTTTGCACCAGAAGAAATATGACCGATCCGATGATTTATGGAATTAGGGATGTGCAAGTGAGCACAGCAGATCTGAGGTATCTAAGAGGGGAACTGGTCAGGAAAATAGCAGACCAAGACCATGTCTAGGTTAGATATTGGTCTCAACATTGAACACCGTCCATATTGCATCATCCGACTCTGGACGTCTGCGTGTAGCAGGCCCGTGACTCATTGAGCTCATCTCTCTCACTATGGGAACCACTAGATTAGAGATTATTGGGAGTAGAAAATTAGTGAAATAAGTATCTGGGCCAGAGAGCAGTGGGAGAGGTAGAGGAAAGAGGACCCAACCAACAGTGCCAGGAAAGGAAACTGACCTACTGAGCAAAGTACAATGACCCACCCCCAGGTGGGTGCTCCTGAAGGAATATCAGAGCAGAAGAGGGCAAGTGAGAAAATAGAAATGCTATATTAAGCAGGAAACTTTTAGAAGGCAGGGAAAGACTGTTTCCTACGGAACACAGAGGAAAGGAATTGGAGCTCTTGAGGCTCCCAGGAGCGTGAGCCACAGACACGTTGGTAGCTTCAGCCTAGGAAGCCACTGAGGGATGTCCATGGTCCCCACCCTTCCCAGGATGCAGATGTCAGAGGCCTGAGAGAAAATACGGAAAGAGACACGGCAGCAAATGTACTGTCAAGACCAGAAATGCCTGCTTAAGAGAGAAGAGCAACTCTACCACTTAGGAAGCTCAAACTCAGCACAGCTCTGGGGATTCAGAAGCAATAAGCTCAAAAGGAAAGAGGAAAAGAAGCGTTGAATAAGTCCAAAGCAAATGAAAGGCATCTCCATCAAACCTGGTGATAGTGCTTGATACCATGTAAATTTCTAAACTTTGAAGAATAATTGCCAACATTTATTGAGAGCTTGCTGTGGGCTGGGCACTGTTCTGCGTTACACAGATTAGCTCATTTAATTCTCACTCTGATAAGGTGTGAAACACTTTTAATCATTTTTTTTTTTTTAACAAGTGAAGACATTTAAATCCTGGGAGCAGGTAACTCGCCCCAACTCAACACGGCTGAAAAAGAGGAGCTGGGAGTCAAGCCCACAAAGTCTGGCTTTAAATAAAGCATTCTTAATTACCATCCTATAAAACCAGGAAAGAATGGGTCTGCAAGAGAGGAGGCAGTTTTCCTGCCCAATATGGGATATGCATTGTGCCAAAACAAACTCTATTGAGAAAAATCTTGCACTGAGATAAGTGGGAAATCTTTCAGAAAACTCACAGACTGACCTCTTGGAAGCCTGAAATTAAGATGGTCCCCTTTCAGTGTGGCAGACATTTGCTGGCCAACCCAAGGTCTTATCCTGTCATCTCCCTATCCCCTTTCCAGCCTGAGGTGGTCTTATAGCATCATTCTAGCCAATGAAATTCAAGCAGAAAAAATCTGGTTGCAATTTCCAGGCACAATCTCATTGCCTGGCAGAAAGGGAAAACTCAGCTGCTATGACCTTCCCTGCACTGCCCTATTTCCTTCTTGCTTCCTGGAATACCAGTGTGATGTCCTGAAAGGCAGCAGCCATACAAGGACCTTGAGGAGAGCCATGAGATGAGGATGACACAAGAGTAGAGGATGCACCACCAGGGCTGCCCTGGACCTCATATTTGGGAGACAAACAAGCCACAATCTTTTGAAAGAAAACAAAAAGAAAATATTCAGATAATTCTTTACACTAAGTGCTTTACACTGAACTTGCTCTTTATCTCTCAGATCTATCCAAATGTTTAATAACCATAATCTCCAAGGAGATGATCCCTTAATTCTGAGTGGCTTCTCAGCAGTGTCTTGAACTCTACCTAGTGCCTGCCAGTAGACACTGGGCATATCATGCCATGCAGCTCACAGAGGGTATGGTCTCTCTTATCAGATGGATAGCTTTAGCTGCAAGTACTCTGTCCCATCTAGCAACTGCTTAAGCATCTTCCCCTTTTCTAAAACCCAGTTTGGACATGGGTGCATCACCTTTCCTCTTTTATCTCTCTGTAGCTTTAATTTTTGCAAGAAAGCAGGATGAAAAGAAAAAAAAATAAGTTATTTGACGAATTAAGGAATGCTATACTTTAAACTTTATAGATTAACAGGTTGTTTGTTTCTTTGTTTAAATTTCTAAGCATAGGAAAAAACTGAGGAGAGAAAAATCATTTAAATTAAGGAAGACATTTAGGATCATAAAAATATTATAAATCAGTGATTCTCAAAGTAGGTTCATCTGGGAATGTTAGAAATGCAAATTCCCAAGCCCTGGTGCACATCTGCTGAATCAGAAACTCTAGGAGTGGAGCCCAATGTTTTGCCAAGCTCCCCCCCCCCCATGGGATTCCGATCCATGTTTGAGTCTAAGAGCCACTGATCTAGGCTCTAAGATGTTTAACTCTCACCCACAGTAAATACATTTATATATTGAAATGCAAGCTCCTGGGCAGCAAGGCTTTGGTCTTATTTATCTTTGTGTCCCCAACACTCAGTAACATGCCTCATACAAAGTGAACAGTTAATGAAATATGCAGGCTTATAAATGAATCAGACAACAACAGTGGTGATACTTTATTTTTAAAGCAAGTCCAAATAAAGACTGCTAATTCATAAATTTGAATTAGAAATACTACATACAAAATACCAAGCACATTAATCGTCTCAAGATTCATCATATAGCTGTGCCTTTTTTGACATTTTTTTTCTACAGTTAGTTATATATGATATGCAGAAAAGTAATATATATAGTATAAAATTTTAAAATGAAACAAACAAATATGTAACGAGCATCCAGAGTAAGAAATGGAATTTTTAAGTTATTTGGAATTCACTATGCCTTCTCCCCTCTGCCCCCTCCCTTGAGATAATCACTGCACAGGATGTTGTGATAATCATTATAACATTTTCCCACTCTTGTGTGGATCCCTCAACAAATGGCATTTGGTTGTGCCTGTTTGAGAATTATACTGAACAGATTCTTTGGAGTTTGGTTCATCTTCTCCAGATGAGAACCACCCATGTTGACGCATATAAACTATGGTTCATTTTCACTGCTAAACAGTTACTGTGTGAATGTGCCTTTTTCTTTTTTTCTTTTTTTTTGATCTATTCCACTATTTATTGGCATTTGAGTTGTTTCCAGGTTTTACAGTTATAAACATTGCCCAGTTGCAATAATCATCAGCTTACGGACACACATGAGCCAAATATACCCACTTCTGAATCCTCTGGCCCTACATGATTATTTTGAAGCAAAGGCTCATATCATTTCTCATATCATTTTGAAGCAAAGGCTCATGTCATTTCTCCTGTAATCTGTAAAGATTCTTCTGAGAAATAGAAATTCTTAAGTTTAATGTGATCACATTGACCAACCTTAGTCAAGGCTGGGGGTTCTTTTAGACTAGTTTTAAAACAGAAAACAAAAAACAAAAACCTTTCCTACTTGAAGTTTATCAAGAAATTTTTATCTTGTTTTTAAAATCTTTTAATTTTTACTTTTTTACATGTATGCCTTATGCCATCTGTACCTGGTTTCTGTGTAGGGATATTGAATTTCATTTTTTGTTTAATATGATTAATAAGTTGTCTCTAGAAATTCTGTGAAAAATCCACCAGTCTACTGCTATTCTACATTACCATGTCTGCCATGTTTAAAGTCTCTGTATCTATAAATTTTGGACATCTAGGCTTTTTATCGTGTCCTATTTGCTCCTATTTTAGTCCTTGGACCAATAATCCAGTGTCATAAGCCCTTTAGCTTTATAATCTGACAAAGTACTCACCTTGCTCTCTTTCTGAAGAGCCACCCCTATTCTTAGCCTTTACAATACCCATATAATTCTAGAATCAGTTCATTATGTTACAAAATAATTGTGATTTTGGTTGACATTTTGAGAGAATTGCTATCTACACAATATTGACTCTGTGAATCTATAAGCATGATACATATCTATGATTGTCCCTTTGAAGGATTTGTATGACTTTTGTTATGTTTATTCTTAGGTAATTATATTTTATGCTATTGTAAGCTTTTAAATTTGACTTTTGTTTGTTGTTAGAATGTAAACTAATATCTATAGCTTTTTAAATATTTGTAGTAATCTATTGCTGTGTAATAAATTATCCCAAAATCTAGTGGCTTAAAGCAATAATAATCACGTATTATTGCTCATGCTTTCAGTGGGTCAGGAATTCAGATAGGGTACAGTGGAAATGGATTCTCTGCTCTATGTCCACAGCTGGACTATTGGGGCCTTAGAATCATCTGTAGTCTTGTTCATTTTCCAGCAATTTCTGACTATTAGCTAAGATCTTAGCTGAGGCTGTCATCTGGAACATTCACATGTGGCCTCTCCAGGTGTCCTGGGCTTCCTCCCAACATGGTGGCTATGTTCCAAAAGGAAGGGTCCTGAAAGAGAGCATGCCATAGCACTCCACTGGATTCTATTGGTCTGGGAATCACAAATCTCCTCCCAGATTCAAGGAGAAGGAACACAGATGCTGCCTCTCTCTGGGAGGAGTGCCAATCACACTCTAAACAGCTTCCTATGAAATAGCTTTGGTGGGGCCATGTTGGAATGTACAACTTGCCACAATATTATATACACAGGGAAATTATCTGCAAATAATGGCAGTTTTGTTTCTCCTTTTACAGTCCCTTCTTTTCTTTCTTTTTTCTTGCCATACTACTCCAGCAGGTAACTTTAATACCCTACCAAATAGAAGAGCTAGGAATAAGATCCTGTATTTCTTTCTTTCAATCTCAAAGGAAATGTTTTTAAATATCCCATCATCAAGAATAAATTTTATGGGATCCCTGGGTGGCACAGCGGTTTGGTGCCTGCCTTTGGCCCAGGGCGCGATCCTGGAGACCCGGGATCGAATCCCACGTCGGGCTCCCGGTGCATGGAGCCTGCTTCTCCCTCTGCCTGTGTCTCTGTCTCTCTCTCTCTCTGTGTGTGTGTGTGTGTGTGTGACTATCATAAGTAAATAAAAAATTTAAAAAAAAGAATAAATTTTACTCTAAGTTTTTGTTGTGGTGAACATGATGGTGTGACACCTGTGTCCTCTCTTCTCCGCCCCCTCCCACCACCAGCCCCCTCTTCAGGAAAGGGTTTGCTGCCACCTGTAGGAAGCCAACGAGCAGACAGCCTCCAGCTGTCAGCCCTACAGGGTCCGCCTCAGTTGCAGACAGATGTCCCAGCTGAGATTATGCCTGTTTAGAACAGCCTGCCTCAAGGAACTGAGTAATGCGGGGTATGAAGGCCTGGCCATTTTGGCTAAACATGGGATCCTCAGGTGGTCTACACCAGGTCCCAAACTCCCCACCATGCTTTCTGAGGCTATGTTAGACCAGCCTCACAACTCACTTTTTCTGGGCCATCTTGCTTCCATCCACTCCCCTTTACAAGCAGTGATTCCTAAAAAATACCATGCAGCTCAAACTCTACCTTAGCACCTATTTCCAGAAAACCCACCCTACAGCTCTTTGCACAGGGACTGGTCAGATAAAGTGACAATGGGCAGAAACTTGGAGGTGGATGGCCCACCACCTGGCTGGAGGAGGACCCCATCCCTAGTAGTAGGTGGAATACAGAAAACTTTGGCACGACGTGGTGGTCCAATTGTTATGACATTTATTGGAGGTGAATTTGAAGAATATTTTGATGGAAAACAATGCATTACAGAGAGTGACATATCAGGCTATTGAGATGTCTGGAGATCATAGCAGCTACAAGGAAAAAGAGATAGGAGGGTATGTTATTTTGCTAGGGCTGTCATAACAGAATATTAGGGACTGGAGATTTAAATGATAGAAATTTTTTTCACAAATCTGGAGGCTGGAAGCCCAAGATGAAGATGCCAGCAGTATTGGCTCCTGGTGATCCGTCTTTCCTTAGCTTATGGATGGCCACGATCTTACTATGCCTTCATAGGGCCTTTCCTCTGTACATACACATTCCTGGCATCTCTTCTTTCCTTATAAGGACACCAATCCTATTGGACTGGGGACTCACCTTTATGACCTCATCTCACCTTAACTATGTCCTTAAAGGTCCTAAGGATTTACCTCTAAATATAGTCACTTTGGGAGTTAAGGTTACAACATGTAATTTAGGGGAGCAGAGGGAACGCAATTCAACCTATAAGAGATGGCAGTTACTAAGCACCACTGATGCCCAACAAAATTATAATGAACAGCTGAAGTGAGTAACAGACTATTAACTAGAAGGTGGATGTGAAAGCTAGAGGGCCTCTTGCAAATAGAAAAGTAGAAGGACAGAAGAAGCCAGGTGGATTTGAGCAGTGCACTCCCAAGCTACTGCAGCCCATGCCTTGCACCATGCAGATATGCTTTGCCATCCATGCTCCAGCATTAGTTCCTCCATGGTGCCATCAGCCCCTCTTTCTGAGGGGAAATATAGGTAAGGGACATCAGTGAGACAAACCAAGTCCTTATCACTACAGTAGAGCTTAGAGTGCAATGGTGCTCACTGTCTGTCTCCTGGATGTCCATTCAGCGAGCTACGTCAGCTTACATGGAAATAGGACCCAAACCCCCACTCCTGGGGATGAGACCTACACTTGTTCATTCATGATTTCAAGCCAATCAGCCAATTTCCTCATGATTCTTCCAGCCCTTATTACATAACTGTAGTCCGACCCCTTCTGCAGAGAATGGCAATTACCCCACAGGATGGTGACTCCTCTCCCAGGGGTCCTTCAAATTGTGCTATCTTGGGATCCCTGGGTGGCGCAGCGGTTTGGCGCCTGCCTTTGGCCCAGGGCGCGATCCTGGAGACCCGGGATCGAGTCCCACATCGGGCTCCCGGTGCATGGGGCCTGCTTCTCCCTCTGCCTGTGTCTCTGCCTCTCTCTCTCTTTCTCTCTGTGACTATCATAAATAAATATTAAAAAAAAAAAAAAAAAACAAATTGTGCTATCTTGCACAACCATGAGCATACTTCTTTTAGATTTGTCAGTTTATCTTGGGATGTTTACTTTGATGTGTTGATTCCAGGGCAAAGAGTAAGTATGTATGCACTTGCCATCAATAATCCTGAATCCTCCTCTTCCTCTGAATCCATTCCATTTGGATTTATGCCACCAGTATGTGAGAATGCTTGTTTCCCACAACTTCACCAGTGGAGAGAGTGGCTCAATTAACCAGGTTTGGGTTGTTTTTTTTTTCCCTGCACCATTGGAGAATTTATTTATTTTTTTAATAATAAATTTATTTTTTATTGGTGTTCAACTTGCCAACATACAGAATAACACCCAGTGCTCATCCCGTCAAGTGTCCCCCTCAGTGCCTGTCACCCAGTCACTCCCACCCCCGCACCCCCACCCCAGGTTTGGGTTTTTTAAAAAATTTTCAGGCCTATGTGGTTCAAGGAGACAGGAGCTATGCAAGGGCTAGTACTATGGCCTCCTGCCCCACTGATGAAATCTGAGCCCCCATGGATGCTCTCATTCCTTCTGAGCAGTAGGAGGGGCTCCTCACATCACTTGACTTGCAAGCAGAAGTCATCAATAAAGCTAGTGTTTAATACTGTCTCCGAACCTTCCCAGCTGTTTCTGTTTATTGTCTTCAAAGACCTTGAAGAAACTGTGGCAGTACAGGAATTCCATTAAACATGGTGATGGCAGAGGACAAAATCAGTGTTTTGCTCATTTGGAGAAGGAAGATTCACAAGGGCAAACTCTTTTTGCTAAGGGAGTAGGGGATGCTTCCAGGAATAGGTGATAAGTGTCAAATTCCATGCAGAACTGATGACCATGGGCAGCCTGGGTGGCTCAGTGGTTTAGCACTGACTTCAGCCCAGGGCATAATCCTGGAGTCCCGGGATCGAGTCCCACATCGGGCTTCCTGCATGGAGCCTGTTTCTCCCTCTGCCTGTTTCTCTGCCTCTCTCTCTCTCTGTCCCTCATGAATAAATAAATAAAACCTTTAAAAAAAAAAAAAAAAAGAACTGATGACCATCATTTTCCCCAAAGAACTCTGGACACTAATATATTGAATCAGAAAATACCAGCTTTGGGGCACCTGAGTGGCTCCATCAGTTGAGCATCCGACTCTTGATTTCAGTGCAGCTCATAATCTTAAGAGTCCTGGGATCAAGCCCCACGTTGGGCTCAGAGGTGGGCATGGAGCCTCCTTAAGATTCTCTCTCCTTCTCCCTCTGCCTCTATCCACTCACTCTCTTTTTCTCTATCTAAAAAAGAAAAAGAAATTACCAAAGAGGATGGGAACTTTGGTCATTATCCACCTTCTGCATTACAGAAAAATCACAGCCTCTGTCAAAGATAAACAAAGCTGGACAATAAAGCCGCAAGAACAGATTTTTATCAGTAATATACAATAGCAATAGGGAAAAGAATCCAATGTGTTCTGAACTTAGCTTGCATTTGTACAGAGATGACTGGGCATTTTAAAGCAGGTCTCAGGGAGTAGGGGAAGGAGTAAGCAGAGGCTCAGTAGAGTCAGGGAAGTGAACAATTACAAAAAGTGGGAGGGGATTTGGTCAATGTGACACCCATCTTGCTCCTACTTTCCCACAGAAGCCAAGAGACAGAGACCTTATCTTAAGGAACTGGGTGAACAAACAAATTCTTTGGGCAGCTTTGAGTTTTCTGGGACAGGTGCTTTAAAGAGAACCACATTCATCCTAGATATGTGGCCTTGAGCTGTTAGAAACTGTTAATGTTCGTGCAAGTTTATAGGCCAAGGTTGAGGCCTGGCCAAGAGGAGAGCTCAGAGGATGCTGGCTAGGGTTGCTTGGTCAAGAGAGAATCTTTGGCACCTCTAAAAATCAAACACCTGGCCCAAGGTCACCTAAGAAAATAAGGAAAGACATGGACCAAGACCCTCATATCTCAACTGCCATGAGCTGTCCAAATTTTATTGGCAGAAAATATCTACTTAAAGAGTATTTACCCATCCATATGAAGAGCCTTCAAATCTAGAAACCCAGCTACTTAAGCCATTTGGGTTAAAATAAAATAATAATATGAATCCTCCTTTTGCTCACTCCAATGAAAGTGACATATGGAGAAGACTATTTCTCAGCACACTATCCATAATTCAAACAGAAGTGCTGCCTACTTCCTCATTAGCTAAATTGTGTTCATTGCAGAAAGCAGCTTTTGGTAGCGATATCGATCAGCAGGAAGTAAGATGGAAAAAATTAACACAACTTGAAGACTCCAGTCTCTGGTGTGTAGCTTGCCATCTGGGGATGACTTATTAGGACAGGAACAAGAAAATACTGTCCATACATTACTTTTCCATTTTACATATATAGTCTGTCCTTATTACTCCGAGCCCACCAACACGGACTTTGTGATAGTTCAGAATTGTGGTCTGAATGTTCCATGCAAAACATTTAACTTAGGACCTTAAAGTCTCTGGTGGGGATCCCTGGGTGGCTCAGTGGTTTAGCGCCTGCCTTTCGCCCAGGGCGCAATCCTGGAGACCCGGGATTGAGTCCTGGGTCAGGCTCCCAGCGTGGAGCCTGCTTCTCCTTCCTGTGTCTCTGCCTCTCTCTCTCTCTATGTCTATCATAAATAAATAAATAAATCTTAAAAAAGAAAAAAAGACTCTGATGCACTCCGAAGTGTTTCCCTCCTTTTATTTAACTGTTTTTTTTATATGTGATCATATATTTAATGTCCAAAATGCACACCCTGGTCAAAATGGATGTATCTAATATCTTTTTTTAAAATATTTTATTTATTTATTTGAGAAAGAGAAAGCATGAGCAGGGTAGGGAGGGGCAGAAGGAGACTCCCTGCTGAGCAGGGAGCCCTACATGACAAGGGACTGGATCCCAGAACCCTGAGATCATGACCTGAGATGAAGGCAGACACTTAACTGACTGAGCCACCCAGGTGCCCGATCTTTTTTTTTTTTTTTTCATTCTCACATTTCAAATGCTTTGATTATTTTCTCCCCCTTGCCTCATTTTAAATTAATAACATTTTATATGATAAGAAAGTTTCCCTTTCTATTGTGTGCTATTTTATCTCAAAAAGCTTCTTCCCACCTAGGTAACAGAGAGATATTTTTAAATAAATGGTCAAGGTAAAAAATGCAATAAAATAAGAGTGTTAGTCATTGCACCCTCCCTGGAGAAATTCACAGAAAAATACTACATATAATGTTATTGAAGATTCACATTATCTTTCCTTTTGTGTGTTCTGATAATTGAACAATTAACACTCTGCAAGTAAATTAAAATAAAATTACACTCTCCTAAATCCATTACCCAAGTTATTTTTAATAATTTCCTGTTTACTTGCAGTTTCCAATTGTTTTTATTTCACTGTTTTTTTTAATCAGTTCACTCCTTCAGATGAAACTTAAATGGGTTGACTAAAGATGCCAACTGTTTCTAAAGAATATGAATTGACCCAAATAATTGAGCAAGAATTTGAAGTTAATGGCAGAAGGGATCTATCGCAAGGCAGGAACAATAGTAGGAGGTAAATAGCGTATCATTATTCACTTCCCCCATTCACACTTCTTCTGTGTTTGTTATAAATTTCCAATTTGTTGTGAAGTGATTTCAAATTAAAGCTAATTATCAACCATGTATCAATGCTTATATTGCAGCAGATATATCATAAATGTCTCCATGTCAAAGCACTATGTTTGGGGAAATACAAAGAGAAATAGAGCCAGACTCCTGCCATCTGAGGAACGTGTGTTCTAGTTGGAAGGGAAAATGCAGAGTGGATACAGAAATAGTAAGATGGTGGTGTAGCAGGTTCCTGTGGCTGCTGTAACAAATTGCTGCAGGCTGGAGCTTAAAACAATCGAAATTCATTCTCTAATGGTTCTGGAGGCCAGAAGTCCAAATCAAGGAGTCAACAGGGTGTGGTCCCTCCAGAGATTTCAAAGGAAGATCCTCTGTGCCTCTTCCAGTTTCTGTTGGCCGATGACCTTCCTTGTAGTGGTACTCCTCCATCTGACCCCTGCCTCCTTCATCACACAGTGTTCTACTCTTACATGCGTACCAGCCACTGAATTCAGGACCCACCATGATCTAGTATGTGCTCATCTTAATTTAATCATATTTGAAAAAGCCTTATTTACAAATAAAGTCTCATCCAAGGTTCTGTGCAGACATGGCTTTTGGGGAGACACTAATCAATCTACTAAAATAGAGATAGACTCTGAGTTGGACTGAATACCTCCATAAGTTCAGAGCAAGATGCAACAGAAGGCGTGATACTGGGCATCATGGAAAACACAACTGTACGGGCTTTTATCACCTGAGCTCAGCCTGCCTGTCCATCCTCATGCTTTATCTCTTTCTAGCCATGAAGCATCACACTGAATTTTCACTTCTCCTGGGATATGTGGCAATCTTTTTAAGCCTTTGCAGATGGCAAATTCATATATTTGTTTGTCTCTATAATTCTGTGGAGATTTTTAAATCTGAGACAATAGAGGTTAATTGCCCATGTGTTCTATAGACAAGATGAGAGCTAAGACCATCTCTGCCAGACCTGCTAAGAGCTGGACAAAACAAGTCCTGAGACCTTATCCCAAAACTCATCCTAACTCTATAAGAGAAGCCCAGAGATTGTTCAAATAAATTGATTGGAAAAAATTTTTTTCAAGAAAGCTGTCAATCTAGGGATGCCTAAGTGGCTCAGTGGTTAAGCATCTGCCTTTGGCTCAGATCATAAGCCTGGGATCCTGGGATCGAGTCCTACATCAGGCTCACTGTGGGGAGCCTGCTTCTCCCTCTGCCTATGTCCCTGCCTCTCTGTGTGTGTGTCTCTCATGAATAAATAAAATCTTAAAAAATAGTTGTTGATCTAGGGTAGGTAAAGGCATTTTTCCTCCTCTCTTGAGGGAGGCAAGAACAGGGGTTTGAGGAAGCCCTGAGTTCCATTCCGGACACAGGGCTCCACAGAGTGCAGTGAGAGAGCATTTTGATGAATTGACTTATACTTTACAGAGTGAAGGGCACAGGAATGGTGTTGCCTACAAGGGAAATGCTGACTGGAGCTGCCCCAGACACAGACCTAGGAAAGAAAGTCACAGTGGGAATGGCACTTCTCCAACAAGGCAGCCAGAGCATGCTTCCTTTACATAGATGTCCAAGTATGATCTTACCTGTTCTAAGAAGAAAAGAGGACTAGAATGTTTGTGAGCAGCTCTCAGGTCTACCAAAATGATCAAGGTTAGTGGAAGAGGCTGCATTCAACCTTTCTTATGGCTGGTTTCAAAATATGTTCATAGCCTTTCCTCTTGTGCCCAGAACAAGGCAGTAAAGCAGACCAAAATCTCACTGTCAAACCCAGCTGATCCATGGCCAGAGCACTGTCCAGCCAAGCCTAGTATAGATGAGCTGAACCACAGAGCAAGCGAGAATAATGGCTCACTGCTGTGAGCCACTGGGTTTGAAATGGTTTGTTACAAAGCATTGTTATGAGAATTGCTGACTAATGCATACCTGAAAGTGATCAAAAAGCTCTTTCAAAGCATCACTTCAATTTTGGAAAAGGAAAAATGACAGAATGGGCTTGGCGCTAGAGAAGGAAAACATGTTTTTAAGTGTTTTATGTTATACTCTGTCAAATTCAGCTCATTCAACAAATCAGTCATAGCTCTTCTCCTCTATCCGTTTTCTCTATATGAGCAATCTCTACTCTTCTTTAAAGACCCCAGTAACATGTTACTTCCTCAATAAAGAATTTCTTGACTTGGCAGGACTTGTGGTAATGCCTTCCCACAGCACTTTGTTCAAACTTCCATTTTAGGACTTAAGACCTTATTAACTAAGCTGGATTAGGTGACTTCCCATCTTCTGGAAGAACTATAGAATATTTTTCCCATATGCCTGCCTTCTTACACTCTTATTCATTCATTCCATCATTTACTTAATGTATATGTTATGAATGTCTACTCATGACAAGCACAAGCAGGACCAGACAGTATCCAGTATTGTTCTCAGTAATTTTGCATGTATTACTACGTATTTATTAGGCTGAATGGCTAAGCAACCCCAGGGGGGAATAAAATCATTGGTGAGCCTGGATTATGAATACTGGGTTTTATGTGCTTTGGAGGACAATGAAATGGAAAGGGCCAGTGAGTACTGAACTTACAGGGGTTTTGCAGAGAGATCTTCACTACGAGTTGCATCAGGGATTCATCTGTATATGGTAGTTATGGATTTGGACATAATACATCAAGTATACCTAAGTGAAAAGATTTATCAGACATTGCAGAAAATGCACAAAACACCAAAAACTGTAAGCTCCTTGAAATCAGAAACATTTCTGTCCATTGTTCTATACTCAGTACCTAGAAAAGCACTCAGCACATCATAAGAAGGCACTCAATAAGTGCAAAAGGTTTGCAGAAGTTTAAATAAATGAAGGAATTTGAGAGCCAGACAGAAAGAGAAAGGTAAAATCAGACCATTAAGAAATACCTGAAACAGAGTTTGAACTATGGTATCTGATTCCAAAGCCTTACTTCCTCTATTGCATGTATCCCCCTGCTTCATGAAAGGTAAAATCAGGGCTTAAAGAACAAGCCAAGGTAAAAATGAAGTATAGTTGCATATAGCTGATCTAGGTGATACAAAGTCAACCCTAATTTGTTTTTATTTGGCCAATTTCATGTAATTGCTTTCTGGGCAATGGGGAGTCTTTTCCTCTATGAATAAGACCCCCAAAGAGAAAATTATCCCCAGTATCCGAAAGTAGACGGTTCCTATGAAATTTCTATAAACCAAAATCTAAAGCCAAGAGTGCCCATCCCCCACCTTCCACCCCCCCACTTCCTGGGTTTCCAGGTCCTGATGTAGATTCTTCCTAAAAGCAATTGGTGTAATGCAAACATTCAGAAAGGGAGGGATACCTGATTATGAGCCTTTTTTAAAAATTTCTATTAATTTCTCAGACATATACACTCACCCCTCACATATACAAGAAAAAGAGGGAATGAAAGAGAGAGGAAGGAAAGAATACAGAAAAGAAGAGAAAGAAGAAAAAGGAGAAAGAGGAGAATAGCTGGCCCAATTTTCCTAAAACTCTGTCATTTAAACCTAATTACACCAATAATGATGCACACTTATTTTAATGGAGATTTTGATTATATAATTTTTAACAATTAGAATGTGGCTGAGAGTAGTATAATTCAAAAACTAATTATGAAGGATGCTAGTGAAAAAGAAAGAGGAGAAATCCTAGATTATTGCCCTGTTCTCCTGATGGCCCCTGTCAGAGATCCGTCTGGCTGCAGCAGGAATTGCCTGGAGATTTGTCTTTGCAGGACATGTCCTGAGAGCACAGGGAGCCTAAGGGAGGAGTTCACCTCCCCAAGACATGAGGTAAAAATGAAACAGCCAGGGGTTTAGAGTAAAACAGAACAAAATATAAGTGCAAATGCCAACCTACAACTACTCAGCAATGCAGAATGGGAGACTCACTCTCCCCAAGTTTCTGTGACCCCATCTGCTTCATGAGGATGGGAACACTCTCCCCACAGGACTGTTGAGTGCATTGTCTGTAAAGCATGAGCACTCAAGTACATAGCTGGCACGCAGTGTGTGACCACAATCGCCAGATATGGGGGATGGAGGTTATGAGCAGAGAGGAGGTATTTGTCATGTTGATATTGCTGAGAAGACAATAATGTCCATGTACAGGTTGAATCATGTTCCCCTAAAAGATATGTTGACGTCCTAATCCCCAGTATCTCTATGTGACCTTATTTGGAAGTAGGATCTTTGCAGATGTAATGGAGTTAAGATGAGGTCATTAGAATGCAACCTAATCTGGTATGACTGGTGTCCTTATAACAGATGGCCATAGGAAGCAGAGACACAAGGAGGTGAAGACAGAGACAGAGATTGGAGTGACGTATCTATGAGCCAAGGGACACCAAGGATTGCTGGCAACACAGAAGCTAAGAAAAAGGTAGGCAACAGGCTTTTCCCTATAGCCTTCAGAGAGAACATAGCCCTACAGGTTCCTTGGTTTTGGACCTTTAGCCTCCAGAACTGTGTGGAAATGAGTCTGTTATTGAAAGCCACCCAGTTTGTAGGACGTCCTTTACAGCATCCCTAGGTAATTTACAGTCATTTAACATGGTTGCTGCTTGATTAGAGTCTGTCTCCTCTCCTTCCCCGCCATCCACCTATAGCATTTCCTATTGTTAGGACTGATTGCTCCTGAGGGAATTGGATTCCAATCCCAGGGAGTCATCTATGAATGGTGTGACCATGGGCACAATGGCAGTGTCCATATCATGCCTCACCAGCTGGCATCCCATGACTTCTCTCTCCCAGCCATTCTCATTCAAATCTCCATAATGGTTTCAAAATGCAAATCCCCCAATTACTTTCTAGGCTTCCCCACATTTTTAAGACAAAGACAAAGAACAACTTATGGCCTTTGTGGTATGGCCCTCCTGCCTGCCCCTACCACTCTGCTGCTATAGCCACACAGGGGGAGCCTGATGCAATTGAGGGATTGAACATCCAGCCTCAGGCCCTTTCCATGTGATGTCCCACCTTAGAAATGGCCCCCACATCTCCTTCTCCCAGGCAGTGCCCATCCCCTTCAGGTCAAACATCACTTCCTTGGGACAGACTAGACCAGACCCTGGTTTACTGTTTACTTTTGACACAAATACCTTTATTTCAAGGCATGTATCACAATTCATATTTATATATTTATTAACTATTATATTAATGGATCTTGAGACCCTACTAGATTATGACTTCCAAGGAGACAGAAACTGAGTCTGCTCAGACTTGCATCTTAATATTTAGTACAGTATCTTCCATTTAAAAAAGAGCTCAATATGGGGTACCTGAGTGGCACAGTCAGTGAGCATCTGACTCTTGGTTTTGATTCGTGATCTTGGGGTTGTGGCATCAAGCCCCGCAATGGGCTCCATACTCAGCAAGGAGTCTGCTTGAGACTCTTCTCCCTCCTCTGCCTCTCCCCACCTCTTTCTTTATCTCCCTCTCTCTCTGTGTGTCTCTCTCAAATAAATAAATAAATCTTAAAAAAAAATAAAAAGAGCTCAATATACATTGGATGGATGAGTGGATGGTGGATGAACAGGTATGTGCATGGACAGATGGATGATAGATGAGCATACTAACCTAAAACAGAATAACTATTTGGCTCAGTCAGTTGGGCATCTCCATTACTGAAGATTGGGAAGTATAGAGTGTGGTGAGTCTAGGCCTGACGCTGACTTTGCCTGACTCTCTCAGGTTCCATGGTCATACTGACCTTGGACTCTATACATCATCCCTTGGCATTTCTGTCCTGATTTCTATCCATGTACCCAGCTTAAGACCTATTGACCACCTTAACCATAGTGCCCTCTATTTTGTATGTATGTGTGTATGTATGTATGTATGTATTTATTAGATACAGAGAAAGAGAGCGAGCACAAGAGTGGGGTGAGAGGCAGAGAGAAAAGCAGGTTCTCCACTGAGCCCTGAAGTGAGGCTCAATCCTCCAACTCTAGGATTATGACCTGAGCCGAAGGCGGACGCTTAACTGACTCAGCCACCCAGGTGCACCAATACCCTCTACCTTCTAATAATCTTCCTGACTGCCTTTTTGTGGAATAGATATAGTTTATTTAAAACTATATAAATATAGTTTTGATGCTAAAAACACATGGATCCAAATCCAGTTTTCCCAAACACACATGATGTGGTTTTGGTTGATTTACTTGCACTTCCTTGATCCTCACAGTTAGTATGAAATTATATATTATCCCCTTTTTTGTAGATCATGAGAGATTACTTATTTGAAAAAAAAATAGAGAAAGTTTCAGAGAGCCTAAATGACTTTCTCAAGGTTAAAAAGGATTGAAGTTAAAATAACTGAGATTTCAAACTAATTCCAGTATCCTTTTTTTCCCCTTCTGATCACAGTTCATACATTTTTTTCTTAAATCCAGGATATTTTCCATTGTTCTCAAGGATTATGGCACACTCAGGCATATACACATTTGTTCCCGGTCTGAATTTAAGCCTTTCTTCATTGCTGATGTTCAATTTAAATCCTCTGCCCCCACCTACTGAAGGAAACAAAAGGGATAAAATAATGAGGGATGTGGAACCAATGAAAAGAGATGTCATATCACAAGGAATCTTGATTACTCCTCTTGAAAGTCTGCGCTATTGCAGAGTGTGTGTGGGGGGGGGAGCTGTGTAGAGAAGTATTCAAAAAATTAAACAAGGTTAAATAATCAGTGTGAATGTACTCGAGCTGAACAGATTATAACATTGGAAGAGAAATTTCACACAGGATGGAGAAAAAGGTTACAAAATTAAAATTAATGGGAATAAGTTTGACACTTGTGTGTTAGCTTGGATCAACACTGATATGAACAAAAAAACCCATCCTGCTAGGAAAGGGAGGTGGGAAGACAGGTGTAATGTTGACCATTGCTTTCTGTGTCTGGAGCCAACCTGGACCCAGCTGTGGGTGATCTTCACACATAAACTCATGCTATCTTCCATCAAATCTAAGTTTCTCATTCCTTTTCTGTATCTCATTCTCCCAGAGCTAGATACCCGTTTTTATTTTCCCTTTTGAGCCTTTTTGCTCTGCGTTTAGAACGGGTCCTGAATTAGACAGAAGATGTGAAACTGGGATGGCGTATTTGAAAGGCATAGATTCTGAGCCACGTAGACTTGCATTTGTATTCTGACTTGGTCTAGCTGTGTGTCACTGTTTTTCAGTCTCTGTTTCCTTGTCGTGGCCGTGATGATAAGAAACCTCTGTCTGGGAGAATTTATTGCATTTTAATGCACTGGAAGAAATCTAACATAGAGTTTGCTCCTCAATTGGGGGTCTTGGTTGCAAGCTATGGAAGATGTCCCTGGATGTTTACACAGAGAGGAGGTTTTTTTTTTTTTTTTAAAGGATATTAGGTGGTTCATTTAATTTTGGGGAAGGCTGGAAATTAAATTCATGTACAGATTTCCAGTAATGTCTGGTGAAAAACTTGTTGCTGCCCACCAGGAAGTAGAGGAAATTGTCCCCAGAAATCTCACCTCCAGCTTTTCAGAACATTCAGGAAATGTCCTCACTAGAAATGAAGCTGTAAAACCTTACATCACCCCCTCAAGAGTAAAATAAAATAAAATAAAATAAAATAAAATAAAATAAAATAACCTTATAACCCACTTTGGGCAGGTGCCACCCACATGTCCCTTCCTTCTGCTCATTTGACCTTCACAGCAAAATGCACTCATGCCCTGATCAGTTAATTTCTTGCCAGATCAAGAATAAAACATTAGACCAAAGCAGAATTGAGTACATTCTCTTCTGATATGTCTTTGTATATGGTTTGTCTCCCCAGTTCACTGAATTATCAGCTCTATGTGGTTAGGGTTTGTGTTTCACTGCATCATCTGTGCCTAGAACTGCAACTAGCAAGGGTGTTTGGTAAGTATTTGGTGAAGGAATACATGATTCAGAAAGAAGTGGAGTATCCTCCTGGGAGCTCTTCCAAGTCAAGAGACGAGTAAAGCAGAGCCCCACAAAGTCTGAACTTCCATAGGAGACCTAGTAGGTGGCAAGGATTAGGAGGGAACGTGGGGAAAAAAATCAAAGCAGGCTGCCTAAGAAAGAAAGGTGCAGACGAGCCTGGCTGAAAATGTGGTACCATCTTCCTCTTGTCCATTAAAGCAGTACCAGCATGCCTGCCAAAGCCCATGCATGAAACCACCTAGTTGTATTTTCCTCTCACTGACTCCTTCTCAGTGAGAGTCTCTCAGGGAAGCTGGTGGTATCCCTCACTTAGAGGAGAGCCCTGCTTAGAGGAAAGAAATGAGTGCCAAGGAAACCCACGTCACCTACCTACCTTGATTCTATCAAGTTCAGTCTAGCTCCCAGGACCTCAGGAAGTTTGAAGAAAACCAACAGACCACATCAAATAACATGAGTGCCTACTATACACACAGGAGAGTGCTTCACTTAACCCAAGAAATTTAGTGTGGAGGTTACAGTGCACCCCATTACACAGCAAGAAAACTCAGACAGAGGGGTTAACACATCCCAAGGTCACACAGCTCATAGGAGACAGAGCCAGGATCCCAACTCAAGTGTGTGACCACAGAACCTACAAACACAAGGAAAAGAGATGGAGAAAAGCAGTGCAAAGCTTCCTTTATGCCTCTTATCCTTCCTCTGAGTAATTTCAGCAAAGATTTATGAAGCTTTGCATCCCCCAGATAAGAACTGGCAGCTACAAAGAGGGGGGAAAGGAGACAGAGAAAGAGAGAGAATCAGAGAAAAATAATTCTTAGAGATTAAAATTTTTATTGCCAACATCTTTTAAAAAAAACCTCATAGAATGGTTGAAGATTATAATTTAGCAATGTAAATTGGAGCAGTTATTGAATATAAATTGTAAAATGCAAAATGCAACTTGGAATTATTGATTACCATTTTAATATACGCGAACTCATTGATCCAGCAACCACACTTGTAGGCTGCTTAGGAGAAGTGCTTAGTCACAGGCACCACACAGGTGCTGGGGGGTCATGCAGTGTCGGAGGCAACCCCAAGCCTTGGGAATGTTTTACATGCCTGTTCCTGAGCCAATGATGTCATATTTCTCATTTTTTTTACAATGGAATACTGTTTAAACATTTTGGTTATTTTTTTAAGGAGGGCACAAGTACACGTACTGATGTGAACACATACTCATCATACGTTTTTATTTTTGTTTTTTCTGAAAAAAAAAAAAAAACAAATTGCCATAGCCCTATTTAACAAGTCAGGGGAATGGACACGTATTTGTGAATGTGTATGTTTTGGGTGGGGCTAGAAAGATGTTCACAAACTGAGTAACAGAACTTCTTTTATTTTTCCTTTCCTGTGTAATTATTTTTTTTAATTTTTTTATTGGAGTTCAATTTGCCAACATATAGCATAACACCCAGCGCTCATCCCACCAAGTGCCCCCCTCAGTGCCCATCACCCAGTCACCCCAACCCCCCACCCACCCCCCTTTCCACTACCCCTTGTTCGTTTCCCAGAGTTAGGTGTCTCATGTTTTGTCACCCTCACTGATATTTTTACTCATTTTCTCTCCTTTCCCCATTATTCCCTTTCACTAATTTTTATACTCCCCAAATAAATGAGACCATATAATGTTTGTCCTTCTCTGATTGACTTATTTCACTCAGCATAATACCCTCCAGTTCTATCCATGTCAAAGCAAATGGTGGGTATTTGTCACCTCTAATGGCTGAGCAATATTCCACTGTATACATAGACCACAGCTTCTTTATCCATTCATCTTTCGACGGACACCGAGGCTCCTTCCACAGTTTGGCTATTGTGGACATTGCTGCTATGAACATTGAGGTGCAGGTGTTCTGGTGTTTCACTGCATCTGTATCTTTGGGGTAAATCTCCAGCAGTGCAATTGCTGGGTCATAGGGCAGATCTATTTCTATACCTTGAAAACTACAGAACACTTCTGAAAGAAACTGAGGAAGACACAAAGAGATGTGAAAATATTCCATGTTCATGGATTGGAAGAATTAATATTGTGAAAATGTCAATGCTACACAGGGAAATTTACACATTCACTGCAATCCCTATCAAAATACCATGGACTTTCTTCAGAGAGTTGGAACAAATAATCTTAAGATTTGTGTGGAATCAGAAAAGACCCCGAATAGACAGGGGAATATTAAAAAAGAAAACCATAGCTGGGGGCATCACAATGCCAGATTTCAAGTTGTACTACAAAGCTGTGGTCATCAAGACAGTGTGGTACTGGCACAAAAACAGATGCATAGATCAGTGGAACAGAATAGAGAATCCAGAAATGGGCTCTCAACTCTATGGTCAACTAATATTCGACACAGCAGGAAAGTCTATCCACTGGGAAAAGTACAGTCTCTTCAATAAATGGTGCTGGGAAAATTGGACATCCACATGCAGAACAATGAAACTAGATCACTCTCTTGCACCATACACAAAGATAAACTCAAAATGGATGAAAGATCTAAATGTGAGACAAGATTCCATCAAAATCCTAGAGGAGAACACAGGCAACACCCTTTTTGAACTTGGCCACAGCAAGTTCTTGCAAGATACATCCATGAAGGCAAGGGAAACAAAAGCAAAAATGAATTATTGGGACTTCATCAAGATAAAAAGCTTCTTCACAGCAAAAGAAACAGTCAATAAAACTAAAAGACAACCTACAGAATGGGAGAAGATATTTGCAAATGACGTATCAGATAAAGAGCTAGTATCCAAGATCTATAAAGAACTTATTAAAGTCAACAGCAAAGAAACAAGCAATCCAATCATGAAATGGGCAAAAGACATGAACAGAAATCTCGCAGTGGAAGACATAGACATGGCCAACAAGCACATGAGAAAATGCTCCGCATCACTGGCCATCAGGGAAATACAAATCAAAACCACAATGAGATACCACCTCACACCAGTGAGAATGGGGAAAATTAACAAGGCAGGAAACCACAAATGTTGGAGAGGATGCAGAGAAAGGGGAACCCTCTTGCACTGTTGGTGGGAATGTGAACTGGTGCAGCCACTCTGGAAAACTGTGTGGAGGTTCCTCAAAGAGTTAAAAATAACAAAACTTCTTAAAAGTGGCAATGGGTGTGAGGGAGAGGGAAGGCGAACAGCAAGCCAGAGAAAGGGACTTTTCCCACGCTGGACTTCTAAGCTGGAGTTTAACTTCAAAGAGAATGGCAGTCTTGTAATTCAGAAAAGCGGGGGAGGGCACGCCTGGGTGGGTCATTTGGCTAAGTGGTCAAATCTTGGTTTCAGGGTTTAGGTCATAATCTCAGGGTCCTGGGATGGAGCCCAGTGTCCAGCTCTGAGCTCAATGGAGAGTTAATGCTTGAGACTGTCTTTCCTTCTCCCTCTGCCCCCCTGCACCTGCTCATACACTCTTTTCCTCTCTCAAATAAATAATTATTTCTTTAAAAAAATAAATAAATAAAGGAAATAAATAAATAAATAAATAAATAAATAAATAAATAAAGGGCAGCTAAAGGGATGCCAAGCTCAGAGGGAAGACAGGAGATATCAAAGAAGAAAAACAGAACGAGGAAAGAAACCACACTCAAACACTCAGACTCCAATGGAAACATAGATCTTGCACATTTCAACCCAGCTTCAGTCTACACTTGCAGAGTCTCCAGGAACATCAAACTTTGTTGAGAAGAGGTTGGGCCTGAGCAGCTCTTGTGAATGCATGACTTTTCTGTGAGCGATAGCACAGAGATTTCCAGGAGGCCAGCCCCGGGTGCTCACAGGCTCTTGCCGCTCAACTGTGAAGGGAGCAGGCTGAAAGGGGGACGTGGAGCAGTGGAAAGGCACTAAGAGTAAAGACTCGTGTTTAAGACAGAGATTGGATTCAATCACTTCTCAAATCCTAGGCTCCTGACCTCACTGAGTCAAGCAAATCACTTAACCCCTCTTACTATGACACTATAACAAAGCAGTACAAGCTAGAAGGTTTGAAACAACAGAGATTTGTTGTCTCCCAGTTCAGGAGGCCAGACCTGTGAAATCAATATATCGGCAGGGTTGGTTTCCTTCTGGAAGTTCCAGGACTCCAAGACTCCTTGCTTCTGGTGAAAGTCAGAAACCCTGGGCATTCATTACTTACAGACACATCACTCCCGTCTCCATCTCCATCTTTATCTGGCATTTTCCCCATGTGTCTCAGTGTATGGCCAAATTTCCCTCTTCTGATGGGGAGACTGGATTAGGACTCATCCTATTCCAGTGTGACCTTATCTGCAGACCCACTCCTTTCAAATAAGGTCACATCTCCAAGCATCCAGGGGTGATGTTTTGAACAAATTTTTTGAGGGCACACAGTTTTACCTACAACAGTTCAAGCCCCCACTCCATAGATAACCTCACAATATTTGTCATGAGGGTAAGTGAAATAAAATTATGACTGTACAGGCCATGAAATGTGGGTATTCCTAATATCTAAGCAGTAACCATGATCTATGTAGTACTCAGATTCCAAATCCACACCACAGAAATGTGGAGATCCTTTTATCATGCCAAGATATTCTGACTTCCTATGAGGGACACAGGGGTAATAGAACACCCCATGGAGGGAGGGGAAAGAGCTGGCCTGAGCCTGGGCTTCTGGCTGGTGGGGAGAACCCAGGGTCCACCAGGGATGTCCTGGCCCAGATGAGACATCCTCTCAGAGGCTGGGGATAGGACCAACTCCATCTATCATCCTGGCAGGACCCTGGGAGTCCTGGTCTCACCAGCATTTATGCTCTAAGAATGCAAACTCAGGCTGTCTCCTTCCCTTTTCCAACCACAAGACAGTTTTGGACGAGGTTCAGAAAAGAGTGTGGAAGGGTCTGGTTGTGGTTTTGGAAGTCTGGCTCCAAGTGACTGAGTAATGGGTACAGGGCCACCCATCTGAACTGAGCCCTGCCTGCTTCATTTCCCTCAAACTCAGAGCCTCTGTGGGCCCCCTCCCCTCTGCTCTCCCTATTGCTCCTCCATTCCCTCGACTTCTTCTCAGAATGGAGTCGTCAAAGCTTCCCCCTGCTCATGCTTTCCTGTCTATCCCCCTGCCACTGTGGCTCAGCTGCCTATCACTGCTGTGCCTCTTCCACTCCTCCCCAGGGACCACAAGGGAAGCGGGCCAACCTTTGCCCCACCTGCAGCCAATCATCCTGATGGCTGCCAGGAAGCACCTGCTCTGCCTAGGAGGCTGTCTCTGGCTGGGAGAACCACTTCCCTCCACTCTCCTCCAAATGCTGATGCTGAGTGTACGAGCCACGGGCTAAGTAAGACATTAGGTCCTTTCTAAATATGAGGCATTTTACAATTTGGTTTCATAAAAAAAAAAATCTCAGGAACTTGCTCAAGGTCAGATTGTAAGTAGGCTGTGGATCTGGGCTCGTATCTCATTGTTCTGTAGACCCCAAACCAATGCCCAACTAGTGCCCAGCAGGACAGTTCTGGAAAACTGACATCGAGTTCTGGCTTTCTTGAGTGTTGATCTGAAGGCACCCGTGTCAGCATGGGTCACCATCAGGGCCACTGCCACCCAGATGGCCTTTCCAGGAGGGGCTCTGGCCTGCTTCACTCCTCCAGCCATCATGTGCCTTTGACACAAAGGCGAGTTTACAGTACTTTCAGGGCCTCTAAACACAGTCTCACAAACAAAAGACTACAGCTAAGCTGTCAGTGGGAGGATGAAAGCCAAACAAGGAGACAGCCCACAAGTGCGCTGAGTCATAACGCATTATCCAAAACGATGACTGCACGCATCTACACACTCACACCGAGGGCCTCACCTCAGCCCACCCCCTCATACACGCAGGATATGAAATGCCAAGTATGAAGATAAGAGAGAGAGGGAAAGAATAAAAGGAGCAATACAGAAGCATGATTGATCAGGCCACCAGCCCTGGAAGGGACTGGAGCAAGAAGCACACACAGGATGTCGCCTTCTGAGAAGGTAAAACAAAGCAGAGGATGATGGCCCCACGCAAAGTGACAGGTGCAGCCCAGTCTCTCCTAGCATTGCCCCATCCCCTGTTTCAGGGTAGGCCGAGGATGCAGAGTTATAATTTAAGTGCCAATAGGCTTATGCTTTATAAAACAAAAACAAAAAACGCTTCATCTTTGCAGTCAGGGAAAAAAAAAAAAGCACCTTGATTTACATTCACTCTTTGCCATATACGGGCTTTGTGACTTCAGGGGGAATACTTAATCTCTCTCTGACTCCATGGTCTCCTGTATAAAATGAAATTAGTGTGGCAGTGTCCCAGAATCAAGTGGCCATGACTTAAGATGGTTTAGGTAAAGTTTATGAAACAAACTAATAATAAATACAACAACAGTAAAAATAAACATAAAAGTGATAAAGCATTCTGTTTAGAGCCTATTTTGGTTGAACATTTTAAAAATTAAATTGGACAGAGGTATGGTGGGCCTGGATTGCAGGATTTGGTGTCCAAGTTAAAGAAGCAGCGGCCAGTCTTTAAGAAGTCAGATGGCCTGGGTTCTAATCCCCAGTCCTGTCATTTTCTGTAGCTATTAAGAAAGTTACCTGTGCCTCAGTTTCTCCATTTGTAAGTGGTATCCATAGGGTTGTAGTAGAGCATGTTAATATAAAACACTTAGAACAGTGCCTGGAATACTGTGACCATCATATGAATATTAACTACTCTTTATTATACCCCTTATATGATTTATTCCTTTTTTTAGATTTTTTTTATTTCATTATTTTATTTTATTTATTTATTCATGAGAGACACACAGAGAGAGAAGCAGAGACACAGGCAGAGGGAGAAGCAGGCTCTGTGCAGGGAGCCCAATTTGAGACTCCATCCCAGGACTCCAGGACCACACCCTGAGCCGAAGGCAGACACTCAACCACTGAGCCACCCAAGCATCCCTTTTAAGGAATTTCTATACCAAACTTGGGACTCAAATTCACAATCCCGAGATCAAGAGTCACATGCTCTGCTGACTGAGCCAGTCAGGTGCCCCTAAATTATTTATTCTAATCCAATTTGGACTCCAGTGGTCCTTACAAAGATAAGCATGAAGTTCAGATATTCTTCAGAGTCTCTGTCTATAAATGCTATAAATTTAGCATATTACACATGTTTTATTTCTTGGATGTAAGTATTTCCATGCACTAATTCAAAGGAATGGTAGTGTTTTCCTTTACTTCATTCATTTCTAGGTAAAATTCATTTTTAGGTAAAATTCATTTCTTGGGTCTGAATGTGCCCACCTCCAATTCATATGTTGAAATTCAGCATGATGATATTTGGAAGCGGTGACTTTGGGAGATCATGAAAATGGAGCTCCCATGAATGGGGATCAGAGCTCTCAAGAAAGCAGCCCCTTTCACCACTTTTACCATGAGAAGTCAACAGTCTGCAACTCAGAGAGGGTCCTCCCCAGAACCCAAGAACCTGATCTTGGACTGTGAGGAGCAAATTTCTGTTGTTTATAAGCCACCCATCAATGTATGGTAGCTTGTTGAAGCAGCCCAAATGGACTAAAATGTGCTTAAAATCACAAGGCGTCTGATCACTTAAATATAACCTAATTTCTGCATGATCAGTTTTATGAGCTGCATTCTATATGCCAAGTGTCAAGTGGGGGCTGCATTCAGTCACCCATTCATATCTCAAAACCTACACATTGATAGAACAGTTCACTTAACCTCAAAATATCAGATGGTCTTTACCAAATTTCAACCACTAAAAAGCTCAGCCCTAAGCTTTTTTAAGTATTTTTTTTCAAAGTGAGTTCCAGTTCAGCATCCCTTCTCTCCCTTTATAAGAGATTTAATTAACTTGTCCAGGTGTCAGTGACCCTCTGCTGATCTTAAGTGAGAAATGACTCAGACCTTGTCTTATCCCCCCTTGTGTTCCAACATCAATGGACACTTTTCCCCACTGGATCCCTAAGCTATGTTTTGAACTTGGGAGAGAAGAATCTGACTATTCACCAGCATGTTTCTAGAACCACATCACACATATAGTACCTGGTTTTCTGATGAAATAATCCAGTTTTATAAATCTGTCAAGAGAATAGGTAGGAATTCTTTTTCAGGGTCGGTAATACTTTGCTCAAATAAATCCAATTCATGGAAAGTTTTGAAGTTCCTTTTGAGAGTATTTTTAGAGCAGTTTTTTCAGTGTCTCATACTCATGAGAGGCTGAATGGCATATTTAGAACACAGAGATCGTCTAATAAGGGCACAGAGTCATATGGAACTGAGTTGAAAACCCAGTCCTTTAATTGAATCAAATCACAGATATCAGGGAGGAAATTAAATTCTCCTGGTGTATCAAAGGTTAAGCTATGGTCTGAGCCAATGTGGCATTGCTGGGATGGGGCAACCCTGGTGGGAACCCTGACTACAACAATGGGCAAGTCAGTTGACCCCTCTGAGCTTCTCATTCTTTGCATTTCTGTAGCAAGAAAAATAATATCTGTTAAGAGAGTGAAGTGGGCCCTTCAAATGTCAGACCCTATTCTCCCTAAAACAGAGCAAATCAGAACAAAAACTTTTCTGATCTGCACCTGGCATTTAGGCTAAAAACAAGTATCTCCCTCAGCTCTGGCCCCCTTGTTGGTGAAGTTGCGTACACAAGCAAATGTGCTTTGGCAAGGAGGAATGTTTTTTCAGCTGAAATGGTGGTGGTTCAATTAGCTTAGCAGTTTGCAGAGAAGATTCATTCAAAACACTGAAAAGCAAACATTGGCAAAATGGAAAGTTATTTCCTAGCTTGCTTTGGAGATATTTTAAACACTGAAACTCAAGAGAAAAAGAGCTATAAGACAGCTTCCTGGTCCAACCAAAGTAGAAGTAGCCTCAGATCAAACAAATTCATATGAAAACAAAGACATTTGCCACTTGGGTTGTGCGTCATGTATTCCCAGTTGCCATGATGCAGGCCTCCGGGTCCAGGCAATCAGTCATTACTGCTTATTTTCTACCTAATATTTATCTCATTCTTCCTTTATGTTAAATGGTTTATCTTCGCCCCCCCCCCCACCTTTCCTGGCCCATGAGCCACCTGATGTTGAAGAAACAAAGAGCATAGAGCAGTGGTTGGAAAGAGAGCAGGAATCTCAAGTCTATAAGTAAGTCAAGCTGACAAACTTGCCTATACGGTGTGGCAGGGCTGGAGTCACAGACATCTGCATTTCAGCCCACACTCCAACATGTAAAGGAGTCACCTATCACCTCTGAGCCTCAATTTTTCACCTACAAAATGAGGATTATGTCTCCTGGCTGGGATGATATTTTCAGAATGAGGTGAGATGTGACGAGTTAAGAAGTAGACACTCCATTACTGCTGGCTTTCCTTCCTCTCCAACAATCAAATGATGGACATGGACAGTGAAGGGAGTCAACGATAAAAAGATGAAGTCCAAGGCATATCTACCGAGCATCTACTAAGTGGAAGACTTCAGTGCTCTGAGGCAATCGAGGTGGCGGGTTCACTGCTGGGTTGCCGCAATGGCCCTCCTTGTGTTCACAGGATCCTGAGAGCAAGTGCCTCCTTAAAAGTCAGGGCTCAAAAAAAAAAAAATCAGGGCTCCATGTCTGCTTGTCCCACCCTGGTGCCCAGTCTACCTGCTGTCTCTTGGCTCATGTCCTCAGGTTCCCAAAACGAATACCACAGTCTTGGTGCCCACAACATAAATGTATTCTCTTACAGATTTGGAGGCTGGAAGTCCACAATGAAGGTGTCACAGCATCTCTCTCTCTCTCTCTCTCTCCCTCTTTCTCTCTGCCTCTTTCTCTCTCTCTCTCTCCCTCCCTCCCTGAAGGCTCAATGGATGAATCCATTCCGTTTCTTCTAGCTTTTGGTGGCCTCAGGTGCTCATCGATTGCAGTTGTCTGACTCCCATTCTGCCTCTTTCCTCACATGACCCTCCTCTTTTTCTCTGTGCATCTCTCCCTCATATCCTATAAGGACATTTGTCACTGGATTTAAGAATCACCTGGATAATCTGGGATGATCTTCTCTGGAGACCCTTAATTACATTTGCAAAAACCCTTTCCCATTCACAGTTTCTGGGAGATAAGACACATTCATATATGTTGGGGGGGCCCTTTCACTCACTATCATTCTCGTATTTCCCCTAACCTCCTTTTCAAACTCCTCTTCTGTAACAAGGAATGTCCCCATCACCCATGTTTGGTAAGGGCAGAAACAGGGAGTCCAACTGAGCTGGGGAACCTTTTGACGAATGAGAACACTCACAGAACCTTATGGTTCTATGTGTAATTACAGCACCCATCAAAATGCAATCAGTTCATTTTAAAATGAAAACTCATTGAGCATAGGAAGTAGAAACTCTTCAAAGCATTGGCTCTAGTCTTGTGGCTCACTGATGCTCAGGAACTATGCCTTCAAGACATGGATGGGAAAGCATTGGAAGCATAAATATACTGCCATTACACACCTTTAAGGGCACAGTCTAAGATTTACACTCATCTGCCTGGCATAAGTGGACAAAAGCATCCTCGAATATGAATTGGACTAGAAACCAAAGAACCAGATTCTGGCCATGTTCCAAGTCTGAGTTTTTGCATCTGCAAAATGGGGACTTAATTAATTCCATCCCCAAAGTTCATTATCAGTACTGATGAATACACCCTAAGTCATTGGTTCCGCCAGAAACACAGTGAGGGCAAGAGGAAAAGCTTAGGAAAGGTACATATAAGCCCGTTTGACAGACCTGAGCCAACTTGTTTTGCACAATATCCAGACATTTGAATCTTCTCTCCTGCTACTGGAAGGCACTGGATAAAGGGAGATGAGGAGCCAGGGCCACCATGCTTAGGAAGCAGGCTAGAAGCCAAAGCCACTTTTTTCTCTGCAGCAAGTTCCTTCTTCCTACCTTATTTTCCAGTGGTGTGTGTAATATCAGCACATGGTGAGATGCAATTAAAATGTGTGTCATGGAGCGAGAGTATCTTTACATTCTAATTACAGGTTAATAGAATGGACCCAGAGAGATCGCCTAATTAATCTTGGAAGGAGATGCATATGTTTAATGATCCTCCAATAAAGGAGCCATGTTCCCTCCAAGAGGATAGTATTGGAAGGAGGCTAAATTAAGGTAAAGGATTCATTTCTGAATGAATACATACCATCAACATCAAATGCACCCAAAATTAGGGTACACCATGTGTGTTCAATTCCAGTTCACAAGTACTACTCTCATGAAAGTCTTTCTCTCTCCCACCCCAAATACACACATTTCACATTCATTTTATCACCCATTCAGCAGTAATTACTGAGTAAATTTAACTACAACTGTGAGTAGCTATCAATTCTTTCAAATGTCAGAGTCATCCAAGTCCCTGATTGTAACTTGCCTGATCTGTTGCCATCACCTCCAAAATGATGCCGGTTACTCAAATTTCTCCCAGTTCCAGTCTGACCACCAGGTGCAAGTGAACATTTCTGTCTCGAGATTATAGTCTCCGGATTTCTCATGGGAGGTCTGTAGGGGCAAGGGTTGGGGAAGGTCCTTATTGCTGCAAGAGTGAACTCAAAGCTCCTCAACACAACTTCCAGGAACTACTGAAAGGTCTTGACTAGGTCTTTTTGAATCTTTCTCAATCCTATGCTGCTGCTGGACCATACCATCTCTCACATTCTCTCTGCTACTTTCACATCACAGATGGTGTTTCTCAAACCAGGGCTGTCTGTGCCACCTGCAGCAGAATCACCAAGCTGCTTAATAAAAAGGTAAATTCTGGCTGCTAGGCCCCACAGGCTGAATCTGGCCCACTGATGCTAGGTCTTTGATGATGCCTTCTTGTGAAGTGTTCTGTGTAGTTCTGATGCCACTACAATCTGAGAAGCTGGGGTCTAGGAATATGAAGCATGAAGCTAAATTCTGAATGCTCCATTCTGTTTCTTACCTCTGTAAATCTGCTTGCACTGGTTTCCCTTCAGGATCCCCTTCTTTCCTCTTCCCAGTGAATCCCACTTGTCTTCCGAGCCCACTCAAACACCACCTCTTTGGGGAAAGCTTCCATTCCCTTCCATTTAATGCCTGTGTGAGTCTCTCTCTCCTCCAGAACCCCCATTCCCTGCTCTTGATCTCCATGTACCTAGAGCACTCAGGATGTCTTATTGCACACATTCATCTTTTTCATCACATCTCCCATTTCTTGTAGAGAAAAAATGATTTATTGGACTCAATATTTTCAGCTTAGAGTGCTTGTATCTTTGACCTATCCCAGAATATCAGTATTCCTTAAAATTACAATGATGACAAAATAAATATGAGATGGAACTAGAGAGAACTAGGTTTGAAACTTCAATTCTACCATCATTTTTTTGAGGATGCTATGTAAGTTTCAATTTCTCCATAAAAATTAGATTAACGTAACATATTTGTAATAGATTGATTTCATTAATGGTCATACTTCTTCATCCTCCAAGTATCTATACCCTTCGCCATGCAACTTTGGAGTCCCTCATTAAAGTAGAATCTGCTCCTGCATTCTATGAATCTGGACAGGTTAGTGATTCGCTTTGGCCAATGAGGTAAAAATGTGTAATGCAAAAGACTTGCATAGATGTGCTTGTGTTCTTCAGCTGCTGCTACCATCACCACAAGCACACGCTGGGGCTGGTGTGCTGGAGGATGAGATGCACATGGAGCCAACTCACTCTGGCCGAAGCCCTCCTACATCAGTGGACAACCAGCTGACCCCCAAGCATAGGTGAGCTGCCAAAGACCAGCATAACTACCTTGCTTCCTCTCCTCCACCCCCAGATACATGAACAGTAATTAATTCTTGGTGTGGGTTTTGTAGTTTTTTGCTGTACAGCATTACTTCAGCCATCGATAGCAAAACCACTGATTTGTTGCAAAGATCAAGTGGACTGTATGTGAGCATGGTTAGCTCAGCAGCTGGTATCTTTAGAATTCTCAGTGTGTGGTCGCTATGATCACAAATATGAACATGGCCCCAGGTTGTTTTCCATGAAGGCATCTTTGGGAATTTGGTTCACACTCAACGTCCTTTTCTTCCTCATACTGTTCCTTCCTCTTGGCCAATGACATAAAATAGGCCACTTATTTCAAGTAATTTTTTTTTTTTTTTTTTGGTCAAAGGAGCAGGAGGCTATTCCTGCACTCCCCACTTGGAAGTCTAGAGGAACTTTCAAATCACCATATTCTTCAGATCATTTACTGTTCTTCATGAAAGGACTCATTATTAATTCAACAAAAGTCTGTTAAGCCAATAGTACATTTTAATGTCCTGAGGGTAGAGAAGTAAACAGGTTAGACAGAGTCTCTACCTTCTTGAAGCAAACAGGGTTTTGATGAACTGGTGACTCTATTCAATCATGCATGCATTCTTTTTTTATTCATTAATTCATTAAATATTATTGAGCACCATTCCAAACTGGCACTAAGGTAGGGATACTTATCAGCCTTCCAAGAGATCTTTAAGGGAATTCAGATTTTTAGGTAAAACTTCCAGATTTTTAAATGTTAGCATCAAATTGAAAAAATATAAAAATATGAAAGCTTTGTGCATGACAAAAAACTCAAGGGCCACTGTTCGAGATGCTGCTTTGTAGCTCTTACAACCCTCACTGAAATTATCCACGTGCTTTTTTCTCTCCCCTTTTAGGTTGTGAATTAATTTGAGATAAGATCAGTGGGATCTTCTCGGTGTCTCCCAGGTGTTCTGCACTGTGCTTTCAAGGAGGAAGTGTCTATGAATCTTTATGAATTTGACTGCTGAGACACAGTGTCTGTATTTTAGGAATTACAAAGTGATCACAGAGATAAGACAGATAAGACGTGTTCACAAATAACTATTGCGTGTTAATAACTATGGTGAAGGCAACACCATACTCAGTTACTGCAGTTTACTGAGCCTCTGTTGTGGGCCTGGCTCTGTTTACTGAGCCTCTGCTGTGTGTTGTAATTTTGTTTGTGTGTCCAGAGATATGCTGCCTATTATAGTCCTCACAGCTAGTCTGCAGAATGCCGTAACCAGATGGCACCTCTCTGAATGCCCTTAAATGCTCTTGTCTTCGGAGGCCACATGTCCTAAAATCTTAAATTTAAAATGCCCCCTTCTCCATAAAACAGCAACTATCTACCACCAGAGATCAAATGACTTCACTTTCTATTCGGTTCTTGCTCTGGTTTCCTGCCAGTGCTGGATTCTGGATCTTGCTTGTGTCTCATTTCCCACTGTTGATTTTTTTCTCATACAACTCAAATATTGAGACGACTTTCTCTCCTCTGGTTCTGCAAAGTGACTGCAAAATACCTGCTATGAAGAGTTTACTGAAAATCTGGGATTAACAAGTAAGGATTTCACTGAACACACCTTAGAATGAGATTTCTAAAAGAATATTTGGATGTACTCTTCTTAAAAGTCTCTTTGCCTGGCATCATACTGGGTAAATCTCACTGGTTTCTTCTCATTCCTGATTACTTTCTATCAAGTTGCATAGGGACCCCCTCTCTCAAGACCATTTCAAAAACATCTTGAGCCCTGTCACCTCTAGCACATCTTTTCCACAACTACTTCCAATTTCCCTAGTTGCCTCCAGGAACTTCCCATTCTTACCAACTTTTTGGCAGAATAAATCACTTCTTGTGATTGTTATTTTTTTATGTCAACTTGTCTGGCTGTAGTTCTGACTTCTTCAGTCAAGCACCACTCTAACTGTTGCTATGAAAATATTTTTTAGATGATTGACCTTTAATTCAATAGACTGCATAAAACAGATGAGCCTCTCTAATGTGGGTGGGCCTCATCCAATCAGTTGATGGCCTTAAGTGAAAAGACTGAGCTCCTCAATGAGGAAGAAATTCTGCCTTCAGTTGGCCTTTGTACTAAAGACTGCAACAACAAATCTTGTGAGAATTTCCAGTCTGCCTCCTTGAACACTTTAGACTTGACAAACCCATAATTACATGAGCCAATTCTTTAAAATAAATCTCTTTATATATGTGTGTCTGTGTATGTATGTATGTGTCCTATTTTTCTGGAGAAACTTGATTCTTTTGTTTTTGTTGTCCTCTTTTGGCATTGCCCCAAGGCATGAGAGGTCATCCACTGGGCTATCAAGGCATATTGACAAATACAGTGAACAAACTCTAAAGACATCTTTCTTTTTTTTTTTTTAAGATTTTATTTATTTGAGAGACAGAGTAAGTGAGACAGAAAGCACAAGCCAGCAAGGAGAGGCAGAGGGAGAAGCAGACTCTCTGCTGAGCAGGGAGCCTGATGCAGGGCTTAATAATCAGCATCCTGAGATCATGACCTGAGTCCAAGGCAGACACTTCACTGATGGAGCCACTCAGGTACCCCTAAAGGTATTTTTCTATTTTCCTAAGGAAAAAAAAATCATAGGCAGATGGTTTTTGAAGGTCACTTTCCTTCCTGAATAAGAGTTTAGTTTTCTTTTTGTTTGTCAATCTGAATAGTAGAGAAGATGAAAATCAGAGGGATTGCTCCTCCAAGGAGCTATTAAATGACTAGTCTGGATTTAGGAACTTCAAAGTTCACATCCCTTTGCCATACCTTGCTGTCCCGATAATGCCAGAAGAACTGAGAGAGAAGCGTATCTTGCATCTTGGCTCAATCAGGGAACCCTTTGGTGTAAGATGCACACCCTGGACCCTGAAGGATAGGTCATTCATTCCAGGGACAGTGGATGGGATGAGGGCAGAAAGAAAGGCAGAAAAATGAGGAAGTAAAGGTTTATTTGAGGGAATAGAGAACAAAGCAGTCTAGCTAATGGAATACCATTAGCACAGTCTGGCAAGCTGGAAGGGGCACAGCCATGGAAGAACATGAGTGCCAGGTCGGTAACTCAGTAAAACACTAACACAGACAGTAATAGTGTTCAAATCTTAACAGCCTGGGATATGGTGTCACAGGCCCCCTAACTCCAGCACTATCTAGAAGAAATGAAACGAAGAGCCTTAATTGCACAGGAATCAAGATGATGACAAAGACATAATTCATAATTTGCAGTCCCTCTTGCATATTAAGCAACCTGCAAAGCATATCAACTTGAAGGTCATTTTTTGAATGAGAGAGACACTCAGCAAAGTTAAATTGTTTTTCTCTCAAGCTTCCAAAAAAAAAAAAAACTCTGTGTACATACATTAATTTCTATTGTCATGGAGATGCTACCGATGAGGAACTGTCTGGACATGAGTAAGATTTCACTGGGTTCTATCAACCTGAAACAGCTCCCTCCTGCAAAAGCTGCCTGAGACCCAGAGCATCATTTATTTTCCTAAGCTTGAGCCTTTGATCCTGGAAGATGTCCTCCTCTACTTAGAGTCCTTACAGCTTCCTATGTCTCTTAAAAATGAGACAAATAAAGTAGACAGGAAGCAGAAGGTACACAGTCTTCTGGGTCACAGGAATGACATTGTTGGGCTTCATCTTGACGTTTTCTTTGAGCCTGGTCATCAGCCCATCAGCTTCCCATACATGCTGCAGTCACTGGCCCCCAGAAAACCCACTACATTTTACACAGGTTGATCCCTCTGCCTGAAATGCTCTCCCATCACATATGCATCATTAAGATTTTGTTAGAATCTGAAAATATTCCATGGCAGTTGGAACTGGGTGAGCCTGATGAACAGCATGCTCATGGCAGGCTATATGTGTAATTTCTTACTGCTGGCCTCCCTTGGGGCCCTCATGCACATCTGCATCTGTCTGACCTTACTTCCTCCAGGTCACCTGAAGTGTTACCTGCTACCTGCTACCTGTTGTCTCCATCCTCACTCATGTCCCACACTGACTCTTATGGATCCTTCTCCTATGACTCCCTTATTTGGATTCCTTACATCATACACTATGGTAAACAGATGTTTTAGCCTGTTCAGGAAGCTGTAACAGGATAGCAGAGATTGGGCAGCTTATCAACAACAGAAATTCATTTTTCATAGCTCTGGAGCATGGCAAGTCCAAGATCAAGGCAAATTTAGTGTTGGATCAGAGCCTCCCTTCCTGGATGGTAGACTCTGTCCTCCCCTGTCTTCACAGGGCCAATGAGGCAAAGAGCTCTGTGGGGTCCCTTTTATAAGAGCACTAATCCCGTTTATGAGGGCTCCACTGTCATGACCTGATCATCTCCCAAAGCTCCCACTTCCTGACACCATCACATTGGGGAAATGGACTTCAACATATAAATTATGGGAATAAAACAACTATTCAGTCTACAGCAACAGAATAACGACACCTCCAAAGATATCCTCATCCAAATCCCCGGAACCTTTGCAAGTTTGTTACCTTGCATAGCAAAAAGAATGTACAGATGTAATTAAGTTAAAGTTCTTAAGGATCTTGGATGGCTCAATGAGTTAAGTGTCTGCCTTCAGCTCAAGTCATGATCCTGGGGTTCTGGGATAGAGCCCCAAGTCAGGCTCCCTGCTCAGTAGGGAGTCTGCTTCTCCCTCTGCCCCTCCCTCTGCTTGTGCTTGTTTTTTCTCTCTCAAGTAAATAAATAAAATCTTTTTAAAAAAAAAAGTTAAAGATTTTAAGATAGAGAGGTAATCCTGGATGTTCCTGGAGGGTCCCATATAACTAACTACTCACCATGTGAACAAAGGAAAAGAGAAAAGCAAATGACACACAATGACTCACAGAGCGTTATACTGCGGATATGGGGGAAGACACTGGGAGCCAAAGCACACGGGCGCCTCTGGAAGCTGGAAGAAGCAAGGAAGCAGGTTCTCTCTGGGCCTCCAAAGAAATGCCTCCCCTGTTTAGCCCAGTGAGACCACGCTGCACTCAAACCTCCAGAACGGGCAGATAGTAATTTTGTGTTGCTTTAAACTACTCTGGAGTGCAGGGTAATTAGCCACAGCAGTGATAGGAAACCAGTGCACACAGCCTGGCATCATCGTGGTAGTATAACTCCTCCCCCTGTCACAAGGCCAGGTCTGCTCAAGGACAAGGAGCTTGTCACAAAGTAAACACAACAAATACATTTTGGGGTTTCTTTGAACTAAATAAATGTATCAAAGGATGAATTGCTCAGTCAACCAACTGTACTCTTACAGACTTTTTTTCTTTTGCTTGCTTTCTTTTTGCTTACTTAACATTTTTAAACATTTGAGTGCTTTATTAAAACGTAAGAGAGAGAAGTATACATATCAAAGGTGGACAGCTTGATGAATTTATGCAAAGTGAACACATCTAGCTAGCCAACACCCGGCTCAAGAAACCGAGCGTTAATAGAGTTTCCAGAAGACCCTTCAGTGACCCCTTCTACCCATCAGGCACACTAGCAATTTGTACCACCATGTGCTTCTTTTTCCAAATAATGGTCCACGTGGTAAAGAATCCAAATGTTCTAGAAATATATACAGTGAAAAGTTAAGTTGTGTTGCCCTTTTCAGTGCTGATTCTCCCCAGAAACAACCAAATAAATTCACCAATAGATTGTGAATCCTTTCAGGGACATCTTTTGTATATGCCAGTACAGACATTTCAGTTTTTGAATCACGTTCTGCAGAAGAGTTGTCTCTGGGTTTTAACATTACCTTTAATTTTTGCTCTAAGAAGGCATGTGAAAGTTCACCATTGTGAGTGCTAACACATGTGCTCTAATTTTCAAGAAAAATTACCTCACCTAGCAGCTAGGGTGCCCACATTGCTTTGCTCATTGGCCTACTGTCCATCTGTAGTCCATCCCTCCTACCTGATTCACCTGCTCTAGGATAGCAGGCAGGGACTTTACCATGGCTGACAAGAAAGCAGCTCTTGAACAGAGCACAGGAGTAATAGCTTCTTGGAGGTGGAGTTAGCACCCAGCTGCCAAAATCTGCCTTCTGTTTAAACACAGGCGTGTGATTCACTGGTGGGGTGTGTGCAGAGAGTGTTAGATTTCAACTGCACGGCAAGCATCGTTGTCTGCTTGCTGGAAAAGGCCCGATGTAAGTGAGAACCTCTTTGGGACTGCATTCATGCAAATGCCACAGCACCGTTGTGTAGACACATCCAGCGCGATTCTGTCCCCCTCACTGCCTGGGAAAAGCAAACCTCTCTCATCCCTTATACCGGTGCCTTCCAAACCACCTTCCCCAGAACTCCCTTCTGTACTGCAAGGCGACAGAGGAGGGCAACAGGAAAAGCATGGATTTTCAAGTCAGGACATGTGAGTCCACATTGACCGCTTAAACACCCTGTGACCTCGGGAAGGTCTCAGAGTCTCATAATATGTACAGAGAAAGGAAAAAGATGATTTATCTTGCCAGTTAGTCAAGGATATTAAAAAAAAAGTGGCACTTATCAGCCCCCAAGGACTTTGCACTAGAAATTAAAAAAAAAAAAAAAGCTCACCTCCTTCTGCCATACCAGCTTTCCCGTATTCATTATCACCATCACCCCAAGTCTTCAGGGAACATACACAAAACTTGGGAGCATCTTCAATTCCTTCTGCCATTTGACTTCTCTCAGCTGATCAAACACCAGTTTTCCCCACCCCTCCTTAATATCTTTTGTTCTTGCCCCAACTCAAGCATACCCCTGCTTTCATCTGGTCAGTGGTTCTCGACCATGGGCAATTTTACCCCCCAGGGTATAGCTGGCAATGTCTGAAGCATTTTGGTTATCACACTAGGAGTATAGGTATGGCTAAATATCCTACAATAAAAACGGCAGCCTGACAACAAAGCATTATCAGGTCCAAATGTCAATCGCACCAAGGTTGAGAAACACAGATCTGCGTCTCATCTAAATCTCCTTCCCTTCCTCTCTGTCAGACTAATATCTTCCTAAAATCTTCTCTCATGATCTATAACTCATAATGGCTCTGTGTTCCCTAAAAGAACAAGCCCAAAATTATGGGCTTACTTTGTTTACCTGTACAGAAAGAAAATTAATACCAATAATAATTAATAGTTTAAAGCCATAAATATTGTGCTGAGAATGGTTCTAAATATTTAATGTATACTAACTCGTATTATCTTCAAAACAAATTAAACTTAGGTTTTCATCAGCTCTGATATAGTAAGATGGCTTTCTTTAATTGAGCCTGGGACACAGGAGGCACTCAGCAAAAATTTGTTGAGCAATAATAGTTAACATCAAATGGACCTGCTCATATTCATCGAGTTTGTTACATAACAGGGTCTGCTAAGTGTCTCACCTGTATTACTTCATTTCATAATCAAAAACAAACATTTGTCCCTATAAGAGGAATTAAATGCAAGTGTCCAACTTGTTCATGGTTTGTCAAGATCTCCTGTGGCCTAAGGCCCGGGGAGGGCAGACAGTAAAATTAAATAAAATCATCTTTTTTTTCATTCTACAATGAAAGAAATTTTGTGGGGCCTAAGAACTCTAGATGTAAATCATATTCCAGATTTTTCCCCATGCCTTCACTGAAAAGGAAAATCTGAGGATTGGCAGTGTTAGATCTTTGAAGAATTTATCTCCTACCCACTAGAGTATGTGAATCTTATCAAGGTTTCCAGTGTACTAACTATATCTTGCTCATTCAGACTTATTAGGATGACCTCATCAACACTATGGACTAGTGTGATACTCTGCAAAAGGTTCAGCTGGTCCTGGACTCTTCATACTAAGACCAGGTATTATAACAGAGGTTGGGAGAGTTAGCATAACCCTGGGGCAGGACAGGAAGTAAATACTGTTGTCCAGTCCAGGTGAATGTAACTCTTTCTGATCTTCTTTCTGACAAAGTTAAAAATGGATTTGCCAAATTGATGGTCACATGCCATGTACCTGGAGACATGACAATTTGCTCTAGTAAAGATCTCACATGTGGTCCAGTAGTTATAATTTTGGAATACCACTTGGAGAAGTTAGTCATAATCTGTGATCACTGCCCAGAATCTCTCTGAGTTTTATAGGAATCAGTCTGAGCAATTAAACTGTGGAAGAGTAGGAATTATCATCCCTGAATCTCTTAAGTCTTAAAGGGTGATGCTAATTTCTGCCATCCCCTGTGGTATGCAGTATTATTTTTATGTACTATTTAACCCAAGGAGTGGGCAGTTTCAGAGACTTCCTCTTAGCATACCCCATTACAAAAACTCTTACCCTGAAAGCCAAAGTATCAACATAGAAATTATGTCAACTGACAAAAGAGTTGTATTAGCCTGCTCAGGCTGCCGTAGCAAAGAACCACCAACTTGGTGGCTTAAACAATAGAAATTTGTTTTTATGCAGTTCTGGAAGCTTTAAGTGTGACATCAAGGTGTCACAGGGTTGTTTCTTTGGAGGCCTCCTTCCTTGGTTTACAGATAACCATCTTTCCCTTGAGGCCTCACTTGATCCTCCCTCCCTCTGTGTGTCTGTGTCTCAATCTCCTCTTCTTACAAGGACTCCAATTCTATTGGATTAGGGTCCACCTGAATGACGATATTTTACCTTAACTACTTTTTTAAAGCTCTTGTCTCCCAAATACAGTCACATCTGAAGTCCTGAGGGTTAGAACTTCAGCACATGAATTTGGAGAGGATACATTTCAACCCATAACAGAAGTCCATTCCAATGACATCATTTGGGACCAGAAAAAATGACCACCTAGTATTTCCATGAATCAGTCATTGGATACAGATCCTCCCAAGAGACATAACCCTGGGTAATGAGGCTCTCTTGAGCGCTGACACCATTTTCATTGTGGGTTAGAACTTGAAAACTGTATGTCATCTGCACTACTATAACTATCAGCTTCCATTATTTCTTCCTGAAGGTTGTTCTTCTATGGGAAACCTCAGAATATCCACCACACAATGCTTAGGCACTTTGAGGACCTTCAAATTAACTGATCAATCAATTGTTGACAATTTACTTGAGCATTGCAAATTTAGACACTAATTAATTAAAAAGTATATCATCCCTCCCCAAGTGACAAATGACCACTCTAATTCTAAGCCATTGTTTTCAGCAACAAAGGATAATCCAGCTGGTAAAGTAAAATAATAAATTGGGTATCAAAAAATCCTGACTACTTACTCCCCTCATGGAACATCCTTGTTACTCACAGAGAGGTCTGTGGACCAGCTGCAGCTGTATCCCCTGGAAGCTTGTAGAAATGCAGAATCTCAGGTCCCATCTCAGAACTACTGAATCAGAATCTGCAGTGTGATATGATCCCCAGCTGATTCTTATTCTCACTAAAGTTTGAGAAGCTCTTCTCTATGTGACCTTGAGCAATTAATTAACCTCTGTGAGCCCGATGTTCTTCATCTGTGAAAGAAGGCAATCATAGCTAGAAGACCCCTTAGATCCCTTCAAGTTCTAAAATGCCATGAAAATCTGAGCAGGTTTTGATCTTTAAAAGTAACACTGTGCCTCTCATAGAAAATGCATTGAACTTTTAGCCCTCCTTATCCATGAATGTTCTGCTTCCTGCAAACTTGACTTCCATCTGTAATCGGCAATTAAAGTCATGGATGAAAGGAGACTTCTGATAGCCTAAATGTAAAAGGCATTCTTGTTAATATGTCAGCTCTGCACCTTAAGGCTAACGTAACTTAGAGGTGTCTTGGGGTAATGTGCAAATGTGCTAGACCAACACTTATTGGAGTTTAAGGAGTGATTTGGGTGAGGCCTGCAAGGACCATTATCAGTTTCACCATTTAGTGACTTGACCCTAATAGAGAACTGGCTCTTGGTTAGTCAATGTAATTTATGGCAATACTTCATTTAGATGCAGCCATCAGCAAGATAGCGATGGAGGGCAGGGCCGGTGGGGGGAGGGGGAAGATTTGTGATGAATGAAAGATAGAAGCTTTAAGGTTGGACACCAAATTATCCCCATTCTCTTTGTATGAACTATTTGAAGCCCCAGGCTCCCTTCTAAATTGAAATTTCCCAAATGATTAAAAACCCCAAAGAACGTGAATGGTGGTCTGTGAATAGAATTTGGTATAAAAAATGGAAGTCAAAGCTTACCACCAAAACATGTGTTCATTTTTTTTTTTTTTGTGATCTTCACAAAAAATAAAGTTGTAAGCCTGGGGAAAATTATACAGAAATTGTTGTAAAACAAAATAATATTAATACCAATAGACTGATAAAACTAATTGTAGCCAACCTTTATTGAGTGTTTTCTCAATGACAAATACTTTTTTATGTACTTTTTTTATCCTCAAAATAAAACAATGAGGAAACACTCTTATCCTGCCCATTATACAGATGAGGACATTGGAGCCTAGATCAGATTAGCTGAATGTGGTATAGCTGGAATAGGAACTCAGATCATCTGGCCCTAATCCTTTTTATCTATACTCTCTTACACTTCTTTTTTTTTTATTCATTTATTTATGATAGGCACACAGTGAGAGAGAGAGAGAGAGAGAGAGAGAGAGAGAGAGAGGCAGAGACATAGGCAGAGGGAGAAGCAGGCTCCATGCACTGGGAGCCCGACGTGGGATTCGATCCCGGGTCTCCAGGATCGCGCCCTGGGCCAAAGGCAGGCGCTAAACCGCTGCGCCACCCAGGGATCCCTCTCTTACACTTCTTAATCAGATATCCTTGGCCACTTGCCACATAAATCTTCTTACTAAGTATGCACGATAGGAATTATAATCTTTATTTTAGAGATGAGAAGAGGTCAACTACCTTCCCAGATTCCTCCAAGTTTATTGCTTGGCAGAAGAGACACTGTATCTCCCTGACTCACTCAGTCTGCAGAAATATCCCAGGTGATGTCATGTCCACACTATGGGTAGAGAGCCTTGGTTGAGAGAGGTGCAGTGATGGGTTGGACCCCAGGGGTGCCCCCTCATACCTTGTAGTGCTTACCATCCATGTGCATTGCCTCACCTCCAGCTGCCAGCATCCAGGCTCTCTTCCTGAAGGCTTGATTTTCTTTGGCGGACAAATTCTGTCTGCATGCCAGGCAGGCCAACAATGCTGGGGAGTCATCACCACTCCACCCACATCCCCATCCTGTAGCCCTCAACCAAAATGGCCTCAGGCCGGAGCTCCCTTGCCCCTGGAGCAAAATAATTCTGAAATGTATTCTATGCTGTCTCTTGGAATTCTTCTGTAGAATAAGCTATGTCTTCAATGCCCATAGTCAAAATTGTCTGAGGAATCCCTCCTTAGCTTCCTATTCTTCTCTCTCTCACTTCTCTACTCTACTCCCCCAGTTTTTCCTGGGATCACCTTCCAAATACACTATTTGCACTCAAAACCTTAATATGAGTTTCTCCCAGAAGCCAACTCTAAGACAAGACAGAGGACTGACCTCAAGTTTACCTTCAAACTGTGAGCTGAGTACTTGCATTATATCAAGCACTTAGACTAAGTGTTGGGGATATGGTGATAAACCAGACAGATGGGGCCCCTTCTCTTACTGTGGCCACATTCCATGGATAAGACATTGAGAAGGCAATTGCAAGTTATAAAGTAATCACAGTGGGCTGGGAGAGGCCAGTCTAGGAGAGATTTGTGAATGGTGTTCCATTTATTTTGACATTCAAAGAGGGATGGGGAGACTATTGAAGCAGAAAGAATGGCCTATCAGAAGGTAAAACCCAAAGACCATGTGTTGCATTGAAGTGGTAAGAAGGGCAATGTTAAGAGGGCTGGGTCTCTGAAATAAGGATGAGGATGGGCAGGGAAATGGGTGGGACCTAAGCAGAGACATTTACGTACAGTAAGAGCATGGGGCTTTATCCTCAGGGCAATGAAAATCTGTTGAAAGATTTCAAACAAGGTAATACAAAGACCAGCCTAGCTAAAATGCATACTTTAGCAGAGAATAATTGCAGCTGGAAGGCCAATTAAGGAATATCAGACTTCTAGTCTAGGACTTATACAATATACCTTGCTTTCTTTTGATGACTATGTCGCTTAAGGACTGAGTTTAACAGCACACAACAGAAAATCTATGTAACAGTGCCTTACACTAATTAGGGATTTTTTTTTTCTTTCAGAGCACTAAATTCAGGACTAGGTATTTTTGGCTTTGATTTATTGGCTCAAAGATATTGGGGATGAAATCTTTGTGGGTATCTTGCTATTGTCCTGTGGTCACAAGACACTCCAATCTAAACCATTATGTCTGCATCCAGACAAGCAAAAAGTAAAAATAGGTGGGGGGAAAAAAGACACTAGCCAGCCAAGTCCACCCTTTAAGGATTACTCATGAAAGTTCACCCAATGATTTCTGCTTACATGAAGTTGTGTGTCATGTGGTCATCCCCAGTCACTCGGGAAAATGGGAAACATAGTTTTTAGCTGGGGACATTGCCCCAGAACAAAAACCCAAAGTTCCATTAACAAGAAAGAAAGGGAAAATGGATTTTGGGGGAAGCAATTAGCAGGCTCCACCAAATCTATATATACAATAAACAAATTAGACAAAGCAACAAATCCACAAACCATAGCAAAAGAAAAACTCATAACAATGATCATAATTCTAATACTGCCTCTGTTTGCAGAGCATTTGTACTTTTCAAAGTACATTTTGTGAATTCAATTCCCCCGTTTAATATACTTAATAAAATAGTGAGACATAAAGATATCGATGTTTCACGAAGCAGAAATAGCCTAAGAAAAGCTGAAAGCATGATAAATAGGAATAGCAGAGGAAACAGCTCATCAATGAGCTTTAAATTACTTCTTTACCACAGTTTTGTTGTTGTTGTTGTTGTTGTTGTTTTTAATCCTTTGACTTACATTGGTTATGGCTTCCTGAAGCAGGTGCATTTTGGACTCATTTAAAGAAAGGACCCAAAGTGTTGTAGGATGATAGAAAGAGAGAGAGGCCCAGCTTCACATGGGGCCTGTGTGCTTATTCATGCCCCATAAGAAATGAACAAGCTACTCATCCTTTGAGCTTCAGTTTTCTCTTTTTACCTGATTTTCTAAAATCTGGGGAAGTGCCCTTGCCTTGCAGACTTTAAGTGGTTATAAGACTATCTCTGGCTCACTATCTGGTAATTTATTGTTTGTATATTCTTCATTTAGTATGAGCAGACACTAGAAAGAATATTAGAGGAACAATAAAGCAGAGAAGTGAGTGGTGAATTTTGCCTGGGCATAGGGGAAGGAGGGTGGTTGTGTGACCCAAGGCCAAAATGTGGCTGGGCTGTGTCAGGAAGTGAGGAGGTTTCCTCTACTCCAGACACCACAGGCTGAGTGTTAGAGAGTAAAGTATCCTGATCCCAGCAGCCTCCTTCGGCAGAGAAGCACTGGATAGAGGGTAGGGACAGAGAAGGTTGGAAAGCCTTTAAAGAGAGGGCCTCTGATTTTTATTTCCCCTGAGAATGTATATTTGAAGTGTGACCAAAGTCTCCTTTACCTAAAATAGTCTCTTTGCCCTGAAAGGAGCTCTGGGCAATGCGGTTGCCACAGTGACTCACAGCTCCTGAGAAGAAAATCCCTAGGGCCTGTGGGGTTGGCCTGTAGGGCAGCCCCTCTGTCTGCTTTGTGCTCCTGCTGTGAGTCCAATGCACTGTCTCTGAACCACTGTGTCGTGCCATCCTCTATCACTGGCCTGCAGATCCTGAAACAAAATTAACTGGACCCACCCCCTGCTGAGTTCAGTGAAGCCACCTGGAGTTGACAGGAGGAACAGGAGAGACCACTCACATATATCTCAGAACAGTTGACATCTGGTCCAGACAGGCAATCGAATCCGACAATCATTTACCAAACAGACTTCATGCCAGGCTCTAAGCTTGGCTCTGAAGACAAATAATGATAAACCATGGTCCTCTTTCAAGGAATTCACTGTCAAATGGGGTAGGGTCACATAGAAAAGGCAAGAGAAGGGGCAACCAACTGCCTGAGGATCTTGAGGAGTTTCTCTGCAGGGGTGTGTTTGAGTGCAGTGAGAAATAGCAGATTGAAATATCAGGCCAAGGAGTGAGAAAACCCCAAGGTACAGAGGAGGGACACAGCTTGGCACAGTCAGATGGCTGGAAACAGCACGACTAGAAACCCATTTTTGGAAAAAATATGCTGGGTTCCATCATTAATGCTGAGCTAAAGAATGTGACTGTTTATTCTACAGGCAATAGGGAGTCATTGGAGAATTTTGACCCAAGAATAGGGTGTATTCAGATATTTATTTAAGTTAATAGTTCAGCAGAGTGGAGGAGGAACCGGAATGGATGGAGCCTACATGGAAGTGTGGAAAATGAGCACAGGAACCAATGTGAGACCCAAGGGAACTGGGTAGGCCAGCAAAGATCATCTCCCGTGGCAGCAGAGATGGACATCAAGTGAGAGCCAGGGCCCCTTTTATAATGCAAGTGCACAGATGCCACATCAGGTCATGTTCACAGCAAGTCTATTCCCATTTGACGGGTAAGAGGATTGAGGCTCTGAGAGAAGAAATCACTCATCCAAGTGGCAGACCTAGGACACTTTGGACACAATTCCAATGTGCTAATCCAGGCAGCATGTGGACTCACAGGTTTACCAATGAGAAGGACTTAATGTCAGAAATAGTAAGTCGTCCCTGGACGGGTGGAGGAAAATCTGGAATGCTTTCCAAAGGAGATCTTTTGCACACATGGAGAGGAATTTCAAGGATACTACCGGGGCCTTGCATGTACTCTATCTTCACTCTGGGGAGCCTCGCAGGTGGATTATGAAATAAAGTTCCCGGAGTCTCCTTGTCTTTGCTCAGTCTCCTTTCTGAGTCACTGCAGGAGTCACTTTTGCTTTGTCAACTCCAGTCTGAAGCACATGTGTTTAGAAAGTATTAGTGATATTTGCTGGAAAATATAATCATTTCCTAACATTTGTATTCATTTCTCTGAGCTGTTAGCTTATTTCTGGATATTAATTTAAATCCCCTCCTAATTTTAATTAGAGGTAAGATTTAATAGTGTTGGGTCTTTACTTTTTTTTTTTCCTTCCTCTTCTTCTAGGAAAGAATGTTAATTTCAGCAATCCAGGATTTAAAGTATCTGTATTTATTCTGGGACTTAACAGCAATGAGTGGGGATTAATATTTGGATAGGGAATATGGGAGTGCAATCACTGTGCCTTTTGAAATTAATTAAAAATGTTTTAAGATTTTTTTAATGGGTTATTTAGTTAAATCACTCTGAAGTAATGAACTAGAGTGAGCCCGGCTTTAACAGAAGTCTTAGGCATTTCAGTGGTTCACAGAGCCTGGTTTCGAGGACACCCACTGATTCACTTCTCAAGTCTAGACTCCTCTCACTCATTCAACTCCCCACCATCCTACCTTCCTCTCACTGCACTTCAGACAGCAGTGCCATTCAGTTCCTCTTACCTTTCCTCAAACCCCGTGGCCATTCATGCCCTCAGACTTCCTTACTCCTGTTCCTTCTGCTTGAACACCCCCTCCCTGCCCTTATGCAACCAGCAAATTCCTACCCAGTATTCAAAGCCTTGCTAAAGCATCCTTTCCAGTGAATCTTCCAGACAGAATTTATGTATCCCTTCTTTTAGCGTTTTTATCCTTCAGACAACTACATATGTGTTTACTATACAGCACTGCATTTGCATATAAATGCCCATTTGTCTTTCTAGAATTTAAGTCCTTTCAAGTATTATTTGCCTCTGAATTCCCCACCAGGCAGTACTAAGACTGTTCAGTAGTACTATTTTGTATCCCCCACCAAGCTTAATGTATGGCTTGAAAACCTGAACTCATCTCCCCTATCCTATCTTTTGTAAGGGAAAGGGATGTAACCACACGATGAAAGTTGACTCTTATTTTTAACCTACCGAGTAGATTATACTTCCAATTCATCAACAGTGTGGGTTGAATGCAATCACAGGTGGGAGACTCAATGCAGTTAAGTGCCATCTGAAAAAAAAAAAAAAGGACAGAAAACTCTATCGATTTTATAGCTTGGAATTTACAATTTTCTGTTTGAAGGAACACCATCGACATCAAGAATTGAAACGAAATAACAATGATATGGTCTGATTAAACTGGATGAGCAACGTAGCAGAATTTTTTCTGTACTAGGAGCTTTCCTACTTTGTGTTGTGAGGGACTCAAAAGTGAGAACCTTGATAAGGAGCAGAGCCCTGCTGCTTGCTTTCTTCCTTGGCTTCTGATTGTACCTGGGCACCAACCTGTGATGCATAGCAAGGATAAAGTGTATTTTAGAGACATGGAATGAGCATGAGATTCAGAAGTCATCGTCTAAATGGCTTTATTTTTAAGCTCAGAAATTTAACAAACATACTTAAAGCTTCTGCAACAATGAAATTCCCCAGAGAAGCCTCAGTCATTTTTTTAAACCTAGGATTTTATAAAACATACTGTCGAAAATGATTCTGTAGACTCAGCAACATCTGCTTTATTTTCCCTGTTCTACATCTTATTTTTTATAGCATCATGAGTGAAACACATGTCACATGCATACGTGTGTCATACATGAGCTCAGTGATCTGATCACTGGCCAGCAGCTCTCCTGATATCTTTTCCTCATATAAATCATGCCGTAGCCCACATCAAGCACCCTGCACAGGGCCTGCCAAGGTAGAACGTGGTTGAGAGAAGGGAAGTCTCTCTTCCTACTTCCTCCCCTACCTCCCTTGAAAGGGAGTAAGCATTCACGTTTAAGCTTTCTACTATAAAGAGTGCCACGTTCTGATTTATCTTCTAGTTTCCGACGAACTGAGAAACCAGATCACTAAGTTTATTTGACTTACATAAAAGAAAAGAATAAATGGAGCTAATGAAAATAAAGGAAGAAGATTTCTAGAAATTTATTTTAAAATGTATACCCAGGACAAGACAAGGGGTCAGTAGACTAGTGATGAGGCCACACTGAACAGCTTTCATCTGATACAAATCAAACATTCCTTCGACAAGCATTATTGCTTTGCCTACTGCATTCTGGTCAATATACTGGACTCTGGATTCAAAGATGAATTAAAATGGAGGCACCTGCTTGGCAATCCAAGAGCTAACAATTTAGTGTGAGGACAAAGGCACCTAGTTTTGTAACCATCTACTTTCCCACCACTGTAATAGAGCAGATGTTCGGGCACAGAAGGGAGAGAGACAAAAGCCCAGGGCCCTGTTAGTTCTATTAGGGGAAAGTGGGTGCCAATTATCAGAGAATGCTTTGCTGCAAAGCACTTGGGGAAGGGTGCTGTGATAGAGAGTGGATCATGACCTGCAAGATATGAAGAGCAATCAACAGGTTCTAGACTAGGAAAGGACTTGGTGGCATGACCAGATTTGTGTTCTGGAAGTGTGATATTCAGAAAGCTCACCTTTATTATGTTTTTCTAAGATCTTCAGTATATATTGCAATCTTCCCTAATTTGATGAGATGGTAACTTCTCATTATCTAAAAGTACCACCAGCGTAGAGGTGCCTGGGTGGCACAATCAGTTAAGCATCTGGCTCTTGGTTTTTGTTCAGGTGGTGATCCCAGGGGTCCTGTGATCAAGCCCTGCATTAGGCTCTATGCTCAGCATGGAGTCGGCTTGGGACTCTCTCTCTCCCCCCCCCAACCCCCTACCCCTGCTCACTCACTTTCTTTTAGGCATGCGTGCGAGTTCTCTCTCTCTCTCTCTCTCAAATAAATACTTTTAAAAAAAGTATCATTAGTGTAGTAAAAAGTCTCACTCTGCAAGTTACCACAGTCCAGTGTCAGTAAGACTGCTCAAGGAGGAGGATCTTTTCTTGTCACGAGGACAGAAGGTGTCAGTGGGTGGTAGGAAACAAAACTATGTGGGTAGCTGAAATAAACAAGAAAACCCCATAGCTTCTAGTTTTGTTGCGGAAAAGATTTCAAATCTTTTTTCCTCAAATTTTCTGTGGCTTAAATAAAATCTTCTCAAAATGATTTCTTTGTCATGATTTATTGCTTTTCATGCCTCCTTTTGTCTTTTGGGTCATTCAACGGAAGGAAAGAATTGCTCAGTGTCTACCAAGTACCAGGCACAGTGCTAAGGCATTTCCACACATTTTATTTCATCTAATTTCTCCCAAATATCTAAGGAGTAGAAGTTGCCTTCTTCATGTTCTAGATAATAAGACTGTGACTTGAAGTTGGCATTCTTTGCCAAAGCCCACAGGACTGGTCAGCCATGGTTTTCAATCACTATTCCTTCCAGGGCTACCATGTTTGTTCAGGTGGGCTGTGAGTGGTATCCTGCAGGGTTGTACAGTGTAACAGCCCAATCACACCTCTGTGTAAACACCAAAGGCTGGTAAGAGGTGGTGCCCAGCACCCTATCATGCCAACAGCCATCTTTACACCAACTCTTAACTGCATTAACATATGGCACTGAAGGATTAGCAAGAGGACTCCTTATACCAGAAAGTCAGCAAACTCACAGTGGCAATTCATCCATTCGGGAGATTTGTTATGTTCTCACAAAAATCTGTGTAGAAAACAAAGAATAATAATTATTTCAAGGCTTTACTTAATAAGATCTAATTATTTGGATTTTCATTCCATAGTTTCAGCTCATTTACTTTACCCAGAATCTCAAGCTCCCCAGAACAGCTGAGAACACAAGGAAAGACAAATAATGACCCCAGAGCCTCCAGAATGCCCTTCAGAAAGTCCATGCTCTGATGCTAGGCAAATTATCCTCAGGGCTGGCTTACATCTTCCCTCCAGTCCACTCCTCGTGTTCTCCTGAGAAACTATGTGGTTTTTCACTTAGAAAAGATTCTAACACATTTGATTGTGGGTTGACCAGCACAGGAAGTGACTGCAGAGATGAAGGGAAATGAGAAGCATAAAGAAACCAAAAGTCCTAATAGTTGACTATCTTTCCTGTGATGGCGGGCATCCATCCAGACTTCAGGAGGCCCCTGAAGGATTCAGTCTAGAGGAGTCAACAAACCAAGCCCACAGGCCAAATCCAGCAGGCAGCCTATTTTCATAAATAATGGTATATATACTGGATCACAAACAAATTCATTCTCCAATGCTGCTTGCATGCTGCAATGACAAAGTTGAGTAGTTTTGAAAGAGACCCTATGGCCCGTAAAGCCTAAACTATTTATTTTATGGCTTTTTACAGCAAAGACCCGCTTTAGATTAATCAATGGTACAAGGATTTTTTTCCTGGCCATCAGGTTAAGCTCAATTTTGTGGGTCACTTCTAGGCAATAACTCTCTGGAGCAGCTGGAGAATTATCTCGTAACCATGGTACTCACAAGATATTCTGAGCATCATCCAGTGAGCAAATTCCCAGAAATACAGTTAAGTCCTTAAAACTGTATTGATGCTTAAAATAGTAACCTTTTCGTACAGGAAAATTTGCTTAAGTGATATTAGTGAGTCTTTCTGCCTGGAATATTCCCCCAGATATCTGTATTTCATTTGGGGCTCTATTCACATGCTACCATCTCAAGGACCCCTGCCCTGACCCATGGTCTACATGGCCACACTCTTTGTTGCTGGACCTCTATCCTTTAATTTCCTTCAAAGAACTGAATGTTCCCCATCATTGTATTGTAGAATCATTTGTTAATTATCAGTTCCCTTTCACCAGAATCAGAATGTGTGGAGGCAGGCCCTTTTTCACACTGTCACCACCGTAGCCACAGCCCCTATGAATTCCCCTGCTTGCTCCATGAACACTTGCTGAATGAACACCTGAGTGGAGTCAAGCAATAGCACTAAGCAGATGAGACATTTGCTTTCCTCTTATTAGTGGTCAGGAGGCTTAGAAAAGAAAAAAAAAATCAAAACATGAACTATTTCCTTTTTTAAATTAATTTATTGAGAGAGAGAGTCTCAAGCAGACTCCACACTGAGCCTAGAGACCAACATGGGGCTCGATCCCAGGACCATAAAATCATGACCTGAGCCAAAACCAAGAATTTTCTGTTCAACCAACTGAGCCACCCAGGCACCCCAAAATATGAACTAGTTCTTTAACTCTATAGTATACTAAGAAGTCTAATCATAGAATCACAGAGAAAAATATTTCTTTTATTCTCTGGTAAGGCAATGAGACAGAGGAGTAAATGCATGGAATGACACTGGGCTGAGTTCAAATTCCAGTTCCATTTTTTAATAATTGACTTTTTTATATGTAATATACTCCAATACATATATACATTTATACACATATTTGCATATATATTTATATTTTTGAAGGTTTATATATTTATATTTATATACACAAATATAGTACTTATATGTACATAGTTGAATTTTTATATGTAAAATATATACATATATGTACAAGATACATATACTATATATACATATATGCATACATACATATGTACATATATAAGTATAAAATGCAGTTATAATTAGTTACCACGATGAGTTATTAGGAATGAAAAGGATTTAACCTTTTTATACATAAAATACTTGAATATATACACATGCATGTATACATGTGAATATATTCAATATTCATATTTTATATATGAAATGCACAAATATTACACACATAAATGTGGTTGAGATTAGCTTCCACAAAAGGCTATTCCGAACCAAGGAGGATGTGCCCCAAGGACACAGTGGGAGCTTGGCTCCCGCCCTGCGGGCTGCTTGAGTCTGCCACAGACTGGTTGGGTCTGCCGCTGGCTGGTCCAGACATGAGGTGCCACTGCTCAGATCTGCCTCCATGGCTTTTTAGTAAGCCCTCAGTTCCTCCCTTTTCATTTTGAAAGTAAAAATGAGAAGCAAAAGTCATCTCCCAGGTGAGCGTGCTCCTTGGGTCACTGTCTCCTTTGTTGGGAGGGAGAGGCTGATTCAACTCCAAGGGAAATTCAGAGTCTTTGGAAAAAGGCAGCAATATGTTTACTATTTTCTAGAGTCTTGTTGGTCATCAGAGCCTGACTTGAGGCAGCCCGGGGACTAGCCTTCTCACTAGAACAAAGCCCACTTTATGCCTTCAGTGGCCAGCAGCCTGGCATCCGAAAGGGACTGCTGGTTACCCCCTGCCTGCAACTAGCACTTGCAGTCAGAGGCGACAGCTCTCCAAATCAAGGGTGGGGACACGCTCCCCATTCTCGACTCACTGCCAAATAGTACAACCACTGTAGACGTTTTTGGAATAAATAAATAAATAAATCTTTCAGCATAAAAGGCAAATTTTATGCTCTAATCAAAATAACTGCCAAGTTGTTTTTTTTTTTTAATGCCACAGTTAAAAGGCATTCTATGAAAAGGGTGCCCTGGGAGAAGGAACGAGAAGTGAAGGAATGTTCTCAGCCAGACACTACCTCACTGTGGTAAGAAAAACAGAATAAAATAAAATGAAATGAAAGATTTGCCTTTTGCTTTTGAGAAGGAGTAGCCAGCTCAGCAAACAAAGAGCCCTTCTGAAATTTTAAGGACTTCTAATTAGGACAAATAAGCTTGGCCTCAGGCTAATTGCCATCCCTAAGATTTACAACCTCCAGCTGTTTGGAGAATTTTAGTTCTTTAGTAGGATCCTTCCAGCGAATGGAGTCACTTCTTGTTTATCTGCAACACTAAGGGAATGGGGGATTTTAAGTCTATTAATTCAGGTCAGAAATAACTAATAAAACCAGATGTGGTTTCAAATCCCAGGTCTGTTACTTCACAGCCCTGTGATCTTAGACAAGATCTTAACCTCTCTGAGCTCAATGTGTCATTTGTAAGATGTGTAAAATATTGCCTAACTTTATTTTTTTAAGGTTTTATTTATTTATTCATGAGAGACAGAAAGAGAGAGAGAGAGAGAGGCAGAGGAAGAAGCAGGTTCCATGTAGGGAGCCCAGTGTGGGACTCGATCCCAGAACTCTGGGATCACACCTTGAGCCAAAGGCAGACACAACCACTGGGCCACCCAGGAGTCCCTGTTACCTAACTTTAAAGGCTTGATAGAAGGATCCATTTTCAAGGTGCCTAGAACAGTGTGGCTTGGAGTAATTCCATCTTATTCCTTGACATCTGCATACCACACTTAAAGACAGTTGGAAAATGGCTCAAGACCATAACTTAAAAACCTAAGACAAAAGTGATGGAAAATGAGATGCTTAGTATGTGGAAGAAAAGACTTAAGGGGACATGAAAATGATCTTGAAACATGGGCTATGAGGTAGGAGAGTGATTGAACTTGTCTAGGTGACATGAAAGGGAGGAAAAAAATTAGGAATTACAGGGGACATACTTCGGTTTAGACTTGAGCTAATAGTGGATATTAATTAAAAGTGGGTTGTGAAGTCAGATAGCTTTTAGTTATTTTATGAGTTATATGACTTTGGGAACATTCCATCACTTCTTAGGGGTCAGTTTTGTTTCTGAAAAATGGAGCCAATCATAATCCTCAGGACAAATTTAGGACCTAGATATTAAATGCTTAGTGATATAAAGCGCTCTATGCCTTGCTCATAAAAACATAATAAAATAGAATGTAACATAAAAATATAATAATAATAGCAGCTATTATAGTATCCTGACATACAAAGAGAGTGGTCAGAGAAGGAATAGTAATGATTCCTGGGTTTTGATGTGCGGCTAACCCTGAAGTACCCATTTTCCAGGAGGGGATTCAAGCAAAGATCATTTCCCTAGACTTTCAAGATTCATCCTGACCTCAGGAGGGTAGGATTCCAATGTTGCTGTTACCCAAAACATCTTTTATGTTGTTGCTATTTACTTTGTTGGTGCAGGTTTTTTTTAAACAACAGCTTTATTAAGACATAAATCACATATCATAAGATCCACACTGTTAAACTCTAAAGTTCAGTGTGATTTAGTATCCCACAGAGCTGTGTAGCCATCACCATAATCATGTTTAAGAACAGTTTCACCACCCCCTAAAAACTCCCATACCCATTTGAGGTCACTCCCCACCTCCCCCAATGCTTCTCCCCCAACAAACCCAATCTACTTTCTGTTTCTCTGAATTTGCCTACTCCGGACATTTTATATATGTAAGAAATCATTGGTCTTTGGGAACAAGCTTCTTTCACCTAGCATGTTTCCTAGGTTCATCCATGGTGTAGCATTTCTCAGTATGTTATTCCTTTTTATGACCAAATACTATTCCATTGTATAGATATACTTCATTTTGTTTAGCCATTCATCTGTTGATAGACATTTGAATTTTTCCCACTTTTTTGCTATTTGGATAATGCTGCTATAAGCCTTCATAAGCAAGTTTTTGTATGGAAATAAATTTTCATACCTCTTGGAATTTCTAGTAACACTAGAAATTGGAATTTCCAGTAACACTATTCAGTATTTTCTCCATATCCTGGACAATCATATTTTGGTGTCTTTTTCTGTCTTTTTTATTTTAGCCATCCCAGTGTGTGTGAAGTGGTGACCATAGTGATTTTTTAAAATATTTTATTTATTTATTTATTTATTTATTTATTTATTTATTTATTTGAGAGAGAGAGAGAAAGACAGTGCATAAAAAGGGACAAAGGGGGAGGGAGAGGGACAAGCAGACTCTAAGCTGAGGGCAGAGCCCAACACAGGGCTCAATTTCAGGATGCTGAAATCATGACCTGAGTCAAAATCAAGAGTCCAATGGTCAACCAACTGAGCCACCCAGGCACTCCTTGTTGTGATTTTAGTTTGTATCTCCCTAATAACTAGTGAGAAATATTTTATGTGTTTATTGGCCATTTGTATCTCTTCTTTGGAGAAATATTCTACTTTTCTTTGGGAAAATGTTTATTCAAATCCTTTCCTCGGTTTTTGGCTGGGCTATTTGTCTTTTTATTGTTGAATTATAAGATTTTTTTGTGTATTCTGGATACAAATCCCTTTTTAGACTTTTGATTTGCAAATATTTTCTCCCATTTTCTTATTTGGCTGCTCACATTTTTACAGATATCTTTTAAACAGCAAACATTAATTGTCATGAAGTCTATCCTTTCTGTATGTTTTCCTTTTGTTGTTTATGCATTTGATGTCATATCCTAGAAACAATTGCCTAACTCAAGGTCACAATGATTTAACCTTATGTTTTCTTCCAGGGGTTTTATAGTTTTAGCTGTTCCAGTGAGGTTTATAATTCATTTTGAGTTAATTTCTATATATTGTGTAGTATAGGGAACCCAACTTTATTCTCTTGCATGCATATATCCAGTTGTCCTGGAACACTGATTATTATCCAATAATAATCAGAGAGATTAGTCTTTCTTTATTGAATTGTCCTGTAAAAAATCAACTGATGATGAATGTAAGGATTTATTTTTCCCCTCTTGATTCTATTCCATTGCTCTTTATGTTCATTCTTATACTAATGCCCCACTATCTTGATTATTATAGATTTATTGTGAGTTTTAAAATCAAAACACATGAATTCTCCAACTTTGTTGCTTTTTTCAGGATTGTTTTGGCTGATCTGGGTCTCTTGCATTCTCATATAGATTTCATTATCACCTTATCAAGTTCTTCAAAAGAAACCTCCCAGGATTTTGATAAGGGTTATATGAAATCTGTAGATTAATCTTGAGAGCATTGCTATCTTGACAATATTAAGCTTTCTGGTATATGAACATAGGATATCTTTTCATTTATTTAATCTTCCATTTCTTTCAAAAATGTTATATAATTTTGCAAGTCTTATATTTCTTTTGTGAAATTTATTTTTAAATATTTTAACTAGTTTTTAAGATTTTATTTATTTATGAGAGAGAGGGTGGGAGCTCATGAGTAGAGGGAGCAGAAAAAAGAGAGGAAGAAGCAGACTCCCTCCTGAGCAGGAAGCCCATGCGGGCTCAATCTCAGGACCCCAGGATCATGACCTGAGCCGAAGGCAGACACCTAGCCAATTGAGCCACCCACATGCCCAAATATTTTATTTTTTGATGCTAATATAAGTAGAATCATTCTCTTAATTTCATTTTCAGTGTATTAATTTCCAGTGTATGGAAATACAATTGATTTTTGTACGTTGGTCTTGTATCAGTTTAAGCTTACAGTGGACATACCAGCCATACCTGTACCATGGTATATAGAAAAGCGGAATTGCAATCTGGTAAATTCACAAGTAGAAGATGCTGACTTTTTCTAAGAGCATCAGTTAGAATTATGTTTTAGCTCTATATTTATCAGAAAATTATTTTAATTGTGCTTTTGTCTCTGAAAGACTTCATCAGAGGAGCAAACAGACTAGTATATCAGCAGGAGTGAGGACCCAGAGGCAAAAATGTGCTTTGCTCTGCATGGCTCTGCCAGCTACCTACAATTTCATGCTACCTTTACATTCTTGTAATAAAGGAGAGTTGAACATAGAAATACTTTTCTTCATTAACAATGTGCCAGAAAAAGAAAGGGAAAAAAATCCCAAGTCTTACTCAACGTGTTGTCCTCAGGACAATGTTTTTAGATTATAGCAAAACCTAAAGAAATCAATGATTTTTGTTCAATCTGTGCTTCTTGTTTTACACAATTTCAGTGTATTTTTCCCAGACTACTTCTGCTTTTGCTCCCCAGGGACCTTATTCCATTTTCAATTTTAACACCATTCTCGTTTTCAAAATCACTCGTGCAGCACACAGAAATAGAAATGTAGGCTACCTGAGTCAACCTGAAAAAGTAACTATCCAGTCCTTCCCCTTCCATAAGTGACCCCTGAGACACTGCAACACTGCACGCATCTCCCCTTCAGCCCCGTCCACATGGGTTACAGCTATAGGCTCATATATATCTGCCCCCACAAACCTCTTAAGAAAAAAGAAGGCTGCCCTTTATATCACTGCATCCTTAGGCATCCAGCACAATGTCTGGTCCGTAGCAGAAGCTTAGAAAATGTTTTCCAAATGAGTGTGCAAGGGAACTTTCTTTTGAGAGTCTCAAAAGAAAGAGTCTTTACCTTTTCTGAGTCCCCAAGCAGCTTTACAATCATAACTGCTTTGGCATAATTTTTCCAAGCATTTCTTCTGACATTTCTTCTGGGAAATAATTTTACCAAAAGTCAACAGAGTTATTGAGCACCTGCTGTGTGGAAGACTCTGCCATATGTCATGGGGCACACAAAGAACAGAGCTTTTGAACTAACTGGGGACACAATTTGTTTAGGTGATAAAAATAAATGCCAGCATTGACCAAGTGCTTACTATGTGCCAGGCATGGCGTTTGATGAATGTTACTCATTTAATCCCTGCAGCAAATTCATGAGATGGGCACTGGCTTTGTCCTCTACCACAGGTGAGGAGATGACACACAGGTGAGCTGACTAGCTTGCACAAGGTCATTCAACTCATCAATGGTTGAGTCAGGATTCAATCCCAGGCAATCTGACTCCAGAATATATTCACTTAATTTAATGTACTACTACACGCACAAGGCCCCAGATGACCACCAATGGGTAAATATTCTTAATTACTATAGTGATTTAGGGAAGTAGATGACTACTACCGTCTGGGATGTTTATTGAAGGATTCGAAGAGGTGGTAGATTTGAGTTGGCTGCATAAAGCTGAGCCAAAACCCGAAACAAGGAAGAAGTATGGGCAACAATATGGAGGCAGGTGGGGGTTCCAGCCATTCTGAAGTGATGGTGAATAGTTTCCAGTGCACTATTCTGGGCAATGAAGATCAGATAAGGTGAAGTTCATGCTCCAGAACCCTTACAGAATAAATGAACTCAAAATAAATAAGTCTTATCCAGTGATGAAATGTGCTATGAAAAACAGAGTTTAAGTGAATTAAAAGGAACAACAGAGGTGTTACTATTTTAAATAGTACATGAAGGAAATGGCCTCTTTGAGAAGGTGACATTTCACTAGATACCCAAAGGAAGGAGAAGGAGTCACATGGAAAGCTAGGGGTGAGGCATTTCCAGGGAGGAGGAACAGGAAATTCAAAGGCCAAATGCAGACTATTCTTATTGAGTTTGAAGAAATTCAGGAGGCCAGTATGGCTGGAGTAGAGTGGGTGAAGAAGTGGGCAGTGGGCCCAACAAGTAACTGGGGCCAGGTTCTGTAAAGTTTTATAGACCATCACAAAGGCTTTGGCTTTTCTTCTGTTCTACACTGTCAATGCCCCTCCCATCTGACACTTGGGCAACATATGGGTCTTTTGTTTGATGAAGACCACTCTGAGTGTTCCTGGATCAAAATGTAAATGAGCAGGTACCCAGGAATGTTAGAGGAGAAATCTTCTTAATATAATTGCTTATGTAGAGAAGCAGTGAGAATTGAAGCTGGAAAAAGTAGATTAGGAGTTGGTCTTGAACAATAGCCAAACTGTGGAAGGAGCCTCGGTGTCCATCGAAAGATGAATGGATAAAGAAGATGTGGTTTATGTATACAATGGAATATTACTCAGCCATTAAAAATGATAAATACCCACCATTTGCTTCAACGTGGATGGAACTGGAGGGTATTATGCTGAGTGAAGTAAGTCAATCGGAGAAGGACAAACAGGGTATGTTCTCATTCATTTGGGGAATATGAATAATAGTGAAAGGGAATATAAGGGAAGGGAGAAGAAATGTGTGGGAGATATCAGAAAGGGACACAGAATAAAGACTTCTAACTCTGGGAAATGAACTAGGGGTGGTGGAAGGGGAGGAGGGCGGGGGGTGGGGGTGAATGGGTGACGGGCACTGAGGGGGACACTTGACGGGATGAGCACTGGGTGTTATTCTGTATGTTGGTAAATTAAACACCAATAAAAATTAATTTATTAAAAAAAAAAAGGAGTTGGTCTTGGCTGCCATGCTGACAAATTTGGGCTTTGGCCATGTGCCAATCAAAAGGTTGGAAGAGGACGCTATACCAAATGCACTATACAATACTCATAGTCCCCATCTCAAATATCCTCCTATTTTATATGTCATGAGCACTGATGATTTTCAGATTTTTAAAAATATTTTGTTTATTTATTTATGAAAGACACACACACAGAGAGGCAGAGACATAGGCAGAGGGAGAAACAGGCTCCATGCAGGGAGCCCGATGTGGGACTCAATTCTGGAACCCCAGGATCATGATGTCAGCTGAAGGCAGACGCTCAACCGCTGAACAACCCAGGCGTCCCGATTTTCAGATTTTTTAAAGTATATCTGACTAGGTGAGATGCAGGAAATCAATGAAACCAAACTAGCAAAGATATCACCATCACTGATCCTGGGACAGGTGAGATGGATTCCAGATGATTTTATTTTCATGATAGCAGATGTTTTCTGAGAATTTCCTATATATGAAGCATTTCTAGGCATTTCTCTGAAGCATGTTTTCCTTATATTATCTCGTTGAATCTTTATAAGAATGCAAGCAATCAGAAGAACCTTGATTTCATAGATGTGGAACTTGAGACCAGGAGAGGGTGGATAAATTAGCCACAGTCATACTGGGTGGGTCTGGGAGTGTTTTCACTAATATTTTATAGTCCTTTTTTAATATCATCATACAGTAGTATAAATATTTACAGCCAAGTTACTTAACCCAGGGTTTATGAACAATTCCCAGCAGTTCCTAAGAAATTGTTCATAATGGATGAACTAATATATTCTCTGTAGCATATAAACTGAAAACCTGTATTTAAAGTTAGGAGAAAAAGTTGATGTATTGCACACAGGAGGACACATAGAAAAATGTGGGTCTTGCATTCCTCCATCGATCTTAGTGATATTGGGGAAAAAGAAGAAGGAGGAGAAGGAGAAGGAGAAAGAGAAGGAGAAGGAGAAGAAAATTCAACATTTTAAAGATAAGATTTAAAATTTTAAATATATAGGTTTCTTTTTAAGATTCTTATAAACATCCAAATAATTACTTAGAAAGAAATTCAGTAAGGATTTAGTCCATATTTTTCATTTTCCAGGGGCTAAAAATGACTTGTTCAAGGTCCCACACCTGGTAAACACCTTCAGCTATACTAGTTTCAGGCACTCCTCTCCCATCCTGGGATTTTTTTAATTGCCCAATTATGAATCCAGATCTGATTACCAATGTAGCTACCATAAGAGGAAAGGTCAGATTTACCAAGTTAACTCCGTCAAAACCCCACATTTCACTCCTGAAGAAAACATGACTTCCTTCTGCCTCCGGGTGTTGTGTTCAACTTTGTGGGCTGGAGATTTTTCCTATCAAATGCAGCTACCCCAAATTTCTCCATAGAAGTCAGACATAAGAGCTATGAGTTTCTCACATTAATGATACCACATATAAACCAGGAACACGGTGTCAGCAAACTTCCTCTTGACAACCTCTTTTGTCCACCAGTTTGATTCCATTTAGCAGAAGAGACATCATGGCAAGAGGTCGACCACTCCTTCTAGCCCTCTTGTGACTACAGATGATTCCCTCCGACGCACCTGCTCTTCATTCCTGTTTGTATAGTGGATGGACTCCTACGGACTGAACATTCGATACCTGTCTTATCAGATACAATTGGCAAAAACATTGTTTTCTTATTTGCCTTCAAAAGAAAACTAAATCAGTTGTAGGTGACTTTGCAAAATTAGGTACTGATTTTAAAAAATTGGTTTACCTTCTACCTTTCCAGGAAAGGAATAGAGAAGGAAATTAACTAACTTGATATCAGTAAGAGAAAACACCCTTTAGAATTTCCCAAAGAGCTGAATGAGAAAGTCACAAAGAATGAATGTGGTAAGAAAACATTGGCTTTGCATCCCTGTGTGACCTCCCCTGAGCTCTATTATTCACCCACGTGTCCACCTACCTGTCTATCCCACTATCCACATCCACCCATCACCCAGCATCCATATCTGTCTATAAACTATGTATGTAGGTAGATATCCATACATTTTAAAACTTTCTCATTTTATAGACATACACGGGTCTTATAGCATAGTCTATACATTAGCAGGGATATTGTGGTCAATAAAGACCCACCCTTAGCCTGCAGTATTTGTGGAGGGAGACTGATGAGTGATTATAATGACAATTGTGGGACACCCGGGTGGCTCAGTGGTTGAGGATCTGCCTTTGGCTCAGGTCTGGATCCCGGAGTCCTGGGATTGAGTCCCACATCAGGCTCCCCCCCAGGGAACCTGCTTCACTCTCTGCCTGTAACTCTGTCTCGCTGTGTGTCTCTCATGAATAAATAAATAAAACCTTTAAAAAAAGGTAATGACAATTGCATGGGATAAACACTGAGGAAAGGGTTAGCACAAGTGCTGTAGAGAGATGATGCCTATGGAGACTCCGTGGATGAAAGGGCATTATACAGTCAAGGAAAGGAAAAGAAAAAGCAGGCAGAGAATACCAAGATGTGGAGCTAGAGGACAGAAGTCAGAACCCGGTCAATCAGGAAAGGCAGGACCAGGCTAAATCTTGGGTTCCACTTTGAAGTTGTTTTTCAACAAAAGTCATGAATGTATTTGGAATCCTGCCCAGAACACCTGTAATCCAAATATAAATACTGTGGTGTGCTTTAATTCATCTTCCCAGAAAGAGGGGAGCACTAATGTCATGTATAACATTCCAACTGCCAACACAAACCTGAGCCTATTGTCAGTTTATATTATAAACATGAGTGCTTGGGTGCCATTTGACACTATCTGGAAAACAAGTTATTGGTAAGGGAGGGCCTGGGCGGGAAGAAAAAAAAAGGAAAGAAACGGGAGAAAGTCACAGCAGTACTAGATGTGTGCATTCTGGATCACCACTTGGAGAGTTTGCTTTTCCATTGAATATGTTGCTCTCCCGGGTGAAAACAACAGAGAATTTCAGTTATTATCCAAGTAGGATTAAGAATCTGGTTTCCACACTGACGCACGGATCTAACACAGTCTCCTCTTTGGATTCGGTCTTTTAAACACAGCCTATTAAAAGTTGCTTTAATTGGCATTTTGTTGGAAAGTTAATGCAAACTTACCAAAAATAGTTTGTGGGAGAAGCAGATAAGAACACAAAAGAAAAATACATCCTAATTGCACAACTTCTTTGCTTTCATTCAATCTTCTTTTCAAAGGCAGTTTTAAATATAGTGGCTCAATAACTTAGCCTTCGGCAATCTGGTCTCCCCTTGCCTCCATTATTCCTGGAGGGATCTCACTCACTTCTGCTTCTATTCTTCTGCTCATATATTGTTGGTGAGAAGGCTTTCTTATTCATCCAGCCAATACTATTGATGATGCGTTGCAGATGTCTCCTTGCTATACACAATCTCAGTTTGTTTGACTTTCTGTTCACCTCTTTTCCATGAAGCTACATTTTCATGTGTGTCCTTTGAGAACTGCTTTAAATCCTGTGTCGGGGAGGTTTCACTGTTGCTGACTTTTATTCCTTTTACAATGCTGAGTCGCATTGACTATCTTGTGCCAGGTAACAAGTGTAAAATGTATATGTGGTCTTCACCTCCAAAAAGTTCATTGTCTGGTGGGTAAGACGGATGAGCAGAAAATTACAGTAAAATGCAGTATGCAAAGGGTTAAAGAGCTATACAGAGACAAAGAGAAAGACAAAGGAACACAGGTCAGCAGGAAGGCAAAGGGAAGTTTCAATTCTGGCTACCCAAGACAAATAGGTCTTACATGCCATGACGTGATATTAATCCCATGGATTACTGGACTTGTCCAAAGCCTCTCTGATATTTCCTTTATTTGCACACTCTTCATTTGCATACTCTTTTTGCATAATAATTATATAATTACTTCTTTCCTGAAGCCACAAAAGAGCCATTGAATATTTAAATAAAATCAACCTAATTTGGCTACTGGCTCTTTCTCCCTAGCTATATTTCTCTTCTAGTTCTGCCATATGCTCTTCTGTTTATATGTACTTTGCTTCTGCACAAACCCACACACCTGCTCACCTGTCTCTGGAGCAAGTGTGCTAGTAAAAACAGTAAGTATGACTCAGAAAGCAAAGCGGCCATCAGAGGCCGTGATCACATCACCATCATGGCCATCGTAGAGACCACCACATCTGTGTAGCTCTTAGCAAAGATGTTCAGTGTGTATTATATACATGTCATCAACATTCGTAAGGAAACTTCTTAACAACCCCATGAAGCTGAGATTATTCTGTCTTGCACATAAGAAAGTAGGTGTTCAAGGGAGTCAACACTTGACCAAGGTCATTCAGCTGAGCAGTACCTGAGCCCTTCCTTTGAGAACTGAGGCATAGACTGAGAATGTGGGACAGACTCTAGGTTAGTCAAAACTGGGCCAGAGTCAGGCTCACAAGATTGGTGAGACTAGGAGTGGTTCTAGAACTCCTTAAATCCCCTATTTTGGCACAATTCTAAGAGCTCTGGCTGGGGGGAGGCGAGCACGAAGCAGTCAGGACTGATAAGACAACTCTGAGTTCCCACCCTGCAGCTAGGAGAACTGTTCCCCCATCTTTGCTCACCTTGCTCTACATTAATCTCATTTGACATGTCAGAGCTGCATAACCTCTAATGGAGGACCGGCTTTGTTCAAGAGCCTGTAGAGACAAAGGACCCAGCAGGGATTGAAAGCTAGTCCTCTGAAGTTGTGCAGCTTATGCCCCTTTGCTCAGCCAAGGCTGCAGGCAACACATTAGCTGAAAGTTCTGAGTGTCAGGTCAGCTTTGTTCTGGTCACATCTGACCTTCTGCCTCAGTTCTGGAAATAGAATATCCTTGTCATTCCCAAGGCCAACTGCTCACATGATGGCCCAATACTAGTCCCAGGCCCTAGCCTCTTTTTCTCCCCCTGAACTCCAAGTTTGATAACTGGATTGCTACCACAACCCCTGGGTCTGAGGCTCTATTAATTACCCATTACTTTCATTAACCCCAATATTTCAGAGACTGAATCCCAAACTTATTCTTCCATGACTTATTTTCTATTCTCAGATAGAAGCTTCTGCTAAAGCCAAACATGAAGTCTGAGCCCAGCTCCTTGACGTAAGACCCAGCTAGTACTATTAACTTACCGCCTACTAAATTCTAAGCACTTCCTGGCCTCACACTCCCACGATTCTGTCTTTCTCTCAAGCTTTATCCTATTATCGTACACATTTTCACCCTGATGTTAAGTATAAGATAGGACCAGGACCTGACACCCCACCACCCATAATAAAGTTTCAACCTCTTAATACGCAGAGTGTGTCTGTGATGACATGAATCCAGCAACCTCTTCAGCTTCCTCTCTTACCGTCATCTGTTACACCAGTGATGACCAAACTGTGTGGACTTCCTGAGCACACCATTCTGTTCAACTCACTCCCCATTTACGTTCCTTGAGATATTCTCTTTTCTACTTGGCAAAAATCCTCTTCAAATCTAGAGCTTACATCACCTCCTTGGTGATGGAGAAATATACCTGTCCCTTGAGAGAAAGAGAGAATATGTGTGTTTTTCTAATATCTGCTGATGGTTGATACTATCTGTGCTCTTTTCATGAATTTCTATCATTCCATTCACTTGTCCCATCCAATGGGTGCACTGGTAGAAATCTAAATCGAAATCCATTTGACTACTTAGCTATCTTGCTCCAGGGCTATGAAATGGCAGCTCCAAGGGCATTCATGGTTTACAACCATTCTTAATAGATCATCATGCTCTTTCCTACTGAGCCTGCCCAGGTCTCAAAACTCTTTGTAAAGTACTGTTCTAATCTATTCGAAATGGAAGATAAGCCTCTATTCATCAAAAGATTCCATGAGAACTATAAGAAGGCAAACATACACCTGGGAGAAGATATTTGAAATGTACATAGCAAATGACTAGCATCCGATCTCATACAATGCTGACAAATAAAGAAAGAAAAGGCACATTTGCTACCTTCACTCTAGGAAGGAAGATTCCTGGTTTGGGAGTAGGGGCAGGGTGGGAGAGACTTAAGTTTCCTAAACTTAGCATTATGAACATATGAAAAGAGCACCACGGGAACATGCAACTGTTTGATGTCAATAGCAGGTGTGGGTCAGACTTTTGGCTCCACCTTGGCTCTGCTCACCTGCTTTGTCCCAGAGCCAGCAGACTCCTGCTAGCAGCTTTGTGTGCTTATGAATAGCTAGCAGGGACTTCAACTTGATTTGGTTCTCCTTGTTCAATGCACCCATCAAATAGACCAAGGTATTTACAGATCCTTACAGAGGAGCCAGAAAGGAATGAGCTTTCTGAACAAGCACAGACAGAAAACATTTTGACAGTGAAGAAAATTCAATGGTTCTGTCTATTATGGCAGCTGGGATTTGGCTATAACATAGAAGACTCATGGTGAATGTAGATGCAAGTCATCCAGCCATATGTCTTGCTGAATTGTTGTGCTTTCAATGGTGAGTCCACCAAACTTTTCTTTTATAAGCTTCCTTCAACTATGAAAAGGACAAAATTGTCAATAGACTAGTCTTCTTAAAAGGGAACTCGAATAAAGAGAGAAAGATTGGGCTAAGGGATGTCATGTTTCCCTCATCTGATTCTATAACGCTGTTGCTTTTGCCATAATGTTGTGAGAGGTGATCAGTGTTGGCTCTAAGCCAGAATGCTGGAGCTATAAGATTATCAGTAGATTGATAGCATTGCATGCAGCAAAGTGGTCAGGCTTTGGTGTCAGGTGTGTTCAGGCTCTGCAAGTCCTGGGCTTGGGAATAAGTTTCGTAATTTCTCTGAACTTTGGCTAACTCAATCACAAAATCACTTGAAGTTCTTCACAAGGCTATTGCAGAGAGGAAATGAGATCCCACCATAGTGTAGACACTTGGTAGGTGCTTATTGGGTCTGTTATCTTTCCTTATTACCACTCCTAAAAGATAGTGAAAGAGTATGCTGATCTAATGGGCTGGTAGTAAAAAAAAAAAAAAAAAAAAAGACTAACTTTAAAGATGCACTTTGAAGAAGTAAGTATTGATAACATGCTTCCAGAACCAACTCTTTAGGAGAATGGCATCAATGTATTGTAGGCATGCAGAAATGTCAGCTCTCCGGGGCCAGGCACTTCACTATTCATTCTCTGTGGATCTCTAAGCACTTAGCTCCACAGCAACACAAAGCTAAAATTCTCTGAAAGGTTATAAAAGCACCTCTGGACAAAATATAACAGGCATTGGGTAAATAGCTCCTATGAATCATGACCCCAGTAAGAGAACTTGGAAGACATGGTACCTGACATATAGCAGATACTCAGAATGAATAACTAAATTAATGAGACTTTCAAAAGCACATAAATGCAAGGAAGTCTAGGGAACAGATAAAGATAATAATCACAGAAGATAATTTGTTATTATTCACTGATGTGCTGAGAATTTTAATATACTCATTTCCTCAACATCTAACCTGGAAAAAAAATGGGGAATATTCGTATCCCATTTTGTAGATAAGAAAACTGAGGCCCAGAGATGTTCCCTAGCCTACTCAGTGTTGCATAATTAATACATAATGAAGCAAGAATTTGACTGCCTCCAAAGCCATTTTTCTTAAGGCTAACTCCAGCCAGGATGAATGGTGTCTGACTCTGAGTGGACAATGAAAGGGAGAAGGGGGGCTGCTGTCAGGAGTGTCTGAAGTAGCAGTGACCCAAGGAGTATGGTGCCAGGAGGCGGGTGGTGGCACAGGGTGGATGGGTGGACAGAGGCATTGTGCTAGCTTCAGGGTTCCTGCCATGGGGAAGAATAGAGCAGACACTGGCAGAGACACCATGAGATAGACAGCTATGGAGGCAGGAAGCTGTGGCTAAACCTTGGGGGCTGAGAGGGCCAGAGACAACAGTGCCGTAGCAGGCACAAAGAGAAAGGAAGTCTCCAGCAGATTATTTTCCCTCCTACTTGAGGCTCTTCATCAGTTTTCCTAATCTTGGGTTGTGCTCTCTGAAATCCCCTGCACAAGGAATTTCCTAAAATGAAACATTGCAGCATTTACTGTCCTATTCACTCCCGCCAAGAAGGAATGGCATAAATAACTCAAATCATTCTTTTTAGGATCTTGCTGGCAAAAATATATTAGCAGATATAATTGTCTGACACTTCGAGGAAGTGATGTTTCAAAAATAGGAATGCATGATGAGGGAGAGAGAAAGAGAAAACACCTGACTCACTTTGCTTCCTGTGGCTATTTATTTTAAAGACAAGGCTTTTTTTTTTTTTTCTGGCCTCAAGTTGCTGGCATAGTTATATACCTACTTATAATGCACAAGATAGCATCTTGAGAACCTCTTCTATCTGTCCTCAAAAACTTCAGTCTTTCTTTCATTATCACAAAATTTCAGAGTTGAGAAAGATAGTCTCTAACCAGAGCCTGAATCCTCTCCCTGTGCTTTTACTCAAATTCAACCAAAACCACTCAGTGACAACAGGAACCCTCCTTCTCCTCAATACGCCTTTTCCAAGTACATTCTGATCATTCCACATCTGCTTATACACCTGTGAGGGCTTCCCTTATTATTTGGGTGAAGAGCAAAAAGCCTTAGAGACCTGGCCAAGGTCCCTCTCATCACAGGGGCTCTGTACCTACTGCTACCTCTGTTGAACCCCCCATGCCCAGTTAAACCCACTCCATCCTTTTGCTGCTGGATACAATTTGCAGAGGCTCACAGGGCTGACTATTACATTTTCAAGAACGTTATATGCTGGTTGTTAAACAGAGCTTTTATTTTAAAATGAAATAAATTATATTAAAACAAGGTAATAAATACTCAAAAGGTATAATTTCCTGATTTTTTTTTTTGCTACATTGCCCTACTCCCTATGCTTTTTGCTTTCCAGGTTTGTTGAGATATAACTGACATGTAACCTTGTGTATGTTCAAAGTATACATGGGCTGATTTGATGCACTTATGTATTACAAAATTATTACCACCATAGTGTTACCTAGTATCTCCATCATATCATGTAATTACCATTTCTTTCTTGTGTTGAGGACATTTAAGATCTATTCTTTTATCACCTTTTAATATGCCTGTGTATAGTATATATACATATATATGTAGAGAGAGAAATTTTATATATATACATATATATACATATATACATACATATATATATGTATATATATTCACAACATTATGAAAAACTTTACATATATACATATATATTCATGGTATTATTAACTATAATCACCATGCTATACATGATATCTACTGAACCCATTCACCTTGTAACTGAAACATTTTACCTTTGACCAATATCTCGCTTGGTGGATGTTTCCTCCATCCCACCCCCAGCCCCTGGCAACCACCATTCAATACTCTTTTTCTATGATTTCAGCCTTTTTAGATTCTACACTTCAGTTTTTATAAAGATTTATTTATTTATTCATGAGAGACACAGAGAGAGAGACAGAGACACATGTAGAAGGAGAAACGGGCTCCATGAAGGGAGCGCAATGCAGGACTCAATCCCAGACCCTGGGATCACACCCTGAGCTGAAGGCAGATGCTCAACCACTGAGGCACCCAGGCGTCCCAGATTCTATACTTTAGATAGAAGTGTTGGCACACAGTATCTTTGCTCATAAGGTCATTTCTGTGTGGTAAAATTGCTGTATGATGGTGGTTACTGTACTTGCATATACTGTACTATTATAGTTACTATACTATACCCTCCAAAGTCACATATGCCACATGATAGCCTGGAACCAGACATAGAAGGAACATATAGACCATGGAAACTGGCAGATGCTACACATCAGGGCTTGTTCCCTTCCCACGCCCCTGCAGAGCAAGTTGTTAAACCTTTAGCAGCACACCATTGCTTCAAAAATCATCTCCATCCTCACTTCCTGTGGACGCCTTCCCAGATCCCCGGTCTAGGTAGATCCTCATGTGCTGTGACTTCATAGGTTTGGATTCCTTTCTTGCAAAGTTTTCTCATTTTGTAATTACCCATTAACAGTAAACGGCACTATTAAACACATAGAATTTATATTCTATGACAGCAGAACGCTCACTGGATTTTGCACACTATTATGATGTCCGTGGCAACAAAATGATGCCAAACTCATAAGAAGTTCTTAATAAACAATTGTGGGGATGATAGCAAACTCAAAATACTACAAATATTTAACTTGAGTTGAAATCTTCATGCCCTTTATAGGCAGAATAACAATTTATTATCTTAGCTTATGAATGAGAATTCTTCTTAGGAAGAAATTATCTTCTTTTGGAGTAACACTAATAAGCTTTGTGAGGTTAAAAGGAGTGCCCCCTGAGGACTGGGTGTTAGCGGGAGCTAAGGCACAAAGGAAGTGGCTAAACCCTCTGCGTGAGAGAAGAGGACTGGCCTAATAGCAGGAGGGCCAGGGGCTGTGAACTCACCGGTGTGAAATCCCCTGTGGTTGGATGGCCAGAGAATGTTTAAGAAAGAGGATGTCTGGTATTTCATTTGAAGTTTTTGTTGACATGAGGTAAGTAACTCTTGGCTCTTCTCTTCCTCCCTAACCAAGCACAAGATGCTGTGTGTGGGCACATGAGTGTAAATTAAAGGAAGGGCTACATTTCATGCTTGAATTGATACTACAGAATGTGTATGATGACAAAAATAAAACATAAACTGAAATGATCGAACATGTATAAGAGTTGAGAATTTGAGGTAGCCATAGTCAAGAAGACTAGAGATTTAGGAAAGCCTCCTTGGGGGTTTTAGACTTCAGTTCATGAGGCATGTAATGTTTTGAGTTGATTGTTGCCATTAAGTTTGTTCCTCAGATCTCCAGGTGCTGGAAGCCCAGTAGTAGTCCTATTTCTAAACTGAGAGACCAGAAAATGCTTTTTTTTTTAAATAAATTAATTTTTATTGGTGTTCAATTTACCAACATACAGAATAACACCCAGTGCTCATCCCATCAAGTGTCCCCCTCAGTCCCCGTCACCCATTCACCCCCACCCCCCGCCCTCCTCCCCTTCCACCACCCCTAGTTCATTTCCCAGAGTTAGGAGTCTTTATGTTCTGTCTCCCTTTCTGATATCTCCCACACATTTCTTCTCCCTTCCCTTATATTCCCTTTCACTATTATTCATATTCCCCAAATGAATGAGAACATACACTGTTTGTCTTTCTCCGATTGACTTACTTCACTCAGCATAATACCCTCCAGTTCCATCCACGTTGAAGCAAATGGTGGGTATTTGTCGTTTCTAATGGCTGAGGAATATTCCATCGTATACATAGACCACATCTTCTTTATCCATTCGTCTTTCGATGGACACCGAGGCTCCTTCCACAGTTTGGCTATTGTGGACATGGCTGCTAGAAACATCGGGGTGCAGGTGTCCCGGCGTTTCATTGCATCTGAATCTTTGGGGTAAATCCCTAACAGTGCAGTTTCTGGGTCATAGGGCAGGTCTATTTTTAACTCTTTGAGGAACCTCCACACAGTTTTCCAGAGTGGCTGCACCAGTTCACATTCCCACCAACAGTGTAAGAGGGTTCCCTTTTCTCCACATCCTCTCCAACATTTGTTGTTTCCTGCCTTGTTAATTTTCCCCATTCTCACTGGTGTGACGTGGTATCTCATTGTGGTTTTGATTTGTATTTCCCTGATGGCAAATGCTTTATTTGTGTCTGAAAATCCCCTTTGAGGAAAGCAAAGGTTTGGAACCAGCTAGACCTATATTCAAATGCAAGATTAAGAATGCATTGCCCCAGCCCAAGGTCGTAATAGTCATCCAACAAGAGCTACTGGAGGCTGAACTAAAGGGGAGCAGGAAGAGAAGAGTGGCAGATTTTAAGATCTATTTTGGAGATCACGTCATCAGTAAGGCTTGTTGATTAATATAGAAAATGAGGAAAACAGAGTAGTCATAAAATCATTTTTTAGTCTAGTTTATGAGGGGATGGTGGTATCATTTAGCAAAATGGAAACAAACTACAGGAGTACCATGGTAGGAAAGGGAAATCTACACAGTGTCAGTTCAGTGGTGCAGTGATGGCTCCTGTTAGAGCAAGGATAGCCCTAGCTGTTGGATGCTAACCTCTCACTTAGCAGGTGGGTGCCCAGAAATACTCATGGTGAGGTGATTAGGGTCACAGAGGCACACATTCACTGGCCCCATCTGTTGGTTTCTGCTCTTCACCTCATGTTGTGCTGATCAGCATCCCATGGGTTAACTTGGATAAAGTTAGAGGTTTGAGTCATATGAATAAATGTTTATATTTCAAATCCATTTCTTTTTGAGAAGCAAATGGCAGTAAAAATATCGGCTTGAGAATGCATATGAAAACTGTTCTGGGAAATTTCCAATATGCATCTTTCATGACTTATTTATCTAATCTTTCCTACTTGCCAGAATTATACATTAAACATTGAATGAAATGTGGTCAAGTAAATATTATGAAGGAAAAAGGGGCAGAAGGGACAGGTAATTATATATAAATTACCTTTTTCAAAACATGTAATATTGTTCTTGCAGTTTAAATTTTAATGAACATCAAGCGTAAACCATGGCATCAGGAAAATACAATTCAGATGTGACTTCAAAGAGCTTACCATATCAAAAAGCCACAGAGACACCTATATTCAAAGTTACAAAGTACCAAATGAAACATAAATACACAAATTCAGAAGAGGGAGAAATCATTCTCACTTAGCAATGATCCAAAGGTTTGAGCATGTGATACTAATGATGGTTATGCACTGTCAGGAAACCAACAGAAATCATTCTATAATATGCATATGGATTGAGGCTTATGGCAAAAAACAAAAAAAGCCCTATAGAACCATGAATCGCTGTATGAAGTAATTAAACTAGGATATGTTTGGTACATGATAAATAGACTATCACAAATATAAGCTGAAATTATGAGAAAGGACCCATCACAGACCAGGGATTATAAAGTCATCATAAAGTAACGGCAAACCTGAGCCATTACTTGATAAAAGTGCTTGCTGATCAAGGGGAAACCTGGACATCTTGTTAATTTAGGCATTGGGTCATGTTATTTCCCAACATTAAGGTCACCTATACAAATGGAATATAACGATATAAAATGTGTGGAATGCATGCATTCTTCTGAACAAAATTTGCAAATACTGACTCAGAGGAGACGGGAGAGGTTTTGTGTGGGAGATATGTCAGGGTTTCCCTGACGTCATCACTATTGACATTTAGGGCAGGACAGCTGCTGTGCATTGTAGGACGTGTGGCAGTATCCCCGTCCCCTACTCACCTGGAGAGGCTAGAAGGCCTTTCCCAGTTGTGGCAACCAAACAAGTCTTGAGACATTGTCAAATGGACACTAAAAGGCAAGAACTGTTGAGCTAAACCTGCAAAACGTAAAGGATTTGAGAGGCTTCTATGTGCTCCTAACCACATGATCTGGGGCACATTTCCTGAGCTTTCTTGCTTTAGTGGCCTCATTTCTGAAAAAGGCATGATATGAGCAGGTGCATCACGGGGTTACTGGGAGAAGCCAGTAAGGGGGTGCACATGACCCTGAGAACTGTGTCTAGCACAAGGGCAGGGTGTAATCCATGCTGTCCTAGTTGCTAGGTGTCTTCACCATATTTCCTATGTGTTTGCGCAGAATCTCAGGTGCAGAAAATCAAGTGGAACACACTCTTCAGGTCATGAGACAACATCAGCATTTGTTTAAAGGGCCAGAGCTTCTTTCTTTCTTTCTCTTCATCACTCATTCCTTCTCACATTTCCATTCTCATATGGAGGAAACTCTTTAGAATGAGGGTCTCTCATTGGTGCTTGGGTATGCTTTTAACTTAAATAAATTCCATTGAGCAAGAAACTTCCCTTCCTTTTTCTTTCTTTCTTTCTTTCTTTCTTTCTTTCTTTCTTTCTTTCTTTCTTTCTTTCTTTCTTTCTTTCTTTTACTTTCTTTCTTCCTGACATAAGACTATGGGTTTTTTTTAAAGATTTTATTTATTTATTCATGAAGGACACAGAAAGAATGAGGCAGAAACATAGGCAGAGGGAGAAGTAGGCTCCATGCAGGGAGCCTGATGTGGGACTCGATCCCAGGACTCCAGGATCACACCCTGAGCTGAAGGCAGACGCTTAAGCGCTGAGCTACCCAGGCGTCCCAAGACTATGTTTTATTTTTATTTTTTTTTAATTTTTTTTATTTACTTATGATAGTCACAGAGAGAGAGATAGAGGCAGAGACACAGGCAGAGGGAGAAGCAGGCTCCATGCACCGGGAGCCTGACGTGGGATTCGATCCCGGGTCTCCAGGATCGTGCCCTAGGCCAAAGGCAGGCGCCAAACCACTGCGCCACCCAGGGATCCCAAGACTATGTTTTAATATTGATCCATGGGTACCTCTACTTCAGTTGTTCCTGACCTCAAGCATATAACAAAATCTCAAGGAGGTCTTGTCAAAACAATTTTCTGGGCCCTACCCCAGATTTTCTGATTCATTAGAACCGAGAGGGGCCCAAGAGTTTCTGTTTCTAACAAATTCCCAAGTGATGCTTATGCTGCTAGTCCCAGCACCACAGCACCACCGATGCTCTAGTCCGTATCTTCTAGCTGCTGCCTTAGTACCGTACTCATTCATTCTTCTAACGGTGGATGACCTGGCTGTCTTCACTTCTCAGACTTCACAAATAATGCTGTGGTCAGCAACATTGTTGTGCCTGTCCCCTCGCACACTGGGTGTGACTTTCTCTAGTTCTCTACTAGCAATAGCATTGCTGGCTCATGAGATGCATGTGTGCTTATTTCATTAGGTACTGCCTGACTACACTTCAGGATGGCTGAGCCTGGCTCTACTCCTACTAACTGTGCTTTATCCTCATTTAACAGAGGAGAAATTATAAATCATGAAGTTAACTAAACTGACTCCCTCTGCTCCAACCATTAACACAGCTAGTGAGTGAGGAGACTTGGTGGAAACCCTAGTCTGACTCTGCCCTGCTGGTTGCGTATGGGGTGATCTTTCGGTGGCTTTGAGTTCCACCGCGGAATTTTCCATAACTCTCAAACTGACCTTTGTTATGCACCTCACCCTAAAGTGTGCATATTTACCCTCCCTGGACCTCAGAGTCTTATGCTAGCAAAAAAGAGCCATCATTTTGTTCAGAATTTTACCAATTAAAAGAGTAAAGGCACCTAATACTTATGAGTTTCCCTAGATTTGGATTGGATCCACCAGCCTGGTCAAATTCCAATTTTTATATGCCATGAGTCAATTGCTGTCACATATCCCTCCACCCTGCTCATGCAAGTCTCAGATTTTTGCCTTGACCTCCACAGACAGGATGCTGTGTCTAAGGAAAGAACTCCAGATTAATTGTGATATTCCACACCTATGGCATGTTGACCTGTCACTTGTCCCTCCCCCTCCACCATACTCTAAAACATCTCTGACCTTCAACTTTCTTCTGTATAAAAATGAGAAGAAGTTACTGGTTTTTAATCTTCAATAATTTCACAATTGGAAACTTAATTACACCATATGTGGAATGAATTGTCTCCCCCAAATTCATAATCATACCCCACATTATCTCAGAATGTGACCATACTTGAAAATGTGATCTTTGCAGATGTAACTAGTTTGAATGAGGTCATATTAGGTCCCACCCTACTCTAATATGACTGGTGTCCTTATAAAAAGGATGAGGTGAAGAGGCATACACAGGATGATATAGTAGAAACCAAGGACTGGAACAGAAAACCAGCAAGCCACCAGAAGCTAGAAAAGAGCCCTTCTCCTATAGTCCTCAGAAGGAATCAATGCTGACAACACTTTCATTTCAAACTTCTGGTCTCCAGAAGTATACAAGAATAAATTTATGTTGTTCTAAGCTCCCCAGTTTATGGTACCTTGTTACAGCAGCCCTAGGAAACTAATGTACATCCTAATATATTCACTGCATCCCAACTAGTAGGTCTCTTTCTCTTCAAATCTAGTTCCTACATGTTACACAGAATGTCTCTTTAGCTGGGGATGGGAATAGTGGGGGAAACAAGAGTAGAGCTTTCTCTTTCTACATCTGGGACCCATCTGAAGGGTAGTTACTGCTCATCACTGAGAAGAGGTACAAGTGTCTATGCAGAAGCTGTCGAGCCAGAGACTAGAGAGAGGAGGGCACCCTCTTCTTCCGACTCCAGAGACTATCTTGTTGACTGTTTACCTTGAATTCACACTGCACAAAATGTAGATTGGGGCCCAGGCAAATAAGGTGCTGTAAGGTGATGTAAACATGTGAGTCCCAGGCCTGATATAAAGCCACAGAAGGTCGAGATTGTGTGCCTATGTAAGGCATTAGAATTAAATAATCTTTTCAAAAAAACATCTCACCCCATGGGTCACAATTAGTTATCCCTGGCTTAAGCAAAAAACATCTTCAGCAAAAAAAACTCACTTGCCAAACTAAAGGTGTTACAGGAATCTGAAAAATTATGCCCCTTGTCAAGGTTGTTTGGCTCCTCTACATCACAGGAGAAACTGGCTGTGAGCTTAACAGTTATGGGGTCAGTAACACATCCACTTGTGCTCCGTCACCCCTTGGCTGACCCTCAGATTTCACCCACAGGCTTCTCTTCTCTTCGTCTCTTTCTCCACAAGTGTACTCTCTCCACCCTCTGCCCCAGGATCCAGCAACCCTCACCTCCAAAATAATACACACAGTTTGCCTGTCTCCGTAGCTAAGAACCAACACCCCCCACCCCCCACCCCCATCCTATCAAGGGAAGCATGGGTTCTGGGCATGAGTTCTGCTGAATCACCAGAAAAAGAGAAGACTCCCTTCCCACACAAGGGCGAGGGTTTAGAAAAGAAATCATGGAGTCATATGAGCCTTGGGCTGCATCTGCTCCTGCCTTGGAGGGTTTCTAAACAAACCCATCTCTTCATCATTGGAGCTCTTTCTTTCCCAAAGCTCCATCTGATTAATACTTCTATTTACCCAATATTGAGCACCTACTGTATGCCAGGCACTGTTCTAAGCACTTAGTACACCACAATGAACAAAACAGGTGAAGTTCCCTGTTCTAGTGAGGCTGATGTTTCAATGGGTTGGGGTGGGGCACAGGAAATAAACTACAAATGTAATAATCAAGTGAGGCATATATCCCAGGAGGTGATTTGAGCCACAAGAACAAGGAAAAATAGAGAAAAAGAGGTAGAATGAAGAGTGGGTGTTGTAGAATTAATTAGAGTGGCAGGATGGGTCTCCTCAAGAGGGTGACATTTGCACAAACACTTGTAGGATGAGCTAAGGTAGTTATTCTTGCAGATATCTGACAGAAGAGCATTCCAGTAGATTAGCAGGTGCAAAGATCAAAGATGGGACTCTGCTTGCCGTGTTTGGGGAGCAGCAAGGAGCCCAATGTGGCCTGAGTAAAGTGAGGTCAAGAGAGACATCTATGTGACCTACACAACAGGAATTCATATACATAATATATAAACCTATAAGAAGCAATTTTACTGAAAGCATCCTTATTCTGAAAGCTCTCACAAAGTGAAATACACTGAAATTCCTGAGCAAACTTATGTCCCCTCCACACACAAAAATAACCAAAGCCACACTTCCTTCCCTGCTGTCTCCCTCTCTCCCTGGCCCCTGGGGTATTCTCAGACCTGTCAAAGATTACTAGAACTTCAGCGAGCATAGATTAATGTGATATAACTGAAAGAGGCCCGAGAGTCCCACGATTTGGTGATTTTCTAACCAGCTTTTTCAGTAAACATTTACTTACTATGTAACAGTAATATTGAACAGTAGATATGATTATTATTAGCAACATTATCATTACTGTACAAGAGTCCAAAAGCTGGGAATACTAAAATGAACAAGAAACAGCCCCCGCCTCAAATAAAGAAAAAAAGTGGACATAAATGAAAAAAAAATTTTCCATCATATAATAAAAGCTAACATTCCTCAGCGCTAAACACATATCAGTTTTCTGAACATTTTCCACGAGTTATTCCTCTCAACCCTTATCTCAGTTCTGAGACATAATCCTATTGGCATCCATCAAATCATGAAGAGAAAGAGGTACTGAGAGGTTAACAAGCTTCCTGAGTTAGAACAAGAAGTATGTGGAAAAAGTGGAAGTCCTGTTCTTTCTGATTCCTGAGCCTCTTAATGCACTCTGTTGGCATATAATTAGAATTGGAACAACGTATAACATTTCAGTGCTACAGAAAAAGAGAAGAATGGCCATTCACTGTCCCTCTGTGGAGTAATAGGAAAGTCACCAAAAGCTACAGAACAGTGGTGCTTCAGATTTACCCGTGGGGAAAGGACTCCTGTGAAGGAAACACACGCAGAGAACATGGAAAACATCAGGAGCCTAGTTGAGCTAGCAAGAGATGTGGTGGGAAAGGGACTTTGGGGCCATGTTGTGAGAGACTAGTGATCCCTATTTAGGAACTTGTGTTTTATACTGGGTGTAATCAAATTCCATCCTGCTGAATGCACAATTTTACTCAACCCTATACAAAATTGGTGGATTACTCTCATAATTCATATCCACTTCGTGTCTACCCTATTTCCTGGGTTGTCAAAAGGCTAATAATTTGGCGCTCAGCTCTGAAAACCTACTTCCTTCACATAGTCAATGAGCAGTTACAAAATTAACGAAATGTATACTCATATTTTTATGCCAAGCAACCTGGCAAGCCTTCGGAGTAGAATAGGCACATATCAATATTGGATGGTTGATTAGTTTGTTGACTGGTTGGTAGTATACTTGGTTGATGAAATGTATAAATGAATTTCTATAAGATCCCTAAATTCAGAGCCCATGTCATGTTTATTCCTCCATTCCTCTAGTGCTTAATACCATACCTCATGTATAGTTGGTCTCACTAATTATTGTTTGAATGAAAGATAAGATGAACAAGTGAATTAATATGTTTATAAATGAACGAATATAATGAGCTTATTAGTAGAGAAACTGAGCGCATGAATAAAATAAATGAATAAATGTGTCGCTGTTCCACCCAATCTGTCTTTCCCTACATGGAATAGAGACTTTTATCTGCACACACCACATTCTTTCTCTTTTTCTTTCAACCTCTCTTCTCCAAAACACAAAGAAGTAGCCTACATTGCTGGGGAGAGGACTATGTCACAGTGCGTTTTGTCATTCTTCAATTAAACTTTTAAAATTTGAGATGATTGCAGAATCTCATGCAGTTATAAAACATAAAGAGCTCTAGAGTACCCATAACTCATTTCCCCCCAGTGGTAATGTCTTGCAAAACTATGGTACAGTGCCACAATCAGGATATGAACGTTGAAAGAAACAAGATACAGAATATCTCCATCACTGCCAGGATCCCCCCATGATGCTCTTTTACAGTCACACCCCCTTACCCTTACCATCATATAATCCATCATATAATGGATTCCCTGTATCCACACACTTCCTTCCCACCTTCCCAATCCCTGATAACCATTTATCTGTTTTCTGTTCCTAAAATTTTCTAACTTCAAGAATCTTAAATAAAGGGAGTCATACAATAAGTAATTTTTTGTTACTAATTGTTACTAATTTTGTTACTAATTGACTTCTCCCACTCAACATAACTCTCTAGAGATCCATCCAAGCTTTTGTGTGTATCAATAATTCATTCTTTTTTATAGCTAAGTAGTATTTGATCCTATGGATATACCTCAGATAAGTATTTAATCATTCACCCATTGAAGGACATATGTGTTCTTTCCAGGTTTTTTTAGTACTATCAAGAATAATAACCTGTATTTGTGTACACATTTCTGTGTGAACATAAAGTTTTCATTTCTTTTGGATAAATGACTGGGGTAGGGGTAGGGAGCCAGCTGTTGAACATTAGGGCTTTAAGAATCTGCAAAACTGTTTTCTAGGGTACACATATCTTTGTACCTGAGCGATCCAGCAAGGATATTAGAGACACTGGATCCCCCACACATTGCTGGTAGAAACATAAAATGGTACAGACTCTGTGCAGCCACTTTGTTGTATTTCAGCCATTCTAATAGGTTAGGTACTGATATTTCATTGAGGTTTTAATTTGCATTTTTCTAATAGCTAATGATGTGGAACATCTTTTCATGTGCTTATTTGCCATCTGTGTATCCTCTCCTGTGAAATGTGTGCTCATGTCTTTAGCCTATTTTCTAATTGAATTTTTTTCCTATTGAGTTTTGAGAGCTCTTTAAATAGTCTAGATATTAGTTCTTTGTCAGGTATGTGGTTTACAAGTGTTTCCTTCCAGTCTATAGTTGATCTTTTTTTTCTCTTAATAGCCCTTTATAAAGCAGGTTTTCATTTTGATGAAGTCCGATTAGCCATTTTTTCTCTTATGAATTATGCTTTTGAGGTCAAGTCTAAGAACTTTTTACCTAGCCCTTAGCTGGAAGATTTTGCCCAATTTTTTTCTAAAAGTTTTATAGTTTTACATTTTATATTTAAGGCTATGATCTGTCTTGAGTTAATATTTATATAAAGTATGAGACTTAGGTCAAGGTTCATTTTTTTTCATTGCCTCTGGATGTCCATTTATACCAGTCCTATTTGTTGAATAGACTGTCTTTCTGCCATTGATTCACTGTCTTTCTGCCATTGATTCACTTTTGCATCTTTATCAAAAATCAGTTGGACATATTTGTGTAGGTCTATTTCTGGATTCTCTGTTCTACTCCATTGCTCTGTGTCTATCCTTCTCCAAATACCACACTGTCTTGATTACTGTAGCCATATAAGTCTTTCAATTGGGTAAACTGATTTGTATGCTTTATTCTTTTTTTTTCCTTCAAAGTTGTTTTGGCTATTCTAGTTCTCTGCCTTTCCATATAAATTTCTGCCTTTCCTTATCTATAGTTACAAAAAAAAATCTTGTGACCTCTATAGTAATTGTGTTCAGAAAGCTCCCAGTATAAAACACAAACCAAAAAATTAATTATATTCCATACACTAGCAATAATATGTGGACACTGAAATTACAATACCATTTATAACCATTACAAAGAACAAAAAAAAAACCACTTAGGTGTAAATCTAAGAAAACATGTACAGGATTTGTATGCCCAAAGCCACAAAATGTTAATGAAAAAAATAGAAGGTGATCTAAATAAATGTAGAGACATATTTTGTTCATGGATTGGAAGATTCAATATGGTGAAAATATCCATCTCTTCAATTTCCTTACTACTTACAGGGCAATCCAAGTGATCTATTTCATATTGGGTGAATAATAGTATTTTTTTTTTATTTTTTGAAGAATTAGTCTGTTTTATCTAGGTTATCAAATCTATGTGTATAGAGTTGCTCACAGCATCCACTTAGTATCCTTTTGATGTCTTCAGAATCTGTACTAAACCTCCTCTCCTTCCTGATAGCAGTAATTTCTGTCTTCTCTCTTTTTTTTTCCTTTGTCAGTGTTTCTGAAAGTTTGTAAATTTGGGACACCTGGGTGGCTCAGTGGTTGGGGGTCTGTCTTTGGCTCAGGGCGTGATTCCAGGTCCAGGGACCTAGTCCCACATCAGGGTCCCTGTGGGGAGCCTGCTTCTCTCTCTGGTTATGTCTCTGCTTCTCTCTGTGTGTGTCTCATGAATAAATAAATAAATCTTTAAAAAATAAAAATAAAAGTTTGTAAATTTTATTGATATTTTAAAAGCAACAATTGTTTATTTCATTGATTTTCTCTAATGTTTTTGTTTTCAATTTCATTGATTTCTGTTCTTATCTTTATTATTTCCTTCCTTATCCTTCCTTTGGCGTTATTTTGCTCTTTTGTTTTTTCCTAATTTCTTAAGGTAGAACTAGATTATTGATTTGAGATTTTATTTTCTCATATATGTAGTCAGGGCTATAAATTTCCACCTGAGCATTGTTTGAGCTATATCCCACAAAATTTTGTATATCACATTGTCATTTTCATTCAATTCCATGTATTTTGTTAATTTCCTTGAAGACATCCTGTCTGACTCATGAATTATTTAGAAATGTGTTGTTGAGTTTTCAAGTGTTGGGAAACTTTCCTGTTATTTTTATTAGTGATTTCCAGTTGATTGCACATGGGTCAGAGAACGTATAATGTAGTATTTGAAGTCTTGAGTTTGTTGAAGTTTCTTTTATGGCCTAGGATGTAAACTATCTTGGTATATGTTTCATGGGTCTTTTAAAAAATGTGCATTTTGCTACTGTTGGTTGCAATATTCTATAAATGTTGATTACATCCTCTTAATTGATGGTGTTGTCAAGTTCTCCTATCCTTGATGATTTTCTGTCTGGTTGTTCTTTTAATTATGGAGAGAGGGGCGCTGATATTTCCAACTATAACTGAATTTGCCTATTTCTCCCTCAGTCCTATCAATTTCGTTTCTAAATTTTGCAGCTGTTTTTTTGATGCATATACATTTAAAATTGCAACATCTTTTTGGTAGGTTGATCTTCTTACCATATATGTCCCTTTTTGTGATAATTTTTTCTCTGAAGTCTTCATCTGATATTAATATAATCATTCCTACTTTCCTTTGATTAATATTTGCAAATTAATTAAAATAAGATTAATATCTTTTTTCATCCTTTTACTTTCAGTCTACCTGTGTTATTGTATTAAAGATGAGTTTCTCACAGACACATATAGTTGAGCCATACTCATGAGTTTCTATTCAGTCTGTCAATATATGTGCAGATTAAGGTGTCTGGTGGCTCAGATAATTAAGTGGCTGCCTTTGGCTCAGTTCATGATCCCAGAGTCCTAGGATTGAGTCCTGCATCAGTCTCCCTGCTTCTCAGGATGTCTGTCTGTTTCTCTCTCTGTCTCCCTTTCTCTCTCTTTCATGAATAAATAAATAAAATATTTAAATATATATGAGTATACACATATATATATATATCCAGATTAAATGTGAATTTGACTATATTTAATATAATTGCTTATGTTAGGGCTTGAAACTGACATTTAGTTTTTGGTTTCTATTTGTTCCTGCTATTTGCATTTTTGTCTTCTTTTTCCTACCCTCCAATGGACTTTTTTTTTTTTTTTTACTGATGGCATTTCTATTTATCTATAGAGTATTTGGGTATATTCTTTTGAATGGCTTTTTAGTGGTTGCTCTAGGTATTAACATGATATATATAAAACTTACCATGGTGTACTGATGGTATCATTTTACCAGTTCAAGTAAAGTATAGAAACCCTACCTCCTTTCACATCCCTCAACCCTCTCTTATTTATAATCACCTTAAATATTTCCTCTGCATACATTTAGAACCACACGTGTTATAGTTTTCACTTCAACTATCAAACATAATTTAGAAACTCAAAGGGAAGAGGAAAGTCTATTTGTCTATATTTCAGCATACTGTGTTCTTTTGTCCTTTCTGGTGTTCCAAGATTCTTTTCTTTAACATTTCTTTTCTATTTAGAGAACTTCTTTGACCCATTTGTTACAGTAGTTATGCTAGTGTCAAATTCTGTTTTTCCATTCCAACAAGGATGGGTGGAAGAAAAGTGGATCGCAGGATGGTGCTCTGTGCTGGATCAGTAAACTGCAGGCCATGTGGACAAAACATCTGAAGTTAAATTTGATTGGAAGATAGGAAATAAATTACTTTGTAAAGCAAGCTTGATCTTGAATCAAAGAGGTTGTTTGTTTGTGTTTACATAATTTCAAAAAATGATGGTTTTTGATCAGGTGTGGCATGATCAAATTGCATTTTGTAAAGACTAAATTTGGCAATTAAAAAATTTTGTTTTTCTTCACCTATCTATGTCAATTTCCCCTGCATTCCTAAAACATATTTTTACTCTACATAGTATTTTGGCTTTATAGTTCTTCTTAATTTTTTCAGCACTTGAAAAAATGTTGTGCCATTTTTTTCTGATCTCCATAATTTCCCGATGATAAACCCACTCCCATTCCAATTATTTTTCCCCCAAGAGATAAGGTACTAAGTAATTTCTCTCTTGCTATTTCCAAGGTATTTTGTCTTAAGCTTTCAGAAATTTGACTATGATGTATCTTGGTGTGAATGTCTTTGGGCTTACCTTGTTTGGGTTCACTCAGCTTCTCGAACATGTAGGTTTTATGTCTTTTACAAAATTGGGAGTTTGTCAGTAATTATTCCTTTGGGTATATTTTCAATTCTGCCCTCTTTCTCTTCTCTTTATGGGAACTTTCACTACACCACTGTTAGATTTTTTGTTATAGACCCATGTGCCGCTGAGGCTCCTTTTGTTTCCTTGTTTGTTTCAGCCCATTTTCTTTGTGTTCTTCAGATTGGATCATTTTTATTGTTTTCCGTCCAGTTCATTATTCTTTCCTCCTCCTGTTTCCATCCTGCTATTGAGCCCACCCATTCAGGTTCTTGTAACTGTATTTTCACTTCTAAACTTTCCATTTGGTTCTTCTTTCTATCTTCTATTTCTTTGTTGAGAATTTGTATTTCTTTGCTAAGATTCTTATTTTTTCATTTGTTTCAAGTATGGTCTGAACTGCTCGCTGAAGCATTTTTGTGATAGCTCTTTAAAAACTTTGTCAGATTATTCTGGCATTTCTGTCATCTCACTGTTGGCATCTATTGATTGCCTTTTCTTCATCAACCTTATAAGACTTATTCTTAGTATAATGAGTTATTTTAAATTGAAACTTTATAATATGGTCTTAAGTTATAGAACTTTGGATCTTATTTATTTATTTTTTTTAGATTTATATATTTATTTATTTATTCATGAGAGACACAGAGAGAGCAGAGAGGAAGAAGCAGGCTCCACGCAGGGAGCTCGCTGTGGGACTCGATCCCTGGACTCCAGGATCACGCCCTGGCCAAAGGCAGGCACCAAACCACTGAGCCACCCAGGTGCCCCTTGGAGCTTATTTAAACCTTACATTTTAACTGGCATCCTCTGACACCACTCTGACAAGGGAAGGAGGTTGTTTCCTCATTAGTTCTAGGGGTAGTGTGATATGGAACTCTAGATTCTCCATGTGGCCTCCAGAGTATCCAATGAGAGGTGCTCCTCGTTAGGGCTATGTGGAGGTAGAAGTTCTTCTCCTGACAGGACCTTACTCATATCCACTTGTTTGGGGGGTGAAAGGTAGAAGTACCTCATTAGAACTCTCACTTAGCCTCTTTTGACACACCCAGTGCGTGGAAGGGTGGTGAACACCTCACTACTGCCCAATGAGGAACACCACATGGTCTCCACAGACACTATGATGGAGAAGGGACTCATTATTGCCTGGCAGGCATGATAATTCCAGCTTCCTGCCCAGTCTCCTCTGACACCATTCCAGCAGGAGGTTTGGGGCGCCTCGCGACAACCTGAGAAGATAGAAGCCTAGCTCCCCACTCAGCCTTTGTAGGCTTGGGTAGGCCAGTTTTTTGTGTGGTGTTTGGGAGCAAAAAGTGGTTATTTTCTAGATGTTTTCTGTCTTGCCATCCCTTTCCTGTTACTCTGGGTAGTGAGGTTAGGCTTTTGATGAAGCTGTCTTTATTAGTGCCTGTTGGCATTTCTGAGCTGTTGGCTTCTTCAGCTCCAAGTCTGGGACATGTGAAGCAAAAAAAAAAAAAAAAATCAGAGACTCATCACCTTATTTCTTTTGGTGGTCTAGAAGTCTTCAGCCAGTCAACCATTTCCCCACATTTTAGAGTTTCCATATATCTTTGTTAACTTGTCTAGGGTGTTTAGTTGACCTGGAAAAAACTGGTCAAAGTACATCTCTTCCATTTTCCCAGAAGAAGAAGTCTCAAGGCATTTTTCAAGGTTCCTATAGAAATATTACATTGTTCACATTTGGCCCCAACTGAGACAGTTATATATTTCTTAATAACCTATTTACTTGACTTTAACAGAATTCTAAATCTCAGACCAAACAAAAAGTCAGCAGGAGAAGAGGGGACAAAATCATAGAAGTTTTCCTGAGCCAGGAGAGTGTTAGCTTTGCTACTTATAAAGAAGAAACCTCTTGAGAATTAATTCAGATAAAAACTGCTTATTTTTTATTTAATATTGCTGAAACCTCGATTTGGTGGCATTCACTCAGAAATCTCAATTTTAAAAATAATCTTGCATGCTCAACTTTTGGTTAGATACCATTAAAAAAAAATACTTCACTACCTTTTCAAACAGTAGAGACTCCGGAAAGGAATTCACTTCTTGATGACTCAGATCCTAATTCTAAGCTGCTTGAGCAGCTTTACTTTCTCTCTGCCAGGGAACGGCAAGCTCCCAATGCTCTTTTTCACAGATGCCATTACCACATCCTTAACTCCTGCTTATAGTGTTTTGGGGGATTGGAAATGAGAATACCATGCCTGGCAGAGTTGTGTGTAGATCAAGAGCCAAATGCTTGAGGACACAGGGTCTTTCTTACCATGAGACAGGGAGGGGATTTGACTCATGGTGGGTTTTATAATTTTAGTATCACTAAATAATTTAAACAATTCAATATTCTTTAGTTATTCTCTGGATGGCTGAGATTGCCAAACAAGCAGAAGTTAAAGCAAAAAAAAAAAAAAAAAGAGGAAGAAGGAAACAAAGAAGAGAAATTAAGTGTTATTTTTACGGTGATGGGTTTACTATTATGCTGTTGGAAAGTGGTTGACTGTTGATATGAACCCAGTAATACACCAGATCCATTATGGATGCTATTATTCTAACTATGTCCTACTTTGCAGAGTCATGGTAAAGAATATATTACCCACATTTTTTAAATGAGAAAACTGGATTTAGGAAGCTAAATGAATTGCCTGAGGTCACCCCCATCACAAACAAAGTAGCTGGATTAAACCCAGTTCTGCTTTTATCTTTTCCAAGATGACAGTGTAGGGTGGGTGAAACTGAACAGGAATGTTGATTTAAGGCAAAGAAAAAAAATCTTAGGGCATATAAGTGAATTAAAAGAAAATGTCTGAACATAAAAAAGAAAACTAATCCCTTACCTATTACCAATAGTTTTCAATATTCTTTAGCTGCATTGACCATAATTACTAAATCAAAAATCAGAATTGATAATTTGACAAAGATTAAAAATGAAATTTTGGTAATGAGGATGACTTCTCCATTGAGATCTGGAATGTGTCACCGTTAAAGATATGGAAATAATGCCCCCCAACACGCACAGACACATACATACCCCACTATGAATGTGTTACCTAAAACACTTTAGATTAAAAGAGATCTAAGGGCCTAAGGCTGTTTATATGCTAGCTGCTTATCCTGATTTTTGAATCTGCAATTTGTGTAAATCAAAATAATAACCCTCTGCATACCGATCTGAAAGAAAATATATAGCCCTTTGAACAACACATATCTAAGTATGTTCTGGAAGATTCTATTTTTCATGGCCTTGCCTCTAGTTTCTCTTAAGTAACACAAAATAGTGATACATGGGTGGCTCAGTGGTTGAGCATCTGCCTTTGGGTCAGGTCCTGATCCTGGGGTCCTGGGATGGAGTCCCACATGGGGCTCCCTACAGGGAGTCTGCTTCTCCCTCTTCCTATGTCTCTGCTTCTCTCTGTGTGTCTCTCATGAATAAATAAATAAAATCTTTTAAAAAAAAAGTAACACAAAACATTCCAGTCAGCTTAAGTCCCAAGTACAATCTTGCTTTACTATATAAAAAATGCATTTCCAATTTAAAAAACAAAAATACACCAAAACAGTGTATGCCTCATTTAAAAAATAAAATCTCAACCTTGATTTAGAGTCTGAGCTCCTCTCCCACCCTCAGTGAGGAGGCTGCAGTCAAGGAGGGGCTAGGTGGCTTTTGCTATTTCTCCTTACCAGCACTTTCTCCTACCACTCCCCTCAGAGTCTACCTGCATAGATTTGAAGCATGTGGATGAAGAAGAAAAAGAGAGTTTGACAGGAAAGTTATTTTTTTGCCCAATAATGCTGTGAGTTGGTGGTCTGGGTTTGGCAGTTCTAATGAGGACCATGAGGTATCCAAAAGACGGTCAACCTCAGAGACACCACCCTTGTGCCTGTTCTTAGCCATATCTCCCTGCAGTTCTCTGATGTGGATGATGCCTCCATCTTCCTCTGACTTTTCTTCTACCTTCTGTACCTTCTTTTCACTGAAGTCATTCACCCTTCTGGGTGCCATCTTGCTCAGGAGCTAAGATGACTCCATACCAGTGCTCTCTCTTGCTCCTGACACTCATGTTGTCTAGGAAAATACTCACTGACCCATCTTTTCTACAGAGAAATTCTTGAAGTACATGATATCCAGCACAGCCAACACCCATCTTCCAGCTAATGCATGTTGCAGCTAATCAGCTCTTAACTTGAGATTTGTCAAAGAAGACTCAGATTCCAGAACACTCTGACCACCTTCCTTCCCATTGCAGAGGACTTACACAAAATTCTCTGAGTGGTCCTGCCAAAGACCACCCCCTACCAGGTATGAGGTGAGGAGCACCTAACTCCTCCCTTTCTTCTTTGTGAAGTATAAGGCTGTCATAGTTCAGCAATGCATTTTCCAAAAATATATATTCAAAATTTTTTTCCCATTCTCCACCCTGCTACCTTTTTGATACCCTTATGTGGTGTGACATCCAACTAGCTTTTGATCATCTAACTTTGAACTTTCTGCATATGATCTAGTACTTTATTTGAAAGGTGATTGTCTCCTGGTGCCTCAGCCAACTTTCTGTTAAATATGCTAATGGACCTCTGGAATCCCCAAGAGTGTTTCTGAAACTACTTCCAGTTTCAAATCTTTTCATGGGACACATCACAGAACTGGTTTGGAGCACTTTTTTGTAAATACCTCAGAAAATGGCTGGTATTGGAAAGGACATTAGAAATAATCCACTTCAATTCCTTCCTTTAGTAAAGAAGATGATCTGGAGTGCAGAACATGTATTGATAAAGTCAAGTCACCCAGATTCTGAGCAGGAGAACTGCAATGAGGCCAACTGCCTAACTGGCAGATTTCTCCACTTTGCAAGGGCCAGGAAAGAGTCAGAGGTCTCAGTGTTTGAAATTTTTAAAAACTGAAAGAGAATAAAAATATCTTACCTTTTTAAAATGTAATTCAACCAATAGTTCAAAACAAAAAGAGTTGTTGAAAAAATATAAGCATTATGTGTTTCCAAGACTCTCTGAGACATCTTGTTTTATGGATTTATATATACTTTTATATTTCAAAATTATTTGGCAGTTATTCTTTGGGAGAGACTGTTTTGTGACTCAACAAGTATTAGGCTAGGAGGTCTTCTATGAGGTTAAGGATCAGTCAGGGAGCTTTTTTTTTTTCCTAAGAGAAACCAATGGTTCTTGTGTTCATGTAGAAAACCAGGCCCTGCACTGCATTAAAGAAGCTCAGTGGTCTTGTTGCCCCTAAAGACCACAACATCAGTGCAATGAAGCAGTTAAGAGCAAGGATGCTTTAGAGTTTCAGACATGGGTTTGACCACCAGCTCACACCTTTAGAGAAAGGAGAGTACGTTGCCCACAAGTTCAGAATTTATTACATTGGGCTATAGAGTTTCCTCTTTGCAGAGAGGCTAGGACCTTCACACCTTGAGCTGGAAACCACTCATGAGGCCAAGATTGACCTTTGGGCTATGGTATCACTCACCCTATATTAATAGTCAAAGACCTCAGGCCCAGAAGAAGACATCCTTATAGAATCTGGTGTCACAGTCAAAGCAAATCAACTCTCCTGCCTGACTACTTGATGATGATGCTCTCTTAGCAACTCACTCATTTGGCTTTTATCAGCAGAGAATATGTGAAGAGGACCATATAAAAACATTAGTAAGACAGACTGGGAGCTTGAGGAAGGTGACAGTGCAGTGTAAAGGGATACAGCATGCCACTCTCTCATAGTACTTACCCTATATGTCTGAGAGGCATTGAGCGGTTCAAGAGAGAAAGCACCCTGACTCTGGGGTTAAATACATTTCCAAGATGCAGTGAGTTCACCTCCTCAGTCAAGGTCCCTCATCTCCAGAGCAACAGTGTCTTTGGTCATAAAATGAGGATAGGGGATCCCTGGGTGGCGCAGTGGTTTAGCGCCTGACTTTAGCCCAGGGCGCGATCCTGGAGACCCGGGATCGAATCCCACGTCCGGCTCCCGGTGCATGGAGCCTGCTTCTCCCTCTGCCTATGTCTCTCTCTCTCTCTCTCTCTCTCTCTCTCTCTCTTGTGTGTGTGTGTGTGTGTGTGTGTGTGACTATCATAAATAAATAAAAATTAAAAAATAAATAAAATAAAATAAAATGAGGATAGGATACCACCTGCCTCAAGGAGGTATTGGAAGGATGGACTACTGAGTTAAAACCTTCAAATCGGCTAGAACAGCACTTGGCACACAATCAGTGCCCAACACACATTAGTTCTTGTTATTAGAAGGACTATGCTAAGGAACATGTGCCAAATAAACACATAGAACAGTCTGGTGCCCCTTCACTTCTTTACAAGTGTTTCTATAGCCCATCATTTTCCCCTCCTCATCATCATTCTGACCAGCTTCACTTTCATTCTCCTATCAGGAAGCTGGATAGTCACCCCAGCACAAGTCAGTCTCTCATACTTGTCCATCCTGATTACTCATTGCCCTCAGACCAAGTAGCACAGAGAAGCATGCACTCCTTATGCCTCACACCTCTTCTCAGAAATCCAAGGGGCAGCTATTCACCAGAGCATCAATCTTTGCACTTTCTTGACTTACAATTCCCAGAGAGAGGGAGACCTGGGGTAGCACTTTTTCACTTATTGTCTTTCAGAAATGATCCAGTCTAGATAATAAGCCAAATGGTTACCATATCAGTCATCAGTGATGCGACATAACAAACAAACTCCAATCCAAGGACTTAATAAACATTTACTGAGCTTGTGAGTTGGAGGATTGGGGTGGCTGGGCAGTTCTGATCTAGGCCACACTGCATTGATGTGAGCTGCATTCATGCTTGCATCGGTGGCGTCAGCAGGAATGTGTTATGATGACTGACTGACCTCCCTCACATGTCTGCATTGGCAGCTGGGGTGGAGGGGTTACCAGACCATGTGTCCCCCATCTTCCACAATTTAGGCTGGTATTATTTATGGCTGTTATGGCCCCCATAAATTCAAGTGTTGAAGCCCTAACCCCCAACGTGATGGAATTAGGAGGTGAAACTCCATGATGAGACTAGTGTCCTTCTAAGAGAAGGAAGAGACCAGACCCCTCTCACTCTACCATATGAGGACATATATGTCATCTGCAATCCAGGAATAGGGCCCTCATTAAGAACCAAATCAGACAGCACCGGATCTCAGACTTCCAGCCTCCAAAACTGTGAGATATAAATGCCTGTCGTTAAAGAACTCCTGTCCTCAATATTTTGTTACAGCAGCTTGAGCTGACTGAGCCAGTGGGTTACTTGATAGGGTTCCAAGAGAGCTAAGGAATGGACCCAAGTTTTTTTGAGGCCTGAGCTTCAAACCAGCACATGCATCTTCTACCTCATTCTCCTGGCAAGGCAAGTCTTGAGACAGCCTAGATTTGTGGGGGGCAGGGTAGTAGATTTCACCACTTGGAATTAGCAGGGAAATCGCATTTCAAGGGCCCACCTTCAACAAGGGATGAGAATTATGGCCTCTTTTGCTATCAATCTACCAATATCATCAAACTCAGAAATAGGAGTTTCAGGATCAGAAAAATTCAAGTTTGAAATTAGCTGTGAGGTCATGGGAAAATGATTTAATCTCCTGAGGACTCACATTTCTTCACCTATAAAGTAGCAATAGTAATCATACTACCCTCATATGACAGTTCTAATGATTAAACAAGAAAATTCTATGAATACCGTGTCTGGACATATTTAGCTATTAGGTATTATAGTGGTACTCAACAATCAGCTTCATAGATATTTTATGTAAAATACCTTCCAGTGAACAAGATTTTTTGAGTCTCCCGAGTATTGTATTTTATAAAGGGGAATACAGTCTTAAGTCTCAATTTCAAAATTCCTGATTCCTGTCTGGCACCAGACCACTATCCACGATTAAGGGAATCTTATTAATATGAAGCTTACTTATTAAAACTATTGAATATCCTTGGTTAAGTAGAGTATTTTAATGCTCTTTCCTATCTTCATCCAAACTGATATGTTAAGCCAGGCTTTTTAATAGGCATATTTATTGCATAGGAAAACTCTGGAAAGACAGCTTTACAACATAATCATAGAAGTGGTCTCCATGGCATTGTGGCAGTGCAGAGTAAAATCTTGGTCTCTCCTCCTTTAATCTGTTACACTGTGACTTCTTTCTGTGACATTCTAAAGTCTAGGAATAAGGGCTCTTGAATCTCCTTGAAAAAACTTAAAATTTTTCCAATGTCCTGCAAAGACAATATTCCATCTTATCCAGTCCAAGCCTTCCTGTATATGGCCACCAGAGTGATCATCTTAAAATGAATATCTGACAAGTCACACCACCCTCCCTTGAGCTCTCACAACAAAGCCCTTCATGATTGGGCCTCTGCCCACCTCCTCTGCTCAACAACACCCCGTTTGCCCTGCCAGGTGCTTATTATATGTTGGTGCTTTGTATACATTATCAACATACCTTGATAAAAAGCACAGCTACATCTGAATTCTGATTCTTCCTCTTAGCATGTAATCTTTAACAAGTTACTTATATTTCTGCATTTAGATCCCTTATCTTAGAAGAAAAAAAATAGTAGTATCCAAAATGAAAACTTAAGAAAAATTAATAGGTATAAGACACTTATTTATTATTTCCAGACACTAATAAATATTATGCTAGCTAATCTTCCTATTATCCAATATAACCTTCCTGAAATGATACAGAATCATTTTTCTGCTTCCAGATGTAAAATCCCCTGTGCACAGAAAGATGGAATAGCAACCATAAGTGACACAGATGGGCTTTGAGCCCAGGTGTCTCTGACATCAGCACTGAGTGCTGTCCACTGTGCCAGGCTTCCTCCTGCCACCCTTCCCATCAGAGGGAACTGCCTACTCTTCTCGGGCAGTGCCAAGGCATCTCTCCCCTCTGTTGTGCTGCCTGGAAACCCTGCATCCCATCTTTGTCCACTGAAGGCCTACTTTGCCTCTAGTGTTCAAGCCAAGTATCATTTCCTCCCTGGGAAACTGCTAACCTTCTCCATACAGGCTCAGGCAACTTCCTCGGATCTAAACACACCCTACACTTTCTGCTGGGGACCCAGGCTGAACTGTACTGCCATCACTTCCCTACCAATTTGCTATAAGATGCTTGAAGGTGACAACCAGGTCTCATTTCCTCCCCTATCCCCTTAATGAATGAGTGAACTTTTGCTGTGCTCTTAGGAAACCTGTAATCCTTGGCACTAGAAGTGACAGCTCAGAGACCTCGGAAAGGAGATGCATAGTGCCTTGACCTTGTCAATAGCCAACTGGGTAATGTGGGCTTCACTTTTTTTTTTTACCCATACAAAGCTAATAACAAAAGCCTTCCTCTGTAATTAAAAGATTTGGAGGAGAGATCAAATGAGGAAAATTAATGGGACAGCCCATGACATCCATAGGAGATGTATAGATGACACGAATTGTCCTCTTCCCCATTGGGTCCCCGTAACTGATTCCAGACTCTGGATATTTTCAGATGCCTCAGGAGGGATTGAAATGGAGTCTTCCCCTTGCCCACTGAAACCCTAGTGTTTATGGTGGCATCCTGCTCATAAACTTAGGGAGTCCTGGCCTGTAGCCCTTGGCTGGTAACTTCTGTGTGGAGTCAGCTCAACACAGAAACAAATCCTGGTATGGTTTCTAAGTGTCCCCCAAGTGGGCCCCTTTGGCTTTGATTTTATAGTAATAGAATCCACAACCCCTAGGAGAGCACTGGAGGTCCAGTAGTTCAGACTCTACATGAATTTTCTATGGAAGACCCAGATGAGAAGCAGAAAGGGGGCGACCTGCCCCAAGAAACTCTTGGTCTGGAACTCTGAGACTTTGAGGCAAGCGGGCATCCCACTATACCTGTTTCTCACATTCTTCCCGTTTCACAGGTAATATCTGAAATATCTTTAATCCATATGCAATTATGTTAACCTCTCTAGAGGATAGAGCAAGACATTATCACAGATCCACCCCATTCCTGCTTCTTCCTCTTCTCACACTCGCTCTGTCTCCAGACAGGGCTGCTCATCCATGGGTGAAGAAACAGGTAGCCATTCAACAAAATGGCTTGCTAGATCACATAGTTCATGAACAGTGATGCCAAAACCAGAGCCCATGGTTTCTGAATCTAGTCCAGTACCCCTCACCCAATGTAAACAGTACATTTGATTTTGTGTGACAGTGCCAACGATGACAGTCCTCATTCCCAGCAACTGTAAATGTGTTTGTTGTGTTATGCAGCGAAGGGGAATTAAGGTTGCAGATTGAATGAGGTTGTTCATCAGTTGAACTTAAAGTATCCTAGATAATCTTGGTGGGCCCAGTGTAGTGACAGGGTCATTCATTGTAGAAGAGGGAAGCTGGAGAGAGGGTCATAGGGATACAACTTGAGAAAACTCAACCCAGTCTGGCTGACTCTGAAGATGCAGGAGGGGCCATGAGCCAAGGAACCGGGGCAGCCTCTAGAAGCTGATAAGGCTAGAACTTAGATTCTCCTATAGAACCTCCAAAAGGAACGTAGCCCTGCCTCACCTGAATTTTAGCCCAGTGAGACCCAGCTTGGACTTCTGACGTCCTGTAACCAGTATTTCCCAAGATCCTACCAACTGAGGAAGGACAAATGGGTCCTAACATGTAAACATCTGTTGTGTTCAATTCTTTCTCTACAATTATGGTAGGAATTTCTGCCTTCAGACCCCATTCCCTCCACCTTGTTACTATTGGTGGTTCTTTGCTTCAGGGAGGCACTTCATCTGCACCCACTTCCCACACTTAAGCCAAACCATCCTGTTTTCTCTATGCTTAGATACCACACTGACCACCGTGGTTCCACTGAGGCCCTGGAGCCCTTGACTCCACCAAGGACAGTGTTGTTCCACAGAGTCTTCTATTCATCAGAGTTCAGCCTCTCCTCCCTAAACCTCTCATCCAGCCTCCCCCACCCCATGGACTAATGTTCAAGAATAAACCTGTGCAGCAAATAACATCTGATTTAGGAAGCCCTGATTTCTGACCCCAGAAGCATTTCTATTGATCAAGCATATAGCCCTGACCTCGTGTTCATCTGGTTTACTGGGAATTCCTTCCATTCTTCTTGGGACCAAGGAGTCTCAAGTCCAGATGGACACATTTAGCGATGAATTTAGGAAAGGTAGGAAATCTAGTAGAGAGTAGGTCTGTTTTAGTTTATATGTACTGCAAACTGACTGTGTGACAGACATTTTACTAGACACTTTATGTAATCCTGTCATTTATTTTTCCCAGTTCAGGGCTCTGAACTTCAGAGACTTAACCCTTCCCCAATTCCACAGCCAGGAAGTAGAGTGTCTGGAATGTCAGGCACAGGGAGGCTGGACCCCATGTGTATGGAGGCTCCACCTACACCAGCTGCTCTAAGCAAATATGTCATATCTGGAACCAAGAGTGGGCGTGCTGCCCTAGCAGCTTGTCCCTGCCCAGCGTGGAGGATGGACATGGATCTTCTCCAGAGTATGGTTGATCAAGGGAGGGAGGGAAGAGAGCTGAGGTAACACCATCCCCAGGGACTCAGGGTAGGGAGCTGACATCAGCCAGGAAGGAAAAAAAAAGTTCATTTTTAAAACAGCCAAAGAAAAATTAAACTTGCAGTTCCATCATTTCATATAAAAAAAATCAAGGATGAAAATAAGCATGGTTCCAAGTTATTTTATTCTGAATTTATTTTTAATGCCAATGACAACAAAATAGCTCTTTTATGAGTCATTTTACAAAACAGAAAACATGATTTCCTGAAGTGGCATTTTATGGAAACTTAAAGAAAACTACTATTTGACATGAGAAAGATGGAACATAGCTAACTCTGTTCACCTGAGGGTCTTCCACCACCCTGCTCCCTAGAATGCTCCCCTCACTTTAGCTACCTCCCTCTTCTTTCTGCAAATCTCATTTACACTATTATTTCCTCAGGGACTTATTCTCTGGTCACCCCTGATTTTACTTTTTTTTATTGCATTGTAATTCAGTTAATTAACATATAGTGTAACATTAGTTTCAGAGGTAGAACTTAGTGATTCATCAGTTGTATTTAACATCCAGTGCTCATTACATCAAGTGCCCTCCTTAATGCCCAACACTCAGTTACCCCATCCCCCCCACCTCCCCTCCAGCAATTCTCAGTTTGTTTCTTTTTTTTTTTTAAACTATACCTGGTTTATTTATTTTTTTTTTATTTACAATAGTCATACAGAGAGAGAGAGAGGCAGAGACATAGGCAGAGGGAGAAGCAGGCTCCATGCACCGGGAGCCTGACGTGGGATTCGATCCCGGGTCTCCAGGATCACGCCCTGCGCCAAAGGCAGGCGCCAAACCGCTGTACCACCCAGGGATCCCCTCAGTTTGTTTCCTATAGTTGAGAGTCTCTTATGGTTTGTCTCCCTTTCTGCTTATTTTATTTTTCCCTCCCTTCCCCTATGATCCTGTTTTATTTCTTAAATCCCACACATGAGTGAAATCATATAATTGTCTTTCTCTGACTGATTTTGCTCAGCATAATACCCTCTAGCTCCATCCATGTTGCTTCAAATGGCAAGATTTCATTCTTTTTGATGGCTGAGCAATATTCTACTATATATAAATATATGTGTTTGTGTGTGTCTGTGTGTGTGTGTGTGTGTTAAAGATGGCAAGTGATTTATTAGGTTTGGAATCCACCTCAAAGACAAGAGTTGGCACATGCCTTATGGGATTATCAGTGATAATAATCAAAATGTTTATCTTGTAGGCTGGCACATTCAGCTTTGAACCAGGAGCCACAGTCATTAACTATACCACTAGCCGACATGTTGTAGGTTGTTACTTTCCATTTAATTAAGTGTTTCAATGAATATTTATATATATTATTATATTATATTATAATATATTTTATCATATATAATTATATTATATATATAATTATATTATATATATTATATAATATATATATTATTTACAATATTTATACAATGAACATTTATATATTTATATATATATATATATATATATATATATATATATATATATATATATCTTCTTTATCCATCCATCTATCTGTGCTCTTTCCATGGTTTGACTATTATGGACATTGCTACTACAAATATTGGTGGTCATTCCCTCATTTTATAAAAGCTCCCCATTATATAATCTCAAAGAACATTGTACTATCTCTTCATTGCATTTCCTGAAATTGTGATAATTATTCTGTATGTGTTTATGTGCCAGGCACTTAGACACGTGGATGTGCAGACCCAGACAATATTGCTCTCTTGGAGCTTACAGTCTAACTAGGGGAGCTGGATAGTTTCTGTGTCTCTCTCCATCAGTTATACTAAGAAGTGCAGAATTCCAGAAAGCAAATGGACTTCAGGCAAGAAGTGTGAGATCAGATAGCAGGGGACATAGGCTAGTCATCTTTACACATTCAACATACATATAAACATATATCTCTTCTATAAGATGTTGTCTGTCTTATTTGGCACATATTAGGTGCTCGGTAAAGGATATCATTGAAACACTTAATGGAATGGAAAGTAACAACCTACAACATGTGGGCTAGTGGTATAGTTAATGACTGTGTCTCCTGGTTCAAAGCTGAATGCAGCCAGCCTACAAGATAAACATTTCTATTATTATCACTGATAATCCCACAAGCCATGTGCCAACTCTTGTCTTTGAGGTGGATTCCAAACCTAATAAATCACTTGGCATCTTTAACTTATTTGTTCTGTCACCTGGGTTCTGTTCCTGTTGACATCTCCTCCTTGAAGGGGTGATGATGTGACATGAGCTTTTGCTGATGTTCTTTTAGTCTCTGGATGGTCCTTCTAACAGTCTTCTTTAGCCCATTTATATGATGGGCTTCTCCCAGGCTTCTCTCTCTGTTTCCTGCCCAAGGCTTAATGTGTACCAAGCAAGAAGAAAAAGGTCAGCTGCCATCTAGATGGGTGTGCATTTATTTATTTTACTTAATAAGCACTTGAACAGCAAAGGCCACGTTCCAGGCACTATTCTAGGTGTTTTGTTAAATAATAATTCAATTAGGGTTAATAACTTTCACAATTCAAGAGTAAGACATTACTGAAAGCAGAATTCCAGACTCATATCCAAGAAATGGTGGTGCAAGTGGATGGTGTTAAAAGGACTTGGGCTGCTTCACAATCTCCTATAGCACCTCCTTTCTTGAAAAATAGCCAGTTGTCATATCACTAAACACCACTGTGAGAAGCCTCTAGTCACTTCTATGCAGAGTGCCACCTCTCAGTCCCTCCCTCCAGGTGCTGATCCCCACCATATTCATCCATAATGTGTATGCATCATTCCAGGCATATGTACCTTCAAGCAACTCTAGCCCTCCAAAATAGGGCTATCTTCCTCCTGCCTGCCCCATTGTATATGTTCCTATAGACCCATCCAACCTGGCCACAGTCCTTAGAATCTCCCTCTTCACCTGCCTAGCCCATCAGTTCTAAGCCTTCCAGTCCATATTGGGCACTTGGCCCTTCCTGACCATACTATCTTTCTGAACTCTGGATCCTAGACAATTGTGAGTCTCCCCACTGGTCTCTTTGCTTTGGGTCCCCTCTCTCTTCTCTAAATATATACTTTTCTAGGTACCAGATACTCTAGATACTTTACGAGACATTCTAGGTACTCTCCTTCACACCCCCTCCAAATGACCTCATGGAAAATGGAAATCAGATCGTGAAATTTCTCTGCATAAAATTCTTCAGTGGCTTCTTATTGTCTTCAGAACACAACAGGAAGTCTTTATCTGGAAGAGGCAAGATAAATATGCTGACGTGTCTAGTATTACCTTTGGCATATGAGTCTTCACACTTGTGTGCCACAGGCATCCCAAGCTATATGTCTCCTTCCCAGTCCCCTCTGCCTCTGAATAGGCAATTCTGTCTGCGTAGAATCTGCTTCCCACTTTGTCTAACTGGCTAACCAGTCCTTCTTCCCTGACCCCCAGCTGCAATGGTAGAAGATGGCAACTAAGTATATGAGCCAGTCTGCCTGGATTCAAATCTCAACCTCCATACCTAAGGGGTGACCTCATGCTACTGCTATTCCATGCCTCAGTTTCCCCACCTACAAGATGGTAACCTACTTCGCAGAGTTATAACAAGGACCAGAAGAGCTAATATATGTAAATATATGGTGACCCATGGCAAGCACTAGGTGAGTTTTTATTATGATCAACTCCTGCATATTACCAGCTTTCTCCACAAACCACTTATGTATATCTTTAATTTGTTCATTCACCAACTTGCCTGTTTATTTTCAGTCTCTCACCTAACTGCAAGTTCTTTGAGAGCAGGGGCTGGGTTTTATTCACCCTGCCAACATCTAGAACAGAACATGGCGAGGACCAAAAGTTCAATGGAGATTTGCAGTCCTAGCAAAATAATGCCAGTTTTCAGCTGGGCTCTCACCCACCCAACCTGGTACAGAGGGGTCAGGAGATATCATTTAACGTCGGACACTCAACCACACTGGTAGGAAAGAAGCAAGAGAAAGAGTTGTTTTAAGGAGAGGATTGCACTTCATGTTCACAGGCAATAGACAACCAAGCCTGAAATAGACAATGTCTTCTCGCAAAATCTGTAGCATGATTTTAAGCATTTCCTTGTCGAAGTATTGACAAAAAAATGAAACAAACATATCTTATTCATGTCCATAAAAGTTGGATGTGATGGCCCCATGAAATCTTCATTTAAAAAATGGAAGAATTCATTAAAGGCTTAGAGAAATTTTGACTAGGTAAAAAGTAGAACAGCTAAAACTTCATAGGTGCAAAAGATGATCAGCTTAGGACACTCTTAACGATCAGAAACAAACTGAGGGTTGCTGGAGGTGAATGGGGGGGTGGACTAATTGGGTGAAGGACATTAAGGAGGGCACGTAATGTAATGAGCACTGGGTGTATATGCAACTGATGAATCACTAAACTCTATCCCGAAACTAATAATACATTATATGTTAACTAACTTGAATTTAAATTAAAAAAAAAAGATGATCACCATTTTTCAGCAAGTTGGAATCATCACAATTTGCTGAAGTGTTTTAGGCAGTAAAACAGTTGAATGATACAATTTCTAAATGCAAAGCCTCTGCATAATTATATATTATATACACCATGCATATATTCTGCAATGGCATTTGCATATTCTTGTTTGCATTAGTTACACAAAACCATGTTTCTTTCACCTATGAAAAAGGAGATTTTTCCGGTAATTGTCCCCACCAGTTCTTGTTGCCTCATCAGCCCCAGTAAGAATCTAAACTCCTTTATTGGTCCCCTGAAGAAGAGAAGATGCACAAGGCTTAGAGTCAGGAGGTCTGAGCTCCAGTATGGTCACTGCATTCAAGCTGCATGATTAACAGGTCTCTTCACTTGGCTGAATCTCAAGCTTCCTTATCTATAAAATTAAAAATAGTACCCACATCACAAGTCAGGTTCTGAGGTTTGAATGAGGTAATAGTGCTAAAATTTTGGAGACTGTGAAGCACTGTGGATATAGAATAGGAACCCACCTACATGTTTCAAGCAAAATAATTTATAATTCCAGGGTCTCTGTAAAATCACTATAAACATTTCTTTGGCCTTAAAGTTAGACAAGCTTGGATTCCTTTCCAGATTTCCTAGATATTTTTAACCACAGTGACTTCAGTTGCCTGTAGAATGACCTTCAGTTTTCTATAAAATAATCATATCAATCTCACAGCATTTACTGAGAGCTTGCAATGTTGGATGCATTAGTAGAAGATCTCATTTTATTACCAGTGCAATTCTCATCTTCTTTACCCAGAAAGTCAGCACATTCCCTTCCTCCTCATTCCTTAAATTCCATAACTAGACATTCTTCCCTTTGCCAAACCTGTCTCTTCTCTAATCCCTATTGAAATGCAAACACTTTATACATGAGTATATTAGTCAGGATTCTCCAAAGACAGGCAGACAAAAAGATAATAAGAAATTGGCTCACATGGTTCAGAAGCTGAAAAAAAGTCCCAAGATGCGCTGTCAACAAGACAGAGACCCAGGGGATTGAATGTGTACTTCCAGACTGAATTCAAAGGGCTGAGAAGCAGGAGAACATGTGGCTTAAGTTCCAGTTTGAAACTCGAGATGTTTCAGTCCAAGTCCAAAGGCTGGAAAAGATCATTGACGGAGCTCAGTCAAGCAAAAAGAGTTCCCTCTTACTTAGTCTTTCTGTTCTAATCAAGTCTTCAAATGATTAGATGAGGTCCACCCACTCTTGGAAGAGCAATCTGCTTTAGTCTACTGATTCCCATATTAATCTCATGCAGAAATACCCTCATAGATACTCCTAGAATGATGTTTGGCCAAATGTCTGGGCGCTCCATGCCTCAGTCAAGTTGACATATAAAATGAACTACCCCAATGAGAGTTCCATCACAACTTAAGTGGAATAATGCTCCCTTGCAGATTTCAGTTAGAAGGTGGAAATATCTGAGAAATATGAGGATTTGGGAAGGTGTGCCATCAAGGGACAGGTGGGTCTAAGTGTGGACGGAAAAACCAGAGAATACCACATACAAAATAACATCACAGATTTTCAGAAATATGACCAAACCTGTCTTATATATATTGTCACATTTTATTTTTCCATTAGTCATCCATTCATGTATTTATGTATTTACTTTCAACTTACTTTTACTGAGGGCATAATATGGTCTAGGTATTACATGGGTGTAAGGGCCAAAAAATCAATTAAAGTATGAAGTTTGTCCTCAAATTACACCTGGAAGCTGAATGCATGTTTTCAGATTTCTTCCAAATGATACACTTATAAACCCTGGACCTGTTGGTTTGCAATCTGCTTTAAGTCTTATGTATTCCAAACCCACCACCACCAGTACACCACCATCTTCACCAAGGGCTTCTGACTTCTAGTCCCATCTACATAGACTAGGATTTCACAACCCACCATCTGAGTTGGCATTCCTTCGCTTTTCAGTTTAATTCTGAATGAAAAAAAAATGTCTATTTCAGCTTTTATCCCCACACTCCTATTTATGTCACACAAATCAACACAGAACAGTCAATAATTCCATAGATGCATATCCTGTTACTGTCTTCTTGGTCCAGTTTGATTACCATAATAATGAGATGATGATGACATTTAATAACAATTTCTTAAATTCCTATTCCATGCCATACCCTTTTATAATTACTCTTTTGTTATTCTCACAACCCACAAAAGCTAAAATAGTGTCCATTATCCAAATAAGTTCAAAATTTAGACACAATGAACAGTTTACTCAATGTTCCCAAGATAGTCAAGAGCCAAATTGGGTTTTGAAGCCATTTCTGTGTGATCCTTAGTCCATTCTTCACCTGCCACACCAGGTAGCTTTGCTGAAAAGGAGCCAGCAAAGAGAAAATTAAAAGCAAATGTATCCCATACATACCCAGTTGTTTTGCTAGCTGCATAAAAAATGTGTTTTGAGTGTGAGAAGCCATTCTTGTTGGACCCTTGAACTTAAAGAGTGAATTATTTGGAGGAAAGTGGGTAATAATTATTTTTCCCTCACAAGTTCATTCATTGCTGAAATTGTTTTCACTATACAAATACTTGCAAATACTATCAATTTCTTTTCCTCACAAAGAGAAATGATGGACTGAAATTTCTTGGCCGCTCTAACCTCATTCTGTAGGGAGTTTCCTAATTAAGTTGATTATGCAGACTTTTAGAAGATTGTCTTAGTTTTGCCCAAATATCCATGTCCCCAAATTTTAGATGTTAAATGAATTACCCTAAGGCTCAGCAATTCCTAATGAGTAACTTTGGGATGGAAGCAAACATGCGGCCAATCCAATGTCAGTAAGATTACTGCCCAGAATCTATGTGGTAGCCTCTGGTGACTGCAGGTACACAAATAACTTTTCTTGAATGGGCTTTAAGATTTCTTCTGCAATCACATGTGTCTGGAAATGTATCATAGTTTGGGAGATGATAGGTGGGTTTGCAAGCCATAGCTAGACATTTGTCAGTTATTCAGGCAAATAAGATGTCAAGGGCATATACTCTGCTTTCTTCCTCAGTTTACTTTAAGCTGGAACTCTGGTTCCCAGTCTATGATATACATGAGAATCACCCAAAGAGTTTGTTTAGAATGCACAGCACTATACCTAAACCCAGAGATTCTAATCATGGGATGGGTCCTGGGAAACTGTATTTTTAACAAATGTCCCAGGTGATTCAGAGAAAACACTATAAAACCAACCACAGAGGAAACTTGTCTTAACCTTGTTCCCCAGAACACAGAGCTTAGAAAATTGGTCCTAGGAAAGCTGGAATGAAGGCCATGGGAATGTGACAGATTAGGAGGGAGATTCAAGGTGATAAAATGGCACTAAGCTGGCTGAGCATTTTGTACCATGCCCAAGTAAGTGTTCCATCCCACTGTTACATGGTGCTATCTTCCTAGGGTCCTCAAACACTGTTGTGTCCTGAACAGTCCATTTTGGGGAATGAAGGGGAAAAGCTTATCTGCCAGTTTATATTTCCCAATATTCCTTATGGGTTTTAACTCTTTATACTTCCATCTGGCTTTTACATAGATACCTCACGCTTCAGCAGCAAGTGAAGTGCTCAGTGTTGGAGGTAAGAGGCTCAAGGAGTAAAAATCAGGTTAGGTGCTGGCTGATTGTGAAGTAGATGTGGCATAAACACAGTAGAAGTGGCTGAGGAAGCTCATGTAGAATATGACTGCACCCAGAGCTAGGTCCTGATGGATATCCAAAAGGACCTGTGGTGAGAAACAAAGCCATCTGATACAGAGTCCAGTGTCAACTTGCCCCTTACTCCATCTACCTGGAGAAGAAAGTCTATTGACCAGGACAAAATGGAGTCCTTAAAGACATCCAGGGGTCTGAACTCTGTGTGGGCTAATAAATGGAACTCAGAGCTAGAAACTCTCCTCACCACATGTATTTCCAATTTGGACAAGATGGACTGGAGAACCACATGGCTGGAAAGTTGCCCTGGATCAAGCTGGAAGGGAGAAGGAAGAGAGCCTTGAGGATGTGACTTGGGGAAAGGGTTTCATTCTCCCTTCTTATATCTTGTCCCTGTCACAAGAAGATCTAGAAGGCCCTGCAGGGTTGAGATGGCTATAAAGAGAAGCAGGCATGGAGCAGGACATAGAGGTCAGTCTGGGAGGAAAAGCAGAGTAAGGAAAGGTTTCAAGTCCACCATCTGTGAGTTAGGGCAGGGCTGGATCCAGGTGCTTTCTAGTTTGATAATACTGAAACTCTCAGAGATTCAGTCTCCTTCTTTTTAAATGGGATGATGCTCAGCTTAAGAAGCTGTGCCAGGTCTTACCCAAAACAACATACACATAGTACCTGGAGATGTATAGGTATCCAACCAGTGTGAGTGAACGTATTCCTCACCTTCTTGTCCAAGGTGTAGTCTAGTACTGTAATTAAAAGTTGCAGGCTTCCACTCAGTACCCCCAGTCAGATAGAAATTAAATGGAATTTGGGAATCTTGTGCAGTCAGCAAAAGAAGGCTTATTGCACTATGTTTATGCCGTAGGTGCTTATGCTGCTCAAAGGCTGATGTGGCAATGGTAGGGTCCTGGAGGATGAGTCACCGATGGTTTCCCCACATCCCCCATAACCAAAAGCAGAGGCTGAAGGAGTTGGTATACCATGTCAAGAAAATAGGACAGACAGGCAGAAGAAAGGCCTAGAAGATTTGAATACATTATCTCAAGCACTAATTGAAGAGAAATTATAGCTGCTAGTCATAGGATCTCTAAACACCAGCATTTAAAGCTGTGATCTCCCCCCTACAACATATAAATATGGTCTATCATATTTGTATTCCTGAAAAACCTCACATCATTTATTTAAAATCACATTATAAAAACTTTCTTTCGGTGAAGATAAAAAGGGGTTTGGAACTTGGTCTTGCAATATAATGATGTTTCAAAGTTATAAATACATGTTTCTGTGTTAGTTTCCTAGGGCTGCTGTGACACGTACTGCAAACTAAGTGGCTTACCACCACAGAAATGTCTTCTGTTACAGTTCTGGAGGCCAGAAGTCTCCCATCGGGGTGTCAGTAGGACTATGATTCCTCCAAAATCTAGAGCAGAGGATCCTTCTTTACTTCTGTCAGCTTCTAACAGCCCAGGTATTTTTTGGCTTGTCACCACATCACTTGGATCTTTTCTTTCATCTTCACATGGCCATCTCCTCCCAGTGTGTGGCTGGGTCTTCACATGGTATTCCCCTTTCTGTGTGTCTCTCCTCTTGTTACAAGAACACCGGTCATCTTGCCTAGGAACACCCAAAGGACCTCATCTTAAATTGGTTGCATCTACAACGACCTTATTTCTGACAAAAAGCTTGCATTCTGATGTACTTGGGTTATAATTACAACATATCTCTTTAGGGGGGGGACACAATTCAACCCATAGCAGGCTCTAAAATCAAAACATCACTAAACAAATCCAGTCTTTAATTATACCTAACTTTCACCCCTGAGTCTTTTCTCCATCCACACCATCAGAAGCACTATCGCATTGCTTCTTACACATTCTCATCCCTTTCACACCCATTGCTACAATAGACCAGGCTCAAGAAAAAAACAAATAAAGCAGCAGTCTTGCAAACCCAATAGCATCCCTGACACCCCAGAACTGGTTCTACTTCCCAACTGAAATTCTATTATATATACATTCATAGGCCTATAATGAAAACCCTGTCCTCTAATTGATTGATTAGAATATTCAATCCATATCTGGCAATTGATCAATACAGGAACTATGCCTTCATCCAGGACCTAGTACTAACCCTGTGGAGTCTTAGTATTCAAGTTATTTGGCATCAATTAAAAAAACCTATTTAACCCTTTATTTTCTCTTTTCCATTTGCTAACCTACAAAGCTGCTTAAGTACTGTTCCAGGTGCTAGAACAGAGCATAAACAACACAGATCAAGCCCAGGCTCCATGGAGGTTGTATCATTCCTTTGTTAATATTCACTGAGTACCTACTCTGTCCCCAGGGATGCTTATGGCAGATCCCAACAGGGACAACCTCCCCCCTCCCCCCACCCTGTCATGGAGCACCCTCCCCGTTCTCTCTCTAAAGTGCCATAGAATTCTTTCATTTTTATAAGCTTCTTCTTAGAATCTTAGTTGTGATGGACTGAACATTTGTGTTCCCTCAAAATTCATACTTTGAAATCCTATCCGCCCCCCAATGCGATGGTACAAGTAGATGACACCTTTGGGAGGTGATTAGGACAAGATGAAGTCATGTAGAGAGGGGGCTCCAGTAATGGTTCAGTGCTCTTGTAAGAGTCACAAGAGAGCTTGCGCCCTCTCTCTGCTGTGAGGATACAACCAGAAGCTGGCAGTCTACAACTGAAAGACAGCTCTTTCCAGAGTCTAATCATGCTGGCACTCTGACCTAGGATTTCTAGCCTCCCAAACTGTGAGGACTAAGTTTCTCCACTATTGATAAGCAGCCCCAGTCTATGGCACTTTGTTACAGCAGCCCAAACTAACAAAGACACTAGTCTTCCTCCGGTGGCTATAAAATACCTTTAGAATTTGTGTGGTCATTAAGAAACCATGCTCTGCTGCTTCTTCGAAAACCCCAGAGTCATAGAAGGTTCCCAACACAGAGATGGCAGCATGGACTGTATGAGGAACTCCAGCCTTAGAATCCAAGTCACAGGACTGCCAGCTTCATGACGGCTTACTATGGACTCAGTCACTACCTTTTACTTTGTTGAGCCTCTGTTTCCCCCTTTTCAAGAAAGAAAAACTGTTGGCTGGGGCAAGTGACCTAAAATTTAGAGATCCAGGTTTGTCCTTGCTCAGTGGTTTCCCAGCTGCAGGGAACTTGTGACTTAACTGCTTTTAGTCTCCGAAGTTATGCTGAGTGGTAGGTGTGTTATAGCCTAAGATGCAAATGAAGAAAAAGTTCAGGAAAAGTGGGGCACCTGGGTGACTCCGTCAGCTAAGTATCTGACTCTTGATTTTGGCTCAGGTCATGATCTCAGGGTCCTGGGACTGAGTCCTGCAGGGTGTCAGCTTGAGGATTCTCTCCTCTGCCCCTCCCCCTTCTCTCTCTTGCTCTCTCTAAACTAAATCAATAATGTTTTAAAAGGGTAATAATCTAAAAATTATAGCTACTTTACTTACACCAGCTATGGTTGTTCCCTATTTGCCTTAAAGACAGAAAAGCAATTTTAGCTTCCTTCTCCTTCCTTCTAGAAAAGAGAAAATTTAAAAAGGAAAAAGGTAGAGAGAGAGAGAATGAGAGGCTAAAAGCCCTGTCTCTACTTAAAAGCCAAAGGTCCAACTCCATTTTTGGTGTTAAGTTTCACCTCCTTCCTCTCTTCTAAGTCCTGCCTTGCCCCACTGTCTCCCCTCGGGATAGTTCATCCCACATGCTAAGTGAAACCTATCAAGGGTTCCTCCGTGCTGTCAGTGCTGTTTGCTTTTTCTTAATCCGATTCTCGCTTCAAGACCTAAATTCAACCAATGTGAGGACAGATGGCATAGGGCCCTTTGCCCTGCCAATTTAGCAACCCTGGCAACGATTCAGCCCCTGCATGGAGAGGGAGTGATTTTGCCCGCATGGTTTAAAAATACCACAGTGTTTTAACCTCCGGCAAAAGTGTTTGGCAAACAACCCATAGCAGATTTGCGTGTGTGTGGATGATGTCATACTCCTCACCAGATTTGTCTAAACAAGGCTCTGCTCAAGATAAATGGCTAACTGTGGCTGCCATTTAAATGTAGAATCAGGAGACATAGCTGTGCAAGACTGGAAAAAGATTTAGCTGAGAAGCTGGAGCTTGCATCACTGTCTTCGTTCTTCTCCTGACTCACCTCGGTGGTCAATCAGGTCCCTCCCCTTCCTCATTTGAAAATGAGAGGTGTAGTTTACAGCCAATTCCTTTCACTGGAATTTCTGGATGACACAGTAGGATCTTGATACTGCAAAGGACTCCAAGATGAGAAGCAACTACAGCCACCTTCAAGGAATTTATGATTTAATGACATATGAAGTTCATCCCCCAAAGCTCATCTCTTCCTCAACAATCTCTTACAGGGTTGCCTCCATTCAGAAATCCCTTCCTTCCAGACCTGCATCTGGCTGGATCCTTTCCCTCACTCAGACCTCAGATTAAATGTCATCCCTGCAGAGACTCAACCTCACACTGCCTTATACGTAGCAACTCTACCCCATACGTCCCAGGCCACTCTCTGTTCTGTTATCCTGTATCATTCTGTCATTGAGGTGCACTTTCTCTTACATATTTCCTTCTCCCTGGCATTTCACCAGGTCCACTAGCCTCTGCAAGTGCTTGTGTCCATAGCCTTGGCAAGACACTAGTGTTCTGGAGTCTTCATGATGCCAAAGCTGTGAGGAAGCCTGTAAAGGCAGTGGGGACAGATGATTCTGAGGGTGGTGATGTTGAGACTCTGCTCTATCATATGGGTAATAGTAATAATTCTGCCAATATGGAGGCATTATTGTGATAATTAAATCATGCATTTATGCGAAGTGCCTAGAACAATGCCTTACTTAATGTTAGCCCCATGAGGCTCTTCCAGGGGAAAAGTAGCGTGAATTAAGCATTGATTCGTATTTAATGAATCTTCATTAATTGATAAACCATGTAGCATTTCTGTGAATAAAGAATTAAAGGAGACCAAGGAACCTGAACAGAGTTAAGGGAAAAGTTCTTTCTTTCTGCATGTACTTTTCACTTCCACCCTATGATTTCCAAAGAAATTTGGCTAGAAAATAAATCCAAAGGTCAGAAACCTTGTTATGCTCACAATGGCCCTTGAGATCTGACCCGTGAGCTTTTACACTAAGCCCTGGTTCTACCTATTTTGAGGTTGCCTTCCTGTAGGATGTGTTAGGGTGGTCAGGCCAGGGAGCTGGGGATGCCTAAAGGTGATTTCTGGAAAGAATGGACTACTGTGGGAACAACTTCACCTGCTAGAACTTCCCAGACACCAGATGAGTTTGAATATCAACTATGTTTATATGTTGAGGTTTTCCCTTGGAAGCTACTTCTCAGCAGTCATGAAAATTGCCCAACTGCAGCCATAGACCCGGTTGACATTGAGCATAGCTGAAACAACACGGAACTCAACTCACATTCACGCCAAGATTCCCCTTTGCAGAGTGCTCATGCAATGTGCGAGACAGAACACAGCTAATGGAGAGAGGCTTATAATGTGCTTCCTAGAGCAGATAGGATATAAGATGAAAGGCAATTAGCATGAGGTGAACCCCTGTTCGGGGCCTGGAGTCAAACTACCTGAGGCCTGGACATAAATAGGTGCTAAACTATAAAAAAATCAGAAATGCTTGTGCCAATTAACCTGGATTCTCATAAGAGCTCTCGTATAATTCGTAAAGAGTACATGGATTTTGGTCCATTATAGGAGACAGTACCCTCAACTCGGAATTTATAAAACAAACACACCTATCATGATGGTGTTGAGCAGTCTCTCTTGTGCTTTGGGGTTTATAGATGTATGTGCAAGCTGCAGAGTCAAACCCAGGCCTTGACACCATCTCAAGACCAGCTATGTGACAGGAACCTGAACTTGGCACCTAAAGGAGGATGAAAGATCACTCAGTATTAGGATGCTGACCCAGGACCAGCAATTTTTTTTTAATCATCTGAACTTATTTTGTTAAAAAAAAATTTTCAAAAGAAAACCAATGAGAGAGCAAGAACAGCAGGAAAGTGATTAGGCCAGGCTTTATCACCTTTTTTTCCCCCTCTCCAATACTTTGCCTCAGCTTTAGAGAAAAGTGAATGTTTCTGTATAGAATGTTTATTCATAAGAAATCAGTTTCTCCAGGGAAAACTGGGTGACAGGTACTCCACACGATCTCTCTATATGATTTTGGCAATTGCTTGTGAGTCTAAAATTACTCAAAAATGAAAATTGTTTAAGTAAGACAATAATTTTTAAGAATAGATATGAATTTCGGTTCCTACTTATGTGCATTAAATTCAGGTTGAAAAAATATTTAGAGAACTCTTTGGATGGGCTCTAGGTTGTTGACATGTGGTTACACTTTCTCTTCTACCTTCATTGATGAAGTAAATTTATCATTTTGTGTACTGGAAATGCTATGAGGTTAGTAGTGTCACACTCCTTTTTAAAGGTGAGAAATGAAAGAATCAGTTAAGTTAAATAACTTGCTGGAAGTCATTCAATTAGTGGACCCGGGAGGGATTTGAACAAAGCCAGAGTAATTCCAAAGCCCGACAGTCTTGCAGTTCTGCTTCCCAGCAGGGGCCTGCAAGAGCCAGTAAAACCTTTCTTTCCCTTCATCCTAGGAACTGTGGTCCTTGAACATGATTAGGTCTTGAAAGTCCTGCTTTGTGTTTTGTGTGTGTGTGTGTGTTTATCTGTTTTTTTTTTTAATTTTTTCCTGTGATTCTTCCATACAATCTACCCAAGGTCTTCATACCCTGAGTGGACTAACCAGATAGTGAAATCCACAGAGACAAACTCACTGTGTCAAGTATTGACAGAAATATCCCATTCAGACCCATTGGCAGCTCAGTCCATACACTGCATCCTTTGTCCACAGATGCTGTAGATCACCTATCCATCAGGCAGTGTTTCTGGTGGCCTTCTATAATGCATTAGTGGCATCGCAAAAGCACTCCAGAAAAAAAACAAGGGATGAATATCAATTAGATGCCAGGCACAGCACTAGACACTTTGCAGGAGACAAGCAATGTAATCCTCACGGTAAATATTATCATCGCCAATTTGCATATGAGACAAGTCCTTGGCCCAAAGCCAGGTAGACTTTCAGTGACACATCTCAGTAATTTTGATCTGGCCATTAAAACCCAAACTCCTCTGGATTTTCCCAACATCCGCCAGTTTGACTCAGGATCCATGGACCCAATAAACTATGGAGGTGGGGTGTAGAATGTGGTGGGCAGGAGATAAGAATTCATGAATCAATTAACATAAAATAAATCATCATCCAAATCAAAGATGACTGTGAGTTAGTCCTCTCCCTGGGGATGTAAGGTGCACAGCAAGAAAAAGGGAGATGTGGATGGGAACTTGTGGGTAGCTGGCTCATACTCAGAGAACACAGCCGGTCTTTCTAGCTGCTTCTGCACTATGCCCTCCTTGTTGTCTCTGCCTCTCAGTCACCTTTGTTTTTTTTTTTTTTAGTTTCTTCCAGTGTGCTACATATGCTGTCTCTTCAGCCCTGGCATTTAGATATACAGTCACCTTGGCCCAGAACATTCTCCTTGACCTTTTCTCCCCCTTCTTCCCCTTCTGCTCCTTTCCCTACCTCTTTCCATTCTTCCTCCCTCCCTCCCTCCCTTCCTTCTTTTTCTCCTGCCTTCTTTCCTTCATGTCTTCTCCCCTGCCCCCCTTCCCCTCTTTTGGTCCAGCAAATTCTAACTCATCATTAAAGACCTTTAAAATCACCTCATCCCGAGGGGAGTCAGTCCTCTCCAAGCCCTCAGAGTAGAATAAATACCATCTACACTATAACAACATTCTTGCTATACCAAACTATATTCAATTCTTCTTTGGTAAAAAGCAGGGGGTTTTCATATCATCAGGGTTTGAGTTCCCATTGTAGTCCAGCTGCGAACTAGATTCCAACATGGGTATTAGATTATTTCCCAAAGAAGGCCACAGTAACCACGTTCTCTGTACCTACCCCTTGGGTGATTTTTCCCCCACATTCATTCTGGACTTGCCCAAGGGATTTGCTTTGGCTAATGGGACCATTAAAAACAGGATGCAAGCAGAGACTTGGAAAAGATTTGAGCCTTGAGACTTTCCCTCTCTGCTGCACCAGACCCCTGCAACTACCACGTATTTGAGCCTGAGCTAACCTGCTGGATGATAACAAGTCAAGTGGAGAACTGAGGCATCTGGCTGACCTCCTGCTAACCAACAGAAACATCAATGTAAGGACCTCACATTCTCCAGTTGCCTTCTAGCCAACCAGCAAAGACCAGATAATCAGGTATTGCTATGGGTTGAATTGTGCCCCCCACAACCAAATTCATATGTTAAAATCCTAACCTCTAACACCTCAGAATGTGACCTTATCTGAAGACAGGGTCTTCAAAAGGTAATCAAGTAAAAATGAGGTCATTAGGGTGGACTCTACTTCTGTGTGACTGGCATCCTTATAAGAAAGGGAAATGTACAAGCATAAGAAGAATTCCACATGAAGATGACGACCACCATCTACAAGGCAGGAACAGAGGCCTGGAAGGAACGAATCCTGCCAACACCTTGATTCAGACTTCTGGTCTCCAGAACTGGGAGACAATGCATTTGTGTCGCCCACTTTGTAGAACTTTGCTATGCAGCCCTAGGAAACTAACACAGGCCCAGACCAAATGAGCCATGCAATTGTGAACTCAAGAAAATGGCTACTATTTTAAGCCCCTGCTGCATCAGAAGCTAATTGATAAAGTGGATAAATTACTTGAATTTCCCTAAATTTCAGTTTTCACAATCACAAAAGGGGTTTAAATGTCTTTTCCTCACATTATTATCAGTAAGATTTAGTAGGATAATGCCTACAAAGTGCTTAACACCATTCTTGGCACGTAATTAACATTTAATGAGTGCTTAGTTTAACATTACCTTTGGGGTATATATTAAGTCAAAACCAGATTTATATACCCAAGAAAAGATACACTTCTACCTTTGAGTTTATTTTAAATGATGTTGGGATTTATTGTAGAATTCAACATCAATTTGGGCAGCCTGGGTGGCTCAGCGGTTTAGCGCCGCCTTTAGCCCAGGACGTGATCCTGGAGACCCGGGATCGAGTCCCACGTCGGGCTCCCGGCATGGAGCATGCTTCTCCCTCTGCTTGTGTTTCTGCCTCTGTGTGTGTGTGTGTGTGTGTGTGTCATGAATGAATAAATAAAATCTTTTTTAGAAAGAGAAAGAATTCAATGTCAATTTCTATAAAACCAGGGGGTCAAGTGTCGAGTGCCGGATTATACCAGGCACTTGCAAGATCTTGCTTCCAGCTGAAATGAACCAGAAGGAAGGCAGAGAGAAATTAAATATGCTGAGCACCTAACATGTGCTCCAAACCTTGGTACATGTCTTCATGTACATTATTTTGTTCATTTCTTGGAACAGCTCTAAAATATAAAATTTTATTCCTCAATCATAAACATGGAAGCTAGTTGAGAAACGGCAAATTGTGCAAGATCATAAAACTAACAATTAGTACAACAGGAATAAGAGCCAGGCATTTCTTGTGCTCCCTCTGTTGTACCTGAGGGATGTAGTTCATGTGTCTTGTGGTCTCAGGAAGCCACTGGTAACACCAAGTCATAGGATAGATAATTAATTCGTTTCAGTGTACATGTGAAAAAGACTAGCAAAATCCATCTTTTCTGCTTGAATGTTGCTCAGAAATCTGTTTTAGCATATTCTAGTAATTGTGAAGGGCCACTGAGACTCCATGTGTCTTTAAGGACACTCTTTTGGGAAGAGTGGAAGACCTTAGCCTCCGATGGCTTCACATACAGCACTTCAACTGAAGAGGAAGTCCTACCCACACACAGGTCCTACACCCTAATCTGTGGTCACATTTCACAGGAAACCAAGCCTAAAACAGACCTAGGAGGAGCTTTTTGCTAAAGGACACTGTTTAGCATTGAGAATAATTCACTGTCTTACGGATTACTGGCTCCTGGAGTTCTCTGCAATGCTGCCACGGGGGCTCCTTGCAGAAGACCAACATCTCAGCACGGGACCTTGTGCACGTCCACGCTCTTCAGGTAAACTAAGTAGGCCAGGTCCATCTGGGTGGGCATCTCACTGGCATGAATGATCATTAAGAAAGAGCTGACACCAAGCAAAAAAGGTTTTTATAACATTCAATGCTGGGCCTTCTATAAAGCATTGAACAGCATAAAGAAAGCCAGCTCCCTTAACTCACTTTTTAAAGATACCTTCATTCTGTTGGAAGAAAGAATCAAGATACCTACCCATTAAAAATTAAAAGACTAGATGTTTTCAATCTTCTCATCCTGGAGCTTGGACCCCCTGACTGTTTGCTACTAAAATCTAAAGGCCAGGCTGGTTGCTGGCCTTCTTGGCTGACCTTCATTAGGACAGCCCCCTAGAAAGGCAGCCTCATTTCAAAATAGGTCATTGAAAGTAGAAGCTAACTCCTGGAGCCCCTGTGGATATATATATATTTTTTAATGTTCTAAATTGAAATAGTTTCCTTTCTGGTTTGGGGTGACTTTGGAATCATGCCAACCATCCTCTCACTCACAAGGATGAGGAGCTCAAATGTAAGAGTGAAGGTGGGTACAATGCTTACCCTCCAAGATGCCAGGAGGCATCTCTGCCAGGTTTTTCTTGGAGAGAACAAACAAAATCTAAATGAGTGAGATAGAAAAAAGAGTGTAATCAAGGTCTGTCTGCTTTACAAGATATTACATGGCCATAATTTATCAATACTGACTTTTTTATTGTGTATCAGTGTTACTTATCTGATTATCCTCTTTGTCTCTATTGTACTGTAGACCCTCAATCATGTTGCTCCATGCTGTTGATCCCTGAGGCTCCCTCAAACCATAGGGAATGGTTATTTCAAAACTCAGGAAGACAGCAGTAGGTCAGGCCAATTGGAGGTCTGCCAGAGAAATGACACAATTTCAGAAAGCCTCTGAGAAACTTAAGATAAAATATGCCCCAGAGAAGGAGGAAAGGCAACTGGCATTTACAACTCTGTCTCTTGCTGGCCAGTCTGTGTGTAATAACTCACTTGATCCTCACACCCCACCTTGAGAGTTAGGTAATATTCTCCTCGGTTTACAGAAGAACTTGAGTGGTCCGAGTAAATGTTCAAGGTTGTCCAGCCACTACTGTCATAAGAGAATTCAAAAGTACCCTGATTGCTCCTGAGCTGACTGAGAGGAATGGTGTTTTTTGGCAGCTTCCTAGGGTTCATCTTGAAGCTGTTCCTGGAGTAGTGTTAGAAATATCTAATAGTGATATTTCTCTTTCTTCTCTCCAAGGAGCCTTCTCAGATGACTCCATGAGCAAGACCATTCTAAAACCAAAGATTATACTTTTCTGTACCATCTGGCCAGCGCTGGCCTTAGCATCAAGGGACCCTATTTCTAGCTCACTCTGCCATGAGTCAGGTGCTGTCCTGGAAAGACTGTGGGATTTAACATCTGACAAGTTGGTCAGAATCCAAACTCTGCCATTTGGATCAGACATATTACTTTAGCTCCTCCAATCCTCGATTCCTGCATCTTTAAAATGGACCAAGATCACTTAACACTTGCACAGACAAACTATTTAGCTTCGATAATAAACTACTTGTATTAAATGAAATATGATATATATTTAACACTTAGTAAGCACTCAATAAATGTTGACTCACTCATCATTACTTTCCTCACCCCAAATCAACACTAACCTTATTCCTAAAACATGCCCATAATCACCATAGAACTTATTAATACAGATAAATATATGAATATTTTATTTTAGTCATCTCATTAGACAATAGTAATATATCACAGTTGCATAACCTTAAAGTAGCCTTAAATAAGTAGGCAGGATATTAGAAACGACAAATACCCACCATTTGCTTCAACGTGGATGGAACTGGAGGGTATTATGCTGAGTGAAATAAGTAGAAGGGGAGGTGGGCGGGGGGTGGGGGTGACTGGGTGACGGGCACTGAGGGGAGCACTTGATGGGATGAGCACTGGGTGTTATTCTATATGTTGGCAAATTGAACACCAATAAAAAATAAATTTATTAAAAAATAAATAAATAAGTAGGCAGGATGACATCGGGTCATTTAAAAGATGTTGCCACTGAAACTCAGAGAAGTTGAAATAGATAGAGAAGGAGCTTTGAGGGCAGTCAGAACTATATGTGAATGTGACGTGTGAAAGTGTGTCTTTGGGTAAGTGGCTTAGCCTCTCTGAGCTTCTGTCAGCTGTTGCTGGTGTGTGTAACTCAAAGCTGGGTAAAATAATATACTTTAGGTGTGAAGATGAGAAGCAAATGTACAGACAGTGTCTAACACAGAAATGACATTCAGGAAATGGACAAATGGCCTCTATGCAGTGTCGCTGCCAAGGTCACACAGTGAGTAGTAGAGCTTGCTCTAGAAGTATCTTTTTATGAACACCACTACATAAAGTCATTATATTCATATGTCAACTATACTTCAATAATAACTTTTAAAAAGTAGCTTTAGGCACCATTTCAGACAACTGCTAAGGTCTACCAAGACCTGAGTTCTGTCTGGACAGTTTCTCCAGGCTATGCCTACCCATTCTAGCGTGAGAAAAATACAGCGCTTAGAGGGGTTACATCATTAAACAGAGGTAACTGCTGGAATCTAAATTAGGTTTAAGATTTTTGCAGATTGAAACAAAATGTCCAGTGATGTTGTGAAGTGAATTATCAATAAGTGTGAGAAATAAGTCTGTTTAGATAAGTTCAGTATCAGTAACTTAAGAAAGAAAAATTACCATAAAAAACAGAATTGTGGGAAAAAAATCATTGTGGGAATATACTTTGTGGGTTTTGTTTCTTTTGTTACTTTTGTGATGGAATACTTTAAGAATCATCATGATGGTTTACTCTATTTTTAGTAGATTTATTTATTCTTCCTCTCTACAAGAGAATGCTGAGGTTCAGAGAGATTCCCTACATTGTCCATTTCATACAGTGATTAACAGGGAAAGCCAGAAATGGGACCTGGGTCTACCTGAATCCTAAGCTACTACTTCATGTGAGATGCTTCATCCATTCTTCTCCTGAATGTGTTCAGGGTCACGATCATGGCATCACTTTCCTTCAAACTAAACAAAGCATTTTAGGATTCTCAGACCATGAGAAATAGTAAAACTGGTGTTTGATCTTGGTTATTTTATTTCATTGGCGATACTAATTGAAAGATTATTTCCCAAAGATTTAAGCATGAAAAATAGAAGTCTACTGTGCTGAAATGTCACTGTGTATAGCTACCTGCCATCTAAACCAAGAGGAGTCAAAAGATCTGAACATGACATGGAAATTCAATATCCATGTGTTCGAAGACACAGCCTTCCATTATGGTGGGTTTTCTTTTGAACTTAGTGTGAGATAAATATGAGGGGTGCCTAATGGCCCAGGCCTAACCTCTGAGAGGGTTAAGGCTTTGTGGAATCCTTGTGGACCCATATTTAATCATTGGCTTTGCAGATTTCATCCAAGGCATTCAAAGTTGTTGGGATTCAGGGGTGTTATCTCATCCTGGCATTCTGACCCATATATCTATCATATGAGACTCTGTTCAAGTGTTAAAAGTGTATTCGGGTTGTAAGTTCCTTTCCAATAGACCAATCTATGCAGGACACCAAATTATTGCTGGAAGGTAGTTTTCTGAAAACAAAGTCAGAGCTATGTCATTACAATCACTCGACTCACTGAGCTATTGATGGTCTGATGTCTTGCTAGGCACCCAGGAGCCAGTCTGCCCCATGACTACTTATGATGGCCATAGATCACATCCCCTTTACTCCGGGGCCTGTCCAGGGATCTCCTGATGAGCTTCATCTCTATGGGCATTCCCCGTAAGAACACTTCCCTATCCCAAACTCCGACCTCTGTTCCTAAGCACTTCCTACTTCACAGCTCCACCCACTTTTTGAGAAATAAATAACCTGGGTTTGTATTCAGACTGCTACTTCCTAGTAGAATGATTTCAGGCAAGTTATCTAACCTCTTCGAATCCCAAGTTATCCTTTATAAGATGGAATTACAATACCCTTCTGGATGTGTGGGGAGGAATGAGATGTGGTATATAAAAATTACATATGCACTATAGTGCATGGAAATTATTAAGAACAAAGTAAAGGATAATGGCTATATTATCATTTTTAGCACCATTATCATGAGTTTAATTGACATTCAGGCAAACTTTCATTAGATTCTTTGGCCTCTTTTCTCTCTTTAAGAATTTTGACCTAAAGAAGTCCTAGTTTAAGGTGATATCTCCAGAAAGCTAATCTCATCATTTTCATATTTATTTTAATCATTCATCTTTCAAAGCTTTGGTAATATCTCGCAACTTCTCAAATGTATAGATTCTCTGAAATTATTTATATTTAATTAAAAATCATAGAAATTCTTTTAGAGTAGTTTCCTTGCCAATTTCAAATCCTCACTGTCCTTCATGGTACTGATACATTTAGAAATTGGTCAATAGTTACTTGTTGAGCTAGACTGCATAACTGTTTATAGTTGACAAGATACTTTCACTGCCATCCGCCCACTCGGCCTTCAATCCCATCCTATAACCAAAGGAGGGTAAGTGTTTATAACCCCTTTTTTCCAGTTAGAGAAACAGAGTCAAGTTGCACAGTGCTCTATATAGTTCACCATACCTGGGCTTAAAGACTTGCTTCCCATCTTGCCCAGTGAGTGATCCTGAATAAAAGGAGGGGCAAAGAAAGAGTTAATTATATGGAGGAAGCTCAATTCAGGGGTTAAGTTCTAAATGCACTTGAAGTTTCAAAGGAAGCAGTGACCTCATCTGAATCCATACTGTGCATTTGTTCACTAGACAGATTTGGCTCAAGAGGACTCTTGCTGAACAAAATGACAGAACTGTTCGATATTGAAAAATCTGGGTCATTTGGATTGTTGCCGTAGGATGAAATCTAAAGTAAACAGGGTGTCCTACATAGGGTTCTGGCATTCAGCAGACAGTGTTATTATTATTGTTGTTGATGATGATTACATTACTCTCAGCCCAGTGCCTATTAGATTACCTGGCTTTTCATCCCCCATCTTTGGATTTAAAGATGCTCTCAAATTTCTTTAAGACCCACCTTATTGTGAGACAGATCCTCTGAAAATGACCAGCATTATTAAGCCGGTTGGTTAATAAATGACTATTTCAAGAATGACATTACTTTCACCATCAGCCTTTGGATGTTTGTGGGGGAGGTAGGGTCACTGGACCTGTCTCCAGGGCCGGCCTGTAAATTATGGCAGATGACAGATAGATGATAGATGGATGAATAGATAGACAGACAGATAAGGGCCTGGCAGTACCAGCCCTAATCGGTATGTTCCTGCCATGATTTATGAGAGCCAAATTCAAATGGGTTGAGGCAAATAAGTACACCTTTAAAAAATAATATGGAAACATCTGATTAGGCTCTCAATAATCTATGTTTTGTTTTTGCTACAGTCTAGTTTTATCTGAGCAATAAAACCACTTCAATGATAAGAGAGCAGGAAGGAAGAGGGAAGGACAGGAGAGAAGGAGGTGAAAGAGGAGGAGACAGATGAAGGAAAGAACAGAAGGAAGAGAGGGTTGTGAGGAAATAGCATGAGTGAGTGAGAAAAAGGATAAAGCAAGAGGCTATTTACTACAAAATTGGGGCGGGGGGAGAGGAAAGAGAAAATTCCTACCACAGAAGGAGGGAAACCCCTTCTGCAGAAGAGAAAAGGAGATGGCTTTTGAAAATAAAATGCACCAGGAGAGATATGTTCCAAAATCTATAGATTGCATCAGATCATTAAGGGTGTTTTCAAAATCATTTTTAAAAAAAATGGATGCAGGTGCACACATCGCCTCGTCTTGAGATACTTAAGGGAAGTAACTTGTTACCAAGACAGTTGCAAAATCTTTTTTTAAAAAAAATATTCCTGTACTTAATAGCAGAAAAACTAGGAAAGCAGTCTCCCATGTTCCTCGAAAAAAAATCTATAATAACAATCCATTTGACTCCAAATGCCTCCATTTGTTGGAAATCCAATAAAATTAAATGTTATACTTAATTAAATGTAGCTGATTGCTCTGACCAGGGTACAGAAATAGAAATCCAATCAGCATACAGCTTCCTCTAAGTCTGAGCACCTCTAAGATGTAATTTTCTCATTTTTTGCGTGAAAATCGAAGAAAATCGTATATAATTGTGACCAAATTAATAAACACCTGCATCTGAGAAGTCAGATATTTCAATATGTTTACTAAAAGCATATGCACGTGTGCACACACAGACACCCGTGTGCACTCCCTGGCCCTCTGCCTCAAAATACTCACATGGTACCCCCCTCTTTCCCTGCCTCAACTCAAAGTGACATCCATCATTTGGGATCTGTCGGATGTGACTATGTAGAGAATCGGATGTGTACTGTATGCACTTTACGCTGGGTTCCTTTCCTGTTTTCGTGGTTTAATGAGAAAAAGCATTAAGCCCTAATTCGGACCCTCCTCTCCAGCCTTGACCCAGTTTTAGCTGCAGAGCTACATTGACCTTCTTGACTGTCTCTCCTATTCTCCTCAGCAGGTCATAGTTTGCTTCTTCCATTTCTTGTGTCTTTTCAGGCACACTGTCATTTAAATAGCATGATGTTTCTTAACCTTTGAAATAAAGAGGCTAGCATGTTTATAAGCCTTATCTTCAAGGAATGAGTGAGAAATGTTTGAGAGTAAAAAAAAAACCTATTCTTCACTATAAAAGCATTGTTTTTCCTTCATAAAATATTAATTTCGGATCAGGTGAAATGCAGCAGAAATATTTATGATAACATGTCTCTTTGCAAGCTCTGTTTGGTAGCACTGGTGAATTCCCAGTGGAAAACAAGAGTTCTCCAGGATAACAAGGAAATGTGATTTGTTGCTTTACATATTTCCAATTGTTTAAACTGCTTATGGTACCATAAGGGTATTAATTATTTTTGGATTAAGATCCACACCCAAATCCAATCCATTTATAAAACAAGTCTCTCCTTCCTAACATATTCACTGAGACCCCAGGCGGTTTCAAGCTCAGAAGCAGCCATCCTGGTTTTAAAGCCCAAATCTAATGTGTGTTCTTTGGGAATCCTAAACCAACGCCTATCTATAGGACCTTGCTTTCTTTATTTTAATAGTTTTCTGAAATATTAATGTGTTTTAACCATCAAATCCATTGTATTCTTTAAAAAAATGATTTCAACCCACAAAGTATTTAGTAAGCTAATTGAATATAATAATTGGGACCATCTGATCCTCCAAAATTGTACGGTTATGTGGCCAAAATGGATGCTTAGGGCAGGGACCCCCACCCCTAATCTCAGGATCCCAGCCATGCTGCGCACCTCTCTTTGATAGGGTCTTCTTCTTTTTTTTTTTTTTTTTTTTGATAGGGTCTTCTTTATGCCTTGAGAGCAGTGGAGTGAGTTTTAATGGGAGGCAGCACAGGGTATAGTAGTGTTTCTCAAACTGGGCTTCATTTTGGATCCCAAAGAGCTTCAGAGCCTTAGGAGTCTGTAAATATCATGAGAACTCTATCAGTGAAATGAAAGCACAGATTTCTAAGTCAAAATTAATTAAAAGTGTATTCTGTTTCTTTTGTCGGGGCTTTGGAACCTGGTACATAGTCAGGCAGTTATAGTGCCCATGTTGGTTAGCATTTAGGATTAGATTTGCACTGGCATCTAACGTTTAATACAGTTGACATCTCTCGTTGTTGGAGAAATAAACAGGCATCTTGAAAAGAGGTGGCCTCTCCCTGAGGACTCCCCAGGGCCCCAGGATCTCCTGCCTGGCCCCTCCCTGACTGTGGGCCCCTGCAGGCAGAGTGTAGTCTCTTCTCAAGAACCTCATGTGCTTCTGCCAGCATCCCACCGCAAGAGCCAGCCCTGGCCATATTAGTGCCATTTGGACCAAGGACCCTGCTGTGGCTGACAGATGGCACCTGAGGATCACTTCTCTTTGATCACAAAAGCCATGCTTAGGCTTTGTTTCTATGGCTAACTAGGAAGAGAAACTGAAAGAAACGCCCCAATTCCTATAAAAAATAAATGTGCAAACACATGAGATTTTCTCCCTGGCTACACCTTGCAGCCTCTCCTGGTTCCTGAGTAAGGCAAGAAAAGCAAGCATCCAATGATGCTCTTTCATCTTGGACAATCTCTAGTTCCAGAAGTCCCTTGATGGCCTGCGGGGGTCTCCCCCTTACTTCCATTATTATGCCCTAAGTAGGGCTCAGGGTGACTCATAAGGAGCAATAGAGGAACGAGTAAGGAAATCTTCCACTGACCCTGTAGGAGCTGTCTGGACCCCTCTGGGCATGCCTTCCTCTGCATTCCAATACCACTGTGTGTTCCTCTATTGTTTACAGATACATATTTAATTTCACTCTGTAAAATCGCTTACAGCACCATGGAGAAAACAAACCAGTGTTATAAGGCAGGGCTTTGCTCTGTGGTCTCTAATTCCTCGTATTTAGATGGATGGTGCCCACCGCATAGTAGAACCTCAATAAACATTCACAGAACATGTGAACAAATCCAAGCCCAAAGGACAAGTGTGGGAGCCTGAATTTTACTCACTCATTGCCCATAGATAAGACCTGACAGAGGAATTGCTGCTTGGTGAGATTAGAAGCCTTTCCCACTGTTAACTATGGCATCAGTGTTTGGACTTGATGGATTTCCTTTACACATCTCACTGAAAATTAACTTAAAAATAACTCTAAGCATGTAGAGGATTCTTTATAAGCACTGATGTGACTGAATTTCCATTTAGGATGAGCCCAGGACAGCAAGGCAGGTGGAAGAGCGCTCCTGTGACACTTCACTCAGGAATGTGAAAATGCCAGTGAATGGCACCAGGCAGATAGAGCTCAGAAGGAAAGCTCTCATGTCCACTTCCTTCTGCCACCATCGCCATCAAAATACCTGGGGCATTTTTAAAAATATCAATACCTGAACTACACCCCACAATAACTGGATCAAACTTTCTAGGACATCAATATTTGTTAAAGCTCCCCAGGCAATTCTGAAGGGCGGACAGATGTGAGAACCCATGTTGGCCCCACCAGTGGTCATGAATGGCAGGGAAGTACTTCTCATTTCTGAAGACTAAAACCTAAAAATCATGTAGGACATTTAATCTTAAAGTTCAACTTAGCATCAAACACTATCCTTCCATATCTCAGATATCCTATGGATATCCTCACAAGAGCCCTACCATAGATCTTGGGTTACCCCCACCTTATAGATAAGCAAACTGAGGCTGATTGCTGTCCCAACATATAACTAGAAAGCACCAAGGGGAATGGTTTGCAGCACCAGCTTATTGTACATGCAACGTAGGGTGTGTTACTTAACTTCTGTGAATGTCAGTTTAGTTTTGTATAAAACAAGAATGATAATATGGACCATACAGGGTTACCATGGTGGGGCAGGGACACATAACAGGTGTTTGGTGTTCATCAGATACAGATGCTCATTTTTTATAATATATCACATTCATGAAGCCTAAGGACATGAAATTCTTTCTGTCTGACTCTCCGTATCTCATTCTCATGACATCCTCTACAAAGTGACTGAAATCAGATAGAACTAGAGCATTCTGGGACAGGTCTTAGGCGCTCTGAATAAAGCAAAGAGCTGTTTACCTCATAAAGTGCCATCCAGGGATCGCTGGGTGGCTCAGCGGTTTAGTGCCACCTTTGGCCCAGGGCGTGATCCTGGAGTCCCAGGATTGAGTTCCATGTCAGGCTCCCTGCATGGAGCCTGCTTCTCCCTCTGCCTGTGTCTCTGTCTCTCTCTGTGTGTGTGTGTGTATGTGTGTGTGTGTGTGTGTGTGTGTCAGGAATAAATAAATAAAATCTTAAAAAAAAGAATTTAAAGAAATAAATAAAGTGCCATCCATTACATCATGCCATTACTTGGTTGGCTTGTACTCTGTTGTGGGTCACTAAGACCCCAAATTTTGCTTTTTAAATGCTAGAAAGTTTGGACTCCTTTCATGACATTTTAAAATTCTTTTTATACAGTAGGCTGTTCACATATCTTGAAAGCTGCTAGTAATATCTTTTTTGAACTCTTGTTAAGATTTTACAATACAAGCTGTTACAGATCAAATAATTCACAAAGGTTTAAGGACAAGGCAAAAGTTAAGGGGTTCCTCCCCAGTCCCTACCCTGTCCATTCCTGATGTCCTTCATGTGAGCACTTTGGCAAAGCTTCTGCAGTGTTGCTCTGGAGGAAGCTTGACTAGAGAAGACAATAAAATGGGAGAAACATAATTACAGACATCCAACTTTTTTAAGACTATTTGTGTTACCAAATATGGAAGAGCTATAGTGTTTTTTTTAAAAAAAAAAAACTATTTTACAGAATCTTTGAGCTAGAAAGGACCTATTGGGCCCAACCTGACCATTTCTCAGGTGAAAAACTGAGGCAGAACATTTCAATGCCTTGCTCAAGACTACACAGTGAGTGCCAGGTGAGGCTGGAAAGCAGTGTCTTCCCTGGTCACCTCCCCAGGCCTCAGATCCAAGGCAGTAAGCCTTGCAGGGGACCATCCTGCACCCTGTGATTCCTTCACTCTATACCTAAAGCTGGCCAGGAGCCAGACACAGAATGGACCCTCCATAAAAATTGTCTTCCTTTATCCATCTCAACACTGCTCTCTGACGCACTCGAAGAAATGAAGTGAGTGTATAAGCAACACATTTAAATGGTGGGTGGCCCTAAAGTGAGGAAGGGGGTGCGAATCTGTCCTGTGTGACCATAATCAAGTAATTTAATTCCTCTGAATATTAATATCCAAAAATCAATGTCAACATAACCCTAGATAGCCAAATATAACACGGTGGATGTTAAAGCAACCTACAGGCTTTACTTTGTTATACAACTAATTGCCTAGGCATCTTTCCATAACAACTTATAGTTTGCAAAACATTTTCAGATGCATCAATTGATTTCATACTTAGAACAACACAGTAAAAGAAAGATGTAGGCATTAGCATTTATAAATGAGGAGACGCCGCCTATTCCTACAAGGTCACACAGCCAGTTAATGACAGCATGGGGACTGAGGAGCATTCTTCAACATCCAGTACAGGACTGTGTTCTATGGATAAAGGTTCAAGCCCTTTTCCCCACCTCTATGAGGAGACAATGTTCAAAGAGGCCAAGCACTGGATAGTCTACACCACATCCAGAGAGGATTGTCAGCGGATGAGAGCCCAGCAGCTCCATCCCCTTTCCCTGTTACCACTCACTAGAAGCAGAAGGTGAAGCGAGCAGCTGTGAAGTCACACACAGGATGTCTGAGCACCTGGAGCTTAGTCTGGCTTTTACCAACTTTCATTGCCCTTCCTGGTCCAGGATCACATAGCTGAAGCCGAAAGCCCATCCTTTGTCATGCATGGTCCCTAACAATCAAAACCCAGTGGCTCTTCCCAAGTTCCTTTCCATATACTATCAACATCCAAGCTGCTGACCCTCGTGGTCCCACCGATCTGGGCAAAGCCTCTCGGGAACACTACCTATTCTGACATCTTCATTTCTCTGCAGATGGCACTGCATTTGCCTGGCACACCTTCTCTAATTCTGAACCAAGAAGATGTAGAATTAGTCTAGAAGAATCAGTTCAAGTACTACCTCCTTTCTGATGACTCCCCTGTCCTCCAAGACATAGAGGATTTGTTTAGTTCTATACGCATCTGTTTTTACAAAGCACCTTGATAACAGCCATCACAGAGAGAGGCAGCATCTATATTGTACTGAGTTTTAGGAATGCCTTGAGGACAGAGGCTGTGTCTTACTGGGCACAATATTTGCACAAAGTCAGCTTTCAGTAAATGGCAGTCAGATAGATGGATGGATAAATGCCAACAGATGAGTGGCAGAATGATCTAGAAGTGCCTAGAGCTCAGTGGGGGTGTAATATGGTGGCTGGCTAGGAAATGGCATCTTTGAGTTCTGTGCATTTGGGCTTTTCTTGCACACAAGTGATCTTGGGCACATAAGTTAACTTCCCTGAACCTCAATCTTCTTAACACTGAAGTGCATTCCCTACTCTGCTACGGTCAGCTGGGAGTCCCAGGAGGCTGACGGAGAGAAACTCACCCTTGGCTTCCTGTTGAGTTTGGCCAGTGGGAGACAGCAGCAGATTCCGGCCAGGAGAAGCGTGAGAAGGGGTTTTCTGCACATCCACCACAGGGAACTGTGTGTTCCCTCCCTGTGCATCTCTTATACTGCGGAAGCCACAGTTCCCTTCTCACTAGCCCCGTGTCTGGGTCCCAGTGACCCCTGGATTCCCTGGCCCCTCCAGGACCAAGCATGGTAAAAGCACCCCCAGGTCCTCCACTTTCCTTTGTGGATTCCCTATATCCTGTTCATACCTTTTAAACCATCTCTTTATTAAACTTCTCAAATTACTAATTTGAGCATGCTGCTTCTTGCTGGAACCCCAACTGATACCGGGGGCAACATCTTCCATACTCCCCCAGGACCTTTGTGTAAGATTAAATGTAATCATTGGTGTAAGGCTCCTACTGAATACTCCCAGGGTCTCTGTGGCTAATTTATATGGTAAGCAGAGTTAATAATCTCTCCTATGTGGGTGAACACCAGCCACAAATAAAATATTGGTCCTATGCGAAGCGCTACAGAAATGTAGCTTCCAATAAATATTTCAAGGGAGAACCACGCTTAGAAAGGAGAGGCATCCGTTCTTGCACGTGTATGGGTGCCCTGAGCGGAGCCCACTGAGCAGGGGCTAACGTATCCTGGGTGCCCAAGGGAAGCACACAATTGCACACTAGGGAAAACCAGGCTCAGGATGTGTGTGCTCAGCTCCCCGGGGCAGACAGGATGGATCCTGACAGAAAGAGGACAGCATGTCAGGGGAAAGTACCCCCCCACACCCCACTCCAGAAATAAACCAATTATCTACCTGGATTGATTCTCTTCCCGTCACTTCCCCTAAGCTGGCACCTATATCCCGTTTTAACAAGAAATGACAGTAGCGTGTTCACCAGAATTAAAACATGATGTGTCTGGCTCAGTAACGAGTTTACTTTTCGTTTCCACAGGCTGAATTGAAGATCCCTCTTATTTGCGGGGCGCCTAGAACTATGAGCAGACAGTAAGTACTGTGACGTCACTGTGGGTCCCAATCTCCCCTCTCCTGGTGGAGGAGGAAGGGGTTAACATGCCCCCGTAGGAAGGGCATTTCCAGTTTCAGGGCCCAGCTGGAGAGGATGTGTGTGTTAGGGTTCACTGAGCGTGTTTCCCATAGCGCCAACGTTTTTTGTGGGCAGGCCACTCCTTGTCGCGCAGCATGGGATTGTGGCCTGGACAGTGACAAGATACCAGAGAATGCCAGAAAGGCACCCCAAAATACTACCTATCGCTTCATACCCCGGTGCAAGAAGGTAGAAGGTGTCTCTTTGTGGAGCACCAAGGGGGGTGATGTGGTCAGTTTAGGATATTCTAATGTGAATCTGATTCAGCAAAAAAATCCATCCTGGTCCTGATGTCTATGACTATAACAAATTAAAAAAAAAAAAAGCCTATGCTATTTTTTTTATTTTCTGCTATTTTTTTCTTACAACCTCCAAGTCGTAAGAAATATTTATCATGAAAAACACACCCACAAAAAAACTTTTATATTGAGAAAATTTGGTGTACTAATTTTAAAATCGATTTTACGTATCTATTTATTGGCTACATTCTGCCAGTTGGAAAGGTAGCACTGTTGTTTCTAATGTCATTGTATGAGACAAGGCATGAGTTTCCCAGTCAGGCAGACCTAGTATAAAGCCCTTGTCCTGCCCCATCATTTTATAGCTCTGTGATATTTGGGGAGTTACCTAACCTCCTCTCCAGGAAGCAGGATGTGGCCTGGAGAAGGAGGACTGACTGGTTTCTGGGTGGATTTCTGGTGCTGGGGGAAGCCCAAGGAACAACAGCTCAGGGTAACCAGGTGATGCCTGGGTCTCCCAGGTGGGTGCTGGAGGCAGGGGAGGTGTCCAGAGTGACATAGAGGCAGCAGCTCTAGCACCCCAGATGCCCACAGGTGGCGGGGGGGGGGGGTACCTGACACACAGCCAGGCTCAGGCCTGCTGCTTTTCTTCTTGCCACAGAAGTGCAGTGGGAGCTTCCTGGCACACAATTCACAGGTGGGCTCCATGTCTGGCTCAGAATCTAGCTTATGGAGCATCTCCTCTGCGCCAGGTGCCAGGTCTCCCTTCCTTTCTTTGATCCTACAGCAGCGAGTGGAGCCAGGGGGCAGGCACCGCTAACTTCTCTAAGCATCAGCTTCCTGGTCCAAGTGACTCCTTTGAGGCAGCACAGAAAGTGGGAAAGGAGCCAGGGCTGGAATTTGAGTCTGACTCCCAATCCAGTGCTCCTTCTGTTGATCCCAGCTCTGCAGGAAACTGAGAGAGACAGGAGGCCGGGCAGGCGAGGCAAGGGTAGGTCCGAGAGCTGGCTGATCCAGGGTAGCCTGACAAAGAGGATGAATTATAATCAGTGACGAAGGTGGCCGAGAGCAGCTTTATTGTAAGATAAACAAATAAATGGTCTGTGGCATGGAATAACATTAAGGCAGATGCATCCGCTTCCCACCCAACTGGGTGGCTTAGAACAAGGAAAAATATATTCCTTCACAGCTCATGGGGCTAGAAAGTCCGAAATCAAGGTGTTGGCTCACTTTGAGGCCTCAAGGGAAGATCCCTTCTGACCACCACTACCACTATCACCACCGCCCTGCCCCCGGCTTCTGGTGGCCCCAGGTCGGCTTGTGCCCGCATCACTCTGCCCTCAATGGTTGTTTCCTCTGTGTCTGTACCTTCTCTTCCTCTGCATGCCTCGGATCTCCCTCCTTTTCCTCTTATAAGGACATTTGTCATTGGGTTCAGGGCCCCCCTGGCTAATCCAGGATGATTTCATCTCAAGCTCCTTAATTTAATGACATCTGCAAAGACCCTTCTTCCTCATAAAGTCACAATCACAAGTGCCCAGGAATGGGGCATAGAAATATTTTAGGGCTGCCATTCAACCCACTATAGCAAGCTTCAATTTCAGACCCACCTCCTTCTTTGAGGGCCCTGTGGGATTACTTTGACGGTCTCAGCAGTATCTGCTATGAATTTCCAACTGGTTCTGGGGTTGAGAGTCCCTCTCCCACATCCCTGCTTCTGTTTCCTCCTGCGATTCCACTCTATGCCATCAGTCTCCTCCATAAAGAAAAGAGATGTCTCCACTTCATGAGGACTTTAGGTAGCCTTGGGTTTTAGTCAGACAGTTGATCTCTTGGCAATTGCATCTCATCAAACTTCCGAAAGGTAGCTTTAAGAGTCTGGTATTAAAGTTGTGTGGGTTATGAAGCTCACAGAGGACAGACCGAATCTTCATAATTTCAAAAATACTCCCTTTCTCCTCTTAGGATGCTGAATCGGCATCTGTATTTTCACAAGCTCCCCAGTTGATTTCTAGCTACATTAATGTTTGAGATGCACCTGACTATAACAGTGGCCCCCGGAACTGTCTCCCCGCAGGCATTCTCAAGAAGCAGCTACAGCATTCACCAAGATAGGACTCAGAGAAAGGAGTCACAGATAGGATGTTGCGTGAGGATAGTTTGGAAATTTATGACTCTACACACACACACACACACACACAGAGAGAGAGAGAGAGAGAGAGAGAGAGAGAGATTTTGCCCTGCTATGCCTTGGGGGAGCACTCCTTCCTCTGTGAAAATCATTAACCCAGTTAACTCAGGGCAGTAGATTTTAAACCTGACTGAACAATAGGATTATCAAGGAGGCTCAAATGGAAAACAATTTCAGTGTCCTTCCCCAGACCAAAGGAATCAGAATGCCTGGACAATGACTTTATTTATAACCCTTTAACTCAGTCTAACCTGCAGCTAGGGTTGCAGAATGCTGCTCCGAGAGGTTGTACAACTCTGTAACCTGGAATTTCTTGTCATTCTATAACTTAGAATCCTAAATGGTCTTTGTAGCTATGGCTAATTCCTTACTATCTCTCATTGGGCACTTTTATAATGGATGAATGAATGAGTGAACACAAATGAGAGGATGATATAGAGATAAATTACACATTTACTCACACATGTATATATACATATATATCCACATATGTGTGTGTATATATACACAAGTATGTGCATATGTATTTCCCTATAAATATGTTAGTTCAGTCAAAAATATTTACTGTGTATACACGGTGCTGGGCTTCAACCTAGGCGCCTCCCTTATAAAGATGAGGAAGATGTAGTCCCTACCCTCCAACCGTATGAGCTGTATGTTGGGCAGACCACTTTAGTCTCATGTAGCAAGTGATGGGAAAGCACCACCAATGCTAAGGAGTCTGGATGTCATCGTTCTAAATAACTTCTGAAATTAGCAGGCTATTTCATATTTAGTCTCCCTGCAACAAAGCTTTCAGCTTCTCTAACAATCGATCGAAGTATGTAAAGCCCACTCCTTGGTGCTGTTAGGGTAGACAGACCTGATTACTCCATTGGGGCTGATTAAAGGGGTCTTGGGGTTTGGTTCCAGGATCTCGTCATCATTCTGGACAGAACTGATAAGAACCCTGGTGCTACAATTCTACATGTTTTGAAAGAGTTGGAGGTCACTAGAGTGATTGCTTCTGGGCCCTTCCAGTAAGCAAATGCCCTGCCCTGGCCAGGCTGCTTCTGGCACTCAAGAGGGAGATGCGCTCAGAGATCCCAGACTGGAGACTGGTGGAGGGCAAGCACCCCTGCAGCATCCACTTTGAAATGAGCTGAAAAGGTGTGACAGCAAACTAGCTTTGTTCCTTGTTAAAATTATTCATAGTCCTCATGGAAATTTTAGAACATATGTGGAAGTACAAAAAAGAAAACAAAAGTCACCATTTATCCTAGCATACAAAAATAACCATGATTTTGCTGGAGGCTTCTGAAGCCATTTTTCTGTATCTTTGTGTAATATTTTCAAATTTCAACAAATCTATGTTTAAAACTTCTACTGTTTTCCTTCATTCAGTAAAACTGTTTTGTGTTATGAGCATGGTCCCATATTTTTGTCTTCTTCAAAACTGCAATGTTTTAAGGCTAGTGCTTAAATAAGCTTCACAATCCTTTATCCATAATTCCAAAGTCAAAGCCTTCAAAATACTGAAAACTATTTGTAACTAATTTGGCAGCAAAACTTGAGCTGCAATAAAATGAAGTTACGCATGTTCCTTCCTTTATCCCACTTACTGTGAATATATCTACATATTTCACAGGAGAAATATTAGTGTGTTTAATGACAACGCATTGCCTCAAAATTTACGGGGGAAATTACTAGTATCAGTACCCGCACAATATTACTTTCCTAAAATCCAAAATATTCTGAGTCCGTAGCCCTAAGACATTTGGATAAGGAATGGTGAACGTGTATTTTATCCAGTGGTTTATTTTATCTTGACCTTGGTGTTGGACATTTCAGTTGTTACCCATAAAGTTTTATGAGGCAGTTTTATTGCCAAGATTAAACTTTATACTCTGGGAGTATTAGAGAAGGCTGTGTCACTACGGTCCCTAGCATGCAATGCTGTGTGTCCTGTCACATGTAAAACTGTAACAAGTCTATGATTACACAGAGACACAGGTTCAATCATATTATCGGACAATAACCTATTTCTTCTCTTGCTTAAGAAAATTTGTCTTTCATATTCATTTACTTGGGCGAGAGGGTTTTTTTAAGATTTTATTTATTTATTTGAGAGAGAGCAGAACAAGACAGAGAGATAGAGAACATGAGCTTGGGGGAGGAGCAGAGACAAAGGGAGAAGCAGGCACCCCGCTGAGCAGGGAGTTAGATTTGGGGCTCAATCCCAGGACCCCGGGGATCATGACCCGAACTGAAGGCAGATTCTTAACTCACTGAGCCCCCCAGGCGCCCTTGCACAAGAGTTGTTTTTTGCTGTTATTGTTGTTGTTGTTTTTAAAGATTTTATTTATTTATTTATGAGAGACACAGAGAGAGAAAGAGAGAGAGAGAGAGAGAGAGGCAGAGACACAGGCAGAGGGAGAAGCAGGTTCCATGCAGGGAGCCTGACTTGGGACCCAATCCTGGGTCTCCAGGGTCATGCCCTGGGCTGAAGAAGGCGCTAAACCGCTGAGCCACCTGGGCTGCCCATGGGCAAGAGTTTTGATGGTAAACAAGGCAAACCAATAAAACAGATTGAAAGCTAGAGAGAGTCTTAGAGATATGGAATTCAAGCTCCCACCTGTCGCTGTAACCCCAGACTTGAGAGTCTTCATGAATACTCTCAGGATAAGGACTCACTACCTTCTGAGGCAGGGAGCTTAAATAGTGGAAGAAAGTTCCTGTTTGTATTGACACCAGCAAAGCTAACTTCAAGGCAGTGTTATTCATGGAACCTGTAATTATTTTACTAACCAGCGCCCCTCTGCAATACTTTTCCCACCTAAGTGGACAGTCTGTGCGAAAAGAAGGGTAAAGAGAATAAACAGTACTATAAACCAGGAGTGGCTACAGGCTGGCACACCACTAGCCATTTGCACAAGGATCTGTGCAGCCACTCATCACAAAACCCCACTCTCACGTCACCACATAAGAACGCCACCCAGGGTAAGAGGTTTCCCAATTCAGAGTCAGCTAAAGCCACATGTCTTGGATTCCAAAATCTATCATCATCGTGCTATATTGAACTGCTTCACGATGATTAAGAATATCATCTTTATGTATTCCTCACCAGGGGCACATTCCCAAACTGAACGATTGTTTTGCTTATGAGAGGCATATTTTCTCTTTGAAACCTTGTGTGATAAAAGCCACCCAATCGCTGGGTGGGGATGGATATCAGCTCCTCTCAAAAGAGCCCAGCTCAGTGTCTGGTACACAGGAGATGTCCAATAAATGATATTTCCCTCCATATGCATGCATGATAAAACTCCCTGTAAACTCTAGGTCATTATTTCCCTCCATGATCTATATGTACAACCCCTGCCTTCGACCTCAGGGAACAACTTTGTTTTGATTTGCAGGAATTCATAAGTGTAAATCCCACTGAATCTTGGGGAAAGGAGAAGCAGGAATTTTGGCATCCTGAGATCTGAGTCGTGCACCCAACAGAGTGTGGCTGCCTTCCTAGTTACCCAGAAGTAATTATGAACCAGCTTTCAGGCCAGCCAGGCCTATCCACTGGTGCTATCAGAGTCGCATAGCTAGCATTCAGCTTCGTGGTTGGCTGGTAATTAAAAAGCTTCAAGCTGTGAGAAACACAGCTGAGATACAGGGCCAGCGTTTGCCAGAGGTTGCACACACGGCCAGTGATTCCTGTGAGGGGTGGCAGGTGCTGCTGGTCCTGAGACTCATGGAGATGGGTGGGGGTGGGGCAATCCAGGACTTAAAGGTAGCCTCCTTTCCCTCTTAGTGGCAAAACTGCCAGCTGGTGAAGGAACTACCTGACTTAACTCATCTGCCACCACTCGGGAAACTTCCAGCTGAACAAACTTAGTCTCCTGCTGACTAGCCACAAGATTGGACATTTCATGCTTATGCCCTTTAAAAACATCACAAAGAAAAAATAATAATAAATAAATAAAAGAAAAATTAAAAATAAAATAAAAACATCACAAAGGATAGAGAAGGCTGTGACTTATTCTAATATTGAGTTTACTGCTAACATACAAGGAACATATATTCATTGGAGAAAATTTAAAAATACAAAGACAAGCATACAAAGGAAAATTACCATAACAGAACTACTGAAGAGTGGTTTACATTACTAGGTATCTTTTAAGGGTCTCTTCTAAAACTATGCATTCTATTTTGTTTCTTAATATTAACATAACATTTTTCCAATGTTGTTAAACTCATTTCCATAGCTATACAATCTCCCATCATTTAGACATGCCATATTTTATATTTTCCCACTACTAGAAAACAACACATCTCATGAACCAATTTGACAAGCTCTATTAATACCACCATGTCTTAAGATACTGTGTTTTATTACCTGGCAATTAGCAAAACCAACCACTGTGGGGAATCTCATAAGCCTCTGCTCCACAAGTGGTTTGGAGAACCTGACCCACGATGACAGTTTGTAATGATCACATAGTACTTGATTATGTAAATGTGCAGAGAAATTGAAAGTAAGGTCCAGCATTTCTGGTTGAGACCTTCATGAAGTCCAAACCACTAGTCACCCACCTATTCTAGTTTCCATATATCCAACATCCCCTACCAAAAAATATAGAAAGAGAGGAAAGTTGACTTCATGAAAACCTTTGGTCATGTCCAAATACATCTGATACCAAAAAGCTGAAAGGCTTTTCGAAAGCTGTGGATGGACATGATTTGGGACCAAAATCAGGAAGTCCTAGAAAAAGCTACTCATTAGAAAGAGCAAAAGGAATTTTCCAAAGGTCTGGCTGCCTGGAATCTAACAACTCCTGGTGAAGAGAGATCAGATCATGCACAAGAACACAAAACAAATATCAAGTTGAAATTAGGAGGCCCTCCTGCATGGTTTCTTGCTTTCCATTCTTCCCCATTACTTTTTTCAGAGGGAGGGGGGATATTTTTTAAGATACGTATTTTAACAGCTTAAAATCATTCTGCTGAACTAGTCAAAGAAGGGAAGTATTAAAGTCAAACATTTATTTAGCTCTCACAATGAGGAGGCCAAACACTTCCGTAATTAAGAGAGTGGGCTCTGGAGTGATCCTACTGGGATTATCAGCTCTGCCACTTACTGGCTGTGACATTTAAGGCAATTAATTAGCCTCTCTGAGCCTCGTTTTCTGTGTCTATTAAACGGAAGTAGTCGCTATCTCAAAGTGTTGTTGAGAAGGATAGTGACTTAATATAGGAGTATGTTTAGCCCTATGTCTGGCATAGAGGGTGCACTCCATAGATGTCCATAGATGTGGTAAATTGTACTGTCTGAACATAGCCACATGCTCTAGTGCAATGTGACCTGGATGCTTCCCATCAAAAGTGAATCTTTTTCTCCACCTTCTTTAACTTGTGTGGGCCTGTGACAGCACAGGCCAACGGAAGATGACAGAGGGGACCCTGTGCCAAGTCTGGAAAGAGGCTTTAACGGTCAGCTCTGCCTCCTGCCTTTGGAAGCTGGCTTCCACCAGTCATATGCTATGATCACCATGCTGGGACAAGTGTAAGCCATGTGTGAGAAGCCCCCATGGAGAGACTGGGAGGCTAAAGGGCATTAGGCAACAGACGTGAGCATCAGAAGGCCACCTTGGGTGTTCAGCCTGGCCCAACTTTGAGGTAACCACCTAAATGCAACAGCGTGACCGAGCCGCAGAGGAACCCTCCCAGCTGAGAACCAGGAGAGATAAAAATAAATCCTCGTTTCTAAGCCACTGCTTTGGAGTGATGAGTTATGCAACAATAGATGACTAGAATAGATATTGTCTACTATTTTTACGACCACAATTATTACTTCATGCAAGACCCTTTCCTATTGAATATTCAGCATATAATTTAGAGATTCTTACGGCTTGATATCCCACCTGAAAGAACATCCATTCTAGATGAGAATGGCAATAAATAACTAATAGTGGGTGAGCAGAATGCTAATAAAGGGTTCTTTGCTCCAAGTGGGTGCAAAGTGCTAAGGGGACACGAGAGTTATTCTGTCTGGAAACAAATCTTGGGAAAAGGGTGCAGTGGTTGGTAGAAGAGACATCCTCACGGAGGGGGTGACAGTCGAGCTGAGCTTGAAAGCTGATGGGATGTCACTGAGTGGCTAACAGAAGAGGGAGCAGGGACAGACTAACTACCATAGCTGGAAAAACTCTATAAGGATTTAACGTGAAGGGCTAACATTTAATTGACTGATGATTTGAATTTTATTCCTTAAAAACTGATTCTAAGTAATTGGAGAGAGAATTTCTTGGCGGTTTATGATGGATGGTAGACTTCCTACATCTCCGGATTGGTGAGGAAAAGAAGGTGCCACAATCTATAATCAGAAAGGTATAAGGGCCTGGGTTTGAGTTGCAACATTTAAAAACTCCACATTGATGGGATGGATTCTGCTGCCCCTTGATGTTGCCTTTCGGACAGGATGCAATTAAAGGCATTTGTGCTATTTGTGGACATTACTGGTTGTTTGAACAAAAATTCTTTGAATAATAAAATTCTACATCAGATCCCCGTCTGTGGACTTTTCTATAGATTCCATCAAAGATTCAAGAGATGTTTTGAGGAAGAAAGATGAGAATTTCCTCTGCCATCATTATTTTCTTCCTTTGGTTTCTTCAATTGCTTTAAATACTGATTAGAAACAAAACAATAGTCATAAAATATGCATAAAGTACAAAGAACAATAAAACAATTCAGATATGGGTGCTCATTCTGTTTTTAAAAATTATCGCTGCTTTTGAAGTTTCACCCACTTTACTGTGATCACAAATCCCCACCCCCACAGGGAACAACGGTCCTGAATTCTGCATAGATCCTTCACTTGCTTTTATTTTTCATTTACCACCTGTATTTGTATCATTAGAAATAATTTGTTTGGTTTTGCTTGGTTTTGAATCTTAGGCCCCCCCCAAAAAAAAATCATACCACAAGCTATATTTTGCACCCGGACTATCTGCTTTTGGCAGCTAGTTCCATCACTTAGCTATGAGATCTCGAGCAAGTTAGTAAATATCACTGTGCCTGTTTTCTCAACTGCAAAAATAAAATAATAATACTACCCACTTCTCATGAAGAAGCACTCATTTGTGTAAGACACTGAATATAGTGCTTGGAACATATAGTGTGGGCTCCATAAGTACTAGCTAGCTATTATTCCACATTCTGTTTTATGACTGTCCCAATTTATATTTCAAAGATGATCCATGCTACCATGGATAGCCATAAATCCTTTGATTTCATGGTTATATACTATTTCCTTATGTGCATAAAATACTATTTAATTATCCACTGTCTAGTCGATAGACATTGGGTTGTTCTCCAGATTCTGTTTATACCAGGTCTGCTTAGAACTTTCTAGTTTGAGCATATATTCTGGTCTTGGGGCACACATTCTAGAGTTATCTGTATATAGGGGTATAGTTTCAGAACTAAAATTGCTGGTTCATAGAGAAGGCATACCTTCAACTTTACTAGACAAAGTCACAGTTTCCAAAGCTGCCAGGCCATGGTTTACTTCCACAAGTGTGTAAATGACCTGGTTGTTTTACAACCTCATCTACCTCCATACTGGCAAGTTTCATTTCCACCCAACTGGGGGGGTGATTTTATTTTACCTTTGTTGATGACAGATGCAGTTAAGTATCTTTTCAAATATTTATTAGCAAGATGCCTGGGTGGCCCAGTCAGTTAGGTGTCTGGCTCTTAATTTCAGCTCCGGTCATGATCTCAGGGAACTGGGATTGAGCCCTGCATCAGGCTCTGCACTCAGAAGAGCATCTGCTTGAGAATTCTCTCTCCCTCTACCTCTGCGCCTCCACCCACACACTTGCTCTCTCTAAAATAAGTAAATAAATCTTTTTTTAAAACCCAGATATATTTGTTAGCTATCATTTTTCTCGTATGCATACAGTATTACCTAAATCTTTTGCCCACCTTTTTGTCAGACATTTTGTCTTTTTCATGTTGATCGATATGAGTAATTAATTTACTGTGTACATTTTTCACAATTTGGGACTTAAGTTTTCATTCTTCTTGGGTATTTCCTTTGATGACCATGATTTTGAAGCAGTGGAGTATACCAAATTTTTCTTTATGATTTCTTGAGTCTGTATATTGTTTCAAGAAACTTTGTTTCATTAAGTTATTGAATTCTATTGAATTCTGGACATCATAAAATTCACCTTTCTCTTCTAGGTCTTTCATCAGCTTGGACTTGGTTACTTTGTATATGAGATAAAGTAAGAAGGATTAATTTTTTTCACTCAGCTGCACAATTTTCTCAGTACCATATACAAGCAAGCGACTCCTTCCACTCTGATCTGCAGTGCCAGCTCTGTCATACACAGGTGGATCTTTTTCTGGGCTTTCCCTTTTTGTGCCATGATTAAAGTATCTACCCCAAGTCAACTACACAAGTCTTAATTAGTATAATATTATAGTAATTCATGATATCTCAGAATTCATGTTCTCTGTATGAACATCATCAGTGAGTTGGCTCTTAAGTGTTTACTTTTCAACTTAAATGTTAGGATCAGCTTGTCAAACACACACACACACACACACACACACCACTCTTGGGATTTTTATTGCATCTGTAGACAACTTTGAAGAGAAACAGCATCTTTATGACACTGTGTTTCCAGTCCATGAATATATCATGCATTTCCAGAGAGAGAGAGAGAGAGAGACAGAGACAGAGACAGAGAGAAAGTTCCTCAACATAATTTCATAATGTTTTACAATTTTCCCAAAAAATTGTGCTTTACAATCTTTTGAGAGATTTGTTTGGGGCATTTCACATATTTTTATGACACTGTAAATGTTAAGATACCAAAATTCCAGGCATTCCTGGGTGGCTCAGTAGGTTAAGTGACCGACTCTTGGTTTCTACTCAGGTCATGATCTCAGGGTCCTGAGATTGAGCCCCCTCTCAGGCTCAGTGCTCAGTGGGGAGTCTTACTTGAGATTCTCTCTCCCTCTCCCTCTCCTGCCTTCCACCCACCCCCATGCTCACTCTCTCTCTCTTTTTCTCTCTCTCTCTCTCACAAAAAATAATAAGATATCAAAGTTCCACGTTTTTGTGTTTGTCATTGGAAATACATTTTTAGAAATGATATAATACAACTGGTCTGATCATGCTTTATTAATTCTAATGTTGTTCAGTTTATTCTTTAAGGTTTACTATGTAGATGACAATATCATCTGCAAATGAATTTTATTTCGTCCTTTTCATTTTCTATACTTTTTTTATTCTTGCCTGGTGGCACTAGTTAGAATCTCCAAAACAAGGCTAAATTAAAGTAGTGATAGGGAGCACCCTTGTTCTCAGTCTTAAAGGGAATACTTTCAGTGTTTCAGAACAGAGCATGAGAGCTTGTTTCCAGATTTTGGTAGGCTTCAAATACCAGATTAAAGACACTAGGTCTTCAGGAGTCTGTTTATATTTATTTCAGATAAATATTAAATTTAATCATTTGTTTGTTGTGATGATTCTGTATATTTTCCCTTCTCTTTCTGTTAGTGTAATGATTTATATTGGTAGATTTTCTAATGCTCAACAAAACTAGAATATCTGGGATAAACACACCTTGGTCATGACATTATTATTTTCCAGCATATTGGCCCAATGAGTCCTTAATGGACATTAGTGAGAATGGCCTATAATCTTTCCTCTTACTCTCCTTGCTGGACTTTGGCAACGGGTTTGTGCTAGCTTTATCAAATGAGTTAGGGTGTTTACCAATTTTTCTATTCTTGACAAGAGTTTGTAGTATGGAATAAATTGTTCCTTTAGCAATAAAACTGTCTTGGACAGGTATTTCCTTGGGGGAAGATTTTCAACTACTGATTCAGTATCAGTGTCGGTCATAAAAAGTATCATTGTTGGTTAATAGTCCTTCATGGGTAATTTTTGTTGTTGTATATATTTTTCTAAATATATGTTTGTCACTGATATTCTTTGAGCATCTTAACCTCTGTTGTACCCATAGTTGTCTCCTTTTTCATTTCTAATTTTGTCTGTCATGCCTTCCCTTTTATTTCTGATCAAGCTTGCCACAGGGCATAAATTGTATTAGACCTCTCTGTTGTAATTCCATCCTCTATTTTGGTAACTTCTGCTCCTTGCTCCTGCCTTCTGTTTGTGTTCTTGGCATTATCCTTTTGTTGTATCACAGATCTACGAAGTTAGTGCACCAGTGATTAAATGTTAGCTTTTCTCTTTTTCTAATATAAATATTTCAGTTCTATATTTCTACATTATTTTTCTTTCTTAAATCTTTTTATTCTCACCGTCATTGATTCATTGACTCATCATGACTTGCTAATTTCCAAATAAATGTGGATTTTTTAATTGTCTTTTTGTCACTGATTTCTATATGGTGGTCATATAAAATAGTCCCCATGATACTATTTTTGTGAATTTTTTAGAGAATCTGAATTACGTTCAATTATAGGGCCATTTCCTTTCAATATGAAGAATACAATTTGGATTTTTTTTTTTAGTGTCAAGACTTATTATAAGAAAACACTTATTGGGCCAAAAAAATATTTATTTTCCCCTCATTCTTAAAATAATATCTTCATTGGACATATAATTCCAGGTTGACAGTTCAAACCAGAGTTATTTTTCTACACTCTGTTCACTAACCACTACTGTTATTAACTATTGCTGGAAATCAATTATCAACATAATTGCCACTCTTTTGAAAATAATATTTCTCTTCCACAGGATGCCTGTAGGTTCTTCTCTTTGTCTTTGGTTTTCTACAGTTTCACTATGATGTCTCTAGGTATGAATTTCTTATTTATCCTGCATTAAATACATTGCAATCCTGATTCTGTTTGGATGTTTTTTTTACCATTTCTGAGAACTAGTTCTTATACTGAAGCCTTTTCTTTTTTATTTAAATATGATGTACACACTTGGTTTATATTCTTTGTCTGATAAGTTTAACATCTTAAGACTCAGTACCTGATTCAGTTGTCTAGTGTTTCTTCCATCTTACTTTGGTGTTTTGTTATTTTAAGGTTATCCTATTTTGTCTGCATGCTCATTTTTCTTAGAAATTCCCACAAATTTGAAACACCACTTATTTATCTTCTCAAGTTGAAGATTTTTAGACAATCTAGGGTAAAATCCATGTGTATTTATGAATTCCTATGGGGAAACACTGTCCTCTTCACTCTGCACCAATGTTTGAGAGTGGGAAAGATGGGCTTCTCCCTAGTTCATTCTTAAACTGAGGCTCTCTTTAGACTCCAGTTTATAATGGGGTGGGATCTCATACTAGACTCTCCAGAGTATAGACTATCTGAGCCCTATTTCAAGTCCATCATGTTCTGTGAAGCCATGAAAATCAAAGACCATTTTTCCCTGTAGGAGCAATGCCAGCAAGGAGAGAGCTGGCTTCTGTGTTCTGCTTCCATTTCTGGGTTCTCATCTTCATTCAAATTTTGGGCTCTCCCTGGGAAGTCCTTACTTTTTCTAACAGTTGATTGCAAATAAGTTGCTTTTTTAAAACTGTTTTCTATGGAAGATTTACTCAGGTATCTAGCTTATTATGCTATAAGAAATCAAAGACATTCTCCCTATGGAATTCAATTTTTTAAACTGTGTTTTGATAAAAATTTAATTAAATAGAGAATAAAAGAGAATTTTCATGTTTTCAGTTTTATCAATGATGTTCTTATTTTTATATAAAGAAAAATAACACATCCCTAGAACTGGTGTGTTCTTTGCTTGATGGGATTCATCAAGGTTTTGCAAATGCTCATTCAATGATCATGAATTAAGCTCTTCCTACATGCCAGACTTTGTGCTATTCATATTTGAATACATTATCTCATTAGATTTAATCTTCAGAAATAAAGGATTCAGGGGCTACCCTATTCATTAAAGTGGAAAAACTATCAGACAGCATTCTGTGCAAAGCTAGTATTGCCTGCCATGTGCCCAGCAATATTAATAGGATCGTGGGTGTCTGACAAATTAATCTTTACATGCATGAATGAACAAACAAATAAATAAACACATCAGTAAATAAATCTAAAATACATGAACATCCCTAAATGGTGTTATGGAATGATTATGGAATTTGGCTGTTACATAGGCTTTGCCAGTTGTTAAGATGAGAAGACTCAATTATTAACATCATCTCTCTGTGCTACAGATTCCTGAATCAGTGGGAGATAATAATACTCCACCTCATGGCATAAAAATAGGGATCAAATAGGTAATATATATGAAAAACATCAGTGTTAACTCACCCCCTCCCTCTTAATCAGTCAAATTCTATTGGGTGACTTCTCAGCTGTATGACCTAAAACAAATTACTACGCCTATGTGTTCCTCAGTTCTTCTATACAGTGTAGATAATAATAATACTAATCGTATTAAGTTATCCTAACTGCTAAATCATGACTTAATACAGGTAGAAAGCTTAGAAAGTGATCTTGAGGGCAGCCCAGGGGTCTCAGCGGTTTAGCGCCACCTTCAGCTTGGGGTGTGATCCTGAAGAACCCGGGATCGAGACCCACGGCCGGCTCCCAATGTGGAGCCTGCTTCTCCCTCCGCCTGTGTCTCTGCCTCTCTCTCTCTCTCTCTCTCTCTCTCTGTCATGAATGAATAAATAAAATCTTAAAAAAAAAGAACGTTATCTTGAACATAGTGATCCTCTGTAGAGTTTTAGCTCTGTTCAGTAGCTATTATTACCTCAATTTAAGAGAACACCTAAAAGGTACTAGGTTTTTTAATATAAGAAGTAAGATTTTAATTATTTAATTATTTATTTATTTATTTATTTATTTATTTATTTATTTATTTATGAGAGAGAGAGACTGTACAAGCAAGAGAGAATACTAGCAGGGGGGAGGGACAGAGGAAGAAGGGAAAGCAGACTCCCCACTGAGCAAGGAGCCCAACTTGGGGCTTGATTCCAGGACCCTGAGATCATAACCTGAGCCAAAAGTAAATGCTTAACCGACTGAGCTACCGAAGTACCCCAAGATATAAGATTTTTTAAAAAAAACTTTGTTTTTTCTGGTTATAAATTAGGAACACTTTTCACGTGAAACACAAAGTCACAGAGGTACAGAAAAAAAAAGGTAAAAGTAGCCAAAAATGGACCTCATGTCAAAGATGACTGTATCATTCTATGTAAAGAAAAGTCTAAAAGGATCCACACTAAAACATTAATAGTGATCTCTCCATGTAGGATCAGGACAATTTTTAAATGGGCACATAATGGTGATGTTGGTAAATATAGATATGAATATAGGACTATTCAAGCTATATATGCATATGTAGAGATATCCATCTGTCTCTTTATAATTCAGTCATTGAAAAAGGATCAGTTAGCAATGTTTAAATTAAGACTAGTGAATCAATCCTTTATTATCTTCTTTAGCTATATATTAATCCAATCCAGTGTCTGTTCATTTGTGCATCCACTCATCCATTTATTTCCTGTGTACAAAGCCCCATGCTGTCTGCTAGGAGCAAATAGATGGAAACATCTCAGTCCTGAATTTAACAATCCTGAAGAGCTATTACAGCAATGAACCAGTAAGGAAGGAGTTTCTAAGCAATGATATATTAAGTACCAGCGGAAAATGAAGGGTAATGTGGGAGCACAGAAGTAAGGGCACCTATATATACTCAGGTAGGAAGAAAAGGTGAGAAGTATTATACTGAAGACAAGCAGGAGTTTGCCAGGTATATCTATGGAAGTAAAATTCTTTCATAGCCTAAGAATGCTTAGTAAGGTCTGAAAAACATGCTTCCTTTTGGGAAGACCACTGGTTCTGTCCTCCCAGGAAAACCAGACTTCCCTTCTCTAAGGGATAAAAATAACGGTATTAGCAGGACACTGAGGAGATTTTTAGTAAAAACCTAATGACTTTATTTTCTTTAGCTTTGGGCACTGAAGTGGAAGAGTCTAGGATTATAGATAGGGTAGCCAATGACTGGAAACCAGATAGCCTGAGTCCTTATCCTCTCTCCTGCCATTCACAAGTCCTTTGAACCCACATAAGATCTTTATGAGTCTTGGAATTCCTTATCTGAAAAAGGAATATAATAGGACCAGTTTTCTCCACCATCTTTCATATGTCGGATACTTGAAATGGCAGCGTGCTTGATTATGAAGACAGATGATTATGGTCTCTATGAAAGAAGATTATGTGAAAAGAGATTAAGCCTTGAAATCAACCAGACCATGGTCCCAATCTTTCCCCCATCACTTTCTAGATAAGGGTTACATTAAATAATGTATGTAAATCACATGGGAAATGCCTAGCATCAGATGCCTCTTAATTGTTAGTTCTTTGAACTTGGAGTCATAGATAGTAACAGCTCCAAAATTTAGTGACATTTGAGACTCAGATAAATTGTGCTAGTTACCTCATTTATAAAGCAGAGATGTCTCAAGATAGTGGTCCTCTGATGTCACCTGAGATAATATGTGGGGAAAGTCTTAATTAGTCCAGAGGAAACAAAATGATATGATGTGTTATTACATGATAATTTGTACAAAGAGATGCTTTGCTGAGAAGATCAGTAATAAGGTGAGGAGCCTGACCTATAACACCAGGATACAAGTGAAATATAAAACACAATGATGTGGGCAGCCCGGGTGGCTCAGCGGTTTAGTGCCAGCTTTAGTCCAGGGCCTGATCCTGGAGACCTGGAATCGGGTCCTGCATCAAGCTCCCTGCATGGAGCCTGCTTCTCCCTCTGCCTGTGTCTCTACCTCTGTGTGTGTGTGTGTGCGTGTGTCTCATGAATAAATAAATAAAATCGTAAAAAAAAAAAACCACAATGATGTATTCTAGTTTCTGACCTACACAGAAGGGGAACCTGCTAAGAGCTAGAGTCTGGAGAAAAGTCACAGCAGAACAAGTGAATTTGGAATGATTGGAGGTAGTGAAATGAGCACTGACTTAGTGCCTTTTCTATTCAGAATCTGACCCATACTGGCCTTTTGAGGATTGGGGCAAAAAATGTCTATGGGCTTTAGGGCAGCTAATGTGTCAGCATTCTTTACTTTTGTATCACTGTCACTTAGAATAGTGTCTCCTATAAGTCAGCTGAAGGCTGTAATGAAGCATTTTTTAAGTTAAATCCCTGTTCTGTGAAATGATTATATTACTTATCTCTCAGAATTATGGAGAAAGGCAGAAAAGGCCTCACCTAGGACATGGCAGGTACTCAATATACAGCCAGTTCTCTCTTTGCCTTGCTGAGGAGAGGCTCACCTCTGTATTACAGATGGATTTAATATGTCCTTTTCCTTTGAGTCCCACCAGAATGCTCAGTGAAATGGCGATAAACTAAGTGCTCTTTCAACTTTCAAAAGTCTCTGTCTAAAATTACCACCTTCTTCACCTGGGTGAATGATAACAAACAAACAACAATTTCTGCTAATAATATTCAAGATCCAAAGGGGGCAGATATCTAGCTACTCCCTAGCCCTAAAGAAATTTCAAATTCATAATCCACCACTTCAAATGCTTCATATAAAATACAGTTGATCCTTAAATAACATGGGTTTGAACAGCATGGGTTCACTTATATGTGGATTTTTTTAATAGCCACAGTATTATACTATATAATGCATTTTCTCTCCTTCACTTCTTGATAATATTTTATTTTCTCTAGCTAACTTTATTGTAAGAATACAGTATATAATACATTTAACATATGAAATGCATTAATTGACTTTTTTGTGTGATCGATAAGGCTTCCAGTCAACAGTGGGCTACTAGTAGTTAAGTTTTGGGGGAGTCAAAAGTCAGGTGTGGATTTTTGACTGTGAGGGTGTGGGCTCCCCTCATTCCCACATTGTTCAAGGTTCAACTGTAGTCAGATAGGAGAAAGAAGTGGAAGACCTTGAAGTTTCCCCAACAAACCTGAGACTGTACCTGTACTTGCCAAGTCTCCCACTTGTCACCAGTCACAAAAGGAAACAGTTGACAGAAGAAATAATCTCTTTATGGACAGCAAGTTCTTGGTTGCAAATTCAAGGGCAGCCTAGGGTAATCCATGTCTCCTGTACATCATGGAAACTGGACTCACCCATTAAATGCTGACAAGTAAGACCCAGTCCCTGTCCTGGGCAGTCGACAGTCTAGGGCAAGCCTAAGGGATGCATAAATGACAATCCATATGGGGAATGCTGGGATTGAGGTGCACACAGTGTTCAGTGATGGCAACACACGAGTGTGGGAAAATCTACCTGAGGGGAGGGAGGAAGGTCCAGGAAGGCTGCCTTGAAAATATTTTCTAAAAAAAAAAAAGAAAAAGAAAAGAAAAGAAAAAATAGAAAAGAAAGAAAGAAAGAAAGAAAGAAAGAAAGAAAGAAAGAGAAAAGAAAAGAAAAGAAAAGAAAAGAAAGAAAAGAAAGAAAAAGAACTTCCCAACCTTGACTACAGTAGTGTAGTCATGCTCCCTGCCAAGAGGCACAGAGCGTGGTAGCTGGCTTCTGTCTCCTGTACTTGTCTTCCTTGGCCCAGGTTCACCAACTGTGAGGAATTTCTTCTTGACAAAACAGATTTTCCTGGGCACATCTGCTCCAAAGCTGATAGCTTGTCCTGAAAACCCATTATTGGACAATTTCACTCAATACCTCAAGGCGTGGGTCTATTTCCCCAGCTGACACATAAGGGCCATAGACAGTCTCTTCTTCAAAAACTCTCTGGGTTTGAAAATAAACCTCCACCTTTCACAGCTCAGCCTCTAATTTGCTTTTGGTTGTGTTGTATTTAAATGAAGCATTAAAGTTTAAAAAATGCTATTTGAATTTGAACATTTCCAAACAGATACATAAAACTGTAATGTGTGTGTGTGTGTGCATATATGCACCATTTTAAAAGTGCCCAACAAAAAAAAAATAAATAAATAAATAAATAAATAAATAAATAAATGTACCAAACATGTACCTGGTATATGCATTATGTCATAAAATCATCCTAAGGATGAAATGAGGATTAAATGTACTATTGTCTCCAAAGTTACACAGTTAAGTATGCAAACTCAAGCGTATCTGACTTAAGCATTTATGTCACTTCTACTTAACTCTGCTGATTTGTAATGTTCTTGCTTTGAGAAAGGGGAGGAATTGCTATTTCAAGAAGCATGCAGAATTTTAGAACAGCAGGGTTAAAAGTCCCCCCAAGCACATTCACTCACTTTGCAGGCGTGTAGTGAACTCTATTTCAGGCTGGGTACCAATGAGATGCTGAGACAGTGTGACAGGAGCATGTTGTCAACAATCCTCTCAGCCGTGCCTTCACACCACATCACTGGCTGTGAGAGGCAACAAGGGCTGGGTGCTTGGCATCACGGAGAGGACTGCCTGCCCCTTGGGCTGGAGCCCAGAGAGGAGGGGATCAAGGAAAGTCTTTCAAAGGAATTTTTCATCATTCTTTGCACACTGGCTTGTGGCCCAAGTTCTCACAGTACTTATTCACATTGGCCAAGATGTGGGAACAACGTGGACAGAAGGATAGATAAAGAAGGTGTGGTCTCTGCTTACCACTGAATATATTTGGGCCTAAAAAAGAACTAGTGCCAGATACAACAACATGGATGAGCCATGTGACATTATGCCAAGTGAGATAAGCCATAGAATCTCATGATTCCACACACATGAAATATCGAAAACAGTCAAATTCATAGAATCAATGGAGTAGAATGGTGAAAGGCTGGGGTAAGAGGGGGGAAACAGGAAGTCATTAATCAATAAGTACAGTTAAGCAAGATGAATTCAAGTTCTAGAAGTCTCCTATACAGCCTTGTACCTACAGTGACCAATACTGTATTGTTCACTTAAAAATTTGTTAAGAGTAGTGTAGATCTCATGTTCTTTCCACAATCAAATGAATTTTTTGAGAAGAGATTCAATTCGAGCACGACAAGAAGAACAAACAGTACATGTAAATGCATGAGACATGTGACAGTTGTCCAGCCATCAGCTGGATAACTTTCTAACCCTTGAGATCTAGCCAGGATTGGCACGAACACCTTTCTTATGCTTTGCAGCAGTTTAAAGCCTCATCTTAGAATTTTACGAATCCTAGCACAAGTAACTTCCCAGAAATATTCTGGTTCAGAGTGGAGGACAAGAACTGAGAAGCAGCAGGAAGATCTGACTCTCCTTACTATCACACTGAGCTATATTGTAGCCAGTGGGAAAAATAAAATCAGTAATTACTCACATGGTCTTTATTTTGAAATATGATTTTTTTTCAGAACAGATTTTTGCATGAATTTTTATTCGATTTTAAATATTGCTTTTCAGCCATATTCAGCTTGGTTACTATTGAGATTTTTTGGTGCCCCCTTAAATTTTGTTCCCAAAGTGAATGCCTGGGAGACCTGCCTCACTCTGGTCTCCCTGCTGAGTCTCCACCATGTTCTGGGCCTCAAGGTATAGCCTATCTGAGTGGAAACTGGAGCTCTGCTTTCTACTAGTGGAGAGATCTCATACCAATGATTAAGCCTCACTGTGCCTCAGTTTCCTCATCTACAAAACCGAGATGATACTAGCACAATAGCGGTTGTGAGGTGTACCTGAGTCAAGTGCATGGGATGTGATAGAAGAAGCCCCGACACGTAGTAAACATCATATTATTATGAGGGCACATAGGTATTATGAGCAATCATCATCCCGAGACTGACAGCCATTCTTTTGTCTCCATTTCTCACTGTAGCAGCAGCTGGGGTAAGTCTGGTCTGTGAAGAAAAGTAGTGAAGGGATGGAGACTTCATACTCGCCGCCACCCACCACTTAGCGCTCACCATCAGCAGACATCCATCCTTGCGGCCACATTTCCCTCCCACTCTACCTCCTCCCCACCCAGTGCTCAGCTTCCTGACACCCCCCTGGCTCCTCCATCTGCCCACCACCGTGTATGAACCCTTCTCACCCCCCTGTTCCTGTGTCACCCAAATTCCACTCTATATTATGCAGAAGACTCTGACCTTCTCAGTTCCTTCTTCCAAACTGTGTTGGAAATCCTGGGGCTGGTGTGCTAAATTAAGAATATGCAGATTATGACCTGCTGTCTGAGGAGGCACAAGGCACTGCACAGTGGGCAGGTAGTTCCCTTGGCTTCTCAACTCCCACTTTGGGGAAATGAAAAGCCTGGGGCCATTTTGATTGGAGGTGCAGTTTCAACACACTCACACAAAGGAGACAAAGTCACAAGATTTATTAGGTACAGATCTCAGGATAGGGATTCAATGAACCAGAGGTGGGAGCAGTCCTCTGTCCACCCCCCCCCACTCCCCCACCCCCCCCACCTCCGTCATGAGCGCAGAAGAGAGAGAACAGGATCGTGCCTACTACTTATAAAGTGGTTGGGCAGAGGTCACTAACTTTTCCTAGGCTAACTCTAAGTGGTTATTTGAAAAGGTGCCCCCAAGAAAAAGCAAAGCAGGAACTTGTGGCAAGCATCCTAAATTCAAGTGCTTATCTCAACGTCCAGACTCTAGGTGTGAGCAGGTTGTCATACTGTAAAATGCCTGGGCCACAATGCAGGATGGCTGTTTTCTGGTCACACAAACCAAGCATCACAGAGCCAAGCTCATCAGGGTTGACAACAGAAAAAGGGATATCCGTGTACAATGATCTAGGGACCTACGGTGATGAACAACATAGGAGATCAAAGAACCAAGGAACTGCGAGGTATTTGGTGTGGATGCCCAGAGATGTCATGGTGGGATTTCTCTGGGAATCTAGGCATAGCTCTGGGACACTGAAAATTTACAATTGTGTTGTTGCTGTGGAATGTCATGACCTAGTTTTGAATGCTTATCCGGGGTGTATCAGAAAGTGAAGGAAGTCAGAGGTTATTGGGATGCTGGTACACACGTCCACCCTGTGACCATCCTGTTATTATACACCTGTGTATGGCAGTGTATCTTTCCCTGGTGCATTGCCTTTTGTTACTTGTGGCACCTATCCTCGTGGCAGCAGGAAATTCTGAGCTGGTAGTGATAGGTAAGAGAAAGGAGATCAGTCACTATAGACAACCATGATAGGCTGTTTTCTTGTTTCTGGACAGCAGACCCTAAAAGGCAAAGACTATGTCTCTCTGGTCACCTCTGTGTCGCCTGTACGTAGCACAGAACCTAACACAAAGTAGGTGTTCAATAAGCATTTGTTGATGGATTTATTGCTAGAAAAGTTGTCTGAAAGGTGAAGGGAAACTAAAGATGAAATCTGATGGACTGTGAAGTCATACGAGTTCCTCCTCCTGCAGTCATGCCAGGGAGAAGAAACTAGGAAGAGGGATCTGCTCCTTTCAAGAGGATCCATTCTTCTCCAGATGACATGAGTTAGAAATACAATTGGCAAAGGGAACCATGAGGCCAGAATCACAAAACAGCCAATATCCAGGACATTTATGTCCGGCAGTTGGACCAGCCACTTTTAAGCATCATGTCTGTGTGTGTGTCTGCCTACGTGTGTGCATATAGCTGGGTTTTGTGTTAGATCCACCAGCCATCCAACAGTATGGACTTACAGATACCCACTAAAATAAAAAGTTTTAAATTGGGACTCACAGCCTCGCGACGCTTACCATTTTAAGTGACCTTCAGCATCCAGTGTCTTCCACTGTCTTACTTAGCTTTTCCTGCAGCTCTGTAAGAATATTGGGGCAAATAGACAAATTCCCACCTTGGAGCTGACTGAAAATTCAGATATGAAATCACAGTGCAGCCCAATGAGATGGGTTGGGTCATTGTCTTTTGCATTTAAAAAAAAAAAATTCTGTGAAATGGATGGGGAGATGGAAACTCAAACATTCCAAGCTTCCCCAAATTCGTACAGGTCCCATGGGTGGCAGTGCCAGGACTCACACTAGCAAAGTCAGACGGCCTGGGTTTTCTTTTTAAAGCCCATATCCCTCCTCACTGTTGCCTCCCTGCCCCTGCCCGGTAGCCTACTCTGCCTGGAATGACCTCCCTCTCCAACAGGGCCACCTCTGGGTTGTAAACCTGTAAATCAGATGACTCTCCCACAAAATGTGTCCTTTGTTCTCCCAGACCTCCCTGGACGGCCTCTCTGTCCCCACTCACTCCCACTCTGCCTCTTCGTCTCAGTCAGCAGCTCCCTGAGGCCAAGCGCGAAGTCACGGTCAGTTGCATGTGGCAGGTACCTGGCAGGAGGCACTGGGCGCGAAGTCAGAATGCATATGGCAGGATAAGCTGAAAATAGTAAAGGCCTGCACGTATGTCAGATTTGCTTATTTATTTTTACCCTCTTACCTTCTTTTCCAAAACTGACTTAAAAATATGTATGTCTCGTGTTAGTTGCTGTAGGAGTGTTTTCGAGAATGCCAAATTAATGGATGAGGTATTTGAATGATGCACTTCTGTCATCCATTCCTTCGTTTACTTCCTCACTCAGATGGAGAGGTCTGACACTTGTCTGAGCAGCATGTCCAGCAGCTGGGGAAGCACATCCCCTCGGGCTCCCGGGGCATGGAGCACACCAGAGTATCCACTACAGAGAACCTCAGTATGGCTTAGACTCCATCCTGAGGGCAATCAGGGATCCATCAAAGTGAGAATGATGTGTGCAGTTCACCTCCCGCTCCCTGTAAACTCTTGTTTTCTGAGGTCACGCTGGGCCCTCCGTGCAGACCCAGATTTAAGACTGGGTCTTTTGGAACTACCCAGTTGCCTCTGCCTCCCCTGAGTCTTCTGCTCCAAGCAGCATGACTTTTGCAATGCACTGCAACTATCCGTGCCCCCGTGCCAGTCCTCTATCCCGGGGGGCCTGTGGAACCCCCTGAGCACCCTGAACCCCCTCAGCCAAGCAGCCAGGTTCTTCCTCCCCACCTTCCCTCAAGGAGCCAATTCCTCTGTACTTAAGGGTTCACATTGGACTTGAAAGCACAATCTTATTCCCCTACAGCTTTAAGACACCCAGGGCAAAATTCATTCTGATCTCATACTTGATTATCATTTCACGTGGAAGATGGCCCTGATGTGCTCAGAGGTTAGCAGGGTGGGCAAGCTTCCAGAGGCAGCTGCCCTGAGCTCCTCTTAACTGTGGCTTCACCTCCAGCTGGAGTAAAGTTCTGCCTCTGAAGTTGGAAGCACCAGCTCCCAGGCGAGCGCTTCCCGCTGGTTTCAAGCATCTGCTTTTCATCTGCCTGTAAGTCAGTCTCACGTTGCTGTTTTGGGGTGTCACCAGGAGGATGGTTGTTAGGCAAGGAAGCAGAAGCCTGCAGTGCTTGGGAGAGGCACGCGCGTGATGAAAAGGAGTGAGGCCCATCGTCGCAGCTCACGCCTGCACCGCCGTGTGCAGCCTGCATCTCACGTCTCCACCTGGGCGCTGCAGCCCAGCAACAGGATCCCTGTTTTATAAGTGAGCCGGGGTGACGAATTTTTATGCTGCTAGGTTGCTCAATAGTTAGCAACAGAGGAAGAGTTGTGATACAGGATGGATGTGTGTGTGTGTGTGTGTGTGTGTGTGTGTGTGTGTGCACATGACCAGAGAGAAAACTTTTAGTCCAGCATCCTGCCCACACCCCAATAATCACCCTGGCAGAGATTCCAGAGCCAGAAGCTCCCTCACTGCCTCACAAGTGAGACTCCAGTGTTGATGTTAAAGACCGAAGAAAAATAGTCTGTTCAGCTTTATGTAGGAGGTGGCGTGGGGTAATGAAACAGAACCCAGACTTTAGAAATTGGACAGTTCTGGAGCTGGTGTCAGTGGCTCTGCTTTACATGGGACACCGCAAGGACAGCTTAAGTGGTGACAATGTCCTCAGGGGGGAAGGTCTGGAAAACCCCCAGAGTGGTGCCATCCAGCAGGACTTCCTGTAGTAATGGAAATATTCCAAAGCAGGCCTCACCAATATGGTTCGCCACATGTGGATGTGGAGAGCTTAACATGTGTCTAGGGCAACTGAGGAACTGAATTTTTATTTTATTATTTTGCTATTAAGTAGCCGCATGAGCATATGGTTGCTATATTGGGCCGTACAGAAATAGAAGCTACAAATTTATAGGTCTCATGTGTTCTCCATGACAACTTTGTGAGTTACATGGTGCAGAAAGTCCACTCTCATTTTATTGACAAGCAAATGGAGTCTCAAAGGAGATCCTGGTAAGATCTCACCCCCTCCGCTGGCCCCTGAGTTAGGGAGCTATAGGCAGCCCCCTCCTCTTCAATCCAGCAGGGCACATGCAAGCCCTGAGGCCAGTCAGGCACTGCCTGAGCAGAGAAAGCGCTTTGCACAATGAGCCAAAGCCACTGACAAAATATTATTCAACGTGGCAGTGCTAAGGCTTTCTGTCTAAACCATTTCCCATCACCAACGGGAGAGTGCTGGCTGTAAGACGCTCAGAGTTGTTCAATCAGTCTCACGGAGGCTCACTCAGCAGTACAGGAAAGGGCTTTGCACTGGCCAGAAATGTCTCCAGCTCACCATATCAAGACTGTTTTTGAAATTCCTTGAATGCAATGGATTTTGGCCTTGAACTATACCAGCATTGTGGGGGTGAGGATGGCATTTATTGCGGGCTGAATTGTGTTCCCCTCACCCCACCGATACCATATGTCGAAGTCCTAACCCCCAGCACCTTGGTGCGTCACTGTATTTGGAGAAAAGGACTTTAAAGAATTAATGAAGGTAAAAATGAGGTCATTCGGGTGGGCCCTGATCCAATATAAGTGGTGTCCTTATAAAAAGGGGGAACTATGGACATAGGTGTACACAGGGGGACAACCATGTGAAGACACAGAGAGGAAGATGGCCATGCCAGCTGGGGAAGGAGGCCTCAGGAGAAAGAATCCTGCCCACACCCTGCCTCAGACTCCTGGACTCTAAAACTGTGAGAAAATAAATTTCTGCCTTTTAAGCCACGAGATCTGCAGTTCTCTCTTATGGCAGCCCCAGCAAACTACTACATTTATTTATTTTTATTTGATAAATCTTCCCAGATGATTCTAGCAAGCAGCATGGGCAAAGAATCCGGCTCTAATTCACTAAAGAATGACAGTCATTAACAACACCCATGTCAGCAGCAAGGATGACGGTAATAAATTAAAGCTTTTCACAGTGACTACACCACCGTCACGTACATTTTCACCAAGTGGTGAGGGTTAGTCATTCTTCCCACTCGACACATAAGCACCTGGAGCCTCGGAGAGTGGAGTTTGTTGAAGTTCACAGAGTCCCTAAATAACAAAGCCAGGGCACATACCCTAGGTCCTGGACTCCTTAATCAGATGAGCTGCTTTTCACCAAAACCACATCTGAGCAGGGTGGCTGGTATGTCCAATTTGCCCACAACAGTCCAAGTTCACACTGTTTCCCCAGAGCAGTTAGGAATGGTGCTCCCTTTCTCTCTCAAAAGCACTGAGAGAAGTTTTTGCAATGTATAACATGGTCACCTTATGAGTGGGTCACATTGATTGTAAAAGCCGCCCCCCCACCCCAGGAGGTTATGAGTCCTCAGGAGAGTGCAGCAGCTGTCTCTTTGGTAAGGGAATGTCCTCGAGCAATTGATGGTTCCATGGGCATGGCTACTGGTGTGGACACAGGCTGGATGATGGGCTGTAGCTTGAAGGACAAGGTGAGTTTGAGCGCTCCGTGCAGGACACCAGTGCTTTGCCTGACCTACCACTGTCTTACCGTGGGAGCTTAGGTCAGAAGAAGGATCCGTCTAGACAACCTGGAGCTCATTCCAGCTTTAATTCTCTAGCTAATTTGATAAGTGCTGAATATGTTTAAGGGGCTGTGGGCGGGAGCAGGCAATAAAAGAGGAATGATCCACATGGCCCGGGGTCTTCTGGGGAGGTGGGACGTGTGTATACTTCTTATATTCTGTCTCCAAACATCTGGAATATGTATTGCTAGTTTGTCACAATAACAAACAAACCCCAGAAAGATCAGTTGCTTAAGGCATGAAGGCTTATTGTTTTGTTCACACACAGTTTGCTATGAGTCAGGCAGTTCCCCAGGATAGATCCCTTCATGCAGTGGTTTATGGATGCAAGCTGGCATCTGAGCTTTAGCACCTGGAGCAGGTGTCCTGGGCTAGGGGAGGGGATAGAGAGCCAGTGGGTGATGACACACTTCCCTTTTAACTCACACCCCACTGTCCAGCACAGTTGGATGGCCCCAGATGGCCACAAGGTTGCTTTGATCATCCCTACCCTTCAAACTATAGTCCTAATCCAGCACTTCAACCTCATGGCCTGCAACCTCCTGCCTGCATAACCAAGCTCCAGACCCACTCTCAGGGCATGATAGGGAAGCTGCCTCCATGCCTGCATCAGTCACCCCCTCCTGCCACATCTCCCCTCTGCCCAGCACCACTCAGGCCCCAAGGTCCATGCAGGTGGTTCCTGCTTGTGCGAGTTTCCTAGGGCTGCTGTAACAAATTACCACAAATTTGGATGGCTTAAAGCAGCAAACATTTATTCTCTCACGGTTCTAGAGAAGTCTGAAATCAAGACTCTTGGATGAGTCATGCTCTCTCTTCTAACTTCCAGTGGTTGCTGGTGGTTCTTTACATTCCTTGGCTTGCCACTGCATCACATCCATCTTTGCTTCCAGAATCATATGGCTTTCTGCCCTCTATGCATCAGTGTCTTCACATGGGGCCCTCCTCTGTGTGTCCGTCTCTGTGTCTCTTCTCTCCTTACCAAGATATCAGTCTTATTGGATTTAGGCCCCACCCTATCTGAGTATGACCTCAGCTTAAAGCTTCATGACATCTGCAAAGACCCTATTTCCAAACAAGGGCATATTCACAGAGACTGGGGGTTAGGACTTCCATGTGTGTTTTTGGAGGACATAAGGCAGCCCAAATGGCTGCTGAGAAGTCTCCCCAGGCACCTATGAGCAGAACCACTGCCCCCACCTCTGTGTTCTCGTGGGTCACATGCCGCATCCCTGAGCGTGCCATTGGTGCCAGTGTGGAACTCTGTGGTTTGCACACCTCTCTTTCCCATTTTGCAAACAAGGACAATGCCTTCTGCACACTGTGTGCTCCGGCACCATCTTACCATGCCTGACCCCGTCCAGGGCAGCCTGGTCTAGAAGAGCACTGGCTTTCTAGAGAGGTTTGAATTTCAACTCCAATTCTGCCAATTTCTAGCCATGTGATTTGGGGCAGGGCAAGGTACTCAACTTATAAGAATTTCCGTTTCTTCATCTTTAAGTTGGAAATAATAACCCAACCAAACCAGCTTAAGGCACAAAAGAAATTTATTCTTCCTTGAAGAATACCCGGCCCAACAGCACATTTTACCAAATTTCCTTCCAGCAGTTATGTTCTCCGATCTTTCCTCGTCTCTAATGACTTTCACTAATCTGAATGAGTCTGAAGGGAAAAGTCAAATTGTCTCCTGAGCTCTGCACCAGAAGGAAGCAAAAAATCTTCAGAAGGCTGAACAGTGACAGGTGTTTCAAAAAACCAAAGTTTGATTGGGAAAGCTGGAAACACAGAGGTGCCTCTCAGAAGCAGTAGGGCAACCGAAGTACTTAAATTAATTAGCGCTAAAAATGCAGTCTTTCAGAGAATGGCGTAAGCCCAGTAGGCACAATCCAGGCTGTGGAGAGATTTTCTCTTCCGTTAGATCAAACATGGGGAGGTGGAAGGCATGAAGCTTGAGGAAATGACAGGCAAATGCAGTAAATAGAACTAATTAACTTCAGCTTCATTCTCCAGGTTACAAAGGGCGGAGCCTGCACAGCAAGCTGGCAGGGAAGCTGCAGGGTCTCTGGGCCCGCCTGTGACAGGGGATAACTTGTAAGACGCCTCCCAAAGTGACAGCCCAGGTGTTCTCTCTGGTCTGAAGCTTCCTGGGAGCTACTTTTTCAGGGCAAATATTCAGTCTTCCTCTTTCTATCTCTTCTCAGTGTCCCCTCTTTTCTCAGAGGTTGACCCTAGTGACCCTAGTGACCTCCATCCCCCTTCTCTGGCACTGACCAGGGTCAGGGAGTATCATGCAACGATTAAGGACAGGGTGCACGGTGTGGGGTACAACCGTCAGTCTGAACACAGTCTGTGAGATTTTGGAAGGATACTTCTCCACTCTGTGACTCATTTTCCTTGTCTGTAAGATGGGAGTCCTAATTCTAACCTCGCTGGTTGTCCTAAAGACTAATGAGAATATGTAAACCCAACACAGAGCTTATCATCTTTATGTAACAGAGCACCCAATTTATTTACCCTGTCCCATTACAACCAACCTCACAGGGTTGGACACAGGGAGCAAGTGTGTATGAAAGCACATAGCAAGGCCTTGCACCTCTCAAGATGAGAATGCCCATCCCATTGGCACCGTGTGGGTGAGTTCTTCCTGCTTCTTGCATATGTATCTTTCAGCCCAGGAACATCCCTGCTGTTGGAAAGGATGTGGAGCAGTTATAAAAGCACGAAGTGGAAAGATGGCAGCATTCTTGGTCTTCAGAGAACTTGCAGCACCCAAGACGGCATCATAGTCCAGAGGAAAGAGTTCCAGTTGTAGGGTCAGATGCTCCCAGCTTGAATGTGCCACCTCCACCAAGTTGCTCATTTTATGTCCCTCCCCTTCATGCCACAATCACACAGGGAGCAAAAATCAAATGAGGGAGTGTGGATGACAGGTGAATGTATCACCTGGCCCATAGCACATCTCAGTAAAGGCTGGCTTCCATCAGATCCCAAGAGAACCCCAGCCCTGTGCCAAAGATAGTGACAATGGTAACCATAGTGAACAGCCCAAAGACAGTGGTCTCAACCTGAGGAAGTGCAGGCCTTAACAACATTTAACAAAGCTCAGTTCTAGAAATGGACTTCCAGATTTCTATTGGGAGGGACCTAGCCAAATTTGCTTATTGGAGCCAAAGTTTGAGAAGTGGCAAGGGTGTTGAAAGTGGTAGAACTAAAAATGGAGAATTTGAGTCATGTGGCATGACTCTTTTAATACTAGGAATGTTCTGGAATACAAGCAGTGAGTCTATTGTGTTTGAGAAGTATGGTCAATGTGGACCAACAGAACTTACCAAGAGATGAGGAAAGCAATCGTGAGACACTGGGCTACACCTTGAAAGCCACTCCTCCTGGGGTGACAACATGACAGAGGAAGCAGATACCCCACAAATAATGATACAAAGGTCAGATATTCTGGATGAAAGGTGAATTTTGCAATACGTGTGAAGTGCTGTGCAAACTTCCAGGACAAAATCAGAAGTCCCCATCCTCCTCTTTCGTGTCCCTTCACATGGAGGACCCATTAGAGCTGGGCATGTTGTCTGCACCCTTCATGGAACAGGAAACAGGCAAAGGCGAAGGTGGGTGTGGCAGAGGCCAGCTGGGAGTAGTGAACAGGTATTTTGGAGTGAAAATCTCCAAGATCAGCAACGGCTTAGTCTGGGAGCATCAAATAGTAGAGAATGAATCCTGGACCCCTTGACTGCACAACTGGGTGAGAGAAGGTGCTGTTTACAGAACCAAAGAAGCCTGAGGAGATGGACATTTGAAAGATGTGACTTACATATTGGATATTTCAATTGTTAGATGCCTGTCGGGCATCCCGCGGGAGACACCAGTTGGCTACCTATGCAAGAACCACTCATGCCTTCAACCACATCTAATACTACAACTTGATCTGCGAATCAGATGCACACACACTGGGTGAGCCCTCGATTCAGTAAAAGAGGATCATCAAAAGGCCTCAGAAGCAGGCACATCTGAATCCCTATTCCATTGTCCATTAGCTGTGTGACATCTGAAGGCCGATCAGGAAAATCCTTTGGCTATTTGAGCTCCACTCAAAAGGAGATATAATTCCTCTGTTACTAGTGGCTTTGGGAATGAAAGATGGAAAACCAATTGCCAGACGTTGTCATTGAACTAATTCCTCTTTTGCTTCATTTCCCTCTTTCTCCTCTATCACCCCAATTACATGGCAATGAGCTGAAGGGAATTAATATTAGATGTGTAATTAAAGATCATTGAAATAGTTATGTAATGTTGAAAGGTTTATTTTGTGGGGGGGGGGGCTTTATTTCAAGTTCCTGACTATTTCATAGATAGACCAGTCAATAAATAGATGGCTATAGGCATAAAGGGAGATGATAGATAGCAAAAGATGGCCCTATCTATATGGATCTATCTATCAAGATACAGATACATAAATAACACAGACATAGACCAAGTGTTCTCATCTTACTGTCAGACAACATGGTGGTCTGAAAAGTTTCTACTCTCCTGTGATTGTGATCATTCCTCTCCAGCCATTTCATTTCCTGTTCCATGTCTGTCTGAGCAAATACAGTTATGGGGATATCTGTCTCCCCTCCACTGCCTCTAGTTTCTGGCCTCTGCTTCACCGTCTGCTACCTGCCCAACCACAGAACACAATTAAATGACTTTCCATGGTAGGCAGCTGGAGCGCTTGGCCTTTGTGAGACAGGATGCCCACCTTAGGCAGCTTGGAAATGTTTTTCTATCAATGTGCTCTGGGCAGGGAGTCACTCAGACAATGCCTATATCCTGTGGGGTTTGTTAGGAGCTGACCTCATCATCTTGACCCCAAGATGACCAGGCACCAGGAGGAGCAGGAGGGAAATGAATGGAAGGCCAGAAGAGAAGGCTATCATTATGCCATGATGGGGAGTGACAGTGGATTGAGACATGCTGATTCCCTAAAGTGGCTCTGGCATTTGATGTGATACGGTAGAGGGTGGAGGGCATCTTCTCTTGTTCTTCTCCTCTGTACTTACTCTAACACCTTCATTACAACCCTCATTCACATGCCCATCCATTTATTCATTCACTCAGCAAATGTACATGGAGATAATTGTACTTGGAGATAAACATCACCCTCCATCCTGTTGCCTATTTAAGGGCCTATCCACAATGGCTTACATAGGACAATAGTGCCTGCCTGGCTTGCAGTAGGTACCCCATAAATAATGAATTATTGGTATAATTGCTAAAGAAATGTGTGAATTTGTGATTGAATGAAAGGATGGACAGATTAAAGAATGAACGAGGATGGATGCTCAGACCAGCCTACGAGATTGTGGATTGTGTGGGTAGGAAACGGGAATGAGGCATGTTGGCAAAAGGAAGATAAATATTCCCACTCTTACTGTGTTGCTATAATTAGTTTTATTGGCTCCTCCCTTTCTAGAGTTCACAGTCTATTTGGAGAGAGAGTGTCTCCATAATTTCTGAATCTACAAGCCATAGTGCAGGACTCAGCATAGAGAAGAAAGGAAGAGCAGCATTAGTGAAGTAGGCATAGGATGGATCCCCGCTCCACCACTGCCACCTGTGAGAGCCTGAGCCTCCTGGAGCCCTGGGCTCCCCATTGTGTCCTCTGTAAAATGAGGGTCAGGAAAGTCTATCTCTGTTTATCTCTCAGAGTGGTCATAGAGTCCAAATGGACAAACATGTAATACTAAGTTGTTAACCAGCAAGAAAACTTGTTCAGAGGAAGTTTGTTTCTTGTTCCGTCAGCAGACAGAAGGAAAAATGCATACAAAACTAACCAAATCCAACTTGGATGCACAATGTTTAATTGGCATCCACAAGGAAGAGGAATTTTCACAGAAAATAACCCAACTCCTAGAGTGGGAACATAGTGAGACTATTCCAGTGTGTTCTTTAATTATTGTCAATCTTTCCCAATCGGGACCCTCAGCCCTCAGAGGTCTTCCTATTCAGTACTTCTCAGACATTGTGCATGGCCTGGGGCTGGATGACAACATCAGAAGCACTGGCTGGGGCTTTTCTATTTTTAAATTTTTTACAAAATCTCTCTAGGTGTTGAAAAAACGGAGTTCCTGGGTCTCTCTCATGGAGCCTCTAATTCTGAAGTCTTGAAGTAGACCATGACCAAGACCTTCCCATTGGACAGGCAGGGATAGGGACCACTGACCCACTCACCGCCACATTCCTTATCCTTTTGGGCTCTATGGTTTGGAAGATGTTGCCTCAAAGCCTACTCGGGCCTGTGAAACACTGGCTTGGGGTGGGGATGAGGGCTTTTCTCGTGGATAAAGGGGAAACTTCCCTGAGGTTGGCTGGAACTCAGAACTTTGCATTGAGGTTTTCTAGACCTGAGTGTCCTCTCTCACGGTCTTGTGAGATGGCAGTGCCTCCTCATTATTGGTGGGTCTGTACCCACTTCCAGTTGCTGGGACATGTGAAACAGCAAGGGGCCTCCCAAGTGAACACTCTCTTGCCTTGGATCTCAGATTGCCAGTATGTCCTGGGAAGGTGAGCCCATCTCACCCCTCTTGCTTAGACCCCGGGCCAGGCAAGATCTAGCGATCACCACTAGTTATTGAGGAAGACCCTTCAAGAAAGCCTGTGAGGGAGGCAGGCCCTGTTGTCTCTGCGGAAGAATGAGATGATGAGGACCAACACCACACAGTTTGTCCTGGGTTGGGGAGTTGGGTGGAGTTGGGTGCATACCCACCTGTCTCCAAAGCCCTTCTACCCTTCAGGGGTTCACCCACTGCTCCTCTCTAGAATCTCCCAGGTATCTTTCTGTAGGTTGTCCTAACCTGTGAGCAATTGAGAAACAGATCCTAACTTTTAGAAACTTAACATGAAATCAGAGATGGGGGGTGGGGAAGTGAATAGTCTCACAAATCAATACTTGCAAACCATAGTAAGGCCAGGGATGACTTAGGAGTAGATAAGAAATGAGAAATCGTGAGAGCTAGCTCTCTGGAAGAAACATAGCACAGAGCTCTCGCTATGATGCAAGTAAAGAAACTGAGGCACAGAGGTCAAGTGGACTGCTCAAAAAATACATGAGCAGTGAGGGGCAGAACTAGGATTCAAGCCCAGATACATCATTAAAGTGTAAATCTGTAACCATGAATTCAGGAAATTGTTAAAATACAGTATAAGAGCCATATTATGAAATATTATGCAGCCCATCAAATATGATTTCATGGAGGTATATTATGCACATATTTCCCCCCCAAAAAATAATATTTATTTGTGTGTGCTACAAGCCAGAGTATGTCAAGGTCTGCACTGTGTGATTTTTCTTTTCTTGGCTTTCCTCGAATTTATTTTCTCAGTTTTCTACAATGCCCATGAATTTCTTTAGAGATTTTACTTATTTGAAAGAGAGAAAGAGCATGCACAAGCAGGGAGAGGGCACAGGGAGAGGGAGAAGCAGACTCTCTGCCAAGCAGGGAGCCCAATAGGAGCTTGATTCCAGGACTCTGGGATCATGACCTGAGCAGAAGGCAGACACTTAATCTACTGAGACACCCAGGCACCCCCATACATTATTTTCATAATTAAAATGTTAAATAAATAAAAACATTAAAACCTAATTTTAAAAAAAAGGAAAGGAGAGAGGGAAGAGTGAGGGGCCGACTGTCCAGTTGTTGGAGAAAGAAAGAACTTTGTATGAAAAAAACTAAAGGCCATTCAAGAGAATCAGAGGAACTAAAGACGGGGCTGGTGCACATCAGTGAAGCAGAAAGAAGAGCAAGAAAGAAAGAGAAACAGAAATGTGGGGGCAAAAACTTGCTATCCACAATCTATGCTTCTTAGAGATAATAATAATAACAAAAATATCCAGACCATTGCCCTCAGAGAAATCATCATTTCATGGATGTAGAAATTAAGGTCTGGGGTTCTGAGGCAGCTTCCCTAAGATGAGACAGAGCTGGCCCTGGAGGACCCATGGTTACACGGTGTGAAAAACATGGGCTCTGGGCAAAAAGTTCTGGATGTGAGGCTGGCACCACACCTGCGAGCTGGACCAGACAGACAAACCAGGATAGGAATAATCAATAATCAATCCAGTGCCCATGAAGCTTCAATTAAATGAGCAGCTGAAATGAATGTGCCTGGTACAGAGCAGGTCTCAAGTGTGGCTTCCTGTCCTAGTCTAGATGACCCCTTCTCCCCTCTAGATGGGTAACCTCCCCCAAGCCATGTCAGCCCTAAGCTATGTCAGTGGGAATTTATTTGAAGGATCACACAATGAAAGAAGGCTTGGTTTTGGTGCCTCTCTCTCTGTCTCTTTTGTCTGTCTCTCTGTCACACAAGCATAGCACCCCCACACACACACACACCCTTAGCACAATAAATGCCCGGTGTTCTTCATTTCCAAAGTTCATTAACAATCTCTCTAGATCTAAAGGGAAAAACCAATTGGGAAGAGGGAATGAGCCCAGGAGGGCCCAGCTGGGTGGAGAATCAGTGAGAGAAACAAACACAAATTGTTAAAATAACCTTACGGTGGTGTCAGCCTGGCGCATTTACCTCCACTCTCCCCCTTTAAACACAGAACCCCTCCCCTCCAGGGCAGAGGACAGCCATGCTTTCAATTACATTGGTTAATGTTTCCCTGTTACAGCAAGTCTCAAATCCTGTCAGACATCCCCAGGGCTGGGTTGATTGGTCTGTTAAAAGTCTTGGGTGGTTTTACAGCTCTAAATGCAGGAGATGTTCATGTCAAAGGCATCTTGGAGCTGTGTTCTTGGTGTGCCTGGGGCTTCAGTGATGAAAGCTTGTTCACATTCACATTATGGTGGTTATTATTCTCCTGCCTAGTAAAACGACTGCAATTCATTCTTCTTGGGAACCACCAAGAAAGATAGTGCGGACTCTTTGCCCTATTATCAGTGAAGTTGAACCAAGGAAGATTTGAGGCCCACCTGGGTTTGCCACCAGCTGGGTTAGACATATGGGGGTCTGGTCACCCTCCATCTATAGGGCAGTTTCCTCAGCCCACACAAGGAGTCACATTTCCCAAAGTGTGTTCCTCTGAGCACTCATCACTGAGATTCTTCAGAAGAATTAAATGAGTTGTTTCTTAACCAAATCATATGGGAGGCAGGAGAAAGATAAACCCTCTCTCTTGCGTATTAGCACATTAAAGTTACTGAGAAGTGCTACTGGAATTATGCTATGTTTACTATCCAACGGGCTAAACCAAACCACTTGACACTAGGTTGCTTCTCCTCATGGAAAGTCTATTATTTAACGTGTCTTGAGATTCAGGTCCAGCATTACACATTAGTGCTTCTCTGTCCCGCCATTGACTGATTTCCTTCTAACTCTAATGCTCTGAACTGTTTGAATGATGTCAATCTAAACTGCAAAAGCTATTTACTTTTCTACCTATGGATGGGGAAGAAAGAAAGCGATCCAGAATGCTGGGCTGCATGCACATCTCCACGTTTAGGTTAAACACACTTGCTCAGTGTGGCATCTAACCTCTTCACTGTCTACCTTGTTACACTGGATATCGGTGTCCTGACTAGGGGTCCCACTTGGGGTCAGGGTCCCCTCCGGTGGCAGCTGCAGCTCCACAGGCATCTTGGCCATTTCTGCCGCTAAACTCACAGCCAGTAGAGGTCAGGGCACCAAGTTTGTAAATATTGTATCACTATGTGCCTGACACTTAGAAATAATATCCAAAATCGGTTGAGTGCTTATAATATGTGAGGCACCATCTTATTTAGTCCTTTGATATGTCCAGGGAAGTTGATGCTGGTACCACACCTGATGCACAGATGACGAACCTGGGGCTCAGCAATATGCTGATCTTTCTTAAGTCCACACAACTACAAGGTTTGGGGCTGAGATTTGAATCCAGGGTATTGGATCCTGGAACTCTTGCTCTCATCACTGAATTATGTTGCCCAGAAGCACTGATGAGATGTTCAACAAATATGTATGAAAAGGAGAAAAGAGCAAAACTTTATTCAAGGAACTTTCTGGAAAGGGGTGCTTCTCTGATTATGTGCTCTCTGGATCTTGGGACTAATGGTCTGTTAACCTTCTCTAATCCAGGAATTAATCTCGAAGACCCATAGAAGGACTTGTTAAGTCAGTTGTCCTTAAACAACCAATGAGTTAACTGAGTTAAGGAGGATCCATTCCAGGGAATCTGGGATGAGAACTGTATATAGCATATATCTTTTAAATAATCCATTATCTTTGTTTAGTATATATCTTTTAAATAATATTTTAGCTACTTTGTTAAGGTATAATTTGCATAATAAAAATCACTGAGTTGTACACTTAAAATAGATGAATGTCATAGTAGAGATTTTTTATTTATTTGTACTGAGGCTTCCTCCACCAAACCTTGACCAAGGGTTTTGATACCAAAGTCATGCTCTTTCTTAATAAAGAACCAGCAGTGAGTGTGGTGGAGATATCCTTGCTATGGTATGAAGGCCCCTTTCTGCCCCACACCTTTCGAATGGGGATTATAGAAAGACCCTTTTCATGGGATCACGGCCCTCGTGCCTGCTATAGTCTGTCTATAACATGAGCTGTTAAATCCAGTCGCATTTAGTAAATTGTGAGCTCTCAGAGGAGGATAAGAAGAACCCAAGAATTAACAAGATAACATAAATGTCTGGAGAAGGGGCTTGAAATCAGGTGACCTAAGTTTGCTTTCCAGCATCACTCCTTTTTGAGCTGGGGGACTCCGAGCCTCAGCTTCCTGGGTTGAGCTGGGTTCCAGGCTGGCTCTGCACCTAACAATCTACATGGCATTTTCCAAACAAAGGTGTAGAGTTCACAGGCATTTAAGAATTTTCTACACCCAGAAATCTTTCGATGCCTAAAATGTCAGGATTCAGATTTCCCAGCAAAATCTTTTTTTTTCTTTTTTTTTTTTTTTTTTTTTTGTCTAGGCTCTAAGCAACTATTGTTCCCAAATCACTTGCTTTTATGATCTAGACTGCAAATACCAAGTCCTGTTTTGCCCAGACGAAAGAGTGATTTGAGAACCATTTAACGGTGTACATTTTCTCAGCATCTCAATCACAGAAATACCTGGGATAAAAGGCTTAGTGCTGATCCGCTGTAAAAATTTGTGAAGTGTTCAATTACCCTTACAATTGTTCATCTCTTACCCATGGAGCCCTGGTGTCAAGTCACGGGACAATGGGCAGCCATTGGAAACTTTTTTTTTTTCCCCGTACACAAAAGAAGTTCTCTATGAAGCCACAGGCCCCAGACCCCACCCGGAAAGTGAGCTGTCCTTTACTTTTCAAAATATGCGTCATCCTTTTCTTGACACGCTGTTCTTAATATCTTCCTGGAGAGGACAGAATAATAACAGTGAATCTGACAACATTGGCTTATGGAATCTGAGAACAGAATGATTTCAAGGGCTAGAGATTTCAGGGGCTAACATTTGTGGGTCTCAACTGGATGTGGTTCCCTTGGGACACATGGCATATTTCTGGTAGCAACTCTCCCTGGGCCTTTAACTCAATGAACCCTAAAATGGAAAGGCCCCAATGACACTTAGTTTTCTCATGTTTAGTTATAGGCTTACTCATCCATTCCTTATTCTACAAATATTTCATAAATATCAATTATCTGCCAGTAACAGTGCTTGGGTCTGAGAATTAGAAGCTATTAGAAGCTACACAAGATAGGTCCCCGCCCTCAGAAGCTCCTTGTCTCAAGATGTGCTGCTACTGCTCTGACCTCTCCAGGATGTTCCTACCCTGTCTGTAGTTACAGTGTACTATGGTCAACACTATGAGAGCAGTACATGCAGAGCACCTGAGAGCCAGGCGACAGGCCACCTAACAGGTGGGGCAGGCAAGACATGCTCTAGGAGACAAAGCAATCTTGGTTTTAAAAAGTGAGCAAGAGTTCTGGCTGAGGCAGTATGGGGAGTAGGAGGCACTCCATGGGTATGCAATGCTACATACCAGGGGTAGTGCCTTTGTGGGAAAATGCAAAGGGACAAATGTGAAGGTTAGAGAGGGCCCAGCCAAGTGGCTCCAGATATAATCAATGACAATACTTTGACAATTAAGTCAGTGTCTGAGTTTGGAGACTTTATGAGAGGTGTTAGCATAGACACTCCGGGTACCAAAAACTCACTGAAAAGTATAAAGCGATTAGTGCCCACCTGCCTCCCAAGAAAGACACAGAGTCCTAGTAAAATGGTGCATCTTAGGAACAGAGTTATGTCTGGCTACTGCCTAGCTGTAGGGTGTGGGTACATGGCTCTGTTTCTGGATTTCAAGTCTCTCCTGTTTACATGAGGAGCTGTGAGCTCTAAGATTCTAAGATGGGGTGAGGTGGGGGGCCAGATATAAGAAGATGAGATGCAGGCTCAGTGTTTGTTCTGTATCTAGATACACAGCATCTCTCACTCAGGCTTAACAACCGAGCAGTAAGGAGTTTCCAGGCTACAGATTTCTCACATTCTCACGTAAGAAGAAAAGCAGGGCTAATTGTTTAGGCTCCCCCTTCTCATACATTTAGTCTCCATGAATGACTATTAGGATGGGGTGTTGTGGAAAGAATCCTAGACTTAGGCCCAAACAGGAATAAGTTTGTCTGGCAGTTCCCACTTATGGGAAACAGTATTCAACCCCTCGCCTCAGTTTCTTTATCTGCAAAATGGGGATGAGGATGCCAGAAGTCTGAGAAGATGCCCTGAGGACTCTATGTGTAAAGCACAGAGCATGCTGTTGCATTTAAACAGCTTTCTATCTGTGTTCTGATATTTTCTTTTTGAGGGTCATAGAAATCTATTTCAACCCATTCATAATGCTAAACATCCTCTGTCCTTTTTCTATTTCCTTTTCTTTCTTTTCTATCCTGGTTACAGTCTACTCCCCAACCCTCCCTAAACACACACACACACACACACACACACCTGTGTTTCCTATAGAAACAAAGCTACTTCTAACCACCAATTAGTGAGGTCATTGTTACAGGGAGAGTGGCCAAGGTGCTCCGAGAAGGATGGTAGCTCATAATGTTTAATTTTATTTCCAATCAGGTACTGACCACATTGTTATTACCCAAACACAGTCTCAAAGACTCCACCTGTCTCCAACTGATGTCTATTCCCGGTCTGCTGGCGGCAGCTCAGGAGTCTGGCCAGTCTAAAAACACAAAGTTCCTAAAACCAGAACCAGTTTATTTTCCTAACAGGTGATTAGTGTGCTTGATTCTAATTTAGCGTGATTGCTAAATCTGGCAATCATCTTTGAGGAGAGCTGGGTGGTGTTAGGACAAATTGGAGTACTTAGTCCAGAGGTGTGGGCCCATCTGCCGGTATAGCTCCAGGAAGACTACTTCATTCTGGAATCTCAGCCCCAGTGAGTGGTGGCCTAGAGCACAGAGCTACTCATGGCTTTTCTATGGATAAGGATGCCGCAGCCTGGGATATTTCACTGATGATGGGTTAGAGCTAAAGGATGCTGCCAATATGCGATTTTCTCCTGAACCTTCTTCTAAGTAAACTTATTTAGCCATTCATTCCATGTCACAATTCAACTTTTACACAACAATTTAGCAAGTTGTGTAACTATCGCCATAAATCAGTTGGGGAACATTCCCTCCATCTCAATTACATCTTTCATCCCCTTTCAAGGCTATTCCCAGTCCCCAGCTCCCACCCTCTGCCCCCGGCAACAACTCCTCTACTCTCTTGTGGGCTAGATTTGCCTCTTCTGGTCACATCCATTGTATACTATGTGGTCTCCTATGCCTGGCTTCTTCCACTTCACGTGTTTTTAAAGTCTGTCCAAGTTGGGGCATCTGTAATGGTTCACTCCTTTTAATTGCTAAATAGTATTCCATTGCATGAGTAATACCGCATGTCATCTGTCCAATCACCAATCAGTGGACACTGGGATTGTTCTCCATTCTGGGCTCTAATGAATAATCCTTCTAAAATCATCATCCCTGTGCAAGTTTCTGTGTGGCTCCTGGGTACATACCTAAGTGTGGCATTGCTGGGTCATTTGGTACATTTGTGTTTACATTTTTAAGGAAATGTCTCCAGAATCTTGATTCTTTTGTGTAAGCTCATTTGCTCTTTCCTTCACAACTAAAAGGCCAGTGTTTTTAACACAAACACCATACCCCACTCACCCTTTCTCCCTACCTCCTTACAGCCTAGGATTAAAAACAAAACAAAACAAAACAAAAAACAAAAGCTGTTCTTTCTCTCCTGGTTGCAGACACAGTGGAAGAGATGTGAAGGGTTAAAACGTAAAGAGAACCTACAGGAAGGGTTAAGAAAGTCATTTTTCTCTCTCCTGTTCCCTTTTCTGTATGGTACAGGAAAGACAGAGGTTACCGGAAAATCAAGCCTTACGTTCGTTTCAGACGGTTGTCGTTGTGCATGAATTACTGAAGTCTTTATCTTTCTTTAATGCTCTGAGCAAACGTTAACTATTGTCGAAATAGAATTTAATTTACTGGCGAGTTTGGGTACCTACTTAGTGCCAAGCACAGAAAAAGATGTGAGTAGAGAAATAATTTCAAATGAGGAGTACCCTCTCTCTCCTTCATCAGCTTGCAGTGTCATTGGTGAGAAGCCCACACCTTATAATTACTCATCACGTTGTAGTTCAGGAGGGGGTTGTGGATCTGCCCTCCTTTTTCGCTCACATCAATCCTGTTGACAAAGAATTCTTTTCCAGGGGGTAAAAGAGCAAAGCATATTTGAACTTGGAACTGCCCCGGGCATATAGATCCTCCAGCAATAAAGGAGAGATGCTGGAGTTGATGCTGAGTACAGGGAGGGAGACAAGAAGTCATCAGGATATTTGGGAGGGGAGCAGGAGGCCCACTGATTTACATACACTTGGGGACTTGGGACAGGGAGGGGCGGAAGGCAACACAGTTCTGTGGGATTTTGTTCCTCTCGTGTTCCTATACTTGAAAGGAGAATAGAATTAACATTTACTGGGCACCCAGCCTCACATCACATCTAGGAGACATTAGTGATGTTGCCACTTTAGAGATAAGAAACATGTGGCTCAGAGCAGTCTAATCATCGCCCCGGGCCAGAAACCCAGAGCCTAATCACAGGTGTGCTATATACCAGCTATTTCTGGCACCGAAGCTGAGCTCATCCTGCCAATAGGACACTGTAAACAGTTATTGTTCTGGTAAACTTTAGTAAATGTTTAATAAACAGCTCCTGAGCTGGGCAGTGGAGGGGGGGGGAGGTACATATAAATGTACACAATCTGCTATAAATGTTGCTGATATCTATGATGTACAGTATGCAATTTACAAATAATAAGGAAATATACAGCGCTCTTTATTGTAAATTTCTGTAGAGCCAATTGATTCTCGCAGAATGACTTCACTGATTTTTGTTGAACTCATATCCCCAACCGACCTATGGTTGCAACTGACAAATGAGTACAGTTCTAACATCAATATTGACTGAAGTTTTCCTTTACATGAATGAGTAAAACAAGAGAAACAACAAACAAGCCTGCCAGAGCTTTGCTTGTCAGTGATGTGAGCAACTTCTTTGCGGAGTCGGAAAAATATCTCCTTAATTTCGGTGCTATTCACAATATCCAAGCAACAGACAGACATGGCACACTTTTTTAAAAAATTATTTATTTATTAGAAAGGGAGAGAGAGAGAGAGAGAGTACGGGTAGGAAAAAGGGCAGAGGGAGGAGGAGAAGCAGATTTCCTGCAGAGCATGGAGCCCAACGCAGGACTCGATCCCTGACTCTGAGATCATGACCTGAGCCAAAGTTGGATGCTTAATCAGCTAAGCCAGCCAGGCACCCCTGACATGGCACACTTTTAAATTAAACCTACTTTATTAACATTTCCCCCAACATTTTGTTGCATTAGTCTATCAACAAAGCAGTAAGCAGCCTCTGACTTATAGCACGGGCCAAGTTCGGTGGTGTAAATGTTCCCACAGTGGCCAAAGTCAAAACCGATGTGATGTCACTAAATGCAGGGTTGGGAAGGACATACATGTTTCCACCACGGATAGAATAGATGTGAATAGCGTCGAACCACAGGCAATAGCAAAGGTAGCAAAATAATTAGGAAAGGATATGTTTGGCTATTTATTAGTTTTGTTTTTATTATAATTTATTTGATGGTAATTTTATGTAATTTAATTTTTAACAAGTCATTTACCAACTGCATCTCAAATTCGTGCCATAGTTAACAATCAGCCCCACTGTGCAGTGTGAATGCGCTCCAGCATACCACCAATAACACCACCAATAGCTCCCAGTAGCGCCCCTCGCCTTCTCCCACTCCATGTGGGTCTGAGGTAGAAGGCCTCCTCCATTACTGACATCTTACAGCTGGAGAAATAAGGTCTGGAGACAGCAAGCCCTCTGTGAGGCAGATGCTGAGTGAGAACCATTGGCATTGCCTGTCTTCTCCGGCCAGCGTGGTGGTCAGCTCCCCCCAAACCCCAATTCTCTGCTTCCTCTGGAATCCTAGGCACAGCCTGCTCTGTGCTCCAGGGGGGACAAAACATCTCCAGCAGGCCATCAAAGACGAAGCAAGTTGTTAGAATAATGCAAAATAGAATAGAGAAAAACATGAAATGCTGGGACACTTGCTTTTTGAATGGTTTCCAGAGGAACCAGCATTAAGGAGAGATGAACTCTGTGGATGGGTTGGGGGGGAGGGGAATGCCACAGAGTCTCAGTGATTGCTACGAGGGTGATGACACCTCCCCGGTCCCCCACAGCCCTGCTGTGCCCATGACCTACCCATGCATCTTTCTACCTGCTGTGATTGCTTACCTTCTTTCCTGAGGACAGAGATCCTTCTGTGCCTTTTCTATGGGAGGTAAGAATCTTAGCTTTGTTCACTGACATATCTCAAGCATGAGGACAATTCTTGGCCCATACTCTGCACTCAATGAGTACTGTTGAATTAATTCTGATAAAGATTTCCAGCTCAAATATTTATTGAGGACATAATGTATGCCAGGCCCCATTGTAAGCATTTTACATGCATTACCTCATTTCATTCTCACAGTACACTCCAACCAGCCCCATGCAGGAGCAGGCCAATGGCTCATGATGGCCCCCATTAGGGTGCAAAGTGGAAGCTGCAGAGAGCTAGCTGTGGGAAATGTCAGGGAAACCATGGAAGGCCTGTTTGCCATGTTCGGGACATGAACTGTAAGTGCAGCGAGAGGCCCAGCCTCAACATGGTGGTTGGATGGGGGGAAGTGAGATACGGTGGGACTGGAGGGAAAGCACTGCTGCCAATGGTGTTGTAGATCCCCACAGGGAGGAGGGTGGAGCTGAACCCAGGAGCTGACAGCTTCTAGAATCTTCCTCATGCCCCTCTTAGTTCCCTTTCCTGTCCTGATTTCTCTTCCTTTCTTTGGACCTTCTGGAGTCAGAACGTGTTAGGTGAGGAGACAGAGAAAAGTATATTATTTTGAGAGGCCACATGCTCTAGAAGCCTCTCTTGCTCTGTAAACAAGAGGCCCCTCCCTGGCATCCTTGCAGACGCAGGAGGTTAGTTATGTCCCCTTTTACTCTTGAGTTTTCACTGGGTGTGTACTAACCAGGCACAAACTGAGCATTTGTTCTGAGGCATTTTTTAAAAATACACATATTGCTTCTTTCAAGTCATTTTCTATCCACATCCAGAATCTTTCAGGCATGCCCATCTATAAATTAAATTCCACTATGAATACATCTTTGGATGTATAAAAAGGGTAATTCACTGTTGTTATTGTATTTGCTCATTACATACCCTGATGGTCTATTAGAAGCTACATCCCCTGACAGTGAAGTCAGAAGAAAAAAAAAAGAGAGAGAGAGAGAGAGAAAGCCTTTGAAAAGCTGATCTGTAAGACTTCTATTTTTCTTGGTTCATTTGTTTCCTTTAACTGAATCAAAATTTAAACAAAAAAAAAAAAGAAAATGGGAATAAGGTTTTGTGGGGTTTCTTGAAAACTGGACATAAAGGATTCAGGATTACTTTCTTATGTTCTAAATTAGATTATCTCTCTTTTGTCTTTCTTTATTTCCTCAAGAAGATTAAAAAGAAAATGAGGAGAAATTATTTACAAGACACACAAAGGAGTTTAATTAAAAGGACAAGCACTGGGGAAGTGAAGGTCAAATGAAAGGGCCTTGAGCACCACAGGTGTAGCCCGAAGCTGTGCCCAAACCTTCTCGGTCTGCATGTGGTTCACTTGGGTGGGCCATTCCACTTCTCTGGGTCTAACTTTCCCCATTTGTAAGATTAACAGCTTCCAGGAGAGGATATCTATCTTTCCATTCAGCTTCGTGCTCTGAGAACCTTTGAGGCTAAAATTTTGAAAAAGGAGCTAAATTCAGACACCACTCTCCATTCTGCATCTATAACCCACAGGCAGAGCAGGTCTCTTCTGGAATATTCTGAGTCCACTTTCTGCCTTAATAAACAAGAATGAGTAATTCCCTCAAGAGAGTCCTGCTTCTAAGTTTATAGATCTCGTGCACAAATATTTTGTCTGCTGTTATTCTGTGTGAGGGGGTTAACAGGAACTCAGAGTTTTGGTGGGAGATGTGTATACCAACAATGACCATGCAAGTGTCACTCCCTGAAAATCCAAGCCTGATCCATTTCAACAGAGAACCCAGAGCCTCTCTCTGAGTCAGGGGAAGCTAAAGGAGGGAGTATCCCCCAAGTGGATCCCAGGAGTCTAAAGAAAGTTCAGAAAGGGGCCACCTCCTGGCCAGCTATAAATCCAGTAGTCAGAAATCAAAGCTATGAACAAAAGAAAAATCAGGTCAGAACCAGGTAGACTGTCCTGAAATTGTGTAGCCATTCAAATCAGGAGTAAATGAAGATAGGAAGCCATGGATAAAAGAAAGGCAGAGGGATGGGCTACTTGCTCACCAGCTTGGTTACCATTCATGTGGCTGCCATCTTCACAGAGTATTTTCCACCTATGTCTCCAGGCCAAATACAATGCCCAGCAAATAGTAGCTACTCAACAAATTTTTGACTTGTAGAATGCACCAGGGTCTGCTACCCAATTTCAATTTGGTTCAAGAAAGGTTTTGAGTCTTAGAGGAACTTGTTCCCACAACCATGAGAGACAGAGCCTCTCAGGAGCACTCAATGAGGTTGCAGAAGGAGAGGGCTTAGGTCAAAGAGGAGGGTAGGGGCTTAGGAAACTTAGCTGTCATTCATTAAGGCGGAGAGCAAGCACTATTCTGACACAGAGAGACATGGGACATCTTCCTAAACACATTCTTTAAAAGATTAATTTATTTATTTAAAAGAGAGAGAGTGTGGGGCAGGGGCAGAGAGAGCAGATCTTCAAGCATACTCCCCATTGAGCAAGGAGCCCCACACTGGGTTCAACCTCACTACCCACGAGATCATGACCTGAGCTGAAACCCAGAGCCAGACGCTTAACTGAGCCACCCAGCTGCCCCTTCGTAGACACATTTTCAAAAGATGCCTGGAAAACAGGGCATCTGTGCAGGGCCCAAAAGAACAAGAGGTGTTGAAGTTGTGCATGTGCAGAAAAAAAGAGAGGAAGAGAGAGAAATGAATCACAGGCAGAGGAGACCACATGCCAAAGAGAATCTCAGCGAGCTCTACTTCAGCCTAGCAGGAGGTCCAGTTTGTCTGAAATGTAGGTTTATAAAACAAAACTGCAGAGTTGAAATGATAGTGGAGACAAAATTGTAGGGGCTTCTTCCAGAGAAAGGGGTTCATGTCAAGGAGATTAATTAAGGAGCTCTTGCAGGGGGGCTTCAGTGAGCACAGGACCCGTGAGTTAAGTCATCCTTCTGCCAAACTTGTAAAGCATAGTGCATATGCACACCCCACTTGTGACATGGCTTTTAAGACTCTGCCACTAGACTTTCAGTTACTTGTGAATCAAGACTCTTATTCACCACTGCTTAACACAGGGACAGGAAAGTGCTCAGGATACGTTCAGTGATGATTCATCAGGGACACACCGACCAGTCCTACCCTCTGATTTTATGCCTACACCATGTAGTGATGGTGGGCCCAAGGTGGTTAAGTGGTGTAAGTGAGACAACATGATGAGGCAGTAAGGTAATTGGGGCTCAAACCCTAACTCTAACTCTGAAGTTACTCAGCCATGCTTCTTCCCCTCCAGCTGGCTATCCCCAGAATCATCCAGGATTGTAGGTATAAACACAACAGATAGGAGACATTGGACAAGACAGACAGAACCCTCCGGGCAATTCCTCAAAACTGAAACTGGTTCAAAATATAAGTCTATCCTATATCCTGGCCATTTCCCTCACTTTCTGCCATACATGTAGTGTCAGGCAAGACAGGAACAGCCTTCAGAGTCCCTGAATTGTGATCTCCTGGTGTGCAGAGACTCGGGGAGTACTTTGTTGCATTCTTGTCCCTGAACAGGGGCTGAAATCATGAGTCATCAGCAGTGTTTGCCTCCCAGCAAATGTAACTTCCTATGGGATATCTAGGCATGGGTTCACTGCAACAACCCAGATGGGTGATAAGGCCATGTCTCACAGATGAGAGCACCCATTGTGTCCTCATTGGCAGCTCAAACTCCAGAGTGACTCAGGCATGGAGGGAGAAAGAACATCCCATGGTGGGGGCCATGGTAACCAGACACAATCTTCTCCCATGGTCCCACCCCTAGGTCTCCTCAGCAGAAACCAGCTCTAAGCCTTACTGAGACCTAGAAAGATCCTTCAGGGCAAAAAGTCTCCTGTGTGCATATCTTTCCCCTTTCATCATACACTTGCTATGGTGCACAGTGGAGTCTATTACATGTGGAGTCCACTCAGTGAAGGAACACGTTTTTACACCAAGATTTGCCTAAGTATGGGACTGGAGCCCTGTGTCTTTTGACTGGAACCCTGAGTCTTTGTTTCATCATCTGTAAAACAAGAACAGCATGAATTGCCCTCATCAAATTTGAAGGTCTGTCATGAGGATTCAATGAGATCACCTAGGGCAATATCCGGCACATGGTAGGCACTTACTAGCTTTTAATTACATTTTCTTTCTTTCCTGTGTGTTGAGAGGCAGTTCCCAATGAGTAAATGTTTGAGGAGTATTTTGGTCAGGGTTCTCCAGGGAATAGAACCAAAAGAATACATACATAGAAACATACATACATACATAGATTTATCTTAAGAACTTGGCCTACACGATTGTGAGAGCTGGCAAGTCTGAAATCTATAGGGCAGGCCAGCAGGCTGGAAAGTCATGTAAGAGTTGTGTTGCAATGTTGAATCCAAATTCTGCAGGGCACAAGCAGGAAACTTGGGCAGAGTTTCCACACTGTTGTCTTGAGGCAGAATTTCTTCTTCCTCAGAAAACCTCAGTCCTGGTTATGAAGGCCTTCAACTGATTGTGTGAGACCCACCCATATTATGGAATCTCATCTACTGTACTCCAAGTCCACTGATTTAAATGCTAATCATGTCTGGGCAGTTGAACCTTAGTGGTTCAGCTGGCTAAGTATCTTACTCCTGGTTTTGGCTCGGGCCATGATCTCAGGGTTGTGAGATTCAGCCCATGTCAAGCTCTGTGCTGAGCATGGAGCCTACTTAAGATTCTCTCTTCCCCTCCCTTCTGTCCCTTCCTCCACCACTAGCACACACACACTCTCTCTGTCTCTGTCTCTCTAAAACTTAATAAATAAATAAATGTTAATCACATCTAAGAAATACTTTTTCAATAACATAGAGACTATTGTTTGACCAGACAACTGAGCATCATAGCCCAGCCAAGTTGACACATAAAATTAACCATTAAAAGGTGTGACTAGGTGATGGATAGCAATTAAAACATCTCTTTATAGTCAACTCATTATTGAGTGGACTTCTCTCTCAAATTCCTCTGGAAAAGGTCACCAGCTCAAATCTTCAGGAGCCAGTCCACATAGAGGGAAGTGTAAGATAGCCAGGATGAGTGGTGGGCTTCATGAGCTTGGGGGGCATAGGCCTTATGTAAATATATTCAAGTTCAAAATTAAAATGTGTAGCAAAAAAGTTGTACATGCCCTTCAGCTTAGTTCTGACTGCAACAGTGAAGCACATTAATGCTATCCAGCATCTAGGCTGTGGCACATTAAGTCCCCAAGAAACTGGGCTTTTCCAGATGCTCAGGGAGAGCATTTCCTAAGTTTAGAGGAAACTATATACAGGAATATGCCACTTGAAGAAAGTTTGCACATACCACCCACACAGCTTAGGGACCAAGCTGAAGAAACAAAATGGGCACCAGTCACTTGGAAAAGTTGTTTGTGACAACTGATGTGGTGACTATTTTAAGGGAGTTAGAAGCACCATGTCCAGCTACAAAATACAATTGCAATGGCCTCTCATGCACAAAAGAGTTGGAGAACCAGTTTATTCTGGTCTTGGCTACAGCTTTCTGTAATTAGCTGAAAAACCTTCAAAAATTGGCCTGACATTTTCAGAGGTCATAGAAAGTCATAAAATAGGCTGCAGAAAGATTTGAGCTGATTTGGTTTTTAGGTTCACAAAAAAACTCTTCTAGATGTTACTAAAGTGTCATCCGTACTCATGCCTCCACACTGAGTAGACAATATGTGTGGCAGAGAGACACTAAAATCCACCCCCCTCCATTATCTATATCCTGGCACTCATGTTCCTCTCTGCATAATCCTCTCCCCTGGAGTGTGAACAAGGAAATGGGTTGTCATTTCTGTGATTATGTTACCTAAGATTACAACTTCCTCTCGTCTTCTTGATTGGCATGCTTTGATGAAGCAAGTAGCAAGTTAGAGAGGTCCATGTGGCAAGGAACTGAAGGCAGCCTCCAGCCAACAGACACGAAGGACCTGAGGCCCTCAGTCCAACAAGCCATAAGAAACTGACTCGTGTCAACAATCCCATGTACTTAGGAGCAATGGAGCTTTCCAACCCTGGCTGACACCTTGACTGAAGCCTCAAAAAAGACCCTAAAACAAAGGACTCGGCAAAGCCATGCCTACATTCCTGATCCACAAAAGTCATGGGATAATAAGCATGTGTTGATTGAGCTGCTAAGTTTGTGATAGTATTAAAAAATCCCACAGACTTTATAAGGGAGTAGAAAAATTTCATGGATTGTGTAAAAGAGAAAGAAATCTCATGGACACACAAGTTAAAGTCCATGGTGACGTTGGTACTAAATTAAGAGTAACACATAGCCTGGTGAGGGTCATGGCTCTTGAACATGCAGTCGATATATGAGGGAAGTACTATAACTCTGCCCTTTCTTATGTGTAAAATGGGGATTATGAGATAAACCAGTGACTCAGTCAGTTGGCAGAACCAAATTCAAATCCAGATTTAAATGTGCAAATGAATATGAGGTCATGTTAGTTGGGCTAGACCCAAACTGGGATCCCAGGAGACCCTATAAAACAGCTGGTGCCACCACCCTTTCTAGATCAACTCTTCAGTTGCTGAAGACCCATACCATTGTATGATGTTCATCTGTCAGAGGTGGAGGAAAAAACAAACAAACACAATGCTATTTCTTGACATTTTTTTTTTGACGTTCTACAGCCAATCTGATGACAATATAGGGAAAGCAGTAGATTATGGTGTCAATATTTTCAAAGTCCTCATGAGGAACAAATGTCTTATAGCTAGAGATGGAGTAGCAGAAATTGACTTAGCCAAAGAGATCATATCATACAGACAGACATGACTTGCTCTTAAACTATATGCTGTGCAGAACTTCACTGGAGCATTCAAAGCCATTCACCAGACACAGCATGAAAATTCTAGAGTTAAGGCCAATGATATAACCTCTAATGCCAATGAAGTATTGAATTAGATAATGAAGTTGAATTTCCTGCTTTAAAAAAAAAAAGGACATGTTGGAATCCAATATTCTATTTACCTGGGAAAATACTGGGCAATTAACTTGCTGCCAAGGAAGCAATTGCTGCATTTAGATTAGATTGGATCCTCATGGATGACCACCCAGTACCTCCAAGCACCCAAAACAAATGGCTGGGAAAAAGACCAAAATTATTGAATAGCTTTATTTTACCTCTTGTAAAATCCCTATCAGCAGTAGGTCTCCACTTTTTTGGCTGATGTTTCTCACTCTCCTGAAGTTAAGGAGAGATCTATATTGGTATCCTCAACTATATGAATTAATAATCACAATGACAGCTGTTCTCAAAAGAAAAATCAGAAAACAAAAAAAAAAAAAAGAAACCTACAGTCAAAAAAATTAGGTAATATATAATGCCAGGACTTTGTAACTCTTTAATCAAATAACCTACCTTTTTGGCCTGGGTGAAATATTTTAATTATCAGCTGCCCTTCTCAATGCTACTAGATGTCTATCTCTGGTAATCTTAGGTCATTCCAAGTAAGAATCAGGTCCTAAATAAGAAACATGACAATTAACATACAGTCAATAGATGAGGGAGGTACTTAAACTCTGTCCTTCCTTGTGTGTAAAATGGGGATGAAGAGAGAAATCAGTGACTCAGTTAGTTGGCAGATTCAAATCCAGATCAAATACAAGTGTGTGCTCTTTTTTTTTTTTAAGACTTATTTATTTTAGGGGGGTGGGGGGAGGCAGAGGGAGAGGGAGAGAATCTTCAAGCAGATTCCTGGCTAAGCATGGAGCCCAATGTGGGACGCAATTCCAGGATCCCGAGATCATGACCTGAGCCAAAATCAAGAGTTGGATACTTAACTGAGCCAACCGCAGACACCCTCAAGTGTGTGCTCTTAACTCTGTGTCCACATCACATTACCTTTATGGAAACTAGCACCTCTCTGACCTGATAGTCTCCTTCCCAGAGGACTTCCTTCCAATTTCCCTTCTCTCCTACTAAAAAATATAGCCAAGGCCCATTTTGACTTTGAGAACTCAGACTCACTAAAGAGTCAGAATCCAGTGTATTTTGTACTAGATTTTGTGAGTCTCCACCTACATTCCCCCTCAAACTTCTTTCAGAATTGCCTAGGCTGGATTTGCCTTACCTGGGACAGCCCGCATCCACTGACTGGTCCGCCCAGGGGCACAAAACACCAGCCCTCCCACCACAGCTCAGGACAGCAGGGAAGGGCCATCATGACAGCCTCAGAGCATAGTCCACATTCTTCCTCTGCTAATCTTGCTCCTTTTCTTTTCTTCTTTGGAAGCTGATCCCAGGAGCTCACCCTAATGCACTTCCTGCACATTCCAGGGTCTGTTTCCTCAGGAGCCCAACATGCATCAATTCCTGAGGAGATAGAATGAGTTGAACATAAGATGAAGAAATCCAAAAGAGCTAGGGATAGCATGGGACAGGTCTCACAGGGTGCTGTGAGGATTCAAATGGATTAATATGTGTGAAATGCCAAACAATAGCCAATAAAGCTGTAAATCTCATGTAAGTCTTGAGTTGTCATTATTATCATTTTATAGTGTTATACATTATTACCATTCATGATCTTGGAGTTAACAACCCACCTGCACTAGGCATTGGAGGAGAATTATGGCTTAAAAGCAATATGTATGATTTCTAAGGGAGTCTGCAAGATCCCCGTGAGTGTACTGAATGGGAAGCTCCTGAAAAAGCTGAACTTGATCTGAAAGTTCACAAAGAGAAGTATAGTTTCACAGCAGAAGAAATGGTAGTACTCTTTCTGTGGTGGTCAGCCTGTACCAGCCACATTGAGTGTAGCTGAGAGTACAGGAGGTGAGAAATTGGAGGGGAATGACCGGGACAGATTTAAGTGGGTGTCTTTAGCTCTCAAAATAGATTGTCCCATCTTCCTCTCCACCTCTTAGCTCACTCGGTCATCTCTCTGGCAAATACTTATAGGTCCTTGTTCATCACTTTGGGGAAACAGCCCCCGACTACCTCCTCGCTTAAAGATTTAACTAGTTTTGTCCTCATTTTTTCCTTCTATATCATACATGGGGTGTTTGTTGTTATTTGTTTGTTTTATCATTGCACCTATTGTTTTGCCTTGATTTGGATTTGGGTCAAATTTATTTTCTGTCCTTTGGAACAGGTTAGATGTTCATGTATTAGTTTCCTAGGACTACCATCACAAATTACCTAAATAGGTGGCTTAAAACAACATAAATTTATCCCCCCACAGTTCTGGAGCCCAGAAGTCTAAAATCAGGGTGTCAGCGGAGCTGTGTCCATCTGAAGACTCTAGAGAAGAATCCTTCCTCACCCAACCCTTCCAGCTTTGGGTGGCTCCATGGCTGTCAAGTTTAATCTGACCAGTAGTGAAATGGAATAGAGAGGCCAGGCAAAAGTTGGTCGAAACAGGCTTTTAATGGGACACGCTCTCGGCGAGGTTCCACAGCCCACAGGGGAGGGAGAGAGTGGGGAAGTCATGGGCTGGGGAAGTTGTGCCCAGGCAAACTGCAGGGGGGTCTATAAAGAGTTTTTGGGTGGGAAGATGGGGGCAGGGCAGCATTCCAGTTAGGGCAAGGGTTACAGGTCTTTGTAAGCTAAGTTAGGGTAGGGTGGCAAGGCTGCTTTATTGGGAGGTTGCTGGCCTGGGGTCGGCACTTTTGAGGTCCCCAGTCTCGCCAGCCCAACAATGACCACATGGCGCCAGTCTCTGCCTCCATCTTCACACGGGTCTTCACAAAGCCTTCTTCCATGATCTCTTCTCTCTTCTCGAGAAGGCCTATCATTGGCTTTAGGGACCACCCTAATCCAGGATGAGCTCCTCTCAAGATCCTTAGCAGGATTACATTCTCAAAGAAACTTTTTTCCAAATGTAGTCACATTCACAGATCCCAGACACACGTATCTCTTGGTAGACAGCCTTCAACCCACTATAGCAGGTATGTATTGATTCCACCATGGAACTAGTCCACCAGTTCTAAACTACCAAGTAGATTAGGTCTACCCAAAAAGCAACAGGAATCACAAAAGGTATATTTAAAAAAAAAAAAAGTTAAAAAGAGGGAACAAGAAAACGAGCATGTGAAGGGAGACCAGATGGGTTTTGTTAACTGACCATGCAGGAGCGAGGTACACAAGAGAAGAAAATCAAATGGCCACAAAGGGTTGAACCTCAAGTGCTGGGAGGATTAATCAGAAAGAGAGGTTGGCTGGTGTGAGGTGATGTCCTCTTGCTCTGTTTCAGCAGGACGTGAGATGTTTGGAAGAACAATTAATTGGCTCACCCACTGGCTCAGTTTCCCCACAACTCTCTGTGCCTCAGTTTCCCCACAAACCAGCGGCACTTCTCACTTTTCCAGGATGTGCTGAGTTCTCTGAGCAATAAATTAATTTGTGTTGCTTCCCTACTGGGCACTTGACCAGGATCAATGACAAGTACTAGAGCAGCAGTTTAAAATGCTGATGTGATTCATTTTACGATGTGGGTGGGACAGGCTGAGTGGCCCACAGGAAGGACAGCTGGTCCCAAATGCTTGAGGCCTTGTAAAATGATGCGTAACTACTTACACTGCTGTAGTAAACAGAACTGGTAACCCCAGGCTCATAGAGGCAATGGCCAACTGGGGAACACTGAACCTTCCAAGGTCAGATCTCAATTTAATGCAAAGCAAATAATCCTGACCTGTGATGGTTAACATCCTTAATAACATTTTCTGTGATAGACCAAAGCTTGATGATTCTTTCAACACTGTACATTTTTTAAAAAAAGTGTTTCTAGGGATCCCTGGGTGGCGCAGCAGTTTGGCGCCTGCCTTTGGCCCAGGGCGCGATCCTGGAGACCCGGGATCGAATCCCACGTAGGGCTCCCGGTGCATGGAGCCTGCTTCTCCCTCTGCCTGTGTCTCTGCCTGTGTGTGTGTGTGTGTGTGTGTGTGTGTGTGTGTGTGTGACTATTATAAATAAATAAAAATTAAAAAAAATCAATTGGCTGCAAATTAAAAAAATAAATAAATAAAATAAAATAAAAAGTGTTTCTGAAAACTAGAACCCTAAAGAATGATTTAAAATAGAGAAACCCGGTAGGGAGTAAAATTGCGGACCTGGATATTTTAGTTTTCCCTGAGATTAGCAAACAAAATTCAAAGCCAAACAACTGGAAGGGAGTAGGGAACGATCTGGGAACCTCTGATTTCTAATCTCTACTTTTTCCCATGAAATTTAAAAGTAAATAGACTTTAACTACTTACTGTCCAAGTAAATGGCTATTGATTTACAAGCTTCCTTAACATTTTCTTTACATCATCCATTGTGGGAGGAGAAGCTCCTCCCTCCCTAACCCCCTGTCATTCCCCCACCCCACCCTCATTTTCTCTCTGTTCCTCACTGGTTTTCAGAAGGGCCTGGCCTTGAGCTTCTGGCAATATCTGGCTCCCCTTTCCCTGTACTACGTCTGACATGCACCTGTCAAGGGATCAGAGATCTGGCCTGCAACCAGCCTGGTCACTCTAGTGAAACCCCCTCTGCTCTCAGGTCCCCTGTGAGCATCTGGCTTTAGCTCAGGGCATGATCCCGGGGTCCTGGGATCGAGTTCTGTATCAGGCTCCCTGCTCAGCAGGGAGTCTGCTTCTCCTTCTCCCTCCACCTCCACATCCTCCCTCCACCTCTCCCCTGGCTTGTAAGAGACAGAAAGCATAAGCAGTGGAGAGATGGAGTGAGAGGGAGAAGCAAACTCCTCATTGAGCAGGAGTCCGATCGGAGGCTCAATCCCAGAACCCCGAGATCATGACCTGAGCCAAAGTCAAGAATCAGACACTTAATTGACTGAGTCACCCAGGCACCCCACACTAAGTTTTTTTTTTTTGTTTGTTTGTTTGTTTGTTTTTAAGATTTTTTGTTTATTTGAGAGAAAGAAAGGGGGAGAGAGAGGAGGGGCAAAGGAAGAGGGAGAGAAAAGTAGAGGGAGAAAGAGAGAAAACATCTCAGGCAGGCTCCATACCCAGCATGGAGCCCAACACAGGACTGGATCCCACAACTCTGAGATCATGACCTGAGCTGAAATCAAGAATTGGACGCTTAACTGACTGAGCCACCCAGGCACCCCTCACTAAATTTTTTATTTATCACATCACAGCCTGTAGGCTGTACACAAAATCCTAGATGGACAGTCTCCAATCACTGATAGGTATTTCCCAGAGTCCCTGATTCCTGAGCACACAGGCGTGTCCACAGAGGGCTCACTATGGGCCAGACACGGACCCCAGCCCCACAGACACACCGCCCTGCACATCTCTGCCCTCACCAGCATGGTAGTTGAGCTGGCTTAGCAGACATGATCACAAGCTATGAGTTAAGACAAAAGGAAGCTTACAACTCAGACAAGTGCTATGAAGCAGCCAATCTCAGAGTGCGGGGAAGGTTCCTCTGAGGACCTGGCACCTTCTCTGAGCTCAGAAGCAGGAGTGCAGGAGAAGGGAGACAAAAAACAGTATCTGAAAGAGGCCTGCTGGGAGCAGTAAAAACAAAACAAGCAAAACAAAACAAAACAAAAACCAAGAACAAAGAAGAAGCAAGTTTGCTCCACATGGAGGGAGCCAGGAGTACAAGGGGGTCAGAGCTAACGAGATAGCTATCAAGGAGCATTTAGAGGGGAAAGTGTTATCAATAAACATCTGCTAAAGTTCACAAAATACCTGCAAAAGAAACGGAAATATATTTAATGTGGCTAATTAAACGAATGAGGAATGCATAATAGTAATGGTTTACGATAGCGAAGGCTTTACTGAATTTGAACAGATTAACTCAATTTAAAATAATTTAATCTTTTCACAGAAAATGCCATAGCAAAGTATCCAAGTTATATGGAATTCCAATAAATATTATTTGAATCTGAATTGCTATTGCTAAGCAATCTGCCTTCCTACACTGGATGAGGTAGGCTAGCCCGGGGTCAAATGAAACTAACATAGGAAGCATCTAGAACATTCCTTGGCCCACAGGCACTTTCCTTCTTTGACAGCCCCCCATCAGCCATGTGTGAAGGTATGATGCTCCTCGTCTTCTAGAGCAATGTCACAGAGACACGGCTTAGAGAGTGTGCCGTGGTAAGCCTGCGATGTGGGATGGCCGCCCACGTTTTGATCTTGACCGGGGTGCTTCTTCCACCCCACACTACCGCCCCTTGTAAAATAAAGCTCTTACATTTAAAAATATATTTTTTAAAGTAATTAAATTACTTTTAAACACAGATTTTTTTTAACCCCAATGGAAATGCAGAGATTTGGAATTATGTGTGAGATGTTCATTACTTAAATCTGACTGGGTGGTTGTTTCTATGAATGAATGCACTTAATTAATTTTTCCCCCAAGCTTCTTGCTATTTCCTGACTGTAATCTATTTTCTTTCATCCCAGGGGCAATAGAAGGACAACAAAAGAAGGATCCAGTGATATGAAATTCCAGAACCTCTGTCTGCCAAAAAATAGGTCAGAATATTTACTTGTTTATTAATAGAGGAGTGAAATTTTTGAGTCTATGGCAAATAAGCTGACCAACACACACACACACACACACACACACACACACACGCACACACACAACATGTTAGTGTGATAAAATTTTATTGCTGCCAGTGGTCTTAGAGACCAAGGTTCAGAAGGAAAAGAAATGCATATGAGTTAAAGTGCCATCATATGTGTGATGCAGGTAAAGTTTGAGAAGCCCCGAGGCATCCACAGCATTTCAGACCCAGGGCTACTTCCACCACCCACCAGGTGTCCAAACAGCCCAAGAGACAGCCACTAAAAGGGAAGCTTCCATTTTCAGCTGGTGAACAATTTAAATGATAGGTCACGGATGCATCAGGCCATGAGTCCACCACCCGGTCTCACAAGTGAGGATAGAGGGAGCCATGTGCCTATGTGGTTTCTTCCCTTTGTCGTTCAGCTGAGCAAACATTTACTAAGCAGTCATGGCCTTAGGACTTGCACAGGCTAGGTAATATGCAGAGATGAAAGACAAAGTCCCACCTCCGAGGGGCTCAGAGCCAACTCTAAAAGCCAATTGGAATGGGGATTCCAATCCTGAAGCCCACTCCAGGTCTACCATTGCCCAGCAGCCAGACCCTGGGCAACATCCTGATACCCAGAGGGGGTTGGAGGTCCCCCTGCATCCCACCAGAGCTCCCTCAGCAAACCCTGCTGGACCAGTCTATCTGCTCAGAGGCACGCAAGGGTCTCAGCATGTTATCCTATTCCTTGGATCCCAACACACTCTCAAACGCCAAACACCCATTCAGTTCCCACTACGTGCCAGGCACCAGGGCATTCTTAGCGTCCTAAGATTTACTCGAAGAACTATTTTCCCTAAGAAGACTAAATGAATGCTTGTAAAACAGAATATCTGAAATATTGTCAAAACCATATTAAGCAAAGGAAAATTTGTGGCTGTTCTCAGACTTGTTCAATGTTTACATTAAATACATTTGAATAATGCATTTTAAGTCAGTTTTTCTTATTTCCTGACAATAGTAAGAGATGGGAGCTGGAAGGGTGAGAAGCCTTCCTTCAAATGAAGATGGTCGCAGCAATCACATACATCACAGTAATATTTACAGCTACATTTGAAAAAGAGAGAGAGAAAGAGAGAAAGAGCAGTGCTTTTTTCCGCAGCAAATTATTTCAGGATGTGTCATAGCATGCTCAAGATATATTAAAAAGAGCAACAGACGATGTTTCTGCAACCTGTTCCAAACCATTTATAAACCCAAATTTAAAAAAAAAATCCCATATGCATACAAATCTTTGTACCACTGCGTATTTTATAATGAAAGTATTATATGAGTATAAATTAGTATTGAGATCTATAAATCAAATCAAAATGTCTGAAAACTACATTTTGGGTCTACTGTCTTACTTCAAGAACTATTAAACCAATGAATTCATTCTCTGTACAAATTACAATTATCAGCACTTGGTAGTCAAGACCGAGGGAGGGTGCTATGGGCAGGTGGTGCTGCGCACAGAACCTGCCAGTGGGCACCGGGTCTCAGTGTCATCCCACCTGCTCACTCATGGAGTGACCTCACTCTGACAAGCCCATTTCCCATCTCAGCGCCTCATATACTTTAGAAATGGTATTTGAAAGCGAGTGAGCAGACTGCCTTGTGCCCCACTGATCCCTGTACGAAAAGCAGCTTCCGTGTGTGGAAAATGAATAAATGGGAGACCCCTGTAGCACTCCGGGAACGTAGCAGGTCCACAATAAATAACAGTGGCTAATGGTCACTGAGTGGCCACCATGTGCTGGGTGCTGCTTTAAGAGTTTAATAGCTGGTGTCTCCCTGGATCCCCACAATCCCAGGCTCATTAGTCTCCCTTTCTTAGGAGAGAAGAAGGAATGCAGAGCATCAGTACCTTCCCTGAGGCTGATGAGCTGGGTGGTATGGTCAACCGTAGACTTCCATATTGTTACTGGGATCTAAAGCAGCCCTGGCTCTCCATACTTTTGCCCTCAATACAGCCAGCCCTTAGGTGAGGCATCAGCTCCCCTGACAGGTGCAGGGGGCTGGCCCCAGCCAACCTCCCCGCTACACTCCAACATGCATGCACCTCCAGGCCACAAACGATGCTCACGGAGATGCTGCTGATACGGTCCAGATGATGATCCAAGAAAAACACAGAACCACATCCATTAACCACGACCTGTCCACACTACGTATCAACGAACGCATCCCCAAACTCCCCATGGAATTCATTGAGCTGAATCCCCAATATCCACACCTGTGGTGCATCCCTAAGTGCAGAAAATGGAAACATACCACGTTTTCCAATCAAGTCCAAACTCAAATCCATAGGTAAGTGCCTGGACATGCACCAGCCACCACGAAAGGAATTTTGGCATTTAATCCTCACAATACTGCTCTGAAGTAGTTATTATAAATCCCATTTTCTAGACGAGAAAAGAGAGTCTGAGAGAGGTTACATTTGTGGTCAGTCACAGAGCTAGTCACTGGTGACAACTGGATTGGGATTCAGAGTGTAACGTCAAATTGAGGACCGTTTCTGGGCTCCAAGTGACCACCACTTTCTGCTGTGTCGGCATGATCCTGTGGATTTCGTTTTCTGTTCCTGCAAGTCTCCAGTCTGCTCCCGTAGAGACTCTGCTATGAAGAATGGGTGTGTGGGCATTGCGCTCCCGAGAAGAAGGTCCAGGGCCATCGCACAGCCTCACAGCGGCACCTCCTGGACGGTGGCCCCATCCATCAGTGCCACCTGGGAGCTTCGGAGAAATGCAGATTCTCAGGCCCTGACCTACTGAATCAGAAACTCAGGAGTGGGAGCCTGGGCACCTGTGTATAAACAAGCCCCCCCCCCGCCCCCCAGTGATTCTGGTGCCCATTCAAGCCTGAGAACCTCCACTTCAGCATCCTTACTGAGAATGCAAGCTTCGGAGCTGGAGTAGGAGGCCGCTAGGCCCAGCACTTCCTCTGCCCCTACCTACTACCTCCAGGAGACGGGAAGGAAGAAGATGCAAGACAGGGGCCCAGAGGGTAGGAGGAAGGTGGGAGAGGTCAGCGTGCTGGAGACCGGGAAATTCAGATGAGACAACAGCCCTTGCCCTCAAGAGGCTCAGTCTAGGGCGGGGGGGTGGGGGCAGAGTGGGGGTGTGCAGAGCAAAACTGGTACTCCAGGTCACAAGACACTGTGCCTCATGCAGTGTGAGAAAAGACGCAGGCCCTCAGGGGACCCCGGGGGTGGCTAAGGGCTTGCCCACAAGGTTCCCAGCCATGCTTTCCACTCCGAGTGGAGTCTCCGTTCCCATTCCTGACGACAGCGCTGTAGTTACTGTTGCTCACATGTCCCGCACTCGGACACTCCCTACCCTCACCTCATTCACTATCCATTTCTTCTCTTTTGCCACTAATGCCCACAGCAATAGTTAGTTCCCGAGGAGGGGGGGGGTCATTGGAGGAGACAAGGTGCAGGTGGCTGTAATTCCTTCAGACGCAGCAGCCTTGTTGCTGCGCTAGGCAGCCCCCTGCCCGGCCCTCCCAGCAGACAGCTGTCTGCCCAGGAGACACACGGGGTGGCGGGGTCCCAGGGCCTTGTTGCTCTTGACCTCTCTGGTCTCACCCCACCCCCTCCAGGGGCCCTGGGCATCCACAGATGGCACTGACTGATCCTTAAGAACACTGCTCCCTCTGGCCTGCCTCACTGTGCAGACCGGGGAGTATCTTTCTGAAAGATGTGGCCAGCCAGGGGCTTTACAGAGGGCCCAAAGGGCTTTCTAAGAGGGTGCCTCATCCCTTTCCTGGGGCCCCCCCACAAGGAGCTCCCCAGATTAGATGCACAGGAAGCATCGCTAAAGAGTCGGGAGGAAGAAGAATGAGAAGGACCCACCAGGAGGCTGTTGGCTTGGACTGTACGCCCAGTGCCTGGCACATACTAGATATCTAAATAGGTGATAGAAGGTACTTTCACCAGAAGGAAAGGATGGAGGGACGCAGAGAGAAGACAGGACAAGTCGGGGAGAATGGAAGCTGTAGACTCGGGAGCCGTTCACCTGCTGGAGGGGCGCCAGAGCTAACCTGGGCACGCAGGCCACCCCGCGCTGCCATGCTGCTCCCCTGCAGTGTAGCCCATCCAAATGCCAGATATTGTTATTTTCATCCTTCAGCATTTGTCAGGGACACAGATGAAGAGGATCAGAGCTCACATCACATGCATCCTGTCCTCAGTGAACTTAAACTTAGTTGAGGAAAGAAAAAACAGGGTTTAACAGTGAGATTTAAATAAGGAATTCCTGGGATCCCTGGATGGCTCAGCAGTTTAGGACCTGCCTTCGGCCCAGGGCATGATCCTGGAGACCCGGGATCGAGTCCCATGTCAGACTCCCTGCATAGAGCCTGTTTCTCCTTCTGCCTGTGTCTCTGCCTCTGTGTGTGTCTCTCATGAATAAATAAATAAAATCTTTAAATAAGGAATTCCTAACTCCACGCTGCCTTTTGACTCTCCTAGTGCATTAGGAGAGCAAGCAGCACCACAGTGCTCAGAGGCAGAAGGCTCACAGGCCACGTTCTGTAATTAGGTGCCTGGTCTCCCATTTAGGGGCTGGGGGCCTGGTGGAAGAAGTTTGAGAACCTGAGGTATACTGTGATCTGCTCAGGGGAATGGAGTTCCACTGGATAAGTGCCACTACCTCTTGCTGGGACTTATGCCTGAACCCTTCCCTCGCCAGTAGACTCTAGGGACACCCGCATGGCCTTCTGGAGATGCAGCTCTCAGCATGCTTGAACCAGTGCTTTAACCGAGCTCCACAAGCCTCCAGGACTAGGCAGGCCCTCTAGCTCAACCCTGCTGGTTCCTCACTCTGAGCAGAGCACACTAAGCCTTTCCATACCTCGGCCCCTGCAGCTCCCTAATGCCAATCTGCACATCCCTCCAGTGCTAGAGAGGAAGGCAGGGTGCTCCCCTCCTGCAGACTGGCTGCATGTGAACCTGGCACCACCAATTCCCCTCGGGGGTTAACCCAGGCCTCGGTCAACCCAGCCACCAAAGGAAAGGGCCAGTTCCTGGTAATTGGCCCTAACACTGATATAGAGATTCTTGTCCATCGAGAGTTGCCAGGAGATTTGCTGATATGATTTGTATAAGGCTCACACTTAACCGGTACGGCATGGGCATCCAAACAGAGGGGAAAAGGCAATGAATTTAAAAGTTCAAAGTCACTCTCATTTCCCTCTAGATTATATTAAAAATGAGGTTAGCAACTCTTATCAATTGTCTGACAAAAATTAGAATTTTAGTCTAAAGCGCTCTCTTAACGTCAGAAGCAGTACTTAAGGGGAGATGTGGTGCCGAGCCAGTTAGTCTTGGAGGTTTGGGACAGGGAGTGGGCTAGCCGGTGAAATCACCCTGACCATCTCCCAAGGGGCTCTGCTGCACATTCTGCTCCAGCAGTGGTACCTGGGGAGGCCCAGGGGAGGACCACACGCGTCACACTCTAGGGGGCGATGAGGAATTAGTCTCCACACCCACCGGGAGCTTGACCCTGGAGATGGGACCAAACGTCGTCTCTATGGGACAGGAAAAACACACCATCCAAACTTTGTTCCCATGGATAAGTAAGACGCAAGTGCATCCTGCCTACCCAATCAGATCCAGTTCTCCCAGGCAGCAAGGGGGAGAGGGAAGATGGGTTTAATTTAGTGCCCTTTCAGGATTAAAAATTATTAAGCGTATTAAATTATTGAGAAGTATTAAAAATTAAAAATATTCAGAAATTAAAAATCTTTATTTGTAATAAGCCTTAAATATTGAAATCCACAAACCGCTGGAGATCAGGCTCATTCATTTCATATTCCACGAACTCCCCCCACCACGACGTGGACACCTGCCTGCGTAAGCCAGAGACATAGAGGCAGGCCTGCTGCCCTCAGGCCCAGAGCTGGAAGGAGCAGGGGTGGGAACAGCAGGGGGGCGGGGCTGCCGAGCTGTCACACCATCCAGCCCTGGCCCCTTCGCATGTGGCCGTGTTATGGATGCTGTCGACGACGCGAAGGAGCCAGGGTGCATCCTCGTCATTCCTTGGCAAGAGGCAGCTTGCTAACTAGCACGTGGGGCTTGCTGGAGCAACAAGAACACAGCAGATCTCCACGAAGTTTGCTAGCAGCCTCTTTTGCTAATCACCCCGGGCTGTCAGGCTGCAAAGAGCATCAGCACAGGAGCCTTTTCGGGGAGCTTGTCAGCTGCTGGCCTGAACTCCAACCAGACACAACCGTGGAGTCCAGGTCTCCTCCGGGGCCCCCTCCTTCCCGGGCCCTCAGAGCAGGTTCTGCCCCCCCCCCTTTGTGGGCTCAGCTGGAATAACAACGCTGCTCCCAGCCCTGCTGACGCTTCCTCTGCTAACTCATTCGGCTTGCACTGACGCACAGAGAGCCCCGGGGTGCAGAATCCCGGAGGGTATGACATATGAATGAGCTCCATCGCTCTGGGACCCCATCTAGGGGCAGAGTGGCTCAGAGAAGCCACTTCCAGATAGCCTGGACGATGGGGAGGAAGCTCCCAGGCAGAGAGAGCTGGGCGGTCTACGTTGCTGAGGCAGGCTTGGAAATAATGAGGGTAGCCAGACAATTCCCGGCTCTGCCCATCGCATGCTGGGCCACTTGAGGCAGGTCACTTACCTCTCCTGAACTTGAGCCGCACCTGCGAAGTGGGGAAAGCCCACCCGCCGGAGCAGAGCCTCTCCGTGCTGCACAGGCTCCACTCTTCACAGGTCTCACAAGACCCCAGGCTGAAACTTGCAACAATAAACTGGACGACGTTGTCTCCGATGTGTTTTTGTTATTTTTTTGTTTTTTTTTTAGCATTAACTGTCTTTGATTCTAAAACCCAGGTGAAGCCAAGGTCAGAAGGAGGACAGAATCCTAACATAAGAGCCAAAGTTCTTGCCAGGATCCCCGAGGAGAGTGGGCATCCTCTGCCTCATCCCTGGGCTTGGGCTTGCAGGTCGCCTGCCCCGGATGTGCTGTCCCCAAGTACAGGGCCTGGCTTGCCACGCTCACAGCAAGCTTACCGTACACAGTCACGAAAACACCATTTGCATTTCACGTATCACCAGTGGCAGGCCTGGGGAGCCTTTTGAGGCCTTAGTCAAAGACGAGGATGTCAGGGAAGAGGCCATGTGTTGAAAGCGTCAAGAGAGAGCTCTCAGGCCCCAGATAAATGACCTGCTCCTTACTGGCTGATTTACTGATAATTTCTGCCGAATCTCAGGCAGCTTGAAAGGAAGCCAAGAGCTAACCACAAGGGCTCCGAGACCGCAGCTGCACACTGCCTCTGGACTCACCACCGCCTGTGGGCGAGGGCCAGGGAGGCGGCCAGGATTTGGAGATCTGACCCTCACTCTCAGGCTGTCAGATCCCTCACTCTCTGTGGGACCAGGCAAGTTGAAGGACGCTCTGAACCTCCCATTTCCTTGTCTATAAACTTGGGACAGCGACAGCCACCCCACAGGGCCTCCCTGAGTATTAAAATGGCAAACAGAGGACAAAGGGTAAGCGGGAAGCCAGACTCCTGGGCCGTGGTCTCCTGGTTACTCATGTATCCCAACTTAACTATTCAGTGCCCGAGGTCCCAGCCACCAGGCAGGCCTCATAAATATTTACCCCCGGTGTGTGTTGCGATGCTCAATTAATTGCTCCTGTGACGTACTTTGAGAGCCTCGGAGGATAGGCGCCGTACGAGGCCCAGGATTATTAAAGGCACAAACAAGTTGGCTCACAGAAGCAGCATCCTCCAGAGCCTGCCTTTGCCCCAGAGCTTTGCAGATCTTTGCCCAAAATCTAGGCAAAAGGCATTTCCTAAAGCACCCTGCCAATGTGAATGTGGTGGCCAGGCAAAAGGCCTACTAAAAAATAGACAAACACACATACAGACAACTCACAATAGATAGTGGTTTTAGGCCACTTGGAAAATAATAATAAAAATTCGGTCTCACTAGGCATCAGGGAAATGAAACAGGTAAAATAAGAAATCGAGCACCACGTAGGCAAAATTGTTTTAAAGGATGGATTTGAGGGTGGCGAGATCCAGCAATGGTCACTGACCGCTCTGTGACTTAGCATCTAAACTGACCCAACCCACCTGGTGGGCAACTGAGTGATCTACTGTGAGGGGCTTGGAAGACCCCCATTGCCTGACCCTCCTCACTGCACTTGGCAGAGTCTCTCCACGGGAAGATTCGAGGATTAGATGAAAAACGCAAGCATGGATCCACCCTGCAACATTACTTGCAATAATAAAAACTAGCAAGAACCCAAATGAACCCTTTAAAAATCACAGCCAGTAAGGGTGCCTGGGTGGCTCAGTCAGTTAAGCATCTGCCTTCAGCTGAGGTTTTGATCCTAGGTCCTGGGATGGAGCCCTGCATAGGGCTCCCTGCTTGGTGGGGAGTCTACTGCTCCCTCTTCCTCTGCTCCTCCCCCTGCTTGTGCTATCTCTATGTCAAATAAAATCTTTTTAAAAAAAAATCACAGCCAATAGATGTCATGTCTTTGAATAACAGCTAAAGATATATAATGCATTTTTAACATCAACAGCCCATACATTCTTTTTTTTTTCAGCCCATACATTCTTATGCTATTTTTATACATCTGTCCATTTAGACATATGCACACACACCGTCATACACGCATACAAATATGTAGAGCAGATTTGCCAAAATGCTACCTGGGGTGGTTGCATTTTCTTCTCCGTACATTTTCCTATTTTTCATACTCTCTATAATGAGGTGTTGTTTCAGATCCAGAACAATATAAACAGGAAGAAACCATTTCATAGGTTGATCTGGGAAATGCCTGTGGTGGCTGCCCACTCCTCTGGGGAAGGTGTGTGACCCGCATGCCGCTGACACTGACCATGGTTCTCTTTTCTGCCCTAGGTCATGGCCTCGATTCAACAGTGCCACAGGTGAGTCAGGAGCCCTCAGTCGCCAAAGCCGTGGGGATGTCAGCATGGGTCTGTTACTCTTCCTTCCATTCTTCTCTGCTTTTCCTTCGATAAAACTACTGGCTTGTTCAAAATGGCATTACCCACTGATGGCCTCTTCCTCCGGCTCCTCCCGGGGTACAGCCTAGTCTGTGACTTCCACAAGCTTTGGAAACTGGGGCAGGCTGATGGGGAACCCTGGCTCTCCCTTCACTTTGTAGCTGTTTAGCCTGGGGTGAAGCACAGATCCTTCATCTGCAAAATGGGTAAAAGTCTGCGTAAATGTCATTGCTGTGGCCCCTCAGTAGCGCTCGTTCAACTAAGCTCTATATAACGGGATCCCCCCAGAATACGTGTTGAATGGATGAATCGATCAGAAACCACATTTTATGATTCTCTTGCATGTCTTTTCAGAGCCTAGTTCCTGGTACAGGGCACTTACTAGAATCCCATTAAAGTTTGAGTGAAAGTATGTACTATTCATCTTGGAGCATTATTATTTCAGGGAAAGTCCAATAGAACGTCCCTAGAAAGCTGGCGAGGAACGATGAAAGGTGGCTAGAAATGATGGCTACAAGGAGACAGAATAAAGTGAAAAATAGACAAGAAGTGTGCAAAGAAGGTGTAGAATCATAGGGAGTGACGCAATCTGCAAATGAACTCAAAGGTTCATAACAGAGCATGTTGGAGCATGTAACCAGCTTTCAGCATGTCCCAAATTGCCGTGAGAAGTGTATAAAAGCAAAATCAAGACTGCAAGTATGAATATAAATAAGAAACAAGCACCTGGCCTGGCTCTAATCCCTCTTACAGAAAATGCCTTTATTAACCTTCCCAGTCATTTGCTAAGGTTGCATCCTCTCAAGGTAGATTCATCCAAACTGTACTAGAGCCTTTGATTCCAAATATGCCTCCCTCCACCAGCTTGCTACCTCCCATCCCTTCCCACAATGCACTTAAAGTCCTGGGGGTACTCTAGACACTTCCAAAGGGATGGTGCCTGGAAAGGAAATTGCCAATCTGATGTGTTGGCTGGTGGGTTATAAACCACGTGATCCGTACCCCTCTCCCTTTGCCCACTCCCCACATTCATTAAGGCAGAGAAAAACTGACAGGTGGGTATTACGTTTCATTAACAACATTCTAGAGAAATAAGCAGAGGAGGAAGAAAAACAAAAACAAATCAAAACCCCAAGAGAGCTGATTGAGATAAAGCTGCCCAGGCCTGCCCATACACATTGGAATCATATTCTGCCAAAAATATTAACAGCAAATCACAGCACCCCAGCCTCTGCATGCTTATAAACCACAGAAAGTATCTATTAAAATAAAACAGAACTGATATAATGAAAGATGCACATGATTTACACAACAGGCTGTTTGCCGTGATGATATTTTGAACATTTCTAGATATTTTTAAGTTGTTCGCAATTTTTTACCATGAGACTATTTGAAAATATGGTGGCATTTCCATATGAGAGAATACTATATAACCATTAAAAAGATGACTTTGAAGCATATTTACCGACATGGATATGTTATAGGATGCTATTATATGCAAGAGCAGACAAGAAAACCATGTGCTTAGACCTACATAGCCTATATCATGTGTGTGTGTGCTATGTGTGTGTGAATGATCAGGCTATAATCAAATATTTTTAGTGGTAACCTTGGTATGGGCACCTTATATATATTAATTTTTATCCCTGTCTTTTTTCGCTTCTCTGTATCTTATAATTTTTCCATACATTTTTGTATGCTAAAAACAGTCTATCAAAAAAAATATTCCTGGAAAAGACAGACATAGATGCAAACTTGGACAACCCGTTAATACCAATACTTTCTGTGAGGCTGATTTACAGAGAACAGTGCCATGTTTTTCCATAAAATAAACTCAGGAGCCTCTCTCCCTCCACTAATTAAATAATTAAAGAAGATAGCCCTATTTAGAAAGTGGTCCTTCTCTCTAAGGCACCGTATACAATAAAAACCTTGATAAAGATATATATTGGCTATTTCAGTCAAATGGACAAGAAATTTCATTTTTGTCCAGGAGCACCTGTTTTGTTTTCGGTTTTTGTTTCCTAAGGAAAAGCAGTGTTGAAAGTTGGTTTTTCCCACTTTTAAAAGAAAAATTAATAAGGATTTTAGGAGCAGGTGGAGGAAAGGCAGGTATGGGATATGTGAGCATCCAATGCCCCCTGCTGGCTCTTTCTAGACATTGAAATACTTGTATTAGCAGAGTGGTTCTCCCCCAAGGTGTTGGCAAAATGGGCAGACAGGATGTGAATGGTTCACGGGTGAATTGCTGGGAAAAGGTGTTCCCCTAGTTCCCATTAACACAAGCCAGGATTTCACATCATCCATGATTGGTAAACCCAGGGATTCACAGTTGTCTTTAAAATGTGTAGTGTATCAGAATCACAGTAGTCACAAAAGTATATTCTCAAGCCCACTCCAGGGTCTATGCTTTCACAGATCTAGAGTGAGATCAGGGAGTCCCTGCCTTTCACAAGAGAACTCCAACTCGTGTAGTGCTAGGACTGTCTTTGGAAAATCACTAGTTGAAGCAAAAACAAAGAAAAAGGAAACTATCAAAAGTATCTCCACCAAGAAGCTGCCATCAGCTCTCTGGACAACAACTGTCTCAGAATATTTTATTTGAATTGCAGGAGATCACCCAAGAAATGGGATGGAATTAATTAATTTATCTGTCACCGTCCATCCATTCATGCATGCATCCATCCAAGCAATTTGTGGTAGTTCTGACCATAACCAGCTTTGAGCACCGACTTTTAAGAAAATGAAATTGAAAGGTCCTAGGGACTCAGCTTACCTAAGATACTAATATTGTGCTCCACAGATGAGGAAATTAAGAATTCAAGAAAGGAAGTGAACTTCCAGGGGCCACCTAGTGAGAACATTCAGCCTGTTCTCCACACTCCCAGTAAATGCTTCCCATGTAGCTATTTCTGTGAGTTTGGCCTATTTGTAACCAGCATGTCAGTGCATAATCTTCAGATCAGGTGACTGCGGTTCAGTGAATAAAACTGGAATGTCCGGAAGAGCTAGATCATGGAGCTAGTATAGATAAGAGACAGATGTGCCATATGTTCTGTGTGTGTGTGTGTGTGTGTGTGTGTGTATAATCCATACTCATCTGTTTCTACACATCTCTTTCTCTCTTCTTACTATTTTCTTCCTTCCCTCCCTCTTCCCTCTCTTCTTCCCAGGCCTAAGTCATGTAGTCAAGGACATCATAAGCCTTTCCTCAGAGATAGTGAGAATGAATGCAAGGAAACTCATTTCCACCTCTCCCTATAGCCATGGTTTGATGCCAAACTGAAGATGTCCTAAAGTTTGGAACTTGCCAGGGGAAAGTGGGTAGATTATCTATTTTCCATCATAGAGATGAAGGTTAGATTGATGCCCTCAGTCCCCAGAGACCCTGTGGCTCCTAAAAGACAAAGAGTGATAAAGACAGGACAGGTAGAGAAAAGAACCCAGGACCAGAGGTCTGGAGCCCAGAATTTGAATACTGGTTCTCTGATGACATCAGCAAAACCTAGGACCTATGAATGAGAGAAAATGGAAAGAAACTTACATGTATAATGAATCCCTAGTTTGTGACAAGCATTTTATAGATGTTTCTAATGTAGCTGTCAGGTGCTGGTAATACAGTATAGATTAGGTAAACTGAGCCCAAGAGACTTAGATCCCCCGGGGAATAAATCAGCAGAACAGAACTCAGATCTGTCACAGGACACTTGTTCATGCTGTGTGCCAAGCAGTGCTTTCATCTTTAAAATGAGGGTCAACCAACCGTGTCACTGAATCCCTCGGCCTCACAGCTGGACGGGGCGCCAGTTTGAGGGACCAATGGGAAGTATCAACAGAGCCACGTCAATGGAGTTGAATGTTGAGAAAGGCACTGTTTTTAGTTTAAAATGAGAACTCAGGAATGAACAAGCTCCTAACATAAATCTGACAGCAGAGTACTCATAATGTGGATTGAGTGGAAAAGATTTGGTCATGAAGTTGAACTTGAAACATGAAACACAGCTGTTCATGGGGGGGCCGGGGGGGGACATGCCGCCAGAGGGGTATTTTTTTAACCTTCTCAACTGCTGTTTGGGGCAGACACTCCTCTTCTCATTCTACAAGCTAATATTAGTTAACCGATGGCTTCACAGGCCTGCCTGAGTGCATGTGGCCAGACACCGGCGCGGCCAGGGTTTGAACCTAGAACTTCTGACTTCTCATTTGGCTTCCATGAAATAGGCGTTCATGCCTTTCATTAGAGGCTCTGCTACATCTTTGGTGAATTCCATAGCTGATCTCCACAAGGAGATGAAACAGTAAAGGCTGAAGACATGTTCAGAAAGAAATCACGGGGGCTTGCATGTGACCTGTGTATTTTCTCCCGTGTAAGTCAAGTCCAGAGGTAAGCAGTCCAAGGCTGCTTGGCAGCTCTGCTCCTCCAGGTCCTCGGAGATCCTGCTCCCTCCCTTGTATTGGCCTCAATCCCATTGCCTAAAATAATGATAGCTGTGCTCCGGGCAGCTGGAGGGAGGAAGGGAAGAAAAAGAAGAAATCAACAGTGCACAACACTTTCTCTTCAGAGAGCTTCCTGCAGACTGTGAGTTGATTTTCCATCTCTTCCATTTACCAAAAATTAGACTCACGGGCACACATGACTGCGAGGAAGACCGGGGTGTGTAGCAAGTCCTTGCTGTAGGTGCCCATGTGCCCAGCTGGCCATCAGGGCCTCCAGGACAGACGGAGGAAAGCGGACATGGGGAGACACACAGCCGTCTCTGCTACGGATTCTTAGTGACGGGTCCTTGGGACCAGCTGGCCTCTCCCTCTTCACCACATATTTGGGAGCAGGCCCACCCAGCTGGCAGCCTCTGGAGTCGGAGCCAACACTCACCTTCGCCGTACCTCTCTCCGCCTCCCCTGCCCTCCGAAATCTTATGACTGCAATGAAAACAGAAGCTGTGTCTGCTTGGGGAACCTGGCTGGTTTGGGAATGCCATCATCTGAAAAGCCCGAGGATTCCACTTCCCAGAGAACAGAAAGCACTAGAGCACTGCAGGCTCCCTACCTTCACTTCCCTTCTCTCACCAGAGGGACAGATTCTCTTGATGGGACCTGCTGGGAATTGGGTCAGCCAGTGATTTCCTTTGATGCAACCATCCCATGGAGCCAGGCCTTAGGGGCACAGCCAACAGCGCTGTCCGAGTAAAGGCCCTAAAATGCACCAGCCTCATGCTTCCAGGGGCTTCCACTCAAGGAGGTGTTGACAAGTGCAGATAGTTAGAACTTCTCTCTAATTTTATCTGACTTACACGGCCCATCTCCCATCAGAAGGGAGTTGGAGCTTCTACGTCAGTGGTCCGCAGACATCAGTGTGATGGGTGTCACCATAGAAGCTTGTGCAGAAAGGAACTGGTTTGCACTGGAGGGGGAGGGGGCAGGTTTTGCTTTCTTTCCTTTTTTTTTTTTTTTTTTTTTTTTTTTTTTTTGAGAAGCACCCAAGATGAAAATGGTCCGGGGACCTTAACTTGATGGCCACTGGCCATAGGCCTTTATCATAACTCTGTAGTCGTGAGAAGAGGTGTGCAAGCTGATAGGCAAAGGCTGGGGTAATTGCCTCTGCGAATCAGGAAAGGTTTGGAGCCTTACACAACACATATTCATCTTCACTTCCCTTCTAAAAATAACTTTCAAGGGAATGTTGTCTTTTGTAAAAAGATGTTGTTTTCTTGTGAGGAATGCAGGAATCTGTTGTTCTCTGGAGCTGTTTGGTGTCAGTGGGTGATGAACGACCCTCTGCAGACACATGAGCATAACTCTTCCAGGACAATGATGTGAAAAGATGCTGGGTAAACTTCCTTCATCTTTTTGGAAAATGGCTCTCTCTGGGGAGCCAGCCTATCCTTCAGCCCCAGGAAGATTCAAAGACCTGGAAGGATTTGTGGGGCCTCTATGGTGTGGGTCCGGGGCCTGCAGGAGAGGGTGTCAAACTCAAGCTTACTCAGCCAGGGAGGAGATCGGGTTCTACTGGTGGTTCTGTCACTGGTTCTCAATTCTGGAGTGTTTCCACACTCTATTCCACAGCTGGCTATGCATTCACGGTGCTCTTGCCATATCCTGAGTTACAGGAGTGATCGAGGGCCTGAAATCTCAGCACTGCCTTAGGGGAGGCAGGCACCGGGTCTGTAACTATAGAACATATTTATTGGCTTGCTTTGTTCCTACATGCTATGCAGAAACCAAACAGTGTTTTAATCAGGAAGGGCTAACATCTATAATGCATAAAAGTACAAATGTTAGTGGTTTAATAAAAATAAAGATTTATTTCTTGTTCACATCACAGTCCAAATGTGGATTGAAGGAAGTTATCTCCCCATACACTCATTTGAGATTCATTCTCCTTTCACCAGTGGCTTCCATTATTATTGAAGACCTCAGGGTCTTCCATCTCTAGCCAGCCACAGAGGCAAGATGAGCATCGGGAGGGTCAAGAGAAGGAGAGGGTCAAGGAAGTCATCCTGGAATGATGCACATGCACACACTTTGTCCCAGTGGCCATAGCATCATGTCATGGCCACCCCATGTAAGAGACACTGGGAAATGTGTGCTGGCCACGAACCCACAGGAAGACTAAATGGAGCTAGGTGAGCATCCTCACAGCATCCTCAAAGCCACTCAAGAAGCTTGAGTTAGTGAGGAGCAGGGCTGGAGAGGTACTCCTTCATTTTTACCTAATATTGATGGTCAGGGAGGGTCCCCCACCCCCACCCCAGGGAAGATGACATTTAAGATATGATCCAATTGATGAAAAGAACCCAGACATAGGCAGCATTGAGGAAAGAATGTTCTGGACTGCAGCACAGTAGGTGCAGATCTCAGAGGCAGAAGGAGCTGGGTGTACTGGAGACACTTGGAAAGAAGCTCATGTAGCTAATTTCAGAGGTGAGGAAGGAACTGGAAAGAGATGAGATCAGAAAGGGGGCAGGAACCAGGCTATGCTGAGGGCCATGGCAAAGAATCTGGATTCCATGGGGCATTCCAAGGGCCATGAGTGACATGAACTGATTTACAGTTTTAAAACTGCTTTTAAAATTACATTTCAAACTGCGTTATTAGTAACATATGTACTGCAGCAGATAAATACAACTCCTTCCCTAAGGGCACCTGGTTGGCTCAGTCGGTTAAGCATCCAACTCTTAATCTGGGCTCAGGTAATGATCTTGGGGTCATGAGATCAAGTCCTGTGTCAGGCTCTACGTTCAGCACAGTCTGCTTGAGATTCTCTGTCTCTCTCTCTCCACCACTGCCCCTCCCCCTGCTCATGTGCTCTCTCTCTCTCTCTAAATACATAAAATCTTTTTTAAAAAGGGTCAAGTACATACCCATCAAAGATGTAATCGAATGCTGCCTATTTTTATGTAAGTGTCACAATGAGACAGAAAGTTAAGTGTCCTGACAATTCCATTACATTCAAGTCACCTAGAGTGTTCAGAGAGGGAAACCCCAAGAGGATCTCAAAGGGCACCGAGCATTATGGAAGGCAAAACAGAGGAAGTGGGGACTCCAGGTGGAATCAACACAAGCAAACATTCAGAAGTGGCATGAAACATATTTGGGGGATCCAGGAGAGTCTCAGGCTACAAGTTCATGAAGGAAGAGACCCCAGGCTCTCTGTGGAGATGTCAGTATAATGAAAACATTTGATGAGGCCAATTTCCTAAAATAAAGTTGTCTCAAACTCTGAATCAGACAGCAGAGCTGCTTTCCTAGATCCTATGGGCCAGAACAGATCCCCAAAATTTCGGTGCTCATTTGCTCCTTCCAGCCTAGCTGATCATTATGGGTGACCTCATTAATTTAACTCAATTCATGAGAGAGTAGAGATTGCTACTGTGAAAGGCTGGAAAACCTGTGGGTTTCTCCACCAGGGCTCTCAGCAGGGGTATAATTGGCTGGGACAGGAAGGTGTCATCATTGCCTCCAGGACAGTGGTGGCTGCAAGGCTCACCATCGGGATGGGCTGGGACCAGGAAGCAGGTGCAGTCAGACTCCTGCTCATTATCTCAAGGAGATTAGCTTTGGCTAGTTAACACTTCCCTGATGCACTGGTCCTAAGCAAATTCCAGAGAGCTGTGTTTCTGCTGAGCCAAACTTTCATTAATTTACACATTATACTCTACACAAGGCTTGGGCATGCTGACACAAATTCCCAGCTATTAATTGTATATTTTGGTATGGTAAGAGAATTCGGTGTGGAAGGGCAAAAGTCTACGAACATGATGAAGCCAGAGCAAGATGTAAAAATACACATGATACTGTGGTCCTCTACGTGACTTGGACACAGGCCAGAAATCTGCCCTGAGATTCTTAACAACCAAAGGAGGAAGGGAAATATGATCTCTTATAAAATCGGTATTTTCCATTAAATCAAAGCAAACCAATCCCTGAGAAGCATGCAGCTCCCAAGACCCGCTAGGAACTTCTCACATATGTGCTAATAAAGAGGGTGTGATAAGAACATTTTCTGCTTATAGTGTTCCTCAATGCAAACTAACAGCATGAAACTATAATGCAATTTAGGAAAATTAAGTCTAGAGGAAGCAAAACACCCTGCAGATCATGTGAGCAGTTCTTTGATGGCTTTGCATCATCTGAGGGTAAAGTTTAAAGCAGAGCACTGACTGAGTGCACTAGATGACCCCCAGGCAATCTTTCATAAAACAAGTCCAAGCGAGGGGGATGAGCACTGAGAAACTTCACATGAGCAGTACTTACTCAACAAACACCCGTCAAGAACTCGTTTGTTCAGTGTTGGGCCCTATGCCTGGAGCTAAGGACAGATGAGTGAGTAGACCTGTCCCCTGCCCTCAAAATACTTCCAGTCTGTTCAAGGAGATGAAGCTATGTCAGATTACAGCAAATGCAACGTGTGTGCCAGAGGGATGGGGAGGGGGCCCGGACACCGCAGAGTCATGACTGGGCACATCTGATGGGTGGAGCCCGGGCGTCCTTGTGACCGGATGCTGACCTGCCATAGAAGAAGTGAGCCTTCCTAGTTTGGATTTGATTGTCTAGCCCCCTTCTCCATCGCCCATGCTTTGCAAGAGCAGCAGCTAGAACCAGAAGTATGGATATACAGGCTGCATTTTAGGCAATCGCTGTCAAGAGAAACGAATGGAAATTAGCACAAAATTTCCAAAGAAATGCAAGGGCCACTCTTTTCAATGTTTGTTTGCTTGTTTGTTTTTTAAAGATTTATTTATTTTAGAGAGAGTGTAAGAGCCAGAGGGGCAGGGGGAGAGAGAGAATCCCAAGCAGACTCTGTGCAGAGCACAGGACTCTACACAGGGCTCGATCCTGCCACCCCAAGATCATGACCACAGCCGAGACCAAGAGTTGGTCACCTAGCCCACTGTGCCACCCAGGCACCCTCACTCTTCTCAGTGTTTTGCAGTAACGCTTTGATCTACTTCTGTTGGCAGGCCAGTACCGGACTATTGATGAGCCTCTTCTCCACTGTGTAAGTCAGCCACTTCTCCTCCTTACCTGTCAGTCTTTGATATTTACAAAGTGAGTGGTGGCTCTTTTCAAGGCATTTGGCGAATTTCAAGAAACAATAACAAGTTTTTCCAAATGGCATGATTTCCTAGCAGAGAAACTTGCATGTCAGTTCTTGGGTATAAACTGTATTCCCATAATATACATTGAAAATCAAACCATCACACTGTACTTAAACTTACATAGTGATGTAGGTCAATTATGTCTCAGTTAAACTGGGAAAAATAAATAAGTAGATAACAAGGCATTAATAGAGAGGCAAAAAAAACTGTCTTCCAATTTCTCAGCTATGGAATGCAGATAAAAATTAACTCACATGGCCACTGCGAAGATTAAATAAGATGAAAATACCACCACATGGTGCTGGCAAGGGAGTGACAAGAAAAGCACTTCCTAAGGCTCATGGTGAAATCTTAAAATGGAACTAACTTTCTGGAAAGCCATTTCATAATAACCAATCAACATAAAAATGTCTACTTTCTTTGGCCCAATAATTCTATGGTTGGGAATTTAAACTAAGAAACTAGTCTAAAACTTGGGCTAGTATGTAAAAAAAAAACTCATTTATATTTTATAGTAATATATTTAAACAGAAACCCTGGAACCATTCCAAATTTTCAATGATAGAAAAAAAAGCATTGAATAGATTGACATAGTCATATGATGAAGCTGTTAAGAATACTTACAAGAATTTTAAGGACTAAAGAAAATTTGAAATTTGTAACACAAAGTCAGCCCCCTAATGTTATAAACAAGTTTACTGTTAAAGTATTTTTTTTATGATTTTTATTTACTTAGGATAGTCACAGAGAGAGAGAGAGAGGCAGAGACACAGGCAGAGGGAGAAGCAGGCTCCATGCACCGGGAGCCTGATGTGGGATTCGATCCCGGGTCTCCAGGATCGCGCCCTGGGCCAAAGGCAGGCGCCAAACCGCTGCGCCACCCAGGGATCCCCAAGTTTACTGTTAAACTGTACATAATTTAAATAGTTTTAATTAGCATATCTATAGATGATATATGAAATAGGCAGATAGAAGAGAGGGAGAAAGAGAATCTGCTTTTAAAATCATTGATTCTTTACTCTTTGAAAGACTTCTTTAAGAAACAAAATAAAGCAAAAATAAAATAAAATAAAATAAAATAAAATAAAATAAAATAAAATAAAATAAAATAAAATAAAAAAATAAAGCTATGGATCCTTACCTCAGGACACACACACAAAATCACAAAATATTTTATAAAGTAGGAGGTTTATGGACAGAAAATACTGAGTTTTTAGTTAAGAACCCCTGCTATCGACAGTAGATAGGTAATAGATAATTAGATAAATAAATGTAATTCATTATATTTAAAAGAAAATTCTGTCTCTCTCTCATTCTGGAAAGAGATAAACCAAAATATTTATAGTTGGTCCTGGAGGCAAGGTTCTCAGGGTCTGATGTAGATTCTCTACAGACTTGGGGTGGTGGTTGCCATCCCTCAGGGTATCCCTCTGTGCCCTGACTCCACAAATTCTAACGAGGTGATTAGGCTAAAGATTAACTCTGTCTCAGATTCTTCCAGCAGGTCCAAGATTCCCCAAAGATATTATACTCTGCAGTCTTGGTGATTGCCAGAACAGTATGTCAATGGTGCCCTTGCAACAAATGTCTATCTGTCAAATCCTGAAAGGAGTTACTCCAAGTCAAAACTCATTTCTGTATGCAGTTCTGGGGAAGAAGAGCCCAGCCACCTTCCCCCCTTTGCCAAGTCAATTGTGAAAATCCCTGCAGTTCCCCTCCTGGAAGCTTCACTGTGCCCTGGGCACTCAGCTTTACTGAAACTCATCCACTAGAGAGGAGGGGATCTATCATGTCCTGAGTTCCTATCATGGGAAGGTGTCAACATAGAATATTTATGTACCTTTTACTTCATTAATCTCCAACTACAACCAAATAAAGTAGATTTAGCCCTCTCCAATTTACAGACTGAGCAAGTGAGTCAAGGGGGTTATGTAATGTCCCCCAGGTCATACAGTGGACCCACAGTTTAGATCTAGGAGTGGGTGATTCCATCCTGGATCCATGCTGCCCCCAAGCAGACTGGCCCTACCTGGTTTCCCAACCAAGAACTCCCAGTCCGAGTCCTGCTTGCCTCCCGAGATCAGACCAAAAAGGTGGGGCTTCATATCTATAATGCCTGGTTGTTAGGGGCACAGCATCCATGCAACCATGCCAATGGTCCCACTCCAACTTTGTGTTCAGTGACCTCACCTCTCTCCTTTGGGTCACCACACTCACCCTTTCCATCCTCTTCCTGCTCCTGTCCTGGTCCCTGTTCTCTTACACCTGAGCCCCTTGAATTTTATAACTTTATAACTTGCCTGAGCCCTCAGCTCTTATAAGACTTGAGTCTCCCTTTCCTTTAAGATAGGAATCAAGGGCAGCACACTCAAAGCCATACTTTAGTCTTCAGGGAGCCCACCTCCTTCATGGAGAACACTCCCATGGAGAACACTAACTTACTAAATTGCATTCTGCACTCTCGCATCATATAAGCAGGTTACTTGGAGCCCAGGTAAAGCCTAAAAGGTCTTCCAGACAGGGGCATTGTTTGCCTCGAAATCAGGCCCATCATGGACATTGTCTTTACCTGTACCAAAACTGCTTTGACAGAGCAATGATGGAAAAAGTCATACACCTGGACACTTGGGGGTGGTAAGCAACTTGTCCACATACACGGGAATCATGCAGACCTGGCATTTAAACACAAGCCCCGAATACCAAATCTTTCCACTATAATAAAACCACCTCCTAGATTATTGTGTTTATACAATGAAATAAAGTACATAAAGCATCTAGCACATATAAAGTCCCTAACAAATGTTAGAGAGGCTTTAAGAGGAGGATTGGTGGCCTTGCTTTACCTCTGATTTTCTTCAATTGTCATTAGTACAGTAGCAGCCATGGTAGTATTTATAGCTACTATTTATTAAGTACTGACCATCAGGCATTTTCCTCAAAATTTTACATGCATTGTCTCATTTAACTTCTGGTTGCCAAAGTCACTCTATAACTCTAAGAGATTATATTAGTGTGTGTGTGTATCATCTATTCCAAAAATAAATTTGAAGCGGCCTTTGATAAATATATCTCTGTAACCAGAGAAATTATAATATAAATGAAAAACTTTAAATCATATCATAATGACATCCTAAATCGAGTTAAAATCTATTATTTTATGTATTTTTGCTTACTTAACAAACATATATTAAGAATCTACTATGTGCAAAAAACGGATAGAAATAGTTAAGGCCATAATGCAGTAACTTTGACTCTTAAGTTTTCAGTCTTTGACTATAAAATAATTGAAAGTCCAAAGAAAGAGTTAGTGTGCTGTCCAATTCATGTAGTGTGACCAGGATTGGCTGGAAAGAAGTGAAATGCTCTCTGCAGAATAACAAAGGAACTTAAAAACTCAGGATCTGAGCCCAGGCTCACGCTGTTTGCCACTGCACTCTCTGGTTAGAAGTCAAAATTATGGATATTGCAACACAAGGAATGCCCTAGATTATTCACCCTTCGTCTTAGGCTCAGAACAACTTTAATACTGGGTGCTGGATTTTAGTGTGAATGTGATAGAAGACCTGGTTCTGCCCATCGATGGCACCTATGACTGTGTGGCTTTCAGATTCCACCATTCCCAATTTCTATATTTGTAAAAGAAAGATCTAAGTTCTTAATTCTGAGGGCCAAAGTGGAGGATGTGCATGAAGATTTCTTACAACTGGGTCTGTTATTCATAGCCATGGCCATTTGGAGTCTTAGTGGAAACTTTAAGAGAGATAAGGGATCCTTCTATATGAAGGACTATTGAGATTAGTATCGGGGCTGAAACACAGCACAATGCTGAATCCAGATCCCAATACATAGGTATAGATTCCAGAATTTCCATGAAGATGATTAGGTCTTTTGCTGAGTGGTACCAAATCCTGCCATCCCCAGTGTTCAGACTTGGAGCTCATTACTGGTATATAGACATACAACTGAAATTTGTGTTTTGATCATGTATCCTGCCACCTTGCTGAATTTTTTATCAGTTCTAATAACTTTTTTAGTGGGCTCCTTGGAATGTCCTACGTATGTAGGACAAGATCACATCATCTGCAAATCTCTTTTCTGCTTTGAAAGGCTGATGTGATTACACTGGGCCACTCAGGTGATCCAGAACAATCTCCTTATTTTAAGGACAGCTAATTAGTAATCTTAAGTACATCCTCAATGTCCCTTCACAGCAGGATTCAGATTATTATTTGATTGAATAACCAAGAATGGGAGTATATGAGGACATCTTTACGATTCTGCTTACCACAAGAATTTAACTGCCCAGACCCCAGATTCTTAAATGTTTCTGGCTAAAAGAATCTATACCACTCCCCTTGCTAGCACTGTAGCCCATCATCTTGGTTATAACTGTATCTTCCCTTGACTCCCTCAAATGTTCCCTCCCATTTAGGAAAGGAACTCTGCTGCGGCAGTCCTGGGTAGAGATAAAGACCAGAACGATGACGACTATGAAGACCCCGAGCTTCACATGGTAGAGGCATGGCAACCAATAAAAATTTTACCAGCCAGACCTATAAAGGAATCGGAATATGCAGGTAACATCTGGGACCTAAAAATCTAAGAATGCACATCCACGATGCAATACTGCACAGTAATTAAAGCCGCAGATTCCAAATTAAGCAACTCCAGACTAAAATCCTAGCCTCCATGGCTTACTAGCTGTGCAGCCTTGATCAAGCCTAAAAAATTCATTTTCTCTACCTGAAAATGGTGTTCATAATAAAGGAACTTACCCTCTGAGAGTTCTTTTGAGTTCTCACCAGGGGACCTGGCACAGAGTCAGAGCTCTGTAACTACTGGTTGTTATTATCATGATTTTCTTCCTGAGTCTTAGGAACAAGTGGTGAGCATGGGAGAGGGTGGATGGGCAGGACCGTGGGCAGCATGGAAGATTTTTTTTAAAGATTGTATTTATTTATTCATGAGACACACAGAGAGAGGCAGAGACATAGGCTGAGAGAGAAGCTCCCTGTAGGGAGCCTGATGTGGGACTCCATTCCAGGACCCCAGGATCAGGACCTGAGCCAAAGGCAGACGCTCAACCAATGAGCCACCCAGATACCTCTAGCATGGGAAAATTAAGACAGAGTTTGCATAATGGAGAGCAGCATAAAAGGGAAGAATTTTCAACTTGGCTCACTTGTTTTCCAGGGAGCCAGCATATAGGTAGCACGAGGGCATGGCAGCAAAGCCAAGCTTCTTAAGAGTAAAAAAGACATAATTTCACATCCACCCTTGCCTCTTTCCAACTGGGGCACACAGGCAAGTTCTCTGAATTGTAAATATAGGACAGGGCTGTAAGGGAAAAGAAGAGGAAGCACTTGTGATTTCTGAGGGCCTGACCCACTGAGATGAGTCTACAGAGGTCCCTTTGGAAAGAATCACCTTGTAAATAATGATGAAACTCCTTTGTTCATTCACTCAGTAAGCAATGACTGAGTATCTGCTGTGTGCATTTGCCGTGTTAGGATTGACCGAGTGAAAAAAAAAAAAAAAGGATTGACCGAGTGACACAAAGATAAACAAAGCATGATCCACATTCTCAGGAAGGTCACAATCCAGTGGCAGATGCAGAAGGATCACCAGATAAATAGGATAGACTATAATAGGTGTATAACATAGAAAGGAGAACCAGCAGTGGATGGTGGTGGGTGGGACCTTGGAAGATCTGCAAAGGGCATGACAGAGCACAGGGCTGGAAGGATGAACAGGAGTTCCCAGGGGCTGAGAGACTGAAGGATGCTCAAGTGCAGACTCTGGTGTGCACACGTGTGGACTGGAAGGAATACATGTCCTCCCCCTTGGGCTCTAATCTCCTAATCTGTCCAGTGGAAGTACACCTGCTTGCCTCATACCTATGTTGTGACGATTCAGTGAGTTTTTAGATGGGCACATAGTTTGTAAATTGTAACATGCTGAGTCCAGCTAAAGTATGACTTTGAATTTTTCTCTTTTCACAGATACACGTTATTTCAAGAGTGCGATGGACACTCCCCTTTCCTTAGACACCAAGACCTCTGTCCCCATGGAGCATCATCACTGGCACACACAGATGGGGCTAGGAAAAGTGAGTACAGATTTGGCTGTGTGAACCAAACATGGGCAGGGCAATTCCTAGCAGCTTGGAGCTTCCCCATCTCTCATTCCCAAGGCATCTTGTTAGGTGATGAGCAAGATGAGCTCAGTGAGGTGCTAAGGAACCAGCTCATCTGACTGCTAACATCATGGTCCTGGTGAATGAGCACAGAGAAGGGAGGAGAATTAGCATTTGTGAAGGTTTTTTTGTGGGGCCTCAGGGTGGGGATTCTTCACAGACAGTGCACTTGATGCTTGTCTCCTTTTCCAGAAGCAGACTTTGAACTCAGATCTTGTTGATAATAACATATTATTTTGCCCAGACTGTAGGCCCAATGCTGGTAGTTGGTAACTGCGTGGTAAGAAGTAAGTCAAACAACCTCTCTGAGCCCCTCTGTAACCTCGTCCATAAAACAGGAAAAAAATCCCTACCGTGCTGTACTTCAAAAGGCTGTTTGGACACTACCAACAAGAAATCAAGAAAATATCCTGTAAATACAAATATATATATGAATATATGTGTGTATATTATATATAAACATATAAAATAAATATAACATATACTTAAAATATATAAATATATTAAATTTCATTTTTAAATAACTTTTGCTAATGCTTCTTTTCCTTAATGCAGAAATGCATGAAATACAAATGAATCACCCCTGGAGTTTTAGGGTTACCAGTCACAACACTATGTTCCATTTTGTGTCCATATTCTCTATGCAGATAGATTTTATTCAAAGAGTCCCACTGTAGTACATGCCTGTTTTTTTTTCTTTTTCTGTCAAGTTCTGGTTATAAAATGATTTCCCATGTGACAAACAAGCATTAATAGCATAATATTTATAGATATATCAGACCCCATTATGGGATTTTTAATTATTTTACTCAACCATTGAGTGAAAATATTTTAAAAGCTTTGGTACCTATTGTGAAATTTCTTTCCTGAAAAATTGCTTCAATTTACCCTCCCAGAAGTCCTGTATGATAATGTGCACCTCACAGAACTCTCACCAAAACTGGCTATTACTGTATTAATTGTAATTTTAAAGGGATTTCACTGTTCCTTTTTTTTTAAATTTGTACCATATTTATTAGTGAGTATGAACATGTTTTTAAATATTTATATCACATTCTTCCTGTGCATTATTTGTTCACATTGTCTATCTATTTAACTTGAGGGCTTCTGTTAATATTAATAAGCAAAGGAAACTACAAATAAGCAATGTCATTTACCCAGAACACATCCAGGAGAGTTTGGGAGAGCAGGATGGGGGATGAAATATTGAACACTTCTGCTTTACACAGGCACCAAGCTAAACTTTAATCATTCATTCAACAAATTCATTCAAGAAATATGTGTTGAGTGTCTGCCATGGACCAGACACAATAAGAACCCACGTGCATTGGTAAATAACCAAGGCCCTGTGCTCATAAAACTCACATACTGGTGGGAGGAGACTGGAAATAAGTAAACAAATAAATAACAGACAATATGTTAAGTGGGAAAAAAAATGATTAAAACATGATAAGGGTAGTCAAGGAAGGTCTTCCTGAGTAGAAATGGGAATGAATGAATTAATGAATGACATCTAATCCTTAAAATACCCTTAAAAGATGAACATTATAATCCTCATTTTAACAGCTCCAACTTTTATGAACTCTTTGAGTCAGTTACTTACCCTCTCTGAGCCTTTATGATCTTAACTGTAAAATCGCATCACTATTATGATAATACATACAGCATGCAGTCAATAGATGACCTGTCCTTGAGGAGAGGTCCCAGCCCCTAGCGTAGTAACTTTATATAAGAGGAACTCAAGAGATATTGGTTAAATGGAGGAAAATGAACAAACTTTCCATCATTTGAGCTAAATTTTGAAATGTGAGTAACTATTTTAATAGGAAAAGAGATCCAGGTTTGACTGACTTCTGTTCCCATGGAACCCTTTTTCAACCTGGTCTTCAAAGTTCTCAGGTGAATATTTGCTACTGTCAGCAAGATCTGCCACTGGGGCAGCCCCACGGGGCAGCCCCTGTTTGACAGGGAGGAGGACGCTTCAGGGCACTCAACACTGGAGCATAAAGCATGTTCAGAATTTCAGAATGACTGGACCAGTGGCTAAAGATACAAGTTCTGGTCTGGCTATGAAAGAATAGAGAATGTTCACCTAAAAACCTGAGCTTCCCTTTCCCCCAGTAATCACTGATTCAGTCTTCTCACTGTGAGAATTTTTTTAAGAAAAATTCTTGTTTGAGGTTTTTTTTTTTAAAGATGTTATTTATTTATGAAAGACACATGGAGAGAGGCAGAGACATAGGCAGAGGGAAGAGTAGGCTGCTTATGGGGAGTCCAATGTAGGACTCAATCCCAGGACCCTGGGATCACGCCCTGAGCCAAAGGCAGACACTCAACCACTGAGCCACCCGGGGGCCCCTCATTTGAGTTTTTAAAATAACTATGCCAGAACTGAAGCCTCCATCCTTATTACTTTATATTTCCTTCATAATATCTTTGTAGCTTTCTGTTACAATACAGATTTCTTCCTTTAGCTAGATCACTTTGCAAGTGGAACTATAATCTCAGCATATCAAGTCAAGTGAAATCATGTGAGAAAAAGCATACAGCAGACTCAGCACAACTTTGGCCAGGGAGGAGGGTGGGGAAGCTGGCTTATAAATTAAGAAGGACTTGACCTCAATTCAGATAAGGAGTTTACTCTTAATCAATGTTTGAATAATCACATTTTTATGAGAAGCAGATTACATTCTCCATTTACAGCCTCATTCCCAGGAGTTCATTCTTACTAGTTCTGCATTCTGCACATTTGTGGTGAGATTAAACTATCTGTGAAAAGGATCTTCAATAATCCTAATAGAGGCCAGTTCCTACCTAGACTCCTTAGGTTGGTTACAACTGTATTAAACCACTAAGCCTTTGCCCATCTTTCCATTTATTGAGCACTTGGTGTGTACCCAGCACTGTGCTCAACAATGGGGATGAAAAATGAGCCAGTGCCCACAGTCTAATGGAAGAGGCAATGGCCCAAACTGGCAGTTCCAATGTGATGTGAAGTCCTAAGACAGAGGTGAGCATGGTTCACAGAAGCTGCATCACTTAGCCCAGCTAGAGGCTTTTAAGACTTCTGGAGGAAGCAGTGCAAAGCAGACTGTGACACCATTGCATGGTCCTCAGTAATTCTCATCAGGGACCATTCTGCCCCCTAGGGGATGGCTAGCAATATCTAGGGACAGGCTGGTTGTCAGGACCATAGGAGAGTGCTACTGACATCTAATGGTGGAGGACAGGGATGCTACTAAGATTACTACCATGCTCAGGGCAGCCGCCACTGAAAGGAATTATCCAGCTCCAACTCTCAATGGTGCTGAGGTTGAGAAATCTGTGTTATAATTAAACCTGTGCTATGATGTGTTATAATATGTTGTGAGCTCAGACCTGTGTACATATCTGAGTCCTTTAGTATCCAAGCTCTTATTCCTCTTTTTCATCATAATCTAACATTGATGCAGGCTTATGGTGGACTCTAATAAATATTTATCTGACAGAAAATGGGAGCAGCACCTTGGAGGGGCAGGAAATATTCCCAGCCCTGGGATCCTATACTAACACCATCAGAGGGCATCAAACTTCTGGGGAAGGTGCAAGACAAAGAAGCTCTCACACACAAAAGAGCCAAATGGATCCAAATGTCCGATGACACCAAATTAACTTGGCTACCAAAACGGAAGCCCCATCCCTAAGATCCTAAGCATACAGGACCCACATAAGAGACAACAGAGGACCTCTCCTGCTCCTATAACCAGGCTAGCAATGGGAGGTGGGCCTAAGCATTGAGAGACTCCATCTGTAAGACAAGCACACAGAGGAAGCAAGAGAATGCCAAAAAAAAAAAAAAAAACCCATCCAGCACCCCAGCTCCCACAAGCAATGAAGGAACTGGATGCTGTAAAGGAGGCCATAGCAATCACAAAATCCAAATGACACTCAACTCTTACTAGATTAATGGACCAGCCAAAGAGCCACACATATTCCAGGCATATACTGTGGGTCAGTGTGCATAGAGGAAAAGAGGTAGACATTGAACATCACACGGTAAGAAGTAACAGGGGATTCATCCACCTTTGCTACCTCAACTTGATGCCAATGAAGAGTAACACTAATGACCTGTATTAGTCAGGGTTCTCTAGAAACACAGGAGATGAGATAAGATAGATAGATAGACAGTCTGCTTTGCACTGCTTCCTCCAGAAGTCTTAAAAGCCTCTAGCTGGGCTAAGTGATGCAGCTTCTGTGACCCATGCTCACCTCTGTCTTAGGACTTCACATCACATTGGAACTGCCAGTTTGGGCCATTGCCTCTTCCATTAGACTGTGGGCACTGGCTCATTTTTCATCCCCATTGTTGAGCACAGTGCTGGGTACACACCAAGTGCTCAATAAATGGAAAGATGGGCAAAGGCTTAGTAGCCTTAGGTAAGTAGATAGATAGATAGATGATAGATAGATAGATAGATAGAAAGAAAGAAAGAAAGAAAGAAAGAAAGAAAGAAAGAAAGAAAAGAGTGATTATGTTGGTTCAGTCCCATGATCTGCCATCTGAAAGCTGAAGCTCCAGGAAAGCCAGGGATATAAATTCCAGTCCGAGTCTAAAGTCCTGAGAACCAAGAGAACCAATGATGTAATTCTGAGTCTAGGACAAGAGAAAACCAATATCCCAGCTCAACACTCAGGTACAGAGACAAAATTCTCTTTTTCCTCTGCCTTTGTATTCTATTCAGGTCCCAATGGATTAATTGATGCCCACCCACGTTGGGGAGTGCAATCTGCATTGCTCAGTCTACTGACTCAAATGCCAATCTCATCTGGAAATACCTTCACAGACACACCCAGAAATAATGTTTATCCAATTACCTGGGCACTCTGTGGCCCTGTCAAATGGACATATAAAATTAATCAACATAGACCCCACTGCTGAACTAGGCTTAGAAGCTTTCAAAAACACTGGGCATCATTCTGATATCTTGATTTTCTTCTTCACCCTCTTGTCTAGCAATGGTAGAGCTCTTAATGGTTCACCAATGCCTTTAATAATATTAATAATGAAAACCAACAACTCTTAAGCTTTATTGGTGCCATTCCCTGTTTTAGGCACCTTGCATGGTGTATCTCATACAATTACCTCATCCTCATGATGTATTAGTACTTTTGTGACCTTAATTTCACAGATGAGGAAATAGAGGCTCAGAAGGGTAAGTGACTTGCCACATTCTCATAGCTGGCACGTGATGAAGATGAAATCCCAAATGGGCATCCCATACGAGGCCACTCTCTCATCTGCTTGCTCCAACACTGTCAAGAATCACTTGATCAGGGCAGCCCCGGTGGCACAGCGGTTTAGCACCGCCTGCAGCCCTGGGCGTGATCCTGGAGACCCTGGATCGAGTCCCACGTCAGGCTCCCTGCATGGAGCCTGCTTCTCCCTCTGTCTGTATCTCTGCCTCTCATTCTCTCTGTGTCTCTATGAATAAATAAATAAAATCTTAAAAAAAAAAAGAATCACTTGATCATGTATATTGGTCTTCATAATAACTCAAGGATCTGAACTGACTAGTTTCTCTATTAAAAAAGATTAAAACTCTAAGGCTTATGATATGGCACATGCCTTTCCAAAGTTTCACAACAATAAGAGGCAGGAGTGGATCTCAAACACAAGTATTTTTATGCCAAATACCATCTGAGGCCACCACAGTGGTAAATGGCATGATGATTCCCATATTTACACTTATTTTCATGTATTGACTATATGCATATGGTGATTCTCTAAGAAGGATGAGTCCAAGGACTTTTGCTTTGACCTTAGGGAGTCTAACTATACAGAGTGGCAACACATTCGATGGTATCAGAGTCACAACTGTAGAGATAATGGTGTCATGTTGTCTTCCACAGGTGGACGAATCCATTTCCAAGGATTCCAGAAACCAACATGTTAAAGGTAAAGTCAGGTCAAAAAGTTTGATATGCAAGGATATTTCTTTACTTCCAAGTTCTTCCTGCACTTTGTCGGTGGTCACGGGTTATCCTAAACAAAGTAATCTATTGAGCTATCCTTTATTAAATAACTACTCTTGGAAAGATTCTCATACATCTTATGCCTTTTTATCACCTTACCCTATTGATGAAGAAATTGATTGTGAAACTTCATATTCCATGGTTGTGCGATTTCAGAAAGGAATTGCTTTGAAACATATGGGTTGCATTAAATATATAACTAAGTTATTTCTCCAAGCATATCCCCAGTAAAATCACAAGATAGAAATCTAATTTTAAAACGTTGATTAATTCATATGAAAACAGATTTTAAAGCTTTAGGCAAAGCAACTCAATTTGGAGATGAAGATACAGGTAGGAAGCTGAAAGGAAATAATCAATTTCAGTAGTGCTGGAAGCACAAATGGAGGACAGCCAAAGAAATTTAATTGGATCATACACATTATAGCTCCTCTCATCATCTCCCCCATGCTCCATCTTCTCTCACAATGTCCAACTGGAAAAGATGGCAATGATTTACTCTTCCTAGTACTTGAAACATATCAAATTCATCTTTTGTGTCTAATGCTATATTCTAGAACATATCATTAACATCACATTTTCATTGATAAGGAGATGTTACAGTTAGGGTCCTAACAGGAAACAGATGGCACCCCTGAATTAGGATGATTTAAGGAAGTTTCTTTACAAAGGAACCATTTCCTGAGATTTTGGGGGTGTAGGGATAATATGGGAACTGGCGCTAAGGGCAGTGGCCCTGGCACCACCCCCTCAGCCCAGAAGGATGAAGGGACAGTTAGAAAACCAGAAGAAGAACACCACCTTGAGAAGAGAGACAGCACCAGATCCAACTGAGCCTCGTGGAAGGGAAGCCAAAGGAACACATGTCCACCAACTTCCCTTTACAACCTTCCTCTGAATTCCTGCAGGGACTTCCCAATGGCTGAATTTGCAACCAGGGTAACCCCAAACACAGGCTCTGCCCCTCCCTGGCTGTGTGACCTTAAGTTAGGCAACTAACCTTTCTGGGTCTTACTTTCTTCCTCTGCAAAGTGAGAAGTGAGCAGGGCTTTTATGACTATCCAATTTAGGAGCATTAACAGAGGCAGGAAAATCTAGCTGTTCTCAAATCCTTTCTCCTTTCAGTCCTGAAAGACCTCCCATATGTCTTCCATCCATACCACTTCTAAACTCCCCCCCCCAAAAAAATAGGACAGCTTCCAAATCAGTGCCTCTTTACACCTTAAAATGTCAGTACCTTCAGTGTACCAACAGCACTTGACTCAGAGCTCTTCTCCATGAACTGATATATTTTAGTCCCTAGAAACCAGGTGAATTATGTAGACAAAGTATTTTCACATCTCTTGACACAGAAAGGACCAGAAGCCCAGAGGGATCCCAGATCAGACCGCAGTCATTTGACACACAAATGTTCCACATCATTCTAGAACCTTCACAGGCACCCATTGAGAAATGAGTCCTGGAGAGAGAGCAGACAAGAAATGGATGTCATAATTTCTTCCTTTTGTATAGTTCACCATACACATCCATTCACTTCTTTGATTGCAGAAGCTTCTTTGACCTTTATTCTACATATCAACATGTCTGTTTGCCGATTAAGATGCTTCTGATCCCCATTCCAACATGTGTGTTGGGGGAGCATTCCCCCACACACCCCCGCAAGCAGTTCTCAGGCAACAGCTGTGTCTACAACTCAACCCAATTCTGATACTATCTACAAAGAGGCAGCATCACATTCCACAGGTCGAGGGCTCCGTCCCACAAAGCTGCCCTCACTTCAGATGCCAGTCACAAGCCAAGATTGTCACGTGTGCTTCTGACAGACACGCTATAGATTGGAGGTTCCACTGACCTCCCATTCTTAGGTTCCATAACTTGCTAGAGAGGCTCACAGAACTCAGAGCAACGTTTTACTCATGAGATTACAGTTTATAATAAAAGGATATAAGTCAGGAAAAGCCAGATGGAAGAGATGCACAGAATGAGATATGTGAGAAAGGGAGTGGCACTTCCATGCTTCTTCTATCTTCAACCCAAAAGTCTCAGAACCCAACCTTTTCAGGTTTTATGGAGGCTTCATTACATTAGCATAAGTGATGAAATCACTGGGCATTAGTAAGTGAACTCAATCTCAAGCTTCTCTCCCCTCCTCAATGTGAGTGTGGGAAGTACTAAAAGTTCTAACTCTCTAGTCACATGGTGAGCTCCCCCATTGCCCCCACAACCATGCCCAGATGCAGTCCAAAAGTCACCTCCTTAACATAAGAGAAGACGCCTTTATAGTTCTCATCACTTAGGAAATTCCAAGGGATTTACAGGCCGTGTGCCAGAATCTTGGGGACGAGGATCAAATATATATTTATTATAAATCACTGTATCACAACTATCCATGCATATATTTACCTATACTTTGCCTGAGCTCACAAAGATATTGGGGTTAGTCAACAAAAAACTTACATAGTAAAATAGAAGAAAATAAAAATAAAATCCTAGGGTAAATCTAGGTAGATTATAACACCGAGGCAAAGATAAAATTCAGGATCCTCAGGTACAAATTAAATTATTGGCTTGCCTCTCAGTTTTCTGGTAGCCTAAGCAAAAAGGGAATCATGCTTCTTTATGTGATATTAATTGCCCATAATAGAAAAGCAAACTAGTTCCTAAGCAAGCACAACAGAGACATCTTTCAGAGTTTTGTCAGCACTGTCCATTTTACAGGGAATGTAGGCTGACCTATGGGGACCATGGCTGTATTTGAAAAGGAGCGCCTGGGTAGACTGCATACAGGGTGTCAGTGAAAGCAGGGCTCCCAGAATTGAGGCTTGTAGGGAGTACAAGGAGGTTGCATGGAAAACTTCTCCAGTAAGAGTCATTCTCTTTACATCCTGTCTTCCTACACTTCCCTAATCGATGGTTCTCCATCACCACCCAGAGCTCTAAGGAACCATACAGAGAAGGAAGCTCCAAGGGGGCGAAATTAATATGAATACTCCCATTTTTAGGATCAGGCATCTTGCTGGAGAATGCTTGAATGATTTATGTGTTTATTACAAAACTCTGTATTTTTGATGCAAACACATTTTCAGATAATTTATTCATTCCCACAAAATGTCATGGAAAAACCATATCGGGTGGTTCAGCAATGACAGAATTTTATGGTGATATTTTTCATCAAGTTGAGCAGTTATAGATTTATGTTAATGTACATTTCATGTCATTTTTCTTGCAATCGTATTCTGACATTATCTGGAAACTGTCAGACTTCAAGACCTTATCTTCCCTGAAGCTTGGATTTTTTTTTTTCATTTCCAAAAATGGATGAGAGTTTATTTAGGGGCAAAGTGTTTATATATAATATAGTAGTATAGCTTGTTTATGATGAGCCATTAGCACTCACCACAAATCCAAAAGAAACTATTTTCTTTTCAGAGAAGGATAGCTGTAATGTTCAAATATAGTGTGGCTTAGCTTCTTAATGCTGAGAATAAAGGACGTTAAAGTGAATTTCTCTTTGCTTCAGATGTGAACCAAGCACAGACTGTGAACCAATTTTCTTTGAGGTGACAAGCATACCATATGCAAGAATGAATTTATAACGAAATACAATAAACCATCCAAGAAAAGAAAGAGAATTATGCACAGGTGACTGAACGTGTTCATCCAGAAACATGAGCTTGGTTGAAAAGAAGCAAAATAGAATTCCACATAATGCCATCAAAAGACCTTTCTTCTCATTTGCTTTTAAAGGAATTTGGATGCCCACAAAATTAGAATCAGAGATGAGTTTGAGTTAATCTGGTTCAACTCCCTCATTTTATGCAAGGAAGCCTAGCAAGAGAAGTGGCTGGCTCAAGGTCACAGAGGTCAGAGACTAGACCAGAGCCCAGGGCAGTGTTTCCAGGGTTTTGCTGTATTTGCCAGCATCTAAAATCCATTCTGCAAACTCCCCCTCCTGTCCCCTGTTAACCCACACATCCAAACTCTGTAAGGTTTAGCGCAGGACAAGAATTGATGGGCGATACTGCCCCCTCGTGGCACAGCATGGCAACACAAAACACTGCAAAAATGATGATGGAACTTGGCGTTCGATAGATTGCATTTTTAACAAAAATAACAAGCCTTGGGCCACAGAGATGATCAGAAACAAATTTAAGACAATTCTCATATCATTTTGGATTTAAATTTATTTCAGACACAACCCATGGCTCGAAAGCAACACAAGCACTGAAAGAATATTCGGTTCAAAGTTGATGTTATAAATGTGTTATGAATGTTATGAATTTTGTAAAAATCCCTCATTAATGGGACTACAGGAAAGCATTTTTGTCTCCTCATCACACACAGAAAATAAGGTGGCTCAGAGAAAAGGAAGGGTGTCTGATAACTGCTCGTTTTAACAAATACGGTTTTCTGAGAGAGAAATTATAAAGTAGCCACAAATAAAGGAATCAAAAACAAGGAAGTTACCACTGTGTGTGATAACTGCCAGGGTAGCAGGTCGCTGTGTTTAAAATTACTTGTTCCAGGGCACTGAACAGCAATCAGACCGTAGGCCATGAGGATCCCCCAGTCTGGTGCAGTCAACACCACGTATTTTGGGAACTCAGTAACATGCATACTTAATTCTACCTGGAGGAAGGATTGTGTTTCCTAGGAAAGCTTCACAGAGCAAGACACATTGGACTGAGGTGGGAGACAATGACCTCACAGGAAGTTAAACATGATTTCTGATGCTTAGGAGCAGCTAAAATGTGGTTGCATGAATGTGAAACCTGGGGACATGGATCCCTGGGTTCATATCCCAGCACGACTGCTTTCCAAATAAGAAAACCCCAAGAATCTTAACCTTTCTAGGTTAGTCTCCACTTCTCTAGAATGGAGGAGAGGGGATCCCTGGGTGGCTCAGTGGTTTAGCATCTGCCTTTGGCCCAGGGCATGACCCTGAAGTCCCAGGATTGAGTCCTACGTGGGGCTCCCTGCATGGAGCCTGCTTCTCCCTCTGCCTGTGTCTCTGCCTCTCTCTCTCTCTCTCTCTCTCTCTGTGTGTGTGTGTGTGTGTGTGTCTCATGAATAAATAAATAAAATATTTTAAAAATAATAAAATAAAAATAAAATGGAGGAGATGCCAGCTATATCATAAGATACCTGTAGTTGGAAAGGCGAGAACCAGTGAAAACCTACAGGACTGTCATTGACACATGGTGGACCCTCCACGAAGGGCTACTACTGAACTGAACAGATTCGCAGGACTCTGTGTTCCTTCCAATCCTTGCCTTTCTTCCAGCACTCAAATGTCTTCCTAACTCTCGAAGCTAAAACCATGCCATTCTCTATCCAGTCTGGTGTACAGCATACAAAGTAAGTCTTGTAGATGAATATAAAAATAAGCTAGCTTCTCAATCACAAGGATCAAAGTTTACTGAACGTTGTTTTCCCTAAAACAAACACAGAGCACCATGCTGAGTGCAGAGTAGATGCATAGGAAATATTTATTAGGTCTAAAACTCAGTCCATTTTAATAGCATATCAGATCAGCATCACCAGGTGTTACTGGGCCACCTAGAGACAAGCCTATGACTCTCAGTCATGTGCCCCCCACTAGCTGAGGGCCTATCCCACATCCACCACTAACCCCAACGTGGAGAAGTAGATGGTCAAGTGCATGTTGATGTCCATGCTCCTAAGATTGTACTCTCTGACTTTATCTGCGCAGTTGCTAAAGAAGGTACATCCCTCTCAAATTCATGGCTTTGTCTAATTTAATGTCTCTCTGCCCAACCCAAAGAATGGTGTCAGCAATTTATTGTTGTAATTAATTTCTGAACACTTCAGACTTAAAGAGGTGTCTCAAACAGGCCTTGTCAAATCTACATTAGCCACTTGGATCATATGTTGCTTCTTAAGGTTCTTCCATAATTAATCATCAGGACATGCAGTCCTAATGGTTCACATTTATATATCACAAAACTCTTAGACATGATAAATACTGTGAATGAGTCCAGGTTTTATCCATTTTTGTCCAGAATCTATTTCTCTAATTATAGAACTATCTATCTAGGTCTATCTCTGAACTGTTGATCTTCATGGCCATATTTCATAGATAAAGGGTATGGTGTATAACACAAATTGAATGGCAGCTAAGTAAAAAAAAAAAAAAAAAAGTATTATTTCATTCTTACCACACCCAAAAAACTATGCTTCGTGATCTGCATTCTACAGACTCAGAACCTGAAGCATAGAGCATTTGCAAAATTTGCCCACGGTCACTCAGTAAGTGATAGAGGAGGGATTAGAACCCAATGTGAATGATTTCCAAGATCCCATTTGTTGCCACTCTGTTGTGCCATTGTCCCTTCAATCAAGAAATACATCTACATATCTTTGTTCCCTATTTAAGTCACAGATGAGGTTACCAAAGCACAGAGAGGCCAAATAATTTGTATTGAGTCACTCAGCTCATTAATAGTAGTGTCAACACCAAATCACAAGTGGTAGTAAATCTAAAAACAGATCTCTGAAGGGGAAAAAGTATGAATACAAATTTGAAGGGCTGATGCTATCCTACTTCCAGATATATACTATAAAGCTCCGGTAACCAGGGCAGTGCAGTATTGGTGAAAGAACAAACGCAGCAATGGAACAGAATGGAGAGCCCAGAAATAGACCCACATTTAGTCAGCTGATCTCTGACAAAGCAGTGGAGGTCATCCGATGGAGCAAAGATTGTCCTTCCAGCAAACAGTGCTGGAACAACTGGACATCCTCTTGCAAAAAAAAAAAAAAAAAGGAAGGAGAAGAAGGAAAGAAAGAAGAAAGAGAAAGGAAGGAAGGAAGGAAGGAAGGAAGGAAGGAAGGAAGGAAGGGAAAAGAAAAGAAAAAAGAAAAGAAAAGAAAAGAAAAGGAAGAGAGAGAGGAGAGAGAGAAAGAAAAAGGAAAGAAAGGAAAGAAAGAGAGAGAGGAGAGAGAGAGAGAGAGAGAGAGAGAAAGAAAGAAAGAAAGAAAGAAAGAAAGAAAGAAAGAAAGAAAGAAAGAAAAAGGAATTAATCTAAACACAGGCCTTACTCCTTTACAAAGATTAACTCAAAATGGATCGGAGACCTAAATTAAAAATTGAAACTATAAAACTAGAAGATAACACAGGAGAAAACCTCGATGACCTTGAGCATGGTGATACCTTTCTAGCCAACAACACCAAAGGCACGACCCATGAGACAAATCATCGATGAGCTGGACTTCCTGAAAATTACAAACTTCTGCTCTGGGAAAGACAATGTCAAGAGAAGAAGACAAATCACAGCCCTGTGGAGAATATCTGCAAAAGACACGTCTGATAAAGGACTGTTGTCCAAGGTATACAAAGAGCTCATAAAGCTCAACAATTAAAAAAAAAAAAACAGTCCAATTAAAAAATGGGCCAAAGACCTCAACAGACACATCACCAAAGAAGATACACAGATAGCAAATAAGCCTATGGAAAGATACTCCACATCATACATCACCAGGGGGAGATGAATTCAAACAATCATGAGATAGTACCACACACCTATAAGAATGGCCAAAACCCACAAAATCCACAACCCCAAATGCTGGTGAAGATGCGGATGGACAGGAGCGCTCACACATTGCCGGTGGGAATGCAAAAGAGCACAGCCACTTGGAAGACAGTTCGGGGGGGGGGGTCTCTGATAGAACTGAACGTGTACGTGAAATCATTTATTTTTCAGTAATGGCTGTGTTTCACAACTGCATTGCAAACAAAACAAAACAAAACGACCACAAATAGGCCTTGTGATCCTTTCTTCTCCAGGATGCTTTGCTTTAACTTCGCAGAACCCTGCAAGGTGGACAATTTCTTCATGATTTCTCCCTAAGAAGCTACAGAGGTAACAGTCAAACCCAGTGCATCGGTGCTACAGCCACGCTGTGCTCACCTCACCACGTTACCTCCGAAGCAGCAATAAATTTTGCGGCGGAAGTGGAATCGATCTCGTGGCAGCACCAAGAGCAAATGAGGACACTCTGTGGGCAGATGGTGCTAATTACACAGATGGCCACCAGATGGCGAGCACGCCAGCCTCCGCCTCCTCCTGAAACCCACTTGATTGAATTTCAAGAAGAAAGGACCACACACAAAAATCGTGTGTGTGTCTTCTTATGTCACAGATGGGGAGTCTTCCTAGCATTTGAGATTATCTGTGTGCTTCACAAGGAGAGTAGATTGCAGTTCCCCCTCTAATTTTCCATGGCACAATAATGCTGGTAACTGGGTGTGCGTCACAGGCCACATACCTGAAGCACTAACCCATGTATCCCACACACAGATTCCAGTGAAGTGTGAGTATCTATTTCTCACTTTTCCAGATGAGAAAACTCAGCCATCCCTCAATCCTTTTGCTTATTTCACAAATATTTATTGAGAACTTGCTGTGCTCTTGCCCGTGGTAGGTACAGAATCAAGATTCAAATTCCAAAAACTCCGCTCCATATATCTCATCTTCTTCTATTATCCCAGATACCTGAGCTGTTTTTTTTTAATAAATTTATTTTTTATTGGTGTTCAATTTGCCAACATACAGAATAACACCCAGTGCTCATCCCGTCAAGTGCCCCCCCCCAGTGCCCGTCACCCATTCACCCCCACCCCCTGCCCTCCTCCCCTTCCACCACCCCTAGTTCGTTTCCCAGAGTTAGGAGTCTTTATGTTCTCTCTCCCTTTCTGATATTTCTGAATACCTGAGCTGTTATGACTTTATTAAGCAACCCCCTCCCCAAACCAAGCTGGCTGGATTTTATGAATTGATGATGACATGGTACGTTGCCTATTTGATCCAGTTTTCTCACTTGTAGAATTCCTGAAATTCACGCTTACCTGCTAATCTGTAGGATTTCAGTTATCTAAGCAACGCACAAGTGAAGCTGGACAGCACAAATGATTACTAATACACATATCTGATAGAACCAAAATCTCTGCTGCTGTCGCTGATATCATATACAAGATTTTTTTAAGTGAGGGGGTAAAACTAAGTGATGCCACAGAAAATGTGATATTATAATGAAGACACAGGACACATGAACACTGTACCCAAAAACAAAGCTCCTACCATAGCCTATAAGATGGCAGGTGATCTAGGCACTCTCCTACCTCCACAACCACTCAAGCCACACCTCCTTCTTGTTCATCTCACCTCAGGGCCTTTGCACTTGCTGTTCCCTCTGTCGGGAAACGCCTGCCCACACAATCACCTGATGGGCTCCCTTACTTTTCTTGGGCCTCTGTTTTCATCACTTAACCAGATAGACTTTCTGGGATCTGCCTATAAAACAGCCAACCCGCTCCCCCTTTTCTCTTGCATGACAGATGGGGAAGTCTTCATGCTCCTACTTTCTCCCTCATTCTGTAGCATTTTTCTTTGGAGCACTTGTCATCACCTGTCATTGTCATTGTATACTTGTATTTGTTTTCTATCTCCTGTCACTGAAATGTAAGTTACATGGGAATAACAACTTCTGTTTAGGTGTTATATTCTCCACCACCTGCATTAATAAATATATTAAAAATGAATCCATGCCTGACATATACTATGTGCTCAATAATAAGTCAATGAATTAAAGGAAGATAGATATCCTTTCCTGAGCTCAGTCACTGAAGCAAACAGGATAGAGATCTCTGAAACGATAAATGGAATGTTCCTACTGAGTCCGAGATACTCAGACTTTTTATTGAATTTTTTTCCAGTAATTGAATTGATCCCCCATAGATATAGTGGTAGCTATGAAGAAAGGCCTCTCCAAAAGCTGACATCTATAGCTTTGCAGGGAAAGGCATCAATATGAGCAGCGAGGCAGTCCACTGGGGAGCTCTGAGGGTGAAGCCAATGCAAACAAAGCGAGACGAAGTGCATCTTACACTTTTGACTTGCTGCCTTAAGAGGGTATCATGTAGTCTAGCTTTTTGGAAATACCACTGAAAGAGCCAAAGATCTAACATTAACTAGACTGCTGCCGTTGTTGAAATCCATCCCAGATCCTATTTTGTTTTTACGATGCCAAGAACATCTACAATTCCTGTTTGCCATTAATGTTTGAATTTATGCAGAGAAATCCAGTTTATCTATTTTAAAAGTGTCTTCCAAAAACAAAAATAAAATACGAAGAATGGTAATTTTCCTCCATTGAGTAATTACTTCAGACCTGGAAGAGCCCTCCAAATCACCCAGACAAGTATGTGCTGTGTTATTCTGGCCAGCTGGACGTTTCCCCCAAAAGAAATCTGGAAGCAGATTGAGGTAGAGCCCCCTGTGACATGGGATGATGAGCCAGAAACCAGTCCCCTAGCCCTCTCGGCCCCTCAGGGGGCCCTGGGGGAGTCCAGGGTGCCCTTCAGAGGATGGTTAACACCCCCTGAGCCAGTTTGGCCTCACTGCCTCACACACAGGAAATGAAGCTCAGCGAAGCCAGCAATCAGCCGAGGGTGAAGTCATCCACAACAGGGGCCACGTTTTCCCATTGGCTCCTCCCACAACTTTATAAAACATTTACAACAGCACATCTGCTTTCATAGGAGGCTTTTTCTGACATCCCCCACTAACCTAAATCTCTCGTGTGTCCCTTTAATATCATGACCTTCTCTCTGAAATTCTGAAAGATTTCGTAGTGTTTCCAATGCACATCTACGCTCTTAGGTACAAGCCTGGTGGCAACAGGGACAGTGTCTCCCCATCACAATTGTGTCCCCAGACCCCAGACCTTGGCCTGTGAACCCAACAAGTGTAAATCCTTTGAGGGAAGGGCAGTATTGTCTTTGTCCCCTAGCGCCTGGTTCTGTGCTAATTAGCTCAGAGTCGCAGCCTAATGATTACCTTTGAGTTGAATTGGATTGTGGAACTAAAACTACCTGGATGTCAGGAAAAGCCCTCCTGGCCTTCATTCACACCCTTCTAGGGTTGGGTGGTCTTGAGCGATTGTCCTACCTAGTTTGTCCTTACTTTTGTCTAATATAAAAGTTGGGTTTTGGAGTCTTAGAAAACCCTTCCATCTAGAAAATTTGGTGATGCTATCTACCTTCCTCTGCTCAGAAATGTCCAGTGAAGGTGTTTGGCAGGAATCTGAAATAATGAGGTAACTATATAAATATAGAAGAATGTTAATTTTAAGTAAGAATTAGTGGCCAAGAGGCAGACCTTGGGAGTCCTACCACATGCAATGAAGTCTTCATTCTACCATTTACGGGGTGTCTGGAGGGTAACTTCCCCATGCCTCACTCTTCACTTCCAGAACAAAGGTGAGGATTAAATGAGATCCCAGAACTAGTAATATTAGGTCCTGGATACCTAATAAGATCTCAGCAAACTTTAATTGACATTATCATCAAGATTATTCAAATGGGGATTAATTTCCACTCAAACATATGTAAAACTAGTTTGATGACATTTTCCATAAACTCACTGCTTTTCCTCTTATGTTTCAGGAGACAGACCCACAAAAGGAAGCAAGGTAAGAGAAGTCATTAAAATGTGTTTGCCACCCACTCTTTATTTTAGAAGCATGGGAATGTGGACAATGCAAAGGCTTAGATATCACTTGAGAAATATATCCTAGAAGTTTGGTTGGCATTTGTCATTTCTATTTGTAAACCCCCAAACTGTTAACTGTTAGTTCTGCTCAGAGAACAATACATTTAATTTCTGATTCTCATTTCCTTTTGCAGACTCCTCTACCACCTCCTCGGTAAGACACTTAAAATAGAAATTTTATTTTGCTATGCACTTAAATGATGAGTTCCAGAATCTGAAAAGCTCCAGAATTTAAAAAAGAAAAACACAAGCAGTTGATGTGGAAAAACTAGTATGAGCTGGCCAGTGAACAAGAGTGGACAAGCCTTTACTCAAGGACATTCCCACTCACTCACACCCAACTAGCCACTCTTTGTACCTTCACTCATCTGTTCGTGATGTGGGCACTGCTCCTCTATCCTTTCCTGTTGCTTCCCTCCTTTTAGTATAGAAACCCTCCAGATGGGGCACCTGATGGCTCAGCGGTTGAACATCTGCCTTTGGCTCAGGTCGTGATCCAAGGGTCCTAAGATCGCATCTCACATCAGGCTCCCCGCAGAGAGCCTGCTTCTCCATATCCCTATGTCTCTGCCTCTCATGAATGAATAAATAAATAAAATCGAAAGAAAGAAAGAAAAAGAAAGAAAGAAAGAAAGAAAGAAAGAAAGAAAGAAAGAAAGAAAGAAAGAAAGAAAGAAGAAAAAAAGAAAGAAAGAAAGAACGAACCCCCAGATGGTACCAGCATTTAGGAAATGCCTTAAAGGAACTTACAAGGTATAGGTATACATTTATGTATGCACATGTATTTTTCCATATAATATACATAGAAATACTACTATTATTCTATTGTGCATACACATGAAGGGAAGAGCCACAGCCTGGACTTCACAGGCTCTGGATGAGTCAGTCACTCTGCTGTCCTACTTGGGCCCCGAGAGGACCTCTGTCACAGAGTGTACCACCCTCGCTTCTGAGTGTACCTTATGGCTTCTCTCTGACACCCTGGAGGGAAGCAAAAACGAACTGTTTTTGCTCTCTGCATCTCCAGCCTCCACCAATAGTGCCTGATATACTTTATAAATGAGTGAACAGCAGAATAAATGGGTGAGTGAGATGCTCATTGACTTTTAAACATTTTCCTATTTCTTTGGGGCGTTTAAAGAGCTCACATCTTCCAGTCGTCCTCAAACCCAGACAGGCAGCATGTTGAGCAATCTGTGATGCCCTGCAGAGGATGACATCATATCCTTTGGAAAACAGAACCAGACCAAAGAGCATGTTGTGGGGAGGGAGTTTTAGGCTCATTGGGAGTGACTTTAGAGTGTTCTGATCATCAAAGCTACCTGAAAATGATCAGATTGCCCTTTAAAGCAGCCAGCACCCCAAAACTAACTTCCCACCCAAAGCTGGGGACACGGAGGGCAGGGATGGCTAAGGAACCACCTGCACAGCCAACCTTCTCAGACTCTCACTGTGACTCTTTCCACAGGCCACCCGTCACTCTTCCAAAGAAATACCAGCCCTTGCCACCCCAGCCAGAGAGCAGCTGGTCACCCCCCCCTCAGAGGCTCGGCTTTCCTGAAGTCCAGAAAGGACCCAGGTGACAGGTTTGGTGTTGTCACTGGTGGGCATGGGAGGGCAAGGAGGACAACCAACCATCTCTGGAAACAGGCTCCCTACTGTGCTCGGAGGGGCTGACCATGCCGGGAGGGAACATAGTCTTAGAAACCTGCACTTCGATTCTTTAACAGAAAATCCACCTTCTTTGTAATAAAATGAGTTACTGAAACAAAGGCTCACTTGAAACCCGAATTCATTATTGAAGAAAATGGTAAGTGGCAGAAAGGAATCAGGACTTTTTATGTAAAAACCGAAAGGGTGTTCAGGCTATCGGCGAACCAATTCTGACCCCCAGCTTCTCACCACCCAGGCTGCAGGAATATTATCGCGCGTGAAAACCCATTTGTCAATAACAGGTTTGACAATAATGTTTTTGGAAAATAATTAAAAAGTCAACACTCTGGCATGAAGAGCTGACGACAGAGCCCCACTCCCAAACGTGGGGCATCTGGCAGCCAGCAACAATCACAACACGTAACAAATGTGAATGGGCTTCCCCTCCTCCCCTCCAACAGAGTTTGAATTTCCAAAACCGCCTTATTTTAGAAGGCAGAAGTTAGCATTTCTCTTTGCTCCTGCATGGAGTGAATGACACTTTCCTACTGCAATCTTGAATCAGCAGATTGGAGCCAAGGCATTAATTAGTAAGCATTTCTTCAAAGATCCAGAAATTGAAAATATCAGGCATATTTTGAGCTTCTGTGGAAAACCCAGTCAGGTTCTGATGGGAACGTGGAAGAGCCTAAAATGCCATTTCCCCCTTCTTTTTCTGGTGAATGTCTCTTCATCTGTTCATCCTTTGCAGCCCCACGCAAACACACCTCCCGCTCTCCCCCGTGCAATCTCACCTCCTCTGCCGGCTTCTCCACTGGCCTCACAGTGTGGGGAGGGATACAAGCGCTCAGGTGTCGATTCCAACTGCCCCAGCTAAAATTTAGGTGCTTCTTCTTCTGAATGGGCAGATTTGGGGCAGCAGTTCTCAGCTGGAGGTGACTTGGCCCTCAAGGGAAATTAGCAGTGTCCAGAGACAAATTTTTTTGTGACATGTCAATGGCAGGAATGCTCCTGGCATCTCGTGGGTACAGGCCAGGGACACCACTAAACACCCTACAGTGTATGGAACAGGCCCACAACAAAGAATAATGGGTCCTAAAAGGTCAATAGTGCAGAGGTTGAGAAAATCCTTTAGAGCAAATTACTCACCTTCACCCAGCTCTGGCCTTTTTCAGTGGTAAAGGGAGGATTGCAGTAATACCTACCACCTAGCTCATGGGCTAATGTGAGAATTACACAAGCTTAATCATGCCAAGTGTTCAACACTGCTTGTCCAGCACATAGTTGTGGCTCCCATTAGCTGGAGCCATTTCCTGTTGCCGGCTTTCCCACCCCCGACCCCGTATAATTATTTGGATGCAAGACTGTCTGTTTCACCCCAAAAGGAGGCACTGACTTATTTCAGCATGAGTAGTTCCTAGCACAGTGCCTGGCACACAGTACACTTTTGATAAATCTGTAATTCCTTCTGCAGTTTCCAGAGGGTCCTAGCCAGACCGGGAGTCACCAAATGTGCTCTGTTTTGATTTCTAGTTTCAAAGTGTGAAAGACAACAGCCAACAGTAGACCGTCAAACCCGTGAAGTGGTGTCATCAGTATTTGAAATGTAAAATGTATCACTCCCAGGGACTACTGACCAAATAGTCTAACATGTTCAGAACTGGTCAAAACTCAGAGAATTAAGAAGATAGAACACAGGATGAACAAAATATCAGAGCTCATGAGGTTCTTCAATGTGGATGGAGAAAAAGAGAATTTTCTCTTCCTTCTGTTTCTTCATGCTGGAAAGAACAGGTGTTGGGACCCAGCAGAACTGGGCTTGTATCCCAGCTGAGCCACTTCTGGCTGTATCAGCTCATAAAGCTCTTATGACAGTTCTGAGTTTCCTTATTTGTGAAAACAGCATAGCCATCCCCCTGTGACAGAGTTGTGGTGATTTCTCTAGGGTGCCTAGGATAATATCTGTCACTGCACAGGAAAGAAAGAAAAACACCTGAACATCATCTCCCATATGTACCCGACAGAATCAGGCACCTATAACCCTATTTTTCCTCTTGAAATACAGGCTATATATTCTAGTGCAATGTTCCTCATCCTGGCTTTACATTAAAATAATCAGGAAAGCTTTTTAAAAAGTACTATTCCCCATTACCTGCTTCGATCACTCATAGAGATGAGAAGGAGCCATCACTGTTTTTTAAAGCTCTCCGGGGTGAAGCTGATGCGCAGGCAGGGCTAAGGACCCAGAGGGAACCAGGTTCTAGGAATCTATCTGCAAAGCTTTGACGGGCCTTAGGCCTTCCCTACATATGCTCAAGCTTCCAGTGTCTAAAATAATGCTCACTTGAGGTGTAAATGAGTTCCTCTGCAGTCTGGATCACTACAGCTTATTATGCAGCCAACGCCATCGTGTTGGAATCTTTACAAATCTCCATTTTGCATCACTGGGGTTTCTGCAGCCATAATTAAATTTGTTTAATCACTTTTAGAAGTGACGAGAACCTAGCTGGGTCTCTTTACCATAAACCTCTCCAGAGGGTCATTACATCCCACCTCACTGTATCCTTCCAGGAGTCCTCTAAAGGATGGTTTTTGAAGGCCTGGTGGCTGGTTGATAAAAGGTGCCTGGTAAAAATCACTTCCCTAACCATCGGGTACATAGGGTCACTAAGATTCACAGACGTTAGGTGACTTGATCAAAGTTATAGGATTGGTGTAGGACCCCTGAGGGATCAAAAAAAAAAAAAAAAAAAAAAACAGAGCTTGTGTGAGACATCAGGAATGTCACCCTGAATGAGAAAGAGTTTTGCTATAAGAGGAGAGCTTCCAAATTCATTCTGAGTTGGGCACCATATTGGTAGTCAGATGGCCATTACTAATGACACACATGTTGACTGTCAACAACCACAGGAGGCTGTGGCTAGGTTCACTGTCTCTGAAAACAGAAGGGACACTGGAGAGCTGAGCTGCTTCAGCCCATTCAGGAAGACTAGGGCCCACTCCCCTCCTACCAGCTGCTCCTTAGGCTCTGGGGGATGGATGGCCCTCCGTCAGGGGAGGCAGTGATTGACAGGTAGCAGTCCACAGCAGCCACGGAAGGCAGCTGACAGCTGTAGCCCTTTACAATGGCCTCTGCTCCCCTGACAGTGAATGTGGCTCTGGCTATTTCTGCATCCATTTGTCTCCCCTGGCTCGGCCAGTCTCCATTTGAAAGCTAGGTCTTGGCTTCACCAAACCATTGCTGAACAGAAGCACTTCTGTTAATGAACATGCAACTTAAATCCTTCACTGACGACTGAAAATTAGAAGAGGACTTTGAAGTCTGGGGAATGTTTGTGGGGCATTCCCTTCATGGACCATTATTATGATTTTTATCCTATCCGTGTACTTAATTATTTTTTGCTCAGCTCATTTTCTTTAAGGTAAGTAAATGTATTTAAAAGGGAAACATCATTACCGTCACTACAACACAGCCAATTTCAGACCAAAATTTTGAGCCTGGGGCATTTTCTGTCTCTTAAAAGAGAAGACAACTAAAATGTAAGAGCAGTATTTGGATAAAGTAACCTCTGTATTGAAACTCTCTCTTTGACATAATTAGAAAGAGATTAAAAAGGGAATAACTTTCCCACGATGTAGCCTTTGTAATTTTAATACCATGGCACATGCACCAAATAAAAGCATCCTGAATAATTGTCAGAGGAATGGAACTTTGCTGAGTGCTTGTTACACAATGGACCCAACTCTGGGGTCTTTTGGATGCTTTACCTCATGTAGTCCCCCAACCACACTGTGCAGAGAGCTGTATCACAACCCCCAGTTTACTGAGGGGGACGCAGAAATACAGAGGTCATGAGTTGAGACGTCTCCCTGCAGCTTTAGCAAACTCCAACCCCTCTGTGCAGGATTCAGCCAGAATGTAATTTAAAGAAGGTACCTGATATTTAACCACAAAACACCTGTTCACCTAACTACAGTTTTCCCTTTGAACCAGCAAAGCTGGCACCGCATCAGTTCAAGCAATTTCAAGGACAAAACTGTACATTCTGATGATGTGGGAAGTGCAAACAAAAGAATCTATGGAGATATTGAGAAACCACAGTCCTTTAAGAGAAAGGAAGCCCGGATTACCATGAAGATACACAAATTTGTACGGGAACAGGAACTTATGGATGGGAACTATGGATTTGAGAGCATGAATTTAATTATTATCATTATAGTTTTGCAAGATGTTGCCATTGGAGGAAACTGGGTGACATGCACACAAGATCTCTCTGCATTACTTCTTACAGGAGCACAAGACCCGTAATTATGTTGGAGCAAAAGTTTTATTTAAAAGAAAATATGACTGTTAAAGGTGTTCTGAGGACAGAAGGTGTTATTTTCTTCCAAATAGCTTTCATGTATATTATTTCATGAGCACCTTAATCAACCCTCCTCATTTCTGTGTGGGTTTACCCATTTTACAGGTGGGAAAATCAAGCTTCAGAGAAGGGGCTTCACTTCCTGAGGATGAGGGAGCTCACAGATGACAGAGCAAGGATTCAAACCCAGTTTATTTAAAACTAAGCAAAATCTAAGGGACACTCAAAAATGGCTATTTTTATAGTAAAGTGGATTATCCTCAAATACACAATGAGCAACCAATTAAGCAGAGAAAAGGATGGAGGGGAAGCTTATTCATGCTATGTAGGCAGTGACCATGGCTTATAGGCTGGCCATCTCCAAAAGAGAACACAGGACAACTGACACAAGATGAAAGTTGCTCTCAGAGAGGCAATGCGATGCGGTGAGGAGCCAAATGCCCACCCTATTCTGCCATTTTGTGACTGTGCAGGTCTCTCTATCCTCATAAATGTCATTTAAGAGGACCCCTGCCCCTCCAACCACCACCAAAGCCTGATGCCTTCATTTTATAGGTAAAGGGAGCGACTAACTTGTAGAATCTTGCCAACATAGGCATTTCCATGCCCAAAGACATTGCTGTGCACAGAAAACCCTCCTATAATGACTTGGGTTCTCACTTAAAAATCCAGTTTTTTAATGTTACCACTTCCAAAGCCTAGCTTTTCTAAAGCCTCAAATTTCCATTAAAAAGTATATTGCTGTATTTATAAATTGAGCAATTTTATCTCAACAGAAGGACACTGTCACACTAGGTAGGTTAAGGAATCTAGACAGTAAGACTTATTTACAAATTCAGTTAAACCTCCTTAAGCATTTGAAATACCTTTATATATCTAACTTTAAACCCTAACAAGCAAAATTTTAACGATTTTATAAATCTTATAAGGTAAATATATAAATCTAGAAAAATTCAAGTTCCCTCAAACAGTTCAAATTCTTTATAAATGGAGTCAAACATAGCTTAACTCTTGTAACTTAAAATCACAAGTCTAAAATCAATTGCACAATTTAAATTGAAGCCACATGGCCAATTGGTCAGTAGTCCTAAAATGCCAGATCTCTTAAACATTAAAAACAGAAATTAGCCTCAATTTAACCCAAATAATTAATACTATGGGTGTTTGTTCTACTTTATTACCTCTAGCCATATCTCTTTATCGTCTAATTTGCCTCATTGAAAGGGGGAGACAGGGAGTACCAGTTGGTACCGATGTACCAACTCTGATGGGCTGATGAACTGGTTGCAAAATATGGCCCTTGGTCCAACTGCCTGCTGCTTGGTGGTCTCAGAGCAGGATACATGATCCGAGCACTGTGTGCTCCGGGGCTCATCTCCATCACGCTAGATCAACAGTCTCCATCTGAGGCTGGTGTTGCTGCCTCAACCTCCCCACATTCCCTCAGGGCCAGTTTCCCACCAGCAGACCAAGGCAGATAGAATGTGCCCATCACCCCCACACTTTTCATCACTCCTCATCTGACTTTGACCACATTCCAACAGCAGTGCTCACGGAGTGCCCCACATTGTCATCCTTATCTCTAGCAATCCTCACAATAACCCCCCAAGATGAATGGCTTTGTGGCCAGTCCCAGTCCACAGATGAAAAAGATGAGGCTCAGAGGGGCAAATTGACTAAATTGTCATAATCCATGAAAGGCTTGCCAGTTCTTCTGAGACCTGCCCAGGACCTCACATTACCGCACTGCGTGTTGAGTTCTTGTCTCATCATTCATTCCATGGTTTGTCTCAAACCCTCTCATGGAAGCCTCCCTCCTCTGACACGTGGCTTCCTGGGATCCCATCAGACCCTACAATTTCATACGTAGGACTCATCACACTTCCTCAAAGCAAAACACTAACGGTTTGCAATCAAGGTAATAGTAGCAGATCTGACTGTGCTAATGAATCCAACACAGAAAACTAAATATAAGGAGAAAAGATGACGTTATTTAAATTCTCTGAAAATGAAAAGCTAGTTTATTCACGTCCTTTCTGTCACCATCTTTCATATTGCCTTGTAACTTCTTCAGTAGCTTAGAAAATTATTAGAAAAAATAACCTGGCTTTTGCTTTATAGAACAGTGATGAATATCACAGTGGACCATGGGCAGTTAATTTGGCAATGAAAATGCAGTCAAGGGCTTTTAAGGGCTCAGAGTGATTTTATCTTGATCATTATGAACTGTACTTTATGTAACACCGTATTTCTTTTCCTTACAGGCAAATAAGCTTAAAGGACTTAAGTGAGGTAAGTGACAATTTTGTCCTCGGAAATAAAGAAGGATTTCTGTGCATTAGAGTCTGTGATGGGCAAGACACTATTTGATTTGGAGCCTTTATCACACTTAATTTTCATAATAGCTATGCTCAAAATGTATTATTATCCCTACTTTAAAAATGAGAAAACTGAACCAAAACACGTTAAGATCCAGATCTTAGACCAAGGTCTTATTCTGTTTTATTTTGAGTAAACTCAGTACTTAGAGTTCCCTGGTCCAATGAATAGCATCCCAGTTTCCATGGAAGACAAGGCTTCCACGGAAGGCTTCCAGTCTTCAGTTATATAGAAATAAGTTGTTGCAACTGTACTATACCTTGCCATTTGTTCTTCACAAGAAAGGCAAGATGGCTCAGAACGAAAATTTTGATATACAAACCCACACAGAACTGGGTTTGAATCTAGCTGTGCCACATACCACCTTTGTGAACTTTGGTAAGTCTCTCTCCCCTGGGCGTGCATGCGCACGCGCACACACACACACACACACACACACACACACACAATCCACCCTTCTTTTGGTTTTCTCGGCCATAAAATAAAGATATACTTCTTTGCAAAATTTTTATGAAAAAGTTAAAGTAAGTCAAAGCAAATGCATCAATAACCAAGTGAGCAGTAGAAGCTCAATAAATGGGATGAAAGTCAGGGGCTATGGAGCTGCCTTAGAGCCCCTCCACATTCAGTTCCTTGACCCCCAATGAGGAAGTTCCCTAAGAAGTGGTGGGTCTGCTGTAACTGATGGAAAGTCCTGGTAATACAACCAGAGTGACCTCATCTCATTCCCAGTGGCTTCCTAAGGGACCTGGTTCTTGCCTTAGTATGTCAACTATGCTCCTACATTGAGGTGGCAGGTTAATTTATTTTCTTTCTTTTGTTCTGTCTCTCCATCTGTCTTTTATTTGGCTTTATGAAAATACTAAAATCAAACGTCACATTTCTCACTTGTCACTCAATAAGACACTTTTACTACCTTTCATCCATCAGACAATCATGGCAAGGAGGATGGTACATAACTCCTGAATGAGAAGGCCTGCCCTGGTTCTCATCAGGACCTCACCCAGTTCCCCCTCTTTTGGGAGTTGTTAGATTTTCCAACTGCCACCAGGAAGGAGAAAGGCAGGTGTGGCACTCTGCTGCTGGGCACTCTTGGACTCCACCACTTTCTTCCTGTGGGTCAAATTGATGTGTCTCCAATAGCAGATGGCTGCCACCCAAGATGATCTATAGTCCACAAATTAATTGGTCAGCCTGCAAAGACAATAGGCCCTCCGATCACTAAGGAGCAAGAAGGAAGTAGTGAGGTCAGCCTTAGACAACAGGGGTCAAGCAGGACAATCTGTTTTCTTTGTCTTTGGTTGGTATTCTAGAAGTAGATATCATCTAAACAACACAGCCTAGTGGAAAACACATTCTTCCTCCTTATCTTTTGCCAAGACACTTCCCCATTGTTTGTCTGGGCCAAGAGTCAAGGCCATTTCTCCACCACAAAAGCCCATATCCTGGGGCAAATGCCATCCTTGGGTGTGAAGTGCTTACTCACATTATATCTTGGGAACCTGAACCCATTCCCAGCAGAAATGGTGTGCTGCCCACCCCAACTCAAATTCACAGAGCACATCAAAGAGAGACTCATTGTCTCACTTAATTCTCATAAAACCCTAAGAGAAGAAGAAGCCTCGAGGAGGTGGAAGACTTGTCAGAGTCTCCACAGCAGCAGCAGACCAGGCCAGCCTCTGAAAGTCCAGGTCTACTCCCCACTCTATGACTCTCTACCTCAGGAAACAGAGACACCTCCAAGTGAAAGTAGCTTGAAAGAAAAAAAAAGAAGAAAAAGGGGGGGAGGGGAAGAGGAAGGAAAGAAAGAAGGACAGAGGGATGGAGGGAGGGACGTAATGAGGCATTACTATGTAGCTTGAATATGTTTATTTTTTAATAACCAAACGAAATGGTAAAGTAGGTAAACTAGAGAGATTTTCCCCCACTTTTGTTTTTAAAGATTTCATTCATTCATTCATGAGAGACACAGAGAGAGAGGCAGGGACATAGTAGAGAGAGAAGCAGGCTCCATGCAGGGAACCTGATGCAGGACTCGATCCCAGGTCTCCAGGATCACACCCTGGGCTGAAGGCAGGGGCCAAGCCGCTGAGCTACCCAGGTGTCCCTTCGCCCACTTTTCTAATTGCATTCCACTTTAAATTCAGAGCCCTCAAGCACAAAGTGGGCTGGATCGCAATTAAACAAAACACTTGCTCTCCCAGACAGATGGCTTCTTAGCCATTTTTCTAGCTCTGCTCCCCCAACTCTTTCAACAAGCCTGAGATTGTCCTGGACAAGACTGTCTCCACAATAACCTCTGATTGGGCACTTTGAACTGCGAGGTCCAAAGTCCTGGGGAAGACCCAGTGGGGAGACTTACAAACCACTCATTAGAATGTTCATGACCCTTTTTACTTAGCCTATAGAATTGCCTCATTTGCTGTCCATGATGAAATGTATGGCCTCTTTCCAGAACCCAAGGGGACACCGAGGTCTTCAAAACAAAGGGGCTTGTCTGTCGGCTAGCTTCAAACAAGAGATCCAATGCTTCTCTGAGCTATTTATTGCTAAAGGTTTCTTGTCTGCGAAGTCCAATTGAGTCAGGAGACCTGGGCTCCAGGGTCAGTACACCCACCCACCCATACCCACACACACACACCTGCAAGTAAATACAGCATAAGTCCAGTTTGCAGCCTGAACTTTTCATGTAACATTGAGACATGCTTGTAGTATAATGCTATTTCATACTCTATATAAATACTTGGAATGCATTTTTAATATTCCAATAAGTCAGTATAGCACCAATATTTACTTATCCATTCTCACTTAGAAGGGCATGTAGATTGTTTCCAGGGCTTGACTCTATAGGTAATGATATACTGGTCATATTTGTGCATGGAACTTGGTCCAGATTTCAGGTGTTTTAGGAACTATTGGGACGAGAATAGGAGCAATCCTAAGGTTGTTGACAGCTATGGTTCAGCTGTTTTCACAAGAGTCAAAGTAACTTATGACCTCATCGGCAGACTGCATATTTGCCTGTTGCATCACACAGAGAGTATAACATTTTGATTATTGCTTCGTCTTTTGGAGAATTATTTGTAGGTTTTTAAAAATTTATACTAACAAAAATGTTGCCCAAATTCCACTAACCAGTTGCTCCAAAACACAGGGTTTAATATAAAATTCTCTATCACCAAGAGTCACTCAATATTACTATTTTTTTTTTTGTTCATTCAATGCAGGTCCTAGGAACAGAGAGAGGTAAGCTGTTTACATTTGTTTTCATAACCTGATACCATGAGGTTAAGTTCCATTTCCAGATTTATGGCACTAGTTATTTTTTAAAAGGATTGTTTCAGGGCCTGGGATACACGAACACCTGCGTGTGTGCATGATGATGTAATCCAGACAAGCCCAGGATCCCACAGTCTACTCAAGAGCCCTCTGGTTGAAATAAGGTGATTTAAATTGGGGGTGAGCTGGAGGTCCTGCTTCTGCCACAGGCAACTGAAAAGAAGGAGGCCCACTGCCAGCCCCTGCACCACTTTAGAAGACATGGATGGCCAGTGCACTGCTAAGGAGAAGCTCTTGGTCTTCCCAGCTTTGATGTCACCCATGCACACACAGACATATACCCTCATTTGAGGGCACACACACATAGACACATGTACACATTGTTGGTGTCATTGTGCAATGCAATCCAACATTCACTTGGTAGTTGGCAAGATGCTAAGTAGCAGTAAGTTCATGCCTACCTTTGAAATACCATTCACCATTTGCTTACAATAATGAATTATGTCAAAGCCAAAGGGCCTGAGCCATGGCCCAGAGTTAATACAGACAGCATAATTCCACAAAGCACCACTGGGTTAGGATTTCAGAGGCTGCCACCAACTCACTGTGTGGTTTTGGACACATTGTGTTGCCTCTGTGGGTCTCAAGTCTGCTCGTCTTTATACTGAGGAAGTTAGGCTTGAGTGGGCCTCACCTGGGTTTGCCGATTCTCAAGTGTCCCTGTTGGAGAAGTGGGAGCCAGCTGGCAATTCTAAATAATTTTAAAACCTAAAGGAAACTGTGTCCTTTTCCACACTGAAGCTCAACATCCTAATAAAATGTTCAGATGTTGTCAGCTTGGACTTCCATGATTATCAGTCCAAAGATGTCATGTTGCTCCGCTCATGAGGGGCAGAGGCTCAGGGTTACTGCTGAGGACATGAAATGATTTTATGGGATGGGAGACTAGTAGACCAGGCATCGACCCCAATCATATTGCAAGTAATCATAGCCCTCAATTGAAGGTGTCCAGTCTGTGACCCACCTTGGACAGAGCAAGAGCACAGAGCAACAACCAGAACTAAGACATGAAGTCGATAAGCTTCCTTAACTTTACTACATACAACAGCAACTGGAAGAGTGTTTTATGGCATTTCATATCATAGTATGATTATATGCCCTTGGTGATTTGAATGCCAGATTAAAATCTATTCATAATGAAAAGGAAATAAATAGTGGTCACATGCGTGGCATATGTAATTACTAAATAACTCCAGTTCATATGGTTGGCAGAACTTTTCAAAATTTAGAGATCAAAAGGGAAAAACTGAGAAAAATGTATTCCTGCTGGCAAGCAGGTAGAAAAGGCTGGTCTACATCAGAATCCTAGGAGCTCTCCAACCCTGTCACAGAGGAGATGAGAGACTTCTGGAGAGCATGGACCAAGCACTGGGCAGCCCCCTGGCCAGAGGAGTTCTCAGGTTTCACTTTTTTATTTATGTCCCTGCATAAGTTTTCATTTGAATGTGGAATTCAACTTTGGTTCCCTTCCCCGTCAACCCCTTCCAGTACCAAATACCTTCCAATGTAATATTCTGGATTTCAGGAAGCTCAATGATGAATTCCAGATTCATTATTCTCCATATTTTTGAATATTCACTATTCAAAGCAGTTTTCAGAGCCTCAGAGAGAAGCTGTGCCCGGGGCCAGGGGAGTCATGGAATATGTAGATCACAGTTTCTGCTGACCACAAACAGCCCCGCTCCTACTAATCAGAGAAATTATAGAAGTTCCATTAGGTCTCACTTTCTTTGTACAATCTGACCAAATTATATGACTCCTTTATGCAGTTCCTCATTATCAGATGAAGCCTGAATCAATTCACCTGTCACAAACTCAAAGTATTCCAGAGATCCCTCTTGTCACTGCCAGGTAAGGAGCCAGGAATGCCTTGTTGGGAGGCAGCCTGGGGGTCAGGCCATGTGTTGTCTTGGATAATGACACACCAAGGCTTCCTGAGAAATGGGAAATCTTTGGTCTTTGAAAGCCCAATGATGAGGCCCAAGGGAAATGTGTGAGTCACAGTTGTTACGGAAAGCTAATGGCATTGTTCTTCCTGCAATTTACTAGTGATTGCTTGTTAGAGAAGTCAGGGAGATCTGAAGGCTTGGATGTTAACTAGACAGGATTTACTGAAATGGACGCAAATCGTTCTGGGGAGAAAAGTTGGTCATCTCATATTATTCTCAGTTGGTTGCTTGTAGGTTACCACACACAAACTTACAGTTTTGAACAAAACTTCATAGAGGGTTGGAGGTTGGAAATGCCATTATCTGATTTAAGACTTGCCTGATCAGGTTATTGTGACAACTGCTGTCCCAGCTGAAGATCTGAGGAAGCAAAGGCTCAGGCCCGTTGATTCACTGACCAAGGTCACTACAAATTAGTGGTGGCTTCCTTACAACAATATCCAGGGCCTCCAAAATTAGTGCTTCTAAGGTCTCCATGATCCCAGGCTGGCCGGTGGCTTTACCTCAGTTCATGCCACTTTCTCACGGTCTCAATCCCTGTTGTCACTGACTGCAGGACATTGGCACATGCTATTCCTCTCTCTATATATCACTTTCCCCCATATTTCCCTCTCTCCATCCTCTCCCTGCTTGGGAAACCCTTCTTCAGCCACCAGACCCAGCTTAAAGTGACACTGAATTTAGGAGATAGTTTTGACCCACTCCCCAAAGGGAGTAAACGAGTCCCAAAGAGGCGGAGCTCCTTACCACTCAAGTCCAGCTTCAAAGCCCAGACACTTTTTAGTAGCCCATGCTGCCAATAATGGCTTGATTCTGAAAATGCATGGATGTTGACTTTCCCCGGTGCCCTGCCCACAGTTAAGATGCTATCTTTTATTTATTCAATAAATACTTACAGGAGTGTACCCTGTTTCTGGTAGAACAGAGTCATGATTAGGAGAGGCTCACCAGAATCAGACTGCCCAGCGTCATCATTAGCAAACCGTATCTTTGGGCAACATTACTCATCCTACAGTAGAAGCTAAGAGCAGAGCCAGACCTGTTTCAAGTGCCCGATAAATATCAGCTCTCACTGCCATGGCCAGCCCTCCACATCAGGGGCATGACCTCCCCTTCCCTTACTTGCATATTGTTCTTTTTATTGTCTTTTATTATATTTTTAAAAGATTTTATTTATTCATTTGAGAGAGAGAGAGAGCAAAAGAGAGCAAAAGCCATGAGGAGAGGCAAAGGGAAAGGGCTAAGCAGACTCCCCACTGAGCAGGGAGCCTGACATGGAGCTCGATCCCAGAACCTGGGATCATGACCTGAGCCGAAGGCAGACACTTCAATAACTGAGCCACCTAGGCATCCCGTCTTTTATTTTATTTTTATGATCCTTTTTCTTTAAGGAATTCTTATATGGATTTCTTTATAATAATCCAGTTTTCTCACTTAGCTCACATTTCAAGATAGAGGAGCAAAATAACTTCTGTGCTCCTCTTGCTTGCCTCACTCTTCTCAACTACTAAACAATTTCTATAGAATATTAGCCTCAACCCACCACATATCATTTTCTATAATGACTTGTAATTACGAGGCAAGTCTGAATTCATGGCTTCCAAAAGCAAAGAATCATGATACGCGCTCATTGAAATACAATAGGAAGAACTCGTATGGCTCAATTTGTTCCATATCTGTTGGCCTGCCTTAAGAAAGAGAAAAAGAACCAGCCTCCTATTACCTTACAAAACAGAAATTCTTGTGACACAGCCAGTTAAATATAAAGTGCTTTGTAAGTGAGACTTAGTCCATTATGACTGACCTTGCCTTTGAGTGGAATTTCACCTACCATAATAAGAAACACCAACATTCTGTCAATTCTAATATTTCCTTTAGCTCACCATTCATGATGAGGAATCACAGTGTACAAAATAGAGGTAAGAGCACCTCAGGTAAGAATTATAAAACAAACAGGTAAGCCATCACACTACAACATTCCTGCACTGTGACTTAGATTTGTGAGCCTCAACATCATTGAAGTGATGCATGTAGGTGCAATTAGCTCATTTTCATTGAAAGATAGTATTCCATTATGTCAATATCACAAATTTTTGATCGGTCATTCAATATGATCACTTAGGTGGTTTCCAGTGTTTTCTTCTTAAGAACATTATGATGTCATGAACAACATTTTAGAAGTTTTCTCAGGTACACAACATGGTAACTTCTCTAAGAGTGAAATTTCTGGGTTGGAAAGTATGCCTCTCTTCGATTGTACTCGATGCATCTTCCAAAGTAGACATAGTAGTGTCACCAACGGCATATGAGTACTCCTCATTCCCCATCGTCTCCAACAGTTGTTCCTGAAAAACTTTTTAATTTTTGCAAATCCTTTGGTTATAAGACAGATTCATTATAAGTCTGTCAAACAAAGGAAATCAGATTGACTCCTTTTACCAACTGACTGTAAAGATGAACATAGGATACCTGTCTGCAGAGATGCCTACAGCAGCATATAGTGTTATATTACTGTTGGTAGGTTTTGATATTATTAGTATTGTTTTGTTCAAATAACTCTATCACGTTCTTTTGCATTTCTTTCTTCATTCATATGCTATGTAGATTCTGTGTTCAGGTCTAATCCTGCAATCTCTTTCTGCTGAGCCACAAGAGGGCTTAGGGCTGAAAGAAGCAGACCCCATGGGATATAGTGGAATAGACTGAGGGTTCTATTGACCAAGTCCCAATGCAGCCTTTCTCCCTGCAATAGGGTCATCCTGAACAGGTTAATTCTTGGATCCTCTCCCTCTTCCATCCATAAAATACAAACAATAATATGAACTCACAGAGTTAAACACACACACACGCACGCACGCACACGGCGTCATGTGACACATAGTAGGCAACTGACACATTTTAATAAATACCCTACCTTCTCTAGGGATTCCCTATCCAACTGGCCCATTAGAATTGAGTTTCCTACCTCACCTCCACCTTGTCCTTATTCTTCTTCTGCCCTATACTATCTGAACCTTAGATTGGAAAACCAATCTGGTAAGCTTATTTTCTCTGATGTGCCTTATTGCTAATAAGAGTTTCCCAAGAGAGGACTTCCTTTTTTAAAGGAAGGCAGTCAGAAGGAGCTGTGATAAATAGGATGGGCTCAATCCCTAAGAATCAAATGGCAGAAACAGTAGTCCTGGAGGCCAGATCTAGGTGATGAAGATAGAAAGACTTGGAGCATCCAGGGGGATGGTCCAGGGGCTGAGCAGGAGTTGTGAGAATATGCAGCAGGGATGGAGAGGTAGAATGATCTTACAGAGAATCCCAAAGTCTTAACTTGAAAGACAAAACTATGCACAAGTGAAAAATGAAGAGCAATTAAAGATCGGAACAGCAGTGTTAGTGAAGTGGATGGCCTCCACAGACATGTGTCCAGTCAAGCATCCTGGGGCTGGGAGTATATCACCAGGACTGAGGTTTGGCAAACTGTTCTCCATTCATGTCTAAGAAACAGTTTCTTAAGGAAGCAGCCCAGAATGGACAGGGGTAAGGTTTCCAGAGCCTTCAAACACCACTGATTCCTCTTTCAGTTATCAAACATCCATGAAGCACCTGGCTTGTATACAGAATTGGGCTGGGCCCTAAGAATACAGAACAGAGATAGGTCTTCCCTTCAGCTAACCAGTGTTTTCATACCTGTGATGTTCCTCCATCAGCTTACTGAGCAGGTATTCATTCTACTAGGTGAAAATTCATTTCTGGATCACCAGGGCTTGGCAGAAACTAGGTGCACAGAAAACCACACAATCCCAACACTCGGTTTTCAATCTAGTGGGCTCTCTAAAGCTTACTGGTTTTAATTTGAGTGCTAAACTGAGGGAGGCAGTACTCTCTGTGTAGACTAGTGAAATCTACACTTCTGCCAATGTAGATATCATCATCCTTATTCCACAAATGAGAAAGGAATTTGGGAAATGCTTATTCTTGAGTTCAGCTACTACTTGATAAGCAGACTTGGCTCAATTCCCTGATTAATGAGTTCAAGCTAGGCTATTAGGAGTCTGATAATTCTGTACCCAACAATTCCAAAGTAGGGGGTTCCACAGCACCAGCCAATTCTCGACACCAGCTGGGTGACCTACAGTTCAATTCTATTCTGACACTACATGGAGTCCATTAGATCCCGCAAGTTAAGGTTTCAATCCCACAAGATTATACCCCACCAGCCCACATCAGATGCCAATCATATGCTCAGGTTGTCATCTAGGCTTCTACTAACCAGCTATAGATACAAGGTTTCCAAGTATCCTTACCTAGATTCAATTAATTTGCCAGAAGGGCTCACAGAACACACAGAAACATTCTTCTTGCTGGATTACCATTTTGTTATAAAAGAACATGACTCAGCCACAGCCAGATGGAAGGGATTCATAGGGCAAGGTCCTGAACATAGGGGCTTCTGTCCTCATGGCATTTGGGTCCCTGTATGATGGCACGGGGATGTGTTCTGATTCACAAATCCAGAAGCATCCTGAACCTCATCCTTTGGGGTTTTGTAGAGGCCTCATTACATAGGCATGATTGATGAAATCACTGGCTGTTGGTGACTGATTCAACCTCCAGCCCCTCCCTCACTCCCCTACTAAAAATTTCAACCCTCCAGTCGCTTGGCTGGTTTACCTGTCAACGATCCCCCATCCTTAGGCACTTTCCAAAAGTCACCTCATTAACATAAACCCAGGTGTGGTTGCAAGGGGGTTATTATAAATATGAGTACCTGATCATTTGTATCACTTATGAAATTCCAAAGGTTTTAAGAGCTGCTGTTAGAAACTGACTACAACCAAATATATGTTTCATCACAGCATCACAGAACCTAAGCAAATAGTTATCAGAACAACAAAAAAAATATTTTGATATATTGGAAGAGGGTCCAGAAAGCTTCGGCTCTACTCCAAAATTATAACAACATTACTCTTTAAGCTTGGGATTGTGGATGATCTATGTTCTTTTTTGTTTTAAATTTTTGTTTTCCGATGTTTTCTTTAAATATTCTTTAAAAGATATGGCCCTTTCTTAAAATTACTTTTCAAATTGCATGTAAGAGTAAATTAAAATTTGCCAATAAATATGTATGGATACCTGCTTAAAATAAAATGCTTCTATACAGCTTAAAAAAAGAAAGCCTAGAACTGTGTTTCTCTTACAACATTAACAACACAAGCAGTAGTGTTTTTTGAGTAATCAGTAGAGGTCAAACACTACACTGACAGCTTTATATACAGAAGAATTTGGAAATATTAGTAATTATGGATATTAATATGATTCTATGATGCATGCCTTTTTATTAGGCTATCCTGCCTCAAATTTTATTGACCACCTATACAGTGTCCCCCTCCCCATAATGTTCTATCTACCCTATGTCAATCTCTTCATTAATATGACCCTGTGTTCTCCAAGTAGGAGAGTCCTATTTCATACAGTTATAAAAGTAAATGCAGTTTTATGTAAAATATATGTGTAAATATATAAATGTATGTAAATGTATGTAAATACATTTATATATGTGTGTATGTGTATACATATACATGTACATATATGATATGCAATATATATTTAATATATTATATAAACTATATAAAGATTAGTTGCCATTATTCTAAAACAAAATCAGTTAAATATTTGCAGTAAAATCAGTTAAACATACGCTCAGAATTTCATTCACTCATTAAATTAAGATCCGAAGGACGTTCAGGGGAAATCGGCACAGCAAAGTTGTTCTGTTCGTTGTTTTGTTCTATTTAACTCATTCTCTGCATAGACTCCAAATACATATAGCTGTTTCCAAATGCTCTTTTCAAGTAGCACTTTTTAAATATTCAAGCAAGGCACTCAGATTTGAAATATAATAAATCAGTTGCCACAATACAATGAAAAATTCATAATCACTGAACACTATTATGTAAACTACACAAACCAAGTGATAGACATTGTTGATAATGGTTATTTTCCTTTCTCAAATACGCACTTACTGTTTCCATCCATGTTGAAAAGATAACTACAGCCATATCAGTAATGTCTCTGTGTACTGCTTTACTAAAATTTAAAATAAAGTTTTTAAAGTGTTTTTAGAAATACTTCAATAGCTCTTTTAGCTTTCTCTTCATTCGGATTTGCCTGGTATACAGCCTCTATCCTCCAACTAGTGATCTCTCTGTCATTATATTTAGGTATGCTATTGCACATAACTAGAATTTTTAAGCCAGTCTGTACCTAATTTTTAAATGCTTAGTTGACACTTTTGACATTTATTGTAATTACTAATATTTTAGATCAGTTTTATATTATTTTGTGATTCCTTTCTGCCCTACTTTTTTGACTATTTCTTTTCCTGCCAGATAGTGGGTTTATCTCTTAATTCCCCTTTCTTTCTCCCCCTGGAAGTTATACATTCCAATTCTATTCACCCATTGGTGACCTTTAACATTTTAAATAAAAGCATGCTTGAATTTTGAAATCTGAAGTTCATATCGTCTTCTCAAGCATTACAAGAAACTCAGAATTCTCTAATTCTGATGGTATGGATTCTGCACTATTTGAAAATTAAATTCCTTTACTTATAAAATTTGAAAATCAGAGATGTCTTTAGCATAATTCCTATTTTTAAGGTCTTAAATTGGTGGGTGAAATTAACTTACTATGATGAATGTGATTCAAACTTTAAGTGATCAAATATTTTCCAACAAACATTTTGGTACGTAATTCTTAAGCTCCACATTAAAAGCCACAATCCAAAAAAAAAAAAAAAAAAAGCCACAATCCTTGGAACCATTAAAATATAATGTAAAATATTTTTCAGAAGTATTCTGCTATTCTTAGTAAACTTAGAGAAAAAATCAGCTTTTTGATGACAAGATGACAAGCAGAATAAAAACATATAATAAACTAAATGCTATAGTAACTGGCATGTAAATATTTGCTATTAGTATTTTGTTTCAAAGTATACTGTCAAAAGTATCCCACTCTTTCAAAGTTCTTGTTCAGCTACTAACTAGGACTGTAACATCAGTTATATTTTTTTAGGCTGAATTAAGACTATATATATAGCTTATAATTCTGCCTTCATACTAATCACCTTTCTTCCACATTATGTTGTTACTGTCTAGTATTCTACTTTCATATTGTTTTCATACTGTCAAGGCTTTATGATTTTTTATAGAGTTAATCCTTGCTTTAAATTACAAATGTATTGGGATCCCTGGGTGGCGCAGCGGTTTGGCGCCTGCCTTTGGCCCAGGGCGCGATCCTGGAGACCCGGGATCGAATCCCACGTCGGGCTCCCGGTGCATGGAGCCTGCTTCTCCCTCTGCCTGTGTCTCTGCCTCTCTCTCTCTCTCTCTCTCTCTCTGTGACTATCATAAGTAAAAAAAAAAAAAAAAAATTACAAATGTATTTACAAATATCTTCACTTCATATTTTTCCTAACACTTCACTCCTTCCTTGTGGTTTTGATTTCATACTTTATTAGCATTTATGAGAATGACAATGCAGTGGAAATATGCTATTTTCATTGATGTATAAAGAGAAAATACCATGTCAAAACTTGACAAGTGGTAGTATCTTAAAATTTAGGTTCCATGTGAAAGCTAAACTTTTTCTTTTTTTTAATATTTATTTATTCATGAGCGACAGAGAGAGAGAGAGATGGGGGGAGGGGGCATAGACACAGGTGGAGGGAGAAGCTGGCTCCATGCAGAGAGCCTGATGTGGGACTCCATCCTGGGTCTCCAAGATCACGCCCTGGGCTGAAGGCAGCGCTAAACCGCTGAGCCACCGGGCTGCCCTGAAAGCTAAACTTTTTCAATGCACTTTTTGTATTATGTTACTTTAAAGCCCTTTGATCTATCTTGCTCTTTTAAAGAATCTTTTAACCTGGCATGATTTTGTAATATCACACATTGGTCACTTGGAAAATGATTCACAGATCTGAGACCTTTCCGATGTTAAGACATTTTATAATATTTTTAAAAATTACATTTGCAAGTAACACCACCAGCCTCATCAGAAAAGTGTGCTGTTATGTAATAGCGGTAGATACAAGTTTTTCCAAATTCCAGTTTGCACTAGAAAAATCTAATTTTATAATTGGCAACAAATACTGCCAGTTGTTTTCCATAAAGTGACAGGCTCACTTTGTTCATTTTTAATAAAATATCTGCCAACTGCCCAAGTCTGAATAACCACAATTTATCTGTTAGTCATTCTTTTAGGTTAAGAAAGTGATATTTCATAAAAACAAAAAGTTATTCTTTCAACTTAAAAAGTAATGTTTTCTGAGAACAAGCTCAGCTTATTTAAGAAACTGGACAAAATTTATTACGATCAGAATAGAGTAGACAAAGTGGGATGGACGGATAGACAGAATTATTCCGGGCCCTCTTGTGAGAAGTAAAACATTTAGATTTTCTTTCAGGTGTAAATCATGGAGGCATTTTTACCATGTAGAATAGCAAAGTCAGAATTATATTTTGTTACGATTACTCCAGATGCCTTAGAGAGAAAGGGGCAAAAGCCAAAGCAAGAGAACAATCCAGAGGAGATTGCTGTCCCAAGTGAGATGACAGTGGTGTAGACCAAGAAGGTTGCCCCAGACACAGGGAGAAGTGATGAGCTCCAGTTCGTGGGAGAAAGGCAATCTGAGTCACAAACAAAATCATATTTATATGTGAATTTCCTTTTTTCCAGACCATAAAGAAAGCATGCAGTTCCATCCTCAGAGATGTCAATCTCCAGCCCGTTACAGCCCTCAGGAAAATTTGCTTCACTATAAAAACACAAGCTGGAGAAAGACTTCCCCCACAAGTTCTGATGAAAAGGTAAAACAAATATTTCTCAGCAGTGTCTTTCTAGATGAACTTAGCATCAAAAGAGAGCTTTATTGAACAATTCCTAGGAGAATCTTATGATTGGCTTTATTTTTTCCCCTTTTGGTTACATATTACTGGTTTTTAATATTTTTTGCAGTGATTCCACTTATATGAGGGTAAAATAGGCAAATTTATAGAGACAGAATAGAACAGTGGGTGCCAGAGTCTGGGAAGGGGGAATGGGCTTTATGATTCAATGGATTTAAAGCCTGTTTAATGGATCTAGAATTTCAGTTTGGGCTGATGTCAAAGTTTTGGAGATGGACAGTGGTGATGCAAAAACAACCATTTAGAATATACTCAATATCAGTGGAATATACACTTAAAAGTGGCTTAAATGGTAAATCTTATACTGTGACATTTTACCACATTTTTAAGTCATTTTAGGTCCAACAAAACAAGGCCATTAAATTGCAGCAAGATCCCACCACTCACTAATGGTTCTCAGCACAACGATTGTTCTGTTGCAGGAGAGATTAGAAATGCCAGAGAGATATTAAGGACATACTAGAACAAAAAGGAAACCTTCCTCTTGAATTATTCTAAGGGCTAGACAGAGAACTGAAAGGGGGCTACTTCTCCCCCAGCTAATGCAGAGTTATTTAATGCTGTGTCTGAGTGCCACCTAAACTCACCTGCTGGCACTCATGACCACACCTGGAAAAACCCAAGACTATAAAATCACTTAAGTGTGTTCTAGTTTGAAGAAGTAAATAAAGTTAGAAGAGATGAGAGGCACCACAACTAAGCCCTGCCAAGCCCCTGGACTATCTGAGACCCTCCAGAAGCAGTAGACCACTCTGAGCTCCAAGAGCTCCCACTTCAGAAGGAGATGGGGCTCTGAGGCTCCTTTGTTTCTGGAGCCTGTTCCAAGGCTCTGCAAGAGTGAGCAGAGCTGGTCCTGCCCTTGGACCCTCTCGGGGGGTAAGGACTAGGTATGTACTCCAAAGGGGGTGTTAAATAAGAGGTGACTCTGACCCCCCACTCGATGGAAGAGAATGGCAGAGCCAGGCAAGAGGAAAGGATGAGGCATGGGAGGGTGTCCGGACAACAGGGCTGGCTCATGCCAAGCCCTGAAGCTATGCACGTCCAGAGAACAGCAAGCCCATCTGGCTGGCCAGACCCACATCCTTTGACCACCAGAGGGTGGCAGCCAGTGAGTTTGCAGTTAGGCTGGAGCTAGTGTACCCATTGTACAGAAGGATCAGGTATGTGCTGGGAGGATGGAGAACAAAAAACTGCTCTCTTGCCAACCATGTGACAGATGCTGAGTCCCTGCACTGTCCTGACATGCCTACCTCACAGGACTATTGCAGGGATGGTCTGGGATAATGAATGAAGAATGGCCTTGGAGATGTTGGACTTAGACAGGGGATAGTTTAATGTTATCATCCTTAGGATCCAGTAAAGGAATTGCAGATCCATGGTACATCTCCCTGATGGCTCTTTCTTCTGTTGTGGTGGATTTTTTTTTAAGATTTTATTTATTTGAGAGAGAGAGAGAGAGAGAGAGCATGCACACAAGTTAAGGGGAGGAGGGGGATGGGGAAGGGGGAGAAGCAGATTCCCTGCTGAGTAGGGAGCCCGGTGTGGGATTCAATCCCAGAACCCTGGGATCATGACCTGAGCCTAAGGCAGATGCCTAACCGACTGAGCCACCCAGGCACCCTTGTTATGATGGATTTTATAATAAAAATAAATCAGTTGGTATAATAAGGGATCATGGTACAGGGAGAAAGCCAGACAGACCAGGGTTCGAATCCCAGTTCCATGACATGTGATGTCACAGACGTGCTATAAAGATGCTCTCAATCTGCACCTTTCCCTCCCCTGCTGGTTTTACAAGGACTCAGGCCCCACTGGCTCCACAAACAATATGCATCCCTCCTTAGCTTCAGCAGGTGCAGATTCAGAAAGCATGGACAGTAGAGAGTTTATTACCCATTTTGAGTGTGGAGCCAAAGGACCTTTCTCAATAGACGGGGAGTGAAATGTCTGGTTTCTTTCCATGACAGATGGACTCTGTCCTGCCAGTTTCACAGTCCCCTAGCTGCAATTACTTTTTCTGTGTCCATTCCCAGACCCAGGAATGGGACGTTTGTACTCCGTGTTTACTATAAATCAAACTGTGGTTTGACCCTAGTGGGACAAAAGTACACTTTTGTTAATGAACGTTAGTACTTCTTTTTGACCCTAAAATATTCATCATTGACCCGCCCTGCAGGACGTCCAGAACAACGACTGGTACATTGGAGAACACAGTCGCCAGGCAGTAGAAGAGGCATTAAGGAAGGAGAACAAGGTAATGCCTTCTTAGAGGGCCCATCTCACCGTGCCTGCAGCCATCTGCAGGTTTTCTGCCCATAGGTCCCAGAGCATCTTGATCAGTGTGCTTTTACGCACCAGCCTATATCTCTCAGTGCTGGGGGGGGGGGGATCATTAAAAGGGGCACTTGGCTGAGAACTTATTATTAGTCATGTGTTCTTATTCCAAAATATCTTTAAGCTTAGGTTTCTTTGTTAAATGAAAACAGTAAAATCAACCCTAAGGAACTATTTTGGAGATCAGATGTGGAAGCTACGGTATGAATGGAGGTCACAATGACCTTCTGCTTGGTCCCAAGTGCATCTCATCACTCAAGGCCTGCCCAAAGTACAGGGGCGTCTTTATGTCTCCTGTCTTCAGGAAAGGTGCAGGGATCATGAATGTGCTCACAGTCAGGAAATGATAGGTTATCCTAGTAACTACCCAAGATCTCAGTTGCTTAGCATAGCAAAACTTTCTTGCTTGTGCTCCATGTGCTAGAAAGGTTTGGGAGCATAGACCTAGGCTGGTGAGGGCTGTGTCTCCACACGTGCTCACGCAAATCACACGCCAGCTCTTAGCACATCCTCTCAAAAGTAACACTCATCTGTGCTAACATTTCATTGGCCAAAGCAATTTAAATGGCCAGGCCTCATCTCCAAGGGGATGGGGAAGGACAAACCTACCATTTGACCAAAAGGAGAAAAGAACTGAAACACTTGTGATCAGAGCAAATGATTACTAGAACCATTATCACAAATAGCAAAGTTACTAAGTAACTATTCTACTGTGGGCAGGAAGCTCTACTAGGTTGTGAGAAATATCTCAGAAGTGATAGAAAGGTTCTCAAGACGGTTGAGCATCAAAGCCTCTCAACTAACCAGGGCAATGTTTATTGTTGAATGAGGAAATACAAAAATGGATGAGTTAGTTAATTAGTAAATGAGTGAATAAATGATAGGTCTCCAATGAATTTTAATAAAATGTAGCTGTCAGAATTGTTATTATGAAATTTAATAAATAGAATAATGGTAGGGTAAATAGAATAATGCCCCCTAAAAAAAAAAAAGAATAATGCCCCCTAACAAGAAGCCTCACATTCTAATCCCTAGAACCTGTGAATACACCATCTTACTTAGAAAAAGGACTTTGCAGACGTGATTAGATTAAGAATCTTGAGATGCCACAGTGTCCTCTCCTTCTGTGCCCCCCACTGGTTCTGTCTCTCAAATAAAAAAAATTCTTAAAAAAAAAAAATCTTGAGATGGGGACAGTATTATAATATCTAAGTGAATTCAGTGCAATCACAAGAATCCTTATAAGAGCAAGGCAGAAATGTCAGTTGGACAAGGGGGCTCTAAGTCAAAGACCGCTGACAGCCTCTGGAAGCCAAAGAAGGCAAGGAAATGCATTCTTCCCAAGAGCCTCCAGAAGGAACCCAGCCCTGTGACCCCTCGACTTTAGCTGGGTCAAACCCATATCAAAATTCAACCTCCAGAACTATTGAATATATTTGTATTTTAGTCCACAAAGTCCATAGTAGTTTCTTCTAGCAATAGAAAATTAATAGAGTTAACAGAGCATCTTGAACATATTAGGCATCAACAGAATGATCTCATTTTCTAGATGAGGAATCTGAGGCTCAATCGAGGTCTCAGTCATAAAGTGGAAAAAGTGGCAGGACCGGTCGTTATTCGAGATCAGTGTTCTTGTCACAAAACCACAACTGCCTCCAGTAGCCATTAGAGTTCTCTGCATTCCAGTGGGGAGTCGTAAGTGGCTAGGTGATGCCTTGCATACAGGACCCTCCCTTTCCCCTCCCCAGGGAATCCCACCTTCGCTGATCTCTGCAGGGTAAATGGGAGAGCAGGGTGCCATTGCCAACCCTACCTCCTGCTCCTGGCTAATCAGTACCCAATGAACCACCGCACTCTCTGAGCCTGTTTTCCTACAGAAAAATTAGTCATAGAAGACCTGCTTCCAGGAACTGCTGTGTCGGTGGTGCTAGAAGAGCAATGTATACATCACATAATGTCCTTCCAACAACATTTGGGCACTCGATCAAGGCTCATTTCGCCCCCCTTCTTTGTGCCTATTTCTCTACCTCCCACAAAAGCACTAAGAAAACAGCATCTCAGTTGCATGACTTCATATTTTCCTATTCTGTTTGTCTCCATTTTGTCAAAACATGTTTCCAATTAATAAGAGATAATTTAAATAGTAGGATTGCCCAGATTCGTGGTGACAAACTCATTGCAGAGGTTAAGATGATAAAACCAAAAATTGGTTCCGTGTCTTGGTGTCCTCTCCCTTTCAAATCTCGGGCAATGTTCTGTGCTTGAATCTTAAGATTTCAATTACGGCTGAATGTTTTAAGTAGAACACATTCCAGAAAATTCCTCAATCCTTTATGTACTTGGAGGCTGATACATTTAAAAGCTGTACTTGGGCTTGACTTTTAGGTAATCTACTAGTTAGCCATGATGTGTTAGTGGATTCATTTAAGCAATTTGACCCTTACCTGTAAAATGAGGATAAAATAACTTCTCAATTTTTTTGTAAATATCACATGAAGTAATGTATGTATAATGCTTAGCATCATTTTTTTTAATATTTTATTTATTTGAGAGAGAAAGCAAGCACAAAGGCAGGAGGGACAGGCAGAGGGAGAAGCAGACTCCTCGTTCAGCAGGAAGCCTGATGCAGGGCTCCATCCAAGGCCCTAATATCATGAGTTGAGCTGAACGCAGATGCTTAACTGGCTGAGCCAACCAGGCACCCCTAAAATGCTTAGCATGTGGAGAGCAAGTCTCAATAAACCTTAGTTACCAGAATTATCACTTCATTACAGTTTCTTAGTATTATTTATAAACTTATAGTATTATTATACAGTATTAAAACCATTATCTGTACCTATAACTATACATATTAGTTATACATAATAGTTATATAGTGATATATAGATATAAAATATAGTCTATATGGAGACAATTATATGTAACAATTATAAATTATACATAATACCTATCTACAAAAAATAGTAAGTCCTGCACACATCTAATTAGATCTATTCTAATAGGTCATTTATAACCATCTACACAAGAATCTATGCAACTACAGTTACAGATTTTTCAGCATTTTTTCATCATATAAAAGGCACAATATAGCCACAAAACCAGCCTTGCAGGTGTGCTTCTATTCAGGAGAATCGCTTAATTTCCTAGCTGTTTATGAGCAGACATCCAGCCTGAGCTATTCCACTGGGGTGGGCTGGACCACACGGGGTCTTGCCTATTCACAGCCCTCAAGCCATCTCACACTGTTGGCCTTCTCTTAGAGACCCTCCATCTTCTCCCTTGGCTCCCATCACACTGAAGCTTCTGTGTTTCCTGCTTAATCCTTTTGCTGTCTCCTCTTTCTTCCGCTACACCTTCCTTCCGCTCACCTGAGGCTATGTTATCCCCTCACTCCCATGTCTACTCGTGCTGCTACCAATGACTGAAGCCCCAGGTCTTTTGGGGGACCCTAGCCCTATATTAACATCCCTCTCAGACGCCCCGGGTATCACGCTAAAAGCCTCTCCTGCTAAAGCCTGCAGTGGCTCGCATGGTCTCTAGATTAACACCTGAGCATCAGACAGAACAGGATGGGCAGGTGCAGGAGGCACCCCCAGCAGGGGAGATGGAGGACTACACCCTGCAGATGAGGTGGCCTGTTTCATGTGAAAGCTGAGAGTCCAAAAGCAAGATGGTGCCTTTGGGAAACAGTGGCTTGGCTGGAGCCAGGATGCGGGGAAACAAAACCACAAGACAGGCTGGAGCATTTATCCACAAACATGATGCTAAAGCTGTAGGCATGACACTGAGGACAGTGGGGTTTGTGGAAAATTCAGAAGAAGGGACATGTAATGGTGTCATGTATACTTTCCAGAAAGTAGCAAGAACCCTTACACACACTGACACTCACTAAATTAAATTGTACAAAACTGGTTTGCCAAAAAGAAAGCCATGTGGGAACCTGGTACATGCAAGTGTCACTATTGCCAGCGTTGTCCAGGGTGGGATGCTGGCATGCCTGAGAACACACCATTCTTCCTTCTGCTGCAGGACGGCACTTTCTTGGTCCGAGACTGTTCCACGAAATCCAGGGCAGAACCCTACGTGTTGGTGGTGTTTTACGGGAACAAAGTCTACAATGTGAAAATCCGTTTCCTGGAGAAGAATCAGCAGTTTGCCCTGGGGACAGGACTGAGGGGAGATGAGGTGGGTACAGCCCAACAGCTTCCCTTCTCCAGACCAAAAACAGCAAGGGGATAAGCTGGGGGATGCTGGCCAAGGCACCAGGCATCTCCCCTCTACTGCTGGGGTAGGACAAAAGAGGCCACCCCTGCGGCAGAGACTAAATCCCTCCCAACCCCTTCTACAAGCATTCCCCCTGCCACCCGCACCTTATTACGCTTCAGCCCACGGGGGCCCAGCCCATCCTCAGCATCCCCTGTACCCTCCACACTGCTCTGCTGTTACAGGACAGTCATTCCACAGGACACAGGCCAGTTCTGCCTCCCTGGAGGTTGCCCCCAAAGCCCCGCTTTCCTGCCCCACCCCCATGCCACACTCCCACGGCAGGCATTCCTCCCAACACCTGCTGGCACTAGGAACCCTTAGGTTTGTGTCTCTAAATTGAATGTGAGCTTAACCACAGCATTCAGTGCCACGCTGAGCGTGCCCCCCCTCAGTACAGATCCACTGAGAGGCCGCTAGGGTCAGAGAATCAATCAAGGCATTTGTGAATAACCGAAGACAAAGGAGGAAGGAGGCTGATTTCCACTGAATGTGCTTACAGTAGGCCCGGTCTGTCTGCACCAACTCACGCTAACCCTCAACAGCTCCTTGACATAACACTTGCTCCGACCTCAGACGTAGGGAAACCGAGGCTCAGAAAAGTATGTAAATGGACTAGAGACACACAAGTCATGAGAGGGTGAGGACAAGCTACTCTTTCAACTTCTCAGAAGGAAGGTAGGGAGAGGAGTGGAAGGGAAGCACAGGGTTCAAGTTCTGCATCACATTTACTAAGTCTAAGCAGTGAGGTCAGGCCCACTGCTTCTCCGGGCTTTAGTTTCTTCAAATGTAATGTTCTTTTCTTGTCTAGATTTCTTTAATTTAGTAATTCTCATTTAGCATCTCCAGACCTCAATTTTTTTTAAAGATTTTATTTATTCACTCATGAGGGACACAGAGAGAGAGGCAGAGACATAGGCAGAGGGAGAAGTAGCTCCCTGTGATGAGCCCAATGTGGGACTTGATCCCAGGACCCTGGAATCACGACCTGAGCCAAAGGCAGATGCTCAACCACTGAGCCACAGTCCCTCCAGACCTCAATTTTATCCATTGGTCTACATTATGGGCTGAACAGTGTCCCCCCCCCTCCCAAATTCATATGGTGAAGCCCTAACACCTAGTACCTCTGGATAAGACTGTATATGGAGCAAGGGCCTTTAAAGAAGGGATTAAGGTAAAATGAGGTCACAGGCATGGGGGCCCGGACCCACTGTGTCTGGTGTCTCTGTAAGAAGAGGAGATTACAGATACACAGAGATGTAAAGTGAACAGCACAGCCATCTACATACCAGAAGGGAGGCCTCCGAAGGAACCAAGTGTGCTGACACCTTGATCCTAGACTTCCAGGCTCCAGGACTGTGGTCTGTCTAGGCGCCCTCACTTCGCCCCACTGTGGTACTTTGTTACGAGGTCTGAGAAAACAAATACTGTGTGAAACCAGAACCTTCACACAACTACCTACTGTCCTTAAGTAGAGATCAAGATGGAGATCATGGCCAGGGCTGCCAAAGCACCTCAGGTGGGCGCCCACATGAGCATCCCATCAGCAGGTGTGTGAGGACTCCGGCTGAAAACCCGTGTTGGACCTGGAGCCCCTTCTGAGAATCACACGTGACTGGAGACGTGCACTCCGCACCAGCCTCTGCCAGAGCCTGGGAAAGTTTGGGCATCCATGAGAGCACGAGAGGATGGATAGATTAATACAGAAATCGGCTAAATAGAGCCACAATAAGGGAGTATTACAGCGAGGCTAGAGAGAAGGAGCCAATTTTCCCTTTTGTGTTGAGGATTAGCGACTTCGCAGAATGTAAAACACTCTGAGCCAGCCGGGGACTTAGCCAGGCCACAGAAAATGTGAGTTATTATCTTTTCATTCTTACTCGAGTCGTTGCAATAACTGGGGTATAGTTCCCCTGCACTAGATGCCTCTGGTTAGTGGATGGAAGCTCCGTGCTCCTCTATCCTGCTCTAGCTTCCTCCAGCTCATAGAATTTCCCACGTTCTTAAAGAAAAAAGCTGCATATGACTTTAAAAAAAAAAAAGATTTTATTTAGTTTTTCATGAGAGACACAAGAGAAAGAGAGGCAGAGACATAGGCAGAGGGAGGAGCAGGCTCCCTGCAGAGAGCCTGATGCGGGGCTGGCTCCCAGGACCTTGGGATCACGATCTGAGCCAAAGGCAGATGCTCAACCACTGAGCCACCCAGGTGCCCCCGTATATGACTTTTAAATGCTCGGGACACACACAAGTGGAAACCATGTGCCCTGACATGCATGGCCTCTGCCAGCTGCTGTATCATTTACTCTCTCCTGGACCTCAAAAACCTCTGGAAAGGATGCATTATGGAGCCCTTTTACCAACTCCTACAGACCTAAAGGGGTCACAGCTTTTCCCTTAGCATGCCACACTTTGGTCTGCCCACAAAAGAGGAAACAGCGACTCTTACTCTGGGATGCCATCTGAACAGCATTTAATCAGATTGTCAGCCAGTTCCCTGCCTCAGCAGGGAGGCACTTGCCATCTGTGACAGCCAAGATTAGACCATCAGCTTCCAGGTGAGCTGCTCTAATTATTACCACCAAGGATCCCTTAAGGATTCAAACGCCTATTTTAAGAAAACCCTTTTTGGGTTATTCCAGAATGTTCTCCTCCCATGCATTATTCCCCCAAGCAAGTCTCCTTTTTCCTGCTATTTAACACTTGCATGTTTGCTGTGCATGGGACCTGTCCTGTGCAGTTAACAATTACTAAATTAACTTGATCGATTTCACCCTCCTAGCAACCCAGTGACATCGGTGCCACTAATATTTCCATTTAATAGACAGTGACACTGAGACACAAATGCTAAGTAATGGGCCCCCCAGTCACAGCAGGTACACGGCAAGGCTGGGCTTCATTTTTCACTCTGCAAAAATACTTGTATGGTCTCAGATAACATCATGACCAAATGCAAACAATCCCCAGCCTGCTTGAAAACAGGCCAGAACGTGGGATGAAGGAGTGTTAACACTTTCGTGAAGTGCACCAGGCACTGCATGAGAACTTATACTTTATACTTTAGAGCTGTACACTTTCCTGCCTGTCCACCCAAGGAGCCGGCTGCTGGTGCAAGGCTGGGATGGTCTAGCTTGTTCTCAGCTTGCTCCTGCCCCTCACAATGCAGGGGAGCCCCTGCCTTGCTGGGGGAGACGTTCCCAGCTTTACAAAAGGGAGAAAGAATTTGATACAGTACAGCTCTGTTGAGAGCAAGCCAGCACTAGCTACTTTATCTGGGGCTTGAATAAAGAAATAGCGTCTTAGTTTGACTCTGCAGAGAAAGGTAATGAGATACAGGGTTGTCAAGGATAATTTTGGTTTTGTGTGGCTTTTTTGGCTGCCTCACAAACTTCAGAATTTAACCATACATCCAACGCAGCGACACCCATCTCAGGGGAGTCATTATGTGTCAGATGAGGGGATGTCAACACAGCCACGTAGAGGTTCAGACACATAGAGGCAGGTGCACAGTGAGTAAGGGTTTCCACTGTAAGTGATTGCTGAGAGCCTGTGCATCAGGTTTGTTACCCAGGCCCAAGTGAGGCGCAGCTCTCCCCGGGACATAGGGGTTGCAAGCGCCTTGGAAGGCAAGCATGCCAGCACACCTCCCCAAGCACAGAAGGCAAGCAAACCCACACACATCTGCCAAGAATAAGCCTGGGAAGGTCCATTTTGCCGCATATTTAGGTATTTGGGTCATCCTGTTAGCCACATGGCTAGAAACTCATGTCTGAATTCAGATTTAGGAAAGACCCGGTGTCTTTATTCCCTGGGGTCCATAACAAAGCACCACAAACGTGGTGGCTTCATCAGAAATGCCTTCACTTGTGGTGCTGGCAGCCAGACATCTGAAGTTAAAGTATCAGCAAGGCTTCTAGACACCAAGGGAGGATCTTTCCTTGTCCCTTTCAGCTTCTGGTGGCTCTCTGGCTTGTGGGTCACATCATCCTCATCTCTACCTCTGCACCAAAATCTCCCTGTTCTCTGAATGAGTCACCCTGTGCTTCTATCTAGTAAGGCAACACATGATGGCTTTTAGGGATAACCCAGGATTCGCTCCTCCTACAATGACCCTCGATTTATTCCATCTTCTGTCATGTGAAGTAATATACAGTCTTTTGATATATAAGGTAACACAGATTCCCGGGATTAGGACATGACCTATCTCTCAGGGACCACCTTTCAGCCCACTCTATCCTTCTGCTCAGTTATTTTCCAAGCATTAATTTTATGCTTACACTATGCTAGACTTAATGCTCCATTCTGAGGACACAGAATCCCTGCCATCTAGGGGCAACCCTGCTCCATCTGTACCTATCTATGCATGCACCCTAAGCAGGTGTGAGACTGGAAATATTTAGCAACTGCTAGAACACCAAGCCTGGCAAGAGAAGCACCTGCCGAGGCAGCCCGGGTGGCTCAGCGGTTTAGCGCCGCCTTCGGCCTGGGGCATGATCCTGGAAACCCAGGATCGAGTCCCACGTCGGGCTCCCTGCATGGAGTCTGCTTCTCCCTCTGCCTGTGTCTCTGCTTCTCTCTGTGTGTGTCTCTCATGAATAAATAAATAAAATCTTAAAAAAAAAATGAGAGAGAGAGAGAAGCACCTGCCATTAGTAACCCTCAGAGCTTCACTGGATGCCAGACATTAACCTGCATCTGAGTTCAGATATCACATCTGTTAACGTTTCTGTGAAAGCTCATAGAAAGGAGCAGTTTCAATCATCAGACCTGCCCTTGTCTTGCAAATGGTTATGATAAATGACTGAAAATTATAATAGATGTTTACTGGATAAATCAAACTTTAAAGACTATTAGGCAGAGATAAACAATGAATCCATGAGCTTATAGCTTTTCATTTCTTCTATCAGCTTCTCTCTTTTCTTCTTTCACTGCTCTGGGCAGTCCCAAACAGATTTCTTTACCCTTCTGTCCGTGAACCATTGCCTACAGTTGGTACATAAGGCAAACAAACACAAAAGATTTAAAGAAATTTTAAGATCTAACAACAGGATGACATTTGCTGCCCTCCTGGAAAAATCATTTAACATAAAAATAAGAGCTTAATTATAATATTTTTTAAAAGTTTCTTTAGGGTAATATATCAGTTATGGGCCTATCACTAGAAGGAAATAATAAGAAATGACAGCCTGATTTATTGCTCCTGCTTTGCTTGCTTCCTACCACTTACTAAAATTACAATTTTGTGTAAAATGGCATCCATGTAGTCGGTTATTAAAACAATTAATATTGAAATCATTATTTCAAGACCATCCTAACAATAACAGGAATGAGAACAAAAAGCAGGCATTTTTCCTCTGAAGATGAGTATCAAGGAAGAGGCTTTCCTTTGTGCCACATGGGTTAACCAATTTTGGAAAAGAGTTCCACATGAGAAGTTTCTTTTCATCACTTACTTTTAGTTTTGTTGAATATGAAGAAAGAGGAAGAAAACTCCGTTTATGACTGGAGATGAAAATACCAAAAAAAAAAGGGGGGGCCTTCCTGAAGGTGGACAATAATAGTCTATAAACTTCTCCAGTGATCTCATTGTTCTTTGTTCACGTTCTTGGCAAACCCACAAGGGATGAAGTCATAGTCATGACAACATTTATTGAGCACTCACTGTATACCAAGCTCTCTTCTAAATGGGGAATATGTGTTAGTTCAATTAATCCTCACAATGGCTGTCAGAGGTAGGTCCTGATATGACTTACCATTACTGTTCGTAGACAGAGAAACTGAAACAGGGAGTAAGAGAAACTAACCAAGGTCACACAGCTCTTGAGTGGGAGTACCGAGTTTGGAACTCAGGCACATGGTCCCCATAGCCCCTTCACATCAGACTTCTGTAACCCTTGCATTCCCCATGGCACAACCAGGAAACCACCTTACCTTAGCATCAGGTCAGACCTAGTGTTTATTGTATACCTGTGAGGAGTGGACAGATAGGTTATCTCACTAAAATCAGATCCAGTAGCAGGTGCAGATGGGCAAGCCACAGATTTAATCAGGACTGTTTTAGTGTGAAAAGACAGAAGCTGGGGCACCTGGGTGGCTCAGTGGTTGAGCATCTGCCTTTGGCTCAGGTCATGATCCCAGGTCCTGGGATCAAGTCCCACTTCGGGCTCCCTGTAGGGAAGCTCCCTAGCCTATTTCTCCCTCTGCCTATGTCTCTGCCTCCCTATCTGTGTCTCTCATGAATAAATAAAATCTTTAAACAAAAGTAAGAGAGAAAATAAAAGGAAAGAAAAGAAAAAAAGGAAAGCCAGAAGCCAAGTCAGATGAGCTTGGGTGGGAATAGCTGAGAAGCTTGTGGACTATATCCCAGTCTTTCCTCCAGTGTGATACCTCATTATGCTTCACACCCTCCACAGGTGGTGGGAAGGAGGGGACAGCCATGGCGGTTACAGGTCACTAGCACTGTGTGCCCCTGAGGAAAATGAGTTCCCTCCCAGTGGCCACATGCAGCCCCCGAGGGAAGCTCTCCAGGAGGCCTGGTGATGCTCCTGAGTCCCAAGTACATTCTTTACAGAGCATGTTATACCTAAATGAAATGACCTCTTTGTACAGGGAGTTATCTTCTGTCTGCCCCCTCCAGAATGCAATCTCCACAAGGACAGGCACCGTGACAATCCCACTCCCTGCTGGATACCCCGAAGGCCTGCAAACATGTGCTGGCAGCATCAGAGTCATCCCACTGAAGTCCCTCCCCTTCAGGCTGTGTCGTCTCTGTCCTGGTCTGTTGGAATCCAGGGTCACAAGCCATAGGCCAAGTTGTATGAGAGAAAGGGCAGATGACTCATATCCAAAAGAACTAGGTTCCATTCCTGGTCCTGGACCACTGGCTGTGTGACCCAAGCAGATCAGGCCACGTTTTTGAGCTGCAGTTTCCTTAGCTCTTCCATGAGGCCATTCCACGTGCCCTTCTCACCTCACGGGGTTGCGGCCGAGGAGGATCAAGCTCTTCCTACTTATAGTCATCCTCTTCCTTTGAGGATACACCCAAACTCAGCTCATCAGAATCACCACCATCTGTGTCCTCATGTCTTCAACACCTGCCTTTGTTCATGCTTCTTCCTCTGCTTTTAGAATCCTCAAACCCTCTTGTCCCTTTATCCAGAATCACCCAGAAGGTATAGCCCATTTCAAGTCTGCATCTTCAGCAAAGCACATCCTGATTCCCCAAACTTGAAATAATCTGTCTATTCAGTTTGCCACAGCCCTTCATCTGCATATCTCCAGAAACACAAAAAGAGTAAAGATCTGCTGTCACCTCATTATCTCACAAGAAACCCAGGCAAGGAAGCGACATTGGCACTGTGGCTGGCTCTGCTCCTTCTGATTACCCCCAGGATTCACTGAAACACAGGGGTTTCCAGGAGGGGGGCTCTCTGCAGGTCTTCCCACCAGTTTACTAGGTGAAGATTGAGTGGTCTCCCCAAGCACCTTACTCTTCCTTGCTAACTTCTTTCTCACACATCCTTCGAGAGCTGGTTTTCCACATTTTTTTTTTAATCGCTTTCTGACATACCTTCACACACACAAAAAAAGTTAAATGAGTTAATTTCTTCCCTAAGGAAACGAAGCATCTTATTCTGTGCTTTAACCCACAGACACAAAAGATATTTAAATTTTCATTAACTTTCTTTTCTTCGTTTCAGAAGTTTAATTCAGTAGAAGACATCATCGAACACTACAAGTATTTTCCCATCATACTAATTGATGGGAAAGACAAAACTGGAATCCACAAGGAGCAATGCTACCTGACTCAGCCCCTCCCCCTCAGCAGGTGCTTCTCACCTTGGTAGCCTGGGTATTGTTTTCAGTTCAGTGGATCCAATACCTCTACCCACTTTTCATTTATTTCAAAAGATGATTTTCTGTGGCTTCAAGGGATCACTTCTTTGACTTTGGAGAAAAGAAAAACATTCTATGATGGAAATTGGAAAATCAATCTCTGTTTAAAGCTCAAACTACAGAAAAAATATTGATAAGAAGCAAAAATAAAAGCTGGCTCTTAAAAAATATCCTATAAAGAGAAAACTATAAACATGGTCGTCATACTTATATTCCAGATGAGAAAGAAAGGTGACAAGAAGCTTTGCTTAAATGTTTGCAGCTAGCACGGGACAAATCTATGTGAGACTTCTGAATCTATGCTCTTTATAAAACCTGGTCCTGCCTTTCTTTCAGAAGTGGTAGGACCTGTGAAGGTATGTTTTTTGAGATTCCTTATGCTAAAGATGTTGCTGAATATAAGCTTTATTTTATGTGTAATCCTGGAAATGCAACTGTAGGGAAGGAATGTAGCAGAAAATAAGAGTATTTGCAAATATTACCTATAACACAGAAATGCTTTTGCACTAGTGTAAAAGGGCCACAGGCCCAGTCTCCAGGACTCTTTTTCTAGTGGCTTTAAGACAAATGGAATTACTAGATATATAGTAAGGGAGTAAGCCTAAGTCTGAGTGAATTTTTTTGTTTTAATTCCAATTGTGGACCTCCCTTCAAAGGAAGAGGACTGTCCTCAGATTAGTGCTACTTTGAAGAATACTGCATGCCTCCTGGTGCCGTCACCTCCTAAAGCTAAGAGAATCTTACTCTATTTTACAATACAAATGAGGACTAAGAGGCTCAAAGATACTGATCTCACTCTGTGTAAAAGAGTCCACATCTTTATCTATTTTGCCTGGCCCCAACCAAGCACACTTTCCCAGGTATATTCCTGCAGAATTTTACAATCAAGTTCAAAAGCTAAACTGAAGAGAGAGAAACCATTTGAAACCATGGGTGGTTTGAAATACAGATTTGCCTGTGTTAAAATATAAAAATAAATAAACTCTTTAGTGGAGTAGGTTTTTAAAAAGGGGGGGCGGGGTTCCTGGTTGAAGTCAATCTACATAATGACCTCAAATGTTACCAAAGCTTACACATGAAATTTATGGAATATTTATACAATAGTAGCTTTAAGGAGGAAATAAAATCAAAATAGAATCAGAAAGAAAGAGAATGGAAACAATGCTTAGGCTTATCTCATCTAAAATGGCAGCCAAGAAGTGGTCTGAGAGGAGCTCTGAGCACCTACCTATCAACTAGACAGTTGCACAGATTCTGCTTTCACAAGGTCGGTGGAAAGTTATACCTCTAAGGCAGATCAGGAGCACCTGATGAAAAGCTCTTTGTCGGTTAGCATTCCTGATCCCCCACTGAGCCTCCCTTCAAGCGCACCTGCCCAGGATAACATATGAACTAAGGGGTGAGTGTGTCTAAACTGAGGCTTGGCTACTACAGAGCACACTGTTCAGAGCTGAAGGCTTTATGGTTGCTGATCACTCTCAGCTGGACTTTGGCAAACCTAGGCTGGCATGGAAAGAGACAGCAGAGGCCACTGCTCACGTGCAGAAAGAATCTGACCCTCACCCTCCCCCTACAAAGCTATTGGGAGATGCCTGAGAACTCTGATTGGCTTGTTTGAGCCATTCAACACTGTGTGCTCGAGTCATCTTAGTCTCCTCAAACACTGCTGTTGTTAAAACAGATGAGCATCAGCTGGTGTCTAACATTTTATGAGGCTTATGCTTTTCAAAATGCTTTATTCATAAATGCCTGATATGATGGGAAGAGGAAAAGAGGTAAAATTAAAAGCCCACCAAACTTATACATAATTAAAATCTCTGGAAAGAAAGATAACATTCAAAATATTGATGGGGTTGCTATGTAGATTTGTGTTGGAGGGACCATGTTAGTTGGGTCTTCTGGAACTCAGGTGCCAAAACAGGAGTTAGAAATGTCAACATTTGTTAGAGGTAATGCCAGAGAAAGATGGGACGGGAGGAAAGAGTAGGACTAGGTAGGGAGAGACTTCAGGCTGGGATATGATCTGGACCCTGTGAGAGCAAGAAGGAGAGAGACATGAGTAGGAAAGCCATCCAGCAGAGATGCAGCTCTGGGAGCATCCTGGCCAGCCCACTGATATGATCCAGACCAACGATTGCTCATAGATGAGAGAGAGTCTAATGTGAAACAGAAATGGCTAGGTCTTACAACAGCATGTAAATCATTGCCAGAGGATGCCTTGGATAAATACAAGCTTCGGATGCTATGGGAGATCCAGAAGATTCTGCAGCGGCAGGCTGTCAAATAACTCACTGATTAGCAAGTTCTCTCAAGGGAGAACTGAGTGACCCACCACCATGCCTGCCACAGTGACTCTGGTTTTCAGTGTTGACTGTAATACGGACATATTGCTTATACATAGACTACTAAAGAATAAGGATACACAAATTTTAATTGTACTTGATTCTCACAACAGTTCTGAAGAGAAGGCAGGCCAAGTATTCTGAATCCACTGTATAACTGAAGACACTGTGCCTCCTTGGCCTATATCTTAAGGTGACACAGCCATAGCTGGACCAATGCCTTCAGACACAATTCTATTCAGTGTCTAGCTGCTTTTTATAACTGAAAAAGTTCAACGATTTGGGTTTGGCTTGCCCAAATTCCAAAGGGGTCTAATCTCTCAACTAGTATTTCATTTTCAATGGAAAAGTATCACTTGACTCCTAGCTGCCAGAGAGTAGTGAAATCTTAGCTTTATCTGATTATAGCATCTATTACGTTCAAGACATTTCTTGTTGGCTAAATAACTATCATTATGGATCAATTTATATCTTCCTCATCTTTAATAGTTATCTTGCTATGAGCACTTGTTTGTGTATGCATATATTGCTAGGCACTTTTGGGGACGTTGGAATTATAGTGGTTAATTAAGTGGGAGAAGTAGACAGAAAGTACCCAATAAATAAGATAATCTTCTTTACTGTATTTTCATTTGAACACTTATCACTGAGTGCTTGTCAGTGAGGCCAACATTAGACATTTTGATGAAGCTTATTTGAGATGGTTTTTAAAAGTTCTGAACCAGAAAAATTTTAAATTTTACCAAATTTACTTAATGGAAAATTCTCCTACTTAGGTATATGTGTGTGGGAGAGGATGTGGATATATGAATAACCATGTCACAGCTCAAATCAGTTAAATCTTCTAGGTTGATGACCACAGAGGAACCAAATTTTACCCTATGGTCAAATTTAGCCCATTTCCATGTGTGTACACATAAACACATTTTTTATAAGATGGTCTGTATTATTTACGACTAGCTATATTTGTGTATCCATTTTTGTATACTAATGTTTGTTCCAGCTAAGCACACTTTCTTTTGAACATTCATGATTTACAGCCATGTTAAAATAAAGCAAATACATAATTAAATGTCATAATATCTCTGTAACTGAGTATTAAAGAAAGGATTTCAAAATAGTTTAATTTTGTTCATTTCACGCCCTATTAGCCTTCAAGTCCTTCTGAAGTGATAGGATAAACTTATGACAAAATTTCTGGAACAATTTTTGACATATGAATATTAGCCCAAGCTAGATTTGGGGAATAAAGATAAAAAGACCTAATCCCAGCGGTTGAGGGCTAAGAGTCTGGCACGCAAGATACACAGGTAATTAAAATCATGTAACACAGAATAATAGATTTGCTAATGTTCTCCCTTGTGCCGCCATTGCATTGGTAGGCAGAAATGGATGTTTGGGGAGGATGCAGTGAGGGAGACCTGCCCAGGGGAGAGATTCAAGCAAAGAGTTGAAGGATGCCCCTAGAACCCAAGCTTTTGAGGTACAAGTACTTTGTCAGTCTATTTCTGAGTGCTCTAATCTTTAAGGCTCTATTCCAGGCCATTCTTGTCACCAGTCAAGCAATGACTACCTAGTTAAGGAGTATGTGAACACAACAGAACTGGCATCCATGGGGAAAGGACAGATGATTTATCAAGTGGTTCTGGGGAAACTAGCTCACCATATAGGAAAAACATAAAATTATGTCTCTACATCAAATCACATACAAAAATAAATTCACCACAGATCAAATAGCTAAAAATGAAAAGAAAACTTTAAATTGAGCCTTGTGTTTTCTTCTAATAATGTTTATGATTTGGGGATATGAAAAGTGTTCCTAAACCACATGGAAACATGAATCATAAAGGGAAAAACTGAAAGATTCATTACACCAAAGTTTTAAATGTTTGCAAAAGTTAGACAAAGTCCAAAGGCATTTAAACAACTTTATAGAAATATGAGCAAAGAATATAAACAAGCAATTCCCACACACAAAGAAGCCTCTTAGCCCTGTAAGATGTCCCGCCCTGTTATCATAACTGGACTGTGACGGATTGACATAGGATATCAAGAGACGCCATCATGCAATGGAGCTATCTACAAGGACAAACAATGTGGAGCCTAATGGAGCAGAGCAGGAGATGGAAACGTGGCTCCTCTGGTCCCCATTCCCACAGCTGGGCATGAATCCACATGAGGGATAATTTAGCGAGAATGTTTAAAAAGAGGCAAGAGGTTAAAAGAGTGAGCAATCCCAATGAGAATGGCAAGCAAGCTTCCTGTCTGCCCAGGGATGGAAGCAAAATGGGCAAATGAAAGCTAACCATTCCTCTGTGCTCATTGACAGGCTTGCTGAAAGCCAAAGGCGGCTACCCAGGAGCCTCCTCCAGCATGCCTGGGCTTCAGGATCATCTGATAGTACTCCCACAACAGTAGCCAGAGTAATGGTAATTATTTTATTATTTTTTATTTATGATAGTCAGAGAGAGAGAGAGAGAGAAAGAGAGAGGCAGAGACACAGGCAGAGGGAGAAGCAGGCTCCATGCACTGGGAGCTCGACGTGGGACTCGATCCCAGGTCTCCAGGATCGCGCCCCGGGCCAAAGACAGGCGCTAAACCGCTGCGCCACCCAGGGATCCCAGTAATGGTAATTAAAATAACATTTATATAGCTCTTTCCACCCATCAGATTGGTCAAAATTAAAGATTTCAGATAATATCAAAATAATATCCTGGTGAAGATGTAAAGAAGTAAAAATTCTCAACTACCAGCTGGAATGTGAATCAGTACAGCACCATGGGAAGCAATTTAAAAATAGTAAAATATAAACTGTATGACCCACTGCAATAAGAATTCCAATTAAAACATGGCTAAATATGAACTTAACCTTGGTATCTGGAAACTCCACTATACGAACAGAGGAATTGAAAAGTCAAGAATATGTGATAAAAGAAATAGAAGAAAATATGGCAGAAGAAGAGAGACATCAACAAAATTCGGGGTAAAGGAAATTAAAAGGACAAATAGTAACAGAGTTAACAAAATAGAAAAAGCTAAAATGTAAGTCTGCTAAGAGGAAATTCAACAAGGAACAAGCTAGTTCCCCTTAGAAAAATTTGAAAAGCCTCAGAAATTGGAGTCACTAGTTACCTTTACATACCAGTAAAGGGTTTGGGGTAAAAAGGGGATCCACGGATGGTCATTATAAGAATCAGTTATAATCAACACCCCTCCCCTGGGAATCAGCAGCTTAGGCAGATAGAGTCCCTCACCCTGAGAGTACACTTCCAGAAAATATTGAGACTTAGGATATAAGATCCTGTTGAAAGTGGGAAGTATATGCTGACCTGAAAAACAGGGTTTAAGCTGAAGTTCCCAATGTTTAGAACCACAACCCCCCCTTTTTAAAGACTTACTTATTTGAGAGAAAGAGAACACTTGCACACAAGTGGAAGGAGGGGCAGAGGAGGAGGGAGAGAGAGAGACTCCCAAGAAGACTCCCTGTTGAGCACAGAGCCTAAGACTCAAACCCAGTACTCTCAGATCATGACCTGAGCTGAAATCAAGAGTCAGGTGCTCAACTGACTGAGTCACCCAGGCTCCCCAGAACCACCACCCTGCTTAAACACTTGGTTTAAGCTCCAGGCGGAGCAGATAGACTCACAGCCCTAAACCCAAAAGCAGAGTAATACTGCTACCAACACTAGTGTGTGCTGGGGCCCAACAAAGAGCCAGACCCCCACCCTATTATTCTACACTGAGGTCCTACCAGTAGGCAAATAAGTCCCAACTAGCATTTCCATGCCTCACTCTTAAATATGAACAGTTAAGACAGCATACACTGAATCCATAGAATATGAATAGAATGCTATGGAAAGAAATATTCAGAAGCCAAAATAGAGAACACCAAAAGGAAGAAACAAGCAAATTCACAATGATAGTTGGAAATTTAATGAACATCTCTCAGATACTGAGTGAAAATTTAAAAAGCTACAAAAATTTTAAGAACACCATCAACCAAACAGGCCTAATTGTCATTTACAGACTAGTTCACAAAACTAATAGAGTGTACACATTACTGTCTAGTCTACAAAGAACACTTACCAAGAAGGATCATCTCTGGGACCTAAAACAAATCTAAATAAATTTCAAAGGACTGGAAAAATATGGTATATTCTCTAAGCCCACGTTCCCCGAAGAATTAAATTAGAAATAAATAATAAGATGTCTAGCAAAATCTCCAAATATATGGAAATTCAACAACACACTTCTAAATTACCCATGGTCAGGTAGTGGAAAGGGAGGTGGGCGGGGGGTTGGGGTGACTGGGTGATGGGCACTGAGGGGGGCACTTGGCGGGATGAGCACTGAGTGTTATGCTATATGTTGGCAAATTGAACTCCAACAAAAAAAATTAAAAAGAAATTTTAAAAAATAAACAAATTACCCATGGTCAAAGAAAAAAATCTAAAAACGTTTCAAAATGGATGATAGTGAAACACAACATACCCAAAATTTAAGGAGTATAACTATCCTTTAAATATAACAATTTCATAAAAGCATTTATACCTTAAAGGTCTTAAATGACTATATTAGGAAAGAAAGGCCCATAATCAAGCTATAAAGAAAGCATAAATTAAAACCAAAGTAAGTAGAAAAAAGGAAATCATAAAATAAGATCAGAAATCAAAAAAGCAAACAAACAATAAAGAAAACAACTAAGCCAAATGTTGGGCTTTCTTTAAAGATTAATTAGAAAACAGATAGCTGAAATAAACACATAAGCAAAAGAAAATACAAATTACTAACCAGGAATAAAAGAAAGGAAAACACGGTGATCCTACAGACATTGAAAAGATATTAAAGGAATGTCAGAAGCACCTTTATCTTCCAATGAAGTTGAAACACACAACTCCACAGTCAGACTACAATAAGATAGAAAATCTAAAGAGCACTTCATCTTTAAAAGAAATGAGAAACTTTCCCACACAAAAGCTCCAAACCATGACAATCCCTCAAAAATTTTAAACCAATAATACCAAACTCACAGACCTTTTTGGTAGATGAAGAGGGAATACTTTCCAGCTTTAAGGCTGGCACAAACCCAGCCATAAATAAATAAACAAATAAGCCAAACAGCCTGACACAGATGATATAAAGAAATAAATTTACAGATTAATATGCCTCACAAACATAGATACAAAAATCCTTAACAAAATATTGGCAAATCAGGGGGGAGAAAAGATGCTGACCTAAATAGTTTTGGAACAGAGAGGAGACTGTAAGGCCAAAGACAAAAGAATGAGACATAGCATTGTACTCCAGCTGGTAAAATCATTTCTCCTGCAGATATGTGTATACATACATAGTGGGATTAAACACAATAGTATATGGACGCTAGGCGGTAGGAGCCAAGATTCTTCCTCCTGGAATGCAACATGCCAGATAAGCAAGGGGATAAGGTCAGAATGAGCCATGTGACACTGCATTATAGTTGGAGACATTAGTATGAATTCATGTTTTGCTAAAAATAGGTACATACGTAAATATAGGTAAATATAGAAATAATTACAAATATGTGTATAAGCCCCAGCATAACACATACATTTCCAAGCTCTGTCCATTTAGAGGACCTGGAAGAAATGGCACTGTCCTCTGTCAATGACTGTCCACAAGGAACTAGAAACAATGACAGTCCAGTGGCAATTAACATGCCCAATGGCCCCGAACTTGATTTTTAATACCAATATCCAAAAACAAAAAGGAAGCGAGGCTCCTTGGAGGAATGGTTGATTTTAGGGCTGGAACAGGGAACATATATGATGAGCCTGGAGCATCTGCTAGTGCCAAAAAGGAAGGAAATACTCAAAAGCCACTGTGGAATTATAGAGGTAAGTCGAAGGACACAGAAGCCAACAAAATAAACATAGCATTGCATTATAACCAAGTGTATCTATAAATATTTACGAGTCCACAATGATATAAACAAATGGCAGACAAAAGAAATAATTCACATACAGAAGAATTCTGAATAATTTATATAGATACTATACTATCAGGAAGGAGGACCATGGGATCCCTGGGTGGCGCAGCGGTTTGGCGCCTGCCTTTGGCCCAGGGCGCGATCCTGGAGACCCAGGATCGAATCCCACATCGGGCTCCCGGTGCATGGAGCCTGCTTCTCCCTCTGCCTGTGTCTCTGCCTCTGTCTCTCTCTGTGACTATCATAAATAAATAAAAATTTAAAAAAAAATTAAAAAAAAAAAAAAAAGGAAGGAGGACCATAATTCCCTACTTTCTAAGTGTGGGCTATGCACAGAGACTGGCTCCCAATGACTACTAGATGGAAAGAAAGGAAAAATGATTAACCTTACGGTGGAGAAATCTAAAAAGCATTACCTTTTAAATTTAATAATAATGATCACACTTTACATTATCAGTGATAACTACTGCTCATGGTATGTGCCCTTGACAAGATGGGATGAGAATGGCCCTTTATCTCAGTGGTCTTCCTCTCAAAATCCTATAACCATAATCTCATCATGAGAAAAATATCAGACAAATCCAAAGTGAGGAATATTCCACAAAATACCTGTCCAGTATACAAAACTGCTGAGGTCATCAAAAACAAGGAAAATCTGAGAAACTGTTCCATCTCGAGGAGCCTAAGGCGGCATGTCAGACAAATGCAGTAAGGAATCCCAGATGGGATCTGGGGACATAAAAATTAGAATAGGTAAAAAATAAAGAAATCAAAATGGGGGACGGACTTTAGGTAGTAACAATGTAGCAATATTGCCTCATTAATAGTAACAAATCTATGTGTAAGATGTAAATCTTACCAATGTAAGTTTTTAGCAACGCAAGAAATTTAGAAAATTGAGAAGATATCTAGAGACAAATAAACATACAAAAACTAACAGGAGGAAACAAAAGCAGTAGAAAAGTTTCCAGCAGCAAACAATTACATTTAAAAAGGAGAAAAAAGAGATCTCAAGTCGACAATCTAATTTCACACCTCAAGAAAGAAGGAAGAGAACAAACGAAACCAAAAGTTAGCAGGAGAAGACACTATCAAAAGAACCAGAAGACAAGCCACAGACTGGGAGAAAGTATTTGCAAAGGACGCATTTGATAAAGAACTATTGTCCAAAATATAGCAAGAACTCTTAAAACTCAACAATAATAAAGTAAAAAACCCAACTAAAATGGGCCAAAGACCCTAACAGACATCTCGCCAAATAGGACATACAGCTGATAACTAAACATATGAAAAGGGAATGCTTCACATCAAAAATCATCAGCAAAGACCAAATAAAAATGAGATACCACTACACACCTAGGAGAATGGCCAAAACCTGGAACAATGACAACGCCCACTGTTGGCAAGGATATGGAACAACCGGAGCTTCTCAGTATTGCTAGTGGGAACGCAAAATAGTACAGCCACTTAGGAAGGCAGTTTTGCAGATCCCGTACTCTTACCACATGATCCGACAATCACACTTCTCGGTATTTACTCAAAGGAGTTGAAAACTTAGACCTGCAGAAAAACCTGCACGTGGATGTTTATAACAGCTTTATTCATACCCCAAAAAATTGAAAGCCACCAAGATGCCTGTCACTAGGTAAATTGATGAATGAACTATGGTACATCCAGACAATGGAATAGTGTTCAGCGCTAAAAGGAAATGAGCTACCAAGCTGTGAAAATACATGGATGAACCTAAAAGGCATATTACAAAGTGAAAAAGAACAACAGCAAAGTGAAGGAAGCCAGTCCTCAAAGGCTGCCTACTACCAACTATATAACATTCTGGAAAATGCAAAACTATCATAATGATAAAAGATCAGTGGTGAAGGGATAGGGAGAAGAGAAAGATAAACAGGCAGAGCACAGAGGATTTTTGGGGGGCAGTGAACATACTCCATAAGCTATTACAATAATGGATAAATGTCATTATACATTTTTCCAAGCCCACAAAACATATAACACCAAGAGTGAACCCTCAGATAAACTTTGGGACTTTGGGTGATTATGCTGGGTCAACGCAGGTTCACTGATGATCACAAATATCCCTTCCTAGTGAGTGGTGCTGAGAACAAGGAAGGCTCCGCATATGTGGGAAATCTCTGTACCTTCCTGCCAATTTTATGGTAAACTTAAAACTGCTCTTAGAAATTAAGGTCTTTCTTAAAAATACCAAAATAAAAATAAAAATAAAAATAAAAGCTAAAAGAAGGAAAATGATAAAGATTACAGGAGAGATCAACAAAACAGAGCATAGAAAAACAAAAGAAAAAATTAATGAAAAAATTGATAAACTCTTAGCAAATGAAAAAAAAAAGGAGGGAGAAGTTCCAAATAACTAAAATTAGAAATGAAGGAGAGGACATTACAACTGATGCTGCAGAAATAAAAAAGATTATAAGAGACTACAATGGACAATTATATATCAACAAATTGAATAACCTAAAAGAAATGGATAAATTCCTAGAAACATATAATCTACCAAGACCAAACAATGAAGAAATGCAAAATCTAAATGGAATAATAACTAGAAGGAAATTAAAGCAATGATCAAAAAAACTCTCAACAATGAAAATCCTAGGACTAGATATCTTCACTGGAGAATTCTACCAAATATTTAAAGAATAATTAACCACAATCTTCCTCAAACTCTTCCACAAAATTAAAGAGCTGGGCACCTTTCCAAACTCATCTATTACACCAGAATTACTCTTACATCATAAACAGACAAAGGCACAAAAAGAAAACTATAGACAACCAATATCCCTGATGAAAACTGATGCAAAAATCCTTTTATTGTTTGTTTGGTTTTTTTTGTTTTTTTTTTTTGATGCAAAAATCCTAATAAAAAAAAAACCCTTAATCAAAATACTAGCAAACTTCATGCAAAGAGTATCACACACCATAAGCAAGTGGGATTTTTACTTGGAACGCAAGGACTGTTCAATATATTGAAATCAGTAAACGTAATACATCACACATTAGCAGAAAAGGTAAAACCCACATGATCATCTCAATGGATGCAGAAAAGCTCTTGATAAAATTCAGTACCCTTTTACAATAAAAAGAATTTCTTAAAAAGCACAACAAATGGGGTATAGGAGGGAACTGCTTTAACAAATGACAAACCCCAGCTGACATTACACTCAACTGTAAAAGAATGAAACTTTCCAAGATCAAAAACAAGGCAAAACAGGAGTTTCAGGTGCTAAAACACTAAATTCTTGCAGAATATTCCTCTGAGCATTCTCTGTAAACTATTGCCAACTTTTTTTTTAACTCTCTGTGGGAGAATGCCAACCTCTCCTATGCAAATACATTTGAGATGCATCAACTTATGAGTGTTATATTTATCAAATTTGGAATAAAAACATTTTTTAAAGTTAAAAAAAAAAAAAGCAAGGATGAACACTCCAACCATGACTGTTCGATATAGTACTGGAAATCCTACACAGAGCATCATCCAAACTAGGAAGGAAGAAGGATATTATCTCTGCTATCAGATGACATGATCTAATATCTAGAAAACTCTAAAGATTTCACAGAATCAACATGCAAAAGTCACTTGTGGGCAGCCCCGGTGGCTCAGCAGTTTAGCGCCGCCTTCAGCCCAGGGCCTGATCCTGGAGACCCGGGATCCAGTCCGACATCGGGCTCCCTGCATGGAGCCTGCTTCTCCCTCTGCCTGTGTCTCTGCCTCTCTCTCCTCTCTGTGTATTCTCATGAATAAACAAATCTTAAAAAAAAAAAAAGTCACTTGTGTTTGTATACACTAACAATAAAAATTGGGGAAGGAAATTTTAAAATAATCCCAATCACAGTAGTATCAAAAAGAATAAAATACTTAGGAAAAAAAAACTAACCAAGGAGGTGAAAGACTTGTACATCAAAAACTACAAAATATTGCTAAAAGAAATCATAGAAGACACAAATAAATAGAAAGACATCCTGTGTTCAAGAATTGGAAGACTTAATATTGTTCAAATGTCCATACTACCCAAACCAATCTACAGATTCAATGTAATCCCTATCAAAATTCCAATGCCATTTTTTGCAGAAATAAAAGAAAACCATCTTAAAATAAATATGGAATCTCAAGGGAATCCAGAATAGTCAAAGAAATCTTGAAAAAGAAAAAACGAATTTGGAGTCCCCACACTTCATGATTTCAAAACATACTCCATAGCAACAGTAATTAAGATAATGTAAGTATTGGCATAAAGACAGATATATAGACTAGTGGAACAGCCCAGAAATAAAGCCTTGCATATATGACCTAATAATCTTTTTTTAAAAAAAGAATTTATTTATTTACTCATGAGAGACACAGAGAGAGAGGCAGAGACACAGGCAGAGAGAGAAGCAGGCTCACTGCAGAAAGCCTAATGCAGGACTCAATCCCAGGGCCCTGGGATCACAACCTGAGCCAGAGGCAGACGCTGAGCCACCCATGACCAAATGATCTTCAACAAGGGTGCCAAAGCTACACACCGGGGAAAGGACAGTTTCTGCGACAAATGGTGTTTGGAAAAGCACATATCCATATGTATAAGAGTGAAGTTGGACCCTACCTTAGACTACATACAAAATTAACCCAAAATGAATTACAGACCTAAACATAAGATATAAAATGATAAATCTCCTATAAGAAAATATAAAGGAAAAGCTTCAGGACATCACATTTAATAACGATTTCCTGAATAGAACACTAAAAGCACAAGCAATGAAAACATAAATTGACAAATGGGACTACATCAAACTTAAAAACTTTTGTGCAGCAAAAGAATAACAAAGTGATTATTTAATGGACTCCCTACAACTCAAAACAACAACAAATAACCTGATTAAATGGATCAAGGACTCAAAGAAACATTTCTCCAGAGAAGATATACAAATGATGTACATGAAGAGATACTCAACATCACTAATCATCAGAGAGATTCAAACCAAAACCTCATACTCATTAGTATGCTCATTATTAAAACAAAAAACAAAAACAAACAACAGCAAATAACAAGTGCTAGAGAGGATATGGAGAAATCGGAACACTATCCATTGTTTGTGGGACTATAAAATGGTTCAGCTGCTGAGAAAAAAAGTATGGAGTTTCCCCCAAAATATTAAAAACCTGATTAACATATGATCCAGCAAACCTACTTCTTGGTATGTATCCAGAAGATCTGAAGACAGCATCGCCAAGAGGTATTTGCACACCCATGTTCACTGCAGCATTATTCTCAATAGTCAAGAGGCGGAAGCAATCTAAGTGTCTATCAACAGAGGAATGGATAAAGCAATGTGGTATATTCATACAATGAAATATTATTCAGCTTTAAAAAGGAAGAAAATTCTGTCATACTGTACAACATGGATAAACTTTGAGGACATTAAGTGTAACAAGCCAGTCATAAAAACACAATACTGCATGAGATTCCACTTATATGAATTATCTAAAGTAGTCAAACTCATGGAAACAGAAAGTAGAATGTGGTTACCACGGGCTGAGGGGGGAGGAGGAAATGGGGAGTTGATGTTTAATGAGTAGAGAGTTTCAGTCTTGCAAGATGAAAAAGTTCTAAACACCCATGGTACAAAAATGTACATATAGTTAACACCATTGCACTGCAGACTTGAAACTGGTTAAGACGCTAAATGTTATGTGCTTTTACCAACTTAAAAAAAATGCTAAGGAGCAACTGACAAAATGTATGTGTATCTGTGTGTGTACCCAGCAATGTATATATAAAGGTAAGTATCTCATGATGAAGTAGGACTTACTTATTCTAGGAATGCTATGTTGGTTCAACATTTGAAAATCAAGGGCAGCCCAGGTGGCTCAGCAGTTTAGCCCAGCCTTCAGCCCAGGGCCTGACTCCAGGGTCTTGTGATTGAGTCCCACATCGGGTTCCCTGCATGGAGCCTGTTTCTCCCTCTGCCTGAGTCTCTGCCCTCTCTCTCTCTCTCTCTCTCTCTCTCTCTCTCTCTGTCTCATGAATAAATAAAATCTTTTTAAAAAAAGAAAATCAATATAATTTTCCACATTAACAAACTAAGAAAAATTATTCGATCATCCCAACAAATGTAAAGAAAGCATTAGAAAAAATTTACCATTAATTTCTAATAAAACATCTAGCAAACTAGGAATAGAAGAAAATTTACTCATTCTGATTAAGGGGATCTACAAAAGCCTTCAGCTAACATGATAATGGTGAAATACCGAATATTGAAAAGTTAAGAATTAAATGGCATCTTTAACCCATTTTCCCCTGTTAGATGGGGAAAGCTCCTGGAAAAGATAGGAGAGGTGATCTGATTTGATTTCCTTATACACATGAAATGGCAACCTCTTGGAAAGAAGCTAATGGTCCTTAATAGCAGGAAAATCTTTACCTGTGGAATCCATTCCAAAGGATGGACAGGCTTGCTTATAGTAAACAAATTTGGTGCCTATGGTTTTATAGAGCATTGCTCCCTAGAAAATGTTGTATAACTATCAAAGTGTAAAACAAAGACACATTCATGACTTAAATGGCTCACTTATAATGTAAATGATGTGAACTGCATTCATTATTTAAAAAGGTACAAGAGCATATCTGGTGTTACAATAAAGGACCTGAAGAGCTCTGTCGATGGTTCTAAACTTGTTGCTGCTTCACCTGTGTAATCTGCCTGCGTTAACATCTCCGATTTGGATGAGTCTGCTTTGATAATCTGATCCTTGTTTTATCACAAGTATTTTCATCCTAAAATCAGGAATAGGCAAAGATGTTTGATTCATCATTGAGCTAGAGGTTCTAGCTAGTGTGATAAGGCAAGAAAAATAACACCTAGAAGGATAAGTATAAGAGGAGGTAAAACTGTCTTTATTCCAAATGACATGAATGTGTACTTAAAAAAACTAAGAAATCTATAAACTACTAAAATAGTAAATTTAGCAAAATCATAGGATATAAAGTTAGTATACAAAAAATAATTGTATTTCTGTATCTTTGAAATTAACAGTTGGAAAACAATTTTTAATTCCATTTTGAATATCATTAATATACTTAGGAATAACCTCGATGAAAAATGTACAGTATCTTTCAACCAAAGCTAATAATATGGCCAAGAAAAATTAAAGGAGACCTCAGTAAATGGAGAGGTGCCATATTCAAGAAGTGGATGAAACACTCTATACTGTTAACCTGTCACTTCTCTCCACATTTATCTAAAAACCCAAGCAGACTTTGGTAGAACTTGAGGAGGTGATTATAAAATTTACATGAAATTGCAAAGGAGGTAAGTCTTGCCAAAATCATCCTGAAAAAGAACAAAGTTTGTATTAACATGAAGATTGAATAAATACATCAATGAACTGAGTCTAGAATCCAGAAATAGTATCACAAAGGTATCATCAATTGATTTTTGGCAAAAACATCAAAGCTATTCAGTGGAGAAAGGATAGTCTTTCCCGTAAATGGTGCTAGAGAAAGGAGATATCCATGTGGGGGGAAAAAAATGAACTCAATTTCACACTATATGAAACAAAGCAAAAATTCAAAAATAGGTCATAAATATAAATACAGAACCTAAAACTGTAAAGCTGCTAGAAGAAAACAAGAGTATACTTTCAACCTTGGGGAGGCATTTGTTATAACACCAAAAAAAAGCAACCATAAAGGAAAAAACTTAATAAATGAGATTTCATCAAAAAAATATTAAGTTGAATTTCATCAAGATTTAAACTTTCTGTTCTTCAAAAGAGACTATTAGGAAAGAAAGAGACAAGCCCCAAGTTGGGAGAAAATATTGTACATACATTTGATATATATTTAATATTTAGAAAATATAAAGAACTACAGATCAAATATAAAAGACCTGAAGAAACATTTGACAAAATAAGGTATAAAAATGGCCAATAAACATATGAAAAGATGCTCCACCTCATAGGTCCTCAGAGAGCAATATGGTGGCTTCCAGAGAGCCAAAATAGAGACAGGAGATGGGAAAGAAGGCAGGTGATTTCTGTTTTCCATCGTATACTTTTTAGTGCCATTTGACGTCCCAAAACTAGGGGGGGATGGTATGGTGCTAAAGCAAAAATTCAGTTTTAAAAATGAGCATGTCCTGGGGCACCTGGGTGGCTCAGTCCATTAAAGATCATACTTAGGCTTAGGCCATGATCTCACGGTCCCAGGATTGAGCCCCACATTGGGCTCTGTGCTCAGTGGGGCAGTCTGCTTGTCCCTCTCCCTCTGCCCCTCCTGCTCATTCTCATTCTCTCTCTCTCTCTCTCATAAATAAATAATGAGCATTTCCCATGAAACCAATGTGTCCATCTGGTTCTTGTAGAAAACAGTATATCTCAAATGTTATTTGAATGAAGAGCCCTTTACAAGGCACCTCCTTAGGGAGGAACAGACAGGATGAAGGAGACGATGGATGGTGAAGTACCCAAACTGGCAATGGTGGGAACCTGTCACCCTTCTCAGGGCTCACTGGACAATGAGAGAACACAGAGCCCAGGCAAACCTGGAATAGGAGGGAAGGACAGATGTAAAGGATAGACTCGCTTCCAGAAATAAAGCACTGAAACAAAGAGGGAGGTCAGGAAAAGGTACCCTGACCCCTTCGTCCTATCCCCTAGTCTCCTGCTAGGGTCTCCACTGGCCAAACCCAGTGGGAAGGCAATGGGTGGTGCAGTCTCCATGGATCGTCCTGCATCCCAGGACAGAGCAGCCGAGTAAAGATGGAGAATGGATGGAGAATAGCCAGCAAATCCAGCAACTCCACTTTTTGGATACGTCCTTGAGAAACTCTCATACATTTGGGATGAGATGTGCACAAAAAGACCTGGACAAAGATGTTCCCCTTTAGTATTGGCTGTATTGGGAAGACATGTTCCCTTGACAGAGAACCACACAGCCGTTGAGAAGAAAGAACTAGAGTATATATTTCAACATAAATGGTCTTAAAAACACATGCATAATACTGTCGCAGTAAGTTTTGAGAACATATGAAACAATACCATGTGTTTGTTCAGGGGTACATATAAAAGATAAAAAGTATGAATCCTAAACTGTATGTGTGCACATTACATACATGATGTGGAAATGGAACTGGGGAGCACATAACAAACTACATTTCAAGAACTCTAATGTGTGCCAAGTACTGTTTTAAGCATTTTAGATACATTGGGGATTTTTTTTAAGATTGACTGATTGATTGATTGGAGTCATGGGGGAGGGGCAGAGGGACAGGGAGAGAGAACCTCAAGCAGACTCCCTGATGAGTTCAGAGCCCAATACAGGGCTCGATCCCATGACCCTGAGATTATGACCTGAGCTAAAATCAAGAGTCAGCCACTTAACTACTGAGTCACTCAGGTGCCCAGATATATTGGGGGATTTTTAAAGCTTTTATTTTTAAGTAATCTCTACACCCAACGAGATCAAGAGTCACATGCTCTACCAACTGAGCCAGGCAGGCACTCCTTGATGTATTGTTTCATTAAACATTTCCAATGGGCCTGTCACTTAGTGGCCATTATACTCCTTTATTTTTAGAAGATGGTAAGGAAGCAGAGAAAGGCCAATAACGTTCTAAAGGTTCTTCATTTTCATCCATCCTTTCCTTTATCCAGAAATTATTCCATTCTGTGCCAGGCATTGTTCTGAGCACTTAGATGGCAGTAAGGAGAAAACCACACCTCCTCCAGCTCTCACTGGGGAGAGCCAGGAGAAAGGTGACAGACAAAAATTGTAAAGTCTAGACATTATAAAATATAAGGTCTGTTACCCCAATGTTTAGAGCAGCAATGTCCACAATAGCCAAACTATAGAAAGAGCTCAGATGTCCATCAACAGATGAATGGGTAAAAAAGATGTGGGATATATATATATGCAATAGAACACTACTCAGTCATCAAAAAAATGAAATCTTGCCATTTGCAACAAGGTGGGTGAAACTAGAGGATCTTATGCTAAGTGAAATAAGTCAATCAGAGATAATTATATGATCTCACTCATATATGAAATTTAAGAAACAAAACAGGATTATAGGGGAAGGGAGGGAAGAAAATCAAACAAGAAAAAATCAGAGGGGGAGACAAACCATAAGAGATTGTTAACCATAGGAAACAAACAGGGTTGCTGGAGGGGAGAAGGGTGGGGGGATGGGGTAACTGGGTGATGGGCATTAAGGAAGATAGGTGATATGATGAGCACTGGATGTTATAGAAGACTGATGAATCAGTGACCTCTACCTGATACCAATAATGCATATGTTAATTAACTGAATTTAAATAAAGAAAATTTGTTTAAATACTAAGGGCAAAAGGCAATCTTAGCTTAACATATCTGGGCCTCCAGGATCCTGTGAGTCTGTAACATACAGAAATTCCTTTGGAAAGTACCTTTATTTCTATCCCCCAAGATATGTGTTAGCAATCCTCCTCCAAACATCTGACCCACTAATATATATCTGAAGGGTCTCAAGACTAAGGTTTTACCAGGGTAATGAATGACCTTTTCCCAACAGCTAGCCACTCAAGGTCCTGGAAACCTTGCTTGCAAATTCCTTAGAGGCTTATCCTATCCCTCACCCCCTGCCAACTTGAAAATATATGATGGGCCACTCCTCAGGACCTCAGTGTAGGTATCCTGTCCATGGGTTCTGTCCCTGTGCTTTAATAAAACCACCTTTCTGCACAAAAAAAAAAAAAAAAAGTCCCTTAGAGGAAATTGAGTCATAAAGAAATGAATAGGGGAGAGAAGACAGTAAGTGCCAGACACTTGGCGATTTTAAATAGGCAGTCAGGGAAGGCTTTGCTAGGATATGACATTTGAAGAGAATGAAGATGATCTCATAAGGCATGTGGATTTCTAGGGCAAGGGCATCCCAGGCAGACAAAGTTAGTATTCAGGACTGAGGCAACCACATGCCAGCAGTTCATGGAACAGCCAAGAGACTAGTCCCTCCTCTCTGTCACATGTTTGTCCACTGGAGTGTCCCAAGTGTCTATAGCAGTGCCTGGCACATAAATAGGCACTCAATCAATGTCTGATGAATGAATGAATGAACGACTAACTAGTTGAGAAGCACAGTAATCGGAGGGAGGTCAGAGAGGTGACAAGAATTGATGGTGTGGAAACTTGCTGCCCTTGGGAAGATGGGCTTTGACTCTGAATGGGGTGGGAGGGCTCTGGCAAGATTCAGAAACAGCCCAAGACTTCAGTTTAAAGGGATCGTGATGTGATGAGCACTGGGTGTTATATGCACCTGATGAATTATTGAAAACTACATCTGAAACCAATGATGTACTATATGTTGGCTAACTGAATTTAATATTAAAAAAAAAAAAAAGGATCACTGGCTGCTGAGTTGAGAACAAACTGAAGACCAGGGAGGGCAGAAGCAAGGAACACAGTCAGGAGGCCACCGTAACTCAAGCAGGTGACACTGCTGTCTCGGGCTAAGAGGCAGCAATGGATTAATGAAGAAGGTGTCACCTATTTTAAAAGCAAGGAGATCCAGGAAGAAAGGAGCTCAGAAAGCCAGAGATGGGGCTGGGATTCAATCCAGAGAGTCTGAAGCCAGGCCAGCCCAGGCGCTGAAGCCTAGCTGTTCCCCGAGGAACCACTGAACCCTGAGCGGGCACCTGGGGTGTGCAGCTTTCACTAGGATGAGCCCTCTGATCTCAGGCAGCTGCTGCTAATGTAGAGCTTTTGTGTGCATTAGAAGGCACCCTTCAGAGTAAAATGGGCCCATCTGAGACCAGAGCACCAGCTGCTTTTCACCCTACACCCTCTCCACAGGCCAAGCAATTTCCACCGCCTGGAACACTGCAGCAAATGAGTAGTCCGTGCCCCCCCACCCCCACCATGGTCACTTTCTGGGAGTGTGAGAAGAGTAAGCCACCATTGGGTGCAGGATTTGTGATCCCAATCATCACTGGAGAGAATGCTTGATCAAATCAGTCCAATTCCCCTTTGGACCAGCAAAAAGAGGTAAAAACAAATTAACAACAACAAAAACCCTTACACTTCACACAGAGGATAAATGTCAAAGAATACCTAAGAAAACTCAGGTGAAAAAAAATATGTAGTGGAGAAGGGGGTGAGGAGGTGATCTTGCCTTATGAGATTATTTTTTAACAGAAAGCCAGCCTAATGTTTGAAACATACTAGAAATTCAAAAGTAGGAAACATAAGATGTAAAGGTAGTATTACACAAATCAGTGGGAAAGGGATGGTTTGTTTAAATACATATTGCTTCATCCAAAACTGCCTACAAACGGGGTGGAAAAGGCAGATTCATTCTTCCTTTTATCTACATTAAAAAAAAATTTCATGAGAATGAAATCTTTAAAGGTAAAAAATAAACAACTATTTAGAAGAAAATCTATAAAGATATGTGTATGCTCTTGGAATTTGTGCCAGTGTGTATCTGGGAGATTTCTTAAGCAAGGCAGGACAATCAAACAACAAAAGGAAAATTAAGCATTTGATTATGCAACTATTTAAAACATGACAAAAAAAAGAGAATAAGCAAAGTCAGAAAGAACAGACTGTGACAGACCTTTGAAGCACCGTAGGTCAGATAAGAGATTCCTATATATGCTACTTTAGTAACTCCCATAAATTAAGACTATAAGGGAAATAGTCCAATTGAAAAATACTCAAAGGATAAAAATAGCCATTTTATAGAAGAGGAAATCCAGATGCTCATAGACAAATGAAAAGGAGTTCAACCTCACAATTATCAGGGAAATGCCAATTAAAGTAACAATGAGTTAACATGTTTTTCACCCAACAGGTGGCAAAAAGTTCAGAAGAATGTTACACTCAGTAGGGAGGGCAAGGGGACCCAAAGCCAAGCAGGAGGCTCTATAAATTGTTAATAACAATGGACACTGGAATTACTGCAGGGCTTAGAAAATTAACCTGGCAAGCTCTAGTAAAATATATATATATTTCTACTCAGCAATTCCAATGCTAGAAATCCATCCTATGGAATTAAAAGTAGAATAGTTCATTTATGTTCTAAAAATCAGGCATCGTGTTTTGGTTTGAGAATAAAATGTGCTCAAAGTATAGGTGACAATGCAAGGTACATTCTGCAGCACTGGAAATACAGTTTTCATGACTGGCTACCTAGAATTTTCATATTATTTATAATTGATAAGAAAGATTTTCAGATAGGTACCTGCAAGCACTTGTCTGCAAATAACAGGTCCTCAGTGTAGGGGGGGTCTTTATTTCCAATAAATGTAAAGCCAAATTGGATATTATAATACTGGATATAATTTTTTTATTATTTTTAATTACTTGAGGAATCTTGATACCGATCGCCATCCTGCTAGTGAGCAATGTTCAGCCTGGTGAATGACATGCCAGCTGAGTACCTGATTCTGAATACTTGCATCTGACCCTCAGGAACCATGCATGATATGCACACAGAGCTCTCTTCCTATTTAAAGAAGGAAGAGAAGACCCAATGCCCTTTACTCTGAGATTCCAATAAAAACAGCCAGAGCCTTCGCTTACAATAAGAGATGCAATGGCCCTCACTTGATATCTTGATATCTGGAGGGTCTTGAGGGGTTCGGATGGAGACTACTTGTATTTCTTCTGCAGACTTCTCACTCTAATCTGTTGGTTCCACTGATTTGAATTTGTAGATCATCCAACATACACTCTTCACTTTTCATGCCATGTTGGCTCCTGCTTTGTCCATTCCCATCCTTCACTGTCCCAAACAATGGATGGGTTCATGTTAGATTTTCCTGTGAGCAATAGTAAATCCAAAATAGCAGTTTATTTCCCTTTTAAAATTAAGTCAGGGGACAGCTCTGTGATTATCAGGAACCCAGGTTCATTCTTTTACCTTACTGCTCTATCACCCTCAGTAAGTTATACTCACTAGCAGTGCAAGCCCAAATCATCACTTCATTCTTTTATTCAAGCCAGCATAATGAAGAAGGGGTTGAGAACACATCTGGTTGTCATGCATATTCTAGGTCTATTTATTTCCCATTGACTAGAACCCAGTGACATGATCCATCTAGCTTCTCCAAGTTAGACTTGAAAATTTAGTCTTTCCTTCTGAAAGTTTCTTGCTGTAAGTTAAAAGTACCCAATTAAGCCAAACTCTCCTTTTTGCCTCGGCAACTGGCAATACATCAGTTGGTGGCTGCTTTGTCAGCGTGGCTGATGTCAAGGAGCCAAGTTCTTGGCAATCCATGGTGGACATATGGCATAAGTGGAAAATAAACCTAGGTCTTTTTTAAACCACTGAGATTTGGAGGTTGTTCATTGCTACAGTATAACCTAGCCCATCCTAACTGATGCAATAGCTAAATCACCTGGGGCTCTCAATCTGAGCATCTCTGAAGTCTTCTACAAAGTTAACTCATCTAATGTTCATATCCTATTATTACCCTCATCATATCGTAGATGAGAAAATTTAGAAATGAAAGAGTAGAGGAAGAGTTAAGGGTAGATATTTGGACCTGGGGATTCCAAGTCTTTCATACCCTGGTCATTCAAACCAAGATGGTAGGCACTCAACCATTACAGGGTGTCTGGTGAGTCCCAGGCCCTCTCCTTAGATGAACAAGACAAGCCAATAATTTATTTGGTCGTGTAGGATAATGAGAAGACCCAAATACACAAATAAATGATTTCAGTTTGTTAGGAAGAATGTAAACACAGAGAGGTGCTAGGGTGCGGGGAGGTGATGGCTGTGGGAGATTCAACCGTTAGAAAGACTTCTAAGAAGGGGGGGGGGGTGCGGTTTGCAGGGATCCCTGGGTGGCTCAGCGGTTTGGTGACTGCCTTCGGCCCAGGGCGTGATCCTGGAGTCCCGGGATCGAGTCCCGCGTCGGGCTTCCTGCATGGAGCCTGCTTCTCCCTCTGCCTATCTCTCTCTCTCTCATGAATAAATAAAATCGAAGGAAAAAAAGAAGAAGAAGGGGGTTTTTGAGCTGAGAGGAGAAAGATCAGAGATGTCCCAGACAGAAGGAACAGATGCTAGGACCGTGGGACAAGAGAAGCCCCGTGCATGAGCCCTGCAAGGGGGAACCAGCGCTGCAGAGCACAGGAATGAGAAGCCAGGACGAGACGCTGTCGAAGGTCAGGACCCGCAAGGACTCTTCAGCTGGGGAGTGGCTCCAGCTCCAGCCGTGTGCGCTGTGGAAGGATGCTCTGGGTGCTTCAGCACGGATGAGGGTGGAGGCAGGGAGGTGAGCGCTGGCTATCACCGCAGCCTAGAACTATCTGCCCTCATCCATCCTTTCGCAACACACGGGCGTCCACTGCATGTGGCTAGATCGTAGCCTGAGCCACGAGCGACCTGAGTTGGGGTACGCCCCCCCAACCCCCTACCTTGCTCCGCGCCTCCCGCGCTGGGCCGCCGAGGCTGCGTCTGATGGCGGTGAGCGCTCCCCTTCTGCGCTCCGTTTCGCGCCTCCCTCGGGAACCTCTTCGGGGACGCCCTGTCCTATTCAGGCTTTGGCTCCCCCTGGTCCAAGTCCAAGCAAGGCGCGACGCTGGCGGCTCAGGCCGGCCTGGCCCTGGAAGCCGGGTCTGTTCCGGGCCTGGCATATGCCAACCCTGGCGCGTCCGCGAGGAGCAAAACGGCCACGACACGGACACGACACGTGCGCAGGTGGAACTCAACAGCCCGGCGGCGGGGGCGCGCGCGGACTTGTCAGTCTAGGCAAACGCCAAGAGTGGGAGGCTGTGAGTCACCAGGAACCCCCTGGACCCACCCTACTGGGTCCCCAGGTAGGCATCTGCCTTTGCTTAAATTAAATACCAACTCTGCAAAGGCTGGTCGCGAGAGCGCACGCGGCCGGGCAGGGAGCCCCCCGTTATCTCGCCTGCGCGCCGTCTCCACCCCCGCCGCTCCCGCGGCCTCGCAGAAACCGGAGCAAAGCAGCACACCTGGAAGAAGTCGGGCGGGAGGAGGGCGCGCGGCGGGCTGAGGGCGCGGGAAGGGCAGCGCCAGCCGCCAGGTGAGCGCGGAGCTGCCGGCGCGGGTAGAGCTCTACAGGCGCGGACCGCAGGGCCGGCCGCGCAGCGACGCCACCGGCCGCCGGCGGTACTGCAGCGCTCCCGGTCGCGGCCGCGGGGCGGGCGGCGGGCGGCGGGGGGCGGGGGACGGGGGGAGGGGAGGCGTCCAGGCTGCCTCGAGTGGCTCCACCGGCCGCGCATGCCTGGTGCGCGGCTCGCGGCTGCGGCCGCCCCAGCGCGCGGTTCCGCGGGGCTCCAGAGGCGGCTGAGCCGGCGAGTGCCGCCCGCAGCGCCGCCCGGTGGCACGACTCTGGAGTTGATAAAAGCGTCTCAGAGACGGGCAGTAACTTGCCCAAGGTCACACAGCCCGTGCAGAAGAATAATGGGATTGGGATTCGGACTCTGCAGCCTCCCCCCTCTGCGCCCCAGGAATGGGAGGAGCAGGGAGCTTGAGTATCCTGGTAGTCCTATAGGACCGTGGGGACCCTGAGCAGAGAGGCCTTTCTCCCTCCTTCACAGGTGAGCCAACAAAGGCTCAAAGAAGTTACTGGATACGCCTGAAATATTTTAAACAAACAAAAGCCACTTCTAGGGTTTCCTGTTGATGCCGTCTTGAAATGCCTGAGTTTACATAGTCTTTGTCCGCCCCGCCCCCTCGCTCCCCGCAACTAGCCCGAAGTTCCAAACCTGGTTGTTAGAGACCTGGCCTTTTGCTTCAGGCCCATTAAGACTAAGTACCTTCCTCCAAGCCACGGGTCCTCGCTGACAGAATTCCGGTGAATGCCTCCTTAAGATCACAATTTCTAAGTGCCCGGGATGATCTAGGGCCGCACTGTACTTCCTTCTCTCCTTCAAACATAGACAACTCTGCCCACCCCAGGATCTTTGCACCTGCTCTTACCCTTCGTGTGAAGCTCCTTCCATCTTCCCATGCTGGTTTCTACTCGTGGCTTAGAGCTCATCTTCAAAGTTCCCTTCACTGAGCCTCTTAGATTACCCTTTCCCTTGCTTTGCACTCCCTTCCACCACCACCCAGTTTTTCCTCTCTGACCTCTAGGGCTCCCTAATACTAATTACATATTCCATTCATTGTCTGAAGTCATCATCTCCAGTAACACCAGTGCTCCCTGAAGGAGCCTGGTCTTGCTCCTTGAGTACTCTATCCTCAGCACCTAGCTTATGTCTGCACTAAATAGGTACTCAGTAAATGTTTGTTGAATAAGTAAATGACTCGACATCTCCCAATCCTTATACTCAGTGACTGATTTTGTTCATATGCCTTCCCTCCTCTCTCCTATTCAGTAGGCAATCATATCTGAGAGCTTGTCTTCATTTCTTAGAGCTGCAGTAACAAATTTATTCTCACAGTTCTGTAGGCTAGAAGTGTAAAATCAAGGTGTCAGCAGAGCCATGCTCCCTGGGAATGCTATAGGGGAAGATCCTTTCTTGCCTTTCCCAGTTTCTGACAGCACCAGGTGTTCCCTTGGCTTGTGGCAACATAACCCCACGTTGGCCTTGTCTTCGCATGGCGTTTTCTTCCTGTATTTCTGTGTCTTCGTGTGGCATTCGCCTCTCTGAATTTCTTCTTTTTGAAGGACACTAATCATACTGTATTAGGACCCACCTCATGACTTCATTTTAACTATGTCTGCAAAGACCCTATTTCCAAATAAGGTCACATCCACAGGGGTGGATTTGCATTCATAACAGAGGTGATCTTTGGAACACTGAAAAAGAATTTAGGCAAACTAAGCAGGATGGGGGAGGAGACACATGGGCAGCCAGCCGCACATGTAGGACATGTGCCCTTGTTGAATGTCCAGCGATAACATTTCCAAGTGAACTCTGCCTGCATTCAAGAGGGGACGATATGCCAATTTTAAGGGTTTCCATGGAAGTGGTCTCTATTCCTTCTTGGCCCTCTTCCAAACTGCAAACACCCCACTTCCAGGCTCTCCAAAAAGCATTTTATCTGCCTTAATATGGTCTTCTGAGAACATGTAAATCTGCCAGGGACTGTGCTAAGCCTTGACCTGATTTCTCTCCTTTAATGTTGACAATTGGCCTGTGAGCTAGGTCCTATTGTTCACTGAATTTTACATGAGAAGCTGAGGTTCAGACAAGCTAGGGAGCAGGCTCACAGCTGGGATTTATAACCAACTCTATCTAATTCCAGAAAAATTGCCAGGAGAGCCAGAGGTACTCTTTCAACAATTCTGTGTGACCCAAGAGGGCAGAATTGCAATGCCTGAGTCGATGTTACAAGCAGAAGCAACAATTCGGCTACATTTTAGGAAAAATTCTCTAACGCTTAGACTTCTGGTTCTCCAATGCTTACAATTAACAGCTTTTCCTGATTTAGCTCCTTCTGCCACTAGCGATCTCTAAGCAGTGCCCAGTTTGGATTCTCTGTGTTCTTCCCAAGCCCTCCCCGATCTTGAGGGGGACAGAATTCTTTCTACATAAATGGGGTTTGTTTGTTTGTTTCTGAGAAAAGGTCTGCTAGCTTGAATGAGCCACAGGAGATAGAGGACCAGGAGGCTCCCTTATGAGGAATCAAAGTCGGGCCTTGCAGCAAAGAGCAGGAGGAAGAACTTGCTGGTGGTGATCCATCTCTGGGTTGGCATTCTCTCCGCCCAGCTCTTGCTATTTCCGTGGCGGGCTGCCGGTGACTGACGGGGTCTTCCTGAACTCCCACTTCCCCGTGTTGAAGAACTGCCTCCAGCCCTGTAGCTCCTTCCTGCTTCTGGCCAATGTCCACACACCCTGACCTCTGGCCTACAACAGGAAGGTGTTGGAAACCAGCCGCGCTCCTTCCGGAGCTTTGAAATCAACCGTGGCTGTTATTCCTGGAGAAACTGCGCTTCCCCCGGTCGCTGCTCCCTGCCCACACCGTCTGCGTTCCTAGGGAGCACTTTTATTTCGTGGGGAGCAGCATCTGAGTCACTGATTATCGGGACCGGGCCTCTTTCTTTTCTAAGAAAGGGGGGTCTATTCTAGACACACTTTCTTTCCAGAAGATCAAAAGTGCTCTTGTGAAAGAAAAAAAAAAAAGTGCTCTTGTGTTGGGAGTGGATCGTGGTTCCCAGAAAATGGTATTGGGAGTCCAAGGAGCAGAAAAAAGAGAGAAAAGAAAAACACTGGCATTAAATGAGCTCACACCATCTCCAGACTGTCCCAACCACCTACGCGGTAGATGAAGCTCTGTCTTCTGGTGTGGCCTTCCCCGCCTTTAGCAGCGCCAACTCTGAGCCTCGGAGAGGTCAGGGGGGTCAGGGGGTTTCTTAGCCCAAGGTCCCGAAGTTAGGATGCAAGAGTCGGGATTCGAACGCGCCTCAAGGCCGTGTCATCCACTGCCGCTTTCGAAAGAGGAAGAGCTGGAGGCTGGAGAGCCGAGCTCCCTCTCTCTGCCGCTGCTGGACTGGAAGCTCCTCGAGGGCAGGGAGCCGCCGCGCCCTCGGCTTGCACCCAGCGGGCGCTCCCGAGCGGTCCTCCTCCCGGGCGACAACGGAAGGAGCTGCGTTCTCCTTCCGAGCCTGCGGCCGCCGCCTGCGCACGCTGTGGACCGGCTGCGCGGAGCGCGGAGCGCGGAGCGCGGGGCCCAGCACCCCCGACCGCGGCGGGTCGGCTCCCCGCGCGGCGCGGAGACCCCGCGGGGGCCGGGCGCAGCCTCGGGAATCCCGGGCGCCGGGCGCGCCGCAGCCGAGCCTGTGCGCCGCACTGCGCACGCGCGTCGCCGGCCCGACTCCGCCCCCCCGAGTAGGGACCTACAGCGGGCGCGGCGGCGGCGGCGGAGGCGGCTGCGGCCGGCGGTGTAGACGCCCTAGCCTGGGAGCCGGGACCCGCCGGCCGGGTGAGTGGTTGAGCCGGGGGGGGGGGGGGGGGGGGGGGGGGTTCGCGCGGGGCGGGGGCGGGAGCGGGGGTGGGGGAGGGCCGGACGAGGCCGCGCCGGGGCGGGACGGGGCGGGCAGCCTCGGGCCCGGGGGGTGGGGGGGGTGGGGGTTGGGGGGTGCGGGCCGCGACCCCGCGTGCGGCTTGGCCGGCGGGCGTCGTGGCGCAGAGGCGCCCCGGGGCGGGCGGGGGGCTGCGCGGACCCCGGGGCCGGGGCCGGGGCCGGGCCCGGGCGGCGGGCGGGGTGCGGGGTGCGGGCCCTTTGTGCCGCCGCGACCCGCAGGCCGGTCTCCCGCGGCGGCGGCGGCGGCGGCGGCGGCGGCGGCGGCGGCGGCGGCCCGAGTGGAGGCGCCCGGCCGGCCAGGATCCTCCGCCCGCCCCCAGCGTTTTAAATGATGCATCTCCTGCGAGGGTTTCTACCGGTCGGCTCCGAGCAGGAAGTGTCGTCAGGAGGCCATTTTTAAAGCCTCCTGCGGGCCTCGGAGGTAAGCGTTGACGTGTGCGGCCGCCCGCGGTCACCGGGGACCCCGCGGCCGCGCCCCGGCCCGACCCGACCCGGCCCGGCCCGGCCCCGGCCCCCGCCCGCCCGCCGCAGCCCGCGTCCCACCGGCCTGGGCGCGCCAACAATAAACTTGAGAACCCGACTGGCATTGTCTTTCCTTGGGAGTTCGGCGGCGTGCGCCCGGGCATGGGCTTGCCCACGGACCACCTCCGCAGCAGCCCTTGCGGAGAGCAGGGGGGCCGGGGCCGGGGGCGGGGGCCGGGGGGGGGCCGGGGGCCGCGGGAGGCCGCGGGAGGCCGGTACGGCGAGGGCTAGACTTGCTCCGAGGCTCTGCAGGCTGCCTTTGCCGGACCGCCCCCATCTCAGCTGCCCCCCCCCCCCGTTTTTTTTTTTATCTTGCGATCTATGGGTTGTGTTGGGCAGTTTCAGGCCGGGTGCAGAAGAGAGAATAGATTTCTTCACCGGAAAGGGAGACCAACGGAGAGAGAGAACGAACAAGTACAGTCCTTCTAGGCAAGTGTACACCCCCCCCCCATTACAACCACCCTGACTTTAAGAACCAGGGCAGTGGACAAGTGTATCAGCCTGACTGGCATTCACTAAGTTGAAAAAAGCGAAATAGCACGCCGTCCTGTTTTTGGAGGTCTACACGGCTGCACTGTGATGTGTTACGGCCTTTCAGGATCATCTCTCTCTCTCTCTGAGTTTAGAATTGAAGTCACCAGGAGTGAGACAGCTGTGGTCTCCAGGAGTTTGCAGTGCTTTCCTAGAGGAGCGGAGAGAGGATAGGAATGTATGTATGTGTCTTTATCTTTTCTCTGAGTCACGGATGCAAAGTTCAGCCCAGCCTGTGATGTGTGTACACAACGGGAGATACTGGCCAAGGGTTCTGGAAGCCCAGCAAATAGCTCTTTAGAAACCAGAACGCAAGTAGAATGTTTGGCTCTGTTAATTGTCTAAGGTCGACGTTCTCTCACCTAGGATGCACTTTTTAAAATTATTTTTTTCTTATCTTGGATGTAATATAACCATGAAAAGTAACCCTTCTGTATGTATCCGGTTTTGTTCTGCTGATAACATTCATTACAGATGCATTTTTGAAAACAAAGGAGGGCATTGTTTTATCGAGCCTCCTCCCTGATATGTCAAACTAATGTAGATTTTTAAGGATTCATTAATATCAATTTTTTTGTAAAGATTTTATTTATTTATTCATAGAAACACAGAGAGAGAATGAGAGGCAGAGACACAGGCAGAGGGAGAAGGAGGCTCCATACAGAGAGCCTGACATGGGACTCGATCCAGGGTCTCCAGGATCACACCCTGGGCCGCAGGTGGCGCCAAACCGCTACGCCACCAGGGCTGCCCCAATTTTTTTTTTTTAAGTCTTGATCTCCATTGGTGTTTTTGCCTTTAAGTAAGGGAATCTGGGGCAGTTTTCAGGCAAGAGGAAGAAGGAACATTTGGATGATTGTTGACACAAAGGCTGACCTTTCTTCCACTCACTCACTCACTCACTCATTCATTCATTCCTTCAACCAATGTGTATGGAGTACCTCCTGTGCCAAGCCCCATGCTGTTGACCGTGATAAATGAGGTCCTCACAGAGAGGCTTCCCAGTCTTGATTGCTCTCAAGCTGCTCGGGGGTAGACTGCATTTTCTTTGTTTACATATGCCACCCCCGCCAATTGTAATTTCCAGAATCCATCCTTGGAGTGAAGGGTCCAGAGACTGTAACCCAGATGTTCTCATCATGGAGTGGGGGTGGTGAGGCAGCAGAATCCCTGGGAAGGATTGTAAACTGCATGCCTCAGCCCATCTCAGGAAAAGGGCAATCTGATTTATTAGTTCACCTGAGCCCTAGGAAGCCTTTTCTTCTTTTTTATTTTAAGCTCCTGTGTTACTTTGCAACGCATCCCTGCTCAGAGAACGTCTTGGGGGCTCATTCTTATTTTCTAGAAGAAAAATCCTGGTGCAACCGAGACTGCACAGACTCAGGCCTTACATCCAAGTGCCTGGCTTCTGCTGCAGGGCATTTTGTGCAGTGCGTGGAAGCCTCACAGGGTGCTGGGTGTAGAAGCCCACGCCAGGGCCTACAGTTAGGAGGCCAGATGGGGCTTGGTGCTTGAGAAGACAAGACCTGAAAGAAGGAAGAGCCCTGGAACTTGCCACGCTTTTGACTCATCTGCAGCTCTACGGCACCAGGCAGGAAGTAAGAACAGTACTTGAGTGGCAGCAGATGCCGTGTCTTCAGTTCACAGTTTCACACAGTCCGGTAGCAGAAAGCAAAGAATTTAGATTAGACACCAGCGGATCAACTCCATGACCTGGGAAAACGACACATAGCCTCTCCAGATATGTTATCTTAGAAGAAGCAGATAATTGAAGGTACACACTTTCAGGAGTATTGAGGTAACGTATGAAGGTGCCTCTACAGGCCCCTGGCACCCCTTCCACCTGACTTGGGTCAAGATGCTCCAAGATTGCCAAACACAGCCAGCCACTGAGAGCTTCCTGATCAGATCACCGGTACAGCACTTGCCGTCTCACTGAAACCACCCTTTTAGGACTGCTCTCCATCTCCCATTACACTCCTTAAAGACAGCAGCCCATAGCAAGTGTGGGGATAAACAGTCCTGGTTTGTGCTCATTGTACTAGCGCCCTGCCAGGAACATTTACATTCCCAAGAATCTGTAAAGTGGTTACTTACACACTTACAGAGAGTTATCAGTGATGATATTTCCAAGGTCAAATGGCTAAGCAGGAGCAGGACCCAGAGTTGGCTTGCCCAGCACTCCACCCCCATCCAAGGCCACTGCCTTGCCCCCTCTCTAGCACCCTTGGCTGGGATGGGTATATAAAAGATTGCACAAGGATGTTCATAATATTCTTGCCTTCCCCCTCACACTCCTTTGCGCCTGTTTTGTTAGGGGGTTAAGAACCTTGGCTGTACATGAGATTTATCTGGAAAGCTTTTAAAACCCCCGCACACACAGTGGGGCCCAGGCATCATTTTCAAAGCTCTCCAAGTAATCCTGATGTGCAGTAGGGTGACCATCCCAGGGACCTCCTTCAAAAAGAAGTTTAACATCCTGGGCATATTATGACAAGTTGGTCACCCTAATGCAGCCAAGGTTAATAATCACTGGTGTAGTAAGATTTCTTCTGTGTTTGTGTTTTTTATTAAACTTGTAATCCATTTCATCTACAAATTTGGGTTTTCTTTAAGCCAAAAAGAAGGGGGGAGAATACAAAAATATGTGTCCTTTATTTTTGTCTCTTTAGAGACCTGAAGTTCCTAGGTGTGTTCAGTAACACACAATTCTGTACTGTTGTTTGTAATACTACTTTGTTTTTACCTTGTGCTTTTTTTTAATGCTAACAAAAGCATAATTTCCCCTTAACATTTTTCTTTTCCACCTAGAGAACTGTAAGTTTTATACTTTAAGAACTCCATCACTGGTCATATTCTTTCTTTTAAAAGGTCTTCTCTTAAACTGTTAAAAAGAAAATCTGTGTAATAACTTACTTTGCTTTCTGATATAGTCTCAGTTGAAGAGCTTTACAGTGTCAAGTGGGTCCCCAAATAACTCCTTCCTAGATGGGACTGGGGAGAAGATCCTGGCCCCCCCCCAGCCCCCTGAGGACAGCCTGCTGTGAGTCCTTTATCTCATCAGGCTGATTTGTTAAGAGTTTCTGCTTTTCAGGAGTTTACCAGCCTCTTCTACATTCAAAGGAGACTTGCAAAAATAGGTTTGTTTCTAACGGAACATATACTGCTTGCCAAACATAAGGGTACCTGCTGCCTGCATATACCTCGTCCTCATATCAGCATGTAAATTGGGCATCATTAGTCCCACTTTACAAGTGAGAAAACTCAAGCTCAGAGCAGGTTAATAAATTCAGAATCGCACAGCTCTTAAGTCCAAAACCTAGGTTTTAAACATTGTTCTTGAAATTCCAAGTTCATTGTCCTTTCTACTCTTGCACTTTTCCCCTAGAAAACAGAGGAACCCGAACAGGGGCTTTCTTGTCCAGCCTTCTTGCCCCATTCTGTGACCCAAGTGATAATGTTTGGTTTCAGAAGGAAATCTAGAATCCCATAGGTGGTGTGTTTGTCTGCAACGTTTGGAAGTATTTCTCTGTCATTCAGGGGCCATCAATTTTCAGTTCAGTCGTTTTGAAGTGCAAAGTAGTTTGACAGAAAAGATCTTACTTAGCTGTTTTTCTTTTCTTAGAAGTATTTACCAATTCAGTTCAGTTCTGATTCTTTGCAATGGTTCTTGCTGAGTGAGGTACCAGTTTCTTTCTAAATGCCATTTTATCTGCACAGTGTGAGCACTTCACAGGCCTAATGTTGGGGTTGGGTTCTTTTCCTCTGATCAGGTATTACTTGTCTACATGCTGCTGGGCACTTTGAGGTAGAATGCTCTAAATTTTTGCTTGCTGGGAAACATTTCTTAGACCAGTCTTTGTTATGACTAAGTAGATAAAAAGGAACAGAAAAGAATTTTTGAGCACTTGTGCCACAACCTGAGTGCTTTGCATATGTTACCTTGTTTGGCTCTCCTAATTACCTTCTAAGTCTGAAGATCATGAAGCCTGTTTCCTTGCCTGACAATGAGCAGAGAGAACCACTTGCCTAAGGACTCAACAAATAGAAATCAGAGTTTGAACCACAAATCTTCCAGTTGCATTCCCTTTGCTCTTCCTGGGTCCTGCAGCTCCATCCCTGCCCTGGCACTGAATGTGGCAGGAGCCATGTGGGAGGATTTCTGGAGAGAGCTTCCTAAATATGCTTCTCCATCCAAAAATGATGCAGTCAGTCAAATTCTGGTGACTGAGTTTGGTGAGCTTCTCAACAAACAGAATCTTGATGACCCACGAATTACATGCATGTGATATAATTGGCCAGCTGCTGTTCACATTCACATCCAGCTTATATACGTTCATGCACTCACAGGAATATTTCACGATTCACCTGAGCTTGGAGAGGAACAGGTAGTTCAGTAACTAGCCAGTACCTAACCTAAGTTGTTGTGAATACTGTCATATGTAGTTGAAGCATCTTTCCATGTTAGCCCTTTGCCACTAAGGCTAGGTGATGATCTTGCCCCAGAGATAAATTGTATTTTAGGCTATACAACCCAGGAAATGTAATTAAAATCATGAAGTGAATTTCAGTGTATATTCTGGAAAGAGCAGTTGCTTTTTCTGGAAAGCAGCAAATATTTTAACCCCTTTGACTATGTGATTGGTATGATTTATTTCTCCACTTCATGAAAAGGGGGGAAATTATATTTGTAACAGTTTAACACTGTATGTCATTATCACGTAATCCTCATGACAAGCCTAGGACATAGGTACTATAGTGTTGGTTTTACTGATGAGGATTCAGACAGTTGGCCTCAGGTCATACACCTAGAAAGGGATGGCACTAGGTTTTAAATCCCTGTAATACAATTCTAGAATCTGTAGGCTTATGTCATATTGCTACTTATTTCTTTTCTAATTCTGTTGAGCACTTGGCATTTCCAGTATTTACAAGTCTGATGCTTCCGTCTTAATAAGAATTTGTACAATCCTCACAGTTTTTATAGGCTGCAGTGACGCTGTCCTGGTAGTCTGACAGACTCCTCTCCATAATAAGCATAAGAAAAACCAGGGCCAGTGAGCTCAAAGTCAAAAGAAAAACCAGCAGCAGTGAATGCTGCACAGCCTTTTCCTCAGGAGGAGACAAGACTCAGTCTTGAGGAAGCACACTTGTGTCATACGGTGCACTTCTCTTTGGGGTGTGTCCGTCATCTTTGGCTGTTGCTGTAGATAAATCTGCATTAAAAAGCTCATGGTGTGCTGTGAAAAAACAGACAACTTAATAGTCATTGGACATTTTATTGTGTCCAGGGCTAATAATACTAAGTATTTTCTGTGCTTTTGAGACTCTTCCTAAGGCACCCCCCCCCAAAAAAAAAAATGTTTCCAGTTCTAGGATGTCAAATGCAGAGGTTTGGGAATAGAGGCATGAGTTTGAAAGGTAGGTAAACACCAAAACCAAAGTTAGCAGTTTGCTGAGTGCCCTCCCATGTCAGGGGCATACAAGGGCTTTTATCACCTCACATAAGCCTTGGTCATCAGCCCACTGGGCAGCAGTTTGCCAAGAGGACCCAACTCCCCAGGTGGTTGCACCTTCCATGAGCCAGACAGAGGGAGTGGGCCCTCCAGCCGGTCGCTCGGGTACGCCCACACGCAGTACCAGAAGCAAAGCCACCTTAGTTCTTCCCTGCCAGTCACTGCATCCATTCAACCCTGTCTTTGGATGCGCTCAGACCTTTTCCCCTAACAATTAGCCTCACACGTTGCAAAGGCCAAAGAGAACGTGTTTGGAAGAAGCCTGATATCTTTGTCACCTGGACTGAAGGAAGTACCAGTGTAGAAATATTGCATTACTTTGAGAGTGGTTTACAAGCCAGGAAGACACTTGTAAACAGGTGACCATAATTCAGATATGGCCCAGATGTCTTGCCTCGCATTAAACTGTATTTGCTAATCACAGCCTCGCATTTCCTACAGGCACTTGCTCCTAAGGATTCTTAATTCAGAATATCTGGTGAGATAGTTTTCTGGAAACACCTCTGAGAGGACTACACTCCTTCACCACTGTAGCTGGCTTGCTTAATCCCCCTAGGGAACTTTCCTCCATCAGCATGCTCTCTACTTCTTGCCAAGTATGTGATCTTACCATCCAGTCTGCTGAGATTTTGAGTCTTCAGTTATTTAGGAGGAAAGACATCTCCCAAGTTTTAAGAGGACTTGGAAAAAAAAATGGCAGAACTGCTTTCTATAAATTTTGAAGAACCCTGGAGGCCGGGAAAGGTGCTGGAAAACTAAAAATGCACAGTTGGAATCCTGGTTTGGGTGAGTCTTCAAATGAAGAAATCTCATCACAAGAGTCTTGAGAATTTCTTAGCGTTAATATGTGAGATGTTGAAGTAGTTGGTAAGCAGTTTGTACCAGGCAATAAGTTTCTTCTTTCCTCCCCTCTCTGCTCTCCCTTTTTCCTCCTGTCTTCTTCCCCCTCCCTCTCTCTGGTTAGTAGGATTACAGGGCTGATAGCAGATATAATATCAACGGCATGCAGATCTTTGGAAGAGAGTTGAGAACCAGGGACTGAATGACAGAAAAGTTGTGTATTAATATAATGGTTTATGAAGAGGGATTATGTTTGTAGCCCCAGAATCAGTATATAATAAAGTTACAAAATCACTAGTTTCATTTACATTTAAGGGCAAATTCTCAACAACGAGAACTACGTGAAAATAAAATTAGCTGCCTAAAAGGAGGCAGAAATTTTGTTTATGGCAATGTTAGACAGTCGGTTGCATGATCAACTGGTGAAGATGATTTTAAAAGATCAAAATGTTGCTGGAAGTTTTAACTAGCGATTTCTAATCCTGGCTTTTACCAAAACTACAGTGAGTGCTTTTATAAACCACAGATCTCTACCTCTTCCCCTGCCTCGTCAGGATTTAGACTCACTAGCTCAGGGGTGAGTCCAGAATTGTCTATCTCAACTGTGATGCTGAGGCTCCTCCATGTTTGAGAACCACTGGGCCAATTCCCCTTTAGAGTCTTCTTCACCTGTGGGTCCTTGGAGCCAGCCTTCTCTTGGGTTCTGGTCACAGATATTTCTCCCTTTGTTTCAATGGGGTGAAATTGCCCACATGACCACATTGTTGGCAGTAGCATTCCTCGGATGGTAGGAAGACTGATTTCAGAGGTCGGCTCTGGGAGACTGGGCTTGGAAATCACATAGATGAACAAGCAGATGAGAACAGGTGGCTCGCTGAGATTACCTGAGTAGTTGCAGGTTATGCTTCTAGAAGTTCTGGTACTAAGAGTGTCACTGGAGTCTCTCCCTTCACTAGATCCAGTTTATACCTGGAAAATGAAATGCATGTGAGTTTTATGAGTGAATCTTGAAACTTCTACCTGTCGTGTATTCCAGGAGTGCAAAATGGAAGTTCTTATCTTTGCCTATGCTTATCAGTTTGCCAGCTGGAAGCACCCACTTGTCCTGCCCTCTTCACAGTCCCCTTGTATCAGTATGTGTTTGAACGCTAAGGGCAGAGGTAGCATTTTGCAACCCCACGGGGCCTCTGCCCACTTGGTGTCTAAGTATACATACATGCTTGGAGTGGGGCACGTCTGATCAAGTCCTAGGTGCCACCAGGGTTCAACAGCATACTGGGAATTGCTTTTGAAAGGAGACCGCTATCTTTTGCAAAAGCAAAATAGGGAGAGAGAACACTGCCAAAGAAAAAGCATGTTGTCAAACATAGTGTGTTCTTGTGGTCCTTTCCAAAAATGCTTTTACAGGGCAGCTTTCAGTTTGGATCTGAATATACAATAATTATTTCTCTTGACCCTACAGTAGGACCTTCTCCCCCCAGGTTGGCCCTTCAGACTTATTTTGCATGGCTCTTGGCCTGTGATCAGTGTGCCAGAAGAAAGCTGCTAATTCCACCTCCTATTGCTACTCATCATCGGTCAGACACTGGGTACCTCTGTGTGCCTCTTGACACTTAAAGAACCACTTTAAAACTTCGGAAGTGTTCTCTTCTACCCTTGAGTGTTTTAGTCATCGTGGCAGCGCCATGAGAGAGGTTGGATCAGTGTCCTTCCTTCTCATTAACAGATGAAAAAAAATGAGGCTTAGAAGGCTTCAGTGGTTTTTATAAGGTCATAAAAGAAAGGTTTTTTTAGTAGATCCCCAGCTAGAATGTTTTTTTGTTTGTTTGGCTTATGGGTCTTTTGTATTCTGAAAAAAGAATTTGTACTTAAAGATAATCATTTTTATAGGAGTATCAGTGTTACACATATTATGGCATTTGCTGTAGGGACATTTCTGCTTCTGCCACCACTGCCCAGGCTGCCCCCCCACCCTCACCTCAATCCCCCACACTCTTATTCCACTCACAGATGCTTGTCTGTACAGCACTTAGAGGCTCTGTTGGGATATAAATCACATCAGGCCATGTCACTGCTCTAGTCTCCCCTGGTTATCTTTCTCAGGTACAGGAAAAGTCACGTCCTTATGACTCTGTGCTAGAGCTTTCCTTAACCAGTGTCCCCACTGACTCTGATCATACCAACTGCTCTTTCATTTATCTCCTCTCCTTGCTAACTGTCCTCTGTTCTCAGCCTCCTTGCCATTCCTGATTTGGTCCAGGCCCACATCCCACAGACCTATGCCTTCTTTGCCTGAAATTCCCTTCTCCCAGACAACTACAGTACTCACTCCCTGCTGCCCTGAGGTCTCTGCTCAAATGTCAGCTTAACTGGAGTCTTTCCTGACTCTCCACACCTCTATATGCCAGCTCTGCAACCTCATCACTTAACTGGGTTTTGCTAACTGCCCTGCACCACTCAGAACAATGCCTGACACATAATAGATGCTCAATAAAATCTTGAAGGAATCAGTATTTGTCTACCTAATATTGCCAGTGTATTATTGACTTCTTACACTTGTGAAAGTAAATGTAGCATAGAGAGAGCTGGGAATCCAAGCTGCTAATTAACAAATGACACCTGAGCCCCAGCCCTAGCTTTCTCCATGACCTGATAATTTGTGTGTTTAAAAACTGAAATAGTATTCTCCTGTACAGGTATAATATATTATACCTATGAAATTGCTGGGATGTTCTCCATGACACCTAAAAATAACTCACTTATTAAGGACTGTTCTGAGTGACAGCTGTGATTTCCTTGTTCCTGGCCTACTTATGGTTGGTCTAAAGAGATGAGTTCTTAAAGGGCTGAATTTAAAAATATCTTCCATTTAGGCTTATTTGCCCCTTCTGTGGTACTACGTTTTACTGTCAGTGTATGTTTAAGAAAATATGTGAAGGTTTAGCATGAAATATAAAGATCATTGAAATACAGGATAAGTTTGGAAATAGCTTAACTAAACCTTAATTTCACGTATTAATCATGCTTTCTGATGTCTTTTTTTTCCCTTTAGTGTTGCCCGGAATATCAGAGAATTGGGAACAATTATATTTTGGAATCATACACCTACTGTGGTGGTTTATAAGCAAGGATAACTGACTATGCCCGCCCAGGAAGTCACTGATTCTCTGCCAATCGGGAAGTTAAATGAAGGATGGCCCCAAAGGATTTTATCCTGTGAAGTCTTCCTGGATTTTTTGGCTTTCCCTTTTTAGAAATGCAAATAAAGAAGATGAAGGATCTTGGACGGCAGTTATATACCACTCAAGTGAACAACAGACATAATTCCTTAACCATGTCACCCAAACAGCCTACTGCTAATAGAGCAACTCGACCAGATAGACAAGAAGCGCAGGCTCTTTTGTGTCAAGGCTCAGAGGCAGAGGCTGCCATGATGACTGTTGCTACATGTGTGAAGTGCAAAAGTGTTCACAAAATCCCGCTTCAAGATTTGAAAAAGGGTACCGGGCCAAGCCAAAAGGAAGACAAATACATTTGCTTCAAATGCAACCTAGGTGTGGCTGCTCCCCATTTTCATTATGTGAACAGCAATCCCAATGCTACTCCTGTAGGAAATAAAGCCGAAGCCATCTCAAGTTCCGTCAGTAACAAATTTAAGGTAAGGAACTTTAAGCCAGGCAAATACTATTGTGATAAATGTCGATTTTCCACAAAGGACCCTCTGCAATACAAGAAGCACACACTTCAACATGAAGAGATTAAATTCATCTGTTCTCACTGCAACTATGTTTCTTACACAAAAGGGGAGTTCCAGAGGCACCTGGTGAAACACACAGGCGTATTCCCTTATCAGTGTGAGTACTGCGACTATGGTGCTATTAGGAATGACTACATTGTCAAACACAGGCGGAGAGTACATGAGAGGGCGGGGGGAAAGCGGCTGCCCAAAACTGTTGCCAAACTGGAGCCGAAAAGAGTCAGCATATCCAAGCAAAACACAGAGCTTTTCAAAGCTCCCAATCCAAGGACTGCATTTCAAAATAAGTCATCAGATCAACTCTCAAGATTCTCTCTCCATACGAATAAAGACAAAATGCACAGTATCATGTTGTTGCCTGAATCAAAGGAATACCAAAAAGATGTAGTATGTGTTCCAAATAAAGTGACCCTGTCGGAGCCAAACGAAGGCAGTCTGTTTGAGAACAAAAGTGTGGAGGTAGAAGTGCTGTCTCCAGCAAAAGAGCCTGTCCAGCCGGGAATGCCATTAACTGTGGTGGCACCAGCAGAACTCGTCGTTCCTGCAAACTGCTTAGCCCAGTTGATAGATGTGAAGGTTGTCAATGGGACCCAGCAGCTGGTCCTGAAATTGTTTCCTCTGGAAGAAAGTAACCGCCCTGACGCTGGTGGGGGCGATAGGGGCAATTCTGAGCTTATGACTAGAGAGAAGCGTTTAGTTGAACCAGAAAAAATGGTTTCTGCAGGCCAAACAAAGTCACTGGCAATTGAAGGGAATGTTGGAAAACTGGCAGGCATTGATAATCTTCAGTCGTCAGTTCAGAAACAACTTAAAAATGTGAAGTGGGTCAGGTCTTATGATTTTTTCATGTCCAATTCTAGTGTGCACGACCGTGGAGAATCCCTCCTCAACCCAGATAGAGTTGAGGATTTCCCGAAAAAAAGCAGTATGTACCCACACAGACCGGCTTTTCCTTCTCTCTCCTTAAAAGGTCATTCTCCAGCATCTCTAGTAAAAAACAGTATTTTCCACAGTCTTGGAGCTGCATCAAATCCCTTTCCATATAAAGCTGCTGTTTCTTTTGCTGAAGATGGAAGGAACTTACACGGTGACTTGCAGCAGTTGCTTCCCCTAGCTGCATCACCTAAAACCATGTCCTTCTCTGGAGAAAAGGGCTCATTGCCTGTAAATACAAATAACTTGGAATCTAGAAATGAGATCAGTGTTCCTATAAAAATGGTTCCCTCTCATCGGAAGCTGAAAGACAAGCAGATGGAGGAACACAAGGCAGTTTCAAATACAAGCCAGATTTCCTCTCAACATAAAAGCGAGTATTTACATATAAATATGCCAGGAGAAGATAGAATCAGGTCTCAGCCACCCAGAGAGGAGCCTTTGGAATTAAAGAATCCTGAAAGGACTAAAGACTCTTTTGATGGTCCAGTCATCTCATCAGTATTTTCTCTGAGCTCTGGGTCTGAAAATGTCCCTGAGGGTGTTAAGTGGAATAGTTCAACATCCAAAATAAAGTCAATTGAACTCTTGCGCAGAAAGATAGCTCAATTAATTGAATCCTGTGGTAAGCCATCATCTTTGTCTGCAAATAATGCACATCGCCGTTCTGTAGGGCAGACGTCGAAGGAAACTTCAAAAGCTGCTCCTGAAGGTATCCACGAAATTAACGTATCATTTACTGGCACTGGCTATTCCACAGGCACGCTCCCAAAACCTCAGGATGATGGTGGTATTAATGGACAGCTTACTCATCAGCAGATATATCCACAGTTTATAGAAGGCAGCAATGGGAATACTGAACGGGTAACCAGGAAGGCCCATGTTGCTACTCCAGTATTGATCCCCAAAGGGGCTGTATTGAGGGTTCTTAATTCTTCTGAGGATGCACACATTATAGAAGCCACATGTGAAGCACCTGTCAGCATACCTTGCAGTGAGACACAGTTAATAAAACCCATTCCGTTATGCCCAGTGAGACAGACAGACTCAGACTTACAGTCTTTGACAAGTGAAAGTGGGCCAATAGATATGTCTCAAAATTTTGATATACCTCTTCGGCCAAAACCAAGAAAAGAGAGTTCTATTTGTAGCATGCCTAAAAAAACTGGCCCCCTGCACAGTCAGCAAGGAAGCAGTGAACTGAGTAAGCAAGGAAAACTGCTTTCCAGAAGTCTTCCTATCAGTAAAAATAAAACCAAACAAGTGAACTCATCCAAGAAGAAAAGTAAAATCCAGGCTGATCCCAGCCGCTATCTCAAGGATCCTTCAATTTTCCAGGTTGCAAGACAACTTCGACTGGTAGCTGTTAAACCAGATCAGTTGATTAAATGCCCACGTCGGAACCAGCCCGTCATCGTATTAAACCATCCTGATGTTGACTCTCCAGAAGTGACCAATGTGATGAAGGTAATAAACAAGTACAAAGGCAACGTTCTCAAAGTCGTCTTGTCAGAGAGGACTAGGTGTCAGCTAGGCATCAGACGGCATCATGTTCGCCTGACATACCAGAATGTGGAGGAGGCCAATCAGATAAAAAGGCAAATGATGTTGAAAATGAAACTTAAAAAAGTTCATAAAAACAACTACCAGGTGGTGGATTCTTTGCCTGATGACTCATCACAGTGTATATTTAAATGCTGGTTTTGTGGGCGGCTGTATGAAGACCAGGAAGAGTGGATGAGTCATGGCCAACGGCATTTGATAGAGGCAACTAGAGATTGGGATGTTCTTTCTTCCAAGGGCAAATAAGTAAAAAAATGGTTTTTGAAGCAAATTATTTTCTTAATTTTAGTTTATTCTAGTTTGTTTTTTCCCCTCCCTCCCTGACTCAGTAGGAGAAATACAGATTGTAGAAATGGGAGGATCATTCATTCTTCAGAAACCTTGTAGGAATGTTGAGAGCCAGGAGTCTTAACCGGAGACAAGTGACCAGACCTTGGAAGCTAGTTGAAGCCCCTGAAATCATACGCACAAATCTATGTATACGTGTTTTTCTGGAGAGAAGTGAAACTTCCAGATTTCCAGTGGGATCTGAGACTTTTCTTTGTTTAGCACCCCTTTTTTCTGAGTAGTTACATATTTGTTGTGATCTATTCAGAGGGACAAGTTTAGTGTTTTACATATTGCTCTTTATACAAAATGCTACTGAGGAATTAAACCCGTATCTTGGTGTGCACATCCATTTTTTTTTCTGCATTATGTGCTGAATATTTGGAACATAATGGAAATTATACCTTCTACTTTGTTATCTTAAATTTGGTTATAGAAAAGTGGCTCTTTTAAATTCCTCACCCACTCTGCAGTACTCAGAAGTGTCTGTAGCACAGAGCATCGTGCTTCCGTTGGCCATTTTGAAGAATGATTCTGAGGGTTTGCCTGAGTTTATTACGTCAACAGTAGATGTTAGGGGAGGAAAGAAACATTTTCAAACCTTTACTTTCTTTTTAAATGTCTTGATTTATGACAGTTGGGGAGTGCCTTTAAAAAAAAAAAAAGAATGGTCACAGATGGAAAATAAAATTAAGGCCACCCTCACGAACATAAAGTAACCCAATTTAAAATGTGAATCAATAGGCTTCTTACAACATAGATAAAGTTCAAGGCAGGACTGTGAAGGGAGTTATGACTTTAATGTAGCCATTAGTTTTCATTTGAGAACCCATGCACAGACCATGGGCAAAGGCTGCACGTGCTTTCTCCACCACTTATGGATCCAGGATGTTGCCTCCAACCTAGCTCATAGCCTGCTCTCCCTCTACCAGTTTTCCGAACAGGTTCTCCTTTGGAGTGAGACTCTTCCCTACTCACCTCCTGTCCCCTTTATTTTGTGCCTCTGAAGCACCTTAAGGCTTTCCCTCATGAAAATACTAAAGCAAGAACCAACAAAATAGAAACATCCCGCTATCTTTGTGGAGGTTATAGAAACCCTACTCCTGGTTTTCACTGATAATCACAGTACGCTTCTAATTTACCTTCACCTTCACAGTCTGTTCTCCCTCTCACTCACCTTTCCTAGGTAGTAACTCGTGAACACCTCCCCTTCTCCACCATCAGATGCCAGGACCATGGCTGGTCCACACAGCACCTTTGTGTGCGTTAGGAAAAACTCCCTTTGCACCTTCACCACCTGTTGGGCAGATGGGTGGCCAGGCACAGGGAGCTCAGGCTGGATTTCATCCTCACCAACCCACCTGCCAGGCACCAACCGTCTCAGAACACACAGGCACGGCTACAGGGCAGCCCCCAACTCTGCATTTTCCTCCCTTTAAGACTGCTCCTTCCTTAGGCAGTTTAGTGCGGTGAATGAAACTGGGAGCCATTATATCTGAAAAAGACTTTGAGTGAGATTTTCATGTTGGTTAGTTGGAACTTTGAGGTTTTTTTTTTTTACATGTGTGAAAGTCTTACACTATCTTCTGATAAGTGGAGTTATTCTTTGTAGTTGATTCTCAAGATAATCAACATTTCTTATGTTTAACTGAATACATGATCATTAAGTTGGTTAATTGGTTTTTATTGGAATTTAAAATTTGGGTTTTTTATATGTGTATATATGTTTATATGTGTGTGTACACATATAAATATTTTTTACCATATGAAAACAGCTAATTTTCTGATTTCCTATTTTATAATGAAATTATGTGGGCTGGAAAAATATAAAACACTTTATATTCTAGAAATTATTTTGGAAGCACATTTTTATAATGGTATGGTCTCATTTTTAGAAAATGAAAGCACAAGTAAGTGATGAGTCTGATTTATATGAACAAACAGGAGTAGGAATCCCTGAGGATCATTTCATTGCAGTATTTCATCCCCATGCATTTCTAGTTGGTGCTTTTTGGGAAATGGATCCTATGTACCACTTCACCACATAGAGGAGAGTGCTCTCAAGTGAACCATGTGTGGATATGTACCCTGCCGGCATGATAGAAGGCTCCTAAATTAACAGAAGAAAAGGCTGTGATTTTTTTTTTTTTTTCTCCTATACCTCACTGCTTAGTAGCATCTTTCTTGAGAGGCTAGAGCATGACCTTTCAGGAAAGATGACTATGAATCAGGTCAGAGTGCTAAGTGTCAACATGAAATATTTATACTTTGTAGCATCAACCGTTTTTCAAGTATTACCTAAAATTCAGCTTACATACTTTATGGACCTAAATTTTTATGAATAGACTATGTAGCTAAGCTTTTTGAGGATTTCCTGAGCTACAATACTTTTTGAGGAATTAAGAAGGCTCCTGAAAGTCATAAAAAACAAGAAAGCAAAACATGTCTGTCCTCCCTATATGAAGAACTTTAGGAAATAGCTTAATGTGTAGGTAAATGTCATAAAACATTTCTAATGAACGAGGTAGGGGTAGAATTGTGTTGAGTATTTATGTACTCCCACCTTGATTTTGAAGGACCTGTGCTCATGAAATTTTATTAATAATATTTACTAATAGAATTTTAAACTTATTTCTTAGTTTTTTACTTTTGGGGGTCAGAAATGATATGATCTTATAGTTATGACAGAGTGAAAATTTTTAAAAAGATTCATAGTCTCATAGATCATATTTTACTCAAATTTTTATCCCCTGCCCAAAACATTTCGTGAGCCCCACTCTGGGCCAAATGCTGTTTATTAAACTACACTGAACACAATATATTAACCCTCAAAAGTTCCATCCCTCTTTCTTCACAACCTACTAAATAAACCATCCCAGGAAACAAAAATGTGATGTTGCTTGGCCTTTGGAATAATTTTTGAACCTGTACATGTCAATATGAGCAGAAAACAAAACATTGCATAACATGTCTGAAGCATTAGTGTAAGTCCTGTGTTAACAGTTTATGTGTCTGCTGCTCTGGTTTTGAAACACGTTTGTATATAGATCTAGAAGTTGGCGTAAATTTTGTTAAATAAAGCAACTGTAAAACGTTCTCTGCCCTTTCATTTCAGTGATAAGAGGGCTTTTTATTACATAGCCTATCTTGTGGGATACATTTCTGATATGTAAAGGCAGCCATCTGTACAGCACAGGTGCTCTGAATTCCATCCGGGTATATGTCGAGTTAGATGTACTGCTGGTTAACCATGCATGCTCTGAAATGGACCAGGTCATTTTGCTTTGTTTTGTTTTGTCTTTGTCTTAAATTCACAAGAGATGCTGGTTTAGGCAGCAGTAACAGTTTTCATCCCATGGTCCATGGCCTCATCGGAGATGATAATGTGGCCACTGAACCTGGCCTCTCAGCTGGGAGGGGATTGGAACAAGAGAGCTCCCAAGGGGTTGATGAGCCTGCTGGACCACAGGAGCAGCTGCACTGCTGATGCCATCTTCCCAAACATCCTCGCATCTGACTCCACGCATACTTGAGAGGAAAGACGAGAATATTTGGAGGGGGCGCTTGGTTCATCATTCCAAGGAGCCAAAAAAAAAGAAATGGACTTGAGTTTTGGCAGACCCTGAAGAAAACCTAGAGATGTGAGTTGGCGTAAATTCAGCAATTTGCTGTTTCAATTTATTAGCTGAGAGGAGTTGTCATCCTCCATCCTATAGTTCTGGTCCAGTAAATTGTCATCTTTGGTTGTTTAGAAGGAAGTGGAAATCAAATAAGGCAGTGGAAGCCTCAAGGGAGGTTCGAATTGGGTGTGGACTACCAGAGGTGGCTACGGTATGCACAGAGTCAGGGACTGGGCAGACGCTGACACCAAGGCCGGAAAGTTGAGTGGCAGTCGCCAGGTCACATTTTATTGTGAAGAAAACTCCAGTTCAAGAAAGATGAATGTTAAAAAAAAAAAATTATGTTTACATGAAGGCGAGTGAAGTAATATGCAAGCTCCTGTTTTGGCAGGAAGTGCCCTGGCGTCTATAAAGCTCTTTGCAGCATGTAGAGTCTTTTGCTGCCACAGGTTACACTTAGGATGAATTGACTTCTTATGGTTCTAGCATGTATCAGACACAGGAGTTAGGATGAGATACCATTCTGAGGAATGTGGACTTAGTCTGGAGCCGTGCTGTCCAATAGGAATATAACGTGAGCCACATACATAATCTGAACTTTCTGGTAGCCACATTTAGGAGAGTAAAAAGAGCAGGTGAAATTAAATGTTTTGACAATACATCTAAAATATTGAGATATTTTGTGTATGTTAACACATATACTAAGTGTATATTTAGGGATGCCTGGGTGGCTCATCGGTTGGGCATCTGCCTTCAACTCGGGGCCTGATCCCGGGATCAGGGATCGAGACCCATGTCGGGCTCCCTGGGAGGAGCCTGCTTCTCCCTCTGCCTGTGTGTCTGCCTCTCTCTCTGTGTCTCATGAATAAATAAATCTTAAAAAAAAAAACAACGAAGTGTATATTTATATACATTGTTTAAAACAAAATCTGTTTTCAACTTAGAGAAGGTTTAAATTTTAATGCTAAATTTTCATTTATAATGAGATACAGTCTTATCAAAACACTTAAGCTGTGTTTAGTGGCAAGATATTAACTGTTTAACATTTTCCAATTCAAATGAGAAATTCAGTTCTTCAGGTACTCTAGCCACATTTCAAATGTTCATTACCCATGTGTGCCTAGTGATTACCACATTGAACAGCCTAGGATAAGACAAAAATATTTACTGTGTTGTAAATATTAGCTTAACTTGTCTGAGCTTCTTAATACGAAGAATTGGATTTTATCTATGTACCTCTAAAACTAGGGTAGACTAGGATGGGTTTCACTAATTTACATTTATGAAATGCCAGTTCTGTGCCAGATTCTGCATGAATGCCCCACAGTTCTATTTCTAGACCTATACCTTAAACTTATTGCACATGTGACTTTTTAAGGTGACTCAACATTTATTTTGCAACCCGAGCTGGTCAACCAACCAAATGTTTATTTCTCATTGACACTATCCACAGTGCCAGAGACCTGAGGGAGGGTCCCATCTTATGGCTGCACCATCTGAACCACTTGGGCTCCTTCCTCAGTGTGACAGCAAGAGGGGTGGATTTCGCACAGGCGGGAAACAACATACAGAGCTTCCACTCACCACCCACTGCCCCAGAAGTGGTCACACAACTTCCCAAAGGGGCTATGCATTCCCACTGCCTTTGTGTGCAGAACAGCATGCTAACCACTAGTGACATCTAACAGTGGCTTACAAGCTGAATGCTGGAGAGGCATGAATAGCAATCGCCCTGTGTGGAAAGCAGCTTCTCAATCTGATAGTTGTGAAATGATAACAGTCTGCTAAGAGGTGGTGAAGATATGGAGAAATAGGAACTTCAACATGGTATTTGGCAAGATCTAAATTTGAAGAAGCCATGTATTGTTCTCATTTGCATTGCCACAATTCCAAGTGAGATAGTACATTTTGCAAGTATTTATTGGATACTATCGTTTTGGGGCTATATGGGACCTTGGCTTGTATGGGCTGCTGGTACTCCTTGTCCATTTACTATTTTAAACTCTTAAAAGAAAATATAGACACTATTAAAAATCCATGAAGAAAATTTTTTTCCTTTGGGTTTGGTGTTTTTGTGCTTTATTTTAGAAATCCTTCCCTACCCTGAAATCAAAAAGATAGTTTTTTGTATTTAATATTAAACTTCCATACAACAGTGAACACTATAACAAAATACAAGCTGTCAGATATAGGCTTTGTAAAAAAAAAAAAATTGCAAAAGGATCAGGGTCCAAATCTTATATGTCAGCTTCAAGTGAATTACTCAGTTGTCCTAACACCCACTACCAGAGTCTCTATACTTTTATCCCTGTGTGGGATATAGCTCCATATATCCAGGTTTCATATTTGTGTGGATCTGTGGTTGGGTCTCTGCATTGCATTACGTGATTTACTGTGATTCTTTTTCAAAGTTAACTCTAATAACATAGTTTATCATTGACGGCGTTATATTCGAAGTGAGGACACTTTCCTTGGCAGATACTAGAAAACTGTACAATGATCTTGGCTATTCTTGGTTTGCTCTTCCCTATGCATTTGAAAATCAGCCTGTCAATCCCTGTTGAGATTTTGGTTAGAAGAACACAGAATTTACAGGTACATTTAAAGAAAATTTGCATCACATGGATGAAGCTAGAGGGTATTATGCTAAACAAAATAAGCCAATCAGAGAAAGACAAATATATGATTTCACTCATATGTAGAATTTAAGAAACCAAACAGGATCATAGGGGGAGGGAGAAAAAAAGATGAAATCGGAGAGGAAGACGAATCATAAAAGACTTAACTCTAGAAAACAAACTGAGGGTTGCTAGAGGGGAGATGAGGGTGGAGGGATGGGGTAACTTGGTGATGGGCATGAAAGAGGGCAAGTGATGTAATGAGCACTGGTTGTTATATACAACCAATGAATCACTGAGCTCTACATCTGAAACTAATAATACACTATATTAGTTGAATTTTAATAAACTTTTAAAAAGAAGGAAAATTTGCATCAGTAGGAACATGTTATTACCATTTAGTGTGATAATTGATTTGAATATGTAATAGAAATAAAGTTCTGCTGGACCAATAACGTTTTATAATTTATTCCATTTATTTGGGGGAAAAGATTTCATTCACAGTAACAATAAAAACTATAGGTTGCATAATCAATTAAAACCATGAGAAAGGAAGAAAGAATTTTAGGTCACCATATCACATGGCAATAGGAGTAACAAGATTGCCAAGTGCAAATCCAATATTTTAAAAATCAGTGTAATTCCTATACATCAGCATAGAAATAGCTCTCCTGGGAATGCTTCTATCACCTCCATTATTCAGCAGTTTAAGAATAGTCCTAACCAATGTAATATGAAATTACAAATTAAAATGGGCCTCTTTGTATTTTCTATGCAAGCAAAACATTAGAGCTTGAAAGAAAGAAATATTGGAAGAGACAAATTTTCCTTAGAGTTTCACCATAATTTTTGCCATAGGTTTTTGGAAGAGAAACTTTATCAGCTTAAGGCAATTCCCTTCTATCCATAAGTTGCTTAGTTTTTTTTTTTTTCCCCCACAACTACATTTGTTAAACTATATATTTCAGTATATTTTCTCTCAAAATTCTAATATAGGGTATTACTTGAATAAGTTTTTCTTATGTTAAATCTTCCTTATATTCCTGGAATAAACCATACTTTGTGATCTATTCATATGTATATATTGCTGAGTCTCCAGATCTAACACTAGAATCCATGTAAGCAGTACTGGTACTGGATTTCCTCTTTAGTACTGTCCTTATGCTATTTTATCAAGGTATACCACTCTTATAGGATGGGTGGGTCACTTTCTCTACATCTCCATTTATGCAAATTGTTTCAGAGAATAGAGATCAGTTGGTTCTTGGAGGGTTAATCCTCCAGCAAAAACATCTTGACCAGGCATCTTTAACAAAAAAGGAGAAATATAGATGGGGGAAGAGGAAGGTTGGAAAGTCTCAAATACTGATTTGATTTGTACAACGAATACACTTTTTAGGGGTATCTTTTTTATTTAGTTGTGCTTCTCTATTCTGTTCAATTCCATATACCTAGAAAAATATAAACAATAGTTCTGGCTTTTTGATGTTTACATGCAAGTAAGATGGTGCATCTTATATTATTTTGTGGGACACACAGTCTATATGCCATTCATTGTGTAGAAAAATACATCCCATCTGACCAAGTCAATGGAAGTTATAAAATCAATCACTTGAAAAGGTGTGCATAATGTTCCAAAAATAAGATTCCATTCAGTTCATGAATGCAGCCCATAAACCTCTGAATGCAAGGTTTGCCTCATGGCAAACATGCTTGAAGACATGCCTCCATATGGATAAAGAACAGCTAGACAACAAATGCCTCCTGGCAGATCAGGAGCCAGGTTGCAGAGAATAGTCACTGTGCTGCTGTTGCTAAATCTCTTGTCTTCAGGCATTTCTCAGGGCCCTTGTCATGCATTTTTAGCCCCAGTGCCTAGCATCTAGGCTCTCCCATTGGCAGGACTGTGGCAGGCCTCATCTAGAGTGGCGGTGATGCTCCCGTTTAGAAGGCCTAGAATGCCAGACAAAAAGCCCACTATGCAAAGAGTTGTCTTATAGCAACACTTTAGCCCATAGTAGTTAGAATAACATGATAGCAAAATTCGAATTTGCAGTGGTTCAAATTCAGCTAAGATTTATGTATCCTTGTGCCCGCTGCAGGTTGGCAACATTCCTGCAATCTTACTGTGGGGGCCATAAATTTTAGGTAAAGTACAAAACAGGCAAGAAAGGGGTAAAGGAGGAAATAGGGTTGCCTCTTGATTGCTAGTAGGTGACACATGCCATGTCCCTGACAGTCCATTGGCTCAAATTAGTTCAAAAATTTCAACTAACTATAAGGGAGATTAGGAAACGTAGGGGAGCTCATGGGATATCTGGTAAGCAACAACTTGCCACAATAACTGTGTGACTCTGAGCAAGTAACTCAACCTCTCTGTGCCTCAGTGCATGTAGTATTAGCCCTGATTTTAGAGCCAAATGGAACATATTTTAAATCTTGCAGCTTACAAGAAATCAAGCAGCCAGGTGGTATCTCAGATATTAAGTGGTCGATTCAGTTAGTATTTATTCACTAACCTATTAAACACCTTTTCTGGGGTAGACACACATGGTCTTGATATTGCAGTGAATAGAACAATAAGATCCTCACTTTCACATTTCCTGGAACTTTCTTCTTAAACTGAGATCCATGGGCCAGTAGCATTGGGAACACCTGTTATCTTGTGAGAACTAAAGAATCTCCAGTCCCATCCCTGACCTCCTGAATCAGAATGGACAAACCCCTGGGTGACTTGCATGCCCATGACAGTTTGAGAAACACTGGCCTAGAATACTGATCCTTCTCTTCTGCCTTCATCTGGCTAATTCTTTGTTTCCTTTCTCAAGAACACCTGCTCTGATTCTCTCAACCCCACCCCCATCTCGAGGTTAGGGGATTAGACGTTGCCATGGCACTGCTATTGCTCTTAGAAAATGAAAGGGGAGAAAGTACTCATGGTCCAGTGAGGAAGCAGGCATACTCTGTGTTATCAGAACAAGCGGCATATGCAGAGCCATAGGCTATAATTAATGGTAACGGGAACCAGGGGGAAAGGTGGGGGCAGCAAGCAGGAAGGAAGACTGTAGGGAACTGAATGAAGGACAGAGTCTTGGGCTAGACAAGTTGGGCCCTGAGTCAGAGAGAAACCCAGGTGCTGTGGTGGCCAAGTGGTTAAGAGCTTGCTCAGGATTCATCTCTTAAACTGCAAGCTGACCTCGTCCTTTCTCAGTGCCTGTCATTTTATGGCCGCAGGTTTACAGGAGAGCTGGGGCTGAGGGCAAGACCTCTCTGGGTCTCCTGCATAGTAAGCTTGAGAGTTAAATTCTGAAGTTTGAGAAGCATTGCTTCACTGTGCATACAAATCACGAAGGATCTCATTAAAATAGAGATCCCAGCTCAGACTGTCTGATGATGCCGATGCTGCTCTTCTAGGAACCATGCATTGAAATCTTAAAGTTTTATTTTATAAAAACAGAACAACAGCTGTTGGAGAAAGCGGTTTAGAGCCTATTCAAGTATTCTTACTGATTTCTATGAATTGATATAGAAAGCAACTTCATTCTTTGCAATTTGCCTTTCTGAGCTCAATACATGCAACCATAAATTCCTCAATCTTATCTCAAAAACTAAAGGAAAAATGATGAATTAGACTGTGGAGTAGCCAGATCTCTGACATCTCAGCAATTCAAATGAGGCTGATCCTAAGTACCTGTCTCTGAATCCCTCCCCTTCAATGTTAAATTTGAAGATTCTGATCCTGAAGATTCCTCATAAGGTACTTTGAAGTATGAATGTGTATGCTTCACCCAGGCATTTTTTTTTAAGATTTTATTTATTTATTCATGAGAGACACACGAAGAGATGCAGAGACAAAGGCAGAGGAGAATCAGGCTCCCTGTGGGAAGCCCAATGTGGGACTCGATCCCAGATCCTGGGATCATGACCTGAGTCAAAGGTAGACACACAACCACTGAGCCACCCAGGTGTCCCCACCCAGGCATTTTGAATAATGATTTATAATGAGCCAGAACCATCCATTACATGGGTGGGCCTCTGGAGTTCCTGGAGCTGGTCACATGACTTTAAACAATCACTGGGGTGGGGCGCTGATGATCTGATCTGATTTCAGCTCAGGGCATGACTTCAGGGTCCTGGGATAGAGCCCCATATTGGGCTCCATGCTCAGCAAGGAATCTGATTGTGGATTCTCTCCCTCTGTCCCTCACCCAGCGCTCGCTCGCTCGCTCGAATAAATGAATAAATAAATCTCTTTTAAAAAAATCACTGGTGAGTCCAGGCAGGTGTTTCAAAACCAAGCAGATGGCACTAAAGTTGCATCCCCCACCCACACTCCAGCCAGAACCTGTCTTCCTTGTCACTATTGTTGTTGCACTTAATTGTGGAACAGAAGCAAACTGACCCTTTGAAAAACTAAGTTAGCCTTTACCCTTTGTTTTAGAAATCATAAACATGACAAGTCCTTTCTTTCAGCCTCAACATTATGCAAATCCCTATCCATTAGAGGATTGTGCATTATATTTAGAAGAAAAGGGTGTTCCTCTTTCTAGTCTCTACTCATTTTGGCAGATATTTCACTAAGAAATCCATAAAATAAAATTACGATTTAGAACGCAGAGGTTTCTCAAATGAAAGATCATTGTTGGCAGTTACATTTGTAATTCACATAAATACCCTCTAAAAACTGGGAGTTACTTGCTAGTAGTTCAAATACTACTAAAATTGAGATTTGAAGGAAAGCTAAAAATAATAAAAGAACTATCCATAATAAATATTGCAATGGAACATTTCTTTCAAGAGCAAAATATATTCTAACCGGTAAAATGTGGGAGTTGGACGAGATCATAATAATCATGCTTTGTATTATTATTTATTATTATTATTACTATTATCAGGTAGAGCTGGAAGGGACTTTCAAATACAGCTAGACCACATTCTCAAATGAGCTTCCTGATGAGGCAGACATACTTCCATTCACTGGCATGGCTGGTGACCTGTTGGTGCCATAGCACAAGAGCACACAGCACATGCCCTTCTGCAGGTGGGGGGGTAGCAGTGAAAGTGAACATAGAAGGTACCGGTCCCTCTGTGCTTTGTGGGTTTTTTTTTTAATTTAAATTCAACTAGCCAACATATAGTTCATTATTTCAGATGTAGTGTTCAATAATTCATCAAGTGCATATGACACCCAATGCTCACCCCATCATGTACCCTCTTTAATGTCCATCACCCAATTACCCCACCCCACCCCCCTCTTCCCTCCAGCAACCCTGTTTCTTTCTTATAGTTAAGAGTCCCTCATGGTTTTTCTCCCTCTTTGATGACTTCCCCTTTAGTTTTCCCTCCCTTCCCCTATGATTCTGTTTCTGTGGAATATGAGTGAAACCATATGATAATCGTATTTCTCTGATCAACTTATTCACTCAGCATAATACCTTCCAGTTCTATCCATGTCAATGTAAATGCTAAGTATTCATCCTTTCTGATGGCTGAGAAACAGAATAGAGAGCCCAGAAACAGACCCTCAACTCTATGGTCAACTAATCTTCAACAAAGCAAGAAAGAATATCCAATGGAAAAAAAAAAAACAGTCTGTTCAGTAAATGGTGCTGGGAAAATTGGACAGTCATGTGTAGAAGAAAAAAACTGGACCTTTTTCTTATACCATACACAAAAATAAACTCAAAATGGATGAAAGACCTAAATATGAGACAGGAACTCTATATGCTTTTAATTGCTTAAGCCATTCTTTTCCCTGTGGGGCAGAGCAAGTGGGGGTGGGCACCAATGGAAGCGGGTCCCTGAGCGCTGTTCTGCACAAGACCCTTCCTGGCAACATTAGGTTTCCCATTATGCTGCAAGTGTGCTGCTTGCCCCTTTGGCACTCAGCTTTGTCCCCAGAGAGGCTGAACTCTATGGACTAAAATAATTCTGTTCCTTAGCCCTTTGGCTTTGCTTTGGGCTGCAGGATAAAGAGATCAATTCTCTCATTGCCTAGTTCCATTTTAGAAGGGTCTGTGTTTCTCTGCCTAAGGCCACAGTCAGAGCAGAATGACCTTTGTGGTGTGGTGTGAACTTGTGGTGGACAAGTTTACACAAACTTTGAGCCCTCCTTAAGAAAAAAAGAGTACAAAAATTTTATAACTACAAAGTTAGGTATAAAATGAATATGTGCTTAGAATGAGATGTGAAATCACAACAACTTGCTTAAAAACTTACAAGTAGGGGATCCCTGGGTGGCTCAGCAGTTTGGTGCCTGCCTTTGGCCCAGGGCACAATCCTGGAGTCCCAGGATCGAGTCCTGTGTCAGGTGACCAGCATGGAGACTGCTTCTCCCTCCTCCCGTGTCTCTGCCTCTCTCTATGTCTATCATGAATAAAATAAAAATTAAAAAAAACTTACAAGTAACACAAACTTAAAATCTATGCATACCTCAATAAAACCTTTTCTGTGCATTTTTATCTGCTTTCTCTTTATCGTGAAGATTTATTTCAACAACTTGGTAGTATTTTCAACAGAGAAAACTAAAATTTATTTTTTTTAGCTGCTTAAACACTGCTATCACTGCATTAACATGCCAAACTTTTTATATAAATAGGAATAGGGTGAAATAGAATTTATTTCTGATAGGAGACTATTTGTTTTGACCATGGGGTCAATGCAAATTGAACCCTCTGCTTATAATTTTACACATCTGTTGGCTGGAAGAATTTCCCACAGACTACCGTCCAGCTTTGTATCCTTCAAATTCCTTCTTTTCCCTTCACGACACACACACTTCTGGTAGCTAGGGTCCATAAGCTGTAACCGTATGGCATTATAGCCCATGGTCTTGCAACTTTGTGTCCCAATACTTGGGTGCGTTGTCACAGAAGACACCAAAGTTTCAGAGGCCATTCTTACATGGCAGGTCTCACAGTAAGTGTCCATGGAAGGGACTGGGTTTGGTGAAATACATATGAACATTTCCTACACTCAACACCTCCTGAGCTATATTTAAAATACTTCAAAACCACCCAACAAGAGGGGAAATGTGATGAAGGAAAAGTCTGAGTGGAAAGAGAGATCATATGCAATAATGGGTTAAAGATCTCACTTTGGAACAGTTTACAAAAGCATATGACCATGTGAACACATTGCTAGCTACCTGCTCCGGGTCCCCAAACTTGAGTTTGTTGGAGGGTCCCTCCTGCAACTGCACCTGTCTGAGTTCTGATGGTCACCTCCTCCCCTTGCTCCTTTATCCAGGTGTCCTTGACTGTACTTTTTTTTAATTATGGCTTTTTTGTTTCAAGTTTTTATATGCTAGTAAGTTAATAGATAGTATAATATTGGTTTCAGGAGTCAAATTTAGTGATTCATCACTTACATACAACACCCAGTGCTCATCACAAGTAATGCCCTTTTTAATATCTATCACCCATTTAGCTCATCCTCCATGTACATCTCCTCCATCAACCTTCAGATTATCCTCTATAGTTAAGTATCTCTTATTGTTTGCCTCCTTCTCTTTTACCCCCTTCCCTTAAATTTATCTGTTTTATTTCTTAAATTCCACATGAGTTAAATCATATAGTATTTGTCTTTCTCTGACATGTGTTGTTTAGCATAATATTCTCTAGCTCTACCCCACGTGGATGCAAATAGCAACATTTCATTCTTTTACATGGCTGAGTAATATTCCATTGTGATACACTCACGCATGCACACACACACATATCTTCTTTGTCCATTCATCAGTTAATGGGCATCTGGAAAATAGTATGGTGGTTTCTCAAAAAGTTCAAGATAGAACTACCCTACAATGCAGTGATTTCACTACTAGCTATTTACCCAATATATATATATATATATATATTTATATATACACCCTATATATATTTATATATACACCCTATATATATATTTTATATATATATATAAACATAAAAATACAGATTTGAAGGGTACATGCACTCCAATGTTTATTGCAGGAGTATCAGCAATTACCTTGACTGTACTCTTAAACAGGCCAACTACTTCCGGCCAGATCCACACTGATATGCACCCTAACCTGCCAGCAATAACAATAATGGGGCCGGGCAGCCCCGGTGGCCCAGCAGTGTAGTGCCACCTTCAGCCCGGGGTGTGATCCTGGAGACCTGGGATCAAGTCCCACATCAGGCTCCCTGCACAGAGCCTGCTTCTCCCTCTGCCTGTGTCTCTACCTCTCTCTTTCTCTGTCGTGAATAAATAAATAAAATCTTTAAAAAAATAATGGGGCCAACGTTTATCAGGTCCCCAGTGTCCCAGTCATTGTGCAGAGAACTTGGTGTGTATTGACCCATTTATCTTTACACCAACCCAAGAACATGCTGCAAGTATTGCCATGGCTTGAGCCCCCACCTGTCACTCAGTAGTTCTGTGACTTGGAGGCCTAGACAGTTCAAACAGTTTGACCCCAAGATCCTTGCAGGCAAAATCAGGACAATCTAAATCTGTACAGTATTTGACAGGGACAAGTATGTAAATAACTTGTCATAGTTATTAGGGATGGGAAAGGAAATAGATCCAAGTGAAGAAAATTGAGGAACAGCAGCTGAAATAGTGAAAAGCATCCCGGGACAGATACAGCTTCATGGATGATGAGACAAGAACGAGAGTATGGGAGCTGCACTCCAAGAGAGTACAGTTTAAGTCTCTCAATATAGTGAACAGATTTCAACACATGGAACTTCAGTGACATGCAACTACAGCTGGCAGAGTAGAACCAATGACTCCGAACAACCATTCCCATGACAAGCTCCATTTGGGCTCCAGGGAAGCCATTTCTCCAAAGCTCCTGCTTTGATGTCCTAAGAACAAAAGATGAAGGTGTCAAAAAAAAAAAAAAAAGATGAAGGTGTCTGAGTGGTAGGTTCTTGGGCTGTGCTGCTTCAGACTACATACAGTGTGGACATTTGAGCTGTGTATATTATTTACAAAGGAAAAAGAATAACTTGTCAAATCCTTCTGTTCAGAAGGCATAAATGCAATAAATTTTTATGATGAACAACCTGTTAGTGTTACAGAACATCCATTTTATTGCTTTCTATGATGCATGTAGTCCCAGAGGTACTCACAAATTACCACGGTATTTATAATTACACATGGTGTCTGAGAAGCATTTCTCAAAATTAAACAATTCATTTTGCTCCTATATTTTCATGTATGCAGATCTAGATATAATGTATATGAGGCACAGCTCCGAGTCTATGTTTTGGTGATTAAATGGATATTGGATATTAAATTTGCAAAGAGTTACATTTTTATAAGAAAAATTAATGCTATTGATTGTATACTTTTAAATATTTTTATGCATTTGAATTTAAAATTTTATGTTCACAATATTTTTCATTTTCCATTTAATTTTTATAGAAGGTTTAATTGTTTTTAAGATTTTATTTATTTATTCATGAGACACACAGAGGGAGAGGCAGAGGGAAAGGCAGAGACATAGGCAGAGGGAGAAGCAGGATCCTTGCAGGGAATCTGATGTGGGACTTGATCCCAGGACCCCAGGATCATGCCCTGTGCCAAAGGCAGATGCTCAACCACTCAGCCACCCCAATGATTTAATTTTTTGTAAAGATTTTATTTATTTAATCATGATAAACAGAGAAGCAGAGACACAGGTGGAGGGAGAACCAGGCTCCACACAGGGAACCCGACATGGGACTCAATCCTGGGTCCCCAGGATCAGGCCCTGGGTCGAAGGCAGCGCTAAACCGCCGAGCCACCTGGGCTGCCCTGATTTACCATTTTTTTTATTTTATTTTTTTTTTTTTAAGAGTGAGCGAGCGAGCGAACAAGGGGAAGGGCAGAGGGAGAGGAGAGAGAACCTCAAGCAGGCTCTCTGCTGAGTATGGAGCCCAAAGCAGGGCTCAATCCAATAACCCTGAGATCATGACCTGAGCTGAAATCAAGAGTCAGATGCTCAACCAACTGAGCCACTCAGGTGCCCCAATTATTAACATTTTTAAACTTAAAGTATATGAACTTTTTCATTTTTTTTACGTTCAAGTCATTTCCGTCAACAGAACATGCACCGTGAAAATCATGATTATAAAAACAACTGGCGAGTTAGCTGAGTTGAAAGCCAAATAAAGAGGATGGAATGCTGACTTAATTATTTCCAAGTCATGTGTGTTTATTACACATCTCAGTACTGCCAGCCCGTCAGCAGAAACATGGACATGCATAATTAAATTCGATCATTTTGACCTTTTGCTGCCATTTGATTACATGAAACCATATATTTGCACCTTTTTTTTTATTTTTCTTGTTATTAGAGTACACCTGTCAGAATAGGAGGATAGAACATATCAAGCAAGCTAACAAACTGAAGTAAAGTACTCTTAAATACGCAGACAAATGTATCAGAGCCTCCACTGGGCTTTCACACGGGGACTTAAAAAAAGTCAGGGCTCCCCCGTGTTCCCCAGCACGAGCTGGAGCTTCCCTTGGACCGGGCATATTCTGCGCAGATCCAGTTCACTCCAGGTTCTCTGCCTGAGGAGTGTTTTGCTTGAACTATCATTCCTCTTTAGTGCTTCTGCTTCTATTTGATTTACTGCTCTTTCATAGTTGGCAAAACAAAAGGAAAATAATCAGGCATTTTGAAAATTAAAGATAAAATTCTTATCAGGCTCTTCATACAATGACTGTGTGTGTGTGTGTGTGTGTGTGTGTGTGTGTATGCACACATCCATTAGTTTGCTGGGACTGCCATAACAAAGTACCACAAACAGCAGCTTGGAGCAACAGAAACACACTCAGTGCAGAAAGCTAAACTTCCAAAATCAGGCTGTTGGCAGGGCCCTTCTTTCCCTAAAGTCTCTGGAAAAGAGTCCTTCCTTGTTGCTGCTAGCATCCAGAAGGTTCTAGCAATCTTTGTGTTCCTTGGCCTGTAGATTCAGCACTTCTGTTTATGCCCCGGTCTCCACCTGGACTCCTTCCCTGCGCATCTGTGTCTCTGTGTCCAAATTCCCTTCTTCTCATACCCACACCATGGCTTTATTTAACTTGATTACATTTGCAAAGACCCAATTTCCAAATAAGGTCTCATTCGTAGGTTCCTAACTTGAACATAACTCTCTTGGGGACACAACTGCATCCAAGACAAGGCACATGTGTGTAGTTTCTCTGGTATCTAGTTTTTAAACCTCTAGTTGACCATTTGGCCTCTAAAATAAACAATCAAATGGAATAGCATGTACCCCCTTGCCTCTTCTGGCTAAGTTGCCTTATTTAGCTTTTTGTAAACAACTTTAAGAGTTCCTATTTCATCTCAGGATGGCTCAGCAGCATTTGGAAATTGCCGTTCCAGTCAGTTTTCTTTCCTGAGACTCTCAAATCCGTTCTCGCCTGATTTTCCTTTTCTTTCCAAATCCTCCCTCAACTCTCCATGTCAGGGATTCCAAGACCACATCAGGAATCCCAGATCCAGCAGTTTGCTAGATGAACTCACCAGACTGAACACAGTTGTAATCCCAGCTGAGATTTATTACAGTGAAGAGATACAAAACAGAACAAGCAGAAGGAGAAGGCATGTGGGGCCAAGTCTGGGGAACATCGGGTACTAGCTCTTGAGAGCCCTGTTACAGCAGAGTCCTACAGGGGGTGTTTCATTCCTGCACCAATGGGTTGTGGCAATGCCTGTGGGACTGTCCACCAGGGAAGCTCAGTGCAGACTGCTCTGGGGCTTTACTAAGGGCCGGCGGTGTCTGTACCCTCAACCTCTCATATAACAAAGTTCCCAACCGCCAGGAGAAAAGCATGTGCTCAAGCACGAACCACAGCGTTTGCCCAAACAGTCTAGGCAGTGACCCACGAGAAGACAGATCAGCGTAGGAAACTGCTCACCAGCCCAGGGCCAACCTTGCATGCAGATCTTTCAGACGATCAGTCTTGGGGTTGCTGTGTAACCCCTCCGCATACCCTTCAGTGTTTACTGCCTCCACCCACCTACTTCCCTCCTTGTGTCCCTCCCTCAGCTCTTCCTAAGTGTGTGTCCCTCCATATGAATTAAACACTTTAACATTTCAACTAAACTGTTTTTTTTTTAATGGTATCACTTGAGATTATCATTTATGGTCTTATTTATGGAGAGCTACTGCCACTTTCAACATGTTGAGAGGAAGGACAGATGAAATAGGCAGAAGGACATCACGGGCTTGGAGAGGAAAGCTCAATGTTATTAAGCTTGGTTCATGTCACTTCTTAGGTTTATTCTTATGTGTTTAATGGTTTTATCTTGATGGTATAAATATGATCTTTTCTTCCACTATATTTCAAATGTGTCTTGTCTATTTCTTAACCCTATTAATTTCTATAAATTAAAGTGGCAACCATCCACATTTCTTAGATTAGAACCAGTAGATAAAATAGCTGATACCAAGAAAATCCAGGGAAAAATTGGTATAAATATTTAGAAATAATTATGGCAAGTAATAGTTTTACCCAATTCTTTTAAATTTTATTTTACTTAAATTCAATTAACATATAGTATATTATTAATTTCAAAGGTAGAGTTCAGGGACTCATCAGTTGCATATAACACCCAGTGCTCATCATATCACACGCCCTCCTTAATGCCTATTGCCCAGTTACCCCATCTCCCACCACCTCCCCTCCAGCAACCCTCAGTTTCTCATTTTTTTCTTTTTACCATTCCACTGCTTCTCCTGATATATTCAGAATGATACTAAAGAGTACTAGTAACTGGTTTACTTCTGACGCTTCACTCTCACCCAGGATGGTGGCTTTGGGCTGAGAACTATTCTGATTAGGAATACAATGACTCTTGCTATTGTTCTAGACTGATATGGCTCTATATGAATATGGGTCTCTCTGCAAACATATGGTCCTATCTCACTGATGTGGTTTTTTTCTCCTGTACTGTACCCTTAACTATTGAAGCTTTATAATGAACTTTAACATCTACCATTTAAAAATTGCTTTTCAAAAAAATAAAATAAAATAAAATAAAAATTGCTTTTCAGATGGTTGTTGATTTTTTTTTTCCAAATGCCTTTTCCACATTAAGATGATCTTATGTTTTTTCTTCTTGGGACTATTAATAAAGTGAATCATTAACCCATCCTGAGCCCTATTTACTTGATTTATTACTTATATTGTTACATCTAACAAAATACAGTCTATATGTGTAATCACTGTAGGCTTCCCAATATTTCACACTGATTTAGAGATCCAAAGCATTTCCCCTTAAAATCAATAGCAAACATGACATTCCTATATAGTTTAATAGGCATCTCTTTAAAAAGTAGGCATCTATCTTCTTACATAAGTCAGAATATTATTATATCTAACAAAATTATAAATAACTCCTTGGTATTTTCTAATTTTTTTAAATTTTTATTTATGATAGTCACAGAGAGAGAGAGAGAGAAAGAGAGAGAGAGAGGCAGAGACACAGGCAGAGGGAGAAGCAGGCTCCATGCAGGGAGCCCGATGTGGGACTCCATCCTGGGTGTCCAGGATCATGCTCTGGGCTGAAGGCAGCGCTAAACCGCTAAGCCACCAGGGCTGTCCTATTGCTGTCTTTTTAGATTAAAGTTCTGGTCTGCAAATTTGGCTATGAAACAGTAAAACCAGGGACATCCAGCAAGGTCTAGTCAGCCATGCAGGAAAAATTTGCATATTTGGAATGGAGCCTTAAACAAAGCTCAGGGATGGTTTTCCCATAATTGTTGCCTCAGCCACACTTTGCCAAGGGAATGGCTGCACATGCCCAGGCCAGGTTGGGATGAGCCATAGAGCATTGTAGGTCTCCTGCTTCCTAAGTCCTAATCAGCTTGATCAACTAAAGACAGCTGCTAACTTATGAGCAATGCAAAAATAAGCTCTCTGTCCCACCAACTGCTGTTAAATATATCTGAGGTTTTATACCTTTTGGCTAAGCCCAAAGCCTTGATCTTCCTCCTCATTAATTTTATTCCCAGACACCAAAATTTGTGTCTCAAAGTCCCTGGCCAATGAAACAAGATATTAGCATTATTAATTAGCTTTCCTAAAACCCTTTTATCCACTCCCAAATTTGGAATCAACGGAGAGAAAACACAGAAATCAAACAGATACAGTTAAACATGTCAGCTCACTGCTTACACAGTAGATTGGAGGGGTAGGGGGTGTGATTTGTATGTGTGGTCACCATGGCCTCCTGCAAGTTCCCACTGATGTAGAGACCTGAAACCCAGCCCCTGACCCTACTAGATGAATATAATCTTCCCTATAGGACCAGTCTGCCCTAAGGCCCCCAAGAGGAAGCAGGACAGAGCCTGTGTCCTGTGGGCAAAGGTGAATCAGAAAAAGATGAGTATTGTGGCCGCCAGGCATGCTCAGTTCATTGCCCCTGGACATAATAGGACTTACTGTCTCCTCCTGCTCTGGGCAAGAGTGAAAGTCATGGGAAAGAGAGCTTGATGTGTTCCTTATATACCTCTGGGCGGCATTGAAGTAGAAAAGGCCTTCTACATGTGAAAATGTGAGAAATGGGGACTAGAGTAACAGAACACCCATCTCAGAAGAAACACTGAAAATCTAAAAAAGGAAGCATAGTACCATTTTAGGGCCAATCTTTCCAGTACCAGGCATGTCAAAAGGTATTAGGTGCACTGAATGCCAGCACTTTGTTAGGTGTTACCTATACCTTCCATAATTTAATCCTTCTGACAGCCCTTACAGGAGCTAAATATTAACACTTACTAGCACGGTGATCCAGAGAAGATTATTTAACCTTCCAGAGTCCTGCTTTTTTCATCTAGGAAAGAGACAGGACATTCAAAATCATTTCTAAACCCATTGCTTTTCTCACTTTTCTCACAAAAACCAAGCAGCTTTCAGGGCTCTGATTCATGAAACAAACTGGATTTACAAACATTTTCCCCTGGGCATTCTAGTTCCAACTCCATAATTCCAAGACATCGTAATGATCTAGGAGCCACGTGTGGACCCTCCGTTCACTGAGGTTCTGGAGGGAGGCGGGTAAAAGGCAGAGAGGCTGGCAGGAGCTGAGTCTTTCACGTTCCCCTTGACTTACTTTCTTGCAGAAAGCTTTAGACTCTGTGGCTGGGCCTAGTCAACATGCTGTCAAGAGAAAAGATGTTGATTGGATTCACAATCCATCATTCCAAGGCCAAGGAACAACAAAAAAAGAGCTGCTTTTGTTGGAAGGAAAAGAGAGTGTCTGTCAAGTTGCCTCTATTCTTTTGCATTCACGAGCCCTGTCTCTCCCAGTGTGTTACCTGTCAAGCCTAACAGGATGGAAGCAGACAGGTATAATAGATCTAAATTACATGTGCTGGGAAAAACAAATGAAAAACATCAAGCGAGAAGATCCAAGGAAAGGAGTATTGCTGTTGCTCAGTTCTCATGCTCCCCGTCAGAGGCTGAGGAAGGGAACCAACATTTTTATTAAACTCAATCTAAAAGTTGTTAGGAACTAGCGATGTCAGGATGAAGATACCATCTTAGCCCTCAAGGAACTCAGATGAGAAGGGGATGCTGAGGATACAGCAAGGCAAGAGCAATGATAAACCTGGTCCCACATTGCACAAAAGCGGCCACCCCCACTCCCAGAGGTCTTGGAAGACCTGAAAGAGATGATATGGGTGCTGAGTCAAAAGTTGAGAAGGAGTGAGCCAAGCAAGAAGAGCAGTGGGATAAACTCAGCAATGAGAGAATTTTAGACAGAGGAAATACTAACACCAAATCTAATTGTCTTACAGTGCTGTGACACATGCTTTTCACAAAATCTCTTTGAACTCTAATAAGAAATATATAGTCTTTTTTTTTTTTTTTTAGAAATATATATTTAGTCTTGATCCCCCTTTTTGGCACAGAGCTCCTAAAACTTAGAATTTCCTAGTGTTGAGAATGTCTTTTGTAATGCTAATGAGAGGACTTTTGGACTTTGCCTAACGATGGGGGCTGGCTGTCATTGGAACCAATGCTTTGATGAGAGGGTTAGAACTTTCAGTCCTACTCCTCACCCCTGCAAGGCATAGGGGCTGGCAATTGAGTCATCTGCCAATCAGTCATGACAAAGTAATGAAGGCTCCATAAAAACCCAGAATGATGGAGTTAAGAGAACTTCTGGGTTGGTGACCACATGGAGGTCCTGGGACAGTGACATGCCTGAGAGGGAAGAGAAGTTCTACACCCTTTCCCACATACTTTGCTCTATGCTTCTCTTCCATCTGGCTGTTCCTTTTATAATAAACCAGTAATCCAGTAAGTAAAAGACTTTTCAGAATTCTGTGAGCTGCTCTAGCAAATAAATGGAACCCAAGGAGTGTGGGGGGTGGGTGTTGGAACTTCCAATTTATAGCCAACTGGTCAGAAGCACAGGTGACAACCTGGGCTTGTAACTGAAGTGGGAAGGAAGAAATGCAGGATATTCTTAAAGTAGAACCCTGAACTTATAGAATCTGATACTCTCTTTGGGTAGATAGTGCCAGAATTGAATTGAATTGTAGGGCACCCAGTTGGTGTCTCAACAATTATTGGTATGCAAACACCCCCTGCAACCCCCAGAAACACACACATCTGTTAAATTGGATCTGGAAGCTTTAAACTTTTGTGGCAATATGTTCATGAAAGCATCCCTATTTCTCAAAGAAGACAGTGGAGGTTAGAGAGGATAAGTGGCTTGCCCAAGTAGAAGTTGTTACACACCAGAACAAGGATTTAAATCCAGGTCAGTATCATTCCAGAGCCGAACTTTTAGTAGAGACAGGCTAGGCTGCCTTCCTTATGTGATGAGCAATAGCAGAGAGGTAGGTTTGTCCATGAGTACAAAGAATGTTGTTTCTGGATGGTGATGAGGAAAGCAAAGAATAGCTAAACATTACATGGAAGGTTTTGTGTACCATGTGAAGAGGTTGGATGTTATCCTGGGATAACAGGGTATTCAAAGGGTCTTAAGCAAAGAAATGCCAAGGTCAGATGAGTTTTACATCAATTTGTTTTCTTTGGTCTCACCACAGTAACATGAAATAAGACCAGAGACAAAAAGACTAGTTAGGAAACTTTAAAGGTAATCCAGAGAGGTGGTGGTGGGTGTCTAAACTACGTGGTAAGAGTTGAGATGGATCAAACTGGGGCAATTGGAGAAATAGTGGAGGGCTAACAGCAGGAATGGTGGATCCAGGGGTATAAAGAAGATGCAGCAAAAGTAGTTAGGGCATACTCTGAGTCATTAGTTTGAATGGGTGAATGTTGGTTCTCCAGTGGAAACAAGAATTTTCTGAGAAAATGAGTCAACATGCTGAGTGTCTATGACTTGAAACCATGAGTCTAATCTAATGCGATGGGTTCCTAATTGTATTAGCTATTTCCCATTTTTACAAAGTTACTTTGGATTGATTTTGAAATGCCTCATGGTTATACCTGTCACAGCTGGATTCAGATACTCAACCAAAGTCATGAATAATCTTTCAATTCCTCAGCTCAAATTTCCTTTGTTACCTCACTCTTGGGCTCCTTCACAGCAGTGATAATGGTTGGCAACTCCAGGTGATACTATCCACCAATCACCACAATCGAAGAGGCCCCTTGTTTTTTTTGTTTTTTTTGTTTTTTTTTTTTTACAATCATGCCAAGTCTTAAGGAGAAACTCTACAGCCCACATTGAGGCCACATGTCTGGCTCTGTAAAATCACTGAGTGGAATGAGGAGATTCTTGGAACGTGATTGTGGATTATGCATCCTTCTCTCTGGTGGGAGGAATAGAGTCAGGGAAATCCCTGAGAGGGAGTCCCAGTACCAAAAGAGGAGTTCTGTTTAATAGGCCAAAGCAACAGAAATTTACTCCATGGGAAAATATCCATCTGAGGTTGACAAAATGACGAGTGTGGAGGGAGAAGTCAAGGTTAGTTAAGGCAAGTTAACACTTGGAAGTCATCAGCAATGCATTAAAATTAAAGGAGACTATAAATGTTAAGATGATTACTAGGTCAAGGATGAAAGTACTTGGGGAATACTCTATAAGACAGGAAAAGGAACACGTAAACTAGAAATAAAACAAGGGAGAGGGGCAGCCCCGGTGGCTCAGTGGTTTAGCGCCGCCTTCAGCCGAGGGTGTGATCCTGGAGACCCAGGATTGAGTCCCACGTTGGGCTCCCTGCATGGAGCCTGCTTCTCCCTCTGCCTGTATCTCTGCCCCTCTCAGTCTCTGTGTCTCTCATGAATAAGTAAATAAAATCTTCAAAAAAAAAAAAAAAGAATCATGTGCTAAGGAATGTATGAACATTGTCTCATTTTAATTTTCACTACAACACCATAAGGAAGGGAGAAGATTTTTTTCCATATTAACAGAGGAAGAATTTAAATCTGACCTTTTTGTCTTGCCAGTGGCCAAACACAAACTGACAGATGGAGTTGGATTGGGACCTTTGGTTGTAAGACTCCAACCTCCCTTCTACCACAGAGAGTATGGAAATCCCCACTGAGGACAAAAGGGCTAAGGATGTATTCTGTTCCCAGGTGTTTTCTCCTCTCATTTGGGAGGATTGCACTTTTAAATACCTACTTGCTTCTTGGCAGTACATGCCTTTGTTCCACAAAAAACAAACAAAAAAACCCACCCCAAATTAAAAACAGTTCCAACCACTCTGGCTTCAGAAGAGTTTGTACTTAAACATTTGCAATCTGTCCTTGATTAAGTTTGTACAGACTTGAGAAAACCTAAAAGTATGAGAATAAGACCATTGGAATTCATCTCATAAGGGATCCAGTGATGGATTTCAAGAGGATCCAAAAAAAACCTTGGAGTTTGGATATAAAATCGTGTTTGCGCATAGAGGGCTTCTCTTTTGGGAACAGAACCATAGTTTTCTTTGAATTCTCAAAGGAATATAAGAGCCCAAATAGCCTCACTTTGCAGATGTAGAAATGGGTCAAATCACTTATACCCCATGGGCCTTGAAGCCACACCATGAGACCTCAGCAGAATCAGGTCTAGACCTTGAGTCTCTTGATTCCCAAAGCATGATACCTTCATGAAATCCCTAATTATAAGAATCTTGTGCTGAAAGAAAGGCTTTTGGCCCTGTGATCACCTATAGATTTTATGGCCAGCGGGGGAAGGGGGGTCTTGTAACGTCATTCCTTGAAAAATAAAATATTTTTATTAAATTGTCATATACAGGAACAGGGAATGTGAGGTACAGAATGGACTATTTCAGGGATGGGAACTGTGTAGGAAGAGGGGAACAAGGAAGAGGGAGGGGGGAAGGAGGGAGGAGGAAGGGGGTGGTGGGCAGGAAAACTTTGACAAGGAAATCCACATCAGCTGAGGCACTAAAAGAATAAGTATAGGAAGCATCTTGGAACAATCTCCAACAACCCTGTTTCCCAGAGTTAAGAGTCTCTCATGGTTTGTCCCCCTCTGATTTCTTCCCATTCCATCTTCCCTTCCTTCTATGATCCTCTGTGCTGTTTCTCATATTCCACATGAGTGAAACCATGTGATAATTGTCCTCTGAGTGACTTCTTTCGTTTAGCAGAATACCCTCTAGTTCCATCCACATCAATGTAAATGGTAAGTAATCATCCTTTCTAAAGGCTGAGTAATATTCCACTGTCTACATAGACCACATCTTCTCCATCCATTCATCTGTGAATGGACATCTAGGCTCTTTCCACAGTATGGCTACTGTGGACATTGCTACTATAAACATTGGGGTGCAGGTGCCCCTTCGGATCACTACATTTGTATCTTTGGGGTAAATACCTAGTAGTGCAATTGCTGGGTCGTAGGGTAGCTCTATTTTTAACTTCTGAGGAACCTCCATACTGTTTTCCAGAGGGTCTGAACCAGCTTGCGTTCCCTCCAATAGGGTAAGAGACCTCCCCTTTCTCCTTTCTGTGGTGTTCCTGACCTTAGAGGAAAAGCTCTGTTTTCCCCTATCAAGAATGATATTTTCATAGATGGTTTTTATGATATTGAGGTATGTTCCCTCTATCCCTACACTGCGGAAAGTTTTAATCAAGAAAGGATGCTGTATTTTGTCAAATTGGGTCAGTAGTCTTGATGCCGGTAAACAGACAAGGATTAGTCAAGGAGCAGTTGGTGTGCATTTCCTCACTTTAGTCCTTCAGTAGAGGGACAGTAGTAGGACCCATGTTGAGGGGTGCTGGTATTTGCTTGGGTTTGAGTCCATCATGTGGTTCCCTGGGCTCTCTCAGAAACTTGTTCATGCTCTTGTTGTTTTATTTTTTATTTTTAAAAGATTTATTTATTTATTCATGATAGAGAGAGAGAGAGGCAGAGACAAAGGCAGAGGGAGAAGCAGGCTCCACGCCAGGAGCCCAACGCGGGACTCGATCCTGGGGCCTCAGGATCATGCCCTAGGCCAAAGGCAGGTGCTAAACCACTGAGCCACCCAGGGATCCCGCTCTTGTTGTTTTAAATGTTTCCCTAGCTCCAGTCTTCCTCCTCCTCTGCACTGTGGCCAAAGTCCTCTCTCTAAAGTCTCTCTTTCCACAACTTGCTACTGAATCCCACCTGGTCAAGTCCTGGCTCCTAAGTGTGACCCACCAGACTCTTGTGTCATGGTGCTGCATTCTCACAAAGGCTCCTCTTTCTTTTTGCAATCTTTTAAAATTTTGATATAATTTCAAAATCACAAAAACATTACAAAAATAGTATAAAGGATTCCATATAGTTTTTACCCAGATTCACCAAGCATTTATGCTTCCTGTTTCACTAAGTATATATATTTATTTACATATATAATCATATGTGGATACCTATATATACATTTTTTCTTAAGATTGAATCCTAGTTCACATATGTATGTGGGTTTCAGAGGTAGAATTTAGTCATTCATTTGTTGCATATAACACCTTGTTCTCATTACATCAAGTGCCCTCCTTAATGCCCATCACCCAATTTTCCCCATCCCCCTCCTTTTCTCCAGCAACCCTCAGTTTCTTCCCTATAGTTAAGAGTCTCTCATGGTTTGCCTCGCTCTCATTTTTCCTTCCTTTCCCCTAGGCTTATCTGTTTTCTTAAATTCACATATAAGTGAAATCATATGGTATTTGTCTTTCTTTATTTTGCTTAGCATAATACCCTCTAGTCCCATCCACATTGTGGCAAATGGCAAGATTTCATTCTTTTTGATGGCTGAGTAATAGTCTGTTACACACACACACACACACACACACACACACATCTTTAGCCATTCATCAGTTGATGGACATTTGAGTTCTTTCCATGTTTTGGCTATTGTAGATAGTGCTGCTATAAACATTGGCGCGCGTATGCCCCTTCAAATCACTATTTTTGAATCCTTTGGTTAAATACCTGATAGTGCAATTGCTGGATCAAAGGGTAGCTCTATTTTTAACTTTTTGAGGAACTTCCATACTCTTTTACAGAGGGGCTGTACCAGTTTGCATTTCCACCAGCAGTGTAAGAGGGTTCCCCTTTCTCCATGTCCTTGTCAACATCTGTTGTTTCTGGAGTTGACTTTAGCCACTGTTTGAGGTGGTAGCTCATTGTGGTTTTGATTTGTATTTCCTTGATGATAAAGAATATTGAGCATTTTTTCATGTACACATTTTTTCTAAACTATTTGAGAGTGAGTTAAAGACTTCAAAGTTCTTTATCCCTAAGTGTGCCCAATTGTATTTCCTAAGAGGAACATTTTCTTACATAACCTCAGTATAATTATCACATTTAGGAAATATTCATGTTAAATTTCCTGATTTATACCCAGCTAATGTTTGCTATATACTTACTATAACAGGTTCTGTACTAGAAATAGTACATGGGTTGTTGGGAGGCTTAGTGAAATAATCTAAGAGGTTGGTACTTTTACTATCCCAATGTTATAGACAAGGGGTCCCAGACTCAGCACACAGCTGGGAAGTGGCCAAGCTCATGGGTGACCCCAACCCACTCATTCCCCAGAGGTTGGGCTCCTAACTACTCTTCTGCCTTCCCAGGGTTCCAGTGGCTTTTGTTATCCATTCCTTTCACTTTTGATGCCTATTCAAATCCTACCTGACCTCTAAAGTTTAGTTCAATCCTTTCAAATAGGTCTTAGTGAATCATGCAAGGCAATTTTGAATTCTTCTTCGATATCTTGAGTTTCCATTTGGAAAATGAGGTTTAGGAGATGAGAAATAAAAGAAGCCCAAGAAAACATATCTAGAAGAATGTAGCATTTTTCTAAATGTGTTTCCTAAGGCAAGGAAACAAAAGCAAAATAAACTATTGGGACTACACCAAAAGAAAAAGCTTTTGCACGGTAAAGGAAACCATCTACAAAAAGTAAAGGTAATCTGCTGAATGGGAGAAGATACTTGCAGATGATGTATCTGATAAGGGTTTAATATATATATGTATGTATACATATGTGTAGAATTTATATAACTCATCAAAAATAATCAGATTAAAATGAGATCTGAATAGACATTTTTCCAAAGAAGACCTACAAATGGCCAATAGACACATAAAGATGCTCAACATCAATCATCATCAGGCAAATACAGATCAAAACCACAGTGAAATATCACCTTACATCTCTCAGAATGGCTAGTATCAAAAAGATAAGAAATAACAAGTGTTGGGAAGGATGTGGAATGAATGGAATTCTCATGCACTGTTGGTAGGATTGTAAATTTGTGCAGCCACTGTAGAAAACAGTAAGGAGGATCCTCAAAAACTAAAAAATAGAATTATCATATGATCCAGTAATTACACTTGTGGGTATTTCCAAAAGAAAACAAAAACACTAATTTGAAAATATATATTCACCCTCAATGTTTATTGAAGCATTATTTACAATAAGCAAGATATCGAAGCAGCCTAAATAAACTTTGATAGATGAATGGGATAAAGAAGATGTGAGATACACACACACACACACGGAATGGAATATTACTCAGCCATGAAAACTGAGATCTTGCTATTTGGGATAACGTGGATGAACCTAGAGGGTACTATGCTAAGTGAAATAAGCCATACAGAGGAAGACAACGACCATATGATTTCATGTATCCGTGAAATCTAAAAACCAAATGAAAAAACCAGACCCTTATATTTAGAGAACTTTGGTAGCAGGAGGGGTGGGTAGCAGGAGGGAAATGGATAAAATAGATAGAGGGTATGGGTAAGTACAAACTTTCAGTCCTAAAATAACTCACAGAAATGAAAAGTACAAAATAGAGAATATAGTAAAAAAAATATTGTAATAACGTTGCTTGGTGACAGATGGTGATTATACTTATCATGATGAGCACTGAGTAATGCATAGGATTGTTGAATTGATGTTGTACATCTGAAACTAATATATCATTTTACGTTATACTTCACCGATTTTTTTTTAAAAAGTCTACTCGCCAAAAAGGGAAAATAGAGGAAGCAAATGATTTTTAAATACTCTCCTAGGAATTGAATCTCTGATAATTCCTATGCTTACACACCAGATGGCAGTGTTCAATTAGTGAAAAGAAAAATCCCAGGCTAAGCTTGTTGTATAAGATAAAGGCATTTATCTAATTCTAAATTGTTTTCAGACTCCTCAGAGCTTCTTGAAGTCACTTTGGAAACTATGAACAGTTGTTATTGGTACTACTGTATTCTAACAGCAATCTTGAGACTGGGGACATGTGGATTGACTTTGCATCTATGACAGGGAAACTCATCCCAGCAAGTACAAATGGAAAGACAGGGAGTGTATAAGTGGCTGGCCCAGGATTAGGATTGGAGGTGTCCTGGCTTATAGTTTAGTGTCTATAGAATTATACTTATGCAAACTAAGGAATATTAAAGGTTTTTTAATCCCAATCTTCCTCTCAGACAAGAAATGCTTCTTGTCCATTGGCCCACACTCTTGCTCAACCTCCAGTGTATGTTCCATGTTCCTAAAGTATCTCAACATAACTGTTCCCAAGGTGGTCTAAGGACAACAGGTGGATACAAGTAGAAGGAACAAACCAAGAAAAACCAGAGAGAAGTCAAGTCCTGTAATAGTAGTTATTTTCAAGAATTATTTTTCAGAGTGAGGCTCCCTTTATGAAAATGGATTCTATTTTTCTATTGGCCTTTTAGATTTTTTTTTTCATTTTTAAATTGTTGATCTAGGAGTTACAATATCCATCCTTGACTTTTCTTAGAGTTGGTATTGTACTACTTCACAAAATATATACAAATCTTGTAAATATGTATGTCCATCCACCACCATCCTTTTTTAAAGGTTTATTATATGTATTACTTGAGCATGCATTATAAACCTAAGACAATGATATAACTTACATAGTTCTATGTATTAAAAAGAAACTAAATAAAAATAGGCTTTAATATTTAAATATTAATCCTTTCCAGCAATGCTCTTTATTCCTTCCTTTTAAGTTCTCCTCTGGTCTTCTTTCTTTTCAATCTGAAGAACTACCATTTCTTGTACTGTGATAAAGGAATACTGACAATGAATTCTCTTATCTGAAGTAGTCTTTATTTTACTTTCATCCTTGAAGGACACTTTCGCTCAATATGGAATTCTAGGTTGACAGTGGTTTCTTGCCGTACTTTTTGTTATAGACCTAAAGACAGGCCTACTATCATTTTTGATCAGTGATAATGTGAATCCTCATTCCTTAGTATATATTTTTCTCCATAGCCTTACAAAATTCTTTTTATCTTTGTGGCAAGATGAGCCTAGCCATGGTTTTCATGTATTTATCCTACCTACAGTTTACTGAGCTTCTTAGAGCTGCACAATTGCATCTTTCTCCAAATTTGGGAAAACCCAAAAAAACCAAACCCAACCATCTCTTCAAATATTTTCCTGCCCAGCTCTCTCTCTTCTTTGTAATCCTAGGATTACAATTAATCCTACAATATCTTTTGATATTTTTCCACAAGTTCTTAAGGCTTTCCATTTTCCCCCCCAAGATTTTTCTCCATTTTTGAGTTGTATAATTTGAAAACTATATTGAATTTTTAAAATTGTATAATTTGAAAATATTGTTATCAACTCCAATAAATATACTTAAAGCAAAAAGCACTAATAGAAATTCTCCATCATGATTTTTTTTTTTCATTATGGACTTCTATCTGGGAGGAAATCTGCCTGTGTATAGAGCTCCTTGGCACTGGACATGGATGGAGCTTGCAGCTCATCACTGTAATACACTTTTTTGGATACTACTCCCTCATCTAAGTCTTCCTGTATTTCATTTAAAAAAAAGGAGGAGATTTCTATTAAATACACAAGATAACACTGAATAAAACTACAAAAGCAGCAGAAAATGAAAGGCATTTGTAACTCTTGCAAGACTTCCATGAGCACAGTAGAGCATCTTACCTTCCCAGGAAGACTGTGTTCAAGTTTCAAGAACCCTGTCTTGGTTCTGGCTGCTCTGGATGGAAAAATGGCTTTTTACTTAGCTCCATCTGAGAAGAGTGTTGGCCCCAACTCTCTATCCAGGAGAGGAGGAGAAGGAAGAAAAGAAGGAAGGGGTTAAGAAGGGGGTGGGTGTATGGTACCCAATCCAGGGTACTTCCCAGGCTTGCATTGTCAGGAGGTAAGGAGGGGCCAGAGGCACATGAGGCACAAGGGAATGACCAAGCCATTCCTGAGGTTCCTGTGTTTGGTAGGCCTGACAGGACTGGAGACTCAGGCCTCAAAGATAGGACACTGATATGGCTTCTGAAGAGTGCTTCGAGTGTAGGTGAACAGAAGAAATGGCCCTGGGAGACTAGGAACCACAGCAGCTCTGGTTACCTGTCAGAAGTGTGATTGTATCCACTATGATAGCACTGGAGATGGTCTTTCTCCAACGTGGGCTCACACCACCCTAACTAGGGCCCAAGGCCTCTAGATGTAGAAGGATGCATTACATTGACACTGAAGGCCAGGAAGGGGGACCACATGTACAATTCTGCAGGGGAGAAAAAGGTGTTTGAGGGGCACAGAGATACTATGGGGTTTTAGCCCCCTGAGGAGCTATTACTGACTTTTTTTTTTTTTGTCTCTGAAAAAAGGAAAGTACTCTAGAGCTTAGAGGTCTGTTCACCTGTGGGAAAAACATGCTGCTTATAAGTGGGGATGAGGGCAGGGAGAGCGGATGTAGGAGAGCGGTCCTCATTAACATTTTTTTTAATTACTGTTTAGAAACAGAAGTAGAGGAATATAATGGACTACTGTTGCTATTTTTCTGTATTTAAAATTTTGTAAGACATACAGATATTGGTAAGACCTTCCCTTCCCTCACCCCTCTGCTCTACCACAGCCAGGCTGATATATTATCTTGGGGTGATTTTAGGTATAACATTTATGTGATCCATGTTCCACTTAAGTTTCAAGCTTCTCATAGCCCTTTTTTCCCTTTTTGTGCAAGTTAATGGAATTGCTTTGATTACTCCCTAAAGTTTCTGCATGAGAAAAGGGAAGATCCTGTTTGGGCTCAAACCCCCTTGGCATTCCTGCAGAGCTACTGCATAAGAAATTAAGGTATGCAGATGGACAATAAACCCAGTATTAGTGATCCTGAAGGCTGGTGAGGAAGGCTTCAACCCAAGATTGGGGGGCGGGGGTGGTGGTGGTGGTGGTGGTGGATAAGATTATGAGGTAAAAGGAAATAATTATATTTTAATTCATGTTCACATAACACATTAAACCATTTGATAATTCGAATTGTTCAGTGAATTTGGATTTAAAAGAATCAGGGAGAAAACAACTATCAGTATGAAATGAAAATGCAAATGCATTTTGGATCTAATTTCATGCAAAACTTCGGATTTAAAAAAAAAAAAAAGAAAGAAAGAAACTACCTTAAATAGAATGCTATTAACACTTGCTTCAAAGGTCAGAAAACTTTTATTAACATTTAAGATTATGAAAGCGTGAATAGATGTTCAGAGTGTAATAAAACTAATATCTTTACAAAATGAAAAACTCTTGTATTGCAAATTATGTAGCTCTAAGAATTATGCCATTTACCTTAAAACTTCATTAGGATGGTGTATTATATAGTTCTCTGACATTCTTAAATTCGTAACAGATTATATTGTTCTTTAAATTAACCTTTATTTTCTAAAATGCCGAATTGGCTTTGGTGACTCAGACCGCTACAATACTGGGATTAAATTTGTTTTCTGGGGATTTCTAAGAAAAAGGAAATAATTTCTGCTTTCTTTTCCTGAATTATGTTCATAGCCATTAGACTGGCAATTTGTACATGTGTCCTGGTGCATTCTTGTTCACATATATCTGTTATATCTGTTCATAACCCTCAAGATGATTAAAATCACTGTATTATAAACACTAAGAATGCATGTGCACATGTATGTGTGTATATTAACATACATTAAAGTTAATGCTTAAGAAGGAATAATGTCTCCAATGGAGAAGAGAGGGCTGGTAAATCAGAAAAGAAATTAGGCTTGATAAATATGCTCCACTCAGGAGGTACGATTTATTTGAAAGTGATTCTTTGGCTATTTTTTTTCTCTCACAGACTTTAATTTTCTTTTGGGGATGTTGGATTTAATTTCAAGCACAGGGAATCCACCTAAACATGAGATTCCAAAGACAAGCAAAAGAGGTATATAGGTCCTTCCCATCATAAAGGAGGGTAGGGGACCAGGACTTCAAAGGGAAGAAAGACAATTGACAGGAAGATGAGGAGTCCATGTTTGGTGAGCAAACATTTGTTGGGCCATCCAGGAACAAAGGGGCACAGCGAAGAATTTTAACACACTTTACTTGTTTCCTCTGTCTACCACCCCTAGTTCCTATTAAAATGTCTATGGTGATAGCTCCCTTCCTGAAGCAGGTCTTCTATCTAAATTCTTTTAGGCAGTTAGGGGAAAGTCATGTTTCCTCCTGAGTCTTCTGGGACTTGATTGTTTTCAGTTTAAAATAATGCACATGTCAAAGAATCATCTCCTCTTAACCCCTCCAGGGCCTAATTTACTTGACTCAGAAATCAAAGGAGTAACAAAAGGAAAGAAGGCACCCAGTTCGACAAGCTGTGCTGGACTTCCGTGCTTTGGAGAAGGGGAGGTAGTTAAGCTGGTAACACACCAAGTAGGCCATTCCAAAAAGGAAAAGAAGAGGGGAGGGAAACTTTAGGCATACTTACTGATGGGGAGAGCTTGGTTCTTGTCTCAGGGAGAAGAAGAACGAATTTCTTGGACACGGGAGAGTAAGTAAAGGGATAGAAGTTTATTAAGCAAAGATACAGAGAAAGCTCTCAGAAGTGAGAGGGGTCCTGACAGGATTGCCACTGAGGGCTTATAGGTTTGGTCTTTTATTGAAAGCGAACTAGGGAACCTAAATCCTTTTAACATTATCTATAGATATCACCATTGAGTAAGGACTAGTGATAACATCTTTAATGGCTTATTTCTTTTTTAGGGTCTGGTAATTCTTTGTTGGTCACAAGTAGATGATATAACAAGACACCCTCCCCACTCACACCTAGAGCAGAGCAGGGTGGTCTGGCTTGTTCCCTTATCTCTGGTTTCCTTACACCTCAGCATTTTAGGGATTTTTGTGAGCCTGCTTCCTTGGCCCCCTGCCTAGACCCTTTGTCCCTAATTCATTAGGGTCAGGGTTGTAGATAATCTACAAACAGATGCTACCCAAGACCCGGAATGGTCAGAGGCAGAGTTAATGCACACAGCTACCTGTGTGACAAGAAGACAAAAGGACTGGTAGTGTTGGGGAGAAGGAGAGTTATAGGCCATAGAATCCCAGATTAAAATTTGTGATAGGGTTAGTATTTGCCTGATCTACCACTAAAGGAACATGCAGCAAACACACAAAATAGGATTATAAGAACCCAAGCAAAATCTATTCTAGGATGCTGAGGTGGAAAAAGTTTTTTATTAGTGGAAAATATTATTTGGGGCACCTGGGTGGCTCAGTTGGTTAAGTGTCTGCCTTTGGGTTGGGTCATGATCCCAAGGTGCTGGGATGGAGCCTCACATCAGGTTCCCTGTTGAGCTGGGAGCCTGCTTCTCCCTCTCTCTGCCTCCCTCTGCTTGTGCTCTAATAAACAAATCTTAAAAAAAAATGAAAATAAAAAAGAATATTTTACAAAGACTGGGGTGGAAGCAATGTCATGCTGGAGCTTCTCCTGAGTTAAGTATGTAAGGCAGCACTGTGATCCCACAATCTGACAGGGTGGGAGAATTTATACCACAAAAAGTGGCAAATAATACAAACCAGAACTTTTTTCCCCTGGAGAGTAGCATTTACCAGCACACTAGTGGATGAAAGCCTTGGAATTTTTATGTTGCTGATAAAAGTCACAACTTTTTTTCTTAGAAAGTACCCTAAAGTTCAATTTGACAACTTGATTTTTAGAAGTGAACACTGTCATAAAAATAGGATTAAATTTATTGTGGGAGGGGATGCTAAAACCTGGGAACAAATGATTTTTAAAGAGATCCAATAAAAGAACAGTCAATGCTATTAAGGCAATCATCTTCTATAGTTAGATTTGGCAACATAACATTACATATATTGATTGTAGGATTAAAACTTTCTATGGTCCCAATGTTGGAATCCCTTAGTTATTAGTATCTTTAGGTCAGTAACACTAAATAAGTTCTGTGGAAGACCCATTTACTAGAGTGGTGTCACTGTGAACATAAATTGCCCCTAAAAGACTGGGCTGGGAAGATGGTGGCAGAGGAGTACCCTAGGCTCACCTTGACCCATGAATACAACTAGATCAAATCATCGTATATACTCCAGAAATCAATCTGAAGATGGAAAGAACAAACTCCAGAGTTAAAGGGGTAGAAGAAGCCACGCAGAAGAAGGTAGGAAGTGTGGAAAAGTAGTTTGGGGGAGACAGGGACCATGGCCACTGTGGTGGGGAGGGAGATGCAGCAGCTGAGAAGGGTGAGAGACACTAGCACACAGGGGAGTGCATGGTGGGGGGGGGGGATGAATAACCATAACAATTGGCTCTAGGGTGAGAGGGCCAGCATTTCCTAATTCTAGCTACCTGTGAGGTTTAAAGCCTGGAGTGTTAAAAGTAGGTAGGCTTGGTTCTGGAAGAGCTCAGAGGACATTGGAACTGTTCTTGGAGAAAAGACAAGCAAACATCCCACAGACTTACAGTACAGAAACAGTGATTTGATGAGCACCTGGGGCACACAGTGGGGAGGTTATTTGCTGATCTTGGAGTATGTCCCAGAGAGGCAGCTTTCACAGAGAGACCCCTCTGGGAACAAAGGAACTGTCAGTTGCCATTTCCCTCCCCTGGCCCTCAGCATAAGCCCAGGGCCACCCGTGGGAATCAGTGCAGCACCAAGATTCCCTACCTCACTTGCTTACACCAAGCCCTGCCCCCTTCCCTCCTCCAGAAAAACTGCCCTTCCCAGTCATATTTGCCTTAGTCCCACCATGGTAGGCCCCCACCCCCAGAAAGCCAGCCAAAAGCCCTGCCAACAATGTATCTCCCAAACCAGGAGTTTTGTGAGGCCTCAGGTCTGGCAGCAGCAACAGGTCTCATTTCACAGGCAGACCAGAGCGCCTAGTTACAATGCACCACATTAGTCCAGGAGCCAAACACTGCCCACAATAGGCAAAGAGAGCCTCTGCAGATGACTGGCCTGAAGGATAAAGCAGCCAAGACAAAAGAGCAGAGAACATGTAACACACATTGGAGACATTCCTGAAAATGCCAGACTCTGGGGAACAGAGGTCACTACAGGACCTCTTCTTCATAAGGCTATGATCCTCAAGAGCAGGAGATGTAGCTGATTCTCCTAACATAGAAATAATCACAGAGGTTTAGACAAAATGTGAAGACAGAGGTATATGTTCCAAATGAAAGAAAAGGAAAAGGCCACAGCCAGAGATCTAAGCAAAATAGATATAAGTAACATGCCTGATGGAGAACTTTTTTAAAAGACTGAATTTATTTGAGAGAGAGAAAACATGCACACAAGCAGGGGCGGAAGGAGGGCAGGGGGAGAACCAGACTCACTGCTGAGCAGGGAGCCCAAGAACATGGGTCTTGATCCCAGGACCCTGAGATCATGACCTGAGCCAAAGGCTGATGCTTAACTAACTGAGCCACCCAGGCACCTTCTGATGGAGAAGTTAAAGCATTGATCATAGGATATTCACTGTACCTGAGAAAAGAATAGAGGACATTAATGAGATTAATAAAGAGCTCAATAAATGAAATGAGAAATATGCTTGATGGAATGAATAGCAGGTTGGAAGAAGCAAAGGAATAAATTAGTGACCTAAAGACAGTAATGGAAAGTAATCAAGCCAAACAAAAGAAAAAAGAATTATGCAAAACAAGAATAGACATAGGGGACACAGTGAGCCCATCAAACATAATAACATTCATATTATAGGAGTCCCAGAAGAAGAGAAAAAAGGGGGCAGATACTTAGAGGAGCAAATATAGTTTAGAGGTCTATATTACCCAGAGATGACTGGGTGGCTCAGTTGAGCATCTAACTCTTGATTTTGGCTCAGGTCATGATCTCGTGGTCGTGGGATTGAGCCCCGTGTTGGGCTCTGCCCTCATTAGGGGGGAGTCTACTTTAGATTCTCTCTCTCCTCTCCCCCCTCTTCCTGCTCATGTATATGCACTCTCTCAAAATAAATAAGTCCAACAAAAAAATGTCTCTACCACCCTAAATAATCTACACATTCAATGCAATTCCTATCAAAATACCAAGATCATTTTTCACAAAACTAGAAACAACCCCAAAATTTATATGGAACCACAAAGATAGCCAAAGCAATCTTGAAAAAGAAAAGCAAAGCTAGAGGCATCACAATTCCAGACTACCAGTTATATCACAAAGCCGTAGTAGTCAAAATAATATGGTACTGGCACAAAAATAAACACATAGATCAATAGAAAACAATAGAAAACCAAGAAATGAACCCACAATTATATGGTCAATTAATCGTCAACGTAGCAAGAAAGAATAAACAGTGAGGAAAAGACAGTCTTCAACAGTGATATTGGAAAAATTGGACAGAAACATACAAAATAATGAAACTGGACCACTTTCTTATACCATATCCAAAAGTAAATTCAAAATAGATTAGAGACCTAAATGGGAGAAATGAAACCATAAAAATCTTAGAAGAAAGCACAGGTAGTCACTTCTGACATAAGCTATAGCAACTTCTTTCTAGATAGGTCCACTGAGGCAAGGGAAACAAAAGCAAAAATGAACGAGGAGGACTACATAAAAATAAAAAGCTTCTGCACAACAAAGGAAATAAAACTAAAAGACAACCTACAGAATGGGAGAAGATATTTGCAAATGACATATCTGATAAAAGATTAGTATCCAAAATATGTAAAAGGACTTGTAAAACTCTACACTCATAAGATAAATAACCTAATTAAAAATGGGCAGAAGGGCTGCATGGGTGGCTCAGTCAATTAGGGGTCTCATTCTTGATTGCAGTTCAGTTCTTGATCTCAGGGTCATGATTTCAAGCCCCACATTTGACTCTATGTTGGGTATGGAAAAAAATAATACAAAAAATAAATAAGTGGGCAGAAGACATGAGCAAACTTTTTCAAGGAAGATGTAGAGGTGGCCAACAGACACATGAAAAGATGCTCATCATCACTTATCAGGGAAAGGCAAATTAAAACACAATGAGATATCACCTCACACCTGTCAGAAGGGCTAAAATAAGCAACACAAGAAACAGTAGGTGTTGGCAAGGATATGGAGAAAGGGGAACCTCTTGCACTATTGGTGGGAATGCAAATTGGCATAGCCACTGTGGAAAACAGTATGGAGGTTCCTCAAAAAGTTAAAAATGGAACTACTCTACCATCCAGAAATTACACTACTGGAGAATTTACTCAAAGAATAAAAAAGCACTAATTCAAAGGGATACATGCACCTCTATGTTTGCTGCAGCATTATTTACAATAGCTAAACTAAGAAAGCAGCCTAAGTGTCCATCAAAAGGTGGATGGATAAAGATGTGGTGTGTGTATATATATATACACACACGTATGTATACATGATGTGATATTACACAGCCATAAAAAAGAATGAGATCTTGCCATTTGCAACAACATGGATGGGACTAAAGAATATAATCCTAAGCAAAATCAATCAGAGAAAGAAATACCACATAATTTAACTTGTATGTGGAATTTAAACTAAACAAGCAAAGGAAAAAGAGGCAAACCAAGAAACAGACTCTTAACTATGGACAACAAACTGATGGTTACCAGAAAGGGGGGGGGGATGGGTGGTATAGGTGATGGATGATTAAGGAGTGCACTTGTCATCATGAGCACTGGGTAATTAAAAACTTAAAGCACATGTTTGTGTGACCTGCCACAAATAAATTACCCCTAGTCATGACCCACTGGCTTTCATGAAAAATTCTTGAAACCTGCTAAAATGTGGCTGCACATTTTAGCATGTCTCTCCTATGGCCACCTGTGGGATTGTGTGCATGCAGCAGCAAAGGCTGCAGCAGCAATGCCTGTCCATTCTCTCCTGCTTCAGATGACCCAGGGCAGAGTGGCTGACAAGGTGTTGGAAAAAACACCTCCTCAGTGCGTGGTTTGAGAAGGCAATGCCCCTGAAGTCACCTTGCATTGCTGTTTTCTCACAAATTATCAGTGAAGCTGACCATACAATCTTGCAAAAGGTTATAAGTGTTGTGGGGAGACTGAACTAACCACTTAAAGACAGCCCAACAGCAAGTAACAAGCACAACAAATAGCAGTTGCTAAATGGGTTCTTAGGTAACTAGTTCCTAGTAGATACTCTATCAAAACCTAGAGTTGACCAGAAAAAATTCCCGAGTTCTTTCCTAAGACAAAGAGTGGCCTTAAGAAAATCTTTAGTAGAGATGGCAGTGAATCTTTGTCAGAAGGAAGGTCACCGCTTAATATAGTCAAAAGAATACAAAAAAACCCAATTCTTATTGAAAAGTTTAAACATAAAATAGAAGACTATAACCCCCATGCATCCATCATCAGCTATAACAATTTTCATCTTATGCCTAATCTTATTTCATCTCAATCTCAGACACGAACCAACTCTACTGCTGGATTATTTTAAAGCAAATTCCAGAAGCACACCATCCCACCTGCAAATTTGCTATTCTATAGTTCAAATAAAAATAAATAAGGGCCTTAGAAAATAAGTCCAAAGATATTAAAATACATGAACAGTTCAAGATTGTGAAAAAGAAAACCTTAGACCCAAAATGGTGTCACTTAGGCCAAGTCACCAAACCAGGGCTTAATACCTGAACTGCTTGTACATTGATTCTCCCTCTAGAAATGCAGTCTTAACTGGCAAGTCAGGAATTTTCTGGTCAACACCAAAGAGGACCATGTCACATGGCCCTCTCTATCCTCCAAAGGAAAATGAGATAATCCACCTGGTAAGACCCTTCTGTCCCCAAAGGAAGGTGACCTCACTTGAAATAATTTTTTCCTGTATAGGACTTCCCTGTCCTTTTACTAAGATTTTATCTATTTGAGACAGAGAGAGAGCATGAGCCAGAGAGAAGGTATGCAACAGGGGCAGAGGGAAAGGGAGAAGCAGACTCCCCACTGAGCATGGAGTCCAACGTGGGCCCATCACAGGACCCTGAGATCATGACCTGAACTTAAATCGGACACAATGGAGATACCCAGGTGCCCCCTTGTCCTGCTTTTAAAAATCTTTCCCTTTATGTAGGTCTTTGGAGTGCCCCCTACTGCTGGAAGGGATGCGGCTCAATTCATGAATCACTTAAAGCTAACTAGATCTTCAAATTTACTAGGTTTAATTTTGTTTTTTAACGTTATGAAATAACTAGTTTCCCCAATGGTCTTATAAGTGTCCATTCATGGTTGGTATGTTTGAGTCAGATTCAAGCAACAGCCACTCATGACCCCTGTTTGATAACACTTAAATTCCGTTTAATCTGTAACTGTCTTCTCCCCCAACCCCCATCTTTTTCTTCCCTGGGATTTGTTGAAAAAATGGGATTGACTCGTAGAATTTCCTTCGTTGCAGATAAGACTGTTTCCCTGTCTCAACGTGTTTGTATTAGGACCAATTTCGAAAAGCGGAACTTTTGTGGAAGTGACTTATTGTGAAAGTGCTTTTAGAAGAGGAGAATGCAATGGGGTGGGGAGGGTGCAGGATATGGAAGGCAAATCGCTAAGCAGATATCAGGTCTCAGCTGGAGACTAGCTTCAGGTCTGGCCCCATAAAGTTGGTTCCCCTTTCAGGCGAGGGGCCAGATTTTAGCTAGCTCTCCCATGTCAATCCCCAGCTACAGGTACCCTGAGTGGGTGGGCGTGGTAACCTCTCTGGCAAGAATTCACTTCTGCCTGTAGGTAATTCTCCAGAGCATTCCTTCTCTTCTGGGTTTCTTGAAAACTATACTTAAATCTAGTGGCTTAATTCATATCAGGTTTTATTTTTGATAAGACTGTGTGCTTCCTCTTGTACCACATCACAGGGTGCTTTGTATCTGCTTATTTTACAAAACCATTTATGCACAACTCCGGTGCTATTGTTTCTGCCAGAAGTGGATTTAACCACTTTCACATTGTGAGGGAAGTTGGCTTAACAAAGAATGAGAGTCAGGTTTCATTTAGTTTAACAGTGTGTATGCTTTTCATGTGTAATTTATAACCCATTATAATCCACACGAATGTAGAGTATTTGTGTGGGAAAATCTGTTTTCCAGAAAGAGCTGTAAAAATGAGTTCATTCTTTGAGGTTTTTCCAGATGCCTAGCTGGGAAAACTCAGTTGAAATCGGCTTAAAAAAATCATCCAGTCCCCCACTTAACTGCAGAATCTGGAATAAAGTCTGAAATGTAGCTAGACCCAAGCCCTCAAAGGTGTCAGAAATAATTTTTACTGGCTCCATATTGGGTTTCCTTTTCTCTGTGGATGCAGTGTTAACCAGGTTCACTCTGCAACCTTCAACATCCTCAGGTTTGTATCTTATCCTTTCTTCAATCCCAGAATATTGGGTGTCACTCTGCTTGGAAATCTGGTAAGAAATTCTGTTGCTTGTGATTTGAGTCTCATACCATGATGGTGTAGAAGATGGGATTATCAAATCACCCTCATGAGAATCACAGCTCTTAGCCAGGACCAAGCTTTACTAACAGTTTCAAGGATAAGAATCATCAAAAGGCACAAGTCAAACAAGGATAGCTCGCCACTTTAGGACATTCTCTGGCCAAGATCTCACAGCTGAGGTCTCGGATATGTACACTCACATAACTTACACAAAAGGACTGTTGCATCATGAAACGTGCATTTTAAATTCCAGGATTTAAGCAGGCTTCAGGTGGCAGAGGAATCCCCCGCCCCCCGCATAAACTCCCAAATTTCCCTTTTGTTTAGAATAAGCAATTTTATATGGATTGCCTATGGAATAATTTTTATTCGGGCATACCCAAGGAATCTCCTGCCAAAAACAGTTGGTGGTTTGCCAGGCCCATCATTAGGACATTTATGAGGATTTAAGCAGGTAACCATTCTTTCTTAGAGGTGTTCTCCATTAAAGAAATGCATTGCAGACCTGCTTATGACCATTTCTCTCCAATAAGTCACTGAGGCCATTGCTAGGACCAGGGACTAAGATTACCTGATTGAGGAAACCATGGACGAAGGAAGAGCAGAAAGAGGAACACTGGATGCTAAGCAAACAAAAATAAATGTCCACCACCATGTCCTAACAAGGATCCAGGTGACCTCAGTGTGGACCTTCTAACTTTCCTGTTTTGTCATGAAGATTTGTATATGTTGGGAGAATATTAATGGGGTATGGCAAATTTTCTCTGAAGCCCAAAAGATGTCAGCCAGTCATTGTACCTCCTCCTTTCCGATGGGATGTAAAAGAATCAACTATTTCTTATTTCAGACAGTATGGTGGCCATGGAAGTGTGCCACTCAGATCTCTTTCAAGAGGCCCTGCTGCAGGAAACATGGAAGTGCCAAATCAATGGTTATATACCATGTACCTAAAACCTTGTTAATCTGCTTTAGTAAAGAGGGACTCCTATTTGGTTGAGCTTGTGGCAGTTGTGGTCATCCCTCCGGATCCATTTTTTTCCCCTTTCCAGGAGCCAGAGTGATAAATTATATGGAAACATAACAGACACCACAGCAGCATCCTTTGGATCTTGGACTATCAAAGATAATGTTGTACTACAAGGCAACCCTGGGGGCATGGTGGACATTGTGCCAACATGATCTGCAGCTAAGAGCCACAGAAGGCCTGAGAAGTAAAGTCTGTTAATAGCACCCCTAACATCTAAGACACACCCATCCTTGAATCGATCTGGGCAATGCATCTCTGTCCATCAGTCACTTGAAGCCAAATAAGCTGGAGATGCCAAAACCACCTTGGAAGATTGAAGAAAGGGTCAAAAGGCTCAGATATGCAGAAACTTTAGATTTTTTTCATGTGAAAGCAGAAATCCTACCAGGTTTGTTTCTAGGAGGGCCCAAAGAATACTCCCTCACTAAAGCAATAGGAATATGCTGGTGATGTGAGAATTGACACCACTAAGCAACTCACGGTGACTGTCCTCCTCAGGACATGCCACAGTTGAATGGCGTTTGAGTGTATGAAGAGGCTATAGCATGCAGGCATTGGTAGAGGCAGGTTGTAGCATGTAACCATGAGAGGCAAAACTGATGTAATTACTCTAACAGGGAACACAAGATCCTTGAGCCATGAGGATCTGTGGCAATAGCTTCTATTCCATGGTGAACTTGAGTGTAAGATAGATGGGCCCCTAAAGGTGACAGTTGACCTGTATAACCACACAAAATTAAGAGCTGTAAGAGTGGAAGACAGCCACAGAAAGGATGGTTCTAATCTCTAATTTCCAGTTAGAGGCCCAGTCCTTTAGGAAAAAAGTTTCAGAAAGCTACAACAAATATATCCAATAAAAATTCTCCAAATTCTTTCCCAAATAGACCTTCAGTCTAATGAACAATATTTTCTAGCCTACTAGGAAAAGATTTGTCATTCATTGGCCATAGTAACAGCAACTATTAGAACCAATTTTAAACCTAGCTCAATTGGTCAATAACAATTTTGTATCAGGAACTACACTCCTATAGGCCAATCGTTGATAGTCCCATGGTTCTGAAAAGTCTGCCAATCACTAAACACTTTCCAACCCCTGTATAAGATTAGCTCTTAACTTGTTGTGGAGACACTATATGCTTTATAGGTACAGTTTTCCCCTTGTTTAGCAAGCAATAAATTCAGCATTTTGTTTCAAATATTGAATGGCAGCTTCTTCCTTGTAGCAGACTCTTTTCCAGAATAAACACTGAAAAAGGGGAATATATGTAGACCTTTAAGAACTATTGGATGAAGTTTCTGAATTGGCCATGATATGCAGGGATCCTAAGTACCATGACAGTTTCCAGTTGTTAGAATAGGCTTCTGGAGACCAGTACAAAAATGAATTATGGGGATGCCTGGGTGGCTCAGCGGTTGAGTGTCTGCCTTCGGCTCAGGGCATGATCCCGAGCTCCACAGCAAGCTCCCTCTGGGGAGCCTGCTTCTCCCTCTGCCTATGTCTCTGCCTTCTCTGTCTCATGAATAAATAAAATCTAAAAAAAATGAGTTTGGCAGATGTCTTTTTTTTCACTATAGTCTCCTTTGGAAAGTGAAGCCACCATATATTTATACAGTTCCAAATGGATAATTAAGATGGATATTCTTCTAAATTGTCATAACTTGCGGTACCTGGGTGGCTCAGCCAGTTAAGTGTCTACCTTCAGCTAAAGTCATAATCTCAGGGTCGTGGGATTGAGACCCCACATTGGCCACCCTGCTCAATGGGGATCTTGCTTCTCCCTCTCCTGCTCCCCATTTGTCTTCTCTCACTCTCTCAAATAAATAAAGCTTTAAAAAAATTTGCCAGGGCACCTGGGTGGCTCAGTTGGTTAAACATCTACCTTCAGCTTACATCATGATCCCAGGGTCCCAGGATTGAGTCCCACATCTGGCTTTCAGCTCAGCAGGGAGTTTTCCCCTCCCTTGACTCATGCTCTCTTTCTCTCAAAATCTTAAAATGAAAAGAATTGTAACCTCTTCTTTACCTAACTGGTAGAGTAAGAGCCATCACTGTAGTAAGGACCATGATTCAGCAACTGAAGGATGCCACTGAGAGGGAGAAGCTGAAGTCTCAGGAAATATTTCTAAGTTTGAAAACTGCTTTGGAGAAATACCATGAAGGCATTGAAAAGGCCACAGAGGACTGTGGTGCTCAGCTGGAGCAGAAGACAGCTGAACTGAGGAAGAGGATGTTCAGAATGTCAGTCTGATGGACACAGTCATTTCTTTCTGCAAATAGCTCACTGCCTTCATCTCACCTTTGGAAGGGAGTAGTGAAATTGAAGTCAACGAAGTATCAGAAGCAGCACATTACTCTATATACTCTCATAGCTTGGTATTTTGTAAGATAATGCATTTGATGTAGGCTTTTATTAACTTATAATTAAAATAACTCGTGTAGCTATTCTGTCCTTGCCCCTTGTAAGTAGTTGGAATAAAACCAAAATAAATGAATTTGAAAGAAAAAAAAAATCTCCCCAAACCAAGATAATTTAAAAGCAATATTGCATGCCAAGGGTTAACGCAAAGATTAGTGGGGCCCATCAACTACTTGAACGATTCAGAAATTTTAGTCCCCATTACCCCTTTCATCCACCTACATGTCTGCTGAAAAAAATTAATGGAAAATGACATAATGGTGGATTACCATAAACTTAGTCAAGTTGTAGGCCCCCAGCTTCTGATCTGGTGAGGTTTTTTTCAACTCCCATCAGTAGAAAAGGCAAAGAGAAAATATTTATCATCTTGCCCAGATTTCCGTTACTTCTACACTTAATCACAGTATAATCCTGAGGAGACACTGATTGTTTGACATTCCACAGAGATCATGCTGGACCTTAGGTACTGGATGTCAGTTGTCAACTTTGCATTACTGCAACACTTGGCTTCTGCTGTGTAATGCAAAGAACTCAATTACATTTTCCTAAATCTCCTTGTATGGCAGGCAGACTAAGATAACCCCAAGGATCCCTTTGTTCTGGCATTCACATCCTTTTGAAATCCAATCCCACTGAATGTGAGTGTAACTTGTAACTTACTTCTAATAGAATATAACAAAGGTGATAGGATATACTTAAGATTGTAACCACCTTCCACCATTCTCTCCCATCATAGTCAGACTTTGACAAGGCAAACAGTTATATTGTGAGTTATCCTACAGAGAAGCCCAAACGGCAAACTAGGAGACCTCTGGCCAGTAGTCAGCAAGAACAGACATCTACCATACTCAGGAATGGCTCCTTCTCCAGCCAAACCATGAGATGAGACTGCAGCCCCTGCAAACCTCCTGACTGCAGCTTTATGAAATTCTGAAGCAGATGACTCAGCAGAGTCACGTCCATACTTGTGATTCACAGAAATTGTAGGATAATAAATGTGCTGTTTTAGGCTGCTAAGATTGTGGTAATTTGTTACACAGCAGGAGACAATGAATATACCTGCCCAATATGGCTCTGAGTTGGAATTTGCCAATGACAAGAACTCATGAAAAATATGGAAAATAGAAAAGGAAGGAGAGGTCATTATTACTCAGAAGTACAGTACTAGATCTGGTGTTTTTGCACACTTCTCCATAAACTCTAGCTTCTATAAGCTCTCCAGTAAGCTTCTCTGATTATGGCAGCAACCACAAATAATTCTCCAAGTTCTGACTTCTCCACCAGCACTTCCAGCTAAAGCCATTAGTGCCTTTTTCTGATTCTCCAGCCATAGCCTCTGGACATTCACTTTTCCAGCTCTTTCAATATTCTTGTGAATATTAATTCCTATGGTATTCCTAGGATATGTATAGTGGTTCTGTTTTTGATTATAAACATATGCATACAATTAATCATACCAACTCAACTAATTTCTAACAAACTTTATGTTTACATAAATTAATGTTAGCTAATATCTAAAACATTAGGTCATAAAGGTGGCTCAGTCTGTTAAGCATCTGACTCTTGATTTTGGTTTAGGTCATAATCTCAGAGCCATGAGATAGAGCCCCACCTTCTCTCCCTCTGTCTGCTCCCTACTCCCCCTCTCATGTCCTCTAAAATAAATCTTTAAAACATTAGGTCTTTTTATATCAGAGGACAAGATGGCCTACCTGAAGGTATCATTTAAGCTGGAATGAGATCCAAGGCTATTCACTAACCAGTGAGTAATCCCACAGCCTCCATGTGGCTCTAACCAGAAACTACAGTGTGGCACCCACTACAGACTTTGCCACAGGGGGCAGAGATGTAATCAAATCTTTATCATTGTAGAGAACCTTCATTTTTTTTTTCTTTCTCCCTTTGGGAAACCAGACTTTAAGGACATTTAAAAGCAACTACACATACAGGAAATAGAAAGTGACCACATATGCCTAGGGAAAGGCACAGGCTTAGAAGAGGCTTGAGAAGAACTTCGGTTTAAACCTCAAGTGGACCCTTGTTATGGAGTCTTTAACAATTAAAAAAATAAAAACACAGCCAACCCTGAGGATGGGGGATCATCTGATTTACAGAATAAACACATCAGTAAATTAAAATGTCTAGTGTTCAATAAGAAAAAAGCGCATACCAAAGAAAAACCATTAGCAAATACGGTCCATTTGAAAAAAAAAAAAAAAAAGAACTGCCCCAGAAAAATATGTGATGGCAGATCTACCAAAGATCTTAAAACAATGGTCTTAAAGATGTTCAAGAAACTAAGAGAAGATGTGAAGTAAAAATGCACGAATAAAACGAAATTACCAATGAAGAGACAAAAACTAAGAAAAGTTCCAAGAAGCCTGGAGCTAAGAAGTCCAGCAACAAATGAGAAGTGCACTAAAGGGATTCAGAGGCAGATTTAGGATAGAAGTTCCCCCTCCCCTGGGTTGAGAGGGTAGGAGGATACCATCTTCCCCTCCCTCCCACCCCCCACATCCAGAAACTAGCTGCAAACTCCAATACACCAGGCAAACAAATACCCACATCGAAATGGGCCACTGGCATCTCCCTGGAAGGAGCTTATGCACATTTGGTGTTCTGACTTTTAGAGCTGGCACCCAAGACACAGACCCCCTTAATCACCTGCCCTGGTAGTAAGCAGGGCTTGCTTTTATGAGCCCAGCAGGACTGTGCTAACAGTTCTTAACCAGCTTCCCACCCAGGGGAAAAAGAAGGAAGCAAACCATAAGGGACTCTTAACTATAGAGAACAAACTGAGGATTCATGGAGGGGAGGTAGGCAGGGGATGGGCTAAATAGGTGATAGGTATTAAAGAGGACACTTGGGATGAGCACTCGATGTTACTTGTTGGTGATGAATCACTGCATTCTACTCCTGAAACCAGTATTGCACTATGTTAGTGAACTAGAATAAAAAAGTTGAAACAAAAAAATTGAAAAGTAAGACTAGGTCTATCTGCATATGACATGTATAAACTCTCAAGATTACACCCAGAACTGTTAGAATAAATACAGTAAAGCTGCAGGATACAAAATAGAGAAATCAGTTGCATTTCTATATGTATATGTGAACAAAGTATCAAGAAAGAGATTAACAATCCCATTCATGACTGGATCAAAGGAACAAGCTACTTAGGAACACATTTAAAGAATGAGGTTAAAAAAATCCGTAAACTGAAAATTGTAATAACATTGATAAATTGAAAAAAAAACCACAAATAGATATTTCATGTTCATGGATTGAAAAGATTAAAATGTCCATACTATCCAAAGTAATCTACACATTGTGTCATACCTATCAAGATTCCAATGACATTTTTCACAGAAATAGAAAAATAATCCTAAGATGTAAATGGAACCAAAAAAGGCTCCAAATAGCCAAAGCAATATTAAGAAAGAAGAACAAGGTTGGGCATCACATTTCCTGATTTCCAACGATATTACAAATATAAAGTAATCAAAGTAATATATTGGTGTAAACAGATAATACAATAGAATAGAGGGCCGAGAAATAAACCACTATACATACTGTCAACTAATATTTGAGAAGGGTGGGAAAAGGAGTTAAGATGGCAGAGTAGTAGGGTATCCTGGGCTTGCCTAGTCCCTCAAACACACCTAGATCAACATCAAATCATTTAACTAGGAAATTGATCTGAGGATTAAGAAAACCATTGCACAATTAGAAAATGGCAACTATGAGATTTGGAGGTGGGAATTAGAGAGAAAAGCCATGGTGCTGCAGAGGGAAGGGAGCCCTTTTTGCAGAAAGATGACAGGGAGAGAGGGGAAGGGAATGGGGGGAGGGGGAGAGAGAGAGATTGAGAGAGAGCGCAGCATATCCTGTTCATGCAAGAAAAACACTCCCTCAAGACCAGTGACTGAGGAATCAAGAGAAACTGACTATGGCAAGGTTTTTTTTGTTTTGTTTTGTTTTGGTTTGGTTTTTTCCCCCCAAATAGTAGAGCTCAAATTCTGAGCTTTTAGAAGTTAGTGCCATTCACTGGAGTCAAGCCAGGCAGGCAGCTGTGTTCCTGGGGAGAGCAAGAGTGGAGGCCTGGGAGCAGAGGCAGACACATGGAGCAGGGATTCCCTGGGTTGCCCCAGAAGAGATCACTCCTCTTCCTGGAGTACATTTGGAAGAGTAAAAATTGCCTCTCCAAGGGCAAGGAACCTGGAGGGCACCATTGAGCAGCCATTCAACTGCAAGTGGCAGAGGCACATGCAGAGGGCAGATAACCTGGTTGCAACTTTTTGGTGTGCTTCTCTATAGATTCCAGGCACCTGCATGGCTGTGAGACTGTTTTTCTGGGATAGGATGATGCCAGGCACAGCACAGAGGCGCTATCATCCAGGGGAGGGGAGCAGGTCCATGCCTTGCTGGGCCATTTAAGATTTGGAGTTGTGAATCTTAGGCACTAGAAATAAAACACAGGAGATGTGCTGACAACCTGGGCCCCAACAGGTGGAGGGCAGGAATCTGGTGGAAGCCTAGGCCATGGGAGAAGAGACTGCTTTTCTATGAGGGCTTCTGAACATTTGAAGCTAGAAGTTCCCCTCCCTTGGGTTGAGAGGGTAGGATGATACCATCTCCGCTCCCACCCATCCACCCCACCCCCACACACCAGCTTACACCAAACCCCACCCATCTGCATCTGACAGGGTCATCTTTACCAGGGCAGGTGTGTGTGAGCCAGTACCAAGGGCTTCTCCCCCAAAGGACCAACAGAGGCCCCTCACATGTACCTAGTCTGTAGATCATAGAATGCTCCAAACCATCAGATTCAGTTATGGTGGAAATAGGACCAGGTTTCAACCCCCTGCCCCAACTCGTCCCCCCTCCCTTTTTCCTTTAGAATCAGCTTATAGTCATTTTTTCCCTTTTCTCATTTTTTGTTTTTATTTAATTTTTTTATTTATTTATGATAGAGAGAGAGAGAGAGAGAGAGAGAGGCACAGAGACACAGGCAGAGGGAGAAGCAGGCTCCATCCCCTTTTCTCATTTTTTGGATGAGGCTCCCCCCCCACACACACACATTTCTATGGAATCAGGCTCAGATTTGTTTTGTTCCTTTTCCTTTTGACATTTTTGGATTTTTTTTTAAGTCAGGCTTATCTTAAATCAAAGCACATCAATTAAAGACCCAAACACTCCTCACAACAAGAAGGAACTCTTCACATGACTGACCTGTGGGAAATAGCAGCCATAACAACAGCAGAGTGCACACAGCATACACCAGAAACACTTCCTAAAACTCCAGGCCCTGGACAGGATAGGATCTCTTCTTAATATAGCATTACTCTCAGGACTAGGAAACATAACAAGTTTTCATAACACACACAAGACAGTAACCTAGATAAATAACATAAATGGAGGAATTCTCCCCAGAAGAAAGATCAAGAAATCACAGCTAGGGATTTGCTAGAAACAGATATAAGCAATACATATGAACAAGAGTTTAGGACAGTCATAAGAATACTAGCTGGGCTTGGAAAAAAAGCATAGAAGACATCAAAGAAACCCTTGCTGAAGGGATAAAAGACATAAAAACTAGTCTGAAATAAATGGTATAACTGAGATGCAAAACCAACTGGGTGTAATCACAACACATGGAAGAAACAGGAATGAATAAATGATAACAGAAGAACAGGTTAACCAGGAAATTGAGGAAAAAAATATGACATTTCAAAATCCTTGGGACACAGCAAAGATGGTCATAAAAGGAAAGTATATAGCAATATGGCCTTCCCCAAGGAGCAAGAAAAGTCACATATACAAAACCTAACCTTGGGGATCCCTGGGTGGCACAGCGGTTTGGCGCCTGTCATTGGCCCAGGGCACGATCCTGGAGACCCGGGATCGAATCCCACGTCGGGCTCCCGGCGCATGGAGCCTGCTTCTCCCTCTGCCTGTGTCTCTGCCTCTCTCTCTGTGTGTGACTATCATAAAAAAAAAAAAAAAAAAAAAAAAACACCTAACCTTACATCTAAGGGAGCTGGAAAAAACAGCAAATAAAGCCTAAAATCAGTAGAAGGGAAATAAGATTAGAACAGAAATAAAGAATATAGAAGATAAAAACCCAGATCAAGTAGGAGCTAGTTCTTTGAAAGAACAAAATTGAAAAACTCCTAGCCAGACTTATCAAAGAAAAAGGGACCCAAATAAATAAAATCATGAATGAAAGAGGAGAGGTCACAACCAACACCACAGAAATAAGTTATTATGAGAATATCATCAAAACTTATGTGTCAACAAACTGGGAAATCTGGAATAAATGTATGCATTCACAGAAACATACAACCAAAACTGAAACATGAAGAAATAGAAAACCTGAACAGACCCATAACCAGCAAAGAAATGGAATCAGTAATCAAAAATCTCCAACTGGGCAGCCCAGGTGGCTCAGCGGTTTGGCGCCACCTTTGGCCCAGGGTGTGATCCTGGAGACCGGGATGGAGTCCCACATCGGGCTCCCTGCATGGAGCCTGCTTCTCCCTCTGCCTGTGTCTCTGCCCCCCACCCCTTCTTTGTCTCTCATGAATAGATAAAATCTTAAAAAACAAAAACAAAAAAAAAACAAAAAATCTCCCAACAAACAAGAATTCAGGGTCATTTTGCATCCCAGGGGAATTCTACCAAATATTTAAAGACGAATGAACACCTATTCTTTTGAAACTATTCTAAAAAAATAGAAATATCTCAAACTCCTTTTATAAGGCCAGCATTACTTTGATTCCAAACCAGACAAAGACCCCACTAAAAGGAATTACAGACCAACATCCCTGAAGAACATGGATGTAAAACTTCTTACCAAGATACTAGCTAATAGGATCCAACAGTACATTATAAAGATCGTTCACCACGACTTAGTAGGATTTATTCCTGGGCTGCAGGAGTGGTTCAGCATCCACAAATCAATGTGATACATCATATTGATAAAGGAGAGGAAAACACCCCAAACACAAAAAAATCCAGTTGAGAAATGAGCAGAAGACCTGGACCTTTTCCAAGGAAGCCATACAATAGTTAGCAGACACATAAAAAAATGCTGAACATCACTCATCATCAGGGAAACACAAATCAAAACCACAACGAGATACTACCTTACACTGGTCAGAATGGCTAAAATGAACAACTCGGGAGACAATAGTTGTTGGTAAGGATGTGGAGAAAGGGGAATCCTCTTGCACTCCTGGTAGGAATGCAAATCGGTGCTCTGGAAAACAGTATGGAATTTCTGCAAAAAGTTAAAACTAGAGGGGCACCTGAGTGGCTCTGTGGTTGAGCATCTGCTTTTGGCTCAGATTGTGATCCTAGGATCAGAGATCAAGCCCCACATCGGGGTCCCTGCAAGGAGCCTACTTCTCCTTCTGCCTAGGTCTCTGCCTCTTTGTCTCTCATGAATAAATAAGTCTAAATAGATGAATGGGTAAAGATGATGTGTGTATATTATTGTATTTTCCATATTACACACACACAGGAATATTACTCAGCCATAAAAAAGAATGAAATCTTGCCACTTGCAATGATGTTGATGGAACTAAAGGGTATTATGCTAAGTGAAATAAGTTAGCAAAAGAAACAGCACATGATTTCACTCATGTAGAATTTAAGAAATAAAACAGATGAACATAGGGAAAGGGAAGGAGAAATAAAATATGATAACAGAGCAGGAGGCAGAGAGACTCCTAAATATAGGGAACAAACCTAGGGTTACTGGAGGGAGAGGTGGATGGGATGATGGGGTAATTGGGTCATCAGCATTAAGTAGAGCACTTGATGTAATGAGCACTGGGCATTATATGCAACTGATGAATCACTAAATTCTAGCCCTGAAACTAATATACTATGTATTAAATTGAATTTAAAATGTTTTTTAAAAAGAACTCAAGAAAGATTAAAACCTTAAATACCTCAAACCATAAAACTCCTTGGGGGGGGGGAAAGCAAAGAATTCCTGGATATTGATCTTGGCAATGACTTTGGATATGACACCTAAAGCACAGCTAAAAAAAAAAAAAAAAGTGGGACTAAGTTAAGAAGCTTCTGTATAGCAAAGGAAACCAACAAAATGAAAAGGAAACCTATGGAATGGGAGCAAGTATTTCTAATACCTGACTAGATAGGGAACAGATGGGAGGCAGCAGGAAGATAAATTCCCTTCTGTTCTTGCTCCTGTGGATGATTCTTTGCCCTTGAAGAGAAGTCCTATATGAGTAGACATGCCTGCCAGAGAATGACAAGGAAGCTTCCTTTGATCAGTAGACCGACTCCTAAGTGAAGGCAAACAATAGTGCTGAAAAAGCTCACAGATTGCTTCTAGACACAATGAAAAGTCTACAGCAACTCTGGAGACTGTGGGCTCTCCTGGCCAGAGAGTTGTGTACCCTGCTCTTCCTGGCCAGCATCTTCCAAAGGCTGAAGGAGCCCAGAGCCACAGAAGAGGTATGCTTGGCCAGTGCACATGCATGCCCAGAACCACTCAATATGCTTCTAGTGAGAAGGAGTGAGTGGGAGTCCTACCTCAGGTCCAGCATGTAGCATCCGCCAGATCCAGGATGGATGAAAAGGGAACTCCTTTTATGATCTGCTTAGAGAGGGTGTGCTGGAGTTTGAGGTATGCATACAATCCCCTCCCTGGCTACTGTGGAATAGTAAGGGGTGAAATGAAAAATTCCTATCTCTTCCTTGGGAAGTATGATCCCAGGTGTGTGTCAGCTCGGTTCCAAAGCTGCACTGGGGCATTTGTAGCTGCCCATAAATAAGAGCCCAAGGCTTCAAAAACCACCTAGCCAGCACACTGATCGGCCTTCTGTTTGTCACCACCTCATTCATAAGGCCAAACCCCCAAGGCCCCCATGCCCTATACTCAATAGTATTTCATTGAGTAGACTTGCTTATTCACACATACCAGGAGTGAGCATATGGACTAATACACACCCTACATACTAGACTTTGCATTGGTGCCCATTTCTCTACTTTTATTCTTTCCATCACTTCCCCAAGTGTACCAACAAAACAGAACGGAAAAAAAATGTCTATTCCAGATCCAGAGTGAAGTTTCTTGTGGCTGAAAGGACCAAGCTCCAGCATAGCTATCTGGGAGCTTCATCAGACGTTGAGCAGAATGTTAGGGATTTCAGAGAGATGGAGAGTTTTTGTATTTCCTTACATTCCCTTCTAATCAAGAGATATTCTTAGAAAAAAGGCAAGCAATTTTCGAAGTGTATTCAACATTATAGCAACATGGAGGGAATATGGAGGGATCTAGGTCAACTCACCAGAAAAAGGTTGTTCTGGGTATAATTGTGTCATCAATGCCCTAACCAGATCCCACGCACCCCTGTTCTCAAACTGCTGTAGGTGCTTCTAGTTTACCCCTGCAACATTTTCTAGAGAATTGCTCTGAAGTTGTTAGAGTCACCTTGCCAGGAGGTACCTAGAAGTTAAAACTATAACCTCCCTTCCCTAGGCCAGACCTAATTAACACCTGCTACTGTGTTGGAATCAAAGCTCTGCATCCTTGCTTCAAGGCAGCATCAATGCTGTAGTGTGTTCTATACTCTTAAGCATCCAGTTGATATAAAACTTTACCTGAAACTTTATCCTTGCTTAGCTTCCCCCTTTCTCTTACTTCTTACAGGCTTCTTCAGAGAGCACCCATAATGATTCACAAAGCAAAGCCAAATCTTGGGCACTTGGCTGTGCTTCAGCTGACATCCAGGCTTCATCACATCTAAGTAGCCCCATAGGTCTCAAGGAGGAGTAGATGAGAATACTGAGAGCCTTCAGTTTGGGACATACCAGCAGGAGGAGAGATTGAGAGGATAACACCGGGATATGTTCAGAGATAGAGAACTAGGCAAGATCACATCCACACAGCTCTCATCATGAGAATAAAGAGAACTTGAAATTGTTCACAAGGGATCCATTTCAAGATAGTTCTTGAATTTTCTTCTTCAATATCAACTTAATTTGCAAGTGCCCATGAGGTAACTGGAAGACATTTAAAACTTCAGTTTGCAGCCTGGCATTGTGGGGTAAGGCACGGTCCTAATTTTCAGGGCATGCTTCAGGGCCACCTTTCAAGTATTCAAGGTCTTTGTGAAAGTCAGCAGAGCACACTCCATTTGGGCAGGCCTCCCACTATGGTGAGCACAGTGTATGTTCAGAAAAGAAAAATAGGTCTCTTCCTTTGGGCAAAAGCATTCCTGTAAAAATGGTCCCGGAGTTTGGAGAATGGAGTATGTTAAAGACAAAATTAATCAGACACTGGTTAAAATGGTAAGGAAGGCAGGTGGAGACCTTGGCTGCAAGGATGAAGAGACTGAGTTCAGTTGCCAAGACAGCTGTGGATTTATAGCCAATTAGTGGAATGAGGGGGGGGGGTCAGTGGATGGAGGAAGACAGAAGAGACATCAATACCAGGGGATCCTTGCTAAAACTGGGCCAAGGTGGACAAAGGGGGGGGGGGCAGGGAGGATAAGGAATTTGAACAGAGAACTGGGCAGGATTCCTTGCTAAGCCTGGCTGAGGCAGGTTGAAGGCAGGCCTCAAGGAGAAGGTCTAGCTGAAAACAAGGCTCAGAGGGGCCTGTCTAGGAAAGTCTTTGCCAAGCGTGGGCTGGGTTCCATCTCCAACTCCCCCAAACAGCAATTGTCCCTGTAGAGAATACAACCTGTCCCCGGTATGCAAGTTGGTCCTACAAGATGCAGAGCTCAGATCCTCAGAGCGTGATTTCCTCTGGATTCAGTGACCGGATATAAGAGGCCTCATGATATTATGCTGGAGGAGACCTACTGGTTAAGAGCACAGAACCATTTCACCCAGTCCCAGGAATATAACCTTTACCCAGTCAACCTAGAAATACCTGAACAGCGCTCTTGTGGTACTCCACCTGATGGAGCCCCTTTCTATTGCTAGATGGGATGCTGCCCAATGCATGAATCACTGAACAAAGCCAAGTTAATTTTTAATTATACTCAGCTGAATTTTTGCCATTTAACACTCCCCAAGATTAAATTTAGCATCTCCTGCTCATCGAGAGGTGAGTGGATATTCATTGTGTGGATGTAGCACAGTTTACCATCAGTGATAAGACTTGAGCAATAAACCACAAAAAGACGAAGAATCTCAAATGCATATTAGATGGTGAAAGACCACTCTGAAAAGGCCGAATACTGCATGATTCTAACCATACAGCTTCCTGGAAAAGGAGAAACTATAGAAACACAAAAACATCAGTGGTTGCCAGAGGCTTAGGAATGGGGGTGGGGTAGAAGGAATGAACAGGGAGAGAGGAGTTTGGGAGACTATCCTATAGGATACTGCTAAAGAGTACAATAATGCCACACAACAGCATGCTTTTGCATATGGATTATTTTGAGCTAAAGGTCACAGAGAACCAGATGCTGCCTGAAAAGCTCTAGAAACAGGGTATATTTTCCTTTTGTAATGGCGATTTACATTTATAAAGGAAATATCAAGTTTGTAGCAACATCTCCCTCTCTTGTATTAGGAAGAATAAGACTTATGACCTCTTACTAAAGGAGAAGGCAGAGCTTAAATCTGCACGACAAATGTTACTAAATAATCCTTTGTTTACCCCACTTTTCCTGGTCACCTTCTCATAACTTACCTCCCTGTCCGGAAGTCCAATTCCCTTTGCTTTTGCGTAAGAAGATATATCAACCCAACTTTAGCCACACCTGAGTTACTCATCGCTGGGTACTCCCGCGTGTATGTAGGACACACACACACACTAGTAAGCTTCGTTCTCTCATCAGTCTGCTCGGCCAATCTCATTTACAGGGCCCCAACTAGAGAACATAAATGAGTAGAGAAAGACTTTTTTTTTTACTCTCCTACATTGTAATGGTGGATTTGAAACCAGTATATTAACAAATGATTTATTACCCTACCCTAAGGAAACTCTATCCAGATTGACTTACCCCAGCAGCCCAGATTCCCTTAGTGCCTAAGCAAGAAATTGAAGTCAACATAATGGCAGTTTATAAATCAAGACTTCAGTCAAACCTAAAACTTCCGCTGAGAACTTCAGAATTAAACTCACCATATACAGCATCCATCAGATTCTGTTACCTTCATGATCAACTCTTCAGATATGGGTTGGGCACCACAGCAATGGCTCTCTTACTCCACTGACCTTACAATTCAGTAGGATAGAATCCCTAGTTCCACACATGTTCACTTGTTGGACAACAGCCAGATGGTTTACTTCTACCAGGAGCCAGTAACACACCTCAACTGGTTTCTTAAGCAAAGCACAATTCCCTGGTATAGACAGCAAGGACCTGCTCAATCCTAGGGACCCGCACAATGATTCTCCCAGTGAGGCTTGCTTGCCACCTCTTTCCAAACCACTGACCTTTCCATCACCAGAGGGTCTGCAAACCTTATAGTCTTCAGCCTAGGGCCGCCTTTCCACAGAGCAAAGAACCTTTCTATAAACCATCACATAGGTCTTCCAGCTCTTACTTAGCTACCAGCTGCTCATCAGTAACATTCAGCATCCCGTGATCTGCCCGGAAATTCTAAGCAGCAGCCAACCCACCCCCCTCTCTCTGTAGCCTTGTCCCAAGGTCTCTCAAACGCCTGAATCCCACAACTGCAACAGCATTCCCCACTACCAGGGCTTGTTCTCAGACTACTACCAATAAGAGTTTTAGCCATGAACATCTTTTTCTCCACGGACTACTCTCCCTTCTCGCAGGTAAATCTGACTAAAGAAGAGGAAGTCTGCTCATTTGTTTAAGTTCTACATATGAGGGATCCCTGGGTGGCGCAGCGGTTTGGCGCCTGCCTTTGGCCCAGGGCGCGGTCCTGGAGACCCGGGATCGAATCCCACATCGGGCTCCCGGTGCATGGAGCCTGCTTCTCCCTCTGCCTATGTCTCTGCCTCTCTCCCTCTCTCTGTGACTATCATAAATAAATAAAAATTAAAAAAAAAGTTCTACATATGAGTGAAATCATATGGTATTTGTCTTTCTCAGATTTCACTGGGTATTATACTCTGTAGCTTCAACCATGTAGTTTCAAATGGCAAGATTTATGGCTGAGTAATATCCCATTACAGATTTTATATAATTATATACACAGTCTCATTCATCATTTATCCATTCGTCAGCCAATAGACATGTGGGCTGTTTCCATGATTTGGCTAGTGTTGATAATGCTGCTATGCACATAGGGGTACATGTGTCTCTCCAAATCAGTATTTTTGTATTCTTTGGGCAAATACCTAGTAGTGCAACTGCTGGATCATAGGGTAGTTCTATTTTTAACTTTCTGAGGACCCTCCATACTATTTTCCAGGTTGCATCCCCCCAACAGTGTAAGAGGACTCCCTTTCTCCACATCCTCGCCATTATTTGTTGTTTCCTGTGTTGATCTTAGCCATTCTGACAGGTGTGGACTGGTATTGCATTGTGATTTTGACTTACATTTTTCCAATCAGTGATGTTTGTTAATCTTTTCATGTCTGTTGGCCATCTGGATATCTTCTTTGGAGAAACGTCTGGTTGTGTCTTCTGCCCATTTTTTTAATTGAATTATTTATGAATGTTGAGTTTTATGTTTGTTATATATTTTGGATACTAGCCCTATCAGAAATGTCATTTGTAAATACCCATTCAGTGGGGTTGTGTTTTCATTTTATTGTTTTCTTTGCTGTGCAGAATATTTTGATGAAGTCCCAGTAGCTTATTTTTGCTTTTATTCTTTTTGCCTCAGGAGACCTATATATAAATTGCTATGACCAATGTCAAGGGAGGGAGGGGGGAGAATCAAACTAAGAAACAGATTCTCCACGAAAGAGAACTGATGGTTACCAGAGTGGAGGTGGGTGGGGGAGATGGGGATCCCGGAGTGCACTTGTGAGGAGCACAAAGATATTGTATGGAAGTGTAGAATTACTATATTATACACCTGAAGCTAATATTACACAGTATGTTAACTGGACTTTGAATAAAAATTTGAAAGAAATTTGAACGGAAACATTTAGCCTGAAGTTAGTTTGTCCGGGGCCTCCAAAAAGTCAAAAGCAATATGGAGTTAGACATGTGCAAATCTGGTTAGGAGAAATACATATGTGGGAGAAAACAAAGGGAAGGGAGCTGGAACACACAAGAGCCTCCAGATCATGACCTCAAGTAAAAGGGAAAGGGATGGGAGATTGGGTGAAAGCAGTGTAGACAGGGTGCAGTCTAAGGAAAATTCAACAAGGGTACTGAAGAGCCCTTGTGCCAAAAGTCAGCTACTGGAGAAACCCACTTCCCAAAGAGTTACCCGGTGTTGGTATCTCTGCCAAGTTCAGCTAGGAGCAATTTATGCAATGTGCATCCTCCAGGAAAAATGCTCTGATGGATTTCAGAGTTCAGAGGCTGGAGCCCTGAGTCATTTATATTTCCTGTACCCTCAAAGTCACCTCAGCAATATAGGTCTAAGATCTTCACAAGGCCTTTAGAGATTTCTCCCCAAGGCTGCCCATCAGAGAAGTTCTGCAACTCCCAGGAATGAGTGTACCTTAGAATCCTCGTACGGCTCAGTGATTGGCCAGAAGCAGCCCATGGAGAATGTGTTCAACACAGATGAGAAAAAAGCTAGGGCCATTGGTCAATACTCCTCCCAGCAATAAGAGATATGGGAGGTAGACTCATGGTCAACACATGAATTTCCTCCATGCCACTGTGAATCCTGAGTCCTAGCTGGGATAAACATACACCGAACAGTTTTCTGACCCTGATATCTGCCCTCACACATGGAAGCTAAGCACTGAAGTCTCCTGAGAACTAAGGAAAAGGAGACAAAAGATTCCTGATCATCCTATTCCGACCAACACATGTTCCCCAATAAGGGACCTGTTAGGACAACAGGATGGCAGACACAAGAGGCACCTGTTCTGACTGACCTTTGTCAGCTAGTGTGGAATTATCGGAGAATGGAAACCCTGAACATAGGACTAATATGGCAAATCGGAAATTACATGTTGGGCATTTGTTCACTGATGTATCAAACACCTAGGACAACATTTTAGTCCCTACTCAGGTCTTACCATCCTATAGGGCATACTGGGAGAAAGTCTTCCAGCCAAAGCACTGAAGTGATCAACCACTTCAGTCATCCTTCTAGAGAAAAAAATGTCATGTGCAGTGAATGTAGGAAAACCTTATAGTCAGTTACCTTAGTGAATATTTAAGAATTTGTACTAGGCAGAAGCACATGTAATAGACCGTCCATAATAAAATCTTCAGTCATGGCTCAAATTGAATACTAGAGAACTTCTAACCAGTGAACATATCTTATTCCAAGTTTTCTTTCATTTTGGCAACAAAAATTCATACTGGATTGAAATAAAATACAGCCACACATTTTTAGACCTCAAAATATAGGCAGGAAAGTAGCCAATTCCCATTACAAACTGAATGTTTGTGTCCCCCTAAAGTCACATACTGAAGCTCTAACCCCTCCACTGAGATGGTATTTGGGGCTGGGGTCTTTGAAAGGTAATTAGGTTTACATCAAATCTTAAGAGTGAGGCCCCCATGATAGGACTTTTTTTTTTTTAATAAGACAGACCAGAGAATGCTCTTTTAGCCATGTAAGAACACAACGAAAAGGCAGCTATCTGTGAACCAGGAAGAGAGCCTCAGTTTTACCATCTTGATTTTAAGCCTTCCAGCCTCTAGAACCATGAGAAATAAGTATCTGTTCAGCCACCCAATCCACAGTATTTTGTTACAGCAGCCTGAGCTAAGACACCCTTATCATTGAGTCTGGACTGGCCCCTAGGACTTGGACTGATAGAATGTGGTAAAAGAGTTCCTTGGATTCCTAAGGTTAGTCATAAGCCTTGCAGCTTCTGCCCAAGTCTCTTGGAATCCCATTGCCATGTTGGGAGAAAGCCCAATCATTCCCCACTGAGGTGGTCACATGTAAGAGAGCATAAGGCCTTTGGTCAAGAGCCCCACTGTGCTCTCAGTTGACAAGCAGTACTCATCTGCCATCCCTGTTAGTGGAATGATCCTCTAGCCCCTCTGAATCATTCTAGCTGATGCCACGTGGAACAGAGACAAGATGCCTAGCTGAGCCCTTCCTAAATCACAACAAAGTTATGAGCAATTTGAACTTGTTTTAGGTCAATAAATTTTCCTGTAGTTTGTTACATAGCAATAGATAACTGGAATAACTAATGAATGCAACCACTACAGAGAATCCCTCAGAAATGATGTACCATTAAATACCAGACAGAATAGAGAAGAAACCTCAGGAATAGAAGAAACATAGAAGTGCCTACTGCTGTAGTTTAATTCAGTTGGTTTTTAAAAACATACAAGTGTTTTTAGAACAGATTCCCCAATGTTTAACATGGAAAAATTCATATTAGAGGAAAACTCTCCAAACTGATAGATCCAGATTTTTAAGTTTTATGAAGCAATCTGAAGTTTTAAAATAGTTTTACTCACTCTCAATTTTGCTAAGGACATGAATTTCTCTTCCATCTTCCCTTCCCACAAACAAAACCTTCCGTTTATTAATAAACCTCATGAAATATTGCTAATGCCAAAAATGTCTAGTAAGAGCAATCCTCTACATTTTTTTAAAAGACTTATTTATTCAGGGAGAGGCAGAGACACAGGCAGAGGGAGAAGCAGGCTCCATGCAGGAAGCCCGACATGGGACTCCATCCCAGGTCTCCAGGATCACACCCCGGGCTGCAGGAGGTGCTAAACCGCTGCGCCACCGGGGCTGCCCAATCCTCTACATTTTAAAGAAAGTCAACTTTGTCATTACTTTTCTGATATCGCATGGTCTGTAAAATCTTTGTGGTTTTATACTGTGTGACCAACATTTGGCAATCTGTTTAAAATAGCTTTTAAAGATAATCAAAAATATATTTTTCATTTGAAGAAAATATTAACTCATTCTTCATATAAATATAAAACCACTGTCCAAATTTGAATCTGATTTTTAAAAAAATATAAATTCCTTGAAGATGATTTTTTGTTTATATTTATGGTATTTCACACATACAAAAAGACCAAAGTATGGTATCAACAAATGATGCTGGGATAAAGTAGCTACGTGAAAGATTTAAAAAAAACAAACACTAAAATGAGATAGAGTTCTATTTATTAAGATTTGAGAGCGCACACGCACATATGCACAAGTGAGGAGAGGGGCGGGCAGAGAGAGGATCTCAAGCAGACTCCCCACTGACTAAGGAGTCCAATGCAGGGCTAGATCTCATAACCCTGAAATCATGACCTGGACTGAAACCAAGAATTGGCCACTCATCTAACTGTGCCATTCAGGCACCACTTTAGCTCACTTCTTATGGCAAAATAAATTCGAGTACAACAGATTTTAACCATAAAAGGCAGAAAGCACATGAGGACTAAGAAAAGCTGAAAATTTTAAAAGTCTGAGTGGGGAAACAGCTTTTTAATTATGAGAGAAAATCCAGAAGGCACACATTTTCAAATTGTGAAATTTGCAAGTCTTTCAAAAGAAAAAAAAATCTGTAATGTACCATAAAACAACCTAAGTATTTGCAACCCAGATGATAAAGGAAAGTGTGTTTCCTAAGTCCTTTAGTTTGTGTACAGACTACACCTGTAAATCAATAGAGATATGACCACAGAATTCACAGAAAATCAGATACAAGTGGGTTTTAATCATACGGAAAATGCTAAATCAAAGAAAATCCTTATTAAAACTAAATACGTATGGGACACAGGCAATCCACTTGAATGCTTCCTGTGATATTTCCCTGTCCCATTGTGACTAACCATGTATAGCAACCATAAGGCATCTGGTTAAAGCTCATGGTGGCCTCCAGCACCCCAAACAGGTAGAACTGAACCCTATGGAGGTGACAGCTAGGGAGGAAGGAATGGACAGACATGGCAAAGAAAGAAGCTAAGTACCAGCTGCAGTCGTAGGCCAGCTGCACAGGTGGAGGCTGCCCCTAACCAGTAACCTCTCCTTTCTAGATTTTTGAATGAGACATGCTCTGGATCCAGGGAGAAAATGCTCTCCACACTTGTGGGAGACATAAATGTATATGGCCAAGGGGTGGATTCCTGAGTCACAGGTCACTGGGACCTACTCCAGAGACCCCAACTGATGGAAAGCAGGAGCAGCTGCTGTACCCTGAGCTCTGCCACTGTGAGGCCATACCCCTCACAGGCTATTCCGGCCAATGATGGAGTACAGTGGGGATACTGAGGCCCAATCTGGGGAGGTTGGGGTCCTCTGGTGGCTGCTTCTGCTCAGGGGCTCCTAGATGGACTCGAACCTTGAATGGCTCTCAGATCGAGACCATTCAAGTATGGTCTGATGCCCTATTCCGTCCCTGCATTCTATTTTCTATTCCTAGTAAAATTCTTATTCTTTTACTCTCTGGTGAGGCCTCTCAGAGGACCCAAGCAGACATAGTTAACTGATAAAATAAGAGCCAGAAAAATCCTCAAGGATTCTGCAGCCTTCTCATTTAATTCATCTTAGTCACATCCCACTCTCCTTCCCCCGAGAAGGCTCTTTATAGACCCCTAGAACAGCTCATTAGCCTTTCCAAAACTACAAATCAAGCAACCATTTACAATGGGGCCAGAAGGCCTTGTGGTACAGCATCCTGTACTCCCTGTGCTTATCTGACACTTCCGAAGTGAACATTTCCTTTAATAAGCATGTGGTCAGCACTAACAGTATTAGAATTCCCATTTTTGGAGACCTAGGCATTGTGTGTTTTTTGTTATATATCACTTACAAAAAGTCAATAAAACCTCTATAAAGTTTAAAGATAATGAAATTATAACTGTGGCAGTGAGCATATAGGTGAAAGAAAAGACTCATGTAATCAAGACTCCTAAGAAGTGGGCCTAAGCACCTAGGAGGATCGTTACAGGTAAGTCAGAAGCAAAATGCCCATAGGCACACATGTGCCAAAAACTCTGGCCTGAGACTTCACCTGGGAAATGCTTCCTCTACTTGGCATTCCTTGATAGGATTTCCAAAGACAAAAGTGACGGACCTTGACAACACTGACATAAAGGCCCCAAGGAGAAAGTTGGTCATTTGACCAGGGCTGTCCCTTAGGAAACCAGGGATGTTCCTGACTGCCAATCAGGCTGCCACTCACCCAACACCCTCTTGCTAACCTACCTGCCACAAGCCCACAAAAACAGGACTTGCTGCAGATAGAGTCCCAAACATCACCCAGCAGCATCTCTACTACAAAGTACACAGAAAAGCAGACTATTCCTTTACTCTAGAGGTTAGAAGGTAGGATACAAGAAATTTTATACAGTATATCTTCTCCCATTCTGTAAATTGCCTTTTAGTTTTGTTGAGTGTTTCCTTTTCTGTGCAAAAGCTTTTTGTCCTTATGAAGTCCTAATAGTTCATTTTTGCTTCTATTTCCCTTGCTCTTGGAGACCTATCTAGCAAGAAGTTGCTGCAGCTAAGGTCCAAAAGGTTTGTCTGTGTTCTCTAGGATTTTAATGGATTTCTGTCTCACATTTAGGTCTTGTATCCATTTTACTTTTGTGTATAAGAAAGTGGCTTGGTTTCATTCTTCTACATGTGGCTGTCCAGTTTTCTCAACCCCATTTGACCAACACTCTTCTCCATTGAATATTCTTTCCTGCTTTGTTGAAGATTTGTTGACCATAGAGTTGGGGGCCAATTCTGGTTCCACGCAAAATTTTAGGCTTGTTCCAGCTCTGAAAAACACTGGTATTATTTTGATAGGTATTGAATTAAATGTGTAGGTTTTGGGTAGCATAGACATTTTAACACTAGTTGTTCTTTCAAATCATGAGCAAGGAATGTTTTTCCATTTCTTTGTGTCTTTAATCTCTTTCATAAGTATTCCATAGTCTTCAGAGTACAGATCTTTTATCTATTTGGTTAGGTTTATTCCTAGGTATCTTATGGTTTTTGGTGCAGTTATAAATGGATCAATTCCTTAATTTCTTTCTACTGCTATGTTGTTTAGCGTTTAGAAACAGACTTCTGTGCCATGATTTTATATCCTGTGACTTTTACTGACCCATCAGATAAAGGGCAGTACCCAAAAGTATAAAGAACTTTACCAAACTCAATACCCAAAACAGCAACAAAACTCAGTGAAGTGGGCAGAAGACATGAACAGACATTTCTCCAAAGACGACGTACAAATGACTGACACATGAAAATATGCTCAATGGCACTTATTCGGAAAATCTAAATAAAAGCCACAATAAGATACCACCTTACCCTGGTCAGAAAGCCTAAAATGAACAACTCAGGAAACAGATGTTGGCAAGGTTGCAGAGAAAGGGGAACACTCTTGCACTCTAGGACAGAAGGCGAATGGGTGCAGCCACTCTGGAAAACAGTATGGAGGTTCCTCAAAAAGTTAAAAATTGAGCTCCCCTATGACCCAGCAATTATGCTACTAGGTATTTATTAAAAAGATACAAATACAGTGTTTCAAAGGAGCACATGCAGCCCAATGTTTATAGCAGTAATGTCCACCATAGCCAAAATACTGTCAGAGCCCAGATGTTCATCAATAGATGAATGGATGAAGATTGGATATATATACACAATATTACTCAGCCATCAACAAGAATGAAATCTTGCCATTTGCAATGACATGGTTGGAACTAAAGGGCATTAAGCTAAGCAAAAATTAGTCAGAAGGAAATACCATATGATTTCACTCACATGGAATTTAACAAAACAGATGAACATAAAGGAACGGAAGGATAAATAAGGAAAACAGGAGGCAAACTAAAACTCTTAACCATAGGAAATAAACAGGGTTGCTGGAGGGGAAGTGGAAGGGGGACAGGGCAATTGGGAGACAGGCATCAAGGAAGACACTTGTAATGAGCACTGATTGTTTATGCAACTGATGAATCACTAAATTCTACCCCTGAAACTAATATTCTTAATTTAAAAACTTTTTAAAATATTTTATTTATTCATGAGAGACACAGACAGAGAGGCAGAGACACAGGCAGAGGGAGAAGCAGGCTCCATGCAGGGAGCCCGATGTGGGACTTGATCCCGGGACTCCAGGATCATACCCTGGACCGAAGGCAGGCACCAAACTGCTGAGCCACCCAGGGATCCCCAAATAAAAACATTTAAAAGTTTTATAGAGAATTAGGCTTTTCTAGTGTAAAAATTCAATTTCTGAGTTTTACCTTAATCTATTTCAATGAAGAGTAACAAACCATAAAGCAATTCATAGCCAGTAATTTGTTATGACTGTAGGTATGTGGGTCTTTAAATGATAGAATAAATATTCTCTATGTGCTAAAACTTATACCAGGCTTACTATCACCTTAGCGAAGTTTTCAGGTGCTCATTTTTTATTTCATTAGCTGCTACTTCAGACAGATGCAGCTTTTGAAGATTAGTCAGCTTTTATATTCACTTAGAGATGGTTGTGGTCTACTAGAGAGGAGATGAAAGAACCTTAAGTTTGCCAGTGTTTATGTACACCACATATTAAAGGATCACAGTTTCAAGTGGTTCATGCCCTGGATGAGGAAGTCCTAGGACAAGGGAATAAGGAGCATGGTTCACAAGAGTGCCCTTGCGCTCAAAAACTATGGCAGGTTGAGAACAACTTCCTCCTCTGCCCCATGAGCTGGTGAAAGTTACAGTCACAGAAACTAGGGCAGACCCACCCAGATATGGCCTGCACAGCGGCACCAGCTCTGGAGACCTTGAAGTAGGCCATGCTGACCGAGCAAGGCTGTAGCAAAGGTAATTATCTTCTACTGCTATGTAATAAACTGCCACTAAGTGATCTCAAATACCACACATTTATTGCCTCATGGTTTCTGTAGCTTAGACTCTGGGCATAGCCAAACTCACTCTCTCCTTAGGATCTCACAAGAGGCAAACAAGGTGATCACCAGGCAACATTCCATCTGGAGGAAAGAGTAGGCAAGACACCACTTCCAGATTCCTCAGTTACAAGGAAGGAGTTCTGTCAGCAACAGTTACATTAACCAAAGCCAGAAAGGGAGAGAGTCTTAGTAGATGCAAGAATCTCTGATCTCAAAGTCATTGTCCTTTAATGATCTTAGGTCTGAATAAGTCAGGCCCATCCAGGATTTTCTTTTTAACAAAGTAAAATCATCTGACATGGAACCCCAATTAATACCTGAAAAGTCCCTTGACCGATGCCATAGAAAGTAAACTATGGTCATAACGAAGAGAAAAGATTGAGGCCATCTTAAAATTCTGCCTACCACAGGTGGTTTTGATGTGTTAATACCAGATTTACTTACCCCTAAACAATAGTAGAAACCATATCTTCTGCTTACTAAGGGAGAGGAGCTGAGGCAAGATATGGGGTATAAGAAGGTGGAGACTTTAAAGGCCACATGAAACAGTAAGTTGAGGCAGACAAAAATGACCTACTTGATTGAATTAATGTACAGCAGAGCATCAGTGTGCCCACTGGGCTGTACAGCTCCTTACTGCTGGACAGTACTGAGCAATGTTCAGCATGCCTACACCCACACTGGGCTGAGAAACCAGCTTCAACTCTCAACCTTGGTCACTCTCAGTTTAAGGATTGTTGCATCTAGTGGATATAGCAGCTTCACACAACTCAAAAAAAGCTATCATCAGAAGCACCAGCTGGACTGTTTCCATAGAAGCAGCAGTTTCCTCTCCCATAACTGCTACAAATATTTGTCACCTAGGTTCTGGCCTTTCTGGTACCTGACCCTGATATGTCTGTCTTCCGGTACCTAGAAAGGCTGCTGCTCTATTCAGAATTCATCGTAAAATTCTTTACCTCAGGATGACTGGCAGATAGTTTGCCAAGAATAAGTGAAAAGAAATCCTAGCATGCAGAGAAATGCATGTGAAGGAACCATTCCCCGTTTACCCAAACAGGATGGTAGAGGGAAAGCAAGAGGCTCAAGAGGAGCACAGAAGACCTTCCATGGTCTAATCCTTCAATAGTCCTCACAAAAGGTTTTGAATTTCTGAAGAAAGTTTGAGCATTTAAAAACTATATCCATGAATGTGTCAGCAATGGCGAATGATGCTTTATTCAAAGCATGTGGAAAATGAACTTCTAAAGCCTTTCCCCATCCAGGATTCCTGAGCCAGACTTGAAATCTTTCAGGTATCTCTGCTTCAAGGCTTCCCTGTCCTCTTAATGCTCGATTTGTGGGAGAGGTATTTTTATAACCCCTTGGTTGTCACTGTCCTGAACGACCACAGAAGAAACGCAGAGATAATTCTGTCTAGAGACAGAATGTTCTCATTTTTCACTCACCTCCCTTCTCCAAAGAGGTCCCCACAAACTAGTTAGAAGGTGGTTTAGAACCTTCCAGTATTTTTGCCCAGTGAGGGCACTGGGCAGGTGATTTAAACACCTATGGACCTTGTACAGTTCACTTGCACACTGAGGTTATGATAGAAACATCCTAAGTAGCAGATCCAAGTGACTAGACTCCTATGCTGCTCAAAATATGTTATACGAATATATAAAACATCACCTTTTTCTTTTTTTATTTTTAAATATTTTATTTATTCATGAGACACACAGAGACAAAGAGGTAGAGACATAGGCAGAGAGAAAGCAGGCTCCATGCAAGGAGCCTGATGTGGGACTCGATCCCGGGACTCCAGGAGATCACGCCCTGAGCTGAAGGCAGGCACTCAACCACTGAGCCACCCAGGTGTCTCAACATCACCTTTTTCAATTAGCTTGTAGATGCTGATCCATATATAACTGAGTAATCAGGGCTAATTTATCATACTGCAGAAGGAAAAGTACAGTTCAGGATCAATGTCTATTGTGAAGATGACAAAACAAGAAATATTCAGTGTTGAGTTGCTGATCTTGTTGCTCTTGAAACAGGCCTGACACCAGGAAGATGAGAAATCCCCAAACATATACTGTCTCAACTAAGGCAATCCAGTACTCAAAGAGAACCACAGGTTACAGCTTTCAGGTTAATAATTTCATGACACAGCCATTTCTAGAAAATGCAGTACAGAGGAAAACTGCCCAATCAGCAAAGATGAGAAGTGGCATCTACCCTGAGAGTGCCGGCGGAATGCCAAGAGCCTATAGAACAGTTTGAATATTAAAGAATAAAGATTTTTCTAGCTTTACATTCAACTCCTGTGGACCATCCTTCAATAGGACAGAGATCCAATACATGTTCTGGGCTGATCTCTTCCCCCTCCCCAATCCATTTTTAGACAAAACCAAAACCCATGAAAAATAGACCCACCTCCCATGGAAAAGCAGTCACTTGAAGGTACAACCACATAGTAATGATCCTATATCAATGAAGACAGAAAACTTACATAGGATCAATTTCCAGTGACCAAGAGCTCAGAGTATAGGAGTCTTCAGCAAAGACCTGAATGGCCCAGGCCCATGGGGACTATTACCACATAATCAACATTTGGTTGATATGTCTGGGTGTAAGTTGGAGGTAAACACCCTTCCATGACATCCAGAAGGTTAAGTCCCTTACCAGCTGCTTCAGATACTCGGAAATGAACCCTCTGACACAGAACAAGAGTATCAGGCAGATATGTGTTAAAAGGATGACCTGGGGTAGGGGTGAGTGGGGTCTTCCAGTGGGCTGGCAGGATGAGCATCACACTCCAGAAGAAGACTGCTGCAGGCAGAGTCCAGCAAAATAGCTAGGAAGCCTTTGCCTTCACAGGATGGGCCAGTCACTAGTCTAACAGATTAAGAACTGCAGGCAATGCAGAAGGGTTTCAAAAACATCTTCCATGTCCTGACTCAGTCCTGGGAGGTTCAAATGAGAAAGCAGCACTTCCCAGGCCAGGCTTCACCAGAACACATGGGGCAGCAGGAGGAGTACAAGGTCATAGCATACAATAAACTCTTCTCTCACAAACTAGCATCATATGCTCATATTCAAGGGTCCGACAATTCTTAGAAGCTCAAGGAATGAGGTGATTCCCCAAACACCTGAAAGATACTACCATTTTGATCACCAAGTCCTGAACAACTAGGAATATGGTGAAGTGTATTCCTGGAAGGGGACGATGCCCACAGTGACATATTTACCATTAGAAGGGAGTCTGATATGGTGAGATATTCACACAGGAACAGAACCTAACACCTTACTATCCATCCCACCCCAATTCAGGAATATTTCTTTGCAAATTCATATAGGATTTTTGGTAATATATCAATAGGACCTTAAATTCCTTCATAGATGATAAAGTTTGAAAAGATAAAGGAAAATCATTCATAAATATCAAAGTAATCAAATGGCTCTCCTTTATCAGAATTCTAAGGCACTTGATTCTGGCTGACAGATTGAGAGGTAGAGATAGGGATGGGAAATGGGGTTAGGGGTCTGTGAAGAATCTCTTCTGAGAGGAAAACCAGATCCCATCACATGAAGATGTCAGAGGCCTCACCTATGGTACTTGGAGAACCTTACCAATGTAGAAATTAATTATATTTCTACTGAAATGGGAACCCAGGAGGTTTGGTATTCTTCAGTAACAGGTGGGCATGTGTGGCATAGACTGAGGTGCTCCAGTATACACCCTCCAGACCTCTACTTTCAGCACTTCTGGAGGACAGCACCAGGTCGGTTGCCCACATTCAGCGGGAGACCCTCTTGTGATAAATATCAAGTTTTGTCCTAAAGCTTTCTCAAAAGTCTTCCAGGAGAGCTCAGTCCTAGGCACAAAGTTCTTGTCAGATGAGCAGGGAGGGAGTATCTCTACCAGTGGGTTGGATAGAGTTATGAGTGAATCCTTGGATCCTGTCCTTCCAAGGAAGGCATCTTGAAACACATTCAACATGCTTTTACAGAGGGTCTCCTCTGGGAATTACAGAGTGAGGTGACCAGCACAATGCTATGCCTGTATTGGCTGTTCTCATCCAATCCCCCATTCACCACTCTAGCCACTGTGCTACCTGGATAACTTCCAATGAAGTATCTGCCCCAAGTCCAGGTCTCAAATTGTGATTTCAAGAGGTCCAAAGTAAGAGATCCAAATTTTTCCTTCATGTTTCAAAAGAGGACTCTTAACTATTCTTCCATGGACATGAATTTTGGGGGCAGAAGGATGAAAGGTTTGAGGAAAATGATGAAAGACATACAAAGAACTTGGAATCACAGGGAAAGGAATAAGAACAATTTAATCTCTCCTATCTGTCTGGGATAACTTGGAACCCTCTCTCCCAGACCTAGCTATTATCAGTTGAAATCTGAACCACTTTCTATTCCATTTGTATGACTGGTGTTGAAGCCCTTAACACTAAGGCAACATACAAATGTGTGTTCTGTAGTGACCAACAGATATACCCACTGACAGGTCCCTGATCTGAAGACAGAAACTGGTACAACCACTCTGGAAAAATAGTATGTAGATTCCTCAAAAAGTAAAAAATAGGAAGGACCCTATGGCCCAGAGCAATTGCACTATTAGGAATTTATCCAAAAGATATAAACACAGGGATCTGAAGAGGCACATGTACCCCACTGTTTATAGCAGCAATGTCCACAATAGCCAAAACACAGTCAGAGCCCAAATTTCTATCAACTGATAATGGATAAAGAGGATATGGGATTTTACACACACACACACACACACACACACACACACACACACGGGAATATTACTCTGTCAAAAAGAATGAAATCTTGCCATTTGAAACAACGTAGGTGGGTGGGACAAGAGTGTATCACGCTAAGCAAAATAGGTCTGAGAAAGAAATATGATTTCATTCATGTGGAATTTAATAAAACATAAATTTAACAAAACAGAAAGGGAAAGGGAAAAAAAAAAGGCAAACCAGAAAACTCCTAATTATAGGGAAAAAACTGCGGGTTGCTGGAGGGGCAGCAGGTGGTGGAATGGGATAATTTGGTGATAGACATCAAGGAGGGCACTTGATGTAATGAGCACTGAGTGTTATATGCAACTGATGAATCACTAAATTCTACCCCTGTAACTAATACTATACCAAATGTGAACTTGAGGGGAATTGCTGTGCTTTATAAAAGGAATCTGCCTCATAGAAAGTGCCTTTTGCAAAGAGACAATTCATTCTCTGCTCATTTACATTATAATCATGCAAGTTGGGAGGAAGAGCAGTAGTGCTCATACATTACCTCTGACCAGGGAAGAATTCTAAGAAACAACCTCAAGGCTACCATCAGACCTGGATTCTTCATATCCTATTAGTAGAAGACTAATGAATGAGGCATAAAGTCAGCAAAATACTCTGAATAGCAGCAGTAAGGAAATGCAGCTACATTAAAAATGACAAATTGCGACATGCACTATTACCAGTGCTAACTTCTGAAAAAGTGGTTGAGATCCCAGTGTGGCCCCCCAACCCCCGCCATCAGTCTAAGAGGCCAGTGAAATATAAAGAGAAATCCTTTAAGTCATGTGAAAGGTTATGCTATGAAAGAGGTGTAGTGGGAAATAACCACACCTTGAGTGATTTACCTAACCACTTGGTGACCAGCTAATGGCATGTGTCAGGAAATGGATAGTTTACAGCCTAGGTCTCTATGACCGTAGGAGATTATACAGGAAAGCAACTTCACCTCACAGCTCCACACAGACTCCTATCTACTGATGACATGAATCTCCAGATGCTCAATCTGATAAATGCCAACTATCACACAATTTGTTGAGTGCTTTCTAAACCTGGGTTTTTGTTGCTGTAACTGATAACCTTTGTTCAGCAAAGGAATATCACACATCCAAGCATGAGAATTTCAGGAGACCTTCCTAGGGATGTGAGTTAGTGATTAAATATAGACTGGAAATGAGCTTCTGCTCCCTCATCTTCCTGAAGGACCGACACAGCCCCTGATGGCCAGCTCAGCTTTGGACAGTATGCAGGTATTATCTTTCACTGCCAAGTTTCTATGGCATCAATAGCAAGTGAACCCCCCAACTCCACTACCCCAGCACAACCTGGGACCTTTTGTAGGTGGGAGTCCTGATACAGGGCACTGCAGACTGGCAGTAGTCTAATCCTTGAAAACCAAATAGATTCTCAATCCACTGGTTGAATGCTCACTGGTTTTGCTACAAGATCTAAGATGTAGGATTTCTTCCATAATTCAGAAGGCCAGTGACATCTATGTTTCATGTCAGCTTGTTGGTCAGCAGAATTGTCAGGAGAGGGGAAACCCTTTACCCCCACCTCCTGACAGCATATTCTTTATGAAAAACAGGCTTGACATTTTAAAATTTGTTTTTACAGCCATTTTTACAGCCATTTGTTAGGAGTTCTGAGCCATTTTTCCTAGAAAGGCATCACCAAAAATAAACCATAAAGGGACTAATACTCAGAAGGTATGACCAACAGCTGCCTCTCTCACCCAGAAAGTCTCTGTCTCTGGCTCATGATGTGGGAACCAAGGTCAGTTCCCAATAGTGTGATCCTGAAGCCTAGTTGAGTACAAGATTGATTGGGATCAGAGGTCTATGAGGAATTTCTTCTCAGGAAGAGAAGAGTGGTCATCAATATAAGGTTTCAGAATTCTGCCCATGTCTCCCAGACAAGCCTTAGCACAGGAAGAAAAGTACAGTGTTGTCCATAATGAGCATAATGTCCATATATGACATTCATTACTGGTGCCAAAGGCTAAAAAAATTTTTTTGAGGACATCTAGCTCCACCCTTCTACCAGTTAGATCTTTGCTTCCACTGGACCAATTTTCAAGGAGCATCACCTGAGTATCCCATTGTGGAAGACATCCAGGTGGAATATAACATTGTACTCCACCCAGGTGAACATAACCTCAATTAGAAAAATATTTTTCATCAAGCTTCTTTGAAAATATACATGCTCAGGTCAAAGAATCACCACAAGAACTCACAGCTCTAAGAAAGTCACCCTAAAGAGTACCATATCTTAGAAAATGGAACCCATACTCTATAAAGAGATTTTATCTTAATCTATTAGAATCAATATCCTAAAAGTTATAGGGATGGATATTAGTCCAAATAATATAGACAAATGAGGATACTCAGCATAAATATAGTACTGTGTAAAAATATATGGATTAAAAATAGAATATTGCTGAGGGTTAGTTGAAGGAACTCTTGAAAGGTATTAGGAAAAGACAAGGCCATCATGTGATAGACAAATGGACAGAATATTTTCATGTAAGTCAAACACCACCTCCTCACAGCCTCCCTAGAGGGCAAAGGGGAAAGAAGGTAAATAGAACATTCATACATTTGTGTTCAGGCCCATAGCTACGAGCATATGATTAATTCCCTACAGCCTTGGCTGCTCAGATAGCTCATCTGAATTATAACAAACATCAGAGCATAGAAAGATGTAACAGTTCTTTAGATTTAGAAAATTTGTCTCCAACAGTATAAAATGCCATCCTTATAAATAAGGCAGATTTTGATTGATTCCTGAGAAATCAGGGCTGAGTTTGGAATTAAACCATAAACACTGGCATTTCTAAGAACTAAAAAGGAGACCTGGAATATCCAGGGTTGAATTCCAAATGTGGTCAATCCTGGAGCATGGTGGATTGCATAGAGTATCTAGAGACAAAAAACAAAATGCTCTCTTACAAATCCATCAATGCAGAAAAACCATGGGATTGAGTTTACCGACAGAATAATTTTGGAAGGAAATCCATTTTTACAGAAGGCAAGGGTTAAACCAACTCATCAAGCTGGAAGTGTCTGTCACCCCTATGAAGGAGGGCAATTGCTGTGATTGTCTAGAGGCCAGGAAACTATAGACCTTGTCCCTATATCATAAGAAAGGAAGAGGCACAGGGTTTTCCTATTTAGTCAAGTCCTTCCATTCACCTTCAACTCAATTAGGGAAAATCAGAGCTGGCTCCATTAAGAGGACACATTTGTGTTAAGTTAGCGAAGCAACCAGGTTTGGAGCTCAGCCTGAGATGACCAAGACAGAGGGGAAAGGACCTTCTACAATATTCATAGTCTAGTTTATGACATTTAAGGAGATCTGACATAAGTAGATCTAGCTTTTCATCCTTCAAATACATTCTCATGTTAAGACAAAGAGTTCATTTTTGTCAATTTGAACTAGGTCCTATAGCTATGACCTATAGGTGGCAGGGGTGGAGACAAATCTGAATGGGAAATAGGGAGTATATGAAGCAACTCTTCCTAGGAGAGAAAAAAGTCTGCATCAGAGAAGATGGACAGGAAGCACATGGTTTCAGTAAGCTCTGAGCCTATTTTCCCACTATGAGGGAAATCCAGGGGGCTGGGCATCCTTCTATTAAGATTGGGGAGGGTGAGGGCATGGCATGAAGCAGCCCAAACACATTTTCTCATACAGTTCCACATCTCAGTTGCATAGAGGAACTGACAACTCAGACTAGTAAGGCAAACCAAGAACTTGGCAAAACTGGTAGTTAAAATGATTAGACAACTCCCCCCCACAGGAGGGAAGTTTCTCAGGTGTATTCTGAGAGGAGATGCATCCATGGAGCTTCAGAGTCCCCTGGGGGTTTAAGCCCCAGTGTATAATGGGTGTCTAACTCAATATACTTCACTGGCTGTCCCCTCCACCTCATTTCTGATTCACCAACACTTCTTCCACTATCACTTCCTGAGATCACTTTGAAGATTCTATTAATGTCAGATTGAATTTTGGATAATAGCATAATGTTCTATTCCTGGATTGAAGAAAATATTTGGAAAGAAAGCAGAAACTACTCAATCCAACAAAAGCATATTGATCTTCAGGAATCCAACTACAAAGATACTTAATTCTGGCAGACTTTCCTGAGAAGCCTAGTTGAGTATAAGATTGATTGGGATCAGAGGTCTATGAGGAATTTCTTCTCAGGAAGAGAAGAGTGGTCATCAATATAGGGTGAAATAAGATAACCTTGTTGCAGTAGGTCTGATCTGTATCTTTGCTACTAAAAGGGAAACCCAAGTATATTGGCATTTTCCTGAAATAGCTGGGCATTTCTTCATAGGCTGGGGAGATCAGTGATGTTTCTTAGTACTCTTTCAACACAGCACAGCTAGACACTGCCCTTCCTAGAGAGATCATGCCTAGCCTAGGCAAAAAAAGGACCTTTGAAGAGGCAGGACACACCATTTTTTTTTAACTTAAATCAATTAGCCAATACAAAGTACTTAGTTTCAGACGTAGTGTGCAATGATTTATCAGTTGTGTATAACACCCAGTGCTCATCACATCACATGTCCTCCTTAATGCCCATCACCCAGTTGCCCCATCCCTCACCCGCCTCCCCACCAGCAACACTGTTTCCTAGAATTAAGAGTCTCCCATGGCTTTTCTCCCTCTGATGACTTTTTAGTTTTCCTTCCCTTCTCTTGTGACCCTCTGCACCGTTTCTTATATTCCACCTATGAAACTTATTTCTTCACCTATGAGTAAGACTTATTTCACTCAGCGTAATACCCTCCAATTCCATCCACATCCATGTAAATGGCAAGATTTCATTCCTTTGATGGCTAATATTCCATCGTATATTTTATATATGTATGTACATACACAAATACACCCCACATCTTTATCCATTCATCTGTTGATGGATATCTGGGCTCTTTCCACAGTTTGGTTATTGTGGGCATTTGCTGCTATAAACATTGGGATGTAGATACTCCTTTGGATCACTACATTTATATCTTTGGGGGTACAATTTACCCTCATTTTAAGTTTAGTGAGAAACTACAGAAATAGGAAACAGGTCTCTTCAAATAGTTGTCTTTGTCAAAGATATGATTTACTCTCTCCATCTATATTCCTTTCAGATTTGGAGGTACATATTGGAAGTGATCATCCCAAATTATCTTACATGAAGAATCATGGAAACATTCAACTCCTTGGTCACCAACTTAGACTGCACACAAAATTCTTCATGTCTCATTTATAAAGATCCTCATGGAATAGAACAATGCTAGGGTTATGTCAATAAAACAGCTACATCAAAATGGGAAGAATACATGGTTTTCTACTAGTGCTAACCTTTTGCTAAATAGGAGTGAGTCAGGTCACGAATAGGTCTTAAAAAACGTAAGATGGGGAGAGATAGGAGTCCCATTGGAGAGAACGTCTGAAAATTATTGTACTGGAAATTAACCACATCATGAATAATTTTTCCACATTAGAGGGTCATCTCTGATGAAACATTCAAGGAAGTTGGAAGGGTTTAAATCCTGATTTCCTACAGATACACCCATGAGATTATCCAGGACCAGTTGAGGTCCTCTTGCTTACCTAAGCAAAGGCACAGTTTAGCTATCTGAATGTTTAAAAATACAAAACTAAATCAGCCCTCCTCAGTCTCAGCAGTAGAATCAAAGGATACACTGGAAGTCACACATAGTTGTACTTATACTACAGAGACACAGTAGACTGAATGCAGTGATGGACCCACTGACAGGGATAGCAGCCTTATTTAGGTTGACCCTGGGGGTGCATAGGTCATTGTAAGCCCCCTAAGTCAGGTACTTTCATAGCCTTCTCCTGGCTCAGGCAGCACAGAACATTTTAACTACAGAAGTCCACCTGGAGAACAAATCTGCACACTTGTCAGATACACAGGGAATACATACAACTGCAATTTCTTCTCTATGGATTCTTGTGGAGGAAAACAGTCGCTTCAGTATGGTCTTCTGTAAAGAGACCATTCTTTCTTCATCTACCTTATACAAGATTGGGGGCAAAAATTTTTTTTACATTTTTTTAATTTAAATTCAAAGAGTGGGGGAAGTGGAGAAGGTGGAGGAGCACCATGCATTTTCTGAAAGAGAACAAATTCCAATAGCCAAAGATGAACTAAAAGATTTTCTGTATTTTGAGGACCCTAATGATACAAGGGTGATGTCACCAAGGTACTTTCAAAAATAAAGAACAGATTAAGGGAAAACAAAGGAAGAAGAGCTACATCAACATAAGGTAAAACATGATAACCCATGCTCACTTGTCACTGCATGAGAGGCTGAGTCCCAATCAAGTGCTTCGTGCAGCTACAGTCACAGCAGGGTAGGCTCTACCAGCAGCACTAGCTCTGGAGACCCTGGAGTTGGTCAGGCTGAGCAAGCCTCTAGTAAAGCCAGTTTTATTCTGTTGCTCTGTAACAAGTCACCTACTTAGTGGCTAACGCAACATCCCTGTATTAGATCAACTTTTCTGGAGCTCATAGATGGACACAGTTTGATTTCCTCAGGGTCTCAAGCCAAAAAAAAAAATCAGAGCTGGACCATATTCTGGAGGCTGTACTGGACAAGAATATACTTCCAGTTCCTCCATCATTGGCAGAATTCATTTCCTCATGACTGTTATATTAAGCAAAGCCAGAAAAGGGGGCAGTCTCCACAGATGCTAGAGTCCATTCCTTCATGGAAGACTTAAGACCCTTTTCAAAAATTTACCTCATACCAGTCAGAATGGCTAAAATTAACAAGTCAGGAAAAAAGTGTTGGTGAGGATATAGAGAAAGGGGAACCCTCAGACACTGTTGGTGGCAATACAAGCTGGTAGAGCCACTCTGGAGAACAGCATGGAGATTCCTCAAAAAAGTTAATAGAGTTACCATAAGGTAACCCAGCAATTGGAGCACTAGGTATTACCCCAAAGATAAAAATGTAGTGATCTAAAGGGGCACCTGCACCCCAACATTTATAGCAGCAGTGTTTACAATAGCCAAGCTAGGGGAAGAGCCCAGATGTCCAACAGATGAACGGATAAAGATGTGGATATATACATACACACACAGGAATATTACCATCAGAAAGGATAAAATCTTATTTGGATCAATGTGGATGGAACTGGAGGATATTATGCTGAGCAAAATAAGTCATTTGGAGAAAGACCATTATCATATGCTTTCACTCATAAGGAATCTAGCAGTATAGAGGATTATGGGGGAAGGTAGGGAAAAAGAATGGGAAGAAATCAAAGGGAGACAAACCATGGGAGACTCCTAACTATGGGAAAGGAACTGAGGGTTGGAGAGGAGGTGGGTGGGGGGATGGGGTAACTGGGTGACAGGCATTAAGGAGGGCACATGATATGATGAGCACTGGGTGTTTTATGCAACTGATGAATTACTAACTACATCTGAAACTAATGATGTATTATATGGTTGGTTAATTTTAAGAAAAAACTTACAAAGTCAGGCTCACTCAGGATACTCTCCTTACTGAGTTAAAGTCATGTGATATGGGACTCTGGATTACGAGGCCATCTAATTATGGTCATACTACCAGGGTAGAGACACCCTGAAGCCATCTTAGAATCCTGCACACAACAGCAAGTATTCCTGCTAATACTAGCTTTATCATGAAGATGAAGCCACGAAGAGGTGAAAACCATCTAAGGGAGAAGAGCCGAGGCAAGATGTGGGATATAAAAAGGTGATAAATTCAAAAAGTCACATGACACAGAATAAACTGAAGCAGAGAAACTTTAGGTGACCTAGTTGATTGAACTAGTGCACTTGCAAGGGAGTCTTTGACAGTAGAGCCCCATTGTGCCCATCTGGGCCACACAGTCTTTATAGCTGAAGGATATAGGAAGAGGTGTTCAGCAAGCCCACATCTAAGACTGGGTGGCCTGAAGAAACCACCTTGGTTCTTAACCTGATGAGCCACTAGTTCAAGTGCGCTGCTGCATCTGAGACAATAGCAGCAAAGAATTCAGCAATGGCCATCAGAAGAACCCACCTGACTGCTTCAGAGGTGGAGGGGTATGTTCCAATATATGGAGAACAGCTGTAAATACTCCCCTAGGTCTCGGAATTTTGCATTCTTATAGCTGATATGACTGGGTCTTCCATAAATGGAGGCTGATGCCTCTGTTTGGAATTCATTATGGTATTCTCTATCAGAGCACTGGCAGACTGTGGGTCTCTGGATCTTGTTGCATCTCCATTTTCTGAGACTATTTGTGTAACCCTATGCCTTCTCGAGAGAAGATGATCCTAGCAGCCTAGGTAATCTCTTCCCCAATGTGCCACCTGAAAGGAGCTGGCACCAATCTTCAGGTGGCTTCAGAGACAAGCATGAAAATCTTGACAAATGTCCGATCAAAATGACCTAACCTCTAATGGATAGATTTTAGTCTAAGCAAACTGGACCACACGGATTTCATCTCACATAAGAAGGAAAATTTCACTCCTTTCCTCATGCCCACATTTTTTGCTTTCCCTTGGAGTGCTTCTTCACCCACATTTCTCACAGATAGCCATCAGGTGATTTCAGATCAATAGAAACCTGATAATTTCTTTGGCTCCCACCTTGCTCCAGATTGGTTTGGGTGCTTCCATTGAGCTAAGTTCAAAGGGAATACAACTTAATTCCTAGTTTCTTTATTTTTCAATGCTTACATAGGTTTTTATCTACTGTGAGAGTGCTATCTGGAGGTCAAGAGCCTACAGAACTAAGTATCACAAAAATACCTCTATTTCCCTTCTGAGGTAGTCATGGGAATTTCAAATGGGAAGATGGTTTCTTTTGAAACAGGAGCTGAAGGAAAAGGTAGAGTATTAGGACAAATTATGCTGTTTTGAAAGGAAAGACTAAGTTGTTCAGGTACATATTTTTCCTTTAAGAAAAAAAGGCAATGCATCCTCCATGCCCTGTGTCGGCAAGATAAGAGCCTCTCCCAGCCGTAGCTGTTTCTCTTCTCAACACTGGGCTGCCTTCAATTCTAGCTTACAACAGGTGTCTAAGAATGCTACATCTTAGGGTAAAAGATGGATGCTTCAGAGGTACCAACATGGGCAACTATGGTTTCCCTCATCTGGATGTTACAAGGACCCTAACTCCACCCCAGGACCATCTTCTTCCCTCAAATGTAGCTCAGAACTGTTAACAGAAATCAGCTCTTCTTTGCTAGGATGTCCTAGCCCAGTGGACACCTCTTAGAAAATGTGCCAGCAAGAACACTCAAGGAACATGGTTCTGCTTTTGTTCTGACATTCCTAGAGATGTTCAATCTAGCCTCAGTAACAAGAATAGAGGAGGCAACCTCCTTTAAAGGGCATAAGCCTGAAGGTCATCATTGCTTCTACTTACATCACTTGTATTTACCAGTGCAGCCCTTTACGTAACTATAACAGCTGATGGAAATAAACCAGGGTTATCACCTTTATTCAAGTTGACCCATGAAAAAACTCAGGTGACCTGTAAGAGGTATTACAGGAATAAAACTGACCCCTCAGAACAGCTCTTCTTGGTCTTCTCTTGGATCAGGCAGCAAAGGGAAGATTGCCAGAAAAGGCTTCCAAAGTAGAAATCCAAATGTCAACCACCACACACTGGCCATCTCTTCCATCATGCCTAGATTTGAAAGATTGCATTAAAAGGTACTCTAAGATTTAGGGGAAGAAGTATAAGCCCCATGCTCTCCTCAGTGGAGGTCAGCAGTGTCGGAGTGAAGGAGAAAGCAGGCATCTTTACCAATATTGCCTCTTCCCCCCAAACACAATTACCTTCTTGCATTTTCATGCAAGTTAGGTTGGCAGTGGTGGTGATGAGAGGGTGATGTCAAGTATCTATGGACAAGATAGAAATTTAGGGACAAACAAGATTTATAGGCCTAAAATTCTCCAGATCCTATTCAGGGGAGGTTTCTAACAAGACCTATTGCCAAGGTCTCTGGAAACAATGAAACCCTGCAAACCTGATTCTATCAAGTGACATCCATTTCAGACTCCTGATCTCTAGGGTTGAAAGGTAAAATTAAGCTGAAATTTGGTGGTTATAGTAATATAAATACAGCATCTAATACAGCATCTGTCAAATTTCTTCAGATTCTATACTGAGAGGAATCCATACTGAGTCACTGAAGTTCATTTTTCAAATGTTAAGATTTATAACTATTCTTTGCTTGTTAGTATTGATCAGGAAGAAAGTAGATTTTAAAAATTTAAATTAACAGTGTATTAGTTCCAGAGATAAATTACTTTATCAGTTGTATATAACACTCACTCCTTATCACATTACCATGCCCTCCCCCTTAATGCCCATCATCCAGTTACCTCATCTCTGCCCCCCCCCACCTCCCTTCCAGCAATACTCCGTTCTTTCTCATGTTAAGAGTCTCTCATGCTTTGTCTCCCAATTTCTTACCATTCTGGTTTTCCCCTTCTTTCCCCTGTGATTCTCTGTGCTGTTTGTTATATCCCTTATGAGTGAACTATATAATTGACTTATTTTGCTTAGCATAATACCTTCTAGCTCCACCCATGTTTTTGCAAGTGTTAAGATTTCATTCTTTTTCATGGCTGAGTAATATTTCATTGTTTTTTATATACCCCCCACATCCATCCAGATGTTGATGGACATCTGGCTTCCTTCCATAGTTTAGCTATTGTGGACATGGCTGCTATAAACATTGGGGTGCAGGTGCCCCTTCAGATCACTATGCTTGTATCCCTTTGGGTAAATACTAGTGTAATTTCTGGGTCATAGGGCAGCTTCATTTTTAACTTTTTGAGGAATCTCCATACTATTTCCAGAGTGGCTGTACCAGCTTACATTCCTACCAGCTGTTTAAGAGGGTTCCCATCTCTCCCCAACCTCACCAACACATTTCCTGACTTGTTTTTAAGATTTTATGTATTCATGAGGGACACACAGAGGCAGAGGCATAAGGTAGAGGGATAAGCAGGCTCCCTGCAAGAAGCCCAATGCAGGACCCAATCCCAGGACTCCAGGATCATGACTCAAGCTAAAGTCAGACACTCAACCACTGAGCTACCCAGGCGTCCTTGATGTGTTTTAGCGATTCTCACTGGTGTGAGGTGGTATCTCCTTGTGGTTTTGATGTGTATTTCCCTGATGCCAAGTGATATTGAACATTTCTTCATGTGTCTGTTGGCCATAACTAGTTAAAAATAGCAACTTATCCCTGCTTCTGTTTTTGAGATGGTGTTGTGAATAGTTCATTTAAACTTCAAATCTGGAAGCAAATGCCTTTGGAAGACTTAATATCTAGGATCATGTGAGGAAAACTAAGGTTTATTCAAGAAGTTATAATTTAAATATATATTAGATTCTCACCAAGTATTCTCTAAGCCCAGGTAACTCCCTTCCTGGAGATTAGAAATATACCAGACACATGCAAATGATAACAGGTAAAAGGAAAAGTCCAAGTTTCTCCAAAGTATGCACTTCCTTGTACAAGTGGATCAACTAAGATGCTGATCCCATCTTAAACCTCTCCAAGCAAATTCTAAAAACAGTTCTGTACCTTTTCTCCCTTCTTGAACACAGCCATCCTAGAGTCCTTCCTCTGGTCATCTCACCAAGAAAACACCAAATGTGAACCTGAAATATCTTGAAAGCAAACCCACAACTGTTTGCACAATCCAGAAGGTAGCACTGGCTCACATTACCCTACCGGCCCCAACAGGTACTCAGGATCCCAAAACCAAGCCATTGGGATAGACTTCAAAATCTTGTTCCTTGGACCAGAGAACACTAAGCCCTTCCTGCCCAAAGCAGAAGGTGCTGGAGTTAGCTACAATTAGCATGGTCTCCAGACTTCCTAAGACAAGTTTCAGTTGGTACCAAAGGCATCAAAAGGCAAGCAGAAACTTCCACTCTATTTCCATGCATTCAGGGCTTCAACTCCTCCGGGTGAATCTCTAAGAGGCAGCATCTGCCAGTGACTTTGCTGAGAAACCTCCAAAACAGATTTAGATCTGTTGCCTAGTTGATACCCTCTTGCTTACAAGATGAACTTTGACTGTTGTGGGGGCTGGGGATTCACGTTCTGCCCAACAGTCCAAGGGGGAAGGAAATGCCATAAGAAACTAGGGCCCACGGGTCTGATGCTGTCTAATTGGCACTGATGACACATCACTTCCCAGGCACCAGGAAAGAGTAACCCTTCTTTCTGAGGTCTATGAAGAGGAGAAACACATTTAACATTTAAACTTGGATTCCCAGGTAAGCAGGAGTCCTGTCAAGACTGAGGTCACTTATCAGCCCTGCTGAAGCTGTCAAGGCAGCTCTTCCTTGTCTAATTATAAAAGAAATGTTTGATTTCAGTGTCTATATACAGCCACTTCCAAGTTCTGAGGGAATGAGAAGTCAGAGGGTAGGTCGGGGGACAGAATGGCAGGGTCTGTCTGTAAGGAATGGACAGGAGTCCAACTCTACAACTAGGCCATTGATATTTCCCCAGCTCCAGGCTGTGGAATGATCCTACACAAGAAAGCCACCTAAAGGCATGGCCATATTAAGGTGAAACGAAGAAATAGCTCTCAGGACAGAGTTGCTCTGTGGGAGCTGAGCAATGACTATGTCACGACCCCATAGGATACTCCATCAGCCTCCTAGCTGCAAGCATTCACCTGGCCCTCAGATTCTGTTACCAGTAGTTTCCAAATCTGGATATGTTAAGCCCATATTAATGGAGTAGGTTTTAAGGAAGAACGATAGAGGGTGCCTGGGTGGCTCAGTTGGTTGGGTGTCATGGTCAACTCGGGTCACGGTCCCGGGGTCCTGGGATCAGGCCCCACATCAGGCTCCCTGTTCAGCTTATGCTCTGTCAAATCTTTTTTTTTTTTTAAAGGAAGAATGGTAGATGTGATTCTGTGTCACAATTCTTAAGATGTTAGATCAGTTTGTCAGTTACTTGGTCTGGACCAAAGGCCATCAGAACTTGACAGTAATAAACTGAAGATACCACCAGAGGACTTTTATCTAGTTAGATCGAGTGGTCACCTTATACAGATGTATCACCTGTAGTGACCGAATCTGCATGTGCCCATTCCTGAGGATGTCACTCTGTACACAGAGTGTTAGATACAAGGGAGCCACTAAGATGTGGCTGTACAAATCCTCTAGATCTTCTGGTAAAAGTGGGGGCATCTGGTGAGCAGGGCTCCATGAGGGGCTCTGAGCCAACCTGAAAGGAACCCTGAGTCAGACCTGAGCATTGCATCCCTCTAATATCCAGAAGAATGCCTATCAAGAATCTTGGAGACACTTTAACCCTTCAAGTTTCCACTGTCCATATAATTGTTGGAAAACAGTGATAAGGAAAAGGGACAAGTCAATGAAATGAAAAACTCTCCCTTCTCAATCCATTCCCCTATCCTGCACCAGTGCAGGGTGGAGAAGTACAGACTTTCAGGCTGTTGAGTTTCCTTCACAGTCCTTGAGATGTGGCTCCGACACAATGGATTCACATTCTGTGTCAGAATAACTGCTCCCAGTGGGTAATAAACACCCAAATGAGAAAGTTCATTACCTGAGGGCCCACACTAAGATACTGAACTTAGTAACATGAAGACAGACACTGGAAGAAGGATCCCATGGCAGTGCAATGAAGACCAGAGATCTGAGATTCCAGAGATGCCAGACTAGGAGGCAAGAAAAACCCAGACCCCCAAGTCCTACTACCCATGCAGTTAATACCCTGTAGACCCATCAGGACTTAAGTCAGACCTAACATCTCCTCAGCATCCAGAAATATAAGAAACCTTACTTGGCCAATCTCAAGTACTGATAATAGAATTATCCCCAGTCTCTCATAAGAACAATGTCAGACAGACAAGTTAAAGGACATCCTAGGCTGGGACATATGGGGATTGGCAGGATGAAGATCACATGTAACCTTCATGGACACCTATGGAAAAGTCAGCCCCAAATATTGGGAGCCTTCACTTCACTCCAGCACAGTGTATAAACTATTGAGACCCAGGGTTAGACACTGCAGTGCAGGCAGCAGGACAAGCATTTAATATACCTCACATGTGCTTTTGAATCAGTCCCAGGGGTTTTAAATGAGACGACAGTACTTCCCAGCCCAGGCTTCATTAGCATTCAGACTAAATGTAAAGATAAAAGGTCACAAGTTGGAATTTAAACATTTCCCTACAGAAAAATAGCAGAAGTTGATCATATTCAAGAGAAGTAGTCCTGTCTTTGAGGCTCTAGAACATGAAAGGATCATTTCTAAACTGAAAGGTAATATAACAATTGTTAGATCATGTTCTCCCTTAAATGATAGAAACAAATCATTTCATTGGAGATGTACAGTAACTGACTTTAAAGTGCTCATACCAGAGTGAAAACCTAAAACATCAGCATCCATTCCACTGCAGTGTAGTAAAGAGACTGCAGGCGTTTTCAAAGAATACTTCTTGAAAAACTCATTACACTCAAGTCACATTGAATTTTAGGTAATGCAGTATTATATTCTTGAATGGAAAAGATTTTGAAAGACAAAGCAAGATCACTCATAGAATTCAATGATAATAAGTTAGTCTCTACTAATCCAAATTCTAAGGTATTTGATTCTGGCAGACATTACTGACAGTGACAGTTAAGGCACAAAATGGAATTGAAGCCTATATCTCTTCTAAAGGAGAAGAACACACGGTCAAGAGAAGATGGATGTCAGAGACCACAGCTATGGAATTGGAATAGCCTTACTACACATAGGCTAGGTATGCCATTCTTCATGGAGTAGCAGGTGTGGCAGAGACTGGTACGCTCCAGAGACATTTTTTGGACCCCTTATCTCAGGGTAACAGTAGTGAGACAATACTTGAGACATTATGCATAAAATTTGACATTAAGAAAAAAGCCCAGAGCCCTCTCTTTTGGGTGGGGCAGACTCTGAACCATGTATCCACAGGACAATAAAAACACCTGATCATCACCTATGCTCACTTGTCACCATGTGAGACGTTGAGTTCCACTCAAATGCTCCTTGTGCAGCTACAGTTACAGACAGGAGGGTAGCTCCACCAAGCTCACTCTGCACAGCAGCACTAGCTCTGGAGACCCTGGAGCAGGTCAGTCTGAGCAAGAATTTAGCAAAGTTTGTTCTATTCTATTGCTCTGTAACAAGTCACCACCTACTTAGTGGCTAATACAATGTCAATTTATTATAACAACTTGCCTGGAGCTCAGGTATCTGGGCACAGCTTAACTGATTTCCTAAGGGTCTCACAACAGGCAAACAAAAATCAGCTGGGCCACATTCTCATCTGCAGGCTGGACTAGGCAAAAATCCACTTCCAATCCCTCTATCATTGGCAGAATTTATTTCCTCCTGTCACATTAATCACAACCAGGAAGAAGGCAGTCTAAGATGCTAGATTCCATACCCTCAGGGAGGCCTAAGATCTCTCAAAAGCTTTTCACTAAGTCTGGGTCACTCAGGATACTCTCCTTATTGAGTTAAAGTCAGGTGATATAGGATTCTCCTTAAAACTGAAAAGTCCCTCACCTTTGCCACACAAGGTCATCTAATTATGGTCATAACACCAGGGGGCGGAGATCCTGGGGCCATCTTAGAATCTGGCATACAACAGCAAGTATTTCCAATGGCATCTTTACTTAGCCATAAACAGAGGAGCTAGGGCAAGATCTGGATATAAGAAAGAATGAATTCAAAAGGCCACATGAAACAATAAATTGAAGCAGAGAAGCTTTGAGTGACACAGTTGATTGAATTAGTACACTTGCAAGGGAGTCTTTGACAGAGCCTTCTTGTGCCCATCTGGGCCACACAGTCTTTACAGCTGAAGAATATAGAAAGGGGTGTTCAGCAAGCCCACATACAAGACTGGGTGATCTGAAGAAACCACCTCAACTCTTAACCTTGATGAGCCACTAGTTCAAGCACTGCTGTATCTGATGGAGACAGCAGCAACACAGAATTCATCTGCAACCTTTGTTAGAAACACCAGACAGCTTCAGTGAGGGAAGGAAGAGCTCCCATAACCCACCATTGCTGAAAGCATTCACCTCATGAGTCCGGGACTTGCCAATGGCTATGACCCTCTTATGCCTCCCAGTACCTGGAGGGCTCATACCCCTGTAGGAGATTCACCACCTCAGGAGAACCAGCAGACATGGTAGGGCTCTCTCGATCTTGTACAGTCACCATATTCTGAGACACAGGTTAGTTTGTACATCCCTACACCTTCCCAGGCAATAGCTCTTCAACATCTTGAGGGACTTGGCACCAATCTTTGGTATGCCTCAGATACAGCTATGCAAAACCTGTCAGAGCACTGTACCAACAGAATGACAGTTTCAAACATCTTTAACAGGTAAGCTTGAGTCTAAACAGATTAGGTCTCAGGAATTTACTTTTTCACTTAAAAAAAATTCCTTCATCCCTTCTCCACAATCTGACCCCTGGACAGAAATGAAAGCAGCATAGCTTGGGATGGATCCCTTTAGAGCATCAGAACAAGGTCTATTGAGCCCATGCCCTCAAGTTAGCCCCTGCCAAGATTTGCATAAGGAACATCTCCGTCACCCTTCTGACTCAACTATGGGAGTTTCAAATGGAAGTGACGGTACAGCCCAGACATAATAGGAGTTGAAGGAGAATGTGGAATGTCCTAAACCAAATTACAACTTTGAAAAATTTATGCTACTTTAAAATACCAATAAGTGCCAAGAAAAGGCAATTCAACCTTCATTCCCTATATATGGGGAAGAATAAAGACTCCTGTTCTTCACCTAACACTGAGCTGCCTTCAATATCCTCCTGAAACTGGTACCTTAAAAACCACACATTTTAGGAAACATGAAAATGAGTGGATGCTTTGAACACACCAACATGGACATGGGAAAATTCCCTGATCTGGATGTTACAAACACCCTATTCCACCAGTGAGACCATCTTCCATTAAACGTAGCTCAGGACAATGAATAGGAAGCTCTCCTATCTGGACACAGACTCCCTGGGTTCACATTGTGCTCATCACTGAGGAGCACAGAGATTCTCACCTCCACTGGGTACTCAAGCTTTACAGTAAAGCTAATATGCAGTAGGAATCATCCTGCCCAGAGGTGACTAGTGAGGCTCCTGCTTCATAGTCAGCAAAGTGTCCCAGAAAAGCAGGATGCTTATCACCATGCACAAGGAAAGTCTGACACAGTCCGATCATGGTCTTCTCCCATGGGATCCATCCTCCAGGACATTATAAACACATTCCCATCAGAAAAACAAGCACAACTAGAAAAGGATTAATCTGGGAATACACAAGTGTATCTTATGAGTAGGGTAGGTGCTATATCAGACTTACTTTGTTACCTCACAGGAATATAGTGAAGCCCAAGTGGAGTAACACTGATGATTGGAACCGTTATAGAGTACTGCTTCAGGTCTCCAGGGCCTGGCTACCCAAAGCAGAATATTCTGCTACTAGCCATCATCAGCACTGCCCTCAGCCTGTGTCAATAATGTTAGTGTCAAAAGCATCAAGAAACAAACTTCAGGAGCATCTGGGTGCAGCTTAAGTTCAGTCTTGTACTTCTTTAGTATACTTACACTTCCAGGAAGCATAACTGGCACCTCATTGTGCCAAAAAACACTCATTTACCAAATAGGTTTACACTCAACCCAGGTAGACCATCCTTCAACAGGATGGAGATCTGATACATGTTGATCTCTTACCCCAAAATTCATTCAGACACAGTATCAAAAACCAATAGAAAAATAGAACTCAAAGATCAAAAAGGCGATCATGTGTAGGTATGACCACATTAAGATACAGACCCCATATCGGGAAGACATTGTACTACCATGGGATCAACTTCCATTGATTGCAGAGCTAGCTATTTGAGAGCTCAGGGGTTATAAGTCTCAGGTAAAGGTCTGAATGGTAATCACTGCCATCTAGTCAGTGTCTGGGTGTGGCCAGGAATAAATTGGAGCTAAACCCCCTTCTAGGGCATCCAAAGATTAATGCTTCCACCCAAGAGTCACAAATACTCATGGATGGAAAACATCCCTCTGACCCACAATAGCATTTAAAGGATAACCTAGGTCATCTCCAGCAGGGCTGGCAGGATAGAATCCTATTCCAATGTAAGACTCCTGCAGGCAGAGCCCATCAAAGTAGTTGTGGAAGCAGAGGGATGGGAGGAGGAGAGTAAACAAAGTTTAGACAAAAGCAGACCTGACAAAAACTTAAAATCATAGGAAGGAGTACCTCATTTTAATCTCCCCTACCTGCTTGGGCCATCCTAGAACCTTCTCTAAAGATCTGGCTATTTTTACTCTAATTCTGAGCCACTTCCCATTCCAAATGTGTGAGTTATGAAGCCTATAAAACTTAAGGAATATGGGGTATCTAGAAAGACCAAACAACCCATAACAGCAAAAACAGTACTTCAATTGGTTTTAAGGGTTAACTTGTTTCAAACTTATGCACTCTTGGCTTGTTTATAGAACTCCCCTTGAGATTTTGCAAACCATTGGTCTTGAACAAAAGACCAGACTTTCTCAGAAAATAAGGCCTGATCACATTTGAAGACAGCTGTCACTGATGCTGGAAAGGCTGTTCAGGGTCATGTTAACAAATAATTAACTGTTGAGTACCAGCTTCTCTTGTAACAGCCCCCTCACCATTTCCCACGCTTTCCCCTTTAAAAACTTCCTGCTTCACCTGGATGGAGAAGATAGTCTTTGGGACATTAGTCTGCTATCTTCCATAAAGCCACATTTCCTTTCCCACTACTAGTCTTTCAAATATGGATTTTTGAGTGGCAAGCAGCCAAACCTCAGTTCAGAACCTGTCTTCTGTTCAGTAATAGGTCCCTGATCTGTAGGTTGCAGACTTCTAATTCCAGGACCATCTTTCCCCTTCAAATGTAGGTAGGGGCACATCAAGTCTGCAGTAGCTCTCTGCTGGGATGTCCCAGTCCACAGGCACCTTAGGATACACATTGACAACACCACTACCATACTTTTTATCTGCCATTCCTAGAGATAGTTACTCATGGACTCAAGGATGACACTGAATAAGAGAGCACTACCTTTTCAACTATAGGATCCTGAAGGTCAGACATTACTTCAATCACCTAATATGGCCAGAAACAGATTACCTGATACCACTAATGAAACACCGCAGGGAAATCTTTATTCTTGTTGACCCAGGAGGAATAAACATGACCCTATAAAAAGTTATAAGGATATAGACTCTTCTGAGGTCTATTCTTCCTCCTTTGAAAAAACTGAAGGTAACCAGCCAATCAGGCAGTGCAGAGCAATTAATCATGTAGGGGCAGCCAAAGCAGATTTCTGTCTGGAAAAGGATACCACACACCTGTCAGACATAGGGGGAATAGATATGCCCTCATTTCTACTTCAGTGCAGAATTGATGGGCTTTATAAATAGGTCACCTCATAGAAAATGCCTTACCTTCCTCTAAGGTGACTTCTAACATGCATCATCTACCAATGCCTTTCTGAGGAACTTCTAGACAAGTTCAAGTTTGTGACCTTGAATAACCCATGCTTAAAGTGAGCAGTGACTCAGGGAAATCTGTCTTCTGCTCAATCCAAAGAGAAACAGCACCAGCAATAAATACCCATGGGTTTCTAGATCATAGGTGGCACCAAAGACATATCTGCTCCCTGGCATCAGGGAGGAGTGCCCCTTCCTCTCTGGGAAGAATGTGGTAGTAAGAGAAACTTAGTACTCTCTAAGACTTCTAGACCTAGGTAAGTAGGGGTCACATGAGGATTGGGGTCATGGACCAGCCCTGCTAAAACTAGTGAGGTAGATGTTCTCCTTGCCTAATCATAAAAAGTTTTGATTTCAGGTCTCTAAGTCCTAAAGGAATGGAAAGTCAAGGGTGGGCTGGGGGACACAGTAGCAATACCTGTAAGGAGTAGAGTTTAGTTTACATAGAATGCAGGATTTGTAGTTGGGCTACTGAGAATTTCCCCCAGCTCCAGGCCATGGAATGATCCTACACAAGGGATCCACCTGAAAGAATAATGTTAAGATGAAAGTAGAGAAAGTACTTCTCAGGAAGCTGGGCAGTGACTACATCAGGATCCCACACAGGATGCTTCACCAACCAAGTATTTGCAAGGATTCACTTGGACCTTAGATCATTCATCCTGTGTTACCATCAGTTACAAAATAAACAGGCTATTTGGAGCCAATACTAGTGGAGTACCTTTTACATGTACAATAGTATATCATTCTCCTGACCCATGACCAGTTCCTACACCCTGACCACAGCTCAGGACAACAGGGACCTCAACTTCATACAAATTATCTCAGACACCTACAAGACACTAAGTCATAACAATAGTCGTCCTTTCCATGTCTACCTGTTTAGGTCAGCTCAAAGTACATCTGTTTTCTTTCAGAACATGTTTCATAGTGAAGCTTAGAACAAGAGGCCCAGACATAAATCCACTGGAGAATGAATACCACACCTCTGTCCTCCCTCCTTGCCGAGTTTGCTTAAGACTTCTAAATTTAGGCCACCTGAAACTTAAGTATACCTCTTAATTATCCTTTGGGAGATTAAGAGTACATAGGTCTCTTAAATATCTTTTGCAAACTTTTATCATTTTCATTCAAAATTTGGGGGTGGAAGTGCGTGATGACCGTAAATGGTCTCTTATAGGAAAGACTCCTAGAAACATTCAGCTTGTCGTTGTTCAACCTAGACTTAAAATTCCCCAATCTTATTTGCAGAGATCTTCATAGAACACCAGTAACAACGCCAAGGTCAGGTCAGTAAAGCTTGTAACTGGACTTTAGAAAACTACAAAAAAACAAAACACTACACATCCTGTTGCAAAGAACTGTATAGAATATGACTAGTGCTAAGTTCCTGAGTGAGTGAGGTTTGTGTAATGTCCTTGGGAGAATGGAGATACAGAAGAAACTCAAGTTCCACTGGAAAATAATACTCCTAAAATTATAGTATAATATACATCATGACTAATCAAGTTTCTTCAGTTAGAGGTGACCCTCCTCGACAGGAAATAGGGTGTAAGTGCTGAGATCCCACACGTGGGTACCTGGGGTTACTCAAGAGCAGCTGATGTCCTCTTATCTAAGACAAAGGAGAATTAACTTTCTATAGTATTTCAAAACAAAGTTGATCAGTTTTGTACTGTATCAGGCAGAATTAAGGAACAAGGTCCTGAAGGTCAGAAGTCCTATCCTAATATCTCAGAACCCCAAAGCAGACAGCATACAGTGAGATAGACCCAACTGATTGACAGACGGCTGGGATGTTAGTGTTCAGGTTGTCCTGGGACACATGGGTTCCTGTAAGATAAGTTCTAGGAAAATAGGTCCCCCTCTGTGGCCCTTCTCAGGTCTGCTACCTCCACAGCTTTCCCCTGGCTCAGGCAGCACAGGGTATGAACTACAGGATAAATCCACTGGGGTAGCAAAACTGCACATACCTGTCATATACAGGAAAGGCCTATAACGCCAGTTTGAGATTGTGCTAATGGACAAAAGTATTTCCTTCAATAAGAAACCATCCACCCCCACATCTACTTCATATTCATGCAAGATTGGGGAGAGTAGAGGGAGAATGGTCTTAAGTTCTGACAAAGAAGGAATTCTAAGCATAGCCAACCACAAGGAACTAAAAGCATAAAATTCTCTTATTTCAAGGAGTACCTTATAAGAACTATGATGATGTCACTAAGGTACTTTCACCAGACAGCAGATAGGGTGAAAATAGTCAAGAATGAACAGCTATATCAACATAACAAGGGAATATAGTTATCAGGCCTTGATCTGGAATCATGAGATTCTTCACCTAAGGAGAACCTGCTAACATCTGTGAGGCTTCTTCATCTTGTAGGGTCTCCATCTTCTGATACCTAGTTCAATCTGCACAATCCTAAACCTTCCCCACAGAAGATGCTATTTAGCTTTCTATTCTCTCTTCCTAATGTCCCACCTGACGCAGTTGGCACAAATTTTCAGTATGGCCCAGATGAAGCTATGCAAATCCTGACAAAAGACTAAGACAGGAGGATAGTTCTAAATATCTTTAATGAGTAGACTTGGTTTTCAACAGATCAGAGCTCAGGGATTTACCTTTTCCTATAAGAGAAAAGGTTTCCCTCCTTTCCTCATCCAGTTTCGCCTTACCTTGAGTGGCTCCTCCCACATTTCCCAATCACAGGCAGCCTCAGGGGATTTCAGATAAATTAGCAAACCAACTTTCCCCAGTTCTCACAATGCCCCCAGTTAAGATTAGCTCAAGGGAAACACCTGAGTCAATGCAACTTAAGAATTCCTGGTCCCCATTTCTCACTTTCCAAGTCATGTAGGTTATCTACTAGGAGAGAGTGTTGTCTAAAGTCCAGGAGCCTATAGAACTAAGTATCATCAGGACAGCCACAGAAAATGTTCCTGCTTTACACTCATTTCTTCATCCCCCTCATTCCAACAAGCAAAGTCAGTGCCAGTTCCATTAAGACACCTGTGTATTTTAACAAAAACCAACACAAGAAACAGGTGTTGGCAAGGATGTAGAGAATGGGAAACCCTCTTGCGCTGTTGATGAGAATACAAGCTGGTGCAGCCACTCCATTAAACAGTATGGAGTTTCCTCAAATAGTTAAAAAGTCAAAATAGAAGTACCCTACAATTCAACAATTGTACTACCAAAGAAATACAAAAACATTAATTCAAAGAGATACATGCACCCCAATGTTTATACCAGCATTATCTAAAATAGCCTAATTAGGGACAAAGCCCAAGTATCCATTGACTGACAGATGGATAAGGAGGATAATCTTCCACATGGATTATTCAACCATAAAAAAAGAATGACAGGTAATCAACTCTGATCAGTTGGTCTCTCCAGTAAATTGATATAACAGTAAAAAGCGATCATGTGATTCTCACATTTTTCACTTTTAGTGCAATACCATTGACCTTGAGTAATACCATAGGACCTCTATAAAGTGATGCTAATGCTGCCAGAAGTGATCCCAAGCAGCAGAGAAAGTTCATGGTATTACAAGAAAAAGTTGAACTGCCTTATCTGTACTATAGATTGAGGTTATACCTGCAGGCATGAAAACCTTGAGCTTTTAGCCAAATGCCTTTTTATCTTGTATTGAAAATGCAACTATGTGAGTGCAGGGTTGCTCTAAAAAAGGCATACCTATAGACTCTAGTAGGACTCAAGAGAAAGCACAAATGACAACTTAAATCCAAAGGAAGGAGAAAGATCTAAAGCTAGTGAATTTAATGCCAGCAAAAAAATGGTTTGAGAAGTTTAAAATGAGGTTTGACTTAATATAACAGGAGAAACAGTTTCTACTCACCCAGAAATAGCAGAGGAGTTCACAGAAGCCATCAAGAAAGTCAAAAGATTTCTGCCGAATAGGTTTTCAATGCAGACAAAAGTGCCCTATTCTGGGAGAGGGGGGCATGCCCCAAAGGACATTAGTAAGGAAGAGAAGAGAGCACCAGCATTTAAGGCAGTAAGAGGATTGGCTAACTGTTTTGTGCAAATGCAGTTTCTGTTCAGGACTGCCCTTATCTATAAAGCTGAAAACATCTGAGCCCTGCAGGGAAGAGGTAGATACTTGTTGCCAGTCTTTTGGCATTACAACAAGACGACCAGCACAACCAGAACCCTTTTTCTGGATTGGTTCCACTGATGAAATCTCTGAAATCAGGAAGTACCTTGCCAGTAAGGGGGACTGTCTTTTAAAGTTCTTTTGATAATGGACCATGCTCCTGGCCACCCAGAACCCTATGAGTTCAACACTGAAAGCACTGACGTATTCTATTTGCTCCCTAACATGTCCCTAATTTACCCTCTAAATCAGGGGGTCATGAGGATTACCTATAGTACTCTATGGAAAGGATTGTCAATGTTACGGAAGAGAACATGGATAGAGAAAACACCATGAAAGTCTGGAAGGATTTCACCATTGAAGATGCCAAGCTTATAGAAAAAGTCAAGCAAGCTGTCAAGCCTGAAATACATGAAGAAAGATATCAAGATGTTATGTATGACTTCACAGAATTCATTCCAGAGCCAATCAAAAAAGACAGGACAGAGTGGATATTTGGGGGTGGGGGGGAAGATGAGGGTGAAGGATTCCAAGATAATAAATTTTGGAGAATTCAAGAGCCAATAGACACCACACCATTCACAAGAAAAGAGCACGGACTTGTATACAACTGAGAAGTCATTGCATACTGCATGTGAAACTAAGTATGTATTTTATGTTAGCTAATTGAATTTAAATTAAAAAAATTACTTGGAGGTGAGTGCTTCCAAGCCACTACCAGAGGTAAGAAAATGTAGGAGCAGTGCCAGAAAATAAATGGACATTGGATAATCTGGCAGAAGGGTTATTATTCAAGGCTTTTGGATTTTTACAGCATGGACAAAATGCCATCAACTGAACTGGATAGTCATTACCTAAAGACAAATGCCTGAGAACTTTCACCTAGTTAAAAACAAGTGGTCACCTTATGCAGTTGTATCATCTGTGACCAGAATAACAGATGTGCCACCTTGAGAATATCACTTTATACACTGAGTGACTAAGGGAGCCATTCATACCTGGCTCCATAAATCCTCTGGATCTTCTGGGTAGATAAGGGGGTTTGGGTTCAGGTTTCCTCCATGGTCCTTGACATGTGGTTTCAACATCTGTAGACCTACATTCTCAGAGTAGCCACCTCAAGTGGGGAAAAAACCCACAGATCAGAGATACTGACCTGAGTACTCTACCCTTTAAGGTATTAAACTTAGTACTACAAGGAGAAACGTTGGAAGGAGGATCTCATGGCAATATAATAAAGACCAGAGATCTGAGATTCCAGATGCACAAGCCTTGGAGGAAAGACTGAAGTGGCCCAGGATCCCAAACACATGCTTCCCATGCCACCAACATCCTGTAGACTTGCCTGGAGGTTAGTTGAAGTCTCCTCAGCATCCAGAAAATAAGAAACCTCACTTGGTCAATCTCAAGTACTCTGGGTAGGAAGGACACCAGTTCTGACACATAAGGATAATTAGGAAAACAAAGGACAGCCTAGGCTGTGATGTGGGGCATTGGCAGGATGAGGAGCACACAAAACCTTCATGGACTCCTGTGGGGAAAAAGTGAACTGGAATAGCCTTGGGTGCCTTCACTTCAGTCCATTCAGCACAAATGTATAAGCCACTGGGACCCAGGGTTAGATACTGCAGTGACAGCATCAGGACAAGCATTTTAGACACTCCTCACTCATGCTGCCGAGTCAGTCCTGGGGGCTTCAAATAGGACAGTGCTCCCCAGCCTGGGCTTCATATAGAATTCACAGGGCTAAGATAAGTGACCGAATGGTATGTTAACCCTTCCCTCCACAGAAAGACTGTAAATTATCTTCAAGAGATAAGCAAACATTCCTTAGCAGGTCTAGAACAAGAAGGATCATTTATCAAACTCAGAAGTACCAATTTTAGAACATTCTTCCCTAAGTGATAATGAATTGTATGTGTACTATTGGAAAAGCAGGAACTAGTGTTTATTCACACATGAATGGTAACAAACTTCAGAAATAATCCACTGCAATGTGGGAAAGAGGTATTTAGGTTTCTCCTAAATCAGTTCCTGGAAAACTTGTTACATTCAAGTCAAATAGATTTTTAGATAATATAGCATTATATTCTCAGAAGGAAATAAACATTGGAGACACAAAGCAAAACCACCCATAAAACCCAACAAAAGCAAATTAATCTCTAACCAGAATTCTAAGATATTGGATTCTGGTAAACATTACTGAGAGGCAAGATAGACCCAAATGTGAATGGGAGTATTCGAAGGAATCTTAGGAGAGGGAAAAAGACCCTATCACAGCAAGATAGAGGTCAGAGACCTCAGCTATAGAATTGGAACAGCCTTGCTGCAGGTGGACTGATATGTACCTTTCCTACTGAAAGGAAAATCTAGGAAGACTAAGGCCATGTCCTCAAACAGTCACCACTTGAAATTTTGAACCTCTGAAGAAAATGGTCAAGCATTTAAAAATATATCCATAGAGGTGTTGGCAATAGTGAATGAGTCTTTACTCAAAGCACAAGGAAAATGGATTGAATCAAGGCTTCCTGTGTCAGACCAAGTCTTACAGGAGGAATCTGAGCATCAAGAGGGAAACCTCGAAGCAGAATTTGTGGGAGTGGTATTTTTATAACCCCTTGGCTGCTACTGCCCTGAATGACTGCAGGGGAAATGTAGATGTAATTCTGGAGACAGAATATTTTCATTTTTGCTTACCTCTCGCCCCCACCTCACTTCTCCAGAGGCCTATATGAGGTAGAGGGTGGTTCAGGATCTTCCAGCATTTCTACCTAGTGTCCTCCCCAGGACACTAGGCAGGTGATTTATGGACCTTGCTACTCTTAGGGAGCTCATTTGCACATTCTGAGGTTAGGATAGAAATTCTGTATGGAGTAGCAAATGCAGCTGAGAAGTCTCATTGCGTGTCTTACTACAGGAAATATTACTTTGGAGAGGCCAGTCAAAAAAAAGTATATTTTATGCAAAATAAAGTATATTTTGTATCTTCAGATAATATAGCTAAGAAGTCAGGCTAATTTATCAAACGAGAAAGAAAAGTATACTTCAGGATCAATGTCTATTGTGAAGACAAAAAAAAAAAAAAAGACAGGAATGTCCAGTGTTTAATTCCTGACCTGGCCACTCCTGAAACATAGCTGACCCTGGGAAGGTCAGGAAACCCTGAAACATACATAGCTCTCACCTAAAGAGACTCAGGTAAGGCTTTCAGGAAGAGTAATTCTATGACATAGCCATTTACTTCCAGAAAAGGCAGCACAGGGGTTGGAGTAGGGGAGTAATCTGCCAATTAGGAAGGGTGAGAAGTGGCAAACAGTACCTACTGTGAGTGTTGTCAGGAGGCTAGGAGGCTACCAAACCAAGTGTCACAAGAAGAACTTCCACAGGAAATGTTCCTGTTTTACACTCCCTCCTTTGTCCTTTACCCATCCTCTCACCCCAACAAGCAAAGTCAGGGTTGGTTCTATTAAGACAATACCCGGGTAAATACTTCTAGGCAATTCTAGCAGGAGTTCAACCTAAGACCACCAGGTCAAAGGGGAAGTTGTTTTGTCAGAGGTAGCACCTGCCAGCGGCCCCACCCTGCACACAGAATGGACACCCTGGGCAGAGAACCTCAGCCCTTCACCATCCCCAAAGGGAACCCATGGCACAGAATGTTGCACACTGACCTGGATCCATGATAAGTATGTAACAGAAATTGAGAATTTAATGGCATTAAGTTTAATCAATCTTCAACCCTTCTCCCCTCACAAACCTAAGTAGATCATATTCAAGAGGTAGACCTTTCTTAGAGGAATGGTGAATTATGTACAGAAATTAAAAGTTTAGAGACTAGGACTTAAACGACAGAAATGCAATGAAGAGCACCACTGGGAATGCAGTAACAGACGTATTAAAGCATTCATGCATAAATGGAAACCTAAAATCTCAGCATCCATTCCACTAAGAAATGCGGTTTTGTTTTGTTGGAAAGGTATTGTAGGTTTCTCCAATGATGTTTAGGCTTGGATTTTAGATAACAGTGTTCTGTTTGTGAACGAAGAAGAATGATACTTAGACAAAGCAATACCACCCATAGAATCTAATGAAAGCAAATTAATCTCTGGTTATGGGAATTCTAAGGTACTTAATTCTGGCAGATGTTAGTGAGAGGCAAAGATAGGACCAAGGCTAACAGCATGAGGGGTCTATAGGGAATCTTCCCACAGGAGGGAAAAGACATCACAGATGATGAAGGTCAGAGATCTTGGCTTGGAATCAGAAATAACACCTTGCTGCTGAAGGACCCATGTACCTCCTACTGAAAGGAAAACCCAGGAGTGTTGCCATTCTTCTGGAATCTGTTCATTTCTGCAGAGGCTAGATTCCTCTGACACATCCTTAGATCTTTTTAGCACAGCAAGGAGATATTTTAGTTCAAAGACAGCACTAAAATTGGAGAATCATAGGAAATAGAACAAAGTTATAGAAATAGACCTTAACTTTGGCTGTCTTTAGGGCAGTTGATGTACATGATCAGACTCAGGATCAAGCACCACAAGAAAGCTCAGAGGAAAGGAGTCCTGTGTAGAAGTCCACTGGGGAATAAGCCAACACATCCCTGCCATACCTCCCTATAGGCATGCATGCCTATTGTTAAATGCGTCACTCTAGGCTAGTCTGCTAGGATTTCAGGTTAAAGAATATATGTCGTATTTTTTCCCGGGTGATTGCTGTGTTTAAGGAAGAGGTCTCTTCACAAGGGGAAAGGTTGGTGGAGATGGGGTGGGGTTGTCTACAGCCATTAGCAGCTGTTCTTTACAGGGAAGAATCTCAACATGCAGCAATTCATGGGTACCAATTTAGGCTACCCATAAAAAACTCTTGATCCTATTTGTGGAGATCACATCAAAATAATGCAGGTAAAGTGTAACCAGAGGTATGAGTGCAACTATGTCAAAATGGAAACAGTGCATCTCTAGTACTAACATCTTGCTGTAGGAATGAAGTTAGCATGAAGTCATCACTCAACAGTCTGAGATGGGGAGAAAAAAAAAAAAGCTCTGAATTCACATTCGAGTATAATGTCCTAAAACAGTTCTAATGGAAGTCAACCACAGCAGATGTGCTTTTTCAAACTAGATCACATCTACCTGATGACACACCTCAGGTAATACACACATTTAAATACAGAGAGCCCATCTGTGGGCCCATAGATTATCCAGGACTAGCTGATAGCTCACTTACCTATGCCAAGAGAATTAACTTCCTATCTGGAGTGCTTCAAAACATTGATCTCAGAATCAAGGAATAGAATCTGAAGATCAGAGGTCAGTAATCCTTATACAATAGAACCTTGTAGTAGGCAGGACATACTGAGATACTCAGCAGTCAGCAGAGACAACAGCTTTATTCAAGTTGACTCTGGGATCCTGTTATGGGAATACAGGCTACTCCACTTATCTACCTTCAGACTTCTCCTGGACCAGGGAGCACAGGGCAGAGGCACACAGCCTTCATTTTTACTTGGGTGGATAATTGTGGTTCTCATGTGAAAAAAGTCGGTGTCTTTACAAATGCTGCTTTTAAAAAATACTGTCTTCTACAAAAAGGTGATTTATTCTCTTCAGCATTATATTCTTGCAACATGAAAACAGGGCAGTACCATCATCTATCGAACAAAAAAAGAATTATAAGAACAAACTACACACCCAGGATCTAAAAGCAGAAGTTTCTCCTTATCCTAGTCCTTGGAGTCCCCTAATGAGACCATGGTGAGGTTACCAAGGAACCTTCAATGATGGGAACAGGGAGAGAGAAAAAAGAGCAGCTACATCAACAAGACAAGTGATTTACCAGTAGTACTAACTTGCCATTGTAGGAGTGGTTGAGGTCTCAGTGAAGTGCTCCTTCATCAACCTAATATGGCTAGAAAGAGAACTCAAGTCTCTTGGGGTTTTGAGAAGAGCTATAGCAGAATGTTAACACCCTCCCAAGTGGCACACCTAATTATCTGGCGTCAAACAGCCAATAGCATATGCAAGCAAATGGAGAGAGGTTAGATTATGATGCTAATACTACCAGTAACTAAAGGAATAGGACTAACATGCACAGCTGCAACACTCCATCCAGATCTTTGTTTGCTTTCAAATATCCCCAACACTCCATTGTTGGACAGAATTTGACCTCTTGTTGGCTGCCTTAAACCCTTTCCTTGCTGCACATCAGGTAGAGTTAGGTTCAGTTACACTATCTATGGGCCCATGGGTTTAAACAAGACAGAACAGCATCCTGTTACTGTTCAGGAGAGAAGTCTCTAAGCACATCAATCTCCTGATGCTCAGTAACAAGATACAGTAACAACCAGCTCTTAGTCTAATCAAGATCTTCCCACAATTGACTCCCCCCCCCCATTAAGATGATTGAAGCTATTTGGGGAAAATCACCCTCACAACTCCTGACTTTTCCATATGATGTACAGTCGATTATGTGCCCTCTACAGCTGGGTTTTCCACATAACTGATAGGCCTTTTTATCAGGTTTAGTTCAAACCTGTGAACCATGTGAACATCAGTCACAGGAGTGTAAGCATCTCTGGGATCTTCCTAGGGCTGTGGGCTAGGGACATGAGGGCAATGGGAAGGACTTCTGCTCCCACATCTTCATGAAGGACCCACAGCCTTTCACAGCCACCTCAACTTTGGACAGAGACAGTAGCTCCCAGGTTCTGAGACTTAGATGGGCATGGTCACAGCCTTCCAGTTAATGTTGACTTTAAGATTTTTCTACTGATACAAGAAAGTAGTAACTTGCCATCCTAAATGTGACACATCAAGGTGACCAGTCACTAGCCAGACCAAGGAACAAGAGACAAGTGATAATGAAGAATAGCCAAAGTGAAAATAGGCTGAATGTGTTCCCACCCTTGAAGTAATGTGCTGCCAGCAAAGGCAATATGCAAAAGAAAACAAGCATCTTTCTTTGAGCAAACATGGACTCCATTTATTGGAGCTAGGGCATGTCAAAACTTCACAACAGCCAGTATTCGAAGATGCAGATGCAGCTCTGTTCTCCAAGGGAGAAGTTTGGAATATACACAATAATGTAAAGCTTAATGCTCTGCCCATCACTGACTGTCCATCCATCCCACTCACATGCAACATTCTTTCCTCTGTGCTCTCTAGGATAACTTCCAAACCTAGTCCCTGCCCTAAGTCCAAGGCTTAGATTCTGATTTCAGGGATCCAAACAGAACACTCAAGTTGCACTTCCAAGTTTGTCATTGACAATACTCAAAAACAAGATGCAGAATTTTCTTATGTCAATATAAAATTGGGACAGGTCTTCCTAAAGGACATAGGTTAAATATGGAACCATTAAGCAGCTTTGTTCAGATTTCAAAATTTTTCATCAGCGTCTAAATCATATACAATATAGGATATGCAACAGGTCTATAGAAATGCTAATCCAGAACTGCAAATCTCCAACAAAAACCCCCTCTAGAGGTTCAAGGTCTCCTTTTCTTTAGAATGACAACTTTGACTCAAAAATATCTTATGCAGATTCTTCTAGACAACGAAAACGGAGCCATTTCACAAGTGTTTGAGGAGATAGCATCCATTGGAACATTTTTGGGTTTGAAGCATAGTTCAGGGGAATATGCAAAAGCAACCTCACCCTCCCCACCCTTTTGAAAATTCCCACTTCAACTTAAAGCTCAGTATCTTTGAGGATCAGATGACACTTAGTCTAGACTAGCCCTGTCCACCTCCACACGACTACCTCTCTAGGAGTAAGAAACTCCTACCTGTGCCCAGGATTTCAAAGATGAAAACCTTGGTCCAATTATTCCAGGTTCCACCCTTGGGCAGTGAAGTACACTCACATGATGAAACCTTTATCTTATTGCTCATCCCATCCCTTAAGTAAAATTAGTGATTGTGAGTGCACATCTCTAGACAGTATAAGAGGGATCATACAGTAAAGCCTCCTCCAGAAGAAACAAACCTGAAAGACTCTGCAGATAATAAGACGACTTCCACTGAAGTCCATGTGGCCTTCAAGAAGATGCCCAGGTAACAGTCTGCAGGAGCCTATCCGTTGCAAGAAGTGAGAATGAACATCAAGAATTGCTCTCTTCCCTTGATGACAACTTGCCCTGCTTCCTAGAGATTATGCTCAAGGATATGAACTCCTTGGAGTACATGAAATATTCAGAGGTGGAAGATACTGAAAATAATGCTTTAAAAATAAAATGCTTACTCGGCAGAATCAAGAAGCTGATACCAATACTGAAACCAAAGCAGAGGTAAACCTACATAGAGTATATTTCCACCCTTTGATACTGGATTTTGAGGTCCAATAAAGTCAGGATAAGCAACACACACGTTTACCCAGCTGACTACACTGACAGGAGCTATCATTAAACAGAATAGTGTCATTATAATCCGCATTGAAGACTCCATCTTCTACCTCTACTAAGGAAGAAAATTTTGGACTAGAAACAAAGACACATTTGTATTCAGAAACCTACTCCTATGCATCTAATAACTCAAACTTCCCAGGATTTCTAAGGAAAACTTCCAGGCTAAAAGATTAGCATACCTTCTCCAGGTATGATCTAGATGAACGCATTGGTTTCACAATGAGCTCATCCCTGAGGATACAGTGGATTTATATCCCTGAGCACCTTACTAGTTTTGCCACCAAGAAAACCACAACTTCATAAGAGTGTTTCTGAGATGGCCAGTGAGCTCCCTGCTTCATACCAGGTTGACAGCCAGAGGAGCTGTCTGGAAATCTTGAACCAGCTGTACCAGAACAGTGAGTCCTATCTGATGCAAAGCTCAAGGCATTACTTTTTTTTTTTATCATCTCTTGACATCAATCCCTGAAGCACACTTTCCAGAGAAATATCATAAAACCAACCCATAATGGTGGTCAGGCCTTCCAAGTATTAAATGGTAGCTTCCTCAACCCATGGCTCATACTTACCAGATCGTCTGAAACCTAGCAGGATAACATTGTCAGGGCCAAAAGGGATTTCGAATTCCAGGTCATGTCTCCAGATAGCCCTAGATGCCAGAGCAGAAAGTACTGCTGCTAAGAGGAGCATTGTCCTCAGCCTGAAACAATTATGCTACTGGTAGTACCAAAAGATCATGAAAGTTAATGGACACCTGGCTGCAATCTTCCTACATTCAACCTGCATTTCCTATTGCACTTTCCAGGAGGTACATCCTACAGGCACTTTACCAATCTAAGAGCATCTATCAGCTTAGCAAATAGATTTGCAGTGAACCCATAGTCAACTTCCCATGGACATTTCCCAGGTAAGTCTGAGCTAAAATCTTTTCTGGGGCATCAGGAAAGTAAACCTCACTGAACCATCTCAAATTCTGAGATGAAGAGGACTCACAAGGTCACTTGACACACAAGATCAGAGGAGGTAAAAGGAGTGGACTGTGCCATTAGGAGCTAGGAGGAGGAGGATAGTATACCTATAGACCTCTGTGGGAAAAGTCAAAGCAAAAACGCCTAGAAGTCTTCTCCTTGGTCAGTGTCTAGTACTAACTTGTAATTCACTGGAGACTTTGCATGGTGCATAGCTAGCTTCTGATTCTGTCCTGGGAGTTCTAACATGAGGGAAGCCTCCCAGGTCAGGTTTCACCAGAATTCATACGGCTGAAGGAGGTAAATGTGGAAAGACAGACAAACCCTTGCCTCCACAAAAAGAGCTTAAATTGCACATGCTCAAGTGAGAATTCAACAGGTCTTGAAACTCAACAAAAGTATAGCTTAAAAAAACTGGGTGATAACTTTAAATTATCTTCCCTTCTAAACATTGCTAATCTAGTGAAACATGTACTAACAAAATACATCTATATTAAAATATTCACACAGTAATAACCTAAAAGCAACATTTCACTCCAACATAGGAAATAGTTGTTGCAAATTTCTATTTCTTGATATTTCCTGGGATTTTTATGACTTAAATATTGAAATGCTTCTCAAATTATCTTAGTTGAAGGGAGACTTTGCTGTGACTAAAACTTGAAAACCACATGAAGAGAACAAGACAAATATCCCCTATACTTGTGTAGGTAAGCCACGAGCTTTTTCTCCCGGATGGGGCTATTCTCAGGTTATCTCTGAGCCTCATCCCACTCCATCCACATAGCTGGTGTCTGAAGACAACTTGGAACATATGAAAATGAGGGCTCTAGAGACCAATAGGAACTGGTCCCTGATCTAGATGTTAGAGGACTTTTCCACCTCCAGAACAATATTCTTTCAATTCTGGATCAGGACCATAAATGAGGGAACAGCTCTTTGTTGGGAGGGCCCAGACCACTGAACATCTCTCAGAAAACCCAAGAGCAAGGAAGCTCAAGAGACTTCCTTCTCCTTTTTCATCCATCACTCCTAGAAGGGATCATTTTTGGAAGAGGACAATAGAGTTGAGGCCTCTTTTAAGGGGCATGATTTTTAGTTTAAACATAATTTCCACTGCCACTCTATTGCACAGAATGAAGGGACTTGACCCAAATTAAGTGAAGCAAATATCTTGATTCAAGTTGACTCACAAGGAACTAAGGAGAACCTGTTAAGAATATCACTCATCACCTTACCTTCACCCCCCAATCTGCCTCTCACCACTTGTTTTCTGGATCTTGTAGCACATGTAGCATAGGGCACATTAGCCAAAGCACAGGCCAAGTAGAAATCAAAACAAAACATGGCCCCCTGTTATCTTTCTTACAGACTTTCTGATATTTGGATGACTTACTCAAAGGTAGTCTACAGTGGTTTGGAGGTAAGGGATGGTTCAATGCTCATTTCTGCTTCAGCGCAAGATTGCTATGAGTGATTACATAAAAGGATGTTTTTCTTCACAAAACTACCTTCTCCAAAGAGAATACTTCATTCTACTTTAAAACCATTCAAATTAGAGAAGGGAGATCTGAAGTTATCTCTGACCAAAAAGAACTCTGGGAACAGAGTTCCTATGGCCATCAACCTAGATCTAAACACAAAATTCTCTATATCCTACCTAGAGGAAGTTCCTCATGAGATGGAGGTAAGTACACCAATGTCCTTGAAGAGCAAGTAGAGTGCAATTATCAGTGAGAGGCACATATATGTGAAAGTGACAAGCAGAAATGTTACTAATTTAAATTTGTCGCTATGTGAATGGTAGGGATGAGGTTCTCCCTGAACATAAGATAGGATGAGGAGTTTCGTTTCTCCCTATTGAGAGTATACTTGGAGAACAGTTGTAGAAATTAACGACATTGTGTGTGATTTCCAGGCAAGAGTGACCTCCACTTGAGGTCATGTAATAGGAAAAGTACAAGGTTTAAATGCTGAGATCCCACATGTGGGTCCATAGGATTCAGTGGGACTAGTTATCTTATTGCTCTATACAGAACTAAGTCCCCTGGGCACTTGTGTCTGAGGTGTTCAGTGACAACACAAAACAAAAAACCACTTAGTCTTGTTCCCTCAGCAGTTGACAGGGAAAAGCTTCCACACAACACATCCTTAGGAGGATTGTGTGTTCTGGGGACTATTCAGGTTCCTGTAACTTACACACAAAATGTGAAACAGTCTGAGTGTCTTCTAAACATGGATTACCGCCATAGTAATGAATAGACCTCTTTATAGTACTATATTGGACATCAGCTGTGAGAGCATGTTTCAGGAATCCCCCCCAGGGATGTGGGTTAGTGGTAATTAGTAGGGACTGGGACTGAGTTTTCTCCCTGATCTTCCTGCTGAACGACCCACAACTTTCCACAGCCATTTATATCAGCTTTGGACAGAAAGGATTTATCTTCCACTTGCAAATATACATCACAGAGCAAGTGTGGGTATTCACAACCTTCCAGTTAATTTTGACTTTAAGGCTTCCTCCACCTACACAAGAGAGGACTAACTTTCCATCCTTAATGTGAACATCAAGGTGAGTAGCACCGCAGTAGAATCAAGGAGTAAGAGACAAGTGAGGACAAAGATGAACAGCTACATGAAAGTACTATAAACAGGCTCCATTCTTTGTCTAGGAAACTATCCTATTCTCAACGACAGCTTTGATGAAAGGATTATGCTTGGCTGCAGATTTTTCCCATTCAGCACATTGAATAGATTACGCCACCACTCTTCTGGCTTGCTATGTTTCTGTGGAGAGAGATCTGCTGCAAACCTTATGGGTCTTTCCTTGTAATCTAAGGACTTCCCCATCTTGCTTTTAGGATTTTTCTTCTTTTATTACTCTATTTTGCAAATTTAACTATAATAGGTCTTGGTGTTGGAATGCTTTTGTTGACTTTGGTGGGAGTTCTCTGGTGCTTCCTGGATCTGGAGGTCTGTTTCCTTTCCTAGATTAGGGATGTTTTCAGCTGTTATTTCCTCAAACCTTCTGCTCCATCCCTCTAACTTCCGGGACTCCTATGCCATGAATGTTAAGTGAAGTCATGGAGTCCCTTAAATCTATTCTCATGATCCATCATTTTTCTTTCTCTATTTTGTTCAGCTTATTGTTAACTTTATCTTTGATGTCACTTATTCATTCCTCTGTTCCTTCCATCCTGTGGTCATTACATCTAGTCCATCTCAAATCTCATTTTTTATTTCTGCCTGGTTAGGTGGGTTTTTAAAGCTCTTTTATCTCTGCAGTAAGGATCTCCCTGAAGTCTTCCATACTTTTTCTCAAAACCAGTGAATGTCCTAATGACTATTGCCTTAAGTTCTCCACTAGACATAACTGATCTGTTTCAATTTGATCTCTGGCCATGACCTTTTCTTGTTTTTTGTTTTGGGATGGATTCTTCCATCTTGTCATTTTGTCTAGCTACACTCTTGGATAAATAATGTTTATCTGCCAGCAAAGGCAATGTGCAAAACTGAAGCAACTTGCTAGAAATCAAGGAGTCCACTGAGTAGAACTATACCATGTCAAGATTTTTAATCCCAGCATCCTTCCATCTAAGGTTCAAACAGAATTCTAGCTCTGTTCTCAAGGCATGAGGAAGAATTCCAAGTATACACCAGGAGGCAATTACAAGCTCAGAAATCCATTCCCAAGGAATTCATAAACTTGAACTCCCATAGTAAAATTATCTAGACTGAATCTGGCTCCATCTATAGGGAATCCTGACACAAGACACTTTAGACTGCAAGTGGTCTCATCCCTGAGGATAAGGTAGACAGTCCAGTGGTTGCATTCTCACCAACTTTACTAAAGTCAGAATGAAGACGTAGGAGTCTTTGACTCCAATGTCCAGTGAAGTCCCTGCTTTACACATGCTTGGTAAGCAGGGCTGCCAAGAGAAGCAAACTATTTGTCCTGCACATTAAAACAAGTTCTTTATGAAAAACAGCCCTTTGAGAATTGCAGTTGTGGCATTATTTTCTTATTAAAGCCATACCCCATGTTGGCAAATTGAATTCAAATTAAAAAGTCAAACTCCAGGGCCTCTCAGCCATTTTCCATAGAAAAGCATTGCCAAGAATAAACCAGAAATGGCTAATGCCCAGATAGCATAATCAACAGCTGCCCCTCTCAACTCAGAAAGTATCTCTGGATCAGATCTTTGGACAAAAGGTCAAGTAATTCCCATGATTATGACAGTGTGGGTCTGCAATAGTTCCAGAATTTCCATCCATGTTCAACAATGGACTTTGCCCAGAAAAGGGGGATTGATGCCCATGATGAGTGCTATCCCACTCCTGTCTGGTACACTCATAGGCTATTGGTGCCAAAGTAATTAAGACAGCAACAGACGGCATCCAGCTCCAAGCTTCTAGCATTTAGGTTTTTGTTTCCTTTGGAGAGGTTTCAACAAGCAGCTACCGAGATCTCACTTCTGAAGACATTCAGGTACCACACAGTTTCATGATCAACCCAAGGGCACATCACACCAATAAATACCAAGAATAACTAGTTCTCAATAGAGCCTCTGCCAATATATGCTCAGGCAGGAGCCATCACATGCATTCACAAGACAAAGTAGCAGGCACCGAAAGGGCACCAATTTAAGAGCTAAACTGATACTCCATGAAAAGGTTAAAATATCCAGGAAATTGAGATATAGTGTCAATTCTCAAAGACAAAGCAGCAGATATTAACAAAAGAAAATGGAGTCAAACAAAATGGACAGATTCAGCAGATACCGTATAAAAAGGCATGGGATAAATGATAGAATAGATGTGGCTGAAGAGCAGCTGAAGGAACTTTTTCCAAAGCATCTGGAAAAGGCTGAAGTGTAAGATTTTCATTTAAATCACTGAAATACCTCCCACCTCAGGGTACAATGTAGAGGATGGTATACATGTTCAGTCATTTGAATTCAGTGTCCCATCCATGGTGGACATGTATTTAATTCGTTTATGGCTCTTGTGCTCAGTTCATCCATGTTTTAAGGAATAGGAGGTAATGAACAGTTCTCTATATCCTATGTAAAAAAAAAAATCACCTATGTGAGAAAAGATCTGGAAAATCCAATGTTGAATTCCTGATCTAATCCAACTTGGTTCATGCCAGATCAAAAAGACTCAGGAAAACTTGTGTGGTACTGGCACAAAAATACATAGATCAATAGAACAAAATGGAGCTCAAACCCAGAATTATATGATCTAGGGTTTTAAAGAAGGGCAAGAATATACAATAGGGGAAAGACCATCTCTAATAAAAGGAACTCTTATGTAGTTGGTGGAAATGCAAATTGGTGGAGGCACTCTGGAAAAACAGTATGGAGGTTCCTCAAAAAGAAAAATAAGACTACCCTATGATCCAGCAATTACATTATTAGGTGTTTATTCAAAGAAAATTAAAACACTAATTCAAAAAGTTACATACACCCTAATGTCTATCGTATCATTTACAATAGCCAGGATATGGAAGAAACCTATATATCCATTCATAGATGAAAAGATGGTGTACACACACACACACACACACACACACACACGAATATTAGCCAAAGAATGAAATCTTGCCATTTGCAGCATGGATGAAGTAGAGGGTACAATGCTAAATGAGATGAGAAAGACAAATACCACATGATCTCGCTATGTGGAAGAAAACAAATGCATGGGGGGGGCGGGGGGGAGAAACTCCTAGAATCTTAAATACAGAGTACAAACTGATGGTTTCCAGAGAAGAGGTAGGAGAGGTAGGTGAGGTGAAAGATTAAGAGTACACTTATCTTGAGGAGCACCAAGAAACATAGAACTGTTGAATCGTTACCTGAAGCAAATGTAACACTATGTTAATCATACTTGAATTCAAGACTCTTCAATAAATGGTGCTGGAAAACTGGACAGCTACATGTAAAAGAAGGAAACTGGACCACTTTTTACCACCATATGCAAAAATGAACTCAAAAGGAATTAAAGACCTAGATGTGAGCCTGAAACCACAAAAATCTAAGATGATAATGCAAGCAATAGCTTCTGACATGAGCTGTAGTAACATTTTTCTGGATAGTTCTCGGACAAGGAAAACAAAAAAATTAGACTTCAATTCATCAACCTACTCACTCCAATAAGGAAAGTCAGGACTTGTTCCATTAAGAGAATGTTCCTAGGACCAAGACCTCCAGACAATTATGTTGGGAGTCTAACCTAAGATCATCAGGGCAGAGAAGGAAATGCCATCAGAGATAGGACTGACTCGCTGGTAAATCCTACACAGCATGGACATTGCTGGCCTCTAGGCTTTAGTCATCACTGGTCCAGAAGGACCTTAAGGCACAGAAGGTTGAAAAGGGAAATCAGATCCACAAGTGTTATAGATTGGGTAGGGATAGGGTGGCGAGATCACTTGAGTGACCTAGGTCCACATTCGATCCTGCCCATGTCACCAACATCTCTGGGGTAAAATGGAAGGTCTTTCTCCCCAAGAGCATGTAGGAGCTAAGAAACTGCTCCTGTACCATCTAAATACTCTGGCTTAAATATGACTCTGTATGGGCACTAAGGAATAGGAGTTTCAGGAAGACCTGGGTCAAAGAAGGACCTAGGCTTAGCCCAGTGATGAGCAGGGGCTGGAATGATGGGGCCAGATACCACTCACAGCTGTGGGCAAAGCCAGGGCCAAATACACTTGATAGCAGCTTCCTCCAGAGGCCAGCAGGGGACAGTTGATTGAGGCATAAAGTCTGGGCCTGCCAGAGACTGCAAGTAGAGGGGTTCAACACATTTGGTTTCTCTTTCCCATACAATCTTAGGAGTTTTAAATGGGGAGTGGGGGGCAGAAACAGATTAGGCTAGTTAATTCACTAGAATAGGAGCAAAGTAGAATGCCAGAGGAGGGGATGTTCATAATAAAAAGCAGCATCAATTGCTCAAGTTCAAAGGAGATGCAGACATTTCTTAGAGACGAAAATTTTAGATCACAATCCACCTGCTTAAGGGTGAATGGAGGTATATAGCAATGAAATGTAATAGATGACCTATTACAGTATTCATGTGAATATAGAAATCTAAACGTGAGCTCTATTACCTAAGAAATCAGAGTTGAATGCTCTTGTAGAATGCAATCAGAGTTGAATGCTCTTAGAACTCATAACATGTAACAAAGATCTGAGAGGTAGATTTAGCTTTATATCCTTAATATAATCTCATTTTTGTTGTAGAAGGGGATAAATCAAAGACAAGTCCTCCTTTGAATACAATGAAAGTCTGTTCATTTTTGGCATCCTAAGATACCTAACACAGATATTGTGGGAGGTAGAGAGGCTGAGTGGAATCCGAGTATAAAGAACCTCTTCCCAGAAGAGATGGAAAAGTACCCGTCATAGGAAGATAATATAGGGAACACCTTGCTATAGTAAACACTGCACCAGTTCCTCTTCTGCTCAAAGGTAAATGGAGGTTGGCATTCTACTGAAGGGTTGGGTGGCCTAGTGCCACACCCTGATCCTCTGTGCCCTTGTTTTCATGCAGAGCCACAACTCAGCAGTGCAAGGAAATGGATGGATTGCTCAAGAAATAACTGCAAAGAACATAGTAGATAGGGTCAGGGGTAGATGACCAGACTCTTGACCCCATTAAGGGACAATTATGAGATGCATTATACGTAGTACCTTATAAGGTCCCAAGTGGGACTGAGCTCCAGACACCCACTTCAGTGGTTAATTCACCTCAGCTCACCACAGGTTCACCTCTGGGGTTCCTGGGATCACTACAAATAAACTATAAGTAGACAGATAGCAGCTCACCAAAATGTTGATATCCTAATCTTCTGAACATGTAGATATGTTATGTTACATGACAAAGGAATTAGGACAGAAGGAATGAAGGCTACTAAGAAGCTGACCTTAAATCAAGGGAATTCTTGTGGATTTTGTACTTGGGCCTAACACTCCTAGAAGTAAAAGGTATGGTCAGTGGGCAGCCTGGGTGGGCTCAGCAGTTTAGCACTTGCCTTCAGCCCAGGGCATGATCCTGGAGACCCAGGATCAAGTCCTGCGTTGGGCTCTCTGCATGGAGCCTGCTTCTCCCCCTATTGCCTGTGTCTCTGCCTCTCTCATGAATAAAAGCTTTTAAATGGTATGGTCAGAGATTAAGATGCCAACTTTAAACATGAAAGGTCCAGAATTTGGGTTATAAGAGACCACAAGCAGGGACTTCTGAAGACTTCTATAAAGGTGGTTAGGGCAGGGCAACCATCTTTCAGTGCCATCAAGACAAATGCCACCTCACACCTTGATTTTCTGAGATCCATTTCAAATTTTTGATATCCAGAACTCTAAGATGAATCTCTCTTCTTACGGCCCTAACTTGGTCATCATTTGTTACATGAGCAATAGATTAATCTAGTATTCATCCAAAATTCTTATTTCAGGTTTTATATTCAAAGGAATCCATAGTCACTCATTCATGTTTATTTCAAATAGGCTCATAAATACCCTTTTTCCTGGCAGCAATGATGAAAAAAATTAAGGTAACAAAAATAGCAACATAATCTCCTAGCATCCCAACCTAGAGAGATCATGGAGTTCAATTCAAACAAATGTGCGAATGTAAATATCTTGACTTGAATTATTACAATTTATGATAAAATCAGATATCCAGGATTTCTACAGAAAGGAACTAAATACACAACTAAAAACCTTTGGAAAGAATCTCTAGACCCAAGTTAATTCCCTATGGGATTCTACTGTCAGTTCAGCTAGAAATGCACTAATGATATGCAAGTTATTCCAAAGAATAGAAAAAGGCCAATTTCTCTAATGAGTGCTCTTCTCTGGTAACCAAGCGAATTGTCAAACCACTAGTAGTCTCATTCTCAGCATCTTGGCTTCTTTGAGGGAGAAGCTATGTGAGACCTTGTAGTTCATAGTGGATAGTGAGGTCATAGGAGCTGTGGATCATTGTGCTCTGACCGACAGATTTGAATCCTTCTCTAGCCTCCAGGAAATCTCATTGAGCACAAACGTGGAACGTGACAGCCCTGGAAAGCAAGACCACAGCTGTCAGCATAGTATAGAAGGTAGTGCTCACTCACACTTTGCCTCATTGGCCTGGCAGGCTCCGGGTGCCAACACCAAGATGCTCAATCAGAATGTTACTCCTTGGAACATTGAGCCTTCATACCCAGAGAGGGAACTAGGGTTGACTACCATACCCAGAGAGGGAGCTAGTGTTGACTACCATACCCAGAGAGGGAGCTAGTGTTGACTACCATACCCAGAGAGGGAGCTAGTGTTGACTACCATACCCAGAGAGGGAGCACTGTCCTCAGGCTTCCTAGAAAAAGTTTCAGTTGGCTCCAAAAGCAAAAGCAGAAGTTTCTACTCCATGCTCCCAGCATTCAGGCCTTCACCTCCTGAGTGAACTCCTCAGATGTAGCACCTACCAATGACCTGAGAAACTGCCAGAGCATATTTAAGATTTGTCACCTCAAGAAACAACCTGCTTCTCACAGGTGAGCTGTGATGAGGGGATCCATGTTCTCGCTAGTTTAACAAATCACATGAGGACTGGGGTCATAGAACAAGCCTGCTAAAACTGACAAGGCAGCAGTTCCTGGTCTAATCATACAAAAGCTTGGTTTCAGGTCTCTCTATAGTCATTTCCTCAGTCCTGATGAAATATAAAGTCAGGGGATGCGTTAGGGACAGGATAGTACAGGCAGCCTATGATGAGTAGACTTCATCAGTCTCAAACTAGGCTGCTGAGAAGTTTGCCCGGTCCAGGCTAAGACCTGGCCCCTGCATGTGTGCAGCAACTTGATGAAAATACTCAAATGAAACTCCAGGAGGCACTGCCCTATGGCGGAGCTGCTCAATGGGGGCTGGGCAGTGACTATGTCAGGATCCTATAACATGCTCTACCAGCCATGTAGCTCCAAGGATTCATTCACTTCTGAGATTTCAGCCTGTGTTGCCATGGGTTAGTGAACAAGGAGATCTTTAAGGCCCATAGGACTTTGAAATGTAGCATAGTTTTGGAGCTAAAGTATCTTAACTCCGCTGAAGGGAGGAGCATGTCTTGCCCTTAAGAGATTATTGACCATCGTAGCCTTCAAAGAACCATCTGTAAAGGATTCACATCAGAAATCGGAAGAAGCTCAGAGAGGAATACTCATGGATGATGGGGCAGATTTAAGACTCTCACCTTGACTTACTGCCTGCTGTTTTAGCAGGTAAAGCAAGACTCAGGAAACTTCTTTGACAGCATCTGGTCATGTAATTCTTCCCTGGGTGGGTTATGCTCTGGTTCTTACAGAGCTAGTCTTGAATAATGGAAACCCAAATATTTCCCCACCTACTGTATGCAAGGGGCTGTCATTGGACTTAAGGTAAAATGCAACGAGAAGCTCAAGGCCCTATAACTTTAGCAAAGCTCAGTTCTGTATAAATTCCTACATTGGATAAGATTGGCAATTATGGTCATAACAAAATTTGAGCCCACCAGGGGACAAACATTGGACACAGACTCAAATGCTCAGCCTAGCAATCAGAGCCCTGTAAGATCATGCCCCCATGATGGTCATCTTCAATGCACTGAGCTCTGTCATTCCTGGGAAGCCATGCACAGGTTGCTTTCATGAGGCAGAGGAGTCCAATGAACAAAACTCCATGAGTTCACACACTATAGTGTGCGGGCAAGGGCTGGGAGGCAATCTTCCCAGAAGACTTCTCAGACCTAAATATCTCACCTATTTCTTAAAAGGGAAGATTCTGAATTTTGAATAGCCCCTTAGGTTGTCACCACCCTAAATAAGTAGAAACAGTTAATGTGACAATGCTTCATTTTGAATCCTCAACTGCCTCTACCAAGAGCCACCCCCAACCCCCAATTAAGATAAAGAGGGGCTTGTCACCATCTAGCATTTGGGTTGTAGGCTCCTCTCCACAGTGCTGGGCAGATGGGGGACACCTAAAGGCTCTGCTGTGCATAACAGTTAATCTGATTCTCTGGATTATAGAGAACTTCATGAGAGTAGTAGTGGGTAATTGAATATTTGTTTTATACATTCAGAAGATATTCATCAGCATTAAGTATCATCCTTACTGGCAGATCATGTATTTGAACAACAACAACAAAAAAAGTTGGAAGTTTCCCAAATCTGAGAAAAGCGGATTCAGAAGGCACACAGATTCTCTAACAAATTCAACCCAGAGAGATTTATACCAAGACACACAGTACTTAAAATGGCAACAAAAAAAAGTGATAAAGAATTATGAAGTGGCACAATATATTCAAAGTGCTGAAAGGGAAAAATCTGCAGCCAAGAATACTCTATACAGCAAGGCTGCTGTCATTCAGAACAGGAGAGAGAAAGTTTCCCTTAAAAGTTTGAAAAGGGAACCCAGGTAGCTTGGCATTCTTCCAGGATGACTGGGCAAGTGTGGCCAAGGCTAGGCATATACCATACCCCACTCTGCCCACTTACTTTGGGCATAGTTGTCACGGACCATGAAGTACCTGTTACCTGCATCCCAACAGAAGCTCTTCAATCTGTCAGTCCTTGAGTCTTCAAGATCTCAAAAGGTTGCTCACCTTTAATCACAAAGCACATCCCTTTGAGCCAGCCTTGGTAGGAGTTGCAAACAAGTCATCTCAGATAGGCTACTATTGAGTAAGACTTAGTATGTAGCTCTGATCTCCAAGAAATTCAGAATCAAACATGAGGAGCCACTTTCCAACTTCAAAAACCTCATCCCATAGTGCTAAATAGCAATGTCAAACTTCCTGTGATGAAAACTCTCCAAGCTGAGTGGACTGGACCCCTGTAACAGGAAGGACACAGAACACCCTAGACATAATGGTCTTATCCTTGAGAACATGAATGTATATATGCACTGGTGACATTTAGTGGGAGCATTCCTGGCTCACAATTTTAGTTTTGCCTCACTGAAGTTAGCTATACCCAGCAACGTGATACCATGGTAACGGAAATGGTTTCCAAACTCTGCTCCATTGCCTCTTGGATGTGGTCCTCATCTTCTCCAAGGAGGCACTCATGTTGGCCACATCAGGCACTATCCCTAGTCCTGCCCAAAGGACTCAAAGTTGTAGGGGATACCTAGTTCCAAACTTTGTTTTCAGTCCTTTGCTTCCTTCATGTAAATTTAAGATGCCACCCTTGAGACATTGCAGCCTTCTCAGATTTAAAAGCCAAGTATGTGAGAGATCCAAGGAGAAGATAAGAGTATGCCAGGGTAACAGTCAATATTCCCCATGTAAACAACCAGTGACTATGTCTGGGGGTAAATTGGGGTGCTAACTTCTAGGGCAGCTATAGGATGAGAAACCTCACCTTGGCCATTCCCCAAGTATTCTGGAGTGAAAATAATCGTTAATGAGACAAAGCATGTCAGGCAGGTTGGAACACAAACCTAAGCCGTGTCCAGCAAGTCCCATGATGTGTGCTACACTCTCCCTGAACTCAGACTTGAGATTACAAGTCAAAGCAAAATGGCTCTGGAAGATTCCTCCCCTGCCCCATAATGTCAACAGAGTGTAAGAAACACTTCTGGAATGGCAGGGTAACAACATCCAAAAATCTTTCTACATAAGAACAGTGAGCACCATTACAAAAATAGTCAAATGTAACTTTTCCAGTACTTTGAAAGTTAACAAGATCCTTGCAACAATCCAAGGAGTATTAAGTACATTTTTCTTGAATCCTTAATTAGGACAGGGAAGCATTGTGGCATTTTAAGTTCTCTTTTTCCAGTCTTCTCCCCAAATCTGTAGTAGTCTTGCAAACCAGCACCTTACAACCATGGTAGCTGTGAAAGATAGCCTACCAGCCACTCCAGGCAGCAAATTTGGTTTGGGCCTTCACAAAAATCCCTGGCCCCAGAAACTAGTTAACTATTTGATCTAGTACTTTCCAGTCAAAGCCCTATCCCTGGAGATTGTCTTTGGTTGACCTAACTTAGAGTTGGCTCACTAAAAACAACTCTACCCACTCTGCTTGTCAAAAAAAAAAAAAAAAAAAAAAGAAAGAAAAGAAAAAAAGCCACAGTAATTGATTCGTCCCATCTGATAATCTGGCCTCAGAATTGTGTTAAGAGACTGATCAAAAACTTCAAAGACTAGAACAAGATGCTCATAAGGGACTTTGAAAGCCTCGAATATATTTCTGGGACTTTAGAAAGCCACATAATATGTACATGGCCTTGCACACCCCTAGAAATCCTTAACCTCCTCTTGCTGACTTTGAGGCTCTTATGGTACAAAATAAAAACTAAGAGTTATACCTGCAAGGTAATTAAAGATGTACCCAACACACAAGGTCTCATCCACAACTGAAAAACATCAGTCCAGGGCATTTAAAGAAATAGTTACCTAGAGATTAGACAGCTAAAATACTGAGAAAGTTCATTGTCTGAACAAGTAACAGACCTCATAGAACGAGAAGTCACTAAACCATCCTGAGGGTGGGGAAATCTAAAATTTCTGAGTTGCCAGTCATTTCAAATATCCAAGTAAACAAAATTGAAGCCTATGCAGAGAAATAGGCCAATACAGGTAAAAATTCAGTCAGTAGACATGATCCCTGAGGAAGCCTAGATGTTATCCTTACTATATTGAAATTTTTACGGTTAAATTAGCTGTTTTAAATACCTTCAAAGTAAAGGAAATTGTAAAGTAGGAGAACCATGTCTTAACAGGTAGATCAATAGAAGTTTTAAAGAAACCGGAAATTTTGGAGTTGGAAAGTATGATAAATTCACTTAAGGGGCTCAATAGCAGATATGAGCTGATGGGAGAATGAATCAGAATATGAAGATAGGTTGATTGGAATTATAATCTGAGGATCAGAAAAAGTGAGCAGAGCCTCAGACACCTTGGGACACCATCAAGCATACCAACACATACATGTTGCTAGTCTATGGAGATGATAAAAAGGGAAGAATGTCTGGAGAAATGGCTGTAAACCTCCCAAATTTGGTTGCATTTATCGATGTATCCAAGTCCATGAACTTCGAGAATAAACTCAAAAGGATCCACAGCCAGAAACAGTCTGTTGAAAGACCGAATCCTGAAAGTGACATAACAGCAACTCATCATGTACAAGGGATCCTCCATAAGCTTGACTGATTTCTCATCAGAAACCATGGAGGCCAGGATGTAGAAGAATCATGTATTCAAAATGTTTAAAGAAAGGCTTTCAAGCAAGTATTCTTTATCCATTTAAAATATCTTTCAAAAGTAGAGCAATTAAGTCATTTACGGATCAATAGAGACAGAAAACTGAGGTGACAATCCCTTAGCCTATTTTCTTTGACTAGTTGCGGCACAAAATAGGACAGGATTTAGGAGCTCACATCTTATCTACAATGGTCTCTTGGTTAGAACATGGGGAAATTTGGCCCTTGAGTTGATGGTTCCCTTCAAATCTATAATTTATTCCTTTAAAGAAATGCCAGAGACACAATGAAGGATGAGCGTGAATTTGAGCAAGTCATGGTATAGGAAGTCATATGGAAAACATCTCCTTTGCATGCCTTTTCCTTAGGATTCTTCAAGAAGAGGGAGCCGCATAAGCACATTTATGGATTGCTTTTAGTCAGGCATATATTCCTGGGCTAACATACAAGAGATTGGATTTTTGGTTTGCACAAAGAGTACCTGCACCTGGTCCTGATGCTATTGAAGTGAAGAGGGGATGTTTTTTCCTGGTCAGGCAAATTGGAAAAACTGTACCCTACTGACCAGGACTGAATCATTTCTTTAAAAAAAGAATCATAACTAAAAGTAATTTTGGATGCAGTTCCTTCTTGTGGTGTGGAACCATCAAATTCCTCCCTGTTCAGTCCAACTTCATGTTTCTGAACTGCCCATTATCTCAGAGCATGCTGAAGAAATAACAGGAAAAACCCAACAAAGTATCTCCCTGTTTGGAAATCCTCAGTGGAAACTGACCGTGTACCTATCTGGACCTCAGGAGTACATGTGAATAAAGCTGCCCCCCTAACACTTAGCCTGTGAGGATAATGAGCTATTCTTGTGAAACATGGAGATTTTTGGCATGGTTTCCTAACTGACTCAGAAGCTGTCTGTAAGAATATCTTGGTCAGTGCTGCTACTGAGTTGTGGTTCATCTCTAAGTCCTGGCTTCTTCCAGGGAGGATTGGTTTAAAGGAAGCTGGACAGGCACCCAGTACAACAGTTTTCCCAGACAATAGCCTAACACATGAGCCCTCTGATGTTATCACACGACACAATGTTTGGTTTTGTAGTTAGTTTTTACCCTTTGAGCAAGACAGAACAGAGTAAAGGATACTCCAGAGCAGAGTGAAGACAACTCTGGGATGCAGTAGGTAGGCCATTCTCCAAGTATCTGCTAAAGATGGGGAAACAGTTGACCTTATGATTGCAAGGGAAAAATATTCTGGTAATTGTTTCCCTGTTGTCCCTAGGAGATTCCTGTGTCCTATATCACAGCTCATCCCTGTCCTTGAGGTCTCACCCTGTGGTCTTCTGAGAAGACCCAGTAATTTGTATTCTACAATTTGAGATGAACATTAGGCTTCTAGAGCAGGGGAATTCTAGGAGAATTTGAGAAACCTTAATACCGGTTACTGCTAACTATCTAGTCAGATGAATTCTAACCAATCTGTATTCACTTGGCCAATGTATAAGCATACGTCAGAGGAGTTTGGGCTAAGGAAAGCCAAACGTTTTTCCACATAGAATTCTGAGACTACGTCCCATTGCATCAGCCCTAAGTACTAGACTCTGCATTTTAACAGGGTAATGCTATCAGTTTCTGCCCTTCATAAACTTTAGTTAAAAAAAAAAAAACAGATTGTTCTTGGAAGATGTAACCAAAATGATTAGCTGTCAGTTTTAAAACTAAGAATTTCACTTCCTGCTACAACACAAATATCTGGGTAATCCTAGATAACTGGGGATCAAGTTATTAAATGCCTACAACCCCAAGTAGGACAAATTATGAAGTCCATTTATCTGAAACTAATCTCAGCTGAAGTAAAACTGACCGGCAACCTCCCTCCTCCCTTCTTCATGCTTCCAGAGGAGATCTCCCCCAGTGAAGTTGGAGCAGAAGAAATGTGATAGCAGATGTAGGTCCTTATTAGCTAAGATATCTGGTTCTGAGGCACATGACGTCCAAGATATACCCCAATTTGAAGCTTCTGTGCTGGGTCAACAGTAACTTTCAATGGCTTCTCTTGGTAAAAGCTGAAGCTTTCATCCAAGGAAACTGGGTCTCCATCCGAGTTTCTTGGATCACTTACTTTAAGATACTTATGTAGCCAAAGACTTAGTCCTTTTAGATTTTTTTCCCCATGCTATTTAAAGGCATAGTTTATTTTGTGGGGAGGGAGTTTCTCCAAGCAGGTGTGAGATACTTGAATGTATCTCAAGTGTTCTCTGGTTCACCTAATCTATATTCAGGTTAAGAATTGGTTTGATGCTGTTCACCCCAGCATGGCCATATTATCCTCAAGTACAAAGCTATATAGATTAGAAGGACATAGAATATTCCCTGGACTAAAAATCTGGACAGAAATTGGTTCAAGATTCTGAGCATAGAGGACCCTATGGTCCAAACAGCACCAGCCATGTGCTGTAAAGAGGTTTTAATGGGACTTTAGTGACCCAACCAGATCCCTAATAGGGATAAGACTACCCATTCTATTACTCTCACATAGTGGCCGTTAATAATCTAGCAGCAGTAGCCATTTCCCAACCTTCAAGACTCATAATCAGACACTTGATCTCTTCTTGGTACCAAACTCCTATTCTAGTAGGTCCATTTGCCAAAAGCCCTGTGAACACAGACTATCACAAGTTCCCATATAGGGTCAGGACACTTATTCCAGTCTAGCTGAAAATAGTTATTATGGCTCCCAGATGCAAAGGAAGAAAAACCAGTGCCTCAGACCTGCAGCCAAGTATTTCTCATGCAAACATTGGGTTGGGGGAGCTCTATGCCACACCCATCATCTGGTTGGCAATACCTCCAAGCCATCTGCTTACTTTAACTCAATGCTGATAACTTTTCTAGAGTCTATGCTGAGCATATTTTTCTGCCCAGGGCTTCTTTAGACGTTGCAGTGTGGGATGCTGACAGGAGCCTGTTCTTCAGGCAGACATGCATGGCCTACAAGTATCCAGGGAGGTTATTCCCTTTTTGCCAAAGAAAGAAGGGTGATAAATAAAGATTTCTTCCTGATCTTCAGAGGAAAGCAGATGCTTCAAGCTCCACTTCTCAGCAACCATCTCAGTATAGGCTCGTGGTGGCTCTCTTGCACTTCGTTCAGACTCTGCATTCCTCTCACTGGGCGCTATCTGTGAAGTCTTTGGGGGCCAATTTTTGCTTTTAGCAGGGAGACCAGGCTATGACTTTGTAGCAAAATATATAACCTTGATCTTTTAAAAGTCATTGCACTACCAGGTATTTACCCAAAGGACACAAATGTCATGATCTGAAGGGGGACCTGCACCCCAATGTTTATAGCAGCAATGTCTACAGCAAACTAAAGAGCCTAGATATCCATGGACAGATGAGTGAATATGAATAAATATGTATATTTATTCCTACACCTACATATACACAGGAATATTACTTAGCCATCAAAAAGGATGAAATCTTACCATTTATATCAATGTGGTTGGAAGTGGAGGGTATTATGCTAAGTGAAATAAGTCACAAAGCCAGTTATGTATGGTTTAATTCATGTGGAATTTAAACAAACAGAACCATAGGGGAAGGGAGGAAAAGACAAAATCAGGGGCATGTGGATGGCTCAGTGGTTGTGTGTGTCTCTAACTCAGGTCATGAACCCAGGGTCTAAGAGTCAAGTCCCACATCAGGCGCCCCAAAAGAAGCCTGCTTCTCCCTCTACCTAGGTCTTGTCTCTGCCTGTGTCTTTCATGAATAAGACAAATTGGAGAAAGACAAGCCATAAACTCTTAACTCTAGGAAACAAACTGATGGTTGCAGGAGAGAAGGAGGGTAGGGGAATGGGGTAACTGGGTGATGGGCATTAAAGAGGGCATGTGATGCAATAAGCACTGGACATGGTACAGATGAACAGCTGAACTATACTTTAGGAACAATGCTACACTATAGGTAATTTTTTTAGACTTAAATTCAAAGTCACTCTAGTAAGAATGTGCATATTCTCAGGAGGCCCCATTTTTGTGAGAAATGATACCTCATGAAAGCAGGTAGATGGATGTGGTCTGTTTGAAAGGCATAACACTCTGCAGGGATGAGGAACCCTCTCATCAGCACTCCCCTTCCCCATAGTTATTGCTACCAGGCATTCTCTCCTCAGACTATTAAGTCTCACACCCAAGGTGATTAGACATGGAGTGAGAACTTTCACATTTTCCCCTCTAGCCAGCATCATGGTTTAGAACCTGTATTCTCTCAACATGGTGTGGGATATTTTCCCCACATAATGTCCTTGGGTTCATGTCACAGATCTGCTCTGCCTTAAAGACAAGGTAAGGTTGAAGTTCCAGGTGGCCAGTGTTTCAGGGGATTACAGTATCCCGTAGCTTTTCTGACTCAAAAGAAAACTGTCCTGACCATTCCAAAGTGTACTTTGACCCCTGAATCATCTTAAGTATCAAGACCATAATTTACATTCACAAACTTCTGTGTGGTTCTTTTAGAGCTCAAGAGAGGCTAAAGGCATGTAGGAGAGAGCACAATGACCTGTGGAAGGTCACACCATGACCTGTGGAAGCAGCTATTTCTGTAGACTTATGTTCCCAGGGGGCTATCTAGACAGATGGAGAAATCTCTGGATCACAGAGTTAAAAGCACTAACCAAGCAGGGGAAGAGTTAGAAGACAAAGCCATTCATTTTTATGAGAACTCAAGAAAGGTTATAAAAGAAACTTTCCATGTAAAGTTTATAGTTCAAAGAGGAAAAATGTGATGATACTCTGAGGTTGCCTCATTTTTCCTTTTGCTTCCTAATTCAACCAGTGTCAAGTTCTGCAAGTTGCTCAAGATCCTCCTCATTGAGAGCACTATCATCACATTGAAGAGAACAAAAATCTCTGGTCATCTTCTGAATCTCAATGTTTGAGAGCTTCTAGTTCTTCTGACTCACACCCATAAGCTGGACTACACGAATGAATTCATCTTTGCAAAACAGTCCTTTACTGAGTGGTTTACCCATGGTAATCCACAGAGTTCCCCGAACAGGATGCTACTGCTGCCCCATGACATCATCTACTGAGGTGATAAAACCACAGGCATGGACTAGGACAGGGTTTTCACAATGTATAGATAGGTCTTATTGAAGGCTAATTCTTTAGAGCAGCTGGGAAGTTAGGTTCCCATGATAAAATTGACAGGATACCCAGATCCATTCAAATGAAGTATATACTGTAAACACTTCAAAAGGTAGCAGAGACCATTCCAGTGCTATGGAATCCTCTTGATACTAAAGCATATAAGAGTAGCAGGAATCGCTTAGGAAACATACATCTTGCTTCTCTGCTGGCTTCTTGGAAGAGACATTCCACTATTATATGATGCAGAAAAATTCTCAGTTTATATAGTGTCAATTTGACATCAGCATTCAGATTCTCAGAACACTGAACATTTAGGACTTCAAGAAGTTAGAGACTCAGGCAGATACTACCTGTTTAAAAGTAGGGGTAAAGGAAGATGCCTGCTCCTTCTGAAGTATCTGAATTTGGCAATAAACTCTAGTTTATAATGGGCAATGAGGGTCTTTTCCCGGATCCTATTTTACTGTGAGGTATCAGGAAACTACTGGCAAAGCCCATGGGGTTGTTCCTATATTGTTACACAATATGAGCGAGCTCTAGACATCTGCTGTACAACATTATACCTAGAATTAATGGAATATTGTGCTCTTAAAACAAGACCTACCTTAACAGGTTTTCTTAGCACAATAAAATATGGAGATAAGCCTACAGACGACCTAATGTTGGTTAGGACTTCAATTTGTCTGCTATATTTACACTAAAGCATTACTGTACTTGTCCTTGCTACTGCAGGAGGTAACAGACATTCATACGGCTATTCCTTAGGAAATAAAGTAAGCAAAATCCTTGTGAGAAACACCAAGAAGTTATTCTTGAGCATCAAAATGCTGCCAAGTCCTAATCTCAGACAGTAAAATAGAAGACAGAATAAGTCAGACCAGCAAGAGCTAGTTTGGGTAACACTCTTGTTACAGATTGCCTTTACTTGGCGTGGACACCAGCACAGCCTAAGTTCATGGTTATGCTAACGGCCCTTCTCCATGCGAGGGAGTCTACAAAGATCTTGTCTTGGTGCCCCACCTGCCACCATACTGTTCATACTATCAATGGCATCATTTAGTAGGATATGAACAGCAAGAAGCAAGCACCTTAAAGGATTTAGCAATATATACAAGTACCAGCGGTTGGAGATAACCATCTCCTAGAAGTCCAGGCCTGACATATCAATGGTCTGGGCATATCAGAACATTCCCTCTAAAGTAAGATCAGTTTCTGGGCCTTCTAATTCTTGGTGCACAATTTCAGACTTTGGAAACATTTTATAGGAGTACTATCCTGACTTATTTGCCAGGCAATCCACAAGCTGTCAAATTGAAGTGGAACCCAGAGCAAGAGTACATATGTAGCAGGTGTAAGTTGTCCTGTCACTTGGACCTATGGCACAGCACTCCTATTGGATTTTCTATGGATAACAGATGCTATATGGAGCCTCTTTCAGTCCTAGGAAAAAAAAAAAAAAAACAGGTGCCTGAGGTACCGAAGGCTATGCCTTGTTCTCTTGAAAACTCTACTGGATTTCTGTTTGTCTCCATTAAAAACTGAAGCTTGACTATGGGACAGCATAGGACTCCAAGGTTTCATTAATCAGATAAAGCCCAGTTCAAGGAAGTCTCAGATCAGAGATAGGCAAGTACCATCATGTTCCATCATAACACAAATGACGTTAAACACCAATTATGAGTAATGCCAAAAGATAACAGTGTATTACATAAACAGGTTGTTTGGAATCTCCTAGTACCCTTTCCCTCTCCTGTTCATTTGCCAGCCCTCTCTCAAATGACCTATGGCCCCTTGGGGTTTTAACTAACTGAAGAGGAAACATGCAAGCCTGGGTTATGCAGGAGTCTGCAGTGTTCTAGCAATGTCGGAAAGTAAACACTGAGTGAATCTGAGGGTCTGAAAGGGAATGGGAGATGAAAAGCCCTCCTAGTGAAAGACTTTGGGAAGTTTTTATCACTTTCCATGAAAGAAGTAGACATCCGTCTGTTTTTGTAAGCAGAGACATGAAACCAGCAAGATTGAGGATATTAAGCAGTCTCACTTGAACTAGCCCATGCTTGTTCACAGAGGACCAGAGACAGGAATGAGGACTGTCACAGGGTAGGTTCCCTAAGAAGCAGATGGAGATAAGTGAGAGAAACTTAGGAGTACTCTTGACATTTCCACTTGTGGAAGGAAAGGAAGCCAGATTGGCAGGAGTTGCAATGTAGTCTCATGAAGGTTCAGCCAACCTCTCTGAGTATGCTAGAGATAGGATGGCTCTTCAGTTAGGAGAACAGGGCCAGGCTATAATACTTCCACACTGATCAGGGACTGGATGTGGATTAAACACAGTGCCAGGGATAGGAGAGGGGACCACACACAAAGCAAGCACAATGGAGGGTTAATATCTGATGTTGGTCTGCCAACTGCCATTCCAAAAGCAAAGGCAAGAAGTCTTCCATTATTCAGCCAGGTTCTAGGCAGCACATCACGATGCCTACCACAAAGGCTATATGTGAGGCTCAGCAGCATGAGCTCTTCCTGTGTTTAACTCTAAGGACTCAATGGTTTCTTGATGTCTGGAATCTAGAATAGCTCCAGTGAAAAAAGGCTCTTTTGGTTTATTGCCCCAGCCTTGTCCCTGGATGGTGGTAAACACCATGGTAGAGAATTCCAGAGCTGCTTATGTAGGCAACCAAGGCTTCATGTTATTTGTGGATGAAGGACAGCTTTGTGTTCTACTCAGGTTTCTACCCAAGGTCTATACTGCGGGTCTCCCTCAAGAGCCAATAGCCTGTGACCCTACTAAGCAACTTGATTTTTGAAATGAATGTTCACTTAATATTACTGAAGTACGCCTAGTAGTCCCATTGATCTACTTCTTGCTTCCAACAGTGTAGGATGGAACAGACCCAGGGACACCTTTTCCAGCCTCTGGCCACCCTCTAACCTCTTTTATAGTTCCCATAAGAGCTATTTCTCCGCTATCTTCGGCCTCTGAAACCAGTTAAGTTTTTTGAGCTTCGCTCCTTATTACCAGTTAACCATGATTGTCAGAATTATTCCACCAAGGTGGAAGCAGACATTAACTACCTGGTCAACCTGTACCTGTAGGCCCTCCTGCACCTCCTCTCTATGTAGTTCTGTTCCAACCATGAAGACATGGCTCAAAGGGTGTGGGCCACTTCTCTCATGAGTTGGTCAAGGAGAAGTTGAAGGGTCCTGAGTATCTCTTGAAGATGCAAGAGCATTGTGGTGGCCACACCCTTTTCCAGGACATGCAGAAACCATCCCAAGATGAGCAGGGTTAGATTCGGGATACCATGGAAGCTTCCATGTCCTGGAGAAGAACCAGAATAAAGCCCCTTTGGATCTGTGTACATGGATTCTACCTGTGCAGATCCCTGTCTGATTTTCTAGAGCTACTTCTTAGTGAAGATGAAACTCATCCAGAATATGTGCAGTCCTGGGTGAGTTCCTTTTTAGAAGGCTAACCCTCAAGCAAGAGTAGGAGTCTAAGCCTGGTGGCCTTTGAGGGACCTCTCTGATGTACCCCTGGCATCAGGGCTGCTGCCTAAAGCAACCAGCTAGGCAGCTTAACCACCTGGAGCCTTCTCCCAAGCTATGGACCAAATGGGAGAACTTTTAGCAGGGGAAAAAATGTTACTTGAAAGTCATACTAATTTCTATGGCCTCTTATGCCTTTTGAACCATCTACTTAAGTATCTGAGAAAAATGGGTTTTTGCCCATGCAGATTATTCTTCTCATTGCTTACTTCTGTGAGAGTTGAAGGGGGTGGGGGAGCACATAGGACCCTGGAGGCCTAGAACCATGAAAGCCCTTATCCCAACTGTACAGCCAACTAAGTTAATGACTTGGTAGAAAGCATGTAGCATTTCCCAGCTAAGTATGGGGGTAAGCCTTTCTACTTCGAGGAAGGAGGGCTCTGAAACATTGAGTGGACTCTTCCAATCCTCATTACCCTAGGAGTGCATTCTCAGGCAGTTACCCACAACTCACCCCAAGCAGGAGTGATGACCAGCACAGTATTATGGCCACACCTCCTAAAGTCCAAGACTACCCCAGAAACCATAGTAACTGCTATCTGAACTCAACAGTTCCAATTACTCAAGTCTGGGTGGAGTCATAACTCAAAAGTTTGCCAAAGCCTTAGCACCACTTGTCTAGCCCTTCACATAAGGAGAGTCTCCTTTCATGTCTTACTCTCAAAGACCTGGATTAAGGGCATGCATCAATCATCTACCCTGAACTAAAAAGGTCCCAGGGTCTCTTCCAAACTGACGTGTCACAGATCTGATCTTGAAGCTTACCTATCCAGTAGGTCTATTCTAACATCTGGTCTAGGTGGACATAGAAGACAAGCCTGAATGGGAAGTAGGTCTGTAAGTTAGCTCATAATACCATTTTCTTGGAAACTACAAGTTTAGCATTCCATAGCTTATGTTTAGTGTGAAAAGCCTTGTCTATACTGAAAGAACCATGAGCTAGCATGTGACTTTTACGGTGGGCTTAAGTGACCAGAGTTATAGTAATGATTACTGAGAATGAGGCCTTGGCTTCAAGATGGATCGCACACATCTCTACTCTTGACTATAAAAGTAGCTATCCCACCGTATGTGGATAAAGGAGCGGAGTGCCTAGGAGTAGCTTCCAAGTGAAAATGGTATGTGTGTGCTGTATTTCCATTATATCCTTCTAAAATGTTTATTAGTAAATATTAGATTAAAACTCATTACATTGTTTGAGCATCAATTCAAACCCATGTTTGAGCATCAATTCAAACCCATGTTTGAGCATCAATTCAAACCCATGCCCACTGCTGGTGGCCATATAAGGAAAGCATCTTAGTGGAATAAGGTCAAGTACCACCCTGGGAAAGGCACATATTGATTGGCCCATCAGATGGAATGCTTAAGATGCCTGTTGTTCCTCCCTCTGTCAAAGTCTAAATGACGTGAAGCCACTGACCACTAGAAGACTCGAAATGACACTACCCTTAATCCCAACCATTGCCATCATTCGTCCTCAAAAACCCTTTCTTGATCCAAATCCTAGTTACGTGTTTCTCTGCTCCCACTTGTAAAACTACCTAACAGTCTAGATCTTCATGCTTAGTTTTGATTCTCTTTGAGATCCATAGTAAGATCTAGTACATCTAAGTACAACTAAGATCTAGTACATCTGTTAACTTCCATGAGTTAAGATTTTCTTTCCTTAACCCTAAACTGTTCGGCACTAAAACCATTTCTTCATTTCTAATTCCTTATCTCACCTATCGGCAACACTTTACATGCTTGACCACTGGTCCAAGAAACACATTCTAGAGTTAGCTTCTAGAATATACTACTTTGGTGCTGTAGCACTGAACTCTACTTCTCCATACCATTTGGTATCCCCCCATCCTGCTCCAGCTACCTTTAAAGGCCATATGCAAGATTTGTAGTCCCTTACCAACTAAACAGCAAAGCCAAGTTTACTTGTGATTGGTGTTATATAGACCTACGGTGCTGTGTGCTTTGGGAACTTCGCTTTCTACCCAGACCATCTCTGGGAATGATGCAAGTTCTTCCACCTGGTTGGCACACCCTCTGGCTGCTAGCCTAGCCAAAAGCAGGCCTACAGGATTGACTTAGTGCTGGTTACGTCTTGAAAATGCTTTTGTTGGGATCCCTGGGTGGCGCAGCGGTTTGGCGCCTGCCTTTGGCCCGGGGCGCGATCCTGGAGACCCGGGATCGAATCCCACATCGGGCTCCTGGTGCATGGAGCCTGCTTCTCCCTCTGCCTGGGTCTCTGCCTCTCTGTGTGACTATCATAAATAAATAAAAATTTAAAAAAAAAGAAAATGCTTTTGTTCCTCTTGCACAGGCCCTTACAGAAAAAAAAAAGGTGTGGGTAGAATAGGGGAATGATTAGGAAAGAAGGTCAAGTTGGAGCTGCTAGAATGGGACACTAGTTCTTTGACAGTACAGACCACTTAGATGGTATAATTTGATGCAGGGCTATGGTTAGGAGAGATGCCTTTCCACCACTACTCCTTATAAATATAAACTACCTAGGGCTCTGAATGAGGATATAGGTTTTTAGGGGTTTGAGAAGTCTTTCTTCTGGCCAAATACCAGAAATAACCAAACTTGAAGTCACCAAAAAAATGAGGAATTGGTGCCTCAAGCCATATTGTGTGCTACAGCATCAACTCTGAGGTCAAATTCTACCCACATTGGAGGTGGGGTGGGTGGAGAATATATGTCATCTCCCTCACATTCAAGGACACAATATTTAAGGCAAATGGCAGCCTGACTTACTAATGAACCTTTAAGTTTAGGTAACATGGAGACCTTTGGCTGAAAATAAATAGAATGGTCCCAGCTCTAAATCATGACCACCTGTCAGAAGAGCACCTCCTGGACTTTATAGACGAGATTTACCCTGGGACTTCATGTTGGCTACACATTTGAAAGGTGTGGTTAGTAACCACCAATCCTTCTGGAAACTATAGGAATATGCACTTAACATTGAAGTATCATGGCCTAAAAGCATCTACTCCTCTAGAGAGATGGCCCAGTGCCTCGACAGTTCTCAGAACTCTTGGTCCTCTTGGGCATCGGCAAAGAGAAGGACACAGGGCTTTTCAGGCTCATTTTTTACCTTCTGGGGTCCAGGTTCAGTGTGACTACGATGGAAGATGATCTCAGAGCACCCTACTTGGCATCCTAGACTTCAACCTATGTATCCTATAAAGATCAGGTAGAAATACAGCAGCTTCCCTCCAAAACCTGTAACCCAGGTTATCCGAAGAACATCCACATGCCAGAAGCCGATGACCTAGAAGTCCATTTCAAGTGGGGCAGGGATGGAAAAAAGGAACAAAGGGGGTGCTTGAACAGAATTCGTTTTTGCACACTCCTTTGAAGGCTTGGGCAGATATCTACCCTCTCTATTGATGATAATTATAGACATTGAGCCTGCAAATGGAAGCTCTCACACAGGTGGTTCCTTCCAATGCCTCCTTTTAGGGGGAGAATTAGCGGGGCAGAGAAGGAGCTATAACCACAGACTGTGTGCCCGTCTTTGAGAGCCTCCAGGGAATAACCTCACTGATTCTTCCTTTGGGGATCTTCACTCAGAGGAAGGCATCAAACCAGCCTCTTGAATTAGCCAAAGGTCTTCCTTTCTGTGGAGAGGGGCACTCACATTTGAGATAAAAAAATACTGATTTAGAGAGAAACAAGGGATCCACAATCACAGAAGACCTTCTCACCCTCCTAGCCACAGTAAACAATCAGGACCCAGCTTCCTTTGGTTACTAGAACTAGGAAACTGGAGAAAATAGGACTAAGAATAGAGAGGTCCTTTGACCCTGTTGCTTTTTAATGCTCCGACAGATAGGGAAACCTCTAAAGACACAGATTAAAGAGTCATGATTGAATGTAACAACTGCTGGTTACATATAAAAGCAAGCTCATAAGCTTGTTATAGCCTAGCTATTCTTGAGTATGTGACAAAAAGAAAAGTATCTAGAAGTTGTGTAGTCTTCAAGTCTTAAATTGTCCAAAAATATTAGAACTGCATGTTTTTAAAGTTATCCCTTTTAAGATGCCTAGATAAAAGCAAGGTGCATAATGTAGTCTCTTATCTGGCTAATACCTGTTTCTCCTTTAGATTCAAACTACTACCCACCCCCCCAAAATGTTCTTGTACTCTTGTGCTTACTATCTGTAGCCCTGGTCCCATAACCTTTTGTAGGATATTAGGGAGGTAACAAAGGCTATGTCAGAGATGGACGACTTTACCTTGGGGGCATTCCTCAGTAGTGGAGCTAACATCCCTGTCCTGTAGGCCCAGGCTTTGGTAAAGACAGCCAGATTCAGGGTTCAGTTCATAGAACTAGGTCTCAAAAACTGACATGCCATGTACATAAAATATCAAGGAAGAGGGCTGAGATTATCTCAGGAAGACTTGACACCCTAGAGAAACACATTAGAAACTGCCTTCTGGTGCTGGTGGAGGTGATGGAGCTCAAAGCTGAAAGACACTCACCCTCTCTCCACTTCCTTCTGCATTGAACTTAGAGCTAAATGTGGCTTGAACTTTCAGGCGCTCAGAACAAGGCACAATAATCTCCCATCTCTACCTTTCTGAGGTCAGAGGTGAAGGACAAATTTCCAGGTTGGGGGGGCGGGCGGCAGGCAGGGAGTAGAAACAGGATTCTCTTCCAGCCCAGGTTCTTTGGAGAAGGGAAGGAGTTATCAGGTTCACTTTCTAGGCACTTCCATCAAGGAATCTTTCTGAAATGAGTGCTAGCAAGTTTCTAGTACCTAGAACTACCTGGAAACAACTTGCAATGGGTATCAACCAGGGCTAGATGACATTTTACATCATTAAATCCCAGTGGCAGAAGATCTATGAAGTTGAAAGGGAGAGAGCTAAGAGGAGATATGCAATGAAGTCTGATGTTACAGGGAAAAGCTATAAATTCAGGCTAGTTAGGCTCCAGTTAACTATAGCCTAGTTAGGATTTAAGTGAACATTTTTTTATACCTCTTAGTACTGAAATAGCAATGCCAGTCACATAATCAGACCCCCAGTGTGGTAACAGAAAGCAGTTAGCATAGAAATGCATCTACCTTCAAACTTTGGCATTTGATTCAAGTAGTAGAGGCATGACTCCCATGGGAAGCCAGATAGAAGTTGTCAGACTCCTGACAAAGTAACTCTCCACAGAGGACAGTGCAATGCAGCCTGCATGGTGGCCATGACAACATGTCCTGATGGAAGTTTGAGCTGCTCCAATAAAGCCTGTTTTATCAGGAGACGTGTATGTTCAAAAGCTGTATAAGGTTAGTAAGATCGGGAACCCTGGGTGGCGCAGCGGTTTAGCGCCTGCCTTTGGCCCAGGGCGCGATCCTGGAGACCCGGGATCAAATCCCACATTGGGCTCCCAGTGCATGGAGCCTGCTTCTCCCTCTGCCTGTGTCTCTGCCTCTCTCTCTCTCTCTCTCTCTCTCTCTCTCTCTCTCTCTCTCTCTCTCTCTGACTACCATAAATAAAAATTTAAAAAAAAATAAATCTGGATTTAAAAAAAAAAAAAGGTTAGTAAGATCAGCCTACTCTAGTGACCCTAGGTATATACTTAGTTCTGTCTTCTGCCCACTTCCATGAGATTGATTACCTTTCTAGGGTCTAACTTACCCTGTAATTAGTGGTCATAGTCTTCTGGTCTCAGTGCCAACCTCCCCCTTTGCCTGCCTTCAGAACAAGACCTCCCCTAGGCACATGGTCCCTCACAAATCCTCAGATGTTCATGAGCCGCATTTTTGTCTGCCACAGGGGTATGAAATAGGAATTATGGGAGAAAACCTTATTCATTTAGCACCTATCAGTCAGCCAACAGCACAGACCTGGTCGATGAACAGGACTAGACATAGGGAGTTACTGGGAGAAGCCAGGCATTTATTAAGGAGCACACGAAAGGCTAATATTGGGCCTAATTCAATGGGACATGTCCTCAGTTCTAGAGGGGGACTCAACAGAAGGCTGAGGAGAAGCAGAATGACCCAGTCTGTCTGAAGATTCAATCCAGGAGAACCGGCAGAAGGGTTACTTCTGGATACGTTCAGATGAGCATCTCAAGAGATTTTACAAGTGGAGAAATCTTGGACAAGAGGTTAAGGGTTTAGAACCTCAAAAATATGTCTGTGATTAAAGTTCACAGATTGTATACTGCTCCCAGTAACTCTTGCCCTACTCCATTCACCCAGTTCAGGGAACTATGTAAAACGCATAAGAGATTCAACAATCGACAACCCAGTTACTTCTGGCTTTTCAGAACTGGGATTCATTTGCCTCTGAAAAACTGAAGGACAATAATGGTCCTTCATTCTTGTAGTAATGTATCTGGCATATATAACACCACTGAAAACCTGTCAGTATAACAAGTATGCTATGGAAACTTGCACTGATTTCCAATACCACAAAGATAGACCAAGGCTTTGGAGAAATTCATTCAGACCAGAAATTAAGTATTGCAATAGGAGGGTAAGAGGAAGTCAAAAAAACCCTGAGAATAAGGCTTTTATGAACTAGTGTTAGACACTGCAACCATCACAGTGGTACTTCTGTGAATGTTATTTATAGGTTTCCATATGAAGTCTTGTCAATAGCATCACCCTGCAGCCATATCCAGCACTGCAGCAATATTTGGAAAGATATTTGTCAGACACCACTGGCTGATCCACTTTAAAGACAATGACCCATGTGGGTGCAATAGCCCAAGTTCCAAGGCCACTGGAAACCCATGCGAGGGAGTTTTTAATCCTGAACACTCTTGGAATCACTAAAAAGTCACCAAGTCCATGTGACAGAACTGGCTACTGCTGATAGAAGTCTAGATATGCCCAGTTTTGAGTATCCCCCACCAAGCCTCTGTAGACCTTTCTGTCCTTCTCTTGCCCTGAAACCCCTACCCAGCACTTGTCACGCTGCCCCACTTTGTTCTCAAGGCAGGACACTCCTTCCCTCTCAGATGTGCTGTGGGATTTCAGGAGGCACCCCACATCCCTGTAACATTCTTCACAGTTGTGGACCTGAGGTGCTCCCTAGACCACCATAATGTGCTTTTCCCAAAGAAAGGAACACCCAGGATAGGTAGACATGGGAATAAGGATGGGGAAATTTGGAGGCTGTTCCTCCTTCCAGCAATGTTCCAGTATTCAGCCCCAGCTGGGTGAAATGCTTTACCCAAAGACTCTTGTCTAAAGAATCAAGACTTTATGTATACAACAGGATATTAATCAGCCATCAAGAATGAAATCTTGCCATTTGCAACACCATGAGTGGAGCTACAGCATATTAGGCTAAGTGAAATTAAGCAGAAACAAATACCATATGATCTCACACGTATCAGGAATTTAAGAAATAGATGAACATATGGGAAAGGGGAAAAAAGGGAGGGATGCCTGGGTGACTCAGTTTATTAAGTGCCTGCCTTCAGCTCAGGTCATGATCTTGGGTTCTAGAATCGAGCCCCACATCGTGTTCCCCATTCATAGCAGGGAATCTGCTCCCTCGGCCTCTTCCTACTCACTGTTCATGCTCCCTCTCAAAAAAAAAAAAAAAAAGAAAGAAAAAATATATATATATTAGAAGAGAAAGCCGTAAGTGACTCTTAGCAGAACAGAGTTGATGGAGGGAGATTGGGGAGGGATGGGTTAGATGAGTGATGGGTATTAAAGAGTACTTTTGAGAAGCACTGGGTCTTGTGAGGAAACCCTACAGGGTTTCTGGAATGCATTCCAGAAACCAATATTGCAGTATATGTTCACAAAATTTAAGTTAAAATTAAGAATTTAAGAAGTTTCTACAAAGCTCTCTGTAGTGAACTTTCAAGGCCAGACTCAGGACTCATGGCTACTCCCATTGTATGCCCAAGCAAGAAAATATTGGAAAACCTGGAGATTGCATTCAGAAGATAGGTTTAGTATTAGAAATTCCTGAAAAAGGACAGAGCCCAGCTATTATGTCCGGGGCATTGGGGTCAGCCATGTATTCCCACCTGGAGCTTCTAAATCCTGGTTTCAGGTCCATTACCATACAGATGTCAAACGTTTTTCCACATTGCAACATGCCACCATAGAGGTGCTATGGAAGATAACTTCCATTGGCTAGAGTGACTGTTCTTGTGCCAAGGACCAATAGAGGAATATAAGAACAAGTCAGAAGGAGGTTAATTCCCTCTAAGTGCTACACATCCAGGGAAAGTCCCCACATGCTTGGTAAGGTTGTGATTAGTTCTAAGAGGCTTGTTTCTCCATCCCTCACAGGAGTGGGTCTCATGATTAAACATCTCCCAGATCTGGGCAAATGGGTCTCTCACCTACAGGACAGCAAGAATACATTTAGGGGAGGCATTCAAAAAAACAAAACAAAACAAAACACCACACCCAGGAAGAGAACATGGGTACCTCTTTCAGGGAGAGAGATTAACAGGGGAGTGGTCCCTCAGGCCTGGAGCCGAAGCATTCAAGAGGTGACTCAACTCAAAGAGGGTTGATGCTTTAAGGCATTCAGAGAAGGGACCGGTTTGTGTCAGCTCCTTTGGAAACGTTCAACTCCTATCCCACACCTCACTCCCCAAAAGTCTCAGTGGGCTGTGTTTAATGCCCAAAATTTCACTGGAGCACTTATGAAGTTCTTAGCATTCATGCAGGTCACAAGATATTTATCCAATGATTCCCATTATGATAACCTAGTCCATCACTGACAAGCCAGAAGTTGGCCACAGGGCTGTCCTTGCTTCCTGTGTCCTCTAAGGCGGCTGTAAACTCCAAGTCCCATGAGTGAGCCTCCCAGCCCAGCTCCCACCATCCCAGATCAGTTGGCACCCCTTACCCAGCCACACCTATACTTCACACTGGCCCCATGCTGTTTTTTGTTATTTTGGGGGGCATTGTTTTAAGGTACATTGCAGATCATGTCATCAGCCTACCCCAAAAGCAGGTCTTTGAAGATAGAACTCTGATGGCCAGTTGCCCAAACACTGGGTGTGTGGGATCTCACTTTACATGTGGTCCTTCCAGCAAGAGCAAGGATTTCAGAGATTTGAATCAGGTATTCATAGTTTATAACTTATGCCATAAGAGAAACATCTGTTCTAGACAATACCTGGAGGCTGAAGAAACAGTGGCCAGTGACGGAAACTAGGAAAAGTGTGTTTGTGCAATTGCTTTTTCTAAGCCCCCAACCAAGGACTGAAAATTGAAGTCTCTATCAACTTTCTGAGGGTGGTCAGAAATTATGTGAGGATAGCTGCCAGAACAGGTTGTCAGGGGCCCACCCTTGCCACCTCCAAAGATACATATCACAGTGACATCAACAGGACCTCTTCAACATCTGCATAAACACTCTAAATGACCACACAGCTTCCTACATAAGGATACAAGGGTTAGATTCACATACTTTAGTACCAAGAAGCCGATACTGGCATATACAACAGGATGTAGCTTTGACCTACATGTTTTGCAGGACCAACATAAGAGGCAGAAAAGGATTTCCCAGAGTGAGAATGAGTAGAGACCTCTCAGAAGGCCTATTATAGCTAAGTTTAGGGTAATTGTGGGAACTCCCTAAGAGCAGGCTATCTACCTTCTGGGTTGGCATCTGACATTCAAACTCTCCCACTTACTGTAATCAGTTGAAACTTCAGTTCATCAGCCGACATTCCACCATTCCAAGAACTACAGGACACCCCCTAGGGTTCCTAGAAAAGACCCAGTTAGCGATCAACTGTGGAGTGAGATCACAGTGGAGGAGAGGTTTGTCATTTGTTGAAGGGTACTAATGGCTTCGAGAAGAGGTTGGGGTGCTGCTAATAAAGAAATTCTAGAGCATGGTACAGCCCTGTATACAATTCCCCACCCCACCCTGGGCAAAAAAAATCATTTAGTCTAAAATGTCAATAGTCCTGAGGTTGAGAAGCATAGAATAAGCTGGTGCTTTTACAGGGAAATCTGAAGTTTGCAGCCTTTGGTATCTGTTCAGCACAAGACATTCAGGATTTTGAAGTATTCATGACCTGAAGCAGCACACAAACAAGTCCAACCCAAACTGCTGGAGCTGATTTCCAAGAGAAGATAGATAAGGCATATTCAATTGAGCTCTTTGAGCTTTCCCCAGTGACCCTTCTGCAATGCACTGTTGCCTTCGAGTATATAAACACTGGAGGGAAGTTGGCTTCCCCCCGCCCCGCCCCGATTTCCTTAAGGGTACATCACAGTACAGAGGCTGCTTGACAACTCTAGGAAGGTATGACTAGGAAGCAAACCTGCCCATCACTCCTCTGGAGGCTAAGTCTGCCATGTTGGGTGCAGGACTCAGACCCCAGAACAGCACACTCTGTGGTCCTGCCCAGGTCCCTTTTCCATGCTAAGCTTTGTTCACTCTGGATCCTTCCTCTACTTAGCAGCAAAGCAGCATGGACAAGAGCCTCATGGATGTGAATTTAGACTAAGCTTCAGTAAGATCAGGGTATCCATGAAATATGCCTTAGTCTCAATGGCAATTGGTAAACAAATTCTTTTCCTCCATGCAGAGTAACTTCAAGGAGCACATGAGGCCCTGACACCTCAACCATGGGAAATACCTCCATAGCCTCCAATGTTTCTGTTGTCCTGCAGATTCTGCAGGCAGGCTACATTCTATAGGGAAAGTGTCCCTAATAGAGTTTTGCTGGTCAACACGCGTTGAGATTAAAAGACCATTGTTTGAGGCAAATAAACATGAACTCTGGCTATAAGTGTCCAACAAAAAGGATTTACAACCAGCTGAACTAATTAGGGCACCTTCAGGAGCTTTAGATCTTATTCCTGCCCATCCACCAGCCGCCCCTGATGAAGGCCATGGTGCTGTATTGTGGCAGACACTGAACACCACCACTGTGCATCTCCCAGGAGATTGGTCCTCAGTAAGAACTTCTAGCCCTAGACTTTATGATATGGAGAAACTCATGGCTCTGGAGCACCTAGATTTGAAGGTAATCCTGCCCATAGTATTTAACATTTCTGATGCCCTTCAGCCCTTGGTTGGTGCCACCTTCCCAGCTTTCCTTTCAGTCCCATTGCAATATCAGTTCTTATAGGTCCTTCCACATTTAACACTGAAGGAACTAAAGATGTAGGGAAACCCAGCTCTATCAAGAGGAATTGGTCACACTGGAGGGAAGCAGCCAAGGTGATATCATCCAGATACACAACAGACCTAGCAGCAAAGGGTAAGTGACCTGGAAAGCAGTGGACTGCACTAACAAAGTAGCAAATATCATGGGAAAGAGCACAACCAACACAGAGGAACCTGAGAATGACACCTAAGGCTATGCTGATGGCAAACCTGAGCTGTGCAGGTGACCTGATACTACACAGAAAATACTGCATGTTCCAAGTGAGGTCTAGAGACCTGGGGTGAAGACTGGGCCTGTCATGGTCCTGTGTCTCCCACAAAAATGTGTATTCAAAGAGAACAATTAAGATATCAACTGAAAAGGTCTTGGTCTGCTATCACCTACTTTAGGACAAAACCAGGCATTTTGCCTGGTTTTAGGAAGCTCCTGGAAACAAGCTTGATCATAGACATTCAAGAAACAGACTTGCAACAGTTGACCATGTTTGGCTTGGGGCTACTGGAAAGCAGGAGACTGCGTTCATGAAACAGCAAGTGTTATGAGGAGGAAGAGCTCAACCAATACAAGGGAACCCAAGAATGCAGCCTAAGGCCAGGCTGATGGCAAACCTGAAGATAAAACCACGTGGTTGACCTTCAGAATCACCACCATGAGAAACCAGCAGCAGCCTTCATTTTTTTTCTTTCATCTATGTGACACCGCCACCTAGAGTAGAGCCTAGCCTATGAAGACGCTCAAGTTTTTAACTGGGACTAAGGACAACACTGGAAAGGTGAACCACACCTTATCAAAACATTTCTATACCCTGGCCAGATCCTCATTCACAGTACATCTCTGAGCATTATCATTGAGAAGATGTACCCTGATCAAACAGGCCAGGCTTCAGCAGGTCCATGACCACCCCTCCCGGCTGGCATCTACAAACAGGCAGCCCCATCACAGTCTACCTCTCCCATCAGCTGTAGCAGCCTACTCCTTCTGGCCCGATGTATATACCCTATAAGCAAGTTCAGGGAGGCTTGAGAACATTCTAGGACACTGAGCACAGAAAGGTTGCTATTTTATGAACAGTGAGGAATAAGTCTGAGGCCATTTGTCTAGGAGGTGGATGCCTGATTGGACGAGCCTATGTCATTTGTTCTGCTACCTTGAGGCCCAAGTGAAGGCCAACTGAGCCTGTCCTAAGATTGTTCAATCCAGATAGTACTACATATTGAGGGCAGTTACCAGTGAACAGCTATCCTGACATCACCAGTCCCTTTGCCAGCAAGCCAAGCCTGCCCAGTGCCAGTATTTAAAAGGCCATATATGAACAATAAACAGACACTTCCTACATAAAAACAAACATGATCCTCTGCTTTCATTAGAAGCATCTTCCCTTCTCTAAGTTATCCCCAATTGCTCTGAATTATCTGCAGTTACTGGTGTTGTGACTTAGACCCCACACCAATGATCCAAAAGTAGACTTTGTTATTTATCAGGTAATATGAAGATATCTAGTAAAATAAATGGAAGTCAAATATCTGCCTCTTAAACTCCATTGTACCATCCCCCTCTCCAGATCCATAGAAGCCCATAGAATTGACATGGGCTATAGTAGTACAGGAAGTAAAGAATTTGTGAACCCATGCAGGCCTGGAACCCTTTGCTGCAGCACACACTGACATATGCAGCATGAGGACGACATATGGGGTACTGCTACATGAATTGAGTCTGGATACCTATTGGGATTTTGGATTTATGTTTTGGGAAGAGAGCACCCTGTTGATAAAGTGGAGGATTTCAAGAGACTAGTATATAGAAATGTCCTATAAGAGATTCCCCCTCCCCCGGGCTTCTAGCACTGGACTCCATTTCTTCAGAAACAATCTTAGGATATATGATGGGTAGTTTTATTTGTCAACTTGTTAGGCTACAAGTCCTGTTCTTCCAAACACTAATCTAGGTGTTTCAGTGAAGGTATTTTGTAGGTACAGTTGAAGTCCATAATCAGTTGGACTTAAGGGAGATGATCCTAGATAATGTGGGTAGGCCTGACTTAGTTGAAAGGCCTTAAGAACCTAGCAGATTTCCCTGAAGAAAGGTCCCTTGTAGGCTGCAGCCTCAGTTCTCTCCTGAGAGTTTCAAACTGCATTTCCTAACAGGGTACACTATGGATTTCAGGCTTGGCACAGCAGTCTCTTCAATCAGATGATCAACTCCCTGGGGAAAAAGGAAAAAGATTCAGCAGACTTAAGTGAAGCCCTGAATCGTACCCTTGACTTCTGAATCTGGTTTTGGCTCCAGGAGGACATGGTTCAGGTGCAGCCCCTTAAGTCAGCTATTAAGGTAGAGGCGACACTGTAGGCAACAGGGCACACTACTCAGATAAACTAAATATGAACCAGGGCATATCTGACAAATGCTCGGTCAGATTCAGATCCTGAAACAGTAAGAAGCCCATTATAGGCTGTGTGTAACAGGAGGTTTAGCTCCAAGTTTGATGGCAGGAATCAGTGGTGGAAAGGACTTCTCAAAGTAAGGGGGTGGGGGGGAGGGGAGAATGGAGCAAATACCTGGCTATCACAGAGCTAAATCTGAGGGAGAGAATTTTGGCTTCAGTGTAGCAGGGAAACAATCTCATCCCTTCCCCAAAATATTCTCTCCCAAGGAGCTTGTAATATTCAAGGATCCAACATTCTAGCCACAAAGGCCCCACAATGGCTGACTTCCCATTAACCACAGTGAACTACAAGATGCACTCAGGTGTTTCTTAAAGCACCTTTTCCAGTGGTTCTCATCCTGGCTACATTGCACTCCTAGGCAAATATGGCTACATTTGTGGACATTTGTCACAACTGTGGAGATGCTATTGCATCTATTAGGGTTAGACAAAGGCTAAACATCCTATGATGCACAGTACAGCCCCCCACAATGAAGGATCATCCAGCCAAAGAGGTCTACACTGACAAGGTTAGATGCAGCTTTGAGATGAAGTCTAAATATGAAGTCTTTGAATATTGTATAGGACTAGCAAAACCTTCAAGTTTCAAGGTTCTTTGTGCTGAAGAAATGGCTTAAAAATTCCTACATTTGTTAATGAAGCTTATTCTCCAGATTGGATGTGAACTATCTTCCACCTATTCCCCCTCAAACTTTCCCCCCAAAGATCCTGCCCCTCTGCCAGGCACTGTTACCTCAAGGGCTTTTAAGGCATTGAAAGTAACGGACAGTTCAGTGTTACTCATGGACACACCGATAGTATGGTTGCCACATTGTGAATCTTGAAAGCTAGGACTGGAGACCAGTTTGCCAATCACTCTTCATACAAGACAGACTAGACATGTTGAGTGCAGGCCTTGAATCTCTGGTCCTATCCAGGCACTCTTTCATGGCTAAGCTTTGTGCATGCTTTCTGCATTCCTTCTACAAATGAGACTAGCAGGAACAAGTGTCTCACTGACTAAAACTAAGTTTCGGTAGACTGAGGCACTGATGAAATAGATTTTGACCTTAATAATTGACCATTCAGACAATTCTGTCTTTGTACAGAGACTTCAAAAAACATTGGGTCCTGACTTCAACGAGGGCAACTTCTGCAGCCCACACAGCCAATCAAGTCTTGAAAATGCTGCATTCGACAATGCAGAGGACTGTTACTAGAACTTCACTGGTCCCCATGGACAGAGCAGTCCACTTACACAGAATCGGGCTAAGAGGTCCCCAGCTAATAAAGTTCAGGTATTTCTACTGGTTCTGAAGCTTAAAGAACATGACCACACAGATACCAATAGCCACGTCGCTGGCCATAAATGTACAAAGAGTAGATGCAGAAGTTCAACTTATCTGGAGGACTTCCCTCTAGAAAAATCAAGAGGTTAAGGGTGAAGTGAGCCAAGGTTCCGAAACATTCCTGGCTCTTTGTTCAAGTGACTTCATTTTGATTCAACATAAGATGCAGTACCATGTATCAGAACAGAGATCCTCAGGAGATGGATAGTATAGACAAAAATCCATAAAGGAAGTCCACTCACCTACAGCTCCAGGATGATCCAGATTTATGGGCTGATTGAGAACTTATGAATGATCTCCTAGTAAAATGTATGTTCCTTCATTTTCCATGAAGAGCCACTTGCTCTGTTCTGTAGTTCTGGATACCTGAACTCATCACCACGGATGCTAGTAGGTCTTTGTTGGCAGGGACAATTTGTTCAACCTTCCCCACTAAGGCCGTCTTGGGCAGGCCAGACCCCAATAAGTGGTTAACCAACTACATAACAGGCCTTGCTTACAGCCCCTCAGCTTGTAGACAAATATATCCTTGGCTGACACGTTGTGTTTCGGCGACAGACAGGCAGGCAGACAGAAATATATCCTTTATATCAGATTTTAGTGCTCAGCTACCCAGTGAGAGAATCATCTCCAAGTCTAGTACTAACAGCACATCAATTTTTCTGTAGCCCAGACAGGCTGGGTTCTAGATCTAGCTCCATATCCAGAAACCAAAACGTGAGAATCTTGGTCACCGAAGGACCTCACATGTGCTGAGAGGTTATAGTGCCAATTCTTTACTTTTGTGGAGGAATTTGTACATCTTATCAGAGGACAGGATGTGAATGAATAAGTCAAAGAAGCCTGAAGTGTACGGTTTCCTGCAAGCACTACACAGGTTCAGAAGTATCACCCGGGCCTCGGTAACAGAAGCGGCTATAGCAATGACAGGCCTCATGCTTCATTACCACAACCCCTCAGGCAAGGTTCACACAGCCATGTGTTTCCTAGTATAGACCCCCTATCTAGATTCTCATTCCACTGGGGAAAAAGCTGCCTAGATGCCATCCAGTAAGTGGGTATAGGCCTTCTCCCTGAGAAAGGCACAAACATGAGGATTCCCTTAAGCTTTAGTCAGACACCTGAAAGGTGACAGCCTCTAATCTTCAGTTCCCTACAAATTTAAGAATTTGTATAACAAAAATGGTTGACTTCCCATTAACCATTCTATGACAACCCCCGCAAAAGCACTCTCACTAGGCCGTGCTTAATACTCAAACTTCATTGGAACAGTTTAAATCATGAAGTTGCCAACGTTCATCTTGGTCATGGGACATTTATCTAATGATACACCTACTCACACAGCCTTTCCCATTGCCAGCAAACCATAAGCCTGGCAAGTCTTCCACGCTCCCACCTTCCCAGTTTGGTGAAAAGCCTGCTAAGCTTCCACACTATAAGTGGACTTTAAAACCCCATTCCCACAACTCCAGACCTATCAGCACTCAGGCCTGTGACTCTTCACCCACCTCATATTGGCCCTGGGCTTGAAGATATTCCTGGACATATTCAATTCCCAGGTAACAGAAGTTCTGAGTACAGGAATCAGGACTAGCTGTCCCAAACAGTGTATTCCCATCGAGCCCTGCCATCCGAGGACCCATACTTTAGGGTTATACATGAAACAGAGTTCTTGATCTTTCCCTAGATGGGGATCCATAATACTTCCGTTTAAAAAAATCCTTCCTGCTCCCCTTTTTTCTACATTAGTCTATTGGTATTCATTTAAATGTCAGGCAATGTTAGGGCTCTGGGTAAAAGGAACAGACAACAGCTAGTACCTTATGAAGACTATCAATATGGGACTCAGGGACCATTTAGACACCATCTACCTGTCCACATTTTCACGTAGAAACCACATTCTCTGGATTCTTGTGGAGGATTGCTATATAGGAAGCTAACCAGAGGGAAGTTCAGAAAAGCATTCCATGGTCTGGAGCCATTCATGCCATCTGGACAATCAAGATCATCTTCATGGTAAACCACTCACTCTTCAAGTAATCTTGCTAATAAGCCAGGTCTCTATGAAAAGTTAAGGCTGATGTCCTGATGAAAAGATGCCTCCTATATCTTAAATCTCCCATAGACTTGCTCCAGGTAGATCTTTGTGAGCTTGACCCCTACTTTTATCCGCTGTAGACAGTTCTGGGGACAAATGTGTGAGGAGGACTACAGTACTGGTTTCATTATTAGTTTGTGGTCAAAAAGACTAATCCAAGCAAGGAGTAAGGATCTGGAGTCAAACAGCATTTCTTGGCTTGGGAAACATTTTGATTCACAGTGAGAGGTTCAGTGAACCTAGACTATGACGACCTTTTGCTGCCCACACACTGTCTTTCCCTGCCACCCCCTCCACAACTGGCTTGACAGCTTGTAAGTCCTTCTAGGTGTGAATGTGTACAAACTGGAAGAGGATCCATTTCTGTGAAGGTACTTTTAAGGTGGATAAATATGGCATCTTTAGGAAGCAGGCAGCCCCATGGGAGTCCAGCAGGTATTGCTGACCTTCCTTCAGGTTGCTTCTAGGCCATCGCCCTCCTCCCTTTTGCTCAGACTCCTATACCCAGAGCAATGGTTAAGGCCAAGTAAGCAGGTCAATTTCCTCCCTTTCCATCCAGCATCTGGGGATGGAACACCAGTTTTCCTAGAGTTTAACCTAGATTTCTAAATAACGAGTCTGTAAAAGATGAAGTAGAATAGTGGTTGCCAGGGACAGTGGGGGAAACAGACAAGGGGAACTTATTCTTTAATGGATACATAGTTTCACTTTGAAAGGATGAAAAATTACTGGCAATGGATAGTGGTGAGGATTCCAAGGTAATGTGAATGTACTTAATGCTACTGAATTACTTTTAAGAGTGATTAAGACGTAGATATCACATGATGTAGGTTTTTCTACAAAACATGAACCAATTTGAAGCAGACACTTCGGTGGTGTTTAGTGCATTTGCAAGGTTATGTTTTGGAATAGGGGTAGTAGTTCCACTTCTATCACCCCAGAGTAAAGCTGCTAAGCTTTCCTTTGTCTTATTTACCTAGTCTCCAGAAGTCACCAATTTGTGTTATATCCTGTATTAGTCTTCTGAGTTGGCCATTATGGGATACCACAGTTTGGGGAGGGGCGGGGGGAGGACTTTAATTTCTCGAAGTTCTGAAGGTTAGTTTTCAGCAGGTTTGATTCCTAAGGTGTCCTTTCCTTGATTTGCAATTTGTCATCTTCTTGCTGTATTTCACCATGGCCCTTTTCTTGTAAATAAACACTCCTGGTGCCTTCCTTTTCTCAGGAGGACACTTATTTGGTTGGGGCCCCACCTTTAAGACTTTAGCCTTATTTACCTCAAGGACCCTATCTCTACATGCAGTCAACATTGGGGGTTGAGGCTTCTGCCTATGAATTTGGGAGGCGGCGGGGAGAAGAGACATTTCAGTACATAACATTCCACCCTCTGACCTCCCAGTATTCCTGTCCTCATCTACAATAGATTTATCCCATTTCAATAGCCCCCAAGGTCTTGACCTATTCCAGCATCAACTCCAAAGTCATCTGAATATCTAAAGTTAAGTCTGGGTAAGACTAGAAGTTGCAATTGTGATTCATCCTGAGGCAGAACTCTAAAAACTAAAGAATTTAGGTGCTTCCAAATATAATGGAAAGATCCAAGGACATGAAGCTTCCCCTCCCCACACCACGTGCTTTCTTCTAATAGATGGGGTTTTGATCCACTTTGAGATAACATGCATATGGCATGGCTTAGGGGTACAGCCTTAGTCTTTTGCATGTGGATGTGCAGTTTTCCCACCACTAGTTGAAGGTTGGGTCTTTTCCCCCATTGAATATTCTTATCACACTTGTTGAAAATCTTTTTTAGGGATCCCTGGGTGGCGCAGCGGTTTGGCGCCTGCCTTTGGCCCGGGGCGCGATCCTGGAGACCCCGGATCGAATCCCACGTCGGGCTCCCGGTGCATGGAGCCTGCTTCTCCCTCTGCCTGTGTCTCTGCCTCTTTCTCTCCCTCTGTGTGTGACTATCATAAAATAAATAAAAATTAAAAAAAAAAAAAGAAAACTATTTGCCAAAAAAAAAAAAAAAAAAGAAAATCTTTTTTATCCTTGTCCTATAAGTCATTATGTCAATACCATACTATCTTGATTACTGTAGCTTTGATAGGGAGTTGCATTGCAAGGATTAGAGTTTTCTGTAGAGCTTCTAGTGGGAGCAACCTGCCTCTACATTAATTTGACCTCTTGTCTACAGACCTATGAGAATACATTTATAATGCGGTGGAAAATAAAGTCTTATCTCAAAATAATTGCAACAGATACTTCAAAGGCTCATCTCAGGTCTCGTAGAAAGTTGCCAGTAGTTCTGGAATGTTCCCCAAGGAGCAACTCTTCTACTTCAGTGAGCGGACTAGGAAAGCTTCTCAGCATAGAAAAAACTCACTTTGACCACTGGCTCAAGTTGACTAGCTAACATCAGGTCTTTCACTGGTCTGCTACTCACCTGGCTATTAAGTATAGAAGAGAGGTCACCCTGCATTTGACTTGAAGTCTTTGAAGTTCATTTAACATTTGGAGTCCCATGGCAGGATAGTAAGCTACTTATATTTAATCTGTCCTAGCTGTTATGCAGGATATGGTATCTTGATTAGAAAAACTATTCCTGACATTTAGTACATAGGTACTGGTCTAGATAATTAGTTCTTTAATTCTCCATGAAGGTGAATATCAAGTCTGTTTTCATGGGAAGGTCAGCAGTACACATTCACAGCCTCATAGCTTGGGATTATGCTAACTTTTCTCATCTTTGCCATAATAGAAGCTGCAGGAATCTTGATTATATTGACCTTCCACAGATCATCTTGCTAGTCTACCATTAGCATTAGACTGTTGGACTTAAAGATCAGGAAGTAGTGAATACTCTGGGAAAACACCTATATGCCAGAGTGTGGGAGGTAAATTTACAAGGACTCCGGGGCCTACCACATGAGTGATGCTTTTAGATGTCCAGGGCATGCAGGGACAACACTTCCAACTTGCAATTCAAGGACAATGTTAGATCTCCTACCATGAAGTGAAACTTCAAGACTGGTAGGGCTCTGGATTGTAGAGATAGCACATATCCTGCTTGGAAACATTTTCCACTGGAATCCAAAGGCAAGTTTTGAGTAGAATGTAGAGCAAAGATGGCTCTGCCACTGGTCTAGGTTATAGTACCTATGGCCTTGCCACTCAATATATAACTTGACAGATCCTCAGTGTTAGGCATACCCCATGGTAGAAATGTATGTGAGGCCTCCATAGGAATCAACAGGAAAGGTATGAGTGGACCTTAAGATTTGAAAGTCAGTCTATGCATTTGGCAATAGAAGACAACTTAGGACCTGGAAATTGGTCCCAAGAATTACTAGTCCTTAGTAGAGACTGAACCCTTAGCCATGAAACATCAAGTAACTGTTTATCACTTCCCGTTATAACTGGATGCTGGTAAGGCTCAAAGGCATAAGATGAAGTAGGCACAATTAGTTTTATGCAAAAAATATACTTACAGGGAGTCCCAAGCATATCTAAGGTCACATTTAAGTTACAAGAATGAGTAGCCCAGACGCATCTTCCCCTGTTTCTATAGCATCTCAGCTTATACTTATGGCCTCATGGGAGATTCCTATGACAAAGAAAATTAAAGCCCTGCTTCATAGATGGATTGGTTCAATACGTAGCAAGGGATTGTAAAAGGATTATCGCAACACTAAGACTCCTTAGAAGGTACCCTAAAATGGTTCTGAGAGAAAATCCTCCCAACAGGCAGAAGTTCAGTCAGTGCTTTTGGTCTTTTATATAAAATAAGGAGTCTAAAATAGGTATTCAGAATCCTATGCATTAGTGAATTGTCTGGCTGGTTAGGGTCCTGGGAAAAGATTAGAAAGGTGGTCTGGGAAAAGAGATTAGAGAGGTGGTCTGGGAAAAGGCATGCAGGAGGGACCTATGGGAATAGGCACAAAGCCTGAGGATTTTTCTATCCTGAGAATATGCCTACCAAAGCATTTGCCATAGAAGTTGCACTAGTCAAGTGGACAGGATGTCCTTGTTTGGTAGAAGTCAGCTGGCTTCTGTGTTCAGCCACCCACTTATAGAAAGTGCCTACCTGCCCTTTGGGTCCAACACCTCATGCTCCCTGTACCCATTGCCACAGTTTTTTAATATCTTATTTATTCATAGAGACAGAGAGGCAGAGACACAGGCAGAGGGAAAAGCAGGCATCATACAGAGAGCCTGACCTGGGACTCAATCCAGGGTCTCCAGGATCACACCCTGGGCTGCAGGTGGCACTAAACTGCTGTGTCACCAGGGCTGCCCCCATTGCCACAGTTTTAAAGTTGACCTGTCAGCAGCAGCAGATATAAAATCCTTCCTATAGTGCCATCCAGCATCTTGTTGGCAAGGGGATCATATCGGACCATTTTGCCCTTAAGGGAGGATCCATCTTATGGTGATTGGTACCTATTCTGGATACAGATTTATCTTCCATTCCCAGGCACGTCTACACTCAGCCGTTAGAGGTGCCAGCACAGGCACTTTCAGAATACTGCAGAAAAGCCTATAGTCACCTAGAACAAGGGACGCATTTTAGAGTGAAAAGGGTAAAACAATGGACATATGACCATAGAAACATTTTATGTTCTCTAGAAGTAGTCAGATAGAATCTTAAATGATTAGCTAAAGTCACCAAATGGAGGATGAGCTGCAGAGATGGAATGGCTCACATACACAAACATGCCACCCAGATTTCCTTTCCAGGAAGCACATGCTATTTGGTAGACCGCTGTCAGTAGAGAGCCTCCAGCTAGCGTCCCTCCAAGGGTAGCCCACATCCAGGTCTAGGTAAGCCAGGTATAGAAATTCCAGCTATTTTATTCTGAGTGGGACAACTCCCACAGAAGATATGCTATGGAGCCCCTACCTGGTTCAGCAGGGCTTGGCCAATCTTCTGTCTGATTTCTACCCAGTCCCTCCCCCTCCCCCCCAATAAGTCTTTTATACCCCAAACTCTTTTGTAGTCCTAAGTCAGCATCTCAATATCTGTCCCAGAAAACACAAATGCCATGAAGCATAAGTAATAGACTCAACATGGTCCAAGAGGTAGAAAGAACCAGACTTGTGATGTCCACTTTTATAGTCCTCCTGAGGTCACTAGTAAAACAGGAACTGGAACTGCAACTTGAATGTACTCACAGGTTGGGGTCCTCAGCTAGCCTTATGCCCATATAATGCCACATTCTGGGAACCAGGAAATGGAGTTTTCTCCCTTCTAACACCCTGGGACTCCGTTGGGAATCTAGTGTTTTCCATCCCTCCAGGTTAAGTTCAACAGGTCGGGAGGTCCTCAACCCATAAGATTTTGTCAGGGGACTCAGAATTTGCTGCCAGGTCATTTAGGGCTCCTTTTGCCAGTAGCCCAGCAAGATTTTTTGCCACATGAAATGGGAAAAGGAATATAGAACCCAGATGATTCACTGGAGTACTTCTTTGGTACTTCCATGCCTGGTGTTAGAAGTATAATAGGCAGTCCTAGTAAACATGGCCAGATAAGGCCACCAGGGGTTCAGACCCGTTAAGGTATTGCTCACCTACCAAGAAAGCTTAATGATGGAAGTGCTGGCTGATAGGGAAAGACTCTAGAATTAAGGGTAGGAGAAAGAATACCAGTTGTATTTTATGTCAATGGTCCTTAAACCAGTTACAATGGCAAAGGCAGTTAAAGAATGGGGGATTGCAGGGATCCCTGGGTGGCGCAGCGGTTTGGCGCCAGCCTTTGGCCCAGGGCGCGATCCTGGAGACCCAGGATTGAATCCCACGTCGGGCTCCCGGTGCATGGAGCCTGCTTCTCCCTCTGCGTATGTCTCTGCCTCTCTCTCTCTCTCTCTGCGACTATCATAAATAAAAATTAAAAATTCATTAAAAAAAAGAATGGGGGATTGCAGCTATCACTAATGTACCAGACAGCCCCCCCCCCCGCCCAACAGAAGGGACTATCCAGCTGTGAGGAGCATGGTCACCCGACTGCCTGCTTCTACTTATTAGTTCTTGCTCCTAGGGTGGCTCTAAGCCAACAACTGGGTGTGCTTAGCCATTCATGTCTGTGTGGGATTTTTAAGCTGGTCTCTGCCACAGGCTGTTGGGCTAGCAGAAATCAGGTTCACATTGTGGTCTGATCTCTCCCCTCTGCATAATCCTGCCTCTTCCCTGGTCTTTTCACAAGTGTCATTCCCAGGTAGGTTTTTTTATTCCTCATCTTCTCAATATACAGCATAACCACTGAAGCAAGAGGGACAGTGGATTCAACAGGTTTCAGGGGTGGAAAGAATCAGATTTACAATGCCCTCCCCTTCCATAGCCCACTAGCCATTTTAGGAGGCACCTCCAGCACACCAACTTCCCCACCTCAAGTGTCTATGTCTGCCTGAGGACAGTCTCTGGCACCACTTGAGTTTACTTGGTCAAGAGAAAAACGCATGTGACTTATTCTCGGGTTAGGAGTTCGAGCTCCATGTTGGATATGGAGCCTATTTATAAAACAAGACACCCATATATGCAACTGATAAGTATTGAACACTACATCTGAGATTAATGATGTACTAGATGTTGGCTAATTGAAGTTTAAAAAATAGACATCTAAATACAAACTAGAATAGGTGTATTTAGGATAGGGTCTAGAATGCCCCTACGGTGGGCACACACACCATCCTCAACCACTGAAGGCAGGATAATCCTTGAAGAACCAGCTCACCAAGCATGCACTGTGCACCAGAGGCTCCCCAACAGGACTGAAGCCCCCACCCCCATCCCCACCCCCACAGTAAACTTCCTTATAACCACATGATCTTCAACTTCCTATTCCTGGCTTTCCTCACTGCTTCATTCATGCTTCCTGGAACCCCCTACCAAACGACCTCCTGCTCCCAGAGCCTCACCTCATGATCTGCTCTGGAAAGACAAATAGAGAAGTCTGGGTGAAGCTATAGGATTACAGGGAGTCGATGAAGTCCAAAATCCAGGGACACTGTTAAACGCTGAATGTTTGGGTCTTCCTCCTCCAAACTTCATATGAAGCTCTAACCCCTAGTATGCTGATATTAAGAGGTAGGGTTCTGGGAGGTAATTAGGTTTAAGTGAGGTAGGGTAGGGCCCCCATGATGGGATGAGGGTCTGAAGGATACCAGAGCTCTCATACTCTCCACTATTTGAGGACACTAGAGAGGACAGCTGTCTGCATGTCAATAGCTCCCCCATCGGAACCAAGTCTGCCAGCACCTTCATCTTGGACTTCCCAGCCCTCTATTCCTTTAGACCCAACAGGTCCCTGGCTCAACTTTGCTTTTTTCTCCACCTTACTCCAGAAGGCTGCAGGGCCTCAGCTTCACTTAGTGGCATTTTCATATGTAGATCTATGCTTTGCTGGATGAAGTTTGGCTTTCCCAATGACCGAAAGAACAAGGATGGGGATACTCCCCAATACTGAGCACAGGTATATGCATGCCTGTCCAAGACCACCGTGTTCCTCAGTCTGAGCCAATAGGTTCGCCTATCCAAAGTGAATCTGAATCAGGTCTGCTATTAGTGTATGAAAGAATCTCTCTCACACTTCAAAAGAAACTTCTATATCCAGAGAGGCAGCTAAGCAGAGTTTGAGAGGGGGAGAATGCCAACATTCTTAGATCAGGGGGTCATTAATTGCAGAGGACTAGTTCAGACATTCTGTAAAGATACTATTTGAACGCTTGCCCATGTATCTATTCCTTTAATTGGTCAATACAACTTATTCTAGCCTTATTTCCAATGTATTTAGGGTGCCCTCAGGCTGTTAATAAAGTTTAAATTAAGTTCTTAGAAAAAGGTTATAGTCCTTAACACTTTGTCCCTTATTCAGTAAGGTCTGGCTTGTGGAATCGAGCAGAAGTAGTTGACTGGCAAAGTGGGCCAGAAGTTTAAAAGTAGTAGAGGAACTCTGGATAGTCTTCCTATCTAGTCTTCTAGATCATCCTGAGAACTTAGCAATTGAAATATGCTTGTGGGCCTTTCGGTATGTTACCAATGTTTTATGTAAGACCTGTTTCAAGTAAAGCTTTAGACTTTGTTAGAGTCACTATAGGTAACTGCTAGTTATATATTCATCGGTCTTGAAGTCAGTTTTATTATCTCTATAACCCTGAATACTTAAGAGCCAGGTTTAGAATCAGATCAAGATGTGTTGACCACCACTTCATGGATTACTGCGATCTGTAGTGTTAAGCTCTTTGCTTGGAAGCTTATCTTTTATTATTGTGAAACAACTTGGCTTTCGAATTTTTTTTATTTTTATTTTTTATTTTATTTATGATAGGCACAGTGAGACAGAGAGAGAGGCAGAGACATAGGCAGAGGGAGAAGCAGGCTCCATGCACCGGGAGCCTGACGTGGGATTCAATCCCGGGTCTCCAGGATCGCGCCCTGGGCCAAAGGCAGGCGCTAAACCGCTGCGCCACCCGAAGTTCAATTTCTAAATTGGGTTTTTACGTTTTGGCTTTATGTTAATAAAAATCTCCCCCAAAATTATGTGAGGCCACATGAGTAAGATCACAAAGTGTTCATGATCTACAGTTTGTTGAAAAAGGAGTTTATCTCCTTAGTACATAGCCCTAGCTTGGGAGGTAGAAGGAAGCACCTGGACCCCTGGAAAGATCTTGGGCTCCCTGGCTCAAGAGGGTGGCTCCCCACACATGCATGACATCCAGTAGGTCTTGAGAGGTCTGCAAGCTTGGTGTGAAGGATGGCGTGGGGCGATTCATGGAGGATAAGGCTTTCTCTGAAGGGATATGGGGCAAGAGCAAAAGGTGCTGAAGCAAAGGGAAAAGCTCCCCACAGATGTCCTCAAAACCCATACTTTCAGGTGAAAGCCCAGGACTCTCCTTGTTCCACCTGGCTGCTGGCTGAGGGGAGTCCTCTATCACCACCTGGTGGCCTTGAGGTATAACAATAAGAGCACAGAAGCCCGTGGAAGCTTAACATTCTGGCCTCAGTGTTACACTGGAAGATCCTATGTATTCTGACCACAGCTTTCTAGGAAAGGGAGATAGACATCCCATTAAAGGGAAGAAAAGGGAACCAAGCTGGATATTTGAGAGAGCAAAATGGTGTGGCTGTGTAGAACCAGCAAGAGGCAGGCTCGGACCCATGTCTTCTCATGATGGAGCACAGCAGCCAGCCCTCTGGCTGCCAGACAGAAACAGCCTCCGAGGCATAGGGGGTCCTCACAGCTTAAGAAGATCCTCACTTCCTTGTCAAAGGCACTTGACCCGCCCCCCCCCCCCCCCCCGCCATGTGACTCTAGGGTCGCTCTGTATATTTGTCAAGTTCTGATGTAACCCATCTCTTACCAAATTGTGATTGGGGAATAACTGATGTCAGTTATGGCAGATATTGAAGGATTTCTATCAAAAGTTGCTTCCTAGGATGGCTCCCCTCAACCCCTGAATCCAAGGTAACATGTTCCCATTACATCCCTTCATCCTTCTATCCCCTATCTCAAAGCCCACACCAGGCCCCAGGAAGCCAGGCTAGCATGCTCATCAGCAAGCTCACTCTCAACGCGCCCCGCCCCCCGCCCCCAAGAATGGGCTGAGGAGCAAGTTCTGGTGGCTGACAGCCCTACAGAGGAAGATACAATATTGAAAGAAACTTGTGTCCAGTTTCTCTAAGGAATATACCTGTGCACAAACCAGTCTTCCATTCTCTTCAGGTCTCCTAAAAGAATTCACCTACTTAAAACCGACTCCTGTATGATCCCTTTGCTTTGTGAGAAGACTCACAGGAGAGCTCTGCTGCTGCTTCTGGAAAAAAGCAGGTCATTTAAGCCCCCAGGGCCCTCCCCAGTGGCGATAATCAGAGCAAACTCTGCCTCTGCTTCTTTCCGTCAGTGACCAGCCTACTGGAGACCTCCTGGGCTTCATGGTAGAAGGTCAAGGCAATTGATTCTCAGTGGGAGGATGCAGAGCTAAATATGGGATTTGCACTTAAAAGGGTATATTCCTTCTGTGAAGGAAACTAGTCTCCCAGGACATTCCTTGAGCTCTGGCTCTGAACTTCAGCCTCCCAGCTGGTCCCTCCAGTCCCACTAGAGTTGGTTTGTGCATTGCCCTTTACTTTGAGCTGATGACCACTCAAAACGATCTCCCTGGAATCTCCCCTCCTCAGACAGGTTAAGGTCAGGTTGGGCCTGGGCTAGCAACCATTTCCTCTCCAAGCTCTGGCACAGGATGAGAGCCTGCTTACCACATCTTCTGGCCAGAGAACACTAGAACAGAGGACCTCCAAACCCTTGCCAAGTTGCTCCCAGCCACCACCTCTTCATGACAGCTGGGTGAGCCAGAGAGGATGATCACAGGCAGTAAGACATGCTGAGATGACCCTGAGAAATATACCCATCTCTGGACAGTAGCATGGCCCTATCTAGGGGGTTTGGTGTGGGAATGCTGATAGCACCAACTCCATCTGATGTCCATGCAGTGATCACTACCCACCCCCCTTTGGGTTTACATATAACAGGTACCATGGAGATTAACATATGCTAGGAAGCCTTGTTCTGATCTTCCTTAAAATGGTTTACTAGAGATAAGTTTCTTCCCCTCCTCCACTCAGGTGCTAATGGTACCACAGGATCTGTGCAGTCCTCTTGTTCTATAAGATCTAAAGTCCAGACTTGGTGGAAAATAGCCGCCGCATGGCCCCTAGGTTGTCTGCTACTCAGCCCCCGATTAGTAAGTTACCCTGAATAAGACTGCCGAGAGTGTAGAGTGGCTGAATTCATTTTTCAGTCTTAAAATATTGTTTAGAGGGTACTTTACTGTCCCCTCTAATAGTTGGGGGTGCATGCTTCTCTTTGACAGGAGTACCCAGCTATCAACTAAGAACTTGGGAGTCGTCCTTTCCTGGATCCAACCTGTAGGTGGACTAGCCCTGGTGACGTTTGTGCTCCGTGATTGCTAGAGCAGCAAGTGCTGTAAGGCCATTTTCTTAGTCTAGGCAGCATCCCATGATCACTTCCAGTATATAATCACTACCTTAGCTGCCTCAGAGGGGACTCAGGACAGCATCTGGTGAACAGCAGCATGCAGAGTCCAGGAGATCATGCTGCATTCATGTTATATTGTGTTATGCACATTTATAAGCTCTTAAAACTGTCACAACAGGATAAAGTGGTTTCTGCCGTTCACTTCCTTCCTTAGCAGTAAGGGATTAAGAATTAAAAGGGTTGGAGATGTGAGGGCACAGCAGCATTTACACTTTCCATTCTAGGAAAAGCAGGAACAATCTAGTCAAAGTCTAACCTTGACAAATCTGATCCATTTTCCATGGAATGGCTTCAGTTCATATTTAAGATCTACTGTAGAATATGTTTTAACATGAACAGCAAAACGGAATAGCCTAACGAGCCAGGAAAAGGGGCCATTTTGTCAAACCCATTGCAACCTGGTACTAATGTTAAATTTCAAGGCCTATGATGGACAAAAGCCATGATGCTTAAAGTCCTTGTTAGATGCTTAAGTCAGGATTTTACATAAGTTTACTCTTTGATCACAGTTCACACTAAAGAAAATCTAGGGGAAAAAAAATCAGGCTTGACTTATCACAAGTGACCCTGATGAACTTGATGGACTTGCAGGTTGCTCTTAGCCCCTAGCCACCTGGACCCCAGAGAAGTAGAATCAGCCTCCAGACATGTGAACATGTGACTGAAGAATGAAGACCAGCAGAGGAGATCTGAAACAAATTCTGGTGTCCTCTGGCCACCCTCAACTACCTTTCCTTTCCTCTGGGCAAGGGGCTTAATAGTCCTCTCCCTTTGTCTCTTGGCCAATAGCTTCATCTGACCAGCATAAACACTGGCATCTCTTACTCTGCAGTGAAGACTACTTAGGAGGCAGGAGTTTCCTAGAACAGTGAATACAGATTGAAGGAGGACAGCAACTCCTTGGAGATGGAGTGCCAAGGTGTACACACCCAGAGATAAGGAGGTTTCATATTTAATCTGGGAGAGTGCAAGTGGTCAGGCTGTGCAAGATTTCCTTATTCTGCATGGCCAACTGACTTAGGCAAACCATGCCTGTAGATGAAGGTACATGTACAGCTTATAGTTGAGGATGATCTACAAAAGGGCAAGTCCACTTCTTAGGAGTATTGAGGATTTGGGACGTCCCAAGTCTCTACTGGCTTGGGACGTCTACTGGATGTCTGGCTCTACTGGTTCATGATTGTACTGTTATTGTAATCAGAAGACCCTCACATAGCTCTTTTCTGGGAACATCATTCACCAGAGATGACAAGGGGGTCCAGCCACAGATGATCACCCAGGACCTCCTGGGGTACCCAACAGACTTGCTCCAGGGCCTGCTCTTGACCACTCATCTAACAAGGCTAGTTACAATGCTTTAGAACTGACCCCTTCAAGATTACTATAACAGAGTAGATGTTAAGCAGCCAGTCCATCCAAAGGACTTTGGGAATGTGATAGAAGCACTCAAGTCTTGATTTTAAAAAAATGAAGTGGAAGTTGTAAACTTTGTTCCTAAGTCACCAGACGGATCTACCTTCAGGGATCAAGGACAGTCTAGAAAGATTCAAGAGTGACAGATCAGCATCATGGTGAACCACTCAAGGCTTAATATTGCCTGCCTCATGAAGTTGGGCAGGAAGAGGACTGATTAAGCTTTCAGTGGTCTTCGACTCAAACAGCCTGTGATTAAGTGTCCTTGAGGTAAGAAAGGATCTGGACCATCCAAGTGGGTCATTGGGCTTCTTGATCTAGATACTTGGAAAGCAAATAGGACCTTCCGAGGTGCTGTTCAAGTATAAAACTCCAAGGAGTGATTTTTTAAATCAAGGCAGGGGGGTAAGTATTCCCAAGAGACCTCAGGAAGAACTCTTCCAGAGAGCCACCTGCAGGAACAGTTCATGGTTTGGCAGTTCCTCAGAATAGGTCAGATGGTAATTCCATGTTTAGTAGAGATTCCTGTTAGGTAAACATTCAAAAGAATTGAAAACAGGGACTCAAGCAGACACCTACGCATCACCATTCATCACAGTACTTAACAGCCAAGATGTGGAAACCTTAGTATGCATCAGATGAATACATAAAATGTAACCGACAAGATTGTTCATCCAGAATAGTCAAATGAAGTTTATATGTTGGTCTAACTGGCATGGACCTTGAAAAAAAAAATTCTAAGACAAAAAAGAGTTGTCTGAAGTAATCTGAAATCTTGAGCGCAATAAACAAGCTAGATTAGAGGCTTCCAAGAGCTGGGAAGCAGAGGCAATGGGAGTTTAATTGTTGTAGGATTTCTTTGTGGGATGATGTACAAACATCCCTAATTTGAAAATTTGCTCAGCATGGAGAATCTAACACCCCTGAAAGATGGTTCTCTTGGCAAGTTGGGCTATATTTCTTACCACAAAAAAAAAAAAAAAAAGCTACTCCTATTGGGGGTGAACTATTTTTTAAAGCCTACCTGGTAGAGACTAGCTTGTATGATTGTATGATGGGATCTGGAGGTAGTGCCTTTGGGAGAGAATTAGGTTTAGGTTAGGTCAAGTTGGTAGAGCTCATATGACAGGATTACTGCCCTTCTATGGAGAAGGGACTGGAACTCCCTACCACATGAGGGCACAGCAAGAATGCGACGGTCTTCAAGCCAGGAAAAGGGCCCTTACCAATTTGCCAGCACTTTGACCTTTGACTTCCAAACCACCACAACAGAGAGATCCATTGTTTAAGCTACTCGGTCCATGGTATTTTGTTATAGAAGGCTATAGGAAGGTTAGGGAATTTCCTCTAATGTTAGGATCTGATGTGTGAGAAGTTTAGAGGTCAGCTTTTCCTTTAGAAAAGTAACAAGATGACCCTGAAGAAATTTTTTGGGGGGTGGGGGGAGGAACACCTTAGATCCAAAGAGAAGGCTAAAGGCTGAACTGCTGTCCCAACTATTGGAGAGCCAGATAAGGATACCGAATCTCTGTTTATAAGGAACAGAAGCCCAGAAGAGGCTGGGGGCAAGCCAGTACCTTTAGGAATAAGTTAAACTGGAATTAACTTCTTGATCCAGGCATGGTGTTAGCTGGTTGAGGATTAGAACTCCAGTGGGAGCCCAGTCACAGGAGGCTTCAACAGTTTTAGGACTTACCTCTAAGAGCCCCTCCAAGTCTCACTGCAGATTAGAAGGAAATTTTTGTGCTTTCAAGCAGGCAGAGGGCAGAATAATCATTCTGGAATCTACTCAGCTCTGTTTAACAAGGGCTGTAGACTATTACCAAAGCTTAATTCATCTGAATGATGGACAGTACACAACCCTCAGTCCCTTTAAGAGGCTTTCTAGCTCATCTGAAAAGTACTTGAATGGTGAGCAAGAATTTTCCAAAGTCAGTGGCAGACAATAAGCCAGATCCAAGAAACAAATCCAAGATAAAGGCCAATATATTTATGCCTAGCCATATCACATTCAAGTCTCAGGAAGTTCAAGACAGAGCAAACTTCAGAAGTTCTAGGATAGACAACCAAGACTGAAGAGAAGGGCTATGAGCCTGATTTCCCACCAAGAACCTGGTGAGGGGTTTCCCCAGCCATGCTCCTCTTATATGCTCTGAAGCCATATATCCCCTTCATGAGGAGACAAAAGTCCATGATGGCAACCCCCTGGGCTAAGACCTTCACCAAGCTGTGTGGGGACTGCTCAGTGAGAAAGCTACAAGAGGAGCCTCCCCATGCACAAGGCCTGAATGCTCATTAGAAAACACTTCCTGCAGATAGGACATGATTACTTCTGCCTAGAAGTGGCAAGTAGAAGAGCGGAGGGACCAGGAGACCACTTAGCACCCAGCCCCCTGATCCTCATATCCCATGTGGTCCCTGTTAAAGTGGTACTTGGTTGGGAACAAGTCCTAACAAAAGATACCTTAGGACACCTGATCCTAGAAGTCCCTGGCTTGCTGGGACATTAAGGGACTAGAGTTAGGAGGCAGGCATGTGGAGCACAGGAGGTTACAAGACCACCCCAGCTGGGTCCAAGGCATGAAAGGATTTATTCCCACCAACTGAGACCAATAACCAAATGGTTCATGGACTAAGTACAGCAACTTTACCCAGACTTATTTCATTTGCTTTAAACTTCCCGGAGTCTCCTCTGGGGAGGTAAATTTGAGGCTTGCTCTCCCACCTCCTTTGGCTGCCTCTCAAATAAACCCTTCCCTCGCTGCATATTCCATGTCTCAGCAATTGGCTTTGCTTTGCATCAGGCAGATGGACTGAGATACACTCCTTCCTCAGCCTAAACTAGCTCAGCCTTGCCCTAGAGCTCAGGAAAGTCTTCACAGTGTGGTGTGCCAGGGCAAGATTGAAGGGAACTTCACTTTCCTCTTTATGTCAACCTGGTGAGTTCACAAATATCCAGGTTAATCCTGGCCCAAGCCCAACCTCTGCTCCCTGGGGTCCTGTTCACCACAGTCCAGGGGTGACCCTTAACTATAGGAATAAGGAACCTGGTCCAGGAAGAAGTCCCATCTCTCAGAAGGTAAAGACCTGCAGGAGCGAGGTACTCCATTTTCCAAACCCAGGAGCTGATAGGTTTCACAACTGAAGGAGAACCACTTCCTGGAAGGTCAGTGCCTGTAACCAACATTTAAAGCCAGCAGCTCATTATGGACTCCATGGGACTTCTCCAGCTGTCCTAGATACGGGACCACTGATGTGCAGGACTCCCCACTTGCAGGTTATGGACCTATACATGAGTCCAGGTACATGAGGAATTGAGAAACAAGCCACAACTGAGTGAACTAAACTTTAATTCAAAGGAATCTTGCCAACTCAGTGGTGTCTAACTTGACCATATAAAAAGTGAGTCACCCAATGCACAGATTGCCATCCAACAGTGAATGAAGACTCCTTGGCATCAAATCTGACATCACATTTGTTAGGGCAGATCTTAATGCTTCTTTAATTTGTGAAAGCGAGTAAAGAAAACCTCATTGTAAACAGAAGGCCCTGAGGGGTGCTTTTACTCATTACTACTCACTGCCATTGGCAAATCCCAGCAGGAAGAAGCTTTACCTCCACACCAGCACAAGGAGCATTTCCTCCTTGCCTACCAATAACCCAGCCAGCAGGATCACCACAGCCTGGACTCCAATGGACTTTCATTCCAGATATCCCCTCCTGACTTCTACAATAAGGGCTCCTTTTTCTCTGGATTTGTGCCTCTTGCTTATGGTTTGTGTGTCCCAAATTGTAATCCTATTCCTGAATAGGATTACCACTTTGTTGGTAATCTGGCTATGTTTAAGGTTGACCAAAGTGACTGATTACTGAGGTGTCTGTTGAATCTTAGTAGCACGGACCCCAAAGTGTCCTTGACATAGAAAGGATCTTGACACTCTAAGTGGGGGCGGGGGGGGGAGGCTTCTTTCTGGATCCAGATACTGAAGTAGTTCTCTTCTTTCAGTGTGGAATTTCAAGCATGAAATCAAGCAGTGGATTTTGTCACCTAAGGGGGAAGGGGGTGTTATTCCGAGGACCCTAGAAAGATTTTCTACATAGAACTACCTCCTGAATTAGTCTAAAGATTTGGCAGTTCCTCAAAATACTAAGTATAGAAGTACCTTACAATGAAGCAATTCTGTTACATACCCACAGGAACTAAATCAGGGACTCAAGCAGGTAAGTATCAGTATTTACTGTATTCACAGGATCCAAAAGGAGGAGACAAGGGTCCTTAGTATGGAGGAATTTATGTGCATGCGAGGGGTTTCTCAGCCACTGAAAGGAACAAAGTGCTGACAGATGCTACAATACTGATAAATCCTGAAGACAAAGTGAAATAAACCAGACACGAAGACAAGTGTGGTCTTTTTCCACTTCTACCAGTGTCCAGCAAGGAGTTATCACAGTTGTACTGCTCATGTGCCCTAAAACCACATATTCCACAATGGTAACAAACAAGAACCCATGAAGAGCATGGGCCAGACATAAGGAAAGCTATCTGGTGATACCTCAGTAACAATTACAACAGTCATTCCTCCATGCATTAGGTCTGACTACACATTTGCAAACACTTGCTATTATTCTCCGTGATTTAGACATTCTTCCTTCTACCTCAATTCAATGAGGTGGCAACATGACCCAAAAGCAGCATATGAACGTTAGAGCTGAGAGAACAACCCTTAAGGAAATCCTGGTACCAGCCCTGGAATTCATAGGTCTCTTGTGGATAAACCATGGGCATTTCTGGCACTGGGGTTACAAGACAACCCCAATGAGGTCTGGCCAAGGACCAAAATGATACCCCATATTTCCCAACCTCCTGTGCAACTAGTGTGTACTCAGTCTTACCTGGATAAAGACTACTATTTGGGGCAGGAGGGAATGAACAGAGGAAAACCTTGTTTCCTTCTTGAGTAATTCATAGAGGAATACACCAGTGAGCCACAAAATAAAGCCTAGTTTAATCCTAAGAACAGAACCTAACAACTGAACCTGTAGTAAACCCCATCTATAGGGAAGCCCCACACTGACAAGTCTGCCTGCTTCATCTCCTCTGGCACTATGAGGGGACACCACTTAATACAGGAGGAGCCCCATTCCCATAGCCTGGCAACTTAAGGCCACCAGTGATCCAAGGTCTAGCATCTAAAAAAACAAAACAAAAAAAAAACAACTTGGCATCAAAGGCCACTACTTTACCCCATACTGATTCTGTAGCTGATAACTAGACAGGGACTAATGTAATTTCCATGGGTGAGGCTTACACTTCACTTCCAATGAAGACCAGTATAGGTAAAGAAAAAAAGCAAACAGGGAATCAGAGACTAGCAAAGACTAGTTGCTGGAGCTGACAAAAATAAAGCACCCTCAATAGTCTACATGGAGGGTTCCAAGTCCAAGATGGAAGAGTAAGAGGCCTTAGTTTTGTCTGGTCCCAAGAATTCAGCTAGAAAGTTCTCAAATAATTCTGAACACCTGCAAACTCAGATCTAAGAAAATAGCTGCAACTCTACAAATAGAAAAGCAACCACTTTCTACAAGAATGACAAGATAGGAAAGCCTAAAAGAAAAAGAAGCGGTACTGACTGCCAAGGACTTAATCAGTATCAACATAAGACAAACTAGTTTCAGAACAATTATAATACTAGCTGGGCTTGGGGGGTGTGGGGGGGGGGGAGTATAGAAGATGCTAGAGAATCCCTTTCTAGAGAAGAACTAAAGTCTAAGTTTTATAGAAATCTAATCAGGATTCACAGAAACATGAAAAACTGTTCAAAACCTTTAGGATACAGCAAAGGCAGTCCTACGAGGGGAAACAAAGGTCTCCAATATACAACCTAACCTTACACCTTAAAGATCTGGTGAAAGAATGGCAAATAAGCCTAAACCCGGCAGAAGAGAAGATTAGAGAACTCCATAGAATAGAAACCAAAAGAACATTAGAACAGAAGAGCTGGTTCTTTGAAAGAACATCGGTAAGCCCCTCAGATTGAAGAGAAAGGACCCAGATCAAAATCATGAGGAGAGATCACAACCAAAGAAATACAAAATTGCAAGAACATTATGAGCAACTATATACCAGCAAATTAGGCAATCTGGAAGAAATGGATGCATTCCTAAAGATCTGTAAGCTACCAAAACCGAAACAGGAATAGGATATTTGAACAGACTCATAACCAGCAAGGAAATTGAAGCAATCTTCCAACCAACAAGAGTCCAGGGTCAGATGGCTTCCCAGGGGAATTCTACCAAACATTTAAGGAATATTTGTTCTTCTGAAGCAGTTTCAAGAAATAGAAATGGAAGGAAAACTTCCAAACTACGAGGCCAGCATTACCTTGATCCCAAAACCAAAGGCCCTACTCCAAAAGAATTACAGACCAATATCCATGAAGTGGATGTATGCTAAGAGTCTCACCAGGATGCCAGCCAATAGAGTTCAGCAGTATGTTAAAAGGATTATTCACCACTACGAAGTGGAATTTATTCCTGGGCTACAAGGGTGGTTTCAGCATCCACAAAGCCATCAATGTGATATATTAAGAGGACAAGAACCAGATGATCCTCTCAATAGATGCAGCAAAAGATTTGACGAAGTATAGCATCCTTCCTTAAAACTCTTTACAGTGTAGGAATAGAGGGAATACATTCTCTATCATAAAAGCCATCTACAAAAAGCACACAGTGAAATTCTTAATGGGGAAAAACTGAGGAACACAGCAGGGATGTCCGCTCTTACCACTGTTCAACATAGTACTAGAAGTCCTAGCTTCAGCAGTCAGACCAGAATAAAAGGCATCCAAATCAGAGAAGTCAAGCTCTTCACAAAGGACATGATCTTTTGTGTGGAAACCCCCCCACAGACTACACCCCAAAATTGCTAGAACTCCTACAGGAATTCAGCAATGTGGCAGGATATACAAATGTTCAGAAATTAGTTGCATTTTTATACATGAACAATGAGAAATTGAGTCGATCCCAGTTATAGTTGTACCTAAAACCAGAAGATACCTGGGAATAAACCTAACCAAAGGGGCAAAAGACTGGTATTCAGAAAAGCTACAGAACATGTGAAAAATTAAAACAGCTGGGAAAACATTCCCTGCTCATAGGTTGGAATATTAAGAGATCTATGCTTCCAGAGCAACCTATACATTCCAACCAACTCCTAACAAAATACTATCAACTCCCCCCCGCCAGAGTTGGAACAAATATTCCTAAAGTTTGTATAGAACCAGAAAAGACCCCAAATAGAGGAATGTCGGGAGAAAGCTGGTGGCATCACAATCCTCGACGTCAAAACAGTATGGTACTGGAACAAAAAGATCAATGGAACAGAATAGAGAACTCAGAAATGGGCCATCACCTCTGGTCAAGTCTACAACGAATCAGGAAAGAATATTCACGGGGGGGGGGGGGGAAAGACTCAAATGGTGTTGGAAAAATTGGACATCCAAAGGATGGAACTGGACCACTTTCTTATATCATACACAAAAACTCAAGATGGATGCAAGACCTAAATAGGAGACAGGAATCCATCAAAATCCTGGAGAACACAGGCAGCAATCTCTTAAACCTTGGCTACAGCAACTTCTTGCTCAACACATCTTCAAAGGCAAGGGAAACAAAGGCAGAACTATTGGGACTTCAAGATCGAAAGCTTTTGCACAGCAAAGCAGATGGTCAACTGAATTAAAAGGCAACCTATGGAATGGGAGAGAGGATGTTTGCAAGTGATATCAGACAAAGGACGAGTATCCGAGATCTATAAAGAACTTCTCAAACTCCCCTAAAAGATTGGAGAAATGACTGTTCAGGTCTTCTGCTTAAGACAACCTACAAATCGCCGACAAGCACAAGAAATGTTCCCGCATCACTTGGCATCAAGGAAACAAACCAAAGTCATGGGATACCATCTCACACCAGTCAGAATGGCCAGAACTCGGGAAACAGATCGGTAAGGATTTGGAGAAAGGGAAACCCCCTTACACTGTTGGTGGGAATGCAAGCTGGTTGCAGCCACTCTGGAAAACAGTATGGAGGTTCCTCAAAAACTTAATAGAGCTACTCTAGGACCCAGCAAGCACTACAAGCATTTACCCTAGATACACACATGTAGTGATCTGAAAGGGCATTACAGTGTTTATAGCACTAATATCCACAATAGCCAAGCTGTGGAAAGAGCCCACACGTCCAACAGATGAATGAAGATGTGGTACATACACGACGGAATACTACTCAGTCATCAAAAAAGAAATCTTGCCATTTGCAACATGGATGCAACTAGAGGGTATTCTAAGCAAAGTAAGTCAGAATTATTTCACTCGTGGAATTTAAGGAACAGGATCATAAAGGAAGAGGGGGAAAATAAAGGTCAGAAACTGCAAGATTCAATCATAGGAAATAAACAGGGTTGCTGAAAGGGAAGGGGTGGGGAGATAGGGCATCTGAGTGATGGGAATTAAGGAGGGCACATGATGTAATGGGCCCTGGGTGTTCTACTGATGAGCCACTGACCTCTCTACCTCTGAAAGCAACAATTTAATTGAGTTTAGAGACAAAAGACAAAAAACCCTTAAAACCCTAGAATGGTTCTCTTAGTAGGAAAAGTCTGGATGGAAAAAGTCAATGAAAGGCCCCTCCATGATTAAAGCTCTTTAATGAAGTGCAGAGATCAGAGGAGAGGTGTCTAGTTGTGAGATCTGATCCAGGCAGTTCACAATGAAGAGAACTATCTGGTGAATAGGAACAGTTTATGGATGGAGGGGATTAAATGCTCAACTAGCAGAACGCATGTAATGGGCCAATAGGCCCCCTTCTAGGGACCAGATCTATGATTCCCTTCTTTCCCACCCTCATCCCCCTTTCCTAGCACTCCCACAAAGGAGGGGTGTACACCACGGAGAACAAGAATCAGGAAGGGTTGAACATCCAGGAGTTTCCATGCCTGACACCAGGTGGTCATCTAACAAGTAGCAGCTTCATCCCACTCGTGTGGGAACTATTAGGTGTCCTTGGTTGAGCACATTGTCCATCCTGAAGGGTGAAACTTCAATTTGATCAGGGGAACAGGGCTCTCCTTCGGGGTCCTTAATCACTCCTTTAGTCAACATATTTGCAAATCCAGGGATCCATCATAATCTGCCTGTTCTTTGGTGTAGGTCACAACATCTATATGCTCAACACCCCTGGGGATTACTGTTGAAAGGTCTAACATCCTAAGCTAAGATGGAAAGGAGTTGGTCATTAAGTACTAGAGGCACAGCCATCAACACACTATGCATGTCCTTATTAACAGTCTGCAGAGACTCCAGCTCAGAAAGTATAACAGTTATCAAGGAAGATGAGAATCAGCATGTCCTGCAAGTTCAAAGATGGCATGAGTGTAGGAATTCCACATCCACTAGGGCAACTGCCAAGCCAAGCATGCTGCCCCCAAACCAGCTGCTGTACTCCTGCCCAGCGCCATCCCGAGCAGCTGGCCAAAGCCTACATGAGATAGTGTCATTGGTCACAGCCCTTCAGGACATCAGGGATTACCAAGAAATCCCCTGAACTTATTCCCCAAATCTTTCTAGGCAGCCCAAGAAGCCCCTCGGACTGTGGCCCATCCCAGGCCTTGAAGTGCAGCAATAGGCAACTGCAGGAAGCAAGGTCTCCCGGCTTCACCTATTTAGAAGCTTCCATATGTATGCCCCTGGGAACACTGGGCACCTAGAGGATACTGTTCATCTTACGGGGGGGGGGGGTCTTCAACACTGGACGCTTTGTCCTGGGTAAGGTTCCACACATATACAAGTGTGAAAGTGAAAGGCTAGAGAGGCCATTCTCGTCTTCCCCATTTTCGACCAGTTACTATATCTGTGGGACTCTCCAGTATGGTCACACTGGCCACCGTCCCCTTTCCTTCTGTTTAAGGGTTAATGTGCCAATTTCCATCACAGCCCAGAACTTAGAAACTCAGTGCCAGTTTATCAACTCCAACTACGACTGGATGCAACCCCCTCCTCCCTCCTGCACTCAACAACTGTAGCTCCTATGGGTGACCCGGTCCCAGGAGCCCCCATATCCACCGACATGTCAAGATATTAGCTCCTGATTTATGCCAGGCACCCAGATTTTAAAGTTGCTCCTTAAAAGTTCTAGGACATGTTTGCTGGATAGGACCTGATAAGGACACAGGTTGGCACTAAGCTCGCTCAGTCACGATTCTCCCAGGAAGGACTTGGGAGGCAGGATTCCAGACGGCTAGGCCTGGTTGGGTACGATGGGAGGCACTTCCTAAGTGACTTACTAGGAGAAACTGCCGCACCCTTCTAACCCACCTTGCCCAGTTGGCACAGCCCTCCCAGGATCGGACGTCTGATCCCTCCCCATTCTGCTTTGTCCCAATCCTAGTACAATCTTGCAGGAGGGGTTGGTGGCCCACTTAAACTCTGCTGTGCAGAGCTGGCCACACTCCCCTGCCTTTGTCTCCTTCAGATACCCTGTCACATCCAGGGCTCCTTGTTCATAGACTAGGGCCCCTGGCTAGTGGAGAGACTCCGATACAGACTTCAAGAACAGGGGTGTCAAACTAAAAGCCTACATAAAGGGAGGCATTTGGAGAAAGTTGGGCAGGGGGATGTTCCAAGATGTTAGACCATGAGAAAGCCAACCTTCCCCTGTAGCTCTCAGAATGGGGGAGGAGGGGGTTCATTTTTAAAGGAGGCATTTGTTCTTACTACAGTTCTTTTGAATTTGACTTTCTCCCTTACAGCTCATTCAGTTGAATACTTCACTTGAGCCCATCACAACCTAATAGGACCTAGATGCTCATGGCCAGATTGTGTTTTTGCTTATGGTCTCCCCGCCCTCCCACCTCCATTATATCTGCTAAATGTTCCAGGACACAAAATCAGGTTTGGAAGGCAAGATGAACAAATGTCATGAGTAAAAAGGAAAGTTGGGATAGCATCCACCCCCCTCCGGGCCAACCTTATATCTGTATCCATGGCCTTCTCAGGGCATCTTCATCCAGAGTGGAGGGGTTTTAATCTGACGCTAGAGAATTAGGCATGGCAGAGTTCCTGTGGAGAAATGGCCAGGGCTGCAGGACTAGAACTTAAAACCAGGGCAAATTAGCTTCATTGAGGGGCTATCAGCACAGGAGTACAGTCCCCAGAAGTCCTATCTGACCACCAAGTCTTCAAACCAACGCACACTGGCCCCTTCCTGTCTTCCATCTTAACGTCTTTTATATAACCAGTTAAGGAGTAGATTCTGTGACCCAAACACCATCTAAAGGGGCTACACAGGATGGGAAGCTGGCTTCCCTGGGGAGCATGCTCTCAGCCTAACGGCATCTTCGTTGTAGTCTTGCAAAAATATTTCTCAACGGTGAGTCTGACCAATTTCTTTACAGCCAACAGTAAGAGACCAACAGGTTTAAACACCCCAGTTGCTCTATTCAAAATTCAGATTAACAGATGCTGAGGGCATCCCCACACTGAGGCCATGCTATCCTCCCAGTGAGACCAATACACACAAAAGGGAACCCTTGGCCATTTAGCATACTTGGTCCACCAAGTTTCTTCCCAATGAGAGCAGATTCCACCCCAACCCCCACCCCCAAGGGCTGCAGGACAATGCAAGGCAAGAATTCTCCACGGTGGAGAGTTGCAGGTCTGAAGAGGATAAGGACCATTCAAGGTGTTCGCAGTCACTGCATTCAGAGTTTGTCTCCCAGGGAGCCCCCTGTTCTAGTGAGTATATACCGAAAGCTCCTCACACTGATGACATTCAGGGTGTTTCCCTCCGTGAGTTATGCCTTGTCTCCTACAAGTAAAAAGCCCTGAAACCAGTTGCATTCATAGGGTTCTCTTAATCCAGAGGAAATTGGTCTCATTGATCCTGAGACTCCAACACCATAGTTTAAGCATCTCTGTATGGTGACTGGTGATAGAGGCCCAGGAAGGCCCTACCTCTGGTGAATTTAATAGTTGTGCCCCCATAGGTAGCGCCACCTTAGCTGCAGCCCCTGTGAGACAAGCTAAGTCTTAAGACTGGCACAGATCGGGGACAAACTGGCTACCGAGACAGTAAGTTTGCTTGAACGAGGTCGTGAGGCCACCCCAAGTCAGCTTCCCAGCTACTCCGGGCAAAGGATGGCACACCCAGAGATCCCAGACCAGGGACACCAAGGTTTAAGAGTGGTACCTCCATGATCCTGGAATGGCTCCCCCTGCCTTGGCTCACAGAGCCAGTTTTTTAAGTTGTGATCACTGCATCACCAAGCAGGTTTCTCCAGCTAAGTTCTATGGTCAGATCACACTAAATCGATTTCACTGTCAACCTACCAAGAGCTCTGAAGATACCACCCCAGTAGTATTCCTGCTCTGTTCCAGGACCTCTATCTTAAGTCTGACTTTTCTCATTGAGCATGGCCCCAGAGGAATCAGACTTGGTCAGTAGAAGAGCCAGCTGAGCCTGGGACAAGCTCTGGTGTTGTGTCCTGGCTTCCCTACCTCCTCAAGCCTCTTCAGATTGTAGCAAAGAAACTCTGCTCAAAATTAGGGGGTAGACAGGTGTCTTAACCTTTCTCCCCCAACCCAGCTAGAGCCTTGGGCTGAAGGGTTGCAGCTAGAGACATGTTTGATGCTATAGATGTTAAAGACCCCAAATGGCTGTACAGGTTAAAACCAGTTGTAGCCATAGTAGAGGCTAACTTCACCCAACACTGCCACAGAGCAGTCCTTATACACCCCATAGCTGCTAGTCATTTAAGCAGAGACCATCAGCACCTTCATAGCCACACCAAGAAGTACAGTCTTCAAATTGGCCTTCAGGGTCAACCCAATGATGACCATGCACTTGGCAAGCAATTAGTAAGAGTCCCATATTACCCTGGAGTCTAAGCAAGCTGAGCTTTACCATTACAAAATGGATTCGTCTATTGCCATTGTTGGGAGTTCCTTGAGTGCATGGCCTTCCAGAGACCTCAAGGGCAAGAGGATGGTTTAGATTTAGGCAATAACACTTCATCCCAAGTACAGGAGGCTGACTGGGTAAGCTTCCATGAAGCATACTATAGGACCTTAAGGGCAGCCACATAGATCTGACACTAAGAAAACAAGAGCCAGAAGCCAGGGCACACAAGAGTGGCCTTCCTCCCCAGAGAAGCCAGTTGTTCTCACTACCAGACAATGGTGATTAAGATGAGGTCAAAGGGCAGCAGTTCCCTCCTGTAGGGTGTGGGGGGTGACCTATTCCCCCCTCCCATAGGGAGGTAGCTACTTTTGACCCTTCACCCCTAGTATCCCTGGATTCCCCAGTCACAGAAGCCAAGGAAGCTTCTAGAGCTTAAGACACCACCCAAGACTCCAGCACCAAATTTCTAAAGAATCTCCAAGAAACAGCTAGTCCTTTAAGTCAGCTGAAGTCCGCACTTAGAACCCTACCAGTTCTCAATAAGCCAACAACATGCAGTCCCCTATGAGCATTTAAAAGAATGCTGGGCACAGCTGGGTTTTCTAAAAATGCACATAGCAACTGCCAAAACTAGCAAGACCCTCCCCTCTCCTCTTAACTGTACAAAGCAGTGAGAAGGCCTTGGTTCTATAGGAATGGTAAACAAGGAGCAAGACCCCCTAGAAACAAGGGCTTAAGTTCAGAATTTCAAGACCACTTTGTGGTTCTCAAAGTAGTAATTCAGTGGTCTTTCCATGGGTTCAGAAGCATTACAGAGGCGATGCACTCCGTGATAGTCTTTATACCCAGACTGGTCTATGCTGGCAAGTCTTCTCACTAACCTAGGTACCACAGTGGTTTAGGGAATCAAATGCAAATCGCTACCACATGCAGACACTGCTTTCGTCTGGATACTGGACATTAGTGAAAGACAGGAGGCAACCATGAGGGGATCAGTGCCTATTCCACAAAGTCCCTATCCATCAACTTCAACTTGGCCATGGCCACAAGAAAGCTAGATATTCCCAGACTCCAGTCAACTATAAATGATGTCCCCATAGGTGCACTAACTTGGTCCCTATTCCCATGCTCGTTTAGCACAGTCTACCCTGCAGGGTCAGCACAATGTTGCCAGGAGAATGAGCATTTGCTGCCAGTCCCTAGGGATGTGAGGATGCAGCCGGTCCTCAAGCAGTAGTCTGGTGAAACTTCCTTGCCCACCACCTCCTGCCCCCTACCCTCAGGAAAAGCACATGCCTCAACCAGGCCAGCCCTGCATTCCGCAGCCCACTCTCTGGGTAGTCTTCTAGGACAGTCCTTGGCACCTGCACCTTCCCCTGCAGCTGCCAGCCTTCATTCTACTTACCTTCTGTATATTCCTTGGCTGGGAATATCTGCATATCTCAGCACCTAAAGTAATTTATAATTCCAAAGCTATTTCTGCCATAGGGGCATCTGGGTGGCTCAGTGGTTGAGCATCTGCTTTTGGCTCAGGTCGTGATTCTGGGGTCATGGGACCGAGCGAGTCCTGCATAAGGCTCCCTGCTGGGAGCCTGCCTCTCTGCTTAAGGTCTCAGCCTCTGTCTCCCATAAACATCTTTAAAAAAATTTCTCCAGATCACAAGAGGTAGGGAGCAGCCCTCCCCAATCTGAGCTTACCCACCATTATTCCATTGGTTATGGACTATCATTCCTTTTACCACCCCTACAAGTCATCAACCTCCTTCCCACGAGGGAATCCTGGCCAGGGCAGCAGTCAGTCGCCAGCACCTAGACCTTGAGTCCTTACACAGACTAGAGTAGATCTAGGAGCAAGGACTTAGGCACCAGAAATCCATGGGCCCTCATTGCCTTTTTAGCGGAGAGGTCTTGGGTTCTCAGCACCTTATCTGAATGTAACTTTACAGGTATAGTCCATGTGGACTTCTATTTGGAAAGCAATGTGACCGTTTACAAAGCACTTCATCTTCAAGCCCCAAAAGCTAGTACACATTGGTGTGGTAGAGACTTAGTGATACGTTCTATTGAGCAAAGAATGCATCTGAGGTGGTTCAAGTTCCTGTCCATAGGGCCAGAGGAAGTTTGGAACATGAAGTTCTTTTGAGTTAATCTGGAATTAGGCAAAATAGAGGACAAGACCAAGTTCTCCTTGAGTCATTTGTGCATACAGTACTCCTAATGCAGATGATCAGAAATTGCTTTCATTTAGAGGTCTTGGGATCACGTTATAGATTTGGTCATGTTAGTGACTTGGTTTGCCATGGGAATAAGGGGCTAATTCGGCTGTAATAACCAAGTCTGGAGCTAATTTGTCGACAGTGAAGATTTCTTGTATACTATTGCAGCACCATTAGTTCAGCCAATTCCCTTTACATTAGGCATATCTAGCCATTATTCTTAGTGAGCCAGTCAGAGGGAGTTGATTTGCTGCCTAATTAGACTGCTTTATAGGAAGTAGCTTTGGGACTCTAGGTCCACTCTCCAACTTTAGGGTTAAAGCCAGTTCTGTCCAGGTTGAGAGTTTAGAAGTCCACTGTGCATCTTAAGTCTAGATATCTACATCAAGTGAGAATAAAGCAAAGCAGAAAATATTAGCATTTATTCACCCATAGCCATGTCCCAGGGCCCTCCTCCAGATGCTTAAATAGGAGTGGTTCTTCTAGTCACTGGGACATACTCCAAAAACCAAAGACAAAGACCATGGCACAGGGCAGTATACACAAGGATGTTATCACTTCAAGTTTGAGCTTCCAGTGTTAGGATCGTAACCCCACCCCACCCCCCCAAACACCCCGGTAGCTGAGACTCCTCTGCAGACCTAAGGAGCTTGAGATTAAACTATCTTAGAGTCCGGAGGCCTGGCTGCAGGACTTTGCCTAGCAGTCAAACAGCTGCTCTTGAAGACTATCACTACGTGTTTAACATACAAAGTATTTAGAAAGCTGCTAATTACAATTTCAGGCACTATTAAAGAGTACAGGTTAGCCCCAGCTGTCTTACTCCCTTATACATGGCAGGGGTCCTGGGAACTGGAGTTTGCAATTGCTGGTTCAGACGAAAGACTAACATTTAGCATACATGAGGCACATAGACCACGCACTTGATGCTTGAGGTCTCAGTGCTTAGGTACTAAAGGACTCACCGCTCCAGTGTCCACACCAGAAATCGGGCACCCCTGGGCTCGACTCCACCACCTGGAGGTTAGTTCTGTGCAGTACAGTCTAGCACGTATCCGTGTGGCTCTTGTACATCCCTGCTGCCACCAGCCTCACCCTGCCTACTCCGAGGATCCTTAGCTGGTCCTCCCACTTCCAGCCTTGTTCTACCCAATGCACTCCACAAGGCCAGAAAAGTGGCCTCAAAATCTGACCTTCATCCTGTTTAACATATCCTGAGCTGCTCCCTTCAGGGCCACAAAGATAGTCTGAACTTAAGACCCTCAGAGCCTTTTAAGAAAGCTTTAGGATCCCCCCCTTGCACCTTCTCTGTGCCACTTCTATTACCAGCTTTAATTGGTTGGGATGGACTGAGCAGTTTCCTGTCGGATACATAAATTCTTCCTTCATAAGGCACCCCACATACTTTTACTGGTCCTTCAGGTTTCAATTGGAGTCGTTTCTCCTGTGAAATTTCCCCAACCTTCTTAAGTTGAGGGCACAAAGCCCCATGTTCCCTTGGCACTTCCAACTCCCTGGCATGGTGCCTAGCACAATAAGGCACTCCTGTTCTTCCAAGTTCCATACTTCCAGTACAACAAGCTTATTGTTGATTGTGATTATGCTTTATCCCATGATGCACTCTGTTTTACAGAGGGCTATAAAGCCCAATGCACACTAAACTCTAGAATATTGTCCATTTAACTTTTCAACGGGCACAGCCTTAATGCAAAAGGTATGCAGGTCTTTCATCTACTGTAGATGTATGGAAAAGACTTGGAAACGTCCATGTGTTGGTTTAATCCTCAACAGTCAAAAAGGATACTCAAGCATTTCAGTACTAAAAAAAAAATAGGGTTGTTGTTGCGCACCAAGGGTTGAAGTCAGTGTTTCGTGAACCAATACTGAAATACCATATTCCACAATAAAGAGACATTCACTGGAATGGCTGACTTTGTATCTGCTCTATGACTAAGCTCTTGTAGCTAGTAAGCTATGTAAGCTATGAACATTTCTTAACATTTAGAATTTAAAAGCTACTCCCCATTGATTTTTAGTTGGAGAATCATTCAATTATCTACAACATACTTGGCAGACACTAGCTGCATGGCTAATGTGCACATGTCCTACTGCCTGACCTTTGTCATCTCTAACCTGCAGGGGCAAGTGTCTCAGGACCTACACTCACTCTCCCCTGTGTAAGTTCACTGAAGCTAACAGCACCATCCCCCAGTTCCAGATGGGAGGAGGGAGTCTGATATTCAAATATCTACCAATCCTGAGAACTAACAGCTGTAGCCCAAAGGCATTTAAAGATTCGAGACTCCTCTGTCTGGACAAGATTAGAAAACCTTGCTTTAAAAACAAAAACCAACAATCCAGAGAACTTTTCAGTAAGCTCTACACCAAACATGGGGCTTGAGAGCATGACCCTGAATATTAGGAGTCACCAGCTTTTGCAACTAAGCCAGTCAGCTACCCCAATATAGCCAAAGCAAACTTGGAAAATAGCCAAGCTGGAGGCCTCACGATTCTGGATTTCAAGCGGATATTACAAAGCTATAGTGAACAAGACAGTAGGGTACTGGCATAGAAAGACCTGAGTCGAGGAAACTGAAAACCCAGACGCGAACCCCAAAACTATGTGGTCACTTCATCTTTGACAAAGCAGGAAAGGGTATCCAATGAGGAAAAAATATGGGCAACCCAGATAGCAATATGAAGGCTGATACTGGACCACTTACACCATACACAAAAAATTCAAGATGGATGAAAGACCTAAGTGGGAGGCTTGAAACCGTAAAAATCCTAGACAACACAGGAAGTAACCTCTGACATCGGCTGCAGCAGCTTTCCAGGTGTTATTTAGCAAGTATCTTCTCCAGGTGTCACTTAGCATCTTCTCCCATTCTGTAGACCTTTCCTTTGCTACGTACAGGTTTTATTTTGATGGAATTTGCTTTTGTTTCCCTTGCCTTAGCAGAAGGGGTTTAGTATAACTTCTAGAACTCCAAGAGGACCCAAGTAGTCCAATTAGAAATTAAGACAGGAAAAGACCTCCAGATGGCCAATAGAAATGAGAAACAACATCACAGATCAGGGAACTAAAAGTCAAGACCACAAGGAGCTACCCCCTCACACCTGTCAGAATGGCTAAATCAAGAAACAGGTGCTGGCAAGGATGCGGAGAAAGGGAAAGTCTACTGCACGGTTGGTGGGAAATGTAAACTGGTGCAGCCACTGACAAACAGTATTGTAGGTTCCTCAGAAAGTTCATAGAAGTACCTAGTGATCCAAGAGTTGCACTACTAGGTATTTACCCAAAGGATACAAAAATACCAATTCAAAAGGATACATGCATCCTAGTGTCCATTGCAGTATTATCCACAATAGCCAAATAATGTAAGTAGCCCAAATGTCCACGGATAGATGAATGGATAAAGATGTAGTATATGTATACAATTACTCAGTCAGAAAAAAATTCTTGCCATCAGCTAGGACATGGAGCTAGAAACCAGATGCTAGTCATGCCTGAGTATATATAGTGGTGCTCAGTTAACTGACTCAAGTCCACTCCATCTCCAGCCTCCCTCCACCCTGCAGTGTCTGTAGAGCAATTGCCTGTAATAAGCATTACAATATGGAAATCAAGTTCTTGTACAGAGGCCTACTGATTCAGTCCCAACACCACCATTGGTAGGGATAGAACCTACCCAGGCAGGACAAGAGGCCAGGAATTCCTAGGCCCAGTTGGTCTTAAACTGAGTACACTGAGGCCAGAAAGCAGGCTCCTGGCCATCTAGGAGCTGGCTACCACCAGCCTGCAGCTGCACTTGAATGCAGAAGTTCCTTAGTCCTACAGGCATGGCCGTGAAAGCATGGGGCTCACAGCCCCAGAAACCAAGTAGCTCCCAAACAGGACAATGTTCTGGTGCTGGTTTAAAAGGTCACTCTAAGCTGCTGTATTGGAGTATTTTATGATAGAAGCCAGTTCAGGGGTGGGATGAGGACTAGTCATTTGATCATTTCCTTGGGGATCCTTTGGCAGGACCCCTGTCCATCGATCTGTTTGTACCCTAGTTGGTGGTTTTCAAGGGCAGGTTCTCCAAAATGAGTGGCAAACTTCTAGTGCTGATGCTAAAGTCCCTGCCAAAGTGCATGCCTGCACACTCCAGCATCTTGGTCTTTTCCCTTCTAGGGGGCCTCAGGCCAGCAGTCAAGGGCTCAGCGAGGGAAGACCTGTAAGCCTCTTACCTACTTTCATGGACTGAGGTGTATTCCCCAATGATCCACTCAAGGCTTTCCTCCCATCCTGCAGAGGGAACCACCAACTATCACCAGATGGAGATGGTCTGTTGCTTAAGTCCCTCAGTTTGTAGTACTTGACTACAGCAGCTCTCGTAGGTTAATACATCTTTGCCAGCCACATGCAGATCTGGACAGTGGGCCCTGCTTTGGGGGTTGGGTGGTCTATATATAAACAATGGACCAGTTGGAGGAAGCAGAGGACCTGTTCGCAGAATGCAGGCACAAGGGCTCAGCTATGCTTGTTTGGCCAATTCCATTAGCTGAGCTACTGGTCTGAGCTAGTGGATTCTACGGTTTGCTGGAATGAAAGAAAGTTGCCTATTGTGAGTTTTGTGTTCCTGGAATGGTCCGGTTCGCTTAGGATTTTATCGGGGGTGGGGGAAACGGAGAGGAACAAATCTAGACTGAATGAGCTCAGAGCCTGATGTGGGGTTCCATCTCACAACCTTAAGATAACCTGAGTTGAAATCAAAGAGTCAAATGCTTAGCTGACTGAACCACCCAGGTGCCCCTGGTTCATTCATTTTTCTTAAGGATGATAGCTGGGTTCTGGAGAAAGCAGACTCAAGCTTGAATCCTGACTGTAGACCTTTGCTTGGGAACTTGGGCAAGCCATAACGTTTGAGCCAAAGGAGAGTATGCAAGGGAGGGCCTGACTCACAGGAATTGCTCCCAAGTTCAAGGCTAGGGAAGTCTGCAGTTCTAGCAAGCCTTACAGGGAGGGAGAGTTGAGGACAGGACTCCACCTGCCCTCAGGGCACCATTTCAGCCACTGTGCTGAGTATCCGGCAGCAGAGAAGCAAAAATAGCTGTGTTCATTCTACAACTCCAGAGTTTAGTGCAAAGAGCTAAGACAGGCCAGGAAGTGGTGGGACTGGCCCAGAGCCTTCTCCACTCCAGAATGGACCCGGAATGAAGCATCAAGGCCTTGTACTGACACCTGGAAGCCGATCTAAGGGTTTTGTTGGGAGTTAGCCAAGTAACTGCAACCAGATTACCCAAAGCCAGCCTAGGAGTTTAAGCTTTAAGGAGTTACTTAAATAGGTTTTTAAGACACTAATTGATGCTTTGGAATGCAATGCAAATTCAGGTGATACTCTTCATTGGTCTGGTGGGCCTTTTGTTCAATATTCTAAGAACATGTGGTCCCTATTCAAGTTCACTGTGGGTGTGAGGAGGCAAGTCAATCCAGCAAGCAGAGGAGTAATGTGGCCTTAAGAGAGTTCAGTTGAAGAGACAGGCCTAGAACTGGAGTGTACACAGGGAAGGCTCAGAAACCACAAGTGCAGCAGCCAGGCAGATGCTGTGCAGAGCAGTGCTGCAGAGTCCTCCAAGGTGGGCCCTGTGGCTAGAAGGGAGCCAGGCAGAGCTACTGGAGAGTAGGACAGGGGCTGGGTCCCCCAGGGCCTTGGAGAGCAACATACGTCCCAAGCCTAAATCTTAAGGGACAGAAAATGCCGGGGGTGCTGACAAGGTTTGAGGTTACTCTGGCTCCAAGTGGACACAGCAGTTAGGAAGTGGTTAAAGCAGCCCTATGGCAGGTGAGGTGGGTGGTGGTGGTCTTAGTCTGGCTTGGCCTCAGGAAGTGCCTCCAGGAATAGGCCTACAGAGATGCCAGGGAGACAGTTGGTAATGGAGGGGAGGTGCTGGGATAAGTAGCTGGATGAACCACGTAGAGCAGGAGTCACTAGGATACTGACATTCAGAGTCCCTACTAGAAACCCAAGGCAGGTTGTTAGGTTGTATTAAGGTGTATGTATGCAGAACCCAAGGAAAAGTGCTGGAACCACAGCTGATACCACTCAGTTATTACTGAGCCCTTACAGCTGAGACCACCAGACCATCCCAGAGATGAACCAGAGGAATAATGCTGACGTCTCTCCCCGCCCCCCCTTCAACCCTGGTAATCTTCTGCCAAGTCTTGTCTGTAGAAGGACTATGTTTAAGCTAGGACCAGCATCCCCACACAAACTTCGGGTCCCCAGGTTAGCAGAATTTCCTAAACTAGCAGCAAGATCTTTTGCCAGGGTTTTGAGGTGGTTTTACTCAAGTCTCCTTTTCAAACAGCATTAAGTCTAAGACTCTGTACACGTGTTAGAGTACCAGCTTGCAAGAGCTTGAGGTTAGTGCATTTTACTTCCACATACACCCTTATGTTAAGCATCCGAGGGGTGAACTTAAGTCCACCTGTTCTGAATCCAAGTCCCATTAAAGGCTGATAATTAAATCCCGGTTTCTCAGGAATAGTTACAGCCACCACTTGTTTGACTACTTGTTTCAGTAGTTACCTTTCGGTATGAAGACTTAACATTCCTTCAGGGTCCTTCGAGTTCACAAGACTACCCTCCCCATCCGTGATTTCTTGATCGAAGATCCCATGTGGGGTGTGAGGTCAACCATTTGAACACCTGTGTGCCAGGTGCACACTCCGAGTGTTTCAGGAAAGAATCAGGAATATGTTCCTAAGGGCTGGAAGCTTGGAATTTAAGAGAAGGTGGTCACAGAAGCAGACCTGCATGGAGCAGGTGACACTGGAGCAGTTAGGTACTTGGGAAGAGTAATTTGAGGTAGAAAAATCGCCCAAGGCCCTGCGGGCAGGGAGCATTCCTGGAGCAACAAGGCAGACAGTTTGCAAGAGAAAGAAAGGAAGGTACAGTTGAGGGCAGTAGATGCTTTCCTAACCCTTAGACTTAGCCCTTAGGGCCCAACCAGCCCTCCCCCTTTTTTTTTTTAAAGGCTTTAAGCTCTGGAGACTTGAAATTCCCATAGAGTCTAAGGTGAAAAGTAGGTTTCAATTGAAAGGCTGCAATCTGGAGAGCAGACGGAGGTGAAGGTGGGGAGGGTAGGAGCCTAGCAGGCCGGAGAGCAAACACCTGCCCTAACTAACCCAAGGGCGCCTTCAGAGCTTGGCCCTGGGGGACTAACAGCCAAGGAGGCAAGAAGTGATTTGTCCGGACGTATTTTGAGAAACGGCCTTTCCAGTATGTTAGGGGCGTAGAGAGTCAAGGATCACCCTCCAAGGTTTCCCAGGTGCTCCCTGCTCAGGAAGGCGGTCCCCCTGCTGGAAAAGGAGCCTCGGGCAACACCTCAGAGCCCTTGCTCCCCGCCCCCCCCCCGTTAATTTATCGGGGAGCCGCTGCCTCGATCCAATTCAGAGTCGCTCCTCCTTTCCTTCTGCCTCACTGATTAACAAAAACCCTGTGGCTTCTTCCCTTTGCTGTCCTTGGCTTTTGGCTTTCCCTAGAAGTTTTGAGATGGGAGTTCAGGCCCACCAAGGAGATCCCCAAAGTTTCCGCCGCCATCGGCTGTCTTAGAGGAAGGGCGACTCCCACACCCGGGTTCTTAGGAGAAGCGGCAGCCGCCTGTTTGCAACAGCTGAGCGGCGCCCGGAGGGCCGGATGCAAAAACACAAGCACGAAAAAGACCCCCGAGCCCCGAGGTCCCACGCCCCGAGGTCCCACGCCCCGCAGCCCCCGACGCCAGCCTCGAGCGGGAGCGCGGGAGCGGCCGGAGCGGCGGCCGCAGCGCCACCGCGGCCAGAACCAGTCTGACGCCCGCCGGGCCCGCGCAGCCCCCTTTTCACGGGGCCGCGTGGGACGTCACTTCCGGGGCGGGGCCGGCGGGGGAGGGGCGGCCCGGTCCGCGCAGGCTCACGCGGGCTGCAGCCGCCGAGCCGAGCGCTTGACTATATATGGTCAAAGCTGGGGGCGAGCCGCGCGCGGGGCCGCGCTTCCGGGTTCGGCGCGGGCAGCGGCGGCGGCAGCGGCGGCAGCGCGCAGGGCAGGGCGCGAGCCGGCCTCGGAGCCCCGGCCTCGGACCGCCCCCTCCGCGCCCGGCACGCCCGGCGCCGCCTTCCGGCCCCGCGTCCCCGGCCCGGCCCCGGCCCCGGCCCCGTCCCCGTGCCCCGCCCGGCCCCGGCCAGTGTGCTTCGCGGCGCGGGCGGCCCCGGAGGCTCGCGGTAACAAGTGGGCGAGGATGCCGTGCGAGATCAGTAAGTGCCGCGCCCGCGGCCCCCGGGGCGGGCGCCCCCCGCCGGGCCCCTCGGCCGTCGGCGGGGCGCGGGATGTGGGGCGCGGGGCGCGGCCCGGCGGGGCCCCGGCCGCGGGGGGGGGGGGGCGGACGCGAGCCGGCGACGGCCCCGCCGCCCTCGGGGCGCCCGGCGGCGACCCCCGGCCCGGGCGCCCCCGGACTCGGTGCTGCAGGCGGGCCCGTGGGAGCCCCCGCCGCCCCGCAGGGCCTGGCCCGGGGCGCCGGCCGGGAAGTCGCGCGGTCCCCTGCGCTCCTGCAAAGAGGCAACAGGTGACCGGCTGAGACCGGCCGGGGCCCCTCTCGCGTCCGCTCCCGCCCCCCCCCCCCGGCCCCCACGCCCCCAGCCCGGCCGGGGGCGACGCGGGGGCTGCCCCTAACGCGCCCGCGTGGTCCGTGTCTCCGCAGAGAAGGTGTTCGCCAGCCTCCCCCAGGTGGAGAGGGGCGTCTCCAAAATCATCGGCGGCGACCCCAAGGGCAGCAATTTCCTTTACACCAACGGAAAGTGCGTCATCCTAAGGAACATCGACGTGAGTAGCCTCTCCCCACCTCGCGCTGGGCGCAGCTCCCGGGTCAATTCCCCTTCCCCTTCCCCTTCCCCTTCCCCTCCACCCCCGCCCCCCGTGGTCTCCCGCCGGAGCCGACGCCACGCCCCCGCAGCCCGGGGGGGGGGGGGCGCACCTCGGAAGCCTGGAAGGCGGTTTTCAGGCTTACCTAGGCCCTCTTCTGTCGGTTCTGGGGAGACTGAGGCTCAGGTTAGCTCAGTGCATAAATATGGGGCCCCGGATTAAGGGGATCAGACACACCCGGTTAGCTGCGGCCTGACCTCGGGGCACTTGCGGACTCGGGCCTCAGAATCCGTGTCCTCATCTGTAAAATGGAGGTGGTGAGATGAGGCTCCCCCCGCCCCCACTTCCCTCTGACTGCCTGGGCCCACTGAACGAGGTGAGGCGCCCCTGCAGCCCAGCGCGCCTGGCACACACCCAGCCCTGGGTAAATGGCACTTATGCATAATCGTCGTGAACACCCAGGGTCTCCGCGTGGCAGAGCCAGGACTCCTGCTCAGGCCTCTGCGCTCCAGCCTGGTGTGAGCCCCAGTGGAAAATCAGGAACCAGTTTACTCCCGTGAATCATTTAGACAGAGCTCCTGTACCCAGGCCGAGAACGCTTCTCGAGCCAATGTCCTGGGAAATCCAAGCAGATTCCTCTTACTACTCCTCTGTAATTACTGAAATGGCCCAGCCTGCTTGTTGGTCTCCCCACTGCTGGGTTCGCACACTGAGATCTTTCTTCTCCCTTCCTCAGCCTGAGTTATAGAATGGGGGATGGAAGGTGGAAGTGCCAGCACAACCATCGGTGGGGGGAGGAGTTCTCCTGCCCAGCGCTTAGGGGTTGGGCCATGCGCACAGTTTGTAGGTGGATGATTTTGATTGGTCATGTTCCCAGGGGTTGTCAACTTAGATTCACGTTTGTTGTGATTACCCTTAGTTGGGTTGGGATTGTTGCTCATCAGATGCACTTGCCCTCAGGGGCCTCACAACTGGCTAAGGGAGTAAAGGGGCTCTGTGGGCCTCGCCTTTTTTCCTGACCTGTGAAAGGAGAGCTCTGAGTGGTCTGAAGTGCTGCTGGCCCTCCCGTCATCTCTGGGTGATCCAGCCTGTCACTGCTGTCCCTCTGCTGAAGGACCGAGCTCCAGGTGGCAGTTGCAGTCCTGCCCCTGGTTGCTGGGCACCTCACATGAAAGGGTGGGCGGGTGTGAATGTTCACTGAAGGTGCTAAGAGCTCTTGTGCTAGTCACACAGATTCCTAGAAAGCTGATCTGGCCTCCCTCAGAACTGAGGGAAACCTCACCAGGGACTTAGGTGGGAGTGATCTGGAGCTTTCCCGGGTGAAGTCCCAAGATTTTGAGTAAATAAAAGTTAGATGGCCCTAAGCAGGTACTCACTTGTAGTCTGGCAGACAAAATGGACTCAACCATTCTCAGAGATCCAGCAGGGGGGCTCCCGGGTTTGGCCCTGACTGACGATCCCCTGACTGATGATCATGCACGTGTCGTGGCGGTCTACATGTACTTCCAGGGGGGAGGCCTCACGTGAGGTACCTACTGTGTGTCTGGTGCCGTGAAGGGTTCTTGCACTGCAGCATCTCCTGCAGCCCTGTGGGCCCATTGCTCTGCAGAGGGGTCAGGCCCGCCAGTCATCGGAGCTGCTTCCCAACCGAGAAATAGTTCTCAGCAGTGCACAAGCACCCCCTTTGCAAACGTTCCCCAGCTTGTGAAAGCCATTCTGCTCATTCTTCCGAGGTCTTTTTTTTTTTTTTTCTTTCCCCTGGGACCCCAGAGTTTACCATTCTTTCTTGAGGGCATGTCTCCTTTCCTCTCCTATCTATATGTAAGTTTCTGCAGGGCCAGGACAGCATGAGATGCTGCTGACGTGTTCCTCTTCTGGATGTAACTCAGGCACTTAGGCTCTTGTAGGATTGGGAGCCATTGGTATTTAGTTAACGATGGACACCATTTTTATTGGGGCACAGCATTCCTGGGAAAAAGACACAAACCCTTATGAACGTTCAGGCGATAGGAAGGAAGATGGTCTGCCTATAATACAGGCTCGGGAGGGAGAGGGGGCCTGAAAGAAAGGTTGGGACCAGGTGAGGGAATGTCCCAACAGCTGTCTGCTTGGCTTCCCCTACTTTGATGTGTCCAAAGCACGTTCAGGTTTCCCACATGTCCTTCCCCCAAAACAACAGTGCCGTTCCTCTAGCTGTTCAGGCCCCAAACCTTAGCCTTCTACTTGATTTCCCGCTTTCTCTCCCATCCCGTAGTTAATTCTTTAGTGGATCCTGGAGACTACTTTCAGACTAACGTCAGAACTGACATTTTTTCTGCCTGTTCTGCTTCCACCCTCATCTAAGCTACCATCCTCTCTGGGTTGCAAAACAGAAAACCCAGACTGGTCTTCCTGATTCCATGCTGGCTCTCCTCCAGTCTCCTCTCAGCACGGCTGGACCAGTTATGTCACATATCTGTCTCAGGATATAAGAATTAACAGCACTCCCATCCTGGCCTTCTCTGCCCCTCAGTGCTAACACAGAACGAGCCAGGAAGCAGGCCAGCACATTCTACAACTATGTGTGCATCTACCTATCTTCTGTAACTAGACTGGAAGCTCCTCGAAAGCAGCCCTTTGTTCTCCTCTGTTTCATTTGCTATTGTGTCCTCACCCAGGAAAGTACCTGACACATAACAGGTGCTCAATAGGTTTATTCATTGGCCGAAAGGCCTTGAAAGCCAAGCTGTGTCATGGAGATGATAGGCAGCCATCGAAGGTTTTACTGCTGAAAATAAAAGTTCAGACGGCTTGAGGTTGCTGGACTTAATACTTTGCAGCATTCCCCCTTCTTTCAAACCAAACAGGTATCCATGCCCATGTGACTTCCCAGTTGGAGCCACTGCTGTCATCCATTGTGTTGACTTAAAAGTTATTTTGTGAACCTAGCATAATGGTATTTCATAAGCTTGTAGAAAAGAGTGTTGCTTACCTATTTTCTTTCAACACATCTGTGGCCACACAGAATTAAAAGCATGCAGTGATGTAGCCATCTAGGAAGAATAATCCAGAAGGGAGGGCCTGGTATATTACCGTGAGGCCAGCATGCCACTCACTGCCCCTACCTGTTCTGCAGAGACAGGCGAGAGTTACTCCCAATGGCAGTGAGGGAGCCTTTTCAGGATTCTGAACTGCCCAGCATCATGGCGCTGTAAAAAAAACAGCTTTGGCAAATGAACTTCCCAGCAGAGGCACCTCAAAAGCTGCCAGAAGCAGCCAGCAGACCTGCTACAAGGGCAGGTTTGGAGCTTCCTTTTAAAGCAATCCAATCCCTAGATTCCAGAACCAAAACGTATATTTGAAAAAGTGACATATAAAATCAAATTCCAGGAAGTGAACTATCTGTTGCAGTTCAGCATGCTCTGCTTCAAAGCGCAGCGTGAAACGCAGGGTTGTTGAACTTGAGTCCTGAGTTTCTCCAGGAACAATCTGCTGCCAGCCATGTGCAGAAGGACCACCTGTGGGTGCCCACCCCCCGGGGGGTGGGGGGTGTACATGAAGGGACAGATGGCTCGAGAAGGATGGACATCGTCCCTTCTGTCTATTTGTACGTGCCTCCTGAGTCCCTGCTGTGCGTCAAGGAAGGCCACCAGCCCTGGGGGGAGCACAGATACAGAGGAGGCCCCTCCTGCATGGAACTCCTGCTCTTGGAGGGGGAGTGAAACCAGCTTCCAGGTGACAGAAGGGAGTGATGTATTTGGTTACCCCCTGGATGGGAGACCAGCAGGCAGCATGTGCACGAGGTTGAACCAGTGAGGACACGGGCTCAGACAAGGCCACGGAGCTGTGTGGGGCCCAGCTGGAGCTGTCACATGGGCAGTCATGGCAGGGGTTCCCTGAGACTTACCTGGCCCAGGACAGGCACTTCCTTTCCACCCCCGCCCAGCTGCCTTGCCCCTCCCTTTTCTGTACGAGTACTTATCAAGCATCTGCTTTGCTAAGCCCAGGAGCCTGTCCTCAGAGCTCGGTCTAGTGGGGAAAACCGACACGAGGGCATGGATGGGACGGACACTGCGGGGAAGCACGGGTGCCATGGGGCCCTTGCTACAGGGTCAGTACTGTCAGGCAGGTGAGGCGGGCTTGGCCAGAGGTCCCCGGCAGGGGTTGTGGACTTCTGGGGCTGGAGCCCTGGGTGTGAGGGAGCTGAGAGTGTGCAGGGCCCAGGGGTGGGGGGCTGGGCAGCCCTGTTGTGGAGGCCACCAGGACAGTTAAGAAATTAGGCAGACTGCAGGGCACCTGGGCAGCTCAGTCGGTTAAGCATCTGCCTGTGGCTCAAGTCACAGTCTCAGGGTCCTGGGTCAAGCTCCACATCAGGCTCCCTGCTCAGGAGGGAGTCTGCTTCTCCCTCTCCCTGTGCTGTTCCCTCTGCCTGTACACACACGTGTGTGCACTCTCTCTTAAATAAATCTTAAAAAAAAAGATGAAGCCGACCAGTAATATGACCAAATCTGTAGTAGAGATTGTTCTATACCCTAAGATTTGAGGTTTAAGATGAACACACTCAGCAAGTGCCTAACAGCTGATAGAACCAATCCTTGGCTCTTGGTGTTTCCCACACACATTCACTAAGCTCGTCCTGCTGAGCCCTGCCCATGGCCACAGTGCCCAAGATTTAAATCCGTGGTTATGAGGAGATTTTGCCCCAAGCTCCACCCCCTGAGAGATATTTAGCAATGTCTGAAGTTATTTTTGGGCTACTAGTACCTATCTAGTAAGTAGAGGTCAGGGATGTTGCCAAGCGTCCCACAATGCACAGGACTGAGCTACAGGTTACCTGGCCCAAACTACCAGTAGTGTTGAGATTGAACCTTGGTGGGTAACTTTCAAATGCTCTGGTTAAGCATTTTAAAAAAGAATGTCCTGTGTGACTTGGGAATAAGAGGGAAGATCCAGTTTGCCACGGAGCAGCAGAGAAGGTTTTTGGAGAAGGGAAACATTTGAGTTGGGCTTTGGAGGCTGAGTAAGAGTTTTCCAGGAAGAGGAACCTGTCCAAGTCAGAGACAGCAGAGATGAGAGACAATATAGATTGGGAACCATGTGTGCAGAGTGTGCACAGAAGTTGGAAGACCTCTGATTTGTATGCTCTCAGCACAGTTATGGGCTCCTGCACGTGGTTGGTGGTTTTGATGTATTTCTTACCCTGTTCCCATTCGTAGAGGTAGAGAGAGGGACATCACACCCTTGGAGGTTAAAGAAAACAAAGTTGCAGCCTCATGCTTGAGGCCAGAGGAGAGGTGGTCCTGATTCCTGTTGGGTGGTGGAAACCAAGCCTGTCCTGGGATGGCTGGAGATGCCTGTTTGGATCCCTGTGCGATCCTGACCCTGTGACTGTGCCCCCACCAACCATCACCCTCCACCACGGGGTCTCTACAGATGGTAGACTGCTGGAGTGGAAAGGGCTGTTTGTGCTTCTCTTCTAAAGTCTCAGTGGTGGAACCTGCCCAGCTTTGGTGGTGATATACCCCCTAGGAAGACCTGGATCCCAAGCTTTGGTCTACTTGCTAGTAGCTTCTACCCCCTAGTTTTATCTTTGCTCCCTGGGATCTTATCCAGGAAATGGCTGTTCCTCTCCCCCACACCATCCCAGTGTGGGCACTCCAGGCACTTAAACCCCCCCCCCCCCCACCCATGTTCAGCTGGTCTCCAGGGAACACAGACTTAAGGCCAGTCCAGCATGCAACCCGGAGCACTGGCTCTGGCAAAGGAACTCATCTTGGTTGAGCGCATTTTGTGCTGGGCGGTGGCCGAGCACTTACTGTACTTTATCCCATTTGGCTTTCTTATCTGTAAGAATAGGGACACGAGTCATGGGGTCACTGTAGGATTTAGCTTAGTTCATTTACAAGTATCCCTAGGGCCTCATGCTTGAGGCCAGCGGAGAGGTGGTCCTGATTCTGGACCCCTAGAGGGTCACCTGGGCTGAGATGGTACACATTGCCCTCCTTTTCACAACTGCCCTATTGGCTACAGACTGTCTCCTAGAGATGTGGCCACCGAAGCCCCAGGAGGTGCTGGGAACTGTCCCCAGGCAGCCTCCCCCAGACTCCCCTCATGACTGCTCAGGAAGGCTCTAGGCAGAAGAGGGAAAGGTGGGGGACAGGCGGGGAAGTGCCAGTGTCCTGTGACACAGGACAGGCGGTGGGGTCCCAGTGACAGGCGGTGGGGGTCCCTGTGTTAAATGTGATTTGCTCCCGTCAGGAAAAGGTTGAGCTGGAGGCAGGAGGAACAGTCCCTTGGGGAGTGGCAGACCATGAGGGATTCCTGAGTGGCCCCACATGGTTCTGAAATGCTCAAACATCAGCCACATTGATGTGCTCCTCTGAGTCAAAGAATCCGACTAACAATGGTACCAATCATAGGTAAGAGACTAGAACTGAGGAATAAAGGCTCTTACCTGGCTTCAGGTCCCCATCCCCACCACTTACCAGCTGGGTAGCCTTGGGTACATCACCCTTCCTGTGCCCAGTTTGCTTGTGAAGTGGGTTGCAAGCTTACCTTCCTGTGAGGCTTTAGAGGAATCAACAGAGTGAAACTTCCACGGAGCATGGTGGTTCAGGAATGGTTCTTGGGGTCCAGCCAGCCTGAGTCTTCTGGGGCATTTGGAGGCGGTGGTGTTGGATCAGATGCAGGCCCTGTTCTCTGTGGACTCTGTTTAGTGAGAAGCCGTGTGGGTGTAAGAATGGTACAAGGCAGAAAGTCGTAAGGGTGATGGGGTGGGAGGTGAGGCAGGTAGTGGGCATTCAGGGCTGGAAGAGATCGTTTCCAGTTGGAGCAGCAGGAAAGGATTCTTGGAGGTGACTTTTGCCTGGGTGGTAAAAGATAATTAGAAGGCATCATTGAGGACGAGGAAGGAGGGAAGGCATTTCAGGCAGAGGCAGATGAAGAGAAGAAAGTCACTTAGTGATTTCACGGAGGGAGGAGTCAGTCATAATGGACTATGGACTTTGGATTGCCAGTTAGGACGCCAGTCCTCTGGGCGAGCGGGAGCTTTGAAGGTGGAACAGGGAAGTGCTCACTGGTCGCTACCGATCGCAGGTCATATTTGTATGAAGCATTTGCTCACTACTGGATGTCTAGGGCCAGCTCAGAGGGGGTGCAGGGAGTTCTTGGAAGGAGTAAATGAGTCATACTTAGGTGTTCTTTCTCTCTTCAGAGGCAGCAGGGGTGGAGGGGGGGCTCAGCCTCTGGGTTCAAGCTTGCCGCTTGAAGCACACGTGTCTGCACGAACCCCACACAGGGTTACTGTGCAGTACTTTGAGTTTGTCCTCAGTCATCAATGAACAGAAGTCCCTGCAGATCGTGTCAGATACCCAGGTCCAGCTACCAGTGAACTGCTTTTAGGAACTAAGTATTTGGAAAGCCAGTGCTCTGAATGAAATGCAATCCTCCCAGAAGGTCACGCTCACTTTGTCTGGTCTGAGTTTGGAGGAGCCCAGGACACTCTCTGGAGGCACCAGGGACCAGCAGCTGCTACAGGAGAGCACAGAGGCCCTTCTCAGAGTGCCGTGCCAACAGCTTCTACACTGGTCTGTCAGGGAGGCCACACTGTGGATGGTGTGGTGACCTCTGATCCCTCCTGAGCTTGAGAGGACATAGGACCTGAAAGCTTTGGGGAGCCGGTGGCTTAGGTAGACACTGCCCGAGGAAGGGAGTTTCAGCATTCCCTTGGTTGATGTCTTGAGTCTCCTCCTGCAGGGTGGAGATTGGGACAATGTGGGGCATTTGGGATCCTTTTCTGTTTGACAAGATTGTCAGAAGGAAGTCTGGTCCTGGGGAGGGGCCTCCACAGGTAGGAGCCCCCAGGCCGTAGTCCACAGGAGAGTGGGCCTCCTCCGGTTGGCCGTGGTGCCTCCTGTCACCTGGCTCCCACTGTGGCCAGAATGCCCTCACCTTGCTGTCCCTGCAGGTGTTTGTAGAGTCTGCAAGGCATGTGATAGGCCAGCCGTGTCCCAGAGTCTTTTGTTACACCTCTGACTGCGTCTTTCCTGTCTTCTGTGAGGCTCCCTGACCTCCCAGGCGGTGGGGGTGGGATGGGGGGGTGGGCAGCATTCTGGGGCTTATGCCAGGATCTCACTAGCCCTGAGCTCTGCCCCTCACTCGGCAGTATTGCTGAGTGCCCACTGCCAGGCCCTGAGCTAGGGGTGGTGCAGGGGAGGGGCCTTGGCCTGGGAGGGCAGGCCTGAGGGGGGCCGGAGTGGGGGTCCTGTGTGTGGTGCGGGGTCTGAGAAGAGTGCAGGCAGTGGGATTGGGTCTTGCAGCTCCTGAGGGAAGGATATTAGGCAGGGAAACAAGGTAGTTGGAGGTGGGACTTAGAGACGAGAAATAGAGACTAGTGGTACTAGTGTAGTCCCCAAGAGGGGTGGGAGGAACTGGATGGAATCTGGGGAGGGGGGCGGAAAGAGGAGGTGGGTTTGGGAACTGTCAGAGAAGACTGGGCAGGGCTGGGCCAGGCCTGGGTCAGAGACCAGTCAATGGGAAGCTGTGGCGGGCTGTGTCAGCCAGCCCACATCCCCTTTGACACCCATGGGGCCTCAGGTGCCAGGGCTACCCCTGTTTTTTCTCTCCTTGTAGAAGTGCAGGAAGTCCTGGGGGAGGGGTACCCCAGCTTCAGCACCCCTGGCTGGATGACTTCAAGGCATTCCTGAACCACCTCCCCAGGCCCCTAGGGAGGGGGAGCCCCTGCCGTAACAGGAATATTCCTGTTATGACAGGTGCACCCAGAATTGGCTTTCTTCCCTTTACTGGCTCATTTTCCCTCTTCCCTAGCTCTGGCCAAATAAATTACTCATCCAAGTCCTATTCTTCCCTGAGGCAGCACGGGAGGGAGGATGAGTGAGGGGAGCTGCTGCCGCATCCCCCCACCCCCCATGAGGCAGGGAGTATTGGGTCCAAATAAATCCTTGTGCCTTGTAGACCTTAGTTGATCTGGAATGAGCTTGACTGGGCAGGACAACAGTGGGAACAGGAGAGCTGTCCTTTCTGCCTCTAGAAGCTAGCCTCCTTGTGTCTGCTGAGCAGAGGTGGAGAGCTTGCCACCGACTGTGATGAAGTCATTATGTTCAGCTTGGAGAATCTGGCCCCCTCCCTCGCTGGCTCAGTTGTATTTGCAGTGCAGACAAGGGAGATGTCTCATCCAGCCTGGGATTCTGGTGCTGAGCCTGCTGGGGATGACCTTGGGTGTCTGTCCCCCCCCGCCGCCGCCGCCGCACTTGCCACCCTGACCATTTAGGGGAAGGAATGTGTAGGGGCAGAACTTCTCCCAGGGGCAATGCCTACTCATCTTGCATCCTTGACCCTGTGCCCTTGGAGCCCACCCTTTTAAAGGCAGAGCCCAGTGGGGCTGAGTGCCAGCATGGGCAGTCCGTTGCCCATGGCATGTGTTTCTCATATGTAAAGTGGGCTGTTGGTACCCACTGTGTAGGAAGTAAGATCCCTCAGTCAGCCTTGAACAGATGCTTGGAAAGGATCTCAGTAGGGGTGGCCTGTCCACATTTGGCCAGCTTCTTTGCTGGCCACCTTCTTTGCAAGGGATCTTGTCCATGTTAGACTTAGAATAAAGCACTAATCTGGGCATGAGTAGGTTGGATTAGGGAGCTGTCTACTGGATACCAAGTGTCTTTGTTTTATTGAGGTGTAATTTACATACAGGAAGATTCATCTGCTACGTGACGGTGACAGATATGTTCAGTCCCATAACCACCACCTCAGTCCTGACACAGAACCTTTGCATTTCCAGAAGTGTTCTCTTAACCCCTCACCATCAGGGATGGCTTCCACACCTAACACCTGGCAAGGCTCAATCGGTTTTCTGTCCCTTAAAGTTGGCATTTTCCAGGATGTCATAAAAAAAAAGGAGTCCTGCAATCCGGTGTTGTCCTTTGTGTCTATTTCACATAGCATAATGCCTTTGAGGTTCACTGGAGCTGCTGAGCGTGTTAGTTAGTTGGTTGGTACTATGTTCCTCTTTGTTGTCTGGGCTGGGGCACAGTGTTTCTTCAAATGCCTGTTGGTAGACATTTGGGTTGTTTCCAGTTTGGAGCTGTTAATGAGTAAAGCAGCTATGAATCTGCATGCATGTGTCGTTTTGTGGATACATGCTTTTGTTTTCCGGGCATAGACCTGAGGGTGGGATTGCAGTTTTTATATGTGCTAAGTGTATGCTTAACTTGATGAACAACTGGCCAAACTATGTTCCAGTTGCATCCTTTTACATTCCTACCAGCAATCCATAAACTTCCAGTACCCTGTGCCCCCCCCCACCCCTGTCCCCCCCCCCCACCTCCCCACCATCCTTGCCAGCATTTGGTGATGTTGGTCTTTTAATCTTGCTAATTCTGGTGGGTATGTAGTGGTACCTCGTTGTAGTTTCAATTTGCTTTTCCCAAAAGGCGAATGACATGGAGTACGTTTGCATGTGCCTATTTGCCATTCACAACAATCCTCTTTGAATACCTGATACCTTTCTAATTTCATAAGCAGATATTTATCCTGAGATGGATTAATTTAGGAAGTATGTATATTAGTGCCCACTGCATCACATAATGATGAGTGTTAAGTCTTAGGGGTGAAAAGGACTTGGTAAACTTTTCTCTCCCCAAAAAAAAAACCATTAATTGAGCACCTACTATTTGTGAACTGCTCTGATGGTTGAAGAGATAAATGCACTTGAAGCTGGTCACAGAAAAACTAATTGGAAGAGATAATAACAAGGTTCGGGACTACAAGATTTGGGACTACAGGTTTCCCCACTATCCAAAACCAGAGCGTTCTATGAAACCTTACATGAGCCAAAATGGACTAAAGCAAAGAAGCAGTTACCGTTACTTTATACAAAAAAAAAAATTTGAGCATTCTTAGACCCCCCAAAAATCACCTGTCCTGGTTTTTCTGATACCTTAGGACACATCTTGCTAACAGATGCACCAAATAAATGGAGGTAAAGCCCAGGTGCTTCCAGACACAGCTTGGAGGTCTGGCAGCTTGATGCTGAGATGCTGAGTGGGTCTCCTGGCGAAGGAGCCGTGGGCGCCACTTGGCTGCTCCCGGGTGCGTGCTACCCTATACCGGCTCATCTTGCCACAAAACCAGTGCTGAATGCTAGTTGGGCTTTTTGCCTTTTTTCGTGGAAGTGAAAATCCTTTTCACTTTTCCACAGAAATCCTGTGGATTTCTTTCGGTTAGTGAAAATAGGTACTAATGTAGGTCTTTGGAAAAGTAAAGTGGCATAGCGCAAACTTTGGAAAAGCAGGGGATACTTGTATCGCGTGTCATAACTGCCATAGGGCCATGTTAAATGCTTTAGGGGCACAGAAGAGAGGCCATCACAGTAGCCTTCCTGCAGGAGATGGCTCTTCAATTAGGCCTCATAAGTAGGTGTGGCCCTGGCCAGGGGAACAGCATTTGCAGAAAGACATGGCACTAATAGGAATGCCAGAAGGTGACTGGTGGTGGGTGGGGGTAGAATTTAGGGTCATCTTCTCCAGTCTCGGTCTGGTAGAATGGGGGATGTGCGGATCCTGTAGCCGGAAGGCTGAGAATAGTACAGGCTTCTGATCTTGTGGTCAGGTTGGGGACAGGTGAGGACAGTTGAGGGTCAGGCTAGATGTGCCTGCAGCAGCTGCCTCTGAAAAGCTGGGTGTCCACCCAGGGACCTGATGTGCCCTTAGCCTCCAGCCTGTGGGAAGCTGCCTCTTTCAGGAGCATAGAAAGCCGACTCTTTATTCCCTCCTCAAGAAAGCCCGGCTGTAGAGACAAATTGAGAGGCATCTCAGTATGTGTGTTTCAGGTTTGCTGAGGCCACTCGACTGTGTGTAGAAGTGGGGGCGCCACAATCTACTTTTAGTAAATTAGATGTTAAAACCTTCTCACTGAGTAGCGACGGTGCTTCTAGTCCCAGATGCTGGCCTTGTTTTTGCTGTGAGTCCAGCCAACCTTCCATCTGTGCTACAAAGCGAGTAGGAAGTCCACATTTCCCGGCAAAGGTTGGGACAAGGGGAGGCTCCCAGCCCCACGCCCCACCGTGCTTGCTGCTGGAGCTCAAAGCCAGGCCTCCCCTTCAGGCTGTGCGCGGCTTGGCAGCTGGGGCGGAGCTGCTTCTGAACAGGGAGACCACACACAGGTGACTCAAGAAAGCAGCCGCAACTGGAAGCTTCCCATAGAGAAACGTAGAAGAGTAGACTTTTTTGCAGTGAAACTTCATGTGTGTACTTCACAGATACGTAATTCACACGCATTTGTGCCATGTCAAGGGCAGAAAAGCAAAAGACCATCCTCTCAAGTTCATGACAGCCGTAAACTAAAGAGAAAGAGTTAGAACACCGTAGATTTCTATGACCCAAAGATAGGCAGGCAGGCGGCAGGTGCGTGGGCAGGTAGTCGTACCGCTGGGATTTTTCTTTACGGAGGTTTTGACTTAAGTGCGTGCGTGTGTGTTAATTTTAGCCCCCAGATCCACTGATCGGGAGAGTGGGAGGCAATAGACTGCTTCTCTGTTCTTGTGTTCATTCTGGTCTCCTCCCTGCAGAACCCAGCCCTTGCTGACATCTACACGGAGCATGCCCATCAGGTGGTGGTGGCCAAGTATGCACCCAGCGGGTTCTACATCGCCTCTGGAGGTACCTGTGTGCGTGCGTGGCTCACGGATGCGTGTGATGTGGCCCAACAGTCCCTCCCAGACCAAACCCGGCTCCTGGCTTGTCCGGTGGTGGGAGGTGGAGAGGGAGGGAAGAGGAGTGGGGGGCGGGGAGGATAGAGGAATGGGGGGGTTGCAGCAGGTGGAGCCAGTGATTAGTTTCATTTGAGGCTGACAGGAAAGCACATAAGCCGCCAAAGAGCCCCATTGCAGAACTTTGTCATTGGCGGCGTTCCAGCTGCTTCCAACTCAGAGGTCAGCAGAAATGCTCCTGTGAGGTTGGCCAGGGGCCTTCACGGGTAGCTGTACCATGATGTTTGAGAGCTCATTTTGTGTGTGTGTGCGCACGCGTGTTTTCTGAATTGTGGCTTTGTCTGGTGTCACCTTTATTCATTAGCTGCTCCTTTCGCAGTCCCTGTCAATGCTGGCCTCAGGCAAGCGCTCCATTTCACTCTGGTCTGGGCCTTTGCTCTCTCTAGCCTGGCTTTTGTGTGGCTCTGTGGGAGGCTGGCTAGGAGGAGGGACACAAAGATCTTTACCACGTTGGATGCTTTGTTCACCCACTTCTTTGAGGTAGATGTGTTACCATTTACAGATGAGAGCCAGGAATCACCGAAGTTAGCGCGGCTTACCGGTGCCTCCCATTTATTCACCCATTCATTCATTCACGCGCTCAACAGATACTTGCTGCTTTGCCGGTGCCCGGCCCTGTCTCTGGCGGGCCTGGGCCTTGTCAGCCTCCCCAGAGAGGAATGAATTGCTGAGAGAACTAATATCCTGCCGAGAGAGGAGGGCTGGGATTCATATGCCGGAGGGGCTGGTCTGTCCTACCATTTGTCCCTCCCTGCTTGGGAGGCACTGGGAGGCATACCCCTGGAGGGTACGTCCCTTACTGCTTGGCCTTCCTTGAAGAACTTACCTTCCTGGGTCTCCCAGAAGCCGGACAGAGGTTCCAGAGCGGCAGCGTATACAGAATGCCTAGGAGGGTCTTGTGCTGGTGGCAACTGACAGCGGGTGATCAAAGTGTCTTCCACTAAACCCAGGACATGCCAGGGAGACAGGATGCTATGCTGGCTGCTGGCTAAAGCAGGCAGTCAGGGTTGTGTGTGATGGGCTTGGCTGAGAGTCTGGCCCAAAGTGGGTACTTAATGATGTTGGTGTTTAGATCTACTCCAACTCCACCTGTAAAACTTGCTCTAATTTATATGCCTTGATTCATTTTAGCTGCGTATTTTTTTTTTCCGGCCCCGCATGCCAGCAAAATACCTTTTCCTTGAAAGCCCCAAGACGTGGCCTTGGTTCCTTTTAAAATTATGTCTTCTCTTAAGAGAAGTGTGGTTGGCGAGGGCCCCGCTGCCTGTTTGGCGTAGCTTCTCTGCCCTGGCACTTGGAGCTGCAGGCCCGGCTGCTGAATCACTTGGGAGCCCAGGCCTGCACTCCTGCATCCCAGGGCACGGTGCTCCATCTACCAGAAATCTGGGCTCTTCACATCCTAATGCTAAATCAATGAGGCAGGCTGGCACAGAGACCATTACAAAGGGCTATTCACATAAGTAAAGGATCAGTTTGACATTTTTTTTCTCATGAAAGCACCGATTTGGTAGAGGAACTGAGGGAGGTTTGGGCTGCATGCAGAGATCATAATTATGTTTCTAGCTGGTCCTTTGAATTGAATGAAGACCAACCTTCACTGCAGGGATTAGGTCCTGGGCTAAAAATAGTGTGATTGTGTAGGGTTTGGAGTGAAAGGAGGGAGGCTGAGAAAGTGCTATGCTCTCTGGCTAAGTGGGTTACCTGTTACCTGGGGTTCCCCTGGGGTTGAGGTGGGAGTCCCACCTCTGGAGGCCTGTGGCTTGCTCCCATTTGGGGTTCCAGCCCTCTGTGGGACCTTTAGATTCCTGTAAGTCTGATGGTCGGTGTCTGTACTGAATGATGGAACCTTCCAGAAGGCCTGCTGTGTGAGAAGTCCATGCCAGGGGCTAGGCCCCCAGCCCTGAACAAAGTGGTCAGTCTTTGCCCTTGGATTGACATGGCCCATGGTACCCTGTTGTCTCATGCAGAGCCATTTCCAGGGCACATATAATTCCCTTTTTCTAGCCCTGTCTTCTGTGCTAGTGGTCTATGCCGCACGCTCAGTCCCTTGGGCACCCACCAGGGCTGTGAGTCCCAGGCTGCCCTCAGAGTAGTGCACCCAGGCTGTAGAATGGCAGATTTCCTAGAGGCGGGGGGCTGGGGGGTAGTTAAGGGTTGCTCAGGTGAGGAACGTAGAGGAGAGACCAGGCTGCGGAGCTGAAGAGCAGAGGCCTCAGCAGGCACTGTAAGGCCCATCTCGCTCGCTGCTCCCCATTGCTACCCCACCATGTTGCTAAGCTGCTGAGGAGAGGGGGCAGGCTCACCCAAACCTTTCGCCTTGGGGCAGTGTATTATCTGGAGGGGGAGATGCCTTCCCAGCGGTGGACAGAAGGTACTTTGTCCCCGTTGTCTCTGGCCCCGGGCAGGTGTCTTTGTTATATCCCCCGCACTTAGCACGGGCCTTGGCACCCGTGGGCACCTAGTCTGTATTGTGACTGCATGGGGGCTGCCATCCTCATCGGGGCCCAAGTGCCTGGTCTCCAAGCCCCACTTTCTTTCTGGCCCCAGCTGCTTCCAAAAAGAATAAAGTGTATAAAAGCAACCTAAGTGTCCCTGAATAGATGAACGGATACAGAAACTGCGCATATGTATACGATAGAATCGTGATGCAGTCTTTTTTTTTTTTATAAATTAATTTTTATTGGTGTTCAATTTACCAACATACAGAATAACACCCAGTGCCCATCCCGTCAAGTGTCCCCCTCCGTGCCCGTCACCCATTCACCCCCACCCCCCGCCCTCCTCCCCTTCCACCACCCCTAGTTCATTTCCCAGAGTTAGAAGTCTTTATGTTCTGTGTCCCTTTCTGATATCTCCCACACATTTCTTCTCCCTTCCCTTATATTCCCCTTCACTATTATTCATATTCCCCAAATGAATGAGAACATACACTGTTTGTCCTTCTCCGATTGACTTACTTCACTCAGCATAATACCCTCCAGTTCCATCCACGTTGAAGCAAATGGTGGGTATTTGTCATTTCTAATGGCTGAGTAATATTCCATTGTATACATAGACCACATCTTTATCCATTCATCTTTCGATGGGCACCGAGGCTCCTTCCACAGTTTGGCTATTGTGGACATGGCTGCTAGAAACATCGGGGTGCAGGTGTCCCGGCGTTTCATTGCATCGTGATGCAGTCTTAAAGGAGGATGATCGTGCCATCCCAGACACCATGGGAGACCCTAGAGGGTATTAAAGTAAAATAGACTGGGAAACGCAAAGACTGTATGATTTCACTTAGGAGTGGAATCTAAGAAAGGAAAAAGAACAAACAAAAGCAGAATCAGACTATAAATACAGAGAACACACGGGTGGTTGCCAGCAGGGAGGGGCGGAAGGAGGGAGAGAGACACGGGCTTCCAGGAATGGGATGAGGGAGCCTGGGGATACAGGGCGCAGGATGGGGAACACAGTCGGGAGATACATCGGGTCAGATGGCAGTTACACCTGCTCTGTGCACAGCGTAATGTATCAGCCTGGCGAGTCACTAAGTTGTACACCTGAAAGTATGGGCCATTGTCAGCCCTCCTCCGAAGGGTTCATGGGGCAAGCAGGGCCCACCCGGGGAGGCAGTGGGAAGATGACTGGTGCCAGCCTGGAGAGGAGCCTGAGCAGCCCTGAGGAGCAGGAAGTGGCTGGCAGGGGCCCAGGGAGGCAGGAAAGCTGGCTCCGTCCTGTCCAGGAGGGTGGGACCCCGTCAGCCTGAGCTGTGGATGCTGATTCCGCCGGGCTGTAGAGCCCCTTGGACCAGCCTGAGCCTGGCTGACCACACGGCCTAATGTGTGCGTGAGTGTGAGCACAAAACCGCGTGTACACGTGTGTCCTTCCTGCACACACACAGTGCTGCTCCTTTTCTGATGCTCTAGCCTCTGCCTCTTCCTGTCCTTTCCCACTGGCCTGTTTGTTAGGGACTTACCTAGTTCCAGGTCATCTTTGGAACTCACTTCCATCAGGCAGCCTTCTTGGACCTCACCTGGAGAGGCCGAGGGCCCCCGGGGCCCCTCAGGTAGTGCTCCTCACATGGCAGTCAGTCTCCCCTGGGTGAGTCCGGGTCTCGGGTGGCCTGCAGAGCAATGGCCAGCTTGCAGCGAGCACCCACAGCATAACCAAGTGCTAGGCTGAGACTGCACATATGCTAACTCGTGTTCCCTTCTCTGCAGCAGTCCACCACCCCCACCCCAGGTGGCACTGTCGTTTCTCCTCTGGTAGGTGCAGTTGTAGGGGTAAGGTGGTGCTTGCCACCCGTGGAGGGCCCTGCAGCCTTTGTCTCCTCCCTCAGCTCTGCGGCCTGGATGGGAAGACAGAAGCTGTTCTGTGCTAAAGTGGGCCTGGGGATCCTGGGAACCCACGGGAGCCTACCTACTGCGAGGACTTGTCCCCAGACCCAGTCTGGCCTGAGGAGTTAGTGTAAAATCCTCCATCCTCATGCTAATTTGGAAAGGGCTATGTTGGGTTTTGTTTCAGATCTTGGTGACAGGATCCTGCTGGGAAGGGAAGGGTGTGCCTCTCCGTCCCCATCCCTTTCCTTTATTAGTTCCTTTATTACTAATCCCGGAGGAGAGGCCTGGCTTCTGATCTGCCTGTAGTACCACCCTCCTGGCGTGCCTCACACAAGGATCCTGCTCACACCTCAGTCATCTGGGCTGTGGGATGCGCCTTGCCCTAGATGCTGTAGATGCGGGGGTGCCAGCGGGAGGGTGCAGACAAGGCGCTGGAGGGGAGCCCAGGTGGGGGCTGCATGCAAATCATGGCCCGCGCCAGCCACACACAGCTCTGCTCCTTGTTAGCTCAGCCACTGCGCTGGAGAGGCAGCTGTCACTAGTATTGTCGTCACATTTGGCAAACAAAGAACTTCAGTCCCAGACCTTAAGAAAGCTGCCCAAGGCCCTTCTACCATTTTGATCCCCCCTTGAGATTACTAGCATTTTAGAACCAGACTGCTTCCTGATGCCTTGGGGTGTGCCTTGGTGTGTCTTGGCTTTCTGATCCCGCACAGGGCTCGCCATTCAGCTGATGGCTGGTGAACTGCAGAGGCCCAGAAGTGGTCCTCACAGAGGCCACAGGCTCTGCTTGACCAGTGGTACATTTTGCTTACCTGAAACAGGTTCCTCTTCCCAGCTGCAGCGTGGGGTAACTCCAGCAAGCCTGTGAACCCCTGGACCGCGCTGTGTGGGTGTGCTTTGTGCCCACACGGCCCTGGCCCAGTGATGAACCTGGCTCTCGCCACCCTGTTGTGTCCACAGATGTATCTGGAAAGCTGAGGATCTGGGATACCACGCAGAAGGAGCACCTCTTAAAGTATGAGTATCAGCCTTTTGCTGGGAAGATCAAGGACATTGCTTGGACAGAAGACAGTAAGAGGATCGCAGTGGTCGGGGAAGGAAGGGAGAAGTGAGTCTCTGGCCTTGGCCCGTCCCTGCCCGCGTGTTTTGTCTTTGCTTTCCTCCTGGGTGTCCTGGCTGGGAGGGGAACAGTGATACCCGTGCCAGCCTGGACCTGGACAAGTGTGTGTGCATTCCCACGGGGCCTGGCCTCTTGGGGCCCAGGCACATTCCCTCTCTGTCTCTGACATCCTTGGTTCCTCACCTCCTGGAACATTCACGCTCCAGTCAGCAGGAAGGGAGAAAGTGGGAGGGAGCCTGAAGAACATCCTTGGGGTCCCTCCCAGCAGACCACACAGCCACACATGCCTGCAAGGGGTTTGGGCACGTCCCCAAAGGTGGTGCAACCTTACATAGGAAAAGGGGACAAGTGGAGACAGGGTAGGGTGGCCCTCGGCAGTGGCTGTACTCGGGTCCAGTGACAAGCAGGGTCAGTACCACGGGTCAGGGCCCCTCCAGGGCACTACGGCTGTGGCAAACACTTGGACCTGGCAGGCACACACCTTGTTTCCCTTACTCAGAGGCTATTTTTACTGTGTGCTCCTGCAGGTGGCAGTTCTTCCACTGTTTCCAGGTCATCTGGTCCAACCAATTCGTTTTCATTCAGTCACAAAGTAACCCCCGCAGTACATTTTCATTGGGTGTCTGCTGACAGCAAGGTATCCTCTCCTTTCTCAGAGCGATGGCAGCTTGTAAATACTGCCCAATGAAACCGTTAGGAAATTGATAAGCCCTGGCAAGTGTCTGTAGGGGACTGTCCACATGGGAGGCTTGTTGGCCGTGGACCACATAGACGCAGACGTCCAGTCCCTGCCAGGGGCGCCCGTGCTCGGATTCTTTGACAGATACGGCACATAGCCGAAACCACGGTGTGTCCAGCCGCAGCTGTGGTGGGTCTCCCCTCTCCACCCCCAGGCTTTGGCCATTCGGCAGCCCACATCTCCCCCATCACTCCCAGCACTGATTGTTTTCTTTATGTGGTCCTCTCTTTGGGTACAGGTTTGGAGCCGTCTTCCTATGGGACAGTGGTTCTTCCGTGGGCGAGATCACAGGACACAACAAGGTCATCAATAGCGTGGACATCAAGCAGAGCAGACCGTATCGGCTGGCCACGGGCAGTGATGATAACTGTGCCGCATTCTTTGAGGGGCCACCATTCAAGTTCAAGTTTACAATTGGCGTAAGTGGACTGCCCCCTGGGGTGGTTTGCATGTGAAACCAGCAGTCTAGGCCTGCAGATACCGATGGCAGGGTTGTGGGCACGTGCCATTGATGCTGTGAATGTGTGGATGGAAGTGGAGTTTATAGGGGAGCTTCAGGTGATGGGGGGACAGCACACTAGCCCCCGGCCGATGTGGCCCTGTGCACAGGCCAACAAGGGTGCTTTCAGCAGGGAGGGGCCCACCCTGGGAGACCTTTGTGTTTCTGGGGTTGCAGGGAAGGTGCATCTCTGATGCCCTGTGATCAGGAGAGCATCCTGGCCTAGAAGAGCCTTTGTTAGAAAGGGGTAACCCAGGCTTGGCTCCGCCAACTAGAGACCTGCTGAGCCTCCCCAGTGGTGGAGCTGGTGAGCTTCCAGGGACACCTGGACTTGTCTCCTCTGGTGAGATGATGAGAGCAGGGTCACAGCTGGAATGTGACATGCAATGTGGAGAGTTAGATGCTTTGCCTGTAGAAGACGCCTTAGAAGAGTGTCCCAGCTCTGAACCTCCTCCCTGGTTGGATTAAAGGTCAACCTCAGCCTCACTTTTCCCATCTACAAGGTGGGTGTGGGGGACATCGATATTAGTGCATTTTAACCATGAACTTAACTGCACAGGGCTGCCTACGGGTCCAGAGCCATTCCCTGTCCTACCTCATCAAGGATTAAATGAGAAAATGTCCTTAAAGTGACTCAGTAGGGACTGTTTACTTGGACGATTGAATGCAGTGATTCATAAACCGAGGGCAGGGTGTGGCTGGAAAGGATGATGCCACTTCCTGAGCAGGTCCCCACAGGGTAGCACTCGGGCCGTGGGCAGAATTTCCAGTGCACACCTCAGCTCAGGTACAGCAGGGCTCTGCGGGGTCCCCTGCTGGTAGTGAAACAGACTCCATTCCATCCCCAGGGCCCCTGAGCCAGGGCCAGGCTGGCTGCGTGGGAAGCACAGCCAAGTTTTCTGTGCCCTGCGGGCTGTGCAGCTCGGAGGTCCTTTTGCCGTGGTTCTTGTGGCTGCTGCCCAGGTGGTGGGCGGTGAGGGTTTTGTCCAAGGCTGTGGTTCAAGGTCAGTATTTACTAAGTGCAGGTTAGAGGTACTGTGGGATGAGTTAGATAACTGAACAGCCTGCCTGGCACCCAGGAGAGGGAGGAGGAGGGAGATAGGACATTTCTGTGGCAATAGGAGGCTGTCTCCGCCCCCCCCCCCAACTGTTTGATTTCACGTGGTTTATCTGGGCCATAGGCCGGTGGGGCTCGAACCCCCACCCTGGGGGAAGAGGAAGATCACTTCCTCTTAGCAAATGTAGGCCGAGCCCGGCACAGAGCAAGCTCAGTGGCAAGTAAGCAGAGCCAGGTTTGAGTTCAGTCAGCGAAAGCCTGTCACTTCACCATACTGTCAGCCTTCTTCTTGTGCTCTCCTGGGAACTTAGCCGGAATATTCTTTCTCTTTCTGGCTTCCTTTCCAACATGAGAGCACGGCCCAGGGGTGTCAGGTACAGACTGGCACCTGTGTCGAGGATGGGCACACAGCCTTGCCCTCAAGCCTGCCTGTGGAGCCTGTCACCCATGGGTCTTGTGTAAGGACTTGGCTGCAGACCAGGAGTGGGGGACACTGGGTGGCAGCCCAGCGCTGCAACTGTCTCTGTGACCCCTGGATGGGCTAGTGGTGTGTCTGGACCCCTCAGGAGATGGGACAGTGATGGCCCTCCCCCTATGGCCCCACAGAGCTGTGGGAAGATGTGAGATGCTGGTGAACGTCTGAGTGTCCATGGGGAGTTCTCTGGGCTTCTGTCAGAGAAGATTCTAACAGACTCAGTTGGCCAGTGTGTAATGGATGGGAGAACACTCGGGGCCCCCCACACCAACCCACAATGCCTTGTAAATTGTTGACAACCGTGTGGATCAGTCTGACTTACCCACATATATCTGCCCTGGACCCTGGAAACCCCAGGGTACAGCTGTAGTGGATGGCTGGCTGCCTGCCTGTCTAGGCTCCAGCTCCTCGCTGTCTTCCTTTGACCGTGTTTAACACCGTGAGATAAGGGGTGAGCATGTCCGGAGCACAGAGGGGTTGCCCTCAAATTGTTGCCTTGAAAAAGAGTAAATTGTGCTCTCAAGTTCAGTACATGCTAAAGTAAAACAGTGGTGGTGCAAGTACCCAAGGGGAAGTGAAAGCACTATTTCAGACAAACCAGAGTGACCATACATTCTCAAGTCAGACCCACTTGTCCGTCCTGCTAGCCTGAGTGGGGGTCGAATTGCTTTTCTTTTTTATTCTAGAGTTTACTGGCTTAAACCGGCTGCTCACGTGGTGCAGAGTGAGCGTAGACTTCTGGTTCCTCCAGAGCTGAGTCATGGATCAGCTTCACCCAGACTCTGCTAGGCCCTCAGGCGGTCAATTAGTGTTAGTTTTCCTTTTGCCTAAATGTGCTGTGGGCTCAAGAGGCTGCAGGAAGATGGGATGGAGGACCCTTTACACGGAATAGGCCCCGGCCCACCCACGTTACAGATGCCGTGGGCCACCTGGGGAGGTGGCTTCCAAGGTTCATAGGAGACCATATGGCATGGAGACTTTGGGCCTCACTGCCTCTGTCTGCCTCTAGCATTCTGTGGACAAGGTCCCTTGGGGGACCTGAGAAAAAAGCGGCAGGTAGGCCCTTACCTACTCCTGCTTCTGCAGCAAGAATTTCTCCTTGCCTCTCTCGGCCCTGCAACAGATGCTTGGCTAGCTTGCCCGCCTTGTCTGTGTGTGCACCTAGCCCTCGGGGGCATTGGACCCAACCTCCTCTGGCCTTGTGCTTCCTCTTCTGTCGGCCGAGCAGGTTGGCTGCTGGGACTGATCGTGGACGCCCCTTATGGAGCAGGCCCTTGGGAAGACTGTGTCCTGTCCCACAGCCAGGTGTTACGGTCAATAGGATAGTTTGTCTCATTCAACGATTGCTCAGTCGGCACTCAATTACTTAGGGCCCGTTTGTCCAGTCTATGGCTGTGTGATCTGAAAGTGGAAACTTCCAGTCTGTATTTGTGAGAGCAGACTGAGCACACCTATGGCAGCGGGGACACCTGGTGTGTCCTCTCCACCCAGGCGTGCTGTGTGGTGTGGTCGGCTGCTCCCGGAGTGGCTGTCCCCTGCCACCTACGTGCTCTCACCTATCACAGGTGGCTCTAGGTGGGGGTGCCCCACTTCCTTCTACACAGCGGAGGTGAGTTTAGCTAGAAATCCGTCTTGGCTATCATTAGAGGCATTGCCTTTCTAGACAGTTAATTAAAATTGGAGCTCTGATACGCAGGATTTTCTGGTCCTATTTTTCCTGTTTCCTGACTCACAACGGGGCAGAAGCAGCAATGTCGTTCCTTCAAATTGTATCAGGTGCCTGCTTTGTCCTGACCCCGGATGGGGCCCACACAATACCCTGCCTCATCCTTAGCCATTCTGCCTTCCACCCTTGCATCTGCTGGTCTTGCTGTTCAGAGAGCCATGGGTGCATTAGTGCTGTCATTCTGGGGGTTGGCAGGGCAGGTCTCCTCCTCAGCAGGTTGTGGCTGACGGCAGGGGAGTGGCCTGGCCAAGCTCACATGGACAAGCTTCCTGTCCCTTTCTCTAGAGCAAAGTGGTAGCTGAACTGGCCTGTCCAGGGTGGCAAAAGAGGCAGGCAGAGGAGGGGGGTCACTTCTGTGCTTCTCAGCCAAGCTGAAGCAGACGAAGGATGTGTTGCTACCCCTCCAAGCCCCTTACGGGGAAGACTTCACAGAGTGAGGGCGAAGCCAGGTGTGGAGGGGACCGTCCTCTGAAGGAAGGTGAGGCCGTTTCAGGTGAAGACGGGAACCCATTTTCAGAGCACCAACTATGGAGCTTGTGCTGAGCTCAGGGAGGATGAGGAGGTGCACACAGACATGGGAGCCTGTTTCTCCCTCCGTGAACTCATGACAGGGAATAAGACAGGTGGGCAGGGCATTTCAGTATGTTAATAGCAATTGTACATTCAGGGGACAGCTGAGGCCAGTGAAACCAGGGAGGGCTCCCAGAGGGGACACCTGAGCTGACACCAGCTCGTCTGCCTGTGCTCGCTGGAGTCAGGCCATGGAGCCCAGTGGTGCTCTGACCCTATCCGTGACATGGGCTCAGGTACACTACTTATTACCTAATGGCTTCAGGACTCTGTTCTCAGTGTCAGGAAGGGGTGACTGTGGGTCAGGTGATGATGGGGGAGGGATAGTGACAGCAGGGGGTTCTAGGGAGGATCCACTGACTCGGTCCCCGCCAGAGCTCTTGTCGGCTGTGACTGATGGGAGGGCAGGTGTGGACCAGAAACCGAGGGCCTTCCACATCGGGGGATGGCCTGCAGGGTGGTGCTGTGACTCTTCCAGGGAGCATGAGAAGGGCCAGGGGCTGTGAGCCCTAGCTCAGTGGGTGGTGGCTGGGCTGGGCCACCAGAGGAAGCCTGGCATGTGTCTGGACCCTCCCTGTACCTTACCCCCCAGACCCTTCCTTCTTTGTACTCAGGCCTCACCTCCCTGTGGAATAGGCTATTTTTAGCCCTCACTTTTTTGGTTAATGGGCTGTTCCCAGCTGTTTCCCTTTAAGTGGGCTATTTCAGGAGCAGACAGTAGTTTCCTGCTCATTTGGACTCTTGGCTCAAGCTGCGGGAAAAGCTGACGGAGAGGAGTTTCTAAAGCCAGAGACCTTGGGTTCACATAGCACCTAGTCCCAGGGGGGAGGGGCGCATCTGCTGTTTCTGGCCCTCACCAAACCCAGGCTTGCCCAAAAGGCTGCCTTGTTCGGGGCCTGAGGAGGGCCATGCCATGTTTCAGCAGAGGATGGCCACAAACCCATCATACGCAATGCTCCCTAAAATGTCAGGGATGCTGAGTACTGTGAGGAACCAGATCCAGAGAGATGGAGGCAGATGATCAGGGGAGAAGGCCTTTCTGAGGAGAGACAGCAGTATCATAATGGGATTATTCTGGCCACTGGGTGGTTGTGGGCAGGTGCCGGGCTTGGGTCTCTTCAGGAGGGCATCCTAACTTGTGAGCTGGGCTTGGGGTATAGGAACATTCCTGAAGCCAGGGAAGCAGCAAAACTGGAGTGAGATGATCTGCTCCATCTGTTGTGTATTCTTTGGGCATCCCAGTTCTTGGGGATAGGATCCCTACTTCCCTGGGTCAGCTGTGGCCAGCTCCCTTGTAGCCTTGGGTGGATGCTACCACGGTGGTATTTGCATTTGACCAGTAAGGATTGGACCTGGGTGGCTCTGCCACAAGGCGCCCGGCCTGCCCAGGCCCCAGAGGCAGTGTAGTCGAGTCGAGAGTTCTGGAAGAGAAACGAGACTCAGGTTCTCTCTGACCCTGGTTGTCTCCTAGGAGGAGCCTGGAGGCTCCCCAAGGCTTGTGCAGCAGTAAGGTGATGGGTGACTGGGGCAGTGGTGGAAGCAGACAGTCAGGAGGGCTTGAGAGATCCTGGTTTTGAAAGCAGATCCGTTCCACTGTGGTTTGGATTGGTGGATTGCACCTGCTGTGAAACATGGAGCACAACACCTCAGGCAGGGAAGGTCAGCCTTGACACAGATGAGCACAGCCAGAAGCTCAGGTCCGTGGCCTTGCTGTCACCCTACAGACCTGGCCTGGTTGAGGCTGGGCCCTGGGAGGCAGGTGGGTGGCCTGTTAGTAACAGGACTGTTCGCAGTGGTCACAAAACCAGGGCCACATTCAGGCTGAAGCCACTAGGCACCCCCCCCCCCCATCTCTGTCACAGGCACTGATGACAATGCCCCAGAGGACAGGCTCTTCAGTCAGAGCACGGTTCAGCCCCACAACAGTGCTCGCTTAGAGGAGGCAGGACAGAAAGCCACCAGTGTCACGGGGCTCAGAGTGCTCAGGCTTTTCTGTGTCTGCCCCTGCAGGGATCCCTCTGAATGACATGAAGCGTTAGCTGCTTCTGGCCTTGTCAGCTGAGGGAAGTGATGGGATTGCTGAAGAGCCGGATGCGGGGCTGGCTTTGTGCACCAGCTCTGGACCAATTGCCGTGGGGCCCAAGGTGCCTGGCCTAGAAGTGTCAGCGGGTAGAGATGGCAGTCTCGTGGTTCCACGGGACCAGAGCTACCTACACCAGGGAAACTCCAACTTAGGGATGACTGTTCTGCTCCCCCTCCCGGTGGACCTCTGCAGACACATGGATTCCTCTGATCCTGGCTCTGTGGCTCACCTCCTTAGGGTCCTGGCCCCCATTTCTCCTTCCTGGCCTGGGTGTCTTCACCAGTGCAGCGAGCATAGTGTCCTTGGAGGGTTGTTATTACAGGAGCGCTACAGATGATGTGTTTACCTGTTAGTGTCCTGGGGCCGCCATAACAGAGTACTACAGACCAGGGGCTTCATTGGGAAATTATTCCCGATTCTGGAAGCCAGAGCCTGAGATCAGGTGTTAGCAGGCTTGTGTTCCCCTGACTCCTAGATTCTTTTCCCTGGTCTCCTCCATCTTTACATGCTCTTCCCTCCCCACCCCCTGCCTGTGTCTGTTTTGATCCCCCTCAGTTGGGACACAATTGCATTGTGTCCCACACCAATCATTGCATCAGGGCCGCCCTACAGACCTCACTGTAACTCGATTGCATCTGCACAGACCCTCTTTCCTAAGGAGGTTTCTGTGCACAGGTTAGCACCACTTCACGATTCCGCCTCGAACATGACCCAGACAGGTGTAAGCCTTCCTGAGAGCAGCTTCTGATTTTCGCTCAGTGCTTGGTCTTGGAGGGTGAGGTGTGGGCAGGGGATGGGCGGCGGTGGTCTTCCTGAGGTTAGGTGTTGATACCTGCCGAAGCCCTTGGCCCTTCCTACCTTGAGGAGAGTCAGTAGTTTGCTAAAGGGGGCTTGCAGGTGGGGAAGGGGGCGGGGGAGTGTTTAGAGGATATTTTCTTAGGCAAACCCTTGATGGAGGAAAGTGAATTTACTTATTTGGGAAAGGGAATCATTCCTGGAGATCATTTGGAGTCTTATTCCCTGAAAATGCAAGACCATTGTTTAATTTCTTCGGAACCTCCCTTAGGTCTGCTCCATCCTGATCCCACTGGGCACCTACTGTGTGTTGGCTCGGAGACTCAGGGAAGAGGCCTAGGGTTCTGGGCTGGGGATGAGGATGAGGGGAACCCAGCATAGCGACCAAGCGTGGGGAGGGGAGGCCTAGCGGGGGGACAGCCTCCTGGCACAGATGGGCCTGGGCCAAGGCAGGCAGGCTGAAGCAGACCTCCCAGTGAGTCAGGAGCCGCCTCGGGCTGTGTAGTGAAACTCGGAGGTCTTCCCATGGACTCACACTTCACATTGGCAGCCGGAGCAGATGTTTGAAGCAGACTGCATATTTCATAAGGAAACTCCTAGAACCTCCTGTCATCAGGTGAATAACCTTAGGCATACGCTTTCCTGCAGGACCACAACCGCTTTGTCAACTGTGTGCGATTCTCTCCTGATGGGAACAGATTTGCCACGGCCAGTGCAGATGGCCAGGTGAGGCCCGGGGCCCGGTGCAGTGGGGGCTCATCTGACCGCCTCCCAGCTGTTCCAGGCAGACAGACCTCCCAGGAGGGACTAGGACTCTCCCCTCATCCCCCTCCTGGAAGCGCTCGGTTCCTGGGCTGTGTCATCACAGCGTGGGGGACCCCTTTCCATTTCTCTCCTTTTAAATGGAGCTGGAAACTCCGCCTGTTAGCACGTATTTCAGATTCCTTTTTTAAGAGTCACAGTAGCAAATTCTTGACGGTAGAGCCAGGGACAAGGAAGAGCTCATTTCGAGTGCCAGCTGGTGAGAGCATCCTCCCACCTGTGACCCACATGTGTGTTATTCCTTGAAAGATCTACATCTACGACGGAAAGACAGGAGAGAAAGTGTGTGCCCTGGGAGGAGACAAGGCTCATGACGGAGGCATTTACGCTGTGAGTACGGATCTGTGTTGTGGGACTGTCTGTGACTGGCGGGGCCGAGGCCATGTTTGCAGTTGTTGGCTCACAACTTGGGAGATTAAAAGCGTGAAGTGTGAGGGGCATTGAGGTAGGGGCGGTGGGAGAGCGCTTCAGGGGCACACAGAAAGGGTGTTGTGGCCTCGAGAAGCCAGCGGTAGGAGCCGGCACCTGGACACCGGTCCCCCCGGGTCCCTCCTGGGCTTGGCTTCTCCCTGCTCAGAAATGGAGGTGGTGGGTGGGGTGGGCTGCTTTCAGAAGCCCCTTCCCGCTCTGTGCTCGCTGACATGTAGCCCATGGTTTCATTTGAGTAGATCAGTTGGAGCCCTGATAGCACCCATTTGCTCTCTGCTTCCGGAGACAAAACCTCTAAGATCTGGGACGTCAATGTGAACTCTGTCGTCAATACGTTTACAATGGGCTCCACCGTTCTGGACCAGCAGCTGGGCTGCTTGTGGCAGAAGGACCACCTCCTCAGCATCTCCCTGTCTGGGTACATCAATTACCTGGACAAGAACAACCCCAGCAAGCCCCTGCGGGTCATTAAGGTAAGGCTGCGCCGGGCAGCGGCTCTGCCTGGAGGGGCTGGCAGAAAGAGGTGCACACCCAGCAAGGGAAGGGGAGAACCTGCGTGAGGCTGAGTGGGGCACCGGTGGCCCTGGGGGTCTGGTCAGGGGCAAGATGCCAGTTGCTTTGGAATGTGTGAGTTTAGCAGAAGGAGGCTAGGGGCTCAGGCCCTTGGGCCACGGGGATTGGGACAGTGGCCCTCACCCTGCTATCAGGAGTCCCTGTGTCCTGCGGAGAAGAGCCAGCCAGGAGGGAAGGGCTGCATGCTGAGGTTCGGTCAGCTGGGGAAAAGCTGGCCATGGCTCCTGGAAGGTGTTTGCGGGCACACTGCGGGCAGCACAGTATTGGAACTGACCTCAGGCGCAGTGTTGAGGGTCTTCTGCCTCGTCTCCCCCCCCCCCCCCCCCAGGCACAGTCCATGTAGGGCGGTCAGCGGGTCGCAGAGGCAGAATGGCATGTTCTCAGCCCATGCCACCCCGTCCGTCTGTCTCCACAGGGTCACAGCAAATCCATCCAGTGTCTGACGGTGCACAAAAACGGCGGCAAGTCGTATATCTACTCCGGGAGCCACGATGGACACATTAATATCCTTTGACTCACAGAGCTGGCTCCAGGGCCACTGGCAGGAGAGAGGGGACTTTTCTGTCCCCATGGAGCTGGGAGCCCAGCCAGCCAGGTGGCGGCAGCAGGGCTCCAACCAGCCACGGCTGCTCAGGCGCGCTGTGTCCATGCTGGGGGCCCCTGGCTCCAGGCTGCAGCCTCCACCTGCTGGGTCACTTCTCCCTGTGCAGCAGTAGGTGGCTGTTCAACTCTGAAGGGAGCTGCTGCTCCCGCCCGAGCCCCTAGTACTGCCCAGTCCCGCTCACAAGCCATGAGCCAGGAGTCTGGATTCAGTAGGACCTACAACCTGTCAGCACTGTCCCCATTTTAGAAATGGAGAACAGAAGCTCAGCATGCTCAGGTGCCTTCCCCAGAGTCACACCACTTGTCGGCAGCAGCTGAGACTGGGACCTGCATCTCCCTTCTCCTGGTGGGGTATTTGTGGTCCCAAGAGACTTTCCCTAGAGGCATCTGAAACTGCCCCTAAGCCCCCACTGTGTGTTTGCGCCCCCTGGGGCTGGTATCCCCCCTCCTCCCAGGACTGTTGTCTGTAGAGTGGGGTGCAGGTAGTCACCACAGGTGCATCATCAAGCAGTTCTCTTCTGCTGCCCACAGTGGGGCCCTGGAGCAGCGTGAAAGGCCTGCACCTGTATGGACCGTGTCCTAGTCCACATGCTTCTTACCTCCTGGCAGGGGCTGTCCAGGAACCCCATGTTTCTCATCTCTGCAGAGCTGACTTTTCCCTGTGGGGCTTCACAGTTTCCACAAGAGAGCTCCAGGCTAGGGAGGTCTCCCTGCAGTCCTGGGGTAGGAGGGCAGATAAGTCCCTCTCTAACCCATAAAATGTAAGGAGGGGAGTGTGGGGGGATGGGGGGGTGCATTAACATAAGGGGCAGAGAAGGCTCTGCGATCTGCCCCTCCTGGTGCGGCGTGCCAGTCTGCAGTCATGCCATCTCAGCTGCCCTGCCTTGGCTCCCCTCCTGGCGCTATGCCTCCTCTTCCAGATCTTCCCCAACTCCAGCGCCAGTGCACCCTGGCATGACCTCTGATGCTCTCAGACATTTATGTGTCCTTGGGTATCAAGTGCTGGGGTCTCTGTCACAAGAACATGTCCTCAGTGGAGCATGCCCGTGGCTCTCAAAAGGCGACAAGAATCTTCATTTGAAAGGAGATTGCCAGTTGTTTCTGTGGAAGAAAAATCTCATCACTTAAAACACCCCTCTTACCTGAGCACCTCCGACTCAGTCTGTAAACCAGCCCTGCCTGGGTGCGTCAGCTCCAGGCTGCTACCTGGCAGCACCTGGCTGGCACCCACTGAGCAGGGCGGGACAGCCAGCCTCCTGCAGACGGTCGTGAGCTTGACAGCACGCCACAAAGAGCAGAGTAAACATGGGTTCAGCTGTGCAGCGCCCAGTGAGCAGCTGTTCCTCACTACAGGAGCCCATCATGGGCAGCTTGTGATCCGTGGGTACCCCTAGCTGGCAGGGATCCACACGCCTCCTTGCTTGGCTCCCTTGGCCTTGTGCAGCACTGCTGCAGGAGGTCCAGTTCCGGCCTACTGATGGCCTGGCTGTTTCGCAGCTTCACCGGAACATCTGTTCTGGAACTTGGACCTAGACTTGCCATGTAGACTTCCCCTCAGGCCCTGTGCTCACAGTCCTGTCCCAAATATGCTGCCCTGAATGCGGGACGGCCAGGCCTTCCCGGTGGGGCCTACCCTGAGTCCAGGAGACTGTTCTTCCTTAACCCCCGCCCCACATTACTGGGATTCAGAGACAGGGGAGAATGACTCCTTTGCTGGGAAGGGCCACACGAACCAGGTGTCCAGGATGACGGTGGACGAGTCTGGGCAGCTGGTGAGCTGCAGCATGGATGACACAGTGCGGTACACCAATCTCACGCTGAGGGACTACAGGTGAGGGCGGCCGGGGGCGGGAGCATATCCTGGAAGAGGAGGCCTTTGCCTGCACTGCGTGCTGCTCTTGAGGGCACTTTGCTCCTCTCACTGCTCCCCCCCGAATACTATTCCTGTGGCCAGGCCCTGGGCCAGGGCCAGGGCCAGGTTAGAGTCCAGGTGGCCCGTGGGGATGGTGTTCAGTCTAGCCTCTGCCTGGGAAGCCAGGCGGAGCATCTCAGCCCACATGCCCTCCCTGTTCTGTTCCTCATCAGCAAAGGAAGGTAACAGGAGATGGACGAGAAGGCCCGGCGCGGCCCTCAAAGGCTCCTGACACATGGCAGGTGCTCTAAAGGACAGACAGGCACCCAGGTGATCCGCGGAAGTGGCAGTGTGGTTTGGCTTGGCTCCGGTGCCTTGGATTGGCCATCTTTGGAGCTGGGGTAGTAGCTGTTAGCAAATAATCTATAGTTTCCTGTGCACAGTGAGGAGGACGGAGAGCAGGGTCTAACTCGTGGAAGTACGGACTGGCACTTGTAGCCCCCACACCCTTGCTGTCCTCAGTACGCAGACCCCTGTCCTGGGCTTGCCTCGCTTGAGGCAAGAGGGGCAGAGAAAGCTCTGCATGGGGGAGGACATGTTGGCGGCCCTCACTAAGGTGCTGCATGGACCTCACTTGCCTGGCCAGACTGGGCGTTAATTATGAGTTGGTCAAGCTTCATGAAAAGTGCAGAAAGTGTCCCAGAACCTGGTAACCAGGCCCTGGCCTTCCTCTTCATGCTGCCCTCTGGCGACCCTGCATTAGCACAGCCCCCGTGAAAGCCTTCCCACTGCACATACTGCCTCACAGGACAGGGACCCTGAGGCTGAGCCATGGGGACCCCCCCCACTTGGCCCAGTCACATGGGATTTTCCTTAGTTTACTATTTTCAAGAAGTTTGCACGTGTGTGCACACGCACATGTGTGTGGGTAAGATTTTTCCAAGAACGTGTTTTCATGGTATTAGCCAAAAACGAAGACATGATTTTCATCTGTGAAACCATTGATTCTTCCAAAGTGTCACCCTACTGAGCTGAGTGGCTGTGACCATGGGAGTAGGAGGTGGGCTCAGTTCCTTTTCCACATAGGGATTGCCAGGGTGTGGCCGATGGACACAGGACGAGATCGGGATGGGGTTTCCCAGGGGGGTGGTGGACAACCCTCACACCACAGCAGCAGAGGAGCCCCCCCCCTTCCCCACTTCATCGCTTCCTCTGCCCCCTCTTCGCTCCACCCCCAGCCCCTGCAGGATTTCTTCGCTCTTTCCCTGGAGCTGGGAGCCCTTTCTCATGGGTCCTAGGTTTTAGCACCTGGCTCTCTCGGTGTGGATGGAGCAGAATCTCCACTCGCTAAACCCTGAGTTGCTGTGGGTGTGCAGCGCCGAGCCCCCGTGAGCTGGACGTAACGCCTTTTCCCTTGTCTCCACCAGTGGTCAGGGAGTTGTGAAGATGGACGTGCAACCAAAGTGCGTGGCTGTCGGCCCTGGAGGCTACGCTGTAGTCGTGTGCATCGGGCAGGTACGGTCCACTTCAGTTTGGCTGGAAGGAGTGGCAGGGCAGCTGGACGCTGCTGGCGGGCGGCCGCATCTGACATGTATCCTCCACCGGCGTCCTGTTCGGTGGGAGCTCTGATGCATGTCTGTCCGAGCACCCCTTGCATGTGTGTTCACTCAGTCTGGGAGGCACAGGGTCCTCCCCATTATACACATAAGGAAACAGGCACCGGGAGGGTAAGTTCTTGCTTGGGGTCTGCAGCTGGCAGAGGGCACAGCTGGGATTTGAACCCAGGCAGCCGTCAGGCATCAGCCTCCTTGTGTGTCTGTCAGCCCTTGGGGCCTGCTGGGGGCCCAGCAGGAGCAATGCTGTCTTTCCAGCCCTGAGCCTCGGAGCTGTGTGACTCCATGCATGTTCCTCACCTTCTCTGAGCTCTGGTTTTCCGCTCCCTGACAGCTCACAGGGAGGCTTATGAGGAAGTACACGTGAGGCTCCTTGGAGCCTTGCAGGTTCCTTTTGTAAACGAGGCTGAGGTGGACAGTGATCTGGTGACTTCCCCAAGGCCACACGGCAGGGCGCACCCAGGGCCAGAATGGGATTTGGAATCCCAGCTCTGCAGCCTGGGTTCTCATTCAAGGCAGGTCATCCCCACACCTTTCCTTTGGAATTTCTGGAACGAAGTGCCCTTGCCTGAGACCCTGGCATGACCACTGACTGCATACAGCATACTGTTCCGAATGAGGTGGCATCTGTCAGTAGACCCGGGCATCTCCGGGTATAGATCAGGGAGGGCAGGTGTGATCGAGCCCCTGATGGGAGGAGAGACAACCCTGCTGAAGAAAGCCGCCATGCAGGGTCCGCCACCCCTCCTCCATTCGGTGCACTTAATTGCTCCGGGTAGGCTGGTTTTGTGTGTGTCCTAGATAGCAGGAACTTCTGCCAAGCAATTACTGCCAGCAGCCTGGATGGTCAGTGGGGGAACGGTTGGAATGAGTGTGCGGAGAGCCATAGCAGCATGGGGGCTGGGGGGGCTCTGAAAGGCAGCCTTCTAGAAGCACGGGGGCTGGGCTGCCTCTTCATGGGGTAGGCTCCGTGTCTCGGGCCCCAGTTTACTGTCCTGAAAGGCCCTCCAAGGCTCACGGCGCAGGAGTGCACGATTGTTCTGTGATGTGCCACTGCTACCCTGGCTCTCTGCCCGCCCTGGGTAGGAGGCTTCTGTAGAACCCCTCCTTGCAGGTCCGAGGGTCAGCAGAATGTGCTGGGAGGGGCCCGTGATTTTAGCTCAGGAAACAGCTAGGTTCACGTCTCACCTCTTAGGCAAGTGGCAGCAAATGCTTGTACCCCTGGTGCTTAGCTGTCGGATGGGTAAATCCACTTCCTGAGTCATCCAAGGGGCTGGCGAATGTTTCTCAGCCTGCGTTTTCAATAGTAGATCTTATCAAGGGTGCTGCCACCTGTCTGCCTGGGGGTGGGGGTGGGGGCCTGCCTGCCTTTTGTGGGGCAGCTGGTAGCTTGGGCAGGGGTACAATGGGATGAAGCCAGAGCTGTCACAAATCTAGGCCATGCTGTCTGGGAGTAGTCCAGTGAGCTAGGAGCAGGAGGGGGAGAGGCACGTTGGGGGAGGGCACAGAGGGCCTCTTCTGTGAGCACCAGAGGGCAGAAGGTACCAGGTGGTAGCCAGGGATTCTGAGTCCCAGCTTGGTTTTGAGAGTTGTAAGGTTTTGGGCCTGTGATTCTCTCTGTACCTTGTTTTCTCCTCCATTACAGGGGTGGGGGAGGCGGTGATCCTGTCATCTCCAGGGGCGGAGTGTGTGTAGTACTATTAGCATGTGGCACACGCTAAGTGGAATTTAGCTGCTATTTTTGTTTGCTTTTATTAAGGACTTTTTTTATCCAGGGAGGCTGAGGCTTAGGACAAAGCTGTCCCCACAAGCAGTATGCGGCTGTGGGAGGATCATGCCCTAGTTTGTCTGTGTGCAGGTCCTCATAGGGTCTGGACACCGGCACACCTCAACCCCGCCTGGGGACCCTGTCCTGCGCCAGCTGGAGTCAGGGGGAAGCAAGCAGGTGCTGGCTGGGGAAAGCCCGCATAGGCGCGGTGGGCTGGGTGCCTCCAGCCGTCTTGCTATCACCATCTCCTCCCACCCTGCTTCCAGGGACGAGGCGAGCTCTGGTGGGAGGCTGGTTGGGAGCAAGGAGCTTCTGTGGACCTGGGGCCCAGCTCTGCTGTCCGTTCTCAGCACCCACACCTGGGACCCTGTTTTCTGTCTGGAAGACGGGTACCAACAGCGTCTCCCCAGCTGTGGGAGACGCTCACAGGGGCGCACACAGGATGCTTTATGTGCTACGGGGAAGATCTGCAAAGGGGGTTTCTTTAGACCTGGAAAGCCAGAACTTAGAATCCTGCACTGTTCATTCCCTGTGTTGCTTTACAGCCTTGTTCTTCACTGTGTGAAGAAACGCTTGTGTTCTCTAGAACCTCATGAGGGTGCCGTCCCACAAAGCTTGTTTACTGGGTAATGAGAGGAAGGGAAGTTCAGGTGTCCAGTGTCTTCCTGAGAAGTCCGTGCTCGTGGTGATGACAGCAGCCCATCCTTACTATGATTCTGTGACTAGGCACAGTCACTGTCCCTGACGGCTGATGAGGGAGGAAGTACCATGCAGGGTCACAGGGCCCCCACCTCCCGCAGGCTCCGGGTCGGAGCCCGTAGCTGGGCCGAGCGGTCTGTCCCCAGCCTCAGCACCCTGTCCCGGGCCTTGGCACCCTGACCGCCGTCTATGATTTTCAGATCGTCCTGCTCAAGGATCAGAAGAAGTGCTTCAGTATCGACAACCCAGGCTACGAGCCCGAAGTTGTGGCAGTGCACCCCAGCGGTGACATGGTGGCTGTCGGGGGCACGGTGAGTCCCTGTCCCTCACATCCTCTGCCCCTGGCTGTCAGGAGGTTTGGGGGTGACATGCGCTGTGTGAGTGTGGAGCTGTCCCGAGGTAGAACAGGAGGGAAGTGGTGGGAGAGCAAGGGTCCAGCCCTGAGCAGGGGCTGGTCTGGGACGGCGCCGCTCGGCCGTCAGCCGCATGAGTGCTTGGGGCATACGTGACCTCTCTCACTGAGCGAGGACCTGCATGGGTGAGCTGGGCTGGCTGGTTGCAGGTAGGACTCTGGCTAGAAGGTTCCTAGCACTGGCGAAGCAGCACTAACGCAGTGGTTCAGGGCTTTCCTTCACTGCAGACATCTGTCCTGCACGGTGTGGACTCCTGCTCCCCTCAACTGAGAGCCGCAGGGACCCAGTGGTCCCTGCCTACCAGGCCGAGTCCTGAGTGCTTTACAGACCAGCCCCCTTTGTCCCATCCGGCCCCAGGGGCTCAGGTGCCCTGACAGAGGGGTTCTGCAGCCTAGATGACAGACCTTCACGCCCGCCAGGAAGGAAGCCAGCATTGAGCAGCACCTGCCGTACCAGAGGCCAGCCCAGGGGTCACCTGCAGGTGCCTCCTATGAAACCACCTGCTCCCCAGACGCTCAAAGACCCCTGTGGCCAGCTGCCCACCAAGAGGCCCATGGCCGTTCTCACATAGCCACATGAAGGCTGATGAAAGGCTGGTACGTGGGCAGCGCTTTGCCCGGTACCTGGCCTGCGGGATGCGTCAGCTCTGCGCTCGCTGGCCACTCCAGTTGCTCACCAGGCGGTCCCGCCTCCAGCCTCAAATCATCCTTGATACCCTGCATCCAGCCTGTAGGAGGACCAGCCAGACAGGCCACTGGGTGTTCTGACTGCAGGTCAGAGTGCCTGCTCAAGTGGGTGAGGGAGCCCATGGACGCCAAGTCAGCCACCACTGCCCAGATACAGAGGGCAGGGCTCGTCGTCCTTGCATCGTAGCTTCTCATCTGCTGTCATCCTTGGTGGCAGTAAGACGTGGGCTTTACCATTTTGCACCCACGTAAGCTGTTTCCAGGGTCAGATGCGTCCTGTCTGTGGCTGCTCCTCCATGGAGTGCTGCATCTCCCTATCACGCAGCCCCACCTGGACTGGGCAGCAGCCTCCCTGGTTCCCACGGGTTCCTCGGCGCTGCTCTCCTGCACGTGCTCTGCCCGGACGCTGTCCCTATAGGCCTGCACCTCAGCAGTGCTGCTGGTCCCTTCGGGGCCCGTCACCCTTTCTTGCCCAAATACCTGCCCTCTGGCATGTCTTGAGAAACAGCCTTCCCTTTTTCAGAGAGTTGTTCATAGCTGTGGTCCTGGGGCAGGAGGTCACAGTGAGACGTGGGGTTTGAACCTGGTGTTCCCCCTTGCAGGGCCGTAGCACTGTGCCCTGCTTCTTTCTTTGACCTTTTACTTTTTTTCACTTGAAAAGAGATGACTATCTCGTCCCCTCAGCTACCACCTCAAGGTCTTGGCAGCTCTCGTCTTCCTGGTGCTCTGCGAACCCTGGGCCTGTGAATCTCCGTGATCACACAAGACACATCTGTGCTTGTACCAAGTTTCCCCTTTGTCCCGCACACACTAGTGGTCTCCATTGATTTTCATGGCATTCCAGCAAGTGGGTGTCCCATCACTTAGCCTGGTGGTGGACATTGGTGGCTTGTGCCTTCCGTGATGACCTCTGTGTAGTCTGTGAACATAGCCATTTCCTTCCTTGGAATGGTTTTCTTGTGGGCAGTTTACTCGCAAGACCTGGAGCCCAGACTCCGCTGCGGGTAGGCATCAGGTGGGCTTGTCACTTCCAGGGCATCTGTGCTCAGAAACCCTGCAGGGCCGACTGAGCTGTTCCTCTTGTGTTAGAGGCAGAGCCAGGGCTGTTTCGTGGACATAGCTGGGAGACCTTGGATTAACTTTGCCTCTCTTAGAGCTCAGCGACCCCAAGAGGGCAGGCTGGTCCTCGATCGGCCTCCCAGGGCAGCCTTGGGCACTCACAAGTACACCATCTGTCCCTCTTCCTTCTGTCTGCCCATCATTTTTCAATCCCAGAACCTGGACAAGGCTCTGGAGGCATGAAGTTGGGTATTCCCTGGCCTGGAGGGGAGGTGCCCAAGGGGTGTCAGCCTGGCTAGGCTCCCAGCACAGGCGGAACTGCCAGCAGAGCTGTCAGATACCCCTTCAGAGGCTCCGGCCAAGGAGAGCTGGGTAGAGACAGATCATCCCATGGGCATCCTGGGCTCCAGGGGACAGCCCATGGGCTGAGTGGCACAGGCCCTCTAAAAGAGCAGGTGTGCCTTCCCTGTGAAGAAGTGCCTGGGTCACGACAAGGATGGGAGACAGCAGGCTGGACAGAGGGGTCTTGGTCAGAGAATGAATCCGTTCCCAAAGGAGCCTGCTGGGTGCTGAGAAGGGCCATGTGGCCGGAGGGGACAGAGCCAGACCAGGGGCCCTCACTGGAGCGCTTACACATGTATAGGTGGTTCTCCATGTCTGGCCTGTGGACACCTGGATTAGAATTTACTGGAGTGTTTATGAAAAAGGGCAGTCTTTTTTTTTTTTTTTTTTTAAAGATTTTATTTCTTTAATCTGAGAGACACAGAGAGAAGGCAGAGACATAGGCAGAGGGAGAAGCAGGCTCCTCACAGGGAGCCCGATGTGGGACTCGATCCTGGAACCCCAGGATCATGCCCTGAGCTAAAGGCAGTTGCTCAACCACTGAGCCACCCAGGCATCCCAGGGCAGAGTCTTGAACACCCAAACATGCAGAATCAGAATTGGGGCGCCTAGCATTCAGCATTGTAGTGACCTTCTGGAGTAATTTTTCATGCACTGCTGAGTACTCCGTGGGAGCTGCTGAGAAGTCTTAGGGGGGCGTCTGGAGCGTGTGCGTGTGTGTGGTGTGTGTGTGTGCGCGCACATGTGTACACTCGTGTGTGTGCTCCCCCAGTGAGCACATCGGGAAGTGACTCACCGCCCCTCTGTCCTGCAGGACGGGAATGTCCGCTTGTACTCCATCCTGGGCACCACGCTGAAGGACGAAGGCCGGGTCCTGGAGGCCAAGGGCCCCGTGACCGACGTGGCGTATTCCCATGATGGCGCCTTCCTCGCTGTGTGTGATGCCAGCAAGGTGGTCACGGTGTTCAGTGTTGCCGACGGCTACTCGGTGAGTGGGTGGGCTGCAGAGAGCACGGCTTCTCCCTGCTGTCATCAGCATTTGCAGAAGAACTTGTGGCTTCCTTGCTCTTGGAGCTGAATGCTGTGGGACGAGGCGGCGTACCCTGTTGTCCAGGACCTGGTGGTTTTGTTAGTGGTGTAGAACAGCCTCCGGGAAGTTAGGGCCCTGGGCGGCAGCGAGGCCTGCTGTGAAGACAGGCTGGTTGGTCCACCTGGGCTGTCTGGCTAAGTGACTTCCTGGCTTTGGGGACCTGGTTTTCTTCGCAAGTCTCATTGCCATTTAAAGTCTTGTGAAGATGAACTCAGATCATCCCGGCACAGCCTCGTGTGGGGGCACTGGGCAGTGGACTGGTGAGGGCAGACCAGGGTGCAGAGACACCTGGGCGTGGGAGGGCAGCCGAGGGACGAGAGCCTTCCATTTCATCGTGGGACAGACTTGGCAGTCTGGTTCACAGACTGAGCTTTGTTAGGGGTTCAGTCACTTGTTGGCCAGAGTGGGGGGTTGCAGGATGGAGGGTCTCCGGTCCCTGGGCCCTGCACCCCATCGGTCCCCCAGCACTTGGATGGTTTTGGAATGCAGCAGAGGCAAAAGAATTCACCACCCAGATCTTGCCATTAACATCTCCCTGTGTTAGGTTACCCATCCGATAATCTCAATTCTGGGTGTACTTAAAGTAAATTATAAGCATCCATACACTTCCCCATAAATTCTTGTGCTTATATGTTATTAACTAGAGTTGAGGGTTTTGGGGTTTTTTTTGTTTGTTTGTTTTTAACCTATCTGATGCTATGATGTTAATTCTGACAGAAGGAGCAAGTGAATGCAGGACATAAACCTGTAGCCGGGACCTCCATCGGCCTAATGTCCCGCCTCCCAGGAGGTTTCCTTCTGTCCCTTAACTGCATTTCTCAGATTTTGTGTTTAACTCATTTTAAGTGATTTCCTTCATATACAACTGAAGTCTTGTTGAGGGCATGCCAAGTCAGCAGTCTACAGAGTGGGATCAACACAGCACAAAACAGGCAGACTGGAGAAAGAAAATCATCAAGTCGACCCTTTCTGGGGATTAAGAAAATGGAATGCCCTGAAGAGAAAGCATTCCTAAAGCGTCCTTGCCCAGCTTGCAGAGTCCTCGCTCTGGGCTGCAGAGTAGTGGGTGGGTGTCGGGTAGGGGGGCCGGCCTCCCTCTGCTGCCCCAGACACTCACTGAGTGCCACCCACCCTAGGCGGGGCCTCCTTGAGCCCTCATGTCTGCACTGCTCTGTCCGCTGGCTGGGCCGAGCTCCGTGAAGGAGAGTGGGCACACCTGGCACCGCAAGCTGTGTGCTGTGATGGAGGCCCTCTGGGCTCCTGGGGCCGTAGTTGCTGCTGCCTGATGCTGGGCCGCGCCCTCCTGTGCCTCATCACAGAGCAGTGGGCGCCTCGGGTCCTCATGAGGCCTCCGTGAGGCGTGCCAGGTGCCTGGCAGAGAAAGCACTGCATAAACGTCGGCCCTGGTGGTGGTCACTGCGGGCCGGGGGAGATGACCTGCGCCACTCCGGCCCAGACCCTGACCTGCTACATCTCTGTTCTCAACCCGCCACTAGGAGAACAACGTTTTTTATGGACACCACGCGAAGATCGTCTGCCTGGCCTGGTCACCAGACAACGAGCACTTTGCTTCCGGTGGCATGGACATGATGGTGTACGTCTGGACCCTGAGTGACCCCGAGACCAGGGTCAAGATCCAAGGTGACTCTCGCTTCTGCCTCGGCTCCTTAGAGAGGCTGTCCCCGGGGCCCGAGGGTCCCATCTGTGCTTCTGGGCTCTTGTTCTGCGGGCCCCTACTAGACCCTCAGAGGGATGGAGGACGTGCGTGTTCCTAGCGTGTGGGCAGGTGGTCTCTGTACCCCAGGCACATGCCTTAGCACATGGAGGGGGGGGTCCCTCTTGATGTCTCTTTCTTAGTCCATAACAAAGTACCGCAGCTTGGGCAGCTTATAGACCACAGAATTATTGCTCATGGTTCTGGAGGCTGAGGGCCCAGATAGGGGGTGGGCAGTCCCAGACTTCTCATGGAGCCTCCCACACAAGGAAGGGCGGTGCTCCACGGGGCGCGTAATGAGGCACTGATCCCCTTCGTGCTCTCAGCTCTTTCTCGGCATACAATTTTGAGGGGCAGACACAGACATTTTAGACCCCAGCACTCCTCTCCCCCGCTCCACCCCTGAATTAACTTGCTGACCAGGTTCTCTCCACAACCGACAGTGCCCAGTCGGAGTGTAACAGAGCCTCATGTGCACTTCCCTTTTTTTTAGCAGCCCCATTCAAGAATAGTCTCACCTGTTTGTTTGTTGGTTTTTTTTAGATTATTTTTATTATTTTTATTTTATTTTATTTTAAGATTTTATTTATTTATTCATGAGAGACACAGAGGCAGAGACATAGGCAGAGGGAGAAGCAGGCTCCTCATAGGGAGCCCGATATGGGCCTCCATCTCAGGACCCCAGGATCACACCCCGAGCTGAAGGCACATGCTCAACTGCTGAGCCACCCAGGCATCTGTTTTTTTTTTTTTGTTGTTGTTGTTGTTTTGGGTTTTTTTTTTAATAGTAAGTTTTATTTAGCCCAACATATATTTTCTACATGTAACATTTCTTCTACATTTCTTCTATGTTTTTCTACAATAACTCACTTCAAGGGCTCTAGTCACATGTGGCTCGTGGCCCCAAGAGGGACTGCACCTGTCCAGGGTGGATCAGAAATCTTCCTGTCCCGGTGCCACCTGTGACCGCACTTCTCTCCTGAACCACTCCTCCCTGGCCTTCATGTGCTGTCCACTCCCCATCGTCCTTATCTACCAAGTGGGCAGCCTTTGGCATTAATACAAATGGGATGATTTCTATTTAAAAATCCATCTGAGTCCACCTCTAGGCCCCTGGCACCTGCTGTGGAGAGAGGGCACGGGCAGGCTGCAGCCCCAGCCGGATGGGAGGGCCAGGCTGGAGGCGGCACAGGACACGTTGTCTGGGGCCTGCTGGTGTGTGAGGCTTCTAGTAAGACCCAGCAAGGTCACGATGCAGCTGGAGTCTGTGGGTAGAGGCGGAAACCTGAGGGGGAATCTGGTCATCTCTGGTGCACCTCTTACAGGGGGGATTTCTCAGGGTATTCTGGTCACTGGTCCACTTCTTATAGAGGTTTCTCAGCCTTTATTCGTTGTCTCCCCATCGTATTACAGCAGATGGACGAGGAAGCTGTGTATTTTCTGTGCATTGTTGCTTTATGCATCAAAAGAAAGACTTTTCACCCCTTTGTGGGAGGAGCAGTTTATCTCCCAAGGGACGTTTCTGATTGTCGGGATGGTACTGTGTCTGGGAGGGAGAGCAGGGATGCTGGGCTGAGAAGACCTGCACCCACCTTCCATCTTCCAGATGCTCACCCTTCTGTGAAGAGGGCCAGGGGTCTGATGAACAGCAGCCCACAGTCAGCTCTGAGGGCCAGTTGTTGGTGTTGGCACAGCTTGTCCTGTGCCCCTAGTGTGGGGCAGTGGGGGAGCGGAGATGCTGGGCTTCCCTTAAGTGCCTGCTTTCTCCCTAGATGCACACCGGCTCCACCACGTCAGCAGCCTGGCCTGGCTGGATGAGCACACGCTGGTCACGACCTCCCATGACGCCTCCGTCAAAGAATGGACAATCAGCTACTGAGGACCCCCCTCCTTTGGACAGACCGAATCAGGGACTAGAGCTTAACCGCAGCAGAACACATCATTTCTCTAAATATTTCTGTAATGCGCCCCCATGCCCCCCACCCGCTCAGGAGGGAGGGCCTTCACTCGAGTGCCCTCGTCTCTCTGCAGGGTGTTCCTATCTGTACACGTCCTTCTGAAAGCTTTAGACAGTGACAGTTTGCACATGAAAAATAAAACAAGCACTTAAACAACTTGTGGAGCGTAACTAAAACCCCCCACCCAGCCCAGCCCCGGTGCAGAACATTCCAGAGGCAGAGCCTCCAAAGCACACAGACCCACCCCCGCGGCTCTTGCTGTCTGTCCGGGGAGGCCACAGTGGCAGGCTGTCCCCGACCTGCAGAACGCCCTGTGCTGGCGAGACGAGGGGGCGCCCGTGGCAGCTCAGCAAGGCCTGGGGTTCTGTGTAGAGCAGGTGCCGCTCGGGGCCGGGGCCCGTGTGCCACACCATGTGGCGGCCTCCGCGGCCAGCAGGGCACACTCGTGAACCTTGTATTCACTGTCAGTTTTTGTGCTTGATTTCTAAGAATGGAATTGTGGGATTTTTTTTTTTTTTTTTTTTTTTTTTAATGTATCTTAACTGTCGCCTGTCCGTGTTTACAGGCTAGCGCACCGAGGGCACCGCTGTCTCCGGGTTTTCGGAGCCTGAGTTAGCCAGACCCGGGCGTCTTGGCCACTGTTTTGCTCTCCTACTCTGATGTGTTCCTGTCTTTCTTTCCTCCTTCTGCCCCCAAGAGCAAAGGTTAATTTAAAGGCAGAGGTGACGTCACTGTAAACTAACCTGTCATGGTTTTCACCTTCTTTTTTTTTTTTTTCAGTGCAGAAATTAAAAGTAAGTATAAAGCACGGTGATTTGTAGTTTTTTTGCGTGTGTTGGAATTACTGGTAAATGTTGGCTGAGAGCAATCGCTCCCTTTGCACTTGTGAAAACACTTTGAGCGCTTTAAGAGATAAGACCAAGAAGTGATTAAATGTCTTTCTCTTCACTGTGGATCGCTGACTTTGTGTGGCGGGGGGCCTGCGGGGGAGGGGATGTGGAAAGCTGTGTCGGACCCTGTGGCTTCTCCCCGGCCTGCAGCCTCAGAGGTATACGGTTCAGGAACCCGAGTTAGGAGAGAGAAACCCCAGGAAGGGACCGTGACTTCTGGATCCTCATCCCAACTGCCAGAATGCTGTGTGACCCAGGCCACCTCACCTCCCTTCTCTGGGCCTAAACTTGATTGTAAGCTGAAGACATTGTACCAGATGTACCTAGATCCCACCTGATACTCCGTTCTGGGGCAGGCTGTGCCTTTTTTGGTACTACCTTCAAAAGTAAGGAATAACATGCATTTAGGCATTGAAAAACCATTCCCAAACATTCATATTAATCATGAAAGATGATCTTGGCTAGAAAGATAACATTAACATTGTAAAGATGTCTAAATTTGTAGTTACAATAAAAAACTTTTCCCCTCCTGGTTTCATCATACTATTCTACAACTCATCTATGAAATGGACCTAAGAAAGGAAATGAGGATTAAATGTTAGTCTAACATCTGGAGCTGGAGCCGCCACAGACGATTCCAGAAGTGTACTTCATGCCTGTGCATTTGGATTTGGGGACAAACGGCTTTTCATTTCACATCAATGGGAAAATGGCAAATTACTCACTGAACAGTGAAGATTCAGTTAGGAACCAATCTAAAAAAATAAGATTGCTTACTTGTCCTCACACCAGACTAAATTAAAAGTAGATCCAAGTTTTAAATTTTAAACAATGGAGTTTAAATGATACTAGGAGAAAAGTTCAGGGACTTTGTGTCCCTTCAGACATGAGTGTAAGGATGACAAAAACTATAAGGGATAAAAGATTGATGCATTTAACTTTTTTTTTTTTTAAGATTTTATTCATGAGAGACACAGGCAGAGAGAGAGAAGCAGGCCCCATGCAGGGAGCCCAATGTGGGACTCGATCCCAGAACCCCAGGATCACACCCTGGGCCAAAGGCAGTCCACTGAGTCACCCAGGGATCCCCCTTGACTAATTTTTAAAAGTGTATTGAGGCAGAAAAAAACCCCTTGGTAAACAGATTTTTAAAACATGGCAAATGGCACACTTGCTACACATGCGAGGCCAAAGGCTGTATGTGTTTTGATGCTCAGCATAATTTCCCTTGAGTACATGGCATTTTTCAAATGGAAGTTTATCCATACATGGGAAGTTTTCAAAATCTGTGATGGAAAACTAAGTGATAAAATAATGCATATAAAGTCACCACGTTTATGGAAAAACATCACAGGTGAGGATCTTTGAAACCAACACTTTCAGATTGAGAAGACCAGTGAAGCTGAGGGCCAAGAAGACACCCACCAGCCAGCCGGGTGCCCCCTCCCTCAACTCCACTCCTCACTAGAGGCTCTTTCTAAAGCATGACTTGCCCCAAGATCCCTACTATAGGAGGGAGACCTTCATGCTGCACCCTGTGACTCTAAGGGAAAATGGAGCGTACTTCCAGGCAGGGGTTGTTAAAGGCTGGGTGTATCCATCTCTGCTTCCACCCCTGATGTCAGAGGTCACATATTCCCGGAAAGGCTTGGCCATAGATGGAGGAGGGCCAGCAAACCTGCAGAGGGTGGTGTGAACAAGTAAACCTTAATTCCATCCATCCACTGAGGTTTCATTGTTAGCACAGCAGAACCCATCCCAAGCTGACTTAACGCAAACAAAAACGAATGGTCTGCATGTGGGGACTGTTCGTGTCTACGACAGTATGCATCAACTTCCACGGGTGTAAGATGGGCGTAATGGTACATGTCTCAGGGTCGTGTAGGAATTATGTGAGATACTCCAGGTAAAGCAAAAGTCGGTTTGGCCCACAGTAAATGCAGTAACATTATTGTAGATGTAGAAGGAAGTTTGCCAAAACTAACATATAGTAGTTGTGTGGGACACTAAGTTACCATCATCAAATGGAATAATATACAATGAACTGTGACCTGTGTCCTAGGAGGAAAATCTCAGGAAGGAAATAGAGGCAGGCTTCCTGGAGTAGGTGTTCTCTTGAAGCTGGGGAGGAGGCTTTCAGAAAGCCAAACAGGAATTGGGTTGTGGCATCCTTGAAAAATATCCAAGAGTATTTAATATCATCATCCAATGTTCTTGTTTGGATTCATTCGTCTCTTCTATGGAGATAAGTATAAAATTCATATTCTTTAATACCAAAATCACTATTTTTTTTAAAGATTTTACTTATTTGAGACACAGAGACAGGCAGTGGGAGAAACAGGCTCCATGTAGGGAGCCGGACATGGGACTCGATCCCGGGTCTCCAGGATCACACCCTGGGCTGAAGGCAGCGCTAAACCGCTAAGCCACCAGGGCTGCCCTATTTTTTTTTTTTTCTATTCTTGCATTAAGCCCCAGGTTTCTGTGAGAATCCTGTTTTCTGATTTACCCCTGGCTATCACAATCCTGTCTAATATCAGGAGTTAGCAGCCACTAGGAAACAGAAACTGAGAAGGGAAGTTCTTTTCATAGGTTTACTATAAGCCAGGATTGCAAGGGGTGCAGGACACAGAAAATCTCAGGAGAGGAAGAGGAAACAGCATCAACAATATACAGCTTTCCCCGAGATCTGAAAGTACAGCGTGGCTGTGGAACTTTTCCTGAGCTAAAATGGCCAAAAGCAAAGAAAGTTACCATTAATCTCTCCGATTTTTTTTTTTTTTTTTTAGCATTCCCAGACCCCCAAATAAGACCTCCCTTAGGTGCTTTTCTGCTACTTAGGACACACCTTGCTGACATGCACACGGCACGGGGAGGTGAAGCGGGATGCTCACACACAGCTCAGCTGGCCGGGGCGGAGATGCTGAGTGTACTTCCCCAGGGGGTGCGGGAGGGTGGGGGGGCGGGGGGCGCCACTCCTCGGCCAGGTGCGCGCTGCCTCCTCAAGGCTCCTCTCACTGCAAAACCAACGCTGACCGCTACTTTTTTGCTTTTCACCATTTTTCATAGAAGTGAAAATCGGTACTAATGTTGGGTTTTTCCCAAAAGCGAAGGGACATAACGCAAAGTTTGGAACAGCGAAGGGCACCTGTTTGTGCTTTCCACTTGATGAGGTGGACATTTGGGGCCATCCACTTGCCTTCCTGCTCCTTCCTGAAGACCTTGTCACTACAGGAGTGTTCCTGCTAGGTGGCTCATAATTTATTAATTTATCACCAATTTTTTATTTCTTCATGTATCATCATTTTGATAGAATCAATCCTTCTGTTAATAAATATTGATATAAATTAAAATTGTTGATACAATTAATTCCTAACTACTAACTAATTTTGAAAAGTAAAAAGAACCTTGGAAACCATTGACCTGACAGGTCCTGAGACTTTAGAGATCCCACGTCAAGGTGTGTGTGTGAAAAAACTTTCTTGCCTGAGCCAGACTAGCTCCAGTGGCCCTAAATTGGGCCTTTTAATTTGGATTCTGCTGCATTTTTTAATTGTGTATCTGATTGGTATACCTTCCACATCCTGGTTTAAAAAAAAAAAAAAAGAAAGAAAAGGAGGAAGATGACAGCCCTCTTGCCGGTCGGACTAGCGCCCCGCAGGTAGATGGCAATCACGGTGGGGGAGATGGGGGAGCCACTCGATCAGTTCACACCACAAAGCAGGTCTTTCCAGCCTGGTGGGTGGGTCAGTACTCTCTGTCCCATGTTCAGGCATGCGGAATCGAACTGGAGGCCACGTGGTTTGCAGGGACTCAGGACACAGAGTGCTGGAGCTGGCTGCCCCCGCAGGCCTCAGGCTGAGCACCCCAGAGGGCAGGTGCTACTGCTGCCCGAGGACAGAACAGACCGTGGGGCCGAAGTGAGCAAAGGGGCCTGGAGGCTTGGCAGAGCAAAGGAGGCCGCCGTTGGACAAATTGAGCTTGAAGCCTGCAGAACCAGAAATAGTATATTCCCAGGACACACCTTCAGCATCAGATGCTGATCAGAAGAACATCTGTGAGTTCTGGATCTGCCTCCCCTCTCAAGGGATCCGGGACAAGCTAAGCGTCCACCCTGAGCCTCCAGATATAGAATGGGCATGGCGAGATGCAGGGAAGCCAGATTTAGGGGTGACCTGTATGAATAGTAGGGTGATTGAGGTACAAATGCAGGGAACAATTATCAAGGACTTTATCCAGGATGTGTATTCTTGTATAATAAATAAATTAGCTCGAACTAGTACAACCTTCACAGAAGATCTTATTCTATATCCCCCGCTTCTCCCAAAAGAGACTGAAAGAAATATTGGCTGGAACCATTGTGTGGCCACGTGGAGAGCCACATAAGCAGTCCGCAGGTGAAGACTGACACCATCTTACTGGCAACTGAATTATAAACATCAGCTTTCTTTCTTTTTTTTATTTTTTAAGATTTATTTATTTATGTATGTATGTATGTATGTATGTATGTATGTATGATAGACATAGAGAGAGAAAGGCAGGCAGAGACACAGGAGGAGGGAGAAGCAGGCTCCACGCCGGGAGCCCAACGTGGGACTCGATCCCAGGACTCCAGGATCGTACCCTGGGCCAAAGGCAGGCGCTAAACCGCTGAGCCACCCAGGGATCCCCTCAGCTTGCTTTCTTATGATGTGGTCATGGATTAGACTTCCCAGCATACCAAGGATGATAATTCTGAGATATCTTATTTTTTAAGGGACTAGGAAGTGGGAAGTTCACCCTTCTGGTCGCTCCAGGAGAACCACAAATGGCCTTGTCTTCCGACTTTTTGTTTACCCTAATGTCCTTTCCATGACATGAAAGCAGGGCAAGCAATGTACCCCAAATAGCTTGTATTTTTGACAATTATGCTTTCTTTGATTTAATCCTTCCTTCCCTGGCTCCCTCCTTCCTCCCTTCCTTTCCTTCTCTTCCTCTCTTCTTCCCACCTTCTTTCCTTTCCATTCTAGCATCCAGTTCATTGGGTATGGGAAACACCACCAATAATATTTGAAGGTTGCAAGTACTGTTCATCAAAATGAAGCCAATACTCCAGGTCTGGCCAAATGAAATGGCCGCACAGCACAGTCCTTGGGCTGGGAGGAAGCTGCATTTATCGCCGTCTTAGCTACAAGATGCAAACACATTTCTGGGTTTAGGTGTCACGGACATCCTAGAGAAACACCACCCATTCACTTCTTGACACAGAGATGTACCAATTCTTTGGCTTCTGCTGATACAACTTGTGAAATCTCTGACCAGTTCTTACCTGTTCCAGTCTTTTCATCTTGCTTTCAATCAGAGCAAGTTTCTCCCAGACAGCTTTCGCTGCTGCCACTCTGCACAAGCAATGTCAACGCCAGCCCTCCAGCAGGCCACGTGCCCACATCTGGCTCTCTTGGCCTCGACACTATTGACAGTTTGGCTAGGATGCCTCTGCATTGTGCTGGACTCTCCTGTCCACCTCAGGGTGTGTGATGGTGTCCCTGGCCTCTACATGCTGGATGGCAGTAGCACCCGTGCTTCAGCTGTGATGATCCCAAATATCTCCAGACATTGCTAGTTCGGACAACAGGGTCCCTTTTTATTTTGAAAGAGCTAGAGATTTCTTGTTAGGAAGAAGAGCTTTACAACTCCGTGATCCTAGCAGCTTAATTCTCTGAAAAAGAGCATGAATAAAATATTTGACTTCTTCATTCATTCATTCATTCATTCATTCAAAATCCACTCAATTACTTATTCACTCATGTATTCAACAAAATATTCATTGACCGTATTACATACCAGGCAACACATTGAGCTCTAGGAACATACTCAGGTTTGAGGTTAAAACACTGTTTGTCTTGTTTCACTGGGTTTCTAGAGAAGTGAGGGTGAGTGTAAACAGTAGTGTTCTGGTAGAGGACACTCAAGGAGGGACATAGGGCCCAGCCAGGTGGGTGGGGTGGGTGGGGTTTAGAACCTGCCTTCCATGTGAGGAGCCTGGCTCCTTTAATAACCACCTCTCACTCCCCCTGCCTGCTTCCACGTGGAAGCCCTTCTCCCATTTCTGGAGACCTGCAGGTGTCTCTGTTTCTGCCACCCCTGTTGTAGTGCTCAGCTGAAAACAGTAGAGAGCAGGTTGAGATCATGGCTGGGCCAAGGCTAAGCCAGCCTGCTGAGATCACTGGAATCTGGAAGGGTAACTGGCTTCTGGCAGAGAGACCAGGGAAGCAGCGCATTGGCCAACACGACAGGCAGGCCCTCCTTCCCACACCTCTGCTACTTTCCCAGCATGAAGTCCTGTTTCCTGGCTTTCTGACCTCAGAGAAGTTGGCTGAATTAATGGCAAAATGGCCAGAGTTGGCTAAAAAGGATGGTTTTTCTATACCTGGCCTTTGTTGTCAGACCTGCTGGGCACCTCAGGAAGAATGCCATCTCTCTTACTTCCTGCAAGCCACTTCCGTCATTAAGAGCGTGGGGGAAATGGCTTTGCAATTAGTATCAGGTGAGTTGGAAGGGTCAGTTGCTCCCCATATGGACAACCCAAGGTCCCATACAAATTCCTCCTTGCCAGCAAATAAATGGATGTTATTTTACTAGCTCATGGTTGGGATGAGATAGGGCTTGGTTGATGGGGCACAGTGACCTGGCTTCCCACTTTCCCAGACCGATCAAAGCTTCCCTTGTCTCAATTTCTTCTCTTGGGAAAAAAGTAGTAAATTACAAAGATTTGTTCCAAAGAGGTGCTAAGAGGTAGTATAAATTTAGTTTTCTTATTCTCCCCATTTCCCCAAGTCACTTAGCTGGTATCTCACTGTAAGCAAGCTCGTCCCCACTTGTACCCCAAGTAGCGTACCCCAAGGAAGGGTCAACTCAAGGGAATGTGTTTGCTCACATAATGGGGCTTTTAGCTAAGTAGAGTTTCTCAAAGTGTGAATCCAATACCACCTGCATCAAAACTCCTTCTAAAAACATGGATTTCCACTGTGTGGCAGTGTCTACTGGAATTAGACACATACCTACTCGGTAGCCCAACGATTCCACACCCAAAATGTAGAATGAAAGTCTACATTTAGCAAAAGATATGGATAAGAACATTTGAGCAGTGCTATTCAAAAAAGCCACAAGCTGAGGTCCGCCTGGGTGCCATCAACAGAAGAATGGAGGGGTTGTCCACATTCAGGGATAAAAGTGAACCAGTTACCCTTCCAGGTAACAACCTGGAATTCATCTTGTAAACATGTTGTGGAGCAGGAGAAACTAGACACAAAAGAGTGAATACAATATAGTTCCCTTTATGTGAAGTTTAAGAACAGACTAAGTTATCCACATTGACAGAATAATGGCTACTTGGAGCGAGGGTAGGGGTTATTGATTGGGGAGGGGTCTTTGGGATGCTGGAACTGTTCTTCACCTGGATCTGAATGGTGGTTAGACAGATATATACATATGTGAAAAAGCATGCATACAAAGTAAGCATTCAGCATACATGTATGCTGGAATATTACCTGTATACCAGATGTATTCTAGGGTGCAGATATACTATATGAGCATACGTGTATCATGTGCATTGAGCTCTATGCTTAAGACTTACAAACTTTACTGTTTGTTTCACACACACTTCCCAGCTTCATTCCAGACCTGCCAAAATGAGAATCTCTCAGTATGGAGATTGGGAATCTGCTTTTTGTATATTCAGTGGTATTGATCACCGTGAAAGTTGACGACCAGCATCGTAGGCTGTGGAGCATGTGAGAGAAGTGGTTTCGTCATTTCCACAAATCATACCGGAACCCCTTTTCCCATCTGGGTTAAAATGTTTTGAAATTCTTGTAAGTTGGTCATTTGGGAACAAGATTGGCATGAGATTTCTCACCTGAAGATCTCATACTAGGATCCCGTAAATAAGATGGTCTCAATCTCCACCCAGGACAGAAGTCACACTCTCATGGAAATTTAGACAGGCAACTCTTTTCCACATTTCCTTAAAAATGGAAAATTGAAACCAACCATGTCTTTCTAAGTCTTAATGGATAATAATACATATTTATGTATTTTAAATTTATAATCAGTCTGTATGTGAATCTGGGTTCTTGCCTCTTCCCTCCACATGCTACATAATCCCCATGTTCAGCATTATTAATAAAAAGAGGCAGGTAGGGCTCTCTTCTTTATGTGGTTTCATTGGATCCTTAAAACAATTCTGTGAGCAAACCTGAGACTCAGAAGGATGAATCAGCTTGGCAAAGGTACACAGCAAACAAGTAGTGTCTCTGGGATTTCACCCTGATGTGTCCAACTCCACTAAAAACTACTGTTGCATTACTGGGAAGAGTCTACAATTCCAGTATTGTTTTTATTTGTTTTAACTTAGAGCCATGAGAATTTATCTTTGTCATTAAAGGCTCTAAGTAGGGCAGCCCGGGTGGCTCAGCGGTTTAGCACCGCCTTTGGCCCAGGACGTGATCCTGGAGACCCGGAATCGAGTCCCATGTCATGCTCCCTGCACGGAGCCTGCTTCTTCCTCTGCCTGTGTCTCTGCGTCTCTCTCTGTGTGTCTCTCATGAATAAATAAAATCTTAAAAAAAAAAAAAGAAAGGCTATGAGTAAACAATCCCTTAGATGCCTGCATCTCATCCAGCAAGTGGGTACATATACTATATTTCATGATTCCTCTAATATTTACTGTTTCCATTTTTGCCATTGCAGATGTCTTGATGAATGGGTTTTAACATCAACTACTTCATTTACCATTTTTGGTTGGGAAGGATGATCACAAATGGAATAACTAGAACACATTTTTAAGATGTAGGAACAATCTTACCAAACTGCTCTCCAGAAACATTCTAATAAATTTGCATTTGGCCCAGGACGAAAACAGTGAGGGAACACCTATCTCATTCCACTGCTTGCCAACCATAACTCCCACTTTGCCAATATTTTGCTGCAATTCCACTTGCTATAGTGAGGTTGATATACTTATTATTTTTGATATTTTTACTATTTCTGCTTTTCTTTATATGAATCTCTTAGTCTTTGGATTGTCAATGTGAGCTTTTGATATGTCTCAAAAGGTTAATACTGTTTCATATTTATTGTAAATGGTTTATGGATTATTCTTTGTCTTCTAACTTTGTTTAGGTTGCTTTCTGGAAAAATGAGTTACATCTTTATGCAAATATTTTTTATGCAGTCAAATTTATCAGTAAATTTCATCATGATTTTTTATTGCTTTTAAACTAAAACAATCTTAGGAAATTTATTACCAAATGAGAGGAATATTCACCTATATGTTCTTCTGTGTTATATTCCACTTTTTATCTACACATCAACTGATCAGGAGTGCACATTTGTGCACACACAAACACAAGCATACTGCGAGGTTAGGATCTGTCTGGATATTTATTAAATAAGTAAATATAAATATTAAATAAATTGCTAATTTATTGGAAATTCCCTTTTTAAAAACAGTGTTTATGATGTTATCTTTAATTTATATTAAATTATTAGGCATAGTTGGGTCCATTTCTGGTATATTTATTCTCTCATTCCATAATCCATTCTTGTAGCAGAATTGCATTAGCTTTATAGCCTTCTAGTATCTAGTAAAAGGATCTATTTTATTTTTTTCCTTTTTCAAGATATTTTGTCATTACTTTCTTTCTATGTATTCTTCAAGATCAATTTCAAAGTTCCGTTGTCAGGTTAAAAATTACCCCATTGACCGTGTCCTTATTATTATTACAGAGTTAGTTGTGTGTGCTTGCCAAACATATCCCATTTAGTGATACTTACATAGATGGTAAATCTATGAAGAAAAGCGTAGGAAAGATCCATACAAAAATTAGGATAGTGCTTGCTTCTGGGAAGGAGGGAAGTGATGTGTTAGGAAAGGTACATTGAGTCTTAAAGTATTGGTAGCAGTCCATTGCCTCACTCGCATGGTGGTACATTAGTTATCTATTGGTAATAACAATATTTCCCCCAATTCAGCAGCTTAAAAATATATACATTTGTTGTCCCATGGTTTCTGTAGGTCTGGAGTCTGGGCACAGCTTAGGCATGTTCTCCGCTGGGCTATAATCAAGATGTGGTCTCATCTGAGGTTCTACTGGAGAAGGAGCTGGTCCCTGGCTCATGCGATTGTTGACAACACTTAAGTTTCCTACTAGCTACTGCTGAGGGCCTTAGGGTCTTGCTGGTTATGGACTAGAGGCTGCCCCTAGTTTCCAGCCATGTGGCCAACTCAGAAGGGCAGCTCACAATACAGCATATTATGGATGTTACCATCTTCTGTAACACACACACACACACACACACACACACACACACAATCACATATGCCCCCTCGCTTTTGTTATAGTCTCTATGTCTAGAGGTAGGTCACAGGTTCTACCCACACTCAAAGGGAGGGATCATACAAGAACATGAAAGCCAGATCATAGGGCCTTCTTAAGAGTCTATCTACCCTAGATGGTTACATGGGTGTTCATTTAATTATTTATTAAACTGTGTGTGTGTGTGCATGTGTGTATAATATTTCTAAACCCGTGATATGTTTCACAATTTAAGATATTAAAAACTGTAAAGTATGTTTTTTGATAAATTAGTTTGGAACTTACTGCGCCCAGGAATAGCCAAGCAAAAAGAACCTCATGGCATAGGTGACTGAATCTGAAATAAAGTGCGGAAGTGACTCAAGTGCTCAGGAGAGCTAACTTTTTCCTTTTGAGATACTTTGAAGTTGCTACAAACTCAGAAGGCGCTCTGTATTGTACTTGGGACTTTTTGAATTGTTTCAAAATTATTTCGATGCCTAGTTTTTATTTGAAAAAAAAAAAGGAAATTTCTTTAACTTAAACTAACTTGAAAGGAATTGACAAGTTTTACAATATTTACCATGTGCACAGACCATGTCTCCAAAGGTTAAATCTTCTCTAATATCCCTTAATAAAGTTTGGTGGTTGTATTCATTAACCTCCCTCACCTCTTTTGCTAAGTTTATTCCAAGTGTTTCATGTTTTTGTTGATGTTATGAATGGGATCTTTGTTTTTAAGTATGATTTCTGCTTCCTGTTGCTTTTCACCAGAAAAATGACTGAATTTTGGATATGTACCAAAATTTTTGTTAAATGACTGTTTTATAACAAAAGTCTCTATTAAATAGCTAATGGCTCTGCTCCCATATTAATTTTAATTTCTTTTTTCTTGGGTTCTCTAGGTACATCGTGGTGACATCTGGGAACTCTGGCTTTTTTTTTTTTTTTTTTTTTTTGCCTCCTCTTTACCAGTGGCTATAATCCTGATTTATGTCTCCTGGAAGCAAAGTTCTTAAAATATGTTAACCTTCAGAGTCAGATAAATCCAAGACTGTTAACAGCTTTCTTGGGCAAGTCACTTAACCTCTCTGTGCCTCAGTTTCCTCTTTTGTAGCCTGGGACCATCACGGACTTTTCTGAATTGGGTAATTGTGAAGATAAGAAAAATACCTACTTTTAGTGTAGTATTTGCCTCAAAATACAGCACATGTTAGATAAAATGTAATTGTTACTATATTTTAAGAGGAGCTTACATGAAAATGGCAAGAGACACCCGGGTTGTTAATACCGAGCCGAGTGGTGGGAGCAGGCGTAAATTGATGTATGATGTATGTTGCATTTCCTTCCTCCAAGGAGCCATGCTAGGTGCTTTCCAAGCATCTTCTTCATCAAGCAACAGCCGTAGGGAGGTGTAATGGCTATTCTAGCATCGCATAACTCACTTGGAGGGAAGTGGGACTCAAGCCCAGCCCGCCTTGCTGCAAAGCCTGTGCTCATCGCTGCTGGTCTGTTCTGAGGGGAGCATCAGACATTCATTCTGCCCAGGGGCTCTCAACTTTGGTCAAACATTAGGAGCATCTGAGGATCTCTAGCAATGCATCCATGTCTGAGCCCCACCACAGACTAAATGGATCTGGCTCTTTGAGGGTGACTCCAACATTGCTATCCTTTCAAGGCTCCCTAGGAGATTGTAATGGCCAGGGTTGAGGACCACTAATGGCTCCAGAGTGACCTCTATAACATTGACATTTCAGACAGTAATCATGGAAGTCTGGAAGTCTGGCCCCACATTTCCAGGTGAGTTCAAGTTCATCCTCCCTGTCTTTGCCATAAACGAATCCATCCTTGTTGCCTATGAGGATTGATTCTATGTACCAACATAGCTGGGCCACAGTGCCCAGATACGTGGTCAAACATTGCCCTGCATGTTTCCATGAAGGTGTTTACTGGATGAGATTAACATTTAAATCAGTACACCTCAAGTAAAGCAAATTGCCCTCCATAATGTGGGTGGGCCTCGTCTAATTAGTTGGAGGCTTTCAGAGGAAAAAGACTGACCTTCTTTGAGCAAGAAGGAACTCTGCGACAGTCTTTGGGCTTGGCCTGCAACTCTCCTCTGAGTCTGCAGCCTGCTGGTCTGCCCTACAGATTTTGGACTTGTGCTTCCACAAATCATATGAGCTGATTCCATGATACACATCCTATTGGTTCTGTTTTTCTGGAGAACTCTGACTAATCACTACCATAAAGGAAATTGACCTCTTATTCCACACAAACATAAATAAAGCACCATACTTTCATTTTCCTTTGAAAAACTGTAACTAGAGAAGGGGTCACTGAGAGCCATAGATTTTCAGTCTAGTGGAGAAGAATATAGATCACTCGGTCCAACTGAAACAGAGGCATGAAGGTAGAAATAACCCTGGAATGATTCTGCCCCTCAGGAGACAGTCAGCAGTGTCTGGAGACATTTTTGTTGTTGTCACGAGGTGGGTGGGGGATGAGGGACAGGGGTGGGGGTGCAAGGGTGCTCAGGCACCAAGTGGGCAGAAGGGCCGGCGATGCTACTAAACATCCTGAAATGCACAGAATTATTGTTTAAACATAACTACCCAAGTTGCGAAACCCTAGTTAGGATGGAGAAAGAGTTAGTCATTAAGGAAATTAGCTTCTCACCCTGTGAGAGGAAGGAGGATTGCAGTCAGATCAGGAAGGAGTCCTAACGAGGCAACAGGAGTCTGACGGGCAGACTGGACAAGTAGGCAGGACAAATATTACTGGAAGGGCCAAGCGACTTCAGGCAAACTCTTGAGAAACTGGCCCTACCGTGGAGGTAGGCCTGGGAGTCCAGCCAGCGGGAACCTCACGGGCATGATGCGGCTCAAATCAGGCTCCTAAGCGGCTGTGAGCTCAGACGCTCTCCCCAAGGCGCCAGGTCTGAGCACTCGACCAGAGGCGGTGAGTAGCTGTCTTGTGTTTTGTGGCTGCAGCTTGTGTGGTTGTTTTAAATATCGGGGAGCCCTATGAGCAGAGCTGGGCGGCCGGAGCTCTCTCTCTCCAGGGTGCTGACGACGGAGGCTTCGCATCCTCCCTTCTCGGGAACTGGGCTACTCGGGTGGCCGCCGCCTGTGATGTTCTGAACACAAGGCTGCGCCTAGACAGCCAGCGCTCAGTAAGCGTGTGCTAAAGCAATCACGAAGAAGTGGAAAAGGTGAATTCGTGATAAGCAAGTGGTACTTCAGTCCCTTCATCTGTAAGGTGGGGAGGTGGTCGTGTAAAGCCAAGCGGGATGATCGAGTGACGGGAGTGAGAGAGTTCACGTCCCGGAGGATGTTTCCAGGATGGCGTGAGAAACAAAGAAAACCAGAAAAAGCACAGCTGCAATGAGATGAATGGCAACCAGCACACACGCGACCAACGCAACAGAAGCAGGTTGGACATGCGTGTTGGAGGGCACGTGAATGTCCAGGGAAGCCTTTGAATTTACCGTGAGCTCCATGTGAGACAAGAGCCCTGCGCCGCCTTTAATGAAACTAGATTCCACTGGAGCAGAAGAGGAGCTGGAGGGAGAGGCGGAGCTGGCCTGCTCCGTCAGGCCACCACATCCTAGCCACCACATCCGAGGGCACAGCCGGGGGAGTTACAGGGACTGCTTGGCAGAGGGACCCAGGGCCCTATTCACTCATTTATTCATAGGTGCATCTGGCAAACAGGACTGCTGCATTCCCCATAGCTGCTGTAACGAATTACCCCAAATTCAGCAGCTTGAGCAACATACATTTGTTATCTTAAGGTTCTGGAGGTCAGGAGTCTGAGATGGGTGTCTTCAGGCTAAAATCAAGGTGTGAGCAGGGCCACGGTCCATTCTGGGGACTCTCAAGGAGCGTGCATGCCCTTGGCCTCATAGCTTTGTGAGGACGCTCCTATTCCTCCGCTCAGGGCTCCTTCCCCATCCTCTGAGCCGGGCGGGGGTGGGCAGGCTCCTTCCCACATCACAGCTCTCTGACTCTCTCTCCTCTGCTTCCCCCTTCCATTTTTAAGGACCTTTGTGATTACATGAGGCTCACCCGGATAATCCAAGATAATCTTCCTATACTAGGGCCAGTTTATGAGCAACTCTAATTCTATCTGCGACCTTAATTCCCTTGTGTCACGTAACCAAACCTAGCCACAGGTTCAGGGGATTCACGCGTGGAGTCATGGGTGGGGAGAGAGAATCGTCATGCAGTATTTTTTTCCTAAAGATTTTATTTATTTATTCATGAGAGACAGAGAGAGAGGCAGAGACACAGGCAGAGGGAGAAGCAGGCTCCATGCAGGGGAGCTTGATGTGGGACTCGATCCCAGGATCCCGGGATCATGCCCTGAGCCGAAGGCAGACGCTCAACCACTGAGCCACCCAGGCACCCCTCGTCACGCAATATTGCAGAAGCAGACTCGCACAGATCAAATCTGTGTCCTTTGAGGGTCAGCCGTATATCTCCGATGCACAAGGAACTTCTGGAAATTACCCAGAAAGACAGGAATGATGATGGATGAATGGGGAAGGATATTGATGAGCAAATCGCGGCTGCGGAAACAGGAAGCCCAGCTGATGCTTTGAAGAGTTTCCACTGAAGTGAATTCCCAGAGGCTTGAAGATGAAACCAATGCACCCATTTGACTGGTTCCAGTGGGAGACTGGGTGATTCACTGCTGAGTGCAGGCCCCCGTGTGTGAGGCACAGGAAAGGCTACTATTAGGGACAATGAGGTCTGAGCAGGTGATGCTCAGTGTTGGGGGAGATGCGGGCATGGGTACCAACCTCACTGGAGATGAGGATGTGGCTGGAGCAAACTTTCTGAAATTAAATAACGTCGTTATTATCTAGAGCCCAATAATTGGAGCCAAGCAAACCCTACCCCCACCCCCGAGCCCACAAGGGGACGTCTATGAGCACATTCACTGCTGTGCTGGCCCAGAGCTGCAGGCTGGCGAGGTCTCCGTCCCGGGGTAATGATTTCCTGAGTCCAGTGAAGAAGCTGGTACCATTTCTCCTATTTTACAGATGAACAAACTGAAGCTCAGGGAAGTTAGAGTCACTTGACCAAGGTCATACTGCTCATAAATGACAAGGTGGAGACTCATATCCCTGTTCCCAAGTCAGTGTATTTGTCCACGAGACCATCCTCTCATGACAGAAGGGTGGGATTGTCGAAAAGCCCTCCTTCCTGTCACTGTCAGCCCTCCTTCCCATCTTGTATTCCTTCCTTTGTTCCAGATAAAAGCAGGAGAAAAGGCAACAATGACAGGAAAGAGATCCGGAAGGAGTGAGGGTGGAGGAGTCAGTCAGTTTGCCCTCCTAGAGCTCTGACTTACCCTCACCACCCCCCATGATATTTTGCATAATAAAAATTCCTAAAAGAAAACTAACAACGAACACATATTAAAAGCCCAGTTTACATCTCTGTTGGTTGATCCTCACAGCAACCCCGTGAAAGCTTTACAGACCATAAGAACAGAGACCAGAGAGGTTAGGTAACTCACCCGGGGTCACACAGCTGGAGCAGGAAGCCCGGCAGTCGGAGGCTGTGCTCCACTCCTGCAGGAAGCTGGGTTAGTCTGGGAGCTGCGCCGTGAGGCAGGCCCACCAGCCTGGTTTGGTGCCTGCTCTGCTCCGGGCCAACTTCATTTTGGATGGGTCACTGACCCACCCCCAAGCCTTGGTTTTCGTGGCATCGGGTATGGGTAAGACGGTGTTCTCTCCTACTGTTGTTATGAGGTGTAACATCTGCAAGGTAATCAACAAATGATTGTCAGTCATGTGTCATTGTTGTGAATTAATTGCACACGTGTTCCCTCAAGGGAACAGAGCCAAAGGCCCCCAGAAGGAGCGTGGGAGGCTGTGTTCTGTGTGCGGGCCCTTTGGGGTGGCCAGAGGATCCCCAAGGAGTGGATGTTGGAGGGAGGGTGGTGATTGCATTTAGGAAGCAAGTGAAGGAGCGGGGGTTGAGGCGCCAGGCCCTGGCAAAGAGACCAGGTGGGTTCAGCTGACTTACGCGGGCCTGGAAAATCCAGCCAGGGTTGGCTCTGGATGCTTGAATGAGGGAGAAAAAGACATGGGAGAGAGCCAGCCCCCAAGCTTTGGCACCTGACAGATCTGACTTAGAGTCTCTCCTCATCTCAGCCCTCGTGTGACCTTGACACCTTCCTTAGACTTTCCTTGCTCAGACAGGGGCTCTTGATGGGTCCTTTACAAGGCACCTGGAAACTCTGGGAGATGAGCTCAGGCCTGCAGGGTGCCTGGCATGGGGCAGTGGCTTAGAAAGCCGCACCTGCCCTGCCAGCTGAGGGCCCAGAACACAGGGGTCTGAGCTCAGCTGGCCTTGGACGGAGTCTGTCCTCGTGACCACAGACAGTGGGCCCCATTCACCTGCTTGGGCTTCCTGATTTCTTCTTTACAAAACCAGGAAGAAAAACTGGTGATGTTCCTTGGCAAATCCCCCCAGGGCTTTTGGTCCACGCAGTTAATTCTTATAATAAAGACACAGTCTCTCTCTCTCTCTCTCTCTTTTTTTTTTTTTTAACTTGACTCTTAGAAGATCAAGATGGGTTTTTTAATGAAATGTTAAAAGTCAGAATTGGGAGAAAATAGCACCAGACAAAAGAGGGGAAGACTCTAAGATATTATCTGTTTCCCTGTGTTCCCATCTTGCTCCAGCACCAAAACCCAGCAGAGGAATAGAGCGTGTTTTTCAGCGGACGCATGCGTACGACAGACAGCAAGGACCAACATCGTGACTGACCTTATAAATGGAGCACTGGTTCTCTGGAGCCCTTGCAGCCTTTCCCCAAGAAGTAGCCAGTCTTCCATTTTCATACATGAGCATTTAAATAGTGGAAACAGGGAAAGGAAAAGGAGTCATCATAAAGCATCATGGGAGGAAAGCACTGGGATGGAAGAGCTTGTCAGATGTTCACTAGATGGGCCGATGGGGTGCGTTCCTATGTCCTCTTTGGGCCTCCAAGCGGACAATCTGCACGGAAGGAGCCTGGATATAATTTCCTGGCTGAGGACCTCGGCTCTGCTCTCAGTACTGCTCCGATCTCCAGGATGACAGTCACTGCCAATGATTAACAGGCAGCGCACTGGAGCAGACCCTGGCAGGAAGGTCATCTCAGTGCAGGCTCCGCGCCTGGCGGATTGCCTCTCCTTCCTCTGCACCCTGGCGCTGCACTTCTTATGACTACATTTGACTTCATAACCTGGTGTTTGTAAACATGGGTATAAGTGCTTGGTGCTCATGGTGTGGGCTGGTCCTGTCCGTATCTGAGTGCTGCTCAAGAACACGCTCCAGTAACAGTTGAACTAGCCTTTAATTGCACTTTTAGAACTAAATCACTGAACTTTTCATGGGCACTTTCTATAAGTCAGACACCATGCTGACTGTATGGGGTGTAGTAGTGACAGAGACAAACAGTCCTTGTTTGCCCCCAAACAAGGACACAGCAAACACCAGGCAGCAGACAGAATGATCAGAAAGGGTGACAAGCTCCAGGAAGGATGCAAACCAGGGACTGGATAGAGAAGAAAGGCAGGGCTTGGCACCAGTGTAGAGAGGTCCCCCAGTGCAATGGGAAGCTGGCGATGACCATACCGGAGAGGTACTGAGAGCGGTGGCAGCCGGGTGACAGAAGAGATGATGTTGAGAGACAATTTGGGTCTGGAGCCAGTGAGTATTACTGATGTACAATGAGGTTGAAAAGGAAGCAGAAGGAACCATGATGCTGCTAAGGTTTCTAGCTACCCAAGGAAGGTGGGAGAGCTGCTTACTGAGATGTTGGGGCAACGGGGGACCCAGGATGGGGGATAGGTTTGGGAAACTCAAGAGTCTATGATCCATCCAGGTGGTAATGTCTAGTGCATAGTTGGATGTGCCAGTCTGGAGCTTAGGGGAGTGTTCTGGATCAGATAGACAAATGTCAGAGCTGTCAGCCTACAGATGCCCTGGCCTTCAACATGCAAGTGATCTGGCCGGGAGCGGTGTTTGTAATGAACTGTAGCCCACATCACAAAACCAGGATTTACATTGGACAAAAAACCAGGCAAACAGAGGGAAACCCACCAATTCTGTAGCAGGGAGAGGGGTAGTGTGAGGAAAGGACTTTTGAACTGAATCTTGAAGGATGAGTACATGGAACAGACATCTAAGCTGAGGGACAGCCTGGGAAATGACTCATAATCTCCAGAGAAAGAGGAAATGGTGCATGCAGCATGGGTGGAGAGCCAGGAAACAGGGTGCTAGAGAGTTATGTGTAAGGGCCAGCTTCCAGAGAGCCTTGTGTACCACACTGCGTGTCCCACCTCAGGCAAAGTGGATGACCAGGTGCACCACCCGAAGCTCTGGCCATGGGAGCTGTCCTCCAGCCATCGTCTTTCAGGCCACCTCCGAGTTCCTGTAGGTCAGCAGTAGACCATTTTGGCTTGTACCAATGCCAAGCTGATGCACCCATGATCCAAGCTCAGATGACTGTCTTGCTCTGTCCACTGGTGTCATGGAATGAATTTTTGTGTCCTGCCCCTCACCCCAATTCCTCTGTTGAAGCCCTGACCTCCACCATGACTGCATTGGAGATGGGGCCTTTATGGGAGTGATTAAGGTTAAAGAGGTCATAATGGTGGGCTCTGATCTGATAGGATTAGTGTCTTTGAAGAAGAGACACCAGGAAGTTGCCCTTTCTCCCTCTCCACCATGTGAGGACACACCAAGAAGGCAGCCATCTTCAAGCTAGGACAGCTTTCACCAGAACCCAACCCTGCTGGAAACTTGATCTTGGACTTTCCAGCCTCCAGAGCTGTGAGAAAACAAATTCCTGTGGTTTGTGCCACACATTTATTGTATCATTGTTATGGCAGCCTGAGCAAACTAAACTGGTCAAAGGGAATTTCTCATAAGGCCAAAGGTATGCACTATGGGAGAAGCATCAGCTAGCTAAAGGAGAAGCAAAGCCAAGGGAGAAGCATCAGCTGAGGGAGAAGCATCAGCGCAACAGAGGCAGAGGACCTAGGGTCTGGGGCACCTCTTCTTGCAGTTTGCTTGTGCTCTCTGCACCTTCAACCCCATGTGTACCACCTCCAGCAGGGCCTACTCAATCCCAGAGAATGTCAAGGTCATGAGTGGCCACATGCTCAGATGATGTGTCATGCTCAGATACCAAGGCCCAGCAGCCATACCAGAAGCTGTTTTCAGACAGTGCACAGTTCTCTGCTGCAGATGCTATGGCCTTGCTCTAGACCCTTGGTAGTCTGTCTGCACTGTGACTCTCTGCAGAGATTCCATGTGGCATCCTCCACAGAAGCCTATGGTTCTGTGGGACCTGATGGAATGGACAACACAGGGGCAAGGCTGCTTATGCCTCTCCCTGGGCCCACTACACAAGTTTTCCCTACCTTGGGTCTCACTCAAACCTTCCACATCTGATAAATAGGTGGAGGTTGTATCCTTCAGTGTGGAATGTGTATCTCTCAGACCTGGGGAGGGCTGTCAAACGTTGTACATCTTTCTCAGGGGTAGGAGATACAGGTACAACACTTTGTCCTTTAGAGGGATTTTCCAGCATGCCCCAGACCAGTGAACCCTAGGAGCTTCAATGATATGACCCTTGGCTCTTTGGATCCTAGACCCTTGGATCGTACCTGGTTTACTTCCCTGCTTTGGGAATGAATATGCTTTACCAAGTCACACAGAATTAGTACCTCAAGCTTTTCAAGTGCACTTAACACAATGCCGTCGACATGGTAAACCACTGCGGTGTCCTGTGGAATGTCCAGATGGTCTAAGTCCTTTCAGAGTACATCACAATAACAGAACAATGAGTTGATCCCTAGAAGGAGACTATACGTGGGTACCATTTTGTTCCATGTAGACATAAACTGCTTCTGATCCTTCTTTCTGATCAGCATAGAAAAAAATGCTAGTTGTCAATTAATAGCTGCATTCCACACACCTAAGGCTGTATTAATCCACATGAGAATACTTGCCATATCAGGAAGTAACTGCAGTTGATGCTCTACTACTTGCCTACGTTTCCAAAGTTCCAGGGTCTTCTTCTATTATCCATATGGTTCCTGTAAGGTCACCCTGGTGAACCCAATGGGGATATGATAGGGACCACCACTCTTGCATGCTTCAACACTCTGAGGGTGGCATTGACCTTTGCAGCATAATAACATAACAAATACTATGAATATGTAATATTGTTTCTCATTTATTATCTTGGCAGGAAGTGGAAGTTCTTGGACTTTCTTATGCAATAACTCTCACTCTGGGGGATCCCTGGGTGGCTCAGGGGTTTAGCGCCTGCCTTTGGCCCGGGGCATGATCCTGGAGTCCCAGGATCGAGTTCTGCATCAGGCTCCTGAAGCCTGCTTTTCCCTCTGCCTGTGTCTCTGCCTCTCTCTCTCTCTCCTATTGATAAATAAATAAAATCTTAAAAAAAATAACTCTCACTCTGCAGATCAAAGAACCCATATAAGAGTTCTTCTAATGGTCCATGCATCTTTCCTAAACATATTCAGGACCCAGGGAAATGACCACAGGGTGGGATTGTCGACTCAATGTACCCACTGTGTGACATACCTGGGCCAGGACTATACTGACTACTTGGTTCCTGCAAGGCTTATTCTAATGGGGGACTGTGACGATGCTGGACATCAGCGCCAACCCAGATCCTGTATCCAGTGTCCAGTTGCTAATTTGCCCCAGTGTACAGTTACCTGAGTAAATGGTCATAACCCCTTTGGGGATTAAATGAGGGAATCCCTACCATATCCCCTGGCTTTCCCACCTGAAGGCAGGAGGAGGTGCCCTTGTATCAGATAGTCAGTGGCCGAGTCTGGGGACCGCCCCAGCCATCTGCTGGAAGTGAGGGGTTCATGAGGGGGTTACAGGATTAAGGCAAGTAAAGGAGGCTTGACAAACACTTTATGGAGAGTGAGATGCCAGGAGCATTGACCCATTCGAGCATGGCACCATGTGTTAGGGTTGGAATCCACAAGCCAGGCTAGCTAGCCCATCCACAGGGCAGAAGAGACAGTGGAGAGTCGGCCACCTAGGCTTGGGGTTCCGCCAGAAAACCACGAAGAAGGATGGGGAAAAGAAGGGTTTAGGACACCATTATGGGACCTTGAGTTAAAACCTGGAATTTGACTCAGATGAGAATATTATAGAATAGGGATGGCTGCCAGACCTCGAAGAAGCTGGAGACCATGGATCACCACAGTCAGAAATGGAGCAAGATGAACACGTGTTGGATTTGCGTCCTGTGGCTGCCATAACAGATACTGGTTTTCTTGTAGTTCTGGATCTGATGCTCCACCTGTAAGGCTCACCCGCCTTGCCTCCGCCTACTCTTGGCCCTACCAGATTCTGTCTTTACCTAAAATGTTATTATTTTGTTCATCATAGACATAGTGACATTTATTTTGACTTTTTAAAATGTTGCATTAGATATTTATCTTGGTGATTGAGGTTTTTGGTACCTCCTGAGATTTTGCTGCCAAGGCCAGTGCCTCTCCTACCTCACCTCAGTCCCAGCTCTGGGAGAAGGAACAGCTACAGCAGTAGAGGAAACACAAGAGCATATTGTCTTGGAAGCCGAGGAAAGAAGGTTTACCAAGAAGCTGATACAATAGGATGAGTGTCAACATCAAGCCAGACAGAGAAGGTCATAAATTACACAATCTCATTTATCTGAGCTGGTTGTACTGTTGAAAAAGGGAAAATACCCCTACATGACCAACTGGTTAAATGGTATATGGCCGTCTAAAAGAAGATAAAACAGCCATTAAAAATGATGTTAATCATGAAGAAAAATATTCTGGAACGTAAACTGGAAAAAGGCAGACAAAGTATAAACAATGTATAGAAACAACCATATGGACCTATACTGTGCAGAGTAAAAGCAAAATAGTTACATACAGGAAGCAAAGAGTGCATTCTGTATATGATTCCACTTATATGAAACTACAGGGTGCAAACTAATCCACAGTGATGGAAAGTAGAGTAGTGTCTACAACGGGTTCACAGATGCATATTTGTGTCAAAACTAATATAACAGGTACACTTAAAAATATAGTAACACAGAAGCAGCGATACTCTTGTTTATTGATGTATTTTTACACTGGGTCAGCACTGTGAGAAGACATTTCATATGTCATGTCTTTTAATCCTGACACGAAGCTTGTGGGTTAAGTATCATATTTTCCATTTTACAGATAAAGACATTGAGACTTGTACAGAGTCATGCAGTGTGTGAGAGCAGGAACAAAAAACTTTGCTGGCTCTCACCTCTGGGCTCCTAATTGTTATGCTGTGTATTTGGATAATAATAGTAACCCCACCCCCCAACAGCTGGCTTGGAGGGACCCATAGATCCTTGGGAAGGGGTGTTGTGGCCGCCTCAGACAGTCTATTGGGACAATATTATTGATAAATAAATGTTAGCTGTTGCTATTAGGCTTGGAACTCACGATCCATCTTTTCCATTGATAACCAGCAAAGACTCGGTGCCTTAGAGATGGTGAATGGATATGACCATTCGGAGCTTCTCAATGAAAATATTTTAGGAATGCTCGCCTTCCAGAAGTACCTGGCCCCTGCCGAGCCAGGCTGCGGGAATCTCTGGTCCAGAAACTTGCCCTAAAAGAAATCCATACCATTTTCATATTTTCCCCTTTTCTGCTCTCATCACTGCCACCCTTGTGATTAAAAATGTCAATCAGTAAAGGATGAGACTGCCATTTTAAATTCGCCTCTGAGTCACTGGGCTCAGTAGGGACTCGGTGCTGGCAGCCCCAGGTGCAGAGTCCTAGGACCTGATGAAGGAGTCGTTAGTTCCACCTGGCTGGGTTGGACGCATCTAGGAAGGAGCATCAGCTCCTTATTTGGATCAGGTGGCGGTGGCCAGGCAGAGAAGCAGAGGAGGTGGGCCAATGCACACAGGCCAGGTTGTGTCACACACTCGCATGGCAGAGTCGAGTGAAGGCAAGCAGGTGGCACCTCATTCTGCAAATCCACTGCCTGGGTCTCCCTGAATGCTCATGCCTGGACTCAATGGGGAAAGTGGGAGGATTCATGAATGAGGTCTGCTATGGCAGGCGCAGGGGACATGTTCAAAAACCCTGCCTTTGCTACTTCTTGGTTAATGTAGGCTGGGAAGGGAAAGTGAGACCAAGTGGTTGAAGGTTTGCATAGTCTGCTGAAGAATATAGGCTTTTTCTACACCAAAGATTTCAAGCTTAGTTTCTCCATTTTATTTTATTGATTGATTGATTTTTAAAGATTTTATTTATTTATTTGAAAGAGAGAGAGTGAGAGAAAGAGAACGCAAGTGGGGTAAGGGGCAGAGGAGGGAGAAGCAGGCTCCCCACTGAGCAGGGAGCCCAATGTGGGGCTTGTTCCCAGGACCCTGGGATCATGACCTGAACCAAAGGCAGACGCTCAACTGACTGAACCACCCAGGTGCCCCAGTTTCTCCATTTTTAAAACAGAAAATACCATAACCAGAAGATTTCAGGGTAGAGATTGAGGATTTCTTTCTTTCTTTTTTTTTTTTAAGATTTATTTATTTATTCATGAGACACACAGAGAGAGGCAGAGACAGGCAGAGGGAGAAGCAGGCTCCATGCGGGAAGCCTGATGTGGGACTTGATCTGGGGACTCCCTGAGCCAAAGGCAGATGCTCAACCTCTGAGCCACCCAGGCATCCCAAGATTGAGGATTTCTTGAAAAAAGCAAAATTTAGGTTGAGTTTAGAGAGAGGATTATGACCCAGAGAAGCAGGAGGGAGGGAGGAGTATGTTCTGGATATACTCATTCTCTGCTGGGAAGCCTTCTGAGCAGTAAGGAGGCAGGCCAGGGCCAGACAGACACGGGGCTCTGGCAAAGCCGGGTTGTGGTGTCACACCAGGGCTGGTGTACAACCACACATCTATCTGACTTACTCATCTCATCTGTTGCCAGACAAACAACCTTAGTAATATCTTATCTAAAGTAATATCTTAGCTTTCTAGTAATATCACGTAACACAAGAGATGCAAGTCAATCAGGATAAGCCATGAAGAGTAACAACTTGATTTTCACGGAGCACAGGATGAAGAAAAGGGGAAATTGAGTCAGACATTCAGAGAATCATTGGCTCTCAAAGAGGATGGAGAGAAGAATGTGTTACCAAAAAGGATGGGGGGCATGGGTAAGGTTTCCTTAACTGCTCCACAATGCCTGACTCCGAGTTTTTCTGTGTCACAGCGCTTGTCCTGCTGTGAATCGAATTTTCCTTTCCAAAAAAGGGAATCTCGGCTCAGCAGGCTAACAAACGTTGCCCAGGGTCATAGGGCTAAGTCCTCAGAATTGGAACCCTGCCTGGTGTGTCTGAAGCCAGAGTCCCTGTGTTGCACTATCTTCCCACAAGACCCTTCCTGGAGAGTTTGAGGGAGGATGACAGTGCCTTTCCAGCCTGGTCTGAGGACGTGGGCCACATGGTGACCGAAGCAAAGCCAGGTCCCCTGCTCCCTGAGCACCAGGCCTAGTGTTCCAGACCCAACGCGGGTTGTGGTCTCCTGTCATCCTTTGAACCGCCATGGGAGTGGATCACTATTCCTGGCCTCACCCTGGTCTAAACCACCATCATGTCTCACGTGGATCAGACTGTGTCTTCCTGCATCCACTTCATCACTGTCATCCCCCTGGCCCCCAGTGCTAACACCCCAGCGCTGCGTGGCTGCCTGAGAGACTGGCCTCATCGTCCCCCTCAACCCCCTGCCCAGGTTTAGAGACCTTCAGTCCTTCCCATTGCTCTTAGGATTCAACCCCACATCCCTAACCTCATCTACAAGGCAGGCCAGGTCCAGCACCACAGTCCCTCCAACCCTCACACACAAGCACCTTCCAGCCCAGGCCTTTCTGCCTGCTGCCCCTTCCCTGTAGACTGGCACACGACCCTCACCCCACAGACACACGTAGCAGACTGTCACTCCTCAGCTTAGGTCAGAATCTCCTGATGCCTCTTATACCACCTTACACCATTTTCTAGAATTTTTCATAATTGCACCTAAACACCTATCCAAGTGTGTGGTTGTTAATGTCTGATTCCCCATGATGTGTAAGGACCAGGAAGGCAGGGTCCTTCTCTGCCTTGTTCAGTTCTGAGACCATAATGCCTAGAACACAGTGGGCCTGACATGGAGCGGGTGCTCAGCACACACCATTGAATGAATGAATGAGTGAATAAGCGGGTGCATGAATGGGTGAACCCCAAACAGGACAGCTGCATGCCTCCTCTCCAAGACCCTGTTTTACCTCTGTTAAAGTATGTTGGAACATTCTATGTCTGTGACTCTCCCCTACCCCCACCCATGGTGCATTCCGAGGTGCCAGGAGCGAAGCCTTATTCATCTCAGTATCCATGGTGCTCAGGATTGAGAACGAAGTCAACCTCAGGATATGTGGCATCTTCCTCCTCTGGTTCTGCTAAGTAGCCACGTCACTCTGAGTCATTTGTTTCTTCATTTCTAAAATGAAGTTCTGCAGCATGATTCCCCTGATCCCTTAATTACTGGGGCTGATAGTCTAGGATTTCGTAACCAGAAGCATTTACTGTTTCCTTTAGAAACAAAATACATTTGGGGAATTCCTGTTAGCATCCTGCCGTGCCCATCGAGAGGTGCTTTGGAACCCCTCAGAGAGTCAATCTCCAAACACAGAGCTGTCTTGGGCGACCAGGGAGCAGAGGCCTCCCCTTACTTACTTTGGAAAATACACCACACATCCTACTGGTCTTTAGCTGGTCAGGAAATCTGAAACTAATTAGATAAGATCAGTAAGCAACTCAGCCCGATTTCAAAATGCTTTCTTTGTGCAATTAGGCTTGGCCAGGAACTAAAGGTCATAAGCCAGGCTATTAGCCACAGGAACCATTGAATAATAACAAATCTGATCTTTATAATGCTGCTTAAGGCTTGACTTCTCAAACAGAGACGAGGTTTTATTCCTTTTTTCTAATCTGAGAAGAAACCAGAGGGAGTTAATGGCAGGGGTGAGTGTGGAGAAACTAGCCTGCTTGTGGAGCTCATCTGCACCCCCTTGACCCCCGATGACCCCCCCCCCTTTGAAAAGCCTCTTCCTCAGCTGCTGTCACAAATCAGTACACGTCTAGAGTCCCATCACCCCTCAATCCAACCCCGCTAGGAGGCAGGGTTGCTCACTTCTCTGCCCCGGGCACCGCAGACGAAGTGTCCTGTTTGGGATCCGGCAGGTAGCGTTGGACTCTTTGAACTCACTCTCAGTAAGTGAAGAGTCAGCATTTGTTCCTCTAAGCCTCAGTTTCCTAATATGTAAAATAGGGATGATAATGACCTCCCACAGTGGCTTGCTGTGGAAATCATGAGGTTACTCACATGACATGGCCTGGTGGAGACTAGCACATGTGAGAGGATCAATTAGAATAATTCTTTTTTTAAAAAAAAACATTTTATTTATTTATTCATGAGAGACACACGCAGAGAAGCAGAGACACAGGCAGAGGGAGAAGCAGGCTCCCTATGGGGATCCCGATGCAGGACTCGATCCCAGGGCCCCAGGATCATGACCTGAGCCGAAGGCTGACGCTCAACCACTGAGCCACCCAGGCATCCCAACAATTCTTTTCTTGGATGCTGACCTAAAAGACCAGAGGGCCTTTATATTTATCTAGTCTAGGGTTTCTCAAAGTGTGGAACTCAGGATACACTGTAGTTGTTTGTGCACGTGAAAGCTTTTATTTACACGCTTATTTTAATGTCCATTAGGTTGCGTGTGTATCATTGCTTAACGCCGTGGTCCTTAACCAAGGCCACACATTACAATTGCCCAGGGAGCTTTTAAAATGCTCCAGCCCAGAGTGGGGCCTCACTTTGAGATTTTAGACAACATTCTGCAAGCACATTTCACATTAATGTGAACAGCCAGGATGAGAACTACTGGCTTAAGGCAAAGCTGGGTGAAAAACAGAAATTACTCAAAGTAACATATCAACAAGGCAGCCAGCTAAGGCTGACGTTGGGGAAACACAGATAAGCCAATATTTTTTGAGGGCCACCTGTCAGGATCAGCTGCGGGTGGGGTGGTTTGGTGCTTGTTAAATTTCAGATGCCTTGTCCCCTGCTGGGTCCATTAAATCAGAATCATGAGGGGTGGACCTGGAAGACCTTTGTTCTCATCAGCCTACCTGGCCCTGGTTCTCTGGAAGGCATTCAGGAGTCACTCATTTTGTAAAGGTTAAGGCCATGCTCGGAAGGAAGGGAGGCACTCTGTGGTCCGCCCAACATAAGAGAGAGGGGGACGCTGACCAGCTGATGTCAGCCAATCACACTTTGATACTTGGGAGGTATTGAGCCAACACTCACTCCAGGGCAGCAAGGGGCACAGATGATGTAATTCTGGGTTCACTAGGAGGTAAGGCTTCCCTGAGTGTGTCCCACCCAGTTCCCTAGGACTGGAAGGAGGCATAAAGGCAGGATGAATGCCCCTTCCGGGAGCATACTGTAAGAATCTGTGCAGCAAAAGTGTTTCCTAGGTGGTAACTTTCAGGTAAGCTTCATGTTCAGACAGGTAGTGGGATAGTGAATAACTCCCCTTCTAGAACCTCCAAATTTGCTGCCCAGAAGGCATGGATGGATCATCTGGAGAATTCCAAACCTACTTATCTCTGCTGTGCCTGGTCGCAGTAGGAGCTGGGAGATTGTGGAGGAACTGAAGAGGAAGGGAAACCCTTTCACACTGAGTAAATCCCCTGGCAAGGGTCTACACTAAAGGCAGCAGGCAAGCCACTTAGTCCAGTGTCTGCAGCTAGAAAATGGGTTCTTGCAGGATGATCAGGGGGATGGGATGCAAGAGTGGATCTCAGGCTCTGGCACAGGATAGGGAGCTGATAATAACAAGTGGTTACTTGTCACAGGACAGACGTGGTGCAAACTGACTTCCCTCTTTGCTATGCAGTCAGCGCTCCCTAGGCTGCAGAGCCCAGCTAACTTGTTTCAGGGGCTCTCCTTGGTGCCTGTAAAATGAGGCTTTCAGTTTAACTCAGTTCAAGATACCCTGGCTTGAGAGCTCTCCAGGAAGTACTGGGCTCTCTTGGCTAGGATGAAGCCATGCAGGGAGGGGGTTGTAACCTGTAATGGGGCCGGGTGTTCCTTTGAGCATCCCTTCTCGGGGTCTCATCCAGTAGAATCCTACCTGGTGGCAGCTCTTGATTTTATTCTAGCCTCTGTCCTCGGGGGTGGTACTTGCCAAGGCTGCTTCATGGGTTGCCTTTGAAAACAGATGAGATGATATAAACTAGTAACCAGAGTAAATAATAATCTTATTGAATGTAACAATTTACTTACTTACATACTTCCTGATGGGTGGATGGATGGCTAGATGGACGGGTGGGTTGGTTGACCAATTATGATGACTTTGAGAACTGCAGATGGGAAGAGCCATGGGGAGCTTTGTTGTCATGGGAGAAGTAGGGAGTGTCCTAGTTGTGACTCATTTACAACTCCTTGTGCGACCTCCGGTTACCTCTCTGCCCTTTGGTCTTCTCGTCGTTAGTATAATGTGTGGGCTCCCCACAAAATTCTAGGGAGGACTACCTCTGATGATAAATGTGATAAATCTATAAATTTCAGAGCTCTATAAAAACATTATTTTTTCCAGTTATTATTTAATTTGCATTATATCATCAGTTCCCCACAAAGCACCTATGACACAGGGGAGTAGCATCTCCAAGTCCAGTAGGTGCCAAAGACATCCTTTCGCATCGCTAATGCTAGCTTTGCTTGAGGGGTCATTTCTGGGCCACCCAGCCACATTCCTGCAAAGATAAGCCCAAGTGGGAAAAGTGCCCATGGGAGCCAGATGTCCAGACACCCAGAGTGAAATGGAGTCCACAGTGCCTGCAAACCATCCCTGAGGGAAATGTCCACCATGACTCCACCTCCCTTTCCACTGGGTGGTTCTGTCATCATGCATTCGTTATTTCTTAGCATATTAGTTCCTGTTTTGTCCATTTCGTTTTAGTGTCAGCGCCCTCGACTCTTCCCAGAATCATGTGTGTCCAGAACTGTGTGCCGGGAGCTGCCAAGCTTGGGGGTGGGGGGAGTATGGGCTCAACTGTGTCTCCCCCAAAAATCATGTTGAAGTCCTAACCCCCAGTTTCACAGAATGTGAACTTAATTGGAAATAGGGTCATCACAGATGTAAACTGGTTAAGATAAAGTCTTCCTGGAGAAGGATGGGGCCTAATCCAAGATGACTGCTGTTTTTATAAGGAGAGGACACACAGGGAAAGGCCAAGGGAGGACATGCATGGAGGCTGCCGTATGGCTGCGTGCCAAGGAACGCCAAGGGTGGCCAGTGACACCAGAAGCTAAGAGAAAGCGGAGCAGCTTCCCCCCTAGAGCTTTCAAGGCAGCACAACCCTGCCACACCTGGTCTCAGATGTCTAGCCTCTAGAACTGGGAAAAAATAGGTTTCTATTGTTTGAAACTCCCCGGATCACACAATGCGAGGTGATGAATGAAGTCAAGGAACGGAGAGCTCTGATTTCCAGCCCTGCCTCAACTGCCCACACTGGCCGTGCCTCCTTGGGGAGGTTTCTGGACCGCACATTTCCTATCTGTGAAAAAGAGGGAATTGTGTCGGGTCAGTATTTGCCAAACTTGCTGATAATTAGAATTACTTGGGACACTTATTAAAATTATAGCTTATGGGGCACCTGGGTGGCTCAGTCCGTTAAGTGTCTATCTGTAGTTCAGGTCATGATCCCAGGGTCCTGGGTTGGAGCCCTCCGCGCTCAGCTGGGGGCCTGCTTCTCCCTCTCCCTCTGCCTCCCCTTCCTGCATATTCTCTCTCTCTCTCTCTCTCTCAAATAAATAAATAAAATCTTTTCGAAACGTAAAAACATAAAACTATGGCTTATTAGACCTTTCCTCTGGATTTTCGGAGTCAGTGGGTCTGGGGCAGGGGCAGGGCCAGGAATCTACTTTTTTGAGAAACTCCAGACGTTAGCAGTAACTGGCACTTTGCAGTCACTGCCTTCTCTGGTGTTCTAGGCTTCTCAAGGGTGAAGCTTTGCCCCTTGACCCCATGCACTCTATTGCAAGCCTGCCATGGATGGTGCGTGTTGAAATCTCTGTCCCCTACCCAGACTGCAAGCCCAAGAGGGCAGAACCACATCTGTACCTCCAGCACGTTGCCTGGAAGACAGCCAGTGTGCCTAGGAGTCATGTACTGAACGAAAGGATAAATCATCTTTCCTGCAGACGTCCCGCTCTGGCATGTGTGATCAAGGACCTTGCAAGCTCTTGTTCTCAAGCTGTAGATGCGCCTCCCTGCTGCCAGTCTGGACCAGTCCCTGACTCCAGTCCACTCTTTATGCTTTTTTGGAGGAACACAAATTCAGTGTTCTACTACATTTACAGATGCAGTTCTAAGTCACTGGATCCTACAGAGTAAGTTCCGGGATTCTTCCCATTTTATAGGTAGGGAAAAAACTGAGGCTTCCAGAGGTTGAGTGACTTGCTCAAGGTCACAGACAGTGCGGAGCTCTGATTTGAACTTAGGGGGTCCAGTGTCAGCACCTAGATCTCTCTGTCCCACCACCATCCCACCACTCACAGTAAACCCTGTGCCAAAGGGATCTCATCCAAGCAACTGGATCAGCCCATCTTTTGTCCCGCTTTCCTCTCTGGAAAGATCTGTCATGCTTCTACCCACTTGCTGCACTCTGGTAGCTCCTCTCCCTGTTGGCCCTTCTCTCTGGGCTGTCCTGCCGGAAACTCCGTTCCTTCCTACACAGAGAGCTGTGCCTCTGGGGAGTGAGCCTCTGGTGTGCATGGCCATCATAACGCACGTTTTAGCTATTGTACCTCGCCCGCCCAGCATAAGCCCTCTCTTCCTTCGTGTCTTTGCTCACATGTGACCTCCTGGGTAAGGGCTTCTAGAACCATATTTTAAAAATTTGCAATGTCCACCCCACAGCCCTCTATGCCCCCTTCTTTGTGTTTTTTGCACAGCACCTATCCCAATCTAATAAACTATCATTGAATTACACGTGTGATCTACCGTCTGCCTCCCCTCCCTCGAATGTAAGCTCCACGAGGACAGAAGTTTGGTCTGCGGGATTTCATGGGTCCACTCCCAGTGCCAGGAACAGCGCCTGGACTGCAGCTCGCGCTCTCCCAGGCCTCGCCCAGCGATGAAGGAGCACGTGCCTCACTGCTGAGTGTGTCTCCCTCCGACGACTGTGAGCTCCTTTCAGGAAGGACTTTATCTGGTTCATGTCTGGACCTCCAGCAACGAGCTAAGGGCCTGGCTCTTCGGATAACCTCAGGAGGCCTTGCCCAAATAAATGAATGAGGAAGTGAGTGACCAAATGAGTGAATTAGCAGGTGGATTTCTTTTCCAGAGTGGTTTGCTTTTGGCAAAATGCAGCGACTACATTTCCACTCGTAGCCTCGCCTGTGGGTGCTCCTCAGGTTGGAATGCACCCCAAACACCACCTCGGGGACATTTATAGCCTCAGGAGGTCATTCGGGGTCGTATAGGTGGAACGGAGGGACCCAGCGCAGCCAGCAGGGGCATAGCGCCTTCCACTGGGGTGCCGGTCTCCGCTCTGCCCCTCCCTTGCTCCTCTGCTTTCCTCTTCCCTGGAGGGAGAACTGGGCTTCCCCTCACTTTGTGAGAGGAACTGGCCTCCTCACCCCAACCCCACAGAGGAAGTGCCTCTGCTTGCTCAGCCACCTCCAGCAGCTGCGTGTCAGGGAACAGAGAGAAGGAAGGGGGCAGTGCTGCAGGTGACTGTCCACCCCCTGCTCCCAGAGCCCTCCTGGCCCCGTGGCACTTGGATGTGCTGTCCTGTGTTTTTTCTCCCCGTCGCCTCTCTCGGGCCCAAGCTTCAGCAGACCCAGGAAAGCAATGGTCCACCTCGGAGGGCTAAGGTGCTTGTGGGCGTCCCCTCCAAGTCCACTGCTGGTTCTCCACCCTGAGCGTTGTCACAAGCCAGGGAAGGACTGCTTGCTGGCTGGAAGAGAGGTGAAGGGGGAGTCCGGCAGAGTTGAAGCTCACAAGCTGGTGCTCCTGCTGGGTGAGCACGGTCCCCTCTTGCTGCAGAAACCACTGGGCATTTCCCCTCCTTGGTGCAGAGGCGTGGAACCTGGGGGCTTCCCTGGAGCAGTAAGGAGTCTGTGCTGCTTTGGGCAGAGGGGTGAGCCTGAATGCTCGATGCACAGCTCAGAGGATGTGCGGCGGGGCCAGGGAGCTGGGACCAGCAGCCAGGGCTCCCAGGTCAAGGGGATCTCAGAAACGGTCATCAGTCTGGCTGGGAAGAAGGCCTGTAATCGCAACCTTCAAGATCAGAGCCAGCACAGGAACCAGATTCAGAACTCTGCTAACTGTACAATTCGAAAGAACACATAGATTCTCTTCATTTTTTTATGCTTCCTTAACTGTTGCCTAATTAGCTCGTTAGCCTAATTCATCCTTTCCTTCAAAGAAACAAACTGTCTTGCTCCATTCTTTGATCTATTCATTCCTTTAAGTAGCATATTGATTTCTTCCCATTCACTCTTCTGCTAATTAATTAATTAGCTAATTAATCAATGCAAGATATTTATCAGGCGCCACATTTCAGGCTGTATTCTAGGTGCCAGGCATAGCGGTAAACGTGACTGGATGGCTGAGTAGGGTTTCAGGAGGAAACCGAACCCACTCCAGACAATTCAAGTGACTTACAGAGCTGGGGGTAGGGGTACAAGAACAGCTGTAGAATGGCCAGGATCCCCAAGAGAGCGATAAGCCATTGCCGCTGGCCCTGAGGGCAAGGCAAAGAAGTGGCATTGAGAAGCAAGGGTGGAGGAAGGCCCCCTGCAGGGACGTGTGTTTGGTGTTTGGGGACCCCGTCCCCTCAGCTATTGCCAGAGCTGCCAGATTGGCAGTGGGGGAGGGAGTAGCAGGGAAGAAGCTCCCACCTCCTTTTCTTCCCATCCTTTGGTTTCCAGGGCTGATAGCTAGTTTCATGGAAGTTGACCAATGCCATCCTTCGGGCTTCCCAGGGCAAGAGCAGGACAGAGACCATGAACACTGGAGCCAGGGAGGCAAGGAGAGTGACCAGCCCAAGACCTATTCCCAGCTGCCTGGGCTACACATTCTACTGCAGGATGGTGATCAACAACCAGGTAAATATTCAGCACATGCTGACTGGTGCCAAAAGAAAACCAGGGCAGGATAGATGGAGGGTATGCAAGGGTGATGAATTATGAACTTGGGTTTCATATCAGGTGATCGGGGGCAGGGGGGCTCCCCAATGGATCTTATTTGAGTGGAGACCAGAGGGAAGAAAGTTAGGAGTCCTTTACAGACCTGGGGGAGGGTGTTCCTGGCAGAAAGAGCAGAAGCTCTGAGCCAAGAGTGGAGCAGAGCCACTTGAAGGCACCAAGGTTGCCGGTTGACCAGAGTGGACAGGTAGGTGGAAGGAAAGGGGGACAGGGTCAGGTATGAGTCATCAGGGTCAGAGGCCGTAGCCCTTGCTAAGGCCTGTGAACGTAACCCTGAGCCAAGGGGGTCAGCAGCTATGGGGTGGGGGAGGCATTTTCTGAGCACAGGGGGACCAGATGCAGCCTACATTATAAAGAGCACATAGCTGCTCTGTGGGGAAGTGGGGGGCCGGGACAGGGGGAGTGGCAGGGAGAGCAGACAGAGAGCCCTGGCAGTGGCTCCTCCCAGAGCTGGCAAGACAACTTGGGCTAGGGCTGGGAAGTAGGAACCGATGGGGGGAGGCGGTCAGATCCTGGATCCGGGAGGCGAGGTGTGGACGGCAGGTAGGATGGCGATGTTCCTTACAGGGATCGGAAGACTGACTTTGGAGGAGCTGGTTTGGAGGGGGAGCGGGGGCGGGGGGGGGGCGGCTGTGGACCTTGTGAGTTCGAGATCACGGTTATCCAGTCAGGTGTGCTGATTGGTCACGGCCCTGCCAGGGCCCGCCCTGGCCTCAGACACATGACTCCCCTCCAAGTGCTTGCTCGGCTAGGAACTGACCTGGCCACTTCATCGGCTTCATTTGGTCACCTTAATTCTGAGGATCCGTTTAGGACCCAAGTAAGTGTCCATGTCACGTGGGCTGGCCAGGAACGTGGGACACCTGGGCTGGGATTTAATCGTGGGAGTCGTCAGCATGCAGGTGGGACCAGAGCCGCCCAGGAAGCCAATGCAGAGAGAATAGGGCGAGAGGGAGGACGTGGCCCCAGAGAAGAACGCATGGAAGGCGGCCAGGGAGGCAGGAGAGAACCAAGCAGCAGCTCGGAGGAGGAGCGCTTCCAAGTCTCGGGAAAATCCTAGCCAGCTGGCGTCTGGCCCACAGCCCTTCCTTTGACATCTACGGGCCACAAGCCGAGTCTCCCTGCAGATCACAAATTCACCCAGTCCTGCTCCGGGCCGCCGGAGGCTGCTCCATTCTTGTTTGTCAACTCTGGTCAAGTTGAACAAGAACCTGGGAGAAACTGAATGAACAGCTAAGTATAAATATTTACTTGGACCCTCTGAATTTCATTAAGTGGTTGACTTTTAAGTGCTAAAAATAGGCACAATTTACCAGTCTCTGCCAGGTGTGCAGTATTAGGTCCACACATTAATCCCCACGGAGGGACATGTGGTCGTGTTTATGATACAGACAAGGAAGCTCAGCTCAAGGAGGTTAACTGAATTCCTTACGCTCACACGGTTGGCTGGTGGCAGTTGGGGTTGGAAGCTGGGTCACTGTGGGTGTCAGAGCCTCTCTCTTCCAGCCTAAACCAAACCCATGAACTGAAGGAGGATCTGAATCTTCGGACGTTCCACTCCACTTTTTTCTTCTTCTTCTTCTTCTTCTTCTTCTTCTTCTTCTTCTTCTTCTTCTTCTTCTTCTTCTTCTTCTTCTTCTTCTTTTTTAAGATTTTATTTATTTATTTGAGAGGGAGAGAGAGAGCACAGAGGGAGAGGGAGAGGGAGAATCAGACTCCCCGCTGAGCAGGGAGCCCGATGTGGGACTTGATCCCAGGATCCTGGGATCATGACCTGAACTAAAGGCAGACGCCTAACCAACTGAGCCACCCAGGAGCACCCCACTATTTTTCTTTTTTAATAACAAGCTGGTATTTCAAACTTACTTAAAATGGTGATTAAACCATTGATCATGCTTCTCCCTAAGGGCTTGAGAGGTCAGAGTAACAGTTCCATGAGGGCTCCTGTCAGACCCAGAAATGAAACCAAGCAAACACGTGATAGGCATTCATGGAGAGTTCTGGAAATACGCAGAAAACATGGGGAGCAGGCAGGAGGACAACCTGGTTAGGGGGTCCCTGATCCCCCACTGCTGGACACTGAGTGCCATTGCCACGAGGCTCCCGCTAGACGATGCTTTGCTTCCTTGGTGGTGCTCGCCGCTCTGTGTCAAACTCAGGCCCAGTGCTGGTGCGACCCCCTCCCCCGCAGCCAGTCTAGGCCAAACACTCTTGACAGAGGTTTCCCAGGGCAAGAGAGAGCTCAGCAGGCACTGCGGCTTCTCTGATCAGTTCATCACCAAATATACATTAAGTGCCTACCATGTGCTGGACTCTGTTCTGGGCGCTGGGGCAACAGCAGTGATAAGAGACAAGGTACCTGCCCCCCCGCCACATGGAGTTGCATTCTGCAGGGGAGAAAAGACAGGAGCCCCAAAACAAATAGAAAAGAGAACTTCAGGTATTACATAGGTTGAAGGAAATAAAAGGTAAGAGAGAAAGAGGGAAGGAGGGAGAAAGGGGGACAGGGAGATGGAGAAGGACTCAGAAAGGGAGGGAGAGTGGGAGGGACAGGCAGACTTGGGGTCAGGCTGGGTTCAGTTTAGGCAGGGTGATGCGAGAAAGCCTTCCTAAGGAGACATGCAAGATAAGACCTGCGGGACAGGAGGGAAGCAACCCTGTAGAGGTTTGGGGGCAGATCTCTGGCCAGAAGGAGCAGCCGGTCAACAGACCCCAAGACAGCAGAACCTGGGTGTTTTGGAGGATGGGAGGAGGCCACAGTGAGGGCCATGTGGAGGCCGAGGGAGAGAGTAGAGTGAAAAGTTGGAGAGGCAGACATGGACCTTGTCGCTGGGGCCCCTCCTGACCTTCTCAAGTCCCACAGCTGGTGGGCAGCAGAGCCAGGATCGGAAGCCATTTGGGGAGGAAGCAATCCCTTGCTCTTCTCGTATCACTTGGTAGACTGAGGAGGGTCTGGCTCTGGGTGCAGGGAACAGCAAGCCAGGACTTGTTGGAGGAAAGCCACGGGAAGCCGTCCTACCCCCGGGTGTTTGCAGAGGAAGTCACTTCTGCGCCACTGCATGGAGAGTATCTGCGGAAGGGGGGGTGAGCCGGGCAGCTGTCGGGAGGCTGTGGCAGGTGGTGCCCCAGGGACAGCTGTGCTATCTGCCCAGGCTGTAGTCTAGAGCCCAGGTGGCGAGAGTTGCTGGGATTCGGGCAGGCACCAGGAGGGGATTTAGAGGGAGGAAGGAGTCTGCTTTTTGGCCTGGGGACTGGGAGGAGGCTGGACTAGGGAGAGGCCTGACGAAAGAGGGGATCTGGGCAGGGCTGTCGGAAGTTCAGTGTGCATATGGAAGGGTTGAAGGCGACAGATGAGTCTGGATGAGGTTGCCCAGGGTGAGAGGGTAGAGTAGAAAGGAGGCCATTAGGCTGGGTCTTGGGCTGCTCCACCATTGGCGGTCTCTCAGGGAAGAAGGAGCAGCTGGGCAGACTAAGGAAAAAGTAGCTAAGGGAAAACCACGCCAGTGTGTTGATGGGAAGACAGGATAGGGAAGTTTCTAGAAGGACCCAGAAGGAAGAGGAATGGTCACCTTCATCAAAGCTGCTGAGAGGGCATAGGGGATTGATGAGGGACTTTGGAAGATTGATGGCCTCAGTGAGAACAACTTGAGCGGTGTGACAGGTCAAAGCCTCTGCTGGAGCAGACTAAGGAAGCGCAGAGTAGAGATGGTGAATCCTCTGGGACATTTTAGCTATGCCAAAGAGCAAGGAAATGGGGTGAGAACAGAGGGTCATGGGGTCAAAGGAAGGTTTTTTTTTTTCTAATTGAAGTGAACTTCAGGGAACATAAAATTAACCATTTCCTACATCCACAGTGTTGTGCAGCCACCACCTCTGCCTAGCTCCAAAACATTTTCATCTTCCCAAAAACAAGCCCATTAAATATTGGCTTCCCATTGGCCCCCTACCCCAGACCGTGGCCACCACTGACCTGTCTTTAGTGTCTGTGGATTTGTCTCTTCTGCACATTCCATTTAAATGGAATCATGAACAGTGAATGTTTGTGTCTAGGTTTTTCTCCTCAGCGTAAGGGTTTTCCAGGTTCTTCCACACTGTAAACATGTATCAGGACTTCATTCCTTTTTGAATGAATAATCCATGTGTGGATACATCACAGCTGTGTGTCCATTCATTAACTAATGGACGTTGGGATTGTTTCCACATTGCAACTACTGTAAATAGCACTGCTTCGAGCATTCACGTACAAGTTCTGTTTGAACACCTGCTTTCAATTCCCTTGCATATGTACCCAGGAATGATATTGCTGGGTCACAGAGTAATTCTATGTGTGCTCTCTGACAAATCATCAAACCGTTTCTCACGGTGGCTGAAGCAGTTGACATCCCCACTAGCAATGTAGGAGGCCTCTAGTTTCCACCCCCATCCCCCACCGCATCCTTGCCAACACTTCTAGATTGATTGATTGATTAACTGATTTGAGGGGGGAGGTGCAGAAGGGGAAGGAGGAAGCAGACTCCCTGCTGAGCGTGCAGCCCAATGCGGGGCTCCATCTCATCACCTTGAGGTCATGACCTGAGCCAAAACCAAGAGTCAGACGCTCAGCTGCATGAGCCGCCCAGGTGCCCTCCTCTACTAATTCTTAGTTTAGTTTTTGTTTTTTGATTGGTGATATCGAGACATCTTTGTATTTAGCCTAGAAAGATTCAGTAGAGAAGGAGAAATTGATGATACTCAAGGGAAACAGGATAACTGCTGGAAGAAGACCCTTGACTTGGGACGCCTGGGTGGCTCAGCAGTTAAGCGTCTGCCTTTGGCTCAGGGCATGATCTTGGAGTCCTGGGATTCAGTCCTATATAGGGCTCCCTGCATGGAGCCTGCTTCTCCCTCTGCCTATGTCTTTGCCTCTCTCTGTGTGTGTCTCTCATGAACAAATAAATAAAATCTTAAAAAAAAAAGAGACCCTTGACAAAGTGAGAGGGATGTGTCTAAAAGACCCACAATGGCAGATCCTCCAAAGGGAGAAGTCTTTTGGATGCTGCACTGCCAAAGAGAGAGAGAGAGAGATGTGTCTGACACCAAGGTCTCAAGGCTCACTCTGATGGGATTGTCCTCTCTGGTAAGGGGCTTCCCCATAGAGCAGCAAACAGAAGGTGGGTGGAGGGCGGAATTGTGGGTCTTGCTTTAAATGTTAATTCTTGTCTATAAGTCATGGTGCTTTAGGCAAGTGCGGTGACCTCAGGAACCCCAGTATGCTCGGCCATAGAATGGAGCTAACAAGCGCTTAGTGGCTGCTCTTAGGATTAAATGAGGCTGTGTATAACCAGTAGGTGCTTACTAAATGCAGGTCCTGTCCATTGGCTCATCCTTCTGACTTGATTGTGAATTATCCGATGAAAGTAAAAGGTTTATTCTTTGCAGACTTCTCAGTATCTAGCACTGTATTGGCCACGTAATAGGTGCTTCATAAACACTGGAAAAAGAATAAATAAATAAACAAGAATAAAAATAGTGATCAACAAAGAGACTTCCCCAAACAACAGCAATACTGGGCACTTGCTACATGGCAGGCAATTCCAAGGGCGGCATCTCATTTGGCCTGTATTACATGACCCTGAGATGAGCACTCCCTTATCCCCACCTTGCAGGCAGGTGACTTGTCCCCTGTGACCTGGCTGGGGAGTGGCAGGCTGGGATTCAAGGTCTGACATCAAATCCCAGGCTCTTAGTCATCACATTATACTACCTATCCAGATGCTGCTAAACCAGCAGTTGAATAATCCTGGCATTGGGAATGACTTGCTGCAGCTAAAAAGAAGTCAAGAGAGAGGTCGGGTGACTGACTGGAGAAAGGAAGGGCTGGGCACCAGCTGGAGAACGGCGGAAGCTTTGGAAAGACTGGGGGAGCGATCGCATTGCCCAGGTGTGTCTGCACTTCCTTATGCACACCCCGGGCACAGAAATGGAATCCTCCTAGTGTGTCAGCCATCGGAGGGTGGTTGGTAAAGACACCTGCAGTAGATGCTTCGCAGGGGTCAGGTGATTTCTTCTCGTTCTCCAGGGCACCCTTTTGTCAGCCTCAGGGTTGGGAAACTGGGGAAATGGGATTAGCCATGAGCAGGTTTCCTGGGTGCTCTGAACTGACACCAAGAGAACTGGATGGGCTGTTCCAGGTGTCCCAAACAGTGCCACCTCCCAAAACCTAAGCACATGCCTGAACCAGGCACAGGGTCCCTTTTTCCCTGGTGTGTGGGACTCCCGGGTGCCCATCCTCACTTCCTATACCCTCAGGTCTCTGTGAACTGGTCAGGAGGACGCTGTCGGGCTGCTTGGGTTACTCATCTCTGTCCCTCACGTTTCTCTGCCCCTCCAGCCCTCCACTTATCTCAGAGTCCCAAAGATGGAGTAGGGTTCCCAAGTGGGCATCTCTTTCAAGCTAGAGGGACAGGTCAGGAGGACATCGTGGTGTTCCTAAAAGAACGACAATGGCAGTGCCCCTGGATACAGCATGTCAGAGGCGATGGCTCTCATGTATGTCTCCATGGGTTCATGGTTCTCCTACATCGACAGAGTAGCAAGTGCAAAACCCTCATCCCACTCACTTGGGCTTAGGACCCGATCAACATGCATCCATTTGTGTCCTGCTTTATAGCGGTTGCGTGTCATGTCACTTAACCCTCGCCACCGCCTGGGCAGGTTGCTCCCGCGCTGGCCACATCGTCATGTTAGCGAGAAGCCCTCGACACCCAGGGAGGTCGGTCCGATCATCAGCAGTGGCTTCGAGGGAATCCCTCTGCCTTTGACTCCGGTCCAGAACTTGTTGACCCTCACCTGGCATGTTTTTAATAAGCTGAACTAGCCATCGATAGTTCCCTGTTAATCATTTATCTCTCGCCCACCCACCCGAGATAGGCTTCACGGAATGTTTACAGTAACAGCTGGATGCCGTTTAATCATTAATGCTGCTTTCTTCCACAATTTCCCAGGCTTATATCAGACTAAATGGGGAGTTGGGTTATCTATGAGGCATATTCTCTTTGCTCTTTACACTGTAACAGGCCAGCGAAGCCCCGGGAACCGGGTGAGTTATGCTCGCACACTTGGATTGGCTTTGGGGATGATTAAGAGTCGAGACTGCGCAGAGCAGCTGGAATAAGGGAATTGAAAAGTGAGGGATTTGACAGTCCATTTGGTGAAGATTAAGTGAGAGAATGCACGCGAAGGGCTTAGCATGGGGTTTGATAAATGTTAACATGAAAATGAAGTTGATTATGAGTGATTATGGCGAAGGCAATCATTCCAAGGGCTGCTAATCCAGTAATCTCCATCTGCCTTTCCCCTTCCTTCCCCCCTCCCTCTCCTCTCTCCCCTTCTCTCCCTCTCTCTTCAAGCCGCCCTATTTTCCATATTCCTGTTCCATATGTTTTAGGGTTAGCTTTAGCTCCGTGCCAAGGTCAGCAGAGACTTAACCCTGAAGATTAAGGATGAAGTCACAGCCAAGTATTACTCAATCAAAAATGTGGAGGGAGTAGGAAGTCTGTGGCATTTCCTGTCCAGAGCTGTCAGCCAGGGGCTGGTTGGCACCACGGGGCTTGCGCAGCAGGGTGGACAGTGCACAGAGCAGCACCTGCAGGCATTTCAAGGGAGGTGGCCTCCAGCTCACACGAGCCAGCTTTGGGAGAACACGACCCCCTGTACGGTCTGCCGACCTTCTGTGGTGTGCTCTGTCAACAGTCCCGTTTCTTTGCCTCTGCCCTTCCATCCAACACAGGCTTACGAGTGAGGATGTGACATGAAGCTGTCTGGGCTCCGATCCAACCTCTGTGACACGTTGGGTGGGTAAAGGTACTTCTCCAGGCCTTGCTGACTTGATTTCCATCATGACTGGCCACAGCGATCGACACATGGTGCCCTGAAGGTTTTATGATCGGTAGCAGAGGTGGTTTTCTAAACATTTAACCCCCAGCACAGCCAAGGCGGGGGCCAGATAGCTAGGAGCCGAGTCCTGGTGCTCTGCTATGGTAGGCATTAACTCTATAGCTGCTGGACTGTGGCAGGTGGGCACCTGGGGGCCGGAGGCAGGGCTATTCATCAGTGGGTGCAGCGCACTTTGACCTTTAAGAACCGGCATGGCCACACTAGTGGACACTTATCGGAGTGTTAGATTAGAACAGCAGCAATTTCTGCACTATTTCTGGAGATTGAAAAGACAGGGAGGGAGCTAGCAGGTTCAAAACCTCATGCCCAGAGCTTTCATTTATACTATATTTATTCATTATTCTACTCAAGCCTTAGAGAATTATTTTGAGGCAGTTTAGGGTTCTCTTCTCATATACCCAATAGTTTCCCCTCTTTTTTTTCTCTTAATAAGTTCTAAGACACCATTTCAGAATGGTGTTTCACGAGGCTCTGACAAACGAAGTGCCTTATCTGTGCTCCACAGAGGCCATTTGCTGTGAGTTCAGTGACAGTGGTGATCACTTAGCATTTATTATGTGCTCCGTCTACCTGGACTCATTTGATCTTCACAAGGGCCTGTGAGATATGTCCTGTTGCTGTGCCTCACTTGACATAAAGAAACAGAGGTACAGAGAGGTTAAGTTATTCGCCGCAAGTCACACAGCTAGTGGGCTATAGCGCTGGTGTCTGAACTCATGGCTCCATGCTGCCCGGGGTGCAAGCTGACTGCATTTGGCCTCGTGCTATGTCTGTGGGCAGCTTCCTACCTGGGACATGACGTCTCAGGGATGGATGAGGTCACTGTCAGCTCTGTGGTGGTCTCTGTAGGGTGAGGCACAGAGTCTCACCTTCATGCTCACCTCCTCTATGTGACTGTTCCTTTTGAAATCTGAATCACTTCCTTCTGTGTATGGGAAGGAGGAAAGGCGTTCTAGGCTGAGGGGCAGCCAAAGGAGCATGAGAATGGCCTGCAAAGGGAGGTCCAGTGGGCTGGAGCATCCTGGGGTGTGTGCTGGGATGAGTCAGGCAGGGTCCTCCAGGGGAGAGCCTCGGACATAACATTCGAGTGCTGGCCACAGAAGCTCACCAACCAACATACTCGTCAGGCTACACAGATGACTTCTGGATCTCAGAGCCCGTCGTCCTCTAAGAACTAAATATTCTTCCAGAATTGTATTTTCTATCTCTACTTGGCCACTTGATACCTTATGGACTTAACTGCAAAAAAATTTTTAAATTTAAAGCAATTTTTAAAACTTGCTTTTTCTAGTTACAGAAGAGGAGTTTTTCCAGTGTCAAAAATTGGAAAAGCATAGGAAAAGAAACCAGATAAAATTGGGCTAAAATACTATGGCCAGGTATAAACTGCTGTCTGTTTTGCTACTTCCAGGGGGTCTATTTTCTCTGCACATAAATATGTGATGTGTCCTCTGCTCACCTCAGCAGCCTGGGATCCTGCTGCCCTGTGCTGGGCCAGGACCCCTTGCCTTCCCCATGCTCCAGGAGCACTCTGTATGCTCCTCCCAGATTGGCTCTTCTAGAATGGAAGCTCCCTGAGGGCAGGGCAAAGTCTGTCTTCCTCTTACCTAGGTAGTAGGGGCTTAGTGAATAATTGTGGAATAAATCATGTATAAACATTTAAAAATTTTTAATTTTACATTAAAAAACAAATGGGCGGGGCACCTGGGTGGCTCAGTGGTTGAGCATCTGCCTTTGGCTCAGGTCGTGATCTTGGGATCAAGTCCTGTATCTGGCTCGCTGCAGGGAGCCTGCTTCTCCCTCTGCCTGTGTCTCTGCCTCTTTCTCAGTGTCTGTTATGAGTAAATAAGTAAAATATTTTAAAAATAAATAAATAAATAAATAAATAAATAAATAAATAAATAAAATCTAAAAACACACGGGCATAGTTTAAGACCTTATATCACATAATAGCGTGGATTTATTAGTAAGTGCATCTATTTCTAATGCTAACGGATATTCTTTCATAGATCTTCCTCTGCTTGTCAAAAAAGATTATGAGCATTTTCCCATGATGTTAAATATTCTTTAACATATTTTATAAATGCTACATGAGTAGCATAGTTTCCATATATGGATGTACCATAACTTATTTAAACTTCCCTGTTAGATATTTTTCCTTCCTTTTTTTAAAAAAAAGATTTTTTTAATTTATTCATGACAGACAAACACACACAGAGAGAGGAGAGAGAGAGAGAGAGAGAGAGAGAGAGAGAGAGAGAGAGGCAGAGACCCAGGCCGAGGGAGAAGCAGGCTCCATGCAGGGGAGCTCGATGTGGGACTCGATCCTGGGTCTCCAGGATCACATCCTGGGCTGAAGTCGACGCTAAACCGCTGGGCCACCGGGGCTGCCCCTAGAAATTTTTTTCTATTGTGAATACCATTTGTTAACAATCTCAGGCTGAAATCTTTGTCCACGCTCTTTATTACTCCTTTAGGATAACTTTTTATACATGGAGGGGTTGGGGAAAAAGGCCTACATATTTTTATGGCTCTAGAAACCTATTTCCAAACTCCAGAAACCTGCCCATTTTTCTACTTCTGACCTGCCAGGGATTCTGGTTACAATCTTGGTGAATGTTTCCAATTTGACAGGAGAGATTGGCATTTGGTTTTAATTTACACTGCTTTTATTTTCATGTCTTGAAGACAGAAATTTTGGTGTTTCCAAGATGTGTGGCACCATAGGAATGGCCATCTGAACAAGAATGTTCTGGGGAGGGGCCTGTATTGAATAAGCAACATGGCAAGCACGGGAAACACAGATGTCCAGCCCAGCCATCCTTCAGATGGAGACAATGAGGCCAGAGAGGAGTATGGAGGCACCTAGATCTCCAGGGGAGCTGTCTGTACCACACCCCCCACCCCGTCCTGGTGTCCTTACCAGGCAACCCCTCCATTTGGAGCCACCTCCCCTAATTATGTATTGGTGACAGCAAGTGTCTAATGATTTCTTTCTTTTTTCTCTTTCTCAGGAACAAGGAAACCCAATCCGAAATCTGAAACATAAGCCATGAAGCTCAGTGAAAAGGACTCAGCACAGTCCAAAGAAAGTGATTTGGTGAAAGAGAAATTGGTCAGTCCTGGTTTCCTTCTCTCTCCCTGTTCTGGTAACATTGGGGCAGTCCCTCCTGGCACCCTCGCTGCTCTCGGGGAGATGTAAATGGAGGCAAGGTCAGGCAGAGAAGAGAGAGCAGGGGATAGAAGTAAAGGTATGTGGGAAGTTGCCATGTGAACAGGAAAGCATGTGGCTTGAGGAGGTACAGGCCACTGATTACATTGTACTTTGGTTGATGATGATTATACTGTCTGCTGGTGGCCTTCGGGACTTGAGAGAGGGTCCCCCACTCCAGAGATCATTTCACAAAGAGGGAACACGGATGTGTGACAGTGATGATGTCTCTATCCTTGAGGATATGCTGAAACCCGTCCCCCTGCCCCACCACGAGGCCCAGTCCACCTGTCCTCTCCTCCAGGACATCCTGGGCACTCAGAGAGGCTCTTACTCCTCAGGAGTCCTTGGACCTTTTAATCCAGACTCAAAAACCAAAGCCAGTGGCACCTGCTCTGGTCTGACCCTTTACACGGGTCTCTCCTTCGGTTCTCTCAGCCACACAATGGTGAAGATATCACTGCCCTTGTTTCACAGGTGAGAAACTGCAGCTCAGAGAAGGATGAAGCCACTTGTCCAACGCTCCATAGTTAGAGTGAAGGGAAGCCAGTCTCGAACCCTGGTCCCTCTGTGCCTCATCTGTGATGGGTGCAGAAGCAACCAGGACTCAGAAGAAAATATGTCCATATTTTTAATAAGCCTTATTAGCAGGACAAAGATCAATTCAGGTGTATTTATCAAACCACCAGGGAAGTGTGGAATTGGAAGACTGAGAGTGACTGTCCCCACCCACAGGTGTGAAACGGAGTGTCAGGGAGGCTCAGCCACCATCTCAGGTCATCCAGGGATGTGACAGTGATTCCCTCCAAGGACACACTTATATCAGGTTGAGTCAAGGCTCTGCTGTCTAGGCATTTGGTGTAATGAAGGAAGGGGATTAGTCATCTTAATAATTCTGCTTAAATGATATTCAACTAAAAAAAAAACTACCCCCCAATTTTTTTTTTTCCTTTCCTGGTGGAAAATTTTATCTTGTCCAAGCTGATTTTCTAGCTTTAGGACATCATCCAGAGGATAGTTTGAGTTCCGTTCCAGGAGTATCTACCTGGCCCCTTCCCTGAGCCAGGTGAGAATCCAAAGAGGCTCAGGAACTGGATTCCCCTAGTCAGGCCACCAGGACAAAGCCCACATGCAGGGGGCTTAACACCAGAGACATACTTTCTCACAGTGCTGGAGGCTGGAAGTCTGAGATCAAGGATGTGGGCACAGTTGGTTCCTTCTGAGGCCCCTGTCCTCGGCATGTAGATAGCCATCTTCTCCCCACATCCTCACATGGACCTTCCTCTATGTGTACCTATGTCCTAAGCTCTTCTTATGAAGGTATCAGTCATAATAGATTAGGGTCCACCCTAGTGACATCATTTTACCCCACTCTCCTCTTTAAAGACCCTGTCCCCAAATGCAGTCACATTCTGAGGTACTGGGGGTTAATGCTTCACCTTATGAATTTGGGGGGGGCCTAGTTCACCCCATAACAGACACACAAATTCCCTGCCCTTGGTGAGATCCTGTCCAGAGGCACAGGCACACATGAGGACAGACAGTTATAAGTAAGGATGGTCACAACCAGTACAGTTATGAGCAGCATATAGAACACAGAGTGGCAGAGGGGGTGGCCCAGGGGAGCTTCTGGGGTGATCTGGTGAGAGATCTGAGTACTGATGGATGAGCAAAGTCATGGGTAGTCAGAGGGCAAGCCTGAGCAAAGGCAAGGAAAATCTGGCATGAGTAGGTACTCAACAAATAATGGTGAATGGGTGTGTGCATGCAGGATTAAGTATCAGAAGAGGATGATTGTGTTCCAGCCCCACGACACCTGGGAATATTTGTCTAGTGACCACATCCTTGATAGAGTTAATTTTCTCAGGGTCTGCTGGAGAGCATGGGGCTACAGGCCGAGCAAGTATGGGAATGGCACTGCCTCTCCCAAACTTCACTTCTTCCCTGTAACGTCAGCCTAGCAGCTCCTCAGATGGCTGTTAGAGGACTCATGATATCAAGGGTGTGAACACATTGGGCCAAGGGCAAATTAGTGTAGACATGTTCTGGAGGTGCAGGAGGAGGGTGCTTGGGGAACAGAGAAATCTCGAGTAACTGCCGTCCAGCCCAATGAGCCACAACACATCATGTTCAATGCCGAGAGACCAAACATGAGCACTGGAACAGGCCTTGGCAATTGTCCAGGGACATTGACCTGGCCCCCAACCTCCCCTTTTACCATCGAGGACACTAATACCCTAGCAATGAGCAGATCTTTCTACACAGAGTACACACGATGGCCTTTATTTAGAAAAAAGTGAGAGCATTTGGGTCCAGATATGGCACATTATCTGGGGACAAGGTGACTTAAAAAAATAATAATGAGTATTCATTGCACACTTGCTGTATGCCACGTGCTGTCGTACTTGTGTGGCTCTTCTACATGCTTTTCGAGTATAAACTCACAGAATATCCCACAAATGAGTCTATGAGGTGGTGGCAGGGTTGTCCCCATATTACAGAGGAGGACATTGTACCACAGAGAGCCCAAGTGACCTGTGCAAGGGGTCACAGGTTGTAAGTGGCTGAGCGGAGGCTCAACCCCAGGCAGTGTGCCACCCATGTCTGGGGTTTAAACCACTAAGCTGTGGCAAAGCAAAGGGACAGCTCCTATCACCTTCACCAAGGTGTCCCAGAAAGTAGAGCTGTTTGCCATCCGGAAAAGCCCTGGGAATTTGAGATCACTCTCCTGCCCCCAGGAAGGAAGTGCTATTAGTGAGAAGCCCAGGCTCTCCAAATAGCTGGAGCACTGGCCTGGAACTTGAGCTCAACTTTTAGGTGTGTGACCTGGGGCAAGACACTGCTCACCTCTGGGTTCGTTTGTTGGCAGGCCAGGGAGAGAAGTTATGGAAGAGGAAGTCTTCAGGCCAAGCACTGCCTCCAGGCTGCTAGGCCAAGAGGGGACATGAAGTCTGCACATGTCCAGTCTTAGGAGCTGGGATAGCCTGTGGTGCAGGGCTGGACCAGGGGCAACTGCTGGAGGATGGTCTCCTTCCACCCCTGGGATCTGCATCCCCTCTGGCATCCACCCTCAGAGCTCTAATTCAGCAGGTCTTGGATCAGGGAGGTTGAGTCAGGAGAGGTGTACAGGGACAGCTCTGCCAGGGGCTCACGTCCACACTCGGAGTCTGCCGGTGGCTGGTGGCCATGCTGTGCTCCACTGGCAGGGCCTTTAATGGTTGCTGGCTTTGGAAGTTCTCACAGCACAGGGGTGTCCCAGACACCAGGGACCTCCTCCCATTGGTAGTTGCACTTTAAAAAAAAAAAGATTTTATTTATTTATTCATGAGAGACACAGAGAGAGGCAGAGACACAGGCAGAGGGAGAAGCTGGCTCCTTGCAGGGAACCTGATGTGGGACTCGATTCCGACCTGAGCTGAAATGCACATGCTCAACCACTGAGCCATCCAGGCATCCCTATAGTTGCACATTTGTGTTGACCTCTTGCTCCTGGGGCCTACTGAATTTTCAACCCCACTGGGAAAGCATGAAACACTTTTAAATGGCAGAGAGTGGGGGAAGATCACCTGATTCAGTTTGAGTTTTAGCAAGATCAGGTGAGATGTCCTGTTAATCACGACGAAGCCAGAGAGAACCCATGGAAGGGCCTGAGATAAAGGGGGGAGAGAGGGGAGGAGGAAATGGAACTGACGATGGACTTAAAGTCCCGTGGGTCCCCAAGACACAGGGAGGCAGCTGTCCTGGCCCCTTCCCACCGCCTCCCATAGCTCAGGGCCCAGCCATGCTCAATTATTTTGTTCCTCCACCTACCCCAGGGCCTGCGGGTCTTGATTCAATGACCCCCCCATCCCCACCCATGCCCCTTCTCTGCCTGCATATTCCCCGGGCTTACTCAGGAATCTCCTCTTCCAGAAAGTCTTCTGCGATCCAGCCCTAGTTTCATTGTCTGCAATCCACTAAACCTAGTTTGCTTGCTTCTTGTGTCTTTGTGGGCTTGATGCCTGCCTGGCCTTCTAGGGCTTCTGCATTCCCCAAACATACCGTCGCCCGCTGACCTCTGTCCCTGCTCTCTGCCTCCGGGAGCAAATGGCCGAGGCACACTGTCCTAAACCTGTCATGATTAAAGGTACTTGTCTGACATCTGGGGCAAATTGGCCACATGGTGAATTAATTCTCATGATGTCAAGTATGCATTGAGGGCTCCTGCCTCCTCATTGATTTCCCTGCAGGGGCAGGCGAGAAGGAGGTCTTCCCCCTCCAGAGCCAGTGCTGAGTGAGCAGGACAGAGGAATGGCCAAGTGGCAGATCGTTTTTCTTCCAAACCCAGAGCTTCCCCATTTGTTCCAAAGCTGCAGGGTGGCCATGCCCACGTCCAGCAGGCTGCTCAGGGGCTGTGTGTTTTCTGTTTGAGCCTCAGAATAACTACGGGATGGATAGTCCCGGACGGATCAGTCTTCTCATAAATGCAGTAGCTCAGAGAAGCAAAGTGACTTGGCTAAGGACAGGGTTAGAGAGGCAGGGTTGGGGCCCCACCAGGCATCCCCTGCCATCAGGGACGCTCCGTTCTGTCCCAATCCTTAGACACCCTGGGTTTATGCCCAGTGCTCCCTCTCTGGCCTTGCTGGGAGGGAGAATCAGAGGATTCGTGAGAAGGCAGTTTCCCTTCCAGGACTCTTGGGTTGCCCCTCTGACTGGGCGCGGGAGGCAGCCCATGGTGCTCATTTCCTGTTCAAACGAGACAGAACTGCCGCATTTCCTGCCGGGCCCCCGCCCCCTCGTGGACTCTGCTTCTTGCTCAGAGATGCCCTGGCCCGGCTCACAGCCTGCGGAGCATGGACTCCCGGGCCCGGGCTCACCCAGGGGCTGCCAAGCGTGGCCGCACCCCAAGAGGGACGCCGGGCAGGAGGACCAGAAAGGTAAACGCAGAAACAGGCCTGTGGACCTGCCATGGGGCTCAGAGGCCCAGCGTGGGAGGCTGTGCCTGCCTCCCTCTGCTGCCTGAAAGGCTTGGGGCCCTGGTCCCGTGACCTTGGCCGTGGAGCTCTCGCTCTGGGGCTGCAGGTTCCCTCTGGCAATGTGCCTGTGCTTACAAAATGAGGCCACGGCAGAGAACTGCCTCGCACGGGCCGGGGGGCGTCCCCTTTTCCCTCCCTGCCCCCACTGCAGGTAACCTCTGTCCCTGGGGCAGGTGATGAGAGGTGGTGGGGACCGGCTGGCCAAGCAGGGGCAGGGGCCCCGGGAGAGGCTCCCACCTGCCCTGTCTATCCTCTGATGTGTGTGGACAAAGGGACAGGGATCAGGGCTGGAAGCAAGGGGCCCAGGGACAGATAAGTGACTATGGAGCATGGGCATTTTGTCTAAAATGCAGCTCGTTCTATTGCTGAATCTCATACAGTTCAGCCTCCTCTTACAGCAGTAAAAGATTCTGGCCCCATAGCTGGCAATGTCCATCCCGGTGGCTTATAAACCCCTTTTCTCACCTCCACCCGATCACTAGCATTTACTGAATACCTTCTCTGCAGTAGGCATGGTGCCTGGAAGCAAGACCCCCACCGTTAAAAAGTAAGACCCTTGCCACTGTCCCAGCCTCTGCCGCTAATGCTCATGGGCACAGTGTTAACTCAGCGTAACAGCCTAGGGGGTGGGGTCTGTTATCATCTCCACTTTCAGATAAGAATACTGAGTCACAGAGCAGCGATGTACTGGCCCAAGGTTACAGGCCTAAGTTGCAGATACCAGGTAAGACGGAGTTGAATCAAAGAGAAACGCAGGGCAGCCTGGTGGCTCAGTGGTTTAGCACCGCCTTCGGCCCAGGCCCTGATCCTGGAGACCCGGGATCGAGTCCCACATTGGGCTCCCTGCATGGAGTCTGCTTCTGTCTCTGCCTCTCTCTCATGAATAAATAAATAAAATCTTAAAAAAAAAAGAGAGAGAGAGAGAAACGTAAACATGAGGAGTTGGAGCTTTCAGAGAAGAGGCTGGCAATGGGCCTTAGATACAAAAGTCTCTAGAAGGGGGAATTTCAGGCTTGACCGAGAAAGGTCAAGAAACTGGCTCGGGTTCTCACAGCTGAGTGGTAGAACCATCCAGCACCTCTAGCACCGCCCCCCATGCTAGAGGAGACTACTGAGGTGGGCAGAGCAGGTAGTCGGCTATCGGGGTCCGGCTTTCCCTTCCAAACAGTGTTTGACTGACACAGTTGCCTGAACTGTGGGCCTTGTCTGTTTTGTTGCCGGTGAATCCCTGGAGCTTTCTCAGGGCCTGGTCTGATAAGCACACATGTGCTAGCAGAGATGATAGCAGAGAGAGTGGATTCTAAGAGCACCTGGGTCCCCTCCATCTGGAGAGTGGCCCATATTCCCCTGGCCAGCTTAGGATGGCAATTGCTCCCACTGCCAGCTCCTGCCAGCTGGGCAGCTTTTGCCAGGGGGCCTAGATGTTTCTGCTCCATGGTCCTGTCTTGATTGTGACCATCTCCTTGGATGAGGCCAAAGGAGAGGATTACATGGAGGCAGATGCCTCGTTCTCCGGGCTGAGGCCTGTATCTCTCTAGAGGTCCTTGTCCTGAGGTGCTCAGACTGGCCTGCAGATCGACAGCTGAGTCTGGAACAGCATGTGCAGTGCTGTGTGTGCGTGCATGTGAGCGTGTATGCACCTGTGCAGCTGCGAGCAGCCTCAGGCCCTAGATGCTGTTCCCAGATGGAGAGCCGGTGGGGGAGAGGCAATGGGGTGCAGGGGGACACTGCATGGGCTCCAGCCCCCATCCCAGACAGCACCACGGACACCTCTGTGCCTGTTTCCTCACCTATAAAATCAGCATAACATAGTACTGATCTGAGGATTCCATGAGACAGTACCCCAGAAAGTGCTCTGAACAATGCCCGGCCCATACCTCTTCTAAGTGCCAGCTGCTACTGCCGGTGGCTGAGTCTGGCTTTGCTTTTTGCTCCAATGTGGCTTAGAAAGTGGCCAAATTCAGCTGACATAATAGTGTGTGGCTGCTTGCACAGCACCCGCTAAGGGCGTCAGGTCTGCGAGTCCCTGTCTGTTGCAGCCGTCAGAGGCGAGCCGAGCTCCGCGCCTGCGTGGACGGAACGCACCCAGGACGCCTGCCTGCGCAGGTGGGCCCCGACAGGCAACGCACCTGCGGCAGCCTCCCCAGACCAGGGGACAGCCCGGGTGCGTCCGGTGGGCCCCTGGCTTGTGCCCGACTGCCAGATCTGACGTGCTGTCCTCTTCCTTCCCAGGACTGGTCCTGCTTGCTCCTCGTGGCCTCCTTCGTGGGCGCCTTCGGCTCCTCCTTCCTCTACGGGTACAACCTGTCGGTGGTGAACGCCCCCACTCCGGTGAGTGCCCCGCGGCTGCGGGATGCGCCCGGCAGAGGGCGCTGCGGCCACGTGCAAACTGCGGGTGCTACCTGCCCAGCCGGCTGGTACCTGATGCTGCAAACCTTGGCTGGCTGGTTCCGTAGCAGAGGGTCTGGGAGAGCGGGAGAGAGCCAGAGGGGGAGATGGGAGACACAGAAACAGTGGTGACAGCACGGGGTGTTCAGTTCCTTGCCGAGTGTCCTGGGAGAGCGCAAGGCAGGGAGGGGGGGTCTTGGGAGGCCCAGGGGCTGATCCTGAGGGATCTTATTCCTCTGCATAGACTCCGAGGAGCCAGAGAGACCTCATGCATAAACATTTTCCTGATGTTCTTTTTGCGTTTATGGCTTTTAATCATAGCTAGAGGTCACTTGGGTATCTGTTGGGTAAGATCGATTGTTGGCTTTTGTGTCTGGAATCAAGACATTAGGCATGTCAATCAGGAAGAAGAGGCTGTAAAGCAACCAAAGGTGTTTGTTTATTTGGGATCTTAGGGTTTGCAATGTGGGAGGTGGGGAGAGGATGGAGATTGACATTGCGCTTGGAATTGCAATGGGGAGTGCAGGGTTATAAGGGCAGACCCCAGGAGGCTGGGTACCTCGATTTGAAGGAGTTGTGATCGGTGCTGACAGAAGAGTTTAACTGACCACCTAATGCAGGATTGGCTCTGGAGCAAACGAGTGCTACCTTCTCTCTATTTCAGTCCACAGTAGAGGAGGTCTTCCAAGAGGTGGCCAATGTGCAAGTGGCAAGTCATAATCGACAAAAGTCAAGACTTCATGGTGTTCCCAGAATTCAAACAGGAGTCAATAGGCTCTGCCTCCTCAATATCCTCCCCACCCCATTCTGAGGGACTCTCTTAGCAATACTTACTTCCCTTTTGGAATGTCCTTTTACAAGTGCGTTTCCCTAGGCCCTCCTAATGCCTCCCTGCCGCTTTGCTGGTTTGGTTTGGTTCTGCCTACCTAGACTATTAGGTCTAGGTGCTACCCATTCCTGAGGGTGCTGGCTTCTGTTTGACCTACCTCCACCCTTTGGGGGTAGGGTGAAGGATGTGGGGGAAGGCTTCCTGGAGGAGATGATGCCTCAGTGTCATCTTAAAAGCAAAGTAAAAGTTGGGATCTGTGAAAGGTTTGCAGGAATGCAGGTGTGATGCGGTTGGAGCACAGGAGGCCTTTTGGGGAGCATAGGGCAGGAGCTAAAGGAGTGAACAGAAGCCAGACTAAAGACCTTCCTGGAGGCTTTTCAGGCTTTTCCTTGTTTGGGGGTCCAGTACCTCCATGTGCAAAACTGGACAGTTGGGTCTCAAAGGGTTCCCAGGAGCCCTAGGCCTTTTTAAAATTCAGATATCTTTCAAAAGTCCCACAATGTCTTTAATAGCTGGTTTGTCCAAACTAGGAAAATAAAAAACAGTACCTATATATGTGACAGAAATATAAAAAAATAATTACAACTATGAAATCTAGATGTAGATGTTCATTATTCTATTCCCTTACTTTTCTATGCATTTGAAAAGTTTTAAAACATAATGTCCAAAATAATTACATCTCTACAAATGTGTCTACATATATGCAAGAAGAGGGAAGTTTCCAAATCATGGTACTGAGCCTGTCCTATTCTATGTTGTCAGCAACTATGTGGACAATAATATAGGAAGGACGTCTATGATGTTTCTCGGTGGATGAGCTAGAAGGAAAAATGAATGTGTTAGGAAATGACACATGTTAGAGTCATGGGCCAGGACAGTTCTGATTTCTGTGTTTTGTTTTTGTTTTTTTACTCTGTTAACTCTTGTACATTTTGGGGTTCTGTGTAAGTTGATTTGAAAAACGGATTCTGACGCTAAGACCACTTTGAAAACCAGGGGCCTCAGTGGCCTCCTTGAATTCTTGCAGCAATCAGTGGCTTTGACTTTGTCATTGTGCATCATCCCAACACGGGGACCTGATTTGTCCATAATTGTCTTTAAAAGAAGATTAGAAGTTTACACTCTTGCTTTATCTTGACCGTTCAGCAGAAACTCCAGCAGAGGGTGGAAGACCTTTGCACTCATGGTTTGTGGAGCAAAAAGCCTTGTGAAACTTGAACCCTGAATAAAATGACGTAGGCAGAAAAACCTAAGTTCACACAACAGTCGGCAGAAGAGGCAGGATCAACTCTGTCATTCATCCACTTACAACTTGTTTGTAATTAATAAACCTTATTTTTTAGAGCAGCTTTAACACAGTTTACAGCAAAATGGAGCAGAAAGTTCAGAGAATTCCCCCCACATCCCTTTCTGCCCACCCCCCACGCACTGCCCTCTCCGCTATCAACGTCCGGCACCAGAGGGGTACATTTGTTGTCATCAGTGAACCTGCCGCGCTACATCAACATCACCCAAAGTCCACGGTTCACATTGAAGGTTGACTCTTGGGCTGTGTCTTCTATGAGTTTTGACAAATGTAGAATGACATGTACCCACCATTGTGGTATCTTACAAAACAGTTTCACTGCCCTAAAAATCCTCTGCTCTGCTATTCCTTTTTCTCTCCCTACTAACCCCTGGCAACCACTGATCTTTTTACTGTCTTCATAGTTTTGCTTTTTCCAGAATGTAATGCGGTTGGAATCACATAGTATGTGGCCTTTTCAGACTGGCTTCTTTCACTTAGGATTATGCGCTTAAGCTTCCTCCATGTCTGTACATGGCTCAAAAGTTCATTTGTTTTTGTTTTGTTTTGTTTATTAAAGCTGAATAGTATTCCATTGTCTGAATGTACTAGTTTCTCGAGCCACTCATCTGCAGAAGGACATCTTGATTGCATCTTTGCTTTGACGACTATGAATAAGGTTGCCATAAACATCCATGTGCAGGTTTTTGTGTAGACAGAAGCTTTCAGTTCACTTGGGTAAATACCAAGGAGCATGATTGCTGAATCACATGGGAAGAGTATGGTTAGTTTTGCAAGAAACTGAGAGGCCATTTTGAGTTTATCTTTGTGTATGGTGCAAGAGAGTGGTCTAGTTTCATTCTTCTGCATGTGGATGTCCAGTTTTCCCAGCACCATTTATTGAAGAGACTGTCTTTCTTCCAGTGGATCGTCTTTCTCCTTTGTCGAATATTAGTTGACCATAAAGTTCAGGGTCCACTCCTGGATTCTCTATTCTGTTCCATTGATCTATGTGTCTGTTTTTGTGCCAGTACCACACTGTCTTGATGACCACAGCTTTGTAGTACAACCTGAAATCTGGCATTGCACATGAGAAAATGCTCTGCATCACTTGCCATTAGGGAAATGCTGAGTGAAGTAAGTCAATCGGAGAAGGACAAACAGTGTATGTTCTCATTCATTTGGGGAATATGAATAATAGTGAAAGGGAATATAAGGGAAGGGAGAAGAAATGTGTGGGAAATATCAGAAAGGGAGACAGAACATAGAGACTTCTAACTCTGGGAAATGAACTAGGGGTGGTGGAAGGGGAGGAGGGCGGGGGGTGGGGGTGAATGGGTGACGGGCACTGAGGGGGACACTTGACGGGATGAGCACTGGGTGTTATTCTGTATGTTGGTAAATTGAACACCAATAAAAATTAATTTATAAAAAAAAAAAAAAAAAGAAACTGAGAAGCCACCTTCCTAAGTGGCCGGGCGGTTTTGCATTCCCAGCAGCAATGGGTGAAAGTTCCTATTGCTTTCCATTCTCACCAACATTTGATGTCATTAGTGCTTTGGATTTGGGATCTTCTAAAATAGATGTGTCCTGGTATCTCATTGTTTTTATTGTAATTCCCTAATGACACAATGATGTTGAATACTTTTTCATATGTTTTTTGAAAAGACAGGAATATCTTTTCATATGTTTACACATCCCTTTTGGTGAGGTGTCTGTTCAGATCTCTTGCTCATCTTTTTTTTTTTTTAAGATTTTATTTATTTATTTGACAGAGAGAGTGCACAAGCAGGGGCAAGGGGTAGAAGGAGAGGGAGAAGCAGGCTCCCCGCTGAGCAGGGAGCCCAATGCAGGGCTCAAACCCAGGACTCTGGGATTATGACCTGAGCTGAAGGCAGATGCTTAACCAACTGAGCTGCCCAGGCTCCACTTGTCTATTTCTTTAATTGGATTATTTGTGCTGTTATGGTTGTGGGTTTTTTTAAGAGTTTGTTGCAATATTTTGGACAACAGTTCTTTATTAGATGTGTCTTTTGCAAGTATTTACTCCCAGTCTGTGGCTTATCTTCTCATTCTCTTGACATCGTCTTTCCAAGAGCAGAAGTATCCAGTTAGTTGATGAGGGGTATTTCAGTGTCTGAATATAATAATGGTTCATCTATTTTTCCTTATAGGTCTGTTAGCTTTTGCCTTATGTACCCCATGCTCTGTTGTTAGCATACACACATTAAGGCTTGTTATATTTTCTTGGAGCATTGGTCCCTTTATCAGTATGCAATGCCCCCCCTTTTTCCCTATTAACTCTCCTTGCCAAAGTATTCCCTGTCTAAAATTAATATAGTTATTATTGCTTTCCTTTGATTCATGTCAGCATGGTGTATCTTTCTTCATCCCTATACTTTTAATCTGTATGTGTCTTTATATTTTAAGTAGGTTTCCTGTAGATAACATATAGCTGGGCCTTGTTTTTTTTTTTTATTCACTCTGACAATCTCTGTCTTTTAATTGCCATATTTAGTTCATTGACATTTAAGGTGATTATTGACATAGTTGGGTTAATAGCTATATGATATGTTATTGTTTCCTATTTGTTGTGCTTGTTCTTTGTTCCTATTTTTGTCTTCCACACTTCTACCTTTTGTGGTTTTAACTGAGCATTTTACATGGTTCCATTTTCTCTTTCCTAGCATTTTAATTTACCTCTTTTTTACCTCTTTCTTTTTTTAACTTTCTTTAGTGGTTGTCTGAAAGTTTGTGATACACATTTTCAACTAATCCAAGGCTACTTACAAATAATACTACCTTGATTCACTGGTAATAACACTTCACTTTATAATAGCAAAATATTTATAATTCCTCTTTCCCACCCCTGTATTATTCATTTCACTCACACATAAGCATTTTATATAGATAATCAAATACATTGCTGCTATTATTGTCTTGAACAAACTGTTATCTGTTAGATTAATTAAGAATAAGAAAAAAGGGGCACCTGGGTGGCTTGGTTGGTTAAGTGTCTGACTCTTGGTTTCAGCTTAGGTCACAATCTCAGGGTCACAAAATTGAACCCTGCATCAGGCTCTGTGTTCTGCGTGGAGTCTGCTTAAGATTCTCTCTCTCTCTCCCTCTGCCCCTCCACCCTCAAGTAAATAAATAAATCTTTAAAAAAATGATAAAAAGTTGTTCATTTTACCTTTACTTATTCATTCTCCTATGCTCTTTTCTTTATGGAAATCTGGGTTTCCAAGCTTTATCTGGTTCCTTCTCCCTGAAAAACTTCATTTGACATTTCTTGCAAGGCAGATATACTGGCAACAAATTCCCTCAATGTTTGAAAAAGTCTCTACCTCTCATTCACTTTTGAAGGATAATTTTGCAGGATACAGAATTCTAGGCTAGCAGGGTTTTTTCCTCCCCACCTCAGTATTTGGGTATTTTAGTTCATCCTCTTCTTGCATGGTTTCTGAGAAGTTGGGTGTGATTTTTATCTTTTATCTGCTATAGGTAAGGTTTTTTTCATCTGGCTTCTTTTAAGAGATTTTTTTTTTATCTTGGATTTTCTGAAGTTTGAATATAATATGCCTGGGTGTAAGATTTTTTAAATTCAATTTGCCAACATTAGTTTCAGATGTAGTTTTCAATAATTCATCAGTTGCATATAACACCCAGTGCTCATCACATCACATGCCCTCCCTAATGCCATTATGTTTTTGTTGTTGTTGTGTTTTTTGTTTGCTTGTTTGTTTTTACATTTATACTGTTTGGTGTTTTCTGAGCTTCCTGAATCTGTGGTTTAGTGTCTGACATTAATTTGAGGAAATTCTCAGTCATTATTGCCTCAAATGTTTCCTCTGTTCACACCTCTCTCCTTTCTCCTTCTGTGTGTTCCCACTATGTGTATATTACACCTTTTGGACTTTTCCCACAGTTCTTGCATATTCTGTTCTTTTTTTCTCTTTGTTTTTCAGTTTGGGGTGTTCTGTTGTCATATCTCAAGCTCAAAGATTCTTTCCTTGGCAGGGTCTATTCCTCATTTCTGTTACTTAATTTTCACTATTGGTTGATCTCTACCATTTCTTTTTGGTTCTTTCATAGAATAGCTATCTCTGAACTTAAATTGTTCATCTGTTGTTGCATACTGTCTTTTCCCAATTAAGCCTTGAGCATATTAACCAATTAAAAAAATTCCCAGTCTGATAAGTCCAATCAATATTCCTGCCTGCCATATCTGACTCTGGCTCTGATGCTTGTTTACTCTCTTCAAACTGACTTTTGCCTTTTAGTATGCCTCATAATTTTTCTGAAAGATGGAATGATGTACAGGGCAAAAGGAACTGCAGTAAATAAACTTTTAGCAGTGTAAGGCATGAAGGGAGAAGAAGCATGCTATAGTCTAATGATAAAGTCTCAGTCTTTTGGCCAGCCCTTAACCCTAGACTATGAACTTCATCAGTGCCTCTTAGGTCCTGCTTACTCCCTCCTTAGGTGAGACAGGATGGCTAGAGTAGGCTTGAGTTGGGCATTTCCCTTCACCCAGATAGATTAGGTTCTGATAAAACCCCAACAGGTAGATTAAGCTCAGGTAAAATTGTTTCTCCGGAGAGCAGGCCTTGCAAAGAACAGAATGCTTTGATGTATTTCAGAATGATTCTTTTCCTCTCCTCTGCTGGAAACATGAGGGGATTTCTCTTGGATATTTGCCCATGAGGATCTTTGATAGAGTTCTTGGTGATAAAACTCACAAAAGTGTATGCAGGGGCTGTGACTAGGCACCCCTAGAGTTTTAACTCTGAGCTATGTCTACACTGAGCCTCGAGCAATTTGTCAATCACAGTTCAGGTTTTCCTACCCTAGTATTTTTTTCCTTCAGGGGTTTATGCTATGGATTTTTGCTCTAGTAAGTTGTGATTCTCTCTCTGTCTGCCTCTTCAATTTTCAGGACAGAAGTTTGCCCTATGACTTCATTTCTCTGATTGATCTAAGAGTTGTTGATTTTTCAATTTGTTCAGCTTTTTACTTGTTAGGACAGATTAGTAGCTTCCAAGATTTTTACATTGCTGGACTAGAAACCAGAAGTCTCATTTAACAAATATTTACTGAGAGCCTACCAGGTGTTTAATATTGGTGATCAGGAAAGGCAACATGGCATTTGAGCTGAGTCATGAGAGATGGGGGAGGATTTCCATGGGCTTCAGGGGGAGAGCCTGAGAGCTGAAGCATATCCAAAGGCCTGGCCATGCTGAAATGCTAACATGTTGGGAATAGTTAGTAGAGGTGTAATATGCTGGTATCCAGAGGAAATAGGGAGATGGAATGGAATAAGAAGTGGAAAAGTAGGATGGAGCCAGAAGCAAAGGGCTTCAAATCTTAAGCAGCAGATTGAGATTTAGTCTATGGGCACTGGGGAGCCATGGAAGGTTCATGAGATGGGGGTGATATGACTTATCTTTTAGAAAAAAAGGAACTTTATTGTCAGTGGGAAGAACAGAAGGGCCCAGAGCTTGGAGGTATTTAATGGGAGAGATGATGAGCTGAGTTGAGAGGGTTTGATAAGTCATCCTTCTAATTCAGGAGAAGAGATTTCTGAAGATCTACACATGGTTAGGGTGGCTTTTAAATTTCATAATATTAATAATAAATTTTAAGACAACATCAGTAACAACACACATGAAAAGATCACGTTAGGTGCCAGCCCTTCCTCCAAGCACTTTCCATGCATTTGTGCCATGCATCATTATGACAGCCCTATGAGGTGTGTTTCATCATTATCCTCATTTTATAGATGAGAAAACTGATGCATACTGTTAACTGGCCTGCTTGCCCATGGACACACAATAAGTGGGTGCCAGAGTATGACTCTGGCCTGTCTGGCTTCAGGGCTCACATGCTCGAGCATTAACAGTGTCCAGTTTTAGGTAAACGTTTTGGGTTTCTTGATCACTGGACATGTTTTTAATCAGGTTCTTTTCTGTGCCAGCCAGATTCACAACATGGGACGTAATGTTGTGGCTCTACTTTTGTGGCTAGCATGCCCTGCACACTGTTCAGTCATTGTGACAGTGTGAGACATTTTCAGCCTGGTGTCCTCAGGCTTTGGGGACCATGACTCATTATACACATTTTAGAAGGGGCAAGAGAGCCCTAAATGCAGTGCAGTGCCCAGCCTGCGTAGACACAGAGGCCTGGGAAGAATCACCCTTAACTGCTTTCCAACTACAGGGGGACACAGAGTTGATCAACTAGCCTGTCATCTCTGCAATAAAATGCACATGCCAGGCACATAGAAATTTTCATAGACATACTAGCATATTAGTCTATTCAGGCTGCTGTAACAAAAATGTCACATACTGGGAAGCTCAAACAACTGACATCTATTTCTCATGGTTTTGGCGTTGGAACTCTTCAGTCAGGGTGCTGGCATGGTCAGTTCCTGGTGAGGAGCCATCTCCTGGCTCACAGATGGCTGCCTTCTCATTGTTCCCTTGTGGCAGAGACAGTAAGCAAGCAAGCTCTCTGATGTCTCTCCTTATAAGGGCACTAACCCCACCATGAGGGCCCCATTCTCAGAACTTCATCCAACCCTAATCACCTCCCCAAAGCTCCATCTCCAGATACATTCACACTGTGGGTTAGAGCTTCAACATGTGAATTTGGAGAGAACACCATTGAGTCCATAGCAATTAATTGTTGACTTTCATAACCATGTCATGGATGAGGAAACAGAAGTTAAAAGTTTAAGCAACTTGCTCAAGGTCACACAGCTAGGAGGTGGCAGGTGGCAGAGCTGAGATTCGCACTCAGATCTATCTGAATCTGAGACCCATGCCGTTTTGGCCACTTCACTATCCACCATTACTAGTCTCCAGAAGTCAGGCAATGGGGGAGCCTCGGGATGGTAAAAAGGCAAAGGATGATTATGGGGAAGGCCTAAGGACCCACAATGAGCCCAGTGGGCTGTTTACCTGTGATACCTGCTACCAGAATGACTGTGCGGGCTTTGTCTATGGCAACTCTGGAGTTTTAGGGATCAGTTCTGATGATATTGGGATGGTATCACCACTAGAGACCTACCAGTACCTGAATCCTGCCCTTAATCCCTACTTCCTAGGGGCTCTCCTCAGAGAGGGCTCTACATCTGACCAGTGTGAACCAGAAGAGAAATGAAGGACTGGTTTTGTATTGGCCAGGCCAGCACCGAAGCCCTCCCCTACTCACTCCCATGAGGTTGTGGGTCAGGAATCCCCTTTTGTGCTCTGTCTGAAGGGGTGACACAGGTCCTACCTGACATTTCATTTCTCCCTCATGTTACTACTCAAATGCAGAGAGGATAGGCAGGCAGTAAATCCCCTGTACCTGGGCTGGGTGTTCACCTTGCTTGTATCATGTGGTTAGGTCTTGGAGATGGCAAGATGAAAGGACACATGTTCTTGTTTTCAAGACCAGCAGTAGTAATAAGATGTGCTGAGCAGAGATATGAACCCAGGGCCAGGGAAGGACATTATTCTATCTGGGGAGGGCAGGGGCTGTGGCTTGAGGGAGAGAGTACAGGGCTTTCTGGGAATGGTGAAGAGCTGGGGTTCTGGACAGCAGGCTCTCAGGGAGGAGGCTGGGAAGGGGGCCAGGGCCAGGGCCAGGCCAAGGAGAGTTCCAGAGGCCAGAACAAGAGCACTGGCTAGCATTGCCTAGCCTTCTGGTGCCAGAGCAGGGCTGAGGGTCAAGGCTCAGCCTGGGAGTCCATTCCAGGGTGTGAGTCACCCCAAGCAGGAGTCCCCATCCCCAGCACACAGGCACCTCTGCAGGGGGGCAGTGACGAACCCCTCATGAGTGGCTGTTGGAATAAAGGAGGCCTGATGGAGGAGCTCAGTCCATGTCTAGCAATCACTTGACACTCTCTGCCCTTTGCAGTGGGCATGGGGAGGGGTAAGCAGGCAGCCCAGGGTCCAAGAGCCCAGGATGAGGGCAGAGACCCCAGCAACTGTAACTTAATACAGGTGGAAAGGGCCCACACCTAGGGGTATGTTTTTGTGTGGGCTCTGGCACTTTCGAAGGAGAAACTGATCCTCGTTTGCACAGAGATGCAGATATTGGGGGCAGAGGGTATCTGCCCACAGAGATGGCAGACAGAGGCTGCCACGAGGGGAGCTGATGAAAATCAGTCATGGGACATGGACCCAAATAAAAGGATGCTGGTTTAGCGATGACATAAGGCCCTGAGGCCTCTTCCAACCAGCTTTGCCTCCTCAGCAGTGGGATAATTGGGGTGCAGGTGGTGGTCGGGGGAACACAGAGGGGCTACAGGCCATGGCTGTTTGCCACCAGGGCAGAATTTCACGACTTGAATAATCCACGTGGTAGCAGACGTTGGCACTGGCCGCTGCCCAGCCGCAACTGCACAGATGCTCAGTGCTTCTCTCTCCCCAGGTATTTGGAAACTTTCTGGAATACAGATAATGGAAATGGTTGGTTGCCACCTATGAGCACTGACTACACTTGTCTGTGTTAGGAACAGTTTGCGGGGCGTAAGATTTCATCCCCCTTACAATCCTGTGAGGGCGCCATCACTCACTCCCTTTCATAGATGAGGAACCTAAGGCCCAGGGAGGTTAATGTATCTAAGTTCCTGGGGTAGCTTGGGGGACCCTTTAACCCCTACTCCTTAAATTTTCATAGGTTTCCCCTTAAAACAGTCCCTCTTGAATGTATATCCTGTCCACGCCCCATTTGGAAGAGAACACCCATGTGCCTTATGCATCCATGAGGGGTCCTTGGCCAACTTTGGACAATGGGATATGAGCAGAAGTGAATATAAGCCACTTGAGGACAAGCCCTTGAAGATATATTCCAGAAGGTTCTCAGTTCTTTTTTCCCCCAGATGGCATAGGTACAAGATGTTAGAGAACTGTCTGGGAGGCAGTAGGCACGCTAGACGCTAGAAAGAAGTCTTTAGCCACTGAAGCTTCAAAGTTTCTGTGCTGTGATGGTGCATCCATTGCCATGACTAAATACCTCAGCACCTACCTCTCAAGCCAGTCTAGCCTGGCCCACTGCAGGGATTCTAATTGGTTTACCTGTTTCTACTGTGACTCCTACGGTTTATTCTCAACCCAAAGGCCCGAGGGATCCTTCACAAACTGAGGCAGGTCATACCGAGCCTTAGCTTAAAACCTTTGACAGCCACCCAGCACACCTAGAAACCAACCCAGATTGCTGTGGGCTATATGCTAAGGGATCTGGTGTCTAGTAACCACTCAGCTCTTACTACTGGCACATTCCTCACACTGCCCCTTCTTATCCACATGACCCCCTCTCCCCAGTGCTACTCCTCAAACACACATGCACATAGATACCTTAGCACCCTTGCACTGGCTGTTCTCTTTGCTGGAATGCTCTTTCCCACATTCATTCCCATGCTCTTTCCTCTGATTACTTCTGGCCTCTGTTCAAATGTCCCCTTCTCAGAGATGTCTTTCCTGACCAGCCCATCTGAAATAGCACTTCGCCATCACTCTAGCTCCCACTCTAATTTATTTCTCTTTGCAGTATTTAACTCCATCCAAGGTATTATATGTTTATTTGTTTCTTGTATATCCTTTCCTTTATTTTAAAATTTAAGCCCCATGGAGACATAGTCTTCACCCTAGAAAAGGGTCTGGCACACAGTAAACCTTTATAATGAATATTTGCTGAATCATGAGTAAATGTATAAATTTAAGATTTTTTAAAAGTTCTTTATGTGTAAATGCAGTTCTAAGGCAAGCCCCCTATACCTCCTCACCCTTGACCAAATTGCCAACTGTCCTGTGTAAAAATTCTAGTGCTGCATTGGTCATATTTACACAGACAGGGATGTGAATGCAGGTCTGTCTACTTCTAAAGTTTATCTTCTTTCTTCTTCACCAAGCTGATCTGCTGGAGCTTTTGCAGACTTTTGGCTTAGCAGGGTACAAGGTCTTTGTCCCAACTACTCCATTTTATCTTTGTAGTGAGAAAGCAGCATTAGACAATAAGTAAATGAATGAGTGAGGCTATGTTCCAATAAAACTTTATTTACTGAAACAGGCAGAGGGCCAGATTTAGCCAATTGGCCCATTGTTTGCTAACCTCTGAGCTAAAGGTTCTAGGAAAGGAGTGAGGCTCCAGTAGATGCTGGTGTCATTAGGAGCCAGAGAGCTGACTGGCTTTATGAATAATTAATCCATGAGTGGTGCATTTTCCCACAGATGTTATATTTCTTTATATTTTTTTCTTTTGTCCATTTATTGCTACATATCTAAGCCTTTGTCTTTTCTCTCTCCATGACTAATTCTAACTGGCATAGTTGCATCTGGCCATCTATCTATCCATCCATCCACCTCTCTTCTTTCTCTGCTTATCTGTCTCCTACCTATCTTCCTTTGATCTACATTGTCTGTCTATCTATCTATCTATCTATCTATCTATCTATCTATCTATCTATCATATACCTGCGTACCTATCTAAAGCATTCTGATGCCTTTGTAAAAGGCTGTGCATAATCCAGGGCTAATTTACACACCAATCAAATATAACATGATGGCTGAAATTTTTAAGCAGTCATGCATGCAGACTAAAGATGCCAATCTGAAACCTGGTGAATGGCCTCAGATTTGTGCCATTTTAAGCCTTGCTCTTTAGTAGGAGAATGCTTCTTGCTTGAAATCTGCTTAATTAGTACTGCTACAATAGTCTGGGGCTGCCAGAGTTGTGGTGGGAGATTTCCCCCTTGGTGTCTGAGGGCCCCTGGTGTCTGGATCCCACCTGAGAGGCCACTGAGTGCTGGATGGGGGTGTCAGAGGCAGGATGGGAGTTTCTAGGTTTCTGGGGTTGCTGCTGGGAGCCAAGGTGGGTGCCAATATTTGGGAAGGCAGAACTGATGTGCCTTGGGCGAGGTGAAGTGTCAACCAGAGCATGAGTCAAAACTCTTCTTGCTCTAGGGTATTGTCTGGAGAGCCTACAGGAAGATTATGAAAGCAGTATTCTAAAGAAATGCAAGGTTTGAGCCTGAGTGAACAATACAGAGCCCAGGCCCCACAACGATGAGGATAGAACCAAAGGGGATGGGGCTCAGGTGTAACCAAACCAGAGTAGCATCTGGTGAGGAAGGGTGGGTCAGCAGGTTGAACCCACAGGTACATGTAAAGGGGCCAGCTCAAGCAGGATGACCACTGGGGTGGGCATTAAGAAGAGTCACCACGAAGGACCAACACTGAGCTAAATGAGTGTGTCAGATAGGAACCATGAAAGACAATGAAAATGAGAAAGCAGACAGAGACTTCTGGGGCTAGGAGGACAGACAGGAAGGTGGGCAGGAGGGACCATTTAGGGCTAATTCCAAGATGGAGAGTGAACACCTGGCACTCATTTTCCCACTCCTGGCCTATAATTCAGACGAGTGCTTGGAAGATTAGCAAAAGCACAGCAGATAGGATCCTGCATGTCCAAGTATCGTCCCATAATCTTGGTCATATCTTGGTCATTCTCTTTCCCCAGTGCCCAGAGGGGCTTCTGTTGCAAAGGATTGTAATGACTTCAGATGTCGACTACCCAGAAGTAGGCCAAGTTCAAGGTTAAGAACACAATTCTCTAAAGACTTCCCTCATGTCAGACACCAGCTGTAAGCTTGGGGATACCAGGGCCACCCATACTTCTTACAAACTGGGGAGTTCCCATTACTCTCTCAGTTTTGATAAGTTCCTGGAATGATGCAGAGCACTCATGAGAGCTATAACAACTACAGTTTTATTATAGCAAAATTATACAAATCAGAACCAGCCAAAAGAAGAGACATAGGGTGAGGTCTGGGGGTTTGAAACACTAAGCCTCTGGTCTTCTCTCTGCAGAGGTAGGATGCGTTACTCTCCCAGTAAATGGACATTTAACAATATGCAGAGTCCTGTCCTCCAGGGATACTCACCCAAGCCTCTGTATCCAGAGTTATTTTTTTTAATTTTTATTTATTTACGATAGTCACAGAGAGAGAGAGAGAGAGAGGCAGAGACACAGGCAGAGGGAGAAGCAGGCTCCATGCACCGGGAGCCTGACATGGGATTCGATCCTGGGTCTCCAGGATCACGCCCTGGGCCAAAGGCAGGTGCCAAACCGCTGCGCCACCCAGGGATCCCTGTATCCAGAGTTATTAATGGAGTTTCCTCACATAGGCATGATAGATTGAGTCAATCCTAAGGCCCCCTTCCCTTCTTGGAGGTAGGGCTGATACCACCTGGCGTGAAGCTCCAACCCTCTGATCACCTGGTTGGCCTTTTTGGTGGGACCAGCCCCTCACCTGAGTTATCTCATTTGCATAAATTTCTGGGTTGGGGCTGAGAGGCCCACCATGAATAACAAAGACACTCCGATCACTCAGGAAATCCCAAGGGTTTGGAGACTATTTTCCAAGCACAGGGACAAAAGCGACCCCAAATCTTAATTATCTAACTATATATATACACATGTGATATATGTCATACACATGTATGTTCTCAACCTAAAAATACCCAAAGATGTTTGTTAAATGAATTTATAAACGAGAGCAGGAAAGAGTGAGAAAGGAAGAATGAAAATGAGAACTTTGGGCTCATTCATGAGGACTTAATTGAAACAAAACCAGAATCCAACAAAAGTAGCAGTGAATGGTTTGACTTTTGTTGAACTACTTACTCATTGTCCCATTGATTTCTGAGCTGGTGACATTTGGTCTTTTCTTGAGACAGGGGACAGAGTTTGACCTTTTCGGTGTTAGTACAGTGGACCCCTCACACATCCCCCATCTGTGGTTCCACTTTCTATGGTGTCAGTTGGCCTCAGTCAGGAGGCCACAGACACTTCCTGTGTCCTGGAAGTAGACGATCTTCCTCCTGACATATCTTCAAAGGGCAAGAGTGGCCTAATGCTATATCATGGTGGCTCTGTCACTCACCACATCTCATCTTCCCACCCAGGCATTTCATCATCTCATGTCATCACAAGAAGGAAAATGCAAGTTCAGTACAATAAGGCATTCTGAGAGTGAGTGAGGCCACATTCACATAATTTCCATTATCATGCAGGATTATAATTGTTCTACTTCATTATTATTATTACTGTTTTTAAAACTATTTTAAATTTTTAAAAAAGATTTATTTATTTGAGAGAGAGAGAGAGAGAGAGAGAGAGAGAGAGAGAGAGAGAACATACAGAGGGAAAAGCAGGCTTCCTGCTGAGCAGGGAGCCAGACACCGGGCTCCATCCCAGGACCCTGAGATCAAGACCTGAACCAAAGGCAGATGCTTAACTGACTGAGCCACCCAGGCGCCCTTCATTTTTATATTGTTAATCTATTACTGTCCCTAATTTATAAATTAAACTTCACCATAGTTATGTAGATATAAGAAAAAACATAGTACATGTAGGATTCAGTACTATCTGCAATTTCAGGCATCCGCTGGGGGGTCTTAGAATGCATTACCTGTGGATAAAGGGGGGGCTACTGTACTTAAGCCCAGGGCTTCAGCAGAACACTTAATTTGACTCCCCATGAGTTCCCAGCAGAAATGGCATATTTCACCCTTTTCTTCTACCCTAAGGGCAGGTAAACAAGCAATGATAAAGAATAAAATCATCTTTCTACAAGAGCAGAGCTGCCCCAATTAGCTGCAGATGTTAGATGCCAGTCAAAGGAAAGATTTCAGTGAACTAGCAGAGAGCCCAGAAGGGAGTTCTGGTCCTTTCAATTAATCTCACCCCATGCTGCTGTTTTAGTGAGTGCTCGGAGAGCCCCAGCACTTTGAGGGAAGCAGAGGCACATGGCAGGGCCCCTCCCTGTGGCCCAGGCCTGCTCTCAGGGAATCTGGCAGGGCGTGATGAGGTGATGAGCGTGGATCATATCAAAGACATTAGCGCTGGACGGGCTGACAGGAAGGTGCAGTGGGGCTCTGCATCTTGGCAGGAGATCCCTGGGATTACAGGAGAAACCTGTGCATCTTGTCATTACAAGGAAAACTTGCAATTGTTTTTGTTTTTGTTTTTTTTTCTTTTTACTGGCAATCATTTTGATGAAGCAGGTATCTCTGGATAATTTAAGTGTGGAACAAGACTGCCTTTAATTTTTAAAATCAAGGTCTTTTCCTTTTGTTTTTGTTTTCTTCTGTCTCAACCTCTCTCTCTTTTTCTTCTTCTTTTTCTTCTACTTCTTTTTTTTTTTTTTTTTTTCCTCACCTTGTCTCAATAGTTATATAAGCCAAACAGGCTTCTCTTAGCAAAAACAAACAGCACAAATTTAAAATTCTATAATTGAATAATAAAACTACTGCCATGAATCACTTTCTATCTTCCTCATTTGTACAGCAGCCCACATGGAAGGCACTGTGATAACAATCCCACTGTACAAATACAGGAGCCTGAAGGAGGGAGACTAGGTAGTTGGCCCAGGAGGCTGAGCTCATAGGCGGTAGCCCATGTCTGAAGAAGAGTCACAACCTCAGCCCCGCCTGGAGGCCATTTTTAATAGCCTTTATCTAAATCTACTCTGTTTTCCAAAGATCATTCATATCTTCTGTTTTGTATCTTTTGGGAGGGGCTTAATATTTATATTGTTTTATTTTTAATTTTTTAAAAAATATTTATATTGTAAGTATTTTTCCACGTTCTTGAAAATCTCCCATCACCAGGATCTCCGATAGTGTACACTGAGGCATCGTGTGGGTGTCCCATCTTCCTAATGTGGGTCTCTTAGATTGTTCCCAATATTTCTCTTGTGTAAAATGCTGCTACACTGTTTAAATCAGGCGTTGTGAGTCATTGTTTGGTTTGGTTGGGATTGAATCAGGCTAACAGAGCCGCTGGCTGACAGGAGGAGGTACCTTTCCAGGCCTGCAGGTATTGGTGTCTGTGTGTTCTAGACTCCGGGTTCCACATGTGCCTGCTCCATCCTCTCTGGTCCCCAGCTTATTGGAGCTCAGAAACCTGCATCTCTGATTCAGAATTTTCCAATTTCATAAATATTCTCTGAAAAAAAGTGCCTTTGTTGAACCTAATGGAGAAGGAGCCATGGCCCCATCAGGGCTTAGGGGGAAGCCCTGTGTAGAGGGATGAAGGCAGTGGTTGCTGTAGCCAGACAGAGAGAATAGAGGATAGGTTACCCCAGCAAGGCTTACAGTTGGGAAAACTTGGAAGTGCGTGTATCAGAGTTGGGACTGCTGGTGTGAACAGTCCCAAAAAGTATAACTAGAAACATTCTGTTTCTGACCCATCGGAGAGAGGTGCTGAGTTTTACTGAGTGCCTACTACAGGCTGGACACCATTCTGGGGACTACATACCTTCACTTAGTTCTCAGGGGTCCTATTTGCAGGCTAGGGTTTTTATTCCTTTTCTATAAATTATTCCAGAACTGGTGTTCAAAACCATCACCCTGAACTTGGATTGGATCAGATATCCTACGAAAGCTGCTGATGCCTCAAGACGGGTTTTTAGAAGCCATAAGCAATTTGAACAGTAGTGAAAATTCTCATTATTTTTATTGATGATAATATAAATCAGAGGACCTACAGAAAGGAGTAGGAAGTGTTATTTCAGAGTAAATGAGAGACATGTCAGTGTGAATGCACTGACCCCCTGCAAACACAGCTATGCAAGCTCTCAAAAGAATATTCTAGTAGGAAAGAGGCCCAGGATTAAAATTTTCATTGAATAACAAGGTTATTTGGGAGTGCATACACTCCGCTGCTCCAGGGCCAGATTTGGAAAATGAAACGTTCTTTCTTCATTTCCTATATGATCAAACTCAAAGGTTCCCCCTCTTCCCATTGTAAAAGTGGTTGGCGGAAGAACCCAGGAAGCTCTGAAAGTCTTAACTTGCCTGACTATTGCTTGCAATTGATGCATCCTCTTCAATTTTCATTCTGGAAGCCAGCTGTGGGGAGTAGTATATACCCGTGTGTTTCAAGTACAGTTAGCTGAGCTCCGCCCGGAGAATCACACAGCAGGGAGAGAAACCCCAGCACAGACATGCAGACTAAGCATCAAGCCATGTCAGAATGGGACCTGGGCATTGTCCTTAGGGCTGGGAGCTGTGTCAGGTCCCCAGGATCACCCTTAGATTTGATAGCTCAGTAGGAGGACCCAGCATGCCAGGACTCACTACCACCCATGGCTTGGATTTACTCCAGTGAAAGAATTCAAAGACCAATCAGCAAAAGGAAAAGGCACATGGGACAAAGTCAGAGGAAGCCAGGAGCATGCTTCCAGAGTCTTCACCCGGTGAAGTCAATTAGTCCTCCAGCAACAAGTATGACAACACATGTGGAATGTTGTCCATCCAGGAATCTCATCAGACACTGAGTTCAGCGTTTTCATGAGGGGCTGGCTGGCCCCAACTCTGGTCGTGTGCACCACTTCTGACTCCCAGAAACAAAGCAGGTGTTTAGCATAAACCAGACTCTTTGCTTAGTCTAGGCTTTGTGAGCCACTTTTATCAGCTCTGGGAATGGTGAGAACCCTCCTGATATCCCAGTTCCCCAGACACCAGCCTCAGGTCAACCCTGCATGCTGGTCTTTCAGAGGAGAGCGGTCTCAAGAGGCCTCACCTTTGCTAGTCAGGTGACATCAGGTGGCACTACTGGGCCTGTGGAATTTTGTCCTTGTGTGATCCTTATTTCAAGGAGCCTGGTTTGGTGGTAGGCACTTTTGTTAGGACTTCCATACTGTTTTCCTCACTCTGCCAGTGTGCTCAGTGGTGTAGACTGTCCTTATAAATCTGGAAAGAGTTATGGGCATGGCCTGCTTGATTATGCAATGTGTGTGTACTCTGACCCAGCCACCAAAGTGTGCTATTTATGTGCATTTTTATAGCACTCCTGAGAATATTTTTAGATGAATTCATGACAGGCTGTGTGTGAATCAGTGAGGACCATTAATATTGTAAAGCAGACTACGACGTAATTTGCCTCCCATTGCCTGGCAATTTCCTGCCATCATTTGGAGGTGTTCTGAGCTGGTCTTCCTGGCTGGGAATTGTGTGCTTTCAACTGGTTGCCTGAAGTTTGGCCTCCGAGCTGTTGGCTGGGGAGCTGATGGTAAATTATTCATGGGATTCATAGGCCTGAGAAATAAACAAATCTAGGCCCTTTATTTTACAGATCAGAAATAATGGTATCAACACTGCCAGCAGCCACCCCAATTTCTGACCTGTATTGTGTGTTTCCTGTGGACTCAGCTCTGTGTTTTGTATTCATTCTCATGACAAATCCTCACAGTAACTCTTTAAGGAGGGAAATGATTTAACAGATCAGGAAACTGAGACACAGAGAGGTTAAGTAAGTAAGCAGAGAAGTGACAGAGCTGAATAAAGTGGATTCCAGGGTCCTTAACCACTGAGAAGCCTGCCCTCAGAGGCAGAACCACTTGCTGGATGTCACAGAGGACTCAGTGGTGCTCTTCACTCAGTCTCCTTAGCTTTAGCCATGTAACCTCTCATTTATTTCCTTGCAGTTTAGGCTTAAGTCAGTCCTTGCCATAATATAAATGCTCCTTTCTGAGTTTATGAAAGAATTTTCTTAGATTCACTGTTCCTTGCCGCTCCAGGCTCTTCCCGGCTGGGCCAGCCACCTCCAGTCTAAACTTACTGAAATAACTCCCATGTGCTTCTAAAGCACCAGTTAGACTCCTGATTCCATTCTCAGATTCTCCAGCCACTCCCCAGCACCCACACGATTATGTGTGGACTCCTCAGGCTGACAGCCAAGGCCAGTTATGACCAATTTCTGGGTCTTCAAGGATTCTGTTTCCTCTGTTGATGACTGTCCAACCCAAGCCCACCTCTGCCGGCCCTTCTCGCTCACCTGATCTGGTGAGCATGGCATGGCCAGGTGTCCACAGCCTTTCTCAGCTTCCTTCCTGCTATCACTGCACTTCACTCCATGTTATAGTCAGACGTTTATTCTACTGTTGCCCACTAGATTGGAAGCTCCTTGAAGGCAGGGGGCTACAGCACTTGTATCCAGAAGACAGGATGGGAATCTGGGTCCCCTGGTGGTAAGGAAGCAGGTGTTCTGTAGAGCCAGAAAGACACGAATGGGCTTCTTGGAAAGAGACCCAATGGAAAAGGGCAATGTGGAATCCATAAATGAGAAGGCCCAAATCAGGCCTAGAGATTAGGTAGCAAGTAAGCTTAAAACTATATTTTATTGCAGAATACTTTTTTCAAATGGAGACTTGCATTTGAATTTGTTTCCCAAAATATAAAAGGAAACCTCTAGCTGAAGGCTCATATTTCCTACTCATCCTTTATGACTTTGCTGAAATCTTCCCTCTTTCTTAAAGACTCATGGTACAGTAATTTTCATGGCATGGGCTTTGGAATCAGGTTGTGGTCGTTGGGTAAAGTAGCTGCTCTAACAAGCAACCCTAGGGGCATCTGGATGGCTTAGTCAGTTAAATGTCTGACTTTTGATTTTGGCTCAGGTCATGATCTCAGGGGTCATGAGATTGAGCCCTGAGTGAGGCTCTATGCTCAGTGGGGTGTTTGCTTGCAGATTCTTTCCCTCTGTCCCTCCCCCAACTCAAGTTCACTCTCAAATAAATAAATAAATAAATAGCCAACAACCCCTAAGTCTCAGTGGTCCAACACAGTGAAATTTCATTTCTCATCCATACTACCATCGAGAGCTGGTGAACAGAGGTCTCCTACTCCATGAAGTTATTCAGGGACCCAGATTCCTTCATTTGAGTGGCCCTACCATTCCTAAGGGCTTTAGAGGCCTCTGCTGGTTAACCTGTGAATGATCAGACTATAAGGAAAGGGAGTGAGTGAGGAGAAGGCACACGAACTTCTAACACCTTGGTGAAGGTCACACACCACTTCTGCTCATACTCTTTTGGTGAGATGTAGCCACATGACCACACTCAGATACAAGGCACTGAGAAATGTGACCTGGCAGTGTAGCCAGGAAGAGGAGGAGACCCAGACATTATGAACAGAGGTGTCGGGAGGGGGGGTGGCTCTGTCATTCCACTAGATTTTCTCTGGCTTTCAGGTGCATTCCTCAGGAGCAGTTTTCTGCTCTTAATGAACCTTCACAGGATGGCTGCAAGGGTTAAACAAGCTGAGGTATATAGATGTCTGCTACTTAGCTGTCAACCATTATTCATTCTCTGTCCCTTCTTCTCTCCTAATCCAGGCTTTCAATATGCAACAGAAGTACCAATATGATCATCTTTGTATTTTCCATACTAAATTGGAATAGAGTAGCGATTAAGAGATGGGCTCTGGAGTCCAGCTACCTGGGTTTGCATCCTGACCCTCCCACATGCCAATGGCATGACCTTAGGACAAAGTCCCTTATGGATGCATCCGTATGGTTCCTCATCTGCCCAAAGAGAAGTCAAAAACCAAGACCTAGCTCATAGGGTTGTGGAGGGGATGGAATGGGTTCCTATGTGTCCAGTTCTCAGGATAGTGCATGGCATATTGTAAATATGTGTGGGTTACCTATTTTTATCATTACATGGTGACTGACACACAACAGAAGCTCAATTTAAAAAACAACTGCTTACTAAAACACCTGTTCTGTACAATGCAGTGCAAGTCAGTGTTCACATATATCGGGTCCACATATCTCAACTCAATGAACATTTGTGTAATGAATTAGCAGAACAACCCTCATCACCTGACTCCTATCATAGAAGACTTCAGGCTGCCTTTCATCCAGGCCTTTGCTGAATTCATCCCTGAAGAAGACAAACATTTAGTCATTAAAGCCATCACTTTGAAACCAGCTTTTAGGACTTTTGGGAAATGTGTCTCTGCAGGGGGCACAGCTTTTTGGCAAGTCTTTCAGCCTTCTCCAGCCCCCTGCAGGGACTTCTGTCCATACTCCATCTTCCCCAAGCTAAGATATGAAATCTCTGCAGGGATGCCCAAAGCAACTACTAGGAGTGTGCGATATGAAAGCTGCTCCCTTTCCCAGCAGGCTCCTGAATGCCTGAAAAAGCAGGAAAAAATAATTTCTTCCTCAACAGCATCCTTCTAGTTTCTGCACATCAATTCCAGGAAACTGGTTGTTGCTGCAGGTGTGCTAAGAGGCTCTCTAGAGTGGGTGTTAGCAAGGCTCTTTGCAAGGTGGCTGTGGTTGCTTGAATCAGTGCGGGATTGCAGTAGGTATCAAGGTGACATCCAAGAATGACCTTCTGTGTGTGTTGGGTGGGGAGCAGGGGGGGACTCCTGATTATTGAGCAGCAAGAGAGGTGCCTGTCCTGTCCTGGATACTCATTCCTTACACCACCTTCTCCAAGGGTTTTGACCCTGTGAATGCTCGCTGTCACTCTTGGGGTCCTGTATGCCTGCCTTCCTCAGGCCTCTCCAGCCACTGCCCTAACAGTTCATCACACTCTTCCTCCCACTATGTTCTGTGTCCCTTGGTTGTCATCCTTGTACTTCAGGGCCGAGCAGAGTGTCTAGCCCCTAACACAGACTTCATTAATACTTTTAAATTAATAAATACACCATTTTACTCAGCTGCTTAACATGGCCACCTTGACTGTGAAGTTTGGAGCCTGGATAATGGAGTTGTCCTTCAGGGCTCGGATGTGAGGCCGACCTCGCACAGCCCTCCCCTCCTCCACCTGTTAGCCGCGTGACCATGGGCAAGTTGGCAACTCTTGGCTCCCTCATCTATCATTGAGGCTTTCTGCCAAAAGGGTTGCTGTGAGGCTGAAATGGGATAATTCACGTGTTTTGGTAGTTTCAGCAGTTGGAAACAACAACAGCAATTTTGTCTGATTGAAGCTAAAAGAGTTGTTGACAAACTAGGGAGAAGCTTGCAGGATTGTTGGCAGGTCTGGTGAGCCGGCCTCGAAGCTTTGCAGCCTGGCTGATGCCCCACCTCATACCCAGGGGCCACCAGTGTCGGTTAGTTTACAGGTGGCACAGGACACGGGGGCTCCCCTGCTGTCTTAGTGGTCCCCAAACCCAGTCTGGCCTGTGCTCCCTTGGCTGTGGAAGGAGTCCCAGCCCCGCCTCCCGCAGAGCCCGCCCACTGCAGAGCCCCGCCCCACAGAGCCCTCCCACCACAGAGCCCTCCACTGCAGAGCCCGCCCCACAGAGCCCCTCCCACCACAGAGCCCCTCCCACTGCAGAGCCCCGCCCCGCACAGAGCCCCTCCCACCACAGAGCCCTCCACTGCAGAGCCCCGCCCCACAGAGCCCTCCACCACAGAGCCCTCCACCACAGAGCCCCGCCCCGCAGAGCCCAGGCCTCTGACTGGCTGAGCCCGAGTCACGTGACCACTGGCTAGCTGCTGGGGATGCTAGGAGAGCCGGTGTCTAGTGCGGTCAATCTAAATAGGGAGGAGTGGACTGTGTGTTCCCCCAGCACTGTGGAGCACAAAGTTCCCCAAAATGGGACGGGGTTCCCCATGCAGGGGAGCCAAAGGATGACAGGCGGCCACAGAGTGCGTGGACACCAAGGGTCAGCGCTGATGTCCAGCCACTGCCAGCACGCGACTCCTTGGTGAGCTGAGCGCGCAGCAGCTATGGTGGCCTGGACCGGCTGCCGTGGGCTAAGTGGTGACAAGTATTTTGGAACTGAGGCAGGGTCAGTTCCTTCCGAGGCCTGCGAGCAACGAGTCTGTTCTAGGGCGGACCCTACCCTGTGCCTCTTCCCATCGTCTTCCCTCTAGGCATGCCTCTGTGGACCCTTTTAATAAGGATGCAAGTCATTTTGGACCATGTCCACCTTAATGAACTCATTTCAATTTGATTCCCTCTGTAAAGAGCCTGTATACACTCTGAGGCACAGTGGGTTAGGATTCAACCTACAATCTGAAGGGGGTGGGGGGAGACACAGTTCAGCCCATAAAAATGTGTTCAAATTTACCCTTTTTATAAGGACACCAAGCAGATTGGGGTAGGATCTTACCCTACTCCAAGATGACCTCATCTTAATTAATTAACATCTGCAATGACCCTATTTCCAAATGAGGTCACATTCTGAGGTTCTGGGACTTAAGACTCCAACATACGAATTTGACGGGGGGAGGTTCACAATTCAACTGATAACACAGGGATAAGCCAGGATGGCTTAACTGAGGGGTATGGATCAAGGGCAAGAATTTAGGAGGAACTCCCATGTTTTGACTGAGCAATTAGAGAATGGTGTTATGTTTAGAAGCTGAAGAAGAGAAGATAAAGAAATGGAATTCAGGGCCAGAGATCCAGGGGACATTTCCTATCCCATTCTTTAATGATTGGCTTAGTGAGGGGCCTATGCCCAGATCTGGGCCAGTGGGATATAAAGAGAGGATTTCTAGAGGCTTCTGGAAAGATTTTGGCATCAAGAGACCCTTGAGAGGCCAGGATTACTCTCTTCACTCACATATGTGGCCAAAAGGGTTTCTAAAAGTCACCCTGTACTTGTGAGTGGATGCAGCCTTAGGACCAGGTCAAAACTGTGGAGAGAAGAGTGAAGCAAAAGGAAGCACCTGGATTCTTGGCCATGGTACTGAGCCACCAGATCAAGCTCAGCGCTCTTGTGAGTCTGCACCTACATAAGCTAGTAAGGGTCCTTGTTGCTTAGCTGTTTTGAGTTTTGATATCCTGTTATATGCAGCCAAGAGCATCCTTAAATGGTACAGTGCATTATCCCCTCCAGTGGACTGGAGTATCTCTGAGGTCTGGAGGCCATGTTTTGTTTGTCTCTGTCCAGATCAGAACCCAGTACTCAGGCCATGCTTGTTGAATGAATCAGTGGATGATGAGTGTTGTGTGTGGAAACATCATCATGTTTCAGAATAGCCCTAGTTGTTGATAATATATTCTGTCCTTGCTCCATACTATGAGCCAGGTAGTTATGGAGAGAGAGAGAGAAAGAGAGAGAGAGAGAGAGAGAGAGAGAGAGAGAGAGAGAATGGGAAGAGAATAGATATCTCATAGGGAGAGGATGCTACCCCTCCTGCCTCATCTCCTGCCATCAGCCCATTTGCTTGGGCCAGAAACCCAGCAGTCTTCTGTGTTCCTCTTAGACGTCTCTAACACCTTCCCTCCCCAGATCCGGAGTCAGTTGCCCAGTTAGTCTTGTCCATCCTATTCTTGAAACAATCTCAGGTCCAGCCCTTCTCTCTACTTTCACTACTTGGTCCAGGCCACCAAGATCTTTGGACTGTTGCTGTGCCCCCAACATGCTGCCAGCTTCCTTGTTAGCTTCCTTTAGTTCTCTTGCCACTCTGAAGCCAGAGCAGTCTGCTAAAGATGGAAACCTGGAAGGTTTCCATCCTCCCCTTGCTTAAAGCCCTCCAACAGTTTCCCACTCCATCCCCCCAGAAAAGTCCAAGTGACAAGCAAACTCATTACCATGACCGGTAAAGTCCTATGTGACCTCCCTTTCCTCCCCCTTCAACTCCTTACAGCCCCTTCTTCCCTCCCTTGTCCCATTCCACCCCCACTGGCCTGCTTTCAATTCTGTGGACACTGTAAGCTCTCTTCTGCCATGGCTTCATGGCACATGCTTCTCCCTCTGCCTAGAATACTTCCCCACCATTAAAAAAAAAAGGTTTCAGGTTGGTGGGATGCATTATAGTTAAAAAAGAATATATAAAGTACATACATATGCATTGTGTACACACACAGAGTTTAAAGAATGATTATCTATCTATCATCCAGCTAAGAATATGAAGATTAAGAACAGAAGATCCAGGGCAGCCTGGGTGGCTCAGTGGTTTAGTGCAGCTCTCAGTCCAGGGTGTGATCCTGGAGACCCGGGATCAAGTCCCATGTCAGGCTCCATGCTGCTCCTCCCTCAGCCTGTGTCTCTGCGCCTCTCTCTCTCTCTCTCTCTCTCTAATAAATAAAATCTTAAAAAAAAGAATAGAGGATCCTGCCAGGTGCCCCACCCCAGATCATTTCTTCCACTACATCCCAGGAATGACCACTGACCTGACATTTGCAATAATTCTTTGTTTTCCTTTGTAGTTTTACAATCTTTTTAAGATTTTTATTTGTTTATTTGAGAGAGGGAGTGCAGAGAGAGAGAGAGAGAGAGAGAGGAGAGAGAGAGAGAGAGAGAGAGAGAGCATGAGCAGGGGCAAGGGGTAGAGGGAGAGGGAGAAGCTGACTCCCTGCTGAGCAGGAGCCCAATGTGGGGCTGGATCCCAGGATCCTGGGATCATGACCTGAAGCAAAGGCAGATGCTTGCTGACTGAACCACCCAGGCACCCCTGTAGTTTTACAATCTACTTGTAATTCCCCTCCCAAAATTTATATTTGCATAATTTTGAATTTATATATGGCATCATACTATATGTATTCTTTTGTTTCTGCCTTATTTTGTTCAATGCTATTTGTGAGATTTTATTATGTGTGTTTGCATGTTGCTGTACTTCATTCATGTTTGCGACTGAGTGTTTCATGTGATGACTATTCCACAATTTATTTATCCATCCTACTGCATGGGGTTGTTTCCCATTTGGTGCTTTTATAAGCAATGCTACATGGAATTTTGGGTAGATATGTCCTAGGGCAAATGGAAAAAAGTTTTTTAGAGGAATTTTCTAGAAATGGATTTGCTGGGTTGTAGGTTTGGGGCATCTTCACCTTTTTTAGATGATGCCAAACTGTTTTCCAAGATGGTTGTACAAATTAAACACAGTGCATGAGAGTGCACTGCTGATCACTCCTTGGTCTTACCAGACCTGTTTGTTTTTAGTCTCCTAAGGACTGTGTTAGCTTCACCCAAGCACTGGGCGCTGCGCCAAATTCTAGCGTGACCCTCACAATAGCCCTGAGACATTAGTGTCATCATTCCCATTTTGCAGATGAGGAAGCAAAGGTCCAGCTGGTTTAAATCAGCAAATTGTTGTGCTGGGATTCAAGCTCAGGTCTGTGCATCTAGAACCTATGCTTATTCTGCAGTGTCATATGCTGCCTCTGGAAATGTTTGTGGGCCTATGTCCAGTATCAGTGGGTACCTATGAGCATCTTGGGGATGAAACTCCCTTGAGGAGAGCTAAGTGCCGTGACCTTAGTCTTTGGTGCACATCAGCATCAGCCAGTCACCATCCAAGTCCACTGAATCAGAATTGGCAACAATGGGGATCTAGACAATGCAAAGTGGTATCTTTTGATTTTAATTTGCTTTTGCCTGTTGACTAATAACATTGAGCATCGCGTCATTAACTTATTGGTCATTTGAATTTTCCTTAGAGTCTGTTCAAGTCCTTTGCTCATTTAATTGGGTTGTCTTATTGACTTGTTAGGGTTCTTTATGTATTGTGGATATAAGTCTTTTATAGTATATGTGTTGCAAATATGTTATCTCAGTCTGTGGCTTGTCTTTACATTTTTTTCAAGTTGTCTTGAAAAATAGAACAGTTTAATGTTGCTGAAACCCAAATGAGCTTTTTGTTTTTGTTTTATGGTGTATCTTTGTCTACCTCAAGGTGGGAAAGACTTTCTGTTTTATCAGGTATGTGTATTTTTAACACATTTCCCAGTTGGTACTGCTGTGCCCCAGAGCTGGGGACCCCTGGGTATAAATGGTCACCCCAGGTTTGGGGTCAGATCTGAGTTTGACTTCCATCCAGGTTTGCCACTTACTGAGCAAGTCACTTTGTGTCTCTGAGCTTCCCTATCTGCAAAATGAGGCAAAAATAGGGCCTGTCCACAAAATTTGTTAGAGCGGTTCAATGAAATAAAGCTCAAACAGAACTTAGCAAAATCCCTAGCGTGCAGAAAATTGCTCTGTAAAAGCTGTTTCTGTTTACATACTGGCTGGATTCAAGCAGCAGGATGCAATAACATGGTTTGTTGTTTGTTTTCAGTACATCAAGGCCTTCTACAATGAATCGTGGGAAAGAAGACATGGGCATCCAATAGACCCAGACACTCTCACTCTGCTCTGGTCTGTGACGGTGTCCATATTTGCCATTGGTGGACTTGTGGGGACTTTAATGGTGAAGCTGATCGGAAAAGTTCTTGGGAGGTTAGTGGATGCCGTCTCTGCTTGGGGATCCTCTCTGTAATGTTCAAAATATGTATCATAGTCAAGATCCCAGGAGAATTCCATTTAGACAGTCCAGCTGGAGAGATTTTAATGCCAGAAGAGCAAGGGTGGGGGGAGACAGGGCACCTGAGGTCAAAGAAGAATAGAGACCATGGACAATGGACTGACAAGCAGGAGCTGAGGTTGTGGAGGCTGCATGGACAATCAATAAATATTGTCCAAACAGGGAGAGACTAGGGAAGTAATACCCTGGCTTCTGTTTCCAACCTGCTGCTGTGCCACTTATTGGTCAAACCCAAGTAGAAGCCGGAAACACCAGGAGCCTTGCTGGCACAGTCCAGGAGGCTCAGCTCCCAGTGCTCAGAGCAGGATTGGGAGGGAGGAGATGGATCTGGCTGCAGGAGCAAATGGAGAAGGTTCAGCACACTGTCTTAGTGATTGTTCCAGGTAAGTCCATAAAGGACAGTGTTTTGTCAGATGACTGAATGATAACTTATTAAACCAATCTCCCATGGACAGACACTAAGGTTGTTTCAGATCTTTTGTATTACAAATACAGTTGCAATGAGTGTCCAATACTTCCTGTTGAACTTTCCCGTCCGGGCCCCCTCCAGTCAGATCCTCTTTACCTCCTGGGCTTCATTTCTCAGTTATTTCTATCCTAGAAGCTTATCTGAGATCAGATCTATTATCAATAAATTTCCCCAGTCATTCTCTCTGTATCTTCACTTGTAACTTCCTGGGGGATATTAAAGTATTAGTGGAAAAGTAGAGTCCCTGCAGCATTCGTGTCTGAACTTGACTCATGGGTCTTCCAGTTTCCAGTTGTGCGCCTTTGGCCAAGTCCTTTAATTATTTGAAGCTCAAACCTCCTCCTCTGTAAAGTGCCTTGTAGGAAATGTTACAGGGACTGGAGAAAATGAGTGGAGTGAGAAGAGTCTGTTGACAGAAACTCAGTAAATAGAAGCTGCTCTTATTACCATCCTCCTCCTCATTATCCTGACACCCATACACAGGAAGTGCTCAACAGCTCCCCGTATTGCGTTGACCTGAATTGGAAAGGAGATTCAACGGACTCCAGAAAATCTTTCCCCTCCCCAGGGCTACAGGAACACTATTTAAAAAGGTGCCACCCCTTCCTCTAGCCTTGGCCTCACATCCCCAACAAGGAGCAAGTTAGACTGACGGTGTTTCAAAGCAGGCTTTTGCAAGGCTGGGGCAGGGAGCCATCCTGAAAGCATGCATGCCATGCTCATGTGGCCCCCCAGCGAGGCAGGGAAGGTGCTGACACTTTCCTTGACCCAAAGACCACTTCCAGGTGGCAACTAATGGGAACTCCATACTCCAGAGAAGTACACCTATTGCATAGTGGAGGGAGGGCTGCCATTTCCAGAGGTGCCCCAATGTATCAGACACTCACACACACTCTCATTGAATTTTCTCCACTCTCTGGGGTCCTGGGTGGGGGATGGAGTTGAGAGCTTACACAGAGCCTGAGCTCAGGTTGGAATCCACTCCACAGCATCATGTCCCTTCCAGTATGCCAAGCAGATCTTAAGGAGGAGTCTGCTGGCAATGGTACTTTACAGTCCATGACTGTTTGACCTCAGGTAAGTGACCAGCTGGCCCCCAGATTGGCATCACGGACCAGGGTCCATGAAGTACTGTTGCCAAACCCCCGGCCTGGGCCCATTTCTGACCCCAGTTCTCTTGTCTATTCTAGTTAGAGTTACCCTCGGCCCCAGGATTCGTGGTCATGACATATGCTTGCCTTGTGCCTGGCCATGGCACTTATACTCCAAGGCTGCCCCATAAGGAATCTCTGAACCCAGGTGGATGGTAGAGGGAAACCCACGCTGCTGTCGGGGTCTGGAGGTTGTGGCCCAGCAAGTCCTTGCTCCCCAGCTTGCCAGGTGTGTGATATGGGACTTTGCCACCTCACCTTTTCATCCAACACTTTTCCCTCATGTAAAATGAAGGCAATGAAAGTGACTTTGCAACTGTCAATAGCAGGGTGCAAAAAAAAACAAAAAACAAAAAACAAAAAAAAAAACAAAAAAAAACAAAAACCTGAAAGGAGTGGGAAAGAGACAATGTTTCAAAGAAATTAATTTTCTAAGTGAAGGAGGAGTTCTAGGCTGGAGAAAGATTCTATCAAAAGGTGTTGGTCCTTTTGCCCTGGCCAGCTGCCAATTCCTTTTCTCATCATTATGTGAATAAAAGTTGAACATAGATGAAGTCTCAGCTTGAATAGTAACTCTGTTGGGAGGAAAAGGAGCAAAACCCAGAGAAGTCTGCTGCCATTTATTCACTCCCTGCTCCATACGAGTGCTTGACTTTCCATACCTCATTTACTTCTACAACTCTGTATTGTTGTCCCTGGTCTACAAGCGTTGAGTCCGAGGCCCTGAAAGGCCTAGCAACTTGCCCAAGGTGACAAGAATGAGGTTGATCTGACATTCAGATCTGGTCTGTTTGATAAGAGCCTGTGATTTTCCTATCACATGGTGTCTATTAAAACTGCTTCGTGATGCCTCATTATTTGTCTCCCAGGGGTGCTGTTGGGGAAAAAGAAGAGGTTGGGCTTAATATACAAGGCTGGTTTGGGGTCCAGTGGAAGGGACTCAAAGATGTGGCTAGTGGGGGGAAATTTGGGTGGAGTTGGGGGGACCTCGGAGTCAGGTGAGCCTCGTCATCAGAGGTCCAGGAGGGGGCTGATCCTTGCTAGGACATGTTGAACTCATCTGTGATTTGGGAGAGGAGTGAGGACTGCGGGAGCATGAGGGGCCAGGAATGGCCTCTGTAGATGAGTCACCCCATTATCTGGTCTCAGGGGTACAAGTTCCTTGTCTCCTGGAATCTCTGACTTGGAGAATTCTGGTTGAATCCTTCCCCTTCTTTGAGGTCATCTGTCCTCGGCTTAAATGGTTCTAGTGACCGAATCTTCCTTCCCTCATGAGACAAGATCGTGACCATGTTGGTGCATGGATCTGGCTAGAGGATCCACAGTGCTTACAGCTCATGAGGCCATGTATGAGTTACTCAAGTTCTCCAGGCTTTGTGTAGTGGCAAAATGAAGATAAAACAATGCCCGTCAGAAGGTTGTTGTGAAGATGAAATGAGACGGTGGATATAAAGTGCTCATCTCAGTGGTTGACATGGAGTCAGTGCCCACCTTACATTGGCTAGTGCCAGTGTCATCCTTGTCCCTGTCCTCATGAGCTCTTCCTGAGGTGCGTCATCCCATCACCCAACAGAGCTGGTTGTGAATGTGTTCTTCCAATCTCTCTGAAATTGGCCTCCTTACATATATCCTTGGATCTAGTTTTTCCTTCTAGAGCAGAGCAGAGCAGAGAAAATAGCAAAATCCATAGGGAAACTCCCTCGGGCTTTAAAATTAGATCCTCAGGCATATTCTTGAGCAAGCCATATAACCACATTCATCCATGCAGCAAGTATTTTTGAACATTGACTGAGAGCCAGGCACTGTTACTGGCACCTGAGTGTCAGTGACAAACAGCAGAGCCTGAGCCTGCTGCCTAGCCATGAACAATCCATTCTGCACGTCACCATGGCCTTTGGAAGAACTGCAGCTGGGTGGATGGGTAGTAGAGGCACAAGAAGAGGCAGCTGGTGCCTCTTTCAGTTTTAAATCTGGGTAAGTAAGCCCACCTAAGGGAGTGGATATGAGGATGGCACAAAATACTGTTTATAAAATGTGTCACATCACTCATGCCTGTGACAGGAACCCAAACTAAACTGGCTCAGGCCCAGAGGGAACTAATTGGCTCACATAACTGGAACATAACTCAGCTGAATCCACCTGTCTGTTTTCTCTGTCTCTCAGCTCTGCCTTGCTTTGTGTTGGCTTCTTGCACAGGCTCGCTCTCCCCGGTGGAGGCAAGATGGCCCCAGCAGCTCAAGGTGACACTGTTCTTGCTCAGAGTCCCCAGCACAGACTTCTCCTTCCAGTAGTTCTAGAAAAGTTCCAGGCCTGAATCTCATTTACTTGTGTAAGGTTGCATACCCTCAGAGTTTTTCAACCAGGGGCAATATTTTGCCCTCAGGGGACATTTGATGGTATCTGAAGGTATTTCTGGTTGTCACAGCTCAGAGGTGCTACCAGCATCTGGTAGAGGCCAAGAAGGCTGCTAAACACCCTGCAGTGCACAGGACAGCCCCCACCACAAAGAAATTTTGGCCTCCAAATATAACTATTCCCAGATTGAGAAACCCTGGTGAATAACATTCTAAATTTAATTTAAAATTACTGTATTATGTGCCCATTCCTGGAGTCACAGTGGGGTGGGGGCGTGACCATGATGAGCCCCCACACAGAGTTAAGGGCAGGAGTGTTTCTTGGAGGAAATCCAAGGGACTCCCACCAGAAGAAGGATGATGGGTATTGAACAAGCAGTAACAACCAGCCTCCTAAACATCATGCCAGGCAAATAGCAGGTTCTCAAAGTGTTTTCTCCTCTTTTTCTACTTCAATATTTTAAAATGTGTCTTTACTTTATAGAAGTGGGAATGAACATTAGCTCTCTAGGTGCCTGCTGGAGGAGTCTGAAATGCACATGGCAAGCACATACTAGGCTTGAACAACAGAAATTTCTTCTCTCACAGTTGGGGAGGCTTCAAGTCCAAGATCAAGATGGCAATGGGGTTGGTTGCTCCTGAGTCCATTCTCTTTGGCTTGCAGGTGGCTCTCTTTGTACTATGTCCTCACACGACCGTTTTGCCTAGGCAGGAGCATGCCTGGTATCTGTTCTTCTTGTAAGGACCCCTATCCCATTGGATTAGGGCCCCACCCTTATGACCTCACCTAACCATAGTTACCTCCTTGAATGCCCAATCTCCAAATACAGTCATGTTGGAGGTTAGAGCTTCAACAGAGGAATTGGCACATAATTCAGTCCATAATAGAATATATACACTGGTTCCTGAACCATCTCTTTCAGGCTGGAATTATCTTAGGAAAGCGAGTTCCCCAGAAGCAGAGCCTGCAAGGGAGCTTGGGATGCACATGTTTTGTTGAGGGAGGGCTCTTCAGGAGTTCCCTTGAAGGTGATTGAAGCAGAAGAGAGAAAAGGGGAAGAGAGCCAAGCCAGGCTGTGCTCTCAAACCCAGGCTGGCTTTGCGCAGGCATCTGGAGCATGAATTATACCCAGGAGCTGTCCCATCTGGGGCACATTCTCCTCCCACCACTATCCAGTCATTGGCTGCAGGCTGCTCTGGAGGAGGGGACCACCTTTTGGAGAAGGGCCAACCAGGAGCCTTGAGCAGCCACATGGACAAAGCAGGGGTTGGGGGAGAGCTGAGGGACAGAGAGGCACCCACCAGGATTCCTGATACTCCACCTCCATTCTACTAGCCTTGAAGCCTTGCCAAGCACTGTGAACCTTGCCATGCCAAGGACTGGGAGAAGGAAGCCCGTCCTGGGGTTCAAGGCAGACTATAAGGCATGGTACACGTGGGCTTCAGGAAGGCAGAGTTTCAAAATCTGAAACAGAGTCAGCCAACCCTAAACTCGTAGCAACTTTGGTACAAGTTGTTTCTGTACCATCTGTTTGTCTGATTATGGACACGACCTGTTTGGGGTTACAGATGCATGAGCTAGAAATGACAGTTATAAGTCAATAAATAGTCACTCCTGCCCCACACTGCCCGCCGCACATCTGTTAGAACCAAATACTGGCCTTCACTGGGCTCACGTAGGACTTTCTGTTTCCCTCTGTCACATCACTTTGCATTTTGTGCTGTTACCACTTAATTATGTTTCTGTCTCTTCCCTGCAAGAGCAGTTCCTTGATGCAAGAGCCACGTGTATACATGAGCCCTAGAACCTGGTGCAGAGGCTTGTACATGCTAGGCAAGCAATAAGGGTTGTTGGATAGATGGAAGGACGGACGGAGGAATGCTTCATATGTGAGGGTTTTTCTACTATAACTTCCCAAAGTGGCCACTTTTCTTTTGCTTACATACTTTCATTCACTCTTGCATTTATTTTCCCAATAAATATTTATCAAGCACATGCTATATGCCAAGCACTCAGGGGTGAACAAAGTGAATAAAGTCCCTAAGGTAACAGCTCTCCAGGCAGAGGGAGCAGCAGCTGCAAAGGCCCTGGGGGATGAACAGGCTCATCTTTGGAGGTAAGACAGGATGTCAGTGTGGCTGGGGCCAAGTCAATAAATAGAAGATGAGGTAGAGAAGTCACAGAGATTAGATGCAGAGGGCCTTATAGGGCAGGGTTGGGACTTTGGCTTTTCTCTGAGTAAGAGGGGAGTTACTGGAGTGTTTTAAGAACTAGCCTGACTTACAGTTTGAAAGGCTTGCTGTAAAAAAAAAAAAGAAAGGCTTGTTGTTAGTGCATCTGGGGAGGCTGGTTGGGAGCATCTTGCAATCATCCAGGTAAGGTGACCTGATTTGCACCAGGTTTGTAACAAGGCATAGTGAGAGGTAGTGAGAATTTTATGAGTTTGGGACATATTTTGGAAGTAGATAAAGCAAGCTTTACTGTTGTATTATATGTGGGGAGTGAGGGAGAGAAATAAAAAATAATGCTAACATTTTTGGCCTGAGAAACTACTAGGATTGTGGTGTGTTGTTGTTGCTGTTTTGGTTTTTGTTTTGTCTTTGCTTTTGCTTTTGTTTTGAAGTAGGGAAGACTTTAAGGGGAATAGGGTTTTTTTTGGGGGGGGGGAAGAGGAGCAATATTAGGAACTCAGTTTTAGGTATATTAACTGTGAATTGTCTGTCAGACCTCCTAGTGACAATGTGAAGTAAGCAGTTAGCTATACGGGTCTAGCACTCAGAGGGGAGTGAAGAACTTGGATGTAAGTTTAGATGTCATAGTACATAGGTGACACTTGAAGCCAGAAAACAAGATCACCTAGGAAGTGTATAGAGGCCAAAGGAATAGGCTTAAGGGCTGAGACCAGGAGCACCCCCAACATTGAGAGGGTTGGGAAGATGATAAGGAGGCTGGTAGGAGCAGACCCACCTGAGTGAGGGCTGGAAAGCATGTGAAGGAAGGAATGGCGATCACCTGTGTTCAACGCTGCTGAGAAATGAAGATAAAGCCTGAGCTCTGGTTGGTGGGTTTAGCAACGTGACCTCTGGCTACCTGACAGGAGCTGCTTCAGAGGCACAGTGGGAGAGACAACCTCTGGAGTGGATTTAAGCGAGAAGAATAGCTCAAGACAATGAGCATAGATGAGTGTAGTTTTCTTCTAAGATGGCAGCTACAATAGCACGTTAATGAGATGTTCCAGCAGAAAGGGAAAAATTGGTAGCCAGGAGCAAGAGAGGAAACTTGCTGAAGCAAAGCAATGTTCTTGTGCAGGTGAGAGGGGGTGGTTGGGCCTCAGAGTGGAGCAGGGACAGTACGTCCATAGGAACATGAGGGCAAACAGCTTATGCGTACAGAACCAGGTAGGTCATTCCAGGTAAAGGGAACACATGACATCCTCTCTAGATTGCTTCTACTTTCTCAGTGGAGTACAGAGCGAGGTCATCAACTGAGAAGGAGGATAAGGGGGCTTGAGGAGAGAGATGTGTGAAATAGTCCTATGGATGAGCAGGAGACTGCATGAACCAGGGAACCACAGAATGGCTGCTAGGAGTCCCAAAAGCCCACTTGAGACTGGGGTTCATGAACTTGAAGTTGACACCAGTTAACATAATTGTGGATTGTTCTTCAGCCACATGCTCTGTGGTGCATGTGTGAGGTAGGTCAGGATGTAAGCAGGGTTGGAGGTTGCCAAGCACATATAATGAGGGCAAGTGGGTCAGTGGGTCAAGGAGTTGAGGGGGTATGGCTGTTTCAAATGATGGATCATGGAATTCTGGCCGGGTAAGCAGGAATGGATGGACATGAGGAGGGTGAGGATTGGGGGAACAAGGTATGATCCTGGTTTATAGGCCAAGTAGCCTAAAGAATTGTTGGAAGGGTGGGTGGTGGCAGCCCTATCTCCAGAGGTTTCCCATTCCACTAGGCCTTTACAAAAGTACTTTCTAAACCCAAACTGAAATAGTATTCCCTGCATCTTTCACCATTTGGTCCTGTGCATGGAGCTTAAGCAGGACCCAGTGGAAGCTCTCACATCTTCCTTGAGCCTTCTCTGGTCTGGGCTCAGCGTGCCGAGTCCCTTGGCCGGCCATTCCTTCAGGTGACAAGCTCTCCATTCTCCTCATCACCTGATCACTCTTCATCGTATTTGGCCCCTTCTGCCGAGAGCTGATGATCTCCTGGACCACACCAGAAGATTTTGCCCTATAGGAAGGCTCAGGACAATGCATCAGGTGTCCCAGGTCGGCTTCTCAGGGGTCGCTGGAGTTCTGAGCTCAGGAATGGCACGGCCCTGGTCTCCCTTGTTTCTGTTGCTGTGTTCATCTCTGGGGAGGAATGGAAACACAACCATTAAAATCTCTGTGTCTGAACCCCAGTGAGTCAGCTTTGCAAATTATTTGCAAGTAAGGTTTCCATCCTCACTGGGACACTGTCAGGCTGGGGGTTATTTTGGGAAGGAATATATTAATAGGATGAACTCACTTAGAGGGCGTGCAGCCTTGTTTGCAAATGTTTCAAGTCAGACCAGAATATGACTTTAATATTATCTACATCACACAAAATAGACCATCACGTCCAGTGCAAGAGCTCAGGCTAAAGCACTTGGTGGCATCCTTGACTCCTCTTTCCCTCCACTTCTGTCCAATCCATCTGTAAATTCCATCAACTGCCTTCAAAGCACCCCAGGATTTGACCACGTCTCACTACCTCCACTGCTACCATCCTGGTCCTTATCACTATCAGTACTTGCATGATCCATTGCCAACGCTTCCCAGCTGGTCTCCCGTATCCACATTTACTTCTACAGCCCATGGTCAACATAGAAGACTGCATGATCTTGTTAATATAAGATTTCAGTCAGGTCCATCCCATCCCTCTCCTTAGAATCTTCCAGGGGTTACCCATCTCTCTCCAGGTGGGAACCCAGGTTGTCATGGTACCTCATACAAGACCCTCATGAGCTCTCCTGCCAGTCTCTCCACTTTCCTTCTACTACTTGCTCTCCTCTCCTCCTCTGCCGCCAGCTCTGCTGGCCTCACTGGCACACCTGAAAATAGCCCGCATCTGACTCTTGTACCTCCCTGCCAAGATTGCTGCTCCCCGATATTCATAGGGCTCATCTACATTCCTTCTTCAAGTCTGTGCTTAGATGTCACCTTCCCAGATGTCTCCCTGCATAAACTTCCACCCATTCCCTGCATTAGTTTTCTCTACAGCATTTGTCACCATCTGACATGCTACATATGTTTTATTTTTACTTGTTTATTGAGAAGAACATAAGAGCAGGGACTTCGCCATTGTCACAGCTATATGCCAGACCCTAGGATGGTGTTCTCAGCACTCAGTCCACACCCAAATGTGTGTTGAGTGAATGAATGTAGATTATTAGAATGTAGAATGAATGAATGATTATTGAAAGAATGAATGGCTGTGAGTAAATATGGCAGCCACCATTGTGGATAGCTTAGTTTCAGGGCTCCAGTGATGTTAAATCTCCCATTTAAGAGTATGTAAACTTGACCAAGTTCTAGATCTGTTTCCTTTACGTGGGAAATGGGTAGCAAGATTACCTAATTCATAGTGTCTAGTGTCCAGTGAGTATAAAGCACTTAAAATAGTGCCTGGCATATAGCAAGGACCCAGTGTCTGTTAGCTATCACCATGAATTTTATTTTATTTCTTTTTTAGTTTATTGAGCCTCCAAATAAGTTCTAGGTGCCATCCTCAGCATTTTTCATAAATCATCTGATTCTTAGAGGAGCCTTACAAGGTAGACATTGTTATGTCCATTTTACAGGTATGGAAATCAAGGCTCAAAAAATGTAAGAAATCTGCCTGAAGTTGTTGAGTTAGCATGTAGCTGGGCTGTCCAAGTGGGAACAGTACTGGAGGTGGATTCAGGAGAACAACATTTTTCCTGCCAGCAGACCTAGAAGCTAAAGGAAGACTGAGAACAGGCCAGAGCTGGGACAACAAGGAGGAAGTCTGGCTTAACATGACTTGCCTCCTAGAATGTACTCCTTCATTTACACAACAGAGATATGGGGCACCTGTATGTGCCAGGAACTGGTTTAGTGGCTGGGGCTACAGTGATAAGACAAAATCTTTGCACACATGGAGCTTATACTCTTGTAGAGTGCATGCCAACATAAACACAAATAAATGTGGGCTAATAACCTGTGTTGTTGGGGCTATAAAGAAAAATAGAAAGGGGGTAGAGTTATGGGGGATGGGCCCTGCACTTGGAGGGAGTAACCACAATAGATAGTGTCAGAGGTGGCATTCGAATCACTTGAGTGAGCTGACACTCATACAATGAATAGAGGGGCTCCCAGGACATGGGTCATGAGGCACTCCCAAGAGATGGTGGGAAGGCTCATGAGCATGAAGACACAAGTATCAGATGGTGTGACAAAGGCCATTTCATGCAAGGTTTCATAGGCCTCAGTGAGGAGTTTATCCTCAGTGTAGTGGGAAGTCACCAGAAGGTTTTTCAGTTAAGGGGAAGTATGTCAGTGTTTGCTTTGAAAGGCTCTTCCGTGGACCATGAATTATACAGCAGCACAGGAGCCACCCAAGTCTCTTGCAGTTGTCAGAGCATGAGATGCTGGTCTGTACCACTGTGGCACTGTGGATTGGAAATGCAAGAAGTGTGTTGCTCTGAGATTTATTTTGGAAGCTGTGTAGGTATGACTCAGTGATTGATTGCACGTAGGTTGGAAGGAAAATAAGAGATGTAAGTATTATTTTATTCCCAGATTGTTGGTCTAAGCCACTAGAGAGTGGAGGCTTTATTTACTGAGATGGGGAAGACTGAGGAAAGAGGGGTTTGGATTCATTTGTTGGGGGTGGTTAGCAGTGGGAGCTCAAGAGTTCCAATTTAAATATGCATGACTGGAGATGCCTGCTGGACATGCAAGTGGAAATGTCTAGGAGGCAGTTGGACATGTAAGTCTGGGTTGAGATGAGTCACGGCCAGAGATATATTTGGGAATTGTTGCCAATTAAGGTAACAGGACTAGGTGAGATCACTCAGGGCGGAGAGTGTAGAGAGAGAGGAGGACAAACCAGCCTCAAGACTGGGGAGAAAACAGGAGAGGACAGGATCCCAGATGTCCCAAGAAGATTCTGTTTCCAGAAAGAGTGCACAGTCAACCATATCAGATGCTGCTGAGAGGCTGTACTGGGGGAGACAGCGTTGTCAGTTGTGTGTGTCAGAGTCTGTGTTCCTGATGATCTTCACAAAGAAGAGGAGTGCTAGCAATGATCTAATCAGAGTGGGACAAGGAAAGAAGGGGAGGTGAGCAGACCATATTCTTTAAGGAGTTTCGCTCTAAAAGGAAGCTGAGACAGGGACAGTGGCTGCAGAGGGAAGAGGGCCAAGACACAGTAGTTGTGGTCGTATGGGAATGATGGAGTAGAGGAGTGGATGCTCTCTGGTAGTGGATAGCCAGTGGCTCTTACCTTTCTGGGGCAGTTTTAGCCACTTGCCGGGGGCCCCCCCACCTTGTAACACCTCCACCTCATCCTCTGTGAATTGTCCAGTTCACAAAAGCTGCAGGATACAGGTGTAAAAGATGAAATGAGATAATTTATGTAAAAGCCATGCTCTTCCTCGACTCTTCTAAATGTCTCTTGCTGAGTCTGCATCAAGGATTGAGATTCTCTAGGGATGGACCCAAGAGTCTCTCTTCTTATGCGCTGTTAGTGGATCTGATGAGCAGCCAGCCTTGAGAATCACCAACCAATGCCAGCATTATTGCTACCAATATCACGATTATCTTTCTAGCGTCAAAGGTCCAATTTATCTGGAGCAGGGGCATAGGAGTCAAGGTGTAATTTCTGATCAAGTCCTTTATTTCTCTTTGTGGGTTATGAAACCTATTGTTTTGCTCAATATCCAAGAACCTTCTGAGTCTGGCCTCAACATTCTTCTCTTGCCTCCCCTCTCTCAACAACCTCTTCACAAACTTGACTTACACTGGACCCTACACCCACAGGGATGTGTGCTGTGAGGTCTCAAGGAGTAGAACTGGGGCCAGAGAGGAGCTACAGGGAGAACATTTTGGCTTGTGAGAAATCACTTTTTCACAGACAAGCTGCTACCATACCTGAGATGGAAGGCCAAAAGGCAGGGGCAGCACTGCTGGGGCCCATGAGCCAGGCCCACTTGGTGGAGGGGGGCAGGTTGCTGACACCACAGAGAAGGCTGGAGCCACAGAGCAGATGTACCTGCTGCAGTGGAAGCAGGGAGACAGGAGGGAGGTACCCAGCCTCTTTTCCCCAGGGGAGACTAACAGCAGGCCTCTCATTGGCCAATCCTACCAGAGAGCTGGGAAGCAAGGGAGTCTGGGAAATGTAGTTCCCTTTGAGACAGGAGAGCAGAGAAAGGATTCCCTGGATAGGCAGGCAATTGAGAGACACAGGTCCCACTTACACACTCTCAGCCTCAGTATCTTTACTCCTTTTTTATTTTTTTTCTTTTTTTTTAAATGTTTATTTATTTATGATAGTCACACACACAGAGAGAGAGAGAGGCAGAGACACAGGCAGAGGGAGAAGCAGGCTCCATGCACCGGGAGCCCGACGTGGGATACTCCTTTTTTAAATTTTTATTTGAGAGAGAGAGAGAGAGAGAACCAGCGGGGGCAGGGGAGAATCAGAGGGAGAGGGAGATCCAGACTCCCCACTGAGTAGGGAGCCTGATGCAGGACTCCATCCGAGGACCCTGGCATCATGACCAGAGCTGAAGGCAGATGCTTCACCAATTGAGCCTCCCAGGTGCCCCTCTTTACTTCTAAGTGACTTCTGTGTGACAGTTTATTTTTCTGTGTTCCTAACTAGATTTAAAACCCTGTGAGGATGAGGACAGAGATGACTTCCTCCCGATGGTAAAGCCATTGTGTAGCACTCACTAAATATTGGCTAAGTGGATTCGCTGGTGAAAGCTCTTGCTGTGAGAATGCAGGTCTGCCCACCACCACCCTGCTCTCTTCTTACTGCTGACATGTCAGTTCCTCAGAAGACTGAAGGGAAGGGCTGTGAACAGTGCACAGACTTGGGGCACCAGGATATTCGCACTATGCTTTGAGGTCTCACTAATAACAGAAATTAGTACCTTTAGGTTCATCTTATTGAAGCCTGACTCTGTGACCTTCTGCATCAAAATAAGGGAGGTCAGCCTAGATTGGAATTTCTATTTTAAGTCTTGGCTAAATCATAATTTTCCCCTCATCTTGACATCTACTTAAATTAATTTTTTGACAGTGATATTGTATTTATATTTTGAATAATTAATACATTTGTATGGTATAACTTTCAGAAGGACGAAATGAATGTAAAGTAGAAAGTTTCCATTGCATTTCTCTTCAGTCAGATCTCCTTCCTAGACACAATCTGTGATGCCACTTTTTTGTGTATCTCTTTCAAGGTTTGTGTCTGTCTTTGCATGCATGCATACATGTGCGTGCACACACACACACACACACACACTTCTTTATTGTACAAATTGTTGCATATTCTACATAAAGTCCTGTACCTTGCTCTTTTCATCTAACAATATATCTTGATCTTCCCATATCAGAATATAGAAAGCCACTTGTGCTTTACTGTGTGCATAATGTGCCTTCATATAGATGTATCATAATTTATTTAAATAGTCCTTTGCTAAAGGACACTTGGGTTGTTTACAGTTGTTCACCATTGAAAGTTGTTCACCAACACAGAAGATGTTGCAGTGAGCAGTCCTTGTACCATCATCACTGAGCTGTGAAAGTTGTTAGCTTTGGGATTCTCCAAGAAGATGTAGGAAGGGGGAAAAGTTTAATGGAAAGTTTGAGATATGTAAAAACTAGTGTGAAGAGCCCTGGCCTGGAATTTAAGGGCTCTAACTCCTAAAGGTAATAACAAAGTCCCTTTTAAGTCCCTAGGTTTTTTTTTTATTTAGAAAATAATTCAATATTTATGAACTCATTGAATTATTAGGGGAAAAATATCCTGTGGAGAAGCTATGATGTTTTTCTCCAGCTTCTTGACTCATTAGTTGTATAACAAAATAAATTTCCAATTTGTCTATATTCTGGTTAGCTTATCTATAAAATAGAGATAAAGTACCTACCTCATAGAATCATTTTGAGCAGCAAATGAGCTACTCATGTAAAGTGCTTAGAACAGGGTTTATCACATAGCAAGAGTTCAGTAAATGTGAGCTATTACGATTGTTTTGTAAATAAGGAAAGGAAAACACAATCAAGTACAGTCACCTAGCTCATAAAAGCTACAACTGGTGCAGGGACCCAGGTCTCCAGACCCCCAAACAGGTCACACTTCTCAACTATGACGTTTTGGGGATATGTTCACAGAATAGTGATAGTAATCCTGGCACAGAGCAGCTAATAGTATTATTGCCATAGGAATTTGGCTGACCATGTTCAAGGGGATTAGTTCAACCTCACAGATAGTGCTGTAGTTCATCAAATTGAAGAGGTCATCATTTATAAGAAGCATTGTTACATGAACTGCAGAGAAGGAAGGGAGGGAAGGAGGAAGGAAGGAAGGAAGGAAGGAAGGCAGGCAAGCAGGAAGGCAGGCAGGCAATAAGGAATTGATAATATACAGTAGTGCATCAGGGAATTTATAGATCATGACAGCACCTTTGAAAGTGATCTAATCAGCCCCAGTGGTGAACCCAGAGGGAGGAAGTGCCTTGCTCAGGGTCACACAGCCAAAGGTGGCAGTGGGAGCCCCTGGGGCTCTGGCCCCTGTTCCTGACCCTTAGGCCAGTGCTCTTCCCACTGTGCCTGAGTCTGGCTCTGCTGATCATTCTGAAGGGCCTTACCCCTGCTCCTGGGACGAGTGGGTTGACATCCTCATGGTGGGCCTCCTCATCAAACCACCCATTTTTTTTTTCTAGGAAGTACACTCTGCTGGTCAACAATGGGTTTGCGATTTCTGCTGCGTTGCTGATGGCCTGTTCTCTCCAGGCAGGAGCCTTTGAAATGCTCATTGTGGGACGCTTCATCATGGGCGTAGATGGAGGTGAGCCTTCACCATGGCTGGACAGGGGTGACAACACATTACTCAGGGGTGTTTTGAATTTGAGTGGAGTTCAGAGCTGTCACATGACTGGGCTTCCTCTAGTATGGAGTTACCAGGGACCAAAGATGCAAAAAAGTCTGCATAAAAGAGGCCAGTCCCATTAGATGGACCACTCATGGGGCTCTATCATACTAATTGAGAAACACTGAGTGGGAAAGACCCAAGTCAGTTCCATAACTTTTGCTTTGTCATCTTCACTATAAAATTCATATTCCAAGCTCATCTGTGGTTCCCAGGGAGTTTTTAATGATGGTTTTATTTCCTGTTTGGGCTTCTGGCTTATTTATTCTTTCATGTATTCACTGAGTATTCATTTTTGAAGCATCTGCTGTGCCTGGCATTCTTCTCCATGCTAGGGACACAGTGGTGAATGAAATCCCCCAGTCCCTACCCCTGCAGCTTACATTCCAGTGCATGGACAGATATATAACGAGACACATAAGGTAGGTGGGGGCAAGCCCTAGGAGAAAAATGAAGCAGGACAGGGGGATAGTGTGGACTATTTTAGATAGGCCAGTCAGGGAGGACTGCTCAGTGGAGGAAACATATGAGCAAAGACTGGAATGAACCAACAGTGAGAACCAAGTGAGTATCAGGGGGCTTGGGATTTTGGCCAAGAGAAGAGTGTATTGGCCCTGAGGTGGGAGTCATGGTTGGTACATTAAATCATGACTGGAGCTTGGTGAGCTGGGAGAGAGTGTTTGCAGATGAGGTTAAAGAGGGGCCGGTCATATCACGTAGGGCCTTGTAGGATTTGTGCTGAGGGCAATGGAAAGCCAGAGGAGGTTTGAGAGGAATGTGACATGAGTTGGTTTTGTGTTTCAATAGGATTCCTCCTGCTTCTGTGTAGAGAAGAATGTAGAGGAGGGCAGGAGTGAAATCAGGGAGCCAACTGTCCAGGGGAGATAGCCATGGCAGGGCAAGATGGCAGGGAGGTGCAGCCGGTTGCTGGCTGTGGGGTGTGAGAGAGCAGGAACCTCAAAATATATTGCTAAAATCAGCCAACCAACCAACCGACCTTGCTTTCTTTCTAAATACCACAAGTCTGTAAGGTATTACCTGTAGGCATTTGTGGAAAGAATGCAAGCTTTTGGATTAGAAATCCCTACCTTTGTGTCTGAGCTCTGCTGCTTGCCAGTGACTGACTTCTGACAAGTTGCTTAATGGCTCTGGGCCTTGGTTTCCCCATTTGTAAAATGGAAATAACAATACCTACTTTGAAGGGCTGTCATAAGGTTGACATGGTGATATATATATATATATATATATATATATATATATATATATATATATATATATATATATATAATCTGCCAAATGCAGTTGGAACCTGTGAGCTCATTAAAGGCTAATTCCCTTCCTTGCTGATTCCTGCACGATGAGAGTGGGCACCAGGCTTCGCCAGTGAGCTGTACAACAAGTGTACATCAGGGAGAGGTGAGCAGGAGAGTGGGTGCCTGAGGAAGGCAGGGGAAAAGACTTCCTGTCCCTTACCTGCTTGGATGGCAGGAAGTATTTCCAGATTAGTTATAACCAGACTCGGGGTAAAATTATTCCTCTGTCTTAGTATTCAAGTAGGAAGGAGTTAGCTATAGAAATGTTAATTTGTAAGAATAATGCTTAGAGTTTTCTTTTTAATAAATTTATTTTTTATTGGTGTTCAATTTGCCAACATATAGCATAACACCCAGTGCTCATCCCGTCAAGTGCCCACCTCAGTGCCCGTCACCCAGTCACCCCCACCCCCCGCCCACCTCCCCTTCCACCACCCCTAGTTCGTTTCCCAGAGTTAGGAGTCTTTCATGTTCTGTCTCCCTAATGCTTGGAGTTCATGTGGTGTTTTGTAATTAACCAGTCATGTTGGTGGTTTCCTCTGCTCTGATCTCCTGCTAATGCTGAAGGACTGTTATTTTGTCATTTTGCATCAAGGACACTGAGGCTTAGAAACATGGGACAGTAAAGTGGTTAAGGCTGAGGGCTGTACATTCTACAAGGACTGGGTTTTCCCACTCACCTGGCTTAATTTCATTACTTTGTATCAGTTAGATTTTGCTACATTAAAAAAAATAGCACCTGAAACATAATGGCTTAAAGCAATAACCTTTGTGTTGAGCTTATAGTTCTGTGAGCTGGTGGGACAGTTCTTTTTTTTTTTTTTTTTTTTTAAGGATTTTATTTACTTATTCATGAGAAACACAGAGAGAGGCAGAGAGAGGCAGAGACAGGAGAAGCAGGCCCCATGCAAGGAGCCTGATACGGAACTCGATCCCAGAACTCTGGGTTACTCCCCAAGCCAAAGGCAGACGCCCAGCCACTGAGCCACCGAGCTGTCCCTGGTGGGGCAGTTCTAACGTGGGCCAGCTCCACTGCTCTCTGCTGTGGTGGACTACAGAGCAGTTAGCAGTGGGGGTACTGCAGATGATCTCACTCACTTGTTTGGTTGTTGGCCACTGGGTTGGTCTCAGAGGATCCCAGCAGGGCCAGCTCATCTCTGCTCCCCGTGATCTCTCAGCCTGTGGTAGGGGGATTCTCAGAGTGCTGCAGAGTGCTGCAGAGTGCTAATGGGAGCGAGACTCCACAGGCAAGCACTTGCTGAGTCACTGCTCATGGCACATTTGTCAGTGTCCCACTAGCCAAGCCAAGTCCCATCCATGACCAGGGGCGTCATTGATGTCAGAAGAACCTAAGCCCCAGGGATGCAGACTCCAGGGGTGTGAACCCGTGGGGCCACACAGCAGCATTGTGTCTCGCTGTCTTAGCCTCTTTCCCTGACTTGGCAAAGGGGCTTAATCAGAAGGCCTCTCTGGTGGGGTATGCAACAATTAACTGATGGGAGGCATGTGTCAAGCACTTCGTACATTCCAGGCCTACAGTGCCTTCCCCCAATGCCAGGAATGGTGATGGGATCATTGCCATAATTGGTGCATTTATTTATTTATTTATTTATTTATTTATTTATTTATTTATTTATTTATTGTAAAACTCTATGAGTAATTATATTTTTTTAAATAAATTAATTTTTTATTGGTGTTCAATTTACCAACATACAGAATAACACCCAGTGCTCATCCCATCAAGTGTACCCCTCAGTGCCCGTCACCCATTCACCCCCACCCCCCACCCACCTCCCCTTCCACCACCCCTAGTTCTTTCCCAGAGTTAGGAGTCTTTATGTTCTGTCTCCCTTTCTGATATTTCCCACTCATTTCTTCTCCCTTCCCTTATATTCCCTTTCACTATTATTTATATTCCCCAAATGAATGAGAACATATAATGATTGTCCTTTTCCGATTGACTTACTTCACTCAGCATAATACCCTCCAGTTCCATCCACGTTGAAGCAAATGGGGGGTATTTGTCGTTTCTAATGGCTGAGTAATATTGCATTGTATACATGAACCACATCTTCTTTATCCATTCGACCTGCCCTACGACCCAGCAATTGCACTGTTGGGGATTTACCCCAAAGATTCAGATGCAATGGTGCTATTATTTTTATTCTCAGCTGATAAGGTACAGATCCTGGGTGTGGACGGAAATGCCTGGTTTCAGAGGCCCTGTCTGCTTAGAACAAAGGCTGGGGGAGATGCCCACCAGAGGTTCCCGAGGGCCTCCCTTTTGGGCAGGTTTATATTTTATCCATTAGCCTCTTTCCAGTTGTTTTGTCTCTCCACCTATTCTGGGGGAAGGTGACACTGCACAGAACGTTTCTCTCTGAGTTTCCTTTGTTAAAAATAAGCTGGAATTGAAGAGAGGTGCCATTTTTATAAAGGCCCATATTCAAGTCAGATGTCTGTTAGGACCCTTTTCTGATAAGTTTTTCAAAAAGAAACAGAGAAAAAAAGGGTAAAAACAAGGAGGGGAGAAAAAACCTGACTCCTCTGACTTCTGGCGCCTAGCCTATTGGAGGTAGACCAAGACATGCAGGTTTTGTGTCACTAATTCTCATCAAACCCTCTCAAAGCAGAGACAGGGACTTGCAGGCATTTAAAGTAAGGCCATTGGTCAGAAAGAAGGGAAAATTGCTGGCCAAGAGATGAACTGGCTGTCCTGCTTGTAATAAATAATTGAAAGCCAAGTAATAAGTCTGGAGGATTTTTGGAAGGCTATGCTGCTCAGGCTAGGTTTGTGGGCAGTATTTGGGACTATAGTAGAAACCCAGGACACCTTCCCCAAATGTCCTTCCTCTAAAAAGCTTGGCAAACAGATAAACACATTTTTACATTGAAACAACTTGATGCAGCATGGTGTGAGAGACAAAAAAAAATCCATGCAGATTATAAAGTCAAAGTAGAAGAGTACAGAGGTGTTTTGTGTTTGTGGAAGGTTGCATTGGACAGGTTCCTGCCAAGCCCTCCCAGGACCACACACTCCCCAGGTGCAAGTCCATGTCCACTGCACTAGGAGCTCTCTCATGGACAAGCTCATCTACCGAATTAGCTGGTCTCGGTGGACAGATTTGAGCAGGAGCATTTAGAGAAGCATCTGACGTGGAAAGAACATGAAATCAGGGTCAAGGATGTGACTTTAAGTTCTGGTTCTACCAGTGACTTGACAGGTGACTGTGGGACCACCATTTCACCTCTCTGGGCTGGTAATGTCATCTAGAAAGCAAGGAGGACTGGACTCTAGTAACTGAGGTCACTACCAGCTCTAAAAATCTGTCTTGGCTCCTTTTTGTACTCACCTTGGAGCTACTATCTTGAATATTCTCTTAAAGCTTCTGCACCTCACATGCCACACACAGCTGTATTGCTCACTCATTAAACATCACAGAATAGGTGATTGTGAAGTAAGCGTATAGGGCAGAAACACCCGCCCTCTCTCTGGTGGGGTCAGCTCATGTGTACCATACCCGAGGACCTCCCCGCCAGTTATGTCCCAGTATGGGCTCCCAGCAAGGGTGTGGGCTGCTCTTATAAACATATTATTTATTATTTACCATAATCCTGTCTAATGCCTCAAAGATGTTCACATCCTCACCTCTGGAACTAGCTTACATGGCAAAGGGACTTTGTAGATATGATTAAGTTAAGGACCTTAGGTGGCGAGTTTACCCTGGATTATCCAGGTGAGTCCCATAAAATCACAGGGGCCCTGATAGGTGAAAGAGGAAGGAGGAGTCAGAGCCAGAGAAAGGAGACATGAGGGTAGGAGCAGAGGCTGTAGTGATACAGAGGCAGGGAGGGACCATGAGCCAAGGGATGTAGGTGTCCCTGGAAGCTGGGAAAGGTGAGGAAGCAGACTTTCTCCTAGAGCCTCCAGAAGGATCACAGGCCTGCTGTCACCTTGATTTTAGCCCAAGTCCCATTTTAGACTTTGGACCCCCAGAACTGTGTGATAATGAGTTTATTTTGTTTTACATCACTAAGTTTGTGGCAGTTTGTTACAGTTGCAGTAGGAAACTAGCAAAAACACTAATAATATTTATCATTACTGATTTGAGTCCAATTTTAACCTGACAAAGAGCATGTGAGGTGCTCAGAAGGGTGGATTCTGGCCTCAGCCCTGCTGCTTACCAGCTGGGTGACCTTAGACAGATTTCTTTACCCCTCTGAGCTTCCATTTCCTCACAAGTACAGTACAGATAGCAACAAAGCTACCTGACAATGTTCAGATACTATATAGGGGTGTGTCTCTGTGTGTGTGTCTGAGTCTGTGTGTATATGTATGTGTATCCATGTGTGTATGTGTGTCTGAGTATCTGTGTCTATGTATATTATGTGTGTGTGAAAAGAAAAAAATTAAAATATGCAATTAAAATAGCATGTGAATCAGGAAGGCAATAAGAGAAGTTGGTGTATATTAAATTCTTTGCGTTGTCCAGGAAATACTAAAAGTACTAATTTATATTAGATTTCACTAAAACACGGATTCATGAAATGATTTCTGGAGCAATTATTAAAAGAAGAGAAAATAACATAGAAAAATCAAATGACTTAAAAATACTTAATCCAGAAGAAGGCAAGAGAAGAGAGAAAACAATATATTCCAACTAAATTGAATTTAAATAAAGACTTAAAAAACAGAATATAGAAGAGTGCCACATAGAATAGCAAATGGTAGGATGTTATATTTAAACACAAGAATATCCATAAATAGACTTAATACTCCAATTAAAAGGTAAAAATGGTTGCCTTGGATATAGCTTAGATATAAAGATATAGGAAGATTAAAAATAAAATCATAGGAAAAACCTATGCTCATAAATCCAGTACTGCAACACTGATTACAGACTAAGTAGATTTTTTTTATTCATGAAAGACACAGAAAGAGAGGCAGAGACACAGGCAGAGGGGGAAGCAGGCTCCCTGTGGCAAGCCTGATTTAGGACTCGATCCCAGGACCCTGGGATCGTGTCCTGAGCTAAAGGCAGATGCTCAACCACTCAGCCACCCAGGTGCCCCTAGACTAAGTAGATCTTAAGGCAAGAAGGAGGTCTGGAGACATAAGAGAGATTTCATGATGATGAAACTTTCAGTTCTAAAGTTGACATGAACATCATATAAAGTATCAAAATGTGTAAACTGAAAATGAGTATGAATTAAAAATTAGCCAAACTAAAATGAGAAATACCGTTTCAGTAACTGATAGAACAAGTGGACAAAAACATCAGTCGTAGAAGGTTTGAGGGACACAATGAACAAATATGAGCTAATTAATATATGCGGAACATAAACCTCCAGGTGTAAAACACGCATTCCTTTTCAGCATTCATGGGCCATTTATAAAAACTGATCATATGATGAACCATAAAGCAAGTCTCAACACAGTTCAAAGGATTAAAATTAGGCTGTGTTCCATGACCACAATAGAATTATGTCAGAAGCTAATTACAAAAAAAAGGAAAATTCTCATATATTTGGATATTAAGATGTAAGTGGCATGTACACTAAAGATTGTGTACTTCTGAGTAATCAGAGGGACAAAAAGAAGTCATGATAGAAATTTTAAAATAGTTTGGATTAAATGGTAGTGAAAATACTACTTAAGACATATCCAGACTTGTGGAATACAGCTAGTTAAAGCCATGTTCTGGGTAAAATTTATAACCTCAAATGCAAATATATAAAACAGGAAAGGCTAAAAATCAATGACCTAAGTTTCCATCTCAAGAAGTTAGAAAGGAGATTTTCATTTGAGAGGATCAGCAAGGCCAAAGTTAAGTTATATAAGAGAGCTTTGGTGATAGCAGGCAGGCTGGCAGTGACCTTTGGGAAGAAGGGGGAGGATGAAGATTCTGAGTAAGCACAGGATGGGGGGCTTCTGGGGTGCTGGCAGTGCAGGTTGATTCTTGCCCTGGGTGGGGTTTGCACAGATGAGAGGCATTTGTGTGCATTTGTGGTGATTCACCAGACTCCATTGTGCAATTTAAGGATGTGTGTCATATTTTAATTTTCAAAAGTTAAGACTTATATTTAGTCAAATGCTTTGGACTGGACTCAATTTTTTTCTGCACCACAGTAGGAAAATGCACATATCCAGTTGTCCCTAAAGTGTTTCCTTCAGCATCTCTGATTTCCCCAGAGAATATTTTCTGAGGTCCTTTCTGCTTTCAACAGCTGAAAGCTGCTGCTCAAATTGGACTCTAGGAGGAATTGGAAAGCTAAGCTAGCCCCATGTGAGGGAGTGTGCCCCTGACTGCTCCTCGAGTACCATCAGGCCATGCAGCCTGAAGAGGGAGAAGGCATTCTGGAAGCTATGGCAGGCTCAGTACATTGGAACTGTTGTTGATGTTTTAGATAAGAGCCAGAGGCACACTGCCCTCTGCTCACTTCTCGGAGTCTCTGCCCCCATCCAGCTGGCCACTGGGGCCTGTTTCCATGGACTACAGTTGTAACCAAGGACCAGCCTGCTGGGGTGTGCAAGTCCCAATCACTGGTGCCCCACCACTGGGCCTTTCTGCAGCCTGGATTAAATAAATAATAGTATGGTGACAGTGTCATGGGGACTCATTCAGTACATGTCAATTAACGCCTGTCCTGGGACTGGCACTGCACTCTCACCATCACTACCACTACCACCTTCACCACCATCACCATCATCACTACCATCACCACTACCACCACCTCTACTACCATCACCTTCACCATCATTATCACCATCATCATCACCACCAATACCAATACCACCTCTACCACCCTCACCACCATTACCACCACCACCACCACCATCACCATCTCTACCATCACCATCATCATCATCACCGCCACTACCAGTACCACAATAACCATCATCATTACCACCAACCACCACCGTCATCACCATCTCCTCCATCACCAACACCACCACCACCTTCACCTCCACCATCACCATCATCATCCATTTCTGCTTCTCTGAAATTTACCTCCAAGCCCCACCTTATGGATGAAATGATACAGGGCATGTGAAAGCATCAGCAGTCTGTACAGAATGCTGGGAGTGGTGTTGTGGCTACACTGTTGTTCTTGTCAGAGCACGGCAGGAGGGGCTCTGACCAGTCTTCCTTGAGGACGATGGTCCTCTCCTTGACCAGAGTGCTCCTCCCTCAGAGAAGGCAGCCCTCTCAGCCACCATGTTTCCTTCACAGGCATCTCGCTCAGCGTGCTCCCCATGTACCTGAATGAGATCTCACCCAAGGAGATCCGTGGCGCTCTGGGGCAGGTGACTGCCATCTTCATCTGCATCGGTGTGTTCACCGGGCAGCTGCTGGGCCTGCCTGAGCTGCTGGGGAAGGTAAGCGTGGCTCACTGACCCACTGCGACCCTTCTCATTGTATACCATCCTCTCGGCTCCCCGGGTCCCTTCCAGGACCAAGGGTATTTGGAGGTGAGTCCTGCCTCCAAATACTCATCCCTGTGTCTCAGAATTCCTGAGCACTCAGGTCCTTCACTTATTATTGGAGGAAAGTTGTGAGTTCCTTTGATTGTGTTTGATTTTGGGGAGTTATTTTTTTAGAACATAAAGAATACATAACAAATTCAAACCTTATGGAATGTTCAGATCCACCTACCCAATAGCTGTTGTCAACAGCCCAATTTGTATTGATCCCGGCTTTCTTCTTTGCGTATACAAACCTATATAAACATCTATAGTTTTTTTTTTTTTAATGGAATCATGCCATGAACATTGTTCTGCAGCTTGCTGTTTTCATTTACTACAGCCCAGGAATCTTTCCAAGATGTTCTGTTCCTTTGCCTCAGTGTTTTTTTCCTAAGTAAATATGTGATTGAGTGATCTGCTTGTTTTGGAAGCAGGAGGGCCTGACTTTTGAATCCTAGTTCAACAGTTGATTTGCTGTGTAGCCAAGGAAGAAAGCCTCACCCAGGTTGGGGTGGGGAGGGCGGGATCAAAGAAGACTTCCCAAAAGAGGTGGCCTCTAAATGGAGCTCTGCAGGTGAGCAAGAGTTAGGCAGGTGACAATGGAGTTTGGAGAGAAGATATTGCAGAGAAAGGGATAATGGAAGGAAAGGCCTGAGATGAGGACTGGCCCTGCCAGGATTCAAGTACCTTGAGGACTGAGGGGAGAACCTGTGTGGGGAGTGTGAGAGGCGAGGTGCCTGTTTGCTGAGCCCCAGTAGGCTTCATCCCGGGGAACTAGGGAGCCCAGTGGCCCTTGAGCAGGGGAGTGACGTGGCCAGGTCCAAGTTAGGAGGCGGCTCTGGGGGTGGGGATGGTGTGGACTGCAGTGGGAAGGGTAGGAAGGGAGGAGGGGAGGACCCAGCAGAGACCGGAGAGAGGGACAGAGGTGGTGGCCCTGGGGAGAGGGGATGGGGATGGAGTCCACAGACTTGCTGCCACCAGGATGAGGGAAGAACAGCATGGCCTTCCCACGTACACTGGAGGATCCAGAGGGAGGGAGGAGATGGACCACTGGTGATGGTGGGATGCCCACTGCCCACCACGGCCTGGTGCTTGAACAGAGGACACCTGGCAAACCCTGTGAGCAGCACCCCTGTGGGGGGAGGCTGGCGGTAGGAGCAGACATGACAGTGCACAGTGCTTATTTTTTATGCCATCCAAATCCTCACAGCTACTCTGTGAGCAGCTCCCCTCCGCAGCTGTGGAAGTGGGAGCTGAGGGAGGTGAGGTATAGAATTGACTCATAAAAACATGGAGCTGAAACCAGGACCCGGGTCTGTCTGCTTGCAGACCCACGTAGGGGCATGTCTTACACAGCTAAGAACAGGGCACGCTGTGTTCTTGGGGAGTGTGAGCAGGATTCTGACACTGATTCTGATGTGCGGCTTCTTTCCCCACATCTGATGCTCTGATACCGGCTGGGTGTCCTCTAATTCAGCTCAATTCTGACATCATCTACCTGGACACAGTGTCAGACCCCACGGGGTAAGGGCTCAGTCCCACAAGACTGTCCCCACTTCAGATGCCAATTGCAAGTCCAGGTTGTCACCTGCGCTGCTGACTGGCTATAAATCAGTGGTTCCTACCACCTTCTCCTTGGGTCCGGTTATCTGGTTAGAACAGCTCACAGGACACAGGGGGCCAGTCAACTGATGAGAATGCTGGTTTATTATAAAAAGATAGAACTCAGAAGTGCCAGGTGAGAGAGACACACAGGGCAAGAGATGTGGAGGGCATAGCTTCCCTGCCTTCTCCAGGGTGGCACTCTCCCAGAATCTCCATGGGTGCATCAATCTGGAAGCTCTCCGAACCCCATCCTTTGGGGGTTTTATGGAAGCTTCATTACAAAGGCAGGCAGGGTTGTTTATTGTTTAGGCCATTGGCCATTGGTGTCAGAACTCAGTCTGCAGCCCCTCCCTGGAGATTGTGGGTCACTTGGCTCCACTGGCACCTAGCTCCCTTTTTTTTTTTTTAAAGATTTTATTTATTTATTCATGAGAGACACACACACACAGAGAGAGAGAGAGAAGCAGAGACACAGGCAGAGGGAGAAGCAGGCTCCATGCAGGGAGCCCGATGCAGGACTCGATCCCGGGACTCCAGGATCATGCCCTGGGCCTAAGGCAGGCGCTAAACCGCTGAGCCACCCAGGGATCCCCACCTAGCTCCCATTTTAGGTGCTTTCCAGAAGACACTTCATTAACCTAAACTGAGGTGTGGCTTAAAAGGGTTTGGTGAATATCAAGATACTTTTATTACTCTTATCACTTAGGAAAGTCCAAGGGTTTTAGGAGCTGGGTACCAGAAATCGGAGGAAGACCAAATATATGCTTCTCTCTATAAATCACAGTAAGACAGAAAGAGCTTAGGTAGGGAGAGGACAGGGCCCTTTAGTGCCTGAGCCTAGCGACCCTAGAGCCAGCTCCTGCCTCATTCAGGGAAGGTTTTATAAGCTGAGGAGTCAAGCATGGCAAGATAGTGGGAGCTGAATGACATTTATCATTTAAAAATAATTTCGAATGTTTGCTAACACTTTTTATTTTCTATGACTTTTTATACTTCACCTGATCCGGGTCACTTCAGAAGCATCTGCTTCTGCTCTTTCATTATCAACCCTCTTGGGTTTATGGCCGTAGTTTTGTTTTTCTCTTGCAAAAACAAAAACAATTCACACTTTATATTTGTGGTTGTCACATGCATGATGATTTCTATAATTAACGCAAGCACATGGAAATAGTCTCCTTACCAAAGTGAGATCCCACATTAAAGACTCTTTTGCTTTTTGTTTTTAAAATATTTTGAGATTCTAAAAGTCAACATTATGTGTGTGTGACAAAAATAAAGGCAATGTAACAATGACAGCCTGTGTCCCCTAAACATAAAAATGCATTTTAAAGCCAACGAATACGACTGTTGTCCTCCTAGAATAAAAAAGGAAGTATCTGCCTCCATAGAAGCTAAGCTTTCCCCTTTCAAGATTAGTTCCAACTCCTCATCACGCTCTCCTCTTGTAAATCAGTGTCAGGTCCTTTCTGCCACTGGGCTCCTGTCTTAGCTCAGGCTGCTGTAACAGATGCCATAGGCTGGGCAGCTTACAAACAAGACAGTTTGTCCCTCTCACGGTTCTGGAGGTGGGAAGTCTGAGATCAGGGGGCCAGATCTGGAGAGGGCTCACTTCCTGCCTTGTGGGTGGCCACCTTCTTTCTGTGTCCTCAAATGGGGAGAGAAACCTTTTTCAGGTCTTTTCGGATAAAGGCTCTGCCCTTATTACTTAATCACCTCGCAGAGGCTACATGTCCTAGAGTCCCCGGCTTGGGGTTAGGTTTCAACATGTGAATTTTGGGAGGGACAAACTGTCTTGCCTCTTCATTCCCTTACTCCTTTACTCATTCAATATACTCTTCAATACTGAGATGGATGCTGTAGCTGTAGCTTTGGGCAAGTACATGAACTGGGCGTATTCTTATTCTGACATTTAGAATGCTCCTACTCTGCGGGGACCTTGTGACTAGGCAGGTCACCCATGTCCATGAACCAGAGTCCTCCTTGGTAGCAGGCATGCTTGCAAGTTCCAAGTCCCCAAGCTCCACTCCAGCATGACTCTCTGGGGAATGTGTTTGGCAAACAGTGACACTATTCAGCATGTCCCCGGAACAGACACCTTGCACAGATGCCTGTCCCGTGCTATTATTTCTGTTTGCTTCTGCATCTTTTCCCTCTGGTAGATCTTGTCTTTCTGATGTGTATGTAAACAAAATCCAGAGGTTGCAAGTTTATTCCCTCATTCAGCAAGTATTTAGAAAGCTGCTCTGTGTCAGGCTGATTGCTGGTGGCCGTTACAGAGATCAGACTAGTCCTTGCCCTTGGGGAGTTCATAGGAAACACAAGTAACCAAAGATCACTAGCATGATGGGGGAAAGGTAGGGCACTCTCCTAGAACAAGGTGCCAGGAATGGTTAGTTTTTCTGTAGAAGTGACATTTAAACTCATGCTTTGAGGATTAGTAGGATTTACCCAGGCCAGGCTGATGGAGATAGAGAGGGGAACAGAGGCAGGAGAGTGTTCCAGGCCAAGGGGACAGTTTAAGTGAAGGCCCTGTCCAGAGGCAGAAACCCCAGGGGGGACTGGGAGGCACTGAAAGGGAGAGTAGGGAGGCACTAGAAAGGTAAGCAGAGGCCATATCCCGAGGGGCAGGAAGCCCACACACTGTGAGTACAATGAAGGTGGGCCTGTGGCGGCCAGGGGGACATGCCCTGTCCAGTGAGAGCAGCTCCTATTGTTTGCATGGCAGATACTGGGCTACAGCTGATAGATTTTTCTGATTTTCAATAGATGTTAGAATCAAATATTTATGTCATATTTTTTTTTAATTTTTAAATATTGGAAACCAGTTGATCTTTAAAAAACAAAACAAAACAACCTCCCACTTATGGGCTGGATCCTGCCTGTGGGTGATTTTTCATATACTTTGATGGGGAACATGAATACCTGTGGAGGCTTATCTTTATTCAAGAGCCCTGAGCAATCTTCCACGGGTGAAAGTAAGGCAACAATAAGATAAGATGTGCATTTGAGAAAAAGATGCCTGGTGGCTCCATCAGTTAAGTGTCCACCCCTTGATCTCAGCTCAGGTCTTTTTTTTTTTTTTAAGATTTATTTAATTATTTATTCAGAGAGAGAGAGAGAGAGAGGCAGAGACACAAGCAGAGGGAGAAGCAGGCTCCATGCAGGGAGCCCGACGTGGGACTCGATCCTGGGTCTCCAGGATCACACCCTGGGCTGCAGGCAGCGCTACACCGCTGCACCACAAGGGCTGCCCTCAGCTTAGGTCTTAATCTCATGGTCATGAGTTTAAGCCCCACATTGGGCTCCACACTGGATGTGGATCCTACTTTAAAAAAAAAAAAAAAACAAAAAACAAAAGGCTCGGGCTGCCATGTGGAGAAAATGTTGGATCCCAGTCAAACCCAAGAGACCGCACTGGTCCAGTGAGGAGACAGCAGGGATTAGAGTAGTGGCCATAGGCACGGGGGCAAGTGGACGAGGTCCTCTTGGTGAGTGGTGGGGTACTATGTCCAGGGGAGGAGAAGTCAGGATAACTCCTGGTGTCTGGCACATTCCCAGGGAGAAGGGAGTACCAGATGCTGAGCTAGGAAGCCCTAGAGGAGAAGCAGCTTTACAGGAGATGGGATGACCAGGTCATTGAAATGAAGTGCCCAAGTCACAGACAACTTGAAGGCAGAACTGATTGAGAACACAGGGATGTGGATTCCCAGGCAGAGGTACTCCCTGCAGCACCAAGCCTGGTGCTGACCAAAGGCACGGCACCGGCCTCTGGCCTGAGCCAGCTGAGGTGCGCCATGCTCCCTAGAGGCTGTCTTTTCCCATCAGGTTGGACTTTTCCAGAGTCTTGGACCTGGCTAGAGGATATATATACAACACAGAAAATGTCTTCTTTTTCAAATCCATGCTCCAGGAAGATGGATATTGGGCTTCTGGCACGGGGAGGAAGGTCAAATAGAAACTTTTCATTCGTCTTTGTGGGCACTTGTGATATTTTGGCTATGTGAGACCCACAGTTATTTCTCTGAGTGTCAGAATTTCATTTTCTCTATTTTCATTGTACTTCTCATTTACCTTCAAAGACAAAGACAACTGAGCTTGTGGAGAGAGGAAAAAAAAAAAAAAGCAAAGAGAGCATAACTGACTTTCCGTGCATGCAATTGCTTTGAAATGCAGAGGCTGGAGGAAGCAGTGGGAAGACTTTCAGAACAGACCGCCAGAAGGCAAGACAGAGAAGTAAATGTAGGAATTAACACTTGTGCCGCAAATTTAATCAAACACACATCGTAAAACATGTGGGAGTTGAACAAATATGTGACATTTTATGCTTCTAAAGGATATTTTAAAAACATATTAATTAGCTATTTCTCCTGCAGTGAGAAAGAAGAAAGGAACTTGGGTGAACGTTGTAGGCAGAGGTGCGAGAAGACAGGGGAACAGCGTGGGCCTGTCCATGCGTGGGTCGTTTGCCTGAGTGGGGAGGCCAAGGGTGGGCATCCGTTCCCGGTGAGCTAGCAGGCCAGGCCAGACCCAGGGGGGCCCCGAGTCCACAATTGTTCTCATGGGGACACACTCCACAGATGACTTACATCCATTTTGATCTTCTGTAGAAATATTTTGCACTCAGAACACTTGAAAAACATAAAGAAGGAAGTAAAACCACTTGAAATTCTGGCACATGAGAGGAAGCAGGTCCTTTGAGTATTTCGGTCTATTTCTTTCTATGTTTCTATATATCTGTTATGCAATAGCGATCAATACTATGCCTAGCTTTGTGTTTTTGCTTTAAAAAAAAATCACCACTGGGGTTCCAGGGTGGCTCAGTTGATTAAGTGATTAGGCATCTGCCTTCAGCTCAGGTCCTGATCCCAGGGTCCTGGGATTACGCCCCACATCAGGCTCCCTGCTCAGCGGGGTGTCTGCTTCCCCTTCTCTCTCTGCCCTTCCCTCCCACCTCATGTGCTCGCTCTCTCTCAAATAAAATATTTTTAAAATAAATTAGTTAAAAATCACCACTATGTCAAAATCATTTCTGCATATCACTAAAGATTCTTTATAAGCACATTTGTAAAGTAAATAAATGTTCAGCATTCACATATTCCATCACAAAGGTACACTGCCAACATTGTACATTCCTGAATGCCTTAGCCTTTGAGTTTTCACTGTGACTATTATCAAAACAAATACCTTTCAGAAATCTTTTTCTTTAAAGTTTTAATTTAAACTTCAGTTAGTTAACACAGTGTAATATTAGTCACAGGTGTACAATATGGTGATTCAACACTTCCATACAACACCTGGTGCTCATCATGACAGGTGCACTTCCTACCCCCACCACCTGTTTCTTCCATCCCCCCCACCCCTTCACGAATCTTTTAACTCTTTTCTATTAACTTACTTGATTTTTATGATTATGATGCACCTCTACCCATTATATACAATATGGAAGAATGTGGAAAATAAGAACATTAAAACTTCTATATTTTACCATTTCTGGATAAACATTCTAACAGTTTTAAATTTTTCTTGCCATTATTTTTAATCATAATCTTGCACACACACATACATTTAGTTCACTCCATGTATAATTTTTAATATGCTGATTATTTTGCCACATGTGAAAAAAGGCATTGAAATTAACTGGCATGATAATTTTAATAACTGTACAATATATTATGAGTTACTATAGTCTGTTTCATTGTTCTATTATTTTGGGGACATTTGGATTATTTCCAGTGTTTATTAGTGAAACACTGCAATTTGAAAACTTGAGATGAACAATCCTCTACATAAATCATTATTCAACTCTTTAATTCTTCATGTGGTTTAGTGCCCCCGAAATGGAAACAATAGTCAAAGAATATAAACTTATTTAAGGCTTTTTATACATATTATCAAATTTTTCTCCTAAGACACTGACTTTCCCACCAAGAGTGTTCAAGAGCAAACGTGTCACTTTGTCATCCATAAGCATTTAAATAACTCTGGTATCTTATAGGAAAAATAATATAGTATGGCATTATATTATTTTAGTGCTATAAGAAATTACCACAACAGATGGGCACCTGGGTGGCTCAGTTGGTTGAGCATCGGACTCTATTTCAGCTCAAGTCATGATCTCAGGGTCATGAGATCAAGCCCCACATGAGGCTCCATGCTCAGCACAGAATCTTTCCCTCTACCTCTGTCCTTCCCCACACTTGTGCTTGCTCTTTCTCTCTCTCTCTCTCAAAGAAAAACTATGGAAAAGCTACTGACTCTATGTGGTAATCTGGAACTGTCTTTTGCCTTCTCATAGTTTCTTTTGTTTGCTTACCTAGATAATTCACATGAGTGATTATTGATAGCATTTGCAGAGACTGATGATTTGTCCCCTCCTTTCTAATAGTTATGCCTCTTACCTCTTTACTGACGTTCATGTCCTCTTGCATTGGCCGGGATGTTTCAGTGTTGACTGTAGAGAGCATCTTTGTTCTTCCTGATTTATTGGGAAACCTATTATGTTTCACTATTGGGTGTGTTAATTTTTATTAATTTAAAGTTGATATTATTTATACTGGTGAGGAATTATCTATCCCATCTTGGTTTTTATAGACTATCTGCAATGTGTAAAATATCTTCTGATTTTTATTAAGCTAATGATGTTTTTTTGTTACCTGACAATTACTGGATGTGTTAGAATATTAGAATGTCTTATATTAAACCATCCTTACATTCCTAGGATACATCTTCCTTGATCTTTGTGGAATATTTTTATATCTTGTTAAATTTGATTTATTCATATCTTATTTAGTGTTTATATACTTAGGTCCATAGATTAAATTTGTCTAGAGTTTTTAAAGTTTAACCCATATTTTTATCTTCTTTTATCTTTTACTCTTTCTAGAGCAGTTTCTGTAACATTAGTTGGTAATTAAAGCATCAGAAGAACTCACTAGTAAAACAGTCTAAACCTAGTCTTGAATTTCAGGAGGAAATTCTTTGAAGAAACTTTATCAGCTTCTTTTTTAATAATCTAATCTATTTTCTCTTGGGTCAGTTTTGTTAATTTCTGTCTTTTTCAATAAAGTTATGTATTTTATTGACACAAATATGCATGCAGACATACATATATGAGTTTTAAAGTTCCATATTGATATGTCTTCTCACTCAATTTCGTTTTACTTACTGGATTTTCTCTCTCTCTCTTTGCTCTCTTTCTCTTTTCAAAAACAAGATTTTCAAGTTGTTGCCTCTGTTATTTCATAGGCTAAACTCTGTTATTCATTTTATTGCTTTTGGGTTTTATTAATTTCTGTTTTGTCATTATTATTCATACAATTTTTCTTTGAACAGAGATTTGCCAACATTCCTGAGATTGTAATATGCCACTTTCTCAATATGCTTCTTTTCTAAATAATTCGTCCTTTTGATTTCATATTCAGAGCAATGATTTCAAATAATGTTCTCAATCCTCAAGTAGATGTGACTTTGTTATTGTCACTCATTGCTAGTTTTGTTGTAGAAAGAGAAAGTAATCCATTGTGTCTCCCATTCTGTGTCTGGTTTGTGATCAACCTGGGTAGGTATTCCATGTTTGCTTAAGGACAGTAGTTCTTTCTTATACCATTACACCATATAGACCTGGCATTACAAAATGATCATTATTTCATCACAGTAATTATTGTTGATCTACAAAAACAAAACATCTCATGCCAGAAAAATTCCCCATGAGATTAAAAAGGGGTGAGAAAATGGGATTCTATAGCAGAAGAATAAAGTCCAAAGGGAAGGTCATGGAACAGCTCCAGCTGCAGCATAGTATGGTGTAGGATGGTACAGTGTGGAACGGTATGGTATAGTGTGGGGCAGTGTGATACAGCATGAGACAGTGTGGTACAGCATGGGGCGGTATGGTACAGTGTGGGGCAGTGTGATACAGCATGGGGCAGCGTGGGGCAGTGCGGGGGTGTGGGGCAGTGTGGGGTGGTGTGGGGCTGTGTGGGGCAGTGTGGGGCAGTGGGATACTGTGTGGGGCAGTTTGCGGCTGTGTGGTACAGTATGGTACAGTGTGGGGCAGTGTGGTATAGTGAGGGGCAGTGTGGGGTACAGTGTGGTACAGTGAGGTATGGTGAAGTGCAGTGTAGTGTGGTGCAGTGGGGAGTGGTAAAGTGAGGTGTGGTGTAGTGCAGTGTGGGGCAGGGCAGTGGGCGTGTGGGTTCCGGTACCAGACCAGTCCCTGCATCACTACCTGTGCACTGTGGGATTTTGAGTAGGTTACAGAGCCTCTCTTGGCCTGTTTCCTCACCTCTTCAATGTGATTATAATGGCACCTGTTTCTTGGGGCTTTTGTAAGCCTTGAAGAAGGAAATGCATGTCAAGCACTTGGAACAGTGCTTACAGCTGGTGCTAAATTGATGTCAGCCAATATCTCATTTAATTCGTGTAGCAATATTATTACTTTCTATTCTACAGATTAAAAGCTCAACCTCAGATGGGTTTAATAATTACCCAGCTGGCTGCAGCAGGAAGGCAGTCCTAAGCTTCCTGGCTTTGAAGCCTGTGACCTCATTGAAGTAGAACCAAAGTTCTGATTTGTTTTAGGGGAACTCAGGAGGGTGTCCCCAAAGCTTAGAGTTCTGGGATAGGAAGCCAGGCAGGGCTGTCCTCTCCAGTCTCATAATTTTCTCAAGTGGGCCCAACCCCTAAAAGCATGAAAGTGCTTACTTTCTGTGAGCTTTTGATCCATAACGCTCTGGACTTCAAGCCCCGGAAGAAAAGAGAGCTTGATTTTTATAAGAATATAAGAAGAAACTTATTCATCTATGTTAAAGTGATTTCAAGCCCCACACAACCCAACATTCTCTCCTGATAAGAATCGTCTTTATTGTTCAGTGACTTCGAAATCACACTTTTCCTCTTTGAAATGAAGAATCTCATTTTGGGCATGACCCAGATGCTTTCTATAGCTGGATAAAACTCTCCACTGGGTTGGGAACAGCCACAGAATGAATTTCCTTTGAAGGGAAACAGGAAACAAGAAAATTGGAGACTGTCACCCCTGAGTTCTTCTCTCCCTTCAGAGCTCTGCACAGGTCGATGCCCGTGCGCCTTCAAATGGCCCTCAGAGATCTGAATCTTCTCTTTTGGATAATTCAGCCTTTTCAGATGGAGCAGTTCGGGTCTTGTGAGCTTCCGGAGTCAGCTGTAATTCATAGTCTGCCTCTTTAACAATAGGAAAAGGAATTCTGTTCTGTGTGGGAAGCAGTAGAGCTAATGTCTGAAAATTGCCAGGGTTAGGGTTTAGTTGGTGACAGCCCACAGCTGTGGCCAATGTGCTCTTGTTCTGGGCCCCTCAAAGTGCGGCTCCTGCCCAGACCAGTTCCTTCTTAATCTGAAACTCTGGGGGCAGCTCAGCAATGTGTGCTTTAACGAGCCCTCCAGGTGCTTCTGATGCCCAGGCAAGTGATTCAGAGTGGGGACCCTGAGTCCAACAGCCAGGTTGGGATCTCAGCTCTACTACTCACTAGCTCTGTGACTTTGGACAGGTTACTCACCCACTCTGTGCTTCGGCATCTTTGTTAGTAATACGAAGATAAATGCACACAACTCACAGAGTTGTTGTGAGAATTTATGTTCTTGGAACAAGGCCTGGCTCGGAGAAGTCAGTTCCTTCATGTTAGTATTAGCTCTGTTTAGCTTCCCTGTGTGCAGGGTGTGTGCTGGACACTTGACATGCACGAGCTCTTTCCTGTGAGCCTTCAGAGTTGGTTGTTCTCACATCAGTCTTCCCGAAACAATCCCTTCTCAGATACTCTCTTTGTCCGGTTTTGGAGTCAAGTGGTCCTTCACCTGCTCGTCTTTCTCAGGAACTGAGGTCAAAGATCTCATCTTTGAATCATCCTGGGTCTGACTGCGGTGTCAGTGACACTGAGATGCTCCCTAAATGTGGAAGGAATGCAAAACCTTTCTTGACCTTGGAATGATGAATACCCCAATTCATGAATTTTCTTTTTTTTCCGCTAAAGATACATTTTTCTTGGGGTGGGGGAGGGGCAGAGGGAGAGAATCTCAAACAGACTCCCTGCTGCGTGCATAGCCCGACAGACATGCGGCTCTATCTACTGATACTGAGATCATGACCTGAGCCAAAACCAAGGGCTTAACTGACTGAGCCACCCAGACACCCCCCAACTCATGGATTTTACAATGCTTCTTCACTTCCAAGAATGCAAACAGACCCTCTGCTCACCTGCTGTGAAGTGTGTGGGCAGCACTCAGGCCACTGAATACCGAGTGCTGTGACTTTGGGCAAGTGACCTCTCCTGACCCCAAGTTCCTCATCACTGAGAAGACGGGCTTGCAGTGAAGTCACCCTGAGGCTCCTGTCTCCTTGAGCTTCTGGTTTGACGATTCATGTGGTGTGGTGATGCGTGTCTCTGGCCTGGGGCCACTGGAGCCCCTCAGTCAGCCCAGCTGGTATCTCGGTCTACAAGCAAGGAAGGTTGGAGGGATATAGAGATAAATTTAATAGTTCTTGAAGCCATGTCATCTGGAATCTTAAAGAAGTCTTTGAAGCTTGCCTGAACTTTGTTGTCCTGTCTTCAAGACAGCTTCAGGGGAGAACAACTAGTTGGGCTGCCCTCTGAGTGGTGGCTTGGAGTGGGTGTTAGAAGGTACAGAATTCCTAGCCCATGTAGGGAACGATGAGAGGTTCTGGAGATGGCTTGGCCATGAGGCTCCTGCCCCATGACTCCCGTGGCCCTGCCAGCCAGGCTGGAATTGCCTTGGAGTGAAGCCTTGAAGGCAGAAGGATTCAGCAAAGATCAGGCCAAAAGCGGGGTCAGTGTCATCAGACCTGGGCCCAGAGCTCCAAGAGTTGACATCTGCTGTGGTCCCCTCTATTCTAAGCTCGGTTTATGTGGAATCTGTGCAATGGAATCCATGCAATGACCCATGATTTAAGCACCGTCAATATCATCCCCATCTCACAGGTAAGAGCACGGGGACGTAGAGAGATTCAGGGTCACCCAGGTAAGCAGGCAGCAGAGCTGGGTTTGGACACAGGTGCTAAAATCCTCACTATTGCCCATTTCAACCTTGGCCTTTCTCAAGCAGATGTCAGTTCAGTAGAAGCGCTTACATCAAAATGCTCCCAGTCCCTGGTCAGCTCTTACTGTCTGGTGGGCCTGGCTATAGCATGTTCCTATCAACAGATGCTTCTGGACAGCAAGGGTGCACACTCTCTCCCGCTCCAGGTGTTCAGCCATTTTACCCTCGTCCCATTCCATGGGGATGCTGGGAAGATAAGAAGATGGATCAGAAACTCTGTGATCCACACATTCCTGCACACATGTGCAAAGGACCCTACCATCTGCAGCCTCCAGGGCTCTTTGTGTAGCAGGTCATCCTCACTGGGGGGCTGTGGGGTCAACAGACCCAAGTCTCAGAGACATGCAGCACCTGACTCTGAGCTACATAGCTGCCAAGGAGGACTGTGCCCCCAGCCCCTGGCCGACAGGCCCAGCTTTGTCCACTGTACTGTGTAGTGGCTACTTGCTCTTGGAAACAGGTTCTGAGCTCCACCATTCCCAGTGGCTGAGCTGGGTGCCGACAAGTGCTCCCATGCTCTCCCCACCACCACCCAGGGTGGGGGCATGGCACAGGTGAGAGGATTGAGGCCCAGGGAGGCTGAGCAACCTGCCAAGGATGACCCATCACTCACACAACAGAGGGAAGATGAGAGGGTAGACTGGGGCACCAAAATATATGAAGCGCTTACCTTGTGTGAAGCAGTGGCTTTATCCATAACCCTGCCTGAACCTGGGAAGTACCTTGTCATCCCTACTTGACAGGCTAGAACATGGAGACTCAGAGAGGAACCTTGCCCAGAGCTATCTCACTGGTGGTCTTGGACACAATCTGAAGCTGGGTAGGGGCAGGCATTACCAATTTGTTGTAGTGTGTGAGACCCCTTAATGTCATGTTCAGTCCTTCATCTATCTGTGAAGATAAGAGGACCCAACTCACCTCTCCTCCTGTGAGCAGTCCATGTGCCTTCCACCTAGAAGACTCACAGCAGGTGCTGCTGAATGAATGGGTGAAAGCTTCCCTCCTATTTCTGAGAAGGGCTTCCCAGGTCAGGAACTGTGTAGAGCTCTCCACCAGCATTGTCTAGTGTGATTCCCCACAACACAGAACAAGCTGCTAGATATGTTGCAGGTGAGCAAAATGGGTCCCAGTAGAGTTTGGAGAACTTGCCCAAGGCCACACACTAGTAGGAGTTCCAGCCAGGTAGTCTGGCCCAAACCCTTGCTCCTATCACCCTTCTGTAAGCAGGACTCTTACCCCAGGGCTTCCTCCTTCTGGGGAGCTGCTGCCCAAGATGCAGGGTGCAAAATTTGGGGTGCTCAGAAGCACTGCATCGAGATCTGGTTCATCATTCAGCACCCTCTAGTGTTCACAGCCCTCAGGAGCCCACACCTTGATTTAAATCACTTGGACAAATTCACGATGTATTCATTTGTTTGACAAACATCTATTGAGCTCCTACTGTATGCCTGGCACTATCCAGCAGTGGACCGAAGAGACAAGGATCTCTGCCCTCATGAACCTTTAGTGGAGGACACAGATCAGAGACAAATGAATATATGAAGTGAAGCAGAACAAAAGTAAAAAAGGAGGGTAGGGTAGAGATGGGGGCTGCTCTAGACAGGGTGGCTGGTGGAGGGAGCCTCTGGGGCTGAGAGGAGTCAGAAGTGGGAGGGGGGTGGGATGGCTGAGGCACATCCCCAGAAAGCCCTTCCCGGGGATGTCAGGGCCCTTCCCCAGAGATGCCTCTACTGGAACTCTGTCCTAACCCAGCTTTTCCTACCTCCCTGCTGCTCCTGACCATCTCCCACCAAGTCTTCCTCTCATTCAGCCCCTTTCTCCCTTTTTCCCCTTTCTCCAATGATGCCTCCAAATTCAGGTTATTCTTGCTCCTTCTTCCTCTTCGCTGCAGATGACTTGACCCTATAATCTCTACCTCCTGAATCCATATGATTCCAATCAACTCATTTTGCTCAGATCACCCAGTATTTACCGAGTGTCCACAATGCACCAGACCCTCCCCCCTGCCAAGAGATGAGGTAGGCGAAGTTGCCACCTACAAGGGGCTCACTGCCAGAGGGACAGAGCCTGGGCAGGAATCCCAAGGGTAGGAAGACTGGGGGAGCAGCCTCAGTGCAGGAGACAAGGGCCAGGGAAGCCTTTTGGAAATGGTTAGGGGACCACTGGGTAGCCAGGAAGGAGGGAGGCCAAACAAGCAGCCATGCAAGAAACCAAAACCGAGAAGACTGAGAGAGCACTGGGCACATGATAAAACTGACAGTGGCTCCGTAAGAGTGCCAGGGCAGCCACCAGAGATGAAGGGGACAGGTCACCTGGGGCCACACTCACATTCTCCTCGCTCCCCCTCGTTCCTGTCATGTCAGTCCTGCCTGCAGAACCACCCTCCTCTGACTGTGCTTTGCTGAGGTCACATCAGCACCCCCATGGGAGGGCCCAGAGTCTGGGGAATGCCCCAGCTTGGAACTCATGAAGTTGTAGATTTCCTACCTTTGCTACTTTCTAGCTGCATAACGTGGACAAGTTCCTGCTGTTCTTTGAGTCTCACTTTATGTATCTGTAAAGTGGGCACAGTAATGCATACTTAGTGGGTTAATGTAATCATCGAAAGATGCGCTGTAAAGTGCCTAGCACTGTATTCTATTATAGTTGGCATCGGGCAAAGTAATGGATCCTGTGTCCACCACATGAAACATAAATTCCTCAGTCTGGCATTCAAGGCCCCACATTCGGGCCCAATATCCAGTCCTAAAACACCTAACCTCTAGCACCATCCCACCAGCCTTACTTTTCTGAATGCCCCTTCTGCTGTTCTGCCATCTCATAGTCCTCCTGCCTTCCCCTCTGCCTGGTACCATTTTATTCTCTCTTACCTCTTTCAATTCACATCACTTAACCTTTAAGAAAGGCCCAGCTCCAGCAGTCATAAACTCAGAAAGGGAATATAAGTTAACAGCCTTTCTGAAAATAGAAAGGAGAAGCTAAACACCACTTGAGCTTGGCCTGATGCTCCTGACAAAAGCTTTTCACTCGCTCTGTTGAATTCCCATAATAGCGTCTTCTGGGCCTTCGGTTTGATAGGGCAACATTGGGATGTGCCCTTTCTTATTGCTTCCCTCTGACTTCACATTGACTGCAATCCCTTCAGGGGCTGAGGCTCTCTGTTTCGGATTCACCTTTCTCTCCCTGCACTGCCTGGTGTGGAGTAGGCATCTCTGATATTGTTGACTAAGGAAGCATTTCATTGGGGAGGCTAAGCAGCCTCTTTCATTAGCTTAATTCGATGGAGGGCACTCTCAGGGGCTAGTGAAGGTAGAGCTCGTTTTCCAGGCGTGAGAGCCTATTCTGTTTCTTCCGTGCCAGTCTGTGCAGTTTCATGGAGGCTGAGAGACTTGGTAGGCAGAGGGCCCCCGGGAGATGCAAACCCAGACACTGTACTTCCATAATTAGATGAGGCAGATGTTGCTTCTGGCAGATTCCAAATCCTAATATTGGAACAATAAGACTCCTCTCACGTGTAACTTGACCTCTGAGCTTCTCAAACAGCCCTCACTGATAACGATTCTCTTCTATGCTTTGAACACCGAGGAGAGACTATCACCCTGTTAGCCTGGCTTCCTGCCCAAGAGAGCTTGGTGTTGAAAATAACAGTGATTTGAAAGAAATCATCCTGCCTCATCTTGTGTATGTGCGCACGTGCACACACCCCATCCAGCTGTCACTAAGACCTGGTGATGACTCAGTACCTCCCCGAGACCAGAACATTTAGATTGCTCAGGCCCAAGCCAGTTCCCGTTGTATGGCTGAATCAGAGCAAAGGAAAGTGAACCTACAGACCGGGTATTCACCACCCAGAGTCTCAACTGCTAGGCTGATAAAATACTCTAAGGAAAGTCTGTAGTATACATATCATAGTGGGAGACGGAGGCTCCAATAGCACCCAACCTCTGCTTGAATGTGTCTAGTAACAAAGCTTTCACTACTTTTAGAGCAGTGGTTTGTAGGAGGAGGTGGTATGCATCAGAGTGGCCTGTGATACTTATTTTAAAAAGTTAGACCTGAGCCCTCACTAAGACCTCCTGAATTAGAATCCTTAGGGAATGTCTGATTGACTTGGAAAGGTTAATACCTACCCACCCACATTTGGAACCATTGAGAAATGGAGGTCGGACCTGTTGTGCATTGGGATTCAACACAAGGTCTGGCTACAAGAGCAGTAAGCCAGCCTGCCATTCTCCCCAAGGGAGCAGGGGGTCTGCAGAGTCAGACCACACTCACCTAGGGGTGCAGCTAAATCCTCATCTAGGAGAAGAAGCAGAAAGAGGCCATACTCCATGCACATATCAGCCTTTACTAGATTAGCCCACCAGCCACTGTGGACCAATGGCTGCCACCCAAAAACCTAGTAACCCCACTGATGGGGGGATAAGTAAGGGATGGGGCAGAAGGACAGGAGTATGTAGGCAAAGTCCCTCTTCATGCAGCCCAGAACACGCCAAGTCTGTCCTCCCCATTCCACCCCCACCAGATAAAACACAACAACTAACACAACAGGAAACATTAAAAAAGAAATAGACGTGGGGCACCTGGGTGGCTCAATGGTTGAGCACCTGCCTTTGGTTCAGGGCGTGATCCTGGAGTCCTGGGATCGAGTCCCACATTGGGCTCCCTGCAGGGAGCTTGCTTCTCCCTCTGCCTATGTCTCTGCCTCTCTCCCTGTGTCTCTCATGAATAAAATAAAATCTTAAAAAAAAGAAATAGACGTTACATGGACATGGGCTCCAACATCACCCACTCACTGGCAGGCCCGGGGGTGTCCTCAGGTGCTACTCTCTGCCCTACTCAGAAAGTGATGACAGGGGGACAGCTGTGAGAATAGTCAAGCTTGGGTAGTCAGGGAAGGCTTCTTTGAGAGGTGGCATTGAAGGTGACTGGTCAGAAGGACCAAGCTTACAAAGATGGGGAAGAGGTCAGGGCCAAAGGATGGCAAAGATAGGAATGAGTGTGGCAGTTTTAGGAAGAGAAAACATGGCTGGGGACTGGAGTGAACAGCGAGGGTGGTGTGAGACAGAGGTCAAAGAAGCAGACAGGGGCCAGATACAGAGAGAAAAATGGCTTGAAAACTTTTGTTTTTCAAAAAGCAAAAACAAAAAATCTTTCACTTCCATCCATGATTAACCCTCCTGCACCTAAACCACCAAGAGACAGACGAAATATATGAAACAATGGTTTTTAAGATGGGATGGCAGTCAGAGCAAGCTAGCAGTCCTGAGAGAAGGGAAACACATGCCCCAGCAGCAGGATCGGGGCAGCAGGAAATGCTGGGGAGGAAGGAGCTATAGAGGGAAGGAGACAGAGAGAGTCAGCTCTGGATGTCAGCAAAACACAAATACAAAAACAGCAGGAAATCTATTGCGTCAAAAATCATGCCATGGCATCACTCAGAGTATATATTTAGAAGCTGGTATGTCTAGAAGGAACAACAGAGCTGGCCTAGTCAATCTTCTCAGCAGGCTGATGGGGGAACCGTGGGAATGACTTACTCAAAGACACAGCACGGACTGGCAGCAGTAATGACAGTCACCGTGATTCTGTCAGTCGCTGGAACAGCACCAACTCCGTGACAGACACATTCTAGGCACTTTGCACCTACTGACCTGAGTCATCACAACAACCCTGCCGAGTAAGTACATTTGATTGGCATCACACCCATTTTGCAGATGAGGAAACTGAGGCACAGAGAATTTAAGTAACTTACCCAGGGTCTCTGCCGACAAGCAGCAGAACTGGGACAAGAATGCAGGTGTCCTCAATCAGTAACCCGCTGCCTTCCCAGGGGATTCAGGAGCTCTGGCTCAGGGCAGCCAGACCCCCTCAGCCTGAGACTCCCCAGCCCCACACCAAGGCTCTACACCCCAGCCCTGCAGGTGCTCTCACATGCGGTCAGTGCATTTGCTGCCAGCCAGGGATCTCCGATATAATCAGCTTCTTGGCCAAGCTGAACTCCAACAAGAAAAGCAGGCCCAAAGAAAACATGAACCCAGTGCCACATCAAAGGGGCTGTAACAGAGGCACATGCCCATGGAGTGTCAATGAGAGGTCCTTTAATTCTGCGGGTATCAGGGCAGACCCACAGGGAGGTTTGCAAGAGGAAGCAAGAATTTGCCAGGCAGGCCAGAAGAAGTCAGAGGGCTTCCAGGCAAAGGTAACAGCATGTGCAAAGGCTCAGAGGTGTCAGAGAACAGGAGCTCTCTGAGACAGCCTGGGCCCTCTGGGGATGGGAAGGGGCAGGGAAGGAGCTGAGGCTGCAGTGGTGGCCACATGGGGTGCCTTGAGTGCCAAGCTAAATAGTGTGAACCTTATTCTGGTAGTTTCTTTCCTTGACAAGGTGTGGCCTCTCCTGAGACACCTAGACACAAGCTATGCTACACAGCGCTTGGCAGGCTTCACTGGCCCAACCAGCCTTTTCTCTCAGGTACCTCCACCCACCTGCTTGCTTGAGTCACATAGAAGTAGGGACGCCCCTGTGCTGAGTGGCTGGTGACAAAAAACAGTGCCGGAACATAGCCCTTGGTTTGAAATATCTGAACTTTCTTTGGCTGTGATCTTCTAACATTTAATATATTTGAAAGATCAGAGGAAAGGGTGAGGCTTTGAGAAGACCCTTCGATAAAAAACAACAATACCAAGTGGAGCCTCTGCTCACCGGAGTGTGGCAGATACCCAATGGGCTGGGACGTGTTGACCACAGCTTTATGAATAGGGGGCATGTGGCAGGTAAGAAAGCTGTGGCTGAGATTCCTTGGGAAGAGCCTAGTGCAGACCTTCCCACCTACTACCCTGTTTCTCCTGTTACTGTCCTCAGACCTGCCCCATCCTTCCGGACATGGGCATGGACAGAGTGAAGGTGATGTGACTGAGTTAAGGAAAGGAGATCCCAGCCTCACTCTGGAAGTCCAGCTTCACACCTTACATGTGCTAAAAGTCAAGGGCACTCAGAGGCAGAGGGGATGGGACTGTGCACCTTGATGCAGCCTAGCATCCCACAGATGAGGAGACAGCACCCTGAGACAGAGGGTCAGTGGGCTCAGCAAAGGGCCACCACGGCTGTCTGTGTCTGGGGTAGGAGTACTGGGCAGCCAGCAGAGGCCCCAGGAGCAAGAAAGCATCCACAGAAGGGAGGCAGTGGCTGGTGAAATTCAGTGGGGGCCACTGGGAGCAGGTGTGCTGGCCCTCAACTCCTAGACTTCCTGTGTGGGTCTGAGACATGAGTTCCATATACTCAAGCAGACTCCAAGTCATAGGCTAACTTTAACCCACTCTTCTATTAGGGTGGGCAGCAGGTCTAACCTTTGATTAGGATGGGCCACCTACATTGGCTCAGGACCATAGCAAAGGGAAGAAAGAACCAGCATCTATTGGCTCTCACCTACATACCAGGCTCATGCTTAGGATATCACCTCATCACCTGTATTACCCTCATAGCAACCCTGCAAAATAAGTGTTCATCACCATCCTCATTTTCTTGCTGAGACAACTGTGATTCCAGAAAGAGTAAGTCATTTGCTCAAAACCCCAGAGCTTGTAAGGAGAAGAACCAGAATTTTAACTTGGGTCTAACTCCAGAGCTGAATGGAGCTATGGAAGGGAGAGGATGGCATCCAAGGTCACAGAAACCTTGGTAGCCTGGGCTGGTCCCTAGCCCTTAATAATCATGACTCACACCATACATATGCCCCAAATTGAGGTCATCAACAGGAAAGGTGCAATTCACATGGGTGTCCTTATGCTTTTAAAGCCTTAGAACAAACCATATTTGTCTTCCTTTCTTGAGTTTCACTTGGAGGACCTAGCTGATGGTAGATGACCCACAATGAGGGAGGTGGAGGGAGTGCCAGACAAAACCATGGTGTGAATGGGTCTGAACGAGACCCAAAAACCAGGATGACTCAGCTAGAACACAGAAGACTGACAAAGGGATTAATAATGGGATTCAAGTGCAAGGAGCTTTATTTAGAAAAGAATGAGGCTACCTAATTCCCTGGGAAAGAGAAGGGTGATCTCTATAAACGTAAAGTCAGGGAAGTTGGGTTGGCCTCAGCAAAGTGCAGCCAAGGAGTACCCCATTGGTCCATGACGCTAGTGTGGGAGTTAAGAGTGCCCCGTGCTGGGGTTGGTCCCTATTCAGCCATTTAGAACATCCGTGACTGTGAATGCATTATTTAATTTCTCTGTGCCTCAGTTTCCTCAACTGTAAAATTCGGATGAAGGCAGGGGGTATTGTGAGGATGAAACTGAGTGACTATATATGAAGCACCCAGCAAATTAGAATGTGCTTGGTCCTAGTTTCTTACTGTAGGTCGGCCCAGGAAGGTACTCTGCAGGTCATCAACCTTTAAAAATTGCATGGATTTCTCTCTCCCAAATGGAGAAGGGACAGTCTTGATTTTATGGAAGATTTTGCTGCACGATCAACTGGTCTTTCCACCTCGGTATCCTTATCAGTAAAACAGGAATAATAGCTTCTGACCTTACTTTTGCATAAGATTGCTTGAAAACTAAGCAAGGCACAGGACAACGGAACCATTTGAAAAGCAGAAAAATGTTGTAGGAAAGGGGGTGAGGATCTGGCATGTCTTAAAAAGCAACTATGGGTCACTACTCAGGTGCTTCCCTCACATCTGGAACTCACAGAAGCTTATTGAGAGGCAAGTGTTATGCCCTTGGAAGGTACTATTAGTATTATTTTTCACACAGGAAAAGGCAAAAGTACTCCTAAAGCCAACGTTCTGGAGATCCCGGTTATTGTTCTGTTGAAATAAAATCAGAACCTGAATATATACAAAAATAGCAATTCTACAACAATGTGTTTGCTATGGTGAATTGAACAGTAGTAGCAGCTGGATTGTGCTCTGTAGGGTTGAGTAGTATCAAGTTATGCATGATCTAGAGTGGAGGGGTGACAGATGGACCATTGGGGAGGCAGTGTAGACACAATGGGGTGCAGGATCCCCACCCAGAGCTCTGTAAAGTTGAGGCCAGCAGGGTCCCTCTCTGAAAGGTGCTTATGTGGATGGCAAGGTCAAGGGATTCTATGCATATTTGTTGACCAATGCTGATTCCCATGTAGACCCAGCTCAAAAAGGGAGGTGTGTACACATGTTTCACCCAGCATGCCTCTGAAGGTGAGCTCATTTCCACACTGTTTTTCCTTATGGAATGGCTCGTGCCTGCACCAATACAGATGTTTTGGTCATAGCCAGAGCCATTGGAGCTGAGCTTGAGTGATCTCTGATGAGTTCTGTTTAGGAACCTCCATGGAGAAGCTGGACTGGTTGCACCTGATATAATCTGCGTGGAACTTCTCTATTCACCTAGCTGCTGCTGGAATGGCATGATGCCAGGAATAATGTCATGGAACAAGCCCCGTGTAGGAATCAGAAGAGCCAGGCTCTCATTCAGCTGCACCCCCCATTTTCCCACGTGACCTTGCATGATTTGCTTGATATTTCTGGCCCTCAGTTTTTTGGGTTTTTTTCCTTCCTTGCTTCCTTTCTTCCTTCCTTCCTTGCTTCCTTCCTTCCTTTCTTTTTTGATTTGATTTTTTAAAAAGATTTTATCTATTTATTTGAGAGAGAGAGCGAGCATAAGCAGGGGGAGGAGCAGAGGGAGAGGAAGCAGTTTCCCCACCAAGCATAGAGCCAGACTCAGGGCTTGATCCCAGGACCCCGAGACCATGACCTGAGCCAAAGGCAGACGTTTAACAGTCTGAGCCCCATGGGCCTTGGTTTTCTCTTTATAGACTGGAAATTGTAATAGTATCTCAGAGGGGAATATTATTTATGGTATTTCAGCCCTTTAATAGGATACCACTTGGGAAGTTAGAGCATTAAAAAAAATAAAGTACTTTAAAAGCAAGGGTGTGTTATTTCATGGTTCCATCTCTAGCAATAGCATTGGTGATGTGTCCCATTCATCTTACCCAACATGCACTCAGTCAGCAAGCTTTAACTGGACACCTGCCATCTGCCAGGCGCTGGGCCGAAACATGAAAACACATGGCAGGGGAATGGCACCAAGGAGCTCAGACTAGTCAGAGAGACACTCCCAGAAAGAAATCCGTTGCTACAGGAGGTAACGAGTGCTTTAATGGAAGTCTGTAACTGGTGGAGATGTTTTCCATGAGTAGGAATGCTAAACTTGGAAGGGTGGATAGGTGCTGTTTAGGGAGGGGCCAGGCATTCCCTGGAAAGAACGTGGCTAATGCAAGGGCGTGGCATCAGCCCGTGGAGGCAGGGAGGCAAATGGATGGGCAGGACCAGAGTGGAGGCTCCTGGGTCACTGTTCAGCCCGCAGCGAGGCTGGCATTGTAGAAGGGTTCTGATAAGATAGGGCTGTATACTCCTGCCTAAGAGATTTGGGCTTGATCCTCAGGGCAGTGGGAAGCCCCTGAAAGGTCTTGGAGAAGTAATTTAGAATACCACATCCACCCTCCGGAAGGATCACTCAGGCTGTGAGGGATAGAACAGAATGGGGAGGATTTGGGGACATTGGAGATGCCGCTGTAGGAATCCAGGCAAACGGTGGGAAGAAGGCCCCCTAGATCCAGGGCTAGCAAGGGAGAAAGGGAGGAGATGCATGAGAGAAAGACTGAGAAACAAGCCAGCGGGGCCATAGCAGGGGAGGCGGACAGTCAGGTGGCAGTGGGAGGGCTGAGGGTCAGTGGCAGGCTTGGAGACACTACATTTCTGAATGGGGTTGCTGGACAGGTGGTGATCAAGGGACAGGCCTGGGTTGGCTGGGAGATGAGAGACCCAGTGCTCCGATGTGGACCAAAAGTTATTAGTAGGGCCAGGCAACTGGAATTGAGAAGAGCCCTGGGCAGAGATGAGGGGGTGGACATGAACATTTGGAGGCATGGGTCTGCAGGTGTGTCCTCGGTCGGGTTTCCCAGCAACAAGACCCTGGGATGGAGAATGGTGAGCAGGAAGTGGATTGGGAAGTGGGCTTAGCTCAATACCTGTCAAGGAGTAAGGGAAGTAACACTCAGCAAAGGGGTAGGGGAGCTGCCCTCAGTCATATGGAGATCTTGGCCCAGCTCTGGATTGGGAGGGCCCCTCCAATTTTCCCATTTTCAGACAGGAGGAGGAGAGGCAGGCCTCTGTGCCCCCACATCAGCCAGCCCCTGGGTGCAGGTGGGCAGTCTTGGTGGAAGAAGCTTCCTCTAAGGGCGCACCCTGGGGAGACCCAGCTGTGGTCCCACAGCCAACAAACACTCCTGGCAGCTGGGGGACGAGCCCCTCAGTTCTGGGTCCTGCACCACCATGCACTGCAGGTGGAGAGGAAGCCCTAGGCTCTCATTGCCACTGGAGCCACCTGGAGATATGAGCAACCTGACACCCAGGCCACGCTCCCAGACCAGAAAACTCAGATCTCTAAGTGGGAGAGACAGTACGCACCAGCAGTTTTTAAAACTCTCTGAGCAATTCCAATGTGCAGCTGAATTTAAGACCCTTGGCCCTGGGGGAAGTGCTGGAGATAAACAGAAAGAAAATTGGGCTCACATCCCCGGGGTGCTTGAGAGAGCTGGAGGAGAACTGGGAGAGTGGCCTGGAAGGCCAGGCCTGGGGTGCAGAGAGAAGTGGTTGCCCGCAGCAAGAATCTGCATTTGTCATACCTCGGGAAGGGGTGGCCCAGCCATGCTTAAATGTACCTGGGATTGACTTTAATCAGGTGACAGGCATGGAGACACTGCTTTTGAAAGGAGTTTATTATTCACTGTTCCCAAGCACAGGGCCGATGCCACCCCATGCAGGGCCACAGAGCAAGCACCAGGGTCTCTCAGGTAGCAGAAGGAGGGAGGGGAGAGCCTTTATTTTGGTTTCTGCATCAGTAGTGAGCCAGGCAGGGTAGACAAGCTTGAGCAAGTTTAGGACTTGCATAGTTGGACTGATTTCAGGTGGGTTCTGGGCTGTGGGGGCTGTCTAGCTATCTGGTACCTGACCTTCTGGGAACTGGGGCAGGGGGGTGGGAGGGTAAGGGGTAATATTGGCTTATGTGTGACAATTGGATAAAGAAGGTCACTGCAGGGGATGGGCTCTGGTTGGTTTGCATGTGAAAGACATGCTCTAGGGCAAGTTGTTGACTAGGACCAGCCTTAGCCATCCCTGGGAGGGGCAGTCTCTGCAGGATCCGTAAGGACCCCAGATGCCAAAGCACTGTAAAATGCAGAAAATTAAAAGCGTGATTAATAAGCCTGCTCTGTGGGCTGTCAGCTTGGAGATGGGAGACTTCAGTAGCAGTACAGGGCGCGACTTCCGCGACAGTACTCCGTAGCCTTGACCCTGGATTCCTTAGTGCTGCAGAGGACAGGAGCCTTTGGAAGAGATGCAGACTCCCGCATCCAAGAAACTCCACGTGGAGTGCTCAACACACATTTAGCTGTTACTATAATCAGGTCCTAAATATGATGAAATAGAAAAATGCTTCCTTCCGTCCCCCCATTGGCTTTGTGAGGTAGGCTTCCTTCCTCCCCTTCTTGCCTCAAGCAGCACCGAGCTGCTGGCCCTGGAGCCTGTCCTGTGGGTGGTGTGCGCACACGCTGACCAGCATCCCCATCCCTGCCCGGCTTGTCTGGGGGAGAAGAGCACACTGCCATGTGTGCCCTAACAACCTGACGTGGGGTAAGACCAATGGTTCCAACTCTACTTAAGATTTTGTGCTGTCTCATCGCAGTCCAGGAGGATATGATTTATGGAAAGGCCTAGAGTCATCGACAGCTTGGGGAGAATGCAACTCCGAAGTCTATTTTAGAAAGGAAACGTTGCAGTTGCAAGAACAAGATAACTGAGTTCTTGTGCGACCCCCTCACCTTGCCTGAGAGGGAGTTGGAAATCATCTTGATCAACAAGATGATACATTTTTCTTTCCTCCCAAGTAAAATAAACAGGTTTAAGAACTCTGACCTCACGCTCTGCTGCACACAGGAGGCTCTAACCAGCCTTGCAAAGGCTAATCTGAGATTGACTTTGCGTAGCACCTCGTGGTCCTGTGTTAGGCGAGAAATACATATTCTTTAAAACACACCTTCTGTTTTGAACAGCTCCCGAAAAGGAAAGTTAGAGGCTGTCCTCTGAGGTTGCCCAGGGGCCTGTGTGAAGGTGATCAGCGTGCACAACAGCCCCTTCCCACACTTGCTTGTTCCTCCCAGAGGCACTGTGCCAGGCATGGGCTCTGTCCTCAGGAGGCAGGAAGTCTACATGATGTTACAAAATGCTGAGTCCTTGGCTCCATGTGGGACCAAATGCCCAGGAGCACTGTCAACGGCCACTGAGGATTCTTTGGCCTGAGGCAATGGAAGAAAGTCAGATCCCATGTCTGGTACCCTGGTGACCCCTCCCTGGTATCTGAGGCACCTGCGGTCAGGCTTCGTGGATCAGAACTCAGGTTCTCAGACCCAAGACCTGGTGTTCAGTCATGAATATCCGGAACCATACTGTGTCCTCAATGAGCCCTGTAACCTCTCTGTGCAGCAGTTAATATTTTTGAAACCTGAGTGTGATCGTGTTCTGTACCTCCGAGGGCTATGTGGAAATTCAAGAAGATTGTCTACGTAACGGGCTTCTCATCACAGTTGATAATAAAAACCACTCTTTCCTGTTGAACACTTAGAGTTGCAGGGTCCTGTTGAGCCCTTGTTATATCCATTAACTCATGTAATACTCCTGACCCGTGAACAGGTAGTAGTGTTACCCCATCTTACAGATGAGAAGACTAAGCGTAAGCAGTTAGGTTGGCCAGAGAGAAGGGGGAAAAGAGGTAAAATTCAAATCCAGACAGCTGGGATTTCATAGGAAGCAAGTTCGTGAACTCCACTGTTGGCTAAGCTCAGCCCCTCCTGAGTAACGGGGCACCCAAGCTCTACTCTGGACATTCCTGCCATTCGCCTTCTTCCATCCAGACGCCATTAGCATCCTGAGTTAGGGGTCACCCACCCTGACGTCAGTAGTACCCACTTTACTCCAGAAGTGGAGACCAGACCAGCCACCAGAGTGATGTCTGTGAGAAAGAGTCCACACGTCTTTGCATTTAAGACTTCACAATCACAGGCTGTACCACAGACTTGGCTGGTCATTAATAGAAATCCACTCACTGTGCTCACTGATAGCGTGACACCAGAAATGCTGGACCATAGATTCAAGGAAGTAGGTGTGCAGACCCTTCTACAGCTCCTGGTTGTCCTCAGGGACACGTCCAAGCTCCATGGAATGGCAGTAAAGCTGTGCATGACCAGCCTCACGAGCATCCTCTGGCCCTATGTTCCCACTATGGTGGGTTGTTTCCCAGTGAACCTGAATGGATCAGGCCACAGTGCTACATGCTGTTCCATACTCCAGGACTGCCCTTCCAGTTTCTCTCCTCTTCCCAGCCTTTGATAGCATCGAGGATCACCCCCCTGGAAGCCCCCCAAGATCCTGTGGGAGGAGCTTGGCTTGATTCCCATCTGCACAGCAACTGGCTGGCAGGCCTCAGCGTGGGCTTTTCTGTCTCCACATCTGGAACATGCAGCAACAGCTTTCGCCTCTCTGGCTGCCGGGAGGTGAAATGAGACAATTGTGTGACAACCTCACACTATGCTTGGCACATAGTAGGAGCTTAATTGGGTTAATTCCCTTGTCTTTCCCCAACCCACCCCCCCAGCTTTCTGTTTTTGCTTTTACTGAGGCAGCAGGTAAACGCTAAGAAAAAACAAAATCAGCAACAACATACACACACCAAGTAGGCATCGCGAAAATCCCACTTGCATGTGAGTCATTTTTCTTTCTTGCTCGGTCTTAAAAAAAAAAAAAATGGAGCTGTAACTCATCTGCCATAAAAGCCATCCTTCTAAGATTTTTAGTATATTCACAAAGCTGCACAATCATGGGTCTTTTCTAATCCCAAATATTGTCATCATCCCCAGAAAGGAAGCCCATTCCCGTGGGCAGTCACTGAGTCACTGTCCCTGTCCCCGTTCCCTCCGCCCACCCCCCCACCCCACCCCCAGCAACCACTCTTCTGCCTTCCATCTCCCCCTGGTCTCTCACACGGAGTTCTCCACCCATCCCCAAGCTGGTGTTGGCCTGGTCGATTCGTCCCACGGCGGTGGGGACATCAGAGGAGCTTGTGAAAATAAGTCATTATTATACACAGAAAAGGGAGTAGGATTGAGGATCCCTTTAAAATCAGGACCTGGTTGTTGGCCTTCTGTGAGCCAGTTGGCCCACTCCATGCTTCAGGGGTCTCTGCCTGCTGGAACCTCGTGCAGTCTGGGAACTGGGAACCTACCAGTATCTCTGGGCTCAAGGGCCTCCTTAGGGAGCTAGGCCTGGGACAACATGACAGTGAAGTTCTGCCCCTGGGGGTTCTCAGAACCTGACCTGAAGCTGCCTGAGCCTTGGCCCAACAGCCAAGTGTGAAGTCTTTTCAGGTCTGAACGTGCCTCTTTGTGGGTCTCTATTCGCTTTCCGAGGAAATAGAACATGTCAAGAATTTAGCATTGAGCGTTTTGCTTTCTCCCAATCAGAACTGCCTCCTGTGGGCATTCTCTTCTTGCAGAGGCACAGTGAGAGCTTTGTTTGTAAACTTGGTTTAAAAAAAAAAAAAAAAAAAAGCAGCTCAAGAAGACTGCTGCTCAGGTCAGCATAAGAACAGCTCCGGCTGCATTGAGCTGCATTAAGACCACGGGGGCTGCGTGAGGTCATCCAAATGCCCCTTGAGTGGCCCAGGCTCACCTTCCCAGCCCTGGACAGAGAAGAATCCCCTGCCTAAGGGGCAAGCTGTGCCCCAGCCCCACCACACCAACCCGCGGGAATCAGGGAAGCTACAGCCACTGCCTTTGTATGTCCTCAGACAAGACTACTATGGGTCAGGTCTTATGGGCCGCAGAGGCATCTGGGAGCTGGGACCAGCAGAAACAGTAGCTTCTTCCATGCATCTACCATGTGCCAGGCCCCACAGCCCAAACACTATCCGATCGCACTCTCAGGACAGCCTGCGAAGTGGCTGTGCTTGTCCCCATCCACTGGTGAAGAGACAGAGATTTCCAGGGGCTGTGAGTGTGGTTTCCCCCAGGGCTTACCATGATCCCCCAGGGGTCATGGCATCAGCTGGTCCTGAGATCCCTGAGTGGCCTTGGGCTCCCTGAACCCCACAGGTCACCACCGCACAGGTGGCTCTGAGGATTGGCCAACCTCGTGCGTGGAGAATGCCATACACGTGAGGCTGGTGCTAAACCTGTGTCCGGTCTTGTACTCAGCCTTTGTTGGTGGGGATCACGCTGGTGCAGTAGGGACTTCTGCAGAGGGCCAATGCTGTTTGGCCTAGGGGCCGAGCCCCAGCAGGAGGACTGAAGGCCACAACCATTCACTGGCTGCCTCTTTCTCCCTGCAGGAGAGCACCTGGCCATACCTGTTTGGAGTGATTGCCGTCCCCGCCTTGGTCCAGCTGGTGAGCCTGCCCTTTCTCCCTGAGAGCCCGCACTTCCTGCTCTTTGAGAAGCATGACCAGGCAGGAGCCGAGAAAGGTAGGAGCCCACGGCCTTTCATATATAGCTCAGGCCTCTTCACGGGGGTCAGCACTATAGGGCACGCTGGGAGCTGGGTTCATTCCTCTCTGCGGACACTGCACCAGGTGCCCCTGGACACCTGTATTGCTTTATCTTCCCAACAGCCTGCATTGGGCACACAGATCATACAGGGAGCCTGGAAAAGCCAGGACAGAGCTGGATAAGACTCAGGTCTGCTCACATCTGGGCAGTGTCTCCCCATTGCCATGTCTCAGGTGGTCCCAACCACAAGACAATAGGAACCCAGTTACTTAGCGGTTTAGGTCTATTTGGTTCTCTTCCCCACCTCTCTTCTTCACTTCCCGGTTCTGCTGTCCTGACTCATAAGGAAAGGAAACATGCAAGTGCAATATGAGCACCCATAGCCTGCCAGCATGGGCTGGGCGCCAGCAGCTCCATGAAGGAGACACAGAGCATGCCCATTTTACAGGAGAGAAACATGATGTGCACGATGGGGCTGGGAACTGGTTTTAGGTCACTTTCCTTAGATCCCATGAATGATGAGGTGCCAGGTCAGATGCGAGCATTCAGAATCAGAGGCATTCCTACAGGGCCCTGAAAAGGCAACCTATTTTGCCCAGACGTAGACAACTGGAATGAACAATGCATCCTTCTTGTAAAAGGAGACAGCTGACAGCACCTCTGTTACGCATGAGGGGCTGGATGAACCAGTGCTGCTTTCACATCCCCAGCTCTGCTGCCTGACCTTATTCTAACCTTCCTGAGCCTCGGGATCCTCATCCGTAGAAGGAAATAATATCACCCTCCCTCTGGGTTTGTTATGATGATTAAATTAGATGATACATATGAGGTTCATAGTAGCATTTGTTGTCATTATTCTGAGAACTCTGTCCATTTTCTTATCCATTCTGTCCTCTGGTGTAAATTTCACTAATGTCCACATCTGAGAAAAAAATTGAGAATTATATAGTCCTTAGTTTACTATAATTTGTGCAATGCATTTTAAAATCCAAACAACCTAAGCATTTTCTGAATTAACAAATGGGATACTAATAATTGCATCTCTTTGCCTAGTAGTGTATGGTCAGGATCTATTTTCTCATTTACAGCATTCCTGTAAAGTGTGGAATCAGATGACATTCTCATTACCTTCACTGTTTACACAAAAGAACTGAGGCTTACAGGGCTGAGGTGACCTGACCAAGGCTGTGGTTTTCGGTTTTTGGTTTCTGATGCCTTTAAAAAGATAATGGGAACTGCAGATCTTTCTTTAGCGGAGTGCCCATGGTCACAAAATTTTCAAGAGCATGGCAGTAGGGGTGGGATTTGATCCTGTCCCCCTCCAGGGGATTCCCGTTAACAGCCCTTCCCCATCTTTTTTATTATTATTATTGGAGTTCAATTTGCCAACATATAACATAACACCCAGTGCTCATCCCTCCCCCATCTTACAGCTCTAAGTGTCAGGAGGAGGACTGGAACCAGATATTTTCCTCCCACCCTGCTCATGCACACCAGTGGATCGTGTTCCAGGGAACTTCCCACGGGGCCCCTGGGGAGGCAAACCATCCAGAAGTCAGGCTGCTGAGAAGGAGGCTGGTTGTCAGATAGGGAAGGCCCTGGAGCCAAACTACTGTGGCTGAGAAAGAGCCAAAGGGAACTGAGTCCCAAAAGTAACCAGATTATGGATCAGTGGAAGGTGGTGATTCCTCCAGTTCCATCCCTCCTGGCTTCATCGGCAAGAACTCTTGGGAAATGCATCAATTGAGCATGGTTGGAATGGGCAGTGCATGTAAATGCCTGAGAGTGAAAAAGGTTTGTTTCACAGCACAGTAGGGAGTGAGAGAGAAGTCTAGTTATAAAAAATGATAAATATTACACGTGTGCTTTAGACAAAGAACAAAGATGTTGTTCGCCTTAGGTTGAAAGAGAATTTTGAAATTTGCATCTGTGCTAATAAAAGTGGAATTTCACTCCAGACGTTCAGCAAACAACAGATGTTTACTGTACTGGGCTCTCTGCCAGGTGGATGGGGAGAGAGGGGAGAGCAGGATAGCGTCCCAGCCCTCCAGGAGGTGAGGGCGAGGGTAGGAGAGATGGGCAAACTCGTGAATAGCACATCTGTATTGAGAACTGTAACATTCTAAGCACCTCACACATATTAGACCATTAAAGCCTCTCAACCATGGAAAGTAGATCACATTATTATTCCCACTTTAAAACAAACAAACAAACAAACAAAAAAGAAACAAGACAAGATAACTTGATCAAGGACACAAAGCTAACAAGTGGTGGCACTGGGATTTGAACATTGACAGTCTTGCTCTAGAACCTCTGGCATAAACAAAACACATTCTCTTACCCAGCACTTACTTTGTTTGGCACTGTTGGAGATAGGCCTTGTCTGATCTGTTGGTAATTTGGGGACAGGGGCCCTGCAGCTGTCAGCTATTGCTTATAATAATGCTGCCCATCAAACCACCTCAAAACTCACTGGCTTAAAACTATAGTATTTATGATTCCCAAGTGTATGGGCCAGCAGTGAATTTCTGTTAATCTTGATAGGGCTCGCCCTTGCAATGCTTCTGGTCTTAGCAGAAGTTCTCTGGTGTGTCTGGTGGTCCGCTGACTGACCTAGGCTGGCCTCAACTCTGTTCCATGGGCTCATCTTCCAGTGGGCTGGCTCAGGCATATTCTCATGGTGAACTCAAGAGTTCCCAGAGAGGAAGTAGAAAACACAAATGTTTTGAGTTTTTTTTAGGATTTTATTTATTTATTCTTGAGAGACGCAGAGAGAGAGACAGAGATACAGACAGAGGGAGAAGCGGGCTCCCTGTGGGGAGCCCAGTGCAGGATGCAATCCCAGAACCCCGGGATCACGAGCTGAGCCAAAGGCAGACTTTCAACCACTGAGCCATGCAGGTGACCCTACAAATGGTTTTTCAAGCTTCAAATCAGCTAAAAATCCTATTGGCCAAAGTAACTGACATGGTGAAGCCCACAGTCGGGGTCGTTGAGGTTGGTACACAGCTACAAAGCAAAGGACAAACATGTAGGGAGGTCATGAATCAGGGCCATGGATGCAACCCAACCATATCACAGCCCCCTTGCAGGATTTCCCACCCTACCCCACCCACAGTTCATAGTTCTAATTTGGTCTCAAGTTATCGGTGGCCCTCTTCTTGGAGAGGAGTTGAGGACGCCCAGTGTCTAAAAATAGGGAAAAGAGCCCAAACTTCCACTGTGAGAAAGGGGGGGTATTGAATTGATAGAAATGAAATATTAGCATAGGCAGCATGATAGGGCAATAAATGCCTCAGTCATGAGGATCGGGAAAGTGGCATTGAGCAGGACCCTTTGGGGTGTAAGAGACAGAAGCTGGAGCCTAAGCAAAAGGGAAACTCTTAAGTCATGTCCCTGTGAGTGGTATTTGAGGTCACCAAAAATTAACACCCTGCTCTCTGGCCCAAGTTTGACAGCAATGGAAATATGGATGCAGGAGCAGAGGCAATGGGATGAATATGTTACTTTCAGTGGCCCATCCAGGAGGAAAGTCATATCAGGAGCGAACCATAAGAATTCTTCCTCATAATAGGTAGGGAAGGGACTGGAATTCCTTCAGACACAGTGGAGTCCAAGAGCTAAAATCAAGCTGTGAAGTCTCTCTCTCTCTCTCTCTCTCTCTCTCTCTCTCTCTGTCTCTCTCTCTCTCCAAATCCTAGACCTTTTTAGGATTCATTGGCTTTATTCTTAGACAGGCTCTCTCCACTTGGCATCAAGATAGTCCTGAGTGGCTCCAACTTTATAACACTGTTTTAGGGGGACACAGATTCCCTTTTTACATAGTATATACCTCAACCCCTGAAGGAAAGAACCCTAATTGGCCCTTATTAGGTCACATGGCCATCCTTGAACCAGTTGCTTCCCTGGGAATTAAAATTCCTTGAGTGGCCTGCCTGGGGATTACTATCCCATCTGGTAATTGGGGGGTGGGGGACTGTGATATTTGAATTACCCCTCTACTAGAATTACAGGGACCAGGGGAGGAGAGCTTCAAGAAAAAGATACAGGCGAGAGAGGAAGGGGAATAGATGCCCATCACCAGAAGAAGTGATACCTCTGAAAGCTCCCTTCCTGGGAGTGCTCCATCACCCCTCACCTTTGGTCCACATTGGTCTTTGCTGCTGGAATCCCAACTGGGCATTTAGATTTAGTGGAGAGTTCAGAGGTAGTGGTGGTTTTGTGGATAGGATGGAGTGTATTTCCACAGAAGCCAATGACAGGCTAGAACCCTGGCCTGAACAGAAAAGGGAGACTGTCACTGTTGGCCACCATTGTAATTTGGGTTGGAACCATGCTCTAGGGGAAGATTGTTTCTTTCATCTTTTTTGGAGAGAAAGGTATGTGGGTCAGGATTCAGGTCCACCACCTTATGATAGAAAACCCAATGGTAGCGTGTTAGACCAAATAGAAGTTTATTTCTCTCTCACGGGTAAGAAAATGTTGAAGGTAGGCAATCTATGTTCTGATCCTTTGTGGTGTCAGGGACTTTGTTCCTTCTAATCCCTCTATCTGCCATCCTCAGAGGGTTGCCTCAGGGTCCAAAGTGGCTGCTGTCACAGCTGTATTCCAGCCAGGAGGAGGAAGGTGGGAGGGAGGGATCACTTGCCTGTCTACTTGAGAAGTCTCCTTGAAGGCTCGCACACTCTGTGTATCTGTTTGGTCAGAATGTGATCATGTGGCCTCTCTTATCTGCCAAGGAGCCTGGGAAATGTCATTAATTAATACCCTGTAGCCACAGAGAGTCAGGACTGCTCCTGAGGAAGAGGGAAGAAGGAGTAATAGCATCTGGCCCCTCGTACGTTGGAAGTACTGTTGGCTGGGACCAGTAAGACCAACCAGGCTGAGGCATTTTGGGTGCTCTGAAGGCTAATTTGGGCTCCTTCCAAATGGCACTGTTTTAACAGCCCTATGATACTTACATAAAGGTGAGGCTGAATGAGCTCTGGACCCACTCAGCTAAGCCCTGAGATTAATGGGAACTACCTTCATTTATCATTCCTGAACATTTCCACGGCACTCCTACACCCACCCCGTGGGAAGGTCTTCCTCCTTCTAGTGAAAGCAACTGTCTGCATCTCGCTACGTTTCTAATGATGCCTAGTGCCTTAGGGAATGTCATGAGGCCCCTTCTCTGTAATATGCCTCAGTGACCTGAGCTGGACGAAGGGGCTGTTCCAGGGGACAAGGTCACATGCCAGGTAGATGGAAGCAGGTCCCCGTAATGGCCCTTGATGGAGACAGCTAGCCTCAGTTTCTTTTAGCGAGGGGTGAATTACCCCACCTTGGCTACCAGAGGTCTGGTTTTTATTAAGTCAAGAACTATATGCAAATGAATTCATATCAGAGGAGAATTGCAAACACGAGCTTTTCCGAAACCATTACAACAGCTGGCCTCCAGAGGAGCACGGATCCCGTGGATGGCCAGGTGTGAGGCCCAGGCTGTCGGGCACGTCCATGTGGCGGCAGAGCTAGATGAAAGCCCAGAGCACGCACAGGCTGGAGGTCTCGGGTGTCTGCCCCAATGGACCCACCATGATGTGAGCATCCCCTGTTCTTTCTGCTCTCCTGGCTTCCTCCCCAAGCCCCTCCCGACTCATGGCCAGGATGGCCGCTGTCCTATCTGCCTCTAGCCTGTCCAGTTTCTTTTTTTTTTTTTTTTCCTGTCCAGTTTCTTAAAGAGATGACACTGACAGGCTCTCCAGGGGAAGGAAAAGCAGCCTTATTTGGGGTGACAGATTCAGAACCAAATGGGAGAAGCCACAGCGGAGGTCACCACTAGAGCGGAGATGCAAGATGGAACAGGCTGCTTGCAGAGGTGGGGAGTTCTCGTTTCTAGAGGTGTTAAGTGCTGGGTGGGAATGGGAGGAACCCGTGGAAACTGCTGGAAGGTGGGGCTCAATCATGCCCCGGTGCCCTGCCCCCCAACCTTCTGTAGGCCTTGGTTTCCTAATCCGTGCCCTGCCTCAGGGCAAGGTAGTCAAGTCAAGGAGAGTGGGTGTGGGGGGAAGGGCATTGTCAACTATAAAGGATTGCATGCATAAAAGGGGATTGTTTGCTTCTGTCCTTTCTGCATCACCTCGCCTTTGAAGAACAGGATTCTGTGGCTAACATGAATGAATTTTTTTCCTCTGGGAATAAAGAATTTGTTTAATATTAGAGGGAAAAAAAATCACCCAGCTCTTCAGCCCTCTTACCAATCAGCTGTCATTTATACCAGAACGTTTTCTGTCCTTTTGCATCACATTTCCATCATGTTTACATGGGGATCATCACTCGGATTCATATATGAGGCTGCTTTTATCCCCAGCCCCCATCTTGTGTCCTGAGCATGTCTCCTCATTACTGTTTGTATCTTGTCATGTGTGGCTGGCAGAATGAGGGGCCCCAAGTGTGTCCCCATCCCAATGCTTAGAACCTGTGAATGGCACCTGACATGGCACAGGGGACTTTGCTGATGTGACCACCTTAAGGATCTTGAGGTGGGGACAGTTGTCTCGGATTGTCCGGATGAACTGAGTGTCATCACAAAGCTCCCTGTAAGTGAACGAGGGAGGAAGGACAAGGTCAGAGAAGGGTATGTGGCCGTGACAGCAGGTGTCGGGTCAGTGGGAGACTGAGAGTGCCCTGTGGGTGCAGGACCGGACACCTCTCGAGGCTGGAAATGGCCAGCAGGCGGATTCTCCCCCGGAGCCTCCAGAAACATCACAGCCCTGTGACACCTTGGTTTTAGTCTCGTGAGACCCACTGTGGACTTCTGACCTCCAGGACCGTCACATAAAAACTTCGTGTTGTTTCAGGCCTCTAGTCTGTGGTGTTTTACTGCAGCAGCACAACATCAGTTTAAATAAGCAAAATCTGTTCAGGCTGAACTACAAATTTATCTTAATTTTAAATACTGTTAATTTTTTTTTTTTTTACTTGAACTTTCAACATTGCTGGGCATTCTGATTGTTTCTATTTTTCTTTACAATAAGTAATTGGGTGAAAGGTCTCTGGGCACGAAGCTTTCAAAGATTTTTCTTTCCAACACACCATCCTGTTGCTGTAAATTGTCAGGTGCCTCTGACCTGCCAGATGCTCTGCTTTCATGATCCCTGGGAGTCACAAATCTTTGAGACACCGAAAATCTCAGGGAGACCTGCGATCAGCGTTGAACAGCTCGCCTGCAGCCCCCGATAAAATAAGGAATAAGGTTCAGATTCGGCTTGTCTCTCTCTAAACCTGGGGTCGTTAAAGTACATTGTGCTCCCTTGTGTGTGTACACGTACAATTGTAATTGTAACACACAGTGTGTGCAGACAAGTTCATTAGCACAACATAGCTGATCCCTTGGTTGCTGCACTTAAAGCCCAGAAAATTGCCTCCGCAATATTGTGATTTCCTGTATTTGAGCCAGGCTGAAACTCCACACAGGCACCTTTAACAGCAGAAGATGGTTAAGCAATTGTGTGTCTGTATTCTGAGCTGAAAATTCTTTCTCCCAACTTGAGTCACTTGTTTAGCAATTATAAAATGATTGTAGCATCATGAAGGCATCCTTAGGACATAATGCTCAGTGGGGGGGAAATAGAACAGAAATAAATCCACGGGCAGCCCTGGTGGCTCAGCAGTTTAGCGCTGCCTTCAGCCCAGGGAGTGACCCTGGAGACCCAGGATCGAGTCCCACGTCGGGCTACCTGCCTGGAACCTGCTTCCCCCTCTGTCTCTCTCTGTCTCTAATAAATCAATTTAAAAATCTTAAAAAAAAAAGGAAAGAAAAGAAAAGAAATCCATGTGATCACAAAAGCATGGAAATAGTAGAAGCAAGTAGGACAGCCTGGGAAGAAGGCAGGCATAGGTGGAGATCACCGTTTTGTGAGAGAGCTGTGCTTTGTGCTGGGCGGGCTCTGGATAAGGGAGGATGTCTGATGCGCCCCTGCAGCCTCCTAACCACCAAATGCATCCACCAAAAACAAAGCCATGTGCCTAGGAAGGAAGCCCTGGTATGGCCAGCCCCTCCCAGACAGCTCTTACCTGGGGATTCTTGGCACACGGTGTCCCCTGGGAGATGACGATGACAAGGGAGAGGGGGAGGGGCAGTTTTAGTGCCCTGCCCCCTAGGAAGAGGGCACCTGAACCTGGCAGAGGAGGAAACCTCCTCCCAGGTCCTCTCCCTGCCTCAGCCAGCACAGTTAACCTGCTCTAAGAAGACCAAGCCCTCAGCTGGTCGTTGTCGTATTTATTGTGTGAGCCCGATGAGTGACCCCTGAGAGTGCCCCCCTCCGTGCCCCTGCAGTAATTACCTCTCAGGACTCCCTTTCCCCTGGCTGGAGACCCTGCTCATGGACTGGCTGCCAAGCAAAGGACCAGGTGCCTTCCTACAAAACACCCAAGGGTCTAAAGGATCAAGAACACAGCTCAGAAACCACCCTGAGTTCCTGGAGCACAAAGGCACATCTTGAACTTGCTCATACACTTCATTCCAGACTGAATCCCTTTAAATTGAGAGAATCGTCAAGGGTTCCAGCCAAGCAGAGGATGCTTTCTGTATTGGGTCTGTGGTTGCTGCCAATCTTGTGCAGCCCTGAGCCTACTGGGGGTCTCCATGCCTTAAGAGCTGGGGGAATTGCCTGGAGCCCCAATTTTACAGCACAAGGCAGGTCCAAGCCCTCTTCAAGTTGTCTTGGAAATGCTGAGCATTTCTGGGCTCCAGGCTGTTGGGGGCACCAGCCTCCCTGTGTGCTGCTCTACCTTGCATCATAAACACCCCAACCTGAACTTCAGGAAGCTTTGGTTTCCTCAAGTGCCATAGCAGCAGGCACGCAGCCCGCATGCCTTAAATATTTCAAGGCTATATTGAAGATTTTGGGAGGGACTCCAGGCATGAGGTCCCTGAGGCTCAGCACCCTCTTCTTTTCCCTCTCACCACTGCCCGTGGTCCCCTCTGCCTTCTGGGTGGCCCTGGAGCTCGTATTCCTCCCCTGCTAGCTTGCCTTCCCTTCCAAAGCTGGAATCAGACAACGTGCAGATGTTCAGCAAACACCTTCCACTCCAGGTGTTTGTCAAAATACTTTCTCAGCCAAGTCACTTCTCTCCTTCCGAGACACTCTGGTGTCAGCCATTAAGTTTACGTGCTTTTCTTTCCTTTGTGTACCTGGTAACCTCACTGCTGCTGTTCTGATGCTGCCTGGCTGTCTGGAAGCGCCCGTGTGCCACAGTGCCGCACTGTGGGCCCGGGGTGGATGGAGAGGCAGCCGGGCTGGGTGCTGCCCCTGCCTCCCCACACGGTAGCCATAAGTCCAGGTGCGTTGCCCATTGTCTCAGACATGTCCTCAGTGTCCTCTCCCCCCACCGCTGTGAAATGAGAGGAACACAGTGCTTATCTCCAGGGCCCAGAAGGATCCTCAGGTTGAGATCACAGATGTGAGAATGCTCCGTGACGTGTGAAAACATGTGGTAACATAGGGTCAGTGATTATGATCATGTGGCTGAAATCAGCCAGTCAACAAACATTCATGGTATATCAAGTAGGTTCTGGTTGAAAGGGAGGAGGAAACAACCTCCCATAGAGGCCACAAGTACCCTGGGCCCAATAATGGCCTCGGGGTCCTGCAGATCTTTGGGCATCATGAAGATCCTTCCACAGCATTCTGTAATGTTGGGCCTGCCTCAGAGGGCCTCGAGGAGGACCTGGAGATGCTGCCTGGTTGGAAATAGTTGTCTTCCTTTTGGTCCAGCTTATTCCCATGGAAGCTCAGTGCTTCTCCATGGAGCTCAGACTCCATGTGAGTCACTTCTGTGTCACTCTGGGATCTCTGGGAAGTGGACACCAAGTGGGACTAAGTGGCATGGATTGTATTGGAGTTAGTGGCTGTATAAGAAACACGGAGAGAGTCAACAGACCATGATACCAGTTGGACCCTCAGTGGGCAAGAGAAGGGTGGGACTGGCAACCCCCTCAGTCTCAGGGGAGTCCTGTGTCCCTAGAACAGGGATGCCTTGGTTTCCCTGCTGTGTCTGCAAGCAGTCCCTGCCATTGTCTGCAAGAGTCCCTGAAGAATATGGCCTGGACACACGGGGCGATGATTTGCAGAGCACAGCAGCTGAGGCCTTTGGTCAGTTCTATCCCTGTGGTCAGAGGTCTACAGGCACATCTCTCCAGCCACCACACAGATAGAAGCCACATGCTTCTAGAACCATGCACTCAACTAAGAAGTGAGGTGGAGCCATGCCGTCCCCAGCAGGGTTGGGATGGCCCTATATTAGTCCAGGGTTCTCCACAGAAACAAAACCAATAGGGTGTGTTGTCTGTGTAAATATTAAAAATATGTAAATATATTTCAGAAAGAGAGAGAGAGAGGTTTATTTCAAGGAATTGGGTCATATTATTGTGGAAATTGGCAAGTCCAAAATCTGCAGGGCAGGCTGCTGGCCTGGAGACCCAGGGAAGAGTTCATGTTGCAGGTGAAGTCTGAGGCCATCTGCTGGCAGATTTAACCTCTTTTTCCTGGGAGCTCAATCTTTTTAGTCCTTCAGCTGATTAAATGAGGCCCATTCCCATTATGGAAAATAATCTACTTTATTCAGAGTCCACCAATGTAAATGTGACTCTCATCTAAAAACTCTCTTCACCAGGATATCTAGACTGGTGTTTGACCAACTTATCGTTAACCCTAAAAATTGTGGGGGTTAGGCCTGCCAACAGCCCACACAGTTGAAAATCTATATATAACTTTCGGCTTCTCAAAAACTTAACTATTAATAGCCAACTGTTGACCAGAAGCCTTACCAATAACATGAACAGTCAACTAACACATATGCTGTATGTTATATGTATTGTATACTGTATTCTTACCATGAAGTAAGCTAGAAAAAGGAAAATGTTATTAGGAAAATTATAAGGAAGAGAAAATTCAAATAGTGCCATATTAAAAAATCCATGTATTAGTGGATCCACGCAGTTCAAAGGTCAACTGTGTCTGGGTGCCGTGGCCCAGACACGCTGACACATAACATTAGCCAGTCATGGTCCCGCGTCATCCTTCCCTCCCCTAGTCATTCCCCCGGCACTGGCCATGCTGTGGTATCACCGCCTGTTTCTGTGACTCTCCTTCTCTCCTTCTCCACACAGTGATCCTCTCAAGGGCAGAGACTGTGTTTCCTTGAGTGCCATGTCCCCGGCCTCCAGCACAGACTTCCATTGGCTATGCACTGTATAGAAAGGCTTTGGAAAGAAATAAAAGCCTTGAAAGTGTGCTTCAATCTGTTGAAGACCACTCACCTGTTAAAGGTCATTAAAAATACTGAATTTTCCAGAATTCCTTGGCCGGGCAAAAGCAAATGGGCCTCCCCTTTCCATAGATAAGCAACTCAACCTAGAGATATTTGGGAACTTGCTCAACCTGGCCATTTACAGAGCTGGAGCTCAAAAACCAGGCTCCCTGACTCTCAGGAGGGAGATTCTTGCAGCTACTTCCCATCTGGACTCTCACAGGTCCTCTGTGATAAGGATGGAGATGGGGTCCTGGCAGAATGGCTCCACTTTCTAGGAGGCAGCATATGATACTTGCCTCCTCTCAGGATTCACTGACTGAGAGGCTGCCACTCGAATGAGTAGAGGGGAATCCATGGCTGGCTGTACCTGGGCAACAGAACACATCCTAGAACAGCCACCCAAATATCCCATGACTCGTTCTTCATAGACTGGGCACTTAATGAAATGGCAAGGATGTCGATTTTAATATTCTATGAATCAAGGAGCTCCCTGCAGGGCAGAGAGGAAGGGAGACTCCTAAGCCCCAGCTTTGACTGGGCGGTCTGTGGATGAGACACAGCTTGCAGAAAATGCTCAAAAGCAGAACATGTGCATCATCTGAGCATCCCTGCCAGTTATTTCCCAGGCATCGGTCACATTAAGCCCTTCCAGATGACAGATACCGAAAGAGACCACGGTGTCCGGTGTTACACACTGGCCAGGGGCAGGAGCCCCACTCCTGTCATATGACCTGTCTGGGCTGTGGTTTCTCCACCTGTATAATCAGGACTGGGTGAGATGCTTTCTCACTTCTCACATCTTGGCGCAGCCTGGGTTCTGAGGTCAGGACCTGGCATGTTGGGACATAAGTGGTATTGGTCCCAGTGCTCCTGAAAAACAAGTGCTTAGGGTCTGCTACCACCCACGAACAAGCTCACACAACAGGGTAGTCACAAGTGTCATTGCTGGAGTGGCCTACTTTCCATCTAAGGGACAGTGAGATGGTACAGAACGTTGCACACTGAATAAGTTCAAAATGATTTCTACCATTTAATAAATCACTATTATGTGCTAGTGTGGGAGGCAGAACCACATCCCTCTCCTCTGAAGGATGTCCACATCCTAATTCCCAGAACCTGTGGATATCGCAGGTTACACGACAATGGAATTGAGACCCCAGATGGAATTAAGGTTGCTAATCAACTGGCTTCTGGGGAGTTGGGAGACTAGCCTGATTATCCAAATGGGCCCCAAGTAATCACAAGGATTCTTTGTTGTGGAAAAGGAAGACAGACGGGACAAAAAGGGTTTGGCCCAAGGTTGCTGGCTTTGTAGATAAAAGAAGGAGCCACAAGCCAAGGAATGCAGGCAGACCATGGAGCCTGGAAAAGGCTGAGAAACGCATCCTCCCTAGAGCCTCCAGAAGGGACACACCCTGACAACACCTTGACTGTAGTCCATTGAGACGCATTGTGGATTCGGACTCTGATCCAGAGCTATGAGATGATAGGTTCATGTTGTCTGAAGTCACCATATTTGTGATGATTTGCTACAGCAGCACTCGGAAAGTAGCAGAGGTTGAGTATGCTGCATCCACTGCCTTAATCCTCACCAGAAAAGCCTCCAGGGTTTCTGCTCCTTCTTTTATAGAGGAGGAGACAAATATGCAGAGGGATGCAGGCACATTATGTCAAAGGGATGCTGGAGCTGCTGGTGTGAATGCGGGTGGTGTGACTGCCATGAAGGATGCCAGAGCCTCAGTCTCAAGGCTGAGCAGGGGTCTCCACTACTCATGGTGCTGGAGGTTCCACCAGAGGCAGGAGAGAATCTTTCTTCCTCCTACCTCTGGACCTCCATCTGCACCTCTCATAAGTGGATCTACCAGGAACCAGTTAGCATGGGAGTCCAGGAAATATGGACTACAGACCACACAGTGACTGGGGACTCTGTCCCAGTGGGCAGACTCTGACACAGCTAGGCAATGGTGGGATGCTCCCGGTATATCTCACCTCAGCCCTTTGCACAGGCTCTTGTGGCAGAAGCCTCCTCCCCCAGATATCTGTACACTGTACCCCTTCTCCCCTGCCCCAACACTCCACGTAGGTCTCTGCTGAAGGGGCATCTGCTCAAAAACACCTTCCCCAATTACAATAGCTCAAACAGCATTCTCTTCTCTTCACTGTCCCTCACCCTGGTTTATTTTTCTTCTGAGCACTTAGTACCTGAAATTGTATATTTATATGCTAATTTGTTTAACATCTGTTTACTCCAGGAAAAGCTCCCTGAGAGCAGAAACTTTTCCTGTTTTGCTCATTGCTGAAGCCCCAGGACCTAGAGCAGAGCCTGGCATGTAGTTGGTGCTCCCTGAACAGTAATTCGAAGAATGAATGAAACCGAGTACTCCTAACACCCAAGTGTGTTCTCTGGTCTCTGCAGCACGCTGCTCCTCCAAGCTCTGTGCATCATGCTATGAGCCATGTCTGACTAAAACTCTTTTGAACTGGAGCCTTCACAAGCATGAAGAGCCTATGCCTGTATTGAACGCTTTGCAAAAATTCCTAGTTTTAGTCAGACACAGAGACTCTCTGAACAATGTCTAACAATGAACTCTCTGAAGGCTGTCCTGTCTCTAAAATCAAATCTCAAGCACTAGTCACGGACATTAGGGTGCTGTAGAGACCTGTCTTTTGTTGGAATATAGTAGGTATTCAGTAAATAATACAAATAAATGATGCCTACTTGAGACACAGGCAGAGGGTATCCTAATTCTGTGCAGTGATGTGAGAGGAGTGATGTGAGGGAGGACAAATGGATTGGTCATGTGCTAAGGGCCTGGGGCACATAGGCACATGCCTGTCCTCCAGCTCTGAGAGATTATGTTCTTACCGTCATGTTACAGGTGAGGCTAAGGAGGTGGGTATGACCTACCAAAAGACACTCAGGAGGTGGTGGGCCAGTTCTTGAACCCAAACTTAACTGGAACCAAAGTCTGGATCTTCGTCTTTTAGCAAGTACTTCCACGATTTCTACCTCAGAAAGCTACTTCTGATAGCTGTCGTTCATCGGGGATAATCCCTGGCTTATCACCTAATAGACACGTCAGTTGATTCCCATGCATACCTTCTGAAACATAGAGTAGCCTTCTATGAATCTAGTCTTGTTTGCGTTGACACTAGTCACTCTAATTCTTTACAGAAGACAACTGAGGCTTTAGCTGCCAGGTGACTGCCCAGGTTGCAGGGGGAGAAATCTGTTGTGCCCTGGCTCTCTCGCACCCCAGTGTGACCCCTTGGCCACCTTGCTATTTTGCCCATTTCAGAATCACAGCTGGTTGAAGATCCATTGGCTGTACAGCTGTAGGTTCATGTCTGGTTCTCTATTCTGTTCCATTGGTCTGTAGGTCTGTCTTTTCTATGCCAGTACACACTGCTTGAATTACGGTAACTCTGCAGTATATTTTGAAATCAGGAAGCATGATGCCCCCTGCTGTGTTGTTCTTTCTCAAGGTTGTTTTGGCCATCCATGGTCTTTTGTGGTTCCATGTGAATTGTAGCGTTATTTTTTCTTTTCCTGTAAGATATGCCATTGAGATTTTAATAGGGATGGCATTGAATCTGTTGATGGTTTTTGGTAATACGGTCATTTTAACGATATTAAATCTTCCAACCCATGAACCCAGTGTGTCTCTCCATTTTTTTATGTCTCCTTTAACTTTTTTCATCAACGTTTTAAAATTTTCAGTGTAAAAGTCTTTCTCCTCCTTAGGTAACCTTATATTCCTAAATGTTTTCTTCTTTTTGATGCTATTGTGAAGGGGATTATTTTTCTAATTTCCTCTTCTGGTGGTTTATTTTTTGTGTACAGAAATGTAACTAATTTTTGCGTATTAATTTTGTATCCTGCAACTTGATTGAATCAATTTGCTTAATTTTAGCAGTTTTTTGATAATGTCTTGGGGGATTATATATAATCATGTTGTCTGCAAATAAGGCCAATTATACTTCTTTTTCATTTTGGATGCTTTCCTTTCCTTTTCTCACCTAATTGCTCTGGCTAGGACTTCTAAGTGGAAGTCATGAGAATATATATCCTTGCCTTTTTCTTGACCTTAGAGAAAAGTCTTTCGTTTCTCACTATTGAACATGATGTTGGCTGTGGGCCTTAGTGTCTTCTGGATACAGGATAACTGAAAAACTGGGTATCTTTATGCAAAACAAAGGTTGGACCTGTACCTTACCCCATATACAAAAATCAACTCAAAATAAATTACAGACTTAAATGTAAGACTTGAAGCTATAAAACTCCTAGAAGACAACATAAAGAGAAAGCTTCCTAACATTGGTTTTGGCAAGGATTTCTTGGATATGACATCAAATCAAGGCAACAAGAGCAAAAATGGATAAGGGGAACTCTATCAAATTAAAAGGCATCTGCACAGCGAAGGAAATAATCAACAGAGTGCAGAGGTAGCATATGGAGCGGTAGAAAAAATTAGCAAACCATATATCTGATAAAGGGCTAATATCCAAAACAATAAGGAACTTTTGTAATGCAATAGCCAAAAATCTGATAACCTTATTTAAAAATGGACAAAGAACTTGGACAAAGATTTCTCCAAAGAAGATATACACTTTACCAATGGATATATGGAAAAATTTTCAACATCGCTAATGATCAGGGAAATGCAAATCAAAACCATAGGGGGTTGTCACTTCACACCAACCGGATGGCTAGTCTCAAAACACAAAAGGCAAGTGTTGGTGAGGACGCGGAGAAATTGGAACCCTTGCACACTCTTGGCGGGAATGCAAAATAGTCCATTTCACAGAACCAAACAGTGGAATAGTGGTTGTCAGGGGCTATGGGGGAGGGGAAGTGAGGAGTTGCTATCAATGAGTGTAAAGTTTATACAAGTTGGATAAATTTGAGACATCTGCTGTACACCATTGCGCCTGTACTCAACAATACTATGTTGTGTACTTAAAAATGTGTTCAATGCCAGATCTTATGACCAGTGTCCTTACCATAATAGAATAATTGTTTTAAACTTTGTGATAATAAGTTAATCATCCACTAATGGAAAAAAAGAAGGCACAGCTATAGAGATCCTGTCAATATGAATGCAACTGCTGATTTCATTGCATGCAAAAGCAATCATTGCAGTCAGAATGCCAGCAGATCTCTAAAGAGCACTCTGGGGAAAGAGGACCTTCTGTTTGCCTAATGGCTTGACCTAACCTCTTGGACAAGGGTTGCACGATATGAGATCTGCTCTCTGTGAGAACCTCCTGTCAGAATCAGCCCCTAAGTCATGCTTGCGCTGACCCTGGCACTCAACGCCACGGGAATGCCAGCTCAGCTGTGTGACTTAGACACATCACTTCATCCTTCTGAGTCTCAGTTTCCCCACCTGCTGAAAGGCAAGTAGGAGCAGTGGACTTGTGGGGGTTTCATGACTCTCCTGCAGACCCCACATTCAGCACCATCCCCCTGATTTGCAGGGGGTTGTATTGTCTCCCACTAAAGGACTCCTCCTGAGCAGAAACCATGCCCTTTTCTTCTCCTAACACAGGATACCTTTGCATCCCCAGCACATAGCAAGCCCTGAAAAGCTGCAGGTTAATTGAAATGAACTGAATTTGGTTCTGTTGGCTTCTCAGCTCTGTGGTTTCTTTTCATCATTCTTTGAGGTATGTGCAAAGAAAGATCAACTTGGAACACTGACTCTCTCACTTTCTACCCGGGATCTCTGGTACATTTCCCAATTCCTCTGAGGCTCCGAGAACAGAACACCCTATTGTCTCCATAAGGTCTATAAGACACCTAGCCCAAAGGCTGGCACATAGTAGGTGCACAGTAATGTTAGCCTCCTCTCCCCTGCTTGGTCTCTTGACTCGCCTTGTATGAAGATGAGTCTTTCACTGGTCCAAGATCTAATTACATAACACCTTCCTCTCCTGGCCCAGAAACTGGACACACTGCCCAGGGGCTTTTCTCTCCACTTGGGAAATGCAAATTCTCTTTCCTTTTTCAAGTTCTTTGGAATTAGTGATCAGAACATGGCCATGGATATGAATGAGGTGTGAGCCATAGGAAGCCTTTACTTTAAAGTACAAGGATAAGGGTGGGAGCCTGAGGGGGAGAGAACTCACATAGATCAGATGAACTATTTAAGTGACTTGGAGATTCAAGAGAACAGACCCCTCCAGGAGGGTTGTTTTCCATAAGCAAATGTCTTTTTGATATGGACTCACTGACCATGAGTTTCTAAGGCCCTTTCCTCTCTCTCTAAGGACAGCTAGTTAAAATGGAAAGTGTCTGTCCTGTCTGCTCCCCACCCCCTAGATGCCCTGGTCTCATTCTCTCCCAGGCTTCCATAGAACCAGCACACTTCTTGGGTTCTCCACTTGCCTAAGAGACCTTGTCCTTCTTCCTGTTCAATGCCTGGGTCCCTCACATAGCATCTCTGACAGGTAGTCATCACGCCTCTCCTTGCATACCTCCAGGGATGGAGAGCTCACTGCTTATCAAGCCTCCCAATCTACCCTTGGCCATATCAGAGCTCATCCTTGATCTAACACATCACAGGTGCTGCCATTGGCCCTTGTTCTGACCTCAGGGACAATGAGTCCCAACCCCATCCACATCCAGGCTTCTCCTCCCAGAGGATCCCCTTTTCCAGACTAAGCAAATATGAGGAGGGACCGGTTACATTCATCCAACGTGGTCTGAGTACCTGCTGCATGCCAGGCCCTGAAAAAGACCCAGCCCCTGGCATGAAGTGTCATAAGCCTTACACCAGCATGAGCGCCTGTTTTGATCTGGTAGGACCACAGTGATGACAGGAGCAGCAGTGACAGCCATTAGCCAGCCTCAGGCACCCCCAAACACTGCACTACTTTGTGTTTTGTCTCCTCCCTGCAGAGTTTCCTGCCCCTCTATGAGTGGGTCCCAGAGACAATTTCCAGGCCTTCCCCTAGAGACTGGAAGGAAGGCAATGTTACTTAGGGACTCTCAATGCAAAAAGGATGCAAGAGGTAGCTCATACCAATCTCCTCTGGGCTTCCAAAGTGTAATGAAATTGGTGCTGCATTACACCTTAGGCATTTGCCTCACTCTCATGTAAGTGATGGGCAAATGGATGGGTGAGATGAAACCAGAGGATGCTTCTAGGCTCTTCAGGAATTCGGGCTATGGAATGAAGACTTAGGGAGAAAGGTAGGGAAGGAAGGAAGGAAGGAAGGAAGGAAGGAAGGAAGGAAGGAAGGAAGGAAGGAAGGAAGGAAGGAAGGAAGGAAAGGGGAGGGAAGGAAGGAGGGAAGGACAGTGTTTCAAAGATCTGAAAAGTCTGGTTCTAAATTCCCAGGGAGCATAACTGAACATCCAGAGCAAAGCTTTCAGAGCCCTTACCTGGGCTCTATTCCCAGCTACTCCATTTACCAGTGGTGATAGTAGTGGTTTCCTCTGGTGTCCTCATCACACCATCCTTCTGTTCACTATGATTTCAGTCCAGGTGTGGGACAGTCCTCGTGAGTGCAGATGCAGGCTGATATTTCCTGCACCTCCAGCACACCAGGTGTCTCTCTGCAAACCCAGCCTTCTCTGTGGCCAAGATGTAGCTCAGCATGTCTGCAATGCAGTGTGCATGCATGGGAGTTAATGCTTCTGGTGGCAAGAGTTGGTGGACAGGTGCCCAGCCTCCCCTGTGGGACAATTCTGGGAGATGTTCCATGTTCTACTCAAAGTCCAGCAGAACTGACCCCTTCATCCATAGTAGGCTCCTCGGTGATGTGCCTTGTGTGGCTTCCCCTTCCCCACTTCACTCTTCCTGCCCCCTCACACCTGCTTTCTGCAACCATCATGTGTATCAACTTCTTATACCCAATCCTTGTCTCAGGCTCTGCCCTCAAGGATCCTAGTTCCCCTGATCATGGGCAAGTTGCAGAGTGGGGACACCAGCAGAGTCTCCTTCAGGGGACAGTTATATGAAAATTAAATGAGAAAAGGCCTATGAACCATGTAGAATCATAGGTGGCCCAGAGGAACTCTCAGCAAGCGTTAGCCGGTATCATTGCAATATTGACCTTAATGGTGACGAGAGCTCAGAAAGAACCTCAGGAATCAATGGAGATCCAAATGGAAGGCGGCAGCAAGGCTGGTTGAACTTAACACATTTGGAGTTTGGAATTCATCTTGCAGTCTCATCTGCTAGGGATACAGACAGCGTCTGGGGGAAGGGGAGCTGCAGCAGGGAGATTTCCACCCTCCCAGAGTCACTCAGGTGTTCCTGCAAAATCAGGAGACAATGTTGCCTTTTATGTTTTAACGACCATTATCTAGCAAAACCCACCAAAACTCTTCATTTGGAATATCTTATAACAGGAACACTCTTGAAACTGTTTGCTGGGGTTTTGTTTCCCTAATGTGCAAATGTGGGAGTTTGAACTGGCGGCCCGTGTGCATCACTTGGTGTCCCTGGCCACAGAGTGACGGCACCATTCCCACAAATCTCCTTCCACAGAGCAATCTCCTTTGAAAAGCTGCTACTTTCTCACTTGCCTTAAAATGCGACTTCTGTCTTGAAGAGGTTGATTATTTTATATCTTATGTTTTAGAAGCTTGGCCAGGCAGCCTACTGTTGACAGGCTCCAGAGCTGACTGTGGGCTTGGATCTGGAGCAGAGGGGGCTGCTATGCTCCTGTCTTTGTGCAGGCACCTGAGTTTTGCCTTAATCTGTCCCTTCTTTAGAGGACTCTTTATAAGCCGCCCATGCATTCATCAGGATTAATTCAGTTAAAGTCCAACGCTACCATTCCCAAGTCCAAGACTGACCAAGGGGACACGTAAGCTGAATGTGTCAATCGCTCTGTGCTGAAAGCAAAGGTGAGGAACACGCTCAGCTCCTCCTGGTGGTGGAGCCCCCACCATCCTCCCAGCGGCCCATGAGAACACTCCGGGGCCTGTCTATAATGAAATCTTGTAACAGTACAAACAGGGCTTCCAGTGTCTTCTACTCCCCCACCCCATGGATCCCACTGCTGTTGGTGATAAATTCAAACTTCAATCCCAGTCGCTGCTGAAAATAAATGCTTCAGTGAAACCTCCTAGTTTTTAAGCACTGAGCCCTGCTCTGGGCAGAAGAGGAGCTCGGTGCTTTGCTAGCACACAAATGCGAAGGACCATGGCCCTGTGATCTGCCTGGAATCCCCTTGCCACCTTGTCACAGGCCCCTCCTGGTCATACAGGGAAGGCTCCTGGCTGCTGTGCACTAGGCTCTAGCAGGACGTGATGAATGCTGACAGAGCCGTCAGGTGCAAGTGCTACCTAACCAAGCTCCAAACACCAGGGACATACAACAGTAGGGGTTCTCTCCCAGTTCAGGAGACCAGGAGTCCAAAGTCAATCCATCAGCAAGACCTGCTTCCTCTCCCAGCGTCCAAAGTGTGCCCACCATCCTTGGTGTCCCATGGCTGGCCCTGCATCTCTCCGGGCTCTGCCTCCATCCTCATGTGGCCATCTTCCCTGTGTCTGTCTCTGTGTCTCTTCTCTCTGCCTCTTCTTAAGGGTCCCCTGCTCCAGGGTGACCTCATCTCACTAATCCCATCTGCAAAGACCCTGTTTCCAGATAGGGTCACATCCACTGTTACCAGGTTAGGACTTTCACATCTGTTTATAGGGGACACCATTCGATTCATGATGGAAGGTTATAGTATTTTGTACCCTTTGTTGGGCTAAAAAGGAAGAAAGAAGGAAGGGATGGTGAGGGGCATAGCAAGTGCCTCCTGGAATAGTTAACAGACCTCTAGTGCTCGTTGCCCATTAAGAGCAGTAGTGTTCTGAGGACCTCGCGTGTGCTGACATATAATACTGCCGACGGCCCCGATGCTGCTGTGTCCATCTTACAGATAAGAAACCTGAGGCACAGAAATATCAAGTGCCTCAGGTGACATCAAACTAAATGACAAGGAGAAAAAACGAGGTAGTGTGGCCCCAGAGTTGGGGCTCAACCACCCCGTCACACCTGGTCACAGGTGCAGGCAAACCAGGCAGGTGTTATTGCACCAGACGGTCGCTCCAACCCCCACCCCCCAGAACCTGAGGAAGCAGGGGTGCATGAGGCACCCGAGACGGGCCCAGGTGCCAGGCTGGTGGGCGGCAGATGTCAGACAGAGCCCGGTCAGTCTGTCCCCACCACCCACCTCCACCTTCCCTCTCTGCGGCACAGCTCTCCCCATTTTGCTCAGGCTGCGGCCCTGGTGGGCATTGGAGGGCCCGATGTGGGCTGCAGTCAGCCTTCTGCTCTTAGTCTGAGTTGGTCAGGCACAGGCACGCTTCAGGCACCGCCTCACTGATCTGGAAGCCCGAGGGACGTGAGGCGGACCCTGTCCAGAACACCTGCCCTTCTTCATTTATTTGGCCTTGCCGGTGTGGAGCTCGGCTGGCGATCGGGAAGGAAAGGCGCTCTACAGGGCCGGCTGTGTCCAGCTCGTCACCGTTTCCCTAACTGGCACTCCAGCCCAATTCCAGATCCCTGAGGCCATCCAGGCTCCGGCCAGACGCAGGCTCCGGGCCCATCGGGTGGAGGTTACGGCCTGTGTTGTCCACCCGGTACAGCTAATATGTGGATGTGAGCCACCGCCCCACGCAGCACCCCAGCACCCTCCACTGGATGGGGAGGACCACCTCGGGGCCCTTCGCAGCCGAGCCCCGGGCAGCCGTGACCACTGAGGCAGAATTAGCTGCCAGGATAGCCCTGTCCTCCACGCTGGTGCACCCAGAGAGGCGGCCTCCAGGAAGGGCCTCTTCTAGAAGCCAGACTGACCTTTGGGGAAGTTCAAGCCCCCCCCCTCCCGCCCAGGCTCCCCAAATGACATGGGACATGCAGTAAACACTTCCCAGGGCCGGGCGCCTTGCCTGGTGTTTGCCCACCACCTGCTCTGCAAACCACAGCCTGCAAGCCAGGCATTACACAGGGCACAGAGAGGCTGAGCAACTCAGCCCTGGCCGCCCAGCCGGACGTGGCGTAGCAGAGGCTGCAGCCCCAGCAGCCTGGCTCTAAGGCTGTGAGCTTAAACACTAGGCTGTGGCCACTCAGTTGGAGTGACTCCCGTCCCTTCCAGCCCTCCCTCCCAGACCTCAGATGGCACTGGGCAGACACACCCCAAATTTGCCCTTATTAGGTTTTACGTGATGCTGGCTTCACCTGTCTCTGCAAGGGGACAGTATGGGTGTCGCATCCGCAGTGAGCAGGGCTCGGGGCTGCTGCTCTGCATCCTCGCCCTGAGGAGCTGTCATTATGACTGGAGACAGAGGTGGGCTGGGGTCAGCCCCACCTTGCAGATGAGCACTCTAAGGCTTGAGAGGTCAGATGCTTTCCGGTGTCACACCAGAAGTGAGTGGTGAGGGTCGGGGGGAGCCACCGCCGTCTAAAATGGCTCTGTATTTGTTTTCTGTGGCTGTTCTAACAAATTACAACAAATAACCACAAAGCTAGCGGCTTAAAATGATACTGGAATAGATGAAAGCTATTCAGTCCTTACTTAGTGTTTTAGTTTGAGCTGCTGGGTCAAGCCTTATCTGAAGCAAGACTTTCTGGCAATTCCTTTAAAAAAATAACAATTTGTTATCTTACAGTTCTGGAGGTCAGAACTCCAAAATAGGTCTCACTGGGTTAAAACCGAGGTGTTGCAGGGCTGTACTCCTTCTGGAGGGTACAGGGAGAAATCGTCCCTTGCCTTCTCCAGCTTCCAGAGGCACCTCCATTCCTTGGCTTGGGACTCCTCCCCCATCTTTAAAATGCAACCCATCCATTCTCTGTTTCTAACACCTCTTCTCTGACACTGACCTCCTGCTTCTCTATTATGGGGATCCTTGTGATAACATTGGGCCCACCAGATAATCCAGGATAACCTCCCCATCACAGAACCCTTAACTTGATCATATCTGCAAAGTCCCTGTGGCATGTAAGCTAACATAGTCATAGGTTCTGGGGATTAAAATGCGGACTTAACTTGGGAGGACATTTGGGCTCTTTCTGGTTTTCAGGGTGTGATATTTGCCTCTACTCCCTGATCAGTGTCCTCCATTGGGATTCTTTCTCCAGGCCACAGGGAATTCCTAGATTCACTTCCTCTGTGACACATGTCACATAAAATTAAAATAAAATTTCTTGATGTACTTCTGCAGGTTGTAAGTAGGTGCTCCAGCAAATATGTTTAGGAAATGTGGAGCGAAACAAAATTAAATGGGGTGTCTGTGCAGGACTTATCAGAATCTTTAGTAATCTAATGTGAAGTTTGAACCAAGAGAGTGTACAATGATACTAAATCTCCTTGACCAAAGAATTTTAGTCTATGGAGCTTCTCTGGGAATTGATCATGGCAAAATGCATGTTAGGAGAAGCAAGTGACTTTGATGGGGACGCTGCCTGTGAAGGGTCTGTGGCTTTTGTTCTTGCAGCTCCCACACTTGGCACATTGCCTGAGTCAATACGTGCTGCACATTGGCTCTGGACGGGGCACGGTTTCTGTCAACCAGCCCTGAGCCCATCCCTTTAAAATGCTGGTGCTTCCTCCCCAAGGCCTGTGTGTTCCTGAGGGCTGGTCAGAGTTGGGAGTCTGCCAGCAGCCTGGGGCGCCTGAAGCTCAGCTGTCCTGCAGGTGCCAGGGCCTGGCAAAGCCAAACCATTCCCCCTCTGCCTCGAACATCCCAGATGGCCTCAGCTGGTGGGCTTTGAGGCCGAGGCAGTGGAGGATTCAAGGCCGTGTCTCCACTTGACCGCAGGAGTGTGGCCACCTGAGAGGGAGGCACTAGAATCTACCACCAGAAGCCTCACAGAGGAAGCAGTGCACCCCCTTCCTGCCCCACAGGATTCTGTGGCCAGCCAGGTGCATGGGCAGGCCGGGTCACAGTCAGGTCCTCATGGTATTGGTGGGCCCCTGGGGGGACCTGAAGCCCGAGAGGGTCTCCCGCCCAGGATGGAACCTGTGCCAGGCCCCTATGAGGCCGAGAGCACATCTGCGGTGCCTCGGTTTGTCACCGCTGCTCTGCTCTGTGGGGTGGCTGGGGGCTGCGGGGGCCTGTCATCTGTCATCCACACTGTGCTCAGATACTGGATCCCTCACTGATTGCAGTTTGTCAGCACTCACTCTCATTTTCCTCTTCCTGCCCACTCTGTCACAGCCCCTCTGTGTCCCAACCTGCTCCTCCTCCCCTGTCACCCCGCAGTCTCCATTATTACTCTTCATGCAAAGCACATAAGTTGAGGGGTGCCTGACTGGCTCATTCAGTTGAGCATCAGGCTCTTGATTTCAGCTCAGGACAGGATCTCAGAGTCCTGGGATCGAGTCCTGTGTCAGGCTCTGCGCTCACCAGGAAGTTTGCTTGGGGTTCTCTGTCTCTCCCTCTGCCCCTCCCCTCCCTCCAGCACATGTTTTCTCTCTCTCTCTATCTCTCTCTCCCCCACTCCACCTAAAATAAATAAATAAATCTTTAAGAGAAAAAGGCACATTAATTAATACGCCCTTGGTACCTGGTTCTAAGGGAAAGACATAAAATAATAATAGTAGTAATAATAATTGTTTATTGGACACCACTTAATGTGCCAGACACTTCACGTACATTGTTTTCATCCTCAAAACAACCCTGGAGGGAGGCCTTATGATTTCCACTTCATAGAAGCACAGCTGAGAGGGAAGCACACAGGCCATACAGGGGGGCAGGCATGGGTATGCACCCTCCATGGCCCAGGTACTTCCCACTGTACCACAGTGTCCCTGGAGTAGCCCCTACCTGGGGACATCGTGGGGTGGGCATGGCAGGTGTGTGGACATGTTAAAACAGCCAGGGCTGAAAGTGGGGGTATCTGCTCTGGGTGAGGTCCTCCCAGGAGGTCCCTCCTCCCAGGAGGTCCTCCCAGAAGCCTGTTTGAAACAGGGATTCTGAACTGGGGGTGACTTTGTCCCAGAAGACATTTGGCAGTGTCCGGAGACATTTTCTAAGTCATTTTTTTATTGAGGTATAATTGACATAGGGATTTAGTGTCAGGTGTACAACGTAGTGGTTCCATATTTATATATAACATAAAATGGTCACAATAGGTCCAGTTGACATGTGCCACCACACAGTTATAATTCTTCTCCCATGATTACAGCTTTTAAAATCTATTCTTTTAGCCACTTTCAAATATACAATACAGTATTACTAACTATAGTCACCATGCTGTACGTTATGTCCCCAGGACTTGTTTATTTTATAACTGGAAGCTTGTATGTCAGACCACCTTCACCCATTTGCTCAGTCCCACCCCTCACTCTGGAAGCCACCAGTCTCACCCCTGTATCTGTGAGTTTGATTTGGGTTTTTTTTTGGGGGGTTTTTTAGATTCCACATATAAATGAGATCCTATGGTATCTCTTTTTTTTTTTACTTATCTCACTTAGCATACTGCCCTCGAGGACCACTTGCATTGTTGTGAATGGCAGGATTTCCCTCTTTTTACAGCTGAGTAATATTCCATTGTGTATATATGTGTAAGTTTATGTATATGTGTGTGTATATTTCTGTATCCCTTCATCCATGGGCAGACTCTTAGGTTATTTCCATGTCTCAGCTATTGTAAGTAGTGCTTGGAGACAGTTTTGATCATCCCAGCCACAGAGCTGCCTCTGGCATCAGGTGGGTAAAGACCAGGGATGCATCCCACAAGGCACAGGACCACACCTATCACCAAGAGTTATCCAGCCTAGGATATTAAGAGAAACCCAGCTTTCAGGGAAGGGAGTGGGTTTTCCAGCTGGGTCTAGGTCAGCTCAGGTCAACAAACTCAAGCAGCACCTGTCCCCCAGTTGGCACCAGGAACTGGGCCTCAAGGTGCTCACGGCAAGTGGCAGGAAGAGGTGGGAGGGGAGGTGCTGAGATGGGAAGGCAGGGGGAACAGGGACAACCCAGAGTGGCTGGGCATGCTTTCCTTGCCACATGGTCATCTGGGAGGGAGGAGAAGAATAGCCAGGCAAGGAAAGGCGGGAAGGGCATTCCTGGCAGAGGGAACAGCATGGCCAAGTGCAGGCAGCCAAGAAAAAGGAAAGATGTGTAGGAAAGATGAGCCGGTGATATGTTCAGGAGTGATGCAGCAGGGGTGGGAGCTGAGGGAGAGCTGTGGGCCAGGTGCGGAGCCTGGGCTTCACCCTGCTGAGCGGAGAGCTTGGGAGTGGGGGTGGCTGGTGGCTGGTGCTGCAGTGTGGTGGACGTAAAGGGTAGGTTTACAGTAGGAGCTCTATGGGGCATGATGAGACCGGACCAGGAGAGCCCTTAGTGGACTATTGTCACAGATCAAGAGAAGATAATGAGCACCAAAGCAGCTAAACACTTCAAAGGTCGAGAACAGAGCTAAGTTGACTGATGTTTTGCTGTCAAGCAGTTTGATCATTGTTGCAGGCCAGCTTCTCCAGGAAGCAGGTGCTGGGGAGGAGGTAGGGGTGCCAAAGGTTCATTGTAGAGGCACCCTGAGAAAGCAAGAGGACAGAAGCAGGATTGTACAAGGGAGCATCGGACCAGGATGCCACCTGGCCGAGTCTCTGCAGGCCCAGCAGGGAGCTCTGGAGCAACGCTTGCGCATTATAGGTGTTCCCCCCCCCCCATGGAAACAGCCACACCCTTGCATCCCCGCCACACCCAGCCGAGGGCTGGGAGCCACTGTGGGAACAGCATCACTGGCGCTTCAAAGTTCAGGTGAATATCCACAGAGCCCAGAGTAGGGGCTGTCCATAACCACACACTCCCACCCAAGCAGGGCGTCCTTTCCTGAAGGCGATCCGAGTGGGGCACCCCCATGTCTGCCACGATCCCTCACCAGATACTCTTCCTCACCCAGTCTCAGGAAACTTGTAAGAACGTGTGTGGAACAAGTAGAAAGAAACTATATGAACACATATACAACAGGAAATTAAATTGATGCTTTAAAAGAAGGAGATCACAGCTTTTAAGAAAGGAGAGATTTTTTTCCCGGGAAACTCTGTTAAGAGCAGAACATCAAATTTAGCAAGAGCTTCCTGGCAGCCAACGTGAGAAAGGAAAAAAAAAATAGGCTATAATATTCTCTTTATTTTACATGAAAGGCATGTATGTCAGGAAGGAGAGAGACATTTTCCTGCCCTAAAACTTTAGGATCACTTTATCAAATAAACGTTGCATTTTGAACTTTGAGAAAGTGTTAGCAATACTATGATGTAGTGAATGATGTAGAGACGTTACTCCTTCAGGTACTTGTCCCATTAATCCTTAATAAAATACTAGGAAAAGTATTAAGTCATAGCTTACAAAAGAAACATTCTGAAGCCGTTTTCAATGTACTACTGGAAATAACACTCCAGAGGCTTCATGGGCTTGCTTTTTGTAGAATCTGGAGCAAGTTTAACAGCCTTTTCTCCCCCTGCTACTTAAGAAGAGCAATTTCACATGCCCTGAGGGGCAGAGCAGTGTTTTCAAGGATGATGCCCACTGTGTCTGGAATGGACTGTCCACAGGAGCCGTCACCAAAGCCACCTTTCTCTGTAGGAGGATAAATACCAGAGCACTGAATATTTAAATCCGTGTTCTAAAAGTGTCTCCTATTACCTGATTATTATGCTCTCAGGGGTCTAATCAGTCAGCCTACCTTTGCATATATATACGTGGAGGTTTGCACAATTAAGGGCTTGGTAACAAATGACAGGTTCGCTGAGGCTGGAAATTTGCCACGTTCAGCCTGGGAAAGGCATAAGTCACCTGGGTGAGTTTGAATCCCAGGGAGATTAGCTCTTTGAGAATACATCCCCCCACGGTACCTGTGTTTCAGAGGTCGTACGGAAAGGGCCCTGGAGGTCATTTAGTTCAGTTCTCCTTCCAGTGATGGAATCTACTCCCAGCATCCTGGCCAAGTGGCCAGCAGTCTGACCATCCGAATGCCTCCAACAAGGATGAGCATGCAGGGCCAGGCACACATTATTGAGATGCTCAATAAATATTTATCCAAAGAGCATCTCCTGTGTGCAAAGCTCTGTGTTCGGGTTTAGCATGTATACACCGTCCAGTTACTACTGGAGCTCTGTGAGGCAGGAATGGTCACAAACAATGGACAGATGCGCTGTGGTAGTAATGGGACTTGAACCCTGGACGTGCTCCTCTTCGCTCTGGGACCATCAGGAGACCCGTGTTCTCTCCTGGCTCTTCTCCTAGCCAACCAGGTGACCTTGGGCAAGTCACTGCACATCTATGGGCCTCCGTTTTCCTACTTTCAAACAAAGGCTTGGGACTTTGTGGTTTCAAAGGCCCCTGCCAGCTCTGCCCCTGACAAGGTGTGTGTCTGGGTGGTGGAACCAGCCCTGCAGAGCCCAGCGTTAGACACAGCAGACATCCTAACCCCTGCTAAAAGTCTGCGATCGTCCCTGTTTGCAGCCTTCCAGACTTTCCTGGGCAAAGAGGATGTCTCCCGAGAAGTGGAGGAGGTCCTGGCGGAGAGCCGTGTGCAGAGGAACATCCAGCTGGTGTCCGTGCTGGAGCTGCTCCGGAGTCCCTTTGTGCGCTGGCAGGTCATCACTGTGATCGTCACCATGGCCTGTTACCAGCTCTGCGGCCTCAACGCGGTGAGTGTCCCTGCCCAAAGAGAGGAGCTGGAGGGAGGTGAGGTGGGGCGGGGCAGGGCCTGTGCCTTGATACCAGGATCCGGTCCCAGCTCTGCCACCTGCACCAGCTCTGCGCCATTGGGTAGCCACATGATCTGATCCATTCTCAGTTTCCTCATCTATAAAATGGTCCGACATAATACTGAAAGAAATAATCCATACAGAGTGTTCAACGCAGCAGCTACACAGTTGCCCCTTAATAAATACTGCCTATCATTATAATTTATGATCCCAAACCTCAGATTTCTTTATAAAATGGGTATTGGGATGTTGTAAGTGAAAGATGATCTAAATAAAAGTACTCTTGGCTGGGCTGACTTCAATGTGCAACTTTGGTCTAAGAACACCTCAGGCTTGGAAGGAAAACTTTCTAGGGGCCTGAGCTGATGTGAGCAGGGATATCGGTTTAGGGGGTCTTCCATGCCCTAAACCCTCTGACAGATGCAGCTGCTCCTTTTCTCCTAGGGAGTCCTAAAGGTGGAATCCAAGAATCCCAGTACCAGAGAGGCAGATTTGGGATCATTATCATTGTTGCTTCTGAAAAACAGTGGGTCTGCCTCAAGGAGGGATGAGTTCCCCATTTATGAAGGTGTGCAAGCCAGCTGACAGGACAGTGTAGAGGTACTTACACAGCTCAGGAGAAGCAGGGCTGGGCCCAGAGGAGGGAAAGGGGGCCCTTCCAAAGAGCCTCAGAGAAAAGGACCCTGGAAGTCATTTAGCTCAGTTCTGCATTATGAGCCTGGCATCCCCTAAAAGTCAGCAGGCAGGGTGTTCAGGAGGTGTGTGGGGAAATGACATAAAAGGGGAGGTATCACCGTCCTGGAGAGGGAAAGGTGACACCATGGAAAGTTACAACCATAGTGTTTTACCGCATTTCAACTACTCTTGATTCTATTTTTGGAAACATTGGGATGAAATGAAATCATCTTGCAACTTATTTGTTTTTACCTTTTTCCTTGGTCTGGTTATAGTCAGCAGAAGGAGGAGGGCCCAGGACAATGGCATGGCCTTAGACACCTCCTGCTGTTTCCTCCTCTTTGAACTCCCTGTTCTGAGAAGGTAGAGAGGGAGCAGACCTGTTCTTAGAGCTAACATTTGGAGTCATAAAAGACACATATGGAATCTGTATTTAATGAGGCATTTAGCTTGAGAACCATGACATTTCTAAACAGAATTCTCTTCCTCTCCTTGGACAAAAGTTTCCAATTTGCATTCCCTGTACAACTTCCTATATGAATTCCATTAGAGTGTATCTGTAAACCCCACTGCATCGGCATAAGATGGGGAGAAACCACCTCATCCTCTCCAAGGACCCGCAGTGGGGCGGTCTTAGCCCCCAGGAATCCCCCACCCACCTAGTAGTGACTGCCTTTCATCTCTTTTGTTATTGTCATGAGCACATTTAACATGAGATCTACCTCCTTAACTAATAATTAAGTGTACAACACAGGATTGTAAACTGTAGGTGCATTGTCATACGGCTCATCCCATCTGCAGAGTGTATGCGTCTTGCTTCACTCAAACTTTGCACCTGTTGATTGGAAGCTTCCCATTTCCTCCTGCTATAGTCCCTAGCAACCGCCACCCTACTTCTGTGAGTTTGGCTGCTTTAGATACTTCACGAAAGCGCAAGCATGCATGCTTCCATGATCAGTTTATTTCCTTCAGCGTAAGGTCCTCCAGGTTCATCCATGTTGTCATTGCAGGACATCCTTCTTTTTCAAGGCTGGATAATATTCCATCATGCCTGCATGTAGCACATTTTCTCTATCCATTCACCTATCGACAACATTTAGGATATTTCCACACCTTGGCTACTGTGATCTGTGCCACATTGAACCTGGAAGTGCAGATATCACTTTGAGATCCTGATTTCAATCTGGATAAAAACCCAGAAGTAGGATGCTGACTCATATTGCAGTTCTGTTTCTAACTGAGGAACTTCCATACTGTTTTCCAGAGCATCTACACCAGATTACATTCCCGCTGACAGTATGCAAGCATTCTCATTTTTCCATTTCTTCACCAACACTTTTTTAAAAAAATATATAATAATAGCCATCCTAACAAATGTTAGGAGATGTCTTGCTATGGTTTCAATTTGTATTTCTCTGATGATTAGTGATGTGGAGTGTCTTTTCATGTCTGCTGGCCGTATGTATGTCCTCTTCCGAGTGATGTCTGATCAAGGTCTTTGCCCATTTTTAGTAGTTATTTGGAGGTTTTGGGGGCTTTTGTTTTATCTTATTCTGTTTTGCTATTGGGATGTAGGAGTTCTTTATATGTTTTGGTGATTAACCCCTTATCAGATATATGATTTTCCAATATTTTCTCCCATACTGTAGATTGCCTTTCCACTTCGTCAATTATTATTTTTTTGCTATGCAGGAACTTTTTAGCCTGATGTAGTCACACTTGTTGATTTTTGCTTATGATGTCGTATCCAAAAAAAATAATGCCAATATAAGTGTAACAAAGTTTTTATCCTACATTTTCTTTTTTCTACAGTTCTTATGCTTGAATCTTTAATCCATATTGAGTGAGTATTAGCATCCAATTTCATTCGTTTGTATATGGCTATCCAATTTTTCAACACCATTTGTCAGACTATCCTTTCTTTATTGAATATTCTTAGCACCTAAGAATATTGACCATATGTGGTCAATCAGTTGACCACATATAGGTTTATTTCTGGGATCTCTATTCTGTTTTCTTAGTTTGTATGTCTGTATTTTTGCCAGTATCATGCTATTTTAATTACTGTTGCTTTGTAATATATTTTGAAAAGAGAAAATGTGATGCCTCCAGTTTTGTTCTTTTTCAACATTCATTGTCTTTTGTGGTTGCATATGAATTTTAGGATTTCTTTCTATTTCTGGAAAATATGCCATTGGAATTTGAATAGGGATGGCATTGAATCTGTAGATCATTTTGGGTTGTGTGGACATTTTAATAATATTAAATCTCCTAATCCATGAATGGAGTATTTTTCCATTTATTTGTGTATTTAATTTCTTTCCTCAGTGTTTTGTAGTTTTCAGTACAAAAGTCTTTCATTTCTTAGTTAACTTTTATCTCCAAGTACTGCTATTGTAATACTATTGTAAGTACAATTATTTCCTTAATTTCCCTTTCAGGTGGTTCCTTGTTTAGTATATAAAAACACAACTGATTTTTGTATGTTTATTCTGTATCCTGTAACTTTACTGGATTTGTTTATTAGTTCTAACAATTTGTGTGTATGTGTGTGTATAGTGTGTGTCTGCATGTGTGTGTGCTATATTCAGGGTTTTCTGCATATAAGATCATGTCATTTGCAAACAATGATAATTTTACTTCTTCCTTTCTGATTTGGATGACTTTTCTTTTTCTTATCTAATTGCATTGGCTAGGATTTACAGTACTATGTTGAATTGAAGTGAGAGAGTGGGCATCCTTATCTTGTTCCTGATCTTAGAGGAAAAGCTTTCAGTTTGATGAGTATGATGATATTATGATATGATGTTAGCTGAGTATGATATTAGCTCTGGGCTTGTCATGTATGGCCTTTATTATGTTGAGATAGTCTCCTATTTATTGTTTATTTTGGGTTATTTCTAATCTTGGCATGCTTAACCTGACATAGAGCAAAAAGCTTTGGACCCATATCCAGTGGCCTGGCTAACTATCTCCCTGTGACCACAAGCCTGCAGTGGGAAGCATAGTCCAATCATTCCCCCAACTCAGCCTCTGTCTGCTCAACTATAATAATAATAAAGCATACATTCATTTAGCGCTTAACATGAGCCAGAAACTGTCCCCATGGCAGTCCTATGAGTTAGACACCACTGTTAGCTACAGAGACATTGAGAGACTTTCCCTAGGTCACACAGCTACAAGTGGTAGAAAGGGGATTTGAGCCCATCTATTTGGCCACAAGGTCTGGCTGCTTGAGCCCTGAGCAAGGAAGGTCCCCAAGACCCCCTTTGAGCATCCTCATTTGTGTCACTGGGCTCTGTCCTCAGGTCATTCCTAGGCAGACAGTGGGACAAGTCTTACCTCCTCTGTTTTACATACAAAAGGACAAACAGCAGATGGCAGCCACCTCAGCCTTAGACCTTGGCGGTCCTGTGCTTCAGTCCAGGCAGGCTCTCTCCCCCTGTACCTCTTGCCTCTAAATCCAAATAATACATGAGACCAAGAAAGAATGGTGTCTACCAGATGAAGACTTCAAATGCCCTTTAAAACTTGCTTTCTTCCCTTAATTTTCCCAGAAACTATTTGGGAGGACATGCTCTAAAGTTTAAGACATTGCAAAAACTTCAAGGCATCTCCCCCATTTATCATTTTATTCCAGCCCCAAATGTCCTATGGGGTAAATGATGCCATCCTCATTTTCTAGAAGAAGAAGTAAGGTTTACAGAGGGCCAAGGACATACTCAGGGTCACAGTGGGAGCAGTGCCTATGCTGTCAAACTCACACTTCCTGGCCCCAGGTATCCTTCCCTGGAGCACCTGCCCAGGCTTGGCCAGCCCGTCTCTAAGACTCAGATACTTACACTAACCTGGCCATTCTCAACCTCAGCATGCACATTTGGGTCCAGAAAATCAGAAAATTGCGAGGGGGGCCGTTCTGTGTACTATAGAACGTTTCACAGCATCCCTGGTCTCGACCTGCCGGATGACAGTAGCCTACCCCACCAGTTTTGACAACCAAAAATGTCTTCAGACGTTGCCAGATGTCCCCTGTGGTTAAAATTGCCCCAGTTGAGAATCACTGCATTAAACGAACATTGCATATTGCTCAATACATTTTTGCTAAGAAGTCCATGAATAGTTTCCACATACCTTAGAATTCAAGCAAAAGTTGGATGTAACATTTAGTTGCTTCTGAATTCCTTTTCAGTGTGGGATTGTTTTTTTCCCTCCTTCTCACAATGGCTTTCAAATTCCCTCCTCTAAAATTAGACCTGTCACTTAAAATTCCTTGTTTTATGCAACTGCCTTCCTCCTGAGCAGTTTGTCCTTTGCATGAAAACCAGATTTTTGTGTGAATGTTCAGTCTCTCACCAGCAAGGAGCCTCCTGGTTACTGACTCCATCCCCTTTCCTGGGGCAGTCACAATAGCTCCCATGCCCCCACTGCCACTCCTCTCACTATGACTGTCCTTGTGAATGGAGACCACATCTCATGGTCCCTGTGCCGCCAGAACCCAGAACTGCCCATGGCACATGGGAGACACCTGAATATTTGGGGAAGGAAGGGACAGGTGAGAAGAGCAAGGTGCAGGGAGGGTGCTGCTTCTACCAAGTCCTTGCATTGTCACACCTAGTGCAGGAAAGTCATTGTTTTCTGGAGACTTCCTGAATCTTCTGGAATACCAAGGATTTTGGTGGAATCATATAAACACCTTGGGTTGCCCTTCCTTCCTCCAGATTCCTTCCCTCTTGAACAGAGGAAGCCAATCATACTGACTCCTCTGGACCTCAGTTTGCTACTATAAAAATGGGGATGACAGTAATCAGTCTGCAGAGCTGCCGTGGGGATTATACAAAATTGTGTACGTGGACTGCTCTCATCAGCAAGGCTATTTCTAGCACTGTGTTCTTGTCTCTCAATGCCACACATTTTCAAACTTTGCTGCTTCCACTATGTAGTCTTGGTTGGGAAGCAAGACCCTGGAGCTTAAAACAAGAGTAGAGTGGCACAGAGTGCAGGCTATGAATGAGCCTGGTAATGCCCGTTCTGGACCCTCAGAGGTGTTTTACGGCCCCCTGGGGTTTGTCCACTTGGTGGGTGCCCGCGTGTCACAGTGTTCCTGGGCATCTGTGTGTCCCTCTGGCCCATCACCTATAACGCTGTTGTATAACGCCTCCCTTTGCTGCTACCCCAGATCTGTGAGGCCGAGGACGCGTGTGTATTGTTCCCCCACATGTTGTAATGTGTGTTGTGATGTGTACCTAACAGGGTACCAGACATCCTACACCCTCCACAAACAACTGAATGGCAGGGAGGCAAGGCTGGGAGAGGGGAGGGAGGGAGGAAGGGAGACAGCCTGAGACAGGACACCTTCCCCCATGCTGGCCAGGAGGCCTGTAAAGATCCATCTCCTTTGTCCAACCATCATCAAGGTTGGACCCTGGAGCCCAAATCCTGTTTTGCACAAAACTTCTAATCACAAGTCTAGAGGCATTGTACATAACTTCTGTTTTGAAGTCTCCTCCCAAATAACGTACTAACTCAAATCACAAGAATTGCCTGTTCCGTTACCTTAGTAGCTGAGACCATCTCACTGAAAGAACTTGCTCTGTCCCCTAATGGAGAGAATGCTACCCAGACCGCCTCTGTGCGGCCACCCTAGCATTGTGGTCAAGAGCACATGTCCTGGAGTCAGCTGCGTTCAACTCCCAGCATTGAGCTTGTGGGCTAAGGGGCAAGTTGCCATGACTGCTCTGTGCCTCAGTTTCCCCAGCTGTAAAGGGGTACCCTCCTCATATAATGGCAAGAAGATGGATGAAAGGATGTATATAGAGCCCTCAGCACAGGGTCAGCCACACAGGTGGTGCTTGACAATCTTAGCTACTATCTTGTCAAAAGAGCCCTGCCCTGAGACCATGGGCACCTGGGTTATAGCCCATACCCCACACCCCCTGCCTCCCAGCTCTGGAACCCTGGGTAAGATGCTTAACCCCTCTGCCCTCAGTCACTGAGATGTAAATGGGCGTGTGACTCAAAGGTGGTATCAGCTGTTGAGAGCTAGGTCAGGCTGAGGTTGTGTTTTTACCTGTAAAAGGGGGAGCGAGATGAGGTAATCAAATACTCTTAGAAAAGCTTTAAAAACTAGCATATTCTGGGGCGCTTGGGTGGCTCTGTCGGTTAAGCATCCAGCTCAGCTCAGGTCATGATCTCAGGGTGTGGAATCGAGCCCTGTGTACAGATTCCTTCCCTCTTGAACAGAGGAAGCCAATCATACTGACTCCTCTGGGCCTCAGTTTGCTACTATAAAGATGCTCCCTACTCAGCATGGAGTTTGCTTGAGATCCTTTCCCTCTCCCTCTGCCCCAGTAACCCCTCCCAAATAAATAAATAAATAAAATCTAAAAAAAAAAAAAAAAAAGACTAGCATGTTCTGGCCATTCTTAAATTTGAGTCCTTATTTTGTATCTTTCTGGATTTCCACAAAGAGTAAGGGACAGGGGAGGGAGCTGCTCCTCCCTGAGCGCTGAGAGGCACCCCAGATGGGTCATCTAGCAGATGCTCATGTGCACAATCAAGGTGTGACATGGGCCCCAGGGGAGGCAGGAGAGTCAGTCACTCATTCCCTAACCTCTGTGGTCAGATCACCTCTGTGGTCAGGTCGAAGGGGGCCTAATGGGAACAAGGGGTGACACTTACTTGAGGGGACTGGGGCCCAGACTCTCAGGCATTGTCAGGAGAGTGGAGTGTCTTCCTTGGAGCAGGGGTCCTGCCTCTCTTTGCAGCAGGGATGCACTGTTCCCTCCCAGCCCTTAGACCCGCTGGCCCTGACTGGACCCCCACCCCATTCCACCTCAGGAGGGGAAACAGCTGCCTCCCACCCCAATGTAGCAGAGGTCAGGAAAGTGTTGGGAGGGTCTGAGCCGACATCCCAGCTCTGCCACTTTGAGCTGTGTAGCCCTCACTGAGCTGAGCCTCACTTTCCTCATCGGTTAAATGGGGGCAAAACACCTACTTCACTGGGTTGTGTGAGGATAAAATTGGGGCATGTGGGTGATAGGTTTGTGGAGTCCAGTACATAAGCCCCTTTCTTCCCCCTCTGAAATTCAGAGCGGATTAGAGAGACTGGCACAGGAATCAGATAGATGGGGATCACAGTGTGCCCTCTACTCAAGGCGGAGCTGGATTGGAGGGTGTGACTCCAGAAACTGCTGTAAATTCTGCATTCCCAGATTTAAGGCACCACCCGATCCCAACAATAGGAAGCAACCCAACCCCAGGTCCAGCTCCACTGAGCAGGTCCCTCCCCGCATGGAGAGGGCAGAGGGGACCTGGAAACTGCCTGCCAGAGGCAGGTACACAGACAGCCCAGGGGGAGGCGTAAATGAGCACATTAGTGCCTCTTCCAAGGGCCCCTCTGACCTTATCCCTTATTCCTTATGTGGTTACTTGTCCCTTGGGCTGAGAGACAGGTGTCTTCCCCAGGTAGGAACAGGAAATGAAAGGAAAGGGCGTCCCATCCCTTCAGTTGGTGAAGCACTGGCAGGGCTCCTGGGACATAGTGGTTAATAAATGACAAGATCAAAAAAAATAATAAAATAAAATAAAACAAAATAAAAATAAATGACAAGATCTCCTCTGTCTTCTATACTTCAAAATAGATCCTGTGCGAGACCACCTGTATGTTTACAACTGTCTCCCTCTGACCTCTGCTTCCACCTTGGCGCCTGCCTTCTCCAACCTCTGTCTTCTACCAACCCTCAGGATTACATTTCTAGCTCACTTAGATAACTCAAGATAATTTTTTTTATTTTGAGTTTATTTATTCATGAGAGACACACACACAGAGAGGCAGAGACATAGAGGGAGAAGCAGGCTCCCCATGGGGAGCCCAATGCAGGACTCGATCCCAGGACCCCAGAATCAAGCCCTGGGCCAAAGGCAGGTGCTCCACCACTGAGCCACCCAGGTGCTCCAAGACCCCTAAACCTAACCGCATCTGCAGAGCTCCTTTTGCCGGGTAATGTAACCTCTTCATGGGCTCCTGGGATTAGAACATGCACATCTTTGGGGGAGTCACTGTTTGGTGACTACCCCCCACAAGCATGTGTTAAGTCCATTCTCTGCATCCATACTCTGCAAGAATCACCTTGTTCTGGGCAAAGGCAGATAAGGTGGTTTCTTGCTCCTGAAGTTAAGCCAGAGAGATGGGTTAAAACACATCTCTGAGGACGAGGCCAAGTGCAGTGAAGGCCGTGTGCAAATATGGGAGTCAGGGCGGCGGGTGCATAGAAGACGAATCCCATCGGCCAGCTGCCCTGACAGCCCCAGTAGAGCCCGAGCAGCGGAAGAACTGTGGGGCAGGGAGCAAACAGGCCTGGGTCTGCACCCGCTCCTTCCCTATCGGCTGTGTGTGGTCTCTCTGATCCTTAGGCAACGTCACCTTCACAAGCTGTTGAGAGAGTTGAAAATGAGTGTGCCTGTTATGCTCTGTCTCTAACACACTGTGTCAGGAGTTAAGAAGGAGGGCTTGGGGGCATTAGAGGCAGCCAGTCAAGAAGCAGGCTGAGAAGCAGAGCCAGAGGTGCTTCCTCCCCAATGCATGTGCATAACTGGTTTGACATTTTCCTTTACCAAAGAGCAAGGGTGAGATTCAATAGAGAGATGGAAATCTTCTAGAATGATACCCACCATTTATGATGTGCCAATTCTGTAAGAAATGCTTGGAGTGTCCTGTGTGACCTAGTCGGTTAAGGGCCTGACTCTTGATTTTGACTCCGGCCATGGTCTTGAGGTCTTGAGAGTCTGCTTGTCCCTCCTCCTCCCCTTCTTCCCCTCCCCCAATGTGCACACAAGCTCACTCACTCTCAAATAAATAAAATCTTTTTTTTAAAGATTTTATTTATTTATTCTTGAGAGACAAACACACAGAGAGAGAGGCAAAGACACAGGCAGAGGGGGAAGCAGGCTCCGCGCAAGGAGCCCAATGTGGGACTCGATCCTGGGACTCCAGGATCACACCCTGGGCTAAAGGCAGACCCTTAACCACTGAGCCACCCAGGCGTCCCGATAAGTAAAATCTTTTAAAGATGCTCTACTTCATCACTTAAAAAAATTTTTACAACCTCTCTGAAAGATCGTTTTACCTTCTTTAGAGACATGTAGTCACTTGTCTACAGGCCCACAGTTCACCAGAGGCAGCATTGGAGCTGGAATCGGGTGTGTAGGCCTCCAGACTGCTGCTCCTTCCAGTCCCCTGTCCCCCTCCATGGGAGGAGGCCGTCGGCAACCTGAGAGCGTGATTGTGTCATGGATGAGATCAACACAGGGCACGCTCCTTGTGAGCACTGCTGCGGGACACACTCCACCTTTCCTGGTGCCTCCATGGTGTACAAGCCCTCAAACTGCCTGTTCAAATAAACCTCAATGGGAGTAGAGGCAGTACCGTCCTGCTCTACAGGATGCTTCAGCAGAAGAGAAATGGCTTCTGGAGCCAGCAGAACAAGACAGGCAGTTTGTGTGATGGGCAGGCCTTCCCCCCACCCCCGCCAGGGACAGGGACAGCCCAGCAGGACCTCCGCACAAACCCTAGAATGGGGGAGATGGTCCAGAGGGCTGGTTTCTGCCTGTTGATGGATAAATGCATTTACCATGAAATGACTCTAGGGCCACTTTTATAAGAGCCCCCCACCCCCACCCCACCTTGAGAGTTTAGTTTTATGCACCATGACTCCCTTCACTAACATTGAAACCCCTCGGGGAGGCCCAAGGCAGTGTCGCTACAGGGAAAATTGGAAGCAGGGAAGGTTGCAGGGGTTGTGAGGAGCCAGGAAGGAGGCCACAGGGGAGGCCAGGGCACAGCTTGCGCAGGAGAACACATACCCACTGGGATCGCAGGCTCACCGCTCTGGGGTTCAGGCTGAGGCAGAAAATAACAATTCCAGCAGAGTAGCCTGGGGCATGAAAGGGATCCCGAGAGCCTTGGCTATTAAACGTCAATGAATCTGGGTAAAGATTAAGAATGGCATTTAAGCCCCTCTGACCCAACTCTGAAGATGTGCTGGAGATCACAGCTTCCTTCCAAAGGGAAGGAGGTTATACAAACAAATCCCGTGAAGACTGGGGCTTTCTGGAATAGTTTTAGCTTCTGGCACAGCCCTAAGAACTATAGGAATTAATGAATTTATCGGGGGCCCTGTACTCTGTGAATGTGGAAGCAAAGACAGAATGTAATAGAATGTAATTAGAAAGTTCTAATTTATCAGCTCAGTCAAATGTGGGCCAGACACAGGCAAGAGGGTCTTTGTTTTACGAGAACATAAGAACGCACTTTGCCGGCGAGCTCACAGAAATCCTGGCAGTAATTTTTACTGGACTCTGAATGTGCCTATAACTTTATGAACAATTACTCCCGTCACTAAAAGATAAGCCATCTATAGATACGGGTACATCCTAAATTACATCTTCTCCCCCAGCGCATGAAAAATGTTTTGCTAAACAGATGCCGGTAACAAGACAAATTTCTAGAAATGAGAGCTTTTTCCAAAAAAAACGAAGTAAGAGTCAAACGCAAAGAGCATGTCCAGCTACCGTCGGGCCTGACAAGTTATAAGCAGCTAATAAGCTCTAATGTTTCTACTTAATATCGGTCAGAGTATAAACGCTTCCAAGGCCCTCGAAGGTGGCGGTTTCCTCGTCAGATGTCGTACCAAGGACACCTTGGTGTTCTATCATTTCGCAGACTCTTGCTCTTTAAGGAAATGGCTGGGATCGTGAGGACACAAGTAACTCGTGTCCAGCCTATGGACCCAAAACTTAAATAGAGCACAGTGACAGTTCCTGCCCAATTCTGACACCCCACAGGAGGGGCCTGGCTGTCCTCCTTGCCTGGGAAGGGGAAGGAAGCCCAGCAGCACAGAGTCAATTGCTCGAGGTCACACAGCCAGCTCAACACAGAGCCGGTCCTCCAACCTCCAGTCAGTGACCGTCTGATGCCCTGTGAGTGTCAGTAGAGCTAGGTTTGGTCTCAGTGGTGGAAACCTCCACACTGACCTAACTTCGCATGAGGAAATTGGGAAAAGTGGCAGCGCAGTCCCAGGAGCACACATCCTGGTTTGCCTGGGCAATCCCGATTCATGCCTGTTGTCCTGAACTAATTATTAATACTCTCAACAGTGCCCAGCTTTGGCTAATAAGTTACAGAATCACTGTAGTGAGCAAGGACACAAGCTCCTTCTAACTTCTTGCTCTAGCGTCTGAACGGGTGGCTTCCATCCCAAAGCAGGGGCCCCATGTAGGGTTTGCAGGTTCTGTGTTATACAATCCCCAGGGCATCATTCACGTTGTTCCCATCATAGGTGTATTGTGACAGCTTTCTAGTGGATGACAGTAAAGTATCTGTAAAGAACCTTTCCTGTTTCTCACAGTTACCATGGAGGCTACCATGCTGTCCTGAGGTCACCTAGTGATCCGAGAGGGCTGCTGAATCTCCAGCCATCACGTTCACCATCTGGACAGCAGAAAGGAGGAAGGGCAAAAATGGGGCCCCGCCTCCTTGGCGGAAAGCTCATTTTCGGGAGACTTCCGAGAAGCCTCACCAACATTTCCATGTGCATCTCCTTGCCACAATTTGCTCAGCACATGTGGCTCCCTGTATCCCTGTCAGTAATGAAGAAGAGACAAAGGTGGGAGGAGGAAGAAAACAGATAGTTGGCCACACCACAAAGCTCCATGCTGGATGGAGCAGCGAATCTCAGGGACCGCCTTGCACCTGAATTTAATTTTGGAAATAGATGCCTTTCACTGACTCACCTTTGTTTTTCTTTCCTGCCTTACAGATTTGGTTCTACACCAATAGCATCTTTGGCAAAGCTGGGATCTCACCGGACAAGATCCCATACATTACCCTGAGTACTGGTGGCATCGAGACGCTGGCTGCCATCTTCTCTGTGAGTAATCTGGGGCCATTCCTGAGAGCATCCCGGGGCCAGGGGGCCCCCAGGCAACCGTGCTTGCCTTTAAAGGAGCATGTCCTTGGTGGCTCTGAAGGTGTCTGATTTTTAGGATGTTTCCCCACTTAGAGAATATTCTTACTGATAAGTTGCTCCCCTGCTGTCTTTCTTCTAACAAATAGCTGCCTTCTTTGAGCTCTCATGTGGTCACAGCCGGTAAGATGGGACGAGCACCCAGTGAAAAGGGGCATTTGTCCTTGGAGGTCCAGGACAGAGTCCCTGTGAACCTAAGGTCCAGTGCCATGACCTGAAAAATGTTTCCAAAGCGTGAGTGTTCATCTTTCTATCCCAAACATGCAGGAGTTTGGGATAGAAAGGAAAAGAGGGAGGACGTTCCAGTCGATCGGTGTAACAGAGGGTGGCTTTAATAATGAGCAAAAATGTGCAAAGAAAGACACAGAGCTTATCATTCTGCCTCAGCCTTAAAGATGCACACTACCCATGCTTCCACGAGGGATTTGGGAGACTTCAGAATGTCCCAGAAATTGTACCGGTTTGGGCAATCACACCAAACCAGGTTTGAATCCTGGCTCTGGAATTTCTTGGCTGTGCAATGCTGAACAATGCTCTCAACCTCTCTGAGCTTCAGTCTTATGAGATGTCCGACCTCTTGTACCTTGTAGGTGTGTGGTCTGTGCCTCACATTCCAGGCACATAGTCCACAGTGGGGCTTCTTCCCGAAGGGGAGAGAGGAGGGTAGAATCAGAGTGAGAATCAGATCCTCCCTCATGGGGGAGCTCATTTATTTCCCCTCTCTCGCGCCGACTTCTGCTGACAGGATGGACACGGTGCAAACAGGCAGAGGCTTCCAGTTGCATTTCTGACTCGCTGTCAACAGATGCCTTATTTTGCTCCTTGCTCGTAATGGGTCATTCTAACGAGATGCTTCTAACAATGGATGTCAGGAAGGGTCGAGGGCCCGTGTTCATCTCCTCCTCTCACTCACAGTCTTTCTGTTAGAGGAAAATATCTCACCATTTCACAATCGGAGTTTCACAAAATTCTCGTTCCCCAGTTGTGGTGATTCATGTTTACGTTGATCCATGGAAAAGCACAGTCAGTCTGGAATGAACGTGGTGGGAAAACCACAGGGTTTGCTTTGGGGGAGGGGACTGGCTGGTAAAGTATTTTGTTGTTGTAAGAAATCATCACAAGCTCAGGTGCACAAGTGAAATTCAGAAGAGTAGAAAGAACCAAAGGAGAAATCTGTGATCATACCTCCCAAGGCCATTTGGCTTTTCTATGCGCAGGTGTGTGTTCTGTTCTTCTGTGGTAGTCCCTCTGCTTTGGCGCACATGACCTCGTGCCAGACTTGCTTTTCATTCCACTTTCCTTTTTCTCACCTGAGGCGTGTTTTGTGGACGTGTAACGTATATACAGAAAAACATGCTGATCAGCGCCCCTGTGATCGAGCGCTAGCTGTGCAGGCTCTGTGGCTCTTCAGAAACTGGCTATATGGCAGGTTCCCTAGCTGCTCCCTGCGGGGTGGTGCTGTTGAGTATCTGCCCTCGAAGCCTAGATGGCAAAGCCACTCTGCCTGGATTCTGATCCTGTCTCCATCCCTTTGGAGCTGCGTGACCCTGGTGAAGTTATTCAACAGCTCTCTGATTCAATTACCCCATTTCTATAATAAGAACACCGTTCCTCTCCAGGGTGGCTCAGTCAGTCGAATGTCCGACTGATTGATTTCAGCTCAGGTCATGATCTCAGGGTCCTGGTTTTGAGCCCCGTGTTGCACTTCATGCTCTACAGGGAGTCTGCTTCTCCATCACCCTTTGCCCCTCTGCCCCCTCTTGCGTGCTCTCTCTCAAATAAATAAATAAATAAATAAATCTTAAAAAAAAAAAAAGTAAGGACACCACCTTTGCCTCATAGGGATGGAGTAAGGATTAAGCAAGTGAATACTGGAGAGCAGTGCCTGGCAAATGAGGTGGGCTCACAGAGTTAACTACACCATTTGTCAGTAAATAAGGCTGTGATGAACATCCTTGTAGAGAGGAGGATTTTACAGGGACCATTGCAATTTTCTGACAGGCGAGAAAACCAAGTGCCAAAGAATTGGCTTTCTCAGGATTACATAGCCAGTAGGGTCAGAACCCAAGGGAGTGGGGAGAGCTGATATTGGGGGCCCTCACTGCTCCCCAAGGCCCTGAAGTGCCTTACCTGGGATCTCATGGATGTTCATTCACATCACTCCCAAAGTCCGGTTCTCATCCTCATTTAAAAAAGGAGCAGAGGGTGATGATGCTTTCAACCCCATCTCCCTGACTCCAGGTGCCCACCTTCCAGCCCCCTCTCTCTGGCCAGTGGATCATCTTTGTTACAAGCTGACAATATTTGACAGAGTATTTCTTATAAGAACTAATCCCAGGAAGGAGGGAAAGTGACTTCAACATCCTGGGAGAGGCAGAGAGGACCTTTGTAAAAGACTGGGAGTTGGCCTGTTGCCACCTTCAGCTGTGGAGCAGGATGGGTCACAGTCACTTGGAACATATGTGTTCTAGGGGTGCGGAGACTGCCATGTGGGCCCACTATGGGGAGTGGCATCATGGTGGAGTCATTCATTCATGCATGCATGCATTCCACAAGCAGCTCTGGCACATCCGTATCATGCTTGTGTTAGGTCACTAGTGAATTTGTGTTCTAGAGAGAAAGATCCAGAAACAGACACATACCACGTGCAACACTGGCATGAACTCTCCTGGGAGGGTTCCTGGAAGAGGTCCCAGGAAGGTGAGCACTGAAGGCTCAGCAGGCATTAGCCAGGTGAAGGAAAGGGAAGGGAAGTACATTGGGCAGCCTGTCCAATGGCCTCATGCACATGGCCCCAGTCATCTATACCCTTCCCAGTTTATCATCCAAAGGAACTGGAGATCCAGAATAGTCCACTGGGATATACTGTTCTTAACATGGTTGCCTTTACCCTAATCTCTGGAGTACCTTGAGATTAACTCTAGCATGAGGCTGGGCGTCTGAGATGAAACACTGTGTTGGGGGAGAAAGAGCTTCTGTTGTAGGACCCGGCAGCTCTGGATCGCAATCCTAACCACCCATCTACTAGCTGAGTGGCATGGGGAAAATTGCCCAACATCTCTGAATTTATTTGTCATCTTTAAAACAAACATAACCAGGCTTACCATGGTAAGCAGAATTACCCCCCCCCACCCATGGTGGTCCTGATTCTTGGAAGCACGAGTATGTCACCTTACCTGGCAAAAGAGGCTTTGCAGACATGATTAAGTTAAGGATCTGGAGATAGGGAGGTCATCATGGATTAGCCAGGTGACCCAGTGTCACCACAAGGGTCCTTAAAAATGAAAGAGAGAGGCAGGCATCAGAATCTGAGAGGGAGATGTAGTGACAAAAGCAGAGGTTGGAGCGGCAGTTGCTGGCTTTGGTGGAGGAAGAAGCCATGAGCCAAGGAAAGCACATGGCCTCTGGAAACTGGAAAGGCAAGGAACGGCCCCCAGAAGGAACACAGCCCTGCCAGAAGCTGTGATTTTTGCCCCCTGAGACTTGTGTTAGACTCTGGCCCCCCAGGGCTGTAGGAGACTGCGGTGATCTGCTACAGCAGCCACAGGAGACGAATCCACAGCCTCGCACAGCTGTCGTAGAAGCAAACCTCACAGTGCAGGAAGACCCACTGCTGCATGCCTGACAGTCAATATGCAGCAAATCCCATGGTCTTCCCAAAGTTTTTATTACCTTGTTTCCAAAGATATGGACACTGTTTCATCCAACCCTGTGAGGCAATTGCCCATCTTTCCAATTTGCTTTCTTCTTCCTGAGATTTTGACAGTCTGTTAAAATGGCTTTGGGACCTAATAAACTTGAGAAAGACATTTTTGTTCATTTGATTTGCAATTATTCTTGGCTCCTGGCATTGCTCATTGGCTTGGGCAGCTGTAAATAATTGCATCTTGCAGAAACAGCTGGTTTTCCAAATTGACTTTCTTGGCACGACATGAACTTTCCGAGTGAACGTCCACCAAGTATCACCAGGGCCACACAAGCCTGAGCATCAGCTGCCACCCAGGGTGGCATCAGGGGAAACATAATTCACACAAGTTCTTCTGGCTTCTTATTCTTCACAAGTTGTCAGGAATGGACTATGCCATAGCGTTGAAGTTTAAAAAAAAATCCTACCGGTGTCCATCCACCCTCTGCATCCCAACAAACCCACAATTTCAGAAGCAAAACTTTAGGGTTCACAGCTACATCTTGAGCCCCTGGATCTGGCACTTGTTGGGTGAGAAAGTGGGTACAGGCAACAAAGCAGGATGGTGGAGTGTCTGGGCTCTATGGTCTCATGGCCCTCGCTCACTGGCTGGGTGACCTCGGGCCACTTACTTAACCTCTCTGAGCCCCTGTTTTCCCCACGGAAAAGTAGGGATGATACAAATCTAATACCTTAATAGGTCTTACCATGAGAAGTAAACAGTAATTCACAGCACTTGTATTCAATAAATGTTAATTATCGTTAGGGGTTGTGTTGTCATCCCTACAAAATGTATATATTGAAGCTCTGACTCCCAGTACCTCAGAACATAGCCATTACAGATGTAATTTGCTAAGATACGATCATTCTGGAATAGGGGGACCACTAATCCAATATGACTGCCATCCTTATTAAAAGGGGGGAATTTGGATACAGACACACACACTCAGAGAGAACACCATGTGGATTTTGAAGGCATGTTGCAAAAGCCAAGAGAAGAGCCTAGAACAGATCCTTCCTTGTGCCTTCAGAGGGAGCACGGCCCTGTCATGGCCTTGATCCTGGACACCCAGCCCTAAGAACTATGAGAGAAGAAATGTCTGTTATTTAGCCGTACCACGGGTGGTCCTTTCTATGGGAGCCCTAGCAAACAAATACAATATTTGTTGATTATTAATGTTCCAGAAGAGAACCAGGCATACGCTATGGAAAAAGCTGAAAATACCCTGCAACCTTCTGCAACAATTAAAAGATGAAACTGGGCCAAAGTGCTTATTCTTTCAACACTCGGCATGTGCTAGTTGGGCCTCTGCTCCGTGCCAGACACAAGTCTGGGCATGTGGGGTGCATCCATGGACAAAAGAGACAAAGGCCCTTGCCCTAGAGAAGGCGAGCCCTTAGTGGGGGACAGATAATGAATGGCAGGATGAGTAAGTCAAGTGTATGGTGGTCTAGACAGGAAAGGATGTGGTGAGAACCGTTGGTGCCAATCGAGGGGCACTGAGAGGTGGGCAGTTGCTGTATTAAATTGTGGTTAGGCTCAAGGGATGAGGAAACTGTCACCCAGATATCTGGGCTGGAGGATGGATTAACTCAGGGATGGATAGGTCCGTAGTGGGGGCAGGCCCCCACCCATCAGGAGTGGTGACCTTTGGTGGAGAGAAGCAGCCAGCCAAAATGTGCCTGGTGAAAGGGAGTCAGGACCCAACACCCTGGTCCCATTTTCTTCCTTCCCTCCTTCTGACTTCTTACTAGTGCCCTGTCTGCTGATACCAGCTGGATGCTGAGGGCAAGGGGGCCTGTTGATCTGTGCCTGCAGGTCCTCCTCCAGGACAGAGAGCAGGTCACAGCAGGGATCTGGAGAAGCAAACCAAGCAGGAGCCAGTTGGCAAGACTGAGGCCAGCAGGTTGATGGGGCACCCCCAGGGTATAGGAAGCAGAGCACCATGGTGCATTTTAGAAGGATCCCTCTGGCCTCTGTAAAGACAGATATGGGCAGGGTGGTAAGAGCAGAGCAGGGAGGCTTGAAATGAGGCTCGCTGATGGCAAGTGATGCAGAGCATTTTCTCATGTGCGTGTTGGCCATGTCTGTGTCTTCCTCTGTGAGATTTCTGTTCAGGTCTTTTGCCCATTTCATGATTGGATTGTTTGTTTCTTTACTGTTGAGTTTTAGAAGTTCTTTATAGATCTTGGAAACTAGCCCTTTATCTGATACGTCATTTGCAAATATCTTCTCCCATTCTGCAGGTTGTCTTTGAGTTTTGTTTACTGTTTCTTTTGCTGTGCAAAAGCTTCTTATCTTGATGAAGTCCCAATAGTTCATTTTTGCTTTTGTTTCTTTTGCCTTCATGGATGTATCTTGCAAGAAGTTACTGTGGCCGAGTTCAAAAAGGGTGTTGCCTGTGTTCTCCTCTAGGATTTTGATGGACTCTTGTCTCACATTTAGATCTTTCATCTATTTTGAGTTTATCTTTGTGTATGGTGCAAGAGAGTGGTCCAGTTTCATTCTTCTGCATGTGGATGTCCAATTTTCCCAGCACCATTTATTGAAGAGACTGTCTTTCTTCCAGTGGATCGTCTTTCCTCCTTTGTCGAATATTAGTTGACCATAAAGTTCAGGGTCCACTCCTGGATTCTCTATTCTGTTCCATTGATCTATGTGTCTGTTTTTGTGCCAGTACCACACTGTCTTGATGACCACAGCTTTGTAGTACCACCTGAAATCTGGCACTGTGATGCCCCCAGCTATGGTTTTTCCCAGTGAATCATCAGACAGAGGGTACCCTAACTCTAGCATCCAAATGACTGAGTTCAGCTCATTCTCCTTTACAAACAACATTTTCAATTGATAAATCACAATTCTGCAGCATTTCTGTGGGCTACAGAGTGGCAGGAGGAAACAGCCCCCACCTCCACTAAAATGTTAGAGTCATCCCCCCATTTATCTAACAAAACTTACAGGCACTTAGCAGAGGAGAGGCCACATGAAACAAAAGAGGAACCAGATTTCTCCTTTGGTCCCCAAAGTCCCTGGGGGACAAGTGGCAGCCAGGGCTCCATCCTCAATGGGTAGCACCCACAGGGCCGAGAAATCATAATTCAGTTGAGCAGCTTCTCATATTTGGTGCCCACATCACCATTCAGGAAAGTGCTGTGTAACCTGTTGCCTTGAGAGGAAGCATGCATGTGGGCGTGGGGGCTCTCCTGGTTCTGAGGGCTCTTCCTCGTGGGAGGAGCCGGGAGGACCAAAGCAGACAGGTGGTTTTGGCTTGGAAGCCCACTCCCCTGCTCCCACCCACTCCCAGCTCTGATCATACCTTTTTATCAGGTGGTTCTATTTCTGAGTTTGGCCAAGGACACATCTGCAAGCAAGTTCCTTCCCCATTGCCCACCCTCTGACTCCCAGAATGTGCTTCCTTCTGATGCTTTATTTCCCAGGAAATGTCTTCTGATTCCTTCCTCATCTCTCTGTTAGCTACCTTTGGCTTCCCTGCCTCTGGGCAGGTTCCACCAGCTCCACCCATCAGAGAAAGGTGGAGACTCACACTGTGTTCCTCTGTCCCTCTCTGGAACTCCAAGCGCACGCAGCCCCCACCCGCTCACCTGTCCCCGAGAATGATAATCATTTAAAAAGTAGTTTTTTCATTTCTTACAACTTTGGCCCAAACAGATGTACAGATCTCATACATTCATCCTTTTTTTTTTTTTTAAGTAAGCACCACACCAAACATAGGGCTTGAACTCAGGACCCTGAGACCCAAGTCGCATGCTCTACCAACTGAGCAACCCAGGCACCTCTCACACATTCATCTTTTAAATAGAAATTTCTGAACAAAGTTTGTTTCAGTGGATTTTTTTTAAGATTTTAATTCTTTTATTCATGAGAGACACACAGAGAGAGAGAGCCAGAGACATAGGCAGAGGGAGAAGCAGGCTCCCTGCAGGAATCGCAATGTGGGACTTGATCCTGGGACCCTGGGATCACAACCTGAGCCGAAGGCAGATGTTCCACCAGTGAGCCACGCAGGCGTCCCATCAATGGATTATATTTCATTTTCAATTTAGACAGCCTGTTCTAGGTGGAAAATTGTTTCTGAGACCCTGTCTTCTGAACACAGACTTTAAAACTCCATTAACTTCCAGATACCCACAGCTTTCCAAAGTCTCACAGAGATTTGTGAAAGCAAAGATTAATGCTTGCATGCTTTAAACAGAACTACTAGCAATACTGAAACTTGGCATTTCTTCTCATGCAGCCTGCCTTTCTTTCTCTTCTCTGCGAGAGACCTGAGTCAGCAATAGTAAAACCATTCCTATTCCTTTCTCCCATTCTTCCAGAAGTAAAGTCTTGGCAATAATACAGTTTCTGCCTGGAGACTCAAGAATGGCTGTGTGGCAAAGGCTCCTCAGGACCCCACCCCCACCCCCCAAATCATCAAGATCAAGGGCAGCCATTTGCGATACTAGGGTGCTGGCCAGAATCTGGGAGGCATCCTGCGCCAGTGGTGTGTGTGTGTGTGTGTGTGTGTGTGTGTGTGTATGAGACAAAATAGGCTTAAAGAAATGTCGTGGTAGTTGTCATCCTGTACCCCAACAATCCCTGGTCTTCATGTGTCCCACTAGGCTGAGTGCCAGCCCAAAGCAAGCACCCAGTACACAGTTGTTTGAGTAAGACCCAATTAAGGCCACTTGAGGAAAGGTGTATCTTTAGCCCAGACAGAGTGCTCTGCCCATGCTGGGATCCACACCCTCTGCTGGGGGCAGCCAGGTGACAGAGCCCCTACCAACAGCCCTTCCTCCTTCTGAGCCCTGCTGCCAGCCATAGGACCCCCGTGCTTGCGAGGAGCACATCAAGCCAGGCAAAGGCTGACTTCATGGAAAGAGCAGATTGGAAAAGACCCAGCCTGGACTGGGACAGGAATAACAGGGCATCCCTTAGGATCCTGTTGAGGAAGGAGCTCTTACAAGGCTCTGTGGTCCCTGAGATGTCAGGAAATCTGCCAAGCACGGAGTATTATTTCATGTCCTTTAAACTTAGATGGACACAAAGAATACAACAGCGACAGAGATTGGCCTATAAAATTCATATAAAGTAATACCTATAAAATGCTATAAATGCACATTAAGTCAGCTTTGAGTCACATTTGAAATAAATGACATATTAGACCCTATTTTCCTTCATCCTTCCTCCTTTCTTCATGTGTATTTAATCATTGAACAACAACTTGCCAAGCTCTGCTCTGCATCAGATGTGAGCTCCCCATGTTAGTTTGCTAGAGCCGCATAACAAAGTACCACAGACAGAGGGGCTGAAGCGACAGAAAATTATTGTCTCACCGTTCTGGAGGCCAGCAATCTGACATCCAGGTGTCAGAGGGCAGATTCCTTCTGAGGCTGTGAGAAAGAATCTGTTCCAGGCCTCCACCACAGCATCTAGTGCTTTGCTGGCAATTGGTTGTGTTCCTTGGCTTGTAGAGGACCACCCCTGACCTCTGCCTGCATCCTCACATGTGCGTGTCTGTGTCCAAATTTCCCCCTTTTATAAGGGCACCAGTCACATGGGATTAGGGCCCACCTTAATGTCCCATTGAATTTGTTTACCTCTTTAAAAACCTGGTTTCCCATAGGTAGCCCAGGTGGTTCAGCGGTTTAGCGCCGCCTTCAGCCCCAGGGCCTGATCCTGGAGACTCGGGATCAAGTCCCGTGTTGGGCTCCCTGCATGGAGCCTGCTTCTGTCTCTGCCTCTCTCTCTCTCTCTCTCTCTCTCTCTCTCTCTGTTTCTCATGAATAAATAAAATCTTTAAAAAAAAAAAACCACCCGGTTTCCAAGTAAAGTCACATTGTGAGGTAGCAGGTGTTAGGATTTCAACATATCTTTTTTGGGGGGAGGACACAATTCAACCCATAAGATTCACCAAGGGCAAGGACTGTTGTCTCCTTCCCAATGCTCCTGTGCCACAGCCTCACACAAAGGAAGGAAAGCCTTGGGAGAGTGCATATACCCTTCTGATAAATCTGTATGTGCCAGTAAGGAGAGGCAGTACAGCTCAGAGGTTAAGAGCAAGACTCTGGAACCAGAATGCCTGGACTTGAAACCTGGCCCTGCCACTGTGTGACCTTGGGCTGGCTGCTAAACTCTCTGAACCTCTATATACCCATAGAAGTGTTATGAGGATTAAATTCTTACTATATGTAAAGCACCTATAACCATAGCTGGCACATAGTAAGTGCTGTGTAACGTTCACTACATAGTAATCAAGACAGCATGGTGTTGGCATAAGGACAGCCATATAGATCAATGGAACAGAATAGAATCCAGAAATACAAAAGATGCCAAAGTAATTCAATGGGGAAAGTTAGTCTTACCATAATACCAAAAGACTAAATATTCACATGGGAAAAAAGGAAATAACCCCAATCTCATGCTACACACAAAATTAATTCAAAATGGACCACGGAATGAAACATAGAAGCTAAAATTCTAAAACTCCTAGAAGGGAGCGTAGGAGGAAGTCTTTGCAACCTTGGGGTATGCAGAGATTTCTTAGGTGGGACACAAAAAAGCATGAATTTTTTAAAAATTGATTAATAGGATTTCATCAAAATTAAAAGCTGTGGCTATGTAAAAGAGTTTGTGAAGGGAACGGAAAGGCAGGTCAGACTGGGAAATATTCACAAAGTATACATCTCACTGGGGACTTGAATCCAGAAGATATAAAGGACTCTTAGAATACAACAAAAACAGGACCAACAGCCCACTCGGAAATGAACAAAGGACTTGAGCAAACATTGTACAAATGAAGCTATCAAAAGTTTCAATAAACACATGAAAAATTGCTTGACACCGTAAGGCTCCAGGGAAATTAAAACTAAAACTCGCAATGAAATACCTCTGTTCACCGTAAGGATGATTAATACCAAAATGTCGATAATACCAAATGTTGATGAAGATGTGGAACCACTGGGAATCTGACGTGGTACAGCTCCTTGGGAAACAATTTGGCAGTTTCTCATAAAAATTTTACCCATACACTCGAAATATTCTTCTCATGAGTATTTACCCAAGGGAAAGCAAAGCACATGTCTACACAGAGCCTTGGATCAATGTTTATAAAATTTTAGTCAGAAAAGTTCAAACTGAAACAGCCCAGAAATCCATCCGATGAATGGAGTAACACAGTGGTATATCCATTCAATGAAATACTACTCAGCACCAAAAAGGAACGGTATGTGCAACAGAGATGATTCTCAAAAGTATAGCGATCACCAGGGCACCTGGGTGGTGCAGTTGGTTAGATGTCTGACTCTTGGTTTCAACTCAGGCCCCGGTCTCGGGTCATGATCTCAGGGTTGTGGGGTGAGCCCTGAGTCAGACTCCCCACTCAGTATGGAGTCTGCTTGGGATTCTCTCTGCCTCTGCCCCTTCCCATCTCCCCTCCTGTGCGCTTGCTCTCATTCTCTCTCTCTCTGTCTCTAATAGACAGATAAATCTTTTTTTAAAGTATAGTGATCACCAATATGGAATTCTAACCTAACCTAGTGTCATGGAAAGCACATCAGTGGTTGCTTGCAGCGAGGGAAAGGGGCACAGGGAACTCTGGAGTGATAGAAATGTTCTGTATCTTGATACGGTCATGGCTTTACAAGTGTATAAATTTGTTAAAATATACCACACTTGATCTTAGCCAAAAGGCCAAGAAGCGATAAAATATACCAAACTGTACAATTAAAATCAGTACATTTTATTGATTCTACAAATTTAAGTCAATAAAGTTGGTTTTAAATACTAACCATGACAAAAGGCCTTCTCTTTATTAGCCCACCAGCAGTCCTAGCACTGTGGGGTGGGCAGGAGGTGTTGGGTACAGGGCTGCTGAATGACTAAATAACCCTGTAGCTCAGAGGTCCCCAGAAGAGATTTCTTGGAGGCTGACAGTCCATCTCCAGCTGATGTCAGTAACCGTCAGAGGCCATTGTTCATCGTAAGTTAATGTTTTCACTAATGACTTTAATGTTGAGTGGAAATACCGTCTTCACCCTAATCCTTTTCGACAGGCTGCACTTTAAAACAATTTAAAAGAGGAAGAGATGAAGAAAGGAGCCCTGCAGACTGGTTGGGTTTCCCACTAGGATGGACAGAATTGTTTTTATCCCTTCCTTTCTCACAGCTATTTCTTTGGTGTCTTCCTAGACACCGTCAGAGACTATTTCCAAATCAAGGACAGTGTTTCCAGCTCTACCTTGGTTCATCAGGAGACTTTAGGGAAATGAAACTGCCAGATCCCCATCCCCACCCCAAAGCATTTGATTGTTGGGTATCATGATGTAGGACAGTGATTTTCGGTTGGTTTATATCTGGGGCATACTTGCTGATACTGAAATTGTTGGTGGTGCCTTTGAAGAAACTAAAACAAACCAAAAGAAAAAGAAGAAACAGAACACTGAAGTCAGTAGCAAGTGCACAGTAATCTCAGGGTAACAATGCAACACATGTTAATCTCGGGACAGCAACTTAAGTGCTCGGTGTCTCGCAGTGACTGTGATGCTTGTCGTGGCAATTTCTCTTGTCATTTCTGTGCTCTGTCACTGGGCACTGTAACCCTAACCCTAGGAGACAAGGCCGTCACCACACATTCCAGCTATGAGCAGCCTTCGTCTTCCTTGCCAGCGTAACGGTGGGGAATGGGGAGGCCATCCTGAGATTGTAGCAGAGACATTCTACACGGTGAAGATCTGCATGTGTGGGTATCAGAAATCAGCAGGGGTAGGGGAAGAGTAACGATTTGTGACTCAGGGCATAGTGTCTCCAATGCCTTAGCTAAGTCTATGTTTTAGACTTTTTTTTTTAATTAATAAAAAGAAGCTTACGGTGGAAAATTTGGAAAAGACTGAAAAATGATGAGTAAAAGAATAACCACATATTCCCACAAACAGCCATTAAAAGCTATTTTTTGCATAATTTTTTCCAGGGTATATCAGTTTAACAGAATCATAATTGACCAAACTGTGTACATAAATATATGCGAGATACAGCTCTGTGTCTGGCTCTTTTCCCTTAGAGTCGTAACCTGAGGACTTTTCTGTTCTTTAAAATTCTTTTAAAATATGTGAATCCCTACATAGTTGTCATCTGGATATTCCAGTATTTATTGAAGGATTCAATTGTTGGTGTACTCCTAGATGCTTTCTATTTCCTCATTCGTATAAACTACAGTATATTTGAAGATCTTTGTCCATAAGTCTTCTACCAAATGTCTATTTTCTTAGGATAAATACAAGGCAAATGACTGAATGGAAGAGTATGTATATTTTTCAGCCATCCCTGCAGTGTGAGAGAGCACGTATTCCACTTGCTTATCTCTGAATAGCAATAGAATGTGGCTTTTGACAAATCCCAGAATATCTGATCCTGGGTGTCGCTGACCTTCCCCATTCCCCACCCCAACTCCCAACCCAGGGGCCCAGTTTCGTTATGCATGTTGCTCTCGTCCTGGCAGCTCCTATCTGGACCTTCCCTTTGCTGGAACCCAACTCATGACGGTTTTAGGGGGAGAGATGACTTGGATGCTGGCCCTTCTTTCTCTTTAGAACTTTCTCAGCAATTGTCGATCTTTACTGCTTCCGTGGGTCTCACTGGGCCTGGCTTCCCACTGAATGACCAAACTATCTTCATCCTCCTCCTCTGCAACCAGAAAAGACTTTGTAGATGATCCCAACTCTACTTCCTACCAGCCACATGGCTTTGGACAAGTTCCCAAAACCTCTGTGTCTCAGTTTCTTCACTTGTAAAATCAGACAACTAATTGGTCCTACTTTGGGAAAGGCTTCCCAAAGGAAATTGTGGATGTTTTTGTTTGGTTTTAAAGATTTTTTAATTTATCTGTTATTCAGGAGAGACACTGAGAGAGAGGCAGAGATATAGGTGGAGGGATAAGCATGCTCCCCAGAGGGAGCCTGAGGTAGGACTCGATCCCAGTACCCTGGGATCACGCCCTGAGCCAAAGGCAGATGTTCAACACCTGAGCCACCCAGGTCCTCAAGCTGCTGTGGATGTTTTCCAGCCAGTGGCCATCAGCCAAGCATGTTTTCCACTCCAACCCCTGACTTTCCACACCGGAGCCCCCCGGTCTCCTCACTGTTTATACCACGGTACCCAGGCAACACCCTGTGGCCTGTCCTCTGGGCACTTGGCTGGCTAGAGCTGTGCCCACTCACCTCCTGAGTTGCACTTGGCCAAGTGGAACAGCAGCCCACGCTGTCTCTGGGAGAGCTCGCCCTGCTCAGAGTGGGGTGTGAGGAAAGAGGAAAAGGAGGAGGGCTCTGGGTTCCTGCAGCAAGACTCCTTCAGCCTTGAGGGCAGGACTGTGACCATTCAGCTGGGCAGAGGTCACTAACAGCCCTATAGCTGTGGGACACTGGGCCAGGGGACATGGCTTCAGGAGCTACAGTCACGTGGACTTCCTGGTATCACACCCTAGAATGAAACTGACCCACCCACACTCAGGGAGAGTGGAAAACACCAGAACCTTCTCTGCCCCCTCTTACCCCTGGGCCCCTGCCCTGGGAGCCTGCCTCTATAACATCTAAAACACAGGGGCATTAGAAGTCGAGAGCACTTGCTTTCCATGGCAGGCTGGCACCAAAGGGTGGGTGAAGGGCTACAGCAACCATGTCCATTTGGTTCCTTTTGCAGACCACCTGGCAGGTAACCCCACCCTTCCCTAGAAATGAAGATTAGCAGGAAAGGGGAGTGTGTGGACACTCAGTAGGTGCTCAAGGACGGTGATTTTCTTCTCCCACCCTTTCTCATAAAGATCTTTGCCTCTCTGGCTGTGGCCATAGAGAAAATGGCTGGGCTAGCTGAAGGTCAAAGCCACCCTTTAACCATGATCCCTGTGCTGGTTCCCAGTCCCAATATTCCCTTTCTCCTGCTACTAGAAGTGAAGTAATAACCATCTGTCCTTTGCCTTGACCTAGGGCTTGGTCATCGAGCGCCTGGGACGGAGACCCCTCCTCATAAGTGGCTTTGGGCTGATGGCCCTCTTCTTTGGGATCATCACCATCACACTGACATTTCAGGTGAGAGGATGTGACTTTCATGCCCTGAAGGAGGTCAGCATGGAGCCAGCCTCTGGCTTTGGTGCTCTGGGGCCTTGGCTTGGGAAGTTCATACTGTCTACGGACAACTCTTATGATATGGCATTCCAAGGGGCATCTCGGCTAGAAGCTGCTGGATGCCCTCAAGGAGGAGGGTTTAGTAACAGGTCCTTGGACTAGAAGACAGACACTGGATATATAGTCCTCTCACTGCCTCTAGTGAGCTGTCTGAACTTGGCCAAAATACGTCTCCTCTCTAAGCTTCAGTTTTCTCATTTATGGAATAGAGAAGACTGCTCCAGACACCCCTAAGATAACTCCTCTGGCTCCCACATTTTAGCACAGAGCAGCTGGAAGTGCCACACGAGGCACTTCCACAATTATCATATTATTGCCTGTGGGTTCCAGCAGGGGCTCTGCTCCTTAGGGCTCCAGCTCTAAAATGAGACTGTTGTCCCTATGCCCAGGGGTGTTAGGAGGATTAAATGAGAAAATGTACCTACAGTACCTGGAAGGGCACCCAAATGTAGGTTTGGGGGGATGGACTATGCTGTACCTAATCCTGGTGAAAGTGGTATTTTTCCCTTTTATAGAGACAGGAAACTGAGGCATAAATATAAATGCAGAAGCTGCTCAAGGCTGCACAGCTAGTAAATGGCAGAACTGGGATGAGATTCCGGGATCTTGGGGTTTCCATCAGCCCCCCTGTGCTGCTCACAACAGCCTGCAGTGACTGAGCACTTTCTTGGTGCCTGGAGCCTGTCTCAGCACCAAGTGAAGCATGAGGCAAGGTCACGGTAGCCAACAAATCTTTGCACTTTTCAAAAATGAATCACTAAGTGGAAAGTTGCACATGTTGATCATTTGCCAAATGTCTTAATGTCCCAAAAACCTCTAGAAAAAGGCAATATTAGCTGAGTGGTGCCTGACAGCACCTGTCCTTCAGAAAGGTGGTGCTACTGGGCACGCTGACCACTCAGGAGGCAGAAACATCTTCCTTGGGGGTGATGTACTGGCAGTGGCTCCTCCTTCCCAACTGCCGACCAGAGTTTTCTACCAGACAGGATGCCCCTGCAGGCCCCTCAGACTGACCAAGCTGGGTCCCTCACTGGTTGGGTGATGTTCTGGGGCAAGGTCTTTCTGCTGCTGTGGCAGACGTTTGGAAGGGCTGTCTGGAGCATGTGGGTCCCCCTAAGCCTGACTTCACAAGGTCTCAGAGCTTTTCCTTGCTTGGCTGCCCCCATCACCCTTTATCCTATGTCTCAGTGAGTCACCCTCTTCTATGTTCCCAGGGACCCCAGGGGAAATCCTGCAGTAGCACTTATCACAGGATTGGCTTTCCCTGTTGACTCATCTTTCTTCTCTAATACAGTTGTGGGAGCAGGGCCATGCCTGTATCATTCCTGTGTTCCCACCTCCTAGCCCAGTGCATGGCACCCAGGAGGAACCAAAAACAATCTGCCATATGAATGAATAGATGGATGGATGGATGGATGGATGGATGGATGTTGGATGGATAATGGGCAGATGGATGGATAAATGGATGGGTGGATAGGTGGATGGATGAATGGATGGATGATAGATGGGTAGATGATGGATTATGGGTGGATGGGTGAATGCATGAATAGATAGATGATGGTTGGATAGATGGATGATGGATAGATCAATGGGTAGATGGATGGGTGGATGATAGATGGATGAATGGGTGGATAGATGGATGGATGGTGGATGGATAGATGGATGAGAGTGAGTGAATGAATGGTTAGATGAATACCGGATGGATGGATGGTGGATAACTTAGTGTAGCAGTGAGCCATGCGGTGTACAAGAGCCTACAATGCTCCTCTCAATCCTAGATCCTCCTTCATCAAGAGCTGATGGACTTGGGCATGGAAGAGCTGCTCTCCCCATCTCTACCCATCACCCTCTACTCTGAACATTTGCTGCTCACTCCTGTGCTGTGCTCTCCTGTTCCTCTGTGCCCTTGCTCACATAGAACCCTCTCCTGGAACCTTTTCTCCTCTCCTTTTCCTGTTGTGTGATCCCAGCTCAGCCTTCAAAGGTGAACATAGTCTCCTTCCCTCCCTGAATCTCTCTAGATTGGGCTCACATGCCCCTTCTCCTCCCCCACATGCTCACCATGTCCCATCATTGGTGATACCATATTCTAATTATCAGCCATTCAGTCTGCTATTACAGGGGCAATTTCCTAGATATCTTTCCATGCCCAGCACTGAGCCACCCTGACCCTGCCAGACAAGTGACAGCCCCTTCAAACATATTTAATGCCTACAGTTAACTTATCTCATACCTATCAGGAGAGGAGGGGTAGAAATGTAGTGTTTCACACAATAATAGAGATTAAGAAAATTTTTTAAATGTGATAATGCCTATACAACTTCCCATATTGCCTGTTCAGACTACACACTCAAGCAGTGTTGGTTACTCATTTATTTACCACCTGCTGGATACTGAGGACACTGATAAATTCTTGGGAGGCATCAAATTCTTTCACCTCACATTTATAAAATAGGCAGATAGAATGGCTTGGGGGTTATCATTATCTCCATTTTATGGACCCTGAACTGGGACTCAGAGATGTGAAGTGATCTCCTCAGGTCATGCAGATAGATCAAGAAGGAGTTGGGGTGAGAACCCAGATCCTCTCTACCCCAGTACCTCCTTCCCTGCCCACACCTTTGCTCTTTCACAGGACTGTGCCCCCTGGATCCCATACCTGAGTATTGTGTGCATCCTAGCCATCATCGCCTCCTTCTGCAGTGGGCCAGGTAAGGCACACCTCCTTCCCCATGGGCACCAGTGAGCTGGGGTGTTCTCGCTGGGCAGATGCAGTCCAGGAGAGGCAAAGCCCAACTGGGAATGGAAGGGAAAAGAGAGTCCCCTACCTGTTTTAATGCAGTGCTGGCTTTCATTTCCATCCCACAGATGGTAGGTAACAGGTAACAGGGTCACCCACAGTTAGATGGCTGATAACATACTGCGACATCACAACTACAATTAACAGTTGAGAGCTCTGAGTCAGATACACAAGCTGGGATGAATGAGAGATACTCAAGTTGCCATCTGTGCCCATGGAGAAGTGACCATTTAGCGTGGAAGATATTTATGATATTAATAATAATGATAATAGTAATGTCTGAGATTTATTGATCACTGGGTGTGCGCTAGATGTGGCCAAGCACTTGGTGTATACTAGCTCACTTAAGACTCATGACAGCTGTAGAGAAGGCGGGGCTGGGAGCAACTTGCATGGAGTCAGCTGTGGTGGGATCACCTGACTCCCAGAGCCCTAACACCACCTTGCACTGTAGCTGCCTGAGGGTGTAGTCTATCAAGTGTTCTCAGCCTTGGTTTCCCCAGGACTTACTTCCAGCCCCAGCTCTGCTGTTTCCCTAGTAGGAAAGTCCTCTCCTCCCCATCTATTAAATGGCCTTGCCATTCCCTGGCTCTGTGTCTGTGTCCTCAGGGGCCCCCACCAGAGAGGGCCCCCTCAGCTCGGACTGAAAAGGGTTCAGGGCAGGGCTGACACTTGCATACAGCTGGCTGGCAGGTGTTGCTGTGGTTCTTTGTTTGGGTTTCTGTGTTGATGAAAACAACGCTACGTTTCTATCAACGCATAGAACTGAATTTCTGTTTCTCCCTTCATGTTGCTGCTTTTCATGGGCCTCATCTCATGTTCATGTCCTGTCACATCCGTGATGGATGAACAGCATCTGTCCCCAACTCAGGACAGCAGGGTGTTATAGTGAGAGGCAAAATGGGCTGCAGAATGACTGGGAGAGAGCATCAGACACACACACGTGTGTGTACACACCCATACCGTGTTGTGATGGTGATCAGAGGGCCAAGGAAAGTGGAAGCACCCTCTGGGCAGGGCAGCAAATTGACTGGAGAGCCAGGAGGCACATGTTGCCATTAAAATGATTCAGGGGGTATTTGTGTTCAGTCCTACAGGGCCCCGTCATCCCCTCTGTGGACGGCATTCATGTGGGTACCCCTGCAGGGGGGCAGCCAGAAGCCCCACACTAGGCCTTAGAACACTGGGGAGCAGACCAGAAGGGTAGCCTCTGCTTACAGGCTGGTATGGAAATCCCACTTGACACATCAGGCCCAGTGGGTCCTCTCCTGACCTCTTAATCTAAAATCAGCACCCACACATGTACATGCATGTGCCTGCCCACGCACAAATATGCACACACATGCAGATACACATATGTGTACATCCATAGATACATGAAAGTGCACACATCCACATGCACACATGTACACACACATGCATGTGTGTACCCTTCAGTTACACATGCGCACAGAGACACGTATGCACACTAGTGCTTTTTGGGTTATCATCTTCCATAACAGTTTTTCCCAGGAAGAACCATGAATGTTCATGCTATATGTCACTGCACATCTTCCTGTCTGCTTCACAAGTAGGCTAAATTGGACTCATCCACAAGCCCTGTGCTTTCTTGACCAAAACCACTCAATTTTGCCTAGTGTTTTGTCCCAAGCCCCTCACTCTTCCTAGGGTGGTGTTAATTTTACTCCCAATGTGGGCAAACATGGTTTCCTTCTGATCACAGAGCCTACTAAGTTTCTGGTGGTTTAGACTCTAAGCTCTACCTCAGGATCTGGGAGCCTCCAGGTGGTCCACCTGCCCTCCCTAACCCCAGATCAATGGGGGCCCTCTACCCTCTACTCTCCAATCCCCGCCATGGTCACCCAGCAGCCAGACTTCACCCACTACGAGATTGGCCAGGCTTTAGAAACTTCTCTTGAATTCACATTGACAATGTACATCTTAAACCCCAGGGGAATTACCTGTCTAAGGGAGGCAATTGCTCGGGTGGGAGATCATCTTAACTGGACAAGAAGAAGTGGATCCCAAGAGGAGCCTCACTGGGAAAATGTGTCTCAGAAATGCTGATAGATAAGGGGCTGAGAGACTCCCCGTTTTGAGGCCGCCCCTCCAGGATTAAGTGAAAAGGATATCCTCCTGGGAAAGAAACCAGGAGTTTGCCTGAGGCAGCTTCTGTGATGAGCAAATCAATTCAAGGAGGCTTGACAGGAAGTTGAAATTAGGTGAAGGAAAAAGAGAGAAACAGGGTAGGCAGTTTCCTGCTACATATTTTATCTGTGCGCATAACCCCGAGGCAGTGGCTGTGACAGCTAATAAATGAGGCACCATAAAAGAGCTTTATCTCTGAGGGAAACGAGATGCCACCAAAGCATTTCAGTTACAGTGTGAAAAATCTTATGATGTGGGGGCTCTGTGCCTGGCACCAAGTGAAACCCTCCCAGGGAGATTCCCATGCTGGTGGGGAGGACAGACACAACATGGAGTATGGTCACTGCTCTTATAAGGTCACTCTGCTCTAAGTGCTCCAGAAGGCTAGATAGAGCCACCCTGACGGGTATGTACCAAGTGCCTAGTGAGCTTGTGACCAATACAGGGCTCCCTGATCTATGATGTTGATTTAATATGCAAAGACATCCCACCCAGTTGCATTAAGTGGTCCAGAGCTTAGATGGGGGTCAAATCAGATGACTCAGTCCCCCTCAGAAGTTAGGAAACTATGTGCAAAGCAGAATAACAAGTAAATTAATTTCTAACCAAGCAGAAATCACTGAGTAGGAGCAATGGCATGTATACATTAAGAAGTTAGACCTACAAATCAGGAGCTATATCCTGACACCAAATCGGTGTGTGGCCCTCATTTTTGAAGCTTGCTTAATGACAATTAAATGGGAATGTCTCACAAAAGCAGGTTAAACAAGCAGTGGTCATTACTCAAGATACATCCACATCCCTAGAGTGTGTTTACACAGCAGGTGGGCTCTAACCCAAGTGAGCGCTGCTAATGGGAATTCTTCACAGTCCCATTGCAAGCAGGAGACCCAGCTTCCACACCTGTTACCATGCAGGGTTTGGGGAGATGCCCTTTATAAAACCAGCCTGTAAACTCTTAACTTATTATATAAATTTGAAATTAGGTCAAGGTCCGGCAGGAGAGTACTGTTGGCTGGGATTTTAAAGGGAATTGCATGAACATCCTGTTTACAGAGATGTGGGCACAGTGAATCAAGAGAAAAGATGTAGGCGCCTGAGCAACAGAAGTAGTGGGAGGCTGCCACCATCCCCTTGGGCCTGAGCAAGCATGGAATAGACTAGTTTTAATTCCAGTCAATTTCTCTGTAAGAAGAGAAATTAAATGCAAAGAAATAAGATCATGTCAGGTAAAACTAAACTTTGAAGCTCCATGACCTTATTTTGTATTTAAAATAAGACAAAAATCAGAGAGGGAGACCAACCATAAGAGACTCAACTCTAGGAAATAAAGTGGGGTTGCTGGAAGGGAGAGGGTAGGGGATGGGGTAACTGGATGACAGGCATTAAGGAGGACAGGTGATGCGATGAGCACTGGGTGTTGTATACAACTGGTAAATCACTAAATTCTATCTCTGAAACTAATAATACACAATTAAATGTCATTTAATTTATTTTAAATTCAAAAATATTTTTTTTGCTCCCACTCTCACCTCCAAGAACCAATTTTTATCCCAACTGAGAATGCATGATGTAGAGAAAGATATGGTTTCATGAAGTCTTTTTGTGTAGGGCACTCATCTCTGGGAGCATAAAGAGCAATAAGAACCATCCCAACCAGGAGCTTGGAGCTCAGGATTAGAGGCAGGTCCAAGTAAAGAAAAAGAAGAAATGAACCCTCATGGAGTTGGGAGATGATAGAAAGTTGAAGCTCAGAGACGTTAAGTGCTTTCCCAAAAGTCACACAGCTGGTAACCCAGAATTCTAGTTCAGGGTTGTGTCAGTCCAGATCCTGAGCTCTGAAGACCTTTAATAGGCTACCAGGTGTCAAAGAACAAGAGTTCCTGTCCCCTTTAAGGTCCTTCTAGCCAGCCTAAGAATCAAACTGGCATGAGAAAGATTAATAGGAGAAAGTCAAATTTAATAGGATAAGAAATCCACACAGATATGGAAATTCCAAAGACAGGCAAAATGAGGCAATGAATAACCCCAAAACCTAGTGAATTGAACAATGACTACTTATTACTGCTCCCAAGTCCGTGGGTTGATGTGCTGGCCATGCCACACTAGCCCAGGTTTTGCTCATCTCCACTCATGTCTGTGTTTGGCTGTCAGGTTGGCTGGATGCCAGCTGCTCCAAAGTGGCCTTGACCACTGGTCTGTCGTTGAGAAGGGAGACCTGGCCACATGTCTGTCACCACCAAGCAGATTAGCCTGGGCTTGTTTACTGATGGTAGCAGACCTACAAGAGAAGAAGTGTGCAAAACCTCCCAAGGCCCAGGCTTAGAACTCAATGTCACTTTGGGACAAAAACCAAGTGACAAGGCCAGCCCAGAATGAAGGTGTAGAGAAAGGAGACTTTACCTCTTATGGGAGGGGCTGCAAAGACCTGTGACCCTTTACAATCTTTCCAGAAGTTGTAACCCTAGAATAGGCAAGAGATGACAGTTATGGGCTCTCATCTTAGAAATATAGATAGATAGATGGATAGATGGATGGATAGATGGATGGGTAGATGGATGGATAGATAGATGGAAGTAGATATCATTCATTCATTCACCCATTTCACAAGTAGTTATTGAGTACATGCTTTGGAGCAGGCATCCTTCCAGGCCTGGAGATATAATGGTCACACACACACACACACACACACACACAATCTGCCCTCAAGGGAGCTTATCTTGAGTAACAGAGGTTAGGGTCCTACTGGAAGGATATGGCACACTCAAACTGGGGTAACTGGAGGAATGGTTGAAAACAAGAGAGAGTGTAATAGTAAAGGCAGATTATAGGGAAATATCAAAGACCTGATTATTTAGATGATCTCAGCTTACAACACTAACTTCCAGCATCCACTCCTCCACCTATTGGTCATGCAGAGAGCAAAACAGTTCACTGAAAGTTAATTCATCAAAAGTCAACACACTGAAGGTCAAATTGCTGAAAGCCAATCACACAGAAAAATAATTTGCTGGATTTTTCTTATTTCTATATCTATCGAGAATGTATAGAATTCTGTACAGAAAAGAATGATTTTTAACTGCTTTTATAGATTTCTGTGTTGTTCATTTTGTCTGCACACGTGAACTTTGAAGAATTTTCCTCTTTTTTTCCTTCCTTCCCTGTTGTTGTAGGTGAAGGTTTCTGGGGAGTGGGAAGGCACAGCTGAGTGGCATAAAGTATATTCTCATCCACAATAAGAATACATGTCTTTCTCCTGTTCTAAATCCATTTGGTTTCAGAGATTCATGTTAAAAGTAACCAGATTTGGATAGCAAGGATATGTCAACACATTTATCTTAATTTATTTTATTCTGTGTTTGGGAAACAAGAGTGTGGATAGCAAAGGTTCTGATGCCCAGAGATTAAGGTTTCTCTTAATGTATTCTCTTTTTTTCTTTTTTTAAAGAGTTTATTTATTTATTGTAGACACAGAGAGAGAAAACCGCAGGGAGTGGGGAGGGGAGAGTAGAGGCAGAGGGAGAGGGAGAGAGAATCTCCAGCCGACTCTCTGCTGAGTGAGGAGCCCCATGTGGGGCTCAGTCTCATGACCCTGAGATCATAACCTGAACCAAAACCAAGAGTGAGACGCTTAACCCACTGAGCCACCCTCGCGCCCTTCTTATTAACATATTCCTAATCATTCCTGCATTTTACATTTTTGGCTTGGCTGCATTGACCTTGAGCCCAACATGTGACCTTCCTTAGTCACTTCTTTGAGTCCTGCTTCCTAGCTAGGATGGGAGACACACTCCCTGCTGCCCCAGCTAACACACAGGAAGATGTGGGGCTCCAGAGTGGCCCTCTGTGGATGCTTTGGAACCTCACTCCACTTTTGCCAAAATCTACAGTGATTTGGGCAAAGCCATGTCCCGCTGTGGGTCTCAGTTTCCCTGGGGTGAAATAAGGGGCTGACCCAGATTAAGAGTTCTCTAGCTGGAAAAAAAAAAGGGGGGGGAGTTCTCTAGCTGGAAAAAAAAAAGGGGGGGGAGTTCTCTAGCTGGGCGGCTACCCTTCAGAACCCCCATCTGTGGTCAAACATAACCCCAGGGCCCCATGCAGGCCACTGGGCAGACAATAGGAATGGCATTACTTTTTAGATTTGATTTATTTATTCATGAGGGATGCAGAGAGAGAGGCAGAGACACAGGCAGAGGGAGAAGCAGGCTCCATGCAGGGAGCCCGACATGGGACTCGATCCCAGGACTGGGATCACAACCTGAGCCGAAGGCAGATGCTCAACCACTGAGCCACCCAGCTACCACCCAGGAATCGCATTTTAACATGTTTTCTGAATGATTCCTAAGCCACCAGCCCAGCCCAAACCACTCCTGTCTGTGGAAGCTTCCAGATGTAGTGACCAGCTCCATGACTGCCCAAAGACCCACACTCAGTGAACTAGCCAGACTGAGCACTGACCATTGATGTCTCCAGCACAGACCCTCAGGATGACAGTAAAAGTCACAGTGACAATGATAACAATGACAGTGTGAGCGGGCGTGTACCTAGTGGGCGTGTCAGGGTCTGTGCCGAGTGTCTGACTCCAGCCAGCTCTCTCAGACCTCACACCAGCCCCATGGGCAGACCACGGCTCTCCCACTGTGCGCATGAGAGAGCCCGGAGCCCACCCCCAAGGAGCTCTGCTCTCCAAGGTCACACCTGGCAGATGCTCCCCAAGCCAGCGGGAGGGCAGCACTTGTGCTCCGAGCTCCTGAGTAGGGTGAAGAGTGCACCCCCAGATTCGCGTCCCGTTGGAACCTCCGAATGTGACCTTGTTTAGAGATAGGTCTTTGTAGCTGTAATTAGTTAAGGATCTTAAGATGAAATCAGCCTGGATTTAGGGTGGGCCCGAAATCCAATAACTGGTGTCCTCTTAAGACGAGGAGAGGACACAGGGAGACACACAGAGGCGAAGGTGATGTCCAGTGACATGGGGAGAGTCACAGAACAGTGAGGACTCCTGGTGGCAACACCAGAAGCTGAGAGCCTCAGGAGTCCGGGAGAACGACCCCTGCCTGCCGACCCCCACCACCACCGACTTCAACTCTGGTCTCCAGAACGGGGAGAGAATACACTCCTGTTATCTCAGGTCACCAGGTTTGTGGTGATCTGTTTCTGCGGCCTGAGGAAACTAGCACGGCACCAAGTTAGCAGGAAAATATTCCCTTACCCCCCAGACAGCCATAGGGGCAGGGCCAGTGGGCTTGGAAATGGGGGGCTTGCATCATCTGGCACTCAACGCCAAGCAGGAGGGTGGCAGGCTACTTGCCCGACTGAGATGCACCTTCTGCTTATTCAAGAAGGCCAAAGCGAACTTTTAAAATTGATTATTTTCTTCCTTAAATTGAGCGCCTGCTCAGCTAGGTACTTTGGCTCATTCACCCTGGTCCTCACAGCACCTTGCAAAGGGGACACCGTATCCCCAGCGAGGACACCTCTACTCTGTGGAGCCTGCCTTGCCCACATCACCCCCTCCCTGTGCAGGTGGCCCAGCAGGACTTGAACCCACGTCTCCCCAGCTCTGAGGTCTCATCTTTCCTGCCATTCTCACCTCCTTCATTTTTCCAGACATTTCGTTTTCCTACTTATCTTTTTCCCACACTCTACGGCAGGCTTAATTAGTGAGCTTATCTCCTGAAACGTGAATAGGAACACGAGGCAGTGCTCTTTACGATTTCTCTGCCACATTCTCTCCAGAAAGGATCCTCCCTCAGAAGCGATCCCAAGCAAATGGTGCTCTGAGAAAGAATCTGAGCCCCCCAAAGTTTCACCACGTAAGCCTGGATTTTCAACAGAAGTGTGGAAAATTCTGGTCCTGCAGTCCCTAAAATGAGTGACGAGCTCCCAGCTTCTAGGCCCCCCTGTGTCTGCAGGCAGCCTCCTCCTCCTGAACAATCCCTGGGAGCCTGGCAGCGGGATCTGACACTTAACTGTTCCTCACAACCGCTGAGGTGAGAGCCTGATTCTCCATCTGAGGGTGTTCGTTTCCTGTGGCTGCTGTAACCCAGGAGCACAAGCAGGAGCCTTTAAGGGACAGATATGACAGATACGTGTTCTCTCACAGCTCTGGAGGGGGGAAGTCGGAAATGAAGGTGTGGGCAGGGCCCTGGGGGAGAACCTGTTGCATGCCCCCTCCTGGCTTCTGGGGCCTGCTGGCTTTCCTCAACTTGCAGCCACATCCCCCGTCTCTGCCCCGTCTTCACGTGGCCTTGTCCCCTGGTGTGTGCCCCGCATCCCTCTGCCTCCCTCCTGCAGGGGTACCTGTGATGCACTTAGGGCTCACGTTGATAATCCAGGGTGAGATCACGCACTGACTCACACCTTGTGCCATATGAAGTCACACCCTCCAAGGGCTAGGAGAAGGGGTGAGCAGAGCACCCCAGCACCCCTACCTGTGGTTGGGGGGTTTAGGATCCTACAGTAGCCTCCCTCCTCCTCAACTTCCTCATGCACCGCTGATCTCAAAATAGCTGAAGGAGCTCAAGAGCAGTGAACTAACCTTTGCTGGCCTTCCTTGTGCAACCTGCATACAGAGACATTGGCATTTCTGCTTCTCTTGCTTCTTGGTCCTGAGTCTAAGTGAAGCTCGTGTTTGAACATATTTGAACACCCTGTCACCCATGCAGTGGAGATATGAGCTAGATGTAATGCAGGTGCCAGGCAAGGAGCAGTGACCTCTGCTCAGGGGGGTCAGAGAGCGTAAAAAGGAGTATGTTCAGTGTCTAGATCTTGAGGAGTTAGTAGAATGCAATTCGTGGTCAGGGTGAGGCAGGGCTGTGCTTGATTCCTGTGGCCACCACTACAAATGACCACTCACTTGGTGGCTGAGAACCACATGAGTTTCTTTTTTTTCTTTTTTTTTTTTTTTTTTTGTGAACCACATGAGTTTCCTCTCCTATAGCTCTGGAGATCAGAAGTCTGAAATCATTTTCTCTGGACAGGATTGTTTCCCTCTGGCTCTGGCGAATTTGTTTCCTTGTCTTTTCCCACTGAGACCACCCACACCCCAAATCTTGTGTCCTCTCCTCAGTCCTCAGAGCCAACAGCATGGCATCTCCTCTTGTCCTTGATCTCCTGCTCCCTTTATATAAGGACCCTATGATTACACTGGGCCCTCCTGGATTGGATAGAATACTCCGGAAAAACCTCCCCAGCCCAACATCCTTAACTTAATCACGCCTGCAAAGTGTTTTGTCATACAAGCCAACATGTTCACAGATTTGGGGGATTCAGATGTAGACACCTTTGTGAGAGATTTGGGAAGGGGTGGAGGAATGGGACATTTGGTAGTCATGTTAAAACAGCCTTTAGGAGGCCAAGGGTAAAAGCTTGGGGTAAAACTACTTAGGTTTCTCATCCTGCAGGGAAATGGTGGTGGCCCCTTGGCCAGGGTTGCAGTGGAGGAAGCGATGAGAAATGGTAGATTCCAAATTACAGTAATATTGTAAGTTTTAATGGGAAGATTGCTTGAGCATGTTGGATGTGGGATGTGGAGCAAAACCAGAGCCAGAAGACTCCAGGAACAGTGCTTCTGTCAACAAAGGTGGTGAACGGGAGCAGATTAGGGGTTGGTCCTAGACATGATAGCATAAACATGACCATAAGCCATCCCAGGGCACCTGAGCTGACATGTATAAAGTACAGGCCCCATCACAGGGTGGCTGGTTCATAATCTGATGCCAAGGTGCAGTTTGGGATGAGGGATGTTTATCAGGGGCCCTTACCCATTGAAGGGAGCCATGGGGTGGGTAGTAGAAGACGTTGGGCTGTGATGCAGGCCCAAGGACAGCTCAGCCAACCCCATAGGGAGTCTGCAGCTGAAATGAGCCATCAGATCAGGCCATGCTGTGGCCCAGGCCTTTCCACCACGCTGTCTGCAGTCACTAGAAGTGGGCCACCCTGGGAAGGGTGTGCGCTGGGGCCAGGTGGTTCTCTACAACTAAGGCTGACCCTACTGGGACTGATGGCTGGAGGCATCTACTAACAGCACTCCTTCCCTGAAGCCTGATCAGGACAGTGCAACTCCATGCCTGTTATGCCCACATGCCCTTATCTGCAATTCCAAAATTCAGAAAAAAATAATTATTTTTCAGTTGTTTGGCACCAGAACCTGGCCTGAGCAGATGTAAGCCTCTTTGCTATCTTTTTGTCCTATTTAGTGAGACTCCTGATGATTCTTTCCTTAAAGATCTCTTCTTCCTCAGGCTCTGGGAGGTCTGTTTCCTACATCTTCCCCTACCTCTCTGGCCACCCCTTCTTTGTCTCCTCCCACTCTCATTGTCTTCCTGTTCATGGATGCTGGCACTCCTCAGGTTCTGCCCTTGGCCCATGCACTTCTCACTACAAATGCTGTCCCAGGATGGTCTTCTCCACTAATCGTGCCCTGTCCCTTCTCCTCTGGTGCCCCCACTCTACCTGCACTTCTCTCTCAATTCCAGACCCAGGCATTTACCTCCCTATAGAACAGTTCTACATAGAAATTGTATAGGATCCTAAAAACTGAACACGCCCAGTCAGAAATCATCATTTCTTCCCTAAATTTGCTTCTCCTCCTATATCCCCTTATTTCAATGTATGAAACCACCAATGACCTACTTGCTCTATAGGTCATTCTAAACTCTCCAAACCCCTCATTCCCCACTCCCACACAGGCACTGATTTTGAGGTGAGCTCAAAACACCATTGTCAATAGGGAAACCAACACATCTCAGCAGAGTACTGAGATGAGACAATTATTGTCATCACCACTACCCCACCACCACCATCACCATCACCACCACTGTCACTACATTATCATCACCATCACCATCATCACCAATACTGTTTATGGAGCACTGATGTTGGGCCAGGCACAGGGCTAAGTATATGACCCACATTGCCTCCTCTAAAAAGAAAGTTAGTTGAGACAGAAAGTGAGGCACTTGCATTTGCAACAGAACTGCACATGGACTCAGAGTCCATAGGCTGGAGCTGGTGGGGAAACAGACCTGAGGGGAACACCACTTCCACCTTCATTTCTTCTCTCACAGTGTCAATGACCGGACTCTCACAGGAACCAAGGGAATTGGCATTAACCTTATTTAAATTTGCATTTTCCCAAGTGAGATATAATTACGTGATCATGATTCAATTCTCTGAGGTGTCAAAAACAAGCTTCTAAAATGGAAAAATGGCCCACTGTGTGCACACACTATCCATCATTTCATCTGAAAGAGGGCAAGTTCCCATTGATGAAAGTACCTGAAGGATTTCTGCTCAGGTCCCCATATTAGGGGCAGGATGGCCAGCACTTAGGGGGATTTTAGGCAACCAAAAGTTGACCTTTAAGGAGTAAAAAGTGATATTCCCCAGGGAGCCAACATGAAGTAGGGAAGGACCTTGGCTCAGAGCCCCTCCCATGGGTTCAAGTCCTCAGGCAACCATCAGTGTGGCCTTAGCCTTCTTACATGCTCTAGTGTCAGTTTCTCTACATGCAAAATGGGTCTTGGATGTCCTGAGGACAAAGCAAGTGTGGATGTGGCCCTGTGTGCAGACGTCTAAAGGGAAATTCTTCCAGGCAGAGACAATAACTAAGGCAAGAACCTGCCTGCCGTGTTCCAGAACAATGCTGCCTAATAGAAATAAAATTCACACCATGAATATAACTTAAATTTTTCTAGTTGCTACATTAAAAAAGGAACTGGTAAAGTTACTGTTGATAATGCATTGTATTCAGCCCACATATCCAAAACATCATTTCAGCATGGAATCATTATATAAAATGTGTTAATGGGGTATTCCAAATTTCTTTTTTTATCCTCAGCCTTTGGAATTGGTGTGTACTTTATACTTACAGCACATCTCAGTTCAGCCTGGCTCCACGCCAAGTGCTCAACAACCACATGAGGTGAGTTAGTGCAGTTCTAGAAAGAGCAAGAACATGTGTGTGGCTGGAGGAACAGGAACAGGGTAGAAGGAAAAGGAATGGAAGTCAGAGCAGAAAGGAGATGTAAGACACCATTAGGTTAGCTGTTGGATCCCAGTGCAGTGGGAAAGTGTTTGGGGGGCTTATCGGAGGGCTGTTGGAATCTGATTTCTATTTCAAATGCTCCCTTTGACTGCTCTGGGTAAGAGATTGGAGGAGGTGCGCCCCAAATGTCCTCAGAGACCTGCTCTGCGGCGAGTCTTTCAATAGTAATGATAGTAGTAGTCGTAATAGTAGTAAAAGTGGTGGTAGTGGTGGTAATAGTAGTAATATTTGTGGTGGTGGTAGTAATAGTAGTAGTAGTGATGGTGGTAGTAGTGGTGGTAGTGGTTGTAGTAGTGGTGGTGGTAATAGTAGTAGTAGCAGTAGTGGTGGTAGTAGTAGTTGTAATGCGACAGTGAAAAGCAAGTACTTTCACACCTATCACCCTTTTAGATCAATGCGCCCATTTTATGGATAAGAAAACTAGGAGCCTGAGAGTAAGTAATTGCCCCCACACATCACAGTTAGTATCAGAGAAGGGACTGAGGCCCCTTCCCCTGGGCCACAATCCCTTCCCACCCTCCTGAAATGGCTGGTAGGAGGCAGAGGGGTCCCAGGAGAGGCACCCAGCCCTGCTCAGTTCTCTGCACTGTGTCCCTTCATTTGGGAACCATATGCTTTGAAATACTGTTTGCTAAGATGGTACAGCATGGGCTGTGGAGCCAGGTTCCTGCAAACTCGAGTTCCTGCAGGAATCTGGGGCTGTCTCATCAGTCTGGTGGTGGCAGATCTTCAAACACTGCCAAACACTGAACCAGCTCCCACCCATTTCCTTCTCTTGTGTTCTGGAAAGAGAGTAAGAACTCATTTCTGCAGCATGACACTGAGAGACAGGCATGGGCTTGGGGTCCAATCAGGCCACCCTTCTGACTACTTGTGACACCCTTGGAAAGTCACTTAGCTTCCCTAAGCTGCATTTCCTTGTCTGCAAAATGAGGACAGCAGCCTCCACCTTGTTTAGTGATAGGCACAGTGCTTGGCACACAGAAGGTGCTTCCTTCCCTGCCTCCCTCCCTTATCTTAAGGCATGTTTAAATGCACTCTATAACAACACAAATGATAAATTCAGAGTTCTAGAAAGAAATAATAAATGTTCTGATAGAAATTTGGTTTTTCACAAGCCTTCCAAGATGATAAATACATGATAATTTAGTGATGCCAGTACATGGCTTTCTGGGGAAAATTCTAGAGCCTCAGCACTACTGGCATTGGAGCTGGATAATCTCTTGTGGTGCAGGTCGTCCTGGGCATTGTGCGATGCTGAGCAGCATCCCGGGCCTCTACTGCCCAGCGGCCAGTAGCATCTCCTTTTAGTTGTAACAACCCAAACTGTCTCCAGACATGGCCACATGTCCCCTGTAGGCCGAACTTACATCATTCTGTAAGATGCTCATACAGGGTCCCACAGCCAGTTTCAGGCCAGCTTGTTTTCAAGTCTGAGCAGTTCGTTCACACCCTGTGCTCTTCTTAACCCTGCTCCACACCCGTGAAAGGCTCACAAGACAGTACCTAGCACATCTAGAACCTGGCCAGGCACATAGTAAATGTTCAGTAAACACTAGCTCACCTCCTCACCAAATCCATTTCATCCAAGAAGATTCTTAAGGTCCCACACTCCACAGTTACATCCCAAAGTGTTTATAATCAGAATAGGAAAGGAGCTTAAAATCTACTAGTGATCTTCTCTTGTGTTAGGATACCACACCGGCAGGGGTTTGACTCAGTAAGTGGGGGGAACAGGGGTCACTAAAACAGCAGAGGATGCTCTGCTCATGCTGCTCATGCTTGCTCGCATGCTGAGAAGAGGCGGGAGCTGGATCTTCAAACCCATCTCTTTGTCTTCAAGCCGAGACCTTTCGAGGCACCCTGTCTGTGTGAGTGGGGCATCTCTTAGACGTCTGTATTAGGTTCCTGTTGCTTTTGTAATAAATCACCACAAACCTAATGGATCAAATCAGCACATATATTATCTTAGTTCTGAACTCAGATGTCTAAATGGGTTGGCAGGGCCGTGTGCCTCCCTGAGGTTCCAGGGAGAATTCATCCCCCGGCTTCTCTGGTTTCTCAAGCCTCCTACACTGCTTTCCGTGGGTGCTGCCCCCCCTCCATCTTCAAACTTCTGTTTCTGTAGTAACATCTCTTCTTCAGACCTTGATCCTCCTGCCTGCCTCTCTCAAGGACCCTTGTGATGAAACTGAACCGCCTGGGTGATACAGGATCTTTGCCATCCTAATCTCCTTCACTTAATCCTGTCTGCAGAGCCCCTTTGCCCTGTAAGGTGACACATGTACAGGTTCTGGGGGTTGGGACACAGACTTCTTTGGAGGGAATAATTCTGTTATAGCCTCCTTCACGCTCTAAGTTTGCATGAGGGGAAATAAAAACTGAGAAGATGAAATGGCCTTTCCTCTCTTTTATGCCTCCCATGGGCAGCTTGATGCAGTCGACATGCTCCAGGCTTCACACTGACACAGCAGGTTCCCCGACAGGTCGTTCCCCCCCCCCCCCCCCCCGCACTCTGCAGTTCCGGAAGCCACGCTTGGAAGACATGAAAGTCTTCACTACATCAAACAAGCCTCCTGCGAGATAGCTGGTTCTGAGAGCACATCAAACCCAATGTGTTTTCCTGAGACAGTGGCAGCCTCTAATGGGAGGTCTTACCCGCCGCCGAGTCTCATTTATCAGACCCAGTCAGGGGGAGCTGGCCCATGCCAGTTCCCTGCCTTGCCCCTGAGCTTCTCCATCTGTGCACCCAACTTCTTTATTTAAATAAAATATGGGTGAGAATATAAAATCAAGCCTGTTAGAATTATGTCTGAAAGGGGCCCACAGGGGCTCGCCTTATGAGAAAAACAACGCCTGCTTTAGTGATGGATTTTGCCTGCGTTGGCTGTTTACAGTATATTTTTTGCTCTCTTACTTATTCTGTTATGTCCCAAATTAATTCATTCAACAAAAGTCTGAACACTTGCCAGGTGCCAGGTCCTGCGCTCCGTACTAAGGATGCAGAACTAGAGTCAGAGACATTTTCTTTTCATCTGGAGTTGATCATCTAATTGAGAAGACAGACACTCAGACTGATCATTACAGATCAGCCTGGGAAGTGTAAATATAGTGAACTTGACCGTCATGTCTAAAAGAGAGGAGTTGGAGAGGTCAGCTATATAGGTAAGTGCATTCTTGGTTTAGAAGTATTTACTGAGCACTCCGTACGTTGATCTGGGCACAGCAATGTGGTCTTTGTTCCCAGACCTTACATCTCACAGGAGTGGGGGAAGGGGCCCCCCAACAGTTGCATATTTATAGAACCCTGACTGATAAACTAAATAATACCTTAACATGAGTGACAAATGCTAAGAAGGGATAAAGTGAGGCACTAGAGTCATGGAAGGCATGGCAGCTTCAGTGAGGGTGAGTAGGATGGTCCTCTACGAGAAGCCAGCACTGGAGGCAAGAATTGGATGCTATGAAGGAAGCAGCCCTCTGAGGATCATGGGAAGGCTGTGCAAAGGTCCTGAGACAGGAACTTACCTGAAAAGACCAAAGGAGACCAGAGTGTTGTCAGCAAGGGAAGGAGATAAAGTTAGAGAGATAGCAGGGACCAGTGATGGAGGGTCTCACAACTCTCCTAAAGAGTTGGGACTTTCTTTTCTTTTTTATTTTTCCATTCAATTATAATTAACATACAGTCATATTAGTTTCGGTTGGACAATATTATGATTCAACAGTTCTATACATTACTCAGTGCTCATCAAGATCGCTGTACTCTTCATCCCCATAACCTACTTCAACCATCCCCCACCCGCCCACTTTGTTCTCTGTATTTTAGAGTCTGGTTTTTTGTTGTTGTTGTTGTTGTTGTTGTTGTTGTTGTTAGACATGTCTCTTTCTATTCTGTTTGTTCATTTGTTTTGGTTCTTAAATTCCACATATGAGTGAAATCATGTAGATATCTGTCTTTCTCTGGCTTATTTTGCATAGCATTATACCCTCTAGGTCCATCCATGTCATTGTGAGTGGCAAGATTTCATCCGTTTTATGGCTGAGTAATATTCCATTGCATATACACACACACACACACACACACCACCTCTCCTGTATCTATTCATCTATCGATGGACACTTGGGCTGCTGCCATATCTTGGTTATTGCAAATAATGCTGCAATAAGCACAGGGGTGCATATACCCCTTTGATTAACGTTTTTGGTTTCTTTGGCTAAAATGCCTAGTAGAGCAAGTACTAGATCATATGGTAGTTCTATTTTTAATTTTTTGAGGACCCTCCATCCTTTTTTCCACAGCGGCTGCACCAATTTACATTCCCAACAACAGTGCACAAAGGTCCCTTTTCCTCCACATCCTGGCCAATGCTTGTTAGTTCTTGTCTTTTTGATACTAGCCATCCTGACAAGTGCAACCTCTTTGTGGTTTTGATTTACACTTCCCTGATGATGAGTGATGTTGATCATCTTTTCATGTGTCTGTCAGTCATGTATGTGTCTTCTTTGGAAAAATGTCATTCAGGTCCTCTGTCCATTTTTAAATTAGATTACTTGGTTTTTTGGTGTTTGTGTATTTTGGATGTTCACCTCTTACGAGATATATAATTTGCAAATATCTTCTCCCATTCAATACATTGCCTTTATGTTTTATTGATGGTCCCTCACTGGGCAGAAGCAGGGTTTTTTGGTGTAGTCCCCATAGTTTAATTTTGCTTTTGTTTCCTTTGCCAGAGGAAGCATATCTAGAAAAATGTTTCTATAGCCAAAGTCAGAGAAATTATTGCCTGTGTTCTCCTCTAGGAATGTTATGGTTTCAGGTCTCACTTTTAGATCTTGGAGGCCTCGGGGATGCCTGAAGCTCCCATGGTGCACCCGCCAACCTCAGAGAGGCTCCCAGAAGGAAGACATGAGCTTTGAGCTAGGGCTTCAGAGATGATCAGACTCAGATTTGAGCTTGATCTTTCTCAAACGAATGAGTGCACAATCACCTGAGGTGGGAAAGGAAGCTCGTTGGTAGGATTCCATGGAAGAGAGCCAGGTTGACCTAAAGTCCAGCCCCCATTGGAAGGGCATGGCCCAAGAAGGGACAACATGATTCCTCAGAGGCAAAGCAAACAAGGGGCCTAAAGCCAGGTTCCAAGCCAGTCCTGCCTGGGAAACATGGGGCTCCAGTTCCTCTTTCCCTGTTTCTCACCTACTCATTTGTGTGTTGGCTAAGTCACTGACTCATTTCTAGATACTACCCTTCATTTGTTCATGTGATGGTTCACTCATCATCCCCCCTTCACTGAACACTCCCTCTCCAAGCACCTTTTCTGGGCCTGTCACTTCATTGCTCATAGATCCATGGGGATGATAGGCAGCATCCTTGGGGTGCCGGGGCTGTGGGTGCACAGAGGGAGGTGTCAGCAACCTGGCAGGCAGGGGACAGGTAGTGATGTGCAGTGAGTCTGAAAAGGTGGGAAGGAGGTTTTCAGGGAGACAGGGGGCAGAAGGGGTTCTCCACGGAGGAGACCACCAGGTATGGGCCAGGCTCATCGAGAGCTGTGGGTTCTCCTCCTCTGTTGCTGTCTCAGCTGCTTTGGCCCTTTCCCAAAAAGGCTGGAACTTCATGTTTTGGCCCTTTCCCAAAAAGGCTAGAACTTCACGTGGCAGGAGGAACCCAGGCTGTGGAAGTGGGCTGGCCAGGCAGCTGCGGGCCAGCTCAAAGGAAGATTTCTGCTCCCCACCCACAGGAGCCAGGCTGAGCGGAGCCCATGCAGAGGCCTGTGAGTCACAGCCGAGCAGGGGGGACCATGGCTGGGGCCGCTGGTTCCAGGGGGAGCTTTTAGCTCAGCGTTAATGCCTGCCACAGCAACAGGAGCTGGGGGCAGTGCAGATTTGAGGAAGACACCTGGAAAAGAAAAATAAGCTCATCCCACTGCTCAGAGAAACTCCCAAGAAAAGTCAGGAAAAGGCACAGAGCCTGATGAGGTTGCACATGCACAGAGTGCTTCAACTCGGCCACATGGCACTTGTTCCAGCTTCTCCAGGTCCCGTTTTAAACATCTGAATGTGGGCTTCCTTCTCTGCACTCCCTTACTCAGCCTCAGCACTGACGTGGCGGGAAGACCAGATGTCAAACCCTATCTCTGTTGCGTATTAGGGGAATGACCTTGGGCAAGTCGCCTCACCTTTCTGTGTCAGTTTCCTGGTCTGTTACTTGGAAATAACATTAGCTACCTGGAAAGAGTTTCAGGCACATGGGAATTAATCATGATGACCGCATACACAGCCACACTGTCAGTGCCTGGCACAGGAGGCTATTATTTTATTTAAGTTCATCTGGACTGAGAGGATTTCAATGGAGAGTCCAGTAGACCTGGGTTCGAATCCCATCTCTGCCACTGCCTCCAGCTGTGGGACCTTAGCTATGAGTTTTTACCTTGGGCCTCGATTCTCTCATCAGGAGTGTGCTCAGACTCTACCTGATAGCCAAAGCACCATCATCAATGGCACCCACTGACCCTGAAGAGGTCTGGGTTTGAAAACCAAATCATGTGTTGTCCCCACTCATCAATAAAGTGGGCCTGACAGCGCATCCCAGGGAACTCCTGGAAGGACAAACAAGGAGAATGCAAAAGAAAACTGCTGAGAAGCCTGCAAATGCCCAGCCAGCCCCACCCCCCAGCCCACAATAGGCCCACCCATAGTCACATTCGTGGAGGCATCAGACTGAGAGCTGCAAATAAGAAGCAGTTTCATGCTACCACAGATAGTCATGAAGACCATTTGCAGCACAGAACAGAAGTTGATAGAAATGTCCTTCTCCTTCTCTCTTGATCTCAGCACTGCTAATGTATTGAGCTGCCCACAAAGGCCACCTCCTGCTCACTGCAAGCGCCCGAGCCCCCCTCACATTCCAAGCCCTGTGCTTCCCCATCTCCTCTTCTCCTGCCCAGTTGTTTCCTACATAGGTTAACTTGGTCTCTCAGAAATATGTACAACTTGACATTTCTCTTTCCCCTGTCTACACAATCAACCCTTTCAAGCAACTGGGAAGTACTCAAGCAACTGGGAAGTACTCAATACCATTGGGGTGACCAGTCAGCCCTGAGAGTGCCTGAGACTGGATGTTCTGTTTTTAGAGTTGGGACAAGGTGGTCAGCCTAGATGTCCCAGGAGTTTTGATTATCAATCAGTAGGAGTTCAGAAAAGGGAAAGGCTGGTGTGGGTCTCAGTCTCGGGCAGGGCAGGACTTTGAAAAACTAGGATGGGTTTCTCTAGAAAGGGACCCTTACACAAGGACTCAAGGAAAGCAGCTTATTTGGGTGATGATCCAGGAGGTATCAGAAGGGGAGCAGACATGTAAGGTGGGGAAGGAAAGACAGATGAAGGAAGAGGCTCTAGGGATCAAGTTGCTTCCGTGGGCGAGCAGAGCAGAATCCAGCCAGAGAACTCTGAACAACTGTAGGAAGTACATGTATCACAGTCACTCTGATCCCAAGTCCCTATAGTCAGTCCTGGGAAGGAAGAGGTGTCAACTCTCCAGCCCTTCGGCTTGGCTCCTGGAAAGGCAGACAGAGCCCCCTCACTGGTGGTGCAGGCAGGCAGGGCATATGGGGCCAGCAATGAGATACAGAAAGCCCATGGGATAGAGGTGGACCACCACCCACCTCTGCTTGGCCATTCTAGGGTCTTGAGCCAGAGAACACCATGCATCCACAGGATTTGAGATACCATATAACCCAGGGACTGTGGCTCCTTCAAAGCTGTAGACCCAGTGCCCAGCACAGCACCAGCTCACTTCAGGGGCTCAGTAATTTGTGTTCACTGAATAGATAAACCAAACCATTCTGCAGCTGGGAAAACCAAGACCCAGGCTGAGAGTGCGCTTGCCTCCAGTTACAGGTGTCCCAGGGTCCTGGACCTTATTCCAGGCTGCCTTATCACTGCAGCACCCATACCAAAGACCCGTCCTTAGCCACAGACCCACACTTGTCTGTTTCAACACCCCATAGTGCCCATGCAAACAAGGAAGAATGTTAAAGCTTAAAGTATGCCCACAGAGAACTTACCACCAAGCCCTCTGACCTCTGTGTTCATTGGAATATAAGCTCCTGATCCCACTTAGTAACAGATCATCAGTGTGGTTAGCCCACCCAATAGACCATGTCACTGTGGGTTTGTCCCAATAGATTTTAATTGTGCTTTTAATTAGCTGTCCTCACTCATTAGGATGATTAGCTCCTCATTTTAATTAGAATTGGCAGAGTCAGTTTGGCTTTATGTGGCCCATTTGCTCCTAAGGCTCTTCAAAAACATCCTCTCTTCCAGAAACTCCAGAGTGGAGATGTTCAAACCTAAGAATTTGACGTAGAAGTCCAGATTAAAGAAATTCCACTAGAATAACCATTCCACTGTCAAACCATGCTAATTGGAAGTCAAGAGGGGACTCATTTTGTGTTTCAGTGGAGAGGAATTTGGGGAAAAATTTAACAAAGTCACACTCTTGATCCCATGCAAATGCAAGATAGAACCACCGAGGGCAGCTGTTAATGAGACTGAGAGGCACTAATTGTTTTTTTGCAAACATTTTCCACATTTTCCCAGGTTTTTTTTTTACATTCTTAGCTGCCATCTCCCAACCAGTGTCCCCGTCTGCCTCTACTCTCTCTCTGTGACCCTGGCTCTACTCTATAAGGGACCACTCTCCAGAGCACAGTCTCCCTCCTGCTAAAACTTCATGCCTACAAACTCCTGACCCCCCCCACCTCACCCCCAAGACAGCACTGATCCAGCCTGGGATCCAGCCAGCTCTGTATAGTCCTGTACAGACATGCCTCTGCTGCCCCCAAACAGACACCCTCTAAACCCACTCCCATGTGTCCTTCCCCTGATAATTCCTTGACCACGTAATGATTCTCCACTCCCTTAAAAGACCCATTTATTAATCGTTATTTCTTATTTATTCATCCATTCACTATTCAACAAACGTCCTTTAAGGAACACAATTTGCTATGGGGAAGGTGACAGTGAGCAAAAGAAACATGTTACCTGTCCCCAGAAAAGCAGGATAAACAAGCAAAGGAATAAAGAAATAAAAAGATAATGATAGTGACCATGGGAGGTATGGGGGGGGTGGTAAAGGGACCTCCATTTAGGCACACACTTGAGTCTCATTCCCCCTCCTGGAGGAGCCTCCCTTTCATTTCTTTACAAGACATGCTCCATGTGGGCAAGACCCCAAGCTTGGGTCAGGACCTTTGCTGGTTACCTGCCTGGACTGTAGTTAAGCTGAGAGGAAGGGAAGAAAGGTGCCATCGCATACAAGTCACATACTGAGGACCAGTCCCATGCTGAGTAAATTGCCCATATCCTGTGTGCCCTGAAGTCCCTCCGACGCTGGGTGCATTTCCAGCGGTGGGCACCATCTGAGCAGGATGGGAGCTAGAAACTCCCAGAAAGGACAGTGCACACAGCAGACAGGGCAGTTGGGAATTCTGAAACAGGGAGTCTCACTTCTCCTCTCTGGCCTCAGCCTCCCCATGTGGAAGGTGGGGATGGGGCTGGACACTTGAAGCCTGGTTTTGCAACATCTCAAAATGCAAAAGAAGCAAACTGCCTTTGCTCCCTCAGTTCAGACCAATGGCTTCTGATGACTTGTAGCTCTTCTTTACCTGAGATCAGCAATGTCTGATGCCATCTCCCTATGGAGTTTATCCCTCCCTTTCTAAAAGAATTTAAAACCCCACAAAGGGCAACCTTTTCAAGAATGTGGCACATAGGAGGTACTTGATACATTAACTCTTTCTTTATTGCTATAATTGCCCAAGAGAGATGTGGTCCAGGAGAAAGTTAATCTTATGGTAGGTCTGACTGTTTTGACTCAGTGGATTCCCAGGTGCTAAAAGCCCCGGAGGACCGAAGCAGAGCCTGCTCCTTGCTCACCGCTAATGTTCCAGTGCAGTGGCTGGCACATAGTCAATACTCAACAAGCACTTCAGTGATGGCATGATGGAAAGAAGGAGAGCTTTAACAGTTGATAGGATTGAGCCTTTACAGTGTGTTCAGCACAGTGCTTAATCACTCATTTGATCCCCAAAACAATGCTACAAGGTAGGCGCTGTCCTCATTTTATAGACGAGAAAATTGAGAGCCATCAATATGACTTGTTCATGGTCCCACAGGCTGTATGTGAAGAGTTTATCTGACTCCAAAGTCAGTGCTCCTGGCCACCAATGTGGCCACCTCATTATGGTAAAAATTTACCATATGCCAAGTAAGTGCTACAGCTGGCTTCACTGAGATGCCAAGTAGCTCATCAAGTGCCCAGATTACAGGTGGGGAAACTGAGACTCGCAGAAGGACCAAAGCCTCCCACCTTATTGGCCATGGAGCCACAAGTGCCCACTCAGAGTCAGGACAGGACAAGCCTCTGCCAGAGGTTCCGGGGAGAACCTGCCACATCTCCCATCCTTCCCTACCTGGGAAGCACACACCCAAAGAGGTGGACACCACCTCTGAGGGCTCAGACCTGCCTTTTCCCCATTTGGCTGAACAGGCATCCTCCAAGGTGAATAGCTTCCGGAGCAGATAGCCACCGCCCCAGCAGCACTGCTCCCCTTCCCACACCGAGTGCATTCTGGTGCCAGCTCCCTGCAAGCTGCAGGTGTGTGTTCTGTTGATATACTCCTGGTTGTCGTCCTAAAACAAACCTGCTTGGGAAACAGTGCTTTTGCCCTTTCTCCGGTGTCTCCTAGAGGATGGGCAGGGGAAAGGGGCTTTTCTCTGAACCAGAAGCTCCTGGTGACGGGTTGTGGGGCCTTCTGTAAGTCATCTGGCTTCTCTGTGCTTTGATTCCCTCAACTGCCAAGTGGATATTAGGATACCTGTCTCCTAAGGTAGTTACATGAACTCATCATGCAGACTAGTAGATTCTGACAATGCCCAGCACGGGGCTTCTAGTGCAAATGTTGGAGGAAAATGGATGCATGAACAGACAAAAAAAGACTAAGTCTAGTGAGATAAACACAGCAAAATATCCATGAGGAATTTTTAAAATTATTATATTAAATTGAAAAAATTTTAAAGGTATTTTTAAAACTGGTGCTTGAAGGGAAAATGTGTTTAAAGGATTGAGTAGCATATGGGCACACCTGTGGGGATGATAAAGGGGATTTAAGAGCCCTTATTAAAGGAGTTTTAAAATTGGTGGTAATGGTTCCATTAAAAGAAGGTAATGATATGAATTATAGAAAAGTTTGGACAGTTGACCTTTATTTCTTGTATACAAAAATGAAATACAATTTTATATTTTACCCAGATACCCGGCAAGAGCTAGAAAACAGAGGACGGGGGGCAGGGGCGGAAGGTGGCGGAGACTGCAGGCCATGTGCAGGAAAGCTGCCAGAAGCAGAAATGACAGAGATGCCTGCTGGAGTACTGCAGGTGCACATTGCCAAGCAGGTTCCATTTGGTCCTTAAAACAATGCCAAAGAGGTAGGGGCTATTGCTGCCTTCATTCTGAGCTGGGTTTTCCACAGTTTCCCAAGAGCCCCCATCTGGTGGCTCACCCACCCTCTCCGCACATCCTTCAGTTACCCACACTCTTACCAGCATTTCCTAGGATCCACTCACACACAAACTACACATTGGAGTCTGCTTCTGGGGGAAGCCAGAATAAGCTAGCCAAATAAAATAACAAGTAACGGCCAAATAAGATAACAAGGTATGTTGGCCTAGAGACATAATCGCTTGGGGCTTACTTGCAAAGCCTAAGCCATGCCACACTACTAGCCAGTGGTATGAGTCCTTGATGTGACGAGAACCCCATGCAAGTTATGCCAGGTACAGAGTGGAAGCAGTAGCATGAATCCACTGTCATCTTTTAACTGTTTATCCTTTTAAACTGAGAGGTACGGTCAAAAGAAGGCAGGATTTTGGGATGCCTGGGTGGCTTAGTTAGTTGAGTGTCTGACTCTTGATTTTGGCTCAGGTCATGATCTTAGGGTTGTGGGATCCATGTTGGGCTCCATGTTCAGTGGGGAGTCTGTGTCTCTCCCTCTCCTTCTGTCCCTCCCCCGGCTCATACTCTCTCTCTCTCTCTCAAATAAATAAAGAGGCACCTGGGTGGCTCAGTCAGTTAAGCATCTGACTTCAGCTCAGGTCATGATCTCTGGGTCCTGGGACCAAGCCCCGAGTCAGGCTTTACATTCAGCCAGGAGTCTGCTTGTCTCTCTGCCCCTCCCTACCCGACTGGTGCATGTTCTTTCTCTTCTCTTCTCTCTCTCTCTCTCTCTCTCTCTTTCAAATAAATAAAATTTAAAATCTTTTTTAAAATAAATAAATCTTTAAAAAAATTTTAATTGAGAGAAAGCAGAATTTTGAGTCTGAAGATCCAACTTTGCGTCCTCTTTTGTGGGGTAAATGGATTCACCCAAGACAGAACAAAAGAGAAAGTTTATTGAATGCACTGCAAGGGAGCAGCGGGCAAGACAGCAGAGGAGAGACTGTCACGAGGGGTAGTGGGGGCTATAGTATTGGGGGGGGAATGAGGAGGTTTGGGAATGTATGAAATTTTCTGGTTTTGACACCTGCGCCCAGGTGTAAGTAGCCCGTTGGTCAACTGGGGCCTATGGCTGTTTCAAGGCGGGTCACTTAGGGCACCTGTTTGCATTCAGTCCAGGGGTTACAATGGGCCCGTGTGCCTTGGTCAGGTTTCCATTGCTCAAGCCTGTTGCCTAAAAGTAGCCTCTGTGTCTTCCACTTACAAGTGGGACCAGTAACTTCAGCCCTTCCTCTTCTAGAGTCTCAGTTTCCTAATCTGTAGTGATAGTTTGTAACTCAGAGTTTGGTCATGAAGAAAGATCCGTGCAAAATCTTTTTGTAAACAAGAAGATCCGCAACCAGAGAATTTGGAAGAATTTGTCAAAATCCTTTACTAGAAGGGATTTTTTTTCAATTGCTCTTTAATTTTGAAACACATTATTATAAAATGAGTAGCAACTGCATGCCTACCACAAGAAATACTGATACCTTACCTTTAGAAAACAAGTTATCAAGAGATTTTAGGTAAATATGGTCATGTAATATGACCTTATTACAGAATCTTCCTCCCACAAATACCTAACCTGGGTGGCTCAGTTGATTAAGTCTCTGCCTTCAGCTCAGGTCATGATCTCAGGGTCCTGAAATCAAGCCCCACATCCATCAGGCACCCTGCTCAGCGGGGAGTCTGCTTCTCCCTCTGCCTATGCCTCTTTCCTTCCTCATGCTCCTCTCTTGCTTTCTCTCTCTCAAATAAAATCTCTTTTTTAAAGTTTTTTTTTTTTAAAAAAAGCAACAACCAAACAAACTTTACACAGGAAAAAAATGGCCAGCAGCAACCAATAAAGAATATTCTAGCATAGTACATTCTGTCTCAACCCTTCAGAAACAGCATTGACCAGGGAAGGGGATTCAAAAACCCCTAAGAGCCCTTACTAACACCCCTGATTTGTGGGGAAAATAGAGTGAGGAGGTGAGTCAGCAATCCTGAGAAAAGATACCTTCCCCCAGAGCTTCTCAAAAGGCTTCTCACTTTCCAAGACTTTTTTCTAATTTGAGGAGACCTGTTGAAGCCCACAGAAGCTGAGTGTACTCCTGACCTCTGGGAATGGACTCTGGTACACGTCATTTAAAATCTCAGAGGCTAGAATAGAACCCAGATGCTCCAGAAAGGCCTGCCAGCAGCCCCCACCCCATTTTCTCTACTCTCTACCTCCAGCATGCCCTCCATTCACGGAAAAGTACTGAAAGACATATTCATGCCTCAAACTGTGATTTGAAAGACACCCTGGAAGAAGATAAGAGAAAGTGTCAGTGATGAATCACCATATCAGAGAAGGTGGAAATCTGGATGGAGTTACTCACTCTATGTAAAGACAGACAAAGAGCAATGGCTTAAAGAATGTGCCAACATAGAACAAATAGAAGGAAGAAGAGACAAGGGATGTCAAAGATAAAGAAGGGAGAGATTGCCCAGAGCATGCAAAATCTGTGTGAAAACAAGAGGATAAAGTCATTCAGGAGATGAAAGATATGGAAGAGGGACAAAATCGATCCAGCATAAAGATAATAACTGTCTCTGGGGTAGAGCCCAACAAGTAGAACAGAAGAGTTCTAAGTCTGAGGTGGGGAGTAGATGGAGAATGGATCTATGCTTGGGAGGGACATGCTATGTTCTAAGAAAGACTATTACAGGGAGACCAGCACTAGACACATCATAGTGAATGGTTAAGTTAATAGTTTCAAGCAAAAGGAAAGATTTCTTCGGGGCCTTAGGTGGAAAAAGCCAATCATCTAAAGGAGAAATATTAGACTAGCTCTAGGCTTCTTAATAGCAACAGTCAATATCAATGCCAAGTACCAAAACAAGTGGAGATCATCTCTGGATAGGAGGTTTAGGGATGACTTCTGTTTCCTTTCATACTTTTCTATAGTGTATGCTTTCTTTAATTGTTAGAAATGGGTAAATATTACTCATGACAATCAGAAAAATATAGTAACACTATTCTCATCTGGAAAAACAACACAAAAATAAAGAGCCTACCAGAAATCCCTTCTGTTTTTTGTTTTGTTTTGTTTTTGGTTTTGTTTTTGTTTTTCATGAGAGGCAGAGACACAGGCAGAGGGAGAAGCAGGCTCCATGCAGGGAGCCCGATGTGGGACTCGATCCTGGGACTCCAGGATCACACCCTGGGCAGGCGCTCAACAGCTGAGCCACCCAGGGATCCCATCCCTTCTGTTTTTATATCGACCCCATTCTTTCTCATTTTACCGTGGATTAAAGAAACAGTGAGAGGCTCTTAGGAAACTAAACTATCAATGCTGGCAGACAAAGAGAAACAAACTAATTCCAGGATTTGGGAGGGCATTCAAATAAAACCATGAAGACTTCTAAGTTCCCTTCCCATATTTAAAAAATTATAAGCATCTTGGTCTTACTTGCATCACAACGGATTCGTTAAGACTCACAGTGGCAGTCACTCACCCTTGAGGAGATGGAGTCTCACTGGTGGTAGGATTTGAGGAAATTAGTTTCTTAGGCCTCAGTTTTATACATTAAATGGGAAGAATAGTAGTCATAGCTATCACATAATTGTGGTAATTAAATGAAATAAATCCCTGAAGAAACAAAGATACATGCGGGGAGGCAGGTGTGTCAACATTCTCTGCGTCATTGTGAGCTGACGTGCCAGCGTCAGAAACATTAACAGAGTTATCCACAGATGCTTCCAAAACACACCTAGGGAAATCAGGGAAGGTGAAACACCAGCCTTCAACCCTGTTCAGGCTCCACATAGCTGTGAACTCACCCCCAAGGATATGCTGCAAGGCTCACAGCAGTGTTAGCTGTCCACCACTGTGGGACCACCCCAGTGCAGTCAACAACTAAGTGTGTGACACAAACACTTTCAACAACATCTGCTCTCTACAGACCTAAAGGCTGGTTTTAGCACATTTCAATGTGTAACCATTGTTCCTGCACAGTTTGATAGATACCTTCAAGATATGGAAAGTCTACTTTCAGTTAACAGGGTATCCAATCTTTTCAAAATCAAATTTTGAGTGTCTAATTCAAGTAAGTAAATATCGATCAAGTATCTACTCTCTGCCAAGGAGACCAGTGGGGAGGCTGCCTGCCCTGGAGGGCTCATGGTCTGGTGGGGATTGGAGGGACAGTCCCTCCTGAGTCATTTTGACGTGTTTTAGTCCAAGACTTGCTGGCAGATTAAAGGAGTGATAATAGGGAAAGCTCTGGAGAGACAGGCTGGAGTTATCCCAGCTCTGTGACCTTGGGCTGCGTGGTTGAACTTGATGATGAGTGTTGCGGTTGTGTCCAAGGCTCACAGTGAAAGTTTTGCCTCCTTGGGGTGACGTCTCTGAATTCTTCCCCTTTCTTCCATCCCTGCTGCCACCACACAACCCCTCTACACAACCATGGCCTCCCTCCTGCATTGCTTGGCAGCTTCCCTGCAGCCACTCCTCCATCCTGCCAGTCCCCTCTCCAAACAGCGGTAATGTCTACGAAATGCAAGCAGATCACATCAGCCCCTACTTGAAACCCCACATTGGTTTTCTTCAATAGTAGATCTCTCCTTGATCTATAAGAGGCTGCTTAATTGGTCCTTCTCACTTTTTCTGCTTCACACGGTTCCTCTCTCCCCTCGCTCAGCTGTCCAGACAGAATGGTCTCTGCTCTAGACCTTGACCCAATCCCTTTCACCTTCCAGGACCTCTGCCCTGCCATCCCTCCACCCAGCAGTCTTCCCCAAATCTTAGTGAGCTGTGTCTCTTCCTTCAGGTCACATCTCTGCCATCACCTCCCAGAGAGACCCTCTTGGCCATTACAAAAGCAGGCTTCCCGCATTGCTCACTGCATTCCTTCTATGCTTATCACATGTTGAAATTACTTATTCGTTCACTTCTTTTTTGATAAACAAGTCATCTTTCTCCCCACCACAACCAGATGAGGGGATTCCATGAGGGCAGGACATTGTCCCTGTTGTCCACCACTGTGGGACCACCCCAATGCAGTCAATAATCATGGTCGGACCTTTCAGTGTCTCCTTGGAGTCTGGTAAAGGTCCCTCAAGCATTCCACTGTCACTCCCCTTGTCTGTGGAATGCCAATGTATAGATCTGATTGGCAGAGTGAGAACCCCATTGGGGGAGGGTACAAACAGGCCTCCAGTGGTCATGCAGAGCCCCAGGTCTGGGGTATGGGCACAGGGCCCAATCCCAGGTCTCACTGAGTACTAGAAGAGGAGACTGTCAGCTAGGTGTCGTACCCTGCAGACATTTAGAAATGTGTGCAAGCAGTTCAGGTTGCCACAGTGACTAGGGGAGCTCTGGCATCTAGGAGGTGAGAGGTGACAAACATCCTGCAATTGCACAGGACAGACTTCAAAATAAAGAATTCTCCTCCTTTAATGCAATCACATTTCTACTGAGTAACCACTGCTGGGGTGATGAGTGGGGCCACCACATACCCAGTCACGGGAAGATAAGGAGGACAGAATGATAGTCAGTTGGGCAGAGGCTTCCATCCTTTCAGGCAAGGATTAATGGGGAAAAGGGCTGGGATTTGGAGATTGTACTCCCAAGCCTGAGTTCTGGCTCTGCTACCCAGGGGTTGGGTAATCTTGGGGAAGTCCAGTGACCTCTCTGGGCTTCAGTTTTCTCATCCAGGTACAGCTGCCAGTACCTGACACACTGAATCAGTAAATGTCAGTTGCCTTGTAAATCAAGTTTGTACATATTATACTCATTTTGTAGCGGATTTCAGCTTGATTCAGAAAGCATTTGGAGAGCGAAGAGGATGACTCACCTCTCATTTGGATGGGCCAGATCAGGGAGATGGTTTGTATACTTTTAGGAGTCATGGGCTAACTCCAGCATCCATCCTTGAGACTGTCACTCACCCAGGCAGAGCCGGCTCTTATGAAGAGGGTGCTACCCTGCCGTCGGAGGTGGATGCTGGCGGCATGAACTTCTCAGTGTGATTCACTCTGTGCCCTTGCCCTGACATTGCAGGGGGCATCCCATTCATCCTGACTGGCGAGTTCTTCCAACAATCCCAGAGGCCAGCTGCCTTCATCATTGCGGGCACCGTCAACTGGCTCTCCAACTTTGCTGTCGGGCTCCTCTTCCCGTTCATTCAGGTATGACTGACCCGTGGTCCCTTGCCCACAGGATGCCCTCTGATTCGGCAGCCCTCTGCGTGAGGGGTGATCCGCAGAGCGGAGTTGAGTCTCTCAACTGGAAACTCACACTGTTGGCCGCAGGAAGGCAGAAATGGGCTTTGGCTCCAACCCTGAATCCTCTTTCTCCTGCCTGCACCTGCCAGGAGCTGCCACTAAATGCAAAGGACTGCCTCATTGCCAAGGGTCTGCAAGGAAACCTGGGTTAGAATCTCAGACCTGCACTTTCACAATGTGCTTATCAGGGTGTTAGGCAAAGTCCATGTTAGAGTTACAGTGCACACCGCAACATGCCATGCATAGGACATCCTCGTTGTCATCCTCATAACCAAGCTCATGGGGTCGCTGTCCTAAGGGTGACCAGAGTGGACAGGAAAATGTAAACTTGGGAAATAGATACAAGTTCCTTTTGTGTAGGTGAAGAATCTATTCATACATGCTCGTTTATTCAGCATGTATTTATTGAGTCCCTGCTCTGTGCTGGGCACTGTTTCAGGCAGTGGGGATACAGTGGGAACAAAAACCCGTGTTCTATGGTTCTGAGCTAAAAAGGGAAGCAGAGACCTGAGTGAAGTGAAGCAGCCCAGGAATGGAAAAGTCCAGGCAGAGAAACAGCAAGTACAAGGGTCCTGAGGCAGGGCCATGCTTGGCCTGTATAAAAAACAGCAAAGAGGCCAGTGTGGCTGGAACAGAGTGAGCAAGGAGGATGAGGAAGGCAGGGAATAAGATCAAAGAGTTCTCTGGGAGCAGGAACACAAAACACAAGGATTTATTTATTTATTAAGGTGTTTTTTGTTTTTTATTATTCATGAGAGAGGCAGAGACACAGACAGAGAAGCAGGCTCCCTATGGGGAGCCCGATGTGGGATTCAATTCCAGATCGTGGGATTCGATCCCAGATCCTGGGATCATGCCCTGAGCCAAAGGCAGACGCTCAACCCGCTGAGCCACCCAGGCATCCCAACAAGGATTTAAAAGTGGGCCCCCAGCTGCATTCCAAAGAGGGTCAAGCTTCTCTGCTCTAATGCCCCCAGAGCTCCCACTGCCCATGATAGAGGTGATGTCAGTGGAGGTGAGAACCCATCAGATGTGAGAGGTGAAAACCCACCATCCCTTCTCAGGGCCTATTTCAACTTTCTCGCCTTCCCCTCAGCTAATAGTCTGCCTATTAATTGACTAGCTTCAAGCCCAGCATGTCGCAGAGACTCTGCCACAAGCGTGGCTGAGTCCAAGGTCAGCAGCCCCGGCCACAGGCCCACGTGGTGGTTACTCCTGCTTTACAGAGCAGTTACTCTGTGCCACGTCCCCTGCACGTGGCGTGGCTTTTTCTGTGCTCAGATATCCATGCAGCCCTGAGCTGGGGTGTCCTGTCCTTCTCACTTTGCTATAGAGAGGCTGAGGCTCAGGGAGCAGACACTGTCAGCCTGAGGTCCTGCGGTCACCATCCAACCCGGCCCCTCTGCCCCACAGCCTCTTCCTGGTGGACATTCTCTGTCTGTCATTCATCAGTCTCCAAGTTAGAGGCTGACTCTCCGTGTGACTTTTACAGCATCTCTGACCATCTTAGCTACAAGCACCCTGCCTCTGAGCGTATGTGCCTTGGGGGCTCCTTGGGCCCGACACCCAATTCCTCCCATCCTCGGACACCTTCAGCAGCAGGGCCAGAACATAACAAGTAGTCTTTTCAATTGACTTCAACCCTTAAACAGTTTCTTCGTCTTTGGTTCAAAGCCAGCAGAGCCAGGAGTCAGTAAAATATTCATTATTATGGGGAAGGCAAACTTGAAACCACTCCTTTGTCAATGCACATCCCCCTACCACCCCTATAATTTAAGTGGAGAAACTCTAGAGCCCTCACCTGGCCCAGCACTAAGCTTTCTATGTCATGTACCCTCACACAAAACACGCCATCTCCCTTTCCTGCCGCAGTTTGGGAGTGGACGGCACAGACGTGCACGGTGACACTGGCATTTGCTGAGCGCTTGCTGTGTGCCAGGATCCTCTCAACCCCTGTCAATGCTGGGAGGTCATGCCTTCGTGTCTCCCTTGTACTGACCAACAGACTGGAGCTCGGAGAGGGGCAGCCAGTCCCCAAGGTCACCCCCGTGGGAAATGACAGAGTGGGATTTGAACCCAGTCTCTCATCCTCACCTTTAAGACAAGGTCATACAGCAGATGATTTCATCCTACACGTCCATTTTAACTGGGCTTGAGGAGTTAATTGATGTTTAAACACACACATGCACACACATAGGCACACAGGCGTGCTCTCTCACACACAGGCACGCATCTCAGAGAGGTCTCCAGCGGATTGGACTCATCTGACCTTTATTTCATGTTGTTGATTTGGCAAATCACAGCCCATCCGTGGCTTCTCCCAGACAGAGAAGTCCTGCTGCCTCTGCCTTGAGATGCTGCCTCGGACTCAGGGTGCGGGGTGAGCGGGGGACAGGCTTGTGCTGAGTCCTGGGAAGCTGTGCTACCCCCGCCTGCACAGCTGGATTCCTCGTCAGGGAAGGGGCGAAGGAGAAGACAGCGACCACGCCAGAGCAGGTCCACGTGCAGTCACACCATCACACAGAAGGTCGTATTACCACCACGTGTCAGTCAGGATGGGTTGGGTTTGCTGCAGGAAGAAACAGCCCCCACATATCAGTGGCTTTAAATCACCCAGGATTATGTCTTACTCATGCCAGGTGTTCATTGCAGGGGGTGCTGGAGCTTCTGTGTCCAGCTTCCCGACTCAGGTCCTGCAGGTCAAAGGCATGTGGCAAGCCTCATACCCATCCATTAAGGCCATGACCTGGCAGCAACACAGGTTACCACTGTCCAAATTCCCATGACTGAAAGCCACACCTTACCCCAGGGGAAATGCAAACTGCCTCATGTCCAGAGGGGAAGAGCCAGAAATCTTGTGTCCTTCCCTAATGATGGCCATAGCCCAATCTTTGAGGAGGGAAGTCAGGCTCAGCAGGCTCAGGACACTTGCCCAAGGCTCTGGACCAGTGAGAGGAAGATCATGGTCACCCCCATGGATGTCACCCCCATGTGCCCTTTCTTGGCCCACAGGGCTATTGTGTGTGTCAAACGTTTTGCACAATAACCCAGTTTCTGAGTCTCGACCAGATGTTTAGGGGATCATGTTCATTTCAAGTGACTCACTTCCAGCTGAGTGTCCAAGAGTCTGGGAGGTCTCCGGGGCCACAGCTCTTCCTGGGACACCCTGTCATGATGTGCTGGAGTATCTGAGGGACTCCCAATGGTTAGAATGTCCCTCCTGCAAGAGCCCCAGGGGAACCCCTGAGCATGCTGACACTGTCACTGTGATTAAAAATGCATCCATTCACACCATAGGCATGATCTCATGTGCCAGGATTCACAGAGTTAGCCCGAGGGCCTCATGGAGCCTGGCCTGGAGCAGGGGAATCAGATCAGTGCCCAGCTCAAGGGCTCAGGGCCAAGAGGCATGCCCCCTGCTCACAGAGCTGAGGCCCCCATGCACACACGACACAAGGCTGCATGTCTGTCTTTGAACACCCAGGCCAGTTGTGTCCTCTCAGTTGTGTCAAGGGCACAGGAGTCACAGGAGAGCTGTGGGCACCCATCCTTAGAGGCTTAGGTTTGGGGTTTGGGGCAAGGCAAGGAGAAGTACAAGGAGCAGCAAAGAAAGAAAAGTGATGGGGGAGGACCTAGGAGGCAGGTCTCTGACCCCTGAGCTATTGGGCTCAGATCTGGTCACTGCCTTTGGCATTTTGAGGCTAGAGCTGGACAGATCTGCGGCTCCCACACCAGAGAGACCACCTGACCTTGGCCTTGACCTTGCCTGGCAATGTCTGCAGCCACACAAGGGACATGGGCCTGTGGTCGGGGGAGCCAAGGATGGATGGATAGAGAGACAGACAGACTGATGGATAGCTAGAGGACTGGGGGAGGAGAGGGGACAGCTTGACTTAAGGACGCTCATCCAAAGCTTCCACCCAAATTAGTCCAGAGGTGGGAGGAGGGCATTGCAGGGCAGATGGATTGAGACCCGCACTAAGGATAAAGGGGAGAAGCAGAAAAACAGACGAGGGAGGATCGTTGCCAGGTCCAGTGACAGGTCAGGAGGCACGGAGCCCCGGGCAGGGGAGGGCTGGGGGGAGACTGAGGACAGATCAGTGCCACCCGCCCTGCCCCGCCTTGGCCCCGGAGCCCTGCGGTAATGCATCAACTCAATGACATGACCCCATGGCATCATTTCCCTGGGCATCTTTCTGCTTTGCATGCCAAGCCCCAGAGCAGACGTTTTACGTACATTTTCTCAGGAGTCCCGTGCAGGGTTCATGACGTCAGTCAGTGTTTGAAGACGGTGACTGGGTCCCTCTCCGGGGGAAGAACACAGGGCCAGCCCTCTGTGGAGACAGTCACTGACACTTTTCCCCTTCCTCTCCTTCTCCTTTTCCTTCTACTTATTCCCCCTCCCCCTCCTCCCCTTCCTCCTCTCCTCCTCTTTCCCCCTCCTCTCCTTCCTCTTTCCCTGTAAAGTTACAAGGGGATTCTAATGACCAATGATGCAGGCTCATCACAGAGACTGTAAAGTGGTGAGGCCAGGCATGTTCATGGCTTAATGACACCGTTTCCTTCCTTTCTTCCAAATCTACGTGATTTTTCATATGTATAAAAATCAAAACCAATTTTTTTTGTTTGGTTCTTTTGCTCTTCTCACCTGGCATGATATCGTGAGCCTGTGGGTATTCCCGAGGCAGATTCCCTCTGGAAGCCAAGCTCCTGGCAGCCAGGGCATCTACAGGGGACCACTCAGGACACCTGGAAGGTGCGATCACTGACTCAAGCCCAGCACCCTTGCTGGCCACCCTGACGGAGACACTGGCCAGGTGTGGCCACATTCAGATTTTGTGACATGTCGGCCTCCTGACCCGGGATGGGGAAGGTGGCAGGGATTTGTTTCCTTTCTGGATGGGGGCTTTCCAGGGCAGAGGCCAGGCTCAGGGGCTTCTGTTGGCCACAGCGATGGCACTAGAGAAACACGGGATGTACAGGCTCTAGTTTGCACCCCTGCCCACCCAGACCCTCCCATGGGCACAGCTTCTGCCCCTGCAGACTCCACAGAGGACCATCTCCCTTCCCCAGCCCCTTCCAGAAGTCATCTCAGTGACAACCCAGAGCCTGAGTCTGCTTGTGCTGCCACAACCAAGTACCACAGACTGGAGCTTAACAAACAGAATTGTGTTTTCTCACTGTTCTGGGAGCCAGAAGTTGCAGATAAAGGTCTTGGCAAAGTTAATTTCTTCTGAGGCCTCTCTCCTTGGTGGTGTAGACAGCATCTGTTCCCATGTCTTCACATGGTAGTCCCCCCATGTGCATATGTGTCCCAATCTCCTCTTCTTATAAGGACACGAGTCACATTGGGGCAGAGCCCATCATAGAACCTCATGTTACCTTAATCCTCTCTTTAAAGACCCTCCCTCCACGTGTAGTCCATTCTGAGGTTCTAGGGGTTAGAATTCCAACATACAAATCCTGGTGGTGGATATAATTTGTCTCGTAACAGCCACCAAGTGCAACTTTGCAAGCATCTTGATCTTTTCATTTTTTTCCAAAATGTGTCATTGGCAAATGTATTCCAGCCCCCAAGCAGGGATCTGCAAGGAGCCTGGACTGCTTCCCCAGAAAACACATATCAGAGCCGGCACACTACAGACAGTGACATGACCCAGAACTTCCACATCAGCAGGGGGGCTTTGAGCTAGGCCCTTGACTGCTCCAAGCCTCAGTTTACCCATCTATAAAATGGAAAGATCCTCACTCTTGCCTCACCCATGGGAACGGAGCATGCTGAGGTCATGAGCAGACACTGGGGGCCGCCTGCCTGGACTGCCTCACTGGTGGTCCCAACCACCCCATCTGCAGGTCGACCTCATGGGTCGCATGAGGGCTGAGTGAGTTCACCCAAGTGAAGTGCCAGTAGTACGTGGCACAGAGCCAAACACCACAGAAGCACTAGCAATTGTTGTCACCTTCTTGGACTGGGATAAGGATCAAAACGAGCCAGGCTTCTGGGACAGATGCTGCTGGTGCCGCGTCCACATCCACTCACCCTGACCTTCTCTACAAACAGCTCAGAATCCTATCGCCAGCCCGTGGCCTCCCTGTGCTGGGCTTGCTCTCAGCCTGTGGGAGGAAAAGGCAAAAGGTTGGGACAGCCCGCAGCCGGTGGGGTCAAAAGATAAATACCCAGCTTCCCCCTCCTCGTATGTGTGGGGACAACTCTGGTGTGTGGTCTGTGTCTCCCAGAGACCCCAAGAGGTAGCACTGAGTTCCAGCTGGACACATCCCTTTCTGTCTCAGTCTCCAGGGCTGCCATGACCAAGCACCACAAAGTTAGTGGTTTACAGCAATAGAAATGTATTCTCACACAGTTCTGGAGGCTAGAAGCACAAAGGCAAGGTGTCGGCAGAGTTGGTTCCTCCTGCAAGCTGTGAGGGAAGGCTGTGTTCCAGGCCCTTCCCTGAGCTGCTAGTGGCTTTCAGTTCCTTGGCTTGTCTGCATCACTCCGATCTCTGCCTCCGTGGGCACATGGCCTTCTCCCTCTGTCTGTCTCCACGCCTCCTGTAAGGACACCAGTGACCAGCTTTGAGGCCCACCATAGTCTCGTATGACCTCACCTCAACTTGATTACACCTGCAAAGACAGTCTCCAAGCAATGCCACATTCACAGGTCCTGGGGTTAGGGCTGCACCATATCTTTTGGGGGACACAACTGAACCCACAACTCCTTCCCTGTCCAGAGTGACTGACTCATTCCAGTTTGCCAAGACTATAAGCCCAAGACTATAAGTCCCACATCTCAGAAAACCACCTGGTCTGGAGCAGCCCAGGAGACTTGGTCACCTCCTCTCCTGCTCAGCCCCTCCCTGAATCATCTCCCACATTAGTTACTTGCCCCCGTCTGAGGCTCTGTGTCTGGGGACTCCCTGCCTGGGGCAGTGCCTATAACACTAGAACCATCTCCAGTACAGAATAGCTTGGTGACTAGTAGCTGCTGTAGCTGTTTGTTTTCCTTAGTCCCCTTATTTGCCAGGCACTATGTTAGACATAAATGAGACATAAGAGAAAATGCACAGACTTTGATGTCGGACAGCTTGACCTTGAATCCTGACCACACCTCTCGGCAATTAGGTGAAGCCCATGCTGGTCGAATTTGTCAACTGTGACTGCTCTCTGACCTGTGATTTTCATGTCTATATAATAAGAGAATTGCCCCAATTTTGCAGTGGGGCTCCCGAATGAGTTAGAGATGAAAGTCAAGTCTTGAACAGTAGTGTCTGCTCATGGACGCTCAGGACCAGCTTCTATCATGGTCATTAACTAGTACCGTAAAGGTTGCTTCTTGCCGTGTGGTCCTAGGGACATTTGGGAAGAGGAGACAAGACAGAAAAATCAATTCATGGCGAGTGCTAGAAGCTTGCACCGCCACTAACTCACTGAGCCACATCCAGGACAAGTTGCCTCTCAAAGTTTGCCTTCTCCCCCACCCCTTTCCCTTCTCTCCCACACCCTGCCCCTTCCTGCAAAATGTTCTAGATGTGCATGGATGGAGCAGGTTGCCTTGACCCCTGGGGCGAGTAATATCACTGTTTCTCTGGCTTAACCTCAAGCTGCCTTTTCCTTGGGCCCTTGGTATGGTCAGCATCAGTGCGTCCCTTGGGTCATTGGTTGTACAAGCCTACAGACTACTCAGCCTCTGCCATTAGCACCAGTATTTTCTGGTTCAGAGAAAATTGCATGCAAATATATGCCTGCTTGATTCCACTGGAGTTATGAAATTTCATTTGAGTTCAGTAAAATCTGGAAGGGAGAAAATGATTCTTTTCAACATGAAAATTATTGGGTCATATCCCAAATGCCTGTGCAACTTGAGGAAGCCGATGCAGATCCAGGATCATGGGATGTAAAAGCAAATAAAACTGCCCCCCTAGCCTCTCTGGAGGGTCCAGCTGACATCGTTGAGTCTCGAGGGAGGAAGGGAGCATCTTTCACTAGCTCCATCTCTGCCAGCACCAATGTGGAGGCACAATCGTGTCCTAACATTTCAGAGAGAACATCACACTGCTCAGGGGGACAGGTGTGGTTTGTGTTTCACAAAAGGAGGTAAAATGGGGTGTAAGTGGATTGACCAGTGCAGGGACATTTCAGGCTAAGACTGAGGGACTCAGTGGGGGTGGGGGTGGCGGGGAGCAGGAAGATGCTGGCAGAGGCCCCAAGCAGGCCCAGAGCAGGCAGCTGAGGGACATAGGGGATCACAGGTGGTTGTGAGGGAGGCCCACCCCAGCACATCAGAGGGATTTGGAGTTTTTCCAAAAGACTCTGGGAAGCCACTGCATGGTTTTGAGACATGATCCATTTTGTGACTTTAAAAGAAGTTTTTGGCTGCCTGGTGGCCACTAGATTCAGGATAGGGGCAGGAAATATGGAGGCTAAGATGACAGAGACCAGGACAGCAGTTGACCGTGTGTGTTGGGGGCGGCAGTGGGGCACTGGGAGAGAGGAGGCTGACTACAGATGAGTGGCACGAGGAGATTTCCAGAGTGATAGAAACATTCTACGTCTTGACAGAGGTGTTAGTTACCCAGGGCAGTACGCCAATCCAGACTCACTGAACTCTACACTTAAGATCTGGGCAAGTTACTCTACATAAATCCTATCTGGATCTTTTTTTAAGTATATTTTTTAAAAAAGGAATAAGATGTTTCAGGGTAAAGGCATCAGGACTCAGGAGCAAAGACAGGTGGAGAGGGAGGAAGTAGTCAGAAGTGATTCAGTTGTCCGTCTTGGCCAAGGGAAGATAGCAGCGGGTGTCTGAGAATGGGTGGGAAAGAGCAGGCCTGCAGGGGAGAGGGGCTGCGAGTGGGAGGCATTGCCAGGGCTGTTAAATGTGGCTTCCAGCAGGGCATGTTAAACTGAAATGCCATCAGGCAGCCACAGGGCTGTGTCTACCTCATAGGTTCCTGGGCCATCCCCACAAGATCCTAAGTGTACATATGACAGTGACTCAGGAGCCACCACACAGGGCAGAGACAGAAGACATCATTTAAAGACCCCCGCTTCCTTCCGGCTTCCCCTAGGGACATCTTAGCATTTCAGGCCGACTCTGCTCCAACAGTGGAACAGCCTTGCCTTTTTAAGCTCTACAGAGTTGGAGGTACAAGCGTAAAGCGCTTGACTTCCCATCAGTACTTAAATGGCAGCCCTTGCACTGACTCACTCAGGAGCCTGGTGTGACTCACCAGTGAGCCAGCATTTCATGGGTCAGGGTGGAAACCCAGCAGAAGGATTCTATTTTTATCACATCGTGAAAATCTAACTTGAACCAACTGTGGTCCCTTCATTCTTCCCCACGAAAGTGCTCTCATTTCATTCATTTATCCACTCATTCAACATACTAAGACAGAGCTTTCAGTGATGCAGGCAACTGTCTTGGGCTGGGATATAATGCAGAGCAGGTGATATGGATCCCACAATCATGGAACTTACAACCCGGGGCCCGTGGACTCCAGATGGCCTTTGGATGAGTTTCAACAAGACCATGACATGCCCCCACTCCAGAAATGGCATTGAAAATGTCAAGTGTATGAGATTCTTTCCCCTTTTGTGGAGAAGAGGACCCGTAACTTTTTATCGGGTTCTCAGAGAGGCATGTGGAATGTCTCCACCCTCACCTGTACTCCCTTCCTCGATCTACTCAAGTCCTGAAACAGCTGCAACCTCTACACCTCTCTCATTCTTTGAGATTCCATTCACTGGTGTCTATTGAAATATGGCTGAACACACCCTACTGCCTGCCCCCCCCCATACCTGGGATCTTAGATATACTCAAAATAAAAGGTACAAACTGCTAGAAAACAAGATGGGGTCCCAAAGGTAGAGTTGTAATTATGAGGACAGGTCTTAGAGACCGGATGGGATGAACTGAAGGAGAGAGGCTGGCCCAGAGTGCATCCAGGACAGGGCTGCTGAGAAAGTGGAGGTGATCCCAGGACATGGTGGATAAGGGGCTGGCTCGGGCTCTTCACCAGGGAGTGGTCAAAGAAATGACGGGAGGAAAATTCTCAGACCTGCAGAAAGACCAGTCCTCAGCATGAATGGTCCACCTCATGCTACGCAAACTGGGTGCAAAGGATCCCTTTCTAAATGCAGTGATGTGCAATTTAAGAACATAAAGTTAAAAGAAAATCCTAAAAGTTCCATAGGGAAAACTCAGATACCCTAAAAAGAAATGATAACCAGGTGATGTCACCCTCCTCCTGAGCAAGACTCTACCTGTAGCGTAAGGGACACTGTCTTCAAATTCTGGAGAGGAAACTCTAATTTTAAAATTAGAAGTCTGTGCCCTTCACATATGAGAGAGAGGAAAAGGCATTTTCAGACATGTGAGGCTCAGAAAGCTTACCACACGCCTCAGCCACCTGTGACCTAGGGAACTGGATGTACTGGGTGTGCCACAGCTCCAAAGCCTGGCCACCAGGAGCCAGTATGGTTAAGAACACGGAGTTTGAACTTGCGGCCTACTGCGATCCAATGGGAGCCCTCAAGCAAGGTGTGTAATTCCCGGAGTGCAGAGAACTTAGCTCAATGTCTGGCCCAGAATCCTCAACAGACACGGCTCAGTACTGATACCAGTAGTAATGTCGGGAGCACTCCCAGCTGTGGACAGAGGCTGGCTCATGTCCACAGCAGGAGCGTGTGGTCCTGTTTACGTGTCTGTTGCAAAGACTAATCATTTAAAATATCCTTTCTTCTTGACGTAGACATTCCCAGTAGTGATTAAAATATTTAAATTTGCACAGATTTCAATTAAATGTCCTTTATTTCAAAGCAGAGACATAGGTGGTATACTTATTCATAGTCATAAATGATACGAAGAAAGAAAAAAGTAAAAAAACAAAAAAAATAAATGATATGAAGTCAGGGCTAGGGGTATTTTAGTCTCCGAGGCTGCAGTCTAAGCAACAGAAATTAATTACTCTAGGTTCTGGAGCCTAGAAGTACAAGGTCAAGATGCCAGCAGGGTTGGTTTTGTTACCAACTTTGGGGTTCTTTGACTCATGTGTGTAGAAACAGACACAAGGCCAAGGATGGTGCGGGAAGTATTTTTTGCTAGCTCACCCCCCAGCTGAAGAAGATAGCCTTGGGAAAAGGGATACAGGGCTGCTCCCTGAACAATGGCCAAGGGAAATTTTTGAAAGGGCTGAGGTGGGAAAAGAGTCCAAGCTCTTAGGAGTAAGGAAACATGGAAACATAAGAAGCTGAGGGCATGGATGCAGTTGCCAAAACTTGCTTCTTCATACATCATATGCTTTATTTGCATGTTAAATCTCTACCTCAGGCATGATTTTTAGCATTATAATGAGGGGAAATTCTGTGGGAGGCCAGGGCTAGGGTCCAGTGCGGCTCTGACTGGTCTGGTCTGGTCCCTAGCTGGAGCAAGCCGATGGTTAAGTTGGGCCCTGGAGTTTATTTCAAGCTTCTGGCTTCTTGCTTCCTGGTGTCATGCTGCACGTGCCAGGTGGGCTAGAGAAATGGGTTATCTGAGGGGCCCGAGGTGTTCTTCAAGTTCATGTTCTACAAAAGAAGTACCTCAGAAAAGACAACTGCAAAGGAGCAGACATATATTTAAAAAGCTTTCATTTTGAAACAGACTAAAATTGTAAGATTAGGGCCCAAAGGCAACTTCATCCCAAGGTCTGCTTTTCTAGCCAGGCACCTAAGAATATCTATCTGGTTCAGTTTCTAGTAAGGTCTCTCTTCCTGACTGGCAGACAGCCACCTTCTCACCGTGGCTTCACATGACTTCTCCTCAATGTGCACATCGAGGGAAAGAGTGATCTCTCTCTCCTACTTCTTATAAGGCCACCCATCCTTTGGGATTAGGACCCGACCCTTATGACCTCATTTCATCTTAACTGCCTCCCAAAAGCCATATCTCCAAATATAGTGACATTAGGAGTTAGGGATTCAACATATGAATTTGGGGGGCATATAAGTCCACAGCAAGAGGCAAACTTAAAAGACAGATTGATTTGTCAGATTCAAACTTGATGGGATGAGCACTGGGTGTTATATGTTGGCAAGTTGAACTCCAATTAAAAAAAATATGTAAAAAAAAATCTGGCTGACAGATCAGTTGATTTGTTCACTCCATAAATATCCACTGAGCACCTACTATTGTCCATGTGCTGGCCTGGGTACTGGGCCACTGTGATGAGCAAAACCAGACATAACCCTGCTGCCTCATGGAGTGTACAGTCTAGCAGTGGTCAGTCATTCATCAAGCAACCACACCACCTAACCATGAAGGTAGCATCAACATGCAGGGAAAGAGGACAGAACCAGGGGAGATTATGACACATGGGCCCTGCCTGAGGCATGCAGGCACCTGGAAGAGAGAGACAGGAGCTAAGGAGGTGGAAAATCACAGGAAGAGGGAAAAGCAAGTCAGCAGAAGCATGGTGAGAGGTGGGAGGTGGAAGGTAGGAGTGATGAAGACCATGTGGAAGAAGCAATAGAGAGGAGGAGACCTTACCGACTCTCCAGGGCAAGCTAAGGAAGTGGGTTTTCATCCTGAGAGCAGCGGGCCACAATTGAAAAGTGTTAAGCAGGGGGGCGGCATGACCAAGATATGTTTTTGCAAGTCTCCCTGGGCTGCCTTGCAGAGAACAGACAGGGAAGAGGCCACTTGGATGTGGGACACGGGTGGAAAAGGTAAGAGGCAATGATTGCTTGGGTGAAGCAGGGTTTGACAAACTGCCTACCACCTGATTGATTTTTCTATAAATAAAATTCTACTGGCACACAGCACAGCCACGCACATCCATTCATGGATCATTGTCTGTGGTTGCCTTCCCACATGGGCAGAGGCAAGTGGTCCCACGTGGCCCTAGCCAAGTGCTGGGCTGGACTTCCAGAGTGGACATGCCAGGGGAGGTGACACCGAGGAGGTGTCTGAGGAAGGAAGCCCGCTGGCGCCTAAGGTATGCGTCCCATATGATGGCTGAGGGGACAGGAGGTGTCACGGGTGACTTTCAGGCTTCAGCCGACAGGGTCCATCCTCAGACACCCTCATTTATGATGTGTAAATATGAACTTAAAATAACGTTCAGCAAGTATGACATTTTGCTTTCGTGATGGCTATTTTTTTATATGCCTAGTTTTTCAAAAAGGAAAACAAAAGACTGCCATTTCCTCATGGGTCCCAGGGTTTGAACCTTCTGAGAATGTGAGAACGTCTCCTGCAGACACCTCATTCAGCACCGATTGCCTACAGAGTCCACGTCATACGCATGGTCGCCATCCGGGAATATTGATATAGGAATGGAGAGCTATAGAAGCCCATTCGGAGACGGTTTCTCAAGCAGTTTTGTGATTGTCTACTTGATGTTCTTTGTCTCTCCTTTCCACAGAAAAGTCTGGACACCTACTGTTTCCTGGTCTTTGCCACAATCTGCCTCACGGGTGCTGTCTATTTCTATTTTGTCCTGCCTGAGACGAAAAACAGAACCTTTGCGGAAATCAGCCAGGCATTCGCCAAAAGGAACAAGGCAATCCCACCAGAGAACACCAACTCAGCTGCATCTGATGCTAAGGTGACCAGAAGGCCCAAGCCAGACCCTGCCTCCACTCTGGACAATTGTGCCAAAAATGGGATTGTCTAAATGGATGATCTCAGCATTTCAGGAAACCAAAGTTTTCCCTACATGGTTAATAGTATTAAGTATTTAAAAATAAACCTTTGCTAATCTAACGTCACAACCATTTGGGTTTTATTCATAGATGAATCTCCAAAGTCTTCTGGAAGGCAGAAGGGATCAGCTTATATTTCAGTAGACCCACCCTTCTTCCATTTGGATCCATGGCCTGTCTTCTTCATGACTTCGCCCATGGTTTCAAAATGAAATTGGGGAAATAGCACTTGATGGCTTTCTCATAGGGAAGCAATAGTCTGACAGAGGACACAAGTGATGGAAACCACAGGTAGAGGTATTGGTTCTGGCTCTCCCATAAGTAGCCTCGAGCTGCCCTCAACCTGGATCCTGAGGCCTCAAGGGACCCTGGGCTTCGGTCCTAGATAAAGGTTTTCAGAATTCAGTGGAAAGACTCTTTGTACCTCCTAATAAATGCCTGTTACCAACCTCTGGCTCGACTTTGTGGACCTCGGGCTCAAGAAGCTGATACCAACCCACCATCCTCAGGCTCTGCCCCTCCCAGGCTATGTCCATAGAGCTGCAGACTTCCATCCCTTACTGTCTTCACCTCAGAGTATCAGATCTATCTCAGAAGGTATAAAGAGGATCAAGATGTGGGAGAAGTAACTTTCCAGTAGCTGGGGCAGGGACCCCAAAGTGAGTTCTGTTCAATTGAAAAAGGAATATTAAGAATGACTCAGGGCACCTGAGTGGGTCCATAGGCCAAATGACCTTCAGCTCAGAACATGATCCTGGGGTCCTGGGATCGAGCCCTACATCAGGCTCCCTGCTCAACCGGAAGCCTGCTTCTCCTTCTCTCTCTCTCTATGCCCCTGCCCTGCTTGTGTGTGCTTACTCTCTCTCTCTCTCTCTCTCTCTCTCAAATAAATAAGTAAAATCTTAAAAAAAAAAAAAACAAATTACTCGGAGGCTTAGCCTAGACAGGGCTAGAAGACAGGGCAGAAGAAGACCAATGTCCTAGCTCAGCCAGTAAAGCTGAAGGCAAAGTCTCCCTTCCTCTGCCCCTTTGCTTTCTATTCAAGCCCTTGACAGATTAGTTGAGGCCCACCCACAGTGGGGAGAGCAATCTGCTTTACTCAGTCCACCAGTTTAAATGCCAGTCTTTTCTGGAAGCACCCTCACAGACACGGCCAAAATAACATTTAACCAAATATCTGAGCACCCCATGACCCAGTCAAGTTGACACATAAAAAACCATTACAGATAGTGAGTTCACCATTACACGGAGTGCTCAGGCAAAGGTTGGGTGATTGCCTATCTCGATTGTTATTAAGGAAATCTAAGTGTCACTTGTGGAAGAAGGTGTTAGGAGTAAACTTTGAGGATTCTTCCAACCCTTGTGTGCTAGGGCTGTTTGGGTTGGAACAATGTGCAGCCCACCATGATAATCCATGCCTTGTGGTTTGAGTGGTTCCCTGTACTTGCCTTCAGAATGAAACAAATTCAAAATGCTCACATATAAATGAAAGTGCACATGAGTCAACATGCACGTGTTAGAATTTATGTAACAGCAGGAATGGGCTGGAGAGGAAATCTCTGGACATAGCAACACCCTTGGAAACCCTCAGCCACAATGCCTCAGGCTTTTCTGACCATTCTTGACAAGGGCAACCTTAGCCAAAATCTGAATTCTGAGTTTCCTTTTCCACTGAATACTCTATCCGCACTGAGCTTCTCCTTTGGTTGATTGCCAACTCAATGCACCATACTTCCCAGCTTTGGTTTCACCAAAAGATCTGGGTACTAGGTAGCTAGTGAGGACCCATCAGTGAGCAGGAAAGTACACTGCTCTTACCTGCATCCGCTCATGCCTACCATAGAAGACTGAAATTCAAAGAAGCATTAACAGTGAGGTGTCCCCTCAGGACCCAGAAGCCAGGAGACATAGCAAATAGGAACAGATCCCAGACCACTTCATCAGGGACCAGTGAGGGGTGAGGATCAGGAAAACCTTCCCAAACAAATGATGGTGATGAGATGTGGAACAGCATAACTAGTAGGCAGTAGGCTCGGAGTTACTCTTACGTGTTTCCACTTTTGAAAACTCAGCAGAGCAACATTTGTAAATGTTTGAAAGAGAAAACAGTATGGTGCCCATAATCTCACATGTTTCCATGTTCCCCTAACACTATCACTCTAATTTTTATCCATCTCCATCCATTTCTGGCCTTGATTTACATTGTGATAGTCACAAAACACATAAAACAATGATTTACAATTCTCTTGTCTCTTAGCCCCCATTTTTCCCACTTTCTGTTCAAACGCAGCATCTCTATTCCAAAGCCTTTCGATCACTCTCTAACATCGGCTGCAGTGAACTCTTCACGTACAGAGTTGTTTTACCGATGCTGATGGAGAGAGTGGGGAGGCAGAGAGATGGGCATTCCCTTGAGCCTTGCCACACAGGCCCTAGTGCTTGCTGACAGGTACTAACCATTTACAGCCCCCCATATCCATTTGTGGACCCTAAAGAAATCACTGCTCAAGCTAATAGACCTCTGTCCCAACCCCTGCCCAAAGATTAGGGATTAAGTCCTAGTCTTACTGTTTTACTTTATCCTTTCATCTCTAAGCCACAAGGGCTGACATCTCCTCTTTTCGGGTTCACTGAAAGAAAGTAACTCTTCCAGCCTCTGGGTCTGGCTAAGATGAAATGAGCACACTCCGCTCTATTTCCCTCACTGATGATGATAACCAAAGCCCCTGGATAGAATACTTAACCCAGATCTATGAAAAATAAATGATAGCAGCAAATGGAGGAGGCCCATCAAAACACACAGGACAGCCTATATGGCAGTGAGTTTTCTGCATTTGTTTTCCTCTCATATCTCCTGACTTAAACTCCAGGACAGGCCAATTCCCAGAGCCACACAGTCAGTGCCACAGAGGAAGCTCCAAGAGAAACCCTCCCTGTCTGCCCAGAGGCACCGGGGGACGGGGTGGGTGACCCTCTGGGGAAAGAATATAGGGGGAGGTGAGGGAAAGTCTTTCAAGAGTAACAAGTTCCTCCCTTTTCTGGCCTTGAGGCCAGCTCCTGTCATGAAGCTGAATTCCTGGCGTTGGCAGCAGTGGCAGCCACAGAGAATGGTGGCCTTACTCTTGCATATATTCACCTGCTCTGGGCTTTATAAGCTGGTGCTTATCTTTAAAATATGAAGCACTGGGGATCCCTGGGTGGCTCAGCGGTTTAGCGCCTGCCTTCGGCTCAGGGTGTGATCCTGGAGACGGGAGATAGGAGTCCCACATCGGGCTCCCTGCATGGAGCCTGCTTCCCCCTCTGCCTGTGTCTCTGCCTCTCTCTCTCTCTCTCTCTCTCTCTCTCTCTCTCTCTGGGTGTGTGTGTGTGTGTCTCATGAATAAATAAAATATTTAAAAAATAATAAAATAAAATATGAAGCACTACGCCAGGAGGGCAGGAGCCATGTCTGTTTGACTCCAGCTAACATAATACCTGGCACATAGTAGGTGCACAGTAGATCTTGGTTGAATGGAATGGGCAATGAGGTAGGCAGGGAAAAAATGGCCCCCAAAGATGTCCAAGGCCTAGTCCTCAGAACCTGTGAAAGTGTTACCTTACATGGCAAAAGAGATGCTGCTGGTGTGATTAAGTTAAGGATCTTGAGATGGGGAGATTGACGTGGATTATCCGGCAAGCCCAGGGCAATCGCAGTGGTCTTCATGAGAGGGATGCAGGAGGGTCAGAGTCAGAGAAGGACATGTGACTTCAGAGGCAGCAGGGGAGGGAGGATGAGAGGGGGAGAGAAGGGAGAGGGAGAGAGAAAGATTTGAAGATGCGACACTGCCCACATTGGAGATGCAGGAAAAGGAGTCACAAACCCAGGACCCCAGGCAGCGTCCTGGAAAAGGAAGGGGAGAAAGGGAAACAGACTCTCCCCTAGAGACTCCAAAAGGGATGCAGCTCTGCCAACATCCTGGATTCATCACTTCTGGCCATTAGAACTCAAAGATAATACGTTTGTGTGGCTTTACGGCACCAAGGTTGTGGTGATCTTTCCGGCAGCAGTAGGCCACTGATACAGGGAGGGGTGAGTAAGCAGGGCACGGGATGGTTCCCTGGGGTGTGAGAAGAAGGTGGTAGAAAGTCTTTTCATAGTTATTTTTCATTCTGAAGTAAATATCACTGGACTCCTTTTCTATGATTCGGACACTGTCCCAACCCAGGCCAGCTGTTGCTTGGGTTTCACACTGGGCTTCTCCTCATGGACGTCTTGAAGACCTTCTCTCCCGCCCCCTTACCTCAAGACCTCAAGAGTCTGACTTCTCATCTCACACGTGTAGCACCTCGTGGTCTCTTCCTGCTACGAGCTAAATTGCCTTTTGCAAGATGTGGCTGTCGTAACGGCAGCATGGGCCACCGCCTGGGACCCTACAGTTGACACCACACCCTGGGGGTGCAGGGCGGTGAGCGGTAAGGTGCCTGGGGTCACAGCTCATGGACAGGACTGCCCAGCCATGGCCTCTGCTCCAGAATCAAAACTTCCGTGTCATTTAAGTGACTGTCATTCGGAGTCGCTCTGACTCGTGACTAAGCCTAAACTCACCTCATTCAGGTCATAACAGGAAAGAGCCCAAGGCAAATGAGAATATATGAAGCAAAAAAAAAGAAAAAGAAAGAAAAAGACTGACTTCTCTTCCTCTCAAGTTTATGACCTGCTTTCATACTACTGCCTGTGATGCTGGAGGTAGCCTGTGGAGTGAGTCCTGGATTCATTTCATCTGATTCAAGCCCTGCTCTTCCAGCTCCAAATCCAGCCAAATCTGGTATTCCTGTGACCACCTACGGGACTTCAGAAATATGGCCCCAGCCCCTTGTCTCCAGAACAATGGCTGTGGCGTGTGCATCCCTCCCACTGTGACAACCAGACACCTGCTGACCTGTGGTGGGCTGAAGCATCAACAGCTCTGGTGAATCACACCTCCCGGGTTGCTTGTCCTTGTGTGATCTCCGACCACACTGAGTCTAGACATGGCCACACAACTCTCTGGCCACTGAGAAATCAGAAAATATGACACAAGCAGAGGCCTCATAAGCACTTGTGCTCTGGGGATTTCCCTCCTGGAATGCTGATATCATCATGCAAGAAGCCCAAGGTACCTCTCTGAGGATGAAAGGGGAGGGGCCCGCTATCTCCACTGTCCCAGCCGAGCCCCGACCCAGTGACCCTGCAGCTGTATGAGTGAGTCCCGGAGATGGTAGCACAAGTATCACTCAGCCATTCACAGAATCACAAAGAATAATAACAGGCTGCTGTTGCCTTAAACTGCCATGTTTCGGCATAGTTTGTAAAACCACGTAGAGATAGCTCATACAGACCATTAGCTCCCGTTATGTTTTGTCATTACCGAGTTACATGGCACTGCTTAGAGCCCGTATCCCAAACAAGAAGAGAATTAACATTCTCTGGGGTCAAGTCTAGCTCATTCACCCCACGAACCTTTGTTGAGCAGCTAGCACACACCCATCCTAGATACTGGGGATCCAGACACGGATGAAACCAATCTCTTCCTCCAAGAGGCTGAGAGTATGTTGGGAAAAACAAACCACTGATGATCAGCAGAAGTCCAGTGGTCCCTCTATGTAGAATGTCTTTCCCCTTCTCCTCACTGGGTGACTTCTGTTCATCCTCAAGGACCACGCAGAGGCCCCCCCAGCTGTAGGAGTGCCGACCACACTGGCTCTCTCTCAGGCCCTCCATCTCGCACACGTGGCTGGTGTACAGGTGACGCCACTTTAGGTAACTACCCTGTGACCTCACCCCCATGCCCCTCACTCTATAAAAGCTGTGAGTTATAAAGTCTGGACTTGCGCAGCCCCGGTGGTGCAGCGGTTTGGCACCACCTGCAGCCCAGGGCGTGATCCTGGAGACCCTGGATCGAGTTCCACGTCGGGCTCTCTGTGTGACGCCTGCTTCTCCCTCTGCCTGTGTCTCTGCCTCTCTCTCTCTGTCTCTATGAATAAATAAAATAAAAATCTAAAAAAAATAAATAAAGTCTGGGCTTTATGGAGAATCGCGGTGCGGGACCTGGATCATTTGTCCACCTATCTTCCCTGTCTGCAAGTCACCCTGAATAAAATTCTGTAAACGATACAGAGTGGCCTGCTTCGGTTTTCAATCTCAAAGTTTCTTCTCAGTCAGGAGGCTAACTTCCTGTCCATCCTCTAGCTTCTAACACCTGCCCCTGAAACTCCTTCTCTGCTTCTGCAGTCTTGGCTGGGTTCTTTTCTTTTGCTTCTCACAGAAGCCTGTGTTCACCTTTATTCGGGGATTTAACACTGCATCACCATCATGGTCATCTTTTTTTTGCTTGGATATCTCCCCAACGAGATTCTGAGATCCTACAGGAAAATGACTGATGCGTCTCAGGATGCCGTACTCCTGGCAAGCGCTCATTACACACTCACTGAACAAATTAATATCCTGACGAAGCCATGAAGAGGATATGTTGGGACCCCCCGCAGAGTGACTAGCTGCGGTCTAGGGTGATTGGGCCAGATGTTTCCAAGTGGTAACATGTGAACCTCATCTCAGTTGTAGTATTAGGTATTTGTCAGGCTGAGGAGAGGCAGAGAGGAATTTGTAACAAAAGGGCCAATGCTCCGGAATGTCAGCCAAATACAGTAGCTAGGGGTACAAGACTAGGAGACCACACTGGTCGGTGGTTTGAGTCTGAACTGTGAAAAATCATGAGTGTGGCAGCCACACTACTTCCTAAATATGCTCAGGACCAACCCTGCCCCACACCTTCAATTTCTGGCTGAACACAGGTCTATGCAGACAACACCCTCTTCTGATATTACTTCTCACCGGAATAAATGAGGGGACTCTAGGGGGGGTCCGATCATTATAATCAGGCATATTCCCATTTCCTTTCCACTGAACATTTATTCACTACTTGTGAACCCCAAAGGATGGAGGTCTCATTGAATGACAGGGGCTCGGCAGCTGCACACAGTTTCAGATATTTGCTGTAATTTACACTAAAATGTGGATATAATTATCCTTATCAGAATCCTGTCCCCTGGCAAATCTGTACATTAAGTCAAGTAAATTTCCTCTCATTAAATCACAGCATTTGGGGACTGCGGTTTGTCTCAGCCAAGAACCGGAGCTGGAAGTAATAAAGGCCAAGGCAAAAAAGAAGTTAGGTTCTCAGCAGGACATGTGGGTGGTGAAGACAGAGGCAGAATTTCAGAAGTGTGCTAGGAGCCCAAACCTCCGGCAGCTCCATGACTGGGCCTCTTGAATTTAGAGCAGGCACTTCTCAGCCCCTCACCACCTCCCCACGTGGCAAATAGAGAAGGTTGCATTCCGAGTGAGCTCTCGGAGCAGCAAAGAGCAACTAAAAGAAGGTATTTTCAGCAATGAAACAGATACTTCGGAAATGGCCTTTATAATTTTATCCTGTGAGTGAAACAAAAAAGAGCAGCTTTGTGCTGGAACTACGGTCAGTGTTTCACACATGCAACCCCCCCCCCTTGTTTCCACAACAGGACGGTGGGGTGAGTTGTGAACAGGCTCATAAAGTCCATTTCTTTTTCTACCGAGAATCTAATGCAATCTAATTAAAGAGCTTGGCCTGGAGCCTGGGGACCCTGGACGTGTCCTCCTACCTGCTGAATCTCCAGCAGCTACCACTGTTCCTTGCACACACGGTAAGTGCTAAACAGAGAGCAGCTGAATGAATAAATCGTGAATACGGTAATTTGTTGAAATCAGGACATTTTAACAGATATGGGAACCAAGTTTAAAGATATTAGAAATCACGAGGCCAGCAAAATGTGGCCGACACCTAATTGCAGGGAACACACCCAGCAAATGAATGTCTGTCAGTTGAATGAATCCTGACTCATACTAGCTTAAAACTTAAAGATGGAAGTTTTTCATTTGCTAAACTAGAAGTCTAGTAAGGCAACTAGCTTAAGTCTTGCCTGGATCCAGGGGCTCAAGTCACGTCACTCATGGTTCCAGCTCTGTCTCTGTCGTCTCTTGGTTCTGCTGCCCTCTGCTTGGTTTTCTCTGCTTGAGAGTCCCAATATGGTGGACTCCAGTTGCCCCCAGCCTTGCATGTTCTCAGCCTGGCCACCCAGTGAGGGGAAAAAAATCCCTCTCCCAATGTATTATTTGTCTATTGCTTTGGAACAAAACTCCCCAAAACTTAATGGCTTAAAAAGAATAGCCATGTCTCTGCTCACAATTCTGTGGGTCAACAAATCGGGCAAGGCTCAGCTGGGCAGTTCTCTGGATCCACCTGGTGTCCTCTGGATTCAGTCAAGCATTTGTGGTCAGGTGATGTCAGCTGGGGGCTGGTTGGGCTCAGATGGCCTCATGCACGTGTCAGAGGCCTCAGCCGAGGGGGCTAGAACAGCTGGGATGGTTGAGCCCCTCTCTCTACACGGTCTCTCTCTGCATGAAGTGTTTCCATCTCAGCCTGGCTTGCTCAAAAAGCTTCAGTGTTCCAAGAGAATGAGAACAGAATCCACAAGCCCTCTTGAGGCTGAGGCTTGGAACTCACACATCTCCTCAGCTGATCAAATCAGGTCATGGAACCAGCCCCAATTCAAGGGGAATGGATTCCACCTCTTGATAGGAAATACATGAAATCACATCACAAAGGGACAACAGATAGGAGCTGTGATGGTGGTCAGTTTTGTAAACAATCTACTACCCTCAGTGTCTACGCATCAACCTCACAAAGATTCTTGTTTCCCTACTCAGGTCAAATGCATGCATGTCCCCCAGGCAGTCACAGTGACCAGGGAGGATGAGTTGCTCATATGCTCAACCCAGAAGTGGTGGGCAGAGGGTGGTATAATTGGAATGGCAACTCTTCCAGAGCCGCCTAGAATCAGAGAGGGACTCCCCAGCAAACCAGAAGAGGATGGAAAGTGTGTTCAGGAGACAAAGCGAAAGCTAGCAAGCTCCAAGGCAGGCTCTGTGCATCATGAAGGGATGGTGATCAGCCATGAAAGCCTAAAAATAAAGCTGGAAGCATCAGAGGGCATTGGCCATTGGCCCTCTCAAGGTTAAAGATGCCCTGACCCATAGACTCAACCTGTCCAATCGCTCTTTAATTATGGAAACAAATGTGCAATTCTCAATGTCAGCTGCCAGAAATAACAAATATTTGTGTCCCCTAACTCTCGTGTCTTTTTTTTCTCGTTCCATAATGCCTTGGTGGCCTTCTCATTAGAATGATTTCCAACAAGCTGCTCAAACCAATTGGAACTCTTATTTTTCTCAATCCTTTATTTCACAGCAAAAATTGGCAAATTATCATGCCTGGTTTATAGATCACTCTCTTGTGAGGACAGTAGGGATGTGTCACCCCCACTCCCAATCAATTCTCAGGTACCAAGAATGTTACATCTTTAAGGCTAAAAGCCAGACTGTGCTGAATTTACAAAGCTCTATCCCTTGAGGCATCTTGGAGGTGCCTGAGCTCCACTGTGTCTCTAGGTACTGTCCCCACTTGACGTCAGAAGAAACTAAAGCTTCAAGAAGCAGCTTGCCCAAGGTCATGAAACTGTGGACCATGACCCATAAAGTGGCTCCTCCTCACTCATTAATTACAATCCCTTTACTCACAGGACTCTTGGCGTGGTCTCACTCTGTGCCCGACGTGCCCCAAGCGCTGCTGCCGAGAGGATGGGGAAGAGGAAAATCTCCAGCTATCCTGGAATTGGCATTCAAGTGAAGTGCATGGCAAATAAGAACAAAACAAACACATAGGTCACACACAAAAATCTAATGGTGATGAATTTAGTACAAAGAATCAGAACACAGTGTCCAGGTTGTGACTTCAGATCGAGTGGCTGGAGAATGACAACATGAGAATAGCATCCTACAGTTACCCATGGAGCTCAAATGCCCACCTGCAAAATCCCTAAATCTGTTGACAGGACAAAATTATCTCTAGAGCATCATCACGCACAACACATCCTGTGGATAAAAGACTCGGTGGGCTGAGTTGGCGTCCTACAGGTCAGGATCAGGTGAAACCATGAATGCTTGCAGCAGAAGCTATAATTTATTGAGCCGTGCTGGGTGCCTAAAATGAATTCTCTCTCCTGCTCATGATGACCTTGCCAATGCAGGTGTTGGTCTCAGCATTTAACCAGTGAGGGAACTGGCATCCACGAAGACATTTATCCCAAGGGAGGTGGGAGGGCAGGTCATGTTGAGCATGCAGGCCAGGCTGAAGCGCGGTTTGGAACCCTCTTCCCCCCTGCAGACTTGAGCCCCCTGCCACCATCCCCTTTCTTCCCCCTCCTCCCTAACGGCTCTGCTCCCCTCACAATATTCAGAGACCCCAGCCCCACCTCCCTTTGTCATCTCCTCCCAGATGTCAGCAGTTTCTGTTTGCATGGGAGAGGCATGTGGTTCCCATGGCCAACCCATTCCCTCCAACTCTCACTAACCGGATGTTCCCCAGCCTCTGTTTCCCAGCCTCTGAGCCTAGTGAATCAGCAGCCAGGACCCCTGGGCCTGGGGAGGGACTGGAGAAGGAGGAGGTGATGCCCAAAGACTTCCCTCCCATCCCATCCTTTTGCCTCAACCAGGAAACTTTAAGGCAGAAATTACTTGCCCGTGTGTACCATTTGTATTCTGAAGTCCAGGACCTGCCCAAGATATCCTAGTGGATGAGCAACGGAGTTTGTACTTGAGCCTAAATACTCTAAGTCCTAATCTAATGCGCATTTCACTGTGCCGCACATGTCAAAACTATAAAGGAATTTTCTCACCGGGAGGATTTAGAGTCAGTGAGGCGCACAGACCCTCCTCTTTTCTTCTCATGGCATCAAGAGCCTCCCAAGAAATGCCACTTGGCCCAAACCCAAATGTTGCCCACCTCCAAGTCTGCAGGGAACCACCAGTGTCTGATCATGTGGAAACAGAAGCAGAAGAGAAATTATTAAATTCCCTTACCACTTAACAGCCCACAGACAAGTCCTTGAAACAGGCAGAGTAATCTTCCTAGGGACTCTAGGGACTGCCTCGATGTTAATACTGTGCTGAGGGCAAGAGGCAATCCTAGCCCGACCCCCAGGATCCTGTGACTCTACTAGAATATGTAAAAATTTCCTTTGGAAACTTCCTTCATCTCTACCCCCACCCAAGATACATATTGACAATCACCCCCCAGGCGAATGACCCACTGACATGCATCTGAAGGGTTTTGTGACTAGGGTTTTACTGGAAGGTAATAAATGACCTTTTCCTAACAATAGCTAGACCCCTCAGGGTCCTGGAAACCTTGCTTTGAAAGTTCCTTAGACATTTATACCACCCCTAATCCCCTAGGAACTTGAAAGTTTATAAATCACCACCCCTCACCACCCTGATGCAGCTCTTTCTGCCCACAGGTCCTGTCCCCATGCTTTAATAACACCACCTTTTTGCACCAAAGACATCTCAAGAATTCTTGGCTGTTGACTTCAAACCCTAACATCTCTCCTACATCACCTGGGACAAGATAGAACTGATCTTGTCTGATCTTGTCTGATCTGCTGGGCCCGTCCAAACCAAGGTCATCATGCTGCCCCTTCTTCTGTGTGAATGGTGCCCCCCGGGGGTTGGGCAGGGCAGCCCTGACCCTAATCAGCTAAGACCCAGGGGAGAGATTCCTAAGCCAAAAGACAATGCTCTTCCGGGCCTCCCACTGCTGCTGACCTTGGAAGTGTGTTGCAAAAGGGGAGAGAGCAAGCCTTTCTCAAAGACTGGATTCATGAGGCTTCGGTCCAGTATGTGGGCAATCTTTATCTGTGGGCTTGAGATACCCATGGAAGAATTCCAAAGTCTTTCTTTTAAATGTGCAACCAAAAAAAAAAAAAAATACAAAATAAATAAATAAATGTGCACCCACACTTACCATCTCAGGAAGTGAAAGGGCGTACAAGAAAGGGCCCTATGAATATAAGGGAAGGGAGAAGAAATGTGTGGGAAATATCAGAAAGGGAGACAGAGCATAAAGACTTCTAACTCTGGGAAATGAACTAGGGGTGGTGGAGGGGGAGGAGGGCGGGGGGTGGGGGTGAATGGGTGACGGGCACGGAGGGGGACACTTGACGGGATGAGCACTGGGTGTTATTCTGTATGTTGGTAAACTGAACACCAATAAAAATTAATTTATTAAAAAAAAAAAAAAAAGAAAGGGCCCTATGGACCGGGTAGGACTCTAGAATGGGAGGGATTGCTCGTGGGTTGGTGACAGCTAGGCACAAATTTTACCAGCACACTCTGTCTCTGCCTCTCTCCATCTTTCCATTAACTCAAAACACTACGGTTAGGAGCACTCTGCCTGTGGCCAGCCTTGGGGATGGGAGAGGCCTCCAACACACCCTCTGCATCCCAGAAAGGCAGCCGGCACACAATTTCAGCGCTAAGGGGTGAGTGCTGGCACGGAGGGAAGCCAGAATGTTATGGAATTAAAGGAGGCGGCAAGAACCAGAGAAGGCTTCCTGGAGGAGGTGGGCTCTCACTAGAGGGAAGCACACAGGTAAGGGGAAGAGCCCGCTACCCAGAGCCCAAGGGCATGTGACGCAAGAGAGCATGCATGTGGCCAGTGCGGTGGAGCGCAGGGTGATTTAGAGGGTGGGAAGGTGCGGTAAGATTCCAGACCTTGCATTCCTTTGTGAGGAATCCGGACTTTAAGCTGAAGTCGAGCAGTGACCAAATGTACTTGTGAAATCCTAGACCCCAGGTGCCTGGGAAAGAGCGGCTTCTTGGTCACATGCGTCTGGGAAATCCTCCTACTCTTTGATTTTCTTGGAGGGATGCCCTGGGTGCCCGTGGGGCACAGCAAGTCAGCACGTCCAAACCAGAACTCCCATCCTGCATTACACCTGTTCCCCCTGCGTTACACCTGTTCCCCCTGTGTTACACCTGTTCCCCCTGCGTTACACCTGTTCCTCTTCTGTCACCTTGACTTAGAACAGCATCATCCCCACCTGCCCAGGCTGGGACCCGAGAGCCATGTGGACTCTGCTGTCTTCCCTCCACCCAATCCTGACAATGCTACCTCCTGAAAGGGCGCTCCTCCTTCCTGTGCCCCTCCCCCCTGCTCTGCTTGACCCCGGCTTCCGGCTTCCCGCTTCCCCGTTGCCCACAGGTACCACTGCAACAGCTCCAGGACTGCTTTCTCTCAAACCACCATCCCTACTGCAGGAGAGCCATTCTTCTAAAGCACAGATGCGTCACATCCTGTCCCTGCTTACAACACCCGTGACTCCCCACTGACTACTCACCCCCAGGACTCCCCTGCTCCCGTCCCTCTGGCTCTTACCCATGCCTCATTCCCTCTGCCTTTCAAAAAAAATGTTCATTCAAATTAAATTTAAGTAACATACATAAGTATTATTCGTTTCAAAGGTAGAATTTAGTGATTCATCAGTTGCGTACAACACCCAGTGCTGGGGTTCCTGGGTGGCTTAGTCGGTTAAGCCTCTGCCTTCAGTTCGGGTCATGTTCCCAGGGTCCTGGGATCAAGCCCCACATCTGGCTCTCTCCTCAATGGGGAGCCTGCTTCTCCCTCTCCATCTGCCATTCCCTCCCCTAGTGCTCTGTTACTTGCTCTCTTTGTCAAGTAAATAAATATTTGAAAGAAAAAAAAAAAACCCAGTGCTCATCCCATCACATGCCCTCCTAATGCCCATCACCCAGTTACCCCATCTCCCACCCACCTCCCCTCCAGCAACCCTGTTTGTTTCCTATGGTTAAGAGTCTCTTATGGTTTGTCTCCCTCTCTGTTTCCATCTTATTTTATTTTTTGTTCCCTTCCCCTATGTTCGTTCATTTTGTTTCTTAAATTCCAAATATGAGTGAAGTCCTATAATAGTCTTTCTCTTACTGACTTATTTCACTTAGCATAATACCCTGTATTTCCACCCACGTTGTTGCAAATGGCAAGATGACTGAGTAGTATTCCATCGTATGTATATGCTACATCTTCTCTGTCCATTCATCTGTCAATGAACATCTGGGCTCTTTCCGCAGTTTGGCTATTGTGGACATTCCCGCTATAAACAGTGGGGTGTGGGTGCCCCTTCAAATCACTATGTTTGTTTCCTTTGGATAAATCCCTAGTAGTGCAATTGTTGGGTCATAGGGTAGCTCTATTTTTAACTTTTTGAGGAACCTCCACACTGTTTTCCAGAGTGGCTGCACCAGCTTGCCTTCCCACCAACACTGTAAGAGGTTCTCCTTTCTCCACATCTTTGGCAACATTTGTTGTTTCCTGACTTGTAATTTTAACCACTCTGACTGGTGTGAAGTGGTATCACATCGGGGTTTTGATTTGTCTTTCCCTGGTGCCCAGTGATGCGGAGCATTTCTTCATGTGTCTGTTGGCCATGTCTACATCTTCTTTGGAGAAATGTCTGTTCATGTCTTCTGCCCATTTCTTGACTGGATTCTTTGTTTTTTGGGTGTTGGGTTTGATAAGTTCTTCATCGACTTTGGATACTAGCCCTTTACTTGATAAGACATCCGCAAATATCTTCTCCCGTCCCATAGGCTGCCTTTTAGTTTTGTTGACTGTTTCCTTTGCTGAGCAGAAGCTTTATATTTTAATGAAGTCCCAAGAGTTCATTATTGCTTGTTTCTCTTGCCTTGAATGCCTTTCCATCCTTTTCCTGCAGGAAAACCCCAGCTATCTCCAGGGCTACCTGTCTTTGGCTTGTCCTCTGGGGCAGCTTAGGCCCCTTTCTCCCCAGCTCCACAGCCCTGCAGTCTCAGCATCCTCACATGAAAAGACACAATCCCTACATCAACCCTTGTTGTGAAGAACAGAGAGAGAGAATTCCGCTGTGCTCGGAATGAAGGAGACAGTCCTGGCTTAGGGGTACAGAGGACAGTTCTGCCCCCATTCCCAGAGTGGCCACGGGGAGCCTCCTCAAGGCCGACCTCAAGAGTTCCTCAGGCCTTGCCAGCCAAGCCCAGCCTCTCAACAGGAAACCACCTGCCTCCCCTACAGCTGACTGGCTCCCACTGTGGCGGTGGCTGCAGAGCGTCACCAAAAGCCCCAAGCCTGTGCTGTAAAGTTCGAACATGATCAAAAGCCCCTGAAAGACAGGCATGTAATAGGCCAACGACCAAGGACGGACTACAGCTGGCCCCAGGGTGCAAAGAACCTCATCAAAATGGAAATAGATTTGCTGAGAAGAGTCTGGCCTGCGTTTAGAGGGATGCTGTGCACAGCTGCCGGAAAAGGAGTGAACACAAAAACCAAAAGTCAAGTCCCTGTGCCAGCCGGACACTGTGACAGCCCAACTTCCACCTGGCCAAAGACAGAACCGTGGGGCCAGCGTCCCTCCCACAGGTGGTGAGCTTTCTGCACAGTGCCATCATGGCTTTGAGCCAACCTAGCTGCCAGGTGGCAGGGTAAAGTAGAATTGACAAGGGAAAAAGGAAGAAGCAAGGCCGGGGGCAGAGTGGGGCTCAGAGAGGGCCCCGGGGTCCCACCTCGCTCATGGGGCAAGGAGGCTTATTATGATTTCAGTCTAGAACCCAGAGAGTAACAAGAAGCAGTGGCAGCCTTTCTGCATAAAACTGTCGTGGCCACTGACAGCTGGCCAAGGACTTGGGCAATCGTAGATTCTAGCCAAATCTTCCATCAGCCTCAGGCTGACATGGGACAGCCTGGCCCCTGCCCTCTAACATGGGCAGTGAGATCCCTGCCCGTCACATCTGCTTACTTGAGCTTGTGGAGTCTTCAAGCAATCAGTCAGCTGACAGGGATCCATCAGGCACAGATGCTCTGCACTGGGAGTGCAAGGGAGCAAGGGGCACGGCACCTGCTACTGCAGAGCTCAGTCCAGAGGGGGAGAAAGCTGATAAATAGACAAGCAGAGTCTGTGACCAATGTCAGAACAGGCTATGGAAGCTCACATGAGAGCTAGCTGGCCCAGTATTAGCAGAGAAGGTGATGGAGATCAGAGGCGGCTTCCTGGAGGAGGAGACACCTTAGGGAACCTTGAAGCCATGTGGAAATGCATAAGATAAATAAGGGAGAAAGAACATTCTAGAAGACAGAGTGAACAGAGGCACCACACATGAAACTTCGTGGTGTGTTCCGGGGATGTTCAGCACTTCACTGTGGCTGCAGCCCAAGGACGAAGAAGAGAGGGCCAGGTGACCGGCTCCCGAGAGGTGCAGAGGCCAAGAACGTGGCAGGGAGAGGGCCTCCCGCGAATGTGGTCCCTCGTGAACCAGCCGCCCCTGTTTTTCCAGAATTATGATATTTCTGCCTTTAGTCCACACACCAAAAAGCTGGATGTCACTTAGGTCTTGGGTTATTTTAAGCAACAGGGTCGATTTTTCTGTACTCAAATCCCAGCACTGAAGCCCAAACTGCACATGAGCATCTGATGAAGCCAGGTAGGTGGATGTCGGTCAGCTCAAACCGTGGTTGAGAAGGGAGCTCAGGAAGAAATCAATGATTTTGGCCCCTCCCAGTCCTTAAGAATCTTAAAAGCCCCTCAGATGTTTCTCCAGCCGGTCAGAGCATCTCCCGAAACACTATTTTGAGCCAGGCACATCCCCTTAAGTGGGTCTTGCCAGCCTGAGAGCCAGGCAGCAGAGTGCTAGTTTCCCAGCTTTGAAGAGAAGGATCAATAAGGGACAAGAAAGCCCATTTTCAGGGGTCTCTGTGCAGCCGGGGCCACTGCATGGTGTGCCCCCAACTCTCCCCACTTCTTCCTCCTCCCACACACATGCAAGCCTTACCCAGGAGGGAGGGGTGGCTTCTCCACTATTCTCTCCTAGAAAACCCAATGTAGCCTGACCTGACTTGGAGGGTGGGAAGAATTTAAAGACTGCTGAGTGTCCTCAGCTACTGAGCTGAACGCTCTTTACATGTTCCCTCGTTTGGAGCGCAGAGCCCCAGAGCAGCCTCCGCAGCCTGAGTTCGAGCGCAAGCTCCGCCACGCCCTCACTTCTATCAGCCTGCCTTCTCTCCCTTGCCTCAGTGTTCCTCATCTGTAAAATGGGGATGATGGTGCCTACTTCTAGGATTTCGGTGAGAACACAGCAAGTTAATAAATGCAAAGCGCCCAGAACAGTGCCCAGCACTCAAGAAGCACACAATAATTGTTGGCCAGTACTATTACTAGTTCGTCTGTAAGATAGAGTGGAAGTTCCCTTATCACAAGCAGCTGATGCCTCTGGCTGGTGGGCTTGCTGGGCTGTGGAGGAGGAGCCCAGCCTCCGTGGAAGAGGATGCTTCCTCTGCCAGGTGACTGCAGGAGGGATCGCGTGACTTTGGTGAGCCAATGAAATGAGGGTGGCAGTGATATGCATCCCTTCGAAGCAGAAGCGTTGAGAGGCAGCTCGTGGTTCACCATCTTCCTCTTGTGCTTCTGCCACAAAATCGGCAGTTCCCCAGGGAGAGCCTGTCCCGGCAGCCCGGCTTCTGGAGCCGTCCTGCTGCATGAGCAAGAGATAAACTTTTGCTGTTGTAAGCCACTGAGATTCGGAGTTTGGTTATTACCGCAGCAAAACCCAGCCGAGCCCAACTGATTCCGTAGATTAATTAAATCAATGAAGTTACGGTGGAAATGAACAAGCGATCCACACGTGACACGTAGCTTATTTTGAAATGCAAACATGCATTCATTCACTTTTTATGGAAGTCAAGAACGTTCCTTTCAGGGTCATTTGGTTGATTGGACCTTCATTTTGTCTTTCACGAGCCTCTGACACTCGTGGAGCAATCTGAATGTAGATTTCTTTCTTATTTCTACTAGGTTTAAAAAGTAGTCTACAGATGTCTCTCCCACTTTAATTTGACAGCAACTGCTTTAGTGAGTCCAACTTTCAGAGCTTTATAAAGGAAATCAACTTTCTTTCATGAAACCCATTGTATTTCCATACTCAGGTTTCATTGGTCTCTGTAGGATTTAGTTCAATTATGAAATTACTATGACACCCAGAATAAAGGGATATAAATGTATATGTGGGGTCTTGTCATGGCCGCCCTAGAAACTAATTCAATAACTGAGGTCTCCTCTTTCTCAGCCCAGGACCACCCATCACGTGACCACGGTGCTCCTGTGGTCCTCCCAGACACAAAACTGTGCGTGTCCCCAAAGAACTGTGAGAACTGCAGTCCTGCCTCTCCATCACATTAAGATCACAGGGATGGGACGGTTATCATTTTGCAGTAGACAAAACTGAGGGTGGAGGAAGTAACTTTTCCAGATAAGAGTAAAAATGACTGACGCTTACTGGGTGTGAGGCTTCCATAATTCATAAGCAAAAAAATAAATAAATAAAAAATCACCCATGTGATTGCAAATAACTCTGAGTACAAAAATGAGACCAGCAATTGCAGCAGCTGCAACCTTGAGGTTAAGAAGGCCAAGGACCCCAGAAGATCAATTCCTCATGAGTCACTGGGACAAGACAGCAGCAGTAGACACTCATCCATGCCAAGGAAGACCAGGAGGCACACAGCTGTCCCGAGCCTACAGCTGTTCTGAAATTGGGCTGGGCAGATGTTGAGCACCCCACCCTGAGAAGCAAAATGCTTCCTGAAGATGCCCTGGTTCTGCTCCTCAGCAGTAGCTTCCAGACCACTGGTTTTCCATGGCCCTTCACTCTACATTTTGGAAAATCCTGTTTTCCTCCCAAATAAGTCATTGGAGAGTACTCCAATTCAGGGACTGCACTTCATCCTTAGCCTGCTTTCTGCATGTAGAACTGAGGAGGCCCAAGGGTCCATTTTAGTCTTGAAAAGCATAGGGTTTAGAGCTCCTATGAAAGTGGAACTCTCTCAAAAGCTTCACGGGTGTTTTATTACTTTATTCCAAGAGGCAATAACCATACCACGATCCTTTCAGATACACTCCTCTCCCTCTCTTGACTTAACTGTGAGCACTTAGGCTCTCCAGCTTCTCAGGCGGAGCCCACTGTTCTTCCTCTCTCTCTATTTTGTCCACTTGAAGGATGTAGTACCTAGTAACTTAATTGAGTCAACAATTTAACAAAAACCATGACAGCTGCACCCTTGATTTGGCCTTAGCTGTGATTTCTAATTGGCATTTCGATCTAGGGCCTTCTACGTTTGGAGATGACAAGCAGCTTTGCCTTCCAACCCTTGAGCCCCAGAATTTCCAGCACTCTCCATTCCTGTTCAAACCTGCTTTCAGATTAGCCCTTTTTTTTTTCTGAGCTCATTTCTTCCCTACAGTGGCAGTAAGGACATGGGGCAGGCATTCTGTTTCTCAACCTCTCCTCCCTCCACAGCCCCATATGCTCCTTCGACACATCATCCACATCCCTGTTAATCAGACAGCAGTTTTACCAACTATTTTTCTGCTGCATGACACACATTAGCTCCCCGGTGACAACTTTTTTGCCCACCAACTGGCGCCAGAGACGACGCCACACAGTCTACTTTTGTAGAATGCAGCTCTGCAGTCTGGGTACACTAATACAATATTCAAAATTCTCTATGGGAGGTGTTCTCCCCATTGAAAGCTCCTGGTGTATGAGGGGAATATACTCTGGTTTTGCTGTTTGTGTGGTTACTTTGGTTAAAGCAACGTGGGGTGATGGGAAGAGACATTCTGGCACTAACTTGTTTGCTGTGCCATCACTGTAGCATCTACTAGGGCCAGATGCTTATACACAGTATCTCCAACCATCACAGAATCGATGTCAGCCTCCCCGCCTTCCAGGAGGGAAAACTTGGGCTCAGAACCATCAGGGACTTGGCTCAGAATCACTCATATTGTAAGTGATTAATCATGAATTAGAACAAAGAGGTCTCCAGGCCCTGGCCCTTTCTGTAACTATTCAGCTTAAACAATTAGCTTCCCTCCTGTGATCCTCAAGTTTTTCCATCTGTAATGCTGGAAGGTTAGACTAGAAAATCCCTAAGGCTCCCTTTATCTTTGGGGCTCTTTTTCTCTTAAAGATAAGAGTAACAAAGCTCCTCTGCTGTGAGTACTTTCCAATTCACAAGCCCATTCATTAAGTCTGATCACTGCAGGCAGAGCCTTCCGTGAAATGAGAGATTGACAACCCCGGGGGAGGAAATAGCCCTCTTTACATAATGATTCCCACTATGATTTGGTTATAAATAACCCACGGAGAAAATGAGGCTTCTCGGCAGGCTCTGATTGTAGTGGGTGTTGGGATGCGTGGCCGTGACTGCACAAACACTCTAGGCTGATGGGGAAGGTGCCACTTCCGGTTCAGGGGGCCAGGTACTTCTGCATAAGAGGAGAATTTGGGTGACCTGATAGAAGCCCAGAGCCACCTGATGGAACACAGCAAATACAACTAACACAACCTCAGGCCTACTTCTCAGAAGCTACAAGACAATGGGATTGCACGGCCACTGGTCGCTGATAGACACAAGGGTACTCCAGGGGCGCCTGCACCTGCATCCCAAGATACGCTGGAGTGTGTGTGAGCCAGACCCGTCCTGGCTGAAGGTCCTCCAGAGGACAGAGAGGGGACAGGGACAAGCATAAACCTCATCCACTCCCCTTCCTGAGCTCTCAGCAGCCTCTACTGATGCAGCCATTCATACACCCATTCCATACACTTCTGCTCAACCGCCTCTCGGTACCCTTCCCTGGGCTGGCGCTCTGGGGACCGTGGAGGTGAAGCTGAAGAACACAGGCTTTCTGTGAGCAGTGACGCCCAGGATACACATGAATATAGAATAACAGCGGGGACATCGCCTGGCAGGTAGTGCCCAGCACTGTGGACAAACAAGGCAGGCAAAACTCCAGGGAATCAAAGATGTTTTCCAGGAGGGAACAATGGGATGGGTGATGTGGAAAGCAGCCTCTGGACAGTTCACTGGACTGGCAGTTGATGATTTGAATCCGCCCTTCAGATGGTTGAAGTCACCAGTCCAGCTGGGGAGATCTAGGCTTGCAGATGTCCCTGCCGGAGCTCACATGCCTGCCCACCAACTCCTGCCAGAATCAGGAGTTTCGGCTAGTCCTTGTCGTGGTCCTGCTGTCCCTACCTTCACACTTGAGTTCAGAGCTGTCATGCCAAGAGCATGTGATTGGGACAGTCACAGCAGGGTGTCAATCCAGGCTCTGCCATTTTCTGGCTACAGAACCAAATTGACTTAACTCCCTGAGCCTCCTTATATGTAAAATGAGGCTGGTGATATCTGGTTTACAGAGATCTCGGAATTCAAATAGTTCTTGCTGGCCCCCAGGAGGGGTTAAGTTCTGCTAGGGACCTCCCATGACCTCCTGTGCCAGCTCTTGCTGGTGTAGTGAGAGTACCCTTGAGGGTAGGTCCCTATTTGACTCACTTCTGAATCCCTAGAGCTTGGAACACATCCTAGGAGCTGTTAGGAACCCCGGAAATGTTACTATGAGAGACTGTATTCTTGTAGACTCTATTATTATTCGGCACCCACTAGCTCCCCAGCCCCCATGAGGGCGGTATGCCTCTCACTCCACTGCTCTTGGGTTTGGCTGTGTGCAGTTGCTTTGGCTACTGGAGTGTGAGTAAACTTAGTGATACTACATCTCTGCAGAGGTATCAAATGTCCTTGCTTGGTTTGATGTGGCCCCGTGTGACTCTGTCCTCCAAAATGGGATAAGCATGTCTCAGACAGCTGCTGCCCTTTTCCTGGGTCTTCTAGTGAAAGCCAAGTGAAGTAGGCATGAACCCAACTCACAGCCTGGACCCAGGCCCATCAGAATCTAGGAAAGCCCTGTAGGGTCCCATAGAGCCTAGTTCATCCATGAATGTGAGAAGTAACAATTTGTTAGAACTGAGATTTGGGGACTGTTTGTTACACAGCATTATCACAACAAAGCCTAACATGTTATATAAAGTTAAGTCAGTACTAACAATGTGCCAGGTATTATTCTAAGGGCTTTATACAGAGTATCCCATCTAATCCTTACAGCATTACATGGGGTGGTATTATAATTATCCCCCCTCAACAAATGGGGAACTTAGGCATAAGTTACCCCTAGGATCATATAGCTAGTAAGTGGGAATTCCAAACTAACAATCCAACTCCAGAGCCTGAGTGGCATAACCCCTATACCACACTGACTCCTGTAATGAGTCAACAAATTAATAAATTAATCTCTATATCAGTCAGCCTGGGGCTTTGCCCTGAACCCCCAGACACTGAACCCCACCCATTTGGTACTTCTGCTGCCCTTCCTGCATTGTGCTGATGAGACACCTCACCCTCTGAGCCCCATTTCCCAGCCCAGTGTCAGCCAGGGTCTTGCTTCCTGAGGACAAAGTTCCAGATAACCCCACTAGACCTTCAGGAAGAGACTCTATCCCTGGATTCTCAGATCCCATAATGAGAAACTCTCATGCCAGCTGCTGAATTGCTGGCCACCCACCTTACCCCTGAACTTCTAGAATGAGTCTCTAAACCTACCCAGTTCTCATTGTACTAGGTCCACCTGTTAAGCCTGCTAGCCAGTCAGAGACTGTTCTTCTCCAAAGAAACAGACTCAGTAGGGTGTGTGTGTGTGTGTGTGTGTGTGTGTGTGTGTGTGTGTGAAAAGAGATTTGTTAAAAGGAATTGGTTCATGCAACCATGGAGGCTGAAGAGTCTCAAGATCTATAGCCAGCAAGCTAGAGACAGACATGAGACCCAGTTAGCACACAATCTTCAATCTGATGGAAAGTTTTTAAAAGAACCAAATTAGCAGTGGAATTGACCACTCCAAGAAAATATGCCAATTCTGGGTTGTCTGAGATTTGATCACAAATTTCTCATCAGTTGGCTAAATGATAAATCCAAATTACCAATTTTTTTTAAGATTTCATTTATTTATTCATGAGAGACACCCAGAGAGAGGCAGAGACAGAGGCAGAGGGAGAAGCAGGCTTCCCAAGGGAGCCCAATGCGGAACTCGATCCCAGAACCCCAGGATGGCGACCTGAGCCAAAGGAAGACACTCAACCACTGAGCTACCCAGGCATCCCCCAAATTCCCAGTTTTTATTCTGATTCATACTGAATATTGCTGATAGAAATCATCAATGAATAACAAACCTGGCAATCACACAATGAAGTGGTAAATTGCTAAAAATAACACCCTTCCCCCAAACAGAAAACACAGTAGCAGAAGATATCGATGAAATTTGATATGGAGAAAAGAAGCTGATGAATAAATGACATCTTCACTGTGAAGTTTTTGAGGAAAATAATTGATTCAATAAAAACAAATTTAGTAAGATTAAAACAAGAACACGGAAAGTAGCTGTAAATGGCTTCCTTGTGCCAAAGAGAAAAATGATCGATGCATTTAATTTGTTCAGTGCATTTTCCTCTAGAAAATACTTGCTAGGGGAAAATTTGCCAATGTTGATAGACTTATGGTTAAAATGTTTGTTTCTAGAGCCACAGCATCTTCATCAGTGTCCAATGGTAGGGACAAAATATCTGTTTATCTTTGCTCTTTGGAAATGCTCTTCCATCTTCTCATGTTGCTTTTCCCCACCTTCTCTCCTGTTACCGGCCTATCATGGGCTCATTTAGGTGCTACGTTAGCTACACGATATTTCCTGATGCTCCATCTAGACGGGAACTCACCCTCTTTGAATTATCCCTGTGCTTTTTCTCACTGTCTCACTGCATGGAGAGCTTTCAACCTGTACCACAGTTAATGGACTTAAGCCACACTTCTTCCCCCCGAGCTCTACACAGCCTGTATCCTGCCCACCTGGGCAATCCTGGGGCCCAGCTCACAACCCTAGCACCCAGGACTAATCAACAAAAAAATTTTGTTAAGATTTTATTTATTTATTCATGAGAGACACACAGAGAGAGGCAGAGACTTAGGCAGAGGGAGAAGCAGGCTCCCCATAGGGAGCCCAATACAGGACTCCATCCCAGGATCCTGGGATCATGCCCTGAGCCAAAGGTAGATGCTCAACTGCTGAACCACCCAGGCGTCCCTCGCTAGTCAACAAATTACAGAGGGATGACCGGGGGTGGAAGCGATCACTTGCACACCAGTATGAATTTATGTCCATGTGCCACCTTTCCCACAGAGACCTGCCTCTTATATGTGCAATAAAATCATTGATCTGTCAAAAGGTCCCTAAACATGATAGCAGGTGGGGCAGATGTTGTTGGGGACTGAACACCCATGTCAGAGTTTGGAACTCTTGCCTCCTGTGTGACACATATTCCACTGAGGTACCTGGTCAACCCCATTCATGTTATTCCTCTTCACTTCCTGCCTCCAGGTTACCCAGGACCCCATGTTCTTTAGAACCCTTGGCCAAGGTTGCTAGAGGAAGGCATGGCTGTGGGGAAGGGGAATGGTCTGGGAACAACTACAGGTGACAATGTCAAGGTCAGGAAACAGCTCTTTGTCACCTCAAACAATTGTTGAGGTAGTGTTCAAGAAAAAGATAGGGATGGATTGACATCTCTGGATGGGATATCTCGGGGCGCTCCCCTAGGCCCCTGCCTTCAGGGCTAAGGGAGCATTAGCCACGCAGCCACATGAGGCAGAGTATTTAGTAGGGTGAGTGGGCTCCTGAGCCTTACTGCCCAGTTCTGAATTTCAGATCTGCCCATACTCACTGTGTGACCGTGGACAAGTCACTGGACCTCTCTCTTCCTCAATTTTGTCATTCATACAATGGTGGCGTTAACTGTACCTACCTCCTGGCTCTTTTGTGATCATTAAGTGAGTTAATGTTTATAAAATGTTTAGCACGTAGCAAGCACAGAACAAACCACTGTTCTCATAACCCTCTGTTCTGGGTGTTCTCCGGCGCCCCGAGGTACTCCATGGACATGTAGCGTGAAGGTGCCCTGTGCTTATGTGGGGAAACATGACTGGGAACTAGGGGCCTGTGCTCCGACCAGATCAATTTGTCCCTCCCCCCCTTCTGGACCAGCAAACCCTTCCCTGGCATCTGGCGATCAGGAGTCAAGGGGGAGTCCCTCCTATTTGTATGCAAAGGCATTCTCCTGAGGATCCGTCAACCCACCCATCACAAAATGCTTTTGGACTCTCAGGGAGAAAATTTCAGACACCTGCAGAGTGCCTAAGATCAAGAGAAGCAAAACAAAGGCACAGAGGAGCTCACACTGGAAGTTGACCCTGGAGGAGCCAGGAGGGTCTCCGAATCACCAGGCAGGAGAACCCAGGCCCCGAGGGAGCCATTCTCCCTCGTGAGGCTCCAGCCTTGGCTTTGAGTGGCAGTGAAGCGCATTTCTGGACTGCGCTGCACAGCAGGGATGCTGGGAGCACCTGTCTCAGAGCCCCAGCTGGCTCAAGGACTCAGTGGCTCATACCCAGAAGCCCCGGGCACAGTGCCTGGCACTGATTCAGTAGTCAGGCAGCACTGGTGACTGTCTTGCGGAGTGGAGGTCCCAGACCCAGACCTCTGGTCCTCGCCCCCACTTGGATGGCCCTGGGCACCCGCACAGACTATGATAGCAGGTCATGGAAGCAGAGACCATGATGCCAGTCCACCTTCACTCCTGGGCACAGAGTGGGCAATCCATACATCTTTGGAGCGCCTGGTTTATTCTGTTTGGCTGGCAAGTTATCGTCCTCGCATTCTTTCCATGGGGGAGCAGTGGCGAGCCACACAGACACTTCTTAGCTGTGTCATCTGGAGCGAGTACCATGACTTCGCTGAACCCCAGCATCCTTAGCTGTGCAATGGGAAGGGGCTGACGCACTTATAAGGCTGCTATGAAGGATCAGTGAGACCACTCTGTTCAAATCCCCATGTGGCATCTGACCTGGAGTGAAGTCGAGTAAATGAGGCTTTTTTACCTTCATAATGACCCTGTGATGGAAGCATGATGGTTTTCTTTTTTTTTAAGACTTTATTTATTTATTCATGAGAGACACACAGAGAGAGAGAGAGAGAGAGAGAGAGAGAGAGAGAGAGGCGAGACACAGGCAGAGAGAGAAGCAGAAGCAGGCTCCATGCAGGGAGCCGGACATGGGACGCGACCCCGGGTCTCCAGGATCAGGCCCTGGGCTGAAGGTGGCACTAAAATGCTGAGCCACCCAGGCTGCCTGATGGTTTTCATTATTTGAGATGAGGAACCCCGACTCAGAGATATTGAATCATTTACCTAAAATCCCACAGCTGGGACTTGAACCCAAACCTCCTGCTTCCTGAGTGGTGCTCTTTCTTCATGCCAAATTATTATACTGAAGGGGAGGGGCAGGGGGAAGGGGACGGAGAGGCACTTACAGCTGTAGGCTGCAGCCCCTCTCCCTGTAGGAGGGCACCGCAGTAACGGAGACCCAGTGCCTCTGAGCTTGTATTCATTTCTTTTTTTTTTTAAGATTTTATTTATTTATTTTTGAGACAGACACATGAGCCGGGTGAGGGGCAGAGGGAGATGCAGACTCCCCACGGAGCAAAGAGCTCCAGGAAGGATTTGATCCCAGGACCCCATGATCATGACCTGAGCAGAAGGCAGAGGACGCTTCACTGACTGAGCCACCAGGGGCCCTCATTTCATTCGTAAAGTCCTCTTCTCTCCTTTGACAATGGCTTCCTGCCACTTCACTAAGAAAGTCCTGCTCTCTCTCATGAAATAACAAGACCAAGAACAGGCCTTTCAGATGCCAGCCAACTGCCCGTACCCCCCACCCTCACCACCCCCCTCTCACCCCGCCCCTGCCACCCGGAGAGTTGGGTTTCTCAGTGCTAAATGACCATTCTCAACTCCTTTCAAAAAGAACTAATCAGGGTCTTAAAAATCCCTGAGCATCTGTAGTTCATCCACAAACAACTCAGCAATACTCCGTCTTATCAGGGGAGAAGGTAGGAAAAGAATAAATCTCATCAACTTATTTTATATAGAAAGGACAATTGGCCATGTACTTTTTTGCACCATGATCACCTTTGGAAAAACCTTTCCGAGAACAGGAAGCACCTTCTGCCTCCCAATGAAAGGTGCAAATGGCTGTGGAAGGAGCACTGATCCGGGGGCCTGGAGACCTGGGTTCTAGATTCCTACGACCTTGCTGGGCTTCTTGGACCAGTCCCTCAACTTCTCTGGGCCTAGTTTCCACATGCACACAATGCAGGAAGGAGACAAAATGAGTTTCGATCAATCAGCTTTCAAATTTGCTGAAAGTACCTAAAACATTGCTAAAGAAAAGAAACAATGGTGGCCATTTCTGTCCAGAAAACAATGTTCTCGATGTTTCCCTGAGCCCAATATTGTGTTCATATCCTTACAAATGGGACACATGCGTCCCCAGGCCCCAAATTGGGAATGGCAAAATGACATCTCCTTAACAGTGTCAAAGCAAAAGTCTGATGGCTCTGTCCCCGCTGTGAGTGGGCAGGGCCATGCTTCCTTTGAGTCCTCCCCCAAAGTGGCCTAAAACTCTGAAACTCCAAGGGGTCCCATAAGAGCTCAGGAACCTTTTCTTCTTAGATTCCCGCCCCCCCCCCACCCCCAACCTCAACCATTTCTCTCCTTATCACCCTTGACATCTTGCCCTGATTCTTCTTGGTCCAGTTGTGGCTGAGTCTGATTTGCTGTTGACCCACTCCATCCCTCTCTGGATATTGGCTCCTGTGCTCCTGGTTTCTAGAATAGAGCACCGAAAAATGGAGCAAGCATAGGACGGCTGCATGGACACAGAGAGGCCTGCCCCGCTTTCCGGTCTTGTGGATACAATCGCAGAGTTAATAGTGTTCAGATTCTCACTGTCGACGTGGCCTTCCATTCTGCTTGCATCATATCACAGAACCCTGCCAGTCGACTGCAAGGTAAGTCCAGTTACTAATCCCCTTTTTTAATATGGAAAAACAAAACAAAACCTTGGCAGGTAACTTGATCTCTTTGACCTCCAGACCTCATGAAGTGAGAAGTTAGTGAGTCAGAATTTGAATGGGAGTGATGATTTCAAAATATGTCCACAAGGTATCAGAATAAACCCATGGGACTTAATGCATGTACGTAGCAAGGTATAGAAATAGAGAGACGCTTATGGGTATGTGTGTATGCACATAGGAGTATACGTGTGCGTGTATATACCTATATCTACTTCCCAGCTCTGTCCTTTGAGGGCGCCTAGAAACCAACTGCCTCAGTAGCAGTAACACCCCAGTGCCCAAATCTTGATTCCTAAATATCATCCTCTGCTAAAAGGAACTGAAACTCCTTAAAGAAATGGTTGATTCCAGAGCTCAGGCAGGAAATACACAGGATCAGTCTGGAGTGTTTGGGCCAAAAAACAGCAAACTGCCCAAGGACTAATGGCAGTATCTCAAAAGGACACCGGGGGATCTGGGTGGCTCAGTGGCTGAGGGTCTGCCTTTGGCTCGGGTCATGATCCTAGGGTCCTGGGATCGAGTCCTGTATCGGGCTCCCCCCAGGGGGCCTGCTTCTCCCTCTGCCTGTGTCTCTGTCTCTATGGAGAGGAAAGGATTATGACCTATTATAAAATCTAGGAGTCCACGAGTCTACACAGGTATAAATTAAAAAATAAGTAAATGCCCTAACTTACAGTAAAAAAAACCAACAGTAAAACAATGATGGACTTTTTCTGTACACACCGTCTGGCAATCACAACAATGATTGATTCAGGGAAGGATCATTAATAGATGCTAAAACCAGTGGGTAAAAGCTTGAGGAATGAGGGGGTGTTTTCATAGTTTCAAAGTGTCTCTCCAAGGGATACTTGTCAAGTATCTTTGTATCAAGTATCAAGTACCTTTACAGCAGACACTGCCATAGCCCTGTGGTCACAAGGGACACTGCCGGTGGTGGGAATTGACAGCTTGTGCCCCAAGATGATGCTCTGGGAGGGACACGGCTTTGCTTCAGTGGGATTCCTGCCCGAAGGTCATAGTGGAATCTGCACAGGAGCAAACACCAGACAAACCCAAACTCTAAGGACTTGCAACCAAGTGACAGGGACACGTCATTCTTGTCATCACACAGAGCCAGGAGGGGGTGAGGGTGGTGAAGCATGGATTTTAAGGAAGTACTTGTTGCTCGCCTGTTGTCACACGTTCCTCCCATGCCGTGTGGTGGCTAGGGAGCAGGCATTATGGCCACCTTCAAATTTAGTGTAGGTCTCTGGGTGACCTTGGATGAGTCTCTGGACATCTCTCCTCCCACCGTATTCTGGGTCAGCTGGAAGGGACTCACCAGGGATTTATGGAGCTCTGGGGGAAATATGGAGGCACCTTGCTAGTTATAAAAGAGCACCAGGTGTGTTGCACAATGATAACACTCACTCCCTGTGGGGCTTTCGGTCCTGCAGGCTTTTGATCAGCCCAAAATGTGAGGACCACCACCCTGCAATGGGCAAAACCCACCCAGGGCTTGCTGCGTAAACACCTACATACTCACTCAGTCGTAACACCTAAGACGTGTGTGTGTGTGTGTGTGTGTGTGTGTGTGTCCAAGGTGGATGCTCCATAGAGCATCTCCTCTACACCAGACACTATTCTAAGCCAAGAAGACTGAGGGCAAGACAGAATGAATCTCGGTTCTGGTGGCCTCAGCTTCTAGGACGATGTAGTTCAACCCAAGCTAGGAACCTCAAAGTCTATTTAAAATGTATCAAGCCTTGGAGTTCTTTTAATGAGGAGAAAGAGAAAGAAAAAGAGCATGAAAATAAGCTCCAGGTTATACACACTCATTTAACCCTCATCCCAACCTTTGGGGTTAATGCATCCATTTCTCAGATAGAGAAACTAAAACTAGGGTTGCTCGGGTGGTGCACTAGGTTAAGCATCTGACTCTTGAGTTTGGCTCATGTCATGATCTCAGGGTCCTGGGATTGAGCCCCACGTCGGGCTCCATGCTCAGCACAGATCGGCTAGAGATCCTCTCTCTCTCTCTCCCTCTCTCCCCCACAGTCCCACTCTCTCTCTCTCTCCAATAAATAAATACACCTTTAAAACAAACAACAAAACCTGAAACTAGAAGAGGGGCCTAATTTAGATAACTAATAAATGCTAGGTAACTAACATTTATTAGTTATCTAATAAATGGCTGAAATTTGAACTCGCAGCTGTGGAGCTTCAGAGCCCTGGCAGTGGTGGCTCTGTGGGTGCACTGCTGGGACCCAAATCCACCCGCCTGGCTCAGGGCCTCTCAGGGCTGGATAATTCCTTGTGGTGGAGGCTGCCCTGTGCACAGTGAGATGTTTAGCCTTGGCCTCTTCCCACTAAATGGCAGGAGCACCCCACACCCGGTTGTGACAATCAAAAGTGTCTCCAGACATGGCCAAATATCCCCTGGGGAACAAAATCTCCCCAACTGAGAACCACTAGCCTAAGTGTAAACACTTGTCCACCACTTACTGTCGTATGACTTGGATAAGCAACTTAAGCTCTATGTGCCTCAGTGTCCTCATCTGTAAAATGGACAAATGACAGTATGTGAGGTTAATGTGAGGATCAAATAGATCAGGAAGGCTAGGGTGGCTGGGTGACGGGCATTAAGGTGGGCACGTGATGTGATGAGCACTAGGTGTCATACTATATGTTAGCAAATTGAATTTAAATTAAATATATATATAAATGTAAAGGAAAGCACTTGGCTGTCCACATAAGGGCTCAGGACAAGGTTCCTTTTTTCCACTGCCCTCTGCTGCCTCCCCTCCAAATATGAAAGAGTGTTCAGAGCAGGTGCACAGCGGAGGTTGGCTTACACATAGAAAGTTGTCACTGGAAAGTGTCAGGTAACCAGCTAATTAACAAATGGACAAGGGATGTTCTGATCCCCGCGTTAGTGACCTGCTAACTGGGAATGTCCTGGCAGCCCTTCTCACCACTGCAGGGCAGTGAGGATTAAAGACTCCACAGCCAGACTGCCCAAGTTCAAGCCCAGCTATGGAACCCTGGGCTCGTTATTTTGCTTCCTAATGCTATCATTTCCTCGTCTGTAAAATGGGGGTAATAAAGGTGCCTGCCTGGCAGTGAGCAATGAATGAATTAGCACATGCATGGTACCCAGAGCCCAGTGCGGGCCATAGTACCTGCCGTTGCTGCTATTCCATTCCTAGAATAAGCCTCTCAAGGGCCTCCAGCCACACTGACCACCTTTATTTTCTCCTGGGGTGCCAAGTATAGTCCCATTTCCAGGCATTCACATTCCCATTCCCTCTGCCAGGAGCACTCCTCCTCCTAGACATTAACATCCCCCAACCCTCCTCCTTTGTCTGGGTCTCTATGCATACCGCCTCTTCTGAGACACAGCACCCAAAATAAGACAGCAGCTCCCCACCCTGCTCACTGTGCTGTTGGTATCACATCAATCATCACTGCCTGACCCGATATATCAGAGTCTAAGCAGGACAGCACACACTGCAGAACAGTACAGTGTGGTCGTGTTCCTCCGCTTGTCTCCCTCCTATGAAAGCAGAAGTTCAACACACCAGAGTATCTAATTGGTGACTACATTCCTAGAACAGTGACCAGCACACGGTAGATGTAAATAATTATAAGAAATGATTAGAGATATTTTGCAGAAGGGATTTTCAAAGTCCCCACATAACTATTTTCCTAACACGGAAACTGTTGGAACTGGGGCCTAGAACAGGTTTCCCACAAAAACAAAACAGAACGAAACAAAACCTTGCTTTATTATCATAGTGTGTCCTTTAGAACAGATTAGCTCTACTTAAGAGACTTCCAAACTGTGTTCCCTGAAACTGTGGTCTCCGGAGAGAAGGCAGTAAGGAATTAAACCAAGCAAGGATTCACAGGGTCAAAGACATGGGGAAGCAACACAGAATTCTTTCCTGCTTGGGGATTCACACTGCACAGAAAAGCTCTAAGAAGCCCTGTAGAGAAAACACTTATTTGAGCAAGGTTTGCTGAGCTTACTTCACCCGAGACCCCACCCATAACATCTGCATCATGAACGATTTGAAAAACAGTGCTCTAGTAGAAGTGTCTCAACTTACAGAGGCAGACAGAAAGGACGGCCCAGAAAGGTGATTGGAGTCACTCAAGGTCACACAGCCAGCTTCTGAATCCTAGAGCAGGGCACTTCTCATGGCTCTCGAGGTTTCCCTAGTGGTCCACACAAGTGATAGGTTCACCAGAGGCCAAAAACTGAGCACAGACCTCAGATTCTATTATCAGTTTGGCTAAACTTAAGGTACCAAATAGGACTTGCTTTCAACCTCACCATTCCAGAGGTATTCATTCAACAAATATGGATTAGCCATTATGTGTCAAGCACGGCACGTTTTATGGTGAACTAGACACAGTTGTTCAGTAGATTGACAATAAAATTATCCCTAAAGAGACCAAAATTGATTGAACTGTCCTTGATAAGCCTGCTTCAGAGTAGGGACTTGTAAGACATTACATATTCAGATCTCATTTGCTTCCATTAACAATGCTCACATTTAGATCTAGTGGTAATAACATGCTCTCAATTGGAATGGTTCTGGAATAAAAGGTTCCCCTTTCCTGTGCAGGCTGCAGAGAGGAACCAAAAGCTAGGAATTCACTGGGCTCTTTTTTCTGTTGAGCACCTCAATCAATAGATTTTCCCATTTCTGATTCATTCAAATATCATCTCTGGCTCCTCGATTTTCATTAAAATGTGTTTTCTCATTTCCTGTTGTCTACAAATGAAAATGACTATTTAAAAAATGAGATTTGTTCTTCTTTTTTTTTTTTTTTTTGAGATTTGTTCTTTAAAGCATATCAGCTCACACATTTCAGAGCCTTTCAGAAATGTGGAACCAAAGCCACGTAAGTCTAAAACACTACAGATTCAAGGCAGAGAAAGATTCGGCTATTATTCTGTATGACTTTTCAATGAACTAATAGCATCTGCCTAGGAAATGGGAATATTCTTATATGTTATTTTTAAAAAGGAGATTCCAAATGAGAAAAAATATATTAGAATTTCAGACCGGAGAAGTCCCTATTTGATACTTTGTGGCACTGAAGCCAGCTCTCAGCACAGACTTGAGATGTGTGTATCTAAAAAAAAAAAAAAAAAACTACACACACACATACACACACACAACAAAACCTGAGGAACTGGAAGCTCTTCATGGTCCTTGCTCCTGTGTGTACCTGTAAGGACAACCTGTATGCAAAGAAAATAAAGATGTGCTTCCAGACCAAGCCAACATCTACCCTGATATTAAGGATGCTCTCATGGTTTTTCCAGGAACTATCCTGAAAACCAATCTGGCAAAGCAAAGATAATCACCCCATAATCCACATAATTTGTGTTTATCAGACACCAGAACAAATCAGAAAGAGTTGCTCAGCTGTTGTAAAGACACACAGAGAGAGCAGAAATTGCATAAACAAAGGGCCACAGGAAGCTGGATACAGGAAAGCCACACACACACACCCCATCAGCGCAACACACACAAAGAACCTGTTGTCTAAAAATCAACTGAACAAAAATAAGTCACTGATCAATCCATTTGTTTAAAAGGGGGGGAGGGCATATTTTTTAAAGACCAGCTGCTATTTTTTTTTTTTAATCAAACACCACCTTCTCTTTTCTAACCGAACCATTGGTCCATTTCTGCTGGACTGGGATATATTTGACCGAGTTTATGTCAAACACTTCTGCCAATTCTTCAAACAGCAAATCAGTCTGGTGAGGCTTCTCAGCACACGGGCGACTACAGACACAGACACAGAAAATGTGATCAACTGAGCAGCACTGGAGATGTATCTGTGAGTGTGTATTCCGCATGCTGGTTAGTGTCTGTGCAGTTATGTAGATCCAGGAGGGGAGCTTCGTATGCAGTTTAATGGATTCCGTTTGGGGTGAAAGGTGTTATTTTGCCCAACGAAATCTCCCCCTCGCAGTCCAGCTCCCAGAGGGACTCGGCAGCAGGGTCACCATCGGGGGACGCCTGAGAGATCCGGGACATGCGGTCGAAAGGGCTCTCCTCCTCCTTGTCCACCTCGCCGTCCCCCGGGGTCACGGCATTGGGGATCATATGGATGTAGGCAGCTGCGATCTCCTTGTGGAGGACGGTGTCCTGGTTGTAGGAGATGAGCTCGTTGCTGATGTTCACTGTCTCCACGGGGGTGCGGGCGCACAGGTGGCTGCACCCCAGCAGCTGCGCAAACACCTTCCGGAAGTCAGCGTTGAAGGCGTAGATGACCGGGTTGAGCGAGGAGTTGGCCCAGCCGAACCAGACGAAGACGTCGAAGGTGGTCTCGCTGACGCAGGGGAAGCCCGCCCGAGGACCCTCGGGGCGTCCGCTGCAGAAGGGGACCATGCAGTTAAGGATGAAGAAGGGCAGCCAGCAGCACACGAAGACCCCCATGATCACCGACAGGGTCTTGAGGACTTTGGTCTCCTTCTTGATGGATGCCCGCAGGCTGGTGTCAGGGGCACAGGCTGCGCGGCTGCGGCAGCTCTGCGCGTGCTCCGCGGCGCGCTCCAGGGAGGAAATCCTGCGGATCTGCACCTGGGCGATGCGGTAGATGCGCGTGTAGGTCACGATCATGATGGCCACGGGGATGTAGAAGCTGATGAGCGACGAGGAGATCGCGTATGTGCGGTTCAGGCTGGAGTCACAGTTTTCCGCCCTCGCCTCTGGCTCCCCGGCGTCCTCCCAGGGCGTCCCGTTGGCCAGGACCGAGGGCGGCTCCACTCCGCCCCAGGGGTCCGCCTTGTCCCTGTGCCAATGCAGTTGAACCGGGATGAAGGAGATGAGAATGGACAAGGTCCAGGCCAGGCCGACCATGACCAACGCCACACGCTGGGTCATCTTGCGCTCATAGCGGAAGGGCCTGGAGATGGCCCAGTAGCGGTCCACGCTGATGACGCACAGGTTCAGGATGGAGGCGGTGGAGCACATGATGTCGAAGGCCACCCAGATGTCGCAGAAGGCCCCAAAGGGCCAGTATCCGGCCACCTCGGCCACCGCCTTCCAGGGCATGACCAGCAGCGCCACGAAGAGGTCGGACACGGCCAGAGACACGATGAAGACGTTGGTCATCTTGGCGCGCAGGTGGCGGCTGCGCACGATGGCCGCGCACACCAGCACGTTGCCCAGCAGGGTCCAGACGATGAGCAGGGTCAGGAGGCCGGCGGTGACCACCTGCGCGGGCCCCAGCGCCGCCGCCCCCTCCGCGCCCCCCGCGGCGCCCCGCGGCGCCCGCTGCTGCTGCCCGAACCGCGCCCGGTACGCGGAGCCGTTGCGCCCCGGCGGCAGCATGTCGGGCTCGGCGTCAGGGGCGGGCTGCGCGCGGTCCCAGCTTCGGCCTTGCGCCCCCCGGGTGACCCCATCGGGCACCCGGGGCTGGCGCACCGGGACCCGCGGCTGAGGGATGCCCGAGCCCCGGGGGGGCCGCTCACCGTGCGCCGCGCCGGGGCCCCGAGTGCGCGGGGTCCCCTCTCGCCGCCTCCGGTGCCTCCGGGTGGGTGGCTGCGTTGCGCCCCTCCGGCGCGGGCGCTGGGGGCGGGAGGCCGGCCGGGGCGCGCCGGGCGGCGGTGGCTGCGGCTGTGTCTGGTTCGCAGCCGGAGCAGCGGAGAGCCAGCCGGCACCGAGGGGGTGGGGGCCGGGAGCGACCCGCGGCGGGCGAGCGCGGCGGCGCTGCCTGCATCCCGGTGTGCGCCCCGCGCCCCCGCGCCCCCGCGCCCCCGCGCAGCCGCCCCACCTGTGCCGGGGCGCACACTCTCCGCGCTCCGCCCGCCGCCACAGTCTGGGGGCGACTCCGAAGGTGGGAGGCCACCTTCGGGCCAGACCCTCGCCCCGCGCCAGGGAGAACACGCCCTGGGGCGACCAAGAGGTCCCCACCCAGCCCTGGTGCCCTAGCCCCAAACACATTTGGGGAATGGGGAGGTGGGCTAGGGATGGAGGAAATCCCTGGCCTCTGGATTGGGAAAGCGTGTTTGTGAGGCAGAGGGCAGCCTTGGCTTTCTCCCAGACCCAAGCCCCCAACCGAGACTTCATTCCTGGCTTGTGTGACCTTGAGCGCCCTAAACTTCCCTGGGTCTTGGTTTTCTCACCCACAGAATGGGCTAATGATTCCTCCTCCTCTCCGGTTCAGTGAAATCAGTCATCTAGGGAAAAAGCGTCCAGGAGGCCTGTCTTTTAGGAACCACTTCCCTTAAACTATCCCCACCCCACTCATCCATTCTAAAAATTCAGGCTCGGGGATCCCTGGGTGGCTCAGTGGTTTAGCGCCTGCCTGTGGCCCAGGGCGCGATCCTGGAGTCCCAGGATCGGGTCCCACGTGGGGCTCCCGGCATGGAGCCTGCTTCTCCCTCCTCCTGTGTCTCTGGTCTCTCTCTCTCTCTCTCATGTCTATCATAAATAAATAAATAAATCTTAAAAAAATAAAAAATTAAAAATTAAAATAAAAATTCAGGCTCAACCTGACCTCTTGGGAGAGTCTTTATGCCCACCGTCACCCCCAATCTTCTTCCCTTTGGGGATAATTTTGGATGAACCCAGAAGACAAGGAAGAGGAAAGGAGGCTCCAGCTAGCTGGAAGCCTCCTCCCTGCTGGACATCCTCAGTCTTTCTCTTTTATAACCTTGAGAAAGATGGATTAACATCTCAGTGCTTGACAGAAATGAAAATTGAGGCTTGAACCAGTGGCCCAAAGTTTGGAAAAGAATGGCAGGAAGCCCTGGAGAGGAGAGCAGTGTTCCGGGCTCTTAACATGCTTCCTCCCTCCAGCAAACAAGTTCTGCTTCTGAAGGGCCAAGTTTCTGCCGGGGTTAAGCTCAGCTGAAGATAGCCGGGGAGAGAACAGGCTGGGGCATCCAGCCACCCTGCCCTGAGGTCCAGATACTGGACTGGACTCTCACATCCCCTCCGTAATCTCTCTCCCCGCTCAGACCCACAGGCCCCATTCACCTCAGCCCCCATCTGCACCTGCAATGTCCCAGCTTCGAAGACTCAGCCTCCTTGGCCTTCTACAGCCTCTTCTCCCTCCAATCTTCTCTCCCTTCAGCACTTTCTGCTGCTGTAGGCAACAAGACCATCTGTCCAGGGTCCTGCACCTAAAGCTGGAGAGTCATACTTACCTCCTCTCTCTCCCCATCTCCTAGGGGCAGGTCCACTCCTCTCCAGATGTCCCATCCAGGACTGTGTCTCCTCTAACCTGTTTTATGGTGGCACTATACTAGCTTCCAGCTTCTGTCCCAATCCTCTGTGGCAGGCAGAGCGATCCTTCTCAGATGTAATTGTGATCATGTCATTCCCCAGATGGAAAACCCCCGGTATCTCCCTGCCATCCCTGATCCTTACACTGTCAGGTAAGCGCTTTGAAGTCTTTAACCATCTTCCCCTTGTTCCACATCTTCTCCCGCCCCTCCTCCTCCACATACAGTCTGGACTCAAGCCACCACCACCACAAAACACAAGCAAGCAAGCAAACGAAAAAATGCTAATTGTCATTTCCCTGGTGGGTCTTACAGCAACCCCTCCCCCTGGAGTGACCTCCATCCCATCCTAGTCTTCCTGGAGAACACCAACTTAGGATGTCAGAAGAGGACTTGGGTTTTGGAAATAGGTTTGAATTTCAATTCCTCATATTTTTATTTGGCAAATGCTTATTGAGCACCTGTTATATCTCAGATGCTGTTTTATTCACTGAGAATACAAGGGAGGATAAAAAATATAATGTTCCTTCCCTCTACAAGGTTATAGTCTACTATTGGAGATGGACTTTAATACAAGAATTATCCAAATAGGGCAGCCCGGGTGGCTCAGCAGTTTAGCATCGCCTTCAGTCCAGGGCCTGATCCTGGAGACCTAGGATCAAGTCCCATGTCGGGCTCCTGCATGGAGCCTGCTTCTCCCTCTGCCTGTGTCTCTGCCTCTCTCTCTCTCTCTCTCTCTCTCTCTCTCTCTCTCTGTCTCTCATGAATAAATAAATAATTAAAAAAAAGAATTATCCAAATAAATGTACAATTGCAATGGTGACGGGTGCTGTGAAGGAAAAAGTGTAATCATGAGGGGTGACCTAGACAAGATATTTAGGGAAGTCCCTTTTGGGCTGAAACCACAGTTGCGTGGACCGAGGGGGAGACAGAAGGAAAGAACAGGCAGGAAGAGCAGGCACTTGCTAGCTGTGGGAGCTTGGGCAAGTTTTTTTTATCTCTCTGTGTGTCGGTTTCCTCCTCTCCGACACAGGTTAAGAATAGTAGGTTAGAAGGCAAGGGAGATGAGGCCAACACGTATGGTGTGCAAGACCCTTCCTTTACCCTCTGGCTGTGCCCTGGGCACCTGCAAGGGTTTCTGTAATGGAGCCAGAAAGTGGATACACTATTGGACCTGAGAGGCTAGAGGAGGAGGGACTGGTCCCAGAAGGAAAACACTGTGTTTGTCTTCAAAACAATGAGCCCACGGGTGGCAGGGGTGGAGGATGGGGGGCGGGGGAGGCTTTGCAAGAACCTTTGTGGAAGAGCTGAGGCATGAAAGAGAGCACAGGAAAGGCGAAGGGAATTTTAGAGGATCGCCTGTTGCCTTCACAGAACTTAAAAAAACTATTTGAATTTGGGGATTCTCTCTTGAACACAGCACAGCTGAGAGCCTGGGCCACATGGATCATGGATTTACAAGTTGCCTGGAATGCTGGACTACACCGGGGCCTCTCCCTCCTCTGACAGCTCACCTAAGAAGCTGCTCTCCAGGAAGTCTAGCTGGCTTCTGGGCTGAGGCCCCCCCCACCCCCGCAAGCTCCAGAGGACCCTGTGATACCTCGCAATGCAGCAGGATGATGCTGTATTGTTACCAGCCATGGACGCAGCTGCCGGCTCCTCTAGACTCTGAACTTCTGAAACCAAGGAACCATGTCTTATCCATGTCTGAATTCCCCAGGCCAACACAAAGAGTGGGTGCTCGGCAAATCTTTACTGATGGAAGAGTGGAAAAAGAGGGCTCCAGGCCCAACACTGTGACAGTAAGGGACACACGCTCACCACACATGATTGCATTTGTTTTCAGGCAGTTCTGACTCCCTGAATTTCATCTATTATTCATTCATTCATTCATTCATTCATTCAGCAGGGCTTTGCTGAGGCCTAGTATGCGGAGAGTCATAGCCCGGGTCACAGAGGCCTAGACCTTCTGGACTGAGCAGGTCCTGCTCCAGCAGACTCCTGGGTCAGCTTATAAGGCACCAGTTATGACACTGGAGGAGGAGGGAGGGGGAAGGAGGGGAAAGAAAGGTGGAGGAGGAAGGAGGAGGTGGTGGAGGAAGAAAAGGAATGAGGAAGAGTAGAAGCCTCTAGATCCATTAGTACCCTAGTCTTTGCAGTTTCAAAAGCCAGTAACTCACCCTTTGGTGAACGCTTCCCTGAGTTGAACTTCCCTTGTCACCTGCAACTGGAACAGCCCAGCCAAGCGCAAGGAACAAACACGGCTTGGTGGTGGCTGAGAACACGGGGATGGTCTGGCCGTTTGAGCAGGCAGCTTGGGGAAGGGCCACACAGAAGAGAGGACACCGAGCTGGAGGGTGCATGGAATCCACCAGCATTCCAGGTGGAGGGCACGCCTAACAGAAGGAACAGCGTGTGCAAAGGCTCAGAGGCACAGAGCTTCACGTGTGAAAGGGCAGATTCTTCAGAACTCTAGGGCTTTTCCCTCTGTTACACACAAAAAACTATGTTTCTCATCATTTTTGGAAACAAGAGTTTTCTATCAATAAAACGCTATGCGTGCAAAGTAACGCCAGGCAGCCAGGTTGCTATAGCCCGTGTCTCTCCTGTCTTCACAGGGAGGGTTCCTGGAGCCATTTGTCTGCTGAGGATGATGGTTCCGTTTGAGCAGTGGCTGACCTCTCTCACCCGGGCTCTTTCCCACATTTTCCAGAAATCTCTCATCATCCTGGGAAGCCAGACTCATCAGTATGGACTCTAAGCAAGCAGGTGGCCGATAAGCTCCCTCTCTTGTGTCATCCCAGCCACAGCCCTGCTCCAGAGGAAGGCATCAAGGAAGGGATCCTCCCCTACATTTGGCTCCTGCAAAATTGTACTAAGAGGATTTGCTTAGAACATTTTAGCACAAAGGGGGTTTCCCTAAGCCAGTCAGCAAATATTCTTCTGTTTGAACTCACTGATCCTCCTTCCTCCGAAGATATTATTTTCAATTGGATTTGCTTCATTGAGACAAATAGCAAAATCCACAGGAGTGACATCCAGGATTTTGGTGCTCCTGCCACAGCTGGTATCAAAAGACTTAACTCTTTTATACCACACAAGCCTTGGTCCTTGGTTACAGGACACACCTGAGCTCCCCAGGGGCCAGCCTTGCCAGTGCGCTCAGCTTGGCTCAGCAGAGCTCAGGCAGAAAGGTAGAGATGAGCCACTCACATCCATCCTGTGGCCTCAAGCACAGGACCATGGATGCTGACCTGGAGGCTTCCTCTTCAAACCCAAGCATCAGTCCCTAGGTCTCCATTCCCTCCCAGCTCAGACACACAGGAGACATGGAGATGTAGGTGTGTCGACAAGACACAACCAGCAATGTGAAGGGGCTCTCACTGGCCAAATCTGAGACAATATGAGCATCAGAACTAAAAGCGATAATAATGGATTATAATCTATTTGATAAAATGAGAATCTATGGTGATAAAAAAGGAATAGGAAGGAAGGAATGAGAGAGACAGGAGAATGCCAATTACTGCCAAAGGAATAACAAAAAAATCACATTTTAGGGGCACCTGGGGGGCTCAGTTGGTGAAGCATCTGCCTTCAGCTCGGGTCATGATCCCAGGGTTCTAGGATCCAGCCCTACATCGGGCTCCCTGCTCCATGGGAGTCTGCTTCCCCACCCAACCCCCTGCTGCCCGCCACTGCCCCTGCTTTTGCACTCTCTTCTCTCTCTCTATGTGTGTGTGTGTGTGTGAAATAAATAAATAATAATAAAATCTTTTAAAAATATTTTTTGAATATTTTTTAAAAATCACATTTTGCAACCATATGGTAATAACTGATTTAGACAAAAGTTATCACCTAGTACAAGGTTAGAGAGGAACAGAAGGGATGAAAGGGTGGTAACTTTATCGTTGAGAAACCTGGCAGGCCCTGCCTTAACAAGTAAAGACTTAACATGACCGGGATAGAACAGATGGACACCAGGTACCCTCTGGTGGGACACACCAGGGCACAGCGTCCTTACCTAGTATCCTTGCCGCCCTGAGGAAACAGCAGACATGCCCAGACAGAGGAACTGTCAACGATTGATCTGAACTCTTCAAAGTACCGATGTCCCAACAGACAAAGAAAAGACAAGGAGCTGTCCCAGGTCAGAGGGGACGCACAGGCATTCCAGCTGGATCAGGGGACAGACCCTCAAAGAATGTTATTGGGACAGTCGGCAAAATGATCGTGTGGACTGTATATTCTACTATTATTGACGATTAAACCATTGACAATTGATAGTTACTGATAATGAGACCACCGTATGGCATCGATCCTAAATTTGCTGAATTCATTCACCTTGTTCTTGAAGAAGACAACCTGAAACACCGGGGGGGAAAGAGCAGGATGCCTGCAACCGCATTTCAGTGCTTCAGGAAGAGATGAGTGTGTCATATCCTATCACATCATGTCCATGTTGGAGAGAGAGAGCAATGTGGTCAAGAGCATTCGGTGGGTCTGGTGGAGGGTATATGAAAGTTCATCATCCAACAACTCTCCTGTAAGTTTGAAATTATTTTTTAAAAAAAGAAAATTTAAATAAACATATTGATTAGAAATGCTTTCAGCAGTGAGTAACAGAAAGCCTGCCTACTCATGGCTTTATGCAATAAAGACATTTAATCCTCTAACATAAATGGGAAATTCAGAGGGAACAGGCAAGGTGCTGGCACAGAAGCTCAATGACGCAACTAAGGACCCAGATTCTTTTTACCCCATGTTCCACCTTTCTCAGTGTTGTGGTTTTGTGTCCTTGGAGCCTCAAGGTCCCAGGATGGCTATTACAGCTTTGGGCCTCATGACCAAGTTCAAATTCCAGGAGAAAAATGGGGAGAAGCTATCAGGGGGCGTTTTCTTAATGTGTCTCTTTGCTATCACCAGTGAAGAAGACCCTAGAAGGACCTTTGTCTCGTTAGCCAGAAGCAAACCCCATGGCTGCCCCCTGACTACAAGGCAGACTGCAAACTGTTTCAAGTACCAGCCCAAGGGACACAGAATGCCCATGCTTGGCTTAAACAAACCAAAATTCATCACCAAAGACTGGGCACTTGGCTTCCCCCACCAAAATCAGGGTTTTCTTAGCAAGCAAAGGATTGTCGCTAAGAGGGCAGTTAACAGTGTGTGCCACAGTTAATATTTGTGAAGCTCCTGCTCAAGTCAACATTGTACCGATGAGGACTCAGTCCCCAACCCCGGGAGCTTGTAGTGTGTGTTCTTGAACAATCCCCATAACTCCCCCTCACAGCTCTCCATCCAGAGCATGGGAAGTCCCTTCAGAGCTCAGTTAGGAAAGGATGCTGCAGTGTCACCTGGGTGGCTCAGTGGTTGAGCATCTGCCTTTGGCTCAGGTCATGATCCTGGGGTCCTGGGATCAAGTCCTTCATCAGGCTCCCCACATGGAGCCTGCTTCTCTCTCTGCCTATGTCTCTGCCTCTCTCTCTCTCTCATGAATAAATAAATAAAATCTTTAAAAAAAAAAAAAGAAAGAAAGAAAGAATGCTGCAAAAGGAGACCTCACTGAGTTGATTCAGGTTTTTCCAAAAGGAAATACAGAAATTTTTTACCTGCCCAAGCAAATACCAAATAAATATGTGCGTTTTCTTCCTGAGCTTTCTGCCATATTGAAACTATCTCCCAGTTCCCTTTTTTTTTTAAGATTTTATTTATTTATTCATGAGAGACACAGAGAGAGGCAGAGACACAGGCAGAGGGAGAAGCAGGCTCCATGCAGGGAGCCCGATGTGGGACTCGATCCCGGGAGCACGCCCTGAGCCGAACGCAGGCACTAAACTGCTGAGCCACACAGGGATCCCCTCAGTACCTATTTTTATCTCAAAAGATCATCAGTGGGGCACCTGGGTGGCTCAGGGGATTAAGCATCTTCTTTGGCTCATGATCTCTGGGTCCTGGGATGAAGCCCCCGCATCAGGCTCCGTGCTCAGCGAGGAATCCGAGGAATCCGCTTCTCCTTCTCCCTGCCCCTCCCCCTGCTTGTGCTCTCTTGCTCTCTCTCTCTCTCTCTCTCAAATAAATAAAACATTTTTTTAGAAAAAGATCGTCATCCATTTCTTTGTCCATTCAACTATTATGAAGCTCCTCCTCTGCTGGCAGAGGGGACACAGCTGGGGACTCAAACAGGCATTGTCCCTTCTTCTTCAGGCTTATAGTAAGTGGTCAGACAATCCCACACGTAATTGTAGGATTAACAGGTGCAATAGTCATGATGAAAAAAAGCTAGTTTGTGTCGTGAACGTTCATAACACAGACGCCAGAACTGACCTAGGGGTGAGTGAAGACTTCCCGGAGAAGCTGTCGTTTGGTTGGAGATATACCAGAGGAGTTGAATTAACTAAGTGAAGGGCAGAGGAAGCAGCAAGTAGTAAGGCCCTGAGGCAGGAGGCGACATGCCACGTCCAAAGAACTAAAGAAGTTGGTCAGTGTGGTGGGGCACAGAGCGAAAGTGAAGCACAAGGGAAGGCTGGAGAGGTGGGCAGCAGAGACCACAAGGACCCCTGGGGGACCAAGGTAGGGATTTTGCTTTTTATCTCAAGCACCGAGAAGCCATCAGAGGATGTTACACAGGGGAAGGATAGAAACTTATTTGCCCTTTTCAAACACTGCTCTAGCCACAGTAGGGAGGGCAGACTGGTAGGGCCAGGGATGCACTGGCAGACTGGTAGGGACCAGGGATACATTTGCATGCAAGGATGCATGCAAGGGAGCAAGGAGGCTACTTCAGGAGACCCAGAGGAGATGATGGTGCATCGGAGTGGGCAGGAGATGCAAGTGGAGAGAAGCACATGGAGCTGAGAGTTTTGTGAGTAGATGTGACAAGTGTGGCTGTGGCTTAGAGATGAAACACAAGGACCATGTAAAGACAGCCCTTGTATGTCCGGCATGTAGAGGCCAGTGCTATCCATGGAGAGGAAGACAAGGAGGGAGAACTGGCCAGAGGACTGAGAATTCTTGGGTCAGACTCATTCAGTTTAATGTGCCTCTGGGACATCCAAGCTGCCGGAAATAACCCATAGGGAGCTGGGAGGTCGGGCTGAAATGCACATTTCAGAGTCAGCAGCATCTAGATGGTAAGTAAGCCAGTGGCCATGGGCTGGACCACCAAGGAGAGAGGAGTGAAAAGCCAAGGGGACACAGGGCACCCCCCTGAAAACTGCAACACCACCTGCGCAAGGAGAAGGTGAGGAGCCTGCACCCCAAGAACAGGGGTCAGAGAGGTAGGACGAGCCCCAGGGGAGGATGTCATCAAAGCCAAGACCCTGTGCCCGCTGCTCCTCCCTCCCCTCTGCAGACGAGGAGACCGAAACATGGAGGCACTTGATCAGTGCCCAGGCCGCCCAGCTTTTCCTGGGCAAACAGCAATGACAATCCCAGGGTCTCATTAGCTCCATTTCCTGCTCTCATGTGAGGCACGAAACACAGGGTAAAGGCACCATGCAAGTTTCTGCGGCTGCTCTAACAGATCACTACAAACTTAGGGGCCTAAAACAGCACAAGTTTATTATCTTATGGTTCAGGAGGTCAGACATCCGAGAGCCTCACTGGACCAAAATCTAGTCTTGGCAGCGCCATCGGCAGAGACCGTAGGGGACAATCCCAGGTCTGCTTCTTCTGGCTGCTGGCTGCTGCCAGCACACCTTGGTTTGTGGCTGCATCACTCGGCCTCTGTCCACCCTCTGGAGCCCAATTTCCTCCCACCCCCCTCTTTTTTTTTTTTAATATTTTAATTTTTATTTATTTATGATAGGCACACAGAGAGAGAGAGAGAGAGAGAGAGAGGCAGAGACACAGGCAGAGGGAGAAGCAGGCTCCATGCACCGGGAGCCCGACGTGGGATTCGATCCCGGGTCTCCAGGATCGCGCCCTGGGCCAAAGGCAGGCGCCAAACCGCTGCGCCACCCAGGGATCCCCTACCCCCCTCTTATAAAGACCTGGGTGATTATATTTTGGACCTGCCCAGATAATCCAGGATAATGTCCCATCTCAGGATCCTTGACTCAATCACACTGACAATGTTACTTTTGCTGTGTGATGTGACATATACACAGGTTCATATACACAGGGATTAAGACATGGACATCTTTAGGGGCCATGATTTGCTCTCCCCCGGGCCGTGTAGAGGACCAGTGATCTGAAGATTTTCTGGAGCAGCACCACTCCTGTGGGAAGACATCTGGTCTACACAGCAACAATCCCTGAGGCAGAGACCTGGGATCATCTGTGTGGCCTTCACAGAGCCTGCTGCATGCCAGACTCATGGGCTCTACACGCATCATCTCAGCTCATTATCCAGTGACACTTCAAGGTGTGCACTTCTGTTGCCACTGACAGAGGAGAAAACCAGGTGCTCACAGCAGAGACCCAAACCTGGCCTCAAGCTCTGTGTGCGCCTGCAGGACCCTTCCCCAGAAAATCCCACATTCTCTTGCAGGAAACTTGACTTCTTTCAGGGTTGAGTGTAGCAGCCAAGGAGCCCCGATTCTTTTTTTCTTTTTTTTAAGATTTTATTTAGGTTTTCATGAGAGACAGAGAGAGGCAGAGACAGAGGCAAAGGGAGAAGCAGGCTCCCCGCGGTGCCAGATGCAAGACTCAATCCCAGGACCCCAGGATTATGACCTGAGCCAAAGGCAGATGCTCAACCACTGCGCCACCAGGCCTCCCTGGAGCCACCGATTCTAACACTGGGAATGGAGCTCTCATGTGTTTCTCTGGTTCATGGATGGCCTGTGGCCTTAACAATCGTTAACACTGTTGCAGAGGCTGCATTCTGGGGACTGTGCCCAGTCAGGGAAGGCGAGTGCTCCTCCAATCGTCCTGGAGTCCTGCTCCTGCTCTGCCACCCGTGGGCACAGCCACCCTCCCTCGCCCTGTCACTCTGTGTGGCTCAGTCCTGCACAGTGGGTGGGCCTAGTGCCCAGCCACCAGGTGGGAAGGGTGAAGGCCTGACCGCCATGGAAGTAGGGACACCTGTGATTCCCTGGTGTTCCCTCCACCATGGGCCTGGTTAAGGGGATGTGCTCACAGGACAAGCATTCAGATGAGGAGGAGCTGGAGGGCGCAGTGGGAAAGCATGACTGTGGACATGTGGAAATGGCAGGATCTGGGGGTGAGGGCCTGTGCTGCAGACCCTGCCCCTCTTATCCCTCCACCAGAACCCAGGGCCCCCGCAGCTCCAGTCCCACCTCCTCCCACAACTACTTCAGGCAGGGAGAAAGGCAGGCCTCTTCCTCATCAGCTTCTATCAGGGATTACAATCCTTCCAGAACCATCCAGCAGAGACCCCTTCCCTCTCATTGTCAAGACCAAGGGCCAGCAAACTTTTTTCTGTAAAGAGCCGAGGAGTAAATATTTAAGAGCCACGTCTCTGCTGCATAATCTTTTTATGTAGGTATTTGGGTGTTTTTTTTAAATCACCTTTCAAAATATAAAAGCCAGGGCACCTGAGTGGCTCAGTTGGTGAAGCATCTGCCTTCGGCTCAGGTCATGATCCCGGGGTCCTGGGATCCAGCCCTACATTGGGCTCCCTGCTCAGCGGGGAGCCTGCTTCTCCCTCTCCCTCTGCCTCTGCCCCTCCCTGCTGGTCATGCTCTCTCTCTCTCTCTCTCAAATAAATAAAATCTTTTAAAAACAAAATGTGAAAGCCATTTGTAGCTCACAGGTGGGAGTTTGCAGACTCCTAGCCTAGAGCTACTCACAGGCCGTGCTCTGAACCAATCTCCAGCCAAGGCGGAGCGGGCTTATTATGTTTGACTTGGACCAATTATCCAAAACCAGTGTGCAGAAACATCTGCCACAGATACCTGGGCAGCACTTGCCAGTTGTCAGGAAGAATCCAAGCTCCACCTTCTTCCCCAGTGGGAAGAAAGAGCAGAAGCCACAGTTAAGGGTCTGTAGAGGTGGTCCCACTGCTCCCTCCACTGGCCAGAGCAAGGCTGGACTCTTTATTAATATCCAGGCCTAAAGCGCCACCTTGTGCCTAGAAGCAGGCGGAGAATCTCTGCCAAGGCGTTAAAAACTATTCATGGAAACCGCCAGCCAACCCTATCCTGAGCACCCCTGCGTCCCCGCACTTCCTCACCCCTGCAGTAGTCCGGGGTGTGAGGGCGGCCACCTGTGTGGTGAAGCCTGAGGGAGAAGGAGGCTGGGCCTCTACCCTCACAAGACAGATGGTTGTGTCCAGAACAGATAAGCATAGATGAATAAGTAAATGACTAATGGTAAAGGGGCCAAGGTGAAGCATCATGGGGAATCTGTTTAGACAGGTATCCGGGCGCTCCCTTACAACAGAGGAGCCTCTGCACATGGCCTGAGGGAGGGAAAGAGGCTGATCCATTTCAAGGAGCCAGAGAAGCCCTCTCCTGGGGGTGACATTAGCACGTGCAAAGGGCCAGGGCCGGAGGAGCAGCATTTGCAGTATCCAAGGCCGAAGGGAGCTGTGTGTGGCTGCAGCAGGCCTGCAGGTGGGGGCGCCTGGGGCAGGGGGCAGAGGAGGGGACTGGCCTAAGAAGAAGCCGAGGTCAAGGAGGCCAGATCGTGAAGATGCCCCAGACAGGTCAGGAGATTGTCCTTTCTTCTAAAAGCAACGGGAAGCCAGCAGAGGGTTTCAGCAGGTGACCGGATTTCATTTACGTTTCTGAGACCATGAGCCATCACGGTTGTTAGTGACGTGCCTGAAGCAGCACACCACAACTGTCACTCCTCCTGAGCCGGAAAACACGGCCTCATCCTCTCCCGTCCCCTCCCCGGGGCCTCCTAGGGTCTGCTCTTTGGAGGAGCTAGTGTCCCCCACCCTCCGCCGCCCCAGCCTCCTGCCCTGGGCGACTCTCCTCGCCAGAGAACACCCCGCCACCTTGTTCCACCAAAGGCTCTTGGCGGGTACAAGATGCCCCTGGGGGGGCAGGAGGTGGGGGTGGTGGTTTAGGGCAGGGGAAAGGAACAATCTTGTTGAAACTCGTTCTCAGCTTCCCTAGGCCTCACCTGGGAGGGCAGACAGCCGTCCCCAGCCGTGGGGACAGGGCAGGAGTCCAAAGCTGTGGATGGGGCACAGACGGGGCGCTTTGCACCCATGCCCTCGCTGGCGACCCTTGAGGCGGCTGCGGGCCAGCCAGGTCGCCCGGTCTTGGCCCAGGTAGGACTCGGAGGAGGGGCACCTGCGCCCCCTGCTGGTCGTGCTCTTTGGCAGCAGGGTTCCATTGGGAGAAGAACCAGTATTCCAGGAGCTTCCGTCCTTGCTTTAAGCCAAGTGCAGCAATTCATAACTGGGTAAAGGGGAACTATTCTCTCAGCTGGTGGGCTATTCTGTGCATATATCCTCAAGCAATTGTTTGACGGATTTTTTTTTAACCAAATTGAATTTCTTTTGAAGACTATATGGCTAGCGGGAAAAGACGACGGGTTTCTCCAAGGCATGATAGCCCACCGCTACAGCCTACCCCCACGCACGGTCCCTAGTATGCTGAGGTTTCCCTCCCCTCGAGTAGAGTAGTCACGCTCACCTGGCGGGGGGCAGCCTCACAGGCAGATCCCTGAGGTTCCCTGTGAGCTGCCAGGGTTATGCCGCCCGGAAGTCTCCTGACTGGCGCTTGTGTGGTCAAAGGAATCTGATCTGACCTCCGGGCACAGGTGACTAGCAGGTGCTGGTGGCATCTCGTTCCAGAGTTTGCAAAATGTCTTGTGGGAGGGGTGCCTTTTCTAATGCACACTGGGCACCCCAGGGGCTGGGTGTGACCCCCGGTGCCCAGCTCCAAAGTTCTTGCCCTGCCCCTCGGCCTCACTGAGAGCGATGATACTCATAGAACATGAGTTGAAATCCTGGGTTGAATGAGCTCAAGCTGGAAAATGCACAGGCTCATCCTGTACAAGGTTGCATCAGGACAGTAAGAGATTTTCCAGATGCCCTGGGTGCCTAGGGCATCACTCCCCACGGTGAAAAACTACACAGGAAGGCACATTGATGTTGAGTTTCCCGATGAGCGCAGAATCATCCAAGGGGCAAGAGTTGGGGGATCTTGACAGCTAATGGCATCGAGGTACCCCACCTGGGGTGTCTGCCCACTGAGGGACCAGACAGGGTGTCTTTGACACCTTCCTCCCAATGACGGTGGATGGATATTGGAAACTCACCTTCTCTGATGACTCTAGTTGAGCTTCCTTACGTTGACTTTCTTTCCTCTTTCTTTTACATGTTGTTATTATGAAACATCTCAGGTATATAGAAAAGTCAGAAAATATAGTGAATGCCTCTGTACAGGTCACTTTGCCAGAAAGATCAAGCACCGCAGACACAGCATGCACTCAGCTGGTTGTCCCTACCCTGGTCCTGCCGCCTCCCTCCTCACCAGCCCACAGGTGACTGCTACGCTAAACTTTGGGTGCATTCTTTCTCCATATGTGTTTTTCTTTTTAAAGATTGTATTTATTTATTTATAAGAGACAGAGAGAGAGAGAGAGAGAGAGAGAGAGAGAGGCAGAGACATAGGCAGAGGGAGAAGCAGGCCCCCCTGCAGGGACCCTGTTGTGTGGACTCAATCCCAGGACCCCGGGATCATGACCTGAGCCAAAGGCAGACGCTCAACCACTGAGCCACCCAGGTGTCCCTCATATGTGTTTATAATTTTGCTACACATGTATCCAAGAAACATCAGATTGTTTTGTCTGTTTTAAAATGTTGTATGGATGGTGTCATGCCAATGATACTTACTTGTCAACATAGCATTGTAGTGTTATTGCGTGTAGTTCCAACCCATTCATTTTTCACTGCTGTGTAATATTCTGTTGTGGGAATAGGCCATAGTTTATCCAGTCTCCTAACTGATGGACGTTTCGGCTGTTTTGAATTCGGCTGCTCTGAATTACAAGCACTGCTGCAGGGGAAGTTTCTGAACACCTCTCCTTCCACATACAGGTGAGGGGATCTCTGGAGCTCACTCCAAGGAGAGGGATGGCCAGGTCTTAAGGAATATGTGCCTTCAGCCCTCCTCGGTATTTCCAGTTGTTCTCCCATTTGGCTTCATCAATTTCGTCTCCTCGAAGTGTGTGTGCATCCCCTTTCCCTCACATCTGGCCAACCCTTGGCACTCTGATGAATGGGAAATGCTATCGCCTTACTTTTTTGATTTGCATTTTCCTTATTCTAGCCCTGAGGACTTAACTTTAGTTTATTGCACACTCTGCTTCCTCATCGGTGAGTTGCCTTGCTATTACGGTAACAGATTTTCCTTCCTGCCTAAGCTGGCTGAGTGAGGAAGCTTGACTATTTGTAGGTCAAAGCTGCCTGGCTGGAACAGCCAGCCCTGAGGCTTCAGGCTCTACATTCAGGGCCAAGAGATGATCCACCCTTAAGATCACCCCTCACAAGTTCTGAGCCCAGCAAGCCTGCTGACTTTTCCCAGCTGTGGTGGTACCCCGTGGCCACCCTGAAGCCACCACACCTGGATCAGTCATTCCCAGCGTTACTATGATTCCCTTTGTCTCCCGGGCAGGGGCATAACCCCACAGACTGAGGCCCTAGGACTGTACCAGGGCAAAATCAATGCCAACCAAAATGGGGTCCCCTGGATAAATTTGCGTTCATGTGCAATCATCTCATGCAAGGTAGTTTATCAACACGTGCAAAGACTTAGCCATGAAAATGCTTGCCACAGTGTCATTTATAATTGCAAAAGGAAAAAAAAGAAAAAGGAAAGAAACCATCAAATGTCTCTAAATGTCCAACATCAGAGTCTAGGTAAGGAATGGTACATCCCTCCATAGAACCTACTTTGAAGTTGGCCAAGGTCGTATTGCAGAAGAGTACACAATGGCAAGGAATGTTGTTCAGGGGTCTTGACTTGGGGTCCGTGGACTCCCGAGGAGATGCTTCTAGAAGGGAGTTGGCATCACCTGAGATGCTTATTGAAGCATCCTGAGCCCCACTCCAGCCTGACAGAACCTGAACTTCTGGCTGTGAAGGCAGGAATCCTAATAGACTCCCACATGCTAAAGGGTGAGAATCAATGCCATGGGGGTGCTAAAATCGTTAAGAAACATGCCGGTGTATTTAAGAGAAAAGGAAACCAGTTACATGTGAATTCAATGCATAAAAAACAATCCTATTCATGTGTATGTGCCTGTGTGTGTGTGTGTGCAGATGTGTGTGTACAATAGGTTCTGAGGTACCAAAAACAAACAGCAATTACCGCTAGATTAGTTTTTCAAGGCATTATTAACCTTTGGGACCAGCCAATGCTTTGCTGTGGGTACCATCCTGTGCATTGTAGGATGTTGGGCAGCATCCCTGCTGTCTGCCCACTAGGTGCCTGCAACACCCCCAAGTAGTTACAATAAAAAAAATGTCTCCAGACTTTGCCAAATGTCCCCTGGGGGACGAGAGGCCCCAGGCTGAAAACCACCACCCTAAAAAGAAGGCATGATAGACATTCTTTTACTTTTAGTTTATCTGCCCATTGTCTTTAGTTTTTTTTCTGGAAAGAACATCAAGTATTTTAGTCGTGTAAAAAATCTGGTGCTTCTTAATGCACCATTGCCTGTGCTGTCAAAAAATAACAAAAACAAAACCACTCGGATGAAAAGATGTTCACATTAGCATTTATGGTTAAGTAAACTAATTTTATTATGATCTTGCAGTAATTATGGCAAAACACATACAAAGGCATTCCAAATGTCACTATTCCTTGAGAGGCTTTAAAATCTTTATAACCTTTGGAACAGCATCCTGATTTTAAGTATTTGTCTTATAGAAGCAATCATACAGGAAATGCTTTACAAAGATAGTTGATTCTTGCAGAGTCCCTTATAAAAACCAAAAAGCATAAACATTCTAAAACCAACAATAGGAAACTAACTATGGCACATCCATTTGGTAGAGATCAAAATGATAGGTACTAAGAGTTTGGAACAACGTGTAGAAAAGGTTTATACTCTATTGTCAAGTGGAGGGAAGTGGATATAAAATCGAATTTGTCACGTCATCACTAGCAAGTATAACAATGATAACAACAAAAAGAATCCTGTGCAGGCACACAGCTAAGAGGAATACAAGGTGAGAAAAAGTGATTGTCCATTGAGCAATGGCAGCCGAGATGGTCTTTCTCTCTACCCTTCTAAAATGTCCCCATTTTCTGTAATAAGCATGTATGTATTTACAGTGAGAGAGAGAATAATAAAAATTTGTTTAAAAACTCAAGATGATCACAAAAAATGTGCCAAAATTTCAGTAAGAAAGACGTCTCCATATTGACCTATGTGCTAATTTCCATCCAGTTGATAAAAAATAACTTTGTTCAAAAACTCACACATACTCAGAAAGTACAATGTGAACCAAATGTGACTGTAGCTACATGGATCAGCCCTGGCAAAGATAAAACGTAACGATGATGGTACAACTCAGATGGTCAGCGAAAGTTATAGGTAGTAGTAAAAAAAAGAAAAGAAAAGAAAGTTATAGGTAGTAACATGATAACAGAAAACAATTTTTATGAAAAACAAACTGGATAATCTTTTCTCCCAACCCGAGATCACATTCTCCTAAGACAAAGGATCGCATTTAAAAGGAGATAATAATTGGGGTTTTATTAGAACGAAAGAGCTGAGGCCAGATTTCAGCCGCCTCCGCGATGCGGATCTAACTTGCTTCCATTCATCCGGGGTGACAGCCGATCCCAGCTCACGGGAAGAACGATCCGTGCAGACAAAGGCAGCGCTCTTGCATTTGTCAGGCAATGTTTGCCCGGCCTGGCCCTTCCCAGGTGGCCCCGGTGAATTCTCTTGTTAGGTCACTCCTCGGGCTTTGAGGTGGACGCAGACTATATCTTACAATAGACCTCAAAGAGAGAGGCAGCTGCATGCATTCGGTAGAAAATAGAAAAAGGCATGGCCAGGTTGACCACAATTATCCAAGGTTCAAAGCCAAAGACAATTTCCTCCAATCCGTTGTCGTACTCAGGGCGGCAGCCGAAGGCGGGAGGAATCCAAAGCTGCAAGAGAAGAGGAGCTCGTGCCAGCAGCCACCTCAGAAGCCCCGCACAGCCCCAGGCGCTGGCCTGGACTCGGGGACACAGAGTCACCCCTGTCTCTGCTCCGCATTTCACGTCTCCACGGAGCCCATCAAATCCACGCGGCCCGCCTGACCCTTCTCTCCCCCTTGGCCCCGTCCTGAGCAAACGCCATTCACACCCGCCTGATTCTCTCCAGCCCCACAGCCCTCACCTTGGTCGGGTCCTCAGTATCCCCCACCTGATCTGCCACCATGCCTCCACGTGCCCCCCCACCCCCGGCCCGCGCCAACAGCAGACACCTTCCATCCCGCTCCTGACCCCACTGTGAGAGTGATCTTTGTAAAGCACACATCTGACCCGTCACTCGCCTGCTTGTCACTCTCCAGCGGCTCCCTTGGCCTTCCGGAGAAAGTCCAAATTCCCCAGTGACCTGTCCACGTCTCCACGTCCCTCACCACGCCCTTCACTCCAGCCTCCGAAGGCCGGATGTTCCTTTCTCCCCCAACTCTTTAGGCTTTGCTTGAGCCTCTTCCTGTATCATGGGCTCCCTGTCTTCCTTCTTTGATGGAATCCTACCATCTTCCAAGTCCTGAGACACCACTCCTTCCAGGAAGCCCTCCTTGATCTAACTAGTCTGGGTAGGAACTCCCTATGCGTTCCCACAGCCCCCAATGTTCTCCTACAGCAGAGGTCCCCTGTTTATCTCACCACACCGCCTTCACACACCAACATGGGTGCTCAGAGATCCCAGCCACACGGGCCTGGGCCAGTGGGTTCTGCAGTCTCCTTTCTGGCTTGACCTAGAGAGACAGCCCAGGACCAGCCCACCTCCCCCCGATCAGGGGAGAGGAGCTTTGAAGCCACTCCCAGGCTTGTGGCACTTACAGACTCTCCTTTAACCCCTCCGAGTCCTCAGTCTCCCCATAGGTAAGATGGGAACACCGACACCTATTTCCCATGGCTCAGATGAGAATAAAATCCCACCTATGTTTGCAAAACCAAAAGCCATAACCTATTGTCACTGCTGCTCGTGGAAACCACACACTGGTCACCCCTTGGTCTCCCTGTCCCGGGTCCTCCTCCCTCCACCCCTGCACGGTGGCAGGCAGCCTCTCGGGTGACATACCCCACCACCAATCCCACCTCCTGGAAGTCACATCCTTGTGGAGTCCCCTCCCCGTGGTTCAGGCTGAGCCTAGTGACTCGCCTCTAACATCAGAATATGACAGAAGTCATGAGGTGTCACTTCTGAGACTAGATGCCCAAAGGAGTGTGGAGTCCACCCTGTTCACATCCACCTGCAGGAGAGGAAGCCGGCCGCCCAATTTGTGCTACCCCATGGCCAGGCACCGAGGGAGGCCTCAGCCCGGCAGCCGCAGGAACTCACGCCCTCAGCCCAACAACCCACCCGGAACAGAATCCTGCCATCGGCCACGTAGGCAGGTTTGGAAAGATCCCCCGCATCAGCTCTGCAGTGACTGCGGCCCCAGTGGGCCATTTCCTGCCAGTGAGAGACCCAGGCCGAGGCACGAGCTAAGCCGCGTTGGACGCCTGACCACAGACACCTTGACAGAACAAAGACCTGCTGTTCAAGCCGAGCGTGGGGTAATTTCTTACGCAGCAGGAGCTAACTGATACCGGCTCTCCATGCAGGTGTTAGCTCGTATCCCCGCCCCACTGCACTCTCAGGCTCTGCCTCTCAGGGCTCCTCCCTCCCCTCTGGCTGTGTCTTCCTGGCTCCTCCTTGGCTCGGCCTCCCAGGGTGGCTGGAGGGCTCATCCCTGGGTCCTCTCCTCTCCTCCACACGTGACCCCTGGACGAGCTCACCCAGCCTTGGCTGTAAATACCAACTATTGGCCGATGACTCCCCGGCCTGAATCCCCTGCCTGCTCCACCCTCGAGGACCCCCTGGGCCAACTTGGTGTCCATCTTGTGTCTCAAACTGCCCCCCTCGCCATCGACAACATCTTCCTCCCTGTTGCTGTCAAAACTCTAGGTGTCATCTTTGTTTTCCTTCTCACCCTCAAAACCCTCCACCTGCCACCCAGCCCATCAGTGAGGCTGGAGGACTGAGCCTCCACGACGCCCTGGCAGCCGTGCAGCCATTTCTGCCCCTGAGCACCTGCCAGGCCACCACTCCCCGCTCCCACCCGGACCATCGCAGCAGCCTCCTTCCCACTCTCTGGCTTACGCAGCGCCCCGCACATGTCCGTTCACCGCTCAGCTGCCAGGCTAATTTCTTATGTCAGTAAGATCATGTCCCCACAAGTCTTCACAGAGTGCTTAAAATGAAATCTACCCCCTACCTGAGATGATAAAGCCCTCTTTCTGCCCGCTGATCCCTCACCAACCCCCTAACCCCACTGCCAGATGTCCCACATGCCCAGGGCCCCAGTCACATGGCCCATCACCCTTTTCCTCAAATGAGACAAGCTCCTCCCTTGGGGCCGGCCTTGGATGTTTTCTGGAACCCTCACCGCCAGCTGCTCCCTGCCTGTTGGCACCCAGCCCCGATGTCACCACCTAAGAAAGCCCCTCCCACCAACTTGGGCCTTCAGACCTGAAACAGCCGCCAAGTGCTACCTCACAGCCTCTCTGCTCATTCTCTGCAGAGCACACGTCACCATAAGGTGTGTCCTGCTTGGCTGCTTGTTGCCAGCCCTTCCATGTGGCTTGCAAGCCCCAAGACCGGGAAGAAGGCCAGACCCCAGTCACATTGCCCCCCATCGCTCATAGCCGTGCTGGCTCTTGGTAGACACCCAGTGGATCTATCTTCAGGAGAGAGAGGGAGGGAGGGAGGGCAGGAAGGAAGGAGAAAGGAAAGGAGGGAAGATAGGGCAGAGACGGGAAGGACAGAGAGCGACCCTCCTAAAATCCAGATCTTTATGTCTGCTGTCAAGTTGGCTGGAGATCTTGCTCCTCATCCCATTAGGAGGTGGGTCTATGTCCCCTTCCCTTGAATCTGAGGGAAGCTGTCACTGCATGACTCATAAAATGGGGCAGAACCGATGCCACACAGCATCCACACCCAGGCCGGAAGAGACTGGCACTTCTAGTCTCCCAGCAGGTTGGCTCCAGGCCCCTGAGCTGCCACATAAGAAGCCCTGAGACCCCCTCTCTCCATGCTGGAGAGGCCAGGTGTAGATACTGCAGCCAAGCGTCCTGCCAAGCCCTCCCGGCCACCCCCACCCCAGTCACCAGATCTTGGATCCTCCAGTCCAGTCCTCCCACCAGCCTCAGTTGATACTGTGAGGAACAGGAGAATTTCCCAGCCAAGCTCTGCCAGCATTTCTAACCCCAAGGTCATAAGACCTAATCAAACAGCTGTTTTGTGTTGTTATTTTTGTTTTGTTTTTTTAGAGAGGGAGAGATTGCGGAGGGGAGGTAGTTCTTTAGAGAAGGAGAGAGATGGAGGGTAGTTCTCTAGAGAGGGAGAGAGAGAATCCCAAGCAGGCTCCACACCCAGTATGGAGCCCGATGGGGGCTCGATCCCATGACCCTGAGATCATGACCCAAGCTGAAACCAAGAGCCCGATGCTTAACCAATTGAGCCACCCAAGTGCCCCAAACAGTCATTGTTTTTGTCCTGCATCTGGGGTCATTTGTCATGCAGCAGTGGGAAACCAAAACATCGGCCTGTTGGCCACGTCCACCTGGGTGTCTCAGAGGCACCTCACAAATGCACACGACCAGTTCTAAACTCAGGGGCTTCCTTTCATGCTGAGCCCCTCCCTGAGCCTGCCTCCCTGTCTGAGTCCCCACTCTCCATGAATGGCGTCAGCGTCTCCCCAGGAGCTCAAGTCAGACATCCCACCCCCCGCACTTCACACACTACCACATGGCTGACCCTGGGGACGTTATGCTGAGTGAGATAAGCCTGTCACCAAGAGAAATCCCTTGTGATCGTACTTACGTGAGCTGCGTGGAGATAGGAGGTAGGGTGGGGTGGGGGGTACGAGGGGCTGTTTCCTGGCTACCAATTGCAGTTTGCAAGGTGGAGAGGTTTCAGACACGGGTGGGGCGGTGGCTGCACAAGAGTGCAAAAGGACTGCCCGCTACAGAACTGTATGCGTTAAATGGTTAAAATGGTAAATTTTATGTTATGTGTTAGTATTACAATTTAAAATTAAGCTGGATTAAAAAGAAAAGAAGCACGAATCAGATCCTGTCCCTACCGTGAACCCCTCCGATGGCTTCCTGCTGTGTTCAGGCTTCTGTCCTGGCTGTGGCTGTGGCTCCGCGTGGTGTGCCCGGCGCCTCTCCCGCGTCCTTCCCTTGCTCACCCTTGCTCACCTGTGGGTCTCCCTTCCTGCTGCTGGAGCGCTTCCAGCACGTCGTGCCTGGCTCTGCATCCCCCTATGCCTGTCATTCTGCCCAGACTTCCCCCACCCTCACCCACCACCCTCTCCCAGAGGAGGCCCTCCAAGCCCCCTGTGTTCCCACCGCACCCTAAATTCCATCGTCCTCCCTCCACCCTTCTATGCCCACTGCTGCTGTCCCCACACAGATGTGCACACAGGCCTGAAGCCACAGCTTCTGTGCCCGCACTGGTCCCAGAGCAGAGCAGATGCCCTCCCATGGGATCAACCGCAGGTCTGCAAGTGCTGTCCATGGAGTCGGCTGAGGGTGCCCTGGCCATCACCCTGCAACGATTTCTGGCCTCTGGATCACTCCCAAGTGAACAGAGGCAGGACCTGGGGACATCAGGGTGGAGCGCAGAGATGAAGAGCCAACACGTGTCCCCCTCCTGGGACAGAGCCCTGAATCTGGCCTCTGGGTCCCAACAGACCATCAGTTGCCACTTGATTCTATTATTGCACCGCTGTTCTTGTTCAAGCTCGTCTAAAAATGCAAGCCAAGTGTCTCACCAGCGGTCAAGCAAGAGCCCATGGGGAGAGCGGCTTTATTGAACTTGCTGAAAAGAGATCTATCATCCCTCTGGGTGTGTACAAAAACAATACACGGTAGGGAAATTCTGGAACCAGCTCTGACTCTATCCGATGAGCTGATAGACAAGCCTGGGATACGAGCCTCACATAAAACACAGCCGCGCTGCAGTCACTCATCTCCGTCTCTCTTGTTTCCCTGATTAACTCCTCCATTCACTGCTGTGTCCACACAGTGCCCAGGATACAGCAGCTGCTCCGTAAATGTCTGTTCAAGGAAAGAGGAGGGCCCACCTGGAGCCACACCCTTCTGGGACCCCCTTCTTCCTTCAGAGCTCCTTGTAACTCTCTGCTGACCTGGAGGGGGACCGAGGTCCAGAGGACCCAAAGCAAGAATCAAATTTGATTGGCAGATTCGTGGCCATTTCAGCTTCAGACAGACTGTATCAACTTCTTGGCCTTAGAGTGGTATCAAAATCTGCAGTCGCTGGGCATGCACCCCATGAAATCAGGAGGAAAAAGCTCAAAAGCCAGTGACTGACAGGAAACAGAGTAGCTGGCTGCAGAGAGCTGACCGTGACAACAGGCAGGTGCCCTGGATGGGGCGTCCCCGCCATCCCACCAGCCACGGTCATTGTGAGGCTTGTGTGGTGCCAGAGGCCACCCGCCTTCCTTTCTGCCAAGCCCTGCCTTCCTCTGTGAGTCTTCTAGAACAAATCCTGACAACACACAGTGCCTTTTGCTCTTTTCTCTTCTCTCCATCCCCACAGCCACTGCCCTGGCTCAAGTTCCCAACATTTCCCATCCGGGCAGATGCAGGGCTTCTGTTTGGGTGTCCCGGCCCTTGGTTTTCACACTCTCCAGCCTCCCCACACCAGCTGCTAAGGGGATCGTTCTACAGTACAAACCGAGGTCCTCTATTGCCTGCAGCATAAAGACCAGACTCGGCCAGGCTTACGAAGTTCGCTCAAGCCAGACCCACTAACTGGACCCACCTTCCTCTTTCCCTGCACTTCTTGATGTGTATGGAATTCATGCTAAAGTGCTCGCTGCTTCCAAAATAGGTCATGGTGTCTTCTGCCTCTGTGTCTGAATATTATGTGCCCTTTGCCCCAAGTGCTTTTGCTTGCCTTGGCCACCTGGTAAACTTCCAGCCATTTCTTGACTCTGAGGCAGCCAAAACCGAGTTACTCTACGTCTTCTATGTTGCCACTTCCCATCAGAGGCTGGAAGGCAAAACTTCCACTTCCCCAGTCTCTCTTGCAGCTAGGGGTGGCCATGCGAAAGCCACTGCCTGGCACTAGGACTTCTCTCCTTCATGTTGTAAGCCCAGACATGATGTTTGGTGCTGCTGCAGCCACCTTATGACCACATGGCAACAAGCACCGCACTAAGTGGGGTCGAGTGGAAAGATGAACAGTACCTGGATCCTTGATGATAGGGTTCAGCTGCCAGGCCAACCCCAAGCAGCCAAACTTCAGAATTCTTACCTTTAAGACTGAAGATACTACTGGCCAAGCTTTCTATTCTTTGCAGCCTAAAGCACTCCTAAGTGAGCCTGGCACTCACCTCAAGCATGCCCAACTCATTGAAGTCCCTCCCTAGATCCATGCTCCCATTACACCTTGCACATCCTTATCACAATGCTTGCCCTACTCACTATTTTTTCCTTGTGTCCCTCCTCCCTATACTGTGACCTCTCTGGAAGAGACTGTTGGGGAAGGTCATCAAGAAGACATGACTGCCTATTGACCCCTGAGCTGGACCAGGGCACTCAGAGGCTCCTCATCCCCATCCCTTTGTCCTTGGAATGTGGGTTCTGCTTGCCTTTTTCGCTCCTAGAGGCTGCTGCAAGGACACAGTCCTGAAATAACCATGTGGTGTTGAGAACACCTGCATGGTGTATGTGACCAAACTTGGTTAAGGCCTCTCTATATATATATAAACTTTTACAATTTGGCAGGCAGGTGCACAGATCCACTTGTCTTACTGCTGCCTAAGACAGGCCTCGTATGTAAATTCCCTTTGGTTATGAAAACCGTCGCCTACGAAGCTGGAGTGGCTTGCCTCTCTCTGCTGTCTCCACGAGGGCAGGGGGGCTGTTTCAGATCACACCTCGGAAGGTGGCTAACCTACAGACATTGAGTCTTCTCAGCTGCAATCTTCGGCCCTGACCCCAGCCCCCAGCACACAGCAGTACTCACTAAGTGGATTTATAGAACAGAGGCCTTCACTCCAGTCTCATTTTTAACTTTACGCTTAAGTCATTTTGATAATAAACTGCCTTCATTCCTTATTTGAAAAAAGCAAGGAAAATAGGTTGGTCATTTTTAAGTTAAATAACTTAATGCAGATTACCGAGATATTGCAGAGGAACAAAAAGGCTGTGATATTCCTCAACACTCTTCTCTTGGCATCACCCCGCAGGAAATGAGGGCGGCAGCCTGGGCCTGGGGTCCCTTCCTGGCTCCCCTCCTCTCCCTCCCTGTCACAGGCTTCTCTCAGATGTGTATTTCCGTTGACTGTATGTGGCATGTCACTGCCCAGGGAAGCCACGTCCTCGGCCACAGCTCCGCTCTTGAGGCAGGAAGAGGCAAGGGATACGGTATTGCCATTGCAGACTGTGACCACCCGCAGGGTTCTGATGTCCTCGGAGAGCTTCTCTGGCTCTCGGTGAATGGACTCGATGATGAAGAGGTTCTGGATGTACTTCTCGACAATCACCAGGATGGAGTAGGGCAGGTTGAACCAGGTGTAGGGGGGACAGGCTTCAGCACAGAGGATGGCCAGGATGGACCCCCAGGAGATGAGCCAGGAGCCGGAGGCAGTGCCCACCAAGAGGTCTGCATCCAGTTTGCGGGCTGGGTTTCTGGACTCATCTAGTGATCTCTCGTCTATCCTGTAAATCCGGATTCCAAGCAGCCCAGCGGCCCCCATGAGCATCAGCAAGGCGATGGCATACAGGTAGAACATGATGAGTGCCGACTCGCTCTTGGTTTTGGAGCGCCCAATCTGAATCAGATAGACCACCACGACCCCAATCGTGGCAGCCAGCACGGTCAGGCCCAGGACCGAGCCCGCCATGACCCCGGGGAACTTAAACTGCATGTTGTGGTTCTGTTGACTATCCACATTGCGCCCAATGTTCTTCCACAGGACGTAGAGCATCGTGGAAGCCAGGATCTGGTACTCTATGTTGAAGGGGTAGAGGTAGTAGATCCCCTGCGAGATGGCAGAGCAGAACGTCGGGGGCGAGCAGTTGCACGGAGGTGTGTGGTCATCCAAGACTGGAGGCAAGAGGGACATGCATGTGAGGGCGGTCAGCATGGTCAGTGGGCAAGTGGGCAACACACAGGAGTATTTTCAGCAAGGATTCGCACGTGGGTTTTCCCATCGGATTAAAGCTCTGTTTTGTGGCTTATTGCCATGTTTAAGATCACCACTAGAAAGGGAGGTGGGCGGGGGGTTGGAGTGACTGGATGATGGGCACTGAGGGGGGCACTTGGCGGGATGAGCACTGGGTATTATGCTAAGTTGGCAAGTTGAACTCCAATAATAAAAAAAAAATTTAAAAATAAGATCACCACTAAATTGACAGCCACAAACATCCCCCAAAGAGTACTAGCTGCAGGAATCCTATTTTATCCCTACATCAGCCCCTATGAACAGTATTGTGGAAATTTATTTAGCATATAAAGATGTTCACAAGATTTTGCTGAACCAAAGAGGCTGGCTAAAGGGGATAGAGTATAATTCCTTTTTTTAAAAGATTTTATTTATTTATTCATGGGAGACACAAAGAGACAGAGAGTCAGAGACACAGGCAGAGGGAGAAGCAGGCTCCATGCAGGGAGCCCGATGTGGGACTCAATCCTGGAACTCCAGGATCACACCCTGGGCTGAAAGCAGATGCTCAAGCGTTAAGCCACCCAGGCGCCTTTAATTCCATTTTTTACAAACTATAGATCTATAGATGATGATAGATGATAGATAGATAGATAGATAGATAGATAGATAGATAGATAGATAGAGAAAAAATCTGGAAAGATATAAGTGAAAAGGTTAACAATGGTTATCTAAGAGTGGAAAAATGGTAGGCAATTTTTCTTTTCTTCTCTTTTCTTTCTTTTTCTTTTATCTTAGTAGAAGAAAGTTCTATCATGTCTCTTCCCTCCAGGTTTATGGGGATATAATTGACATGTAACATTGTAAGTGTGGGGTGTTCAGTGTTACTTCTCTCCAGGTTTCGCTTCCCTAAATTCTCTAAACTTTCTATGTGAATGTGATTTACATGCGTGATTTTTTTTAATTGTTGCGTTCTTCTAAAGATTTATTTCTTTATTTTAGAGAGAGAGAGTTCATGCAAGTGGGGCGAGGGGTAGAAGAAAAGCAGACTCCCTGCTGAGCATGGAGCCCAACGCGGGGCTGGATCTGACAACCCTGATATCATGACCGGAGCCAAAACCAAGATTCAGATGCTTAACCGACTGAGCCACCCAGGTGCCCCTAAATTATTATTTTAAAAAAATAACTTTGTGAGAGAAAATGCCCCTTTTCATCAGCAAAGATTTTGCTCTTGAGAATATTTAATACTAGCAAGTGTAGCATGAGACAGTCACCATCAAACACCAACAGTCGGTGTGGGAGTTGGCACCACCTTCTGGAAGGCACTTGGCAATGGTATAAAGAACTATTTCATAACAAGGAGAGAAAATGCTGTAAATAAATAGTAAAATATGTAACAAAAGCCTTAAAGATGATACAACCAAAAAAAAAAAAAAGATGATACAACCATAGTCTCTGACCTATGATTCAATCTATTGTAATGGACAAGTAAAAAATGTAATCAAAGCTTTAGGTAGAATTGTGTGTGTATGTGGGTGTGGGTGTGGGTGTGTGTGCGCCCACAAGAGAGAGAAAGAGAGAGACCTCAGTGTTCAACAATTTAGAAATTTTTAAATGAATTTTGGTGCCTCCATACAATGGAATAGTAGGCAGCCATTAAAAAGTATAATTAAGTTGTGTTTTAATGATACGGGAAAAATATTCATGTTACATAACAATGGAAACAAGTAGAAAAAAATTGTATATACAGTATTTTCTAAATGCATACCCCAGCTCAGTACTCAGTCATGAAATCAATTTGGCAGGTAGCTGCCAATATATTTTTTCAACAGAATGGACTCCTTGTGGAACAGGACAGAATGGAATAGAATGACATCAATAAGAATAGAAATCTGAGTGTCTCTGATATGGTGAGGTTATTTCATGACCTACGTGTGCACACACACACACACAGGTCTGTGTGCATTTGGTTTGTAGTGTAAGTTGTATTTCTTATTGTAGGCTGAAGTCAAAAAGAAAGATTGAATTTATATAGTATGACCTTCACTATAAATAAATAAATAGGACACTACAAAGAACTAAGCCAATATTAATAGCACGTAACTGCATTTCTGGGCAGGTGATATTGAAGGATTTTTTTCTTTACACTTTGTCATTGTTTTAACTTATGATTTGCATATGCCAGGTATACAATAAAATGGAAAGCCCTGTGGCAGCACAAATCACCTCACCTTAGCAGAGTACTGCAGTTTTGAATTCATAAGGAGTTTCCCCCACTCGTGACCCAGTACGCTACTACGTAAAAGCCAGGGGAAGGAATCGAGGAGAAAGGCTCAGATGAACAGAATGTTAGAACTGATGGAGTCCTTTGTGAATGTATCCAATGCCATCTTTCTACAGAGGTTCCCTGAGACAAATTAAATCCTGGTTCTTCAACCATTGGTTTGCTGTGTGAACCTGGGGCTAGTTACTTAACTCCTCTTTGCCTTGATGTCTTCATCCGTATGATAAGATCAACACTGACTATCCCACAGTGTTTTGGGTGCAGAATTAAATCAACCACGTGGTGGAACTAGAACAGTGTGCCAGGCACACAACAGACGTGTATAAGTTCGTTTTTGTCATTGTTTTCACTGCTATTACTGTGATGGACACCAAGGAAAAGAGAAGTGCTTCCCTAAGATTTGGCTGCTAGTGTGGAGCAAGGGTTGGAGGGTAAAGAAATAGCATGTGCCCCTGATTTCATCATCCCCACCCAACTGGTGGGGAAACAAGTTTTCAGGTTGCCCTCAGGGCGCCTGGGTGGCTCAGTTGGTTAGGTGTCCAACTCTTGGTTTCAACTCAGGTCATGATCTCAGGGTTGTGAGATCAAGTCCAGCATTTGGCTCCACACTTGATGGTGACTCTGCTTGAGATTCTCTCTCTCCCTCTGCCCCTCCCCACTTTGCTCTCTGTCTTTCTCAAATACATAAATAAGTCTTTAAAAAAAATAGTGAAGTTGCTCTCAGTCTCTCAGTGATGGCCCTGGGGTCATACAGTGAGTGTAGATGTGTAATACATCAAAGCTGGAAAGACTCCCTGCAAGTGCCTGGTGCAGGTCCCCTCACTAGATGAATGAGAAAAGGGAAGCCCAGAAAAGTTGAATGGCTTCCAAAAGTCATACAGCCAGTATGTAATGAAAACTAGACCCAAATCTGGGATGTCCAGTTCCCAGGACATTTCCCCTCCACACATTCCTGTCAGCCCCATCCCACTGCTCTAATAGAGAAGCGACAGGTCATAAACGTTAAAGAACTTGGAAGGAGGTAGACTGGCACCGCGGGGTCTCAAATAGGAGCAAGGGGGAATAAAGATGAGCCAAAAGTGCAAGCCCAGTAGAGTTAGATAAAAACTTCAAACAGGGGATCCCTAGGTGGCTCAGCGGTTTAGCGCCTGCCTTGGGCCCGGGACGTGATCCTGGAGTCCTGGGATCAAGTCCCACATTGGGCTCCCGGCATGGAGCTTGCTTTGCCTTCCGCCTGTGTCTCTGCCTCTCTCTCTCTCTCTCTCTCTCTCTCTCTCTATGTCTATCATAAATAAATAAATAAATCTTAAAAAAAAAAACTTCAAACAAACTAAAACCAATTAACAGCAACCCTTCGACTGCTTGGGTATTTTAAAGCTATACTTTTAGCAGAATGAACCGGTAATAGAGGCTTAATTAAAAACACAATGACTGCCAATCTTCCATAGCTGTAAACAAAGACATTCACTTCCACACCAAACTGTACCGTGAGAAATGGTACCCTAAATTATACCCCTTGGGTCTGACAAGCCCCTGAGTCACCGAAGAAACCACTAATTATGCTCAGCACATCCTACTTATGGAACCAGGATGAGGGACTTGGGAGGTTTTGAAAGATTTTCAACAACAGATGATTGTCTGGCCAACATTGAATTGGGTGAACCCTGCCCCTCTATCTCTGAACCTTCTGGTCTCTACAGGTTTCTGAGAGGTTCCAGCATGGGGGCAGGGCAACTCTTATCACTCACCTATTGTGATGTTCCCAAAGCCCAGGGTGATAAGCCGTTCCTTGTGCTCATTAAGTTGGTGCTTTGATTCATTCAGGACACCATTGGTCCACAGGAGCAGATTGGTGAACACTGAGTGGATCACCCCAAATCTGAAAAACACAGGGACTCAGTTATTGAACAGCCCTGGGGAGCTCCAAGCCCCATGGGGTGAGATGGAAACATTGCATGTGCATGCATTCACACGCGCACACACACATACACACACACGCCTCCTTCTTAGCCATGATTCTAGTTTCACCAGGCAGCTCAGATTCTGGGTGGGTCCCTGTGTGGGGAGAGGCAGTTCCATGAGAACTTCCAAAACCACAGTCTGGGCATTTTGTCATAATCGTGAACTGCCAGTACTCAATTCATTGTCAATGGGATAAAAAGAAACTGGGTCTTAGAAGCAGGGGTCCAGGGGTGGAAACTTACTGAAAGCACGCACCAACCCCACCATACCCCAAATCCTTTCTTCCAGAAGGGAAGAGGAGAGAACCATGAGGGAAGGATGAAGGGCTACACTGGAGATGTGGAGAGTTGGGCATGCCCTTACTATTGTCTGGCCAACCCAGCAGTCATCAACCACCAGCTCTGTCTGGCCACTAACCTCTAAAGAAACTGAAACAAGTCAGAGACTTGCTCTCCGGTCTCCCCTGCAGCGAGGCATGGCCACTCTAGACAGTGGGACGTGAGGTCAAGACTACTGGGCACTACTGAGAGCTTCTACTTTTATGATAAAAGGGATGAGAATAAGAAAAACCTACTCACTGTCCCTCTCACCTTTATTTCCAGCCTTGAATACAGACATGAAGGCTGGCCTTCTGGCAGCTATCTCGTGACCGTGAAGCAACCAGTATGGGATGAAACACTAACCCATTGAGAATGGCAGAGCAAAAGCATAAAAAGCATCACGCTGAGTTTCTGGAATCTCAGGTTCAGGGATTAGGCTGAAGTCACAAATAAAGGCAGTAGCTGCCTTGGGGTTTGAAGAACTAGTAAGCAGCAGGGCTGTCCCAGTCTGACCCCAGGGCCTGCCCTTACCTCGATACCACACCCCTAAGAGGGAAGAAGAGGACATGGAAGGTGGATGCTGGACTCGGGCACAGAAGAGAGGTCTGTGGGGAATATGGTTCCAACGGGATCAGAGTGCATCTCAAAACCTCCAGGCTCCCCATGCCTGTGGTTTAAGATGTATGCACGTTGGTAGTCTCCAGGCACTTAACAGTGGGCCTTGCAGGTAGCAGAAGCAGCAAACCCTGGGGATTTGGGAGAGGTATCCTTCTAGCATGCATCACTGATGGCTCCTATGGTGGAGAGCACAGGCCCCAGAGGAAGCACGCCCGGACCCATCTAACCAAGAGCATGCTTGTCCACGATCTGCCTGTGGGAAAACTGGTACACCTGTGTTCTCAACCTTGACCTTTCCTCTCCTCTGAGTTTTAACACCAGCTGATCCCTCTCAGGCTCCCACAAATGACTGCATGCCAGACTCCCCTCATTTGAACCCTGGCTTCCTTGGGCAGCTGCAGAATAACCAGGCACAGGTGGACAAGGAAACAGGTGTTTGCCCATCTGCTTGCCCCCGTGCTTGCCCAGTTCTATAGACTGTGGCCAGCCTGCCCTGGGGCATCTGGAAGGCACTGGATAGATCCTTGGACAAATGCAGACAATGCTGTTTGCCTCGGGCTAGCTGCCTTTTCTTTTACTTATAATGCACACAGCTCCCTTTTCTTCTCTTTCCTGGGCCAAATGGCACCGTCCAATCCCAGGCCACTGAACCCGATGAGATAATGCCCATGCCACCTGCAGCTGGAGCCTGGCGTGCCGTGCAAGCTCCCTGAGAGCTAGCAGACTCCTGTTGGTCTGACCTGGAAATTGTCCTACACACTAAAGGCAGACATCACTTTCTCATGCCAGGTGGCCTTGCTCATACTTGAGGCTGATAGTCCCAGACCACAACAAAGACAAGGCTTCCATGAGCCACTTCTGATCTTGGTTTATGTTCTTGGTTCTGCTTGCAGAACTCCTGTTCCTCTAAACCTCACCCTGAGGAAGAGAAAGGACTCAAACAAGTTAAGGGAAATTCTTAGATCAGGAGAATAGTCCCAGGACATACTAAAAGCATGGAACAGTAAAATGAATATTGGCTCAAAAGACCAGGGGAGAAAAACCCAGCAAGTCCACAAGTGGTAAATTCTGAAGCCTTCAGGGCCTGGCAGGAAATGAGAATGAATAAAGGAGATCTGGGGCACATTAGGGAGTGGTGGGGTCTGTAGCAAATTGAAGGGACAGCCTCCACTCAGCTCTGGCCCTTTGCTGCATGCACATTTAGGACTGCCAAATCTTCTGAGTTTTCTAGAGAAGTCTAAACCTAAAACCTAAACATGGTAACTAAAAAATGTTTAACATTTCACCCTACAAATAAAACAAGTTAAGTCAAGCTCTATGCCTCTCCCTGTCCAGGTTAGCACAGGACCCCAAGACAGGGAGAGGCTTGTGTCCAGTCACTCAGCAAGCAGGGCCAACACAGCATTGTGTCCCACCCAGTGAAGTCCCCTCAGATGACAGAGCTGGGTGGTAAATGTCTGGGTGCGTGGCCTAGAGCAGTGCTGTCCAAACACCAACAGCGCAAGACACAGGTGTGAGCCACATGTGTAATTTTAAATTTTCTTGTAGCCACATTTTTAAAAAGTGGTAAGATAAGGAACAGATGAAAATAGTTGGAATAATTTTCTTTGAAACCCAATCTATCAAAGACACTATGATGTTAACATGATCAATACCAACAAAAAAAATGATTATTGGGATATTTTACATTCTGTCTGCCATCCTAGTCTCCAAAATCTGGTGCATATTATATACTTCCTGCATATCTCAGTTGGAAGTAGCCACAGCTCAAGTTCTCAGTAGCCACATGCAGCTGGTGGCTGCTGTACTAGACAGCACAGATGCAGAAAGCAAAGCCAAAGACCCTTTTCTACCTGGTGGGAAATGGGCCCAATGTCCTGAGGCTGCTATCACAGAAGTGACAAAAGCAAAGAGAGAGACCCCACCAGCACAGCCAGGGAGCCATAGCAGTCACAGCAACACATGGACATCCCATTGGATTTAAAGTTGACAGTCAGAGCCCCCCCGCTCTGCACAGGCAAGCTGTCTGACCTTGAGCTTTTGCTTTGTTTCTTTGAGCCTCGGTTTTCTCATCTGATGAATGGGACTTACAGTCGCATGGGCCCTAAGTGACAGGACTAGCATGAGAGAAGTCCTCACAAGTAACACGCATAAAAGAAAGTGCTTTCTACGTGGGTAAGTCCACTCCACTCAACTAGGAGCTTCTGGGTAGAGACAAGAGGCTCAGTGCACACCTGTTGAAAATATCTCACCCTTTACCACAACGGGTCTACTTCTAGGAATTCAACCAAACAGATCATCAGAGGTGTTTAAAAATACGTTTGACCAAAGATGTTCATCACAATATGATTTATAATAGCAACAAAACTTTCAGAAAGATTAAACGTTCCACAATAGGTGTTATGGACTGGCTCGTGTCCCCTCACAATTCCTCTGTTGGAGCCCTGGCCCCCAGTGTGACTATATTTGGAGACGGGCCTCTAAGGACGTAAGCAAGGGTAATTGAGGTGCTAATGGTGGGATCCTAATCCAATAGAGGAGGAAGAGACAGCAGAGCTCTCTGTCCTTGAGCACAGAGGGAAGGCCACGTGAGGCCACAGCAGAAAGGCCCCTGAAACCAGCCCTGCTGCCACCTTTATCCTGGACTTCCAGCCTCCAGAACCATGGGAACCACGTGCTTCTGTTGTTCTTGCCTCCCACTGTACGGCATTCCATCACCATAGCCTGAGCAGACTGACACAACAGGGCACTGGTGAGACAAACTCTGGTAGTGGCACACTGGGCTGTCAGGAGAGGCCATGGGGTAGACAAACACCGATGGCAGGACATGAGAACAGAAAAATGAAAAGAAGAAGCCGAGCAAGAAGAGCAGGATCACAGCTGTAAAAAGAAAAAGAAGGGGCACCTGGGTGGCTCAGTCGGTCAAGCCATCTGCCTTCAGCTCAGGCCATGATCCCAGGGTCCTGGGTGGAGTCCAGCATTGGACTCCCTGCTCGGTGGGGAGCCTGCTTCTCCCTCTGCCTCTGTTCCTGACCCCTGCCCATGTGCCCCCTTCAGAGAAATAAATAAAATCTTTTTTTAAAAAAAGGAAAAAGGAATAAAAACTATATCTATTCATAAAAACAAGACTTGCCCAAAGCAGACCACAGTGTTAATAGTAGTTACCGTGCTGGGTGGTATCACTCTGGCCACTATAACCAAACAATTATTTCTCACAGTTCTGCAGACTGGGAGTCAAAGTTTGGTTTTGGTGAGAGCCCTGTCCTTTTGCCTCACGTGGCCTCTCCTCTGGGTGTGCAGACAGAGATGTAGAGATCTCTGGTGTCTCTTCATATAAGGGCACTAATCCCATGTTGGGGGCCCCACCCTCAGGACCTCATCTAAACCTAATTACCCTCCAAAGGCTGCCTCCAAATACTGTCATGTTGAAGGTTAAGCCTTTAACATATGAATTTTGGGGAAACACAAACATTCATTCCATAACAGTGGCATTAAGGTGATCTTTAGATCCTATTTGATCCTTACAAGTCTTCTTAGCTAAAAATTATAATCCTGGGGTGCCTGGTGGCTCAGTTGGTTAAGCATCTGCCTTCGGCTCAGGTCATGATCCCAGGGTCCTGGGATTCAGACCTGCATCAGGCTCCCTGCTCAGTGGGGAGTCTGCTTCTCTCTCTCCCTCTGGCACCTCTACCCCTGCTCATGTGCTCTCTCTTTCTCAAATAAATAAATAAATAAATAAATAAATAAATTTTTAAAATATTAAAAAAAAACTATAATCCTTAAAGAGCAGAGTAGATGAAGTGAAACTCACTCCCCAAAATAAAGACAGTAAGTGCTGTTCTCGTGCTGGGCATGTAGCCCACCCTTGCCAAGGGGAGGAAGAGGAGACCATACACATACTCCTTGCTCCCCAGCATACAGAATGGGACAACCCAGAACAGAAATCCCAGGCCTGCCACTTGCACTCTGGAGACCCGGGGCAAGTCCCCTAAACAGCTAGAACCTACAGCCGCACCCCATCAATGCAGGGAAGCATAGTTACCAAGTTACCCTTACAGAGCCCCCATGCAGGTTAAATGTGAGGTTGGGCACAGATGTCTTTGCTGTGCTCGAAGGGACGACTAAAGTTCTCTTTGTTCTGTTCTTGAGGGCTGGACCTCATTTGTCCTTGATTTGTCCATTTGACCGCATTTGTCCATTACCTCCCCTGGAAGCAGAAGCATCGGTGCCCCTTTGGGCCCCTCCCCTGCTCCTCCTGCAGCAGAAGGCCTGGCTTCTCCTGTTACTGCTGGGGTTAAAGATCACTACCAAAGCCACCACTCAGAGCTGTGGAGGGATAGCACAGGCTGCCAGGGCACAGCTCCTGGACCTCCCACTAGGTGCCTGGGATACCTTGGCCCATCAATCCTACATATCCCCAACAGGGCCTGGCAGTGGGCTCTGCACACAGCAGTAGCTCAAAGATGCTTAACTGCTTGTTGAGGCTGATCTTTTCTGCATAACGAGATAGGTAAAAAGTTATTTCTCTAGCAATAGTCAAGCAAAATAGTTCTTCCCAGTGGTCATCCATAAATCAATCCTTTAAATACCTGTTGTCATTTAAAATGGTCCTGGGGGAGTTGTCTGTTCCTCATTTAAAAAAAATTATTTATTTATTTATTTATTTTATTTATGATAGACAGAGAGAGAGAGAGAGAGGCAGAGACACAGGCAGAGGGAGAAGCAGGCTCCATGTTGGAAGCCCGACGCGGGACTCGATCCCGGGACTCCAGGATCGCGCCCTGGGCCAAAGGCAGGCGCCAAACTGCTGAGCCACCCAGGGATCCCCTGTTTGTTCCTCATTGATATGAGTTCTCTCTAGGAAGCAAATGCTAAGGGTGAGTGATTCACTGGTATGTGTGTATCCAGGACTTTCTTACATGTTAACAATACTCCCATCTTGTTAATTCACCCTATTTTCCTATAGGTTCTGTCCCTTGATCCTCACAAGCACTGAGAGAAAGGTGACGGATATAATAACCTGACCCCACATTTACCGAGCGCTTGTTATGCACCAGGCACACACTTAGATCAATTGCTTCATTCGGTCCTCCGAGGTTGGCTCTACTATTACCCCCATTTTACAGATGAGGAAAACGAAGGATCGTAAAGGAAAGTGTCTCAGATGGCAGCATCAGAGTTGAAACCTACATTGTCCTACTTCCATGCCCAGGAAGAGGCAGATGGTGCAGGGTCTCCTCCCCAGGCCCCAAGTGAGGGCTTTGCTTGTCAAGATGGAGGGAAGAGTTGGTTTCATAGTTACAACCCAAGCACGATGGCTGTGATGAGTTCATTTGTTCTAGACATACACCGAATTCAACAGTAGAACAATTCCCATGACTTTTACCTTTCCAGTGTTTTGAAGGACTGGATGACATCCTTTGCATGCCCCCAAAGGAAATACACCTAGGAAATGAAGAAAGAAAAGAAAAATGCATCAGTGAAAGCCATCCTTGTATTTGTATGCTGAGAAGCTAAGAAACGTCCAGAAATGGAATGGGAAAGAAGATGCTGGAGAACATCAGAGACCTCCCATCCCAAGGGTGCCAAGTCTCCGGATTCATCTCAGGTGGCAGTGGTGTCCCTGGGTGGGGACTGTACTCCGGGAGCACAGAAGTGAGAACTGATTAAGGAGGAAGAGCTGCCAGGACAGGTGCAAGCTGTCAGCAGGGACGGGCCTTGGGACGTGGCAGCTTGCCTGTCATGATCCCTATTATCCCAATTCTATCACCCGAGTTAGGTTCCCTCCAAGAAATATCCACCGAACAGTTCCTACACCAGGGGCCTGAAATCAAATTTTGAGTGCTTTAAGTGAAGAGCAGATTGACTCGGGCTGGTCCATCATTTCACTGTGTGACATGCGCCACCAGACAGACCCCTGGCCTGCCTGCAGCACACGACAGGGACTGATGATGGGAGGTGCTGGGGTGGGACCTGTGGCAAATCCTGGGCAAGTCGGGGGACCTTTCTCCGTGTGTTTTCCCTTCCATGAAACAGGGATGATCACGGACCCTACGCTGGAGGATATTATGATCAGTTAAATAAGACTATCCATGCCAACTACTTAGAACAGCGCCCGAGTGGGTGCATTTTCAGTAAATGTTCTCTGCCGTCAACTTACTCGCGCACTGGCACTGACTGAACACCTCCTACGTACCTGCTATTACTTGAGCTCCTAAAACATTCTGCACTTTATTTCACACACAAACACACCCACCGCGTACCAAGCACTGCTGGGCACTTTATAAATGTGTCTCATTTAACGTTCATCTTGCAATTAAGTGCTATAAGAAGAAAAGCAGACAGCACAAAAGAAAATTTACGTACACGTCCTATCCTTCCACATTGTTTTAGCTAAGACTTACTGGCCTGCCCTGAGAACACTTCCAGGGCATGGTTCTTGAAACATCTGACAACTTCAGAAACAGATAGCAGTGGCTCCCGGAGGAGATGACATCCAGCCCAACAATAGCGAAACAGTTCTGTAAGTGGACTTATCCATTATTTCCAAGTTAGCTTCTTAATTGATACTTTCATAAAGAGTACATAGCACCACAAAAAAAAGTTCATAATTTTTTTAAGTGAAACCTCAGAATAGAAAATTCCACACCTTCTCTGTAAGGCTTCCATGAGAATGTACACTTGAGTAAAAGGGAGAGAACCCAAAAACGGCAACAAATGTTTCAGTTAATGGGCCCACAGATGCATTGTCTGTACACTTTCTCCTTTCCAATTTTTTCTGTTAAATTATATTTTAAAATTAAATATTTTTTAATTACCATGTAATCCAGCAATCCCACTTCTGGGTATATATCCAAAGGAATTGAAAGAGAGGTTTCAAAAAGATATCTGTACGCCCATGTTTATGGCAGCATTAATCACAGTAGCCAAAAGGCAGAAGCAACGCAGGTGTCCACTGATGAAGAATAATCAGAAAGTGGTCCAGCCATACAATGGAATATTGCTCAGCCTTAAATAAGAAGGAAATCCTGACACCTGCTATCACATGGATAAACCTTGAAGACAATCAGGTCAATGAAACAAAGCCAGTCACAAAAGGACAAATACTGTATGATTCTACTTATCTGGGGTTCCTAAAGTAGTTGAATTCATAGAGACAGGAAGTAGAAATAGTGGGTACCAGGGCCTGGGGGAAGCGGGAATCAGTAGTTAGTGTTTAATGGGTTGGAGTTTTAATTTTGCAAGAGGCAGGAGTTCTGGAGATTGGTTGCACAGCAATGTGAGTACACTTAACACTACTGAGCTGTAGCTAGGACAGCAGACTTTATGTTCTATGTATGTTAGCACAATTTAAAAATAAATAGCATATTGTTTTATTTATTGTTTATTTATTTATGAAAGATAAATAGCATATTGTTTTATTTATTGTTTATTTATTTATGAAAGATTCTTTCTTTCATTCTCCAGTTGCCTAGTGCAGCACATCTAGAGCAACAAAGGCATGCAGTAAGTGTCCACTAGGTACAGAATGTTTGATGAAATGGCTGATAAAATGCCTTAAATTAGGAAGATAGAGATCTGCAACCCACCAAGTAGCAGAGTGATTATTTTGAAAACTCACATCTGTCCAGGTTATTTCTCTACCTAAAGCCTTCAATGGCTCCCCATTGCCCTCGACATAAAGTTTAAGCTCCTGAGTGGCTGTGAGCCTTGACCAAGTGCTCACTGCCAAGTGCTCACTGCCAAGTACTTTATACACATTAGCACCATTATTCTTCACATCAACCCCGAGAAGTAGGTCCTTCACAGATGAGACCCATGAGACCCAGTTAAGTAACTGGCCAGAGTTCACATTCTGATATGAGCCAAAGCCAGGTCGCCTGAACAGAGTCCACCCTCACAAGCCCTACCCTGAATCATGGCTGTGTCTGTGCCCATTGCCCCAGCTCACTTTCCCCCACAGCCCCACACGTCTTCTCCCCATCAGGTGGGAAGACCACACATCTCCCAAATGTCCTCCTGTGATGTCTCTTACACACCATACCCCTCTTTCACTGACAACTCTGGGGCTCTTTCTAGCAGAAACCAGCCCTCACCCCAAAGCTGGCGAGAGTCCTCCCTCGTGCTCCCTTGTTACTGGGTAACTTTGGTCAAAGCATCGAGCCCCCATGCTGTCACTGTGTTATGAATTTCTCCCCACCTAACTGACACGCCTGTAGGGCTCAAACTACAGCTCTTCACCATGCACTGCCGGTCTTGGGAACAGTATTTGCTGAGTTCTGGATGAAGGCAGCAAGGAAGGAAAGTGGGAGGGAAGGAGGGAAGTTCGTTCTTTCTGGTCTCACTAAAGCTCTCCACATTATTGCTGGTATCACCATAAGACTCTGTCATCATGGGATTTGACTTCCCTGTAATAAAAAAGCCAATCAATGAATTGTTGGGGTTTTCACGACAAAATACCATAGACTGGGTGGCTTCAAAGGCCAGAAGTCCAAGATTATGGTGTGGGAATGGTTGGTTTCTCCTGAGATCTCTCTCCCTGTCTTGTGGATGGCCATCTGCCTCCAGTGTCCTCACATGTTCCTCCTTCTCTGTGAGTCTGTGTCCTAATACCCTCTTCTTATAAAGACACCAACTCTTTTGGATCAGGGCCACCCATATGACCTCATTTAGCCTTAATTACCTCCATAAAGTCCCTATCTACAAATATAATGTTTCAGTGACCCAGAGAAGTGACCGTAATGGCACAGCGTTTCTTCTGGGGATGATGAAAATGTTCTAAGATTGATGGTGGTGATGGTTGCCTAACCCCATGAATATACAAAGCCACTGACTTGTACACTTCAAAGGGGTAAACTGTATGGTATGTGACTTACAGCTCAATAAAATATATTAAAATCCCCACCCCCCAAGCCTTTGCTGGTAGATTCAAGCTTGGCAAAATTTCCTGACTCTCCATGACAAGTTTTGCCTCATAGGATTCTCACAAAGACAGCCAAGGGGACACAGAGACCCATTTTACAGTGGAAGCAGCTGAAACAGTGAGCATCAGAGAAGGATTCAAGCCCACCTCATGCTGCCTGCCCCCTACACATCCCATTTCATACACATCCTGGGGATGCACATAACAGAAGCTAAGGCAACATAAATAAACATCTTAGGGTTTACCTGCAAGAGAGTATGTACTGCATGTGTGACAGGGAAAACTCCTTCAGTGGCTGATAAACATTCAGCAAATCCAACGAAGTACCCAACTTTAAGGCATCCCAGGATGATGGTAATGGCTGCAAACAACGTGATACTACCTAAATTGGGGGTGGGGGTGGGGAGAGCATAGAAACACACACATATAAGCATTGGTATGCATGGATGTCATTTCAAAATAAACCACATTAAACCTTCCCATACATAGTCAAGTGATTTTGATCAGGGTGCCAAGACCATTCAGGGAGGAAATGGCAGTCATTTCAACAAATGGTGCTGGGGGACGCCTGGGTGGCCCAGCGGTTGGGCACCTGCCTTCGGCCCAGGGAGTGATTCTGGAGTCCCGGGATCAAGTCCCATGTCAGGCTCCCTGCATGGAGCCTGCTTCTCCCTCTGCCTATGTCTCTGCCTCTCTCTCTCTCTCTCTGTGTCTCTCATGAATGAATAGATGAAAATCTTTAGGGAAAAAAAATGGTGCTGGGAAAGTGGATCTCCAATTACAAAAGGATGAAGTTTACCTTACCTTACTCTATATACAAAAATATACTTCAAATAAATCAAAGACTCAAATGTAAAACCTAACATTATAAAACTCTTGGAAGAAAATGTAGAGGAAAATCTTTACAGTGATTTATTGATGATGACAGCAAAAGCACAAGGAAACAAAATTAAGATGGATAGACTGGACTACATCAAAATGAAAAAACTTTTGGGCATCAGAGGACACTAGTGACCCACAGAAGGGAAGAAAATATTTGTAAACCATATATCTAGTAAGGTGTTAGTATCCAGAATCTATAAAGAGCTATAAATCAACAACGAACAATAAATAAAAAACCCAATTAAAAAATGAGCAAGGGACTTGAATAGATGTTTCTCAAAAAAACCCACATATAAATAGCTAATTAACACATGAAAAGATGCTCAGCATCACTCATCTCAGGGAAATGCAAATCAAAACCACAAGGAGATAGCACCTACAGCTATTAGAATGGCTGCTATGAAGAAAAAAAGGAGAGAAAGAGAAAGGAAGGAAAGAAGAAAAAATAAATAGATAATAAATGTTGGCAAGGATTTGAAGAAATGCAAACCCGTGTACATGGCTGATGGGAATGTAAAATGGTGCGACCACTGTGAAAAACAGAATGGTAGCTTCTCAAAAAATTAAAAACAATATTTCCACATGATCCAGAAGTTCCACTTTTGGGTATATGCCCAGAAAGATCAAAAGCAGGGACACAGGAGCACCTGGATGGTTTAGTGGTTGAGCATCTGCCTTTGGCTCAGGTCATGATCCCAGGGTCCTGGGATGAGTCCCCCATCAGGGTCCTACAGGGAGCCTGCTTCTCCCTCTGCCTGTGTCTCTACCTTTCTCTCTGTGTCTCTCATGAATAAATAAATAAAATCTTCAAAAAAAAAAAAAGCAGGGACACAAAAGGATATTTGTACATACATATTTATGGCAGCATTATTCACAACAGTTAAAAGGTAGAAACAACCCAAATGTCCATTGACAGCTGAATGGACAAACAAAATGTGGTCCATCCATACAATGTAATATTATTCAGCCTTAAGAAGAAAGGCCATTCTGACACATGCTACAACACAGGTGAACCTTGAGGACATTATACCAAGTGAAATAAACCAGTCACAAAAAGACAAATACCATTATGATTCCACTTAGATGACGTTCCTCAGAATAGTTAAATTCATAGAGACAGGAAGTAGAGTGGTGGGTGCCAGGGGCTGGGAAAGGGGGGAATGGTCAGTTGTATAAGGGTACAGAGTTTTAGTTTTGCAGGATGAAATGCTTCTGGATATAAATTGCATATTGTCATTGTACTTAATGCTACTGAACCGTACACTTCACAAACAAGTCAGTAAACTTTATGTTATATTTTACCATGATTAAGTAAGTGTATATAACAAGACAGTATTGGGTCCTGTTTATCATTGTTCCTACCCAATGCATATCTCAGGGTCTGACAAATGATATACATTCAACAAAGATTGGCCAAATAATAGAAGCTTCTCCCCGAAAAAAGATCAATCTAAGAGTGTCACTGATCTACTAAAAAAAAAAAATCTCAGTTCTCTAAACTGAAAATCCTGCTCTTGAGAGAACAAAGATGAGGGGCATATGGGTATTCAGGAACTCTCTGTATTATCTTTGCAACTCTTCAGTAAATCTAAAACTTCTCCAAAAAAGAAGGTATATTTTTAAAACTGATAGGAAGGGGGTTCCATACCAGTGGCATAGAAAGTGCCCACACTAGGAAAAGTGAACAAAGGAAGCATCCTTTGATGGCATATCCATCGTGGTGTTGACCAAACAATAAAAACAAATGAAAAATATGAATATGAAAAGAAGACTGGAAGGAATTTATAAGATACATTAAAAAGAAACTTGTAACAAATGAAAATATTAGCAAGAAAAACATAGTGATCCTGGAGACTTCATCATCAAAGTTCCTAATCCTTCTCCTGGGCCAACATTGACCGCCATTCACACATTCTCTCCCACGAATGGGAGGAAACTGGATCGTGTGTGACATGCATTATGGTGAGAGAGAGAGGACAGACTCATAACACCGAGCTATAACATTACAGCTCCAGTCCAAGAAGCCTCCAGTGAAAAGTAATGCAATCGCCTGGCTCCTTTCCATTGCTCAAAGTCTTATAGAAACAACTCTAAGTCACATTTTTTTTTTCCATTCTGGAAAGCCCCCAGTGAAATCAAAAACTCAGTAAGAGTGGAGATTCAATCCCAGGGCTTTGAAATGGTTTGACAAATGCACGGTTCCTTTTGGTTACAAAAGAAATAGCAAGATGAGGTGAGGCAGCCTGGCTGGTGTGGCGAGAACACAGGCTGTAGCTCTGGGGACCCGGGCACTAGTCCAGGCTGTGCCACGGATGGCATGTATGAGTTCAGGCAAGTCACTTCCAGGCTCCTAGCCTCGGTTTTCCCATCTGGAAGATGAGACTGGTCCCCAGCACTGGTTCTCACACTTGAACATGCATCAGAATCACCTCGAGGGCTTGTTAAAACACAGATGGCGGGTCTCCACCAGCAGAGTTTCTAATTCCATAGGTTTGGGTGGAGTCCCAAAATCTGCATCTCTAACAAGTTTCCAGGTGGGGCTGACACTTGATCTGGGACCCCACCTTGAGAACCACTGGTCTAGAACATCTCGATCACTGATATTTCAAGAGTTACGATAAATACATCATATACCTTCTCATAGTCTTGAAGTCCTTTCTTCCTTTACCCATCCATTTACCTCTACAACAAATATTTTGGGGACTCCTACTATGCATGTGGCATTTTGCCAGGGGCTCAAAGGTAAACAAGACTGCTGGAGAAGCAAAAATACACATGTGTAATACTGCATAAAATTGGGGTGTGCACAAAAATACGGACATGCAAGCTGGCACCAGACTTCCCATCTGCAGCACCGGAAACCAGAAAACAGAGGAAGAATAGTGAGAGTCCACTTCAAGGAACAGATTGCAGCTCAAGAACCCTATTTCCAGCCAAGATGTCACCTGCTCGTCAGGGCAAAAGACAGAAAGCGATTTATAGATAGGCCAAACATATGATTCCTTTAACAAAGATCCACTGAGCAGTAACTATGGTCCAGCCACTGTCCCAGGCACTGGAGACATAAAAAGTACAATAAAATGAAGTGTCTGTCCTTGGTGAGTTTAAAATTCTAGTGGGGAAGACAGAGAATCTGCAAATAAATAGTAACCACAGAAGAAGTGTCAGGAAGCACTAAGCGCATGAAGAAAAGTAAATCAGAAAGAAGATTAAAGTCAATGATGGGTAGTCAGGAAGAACTGTCTTAGAAGGTGACAGCTGAACAGAGAGCAGAGGAGGGGGGAAATGTCGTCCACACAACTCACCTGACAAAGTCATTAGCCAAACAGCCAATGAACCGGGGAAGAGTCCTCACAATGGGGGAAGATGAAGAGGAGAAGGACAGTGGTGAACAATAAACTTAGCATCAGACTGGAGAGGATGATGCATTATAATGGAAGGAGGGAGGGAAGGTTTAAAATGACAGGATGGGTGGGTGGATGGGTGGGTGGCTGAATAGTTCAGTAAATAGATAAATAAATCAATAGGAATGAAGACAGGATAAGAGAAATTAAATTCAAATGGATGAAGATAAACCCACTGGAAGGGCCCTCAGTGTAGGATTTCTTCTGGGGAATAAATAAGAATGGAGTAATATGCATCTGATTGTGGGAATGAAGAGAGGAAAGATAGTCATTAATTTAGTAGAAAGACACAATAAAATGTTCAAGCACTCCAAAGAGCAAATGTGTGCAAAAGGAAAATGGGGGGACAATATGTAAAAGAAATCATTATAATCATCATAAAGAAAAATGGGAACAAAGTCAAGTATGTAAATCCTACCAGTGAATGAGTATGATCTAAATCTCCCATTAATTAATCAACAAGTTGGGGGACCAGGGGTGCTCAGTCAGTTAGGCCTTCTGCCTTTGGCTCAGGTCATGATCTCAGGGTCCTGGGATCGAGCCCCTCGTCAGGCTCCCTGCTCCTCCCCCCTGGCTCGTGCACACACCCTCTCTCTCTCAAATAAATAAATAATATATTTAAAAGATAGTCAACAAAAAAAAATAAAAAATAAAAAATAAAAGATAGTCAACAAAGATGGGAATATTGAATAAAAACAAAACCTAGCTCTTTTATGGATCACGCTTTTCACTTAGTGGCAACGGCAGAAAATCAAAGTATGGACAAAGAGGCAACCTGAAGGGGAAGCAGGAATAGCACTATTGATGTCAGACCATCTGAAATTTAAGTAAAATGGAGTAAATAGGATAAAGAATCCCTTCACCTTTATCATCACACATGAAAAAGAAGACATAATGTATGAGGAAGACACAATAGTCCCTTGTGTGCCAAATAAAATAGTTTTACCCTTGTATATTTACCTACTTTATTTTTTTAAGATTTATTTATTTGAAAGAGAGAGAGAGAGGAGGGAGATATCATGCACTCAAGTAGGAGAGGGGCAGAGGGAGAGAGAGAGAGAGAGAGAGAGAATGTCAAGCAGACTCCCTGCTGAGCATGGAGCCCAAAGCACGGCTCTCGATCCCACAATCCTGAGATCACGACCTGAGCTGAAATCAAGAGTTGGACACTTAACTGACCGAGCCACCCAGGCACCCCTTCCATGCTACATTAAAGAGATAAAATGGGAAGTTCTAGAACTAGACAGATTTGATAGAATGAAACATAAGGCAGGGCACAGAAGTATGAAGTCACACAGCCAATAAAGTTGGTTTTATAATATCCCTTTGTACACCTCAAAAAGAGAATATATAATTTTGGAAGTCAATGGAATATTGACAAAAACTGAGTAAGCTATAAGAAGACAGTAAGGCTGTAGTGGTAGGAGCTCACTGCCTGGCTTCAGACACTGTTTTCTATCAATTATTAGTTGATGATTTCAGGCAATCACTTAACTTCTCTGAGACTCGGTTTCCTCATCTGTAAAATAATAAGACTGCCTCTCTCATAGGGATGCAGAAGAGATTAAATGAGTCACTACATGAAAGGCACCTAGAACAGTGCCTCACACGTAGAAATTCTCTATACAGATGCTATCATCATCATCATCATCATCATGACAGTCAACCACAAAGAAAAACTTAATGAATTAGAACCATTTAGAAAGTTTCCCAGCCACATAACTTGAGACTAATCCTGTAAGGTCTAGTGTCGGCAGAGGGAGACCCCTCTTCTGTCTTAAGCACCCAAATCCCCCCTACAAGTCTGGAATCTTGAACCGTATGGTCTTGGAGGTAGACATTTCCACAAAGTCAGTGTACAATCCCCCTCTTATGCAAGAATGCTTCCCAGTGCATCATGACTAGTGGCCAACAGGTCTGTATCCAGACATGCCCAGGGCTGGGAGGCTCACCATCTCTCAGAGAACACCCTTCCATCACCTGCTGGAGCTTATATTAGAATGTTCTTCCTTACGCTGGACTGCAGTCAGCCTTCTGGAACTGCCATTCTCTTCCCTGGAGATTTTGTCATTATTCTCTCATCCGTCCGTCCATCCATGCCTTCCCTTGATGATTCAGTAAATGCCAGCTGGCACTTGTTACTTGTTAGGCACTGTGCCGGGAGCTCAGGATATAAGGGGGGCACATTCAGACAGGGGCTCTACCTCCAAGAGCCCACAGTCTGGCAGCCGATGAAGTGAATAACACAATATCCTGCTTGATTAGTGTTAAGAAGAAAATGTAGGGTGCTAGGAGAACATAAAGCCTGGGAGCCACACCTGGTCTGAAAGGATAGGGAGAGGCTTCCCTAAATCCCTAAAGAAGTGGTTCTGTTTTCTGGAAACCAAAGGATGGTCTGGGGCTCACAGGAGTGAAGCTGCCTCATTTTCTACCCTGCTACTCCTCTTTCCTCTGGACTCAACAGCCTTTCCTTCCTGGGGTCACCCTTCTGTGGATGCCCATGTGATGCTCAAAGGGGGCCAAGGCACCCCATGTGCAGTCTGACTTCCTTTCCAAAGAATGCTAAACCAGCCTCAGCTTTTGGGGTAGCCCCATTATCTTACTGATGCTGAAATCCTGACATTATGTTTCTATTTTCTATTAGACAAAAAAAAAAATCTCATCAAAAAAATATATCTGTAAGAAAATGCATGCTGTTAGGAAGAGTCCCTCATAGTGACCCCAGGTGGGGTCTTGGGGATCACTACTCTCTTTCCTGAGGGAAGTGCTCAAAAACCCTGAATGTTGATATGTTCCAGAACTTCACTGGGCGTCACTGTCATGCTCAATTCATGTACTCAGTATATTCTTTTTTCATTTTTTAATGATTTTCAAGGGTTTTTTTTCTGGACCCCAGAAAAAACAAAAGTCCTCTGAGGACCCTCCCCTAAGTCCCCAAGCCTGTACCCCCAGGCTACTCTTCTGCCCCAACCCATCCCCTGCACTTGCACATCAGAATGCTGAATCATTTATCTCACAATAAGACATTTCTCTGACTATGAGCCAGAGGCTTCTAAGCATTTTATATATATAACTCAACTGAGTCTCTTAACAACCCTATGTGATAGGTGGTATCATCAGCCCCATTTTACAGACAAGAAAACTGAGGCAGAAGTAGAGCCTCGTGCTCGGGGTAAGGGCATGCTCTTAGCCATCATGCTCTGCAGCCGTCACTGTCTGCATCATCCTCGCCCTCCCCCGCACCCCTCCATGCAGGGCCATGCCTGATTGTCCTGCCGTCCCCAGAGCCCCGCCAGTACTGGGAGCTCAGTCCAGGCTGCCAAGCAAAACCGGATCGACATTTCGGCCCAACCACCACCAAAGTGTCCATGTTGTGCACTTGGCTCCTTTCTCTGTTGCTCTCTGCACGTTCCCAAGATCCTTCCGCTCAATGAAGAAAGCAAAAAAGAAGTAGACTTTTTCCTTCCCTGACACCTGTTGCGATCATGCCATCCACCCTGAAGCAAGGAGCTCATCCCTCTTCTCTTTCTCACTGTTTGAACATTTCCAGTGATGGGGAGCTCAGCCCTCCTCCTGAAACCTAGCTTCCTGGGCTGGTAAATGGGGCTCATGGCACCCACCTCAAGAGTAAGTGTGAAGTTGAAAACATGTGGTATTAAAGCTCGTCACAGAGATGACAGATTGCATGATTCCATCCAGAAGAAATGTCTGGACTGGGCAAACCTACAGACAGGAAGTGGACCCGTGATCGCCTAGGGCCAGGGTGGACTTAGAGGTATAGGGGATGACAGCTAAAGGGTACAGGGTGGTACCGTACCCTTTTCGAGATGGTAAAGTGTTCTCCAATTGACTACGGGGGTGGCTGCACCTACGTGTGGATATACCACAAACCACTGACTCCTGCACTTCAAGTGAGGGAACTGCAGAGCATGTGGACCTTATCTCAATAAAGCGAAAGAAATCTCTGGGACACACTCTTGCAATCCCTGTGGCAGAGGCAAAAGCCCCAAGAAACAAAGAGTGTGTGCGAGAGGCTCTGGCTGCAGGAGAATGAGGCTGTGAAATTCAGGTGAACACGCCTCCAGAGGAGGGAGAGCCAGGTGAAGCCCAGACCAGGGCTCACGAGCTTGCACCTGCCCCAAAGTCAACAGGGTGGGCTGGGATCCAATGGGACCCACCAGATAGCCCCTCCTCCGACCAGGTGCTACCCCGTGACAGCATCCAGGATTCTGGAATCCTGGTATCATCCCTGGTGGTTTCTCAGGAGTTCTGGCTACACTTTCAGACCGTGGGCCCCCTGGGTGCCCAGACTGTCGCATCTTTACGTCCTGTAGCCTCTGCCCCAACTCTCATCCCTTTTTGTTGCTCTCTGCCACCATCCCCCATGGTACCCTCCCCCTCGTGCTCACACGCACACCAATCTCTTTTATTGACCTTCACTTACTCACAGGTGGGGACAGGCTGTTTCCCAAACCATGCTCATGTTCCCGACCTTTATGTCGACAGCCTGTATAGCCACCACCCCGAGGCTGGCCTTTCGTAACAGCTCACCTCTGTGCCTTTACTTCCCGTCCCTTAAGGAACAATGAGCAGCCCATACCCAGGGGTGGCAGGCTAGACAAAGATGTATCATATACATGGGTGCATCTCATTCTAAGAAAAAGGTATTATGCAAAAATCTGATCTAATAAAAGGAATACATTTGGGAGTGATTAATCACAAGCACTTAAAAAAGAATCGCTGTGACAAATAATTGAGACAATGCTTCTGACATACCTGCATTCCGAACTCACTCAATAAACACAGCTATTATTCCTATTGGCGTTATTCCCATAATTTCGTGTTACTAACACTTCTCTGGACTTGAGAAAGAACAGTAACAATAACAAGATCCTACACTGGTAGGGAAGCCACTGTAGTCTTTTAAAGGGACTAGAAACAGAAGAGAAACAGGACCCTGGACATTCACCGGATGAACCAGCTATTTGCTGGGCTTGCATGTCACTGCTCACACTGGGCTGGCATGAGATCCAGGCTGCTGTCATTCCTTGCAGAAAAAAAAAAAATCAATCTCTTTCCTTAGCAAACAGAGGAGCTGGATGAATAATCCATCATTTCTACTAAATATTTCAATAGGTCCATATTTTTTATTCCAAAGGAAGTGTTCACTTTCTCACACCCAGTATGCAGACCAGAAACTTTTCTCCTCAAACAAATCTCTCACAGCCTTTACCAAGACCCAAAAACTTTCTCCGGAAAATGTGAATGTCCTGAATCCCACAGCCTGGCTCTTTCTCGGCACCCCAGACTTCCAAAGCTGCCGCAGAAGCCAGGGCAGAGCTAAGTCAAACCTGTCTTTCCAGCTATGATTCCAAGGAAAACCTCAGTCCTGACTGGGGCCAAGGCACTTCCCTTGGCACCCCAAAATTCTTTCCTTTCAGGACAATTAGCCTCTGGCTTCTTTGATTAACTCTCAGCTCATTTACAGGGATCATAGTGCCTTGCAAACTGCATTCACTTGATGCAGCTCTTCCAACCCTTTCCTGAAAAGCAACTGGGAGTCTCATTTTACTGATGAGGAAGCAGGGAACTCAGAAGGTGAAGGTCCTAGAGCTGGAACATGGAGTCAAGCCTTCCAGGCCAGCACTATTTCCATTTTCCACATACCTCATCTGAATGGTTATCAGGATTATCTAAAGAGCCATCATGTACTCAACACCTACTACCTGCTCTCTCTCTATTGCCACATTTATTCTATCACTTCTTGGTGTCCTATAGACCTCTCAAAAGTAACATGCCCAGAGCAGAAACTTGATTCTGCATCCCCACCCCCACTCCTCCCTCTGTCTTCTTAACCTTGGAAAATGGCACCAGCACTCACCCACTGACTCGGATGCCAATGCTTGAAGTCTTCCTGGAGAGAGGGAGAGAGAAGGGAAGAGCAGGGAAGGGAAGGGTGGAGGAGGGAAGGGGCAAGGACAGAGGGAGGAGGGAAGGGGAGGAGCGAAGGAGAAAGGAACAAAAGGAGGAAGAGGGAGGAAGGAGGAAGGGAAGAAGGATGGAGGAGGAAGGAAGGGAGGGAGGGACAGAGAAAGGATCCCCCCACTAGAGGAAAGCATAGGTCAAAAGCCTGTGTGTGTATTTTTCAGTCTGTGTAAATCAATATTTTCAAAACAACATTTCAAGCCTATTTGTTTATGTGATATGGCGCTGAATTCCCCACCATTCAGTCACAAAACCATGAGTCTTCCTAAAACAACCATTTTCAGAACAGGAATCTGGGCCAGCCTGGAGCTGTGTCTAGTTTTTCCAAAGGCAAGATGAGCTAGACACAGTCCCTGACCCTAAGAAGCTTCAAATTTCAAATCTCATCCAGGTGACAAGGCTCACATCCAACTAGTCATAACACAAGGTGAAAGTTGGCAAGAAGCAAAACTCTCTCTGCAGAGAGGTGTGGTACCCAGGGCAGAGGGGAGGAGTGGTTCCTGCCGGGTGGGGTGGAGAAGATGGCACTGCCGTCACACCTTTGAAGGGATGTGGGTGGCGAGGAACGCATGTGTGCCGGGCGCCCAGCCTGCACCCGGGCAGCAGTCACTGGTCCTACCAAGTGTGGGATTCCCATTCTCCACCTGGTGAAACTCAGAGTGGCCGGATTAAGTCACTGCCCAAGGTCACACAAAGACCAGGGAAGCCACACTCTATAAGGGAGATAGAAATTCAGACCTGTAGACCATTCAGGTAGAGACGGGAGATGTGTCTGGTCCACAGGGAGTGAGATGTACCCCTCCTCTCCCAGACAGGGGCTTTCTCCACGCATACTTCCTCCTCCCTCCTCTTCCTCCCTCCTCCCTTCACCCTCCACCCTCCTCCCCTTGACTCCAGCACTGTCTGCCTCCCTCTTAAGAGCAGAAGCTCCATGAGGAGGGGCAACCTTCCTATCTTGACAATGTTTCAGTCTGCTGGGAGTCCATAGCAAGTGCTTCCACCCTGCACCCCAATATTTATCACTTATCCATGACTCTGTCGGACCAGACTGCATGCTCTTGCGTGCTGTTAGCATCTACTCTACCCCAGACCCTGCCGTGGCTCTAGGAATGAGAGAGGGGCATCACAGAGCACCCCCCAGGGTGCTGAGGGGTGGAGGAGTGTGGTCAGAACCACAAACAGCAGGGGGAATCAGAAAAGCATCACTGGGGTTGGCTGGGGGGGGGAACCCCGTGAGGCCTGAGCCCTGCCTTGGAAAGCAAGGCAAGGGGGAAAGCACTGCAGGGAGGAGGGAAGAGAGTATGCAAAGCTATGGAGATGGGAGAACTTGCGTGGGAACTAGAACCTTTCAGACTGGAGCACAGGATGAGGGCAAGGGAAGGATCAAACTAGAGGCCCTCTGGGGACTGATTCTCGAGGGCCGGGAACGCCAGGATAGGGAGGGCCCCCCCCCCCAGGGGTCGGTGGAACCTCGGCAGGAAGTTCAGCCAAGGAGAGAGGCGAACAGGTGCAGCTGTGTGGCTCCCAGGATGAAATGCGCGACGGGAGGAGGCTGCTGCAGCAAACCAGGCTTAACAAAGAAAAAGAGAGAAGGAAGGGAGGAGGGGCGAGCCAGAAAGGCGTCGGGGCCGGGGGACACTCACCGCGGAGCCAGCGCGCGCCGGCGTGCGAGTCCTTGGGGCGGATGAGGCGGCGGTGCGCGGCGCTGCGGCGCACGTACCACAGCATCCAGAGCAGCTGCAGCAGCATGAGCGCCGTGAGCAGGCACAGCAGGTGGCTCTTGCCCACGCCCGAGGCGTGCACCGCCCAGGCCAGCAGGAGCAGCAGCCCCGCCACGAACACGATGAGCCCGTACTGGCTGCTCAGCGCCTCGGCCAGCTTCTGCGGGACGCCGGCCCGGACCGCGCCCCGCCGCCCGCGCGGGGGCTCCGGGGGCTCCGGGGACTCCGGGCACCCCGCGGACCCCCGGGCCGGGAGGCGGGGCGATGGGCGGGTCGCGGGCCCCGCAGACACCCTGGCCGGGGCGCTCCGAGCCGCCCGGGGAGAGGGCGGCGGCCCCTGGCCCTCGGGCATCGTGGAGTGACCCGCGCGGGGTCTGGGTCCGGGAGCGGCTGCCCGGCCCCGGCCCCGCCCCGCCCCCGCCCCGATCCCCTCCCCTGCGGCACCTGCGCTCCCCGCTTCTGCCCCTCCGCCCTCCGTCCAGGTGCGCACCCGGCCCCCGTACCCGGGCTGCCCCCCGCTTCTTCCCCGAGCTCCAGAAAGCGCGCCGCGCACTTCCCCCGACCCCGCGAAGGCCCCGGGGGTCGCGCTCCCGCCCGCCCCGCGGTCCACGCGGGCCTCCCCGCCCCCCGCGCCCGGGACCCAGGCCAGCGCCCCTCCCCCGACCACGGCCTCGGCTCGTACTCCGGGCCCCCCGGGTCCGCGGCGCCCACCCGGCCCGCCCGCCCGCCCGGCCCTGCCCTGGCTTCGGGGAACTCTGGCTGGCGGCTCCCGGGGCGGGGTGCGGGGCGAGGGGTCACCCTGAGCCGCGGGGGGCGGGGCTGCGGTCCAGCGGGGCGCCCGGGGGGTCCGCAGGTGCGAGCCCTGCTCAAGCTGCCCCGGGGCGCTGCGTCGCGCACCCCCGAGGTCTAGGGGAGCCTGAGAGCGCCCGCGAGGGAATCCTGCCCGCCGGCCTCCACCCTGCGCATTTCCGCGGTGTGTTTCATCTGTGCGGGTCTCTCTGGGTCTGGCTGGCTGGCTTCGGGGTGTGTCTGCTTAGGGCAGGGAGGGGAAGGTGTCACAGCGCTCGTCCCTGCACCCATGAAAAGGAGGAGGGGGTGTCTTGGTGATTGTGTCTGTGTCTGTCCATCTAGTGTACCCGTGTGTCTGCCAGGAGATGCCCAGATGGGGACAAGACAGGAGCCGCTTCCCAATAAAACAGATCGCCCCTCCCTCTTCTGAGAGAACCAGGAGCTGCTTCTGCACCGAGCAGCGCTGGGAGTGGGGGCTGCCAGGCGCCCCTGGAACCGTGGAGGCCAGAGCACCTCCCTCTGCACCCCACCCCTACCCCCAGCCTATCTGAAGCTGAGTGAGTCTGCCAGGGTGTCCCATTCAGATGCAGCTGAAGAGGAGATTCCCTCCCCCAGAGGTTTCTGCGAAGGAACAATCCTGAGGGCGCACTTGGCTGAGACCAGGGGAAGGAGCCAGGAAATTGGTGGGGGAGCCTCTTGGGGGACTGCAGCCTGGAAGAAGCTCAGGCGGGCCTCTTGGGTGAGCCCCCTGTGCAGTAACAGAGGCCTCCTCACCCAGGAGACACCGCCTCTCCCTCTTGGTTTAACGCTCTGCCCTTACTGTCCTGAAATTAATTTTTGGATGACGAGACTCACGTTTTCATGTTGCAGTGGGTCTAATAAGTTACATCCTGGTTCTGACTGTCAGAGGGTCCTGCCTGCGGTGGGGGGGGGGGGTGGAGAGGGGAACCCTGGGCCAGGAGGGAGTCAACCTGGGAGCCCTGTGTTGCCTCCATTCATTTTTTTTTTTTTTGCCATTTATTCATTAACTTAAGGAAGTCAACACTTATTTATCCAACGCTGGATCATTTGCCCAGCTCTGTTCTGGGTGCTGGGGTTCAGCTATGAAAGACTGCCCTCAAGGAGCCAGCGTGCTGACAGAGACGTGCTGAAGAGACAAGTGTTTACCAAGAGCTCCCTGGGAAGCTAGAGAGCATCAAATATGAGACTCAACTCTGCCTTCTAGGAAACATGGCCCAGCGGGGGGGGACTGGAGGGAGCAGCCCCCCTGGGAGCAGGGCTGTCTGGAGGGAAGGGGTGGATGAGCCTGGATTTTGCCAGAAGGGTGATAGATTCCCAGGGGTGGCAGTACCTGCACAGTCTTTACACCTAGCAGTCGGAACTGGCCGGGAGACCGAGGGCAGGGCAGCAGAGGGTGGCTGATCCAGAGAGAGGGTGGAACATGTGCACAGAGATGAGTGTGAAAGGCAGGGAACCTGTTGATTGTTATGAAACTTAAGAGTGTCTTTCAGCTGGGTTTCCCCAGACCCAAGCCAGGTGGATGCTCAGTAAATAAACCACAGAGTTAATGAAAGTGCATATGGATGGCCGCTGCGTGAAGAAGCAAGCCGGCTGTGGGTCTCGCCAGATCAGCAGGGTGTGCAGTCAGCGCTGCATCCGCCCCACTGTGCTCTGTCCCATTCCTTTGCTTCAGATTCCCCCTTAGATCATGTTGTTCATTCCCTGGAATATGTATACATCTGTGGCCGCTCTCTCCCGCTGTAATGGAAGCTCTATGGGAAGGACATTGCCTGTCTTGTCCACGGCTCTAGCTCCAGACATAGAACAGTGGTGACCAGCACATCATGAGTGCTCATTAAATATGTGTTGAATGTGTCCCCTCAAAATATGTCAAAGTCCTAGCCCCCAATACCTGTGAACGTGAACTTATTTGGAAATGATCGAGTTGAGGCCAGTAGGGTGGGCCCTAATCCCATACAACCGTGTCCTTACAAAACGGGGAAATTGAAGACAGACACAAAATAGAAGGAGATGACGTGAAGACTCAGAAAGGGTGCCATCTACAAGCCGAGGAACAGCAGAGGCCACCAGAAGCTAGGAGAGAGGCCTGGAACAGACATCTTGATCTTACACCTCAGGTCTCAAGGATTTTTTTTTTTTTATTCATAGAGACACAGAGAGAGGGAGAGAGGCAAAGACACAGGCAGAGGGAGAAGCAGGCTCCATGCAGAGAGCCTGACGTGGGACTCGATCCAGGGTCTCCAGGATCACACCCTGGGCTGCAGGCGGCGCTAAACCGCTGCGCCACCAGGGCTGCCCGTCTCAAGGATTTTGAGACAATACATCTGTGTTGTTCAAGCCATCCAGTTGGTGGTCTTTGTTATGGCAGCCCCAGGAAGCTAAGACATCTGACTTCTTCCTTCCGGGGTCCCCCGTGGGCTTGTCCAGCTCTGCATCCCTCTATCCCCCCTGCTATAGATTATTATTAACTGCCTTTCCAATGCTGAGCTTCCAACAGGCAAGAACCATGTCTGATCCTTTCTGCCTTCTAGCATCTGGCCTGATTTTTATCATACATTGAAAAACGTGTAGTGATGCTTCCCAGGTATGAGGCCGGGCCTGGGGACAATAAGGTGAGGCCCATAGTTTGTGCCAAATGCCACGGGACCCTGGGAGGAAGAAACAGAGAAAGAAGGAGGGAGAGCTTAGTGCCTGGCAGATGGCAAGGACTCCATGAATGCCCCAGGCTCCCATAAAATCCACTTTTGCTTGTTTTTCAATTTTACAATGCACATCACTTCATGATCTCTTTGTCATAAATCAGTTCGTGTCAACATGGATTTGTAGGGAAAGGCACTATCAAAGAGTAGGTAGGTAGTGAGTTCTAAACCAGGCTGCGAGGTTTGATCCCTGACTCCATTATTTCCTGCTTGTGACCCTGGACCAGTTACTAAACTCATGGGTTCAAATCCTCATCTGTAAAGTGAAGCTCTTCATAGTCACCATTCTTCAGAGTTCTATGAGGACAGTACAGGCTGATACGCGGGCAGTACCTTGGAAGGTGCCTGCCGAATACAATGCACCTAAGACACGTTATTTACTGAGCACCTACGAGATGCAGGACATGGAGCTGAGGCTGAGTGGAGAGGTGGCTGGCTGGCCATCAAACATGTGCTCCCCTTCCAAGGTGTGGAACTGTCCCTGGGAAGTGGCTGTCCAGCTAGGGACTCTGATTCCCAGTGTCCCTGCATCTAGACGGAGGCAGGGGACTAAGTTCTGGTCGGTGGATTACAGGCAGAAGTGATGACACCAACTCCCAGAGCACCGTTGGGAACTTGATGCTAAAGATGGCAGATTCTGGGGGCGCCTGCGGGGCTCAGAAGGTTAACCATCTGCCTTCAGCTCAGGTTGTGATCCCGGGGTCCTGAGATCGAGCCCCACATTGGGATCCTGCTCAGCGTGGAGTCTGCTTCTCCCTCTCCCTCTGCCTGCCAAACCCTGCTCAGTCTCTGGCTCCCCCCACCCTCTTTCTGTCAAATAAATAAATAAAATCTGTAAAACATAAACCAAACAGGTGGCAGAGTCTGTCAGCCTGAGCCCCCCAGTGGTGAGGTGGTGAAGTGGACGCTCCCTGCAGAAGCCAGGCCTCCCTGTGAGAAGTGAACTTCTGTTGTGCTCAGCCCCCATAATTACACAGCTCAGCTGTCGCTGCAGCCAGCACTGCCTTTACTCCTTTAGAACACAGAGAAAAATAACATGCACCCCCCCATCTGAAAGTCAAGTGGGGCTCCCTTTTCTGTGCTACATCTATTCCTTTTGAGAAGCAACAAAATATAAGTTTCTGGACACATAAGAGAGAGCCCGAAGTCTGTCCCCTTTCCTCTCTACTCAAGACAATCCTCAAGATTGAGAGATTTACTCATCTTTCTCCCTTCCACTGATGTAAGTTGTTCAGAGGTCTGAGCCCCACGCGACCCTGTTTCTTACGGCTGCCCCAGCTCAAGGGGTGGACAGACATGGGGCATGAGAAACGGTGAGCTCAGATGGCCTCCGGGCCCCCAGCTTTGGCCTCCTTCAGAGCATGTTACTCCCACCCACAGCCCATTGATCACATGTCATCTCAGTGAAGGACCAGGCAACTGCCGTCTAGGGACATCAGTGCCACTTGAATGGTGGTGAGACATGGACTACCCAGAGGGGCAGAGGCCAGCTGGGAATGCTTAATTAGCTGCCACAAACAACACGAGCAACAGGACCCAGGGCCAAGTGGAAGATTTTGCTCCCAGTTCCCTTCGGTGGTGGCTATATAATCCCAGAGTTTCTAAGAATAAAAGAGGTGAGCTGTGTTAATTACTTTTCTAGGGTGGCTACAATGAAGGACCACCAATTCGATGGCTTAAAACAACAGAAATGTATTATCTCATAGCTCTGCAGCCTGGAGGTTGGAAATCAAGGTGTCACCAGAGACACATTCCCCCTGAGGGACCTAGGGGAGGATCCTCCCTTGTCTCTTCTAGTTTCTGGTGGCTGTTCCTCATCCACCTGATCATGTTCCAGCTGCATGATCGAATCTCTGTGGCTGTCATTGTCACACGGCCAACTTCCCTCTGGGTCTGTCTCTCTCCTCTTTGTATGAACACCAGTCATATTGGATTAAGGGCCAACCCTACTCTACTATGACCTCATCTTAACTTACGTTGTTATTACATCTGCAAATAAGGTCACTTTCACAGGTACCAGTGGTTAGGACTTCAGCACATCTGTGGGGGCGGGGGGCACAATGCAACCCATGAGAGGCAGCCTATAAAAGCGTTATTTGATCTAAATAACTGGAAAATCTCTAGGTAGGGTAAACTGAGATCTATCTTGAATCAGTACAAGAGATCGTCAAAAACTCTCACTCGGTGTCCCAAACCTGAGTAGACCTGGAGTTTCAGACGAAGAAGGGGCTGCCTGGATCTCCTTGAGAAAGGCCCTGCAGCATTGCCACAAACATCCTGTGAATCTTCCTCTGAGCCTTCCCCAGAAGGACCCACAGCATTATGGCATGGTGACCATCCCTGAGGAGAGGTCACTACCGCATCTATTTTCTTAACTTTTCCTTTTGAAATAATGTTAGATTTACAGAAGAGTTGCGAAGATAGTAGAGATGTTTTGGTTCACCCTCCACTCAGCTCCCCTCACCTCCTCCGAATAGCTCATACACCATGGGACCTTTGTCAAAACTAAGGAATTAACGTTGATACAGAAGTATTAGCCAAACTACAGTCTTTATTTGAATTGAACTACTTTGCCCACTGATGTCATTTTTTTCTACGTGGATCCTTTGGGAAACACTAGAATGGGCTCTGAATGGATGTTAAGTCTTGGGCATTGGGTGAAGTCCATGGTCGTGAATCGGAAGCAGTGTGGCGTAGAAGACCATGACCATATAAATACCAGCAGAAGCATCATGGGAAGGAAAGGCAAACTCATCCAGGGAGAACAAATCTCCACTCCCTTCATGTTGGAAGGGATCTGATATAATCAAATGTCCACCAGGCAGCTTGGTGGCGGCCTCCGCTGTAGGCAGCAAGTACTATCACAACCTAATCAACTACCCAACTTGGTAGCACATAGCAACCCTTTTGTTGTGCACATGGATCCGTGGGTCAGCATTTGCAGGGGACACAGTGTGGGTTGCTCTTTCCTCTGCTCTACGGTGTCCAGAGCCTTAGCAGGGAAGACAAGAACAGCTGGGAGTGACTTGATGCCCAGGGCTGGAATCCCCAAAGGTTTAATTCACATTCTGGTGCCCAAATGAACCCAAAGGCTGGGCTCAGCTGGGTTCCCACGAGTGTCCTCTTTATGTGGCTTGAACCTCCCGCAGCCTTGCCGCTGGGCTCTGAGGGGAAGCATCCTAGGAGGGGACACCGGGACAGCATGCATTCCAAGAGAACCAGCAGCAGCTGAATGGCCTTCATGACCTAGCCTTAGCAGCCACACGGTGTCATTTCTGGCACACTCTATTGGTGATGTCAGTCATAGGCACATCCAGACTCAGGGGAAGGGAGAAATGACAAAAGTTCCAGAATGCTCTTCAGATCATCACAGCAGAGTCTGCACTCAGCACCAGAGTCAACCGGGTCAGCTGTGGGGAGAGGATTCTGCATAACCAAGCGCTTGCCCCTCCTCTCCCCCGCCCCCAACATGCCCCTTGTACCGGGCCTGTGCAGCAAACACTGGGTGGCTAGGCAGCGGCTGACAGACACGCACAGAACATGCTGTTTCACCCCCTTTTCTGTAGGGGACGCCGTGGGTGAACATTCGTGTGACTCATGCTTCACTCTGGATCCACGCTGAGAAACCCCTCCACGTATTACTCCCCAAACCTCCTTGCCACTAAGTTACCAGTTCTTCATTCCAAGTCACCGACCAGTCAGCCAAACTGGTAGCGCTGAGGTCATGGAGATTTGCACTCTGGACATCTCTCAATCCAGACGAAGTGCCCAACAACATGTACCACTCAGCATTCAGTCCGCTGGGAGGACTTTCCTTCAGCACCCTCCCTTCGGGGTCACCTCTGGGTGGGACTGTGATGCTACAGCTGTCTACGCGGCGGGTTGGTGCCATCACATCATGCAGAATCACCTGTAGACTAAGCCTGAGCCGCTTCCTCCATCCTGAGAAAGGCCCCCATGGGACCACAAGTGTGCTTTAAGGAGAGGAGACAACGCAGCCGGAATTGATCTCAAAGGCCCCTGGGCCACCTGTTTCCAGCCCAGGCCAAGTTCAAGTCACATATGCTCTTTTTCTACTCGGTAATATAGTACTGCTGTGCGTGTCCAACCCTGAGTTTGGTGATCAGATGACATCCGGTTCCTGCCATAGGTAGGTAGGTGTCCATTTCTCAAGAGCTGGTCCTTCCCCTTCAGGCGCTGACTCTGGTGGGTGAGCTTTCCCAGACTGAGGAGTCAGCCCTCAGCCCAGATACTCTGCCCACGACGAAGTCCTGAGCCTGGTCCTGTAGCTCCAGGAGGTAAAGATTTCTTTAAACCCTCCTGAGAAGACCCCCTGCCTCTTGTTATTTGGAAATGGTTCTAGGGGAAGCACCTCAAGCTCAGACCAAAGGGGACAGCCAGTGCAAAATGAAGAGTACGCAGATCCCACACTTCTTCTGGGCAGGGGACAGGCAGAGAAAAGTTGCTGAATCCCAAACTGTTTTCTTACAGAAAAAGGTGACACAGGGGTGAGGGTAGAAGAGAGCCCAGAGGGTAGAGCCTGAAGCTTTGACACAGTCCCAGGAAGCAGCACTGGCTCCTAATCATAAGAGGGTGATATGCGCCCAGCTGGATTTCAGATTTCTGTGGACCAGCGACTGTGTGCCTTGCTCGCCACTTTTTGAAGTGGGAATGCCCTAGTGGGTGTCCTATGCCTGCCTCACCACTGTATGTCCCGTGTGTAACTGGCCGGTCACTTGCCGGTCACTCCCCTGCTCCCGAGCAACCACACCTGCACGCACCTGTATTGATTTAGACGATGTGATCCTGGAGCCCAAGTCTGTGCCTGGTGCTGTCATGAGATGAGGCTTCCCGGGATGGCTGGCTTTTGCGTGGGGGAGGAATGCAGAGAATTTGTAGCCAGAGACTGGCAATTTTATTTTTTCAAGATTTTATTTATTCATGAGAGACATACACAGAGAGAGAAGTAGAGACACAAGTAGAGAGAGAAGCAGGCCCCCTGCAGGGACCCTGATGTGGGACTCAATTCTAGGACCCCAGGATCATGACCTGAGCCAAATGCAGAAATTCAGCCACTGAGCCACCCAGGTGTCCCAAGATGGGTAATTTTAAAGTTTTTTCTTTTTAAGATTCTATTTATTTATTCATGAGAGACACACAGAGAGAGGCAGAGACACAGGCAGAGGGAGAAGCAGGCTCCATGCAGGGAGCCTGATGTGGGACTCGATCCCGGGTCTCCAGGATCACGCCCTGGGCTGAAGGCAGGTGCTCAACCGCTGAGCCACCCAGGTGTCCCCAAGACTGGTAATTTTAAAACACGGCCCACACCTTCCTTGACCCTCCTCCTTTAGGATGGGGGAAACTATGTCCCCTTGGACTTGGAGTCTGTGACTACTTGCAGTTTCTGAGCCCAAGCTTTAAGTGGAAGCTTCCATCTCCTGTCTCTGGGACACAGTGGTGAGCAGAGGGATGCTCCCAAAGAGGTCCACACCCTGCTTCCTGGAAGCTACCAAAAATGCTGCATGATATGACCAGAGGAACGCTAAAGATGAGTTAAGGGCTTTAAAATAGGACGTGTATCTGGGGTTGCCCAGGTGAGCCTGGTGTAATCACAGCGGCCCTTCAGCAGAAGGGGAAGGTGGAAGAGGAGGTCAGGACGACGGAGGGATGTGAAGCTTTCAGATGGAGGAAGAGCACCATGAAGCAAGAAATGCAGGTGCCTCTAGAAGCTGGGACCGGCCTCACTGACAAGCAGCTCCGAATGGGGAGCTCAGTCCTGGGACTGCAAGGAATTGAGCTCTGCTAACTACCTGAAAGTACAGGAAATAGATTCTCCCCCTGGAACCTCTGGGAAGGACCACAGCCCCGCCCACACCTTGATTTTAGCCCCGTGAGACCCATACCAGACCTCAAACTACAGAACTGTACGACAATCAATTTCTGTTGTTTTTAGCTGCTGTTTGTGGGAATCTGTTACAGCAGCAACTGAAAATTAATACCGAAGCTCCCCTTTGGATCAGAGAGCCTCTGCAGGGGGAAGGTCCTGCTGCCCCATGGGGGGGCCCATGCGGAGAGAAATCGCAGCCAGCGCCCTCACCAGCCCCGAGTGAATCCTCTTGGACGGGGACCGTCCAGCCAGCCAGTCGAGTTGCCCCATGTGGAGTGGAAACGAGCTGTTCCTGCAAATTCCTGTTCGAACTTCAGACTCATGAGCAAAATAACAGTGGTGGTAGTGGTTTTAAGCCCGTGTAGTGTGGTTCGTCACGCAGGTGTAGACAACCAGAACATACAGACGTGTGCGGAGATGAGATGTGCCCCGGGAGTCGCAGGCCTTTAGTACTGGCCACTGTGACAAGGACAAAGGGGTTATGAGAAGAGTCTGGATGGCCTTCGGAGAGACATGGTGCTCAGGTGAGGGAGGGAGCAGCGGGGGAGCAGTGGCTGGACTGCGGGTCACTCCTGCCACTGGGGGCACGTGGGCCAGGTGGGACCCAGACCCTGAGGTCCTTTTAGACTCTTTTTTATTGTAAACACAAGGGAACATTAAATATCCTCCTTTACAAACATATCTCATACTTTTTAAAAGAAGAAGCACAGCTGGAGATTGTGAGCACAGGGAGCCCTTCGATGGCATTGTGCTGCGAGGGAGACCAAAGAAAATGGTCCATAATTGGAGGAGCATGAGGGAACCTGACTCGGGGTGTGCATTCAAAGAAGGGAAACGGGACAACAGATCTGTGTGCACATGGGAATGATGCATCTCAAGGCACCACGGATATGCCCCAAGTGAGGTTTATTAAAAGGTTTGCAAAGGCTGCAGCTAACACGAAAAGCTAGTTGCTCACGCTGCTTGACAGAGCAGCCGCGGAGGCCCCCTTCCACCTGAACGGGGGAAATCGTGGTCCTCCATGTGGGGAGCGGAGTCTGAGACTCAGGGGAGGAGGGCTTCGCAGTCGGCTTAGCGCCAGTCCCTGGCCAGCTCTGCTCTCAACTCCCCACCATGCTCGGCCCAGAACCTGCAACGCTCCACCTTTGGAATCAGACCTCAGTGTGCAAAATACTCCTGCCGCTGTTTCACGGAGTTATTTTTAGGAATTCCATGTTCCTAGAATCCACCAAACTCTTTCCCACCTCAAGGAATATGGAACGGAATCAGTCTTTCAAAAAAAACTGTTTTTAAGTAGAGGGCATTTGGGGCGCCTGGGTGGCTCAGTAGGTGATGCATCTGCCTTCGGCTCAGGTCAGGATCTCAGAGTCCTGGGATCAAGCCCCACGTAGGGCTCCCTGCTCAGCAGGGAGTCTGCCCCTCTCTCTCTCTCTCTCTCTCTCTCTCTCTCTCTTGCTCTGCCCCTCCCCCTGCCAACTTGTGCACATGGCTGCGCTCTAATAGATGGATAAAATCTTTAAACAGAAAAAAAAAAAAACCAAAATCCTCTTTATGTGGACGGCATTTATCCCGACTGGGGCAGCTGTGGACAGCACCGAATCACTCATCACCCAGCCCCAGCCACCCCCCCTAGGCTAGGAGCCCACCTGCAGAGACATGGCTGTTCAGCTCTCCCCAGTCCCTTCCATTGCCTCTCTGGCTAAAGAAACCTTTTTTATGGTGCATAAAACCCAAGGGCCCCGACAGAGCCAGGGTCTTTTTTTTTTTTTTAATTTTTATTTATTTATGATAGTCACACACACACACACACACACAGAGAGGCAGAGACGCAGGCAGAGGGAGAAGCAGGCTCCATGCACCGGGAGCCCGACGTGGGACTCGAATCTGGGTCTCCAGGATCGTGCCCTGGGCCAAAGGTAGGCGCCAAACCGCTGCGCCACCCAGGGATCCCCAGAGCCAGGGTCTTAAATCCTGCTAGTCTCCTAGCAAGGCTTCGATCCCCCAAGCTGGGTCCCAGACATAGATTGTGGGGTTGAGGAGGGGCCGGGGAGGAGTCTCAGTCTGGTTTTTATCCTAGTGAACAGTTAGATTCTATTATCTCTACATTCCCTGCTTGTGCTGAGAAGTCTCTCCCCAAACTCACTGGACCAGGAGAGCTCCTGACCCAGGCCTGACGTTAGGATCACCCGCAGGACCCTTCACACAGAACAGCCTTGCTCACCACCCGAACCACAACCCTTGAGCAGCAGGCCTGGGCAACTAGCGTGCAGGCTGGGAGAAAACTTGGACTTGACACTTGGGATGGTCAGTCAGGGCCATTTTTTCAAAAAAGTTTTTGAAAGATCGTATTTACTGAGCAATAAACAGACTCTGTGCAGAGCTGGACACGGGGCTCTATCTCATGACCCTGAGATCAGGATCTGAGCCCAAAGCAAGAGGCCCATGAAACCAAGAGTCAGAAGCTCAACCGAGCCACTCAGGCGCCCCAAAGAGTCAGGGAATTTTTAAGAGCTTCTATCATATCCCTGGCCTTCATGGCAGAGACTTGCAAGTGTTGATTTACTCTTTACCCTGCAGAGCAGTGCTCTCCCACAGGCTTGTTTAGAAGCACTGTCAGGATGGCCTGATAGCATTTTTATTTATTTAGTAGTTATACTAACAGGCAAAGACCCACAGATAACATAACATGGCAGTTATTTAACAGAAACAGGGACCAGGCATGATCCAGTTTTAAAATTAAACTGTCTCTTTGCAACTAACAGGGTCATCTTACCGTCTTAGTGGGCCACACCACTGGCATTTTGCTGACTGGGTTTTAACAAACTACATACAGAAAATCCCAGCCTTAGATTTTTATCCAAACAGTAGATCTACACTCTGCAATAAAAGATGGGGTTTGGGGTGGGGGTGGGGGATGGAGGGAGGATAGGTGTTTTCTTGCAGACTCTACCCAGATATCAAGTTTGTGGGCTCTGTCCCAGGCCCCTCCAGTGGGTCAGAACCAATACTCTTGTTACCGGGTTCTTGTCTCACTGAGTCAAAGAATGACTCTCATGGACACAAAAAGGGTGAAGTAAAGTGAAAGTTTATTAAGTGGAGGTGAGAACAGAAAGAAAAAGCTCTCTAGAGAGAGGGGTCCCGAGTGAGTTGCCACTGAGGGCTTTTATGGTCAGGGGTGGGTATGAATGTATGTATGTATGTATTTATTTATTTATGATAGTCACAGAGAGAGAGAGAGGCAGAGACACAGGCAGAGGGAGAAGCAGGCTCCATGCACCGGGAGCCCGACGTGGGACTCGATCCCGGGTCTCCAGGATCATGCCCTGGGCCAAAGGCAGGTGCCAAACCGCTGCACCACCCAGGGATCCCTGGTCAGGGTTTTATAGAAAACTGACCAGAGAACTTACATCTTGACATGACCACTGATAGCAGCATGATTACTTCTTTGAATATCTCATCTCTAAGGCTTAAGACAAACGAGGTGGTCTGGTTCTGTCTCCTTATCTCTGGTTTCCTTACCTCAGACATTTCTGGGGATTTTGGGGGAGCTGGATCACTTAGCCCCCTACCTATCTTCCACTACCTAGCCCTGCCGGTCCCTTACTCACTCTCATCCCAACTTCTAGGGTTTGCAACCTCAACTCTGCATGGGACCCACCCATGTCACTGACTGACATGACTACCTGCCTCTGACCTGTCTGACCTTGTTCCTGACTTGTCATGAAACTCTCACGTGTGTGTGCCCAGAATGGGCTCGATTCTGCTCATTGATCATGCCCGCCTTTTCCCATTCCTGATCCTGAATCTACTTGGTCTTTCATTCCTTTTCAATTACCATGAATGGAATGAGTGCCTACTGTGTCCCAGGCACTGTAACAGGTGTTTTGTAAGCATTATTCCTATTATCCACAACCCTACAGAACAGATAGCGTTCCCACTTCACAGCTAGAGAAAGATTACTACTCAAGGTCTGGTAACGGCAGGTGCAGGGTGGGATCCAAGCCAGAGCCAAGTGGTGACTGAATACCACCATCATCAGCTGAAGCCCCTTCTGAGGGGGTGGGGTGAAGATCAACACCAGGCCTGTGATATTTGGGTTTCATATGAACGTATTTGCATTTGTAGGTGCAAATACTGTCTTCCTGAGGTCTTTGAAGAGCAGAGCAGACTTCTCTAAGAAGGAGCCCTATTCCTCTAGTTAACTCGAAGTGTTAATAGCTGAAAACACACTTTCCAAAATCTGTAGTAACAAAACCCACAAGAGTTATAAAAATACTTTATTTAAATGTCAAGGAAAAAATTACACATACTTAAAAATGATTAAAAGTGCTTATGTTAAACAAATGCTAGAAACCCAATAATTTACACGTGATAAAATCTAAAGTGACAGGAATACACAAAATGCTTTCGATTGGTCCTCTCACCTAACAAAACTATTATAAAAATGAGATCTATAGTAATTGCTGAAGCTGGGTTAAAGGCACAGGACATGATCATTCCTTTATATACACCCAGTGATCGTATACAACCAAAGAGTGAACATTTTATCTGCAATTTGGGGAGGACATCATGTATCTATAACGAAACTCAGCCAAAATGTTTACATTACTGCTTGCTCCAACAATTCAAACTGATTCAAACTGATCAACAATGCAAACTAATTACTTCTGTTTTAAACAGAATTTGAATTTGATTCAATTACTTGAGTTTAAGAAAAGGCAAATGAACTTGAATTTATTCTGATTTCAACCATACTGCAAAGTTTACTTTTTCCAAGGAAACCACTCACTTCCTAGATAGAAAGACACACTGTAGCGTTTCCATTGAGTCTGTGATGCTTCCAGCAGCCTGAAGGTCTAAACCTGAAAGAAAATCAACAGTGACATCCTAAGTGAGACATTCTACCTTCTGCTGCTGGATTTATTGTTAAAAAGCACAGTTTAGCCCACAGGCCTACAACACCTCTGGCTGTCCATTACCAGATGTAAATTCACATCAGCAGTACATCAAAAGCTCATGAACATCTGTAAGAAGTCAAAACTGAACGACCAAAAATGTAATGACCTCAGGGGAAAGGGGAGAGGCAGGACACGTGGTCGGAATAGGTGACTTCTTGTGACGACAGACTTGAACTGGGAGAAAGGGCTAGTGCGACGCCGAGGGCCCCAGACATACCACAGTGTGTGCAGGGGACTCTCCTCACAGTGCGGTCAGGGACATGCCAGTGACCCCCTGCAGCCTGGCAGCAATGAGTTTATGGCTGTTTCTCCTCTTTGTGGGCACAGTGACTCTCCTTTAAAACTCCAGAGGGAGCACATGCTAACAGCTAACAAGCTAAAATCGGTTTTCTAGCACCCCAACTATTTATTTTCTAGCACCCCAAGTATATTAGCGTCTACTTCTTTGGGCCTGTTTTCAGGCCTGTAAACTAAGTATGAAATAGATTTCCTCTAAACCCTGAAGTAAGTGACATGAAAGTAGTGGCTGTCTTGGTCCTTTTTGCCATGTCCCCAGCACCTAGAGGGAGAGCTCTCAAAACGTATTTATGTGACAAATGAGTCATGTGACACTCAGGAAACAGACCCTACTGTGAAAGGCAGGGACCCAGAGGGGCAGTTGTCTGCGGGTAAGAAGAAATTCTGTAAGTAACACAAAAGGAAAAGGTTGACGTGTCATCTGTTATGAGGCAGCCAGAGTAGGTTAGAGTGCCCGTTCTCTCTACGTTCCCATTCCATCAGAGCAATCTAGCCTGTCACCATGTATGTATTAGGTGAGGGAGGCTGACTTCAGGAGAAAATGATCTACTGTGTGAACTTCTCTGTTCTGGAAGGTGCTAACACTGTCTCAATGACGTCTCTGAATGGCGGGTGCCTTGCCTAAGAAGCAGGCATAGAGAAAGAATTTATGCAAAAGGGAAGGGGTCGCAGTCCTTTTTGTCTGAGTTCAGTGAATGAATAGTCGACAAGTTGGCCTGCACCTGAAAATTGTCATAGAAGACGCTGTTCCAATGCATTCGATATGAGACATGCCTTTCCAGAGCTCCTACCTTTAGAAATCATCCAAGGAGTGAGATGAGCATCACAACCCCCATGAACTGCGTGAACAACAGCAACGGTGTGAGGAAGGACCACACGTGCCACAAAGCAACGTTGAAGCTGAAAAGGACAAAGCACACATGGTGGGCAACTCCAGCTGCAATCTATACACATATCCTGCTGTGGAGTCTAGATTTAGAGAACCCACTGTTGACTCGGTTTGGGGAAGTTCACTTAACCAGCAACTTTATACGTATGACACGTTTCTCAGAGATGTGATTTAGCTGACACTGGAAATATCACAAACTCCTCTAAAAGCACTGGGAGCTGGAATGGGCAGAGGTCCTCCCATGAGAGTGGGCCCAAGAGGAACCCAAGTGTCTAAAAGTCAGCATCTGATGGAGCAGGAATTATAATGGCTACAGCCTGCTTTTACGATCCACATGCCATCAAACGATCATGGTCAAGACAGTTTCAAATATTTTTTTATTAGAAAAATAAAGCATCTGCCTTTGGTTCAGGTCATGATCTCAGAGTCCCGGGATCGAGCCCCCACATTGGGCTCCCACCTCAATGGGGAGTCTGCTTTCCCCTCTCCCTCTGCCCTTTCCCCCCATTCATGTTTGCTCTCTCTCTCTCTCGGCTCACCCTCTCTCTCAAATAAATAAATAAGATCTTAAAAAAAAAAAAAAAAAAAAAAAACAGAACGAAAAAAAGTAATCACTTATAAGCTGCTATTAAATTTCCTATTGAGAAAAACACTATTCTGGTCACCTAGGTAAAAATAAGATAGCTTCTAAGTGCAAATGATTTTTTTTTTTATAGACTGAATTTCTAAGAGCAGAAATTAATTAGAAAAAACTATAGTCAATTAAATCAAGGTTTTATTATGTAACAGTTTGATAAAAAAACAGTTTGATAAGCAGGACTTTAAACAGCTATAATCCTACTATTCTAAAAACTAACATATTTGGGGTGATCTTGCTCTTACAATGTAAAACAGAACACCTGGCCACCCACGCCACTGAAGGGTTAGTAACATCCACACAGAAGGTAATACATGTCAATTACCCTTAAACTTCATCTACAGAAAATTCATCATAAAAAACATGCATTTGAACTGAGTATGTACAAAAGTATATGGTTTTTCCAAAACCAAAATTCAATTAGCATAGAAAAAGGAAAAAAGCTATAGGAATATAGACAACACATAGAGTAATTTTTCTCTCTGGCTGGCAGGATCATGCTGATTTATTTCCTTTGTGTTTTTCTGTAATTAATAGATTTTTCTTCAGAGAACAAGTATACTTTTATACATATTAAAACAAATCAGTATTTTTCATTGAATAAACACCCAGGAGACACGTGTGCACATGCGCACCAGACTCATATTCCAGAATGTTAAAAGCATCATTAAAAACACCACCAAACTGGAAACTGGGATTCGGTGATAGGCTGAGATGCTAACCAGCAATGAGCAGCAGTGATACACAAAGCAGATCTAACGAAGGATGGGGTGAGATAGGATGAGACTGAGGCAGCAGGAAGAACAAAGGTGAGGCTCTGCACACTCTCTATGAAGCATGGTCCCAACTGCAGCTCCACTCATGGCAATGGGTTTTTCTTTCACAATACAGGAAAGACAGCAGCTTTCCACTTGTTTCTAAAGTTTTGAGCATGAGAGTAATAAACAGCACACATAATGTGTAAACAGCCAAATGTAAATGAATACATAATACATGAATCCATTTCTAGAAAGCTCAAAAAAATAGACAAAACAAAAACAGTATTTAAGAGATGCAAAAAAGGGGCACCTGGGTGGCTCAGTGGTTGAGCATCCGCCTTTGGCTCAGGTTGTGATCCTGGGGTCCTGGGATCAAGTCCCACATCGGGCTTTCCTGCAGGGAGCCTGCTTCTCCCTCTGCCTATGTCTCTGCCTCTCTCTCTCTGTCTCTCATGAAAAAATAAATAAAATCTTTAAAAAAACAAAAAAAGAGAGAGATGCAAAAGAAAGCAAATCCCACACAGGTCAGAGCAGTGTCTGTCCCTGGGCAGGAAGGACGGTGCCTGGAGAGGTGGCGGAGAGAGGGGGACAAAAAGGGATTCTGGGGCTGGCACCGTTCTCCTTGACCTGAGTGGGCTCTTGCCAATGTTTCTCTTAACTTGTTCAGCTCCACAACTTAGGTTTTTCCACTTTCTGTATGTATTATATTTCACACTGAAAATGACTGAAAAAGCAAAATATACGAAATACACACAGCATGTCACCATTTGCGTTTTAAATAGCTAAATACATAAAGAACCTACTGGAAAGGAACTCCAAGACCAGCAATGATGGGAGGCCATTTTCTCATTATTCCTTTTCATTGAGTTTTGTACCATATACAACAGTACCCAATCAAAAAACGTTTCATTCCTATTAGTCATTTCAAAGTTAACTTACCAAATTCCAGCCGCAATGAAAGTAGCAGTTGTAACGGGTATCAAGGTGGGATACTTGACATCATAATCTTCAATTCCACAACACCACTCCAGGTAGAGGATGCAGTAACATGCGATCGACAGACTGATAAGCAGCAGGGCACCACCCACGACAAACCAACTGCAGAGACAAAAGCGACAGGAGGGTTGACAGCACTGAGCAAGTCAGCAAGTGTCTTAAAGGTTTTCACTGAGAGCCTAAAAATCCATTTCCACAGCTCCTCAATCCCAGCTTTCAGGTCTCTGTCTAAAGGGAGGTGGAGTGAGACAAGAGGAGGCCAGCAGATGCAGCAGAAGAAAGCAGGGCCCTCAACACACGTGTGCTGCACACACTCCAAAACCACCACCCAGAGCACAAGTGTGTTCAAGGCTATGTGTCTTCCTTAATGATACAGGACACGCCGCAGCTTGGTCTCTTTCTGAAGATCTGAGTGTGAGAGTAAGAAACAGGTACTGCGAACACCTCCAAGTCAAGGAGGGTTTCTGGGAGTACTGACAATCGATGTGGAAGATGGTTTCTTCAAACTGCCTCTCAGAACAGATTGCTGAGGGAGACACACCCATTTTGAAAAAGGGCTCCAATCCTCCTCTTGAGGGGCAGTGTCTTTTTTCTCACTTCTAATTCTACCCAAGACCCAAGACTCTGCATGTGAAGGTGGCCTCCTGGGCCCCTGCTGTCAGGGGACAAGGCCAGATTTGGGGAACAAAGCCCTCTCTATCCGCCAACATCCCCAGCCCCCATTATCTTTCCCTTCTCCTTTGGGAGAAGGCCAGTGTTCCATGTGGACAAGACGGGTCACAGGGGAGCTGGAACAGTCAAGTCACACAGCCGCTGAGTACACATCTAACCAATGCAAGATTCCAGATTCCTTGAAGGCATTGAAGGATGCCAAGTTCTGGGATTAATTATGAGAGAGAGGAAAGCATGGCAGTTAAAGCAGGGCCTTTCACATGTGCCGGTCTGGCTTTGGATCTTAGCTTCAGTATGACTAGCCTTCTGACTCTGGGACAATTCCTTACCCTCACAGTCCTTTGGAAATGTCACCAACACTTACAGAATCACTGCGAGAATCACACAGTTGCTCAGAAAAGCACTTCCCACACAGTTAATGCCCAGTAGCAATCAGTGTCATTCCACTGGGGTGATCCATTGAAAAAAAAATTTTTTCATGATCCTCTTCAAAGAGGCCTTCAAAGACCCCTCTTCTGCCACAGTGTATATTCTCAACAGGGGTGATATTGCCCCCAGAGTGAAGACATAATCGTACTCCTTCTGCGTGTACAAAGCAGATATTCACACAGTAGATAAGGGAGTGATTAGGAATAACATGGCTTGCAAAGCCTCCTTAGGACGTGCTAACAAAGGCTGAGGAACACTGTGCCAGAGTTATGGTGATCCTCTTGCTTGGTCAGAATCCTTCTGTTCATCCGTATTTAATGTCACACAGAATCCTAGTGTGGCCACAGAGTCCAGATTTGGTAGCAGACAGACACAGCTGAAGAACCTGCCTAAACCGAAACAATACTGCAAGTCAGTGGCCCTCAACCCTGGCTGTGTATGAGTCACTACAACAGTCCCAAAGGAAGCTAACTTGCCCTGGTTTCCCAAATTGTGGCGTGGTGGCTCTGAGGAAGTTGCCTGGGCATCTGCGATGGTAATTTTTGTTGTAGTTTAATCAGCTCTCAAGTCCCTACACACAACCAGCAATTTCCTAAAAATGGAGATTTCCAAAGCATGGTGATGATCCGCTTTAATGTTGACCTGTCTCTCCTGTCTTTGAACACACAATCTTACAACCTTGCATAGATTTAATCTTTTTTTTTTTTTTTAAGTAGGGGGAAGGGGAGCAGAGAGAATCTTAAGCGAGCTCCATGCTCAGCACATAGCCTGATGTGGGACTAGATCTTACGACCCTGAGATCATGACCCGAACCAAAATCAAAACTCCACTGACTGAGTCATCCAGGCGTCCCTAAGCTTGTGTAGATTTAAAAACCCTAAAGCCTAGAGCTTCTGAACTTGGGCTAACAGCAGGACAAGTAATAAGAAATCACCTCAGGTATTGGAGAAATAAACCGTTTGCAGAGAGCAGATCGTGGCCTGTACTCCCTCTTGGGTACTGCTCTCATCCCAGGACTGCTCAAACTCCTCACTGCTTACTGAGGCCCTCGGGAAGAATACAGTGCTACTCAAAATCCTCAGCCTTTGAGTGTCTGCTCATGCTTTTCTCTAAGAGGACATTTTTTTCAGGCCAGGCCTGTGACTTCCACTTCCTTCTCTTGCTCCACAGCCCTCCGTGCAGATTCTGAGTCCTGGCTCTGCCGCATGACAGCGTGTGCCCCTGGGCACTCCACTTACTCCTGCAGCTGCCCCCAACATCTTTTATTGTAACAAATTATCCCTCAGCTCACCATTTCCTTAAAGTAGTGAGAATACTTAATATAAGGAGACAAAGAGGTAAATCCTGTGCATAAACTTACACAGCACACACCACATGACTGATTTATCTGTCTTGGACTAGAAGAGACAGTGAGAGGCTAGAAATGTGCCTCATTCATTACTGTCACCACAGCCAAACACATCTCAGACTCTCATGACATATCTGAATAACAAAGAGACAGCTGCCCCTGGTAGTGTGCAAAGTAACCACTCTCTCTTTTCCCAGCCCAGGTTCTAAACCAACTGAGGGACAAGAAGGAATTAGGCTAATGAGGTCAACTGTCAGCTTTTTTCACAGATGGGAGCACGAGAAGGTAGCTCTGGTGACCAGACATACTCGCCAGGCTCCAAGTTGTCAGGAAAACCTAGAGACCCTCTCATCTGGGGGCTGCTCCCATAAATGATGGCAGAGAAAAGCAGACTGGAATCTGTGCTTCCAATGGGCAACTGGCTCCCAAGAGAAAGAAGGAGCTGAGCGACATGCGCCTGTTTCTTCATCCTGGACTCAGTCAGGGAAGGAGCAAGGAGGGCAAAGGGCAGGATAATAGGAGTGATTGAGGAAAGCTCCAGCTCATGGGAATGAGGAAAGAGAGGCCCAAGCTTTTTCCCTCCAACAGTTTAAATAAAGTCCCATATGCTTCCTTTCTCCTAACTGCATGCTTCGTGCACCTCCTGACTCTCTCGCCAGTGGTCACTGCTCTCCCTGAAGGCTTCTGAAGAGAAGATAACACGGAATCAGAGAGTTCTAGCTACACCTTTCTAGCCCGGCTGCTCTTTGCAAACAACTGTGTTCATACCCTATGCAAACCACCACCCCTCCCTACGCCTGCTCCACTGCTCACCAACCTCTCTCCTTTTTTCTTCTTTATGGGGCAGGGGCTCCAGAACACTCTCCAATGTTCAGTGAGAACTCAGGTCTGATTCACAACCTTGTCTCCCATGTCAGCTCCTGAGATTATATCAAGAGATCCCTATCCTCTTGAATGAGACGATTTGACATCCAGCCTCAGCTCCCAACTCCTCCCTCAAGTGACGTCAACTCTAATTTAATTCAACCACTCCCTGTAGTTACCTTGTTAGCTGTAACTGCTCTCTGAAAACAACCTCTGACCTGGTTCTCACCCACCACGGTCCTCACGCCCTCCTCCCAGTACTCTTGCACTTTATCTTCAGAGAGACCTCGGCAGAATCTTTCTTCTTCCACCTTTTACAAATGGATTAGATTCTTCTTAAATTCACTACGTCTGCCATCTTACAACATACATGTGCATGAAAGGCATGCTGAAATACTTTCCAGGCTCATCTGTTCTGCTGTTCATGTCCAAAGCACACACTCTCTTCTTCAACCTTTGTATCACTAGCACATCCAACATGGCACCTGGCAGGAAGTAAGAGCTTTCTAGGCATCTGCAGAATTCAACTGACAAAACAGAACACGAAAAATAAGATGGTGATGCTTAATTTTACAAAGCTAAGCAATAAAGTTTTCTCACCTACTAGTGTGAAAGTTTTCTTTAATGGTTTTAAAGAAGTCAACATAGTAGGTCACAACGATGGATGCCAAAATCCAGAATCCAGAATGGATATTAAGTCTTGGAAGAGGTTTCTCCTTTTTCTCAACAGCTGTAGAGGCTTCTGCAAATAAGAGAGATTTCAACTTATCAAGTCACCATAGATTTATGAGGAAAAAGAACATCTATTTTCAGCCAGATAAATTAATTTCCTGGAGCTCTCCAAAAACCAGATTCTTTCCAATTAGAGTACCAATTTCTTCCATACAACCACCGAAATAGGTTTATAAATGCAGAAATAATTAATAGGAACCTGCTATAAAACATGTTCAATATAGGCAATGTTTTCCCCCTAAACATATTTTAAAATCAAATTCATAATTATTATCATCTTTTGGAAAGAATGACACCATCTGGCAGTGTAGGAATTTTAGTTTTTATGTTTCATATATCGCCTAGGAGAGCAATTAGTCTTGTTAATTAAGAAAAATGCAGACAGCAGACAATACAGCTCAAGAAGGACTTGCAAGTCCCCCCCAAAATACTACTTTTAACTATGTAGTTCAATTATTGCAAACAAACACAACCTTTTGCGGCAGCTCAAAAGTGGCAAGGGCACAGTGGAGGTCTAGTCTCAGCACAGGACTGTCTAGACAGGTAATGGACAAATCAAATTTCTTCCATATGAGACCTAATCTGAAAGATAAGGTGGCTGGGGTTGGGTCTAATGCGTCATTTCTAAGAAGTTCCCCAGATGAGTGACATGCCCATGCCCACTCTCTCAGTTCTTGTGAGAACCACTGGGATACATCTGAGGTCCCCAGCCTTTAGCAAACTATCAGAGTCCCCAGGAGACCTGTTTATAATGCAAATTCTGGGACAGAGCCTGAAATGTATAAACAAGCATGCCTGGGCATGATGTTTTCTGTTTATTTTTAAAAGGGTAATAGGGATCCATGGGTGGCTCAGCGGTGTAGCGCCGCCTTCAGCCCAGGGCGTGATCCTGGAGACCCGGGATCGAGTCCTGTGTCCGGCTCCCTGCGTGGAGCCTGCTTCTCCCTCTGCCTGTGTCTCTGCCTCTCTCTCTGTATCTATCATGAATAAATAAATAAATAAATCTTTAAAAAAAAAATGAGGGTAATTGGGATCCCTGGGTGGCTCAGCAGGTTTGGCGCCTGCCTTCGGCCTGGGGCCTGATCCTGGAGGGCCTGATCCTGGAGTCCCAGGGTCGGGTCCATGTTGGGCTCCCTGCATGGAGCCTGCTCCTCCCTCTGCCTGTGTCTCTGCCTCTCTTTCTCTCTGTGTCTCTTATGAATAAATAAAAACATCTTTAAAAAAATAAAAGGGTAATAAATGTACATAACTTACAACATACAGTACAGAAAGATCTAAAATGAAATCTCTTTCTATCCCTAACCCTCATTTCTCAACCCAAAAGCAATGACCCATCAGCTTCTACGAATCCTTCCATGTTCTCTGCATTTACAGCTGAACAGACCTCACACGTCCCTGGGTTCGTACCCAAGGGGTGGCACGCCATCCTTGGTTCTGCGCCTCCCTCTGAAAACCACCCACGGTGGTACAAAGAAGTCCGCCCGCTGTGCCGCGTGTGAATCATCCCAACGTACCGAGCCCGCTCTCTGCTGACGGGCAACGAGATGTTTTCAGTCGTTCGCTATTACAAGCAACGCTGAGGTTAAACACTTTGCACACATGTCCCCAGGTTTTGGTAAGAGCAGGATCCTTTGGCAGATTCTTATAAATACAATCAGACGGCTGTTTTTTGTTTTTGTGTTTAATTTCAATGGCTGTTACCAAACAGGTGTTAAACCAGCTGTCCTGGGAATCCCGGAGCGCAGCTGAGATGAAGATGCGCAGGGCTAAGAGATCACCAGGGATCTTTCAGGCAGCTAAACACCCGACTGGCAAAACTCCCTGGCAAGCCTTGGAAGACCAACCCCGGTCCCTCCAGCCAGGGCAGGGCTGCGGGAGGCCCGCGGGGCCGGCCATTTCCGGGCGCCTCGACTCCGGCCCCCCTCGGGCCGCGCCCGGGGGAGCGCCTCACCCGGCCTGGCGTAGCCCTCGCGGTCCAGCGGGGCCTCGGTGTCCGGCGGGAACAGGTACCGCCGCCGGAGCTGCTCCCGGGCCCGCGGAGCGTCCATCTTGGCGCCGCCCAGAAGCGCGGCGGAAGTGACGCGAGCACCGGAACTCCACCGTCACTTCCGCCCTCGGATTCCCAGAGGGTCGGTGTCGGCTACGGGGAGAGGGTGGGGGTTCTGCCGTCTTCGTGTTGGGGAGACTGTAGGGTAAGGCTGGCTTAGCCACCTGTGCGTTCGAGTGCGCGGTTCGAGTACGCGGACATGATTTGAGTTTCAAGATACGAATCCTGCCCGGGCGTGCGCACGCCGAGTCGATTCCGACCTACGGAAGCCCAGAAGGACCAAGCTCACCGATGCCCCCTAACGTGTGCCGGGCAGGGATGCGCGGCTCCGCGACCCCGGGGTCGCCGGCCTCCTCTGACTCCCCTGTGCCCAAAGCATCTGGGCCCCGGCCTCTCCCCTGGCCCTCCTCCTCCGCAGGAGACGCCCGGCCAGACTGGAAAGGCCCGCAGGCAGCCCCAGGAGGAGGAAAGCCCCGCCGGCCGGGCCCAGGTGCCTGCAGCCAGCTGAGTCTCAGGCGTGGCCCCTTCGACCTGGAGGGGCTCGGGCAGGAGCTAAACCTCGCTGGGCCGATGTCGTCTTCGGCACCTCGGGGGGAGGGAGGGGGATACCTGCTGCACCTTGGATCTGTTGTGGGATTTAAGGGGGGAGCACCCGTGTGTGTTCCAGGTCAGCCCCCTCCCTCTGACTCGTGACAGATTGCCCCCGCTGGGGACGTGGGAGCCAAAGTTGCACTTGGCCAGAGGACTGGCGATCCCCATCACTCACGGCTCAGCAACTGAAAAGTTGACCGTCACTAATTTACAAGCTTTTCTCCATCAGTAGTCCCGCTAATTGCTCTCCTACCCCACCCGCCCTGCGCGTCACGTGTAGAGAAATGTGCCTAACCACCGAAACGTTTACTGAGCACCTACTATTTGCTGGAAACTGTTAGACGCCGCGCTCAACGACGGAGATAGGATGAAGAAGACATGGTGTTGCCCTTGAGGAGCTCCTGGACAGAAGATAACCGCAGAAACCTGCTACAGCATAGTGCAGTGTTTATAAATTTAGAGTCGTGTGTTACTAATTCGGTCACCATTTTCTGAGCAGCTTTATCTGTTAAAGTGCTGAGGACAGAGGTGAGTTAGAATCTAGTGCAGGAGTCCATTTCAGTACAAGGCCATAATAGAAATACTGTATTGAGGTGATGGGGTCACCAAATAAAGGACAATGTGCAGTGCTGCGAGTGTGGGCGGCAGGGAGAGCAGTGTGAGGTGGATTTAATACAGGGGTGGATAGCCCAGAGAGCCTCCACCCAGGAAGTAAAATTTGAACTAGTAGGCACTCTGGTATCTTCTAGAGGTCATGAGTATTTGCAGAAGAAATGTCATAAATATTCAAGAGAAGAACGTCCAGTTTCTGCTGGTTCTTTCATTTCTTCAGCCTTTCTAGCAGACCCGTAGGAGCAAAGGATTTAACAGCTGGGCAGATCGTATGGCCTTTCTACACAATACCTCCTTTTTTGTTTGTTTTTGTTTTTTTTTTCTTTTTCTTTTCAGACTCCGCCATAACCGGGGTTCATCAATTCAAAGCCAACTGAGGTCTCAGCCCTCCCCTCTTCTCTCTCTTATACAGGGTTAGAAGCCTTGTCAACAGGAAGTGAATTCCTCCTATCAAATACAGTGTTCTGTTGATTGTCTCCCTGCAAAAAGGTCAGTGCTGGGTCTCCCTTGTAACTTAATATTCCCCAGAGCATTGCAGGGATTCCAAGGTTTCCATATGTAGCATGTTCAGGTCAGATCCGGTTTCCCCTTTGATGGTTTCAGGGCTTTTGTATTTGGATCTGAAATCCTTTGAGCCTTTTTTCCCCTGATATTTTTAATGGCACCACTCGCACACCATATTGATGATACTTAAAAGCAGGTTGGGAAAAGTCCAGAATTTAATGACCACATCTTCATTGCTGGGGCCAGTTAAATAAGTTCTTAACTGTGTGTTCTGTGTACCTTAATAGATACCTGATATCAGATTGCTACCAACCAAGGAATTTCATTTTCAATGTCAGTTATTTAGGGGGGGGGGTGTGTGAAATTGACTATGACCTTTGCTGGCTCTTCTTAGCAACAGGGTTACGTCAATGGTGTTTATAGATTTTTGAATCCTGGCTCCTTTGTGTTGGGTCCTTGGGCATGTTATTTCATTGTTCTAAGTATCAGTTTCCTTATCTATTAGACAGGAGGTACCAGAGTGAAGATAAATATGTACCAATCACTTAGCCTAGTGCCTGGCATGTCCTATGCATTCAAACAGGTAGTTACTATTCACTACTACTTAGCTTTTTCCAGATCCTGCTCACCTCCTGATCAGTTATTTATTCCCTTCTGCTTGGGCTCCAGAAAAGATTCTTGTGATTTCCCTTTGCTTGCGTTCTCCTACCTGATTGTGGGTAACAGCCATATCTTAGTAGCTCCTCAATGCCTTGCAAACACCTGGCACAAAGCAGGAATTCCATTACCCGGTTTTCACCTTGACCCTTGACCATCATTAACTGGGCCAATGTGGACACACAGTGTCCACATTGTCTGCTCTCTGGTAGTTCTGCAGAGTTCTCATGAGGGCGACCCTGTCCTAGGGGAAGACACTGGCCCCAAACCGACCTGGCAGTCCTGGGGACTCGGGCTGAGGCTCTTGGGGACCTCCTTTGTTGGTATGGTCAGTGTGGTCTTGGGGCTGTAAGGTCAGCATGGTCTTGGGGCTGCAACCATGCACACTCAAATGGAGGAAGCCTACCTAGGAAGGAAGCTCTGAGATGCAAGCCAAGCCAAGAGGTCACATTTGTTGGTAGCATCATTTCGATTCCTGACTCTAGCCAAGCCCTGGTTAACCTAGTTAAGAACGTGAGCTCTGGAGCCAGCTGCCTGGTTGACTGGCATTACTGATTCTGCAATTACTGGCTGTTTCGACATTGGGCAAGCCACTTAACTGCTCTTCTGCCTTAGTTATCTCACTTGCAAAATGGGTTGAAAATAGCATCTACCCCACAGGATTAGGTAAAGATCAAAAGTATTAATACCCTGTAAAGCACTTAGAACAGTATGTGACCCAGTGAAAGCCCCAATAAGTCTTATCTGCTGTTAATAATACATTGCTGAGATGTCCCCGATTTTTGAGCCAAAAAACCCCCCAAATATCATTTTTTTTTAAAAACTAATGCCATTGGGATGCCTGGGTGGCTCAGCGGTTGACCTTATGCCTTTGGCTCAGGGCATGATCCCAGTCCCGGGAACGAGTCCCACATTGGGCTCTCTGCGAGGAGCCTGCTTCTCTCTCTGCCTCTGTCTGTGTGTCTCTCACGAATAAATAAGTGAAATATTAAAAATAAATAAAATAAAAACTAATGCCATGTAACTGGTTTTGTGTTACCTGCAACCCTGAGTCCAGACCAGTGCAACTGTTCTTGCGCTGTGGCACATAGTTGCTCCTCGGCTCAGCTACACAGTGAGCATCTCCAGGAATGAATTAAGACATGCAGGGCTCTGAGAAAAGCCTCTGGCCTATGGGAAGTACTCAATAAATGTTAACTTGTGTCACGGGATACTGCCTTTCCTTCCGGAAAGAAAGCCAGTTTTAAAAAAAAAAAAAGTCTTAATTATATAAACAATACAATGAAATACGGGTCTCTCGGCACAAGTCCGTTTCCCTGATGAAAGCTACAGAATGGGGATCACTATGTAAAAAGATGAACAAATTTTTGAAGGCTTTTGGTCCGTACTTTGAAAAAGTGGGCAGACTGCATGACTTCACGCTCCCACCAACAGTGGGCAGGAGAAACTGTCTTCAACATTTGCAACAACTGCTTTATCATTTTGGTAAATTTTTCCTAAATGATAATGGAAAGGGGGTGTTGCTGTCATTTTATTTATTTAGTTAGTTATTTTAAAGATTTGTTTATTTTAGAGAGCATGCGGGGGTGAGGGGGAGGGGCAGAGGGAGATAGAATCTCAAGTAGATTCCCTACTGAGCATTGAGCCTGACATAGGCCTGGATCTCATGACCCTGAGGTCATGACCTGAGCCAAAATCAAGAATTGGACACTTACCCCACTGAGCCACCCAACCATCCTGTTTCCCTGTTTTAATTTTATTTTCTTTATTAATAGCTTTTTTTTTTCACACATCATCTGTTTCTACATCATTTTCCTTTGAGGATTTTCATTCTTTCCTTGTTTTTGTGAGTCAGAGAAGCCTTTGAATATCAGATCTGTGGTACTTTTGCTTTTGTCACTTTATTGTTTGCCTTTTAAATTTGATCATGTTCATGCCTATGTTTCATTTAGTTTTGTGTTTCTAAACTTGCCGTAGCTTATGATGAAGGCAAAGTTGGGATGAGCCTGCCTGGGGGGGTATAGAAGGGAAATCCTGGCAGGTGGGAAGTGCTCAGCCACTTTGAGGACATACCACGTGACAACTCTACTTGGATCCTCTTCAGATGGACGTAGTCCTACCCTGCCTGTTTGTTAGGCAACTAGCTATACCGGGAGAAGTTACTTAGTTAACCACAGCTAAAACCAACCCTAGACAGCCTAAGCAAAATAATAATGACAGTAATGACAACCATAGCAATAACTATTATAATCATAAAATACATGAGCAGTTTTTTTTTGTTTGTTTTTTAAGAAGCTTAGTGGAATTCCTCTAAAGTATTTTACAAAACTGAAAGCAAAACTAGGATTTCAGTCAGGTCTCAGTGAGGATAGCTCCAGGAGCACACACAAGACTCGGCTTTGAGGACACTGTGTATAGCGGATGACAGTGTGAAATCCTTGGCCTGGAAGTTTGTTAAAAAAAAAAAAAAGCTTTACATGGGGGACGCCAGGATAGCTCAGCGGTTGAGCATCTGCCTTCGGTTCAGGGTGTGATCCTGGGGTCCAGGATCAGGTCCCGCATTGGGCTTCTTGCAGAGAGCCTGTCTCTCCCTCTGCCTGTGTCTCTGCCTTTCTCTCTATGTTGCTCGTGAATGAATAAATAAAATCTAAAAAAAAAAAAAAAAGCTTTATGTGGAAATGTCTTTATAATGATGATCTTTATAATGATGATCTAAATCACCAGTGCTAAGGCAGGTGGAAACAAGGAGTGGGTTCCTGACCAAAGGAAAGTTTGACCAGGAGAAAAACCTATGATATCAAGGAGATACCAGAGTTCACATCCTGTTTCTGCTAACTACTCATATGACTTGAGGCAAGTTACTTTAGCTCTCTGCATGTTCTCATCCATGAAATGGGTACAGTGACATCGCCCTTCTAGATTAGTTGAAAGATCTGGGAGATGTACAGATACAGATATAAAGGGCTTAGTAGCACTGTGCCCGATATATGGGAAGACTCCATATAAAGGGACCCACAGTCATCGGGGAAGTGGAGTCTAGAGAGTAGGGTAAGGCAGCCCGGGAATGGCTGTGGTCAGTACCGTGGTCAGTACCATGGTCAGTACCAGTGGAGCAGCAGCAGGTCCTAGCAGTGCAGCCTTGAAGGGGTGAGGCTGTGGCCTTCCTGTAAGAAGAGGTCAGGCTGTGGAGCAGCAGGAGAATGGATGCTGATGGAAACAGTGGCCATTTTTGACCAGCACCTTACGTGGAGTGACTAATCCTCACAGCAACCAGTCACTAGCGTGACTTGTTCCATACATGGGGATACTGAGGCACGCAACTTTGTTATTCTGGAATCCGAGGAAGCTTTAATTTAGTCTCTTGATATAAGGATTAAACTATCCGTTTGGTAGATTCATTGTAATTGCTGAGTAAATACCTTATTTTGTCAGAACCAAAAGGCCCCTCATCGCTTGGGTCTTTGCTGCCTCACAGCTTGGGAAATGGAGTGTGGACGTGAATCCAGGCAGGTTTGGCTTCAGAGCCTGAGCTCTGAGCTGCCGTGATAAACCGGCTCTGATGACTCAGCATGTCTCAGGACATACACTCTAGAAAAGTCGGTACCCAGGGCTCATTCTTGCTGGAACCACAGTGCTGGACCACTTCATTCATTCAGCTAGATACCAGGAAGGGAGTATGTGGTGACCTGATTGCCCTTTTCCCACCCAGACATGTGGGAAATGTGGCAGACATTGCTAATCATTCATAGCATTTCTTACCATTCCTCAGCACCAGGGGAGGGCCTCCAAATCCTGAAGAACACCAGAAAATTACCATCAATTGACCAGCATTAATAGGCCAGATAAAATCTAGTTGCTATAGCTAGCATGAAGTCTTAGGCATGCCAGACAGTAGTACAAAAGTGCAAACTGGGCATTGCTTTTATGCTGGTAAGAATCAGCCTGTCATTCCTTTAAGGGAGTCAACATGAGTACTGATGTCGTGAAAGTCACAAAAGCAAATCTATGAACACACACACTTTGAACAGAGCAATAGAGAAATCCTCCTGCCAACCTCAGGAAAATGAAGGCATTCCAAGGTTGTACTGGTTGGGGACTCCTCATTCGCCAAGACTGAGTTGGATTCTGTACCCCTCCTTGGGCATCACCCCAATACCATGGCCACAACTTCCGGGGAAACCTCATGTTATAAAAACAAAACATGGGGAGAAAATCCCAGCCTTCTGAGATTGGTGGTGGAGAGCAGAGCCCCCACTTGCGAGGCCACATCACAAATCACTGCACCAGGGCTCTGATGAGGATGGAATGAGACCTGGTTCCAGAGACGGACACAGCCTGGCACAGAGAGCCCTCGAGATCAGTGCCTGACGTCATGACAATGATTTGGAACAACCAGCACCCTTAACCCATGATTCTTAAACTTGTTCAAATACCACCCAACTCTTCAACTACTGAACAGCATCAAAAACTACTCCCAGATCATGGAATACCAGGTACGTTTGTGGAGTATCATGAAATATGGAAAAATTAAGTGAAAAATAACCCAAGTGCTATAAAAGTTTATGCCCACTCTCATAGCACCTGAGCTAGAATTGCATGCATGGTGACAAATGCCAAGAGGCTGACAATTTTTTAGGGGCGGACACCTTAACATTGAGAAAGTTCTGTTGCCTTAACTTTTTTTCTGAAGCCTAGAAGAGGGATTGTCATTTCAATTTTAGCTGTAAAATAGCTCTCTGTTCAGCATAAAATTGGTCGGAGCAGAGCTGCCCTATAACGTTACCATTAGAATCCCAATGCAAACTTGATGCCAGGTCCCAGGAGCAGTGCTGCTGGAGACTCCCCAGTAGAGCTGAGGCTTTACCCACCTTTGATCTACAGTAGGGAAATCTAATCTATGGACTATGGAGGGCCTCCAACACAAGTCGGCCTGAGGTCACTGGGAAGGCAGAGCAGCAAAGGTAGGGTTTCAGCAGCTCACAATACCTTCTCTGTGGCCAAACAAAGGCCTGACCTCTGAGCCATGTCTGACCTTTCAACTCTGACATATGAGTTTACTCAGCAATAACAGTTTAAACTACCAAAGGGGCAGTTTCATCATTTATATCAAAGGGAATAATTTAAAGCTTCCATGGATCCCATCACAAAAAAATCTAGATGAGTCTTTGCACTCACAAACAAGGAAACTTCTCTTTTACCAGCACATACAACTGCTTGGTACCCAAGACGGAGAGTTAGAAGGGAGGACTGACCCCAAATCACAGAAGTTCAAAAATCTAGTAAGTGAGCTGAACAAGATCTTGATTTTCTTTAAATGCTAAAAGGGTAATAGTAGAGTAAGAAGATGTCATTGTTTAAGAGGGGGGATTGCTGTACTGACTGAACCTCACTCAAGACAAATCTGCTGTGAAAATTTGGGAGATACCATTTTCCAGTTTGGTAATCTAGCGGTAACCCCTCCCACCCCACCCCCCCCGCCCCATGATTTGACAGCACTGAATTAACAGAGCTGTTCTGAGAAGATAGATACAGAGATGGAAATTTGAGAAACACTACATTTCAGTGTACCTTTGGGCAAAACAAACTCATCTACCCTCACGCGCGGAAGTTGGCTGTGTTCACTAGTAAGAGCACGCTGGAAAATCGATGGGCTGCATGTCTTAAAGTTGAAATGTAGTCAGTGACTCAGTGGTCCCTCTCATTGGCAAACTCAGCAGAAAGGGAAAAGCATCCTACCTGCACCAGAAGGCTTGTAGAGGACGCCAATTTCGTCAGAAATCCAGCCCCCCTGGGGAAGGCCAAGTGTGTCATCAACAGATGAACAGATCAGTGCTGGGCATCCATAAAGACAGTGCAAACTCCTGCTATGAAGCAACGTGGTGAATCTCACGAATGTTGAGTGAAAGAGGCCAGGTACATGCCATAGAATTCCACTTACCTGAAGTTCAAAACCTGGCCTAGCCAATGCATGCCAACAGAAGTGAGCATATGGCTGCCCTTGGGCTACAGAGTCTGCTTTGTTGGCTTGGGTGGTCGTGGCACAGGTGTGTGCGCTTTGTGAACCTCATTGAGCTGTCTGTCCATTTAGGTTTTTCTACCTTTCTGTATGGATGCTTCAGTAGAAAGTTTACATTGAAAATTTAACTTATCTAGGTTTGTCGGACAATTTAACAGTTGCATCCATGTCCTGGAGAATGTTGACATGTGAATTATAAACTAGAGTGCTACTTCAGAATCGACCTGGATCTCCTCATTTTACCAGTGCCACACTGCCTGGTACCGGCCACCTGGGCTCTTCCTGCTGTGGGCCAGTCACTTGGAGAACACTGTGTACTGGGCAAAGCCAGGTGCCTGGAGGGTGGGGACTGTGGCCAAAGCCAGAGCCTCAGACAAGCAGGGGTGAACCTGCCACCTGGGCATACTTCGTGTGCTTGAAGGGGAAGTATTTGCAGACGTCTGCTATATACCCAGACACCTGTGTGCAGCATTTTAATTCCATTCTGTCTACCCCAGGAGTCAGGGCAGACAAAACCCCCAAGATTCGGGAAGGCTACATAACCAGCCCAGGAGGGGCCCTCAGCTAGTAGGACACAAAGTTGGATTCATCATTGGTTCCACTCTGGCACGCAGAACCCCACTGAGAGCATATCACCTTGTGCTGTCTCCAACATTGGGTGGGGGTGGAGGTCTGGAGGTGACAGTGGGTGCAGGGGCAGGAGGAGGAGAAAGATGACCTAATATAGAAAGTAGGTGAGGGGATCCCTGGGTGGCGCAGCGGTTTGGCGCCTGCCTTTGGCCCAGGGCGCGATCCTGGAGACCCGGGATCGAATCCCACATCGGGCTCCCGGTGCATGGAGCCTGCTTCTCCCTCTGCCTATGTCTCTGCCTCTCCCTCTCTCTGTGACCATCTAAAAAAAAAAAAAAAAAAAAAAGTAGGTGAGAAGCACCTTTTTTTTTTTTTATTTATTTATGATAGTCATACAGAGAGAGAGAAGCAGAGAGAGAGGAGAGACATAGGCAGAGGGAGAAGCAGGCTCCATGCACTGGGAGCCCGACGTGGGATTCGATCCCGGGTCTCCAGGATCACGCTCTGGGCCAAAGGCAGGCGCCAAACCACTGTGCCACCCAGAGATCCCGAGAAGCACCTTTCAATAATCAATTCAGGGGGCTCTTAATGACCCAACACCCTCTACCTCTACCCCAGGCCCACATCCAGTAGACCAGTACAACCAATACACCTCCATGACATGCTCCTGAGCTTGCCTCAAGGCTGTTTGCCTCCCCTTCCCTAAAGACGGCGTGGAGCCTGGCCCAGGGTGGGCACTCTAGAATTACCTCCTTAGTCCTTATGGCTTCTCTCGGTTTCAATGACAAGAGCCCCGGGGCTCCTGGAGGATTCAGATCCAAACATGTTTGTGAGGAAAAACAAAAATGAATGCACACAAGACATTGGGAAGAGCCCATCTCCTCCCAAATCCTGCTTCTCAGCAGCACCATGGGAAACGGCAGTGCACACAGCTGACAAGTGCCAGGCAGTGCCAGAAAGGTGTCCCATATGAAAACCACAGTGTCGGGATCCCTGGGTGGCGCAGCGGTTTGGCGCCTGCCTTTGGCCCAGGGCGCCATCCTGGAGACCCAGGATCGAATCCCACGTCGGGCTCCCGGTGCATGGAGCCTGCTTCTCGCTCTGCCTATGTCTCTGCCTCTCTCTCTCTCTGTGTGACTATCATAAATAAATAAAAATTAAAAAAAATATTCGAGTTAACTCTCACCCATTACTTCCGTTTAAAAAAAAAAAAAAAAAAAGAAAACCACAGTGTCAGAATGCATCCCTGGTGGGTTTAGGGATGCCCAAGGGCCACACCCAGCAGACCAGCATGGAAATAGGCAGAATATGGTAGAGTTCGGTCTTACACTCAGCATGGACACAGTGAAGCTGTAAAGCCAGATACAAATCATTAGAGGGTCACTAAATTCCCCAGGGCTCCAGTGTTGTGCTGGAGTCCAAGTCAGGCAGGTGACCGCCAGAACCAAAGGGTGGTCTCTATGTAGGGACTGGGGATGGTCTGTGGATCACGTTCACAGGCAGACCCATGGGCGCGACTGCACGCTGGGGGAGGCTCCTCTCTGACACGGACCATCAGAACCAGCAGAGCTGGCCCTGCTTCCTCACCCCCATGGAGCTTGAGGGGAAGGAGGGGCCACCCCCTCCATCCCTCAGCCCCAGCTAGCATTCCTGAGCAGCAGTCAGCCCCGCTTCTGTCCTGTGCTGCCAGCGAGTTCTAACCTGAGAACTTGGTTAACAGGATGACAGAAATGAGAACTCTGTCATGGTAGAAGTCTATGTTGTAGTCCATTTTGCTACATTTGCCCAAATTTGCCTTAAATGCATCCCAGTAAAGGGGCGCCTGGGTGGCTCAGTTAAGCGTCCGACTCTCGGTTTTGGCTGGGGTCATGATCTCAGAATCATGAGATGCAGCCGCTCAGTGGGCTCCTTCCTCAGCGGAGAGTCTGCTGCAGATTCTCTCCTTCCCTCTGCCCCTCCCCCCTCCTCCCTTTCCACCCCGTGCTCACATGCTCCCTCTCTAAAAAATTAAATAAATCTTTTCAGAAAATAAAACCCGGCACAGCTCTCGACCACAAAATGCTATGGAGCTTGCACTTGAACGTGTGACTGGGGGTGGGGGGGGGAGGTTTACACCCCTGACCATGTCCAGGGAGGACAGGGAAGCAGGAAAGCATCCTGTACTGCACTCAGAGGAGTTGCAGCTGGGCTCTGCTCTGTCCCTAACGAGGTATGTGGTCCAGGTCAAGCCTCACTTTACCCTTTGCTTTTCAGAATGTCTAAAGCTTCTCATGGCTCAAAAATTGCTACTGATAAATGTACAGTGGTGACAGCTGGGTTTGAGGCACCATGCTGTGCACTCTACATGCATCAGTTCATTCACTCACAGACCAAGAGGAACCTGCAGTGTCCCCATTGTCCAGATGAAAAAAGTGAGGTTTTTTCACTATTAAAGGACCAAGCCAGGACCAGACTCCAGGACCAATTCCAAAGCCTTCATACCAACACAGTGCCCCTGAATCCCATCATCACAGCGGCACATCCCCTGTTGAGCTCAGGGGCTGAGTCTGGGAGACAAGCTGGCTCCTCGGGCTCTGTCTGCCTTTTTGCCCCCACTCCTGTTAATCCCCCTCTCACACTTGCTCTCACCTGTAACGAGGGATTAATAACAAAGGTTACCAGCTCTTAAGGGCTCTTGTGGGCAAAGCCTACTCAAACATCAACAAGTGGTACAACACAGCTCTCCTCCAGCACATCACACTAGGACTCCGAACACTATTTCTGAGAGCATTTCGGTCCGGTCGGAATTCTGTGACAGCAACACAGTTAAGTCACAGGCTCCGTCTCACCTGGGTGATTTCCCAAACGTGGTTACGGGCCACACCCCCAGTGTCTCAGGCTGAAGAGGGACGGGGCCATGGTTGAGGATGGGCCAGACCCTTACGGAGAAATCTCTCAAGAGTGGGCCTTCCGGAGAGGCACCAATCGTTAAAAACAGGACCGTCCTGACCATAACTCACATATTTGAATGACACAACAAACCCACAAAAACCTCTCATTAAAACTGTGTAGAAGTGATGCACTTAAATACTTTTTAGTCTGAGCAAGGGAGGCATTTTTTTTTTTGACTCCTCACATTTTTAAAAGTTTTCCACAATAAAAGTATTCTTTAAAGTACAATAATTTTCACCACCACAGATTTAGAATTTTGGATAAGAATATATTTTCTCATAAAAGTTCTACCAAAAATAGACTTTTTCTTTAACTTAAAAATACAGCTTTGGAAAGCAAAATTGGGAGTTGTTACACGTCATTACATATTTTATAAACAGTAGTGAAAGAAATCAACAGGATGGATTAAATTTTCAAATATAAAAATGCTCATTTCAAAAGCTTGACTTTGTCCTTTAGTAACTTAAAGGTGGGGTTCTTGCTGATTTTCTTGTTAAAGATGGTCAGGAGCTCCTCTTCCGATCTGTGATGCTCATTCGTGACTGCGTAATACTGTGCCAAGACCTTCACAAAGAAAAACAAAAATCAAATGGGTGATTTTTCCTGAAAATCTACCTAAAAGTACCCAGAAGTAGGCCAACAGTAAAAAATGAAAGAAGCCCAGGTGTTGATCACACAGGTGTGTTCTGCTTGTGGAAATCCAGGCAGCTGTATATACAGGAACACCTGCTGCATGTGTGTCACACAGTGACACAAAATTAAAAGCAAAATCAGAAGAAACCATTGCTCTGGAATAAGCAAAAGAGCAAAACACCGAAAACAGTAATTTTCACATATATACTGTTCTGGCTAAGGAACTATGATGGGATCCCGCCCAATTCCCTCCCATCAGCCCTGAGGGGCTAGTGAGCAGCTTGAAAATCACCAGGATACAAATGTGTAATAGATAAGAAATTAAAGAAAAAACCAAAAACTGTACATCTTACAATAAAGAAGGGACTCTCTCCAGCTTCTATACCAGGGTTTGTGCACCATACCTTTTTCCTCAGCTTTTTGATTGCTAGTTCATTGTCTGGGGCCTGTTTCAGAACTGCTTTAATAGTTCCCTTCCAGTTGAATTTACCTACAATATAAAGAATAATACGTAAAACATTTGATTTTAGTGTCACTACCAAAGGGATAAGGAAACCCTCTGTGTGACATTTATTTTGCTACCCAGGAAATGAACCAGCCCTGACACTACCGAGTAGCAGGTGCCTGACCTGTCAGATCGCAAGCCTGACTCCCCTTCCAGGAACTTGCTCTTGGAGGGAGTGGGTCAGGCAGGCATCCTAAGTACCATCACCACTATGAGAATAAAGTAGGAAGAATAAGTTACTCAATTTCAAGACTTCTGATCAAGACTATAGTAGGGACAGATGCACAGGTCAATAACACAGAATTAAGAACCTGGAATAGCACCACACAAATATGCCAAGCTCATTTTTGACAAAGGTACAAATCAATTCAAGGAGATAAAAGCCTTCTCAACAAATGATGTTGGCACAATCATACACTGTTGGGCAAAAAAGCGAACCCTGTACTAAATCTCGTACTTTACATAAAAATCTACTCAAAATGGATCACGGACTTAAGAGTAAAATACAAAACTGTAAAACATGGAGAAAAATCATTGGAAAAAAACTCTTTCGGATCTAGGGCTAAAGCCAAGAGTTCTCAGATTTGGCACTAAAAGTGTGACCTGTTAAAGGGAAAATTACATATCAGGCTTCATCAAAACTAAAAACTTTGCTCCATAAAAGATTCTGTTAATGGGGTGCCTGGGTGGCTCAGTCGGTTGAGTGTCTGATTCTTGATTTTGGCTCAGGGTTTTGAGGTCGAGCCCCTTGTCAGGCTCTACAGGGAGCGTACAGCCTGCTTGGAGGTCTCTCTCCTTCTGTCCCTCCCCTCCCCCACTCGTGTGTTTTTTCTCTCTCTCTCGGAAAAAAAAAAAGGGAAAAAAATTTTCAAAAATTGCTAAGAGAATAAAAAGACAAAATACAAACTGAAGGGAAAAAAAACTTACAAATCATGTATCCCACAAAGGATTAGTATTTAGGACTGGATATGTAAAGAACTCTCAGATCTTAACAGTAAGAAAGAAAACCCAATTTGAAAATGGGCAGAAGACAGGAACAGATGTTTCAATAAAGAGATACACAGATGGCAAGTAAGTACATGAAAAGATGTTCATCATCATTACAGATAAATTAAAGTCACCCCAAGCTACTACTACACACTTAGCAGAATGGGAAAAAACAAACAAACAAACAAACAAACAAAACAACAAAGAAAAAAACCACCACCACCAAAGCCTGACCAGGACGTGGGAAAACCAACCGAGTGCATCTCATGCTGCTGGGGCAATACAGAACACTACAGCCATCCAGGAAAATGCCAGCAGTTTCTTTAAAAACTCAGTGCAGTCACCACACCACACAGCAACATGCTCCTGGATGTTTCTTCCAGAAAAAGTGATGGGTGTTCCACACAAAAACATGTACATAAATGCTGACACAGCTTTATTCACAGCAACCAGAGACTGGAAACCACCCACAAGTGTCCTTCTAGAGATGAATGGTCAAACAAACTGGCCCATCCATGCCATGTGGTGTTCCTTAATGAACATTAAGACTGGATTACCAATTCCTGCAGCAACCTGGATGTATCTTCAGAGAATAAGGCTGAGTGAAAAGAGTTAATCTAAAAAATTCACATACTAAATGATGCCACTTGGGTAACATTCTGCAAGTATGAAATGACAGAAATGGTGACAGACTAGTGATTGCCAGGGGAGAACTGGGCATGGCTCCACAAGGACCCACAGCGGGGCTCCCCGTGGCAGTAGAAACGTCGTCCATGACCAGTATCAGTGTCGGCACCCTGGTGGAGATTCCTAGCTGTATGGGGTATGACTCCTGGAGGAAACCAGGAAGAGAATATATGGATAGCTAGGTCTCTAGTATTTATTCCAACTGCACGTGAATCTACCATTGCTTTAAAACAACAAATGAATTTTAAAAAGCCTCGCATGTTCCAAGTCAGGAGTGGGTGGGTTCCAAGCTAAGATATCTAACCTAGCTTAGGCAGTTACTGACTGCCTAATTAATCAGGGCATTAATAAAGCCCTGATTCCCATTTGAATCCTGCAGTCTCTTCTTAATCAGCAGGACCCCAGGGAGCAGCTCTGGAGGAGGCAGCATTTAGCAGAACCATGAAGGCCAAGGACTGGATTCTGACAAGCACACAGCCTGGCTCAGGGAGCCGGTGGCCACAGAGTTCCAAGCAAGGAGACGCAGGGAAGAGCCAGTGGTGGGAGGGAACAGCTCAGTGTGGCAGGCACTTAGAGGAGAGTGAGAGGAGCAGAGGCAGGAAAGCAGGGAGAAGGGAAAGGGAACACAGTCTCAGAAAGCCATACAGGGTTTATCTTCCGCTCCAAAGATCATGTATTTCCAGTCCAGACAGTTTCACCCATAAAGCTAGAGAGAGGTTGGAGGGTGGCCCACAGAGCACTCCCTGGTTCCTCGGGAGCTGCACCTGAGTCTGCCTTCAGTCTTCCCTTCATCTGGAGGGGCCGATCTGCACGTAGGCCCTGGGTCATCTCCCCTCTACCCCAAGAGGGCAGACCTCTCCAAATAATGGCAGTGATACCTTTTGCAGGAGATTCGTGGTCCTCTGGTTCTCCACCCTCTGAAGGTCCTGAGAGCTTTATCTTTTTCTTCTTAGATTCTATGTCATCTAGGTAAGTAAAAAGATTAAAAAAAAAAAGATGAGCATTTCTGGTAGCAGCTACCATTCAATGAAAGGCATGAGTGGCCAGGACCCGAACACCCGTGTCATCTTGCCCACTGCCCAAGCAACCCCTCCCCATGGGCTCCTTCTCCGCGTCATAGGAGCACATGGTGAGGAGAGGGGGGTGCACTTGCCTAGCCGGAGCCCAAAGCTTATGCTGTCTGCGTTATGGTCCAAACGTGAGGTCTAACAGATTTTACATGTCCCCAACTCACTGGTTCACAATATACTTGACAAAGCCCAGAGCATACACTAGCCACACACACCTTCCGAGTGCTTCTGCTTTCTCTTCCCAGGCCGGGCTTTCCTGGACTCCTCGGCGTCTCCCTCCTCAGCTCTGTCAGCAGCTCCCTTGGCCTCACCCGCCTTGCTCTGGCTCTTCTTCCCTGCAGAGGCAGGGGCCTCCTCTCCGGCCTCCTGGCCTGTTTTGCGCTTCTTAGGCTTCTGACCTTTCGAATTCTCTTGGTGGTTTTCTAATTTTAGTTCTTTCTTCTCTTTCTTTCTATTCTTCTGCCTTTCTTCCTTCCTTTCTCTTTTATTCTTCTTTACCTCTGCTTGCTTTTCTGTGGGGTCATTTGTTCCAACGGCTAGAACCTTGGCAGAGAGCTCTGCGCGGGGCGGGCTGGCCACCTGGGCGAGTGGCTGCTGGGCTTGACCCTTACTGACTGCTTCCTTATTACAAAGCAAAACCGAGAGACACATAAATACTCCAGACCATTGTTCACATCACTGCATGTGTCAACTGAGCAAACTGTTCAAGAAAAAGGTCTACTACTTACCATTTTATAACTCTGACCACCCCCAGCCCCCTGCCAAGAGCTAAAACATAGCAGTAAGTATATCAAATGCAAAATAAACTTCCCCCAGCCCACACTCCACCCTGCGTTTAACAGACATTTTCATTCTACTGGAAAAGTAAAGAATTCTTATGTCACTTAAGCTAGACCTTCAATTCTGGCTCACTCTTCGCCTTTCTTCCTGATAGAAGATGAGCACTCAGGTGTGGCAGAAACCACAGGATTTGTGCATCTGCAGACCTGGGTTCAAGCACCAACTCTGTGAATTACTAGCCGGGTGACTCAGGGCAAGTTATTTATCTGCTCCAAACCGATTTCCTCACCAATAAAATGGAAGGTAGTTAATATTTACCTTATACAGCTAATGTGCGAATAAAATGGGAAGTAATGTCATGTGCTTATTAGCAGCTCGTGATGCTCAGTAAGGAGTGGACTGAGGCGGCGGCAACCACTGGACTTCTGCACCTAAGACCTGTGCCCCAGCCCCATCTTCATTGGTTACCAGCCAGGGGACAAGCGAGTCACCTCCAGTCTTCCTTTGGGAGACTGGGTCGCAAGGAGGGAGCTCCTACTCCACCCCCCGCCCCCAAACTGAGCCGAAGAAAGGACTGGCTTTGATTCTGGCCTCATTCAGTGCTCAGCCCCAGCCACGAGTGCAGCCCCTAGGAGAGGGACTGCAAACTAACTGGCTGCCGTGTCCCCAGCAGCTCAGAGAAGTCAGTCAGGCCAGGTACATGGGGGCAGGCAGAGAATGAGCTCAGAAACCAGACTCAGGAGGAAAGAAGAGACAAAGTCGCCTCACTCCTGGCCTGCAATTTCATTCTTATTTTAGAATCAGGCACAGTTATGCCCACTGAGAGCCACAGACCTCAGCCTGCCTTCCACCCAATCCCGACCATGTCTCTAGCTGGTGCCTCCCCTCTGCACCCAGAAGACAGTCGCCCCATCTGGCAGCCACTCTGTAACAGGGGGACGAACTCCTTTCCCACCTTTTTTCTACTTCATTACAGACTCTCTCTTCAGTGACGCCTCCGCTGACCCTCTTTCCTAACAGAGCCCCTCCCACCTTCCATCCCTCCTTCTGCCTTCTATCTCTTCCTTGTGCTTCCCACGCCCTGTCCTGCTGTTCTGGCCCAGACCCACATGTGGTCGCCTGTCCTACACTGGAACGTAGCTCTGCAATGGCAGGACTTTGGCCTGAGGACAGCTGCCTGCATAGGGACCAGGCACGCTCTGTGCTGGAGCAGACAAAGCAGCCCAGTAGAAGAGGACAAAAGGCCTCTAGCTGGCTGGATAAACACCAAGAGGCATGAACGGATGGGGCCACAGGGCCGTTTGCTTTTGCCACACACAGAGATGTGCTGTGAAGTCCATAGGACAGAGGCAAAACACCAAGCCATGTTTTAGAGTTATAGAGTTCAGTTTATAATAAGCTACATACTGGTTATTCATTTCTTAATATGTTCACAGTTTCAAAAGGGAAATCAGAAAAAAACTTAAAAAAAAAAAACAACTCTGCAGTGTACTAAGTAATTCCAAATCTTTGATTCTCACTTAAAATTCTGGAAGTAACCTTTAAAAAGCAGGTGCCACAGAAATGCTAATTAAATGGTTACAGCGTTCACTTCAGCACCGCACGTACTACAACTAGAATAATGCAGAGAAGATTAGCACAGCCCCATGCAAGGGTGGCACCAACGTGACTAGTTCTAAGATGCCAAAGACCCAACCTGTATGTTCTGGAAGAGACAGATCCCAGGACAGTGTCACGGTTATCCCAATGTGCTGCCCAAATTATTCTGTGTATGTCAGTCAACTCCTGGCAATATGAGTAGAATAAAATACAGTCAGAAAATCCCACTGTCGTTTTAAAAACTACTAATGATGTAAGTCTCCAAATGGGATATAAGCAAGGTGCAGGTGGAATACATGGGGAAAAAATTTTAAATTAACAGCATCACCAATAAGGTGGCCATAGGATATCAAACCGAGACTCTCTGCATGTAATCCACATCCAGGGGTCTCTCAGATCAAACCTGACAGGTGACAGACTGAATCATGTCAGTGGGGTTCTCACTCCCCAGAGGGAAGGAGACAGATGCTCAGCAGGTACCCACTATACAAAACACCCACAGAAAGAGGTGCTTTAATAGCTTCAGCTGCTTTAATGCCTTAACATATACGGGGCCTTCTGTGGGCCCCTCACCTAAAAGAACACCTCGTCACTCCCATGTCCTCAACTGTTTATTTCTCTTCATGGCACCGTCGCCACCTGTGATATTTTACATTTTTTGTTTAGGGCATGGCACAGATCATGTGCTCACCAAGTACTGAATAAATGCATGAATGGGACTACCCGCTTTTCTTTAAGACAAGGAAACGGAGGCTCAGAGAGGTAAAATAAAGTGCCCAAGATCAAACATTTGGCCAACAGCACAGCAGGGATTCAAACCAGGTCTGTCAGACACCCAGAGCCCCTGTTCTTTCCATTATATCCCACTGCCTGATTTCTAACCCAAGTTGTCTCATGTTAGCTGGTACTGTTATCAAACATTGGGATTAAATACCTTTCTCTGCACAATAAGGAAATCTTCTCTGCAGTACATTCAGTTTATTCTTCCCCATAAATGAAGGCACAAAGAGGCTCTCTGCAAAAGAAGGCTGTCTTGACCTCCAAAAATAAGACATTCCCATTTCATTATTACTAATCACTTTTGCCACACTACAAATCTAAAATTAGATCCGACTTACGTTGCTGGAAGCTTCAGAAAAGATATTCCACACCTGCTCCAGAACAGATTCATTATGGACTTTTAAACTGTTCTTCATCCAGTTCTATAAGGAACAAAAAGAAAAACAAACACCACTTGTTCCATTTTGACAGGTACAGGTAAATGCGAGCTCAGTCACCAAGGGGCCACACATCCCCTCCAGTCAGGGAAGGCAGAGCAAATACATACCTGAAATTTTGCCCTTTTCCTGGGAACGTTGTCAAAACCACTAATTTGCTCTAAAAGTTCCCTCACTTTGGGGCTGACATTGGGTCTTTTTATTAATTCATTAATTTTCTACAAAAAAGGAAGATGAAATAAAAATAATAAACAAGTGGCACAGGAGCTTCATGAAAGACAAATTAAGCATCCTTCCCATGGCTAGAAGTTTCTCATTTCAAGGCTAGATTTATTTATTTATTTATTTATTTATTTATTTATTTATTTATTTATTTATTTATTTATTTATTTTTAAAGATTTTATTCATGAGACACACAGAAAGAAAGAGAGCGAGAGACAGAGACACAGGCAGAGGGAGAAGCAGGCTCCATTCAGGGAGCCCGACGTGGGGCTCGATCCCGGGTCTGCAGGATCAGGCTCTGGGCCGAAGGCAGTGCTAAACCGCTGTGCCATCTGGGCTGCCCCTCAAGGCTAGATTTTATATTAACATCTATGCATACAAATTCACCAGTGTACTAGGAGTCTTTGCCAGAGCAATTAGGCAAGAAAAGGAAATAAAGGCATCCAAAATAGAAGTAAATTCATCTCTGTTCATAAATGATTTTGTCGTAACACGTACAACACCCTAAAGATTCCACAAAAAAATGCCATTAGAACTGATAAATTCGGGGATCCCTGGGTGGCGCAGCAGTTTAGCGCCTGCCTTTGGCCCAGGGTGCGATCCTGGAGACCTGGGATCGAATCCCACGTCGGGCTCCCGGTGCATGGAGCCTGCTTCTCCCTCTGCCTGTGTCTCTGCCTCTCTCTCTCTGTGTGTGTGACTATCATAAAAATTTTTAAAAATTAAAAAAAAAAAAAGAACCGATAAATTCAGCAGTCACAGGATGCAAATCCACACTTGAAAATTAAGTTCTAGGTTTCTATACACTAACAATCTAAGAAGGCAATTAAGAAAACAATTCTATTTATAATAGCATCAAAAAGAATGAAATACTTAAAAATAAACATACTTGTTAAGGAGGGGAAAAACTTGGACACAGAAAACTGTAAACATTATTGGAAATAATTTAAAGACACAAATAAATGGAAAGACATCCATGTTTGTGGGTTGGAAGACTTAATAACAAGATGGCAATACTAATCAAAGTGATGTACAGATTCAAATGTAGTCCCTATGAAAATCCAATTGACATTTGTGGTTTTTTGCAGAAATAGAAAACTCTATTCTAAAATTCACATGGAATCTAAAGGGACAATAACTATAACAATCTTGAAGAAGAATTAAGTAGGAAGTCTCATGCTTTCTGATTTCAAAGCTCACTGCAAAGTTAGAGTAATCAAAAAAGCATGGCACTGGCATAATGATGGACATATCAACCAGTACAATGGGGAGCCCAGAAATAAACCTCGCCTATATGGGCAAATGATTTTCAAAAAGAGTGACAAGACCATTCGGTGGGGGAAGACCAGTCTTTCCACAAACAGTACTGGAAAAAATGGGTATCTACATGGAAAGGAATAAAGCTGAACTCTAACTGTATACAAAAATTAACTTAAAATGGATCAAAGACCCAAACTTAAAAGCTAAAACCATAGAACACTTAGGAGAAAACAGGGAGAAAGTGCCATGACAATGGATTTGGCAATCATCTCTTGTATGTGATCCCAAAAAAAGCACAAAAACAACAAAAATCAAGTTGGACTACATAAAAATTTTATAATTTTTTGTACATCAAAGACATTGTCAACAGAGTGAAGAGGCAGTTCAGGGAATAGGAGAAAATATTTGCAAATGATTTATCTGATAAGGCCTTCATATCCCAAATATATATAAAGAACTCCTAAAACTCAGAAACAAAAAAAAACCCCAATTAAAATATGGGCAAAGGGCTGGAATAAACATTTCTCCAAAGAAGATATTACAAATAGCCAATAACACATGAGAAGCTACTCATCATCATCATCATCATTAGGGAAATACAAATCAAAACCACAGCAAAATACTCTGTTATACCCCCTTAGAATGCCTATTTTATCAAAAAAGCTGAAAAATAAGTGTTGGGGAGTATGTGGAGGAATCGGAACCCTTGTGCACTGCTAGTGGGAGTGTCAAATAGTGCAGCCACTATGGAAAACAGTATGGTGGTTCCCCCAAAAACTTAAAAATCCAGCTATTCCACTTCTGGATACATGCCAAAGAGAACTGAAAGCAGGGACTCAAACATATTTGTAGACCCATGTTCACAGCAGTATCATCCACAATAGCCAAAGGCTGAAGCAACTGAGGTAACTGTCAGCATATGGTATATAAACAAAATATGGTCCATCCATACAATGGAATATTGCTCAACTCTGAAAAGAAAGACCATTCTGACACACGCTGCAGCATGGACGAAACTGGAAGGCATCATGCTCAGTGAAATAAGCTAGTCACAAAAAGAACAAATACTATGTGAGTCCACTTATATGAAATCCCTAGAATAGTCAAAGTCCTAGAGACAGCACAATGGTGGGTGCCAGGGGATGGGGAGGAGGAGATGTGAAGACGTAGTGTTTGACAGGACAGAGTTTCAGTCTGGGAAGATGAAAAAGTTCTGGAGATGGGATGGTGGTGATGGCTGCACAATGTGCAGGTACATAACTGTGTACTTAAAAATGGTTAAAATGATAAACTCTATGTCATGTATAATTTGCCACAATTTAAAAAAAAAAAAAAACCTTGGGAAAATAAAGAAAATAACCCAAAAGTGATGAAAAGAATCAGACAAAAATGATACTACAGACAAGGAAATTACTTGAGGACCAAGGTGACAGGCAGCATTAAGATCTAATAAATAAATCTAATAAATAAATAGCAAGAACAGAACAAAGATGAAAATTAAATTAGTGACCTAGAGAAAATGCTGATGGCAATCTCAGTGAAGGCAGAGGAAAAAGACAATTATTATAGTTTGGACAAGAACAGTACATAAGAAAGATGGTCACTCACAAGCCAACAAAAGGACAAGTAACAACAAACGGACAATGTCCCTGTGTTAGGAAAGAATGAAAGCTATATATAAACAGACCACGAAAAAATGGGTCCAGGATACTAAGAGGAGGATGAAACAAAGATTCTCTAGGCACTCAGGCAGAACAAATCTGGACAGTGACACAAACATCCATAAGGAAGATGCCAAGTGGGCTGGGCACTTGCCAGAGTGGCATACGGTGTCAGAAGACAACAGGGCATTAATGACAAAGTTTGAAGGAAAACACTGTGACCCAAGCAAGCGGGCGATCTCTCCCTGACCGTAGTATCCATCTGTGGGTAAGCAGAGAGACATCTAGAAGGATACTCATTAATACTGACAAGATTCCAAAATTTTGTCTCTAAAACTATAGAGTTTAAGAATTTAAAGAAAACACAAAACCCCTGAATCCACTTCCATCAGAGAGTTCACAGCAGGCTGGATTTATTCTCCCAGTGTATCACATTTAGTCTGTTCCATCTGTAACTTGTCAACTAGAGGTTTAGGGAGGACAGCTGGCTAGTGGACCAGGGGACCAGGACAGAACCTGAAGGAGAACTCTTGTCTATAATACAGAGACGCTGCTACTAAGGCCTGACAGTTTACAGCAGAGGGTAGCAAACCTTCTGCCCCAACTACTCATCACCCTTGCAGCTCTAAGTAACAATGGATGATACGTAAACAAATGGGCATGGCTGTGGTGGACTGTGGTTTGCTGACCCTGCCTGTAGAGAATTTCATTCAACATAGGACAGAACTCATACACCCAAGTACCTCAAGCTTGAGGCCTACAGAACATTATCTGTTTCTCAAGGGGGATTAACATATAGCATGAGCCCAATAGTGAGGCTTATGCCACTAGCCTATGCATCTTAGTTAGGAGAAGTTTCACTAGCTTCTCAATCTGCACTGGGCAGATTAGTCCTTTGTGGATGAAGGACTTTCCCTCCCAGGAGCTTGCTGACTCCGTAAGCTAGTGAATACCAGAAAACTCACTTTCAACCCCTATCATCAAAGGGAGTTAACTATTATTTATTTGGTTTCTAGAATAGAGAATTTCCACAAAGACGGCATTTGTCCTTTTTATCTCCTACCTTCTATTTTGATCCTTCCTTCTGCTATCCGTTCAGTAAGTGGTAAGTACCATTCTGGAAGGTATACCTGTCAATTAGGGATTTTGCTGCTTTTGCCATTTTTTACTGTGCATGTTTCCACTTCATTTAAGTAGAAAATTCCTTATACTTAAAGGAGGTAAGTATTAGAAAGCTTCCATTCAGTTTTGTAGCCATGGGAAAGACCATGAGAATTCTAAATTGTTTCTGCAAGTCTGCAAAGCCTATGGCTTAAAGACAAAATACACTGCAACTGTATTAAACAGAGAAAGAACTCTGTCATGATTTAGTTGTTTAACTTCAGTCTGTTCCAAGACATGATGTTTCTGCGTCTCATCTGCACATATGATGCATATATTCTTAGGCTTCCAGAGAAAGTAGACTATATCAGAAGAAGCTACCTGATGAACCAGAAGGAACTTACCTGAATCCATGCCTGCTGTTTAACATCACCTTTGTGGGTTTTACCTTCATAACCTTTGCCACCATACTTTTGTTCTTCACTGATGCATTTCACATGGTTTTTGTAGTCATCACCCCTTCAGAGTGAAAGAAAGTTCTACTGTCAGACTGATTCTCCAACTGGAGGCTCCATCCAGTGCTCACAGGCTGCCCCTACCTTTTGCATTCCAGTTTTACTATGCTTATAACCTCATCAGGCACATTTTTCTTCTTCCAAATTATTCAATATAAAGACCACCATCAAACTTTCCATCCTTTTTTTTTTTAAAGATTTTATTTATTCTTGAAAGACAGAGAGACAGAAAGAGAGAGAGGCAGAGGGAGAAGCAGGCTCTATGCAGGGAGCCCGATGTGGTACTCGATCCCGGGACTCCAGGATCACACCCTGGGCCAAAGGCAGGTGCTAAACTGCTGAGCCACCTGGACTGCCCTCCACCCATTTTTAATGTACAAATGTCTTAAACTCAATTGACAGGCAGTATTTTTTTAAGTGACTATATATAGTATGTAAGAAAGAAAAAAAAATTATCTGTAATGGGGTGGCTTCAGCTTAAATAACAATATCTGTATGATTTTCTGGTAAGATAGTAGGCCATCAATAATTAGTTGTAGAGTAAGTTAAAAGCTGGAGTAAAATGGTGGTATCTTATCACTGAAAAGTTCTACATCTGTAAGTCTTGGTAAACAAGGAGACTCAATTCTGTCTCATATGATCATTTTGAAACTGCAAGATCCTTGGGAAATCTCTGGGACTAGGTTGGGGGCAAAGTCCCCCAATAAGAAACAACCCAACTTTCACCTGTTTTATGGATCAGGTTTCCTCCCAGGATTAGGTATGAACAAAGACTTTAGCAGTTGCCAAAACTGCTTTTAAAAAAAAAAATCACTGCTCTAGAATGAAATTAAAATGGACTGTTAGCAAATGTCATCCAAACACCACAGAGGACACTGAAGCAAATGCACCAAAAGCTGCCTTTGCACTTAACCCGTGTGAAGCTGAAGGGGACAGAGTGTTAAAACTGCGGTGAGCCATCTGCAAATAATGACCCACCTTAGGAAAGAATTGATAAGCATGTCAAAGACCTGTCCCACCCCCAGCCCTTAGTCCTCACCTTTCCAGAGACCCCTCAGTGGAAACAGACTGACACACTTGGGGGCCAGGAGCTCACTCTTAGCATCACCCTGAACTTCTAGGGGACCTAGTCTCTCCCCCTGTCCCCTGCTACTGTGAATAAGTCAACTCATTTTCTGGTTTATAAATCCAGCTCTTCAGTGTGACCAGCACACCACGCTCCTCTAAAGCCTTACTCTGGGTGGTCACCTCTTAGGGTCTGGTAATGGCAGCAAGGAGGTGTCGCTGAGTGCCACTGACAGGCCACATGCTCCAGACATCCCCATCCTCCTTCCCTTTGTCTTCTCTTTGGATTGTCCTTAGGAAGCAAATAGGCTGTAAAGCACTTTTTTTTTTCTTAATTTCTTTCCTCAAATTTGCCTCTATTTTTTTTTTTTTTTAAAGCCTTCATGGGGCCAGGGCTTCTAAAACTGGTCTGGACCTTTAATATGATCTACATGAATTATGTAGAACTTACCAGAAATCTTTACCACAGTCAATGCAAGACAGGCATTCACAGTTTCTGCAAACAGCCACATGCTTTTCCACTTGTACTTTCTTCACTGATTCACCACATGCATTGCATGTAAAAAATACCATTTTTACCTAAATGGGTAAGTATCTATTCTCTATCCAAGATAGGTTTGAAGTCTTGTCCTAAGAGAAAATTAAAAGAAAGGAAAAAATAATTATCATTGTAATCTGAAACTTCTATTCCCAATAAACCATCATACAGCTCACTTTTCAACCAGAATTTCACATGAAAATAGCTACAAAGAACAGAATCAAAGTTGATTAGCAATCTATATAAAACTCTACCAGCATGTAAGTAAAGTTATAATTAACAGAAATAATAGCAGACATCTGTTAAGCAGATGTTTACCTTGTGCAGAGCCTATTCTAAAAGCTTTACAGGTATTAAATTTAATCCTCACAGCAACCCTGTGAGGGGAGGTCTATTATTGTGTACAATTTGCAAGACAAATGGAAACACAGAGAGATTAAGTTACTTGCCCAAGGTCACACAGTAGCAAAACCAGGATTTAAATTTGCCAGGCTGGCTCTAGGGGAGAAGTTTTAGGAGCTTTAAGCAAAATGTCCACCTTTTCTAATAAGGTGAAGCTTGCTTTGCCCCCCCTTGCCCTTAGATGTGAACTGCCAAATTACCTCAGATCCCCAAATACAAGAACAACATAGTAAGGGGAGCGTGGGGAGTTTAGGAAGGTTTAGAAAATCAAGAGGTCTAAACGTTTCTCAAAGCACAAAAACATTCACACAGGCATGACTACATAGCCACAGGTGTTAAATATAAGGATGTGCTCTTTGGTCTTAGTGGACAAGGAGGAGGTGGGGGAGGGGCCTCCTTCATGTCGCTTCTCATCAGATCAATAAAGAAGTGGAATTATATATATCAAGGTGTCCCAGCTGCTGGGTGCTGAATTACTGGAAGGCATTCACAAACCTACATGTCCCAAGCACTGCCCCAAGATTTAGTATATGTTGCAAATACATAACTACCATTTACCGATTTCATGGAGACCCTACTGTGCTCAACAAAACAAATTCATCTGAAAGTGTTATGGAAGTCACAGTAACTTTCCATGGCTACAGAATTTTTTAATCACATCCTTAAAAATTACTGTCATTTTACATTAGAAATAAGTTTCAGAACAAAAATACTGACAACTGTTTGACCCAGCATCTTCTCCGTCCTTATAAAGGCGAAGGTAAGGGTCAAATAAACTGGTGCACTTTGATTTATACAGAAATCCTTCAGCACGTATGAGCAGTTGGGTTCACAAGAGAGTTTCCATGCACGAAATCACTCTCTCTCCTCCACTCCCATATTCTGGGTCACTGCCAGAGAGGTCACACATAAGGAAGTTTTCAGGGCTGTTCCCTTCCATTCAGCCTTGAATGGAAATGTACATCCTGGCCTCAACCCCAGGTTTACAAAGGCCCAGCCATCGCTCTTGGAAGCCCCTTGCCCTGTGGGGCACTGTCGGATGTCAGCTTGCCTGACATTCCACATACGAAAGCAGGTCCACGGCTCTGTGTTCCCCTCCGCAGCTTGCCATCAGCTTGGCAAGGGAGGGCATATGGTCAGCTACCACCTCGCTAACACCCAATCTAGAGGGAAGCAAACGTGATTCTTCTGGGATGTGAGGCAACTGTGACCATCTCTCATCTGGTTACCATAAAGGTTATCACATCTGGTGTCAACTAGTCACGAGTCCTGGGAAGTCGCTATCATGTGGACTATGACTCAGCTCCCCCAAGCTTGGCATTCTGCACAGATGGATGCTCAATCAATGGCAGGCAATGATATCATCGGCCACCCTGCCTCACAAGGAGAGAACAAAGGTCAGACAAGAACTGACGTGTTATTCAGTAGTCTGTGGGAGCACTTTTGTGTACAAACTAGAGCAAATCATTTAGTCACCAAGAAATGGATGGCCATCATAACCACAAGGTACAAGCAGCTGTGTTAAGACAATTTATCTGCTGGAAATTTTAAAAGCACTTTTGCTATGAAATCTGACCAGGAAAAATACCCCCTCAAACTTAAGCTATGGCCTAGAGCTTTTTGACTTTCATTGCAGAGGTCCGTTCTGTTTCTCGATCGAGGGGGTGAGAGGAGGGGAGGTTTCGGCAAGCTTTGAGATCCACCTGGGAGATTCAGTCTGTCATGGAAGGTCAGGGATGAAGGCCTGGGAACGACAGCTGGAAACAAAACGTATCAACTGAAAGAAGCCAGTGATGTTGACAAAAAAGCTGCTTGGAATATCTGTGCAAAACATGTTATCTCTCTGGGGAATAGCCTACATGGTGTAAACATCAATTCAGAAGAGGATTAGAATTTGGTCACATGTCCACTGGAAAAATACCCCTTCAACAATTTTCATTTGGTCTTTTGTGACAAATGTTCATATTTAGAAATCTGGTGGGTTTTTTTCTTTTTAAGCAGAATAGGTAGCTTGTGGAGTAGGTCACAACTCTGTCTCTGAGAGCCTCAGGTTCTTAGAGCCACTGATGCATTTCTACACTTGATCTGAATCAGGAACAGTGTGGCCACCTGCTTGTTAATGAGATAAGGTCTGTTAAGGAGCTTACCCCTCCCTTATTTAGAGCCCCAAAGACATCCCGGCGCTAGCCAAGAGTCACCTTGATTACACCTCTTATCTGAACACCTTTCCTGTGTGCAGTAAACACTTGTGTGTCTGTCTGTAAGGGGGGTGGAGTGCAAAGAACAGCAAGCTCCGAACCACCTAACTGCACATTGCATTGGACAAGGTGGCCCAAGTCTTAGCAGGCTTAAGACTGCAAAAGTGTAAATGTTACAAACTTACAAAAAGATGCCTTCTGAAAATTCAGTCCCTCTAATGGAAGAGGGCAAGCACTGCCTTAAAAATTTAAACTTACACAAATCTCACAAAACTAAGTAAATGTGAAAGAACCTTAAACTTTCAAATGGATGTTTTTGGTAAATGTGTAACATTTATACTTTTGGCAATTTGGAAAGCTGAAAGCCAGTTGCATTAAGACGTTACGATACCCTGTCCACAGGGCTCAGATATTACATATTTCAACTTTTAGCCCACCGTGTAAAGACATGATGGCATGCTTCATAGGGCTAAATAAAGATCCCCTTTTCCTTTCCTGGCTCAGGATAGCCACAGAGATTTTTTTTAAGATTTTATTTATTCATGAGAGATGGAGAGAGAGAGAGAGAGAGAGAGAGAGAGACGGGCAGAGACACAGGCTGAGGGAGAAGCAGGCTCCCATGCAGGGAGCCCGACACCGGACTCGATCCCAGAACTCTAGGATCACACCCTGGGCTGAAGGCGGCGCTAAACCACTGAGCCACGGGGGTTGCCCAGTCACAGAGATTCTGTGTGCTCTTCCTTCTAGAGATGGGGACCCATGAAAAGAGAAAGCAGTGTTCGTGGACTGGTCGAAAGCATACTCAAGTTCTCACTCCAGTTAAGTCACTGTGATTCATTTCGGCAGACCTCTGGTCAATGCCGAGTGTGCACTGGGATCCATATGCACCCGGGTGCCTTCCCCAAAGGAGGCCAGTCCCTGTGTGAGCTTCTGACTGTCCGTTCACCTTATGAGCTTCTCAGCACATGCTACAAGCCAAGAAAAAGATGATGAGTTACAGAACACGATCTCTAGGCTCTCCATAAAGCCACTTCATACTAACAATCAGAATTGCACCCAACACCTCTACAACAGGTATGATCACATTACCACCCCAGCATCTGTAAGAGATAGTGGAGGCTCAGAGAGGTTAAGTGATTAGGCTGGAGACATAGGGAGTGGCAGAGGTAGCCTGAGACAAGCTCCTGCCCTGCCTCCTCTCTCTTGACTTGTCATGTTTTTGGCCGATTGCTTGGCCACTACTCAGGGAGCAGAAGCTGGAGGCCCTCATCCCAAAAGAAAAATTAAAAAAAAAAAAAAAAAAAGCAAAAACAGCAAAGGCTCTACAGTGACCTTCCATTTTACAATGAGCAGGGATACCATCCTTGTCACAACTGAGGTCAGGTGTCAGAAAATGAGTCTGAGTTGAGGGGAGCAGGCAGCAATAACAAGGGGCTGGGAACTTATGAGGGACTTGGGACACCTCAGGGTTCCTCTTACCAGGATGGTGGCCCTGTTCGGTTGAATGTGGTTGACTCAGGGCCAGAGATCTGAGCTGGGGCCGGCATCTACCAATGAAAAATGACCTCAAGCTATCTTAACTTCCCAGATTCTGTTCATCTATAAAATGGGTCCAAAATCTATCTTAAGAGCTTTGTGTGGAAGATAAGAAATAGGAAAGATTCATCCTTACCCAACAGCAGGAAGTATTTCCTATGACCTATTAATTTGCCCAACAATGCCAGTACACCCGGTCCCCTCCTAATCCCATGTCTCTTTAAACATGACCCTCAATCACTCATCTGGCTTCATAAATTCACTCATGTCCTCTGGGTCCCTGCCCAATGGGGACCTACTCCACCACCCTGTTACCTGATACAAGGGCCTCATATTTAGTTCTAGAATTGGGTTCTAGAGTTCTTTTTAAACCTTCCTGCCTTTACATTTTTATATTGTTTATTTTTGCAAACACTACACTCCCTATTCTTTAAACATTCTCGCACAGGCATGTAGGCGCAGACCTAAACCTCAAACAGCCCACCTATGGGGCAGGCTGGCCACCACAGCGCAATTCCCAGTGAGCCCCACGACCTCCGACAAGTCACTGTCCCCTCGTAGCCTCGGGTCCTCCCACCTGTGAAGCGAGGTGCCAGGAGCCCCTTCCAGGGGTGGAATTCCAAGACACGAAGGGTACGGCGCAAGGGAAGGACAGAGGAGTACACACTGTCTCCCTTGTGGCCTCAGCCTGCGGGGTGACGAGGCTCCCCATGTGCACTCACCCTGTGAGGCAGGTACATCTATGTCCACCTAACAGATGGGCGCACCGAGGCGGGGCCAGTGGAGCCACGTCCCCCCGCCTCCCCGCCTCCCCAGGACTACATCGCCAGCATCCCTTTCGGTGTACCGGTATCCGTGCAAGTCTAGCGCGCGGGTCAGACGCGCCGTGCTAGGCTCTGGGGCCTGGGGGGTGCTGGGGGAGTCCCAAGGAGCCCTCCGCAGGGAGGTCAGCCGTGCAAGTACCCCCCACGCCGTTCCCCAGTCTCCCCGGAAGCAGGAGCTGCAGGCAGCCCCGTCCTGGGTGGCCAACAGGTCTGCGCGCGTGCAATCCTCGCAGCAGATCTCAGGTTCTGTGCTCGTCCCCTTCGTAGACCGACAAACGGCGGCACAGAAGGAGTAACTCGCAGAAGGTCACACACGGAGCTAGAGGCAGACGTGGAGTCGCGGGCGGCGGCCGGGGCGCCCTCCGTCGGTCCCGGCACCCCCCAGGCACCCGGCCCCAGGCCGCCCCCGTAGGGACGCAGCCCCCCAGGCCTCGGGGAGCGCGAGCTGGCCGCAGCCCAGCCCCGCGGGGACCCTGCGCGAGGACCTTCCCGCCTCCGACCAGGCTCGTCGCTGCCCGCGGGAGGGACGAAGGCCACGGGAACGGCCCGCCTCGTCCTTCCGCGGGGAAAGCCCCAGGAGGGGTCTAGCGGTGGAAACGCCGGCGCCAGCCCACCCCCCCCCAGCCCAGCCCCAGCCCCAGCCCCAGCCTCCCGGGGCGCCGCCCCTCACCTCTCCGCCGGCGCCCGCCAACGGTTTCAACCCGCCGCGAGGAGCACGTGGAGACGCAGCCGCCCGTCCCGTCCCGCGCCGCAGCCGCCTCCTCCGGGCGCCCCCCGCGCCTGCGCCGTCCCGGCGGAAGTGACGTCCCCGGAAGCCGGAGGCGGATCCGGCCGGCCGAGGGGGCGTTGTCGGGATGGTTCCGCGGCCGGCGGCGCCCGGCGAGCGGCGCTGAGGGCGGCTGGCGGAGAGGCGGCGGCGGCGCGGGGAGCGGCCTCTCCGGTAGGTGCCGTCTGGCGGGAAGGCCGGCCTCGCGAGGGCGCGGCGCAGGGAGCCGGCCTAGGCCGGGGCCGCCGCCGCCGCTCCCGCCCCGGGCAGCTCGAGGGTCGCGCGGCGGCCGGCTGCGGTCCCGGGCTCCCCCCGCTCCCCCCGCCCCGCCTCGGGCGGGCCCTCGGCCTCCGTGGGCGGCGGCCTCGGTCGGGGGCAGCGCCCGGGCCCGCGGCGGCCCAGGTCCCGTGTGAGCCGAGCGCGCGTGCCGCGGCCGCAGGGACGCCGCGCGGTCGGGGTCGGGGTCGGGGTCGGGGTCGGGGTCGGCGCCGGGCGGAGGGTGATCCCGGGGCGGCGGCGGCGGCGGCGGCGGCGGCGGCGGGCTGCGCCTGAAGGGCCCTGCGTCCGTCTGCCCGGCCCGCCGACGGCGGTTTTCCGGCGGCTGCGGAGGCGGGGGCCCGGCGGCGGCCTCCCGCGGGGTTTGCACTGGGGCATCCGCCCGCTTGGCCCCGGGGGGGGGGGGGGGGCTGGATTGAGGCCCTCACAGAAGGGATTCACCGGAACGGACCGGGAAGAAAACGTGGTTCCAACAGAAGTGCCTGACAGCATGGCCTGGAGGTTTAAAGAGCAGGATGCTTGAGGCGCCTGGTCCCCTGCGCGTGTTTTCATTTGCTCCCCCAGGAAATCCCCAGGAGGGGGCCTCTCTTGAGCCTGTCTCTGTAGCCCAAGCTTTCAGCCTTCATTCGGCTCACATGTCTCTTCCTTGAGAAGTCTTCCCTGACCTTCCTCCTCCAAGTTGATTTGGATTTCCCTCAGTTGGTATCTCCAGGACAGGGCATTCTCGTCTCCCGGAGTGCGGGGCACGAGGGTGCCAGAGCACGTGGCCCCGGGGGCCCCAGACAGAGGCTGACAAAACTCAAAGGCCGAGAGACGGGTGGTGATGAAGCAAGGAAGGGATTCGTCCCGGGGAGGCCAACGCGGGAAAGACAGATTGGCGTCCCAAACACGGTCTCCAGAGCCAAGGAAGTGCTTCCAGGCTTACATTCAGGAAAAGATGGGACAGAGGTTGGCGGATACATGCAGGTGGGCGGTGAAGGTCAGCCCGATGTTGTCCTGGGGTCAGTCACACCAGGCCCTCCTGGCTCAGGCCGGTCGTTACTGCTTGAGGGGATGGTTTGGTTTCCATCAGGGGATGCTTTGCCCGCAGGGTCTTCTGCCTGAGTTAAGAGATGAGCTGGAGAGAAGAACTTAATCAGTTAGAAAGTACAGAACCAAGTCAGAATGGAAGGAGATGAATTGTTCTTCCACTCCCATAGATGGACGCTTCTTGAAGGCATGGGCGGCCATGTGAGCGGTTCTCCCTCGGACCCTCAGTGTCTGGCGTGTAGGGACACTCTGTAAAGTTAGGTGAAGGCGGTGAAAAACTGAGGCAGTCTGTGGACTGCAGGGAACAGATCTCACTCAGTACATCTGCATTTCCTCCTCGCAACAAGGCCTCACACGGTAGGCACACGAGATCAGCTCTACCAAGTCGGCCTGCATAGCGTCGCAGCCCGTGTAGAGCTAAGACCAGAAGCAGCCTTGCTTGCTAAAGCCTTTGCTTTTGTCATGGGGTTTTAGGGGGGTGGGAGAGCGGATTAGGAATAAGCCACTTGAAAAGCATGATGGCCAAAGATGAAGGTAGGACCACTATAAGGCAGGCCAGGTGCTGAGTGTGTGAGCTGTGGCCCCTTGGACAGGTGATCCATTAATGGCCCCGGGGAATAAACTTCTACAGATTCTTGGTGTTTGACCAAGTGTTAGTAAAGGGTTCCCACAGAACAGAAGGGTCTTTGCTCTAGGAGTCCTCTCTATGGGATAAAATTTTATTCTGGTTCTTACTCCCTTTAGAAGCACCTCTTCATTCACACTTACGCTTTTTCTTAATGTTTCTCTCCCTCCCCCCTTTTTTTTTTTTTTAAGATTTTTTATTCATTTGAGACAAAGACAGGGAGCAGGGGGTAGGGTTGGAGGGAGAGGGAGAAGCAGGTTCCCCACCGAGCAGGGGGTCTGGCATGGGGCTCAATCTCAAGCAAGATCCTGGGATCATGACCTGAGCTTGGCCAACTTAACGTCTTAACCATGAGACACTTAACCACCTGAGCTACCCAGGCGCCCTGTGTTTTTCTCTCTTTTCCCATATTTTCATTCCTTTTGATACCATTCAGTCCATCTTTACACCATCACACTTTTGGTATAGATTTGTAGCATTTAAAACAGGAAGATACTGGGGCACCTGGCTGGCTCTGTTGGTTGAGCATCCAACTCTTGATTTCAGCTCAGGTCATGATCTCAGGGTCATGAGGTTGAATTCCGTGTTAGGTTTTGTGCCAAGTGTGGAGCCTGCTTAAGATTCGCACTCTACCTCTCACTCTGCCCCTCCACACCCCACTCACACATGTGCTCACTCACTCTCCCTCTCTAAAAAATAAAATATATTTTTTAAAAGACGGGAAGATGCTTGAGAGATTATTTAACCTGGTGGGGAACCCCTCCATTTTTATATGTCCAAAAACTAAGGCCCAGAGTCTCCACCCATCCAGAAACTATATTAAGCTCCTGGATTGAATAGCTCCTGGATTGAGGCTCTTGTGTCCAGGGCACTCTTCTAGGTACAGAGATACACTGATCGAGAAGACAAATGGAGTCTGTGTCTTTATCATGGGAGATTTGTGTCACTTGTCACACAGAGTAGCTGCAAAAGTGGAGGAGCTAGGTTTGTGCTCTTTGTGTCACATCATGACACCTGCATCACACACATTCATCCTCACAGATGCTGTCCTTACCTGGACAATCTGACATAGGTGGTCAACTGACAGGGCAACTGATTTGATCTAAGGAAAGCCTTTTGTCTGTCACATGTACCTAAGAGTATGGGTAAAGGGCTTAGCATAGTGGCTGGCATGTTAGAACCGTTTCGTAAATACATGCCATTTATTATTATTGTTCTTAGGTACATGATATTTATGGTTGTGATTCATAGGATACACAAGGAATATGAGATGTAAATTGTTTTTCCAGAGCTCTCTATAACCTTGTTAGGGAGGTAACAGGATTGACATCATGAAGCCATTAGAAAACTAAGTGGTACGGAAGAGTTATGATTTCTACAGTCAATGTAAATTGTGGAAGAGCTTATAACTGTGCATGTTATTTCTATATAGCTGAAAAATGTCTAAAGCAGGTTCAGAATATTTGCTGAGTTTTAGCATTTAAGTCTATAGAGGAAGGTTTCGTGCTGTATATTTAATGTCCTTTTTCTCATGGGATATAGCATAGCTTAAGAGCATGGGCTCCCCGGATACGAACCAGTCTTTAAATCCTGGCTTCAGGGGCAGCCCGGGTGGCTCAGCGGTTTAGCGCCTGCCTTCAGCCCGGGACGTGATCCTGGAGTTCCGGGATCGAGTCCCACATCACGTTCCTCACATGGAGCTTGCTTCTCCCTCTGCCTTGTCTCTGCCTCTCTCTATGTGTGTCTCTCATGAATAAATAAGATCTTTAAAAAAAAAAAGAAAGTTTAAAATTAAATAAATAAATCCTGGCTTCGGAACACAACAGTTTTATGATCTTGGACTAGTTACTTAAATTCCTCATTTCTTACTTTCCTTACTTATAAAAAGATGAGAATAGAATTCAGGTAGCATTATTTGTGTTAATGGATAGAATGTGCATAGCAGGGTTCCTGGCCCATAGTAAATAATTGGTAACGAGAATAAGCCAATAATCCTTTTCTTTTCAAGCAACTGACGGGGTAAGATAGGTAACTGGTTGCTCCATCATTTGACTGTTAGGCTCCCTTGAGGATTCAACAGGGGACGGTGCCCAACCACCTGACATAATGCTTCCCTTTCTGTATTCTTGTTTTGGGTGATAATTATCCTCTCCCACTGCTTCAGTGTTGTTCTTTATAGGGATATCACCAGTTTTCCTTGTATCTCACCCTATCTCAAACCAGGAGATCATGCCAATACTCTAAACTTTACATATCAGAAAATAAGCTTTCCATAAAGAAATAGGGGAATCAGAATAAGGTGTAGAGTTGGGGGTGAGATGGTGGGGGTGAGTTTTAGAGATTCAAAGTTGAAGGGTCATACAGTTGGAGACATTTAGCAAAAAGACACGTTTGGAAGCAGTGATCAAAGCTAAAATTTCACATTTAGGAGTTGTCTGCTTAGAATAGATGAAGGCCGAGAATAGAGGTGATTGTCTAGAGAAAGAAAGGCTCAGGGGCTGAATCTTTTTTTTTTTTTTAATTTCTTTTTATTGGAGTTTACTTTGCCAACATATAGCATAACACCCAGTGTTCATCCCATCAAGTGCCCCCCTCAGTGCCCGTCATCCAGTCACCCCAACCCCCCGCCCACCTCTCCTTCCACTACCCCTTGTTCGTTTCCCAGAGTTAGGTGTCTCTCAGGTTCTGTCACCCTCTCTGATATTTCTCAGGGGCTGAATCCTAAGGGACATTATTAACATGTGGGACTTGCAGAGGAAGAAGTACAGCGTAGAGATGAATCAGGGGCGTAGTAAGAGGACCTGGAGGGTTCTGGGGAGGCAGGATGTCAAGAAGGAGGAGGGCAGGCCATACTCTACATGCTGCAGCATAGCTGGGGAGATTGGGCTGAGTAAAGGCCACTGCGGGCAAGTCTGTTTCCGCACAAAGAGAATGGCAGCAAGACTGCAAGGGGGGAAAGGAGTCATGAGAAAGCTAAGTGGGATGTGTAGTTGCTGTTTTGGGAGGTATAAAAGAGGCCTGTGATGTATATATGTACCTAGCAGGAGGGTTTTGTTTTGCTTTTTTTCAATGTGGGACGATCTTGGTGTGTTTGTAGGAGCTGGTGAGCCGGTAGGGGACAGAGTGAAGCAGTGAAAGAGCCTGAGGATGGGACTCCTGAGTGGCTCAGCGGTTGAGCATCTGCCTTTGGCTCAGGGCAAAGTCCTGGAATCTGGGATTGAGTCCCACATCAGGCCCCTTGTATGGAGCCTGCTTCTCCCTCTGCCTGTGTCTGTCTGTCTCTCTCTCTCTCTCTCTCTCTCATAAATAAATAAATAAATAAATAAATAAATAAATAAATAAATAAATAAATAAATAAATAAAATCTTAAAAAAAAAAAAAAAGCCTGAGGATGAAGCCAAGTCCTGGGGGAGGCAAAGCTGGATGGGGTCAAGGGGACAAGAGAAGCTGACTTTGCAGAGAAGGCACATTTCATTCTGTGAAGCTGAAGGGATTGAGCAAGAAATTTGGAATTGAGTAAAGAATTTAACGGCACTCAGATTATATCAAACTATCCATGGGCTCAACCTCTTAGTGAAGTCAGGGTTGCAGTCACTTACAGATGAAGGAGACATATGTGGTGGGAAAGATATGAACAGAAAGGACTCAAACTCTATTGTAGGAATATAGAGGGAATCAAAATAAACATTATTAGCTTGCTAATTAGTAATAGAGGTTAGCTAGTGTGGATTTTAATGATCAAGTATCTATCTGCTCTATGCCAGGCAAAGATGAGTAAAATGGTACCCTCTGAGCTCATAGCTGAGTTAGAGACACAAATGATGGAACATAGCAAGTTACCTTGCGGAAGTATGTATGGGGTGCCGTAAGATCGCAGAAGAGGGACCTCAGAGTCGGACTTGAGGAGGGAACAGTGGAGAAGAAGGAGCAAGTTTCAGGATGGCAGGAAAGGCTTCTAGGAGTTAGTGACAGCTCAGCTAAGCCCTGATAGGGGAGTGGGCCTTATCTGGGTAGTGGGAAAGTCCAATGTAAATAAAGTATTCCCAGGACAGGAAGTATCAGAACCAAAGCTTTTTGGAGAGAAGCAAGGCAGAGGTCTGTAATCTGCTTCAGAATCACCTGGAGGCTTACAGTAAATGTAGATATCTACGCTCCACACTAGACTGAGCAGAACTCTGCATAGTATCCAGGAATCTGCATTTTTATCAGACTTTCCAGGTGTTCCTTAGAGATGACATTTGTTGAATAGTTAATGTCAGTTGCTCTTCTAGATGTTCACGTAGGCTCTCACAGTTGTCTCAGTAACCCTTGGGATAGGATGAGGAAAGTGGACATTGAGAAGTCATTTGCCCAAAGTCATACGTAATAAGCAGTGGCTAGGGTTCTAAACTGTCCCCAACACAGCTTGTTAGGGAGGCACAGGTAGTTTGTTTGACTGACATATAGTGGGCACACTGGGGAATAAGGTGATGGTGATGATGGTGATAATAGAAGAAGGTAGTGGTGATGATGGTGATGACGATGATGATAGAAAAAGGAGCCGTGTTAAAAAGCTTAGGTTTTGGCTTCATGGTCTAGTGACTTTTTCAGTAATCCTTATGTACTGAGGATGAAAGCAAATAAAGCAGATATTGGCTTGTCAGGTTTTTACTGTACCAAACTGCCACTTTAACCTCCATAGGCTTGTCCCAGTCTGCCTTCATTTCTCCCCACTGCATTTCTTCTAATAATCATGTCTCACTGGATTGTGCACCTGGGCATGTACCTATGCCTTCCTCATCTGTGATGTGTATTCAAGTGTCTAGCTCTAACTACTGTATTTATTTAGTTGTGTGTCGTGTATTTGTGTGTGTGTGTGTTTTTCCTTTAGTAGAATTTAACCTTCAGGAGTTTGGGGACTTGGCATGTTTTCTTTGTTGTTGTAGCCCTAGGACCTGGCACATAGTAGTCATTCAGTAATAGATGTTGAATATGTGAAACCTTCTAATATTGACCCTCTCATCCTCTCTCTCTCTCTTTCTTTTTCTTTTTTTTTTTAAAGATTTTATTTATTTATTCATGAGAACACAGAGAGAGAGAGAGAGAAAGAGAGAGAGAGAGAGAGAGAGAGAGAGGCAGGGCACAGGCAGAGGGAGAGGCAGGCTCCATGCAGGGAGCCTGACATGGGACTCGATCCCAGGTCTCCGGGGTCACGCCCTGGGCCAAAGGCAGGTGCTAAACCGCTGAGCCACCCGGGCTTCCCTCTCTCTTTCTCTCACATATGTCCTACCACTTACTTGGCTTCACCACTATTAAGCTCAGCAGGCTCTTACGCTTTCTAATATTTCTGCCCCAGGTTCCTGCGAGACAGATCTCTGCTACAGTAGTGTCCTAGCAGAGAGGTAAGAAGGAACAAATATGTTTGGGGCACCTGGATGGCTCAGTCAGTTAAGTGTCCAACTCTTGGTTTCAACTCAGATCATGATCTCAGGGTTATGAGATCAAGCCCCACATCAGTCTCTGGGCTTGGCAGGGAGCCAGCTTAAGATTCTCTTTCTCCCTTTCCCCCTCCCCCCTGCTCATGCTCTCATGCTCTCTCTCTCTAAAATAAATAAAATCTTAGGGAAAAAAGGGAACAAATGAGTAGACATGCTGCTTTGTGATACCTCTTTTATTATTATCCAGTGGTGCTAGTTTAACTTCTTCCTTATGTCCCCAGATAAGCTCCTAATTTTCCTACCTTCTGATTCAGTGCCCCATACACGGGTGCTCAATACATATTGATGTCATCCAGTTGGCTTTTTTCTAACTTACAAGTGTCTATGTATATGTTTTCATTGAACTTTCCCTAAGTAGAAATGAGAGAAGTGCACATAGCGTTATTACGGTCACATTCTACATTAGCACTCTCAAATATGGTGGGTATTTAAATAAATTGAAGGTTTAGTTCCTCAGTCACTCTAACCACATTTCAAGCCCTCAGTGGCCACATGAGGCCAATGGCAACTGGACTGAACAGTGCAGATACAGAGTATTTCCATCATTCCAGATGTTTTTGTTGAGCAGCACTGGTCTGATACCTGAGACAAAATTTTTATGGTTTTTTTTGTTGTTGATTGGTTTGAACTTGACTGACAAGGAATCATGATCATGAGCTGCCTGTCACCTAGTGGGTTCTGGGGCCATCAGGTCTCAGTTGTATCACTGAGTCACTGTCTCATTCACATTCTTTGTCCTAGGTCTCCTGGCTGGTTGAGCATGGACCCGGTTGCCACTCACAGCTGCCATCTCCTCCAGCAGCTGCAGGAGCAGCGCATTCAAGGCCTGCTCTGTGACTGCATGTTGGTCGTAAAAGGAGTGTGCTTTAAAGCACATAAGAATGTTCTAGCAGCTTTCAGTCAGTATTTTAGGTACGTATTTTAGACTCTGTACAGAGGAAAAGCTCTTCTAGCGTGGTATATTTTGACTAATTTTTTTTTCTCCTTGGATTTCACTGTCCTTATTTTTGTAGCACATATGTGAGTTTTTTACTTTTTGTATTTAGAGTAACCTGAGAGCAGAAGAGTTTTAATTAAAATATATTTGGGCTGATTGAGAGTGTTTTGGCACTCTGTCTTTGATTTTAATAGTTCTAATTAATGTCAGTCTTCTCTATATATTTTCTGTCCTTTTAGGATAAAAAGATTGAGGAGTAGAATTCCTGGTAAGAACTTTTTTGTGATAATTGGAGTGGAAACATCCCACATACTATTTTTTTATTGAAATATTTTAGTATTTGTTTTTCATTTGAGTATTCTAAGAAAATAGGTTTGGATTCAATTTACTTATTCCCATAATTATTTTTAGATTATTAGAGTTAAGTATTTTACATACATTTCCTGATTAGCTGAGATTCATCTCTCTAAGCACTAAAGATCTTTTTAATATCTCCCCCCCCTTAAAATGCATACCATTTTACTGTTCTAGTAAACAATATACAGAAGGTGATTTAATCTTTCCTTGGTAATCTGGAGTCATCAGATTAAACCTCCGCTCTCATATATGTTCCAAGTACATATTATAATGGGTGAGCTCACTGAGGTAGGCAGTACTTTTTGTCCTTAGGCAACATGGACCCAGATTGGACTTTTCCTATCCCATTTTAGTTTGTACTTCCTTTAGGTAAGAACAAAACTGAAGATTGTTTTGGGGAAGCAGGTGATCTGGTTAGACACGGTTAGATGACATGTCTTCAGTGAACTTGCATGACCAGTCACCTAAGTAAGCTTGGTAATTTACACGTAGTACAATTTCATTCACCTGGGACTTGACGTGTGCCCAGAGTAGAGTGCCTGGGCTTTAGAGGTGCCTCTCTTCCCTCCTTAACTCATAGAGCTTTACTTTTTCTCCCTGCTGGTTCGTGGACCAGTGGGTTACTGAGAAACCTCTAACAGATCTGATTACAAAATGAGTGTATATTGTGTCCTGAGAGTTTTCAGATCTGTAGAGATAGAAAGTAGAGTGGTGGTGGCAGGGGCCTGAGGAGCTGGGCAGGGGGGGACGGGAGTTAGTGTTTAGTGGGTCCAGAGTTTCTGTTTGGGAAGATGAAAGATTCTGAAAATGGTTGGACATCAGGGTTGCATAATAAATGTGCATGTACTTAATGCCACTGAATTTACAGTTGGGACTATATTTTTCAGCATGAAGTTTTTAAACACTTCAAAATGGATCAAATGTGGGGTGCCTGAGTGGCTCAATCAGTCAAATGTCTCGTCTTGATCTCAGGGTTGTGAGTTCAAGCCCCACATTGGGCTCCACTTAAAAAAAGAAAAAAAAAGATCAAGTGGTAAATGTGTATATTTTGCCACAATTTAAAAAGTAAAATAAAAAATGTATCAAACGTAGGTGTATTATAGCTATTTTTATTTTTAGACATTTTTAAGGCACTTAGATGTGGAAATATTTACATGTTTTATGGTTTATGTTACATGTTTTATGGTCTGGAATATAATATATCAGACTAGACATCAAATACTGAAAACTGTGTCTCCTTTACTATACTTTATCTGTATACAATTAATAATACATATAGATGATTATATTTTTAAAAGAACAACAAGTATTTTTCAGAACTTTACTTTGAGATCTGTTTGGAAGGTTGAATATTCAGCACACTAATTGAATTCATCTGAGTTGCTTTATTGATTGGCTTACCAAAATTTTTTAAAGGATTAAAATGTACTTAATTTTAAAATCTTGGAACTTAGAGAAGGATAGTACTTTTTAATATTAGCATGAGCATTATTTATAAGGAAGAATTGTCATACTGTAAACAGATATCCTTTCTTTTATCAGGAGCCTCTTTCAGAACTCTTCAGGCCAAAAAAGTGATGTTTTTCACTTGGATATTAAAAATGTAAGCGGCATTGGTCAGATCTTGGACTTCATGTACACATCTCATCTAGATCTTAACCAGGACAATATACAAGTAATGCTGGACATAGCACAGTGTTTGCAAGTTCAAAATGTTCTGAATCTGTGTCACACGTTTTTAAAATCAACCACTGTGGAGCAGCCACCTGGTGTGTCTTGTAATAATGCATTCTCCCTGCAGAGCGCTCTGACTGCTGATGCTAACTGTGTCATAAATGAAAACTACCCTCCTCATTTGCTGCAGCAAGAGTGTCCTGCGGATATTCCACAGAGTAAAGTTGTGGATGAACCACATACTCATACTCCATCATCCGTTAATCTCCATCACTCTGCAGGTGAAGCATCCAAACAAGCACCCGACACACTGGATGGCAACTGTGCAGAACTGCCTTTCAGACAGCCAAGTTACTACTACAAACTCAGAAACTTCTACAGTAAGCAGTACTCTAAACAGCCTGCATGTCCCAGTCACGAGAGAGTCAGCGAGCAGCCCTTCACTTTCAGCACGTCCACAGACCTCAGTGCCGGGGAAAACCAGCCCTGTGCCGGCAGTCATCCCGAATGTGTCCTGGAGTCTTCAGAGCACTTGCCTTCCCACTTCTTGGCCCAGCCGTTGAGTGAATCTGCCCCAGATCCTGAGTCGGACAACACGTGCCAACTACCAACCAGACAAATGAGGCTCAAAAAGGCCATTCACCTTAAGAAGTTGAATTTCCTTAAGTCACAGAAATGTGCAGAGCAGACACCCGAAGCCAAGACGGATGACGATTCAACAAAGAGGATAGAATGTGCTAGCACAGATACTGTAGAGAAAGCTAGCAGCCACAGTGCTGGAGAGAAAGAAGTTGAGGAACTGGTGAGTTCGGAGCAATTTAACTGCATGAACGAAATGGAGAGGCCCGAAGAGCCTGCCGCACTGGAGGAGCAGTCCCAGATGCTTCAGTCACAGAGACAGTACACGTGCGAATTGTGTGGAAAACCATTTAAACACCCCAGCAATCTGGAGCTTCACAAACGGTCTCATACAGGTACACTGATTCAGTGCCCACAGGCAAAAGGGAAGGACCTGATGCAGATGATCAGACACTACTGCCTGCTCCTGCTTTTGTAAGAAGTTTTGCTGTTGCTTGATGACGTCATTGATAATCCCCCCCCCAAATCAAAGGAGCATTAGCTTCTTTTTTATATTATACTTTGGGTGATTACTTTTAAAGAATAATCTCAAAGTTCTCAAAGTTCTGTAGACGCTTTTATAGAGCCAGCTTAAAAAGATGGTACATTTTTCTTTATGGTTTTATATGATAAACTTTCCATCACTCTAAAAGCATAATTTAAATCATTCCGATGCCCTGAAATGTACTCTAAAATGGATAAGCTATATTGCTTTTTAGAATTAGAGTAAGTTTATTTTTTAAAGCATGATGCTGTAGGTTCATTCAGATGTAAGTAATTTAGAATAATAGTAAAAGTGCCCTGCAAAGTGATTTTCATATCAGATTTTTTTTTAATTGTGGTTTGGTAGGAAGAGGTAAACTTTTTATAAGAATCGACTTTAACCATGTGATATTTTCAAATGAAAATGCTTCCACTTTGAACATTGAATTTTCAAAGTCTTATTACCTTAATTCATACTTCGTCCTCTTTCCAAGAAGTTTATTTTTTCCAGGTGCTCTTTTGAAGGTGTTACATAGTACATATACGTTGTGTTTCACAATACTTACATGTTACTTTTGTTCCTGTAGTTAAACTTGATGACTCTAATACAGGTTCTAAATTAATGACAATTTATAGCATGAGAAGTAATACGCTAAAGGGTGGTTATAGTGTGACCACTTTAAAGTGCTTATGTAATTGTGGTTACTGATCTGACATTCTCTTATCACTTTGGATTTCCCATTTGCTTCAGTGTTTGCTACCTTGTACTACTGAAAGACTTACTGTAGATGGAAGCCTTCAGAAGTGTTCATGTATTTGAACATAAAGTGCTGTCAGAAGTAGTAGTAGTTTAGAATTACTTTCTATGAGGACACTATCAGTGACTCAGTTTTACCCTTGGAGAAACTTGATTTAGGTCATTTCTATTTGCATGAATTTCCTAGAGCCTCATGATCATTAGAATTTTTACTTGACAAACATAACCAGTTAGCCTTAAGGAAAACAAAACTTACCTTGTTTCTTCTGAAAGAACATCTTTGGATGCCAGTGGTCATACAGTCATGGCACAGATGTTTGCCAGGACTTAAACCAAGAGGAGCTGCACTTCTCAGATTATGGTCTGGAGAACCCTTTTAGGGGGTCTGTGAGGCGAAAACTGGTTCTGTCATACTCTGATGTCACTTGCCTTCTTTTCCTTCTCCCACGAGTGTGTGGTGGAGTCAGCTAATGGCTGCAGCTACTCTGTTGGCCAGTGAAATGTCTGGCCACAGGCTTTAAAAACCACTGTTTTCATTTTTGATATAGGCTTTACCAATAGGTATAGCCCATGCAAACAAGAGCTCTTTAGGGTCCTCACTTAGTAAGAGTGTGAAGGGGTCCTGGAGAGTAGGGTTACTAAGTTTGGTCACTAGTGAATGGTGGCCTCTATTTTTCAAACTGTTGTAACTTACACTGGGGTCTTTCACTTAACATTATCTGTCATCCCCGTAATTTCAGACCTAAGTGTAGTCACCGAATACAAGATTTATGTGATTCTAATTACTCAGGGTCAAAACCTCTGTCTTGGCCATGAGCAAGCCATTGAACCATTTTAGGAAAAGATCAATACAAATATATCCTGGCAAGAGCTCAGAAAGCTGGCAAACCAGCAAACCCTGGCAACACAGTAAGAAGGGAAATGCTAATTTTTTAAAAGAATCTTAATGAAACCACTTGATTTGAGGGGAAGGGGAGGAAAGGAAGGTTCTCAGTCCTCAAGGCCTACTAGGGTTTCACAGGTGAAAGTGATACCTTCAAGTACATTGTCTGTCTGTCAGTGTGTTCAGAGATGCTGTTTCTTTGTAGCAGAGTCCACTCTCTGCATCTGTTCCATACCAGAATGCAATTACTCAGAGTTAAATCAGAGGTGAGAAGTGGGCAGGGAAGCCCATCTCCTGGGCTGAAATCCTGTTCCTCCCATCAGGGTGTGTCAACCAAGGCTGAAAGGCAGTGGAGAGGGTCTCTTTCCTGGCACGTTTGCAGGAGGACCACTCTGTTTTGGGCTCCACTGTGTGTCCGCCTCGTTTGGTGAGAACGAGTCACCCTCTTGTGCCAGGAATTGGTGATAAAGGGGTCAGGCTAAAGGGCAGGTGAACAAGATGCTGCTGTTGACCAGATCATCTCTGCTTGCCACTTAAGGGCGCCAGAGAGAATTACAAGGGTGTAGAGACTGCTCATTTCTAGACTTTGATGAAGAGGTGATGCTCCCTTTTGAAAGGACACAGGAGATAGTTTAAACATTTTAAACAAAATTATTGTGCAAATATGACTGCTGATTTTACAAGTTGTTATTTTGTTTTGTTTTGTTTTAGGTGAGAAACCTTTTGAATGTAACATTTGTGGGAAACATTTCTCTCAGGTGGGAATACTCTTATTTACTGTTAATAATTGGAAACCTGAAACCTAGTGTTTTTTTATTATTATTACAAATAAGACATTCGTTGGACTTTTGAGAGAAGCCTCTGATGATATCTGTAACTTTGACTTCATACTGAATCAGGAGAAAATAATTTTCAAGAAAAACAAATTTTTAGTTTATTGGGGGTAAAGTAGTATTTTTTCTAAGCGTATGAACTCTCACCCCCTCCCTTTAAGAATAGGTCCAGTCCTAGTATATTCCTTCTCTTTCATGAGTAAATGAGTGAAGTTTTTGGTAAACCACAGTGAGCCCACACCTGGAGGCTGCCTGCCATGCTGGGCCAGATCCAGAACACATGTCATCTTAGTCTTATTGGGACTAAAGTTGTTAGATGTGGAGAACAGAGCAAGCAGTTCTCGTTCCTGCTCCAAACGCCTTTTAGCTGACCTCTGATTATAGCTCATTTAGGCATATATTAATTCTCTCAGGCAGCCAGCATTTGCTGTACCCTCCTATGGGCCATGTGCTGACCTGGGCACTGGACATAAAGAAACCTAGAGTTTTATTTTTGTTTTGTTTTGTTTTTTTGAAACCCAGAGTTTTATTAATGTTTTAGTGCAAATGTTGACTGTAGACCAGTGGAGAACCTATTTCTGAAGTAGGAGGAGGTAACTTGCTCTGCCACAGGCCAGGCCCTGGCATTCCAGAGCTGCCCAAGAGCAGCCACTGCACTGCTCTTTTTTTACCTGGCTGTGGTGGGTGCAGTGAATCCTATAGTAGCAGCTTGTACGGGTGCTGCTCCCCAGAACGAGGACTCCAGGCTGGGCCTTGATCGAAGAGTAGAGCCTCTAGGTCGAGAAGAGGTAGGCAGCAAGTCCTCTCCAGTGCACAGAAACTCAACAGCAGCACCATGTTTTGACGCATTCCACATGGAGCCAGCTCTCCCCTTCCTCCTGCGCATCCAAACTTCTGCACTCAGTGACTTTTACGCCTGCGACTCCCTGCAATGCTGAGATTCCCCAAGTCCTAACCTCTGCCTTTTGCATCTTTAGTCCATACTTGCCATCCACGAAAACACCTGGCACCCTCTAAATGTTCAGTAAGTTTTTGCAGAACCAAGGGGAGTCATCAGCCCTCCAGCTGCCATGCACTTGAGGCCTTGCTTCTTCATTGCAGGCTCGCCTGCAGCTTCCAAGCTGGGCTTGTGGAGCCGGGCAGTCTGCATTTCGATCCTGCCCCAGGCTTACTCCTCAGTGACCTCAGGCAAGCAGCCTCACCTTTTGGCACTTTAGCTTCCTTGTCTGTAAAGCAAAGGAGATTAGATGGGTGAACATGGCAGGTGTGTGGAGAGTACATGAATCAGTAGGAGTAAGAACTCCTGCCTGGCACATAGTTAGTGCTCAGGGACATCACCATTTTTCCATCCTGGTGCTGGCCCTTCTGTTCTTGCAGACCAGTCTTCCACCACCATCTTAACCTTATAGCTTTGGAGTGGGGGAAAACCAAAGGCCTGGGCTAATGACAACCATAACTTCTCTGGGCTTCATTTTTCTAATTCTTAAAAATAGGGATCATACTACCTCATGTGAGCGTTAGGAGTGAGTGGAACGATGGCCACAAAAGCCCTTCATCCATTTAAAATGTGGTAACAGTGTAGGTTCTGTCCTCCTTGCTTGAAATCCTTCTGTGACCCTTCATTGCTAATCACAGAAAACCAGACATCGAAGCATGTGTACTCCACTTTCAGCCTCCTCTCCCAGCACCGATGCCGGGGCCTGCCCACAGAGATTCTGATTCCATTGCATTGAAATGGGGCTCCAGCGCTGGCATATTATTGTATTACAGTGATTTTGAAGTGTGGCTAGGGTTGAGGACCACTGCTCAGACTTTGTCCTACACTTGCCCTCTTGAATTCTGTCAAGGGTAGCCCTGGCTGACAGGCACTAGAGAAATCTGCCTCTGTGTTGGTGTCTGTATTTTTGTCAGATTTTTGTGAATGTAGGATTATGTATAGTTGCAGTTTTCAGATGCATATTGCTGTTTTATTTCATTGCGGAATTGTGAATTTTTTTGTGAACAAGGACTTCTTTGAAAAAAAACTTCCTTCAGCAAGTGTTTGCTGCAAGCCTCCAGTGTCCAAGGACTTCTGCCACATGTCGGGGAAATCTACCTAGGGAACAGTGTGGGCAAAGAAAAGAGAGTGGTCATTCCTGCCTGGAAGAAGTGGTGTTTGGGGTGGGTGAGGACCTGAAATGTGTTAAGAGATTGTTTAGGTAAGCCCCGAAGACAAGCAGGCATTTGATAATCCTGGGGTTCTCTGGTGTTCTAGGACAAGAGAGCTGTCAGGTTGTTTATGTAGGGGTACTTGGTAAGTAGCACCTACTAACTATCCTTCACCTTAAGCCAAGCATACATTTCTTAGAATGAACTGGAGTAAATGTGGTAACACTGGATTGGAATGCTCTCATGCTGTTGCTGGCGTGTTTGCTTTGGTAGAAGTGAGTTTGTAAATATTTTCCCTTCTGGAAGACTGGCAAGCAAGAAAACAGATTTATCAATGAGAATTCCTCTTTTATCCTGGTTACTCAGTTTATATTTAGTAGAATCCATCTTGGGGAAAAATAAAAGTTAACCACAACTTTGATGATAAGTCTGTAAGCAGTGCGATACATGAGCTTTGAGAGCTACCGTAATCCGAGATTGCGACAACAGACTGTCCATCTCTTAACATCATTCTGGACACGGTCTGTGTGCAGATCTCAGCCCTCAGGAGCCCTGCACACTTGAGAGTGTGAGTGAGACTCTGTCCATAGTGCCAGGGTTCCGGTCCCCAAGTGCGGTAGAACCTGGGTCAGTGGGTGCACCCAGAGGAGAGGTAAGGTAGGGGCTGGTCTGCATACCTGTGATGTGAGAAATGGGAGGAGGAAACTGGGTGTACTGAGCTGGCTTTGAAAGAGGAGTAGAGCTGTTTGGTCTCTTCAAAGGAGCAGACATGGAAACTTGGAGCAGACGATGCAGTGCCTTTTGGCAGTGCTGTCCAGAGAGGGGTGCCCCAGGGCCAGGGCGCAGGGTAGGGGACCTGGAGACGGATGTGCTCCCCCAGGCACTGACATGGCCTGGTGCTATGGGTGACAGGATGAAACCCCACCCACGGGGAATGTGCAGGAAGAAGAGTATTTCAGTGAGCTTCTCCTGAGTCATGAAACTTCTGGCCCTAAGGTAGAGTCCCTACACTCCCAGCATTGAAGGCCCTGCTGGCAGTATAGTGCTCACTGCTGTTTAGGTGACAGCTTTATGTTCATCTCCAGATTTTTTTCCCCTGTTAATTTTATTATTTTGTGAAGTCCTAAAGTCCCAAAACTCCTAAACTAGAAGACTTAAGATCTGAGGTCCCTTTTATATCTAAAGTGGTATGATTCTTTGGCTATTTTTTCTATAATAATCAGCTGCCTTCAGAAGAATGCTCTGATAGGGAATATATGCTTGGTTTGTCCATATTTAAATGTTCACATATATAGTAGAAGGAATTATTTTTTAAGTTACTCAACAAATCAGATGTTCTTTTCTAAAGCAGTTTTTCTGTGCAAAATCCTGACAGCTCCTCCTAATTTAAAATATTTGCTTAGAAAGAGCAGAGCCTCCTTCACTGCTAATACACTGTAACATAGCTAGACAGCACAGCGACACTCCCAGCCTTAGAGTCCACAGAGGGGCCTGGGTGGGAATATTTGATCCCAGCTATAGGAGCCTAGGCTGATTACTTCCTAGTAATCAGCATCTGTTTACAGACTATCTGTTTACTTTTCTGTAAAATGAGATACTATGACTTTGTAAGGGAATTGTGCTGACGAGGGGACACAGTGTCTGCAGCTGCCTGGTAACCGATCTCCTACTAATCGATAGTTACCACTTGTTAGAGCTGTCACATATCCAGCTACAAATAATCTCTAAGATGCGGACTCGGTACTTAGCCCATAATTGGTACTAGAGTAATTCAAAGTTTACCAAAAATACAGATACTTGACTAAAGATCAAATCATCTGCCTTCCGGTTTGCAATGCAATTTGGCATAAATCATTATCAGCATCATTGGACTTTTTTGCCTGAGTCTTTCAGTATCTAATCTACTTTTACACCATTGGTCAGATCAATATGTCCTCCTTTATCTGGCAGGAGATTTTCTTTATACATTTCTGATATTAAATAGCTAAAAAAACATTTTTAAGGGTTTGTTTTACTGTTGCTTATTACACTCTTTTAAGTGGAAGACCCTTGATACTTGCTTTGGAAACAAGTAATTGTTACACTTGACTTAATCAGAAAAGATGCAGCCCTGCTAAGAATTGACTCAGAATACATTTCAGTCATGACACATCGTTTACAAAATAACTTGAAACAAGAAGGACCTAATTTAACAGATGAGCAGATGGTGCTATTCAAATTGTTACATAATTGATGAGCTTTTTCTGGAATTTGGAATTGACTGACTTAAAACAGTCAGTGGTGCATTAGCTTACCTCCCGTGAGCTGTTTCCCCCACGGCTAAGTGACTACTGAATCGTCAACACAAGCTAGTTTATTCACAGAAACTTATGAGAGTGTAGACTCACACGAACTAGTGTTCATTTCTGGGCCAATCGTGTAACAGGAGCAGCTCTTTCGTTTATCTGAATCTGAGTCTTCCAGCTGGAAAAGAGAGATGGCTCTAGCAGTGACTAAGTGGTTTGGTGATGCGTGTAAGGGCTAGCAGGCCAAATGCAGGCTGCTGTTGACATTTGTTGTTTTATTATTGTTAGTAGTCATTCTCCTAAAAGCTGGGGATTTCCCACTGTTTTGCCAAATCTTTCCCTTTAGTTATCTGAAATAAGCCTAGGTTTTTTCCTGAGCCACATTTATCACATTCTGAAAGATAGTACATAACTCAGTGATTTCCCAGAGCCTGACACAGAGAATCTCTGTGTTCTGTGATATAAAACTCACAGGTCGCCCTTTCTCTGCTTCTAAGTTTCCACGCAGAAGTGGACCTCAGACCATCCCCAAACTCACGGCCATGAACTATCTGTGTATTTTATTTAAAGTCCAGTTTGCATATTTACAAAGCCAGATTTGTTAGTTGGGTGTTACTGTTCGTTCTCCCTTTTTGGCTTATATTGTGCATAATGCCTGTGCATTATTACCCTTGGGTATATTCATTCATTTCAGTGTTTTTGTAATAGAACACTGTAAAAAAATTAGGTAGGGGATGTGGCAGATTGAGTCTATTAAGTTAAATTCCAGCAATGGAGGATTTTGTTTTCAAATCCTAATTTGAAACATTAGCCAGGAGCTTTTTTAATACGAGGCAATTGCAGTTTTAATTTCAGTGTACTTTAGGCAATTTCCTATTGACTTCCTGTTGATTATTACATCAAATCTATTTTGTGATCTGCATTTAAATAAGTTATTCTTTGTGAGGCCCTGCTAGTTTCAGAAATTAGGAACATAAGAGGCCCTGCAGTGAACCTGCTGCTATGAAGTTCCTGATGTGCATTTTTTGCACAAAGGTAAAAAAAAACGACAGCCCTGTCAGGGAGAACAGCAGCACTGCCAGAGGAAGTCCTGTTTGCACATGTCATACCTATTTATGAACAAAAGAATGTTTTTAAAAAAGAAGAAATCCTAAAATAATGAAGTATAGGTACTACTTTTTTCCCCCCTAAAGGGACACTTGGATATACATGGTCCAAGTTAAAAACTCCAAATAGGGATCCCTGAGTGGCGCAGCGGTTTCGCGCCTGCCTTTGGCCCAGGGCGCGATCCTGGAGACCCGGGATCGAATCCCACGTTGGGCTCCCGGTGCATGGAGCCTGCTTCTCCCTCTGCCTGTGTCTCTGCCTCTCTCTCTCTCTGTGTGACTATCATAAATAAATTCAAAAAAAATTTAAAAAAAAAAGAAAAAAAAACTCCAAAAAAGCATCATAAGGTCAAGGTCTATTTAAAATACAAGCTAAGCTTAGCAGTCCCCAAAGCAGCCTCCACGGTGTGCAGGGCCCATTTAAGAGAGAAGCAGCACAGTGCATGCCTGAAATGGGACAAGCCAGGGGCGCACGTGGAGCAGGTGCTTTTGCTCAGAGCACAGGATGGAGATGCATCTGTGTTCAGCAGATTGCTGGGGCGGAGCTACTCCTGGAGTTAGAATTGGGCTGGTCCCAGATCTCCTTGCACATGGTTGCTTTTGAGTTGTGCATATGTAATCTTCACTTGGAAAGTTGGACCGGGACCTGCCTCAGCCTGTCAGTTTTCCTTTTGAATTATATGACCTTTAAGAACACTTTTCATTATCGGTATGCTTTTTCTCCCCTGCTTTCTTGCAGGCAGGTAACTTGCAGACTCACCTACGTCGGCATTCTGGTGAAAAACCATATATCTGCGAAATCTGTGGAAAGAGGTCAGTGCTGGGCATATGCTTCCATTTGTAAGGAACAACTCGTGGTCTCTCTTTGAACTCCGTGTTCTCTGAGCCACTAGGGCTCACTCTGTCGCTGAGGAACACATGTAAATCGTCCGGCTTTCCATGGGATACGTGATGAGAAGAACAAAAAGAAAGAAAAATGTTAATTAAAAGAAAGAAAATCTAGGACAGGAGTCTTACAAAATGGGATTTTATATGGAACAAAATTATTTTATACTAAAATTTCCATTCATTCCAAGAATGTTAGCATAAACGTCCCCATGGAGGTGACTATCTTATGGGGGAAAAGAGACTTGCAGCTGAAAGCTTGGGTGTCAGGAGAGAGGACCAGAGGAGGTAGCCTGAGCTGAATTTGGGAAGGGCCTTGAGAGCTCAGCATCGGAGGAGGGGCCTAAGTGGGGGCAGGGCAGGGTCCAGAGGGACCCTCCTCCCCTCACTGGGTCATTTGTTGGGAGTGCACATGCTCTCGAGTGGTTGCATTCAGGCAGCAGCCACCAGTCATTGACATGACAGCGATTCAGTCATTCATTTATATAACCTTTCAACATTTATTTGGTACCTACTGTGTGCTGAGTGCTATGAGGGGAACATAGAAATAAACAGTACAAGCTCTGCCTCAGATAAGGTCATCCTCAAGGTGGTGGGCAGACATGGGACAACTAAAGTCAGAGTCCTCTGATGCAGCATGTGCCTGGGAATGCCAGCAGGAAAAGCAGCACTGGTTCAGGTCTGGGAAAACCACTGTCCCTGCAGGTAGCAGAAAACAAAGAAATATGAGCTGCCCAATCCTGACGTGTCTCCCTTTTCTGCTGTGGCCACCTGAATACTGATGACCCCGTTCAGTGCTGGGGTATTGCATACTGCTCACTTCCAGTACCTCTGTAAGTGTGCACCCCTGGCTGTTTCAGGTGGTTGTGTTGCTTCACTGTTGGCCTTGTTTTACACGTCTTAAATGGAAGCCTTCTGAACTCCATTTAAAAGTAAGGCATGTATTTAAAATCAGGTCTATAGGCAACATCTCCCCAGTGTAACCAGCTAGACAATCAGGTATGGTGGAAAGGAAGCAGAGATTTATGTCGGAGAGCCTGGCTTGGAATTGTTCCCTGAGCCAAGTAGTCAACCATCTCTGCAGAAAGATGAAACTAGGTAGAAAAAATAGTAATAACGCCAAAACAGAATGCACATTTCAAATGAATCAGGCCACTTCTGATTACATTCTGAAGGAACAAAGGTAGCGGTTCACCTCCTCCCTCAGTGACTTGCAATTACAAAGATTTGCAGCAATGTAGAAAGAAGTTCTTGATTGGATTTTCATATTACCTTTCAGGTTTGCAGCTTCTGGTGATGTCCAGCGTCACATCATCATCCACTCGGGGGAGAAGCCACACTTGTGTGACATCTGCGGCCGAGGTACTGCTGCGGGTTTTTCCCTTTCTGTCCTGAAGACTACCGATTGCAATGTTCTCGGTCCTTCCGCTGAACACCTGTTATGGTCTCTCCAGGGTTCAGTAACTTCAGTAATTTGAAGGAGCACAAAAAGACACACACAGCCGATAAAGTCTTCACCTGTGACGAATGCGGCAAGTCCTTCAACATGCAGAGGAAGCTGGTCAAGCACCGAATTCGGCACACGGGGGAGCGGCCCTACAGCTGTTCTGCCTGTGGTAAGTGTCTGGAGGGCATGGACCAGACGGTCACCCGGCTATCCCCGCTGGGGGCAGACCCCAGTCTCTCCCCGCTCTGTGGTTGGCTGTTTTGGTGTCATGCGTAAATCATCCCTGTTATAGATAAAATGAAGGTGGCGCTGTTTACTGCCTAACGTGGTCTCTAGTTCGTTCCTGTGTTCACATATCAGACATTTACTCTGTGAGTTGCCTCACAGAGTGTCTGTGAGGTGTCCAGAGCGCTGGGGACAGCCTACTGAGGCTACTGAGAGTCCCAGGTGTGTGCTCCTGGTCCAGGTCGGTGGGGTGTAGACAGTTGGGAAAGTGTGGGAGAGCGCAGTGTGCAGCAGTGGGCGTTAGCATCACGCAGACCAAAGGGCCGGGTGTGGGGGCTGCAGGTTGACTGTCCTGCGGGAACATTGAGAACATGTGATGGGGTCAAGAGGGAGGGCTTCTTAAGATGCTGTGTTCAGAAGCAAAGGTCCCTTCTCCGGGCATTTGATGCAGCGGTGAAGTCTTGGGAGGCGGGGGAAAGCTGGCGACCTCGCTGTCGAGGGATGTTATTGCTCACGTTAGGAAATGGGGACTCTGAGTCAAGTCACCTGTGACCTATGATCAACAGTGTTTGAGCCTCTGAAGAACTGTGTGTGTGCGTGTGCGTGTGTGTGTGTGTGTGTGTGTGTGCACGCGTGCCTGGGACAGGTGGTTGGCAATGTGAATTGAGTCACTGAGGAACAAGTGAGTGACTGTGTTTGTGGTTTCCCAGTTAGAACAAAAGGGGAAACTGTTCAGGCTCCACAGTGGGAAGGCTGGAGCCGAGCACTACTCAGAGCGGCTCTTTCTAAACAGGGCAGGACTTCTAGGATGTAACCACAGGTCTTTGTTTTTATCTCCCACTTAAATGGTGTACAGATTTCCTGGCAACTCCATGACTATTCTCATTACTCCTTATCAAAGTAAAATTTTGTTGGGGCACCCGGGTGGCCCACTCAGTTGAGCATCTGACTTTGATTTCAGCTCAGGTCATGATACCTGAGATCAAGGTCATGAGATCGAGCCTTGTGTTGGGCTCTGCGCTCAGCATGGAATATGTTTCCCCTCCCCCGCTCACACTCTCTCTAAAATAAAATAAGATAAAATAAAATAAAAGTAGGATTACTTTAAATCACAAATGCAGTCTCAAGTCACTAAAATGTCAGTTCCAAATTATATTACAGTTGCCAACTTGATTTAAGGTTGAATTTTCTCTTCCCTCCTCCGCTAGAACTTGTTGCTGGCCTAGGACCCAGGCAGAGGAGGAAGTAGAGGCCCTGCTGCCACACCTTATGCTTCTAGCCCATTCCCCTCCCTCACTAACCATGGTTTCTGACCCTGACAAGGTCATCCTGGAACCAGGGGAAGAAAAAAAGAGCAAGAGTGTTCGTTCTTATAGGACAGGTTCAAAATTTTGTAACAGCTTCATTGAGGTAAAATTCCCATACCATAAAATTTACTCATTTAAAGTGAACAATTCAATAGTTTTGGTATGTTATTCACGGAGTCATAGAACCTTCACCATGGTCTATTTTAGAACATTTTCATCGCCCCAAAAAGAAGCTCCTTGCATGTTAACAGTCACTCCCTGCTCCTACGCCCCAGCCTAGGCTACCATTATTCTGCCTTCTCTCTCGGGATTTGCTTGTTCTGGACATTTCACATAAATGGAATCCTACAGCATGTGGGCTTTTGTAACTGACTTCTTTCACTTAGAAAATCTGCTGTGAACACGTGTATGTAGTTTGGGCGTGTTTTCATTTTCTTGAGTTCAAAAGATGGGCTCAGTTTTAAGGTGGCTTCACATTCTGGGCTTTTTCAGGGAATAGAGCTCCCCTTCCTCTGTTTCCCTCCCCTCCTCACACACAGCCCCCCTCGCCCCCCCGCAATGTCATTCTTGTTCCAAAGATTTCCTCTCCTACCTTCCCCTCTTCCTTTCCCCGCATTTCTCTGCACTTTCTCAGGTGCAAATGTTTATTTTCCTCAGCCCTGGGTCCTAGCTCCTTATTCCCAGGAGACTTTCTTTGTTGGGGTCTCCCTGCCCCTCTGTGCAGACCTCTCAGGCTGGATTGAAGATGAATCCTGGCAGCTCACTTGCAAGCATGACCTTTGTCCAGTCTGTGAAAACACTACAGGGACTGCAGGCCACGGCCATGCAGAGGGACACCATCCTGTATGCACTAGTGCGGTGGATTTCCTATGCAGGAGGCAGGTGCCACACCTTACCTTGCCATGAGGACGGTTGTGAAGTCTGGCACCCCCTATCTTGACTGTCTCCTGGGGGGACCTCCACTGTGGCTAAAATTCATATGCTTTAAGGACCCCAGAAAAGATGATTCCCATTTGCCCAGTAATTTCCACTACTGAGAATTTTTCTGAAGGAAACAGTGAAAAGAAAAATATTAATTGAACGTGAAGTAAAGTAGCAATCAGGTGGAAGGCACCCAAACGTGCAGTAAATCGAGGAATGGTTATGAAATAGCTCCTATCCATATAAACCATATGTTGTATAGACAGTGCAGCAGACGGTGAAAATGCTTTTACTGTGACGTTACATGAAGGAGACTGAGCCTGACTTGCAGACAAAATGAAGACATGAAGAAGACTCACCACAGTGTGCCTCAGTGTTCTGTGGGGGGAAGAAGTGCCAAAATGTAACTTGTAGAAGTTGACACCTAGTTTGTTCAAAGGTGTGTTTTTTTTTAATGGCCCACCGCTGGCTGATGAGGGCAGGATGGCCTAGTGTTCACACGCATAAGGGAGAAGTTGTAAGTACGTGTCCTCGTACCTGCGTGACGTATTATCTTCTGTGAATACGTGATGTCTTCCGTAAGGTTCTTTATTGGTTGTTTTATTCTGACCTTCTTACCTACTTTAATCATGGAAGTAGATCCCCTACCTGTGTCGTATACACAGAAAGGAAATCGAACTGAGAGAAGTGTAGGTAAAATTACATTATGAGCGAAAAGATGTTTCTGAATTCTAGATTGGCCATGTTAGGTTTACAAAAACTTAAGCAAGCCTGGCCAGTAGAGGCAGGCACCTTGGCTTCCCAGAGAGGCGCTCCTGTGCAGGGAGACAGGGTCTCTCGAAGGCTCGCCCTGAGGTACCCACAGCCAGGTCAGAGAGACGCAGAGGAGTCTTCCAGAGTGAGCAGGTGACGGCAGGAGGAAGAGGGATGTCCTTCCAGAATGTCCTCTTCTAAAAGGATCCCATTTTGGGCAGCCTCAGTGGCTCAGTGGTCTAGCACCGCCTTCAGCTTGGGGTGTGATCCTGGAGATCCAGGATCGAGTCCCACATTGGGCTCCCTGCACGGAGCCTGCTTCTCCCTCTGCCTGTGTCTCTGCCTCTCTCTCTGTCATGAATAAATAAATAAAAATAAAATAAATTTAAAAAAAAATAAAAGGATCCCATTTTCATTTTGCAGGAAAATGTTTTGGGGGATCTGGCGACCTGCGCAGGCACGTGCGCACTCATACCGGGGAGAAGCCGTACACGTGTGAGATCTGCAGCAAGTGCTTCACGCGCTCAGCAGTGCTCCGGCGCCATGAGAAGATGCACTGCAGGGCGAGCGCAGGCCGGGACGCGCTGCATGAGCTCACTCAGGCCCTTGAGACCCCCGACCTGGAGAAATCTCAAGGCTCAGATCCTTTTGCCCAAGATGTGTCCGTGACCTTGATGCCCGTGTCAGTCAAGCTCCCCGTTCACCCCGTGGAAGACTCAGTGACAGAGTTTGACGGCCATGCCACCAGTTCCTACTGCAAGTTCCGGCCGATGGTTCAGCCTCACGCAGGCAGTGAGCCAGAGAAGCTCAGTCTGGATCCTGGCAGGCGTGCCAAGCCCCCGCCGCAGCCAGCACAACATCAGGCATATGCTTACCCCGACGTGGCCACTGCGGCCGGCGACCAGCCACTGCAGGCCGACAGCCTATCCCTGGGCCGCTCGTCTCTGGCCGCCCTGGACAATCACTGTGGTGATGCGCCAGGCAGCCGCGGGCCTGCCACGCCGTACAGGAACTCCGAAGGGCAGTTCTTCTCTAGCATGACCCTCTGGGGGCTGGCCATGAAGACGCTGCAGAATGAAAACGAGTTGGACCAGTGATGTCTGGCGGTGGCATTCTCTGAGCCCAGTGGACTAGTATCCGCGCTTTGGGGGAGAGCATTTTTTCCATGGCAACCCTTTCTGACCAGCCCAAGAGGAGTTGGACCATCACTGTGCAGGTGGTAACAGAACTGGAAGCAAGCAGAGCCCCAGGATTTGGGACGGAGGCTTGGCAGCAACTCGTGCAGGAGGGGAGGAGTGGACAGCCCGAGAAACCATCCCACTGACCTTGGCTGGCACGACAGTGCACGCATTAGGTCAACTGCTGTCCATTTCAGGCACGCTAAAGGGAAAAAAACATATCTAGTAATATAAATATTTTTGCATTTTTTACATTGAAATTTGTACGGTTTGTATTTTTATTTACACAAAAATTTTATTTGTATATGAAACTCATGCTATAATTTAATTTGAATAAATGAAATTGACTTTCTATATAATGTGTTTCCTCCAGCATTTTTATTAATTTAAAGATCATAGTGGTATAAAAATAAGTATCAATAAGGGCTAGTCCTACAGGGATGAGTCCTAGTTCAGTTCAGCCACGAGAACAGGACGTCAGTCCTGGCTGCCACTTATGGTTAGGTCACAGGCAAGCTCCTCAGCCTCTCAGAATCTTCTCTGGGTTTTCTTTTCTACAGTCTGAGGTAAAAGCCTTGCAGCACCCATACAGGGCCCAGTGACCTTGTCATCCCCGGTTGCTTGGCAGGGCTTCCTGAACATGTATTTCCTCCTTGCCTTCCCAGCAGACCTGCCGGCCTCTGTAACACGAGGTGTGTCCACGGGGCTGTCCCTAGACTATCAGTGAGCTCAAGCACGTGGAAATGCAGGTCCCCATGTGGCACAACGCAAGTCCTTACCCTTGAAACTGCACAAAGGACCCTGTCCAGATGCCGTCACTGCCCGCTGTAACTCCAAAATACAGTACCAGCGGTGAGAGAAGCGGACGGGTGATGGTGCTCGGGAAGGCAGTGTGGTTGCAGACTCAAATGTGCACTTTGAAGTCAGACTCAGGTTCGCCTCCAGGTTTTCCCCACCAGGACCGGCCCTCTGGTCCTGCAGCTCTGGAGCAGCGAGCATATAGTAATCCCCGTCTTACAGATGGGAGAACCCGAGGTTCGCATGGGCACAGCCCCGTGGTCCAGCTGAGAACCGGCTCGCAGGTGTGCCTGGGCGTCAGCCTGAGCCACGGTGGTCACACACAAGCGAGGTTCTCCCTCCTTCCCCCACTTGCCCTCCACAGCTCCCGCTGCCTCTTTCCCGCTCCTCCCTCTGGTTTCCTGGGCCCAACAGCCCTCATCCCCCCCGTCCAGCGATCCACTCATTATCTGTCCACTCGTGTCCCTGTCTGCCTCCTTCCAGGCTAAGCCCATGGCCCGTCACACCAGGATCCAGCCCCCAGTCTCTGTGTCAAACCTACCTGGTCGGCCTCCAGCCCTGGCCCCCTGCATGTGGCTATCTGAGCCTGGCTGGTGAGAAACAGCTGTTGTCTGCTTCCTACTAAGGCTTGCTCCTGTGACCTAGGCCGCCGCAAGGCCTTCCTCGCTGCCTTCCACCCCATGCTTTCCTCGGCGACTCTGCTTTCTGCGCTTCATCGTCCTCTCCAGCCTCCACACCTCCTTGCCCCCTCGTCCTGCTCCTGACCTGGCTCCCTTTTTGTCTGAGAAAGTAGAAGCAAATAGTGAGGAACCTCGCCTGCACCTACCAGCCTCTCTGGTCCACGTCTGTAGATTGCACCCCCATGTAAAGCTGCAACCCTCCACACACACACCCCATTCCCAACTTGCCAGCTTTGTTTTTCTCATCAGGACTTAACCACTGCCTGACCTATAGATTTTTGTTATCGTGTCTGGATGTGAACTCCCTGGATTTTTGTCTCTTGTTCACTCCTTTATCCCCTGAGCCCAGCACAGGGCCTGGCACTTGCTGATGCTCAGCAGATACTTGTCAAAAGAAAGTTCGTGGGCAGCCCGGTGGCTCAGCAGCTTAGCCCCGCCTTCAGCCCAGGGCGTGATCCTGGAGACCCGGGATCAAGTCCCACGTCAGGCTCCCTGCATGGAGCCTGCTTCTCCCTCTGCCTGTGTCTCTGCCTTTCTCTCTCTCTCTCCTCTCTGTGTATTCTCATGAATAAATAAATAAAATCTTCAAAAAAAAAGTTCTTGAAATATCACTAAATATCATTTAGTCAAATATTGGACCTCCTGGATTGATCCTCTGATTTTCTTTTCTCTCTAGAACCCTGTTCCATCAGACAACCCTTGTTCCCAGTACTCCAAGGCAAGTGGTGTCCAGGTCCCCATTGCTAACCCAGGGGTCCCCATCTCGGTTGACTCCTGGGCAGTACTGACAGTCCAGCAGTGAATTGATGCCTCCTTCCTCTGTGAGACAAGAATCAGGACATGTCCCAGAGAGTCGATCCCTCTAGATTCCCATCAACTCACTGGCTGCTCCATCTCAGACCCCTTCTCCCCTCTCATCAGTCCACACTTGGAAATTGGGGTGGCTTGGAGCACAGGCCCAACCCCTCCCTGTCCTTGCTGCCTCCCTAGGGCCCCTCCTCAGGTCCGAGTTGTGGTTCGGTGCTATTTGTTCATGACTCCCAAACTCCTGTCCTCCAGAGCCTCCCCAGGACTGCCCATCATCCTCGTCTGAATATCCAACAGACCACTCAGACTGAAAACTTTCCAAACTCAGCTCTGCATTCTTGCCCCTACTCTTACTGACTTTATTAAATGACAGGCTCATTCCCATTGCTCAGACTAAAAACCCTAAGAGTTTCCCCATGTCCATCGAGAAACATTAATGGAGCACCTCCTGTATGCTAGGTACTGGGTTTGCTTGTCTGAGGCTCAGAATAAGACCTGGTGAGGCTGAGGGGGCTCCCTTTGCATAAATCTGCTGGACAAAGACAGGAATTTGTTCTTGTAGAATAAAACTCCAGGGAAAAATTAATTCCAAGGCTCTTTTAATCCATAGTTCCTGTCTCTTCCGTTTCTCCCCTTATCACTCTGCCCCAAAGCCTGAACCGAAATAAAGAAAAACGTGTAAGGGGTGAAAAGGCTTGGAAGTGTGTGAATGTGTGCTTGGACAGCAAATTATCTGACAGGGACAGGCCTTGATGTTGTGGGGTGCACCTAGCCTGGGCCACCCACAGCAAGAATAAGCGTCCTCCCCTCTCTGGACATCAGTGTCCTGACTACTACAGCATGAGTAGCTCCAGCTTTAGTGCTTTACGATTCTCTGAAAACAGCCTGCCCGGGGTGAGGACTGCCTTTCGTATTACAAAATTGGGGAGCAGAGGTCAAGATATTGGGCTGGTCTCCAGAGGAACCCAGCATCTTAGAATGTGTGAGCTGGAAGGGACCTTAGAAATTATGGGTCTCAACTTCCTGTGAGCTCAGCTTGGAAGGTTTCCCCTGTGACATCTACTGACGGTGCAGATTTGGAACTTTTAGGCAAGGCCTAGGAATCTGCCTTTCAGCAAGTTTCCCAGATGGCTCTGAGGCAGGTGCTGGAAGGACAAGACTCACAGAAACCCTGATCTTGTCCAGATCCCTCGCTGGATTGATGCACTGAGATGGGAGGTGGTTCGCCCGGGTATGGCAGCGAAGATGCACTGTGCTTACCACGCGCCAGGCAGGACAGTACGTGCTTTACAGGAGTCGGCTTGTGCAAACTCCATAACAAAACCTGTGAGGTCAGTCCTGTGATCCCTCCGTTTACGGATGAGGAAAGTAGCCCCCTGAGGCGTCGGGTCCCAGGGTCCCAGGGTGACTTGGCGGCAGGGCCCAAAGCCAAGATCAGACCCAGCCTGGCATGCAGGGCTCACCTGCCAGGTGATTGATGGGCTTGGAGAGAACACAGCTTGCTGCCATGATATTCATGAAAGTCAGAGCTCATCTCTCCGTGGGAGCTTATGCACCCTTCCTCTGTTTTAATTTCTTCTTTTTTTTCTGAGTAGCATGGGCAGCAGAGAAAACTCAGAAAATACGTACAAGTAAAAGGGAAAAATAATTCCATCAGCCAGGGATGATGAGGATGAGGATGAGGATGAAGAACCTGATCCTGCCCTGACAACAGCAGCTAACACCTGCTGAGATCTCTCTCAGGCGCGGCCTGGCTCAGTACCCCTTCAACGTTCTGTGTTGACACCTTGGCTTGTTCCCTCCAGCCGTCTCCCTTGGCGCTCAGATACAAATAAATCTAGCTACTTACGCATTCTCTTAAGTGGCTCATACCATGTGCACTCCTTTGCCTTTTCACATCGCAAATGGTCACAAACCTCTTCCCTTGTCACAAAAATGTGCGTTGCCGTCAGCGCCCTGAACCCGTGCCCTGTATTCCCATCACACTTGCCCTGAGCTTGAGGACGTTTGCGAAGGTCCAAGCACGGCCCTAGGGGCCTAGGCAAGCCCGGTCCCCTTGAATGTAGGTACAAGCAAGTGGGTGGGCCCTCCTGGGCTGCTGCTGTCGGGTTCCCTTCCAGCCACCAGATGGCGCTATAGCCCCTCACAAAGCGGAGACCCGGGTGGGGTGACCTCAGCCCTCCAGGGGCCTGGGCTGCTGGGCATTCCTGCAGCACCCGGCAGGTGGCAAAGTGCATTCACCCTCCTGAGCCCCCTGGAGCCCCCCAAGCGGCTGCTGGCAAGGCAGCGTCCTCTCTCCCCAGTCTGGAGGGATGCGTCCTATGAAGGGAAGTCACCGGCTCATGGGTCTCTTGTCCTTGCTGAGTGCCCTTCCGTGTCCCAGACTCCAGTATTCACGCAGATGCCCCCCGGGGTCGGGGGGGAAGGGGGCACCCTCACAGCTCTAAGAGGAGACCCCACTCAGCAGCCTCGTGAACTCGGTTCCCTGGGTTCTCCGTGTCTCTGTACAATTGAGCTTTAAAAATAGCTTTACCTGGTGGGTAACCCTTGCGAACATGGTGCTAAGTGAAGGAAGCCAGACCCAAAGGGCATGTGTGGGGTGATTCCATTTACATGGAATGTCTAGAATAAATAGGCAAATCCATGGAGAAAGAAAGAAGGAAAGAAGGAAGGAAGGAAGGAAGGAAGGAAGGAAGGAAGGAAGGAAGGAAGGAAGAAAGAAAGAAAGAAAGAAAGAAAGAAAGAAAGAAAGAAAGAAAGAAAGAAGAAAGAAGAAAGAGAAGAAAGAAAGAAAGAAAGAAAGAAGGAAGAAAGAGAGAAAGAAAGAAAGAAAGAAGAAAGAAAGAAAAAGAAAGAAAGAAAGAAAGAAAGAAAGAAAGAAAGAAAGAAAGAAGGAAAGAAAGAAAGAAGAAAAGAAAAGAAAGAAAAGAAAAGAAAAAAAAAAAGAAAAGAGCAGATGTCCGCAGCTGGGGGACGGGGTTATGGGAAGTGGCTGCTCACAAGTTTGAGATTTCCACTTGAGATGATGAAGTTCTGGAATGAAAAGAAAGTGCTTGCTGTGGACTGAATTGTGCGTCCCCCCTCCCCACTAAAATGAGATCTTAAGGCTGGGGTCCCATCCCCAAACTGGCATCCTTTTGAAAAGAAGAGACCCTGGGGCAAATCGGGGAGTAGGGGCCAGGCTTCCCCTCCGCTCCCACGCAGTGGCACCTGCAGGGTGCATGGATGTCCAATCTCCCCATATCTCTGGGACAAAAACCTCCTGCTTGCCTCGCCACCTCCTGAGGACCCTCCAAACCAGCGGGGCCAGGCCTGCAACAGGCTGACAAGTGGGAGAAAGGAGTTTTGAAAACCCTGTCTCTCTAACAAAACCCTGGCTCTTAGAACGGATCATCTTAAGTCCCTTGGCCTTTGTCTTTGCTCCTTCCCTAATATTCCTAACCTCACTCCTATCCCCACCCAAGGCAGTTGGAGGCTTCAGATCATCTTGGAGGATGGTCGTGTTCTCAGGAGCGAAAGAATAAAATTAGTAATTTTCAAAAGAGCACCCTTACGGTTAAACATAAGTAGTGTAAAAGCATAAACCCAACTCAGCCTGGGGCCACTGGGAGTACAAAATAATTCTTGTTGGGCCACCGGTGGCTCAGTGATTGAGCATCTGCCTTTGACTCGGGTCATGATCCCGGGGTCCTGGGATCGAGTCCCACATTGGGCTCCCCGCGGGGAGCCTGCTCCTCCCTCTGCCTATGTCTCTGCCTCTCTCTCTCTCTGTGTGTGTCTCATGAATAAATAAATAACATCTTTTAAAAATAATAATAATTCTCTTCTGAGGACATGCAGACCCTGTCCTCGCCCGCGGGCCTCAGTGGGCTGCTCTCTCTGCCGCGACGAGCCAGCCCTCCCTCCACGTCATTCCCTCCAGTGTTCCTGATCTGACAAATGCATCTGTTCTTTGGATTCTCTTTTGAACCAGTGAGAACATCTGCCTGGTTCGCTCCCTGATTCATGAGTTAAATAAAATCTTTAATGCATATGCATAGTCCCATCTGTATGAGAAGCAGGATTTTACCTTTCTTTGAAAATTATTTTTAACGGTCTTCTGAAAGGGTCTAGATGTAGACAAAAATGTTCCTGTTTACTATCGATGCCTGTGTTTGGTAGATTCCCAGGCACAGGCTGTATTAGCTTGCTAGGGCTGCCGTGACGAAACACCACAGACGAGGAGGTCTAAACAGCAGATGTTTATCCTCCCAACATTCTGGAGGCCGGTGGTCAGAGATCAGGGTGTGGGCAGGGTTGATGCCTCCTCGCCTCACCTCGCCTCGCCCTGTAGACAGCCAGCTTCTCCCTGTGCCCTCGTATGGTCGTCCCTCTGTGTCTGTGTCCTGGTCTCCTCTTTTGTAAGGACGCCAGTTATACTGGATCAGGGCCCCCCGAGGTGACCTCATTTTCCCTGAATCACCTCTTTCAAGGCCCTGTCTCCAAGTACAGTCATATTCGGAGGTGCTGGGGATTAGGACTCACACCTGAATTTGGCGGGGACACAGGTCAGCCCGTGACATAGAGCAAGAGACAGGGTGGGCCGGGGGCCGGGGCACGGAGAGGTGGCCGGGAGCCCTGCTGGCTGAGCAGCCGAGGCAGCCGCCCTCACACCCCCAGGGCCTGGCACCAATACTGCGCTGGGTGACCCAGTTCATCAGTCTGCCTGTGATTCCCAAACCGGAGACGGAATGAGTGCAAGACTGGGGACACACAAGTCCAACTGCTAAAGGGACCATTACACTCTTGGTCTCCCCAGTTCTCAAATGGCCAAGAGATTTTCTCAGGGCCCTCGGCTGTCAACTGCCCGACCCTTCGACTGTAGGAAGGAAGGCAGAGAGAATGGACTCTGGGCTCTGAGGACAGACGCCTCCTCCTGCTGCTGGCTGACCTCCTGGTGCTGCTTTGGCCGCAGGGTTTTCCAAACAATCGTGGCCACGGAACCGTTAATCCATAACAGGCCACGTGGAAGCCCAACCCACAGAGCAGAAGGATCTAGACGCTCCAGCTCAGGGAGCCTGGGGGCCAGAGCCCTGAGTGCAAGGCCCCTCGCCACTGTCCCCACAGCTGTGGGCCCCCCGAGGGGGCTCGTTGAGACCCTGGGGGACTCCAAGGACAATAGTGGGGAACCCACCGGTCTGAGCGACAGAAGAGACTGTCTGGCACTGCGTTTCCTGCCTTTTGGGCTCCTCTACGTGAACACAGGACAGTTCCATCATTTCGTTGTTCGTTATCAAGACCTGCCTTGCTCCCCAAAAACTAGAAGTACAAATAAATTTTTGTACTTCTGAAATATATACAAGGAGAAATAGAGGCAGGGGATAAGGTGAAACCAGGGGTGTGGTGGTTCTATAGAAACGTAGGACTTTATGTTTGTGTCTGCCCCAAAGTCATATGGTAAAGCCCTGACCCCAGTGAGGCTGTGTTTGAAGATGGGGCCTCTACCGACGTGACTGAGCTTTATTTTTTTTTTAATTTTTTTATTGGAGTTCAATTTGCCAACACATAGCATAACACCCAGTGCTCATCCCATCAAGTGCCCCCCTCAGTGCCCGTCACCCAGTCACCCCCACCCCCCCGCCCACCTCCCTTTCCACCACCCCTTGTTCGTTTCCCAGAGTTAGGAGTCTCTCATGTTCTGCATGACTGAGCTTTAAAGGGTCATAAGGGAGGGCCCCTGATCTGCTAGGACTAGTGTCCTTGTAAGAAGACACACCAGAGAGCCCCGCTCCCCGCCCCGACGCGCACCAAGGAAGGGCTGCGCACATAGCAGGCAGGAAGGCAGCTCGTCCCACGAAAAATTACGTAGAAGTCCTAACCCTCAGCACCTCAGTCTCTGATTTATTTTTTTAGATTTTTATGTATTATTTGAGAGAGAGAGAGAGAGAGCACAAGCAGGGGGAGGGACAGAGGGAGAAGCAGACTCCCTGCTGAGCAGGGAGCCCGATGCGGGACTCGATCCCAGGACCCCGAGATCATGACGTGAGCCGAAGGCAGATGCTTCACCGGCTGAGCCACCCAGGCGCCTCTCTCTGATCTTATTTGGAAATAGGGCTGTTCAGATACAAGAAGTCAAGTCAGGATAAGGCCATAGTGGAGTCGGGTAGGCCCGACCCACAGCCAGCATGCCCCGCATCGCCGTGAAACGGAGAAGTTTGGACACAGACACACACAGGGAGGACACCGTGTGAAGACTGGGGTTGTGCTGCCACAAACCAGGACGGGGCCAGAGGCTGGGAGGGAAGCGTGGAACACATGCTTCTCCGCACCTTCAGAGAGGGCACAGCCCTGCGCCGCCCGGATCTAGCGCTTCTGGCTCCTGGCCTCCAGGACTGCGGAGACGGTCCATTTCTGCTGTTTAAGCCCGTCCATTTCTGGTACTTTGTTCTGGCGGGCTGAGGAGTACCCGCATGGTCCTGCCACTTAACCACGAGCCTCACCTTCAGCCATGAGATTCCTGGCGGCCAAAGCAAAGAAGGAATCTGTTACTGGAATCTGAGTGTTTCTTGTGCGCAAAGCGGGCCGCCTCAGTGGAAGTGCTAGGTCCGGGGCGCTCAGAGCAGTGCCTGGCACCCAGGAGGTGCCTAAAAATAAATGCTCCCTGACATCTTTCGTATTTTTCATTTCTCTTATTTTTCATTTTTTTTCCCTCAAATATCATCACTTTGGAAAATGGTAGACCAGAAGCTGACGAAGTTCCCCTCCAGCCCTGTGGTTTTAGATTTTATAACTGTCTTCCAGCGGCTAATGTCGTTTTCACTCCAGAGAAATAGCTGATAGGGGATCCATACGGGCTGTGGGCCCAGGCCAAGTCACAGGGCCGGGCATAGCCAGGCTTCCCAGGCACGTGTGACGTGACGGTCCCTGGGGTTTGAGGTTGTGGCCGGCCAGGTCAGCCACAGGGAGAGGGTCGGGAGGCACCCACGTCTTCTCACTTGGCTGACGGAAGGGTCCTCAAGTAATTTGTGTTCCCTCCGCTTCCTGCTGTGCCACCTCGGGAAAAGTGCACGCTCTCTCTGGGCCGTGTTTCTTCCTTTTTTTAAAAAAAATTTTTTTATTTATTTTATGATAGTCACACAGAGAGAGAGAGAGAGAAAGAGGCAGAGACACAGGCAGAGGGAGAAGCAGGCTCCATGCACCGGGAGCCCGACGTGGGATTCGATCCCGGGTCTCCAGGATCGCGCCCTGGGCCAAAGGCAGGCGCCAAACCGCTGCGCCACCCAGGGATCCCCCGTGTTTCTTCCTTTATGAAGTGATGGGGTTGGAGCATCAGAGGTGTCCAGGGTATCCCGTGCTCGCCCAGCCCCACCTGCCCATTGATCGACCCCTGGGTTCACGCTGGCTCCAGGATCCTTCTCAACACCCGGCTCCAAACAACGCCAACCAGTCCAGCCACAAGAGGAAGGTCTTTGATAACCCAGAGGAAATAATCCCCCAAAGCCCCTTCAGGGCGTGCATGCTCTCAAATTTCCTCATTTCTGTTGGGGCCCCCCCAGGCCCTGGCTCTTCTTAGCCTCTGTGCTTTTGTTCTCACAGTCTGGAGGGTCTCGGAGGTGGTCCCTGGGGTCGGGTGTCCATCTCTCGCTGGGTTGTGCCTCCGCCGAGCAGACGTGTGTGGGGGCGCCTCTCTGCAGGGCACAGACCCAGATGGGCCGTCTTGATGAGGAAACAGAACCACGCTCACCCTCTGGTCCCTCCACCCACGCCACGTACGCGCACTGGCGCTGGCAGCATAGTAAGAGCCCAGAAATAGTTGCCGATACTGTCACACGAACGGACCCGGGCTCGTAGCCATTAGGATGGCTACTCTCAGAAAAAATGAAATGACCAACAGTGCTGAGGTTGCAAAGGAATCAGAGCCCCGTGCACTGTGGGGGGGTCCCCACCGGGGACCACGGCATGGCGGCTCTTCAACAAACTTAAAAATCAAAATTATCACCTAATGTCTGAAAAAACTACAAATGTATCTGGTGAACCCACTCCCAGGGATGCGTCCGAAAGAGCTGAAGTTTGGGTCTCGAGAGAGTTGCACGCCCGTGTTCAAAGCAGCGCTATTCAGGATGGGCCACCAGGTGGAAACAACCCAAGTGTCTGTCCACGGATGGGAGACGCGACGCCTGGCACGTCCACTCGGGGGGATGTTGTTTGGCCTGAAACTAAGGAAGGAAATCTTGTGGACGCCACCACGTGGGTGAGCCCTGCGTATGACTCCACTTAGCTGAGGTGCCTGGAGGAGGGCCGGAAAGCAGAGTGGTGGGCCCCAGGGCTGGGGGGCGCGGTGAGGTGGGGACAGTCGTTGTAATGGGGACGGAGTTGCAGTTTTGCAAGAGGAAAAAGTTCTGGAGGTGCAAAGTGATGACGGTGGCACCACCACACCTAGCAGTGGTTAAAGACAATAAAGTGTACGTTATGTATTTTTACCATAGTTCTAAAAAAAAAGAGAGAGAGAAGCACACAAAAAAACGGGGCACCTGAGTGGCTCAGTCAGTGGCTCAATCTGACTCCTGACTTCGGCTCAGGTCATGATCTCAGGATTGAGGCGACATGGAGCCCCAGCTCGGGCTGCGCGCTCAGTACCGAGTCGGCTGAGATACTCTCTGTCTCTCTCTCTCTGTCTCGCTCTCTCTCTCCCCTTCCACCCCCTAAAAAACTAAAGAGAAAAGCACTTATGAAAAATGAATAGTTCTGGACTTTAGACAAGGTCTTTGTGGGAACGGGGTGATTGGCCTGGGGAAAGGGCTCGGCCCCCGAGCCTGGCAAGCACCCCGAGGCCGGGCAGAGAAGGGCTTTCTTCTACAGGCTGGAAAGGAGCAGTGTGGGGTGTGATGGTCGTGGCGGTGGAGGAAGGGCCCGTAGGTCGGAGGCCGTGGTTCCGGGCACCTACCGTCCGCCAGGCTTTCTCAGGAGGCCGCCGCCCGGCCCCGCACACCGGGCCAGGCTGAGAGCGAGCCTGCCGAGAGGAGAGAGGCTTTGTCCCCGTCTGGTCCGGTCAGATTAGGGGACACGCTTGGACCTTAAGGGACAGACTGGCCGGTGGGGACAAACCGTTCCGCTAACCTTTCATGCACAAAGAGTGGGAATTGGTTGGTTTGTCACTGGCCTTGTCACAGTAAACAAGGGGACGTCTGTGAGTCAGACCTGAGTCACACGGGAAGGCTGGTGCTTTGCAGCAAGCTGTTTTTCCAGAACACAAAACGGTGGGAGGATTTCTAAATCCTTGCTATTTTCTGGGAGCACAGGGCTCAGGTGAAATGCAACAGCGCAGATTGGAATAGGATGGAACCGGGACGTGCTGTGGAGACGTGCTGCCCTAGGTGTCTGTCCGCGGCGCGGAGCGGACCCTCGGTAACAGTCGCCGCGTGGCAGGATGCAGGCGTGGGCTGGTGGCAGGCGATGAGAGCGTCGGAGGGGCCTGAGGAGGTGGGGTCCGAGGTGCTGCGCTGGGGGCCCGAGGCGCGGGTGGCCCTCGTACGCCTCACAACAGCAAAACAGTTACGAGGGGAGGGAGGGCCGGAGAGCCGGGGTTCGTTGGGTGCACATGATGTGCGGGGTGCTCTGGACAGTCCCACGGGGAAGGCAGAAAGCTCTAGTTATCCCGAGCAGAGGAGGCTCGGGACAAGGACAGAACTGCTCCCAAAACTGCTGAAAGGTGGCAAAGACGGGATGCCGGGCCCTGCTCTGGCACCGCCTCTCCTGGGACCCCCTCCACTCTGTGCTGCCCTCCCCCCTGCTGGTGCCCGCGCTGATGCCAGGCTCCGGCAGCCGCAGGCTAGCACCCCCGGGGCGGCCTCGTGTGCCCTGCAACGGCCCCGGCAAGCCGCCTGGCATCTCCTGGAAACACCCCAGAGGATGCGAGTGCGGCATCCGAGCTCTCCAAACAGACCTCCCACCCGTACAGACAAAATGCTGGCAGGCCGGGCTCCCACCCAGCTGCACCCCGATCAGAGACGGGCTCCACGCATCAGCCTGGCTCCCCGCGGGCTCAGGCCGAGAAGCAGGACGAGGCCTGGGGTGGTGGCTGAGACGCTGACCCTTCCCGGAGCCCTGGCCTGTCACCCGGCGGAGAGGGACAGTTCTTCCAGGCCCATCTGGGACCTGCTTTAGGATACCTGCCCCGGTGCCGTCATCACTCACCGCTCCCTGCACCTCCTTGCTCCCTGGTTCGGGGGGACACCGGAGAGCGGGGTCTGCACGCTGCCCACTGTGACCCCCACCTCCCTGGCTCCTGCCCGGCGCCCTGGGGTCCTGTTCACGGTGATAGATACGAATGTGCTAGAACAAAGGGCTCCGGAACCAGTCAGGCGAAGGTGCAGGCAGAGGTTCCCGAGGGAGCCAGTCTCTGCCCCACAGGCATGTGGGTGTCATGCAGCCACACTGAACACACGAGCGAGTGTTCAAGCCGCGTGAAAAGGACGGTGGGCTGGGAAGACCCCCCGCGGAGGCCCACGGCCCAGGCCCTCGTCCACAATGCCCAGAGCAGTTCCAAAAACAGACACGATGGCCCGTGAGCTCCTGCTGCTTGGGAAGCAGGTTCATACAGGGAGACCCTCTTGTATAAGGGGTCATCGCCATACACTTGCCTCACCGCTGTTGCTCATTAAACTCGATTTTTGAGATACGGCTTCCTCGTGGTGGGAGCCCAAGGACAACCCCCCGCGGCAAGGAAGGCTCCTCAGACAGCTTCCTCTCCCACGGGCGGGCCAGTGGGGCTACCGGGTTTTTGTTTTTGTTTTTGTTTTAAGATTTTCTTTATTTATTCATGAGAGACACAGAGACACAGAGAGAGGCAGAGACACAGGCAGAGGGAGAAGCAGGCTCCCCGCAGGGAGCCCGATGTGGGACTCAATCCCAGGACCTGGGATCATGCCCTGAGCCCAAGGCAGATGCTCAGCTGCTGAGCCACCCAGGTGCACCAAGAATCAGAGTTTTATTTATTTATTTTTAAAGATTTCTTATTTATTTATTCATAAGACACAGAGAAAGAGAGGCAGAGACACAGGCAGAGGGAGAAAGCAGGCTCCCTGCAGGGAGCCTGATGTGGGACTCGATCCCAGGACCAAGGATCACGCCCTGGGCCAAAGGGCTCAACCACTGAGCCACCCAGCGGTCCCTCTACCAGGTGTTCTTAAAGTGAGCCCTGCCCCAGGCCCCCAGGAGGGGGTGCGGGCACCGCAGGCGTGTTGCACGAGCAGCCACGGCCAGGGCCAGTACAAGCAAGTTTCTGCCCCGTCCAAGCTCAAGTTCACCCTCAGCCATGAAATGCCCCCCGCATGGCTGACACCCATGTCCTCTGTGGGCACTTGTGTGGGTTCCTGGGGGGACCCGCCTCATCCCCACCACCCTAGTCCCCGGAGCCCATGGCTGCGGGCAACACCGGTTCGGGCCCTAGCCCCCAACAGGCCACCCTGCACAGATGCTGTCTGCGAGAGCCCCATGGCCAGCTGCACGGGGTCCCCGACAAGTCCAGGCCCTCACCCCCAGAGACTGTAAATACCACCGTGTAGAGCAGAAGGGACTTTGCAGATGTGATGAAATTAAGGATCTTGAGGTGCAGAGGCTGTCGGGGATTACATGGCTGGGCCCTATCTGTCATCACAGGGATCTTTACAAGAGGGGGGCAGAGGCTGCTGCAGGCCCGGTTCTGGGGTCGTGAGGCTGCTCTTGGGGAAGTTCCGGATTTGTGGGAAGAGCCAAGTGGCAAACAAGGAGCAAGGTATTTTCAGAGAAGGACAGGGTGGCACAGTCAGCTCAGAGACAGCTGGTGTGGGGATGAGGTAGGAGGTCAGGGTGCCAGGTCCTGAGCCCCGTGCGTGTGCGTGAGGACACGTGTGCACACATGCATAAGGTACTCACCTACGCATTAGCTCAAATCAAGTATGACAGGCAGGCGGGATCACACGCAGGCTTTGGCTGCACAGATACCCTTCCCACAAGGGACTGGAACACTCTTGCAAGAATCCGGGGTGTTTCTCTGCCTTCCCCAGGGGGCTGTTGCCATTTGTTCATTTATTGTCAGTCAATAAATAGCTCTAAACACTCTCTACTCTGATTTTGCCGTCAGTCACCTCATTTGAGCTCTGTAACCCTCCCCCTCCCAGGCCACGATGCCCACCAACTGGCAGGACTCCCCCGCAGGACAGCCTCGCCTGCTCAGGAGGGAGCCACCCCATTGCAAGGGAGGTCTCCTTGCTAGGCATCCCCTGACGCCCCAGGGGAGAAGGATCACCTGGCAGTTGGCAGGTGCCACCCCCAAGAGTCAGAATCACCTGGTCCAGGAGGGGGCCCTGGGAGTGTGTGGCCACAGCCTGTTTCCTGGTGATTCTCAGAGTTTCGGAGACGCTGCATTCCCGTCGAGCTCCTGCGCACGCAGCTACCTGGGGTGGGTTAGACGCAGAGTGGAATCCAGCAGCTCAGGGTGGGCCGCAGTCGGCATTCCCAGCCAGCTCCCGGGTGGCACTGCCGGTGCAGAGAGCGTGCCCGAGCAGCGAGGCGCCACAGGACTGGCCTCCCTCGCCACCTCGGATGCCCCCTGCGCCCAGTGACAACTGCTTCCCGCTGCGCCCTTCCTGGGAGCAGGGAACATCCGAAGGGCTTCACGCACAATGTCTTGTTCAATGAATAGTAGCCTCCTTTTACAAATGGGGAAACTGAGGCATGGAACGTTAGGGACTTGCCAAGGGGTAGTTGGGGCTCAGACCGTGCAGAGTGGGAGTGTGAACCCTGGCAGTCTGACGCTGGAGCCCACGCTCAGAACAGCAACGCGGGAAAGGACTAACATTTTCTGGGTGACTACCGTGTGTCGGAGGGGTGTCCTGTCCTGTAATCCGCATCGCAGCGCCACGGTGCACCTGTTAGTGACCTCAGTTGACAGAAGAGGGCACTGAGGCACGGGAACTTACCAACTGGCCCCAAGTCGTCAGTCAGCTCCAGGAGGCAGGGCTGGGCTCAACGTCTTCGTGACGTCTCTGCAGCCCCCTGCACGTGGTGCCCCATGGAGGCCGGAGGTCTGAGATCAGTCAAGGCGCGCGGGGCTGCGCGCTGGCTCACGGCTCCAGGGGGGGAGCCTTCCTGGCCTCGTCCAGCGTCTGGTGGCTCTGGCTGCACCACTCCGATCCCTCCATTGGCACATGGTCTTCTGCCCTGTGTCTGTCTTTTCTCCTCTTCTTACAAGGTCCATATTGGGTTAGGGCCACGTCCCTGCGTGACCTCATCTTAACCGATGATGTCTGCAAAGACCCTGTTTCCAAATGGCGCCAGGTTCTGAGGATCCCGGTGGATGGAAGTTTCGGGGGGGACGCTATTCCGCCCAGTGCAAGCCGTCCATCTGGTCTTGACCCCAGGCTCTAGCACAACAGGAGAAGACAGGAGAGGCTGCGGGAGCCACCAGCAGTCCCCGCAGCGCCCAGAGTGCAGTCATGTGTGGGGCCAGCTGGGCAATTCTGTCCCGACAAAACAGGGACACTGCCTCTCGGTGACTTCACTGACCTTTCTCCAATCCCCTCCACGCTTTTCTCCCTCATCTCTGGTCGGAGACTCCTAGGCTGTTGCTCATAAGAAGTCAGAAGCAGGGCAGCCCAGGTGGCTCAGCGGTTTAGCGTTGCCTTTAGTCCAGGGCGTGATCCTGGAGTCCCGGGATCGAGTCCCACGTTGGGCTCCCTGCATGGAGCCTGCTTCTCCCTCTGCCTGTGTCTCTGCCTCTCTCTATATATGTGTCTCTCATGAATAAATAAATAAAATCTTAAAAAAAAAAAAAAAGGAAGTCAGAAGCAAAGGGTAGCCAGTGGCTCCAAGGCAGGAAATGTTGCTAGTTAACAAGCCTGGAAGTGTGTCCATCGCCCTGGTGGCCAAACAAATATGATGATACTGGATGTCATTTCTTGCCTTTCAAATTACTTAAAGTTTTGCCTTTCTTTCTTTCTTTCTTTTCTTTCTTTCTTTCTTTCTTTCTTTCTTTCTTTCTTTCCTTTCTTTCTTCTTTCTTTCTTTTCTTCTTTCTTTCTCTTCTCTCTCTTTCTTTCTTTCTTCTCTTCTCTCTTTCTTTCTTTCTTTCTTTCTTCTCTCTCTCTCTCTCTCTCTCTCTCTCTTTTTCTTTCTATGGTAATCGCCAGTCCTGGCAAGGATATGTTGAAACAGTGACTTTCATGGGATGCTCATGGCCCCCTTTAGGAAGTAACTTGATAACATTTCCCAAGAACTGCCAGGAGAGTTGTTCCATTTCAATTCAGTGACTCCGCTTCTAAAATTCTCTCCTAAGGACATAATCAGAGATGTGGTCAAATTTTCCATACGAAGATGTTATTACAGCATTTAGAAAACCGTGGTAAAGAATAAATTGGGACTAGCTTCAATGACTAACCAGAAGAGACTGATCAAGTAAACAACAGCCTGTCAGCCTGGTAGAAAATGTTTACAGAGAGTCTGTACTAACGTAGAAGAGCGCCGAGGTGGGTGAAACGAGATATGTGAGTGCTGTCCGGCAGGACCACGACTGTGTACAAAGATGCCCACAAGGCAAGGACTTGGGAGGCTAGTGACAGTGAACATCCACATCTCTCTAGAAGAGGAAAAACCCTAGTATGACAGGGGGACTGTCTCTGGGACCAAGGGGTCCCCAGCAGGGCGGGAGGTAGCAGCCTAGAAATTATCCCCAAGGACCAGGAACACTCGAGGGCCACCCCGGTCCCCACACCTCCCCTCTGAGGTTCTGACCCCCTCCCTCCTTCCATCCTCCACGCTGCAGGCAGAGCCATCTTTCCAAAATGCAATCCAGTCATCCCTCCCATCTGTCATGCCACAAACCCTTCCGTACATAGCTCCTCACAGGATAAATCCAAACCTAGATGGGAAGGCCAGGTTCTTTGCAGTCCGCTAACCTGTGTTCGCAGCCTCCTCCTTCCCCGCCAGCCACAGGCCATGCGCTTGCATTGCTCTGCACCTTTGCCGATGCCCTTCCCTCGGCCCCCAATCCACTGCTTGCTTATTTACTCCTAGGAAACTCCTACACATCTGCCAAAACCCAGATCCGTTCCCATCACCTTTCTCTGACTCTCCCCAGGTGAGTTGGATTTCCCCCCCTTGCTTCTGCAACCTTCTGTACCACCCCCATCCCAGCCATCACCGGCTTCCACCGTAAGGATTCATTTGGCGTCCTTTCTCCTCCAGGCTGAGCACCTGAAGCACAGGGACCCTCACTTCTTCACCAGGGCCCAGCATGGAGCCAGCCCGTACTAAAGACCCACTAAACGTTTGTTGAATGGCGATTACATAGCTTGGCTGACCAAGTTCCAGATCAATTTACTCATTGGAATGACTATCACAAGTAGGAAGACGGACCCTCATTTAATCCCCTGGGAAGCCAAGACTGGCAGGGTTTAAGAATCTGGGGAAGACAGCGGAATCCGAGGAGGGCAGAGCTGTGTCATCTGAACCCAAGGAGCTCGAGCTATTTATCCAATACCTGTATCTGCTTCCCGGGGCCACCAAAACGAAGTGCCACAAACCAGGGGGCTGGAAACAACAGAAAGTTGTCCTCCCACAGTTCTGGAGGCCACAGGTCCGAAATCCAGGGGTTTTCCAGGGCTGAGCTTTCTCCAAAGGCCCTTGACGAGAATCCTTTTGTCTCTTCCAGCTCCTGGTGGCTCCCGGTGGCTCCCGGTGATCCTTGGCTCGTGGCCACATCTCTCCCGTCTCTGCCTCCACTTTGCGTGCCTCATCTGTCCTTCCTCTGAGCGTCTCAGATAAGGACGCCGACCGTGGATTGAGAGCCATCCCAGGTCATTCCACCTGCAAAGCCTCTTTTTTCCAAATAAGATCTCATTTCCAGGTTCTGAGAGGTTAGGATGTGGGCGGCTTTTGGGGAGCCACCTTGCAATTGGTGACATATACCCACAGCCACTGTGTTTATGATTTGTTTTAATTCATTTCTTTTCTGTGCAATAGATTTCATTTTAACCCAATCCAGTTTTATCAGCATTGACATACCTGCGGCGGACCAGGCCTGATAGAGCCCCAGAGAGGAGCCATGTGGGCCCCTCCCTATGAAGGGTCCCCCCTCCTACAAAAGGGGCTGCAGGCAGGGGCAGCTGACCCTCCCCGTGGGCCTGGGATTGGGGTGGGGTTGCCAGAAGAGGTGACCCTTGAGCCCAGTCGGGTAGATGAGAAGAAGCAGCCAGGGGACCAGCTTGTCCGGGCACTGTGCTGTGAAGAACCCAGGTGGCGCGCCCTAGCAGAGTCCCCACCAGACTCCTGGAGGAAGTGCAGGCGCCCCGGTCACGGAGGGCCCCCCGGAGGCTGGGAGCTGGGCTCCATGAAGTGGACCGAGTAGCCCCAGGGGCTCGAGGGGCCCTCCTCCCTTCCCACCCGCGCCCACCACGGGCTCCCCAGGACGCAGCACAGGCTCAGCTCCCTTCCTCTGGTCCTAACGGAAGCCCTCGGGCTGTGGCTGCTTGGTGGTGCCCTTGGGGCCTCCCCAGGACGGGGACGCTGGCGCTCCTTACAATGAAGAAAAGTGGACCCCCAGCACGCAGCGGTGCCCACCGCCTGCTCCCACTGGCCGTCCTGCATATGTGAGCTATTTTAAAGGTCTTCTCATTTCTTCCCTCCTTCCCTATGCTCCCCCCGGGGCCTCTGTGATCTAGAAAAGACCATCCAATGAGACGAAGGGTGAACACGTAACTGTGTCCCTGCCTTTGGGTGAATCCCATCCCTGAGATCCTATTCCCTCAGCATTAATGTGGCTCTTCCCAAGAGCGCCAAGTTCACGGGGACCCCCTGCACCCCCTCCACCCTGAGCTCCTGGGCTCCAGATCCCGGAGGGTCCTCTGTGAGTTGCTGGAAGGTAGAACCACGTCCCCACGCACACTGGATTCACTGTCCCTCCACACTGGCCCCAGCCTCCAGCCTGCCCTGCTTCGGGCTCCCACATCAGGCGCCCCCTCATTCCCGGACCTGCGGAGATCTTTCTCACCCCGACAGGTGTGCTCCTCGGGGCTCTGTGCTCGGCTCTCCTGCTTCCTTCTGTGCCTCCCCTGGCTCACCTGTGAAATGGGGATAATGATCACCTTTACTTCATTGGGCTTTTTAAAAAAAATTTAAAATAACATCAAATTTACCATTCCAACCATTTTTAAGTGTGCAATTCAGTGGCATGAAGCACATTCACACTGGTGTGCAACCATCACCACCATCTCCAGAACTTTCTCATCTTCCGACACTGAAACTCTGTCCTCATTAAATTGTTCACTCCACGAGCCCCTGCACCCACCGCCTCCCCTCCGTGTCTATGAATTCGACTGCTCTGGGGCCCTCACGTAAGTGGAACCGTCCGGTATTTATCCTTAAGTGATCGGCTCATTTCGTTTAGCATCATCGATGTTGTAGCAAGTGTTAGAACTTCCTTTTTGAGGCTGAGCCACACTCATTGTCCAGAGAGACCACAATTCATATTATCTGTTCACCTGTCGATGAACACTTGGGCCTTTTCCCCCTCTTGGCTCGCGGAAAGAGGGCTGCTATGAACGTTCATGTGCAAATATCTACTTGATCCTTTTCTTTTTTTCTTTATCAATTCTTTTGAGTAGAGAGACCCAGAAGTAGAATGAATGTATATCCAGGGGTAGGATTGCTGGGTCAAATGATAACTCTAACTTTTTGAGGAACCACCAGACTTTCCCACAGCGCCTGCCCCATTTTTCCTTATGCTCCGAGGGTTTTAGGTGAGAAGTGAAGTGGCAGGCAGAGCAGCCCTTAGCAAGGATGCAAGATCAACCAGTGTTGGCTCATTTCAGTGTCACCTGCCTGTTGCCTCCTGGGGCTCCCCACCCCCCCGGTGGAGCCGAGCTCCTTCACCTGCATCCAAGGCGCCCTCAGCCTGGCATCTCCAGCCGCCCCAGCACCTCCATCTGCCCTGGCTCCCCCTGAACTCTGGCTCTGTTGGGTGCCCCTGACTGGCACTTCTTCGAGGCACCTTGAGTCTTGATTTGTGCCCACTCCGCTGGCCAACCCACCTGCTTTGCTCATCAATATTGTTATGTGCCTTCTCCTATAGGGAGGTTGTCCAGACTCACTAAGTGTCCTCCTGGCCTTTTAGTGAATCCCTGAGGGTCTGAGAAGAATAGGAAGGAGGAAAAGGCCTCAGACCCTGAGGCTGGGAGCCTGGATATTTTATCCATCTCTTGACTCTGCCAAAGCCTCCCTCAGGATATGCTGCACCTGGTCCTTCTGTCCCAAAGCCCTCCATCAGGTGTGAAGTCAGGTATGAGTTCAGTGAATGAGTGAGTGAGCAAATACCTGTGTAGCCATCGGCATGCACTCTAGTCAAAGGCCCCCTCCCCTGTGTGTAGGGGTGCAGGGTGCTGGGGAGGCTCATAGCATGAAGCTGCCCTGTGGCCTCAGAAAGCTGAACTGCATTCTCCAGGGCTCACCTGGTGCCTGCTGAGATCTTGTGAGCATCAGAGGTCATGGGTGTGACCTTCTCTCTGGATGGCCCCCCTCGGATGGGCTAGTGAGGGGGACTCTTCCCCATCCTGGGATTGTCCCCCCGGAGCTTACAAAGGGGCACACAGCCCCAGCAGGCCCGCTGTCTACAGGCCCCAGGAGGGTAAGGCCAGGTGTCCCTTGAGCACACGCACCTACACACAGATGCAGAGGAGCACCTCACTCACCCAGAGAACTCCCCCTACATGGGACAGGCTACAAACCAGACTTGCCAAAAAAGAAAGAATGAGAAAGATTCTGGGTTTGAGCTTCCCAGACGGATACTGCAGTCTGGTTGACATTGCTTGTGGCCTCCCAGCTCCTCATAAAAAACCCTTACACTCTTGATATATAAGGGTTCACATCCCATGAACGTGGCCCAGTCTGGGCTCCCAGTCTTCAGCAGCTGCAGAGGGGTGATGGTGACCACGTCTGGAGTTTTCATTACCCGCAGGCGGGACCCTGAGCCATCAGTTCATTCCCATTCGTCCCTCCCACGGCCTCAGGAAGTGCAGAATTTGAGAGATGAGGAAACTGAAGCTCAGAGAGGTTAATTAACTTGCTCAAGATCACATAGCTAATAAATAGCAGCACTGAGATTTAAGCCCAGGCAGCTGGCTCCAGAGCCTACACTTTGACCTCCAGGCAACGGTGCCATCGAGGCTGAGGGGGCTGGTCTGAGAGCAGCAAGACCTGCTAGGGAAACTGAGGAACGGAAAAGCTATAAAGAGGAGATGAGGGCTGAAAAGGCTGGCGGTGTGGGGCTGTTTAGTGGAAGGACTATAGGCATGGGGGGTGCCTTCCTTCTTCTCTGCCCCCTCCCGCCCGGGTGTCCTGAGCCTCCCGTCCCGCCTAGGTCCCTGCAGCAGAGGGGAGCATCTTCCCTTCAGCCAAGCAGCCAGGGACAGTCTCTGGTGCTCCTGTGGTCCAGGCGTGCTGTGGCCTGGAGGGTGGGCTCCCCGCAGCGGCAGGTCAGCTGGCATCCTGGCCTCATCAGCAGGCCAGGCTCCGGGGCCTCCATGTCCCGTTAGAGACGCCAGGGGAGGCGCACCTAGCAGGGCAGCGGGTTGGTGCTTGCTGGGTGGATATGGCCTAGTTGCTGGACTCCTCGGTAGGAGTGTCTCAACTGAGAGGCCTGCTGTTGTGCAGCTGACGGCTCTCCAGCCCTGCAGCCTGTGGGCCTGGAGGCTTTGCCAAATACGGTCGGCCTCCCTGGTTTGCGGCGAGGTGGACCATTGGCCTCTTCTTCCTCGTGTAGGGTCGCCGTGAAACCTGCCTACTAGGCATCTGCAAAACGCCTTACCAACGTCTAGGGCAATAATCATTCTGAGCCAGAGTGCTGCCTGTCTGTGTCCCAAAGCCACCCTGAAGTTGACAGACACACTGAGAGACTGCCAGGGTGCCTGTAGGGTTTGGAAGCTCCCTGGAAGGTGGGCCATGGGGCCTATCAGACACGCCGCTATCCTGCGAGGGGTCGTGCGGGAGCCTCCCTGGTCTCACAGGGTAGGATCCGAGCTCTGGAAGAGAGCTGGGGCAGCCTCTGGAGCTGTGCCCTCTCTGATCTCAATATCCCCACATCCCTGAACGCCCAGGGGCTCCGGCCCCACACCACCCCTGAGGCCGCTCCAGAGGGTCATCCCTCCACCTCCCTCAGCTTCAGGCCACTCTTCCTCCTCCCCCTGGATGCCCTCCAGTCCTCCACCCTGAGGTGCCTGCCAAATCTGCAAGGCCCACCACATACCCTTGCTCTCTGAAATCTCCCCTGACTCAGGCATTCACGGTTCATGGTCCCCTCTGATGACACGCCCCTGAAATGTGCTCCCCCAGACACTGAGGGCCTGGAACACAGGGCTCATCTCTAGCCACACGACCCAGAAACTACGCCTGGAGCACAGCAGGCCCTCACGAAGTGCTGGACAAGTGTGTGCGTGAAGACGTGGGGTCATAAGCAACCAGGAGACTTTGCAGCCCCCTGGGGCCAGCGGGGTAATCCCAGCTCTGCCCTTCACTAGCGAAGGGGACACAGTCCCGGGACTTCACCTCTGCAAGCCTCTGTCTCTCCGGCTGAGAAGGGGGCACAGAGACTCTCTCCTGGGGTTGGTGGAGGGTGAAATGAAGGAGGCCTAAAGCATGCTGCGCAGAGCAGAGCCCAGGGCGGGCTCCCCTTCCAGGCAGGGTTGAGGCGTTTTGTCACCTGAGGTGGAAAAGTCACCTAATGAAGAGGTTTAGCCAAGGTTAAGAGCAGGGACTCTGCAGCCAGGCTGCCTGGGTCCCTGTGCTGCCACTTGCTCGCCGGCCAGTCACAGGTAGATAACTTCTGGGAGCCTCGGTGCTTCTCAGTAAAAGAGAGTTGACGACGGGTCCTTCCTGTTGGGTGTCAGAGAATCACACGGGCTCGTCTTAAATTAGGGGTTGAATGAAAGATTGAATCAGGGGTGCCTGGGGGCTCAGTCGGTGAAGCGTCTGCCTCTGGCTCAGGTCATGATCCTGGGGTCCTGGGATCGAGTCCTGCGTCCTCGTCCTCTCGTAGGGCTCCCTGCTCAGTGGGGAGCCTGCTGCTCCCTCTGCCTCTTCCCCCGCCCCACGTGTGCTCTCTCTCTCTCTCAAATAAATAAAATCTTAAAAAAAAAAGTTTAAATCATCTAGATTTTGTGAAGCACACAGAACAGCACCCAGTTGGAAGGCATGCCACCCGAGCGCTGCTGAACACATCCCCTGCAGGAGGGCTGTCCCCCGGGATGACCCCCATGCCATCTTTGTCGTCCTGGGGTGGGACTCCTCCACCGGCTCTGCCGGCCCCCCGGGGAGGGAAGACCTGCATCTCTGTATGGGGGACTTTGCTGCGCAGCTCACAGAAGTGGGCTGAGCCCCTTGCTCAGGCTGGAGTCCAAACGCCAGGTTTATGGTTTATGGGCCCTATTTTTTTAAAAAACTTTTATTTATTTATTCATGAGAGACACACAGAGAGAGAGAGCACTCGAGAGGCAGAGACACAGGCAGAGGGAGAAGCAGGCTCCATGCAGGGAGCCCGATGCGGGACTCGATCCTGGGACACCAGGATCATGCCCTGGGCTGAAGGCAGGCACTAAACCGCCGAGCCACCCAGGGATCCCTTATGGGCCCTATTTATCGTCCGTGAGGGAACAGCTCAGGGATGCCACCCAGGGCAGAGGCAGGGTGAGTGGGAGCCACGGGACCTCAGCCTTGGCCCGCAGATGCGTGTGCAGGAAGGAGGATGCTGAACGGCGAAGGGGGAGATTTTGACAGGGGCTGCTCCCCCACCCACACACCCCGCGCGCCGCGAACCTTCCAGCTCTCTTCTCCTGTCCCATTTCCATGACAGTTTTCCCAGATCCTGCCCACTCCCCGGAGCATAAAGCAAAACGTCAAAGGGATGTGAATTCAAAACCCACTTTCACTTGCATGCTGCTGTGTGACCTTGGCCAAGTCACTTACCCTCTCTGGACAGCTTCCTCTTCAGAGCAGGGGGGGATGATGACACTTCCCAAAAAGGAGCACTGAGGGGATTCGGTGGGTCGGGGGGACACGGTGATGGTGCCCTCTCAGAAGCGGTTTGCCTCCTCAGACCTCCCGGCCTCTTCACCCACGTGGGCCACCTCCGCCTCAGACCAGGCTGACATGCGCAGGCCAGGTCCTCATGTCAGGATCCCGCCCACCTTGTTGCATTCCCCGCAGCACCCTGCTGTGCCCAGCAAGTGCTTGGGATCGTCGCACCTGTCAGCGTGGGCTCCCCACAACGGGGCTTTTGGAATTCTTTGACCAGAAGCAGTGAATGTCTGTAGACATGCTGAGGGGCCCCCGGCGGGAGGTGTGGGGGAGGCTGGGATCATGGGGGCCGGGCCGGGGGTGCAGCCAGCCCCCCAGTGGTGGGGCAGCTGTCAGGTTAACACAGGTGGGGGAGAGCAGGTGCTCACCAGGCACCGGCGACACAGCTGTGCGCAGGGCCAGCGCCCCGCCCACTTAGGCCATTGGGCTGAACCCCTGCATCCTCGGGATGCTGCCTTATTTGGCAGAAAGGTCTTTGCAGATGGGATTAAGGTAAGGGTTTCCAGGCGAGATAATCTCGGATAATCCAGGTGGATTCTAAATCCAGGAACCACTGTCCTCACCGCAAGGAGATGACAGGGAGAGGGAGGCAGAGCCTGAGTGCCCCTGCCCTGGAGCTTTCGGAGGAAGCACAGCCCCACTGACACCCCGACTCGGGGCCCTGGGCCCTCAGACTGGGAGAGAGCAGGTCCCTGTCCTTGTAAGCATCCCCACCTTGCGGCATTTGTCATCACAGCCTCAGGAAGCCAATGCCCGCGCTTTGTGATGCTGCACGAACCCCTAACTCTTACGTGTTTCAGCTTCCTCCCTTACACAATCATCTCAAGGATTAACCAAAGTATTTAGGCTGAATCATATTAAATTGCCATTTTTACAAGTCAGAAATAATTGGATGTTGGTGGCTTCATTTCAGTCAACCTACTGATCCGTGCAAAGCACCTAGAACAGCATCTGGCAAGAAGCGAGTGCTCAGCAAACATGGGGACACACCCTCAGGGCAAGAAGAGATTACGTGTCAACTGAGGCTGGCAGGGCCCATGTCTTGGGGTGGAGCGGCATTCATGCTGGGCTCCGAGGGACAGCTAGGAGCTAAGATGAAAATGGGGCTGCTTGGGGAACCCACCCCCCTCCCGGGAGGTGGGGCAGGGAGAGAGACTGGCTCTGGCAGGTGCCAGTAGAGGACACAGGCAGCTCACCTGGGCAGAGGGGTGCAGGGGTGATGTGGCTTAAAATCACAGAAATTAATTTTCTTACAATTCTGGAGGTCAGAAATCCAAACCCAGTGTCAATGGGCCAAACTCGAGGTGTCAGCAGGGCTGTGCTCCATCTGGAGGCTCCAGGGGAGTCAGCTGCCAGAGCCACATGCCTCACAGTCCTTGGCTGGTGGCCCCTTCCTCCTTTTGCAAAAGTGGAAACTCACCGCCTTCTGTGTCAGATCGCCTGCAGCCTCCCTCTTCAAAGGACACCTGTGGTTATATGTGGAGTCTGCTCACATAACCCGGATAATCTTCCCATCTCGAGAGCCCCGGTGTAATCAGAACCACGTATGGTGACATGCACCAGTTCCAGGGATCAGGACCTGATGGGGGGAGCCATTATTAAACTGACCACAGCTCCCATTCTAGGTTCCTCCTGCCCACCTCTGCAGCTTGAGCTCCTCAACTTCCCACATGCTCCACCATGCCCTGCCAGTGGCCTTTTTCTTCTGGAATGCTCTTCTGCCTTCTACAGGGTTCCTCCTTCTGGAGACCCCAGGGGTAACCTCCCCAGTGGCATTTCCCTGGCTGTGCCTCCCTGGTGCCCCCAGAACAGTGCATCTGCACCCCTCACTCATAGCATCCAAACTCCCCCAAGTCTTTCCAGACCATCATGAGAAGGACACATCATAAACAAGCATGTGACCTTGAAGGTAGAAGGTTAGAAAGAAAAGGACAGGTCAGGTGAGAACAGTTGGAGGTGCTGAGAATGTCCAGGACAGACACAGGTCGGGGCAGAAGAAATGCACTTTCTGATGGTTGATATGGAAATTTGGAGCTAGCAGCAACTGAGGTCTCAGTATGTCCCAGCCACATGATGGCTCAAGTGTAGCCCTTGCAAGTTCCCTAAGAGGGAGAAACTGTCATCAGGTCCACTCTGTAGATGAGGACACTGAAACACAGAGAGTTCCAGTAATTTCCACAAGGTCATACAGCTAGCGACCTAGGGCAGTCTGGCTCCGGCAACAAGCATTGTCTGGCACGATGTCATAGAAAAGAGGACATGTGGGTGAGCCTGGAGCTCCAGAGCACAGACCCAGGCAGAAGCCAGAGCTCTGCAGAGGGGAGTGCCCAGGGAAATGGCTGCTAGAGTGACAGATGTGGGATCTCCCCAGGCTAGCCACGTGATCACTGTTGGTACACAGTAGCTATTATTGCCCATGACAAGCACAGTTGCCAACAGTAGGAAAATATGACATGATGGGTGAGCTGGGTGCCCAGTAAGATCCATACTCAAGAAACTGGGGTCATCTCCTAGGAAGGAGCACAACCAGAGGTCATCCTTCCAACTTGAGGATCCCCAACTTTATAGGACATACACAGACACCAGCAAGCACTGATCTCAGGGGAGCATTACTGTGCTTTAAGAGGGGAAGGAAGGTCTGGCAGCTGGAGCATTATTGGTTGGGGGAGAGAGAAAGAAGGTTCTAGCCAGACTGACCAAGAAAAAGGAGAGAAGACATATTATCAATGTGCAGAATGAAAGACAGCATGTCATACAATCTGACAGACATTAATAGGTAAAACAAATAACTCTGATCTCATAAATTCACCAATGTTTGATAAATTCTCATCCATTCACAGATGAAATGGACCAACATTTGAGATCTACAAACTACCAATTCATTCACAAAGAACCAAATCACCTGAAAGTCTTATATTTATCATAGATTTTCAATGTTTAAAATGTGGAACAAAGAAAATCCCAGGCCCAGATGGCTTCATTGGCTTATTTTACTAAACACATAAGGATGAAACAATTGTTCTTCAAGAAAACTGAAAAAGGAAAATACTTACCAACTCACTTTATAGGATCAGCATTACCTAATACAAATACTAGACAACATTACAAGTTAAAAACAGAAAACAAAAAGGTACAGACCAAGATCATTCATAGACATAGATGTGAATGTCAGCAAAACATTAGTAAGTCAGTTCCAGCAATATATAAAATGAATAATACTATATCATGACCAAGTCGGGTTTATCTGGGGAGTTCAAGGCTGGCTCAGCATTTGATAACCAATCACTATAACTCACCATGTTAAAGACTAAAAAGAAAAGCTACAAGATCACATCAACAGATGGTGAAAAATTTTTTTTACAAAAATCAATATCCATTCATGATTTTTTTAAAAAAAAACCCCAAACTGAAAACTGTTAGCAAACTAGGATAGAATAGAACTTCCTTAATTGGGAAAAGTGGTATCTCTAAAAATTCTATAGCTAACTCACACCTAATGGTAGAAAAATGAATGTTTTCCATGCTCAGAATGTGAAAAAGGCAAAGATATATACACTCACCATTTCTATTCAGCATCATAATGGAAGTCCTAGATAGTGCAATAAGATGAGAGAAAGAAACAAAAGGGCATATAGATTGGGAAGGAAGAAATAAAACTATCACTATTTACAGATGACATGTTTGTAGAAAAAGCCTCTAGAAAAAACAAGTAAACTTAGCAAGGCCACAGGATACAAGGTCAGTAATGAAAACTCAATCGTATTTCTGTGTTCTAAAAATAAACTATTTGAAACTAAAATGTAAAAAAAAAAGTACTATTTATAATTACTGTTCCCCAAAATAAATAATTAGGTAGTAACCAAGCAAAATATGTGCATGATCTGTATGTTAAAACTGTAAAAATACTAGTGAAAGAAGCCAAAGACTAAATAAATGGAAAGATATACTATACTCATGGATTAAAAGGGTCAATACTGCTCAGATGCCAATTTCCTCCAAATTGATACATAATTCATCCCAATCATAAACTGGGCAGGAGTTTTTGGTAGTTATTAACAAGCTGATTTAAAAGTCATACGGAAAAAGTTTATATGGAAAAGCAAAGTAACTAAAAACAGCCCAAACAACTTTGAAATAGAAGAATAAAGAATAAAGCTGGAGGCTGATGCTACCTGATTTAAGGACTGAAAACAATCAAAATATTGTAGTATTGGCTAAAGGACAGGCACATAGATCAGTGGAACAGAATAGAGTTCAGAAGTAGGTCCACAAATATATGGTCCCGTGATTTTTGTTTCTGGTAAATGCCTTATTGAGATATAATTCCTATACCATACAATTTACCCATTTAATTTTTTGAAAAGATTTATTTTTTTAAGATTTTATTTATTTATTCATGAGAGCCACACAGAGAGTGGCAGAGGCATAGGCAGAGGGAGAAGCAGGCTCCCCATAGGGAGCCCAATGCAGGACTCGATCCCAGGACCCTGGGATCATGACCTGAGTGAAAGGCAGATGCTCAACCACTGAGCAACCCAGGTGCCCCAAAAAGATTTCTTTATTTATTTTAGAGAGAGAGAACATAGACAGGAGGGGCAGAGGGGGAAGGAGAGAGAATCTCAAGCAGACTCCACTAAGCACGGAGAGTACAGAGGGCTTGATCCAAGGACTGTGAGATCACAACCCAGGCCAAAACCAAGAGTCAGACACTCAACCCACTGCACCTTCCAGGCACCCCCAATTTACCCATCTTGAAGCATGGTACAATTCAATGTTTTTCAGTATATTCTCAGAGTTGTGCAACCATTACCATAATCAGTTTTAAAACATTTTCATCACCCTCAAAAGAAACTCTGTACTCTCTGGCCAAGATCGTATCTCCCCGCTAACCCACACCTCAGGCAACCACTAATCTACAAATCTCTATAGATTTGCCTACTCTGGAAATTTCATGTAAATGGAATCATACAACAGGTGGTCTTCCAAGAACAGCCGCCTTCACTTAGCATAATGGTTTCAAGGTTCCTCCATATTGTAGCATGTAACCTTTGTTCCTTTTTATTGGTGAAGAATATTCTGTTGTGTGGATATACTGTATTTTATTTATCGATTCATCAGTTGATGAGCATTTGAGATGTTTATGCTTTTTATCTATTAAGAACAGTGCTGCTGCGTGCATTCATGTGCAAGTTTTTGTGTGGCCATGTGCTGCTATCCTCTTGGGTCTATACCAACGAGTACAATTGTTGGGTTGTATGGTAACTCAGTTCAACGTTTTAAGGAACCGCCAGACTGTTTTCCATGGAGGTGGTACCATTTCCCATTCCTACCAGCAGAGTGTGAGAGTCCAACTTCCCCACATTTGGGCCAACACTAGTCATTGTCTTTTTAATTATAACCATCCTCGTGGGTATACAGTGGTACCTCACTGTGGTTTTAATTTGCATTTCCCTGATGACTAGTGATGTTGAGCATCTTTTCATGTGCTTTTTGGCCATTTGTATATCTTCTTTGGAGAAATATCAATTCAGATCTTTTCTTCGCTTTTAATTGGGTTGTCTTTTATAATTGAGTTGTGAGAGTTCTTTATATATTCTAAATACAAGTCCCTTATCAGATATATAATTGATTTTGACAAAAGTACAAAGGCAATTCAATAGAGAAAAAATAATCTTTTCAGCATATTGTTGGAATAATTGGGCATCCTTATGCAAAAAAAACAAACCTCAACCTACACCTCACATCTTATACAAAAAAATTAACTCAAAATGGATTGTAGGCCCAAATGTAAAATGTAAAAAACCATCAAATGTTTAGAGAAATGCATAGGAGAAAATCTCTGTGGTGTCAGTTCAACAATGAATTATTAGGTAGCAACTCACAATAAGAAAAAAACATTGATAATTTATCTGTATCACAATTAGAAACTTTTGCTCTTTGAAAGACATGTCTAAGAAAATGAAAAGAAAAGCCACAGACTGGGAGAAAATATTTGCGAATCACACATCTAACAAAGGATTTTGTATCCAGAATACTAAAGAATTCTCAAAAGTTAACAATGAAAAAATAAGCAACCTAACTTTTAAAATGAGCAAAAATTTGAATGGACACTCCACCAAGGAAAATATATGAATAGCAAACACATGAGAAGATCCTCGACATAATTAGTCATTAAAGAAAGGCAAATTAAAACCATGATGAGATACCAATAAAAACCCATTTGAATGGCTGAAACACACGCCACACACACACACACACACACACACACACACACACACACACACACGGCAGTACCAGTGCTGGTGAGGATGCAGAGCAAACGGAACCCGGGTATGTTGCTGGTGAGAATGGCACACCTTGGAAAATAGCTTGTTTCTTACGAAGTTAAACACATTTATCACGTATCACAGAAATCCCACTCTTGGACATGAATCCCAGAAAACTATGAAAACTAATGTTCCCACAGAAACCTGTACGGCAAGGTTTGTAGCAGCTCTATTCACAATAGCCAGAAACTCGAAACCACCTGAATGTCCCTCAGCGGGTGAGTGGGTAACACTGAGGTGTCCACACGATGAAATGCTACTCAGCAAAACCGCTGGGCTTCAGGGACGCACAACAACACGAGCATGTCTAAAATCGACCGTGCTAAGGGAAAGGAGCCAGACCCCAAGCTACATACTCCCTGTTGTGGACTGAGTTCTGTCCTCCCCAAACTTGTATGTTGAAGCCCTCACCCCAATGTGACTGCATTTGAAGGTAGGGTCTTTAGGGGGTGACCAAGGTGAGATGAAGTCATGTGGGTGGGGCCCGGACCCAGTGGATTAGTGTCCTTACAAGAAGAGACACCAGGAAGCTTGTTCTCTGCCTCCATTATGTGAGGGCACAGAAAGTGGCCACCTGATGGCCAGGAAGAGGGCTCTCACTGGAAACTCAAGAAGCCATGTCTTACAGTTTGAGCTGCTCTAACCAAATGCCATCGACTGGGTGGCTTATAAACTACAGACATGGATTTCTCCCATTTCTGGAGGCCAGAAAGTCCAAGATGAGGGTGCTGCTGGAAGATTGTGTCTGGTGAAGGCCTGCTTCCTGCTTGACAGATGGCACCTTCTGGCTGTAGCCTCACAGGGTGGGAGGACACGGAGCTTTCCTGGGTCACATTTATAAGGGCACTGAACCCTCATGACTAACCGCCTTCTCCCAAAGTCCCCACCCCCTGATGCCATCGCACTGGGGATTAGGTTTCAACCCATGAATCTTAAGGAGACACAAATATCCAGTCCATAGCAGGCTGGCACCCGGATCCTGGGCACCGGCCTTCAGGACTGTGAGAAGATTCACTTAGGATGCCTAAGCTCCCCAGTGTGTGGTATTTTTGTTAGGGCTGTGTCTGTTCTCTATGATTTCATTTATACGGCCTTCTGAAAAAGATAAAGCTGCGGGGATGGAGAACAGACCAGTGGTTGCCAGGGGGCTAGAGACAAAAGGATTGAGCTACAAAGGGAATGTTGTAAAAGGAATTTGGGGGCGGGTGCGTGGAACTGTTCTCTGTATTCTGATAGTGATGGTGGTTGCACAGCTCAGAACTGGACCCCTTCAAAAAGTGAATTTTGCTGTATGTAAATTTTAGAAAGAAACAAAAATGTGCTACCTATCACAGGAAAAAAAGACCCCCTCTGGCTGTTGTCTGGAGAGAGGACTACACAGGGAAGGGTAGAAGCAGGGAGTGCACCACACATCCAGGAGGCGAAGATGATGAAGGTGAGGCCAGATGCCATGGAGAGGCGGGGGTCAGACTGGGACTGTGTTTGGAGGTGGAAGTGACAAGATTCGCTGATGGGCCAAATGGGGATGCGGTGAGACAAGGAGAGGAATTGGCAGTGACATCTGGGTGTTGGTTGAGCATCTCCCAGTTGGAGAAGACCAGGAATGTGGGGGGACACGATGTTCAGTCCATACGAGTGTGGACTCCAAATAATTCTCTGTCTTCATCCCTGGAAGCTGTGAATGTCGCCTTCTAGGAGAAAAAGGACAATGCAGATGAGATCAGGCTGAGGTTGGCATGGGCCTCATCCTGGATTGTCCAGATGGCCTCACGTAATCACCAGGGTCCTGTGCAAGGGGCAGGAGGAGTCGGGGGCACAGGAGAGGTCGGGGTGACAGTAGCAGAGATCAGAGGCTGCTCTTTGAGGGTGGAAGGAGGGCCCCTCGACTGAGGAATGCAGGAGGCCCCTGGAAGGTAGAAAGGCAAAGAGACAGGTTCTCCCCCAGGAGGAACCAGCTGTGCAGACACCTCGACTTTAGCCCAGTGAAGCTGACCTTGGGCTTCTGACCTCCAGAACTGTCGGAGAATAAATGTGTATTGGTGTAAAGCAGTGAGTTTGTGGCAATTTGTTGCAGCAACTGCTGGAAACTAATACAAAATCCTCACCCCCTGATGCCATCGCACTGGGGATTTTGCTTGACTATGACGGATGATTGCACAGAACAGCGACTCAACAATGAGAGCTGGAGGCAAAGTCTGGAGGTTAACGGGCCGGGGCTGTGGGAGCCTCTGCTCCATGAGGTCCTTGGGGCCCCAGCCATTTCTAGCCCCCAGCTGCACCACCCAGCTGGGGCCCTTGCCTTCATGGTCCAGGGTCAGAGAGGACAGAGGTGAGGAGTGGGCACCCAGTGTCCCTCACAGATGGCAACCAGGAGCCGCCGTGCAACACTTCTCTTTCCAGAATGCATGGGTGGGGCACACCTCGTTGCAAGGGAGGTAAAACCATGGCACTTTAAAAATCTGAGCAGATGTGTTCTTTTATAAAAGGAAAAAAAAAAGAAGAAGAAGGGGAGAAAGGGTGTTAGGGAATAATGCACATTTCTGGTATACCTAATGAACCTGTGTGAGCCTGTGTCAGTTAGAAATTGCTCAGCCTCAAGGAAGAGAAATCCTACTCAACAGGGCCTGAGGAAATAGGGCTTTTGTTTTCTCCGAGAACAAGAAGTGTTTGCTTGCTGATGCCATGTGGCCACTTGGGAGGTGACTGCACTTTGAGGGGTGGTTTCCATCCTCACACTTGAACCTTCATGGACAGTAAAAGGCTGCTGTGGCTCCAAACATCATTTTTGCACTCAAGCCAGTAAGAAGGATGAAGAGTCCCACCAGCCTGTATGTCCCTTGTCAACAGGAAAACAAAAACTTTCCTATTGAAGCTCCCAGAAGACACGCGGGTCATGCTTGTTGGCCAGAACCGAGTGTCACAGCCTCTTCAGCTGGAAGTCTGGAAAACCAAGTATTTCGCTTTCTGGCCTTCTATTAGGTAGTAGATCAAAAATATCAATGGCCTTTGACCACTAATTTCACTTCTGGGAATTTCAACAGAGTCGTGCGCAGAGAATGGCACAGGCCTGGAGACGCCTATTACGGGGAGGCTTCTGACTGTGGAAAGTCGGAACCATCCTGCGTGTTCAACGTGTGTTGTTTGGGGCCCAACCAACGCGCCAGTCGTTCAGTGTCCAGCCCAGCACCTCTGCTACTTCACCTGGAAAATAGAAGAAAGTACGATTTACCTTTTAGGGTCACGATGAAGACCAGAGATAAGACGCAGAGCGGTCCGGCCCACGGCTGGCGCTTTGTCAACGGTGATGCATCGGAACCTACAGCCCTCCCACCAGTCGTCCCATCTTTTGCCAACCAAGGCAACGTAGAACTAACCTCTGTCAATGTTGCCAGGAGTTTGTCTTTTAGGTCTCAGGAGAGCGAAACTCTCTGTTCCAGTTCTCTAAACTCAGGAGGGGGACGCCTGGGTGGCTCAGTAGTTGAGCATCTGCCTTTGGCTCAGGTCGTGATCACAGGGTCCCAGGATCGAGGCCCGCATTGGTCTCCCCGCAGGGGGCCTGCTTCTCCTTCTGCCTGTGTCTCTGTCTCTCTGTGTGTGTCTCTCATGAGTAAATAAATACAATCTTTAAAATCAATCAATCAACTCAGGAGGGAGGGTTGCCCTGGGACCAGTGCGGGCAGCACCAGCTTTGGGGCAGGCTGTCCCTGGGTCACATGGGTGTTAGATGACTTCCCACTCTCCCGTCCTGTGGGGGCGACCCTCGGCCCCTCTCCCATACAAGGGGCTGTCGTATCTGTGCCCCGGCCCGGTATCTGTGACCCAGCAAACCCCAAACAGATGCGGGTTCCCTTGCTCCTGACAACAGATGTTAGAGGAAGCGCACTCCCCTGACCTGGGGGGACCCGACATCAGCCGCGAGAACACCAACACCGTAACATGCTAAGGGGTTCTGTTCTGGCTGGAAGATTCCCTGGCCTGAGCCAGCCAGTGCTCCTGGCTCAAAGGTGACCCAATTATTAATGAACGCTGCAGAGATGAAGCTAAGACATAATCCACCCCTGAATGGATTCGGAAGGAGCAGATAATGGGACGATAAAATTAATCTTGTAGAAAAACACAATTAGCTGTATCATTTATAAATCTCCTCTCCTTCCCCGCGGGGTGAAGCGGGGAGCAGCTTAGCCTGAGCCGTCGGCATCCTGGCCTCCATTGCACACGGATGGATGTGTCTTTTGCTGGGAAAATATTTTCATTGCGTCTTCAAGGGGCATTGTCAGAGGCTTGAACACAAGCTCCGGCAGCTCAGATGACCCAGAGACCAGAAGGACCGCCGTGGCCATCGGCCGGCCTAGCCAGATTCCTGGCCTAGCTCAAGTCACTTCCGTGCACCATGTCCCATGGTGGGCCTGGAGGGCCCTGGGCAGGTCCCCGACTGTGCCCTCCCGGGGTCACCGGCCAGAGGGGAAGCTGGGCCCAACCCCAGCTGTGCGACCCTGAGCAAGCACTTCACCTTGGTAAGCCTCAGTTTCCCCCTGTGGAGCCTGTAAGGGTACCTCCCTCATTCCCGGGGCTGGAGGTGGGGTAGATGAAAGTCTGCAGAGCACCCCTGTCCCCAGCCCGGGGTAGGAAGCAGAAGCTGGGGTGACTCCACGGCGGGGGCGCATGCTGCGCACCGGGTCCCGTTAGCTGCAGAAGACAGGAGGGCTTCCCCGGGGCTCCGCGGTGACCCTCACTCCTCAGGCGGGCACTGGGGCTCGCAGAAGGCAGGTGACTCCCCGTCGGGGCTGGAAGGTGACGGGATCCAGGTCTGACCCCGGCCTGGCCCGTGTGGCTTGGAAGCCTGCCACGCAGGGGCCAGAAGGTGTCAGCAGCCGGTCCTCTCGTGCCTCGGAGTCACGCTGCCCCGTCCCCAGCTGCTCATGCTCCAGCCATTTTATGACCTGACCGGGTTTTTGTGGGTTTTTTTTTTTTTTTTGAGACCAAATTCACATGCCGTGAAATTTACCATTCACTGGTTTTTAGTATATTCATGGAGCAACACAGCCTGCACCCCTGTCTCATTCTAGAACATCATCATCCCTGCGGAAAGAAGCCCCAGGCCTGCTGGGGGGCACCCCCACCTCCCATCCCCCCACAACCAACATGTCCTTTATTGTCTGCAGGCCCTTGCCTCCCCGGCCGCCGCACACTGGGGGGGGGGGGTGCGTACAGCGCGGGGTCTTCCGGGGCCCATCCACGCTGCCACGCGGCCGGCTCCCACTCCTGTCCGAGGCTGAGCCACGCTCCGTGGGACGGCGGCCCATGTGTCCCGTGTCCCTCGTCGGTTGGTGGGCATCGGGTGGTTCTGCCCTCTGGCTTTTGCGATCGATGCTGTTATAAGTGCTGTGCGCCCCTGTCTGTGTGAACGTGTGCGGGGTGCGTGCCTAGGGGTGCAACTGCTGGATCCAGCGATGAATCTGTGTTGAATCTTTCCGGGGAGACGCCACGCTGCTTTCCACGGTGGCTGCACTGTGCGACGCTCCCATCGGCCACGTGTGAGCCTTCCGAGTTCCTCACATCCCCGCCAACACCTGTCACCGCTGCCCTGGGCCCGTGTCCTGTGTCACCCTCTCCCTCTCCGCCACCTCGGCCCTCCACCCCACCCCACCCCTTCTTCAAGGCCCGTGGTGCCACCAAGGGTTGCTGATGGCAGGGCTCACTCCTCGGGACTGCACCGGCCCCCATGAGCTCGTGTGTTTGCCTCAAGTACGGCAAAGGCTTCACAGCGTGGCATGGGCCAGGCACCTGTTCATCCCCTCTGTCTGTCCCTTGGACTCCCCTCCTGTAAAACGAGGTATCGGATCAGATTAGGGTCTCAAACTCAAGTGCCTGCAGGTGCCAAGCAGGTTAGGTGACCCAGGGGAGTGAAGAACAAGCTCATCGAAGGCAGAGGTGAGGCAGATACGGTGGGGGGGGAGGCAGCCAGGATCATTTTGCAGCTGGTTTTTGCCATATGGGAATGCTTGTGTTATTAGATCACTCAGTTTTTCAAAAGAAAGTAGGAAATCTGGCTGTTCTGTGAAATCTCCCTGCTTTCCAATATTTCCAATAAAAGTGATTTTTTAAAAAAGATTTTATTTTTAAGAGAGCACAAGCAGAGGGAGGGGCAGAGGGAGAGGGAGAAGCAGGCTTCCCCCTGAATACGGAGCCCAACTCGGGGCTCGATCGCAGGACCCTGAGATCATGACATGAGCTGAAGCCAGATGCTTCACAGACTGAGCCACCCAGGCGCCCCCCAAAAGCAGCAGTTTTTAAAAATGCAAACAAGCAAGACACATCTGTGTGTCTAGTATACCCCACCCTGCAGGACTCCGGATTGCAAGCCTGGGACCAATGAGCCTGAGACCTGAGTGTGCCAGGACCACCTGGAAGCTTGCTAAGCCAGCGCTTCTGATCCAGCAGGCCCGAGACGGGGCTGAGAGTTTGCACGGCTAACAAGTCCTCAGGGGAGGCGGGTACCGCTGGTCTGGGGACCCCACTATGGAAACCGCAGCCCTGGACCAGTGCTCCGTGTATTCCTATCCAGCTCGGAGATGCAGGTTGGGGATTCTAAAACCCAAATGCAGGTGCTCGACTCAAGGGGAAGAGGTGTCCTGGACAGGGTGTGGACGAGGAGTTAGCAAGCTCCCGTGACGACCACCCAGCAGAGACCAGCAGCATCGGGTGGGTACCACGTACCCTCACTCTACAGAGCTTTAATCATGGAGATCCACACCCGGGAAGGGCTCTGAAACTCTAAGGGGTTATTTTAAAAATTGCATCTGATGTCAACATAGTAGATTAAGACATAAAGCCTAAAAGCCTTAGGTCAGCTCTTCGGGCTGTGGAGTTTCTGCGTTCGTTTCCTAGGGCTGTGGTAATAATTGAGCGCTGCGGGGAAGGAGGACTTCCCCTCCTACCCTTCGAGGCCCACCAGCCGGGCTAAGCGTGAAGCTGAAAAGCAACATTTAATTACATGTGCGCAGAGGCCCAAGAGTAAAATGGAGACCCAAAGAAATGACCGAGCAGGAAGTTTTTTATCCTTTTTAGGCAAAGAGACAATACATCTGTGAGGATTTGACCGGACACAGAAAACTCATGTTCCAGAGCTTCAGTTAGTGAGGAATTCTAAACGGAATTTGGGCCGGGGTAGTAAGTTTATAAAAAATGATCAGGTTTGTTTCTACAGCTTTCCCGGCTCTAAATGCCCCATCTCCGGTGGTTAGGATGTCTCTTCACCTCTTGGGGCAGAGAGGGTACCTTTCATGGGGAGATTTATTCCTGCTTTCAGAGGACAGAGGGGGTCTGAGTGTCCTTGCGCTCACTGTCTCTTAAGTAACTTTCATGTAAAATAACCAATGCCGGGACATTTGGCTGGTTTGCATGTTGAGTGGCCAACTCTTGATCTCAGCTCAGGTCTTGATCTTAGGGTTGTGAGTTCAAATCCTGCATTGGGCTCTATGCTAGGCATGGAGCCTACTTAAAAATAATAATAATAATAATCCATGTCGATGTGGTATATTTTGGGGTGGCCTGACTTTGGCCCTTGTACCACATATGGGGGGGAGGTGGCATAAAACAATGGAAACCTATTCTCTCCCAGCTCTGGAGGCCAGAGGTCCAAAATCAAGGTTTTCAGTTAGGGCTGTGTTTCCCCGATAGCTCTAGGGCAGGATATGTGGCTTGACTGTCTCCCAGTTTCCAGGGGCTGGTGGCACTGCTCGGTGTTCCGTGGCTTGTAACACATCACCTGGCCTTCTCCTCTGCGTCTCCCCGCGTCCTCTCCTCGCCTTAGAAGGATGCCAGGCATTGGATCTCGGGCCCACCCTCAACCAGGGGCAATGTCATCCCAAGATCCTCAACTAATTTTATCTGCAAAGACCCTATTTCCAAAGGAGGTCACATTCTGAGATGCCAGGTGGACACGAAGTTTTAGGTGACACTATCAACCCACAGTGGCCTCCTTGCTCTTTTTTCTTTCTCTTTTTTTAAAGTCATTCTAGTAAATGTGGCAATTTGGGTTTTCTGCTCATAGCAAATACTGAGGAAGGGGTGAGCATGGGGACGGACACAGGCAGTCCCCTGGCAGGGCTGGAGGTTGCAGAGCTCCCAACTGCGGAATCGGTGCTGAGCAAGCCCAGGAGCCTGGGGACACGGTGCGCGACGCATGAGGGCTCCCAGCTCCTGGCAGAAAGCTGACCCGGTTCTTCAAGAAGAGATACGATTCTTTACAAGGTCCTCTGCTTCAGAAGGCAGGGCCACGTGCCTTGCATTTTTAGAATAACTGGTCCAAGATGAGGGAAATTGGACCTCGTGAGGTACAATGTCAATCTTTTGGAAAATCCACTTACAAGGAACCCCCGCCCAGCTCTCCATCTGGACGGGAGAAACCGGGAACCTGCCCGACAGAGAAAGGGTTATAAATTATAGATGTTAAAAAAAAAAAAGCATGCCACAGCCGGAGGCCCTGGGTCGCTCAGAGTGCGTGGCCGGGCCAGGAGCTGATCCCAGCGGCGGGCGGCGGGCGGGGACAGCGCAGCCGGAAAAGCCCCATGAGGTCACCGCCAAGCGCCCGCAATGCAGCTCAGCCTGGCTGAGCGTCTCCAGGTCTCCAGCGCACTCCACTCCGGGGAGCCTGTGAATTCTAGACACTCTCTCAGGGACCCTGGCTCCACAGAGCGTGGGATGAATTGCACTCATCCATCTGTGGGCTTTTAAAAAATTCAATAATTAATTCAAGCGTACGCTGGTGGTGTTATTAGAATTTGGCCTTTCTGTGGTTCTTTACTTTGGCAGAGTGCTGTTATAATCCTTCACTGGCTAAATAATTTAATCCGAGTTATTGCTACTCGCTGGAAACCTGATGCAGAAGCTGGTGCTGGTGATCGTGGAATGCTCCGGAACCCGGCAAGGGCCAGATGAAGTGACGGGGCCTGTCATTCCCCAGGTCACGCACGTGCAAGGCCTTGACCTCCACCTGTCCTCGATAATCCTGACTCTGATTTGTCCCCGGGACATCCTTTTCATGGTGACTGTGACCCATGAGAGAGGGACTTCTAAACTGGAGGAGGAGTAGGTTATCATTCTAGCCCAATCCCCTTATTTTGTAGAAAGGGAAACTGAGGCCCAGGAGGGGCACCCCCGACCCCTGCTCTGCCCAAGGCCACACCACTAGCATGACTTGCTTGCCAATGATTAAGGGAGTGACAGCAGCATGAATGCAGGCCCCTGGGGGTAATATTCAGACTCAGGGAATTCCACCCCCATCCCTCCACCCCCTACTATCACTATCACTATCCCTCCATCCCCTTATCACCTACCCATCCCCATCACTCATCCCCATCACCCCATCCCTCCACCCCATCCCTCCACCCCCTACCATCCCCATCCCTCCACCTCCCTGCCACCCTCATCCCTCCACCCCCCTATCACCCCATCCCTCCACTCCCCTACTACCCCATCCCTCCACCTCCCTACCACCCTCATCCCTCCACCTCCCTACCATCCCCCATCCTCCATCCTCCCTACCATCCCCTATCCCTCTACCACCTCATTCCCCTGTTTTGGGGCCTCAGTGGAACGTGGACCTGAGAAGAGGGAACCAGATACATAGCCGGGTCTTCCAGGCCTGCGGCGCCAGCGTGGGGCAGGGCTGGGCTTGGGCAGAGTCCACTGTCTGGACTGTCGGGCTGTCCGGAGTCACACCTGAGTTCTTGAAGCTTGTGGTTTTCTCCTGCCAAAGAGTCTTCCAAGCATCTCCTTGACAATCATGTCACCTAAGCCTCTGTGGCCTGGTCTGAGAGACAGATGAAGAGCAGAACCTGCCCCCAAGGTGGTTTGAGGGCATCGAGAAAGCACCTGTCAGGACTCCCTGAATCTGTGATTGCTAATACAGTCATTTCCACCAATAACGGTGGTTCGTTGAGCTGGAAGATGGGAAGGACCACACCTGCCCCTTCTACCTCAGAGTTTTTGTGAAGCTCAGAAGAGAAAGAAGATGGCAGAGCCAAGTCCTTCCTGCTCATCACGTAATTGTCACCCCAGAGGAGGCTCAGGGTGAGCTGGCTTCTTCACGGTGATACCTGTCAAGGCCCCAGGGGTCACTGGCGGGGGCTAAGGGGATCAGCTGAGGGGGATTTAGGTTAGAGGGACTGTTTGCCGAGGGGTGGCCAGGCATGGGGAACGGCCGAGTGATATACACGAAACAACAAACAAAACTCAAAGACTCCCAAATCCAACACACACGCACACACACACAGTTCTCTTTACACACATAGTGAGTCACCAGATGACTATGAGCCCCATGATGCTACTTACTCAGTTTCTCTAAGGACAAAGACACAAAATGTTGTCCATTCACTTCTTAACACATACTAAGTACTCAGGACATGGGTAAGTGCCAGGGATGGAGCACAAAGGTAAATCAAACCCTAAAGCCACTCGGAACTGGATTTATGATTTTGTCTATATCTTATGTATCTTTAAATAAGGTTTAGAGTTTTCCAGAAATGATCGTTTGCAGCAAGGTTAAATCTAAGAGGGAGAATGTTGTGGCAATGTCATGGGCACCCCTGCCTTTGACTTGAATCAGACCACGAATGTTCTTACTACACACTCGAGCTTGGCTTTACAAACCTGACATTTAAATGTCTGAATCTACTGTGTGTGTAAAATGAACAGATGCCTATTCAGTTTAGTGCACGGCGCCTGCGTCCTCGGTGTACGCCAGGCTCTGTTCTAGTCTCAGGGGACGGCGATATGAAAGATTACATTGCCCTGTCAGGATTTGCTCAGGTTCAGGAAAAGGTATAAATACCTGAGCCCAGCAGGAGAGAAGCATAGAGAAGGGCCCGGTGGGGCTCAAAGACGAGGTGACTCGGGATCTGGGCTTAAAGGAGGAGGTGAGTTTGCGAAACAGACCGGGGATGGGGGACACGTTCCAGGCCAAGGAGACAGCCTTGGCCCAGGCCGGAGGCGAGTGGTCTGGGATCGGGGTGGCAGGGTCTGGAGTGTAGGGGTCAAGGAAAGACTAGGGGTCAAGGAAAGACAGGGAGGACTGCCCAAGTGAGCCGATGCTCCCCATCCGTGGAAAGATCCAGAAGCCTCATTTCTCTCCCTTGTCCACACCAGTGTCCCGACCCGCTCAGAATGAAGGATGGGCCAGACAAACGTGAAACCGTCAGAACGGAGATGTGTGCAGAATAGGCAAGTCCAGAGAAAGTGATTAGGCAAGTCTTCAATTTCTCACAACCATAAAAAAAAAAAGGTGGTAGACGTGTTAGCTAACTCTGTGGTAGAAATAACTTCACGATCTATGTGTGCACGGAATCATCAGGTTGTGCACCTTAAACGGACACACGGCTGTGTCGGTAGGTAAAGCTGGGGAGAGTTTTAAATAGAAAGGGTGGGGGACAGGGGGAGGGGCAGGGAGACGGGGGTGGCCGACCACGGGGACAGGGCTTCGTTTTGGGGTGATGCACATGTTCTGGAATTAACGGTGATGTAGCACAGCCCTGTGAATGTGCTGAAACCCAAACAAAGCATGCACTTTATTTTTTTTATTTTTTTATTATTATTTTTATTTATGATAGGCACACAGTGAGAGAGAGAGGCGGAGACATAGGCAGAGGGAGAAGCAAGCTCCATGCACTGGGAGCCCAACATGGGATTCGATCCCGGGTCCCCAGGATCGCGCCCTGGGCCAAAGGCAGGCGTCAAACCGCTGCGCCACCCAGGGATCCCAAAGCATGCACTTTAAAAGGGTGACATTGTGGTGTGCAAATTCTCAGTTCAAAAAAATTAAAACAAGACGTGGGTGAAGCAGGCCTGGAATCCACACGGTCAGGCCTTGGAACGACACGCAGGACCCTCCTCCGTCCTCCCTGCAGCCACTGCAGCGGTTGGGGCAGCTGCGGGGCGAGCCTCCCCCCTGCGCCGGCTCCGCTGTGCCGGGAGCTCCACGGCCTGGGCCCCGCATTTCCTTCTCCGAGCTGCGGGGAGGCTCGCCAGGCTCTGGGCGCTAGTCTGATGCCCACAACACGCGCCTGGCCCCTCACCCTGGTCCCACAAAAACCACCAGGGGTGGAGATGAAGGGGGGCCGAGGCAACAGCCAAAGTAGGCGCCGCTGCTTCAAAACATGCAAGGGCTCACTTAATGCCCACAGCACCACTGAGGCACGGAGAAGTTAAGCAACTTGTCGGAAGGCACACAGCAAGGGGGTGGGAGAGGCAGGACTGGCGATCAGACTGTCACACGGCCCCGACCCCTCACCCCCTGCAGTCTGGACTTCAACCTGTGGGCAAGGGCATCACTGAGAGGCCTGACCTTGGAAGTGGCAGGGAGGGGACAGCAGCCGGCTGCCTACCTGCAGGGGAGGAAGGTGGACGGGGCAGGGACGGCTGCCCTTGTCCAAGAGGGGTAGTCTGTGTCCCAAGTCAGTAACCCTGAAGTGTCCTTCAGAGTCATTTACAAAGACTTGTCAGAAGTCCTGCAAGGGGGCCTCCGGGGAGAGCAGGCCCTGCTGGTCTCACCGTGTGTGTGCCTGAGGACCTTAAATCTGTCCCCGAGCCCGCCCCACTGCTGTGGCTCCGGCCCCTCCAAGCTAATCTCTTGCCCGGACCCTGCCCCCTGCATCCCCATAGCCTCTGGGGGGTTCTGAGTGCCCTGAACCGCTGCCACATGCAGGCTCTGTGCCCAGGGTGGACCCGATGGTGGCCCCTAGAGTCCATGCGCCACCCCGGGACCTGTGAATGTGTCCTTGGGGAATGAGATGAAGGACTTGGAGAGGAGAACCTCCTGCTGGGTCGAGCGGGGTGGGGGTGGGGTGGGGGGGTGGGGGTGGGAACCCAAATCCATTACCCAGTGCCCTCATGGGAGACACAGAAGGGAGGCAGCATGACCACGGGGGCAGAGAGCCTAGATGGGCCACAAGCCCAGGAACGTTGTCCCCCCAGACCCAGCAGGGAGTGTGGCCCTGCTGACACCTGGGCTTCGGGCCTCTGGCCTCCAGAGCCCTGAGACTCCACATCTCTGTTGTTTTCCGCTCCCAGTGTGTGGGTCAGTTAGGGCAGCGACAGAAATGACATGATCCTGTGCCTGGCACGTCACTCCCTCCCCACTGCCTGGTGCTTCATCCACAGCCTCCTGCCCCGTCTGTCCATCCGTCCGTCCTGGCAGTGAAGGGGCCACTCTGGTGGGTCCTCTGCTCCACCTAAACACTTGCCATGTCATCTCCCTGGTCCCTAAGCTCTGGTGGGCGGGCCGTGGGTTTGCACATCTGCATTCTCCGCGTCCTTCACGGGCCAGGCGTGATTTGGACACCCCCGCACCCCAACCGAATCCACAAAGTCCCGGTGAAAACCCAGGACAGCACAGGCAAACAAGCAAGCAGCACCGATTGTCCCCTGCTGTCTCTGTCGAACCATGGGTCCTTCTCGTCCTTGTCCTCAGTTGACAGTCTTTCAAGGAAGGAGGGGTACACATGGAGTCCAGGACTGCCAGGCCTGCAGCTCCCTGGAATTCCAAGCACAGCGTGCGTGTGGCCTGGGTTGGGGTCTGTAAAATGCTGGCACCCGAGATGGGGACAAAGCCACTTCCTCCCCGAAGCACACATGGTTTCTCCTGCCCGGTGAGCTCAGACCAGGTACTGACCTAGGCTGGCACCTGAGCGGATTCTAACTACTGTTCCTCACCTGCTGCAGGAAGCGTCCAAGCGTCAGCAGGGAAGCTCCACACAAGGCGTTGGGGTTCCACACAAGAAACCCCACACACAGACACGCAGTGGCACCGCATCAGTGCTGTGGTATAAAGGCCTTTGCCAGGAAGATGCCGCAGCCGCACTGGCCGAGGGGGCCAGGCTGGGGCACCTGCCTCCCCCAGGCTGCCAGGGGTACTGTCAGCAGCCCTGCTGCGGAGCTAGGGCGCGGGTGGGAATCCAATGACCTCTTGAATGGAAGAGGTGGGGCCCTCCTGGGGACTCGGAATTCAGGGTGCCCAGGGCCAGGTTCCTGGCCTGGGCTGCGAGGCTGGCTCAGAGCATTCCCTGCGGTCCTGGAGAGGAGAGGCAGGCGGCTGAGGGAAAAGGCTGGGGTGTGGAAGTGGGACTTTGGGGACACCTACTCTGGGCCCCAGCACGGCCGAGACAGACAGGAGCCTGCAAAGGCCCAATTCCCCGGCCGCGGCCGCCTCCAGCTCCTGCCTGGCCCCCGCGCCCCGCTTTCCTCATCTGGGGGTCCTGCAGCCAGGGCTGGCCCCGCGTCCGCAAAGTGACGCCCTGACCGGGGCCGCTCCTCTGCGACCGACCCGGACGCTCCAGGCAGCGGCTGCAGGGAGGGGACCCGCTTCCTCGGGCGAACAGAAAGGAACCGCGGCCCCCTCCCTCCAGCGCCGCGCAGCGCGCCCCGAGCCCCCTCCGCCCTGACCCCTCCCCTCCCCCTGCGGCTGCCCCGGGGCCCCCACGCCCCGGAGCCTCCCGCTGCGCTCCCGTCCGCGCCCCCTTCCCGCAGGGCCGCGCTCACGCGGGGGCCCCTCCCCAGCCCCGCCGCCCCCACCCCGGGGGTCGCTCCATCCCCGCCCCCGCCGCCCCGCCCCCACCCCCGGGTCCCCGCCTCCCCCGCCGCCCCCACCCCGGGGGTCGCTCCATCCCTGCCCCCGCCGCCCCGCCCCCGCCCCCCGGGTCCCCGCCTCCCCCGCCGCCCCCACCCCGGGGGTCGCTCCATCCCCGCCCCCGCCGCCCCGCCCCCACCCCCGGGTCCCCGCCTCCTCCGCCGCCCCCACCCCGGGGGTCGCTCCATCCCCGCCCCCCCCCCAGCCCGGCGCCCCGGCGCGCCCCCCGCAGTCCGGGCGGGCGCGGGTCCCCGGGGGCGCCCCTTTGTGCGGCCCCGCGCGCTGCGTCAGGGCGGAGTTGCAGCGGCCGCCGCCACAGGCGCGCACTCAGCGCACGGGCGGCCCCGGGGGCGGCGGGAAGGGAGGCGGCGAGCGGGAGGAGGGAGCGGCCGCGAGCCCAATCGCTCGGCTCCCCCGCCCGGCCCCGCGCGGCGCCGCCTCCGCCATTGCTGCGCGCGGGAGCGGCCGACGCGGACCTCGCTGCGCGCTCCGAGCCAGACGTGCGAGCCGGCGGGGGTGAGTAGCCCGGGCGGGGTCCGCGGCCGCCCCGAGCCCCGCGCCCCCCGCGCGTCCGGGGGGCGGGCCGGGGCCTCCGCCGGGCCCCTCCGCCGCCGCGGGGCGCCCCTGAGCGCGGGTCCGCGGGTCCCCGGGGGGTGGGGGGTGGGGGGTAGGGGCTGGGACCCCTGGGACCCCTCCCCTCCCCTCCCCTCCACTCCCTCCCCTCCTCCCGCCGCGTCCCCCGACCCCTCCTGCCCCGAGGCCAGGCGGGGGCCGGGAGCCCGGAGCCCGCGGTGACCCCCCCCCCCCGCAGGCGGCAGCCTCGGCTCTCCCGGAACCATGGTGAAGTTGGGGAACAATTTCGCCGAGAAGGGCACCAAGCAGCCGCTGCTGGAGGACGGCTTCGACACCATCCCCCTGATGACGCCCCTCGATGTCAATCAGCTGCAGTTCCCGCCCCCGGACAAGGTGAGAGCCCCCCACGCCGGCACCCCGCGCTGCCGGGGCGCACCCCGAGGCCCGGGCGGCGGCCGTGCGCTGGGGCCGTGCGCTGGGGCCGTGCGCTGGGGCCGTGCGCTGGGGCGGGCGGGCCCCGGACGGAGACCTGGGCCCCCTGCCGCGGGCCACAGCCCTGTCCCGGCAGGGGAGCGCGGTCCGCGACGGTCGCTTCCCGATTTTCTTGGGAGTCCCGTCAGAGAGGGTGCCCCTGCCCCGGGCAGCAGGGGCTGAGGGTCTGGGGCGGGCCTGGGGGCGGCCGCCCGGCTTGCCCCCTCGCGGAGGGGAGCCCCCCAGGCCGGACCCCGCGCGGCTGGCTGCGATCCTCAGCCCCCGCCCCCCCAGGCCGGCCCTAGGTGCTGCAGGGTGTCTGCTCTTCCCCGGGCTTCCTTCCTCTCTTTGTTCCTTTGTGAAATCTTCAAGTAAGCGCCCTGCGCGCTGGGTGTGAGTGGCGCGGGGGCCAACCATTCAGCATCCTTTCCCCAAAGTGGGGTTTTCTCTTCTGGTTTAAAGAGTCCCTTCTTTTCTCGAGTACAGCATCCGATCAAGTGGTTTTTGCCCATTAAGGATATTTTCAAGAGTTAGCGTTTACAAAGGTAAATGCAATGATTGAAAGTCTGGAAAATGGTATTGTAGAACTCAAACCTAAAATAATAAACGCGGTGGCCGCTCTGACCACCTCGCTGCTGCTGCTGAAAAACCACCCTGGCCACGATTGAGCTCCTTCTATTCCCTGAAGCGCATTTACATTTATTGCCTCGTTTAGCCCTGGTGAGGAGGTTCTGACTCAGGTCTTTGTCTTTTATTCCGGCATGCTGGCGGGCTGACCACCGGAGGGGGATAGGGGAATATCTCCACCACGGTGCGGCCTTTCCTTCTGGAAGATTCCTTTATTCCCATGTGCACCCTTTGACTTAGTCCTCTGGAGTGGTTCCCATCCCTCCAACTCTATTGTCTCCGTTTTGGGTAGGGGGCGCGGGGGCAGCAGGTGTTCCAGTTCAGCAAGAGGCCCCGAGGAGCACACTTGTGCACCCGGCCACGTGGGGCCACTCTGGGGCCACTCTGGGGCACTGATGGTCCAAAGGAGGCTGGGGGAGGCTGGGGGAAGGGCTGGGGCAGGGCTGCCTCCCCCTGTGCAGCCCCTTTCCCTGCTGAGCCGGCTCAGCCAGCTCCACTGCCCCCACCTTCCCCTCCCACCTCAGCCCCAGCCCCAGAGTGGTGGCGGCCTGTGCCAGGAACGCTGTGTCCAGAGGCAGCACCTCTATCAGGTGACTCCCTCCGCTCAGCCTGAGCCTCCTCTTTTGCTCTCAGTCTGTTCCATTCCTGAATTGTCTGGCTTATACCAGGGAGGGGGCTTTCAGGCAGGTGTGAAATCCTGGCCAACCAATCGGATCACTGAGAAGTAGCCTAGGTAGGTCTGAAAGGTAATGAGTCTCCCGTCCCTGGGAGTGTTCAAACCAAAGGAGGGAACTGGCGGGGATGCTCCAGACACAGGAACCAGTGGTTGGGCTAGAAGATTTCTGAGGTCACAGATGAGGAGACAGAGTCTCAGAGAGTTCACAGGATGTGCCCAAGGTCACACGGCTGAAGGCCACAATCCTTACAAACACAGAAGCTTCTGGCAGGGCCTCATGGTCCCTCCTCTTTGGGACAAGACCTCTCTCTCACACAAGACCTCACTTAACCCGAACAACAGTACTGTGTTGCTCACCCAGGGTCAGGGAGGCGATGTCACCTGTCCCAGGTGATGGGGCTTGTGGGATCAGGTCACACAGTCAGGGTCATAAGTGGAGTCTGTCCTGAGAATGTGCACTGAGGGCTGAGGTGCTGCAGTGACAGGGGTCAGGAGCTGGCAGCAGCGTCAGGGCCAGTCTCACCTGACGTTTGTTGAATGCTTGCAACGTGCCAGGCATTTTGTTCATGTGCTTAAATTTCTTTACCGTTATTGCCTCCGATTTACGGATGTGGAAATTGAGGGTCTTGTCCAAGGTCACCTGGCGTGTTAGTGGCAGATGCAGACCAACGCAGGCGGCTGGAATATTGAGCGGGTTCCCACGGTGCCGAGGGTCGTGTGGATTCCCGTCTGCTCTCTGCAGCCGGGCGAGATCAGCCTTGCTCCCATTTCACAAGCCAGGAGTCTGAGGCTCTGAGTGGCAGGGTGTGTGCTCCATGTCACACAGCTAGTAGGGGACAGTAGGGACTAGAGGACAACAGGGTGATGCACAGAGGCTGCTCCAGAGCCCGGCCGGTACCCAGACTGTCACGCTAGGCGTGCCCCCCCTCGGCGTCGGGAGAGCTGCACACACATCAGGGAATGAAGACGGCAGGTGTGTGATTATGGGTTTTGTGGCCCTTGGACCACTTTTTGGTGGCAGCCAGCATGGGCTGCTTTCTCTCCTGACTCCGACCTCCTCCGGCTGGCTCCAGGGTCACAGCTCCGTCTGAGAGCCCCTCCCGTGGCCAGCGTGGGGCCGACCATCCTGACTTGCCGGGTGCTGCTAGGTCTGCTCTGGGTGCCCCCGTCACGGAGAGCGGCTGTCTCCCCTGCACCGCGTCCCACCCTCTCTCTCCAGGAGGAGGAGGAGGAGCGTGGTGGCGGCTGGCCTCTGCAGTCCGGCAGCCGCTCGTGGCTCCTGGCACTGCAGTGGAGAGTGGGGACTAGAGAGGTGTGACCCCTTGATGCCTCCCGTGCCGTGGAGACAGAAGAGTAAACCACCCCTGGCCACAGGCGTGAGCCTGTGAGCCTCTGAAGCGGGAGGCTGGAGGGTGGGCCAGGGTTCATCGGGAGCCGGTGGGGGGTGCAGGGAAGAGTTAGCCCTGCCGCCTATTAGCTGGGTGGCCTCCGGCCTATGAGCTTCACTTCTCTGGCCCCGAGTTAACCTCATTTTCCTCTGGGGGCTGCTGTCACGGTTACGCATGTGCAGTTTCTCAAAATCCTGGCAGGGAGATGTCCACACGACAGCTGTCCTCATCCTTTTTTGTGAAATGCGTGCTGGCGAAACGGTGCCTCGGCCACGGGGGTTCGTCCAGCCGTCCTCTCTGGGCAGGTGTGTGTGCATGCACCTGGCCGCACCCCTGATGCCTCTGCTTCTCTGTTTCCCGTACAAGGTGGTTGTGAAAACAAAGACCGAGTACGAGCCTGACCGCAAGAAGGGCAAAGCACGTCCTCCCAAGATCGCTGAATTCACCGTCAGCATCACGGAGGGGGTCACCGAGAGGTTTAAGGTGAGTGATCCCGGAGGGGGGCAGCGTTGCTTTCATGTCCAGGATGGGAAGGCCAGGCTGGCCCCTCGGGTGATGGGAGCGGGATAAGACACCGTTTATCTGGCCCAAGAGCCAACCCTGTGGCTTTTAAAATGTCTTCTTTATTTCCTTTGTCTTCCAACATGACCACGTATAACCTTGTGGAGAGTTTTTTTTTTTTTAACTTTTTTTTTTTTTTAAATTGTGGCACGATTAACATATAGTGTTACATTAGTTTCCGGTGTACAGTGTAGCAGTTGAACGATTCTGTCCCTGACCCAGCGCTTGTCGGGGTAAGTGTGCTCTTCACCCCATTCAAGACTTCACCACCCTCCGCCCCTCCCCTCTAGCAGCCACCAGTTTGTTCTCCAGGGTTAAGAGTCTCACCTGGTTGTAGAAACAGAGAAAACCCACTCCTAAACTATTTTTTAGACCATGGTTACAGACACATGAAAAATCGCTTCCCAAACTCGGCGATCCCTACCTCACGGGTCCAGGAGGGAAGCAGGCTAACACAGAGGTAAGGCGGCCTACTTACGACCTGCAAGACCCGGGGCCGGGCCCCTGCCTCCTGCCCGCTGAGCTAAGCGAGCCTCCCCACAGGTCAGGACCATCAGGATAACCCATCGTGCAGATGGGAAAGTTGAGGTGCAGAGCGGTCACCGCTACCCATGGCAGTGCCAGGGGAGGAGACCCAGCTCCAGAGCCCTGTGCTCCGCCTCCGTCCTCACCACTCCTGGCACGATGGGGAGGTGTGGGGCTCGACTGGCCCGTGTGGGCTGTACACTCACTTGTGTAGGAGGATGCTTTGCTCTGGACAGTTTTCTAGGGAGGAACAGCCGCTGGAAGGGGCAGGGTTCCAGCCAGGCGGCGGTAGGGCTTGGGGGGAGCCTTCCCCAACTGTCCCTGTGGTCTCTGAGGATAGAAATAGCTGCACTGGTTGAGGAGCGAGTTACAGTGTTGATCTTCTGGAAGCTTGTTCTTTGAGAGACATGAGAGACTAAAACCGTGGCCCTCATCCAGATTCAAAGGGGTGATTTCAGAGACACCAGTGGGTCGTCCAGACCTTGCAGAGTGGCCGTGTGAGCAGTCTGCTGGTGTCTGGGTGCACGGATGCTTGCACACCCACACGCCCTGCAATTCCTGTTCTGTCTCACGAAAACCCTGTGCACTGGTTCTGCATGTGAAGCCTGCAGAGCTGAGGTGGCTCCGCGGGGTGAGCAGGGAAGCCAGGGTGTGATGTGACTTCAAACCCCTCCTTCCCGTGCTCCAGGCTGCCTCATGGGCTGGAGAAACGCTGTGTAGAGCCTGCCTGGCCAGCAGACCTGTCCGAGTCGCAATCTTTTGTGTTTGTGGGGTGTTCACCTGTGTCACTTATCTGCCCTGAGAGCTGGGTCCTACTAGCAGAACCGACTTTCCAGCGGCAGCATTGAGGTGCAGAGCCCCGCATCTGTGGTTCCTGCTGGGGGTTTATAGGAATGATGTGTGGGCTGAGATGCTCTTCGGGTGGCTCCTGGCTTGGTGGTTTATATGTGTCACAGAGTTCATGGCCGGGGCTGGGTTGGATTGACCCAAGGTCAACATCTTTTCTTCCGCTCTGACCAGCCGGCTTAGCGTGTCCTCATCTGCAGCTAGTCGAACGACCTGCACCATCCAGGCTTTGGTGATCACCTCTTGGCTGAGGCAGAGGTGACCTCAATTTCAAGGTCATCAAATCTCATTCTGATGGCTGATACCATCTGGATATCTGAGCGTGTCTGGGTTTCTCATCCCTGATTTGACCTTCGCCCTTCTCAGCCCTGGCAGCAAGGCACTTGAACAGCTATCCTTCATCTGTTGAGGCTGTCGTGTACCAGCCCCCCCCCCCCCGCCCCCAGTATGAGTTCTTCTCTCTGAGGGCCTGATATTCTAGGCTCCAGGGACACCTTATTTTTGTGGCAGGTATTCCTCATGGGCCCTTTAGAAAAGGCATCCCTCTCCACAGTCTGTCCCCAACCAACAGCCTCCCCCAGCTCCGGTGTTTGTGTGTCTCCCCCACACACTCACCTGATACAGGTCCCCAGGGCCCCTGTTCCAGGCATGGGTGACGCATATTGGCCACCAGGGTGCTCGGCAGCCACAGCTGAGCACCTGTGTGGTTACCTGGCTCCAGGTGCTCAGAAGATCTGAGCCTGTCCCTGTGGACCGGGCTCTGGTGGCAGCATCCTGCCGTATCTCTGCTCCCACCTCCCAGGGGAGGGCCAAGAAGATGATGCATACAGTAGGTGCTCAGTAGGGCGTTGCGTTGCAGTGCGCTCATTCTCCAGGCTTACACAGAAACCGTCCAGGCATGTTCACAAGCTTAGCATCTGTGGCCTCCTTAGGGTTCACCACCACGCTGAAGGGGGCGGTGCTCCCGCTTTTACAGATGAGACTTTGGAGTCTTAGGTAGTCCCTAGGGCTGGGGTCCTTCAGCCTAGTCCGTGCCTCCTCCGAGGCCAGTGCCTTTTCACCACACAGCCTGCCATACACCTTCCAGCTCCTTCAGTGTGGTGCCAGCTCTGCCATGAAGCCTCCGGGGATTACCCTCACCCTCCTGGGGTTCCCACTGTCCTTTGTTAGGAGCAGTAACAGGATGTAAACAGGGAGTGCTCCCTTGAGCCAGACTCGGGGTCAGGCTTGTCAGGTTTCTCATCTCACTTGATCTCGGTAAAAACCTCAGGAAGTGTGCCCCATTGTCTCCATTTCACAGTGGAGGGGAAACCGAGGCAGAGAGCGTGACCCTGGGCAGCCTGCACTTGGCAAGGACACTCGAGGCGATGTGGCTGCCCCTGGAGCACATGTTTATATGGGGAGCTCTCCGCTCCGGGCAGCCCATTGTGCTGTTGCCCTCTTGTGTTGCTTTTTCCATTAAAAAAAAGTATTTTATTTATTTTAGAGAGGAGAGTGAGTGCAGAGGGAGAGAGAGAATCCCAAGCAGACTCTGAAGTGAATGCAGAGCCCAGCATGGGGCTCGATCTTACCACCCTGAGATCATGACCTGAGCCAAAATCAAGAGTCGGCCGCCCAACCGACTGAGCCACCCAGGTGCCCCTTGTGCTTCTAAGAATCCTTTGCCTTTGTTGATTTGAAACCTCTCCTGGTGACCACTTCCTAGGATCCTGCATCTGCCCCTTGAGCCACACAGAACACAAGTCACCCTCCTTCCCAGCAGCCTTGGGATAGGTGGCAGGCCACACACTTGAGTCTTTTGCAGTGTGAGCCTCATATTCTGGTGTCTTCCTTCCATGTCACGGAGTCCAGGCTCCCCTCTGAGGGGCTGTTCTTGGCTGTGCTTCTCTTCAGGTGTGACCAGGTGTCCTGGTGAGGTCCAGCGGGGTGGCATAGGTCACCGGGTGACTAGCCATGCTGCTGGCCCAGAGTGCGCGGGGACCTGGTGAGATTTCCAGGGTCGGCCTGTGGGACCCTCACTTCTTGAGTAAGGCAGCTCCCTATGGAGCCCTCGCTCTAGGCCATATGTGGATGTAAGCCCTTTCCAGGTGTTAACTCACCACTTCCTACCCGGTTGGGCAGACGACCCCCAGGGTCACAGTCAGTAGCAGAGTGTGACCTGAACCGGGTGGCCAGGCCAACCTGACCAGGAGGCCTGCAGGCGTTATGCAGCTGAACACCCTGTGTTCTGTAGACACATCAGGTTTTTGCTCCAACACCCTTCTGAACAGGGAAGATTTACCTGGTTCCCCATGCACCTGCCGTGGGGCCTGGCCGTGAGAGGTGGCCTCCAGGGCACTGTTGCTCTAAGTGTGCTCTGGGACCACCTGCATTGGAATCACCTGAAGTTTGATTGTTAACGGAGGGACCTTGGGAATGTGCACTGTGATGAGCCCTCCAGGTCATACACTAAGTATGTGGCCCTTTGTGGATGGAGACACATTCTAGCCCAGGGGCAGGGCAGGCTCACGAGGGCTGGCACCTTTTGGAAATGCTAAGGGCGTTCACCCTTCTGGAATGTTCTCCCAGCCTTTCATTGCCCAATTATGTGTCTGGCATCTTTGAACGGAGCACACAATAGGGCACGCTTCTCCTGTGAGGCGGCCGCTGGCCGAGGGTTGGGGAGCGTGTGGGGAAAGGTGGTGTCTGAGATGAACCTGTGACAAGAGGTGGGGAGAAAGGATCTGCCTCCACCCGGCGCCACGCTCGGGGCTCCGTCACAGCTTTGGTCTGGTCAGAGCCTCTTCCTCACCCTGCCAGTGACCGGGCCGCTTCCGCTTCCGCGCCCAGCCCAGCCGTTCCTCTGTCCTTTTCATTTCCATGTGTGAATTGCAAGGGTAAAATCACGTCTTTTCGGCTGTTGAAGCAACAAGTAAATAACGTGTCCCTCTTTGTCTCTAATTTGTGCACTTCAGGAGCAAGAAGCCGGCTGCTCTGCGCCTCCTCTTTATATACCTTTGGATGGCATCCTTGAGACGAGATGTCTTTTTGGATGTTACTTTATGGTTATCACTGGGGATGAATCTCTTGGCTCCGAGGTTGCTAGGCTGGTTGCTAGGTAACCAGTGATGGGGAGAGGGTTCTGTAAGACGCTGCTGCACTGGGATTGCTGGATGAATCACCCAGCAGCGGCCAAAAGCCTAGGCTTCTGAAGAGGTTAGTGTCAACGAGGCAGAGTGCTCGTTTAATTAATTGGAGGTGTATTTATGCTGAGAATAAACACAGGCTGAGATGTTTCTCAAATTAAGTAAACCTAAACATTTTGCCAGTTGCATGTTCCCACTCTCCAGTGCAGAGCCGTGTGTCGGGGTGTGGCTGGGGTTGCTGCTGAACGCTCTCCCCCTATCTCAGAAGCTGGAGGGGCCATAGTTAGGCAGATTCAGAGAAGGTTCCAGCCCGGCTCTCCCGAGCCCTTTGTGCTTTGTGGCTGCCCTGATGGAGAGCTGCTGAAGTTTCCGAGATTCACACACCTCCTCTTTGTGAGTTAAGGGTTTGGGTGAGCAAACTGCACCCCCTCCACCGGGTAGCAGGTTGCCCTCAGGGCCCTGGGAGGGTCTGGGGTGGGCCTGGCACGTGAACAAGTCTTTCGTGGCCCCCGCAGAACAGGGAGGATATCCCTGAAGGAGAGACCAAGTTTGTCTGAATGGCCCCCAGCGTCGGCAGTCGCTGCTGCAGCGGGGGTGTCCCTCTGCATCCTGTCACAAGTGATTCTGTGGGTGGCTTGTATCTTTTTCTCACATCCTTAATGACCTTGAGCTTCCTCTGCGCCCGTCTGTTTTCCACACTCTCCAGTAATCCCCCGGTGTGTTTCAAGATGCGTCCCTTAAATATTTATGAACGGCAACACCACTTCCTTGGCATCGGCAGCGGGGGCGGTCTTCATGCGGTGGCGGTGGCGCTGGGGATCTGAGAATTGCGGGCGGAATGCAGACCCCCCTGTCACCGTCAGTGGGGCACCCTGCAGGCTTCAGCCCCACGGTTGGCTGGCCCAGCTGTGGAGTGGGGGCTTCATCCAGAATCCAATAATAAGAGGGTTGAGTCATCTTGGAGTGTCTGTGCATTGACTTTGTGGGTTACCTAAAATATTTAGTGTTGCACACACTGGAAGATGTCAGAATTTATACTGTTTTTCCAAGATTTTTTTTTTTTTTTTTTTTTTACTGCATTACTCAGCAGAAAACACATTTCCTTTCCCCTCCCCCTGACGGGGGGGAAGGCCGAGGGAGTTGGAGGAGGAATAACCTAGCTGCCATCGACCCAGGGCCTGCTCAGGCTCTGAGCTTCGTGAGCATTATTCCTTTTCGGTTAGTGACAATCTTGAAGGCTGGTCTTGCTGGCTTGACTCTGTAGGTGGAGAATTAAGGTCAGAGAGGTTAAGGTCAGCCAGCTAACCGGGGGTGAAAGTACAGTTCAGACCCACATCCACTTGACACCCCAGAGCCCACACCAGCAGCTCTTCCACACCAGCAGCTGCGCAGGACCCATGGGATGGCCCTTTCCTGCTTCAGACATCCTGGATCCATCCCAGCTGGGCAGTGACACCGCCCCAACCCCCACAGAGGCCCCCAGCAGGAGAAGCCCCAGGGCCAGGAAGAGTGGATGGCCCCAAGCAGACTCAAATGCCGCTGGAGCCCCTCATCTATAAAATGGGGTGTGTGTGTGTAGAGAACTAGTGTGTGGACCAGGGCCTTGGAAGTTGAGTGACTTTGTCATTTATGGCCCAGACTAGGACACTCTGGAGAGGGACAGTGGACACTGTGCATTGGGGATGCAGGGCAGTAACCATCAGCCAGGACTGTCCTAATAAGCACCGAGGAGATACAGCCCCCTCCTTGTAACCTCCTTCTGTAGCTCACCCCGAGGCCCCTGTCCTACTTGGTATCCATCCATTCCTGGCTGTTCTTTCCAGAAAACGTCCCTCTTGCCTCTGGGGCAGGACTGCTGGCGCTTGGACTCTCCCCATCTCGCCAGGGCCCCTGCCAAAGCCTGTGCCTGCTGTGCCTCACCTGTCCGCTCTCCCTTCACCCATTTGTCCTTAGTGTGCTCAAATATGCATTATATAAATTTCCTTATTTTAAAGCATTTAACTCAGTGCCATTTAGTAGTTTTGCGGTGTTGTCCACCCATCACCGCTTTCTGGAGCAGTTCATTGCCCCAGGAGGAGACCCCTCACCCATTAGCAGTCGCTCCCTGTTTCCTCTTCCCATCGACCCCAGGCAACCACTGAGGTACTTTGTCTCTGGATGTCCCAGGTGACTGCTGCTTTCACTGAGTGTGTTTCCAGGGGTCATCTGTGCTGTAGCATGGGTCAGTGCTTGTTCCTTTCTCTGGCGGAGTCGTACGCAGTTGAATGGCTAGACCCTCTTTTGTTTATCCCTTCATCCATCCATGGACACTTGGGCTGTTTCTGCCTCTGGACTAGTGTGAATAGCACCACCATGAACATTCATGTGCAACTTTTTGTTGGAACCCGTTTTCAGTTCTTCTGGGTAGGTACCCCGGAGTGGAATCGCTGGTTCATGTGGTCATTTTATGTCAGATATAGCGAGGAGCTGCTGTTTCCCGCAGCAGCTGTACCTTCACCCATGCCCACCAGCAATGTCTGAGGCTTCCAGCATCTGCACACACCACCACCACTTGTCACTCTCTGTCTCTCTAATGATGGCCATCCTAGTGGGTGCAAAGCGGTGTCTCATTGTGGTTTTGACGTGCATTTCCCTAATGGCTATTGACGTTGAGCATCTGTCCCTATGCCCTGTTGCCCGTTTGTGTATCTTTGGAGAGAGATGTATCCAAGTCCTTTCCCATTTTTAATTGGGTTGTTTTTGTGTTGTTTGGTTGTATTCTGGATACTTCATCCTTGTCTGATATATCATTTGTAGATATTTGCTGCCATTCTATAGGGTGCCTTTTCAGTTGTCTGCTCATGTTCTTTGCACAAAATTTTTAAAATTTGAGGTAGAATTTATTTTTTCTTTTGCTGCTTGTATGTTTGGTGTCCTATCTAAGACACCATCGTCAAGTCTGAGGTCATGAAGATTCACCTCTTTGTTTTGTCCTAAGAATTTAATGGCTTTTGCTTTTATATTTAGGTCTTTATTCCATTTTGAGTTAATTTTCATCTACGGTGTGAGGGAAGTGTCAAGCTTCTTTTGTGCGTAGATAGCCAGTTGTCTCAACACCATTTGTTGAAGAGACTTCTTGGCCCATTGAATAGTCTTGGCGACTTGATTAAAAAAACCAGTTGATCATGAACATCAGGCTCTATTTCTGGACTCTGTTCTATTCCATATATATGGTGATTCATATGCCAGTACCATACTGTTTTAATTATCGTAGCTTTGTAATAAGTGTTGAAATTGGGAAAGATGAGTCCTTTGACTTATTCTTTGTTGTCAAGATTGCTTTGACTATTCGGGATCCCTTGCAATTTCCACTTCTGCAAAAAAGGCTTTTGGGATTCTGATGGGGATTGCACTGAATCTGCAGATCAGTCTGGAAGTATTCTTGTCTTCACAGTATCAGGTCTTGCAGTCTGTGAACACAGGATGCCTTTCCACTTATTTGGGTCTTCTCTAATTTCCTTTAGCAATCTTTTCTGGTTTGCTGTGTTCAAGTCCCTTCCCTTTTTTACCGGAGGCAGTAAAATATAGCAGTATCAGCACTACCTGTGACTGTCACCAGTGTGGATCACACTCGTGTTTTTTTTTTTTAATTTTTTTTTTTTATTTATGATAGTCACACAGAGAGAGAGAGACAGAGGCAGAGACACAGGCAGAGGGAGAAGCAGGCTCCATGCACTGGGAGCCCGACGTGGGATTCGATCCCGGGTCTCCAGGATCGCGCCCTGGGCCAAAGGCAGGCGCTAAACTGCTGCGCCACCCAGGGATCCCACACTGGTGTTTTTGTATCATGCTGCAGCTGGTGCCAGGATCTTGGGAAATGTGTATTCTCCTCCTTCCTTTGAAATCACAACATTTCTAAGGTCCCGTTGTTTGATGTGTTAATAAAGAAATATTACATATTTTATACATATGTAGACAGAGAAGCAATATGTGTATAATACCACAAGTGTGATATATACATCATATCACAAATTTATGTTTTTGCAATATTTTGATAACAGTATTTCAGAATAATTGGTTTCCTGGGCAATCCTATGTATACATAGTGTCCTGTGCACATCAGGTGCAATTCTGAGAGGGCTTTATAGGCTTTTCTGGCTTCCAGAGAGTCAGTGGCACCGACATGGTGGAAACCCTGCTCTGGTCTCTCCCCTGACCCCTGCTGTTCTGGACCCACACTATCCCTTAAAGGTCACTGCCCACAGCAGTGGGGTCTGGGCCCCAAGGGCCGTCGTGAAGCCCATGCCGGAGGACAGGGCAGTGTGTACAACTCCTGCATAGCAGCTGTAATTTCTTCCCACTGTCCCCTGCTTCAAAGCTTTTATTGACAGCTGCACAAAAGTGATACAAATTTTTGGATTATGTAGAATCTGCTTTCTCTCCTCTCTCTCTCACACATACACACAGATCGATGGCAAACATGTGTCCTTCAGCCAACTGGCAACACCTCCCTGTGTGGCGAGAAATGGGAATTTGTCACCAAGGGGCAGCTGCCTCCTGGAATCCTGCAGTGCCCAGGAACTGTCTGGGTTCCTATTTCTTGATGTGGCAGACAGGGACCTGTGGCACCTGGCTTGTGTCACCTCCTGCAGGACGTGTGATGCCCCAGCCACGCTGGCTGAAGGCATGCTTAGGGGCTTTGGCGCAGCCTTCTTCCTCTGAGAACACCCCTTCTGCCCTTACTGCTCTGATGAGCTCCTCCTTCTCTAAGACCCAGACATCCCGCCTCCAAGTCTTGCTAGCACAGGAGGGGGTCTTCAACTCCCCACCAACCACCACGGAGGAGTTGTGAGGAGTTAACACCTTGCAGCACAGACCAGGGCTGATGCTGTGGGGCCAAGGACACGCCAAGGTGGCCACTGTCTTGTCTTGAGAATGTCCATGGGCCACTGGGGATTCCATTGATGGAAGAAGGCAGGGCCCTGGGCTCTGGGACATTTTTTGCTTTTTGCCCTTATGGGCCCCTTCCTCCTAAAAAGAAAAAAAAAATTAAAAAGTGAAAGAAAAAAAGACGTTATCTCAGGATTGCCTTGGCCTAAAGAAGAATATAATCCAGACTGGATTCATTATTATATAATTATTTCTGGCTTTCCAACAAAATTAAAAACCATTTTTGTGGGTTGCTGAAAGCATGATAGGCCCCACCTCTGGGCCTCATGTGCCCAGTAGGGACAGTGGCTCTGAAAGAATGGCTCTGCTTCTAAGGAGGTGCCCTTCTCCAACCCAGGGGGCTCCCTGGCCTCGGGGCTCACAGCCCCCCTGAGAGCACAGATGGGGGCAGGCACCCGCTGTCAACCCAGGCGCTCCAGGCCCCCGGGAGCCCATGGGGGAGCAGCAGGCCCGGGTCCCGCCTCCTTCCTGTGTCTGATCCTTTGCTTAATAAAACCCAGACAGACTGGCACCTCTGCAAACTGAATTTATGTTCCATTTGAGGAGGAGACGCTCTGAGTTGGCTTCAGGTACCCGAGGGCTGCTCTGTAAGTGCTCACTGAGAAGATGGAGATGGGCTGCCTGCCAACTGGATCCATTCACTTCCTCACTCCTGCAGTGGGCCCTGGGGAGGTGGGCTCAAGAGGAGGCCAGTTAGCTCCCCAGGGCATCTGTAACTAAGTATCCCCGCCTGAGTGGCTCAGAACAACACACATTTATTCTGTGTCAGTTCTGGGGGTTCAGAAGCCCTGAATCAGTGTCACTGGGCTACACTGAGGTGTTGGCAGGTGCTCCTCTGAGGGCTCCAGGGAAGGATCAGTTTCCTGGCCTCCTTGAGCTTCTCATGGTCTCCACATTCCTTGGCTCGTGGCCCCTTCCTCCATCTGTAGCCCAGTGTCCTCCAGTCTCTGCTCCATCTCCTCTGTCTTCCTCTTTTTTTTTTTTTTTTAAAGATTTTATTTTATAGAGTAGGGGGAGAAGCAGAGGGAGAGGGACAAGCAGACTCCACCCTGAATGCAGAGCCCAATGTAGGGCTTGATCCCACGACCCTGAGATGATGACCTGAGCCGAAGTCAGGAGTCAGACACTTAACTGGGCCTGAGTACCCCAGGCACCCCTTCGGCCTCCCTCTTGTAAGGCCCCCTGGGAAATCACTTGGGCCCACTTGGATAATCTAGGAGGCCTTCCCATCTCTAGACTTTGATTTTATTCCATCTGCAGAGTCACTTTTTGCACATTAGGCAAAGGACTTGGATGTCAGGACCTGGATGTCTTTAGGAGACACTACTCAGCTAATCCAGCCTCAGGTTGGTCACCTACGTGGCTGAGCCTCAGTGTCCCCAAGTGTAAAATGCAGTCAGTAGTATTGCCTTTGGATGCTGTCGTGAGTACACAATTGTATTTAAACTGCCAGTCACAGCAAAGAGCATGGTGGAAGTCTCCGGAGCTACTCATAATAGGGTATTTTGGCATAAGGTTGCCAAGGTTGGGGTGGGAGCTCAGTAGCTCCCAGCCTCCAGGAGTTCCATGCAGAAAGGGATCCTCCTTTTACCCCATGGTCCTCAGCTTAGGTTGTATAAGGAAGTATCTGGAAAGTTTTAAATAATAGCAAGGCCTGGATGTTGCTCCCAGTCTTCTGCTGCCAGTGCTGCAGGTGGGGCCCCCTTGTTGGGATCCCAGGACCTCCTGGGTTTCTAACACACAGCCCCTTGTTGGTGGAGCCCCTTAATTGTGCCGAGGCTGCGTCACCGCACATGACTGCTGCTTCTCTTCTTGCGCGTGCCCTGGGGCTCCTAGCACCACTGCGTGTCTTGTTGGCTCAGCTTGAAGGTGTGGTCTTCTCAGTGCCAGGGCCTCCGTCATATAAAGGTGCCAGATGTGGTGCCCTCCGAGGACCCTCCATGCCCCAGGGTTACAACATTGTTTGGGAATGGGCTTCACATTGTGTAGCAAAGGCTTACCCTGCACCCCTGGGTGCAGCATGCATCTCCTGGGCTCCTCACTGTACACCTGGGTGCTGGGCTGGTGTGCCCATTTCCTGGTAGAGAGAGAACCAGAGGTCAGGGAGTGGATGCCCTTCCCAGGGTCACTGTTGTATGTGGGCCAAGCAGGCCTGGAACCTAGGGCTCTTGACACTCACTTGGGCAGTGAGTGGCTGATTTGTCTTCTAGTCAGCATATTCTGGGATTGGTTGAGAGATGGGGCCGTGGGTGGTTGGGGCTGTCCAGGATGCTTCTAGTCAGGGTCTATCAACATAGAGAAAGTCTGAAGAATGCTCCCAGTAAAGAGGTATGTTTGGCTAGGTAATTTCACACTTTTTTCTGGAATATTCCTAGTTGTCTCATGGGAGATGGGAAGGCTGTGAAACTCTTCAAGATGGGACACGCTTTTATTTCACTTCAATTGAACTGGGAAATAATAAATGCTGGGCTATGTGGTAATTGCATGTACTCTTGGCATTGGAGAGGCTGGGATGTTCCAGAGCCTTCCTGGAGGCAGTGGGCCTGGCCAGGGCTCTGAACGGCAGGGCAGAAAGGTGGTGCAGTCTGGCCTTCTGGGAAAGGACAAGGATGACAGTAGATGGAGAACACCTGTAGGGGAGGCAAGCCAGCCCTGAGCCCTCCTGAAAGAGCTCTGGCATTTGGGGCTGTGGGAGCTCACTCAGGGCTGCTGTAACACTGTCAGGGCCTTGACCAGGAGAAAGTGATGTTCTCACAGTTCCAAAGATCAGAAGCCCAGTTTCAGGCCAGCAGGCTGTGCTCCCTTTAAAGCCTGGAGGGAAGTCCTTCCTCACCTCTTCCTGGTTTCTGGTGGCAGCTGGTGACTCTGGCATTCCTTGCCTTGCAGATGCATCCCTCAACCCTCCATCTTCACAAGGTTCTCCATGTGTGGGCCTCTGTGTCCAAATTTCTCCTTTGTATGAGGACACAGTCAGATTAGGACCCACCCTAATTACCTCAATTTAAACACATCTGCAAAGACCCTATTTCCAAATATGGTCACATTCAAAGGTATAGGGCTTCCATATTTTGGGGAGGGGGAGAAACAGTATAACCCATAACGGGCCTAGTGCATGAGGCTGACATCTCTTCAAACCTTCTAACCCTAGTCATTCTCCTGATGAACATGTAAGAGCATGAGGCTTTATGTTCCTCTCTAGAGAGGAGATATGCAGGTGATCTGCTTAGGTACACAGTTGGCAGATGGCAGAGATGGGGCCCAATTCTGAGCCAGCTGGGGATCTTTCTGGAAAGGCCCACAGCTATCTCCTCAGGCCATGATAACCACAGGGGTGCACTATGCCACACGGTGAATAGGAGACCCACATTTCTCTTCCCACCACAGGGCATTTTCCAGGTCTGAGCAGACTCTGGGGCTCAGGAGAGGCTTAGGGTTTGCAGAGGTGTGTGTGGGGGAAGAGTGGGGCCAGCCTGCAGGGGAAGGGCTTTGCCACACCAGATACCCTCTCCTAACTGTCCGTGGATTTCTTTCTTTGCTTCCCTCCCCTGACTGACTATTCCAGGAACTGTCATGTTCTCTTTTCTTGGTTCTGTGAGCTCCTCTGTCATCAGGCCCGGGAATCCTGGATGAAAGGCCCAGGCCAGGTTCCAGGAGGAGAGCCCCAGAGGAAGTGGTTCCCACAACCCTGCCGAGAGACGGGGCTTATTTTTAAACCTAAACAGATGGGATGCGGTGAACCAAACAGGCGTGGTTTCCGTATTCAAGGGAGAGTTTTAAGAATGCCCTAGGATATGAGATGGGGGTGTGTGTGTGTGCATGTGTGTGTATTGAGAATTGTTTGACATCTACCATTATGGTAATTTCAGCTTTGTAACACTAAGACTCAATATAAAAATTGGATTGTTTGGGTTTTTGCTATTGAGTTGTAGGACTTCTTCATGTATTTTGGGTTTTAAGCCCTTTTCAGATCCTCAGGGGTTGTAAATACTTTCTCCCACTCAGGAGGTAGGCTTTTCCCTTCGTTGATGGTTTCCTTTGTGGTCTCCTTTTTAGTTTGATGTCCCACATGTCAATTTTTGCTTGTGTTCCTTTGCTTTTGGTGTCAGATTAAAGAAATCATTGCTAAGACCGATGTCAGGGGGCTTAACTACCTGTTTTCTTCTAGGAGTTTTATGATTTCAGGTCCTTTGTTTAAGTCTTTCTTTAATTGCATTTGAGTTAGTTTTTGTACATTGTGTGAGAAAGTGGTCCAGTTTCACTCTTGGGCGTGTGGCTGTCCACTTTTCCCAGTACCAGTTATTGAAGAGACTGTCCTTTCCCCATTCTTGGCTCCTTTGTCATAAATTAATTGACCATATATGTGTGGGTTTATTTCTGGATTCTCTAATCTCATTTTATGTCAGTAATGTACTGTTTTGATTGTTATAGCTTTGTAACACAGTTTGAAATCAGGGAGCACTAGGCCTCCAGATTTGTTGTTCTTTCTCAGGATTGCTCTGGCTGTTTGGGGTCTTTTTATGGTTCCATACAAATTTGAAGGCTGTTCTAGTTCTGGGAAAAATGCCATTGGAATTCTGATAGGGTTTGCACTGAATCTGTAGATTGCTTTGGGCAGAATGGATATGTGAACGGTGTTCTTCTAATCTATGAACACAGAATATCTTTCCATTATTTGTGTCTTCTTCAAGTTCTCTCATCAATGTCTTTTTTTTTAAAGATTTTATTTATTTATTTATTTATGAGAGAGAGAGAGAGAGAGAGAGAGAGACACGCAGGCAGAGACACAGGCAGAGGGAGAAGCAGGCTCCATGCAGGGAGCCCGACGTGGGACTCGATCCTGGGTTTCCAGGATCACACACTGGGCTGCAGGCAGTGCTAAACCACTGTGCCACCGGGGCCGCCCCTCTCGTCAATGCCTTAACAGTTTTCAGCATGCAGGTCTTCCAGCTTCCCTGGTTAAATCTATTTATAGAATTTCTTTTAGATGCAATTATAGATGGGATTGTTTTCTCTTTTTGATAGTTTGCTGTTCTTGTATAGAAACCCTGCACATTTTTGCCTACTGATTTTTGTGTCCTACAACGATCAAATTTGTTGAATAGTTCTGAGAGTCATTTGGCGCAGTCTTTAGGGTTTTCTATACGTAATACCGTCCCATAATGCAAATAGGGACAGTTTTACTTCTTCCTTTCCAATGTGGATGCCTTTTATTTTTTGTAATGCTCTGGCTCAGACTTCCAGTCCGATGGTGAACAGAAGTGGCTAGTGGGCATCCTTGTCTTATTCCCGAACTTAGAAAGCTTTCAGCTTTTCACCATTATGCTGTTAAGCTGTGGGCTTGTCCTAAATGGCCTTTATTATATTGACACATTTCCTCTGTACCCATTTTGTTTTTATCATAAATGGATGTTGAATTTTGTCAAATGCTTTTTCAGCATCTCTTGAAGTTGATCACCTGTTTTTATCCTTCGTTTTATTCATGTAACATATCATTGATTTGCCAGTGTTGAACCAACCTTGCATCCCTGGAATGAATCTCATTTTATTATGGTGTATGATCCTTTTAATGTATGACTGAATTCAGTTTGCTAATATTTTCTTGAGATACTCTAATAGGGCTTCTTAACCTGTTGTGTGCCATGGGCCTCTTTTTGGAATAACGTTTTCAAATGTCTAAAATAAAATACAAAGGGTTATGGGGCACCTTGCTGGCTGAGTCAGTTAAGCATCCTACTCTTGGTATCAGCATGGGGAGATCAAGCCCCATGTTGGGCTTCATGCTGGGCATGGAGCCTACTTAAAAAACATACAAAGGGTTATGAAGGAAACCAGTTAAGTTAAAGATAGCTCTTCCCAAAGACCACTCTGGGAAAGACAGCCCTGCTGCTCCGGACTGTTCAGAGAGCCCCTGAAGTTGCCCTTGCTGCCCCAGGGCCTGCTAGCAGTAGCTGGGTCCTAGGCAGGGCAGATTTGGGTAAGCAGTAGCCCGGGTGAGTGTGGGGAGGTGGCTTGGGTAGGACAGGGCAGTAGGTGTGAGGGAGGCTGCATGGCCTGGGCTGGGAGCCCAGCTCTGCATTTGCTAGCTGTGTGACCTGAGTGAGGGTAGGAGTGACAGTGTAACAGTTACAGCAACAAGAGCAAATACTTCCTTCCTCAGTGTGTACTGCGCCCAGGTGCTGTCCTCAGGAGGATCCCATTGAGTCTTTGGCCCTTCTACTCACCCTGGGAGCTGAGTCCTTCTGTTGCCACTGGCAGGCAGGAGCCTGACCCAGAGGAGCTGAGCGACTTGCCCAGAGCCTGCCTGCCCATCCCCAGTATCGGCACCAGCAAGGCTGCCACTCTTGTTGAAAGCCTGAGGGTTCCAGCTGCTGCCTCTGCTGCCATATGGCCCTGGGGCTGCGGCCCCCTCTCCTTCCTCATAGATTTGACCTCTGCAGTCTCCCTGGGCCGTCTGGGGTTGTGTTCTTGCCGTGTACCATAGCTGCCACCAGAATCCAGTGGTGCCTTTCCTCTGGGCACTTGGGGCCCCAAAGCATCTGTGACTTCATCTGTGTCCCTGTGTCAGGCGTGGGCTCCATATGCAGTATAGGCTGTCCAGGCAGACTGGAGTCTCTCTGGCCCTTAGCGTGACAGCCCTGACAGTCCAGGTTGTGTCACAAGGTCACAGAATATAGGGACGGGGAGGAAGAGCCTCATGGGACGTGATTCAGAGACTTCTTGCCTGCCTGGGGCCTCAAGGGGCATCCCTGGGCAAGGGGAACAGGGGATATGTCACCTGGCTGCAGTGAGCATTAGCTGGGGAGTAATGGGGAGGCAGGTGGCCAGGGTGGGCGTGAGAGATAGGGGAGAGTCTTGGTGTTCGTGGGCCCCAGGGTGCACGGGTCACCGGGAGTGTGTCAAGTGCCAGCATGGTGTCAGGAAAGGAGGGTGCTCCAGGTGGGGCCAGCCCCAGCATGGCAGGCTGTGTGCTTCACTTCTAAGGCCCCACAGTGCCCTGGGCCAGTGCTCCCAGCTGCCACGATGCAGGCCTGGCCTCTGGGGAGGGGACACAACTGAGCATGCAGGAGACGTGAGGGCAGACAGAGGTGATGGGGACCCAGGAGACATCTGGGCTGATGCATCACCTCTGTGATCCCACACCTGTGACTCCATCATGTTTCCAAGTGTCCATGATACCCAATTGTGTCTGTAGCCCCAGGTCCCCACGCAGGGCCCGGAACACTAAAAATAGGCCATTTACCACAAAGGTAGCAAGTGCCTGTGGTGAGAAAGAAAAGCAATACAAAAAGTTGCCCAGTGACAAGTGATCTGCTCTGCCGTCCCTGGCAGCCGCCTGGGGCTCTTGTGCAGGTCTCTCTCCAGAGACAGCCTCTGTGTGCACCAGTGCACGTCCATGTGTCCGTCTGGCTGCCCCCACACGGGGTCTCAGCAGCCACCCTGATGGGCCCCGCCTCTGCCCACAGGTCTCCGTGCTGGTGCTCTTTGCCCTGGCCTTCCTCACCTGTGTCGTCTTCCTGGTCGTCTACAAGGTGTACAAGTATGACCGTGCCTGCCCGGATGGGTTCGTCCTCAAGGTAAGTAAAGCTCTGCCTCCCTCAGGTCGCCAGATGCCCCCACAGAGGGACAGGCACTAGAGCAGCAGGGACTCTGTGCAAGGGTGCAGGGAAGGGAGGCAAGGAATTGAACTGACCTCAACCCAGGGGGGTGGGGGGGTGGAGCACCAAGGAGGAGGGCTTGTGGGGGGTTGGGGGGAACTGACCGCAGGGCTGGGCACACACCCCACACTCCTGCCTGCGTGTCCCTTGGCCCTCGGCCCCCGCTCTGTCCGGCACCCACTTGGCTGGGCTCTCCATGCACGTGGAAATGCTTGCTTTGCTGTGATGCTTCGCCTTCCAGAAAGCCTGCAAGTGGCACATAAGCATACACAGGGAACAAGAGGACTGAGTGACAACAAAGGGCGAGAAGAAGGGAGAAGAGGTGAAGCAGGAGCTAGTAAAACGGATTTGCACCCATTTCCCACACACTCAGCACCTGGGCCCCACATCGGGTTCTGAGCTCTCCAGAGCCAGTGTGAAGAGGGAAAGGGATCGTTTCCAGGATCTGGTGTTGCCGAAGTGAACGCAGGAGAAGCCCACGCCGAGAACACGCAAGGACGGGCGCGGCTTGTCAGCTGTCACCGGGTGGCTTTGCTTTGGTTTTTGCTGATGGGCGGGATGCAGAGCCCTGGCTTGAGTGGGCAGGCAGAGCCAGAAGTCACGTTTCCTGGCACACTGCACTGTACGTAACGCTTCTGAGCCTCCAGCCCTCCTCTGCTTGGCAAGCACGGTGCCTGCCGAGTGCCAGTCGCGGCCGCTGCTCCTCCAGGTGCTGGAAGCCAGCCAGGACCCAGTCAGGTGAAGATCCCCACCTTTGGGAAGCTCCCTGCTGGTCTCCAAAGAAACGTGAAGTTGGTCGTATACTGCGTTTGGTTACAAGCAGTGGAAAACAGAAGAGGAAAGCAGGGCTGGGGACTGCAGCTGCTAACAGGGTGGTCAAGTTTGAGCAAAGCTCATAGGAGGCCAGTGAGGACCTGTGTGTGTGTGGGGGGGGGGGACCTGGGGAACCTCCCCCTTTTCCACAAATCCATTCAATCCCCCCTGGACAGGCTTGCAGAGGATATGCTCTGCGAGCTCAGGAGGCACCACAGTTTAAAGGCCAACCCCAAGGGCTTGGGGGCTTTGAGGCCAGGGTGAGGCTGGGGAGGGAAGAGTTGGCCTTGACGGAGCAAGCCCAATAGCAGACACTGGAGACTGGCAGGTTCAAACCAGGCCGGCTGGGGGAGTGGCAGTGCACACAAGTGATAGCAGGACAGTGCCTGTATGGTCGGCCTGGAGGACTGGGAGCTGTGGGAAGTGAGCCAGCTATGGCCGAATGGTGCCACACTTCATGTGCCAGGCAAAGGGACATGATGGGACGGCCGCTCAGTGGCCTGGGGAGGCTGGAAGTTTGGTGACATGGCCCAGGAGGCTGCTGCAGGGAGCCTGAGGAGAGACCAGGGTCCAGTCTGGTCAGGGTGCTGGGGATGGAGACTGGGTGGGGGACACAGGAGGGGAGGACCTGGTCCAGAACCTGGTGACACAGAGGGGCTGACGTCATAGAGAGGAAGCAAAGCAGACGCAGGAGCGGTGCCCTGATGGGAACCGGGTGTGCAGAGGACAGCTTCCTGGGGACTGGACAGACTGCTCACAAACAACTGGGGCCAGCAGCTCCTGGTCATCAGGGGGGCAGGGTTTGCGTCTGGGCTTTCTCTCTGGGCCAGGACAAGCTGGCTGCATGGAGGGGAGAGGGGTAGGCCAAAACCACCTGGCCTGGCCTGCAAGACCTATTGTGCTAGAAAACCAGGTCCAGGCAAGTGGAGTCCGATAGAGGAAGCCCTGGTTCTCGGAGTCCTTGCAGGGAAGGGGGCAGGTATCTGCGTGTGCAGAAGGCTCTGTGGGTGAGCCTGCTGCCCAGGCAGCCTTGGGAATGGAGTCCAGTGATTGTTCTGTAGCTGTGTCTCCTGGGACTTTGGCATTTTCCACTGGCCTTTCCGTGAAATCGGGGGCAGGTGTCCTTCCTGGAAAACATAGCTGGAACGACTAGGGAGCTGCCAGCCTGTACCTAAGTGCGCTCGGCTAAAGCTGGGGGGGAGGAGGTGTGTGTGCCAGAGTCCCCCCTCCCCCACGTTTGTGCACGTGCAGGTCACACCAGACCCCGACAGTTTACGGTTTACACACGCTCCCAGAAACCTCACAGGCATATACCATTAGCCCCCCACTGTACCAGTGGGAGGGACGCAGTACAGACTCGATGGTCATTGTGTCCAAGGTCACACCCTGTGGCTCATTCATATATATTTAGCACGTGTTTATGAAGTGCCTCCTGTGTGTGCCCAGCCGGACAGGAGTCCAGGCCCTACCCCTGCCTGTATTCTAGTGGAGGAGACAAGGGGCAAGCAGACACCAGGGTGATGTGTGCTGGGGGTCACCTCTTTTGGGTCACTTCGGGTGCAAACTGAATGAGGAGTCCGTTTAGCCACTGGTTGGTCTGGGCCAGGCTTGGACTGAGGACACAGGCTGGGCTGGGTTCTGCTGACCCCAAAGCCAGAAGGGGCCCCGTGGGCAGGGAGGATGGGCACAGGGACCACAGAGGTCCTGGCATGAAGCTGAGGACAGGCACCCGTGCCCACGCTCTGGGTGTGAGGAGGCGTGTGACAAGGGGATTTAGGAAGGCAGATCCGGGCTGGGGAGGATGCTAGGTTTCCGTCTTTTCCCTGAAACCATGGATTTATTATAGGAGTATTAGGGAAAGGTTTTAAAAGTGTTGGAAACCGCTGAAACCCCACATGTTGACATCTGGGTATCCCTGGTAGACTGTTAGCAGACACACGTACTCACGGTGGAACTCATGCGCGAGGAACACTTACTGCGCTGGCCAAGTGCCACGGCTGTTCGGAACATGCTTTCGAGCATGACCTCACTGGTCCGATTATCATTTTGTCCTGCTCTGAGGGATAAGGCTCCTCACACTCATCCACAGAGGGACAGAGGGGCACATGGCCGGGACTTCTGGCCTGATTGGGGCCGGGTCAGAGCTTCCAGGGAGGCCCTGGCCCCATGCTCCCTCTGGAACTGGGGTTCTCGCCTACCACCAGCCCCCAGGGCACCTCCCCGGCATGTTCTTCCTGCCGCGGTGTGGGCAGCGGCAGAACTGTGCGTCCTCCCCCGTTCTCTTACGTCTGGAGGCCCGGCTCTGGCCTGGGGTAGAGTCTCGCGGCTGCCCAGCCTGTACCGGCTGCCTCAGGACGTCTAGCAGGACCCTGTGCTGGCGGGTGGCAGGAGGAGAGGAGAGCAAAGGGCAGGTGGCAGTGCCGGCTGGGGCGGGGGTGGCCGCCTGCCTTGCTGCACGGGGGCTGCTGCTTCCTGACACCCAGACGTGGCTGGAGTCAAGCTGCTGCTGAGACACAGGTGTCCCCTTGGTGGTGGCCCTGCGGCTTTCCATCTTTCCTGTCCACTGTGTGAGCGTGGACATGTGGCTTCTCACTGAGTGGCCCATCACTGCAGTCCTCACGGCCACGCAGGAGGTGGGACTCCCCAGCCCCATGGTGTAGCTGGGGGAGCCGAGGTTGAGAGGAAGGAACTGCCGTGGCCGTGGCCGTGGTGTGGGCTGGCCTCCGAGGCCAAGCTCCTTCTGCAGCACGGCTGCTGCTGCCTCACCCACTGACGTGCTGGACGGGCACTCCTTTGTCCTCTCCTGGTGCTCTGTGCTCCGGGGGGTCGGCAGGGGGTTCTGATCCTGGTATCTCGGGCATCAGGGAGCGAGGAGGATGGGGACCATTCTCTACGGGTGGACAGTACTGGGCTGAGGGGGAAGCCCACGTTGAACACATTGCCTTTCTGTTGCCACTCGGCCAGTGGCAGTGAGCCCCTCAGAGCCACCCGTGGCACTCACCCGGGTCATGGGTTCTGGCCTGGGGAATAGAGGCGTGTGGATGCGCTGTAAACCCCCCAAGAACACAGGGTTTTCTACACGTCCCTTTACCCCAGACTGTCCTGTCCTTCACCTCCTCGCTGTCCTCCAGACCCGTCAGTGACGGAATGGTAGTTTGGGGGCCAGGTGCCAGACCAGGTGTGACACCACTCCATCTGTCAACAGCCATGCCAAGTAGGCACTGACCTCGTTCTGCTGAGGCCAGGCGGGCCACTTCCTGGTGTTTGAGTCACGGAGCTGGGGATTCCTGGGTGAGGGCCATGGGGTGGGACAAGGCCAGCAGGGTTGGCTTCAGAGGGCCCATGGCCTGGGCAATGCCATGTTGTTTTTGGTACAGGCCTGGCACGAGTGGCTTCTGAACATGGTGGGCAGCCCCCCTGTGGGAGAGCCAGTCCCCAGGCACACCTCCTCACTTCACGATGACCCTCCTGTGGCCCATATCCCAGGAGAACCATCTGGGGGGAGAGGGACCTCGACTGATCATGAGAGGCCTCCAAGTCTGAGCACACGGGGGCTTTTCTGTGACTGGGGAGTCCTCCCTTCTGTGTCTCCACAATCACGTGCTCAGCCCTGTCGGCATCCCTGCTTCTGACAATGACGGCGGCCAGGCTCCGTGGGCCCGTGTGCTGGGGAGTTCTCTGGGGTTGGAGGACGTTACAGGCTGTTGTCCGAGAGGATGTCACGTAGGCCGTGGTGCTCACCTGGCTCGGGTCACGGCAGCCATCCTGGCAGGCCTCTCAGCCTCCCTGAGCGCTGCCAGGGGAGCCCCAGCCCGGCCTGCAAGGGTGCTGGAGGCTGAGCTGGTAACGCAGGCCCGGCGCGGAACCCGGCGAGTGCTGGGGCCGAACCACCAGATGTAGATGTAAGACTGCCGCTGCTCTGGAAAAAGTGGTTCTGCCCCTGCGCCAGGGCTTACTGCTGCTGCCCCTCACAGTGCCTGTGTCGGAGCTGAGTGGGTCGTCTGTTGGCAGCTTCGCACGGGGACACTGTGTGGGGTTCTGGGCACTCTGACTGGGAGGCCAGGCTGGAGAGTGACTTCCCCTCTGTGGGCCTCCTTCGCCCCATCTGTCACAGCGGACTAAATGGAATTCACCTCACAGCGAGAGAGGGTGCGTGGAAAGCACTTGTCAAGCTGTCAGGTGCAAAGACAAGGTCAGGAGGAGGAGAACATCAGCGTGGGAGGCAAAACCCCAGTCCCATTTTCTTTGCTGCCAAGGAAGTGGCAGGTGGGCCGCAAATCTACGGGAAGACCTCAAGGTCAAGGAGCAGCTTTCAGACATTAAGGACAACCTGGGCCCAGGCTGGGGCGAGACTCCTGGAGGAGGTTCCCCCACTGCGTGCTGGGCTGGCCCTGTGTTCCCCCGGCGCTGTCTGTGGTGCAGCAGCTGTGGCCAGCCATCCTAGCAATGGCCTGAGGTGCCCAGAGATGTGGTCATCAAGGTCCCGTCACATTCTCCACACACAGCTTGCTCGGGGGAGGTGGAGGGACACCTTGGCTAAGCTTAGCACTTCTTGCTAAGCCACGGGAGTCAGTCAGAGTGCTGTAGGTGGTGCTTGGCTTCGGACCCTGGCTGTGCACTTGCCAGCAGGGTGGCCGTGGCCAAGATAGACGGCACTCGGTGTGCCAAGCCTCAGAATCATCTGGGATGTTTAAAAATACAGATGGCTCCAGAACAGATGTGCTGAGTCAGACCCTTTGGGGTGGGTGGAGAATCTGGGTTGTGAAACTCTTCCTGGTGGCTGTGCAGGTGGCCGAGGCCAGGGACCTGTCTTAGCCGCAGTCTCCCTTCACTGTCTGGTAAGGAGGCTGTGGCATTTGTGTTTTGCTTTGGTTGCTTAGACACACAGGTGACGTGGCTTCCACAAGATGGAAGGCTCCTGCTGGAAGGCAGTGGGGCTCTGGGAGGCCATCCTGAAGCCCCGATTCTGTCCCATGCTGCCCTGCCAGCCCCCAGAGTATTATCCTTCTCTGGGCGAAGCCAGCGGAGAAAGGGCCACTGGAGAGCAAGTGGACAGATACCCACTCCTGTCCCACTGGCCAGAGTTAGTCCTGTGGCCTCCCCTGGCTGCCAGGAGAGCTGTGGGATGTGTAGTTGCTAGCTGGGTGCCAAGTGCCTGCTTCACTGTGGGAGAACAGGTGGTGGGAGACGACCCACAGCCCCACACACCGCTCTTACGGGCTTGCCGAGCTCATCTATGGTGTGGGCTGGCCACAGCAGCAGCGGTGGGGCAGTGGCTCAGGCTGGTTCTGGGACTGGTAAGGAAAGGCAGCTTGTGGTATGGGATCTTAACTTTTTGGGGTTCTAGACCTTTTACCAGATCCTGACCTCTCAGGGTTCCATGCCTGTAGAGACAGAGCCTCTTCCTTCATGGACAGCTGTGGGGCCAGTCTCCTCTGCCTCCCTCCCCCTCCCCGGATGAGGCCTACAAAAAACCTGGCTCCCAGAAGGCCTTGCTGACTTCCCTTCCTTCCCTATTTGAGTATATTTTCGGGAGATGTAAAATAAATGACAAGTTTAAGATCTCTAGTGAAGCAGGCAGGCTCACTGTCCTGGTACATGCCCCTGGAACCCAAGCACTGTGGTATCATGGCCTACCTTAGAGAGGTAGAGAGGCCTACCCTGTCACGATGTACATCTGTCGGGTGGTCACTGAGCTGTGCCAATGGTAGGACCCGTGCCTGCTTTTGCTTATCATTGTATTTCTCCCCTCAGCCCAGAGAAGGTGCTCCGTAAACATCCGTGGGGTGTCCCTCCAGCCTCGATGCATGTGTCTCAGTAGTGGCCTCTTCTCTTTCAGAACACCCAGTGCATTCCAGAAGGCTTGGAGAGCTACTACGCAGAGCAAGACTCCAGTGCCCGGGAGAAATTTTACACAGTTATCAACCACTACAACCTGGCCAAGCAGAGTATCACTCGTTCTGTCTCACCCTGGATGTCCGTTCTGTCAGAAGAGAAGCTGTCCGAGCAGGAGACTGAAGCCGCCGAGAAGTCAGCTCAGTGAGGTGGGCAGGTTCCTCACAATGAGTCACTTGAAGGTAAAAAGGGACTTGGAGGGACGTTTCATTAAATATAATTACCAATAATTTAGAGGTTACTCATTTATGGTGCAACTGCTTCTGTTTGCTGATGCTGCTTTGCAAATAAAACTTGCTGCCGGCCACTCATGGGCATAAAACCAAGTGCATATCAGCGTTGCTTAAAGAGCTCTGACACCACTTTTCACGTTAAGGAGTCTTAATTTAGCTACTTTACTGGGACTTATTGGATGCTATCAAAAAATAAATTTACACTGGATATGCAAGGGGTTTGGATTCAGATAAATAATGCATTTTGTGGAATTTTTTTTACGCCCCCTCCCCTTGCTGTTTGAGATCCTACTCCACAGCTGTATTGAGAGTGACCCCCACTTTGCTAAGAGCAAGCTGTACTTAAGATTTCTTCCAACCTTCAGTCAGGCGGCAACAGAGCCACCACCAAGCCGCATGGTGGTGAGGTGCGCAGAGAAGGAAGGAAATAGGCCTTCTGAGAGCAAACAGACCCTCTTTCCTTCCCTGTGCTCATTCCTAAGTGCGCAGGTGTCCTGTGGCCAGACACACTCGGGTGGCTGTAACCCCCCCACCCCCCCCAACCACCGGAGTTGGCATCTTGGTGCAGAGCGCACCATGTTTTGCTCCAGTGCATGCAGACCGTGTCCCAGCATGTGAGGTGAGGGGCTGGAGGAAGAGCGGCCCCCGGGCCGCAGGACTCTGTCCCCCTGTAGGTAGTCCGTCTGCTCTGTGATGTGTTAAATAGGAACGAAACCCCTTTGGCCTTTTTGTTCTCTTCTGTTATGAATAATATTCACATCAACAGCCCTGTTAGCAAGTTAGTTTTTAAAAACTTATTTGTGTTGGAAAAGTGAAAATGTAATTGCTGGGAAGCCAAGATCAATTTTTATTTTGTGAACTAGAACTCCTTTGATGTATGAAGCAGGCAGGAAAGGCTGGGAGGGGCTCATGTGGCAACTTGCAAATCCAATGATGACATTTCAATTCACAATCTTTGTAAGAAAATTACGTCTCAACCTGAATCTTGACATTAAAGTATATGTTTACAAAATTGCCAGTTAGATAAGCTAAGTGTGTAAGACGATTAAATAGAAAAAAAAAAAAAAAGACATTCGCAGACATTTTCTTCCATGTTATTTGAATGTGTTGTTTCTGGTGGACATGTCAAAAGTTTCACTGTTTTTTAGTAGATCAAAAATAAATGACAACTAGTGCAAGATCTGTTGCAAACAAGCATGGTGGTCATGGCCGACTCCATTACTGCTTCCTGAAATGTGCTTCCCAAACCATATTTTATCATCAAGGGTGTTCTGACCATGACCGTGGCCTCGGAGCCAGGGATGAGTGGGACAAGGCCGCATGCATCCAGAGAGAGCAAGAACCACACTACGCACCTTTCCTGCACAGACACACCAGGAAACACACTAAGGCAACACACCCTTGTACTTTCTAGTAGACATTTTATTGACTGTAAATTCACATGTTAACTTTTGACATTTTCACTCTGTGCCAATAAGGAACACAGGACCCCTCCCTGTGGCTGCGTGACAGACTGTACCACACACAGTTCTGCAGGGAGCAACGCAGAGCTGTCCGCACCCACACCGGGGGGTGGGGGTGGGCATGAACACCAGCTTGTTTCCTGCACAGACGTGGTTCCAGAAGACTTGTGCTTCCCACTGCCAACAGGTGGTCAGTCCTGTTCATGTTTCCTAGAGGGTCAGGTGCATAGGCCAGGTTCCTGCTCCGGCTAAAAGCTCCCAGGGGCGCAGTGGCCCCTTGCTGAATGCCCAGAGTCTATCCCTGCACTTCTTCTGCAGCCAGCAGGCCGGCGTCCACTGAACTACACTCGGACCCGCCGACAGGACATGAAGCAGCTATAGTTGCATTTATTAGGTCAACAGGGCACAGGTGTGTTTTCTATAACATAGTGATTCTGTCACATGGCCCAGGCAGACGAGAAGTCACAGGAAACAAAGAAATGATCATCTGTTGTGAGAAGTTATTAACCAGTGCTTCTCCCGAAGCCACCAGAAGGGCAGGGCTGGAGCCTCCCAGAGCCCGGCCTCTGGTCAGCCCTTCCACATTGGTCTCCAATTTAGGTGCAGGCAGTAACAATCCCCACCCCCCACCAACTCACCCACCTTGCATCAGGATTGCTACACAGGTCACTTTCAGTTTGTGTTCATTATTTTCTTTCTCAGCTACTAAATGGGCTTAAAACCACAGGTCTGGGTGTCCCTTTTGTGAGAGTATACATCTGTCACAGCCCCCTCCCCCCAAATGGCTCTGTGATAAATCGGCTCACAGCCCTGCTCTGATGCCGGAGCCCACAACAGCGCGCCGCCTGCCGGGAACAGCCAGAGTGGACTAGCTGTCATACCAGTCCAGGAAGAGCAAGGAGAAGGAGCACATCACCAGGAAGAAGAGGACCCACACTCGGAAGCCAGCGTTGTTTTTAATGGCCTGGGGGGGGGGGGGGAGGGCATTAGCACAGGAATTTGCATCACACAGGATTTTGGCTTCAAAAGCCCTCAAATGCTCCACCTGTCTGCGGGCACTCGCCCTGCACTGGGCTTTAACAGGGTATTGCTAGAGTCAGTGCTACGGGAATTATTAGACAAAACCACACGGTGGGTTTAGAATCCATCAGAAAACAAACAGGTATTTATTTCCCTTACTGGCTGGCCCTTAGTCATACTTCCTGCATATTTCTCCCAGGAAACACCCAGCAACTGCCCATGTGCATCCTGGGGTTAAAAACACACACGCCGACCTCGAGTACCATAGCTGGCCCAGCTGCGGGCTCCCCACAGTACGTGGCAGTAGTGGCCTCCCATCAACCCAAACCCGGGGACTGCACTCAGAAGACAGAGGACACTCAAGAGTCCGCTGTGGTGGCCCCAATAAACCAAGGCCCTGGCCCTTAGGGTTGGGGCAGGGGGTGTTCACAAGCTTCTCCAGTGGCGCCCATCCACGGATTTAGGGAGCTGGTGCAGCCCTTGCCAAGAGTAACCTCACATGTCTCAGATGGCTCCTTTGGAGGGCAGTGAGTCACATCTCTTGGTAACAGCGGGTGCCCAGGGTTTGGTGGGGACAGAACAGGACTGTCCAGCACAGTCAGGAGGTGAGCCCTGGGGATTGGGCCCCAGCATGGCTCTCCTGCAGCCCTGCCAGCAAGACCACCCCTACTGCCTGGACTCATTGCCACATAGCCACGGCCTGGGGGGCCCGAGAGTACTCACCTCTCTGATGTCTTCATTACCTTCCTTGATATTCTCAGTTGCCCCTACAACTAACTGGTGAATGCTGTCGATCTCGGCCTCCTGTGTAAGGAGAGTAACAGGTGGACCCAACCACTATCTCCTTTCCCCAAGCACACAGATCTCAGAAGCTAGCAGCTGCCCGTTACAAAGGGCCAGGACTTTATAAACATGAGCCCATGAGTCCTTACAGTGCCCTGAGGGGTAGGCCGCATCCTCATTTTGCAAAAGGGAAATAGGGCTCAGAGACTTCACCCCGAAGTTACACAGCAACCACGTGGCAGGACTAGGACTGGAACCCAGTACCTGTGCCGCTGCCACCCCAGGTGTCACCTTCTGTGCCACTTGCTGGACAGGAAGGGACGAGCACAAGAGCTGCCCATTGCATAGTAGCCGCCACAGGCCAGGGCCCTTCCCTCTGGTCTCTCCTGTATTAAGTTCGAGAGGTAAGCTTTTAAATGCGTGTGCTTTAAAACATACCCTAGCTTCAGAAAAGTGCTTTGTGTTTCACCATTTTATGTGTAACCTAAGAAAGTAAAGGGCTAAAATGTATAAACATGACCTCCCATGTACTGAGAGCCTGCCATGAGCCAGGAGTGTGTCCAGTACCTCTTCCACCAGCAATGACGGCAAGGCAGGGGACACCCGCCCCATTCTGTGAAGGGCGGCAGGGCTCAGGGCACCCCAGGTCACAGGACACACGTAGGAAGTCTGGATCAGAGCCATGAGCTCCCCTCCTGTGCCGTGCTGCCTCCAGAAACAAGTCTGCTTGCTCTAACAGACAGCTGACGTGGCTGTTTGAGGTGTCAGGAGGGGGATGTGAAGGCTCAGCACATACCTGCCTAGTTCCTTCAGTGCGCAATTAAAGAGGGACAATTCTTATGAACCTGAACTTCCACACTGTGAGGTTTCATGTACCTGACGTACGATTCAACCCTGGCTGTGAGCCTTAGGACAGGTTTTGTGAGGGGGGTATCTTAAGTCAACTAGCCCAGTTTAACACGATGGAGCAAAATGATTTTGTCTTTGAAACCCTTCCATGGTCTGTGGATTCTAAAAACAAAAGGACAAATTGATCGGTCTCTAAAAGTTTTGCCAGTAGCTGACTGGAAGAATTTTAGATGTGGAGGCAAGTATGAGTAACGTGAAAATCCACTTGTGAGAACAATCCTGTTTCCTGTGTGGACATGACACCCGAGGTGGGACGGACCTGGCTTTCAGAGAGAGGGCCAGCTGAGTCTGGGCTACTATCCTGCAGGCATTGTGTTGGGTGCTCCCTGTGGGTTATCTCTGAGCCTTAAAACAGCCCTGCAAGGGCCACTCCATTTTATAGACAGGCAAACCATAGCTCAGAGGCTACCCTGGTGACCTGAGGGCCTCCAGAACAGAGATCCACCTGACTCCCCGCCTCTGAGCGCTCCACTGCACACCTGGGGTGGCCACGCCATCCGGCTGCAGAGTGCTTGCCAACACAGAGGCAAGAGGCTCTCGCCTGAGGAGCCGTGTGAGTGTGCACTGGCCCAAAGCACACAGCTCTGCATGCACGGGCGCAGAGATAGGCAGCCTCAGAAGTATCTGGACTTCACAGTATATTTTTTTAAGCTAAAACTTTCAACAGTGATTTTTTTCTTTCTTACCTGCTGTAAAACCTTCTCTGTGAATATCTCTTGGAGCCTGGAAATTTCAACCACTCTCCCTTCGATTTGCCTTCATTAAAAAAAAAAAAAAAAAAAAAAAAAGGTTACATACAACCATTAGTACTCGGTAGTCCTAACAAGAACGTTAACATTTCTAAAGGGATCAACTAAGCGAGAAAGCCTCTGGAGGAGAGAGGGACATCATGTCATCCAAGAGAGAGGGAGGAGGCACCACGTCTGGCTCAGGGAAGGAGGAGACAAGCATTTTACTTTCCAGCTCTCCTTCAAAGTCTCTCAGATTACGGGGGTGTACGGCGGTGTAGAAGTCTGCTCTCCCCTGTAAGCTGACCTGAGTGCCCCTGCCTTGGGAGTCAGTGCCCTTGGTGACAAAAGAGAGTCTTCTAGAAGGCCTATACCAGCCTCGTAACCATAGTAACGAGGTGGGGATTCCAAAGAAAACACCAGAATGTGCTGACAACTCAACTTTGTTACTGCTCAGTAGGCTGAGGGAGAGCATAATTGCCATTCTAACCAACTTCCTGTGGAAAGGAAAAACTCCTCTGGCTAGATCCGTCTGCAAAATATATCTATCTGGGTTCAGCAACCAAGTGTCTGAGCTTCTCCCTGTTTCAGGGGCAGCCAGGGGCCCCCAGTGGTGGTCTGGGGGCTGGAGTAGGGCCCTAGAGATGGAGGCTGCAGGGGCTGAGCTCGAGGAGGTCCACAGTGTAAGGGCAGGAGGCTGCCATTTCCCCCAGGGCTTCTAGGCCTGAGGAGGGAAGAGTGAGGCAGTGGGGGCAAGGACTAGGAGGCCTCCAGAAGAGTACAGGTGCTGTCAGAGAGAAGTATCTGCACTCGGAGTCCTTGGGACTGTGTGGGTACAGCGCCAGGATGTGCTTGCTTTTGGGATGAGCCCACAATGCAGCAGTTTCAGTGCCCTGCAAAAGCCTGGGCCTTCTGTGCAGATGCCCCAGACGTTCTCAGGAAACAGGCCCCAAGTCCGTCCCCAATAGGACCAGCTGGTGATGGTTCAAATGGGTGAGCATAGCCACTAGCCTTTGGTGCTGCCAACCTTTTGCTGAGGGAGCAGGCTGACTCCGGCAGAGCCAAGTGCAGGAGGCTGCCCCTGGCTAGTCATTCTTCAAAAGGCCCCCCCCCCCCCATCTCACCTGGGAGTGATGAAGTGCAAGCAGCCCCCACCTGGTGATGCTCAGTACCTGGTGCAATTTGTAGTCACTGGGAGCCTGGCAGCAGTACATAGATGGGGACTACCCACAAGTTAAGGGGAGTCAGTAGGGCTTGCAGCTCCCTTGACCCCCAAATGGCTCCAGGGAGGCATGCATGTGGCCAGGGCCACAAGGGTATATTGGGGCACCAAAGTAAATTAATAAAGTTCTCAGTTTCTGGAAAAGCTATAACATAGGCCATCAAGCCTAGAGAAACCACATACCTACCTTACTTCATCAAACAGGCTGTTCATTTCGCCAATTAGGCGCTGGTTTTCTTGTTCAAACTGTGAGGAAACAAACATGTTCACAAACATAAGGGTGATGGCATACTCAAACCAACACAGCCAAAGGCAAGTGTCTAGGCAAGGCATCTGCACAGAAATCTTTGATCTGCCCTCTGAGAATCACTAGAGTCCCTCCTTCCAGCGTCAGCATGACATCCCCATGGCTGGATTTCTCCCTGTCTGCAAGTCAACATGATGCCTGCGAAGGTGAGCCGAGGAGGTGCAAGGTTACCTGTCATCCCCCCGCCCCCCCTGCTCTCCTCTGGCGCCCACAGGCCTGTGCTGTCTACCACTGGGACCATCTGTTTTAAGTGGAACTGTGAGGTCCAGCAGCTAAGGTGAGAGCAGGGCAGTGTGATTTCAGAGCCATGCTCTAGCCAATGCACTGTGAGAGAAACACAGGCCCAGAAGCCAGAGGAGCCCCATTCCCAGTGCTCAGGCTACGGGACTCCATGTGGGTAAGGATACCACCCTGACACCCGGGAGCTCATCAGAGCCAAGTTGACTGTGGAGCAGACAGCTGCTGTTCCCACCATTCCTGCCAATTTGACTCTGGCCAAAAAAAGGATGGTGTGTCTGAAGCTTTGCCTTGGTATGGGGCCAGAAGATCTCCTCCCCCTCACCTTAAGGACCAAGCACTCAGCCTTCACATGCCCACTCAACTCCCTGAATGCACAATCAGCCTCTGGGCAGGGTCCTCTAGCTCCTCAGCCACATCCCACAGACCTGGTTCAAATATCTTCTCCACAATGTATCCCGGGTCCCCAAGCTTGATGCTGTTTCTCATTTTTCTAACCTTGGCCTAGCGCCTTCTGAACATCACTTAGGCTGTGAGCCATTTTAGGCCTGGTAATAAGCTGTGCATGTCCCAAACTCTCTGGGTGACTATGAGCTGCCCAAGGGTGGGAACCAAGTCAAACTCGACTCTGAAAAGGCACCAACCACACTCTTCCTTTCTCATTTGTTAGAGCTGCAGCCATGGCCACAGATACATTCGAGGCACCGTCTGTGCCAGGTGCTGTGTGAGGAACAAATGGAAGCAAGCTTTGGCTCTCTGGAGGCTTTGCCATTCGACTGAAGCTCTGGCGACCACTTGCTTGGTAAAACAGAGGGAAGAGATAATGTTTATGGAAGTCACAAAGGTCACCGAGGCCGTGCTCAGCATGTCACACGCAGGGACCCTCAGTCTCCCTGCTGCCCTGTCTGGCTCCCACTTCGTGGGGAGTGAAAGAGCTGTGCTCACTCAGCTCTGCACCTGCCCAAGCTTCTCCCTGTGCTTCTCTGTCCTCCCCTTGTGCCTTGCTCACTTCCACTCACTGGAAACACAAGGAGGGTCACTTTCTCTGGGCAGGGCCTCTTAATGGTCCTCCGTTCATGTCCCTCCAGCCCCTCCATGTGGGTGCCCTCTGTCCTGTCCACCAGTTCCCCTGCACCCTTGCTGCACCCATTCCTTCCCTGGCACCTACGCTCTGCCCTCATAATCCTGCAGTCTTCTCCAGTCTGTCCTCCATGCCTCAGTCACAGTATCTAAGATGCCAGTCATGTCACATCGCACCACACCAGCCCTGCCCCATGGCCTGCAGATCAGCACAGAGGGGTGGCCCCTTCCTGTGGCCTGCCACCCTACCTCTGCAGAGGCTGAGAACTGAGGGAGTCCCCCAGCTGGTAACCTCAAAACCTGGCCTATGGACCTTCCTAGTGACCAGACATATCATGCAGATTTAATCACCTCCCATCATCTCCTCTCTTTAAAAAGCTCCTCTGTACTTGGGGTTTGCTACATTTCTTGCTCCTGTTTATGCATCTTCCCTCCTGGGGCGGGGCTTTTTTCTCTGGCCTCCCAGCATAGGGCAGGGCCTGACACACTACAGGGTACCAGTTCCCTGCCCTAATGCTTGTCCAAACACACAGATGCCTCCACTCCACCCCAGATACACTGGGCCAGAAAATGGGCGGGCTGGCACATCTTCCAGAAGGGCAGAAGTGCTGGGGAAGTGCTCTGCAGGGCCGCCTCAATCCCTGGCGGTGGGCTGCCTTGCTGGCTGCTGACAGTACTCTTCTAGAAGGTCCTTCTCATGCATGCAACAGGCTATTTAAGGAAATAAAAACTTCACTTTTAAGTTTGAAACTATCAGCTCTGTTAACTGTCAACAGTTACTTGAGTCCAGTATTTAAGGAGAAATACAATTACATCAGTGTGTAGGTGCTAATTTACTTTCACTAATTCTCCCAGGTACTATTCAGGATTAAAATTTTTTTTTTTGCAGGGGGCATTTTCTTATTTTTGTAATGACAAAATTTGGCCCTGTCCTTTTAAATCCTCAGCTCTTTTATGCTTTTTAAACTGTTCCTAAGCAAGATTAACTAGGGATTTGAGGTGGTTTATTACTGGAATGTCCCCTGGGAACAAAGCTCTCTTTGTTTCCTCCCCAACTCTGGGGCATGTGGCACCTGCCTTTTAGGCCTCTGTGTAACTGCTACTTCTGAAGGACTCCTGAGAGCAGTAGTCAGAAGTGTGATCAGATTCTGGCTCTGATTTCCTTTCAACCCCTGAGTTCTTAGGGCCACCTGAGAAGTACCCAGCCCCTGGAGGAAATGAGAAAAACAAATGCCTTGAGGGATCAAGCAGCAATAGGGTTGAGGAGGGAGGTTTGCCATGGCCAGGACCTTCGTGGAAAGCAGCCTCCATCTGGGGGTGGGAGTTCAACAAAACTTGTTTCCTACAGTCAAGTGTAAGGCAGTTATTTAATGAGACCTGGCAGGACTCAGGGTGATTAGGTAGTGTCCAGGCTGCTGACAACATTCACTTACACCAGATTTCAGGATGGTTTCCGATGCTGTCTTGGTGGCCAAACCTGTCTTGGTGGCCTCACCTCTCATCTGCTGAGTAAGACAGGGAGCAGCAAATGTTGGCGGGCAGGGGCAGGTGATGAACATGCCTGGGACTTCAGTGAGCCAGCCCCTGTGGCCTTGTGGCAACTCCTTGGGTGGCCCTGGACCAGAAACTGGCTTCTGTCTAGCCTGTTATGTGACAGGGCCTGTTTGTGAACAGAGGTGGTAATGCCGTCCTTTCCTGCCTGAAGCCCAGGGGAGGGATGGCTCCTTTACTTTCTAAGCTGTATGCCCTTGGGCAGATGACTGGTCTGTGCTTCTGTCTTCATTATTAAAATGGGATGATAATAATACTTAATTAGCAGTTGTTAAGAGGAAGATATGCTAATACATGTAAGTTGCCTTCAATGTGCATGGGAAACAGGAAGCCCTCTAATTATTATTATTTAGTCTCTCTGGAAGTGAGATTCCAGATATGTAAAATGAATTATGAAATGCTCTGGAGGCCCCTTCCACTTCTCTGTTTTCAAATTTTAGGGGGCTGCTGTGACTTGAGGTCCTTGCTCTCTCTCTCTCAAGAGAAACGCTCACATTCACTGAGGCTCACAGGCAGCTGCTGGCATCTATCCCCACAGGGACGGGGACTTCACATGGTGCAGCAGCCAACGAGGCCTGGTCAGCGCCGTTGGTCAGCACCAAGGACAGGGCCTGAGAAGGCAAATTCGGCTAGTCCAAGATACATATCACCCATATTCACAGAGATGGATGGAAAGGGGGATATGAGGACTGCATGATAGGTAAGGTGGGCAAGCAGGGCCCAAGAGGCATCGCAGCAGCCAGACTGTCTTTGTGGGCCTCCTGCCATGACCCCCTCCACTCCACACTGGTTGCTCTCAGCACAGACCTGATGTCCCCAGCAACCTCCCCCTGACCTCTCAACTACAGTGGCAGACACCACATTTAAAGGTCTAAGACTTGGGAATGCTCCATAAAATGGGGCCTGCAACAGCTCCTACCACATAGGTTGGCATATGTTAATAAATGCTGAAGTGCTCAGAGCAGTACTTGGCATGTGGTGTGTGTTACATGCGTGTTAGGCAATACTACTTACTGCTTTATTCCATTCAGAAGTCAGTTAGACTTCTAAATAGGGGGCCCCAAAAGGGTTTATAATCTGGTTTAAAGGATACAAATCCACACTGTGAGTACATTGTTACAGAAATCCCTTTCTAATCTAATCCTCTTTACTATAGTTTTAAAAAGAAAATCACTCGTACAAAGGCCTTTGAGTATAAAATGAGGCCAAAAGAAGTTATTTGCATTGCCAAGGGGCAAGAGCAGCTAACTGAACTAAAGCCCATGAACCCACAGGGGCTGGAACCCATAGGGGCTCAGCCAAAAAAGCAGGCCCAGGACCTCTCTGGGCATTTCCAGATGTGATTTATCTGTGTCAAACAAGCTTTATGCTCATGGCTCTGTGACCCTCATCTCCGTTCCTACCTCTAACTCTGTGAACCTGGAAACTTCAGCTCTCACCTGTGTGGTGCCCAGATTCTACCAATTCTTACCGTGAGCTTGGCCACAGATCACAAGCCCTGCCATCCAGCCACCTGTAGCTTCCAGGGGGCTACCACAAGAGACATTGGCTAGGGACACCCTTCATACACATTTAAGAACAGAAGTCATGTGCACTCAGGACAGGACAATTAAGGAATACATCAATACATGCAGGTGGTTTCACTTGAGGCAAGTAAAATGAATACAGGCTTAGAAATAGAGGTACTTTCTCCATGTAACATCAGAAAACAATTTTGTTTCACTCAGCCTGACCACAAAACATCTGCTTATATTAACTCCAACGTTAATATACCTGCATCATGGGTTATAAATGGAAATTTACTGTGCAAATCATATAACACTCTGCAACCATTTTGGAACATGTAACAACTGCTCCTATGGGCGAAATAATGAATTAAATTGATATTAAAGGGCTTAATTCATGATTTTACCCCGAGGAAAAATTCCAAAACAGTGATTATGAATTATGACCACAATTTGCTACAACACTTTCCAATTTAAAACCAATAGTGCTATACTTCTTTCATGTTCAGGGTTGAGCCTGTTAAGTAAGATTTAGGCTAGCCAGACTGTAAGATATGGAACTTAGCTATCATTCCCAATTAAGAGAGAGGTTACCTGAACATTACATAGGTGGCCATCAAAGTTCTGAACATCACATTCTGCCCAATCCACTTGCAGGAACAGGATACAAATCAGGGAGGTCTTGCTGGTTTTGATTATTTTAGTCCCTGACACTGGGACACTGAAATAACTAGCATTACTGGGAATGGTCAGTAGCATATTTTTCGACAGTGACTCAGGACAGGACAATGAAGTGGAAGCATGTCATTATGCACTAAAAAGCCTAATGATGTGAACCTCATGTTCTAGAGAGGTACATTGAGTGCAGATGTGCACGGTGACAGCAACAGCTCTTCGCATGGGTGCCAACACTGGCTGAGCAGCTACCATGTGCCCTGCACATGCATTGTGTTCCCAACAATTCCATAGGGTGGTGATTCCTGCCAATACTCAAGTTCAGTGAGGCTAATTTTCTTGCCCCAAATTACAGATAGTAAGTGGTGTAAAGAAAATCTGTAACTGACTCTGTCAAGTCCCCAGGCCCACACTCTGCCATCATCTCTCACTGGGACATAGCATCAGTTGATTACAGACATCCTTGCTGCCAACCTTCCTCTGGGCCTCTCCACTATGTGTCCAAAGGCTTCTACAGGTCATGCATCAGCAAGGGTTAACAAACTTCTGTGCTCACCACTACCTACAGGAGGAAGACAAACTTCTCTGGCAAACAACTGACTCTTATTCTAGCTACTTCATTTATGAAGTGTACGAAAGAAAAAGAAAAGCCTTAACCAGAAGGTAAATTGTGCATACATGTGAATTATCTAAGAGACAGCTACACATATTTTTTTCTTTAACAAAATGCAGTCCTGTTCCATTATTTGAGGGAACATGAAATCACTGTTCTAATAAAATTCTGTACAAATTGAAGAAAAACATGAGATTTTAAGAAACTCATCATCTGGCTCTAAGAAAAGCCTGATGATGTGAACCTCATGTTCCTCATGTTGCCATCACGAACTATCATTTGGCTCTAAGAAGGGAGCGTGACCTAACTGTCCTTCACTTTCACTGGTGGCTCCTCTGCCTCGGCCTGCCTCCCTGTGGAGCCTCTCCAGGGCGAGGTCCCTGGCTGCACCCCTCTCTCCTCAGTATGTACTGCATCGGCAGTGGAACGTCTCCCACATTCATGTCTCTAGCCTGAGCCTCAAATCCTACCGCCCACCAGACACTTCCCAGGGATGTCCCAGAGGTGCCTCACACTTGTCTCAAATGAAATTGAGCATCCCCTGCTCTGCCCAGCCCGCTCTCCCTCTGATTGCCAGCACTGTCTTCCCAAGTCACAAAGCTCCAGGATCCTCCTTCAAGCCCAGCCCCAGCCCATCCACTTCCCCACACCTCTCTCATCTTTGCCTCCACAGCCACACCCTGATCAAACCCTCATCACCTCCTGACTGGAATCCACACTGCAGTCTTTTCCTAGGCACCCTACACATTTGAGGCTTCCGGCTGCCGTGTCTGCTGGGCCTGAGGAGCAATGAGCTACTCAAAGTCAGAGAGTGCATTTTGGAACCAGGGAGAACCTGGAGGCAGGCAGGGACCTGGCAAACCACTTGAAATTGTTTGACTTAGTCACTTAACCTCAGAATTATTTTTGCCTGTAAAGAAGAAAGATAGCTCTGCTTACTCTTCCAAAGAGACTACCACAGGCTCCGAGGAAACACCCAAAGCAAGTCCTAGGAGAGTCATGGCTAACGGTACTATCTCTGCAATCAGTTTTGTGCTTCTAAGGTGATGATTTTCCAGAGGAAATCACTCGTCCGGGGGGGGGGGGGTAAATGCTTGTGAAACCATGTTGTTTATGAAAGATGCATGAAACTCCTTGAGCTCCAGCTGCCGCCTGCATGGCCCCTGATGCTGCTGAGTGTGGCACACACACCGGCGTCCTCTCTGCACACACATGTGGCTGTGACCTGGGAGCCTGAGCGCTGCCTAGTCTCTTCTACCCTGTGCAGTGGACCGCTGTCCTGCCTCTCTGCACTACCTGCCACTTTGAAGAGGAAAGGCTGAGGGAACTTGTGAGCTCTTGTTGTGTGCCTGGCACCATGATGCGTGACCCTCCTGGTCAGCTCACTCAGTCATTAGCCCCACCAGGGAGTGGCCACAGGTGGGTCAGTCCTTTATTCAGGCTTAGAGAAGAAATAGGAAGTCTGGAGAGCAAGAAGATTCTGAGTCAGTGCTCTGCCCCTGGCAGCCAATGTTCAAGAGAGCAGAAGCATGCATCTGGCCACCCTCGGGGCCCAGCCTGCAGACTTGCCCGTGTAACAATGCTCAGGGGGGTCCTGGGAGGATGCCTCCTCTCCCAGGCTGCTTGTGTTAATTTGCCACACAGGCTACACTCCCTTAGACCACAGATCCCACCAGGGATACCTGTGAACTGTGATACAGGAAGGAGTGCAGGGTTTGGAGCCAGGGTGCAAGGCATTGGACACAGCTTGGCTGCTCTACTGGCCCTGTGACCTTGGACAGCTTTAGAGGCTTTGTGCCTTATTTTTTCAAATATACAAAGGTATAGTCCTCCTTCACTGGACTGTTACAAAAATTATATAAGACAACATATGTAAAAGGTTTGGAATATAGGGAGTGCTCGTGAGTATACATAATAACAATAATTAACTTAAAGTTAGAATGTTCTAGTAGTGCTTACTGATGATCCTGTCCACAGTTTCTATACTACACTCATCAAAGGCACTCATCCATCTAAACACCATTCTAGGCTCCAGGAATATGGTAATAAAAGCAGACAAGTTCCTGCTCTCGTCACACTTGCATTCTAGTGGAGGGATGAAGGAATAAAGTGGGGTGTAGGGACAGAGTGGCTGGGGGCCACTGCAGGTTGGGTGGTCGGGAAGGACTCTCTGAGGACATAACATTTGAGACCTGCAAGGTATGAGAAGAAGAGTTAAGAGAAAGAACCTCGGGATCCCTGGGTGGCGCAGCGGTTTAGCGCCTGCCTTTGGCCCAGGGCGCGATCCTGGAGACCCGGGATCAAATCCCACATCGGGCTCCCGGTGCATGGAGCCTGCTTCTCCCTCTGCCTATGTCTCTGCCTCTCTCTCTCTCTCTCTCTCTCTCTCTGTGACTATCATAAATAAATAAAAAAATTTTAAAAAAAAGGAATAAAAAAAAAAAGAGAGAGAGAAAGAACCTCGTCCAAGAGGCTCAAGGCTGGGATGAGACTGAATCCCTTTCTTATTTGACAGAGCTCTGGCTCAAAACTCCCTACTTCTAGAAGAGGAGACTTAGGTGAGAAATCTGTGAACTGATGATTAATAAGCTCTATCACTTATTAACTTGAGGACCATGGGCCAGACACCTTACTGCTTTTTGCCAAAGTTAAAAGGAGATGGTGATGCCCCACCACCTCTGAGAGTGACCATCCAGAGTATCACAGAGAATATGAGTACCAGCAAAGTTCTGTCCACTAACTGCTGCACAAATTAAGGTGCTGTCATCTATCAGAGCCACTGAAAGTATATGCCACGTGGGAGCAGTTTCCCAGCTCCTTAGGCAGAGGACAGTGTCGCACCAGGGCAGTGCTAGGAGGCACCTGCTCCCCACCACAGGAAGACATATTCCATTTGGCTTGGTCACACCAACCTCCGAAAGAACTGTACACAGACACTGCTGTAAACGAGTTGGCAGGGGCTCTTGCCAGACCTATCAGTTTCCTTTTGAAACTCACCCAGGGAGGACAGCCTACAACTGGCAACTCAACCTTAGCAGTTAACGTGTTACTCTTCATTTTTCAGTCTTTACTTATGCTTTCTCCACATTAGCATAACACCAGCAATTCAAACAATTAAAAAGCACCACAGTAGTAATTATAAAAGCCCCATTTAGTCTGGAGGACTATTTTGCTGCAGCTGAAAAGAATCTAATATTAGTAAAATTATTCCAAGGCAATTTCTTCTTTAATTATGCTACTGCAAATTTAAAACTTATGAAAAGCATATTAAGAATTAGGAAATCAAGTGGAAAAGTTGTATCTAAAATATTATTTTGAGAACTCAGTATAATAATCAGGGCAAGGGAATTTAGGATGACCTCCTAACTAACACCAGTTAGCAACACCCGACTGGGCAGAGAACAGCCTTACCATTTGTATTTCTTCTGGGGATAATTCATCATCACCTTTGCCATCTCCCCAGGTACCTAATTCAGGTTGTGATTCTGCCGGAATCTTTTCTGTTAAAAAAAAAAAAAAAAAAGAAGAAGAAGAAGAAGAAAAGCAGAAGGCAAAAGAATTCATTTTAGAAGAGGATGGCTTCGGATGCAGGCATGTTACGAACATGAGACAGTGATAGTTTTGTCCACATCCGGTTAACTCAGGCACGCCTCCACAGTTCGCCTACCATGCTTAGATGTGTGCATGTGTGTGCATACGTATATGTGTGTGTGCAGGGGAAGAAGGCGCCTCACGCACAGCATTTCAGTGCTATGGTGATCTCAGCAATGGTTGCAAACCAAACCAAAGGGACAGTCTTCAGAACCAGTCTTCAAGTGTATTTTACTTCAAAACACAACCCACACACTCATGCACTCCCTCTACTTTTTAAATACTGCCAAATAGATCAGTATTTTTGTTTTAAAAAAAAATGCAGGAAGTGACATGCCACTCCCTAATCCTATTCCTGTCTCAGAAGTAACCACTGCCAGTACTTTGATGTAGCCTCACAGACCTGACACAGCCTATACACATACATGCAGATATCGAACTCCCTGCCTTCCCTACTTCCATCTAGAAATACGTAGTTTTGTGTGTAGTGCTTTCTTTTTAGCACACTATTCTAAAACTTCCCATATCTCAGAGATTATCTTTATATCAGTCACAAAGATCTGTATCATTCTCTTAAATTGATGCATAATATTCCATTGTAGGGAATGTTCCTTGTGTAGCTGTACCCCAACTGATAAACCTTTGGTTATCTGGATTTCTCACAGGTATACTGGTACCATGGGCCAGTCCATCCTTAGAGCACTCTTCGGTGTGCTCCAGGATGGATATCTGAGCACAAACTGCTAACTAGAGGTGTATGAGCCTTCTACAGAACTTTTGGACCGCAACCACACAAACAGGTGATGGTCACTTGATGAAGTAAACCAACAGCTCAGGCTCGTAGAAAGGGCTGTGCCACCCAGAAGGACCATGTTAGACAGGCCTGCCTGGCTCAAAGGGAGTGTGTGTAGGGAACAGGGGAGTGGATGGAAAGGATCTGTCCCTGGTGGACACTGTAACGGGGTTTTTAAAGGTGACTTAGGTTCTGGTGTCTCAGCGGGGCTCTAGGCTTGTCAGTAGGTTGCTAAATACTGCTGCTTTTTCTTCCTCACCCTCAGTAAATTTCCCATAGCTGATCTCAGCCCCACAAAATAGGCAAAAGTCCAGAGTTTTTGTTTTGAGACTGATCAGGGAAAAGAACATATCATAGCACCAATTTAGAGAAAACAGTTTAGGCAGACCCTGTACACAAGGTACTATTATTTCAGATGCATCATCGCAAAAAAACCTCCATGTCGTCCAGAACATTGTGGAAGTTTAAAATAAATGGCTATTTTTGCTAGAATATTTGTAAAAGACTTATATATATATGATTTATACATAATATACACATAAATATAATAAACATATAAATATTAATATATAATATACATATACATATAATAAACATATTTATTATAAATATTAATAATATAATATACATATAATAAACATATTTATTATAATAAATATAATAAACATATATAATTTATATATAAAAGAGAGGGAGAAAGCACCTTTAGAAACTGGTAAGGTGTTTTTCTGAGAGGACATCTTCGGGTAGGAACCTCTGCACTTTTACCTCACCACACGTCCACCCCTAGAGCCCTCTGTTTCCTACTTAACCTCATCATGGTCTCCATGTCAAGCTTTTACTTTGACGTTAAGGATAAGAATGTCAAAATTAAAAACACAGAAACACCATTAACATCAGCACCAAGAATAAATGCTCTAAGCTGGAATGTAAAATTTGCTAAGAGGATGCGTGCTCTACAACCTGCCCCCCCTTGGTCACTGCCGGGTGCCACTCTGATCTGCTACCCAAGAATCAGCCTGAAGCACAGCATTCTTCAAACTATCCTCTGCACAGACCTCCAGGGACCCCGGCGCCAGGAACCATGTGCAGGCTCCTTGGTGGCTTAACAGGCCCTCTGCGTGGCCGGGCCCCACCCACCTTGCCAGCCTGAGTCCCTGCACTCCTCCTCTTTCCATGTGCCGTACTGAATATGTCCCATACCACTCCATGCTTTCTGGCCTCTGTGCTCATGCTCTTCCTCTATATCTAAAAAAGTTTCCATTTTAGGTCTGGACTCATTTCTCAGGGCATTTCCTCCTGAAGTCCCCTCTGAGTGAATTCTGTTCTTCCCACCTGTGCTCTCTCCTAGGGCACTACTCACTTTCTCAGGGGCTGGAATCTTGTCCTTCCCATCAATTGTGAGCTCCCTGAGGGCAGGAACCATGGCTCATTCAAAAAGTGTAGAAGTATTCACAAATAACCATATCCATCTTAATGCTAGGGAAAACCAGGGTAACAATTATAGACAGGTACATGAAGGGGGGCATCTGGGTGGCTCAGTTGGTTGAGCGCATGACTCTTGATTTCAGCTCAGGTCATGATCTCAAGGTCTTGAGATCAAGCCCTGTGCTGGGCTCTGTGCTCAGCAGGGAGTCTGCTTCAGATTCTCTCTCCCTCTGCTCTTCCCCTACTCCCTGCTAGTTCGCTCCCTCAAACATACATATGTACCTAAAATCTTTAAAAACAACAGGTCCATGCAGACCTCTCGTGCTGGCCCAGTAAGAATATGGAAGAAGGCCAAAACATACGATGAAGACAAGGGCTGCATGACCACAGATCTGCTTGATACTGCTAAATGAAAAGTAACCAAACCAATGGCTTTAAAAAACAACAACAACAAAAACCAGGAGTGTGGCAACCAAGAAACCATCCTCTACCTAGAACTATGCCACTTAGTCCTATTCTGAAGTGTTTTTTTGTCTAAGTTACAGCTCGTGTTTCAACAGAGAAATGAAAAACTGAATAGTTAGGCCAAAGGATTCCACATAGCCCAGGCTGACAAAGTCCTTCTGCTCATTGTAGACATTCTAATTTATTAGCGCAATGTCCAGGAGCAGATGTGCAACCCCTCACAGGGAGCAGCTGGGGCTGGGGGAACACTGACCCGCTAGCATGGAGGCCGGTCGGGACAGATGAAATGTCAAAGGCCCCCAGAAAACAGGGCAGCAGCACAGAGGTGGGCGGCTGCCTCTGCCCTCCCACACTCGCTCACCTGCAGGCAGGCCTGGGGCTCCGCAGGGCCTCTCCCCACAGCTCCCAAGTGTCTCCAGTCCTGAGGCCCTCCCTGAGCTCTCTGCTCACTGCTACAACCAGCTCAGTTTCCAGCTGAAAATCCTCCAGGTGTCTTGGACCTAGCCTGCATAGACAAGAATTCTGGTGTTACCCCCATCCCCTCTCCCAGCTTTGCTGCCAGATTCCTCTTCCTCCTGCCTTCTCCTCACAGTCCAATGGGCCACTCACGCCCAAGCCTTGGTGCTCTGTCCCTCTGTCCCTCACATCTCCTATCCCACCTATGAGTTCATCTGCAGCTCCAAACTACTATGGCTGGAGATGGGGCGCTTCTCTGGACCACCATCTCCATCTCCACCACTGCCCTGACATGTAACGCTGGCACTTGGCATCCGGACTATGGTAGATCCTATCCTACGACCTTGATAAACTCATTTACTGAGATTTTTTAAATTTTGGATTCCTTAAAATGTTCTGTATACAACACCAGGTAGTTTATGCATAGAGAAAACTTCCTTTCTAAGCTAGATTTTAACTTCTTTTGCTAGCTATGCCAACCTACTGACTTCCAATACTACATTTGAAGGAGGATACTGCCCAGTTCTTGGTATCAAGCAATGGATCTCTCCACAGCCAGCTCTACAAACTATAGCATAAGACGGGATTTGTGGAATACCTCCTGCCCATGCCACATGCCAGATGCTGCTAGCTTCATATGCCCCCTCACGTGATGTTCACGATAAACCACGGCCATGTGATACCACAAGAAAGCACAGACTCAGAGTCTCAGGACAGAGGCCAGACTGTGAAACCAGGTTAGGCTGACCGAGTCCCTTCCATGACTCCGGGCTGCAGCCATATTTCTTCTATTCCCTTATAGACCCACAAGCAGGAAACAGATAAAGGTGAGACATGGCAATGGTAATTGCTTTCTTTGGGGTAAAAAACAACAAAATGAAGTATTTAACAATTTGTTACATATGCAGGAATTTGTACGTAGAGTAAGTCGTGTACATTTTTAGTAAGTGCTGATTCAGATTTTACTAGTCTTTGGGATTCCTGTAACTAAGGAAGAGAGGGCTACATAACAAGCGTCACCAAATGACCTTGAAAGGCAAGGGTGGTTTGTGGAGTTGAGGGGGACAGGGAGGCCGAGCCAGAAGAAGCAGGCAGGTGCCAGGGTGCAGGGGAAAAGACAGGAGAGGACAGGCCACAAGGCATCTCAGAGACATCTGAGGACCAAGACAGACCAAGGTGGGGCAGTGTCTCAAGATGCAAGGAGAGCAGGAAGTAAAGGCAACACTCATGACAACCCACACCCTCTGCCCCATACCCCTGGAAGGTAGGTCTCATCACCCTCATTTTAAAAATGAGGGAACTGGTGCTCACAGGTGCCAGGTGGTGCTAGAGTTGGGATCATGATGGCCTCAAAAGAGATTCTCTTCATACCGTCCTGTCTCCTACACAGGAATTAGGAGCTGAACTGGAGAGTTCGCTTTCAATATCTGGTGGGCTGGCTTCGTCAGGAGATAACCTCATGATTATAAAACAGCAAACACTGACTTTAAAATAAAAAATTTAAACTGTGAGGAAAAGGGTTCTTTCACTCTGGTGGCATATTTCCTATTGACACAGAGGCATTAGGTTCCTTTTATATCAGGAAACACTTCCACGGCAAGTGAAGGCAATGTTCCAGGTCACCTCCCTGCCTCCCTCCTCTCCTCCTTCCTTTCACTGTTTTCAGTGATTTACTGAGCACCTCCTATGTGTCAAGCATTGTCTGGGTGTCAGTGTTACAGTAGTGAACAAAACACAGAAATTCCTGTCCTCACGGGACCTCCATTTTAGTAGGGGAGACAGATTACAAAGGACAGACCCGAGTAAAACAAACAGAAGGATAGTGGCACATGCCAGGAAGAAGGAAAAAGCAGGGAAGACAGAAAGTAACTGGGAGCCTCAGGCCTTCATCCTCCCTTTATTCACCCTCATTCCTCACTCGGGGAAAGGGGAAGGGGGGAGGGACCCCAGCCTGTCTCAGGGGATCGATGCTGCCTACAGACCTGCCCCCTGACCTCCAGACTTGTAAACCCCATTCCCTGCTCAACATCTCTACGAGGCACCTCAAAATTAATATGCCTGGCACTGGGTCCCTGGTCAAACCAATCTCCTGCACCACAGTGAAGGACAGCAAACTTCTCCCTTGTCAAAAACACCACAGCCTTCCCTGGCCCTTCCCTCCTGCCTGTCCCGCATTCAGGAAGCAAATGCTGTGGCTCTACTTTAAAATGTAACCAGAATTCCAGCACTCTCCCTCCACTGCCCTGCTACCAGGCATGTCATGCTCCACCATTTTCTTGTTTCTGGGTGACTTGAGCAGCCTCTTGTCTCTACTTCTCTTCTCCAAGAGAGCAACCAAAGGGGCTCTGCTCAAACACAGCTGGCTGTGAAGTGCTCTGTGCAACCCCCCCCCCCCATGGCTTCCCACGTCCTTCAGAATAAAAGCCACAGTCCTCAAGCATCCTGGTACCTTGGTGTTTCCTTACTTGGTATCCCTCTGCCCTCTCCCCTTGCTCTCTAGCCTCCAGGCTGCTCATCCACCAGGCCAGGCAGGCTCTCTTCTTGGGGCTTCTGCACTTCTGATTTCCTCTGCCTCTGACTCTTCCCCCAGAGAGACATAGGGTTCACTCCTCACTGCCCTTGGGTCTCTACTGAAACACCAAGCTCTCCGACCTCTCTGACAGGCCAAATCTCTCCTACAACCAGGACCCTCTATTGTATGGCACATACAATGATTGTATACATCTGTGTGATTATTCTATTAGCATCTGCTGGACTATGAGCAGAGGGGTCTTATTTTCTACTCCCTACTGTCGCTAGCACCTAGCACAATGCCTAGCACAGCAACACTCAGTATGGGCTCAGGGCTCAGCAAGGGGAGAGTTCTTCACAGGGAATCTACCCTCAGCTGGGCCTTGAAAAATCTGTACTGGCTTCTCTCCATTCTCATCAGCCCTAACAGTATTTCTGGAATGAGTGAGTGGACGAATATGCTGTGTCTGCCATGAGTAAATTTGGGAGTAAATGAGGGAGATAGGATAGCCCTATGTGTTATCTTATGCAAAGCTGGGCTCCCTTAGGTCATGAGTGATGTCTGTGCCAGTCCTCTGGCCCATGGGGTCAAAGTAGCCAGCAGAAAGGATAGGCTCAGGCCCCAAAAAAGTACCCTAGGTACTGCCCCTTTCTTGGTTTTGATTTTGAACAGGTTATATAATCTCTTCCAAGCTCAATTTCCTCACATGTAAAATGACGATAGCACCACCTCAAAAGACCCAATGAGACCCAATCTGCTGCTGAAGCCCCTGCATGAGCCCAGCACACTGCAGGGCTTGCTCGAGCCTGGTCTCCCCACTGACACTGTTCCCAACCGTGGAGAGGGCCCCTGGCATCTTTCAGGTGCTCATTCCTACACTGTGTTCTGAATCAGATGGAGAGGCAGTACAGATCTGCATATAAATCCGAGTCTGAAATTCATGAGTTTTTAAGTTTCCCAGCCTCTCAAAGCCTTTCAGAAGGCTCATCAAAAACAGGACCACAATACCCATCCCAAAGGGCTGCTCTAAGGATGGTGGTGGTGGTGTCTGTAAAGATTCAAGGCAGTGCCTGGCATCTGGGAGATGCACAGTAAATGACAGCCATTGTGGTAACATGGACAAAGGGGACTGAGGAAGACACCAGCCCCTGAGGCCTCAGCATACTGTCATCCTGGGATGTACGCAAAGCAAAATCCTGTGCCTGTTACACCTGAGACACAGCAAAGTAGGCATGTGCAGGCCACACAGGGTGGAACACAGGTTGGTGCTAACAGGATGCTGAGATCACGGGATAGGGCACCACGTGGGGGCTGGGGAGGCAGTGCCCTACCTTTCCTGAGACCAGCAGGCAAGATTCCCTGAGCACAAAGCTCTTACACTGCTCCTGGTTCTGAGTCCCCAGCCCCCACCCTAGTGGTACACAGCAACTCAGGCCCTCTCCCTGGACTCTGCTGTTCTTGGGTGACTGGAGGAATCCTCTTGCTCTGTCCCAACAGTTATTAGCTCCAACTGGGGTAGAAAAAAGGTTTCCCCTTCTGTGTTTCCTTTGCTTTATGAAAGTGCAAACATAAGATGTCTAGGACTGTGTTCCTTTTTCTGCTTTGTATTTTTGCCAATACGTCATAAGCAAGAGATGGAAGGCAAGATTTTTATTTCAGTTCATACCTGGACATTCTTCAGTGACAGGTTTTTCTTCAGACTCTTGTGAAGGGTTCTGTGAAACTTTCTCAGAAGACGTGGATTCTCTTGTCTTTGTATGTGGTTCTGGTTCCAACTTAGATCTAGACAAATAATTAGCAATCATATACTTTGCTGACACAAGATTCTTTTCTGACAACAGAGGGAGTCACATGTGACCCCTGCACATGTGTCCTGTGCCCTCTGCCAAAGAGCAGAGTTGCTAACCAGCAGCCATCCCAACACACCTCCAGTGGGGCACTTATTAGAAGGAACCAGTGTCACCACCTGCAGGGAGTAGGGGAAGGGAGGAGAATGCAGCCAGTAGGTGCTGAAGGAAAGAATGCACACACCTGCCCCACATACTGATGCCGCACTTAACAGGTGTGAGACGAAGGCTGACTGTTGAACAAGTCCAGGAAGCTGGTTGTTTCACACCAGTGCAAAGTGTTGCTAAATACACACACACACACACACACACATATTATGTAGTATATATAAGTAATATCTTAAATAAGTTAACTACGAAAGTACAAGTCTTTAAATAGCCACCAGATGGAAGCAACTTGTCTCAGGAACCAAGGCCTCTGCCCTTGGCATCTGCCTCAGGGGTCCTCCTTTGGCTATACTAGTTTCTACTTTCAGGTCTACGCTCAATCTCACCTATTCAAAGAGGCCTACCCTGACTTTCCGATCTCAAACAGGCTCCCCTACATCACACTGTGCCGTAGCCCTTATCTTCTTCATAGCTATGAAGAGTCACCAGAGTCTCAGATGACTTGCTAGTTCACTTGTTTATTGCCTGCCTTGCTCTACTGGAGGGCACACTTGCAGAGCAGGGTCCTGGGCTATGGGCCATGGTCACTGCACAGCCCTGGGTCCTAGATGAGTGTCTGGCATTCAGTGTTTAATAAATACAGGTTGAATGAATGGATACCTTGTAACGGTCAGTAACTAGTAAGAGAAAGAACTTGTTGATAATGAAACAATAAACTTTATAATAATAGCTTTCCTGGAATCCATATAGCACTACAAAAATTATGGGCAGACTGCGAAAATGATCTATGATGCATTCCATATTACTAGTCAGGAAGCCTATAAATGAAAAAGAATAATGTAAATACTTATTAGGATGACCCTGTTGATGCCAACTAACATTTACTGTGGGCGTATCATGTATTGGGCATTTTTCTAAGCACACTATATGGATAAACTTATTTAATGCCATACATCCCTATAAAGTAGGTAATGGTATTAAAGACCTTCTTATAGAGGAGGAAACGGAGCTATATGGAAATTAGTATCCTGGGAGGAAACTCCCCCCAGGTTACACAGTCAGTACCTGGCTGGGCTGGCCGTGACTTAGGGAACCTACCTCAGAGGCATGCCCTTAACGGCTGCTCCATGGAAAGTAGATTCTACCCATCGTGTTCCATGAAAAGGGGCTTCTGGTCAAATGACTCTGAGAAAAGTGGAGTCCAAGCTAGGATGGGTATTTTACTCTACAACTTTTTAGAGCCTTTCAAGATGCTAATAATATATTTTTAATTCCCCAGATGGATGTCTTTCCCAAATAATCTGACTGCAGAAACAATTTTCATGGGGCTTTTGGGAGAAGACTAATGTATTATGAAAGGCTGTTTAGGAATGTTTTTCTACAACATTCATAAAAGAATTTTCAAAAGTAACTATAATATCAGCCTTCCTAAGTGTCCAGTGACTATGACTGGGAAACAAATCACTCTTAAGCTTAGTGCCTTGAAACGATAATCATTTTACCATCCACCAGTGTTTCTGGGGCCAGAAATTTGGGAGTGGCTTGGTGGGACAGTTCGGACTCCAGGTCCTTTGTAAGGGTGCAGTCGGGTGGCAGTTGGGATTGCATCACCCAAAGGCATGCCATAGGAGGATTCCCCTTCAAGGAGACTCATTCACATGGCTGCCAAGGAGGTGACAGATGGGAGCCTTGTTCCTTCTTCAGGGGCCCAAAGCAAGCAGTCTCTGAGGCAGAAGCATCACTGCCTTTTATAACTGCCCAGAAGTCACACACTGCCATTTCTGCCCTACACCATGACAAGGCAGTTATAATGGTCCATTGAGGCTCAAGGGAAGGGAATACAGATGTCACATTTTCCTCTCAATGGAGCAGTAACAAAATTGATTTTCAAAATTGATTTTAATAAGACCATGTGGGATGGGATATGTCTGGATGCAACCATTTTTGGAAAATACATCTGCTCTCCTAAGTATCACAAATACACCAAGATATTATTATAAGGATATTCATCACAGCACTGCTTATAATAACAAAACAATGACTTAAAGGTTCAGCAAAAGTGCCAGGTTTACAGTGAGAAGATTCAGGGAAAGAGAAGACCCCATTTATAACAGCCAAAACAAAAGATAAAAAACTAACAACCACAACAAATGTTGCAGCATAAACTTAACAAGGAAACCCCAAAACCCATGTATGAAAAACTAAAAGACACTCCTAAAAGATACAAAAATGTCCTATGACAAATAGAAACAGATATCATGTTCTTAGATGGGAAAAAGAGCTATCATAAGGATGTCAGTTCTCGTGGAATTAAAGAAACAAAACAGATAAACATGGGGGGGTGGGAAAGAGAGGTGAAGCATAGAATAGAGTCTTAGCCACAAGAAACAAACTGAGAGTTGCTGGAGGGGAAGTGGGCAGGGGATGGACTAAATGGGTGATGGGTGTTGAGGACACGTGTGATGAGCACCAGGTGCTGTATGTAAGTGATGAATCACTCAATTCTACTCCTTAAAGTCCAGGACAAACCTAGATACAAGCTTCTAGTTGTCTTGTCCCAATGAATACTACAGACAGTACCTAATTCTCCAGCAACGAGAACCTGTTCACATACAGAGTACTGTCAACCTGGGAAGCTCACTGGAACCTTGGCATCCAGGGTTTTCATCGGAAGTCAGTCATGTAGCATGGAGCACCCAAGTGGTTGACCTTAGCTCAGTCTCCAGTTACCCCACAGGTCAAATCAAATGGTTTGGTCTAGGGCCCCCATCATAATCACACTGTTGGCATAAACTTGCCAGTGTGGCCCAGGATTCCAGTTCTACAAAAAACACTCTTTGTCAAGCAGGATATTCCCAGAGCTTGGAAGTTATCTCCAGGAACTGGCCCAGAGCCAGTTTCTTTGTAATGTGCAGAGTTGGGACATCCCACACGTGCTGGGTGAACCTTCTCCTGCACACCTTCTGGTCCTAGTCTGCTGAAAGTTTTTACTATGAAGGCTTCACGATAATTTTTGGGCGCGCTCTTATAAAGAAGCAACATTCTGCCAAGCATGCAAGGGCAGGAAGGGCATGGCAGGCACTGGGAAGCTGGGTGTGCGACCGCTGGGTTATAGGATGGTCCCTGTATGCTGGAGAATTATTTGCCTATTTTAATAAAGAATTATTTTATATTTCCACAAGTTGTGGATGAGAGTTCCAGCGGTGGCACACCCCCTTGACCCCAAACATCTGTTAGTTATCTTAGCCATTCTAATAAATGTGAGATGGTACCCTGTGTTTTTATTCATTTTGTTGTGAAACAATCACATGCGAAAAAATCTTAAGTACAATACAAAGAGCCCTTTCTCCTGAACCATCAGAAAGTAAGTTGCCAACCCAATGCCCTTTCACCTCTTGAGTATTTTAGGATTTCCTGAAAACAAGAGCATTCTTTGACACAACCAGAACACAACCATCAAAATCATGTTGATATACTACTTCCGGACTTTCCCTGGATCCCATTCTAATTGGACTAGTTGTCTCAATGACACCCTTTATAACAAAAAAATCCAGTTCAGAATCACATGGCACCTAGTTGTCATCTGTCTTCAGGCTCCTTTGGCTTAAACAGGTCTACAGTCTTTCCCTGAGTTTCATGACCTTGATACAGAATTGATATGCCAGTTATCCTATAAGATAGCCCCCAATTTGAGTTTTTGGGTTTGTCTGACCTCCCTTGAGGCTGGATGCAGGTTATGTATCTTCAGTATAAAAAGGGGATATTCTACTTACAGTCTTCTCTGTGCATCCTGTCAGGTTGTCCCTAATTTCACTTTGATCACTTGACTAAGGTGGTAGCTGCCAGGCTTCCTGATTGCAAAGTTACTTTCCTCTTTGTAATTATTAAGTTACGGTGGAGGGAGTGCTTTGATCTATGGAATTATCAATTTCAAACCTTCAATGACTCACTTCTACATTCCTCCATAGATGGACTCATGATTCCTATTTAGTGGATCATCATCTGCCACTATCATTTATTTGATGCTCAAATTGTCTCTAACCTGGCCAGTAGAAGCCCCTTCAAAGTGGCTTGTGTCCTTTTCCTATCATCCTCTGAGTTCTTCCTTGCTGTCTGCTCTGACAAAATGTTCCAGGCTCATTTTATACTTTCTGTGTCCCAACCCCAGACTTAGCTGTTTCCACAAGGAGCTCTGGTTCCCAGAAGCTGAAACCGCTATGGAGAAGCCAAGATCTGAATGCAAAGTAGGCTTATTGCTACTGGGGTATCACCGCTTCCAGGTCCATTTGCACACCTATACATACTACTCATTTCCAACTGTATTTATTTCTCTACCTATGCAAACTGCAACCCATGAGTTCACACCAGTATCTCTCCTTTGCAATCCAACACCACAGGGTTCATTCTAGCTTTTTCCTTTTCACTTCCCTGACGACTGTGAATCTTGGTTTGCATCATCCTTATATGTTTACTTATTTGACCAGTACCCCTATATAACCAACCTATCAACTCCACTGTCACTCTGACCCCCACATGGGTGTGCCCCTCTCCTTACTCAGGCTCTGACCTGCTCAGGGAAACGTTGGCCCCCCACAGCACTCATCCACCCTACTCTGCCCTACTCCAGGGCTGCAATACTCAATTGTTCAGGAAGAAGGGCTTAATTGACTTTTAAATAAAGGGCTCCTGTAATGTCTGTAATCCTTTGTGTCGAGAGTATGCTAATGTGCCAGTTTTCAATTTAAAATGAATAAAAGACTGCAATGCAGTAGACAGACGAAGTTGAGTTTTTTTTTTTTTAAGCGATAAAAACAGATCTCATTATACACAGAATGTCTATTGCAATCCTCAGGGAAATTACAAATTAACTAGTTGAAGGCACTTTGGAAAAAAGTAATTTTTAAAAACTCATCAGAAAGATCAGTTTATGCCCCATGATTTATTTAAATTGATTTTTCTAACTGAAGGCTGAGCATTTCACAGTTGCAATCAACACAGTTTCCACCTGGCCAACATCTGTTTCCAGGTCCCTCATTTGGAAACCTTGGGATTCGATTTAAAATTTAAGAAGAGTAGAAAGAGACAGAAAGAGGGAGGGAATCAAACTTTTCAGTTCTGAAACAAAAAAATGTATGAAAGAAATTCTTAGCATTACACAAAAGTTAAGAGGAAAGTGATTAATATTCCAGAGTCAAGTATGGCTCTTTCACTTCTTTTGCCCCCAAAAAAGGCTCTTGGTAGAAAGAAGTATTTTTTCGGTATACATTATTATAGTAACATCATTTCAAAAGTGGCTTTCAGACTAAGGTATCCACTCTGGCACAGGTACTGTGCATTCCACAGAACAGGAAATGCCTTATACTATCGTGAGTAAGCCATCTTCACACCCACACAGATATCTACTGGGCATCGAGCCTCTGCTGCACAAAGTGAGGTCCATACATTGGTACGAGACTGAGCTGTTTGTTACTGGTCTGCTGTGAGAGAAGTATAAAACCCGAGAATAAGCAAACATGTAGAGCCATCTGATATTGCCACAGAATCAGAAACATGTCCTGCTGACCAGCGTATAGGGTTCAGTTCAGATAGAGCTCTGGTGGCGGGGTCACTAGTGGCAGGAGCTGTGAACCTGACTTGCACAGTGGAATACACATCTGTCACAATAGGTTGCAAACACCAAACACAAACAAGCTGTCCTTTGCCTCTCAGAAAGCCTGTTGTGAGCCTGGGGGTCACATCCAGAGGGCCAGATGGTAAGTATTTTAAGCTTTGTAGAACATATATGATCTCCATCTTGTATTCTTTTTTCATTCTTTTTGTTTTGCAAACCTTCAAAAATGTAACAACCATGTGCAGCTCGAGGGCTGTACAAAAACAAGCAAAGGCTAGACTTGGCCCACAGGCCACAGTGTGCTGATCCCCTGTTCTAGACAGTTGAGTACTACAAAATCATGGGTGGGGAAACAAGGAGAGGTTGGTAAAAGGGCACAAACTGTCAGCTCTAAATTAAAGAAGATCTGAGTATTTAATGAATAACATCTTGACTACAGTTGATGTCACTGTACTGTAAAACTGAAACTTGCTGAGAGAGTAGGAATGAAACAGTCTCACCAAAGGAGGAGGAGGAGGAGGAAGAGGAGGAGGAGGAGGAGATGACGACGACGACAGGTATAGGAGGTGATGGGTGTGTTACTGAACTAGATGAGCAGAAGCCCTTCCATAGTGATCCCATGTATCAAATTACCACAATGCACACTTTCAATATTTTCCAGTGCTACATCAATTATACGTACATAACTCTGAAATTTTTAAAAGGGACAAAATCACTGCTATGGACCTCGTATCATATCATAGGACTTTGTGTTTTCCTTCATTTTTGTTATCATCGTTATCCTCCCCCATCATCAGCAAAATTTCTTGAGCTCTTACTATATGCAGGGTACTGGGTTAGAGCCTGGATATATAAAGGCAAAAGGCACAATGCTGCCCTCATCAAGCTTCCAGTCTAGCTGGGATGAAGGAATCTAACTGTGAACAATATTATGAGTATACTCTGCAAGTACCAAGTAAGTATGCTGAGAGTATGTGTTGCAAGAGTACCAGTGCCTTTCTTTTTAAGCGGAGGAGGAAAAATGAAATGTAGTGAAATTTTGATCTTTTGTACCAATTTAAGGGAATAAATAATAAACTCAAGGCCATGTACCCAGCCATGGGATTAGGGAGTATTTTCAGAAGGGTATTGGCCTGTGTTTCAGGAGTGAATGGCTCCACAGTGAGCAGGGCTGAGGAAAATGTAATCGAGGCACAAGGCAACGCAGGGACCTGGAAAACTCTTTACCCTAAGTGTTCCTCAGGCTTGTTTGACCATGGAAACTGTTTTGAGAGGAACATTTACTTAGGTCACCAGGATCTCCTCAGATACCTTAGGGAATTCTCACTTATATTATTCTTCATTAGAATTTTAACAGCAGATGTGCTAATATTCTGGAAATTAACTTGGAGCTACACTGATAATGCAGAAAGTGCTATAGAGGTGCCTAGTCCTTTCTCCGTAATGTTTCATCTCCCCCAACGTGAGAAAAAACCACCATCTCTCAGATGTTTGAACCTTCTCAACTCTCCCTTGAGACAGGAGAAAATAGCCCAAAGTTCCCACTCTAAGAACATCCTCGTACTACTGAAAGTAATGTGTTCAAATATGGGCCCAAACCAGCAAACTTTAAAGTGAGGTCACAATGGGCAGACACAGGACCAGATGCCACCCCCCTGCCCCGGATAAGCAAGAAATAGTGCTTTAAAAAGACAGGTCTTATATTTTAAAGTTTGAATGTGTTCCAGGACTCCTATAGAGTTTATTGTGCCTCCACAGACAATCCTCTGAACTCACAGGAAAGAGTTATCAGAGGTTTGTACTGATTTCTAGACTGCCACCTTAAACCTCTTCCCCAAGAACAAGCCAGTAATACAGAACCTGATTACTTTCTGAAAAGGAGAGATGTTTCTGATTAATTCAGATGGTTTTAGAGGATATTCCTGGGAGGGCATGTGATAGTTCAATTATAACCAAAATATTAGTGCTTTAAGGTAGTTGGGAGGATAATGGGGATATTTCAAACTCTTCTGGGATGACAAGGCCACTTGTGCCAGTGTTGTGTCCAATGGTGGCCCACAACCTTTCCAACTTACAAACTCACTGTGTAGATCTGAGAAGCCAGGAATGAGTGACCATGTCTCATTTCTTCCTTCATTCAAGAACCATTAATTGAGCACCTGCCCTGCAACAGGCTCTGATCAAGGTGCTGGGACCACAGAGATGGAAGACACAGTGTTCCTGCCTCCAAAGGACTCACAGTTTTCTAGCAGGAGAAAGAAGAGATATGTGACCCCAATAAAAGTTATCACCCTCATGTCCAGTTTAAGACAACTAGCAGCAGGTGCCACTGTCAACTCAAGATAGTACAGTTACTAGGGGAAGGAGAGAAAAGTCATCTTTAACAACGGCACTACCCTTCTAAGTAAACACAGTCATAAAGAAAGGAGTAGCTGAGACTACTGCTGGCTTAATAAGCAAAACATTTCACCCGTTTTGGAATAAGCACCCTTTGCTATGAGAGATCAGTGTATTGTCACCATTGTAAGAAAATGAACACCAACAGAGAGAATCTTTTTTCCTACATTATGAAAAATTCAGAATAAACCATCAGTTCTTCACTAACACATATGCTTTACTTCAGTCAAGAACAAAAGAAACAGGACAGTAGCAACTCTGCCATAAAACATGAGCAGTTGGGTTTCTCAAATCTATTTTGTGAGAATGATTTTTATCAGTAACTATCACCAATCAAAACAGAATAATCCAAAAACAACCTACAAATCCAACTTGACAATAAAAACTCTGAGAGTCAACTTATCTTCAGGCAACCAGTCATTTATTTAACTCAACAGCCCTCAGTGATGGCTTCCCCAGCCCAGGACGTGTATCATCTGCGTGGCAGGCTCGGGTGGTACAATGGCAGCTCTCCAAGAGCACGTGTGTTACCCCAACACAGTTGGGCATGTGATAGTTCAATGAAAGCCACACAGATGGAGCAGTAACTAGCATGGCCTGCAGGAGCCAGGAAGTCTTTACAGAGCAAGCAACATCTTAATCGGGCCTGGGAGGACAAATAGGAGTTTGCTTGCCAAAGGAACAGTGGGAAAGGGGCAGAAAATATGGAGATACAGGAGGGGCATTCTGGGTAGAGACATCAGCAAGGATTAAGGCATGAGGGCTTCAGAGAATAAGGCCTCTTTCGAACACAAAGTCACATATAGTCAGAGCGGGGATCTGCAGGGACTGATCAAGAAGCAGAGGCTGCTGTCCGGTCATTGCAGGCCTTGGCTGCCATGCTGTGAAGTTCAGCCTCTGTGAGATGTGGGAAGCAAGGGAGTGGCAAAATTCTATGTGTGTTTTAGGCCAATGTCTTCTGGGACAGGTGAGGAAAGAACTAAGGGGAGGCTGGACTACATTGTGAGGGTCACATAGTTATTTCCCCCAAGGTCTCTTGCTCAAAGTAATTGGCACAGGGCAGCTATTCAGCAGGAGACGAGCCTGTACTTGACTGTCAAAATGAGAACAACTCCCATCTGACTGATTTTAATTTGTCAAAACCTCTGCTGAGAATGAGGAAATGAAGAGGCAGCAGCCAAAGCCTCTTCCCACTTTTACCTGGGGTACCTGCTAGGTCTCAAGTGTCAGGGTCTGTTTGGGTGAGGAAGCAGAAACGGGCACCTCTCCCACTGGTGGTGCAGGTGACCTCTACCCTGTGTGGATAGTAAGTTACTGGAAGCCAGAGCCTGCCTTTCTCCTTCAGGATGGACCCTGGGCACCCCTCTACCTGCACTCCTCCCGGAGAGGGGACAGCATTCTTCCCTGTCATCCCTGTCCCAGATTCTCCTCTTTCTGTGTCCAACACAAAGGCCACTGTTTGAGAAGTCTGCCATGTTACCCTGCCATTCAAACCTTGGTTCAGCTGTGTGAGGCTGGGCCAGTAACCCAGATTCTCTGGGCCTCGATGCCCTCTATCAAACCAGATACTAGTATGTATTATTAGCAGAGTAGCTGGGAGGATCAAATGAAACTACCACACTGGCAAACACAGGATGAATGCTTAACTGTAGATAACCATCCAAACTAACATGTTAACATTCACCACAAGCACTGTATCTATACCAGTGCATTTTTTTTTAAAGATTTTATTTATTCATGAAAGACACACAGAGAGAAAGAGACATAGGGAGAGGGAGAAGCAGGCTCCATGCAGGGAGCCCGATGTGGGACTCGATCCCAGGACTCTGGGATCATGCCCTAAGCCAAAGGCAGATGTTCAACCACTGAGCCACCCAGGCATCCCTATACCAGTGCATTTTGTTCTCAGGACCCAACAAGATAGGTATTTTAAATTTTTCCATTTTACAAGGGAGAAAACTAGAGTATAGAGAAACCGCCAAAAGTCACACAGCTTGTAAGTGGCAGAGGCAGGTCTCGAACACTGGCTTTCTAGCCACGGAGTGTGAGCTCTGAGGCATGATGAGATGCTTCTCCGTCGCACCATTTCCCCTCCCGAACTTGCTCATGGGCTAACTGTGACAAATCTTAAGTTGGCTTATTTCTCATGTTTCCACAGCAACCCAGATTGACTCTAAGCTCCTTGAGGGCAGCAACTTTATCTCTTTATCTATCTATCCTCATCGTCTTGTGTAATAAATAATTATTTGCTGACAGATGATGTGACTCATCTGCTTACTATCCCCCACAAATGCTTCTACTTGTTGGCATTACAGTTTCAAATCTGTCTCACTAGTGCACACAAGAGTTAATACAGCAGGCCTAAGACTGCCCTCCCGGGGAAGGGCCTGTGTGCAGGCTCAGCCCTGTGCTGGCGTCTGGGAACTGGGACTTCAGGAGGGTAATGTGGTTTATGCGGAACACCTGCCTTCCTTCTGTGAAGTCTGGAATTTGTGCATGTGCCAACTAGAAGATGACCCTGTGACCAGCCTCTGGCTGGTAAGTTTCCAAAGAGCTTTCCCAGTGGGCATTTCACACAAGTTGTCACAAGTAACCATCCTGTGTGACTCCACTGGAGGAGACTCTTGGAAGCCCACTCCTGGTTTCCTTTGTACATCCCCATTCCCCTTTGTTGTTTGCTCTGCACCTTTTCACTGTAACAAATCTCAGCCGTGAATCCCGCAAGTCCTCCAAGCACACCATCTGCCCCTAGGGTGGTGCTGGGGATCTCAATAGTAAGAATTAAGAAAATTGGTCCCCAGGTAGTATGTTCTGTTACCTACTGAAAGGATGCCCTAAAATCTTTCCAAGGCCAGTTTAAAAGCGGTCAAGAGTTGAAGCCTGGACCCAGCATTCCCCGCTCATTTAAGAATCCTATCTCAGGCTGGCTGACCAGCCGCAAGGGAAGTAGTTTTGAGTCCCTGTGTTCTAGAAGCTGGCATGCACCCCCCCAAGGGGAGGATGGGTCAGGAACAGACACATGCACCGGCAGATCCTGAAGTCTCGCTCTGTTGCTTTTTGATTATGGGGGCCTTGTGCAAGTCACTTAACCTCCTGGGATTTTAATGTCCTCACCTGCAAAAGGGGATTGACAACAGCACGTGGCATCGAGTGAATGCTCTGTTAGAAAGGAGGCACATGACGAAGATGACCCAAGGAATGCCTCCCAGGGGAGCACTGGCTGCTGTGCCCCAGCTTTTGCCTCAGGAAAACACTTGAAGAGGGAACAAGGAGAGGCAGCAGGGGCAAAGAGAAAGACATAAGATGGCTAAAACTGCCAGCCACCCAGCATTATTAACAGGAGATGGGCTGGAGCACAGATTCTGAAATAACAAGCAACCTGGGCCCCAAGTGCAGCTCCGTCACCTCCAGACTATGGGACCTTGAGTGAGTTACCCAGCTTCCCAAGTGGCAGCCTCCTCATCTGGAAAATTAGGATAAGAATGGTACCTGCCCCACAGGGTGGTTGGGAGCTAATGACAAATCTAGTACAAATCTTTGTGCCTGGCACAAAGGCAGTGCTCCGTAAGTCCTAGCTACAGCATTTTGTGAAAAAATCCAAGTACCATATGTTGTAAAGCATAAGGACTCTATAAACATTAGTTGCTATCATTACTATTATTAGTTAAGGAACACCAGCAGAGACGATACTTACAGTCTTTTCTTATCCACCACTCGTTTAACTCGGATGGCTCTTTGTTCTGAGTAAAGTTTACATACTCCTGTTGTAGGGGAAAACACCAGAACAGAGACCATTTAAAACCGCTTCTCAGGCAATGGTGTCATTAAGTATAAGGAGACACTACCGTCTTCAGCTAGCAAAGCTAAATGTTCTATCATCTATCATGAAATACCACATTTGACCTTTAAGATAAAACGAAATACTTTTTAAGTAATCCTCGATGAAATCCAGAACTGCACTCCTGTGCTCCTTCACTTGCTGGGAGTGTATCTCCTTGTGGGCTGAAACAGAAAAGGACAGCAGTCAGACGTTTGTGTTCAATTACACAAAGGAACAATTCATCAGCTTCCTCAGAAGTTTCTTTATGGAAAGTATTTGTAAAAATACAGCAATAAAACAAGTCTGTGTCAAATGACATTACATTTTTAAAAGAGGAAGATTTATTGGGCTTCACAAGAGTAAAAGATTAAACCTGCAGAAAACTAGTCAAAGAATTTATGGTTTATTCCAGCACGCAGGGATCATAGTGGATGCTGCTGCTTCTTGAGAGCTGACCCCTTTTGTATTAACAGCATCCAATGCTTAAGCTGACCTTCAAGTAACACGTTTAAATCAGACTCAAGCCCCACGCTCCTCCTGCCTGTCTGGGCTGTTTTTCAGCTTGGAATGACTTGTCTTCCCCGCTCAGCCACCCCCATTCTAAGGGCCCTTTACACACCAAGTCAAACCTTTCTTCTCAAAGAAACCTTCCTCGACTCTTTAGCCACAAGGATGCCTTGCTTCTGAAAACTATCATATCTGCTTAAGGTCTGTGCCATTTATTTTGGGAGGACAGCTCCCATTTACTGAGAGGCCAAGCATCTACTACACGCAGGCACTCTACAGTACTTTACATATATTACTGCTAATACAAAAGGCAATCTGGATGCCAGTTTACACAAAGAGAAACTAATAAGGTTCAGATTCAATAAGAAGCCCAAGGTCACATGGTTTGGTGACTTAAATGCTGATTTTAGTCATAAACACGTATTTTTAGGTTATTTCAATGAATGTATAGGCCCTTAAGGGTAGGGGACATGAATCATGGTTTTACTATTGGGCAGCTTAACCCATGATCATGTGATCATTCTGCATTCTGCAGATCCACGAGACTGTACACAAAATTCTGTGAGTGTGTGTATTTCTCTGGCAAGAAGGTCTATAGCTTTCATCAGACTCTAAGTGGCCCATCAGGGCTGTGACAGAAGCTTCCCAAATACAAGTTGGAGTCAAGAACACAGCAGCATCTGGCCACTTTGAGCTCTGTGCTATTTAATGTAACAGCTATCTGCCTAAGCACATTACGAAAGGGTCAAGGAAGATATGCAACTTGGGAAGCTATCTCACTGCCCCAGTAACAATGAGACAGCAGTGAAGGAGACGTGATACTAACAACCCTAGTGCCAGCTATGGCCCTAAGCATGCACTGAACACAACTGCATTCTCCTAACTCTAAGAGATACACCCTATAATTGTGTCCACTCTTCAGATGGAGAAACTGAGGTCCAAGGTGACTGAGTGACTTGCCCAAAGCCATATGGGTAGAATGTGGTGGAGCTTGGGTAGAGCACCCAAGGATCCAGAGCCCAACTTTTTTCAGCGTGCGGGTCTGCTCCTCAAGTTTCATACTCCAGGTAGAGAGCTGAGAGAGCCCTCTTCTGTTCCTGTCCACACCTCCTAACTGCCACACAGAACACAGGGGTGTGCACAATCTGTCTGCTCTGGCCTTGTATCCTTAGGAAATGTCTCGTTGTGTATGGAGAACTCCTCCCCACCTCCCGCATCCCACCCATAGCCTGAATCATGGCCTTTTCATTAGTTTTTATAGCTGATCTTGAGAAAAGAGGAATTTTAAAGTTTTGAGACCTAAATCTGAATAGAAACACACAAGAGACCTCCAGCTGGGCATGCCCTCTGAACCTTGTCTGAGGCTTCACAAAGTCATGGTGGGCCGGCCATGTCCCTCAGAGCACCTCACCTTGTGTTCTCAGTTGCTGAATTGCTTCAGAGCAGGTCCTCATGAACGTCTGAGCATCCTGGTCTATCTGGTCTCGCTCTGTGTCTGTCATCCTTCCATATTCAGACATGATATGGCTTAAAAAAAAAACAAAAACAAGTGGGGAGGGGCACAAAATTTTAACGCAGCAGGAAATGACCACAAATGTTGTCTATGTGGAGCCTGAAGGGAAGAGAAAGCTTTGCTATCGACATGACATTTACGCTGAGACTGGATGAAGAGGAACTGGGCAGGTTAAGAGGTGGGAGAAAATTCTAAATAGCAGAACCAACGGATATGAAGGCCATGAGGCAGAAGAAGCTTTCTGTGCAGACCGACCTGCAGCAGCCAGTCCAGCAGCAGTGAGGTGAGCAGGGAGTGGGGTCAGGCACCGGGGCATACCGGCCTGAGTGGGAATATGGCCCCTGACTTTGAGAACAACAAGGCAGCTACTGAAAGCTCTTAGCGTCACCCAATGACAGACCTGGATTAATATTAGAAAGACGCTCTGGGTGCCACATGCAGAATCATGGGAGATTCTATCTGGAGGCTCTTGAGATATATGTGAGAAACTGTTTCACGCTCATTTTTTCCATGTTGACAAGCGGTCTTCAAGACTCACAATAAAAGAGCTTTTAGAAACATTTCATTTCTCCTGATGTTAAGTTAGAAAACTTTAATGTTACTGAGCTAGTGAGGGTGCTCACCCACACAAACGCACCATCCTGAAGCTCAAGATACGACAGTTAGAATGCCTTGCTTATCATCCTACAAGCTGGGCACATGTGCCAACATTACTATTAACAGGGATGCTGGCCGAGTATAATTAAACACTCTGGACATTATAACCGAAATTTAGAATCACAAAATATCAAGTTAAAAAGGACCTCTAATAACGTACAGACTCAACTCATTCCATTCCCATATACTAGCCCTGCCAGCTACTCACCCTCACTGAGAATAAAATACAAAGTCCTGGGGTGCCTGGGTGCCTCGGTGGTTGAGTGCCTGCCTTTGGCTCAGGTCGTGATCCCGGGCCCTTGGGACAGAGTCCTGGCAATAGGCTCCCCACAGGGTGTCTGCTTCTCCCTCTGCCTGTGTCTCTGCCTCTCCGTGTGTGTCTCTCATGAGTAAGTAAATAAAATCTTAAAAAAAAAAAAAAACAACAAACCAACTACAAATTCGGGATTGCCCCAACCTGACATATGACCTACTTCCTGACATGCACCCTCCTGCCTGGCATTCTAACAACATTGGCTGCTTTGCTACCCACGATTAGCCAAACACACTCCTGACCCTGCCACAGCCTGGAACATCTTCTAGCAGATGCTCTTCCAAGAGATGTCTACATGCTTCCTCCTCATTCAGATCTCTGATCACAACCAGCTTCCCTGAGCACCCCCTGCGCTCGCCCCCAGCACTGCCACTGTCGCTGATTCTTAAGTGCCTGTTCCGGATGTTACAGTACTGCCTCTGAGATCCAAAGTCACCTTCTACTCTGGTGTGTGATACAAGGACTGGGGCACTCCAACATACTGCTACTCTACTACCATCTGTTCCTCACTCTGCTTCATATTCCTTACAGCACTTACCATTCCCTGAAATATTGATGTCTGTCTCCCAGGAGCACATAAGCTTCATGAAAGCAGGGATTTTATCCTCTTTCCTTTCTGTTTTCCCAAAACATAAAGTGGTGTCCAGCACATAGTAGGTGGGCTAACATTAGCTGAGCATCTAGCTTGCACCAGACATGACTCAATGCCTTACATGTATTTCATTCACTTATTTAATCCTTGCAATTCATCCATTTGTTCAATTTTTTTAATACAGAACCCCCATACATCAGGCACTGCAGTAGGGGTTGGGATTCCAAAGTTGGAACAAGACTTATTTCTAATCCCCACAGAGGGCGGGTACCAAACCACAGGGGAAACTGATACAGAAACGAGAAGCACAAGGAACTGCTTTGGACAGTGTTGGTCTGCAGGTGGACAGGGGAACCCGTGGGGAGAGAGGTCAGTTCATGCAGGGGAGGTGCCAGGCAGGCACTGAGGGAGACATTCCCCACAGAGGACAGTGGGAAAAGACCTTCCACAAATGTCCAACCTGCAGGTCACTGTTGGAATGACCACACAATATTTGGTCCATACAAGGTTAATCCTGAGCATGAAGGGGAAAACAGGAATGCACCAGGTGGTCCCTGCACACTGAGCATCCACACTGTGGCGCTCTCAGGGCTTCAAATCACTGCAAGGGGGAGCATACCACCAGCACACAGTCAGTGTCTCCACACTGAATGTCTAGCATATGTCTATTTTTCAAGGGAATGTAAATGCTATTGTGATAAATATACAAGTATTTAAAATTGTACTGAATCTGTAACTGTAACAGCTATTTCTCCAATCTCAATAGGTTTCCCAAAAATACAATGATCGCACAAATATTGCACTGTCAATTGGAGAGGCGCCCTTGAGGTACAGAAGCTGGGGACTGCTGGTATAGCCACTGGAGGATGTTAAACAGAGGAGTCTGCATTTTGCATGGGGTCTCCTGTGGTGGCTGGCCTGGGGGCAGAGGAAAGCAGGAGCTGGGTGGTCTCAGTCTCAGCTAAGGGAAGAGACTCTGGGCTGAGGCCAAGTCAGTGAGGAGGAGGCTCAGCAGCAGATCCGGGGAAGATGTACTAGGTAACGAGGACTGGCTGGCTAAGAAGGGAAATGAGGGCCCCGGGTCCAGAGCATGGAGGGCAGAGGTGTGGAAGGACAGATGTTCAGGTGTCAGGTCAGAGATGACACATGAAGCTTAGGACATGACAGAGGAGGAGATGGAGCAACTGGAAAGAGAGTTCAAACTCTTATTTTTCTGCGATAATTTAAAAACAGCACCAGCTATATAATGGGCATTTGAAATACAGTCATCAAAAGTAATAAAGGCTTGCTGGTGACATAGCCCCTTAAAATTAAGTATCACAATAACAAATTTATTACTGTTTGGAAAAGGTTACCTATCTGGCAAATAAATTCCAAAAAAAATATATCCTCACAGGACATGCATGTAGAAATTCATCAAACTTTAATTTTATTTCCTTTATGAGGTACAGAGGGGTAATTTTATTACAGACCTCAATTTACCAAAATATTATTCAATTAAAGGAGACCAAGTTAGGTATAGGTCTAGATTAGTCAATTTACTTCAGCGAGAAAAGAGGAAAAGAACTGGGTAGTAAGTTTATTCACTGGTTAAGAAATACAAAGGATTTTTTTTTTTTTTTTTTTTAGTTATTTGATTGACCAGTATAAAGGGGCAAGTTCAGATTTGCAAAATGCCATTGACACTGTGCTTATTACTTTAATATGCAGTTAGATGCTTCCTGAGGATACAGAAGAGAAGGGATAGTATACATGATTTTTCTTTAAGAGTTATTTATCTATTTTAAAGAGAGAGAGAATCTCAAGCTGACTCACTGTTCGTTGAGTGCAGAGCCTGACACAGGGCTCAATCTCATGACCCTGAGATCATAACCTACCCGGGCTGAAATCAAGAGTTGGACACTGAACCGACTGAGCCACCCAGGTGCCCCAGTGTAAATGATTTTGTACTCTGTTTCAAAAGTTACTGAAAAGATACGGACAAAAGTTAAAGGCTACAATCTTATTTTTGCTATAAATATTACGTAGGGGCAAGTAGAGTACCTGTCCATAGTATAAGCCCAATAGCACGGAATTATCCTGTTAATGTCTGGGCTACAGATACAAACAAATACAGACCCTGTTCTCAATAAACTGCATCACAATAGAGATCATTCACAGGCTTATATAGATACTTTTACACCACAAAGGCTAAATGTTAATAAAGCCTTCTGTGCATTAACACTTCCCATTGTGCTAAGTGCTTCACAGACATTTACCCATTTAATTATCATGACTCTACAAAGTGGGTGCTATTACAATTCTCATTTTATATATGAAGCAACTGAGGCACAGAGAGGTTAAGTAACTTGCCAAGGTCACACAGCTAGTAATTAGCAGTTGTAATTCAAACCAAAGCATCCAGTCTCTGGAGTCTATGCTCTTAAACCACCACCCAGGGGATCTCTCATGTCAAAAAGGAAACAGAGTACAGAAGAAGAGAGGATGATTTCCCCGCCCCCTAGTTAATTGAGAGGAAGGTGATCTATGAACCAAATCTTGAAAGGCAGGATAAGGCCATGGGGAAACAAGAGTAGACACTCTTAGTAAGTAACAGATTGGAATCAGGAGAGAGAAGCCTATCTGGAGAACAGTCCGTGGTTCTACCTGGCTGGAGCACAGGACAGGCAGGGCAATGGTGGGCCTCTGGAGCTCATGGAAGGAATTTCATTCTGTAGCTTACAGAAGGGCTGAGCCTGATGAAGATGAATATGGCAGAATCTCGTTAGATGGAGTAGAGGGGAAAGATCAGGCAATGGAGGACAAAACTAGGCAACTGTCTCCCAACTGTTGTGTAAAGGGTTGGGGCTGGTGCATTTCTGTTAGACTGAAGTTTAAGAAAGGAGCAAGGGCAGAGCCTGGGTGGTGATCAGCTGGGACTGGAAAGAGGAGATGGATCTGAGACATAAAACTTTCAGAAACGGTACAGCATCATCAGATCCTGGAGACCAGCAGTCATCGATAGAAACAAGGGACACATAAGAAAGAGAAAATGAACTGGAAATATGAAAGAAAGAAACCATTATTAACGCTTATCCTTACAATGCAGTTTAGAAGGAGAGAAGTTATGCTCTGGAGACCAAATGTTCCATGACTGACACTTCGTTCTGAAAAAAGAAACCAGGGCAAATGGACTTTTCAAACCATTTGGTGATAAAATCTGGAGAAATGAAATTTTAAGTAACAAAGGCTGGCTCTCTAAATTCTATGATCTACTAAGGAAAAAGGGGAGTCCCTGTGACACGTGGTACAGCCCAACAGAGAGTGAGACACCAGTGCCATCTACCAACCCCACGTACTGACTGCTTTCACATGATGGGTACTCAGAAAATACTTGCTTGCATGGATCTTTGTTGACTTGATCTGACCACTTTAATCCCAATCTCCAGAGGGCCACTCGGCAAAGTCTGGTTCCAGGAGGGAGGCCAGGAGGGGGAAGTCACAAGAGCAGAACTGTGTGGAGTCAAAGCCAGAGGCCATGGGCATGGAGGACCACCAGTCAACCACTCACTGTTTAGCTGACTTCAGGAACAAGTAGGGATCGGACTGACAGAGATCAAAATATAGGCTTGATCATAAGACTCAACTCAGGTGGCCCCCAATGGCATTTGGCGAGTGTGCTGCATGTCCCGGCCACACATGCCCTTTCACGCTTCTGGCTGGCTGTTCCTCGTCTTTTCTGTGCTCTTCAAACTGCCAGCTCCTTATGCTCCATCTTCAGGGTGAATAGTTACCATTTCCTGCTCTCTGAGCACAGCCCCAGTCTCTCTCTCATCTTCCTCTGGGCCTGCGGACATTGCCTTCTCTCTGCTGCCCATGGCTAAATGCCCACCTCCTGGCTCTGCTATCCACCTGGCCCAGGTCGGCCCCGCAATGCTACTCCCCTCCCCTGTGCCATCCACCTTTAAAGGAGGGTGGTATGTACGCGGTGCCCAGAGTGCCGGCACATAGTGAGCACTGCTTGTACTCGTTACTAATAGCATTTTTTTTCCCTGTCTACTGGATCTTTCCCAACAAACATGGTGTCATTTCTCTCAACTCAAAACAAAATCAAACCTCTCAACTCCATGTCTCCTACCAGCTACTGCTAATCTTTCCCTTCATTTGGGTAAGACTCTTGTCAAGTTTGCATCCCACTCTCCATTTTCCTGACCCAATCCAAACAGGCTTCACTCTCCTCACTCCACCACCATCCTCACTCCCAGGGACATCCGGGGCCCCCACACTGGCTCAGCCCTTACCCAGTCACTCTAAACACACTAGACGGAGTGGATGGCTTCCACTCCCGGCCTTGTGTTCCTCCTCTGCCCTCAATGACTCCACTCTCCTGATTTCCTCCAACTTCATTCACTGCTCGTGTTCAGGCTTTTTGTTGACACCTCTTAGCTCCCTGAATACTTAAAGATGGTCAGTTCATAGCTTGGTTCCTGAATTTCTGCTCGCTGGGTGAGGCAGTCTGGTCTCCTAGCTTCAGCAGCACAGATACCAGCTTTATGCTTATAAGTCTCAAACTTCTATCTCAGCCTGAACCTCTCCTGGAATTTGAGACCTGAATATCCAACTGTCTACCCAACACTTCCAGCTAGACGTCAGACTCACCTTGAGGAATACACCCCCACACTGAGCCCTGGGCCTGCTCTCCTCAAACCTGCACCTGCTACAGGCCTCTCCATCCATGAGGACAGCACTCCCGTTCCTCCCAGCTGCTAAGGCCTCACACCTCACATCCTCCCCTTCCCTGCTTTTCTCTCCCAGCTCCCGTCTAATCCATTAACAAATCTCTTTGGCTCTACCTTCAGCATATTTCCTCACTGTTATGTCTCTGGTCATGGCACTGACATCCCTCACCTGGACTTAACGATAGCTTCCCAGAGTGTCTGCTGCTGCAGCCTATCCTAACATATCAGCTGTACTGACCCTGTCAGACTCAGTCATGTCCTATCACTCTTCCTCCTCTGTACAAGACCTACCTAGCAATAAAAGCCAAGGTTCTTGCAAAATTGACAAGATCTTTAAGATGACCTACAAGATCTGGCTCCTGCTGTCTCTCTGAGCTCATCATCACTTATACCCCAATCCCTCTGTCGTCTTGCCTGCTCCTGTAATGTTCCAGACACACTCCTACATCAGGATCTTTATACTTGCTGGCTGCCCTCTTCTGGACTGTTCTTCCCCCAGATATCTACATAAACTGATCCCTTACTTGCTTTAGGTGATTACCAAATGTCCCCTTAAGGAGGCCTTCCCTAACCTACCTTTATAAGACTCTCTTCTGACATGTTCTAGCCACTTTCCCCTCCTCCTTGCCCTTACCTAACTCTAACATTCCACATAGTTTACTTTTTCTTTGTCTGTCTTCCCCCACAGAAATGTATGTTCCACAAAGGCAAGGACTTTTGTCTGTTCACTGCTGTGTCCCCATCAAGAGCAATGCTTAGGATCTGCAAGGCTGATAAATCAGTACATCATAATCAAATACTTTTTGAATAGTCTGACTCAATCCATGAGGCTGACTGCAGAGCAGGCTTGATACATGGCTGCAACTATGCTCCTTATGAGGCCCCTCCCCTCTCAATTTCTGCCCACTCCCCAGACCTGTAGGCACCCTTGCAAAGCTCTTCCAGAGCCTTCCCTGGAAAAGCCACTGCATCCATCCTGATGGCAGGCCCCTCCCAAGAGAAAGGGAGGAGTTAGCTGGGAGTTCTCCATCCCAGCTACCAGGTAGGTCCCCTCTTCTCCCTGGCACCTCCCGACTCCCCAGATCCAGCTGCTCATTTTCTGGGGGAGAGCTGGGAAGGACAGAAGGAAGCCCCTGGGGTTCTCAGAAATAGATGGCCCCACCCTCAGGAGAACTTGGAAGGGAGACGAGTGGTTTGCTATCCCAACACTCCCCAGCATATTGTTTGCTGAACTAGTTTGGCCTAACATGGTAATGCTGGTAATGCTAACAGAATGTGCCCTCCGAAAGGTGCGTGCTCCATCCCTCCTCCCATCAGAGCATGGGCGGGAGAGCAGGGAGGAGGGGGACTCCAGCCTTGTACTCCTTCCTCATAGAACCAGTCTCATCAGAAAGGGAGGCCAGAGGGGTCAGGGACACATAAACAAGAAGGGTACTCACTTCCGAGTGAACATACACCCTATGGGCAGAATGGACCTACAAATGACCAATTCCAAGAACATTAGATTAACATCCTCCTACTCTAGATTTTGATTTAATGGAAACTCAGCTCAGTGAAACTGAAAAGGTCTAAAGGTTAATTTGATAAAACTGATCACTCAATTAAAAGGTGATGTTCCTTTAGGAACATTATACATTAACCTTTTAAGCTGGAAATTGACAGTATAGTTATTCTATTAGTAAAAACAGAAACCAAAGAAGTTTTCCTCCCAAGTAGTATTGTTTTGTTGCCAAGACATTGCAGAAAAGGTACATCTACCAGAAGTGGAGACATTATTTTTAATTAAAATCATTCAAGACATCCAGCCAGAGGCTACCTCCATTGCATGCTGTTCTGCTCTAGTAAAATGTCATTACTTAAAAAAAAAAAAAAAAAATGAAATGGGTCAATAAGGTCTGAGCTCTACATTATGAAAAAATTACAGCTTCCTAATTATGTCAAACTAACAAAGCTTTATGAGTCTGAAGGCAATTTTTCTTTCAATTCCACGTTCATACTCCACCCAAAATGTTCTGGCCATGGCCAGCATAGCACACTGGGGGCAGGGGTGGTGTAAAGGCAGGCTGCAGACCGTCCACCACCATCTAGGAAGGGATTGGGGGGACTTGATGAGGGCCAGTAAGGGCAGCCATCCTCCATCCAGAGAGAATGCCAGTCACTTAGGGTGTTTCTGTGTCAATCAGCTTCCCTAGTGTCACCCTAAGTGCCTGCCCCAGCCCCCTCCCATGGGAGAAGGGCGCCTTTTCCAATCAGAAAGCTGACAGAGGAACCAGGCTCAGACATGGACATGCACATGCACCCAGCCATGGCTACTTGCTCTCTCTCCTCTCTGGAATCTGCTTGCTTACAGAAAGCAGAAGCCCTGGGATCTTCTTCTCTCTCATATGCTGTATAGGGGCCTGCCCCTGGCTCTCCATGCTCCAGGGACTGCAACCATTCAGTGGGTATAATGGCTGAGTGAGTCTGTCTAATTCAGGAGCCTTCAATAAGGCGGCTCACTCTCAGACCTAAGCTCTGCCACCCTAGATTTTATCAGTGAGCAAGCTGATAACTCGTTCATCTCCATCATGTTGACCTAACCCTGCATCATCCCATCTCTCTCTCTCTCTCTCTCTCTCTCTCTCGTTCTCTCTCTCTCTCTCTTTCTCCCCCACCTCCCTCCCACCTCTCTCTGGCAGGAAGGAGAGGTGAGTTTTTAACTGCCCACCCCTATAACTTCATCACAGATCACATGGGGTTCCAGTCCAGTTACTCTTCATACCAAGGGACTTCTCTGTGTCAGGAACTTGAACACATCTCATCTAATCCTCATAAGAGCATCATCCACATTGTATAAAAAAGAAAACAAGCATGAGATGTGAAGTGAGCTCTAGACACTGGCATGACTAATACCTGGCAGAAGTAGGGCTGAACTTAGGTGTGACTGCCCCCCGCAAGCTCACGCTCTGTCAAAGGGACCATTAACAGGGGCAGGAGTGGAACTCAGAATGCGTGAGTTGGCAATGAATAGCTTTAAAGAATAGGACACTGAGTTTCCATAACAAGGTAATAGAGCTGTCAAGACTAAGAAAGCCTCAGGAGCTAGAGCTCTATCTGATGCTCAAGACACATGACCAGTTAAATGGTAGAACAGCACCAGTCCTCGGAGACCCCAAATGTCAGTCTGAATGTCTGCTGCAGGTACCTGGGAAAGAGGAAGCCCTGGGCCAGCAGCCAGCTATACTGGGTGACATCAGGAAGAGGACTCAGAGTGGTCTGGGAACACAGACACACAGTGTATGGGAGCCGAGAAGTAAATGCCTTCATATCACTATTATAATCAAAAGTTTAAAACTACTGCAAAGTTACAGAACAGCACCCTTATAAAATAATCTTAGAAATGCATGGAAATTCACTGTCTTATGTGAATCTCTCAACTAGCTGGTGAGTTCTGTTTAGAGCAGAACTCTATAAGCTTTTTTTGAAAAGGGCCAAATAGTAAATACATTAGACTTTGCAGGCCATGTAGTCTGTCACAATCATTTAATTCTGCTGTTGTAGTACAAAAGCAGCCAGAGATAATATGTCAATGAAAGGGTTTGGTGGTATTCCAATAAAATTTATTTATGGACACTCAAATGTGAAGTTCATGTAATTTTCAAATGTAGTAAAATCTTACCCTTTCCCCCCAGCCATTTCAAAATGTAAAAACTATTCTTAGTTCACAGGCTGTACAGAAACAGGCAGCCAAGGTGGACATTGTTAAACCCCTGGTTTGGAAAAGACATCGGTTTTACAGATTAAGGACTTTCTCAGGCTTACAAGTGGCTAACGAGGGAGTGGGGTGGCTTGAATGAAACCGACCTTTAACACACTTGCCTTGTTGGATGCCTTTTCAAGGCAAAGGGAAGTTAACCATGGATTTCCAGGAAAGGCCTCTACAGCCACTGGTGTAACCTAAGTTGTCAGTTACTCAAGGAAGGAACTGGACAGAGAGGTTTATGCCAATTTTGTTTAAGTTTTCCAAAATGACTATAGCTTCCATTTTCATGAACCATAAAATTAGTCCTTGATACATACACACCTCTGGAAATGAAATTTACACTGCCATCTAGTGTTGAGCTATTATTTTAACTGAGAACTTAAAAATAAGGTCATCTTGGCAGTATGCACAAAGAGTAATAATTTTACTACATTCCAAAATTATACAAATGAAATACACTTAGAAGTATAAAGTTGCCTATGATGACATTTCATATATCCCACCCAACCTTCTCATTAATTCACACAGTACCCTTGAGGCTGAGTCCTATGGTAGACGGGCTGCACCATCACCAGGTGCAAATGAAGGTCCAGGAAGCCCAGGCGACAAGAGATTTCCCTGTAATGCTCCTGCATCTGTTGAGAGCTGGAGTCTTATTCTGGAAACTATTCTAGAAGTCTCAATCAAAATGCTTTCTGTCTTTTGAAAAAGCATCCAAACCAACTCTCCCTAGATTAAGAGTTCTTGTCATGCACATTTATATGACCTGCATCATCCTATCACTTGTTCAATAAGCACATACTGAGAAACTGTGTCTTATTCATGTCTATGTGTTTCACAACGTATACAGTACATGTAGAGATACAAACGTGGGGGCATCAGCATAGAAGATTATGCTGTGGGGATATCATGACCTTAAGGGTGTGCAGGATAGCAGAGCCTACCCAGGATACATGAGCTCCTTTCTGCTCTGCAGAAACCACCACTAAACTGACCCTCCCCTCTACAACTCTGGGTGGGCAAGTAAAAAGTAAGGACAAAAGGCTCAAAAGGAATATAGGTATGGGAAAGAACTCAGTTACCAAAGCCATGGTAAAAAGTATGCACTTACCTATAAGCATTAATATAATCTTTCCTGTGTTCCAGAAGAAAATCTCTCAGTTTGCCAATGTGTGAAATCTAGAATTAAAAGAAAGCAAATAATTTATATAGATAGGCATGTTACACTTACCTGCAATAAATTTTAAATTAATAGAGGATAGAATACAGGTTGTAGACAAATTTTGAAGCTACAAACTGGGCAACTTTGGTTTGGGCTTCTCATATATAGTTGAGCCTTCAACAATGTGGGAGTGATGGGCACCAACTCCCCCTACCAGTAGAAAATTCCTTATATAACTTTTGACTCCCCAAAAACTTTACTAGTACCCTATTGACTGGAAGCCTTACCAATAACCTAAGCAGTCAGTTAACACGTATTTTGTATGTTATATGTATCATATACTGTATTCTCATAATAAAGCAAGCTAGAGAAAAAAATGTTACTAAGAAAATCATAAGGAAGAGAAAATCCATTTACAGGACTGTACTGCATTTAACATAATAAAATCGACGTGTAAGTAGACCCATGCAATTCAAACCCATGTTGTTCAAGGGTCATCTGTCATCATTAACTAGTTGGTTAACTCCCAAATTCCTGGGCTTTGGTCTCTCATTGACAGTTCCTTCTTCCCGTAAGTGTTGTGATAGGATCTAAGACGTTAGGAAGAGATGATCTCTATGGAACTTCAAGATTATATGAGATAATGCATGTCTAGTAACTATATAGCATGCGCTCAGTAAAGACAAATTCCTTTCCTTAGTGTCATAACTAAAATTTTATAGACAGATACTCCTCCTTGAGAGTGTTCTGAAGATGGATTCTAAGGCTGAAGATGTCAAGTTTATAGACAGGGCTCCACAGAGCAGCAGTTAAAAGCTTCAGGGGCAATGACAGATCCCTACACAGCAAACCTCCATCTTCCCAATGGCCAACTTCCACAGATGAACAAACACAAAAGTACAAAGGACTGTATTTGTGACCGCTGGTATCTAGTATAATAAAACCCCACTCAATAGCACCTCCCATGTGTCAGGTACTACATGTGGAGATAGGGATTACAAAATTAGTAAAATAAGGGATGATCCCTGGGTGGCGCAGCAGTTTGGCGCCTGCCTTTGACCCGGGATCGAATCCCATGTCAGGCTCCTGCATGGAGCCTGCTTCTCCCTCTGCCTGTGTCCCTGTCTCTCTCTGTGTGACTATCATGAATAAATAAATAAAATCTTTAAAAAAATTAATAAAATTAATAAAATAAAATAAAAAGAGGTAGGAATAAAACTACAACCATGGTTGACAAAGACAAATGTGTTTCCAGAAGGAAAGAATGATTGATTAAGCCAGTGGCCAGCTCTGTCCTTTGACCACTGCTCACACTAGCTTCTGCCTAATGTTCTTTGTACTTATTCCAAACATATATAACCCCAGCCTCGAAGGGTCCACTGAACTTTCATCTTTTCCATGAAAGTTTTTCTGTCCACTGCTCACACTAGCTTCTGCCTAATGTTCTTTGTACTTATTCCAAACATATATAACCCCAGCCTCGAAGGGTCCACTGAACTTTCATCTTTTCCATGAAAGTTTTTCTGTCAAGGCCAGGTCAGGCTAAGTTTCACTTTGCTCTCAACTTGAAAGCACTTCTGTATACCACTCACATGGCACTAAATTACACATGGCCACGTCTTCTGGCTTTTCTGTCAGTGGGACGATGAACCATGTGGGCACAGGCGGGGCTGCTTCCCCAAAGTTCTAAGCACAACATAGGATCCAGGGGTGGTCACTAAGTATCTGTGGAACCAGTCTAAGTACAAAGACAGTATTTATCACAAGGGAAACATTCAGCATTTGTCTGGAGATAAGTCAATAAGGGTTCCGTTAAATTTTCCACATATTCTAGATAAATAATAAATATGGTTCAGAAAAGTACCTTCAGGCATCTGAAGAGCAGGAATCAAACTAAAAATGAAGTATGGCCTTAACATTCACTTATTTACCAGGTAACAAACAAGGGTTTAGAGTCTGCCTGACATCCCTGGCCCCATGAGGTACACTCACTCACACAACCTCGTTCTCTACCCAGGGCCCTGTTGTGAGCACGGGCGGCACTGCTCTCCAATGTTAACCAGTTTGGGAAAGTGAACCTCACAGAAGCTAAGTGATTCATCCAAAGTGAGACACAGAGCACGCGGCAGAGCTTAAAGGTAAACTCAGGACAGTCCGAGTTCAAATTCAGCATGTTTTCCTGGACAACATAGCTGCCTTCCTCACACCCTTATTCCTATTTTCCACTTAAACTGCATCATACAATCTGATTTCTAAGACAGTGAGGAAAATATTTAAGGGAAGTACAAACAAGGTGTTTACTGTACCACATATAAGATTTGATTTGTTATTCTCCTGTTTTAAACTTTCAGCGTTTCTATCTTCTTCCCTAAGCCGTACTGACAAGGGGCCAGGTAAACAGTACACAGGAGTCAAGTGGATGGCTTTAGTACATTTGGCAGTGGTGGATTCTGGATTTAAAATATGCTGCAGCCAAAGGAAGTAGCTCTGTCAGCAGTCACCTCCAGGCCTAAACAATGGAGTCAAGTCCAAGCTCCCATAAAGCCCTCAAGGCCCTTCACAGTCTGGCTCTAAAGATCCCATGTGGCCACATTCCCCACCAGGCTCCAGGTCCCAGGGCTCCCCTGCACACACACCCAGATGGCTCTCCCCTTCCCTGGAGACCCACCTCCCTCCTTCGCAAACGTCTCCTCTTTCAAGATGCTCTTTTCCTCCCAACTCTGCATCCCCAGGCACAGCCAGACCTCATCACCTACAGAATGTGGCACATGTACCTATTTCAGCACCCCTTCCTCAGGGGACCACAATGACTAGCTTTATTTATTTATTTTTTAAGATTTTATTTGTTCATGACAGACACAGAAAAAGAGAGGCAGAGACACAGGCAGAGAGAGAAGCAGGCTCCATGCAGGGAGCCTGACGCGGGACTTGATCCCGGGTCTCCAGGATCATACCCCAGGCTGAAGGAGGCGCCAAACAGCTGGCCATCAGGGCTGCCCCCAATGACTAGCTTTAGACTGATTTCCCTATACCAGATGGCCAGCTCCTGGAAGGTGAGAGGCTGTTTCTCTTACCCATAACTCGTCAGTTTCTAGAGCAAAGAACAGATTCTAGAGCAAAGCAGAGCCTCAAAAACTTTCATTGTATGTTGAATAAACAATGGGTACCAAATAACCCTCAAAGGATTACATTTACTGTCGTAGGCAGTGTAATGCCACTCTCTCCCCCAAAGACGTCCAAGGTGTAATCCCTGGAACCTGTGGATGTACTATGTGACAGACTAAAGGAGAATTAATGTAGCAGATGGAATTACAGTTGCTTGTCAGTTGATCATAAAATTTTAAGGGAGATTATCCTGAATTTTCCAGGTCTGAAGGCCCTGTAATTTCACAAGCATCCTTAAACGTGGAAGAGGGAGGCAGGTGACAGAGGGAGTGTCATGAAATGGGAGAAGGACTCAATCTAATGCTGCCTGCTTTGAAGATAGAGGGGAAGAGCCAAGGAACATGGTCAGCCGCTAAAAATTAGGAAAGGGAAGGAAATAGATTCTCTTCTACAGTCTCCCCAGAAAAGAACACAGTCCTGCCAATACCTGGATTTCAGCCTAGGAAGAAAAGACCTCTGTCTACAAAAATCATAAGATAATAAATGTTTGTTGTTTTAAGCCACTGGGCTTATGGTAATTTGTTACAGCAGCAAGAAGAAACTCATACACCTTGTCTTAGTTTAAGCTGCTGTTAACAAAATCCCACAGGCTGGGTGGCTTACAGGACAATACAGTATCACAGTTCTGGAGACTGGAAAGTCCTAGATCAAGGGCCAGGAGATTTCCCGGGGTGTGGTTGAGAGCCCTCTTCCTGGTCTGCAAATAGCTGCCTTCTTGCTGCAATCCCACAAGGTGGAGAGGTGTCACCTCTCCCATGTCTCTTCTTACAAGGGCACTAATCTCATTCACAACCTAATCAACTCCCACAGGCCTCACCTCCTACCACTATCACACTGGGATGTAGGGCTTCAACATATGCATTCGGGGCGGGGGAGGGGGTAGTAGGGAGACACAAACATTTAAAGTAGGTTAACAGGCTTTTTGTTAGGAGTCATAAAGCTTTCCACAAAAAGTTTTTAACAAGTCCAAAGGAATCTAACACATAGGCTGGATCCCTCATTGCCCTCTACCCCCACCTTTAGCTAGCTATAGTCTACCTCCTGGTATGGTGCAAGGGGATGAGTGCCAGGAGCAAGAAGGCCCCACAGACATCTCAAAAAACATAATTAGAAGAGGTTTCTCTTAAAGTATAATAAATATGATCCCAATTTCTCGTGTTCTGTGATGGCAAATTTCTATGAAATGAGTTTATTAAAACAAACTAAAGCTTGTTCAGTATTAAATGGAATTCTTGATAAATTAAGAGATACTAATTACTGACTTAATATCAGTATAACTCAATACTTAACATGAGTATAATGAACAAAATATTTCAAGTGTATAAATGAAAAGAAGTACATGAGCATTAAAATTTCTGTAGGTATTCGGCAGCCATGAAATTCTATTAGACTCCTAAAATAGATACACACAAAAAAGTCACAACAAATCAATAAGAAAAAAAATTTCAATAGGTCTTTGATTTATCTAAATAGATACCCTTAAGCTCCAAATAGCATTATATGATAGGGCTATCTTCATAATGAACAATTTGGCAATTTAATCACATGACTACCACCATCATCTTTGTAAAGATTCCTGGCCAAACTGATCTGTTTACTGTTGTGCTTGGTCCTATTTTTTGAATAAACTGCTAAAAATAGTATATTATATTTCATACAATTCTGATATGGCCCTTAAGTTTTCAAAGTTCTAGAGGCTGAGTATTTGTATGCTTTAAATTTTGAATGCTTCCACACACAGTGCTAACTTGAAAAGAACCACCTGTATGTGTGTATCCAAAGAGAATGCCTCTAACTCTTAAAAGGAGAAAGGCCATTCACTGGAATGTCAAGTCTGACATGGAATCAGAGAAAAATGAAAGATTTATTGCCCCATAAAGATCTACAACTAGTGTCAATTTCTTTTTGGTATCACTGAATGACGCGGGAGGAGGTTAGGGAGAGGTCCTGCGAAGAAGCAAGAGGTCATTGGAAAAGTCTCTGTGGGACCAAATGGATGACAAAATGCAAGGGCTAAAAACAGGGAATTTTCTAGGGGCCGAACCATGTTGTGGGACACATCACAGCCTCGAGTAGATGAGGGACCCATAATTTTCATAGCTCTGTGCCTTCGTGATTGCTCTTCCTCTGCCTGGAACAGCTTTATTTCAACCCCATGCCACCAGAAGAATCCCTGTTCATCCTTCCAGGTTCCACTTAAATGTCACTTCCTCCACGAAGCCTTCCCTAACATCTTCCTTAGTATTTTCTAGATACCCATCAGCACTTTCCATAGAACATTAGAAGCATTTATCTGTAGATGTCAGTTGAGTTCCTTGAGGTCAAGATCTATGCCCTATTTGTTTTTGTATCTCCGGTAGTGAATAAATGTTGGATGAGGAAAGGAGGGGAAAATAAAGTTTGTGGGGGTTGAAAATAGAACAGAAACGGCTTCAAGATCTGATAACTCCTGACATGCGAGTTGGATCAAAAAGGTATCAAAGGTATCACAAAATTAAACATCAACAACTGTGAACAAAGGAAGAGGAACACACTAGCTGTGCAAATAATTTTCCTGGAAAGTCAGTGGCGTGTGTTCAGAAGGTGAAATCTACTGAAGATGTGCGATCCAACACACTTCACGAGGGATGACCTGCTCTCACAAAGCTGATCACTGTCCATCTGACTGACGGTCAGCTCACCATGGGAGAGTCTTTATGGCTGTGAGCTGTGGTTTTATTACACTGCTGTACTCTACAAAATGTGTCCTTCATTTCCAACCTAAACTGTAGTATAAAATAAGGATTGAACTGTAGCTAAAAGAGAAAAGAAGAAAGGAAGGCAAGATTTATTTATTATCTGCACTGTACCAGTCACTATAAGCGGGTTATTTTGTTTAATTCTGACAACAACCCTGTTGAAATAGGTTATTTTTCTTGAGAGGTGGTATTGCCGGCAGAGCTAGGGCTGGAATCCCTGACTACGCTGAACCTGCACGGGCTCCCTCGGAACCATTCAATTAATGGACACGCTGGTGTTTTCTATTTTCACTCAAGTTCTCTAATGCCTACTGTGTACTGTTATTTCACCAGTTAGAAAAAAAACGACTCCACTTAATACTTAATAAGAAACTACAATGAATTTTTGCTCAGATGTGATAATAATATGCATTATGATTACTTTTACATTTTTGTTTTTAAAATTCTTACCTTTTAGAGATATATCCTGAAAAATTTACAAGTCAAATATGATACCTGGGATTTGCTTCAGAACAATATGGCAGAGAAGGAGTATCAGATAAAGAAGGATGGGTCATGAGTTGGGAAATGTAGCATGTGTGTACATGGGGGTTCCTTATACCATTCCGTCTACTTTAGTGTATATTTGAAATATCCCTTAATAAAAACATTATTTTTAAAAATCTCCCACCTAGCACTTTCTTCCCCAAATACTTTTAGTCACTTGGAAGTATAGATTTTCTGCTCTCAAACTAGTAATGATCCATACTTGAACCAAAAACTAAATTGCAAAATCTCTACCTACTTTATTTCTAAGTACTTGCAATCTTTGCTTAAAGTTCCATTTACCAGGTTTGATGCCCCTTCAAAAAAGAAAAAACCACAAAATCTTCACTGAGAGGAGATGGTGTGCCAGGCAGTATTCCCAGAGCTCACCTAATTCTCCCAGGCATGATCATAGGTAACACCATCATGCCTTATCCTATGGGTGAGAAAATGGAGTCAGAGACAAGAAAAATAATGTGCTTAGGGACACATGGAGTGAAGTCTGGATGGAGCCCAGGCATTCTAAGGATCAGGCCTGAGGTCTCGACCTCCAAGCTGAAGCACAGATTGTGGGCAGGTCACAACTGTGGTCATCCAATATAATATCCGTAAAGGGAACAACTGGGAACCAAGAGACGCATCTGTCCTAGTGAGCAATGTCAAGCTCATCCTTTATTCTTATATCCTACCCAGCAATGCAAGAGGCAGAACTGGAACTGATCACTCAAAAGTGAAGTTACTTATCCTGTATTATGCTGTCAAAAGACTAGTAAGACTACAAATATTTAGCTTAAGTTTGAGGTTTTTCTTCACAATATAAGCTGGGTTTTATGTGAGAGTATTTGTGTACAATGTTGATTTTAGAAGTGTTTTTGGGGGCACCTGAGTGGCTCAGTTGGTTGAGCGTATGCCTTTGGCTCAGGTCATGATCCTGGAGTCCTGGGATGGAGCCCTGCATTGGGCTCCCTGCTTAACAGAGAGCCTGCCTCCCTCTCCCTCTCCCTCTGCTGCTTCGCCTGCTTGCTCTCTCTGTCAAATAAATAAATAAAATCTTAAAAAAAAAAGTTTTTGACTACAGTGGATACAGGAAGATCTGCAAGAAAGGTTTCCACACATAGTATTCATTTTAAAAGTCATCTATATGCTAAAGTAGGAATATTCATTTATCTAAAGAGAATGTTTCCACTGGCTCACGTTGTCTCCTCCCAGGCCAACTGCCATGCCTTGTGTTTCGCAGCATGGCAGGCTTGGTGCCGGCAAAGCTACCCAGATGTGGAGGAGAAGGCCCACAAACATGAGCAAGGAGACAGGCTGGTCAGGAAGACCAGCAGTACAATGGTGCTCAGTTCATTCTGATTATCAAATAATCAAACTATCTCAAAAACATGGCTTAAATGAACAACGAAGACAACCTCCCAGAGTGCTTGCCTTCCCCACATCTGAGTTCTCCTACAGCCATCTTCAGCTCAGGCAGGGTATGGGCAAAGGAACAGACTCTGGGCAAAAGACTGTGCAGGGCTGGGTAAGAAAGAGGTGGGTAAGAAATCCAGGGAGTTGGCAGAGATTCTTGGGTTCTGACCTCTGCTTTACCACCCACTGCTGAAGGAGACTCTGATTCCCCACTCCTCAGGCTTCAAGTGCAGGGACTACAGCGGGACCAATATTCCTGGCCTCAGAGAGAAGAGGAGCAAGTTAACTGGTTTATGATTTGGAGAATCGTAAGGAATGAGCATGTTCAGCTCCACCTTGCTCTCTCCTCTGTTCACATCAGCCAGGCAACAGACAGGATATATTCTGACCCAAGCTACCCTGTATTTGGCTATAAATCTAAAGCCAGGTTCCCCATGTGGCTTTTTCATGTTCTGACTTCTATATTTCTCTTTCAGGTGGTTCCAAAATTGGGCTGAGAAGAAAGAGGTGCTTTTATAAGCTCCCCTAAACTCTTAACCTTTGCCAACTGAAATTCTGAGCAAGTTGCTTAATCTCCCTGGGCTTCACTACAAAGAGAGGGTGGTAAACATTATTTCTAAAAAACAGTAGTAGCATGAGCTAACTGCCAGCTTTTATTGAGTGCATACTATGTGGCAGGCACCAATGTAAATGCCATGCACCCATTATCCCATTTACTTCTAGCGACCCTATAGGATAGGTTCCATTATAATCCCAACTCGCAAATGAGAAGATATGGAGGTATACCTTCCACGTAAATGGTTCAAAAGAAATGGGAGATTGTAACTCCCAAACCAAGAGCCTGTGTGCTTGTAGTCTCTGCAAATCCACCCACACAGATGACCCTGCCAGCCCATCTGAGCATGGCAGGTCTGTGAGATTTGCTTTTACCATGAGTGTAGATGGGACATTTTGAAATAAAAAATTCCCAATGCTGAACTGAGTTATTTGGGTTAAAGGCACGGGCTACAGCTATGGGACAGCACAGAGCTAACGGCCATACTCCAGGATCAGTCAGGATCTGGCTTCTTCAGGAAGTGATTTGAACTGCATTCTAAACTACAGATATTCATCTGATTCCTTCACTCCTTTTTTTTTTTTTTTGAACATAAATTGAGTACAATTGCTTCTTGGCCTTTTGGCTAAGATCAAGTGAACATAAATTGAGTTCACTTTTAAGTGGCTACATTTTAAATAAGACTAATTACCCAACTCATCAAGACACTGAAATTCTCCAAACCCAACTACCATAAAAGCAGTATGGTTTCTAAATCAGATGCATTTGACAGGGGAAAAAAAGATGTTCACGTCACCTGTCCTTACACATACAGGTTTTTTTAGGAGGGACCAAACAAAACCAAAAACATCCCAACCTGCACACCTATAAGATCATGTGAGGTACTCTGGGTGAGTATGAGCTGCTGACATGGCTTGTTTTCCCACAAGCATACTGTTGGGGGGTGACGGGGAGGGAAATAAGCTTGCCTGAAGCACACGCTGCCTGATCCATTTACAGAAAGATGGGAAACAGCACCTAAAGCTCTATACACACAGACAGGAACCTAACAGATTGCTCATCAAAATACTGATGGTTGTCTGGCTGGTGAGATTTGGAGATTTCGCTTTCTTAACATCTTTTTATACTTCAACATTTTTCTACAATTAGTATGTTTTAACCTTTGCAATCAAAAATGTTTTTAAACTAAAAAGCAAATCTCCCTACCAACTTCCTGACTAAAAGTATACACGGACTCCTCATTACCGACAAAGCAGGCCCAATTTAAGCCTGAGGCCTGGGGTCCCTCTCCCTGTGGACATCTCCAGATTCGAAGCCGACCCCCACCCCCCACTCAATTCCAGTCTTCTGCCTCAACTCCTCTGCTCAAGTGAGACACATCCTGAAAGTCTTCTCTGCCACTTCCAGGCCTGGTTAAGGCCCCCTCCTGCAAGCAGATCTCTTTTGGAGACCTTACCATCTTGTGAAGCATTTTCATGTCTATCTGATGTAAGGTGCTCAGGCATACGCCCAGCCCAAAGCCATTCCTCAATAATGATTCAGTTTCTGAACTGTATTGATTCTCCCTTTCAAAACCTAAGAGCAGGGTAAAATTCCAGTTAGCTCATACTTCACATTGTCCACTAGATGGCAACACGAGCACCGCAGCTGTAGTAATAACAGGAACTCTGTAACACATCATCCTTTTCTCCCCCAAGGGCTTTTAAGATTTCTCTAGTTCTTTGTTTTTTGATCTAGAATCAAAGGATTATTAAAGATTAATTATTCTTCGCAGAGCGTAGCTGAAACGACATTGTTTGAAAATATACACATGCACTTGGAAGAGTCCAAGAAGACTTGAAAGTCCTGCACTTGAGGCAGGTTGGACGCAAAGGGAGCTCCAGAAGCACGGCTGCCATCTGCCACCCCAGGCGGCAGGCCCAGCTTTGTTTACGTGTGTCACCCACAGAACAGTCCTGTGAGTGGCTCCTTCCCGGGTGTTTTGTAAATTACCCAGAGCAAGATAAACTGTAAAACAAAACCCTGGTACAAAATGGTGGAATTCTTCTCAAAGGATGACTGCCTTTTAACTGTAGGGAGAGTTCAAAGTGGTCACAAGTGTCCTTTGCTGGTCACAGCAGTGGTCTGACTTGCAAGCCCTCCCTCCACCCCCGCCCCGTGATAGGAATTCTGTTCTGCTGGCACTCACAACACTTCCAACAAAGACCTGATTGATTATGAAACACTAAGTACCGATTTGCATAATTTGCCTCTGCAAGAAACAACCATTGTTCAAGATTAAAGAGACTCCAGTAGGTCCCTCTGGCATATTGTAAAAAGTTCCCTGTAACACAAAATCATTATTTTTTTTTTCATTCAATCAGTGGACACAGCTTGCTGTTGAGTTTAGTATGCAGCCAAAGGCACAGCCAGAACAACCACTGCTGTATAAATGTTTGCCAACTACCGATAAGCTAAAATGATTTTTCACAAGGATTGTGTTCCCAAGTCTCATTTGGAGGCCCGCTAACTAAATTCTGAATCCACGCCCTTCAGTCATAATTGAAAATACATCAATACCAATTACAGCTGAAAGTTCAGCTCCAAGGCGCCTCTGGAGCACCGTGACTCTGCAGCAGTCACAGCAGGGGCTGTCTGAGCCTGGTCGGTCCCTAGGAGAGAAGCTCCCCACTGACTAGTCACCCACAAAAGAGCCCGGCAAAGCCACAGACATTCCATTGGCGCCCCTGGGTCACAGCAGCTGGTCTGTTGGTCTAAGGGACCGCCTCTATGAACCGTTCCTTTCTTGCTTTCTTTCTTTCTTTTAGCAACTGTTTAGGAAGCAAGCGCCATGGGCTGGGCCCCTCCCAGCACTCCCCCAACACCCTCCCCCCCATTTCTACTGTAGGATTCCACCCTTCAATGACTGTGGGGCACTGGGGGGTCGGGGATGACAGTCGTGGCAGGAGCTCTGGCCACTCCCTGCCCATCCTCACATATTGATGCGCCCCCCCCCCCCCCCGCCCCTCCTGAAACATCATCCTCCCTCTGCTTCCTGGACTCCACTCCTGCCAGGTTCTCTTCTTAACTTTACTCTGGCAAATTTTCTTTAGCTTTATTCACTGCCTCCTCTGACTTTGCTAACCCAGGAAAGGTACTTAGGTTCAGCCCTCAAACACCTCACACACCGCAGCTAGACTCACTCATGCCCATCCACAGTTCTAGTTACCCTCCACAGAACACGTCCCCCCAGCCTCTGCCTTGCCCCTATGTTCCAGGAGAGTATGTCCAGCCTCCACTATGAGTCATGCTGGCGCTTCCCTGAGTGTCAACTAGCCAACCACTCACACTCAACCCTCCAGACTTACTCAGTCCTTCCTGCTCCTGTTCCCCCAAAAAGAAAGAGTTGCTCTCGAGTCCTCAAGTTTGAAAGTCCCAGGTCATGTCAGATTCTTCCCTCTTTTCTACCCCACAAATTAAACCAGTCAGCCAGGCCTATCCCTTCAGCTTGTTCAACATCTGCCAAAGGAACTGAACCACCGACCGCCCTCTCCTCTGGCCCTTCCTGCAGCCACCCCACATTCTGGACCCACAGAGCCTTTCCCTGATGTAGCCTCCCCTTTGCTGCCTCGGCACTTTGGCACCTACTGCTCTCTCTGCCTGCAGCGTCTTCTTTCTCCTCCACCAATCTTCTACTCCAGTGTGCTGTGCCTAAGGAGGTAGTAACACATGGCATTCTCGGTTCACTCCCACTTTCTCTGCATGGAACCTTCCTTGGGGTGTGCTGTGTCTATTAACTAAATGTCATAAATGTTAGTTGGATGGATATATGTTATATACATTATATATGTAGATACAAATATATGAATATGTAAACATTAGTTCAATATATAAAGTACTATATTCCATCAGTCTGGAAACTTCGTTAGAAAGAAGACACAGGCGACCATGACCTACAGAAAACTGTAACCAGTAGCTAAATAATGTGTTCTGGATTCTTGTTGAGAACCAATGTCAACCTTACTGGACTGCAGTTTCCAGAATTTAGCAATGTGTTGAAAGACAGACAAACAGACACATGGAAGATGGAGAATGAGAAATATGTGCACAAAAGTGCAGATAGATTGATGTTTCTATTTCCACCCTTCTGGCTTCAGTCTTGAGTAGCAGACAGTGGGGATAGTTAAACTAGGAGACAAAGATGATTGACATTTGTTGGGATGAATTTGGTGGACTAATTTCTCATATTAGCAACCTGAAAAAGCATTTCTTCTAATATTAAGCTTCTATTCCTTTAAAAAATTTAGAAATTAAAAAAATAAAATCTTACATTCTTATTGTTAATGAGACAATCAAAGAACTCAGGACCTAATCTCAAACCTGAAGAGCACCATACAGAGCTTAATGACCCATGGAGCTCAGTATACCTCTCATTTTAAAACAGGTCTAGGTTCCTTCAACCTCTAGAAACAGCAGAAGCCTATCACTTTCTTCTCATTTCTCTGGCCCCAACTTCCCTTTTACATTTCCTTGTCTTCGTGATCACACTTCAACCTAATTAAACATTTTAATGCCCATTCTTCTGGCTCCCCAAACTCATATGGAACTGCTGGCACATTCCCATTTCCGAACTCTATTCATTCCTGGTCATCTGGCTTTTCTCTGGGCCACACACATGCTACATGATACACAGGGTACAAAAAAGCAAGTAAATCTCTCCCTTTCTGAATTCTCAAGACCAGAAAGGGCCTGGACGACACTTACCTGCTTTGTCTGACAGCGGGGAGCCCACCGTCTCCTGTGGGAACGGTGCAAAGTTCTTTTTCACGGTGAACCATGTTCGGCTATCATGTCCCCCCACCCCCACCCCTCTGTGAGTCTTCTCTATGCTAAACATTCCCAATCCCTCAAGCCTTCTTTAATCTCTCTGAATGTTGCAATTTATGGGCCTCAGAAGTCAAATGTGGTTCCCAGAACATACTCAATATTCTATTCGTCAGCAGGAAATGCAGAAGACAGCAGAAGTATCACCTCCTTCTTCTGGCTTCTGGGCTTCTATTAATGCCACCCGAGGGCATGTTCACTTTCACATCACTGAGTTAGGCTGACTTCATACCAACTAAAATTATTTCTTCCATGACTGCTGCCGATAATCTATGCCTTCCCTATATTCTTATTTTCCCCTGGCTTCCTGTTATTCGCCATTCTGATCATTCTGCCATTAAAGACATCTATAACAATAAATAAATAAATAAATAAAATAAATAATAAATAAATAAATAAATTTATTATTTATTTATTATTATTTATTTATTTATTTTTATTTTTAAAGCCAGGGCTGAAAGAGAAGCACAGAGTTCCTCATCCTGTGGAAAACCTGCTCAACCAGCCACAGATGCCCCAACAGTCCAAATCTTTAGTCCATTTAAAACAATGTTTCCTCCACAAAAATATCACACAGACTTTGCTAACTGCCTTTCGAAAGCAGGTCCTCCCCTCACCTATCTGCCTAGCAACCCGACACAAATGAGGCTGCAGGGTGGGTATGGCTCCTGCTTTGGGAGCCTATGCTAGTTAATCATCACTTTCTTTTCTGTGTGCCTGGAAACCTTTCATTCGTTCCCCTGACAAATGTGTAAGACTCAGAATGGACGAGGCACAATAAGAGGTAATAAAGAAGAGAGGGAGGAGGGTGAGCAGAACAGGAAGTTCCAACCCAAGGATCTTACATGGCTTCACACTGCTTTTCAGATCCCATCCAAACCCCGTCTGGGCCACAGACTGTGCACAGAATGTGTGCAGGGATTGTGTGTTTAGAGCATGTGCAGAGAGATTGTGTATGCAAAGACTGTGTACAGCATATGCAGAGAGACTGCGTGTGTGTAGAGTGTGTGCATAGTGTGTGTAGATTCCTGTGTACAGAGACCATGTGCACAGTGTGTGCATGGAGAATGTGCATGGATGCTGCATTCCCCCAGTCCTGGTCATCCAAGTATGGACAATATAGATGTGAGTTCAGATCCCAGCTCTGCCACAGCTCTGTTTGTTACTGCTGATATGGTCTCGTGCTAGTGACGTAACTTCTTAAAGCCTTAACCTCTGGCTGTATAAATGAAATAACGACTCTAGAGGCGACCACAAGCAGTTGATGCAAGCAGCATCTGTAAAGGGTCTGATGCCGTAAAGGTCAGGCATTTGGTCCTGCCTAAACATTGCAAGTTTTCTTCTTTTGCTTCCCTCTCGTCCCTGTTTGGGTCTCAGCCATGATGCCTGGTCAGTGTGGACTGTGGACCGCCATGCGGCAGCGAAGGGAAGGGTTGCTATAGAGACCCAAGTCATGCTGGAGGACTAGAACATCTCACAAAGTTGCAGAACTGAGACATGAGGAAAACTAAAGGATCAGAAGAAGGAAAAATAAAATGGATCTGGCACAAATCCAGCATAACTGAAGGACAAGTGGCAGTCACACTAGGAACCACCATTTACTGGAGTGCTTACTGCATGCCAGGCGTGACTAGGAGTTCGACATATGCGTTAACTTACTTAACCCTCACATCACCACCCTGATGTAGGTACCAGTACTGCCCCCAGGGAAGGAGAAGGAAACAGGCCGGGAGAGAGGGTCCAGAGGGTCCACAACAGGTCACTGACATAGCACAACGTGGTCCCAGAGAGTCTGGCTACAGAGCCCACTGTGACCTGCCTCCAAGGTAATGGGGGACCCCACATGTTCCAGGGTCAGGAGCAAAGGCAGGCAAGAGCAAAGAGCAGAGTGTAGTGGCAGAGGCGACCTGATGTGGGCTCTAGGCCAGTACTGCGGGGCATCTGGAAAAGCCTTTCTGAGAAGTGGCTGAGGGACAACCCACCTGGATACAAGCAGCTTCTGAAAAGGGCTGAACTTGGCCTCATGTCGCTGTCCCGCAACCACCTTCACAGCAGACTGCACCTTACCTTACGCTTAGCTTCAGTGCATATGGTGAGAGGCACACACCCTCCATACGACAGGAGAGACCACAGTGGGTTCCAACACACATTTTCCCAATAAGTTCAAAACAGCTCGTTTCCCCCCAGAGTTGGAATAGATGGCTGTTTCTTCAGCTGTGCATCAGAGGAAGCGGCTGGTTTGAGTTTAGGGGCCATGAAGAGAACTCAAATGCTCACGCTTAGATACCAGAATCCAGGTGCTAGAATCCAGGCAGTGAACAAGGTGATCTTCTTAGAAGAGGCCCTGGGGAAACAAACCAGCTCAGGGACAGTGGGTGCCAGGCCCCATCTACCCTCCTCACCCAGGGCACCCACATAGAGAGAGGACAACAGGCATGGCTGACATCAGCGTTTCCTTCTTGCCAAGCACACGGTTACCCTCCTGTCAGTTCCGTCTACATGGGATGCACCCTCAGCGCACAGCCTGCCCCTCGCCTGCATCCCAGTATGCTCCTCCACACAGGTACTATCCTCCAAGAGCCATCTCTTGATTGGCCACACGCTTTTTCTGGGAACCTCTGTGCACACCTGCACTCCACAGACAGCCCATATCTGTTCTGCTCTTTTGGAAAACCCAGTGTGCTTGTGAGCGGTTGTGCTGGACTCTTTTTATGCTTTCTCAGATTCTCAGCTCTAAGGATTTATGTCCTTGGGATCCTCATTTATTCAGGTTTTCTGACGCAGGGCAATTCAGCTATAGAACCTTGGAAAGTCTGATTATAAGAAACTAGAAATATTTATAATTGTTCAGTAAGGTGTAGGTAAAATAGGGACTAGAAGAGGCAACTCATGTGTACATATTATAAATGTTGTTGGGTAAATGTGCAACAAAATGGTAAGAGCAAACATGTCGTACTTACTATGACTCCAAGAAGAGCTACCAGGGTTTTGTTCAGATGATTCCACTTAATCCTCACTACAACGCTCTGAGGTGGAATCCTTGTTATTCCCTCCTTCTAGATGGGAGAGGCCACTGATGGGCTCAAGGCCTCACTAGTATGTGGCACAGCTGTACTCCTAACTTTTGGCTCCTACTGTTCTCTTTGGAACTTTGACAAGAGGCCTAAGAGGAAAAGACACTCCATTTATATTTGAGTTCCTCAAATTAAAACCTCAACTCTATCTTTAAAATTATTTATGTAACTTACAAAACAAATGGTGTAAAATTCAAATTTGTGTTTCATGGGGGGTGGGGTGGGTGGCATTATAGTCTTAACTTCTTGAGTTGCCTTCCCAGAAAGAATCATGAATATTTATAGTTCTTTATCTTTTTACAGGGTGCAGATGCCTTTGAGCCTCTGACAAAAGCTATGCATCTGGTCTCTTTCCTACAGAAAATAAATATAGATATAAAAAGATTTTCTGCTTACCATTTTGAGTTCCAGAGGGTCTTGGCTTACAGGAACTCAGGTTAAAAACCTCTGATGATAAAACACGGCACAACAGACTCAAACACAGAAGGGTGCAAACTTTCTGCAGACGTCATGCACATAAGCAGCACTTCCAGCTCGGCACCAGGCACAGTAGCTGGGTGCTCTGCAGAATCTGTTAGCACGGTAATGTTAACCAGTCACGCCAATGGATGGGTGGAGGCAGCATGGGCCTTGAGACCTGCAGGTGTGAGGGACGAAACACAGGACAGCTACCCACTTGTCTGCCTTACAACAGGTAGAAAAGTGGCGATGGGACTAATGGATTGTTGTCACCAGCGTCATAAAGATTTAGTGTTTATTATGTGTTAGGCGCTGTGTTAAGCCCTTACATTTAATAGATGAAAAACAGTTGAGGAAACTGAGGCACAGAACCATCAAGGAACCTGCTGTATGTCAGACTTCTAGCAAGTTGAAAAGCCAAGGTTCGTACTCCAGACCAAAGAAGAGCTGCCGTGCAGCCCTCTACCAGTGGCCACACACCACGGTTGAAGCAACAGAGCTGCCAATTTGTCAGTTTCCTTTACCAGCTCCTTCAAAGGCAGGTGCTAAACGTCTTCTAAATTCTTCCAGTCCCTGGCAGAAAATACTCAGCACATAAAACACATTTATACTCTGCTGCAGTGCATTCCCCATCCCAGGTATATGGTCACTCCTTTTTGTGGTGAAAATTAAAAGATTTTTTAAAAGTGTGTAACCAAAAAGAACTGTGTCTTGTTCATTTTGGGTTCCCGAAGCCTAGCAAGGCTCCTAGCTCCACAAATGTCTGCAGAATGAGTGATACATTCTATCAAGAATGTGTGATTCTAAAATAAACATTAAAGAACAGCTACACCTACAACTGATGGTTATGATGTATTAGAAGTTTTTTAAAAGACTTAGTGAATTTTCTCACAATTTTTACAAATGTTTTGGTATACAACAGAAGCACACCCCAGCCAGCAACTGCACACAGTTGGCAATCAAAAGCAACCTGCTCCACAAAAGCTGAACTGATTAGCAAGGGCATAGAGTTTGTGGCCAAAGGCAGATTTTTATTATTCAGGTTAAACATATGCACTCAAAAGCATGAAATGCTGCCCTACTGACATTTTTTAAAAAAAATAATCTTATTTGAATTATAATATTAATTATAAGGAAAAAATATTTGTGAACATGACCAGGACCAGCACATACACCTACAGAAGGTGGGAAACCACAAATAAAACTGACATATCACAGCCTGATCTCAATCTTATTTTCCTGGGATCCTAGCTCTGGGTAGAAATTATGCTCTGGGAACAATATAAAACCGCTTATTTGCAAGCCAAGGGCAAGAGTTGTATCAACATAGAACAGGTCTCCAAATCCTCCACCCATCACAGCAAGTACTGTTCCCGTCCACCAGGTGGTGCCCTGCACCACACTGTTGCTCCACAAACAGTACAGTACATCAAAATGACAACAGCCTGGCTTTAAGATGATTTGTCTCTTGAGGATATACATTTGGTTTAAGTTTCCACTGCAAAGTTGAAGTTCTTAAGATAGGTCATGCAGATCAATTGCTCCTGTAATCTGAAACTCAAAAGAGCAAGTAATATCTAAACAAGAGGAAGGGGTGGCCCTGAGCTTATAAGGTTCTCTAAAAGCCAGGAGACAGTCAGCCTGGCTACCTCTAATCTCATCATCAAAACTGTTACCTTGTCCAGTTTCTGCTTCACATCAGCAAAGAGAAGTGAAATCAATGATGGGCAGTACAAAGGGAGAACATACACTCTACTTCCATACCACTTGATAGATGTCAATAATTTACATTCAACAGAAAATACTGCTTGATAATATTCAAACCCCAAATGTGTAAGTGCTTTACTAAAACATTTTCCCCCTGTTGGTAAAAACAAAAGCAAAGGACTCAATGTGTATTTTATCATGAAGCTCTGAGAAAGAGGGTTTGGTAACAAGATACCCCGCCTTTCCTCCAAAGTCATCTTTCAACTGAGTGAATAGGAATAAAATGCAGAGCGTGCTGGCCTCAACCAGGAATATAAATGTTCAAATTCCATGCAAAATCCAGGGCCTGTTTCATCATTCCCTGTCCTCCAAAAAGCATAGATTCCTTTCCTTCATTATGGTCTTCTTCAGAGTAAATAAGGCATGAAACTTAAAGCACTTCTGTACACATGCAAAAAACAAAACAAAAAAGGCAGAAAATATTATTTCAAGTAGTTACAAAACATTAAAATATTCTTTGCTTGAAAAAAATGAAAATACGATAGACTTGTTTCTAGGATTTAGAAAAAAACTAACAAATTGCTAACTGCAAAGTTTTATAAAATGGGGGCTAGCCTGATAAAATTCTTAAATGTGCAATATAGCATAAAATAATTTAGTTCCTAAGAAATCATTTGCTAGAGAAAAAGCTATGTATAAAAACCTAGAAAAGTAATGTTAGATACTAACCTGTGTATTACTGATTTTTATTTCAAAAATCAAATTGTATCTCTTCATCCTACTTTTAAGATTTACTGCTTTACTTATACACAAAAATTTTTAAGTCTTATATCTGAATGTTATATTCAGAACTCAGTTTGAAAGCTTTAAAAGTAAAACCGGTATATACAATTTAAATACCTTTTAACAGTCTTTGAGATCATTAGGTAAAGCATCTGAAACACCACATACATACAAATTTCCTTTCTTACCAAAGACACAAATTTCAGTTAAAATCACGTAACAATTTGTAAGCGATAAAATTGTCATCAAAATGTAACACAAACTGTCCCCCAAAGACATGGATACACACTCTAACGGGACACATGTAGCAGTGTACCCAAAAAAGGAAAGTAAAACTTCACAGTGTTCAAGAAACCCTTCGAAAACTCTATACTACGCGTTAGTATCTGATGAGTACGATTTCAAAAGTGTCTATACGGAATGATTAATGATCGGTAAAGTGTTATCTTTCTACACTTAAAGTTTCATTACAATAAAAAAATGGACAAATTTCCCCGAGAACTGGGGCATAAGCAACTGAAAATAAAATGCCCAATTTGCAGTTGTGAGGTCAATGTCCTAATAATTAGATTTAAAACAAATTTTAGATTACGATTTTTAATTTTTTTTATTTATGCACTATGATTGTGGTCTATTTCAATAATTAAACCAACTAAAAAAATTTTCCTCCTTGCAAAATTAAGAATCTCCATATATACTAATAAATAATGTAATGCTTATTTTGTAAAAATCCAAAAACCTGTTTAAATTTTCCTGGCAACTAAGTATGTATTTTGTTTTTTAGTTGGAATCTATAAATACAGATGTAATTTCTGTGCCTGTGCTTATCGTTGAAAACGAGCACTTCGGGGATTCCTGTAACAATCACTAAGGCTCTTAAAAAAATGCAAAATGTCATCCATATTGAAGAATTCCTCTTTAACCCTTATTTTCAATTATAGCCAAAGGTTTGTTTCAGAGCCACAGAAACCGACATCCCTCTCTCGGCAACTGCGTCTGGGGAGAAAACATTATTAAATGTCACATCTGTCAGTTTCCCCAATTCACTTCCTGCGTGTTTATTATCAGACTCTAATCATGCCTTTCGCAAACTTATACTTTTACACAAACTTCCAAAGTTTTCCCAATTTAAATAAAAACCCACAAAAACTGCGGGAAATGTTTCGCTTGAAAGATAAAAGTAAACTGGTCCAAATGTACATATGCAATAATCAGTGTTTACTTTTGTTGCTCACTCAGCTTACAGCACTTTCAATATCTGCACTCAACTTAATTTTCTTGTTGCTTAAAAAAAAAAAGGGAGGGAACATTTTCTATCTCCCCCGTTTTGCTCTCAAAATATAAACTCATTTAATGCAAAGCATTCCTGAATCAGGCATGTTTTAAACTACAAGCATATCTAGTCTCAACAGCATTCATATTACATATGAAATGCCATTTCTTTGAAAACTTCAGTCTGAATATTTTGTAAATCTAATTTTACTTTCCCTAATAAACAGAACACATTTTGCTATGCAAGACCCAATTACAATTTTAGTAAATGAAAATAGAAAAAAAGAAAATCTGATGCTACAATACTAAAGGAGGAAAGAGGGAAAAGTATGAATTCATTTACTTAAAATTTTGGGGTTCTCTAACCGGTAAGCACCTCTACTATAGATTTTACACTACATTTATCAAAATATGACATACCTTTAGCCTGGGAACACTTTATCAGTTAACAGTATCTATGAGAGAGGAAGTATACTTTAGGTAAGTAAAATACTAGAAACTATTTGTGCTGCCCTTGTTGAAAGCTGTTTAGAAAACTGGGCTGTGTGCTTTTTAAATCATCATTAAAAACGGTCTAAAGGCTGTGATATAGTTAATCCACAAGCTAAGTGATGTCATTTAATCCCAGAGACAGAAATTTGTCTCTCCAAGGGGATCTAAGGCATTCATAGATGTAATACAGTAATACATGTTAAAGGTAATAAAACTATAAAGAAATATTTCCTAATAGAATGAACACATTTTAAAGTTTGTATGACTGGCAACAGAAAAGACTTTTTTACTATTAAAAAAAAAAAAAAGTCTCCTGACAAGAGATTCTGGGTTTGAAGTATGTCACACCCCAGTTCCCCAGCCATGAATCCCAGTTCATTTTTTAAAATGAGGTCTATTTCCTGTAATTTTAGATATTTTAGAGTACAATTATTTTACATTTTTATGATGCCTTTGGGGTATCATTACAAATATTTTTATGTGTTTAAACTTAGGAAAGTAAAATTAAGTAATAGCTTCTCTTAAAGGGAGCTGTCAATTCTCTCCTGAACAAAAATCTTTGTTTTAAAGCAATCTAGAGATTTATATCCCTAGTAACCATAGAAATTAATCTTAAGCTTTAGAAAAAATTACATAAAATACTCCTTATTTAATTAAAATCAGAGCTCTGCTCTTTAGAAATAAGGACCCTCTTTTGAACAGAAAGACCTCTCTCCATAGAGTAGAATTGTTTTAACTCAAGGTAGCATTCTTTGTGATAAATTAATCAAAGACCTGTTTAATTGGCTCTCGAATTCATGTGCATACAAAGTTAAATACTTTGTTGGAAAGGATTTGCTCAGGGAATATAGCCACTGAAAACTTCTGGTAAGAAGAGAAAGTGAAACACATAGAATCCAAACCCTATTTGTATATTATCTAACTGTGGGTATAAAAAGAGCAAGCAAAGAATTTAACAGGAAAAATTAGGAGAACCACTCCCAGCAGAACTCACTCTGTTTTCATCAGGAAACTGGAAATATTACTCGCTGTGCCTTCATATGAAGACTCATCAACACCTCATAACTCAAACTTCACCCTGTGATGACTATCACTCTATTTCACACGCACTGAAATAGAGACAAGTTCTGAATTCTTTCACCATCTGACTACGAAGTTTAGCTCAGATTTAGAAGCCAGTCAGGGACGTCTGGGGAGACGGCAGTGTCAGTGTTCTCCCCGGCAGGATGCTTTCTTCCCCAGTCCCCTGAGAGAACGTGTGCCTTTGAGGGACGGTCAAGACAAGCTCCACAAACTTTGTAAAATGTCAAACATTTCAAAGTTTATGAAACTCAGGTTTTGAAGAAATCTGGTGAACTTTCAACGAGATTTAAATTTTATAGCTTCAAAGTTTTTGCTGCATAATGAATATTTTTAAAATGTAAGCCACATTCTGTTTCCACTGTATTTTCTAAAACCCATTCATTTGGGATCCCTGGGTGGCGCAGTGGTTTAGCGCCTGCCTTTGGCCCAGGGCGCGATCCTGGCGACCCGGGATCAAATCCCATGTCGGGCTCCCGGTGCATGGAGCCTGCTTCTCCCTCTGCCTGTGTCTCTGCCTCTCTCTCTCTCTCTCTGTGTGTGTGTGTGACTATCATAAATAAATGAAAAAAAAATTAAAAAAAAATAAAAGATTCTAAAACCCATTCATTTGGACTTTTTATTTTAGAAAACTAAGATAAATACAGAAAAGATTAAGAGCTTAGTGTAGAATCAGGAAACAGATATCAATGATCATGTCAAAAAACAGATTTGTAAAGTTCTCATACAGTATGTTGTAAACACCAAGTAAAGTGCAAGCTATAAACGCTTCTGCTGACAATCAAAGTCTCTGAATAGATCTGGAATAGGTGTCTCTCCAAGTGAGTTTAGGCACTGCTAAGGATGCTAAACATGTATCATTTTCTCTAAGCAATCCACTTTTTGCAAAAGACACCGGCATTTACAACCCCAAGCTGTTCATAGCTAATTTCACAGTCCTACAAGGGAAAAATCCCCCAAGCGTTTAAGAGAGTTAAGATGTCTTGTATAGGTAATAGGTTGCAAAATGGCATAGAAAATGATAAGGAATTATAAATGATATGGATAGGTGGTTTCCACTGCACTGGACACCAGAGTGCGTTCATCTTGGGGATTCTAAATACTCTTTCCAGGACAGGGGGGTGTGCGTCAACGGCAGGGGAGGGAGACAGGGCACAGCAATGGGCACAGGGGTCAGGAATTTTGATTGCGTATTAGAAAATGACACATTTTACCATCTTCATTGAAGGCGGCACATCCCCTCTAGCAACCAGGCCCCAAATTAAATAATATATAGTACATGTCAATGAACTGATTTCACTTTTAATTCAAATTACAGTCATCGACAAGGACTAAACATCTATTCTAAAGTATCAGTAGAAAATGATGTTCAGTTTAAAAATATTCTCAAAGCATAATGCCATTTTGAAGCTTTAACAGTATTAGTAAAGACAAAATCTCAATGTCTACTTGAGGTAGAATTGTAATACCTTCCTTTCCCCTCTGCTTTTAACCTTACACGTGCAATAACTTATGAAAGAAACAAGAACCCCATTTTCACAGAATACACAAGAACTGGAAAGAGGTTCGTGGGCTTAACCACTGTTTTGTTGGTATGTTCTTGGCTCTTCTCTCTCTCATGTAAGAAAAATCAACAAGGTAATATATGCTCTTTCTCCTACCTCCTTAACTCCATGTCCCATGGCGGCTTCCTTTAGGACTTTACCTAACAGCCAAAAACTCTGCCTCTGGATCAAATATTCTAGGCCCGCAAAATGGTTTTGAAAGGTTACAGAGGACAAACAAGAATGGATGGAGGCAATAATGCAAATGTTATTAAGTAAAAAGGAGCAATAATCCCAGCAGTCAGAAAGTCTTTGTTAAACACCTGTTTGTATACCGGGATACAGGAGTGTTCCATGCAAAGCATGGATCTGGGCTCACTCCATGCCCCTGGTCAAGTCACTTGTTTATGCTTCAGTTCCCTTTCTTGAAAAAGCACAAGATTGCATTCCCTAATCCTTAAGGTCTATTTGAGCTCCAGAAATTCCATGATTTTTTGAATTTGACTAGAAACTGAATAGTGTATTTTCAAGCAAGTGTTCACATCCCAGTTTTATGGTTAACTAGAATTTAATATACAAGGAAAATAATTTTGCATTTATTTCTTTAATATATTTTGGGAGAGGAAGGACAAAGGGAGAGGTAGAGAATCTCAAGCAGGCTCCACACTGAGCACGGAGCCCAACTCGGGGCTCGATCCCACAACCCTGAGATCATGACCTGAGCCAAAATCAAGAGTGGGCCGCTTAACTGACAGAGCCACCCAGGTACCCCCGGCATTTATTTCTAGTAACCTACTGTACACATTCTATATTTTCACATACTTAATCTTCACAACAATACTCTAATATTATCACCTTTCTCATTTTATCGGTAAGAAAACTGAGGCTCAGATAAGCTAGAGATGTAAAATTAGATCAGTCCAATTAACTACTCATGCTCTTTCCATACATCATGGGCTCTCCTCTGCCACGAAACAACAATATACTGAATCTCCCACTGAGAAACTGTAATCCAGTGCTTTGTGTGTACAAAACACTGTGCCGGGTGGGATGCACACAGGCGAGAAGCATGTCCCTCTCCCCTGGTCCCACTTAGGGGCTAAACCATAAAGGGGTTAATTATAACAAGCCATTGAAATCCCTACCCCTGCCATGAAATCATAAACTGGATGGGAAAAACAGGGAGGGGGTGACGTGGAAACAGGGAGAAGAGGAAAAGACTTCACTGGCCTTAGATACAACCTGGTAAAATTTATGTCTCTCTCCACAAGCTATCCAGATGATTCTAAAGTACGAGCAAGGCCAAGAACCACTAATGGTAGGAGCATAGGAAAGAGGACTTCGGAGTCAGTCATGAGCTCTGCGGCTGTTCCCCAATGACTTAAACTATCTTTGCCTCAGTTTCTCCATTTGTAAAATGAGGAAAAATAATAGTACATACCACATAGAGTGCATGAGGATGAAATGGGTTATTTTCTGCAAAGGGCTCAGAAAAATGCCTGGCATATTAACAAATACTATGCAAATGCTGGAAGGCCTTAAATGCCCAGCAAAGGATTTGCTGCAAGCCAACAGTGTTAAATGTTCTCTTACACAGAAGTGACAGAAGATGACAGCTTTTCTTCTTTCTTCCTTTCTTATTTATTTACTTAAGATTTTATTTATTCATGAGAGACACAGAGAAAGAGAGAGGCAGAGACACAGACAGAAGGAGAAGCAGGCTCCACACAGGGAGCCAGCCCAATGTGGGACTCGATCCTGGGTCTCCAGGATCACCCCCCCAGGCTGAATGTAGTGCTAAACCGCTGAGCCACACGGGCTGCCCATCTTCCTTTCATATTTAAATTGTATATTTAAATGCAAAATAAAATGGTAACCTTTTACAAATAGGAAAACAATAATAATAAAATTCATTTTTTGGGAAAATAATCTGTTGAATAAACTGTAACAAGTAAATTTTTTTTTTTTAAAAAAAGGAGATTCTCATAGTACCCTAGTGGAAAGAAATAGAACAAGTCAAAACAGGTACAATAGTTCAAAATAAAATGACAGAGCACAGGGGCGCCTGAGTGGCTCCATCGGTTGGGCGTCCAACTCTTGATTTCAGTTTAGATCATGGTCTCAGGGTCGTGAGATGGAGCTCTGCTACGGATTTCTTGCTTGGCAGGAAGTCTGCTTGAGGTTCTACTTTCTCCCTCTGCACACCCCCCCCCCATCCCTGCCCTGCGCATGCGCTCTCTTTCAAATAAATACATCTTTAAAAAAAATGACAAAGCATAGTGGTGCTGTCAATAGACACACTACAGGCTTGAAAACTACACATCTAAAACACTGGGATGGTGAAGGAGGACATCTGTGATAATCAGATTATGTGGTTTTAAAAATTCCTATAATTGAATTACATTTCTTTAAATAAGTGCACCTTCATCAACATCTTTGTAATACTTTCAAAAACAAGATTTCTCCCCTTTTTTTCCCATTTATTCTTTACATTCTCAAAATTAAGAAACTGAGAGCCAGAGGGCCTGCCCGAAGCCACCGCTGACCTGAAATGAACCCTGATTTCTTCAACACCAGCCCTGGCAGTGAGGTCTGGGGGAAAACAGAGACCTAGGCAAAAAGGTGAAGCAGCATCTAAAACCCGCCGAGGCCACTCACATCCCACTCACATCCCGGTCATCCCTGTCTCAGAACACAGCCTGGGGATATCCTGTGGTGGCCGCCCGTTCCTGCATGAGCTGAGGAGTGGTTAGGAAAGCCCATCGCTGATCCATCATTGCTTCCTCCTAAACTACTCCAGCCAATCCAGCAGCAAGCCCTGCAGTTTCTTCAGCTTGAGTGTCTCCTAAATGCAGCCCTTGCCAGTCATCCCATCAGCTTCACCCATGGCAACTCCTCACTGCCATCCTTTTGCAGGCTTGCTGGGTCGCAATCCAATGTCCATGCTCCCACACCTCCCACGGAGCGAGCCCAAGCCTCACGCTGGGGAGGAGAAGCTGGGCCTGGGGTAAGTGTGCTATTTTAAAGTCAGCTTGGGGGATCCCTGGGTGGCGCAGCAGTTTGGCGCCTGCCTTTGGCCCAGGGCGCGATCCTGGAGACCCGGGATCGAATCCCACGTTGGGCACCCGGTGCATGGAGCCTGCTTCTCCCTCTGCCTGTGTCTCTGCCTCTCTCTTTCATTCTATGTGACTATCATAAATAAATAAAAATTTTTAAAAAAAAATTTAAAAAAAATCAGCTTGGGGGATCCCTGGGTGGCGCAGCGGTTTAGCGGCTGCCTTTGGCCCAGGGCGCTATCCTGGAGACCTGGGATCGAGTCCCACGTCGGGCTCCCGGTGCATGGAGCCTGCTTCTCCCTCTGCCTGTGTCTCTGCCTCTCTCTCTCTCTCTCTCTCTCTCTCTCTCTGTGACTATCATAAATAAATTTAAAAAAAAAAATTAAAATCAGCTTGGAGTGTCATTCTAAGCATAACATGATGCTGCCCTACACAACAGTGGGCAGAAATGCTGACGTTTTATCTCTAACCCTTTCCATGCTAAATAACTGTAGCACCACCATGGGTTTGGAATTTTAAAAACTTGACCACCAGCCACATTAAACCATGGTGTTGTGTGAAGACTCCAATTCTATAAGCCTTGAGCACTTACGGTATGCAAAGAACAGATGCTCAAAGAGCTAGATGAAGGGTGTGTGAAGCGGGGACTTACATGCCTTTTGCAGGAGGTAGAGAGAAGGTCCCCTCCCACGCCAAGGCAAGTCAGTCTATATCCGAGAGGGCTTCACAGAGTGCTTGGCCAACGTGAGAACTGGCTTCTTTATGTTTTACACATAAATGAAATGCATAAAACCAGCGTATCGAGCAGCACAATGTCTGAGGATTGTGGTTGGGCCTGCCACCCCGGATCCGCTATGACCCAGACTGGCTGTATGAATGCATGATCATAGACATGCAAGAGAACAATCACCCAGACTCCCTCTCAGGCCCCACAGAGCCAGGGGAGCTGTGAAGAAGCCATGACACCCCCACCCAAGCCCCCCAGGATCTATACAAGAAGGCCTCTTTCATTAAGGTTTATGATAGTGTGACCTCTGATTTAGCTCTGAGGCTCTGGCTGAATTGCCAGGATTATCAAACAATATGCCAATAAACAGCACAGATTTCCAATTTCTAATTTGTTTATAACACATTATCAGTGGAGCAATATGTTAAGGAGGAGTGGAGAGGAGGGGAAGTGCTAAAGAAAACTAGAAAAAATGAAGTCACTGTTCAACGTGTTCAGCACTGACTCATAAGGCCCCAGAACCAGAAATGTTCTTTGTTATTCTGTTATTAATGCCAAAAGCATCAACAGACAACTGAACACTCATTCAAGGGCGCTCATAGAACACTATGCACCAGGTGGTGTTTACTGTCCTACGAATATTAACTCACTGAATTCTAACAACTTTATGAGGTAAATAGCACTATTACCCATTTACACATGATCAAACTGAGGCACAAAGACTTCAATACTGTTCCCAATGTCACTTAGCTAACATGCAGCATAACTGGATTAAAACCCAGTTAGTTAATCTGGCTCCAGAATCTTTGTTCTTAAGTACTGTCTATATTGCCTATCATACTAGAACTTACAAAATCTGCCAATAAAAGAGGTGTCCACTGATCATCAGAATCACCTTGTCATACCATCCTGAGATAAATCTCCTATGCCTAGAATGAAATTTGTATTGTCCCTGCTGAGTTAAACTAAGATTCACTTTCTCTTCTAGACACAAGAATATAGGAAGTCAATATACCATCACAGCCAAGAGCATATTTCTAGGTGTTTACATGTGAAGGTATAGGATATGTGTCAAAGAGAGGTATGATTACTAATTCCTGGAACTGGACAGATGCTGTGGGTTCTTTCTACTTACTAAAAAAAGTCACCCTCGAGTTTAAAAACAATATTAACAAGGAAATTCAAACTTAACTCTGGTTCCACAGAACCTCAGTGCATACTGTTTGTCACCATAAAGTTACACTCATTTATATACATCTTCTCTAAATTTGGAAGCTTTTTTTTTTTTTTTAAGAATAAAAAGTGGAGAGAACCACTTGCAGAAAGTAAAGAAAAGCAAAAAGGGTCAAAGCGACTCTTCCTTCCTTGCAAAGAGTGGATAACAAGACCAATAAAGATAATAAACTCCACACAATGATGACACTACTGCCAATATATCAGCAAGGTTTCCCTCCTAGACTTGCTGTACTTTGAAACACTTCATCTCACCCACGTGTTTGGTATCTTCAATCCTCAGCACAATGACTGGCACACAGTCTCAGATGTCCATCAATATTTACTGAATTGCTAAATAGAAGAACATGTGTTTGGGCCACTTGTGTCACTGGTCCAATCCAAAATCAAAGACCTCATAATCTTTCCAAGGAATATAGTTCTGTGATGTTAATTCACTGATATATAATACCATTGTTAAGACAACACAATTAACTAATAAAACAAAGGCAGTCAGGACATTTAGCAAAGATAATAAGAATAATCAGCTTATATTCAAATAGGTATAAATTAGTATCCTAAAACATTAAGCATGTTAGCAAAGCAGCTTAAGAAAAAGATCGGTTTCATATTAGATGAAAAGAAAAGAGGGAGAAAAAGATGTGCATGACAAGAGACTAAATGCTGGAGAGACTGGTACTTCTCTGAAAGCCTCTAAGAGTTCAGACATCATATATTTCCTAGGACTTAGGGCTATTTCTGCAAGAAGACAGCAAGCTCACCTAGATAGCATATTCCAGCTCCAGAATCCCTTGGTTATAGCATATGAAACAAAATATACAACTAGGCCAAACTGGGAAATGAAGAAAAATGGTGCCACTTTCTTAGCCAGGGGACAATTTGAGTCTATCCTACCTAAATTTACATAAAACAAACATTTCAAAAATTTACCCCAGTGCCTAACAAACTTTCCTTAAAAGATCTTTTCTTTTAAATTAAAAACAGTAGCTTTATTAATGCACAACCCATTTCAAATCTGAAACACAACTCTAAGCCATACCTTGTGGAATGGAAAGCCATAATTGTAATGTGGAATGAGACCAACTGAAATCAATGTAAGATATTTGAAGTAAATACTTTTTTTTCCTAGAGGGTAGTATAAAACGTATGAAATTACAGTAGTAAGAAGTCATTAATTTGAAATTATAAAGTGGAATTGAGGACTTCAAAATATTTATAGATTTTTTTTTCAAAGAATTTTGAAAGCAAAGAAAACCATATCATGCTCTGGAAAAGCTTACCTTTTAGAAAAACAACATTCAGTGTGCACAGCTGCTTGACCATGTACTGCAAAGCAACAGCAACATGGGTCCCACCAAGCCCAACACTGATTGAAGCTGTGTTTTCAGGTTCACACATCTTACACTGACTGGTTTCTACACAAACATTCATTATTTAATAGCTAATCCAATTTAATTATTAAACCTGAACCAGGTGAGAACAGGAACTGTGTCAAGTTACCTGTAAAATGGAATACTGTGGCAAGCAGATTTATGAAAATTCCGGCAAAGAATCACAGCAGCACGTTACCTCCAAGTCAGAAAAACTAACTACCAGGCACTCAAAAATGTTTGCTAAATAAAAGACTAAAGGAATGTTCGTTCAATGGGGGAAATGGCTTTTCAAATTTATTTTTTCCCAATAAAATGACTTCATTAAAACTGCAGTTACTCGTGGATCTCACCCGACTGCCCATACTCAAAATGGGTCCCTGTCCCCCCACCATTAGGACTCTGATGGGTGGGGGTGGGCGGCGGGGGTGAGAGGGTGACAGCAGCCGTGTGCATCTTATCTGAGCACAAGCATCAGAGATTGAGTAGGTATGATCCTAACCTCAAAGGGATTTTAAAGTGGGCTTTTCATCACTTGGTATTACAAAAATATTTGCCTCTTCAACTATATTTAAATTTCTTTTTTAATAACTTTATTTTCTGCTTTTTGTGAAAAATGCAAATATAAAGAAGAAAATGAATCAATCCATCATAATATCATCACCCAGAAATAAGCTTTTACCATTCTGATGTATTAGGACCCATTTTATGCACCTATCCTTTATATAACTGAAACCATCGTATGTATACAATTCTATACTCTTACTTTAATTGATACCGTGATGAACACTTCCCCATGTAATTAAAAATTCTTCTAAAAATTACTGTCATGGCTATGTAACATTTCACTGTTTAAATTCACCATAATTTGACTGTTTCTCTATTGTTGAATGACTGAATTGTTTCCTCGAATTTTTCCTCAAAGGATAAATTATGCTGTAATGAACATCTTTTTGCTAAACCATAACAGAATATTTTTATATAATGAATCTTTATCTGACTCGGTAATTCTTTAAGATAGAGTTTTAAGAAAGGAATGACAAGGCAAAAGTTACTAACAGCTTTAAATATATCAACATACACCACCAAACTGCTTCCTAGACAGAAGAGGGCCTCTGCCTTCTGGGGCATCCCAGTCCCAGGCATGCAGCAGTGAACAGTGCTGCCCGAAGAGACTGGGGTCCCTCTGGGCACTGGTGCAGAATGACAGCATTTGAAAGCAGTACACAACATGATTATCCTAGTATCACTAAGCCCAATGTCATTTGCTTCAGGTTAATGATAATTTTCTATACTACAAGGCAGAGTAAGACTTCAGTTTCCTCATCTGGAAAATGAAGAGAGTCAGGCTGCATGGACTCTAAGGCTGCGATGAGTTCCCACAGGCTAAGATCTTATCTGTCATCATGCAGACACCATGTGTGCTGGAGCTGCCAGGACACTGACACAAGAATAAAATGTAACTTAGTCACATGAAGTTGTTCAGCTGTTACTCATCTTATTTCTCCTGGAGCAAATCACGAACAATAACTCTGCAAATTGGAAATACTTAAATACAATTGCCATCCTGTTTTATAAAAAGAAAGATAACATTTACTTCTGGTATTTAAATACCTAACTTAGTTTTGATCCTCAATTCAGGCTCTATAAAACTAGATGCAACAGCTGGAAATTCTGATTCAAAATTATGACTTCACAGAAAACCAGATGCTCTATTGAAGATAAGGTTTCCTGGAGAAGTACAGCATTTTAAGAGGCGATCGAAAATCTGTATTAGATTTTCTGCAGAAAAGCAGAAATCTCCAGGATACTCCTAAGCATTAAGAATCTGTACATTACAGAAAGACGAAGCTGCCAATCTGCAGTTCACATTTCTTAACAGCAACACAGCACATTTATTTGATGCACGCACACAGGACTCTGTTACCCTATAGGTGTAACACGCTTACAAGTATCTGCCAGATCCTCAAAATCACTGCAGGAGAAAAGGAAACAAATGACAACTATTTTTTTAATCCCATGAAAATTACATTAGGATAAAAAGTACCAAAAACACCCTAAACATTATTTTAGCAGCAAATTCAAGCAGCTCCCTGTTACTTGAAAAACAGTAAAATTTACCTAAAACAACATAATTAGGAAGACAGAAAAACAAGTTAGGGAAAGTGATATTATTATCAAGTCAGCAAGCTAGCTACTAAGTCAAAAACTTGTAAAAAAAAAAATTCTTATTCTTGAAATTTAAAAATTAATTTCGTAGCAATATAATACTATTGAGGAACAAAAACATTTTCCTTTTTATATCTTTTCAAAGGAAACTGAAAAAGTTAATAGATTTGGAGTCAAGTTTTACATACACCTTTAAGGGGACTGATGTCCAGCCCCCTCCTGAAGCGGCTCTGCCTGGGAGTCAGCTGAAACCCACATCCCCCAGGTTCTACTTTCCCACATGTCCCTCACAAGCACCTCTCCCACTTCTTAAGAGGCAGGGACCACGCAGCCCTCACCACACCTGGATCTTACCACGGGACACTGTGCTGGAAGTACAAACCTCTAACAAAGGAACACTTGGAAATCCTGGGTCGGATGACAGAGGGAACGGCTCCTGAGGGGACAACAAACCCTCCCAAGTCTATGGGGCATCCAGTTTTTTTCACTCAACAAAATGAAGGAAGGAGGCCTAACTGGGATGTCAACTGACAAATTATTTTTAAAGTTTTAATGGCAGTTTTGGCTTGTAACTCAGAGAAAGTTCAAGACTGAGAGGAGTGGCTGCGCCTAACAAACTCCTTCCGTTCTTGTCCACTTCTTTATGCAAACAAAGTTTCTTAGCTCTTACATTATAGGAAATGGAAACTAAGAATGTAGTTGATATTGAACATGGTCATAGCCCACAAAAAAGTAATATTCACCCACTTGCACATGATCTGATTAGGAAAAAAAAAATCCGTTGCCTTAAGAGGTTTCCTAAATGAAGTGACTTATTTTAATCCATAAACACTAATAGCAATTGCAAAGGTAACTCAACAGAGAACAATTACAGCATCTTGGTCACTGCTGGAGATTTTTTAAAAAACTAAGTTTCAAAACAAAAATTAAATTTCAATTTGCATACACATTTTCATTGCATAGAGGTATGAGAATGATCAATAAAAGATTTTCCCAATAAAAAATATACAAAAAAAGGACTTTCATGCATAAACAGAGGTAAGATAATATGTGGGGGAAGTGAAATGAAAATACAAATTCAAGGAGAAAAAGGTTGTAAAATTTATGACTATAAGAAAGTTTTTTTCAAGGATTCTTTTCAACAAATGATGGGTTAATCTCAAATACAGTATTTAGATTCTATGGGATACATTTAAATGAGTGATCGAAAGTTTCACTTTAAAATGTCAAGTTTTATAGTGTACTGCAAGTTATATCCTTTGCCACTATTTAAATTTACAGTGAAAAATTACAGATGTCACTATATATATGTATATACATACATAAATATATTTATGTGTGAAAAGTTACCTAGTTTTTTCAAAATTCTATTTTTAAAACATTTTATTTATTTATTTGAGAGAGAGAGACAGTGAGAGAGAGCAGGAGCAGTGAGGAGAGGCAGAAGCAGGCTCCCGGCTGAGCAGGTAGCCTGACAGTCTCCTCCATTCTAGGACCCTGGGATCTTGACCAGAGCTGAAGGTAGATCCTTAACTGACTGAGCCACCCAGGTGTCCCTCAAAATTCTTTTAAAGGATAAATGAACAAAAATGTTTAAAGATCCCTGGTTTACGGTCTGATGGGGTGAAAGATTGAACATATATAAATAATTATAGATAATTAAAGTTCTGTGAAGCAAGAACATAGGGAAACTATGGTCATAAAATAGAGGACAGCCCCGGTGGCACAGCGGTTTAGCGCCGCCTGCAGCCCAGGGCGTGATCCTGGAGACCCCGGATCAAGTCCCATATCGGGCTCCCTGCATGGAGCCTGCTTCTCCCTTTACCTGTGTGTCTGCCTCTCTCTCTCTCTCATGAATAAATAAAATAAAATCTTAAAAAAATAATAAAATAGAGGTGCCCAGACTAGTCTGGGGGAAGGCCACAAAAAGTATGCCTCAATAGGATAAGTATTGTGCTGGTCTTAATAACTCTTATATGCCCAGGGTCTAGAATAAATGACTGAAGATGATGTTCGAACTAAGAAATAAATAAAAACAAGGAGTTGGCCTGGCAAAAAGAGTTTCAGATAGAGGAACAGCATACGTAAAGGCTATGAGGCAGAGAACAAGAAATGTTCAATGAATCAAGCTGGATCCTGCCATGCTTTACAATCTATACTAGAGATTTTCTTTTTCCTGAAGAGGTAACTGGAAGGAAATATTTTAATCAGGGAAGTGACCTAATCAGGTTTACTTTTTATATATTTATCATCACTCAGGAAAAAAAAATCATTGCTAGTCAGGAACAAGAAGCAATTCATTCATTCATCCATCCATCGAGTATTAGCTGAGCATCTATTTTGTGCCAGATACTCTATTGGGCACTTAGGATACAGGAGTAAACAGACAATGAAGCTCTGATAGAACCTGCAACCCATCAATAAGGATTTATGCTAGGAGAGTGGAAAGAGAAGCCACCTAAGAGACTAAGAGAAAACGCTAGTTGCACATTACACAGTTGACAAAGGACTCATCTCCACGACATATAAAGAACTCTCAAAGCTAACACTAAGAAAACAATACTCAAGTTTAGAATGGGCAAAGACTTGTACAGATACCTCACTAAAGATGGCAAATAGGCACGTGAAAGATATTCTACGTCATTAGCCATTAAGGAGATGCAAATTAACATGACGTATCACTACATACCTACTAAAATTGCTAAAATAAAAAACGCCCAAAATACCAAGTACCAAGTGCTTATGAGGAGATGGAGCATCTACAACTCCCACAATTGCTGATAATACACAATGGTATGACCACTGGAGAAAACAAGTTAGCAGTTAATTTTTTTTAAATAGTAGCCTATTGAGATAGAATTCACACAGCACATAACCCACCCATTTAAAGTATGCTATTCAGTGGTTTCTAGTATATTTACAAGTTGTACAACCATCACTCCAATAAACTTTAGAACGTTTTCATCACTCCCAAAACCCCATACCCACTAAGAGTCACACTCCCCAATCCCTCTCAGCCCTAGGCAACCTAATCGACCTTCTCTACATCTACCCATCTATTTTGCTATGGATCTGCCTATTTTGGACATATCATATAAACGGAATCATAGAACACGTGGCCCTTAGTGATCAGCTTCTTTCACCTGGCATGTTTTCAAGGTTCATCCATGTTGTAGTAAGTACCAATACTTCATTTCTTCTCCTTGCCAAATAATAAATTGAATGGATATATCACATTTTATTTATCCATTCATCAGTTGATAGACATTTGGATTATTTTCACTTTTTGACCATTATGAATAATGTGGCTAAGAACATTTGTGCATAGGTAGTTTTTTTTATGACATTAAATATATACTTACTATATGACCTAGCTATCCCACTCTTGGATATTTGCCCTAGAAAAATTAAAATTTATGCTGATCCAAAAACGTGTACACAAATATTTGTAGCAGCTCTATTCACAATTGCCAAAAACAAGAAACAATCCAAATGTCCTTGAACAGATGATGAATGGCCATAGTACCTCCATATCAAATACTACTCAGTAATAAAAAAGGAACTATTGATAACACACCATCCAGAATGAATCTCAAAAGCACTATGTTAGCTAAAAGTTGTCCATTTCAAAGGAGTTTGATATTGTATGATTCCATTTACAAAACATTCTTGCAAATACATAACTATAGCAAGGAAGACCAGGTGGGGGAGGGGCAGGGAGACCTATGGCTACAAAGGGATCAATTACATCAGGCAGATTTTGGGAGTGATGAATCTCTTCTGGATCCTGATTATGAAATGGTTAGAGAGAGAGAGAAGTCAAAATCCAAAGAACACAGCAGAAAGGTCACTTTTACTGTGTGTTAATTTTAAAATAAAACTATGAAAAAAAAATAAATAAATAAAATAAAATAAAACTATGGTTAAGAAAAAAAAGCAGCTAAGTGGAAAGACAGACATGGACTCTCCAAGCACCTTATGCTCCAGCCTTTAAAGGTACATGCTTATCACCCCACCAGAGAGCTGATCTCAGAAAAAATGACTCTGGCCATCCTAACCCAGATGTACAAGGTATTCTGAGCCCAAAGACAGAGTGTTTGTTCATTTAAGTACTAGCATGTCCCCCTGATCATAGCTGCTTGGGAGAATTATGAATCATCATTATATAAATCAATCCTGGTTAACACCCCTCCTACAGCACAGGACATAGAGATGCCTAGGTGAAAAACACCCGCTTTAGAACTTTCAAATTGGGGCTCATATCCCAAACTACTGTTGTTGTGCTTCTGTTTTCTGGGCATTCACAATGTCTCCGCAGTTTGTCATGGAGGCCTCGTCATACTTTCCCATTTTTCAGTTGCTCTAGAAGAAACCAGCCTCTCTTTGGACTGCCCCTCCTTGCCTCTGGTTTGTGCCACATGACCTATATTTAACTTCAGATGATACCAAACACAACCTCCAAATCTGAAAATCCAGGGTTTCATTTGGGTTGCTGTCAGAAACACAAGGAAACATTTTAATTTTCTTGATTTTATAGATGAAGTTTATTACTCTGAAGCAAAGACTTGAGTCCAGGAGGTGGGGGCGGGGTTAGTACCTCCCAAAATGTCAGAATCATCATTCTAAAGTCAACAAGAAGGAGCTGGTTTGCTCCTTAAAAAACTAAATTGAACTTGGGAGTCCAAAGACCCCAATTTGAGTGATCATGGCTTTGCTTACAATCAAACCAGATTCCAGATAGTAAACCATAACCATAATATGTTAAAAACATACAATGAACAGTTAAGTGTTAATAAGGCGTGTTAAATGGTAGTGAGTGTTATGGGGGAGGGGGAAGAAAGTAAAGGAAGTGAAGAGAAATTCAAGTAGAGTGCAGGGAAAGTCTAGGTAGAGTGTGGAGAAAGAGGGGACTTATAATTTTAGATGGGGTGGTCAGGACGGCCTCATTGAGAAGATGCCATGTAAGGACATGTTTGAAGGAGACGAGGCAAGAGCCAGAGATCTGGGGGAAAGTATTCCAAGTAGAGACAGCAAGTCCCCTAAGGTCCCATAAAAGCCAAAGACAGAATTTCCAGTATGTGTCCACTGGACACCTCCAAGCAGAAATGCCAAGCAAGGTGTCAAACAGAGCTGTAGAGAAAAGTCTAAGTTAGGAATAAAAACTGGGGAATTAAAAAAAAAAACAAAACTGGGGAATTACTGGGATTCAGATAATAAAGCGACAAGGCTGGGGATGAGATCATCATTCAATCACTATTTGAACAAATATTTAATGAGTGCTTGTGTGTCAACTCCATGCCAAGGAGAGGGGAAAGAGAGAGAAAGAGAAACTCAGGCTCACAAAACACTCTACGGTTCAACTCTAGTTTAACCAGAGTAATGGGGAAGGCTAGGGGTAAAGAAACCAAGAAATACCAAAGAAAGTTTAAAAAAAGATTTCACGCTAAGTAAAAAGCAGGTAGTATTAAATTGGATTCTTAGGCTAGGTGATAAACTGTAGGACTATGCTCAATGTCTCAGATCATCACTGACACTCTGTTCATCAATCTGCCCGTTGAGAAATCCATGAACAGGAGTCAGAAGATGAATCAAAGGTGCCTTCTTTCTGGTCAATTTCAAAGAGGAATTTTGTCTGCCCAGCCCATCCATGTTCATGCAGATGTTGGCTGTTCCTTGTACCAGCAATGCGAGATCAAGGCTGTTATAAGACACTGTTAAGTTTTGTTCCACATAGCTGAACATTTGATTTTTATCATAGCTATTCATAAAAATGAATATTTCATCCCCCATATGTGAGCTGAATGTAGACCTCAAAAGATATCTTAGGGAGGGCAGCATAATTTTGATGCGATACTAACAGCAACTCATGAATAGGCTCTGCTTCAAAAGTTCTAGAGTTTGGAATATATGTTGTTTAGATATCCAAGAGAGGTGACATATGTCCATTTGAACCTATGTGGCAGGTGAATTAACAGTCCCTCTAAACCTGAGGTTTAGAGAACTTAGAGGTTCTCTTGAACAGAAATTAATTCTAGCTAGGTTTCAAAAAGTAGGAAAGGAGAGAGGTAGTGAATGGATACTAAGGTTATTCAACGTATCTGAAAGATGGATTAAATTTCAGGGTTTATCAACTTCGGCCTCACTGACATTTTGAGTCAAGTAATTCTGTGTTCTAGAGGAGCTGTCCCAGACATTGTAGGATGGTTCAGAAGAATGCCTGCCCTCTACCTACTAGACGACAGCCGCATCCCCTGAGCTGTGACAACCAAAAATGTCTCCAGACAAGGCCAAATAACCTCTGGAGGAGATGAAACTGTCCTCAGTTGAGAAGCACTGGTTTAATGAATAAAACACCAGGAGAGCAGCAATGGAGCTGGGGGCAGCCTGGGTGGCTCAGTGGTTTAGCACCACCTTCGGCCCAGGGCATGATCCTGGGGTCCCAGGATTGAGATCGAGTCCCACGTCGGGCTCCCTGCATGGAGCCTGCTTCTCCCTCTGCCTGTGTCTCTGCCTCTCTCTCTGTGTCTCTCATGAATAAATAAAATCTTAAAAAAACAACAACAACAACAATGGAGCTGGGCTTCTCAAACCACTGGAGGCTGAGAACAGAAACTCCTTTTTCTCTACATTTTAGCTGTTCAGTCTTGGCAATGAAAACATGGCCACCAACAGCTCCTGAGTTTTGTTCTTTAAAACTAGGCCTCGGGATCCCTGGGTGGCGCAGCGGTTTGGCGCCTGCCTTTGGCCCAGGGCGCGATCCTGGAGACCCAGGATCGAATCCCACATCAGGCTCCCAGTGCATGGAGCCTGCTTCTCCCTCTGCCTGTGTCTCTGCGCCTCTCTCTCTCTCTCTCTCTCTCTCTCTCTCTCTCTGTGACTATCATAAATAAATAAATAAATAAAAATTTAAAAAATAAATAAAAAATAAAATCTAGGCCTCTAGGGACACCTGGGTGGCTCAGTGGTTAAGCGTCTGCCTTCGGCTCAGGGCATAATCCTGGAGTTCCTGAATGGAGTCCCACATCAGGCTCCCTACATGAAGCCTGCTTCTCTCTCTGCCTATGTCTATGCCTCTCTCTTTCTGTGTCTCTCATGAATAATTAAACAAATAAAATCTTTTAAAAAAGCAATCTAGGCCTCTGAGCAAAGAAGGAGTCTTTTTCCTAATCCCCATTTTTAAATACTCCTAGGAAAGGATTCCGATTATTCTGATTTGAATCTGGTACCCACTCCTGGTCTAGGACCTGGAAGGAGAAGATGTTATCTGGGAACACAGCGCTTCTGCTGAAACCACCAACTTGAAGTCAGGAGTGAGATCAGTTCCCAAGAGGAAGAAGGCGCTATTGCTGAAAAAAGGTTGGTTTGGGGACGAAGAAAAAATAATAGGTATGTACCACAACCATTATGCAAATATTGAATAATAAGCATATCCATTGCAAATAGCCAGGACATTAAATGGTTCTTCATAATACTGAACTGGATTTTGGATTTGCTTTACTATATTTGGGGCATATTTTTGAGTAAGGTGCTCTGGGAAGCATTTTAGCCTATTGGGAAACCATTATTAATTTTTGGATAAGTGGGCAAGCAGGGTACATTAATACCTATTCTATGCTTGGCTATTTTGTCATTGATGTATTTTAAGGTGAATTTCTGGATAGTAAATTTAAGTACTCCACAGATGAAATTTGGGAATATTACTATTACTATAATATTACTGCCCACAGTCAGAAATGACAAAGGACTGAGAGTTGGTATGCTTTGTGGGCTACTAACAAAATACACTCTTAACATGTGACTCTGCCTAAGTCAACGGAAGACCATAATTGAACAACCATTGCCCAATTTGTGGGCTAACAGAAAACCAAATGTTTGCCTTGAAACTTTCCAATTGGGTTCAAGAATAAAATCCAGGAATATGATAATATACACATCAAAAGGATATGAAGCATTCAATTCAGAATTTAATGAAGAAAACAGTCTAAGCTAAAAAATTTTAAGACCTTCCCAAAGATGAAGAGGAGATAGGGCAGAGGAAATCCTTCCTGCTTCTCTCATTAGCAAATCCCAGAAATTATGTTTCACATTCATTCATGAAGCATTCACATTCATTCAAGATCTGACAGTGGAGATCAGAAAGCAGGTGAGCTCTGGCCTAGATCACAAATCTCAGCATTGCCTGAGGCAAGCCAGAACTCTTAAGGGGTTTCCCATGCACCTGGGCTCTCTACAGCAGGCTCAAACACCTGATTACAACCTTCTCTCAGAAGAAGCACCCTGTTATTGGGCCAGGAGTCCATCATAATCAAAGGAAGGACATAGAAAAAAGTCTGAAGCAGTAGAGAAGTATTTTCGGTCAGCTTTGTGAGATTGGGTCTAATGGTCACAGTTCTCTCTGTTCTCAGATCTGTGTTATAGTTGATTTTAGGGGCTACAAACGTCAGTGAGCAACACAAAGAAACAGTAATATTTTTAAAGTCCATCACTTGATTACTTAAATATGGCACCTTGGAAATCTCCAAAATCCCAATGTTACTAAAAAATCACATTCCTCCGTTTTAAACAGATACCCAGCAAAAAGGAATAACCAAGATTCTTCATCCTCTGATGGAGAAAAAGTGCCCCCTACTCCCAGCTTCACTGCAAAGCCAGAGGTTGGGATGTCTCCTTGCTAAAACAGTAATAACATGCTAGCTGGCTGTGATTAAACAACCACAAACTTTTATTTATTTTTTTTATAAAAGATTGATGTTCAATCATTGCTTTTACAAATGACATGATTTCTGGGCTCAGCGATTAATCATCTGCCTTCAGCTCGGCGTGATCATGGAGCCCCCGGATCGAGTCCCACATCAGGCTCCCTGCGTGGAGCCTTCTTCTCCCTCTGCCTGTGTCTCTGCCTCTCTCTCTCTCTGTGTCTCTCACAAATAAGTAAATAAAATCTTTAAAAAAATAAAACAAAACAAAAAACAAATGACATGATTTCTTTCGACTTAGGAGAAAACCCTCAAAAACCATGAGGCCAGGACCTGTACGCTAGGACTTCATGCATCAAGCAGCACCCTGAAAGTGTTCAATAACTACATACCAACTAATTATTTCTGCAAGGCTTCTCTATGAGTGAGAAAGACCTGGAGATACACAAATCAGAGAAATGTTACTCAATCTTCTCCTTGCAAATGGGGAAAGCAGTTGCATAAATCATAAGCAATCAATTTGTCAAGCACAGCAATAAATAGCATGACTTCAATGGAAAATAGATTTCATGAGTAAAATTTATTTTATCATTGTTCTCATTTTTGAAAATTAGAGTAAAAAATAAAAATGTTCTCTCAGCTTAGTTATGTAAAGAGAGAGAACAAATTTAAATGTAATTTAGATATGATTTCTATTAACTTTTAAGGATCCTTCACTCCCAAACTTTCAATGTTAAGAACCCTGAATGGATGATCCACTTTGTCTCCATTTTTCAACACATCCATTTATTTAATCTTATTCTCTTAGGACATGGCTTCTCAACTCTTCACTGAAACTATTCTCTTCATGGGGAAACTATATCTCTACATGATAACCAGTTAACCTGGTCAAAACTCCTGATCTTTTCTCCACTGTATGATTCTTAACCAATTATTTAATCAAAATTCTCTCTTCCCAGGGATCCATGGTATTCCAATCCATACCCTTTACTCTTTGAAGGTACACCCCAGGAATAGTACTGGATCTCAGGCTAAAGGAGCTCTTCTTAGCACCTTTCTCCCTAAACTTGACCTGTGGAATTCATATGAAAGCCACAAAGCAGCATATGCAGGAAACAGTGCATAAGTTTTGTTGAGTGAATGCACTGTTGCCTTGGGAATGTTCTCCTCCCCTACTTAATCTTCAGCATTTTCACACTGACCTTACTCAGCTTCAGCCACCCAAATTACTCCAGCAACTCCTTAGTGTTTTGTACTATTTTTATTGTTATCGTTACATACAATCAGGTATGTTGACATTTGTTTATGTGTGAATGCCTAGCTTTATGGGCCAGCGGCCTTCTGTGGTCTCTGTTAATAAAAGCTGGTATTTACTAAACATTTACTATGAGCAGACACTACATACACACACATACACACACACACACAACCCTAAGAGTCAAGTACTATTATAATCCCCCATTTCACCGATGAGAAAACTGATGCACAGAAAGGTAAAATAACTTGCCTGAGTTGTACAGCTATAGGGTACCAAAACTGGGGCTTGAAATGTAGGCAGGCTGGAACCCAGCACCTCCATTCTTCATCACCACACTCACAGCAGGCCTTTACACTGGCCCAAGTGTCTTCTTTTAGGTTATGTACTTGTCAAAGTCAAGCACTGTTTTCCTCCCAACTATTCTTTCTGTGCCAGTAGGGTAGTGCTCTGACAAAAATAAGGTATGTTAACTATATCACTTAGGGATTTATACTTTGACTGCAGTTCTTTTATTTCTCTCACTTGATTCACTATATTCATTCAACGAATGCTTTTTGCATTTCTATTGCGACCATGCACTGTAGGCTGAAAACCAGACAGGATATGGCCAGTGCCCTGAAGTAGGGAAAACTAACAGTCAGTGGTTGCAGTTTTAACAGATACAATTACAGGCTATGTCATTTCAACCAATGAACAAACTAGTACAATTTTCTATGTGCCCAGAATGTATATAAAAATGAAACTAATAAAATATTTACAAAGAATCTTGATGTACCAGAAAGAACACAGGGGTTAGAGTTGACAAAACCCTGATAAGAATTCTTGTCCTGCCACTCTGGGGTTAATGGCTCCAGTCAAGTCAACTTGGGTTCTCTGAAGCTCAGGTCTGTTACTTATCTATAAAACACAGAGGCCTTCCTAAAAGGACTGTTAGAACCAAGTGAAAATGGCAAACTGGAACATTCTGAAAAAATACTGGCTACTATTCACATGCTGAGACCTCACATGAGCCCCATAACAGCATGACTTAAAAGACTACACTGGTCTTTATCAGCAGAGCAGAAGGCAATGTCCTCAACTATAAAAACAATTTTTCCAAGACTATGCTCAATTAATTACAAATAATCACTCAAGTACATTAAAAAGAAAGTGTAATATGGAGCAGTAAGGTCTCAAAAGGCTGGATCCTTTTTTAAAAGGAAGAGTAACTGGCTGGCTGAAAGGAAAAGGGAGAGTGTTCAGGGCAGGGTATCACTATGCTAGAATCCTCTGGTGAGGGAAATAAGATCTGTATGGTGAAATGGGATAAAAGGAAAGGGAGAGAAGGACCAGCATTGGGTTAAGAAAGGCTTGGGTAATCTTGAAAAAAATATGGATATAGTGACCATGCCAGGGAGAGAGGGCAAAAGGTAGACAGTGCGCCTATCACGCAGCCAACAAGGAGCAAGTGCTTGCCCCCAATCAGGCATTGTGTTTGATGCTGGAATACAATAGGAGAACATAACACACAATCAGCCTTTGATCTAAAGAAACTTATGGTCCAGTGGGAAGGGCATAAACAGGTTAAAAAAAAAATACAAAATTCCAAATCACCCTAAGCACCATGAAGAAAGTAGCATCAGTAGCCCACATGTTTGTGATGAAGGACCTAGGAGGAGTGTTGGCCTAGGAGCTGGGTGGAGAAAGAGCAAGAATGTTTTTAATGAATTAGGTAAGGGAGTAAATGAGAGCATCCAAAGGGCCTCTCAATTTCGTACTTAGGAAGACTAATCTTTCACCTTCTCTGTGAGGATCCTTAAGAAGCATGGGGATAAGAAGGAGGTAGTTATCATATTATCCTAACATCCTGAGCAAATAATCTCATAAATATATTAAGGATATCTGTAATCTTTGAATTTCACTTTCTCTGTGTAATCCTCAGAAAGTACATTCACGCAACCAGGTAGAACCACTTCTCTCTCCCATGACAGAATCCTTAAAAACCTCACAAAGGGGATCCCTGGGTGGCTCAGCGGTTTAGCACCTGTCTTTGGCCAAGGGCGCAATCCTGGGGCCCCAGGATCGAGTCCCACGTCGGGCTCCCGGCACGGAGCCTGTGTCTCCCTCTGCCTGTGTCTTTGCCTCTCTCTATCATAAATAAATAAAATATTAAAAAAAAAAAAACCTCCCAAAGACAGTGAAACCTCAACAAACACAACTTTAAAAAAATAATACGGATACTGGGAATGGCCACAAGGTTTCTAGAAAACTTCATGGTCTAATATGCAATGATTATAATCCAATAAATACCTCAAAACATTTGTTGCCAATGCGAAGTGGAATGTGTATGACCTGAATACTAACTAATGGGGGGGGGGCTCTGACTGCTGCATAAGCATTCTCATTTTATGTGTTTTAAGAAAAACTTGAAATGCCAAGGTTCCTAGATAAAATTTAAATATTTTGAACTGGCCATGGCAGTTTACGGTCATTCTCACCCAAAGATTCATCAAATCATAAGTGGACTTAAGAGAAATGGTTTGAAGGAGATTTTTTTAATATGACACACTGAATCTCACAAGGGATACCAGCCTGATGAGCAAATGCAACAAAAATGTGTAAAGAAAAAAAAAAAAACATAAGATATGTTTCATAAAAGAGAGATGTTATAGCAGTTTACTGCAATTTTAAAAACATCTTATTAAGTGTACAAAGCAACTGAAAATTACCTTAGCTGTAGTTTTCTCAGTGTAAGAGGAAAATAAATTATTTTTCCTAGCACATAAAAAGAGTTCCTGTCAGCAACAATATTTTAAGGGCTATTTCAAAAAATACTACTCAGGGTATGATCCCTTCCCCCGCCCTATGCAGTCTTTTCTCCAGTGCAAATTATTGATTTGCACATAAAAGTATTCAGAAAACAAACACCTGATTATAGCATAAGCTACTGCTGATACAAAAGCTTTTGTGACAAGAAAAAGCAGTATCTCAAATCTAAGAAGGTAAAACACCAAGTAGCAAAAATGAATCCTTTAAGAACTATCAAACCAAACAAAAAATAAAATTAGATATAAATTCAAGTTTTAGACTGTGGTCAATTGAGGTCTAGACAAAACCCTATGTTTGTTCACTGCCTAGTCTCCAGTCTGCTCCAAGTTTGAAAAGGTAATTGAACACAGTCTATAATTACTGGATTAGACACAGATGGGCTCTGTACATTTCAGGGGGAAAAAAGCACTGTTTTGATTCATTTTATGATTGCCTGTAAGGTCAGACTTTTCAAAATGTACTTTCATCTGTTAAATGGTTTCTCAAATTCCCTGGGGTATATCTTCAATAACTGTGATGTTTTAAGCAATTTGGGCCTATCAGATCCTGTCTTTGAATGTAACTAGCTGCCCATTTTCTAGTATTATAAATGTGCATGTAGGTTAATTGCTACATCTCTTACATATTTTCTGAAGTTGCAGTTTTGGGGGAAAAACTGAAAAATTGTGCCTCTTTTCCGACAGGAATTGGTCATGTTGATGGAGACTTCCAAGAGAAGGAAAAAAAACCCAGCTATTTGAAAATAAATGGTTTAGTGTCATCTAAAGACCATGAAAAATATTCTTTCTACCTGACTCAAGTGAAAAACAGAGACAAAGAAACACTAACATTCTGGATAAAAGTTGTAAGAAAAAAAAGATTAGATTTCTTGCAACTAGATAATATGTAAAACATTATTAACACATACTTGACTCAAATCCTATGCATTTTTATATAGTACCTATAAATGACTAGGACTTAGGTTATCTGTGCTAACGCAAAAAAGAAAAACATTTCCTAATCTACAAGGAGAAAACCCCTACACATGGCATTCTATATCACAATTAATGACATCATTATATAGCAATGTATTATAAATTCACAGTGTAAAATAATATCTAACTTGGAGAACTGGGAATTTGGGTCCCTTTAGGGTAGTGTCTACCCTATTTCCAAACATCTCATATTAAAACAATTTATTCAATAGAGCTGGATATAAAATTTTTAGTTATGAAAATCTGTGGCATATCCAACAGCTTGGGTTAAAATGCTATAAAAAGTCTTCTTTGCTTAGTATACTTAGCCACAGCAGGTTCTCAGGCTACAGGATGGGTCAAAGGAGCCCCCAACCCCACTACACAACCCCCAGGAAGGGTTATAGAATTCCAAAAACTGTTCTGTGCCGACAGTAACAAGGCTGCCAGAACATTCTTCACTTCATTCCCACCTTTCTTACCATCCTAGGATGATATTAGATTGTCCTACCTTTTTAAAAATCTCTTTTCCAATCATAGCTTCATTTTCTAGTCCCTAAATACACTTCGGTAATCCCGTTGGAATAGAAATGTACCAATACACCCCCCCCCCAAAAAAAAAGAAAGAAAAGAAAGAAAGAAATGTACCAATACAGGAAAATTAAATGGACCATGTAGAATAAGGAATAATTCCAAACAGTTTTTTATATGTTTTAGAAAGTTAGTTTTGTGTTCTTTACAAATAAGGAGGAACTTTATAAGAAAAATATTTAAAAACTCTAAATTGAAATCCATGAAATCACACATGCAAGCAGGAAGCATTTACACTTAGACAAAGATTTACAGCCATGTAGTAAACTCACTGATCCTCTGTGAGATCCATGAATGTGATCTACTTTTAACCTCCTCTTATCACAAAGCCAAGGAGTTTCTAAATCACACAGATAAGCTTGTGTTTTTAAAATCACACTGACTTGAAAAAAGAAAGTTGTGCAGAGACGAATGTTTATATCACTATTTACATGAACAGAGCTGTCATTTCATTTATAAGTACTTCTATAATATGTTGTTGCAGATATAATGATCTGACATGTACTAAGGAAGTGTTTTATAAAAAAATTAAATCTATTACATATTTGTTACATCTGTATGTCAAACAGCTGCCTCTATTTTATATTTCACATGTATTTGGATTTTGCTTAAACGTAAGATATATCTGTATTTGAATGACTAAAGCTCAGAGTAACATAAATGCTGTAGAAAATTATTAACAATTTCCATCCGTGTTCTCCATAGAGCTCAGACACAAAACCAAGATAACATCAGAATAAGGCATTTGAGCCATGAGAGAATTCTAGCATTGTTACTGGGTATTTCATACTTTCTTCCTAAGGGTGTAAACAGAGCAACAAGCCAACCGAAATGGTAGAACTGCCAAGGAGGGAAGCTCCTTTAGGTAAATCTATTTGTGAACTTAAACGGGAGTTTCACAAAACCAGTTACCAAAAAACTGTGCTTTCATGTCAATTACAAACACGCAACAAGCTCCTAAGAGATTTTTCTGAGAAAAGATATACATGCTTTAAATTAATTCCGTTCTTCCTTCCTTCCTCCCTCTCTTCCTTTCTTCCGTAATTTCGTTTCCAAAGCCACAGAAAACATATTTTGAAAAGATTACAACATGCTGAATTTGATGTGTATTATTCTGCACTGAGGCCCGAGTTTAGCCTTGCTCTCGCTCACAACCATTTTGCTCAGATACATGTGCACTTCACTTTTTGACATTAATGTTTCAAATAAACTGCAAGCTTAAAATCATGAGACTATAAGAACAAAAGCCTGGAAAGATTTCTTCCTAGCCTTTCTCAAAAAAGGCCTTTCCCTTTTTAAACAATTTACATGATGTTTTATGGTCCTTTTAGAAGAGAATTATAGTAAATGGCACTCCAAGTGGGTTGTGTGAACCCACAAACCACTCCTCATAAAAACTGCTATAATTTTCCAGGACAGGGACAATAAAATATCATACATAAGCCAATGTTAAATCACGGTGTGACCACAGTAACAAACACATTATTTGCATGAAAATTAAGCATGATAAAGCTAACAAAGAGATGACAAAGAAACAACTTCTGACAGATTTTTCTCATTCTACTTAGCACTTACACAGCCTTTACAGAATTTTCCTCCATTTCCTCAATGACTTGGAACACAGGTGCTAATCTACTACTCAAGTTTTTATGTGTAATTCATCTGTTTTCAATGAGATTAAGAAAAATAAGTAACTTCAACTGTAGCTCAAAGAACACTTTAAATAAGCCAACCAACCGACCTAAATTCTTAACATTTTTATTTTTAATCAAATGTTAAACTTTATGCAGAGTTCTTTTTTTTTTAATTTTTATTTTTATTTTTGATAGTCACAGAGAGAGAGAGAGAGAGGCAGACACACAGGCAGAGGGAGAAGCAGGCTCCATGCACTGGGAGCCCGATGTGGGATTCGATCCCGGGTCTCCAGGATCGCGCCCTGGGCCAAAGGCAGGCACTAAACCGCTGCGCCACCCAGGGATCCCTTTATGCAGAGTTCTAATGAAATTTTCAGGAGATGCATTTCCAATTTCAGACCACTAGGGACCCGAAGTGTCTTCCACTCCCAAATCAGTAACTTCAGTTAATCTAACCATCAGGCTGCCAACAGGAACAGCAGAACCCTCCTCCCTACCAGAACCACACTAATTATCTGTAGAACAGATGAGAAGACCTGAACACCACACAGAAAAAAGGGCATGAGCACGAAATTTTTAAAATATGAAAGTTACTCAAATGGTGTCATTCTTCAATCAGCATCTACCCTAAAAAATTTCCCACTTTACCTTTTCCATGGTAGAATTATCAAACATTAAAACTGAAAAAGAATATAAATGCTTTTCTGATCTGGAGGTGGGAGAAACGGCAGTACCACACTGAAATAGAAAATAAAGCCTGCCTAATACGATTCACTGTAGCTGATCACAGCAGCTTATTGCTAAATCAGGCATAATACTGAAATTAGGATCGGTAAGCCAAGCCAAAATATCTATAAAAGAATATCATTTACAGAGAGTTATCTTAGGATGCAATAATCATGGTAAAAATGAAACATTTTCTACTGAAATCTGTTATTATTAATTCTGGTTAGAGAGAACTATTTAAAATATTTACAACACTCCTTTAGAGCAAAACACTGGGAGAGAATTGGAATGAAATAGTATAAAGCCCTACATATATTTTACTACTTGTTAGATTCTTAGCTAAAATGGATGGCTCTTTCTAGAGTAACAAATTATGCTAAACTTATACAGTATTTTTGCACACAGTTCAAAGTTCCCAACTCTTTCCAAAAGGTCACTGTTAATTTGCATTCCATATTTCTAGGAGAACACGGCAATGATTCCATGAACTACTGAAACACTGTACACAGAAAACTCTTCCTCCACAGCCACACAAAACATAAAACAATAAAACAATGAGCTAGAGAACAAAACAATACACCCAGAAATGAATATTTGTCGAATCCTTTCATATAAAAATGGACATTTTTATACAAATATTTTTGCTCCTAAATCAAACTTCAGTAGGACACTTAAAAACTATTTATACTATTAGATATAAAGAATAAATAGTCACATTTAAATAACATGCTATTAAAAATGAATTCATTATTCTTGAGTTTAAATAAAATTGTTAATGATAAAATGTCATCATATTTGTTCGGACAGTCCAGTGGGCCTTTGTTTGTGTTTATTGGAAATGCCTTCCATATACTGAGCCTCCAAATCAGAGCTTCCCAAATGCAATCTGCAGAGGAAAAAACACTCATTCCAAAAAAGAAGACTGCACAAACAATACATAGTTCCAAGATAAATAAATCTATCCAAACCAACTAAACTGTTCTTCCAGGTTAATCAAAGACTCCTGCCTAGCAAAATCTATCCTTCTGAGAACACGAGACGTCCTCATGTCAAAAACTTACAATTCAAATGATCTTCAGAATTTAAAAATTTTTCATCAGCCCAAACACAATGAACAATTTATCTAGTCTTACAAATCGATTTGAAGAATCTGAGAAGATGTGAAATATATTCAACTCATCCTATAAAATCCAACCTGACTCCTTCATTTACCAAAGTCTACCCACCCCACCCCATTCCCCTGTCTTTACTGGACTCTATGTTATTTGCCTAATACAGCAAAATTCTTATAAGCAAAAAGAATTTACTCTTTTTGCTCCATGGCCTGGTTTCCTTTAGGTCCCTCACTGACACTTCTGTGGCCGCACAGCATGGGGGTAGAGCCGATCTGCATGGCTGGCTATACAGACGGTTCATGAAGCCTTTACAATTGACCACACAAACACAATACCACAATGTAGGTCAGCTTGTGCACTCAAATACCAACGTGAAATTTATATGGAAGTATAGACATAAATCTGAAAGGGTAGAATTCCACCCAATGATCCTAAAATTATTTCAAGGAATCAATCTCCAAGAATGCATCATGAAATCAGAAGAGCCCAGTTAAGCTGTGTGTGTGTGTGTGGGGGGGGGGGGGGGGTCAAGAAAGAAAATGAAAGACTCTAGAAGCGGCAGCAAAGGTTTCACCAATCATTATATCATTGAGAGGGCTCAAACTACAGATGAAGTTAGAATACAGAAGATTGTAGAAAGGGCATTTAAAATTATTAACTGATCAAAAATTTGTAGTTGTCATTAAAAAAAAATACAACTTAGCAATTCAGTTCAGAAAGAAGAATATCCCCAGGAACATACACATCTGTTTAATATTACAAGCCAACTGTCAACATCCTAAGTGAAGTTTTAATTTAATATTTTTTCTTTCTTGATGTTTTACCTTTAATCAATGCCTCATGAGAGTATCAGCTTTCTATAAGAAACTGTTAAATATAAAGAAATGTTATTGTAGCATGTTTATAAAATCATAGTTCGAGAACTTTTTATTTTTCCAAAGCCTGACCACAACTTAATTATCTGCAGGACATTCCAGGCTCACAATTGCAAGCTCCAGTTCCCAAGCAATTTTAAACAATATCTACTGTACAGGACAGAGGGTACACAACAGACCGCAACATAGTTATATTTCCAAAAGTCAGCATTAGGCCCTTTAGACATGGTTTTTATTTTCATTAAACAATATTTGTTTCCTCACTAATCATTAAATGGTTTTCATCACTATCGCCTGTTTTCCTTTCACATGCTGGTTGTTAGCATCAGTGTTTGTGTTCATAATAAATAAAAAAAGAGTGACCCACCCAGTTATTTAAAAATGAACACACACGACGTCTGGTTCAACAAGTGTTAAAATTCAGCAACTTACTCACACCCTGGATACTGTTCTATTTTCATCTAGACTCTAAAAAACTTTCATAGAGTAACAGAGTCTGTACATACTCCTTTAAATCAGATTTAAGCTTCGTGCCTGCTTATGTTATTGTGGGCACACAGATCTAATCAGTGGTTCAAGACATTTACGTGGGAAAATGGAAGAGGAAGAAGAAAAGACAGCAAATTCATATTCCTGACCATAATGGAGAGGAGCTGAAAATATTGCCAATTCCTACAGATGGATGAGAAAAGCAGCCTGATTAAAAGTAACATGCCAGTAACTGACCAAAATGCGGGGGAGCAACTAACAGAGCATTCCAGAACTTTAGGAATGACTCTGAGGAAGGAAAGCTAAAAAGGCCTTGGGGGTGGGGGGCAGGAGTTGTATGCTACAAGGTATTAGGAACAACTTAAAAATATGTCATTTGTGGAAGAAACAAAGCTGCATCAAAGTTGGAAGTAAAATTAATAGCCAATAGAAAAAATAATCTGATAAATAATCCAGAAAACCTTTAAGAAGTCTGATACTTGCATTATTGCATTGGAACTACCAGAGTTTCAGACAAATAAATTTGAGTCCAAATTAACTAGTTTTGGGTTTTGGATTAACTGGTCAGTGTGATATGTGAAAGACAGAGATACACAATGCAGGGCATGCACATGTGTTTCTAAGTTTCTGTGTTTATTTATCAAATACTTTATCACACTTCCTATGTGCCAAGCACTTTCAAAGTGCTTCACTCTTTCAATATTCCAAATTAGGTACCACTTTATTCCCATTACATAGATTAGGAAATGAGGTTAAATAATTTATCTCCTAGTCACCCACCAGTAGGTAGTAGAGCCCAGAGTCCATGCTCAAAACCACCATGCCACAAGCCATCCAGGGGACATAAACTTTATCAAGGTAAGAGCTCCATTACTGGATGGACCCACTTGTCTTAACTTCTCTGACTCCTTCCTCTGCTGGCCTCTCAAATGTTGCCAAGTGAGGCTCTCTTCTCTGAAATTCCCCTCTAGCAATCTTGCTCCTTCCTTAAGGCTTCAACCTCCACCTATATTCTGATGTCTGCCCATCTACATCTCTGACTCAGAAATCTTTCCTGAGGTCCACTTCTGTATTTACAAGTGCCAAATATGTGTCCCTTGGCTGTTCAGCAGGCACCTCAAATAACTATAAAATGACTCATTTTGACTACCCACTCGATCACTCACAATTAAAACCTCGAAGCAATCTAGAACCTCTGATTTTCATCTCCTACATCTAACAAGTCCCAAATCCTGTCAAACAGATCTTGAATGTGTCCTCTGTTCTGATGGTCACCAGCTTGGCTCAGGCCTTTACCGCCTCTTGCATAAACATGAAGGCTGCTCAACAGATCTCCCTCCTTGCTGCCATTCCTTCTCACCTCTGCTAGGTCTGTCAACAGCCAGCAATAGGATCTAAAATCCATACCTGATCACGTCAGTCCCCTGCCAAAACTTGTTATGGTTCACCATGGCCTGCAGAATGATGCCCCTTCTTTCCCATTCTAGGGAATATCTTTTATTCTTCAAGATTCTGCTTAAGACCCACCTCTTCTGTGAAGCCCTTTGCCTTTCAGCTCCCCCCAAGTGAAGAAGTCTTCACTTCCATCTCTGTAGCCGCACGTACTTTGATAACATCTTTTACAACATGCTTTAATTATTTGCCTCTAGGTCTGTCCCTTCACTAGACTATGAGTTTCTCCAAGTCAGGGATTGTCTCACTCATGTTTGTATGCCCAATGCCTATTTACATGCATGACATAGGCTGCATGCTCAGTAAATAGTGAGTGAATAATTCATTCTTAGAGACACCCTCCATTCAAAGTGACATCAGTAATCCAAGGCAGAGCAAAAGGGCAAAACTTTGAATGCTAAGTACATTTATTCTTGGCCACCCACATCCACCGCTCTCCTTCTGGAAACAGCCCTCCAAATTTCCTTTGGAAATCATTCTTCCCCTCCTCTCAGCTACGTGTACTGGGTGAAAGTGACCCTGGTCTGGCTATAGGGCTGGGTCCTAAGTAGATCAAACTAAGCATAGGTCCTTTCCTTTTCAAGACAGGGATGGATTTAAGGATAGGCATATGTATCAACTCCAAGATTCTGATGGATACTACAAGGAGAGGCCTCTCTCTCTTCCTCTGAAAGTAAAGTCTGCAAGTAGTATAGCTTTTTGGCTACCATGAAGCAAAAGCTGGAGGTCCCCTAAGGGAGACGTGAACATCATGAATGGCAGAAGAGTGAAAGCGAGAAAAACCAGGCCTTTGGTAACATTGCTACATCCCCTGGGTCCAGCCATGCTGGAGGTTAAATCATACCACTAGACTTTTCAGTGATATAAATCAATACATTCCCATTATCATTTCAGTTAATCTGAATTGGGTTCTAACTGGTAGCTGTAGTGGGGCTGCTGCAGTAAGTTCGTGGGAGTTTTTTGTTTTTTTTAAATATTTTATTTATTTATTCATGAGAGACACAGAGAGAGAGGCAGAGACACAGGCAGAGGGAGAAGCAGGCTCCATGCAGGGAGCCTGACGTGGGACTTAATCCCAGGGCTCCAGGATCAGGCCCTGGGCCGAAGGCGGCGCTAAACTGCTAAGCCACCCGGGCTGCCCAGTAAGTTCGTGTTTATGGGAAGAAATCAGACTACACATTGGAAGAAATGTGCAGAAAAAGGAGGCAGAACAAAGACAGGGTGACAGCAGCAAGTTAAACCTGACAGGCGATAAAAACAGTCAACAGGGTGCTCCCGACACAAGGAAGAGAGCGATTCAAGATGCCCGCCATCCCAGGCAGCACTAACCAGGCTCTCATAGGGGTAGCCTGTGGGCCACTTATGAAAAGAATAAAGTTTTATAAAGAGCTAGAAAAAGAAATAAAAAAATAAAAAAACAAATGCTTCTTTTTAAAAGGCCTTTATGAGAAAAAGAAAAGGCTTTGGGATAATTTAATCTGGAGAAAGCAAGTCCTCGAGGCGATTTAACTTGGTGAAGGGTTATTTATAAGGAGGTGACTAAACAGCTGTTCTCCAATTTCACAGGGAAAAGAATTAGAGGAAATTGATTTACATTTCAGCACGAAGCTGAGGCAGGCAAAAGGAAGAAGTGCTGGAGGGAGAACTGTTAATGATAAAAAAAAAAGGCAAAATGAAAAACTGGATTTTTATGGCTTTTAAAAGATGGAAAATCACCTATGTTGATTAATTTAGTTTTGAGTCAAACTAGTAAACACGTATTTGAGAATGCCTTCTATTCATTTACTCACATACCATGTACTGAATCCCGACTGTGGGCCAGGCATGGTGCTAGGCCTGGGAACACAAAACTGAGAAGTGACTGCCCTGTCCAAAGGCCACAGTGCTGGTAGCTACGAGAGCCACAGCCAGGAAATGGAAAACAGCACCAAATCAGAGTCCTGCCTCTCCTTTTCCACTCCCGACACCCAAAAGTAAGCAATACGGTTTGTAAGACAGCACAAAACTGCCTGCAAAGTTAAGCTACAATGCAATCATTAAATGAGAACACAAAACCATCACATGAAGGCTGTCCCAGCCAGAGTTCCTTGCTTAGCAAGTAATATGTAGCAAATGCTCTGAATTCAGAAGAAAAGAGACTAGTGTAGGAGACACTGTGCCTTTAAAGATGGGCAGACTTTGAGTAAGTGAAGGGGAGTGAGCCATCCACGCAAGAGAAACTGGAGGAGCCAAACAAGGAGGAGGCTGTAAGTGGACTGGGCTGGTTAAAGCTGGTGGGATGATGGAGGAAGCATAGGGCGTAAAAATGGAAAAGTGGGCAGTACTAACTTTATAAGGGCCTCTGAATGCTGGCCAAATCACCGAGAATTTGTTGTGTGAGTGAGCAGTACTGAATGCTTCTGAGCAAAATAACATGATGAAAGCAGCATTTTCAGCCCAGTAGCTTGACTCCAAAGGAGATGGGAGAGCTCAGTACAGTCGCATCACAGCTCAGGCTCATGATGGTTGAGGGTCTGAACCCACATGGTCACAGAGGAATGGGTGAGTAAAATGAACCATCAGGCATTTACTCACTTAATTCATTTCACAAATAAGTGTGAACTCTTCACAGTGCTCTGTGCTGTGACAGGGAGTGCAACACAGTGCCTGTCCTCTCGGGCCTGAGGTTAACTGGCCAGGAAGGCCAGGGAAAAGGAGACTGACAGACACCCCTGCAAAGATGGTGCTCTGTGTGGCAGGCTCTCATTCCGAGAATTTTATTTACACAAGCTGGAACAACAACAAAATACCAAAATATAAACAGAAAAACCAATCCTCCCAAAATATCACTTCATGTGCATCATGGGAGATACTGATTTTTATTACCAGTTTGAGTCATGGAAAAGTATAAGAGCAAATATGCTTGTACTGACTGAGCGGTACCAAGTAATGAATATAAAAAAGGCTTTTAAAAAAGAGAGGTCTCTTTTAGGACTGAAATGTTTCCAGATTTCATCTTTTGACATAACTGAGATATACCCATAGATTTCCCACTTACCCACAGATAGGTATTTAGAAGCTTTCAGAAAATTCATCACCTCTCCTTGATATCTATTTTTTTTTCTTCCTTCCCTTAATTTAATTTTGATTTAACTTCCTCTTGTCACTGCTTGCTTACAAATCACAGCCTCTATGTCTGGAGTCAATTAGGGCTATAAAGTACCCCACCACGCCTTCATCTGGGGACCCATTTATATATATTTTCTTATTTCAAGAGGTGGAGCTAAGAGCCTGTAACTCCAAAAGTTTCCAATCAACCATCACATTCTATTCTTTGGAAAAGTATGCTTCTTTCCACAGTGAAGAAGGTGACATCAAACTATATATTTTGCAAGAATATTTCCTTTCCACCTGTATAAAGATGAATTGTGCTTTGGGAATTCATTTGCAAAAAATGGGTTGAGTGTGTGTAATACATGCTTAATAGCAATAACATTAAAAAATCTTTCTACCATTTAAAATTAAATGTAATTTCCTTATTACTTTAATGGAATCCCTTGGAGTTAAAGTATTTAACTAGTCCTTTTCACATCAACTATTCATTATATAATTCCCTTTAAATATCAGGTATATTAGGTATGTAAACTGTCCACTGACAGAGTAAAAACACACATTTCCACTGAAACAGAAACAGGAGAAGGACAAGGCAGCTTGATTCAGAATCTGATAATGGGTTACAGATTCTCTTCCAGTTCAGATTTATAGTCAAAATGCCATAAGAGCCATTTACCACCTCTAACCTTTCAGGTCATATTTGGAAGAGAAGTATGAACTGCCACATCACTAAGAGAAAATCTGTCTGAGGCTAAAATTCTTGGCTTTTCCCTATTGCGTTGTTGAGCTACACAGGGGGAGACAGAAAAATCTATCTCCTCTGAAAACCTCCTCAAATAATAAGGTAGAGATGAATTGTATAAGGTTCTGTCCATGGGAAGGAATTCCCTTGACACTGCCTTTCAGGGTCAGCCCTGAATGGGGCTCCAATGCAATCCTGTGTACTGCTGGCTGGTACCAGCCTACTGACTAACCCATCCTATCCTGCAGGACGCCTGATAGACACAAGGGAAAGAAATCCTAGGGCTGGTGTGCAGACATTCCAAGCCATGGATTGTGGATGCAAAGCCTTGACCATACTCTAAAAACAACCCCTCTCTCTTCTAACTGCCTTCCAATCTCCTGTTGGACCTCCCACTGGCTGAACCCAATCAGAAGCCAGAGAACAAGGAAACCCAGCCAAGCACTCCATAAAACTCAGCCTCCAGGGGCAAGAACAGAGTGCAAAGGGTAGAGAATGGATCTGGAGAGGCCAAAGGATAATTCAAGGTACATTCCATTACCTATTGCCCACATTCCTTCCATTAAACTGAGCTTTTCTCTGTGGATTTTACCATCCTGTGATTTCCCACCATTGGAGCCTTTGCCATGTGTTCCTGTCCTACTTCTTTCCACATCTCCACATGTGGAAAATCTATGAGGCCCACCTAACTATCACCTCTTCTACCAAGTCTCCCCTCAACCTTATCCAGAAGTAGTAATCTCTCTGTCCTCTTATTTCTTGAAGTTCCCCTATCAAAGATATCTATAGTTATCAATAGGTCTTATACTTATGAATTTACTTATCACTACCCAAGTATTTTAAATATCTGTTCACCTATTTACTATAAATTGCTCATTAAAATACTGGGGCACTTGGGTGGCATCTGATTCTTGGTTTCAGCTCAGGTCATGATCTAAGAGAGCCCTGCATCGGACTCTGCACCTAGCATGGAGTCTGCTTTGGATTCTCTTTCTCCCTCTGCCCCCCTCCCCTTGTGCTTGCTCTAACAAATAAATAAATAAATAAATAAATAAATAAATAAATAAATAAAGAAAGAAAGAAAGAAAGAAAGAGAGAAAGAAAGAAAGAAAGAAAGAAAAAAGAATGTAACCTCCACAAAACAGAGATCCGGTATTATCTCTGTTCCATTCCCAGGGCCAAAAACAGTGCACAGCCTATACTAGATGCTCAATAAATATGTATTAAATGAACGAATGAATGCCCCCTTCTAGAGTGTAAGCATTTGATGACCAAATGAAAGTCTCTCTCATTTTCCTATCCTAAATAGCAACCTAACGCCCTACTTGCAGATACTCAACCAATGAAAGCTGGTAATAAAGTAGCTGCCATTGAATGAGTAGCTACAACATACCAGATCCACTGATCCAGGGCTTCACATACAGTAGCTCATTCAATCCTCACGACCACCTTAAAAGATACTGTGGTAGAACTGTGCCTTCAGGATCAAGGGCCTCATTTTCCCAACTTCCAGAACTGCCTGCCGACTGCCTCCAGCTGTCTCTCTTAGGAACTGCCCTCAGCAGAGGGAAGCTGCTTCACCCAAATTATGGTGCTTCCTTGGGGGAAGCCCAAATCCAGTGGCTGACCACCACAGTGGTTTCAAAGGCCTGACCCCTTGCCTCACCTGGGTAATTCTGAAAAGTCATCTTGGCTCTGCAGTTCTCCACAGGGCTATTGAGCAAATAAACAAAATAACAAACTGGTGCCCCAGACAAAAAAACAAAATTAGCACTTTTTCCAGTATTTATAATATAAAAATTGGGTCTCCTTCCCTCTCAGTGATTTTCCTAACTAAAACCATAAGCCTCTTCCCCTTTTCCTCAAAAATAGACAACACTGCCTATAAGAAATGTATGGTCACTAGGTAATTGTCAACAAAAGGAAACAAAATGTTTGGTTAGGGGCTTTGAAATATACATGATTTATGTACCAAAATATGTTCCCAAATATAGCAGATGATATGACAACACACCATGGAGAAAATCACCAGTGATCTGATCTGGGGAATGGCACGACCTAGGACAGCACTCACCATGTGCACAGCCAGCCATGCATTCAGAGAACCTGGAGAGGCAGCAGGCAGTCTTTGGAACCCAGTGCATACTCATCATCCTTAACATCATCCTGGGCAGGTCACTTAAACTTCTGAACCTTGGTTTCTTCACGAGGAAAGGAAGCTAACTTGTAAGGATAGTCGACTAAATTAGAATGTTTTTAGCACAGTGCCAGAGAGAATAGGTGTTCAACAAGTGGTAGCTATTACTATTGCTTATGAGTTTTTAGAATGACAACCAGAAAGGTAAAACCTCCATGCAACATTTGTGGATGATTTTCTTGTACAGGTTAAAAAAAGTCTGAATTGAAACTCGGGCTGACTTACAGGAAAATTACTCCCTTTACAAAAGGTTTTAAGGCAGACTTCCTTTAAATAGGGCCCCCTCCGTTGTGCATTTAATATATAATCAGATCCTACTTACTCATGACACTTGCTAATCAAAAGCTATTAATTCTTTTCCATTTCCTACCAAAGCAAATAAAAACTTATCTGCTGGGAGCTTTACTTTTTCTGTTTTGCTTTTCATTTCAAAAGTAATAACATACTCATTAAAGAAATTCAGGATGATAGAAGCAGAAAAAGAAAGTACCCAGAGTCCCATCTCCCAGAAAGAGCCATGGTTAACTATTGATGGATTCCCTTCTGATCACTATTTCCATGCCTAGAGGTTTTTTTGTTTTGTATACATAGTTCTAAGATGTATTCATTTACTGGGGGTGGAGGGGTGAGGCAGAGGGAGACCCCCTGCTGGCAAGGAGCTGGATATGGGCCTTGCTCTCAGGACCCTGAGATCATAACCAGAGCCAAAATCAAGAGTGGGAATGCTAAAGGTAGTCACCCCTTATATACATAGTTTTAATTATATTTGGTTTTAGTAGTAGCTTTTTTAACCTAACATGATAATATAAGCTATTTTTCTCATGCCATGAGTTACTCTTCAGTGTGCCATGTTTCCCTAATAATTTCTCTGTACTTGGAAATATTGCTTTCTGTCTCTCTGTGAAGTAACTGTGATAGTTGCCATCACAATCGTCCTCTAAATCATCACCGTTATTATTAAAACTATTGCTAATATTTAAATTCAAAGACCTCCCACTTCTAGAAGACAGAATATTCATATTCATTTTTATTTTCTTCAGTTTTGCTTTGATAATGAAATCTTCAGTTCATCAGAAATATATTTTAATGTGTGTACAGTAACATAGGTACAAAAAAAAAAACCCAGAACTCTTTTTCAAAGTGCTAACCAACTACCCCCTAAAACATCACTGAATAAATTTTTTCTTACTGATTTACAATGCCTCTTTTATCAAAAGCTACACACACACACACACACACACACACACACACACACACACACTGGTCTTACATGCTTCACTGATCAATCCATATACACATATATTACTTTTTGTCTTTAAAATGTTTTAAATCTGGCAAAACTAGTATCCCTACCCCAATACACACACCCTTCCACTCCTCAAAAATTAGTCTCACACGTCTTTTTTTCGAGATGAATTTCAGAACCACTTGCAGGTTCCTCTCAGAAGAGTTCTGTTAGAATTTTGATGAAAGCTATAATAAACCCACAATTTAACTTAAGAATCACTGGTGCTGGGCAGCCCGGGTGGCTCAGTGATTTAGCGCCCCCAGGGCGTGATCCTGAAGACCAGGGATCGAGTCCCACATCGGGCTCCCTGCATGGAGCCTGCTTCTCCCTCTGCCTGTGTCTGTACCCCTCTCTGTGTATCTCTCATGAATAAATAAATAAAATATTAAAAAAAAAGAATCATTGATATCTTTACAATACTTTTTCTTCCCTTCCAGTACCCAATATTCTATTTATTCACGTCTTCTGTATCTCTCCACAAAATTCTGAAGTTTTCTTCAAATGGGACATCTCCATTTCTCATTAAGGTTATTTCTAGAAATGCTTTTTGTTACTACCATAAATGTTTTCATGGGATTTTAAGTGGTCATTAATTAGATTTAGGATGGCCACTGATTTCTATGTATTTATGCTGAATAAGAACTCCAGAGGCCTCTATGATAGGGCCATAAGGCACCTCCCCCAGTTTCATTCATGCTGCCCACAAAGAAGCACCCTGGCTCAATCAAGCTGGTTTCCTGTCAAGGAAATACACCATGTTCATACCCACCATCCACCCACTTTCACTTGCTCTTCAAGGTTTTGCTCCAACTTAAAAGCTTTTCTGACTACTCTACCCCTAACATCATGTATCCCTTTTCTACACTCCTCCTGCGCTAATAAGTTCTGATATATATAACCCTTTAAGAAAATTAGGAATAATTTTCCTTTTATCAATATTAGAATGTGAATTTTTTTGTACTTCAGAAAAGAGTTAAGAAAAACAAGTGAAATTATATATAACTTTTTACCTTTTTAAGAGATTATAAACTTGAAACAAAGTTGGTTAAAATGTATTATTTGTTTAAAATAGTGATAAACTGAAAGTAGCTCAAATATCTTTCAGTAGGGGTTCAAATAAATAAGTTATATGAAACTATTTTCTCTTCTTTCTTTTCTTTCTTTCCTTCCTTCCTTCCTTCCTTCCTTCCTTCCTTCCTTCCTTCCTTCCTTTCTTTCTCTTTTTCTTTTGAGAGAAGGGGCAAGGGGCAGTGGGAGAGAGAATCCTGAGCAGGCTCTATTCCCAGTGAAGCCCAATATGGGGCTCAATCTCACGACCCTGAGATCATGACTGAGCCAAAACCAAGGGTCGGATGCTTAACTGAGCCATCCAAGCACCCCATGTGAAACTATTTTCAATGACTATACAGCCAAATAAATTGGTGACACAGAAAAATATATATTTATATAAAAAAATGTTCACAATACACTGTTAAGGAAAAAAAAAAGAGGGTCTACGTAACAGCAGTATAGAAAAATTCCCTTTGTTTAATAGGAAAAATGTCTGGAAACTATGTACCAAGATTGTGGTAGGGGTATCTCTGACCAATGGTACTATCTATGAACTTTATTTTCTTCTTTATTCTGTTTAGTGAGCACTTAACTACTTTTATAGTCAGATTTTAAATTAATTAGTGAACTTCAAAAACATATCCTGCTGATAGCAGTCCATTCTAAAAGTACAGAACCACTATTAAATCAAATGCACTTGTAGAGAGAAACATACCAATTGCCAGCTTTGAAGAACAAACTCATTTCCTCATCTAGGTGAAAAATTATGAGTATACAGGAACTCAAGGGGAATAACACAAGACATTGAGCAGTCGTCACTGCAAAAAGCATTTTAAGATATATCCTAGGACTTTTAGAAAGAAGAGTACTGAATCCTGGAACCATCTTGTTGAAAGATCCTTAAGGATTATCTAGCCAAAGCTGGAGAATAAGGGGAAAAAAAAAAAAGAAAGTAGAAAAGAGGTTAGGTGAGTTCTCAAAGATCACATAGGTAATAAATGACAAAGTCCAAAAATATTTAGAATTCAAAAACTATGCTTTGTATTCCTTTCTCAATTCTGGAGTCAAGGTACTCTGAAATGGTCACTTTTTTTTTTTAAAAAGACTATATTTATATATTTGAGAAAGTATAGAGTGAGTGTGAGAGAAAGAGAGAGAGAGAGAGAGAGAGAGCGCGCGCGTGCGCGCAAGCATGAAGAGGGGAGGAGAACAGGGAGAGGTATAGGAAGAAGCAGACTCCCTGCTGAGCAGGGAGCCTGATGTGGGGCTTGATCCCAGGAACCTGGGATCATGACCTGAGCTGAAGGCAGATGCTTAACCCATTGAGCTACTCAGGCACCCTGGCAGTCTGTCACTTCTATTTAGACTGTAAAAGGCAAATGCTCATTTACCAGGCTTTTCTTAACATCTAAAAAGTGAACAGGAATGTGTACAACGGTATGAAATGAAAAGATATGCTCTCTTAAGTATAGCTTATGTGCTGTAACAGAGAGCTTTGACAAATAGCCATACAGTAGATTGTGACAAGGAGGAGCCAGCAAACTCTAATATTTACACACTTTGAGAACCTGAAAGTCAGGAAGAAAAAAAGTACTACTGAATTTAAAAGTACAACTGTGGGCAGCCCAGGTGGCTCAGCAGTTTAGCGCCTGCCTTTAGCCCAAGGTGTGATCCTGGAAACCCGGGATCGAGTCCCACATCGGGCTCCCTGCGTGGTGCCTGCTTCTCCCTCTGCCTGTGTCTCTGCCTCTCTCTCACTCTCTCTCTCTGTGTCTCTCATGAATAAATAAAATCTTTTTTAAAAAATAAATAAAAGTACAACTGTGCTGCAAGCTTTTCATATCTGAGTTATAGAAGGTCATTCAACACATCATTCTTTCATTCCTCTGGTTTATTCGCTTTCTTTTAGGTGGGTTCTAAAGGGGCATCTTATTTATTTTCTTTATTCATGAAAGACACAAAGAGAGAGAGGCAGACACAAGCAGAGGGAGAAGCAGGCTCCACGCAGGGAGCCCGATGTGGGACTCGATCCCGGGACTCCAGGATTACGCCCTGGGCTGAAGGCAGGCGCTAAACCACTGAGCCACCCAGGCATCCCAAGGGGCCTCTTGTTAAGTTAATTTTAAACTTAGTGTGTCGTAAACAGAATAAGTTGTCTAGGGATCCCTGGGTGGCGCAGCGGTTTAGCACCTGTCTTTGGCCCAGGGCGTGATCCTGGAGACCCGGGATCGAATCCCACGTCGGGCTCCCGGTGCATGGAGCCTGCTTCTTCCTCTGCCTATGTCTCTGCCTCTCTCTCTCTCTCTCATTCTGTGTGACTATCATAAATAAATTAAAAAATTAAAAAAAAAAGAATAAGTTGTCTATATACAAGCCATAATTAACCACTGTAGACATCACTGATACTTTGCCCACCAGAGGGAGCCCATATGGATTTCCATGTAACAAGAAACTTCAAACATCAAGTTTGTATGAATTCTATTATTCGAATCATATTATTCATAGTATCAATATTGTAAAAATCACTTAATAATATTGTATTTCTATCCTCCCCAAAAGATAAAAGTTACATGAGATCAGGTATGTAAAGTCATTTAATAGCATTCCTAACCTGTAGCAGAAGCCCCAAAGTGATTGATTTTCCAAAATTTATATTCTCTTGAGTACTAATTACACTGCTCGAAATAAATGAACAAACTTACTTCTATACAAGTTGATGTGAGTTTGGTTGATATCTGTCCCAATAGATGGTTCTACCCTCAATATGTTGACAAATCTGGTTCTCAAGCCTGTAAGACAGCCAGATCCTGGAGAGGAAATACTCATTAAAAATGTTATCCTCGGGGGACTCATTTCAGCAGCCTTGTCCTAGTAGGTGATACACTGAACTGTTGGTGACCCGCCAACTAGAAACTGAGGAAAGAGAGAACTGTTTGACCCATTCTAGATGTTTCTTGGCATGAAGGAGAAAACCACCTATCCCTGAGAACCATGCCTCTGTAGTATGTGATACAATCATCACCACCAAGATGAGTCTCGAAATGAAGAAAGCACAACTGAGGGGAACTCTGCACAAGAACCTGGCATCGAAAGGAGCCCCACTGAGTCTCTATCCTCATCTGCAATCTGGTAAGTCTGACACTTTCTTCCACCTCTCACCATCACAAGCCCCAGGCTAGTGTTTGCCAGATATAAGTCCCATTGCACATCTCCATGCAGTTGGCTGGGCATATGTCCCAGGTGCCTATTTTGTAGACTCAATGTGGTGTCCAAGATAGAAATATGACAAAGTGGGAGGACCCCACTGGGTTCCAGCTATAGTCTCCAATTCAGGTTTACCAGAAAGCATTGCCATTGGGGACTTATCCAACACTTGCTGTCTTAATAAAACACCGATGTCCGTCAGGTTCCTTGGATATATTCTCTACTGCTTAGAATAGAAGGCGGCATGAGTAACTGGCATTCTAACTTTGAAAAAATTTATTGTAATGTGTTACCATTTAACTTCTCAACCAAAAAGCTGGGAATTATTCTACTTCTTCCTCTAGCCCCACTCATTACTGCCTCCTACACAACTACTTTATCTATCCACGTCTATCCGACTCTACTACCACCAGCTCACCGCCTTCTCCTGACTACAACAGCCTCCTCGTTAGCTCTTTTGGGCAGCCCTGGTATGCTCCAAACCCATCCTCAATATTGCTGATTATTTTAAAACACAGATATGATCCTTTCAAGCTTCTGCTTACATAGACCAGAGCCCAAAATCCAAGCTCTGTAGCATTGCTGACAGTGCTCTCACTCAAAGGGGTGGCAAATCTTCCCTCTAAAGGACCAAAAAGAAAATATTTTAGGCTTTGCAGGCCTCTAAACACTACAACTCTGCCAGGATAACACAAAAGCATCCGCAGCCTATACCTACACAAATGAGGGCAGTCACATTTCAATAAAACCTCATTTACAAAAACAGGCAGCAGGTCAGGTCAGACTTGACCTCTGGGCCAAACTGGCCCACCTGCTCTAACCAGTCATGCAAAGGCCTCTCTCCTGGCATCTGACCCTCACCAAGTTCTGGTCCAGAAAAGGGCTCATCCGCCACAGTCCTACCTTGACTCCATCACCCTGCTGTCATGCATCAGGGCCTCTGTTCACAATCTTCCCTCTGCTAGGAATGTCATTTATCACCTTTCCTTTGTCTGGTGACACAGTTCTTGTCCTTCAAGGTCCAGGATGACCTTCCACTGACTCCCTCAAGGAAATTTATGCTTTATTTGTATTTCCAAGAGCTGAGACATATGTCTTATAGCTTCTTGTGTCCTCACAATGCCAGGCACATATTGGTTGTTCAATGCTCTTAGGATGATGGAATCAATGAATTCTTAAATAAACAGAATTTCAAAAGCTGGAGTCCTCATAAGTTCTGGAAAAAAACCTCAGAAGTGCAAACTATATAGAGGGCTGTTAATACCACAGAAGTCTCTAGCACTGAGTTCTGCCTACAGTACACAGTAAGATCCATAAAAACATAGTATTGTGTAGCTAAAAAGAGGCCTTGGAGAACATTAATGTAGTGGTTTTTAACATGTGTGTCACTGAGGTCTATGTTTGATGTCCAAGGAACTTCTCAAAGAGAAAGGGGGAAGGGTGACGGAGGGACAGACTGGCTAATGAACATCTCTCTTTCCAGCCCCCGCACTCCAGCCTTAGCCAAAGCTGCTTATTTTATTTGCAATAAGGTCTCTGTACTGAATAAGAAAAAATCTAAATGATTCAACAAACTCATGCTGTTTGCAGACTGCATCCTAAACCTACACTGTTTCCTGATCTATTCCTGTCCCATGTGGGTCAATCTCCAGCTTCTCACTGACACCTGGCCCCTGATGCCTAATACTGCTTCTTAGAAGCATGCTCCCTCAACTGAAATCCCCAGTTTAGGAAGTATTATACTCAATCCTTGGAATTAAGATTTATTTCCAGCTACTCTGGATAATAATCCAGGTGGTCCCTCCCAGTTCAACTTCTGGATCCCTACACTGGCACATAATGTCAATTATGTGATTTCAAAGGAATCAAGGAGGACCTGGGGAATCAATGCTAAGAAGATTATTAATGCCACTCATAGTTGTCAATTCAAAAGTTGTTACCATCTATGTGTCTGCTTCTCCTCTAGACTAAACTTCTTGAGGTAGGAACTGAATCTTAATAATATAATAAAACATACTATTTAATGTTTACCCCAGATACTGGATTAAGTATAAACATATATTGTGTAGTATTAAGGAATCATATTAGGATCACACATTTCTAGAACTGGAAGGAGCCTTGCACAGAGATCAACTAGCTCCAAAACTGAAAGCAAAGTACCATAGCTGATTAACACTTATTCATTAGTTCAAGAAATATTTATCAACTATCTAGGTCCCTTGCACTGTCTAAAACCTATGGATTCAGGGGTAGACAACACAAAGTCTTTGTCTTCACAAAGCACATATTCCAGTGGATACACAACAAATAAATGGATACACAATATGCCAGATAATGAAAAGAATAAAGCAGGATGAGGGACAGGAAAAGGATGCTACTTTATACAGGGCAGCCACGGAAGGTCTCACTGAGGGAACATTTGAGCAGAGACCTGAAGATCAAACCACAAGGAATCTGGAAGAGAAGTGTCTCACATAGAGGGAATGACAAAGGAGCTAAGGTAGGAACCCATCCGTTCACGTGAGAAAAGCAAAGGGGCAGGGCAGCTGGAACAGAGTAAGCAAAAGGAAGGTGACAGGAGGTGAGGTCAGACAGGGAGCAAAGACCAGAGCATGTGGTTTTGGGCCACTATAAGAACTCTGAATTGGGGACACTTGGGTGGCTCAGCGGTTTGGCGCCTGCCTTCGGCCCAGGGCGTGATCCTGGAGTCCCAGGATCAAGTCCCGCGTCAGGCTCCTTGCATGGAGCTTGCTTCTCCCTCTGCCTGTGTCTCTGCCTCTCTCTCGCGTGCGTTCTCTCTCTCTCTCTGTCTTTCATGAATAAATGAATAAAAATCTTTAAAAAAAAGAAAAAAGAACTTTGAACTTTAGCCAGAAACTCAAAATAGACATTCAGCTTTCATAAAAGCACTCTGTAATAAGCAAAGAAAACTTCATCTGTGTGCCTTATCTGAAAATAGGATTTCCAGAGCCCAGGGTCACTATCACCGGATAGGGAATAAGCATCTTTGTTTTATAAGAAATCACTCTAGTTCCATAGTCTAAGCTCTCAGTGTGACCAGAGTGGAAACTGAGGCCCAGAGAGATTCTGTGGCCTGTGGCTTCGTGACAGGCTGTGCACTACAGCACAAGTTTCCTGATAGTCTGTTCAGAGCTCCTGCCGCTCTGGGCCCAGCCTGGCTGCTCACAGTGTCTTGGTTTCCCACATGGTGCTCTCCCTGGCCCCGGCAACCTCTATAAAGCAATAAGAAAACAAAGAACTAACACCATAAGGCACCTCCACGCAGACTCCCACACCGAAAGCCTGTCACTACAAATTTTCAGAATTCTAGTTTTCCCTTCCCCACAGAGCTGAAGACAACCAGGCAGCCAAGGAGAAGGCAGGCTAGGCCCTGTGCCAGGCTCTGTGAGGAACATTTCAGTTGGCATTGCCTGCCTGCCTTTACTGCCTACTCCTCCACAGAGCATTCCCTCCTCCAAGGTCCTAGGGAGGTGACAATCATCGTATCCAACCCACATCTGGAAACATGTTGGGGTGGACACAGGACTTGGCCCTATGAGGAACCTTATCCTCCTAAGGCCATCATGCAGGGGCAGGATCCAAGTAGAGCCAACTAGAGTCCTCTTCTGGGTTTTATGGATAAGAGCTAGAGAAGGAAGCTCTATCCCCCCATTTCCCAGTTTCATGAGCCAACACAGTCCCATTTTGCTCAGGTTAGTTTACATTAGGTTACTGTTACTTGCAACCCAAAGAACTCATACTCCTGTAGGCACATTCATACTTTTGTCATTTCATCTGTATAGCCTTTTAAGACTGTTATTATTCTATGTTAGAAGTGAGGAAACAGTTCAATAACTTGCCCAAGTCCAATATGGTAAGTACAGGGCATTCAAATTCATACAGTAAAAAGCATTCAAACTCAGGTCCTTCTGTTCTAAACCCATTCAGTATCCATATTCACTCAAGAGGAAACTCACTGCCATTCAAAAGCCAAAGAATTTCTGGTTTAAAATTATAGTGGAAATTTAAGGTAGGAGGATGTAGTATGAGAAATAAACAGCCCTAACTAGGGTCAAAGGACCTGGCTTCTCCCTCTGGCTCTGTCCTGTGACTCAGCTATTAAGACTCTGAGCAAGTCATTTCACCTACCTGAATGTTTTCCTATCTACAAAATGAGAAGCCTGAACAACATGAGCTTGAGATCCTTTTAAGTACTTAACAAAAAAAGTCCATGGTTCTGCTTTAAGCATGCAGATCTGTTTTTACTCTATGGCAGGCAGGATGTCAAGCAGATTTCAACTTGACAGGCCCAATAAATGGCTGCCTAGACCACAAATGCTGCAAAGGACTCTGAGGAAATTAGATCTAGGAAAATTAGCACTGACTTCCATTGTCATGGGAAGAAAAGAGAGGAACAGCTGCATGCCTGCCACATATCTATCATTGCTGATTAAGAGCTTCACCTTCGCAGAGGAATGCTGTGCTCTGTACTGCACGGGATTTTCACCAGTTCCTTTGTGCACTTCCTTGGTTCCCCTTTGCAAGAAAGGATGGAAAATACAGGAAAGCTAAATGGTTTGGGGAATACGGCTGAGAGCCACTGATGAAAATGTCTGAATGGCCTACATGGGGTGAAGGGAACAATAACAATCAGTGTGGTTCTCTAACATACATAGTCTCCGAAGATGCTGATAATTAGCCTACGAGTTCAGTAGGATATGATCACGCCCATGTGACAGAAGTGGAAAATGAGACTCAGGTAAGAGGACCTGCCCAAGTTACCCACTTCTAGGTAGCAGAGCCCAGATCTGAATCCATGTCTTTTTTTTTTTTTTTTTTTTAAGATTTCATGTATTCATTCATGAGAGACACACAGAGAGGCAGAGACAGAGGCAGAGGGAGAAGCAGGCTCCGTGCAGGGAGTCCGACCTGGGACTGGATACTGGGTCTCCAGTATCAGGCCCTGGGCTGAAAGCGGTGCTAAACCACTGAGCCACCCGGGCTGCCCTGAGTCCATGTCTTTTATATTCGAGTCCCCAGGCTCTGCCTACTCCCAAGGTCCCCATTCACCTCACAGTCTAAATGAGTTAACTAATCAAGTTCCCATTGCAAAAAGGCATATTTTTCAGATACAGTAAGCTCCTCATCCCAAGAGAGGAACCATTGTTACTGTTTGTAATGTAACGGGTACACCTGCACTGAATACACATGAATTCAGCAAAATTGAGCATAAAAGTTAAAATATTTAAAGAAATGACACCAAAGAAACCAACCTATGAGGGAAAATTAAAAATCTAGTTTCAACACAGTTTTATTAATCTTAATAAAACCTCTACAACAATTCAGTGAGATGAAACACTGACATCAGGAATATGCTTTGTCCAAACTAAGGAATGAGAAGAACTAGAATTGAATTAGGTAATGTGTGTCCTAGAAATGACAGAGCCTCAGGGAATATATCCAAGCAAAGGCCTATAACCTGCTACATTTCCTTAGGTCTAATGACCAGAACTAACCCCGAACCAGACTCTGTGCTCCTAGTACTGGCCAGACTTTTATGAAAAGAAATCCAGGCCAATAACAGATTCAGCCAGCATTCTGACACATGTGATCATGGCAAGAGTACAGGCCACCCCTCGCCAGCTCTATACTAAATTTTCGGGGGAGAGGGGTATGTGGAGAGAATGGTTGCAAGAACAGGAAGTAATACACAAAGTAATTACAACATTAAATCAAAATTTCTCAAAAGGCGGCATGTTTTCCCTATGTCAGGAGGGGCAGTGGTCCTAAACAATGCAGCCTATGTCCCTACTCAACAGACTCTCCAAGCCTTAGCATGTACCCACATCATCAAATATCAGAATTGGAATCTTCAATGGCCTGCCATCTAACCCTCTGGCTAAAGCGCAAAGTTCTCAAACATCTCTGCCAAGCAGTCATCCCTGTTTAATTACCTCCAATGATAGGAAACTCAGCACCCCAAGGTTCAGTTAGTGCCCCTGAAGCTCACTGATTCAAAAGCCTAAAGCACATTCTTAACACTCAGGGAAAAGCCTAAGGCTTAAACTTCCACACAGCTTGCCATCCCAGTTACGCTTCTTGTCTCTACCACTTGCATATCCCCCACTCCAGAACAGGACCCAAAATGAGCACAGTGCTAATAAATCAGTGATTTCAGAGTTAGAAAGGGACCTCCCAAAACCAAAACTGTAACCTTCACATCCCACAATTCCACAGGAGGAACCTCAGGAAAAGCCTGGGCCAAACTAGCGGCAGGTGGAGGGGGAATGTCCTAGTTTCCTTTCCTCTCATTTCATCCTGAGAAGCTCCTCCTTTGATCTGCTATAAATAGGGTCTCAATGCAGTTTAAGAGTCTTCTGCTGTTTGAAGGGGAAAAAAAGAGAACACTTAAATAAAGTAAGGCCATAAAACTTGCCTAATAACATCATACAGCTAATAGTTGCAGGGTGAAGACAACAACCTGGTCTCTTGACCACATAACATCCATCTGCTTGCAGACAGCAAAGCTCTCCCACATTCCAGCCACACTCCCATGCTTATCGAAACACTTCAGTAACACTGCAAAGTGGCATATTTATCATTACTTGAAATGGTTCAGAAAACATAAGTTCCTCCAAAAAAAATCTTAAACACCATTACTAATTTGTTTGCAATTTAACTGGCAGACATGCACGGAGTATACATAAATTGAGCATAAAAGTGATCCATTTCATGCACACCCTTCTCTAAGGCCAAGATGCCTTGCTCCACCCTCTCTGCACTGGAATCAACTACTTCTCTTTTTTTAAAAAAAAAAAAAAGATTTTATTTATTTATTCATGAGAGACACAGAGAGAGAGAGAGAGAGAGAGGGGGGGGGGGGCAGAGACACAGGCAGAGGCAGGAGCAGGCTCCACGCAGGGAGCCTGATGTGGGACTTGGTCCTGGGACCCCAGGATCATGCCCTGGGCCAAAGGCACTAAACCACTGAGCCACCCAGGCATCTCTCAACTACTCCTCTTTTAAGATTTGTCTCAGGCATCATTGCCTCTGAAAGGCTTTTCTTGGCCCTCAGAACTGACCACATTCACCTGTGTACCCGAAACGCTGTATAGGAGACTGTATGGTAACTTTTGATAGTAACTTTTGTTACTATCTCTCTCACCATTCCTTTTCTTTCTTTTTTTTTTTCTTAAGATGTTATTTATTTATTTATGAGAGACACAGAAAGAGGCAGAGACACAGGCAGAGGGAGAAGCCCGCTCCCTGCAGGACCCTCGGGAGGGCTTGCTTCGGCAGTGCATATACTAAAACCAGGACCCCAGGGATCACCACCTGAGCCAAAGGCAGATGTTCAACCACTGAGCCACCCAGGTGCCCCTCCACCAATCCTTTTAAATCCTGTGTTATTCTGGGGCAGCCCGGGTGGCTCAGTGGTTTAGCGCCGCCTTCGGCCCAGGGTGTGATCCTGGAGATCCGGGATTGAGTCCCACGTCAAGCTCCCTGCATGGAGCCTGCTTCTCCCTCTGCCTGTGTCTCTGCCTCTCTGTGTGTGTGTGTGTGTGTGTGTGTGTGTGTCTATCATGAATAAATAAATAAAATATTTAAAAAAAAAAAAAGTTCAAAACATCCTGTGTTATTCTAACAAGGTGCTAGACAATGTTCATTGATGGACTGAATGTCTTCAGCTGGCCCAGTCCCCAGGATAGAGGGTAGGGTACCGTGGCACACCCTCTGCAAACTGCCACACCTTACTTCACGCATACAAACAGTCATTTAAAACTACCTGAATGCCTACAAAGTACCAGGCACTGGCCTGCATGCCAAAGAGAAGTGGATCTGCCACAAAATTAACAAGAGTCTAAGTTTCAGGGCCGCCCCTCACTTGTCCCTTCCAAAGCTCTGAACCTCTTCTTGTGATTCTAGGTTTCCTCTTCTTAAAAAGCACAGAGAGAACCGGATAAAGCTTCAAGCTTTATCAAATACTAGATCCACCCTGGGGCCGAGGATACAAAGGTGAACAAGACAAACATTCTCTCCCTTCAGTGGGGAAGACGGCCCGGCCGACCTGCGCGTTCGCTCATTCATTCAAAACACAGCCCGTGGCAGAGCTAGGGGTCGGGCACCGGCGCCGCTCGCTGCTCTCCTGAACCAAAGCCTCCTGTGTTCAGGGAATGGAAAAGCAGGTTGGAGGCCTGTAACACGCGGCGACCGAGGAAGACGGTCCGAAACCGGCCTCGGCACCTGCGGATCCCGGCAGGAGCCCCGAAACCGCGGCAGGAGGCGGGCGAGCGGAAGGGAGGGGTCAGTGAACGTCACCTTTGCTCCCGTGGAGCCAGGACCGGGGGAAGGCGGAGGGAGACCAGCCCAGGGGCCCCGCCGTCTCGGCCGTGACAGAGAAAGCAAAGGCCTGCGGGGGGAGTTTCTAGTCTGCGGTGACGGCGACCTCACTACCGCGCCAAGCAGCCCAAGGACGTGGCGGACGAGTTCCCGTTCCCCGAAACAAGGCTGTTCCTTTCCCAAGACAGCGGGCGACTCCCCGGGACCACCCCGGGCCACTGCGCCCTCCGAGCTCTGCCGCCCCGCGCTGGTGACGGGGTCCGCCGTTTCCATAGCAACCAGCTCCGCTCACCACTTCCCGCGCCCGGCTGGAGAAGTCGCCCTTGGGCCGGGGGCTCCGGCGGAACAGCTCGTCGCGGCTGCCATCGACCCCGCCGCCGCCGCCCACCGCCACTCCTAGCGCTTTGTTGCGCGTCTTCACCGTCTTGACGCTGGCCCGGAACAGCAGCGTGATATCCACCGCCATGGCGACCCACACCCCCCTCCCGGCCCCCTTCCCGGCCGGCCCACGTCAGCAGCTTGCGACCGCGGCGGCGTGCGTCCGACCGCGGGAGGACCGTTCCGGCTTCCGCACGCCCCCCCCACCCCACCCCCCCACGCCAACGCGACGCGAGAAGAAAGGTTCCGGCCTCCGCGGGGCGACCCGGGCGACAGGAGAAAGGTTCCGGCCTCAGCCTCTTTCTCCTTCCGGCAAGCCTCGGAGGGCCCGGCCTCGGGGAGGGGTCGTCCTTGCCGGGGGGGGGGGGCGTGCGGACCCGCGGAGCGGGAGGATCCGGAAGCCAGCAGGCGGCCTCCCCCCGGGGCTCCCCCCGTGACCCGGCGCCGGGAGCGGCAGTGCGGGGCGCTGGAGGTGACCCCTGACCTCAAGGACTCCCGCCGGCTGGACTGAGGCACGTGGGCGGCGCCCCCCTGGCTGCACCCAGCGCTGGGGCGCACAGGTGTGCAAGGCGGCCTGCCGCCCCCTGGGCTGCACCACCGAGGCAGCACCTTCCGCGGTGCTGTTGTGACAGGTGAAGGTAACACGTGCGGTTTTGGCGTTGCTTGGCTCCCAGGGGCCAGCGGCAGTTACAGCCGGGAATGGGAGCGCTCCTTCCGGAGGCTATTTGCGGTGGGGACGAGCGCTACCGGGGAGGTGTCCCCCCAGACGGCGGATCTGAAAGGTGAGGATGCACACCGGCGCACAAGAGTGTCCCCAGGCCCATCCTGGATGTTGGGTTCTCCTTTTTTTTTTTTTTTTTTTTAAGATTTTATTTATTTATTCATGAGAGAGACAGAAGCAGGCTCCCTGCTAGTTGCCCAGTGGGGGACTCGATCCCAGGACCCCGGGATCACAACCTGAGCCAAAGGCAGCCCCGCGACCAATGGGGCACCCAGGTGCTCCTGATGTTGGGTTCTTAGAGACCGACCCCCCCCCCCCCAAATTGTAGTAATTTAACTGCAGGTCAGCCAATGAATTCTTTTTACATTTCAACCCAAGGCTCCAATTTATAATCCACCTACTCCTTGCTTTGTTTTCCTTTTCAAAGAGGATGCGCGACGACAATGCATTAAAACAGTGCTGGTGGAAGCCGGGTAAGCAAGACAGAAATTAACTTCCAGACACCAAGATGCTCTCTGCCTTCCACTGTCCTTTTCCCACAAGTTGTACACGGTCGAGTTTTCTGGGAGCCTGAGTCTTCCGGGAGCCGAGCGACTTGTGACATTGCAAATACGCCGAATGCAGAACAGCTGTCTTCCATTAAGCCAGACTTTAAAGAGGTTTGCAAAAAAATGTAAAACGTGCCATTCGCACTAGGTTTGTTTCTGAGATTTTTTTTTCCCCCCGCCACGAGAGGATCTCATTTATGTTAATAAGTAATGGAATTCTTTTTGTTTTTTAAACGAATATTTTAGGTTTGGGTTTTAATTTCTGATATGGCGAATATCAATAGAGGAAACCCATATATACAAAGTTTGCTTAGGGTTCTCAACTATTTTTAAGAGTGTAAAGGAGTTCGGAGGCCAGTAGTATGATAAATAGATGTCATATGTACCTGAAAGGAGGAGGGAAAATGTTATTTAAAACCCAAACCGTAGTCACTTCAGCCTTCCTGTACAAGGAAAATAAGCTTTCTTACACCCACGTAGTAAGAGAAAATGAGAAAGAAATTACTACTCTCTGCCAGTGATTCTGTATTGCATAAATGGCCCTTTGTTTTATGGAGACATTAATGAATCTTTGGCTATGCAAAGGCAAGCCTGGGGCAGAGTGGAAGGAAAGAGAATTAAATCTCTCTGCATAATAAAGTGAACGGGATTGAATTAGGGGAAAGCTGGGGAAACCAGAATCCTAGAGGGAGGCCAGGAAAGGAAAAAGTAGCTGCTTGGGAAAGGTTTTCCAGTGGGAGGGGGCTGAGCTATACTAGACCTTCAGAGACCAGTAGTGCCTTGTATGAGTCTTGTGTTGGGGGCAGTTGATTTTGGGGGGTAAAAAGGTGGGGACAAAGGTCTAAGTTTTCTGTCTGCATCTGCAAGAGCAAAGAAGACTAGAGATGACACCCAAGTGAGCTCAAAACATCAGGCACTAAAACCACAAGTGACTACAAGTGCATAAAATTAGTAGAAAAGTCACAGAGATCTTGAGGAGGCTTTCAGGCTTCCCACAGACCCCGGACTATGATATTTCACTGGGGTTTTTTGGTTTTGGTGTTTGGGGGTTTTTTGCTCTTTTAACCTCAAAGAGCAAAATGACTTCAGGTTGATAATAGCTATTTAAAACCCCATAAACCTGAGAGGCACTGTGGCGAAGAAGGAGGAACAGAATGTCATGGGAATGAGCTACAAACTGTCCAGTTTGATGTAATGCATACATTATGTTTCATAGGCAATAATGTTTCATTCATTAGGCCAGGTGTTTTTCTCTTTAAAAAGCAAAAAAAAAAAAAAAAAAAAAAAAATCAAATAAGACATATTAGAGTCCCTGAATGTAGCTCCCTAGAACAGCACAGTCCATGCAATCAGGATAGATGTAGACATTTTAGAATCATTTGGGGACTCATAGAAGTCATTAAATGCAGCCTCCATCAAATAGAGGATATATTGCACATCCAAATGCTCAGCCCATGACAGACATGCTGTGTGTGAGAAAAAAAAAATCTGGTTGTTAGCCACTGAGATTTTTGTCATTGTTACATCCTCTAGAGAGGTTGGTTTTATAGCCCCACTAAGTGAGGAAAGATGGTAAGTAGGCATTTGTTGTATGGAGCATGAATTCTTGCAGGACAGTGTAGGGAGACCAGAGTTTTTGGGTCCATGGGATCATGGACCTGCCACAATAATATAGTAACTGAAGACCCTCTGTGGAAGTTTGTTTTATTATTTGTCTCATATTCATGGCCCCTCTCTAGGAAAGGATAATAGTTCCTTGACCTATTGATGACTATTTTGGCCAGGTAATTCTTCCCCATGAAAAGTGACATGTTACAAATTTAGGAGATAACGTGTGGTTCACTGTGCTCCCTTCCCTGTGCCATGACAATCCATAGTGTTCCAGTGTTTCATGAGGCTAGGTCCCTGAGTAAAGATGACGTGGAGCACAGCCAATCAAGGATGTATGCTGGCATTAAGTCAGCCTTTGTTCTTACTGTCTATGGAGATTTGTGGCTTGTTGTTACTGTAGCAAATTAGCCTATTCTGATTGATACAACCCATCTCCAGATATCTGCCCAAACAAGTCTACTGAATGCATTTTCTTCACTTACCTTCATTACAATGTTGTCTCCCAGTGGGTAAAGTGTGGAGAGGAAGGACTATTAGTTCACATCTAGGTCTAATCAAAAGGGTTAGAGTAACAGAGGCCCTGGAGGATAGACCCAGCCATGGTTCTCCTGAAAGAGGAGAGGACTTGGAGAACATATATTCAAATTAGGAAGTGAACTTTAAAAGAAATTTTTTTTCTTTATTTATTTATGATAGTCACACAGAGAGAGAGAGAGAGGCAGAGACACAGGCAGAGAGAGAAGCAGGCTCCCTGCACCGGGAGCCCGACGTGGGATTCGATCCCGGGTCTCCAGGATCGCGCCTTGGGCCAAAGGCAGGCACCAAACTGCTGCGCCACCCAGGGATCCCTAAAAGAAATTTCTTGAAAAAAAATTTTTCTCATAGGCTTTAGAAAGGACCATGACTGTAAGGATGGGAAGCTCAAAGAATAAACTTTTGTTCTTAAGAAGGAATGTATCTAAAAAAAAAAAAAATCAGGGTGATGGAGAAGATGGAACCCTTGTATGGTGCTGTTGGGAATGTAAATTGGTGGAACCACTATGGAAAACAGTATGGAGGTTCCTCAAAAAATTAAAAATAGAACTACCAAAAATAAAAAAAATAAAATAATAATAATAATAAAAATAGAACTACCATAAAGGAGCTTGGGTGGCTCAGTCGCTTAACATCCAACTCTTGGTTTTGGCTCAGGTCATGATCTCAGGGTCTTGGGATCAAGTCCAGCGTCAGGCTCTGCTCTCAGCATGGAGTCTCTTGAAGATTATCTCCCTTACCCTCTCTCTCTGCTCCATCTCCTGCTCACTCACTCTCTTTCTAAAATAAATAAAATCTCAGAAAGGGGGAGGCCAGCACCTGGATGGCACAGTCTGTTACGTGTCGGGTACCCTGCTCAGCGGGGAGTCTGCTTCTCCCTCTTCCTCTGCGCAACCCACTGCCCCACGCATGATCTCATTATCTCTTTCTCTCAAATAATTAAATAAAATCTTAAAAAAAAAACAAAAAGAACTACCATATAATCCAGCAGTCCCATTTCTGGGTATATATCCAAAAGAATTGAAATCAGGAGCTCAAAGAGAGAGCTGTACTTCCATATTCATAGCAGCATTATTTACAAGTAGCCCAGACTTGGAAGCAACCTAAATGGCCATTGACAAATGAATGGATTAAAAATTGTAGTATATATGTATAGTGGAATATTATTCATCCTTAAACAAGAAGGACAACCTGCAATATGCAAGAACGTGGATGAATCTGGAGGACATCATACTGTGTGAAATGAGCCATTTGCAGGACAAATACTGCATGATTCGACTTATATGAAGTATCTAAAATAGTCAAAAAGGAGAGAGTAGAATAATGGTTGCCAAGGGCAAGGAAGTTGGGAGTGAGGAGTTGCTGGCTGATGGATATAAAGTTTCAGTTAAGCAAAATGAATGTACAAAATTGTGCCTAAGGCTAACAATACTGTGTTTACACTTAAGAATCTGTTAAGAGGATAAATCTCATGCTAAGTCTTCTTACCACAATAAAATGAACATTTTTTTCTTCCAGAAGTTCTCTGTCATGAGCATGCTATTAAGGCACACACACGAGTTATGTCTTTCTACAATGCCAGCTTTATTTCATCATAAAGCAGTTCAGGATTCCAAACTCAGTGGCATTTCACCATGTGTTTCGCTTGGCTTCTTAAACGTCACACAACATACAAGATAGAACAGGGGTAGGAAGTTAGACCGTAAGCGTGCCGTAGAATGAGGCCTCCGTCTGGTCCAGGTCAGCTGGCCTCAGTTACTGTATTATGTCCCAGCAGTGAAGGATCTCTGTTATTTTCAGAGATCAGTAGGGCAGAGCCTTCTGGGGCAGTTGCCTTTTTGAAGTGGTCAGACATAGAGGGGTCAGTGTCTGAGGAGTCTGACAGTTTGCTGCAAAAATCCTCTCTTTTAAAAGGGATTTAATCAGTCTTGGGCCTTTGCAGACCTCCTCTGTGTCTCCTGGTTATCAATTCTGAGTGTGTCAACAGCTGGTGCTGTTCTCGGCCATATCTGGTACTGGCAATGCCCTAGGCTGCTTGCATCATTGCTTGACACAGGCCCCTGCTTGACACAAGTGACTCCATCTTGCTCTCTACACTCTTCCAGGAGAAAAAAAGGGGGAGGGGGCAGGAGGAAAACAGAGCTGTTGTGGCCCAGCGGTTCCAGGGGCTACCTTGGTCCCTCCACTCCCCCACCAGAGTATATAAAAGAGGAGTGGCCACATTCTTCATTCCTACCCAATTACTGACTTGGGTTCTGAGCCCCTTGTCCTGACCTACTGGCCTATTTCCTCCTACTTTCTATCAATCCTCACCCTGTGATGAGCTAAATGTTGGCCTCCAAGAGATAGGTCCACATCCTAATTTTTAGAACCCCTGAATTTTACATTATCTGGAAAAAAGATCTTTGCAGGTGTCATTGAGGATTTGAGATGAGGATATCATCCTAAATTATTCAGGCCAGCCCCAAACCTAACAACAAGTGTCCTTATAAGAGACACACACACAAAAATGGAGGCAGAGATATGAGGCAGCCACAAGCCCTGGAATGCTGACTGCCATCAGAAGCTGGAAGGCTCAAAGAAGGACTCTCCCCCTACAGCTTCTTGGGGAGCTTGGCCCTGCTGACACCTTGATTTTGGACTTCTACCCTCCAGAACTGTGAGAAATAAACTTCTATTGCTATAAACCGCAAAGTTTATGGTAATTTGTTATTGCAGCCACAGGATATACCCTGACTACTTCCTCCTGTCCTTTATTACCCGTTCTCTGAGCCTTTCCCCTTCGATTTGATCCTCTTGGTTCTAAGTCACTGTTTGGATGCTTCAGATACTGTGCATCCATGTCTTTCCTGATGTTAATTGTCTTGCAACTACTTACTTTTGTGCTGTTGCCTCTTCTTTCAACTACCACCGTCCTCCACTCTTGGACAGTAACATCTGCGTGCATGCGCGCGCACACACACACCCACGGAGGGCTGGAGGCCAAAACGAACTGAATTTGACCAAAACAACACCCACAAGTTTCCTCATGCTAAATTTGCAGTGAAATGGGTGCCCAACGGGTCCTCGGGTTGGGGCAGATGCTTCACCTTCAATATATGGCACAGAGAAGAAGGTAGATACACTCAACTCATACTTCCAACTTCATACCAGGGAGCTATTTGAATGCAGAATGTGAGAGAGGGCTGGTTTGGAGGATCTAGCAGCAAGCAGCTCAGAACATCTGGAATGTTCATGTTCGGTTCTCAATCTGTGAAAGCATTCAACTTCGAGCAGTTCAAATTAGCGCAGAAAGAGAAAGGGACACTTTCCCACACAGCCATATCAGCTGGCCAGGCTGGGGGTGGGGGGGCGTGGTCAACAAATGACAAGATGCCACCAGAACCCAGTGGTTTGGAAGGACGTCAATCCTAAGAAAGGAGCATATGGCAAAAGAACAAGAACCACTTGATAAGAACAAGAACTGCGCCTGGCACAGAGAGAAGGCAGATAAGGCAGGCTCCCAAAATCCTCTCCCACCACATCCGTGTGACTACATTTCAAGAGACAAGGTTGCAAAGAGTAAAAGGATGGTAGAGCATTTTCTGTCGTTTGAACTTCTGACCAACTTCTCAGATGGTCACCAAGAGGAGCTTGCCTTCTTCAGAAAATTATCTCAGACTAAGTCCTTCTGTTGATTTTTATATAGGAAGATAAGGTGTGTGTGTGTGTGTGTGCCCATATGTGTGTGTAAGGGGGTAGTGAAATACAAGGGTTAACTAAGTGGTTTTCAGTTCATAGTCTTTCTCATCAGCAGCAATGGTCTTGGGAAAGACCCTCTTACCTTCTGAACTCCCAGGAGATTCTCATGGTTTCCTGGTACAAAAAAATCTTCAGGAGTACCAAGCCCTGGGGCACCCAGGTGGCTCAGTGGTTGAGCGTCTGCCTTTGGCTCAGGGCGTGATCTCAGGGTCCTGGGATCGAGTCCCACATCTGGCTCCCTGTAGGGAGCCTGCTTCTCCCTCTGCCTGTGTCTCTGCCTCTGTCTCTGTGTCTCTCATGAATAAATAAATAAAATCTTCAATAAAAAAAAAAGGGAGTACTAAGTCCAGCTGGCAGGGAGGCTGAGCATGACAAACACAACCTGAGAGTCTTTGAAGGCAGTGAGCTCCCTGAGTTAAGACTACTCCATCTGTTTCTTCAGGATGGTCCTGAAGGATCATTGAAGCTGAGAGTCAGTCTGGTTCGGGTTCGCAAGCCTGGACATCAGGCAGAGACAGAGGCCCATGGCCTGCCGAGTATCTAGTGGCTGCTGGTGTGCACTCTCCAGGAAGCACACGGATGTGGACCCCAGTGAGAAAAAGCTTCAGAAGAAAGACTGGGAAGTTGCTGCTCTCTTAACCCTCATTGGTATCTGACCTGTGGCCCCTGGACACTGTAAGGCCTGGACCAGCCTCAGCTATATCACATACTCATTGTTCTCCTCTCTGGACAGTGGTAACTGTGAGTGTTTTAATACCCAAGGAATTTTTATAGGGTACATAAGGGACATTTATCAGACCTCTGAGTTATTTCTAGTTTAAAAAAGGAAGAAGAAGAAGAAATCCAGGGACTAGTTATCAGAGGACAAGTAATAGTTGAAAAGCAAATGTACAAAAAAAAAAGTATATGAGATTTGGAAACTAAAAGACTAGAGTTGTTTGAATTGCAGCTACCCTACTCACGAGCTGTGTGATTTGGGGGCAAGTTACTTCACCTCTCTGAGCCTCGTCTGAAAAATGGAGGAACACCACACCTACTAACCACTGCTGATTCTGTGAGCAGGGATTTCCCCTTAAGCCCCTTTTCCACCTCCCCATGGAGCCAGTATTAGTCATCTGGCTGATGGCAACAGCCACCAGTGTACATTTTTTTATTTGGTTGGAGCTAATCTATCAATGTTTCTGAACTGAGGACATTGGCTCTTTTACAAATGTCTGTGGGGTGCAGTAACTGGGTGATAGGTCTCTTCTGCCAACTTGTACCTCACCTCATATGGGAGCTAGAAATTAGAGTGCTATCAGACCTCTCCATCCTTTCCTGCCTCTTTCTCTTGCAGTATAATTATCTCTGCAAACCAGCTTTCTCTACTTCTTTATTTATGTGACTGAACATGAGTCTCCCCTGCCCTCAGCTGATTTTATATGTCATGCTGCTATATAGTCATAGCTGTACCAAGGTCAAATTCTGAACATGCAGACAAAAATTAGTCCAGCTTGGGACACACATCTACTTCCGGCCCAATCATCTAAGGCTCAACATCCAGAATCACATGGTTCACACATGGCAATCAGGACACACTCTGCTGGTTGGAGGTTTTGGGGGGTATAACAGTTTCCTGTAGCTGCTGTAACAAATTACCTACAAACACAATCACTTGAAAAAAATGCAAATTTGCTGGGTTACAGTTCTGGAGGTCAAATTCCAAAACAGGTCTCACTGGGCCAAAATTAGACATCTTTGGGGGGCCATTATCTTACCCTCCCCAGAGGGGTAGGATGGTGACAGAAAGGTAGGATGATGATGAACTGGGCAGGTGCCCCTTGCTGTCTTCCTAGATGAACAGAGAGACCAACCTGTTCTTTTCCATTTCTCAAACAATGTTTCTAGGTCTGCTCCTTGCAACCCTCCCATGCTCTACAGAAATAAGGAAAAGAGAACTGCCACTCTTAAGGGATAGACTCTAGCAGGAGGCTTTCAGATATCCTAAGTCAAGGTAAAGTTCCTCTGAAATCCCTAGCCCTTTCTGCTAAACCTATTGCCAGGATTCGACTTGCAGCAATGTAACCAACATTCACTGGTGTTCAAGTCCACTTTGCCCTCACCCCACAGGTTTGGAAGTTGGTGCCACTTCTTCCCCACCCTCACTTTATGCACCCCAGGAGTTTCATAAATCACCTCATAAAAACTCATTTACTGGCTTCCCCAACATAATGGCAAAAATAAACTGCTTGATGCGCACTTGGAAACTCCCTCCAGAAAATGTATGCATCATTTTGTTGGCATGGCATCTTGGTTTCCAACCTGAATTTCTACCATCTTTGCTTTTCTGACAGTATCTTCTGTAATTAAGAAGGGCAATCCTCTACTTTTTATTGAGTTGGACAGCAAATCACAGAATAAATGCTTTCCCTTGCACTTTAAAAGGATTTAATAGGAAAATATTTTTCCTACATCCTGTTTCAAGGGGAAAATGTGATTTTAGGGGGACATTTTATAGTTCACAACAGGATATTGAAGGGCATTTGGTTTTGCTTAGTTTATTATGACTGTGTTTCTCCAGCATGAAGTGCTGTTTTTGTGATTATTTAGATAAGCCTGATTAAGGTAGGTAGATAGCTATAGAATTATGGAAATGTAGGACTGGAATGGGCCTCAAATATTATCCAGGCCAACTCTCCTCATATTTCAGATGAGAAAACTAGTGACTTGTCCAAGATCACACATTGACTTACTGGGAAAAATGAGACTAGATTCTTTATCTTCCAACTATCTCATGACCCCAAGCCAATTCTGTTGTGAAAGTAGGTGTAGAGATAGGAGAATGGCATTTATACAAAGAGATACATATGAATCTATAAGTACTTTTGCATTTGAGAATTGGGGTACTCAATAAGTGTGGATTCATATGTGTTTATTTTATCCATCCATCCATCATCCATCCATCCACCCATTCTTTCAGCCAAACAAACAAACAAACAAATTTTGAGTGTCTACTCAATTAATGGCACTGTGTTTAGTGCTGAAAATATGCAAACAAAGCTGAGGTCCCCACCCTGGAACAGGTCAAAGCCTAATGGGGCTGACATATCTTTATATTGATAATTACAATTAAACATAATAAATGTAATAATGAAGTTTTTTGTTTTTAAATGATATCACTGAAGAATGAAAATTTTAAAACCTTATGTATTACTAGCCTACTCCCTGGGGACAAGACAAGATCAACATGAATTAGGCTCTGAGTCAGGCAGCTGTCTGTCAGGTTCAAGTCCCAGGCACTTATTAGTAGTGAGGTTTTTAGAAGATATTTCCACATCTAGGAATCAAAGATTAAATTTTCCATCCAACAGCATTATAAGCATTAAATGAGATGACTTATATAAAATGTGTAACACAGCATCTGATGTAGAACTAGTAATGAAAATAAAGCTATTGTAGAAATGAGGATGTTGAGGTTGATGATAGATTAAACTTCACAGCTGGTGGCGCTGGGATAGCAGTAGGTGGTAAAGAGTCTTCAAATATTGGCAGGAGCCTTGCTTCACTTTTGGGTCTCTGCATCACCCACTAAATGTGTGCTGTTCAAGACTGAAAGCTGAGACAGTACCTTGGATCAATGTTGGAATTAAAGGAAGCACTTAGAAAATAATTGGCTACCATGGTTTGGGTCAGTCTCAGAGAATGTTTCTGGGAGCTGGAGTATTTATTCTGGAGAAGAGAAGGAGATTTAGGGGGATGGTTGAAATAAAGTCCTCAAGTGTATGAACCAGTGGATGGAGAACAGCTGTTCCCTATTTCTGTTTTGGACAGAATGAGAGGAAATGAGCTTACGTTGAAGCATGAGGGATTTAGGCTAAACTTTAAGAAGAATTTCCTGGATGTGGGTGTTACTGGATTTGGAATGAGTTACTAAGGTGTTTAATAGCAAGTGTCTCTTCTGGCCACAAATCTTTGAGCGTGGGAGCATTGGCTGCATGGAGGGGTGGCTACACGCTCAAGCTACTTCCAAACTGGAGAGTCCATGACACCAACACAATCCTCCAACACAAGGACATGAGTCTCAGCCAACCCCAAACCATGGTCCTAGACTCTGGTCTATCATAAGAAACGATGGTGATACTAGCAGGATGATTACCTCTGGCAATCTGCAGTTTGACATTCCACAAATACCACAATTGCTTATGTAGGCTACTCCAGTGACCAAGCACCTCCCCTCTTTGAAAATTTATTAAGAAATTCTCTGTAGGGCTTCTTTCACCAAAAGTGCATTTAATAAAGCTTGGAATTTCCCCACAACACATTTATTCTTGTTGATATATTTTTAGGTCGCCATTATTACTTGTCTTCACCTTTCTTTGCTGTGCAGACATAAGGCAGGCCAACGTAGCAGGATTCCAAAAGTTATCAATAACCAGGAATTGGCTGCACTGCTGGAGTTCTACCCAACTCTCCCGAGAAAGCCAAGTTTCTCGTGGTTAATTTAGGAATCCTTTAAGCCAGTCACTGGTTTTAATAATTGTTCATTAAAAGGGCAGGCAAATTATAACTCTAAGTTCAAACTTGAACATGCAAGTCTCGTGTGAGCATCAGTGGGAATAGTTTTGAGTTTCCCCCCCTGAAAAGTAGCCTGTCGTAGGTTAGGTTTGTTTTTTAAAATAGATTTAAAGTTGAGTGGCTAGAACTTAAACCAGGTTTTTAACAAAGAATCTGTACATCAATCATTCAGCAGCTACCAAATATGCCCCCAAAGACCCCAAAGTGTGTCGTTGGAAATGTCAAATACATTATAACAATCCATTAATTTAACTTATGAGATCCCTAATTGTAACCAAAGGGCTTTCATATGTCAGATGCCTCTTGTGGACCCACAAACACCATTGATGATTACGAATAAGCCCAGTCCAGCACTCCATCCCTTGTTATAGATGAGTCATGATTTCCATAACTGAACATATTTTTATCCAGTCAATCCCCCACAGAGTTCAGAAAAACATGCAAGTACAGAGTTCAGAAAAACGTGCAAGTAGTCTTTTCTTCCGGTTCTTACCCACACAGGGCTGACAAAAGGAGGAGAGGCAGAGGCAGCCACTTCACCCAACATCGTTGGATGAAGCAGGACCTTAGCCCTCCCCTTCCCTGGCTCCCATGGTGGCTGCCCTTCTGGTCTGCAGAGAGGCCTCTTCCCTTAGACTTTCCTTCTCTCCTTCCCTCCCCACTCCTTGGTGTAGTGAAGCCAGCCCTGGAGGTCCCCAGGGGCCCTACCCTTTCTTGGATTGTCATTCATATTGCCTCCTACTCCTCTTACTAGGTCCAAGGGGAGGATTGTTGATTGTGTAAATGAGTCAGTTGCCTCTCTTTTTAAAAAGATTTATTTATTTTTTAGAGAGGGAGAGAGAGTGCATAGGGGGCAAGGGGTGGGGGCAGAGGAAAAGGGAGAAAGAGTCTCCTGGAGCTCAATGCAGGGCTCCATCCCAGGACCCTGAGATTAAGACCTGAACTGAAACCAAGAGTTGGACACCAACCGACTACCCCACCTGGGTACCGCTCTGCTACCTCTTCTGCATCATGTCTCCCTCCTGCTTTGCATGAAGCTGTAGTCCCTTTAATTATCTTAACTTTGGGGAGTACAGGTTCCAGGAAATGGAGGGTGGGAGTGGAGGAGAACATTCATTCCTCACAAGTAGATTAGCTGAAGTTTCTGGCTTGACTAATTGTCATTATTAGAGACAGAGGATGATGATGACAAGAATAGCAAGTCCTTACACAGTAATTACCGGCTTCCTTACTTACAAAAGCTATTTTAAGTGCTCTAGGGACAATAAGTCACACAATCCTATGAGGTATGTAATTTTATCATTCCCATTTTATAGATATGAAAAATCAAGATACAGAATAGTTAAGACACTTGCCTAAGGTCACACAGCTAACAAATAGTAGAGCAAGAGCGGAATCCAGGCAGCCCAACCCCATTGTCTGAAATGCCTCCCACGGAAAGAACATCTTTTCGGAAGCATCTGTAGGCCAGCCAGCTGGAAATGTATAGCAGCAGTAGGAAGTCTGGTTTTGAGACCAGCGGTGGACCCAGAGGCAAATTTAGGGGCCATCTCCCCCCTTGGGTTCCTGGCCTGGCTAGACCTCTCCACTGGGCTGCTTTGCCAGCTCTGCCTTGCAGGCTAGATCAACATCCACTCCTTTTCTCCATTTCACTCACTCTCTCCCACGCACTCTTCTTTTTAGCCACCCAATCCCACCCTAGCATCTCTAGGCTCAGTTTACACTTTCCGCCATTGGAGTTACTCCAGCGCCAAGAGTCCTGCCTCACCATTGTTCTATTGCCTGCCCATGAAACTCCTGGCTTCTTTTCACATCAGCATCCTAAAGCTCACATTTATATACAGCATCCTTAAGAGGGATTTGGTGTAGAGTAAAAAAGCAGACGTAGTTATAATAGAAGGAGCATCTTCACCAGGTGATTGTTTTCCTCTGTTCTGTTCAGCCTTATTCCTGCTCCTGCTCATGGAGCAGGAAAATGCGATAGCTCCACTTAAATTATGTATAATTTACATAAAATAGTTTCCAAATTTATTAAGGGAGCAAACAGCAAAAGGAAACCCGCAATTAAGGAGTTTTTGCACACATTCGATATCTTTCCACTGACTTGAAGTATCATCTTCCTGAATTAATGAGGTCTGGGCAAAAACTGTAGTGCAAAAGCATACTCCACTTTCAAGACTTCAGGGCATTTATCATCCCAGATAGGGCAGGCAGCGGGGGTGGAATTGGCAGTTAGAGGCCAATCTGCTTTGTTAAGAAGTGTCGCCAGCCTGAAACTGTCAGGCTGATAACTGTAGGTACAGACAGGAGGAGGACCTGATGTTTGTACATCACTAGCTATCCACCCGCTAATTTTACTGCCCACCATCCATGTATTATTTAGCTCTCTATCCACCCATCTACTTAATACTCATAGTGTACCTTGTATTTGCAAAAGCATTTGAAAAAGGTATCCAGAGATCTGGAGGCAAGAACAACTAAGGGAAGAACGGGTTGGGCAGGCAGTAGGAAATACCCAAGACGAGCTTCCCTCGGACCAGAGGCCACTGTCCCCTGAGTAGCCTGTGACAAAGACTGAGCACTGGCGTTGGAGTTAGGCACCGCTGGTTTGGCATCCTGACACCATTACCCCCACGGACGAGTGCCTTCATCTTATTTCTTTGTCTTTAAGATCAGAATCACGCTTTAACTACTGGGCTTTTAGTAGATGAAGTAGTCCTGTAAAAAAATATGCTCATTACGTGATGTCTGTCATCGAGGCAGGCAGCAACTGTTTTATTCACTCTCTATGTGTTTACTGAGCATTTACTACAGGGCAGGTGCTGCTCTAGCTGGAGGAGCTGTGATGGAGAATAGGACAGCCCTGCCCTCACTGAAGTTTCTCTAAGTACTTAAGGGCTTTTCCTCAATAAAAATAAAAAAAAATAAAAATTTAAAATTTAAAAAATTTTAAAAAAAGCTTACATCAAGTACAACATCAATATACAGTTTTTTAAGTCTTGGAAACCAAAGCAAGTAAAAGAAAAGGTATCAAAACCCAGAATCTCAGACACATGCTCATGTGACTTCATCACACACAAAAATAACAAGAGGTTTTGGTGTTTGTTGTTCATTTTTTAAAGAAATCTATGGCTGTTTATAGAAAAGAAAAAAAAGTAAATAGGACCTGATGTTTCAGCTTCAGGCATAATATCCCAGACATTTCTGAAACCCACAAGGATAGTTTTTACTTCTCCAGATTGTCCCTCCTCCCACCCTCGTCTGCCTTCCTTTTAACTCCAATGGAATAATATACACAAACCCTACCTATGAATATGGAATGAAATATGTGCCAGCATAGAAAATGCAGCCCCACCCAAGCCTAAAGACACAGGATTCTTTCATTCATTCGTGCTACAAATGTGTATTGATAGGTACCATTCAACAAGTACTCTAAATATTATGGACAAAATGGTACAAAAGAATGGGCACAAGTGTCAGGGAAGAGACACATGGAGACAGTAAACATGTCTGTTATAGAAGTATGACCACTGTGAAGACGTGATGAGCAGAGGCAGGCAGTGGGGCTTCTCCTTAGGTGGGAGGAGAAGGAAATAAGGCTTTAGGAGCTAATGAGCCTTGCATTGGCTATTCTGTTTTTTTTTTTTTTCCATATCTCCTTCTTTCTTCTTTCTGCCCATTCTCTCTCCTTTCTCCTTGGAAGTCAGTAATAAAAGAGAATAAATGTCTAAAAGGTAGATATGGTGAGGGCTTTAGTATGTAGAGTGATGGAATAAAATTCTCAGGACTTACAATTTAGCATCTGTCCCTAAGCCTTTGTTGAGTTCTTGGGTATCTCCCAGATAGATAGAAAATCTCCAGCAAGAGACTGTATTGGACAAAAATACTCCCGTGAGTGAGGAGCCCTCTCTTTTCTGGGAAAGCCCTTTGGATTTGGGGATGCTCCAATGTGTTCCTTCAGCGAATGTTTACAGAGCCTCCCAGGTGGCCCTGGTTCTGTACCAGGCACCAAGAATACTGAGATAAATCAGATGGGATCACTGCTCTCTGCTGCCAGCCTTCTTCTTCTTCTTCTTTTTTTTTTTTTTTTAAGATTTTATTTATTTATTTATTTATTTATTTATTTATTTATTTATTTATTTATTTGAGAGAGAAAGAAAGAGCAGGAGCAGGGTGGGAGTTGGGGAGAGTCAGAGGGAGAAGCAAACTCCCCCACTTAACAGGGAGCCCGACACGGGCTTGACGCGGGGCTCGATCCCAGGACCCTGAAGGCAGACTCTTCAGTGACTGAACCACCCAGGAGCCCTGCCTTCTTGCTTCCTTGAGGCCACTGCCTCTGCCGTACTTTTCCCCTGTCCCCTTTCCTATTGCGTGGCTTTTTGTTTGGTCACCATACACCCATGTTTCTTCACAGAACTGAGCCCCAGACTTCAGGTGTGGTCTGGCTCATGCGCCTCTCAGGTCTCCCATGCTAAAGACTGTTCTTGTATTAAAGTGACTCCGAAGCTCGTTAATGTTTTTGGCAGCCAGACCCTACTTCTGACTCACAGGAGCTGGCAGCCACAGGTGCTCTGTCTTTGTCTCGTGTGCTGCTATTAGGCCATGCCTCCCCCTTCACCTCCCTGTGTGGGGCAGTTTTGGACAGATGTTCAGTGTCCAATACCTGCCCTTATTAAACTTGGTCTTATTACATTAGTCCCCTTGGTCTAGCCCCTTGAACTTTTAAATCTTGTTTCTGGTACCCAAGAAGACTTCAAAAGCTCTGCATCTCCTATTAAAGTGTGTGTGTGTTTGCATGCACACACCTGTATACAGCTCTGAGAAGCCCACCCATAGGATTCAGAACACTCCTCCATGAATACAGCTCATTCATACCCAGATTTATTCACTCTACAACGTATGTTCAACATCCCCTAATTAAACTATCGTTCTTTGAGAATTTTTTGCCTAGGTGTTACAAAGAAAATGGAAGCAAATTAATCTATACTAGGGAGTGAATGATTGAGAGTGTTTACCCTCCTAACTACCCCTGAAGTGTCTGCTTATTAACACAGGTGAAAACCTTATTGGTGAAATAGCACATGGTAATAGCAGGAACAAGTGGAGTTTTTTTTTTTTAATTATGTCATTTAGCTATCATTTAGCTAACTGTGACAAAGATACCTTTCAATGCAACACCTAACCCTCTCTGTCAGAGCTTCTAGAGAAGGAGGCTGGCTACCCTCAGGTTCTAGAAATGTTCAGAGAATCATCAATGTGCCTTCTGCTCATCCCAGTTACCCACCTGTAAACTGCATTGAACTCAGAAATGCAGTGGTGAAATTGGGTGATGGGCATCAAGGAGGGCACTTGACATCATGAGCACTGGATGTTATATATGACCGATGAATCACTAGATTCTACTCCTGAAACTAACACCACATTATATGTGAACTAACTTGAATTTATTTATTTTTTTAAAAGATTTTATTTATTTATTCATGAGAGACACAGAGAGATAGGCAGAGACATGGGCAGAAGGAGAAGCAGACTCCCTGCGGGGAGCCTGATGCAGGACTCGATCCCAGGACCCTGGGATCACAGCCTGAGCCAAAGGTAGACACTCAACCACTGAGCCACCCAGGCACCACTGAACTAACTTGAATTTAAATAAAATCTTGAAAGAAAGGAAAAAAAGTAATGTAATGGCAACTTCAGAACCCCAACATCCTCAGATCTTTCTCCAGCTTCAACTCACAACTTTCTTCCTTGTTATTGGAGGAAGATGGTGGACTTGGTTTCAAAGTAGTTTTGCAAAGGACTTTCTTGAGTCCAGACCATACACAGATAGAGTAAAACTCCTGTTTTTCGGTGTTAGGGTAAAAGCAAATGGATAGGTTTTGTGCCTCAGGAGTCTCAGTAGAATTGGATAGTAGAGCTTTAGCAGATCCAGACTTTGGGAAAATTCTAATGTGGTAATAATACCACTTTCTCATGGGATTATTACAAAGATTAAGGTGCCTAAAGGCTGTAAAATGCTTAGTACAGTGCCAGGCTTATGGTAAGCCTCTATAGCTATTTACTAGCTAAGAAACCTAATTCAGAATACAATGCTTAACACAAAACCTCCTTATGGTAGCTTAAACAGAGAGGGGACTTATACTCCCCATACAGTAGCATGTCTAGAGTAGTCACAGACAATGGTTCAGCAACTCAAAGATGATGGGGCCAAAGTCCCTGAAATGTTTGGGCCATTCCTTCATGGATACAAGAGGGCTGCTGTAACTCCAGCAGTTGTATCCTTGTTCAAGCCAGGAAAAAAGAGAAACACTATGCTAACCACATCTGATCTCTTGTTGAGGAATAGAAAGCTGCTGTCAGAAACCCACGAGAAGGCTTCTATTTAGGTTACCCGTGCCAGGACTGGATCACATGGCAACACCCTAGCTACTGTAAATCTAAGGAAAAGGATAATCATGACTGACATACCAGCAATAAGCCATTGCCAGGAGGAAGTAGGGGGTTAGATACTAAAAGTGATTACCCCCAGTGATCATTACTAGTTTGAGTCTGCCTCTCCATCCAAGTACTCTTCATTGGTAGTGAATTATTGGATGGCCTTGTGCCAATTATGAATATTTTCCAATATAGTTGCAGCTCTTTGCTCTGAACCAGGTTTTCTCCTAACCTCCTTACTTACTCCTTCTTCTTTCAATTGGATATTGCTTCCTGACATCCTCATTCCCTAGGAAGTTTTCTGTATCAGTCACAGTGGCTGATTATGCTGTGTAACAAACACCCTGGATGGCTAATTTTATGCATCAATTTGGCTGGGCTCAGGATGCCAGATAGCTGGTAAAACATTATTTCTGATGTGTCTGTGAAGATGTCTCTAGAAGAAATTACCAATTGATTGGTTAAGGATCTGTCCTCATCAATGTGGGGAGGCACCATCCAATCCATTGAAGGTCTGAATAGAACAAAAAGGCAAAGGAAGAATGAATTCTCACCCTCTCTTCTTGAGTTGGGATGTCCATCTTTCCTGCTGTTAAAAATTGGAGCTCCTAATTCTTGAGTTTTTAAACTCTGGAACTTATACCAGTAGCTCCCAAGTTCTCAGTCCTTTGGACCTGGACTGGATGACATGACCAGCTTTCTTGGTTCTCTCGCTTGCAGATAGCAAATCGTGGGACTTCTTAGTCTCTTTTCACATGAGCCAATTCCTATAATAAAATAAATCTCCTCTTATGTGTGTGTCTCTCTCTCTCTATATATATATATATATCCTATTAATTCTGGTCTCTGGATAACCCTGAGTAATACAAACCCCTAAATATCAATAACATTTATAGCCTGCAAATCAGCTGAAGTGGCTCTGGTCTAGGATGTGAGTTCAGGTCTGCTTATGTTTCTCAATCCAGGCCCCTGCATGAAGGAGCAGCAGCTACCTGAAGGATGTTCTCCTCATAGCAGAGCAGGAGAATGCAAGACCAAACTGCATGAGCATATTTAAAGCTTCTGCTTGCATTACAACTGCTCATACCCCATTGTCAGTCAGAAGGCCAAGTCTGACAGGGAAGATTATTCCTTCCACAGAGAGTGAAGGAAAAGTCAATATTTGCTGATTAAGGATCTAATCTATTATGTCTTCCCCATTCAAAAGTGGGTTAGAAAAAAAAAAAGAAAAAAATTAAAAAAAAAGTGGGTTAGAAGTCTTCCTCAGACACCTGTGGTCCTCAGTATACCTTTCTGTTCCAGCTTATTTGTCTTTGCTGAACTTATCTGTTCAGTTGTCTATCTAGACAGAACTATCAGAGGACTGGGGGTTTGTCTTGCTCATCTCTGTGTCCCCACATTCCTGGGGATAAGGGTGGGAGGAAGCAACATGGACCAAGTTCCTGGCAGAGGGTGTTGCTGAGTGTCACCTTCAGAGACTTGAAAGAAGTCAGACTATGGTAGGGCCTTTTGTGACACTGGTTTGGACTTGATTGGGGAGGCAGCAAGGGAACCCTGGCATGGGGGTATAACAGGAGCAGATTTGGGTTGCAAAAGGATTCCTTGTACCATAATGTGTTGGAAAACTGTTGTGGTCTTGTCCAGGTGAGGTGGTAATCGTGATTGTCATGGTCATGGTGGTCAATTATTTAATATCTTATCAGTAAAATAATAATGACCTAAAATTCAGAAAGAAAAAAAAAAGAACATGAAGAATAAGTTACTTGAACACTATGATCAGACTCTAGTTCTCAACATTACAACTTAAATTTAATTTTAGGGGTGCCTGGGTGGCTCAGTCGGTTGGGTGTCTGCCTTTGGCTCAGGCCATGATCCTGGGGTCTGAGATCGAGCCCCTCATCAGGCTTCATGCTCGGTGAGGAGTCTGTTCCTCCTTCTCTCTCTGCCTACCTTCCCCCACTTGTGCACTCTCTCTCTCTCAAATAAACAAACAAAATCTTTTTTAAAAAAAACTGAATTTTAGCATGCTATAGATAATAACATACCAACAGAATATAGAACACAGACTGCGTCTTCTGTGTGCTACAACGTCATGTCTTTAAGTCCCCTCCCTGCTGCCAAAGTAGCATCTAGGGCTCTGTGCTCTTATTTTGAGGAATTGCTCTGTAATTAAATAGTTCTAAGCTTAACCAATAATTCGTTTAATGAACATTCCAGTGCCAAGCACTGGAGGACACGGACAAAGATGATCACTAAGCTCAGGTAGCTCCTGGTCTCAGGGGAAGAGTGGTGGGGAACAAAAGAGTTAACAGATGAAATAAAAGGAGCAAAATGAAATTCTTGTTTAGCATTGGTGGGAATATAAAATGGTACAGCCATTTAAGCCCTCAGTTTGGCAGTTTCTCACAAACCTACACATAATCTTACCATATGATTCAGCAATCTTACTTCTTGGTATTTATCCAAAGGCATTGAAAACTTATGTCCACACAAAAGCCTGCAGATATTTATAGCAGCTTTTTTCATAAATGCTAAATGTGGAAGCAACCAAGATGTCTTTCAGGAGGTGAGTAAAAAAAGAAATGGTCCATTCCAGACAATGGAATATTATTCAGGACTAAAAAGAAATGAACCAGCAAGGCATGAAAAGACATAGAGGAACCTTACATGCATATTCCTAAGTGAAAGAAATCAATCTGAAAAGGGTACACCATTAGGATTTCAGCTATAGGAGATTCTGGGAATGATAAAACTACGAAGACAGTAAAATGATTAGTGGTGGACAGGGGTTAGTAGGAGGGAGGAGTGAATAGATGGAGCACAGTGGGTGTTTAGGGCAGTGAAACTACTATGTGTGATTTTGTAATGGTAGACACATGTCATGATACATTTGTCCAAGCCCATTAAATGTATTAACTATGGGTTTAGTTAATAATAATGCATCTTCAGGAAAACCATTTAACAAAATACAGTATCCATTCTTGATAAAAACCCTCAATAAAGTAGGGACAGAGGGAACACACCTCAACATCATAAAAGCCATATATGGAAGACCCACAGCTAACATCATCCTCGATGGGGAAAAACTGAGAGCTTTTCCCTCTATGGTCAGGAACAAGACAGGGATGTCCACTCTCACCATTACTTTTCAACATAGTACTGGAAGCCCTTACCTCAGCAATCACACAACAAAAAGAAATAAAAGGCATCCAAATTGGCAAGGAAGAAGTCAAACTTTCACTATTTGCAGATGACGTGATACTCTATGTAGAAAACCTGTGGGCAGCCCCGGTGGTTCAGTAGTTTAGTGCTGCCTTCAGCCCAGGACCTGATCCTGGAGACCAGGGATTGAGTCCCAAGTCAGGCTCCCTGCATGGAGCCTGCTTCTCCCTCTGCCTCTGCAGAGGTGTCTCTGCCTCTCTCTCTCTGTGTGTCTCTCATGAATAAATAAATAAAATCTTAAAAAAGAAGAAGAAAAAAAGAAAACCTGAAAGCCACCACCAAAAAATTGCTAGAACTAATATATGAATTCAGTAAAGTCACAGGATACAAAATCAACATATAGAAATCTGTTGTATTTCTATACACCAATAATGAAGCAGCAGAAAAAGAATTCAAGGCATTGATCCCATTTGCAATTGTACCAAAAACAATAACATACCTTGGAATAAGCCAACCAAATAGGTAAAAGATCTGTAAAATATGGAACACTTATGAAAGAAATTGAAGAGGACCCAAAGAAATGGAAAAATATTCCATGCTCATGGATTGGAAGAACAAAATTGTTAAAATGTCTATACTACCTAAAGAAATCTACACATTTTGGGCAGCCCCAGTGGCTTAGCGGTTTAGCGCCATCGTCAGCCCAGGGCGTGATCCTGGAGACCCGGGATCAAGTCCCATGTCGGGCTCCCCGCACGGAGCCTGCTTCTCCCTCTGCCTGTGTCTCTTCCTCTCTCTCTCTCTCTCTCTAATAAATAAATAACATTTTTAAAAAGAAATCTACGCATTTCATGCGACCTCTGTCAAAATACAACCAGCATTTTTCACAGAGCTGGAACAAACCATCCTAAAAATTTGTATGGAACCACAAATACAAATAGCTTTGGCTATTTGTATGGAATAGCCAAAGTAATCCTAGAAAAGCAAAGCAAAGCTGGTGGCATCATGTCCAGATTTCAAGCTATATTACAAAGCTGTAGTCATCAAGACAGTATGGTACTGGCACAAAAACAGACACAGAAATAGATGGAATGGAATAGAGAACCCAGAAATGAGCCCACAACTATATGGTCAACTAATCTTTGATAAAACAGGAAAGAATACCCAATGGAGAAAGGCAGTCTCTTTAATAAATGGTGTTGGGGAAACTGGACAGCCACATGTAGGAGAATGAAATTGGACCACTTTCTCAGATCATACACAAACATAAATCCAAAATGGAAGAAAGATCTAAAGGTGAGATAGGAAACCATCAAAATCCTAGAGGAGAACGCAAGCAGAAACCTTTTGACGTTGGCTGTAGCAACTTCTTACTAGACATGTCACCAAAAGCAAGGAAAACAAAAGCAAAAGTGAACTACGGGGACTTCATCAAGATAAAAAGCTTCTGCACAGCAAAGGAAACAATCAACAAAACTAAAAAGGCAGCCTATGGGATGGGAGAAGATATTTGTGAATGACATATCTGATAAAGGGTTAGTATCAAAAATCTATAAAGAATTTATCAAACTCTGGGCATCCCGGGTGGCTCAGTGGTTTAGCACTGCCTTCAGCCCAGGGCCTGATCCTGGAGACCTGGGATCAAGTCATGTGTCAGGCTCCCTGCATGGAGCCTGCTTCTCCCTCTGCCTGTGTCTCTGACTCTCTCTCTCTCTCTCTCTCTCTCTCTCTCTCTCATGAATAAATAAATAAAATCTTTAAAAAGAAAAATAATTTATCAAACTCAAAAACCAGATAATCCAGTTTAGAAATGGACAAAAGATGCCACCTCACACCTGTCAGAATGGCTAAAATTAACAACACAAGAAACAATAGGTATTGGTAAGGATGTGGAGAAAGGAAAACCCTCTTACACTATTGGTGGGAATCCAAACTGGTACAGCCACTCTGGAAAACAGTATGAAGGGTCCTCAAAAAGTTAAAAATAGAGCTACCCTATGAGAAAGCTGGTCTCTAGGAAGTCATATGAAGCCATGGCTGAGCCTGAGCAGGAGGGAGACACACCAACCCTGTGAGACTTGGCACCGTCCCCAGGGGCTGGGGGGGAATCCTAGATATAAAACACCACAGGGACTGGCACTAAAAGCAAAGAGGAAGCACTTGGAAATCCAAGCCTCCATCATCAGGGGCTTCTCTCTCTGGGCTTTAAGGCAGAGGCTGTTTTTTTTCTTCCCGATCTTTCACCACTTGGAATCTTTGGCTCCTAAATGTGAGCGAACAATTGCATAACCTGGTCAATGATATGGTTTGTGTTTATTTATTTATTTTTATTTATTTATTTGGGGGAGAGAGAGAGAGAGAGAGCAAACAGGGAGAGGGGAAGAGAGGGAAGGAAAGGATCCCATGCAGACTCTGCACTGAGCATGGAGCCTAACAGGGTGCTCAGTCTCAAGACCCTGAGATCATGACGTGAGCCGAAATCAAGAGTTGGATGATTAACTAGCAGAGCCACCCAGGCGCCCCTCGATGATCAATTTTCTTTAAAGATTTTATTTATTTATTCATGAGAGACACAGACAGAGAGGCAGAGACACAGGCAGAGGGAGAAGCAGGCTCCATGCAGGGAGCCCGACTTGGAACTGGATCCCAGGTCTCCAGGATCACACCCTGGGCTGAAGGAGGCGCTAAACCGCTGAGCCACCCGTGCTGCCCCTCGATGATCAATTTTTAAAAATCTTTCCACTTATTGACCACACACTGTGCTGGGGAGTTTACAAAACTCTCCATACTGACCAACCACTAGAACACTTCCAGGCCCTAGGGTGGAAGGAAAAACAAAACAGAGTTCCTGTACACAGAAAACTTTACATTCTAGTGAGAAAATGGACAATAAACAGGGAAACCTATATTAAAATTTCACCTAGTGAAAGACAGAAAAAAAGAAACAGGTAAAGGACACAGGTGACTGGCCTGGACCAGGAGCTATTTTCAAAGGCCTCTCCTGGGACACATGTGAGCAGAGATCCTGGATATAGTGAGGAGAGAACCATATGGATTTGGGAGAAACACATTCCCCAATGTGGCTGAAGCACAATGAAGCATGAGGACATGGGTGGGAGGTGGGCCAGGACATGTAGGGCTCACTGACCAGGGTCAGGACTCTATTTTTATTCCAAATATGAGAGGGAAGCAATAAAGGGTCTCAGCAGGGGATGCCTGGGTGGCTCAGGGGTTGAGTATCTGCCTTTGGCTCAGAGCGTGATCCAGGAGTTCCGGGATCGAGTCCCACATTGGGCTTTCTGCGTGGAGCCTGCTTCTCCTCCCTCTGCCTGTGTCTCTGCCTCTCTTTCTGTGTCTCTCATGAATAAATAAATAAAATCTTTAAAAAGGGGGGGGGGTCTGGGCAGTAGTGTGATGTGATCTGATTCATATGCGCATATGTGTAATCTAAATATTCTCAAATTTACAGAAACTTGAAATATAGTGCAAGTAATTTATTCCTGAACCATCTAAAAGTAAATGGCTAGTACGATCCCCAGGCACCCATGAATACTTCAGTGTATATTTCTAACAAGCAGAGAGAACAATCATCAGAATTAGGAAGTTCATACCATGCATCCCCGCATCCAGTCCTCAGGCCACACTCAAGTGTTTTCACCCTTTGTCCCAATAATGTCTTTTGTAGAAAAGGATCCAGTTTAGACATAACATGTTGTCTTTAGATATCAAGTCCTTTTGTCTCCTTCAGTGTGGAATGGTTTTTCAGTCTTCATTTTTATGACCTTGACCCTTTTGAAGATTGTAAGCCAATTGTTTTATAGAAAGTCTGGATTTGTCTGATGTTTTATCCTGTTAAATTGAGGACATGCATCTTTGGTAGATATATCACAGAAGTGACGTTGCTTTCTTGTTGTTGCTTCCCATGAGATAGCACAAGAATTCAGTGTATCCCGCAACTGACAATGTTCATTCACTTGGATCACCTGGTTCAGATGGTGTCCACTGGGCCTCTCCATTGTACTATTGTTACCTTTTCCTTCTGTAATTGATCAGTTTTGTATGTAAATGTCCTGTTTCTCACCAAACTTTCAATTTACTTCAGTTATTTATAGCAGTAGGGCCTCCTGGTTTCCTATTTATTCTATGGGCTATAATTCCTTACCATTATTTTTTTAATGTTTAAATTGTTTTAGATATAGCCTGATATGACTTCTGTGTTCTGATGTGTCCCCATCATTGTTTGAGCTCTTAACTTCTGAGTACCAAGATAATCCAGACTTAAACCTTCCACAGCCCTGAAATTAGCCATTTCTCTGTGAGTCCCTGCTTCCTTTTTGTTGAAAATGGTATTTAGAAGCCAAAATCTGAGTGCTTTGAGTGCCTATTGCTTTTGAAATATCATTACTCTCATGTTCTTAGTGATGTCGAATATATATGTGGAACAGACACACATATATGCACACATATGTTTACTATTGACCCTTGAGCAACATGGGTTTGAACTGTCAGGGTCCACTTATGGCAGATTTTTTTTGTTAAATATAGTACAATACTCATAAATGAATTTTTCTTATGATTTTCTTTTCTCTAGCTTATTTTATTTTAAGAATGAAATATATAATACATCCAACATACAGCATATGTGTTAATTGACTGCTTACATTGTTGGTAAGGCTTCCAGTCAACACTAGGCTATTAGTAATTAAGTTTGGGAGGAGTCAAAAGTTACATACAGATCTTCAACCAGGCAAGGTGGGGGGAGGTTAGTGCCCCTAACCCCTGTGTTGTTCAAAAGTCAACTGTAATTATTTCTGTATCTACGTAGTTAATGAAAACCGTAACTTCATATCAACACTTCTAATTACAATCTAACCTACAGGAATCTTCCCATATTTATAACTTGATTCTCCAACAGTGAGAAATCTTTCTCCCTTTAATATGTTTGCTTATCTGATCAATCCCCTGGTGTGTATCTAATCCTCCTCTCCATGGCCACCTTCTCCTTGCAAGGATGTTTCTTACTACACCAAGGCTCTGCTACCTGGTGCCAGGCATTCTCCTTGCATGGATGGTCTCCTTATCCTGCTTGGATTCTGACATCTCTCTAGGGTTACCTGCCACACCTGGATCCAACACTTAGCTCTAAGCTGCCCCTTTTGGTGGAGGCTTTTCCCATCTAGCCAGAGCTCTAACTACTCACACTGGGCAACCTTCATACATGGTGCTGTTCTTGGGTCCCCATACCCCACACTGGGCCACCCCTTACTGCATTCTAAGGAATGTGTGGCAGCCTTGAAAACGAGCCTTACGACCCTCAAGTACACCCGTGTAAGAGACAACAACCTGGCAGCGGTGCTGTGAAATCTATCACTACCGTAGCATTAAGTGAACAACATTCACATTGTTGTGCAACCATCACCACCATTCATCTCTTCATCTTGCCAAATCTATTAAACACTAATTGCCCATTCCCCTCTCCCTCAGCCCCTGGCAATCATCATTCTACTTTCTGTCTCTATATGTTTGATTACTCTAGGTACCTCACATAAGTGGAATCATGCAGAATTTGTCCTCTTATGACTGACTTATCTCACTCAGCACATTGTCTTCAAGGTTCACCATGTTGTAACATGTGTCAGAATGTCCTTTTTTATGCCTGAATAATATTCCATTATATGGATGGTCCAGGTCTTGTTTATCCATTCATATGTTTATGGACATTTGGTTTCCACCATCTTGTGGGCATTATGAGTAATAATGCTGTGAACATGGTTGTGCAAATATGTTTGAATCCCTTCTTTGGATTATTTTAGGTATTCATGCCAAAATGAAATTGCTAGACCAGGTGGTAAGTCTATGTTTATCTTTTTGAGGAGCCACCAGACTGTTTTGCCCAGCACCACTTTATGTTCCTACCAACAGTGCATGAGGGTTCCAATTACCCTACACCCTCTCTAACACTTCTTATTTTTGGTTTCTTTTTTCCACCTTTTTTGTAGTAGTCATCCTAATGTATTGCTTTTTTGCTTGCTATATACTTTACTTATTTATAATATTTATTTTTTTTCTCAGGTTCTTGAGGACAAGGATCTTTGTTCCATTCACTACGATATCCCAAGTGCCTAGAAATGAAAGGTCAGCATGCAGGCAATGCTCAGTAAATATTGTTAGGATGCTGAGGCTCAGAGTCAGGTGCCTATCCAAGGGCACACCGCCAGTAAGAGCTGGAGCCTGGACTCTAGCACATGTTCCTTCCGCTGAGGTCTCCAGAGTGCAGGGGCTGGACCCAACATTTAGGCTCATTCTGACCTCGGCAGCAATGTGTGCTATACTAACCAACTGAAAACCAGGAATGTGGCTCAGAGTTGTCCAGGGGCAGTGCAGGCCCCTCCCTTTGGAAAGTTGTACCTATTTTCATAGTCTATAGCTCTGCCTTTTTCAAGAGCTACAGTGAAATCTGAGCAGAAAACAAAAAGCACCCATTTCTCTAGTCCTCCTTGAAATCATTATATCATTATTAATTTTCCTCAAGTTATTATTTGACATTGAAGCCTGAAGCCCGAAGGACCCCATTCCCAGAACCTGCCTGGTTCTTTCACACCACTTTGTTTTTGCATATGCTGATCTTTCTTGGAATGCTTTCCCAAGGCTGATAAATCCCTCCATTTCAAAGGGGTTTGACTATGTAAAACTTTCTTTGATCCCTAAACATGACCCCAAATTTAATTAATCATTTTTTCTCTGCTACTATTTTCATACTTAGCTGTTTTTAAAAATTATTTAATATATTGTCCACTTCTCCTATTAAGTTGTGAACTCCACCTTCCTGAGATAAGTCATTCTTCATCCACTCATCAAATATCTATTGAGGCTCTGTGCTAGGTACTAGGAACGAAACAGGAGAACAGAATCAGCTCTTTCCCTCAAAGAGCTTGTAGTCTAACAGGAGACCTCAGTGAGTAATCAAGCAATCATAGTCCATAATGGCACAGAGCCTGATGCATGGTAGATGTTCAATGAATGTGTACTGAAATTTCTTAAGACTGGCATGCTGAAGAGTATAGAATATGGTCCTCTAGCAGCTTTTCTTTCCAATGATAGAGTCTTTTTCCCCCCAATGATAATACTATTACCAGCAACATCTAATCATATCTATCCAAGAGTTGTTGTATATTGAGCCTCAGGCTAAAATGCTTGCCACGGACTTTCTCAAATAATCTTTATAACCCCACTCTCGGGGATCCCTGGGTGGCGCAGCGGTTTGGCACCTGCCTTTGGCCCAGGGCGCGATCCTGGAGACCCGGGATCGAGTCCCACATCAGGCTCCCGGTGCATGGAGCCTGCTTCTCCCTCTGCCTATGTCTCTGCCTCTCTCTCTCTATCATAAAAAAAAAAAAATAACCCCACTCTCAATTAAGCCTTTAATACCCTACTACAAATCTCAAATCCAAAATGCTTTGAAGGGGTGCCTGGGTCATCAGTAGGACCAATTCCCATGGGGGCAGTCTAACCCCAGAACCGAGCCCTCAAACACGACTCTGCCTTCCAATCTTTCTCATTGCCGTCTAGTATCATTCACGTAGCACTCAACAGTCTTTCCTGAGTACCTACTATGTGCAGGTGCCTGGGATGCTATGAGGACTAAGGTACTGCCCTTGCCCTCACCGAGCTGTTTGTTCACTGGATGAAGGAGACACATATCCAAAGAGAACAGAGTGTTTTCCAGCCATGATGTAGCTCACCTGCTATGAGCTGCTGCGGTGCATGCGGCGGGTACTCTGTTGGCTCTGAGTGCCCACCAACCAAGTTTCTGCATGCTGTGCTCGTAAAGACTCACACCTGCAGAGGACTATCCTGAGCTGTCGAAGCCACTCCTACACCAGCAGTGACAGCCAGCAAATGGTTCCAAGAGGATATGTCTCTCCCCACCCTGTCCCTCCCGCCCCCAGAAGCTTGAGATTGACAGGTGGGAGAGTAGAAGGGTTCATCTTTCTCCCCTCCTGGCAGGATCAGACTGAGGCTGGGCCTTCACCTGCCATGGTGTCCTGCACGCCCTCCTCCCCTGCTCTGCTCTGCTTCCTCTATTCCCCTGCTGCTTTCTCCTGGGACCACTTTCTTCTTAAATCCCTAGCCGGCGAACACTCTCCCTAGGGTGGGTGTTGGAAGCTGATCCGGCGCACTGCTTCCCTAGGCCCTGTGCTTCTTCCTTGGGCCTTGCGCACAGGGCCAGGGCCAGGGGCCAGCTGGGACTCCAGGCAGCCAAGGGTGGCTCAGTACTGCTGTGCTGAACCGGGAGAGGGCCGAAGGCAGCAGACCTCGGGTGAGTCCAGCAGGGCCTCTGGGGAGACTAGGATTCACAAGGTGGACAATGCAAGAAGAGCCTTTCCAGAGGAGGGAATAGTACTGGGGCTGATGTAAGAGATCCAGGAACATAGAGACAGTGGGCATGTCAGGAAAAGGCTGGAAAAGGTGAAGTGTGAGGGTGCTGACTTAGGCCTCCCATCTTCCTCCATCATGCCTCTGCTGAGAGAGACCCCCTCCTCCATGCCCACATACACATGCTACACACACGCTACACACATCATACTATACACACGCATCTCCCCCCCACATACCACACACAACACACATCCCACACACCACACACATAACATACACACTTGCTACACCCCACACACCCCCACATCACACACACACCTCACACACATACCATACACAACAAACATCCCACACCCCACACATCTTATACACTATGCACATCCCACACATATAACATCCATACAACATACACACATATCACACACATCTCCATATATATACCACACACACCACACACCACACACACCACACGCACCATACTATACACATACCCCACACAACACACACGCACAGACCACACCCACACACACACCATACACACACCATACACACACAGCACACATGCCACACATACACCACACCCACAGCCCCACAGGCATACACACATCGCTGTGCTGAAGCTGCGAGTCCCTGCCCATCCAGCCAGGCCCACAAGCGTCTGTGCAGTGATTTACTCCCATTATGTCACTTCTCCCAGGGCGCCCGGGGATTCCTCTGGTCTCGCAAGCAGCCAGGACGCCCGTGGTCTATTTTGATTTCCGAAAAGAGGAGACCGAGGCCAATCCCGTACCCAGCTTGACCGCAGTGGCCGGGGAGCGCTTCGGTGCTGGCGGCTCCGGGGAAGGCGTCCCCCCATCTCCCACCACCGCCGCGCTGTCAACCGTGGCCCCTCGGCGTCGGGCGCGGCCGCGCGGGGACGGACTTTGAAGTGCGGCGGGGGGCCGGGGATCAAGGGGCAGCGCCGCCCCGAGACGCTGGGGCAGCAAAGGGCGCTCGGCCACCTCCCGGCCACCTCCCCGCGCGGGCCGCGACAAAGGCGGCGACGGCGCGCGGCGGGGTCTCGGGCAGCCGCTGCAGCCTCGCGCCCGGAGCCCGCCCGGTCTCCTCCTGGCCTCCCGAGCCCGCCTGGGCCCCCGCACCCTGGCCCCCGTGCCCCGCCTGGTCCTCCCGCGGCCCTGCTCCCCACCCGTACCCCGGCTTCTCGTGCCCCTCCTGCCCCGTGCCCTGCACCCCCTGTGCCCCTGCGCCCCCAACCCTGTGCCCTGGCTTCCCGAGCCCAGCCTGGTCCCCTGCGCCCTGGCCCCCAGCGTCCCGCCTGGTCCCCTGCGCCCAGCCTGGCCCCCCCGCGCCCCTGCCCACCCCCAAGCCCCGGCTTCCCGAGCCCAGCCTGGTCCCCTGCGTCCCGCCTGGCCCCCCGTGCCCCCTGCCCACCCCCAAGCCCCGGCTTCCCGCCCCCAGCCTGGTCCCCAGTGTCCCGGCGCTCCGCGCCGCCGCCAGCCCCCAGTCCCCCGAGCCCTTCCGCTGCCCGGCAGACTGCAGCGCAGGCCACACCCGGACGCGCCCTTGCGCAGCCCTAGCCCCAGAGAAATTTTGTTTATGACAGCGCGACCTTGGTTTTTTCCTACAACGTGCGAAGTTCCCAGTCTCCTTGCACTGTAATGATGACTTAAAGCTCCAGTGGCTGGGCGCTCTTCTAAATCCTTTAGCTCCTATTAACCGGTTTCTGGCTCCTGTAACCCTGCAGGGTGGGTGGGATGGTCAGCCTCATGGCCCAGATCCAGGAACCAGGCTGGGACTGAGGTTCCAGATTACACAGGTAGAAGAAGTGCCCCAGGCTGGCTGGCTCCAGCGTCCCTGACAGATCATCCTTTTAATTTGGTGTTTTGCTCATCTATCTTTTCTTTTTAACTTAAAAAAATTGCGTTAAAATATTATTTATCTTGGATACTGAAGGGTTTTTTGCACCCTTGTAAATTTTGTGTGCCAGCCTAGTAAGATCCTGCCCAGCCAATGCCCACTCCTCTCTGCCTGGCATTGGAGGTGTTTGCATTCTCTCAGCTCCCAGCAATTGGGATTACTGACTCCCCAGGATATTTCAGAAGGGGAAAAGCTGAAGCTCAAAGCTGCTAAGTGACTTGTCCAAGGATTTTTGGCAGGCAAGTCTGACACCAGCCCTGAGCTGGTTAAGGTACCAGGTTATGGTAAGTTGTGGGCGGTTGGGTTAGCTGCCTCTGTTTTGGTGGGCTCAGCCCTCGTCATAGCAAATTCTTAAGAAAAGCAACATCACATACATTACATATAGCCTTTTTATTACATTATTTTGGAAGGATTTTTTATATAATTTTAATTTTGCTTTTATTTGGCTGCCTCTAATTTACAATGGTTGCTCTTTCTTAGGGCTGACTGGGCACACCGGGAAATTCTTGCAAAGTGAGAAAATCTAAATCATTTTCACATGTAATGAAAATTTTAGGAATAATTAATTTAGCAATTTAATGATGTTGACATGGTGCTACCTTCTGTAGACATTTAATTATACATTTATTAGCTTTGACTTTGCAGTTTGCGTTTCTCATGGTGAAGCCAAAAATTACTTTTCCAAGTCTCCAGCATTTTTGTTGGAAAGCCTTCCTAGCAGCTCATGATTCCTTGTACTTCCCCTAGGGTAGCTAGCTCCTAGAATGGTTCCCACCCCCCTCTACCAGCCCCTGTGCTAGGGGGTTTACCTAGGGGCTTACCTGGGAGTTTACCTCCCATCATTCTAGTGTTGTGACTTTTAAGGAAGCAGAACCTCCTTAGGTCAAGCTCCTGCTAAGCTGTGAGCTGCTCCAGAGCAGATTCTAACTGTAACCATGTTTCAATTACCCTCCTATGAGATGGAGGGAGGGCACCTGTCAATATTGGTTGAATTGTGGCTTTATTATAGAAATTGGGGAAGGTTGTGCAGAAAGTATACCAGGAAAGGGCTGGAGAGCCCTGTTTGCTACTAGTAATGCTGTGTGTCCCCAAGGAGGTCTCTGCCCCTCTCTGGTTCTATGTTCTGGGAAATGAAGATGGACTAAGAGATTTCTATTTTGTTGCCCCTTTCGGAACTATCATATCTCCAAGCAGATATGGGTTCATGGAAGACGCATTTTGATTTCATCTGAATGAGCATTATGAGAAGGTAAGGCTCTACAGGTTGGCTTTGGCAAATGGGTTCCATAGATGTTCCAACAGTGGTGGCTTGTTATTATCTGCATTGTTTTCTGGGTGCAGAAATCACTCTATTGCCCCCTCCTTTCCTCAAATCTGTAGCAAACATTGGCCAGCCTTCCTGTGTCTTATGGCACGTGCGACCACCAGGCTGTAAGCACATGTGAGTTTTTACTGAGATCCTGGTGCCAAGCCTGATGCATGGCAGGTACTCAATGTGTAGTTGTCAGGGAAGACTGTCTTCTCCAGATGAGAGAAGCTGAGGCACAAAGAGGTGGACAGGAAGCAGCTATCTTGAAAACAAGCAGCTGTTGCTATATTTCTTTCTTTCCTTTTTTTTTTTAAAGATTTATTAATTCTAGAGAGAGAGTGAGGTGGAAAAGGGTAGATGGAAAGAGAGAACCTCAAGCAGACTCCATGCTGAGTGTGCAGCTAGACACAGGGCTTGATCCCATGATCCCGAGATCATGACCTGAGCTGAAACAAAGAGTCGGATGCTCAAATGACTGTGCCACCCAAGCACCCCTGCTGTGATGTGTCTACACAACTTTCCCTGCAAGAAGAAGGGTCTTATATGTTTGCAAATTTGAAGACTTTCTTCTTAACTGTACCCAAACCACAAACTGAAGAGGTCAGCGAGGGGCACTGCTTTCTCATCAGGACAGCTTTCAGGAGAAAAGACAGAGAACTTTCCGCCTTACTTAGGAAGACCATCCCCCATTTCACATCAACCCATCTTCACTGAAGCTTTTGGGCCAAAGCAGTAGTCTGGGAGCGCTGGAGCCTACGTTCCGGTTCCAGCTCTGGTGCAAACATGGTTTGCAGCTCCGAGTAGTCCCGCTCCTCTCTGCACCTTTGTTTCCTTGGCAGTCAAGTAGAAGGCTGGATTAAAGGAGGGCTTTTTGAACACATCCACTGAGGATCCTGCTAAAATGCCATCTGATTCAGGATGTCTGGGGCACAGAGAATCTGCATTTCTAACCAGCTCTCAGGTGATGTGTGACTCCTGCCAGACATTAGACCCCCTTTGAGTAGCAAGGACCTAGAGGATTTCTGGGATCACTCCTTGCTCTGATGGGCCAGACCTTGAGCTCAGGCAGCAGGCACAAGAAGAATGTAAAGAAAGTGTTGCCCAGATCTGGGCCAGCGAGGGCGATACAGAATATGAAATGATTCCAAGGCGTCATTTCAACCAGTGGTTACAAAAATCATGGTCTTCATCATCATCATCATCATCAACAACAACAACAACAACAACAAACATTTGTGCCATGCTTTTTTGCTGTCCAGAGCAGCTGTCACATCCTTGAACTCAGTTGACCCCTGCGTGCACCCTGGTGCGAGAGGAGGACATGGCTGGGGAATCTATTCAGTCTTAGCCAGAGGATTTGGGCAAGAGAACAATAGACCCTAAGCTATTGTTTCCCAGTGGCCCTTTGATTTTCTTAGCAATTTTTTGGTGCCTGCTCTCTGACCCCTTCCTCTTTTGTCTCCTGCTGCACCTCCTCCCTGTCCTAATTCTCTACTCCCCCAACACACGCACACAGTGTCAGGGGGAGAAAACCAGTGTGTCCACCCCCAGATTTCCCACTTTTGATCCTCTCCCCTCTGACCAAATAGAGCTCAGCTTCAGGGGTGGAATCCTGGCCCATTTTTGGGGTGACCCAGGGCACATCACCTCATCAGTCCTACTCATCTCGTTTATAACAATGATCATCTTCCTGAAGGTGGTATTCATTGAGGATTCATATTGTTTGGAACACTGTGCTCATGACTCCATCCTTGCCATAAAGTGAGAGAGTAGCAGATGGGAAAACTGAGACTTTATGGAGCTTACCTGCCCAAAGCCACCCAGCCGGTCGGTGATAAAGTCAGGACATCAAATCTTGGCTGGTGAACATCAGAAATCATTGTAGATTCATATACAGTTGTAAAAAATGATACAGAGAGATCTTGTGCCCCTTTTATCCAGTCTTCCCCAGTGGTAACATCTTGCAAAGGTATTGTATGGTGTTGCAACCAGGATATTGATGTTGATACAATCCGCCAATTTTATTTAGATTTCCTCAGTTTTACTCGTACTTGTGTGTGTGTGTGTGTAGTTCTATACAATTTTAGCATATGTGCAGGTGTGTGCATTTACCACCAGTCAAGATAAAAAAGAGCTCCATCACCAGAATGACCACTGTGTTGTCCAAATATAACCACACCTTCTCTCCCCTCCCACCCTACAGCTCTCATCCCTGTAACCACTAATCCTGTTCTCCATCTCTCTGGTTTTGTCATTTCAAGAATGTTCTGTAAATAGAAGCATACATTTATACACTTTGGGGGTTGGCTTTTTTCACTCAGCTCGGTTTCCTTGAGATTCACCCATGTTGTTGTGTGTATCCATCATTTTTTCCTGTTCACTGCGGAGTGGCATTCTGTGGTATGGAGGTACCACGACTCCACAATTCATCCACTGTGAGGTAGATGTGCTTTCCTCTGGTTTCTAGATTCTATCAGGAATAAAGCTGCTATGAACATTTGTGTACAGGTGATCATGTAAACTGAAGTTTTCATTTTTCTGGGACAAATGCCCTAGGGTATAAAGTCCTTGCTCTTACCTCCAACTTGTGTGGCCCTCCAGATTAGATGCAAAGACAAAAACACCACCTCCAACAAAAAAGCAACATTTATTGAGATCTTGCTTTATATTTGGCACTACCATAAATATTTTGCATGGATCAACTCATGAGTCCTCGGAACAACCTTAGGCTTACTAGTATTGTTCCCATTTTACAGATAAGGAAACTGAGGTGCAGAGAGGCTACATAGTCTAAGGACTCACAAGTTAGTAATGTCCAAGCCAGAATTTTAACACGGGTGGTGTCACTCCAGGTCTGTCTCTTTAAGCACTACTCTGCCTTTCTAGGAATTAAGTTTCTTTTTTCTTTTTTTGGAAGAAAAACATATATCCAGCAACTTTCACATACTTTAAGTGTATGGCTCTATGAATTCTTACAAAATGATGACTACCCTTTTGGGACCACCACTCTTACTGAGACACAGAGCATGATTGATCCTGAAGTCTCCCTTATGCCTACGCCCAATCATTATCTCCCACTAAAGGGAATCACTCTTTGGACTTCTGTCACCATAGATTTAGTTCTGCTAGCTTTTCAATGAAAACACACAGTGTGTTCCCTTTTTGCACCTGGCTTCCTTTACTACTGTATAGAGCAGGAGTTGGTTCTTTCTTCCTAATGTGCTGTTTTCCATTGTTTGGATATACTACCACTTGTCTATCTCTTCTCCACTTGAAAGATGTGTGTGTTTTTTTTTTCCATTTGGGGCTGTTATGGTTAATGCTTCCATAAATACTCTGACAGTGTCTATTGGTGCACTTATGTACACATTCCTGTTGGGTAGACCCTCAGGAGTAGAACAGCTGGGTATTAGGGTGTGCTTTCATAGATTCTATTAAACAGTTTCCCAAACTGTTTTTTAAGGGTTTTATTTACTTATTTGGGAGAGAGAACAAGAGAGAGAGCACAAACATATGCAAGCAGGGGGAGGGGGAGAGGAGAGGGAGAGGGAGAGGGAGAGGGAGAGGGAGAGGGAGAGGGAGAGGAGAGGGAGAGGGAGAGAAGGAATCCCAAGCAGGCTCCAAGCTCAGTGCAGAGCTCAATATGATGCTCAATCTCACAACCCTGAGATCACAACCCGAGCTGAAATCAAGGGTTGGATGCTCAACTAACTGGCCATTTGGATGTCTTCCTAAATGTCTATTTAAGTTTTTCTCCATTTAAAAGAAGTGGAGCTATATTTTTCTTAATAATTTATGTTATCTATATATTTTGAAGATGAACATTTTACAGATTATCTGTATTTCTTACCATGCTGCAGCTTGCCTTATACTCTCATAGTGGTAACTTGTTATCTCTTTGATATTAGAAATGTGTCTTCTTTTTTCTCATCAACATATATCAGTTATTAATCTTAAAAAAATCAACTTTAGGATTTGTGATTTCTCCTTTAAGTTTGCTTTCCATTTAATTGGTTTCTACTTCTGTCTTTGTTGTTTTCTTCTTTTAATTTCTTTGGGTTTATTTTTCTGTTTATTTTCCAGGTTTGGATCTGAAAATTCAGATTAAGGGTCAGCAAATTTTTTTTGGTAAAATGCCAATAGTATTTTAGACTTTGAAGGCTATACTGTCTCCATTATAATCATTCAATTCTAGCATTACGGTAAAAAGCAGCCATAGATAACACAGAAACAAATGATATTGCTCTATTCCAATAAAATTTTATTTACAAAGCGCAACTGGGGAGGCAGATAGATTTGGCTGATGGACTGAAGCTTGCTAATTGTTTCCTGGATCAGATCATTGATTTTTAGTGCTTTTTTTCTTTTCTAATATTTGTACTTAAGTTTATAAATTTCCCTGTAAGTTCTCTGTAAATTCTGCGTTTGTTGTATCCTGTAAGTTTTTAATGTGTCATTTTTATTATCATTCACCTCAATATACTTTAAAATTTCCATTGTGTTTTGACTCACGAATTGTTTAGAAGAGTGTATCTTAATTTCCAAACATTTAAGGATTTCCCAGTTATGCTATTATTGATTTCTACCTTAATTTCACTGTGGTCAGAGAATATATCTGCATGATGATAATCCTTTCAAATTCATTGAGACTTGCTTTATTGCACAGTATGTGGTTTATTTCTATAAACATGCTATGTATTCTTTTTTTTTTTCATGCTATGTATTCTTGAAAAGAATATGTACCAGGAAGTTGTTGGTTGAAGTGTTTTGTATATTTTTGTTGGTTCATATTCATCAATCATGTTGTCCAAATTTTCTCTAGCTTTATTGAATTTTTGTCTGATTTATCTTTCTTCTTTTTAAAGATTTGTTTGAGAGAGAGAGAGAGAAAGAGAGAGAGAGAGTGCATGCGTGTGTGTGTGTGTGTGTGTGTGTGTGTGTGTGTGTATGAGCAGGGGGAGGGGCAAAAGGAGAGGGCAGAGAGAACCCTCAAGCAGACTCCCCACTGAGCATGGAGCTTGGTGCATGCAGAGTAACAAATCCTAGCCTGGGGTTGTTACAGGGATTAGGTGCTGTGACTCAGGTGGGCCAGAGGGCTGGCCATGCAGGATAGTAAATGTCACTAATTCATTTTAATCCTGATCTGCCATGCCCTGTTAAAATTTACATTGCCTTTGTATATCTGCCCTGCCCTACATTAAACCTTTCATCTAGTATTTTCCAGAGAAAACTAAGTATTATTCTATGAAGCACTAAGGGTTTGTTATGGGAATATTCAAATAATTCGAAGAAAAGATAAAAATACCTTAACCCTAAACACAGCAGGGTGGGGGGCACCATTATTGTAATGAAGAAGTAACTGTATCGAACATTTTTGTGTTTTGATTTCAGATCATTTTCCTTGAATATTTCTTGTAGTGATGGTCTTCTGGCCACAAATTTTCTGAGTTTTTGTTTGGATAGAATGTATTTCTTCCAACTTTATTTTGTTTTATTTTATTATAGAGAGTATGAGCAAGGGACAGAGGGAGAGGGAGAATCTTAGCAGGCTCCACACTCAGCATGGAGCCCTATGTGGGGCTTGGTCTCATGACCCTGAGATCATGACCTGAGCTGAAATCGAGAATCAAATGCTTAACTGACTGAGCCATCCAGATGCCCCTCTTCTACTTTCATTTTAAAAGTGCTATTTTTGGGGTGCCTGGGTGACTCAGACATTTGGGTGGCTGACTTGATTTTGGCTTTAGTCTTGGTCTCAGGATCATGAGATCAAGCCCCTCAATGGGCTTGCACTCAGTGCAGAGTCTGCTTGTCCCTCTCCTAATCCCTCCCCCTGCTTGTGCTCTCTCTCTTTCTCCAAAATAAATATATAAATAAAGTCTTTAAGGAAGAAAAGTGGGGCACTTGCATGTCTCAGTTGCTTAAGCATCTGCCTTCAGCTTGGTTCATGAACTCAGAGTCCTGGAATCGAGCCCCACATTGGGTTCCCTGCTCAGTGAGGAGTCTGCTTCTCCCTCTCCCTCTGTCCTTCCTCCCACTCAAGCTTGTGCTCTCTCTCTCGTTCTATCTCAAGTAAATAAAAATTAAAAAAAGGAAAGAAAGTGAAAAAAAGTGGTATTTTCACTGAGTGTGGAATTCTAGTTGGCTACTTAAATGTCATTCCACTATCTGGCTTCCATCATTTCTCTTGAGAAATCTGGTGTGGGTCTTACTCTTTTTCCTTTGAAGATAAAGTTTCTTTTCTTGTCCCTTAGTTTTCAGAAGTTTATTTTATTTATTTGGTTTATGCTCTTTGGCTTTAGTTTTCAGTTTGACTGTAATTTGCTGTACTGGAGTCTGCCTCCTTATTTTGATGTTTGATGGTGACAGCCTTCAAGCCCTGCCCCCCTCCTGCCCCTGTTGCCCCACCTCTGGGCAACCTAAGAAAGTCTGGCTGCTCCCTGCATTGGTGCCAGTGGGAAATTCAAACCACACAAGCCTGAGTCATGTGTGGGAATCCTCATCCCAGCTCTGCCCCCTAATAGCCATAAAAATGCAAACCAGTCTTTTTTCCTGGCTCTCTCCATCTCTCTTTGGACCTGCTAGGGGGAGCTCGCCCTGCTATCCCCAGAAAGCCTCATTATGTGAGCAATAAATACTTTCCTATCCTATTGGTGCATGTGTAACATCATTAGTCTCGGCATCAGAACCAAATCTTAAGTACATGGGTAGTCATGGGGGGTCCATTCACATCTGTAGGGTGAACACAACATACCTAGTTATGTACAGGTCTCCCCAAATTCGGAAAGTAGAGTGTTTCTACAAAAGCTTTTATAAGCCAAAATGGCATAAAGTGAATTGTATGTTTTTTGAAAGTTCGTATTACATCACTCACTTTTAGGAAAGACCTAAAGACCTGTATGATAATATCTTTTTCATAAAAATGAAAATCCTCTTTGGATTTTTTTTTATTAGGGAAAATGTGTTAGTCTTTCAAATATATGTTTGTTATCTCAGATAGATAGATAGATAGATAGATAGATAGATAGATAGATGATAGATAGAGTTTTATTTAGAGGGATTTGTTTTAAGAAATTAGTTTACATGGTTGTGAGGGCTGACAAGTCCAAAATTTGTAGAGCAAACCAGCAGACTAGAGATTCAGGTAAGAGTTGATGTTGCAGTCTTGAGTCCAAAGGCTGAAAACTCAGGTGGAATTTCTTTGTTGCAATCTTGAGGCAGAATTCCTTCTTATTCAGGATATGCCACTCTCTGCTCTTAAGGCCTTCTACTGATTGGATGAGGCCCACCCACACTACATAGGGCAATCAGCTTTCCTCAAAGTCAACGGACTACAAATGTTAAAATACCTGGACAGTGGCCAAATAGTGAGTTGCTGTAGTCTACTCAAATTGACACACAAATTTACCATCGGATACCCTTTTATTTCTCTTCTCTATTCTTGGGACTCCAATTACAAGTTGTTCAATATTTTCTGCTTGGTCTCCTACACAGCTAATTTTCTACATTATTTATTCTCTTTTTTTCTCAACTTTAGTTTGAATATTTTTATACTCCTATTTTTCAGTTCACCACTTCTGTCTTCTGATAGATTTATTAACCTATTGGAATTTTATTTTCTGTTATATATATATATTTTTTTCAATTTTAATATATCCAATAGATTCTTTTTAAGATAGATGCCACCTTCTAGCATTTTTTCTCCATCATTTCCTCTATTTTGGGGGCATATTAATTATAGTTACTTTAGAATCTATGTCTGAAAACTCCAATATCTGGTTTCTCTGTGGTCTGGTTTTACTCTTTATTTTTCTCCTGATTTTCAGTATTTCTTCTGGTTGCCTGACCTCCCTAGTAACTTTTATTGCTGCTGAAAATTACAAATAAAAAATTGTAGAGCTTCTGATGACATCATAGTCTTTTAGAAAGTTTGATTTTCTTCTAATTGGCAGATAAAGAACAGCTGCTCATCTTTAATGGAGCCCATTTCCCATTTACACATATTCTTAGAACATTGTTCTTTTAGGGTCTCACCTAAAAGCCTGAGGTGTTTATTAGGAACCTTCATCCTTGATTTTCCCTGAACTCCAATTTTTGCTTCCCAAGTTCCATGGGACTGCTCAGTTATACGCTTCACCTCCTAGCAGTTGCGTTCTAGTTGGGATCTCTGTACCTCTCCTTAGGACTGCATATTCTCTCTGGATCCCCATTCCTTGGCATCTTGTCTTTCTCAGTCATAGGTGCTTATTACCCCTGATCTCTAGCTTTTTTCTTTATCCTTCTAATTTCAGGAATATGCTGCTTGATGCTTTAGATCACTACTTTCCATTTGGGCTCTGTGACCCACACTGTGAAAAATATACCAACAGCTAAAATCAGCAGACGATGCAACACACACTTCAGTGCATTTCTCTGGGGTTTTGATCCCTCAAGCCTGGACTGCTTTGGGTATTTTTTTTTCATACCTTCAAACAGCATTAAAGAGATTTTTTTTTTTTTTTTGGCTTTCGTAGTTGTTCTCAGTGAAACGCTTAATATAATACCAGCTACTTTTGTACAGCCAGCAGCAGATGTCTGAGTTAAGTTTTGTATAGGACTTGCATATAGGAAATTTCTAACTCAGTGTGGGCTCTCTTCCCAGATGAAAAAGGGTTAATGGTTTGTCTGGACAGTAAGGAGTAGACTCCAGTATTCTTTGATTTTTTTTTTTTTAAGACATGCAATCGTTCTAATTGCCCTGAAAGGATACTGACATTTGAGAATGAAGAGGGGAGAGTCTCTGTCCCATGTCAGCGCAGAAGCCCAGGCAATGCAAGCATTAAGATGGGCAGGAAGTATGGAGAGCAGCTGGGGTTCAGGAACCCTCTCATGGATGCTCCTTAGTCAGTAGGGGAAATTGCAAGCAATGATCGTGTCTACCAGCAAGTGTGCTTTCATTCAGTTCCTCAAGGGTCCTGGAGACAAAAGGGAAAATATCTAATAATCTAATCTGAGGAACCGAGGCAGCTCCAGAGAGGAAGATGTATTAGTCTGCTCAGCTGCCATAACAAAGGGCCACATACTGGGAGTGTAAACAACAGAAATCTATTTTCTCACAGCTCTGGAAGCTGGAAGTCTGAGATCAAGGTGCCATCAAGGTTGGCTTCAGGTGAGACCTCTCCTCCAGGCTTCCAGGTAGTTGTCTCATTGCTACATCATCACATGGCCTTTCCTGTCTGTGCATGGAGAGAGTGAGTCCTCTGGCATCCCTTTCTTTTCTTATAGGGAGACACCAGTGCTACCGGATTAGGGCCCCACCCGTATAACCTCATTTAACCTTGATTACATTCTGAAAGGCCCTATCTCCAAGTACAATCCCATTCTGAGGCACTGGGAATGAGGTTTTCAACATAGGAATTTAGGGGAGTCATACATATCAGCCCTAACAGGGCTCCCCAAGATTACAGTCTTTGATAAAACTGAGACTGAAGTTGAGACATCCCCTGGTGCCTCCCTGGACCCGCCAGTGATGAGTCCTCATTGTAAGAACATGTCCTGTCCTGTCTCAGGCCTCTGGATCTCACATGGTGATACTCAATGAATATCTTATGAAGCAAATTTAGCAGTTCTAAGTGCGATATCCTATCAGTACAGTATAGTTTTCCCTTCCTTCATGTAAAAACTGAGGCCCAGAGAGGGTTAATGGTTTGCCCATGATCATACAGCAAGTTGGTGGCTACAGCCCAGGTCTCCTACCTCCATGCCCAGTGTTTCTCCCCATACCCAGGCAGGCCTCTTCCACTCCCTCACTCCCTGCTAGAATCAGAGAAAAGGGAGCAAATCTGTGAGTCGGGGAGTAGGCACCAACTCATTTCCTCTTACAGGATATTTGTGTTTAAATCTCTGTGCCAAGCAGAGGAAGAGAAATCTAAGCCATGTGTGTGTAGTGGGCTCACAGCGCTCTGAAAGGGCTGGGTAGGTAGTGGGGCTGAGGCCAGGAGACAGGGTCACCCTGGGGAAGCCTGATCTGCTCATCCTCCTGATTTTCTACCACCAACCACAACCTCATCTTGTGACATTGGTGTGTGGGTGTGTGGGTGTGTGCCCGCGCGTGCACGTGCACATGTGTGTGTGTGTGTGTGTGAGTGTAAACTTGGAAAATTGGACTGTGTCTCTGCATCTAATGCTACAGTTTTCCGGCCCTCATCCCAAATGAAAGGAAAGCCAAATTAGTTCATGTCTTCATATCCAAATTATAATTTAAAATAAAAAAAGTGAAATGTTTCTTAAAATGTTAAAAAAAAAAAAAGTATTTTGGTTTCCAGGATAGAAGAACAATAGTGCCACAAAGCTAATGACTTTCCATGGAAAAAGAGATCTCCAACTGGTGATTAAACTTGCCAGGAAAGCTTCCTGAACCTTCTCAGGGAGGCTGAGAGTGCTGATTCTGACTTTGCTGCTCTTCTGACTTTGCTGTTCTCTCAGCGGCAGGCCTGGGGAGGGGCCTTGGAATCTGCATTTCTTACGAATTCTAAGGTGATGTGGATGCTGCTGGCCTCAGAATCATACTTTGAGAGCCACTGGGCTAAGAGAAGGCCAGATTTATTGACCTTCCTCACACGGTCTCTGTCTGATGGGAAGAGTAAGTTCCTGAAAGATCATTGGGATCCAGGAGCTGGGGGAGGTGGCTGCCTGGTAGCAGGGGCACACGTGTCCAGGTTGTTAGTCAGGGCCTCCTGCTCTGGAGAAAGTGTGTGATGCAGTCCATGAGAATGGTATGTTCAGAAGTACCTGAGGATAAAGGGGAGCGGCAGAGATCACGCTGGTCACGGAGCCCCACAGGTGCTGGGTCCTAAGTCCTGGCTGAGTGTCCGTGGCTGGCCACAGGCACTCCCAGGGAGATGCAGGCTCAGTGGGCCCCTGTGGACAGGGTCCCAGCGATGCCCTTGTTGAGACGAGCTTACCTGGATTTTGGAGCAAGAGAACAAGCTGGAGGGAGTATCTGCTTTTAATTCTCAGGAACAAGGAGACTGGATCAAATGACCTGTGGGACCAGTGGACCGGCCCAGCCTGCGATCCTGTGCGCTCACATCCCAAAGCTAATGATGTCATCGCCCTGGGCTGTGTCCGATCTGTGTAGTTAAGTTGATGGGATTAATCAGCTCATGTTAACATGCTGATGATCATGAAATAAAGACCGACCCTTTCAATAGGATACTCGGGACTGAGGGACGAACGTGGAATCATTTGGACTTTTTACAGAGGTCATGGTTGAATTATCACAAAACTTCCTTTACTCAAAGCAGATGCTTATTGAGATTAATTTAGTGTGAAAAGTGAACCAGACTGAGTATAAAAGACATTGTCTCCTCAATTATGTAACAGGACACCTCCTCATTGTCCTCTACTCACTGACGATGATTGTGTATTGCCTCCGGGGACATTTCAGCACACAGTGCTGAGTCGCTCTGCAATCCCTCTTTTGGGGATGTTCAATGAGATTTCAGCGTTCACACAAAGACGGAGTGGGCAGAAACAAAAGGGAACATCAATTGGGAAAATGGTGGCCACAGACAGAACCCATCTTTCTGCTGGAACCATGTACGTAGCAATTTTGAGGGATGCGCCTTGTCTGAAGACGAGAAACACACACGGGGAAATTACTACCTTGTTTCAGGTGCTCACAGAATGCATGGTGGCGCTGGTCCCAGTCACTTGGGTCCAGAGGAGATGCTCTGTGGAGGGTCTCACTGGGACCCTGGACATGTCTGTCATCTTCTACACACTTTCCTTATCATCTTTTTTTTTTTAACTTTTATTTATTTATGAGAGAGAGAGAGAGAGAGAGAGAGAGAGAGAGAGAGAGGCAGAGACACAGGAGGAGGGAGAAGCAGGCTCCATGCACCGGGAGCCCGACGTGGGACTCGATCCCGGGTCTCCAGGATCGCGCCCTGGGCCAAAGACAGGCGCCAAACCGCTGTGCCACCCAGGGATCCCCCTTATCATCTTTTTAAAAGAAAATATGTTCTCTTCCTCATTGGTCTGTTTGTTACACAGAGTGTTCCTTCTTAAAACTTTCCCCTTTGTTTCCCAGAGCCTCTGGAGCCCTGGCTCTGCTCCTACCTCCTGGCCTGTCCTATCTCCTTCCCCGGATCCTCTTCCAAAGTTAAATCCTTGATCGCCACCCTTCTCCAGGGCTCAGCTCTCTGCTTCTGCTCACTGGAAACCCTGTCTTCCTGTAGTCGCTTTATCTAGTCCTGCAACTGCTATAGTATTAAGCCCAAAGATACAGGGGAAGCGACGCTATCACCCACTTGATCAAATAAAACCAAGAGTTTCCCAGGTTGGCAGTGACAGGAGAACTTCCTAGTAGAATATGGAGCAACATCCATCTTTAGTTCAATAACAATAGCTGCCACATGGCCCCTGTCTGGGTTTTCTTTTCTGTGGCATTCTCACTCCCTCTCCTTTGGGGCATATCAGAAGGGCCTGTTTCTCTTGCAAATCTCTGACCTAACTGCAAACAAATCCTTTTTCCTTGGTTTTCCTAAGCTGAGATGAGAAATTTTCGCAGTATGTGGCTCCCTGCAAGGAAGAACACAAGTGATCTAAGTGCAATGAGACCAGAGAAAGTAAACAACTTGCAAGGGCTGAACTGGGGAGAGCTGTATGAATTATTGTTGTGTGACAGATGACCTCCAGACGTGGTGGCATAACTCCAACATTTATTATACTCAGGAGACCCTTCGATGGGAAGCTCTCACTTGAGATCTCATGTGGCTGCACTTATGCCTGGGGAGGGGGTGGGGGACAGCTGCATCATTTGAAGGCTTGACTGGGGCTGGAGGGTCCACTTCCAAGGGTCCACACACATGCCTGGCAAGTTGTTTCTGGGTATTGGCTGGGGGTCTCAGCTTCTCTGCCAGAGGGCCTCTCCACAGGACTCCTTGAGCATCCTCAGAGCATGGCAGCTGGCTTTCTGTAGAGCAAGCGATCATTGCAGAAGCTAGAGTGCCTTCTCTCTAACATCAGGAGCCATACATTTCTATGTCATTGATAGCTTATTGGTCACAAAGGGCCATCTGTGATTTAGTATGGGGAATGACAACACAGGGGCATGGATATGGGGAGGCATATCACTGGGGGCCATTTGGGAAGTAGGACCCCTCAAGAGCCAACTTGTTCTCCAGGATCTGTGGGATTGTCCCATTCCATGAGGATCTCTACACGAAGATGCTTTTAGGGACCTTTACTTTTTGGCTTCATCCATAGCCAGAGGTCAAGCACCAACTTGCCAAAAGCATGCAAGGGCACACCTCTTCTAGTTTTATCTTTAGACTTCAGAAGTAGAGGGACGTCTGAGTGGCTTAGTGGTTGAGCCTGTGCCTTTGGCTCAGGGCGTGATCCTGGAGTCCCAGGATTGAGTCCCACATTGGGCTTCCAACATGGAGCCTGCTTTTCCCTCTGCCTATGTCTCTGCCTCTCTCTGTGTGTCTCTCATAAATAAATAAAATCTTAAAAGAAAAAAGACTTCAGAAGTAGAGAATTTAATTAATCCCATTCCTCAATCCATGTTTACTTTCATCATTGTTCCATGCAAGGTTCCTTTCTTGCTTTATTTACTTATTCTTTTTATCTTCCTTCCACACATATGCTATTTCCTTTACACATCCTTCCCCATAACTACCATAGGCCATCACTTTAAAATGTATGATGGATTGTGTTCTTGGTGAAGACCCTCTTCCTGGATTGCAGGTGGCTACCTTCTCACTGTGACCTCACAGGGCAGAGTGAGAGAGACAGAGCTCTGGGTCTTCTTCCTCTTCTTATAAGGATACTAATCCCATCGTGGGACCCCATCCTCATGACCTCATCCAAACCTAATCACCTCTCAAAGGTCCCACCTCCAAATTCTATCACATTGAGGGTTAGGGCTTCAACATACTGACTTTGGGGGGACACAGACATTCAGTCCAAAACAACAGATCCTTGTACTTTTATGCATATTTGGAAAATATGTAGTGTTGTTTTGTGCATTTATACATTTCTTATTTTCGTGGAAGTTATTGAACTAAATAGGGATGTTGCTCTATATCTCATTTGGTTCATCTAGCACCCATCTACTCCAAGGTGTGTTCCTGCCACATTTCACTCATCCATCCTCCAGCGATGGGTGTATACTCAGATCCCCTCCAATTCCCCTACCACAAGTGATGCTTCAAAGAATCCCTTGTCCCTTTAGTTTCGAATGAGAATTTCTCTGGGGTCTCCAGAGGGTTCCTAAGGGTCAGATATATACATACTTCATCTCCCTTCCTCAGGGATCTTCTTAGGGATGATTAAAACATTCTAAAGTTGTGTTGTGATACTCTGCGAATGCACTAAAAACCACTGGATTGTACGCTTGAAAATAGGTGAATTGTATGGTTCTGTGTAGTGTATCTCAATAAAATTGTTACCCCAAAATTAGTATGTTGGGATTCAAGCTCTGGCTTGGGTAGTAATTGGAAGCCTGGTGGAGCTATTTATTTAATTAATCAAGAACACTTTGTGTGCCCATGATGCCAAGTTGTAAAATCCTGTAACTCTGTATGCTCACCCCTGCCAGGGAATTAAAAGACCCTGATGAAAATAAATAAATAAATAAATAAATAAATAAATAAATAAATAAATAAATAAAAGACCCTGATGAATTCTTTACCATCCCACTGCCCCCAGCACTAAGCACTGGCTCAGGCATGCAATAGCTGCTCAATAAATGTTTGACAAATGAATGTCACAGAGTAGACCATCAAAAAGTGCTGACAGTATTGAAGCAACTCCCCTAACGTCACGTACTTTAGACGTTGAAGGGACCTCACCGGTCGTGCGTGCATGCCCTCGGAATTCAGGTGCCACACACACAGCCAGCAAAGGCAAAAGAAGAACCACACGGTAGCCACAGAGGCCTGGGAGGAACAAGACAGTGATCAAATCCCACTCTGGCCAAGGAGCCCCCAAAGTAAAAAGAAAAAGCAAAAGCAACCTCCGTGTTAGTCTTTTGCTCCTCCTGTCCAGACCCCGCTGGTCCCTCAATCCACTTTTATTTTATTTATTTATTTTAGTTATTTATTTTATTTATTTAAGATTTTATTTGTTTATTTCAGAGACAAAGAGAGAGAGCATGAGTAGGAGGAGTGACTGAGGCAGAAGGGGAAGCAGACCCCCTGCTGAGAGGAGAGCCCAACGTGGGGCTCCATGCCAGGACCCTGAGACCATGACCTGAGGTGAAGGCAGGTGCCCTACCAACTGAGGCACCCAGGTGCCCCCTCCCAACCCACTTTTAAACCATGGACTCAAACACACTTTGCCTTTGTCAGGATGGACTAAAGTTTGCATTAAAGCAGCAGTGGGCTTCCTGCCCGTGTTGCATGAGGAGCTGGCGGAGAGCTGGGCTGGGTCCCGACGAGGTGCCACCCCTGAGGAGCAGGTGGCTGGCAAAGGCTGAGAGGCAGGTGTGGAAGGTAAGCGTGGAGGTGAGCCGGGGGCCTTGTTGAGGAGAGTGAGACCATTTGTCAGATCTAAAAGGCCAGGGGAAGGCACAGAACAGCTGGTTGGATAAATAAAGAGTGGGAGGTGGAAGAGGCCAAAGGGCTCAGAACACAGGCTATTCACTTTGGAGGTCACCAGGGGTCTTTCTGTTGGGCTGGTAGGGGAGGCAGAGAAGGTCTGGTTAGCTTTGAGAAGGGCTGCCACAGATGGGAGGGTGGTTCTGTGAGAATTAGAAAAGGAGATTGCTCTGGGCCAATGTAGCCTTACCCCAGGGCATATGGCTTGGGGATGGTGTGTAGGCTGGATTGCGGTCTCCTGAGGGGTTCCTATTGTGCAGTGCACAGCCTGGACAACCATGATGGGCTCTGGCTGAGAGGCTTTGTGTTAGCCAGATGCTTTTCTCTTCGCAGTTTAATTCCTGGCTTCCCAATGGTCCCCTCTAATTCACCTGTAGCCCCATGGGGTGGGAGTGGGGACACCCAGGGTCACAGCTGGAGTTGGTGTCTGCTGCCTGACTTTTATTTTTTCATTAAGATCAAATTCCCTTAACTTAAAGTTAACTATTTAAAAATGTATAGTTCGGGGGCATTCGGTGTGGTGCAACCACGACCCCGAGCTTGTTCCAACACATTTCATCGCACCCCCAGGAAACCTTGTACCCATCAGGCAGCCTTGCCCCATTCCCTGTCCTCTAGCACCTGGAAACTGCTAATCTGTTTCCTATCTCCATGGATTTACCTATTCTGGACATTTTATATAAGCAGAATCAAACAGTACGTGCTCTTCTGTGTATGAGTACAGTGTTCTTTTCAGTGGCTCAAAATCCCATGTCTGGGCAGGGAGCATTTTGTTTATCCATTCGCCTGTTGAAAGAAACATGGGTTTTTCCATCTTTTGACTATTGTGAATAGTGCTGCTGTAAATGCGCATGTGCAAGATTTTGTCGGAACAATTCTTGTTTGTGTTCAGTTCTTTGGGGTATACCTGGGAGTGGAATGCAACGCTTAGCTTTCAAGGAACTGCTAGACTATTTTTGCCAGCCACATTTCACAGCCATTTTGCATTCCCATCAGCAGTGTATGAGGGTTCGGATTTCCCCACGTCCCCGCCAATGCTTGCTATTTCCTCTTTTTTAAAACTTAAAGCCATCCTCGGTGGATGTGAAGTAGTATCTCATTGTGGTTTTGATTTGCATGTCCTTGATAACTAATGACACTGCATATTTTCATGTTTCTGTTGGCCTTTTGTAGATCTTCTTCGGAGAAATGTCTACTCAAGTTCTTTGCTCATTTTTATTTTATTATTTTAACGTTTACTTACTTATTTTAGAGAGAGAGAGAAGGAAGAAGAGAGAGAGCATGCATGTGTAAGTGGGGAGAGGGGGAGAGGGAGATGGAGAGAGAATCTCAAGCAGACTCTCCAACGAGCTCAGAGCCTGATGCAGGCTTGATCCCAGGACCTGATCCAAAATCAAGATACTTAACCAACTGAGCTACCCAGGGGCCCCTCTTTGCTCATTTTTAAATTAGATTGCGTGTCTTTTTATTATTGAGTTGTTAAGGGCTCTTTACATATTCTGGATGCTGTGTGACTTTTTTTTTTAAAGATTGTATTTATTTATTCATGAGAGACACAGAGAGAGGCAGAGACATAGGCAGAGGGAGAAGCAGGCTCCTCACAGGGAGCCCGATGTGGGACTCGATCCTGGGACCCTGGGATCATGCCCTGAGCTGAAGGCAGATGCTTAACCGCTGAGCCACCCAGGTGTCCCTGCTGTCTGACTTTTACTCTTTTAAGTCGGGTGCTTTGACCTAGGTTCTGTCACTTGAAATAAAGGGAAACCTTTAAAGTAAATTAGAAGATGCCCCTGGGGGTCATGTGAGGGCATGATGGGCCCGCATGGCTGTTCAGCTTCCCATCCTGCCCAGTCCTGATTCTGTCCCCTTCCCCCGCAGCAAGCACCACGCACAGCTGCGCTGACAGCTTTCCCGGGACACGAGACTTTCGGTGCTAAAACCGGAACGTCCAGCCGGGATGAGTTGAGCACCTCCGTGTGCTTACCTCATCTCGGGCCGCTTCTCAGGGAACCTTCCCACAACTGCAGGTGCCAGAGCCAGCTCAGTCTGGTGCCAAAGGCCAGACACTCTGCTTCTACCTCACACGTCAAAGGATGTGCAGGAGGAGAGGATGCCAGGGGTGACTCAGCAGGCGACCTGGTCTCCTAAGGCTGTTAACTTGGGACAAGAATCTATTCTTTAGGTGACTGAGTGTGTGTCATCCAGACACGAGAAGGTAGGTGCCCGAGGCTGGCTGTGCTGTGCTGCGTGCCATGGCGTTCCAAGCACCTGGCCTGTCGTAGACTAGAAACTAGTCCGGAAAAGAACGGGCTCACCCAACTCAGGCAGAAGGACGGAGCAGGAGGCCACATACAGGACAGCCCAACACATGTGCTACCCAGCCAAACCTCTGGATCCCCACTGATGTGGTGGTTTGCTGGGCACCCCTAGTCTGTCTACTTAGGCCCAGATTGCTGGGATTGGCTTCCTTTTTGGGAGTGGGGAGCAGAGGCAGAGGGAGAGGGAGAGAATCTTAAGCAGGTTCCATGCCCAGCACAGACCCCAACACAGGGCTTGATCTCACAACCCTGAGACCATGACCTAAACCAAAACCGAATCAGTCACTTAACCAACTCAGCCACCAAGGTGCCCCAGGACTGTCTTCTTTGTTAGAAGCCAGCCAATCCGTTTACCCCAAAAATGTGCAAACAAGAATCACTATGCCCAAGTTTTCTATAGGTTTTATCTCTCTTCTTCTCTATTTTAAGTCTTATTTTTGCCTTTGTTCTTTGACAGTGGCCTCTGTCTCTCCCCTGTTGGAGTTTATTAACCAGGGTTCTTCAGAGAAACAGAACTAATATGATCTATTATCTATCTATCTATCTATCTATCTACTGATATCTACATACATATAGAGATATAGATATGGATTAGCTCACCCAGTTATGGAGGTTGAGAAGTCCAGACCTAGGAGAGCCCATGGTGGAGTTCCAGTCCAATCTGAAGACCTGAAAACCAGGAGAATTGATGGTATAACTTCCCATAGGAGTCTAAATCCAAAGGCAGAAGACCCATGTCCTAGCTTGAAGATATAATTCTTTCTTTTTTTTAAAGATTGTATTTATTTATTCATGAAAGACACACAGAGAAAGAGGCAGAGACACAGGCAGAGGGAGAAGTAGGCTCCATGCAGGGAGCCTGACGTGGGACTCGATCCCAGGTTTCCAGGATCACAGCCTGGGCTGAAGGCAGCGCTAAACCGCTGAGCCACCCAGGCTGCCCTGAAATCGCTTTCCTTTGAGACTTCATTTTCCTAGATGTTAAACGCATGAAAGGATATTGTTGCCTGAATCAGATCTCACGATGGTGTTGCAGAAAAAAATAAGAGGTATTTTTTAGGTCGTTGGATAAAACTCTGGATTATGAGCTAAATGTCCTGAAATGCACCATGTAGGGAGGGTGGGTGCTCGTTCCCCCATTTTTTCCTGCAGGAGCCTGGGGAAGCGTTCAGTCATAGGTAAGCCTGTTGCTTACTGTCAAGCAGGCTCCAAACACTGCTTGTGCCTGATGCGCTGATGAGCAGGCAGGGCGGTGGGCAGGCCCCTGACCCTGGAGCCCACGGCCTAGACTGAACTCTCAGCTCTGCCCACTTGGATGAATACACTAGGCAAGTTTCCCCATCTCTGTCCGTCTTGGGTTTCCAGGGCTGCTGTGACAAATTACCAAAAACCTGGCTTTCTTGAAACAACAGACATTTCTTCCCTCACGGTTCTGGAGGAGAGAAGTCCCAAATCAAAGTGTCCACAGGGCTGTGCTCCCTCTTGCATTTCTAGGGAAGAATCCTTCCCTGCCTCTCCCAGCTCCCCGGGGGTGGCCGGGAATCCTCAGCGTCCCTGGGCTTCCGCTGTGTCCCTCCAGCCTCTGCCTCCACCATCACGTGGCTTTCTTCCCTCCGTGTCTTCCTGACACCGCCCCCCCGCCCCGCCCCCAATCTAATACAGCCTCATCTGACCTTGATTACATCTACCAAGACCCCATTTCCTAATAAGGTCTTGATCTGAGGTTCTGATTGGACATACATTTTGGGGGACACTTACTCAACCCAATACACTCCTCCTTCAGGTGGAGAGGTAATTTGGGGACTTAGTTAGTAAAGTAAAATACTTAGGAAAGCAGCCGGCCCAATTAAGTCCCCCTAGTTGTGGTCATTTTTTTTTATTTTAATTTTTTTACATATTTTTTAAATTGGAATTCAATTTGCCAACATATAGCATAACACCCTGTGCTCATCCCATCAAGTGCCCCCTCAGTGCCTGTCACCCAGTCACCCTCCCACCCCCCCACCTCCCTTTCCACCACCCCTTGTTCATTGTTGCAGTCATTATAATGCAAGGGGCATTTGAAAAGACTCAGAGGAAAGATCATATGTAATTTTTTTTTATTTATGATAGTCACAGAGAGAGAGAGAGAGAGAGGCAGAGACACAGGCAGAGGGAGAAGCAGGCTCCATGCACCGGGAGCCCGACGTGGGATTCGATCCTGTGTATCCAGGATCGCGCCCTGGGCCAAAGGCAGGCGCCAAACCGCTGTGCCACCCAGGGATCCCGAAAGATCATATGTAAATGCCCAACGAAGCACAAGTCCTGGCCAAGCAAGGCGTGCCCCCAAACCCCCGCCCTGCCAGTCTTTTTGAATCTTTGTCTTTTATTTGCCAGAATATCAAGTTTTCCTCTTGCAATCCTTCCCTTAAAGAATGGTTTATCTGGCCATTTGTTTATGTGTGGAAAATGCATAAAAATTTATAAAATAAACCCATTTACTTCCAGACGAAAGTTAGCATTTTGCCTGGGGTGAATTTTTGTGGCTGAGTTATAAAATTCTGAAAGTAAGAGTTTCTTTTCTTTCTTTCTTTCTTTTTTTTTTTTTTGAAAGTAAGGGTTTCTAATGAAACCGTGCTACCCTTTAATGAACATCACCACCCTCACTATAATAAAGAATGTACAATATTTGGCATAATGCACTCTGGAAAAATCGCCTAATATGTAATATGAGTGATTGCCTCCTTCGTGAGCCAAGCTCTGTTTCCATTTTGTGGGGTAATTCAGCTCAACAAGTATTTATTGAGTGCCTACTAGGTCTCAGTCACTGTGCTGGGCAGTGGGGATCTAAGGATAACATTGGTGGGGGTACCGTGTCATAAGTAATAGCGATCTCTCAGCCAGGTGCATGTGGAGTGCCAATCTAAGCACTTTGCATACTCACATGACCTAACAGGGTCCCCCACTTACAGATGGGACATCAGAGGTATGGTGAGGTCCAAATCATTTGCCCACCATCCTGTAGCCAGCAGGGAGAAAGTCAGGGGTCACATCCCCTGTCCTGGGAGGTAGGTAGAGTGCAGTGGCTAAGTTCAGTACGATGGGTCAGCAGAGGAGTGCCACCTCTGCATGGTCTGGGAAGGCCAGGGAGGGCTTCTTGAAAGAGCATACTTACAGGGAACTGGAGCAAAGGCTGGTGAAAGAGAAAGAGCACCAGAGAGCATCATCCCTGAGCTTAGAAATGGCTCAGTGTGTGCACCCATGTGCACCCATGTGCCTGTGTTGGGTGTTGCTGGACCTGCATCGTGGGTAAGAGCATCCAGAGACTCATCCAGAGAAGTGGGCAGGGTTCAGCATGAGGAACAATGTGGATGCTTCTTTTTTTTTTTTTAAGATTTTATTTATTTATTCATGAGACACAGAGACAGAGACAGAGAGAGAGGGGCAGAGACACAGGCAGGGGGAGAAGCAGGCTCTCTGTGGGGAGCCCGATGTGGGACTCGATCCCAGGACCCCAGGATCATGCCTTGAGCCAAAGGCAGATGCTCAACCACTGAGCCACCCAGGCATCCCAAATAAAGTCCTTTTGTAAAAAAAGATATATTTGTATCTATTTCAGGTGTCAACCCCAAAAGTTTGAATCTTACCAGTGTTTTGGTGAAAGCAGGGTGTTCGTGCTGCCATAACAGGAACAGCCTGCGCACCTGAATGCTTCTTGTGCACCAAACATCACCGCTAAGATCTTACATGTTTTGATTCTTCTAGTCCTTACCAGGACTCAACGAAGTAGACACTATTGGTGTCCCATTGTCAGATAGGCCAGTCTGAGGCACAGGGAGTTTCCTCTGCATGTTGGCCCTGGAAGGGGTCAAGCCGGGATTTGAACCAGGCAAATGGCTCTATAATCCAAGCCCACCATTCTTTAATGAATGGATTATTGCCACGGGAAAGCCCCACCGTCACTGGCCTCAGGTGGGCTCTGGACAGAACTGCGTGCCCCCTCCCCCATATTCATATGTTGAAGCCCTTACCACAATGTGATGGTATTTGGGGATAGGGCCTTTGGAAGTAACTAGGGTCAGATGAGTATCTTTATTAAAGGAGCCCCAGACAGCTCACTCCCCCTCTTTCTCTGTCACGGGAGGAATGAGGGAGAAGGAGGCTGTCTATGCAAGCCAAGAAGAGTCCTTACCAAAAATCTGACCGTGATGGCACCTTAATCTCAGACTTCTAGCTTCCAGAACTGTGAGAAATAAGAGTTTGTTGTTTAAGGGCTACAGACTATGGATAATCTTTCATGGCGGCCAGAGCAAACTAAGACAGGGTCAGCCGAGATATTGAATCTAATAGCCATCAGGGTGGGTAGAGATGCACACCTGCTGGCTGCTTCTGGCTTTTTTTTTTTTTAAAGATTTAATTAATTAATTAATTAATTTTAAAGAATTTTATTTATTTATTCATGAGAGACACACACACACACACAGAGGCAGAGACACAGGCAGAGGGAGAAGCAGGCTCCACACAAGTAGCCTGATGTGGGACTCATCCCGGGTCTCCAGGATCATGCCCTGGGCTGAAGTCAACGCTAAACCACTGAGCCACCAGGGCTGCCCTGTTTATTTATTTTTAAGTTTACTTATTTATTTGAGAGTGAGAGCATAGGCAGGGGTGGGGGGCGGTGAGTAGTAGAGAGAAAAGGAGAAGCAGACTCCCTGCTCAGCAATGCGGGGCTCAATCCTGGGACCCTGAGATCATGACCCAAGCTGAAGGCAAATGCTTAACCCACTGAGCCACCCAGATACCCCTAAGACTTTATTCATTTATTTGAGAGAAAGTGAGAGAGCATGCACAAGCCAGGGAAGAAGCAGAGGAAGCTGAGCAGGGACCCCAACGTGGGGCTCAATCCCAGGATCCTGGGATCATGAGCTGAGCCGAAGACAGATGCTTAACCACCTGAGCCACCCAGGCACCGCTGCTTCTGGCTTACTTGCGGTCCCCAGGAGCCATCTGATGTGATCTGTGTGCATGTAAGCCACAGCAAGACAGGGGCAGTACTGCACCGTGTCCTGCTTTGGAATGAAGGGTTAATACCCCATGACACATAGTCCTGTCAAAAGTGTGCACCGTGTCACAGATGCTCAGGGACCAGACCCAGCTCTGCCTCTTACAGACTCTATAGTCTCAGGCATATCGGAAGTCCCTGGGCCTTGATCTTCTCACTGTACAAGGGGGGGGGGGTAAGAATACTTACCTGTCACCACTGATGTGACATTTCCATGGGATATCCTAGGCCCAGAGCCTGTGAATACTTAATATATGGTGGGTATCATGTTAATAAAAATTCCCTTTTCGATACTTAGTTCAGGCCTCCCCTCATCTTGGAAGCTCTTCCCCTCAATCCCCTCTGTCTGTCACCTGTGTTGATGGGGGCTCCTTGTCCAGTTAGGTTCAAACTACTTGCTGACTTGTCCACCTGCCTCCAGATTCACAGATGGATCCTTTGGGTACATACTGCTTCTAGTTGAAGCTGAGAGATGGGGCAAGGGCTGTAGGTACATGTCAGGTGACAGAAGGAAGGAAAGTCATTTCAGAAAGAGGCTGACAGGTTGCACAACGGTGCCCGGGGTGTCTGGGAGGAGAGGAAGAGGGTGGGCAGGGGTGCCGTTTGTGCTGGAAGATGCAGGGGGTGCAGAGAGCTGGGCACTGTCCCAGGCACACGTGTGTCCCCCTGCAAGGTTTTGAGCAGAGAGGCTGGTTCAGATTTGCTAAAGTCTAGGCAGGAGCCCTGAATGCAGCAGGGACATTTCCCAGCGTGGGGGAGCCTGCAGAGAAACGGGGAGCCTGGCTGGTGAACGCTGGCCGAGACCTTGCATATTGGGGTCCGAGCACAGTGGTCTGGATGACTGCAAAGTTTCAGCTAAGAATCAGGGTCTCGGAGTCATTAATACCCTCACAGGCAGGCGACGTCGTGGTTCCCAGGCCCTCTCCTGGGACCTGACCCTTCACCCCTTCCCAAAGGTGCCGTGGGGAAGCTGGGGCTGGAGCTGGGAGGCTTTCTTCCATTTTTTGTCCCGTGATCATTAGGTTTGCTGATAAGTGGGGATTATTAATTAAAGGGATAAAGCGTGTGCTTCCAAGGGTGATTACCGTTACTGTAAATCAGACTTAATGGCTGCAGAAATTCATTAGGGATTCATTTCCTAATGATAATGAATTGGCTTGAGCAGATGTCAGATGCAGCCGTGACCGTAATTCTAATTCGAGGCTCCGGGAGTGGGAAGTGTCGGGGACCGAGGAATCACGACGACCTCCTCAGAATGTGGGGCTTCCTGGTGTGTGCTGGGCAGCCGCGTGGACGGGCGCCTCTCCCGAGGACCTCCGGGCCTTTGCTCTTGCCACCTTCTTCCGGGAACAACGTTCCTGCTACCTTGTCTCTTGAGCCTCACTTTCCTTGGAAGTTGTCCCCCGACTGCTCCTGGGCGAGGCCAGGGCCCCTCTGAGCTCCTGAAGCGCTGATCTCTGGACTCCCTTGGAGGCAGGCACTGGCTTAACTCCGCCTCTGCCTCCCCTGCACCCAGCATATCGTTGGCGTTCCTGGGGGTGGCCAAATCGATGCACAGACGAGTGGGCACATGGATGTTTCGCTGGAGGCATCTGATGTGGCCAAACTTGCAGCTGACTGATTCTGTTTGGAACTTGGGGGCCAGAGAGGAACCACCTGGGACCGAAGGAGCAAGCCCCCTGGTCACCAGGAACATCAGGCCTCACCATGTGAACCAAGGTGAGTCCCCAGGCACATGGATACCTGAATTTAGCAGGTCCCGAGTCTGGAGAAATCCACAGGACGTTAACCAAGGCAGCAGGAGACAAAGGACCCCAAGCCTGTTGCTAAGGCCCAGTTTCTCCACCTATAAAAGAGGATACCAACGGTTATCGTGGGGAACATAAGAAATACACACCAACTCGAGTGCCTAGCACAGCGCCTGGCACCTGGTAAGCATTGAACAAATATGAGCCATTATTATCATTATTTTGCTGAACAAATAAGGAGGAATCTCTAATTTTTAATAAGGTTTTATTTATTTATTCATGAGACACACAGAGAGAGGCAGAGACACAGGCAGAGGGAGAAGCAGGCTCCCTGTGGGAAGCTGGATGCAGGACTCGATCCCAGGACCCCAGGATCACAACCTGAGCCGAAGGCAGATGCTCAACCGCTGAGCCACCCAGGTGCCCCCAGAATCTCTAACTTTGTATCCAGGAGGAAAGCTGTTTTACTTGTAAATATAGACCCATGCCCAGCATGGCAGTCCAGGCTTCAGGAGGATTCCACAAGGGGTGGATGGGGAGGGAGCAGGGGAAGGGAAGGACCAGGAGGACTCAGAAGGGCTTGGCCTTGCAGGAAGAGCAGGGTGTGCCTGGTGAGTGGGGAGGGTAGAAGGGCAGATGAGGGGGGAAGGAGGGGCCTACAGAGCCTGGCCCTCAGGTGGCCCAAGGCACGGCTTCTGTAGCCTTCTAGAGCAGTCTGGCCAGGCAGACCTACTCAGTGGGTGGGACGATTGTTCCTGACACAGGACATGGCCCTTCCGTCCTGGGCCTCCCCAGCCAAGTGCTCACAGAATGAGTTGGGAAGGATTTGGTCCTTTATAGACGAGGAACCAGGCTCAGGTTAGGTGACCTGCTGGTGGCTCTCAGCCGAGAATCGGGCCCTGTCAGCCTCCTCTCGAACTGTCTGGAAACCTGACCAGCTGGCCTCTGAGGAGGAGGGTTCCTCTCCAGACTCTCCAGACGGCAGGCTACCTCCCTAAGTAGGGAAAGGGAGGAGGAAAGTCTTTTCCGATACTGTATTTTGTTTTTTGGGCCAGAAGTTTACATTTGGGTCCCTGTGAATTGCCAAAGCCTCTTGGGAATGTAATCTGTAAGTATCTATTAACATGTGGAAACACACATTCCCTTTGATCCTGCAATCCCACTTCTGGGAAGCTATCCCACAGAAATGAAAACCCTAGAATGTAAGGCCATAGGAACAGGATGTTTATTGTCGCATGTTTGTGGTGGCAAAAACCTGGAAGCAATCTGAAAGTCCATCAGGACTGGAATAAGGTTGAGTACGTTATGATGCATGCCTTTTGGGAACATCAGCCTTCTAAAAATTAGATGTCTACATAATTATCTGGAGGGCTGTCCTCGATACATTCATTGCTAAGTAAGAAAACAAAAACCAAATACGCAAAAAACCGCCTCCAAGTTGGCCAGTAACGTGAATTATGCAATGCCATAAAAAATAATTAAAAAGTTCTATATGTGGATTTTTGTTAATTTGTCTGGGCTGCCATAACAAAGTACCACAGTCCGGGAGGCTTAAGGAACAGAAATGTACTTTCTCACAGTTTTGGAGGCTCGAAGTGTGAGACCAAGTGAGACCAAGGCGTTGGTAGAGTTGGAACCCGGGACTAGCTCGGTGTTGCTAGACTTGGGGTAACTACATGGTGAGGAAATATTGGGAAGCGAGGCAGGGGCCAGGTTCTGTAGACCCCAGCCCTCCCCCCGCCCCCCTGTCCCCTGCAACTAAGAAGTAAGATCCCGAGAAAGGACACATAGATACCTGTTCAAAGAGCCTTCCACATTTTATTCCACTGAGTTCTTACCGTCGGATGGTGGTAAGCACTTTTCTCATGGATGCCCTAGCCTCGTTTGTAAGCCCCATGACGGGAGCCACTGCGTCTGTTGGCCTTAGTGGCACTCCTGCGAGCTAGCGCTGAGCCTCATACCTGGCAGGGACCGGCTCCATTCTTCAGACTTGGAAGGAATGAACAGATTCTGTGAGGCAGGGATCACTATGCCCATTTACCAGGAGAGACGCTGGAGGCTTTGGACGATGATCCGCCAAGGTCATCTGGGCGACTCCACGCCAGGATTTCTCCTCTTCCTCTTGCCGCCTGATAGGCTTTGTGGCAACCCTGTCACATGGTGGTGGGGGGTGGGGGGTGTTTATTCCCCTCCCAGGAGAAGAACCTGCCTGACTTCTCACGGAAAGTGGAAGGAGACAGAGGTGATGTTGGGTCTCGCCTAACCCCGCAGGGCACGTTCTCATGACACATCTGGATATGGTTGGCCATGGCCCCACGTGTGGAGGGTTCTCGTTTAGAGCGCCTTTTTATAGGCTTGTGATGAAATTCTCTTGTGCTTTGTAGATACCAGCCTGCCCTTTCAGAGATGACCCCTCTCCCCCCTCCAACTGGAGGTCGGCGGCTTTTTGCTTGTTTTCCTAACAGGAGTAGAGACAGGTGTACCTCTTTTTGCCATGTTCACTGCTGTTTGAAAGAGGGTCCTCATGTCATGGGGGAAAATAGTGGTCGTGGCAGGGGACACATCATGCCAGGTACGCTAGCTGTGATCTCATTCAATGCTCCTGACAGCTCCGCTGCATAGGACTACTACCCTCATTGGACAGAAGAAGAGACAGGTTCAGAGAGGGTACGGTTCCTGCCCCAGGGCAGGCGTATGTAAGTGACAGAGGCAGGACTTGTGTCTGACTGCACCTTGCCCTCCTTCACTGCTCTCTGGGGGCCACTGCCTGAGGCCTCATCTTGGTCATCACTCTTCTGGACCATTTTACATCCTGTACTCTGGGCTTCAGTTCTTCTTCCTTCACCTGGACACCTCTAGGTTTTCCTAAATCACAAATCCCCACAGCCATTCCCCTGCTTAAAACACCAATGAGTCTCCACTGGTCTCAGAAGAAAATTCAGCTTGTCAGCTATCCTCCTTTCCTCCATTTAAGAATGACTTTTCTGGGGGGAGCCTGCCTGACTCAGTCCCTAAAGCACGCAACTCTTGATCTGGGGGTTGTAAGTTCCAGCCCTATGCTGGGTGTAGAGATTACTTAAAAATAAAATCTTTTAAAAACTAAAATAAAAAATAAAAATAAGTTTTCTGGGGCACCTGGATGGCTCAGTCAGTTAAGTGTCTGACTCTCAATCTCTGCTCAGATCATAATTTCACAGTTGTGAGTTCAAGCCCCACACTGGGCTCCATGCTAGGTGTGGAGCCTACTTAAAAATAAATAAGTAACTAAATGAATTTAAATAATGAGTTTTCTTAGGAGTCCTCCTTTTGGAGAAAGGACTTTTTTAACAGAACAGAGATAAGAAAATGGAACAATAAGAAGCAGAGTAGGATTGCATATTTATGCCCTACCCCTCAACCAGGTAACAGAATGTAGCTTCTGCATTTTCTGTGAATGACCTAACCTGTGTGGTTGGGCACCAACCCAAAGGAGAAAGGAACCTACAGCTTGATGGTCATGACAAATCAACCTCTCCCATAATTAAAAGTCTTCTTGGGGGGGCATCTTGGTGGCTCAGTGGGTTAAGCATCTGACTCTTGATTTCACCTCAGGTCATGATCTCAGGGTCATGGGATCGAGCCCCACACTGGGCTCTGTGCTCAATGGGGAGTCTGAGACTCCCTCTCCCTCTGCCCTCCCTCCACTACTCCCTCAAATAAATAAATCTGTTTTTAAAAAGTCTCCTTAGGGGTCACAGAGTCTTTTTCAAGTAAGTGTTCAAATTTTCAGGGTTCCTCCTTCTCTCTTGGCATCCATGAGGGCTAGGTAAGGCTTCCATAACCCCATGCTTGGCTCTGGTGGCATGTTCACTTGGGTCTGATCTGGTCCCTGGTCCCTGGTCCCTGGCCCCTGTGTGAGATCTAATGAGGGGCAGCTGGGCCATGCTGGCCTTCTGGCACTGTCTGGGCAGTCATGGCAAATGACCTTGACTATTTCATTCTGTTCTCAAAGATCCTGCATTGTGTGTCTCCTTCCTTCTGACTTGGGCTTCCAGTCATTCCCTTGGTCTCTTTCCTCTTGCTGGGAATGTTCCCCCAGGTGGGAACGTTTGAACACTCTGCTGGTTGTGGAGAACGAGCAGTGTGCCTCCTTAGCATCGCATATCTAGACATTTCCTCTGTCTATGCTTCACTGTTGCCCTTGGCCGCTATGTTGGATGCGGCACCACATGCAATGTGTAGTTTCGTCTAGAAGCTTGCAGCCTCCTCTGGCTCTGGCTCTGCCTGGTAAGCAGGGCAGGAGCCTGATGGAGTTATACAAGCTAAGCTGACTTTTCTTCGTAAGCTCCCTGCCTCATTATGTGCTATCTTCATGGCTTGACTTTTCCTCGTGCCTGCAGGGCTAGCCTTTTATTGGTATGGAACATTCCAGCAGGGCAAGTTAGTGGCAAGTCAAGACTTTTCTGAGGCAAAATCTGCCATTGTTCCTTCATGCCTGTCTATTTCCTTGTAGCTGTTTTCGGGTGTTAGAAAATTGGATTAAGCTTCAATCGCATTTTCCCCTAAACACAAAAGTCCAAAATTAGTAGCACATTTCTAACAGAGCTCACTTAAAGCCACATCAAATTAGATAGAGTCATTTTAAAGCGGTCCTGTATATATTGTGCAGTGTGTATTGGAAAGGTTTATGAAGTGAGGTATGTTTGTAAATACTGGAAAGCTCAAAATTGTTTTGACCTTGTGATATTTGAACCATATTCTTGTAAATTGTATTCAACTTGGAACTGACATCCTGTGGATTTATAGCCCTTGCCCCCGACATATTCCTTTGCAATTTTATTACAAGCTCATTTGATGATGTTTTGTTTTTATAAACCTTGATGTTATCCAAAGTTATGTAAGATCAAAGGATACTGAAGATGGAAGTCTCCTTTGAGAGCTCCTCTTCATCCCTCAGCACCTCTCATCTTAAGGATGCATTAACTGAGGCCCGGGGAAGTGAAATAAATTCTTTAAGCGACCTAGAGTGTGGGCATCTGGCTTGGGAGTTGAATTCAAGGCCCCTGGATGCAGATTGGGGGACTGGACTGACCATATGTTTTGAAGGGACATAGGCAGGGCTGAACTCCATGCCAAGCTACCAGCCTTGCAAGCTGGTAACCTACCCCCAGCCCTGTGAAATGGGGAGATGTGTCCTTATCTCAGAGCCCAGTTATCTCAGAGTTAACAAGCATGAAACACAGAGCCCAAGGCCTGGTTCCTAGAAGATGCCTAGTTCCTATTCTTTCCCTTATGCTAGTGCCTCCTTGTCCAGTACAAATTCCATTCAAATAGCCTGGGTGTGAGGAGAAGTAGGTGAGGAGGCCAAGGAGTAAAGGTGATGATGCTTCATTTTGTCAGTGGGCATGCAGGCTCTTGGTCTCAGGGGTCTGAGATGTGAGGGGTCCAGGTTGAGTGGCCATCACACCACCCTCAGGTGTGGAAACTCTGACTGTGGAGATTCTCACTCTGGAAATCGCTGCCACTCCTGCCACCTCCCTAGACTCGCACATCCCTTCCCTTTCTGCACCTCTCGAGCCCTGAGTACTGATTTAGGAACTGGGTCTGGCCGTCTGTAACAGAATGGCACTAGAGGGGCCTCACCAAGGAGTGGTTTATGTTTCTTCAAATCACAAAGAGTCTAGAAACGGAGGTCTCAGCCGGTACAGTGGCTCAGTGATGCTCCCAGGCACTCCGGCTCCTTTTGTCTTCCTGCTCCACATCTATAGCGTGTGGCCACCTGTCATTCACAAGGTCACTTCCTGGTTACAGGCTGGCCACTTCCTGGTACAGGCCAGTCTCCCACCTGAGGTGCAGGTAAGGAAGAAGAAGAAGGAAGAAGCATCAGTAGAGAAGGATGTAGAAGCGTTCCCAGCAATCCCTAGCCAGCTCTCTTCACACATGATGGCAGATAACAGATGGCCAGGAATTCTTTGGCACTCGCTGTCATCGAGGGGCAGGGTCTGTGTCCTCTCACCTTGACTCTGAGTGGGCTCAGGGCTGCTTGAGCAACATCATGCAGCAGAAGTGGTGCTGGGCTAGTTTCCAGATTGAGGTGTTAAGGAAGTGAAGTCTTGTATTCCCTTTCTCTTGCAAAAACCCTTGCTCTTAGAACCTAGCCGCCATGCTATGAGGAGGCAAGTCACCTTGCAGAGAAGGCTCGAGCCAACAGCTGCCGGCCACAGTCAGCACCAGCTTGCCAGCCATGGGAGTGCGCCCTCCTGGAAATGGATCCCCCAGCTCCACTGAGCTGCCCCAGTGATACCATCGTAGAACAAGATGAGCCCGGCCTGCATTCAGATCATAGAGGAGATAGATAATGAATGTATAAGTCACTAAGTTTGAATTGGCTTTTTCTCTGTAATAGATGGCCAGAACACATGCCACTGGCCAGGAGGGTGTCACATGGTCATCTCTAACTGCAAAATAGGCCATGTGTGTCTTTAGCAGGCACATTGTCACCTGGAAAGAGAAAACGGATTCTTTTAGTAAAGAAGAAAAGAACAGGTAGAGAGTAGGCAACCGTAAGGTTCTATCAACTTCATGATTGACAAGTCTTTAATCTCCTATCACTGTTGTATCTTTTTTTTTTTTTTTTACTGTTTATCCCCTAAAGATTGTACCCCACTGGCATACAGCATGTGCTCCATATATGTACTTATAAGTTATATGTGTATAAAAATCGTAAGTATATTGAGAATGCTATAAACCTGATACAAAATAGAAACTCCAAAATGGGTTTTTAAAAATATCAAACAAGATTATTTTATTCATTCACAGTACCGAGACAAAAATTATTAATAATCTTTTAAGGGTTTAAAAAATGTATATTACTTCATATGATCTGTAACTAATATCTCCAGGCACAATATATAATCCTTCAGGGAAGTTTGTTGTTAATGGTAGTGGGTGTGAATCCATACTTAGCTCATTTTCTTGATGAATTCTCTCTCTGTCTCTCTCTCCTATTGCCATTGCAATTCTGATGGATGTCAGGGTTCTTACCTAACAGATGACAAAGAGCTCATAATTGGAGGAGGAGATGTGTCAAATTTGCTGGGTTTTTTGCTCCTTTGGGTTTATGCCTTTGGTATTATCTTCAATCCATAGTTTCTTTGCAGGAATTTTGTTCAGCTGTGTGTCTGCAAGAGTTTGCATAACTAGGGAGGTAACATAAAGTTGTAAACCCACTTTATGGAGGAGAGATAAGTACTTGGCAGGGGAGAAATAAATGCACGACAGTGAACAGGCTAAGGGAGGAGTGGGCACCCCTGCTGCTCCCACCATGTGAGGACTCTCCTCCAGCCAGATGCTCACATGGACTTACCAGACTCAGTGAGCTCCTGGGCACCAGAATTAACCCACGCATTAGACACAGGCTAGCCTGATTTCCCAACTCCTGCCAACTGTGAGGTAAGAACAAATAGAAATTTTTATGCATTTTCTTTTTTTTTAAGATTTTATTTATTTATTTGACAGAGAGAGAGCATAAGTGGTGGGGGGTGGGGAGAGCAACAGAGGGAGAGGGAGAGACAGACTGCTCACTCAGCAGGGAGCTTATGCAGGGCTGGATCCCAGGACCCTGGGATCATAACCTGAGCCAAAGGTAGACACTTAACCAACTGAGCCACCCAGGTGCACCTCTTTATGCATTTTCTTACACCCAGTGCATCATCTTGCATATCTCCTGACATGCATCTTTGCCACTTTGGAGATCAGCAGGCTCTGAGCTGTGAGCTTCTTGTGGACAAAACTTAAGTCCTGTTCATCTCTGAATCCCTAGTGTTGTGGACTGTTCTGACACCAAAAAGTTGCTCACTCAGAGTTTGCTGGATGAATGAATGAATGAACGAATGAATGAGTCAGATCCATGAATAACAGGACCTGAGGTCTAGGGTTAGGCTCAGGGGTGGAATTCAGTAGCTGGGCCTCGGCCAGCTGAGCAAAGTGAAGTGGGCAGACTGTCTAATTCAGCCACATAAGGCTCTGAGACTCACTTGGATGGCTCCTGCCTCATTTCTCCATCTGTAAATGGAGAATCGTGACAATAAGACGTTCCCCACCTGTTGTCCAGAGAAGCTTATAAGCAAGTGAGGGCTCTCCCAGGGCCTGACACTGTACATGCTAGTAAACATTTGTCCCTTCTCCTAGAAACAGAAAATAAAATATGGTGGCCAGTGCCTGGAGGCAGCCGGGTAACTGTTGGCTTCCTATTACTACTGAAACAGGTGACCACAAGCTTATTCTTTCATAGTTCTGGATGTCAGAAGTCTGCTGTGAGTCTCAGTGGGTTAAAGTCAAGGTGATGGCAGGCCTGGTTCCTTTCTGGAGGTTCTAGGGGAGAATCCATTCATTGCTGTTTCCAGTTTCTGGAGCTCACCCCCATTCCTTGACTTGGGCCCTCCTCCATCAAAGTCAGCGATGACACTCTGCTTCTCCTGACACTCTGCTTCTGTTGCTACATCTCCTTGTTCTGACCAACCCTCTTGCCTCCCAATGATAAAGACACTTGTGATGCCATTGTGTCCACCCTGAAAATCTGGGGCAATCTCCCCAACTCAAGGTCCTTAACTTAATCACACCTGCAAAATCCGTTTGGCCATTCATAGGTTCCGGGGATTAGGACGCTGACACCTTTGGGTGGAGGGAATTCACCTGCCATCCAGTTTGCCTGGAACAACCATTTTTAGCACTGAAGGTCCCCCCTGGAAATCCCCCCGGGCCCAGGCAGACTGGCTTGTTGGCCATGCAAGCAGGTGGCATCATGTCAATTGTTAGTAGAGGGGCTATGGGGGTTAGACAGTTCGGGGCTGGAATCTCTTTGCAGCCACTTACGAGTACCTTGGAGGGTTGGTAAGAGGATTAAATACAAAAATGTGTGGAATAGTGGTACTGTTGACGTGCGAAACAAAGTAAAACTAAATTTCCTTACTACCTATAACCCACTGACAAGTCCTTGAAACAGGCAGAGTGATCTTCCTCTAGGGACTCAACTGCCTCCATGTTAATACTGTGTTGAGGGCAAAAGACAATCCTAGCCTGACCCCCCCCCCGGATCCTGTGACTCTACTAGAATATATAAAAATTCCTTTGAGGGCAGCCCGGGTGGTTTAGCGCCGCCTTCAGCCCAGGACGTGATCCTGGAGACCCGGGATGGGTCCCACATCAGGCTCCCTGCATGGAGCCTGCTTCTCCCTCTGCCTGTGTCTCTGCCTCTCTCTCTCTCTCTCTCTCTCTCTCTCTCTCTCTGTCTCTGTCTCTCTCTGTGGGTCTCTCACAAATGAATAAATAGAATCTTAAAAAAAAATATTCCTTTGGGAACTTCCTTCATCTCTACCCCCCCAAGATATATATTGGCAATCACCCCCCAAGCGAATGACCCACTGACATGCATCTGAAGGGTCTCGTGACTAGGGTTTTACTAAGATGGTCATAAATGACCTTTTCCTAACTGCAGCTAGCCCTCTCAAGGTTCTGAAAACCTTGCTTCCAAATTCCTTATAGACTTGTGCTACCCCTAACCCCCTCCCAACTTGAAAATATATAATGGGCCCCTCCTCACCACCCCAGTACTGCTCTTCTGCCCATGGGTTCTGTCCCCATGCTTGAATAAAACCACCTTTTTTGCACCAAAGATGTCTCAAGAATTCCTTCTTGACCATCAGCTTGGAACCCTAACATCCTTCCTGCATCACTGTTACTCTCATTATGTGAAGAAGTCTCTGTGGGGTGCCGGGGGCCCCTGAGGAGACACCCCTAGTCCCTTCCACCTCATTCCTGAGATGCTTCTGTTTATAAACCCCACCTCAGTGCAGCGTGGACCTGGCTCCCCTGTGGGTACTCTCCCCTGGACCACACTCGGGACCTGCCCCCAACAAGGACTGAAAGCTACCGGAGCAGGACCAGATCCTGGGGAGCTTGGATGGCCGAACCACTGGGCAGCTCGAAGACACCTGAGCAGGAGGGGGAGGGCCGAAGCAGGTGAAAGTGCTCCATTTCCCTGAGCCGAGCCCCGTGCTTTGGGCTGCCCCAGTGCTCCTGGCTGCCCCAGGAGGTGGGGGCCTCCTGAGTTGTCAGCCCACCAGGCCTCTCAGCCAGAAGTTCAGGGTGTGGACGGTGACCTTGGCAAAGCATCCATCAAGGCAGGACCTTCTGGGGCCCTCTCTTCTTCCTCCAGAAAGAAATAGCTTGGGGAGTGCCCCCCACCCATGCGCGCAAACATAACAATTTATTTAAGTTTATTGTGAGGTCAGTCTACTTGACTTTGGGCTGTTCTGCTGATTGGTATTTGTTTAGGAGGCAGATCTGTTCTGCATGAACAAGTCTGGGGTATTTGAACACCCCCTTCCACTCTGGCTCAACAGGAGGTGGCTGCAGAGTCTGGGGACAGTGGAATCTTGACCTTGGAGAGGCAGTCGGCTTGAATTAGAGAATTCTGCATCTGCATTGTGATTGCATCTCATTTGAATTTCACTTCCTGCCTCTAGGTTTGGAAGCCCTGGGCATCTGTGGCTGGATTCCTGCATTTGAATGAGCGTCCTTTAATGATGCTCCGTCTGGCACATCCAGACCCGCTGTGCTGGGTGCCCTGGGCTGCAGGGCCACTGGCCGAGCCGAAATGACGTTTACGCAGACAGTGAATGTGAGCTCCAGAGGCCTCCTCCCGGCGCGGCACGTACTGGCCTGGCTCCTGGGCCATGGGCGCTGAGCAAGGCAGCCCCATCCACTGCCCTCCTGGAGCGGACGGTCAAGCAGGAAGCCCCCCCCCCCCCGATTGCAGAGTTACCCAAATAATTAAATGCAAGTCACAAGTAAGAGGCTAGGCCAGTGGCTGCATGATACATTTCTGGTCTCAGAAATGCAGGACAGTCCTTGCTGGCTTCATTGTGGCTCCCCTGGTGTACACTCCCCATTTTGATCACACTAAACAGCTGGCCACATCTTGGCTTGGGCTGCTCTCACTGCAGGACAACTGCCTGCGCAGCCGTCAGCCTTCACCCCAGGTATCTCCGGCTCAGGACGTGCATCCTGCCCTCTTGCTGCTACACTTTGCTGTCCCTTCCCCCATGTGACCTGCCATTGCGCTGATTACACTGTATCATAACTGACCTGTTTATCCTCTGTCTCTCTCATTAGCTTCTCATGTTTGTTTTTAGAATAAGTTTTATTGAGATAGAATTCATAAAACAGGAACTTCACCATTTTAAAGTGTACCGTTGTTGGGGGTGCCTGGGTGACTTAGGTCATGATCCCAGAATTCTGGGTTCGAGCCCCGTGTTGGGCTCCGTGCTCAGCAGAGTCAGCTTCTCCCTCTCCCTCCACCCCTCCCCCTGCTTGTGCTCACTCCCTCTCACTCAAATAAAGAAAATCCTAAAAAAAAAAAAAAGTGTACAGTTGTTACTGGACCACAGTGGATCTGCTCCCTGGTGAGTTATAGACAAGAGACTACACTGGGGCAGTTGCCTCGCAAATAAGATTAAGAGGAATGATCTCCAGAGCCCTGACACCCTATTAAGGCCTGGGATGAATATTCAGACGGGGATTTAACATTATAACGAGGCCCAGGTAATTGTCAGGCACTTCTGACACTCTCTGATTCATCTGAGCAGTCTTCCTCACATGTGTCTTTTCCTGTCCCAGCAGTCCATTAGCTTGTTTCTAAAAGGTAAGATTGACAGGTAGGCAGAAGCTTCTGCTAGAAGTTTCCTGAGTTTGAGGGTCAGGCTGACCCATGACTCAATCTGTACTTACTAGTTTATTTACCACGTTGTATACCCGCGTTAGCACTAATTTGGAACATTTCCATCACCCCAGAGAGAACCCCTGTACCTGTAGTCCCTCTCAATTTCTCCCCCTTCTAACCCCCAAGAATGACTTTCTGCGTCTGCCGATCTGCCTATTTTGGACATTTCCTATAATTCCTATTGTACTACATGTGACTTTTTTTTTAAAGATTTTATTGATTTATTCATGAGACACACACACACACAGAGAGAGAGAGAGAGAGAGAGAGAGAGAGAGGCAGAGACACAGGCAGAGGGAGAAGCAGGCTTTCTGCGGGGATCCTGATGCGGGACTTGATCCCAGGACCCTAGGATCACGACCTGAGCTGAAGGTAGATCCTCAAGCGCTGAGCCACCCAGGGGTCCCAATATGTGACTTTCTGTGACTGGTTTCTTTCGCTTAGTATGGCTTCAAGGTTCATCCACACTGTAGAATCAGATTTTCATCCCTTTTTTATGGCTGAGTAATATTCCATTGTGTGGATCTATATATGTATATATATATATATATGATGTAGATGATATTTTGTTTATCCATTGTATCCGTTATCCATACATGTGGTATTTGGTGAATCCATTCATCCGCTGGTGGACACTTGGGCTATTTCACCTTGGGGCTGTTGTGAATAATGCTGCAATGGATATTCAAATAGAAGTTTCTCTACAGACATACGTTTTCAGTTCTCTCGGGTATAGACTTAGGAGTGGTATTCTCGAATCACATGGCTACCCTGTGTTTCACCTGTGGAAGAACTGCTGCTGTGCCTTCAGCCTTCAGCGCTCCCCATGCTGGGTGAGGAGGCTGCTGATTTACCACATCCTCACCCACACCATGACTGTCTTTTTGAGCATAGCCATCCTGGTGGGTGTGAAGTGGATGTGAAACCTCATTGAGGTTTGATTCGCATTTTCTAGTAATGAGTGATGTTGAGCATCTTTTCTTGAACTTAGTGGCCATTGTATATCTTCTTTGAAAAACTCCCTGCTCGGATGCTTGGCCCATTTTTAAATTGTTTTTCATTGTTGAGTTGAAAGAGCTCTTTATGTCTTCTGGACACAGGATTAATTGATTGATTGATTGATTGATTGACTGATTTATATTTTTTGAGAGAGAGAGAGAGAGAACACCTGCAAGCTGAGGGTGGAGAGAGAGGCAGATGGACAGAGAGAGAGATAGAAAGTCCCAAGCAGATTCGCTGCTGAGTGCAGAGCCCTACAATGCCAGGCTTGATCTCATGACCCTGAGATCATGACCTGAGCTGAAACCAAGAGTGGGATGCTCAACCGACTGAGCCACAAGGCACCTCTGTGATGGTTACTTGCAGTATCAACTTGAGAGGACCACCAGGTGCCTAGATTAAGCCTTGTTTCTGGGTGAGTCTATGAGGGAATTCCAGATGAGGTTAGCATGTGCATTGGTGGGCTCTCTAGAAGCAGATTGCTCTCCCCGCTGTGAGTGGGCATCGTCTAATCCCCTGAGGGCTTGAATAGACCGAAAGGCAGAGGGAAAAGGAATTCACCCCCTTCTTTTTCTCCTGGCTCATTGAGCTTAGGACATCTCATCTCATGTTCTTCAACCTTTGGATTAGGATTCATGCCATTGATCGCCTGCTTCTCATGCCTTTGGACAAAAACTGAATTACACCACTAGCTTTCCAGGGTCTCCAGCTCACAGATGGGAGATGGTAGGACTTCTCAGCCTCCTATGGCAATTTCTCAAAATAAATCTTCTTTCTCTCCCTCTATGGTGTGTATGACTACTAGAGCTTGGGTAGTGACTTTAAGTGGCTTCACTAAGTCTCTTTCCCAGGCTGCCAGATGGGGATGGTCCTAATAGAGCCCAGCTTTCAAATCTGTCATGAGGATTAAATGAGATAACATGTGTATGGCACTTGGAACAGTGCCTGCACAGACAAGTGCTTGGCAAATACCAGCTTGGCACCACATCACTATTATTTGTTCTAAACCATGAGTGAATCACTTTAGGCAGAGACCTAGCATGTAGTAGGTGCACAGTCAATATGAATTGGCTTGAATTAATAATTGCAAAATGGGCAGAACCACCTCTTGCCTGGCTTCCCTTGTAGTTAGTGTACAGGGATTGCATGCAGTATTGCAGGAGAGAGCTCTGTGCCGCTGGTCAAGTTGTCTGAGAATTATGATGCCTGGGACTATCACAAAGGCTTTGTAACCATGTGCTGTTGCTAAGGGAGCCTGTCCCTTGGGCTCGGTTAAGGATTGACTTTGTACTCTGCAGCACACGTGACAATGATCTTCTCAAAGGCAGAAATTGAAATTAGGAACACTTTGATTCAGCTTAGGTTAAAACGAAATGGAACTATGTCATAATTTAATTGAACAAATCTGGGACAGAAGAATTCGATGTTGATGAGCGCTTTACAATTTCACAGTGTCTTGCTTTGAAAGGTGAGGCTGTTTACATTCCAACAGCCAAAGGAAGCCAGAAAATAGAGTTTTCCCAGACAGGAAGGGAAAAGGCCAGTGGAGCCCTCCTGTCCATGTGTTTTGAGATGCAGCAAAAACTTCCTAGTGAGACAATGAACTACAAGTTCTTTCTGGATTTTCATCATCCTTAAATTTAGAATTCCTACTGAATCTCTCCACGATGTCACTGTCAGTCTGGAAGCATGCCCACCACTACACATTAAGTTATTAAGTATTTTATTAGCACATGAGGCTACTATTTTATTGTAGGAGATGTAGCTTGTTTACTTACATTGTAAAGAGACTCCCCAGCCTCGAATCAACTTCTGTACCCATGTGCACGTTCTTCTCAGAAAGTATTGGATTCTTGCATCTCATTCTTTTCCTTTTAGGTAGCAGATAGTGTAAAATAATGCCTCTAAGCAATATTCCTGTCCAAATACAACACCCACCTAGTTTGCTTGCCACGAGACAACTCAGCACTTTGGGGACGTTATTTTCATGCCGTAAAAGATGAGCCTTAAGTAGGTCCTTTGGGGATGAGCCGTCCGATGGACCTAGGACCCAAGCTCACCAGCCACAGGAAGTGGGGTAGAGTGTGCTGGGAGATCCAATGTGCTCACCACACCCAGAGGATGGATTTCTAGTGTTCTTTTGAACAGAGACAGACTCCACTGAGTCAATCCATAGCTTTTCTGTGTCATTGCTTACCTGTGAAGCCAGCTCAGGACCTGCCCGATGACAAGAGTCTTTCTCTAATGGTTCATTCATCTTTATTTCATCTATTCATCATTCATAAAATATTTACTGCATGTCTACCGCATGTCGTGAGCTGTTCTGAATATTAGGGAAACAGTGACTATAACGCACCAGAATTCTCAACAGTGCTTATATTGAAATGGCAGGAAACGAAAGCAGAAACCAAAACCACCACAACGTGCTGTATATGAGGTAGGTGAGGGGTGGAGAGCCCCCTCTTCTGCCACATGAGGACACAGGGAAAAACCAGGGAAAGGGTCTCACCACACACTCAATCTGCTGGGGCCTTGATCTTGTCCTTACCAGCCTCCAGCACTGTGAGAAATAGATGTTTATTATTTATAAGCCGACCAGTGGACGGTATTTCGTTGTAGCAGCTTATATGAACTAAGATGATTACATACAGAACTTCAGATTTTGCAAAGCCTTTTTATAATAATAGCGGTAATATTAAGAGCCATGTGCTCTGCATCCATGATCGTGGGTGTGTGATGTTTCATTCTGTTATTCCCAGCAAGTTGGTTCATTCACTCATTTTTGGTAGTTATTAGTTTCCTGCTTTTACAAGTGAAGAAACTAAAGCCCAGAGAAGTGAAGTGACTTGTTCGGATGGCCAAGGGAGAAATCGAACACAGATTTGTCTGACTCCAGAAACCAAGTTATTTTCAGCGTTTTCTCCTGCCGGTTCGGCACTTATGAGTTACCTGCCTCATAAAGAGAGTGGGTCCTGCTAACTCCCCTCGCATTCCAACACATGTCACTAACTTGGACCTTTTACCCATGTCCCCTGCTGGAAATTGCTTTGCTTGTCACTTTCCTGAATTGCACACTATGAAGCCCTCAGGGACCGGGCAAGGGGTCACTCATCCCTGCCTCCCATTTAAGTATATTGGATAAACTGGGAGAAGTCATGTGCTTGTGAAGAGCACTGGATTGGGAGTCTGAAACTTCCCAGCATGTGAGGCACTTTCCTAGCCAGACACACTCAGTGATGGGGCATCGCATTAGTCAGGAGAGGCTGAGCGGTGCCACGGTGACAAATTAACCAGAAATCTTAGGGGTTTGACCCAGTGCAGACATGTCCTAGTTGGTGTCACATGCTAGTGCTCTCCTGCTACTGGTGACTTGGCGACCCTGGAGAAGGTGGCACCTGAATTGAGACACGACAGTCAGGTGGAATGAGCCCAGCTAAGAGATGACAGAAATGCATGCTAGGTGGACGAAACTACCTTTTTACCTAAGACTTAGAGGCAAGAATGAGTAAGGAACACAGCAGGAGAAAAACATAGATAAATTGGACTGCATAAAAATGGGAAACTTCTGTGCATCAAAGGACACGATCAATAGAGTGAAAAGGTAACCCATGAACAGAAGAAAGTATTTGCAAGCACGTATGTGATCGTATCCAAATATATAGAGTGTGTATGGCTCAACAACAACACAAACAAGTCGATTAAAAAGTGGGCAAAGAACTTGTGTAGACACTTCTCCAAAGATAAAGAGTCAATAAGCACAAGAAAAGATGCTCAATGTCACCAATCATCAGAGAAATGCAAATCAAAACCACACTGAAGATCACTTTGCTCCTGTTAGGATGACTGCTGCCAAAAACACAGGGAACACGTGTCGGCAAGAATGTGGAGGATTTGGATCCCCATGCATGTCTGGTGGGAATGCAAAATGGTGCCACCACCGTGTTATACGGTATGGTGACTGCTCAAAAAATTATAAACAGAATTACTAGATGATCCAGGAACTCTACTTCTGGGTACACACCCCAGGGAACTGAAAGTGGGGACTTGAATGGGTATTTGGACACCATGTCTCTAGCAGCATGATTAGCAACAACCAACGGGTGGAAGTGACCCGAGTGTCCATGGATGGATGACCGGATAAACACAATGTGGTCCGTCCATACAGTGGACGGTTGTTCAGCCTCAGGAAGGAAGTAAATCCTGTCACATGCTGTAACGTAGATGACCCCTGAGGATGTCACGCTAAGTGCAATGAGCCAGTCACAAGAAGACAAACACTGTATGATTCTGTGTATATAAGGTCTCGAGCGTTGTCAAATTCGTAGAGACAGGAAATTGAATGGAGATCACCAAGGCTGGGGGGAGCAGGGGCCAGGAGCTATTTCATGGGGACAGGGTTCCAGCTTTGCCAAGGCCATGAGTTCTGGCGATGGATGATGGTGATGGTACTTAATGACACTTGATCATAGTTTATTTTTTCAAAAAAATGTTTTATTTATTTATTCATGGGAAACAGAGAGAGAGAGGCAGAGACACAGGCAGAGGGAGAAGCAGGCTCCATGCAGGAAGCCCGATATGGGACTCAATCCTCCGTCTCTAGGATCACACCCTGGGCTGAAGGCAGCGCTAAACTGCTGAGCCACCCAGGCTGCCCTTGATCATAGTTTCAAATGGTAAATTTTATTTTATGTATAATTGGCCGTCATAAAGAAGGGAGTGGAGAATGATGAAGGAAGAGCCTTTGGAAAGGCCGCGCTGCCCTTTGCAGCACGGAGTTTGTGAGGCCGTGGAGGGTGGGGTCTGACAAGCAGGAGGGACACCGCGGCGGCCCTGGGATGTCTTCTCCTGTCTCTCTCCCGCTGGGAGCCCACGGAGGCCCAGCGCCGGCTGGCCTGTTGTCTCAAAGGCATTTCTGAAATGCCTTGCTCGGGAGGGCACCACTTCCTGCCGCAGGGACAAGGCGGGATCGTCCAGGGAACTTGTCCCAGAGAATTGACCTCTCTGGCTGGCTCCCTTCTGTCCGGTGCCAGGCGTCATCTGGAACCTCTAAAAAGTTCATTTAGCACAAAGGCAGAGGCTGTGGCATTCGGGGTCTGCCCCTTATTGGGAGACCAAACTGCCCTTTAAAAAAGGAATTAATTCAAAATAAGTCCTCAGGATCACAAATCATTAACAGACATGTTCCAAAAATGTCCACATAATTGCAACTCCAGGGGTTCTGAAGCCCTCTGCAAAGTACGGGAGGACGGTTCGGGATGAAAGCAGGGAGAGCCCCACCAGGATTCTAACTTCAAATGTGAACCGGCTCCCCGCCCCCCCCTCACCCCCCCTCCCGCCTTTTTTTGTTTTGTTTTGTTTTGTTTTAAGGCAGAAGAGGGATCAATTGGAGGTACTTTGTTTCATTTTCCTTTTTGTATCTTCTGGCTTCCGAGTCAGGGGCAAGGGGTTATGATCCAGGGGGAGCGGCCGCCCTGTGGTTTTTCGGCCCGTTGGACACAGAAGGAAGGATACCAGGGCCCTACGGACGGACGTGGGGCGGATACCGGCCTTGATCACGATGCTCTTGGGATCAGAGACTCACGCCAGGCCTCCAGGCTGCCAGGCGGGAGAGCAGGGCAGCATTTCCCAGGGGCGCTCCTCCTCCTGCCTTGCGGAGGAAAGGAGCTCCGGGAGGTCCAGGGGCCTACCCTGCGCTGCCCTGCTGCTGAGAGCCAGGCCTCCACAGGATTTGTGACCTAATGTTGTATTTCCTGGCAAGAGAGAGGGGTGGTGACTGAGGAGACATGGCCCCCCCCTGAGCTGGAAGGGGGCTGGATTCCAATCCTGGGGGCTTCCAGGAGGAGGAGGCCATTTGATTCCCAAACTCCTGCTGTGGTGGCAAGAGTTCTGGGTTCACACATAAGCCTCCAGTGACAGGTTCCCATTCTCCGGGGAGGTTTTCTCTTCCTCCAGGCCCATCCAACCCTTCCTCCCTAGGGCTTCCAGTTCACCCCTTTTTTTTCTTTTTTTAAGATTTTATTTATTTATTCATGAGAGACTCAGAGAGAGAGGCAGAGACACAGTCAGAGGGAGAAGCAGGCTCCCTGCCGGGACTCCACCGCAGGACCCTGGGATCATGCCCTGAGCCGAAGTCAGATGCTCAATCACGGAGCCACCCAGGCACCCTGCCCGGTTCACCTTTAACCAGGTTCTTTAAGGGACTCAGATGCTATTTCAACTTCAGAGGGGGCAGCAGAGTGGGGAAGCCTTTCTGAATCTGCCCCCTGGGGCTCTGAGTTGCACAGACCAGCATTCCTCCCGTCCAGCCTCTGCCCGCCACCCTCCGGAGGCCGGCTGGGTGCCACGCAGCAATTTCCGCCCCCTACTCTGACGGTGACCGTTTGTGGGGCCTTCCCTCTGCTCCCCTCCGAGGGCCTCTGCAACTCTAAGGCTGATAGGGTCTTGTCATGAAGGCTGGCTGGAGTAGGCTGAAGGAAGACAGAAACTGATAAATTTCCTTTTGATCTTGGATCTGCAAAGCCAATAAGAAAAAAATAAATCTCAACCCGGGGCCCACCGGGGTGGGTCAGAGCCGATGGAAGCCAGGAAACGTTCCTCTGGAGCTCAGGGTTCCTTGATCCCCCGGCACATTACAGATCCCAAGGAGGGGGGATAGGCTGGGGAGGGGTCCTCCAGTCTCAGAACAAGGCAGGGAAACTAATTAGGTGAAAATCATTTAAATGGTTTTCAAGGCATCACTTGATTTAAAGCATTTATCACCACCTAACGCATAATTAACAGCAGGACAAACGATTGAACGCAAGCTCTCCTCTATTCAGAGGGATTATGTTAATTTTCATTAATCTCGCATATTACCATCTCTCTTTGGATGAATGTTATCTTAAAGGCCCAAATGCCTTCTTTGATCTTGGGGAGAAGAAAGAAAGAGAGAGAGAGAGAGAGAGAGAGAGAGAGAGAGAAGAAAAGATGGTAACCTGTGTTTGTTTGGAAATGACATATTCACAACAGGCTCAGAGCACAGGATCAGAAGTTTCTGGTATTGAGCAGCTAATCCAGCCACAAAAAAGGACATTCTGCTTTCTGCTGGGAGGAATGAGATGTGAGCCTCCCTGTGAACGGCTAGAGAGGATCAGCCTGTTCCCTTGGGTAAGGTCTTCAGTTTCAAGTGTTAACTGAGGTTTTAAGGGATCCCTGGGGGGCTCAACGGTAAGCATCTGCCTTCGGCTCCAGGGTGTCATCCTGGGGTCCTGGGTTCGAGTCCCACATCAGGCTCCCTGCATGGAGCCTGCTTCTCCTTCTGCCTGTGTCTCTGCCTCTCTGTGTGTCTCATGAATAAATAAATAAATTAAAAAAAAAAATAACCGAGGTTCTAAGACAAGATACTCGGGTTCTGCAGTCCTGTTCCTCGACTCCCTTATCTGATTTTGTGATTCGACACGTTTCTGCTACCATCCTAGCCCTGTGCGATCATTCTGATTTTAAACCTTAGTTAACACAATGCTGCTACCTAGGAAAGCCACTGGCTGAACATTCACAGCCTGACACTTCCTGGCTCTGAGTCTGTTAACCTCTTCATCTCTGAAGGCCTCTGCAGGCCGGGCTGCCAGTCCCACTCTGCAGATGAGGCTCAAGTGAATCTGGGGAGACTGAGGCCGCTTGTCACAGGCAGATGCCCTAGCTGGGATCCCTGGCCTGGCATGCCATCTCCAATGCCCGCTGCTTGGCCTCTGGGCTCGGCGGCGGCCTGGCTGCATGGTCAACCCTGGAAGGAAGGCTCTGGTATGCCTGCGGACCATGCAAGCTTGCCCTCTTGTTCACCTGGTCCAGTGGAAGGATACGGCTGTAACTGCTGTAATCTGGATGCCCAGGTCCCCCTCTCAGCTATGCCTCCAGCTTGGTGTGTGATCTTGGGCAAGTAGCTCTGCTTCTGGGGACTCTGTCACCAGCCAAGCTGTTAGTACAGCTTGCAGTCACAGAATGTTTTGTTGCATGCTGCGAGGTGTGATTTTCCCATTTTGCAGACGAGGAAACTGAGGGAGAAGTGCACCACTCCCCCTCCCCTTCTCCTCCTTTTCCCTCCCCTGCCCAGGGTCACACAGCCATTCAGAAGGCTGGGATTTGAACCCAGGTGGGCAGATCACTGGGCCCCCAAATCTACATGCTATGTTAACTCATAAATTCAAACTAGGGGCTTTCCTAGCTTTAAAATAAGAGGATTCCTACACAAGTGGGGTTTGTGGTGTTTATCTTGGCTGTGGTGGTGGACACACAAAGCTACAAGGTAAATAAAATTTTATAAAGCTTGACACACACACTCACTCACTCAAATGAGTACAAGTAAAACTGGAAAACCGGAATAAGATTGGTGGATGGCGTCAGTGACAACGTCCTGGTTGTGATACTGTACTACAGTTTTGTAAAATGGGGAGCAGAAGCGTACGAGAGATCTGTGTTATTCTGCACAACTGCATGTGAGCCTACTATGATCACATTCAAAATTTCAAATAAAAAATTTAAATGAACAGAAACAATGATAGGCTTTCATCTACAGACCCTTTGAGGAGCTTCATTGGGTATATATGAAATGTTGGGAATCTATGAGTTAAAAGACTTTGTCTTTGCCTAGAAATGTGATTTATTTATTATTTTATTTACTAATAAAAACAAATAACCACTATTAATTGTAAGTGCGCATCAGGCCCGATGCTCAGTTCTGTGTGAGTCTCCATGGCAACTTCATTATCACAAGATCATTTATAAGCTAAAGAGGCTGTGCCTCAGAGAGGTTGATGAACTTGCCCAAGGTCACCCAGCATGTACTTGGCTACGGTGGTGGTCATGGGTTTTGAACCAAACTTGACTCTGGATCCCACTCCACCCTATTCTCTTCAGACTGAAGCAGGGCTCCCTGAGCACCTAGCATGCCTGCACTTTCTTTTCAAATAAATTTTTTTTTAATTTACCACATTTATTTATTTATTTTTATTTTATGATAGTCACACACACACACACACACAGAGAGAGAGAGAGAGAGAGAGAGAGAGAGAGGCAGAGACACAGGCAGAGGGAGAAGCAGGCTCCATGCACCGGGAGCCCGACGTGGGATTCGATCCGGGGTCTCCAGAATCGCGCCCTGGGCCAAAGGCAGGCGCCAAACCGCTGCGCCACCCAGGGATCCCTGCACTTTCTTTTCAAATAATCTCATTTGACCCTGGCACAGTGAGGTGAGGCCAGCAATGGCATCCCCACTTTGCAGACAAGAAGACTGAACCTCGGGGGAGGAAGAGACTTGAATCTGTTCCTCTTTTCCTCCAATAAGGAGGAAATGGAGCAGAATGCAGGTCCCCCAGCCCCTGGGGTTGTTCTGGGGCTCCCGGCAGGCCCAGGGTAGAAGGCAGGGCCTAGATAAGCCGAGTGGGTTTTGAGATGAGAGCAGGGTGTGAGCAGAGCCCAGGGCTGTTTATTCAGCTTTAGGGGGAAAGATTTCATCCAGGGTCCTGGTTGGTGATAAAGCTGCTGTGTTTTCAAACCAAACATGGCCTTTCCTTCGAGGACTGGGAAGTTAGGGAAGAAAGATACTACATGACTCTCCTGCGGATCTTTCCAGCCCTATCACCAACCAAAACCTCATTGTGGTGAGTCGAAATGGTCTCCCAGAGAGACTCAAACCGGCGTGGGCAGCTTCAAAGGAAAGTCATCCAGGAAGCTGCAATTTAAAAGGCCCATGACAAGTCCATTTAAAAAGGTGACCCAGAGGGGCACCTGGGTGGCTCAGCGGTTGAGCATCTGCCTCTGGCTCAGGGCGTGATCCTGGGTCCTGGGATGGAGCCTCACATGGGGCTCCCCACAGGGAGCCTGCTTCTCCCTCTGCCTGTGTCTCTGCCTCTCCCTCTCTTGTCTCTCATGAATAAATAAATAAAATCTTTTAAAAAAGAAAAGAAAAAGGTGATCCAGACAGATTACTGCTCTGGCCTCCATGGTCTCGGACCCTGATCGAGTGCCTCCTGGGGCCGCAGAAGTGTCCGCAGCATGGAAGGCGGCCCCTGTCCAGCCCTGAGATGCAGGATTGAACAGAAAATCTGTACCTCCCCGTGGGGCGAGCCAGCCAGCCCAGGCCCGGGGAGCTCCGTGTGCTCTCTCACTTGGGCACATGGCAGTCTTGGGAGGGATGAACTGTCACCACTACTTACAACTGTCATGGTTGTGGTGGTTGGTGGTGGTTGTTATAGTCATTGTTGTATTGTGGCTGTTGTGATGATGCCTAGTATTAGGGAACAATCTTGGCTATGTGACTGATGCTCCTCCCACTGAGTGGTAGGGTCTCTGTTTCCTTGCTTTGACCCTGGGTGGGCTGGTGACCAGGATGCAAGTGACACCATGTACCTTCCCAGGCTAGATCATTAGATCATGAGAATACCGTGGGCATCTGCTGCGCTGTCTTGGGTCACTGTCTCTTGGAACCAGCTGCCATGCTGTCAGGAAGCTCAACCCAGCCCCACAGGTAGAGGCCACTTGTGTCCCACAGATCAGCGGCAGGCAGGCAGCATCGCTGCCAAACATGGAGTGAAGACTCTGAAAGATAATTCCAGCTTTCAAGCCCTCATTGTTTGAGCCTCCTCCTTCAGACCCAGATGGGGGGAACAGACAAACCGTGCCCAAATTCCCCACCCACAGAACCGTGGGTCTAGAAAGATGGTTGGTTGATGCCGCTACATTTTAGAGTTCATCTGTGACTCCATCAACAGTAGCTAGAGCAACAACAACCATGGGAATATAAGCTAGCATTTATGCAGCCCTTGCTGTATGCTTAACACTGGGTGAAGAGCTTATAGTCTGGTGTGGAAGGGGCTTTATTTCTGGACCAGTCATTCTCTACCCAGGGGAGATGAAAAATCCCACTCCCAAACCAGCTGAGTTAGCCTCACACCCAGAACCCTGATGGTCATGAGTTGACCAGCCAAGGCAGGGTAAGACTGAACCCCAGAGAAGGGACAGCCCAGGTGGACTCAGCTGAATGCAGCAAATATTAATAATAGCCCTTTGCATAGGCCAGGTTTTGGGCTTGGAAGCCCTCATCATCTCGCAGAAGAGAGAATGCACGGATGTAGGTGACCCTGTAAACCAGAAGGGCCAGGAATTCAGGACGATTAATCGGCTCTTACTTTTCTACAACCTTCTTAGGAGGGTTTTCTCTCTCCTCCCTCCCTCCCTTCCTTCCTCTCTTTCCAAGGCACAGAAATTGAGAACGTTTAAGCGACTGTCCTAAATCATCCAGCTAGAGAGCACTAGCCAGGATCTAAATCCAGGTCTGTTTGACTCCAAACCCTGTGTCTTTCATCTTTCGTTATCACCTGCTGCCTCCTGGACTAAGTACTGGGTGTTCTGGGGGCCTCTCGTGGGACACAGGGGGAGCTTGGGGGTAGGGGGAGGGCTGTCTGTTCTGGGTGTAGGAGGCTGGGTTGTCTGTGACCATTCCCCCTTCTTCGGAGCAGTCATGTTACTACATTCTACAGCCTCTTTTGCTGTAGGCGACCAAGCGAACACGTTCTGGCCACAGAGATGCAGGACGTCTTGTGTGGTACTTCTAGAAAAGCCCTCCTGAAAGAGAGTGGGCACTCTTCCCCCATCTGCTACAGAGGCCTTCTGTTGGGAACATGCACAGAATGCCCGGGACTCCAGTCACCACTTCAGAGCCTGAGGATGGAGCATACACCCCAAGATTGGGACCACCCAGAAGACTGAAGAGCTCTGGGCCACCCCTGGATCATCCAGCTCAGCTCATCTTCTGTGCCACAGAGACTGAGCTTCTATCTTGGTCAGGTCACTGTTATTTACACTGAGTCTTGTTCCCTCCCAGCTGGATGTGATCCTGAGTGACACTGCGGGAACAGCAGGCAACACTTTGAGGAAGGGAACCAGCTTGGGTTGGGTTTGGAAAGAGGCAGACCTGAGGCACGGGGGGCCGGGACAGCACGGGTGAGGATGAGGCAGCGTGTGACATATGACAAGGAGATGTAGGAGCTAAGCAGAGTTGTGGTGACATGTTGTTAAGAGCTTTGAATGCCAGGGAGAGAAGAAGATACAATTTCAATTGTGAATGGCTGTGAGTGCAAAAGTGATGTGATGTTCTCACGACTGTATTTTACTCTCTTGGAGATCTGTACAGAGAACAGGAGAGGGGGAGCTGGGGCCAGAGTTACCGGGGGGAAGGGGCTGGCTGGAGAGGAACCCTGGAATAGCTCACCGATGGACAGTGGTATGATGACACCAGGGGCAACGGTAGCTGATGAAAGGATGGTGGACGAGAAGGCGTGGTAGTATGTAAAGCTGCTCCTGGCATACTGTTATCTGACAATCGGTCCCCCAAACAGTGTGCACAATACAAGCAGTTCCTAAAAATTAAAAAAAATATGTATTTTTTATATTTTATAAATATATGTATTTTTTAGAAGGATTATTCTCCAATTGTTAACAATAGTTATTGCTAGGTGAGAGTATGTAGGGGTGTTTTTTTTCTTCTTTTTGCTTGTTCTTTTCTTTTTTTTAAGATTTAATTAGGGGCACCTAGGTGGCTCATTCAGTTGAGCATCCATCTGACTCTTGATTTCGGCTCAGGTCATGATCTCAGGGTCCTGGGAGGGAGCCCCAGATCAGGCTTTGTGCTCGGCAGGGAGTCTGCTTGGGATTCTCTCTCTCTGTCTCTCTCCCTCCGCCCACCCCCTGTTCTGTTCTCTTTCTGTGTCTCTCAAATAAATAAATAAATAAATAAATAAATAAATAAATAAATAAATAAATCTTTTTATGTTTGTTCTATTTAGAAATAAATCTTTTTAAAAGATTTCTTTTAGAAATAAATATTTTTTATATTTATTTATGATTCTTTTTAGATTTTATTTATAAATATATTTTTTAAAGATTTATTTGCTGATTTGAGAGAGAGGGAACCGGGTGGGGGGCAGGCAGAGGGAGAGAGAAAGAATTCCAAGCAGACTCTGCTGAGCAGGAGCTTGATGTGGGGCTCTATAATAGGACCCTGAGATCATGACGTGAGACAAAATCAAGAGTTGGATGCTCAACCAACTGAGCCACCCAGGCCCCTGCCATTCATAATCGTAATAATAGCTGTGCACTACCTCAGACTCCTAGAGCCTGTGCCAGGCTTCATCCTAACACTTTGTTATGCATTAGCTCTTTGGATCCTCATAATACCCCATGGGGGAGGGACTCTAATTCTTCTTTTTATATTTGAAGAAACTGAGGGTCCCAGTGTATGGGCCTCAGTCAAGGGTCAAGGGGAGGGAGCCAGTGGATGGAAGAGGGTGACATGGTGAGGGAGGGGACGAGCCAGCTGGAGGGAGGTCTCAGGGAGCGGGGTGGGTGGGCCCTTTGTCAGTAATCCCCATGGACCTTGTCCGGGCCTGAGGGTTTCTACAGCACACCGTGTGCGTTACGTACACACTTTCCTAACAGCACGCTCTTAGAAATGATGACTATTCTCCTACGGAAAAGGAAACAAGGGCTCAGAGCTTAACAAGCTGCTCAGGATAACAAAGTAAGAACTGGAACCCAGAGCTCTCTGCCTGACTCAAAATTCCTTGCTAACTTCTCTCCCATTGCCAAAACAGCGTGCTAGTTTCAGTATATATCAGAAATCTGTGGGACGCCTGGCTGGCTCAGCGGTAGAGCGTCTGCCTTTGGCTCAGGGCATGATCCTGGTCCTGGGATCGAGTCCCGCACTGGGCTTCCTGCGAGGAGCCTGTGTCTCCCTCTGCCTATGTCTCTTCCTCTCTCTGTGTGTCTCTCATGAATAAATAAATAAAATCTTAAAAAAAAAAAGAAATCTGTCTATGGGGCCTTCCCCACTCCCATAACCATCAGACTCCTTACCTGCAGGTAGAATCATTTAAAAAAAGCCCCGTGCCTGGCTTGCCCATCCTCCACCTGCCCTCCTTGGCCAGCCACACGCCGAGCCTACCAAGGCCACCCCTCCGGGGGAGAAGCCCCAGAGAACACTCTGTCCCTCGTGTCAGATGTTTCCCTAATTCCCCATGGTCTGATCTTTCGCTGTTTCAGTTTATCGCAGATGATTTTCCAAGCCAGTGGATTTAATTACATTACACTTAGGGAAATTGGTGCCATTTCTTAATTACTTTTATAGTTGGAAAGCAATTACTTAGCAATCACATGGAGGTCTTCTTGTGTTTCCTGAAGCTCTATAGCCTTAAAAAATGTCTTTGGGACAAGACCTGGCTTTAAAGAGATTGAGTTCATTCCCTTTTGGAACTGGGGTGATTGGGTCTGGGGAAAAGTATGGTATTGGATAAGATGTCTTTTTATCATGACCCACTCAGTTGTGTAAGCCAAAACCTGACGGTCCCCCTTGACACCTCCTGCTCCTCAAGCTTGCACCTGGTTGTTCCTTACGTGCTTTGGATTCCAGCTCCTGATACATCTTCAACCTGCCACCACTCCGCTTCCCCAGACCAGTCCTGGCCACCGTCACTGCTCCTACGTGGTCTCCCTGTGTCCACTCTGGCCCCTGGCAGTGGATTGAATGGTATCCCCCAAAAGAGGTGTCCACCCAGAATCTAAGAATGTGGTCTTATTTGTAAAAAGGGCCCTTTGCAAATGTAATTAAGGTAAGGATCTTGAGGGACACCTGGCTGGCTCAGTTGGTAGAACACGCAACCCTTGATCTTGAGGTTGTAAGTTCAAGCCCCATATTGGGTGTGGAGCCTACTTAAAGTTAAAAAAAAAAAATTAAGCATCTTGAGATGAGATCATGTAGGTGTACTCCAAAGCTGATGAAAAGTATCCATAGAGAAGAAGGGGAAGACACACAGATCCCAAATGCACCCTCACCTCAGGGCCTTGGCACATGCTATTCCAGCTTCCTGGAATGATCATTCCCAGAGACCCACATTGCTTACAGTGGGGGTGGCCCCTGCTCTAAGTCACAGCCACAGAGGAGCCTTCCCTGGCCACCTGACAGATGCAGCCAAGCCCCATCCCTCCCAATCCTGCTCCATTTTACATCAGAGCACTCATTCTGTTTCCCTTGCTCCCCGTCCTGGTCACTCACCGGTCCACTGTTGATCTCTCTCCGCTAGAATGGCAGCCTCCCAGGGGCAGGGCCTTGTCTGCATGATTTAATCTGACACCTCCAGTGCCCATGGCAGCGCCTAGAAGAGATGCTCACAACACCTTTGCTGAATGAGAAACATTTGCTGTTGGGTGAGGAGCAAATGAAAGCTCCTGGCTCTGGGTTCTCCGAGTGGCCATTGGCCGATGAGTGGGCTGTGTGACCCCCAGAAGTCCCATTCCCTTCTCTGTCTTGCACAGAATAAGCGGCACAGGAGATGGGCTGAGGTGGATTAGTGGGCTCGCTCTCGATTAGAGGAGCACGCCGCAGCCTGGAGGCCAGACAGATCTGGGTTTGAAGTCTGATAGCCGCACTCATTTGCTGCGTAACTGGGGAAAATCATTTTCTCTCTCTGAGCCTCCATGTCCTCATCTGTAAAATGGGGCTAACCAAATTTTATAGTGTCATGGACAGGACATGATCAGGTGAGCAAACCGACTGCCGAACCTCATGGGCCGGCAGACGTCCCCTCCCTCTGCTCCACGGCTCCGTGGGAGGAGAGTTGGCTCATCCCTCACCGCCCCTCAGGCTTCTAGCCCTGCTGCTTCTCCAAAAGGAACGGAGAAATTCATGGCATAAAAGGGTAGTGAAAAGAAACCCAGCCCCCATGACTTCGTCACCCCATCACATCCACTTCCTTTCCTTGTCTTCCTATCTCCTTGTCCACCTTATGTTTTTAGTACTTGTAACCATGTTATACATGCAGGCTTTATTTTTATTTTTTTGAATTTCATTGAAATATACACTAAAAGGTGCACAGATCCTAAGTATGTAGTGTGCTGGATTTTCACTACTTGAGCACATCCGTGTACCCAGCACCCCAGGACCCCCCCATACCTTCGTGCAGTCACTGCCTGTCTTCATCTGTTGGGGCTGCTCTCACAGCATATCATAAGCTGGGGGGCTTAGCAGCGGGATCGTATTGTTCACAGTTGTACTGGCTGGAATTCCGAGATCAGGGTGCCAGCAGGGCTGGTCGGGCGAGGACCCTCTTCTGGGCTGCAGACTAGAGACTTCTAGCTGTGCCCTCATGTGGAAGAGAGGGAGCTCTGGGGGGGCCTCTTTCGAAGGCGCCGATCTCAATCATGTGGGCTCCACCATCATGACCTAATCACCTCCCGCAGGCCCCCATCTCCTAATACCATCTCCTGGGATGAGGTTCCAACATGTGAACTTTGCGGGACACATTCAGACGACAGCATTATACCAGCCCCTCAAAACCCATGTCCTGCCCTCATGCCAAATGCATTAATTCCATCCCAAAGGACCCAGATGTCTTGACATTTTCCAACGTCAGCTCCAAAGTCCAAGGCCAAAGCATCCCGTCACTTCCCCAGCCTTCTCCCCAGTTAGGTTTTGTGCAGCCTTGCAGAGTTTAGGGGCAGGCAAACAACTGTGAGCAGAGATTCTTGTTTCCCTTCTTCACACAAAATATTCTGGCACTCTTCTGTACCTGGCTTTTTTTTCATTTGAGACTGAAAAATTCGCTCTTCTAAAGTATACAGTTTGGGGGCACCTGGGTGGCTTCATTGGTTAGATGTCTGACTTTTGATTTCGTCTCAGGTCATGATCTCAGAGTCCTGGGATTGAGCCCCGCATCTGGGCTCCAGACTCAGTGGGGAGTTTGCTTGTCCTTCTCCCTCTGCCCCTCCCCCAACTCGTGTGTGCGCACGCGTGCTCTCTCTCTCTCTCTCTCTCTCTCAAATAAATAAATAAAATATTTTAAAAAAGTAGAGTATATAGTTTGGGGGCACCTGGGTGGCTTAGTCAGTTAAGCATCTGACTCTTGATCTTGGCTCAGGTCTTGGTCTCAGGGTTGGAGTTCAAGCCCTGTGTTGGCCTCCATGCTGAACATGGAGCCTACTTAAAAAAAAAAAAAAACAAAGTGTACAGTTCAATGAGTTTTTAGCATACAGCTGACCATCGAACAACTCAGGGATGAGGGGCACTGACCCTCCATGCAGTTGAAAATTTGCATATGACTTTTGACTCCCCCCAAAAACTTAGTCACTAATAGCCTACTGTTGGCCAGAAGCCTTGCTGGTAACATAAACACATCTATTAGTACATATCTTGTATGTTGTATGTGTTATGTGCTGTATTCTTTCAATAAAGTGAGATAGAGAAAATATGTTATTGAGAAAATTTAAAAAAGAAAACTATAACGAAGAGAAAATACATTTACAGTACTGTGTTTATTGAAAAAAGTGGCTAAGTGGACCTGTACTGTTCAAACCTGTGTTGATCAAGAGTCAGCTGTACTAACCTAATTGTGGAACCATCACCAGTGTCTAATTCTAGAAGACTTTTGTCACCGCAAAAGAAATCCCATACCAGTTGGCCGTCACTCCCAGGCCCTCCTGCCACGATTAATTCACAATCCCCCATCAGTGGCTTTGGGGTCTTTCCATCATTCCTTGTTAGAAAGGGCACTGCAGTGAATAACATTGTCCTGCAATGTGTAGCACAGCATTTTGCCCGCACCCAAGCAACCCTGTGGGATCAATTCACAAGCAACATGGTTGCTATGGTCTCAAAGTGTCCCCCTCGAGTTTGTTTGTGGAAATCTTAACCCTCCAGGGGGTTCCCAGGTATTAGGAGGTGGGGCCTTCAGGAGGTGATTATCAGTTCAGGAGGGTGGTGCCCCCATGACTGAGGTTAGTGCCCCGCAAAGGGAGCCCCCCAACAGCTCCCCCCCTTGCACCATGTGAGGACACAGAGAGAAGTGGGCTGTCTGCAGGCCAGAAGAGGGTCCTCACCAGAACCGACAGTGCTGGCACCCTGATTGTGGTTTGAGCCTCCAGAATGGGGAGCAGTAGGTATCTATGGCTTAGAAGCCCCCCGTTTATGGTATTCAGTTGCAACAGCAAGCACGGAGGAAGACCATGGTAGGGTTAATTCTCAGAGAAATGCGGGGTGAAAGATGGTATGAATTTTCACTTTTGATAGATCCTTCCAGGCTGCCCATCACAGGATTTACCAGACAGACACTCAGATCCAGAAGTAGATTGGGGAGGGAGGTGTGGCCACAGAGACGTGGTGGGACGGGAAAAGGGAGGAGGCCCCTGTTGTGTTCCACTTGAGGGATGCAGGTGGCCAGACGGAGGCCACAGAAGGGGGCAGGCGACGCGGAGCACAATACATCTGGCAGGTGAAAACCAAAGTCAAAGATGCAGTGAGGGGTAGAGGACTCTCTGTGAGGCAAGGACGGGGAGGTGGCTCAGAATGATTCCAGGGAAGGAAAAATTGGCCCACTGTCCCCTTATATGCACTCTGGCCTTCTTCTATAGTAATTGAGTTCTTAGCTGGGCCTGTGACCATATAGTGACTACTTTCCCAGTCTCCCTTGCAGACAAGTGTGGCCATATGGTCAAGTTCTGTCCAATCAGATGCAAGCAGAGGTGATGTGTGCAACTACCAGGGCGTGCATGCCCTTAAATGTGGGAGCATACCCTCCTCTGTCCCCTTTCTTCTCACTGGCTGGAGAGTGGATGTGAGGGCAGGAGCAAGGAGCGCCATATTCGGCCATGAGGTGGAAGTTTCCTGTTAAGGCAGAGCAAGAAGAGGGAGCTTGGATCCCTGATAATAGAGAGAGGAATCTCTATTGTGAAGATTCTATTATTATGGATTTCTGTTGCAGCTTGCACACCTGAAAGGTTGCTTATATTTGTGCCCCTTACTAAAACAGGAACGGTGGGGAGCTGGTCAAGCCATTTATCTTTTGGGATATTAAGGGCCCCCTCTGTGCCAGGTGCTGGGGTACAGTGTGGCCAGGGCGGATATACTAATTTCTGCTAGGGACCCTCCTACACATGAGCCTGCAGGAGTTGCTAGCTGGGATGGGACCAAAGGCATCCCTGAGGAGGTGCTATTTAGGCTGAGACCTGCAGAAACAGTAGGGCCAAGGCAGATCGGGTGGGGTTTCAGGCAGAAGGAACAATAGAAAGCAGCATATCTGAGGCCCGGCAGTTTAGTGTGAAAGTGAGACTTTCACAAGGAGGAAAGACAGCTTATTTGACTCCCCTTCTGACGGCTTGTGCTCATCAGGAAAATGTTAATTTAGTGGCTGTTGAAATTTTAGAAAGTTCTTAGATTTAGGGCTCCGAGATCACCTTCTGTAAAGGAAACACCAACCTGCATCTGGAACTTCCCTCCCGGTGTCAACGCTGTGACATTCCCCAGTGCATGTGTCCCCTTTGGTCCTCGCAAGCTAATTGCCTTCAAGGAATTAATTAATCGTATCTCTGTTTCTGCCAGCAGCAATATTCCCTCAGAAGAAAGCAAACAATCAAAAATACAGGCTGATAAGCAGCTTTGGGAACCCATAAAGAGAGGAAATTTTCTCCAAACAGACGAAGTATGATTTCTTAACACACGCACACCCAGCGCAAGGGCTCAAGCAATATGTTTCAAGTCTGGCTTACATGGGCCAACCTAAGGAATTCAGAGGGTATCGTCTTTACTTATCTGTTCCCTTTTAGGGGAGAGCAGGCCATGCTGCGGTTTCCCTTCCTATTACTGTCCCTGGTTGGGGGGGCTGTGGTTTTTGAGGGTAAGTTGTGTTTTGTGGGCAGCACATGCTTGCGAGTGTGTTGCATCCACCTGTTGTATTCATGTGACATGCAGTGACGGTGCGCGGAGGTGTGTGATTCTCGATGCCTGCCTTCAGGTGGTGCTGGGCAATGACAGTCGAGTGACAGGCGCTGTAGCAAGGAGCTGTGGGGACACAGAGGGAGGTCCCCCCACCTGAAGCCAGGCTGCAGGGCTTCGGGGAATCTCTCGGAGCCTTGGAGAAGGGAGCTTTGGGTTGCGTCTTGAAAGTTGGTGGGGGCTGGTCAGGCCTGAAAAGGGACGGGCTGGAGGGAGGGACAGCAGGGACAGAAGAGGCCCGGAGGCTGACAGAGCAGAACCAGAGCCAGTTTAGGGAGCTGCAGAGACCCAGGGTGGAGAGGCACAGAGAAGGGAACCATGCGGCCAGCGAACAGGGGAGGGCGGCCGGCAGGGTGGCCAGGCAGGGCTGTAACCGTGTGACAAGCTGAGAGCTTGCAGGCGTCATTGCTCCTACGGGAGCCTTACTGTGCGCTGGAAGAGAGCCGGCCAAGCTGCGGGAGCGCTGAGTCCGGGTGGGAGCACAGACGGGCGATTGGTGCTGAGGTCCTTTTTTTTTTTTTTTAAGGTTTTATTTATTTATTCATGAGAGATGCAGAGAGAGATGCAGAGACATAGGCAGAGGGAGAAGCAGGCTCCCCTTGGGGAGCCCAATGTGGGACTCGATCTCAGGACCCGGGACGACAGGCAGATGCTCAGCCACTGAGCCACTCAAGTGTGCCTTGTGCTGAAGTTTTAGGAGGCGTCCTAGTTTCCTGGAGCCACTGTCACAAATGACCATAAATTCAGTGGCTTGAAACAACATACATTTATTCCTTATTCTGGAGGCTGGAAGTTCAAAGCCAAGGTGTGGTCGGGGGTGGGAGGTGGGGAGGTCTGCTCCCTCCAAATGCTCCAGGGGAGGATGCTCCCTGCCCCTTCCCGCTTTGACGGTTGTTGGCAATCTTTGGTGTTCCCAGCTTGTCGCTGCTACAGCCTGCTCTCGGCCTCCATCTTCACGTGGTCTTCTTCCTCCGTGTCCAAATCTCTCTCCTCTTCCGAGGACACCGTCACTGGGGTTAGAGCCCACCCTAATGCTGTAGGCTCCTATTTTACCTTGATTACATCTGCATATACCTCATTTCTGAGTCAGTGAGGTCACGGTCACAGGTCCTGGGGGTTGGGATTTGAACACAGCTTCCTGGGGACTACAGTGCAACCCACAACACGAAGCCATTCAAGCTCACCTCTCTGCTCTGCACCTGAGCTCTGAATCCACCAGCTTTATGGCTTATAAAAGCGGTGTTTGAGAACATATCTTGCTCATGCTGCCCAGGGGGTTGCCCTCCTGAATCATGCCCCCCCCATCCAAGCCAGCTTGCAGAGAAGGGGGCATGGAGAGCACCACAAATGTCTCTCTGGTGGAACACAGAACATGAGGCCAGGGAAGAAGACTGCCCCACGATGAAGATCCCACGCGATAAGGGCGGGATGTGTGGTGCCCAGAGAGGAGAGAGCACGGGATACGAGGGTGGGAGGCATGTATCTGAAGCAGCTACATACGCTAGGAGAGTTTGGAAGGAGCCAGAAGAGATGGGTACAGAAGCTGACTTGGGAAAGTCAGTGGGGTGGGAGGAAGCCCCCATGCATGCTCCTGGGACGGATCCCCCAAGTCATCAAAATAACCGTGGACTCGATTCAAGGATGCACAAGTCATTTTGATCACAAACAAAATGAAGCAACTCCTCATACACCTGGGAACCGGCTCGGCCCTGACCGCGCTCTCTCTCTCTCTCTCTCTCTCTCTCTCTCTAACGGGTCCTGGTTGGTGCTTCTGGCCTCTGTACTGCAGGCCTCGCGCCCCAGAAGCAGGCCCACTCACTGAAGTAGCCTCTGCTGCAGTGTTTGGCTGTTTGCATTTCTTGACAAAGGAAATTTGTTGGGCTTAAGCTGCCAAGGGTTTGCATCTGGATCCTATGATGTTTGGCTTCAGGAGGGCTGTGCGCAGAACCGGCTCGGGGCGTCCACCAGCCTCCATGTAATTAACTTAAGTGCTCCGAAGATGAAAGCTTATTTGCCTGATCCCGGATTATGGCCTGGGTCGCCAAGGTGGGCCGAGCAGCCTGGACGAGTTATCTCCCACTCTTGAGGTTTCCAGAGATACCAGCGGTGGACAGTGGAAGTCAGGAAGTTCGGGCATGTCGGAATTTATTAAATTTGCAGTTAAAAAAAAAAAAAACAAAAAACAAAAAAACCCAACCAAGAACAGAGTTCTGGATGCCAGCACGAGGAGGTTAAGTGGAAACATAACTTTACATAATGAAGTGGTTAATCATATTTCGCTTTAGAAACCCTAATATCATAAATTGGCCTCATACTTTTGTGCTTCCAGCTTCAACAATAGAGCAGAGACATTAATTTCCTGGTTTGGTGTAACTTCTGGGGCTTTTCTTCCCTTGTGTCTCCTCCTCCTCCCCCTCCCCTCTTTCCCTCCCTCCCCCTCGCCCCTTTACCCCCTCAGCTGGAGTGGGGAAGGTAGCTTTGATCCTGGATGCTCTGGGGGCCTGGGGGAGGTGGAGCAGGAGGGGGTGGGGATTCCTACAGGTGATTTTTAGGCCTGAATTCCATTGTGACAGCAATGATTTATTTTAACTACTAACCCAGGAAAGCAGGCGCCACCAGGATGAATACCTCCACTAGCCCCTAGCAGACTAATTTTACTGTTTATGAATCACTAATATGTTGAAGAAAAAAAAAAAAAGAAAGAAAGCAAGAAAGGGAGTAGCATTTTAGATAAGTAGGACGAAGGCTTGGAGAAAGGACCCCATGGTGCCCAAACAGTCCCACATGGGAAAGATGATTTTGGATTACAAGATAGAGAACACATGGGGTCCAGATAGCTGCCCCCCACCTCCAAAGCGGGCAGGGGCTACTGGCACATGAAACACTTTCATCTCTCCCAGGGAGATAAACTGGCTGGTCTGGATGGGCCTCTTTATTTACAAAAGAAAATTAAATCCGTTTTAACACTTGCACCATTCATAGGAAACACATGTTGGCTGGTAATTGTTTTGAACTCGGTATCGAGCCGGGCCGCACCACACTGGGCCGCCCTCGCGTTCTAGCACTGGCCTGGGATGGCCGTGGAATTCGCAGAGAATTTCTTCCCAATTCCAGAGCTCGGTGAGGGGACATTCCTGGGCCGAGCTGCAGAAGAGTTCGGTGGGGCTTCCTGCCTCCTGGAGGAAAGCGCCGGCCCGGGCCGCGGGAGGGCTGGCTGCCTCCCTCCTGCCCCGCGCCCCTTGTCCCCCCCCCCCCACCCCGGTTCTTATCAGGAGATTGGAAAGGATCAAAGGGACCCGAGGCCCTAATTGAGCCCGACGTCTTCCCTCCCGCCTGGAAGTTTTTGCAGAAAGAGAACTAAAAGTTTGGGAGATTTTCCCAGGAGGGCCTGATAGGGTTTTACAGCTGCGAGGAGGTGTCATCTGGCTCCGGGACTCGCTTTTCAAATGTTAATAGGCACGCGAGCCCCCGGGGCTCTGGTGAGAGGCAGATTCCCATTCTGGGAGCCCCCTCCACCCCGGGGCGGGGGCCTGGGACTCTGCATTTCTCACAGGCTCCCTGGCGTGGCGGCTGCTGCTCGTCCCAGGGCCCCGCTCCGTGGCTCCTCCGGGTAGCTCTCCTCTCTCAAACACTCAAACGTCAGAGCCCCCCCCTCCCACCCCAGGGTTTGTTAAAACAGAGTTCCTGACTAGGGGGCGGCCTGACAATGTGCGTCTCAGGTAAGTTCCCAGGTGATGCTGCTGGATTGGGGACCACACCTTGAAAAACACCGTCCAAAACCCAAGGCATCTCTGGGGAAACTGAGGCACAGGGGGATTTTTTTTTTCCCCCTGATGTCACACAGCTCCTGGGTGGCAGAGCCTGCAAACTCTGGTCCAGCACTCGCCCTTCTATCCATTTTCAAAGGGAGAAAAGTGAGCTCATTTTCCTCCGGGGACCCCTCGCTGTGCAGGCACTAGCAATGGGCGAGCTCTAGGACAGAAGACAGGTGTGACTCGAAGCACCTAGGCTGCTGTATCAAGCCATTTCCCATTTCCCTCTCCTCCTGAGTCGCTCATTTTCAAAGCTCAGCATCAAGATTGCCTCCTCCAGGCAGCCTTCCTTTCCTTTGGGCTCAAGTCTGGTCTGCCAGCACCTTCTGCATCTCGGTGTCACCCCGTCCCTGCAGTGATGGCACCGCCTCTGGGGGACATCAGGGGACAGGATAGGGAAGGCAGGAAGCAGATGTTGCCCAAATGAATGAATATCTTCCCAGGGGCGTGCTTGCCTGCTGTGTGTCCTTGGACAGGTTGCTTAACCTCTCTGAGGCTTGGTTTCCCCATCTGTAACATAAAGATGCTAATGTCTGCCCTGCAGGGTCGCTGCTAATGGACATAATATTTGAAAACATGCCAGGCAGACTACTGGTAAGTGAAGAGCCACTTAAGAAAAAAAGTTTGTTTAGTAATCTCTGTGCCCAACATGGCACTTGAAATCACAACTAGGTGATTTCCCTAGCTGACTAGGGACTAGTCAGGGGCCCCACATTTGTTGTTTTTGATGTTTTTATTATTCATCATTATTATTGCCTTTGGGCTGTTTTAATCCTTAAAGTCACTCCTGTGATGAAGGTTTTGCCTTTCCAGGTGCCCTGTTAACATGTATATGTATTTTGAGAAAGTTAATGTCTTAATAAGAGTCAAGACTGACTCATACTCACTCAGCACCTAGAGTCTCCCCCTGGTTGAGTCACTGAAGCCTCATGAGGCACCAGTGGAGGAAGCGCCCTGGAGCTGGGGCTTGGGGAGGCCCAGGTACTTGGTCGTGTTCACAGGCATTGTTTTGCCTCTGAGGGCAGCCGCTCGGGAAGCTGGGAAGTGTCCCTACCTGCGGACCCCAGGACCACAGCTCTTGTGTTTGAGGCCATCTCCTCCTTTCTAGCTCAGAAAACAGCTCCTGGGGAGGCTGGGTGGCTCAGTGGTTGAGCATCTGCCTTTGGCTCAGGGCGTGATCTGAGTCCTGGGATCGAGTCCTGCATCGGGCCCCCACAGGGAGCCTGCTTCTCCCTCTGCCTCTCTCTGTGCCTCTCATGAATAAATAAATAAATAATTTTTTAAAAAGAAAGAAAACAGCTCCTGCAGACAATCGCTTTTCCATCCTTCCATTGCTTTCTCCCCGCTGGTGCTTCTCCTCCCGAAGTTCAGGCATCAGGCACACGGGCGAGCACCATGGCTGCACCAGCCCATGAGGGACCCCGAGCATCCCTGGGTGAAGGAGGGACTCTCTCGCCCTGGGCTCAGTTTTTTCCAGGCTGAGTTCTGGGGGCATTCCCCCCACCCCCACCATGATAATGTGCGTCCCTGGGAACTGCCTCTGCTCTGTCCTGTCTGCAGTGGCCTGTTTCTGCTCCGTCTTCAAATGTCCTTTTGCTGGGGCTCCCTGGCCAGAATCTGCCCACTCCCCCCCATTTCTCACTGCCTTCAAGTCTCTACTCAAACGCACCCTGAGCAGAAGACCTTCCCTGACCCCAGTACCCATCACGTCACCTCCTTCTTCCCCTTCCCAGAGCTCCCCACCACCCAGCTGGGATAGCTGTCCCTTGTTTGGATGACTGACTTTGCCCAGTGGAATACATGCTCTGTGTGGGCAGGGATATTTCTATTTTGTTCTCTACTCTTGTCCTGGTGTCCAGGACAGGGCTTGACCTCCTCCTGCAGGCACTCCATAAACATTTGTCGGTGGAATGAAGGAATGAATGAATAAATGAACGAACTAACGAATGAAGCTGGCCAGGTGAGTGTCACTCAGCGTTCTTGCCACGGGCATCTGGCACCCAGACCCCCAGGGCTGGCTCTTCCCAGGCTCAGGGCTGGCCCCTGGCATCCGGGATGGGTCAGACATGAGCCCACCCCAGAAGCAGCCCTGTAAAGGTAAGCTGCACCTCCTCATGACAAGTGATGACTGCAGCATTTGAGAAGCACGCTGCATATAACGGTGGCAGACCCAGGGCTTTGGAGTCAGGTGAACCTGAGTTCAAATCCTGACTGCAGCATAGCATAGGTTAGCACTGCAGCCCTGGGCAAGTCACTTAAATGTCCTCAAGTCTCAGGTCCCCACCACTACACAGGGAAGATACTAATGGTGACTCTGGGTGGTGGGTCGTGACATGCTGGGTAAATGCCTGGTGTGTGGTAGAGACGCTTGATGCTTGGGAGCTACAGAAGAGGCACAGAGAGGGATAGATTCAAATTTTGCCATGGCTAGAAGTGGCTGTGAGAGGCTTCTGAGAGGAGATGGAGCTTGAATTTGAATTTAAAGGGTCTGCAGACAGATGAAGAAGAGGGCAGCCCTATAGCCTGAGTACCTGGGTTCAAATCCTGGGCCACCGACAGGTGGCTTTGGGCACATCACTTACACTTGCTGTGCCTCAGGGTCCCGATTTATAACATGGGGTTCAGTCTAGCAAGCGCACAGTGAATGTTAGCTCTTGTCTTCATTGTTATCATCGTGGGTGAAGGGAGGAAGTATAGACAAGTGGTAGTGGGCTCCAGGGACCTCAGGGAGCTGGCCGTGTAGAGCTTATGCTGGGTGGAGGGTGAGCCTGGGACCCAGGTGGTCCTGCCAAACCACAGAGGGACCCTCCCTCTGAGAGATGAGTGGAAGGCCTTCTCGATTGGTCATGGGAACCCTGCTCATCCACCAGGAGTGGATGCTATGTCTTGCACCTGGTTGCCCACGGGGGCATTTGGTTCCCAGTCCTTCCAAAACCCTCCCTTTTGGCTCTTTGAACATGAGAGAAACCACAGTATCTTGGCTCATGTGGGCCTCAGGGGAGGCAGCATGGGAGCGCATCTTGTCTGAGCAGTGGGAGGCATGAGCTTCCAGCTCCTTTCGCAGGTGAGAGGCAGAGGCTCAGGGAGAGGCACACCCAGGTCGTGCCCAGGCTCGGGTTTTCTCACCCCACCCCTCCCCTTCTGTAGATTTGCACAGACAGGGGCTAGTCCATAAGATCCAGAGGGAGGGAGACGGGAGCCTGGTTCCTGGAGACAGAAGCCCCAGTGTTAAGGGCTTAAACCTTCCCCTATTTTTTTTTTTTTTATGCTGGTTTTTCCTACTGTTGATGTTTTGCTTACTTGGGGGCTGCAGAATCAGATCTCTTTCTTTAGGAAAAGATCTCTTTTCCTGTTGGAAATATCTGGTGGTATCTGATCCTCCCAATCAACGTGCAAGGGGACGCTCAAGGCCCTGTGTGTCCATTTATGCATGGTGGGGACCCTGTGGGCATCTACATTAATTTAGAGTCAAGGCCTCTCTGAGATAGAGGGTTCCTGACTCCTGCCTCCCATCTCAGGCCGCTTCCTTAGATCAAAGGCCCATCTCTTTACAGATGAGAACACAGCAGGAAAGTCAAATGACACAGCCTTGGGTAGCTGTTCTTCCACTTTGGGGCTGCGTGATGCCGGCCTGGCAGGTTGCCGCTCGGATCTGGTCATCATGGATGAAAACGGAGATCATATTAAGCCTTTATTGGGTAGTTTTGAGGATGAAATAAGACAATCTGTACAAAGTACTTAACACGGGTGGGCATATAGCAAGTGTTAGTAGGAACCCTAAGAGACATTATTATTATTATCGGTGATAACTCTCTTGGGTAGGCAGGAAATGGTGCCATTAGGTCTCATGTCTCACTAGCTGAATGGTCTGGGGCATCTATGTCTAATAAAATCTCTGTCCTAAAGGTTGCACCCAGGATCAGCAGTCTTCTATTTAGGGTTGCAGACTCATGGACAGATTGTGGCCAGAAAATAAGGGTCTTATTTAATCCTGGGACTCGATCCCGGGACCCCAGGACCACGCCCTGGGCCGAAGGCAGGCACTAAACCTCTGAGCCACCCAGGGATACCCCCCCAATTATTTTTTTTACAACTTCCAATTTTTATTTTTTAAAACATGTATTTATTTATTATTTGAGGGAGAGAGAGAGAGAGAAACAGAGTAGGGGGAGGGACAGAGGAAGAGAATCTTCAAGCAGACTCCCTGCTGAACACCGAGCCTGACTTGAGGCTCAATTCCCAGACCCTGAGATTATGACCTGAGCCAAAACCAAGAGTTGGTAGCTCCCACCACTTCCAATTTTTAAAGAGAAAATGGAAATCTAGAGTTCTACCTGCAATTCCCACATTTTAAAAAATTAGCCACGATATGAGTTTGGTATAACAAAATACTGGCTGCCATAACAAAATACTGGTCCTATGGGATTAGGGCCCACCCCGATAAACTTACTGAACCTTAAATACCTCTTCAAAAGCCCTATCTTCAAATATAGTCCCACTTTGAGGTACTGAGAGTTAAGACTTCAGTATGTGAACTTGGGGAGCATAATTCAGCCCTTAATGGTCCATAATGCAAATGTCATGGAAACCCAGTCTGAACCACACATCAGGATCCGTGGCTCCTGTCTGAAGTGAGTCCCTGGAAACATGTTTGTCTGGGTCCTGAGGTCCAGACATGGAAAATCGGCTAGTTCTTGTGAGCTGATTCTCCTGTCCAATTTGCACTTTGTCCTAAAAGTCAGAATCTGGGGGGTGCCGAAGGTGCTGTTTGCTGGGTCCTGCTGTGGGTGCAATCGGCTGCCTGGCAGGAGAGCAGCCTTCCATTCCCCCAGGGCTTTCTAGGCTGTGCGTGGAGGCCTTGATGGAGGCTGCCTACCCCACCTCCTGCATGTCCGGCTGCCTCACCTCAGTGCCTGTATCTGCTCACCCCTATTATTCCACAGCCTTTGGGTCAAGCACCTTCATTAAGTCATCTGAAAAAGTCCTGCATGGATCTCAGGGGTGAGTAGCTCGAGGAGTTCCTGTAAATCTTCAGTTTACTGCCCACTGCTCTCCGGGAGAACACAGTTTCCTTATCTGTCTGCAGAGGATGGGCTGGGGGTGAGGGGTGGGGGTGGGAGTGTGTCTAGAAGCGGGGAGGCTCTTAGTCTCAAGGCTCTGGAGTCCACAGAGAGGGGGCCCAAGGGCAACAAGGTCCTGTTACCCTCCGCCCCACACGACCACCTTCCTGGTTTGGTGAGCATCCTTCATGACCATTAGTTCTATGCCCAGAGGTGTACATACATGTATAAATCCACTTTTATTTTTTTTAAAGATTTTATTTATTTATTCATAAGACACACAGAGATACAGAGAGAGGCAGAGACCCAGGCAGAGGGAGAAGCAGGCTCCATGCAGGGAGCCCGACATGGGACTCGATCCCCGGTCTCCAGGATCACATCCTGGGTTGAAGGCAGCACTAAACTGCTGAGCCACCTGGGCTGCCCCTAAATTCACTTTTAGAAACAAGAATAAGATCGTGTGTTCAAAGCTACATGGCATGAGGTTACATGGCAAGCAGCAGCCTTGGGATTCCAGTAGTCTGCCTCCGGAACCCAACATTAACCACTACTGCACTGCTTCCCATCTGCTATTTTGTGACTTTTTTTTTTCTTTTTTGTAAACAATTTATCAGGACTCTTTGTGTTAATCCACACTGATACCACCATTCTTATTGGTTGATACTATTTTATTTTATTTTATGTATTATTTATTTTAAAAAAAGATCTGTATTTATTTCAGAGCAAGAGAGAGAGCATAAGCCGAGGGGAGGAGCAGCATGAGAGGGAGAAGCAGACTCCCCTCTGAGCAGGGAGCTGATGCAGGGCTCCATCCCAGGACCCCCTGGGTCATGACCTGAGCTTCCCAGGTGCCCCAATACTCTATTTTATGTTGGAAAAGATCTTAAATGCTGGTATTCCAGTTTTTAAACTGGCTTCTGGCTTCCCCAGGAATGGGCTAGAGACCTAACATTGTACGCAGTTAGTGCTCGGTGATCTGCCAGCAGATCTGTGTTGCTCTTGACATGACTTTTCATCCTGTTTTTCTGAATTTCACCAACTCTGACTCCTCCTCTCATTAATTTTCACCCTCCAGGGACGCCTGGGTGGCTCAGCGGTTAAGCGTTTGTCTTTGGCTCAGGGTGTGATCCTGGAATCTGGGATCAAGTCCTGCAACGGGCTCCCTGTGAGGAGCCTGCTTCTCCCTCTGCCTATGTCTCTGCCTCTCTCTGTATCTCATGAATAAATAAAATATTAAAAAAAAATCCTCACCCTCCAATGCTTCCCATTTCTCTAAGGGGAAAGGTAAAAAGGCCTGCTAGAGCCTGACCTCCGGAGGGCCTCACTACCTCCCCAAACCCTCCTCCCATGACTCAGCTTTGCTCCATTTGTCCAGCCACACTGCCCTCTCTGCCAGTTCCTGGATCATACCAGGCATGCCTCGGCCACAGGGCCTTTGCATTGACTGTTTCCTTTGCCAGGAATTCTCTTTCTTTGAATATCTGCTTGGCTAACTCCCTCCCTGCCTTGAGTCTTGCTCAGCTCTCTACTCCCATTGGGACACAAAATACATAAGGGAGAAGCCCCTTAACACACCGGGTGTCCCACTCATCCGAACATACAGCGTGTGGCACCGTGACACATAGCAGGTGCTCAAAAACATGGGTTATCTTTCCTTCCCCTGGGAAATGCATCTGCTGGGCACGACTGCTAAGGAAGAATGGTCTAAGGCCCTTGAGACCGCCGATGAGACAATTCAGTGAGCACCTGCTACGGGCTGAGTGTGTCCCCCTAAATCCATATGTTGAAGCCCTAACCCCCGGCAGCTTAAAGTGTGATTATATTTGCAGATAGGGTGTTTAAAGAGGTATTTAAGGTTAAATGAGGTCAGTAGTGTGAGCTGTAATCCCATCTGACTGGTGTCCTTATAGGGGGAGATCAGGACACAGACACACACATCCCACACGAGGACATGGGGAGAAGATGGTTGTCTACATGCCAAGGACACAGACCTCAGGAGAATCCAACCTGCCCACACCTGGATCCTGGACTTCCAGCCTCCAGTCTATGAGAGGAGAAATGTCTTTGTTTAAGCCTCCAGTCTGGGATTTTGATATGGTCACCTGAGCACCCTGATACGAGCCACAAACATGAGTGGGCTGACTTCCTATTTATTGAGCTGCCATTTTACAAATGAAGGTCCTGTGGTTCGGAGAGATGAGGGAACTGCTCAGTGTTCCCCCCACTGGCTTCCAAGCCCCATCCAGCTCCCAAACCCCAGGCCCTTTGCATTGCATCGGTCACAGCTAGAGCTGGGTCCTGAAGCAGAAGCAGGCAGGGTAATGGCTTTGCCAGGGAGCTTGACCAGGAGAACACTCGACACACCCGCCTCCTCACAGCCAGCAAACTCCCAGAGTGGAAGTCTCCATCCATTCGGGTGGGTGCCTTTCTCTCTGGTGAGCTTTGGGGAGGGTGCCTGTAGGTTCCTCCAGCACCCTGGCTGCGGAAAAAAAATGTGCAGGACCACTTCCTCTGGGATTTGTGATTACTCTGAAACCAGCCCTCATGAGAGCAGCTTCAGGCATAAATCCTGAAGACATTTATCCTGAGAATTCCAGGCCTAATTTATGGCTCCCCTGAGCAGCACCGGCTCAGCAGCCATTCGGGTCATTATAAGCAGAACAGCGTCTCCAGGTCCCAGAGCATAAATACCTGCTGTCGGCTGGGCAGGGAGAGGGTGGGGCATCTTAGGGGTAGGGGTGAGGGGAGGGTCTGCTGTGCTGCCAGTTACCTTCCAGCCCCCTCCAGGGGACCTGAGGCTGCTCTTAATCAACTTCCACCCAAGATGGGATTTAAACATAGCCCCCAGGATTGTAGCAGGCCCTCGAATTTACTGACAGTAATTTGTAGGCCCCGGTACAAACCCATAAACAAACCCAGTTAGAAGGGCCTTCTATCTCGTTAGATAAAGATGCACAGGGGCGCCTGGGTGGCTCAGTGACTGAGCATCTGCCTTTGGCTCAGGTCATGATCCTGGGGTCCCGGGATCGAGTCCCACATCGGGCTCCCCGTAGGGAGCCGGCTTCTCCCTCTGTCTCTGCCTCTGGCCTCTCACTCTGGTTCTCTCATGAATAAACAAATGGAATCTTAAAAAAAAAAAGCACAAAAGGCCAGTCTGAGACACCGCTGTTAGCCACGGTTGCCGCAGAGATGTCTGGATTCCTGGGAAAATTCTGCAGGTTCAGTTACTTAGGGCAGCTCAGGAGAGCCGCCAGGACCCCTGAGAAGGGGAGTGGAAGGAGCAAAGAGACCCAGCTGTGAGCCCTGGTTCCCTACACACAGGTGGTGGACAGTGGGCAGGACAGTTACCCTTGGCTGTGCCTCTGAGTGTTCAGGGGTAGGGGTGGTGTCTTATGTGAACCCAGTAGGTCCTCATATGATAGGCCCCTCCTCCTGGTACAGTTTTCTTTCTAGAACCCTCCTCCTGCCACCCTCCAAGTGAATGTTGTTGTTCATCAGCAACTAATAGATGCATTCATTCGCCACTCAGTGCATTGATTTATTCAGCAAAAGTGTACCATGTACCTGCCCCGTGCTGCTGCTCCATCAGTCCGTGGACAATATTCCAAGTGTTAGGCCCCCTTTTTTTTTAATCATTTGAATCATTTGAATGCTGTGCTTTGACCCTAGTGAGGACAGGATCGACAGGTGGGGAGGCAGAGCGGAGCATGAGAAGACAAACATCCGAGTTTCCTGAATCCCAACCTTGGGATGGTGCCTGCCTGGCACGCCGGGTGCGGCCCCCTTCAGACACGGTCCTTATGTTTACAGTCATTTGTTCCCACTGCGATGTAAGCTCCAGCAATGTCTGTTTTGCTCACGAATGTGTCTGCAGAGTCTAGAGCAGCGCCAACATAGCAGGCGCTCGATAAATATTTGTCGAATGAATAGGTAAAATTAATAGTAACTCCAGAGCAGCTTTCATGGCCAGAACGTTTATGTCCGCCCCTCTCATTTTCAAGGGTCCCTGGAAAATCTGCTCTTCATCCCAATCCCATCTCTACAACATAAAAAGCCCCACTGGTTATTCATGTCCTGGAAAGCTCTTAACTGACTCCACCTCCTCTCTGAGCCCTTTCAACTATCCCTAAATATTTAGGGAATATGGTTTAGGGAACCCCTGGTTCACCTGCTGGGAAGTCCTGTGTTGACCACGCACACCTGCTCTTTCAGGCCATGCCCACACCTGCTTCGTGGCCATGCCCATTTCCTCTTGAGGAGGGTGTTGGGGGGCTCACTGGCTCCCAACTCCCTGCATGGACATTCGATTGATTTCTCTGCACACAGAATCCTCATGCCCAAATAGACCAAGTTCCCTTACCATCAAATAAATCTGCAAACGGCTTGCCCAAGGAGACACTAGATTCCCCATACTTCTTGCTGTCATCATTACCTCATTCCATCCACCATCATCAAAGGAACACATGCATAATGTAGGAAACTGGGAGAGAACATAAAAATATAAAACGCCAAATAGGTCTTATGTAGCATTTCACTACTCAGAGGGCTGAAGGTAATATTTTGGCTTATCTCCTTCTTTATTATTATTTTTTAAAGTTTTAATTTAAATAATCTCTATACCCAAGGTGGAGCTAGAACTCACAGCTCAACGATCAAGAGTCCTATGCTCTATGGACTGAGTTGGCTGGGTGCTCTTTCTTTCTTTCTTTCTTTCTTTCTTTCTTTCTTTCTTTCTTTCTTTCTTTCTTTCTTTTTCTTTCCTTCCTTCCTTCCTTCCTTCCTTCCTTCCTTCCTTCCTCCTCTTCTTCTTCTTTTTTAAAAAGATTTATTCATCTATTTTAGAGAGAGAGAGAGTTTGGAGGGGAGGGACAGAAGGAAAGGGAGAGAGAGAATCACAAACAGACTCCTCACTGAGCATGGAGCCCCAGTGGAGCTCAGTCCCACCAGCCTGAGATCACCACCTGAGCTGAGACCAAGAGTTGGGTCGGCTCAGCCACCAAGACACCTTGGCTTATTTCTTTATAATAGTCTATTCTTTTTCTTTATGAGCTTAGTAGTAGTTTACATATATAATTCTGTCTCAAATAAATAAATTTTATTTATTTATTTGAGATAGAGAGTGCCAGGAGGTAGGGTAGTGGGCAGAGGGAGGGGAGACAGGCAGGCTCCCTGCTGAGTGGAGAGCCAGAGGCGAAGCTCAATCCGAGGACCCTGAGATCATGACCTGAGCCATAATTGAGAGTTGGAGGCTTAACTGATTGAGCCACCCAGGCACCCCTTGTGTCCTGTTTCTGTAATAAATGATCTTACACATTATCCATTTTTATAACAATTTTGTAAATCTCATTCTTATTGGATGCATAACAATCCATAGTGTGGATGTTCCATCATTTCTTAACTAGTTCTCAATTTTTGGAGATTTGTTTCCAATAAACACTGGGGTGATGATATAACTATGCATAATTCTTCGCCTGAGTTTTGAAAGATTTCCTAAGGATTGATTGCTCTAAGTAGCCTTACAAAAGGTGAGAGATCACCAGTCTTTTTATTTTTCAGTAGTGGTCAAATATATATGAGAGTTGCCATTTTAACTGTTTTTAAATGTCCACTCCTGTGGCATTAGGTGCATTCACATTGTTGTGCAGTCATTACCATGATCCAGAACTTTTTCACCTTTCCAAACTCAAACTTTGTTTTTTTTTTTTTTTAAATTTTTATTTATTTAGGGATCCCTGGGTGGTGCAGCGGTTTGGCGCCTGCCTTTGGCCCAGGGCGCGATCCTGGAGACCCAGGATCGAATCCCACGTCGGGCTCCCGGTGCATGGAGCCTGCTTCTCCCTCTGCCTGTGTCTCTGCCCCCCTCTCTCTCACTGTGTGCCTATCATAAATAAATAAAAATTAAAAAAAAATAAATTTTTATTTATTTACGAGAGTCACAGAGAGAGAGAGACAGAGGGAGAAGCAGGCTCCATGCACCGGGAGCCCGACGTGGGATTCGATCCTGGGTCTCCAGGATCGCGCCCTGGGCCAAAGGCAGGCTCCAAACCGCTGCACCACCCAGGGATCGTATCCATTAAATATCGAATGCTATTTCTACTCCTCACTCATGGCACCCACCAGTCTACCTTCTGTCTGTATGAGTTTACTCCAGAGACCTCATGTAAGTGGAATCATACACTGTTTGTCCTTCTGTGCTGGCTTAATTCACTTAGCATTATATCTTCAAGGTTTATTCACGTCATAGCATGTGTCAGAATTTCCTCCGTTTTATGGGGAGAAAATGGAAGCCTTGTAGGCTATTGGGTGGAGTGTGATTGGTGCAGCTGTTATGGAAAACAGTATGGAGATTCCTCAAAAAATTAAAAATAGAACTACCATCCGATCCAGAGATCCCACGTTTAGGTAGGTATCTGAAGGAAATGAAATCTGTGAGTATCAGCTATCTGCATGCCTAGGTTCATTGCAGCATTATTATTATTTATACCCAAGGTATGCAACCAGCTTCAGTGTCCAAGACAGATGAATGGATAAGGAAGATGTGATTTATATATATAAATATATATATGTATATCTAATGGAATATTTTCCAGCCATAAAAAAGAAGGAATCCTGCCATTTATGATAACGTGGATGAACTCAGCGTGATTCTGCTAAGTGAAATAAGTCAGACAGAGAAAAACAATACTGTATGTATTACTTAATGTGAAGTTTTAAAGGGAAAAAAAAGTCAAACTCATAGAAAGAAAGAGTAGAATGGTGGTTGCCAGGGGCTGGGGGTGAGGGAAATGGGGAGATGTTGGTCAAAGCGTACAAACTTCCAGTTAAAAGATAAATAAAGTCTGAGGTCCAAAACACAGCATGGTGACTAGAGTTAATAATACGGTACCTAAAAAAATAAAATAAAATAAAAAATAAAAAAATAAGAATACGGTACCATGTACTTGAAATTTGCTAAGAGTAGAACTTGAGTGTTCTCACCACACACACACACACACACACACACACACACACACACACACAGTATCTATGTGAGGTGACGGATGTGTTCATTAACTTGATTGTGAGAAGAATTTTGCCAAATATATCAAATTGTTACATTGTAGCCATTAAATCTATACAATTTTATTAGTTAATTATACTTCGATAAAGCTGGAAAGACAAAGCAAAACAAAACAAAACAAACTGAAAGCAACGTCTTGATAACAAGGAGGAATGATAAGGACCAATCTAGTCCCATTCCTGGGGAAAAAATTTTGTCAGCTTTGCTGTGTTCACATGTGGAAGACCAGCGGTCAGCATTAGGTCAGTAGCTGATCAATATTCTTGTTTCTAGTTGAACTATTAAAACATTGTTTTAAAAAAAGAAATTCCCTCCTTTTTAAGGCTGACTATTCCACTGTACGTGTGGACCACATTTTGTTTATCCATTCATGCATTCATGGACGTGTGGGCTGTGTTCACTTCTTGGCTACTGTGAGTAGTGCTGCTGGGAACACTGTGTGCACACCAATCTTTTAAATATTCATGATAAGCTTTACCATCTGGAAAAGTTATACCAATGTGCCGGTCCTCTTATCGTGGGCATGTCATACCTATGTTACTACATTCAGCATTTGATGGCACTTTTTAAAAAGATTTTATTTATTTATTCTTGAGAGACACACAGAGAGAGGCAGAGACACAGGCAGAGGGAGAAGCAGGCTCCATGTAGGGAGCCTGATGCAGGACTTGATACCCGGACCCCGGGATCACAACCTGAGCCAAAGGCAGACGCTCAACCATTGAGCCACCCAGGCGCCCTGTTCTTAAGTTTTTATTTTCATTTATTTTCATTCGAGTTAGTTAACATACACATAACATGTATGTTTCTCTGACTTATTTTGTTCAGCATTATACTATCCAGCTCTATCCATGTCATCGTGAATATATAGTCACTTGGGCTGTTTCCATATCTTGGCTATTGTAAACAATGCTGCAGTAAACATAGGGGTGCGTGTATCCCTTTGAATTAGTGTTCTTGTATTCTTTGGGTAAATACCCAGGAGTGAGATTGCTAGATCATAAAGTATTTTTATTTTTAACTTTTTAAAAAAAGATTTTATTCATTTATTCATGAGAGACACACAGAAAGAGAGAGAGAGAGAGAGAGAGAGAGGCAGAGACACAGGCAGAGGGAGAAGCAGGCTCCCCGGGGGGAGTCTGATGCAAGACTCAATCAGATCCCACCCAGGACCCCACCCTGAGCTGAAGGCAGATGCTCCACCACCGAGCCACCCAGGCGCCCATGATGGCAATTTTTAAAATGAAAGACCTGTGAATGCTGAAGGGGGTGCTGGAATTAACATCAAAATAGGAAAAGGCTTTTATCTATTTACTGGCCTGTCCACTCCTCTGCCATATGCAGTCTTCTTCCCTCCATCTATCTACTCACCCACGCATCCGTCTGTCCATCCACTTATCCACCTGTCTTTTGGTCCATCCACTCGCCTATCCACCCCACTCACCCACCTGTCCATCCCTCCACCTCCCCATCCATTCTATTATTTCCAGTTCTGACTTCCTGGGACTCTCGTGTACTTTTTATAATACAATGGAATAGCCGGAGAATACCTAAGGATCTGTCTTTCTGTCCTTTATTCCTCCGGAGGCACCTGAAAGATAATGCATATCAGGCTCTAAGTCACCCCCTCGCTCCCTACCGCTGGCCTCCAGTCTTTTCAAAATTACTCCACTGGATCTTTTCCGTGGAAGTTAAACGTCCCTCCCTCCTGCAATGCCCAGCTTCCAGCACATTATGAAACTATGTTCGCTTGTTAACGAGGACTTTCAGCCTCACCAAGGTGCAGGCCTACCTGTGTTCTTTATCAGGCTGGGGGGCGGGGGTGATGAGGCAGCTGCCTGTGGTCCTGGGTGGCTTTGAAGGGGCATGTTGCAAGAAGAGTTCCTGAGCCCGAAATATCTCCCCTTGGTACACAGCACCTTGGGCCTCGAACTAAGAGAATTAGGAGGCATTTCACAATGACTTAAGGCTAGTTTTACATCCTGCAGTGTTCCCTCTTTGTAAGGGGAATTGGAGAGGGGGTGTTTGTGTGTGTTTTCATCTAAATGTAAATGACAGGCGTATTGCATGGGGGGCATTTCCATGAAAAGAATACAGAACCGTAATATTTAGAGCTCTATCAATTCCCTAGAAACCACTCTAAAATAGACACAGGAAGAGAGAGAGCCCCTCCCAAGTAAATGAGTTAAGCAATGAGAAAAAAGCATTTTGGAGTTAGGTCTAATTGGTATCTGAAATGAAGTCAGCAAGCACAGCGAGATCCTAAAGTTGGCTTAATTAGACTTTTTTTTTTTTTTAAGATTTTACTTATTTGGGAGAGAGAGATAGCAAGAGAAAGCATGAGGTGGGGGTGGGGGTGGAGGGAGACGCAGGCTGCCTGCTGAGTAGAGAGCCCAACTCTGGAGCTCTAGCGCGATCCCAGGGGTCCGGATCACAACCTGAGTCAAAGGCAGATGCTCAACCAACTGAGCCACCCCGGTTCCCCAATAATTAGATGTTTAAAAACATGAGTTTTTCTGCTAAAAATATTTGCAGTCATTGAGCTGATGTTCACATCTTAGAGATCAGCCACTTTCAGAGACTGAGGGAGGTTGGTGGATCCCGGCCCCTGGATTCTGACTTCCCTGCAGAGACTGGGTTCTCGGGCTTTGGGTGCATGGGTCCACCACCTAAGAGGAGCCCTGCCGCTTGGCTGGTTGCTTACTTGGAGGCGTATCAGTCGGAGAGAAGTCCTTTCCTCAGATCTCTCTCAGGACCAGGATGAAAATAGCACTAGAGAGGTTTGGCCTGGGAGACACTGGCTGTGCGCCCGCACTGCCTCTCAGCTTCCACCTGGCGCGGGGAGATCCCGGCTCCTACCTCTGTTGGTGACAAGCGGGCGCTGGTGGCCCTGGAGCGTGGGGCCCCGCCTGGCTTCGGGAGGCTGCACACAGGGCGTGTATATTTTAGAAACACTACTTTACTGCCTCCCAAGGCTCCCTTTGCTAAGCTCTCGCCCTGCTTTCCTGGAGCTGTTTCAGTCTTCCGTAGGCAATGATCAAAAAAAAAAAAAAAAAAAAAGGAAAACAAATTTAGTTGACTTGGATTTTCTTTTTTCAAATAAACTCTGAGTCATTTGACTCAGACCCTAGGGGTCTGAGATGGGATAGTGCTTGCCCTCTGAGACCCACATCTTTCCCTGATCCCACTGGGGACAGGCCGCCACAGCAGAACATTTCCAGAATTTTCTGGAAAGGCCCCCAGCTAACCCTTCAGAAATTCTTCAAACAACTGCTTCTCCAGGGGACGAAAGTTCTTTCCCAGAGCTGGAGTTATCAGCCTTCCACGGGTGACGAATGTCACAGTTGTCTTCAGGAATGCAACCTCCTGAACGGTGGCCTTGTGCCAAGAAAGGCAACGTTGTGAACACACTTACACGTTATGGTCCTACTTTTCACATTGGTCTCTTTCATCCCTTTCGCAATTTAACTCTAGAGTGTTCTATTCTTTAGTGTTCTTTTTAATTCCCACTTTCCTTCTCTCTTTTCTTATTCTTAAATAAATGTGACTTGGAATTGTGGATTCCTTGTAGGTAGGATCATATCTGTGTGTCTTAAGTCTTTCCAAGTGTCTGGCCTCCCTCTCCACAGAAAGAAGCTCTGGCTTGATAAGAATTTCCTTGGCATTTTGAGCTGGAGAACCTCCTTCAGTAGATCCCCTTGGCAGGAGAGGAGGTCCCTCTCTGCTTGGGGTGCAGGCGCTTTCCTGGGGGAATATTTAAGTTTAATTCGGCCGCAAGAATGAAGCCAGTAGAAGTGCCAAGGATATTTTGCCTTTGAGGTTAAAAACCTCTTGCATTGATATTAGCGCTTCTGAGCCACAAGTAGTAAAGTCTGCAGAAATATATTTTCACAGGCAGGAAATCCCCAGGCTAAAAATTAAATGCCCTACCTGAGTGTACTTCTCGCTCAGGCTTTTGAGAACCGAGATGTGAGAGGAAATCGCAGATCACTTTAACACACGCTTATTACTCCCAGGGAAAAAAAAAAGTCTTTGCTGAATTCTTTAGATTCTCCAAGCAAAAATGTCTGTGCTGCATTAACACTCCCACCCCTACCACTGCCCCGAAGTTTGGTCACTTCTCAAGTATGTCTACACTTTTCTCTAAAAACAGGAGGTTCCTCCTCCCCTTCCATTCGTGTGACTCAAGCTGGCAATTAGGAAAAGCTGTAATTACTCAAAGTATCAGAATAGCTTTGCTACTGGGGACAGGATTCTCAGCCCCATAGCTATTTACAGCAATCTCTTCTCACTCTTCCTACCCTTCTAGAAGTCCACTGCGGATGCCAGTCTCTCAGCCATGGAGTTTGCTATGTGTGTGGCTGACAACAAAGGAAAAAGTCTTAGGAAACATTCTTTGCAAAACACTTAATTCCCTGTGCAGGATGTAAGGGGTGCATTTGTCCAGCGAGGTCCTCGGCGGGCTGGTAGTTCTCAGGTTCTACACAAGAGGGCGCTTTGGGACCCCATTGCACAAACTGAGGATTACAGGGTGTTGTGTGGGGGTACATTTTAGTAAAAGTATTTCATATCCAGGCCTGCTTATTCTTGGCAAAATTACTTAGGACCACAATTCAGAAAAGAGAAAGTTATATTCCTGCACGTTCCTTGTGTGACTTATATGGTCATCTTTTATGGGCTTAGTTTCTTAGAGCTAGTATCCTCATTTTTTTAAAGATCTTATTTGTTTATTCATGAGAGACACACACAGAGAGAGGCAGAGACATAGGCAGAGGGAGAAGCAGGCCTTCAGGGAGCCTGTTGCAGGACTTGAAACCAGGACCCCAGGTTCAGGACCTGAGCCAGGCATCCCTGAGCTAGTGCCTTCTAAGGAAGGAATCAGTGTTGTCCAGCAGAGTGGGATCATTTGCACAGCCAGAGTCCACCGTGGACAAAACTAGGAAATAGCTCGAGATTGTCATCCCATCTCAACGTATGACCAGATGGTAAAGATTCCAAAGTCAGCCCTGCCTCCTTCCTGTTCATTCTTATCTCATTAAAACCATGTCCACTCCCACCCTATGCCCCAGACTCTGTTTCTGAGGTAGAGCTGAGCCAGGCTTTGAGAGAAAAAAACAATCTGATTGAATTCATTCCCACCGAGACATGAATTAATCACATTGTTCCTTCCTTAAGCCTTTTAGAATTAAAAACAAAACAAAAGAACAACACTTAGTTCCAGAGAAGGTGCCAGATTTCGGCTATCGTTAATAGAATTCAAACATCGGTTCGGATACAAGTCTTTATGTTTAATAGCTGTAGGATCAAATCTAGATCTTATCATAGGGTGACATACATTGGGACACTTTTCAATAATATACTCAGTAAATATTTATCGAGTGCCTACTATGTGCAAGGCATCAGGGGTACAATAACAAGCAAAACCAGGGAGGGACCCTCTTCCCAGGATCTATAGTGAGAGAGGGAGAGAGAGGTAAATCAGTCACAGAAATGCAGGTAAATTCACACCTGAGGTAAGCGCTACCATGATACTCTCCAGAGTCTGTCCCCCCATCCATCGTCAGACACATAATAGGACTGCCCTTTCTCATCCCTTTTGAGGTTACACGTGGCCATGAGTTGCTTTGGCCAATGAGATGTGAGCCTGAGTCACGCATCTGAGTGATGATGAGTGGGAGCTTCAAAAGCTGGTGCACCATCTGCTACGTTCCCTCCCCACTGCTTTGGTCCACCTGGGAGCATGTGTCTGGAATGAAGCTTCTGTGAGGCCTGGCCCTCAGGTGAGCACAATGAGCTAGTCCTGCCTCTTACCCTCCTGCCAGTGAATATGCAGCATGAGAGAGAAATAAAGCTCTGAGAAACCACAGGGATTTGGGGCTTGCTTTTTGCTGCAGCAGAGCCTGGCCTATCCTGGCTGATAGAGCTCTGATAGATAGGTATGTGGTGCCATAAAGATGAGTAATAGGGGAATGGGCTGGGTAGAGGAGGGCAGGAAGTTAGGAGAATGTCTCTGAAGATACATCTGAGCTGTGGGCTGAGGAAGATAAGGAAGGGTCCTGGATGAAAAGCATTTGAGGCTTTGGACTGGGGGTAGAAATGTAGATGGAGAGAATTGGGGGGATTAATCTCTCTGAGCTAGTTGACAAAATGGGGCTGATACATTTGTTGAGAGGGGAAGCAGTTGCAGAGGAGGGCACCCAGCTCAGAGCCTGGCATGCAGTAGGTGCTCAGGGTATAGTAATAGCTAACACTTATCCATGCACTAAGGGGTTTGCGTATATGAACTGACCTGATCCTCACACCATCCTATGACTTAGGTACCATTATTTATTTATTTATTTATTTATTTATTTATTTATTTATTTATTTATGATTTATTTCTTTATTTGAGAGAGAGAGTGTGAGTGGAAGGAGGAGGGGCAGAGGAAAGAGATTTTCAAGCAGACTCCCTGCTGAGTGAGGAGCCCCGACATGGGGCTCAATCTCATGACTCTGAGATCATGACCTGAGCCGAAATCAAGAGTCAGACGCTCAACTGGCTGAATCACCCACATGCCCCATTTTAGGTACCTTTATTACCTAGTGATTGGGGCACAGAGAGGTCAAGTAGCTTAACTGAGCATCCAGCTAGTGAGTGGTAAAAGCTGGATTTGAATTCAGGTGCTTCCCCGCTTTTTGGTTGCTACCTTTGTTATTACTGTGGTTTAGTCATAAAGGGAAGGGGCTCTTGTCCCCATCCCCAAGCTCTATGAGGAGTAACTTGCCACCAGTCGAAAGCCCTGTGTATGATGAGGCACAATGACATTTTTAAAAAATATTTTTTATTTGAGAGCGAGAAAACACGAGGGCAAGAGAGGACAAGCAGGGAAGGGGGCAGAGGGAGAGAGAGAGACAGACTCCTGGCTGAGCAGGAAGCCTGACTAGGGGTTCGAACCCAGGACCCTGAGATCATGACTTGAGCTGAAACCAAGAATCAGACACACTCTTGTGACTTTTTAGGGTCCTCTGATATTTTGTGTAAGTCAACTATTGCCTGATGATGCTGTGTAACAACCAACCACGAAATACCATGGCACCTGGCAATCAACGTTTATTTCCCATGGGCGTGTGGGTTATCTGGGCAGTGCCCTCGGGCTAGACTCAGCTAGCTGGTCCTGCTTCCAGCGATAAGTGCAGCTGAGCTGGGCTGGAGGGGCTCTGCCTCTTGTGTCTTAATTTTTGGTGGTTTCTGAAGGAAGAGCCACTCCTCAGGGACTGTCTCCTCAGGGTGCTGGCAGAAGTACTCAGGAAGCAAGTGGAAGCACGGGGTACACCTTCAGACCTCATCCGGAGCCTAGCAAGGGGCCTGACCAAGGTGGCAGGGCCAGGGACTGCCAGAGCCCAGACGCACACCCTGTCTGTGGGACTCAATGCTGTAGGACGTTCCATCATGCTGCTTTGCTTAGGTGGAGCATGACCCTCGGAGAGGCATCCAGGATGGGGTGGCTGGAGGTGTGACATACCTGTATTGATGGGTGTCTATGCTTCTGTAAAATGGGCGTGCCAGTAGCCAGGCTCCTCCTAGCAGGGTGGGCGGAGAGGGTAGGGTCTTTGGGATCTAAATCTCTTTACCCTTTACTGAGTCGGGGAGACGGCACGGCTGTTACGGTGCTGAGAAATTTGATTGACTCAGTGGCTGCGAAAGTCCTGCAGACTTGAGCACCTGGTGCTAATCTCACGCACGTGTGGCATCAATTGACAGGGTGACCTTAACAATAGGATAAAGCACTTTATTTCCTTAAAGTTTTACACTTTCCTTTCCCTCTATTTCTCCTGATTGTCTCTCTCAAAAGCCACGGCCACGCTGGCGAAGATAACTGGACAATTCACTCTGCCTCAGTTGGCCCAGCCACAGAATGGGGAGAACATGCCCACCCTGCGAGCCTGTGGCGAAGGTACGAAGGTACATAAGAGAGTACGGTGTGTGCCCCGTGTGTGCCCCGTGCAGGGTGAGCTCGGTAGTCTGCTCAGGCTGCCGTAACAAAGTAGCACGCACCGGGGGTTTAAACAATGGAAATTGGGATCCCTGGGTGGCGCAGTGGTTTAGCGCCTGCCTTTGGCCCAGGGCGGGATCCTGGAGACCCGGGATCGAATCCCACATCGGGCTCCCGGTGCATGGAGCCTGCTTCTCCCTCTGCCTGTGTCTCTGCCCTCTCTCTCTCTCTGTGACTATCATAAATAAATAAAAAAAATTAAAAAAAATTAAACAATGGAAATTTATTTTGTCACGTTTGTAGAGGCTGAAGTCTGAGAGCAGGATGTGGGCAGGGCTGGGCTCCTTCTGAGGCCTCTTCTTTGGCCAGAAGACGGCCGTCTTCTCTCCATGTCCCCACAGGCTCATCCCTCTGCGCGTGTCTGTGGCCGGATCTCTTCTTGCAAGGTCACCAGTCAGATTGGGTATGAGCACCCACATGAGCTCATTTTAACTTAAGTGCCTCTTTAGAGACCCTCCCTCCAAATGGGGTCTAGCTGGGGTCCCGGGTGTTAGGATTTCAGCGTATGGAGGTGTCGGGGGACACGATTCAGCCCATTAACAGTAGGCCTGAAGGACTCCAGGACTCCTATCAGCCACGTGTCCTCAAACAAGTCCCTTTCTGCTGCTGGCACCCCTTTTCCCTATCAGAAAGGTGGGATTGATCTTCGGAGCCCCCAGGAGACGAGCAACAGAGAAGGGCATGTGCTGGTTGGTGCCTTGGGAAGAACAGGGAATATCCTTCAGGCAGCTCATTGCTGGGGGTGGAAAGGCCAGCTGTCCTTTCTCCATCATCTGGGGACATCTTTCCTGCACGCTCAGGACAGAAGGGCCCCTGGCCTCTGGTCGGATGACGAGGTGACAAGCGGGGGTGCTGACCTGCCCTTCTCCTGTGAGCCATCCGGGCAGCTAGCGTTCTCCTCCCCGGCCCGGCCCCACCAGCCCTGCCTGCTCCAGCGCCAGACAGAATGGAAGGCGGGAGGGCTGAGAGCGAGGGGCCCAGGCTGTAGGACTTGATCGCCCACACCTCGCTCCCAGCTCTGCTCTCGCCCCACAGACGGGCCAACGACCTCTATGTTTTTTATTCCTTTCTTTCAACCTGAACTTTTTTTCTTTTAAAGACTATTTATTTCAGAGAGAGAGAGAGAGAGATTGAGAGTCTGAGAGCTAGCACAGCAGGGGGAGTGTGAGAGGGAGAAGCAGACTCCCCACTGAGCAGGGAGCCTGAAGCAGGATTCGATCCCCGGACTCTGAGATCATGACCTGAGCTGAAGGCAGACGCTTCACCAGCTAAGCCACCCAGGTGCCCCTCAACCTGAAGTTTTTAGTGGAAATAGCTAACAGAGTCACATGAATCAAAACTCATAAGGTCTAAACAAACATTCGGAGAAAACTCCCTGGGACTTCCTCCGCAGCCCCTCCACCCTCTCCCGGAAGGCTCCCAGTGTTCCCAGCTTCTCGTGTGGTCATTGCAGGGACACCTTCTGTGCACACAGCAGAGGCGCCCGCGTGCTCTTTACCCCTCACCCCTTGGCCCGTGCACTTTGCTCTCCACCACGGACGTCGGGAGATACCAGTGCATGAGCCTCTGCATTCTGGCTGCTGCAGTCCCATCATCAGATGCCGGCGCTGGCTACGCTGCAGTTTATCATCGTCCCCCTGTTGGTGAATGTGTAGGCTGTTTCTAATGCCAGGGCCAGACACTTTACCTCTGTCTGCCTCAGTTTCCTCATCAGTGAAGAATTTAGAACAGAGCCCAGCACAAGATAATTGTTGGCACATACTCATTGTAAACGGGAGCTCTTTTCATCACCATCCTCTTCTCCTTATTCCAGTTTCATTCATTTATTCACTAGTACGCAAAGCTCACATGTGTGCTGCTCCCAATTCCTGCGCATGCTGTTCCCCTTTCCCTTCTCCTCTGATCCATCACCTGGTCCTCAGGGTGGCCCAGCTATGTGGTGTTATAATGCTTTGTCCTTCCCTTCACCAAAATCACAATTGAAAGCGCGCTGTGCTATCAGTGAATTGATGGACAAAAAGAAATTAACCATTAGGCTGGTCGGACATGTTATTATGTTTTTCATTCATTCATTCAGAAGTAATTTTTTCAAAAAAATTTTATTTATTCATGAGAGACAGAGAGAGGGGGGCAGAGACACTGACAGAGGAAGAAGCAGGCTCCCTGTGGAGGGCCCGATGTGGGACTCGATCCCAGGACCCTGGGATCATGCCCTGAGCCAAAGGCAGATGCTCTACCACTGAGCCACCCAGGGGCCCTCAAAAGTAATTCTTGATCACCTGCTCTGTGTTGGGCACTGCGGTAGGCCCCGTAGTCCCATTTCATATCTGAGGCACCAAGACAGAGCTTATCAGATAGTCAGAATTCGTAAGATAACCGCCACCCCCCCCACCACCACCACTGCCACCACCACATTCAAAGGAACTATTCAAGAATGGGTCATATGATTATTGGGACCCTTACTCCAAGGCAAGGACATTAAAAGTGTCAAGAGAGTAGAAATCGGAAGATGTCTTTGGAGAGAGATGTTGGCTCCGAGGGCTGGAGATTGGGGAATGCTGCCTTCAAATTCCAAACCTGGTAAAGGGCAGCCAAAGGATCACCGGAGGGCTTGTCGTGTGCCGGTCGCTTGGACACGGAGCATCGGTACCGGCTCCCCTGGAGGAAGCTGAAGGGACCTGGGGCAACAGAGCAGAGCATCCTGGCCAGGTCACGCAGAAGGCAGAGACAGCAGTAACCGTAAGGAAGGAGGTTCTCCTGTCCCTCAGCTTTCTTCCTCTCTGTGCATCAGCTCTGGTGGGGGCAGGACACGCAGCCAGCAGGTAGGGGCGTCAGTGAGTGAGGGAGAGAAAAGTGATTACGAGCCCCGCCTTCCCCGGGGCAGGTGCAGGGTCTGGAGCCCGCCCAGGCTGGGGAGCAGGGAAGGCCAATTTGAAAGTGAGTTCTGAAGTTTGGTTATTCCCCGGGATTCCATCTCTGTGTCGAACTGAGGCCTGGTGGTGACGTATGGGGGCTGTGGAACTTCCTGCCTCCTAGGAGGGAGCAGGGAAGCCCTGTATGGACGGTGGGGGTTCTCACCAGCAGCGGATAAAGGGCAGGTGGGCAGGAGGGAGTGTGAGAAACAGAACCACGACCACCTTGCTGATGGAGCCCATGAGTCCACACGACACTCTGGTGACATGATTTTGCACAACCAGGCGTCATTCTTGCATGAACGTGCATGCCACTCATTACACCCTCTGCTCCGTGAGGGCAGGGCTGCGTCTCCCTTGCTCACAGTTTTGTCTTCCCAGGACTGGCACACAACGGATGCTCCATGATATTTGCTGAGAAAATGGATGAGACACTCGTAGCTCTCCAAATGTTCTGCTGCCTGAGAATTTATTTCCTGGTGCCCACTGGTCAGGACCTGCCTTCAGGTAGGACCTGCCTCCGGGCACAGGTGTGCTTCCTCACTCAGGCAGGTGGGACGCCTCCAGACACCTCCCCGGTCTGACTCAGCCTCTGTATTTGTAAGACAAAAAGGTTTAGTGACCTCTACCTCGGGGAGGGCGGGGAGAGGAGGCGGTAGAGAGCAGTGGTGCACCTGGCGGTTAGGTCCGTAATTTCTGCTGAGGGGCGGGAGACTGACCACCCGACCGGTCACTAAAACAGTGACCCTCCCGGAGTGCCTACCGTGTGCCAGAGGTGATCTAATGCTTTCCATATATTAACTCGTGTCATCTTCACGACAGCCCTCGACTATCCCTTCCTGTATTACCGTCAAGGACATGAGGCACAGAGGGGTTCCGCGCCTTGCCTGAGGCCACACAGTGAGCAGTGGGGGAGCTGGTCTAGGAACCCGTGCTAGTGCTAGTCGGTTGGGACACCCCAGCAAACTGCCACCGACCCAGGGGGCTCGCATGCCGGAAATGTGTTTCTTCACTGTTCTGGAGGCTGCACGCCCAAGACCGAGGTGTGGGCAGGGCTGGTTTCTCCTGAGGCCTCTCTCCTTGGGGTGCAGGTGGCTGCTCCCTCCATGTGTCCTCACTGGCCTTTCTCTGAGCACCCTGGCTGCTGGGATCTCTTCCTCTTCTTTTAAGGACACCAGTCCTCTTTTTTTTTAATTAATTTATTTATTTATTTATTATTTATTTATTTTTTTTAGGGATCCCTGGGTGGCGCAGCGGTTTGGCGCCTGCCTTTGGCCCAGGGCGCGATCCTGGAGACCCGGGATCGAATCCCGCGTCGGGCTCCCGGTGCATGGAGCCTGCTTCTCCCTCTGCCTGTGTCTCTGCCTCTCTCTCTCTCTCACTGTGTGCCTATCATAAATAAATAAAAAAAATTTTTTATTTAAAGGCAGGCGCCAAACCGCTGCGCCACCCAGGGATCCCGACACCAGTCCTCTTACAACCTCATTTAACCTTAATGAGCCCTGAAGTGCCCCATCTCCAAATACAGTCATGTTGGGGGTTAGGGTTTCTCCATATGAATTTGGGGGACATGATCTGGTCCACAGCAGACCCCACTGTGTGCTCCAGATTCCAGGGTTCCACATCCCCCTTCCCAACCCCATGGCACTTTCCTCAATCTCAATTTTATCCTATATAAAGTGATAACTGTAATGTTATCTGTATGAGAGCACAGGATGAGAAGATGTATAAAAATACAGAACACCGAGACGCCTGGTGGCTCAGTGGTTGAGGGTCTGCTTTTGGCTCAGGGTATGATCCTGGGGTCCTGGGATCGAGTCCCACCTCAGGTTCCCCGCAGGGAGCTTGCTTCTCCCTCTGCCTGTGTCTCTGCCTCTCTCTTTCTGTGTCTCTCGTGAATAAATAAATAACATCTTTTAAAAAATACAGAACACTGTTTGAATATGAGGATATTACAAAATAAACCTTATAACCCACAGAGATGAGGCTGTGCAGGCTGAGGTCTGAGACCATCCGTTGACTGGCCTAGTTAAAGAGACACTCTTTTTAACCATCTTTTGTGACAAACATCAACAAATAGCCTTCCCAGGGACGCCTGTCTCGTCTTGCTCACTCCTTCCCATCATTCTCCCTGTATCAGGCTATCTTCTAGAACTCAATCAAGAGACAGCCCAAGTGTTACCTCCTACAGGAAGCCTTCCTGGATCTCCCTAGACCTCATCTCCCCACAGCCCCAGTGTTCCCTTTGGCTCTGCACACAGCACAAGTACTCAGACAGGCTGCTACCTTGCTGCCTGTCCCTAGACTGAAGCTCCGTGGGTGGTATGTCCATCCTATTATTTTCTGTTGGCCTCCTTTCCTTTTTTTTTTAGATTTATTTATTTATTTATTTATTTATTATAAATTTATTTTTTATTGATGTTCAATTTTCCAACATATAGAATAACACCCAGTGCTCATCCCATCAAGTGCCCACCTCAGTGCCCGTCACCCAGTCACCCCCACCCCCCGCCCACCTCCCCTTCCACCACCCCTTGTTCGTTTCCCAGAGTTAGGAGTCTTCCATGTTCTGTCTCACTCTAGTCTTTCATTCCTCTCTTCCAGCTTCCCTCTTTTGCCCCCTCCTCCTCCATTTCCTCTTCTATTGTCATTTCAAAACCTTTTTCTTTTCTTTCTTTTCTTTTCTTTTCTTTTCTTTTCTTTCTTTTCTTTTTTAAAGATTTTATTTATCTGATGGAGGGGGAAAGGGAGAGAGAGACAGAGAGAGAGCGCATAAGCAGGGGGAGCAGCAGAGGGAGAAGGAGTAGCAGGCTCTCCGCTGAGCAGGGGGCCCGGTGAGATGGATGCAATGTGATACGATGCGGGGCTGGATCCCAGGACCCCAGGATCAGAGCTGAAGGCAGACACTTCACTGATTGAGCCACCCAGGGACCCCCAAAACATTTCTCTTTTCTAACTTCAAAGCATAAGATACCATCCTTAGAAAATTTCACAAATTTGAAGAATCCCAGGTAAAATACAAAACTGTGATTGCAGGACCTGGATGTCTCTCTAAGCAAAGTTCCTTGCACTTCTTTCCCTCTGCATATATATATTTTTGGGCTAATTCTCACGACTCTATGCATGTAATTTTGTATCTTGTTATTTTTCTCTTTTTCTATATTCCATGGAGCATAGTTCCACATCGTGAAAGTTGCTTTGTTAACACCAATTTCATTGACAGACATATATTCCAGTGTGTGTGGTGTTATATCTTTTCCCACCCTTATTCCTGCCTTTATAAACCTCCTCATTTCGCTGTGTTCTCTCCTTTCTGGCTCCGCTGTGCTTTCCCCTTGAGTGATGAGCCACCAATTCTATAAGAGCTCAAACTGGTCAGGGCACTTTGTTCTTAGAGAATCATAGAATTTTATGTGTGCGTTTTCTTTCATCCCTAGGAACTCAAAGCCCTTGAAAGGAGGGGGTCACCTCTCAGAAAGTGACTGTGCCTGGGAATCAAGTTTTTATTAATCCTTGGCGAGTGAGTAGGAGTAAAATAGAGTCAGCCCCATTTACAGATGGAAACACTGAGGTGCAGAGAGGCGGTTTGCTTCTCCCAGGGTGAAGACTGCATTCTGATTTTGGGAAGTGGTAGGAACCATCTCTTTTCTTTCCACTGGCTGATGTCCTCCTCTACCAAACTTTCATTAAGAGCAAGTGCCTAAATTAAATAAGGTGCTCAAACTACTACATTCTTTATGCAAAACATCCCAGGGGGACAGGCTGGGGAACAGGCTGTAGACACGTAGCTCCCTTCAGAATCTCTCTGTGTGTTTCCACTTGCTCTGTCTCTGTGTCTCACCCCCTAGACCTTGCCACACTGTCTCCTCTGCCTGGAGAGTCTTGCTCCCTCCTCCTTGGACTAAATCCTTACTCAAGCTCTGAGACACATCTTAGGAGTGGGAAACCTTTCTGTGTCCCCAGGTTGGAGTCCAGGGCCCCTTCCCCATGCTGGTCTCCGATCATATCTGATTGTCAGTGTGTGCGCTCATGTCCCGACCCCTGTCTGCTGTGTCTTTCTCACCACTATACTGTGCTTGCCAAGCACAGTGCCTGAGACATAGTAGGCACGTAGTAGGCATGTCAGAATGAATGAATCTCCATGGTCACAACTGTCTCCCGCGTGGATCTGGGGGCCATAAAATGGAAAAAGAGACAAAAGGAGACAGATATTTTAGGAGAGGAGAAGGCAAAATGAAGTCAAAGTGAGACAATGGTAAGTATGCCAATGTATCCAACCAATTTGGACTCCTGGCCCACGTGGCAGTTAGCTTTCTTACCGTAAAGGACAGTTGCCTGTGGTTTATCCACCCATATCATATGTTTTGGTGTCAGTGAAGTGGTCCCCAGTCTGTCCTCTGGCTACACCCAGGCTGATCTCCTTTGAGAGCCTTGAGCTGGACTATTCCATCAGGATACCATGACCAGGTGGGATGGTGCATGGGCAGCCAGATGGCCTCCCTCTGGGACCAGTGTTTGCCTAGCACCCATAGTAGCCAGCTTCCAAACCCAGCCTCTGGTGACCCTCACCTCCTAGTGTTTGTGTGCTGTGTAAGACCCTCCACTTGAGTGGGAGCTGGACCTAGTGACTCACTGACAACATTAGAATATGATAAACATGGGGGCACCTGGTTGGCTCAGTTGGTTGAACATCTGACTCTTGATTTTGGCTCAGGTCATGATCTCAGTGTCATGAGACTGAGCCTTGAGTCGGGCTCTGCACTCAGTGGAAGTCTGCTTGAGATTCTCTCTCTCCTTCCCTCCACCACTACCCTGCTCACTCTCTCTTTCAAACAAATAAACTAAAAAATATTTTTTTAAAAAAAGAATATGATAAACTTGACATGATGTTACTTCTGCTGTTAGGCTTTAAAAGACTGATTTTCATCTTGCCAGTGGATTATTTCTACTAACTTCCTGGCTTGCAGCCTTTGGTGACATTGACTAGCACATGGGAGAGGCCCACCTGGCAAGAAAGAAGCTGACTTCCATCCAACAACCAATGAGGACTCGAGGCCTCTGTCAACAGCCCCAAGGACCTGAGTGTGGCCAACACTCTCTGAGTGAGCAGACCCTTCCCTGGTGGAGCCTTCAGATGAGACCACAGTCCCTGGGCCAGTACCTTGATAGCATCTAGACAGAAACCATGGAGCAGAGCACCCAGCTTAGCTGTGCCTGAATTCCTGACCCACAGAAACCATGAGATTGCAAATGCTGTTTCAAGGTACTGGGCCTTGGGGTAATTTGCTAAGTAGCAATCATAGCTAAGATAGCACCCATTCTATGCCATTGCCTTCAATGTTTTCTGCAGGCACCTTATATCACTTGGTGCTCCTTTTCATGATCTTCCCCACCCAGCTACTTCCAGGGGATAGATGGATAAAGACTATACTTCCCAAACTCGCTTGCTTCCAGGATTCTGGAGGTAATTTAGGTTCTGCAAACAACATGAACCTGTGCAAAATTTAAAAAGCAGGGATGCCTGGGTGGCTCAGTGATTGAGTGTCTGCCTTTGGCTCAGGGCATGATGCTGGATTCTCAGGATTGAATCCCAATTCAGGCTTCTTGCATGGAGCCTGCTTCTCCTCTGTCTGTGTCTCTGCCTCTCTTTCTGTGTCTCTCATGAATAAATAAATAAAATCTTTAAAAAAATTTAGAAAGCAGATTTTTTTCTGTGGCAATGGCAGTTGATGGGCAGGCTCTGGCAGACATGAACTTTTGCCATGGCCACACTCTGTGTCCCATTCTCTGCTTCTCAGTTCCAGGGTGTGGGGATGGTGGGGCATCAGCAGGAATTTCCTGCAGTTTCTTGAGTTCAGAATCAAAGCAATGGTGATGTGACCTTGAGGCCAAAAGTCCAGCAACAGCCCATTGCTTCTATACCTGCAGCTCATCCAACAGTTTTATAAGCATCCGTGTCCTCATATTGAAAACCTTCCCACAAAAAATATTTAGACAAATTTCTGCTCCCTACATTGAACCCGGCTGATATAATCATTCACTGTTCAAGGCTCTGGGGCCACAGGTGAACCTGACATAATTCTAGACCTCAATATGCCCACATGCTAGTGATGGAGCATCTTTCACTTGCATGGGTCCCTTCCAAGGTTCTAAGAGAAGGCTTGTGATTTTGTTTTCATAATTTTGTGGGGTGTTTTGTCCTTTTCTTAACACATATATTTTGAAAAAAGTTTTTAAAAGATTTTATTTAATTAATTACTTAGAGCATGTGAGCAGAGGGAGAGGGAGAGAGAGAATCTCAAGGAGACTCCACACTAAGCACAGAGCCCGACATGGGGCTTGGTCTCATGACCCTGAGATCATGATCTGAGCAGAAGTTAAGAGTCAGACAGTTAACACAGTTAACCAACTGAGCCACTCAGGCACCCTGGTTTTTTTGTTTTTGTTTTTTTTTTTAATAAGCACCTCCTCAGAAATTGTACAAGTTCCTGGCCCCTCGAAACCCAGATATAGGCCCTGGCTCTGGGGAATCCCATCCACTTTATGGTGTACCCCACCAACCTTGTGATAGAAATCTCTGAGCTCCAAAGCTCTACCCACTTCTTGGACATCACTTCTAGGTTGTCTTCTGGCACTTTATTATTATTTTTTTAAGATTTTATTTATTTAGTCATGAGAGACACACAGAGAGGCAGAGACATAGGCAGTGGGAGAAGCAGGCTCCCTGTTGGGATCCTGATGCAGGACTCGATCCCAGAACCCCAGGATCACGGCCTGAGCCAAAGACAGGTGCTCAACCACTGAGTCACCCAGCTGTCCCATCTTCTGGCACTTTAAACTTAAGCTTCCCTTCACTCTAGGGGCCATCTTTGGTTGAATGACATCACCATCCACCCACTGGCCTAATCCAGACACATGGGGTCATCACTGACTCTCCTTTTGTGGTCCTACCTCATTCATGGGACTGATGTGCTGTAGAAAATTCATGACAGTACACAAGATAAATGAGAACGAGTCACACTGGTGATTCTGTCACCAGAAGGGTGGCCTCAGAGGAGGAGTTACCTGCATCCAGGGCCCAGAGAACAGTATCCATCAGAGTGACTCCAGGCAGAGAACTTGACATAGGGAGCCTGGAAAATGAGCCCAAGCTCTAATCTCCACTATCAGGCAAGGCTGGAACTGGACAGCAGTATTACCAGGTGAGTATTCAGATAATTAAAACAAGGAGGAATCCAGGGACATGACGAGCTGAAAATGGGCATTATGGACAGGGGTATCTTGGAGTTCCCCTTTGGCATGGCATCCTTTACTTACAAGGTTGTTCCTAAGTGCAGGTTCCCCCAAAGCAGATCCTGAGATGAAGACCCAATTCCAGTATTTCATGTGGACGGTGATCCCAGGGGAGGACAGTGAAACCAGAAGAGAAAGGGAAGTGATGCAGAGAGTGAAGTGAGCAGGAAGGAGCCCATTGTGGGAAACCAGGACTCCATCCCCCAGCACTTCTGAGAGCATGCGCAAGGCACCCCAGAGTTGTCCCACTGCGGGCAGGGCCCCAGGGGATTTATCCTCCATCTTTTGTCCTCATTGGTTGAGGGTGGCTCCTAGAATGTCACTTTCCAGTGCTCCTGGCTTGTCCCATGTGCCAAGCCAGTCGAGCCCCTGCAGCGGAGAGATGCATGTTCTTTGTGGTGTTTTGAGAATGTCTGTAGTGGCCTCTGGGCTGCCAGGTTCTCCAGTGGGGCACCGAAGTCATTTGCGCCAGGGGCTGTCTCTGGTGTCTCAAAGGCTAGACTCCCCTTTGGTGCAAGCAGCCTGTGGTAACCTACCTACCCGCCCCGTCTGGTGAGCAGTGAGGGGCACTGAGCAGCCAGCAGCAGAAACAGCAGAACTAAGGAAAGAGCTCACCGGCTCTGAGTCCGACAGGCCAGGATGGCAGGTTCTGCTGCTTCACTGATTTTCCTGCAGCGGGACCCTGACCTTGGCCTGGGGGCTTCCCCCTGTTCCCGGCTCCTGCTGCACTGTGTGCACTTCCTTGTCCCCAGCGGCTCTTTCAGGGTGCAACATCTGTTCTGCGCAGGCTGTAGGAGTCACAGTGGCCCCCAGACAAGGACATGTCAGCGTCTTTGAAGTGCCCTGGCTGGCAGAGCTCCCTGCTATTGTGGGGCCGGGTGGCTCTCTCCTCGCAGCTCCTGGAATGACAAGCTTGCAGGAGGCCCTGGCAGCCTTGGCGGCTGGGCCAATGTTTAGACAGTTTCTTCTGCTGTTTGAATAAGAGCCTCAGCGGGATTGCATCTCTGCTTCACCTCCTCTTCTGTGGACGGCGGATGGGCCGCCCAGCATCCAGAGCTGCCTGTAAAGTTCCTCTCAGCACCCGCAGAAGCTTTATAGGTGAGGAATCTTCCAGCAGACTTCAAGCTTCCCCAACTCTCCTCCTTTTTATGCAGGCGGCTCCTTTTTAACACTTAGGTGTTATGGCACCCGAGCCCCCAGGGTGACTTTGAAAAACCTTGGCCCTGGGATTTGGTCTCTCTCCCCAGCAACATAACCTTAAAAGACAGAGTGAGCATTACCTGTTATTTAGGAGGCTCAGAGAAACTCAGTGTCTTTCCTTATGTTGCGTAGTTAGTTGCAGAACTCAGGGGAGGAGAACCCAAGCTTGCTGACTTCAAGTCCTCCAGGACCAAGGGGTGTGAGAGAGCTTTAGGGTCCAGGGGAGGGCAGGACTCACTTGCACCCACTCTCCCACCTTTGTGAGGATTCATGAGTCGTTGAGTAGAAAATGCTGTGTAATCTCCCACAGAGATGCAGCTGACTGTGATCAGGGGCTTTATTTGTCTGTGGAATCTGGGAGCCAGTGGGAGCCAGTGTGAGAAAGGCGAGGTGTACAAGCCTGCTGTCGGAAGGGTTTCAATCCAAGTTTCTTGAGTTTCAAGCTGCATGGCATTAGGTAAGTTACTTAGCCATTGTTGCCTCAGTTTCCTCATCTGTAAAAGAATGATGGTCACCCCACTGAGTTGATGCTAAACACAATGTCTGGTCCACCTAAGTCCTAGGTAAATGTTAGCTGTGGCCATTACAGACATTGTCATCATTTGTCATGTCCATGAAGTTTCAGTTATACGTGACATCAAGTAGAGGCTCAATACTGATAATAATGATGATTATTCTTGCCCATAACAGTATTAAACCTGGAACTGGCTTCCTGGTCCCCCAAGTGGGGTGGCTGTCCCAGAGGAGATGGGAGAGTGTGGCCTTCAGAGTTGGTGAGAATATACCCACGAAGGCTAAACAAAACAGGACCATGATGGCACAGGCCAGGGACCATGGGTGGTATGATCCACATTCTCTGCTACAAGTTAAGTCACAACCCAGTGATAAACAACCCCAGGAAACTTGAAGAGAGGAGGAGCAGGATGGAAACACTGAGGGCTTAATTAACTTGAGCAAGTCATCTCCTCACTTCAGGGCTTTGTTCACTTGAAGAAGAAAAGGTGCATTGAGCTGATCAGTCCCTCTTAGTTCTGAAATTCTGTCCACCCACCCTTTCATCCACCCACCTATCCTTCTATCCATGTCTATCCAAGAACCCACCCAGGCATCTCCCATCCACCCAATCCTATCTATCTATCCTGTGTCCATGCTTCCCATCTGCCCACTCCCCTTTCATCCAGCATCCATTGATCCACCTGTCCATCCAGCCATCATCCATCATCCATCCATTTGTCATCCATCCATCCATCCATCCGTCATCTATCCATCCATCCATCCATCCATCCATCCATCCATCCATGTATCCGTCCATCCATCCATTCATTCACGCATCAACCATCCATCATTCATCTATCCATTCATCCATCATCTGTCCATCCACCCATCCATCCAGCATCCAACCACCTGTGCATCCAGCCATCATCCATCCATCTACATATCCATCCATCCATCCATCCATCCACCCATCTACCTATCATCTATCCATTCATCCATCCACTCAGCCATCCAACATCCATTCATCCACCCACCCATCTACCCACTCACGCATTTGTGCATCCATTAATCCATTCACCCACTCATTCATTCATCCATCATCCATCCATTCACCCACCCATCCACTATCCATCTGTCATCTATCCACTCATCCATCCACCCTCCATCGAACATCCTAAATGCAGGCCCTGGCTGGGCATTACTAAACAGATGAAGGGGCCTATAGCCATGGCCCTACTATTGAGAAGTTTATAGTTGGGTCCAACTTCCCACAGTTGGTCAGTGGGCCAGATTTCCAATCCCAGGGCTATCTGATTCTCAGAGTCACTAGCCTCACTGTAACTTGACCTTGTGGTCCTTTCTGCCTTCCTGGGCCCTCAGACAATGGCTGTGGGTTCACACCATTCTTCTGCTCTGCTCTGTCATGTGCTGGGGTCCCTATCCCACATGCATTTCCACTTCTCATCCTTATTCACTCTTGTGAGGCAGGGCTTCATATACTTGTTAACTGGGCAGAGGACTGAAGCTCAGAGAGGTGAAGAGCTATCCCAGAGCCTCCTCTGTGATATCTGTCCCAGTGCCTTCTCACAGAGCTGGCCTCTGCCCTCCTGGGCCCTGCACAGAGAGCCTCACACTGGGTTCAGATCCTGGCTCTGCACCCTCCTGCCCTCTTCTATGAAAAGGAATAATAATAGTCCCCATCTTGAAGACTGTATGGGTGTTATCTGGTGTAAAACAAGTGAGTGACACATAAAGCACTCAACTATCAGTTATTATGGTTAGTTTACCTATCATATACTACCTGTCAAGGCCAGACAGGTCCTAGGTCAATTTTAAGGAGAGGACTGACTGCTCAGTATTTGATGGAGGGATGGACAGAAGGAAGGAGGAGGGCTCCCCCTCAAGGCCACAGTCAAGGCCAGTGTGTAAGAGCTGGTCCACAAATGTGCAGTCTGAGGCTCCATCTCCCGTCATGTGAGGTGGGCACTGGGACCACAGTTAATTTCTTTTACTGCAGAGTGGCAGGCATCAAGCCTCATTAACCTGATGAGTCCATGAGCCGGCAGGATTTGTGTAATCTTGTTTTCCCTTCAGCTGGCTTCCCGGGACGCCATTGTGCTCACACTGAAGCCTAGTAACTCCATCAAATTCCCTGCACCAGGCGGGGGCCCTCACATGCCTAAGCCCTGTCTGCTCGCATGAGAGCCCCGCAAATCACCTCTGTGCTCAGGCCTGGCCAGACATGCCTTGCCCCTGTTGGCCTCCTCCAGCCCCACTCTAGGTCTGGCGAAGTGGAATAAGGTTCCCCACCCTGCACCCCACAACCTCCAAGACACTGGTAAGTGTGCTGAACACTTAAGCCACACGGAGTCAAGACAGAAAGGGAACTCATGTTCCATAAATGTCCCCATGTGCCAACAACTTTATTCCCACCAGAGTTTATCCTTTGGCTGCCATGTGGGGACCCCCTTCAGGGTGACCCTAGAGACTTCAGGGGCTCTGCTGGGACCCCAGGGGATGGAGCAGCAAGAGGTCACAGAGGAGCCTTGGGTTTGGGGCTGTGGCCCCCACTCCTTCGTTCAGGAGACCCTGTGCAGTTTTCCTGTCTATGCTTTCTCATCTGCAACCCCACCCCCAAGAGTAAGAGGCAGGAGATGAGAGGATGGCACATAGTAGGAGCTCAGAAAATGTTGGTTCCCCTCTTTCTCACTCATTCATTTGTTCATTCATTCATTCAAGAGTTTGGAACTTGCTAGATGCCAGACCTGGCAGCTGAGCAGTGAGTTGGAAAGACAGAAACTAAAATAAACTAATAATTTAGGGAGTGCCTGACTGGTATAGTCAGTTAAGTGTCCAACTCTTGGTTTTGGCTCTGGTCATGATCTCAGGGTCATGAGAGCGAGGCCCAAGTCACACTCCACACTCAGTGGGGAGTCTACTTGAAACTCTCCCTCTCCCTCTCACCCTCCCCCTTCAAATGAATAAATAAATCTTAAAAGAATAAATTACACTAATTATTTAGTAGTTGCCAGTATGATAAGTACTATTAGGGGACTGAGAAAGCAAACCTGAGGAACTTGCCTTATGGGGAATTCCTCTGGGGGAGGGCCTCCTTAAGAAGGTCAGTTGTTTTTTTTTTTACAAGTAGGCTCTATGCCTAGTATGGAGCCCAATATGGGGATGGAATTCATGACCCTGAGATCAAGACCTGAGCTGAGATCAAGAGGTGGATGCTTAACTGAGCCACCCAGGTAGCCCAAGAAAGTCATATTTAAGCATATTTAAGACCCACTTGGATGTTGAGGGGAGTTTGGCCCTGACAGGGTAGAGGTACCCAGCAGAGGGTGGTCAGACTGTGCCAGGCCCCGAGAGATGGTTGACAGGGAGCAGGGGCTGAGGGAGAGCAGGGCAGGTGGGCAGGGCCTTTGTGCTGCATGACAGACCTTAGGAAGCATTCTCAGGATAGGTCTCTGTTTATAAACCACATTTCCCCAATAAAACCCAAAATTGTTGATTCTGATGGGTGTGGCTGGCAATATCCCCTTGGGACTTTGGATATAGGTGTTTGCAAATTGTCCTTTCATTTCTCTGCAGTCTGTGTTGTGATACCTTGTGCCAAAAGCACAGATGTGTTGTGGTCCTGGTGGGCTCTGGCCAGGTGGCAAAGACTGTGAGCAAGGGCACAACAGAGGGTGAGCCAGTGAAGGTCTTTCTCTTTGAAGCCCTTGTGAGTCCCTAGATAATCTCAATGATGCTCGTTTCATAGAGAGACTTTGCCCTCTCTGGGTCCCTGGTGCTTTTTGGTGCTGGTCTCACTGAGCCCCCTTTGTGCCACTACCTGGTTGTGACTGCAGATGAGAGAGTAGAGGTAGAAGGCTGACCTGTGGAAGGTTGCCCAACCAGTGAGAAGTAGAGCCAAGATTCAAACTCAGACCTTAGAGCTTTAAGCAGGCCCTTTATGCTAGGTCAGTAAATGGCAAGTCATTCCTAAGGTATTAACTTAGCACATCTTCCAGTGACAGCAGGCTTTGGCTTCTGGGAGTTACCAGGATCACCAAGGAGGCCAAGAGCTGTGTTTGGGTTCATGCTACAGAGACAGATATGGTCAGAAGAGTGTCCACTAGATAAAGTGAGGCAGCCCTTGGGTCTCTCAAGCTCAACCATCAACTCCTTACATATAGGATTGTGGAGCTGGAGTGGACAGTGTCTCTTCAGTCTGAACTTCTGCTTCTTTGTTGATGAGGAAACATGCCCAGAATGGTCAGCGAATGGGGGGTGAGGTTAGGGGTGAGGTGGGCTGGAGTCCAGGATTTCTTGATTCTGTCCGGTGGACTTTCTACCTCAACTGAACCACATTAGCATGGATGGGTAGAGGCACCTGACTGGTGCAGTCAGTTGAAACTCTTCTTCTCTCTCTGACTAATAATTTAGAGCCACTTCATACCCTTCCTGGATCAAATATCTACACAAATGATCCTGCCATGAGACCCCCTCATTAAATGACATTTCATCTCTGGGACTATTCTTTAAGGAACTCTTGATTTTGGGTTTTTAGCTCTAAAATCTCTCATGTGTCAAGAGAGATTTCACACCGGAACTTGAAACTAGGAGAAGACTGGCAGGTAAGAAACGCGACTGAGGTATCTTGAAGCCTGGGTCCAGTGGGGGCTGCTGGTTGTGTGAAGCTGGGCAAGACAGTAAGGTCTCCAGACCTCAGTCTACTCATCTCCAAAGTAGTGATAACAACGGTTCCCTTTCCCTTGAGCTCACAAGGGGAAGAAACTATGGCCTCTAAATCAATACACATGGATGATAGGTGGGGAATGATAATCATGGTTTTCATGTGAAGAATGATTTTTCTAAACATTAATATGATCAAATTACTCCTTTTATTAAAATTCAACAGTGTTTTTTCTATTGTATTCATTCATTCATTCATTCACTGATCATTCATTCATTCAAAACATATTGAGTAACTAGTATGGGCCAGGCACTATTTTAGGCACCAGGAACATAGGAACCAAACAGACAAACTTCTGTCTAATGCTTACGGTATAGCAAGGAAGAGATACAACAGACAAGTCAAAGGAGTAAAATACATAGTATTTAGGGGGTGTGTTTGAGGAACTCACAATGCCTTTGGGCCCAGAGTGAGGGGAGGAGCAGAAGTCTGAAAGGCAGCAAGGGCGGGGGAATCCTGGGTGACTCAGGGGTTTAGTGCCTGCTGTCCGCCAGGGTGTGATCCTGGAGTCCTAGGATCGAGTCCCACATTGGGCTCTCTGCATGGAGCCTGCTTCTCCCTCTGCCTCTCTCTCTCTCTGTGTCTCTCATGAATAAAAAAATAACAAACCAAACCAAAACAAAACAAAAAACAGCAGCAAGGGACTAGAAATGTTAATCCTCACCTTTTAATTTGGCATGAAATGGAGAAAGAAGCTCTGGAGGATTTTGAGCAGAGGAAAGACATGATCAGATAATGTTTTAACAAGCTCACCCTGATTTCTGGGGTTGGCAACATACTGCAGTGAGGACGGGGTCAAAGCAGCAGGGGATGAAGGTTGGGAACTGGTGGAGTCGGGAAGGTGATGAGAAACAGCAGAATTTGGTGCTCCTATTATTTGCACTTGGTTGTGTCTACCGAGTGACTTTCGTGGGTTTGTAATTGTGGAGTGTGAGCTCATTTTCAGTGGACAAGCTTTGCAACCAGGCTTGAGGGATGCCTTCCAAGCGGATTCTTTGTGTGATGCTTCCAGGTTCCCCAGACACCCACCCCCACTAACACTAGGCTACCAACTTAATTTCTAAAACAACCAACAAATACTGACTCATAATCATAGCTAGCCTGGCCTTTTTGGTTAATTTGCCCACTTCAGGTTCTCCAAGCTCGTGGGGAGCATAACTGCTAGCAGTGAGTATGAGTGCAGACAAGCTATGGGCATGAGTTCTTTTTTTTTTTTTTTTTCGGGCATGAGTTCTTAAAGGATGATATGAGAGAGACCAGCAGGTCAGTCAGCTCCTCTGTGCTGGTGGGAGGACTTTTCTGATCCTTCACTGAAGTTTAGTCTGTCAAGGGTCCTTGCTTTCTGGTGGGGCTTTCAATTCTCATTTGCTGTCACCCATGGGGCTAACCTTTCTCCTGACCCAGCTACCTACTAACACACAAGACTCTAATTGTCCAGACTCTGCACCTCGTCCACTCAGGGTGGCCACGGGGCACCTGTGCAATTGCTCTGGTTGTCAGTTCCTGCCTTTGTGTGTGTGTGTGTGTGCGCGCGCCCTGGACATTTCCCTTATTGGTTTTTATGAATTGGCTCTGCATTTCAGGGAAGTTCTGTAGGCTTCCTTCCAGCAAGTAGTAGAGGGTTCAGGTTATCTAGTCTACCATGTTGCAAGAAACCTGCCTGATTACCATCAGCGTCTTTTGACAGGGCTAGTTTAAAGTTTTTTTGAATCAGAGTCACCTCAGGAGTGTGTAATGTATAAATGTGTATTCCCTAGTTTCATTCCCACACTGATCAAATCAGACTAGTAGAAATTTGGCGGGGAACATACATTTTAACAAATGCCCAGGGTAGATATGATGCACATACACTTGTGAGAACCACTGCCTGTTTAGCTGTTTGGGTTCATTGATTGACTCAGCAAACATGTATGCCACACCTACAGAATACCTGCACTGCACAGGCTTTACAGGATACGGAAATAAATAAGATGTTCTCGTTCTTCAAAGGGCTCATAGCGTAGTTCAGGAGCTGGCAAGCTCTTTCTGGGCAGAAAGTAAATAAAGGGACAGAGAGTAAATATTTTAGGTTTTGTGGGTCATCTGGTCTTCTTTGCAAAAGCTACCAGAGACAATATGTAAACAAATGGGTGGCTGTGTCCCCACACATATTATTTACAAAAACAGGTGCTGGGCTGGCCTACTGTGATTTGCTGAGCTTTGGCATCATTAAAAGAGAAACATTCCCGGGCCCCCGGCTGGCTTGGTCTATAGAACATGAGACTCTTGATCTCCCAGTCCTGAGTTCAAGCCCCATGTTGGGCAGAGAGATTACTTAAAAAGAGAAAGAGAAAAACATGCCAAAGGATCATAGTGCAAGCAGTTGCTATAGCAGAGGTGTGCAAGAGGTGTGGTGAGGTCAGGTGAGGAGTCCTGGGGGACCTAGGAGGCTTCCCAGATGAGCTAGCAGTGGAGATGAGACTCTGGGTGGTCCAGGAGGGCAGGATGCAGGTGATCACTGAGTATTTAAGTTGTTTGCATTCTTTGCTATTGTAAATAATGCTGCAAGGACCATCTTTGACTTTGTAAACTTGTCCGATTCTTTCTTAGGATAAATTCACTGTTTAGCTTTGGTGGCCCATTCCCAGGATGCTATGGGAAGAGGGAATTTCAATTTCCACATGCTCCAGGGAAGTGCACCAGGGCACACCTGCCTCTACACTTGTCAATGCTGGGTCACTAACTCAATTTCTAAGAGCACCAACAAATATCAATTCATGATAAGACTTAGTTTGGCCTTTAATCACAAAATTAAAAACCTAGACCAGAAAGCCTTGCCTGGCTTATTATCTTCGGGAGATGTTCCAGTTCATTTTGTAATTGAGATAATAATTTATCTGTAACACTGTGTAAGGTTAAGATGAACAAGTGCTGATTCGATACATTTCTATGTTGCAATCTGATTGTCACAAGCAGCCTTAGCTAAGAGTTGTTCCCAGTTTTTTTTTTGGGGGGTGTTCCTGTTTTTTGTTTCTTAGTGTTGGACAAGATAGGCTGTGTGTTTTGGGGAGCTTGAAGAGTGGCCCCTGGAATGGCATGATTCCTTGGTGTCTGCTGCAGGAGGAGGGTTGACGCCCTATCTCTTGCGAACGGCACAGTCTGCCCAGCCCACTCTGCTCAGAAATCAGCTTTTTACACCGTGGCTAAACGCACACCCACATCAGTAGAAGGGAGGCCCAGGGAGCCTGTTTGATCTCAGTGGAAAGCTGGCCCAGGCTGGCATTTTGACATTTGGAAATAGTGAATACAATTACCCATCTGTGGACCAAAAGGGATTTTTTTTTCTTTAAGGGAATTGAAGGTATTTTGCCCGCGGTAGAGTTTCTCTCTAAGAGGCCCCTTCCAACTGGAGCAGTCGGAGGATCTGCCACAAGGTTTAATTCAAGAAAGAGGGGGAGGAGGCCGGCTGGTGCGAGAAGTATTGTCTTCCCCTGGAGCTGACCTTTTAGTCGGAGAAAAGTGGAAGACAAGCCAGCGAGAGCCACTCTGGCCCCTTAGAGTTAGCTCAGGGCTTTCGCAGACTTCTTTGCTCATCTGTCCCTCACAAAGCCCTGTGGGGCGGGTGTGGTTACTTCATCGTTGACAAATGACAGCAATGAGACCAGACCTCGTGAGATTGTCTCCGATCAAACAGTTGGACGTTGCAGAGCTGGGATGTGACCTGGAATCTCCTGACTTCAAGTTTAATTCTATTCTCATGTGTTATGGGTTGAATTGTGTCCCTCAAATTCATAAGTTGAAGTCCTAACCTCTAGTACCTTGGAGTGTGCCCTTCCTTGGAAATAAGGTCTCTGCTGATATAAATTCGTCAAGGTGAAGTTGTACTGGAGCAGGATGGGGCCCTGATCCAACATGACTGGTGCCCTTATTAAAAAAAAAAAATCCATATGAAGAGTCAGAGACACATGCAGAAGGAAGATGATGTGAAGACAGAGAACATCATCTACAAGCCAAGGGATGCCTGATGCATCTAGAAGCTAGTACAGGGACATGGTGCAGATTTTCCCTCAGAGTCCTCAGAAAGAACCACCCTTGCCACACCTTGATCTTGGATTTCCAGCCTCCAGAGCTCCACTTACTATAATAAAGGAAATTGTAGCTCTTGAGGATCTACTCTTTGTGGCAATACAACTTATTGCGACTTGTGTTTTGTTCTCCCCATACGTTTTTCTCCATGTTCCAAAAAACTAGGACATAAATGGCTAACTGTTCTCCCTCCTTTGAACAAAAGAAACCTCCTCCCTCAGTTCAATAGCCAGAGACTACATTTCCCAGCCTCCCTTGCAGGTGGGTGTGGCCACGTGACCATATTCCCACCACTGGAGTGTGAGTGGATGCCTGTGTGCCACCTTCTGCAGCCCTGCCCTAGGAGGACATTGCTTGTATTCCTGTTTCTCTTTTCCTCCTTCTTGCGGCCTGGAATCTGGTCATCAGTCACCACAGATGATCTGCTTGCATTATGTGGGTGTAGAACAACGAGGTGGAAGGAAAGTTGGTCCCTGAGTGACTTTGTGGAGCAAAGACCTAGTCCCTGCTGGTCTCCTGCTTTGTTCTGGGCTGTCATGAGACAAAGGAAGAACTTTTTGTCTTATCTGAGCTGCTGTGTTTTAGGACCTTTGGATTATATCAGCTTGGCCTACATACCCTAACATGTGTATGTGTTTGCCTTTTGTTGCCTTTGGAGACGGTTGTGCTCCAGGCGCAAAGGCAGAGGTTGTACTCAGATGACCTGATTAACTACTTTCTAAAACAACTTTGTTGAACTATAACTAACACATGATAAATAGCATGTATTTAAAGTGCACGCCTGTGAAACCATCACTACAATCAAGATAATGAGCCATCACCTTGAAAAGTTTTGAGTCACTGGGTTTTGTTTTCCAGGAGCCCTAATCACTTAGTGGGTAGAGGAGAGAGGTGAGCAGCTAGTCAGAAGAGAGATCCTGGAGCTGGGTATGCGACAGAGAAAATGGGGATTTATATCAGGAGGCTGAGATTCAGAGGGCTGGGAATCTGAATTATTTTTTAATTTAATTTAATTTATTTATTTATTTATGAGAGGCACAGAGGCAGAGGGAGTAGCAGGCTCCCTGCAAGGAGCCCAATGCAAGACTCATCTAGACCCCAGGATCACACCCTGAGCCAAAGGCAGGCACTCAACTGCTGAGCCACCCTGGCGGCCTGGAATCTGAATTCTTAAGAAGGCTCTCAACATCCAATCAGAGTGAGGAGGATCTGGTCTTGAGCCTTTTTCTGGGAGATGAGTCCAAGGCAAGCCAGGCTTCAATTCTCCATCCCATTCTCCTTCCACACATCCATGTGGCCTTCCTAAACAGGGTATTAACTTTATGTTCTGCAAAGAAAAGAAGGAGAAAAACTTTGTTATTCTTTTGATTAACAGGGAAGTTGTCCAATTGGCTACGCTTGAATTATATCCCTTGAATATTAAACTCAGTCTTCTTTAATTTTCATTTATTTTATTGGATTGTACAGAGATATTTTGAAAGAGTAAGGTGGGGGCGGGGGGGTAGTATTCTGGGATGGGGGCCACTTTTGCCACATGCAGAAGGCCAATACTGCTTCCAGAAGACTCAAGTAGACACAGGATTTCTTCACTCAGTGAAAGTTTTTTTATTTCTTCCAGAGAATATGTGGGTTCATAATTTATAACAAGCCAAAGTCTCTTCTGGTTCCCTGTTTAGAAAAACGGGTGCTTTGCTAAACAGTTTTCGCTCATGGCTTCCTTCCTGCATGGCAGTGTGATTGTCTAGAATATAAATTCTTGGAGGATTGTCCAAAGGCCACAGGCACTTATGTACTCCTCTGCTCTTAAAATGTTGTGATTCTCAATAAATAACCCACAGCCAAAGCATGGTGTTTTGTTTTGATTTGTCACAAAGAGTTTTCCAGCCTGTTTTTATTATACTGAACTGAGAGGATCTCAGCCTCCAAGAGCAGATTTTCTGAGCTGGCTGTTATGTTAGGAGCACTCGCTTTGCTTGATGAGGGTCTTCAGACCCACCGGGTGTGTCTGTTGGGCAGAGGCCTGTGTAACACAAGCACTAACACCATGTACCTCCAGCACAGTCAACACTGGACTCATTGAGGAAAACTTCAAGCAGAGAAGTAGCAATGTGCAGGATCAGTGACTGAGCAGCCAGCACACCACCTAGACTGGACGCCTCATGGAAAGGGCTTCTGAAGATCGACCCTGCCCTAGGGATGCTGCACAGACCATGAAGGAGAGAGCAGGAGACCTCCAGGCAGCAGGCAGCCTCATTGGAGAGGGGATTCTTGATCTTATGGTCATCTGCCTTTCCATCCCTCAGAAAAAAGGCAGATCTGCTAACCTGGCTGGGCTCCCAGAGAAGGGAATGAGCCACAGGGCCTAATGAGCTGTCTGTCCTCTGTATCACTGCCATTCGACTTTGGGTGACTTTCCCCTGACCTCACCTGGCAAAGGAATAGTCTCTTAATCCAGCAGTGTTGGGCACAGAATGTAGATTCTAGACGGGACCTCTATGATTCTAGTTCAATTACTGCCTTGCTCCAAGAAGGGAGCAGAAGCAAAGAGAAATTCATGGGACTTTCCCTGAATCACCTAGCGAATTCATGTGGGGCTGGGAGGAGTTTTCAGATTTGTGATATTATCTCCCTAAGGGCCCTTTGCCAGGACAACAAGAGCCATCTTCCTGATCCTGAGCTGAGGATGAGATTTGTTTGATTTCTCCAAGTTTGCAACATGTAACCTATTTATTCCTTCTTTTCTAAAAATGTCCATGTATCCAACTGAAAGGGTCAAAGGATTTTCCAGTGCTTGCCATGGCAACAACAGTGATCCGTCTGTCCTACCTTCTCTTTCCTATAGGTTGCAACTTTCAACTCTTGCCCATTTTGGTTTTGTAATTACCTTCATTTCATGGACTAATGTGTTTCTGTTGCTATTTCTTGGCTTTTCTGTTTCACCTTCCCTCTGTGGAAGATTGGACTGATTTTTCTTCATTCTCCTTTCCTGCCCCTTTCTTTCCTCTCAAACTTTGAATTCTTTCATCTTGCCAGTGCATTTTAATCTTAATTTTCTTAGGTGTATGTTTGCTTCAACCTTGTCATGACTGTGTAAGTGTATTCAGACATATTGAATATTCTGAACACTTTATTCCTTTAGAAGTCTCTCCTGGAGATTTCTGACTTGAGCCTGTCTAGGCTCAATGTGGAGTTATACTCTGGGGTCTCTCTTCATCATCATCCTGGGGATCCCATGGCCTCTCTCTTGTCATGGATTCCATTTTCCTATATGCCACATCTTTTCCTTAATTGGTTTATTATTTTTTAAAAAAACATAAACGTTCTAGTAGCTTTCTGAGAAAAAGCATATGGGAAATTTTTTTTTTTGAGAGACAGAGTATGCACAAGGGGGAAGGGAGAGGGAGAGAGAATCTCAAGTAGACTCCTCTCTGAGCACAGAACCTAACGAGGGGCTCAGTCTCACACCCCTGAGATCATGCATGAGCTGAGCCAAAATCAAGAGTTGGATGTTTAACCGACAGCCACCAAGGAGCCTATGGGAAATAAATTTAAAGAACTTGCATGTCTGAAGATATTCTAACACTGGCTAGAGAATTGGGCTCAGTATAGAATTCTAGGTTAAAGGTTACTTTCCTTCAGAGTTATCATGGCATCATACCAGTGCTTTCCTTATGTGGGGTTGCTATGATGGGACTCCTGGCACTGTCATGACTCTTGGTCCTTTGTGTGGGATATGCTTTTCTTCTGTCTAGAAGATTGTGTCATATTCCCTTTATCTACAGTGTTCTGAAATGTCTATTTATTTATTTATTTATTTATTTATTTATTTATTTATGATAGTCACACACACACAGAGAGAGAGGCAGAGACATAGGCAGAGGGAGAAGCAGGCTCCATGCACCGGGAGCCCGACGTGGGATTCGATCTCGGGTCTCCAGGATCGCGCCCTGGGCCAAAGGCAGGCGCTAAACCGCTGCACCACCCGGGGATCCCTACAGTGTTCTGAAATTTCATAATCATGTGTCATGTAGAACATCCCTTTGGGGCCATTGTGCTGGACCCTTGCGGGACCTCTGCAGTTTGAAAACTAATGCCTTAGTTCTGGAAAATATTCTTGAAGGTTTTTTTGGAGGTTTCTTCTACTAGGTTTTAAGGATTTTATTTATTTATTCATGAGAGACACACAGAGAGAGGCAGAGGGAGAAGCAGGCTCCCTGTGGGGAGCCCAATGCGGGACTCAGTTCCAGGACCCTGGGATCATGCCCTGAGCCAAAAGCAGATACTCAACCACTGAGCCACCCAGGTGCCCCATCTACTATTTTTTTTCTTTTTTGATAATGTTATTCACAGATTGAACTTCCTGGGCAGGGCTCTAATTTTCTTATCTTTCTTTCCCTTTCCTCCCATTTATTTCTTTGCCATTTTCCTCTCTGTTTTGGGAGATTTTCTCAAAAAATTTTAAAAGATTTTATTTATTTATTCATGAGAGACACACAGAGAGGCAGAGACACAGGCAGAGGGAGAATCAGGCTCCATGCAGGGAGCCCAACGTGGGACTCGATCCCAGGACTCCAGGATCACACCTTGGGCCAAAGGCAGGCACTAAACCACTGAGCCACCCAGGGATTCCCAGATTTTCTCAAATTTATCTTCAAAATCTTTAATTTCAACATTTCTACTGTTATATTTTTTAGTTCTATGGCTAGTTCTCCCCTTTAATTTTATTATTATTTTTATTGTTTTGGTTTCCTGCCTATACATTTTATATAGCAGCCTGTTCTTGTTTCATGGATGTACTCTTTCTCCCATAGTCTATTTTCTCAAAGTTACTTTTACCCCCCCTTCCCCCCATTTGTATCTCTGCATTTCATCCACAAGGATTCCTTAGACATTTGGTGATTGCTTCCCACTCTCTCCCCCTTTTACCTGTAGTGCTATGATCATCTCTGAACTAACCCACCAAATTTGGTCTTTCTCATCTTCTTGGCCATTTGGCATAATCCTGTCCAATTAGCCTTTATTAAATGCTGACTTAACATGCTTATTCCATTGGTGAAAAGCCTTCAATGATTTCCTATTTCCTACTTTATCAGACCTAAACTCTGTCATTTATAGCATTCCCAAACACTAATTCCACCAAAGCTATGCACCAAATCTCTCGTCCTTGTAATGTGAACATTTTTGTGTCATTGGAGTTAGAGATTAGGTAAGAATAATACCAATACCACTAGGAATAACAGGTAATAATAATAGTAAGACTACTAGGAATAACAGCAATCAAGGATGGTAAAGACTAACATTTACAGACATTACAGACTCTAACACCTCTATGATGCCCACATCATTATGCCCATCGTAAGGTAAAGAAATGGAGGCTCGAATGGGGAAGTGAAAAACCCAAGATAACACAGTGGGTAAGTACCAAAGCAGGGATAGATTCATGTCTCTGTCCACAACACTGTGTACTGATGGAGTCAGGTGCCTCACCTGGGTGACAAGGTTCTTCAAGGCCATCCTCTGATAAATGGCACTACTACATGTATTGACCATGAGCTTCCATGTCTTTCTGCTAAGTGCCAGCTCCTCTGTGTACATATAATGATCTGTTGTATGCATTTTATACCTTGCTCATGAGCGTGCAAAAAGCCTTGGATATTTTGGTGCCAGGGCCAATGGGAGCTGCTTACTGTCTTTGAGGACAATCAGGCTTGGCCTCCTGCCTTCTTTCCATATAATTTGTAATAAACCAGTAATCTCTCTCCAAGCATTGCAGACCTCTGGCTTGGACCAAGAAACCTGGAATTGTTTAAGAGAACATTAATTTCCTATGAGCTAGGATTACAGGCTGTCTAGAACTTCTTAATGAACAGTTACACTGCCTTTTTGAAGCATTTGTGTATTTGCCAATGCAGATCTGAAGGTTACACCAACTATTACAGGTTGTCCTTTCTGGAAATTAGAGTCTTCCAGAAGTTGACCAGTAATAGATCCTGGTGCTTGGGTATTTCTTTGATGTGACTTTAGGATGACATTGTTAGTCCTCTTCCCCACATGTGCTCCCCTGACATCTTACTCTTATTTTTATGGACTTTTGGTAAATGAAACATTTTATGACTCAATCACATCACTTTACCTTTTTTTCCCTCATCACTTTATCTTTGTTGAAGATAAAATCAATTTCAAACCTTGCCTTATTTAGTTTTTCAGCTTCTTTTCCCTTGAACTGACTTGTGGGAGACAACTTGAGCGAAACCCAAAAAACCCATGCTCAGACCTGATGCTAAGGGGCTGAATGACGCTGGACAGAACATAATACCTTGGGTCCTCAATTTTGTGATGATGGTTAAATGAGTGATTCTCAAACCAGCTCTGACATCTTGAAAATGTGCTTCTGACTTCACAGTTACCATGTAATTAGAGCTTTGAAATGACAGTGCAGTGAACTCTCCTTGATATTCCCCTAAGCCTCTACATTGAACGGTGATGAGGATCCTATTGGGAAGCGTTCAATGGTGTTTTCTCCAGGGGAAAAGGTGAAGAATATTTTGTAAGCAACACTGTCTTTTCCATTTTTAACTCCTGATTTTGAGCACGGCGATTCTACTAAGCTGTGTTTTTTTCCCTGTGAAAATGGTTTTGTGAGAAAATGTAACCAGTGCAATTATACTGAACTTTCATAAGATGAAATGTTAATAAAATGAATGTTTGACCAATAAAATACTTGATGCTAAATTAAATGGGCCTGAAGGGAATTATACTTTGGAGCAAACTCCATGGGAAACAGGATGAAAAGGAAGACTATTTTTGAGCAACTATATGAATTTCTCCAGAAACACAAATATATAAGTTGCAACATCTTTGGCTTGCCTAGAGAGGGTAAAGCATAGTGGCTAAAGATGTAGATGCTAACGACAGATTTCTTGAGCTCAAATCCCAACTTTGCTAGTTCTTGTCTGCCAGCCTTGGGAAAATTACTTTACCCCATTGTGCTCCAGGTTTCTGGCCCATACACTGAGGCTAATAACAGTATTTTCCCCATAATGTTGGTGAGAGGATTGAGTTTGTACATTTAAGGCCATTAGTAATGCCTGGTGCCCAGGAAGTGTTTGGTCTACATGAGTGATTATGATTAGGAAGCCATGAACTTGAAATGGTTCTTGAGAAATTATGTGTTCAGATACCTGCCCTGGAGCCCAAGGCTGGTTTCCCTGTTTTCTCCAGGAGGCACTGGGGACCTTGAACATGTTGAAGAACATACCAAGGTCACATGGCATGTCTGTGATGGGAAGAGAGGAATGCTGGTGTTCAGCATGAGTGACCTCTAAACTCCATAGCTCCTGTTCCTTTTTACAGCAACCGAGTGATGATGATCCAGAATGCATGGGAGAAGCAGTCTGGTTAATTAGACTTCTGGTGAGCCGACAACCACATTTCCCTAGGGTAGCTGGGAGAGTAAGTTAGGGTATAGCTTCCAAAAACCTTACTGTCTGGACTCTTGTACCTGCTACCTGTGTCTGTTCCCTTCCTATTGTACTTGGATCCACCATCTGGGTCTCTATTGGGATCTTGTGACCGGACCACCAGGACCTTCATGGCCCTTCCTGCACACTCCTTAGCCTTATCTGCTCCTTTGAAACCAATGCTCAGGACATAGCAAACCACCTCAGCTTCCCAGTATGGAATGTGTCCCTGCATTTTACTCAGAACGCTTCTTCCTCCCTGGAGACATGTAGTTATCTTTTTCATGAAAATGACCAAAGGTCACCTCCTTTGAGAGCCTCTTCTGCCTCCTTTGTGATGTTCCTCCCTTGTCCCCTCTTGCATCATCTTGTAAAACCTATATTATAGCACATAAGAAACTACACACTTCTATTATAGCAGTTGCAGCCATATGAAATTAAGAATTATTAAAAACCAATTTTGTCCCTTCTACTAGTTAGAGACCTTCTTGAAAATAGGAACCAGGCTAAATTCTTCTCTGAACACCTGCCCTGTGGCATAGGCCTGGCTCAGCAATGGTCTTCTCCTGGTTGCTTAGGCCAGTTCAAAGTAACCAACAGAGAGATGTTTTCTTGATAATTGAGACACTTATATTTTCTTATTTCTTTTTAAAGATTTTTATTTATTTATTAATGAGAGACACAAAGAGAGAGGGAGAGACTTAGGCAGAGGGAGAAGCAGGCTCCCCACAGGGAGCCTGATGTGGGACTTGATCCCAGGACCCCAGGATCAGGCCCTGAGCTGAAAGCAGACACTCAACCACTGAGCCACCCAGATATCCTGACTCTTATATTTTCTTTGTTTTATTTTATTCAACTTTTCTTTGAAAATAATTTTAAAAATATTTTTTACTGAAATAGACCCACAGAAAGTACACATATTGTAAATGTACAGACCAGTTGAATTAGAGACTGGAAACATCTGTGAAACCAGTACCTAGAGCCCTTCTTATGCTTCTTCCAGTCATTATCTGTCTCCCCATCACCACCAGGAACCACTATTTGATTGTGATTAATTTTACTTCTAGGGCAGCCCCGGTGGTGCAGCAGTTTAGCGCCGCCCGCAGCCTGGGGTGTGATCCTGGAGACCCAGGATCGAGTCCCAAGTCAGGCTCCCTGCATGGAGCCTGCTTCTCCCTCTGCCTGTGTCTCTGCCTCTCTCTCCCTCTCTCTCTCTCTTTCTCTCTCTGTGTCTCTATGAAAAAATAAACAAAATCTTAAAAAAATAAACTATGAGATTGAAAATCGTTTAAAAAAATTTTTACTTCTAATTTTTATATAAATGGAATTACATAGTATACACTCCTTTGTGTCTGGCTTCTTTTGTCCAGTAGTATGCTGTGAGCACTCTGAGTTTTTGACAATAGGAATAGAAAGCACAGGTCATGACTTGAAAGTGTACTCATCCCTAGCCTCTCTCACACATCACTAAAATCTTGCATAGAGTTGTTGAAAGAATATGAGACAAATTATTGTGTTGAAGGTTTCACTGGTACTCAGTGACAATATTTGAGTTAGAAGCTGAGTTTCTCTTTTGTTCAGTCAAATATACATATTGAAAAAATTAAGGACAACTCCTAAAAGAATGGAAATAGATTATATAACTTTCAGCCAAGTGAAAAGAACCAAAGAACTAGTAATTATTTTGCAAAAACTAACAATAATCCAGTAAAAGTCAGGAGAGGAGAAAACATAAATAAAATAAAAAGCAAAAAAAAATAATGATAGTACAAGTAAGTCCAAACAGAACAGCAATTACAAGAAATGAAAAAGGATTAAATTTTATTAAATTTCAGGGATTCTCAAACAAGATTTACAAAATCCAGCTCCATGACATTTACCAGAAATAAACCTAAGACATAATAACACAAGAGATACAAAGTAAAGGAATAAGAAAAGCTGCAGTAGGTAAACATTCTCTTCCTCTCATACCCACATCCAATGCAGCAGAAAATTCCATCTAATTGCATCCCCAAACAAATATTTCTCACCTCCTCTGCTGCTAACACACTTGTCAAAGCCACTGTTGCCTCTCCCCTGGCTTATGATGAAGCCTCGCAACTAATCTTTTTATCATTGCCCCTCTGGTTTAATTCTTCATATAGCAGCCAGAGTGATTCTTTTCAAACATATTCAAAATATGTCTCTGATCAAAACTCTTTGGTAGTTTTCTATGCTACTCAAAGTAAAATCCCACATTTACCATGGTTTTTAAGCCTTACACATTCTGGCCCCTTGCTTTCCTTTTTGAAATCATCTCATATGACTTCCAACTTGATCAATGCATTCCAGACTGAGGCTAGGCTCTAGAGAAGGATGAAGGTGAAGCAGGAATACTGGGGAAAATCTTGGGACAAACTGGTTGCCACCCTAAGCAAAAAGTAACACCAGAGATATTTGAATCTGGTGATGTATTGAAGATAACTGAAGAAGCAACAAAACCCAAACCTGGTTCAAAATTAGACTAGACTAAATATACTCTTGAGAGTAACAGGCTGGTTATTTGCAGTCATAAATACTATTTATTTCAGTCTAAATTCTACACATGATGTCTGGAAACCAATTTTTAAACGTGAGGCACATGAAAAAGCAAGGAGAAAAAATGTACTGTCAAAAGATGATGCAATTAACATAATCAGACTAAAAGAGGACCCATATTTTGTAACCATCAGAAGGAAAATTAAAAATAACAATGATTAATATGTTAAAAGGGTTAGTGGAGATGGACAGCATACATGGGCAAATGGGGTATTTCAGCAGGGAGACTGACAGTGTGAATCAAAGGAAATGTTAGAAATAAAAATATTAGTAAGATAGATAAAGACTGCTTCCTTAGAGTCTTATCAGGAGATTTGACACGATGAGGAAAGAATCTGTAAACACAAATATAGGCCAATAGGAATTACTCAGACTGAAATATGGAGGGAAAAAAAAAGAGTGGGAAAACCAGAACAGAGCATTGGAAAGCTGAGGAACAATATCAAGTGATTTATCATACATGTAATTGGAACCCTAGAAGGGGAAAAGAAACAGATCAGGGCAAAAGAATATTTGAAGAGATAAAGGCTGATAATTTTCCAAAAGTAATAAATGACAACAAACCAGAAACCCACAGAACCCAGAGCCCTCCAAGCAGGAGAAAAATTAAAACAAACCACCTGGGGACACCATATTCACTCTGCTGGAAACTAGGAAAAAAGAGAAATCTTGATGGCAGCCAGAGAAAAAGTCATATTACACACAGAGGAACAAAGGTAAGAATGTCAGCAGATGTCTTGTCTGAAACTATGTGAGCCAGAAGACAATTAAGTAACATCTTTAAAATGTCGGGGGGGGGGGGAGGGGGGAAGAACATGTTAATCCAGAGAACAATTGCTCAAAAATGAAGGAGAGATAGACTTAAAAGCAAGTAAAAACTGAAAGAATTAAAAAATAATGCATTGCAAGAAAATGTTTGCCAACTTTGAATTCTGTAGCTGACAAAAATCTTAAAAAATGAAAGCAACACTGGAAGCAACCCAAATTCACCCTACCTGTGAATAAACAAGATGTAATATGTTCATACAATGGGATACCACCAGTCAGTGATAAAAAGAGATGAACTGATACATATAGCAATGTGCTTGAATCCCCCAAACATAAAACTATGTGTAAGAAACCAGCCACAAAATAATATATGCTATGTGATTCCATTCATAAGAAATTCTACAAAATGGAAAATTATAGTGACTGAGCAGATTAGTAATTTCATCAGGCTGAGGACATAGAAAGGATTGACCATACTGGGGCAAATGAGAACTTTTAGGGATAATAAACACACTCTTAAACTTGATTGTGGTGGCTATTGCACAACTGTATACACTGATCAAAGTTTATTGAACTGTACATATAAAACAGGTTTAATTTTATTGTATGTAAGTTTATATTTCAAAGCTATACTAATTAAATATCCTCAACTCAAAATCAAACAGATGATTCAATCAAAATATAGTAGTACCATAAGCCTTGCGAGGGTCTTAAAAATGTTATGAAAATAAACAAACATATTTGAATGATCAAAACTAAGCTTGATAATTTCAGGGAAAATATGAATACAAAACAAAAACATTTCTAGACCAAAAAAAATATTGTGAGAAGTGAAGCTGAGCACACTTAAACCAAAGGAAATTTTATTTTATTTCATTTCATTTATTTTATTTTTAAAATATTTAATTAATTTATTTGACAAACAGAGAGAGAGAGAGAGAGAGAGAGAGAGCGAGCACAAGCAGGGGGAGCAGCAGAGGGAGAGGGAGAAACAGGCTCCCTGTTGAGCAGGGAGCCTGATGCCAATCTCAATCCCAGTACCCTGGGATCATGACCCCAGCCAAAGGCAGACGTTTAACTGACTGAGTCGCTCTGGTGCCCCCCAAAGGAAAAATTTTTTAAAATTTTTATTTATTTATGATAGTCACACACACACAGAGAGGCAGAGACATAGGCAGAAGGAGAAGCAGGCTCCATGCACTGGGAGCCTGATGTGGGATTTGATCCTGGGTCTCCAGGATCGCGCCCTGGGCCAAAGGCAGGCGCTAAACCGCTGCACCACCCAGGGATCCCCCAAAGGAAATTTTAAAAGGAGTTCATCAGGCAAAAAAACCATGGTCTCAGATGGGAGCTGAAATCCCAGAAGGAATAGAGAGCAGTGGATAGGGTAAATATGTAAGTGTAAATGAATGTTGAATGTATGCATAATTGCAATGTTTCATGGTGTGCAGAATATATGCAGAATTAAAACATAGTAACACAAAAAGTGTGTTTGGGATATTAATGGAGCAAAAGGGTTCCAAGCTCCTTTTATTATCCAGGAAGTGGTAAAAATACAAATTTATATTAGACTCTAATAAGTACAAAATGCATATGATAATGTCTAGGACAAACACTAAAAATATAGCAAAAGAATGGATGACAAACATGCATAGAGGGGTATATAGAATAATAAAATATTTGATTAATGTAAAGGCAGGCAAGAAAGAAAAATGAGTATGAACAGTTGGAATAAAAAGAGAAAACTAAGACATTTGATTTAAACCATATCAGTAATGGCATTACATGTGAATGAGCTAAATATTCCAATTATAGACTAGATTGTCAGACAAGAATATAAATAGTGCTAAATGATATACAGCTTATGAGAGGCATACATTACAGAGCACCTGGGTGGCTCAGTTGGCTAAGCATCTACCTTTGACTGGGGTCATGATCTCAGGGTCCTGGGATAGAGCCCCACATTGGGCTCTTTGCTCAGTAGGGAGCCTTCTTCTTCTTCTTCTCCCTCTGCCATTCGATCAGCTTTGGTTGCTTGCTCTCTTTCTGTGTCAAATAAACAAATACGTTCTGTTTTTTTTTTTAAAGAGTCACACATTAAACAAAAATTCAAAAAAAATTGAAAGTAAAAGAAGGATAAAGATCTACCACACAGCACTAATCAAAAGAAAGCTAGTGTGATTGTGATTCTGAAATCAGATAATATCAAAGTAAACTTTAAGGCAAGAGACATTTTTTTTTTTAGAGAGGGAAAGAAACAGAGAAGAGAAAGTGGGGAGGGGCAGAGGGAAAGAGAGAGAATCTTCAGCAGGATCCACACCCAACTTGGACCCTGATGCAGGGCTCGATCTCACAACCCTGAGGTCCTGACCTGAGCCAAAATTAACAGTAAAACGCTTAATGACTGAGCTACCCAGGTGCTTCAAGGCAAGAAGCATTATTAAAAATAAAGACAGATGTTTCATGAAAGGGTAAATTTACTAGTAATATATAGCAATTCTATATCTACAAGCATATTTAGTAGCATAACTTCAAAGCATGTAAAGCAAAAGTTGGAAGAACTGAAAGGAGAAATAAAGAAATTCGCAGTCATGGTGGAAGAGTTTACTGAGCTTCTTTCAATGATTGATAGACTATACAGATAAAAATTCAATAAGGAGATAGAAAAGTTGAATAACAGAATTATAAAATTCAACCTGTCTGACAAACATAAGACACTTATACCTCCCAAATGCAAAATATCAGTACTTTCCCAGTGTGCATGGGAAATTTACAGAATTGATCATATGCTAGGCCATAAGAAAGTTTTGACAAATTTCAAAAGATTGACATGAAAGTGTGTTATCTGGCCTCAGTAGAATTAACCTAGAATAGAATAACAGAAAGGTAATTGGAAAATCCACAGCTTTCAAGAAATTACATCATATAATCCAAAAGGAAAAAAAATTAATGAAATTTAGAAAATCCAAAGAGCACAAACAAACATCAAAACACGTGAAATGCAGCTAAAGACACACTTTGAGGCAGATTTTTAGCCTTAAGTGTGTATATTAGCAAAGAAGAAAGGTTGAAGACCTAAGTACGTGCAGCAGACACTGTACTGTCCAGAGTCTCCCTTGGGACGGAAGAACTCAATGACTCAGGTGTAGAGAAGGGTGGTAGGGACAGTTCTCAGTGGAGTCTCCTTTGGGGAATTGCCCTTGCCAACACAGAAGCCCAGCTTGTCCCAGACCTCCTCCCAGCTCAGGTGGTTGAGACTTTGGGATTGACGGAGCCCTTTCTGGGAGTACACTGCAGGTCAGCTTTTCCTCTACCCAAACTGCCTTTGTGCTCCCTCAAAGCCGCTGATTCTTCAATTGCCCCTCCACACCTCCTATATACAAATCCTTGTCCTGGAGTTTATTCGGAGGAAACGCATTATACAACAATAGCCAACTACATAAGTTAGAGAAAGGACCCCCACAGAAAGCTAAAAAAATGTAGAAAGAAAGAAATAATACAAGTAAGAGTAAGAATTACTTTAAAATAGAAAATAAATGTGCTGGGGCACAGAGGTGGCTCAGTCAGTTAGGCGACCCACTCTTGATTTTGGCTCAAGTCATGATCTCAGGATTGTGAGATCAAGTCCTGTGTTGGGTTCCATGCCCAATGAAGAGCCTAGTTAAGATTCTCTCTCCCACTGCCCCTCCTCACTCTGCTCTCTCTAAAAAAAGAGAGAAGAATAGAAAACTTGCTTTTCTGTTATACAATCCAGATTTTCTTCTACTATAAATAATACTGTTCATTTCCATTTTTTGTAATTATTGATGAAAATAACATACATATTGAGTTTTCATTATGTGCTGGGTGTTGTTGCACAAATTTTCTGTGGTATTTCATTGAATCCTCATGGCAGCCTGGTGGATTTTACCCTCTGTGCTGCTGAGCTTGCAGGCACATGGCTCTAATCTTCCCTCAGGTCCACTTGCCCTTCTCCAACGTGTCAAATCTCCCTCTGCCTCGCTCTTCTTAAGGACACTTGTCTTTGGGCTTAGAGCCCACCTAGACAATCTATGTGAACATCTCCTCTCGAACCCCTTAATGTAATCACATATTTTGACATGTAAAATAATATTCATTTTTTTAGCTAAATGAGGTAATATTCAGAGATTCGAGGGATTAGGATGTGGAAATATTTTTTTTTTTTGGTGGTTGTGGTGGGGGGGGTGGGTGGGCAGAGCTCACCATCCAGCCCACCAGAGGGTTCACAGCCTGTTGGATTATAGCTGAGTCAAGCCTGACATTGCAAATTTGCTTAGCAAATCTGGGGAGGGCAGGAAGAGTGTGGCATTACACAGCATCAGATGGGAATTTGGAGAGTAGAATGGCTCCAACTGCATAGTCTCATGTTTTATAGTTGGAGGCTTTTGCAGACCACTGAAATAGTTCATCTGTAACAATCTGCTGAGGTTCTCAGATTCAAAGAAAATAGCTGGGTATGTATCATTTTTCCCTCAAAACAATACAATTATTACAAGATGATGGGGTTCAAGTTTTCTAAATGGAATCACATGCTTGAACGTAAAAACCATACACAGTGTAAAATCCTTTTGTTCCATTGATAAAATGCAAGGAGAGTATGTAGACTTGAGTCAGACCTGAGATGGAATCCTGGCTTCATCCCTTTTTCTTATGGGACCTCAGACAAGTCTTGGGCCATTCTGAGTCTTGGTTTCCTCATCTGCAAAATGGACCACTTGGCTTGCAGGGCTACCATGAGGCCTCCAACCGAATGTCTGGCCCACAGGAGGGCTTCACAAATGCCTGGCTCTCTTCCTGCCTTCATAGGCACTCACGGACCAGCACAGAAAGAGATCTTTCTGATGGTCATGATGTGGAGGGGGAAAGAACCCGATGTTCTACAAATGCCAATATCCTCGCAAGGGCCAGATGTGTAGATTGAACTTTTTACTTGTTTTCTTCTAGTTGCAAGTAACAGAGAACTTGCAGGCTCCTTCAAGGATCAAAGGGGTGTTATTGGAATGATGGCGGGGGAAGGGGTGTTTTCACGGAAATATCCAGGCAGAGAGATACCTGTTCTCAGGACAGGATCTGCAGGAGAGAAAGTTATGTCTTGAGTTTTACTAACCTCGAATGAAATTTTAGTATTTCCTTCACTTATGAATCTAGACATCAAACCACAGTAGTGTTAGCAGTACCTTTGAATTTGTCACAGAAGTCAGAGATAGTTCACATCACACGGCTTTTACCACTAAGTATTCACTATTAAGAAGTTAGGGCCTCCTCTACCCAGCTCTACTGAGGTATAATTGGCATATTATATTGTGTAAGTTCTAGGTGCACAGCCTGATGATCTGGTATAACACATATCTCATAAAACAATCACCACAATAAGACTAGTTAACACCTCATCACCTCACATTGTCACACATTGCCTTTTGTGTGTGTGTTTGGTAAGAATATTTACGATCTGCTCTCAGCAACTTTCAAGTAGATAATAAAGTGCTATTAGCTGTGATCACCATGCTGTACCTCACACCTCCAGAACCTCTTTGCTTTATTATCGGAAGTTTGTACCCTCTGACCAGCTCCTCCCCATTTCTTCTACCCCCTGGCCCTTGGCCACCACCATTCGATTTGCAGTTTCTTTGAGTTTGGCCTTTTTAGATTCCACATATATGTGACATTGCACGGTATTTGTCTTTTATCTGTTTGGGTTTTTTCACTTAGTGTAATGCTTTCAAGTTTTATCTATGTTTTAGAAGATGGCAGGATTTCCTTCTTTTTTAATTGCTAAGTAATATTCCATTATATATATAAATGACATTATATATATATATATACATTATATATATATATTCCATATATATATGACACATTTGATAGATACAATTTTTCCTTTATCCATTCATCTGCGGTGGACATATAGGTTGTTTCTATGCCTTGGCTATTGTAAATAATGCTGTAAGAAACATCTCTTTGAGATGGTGATTTCATTTCCTTGGATACATACCCAGAAATGGTATTGCTAAGAAATTAGGGTCTTACTAGTCAGAAACTAGATTGTGCTTTTTTCTATTTTGAAGATTCTATTTATTTATTTGACAGAGAGAAAGGGATCACAGGCAGGGGGCATGAAGGCAGAGGGAGGAGGAGAAGTAGGGTCCCCACTGAGCAAGGAACCCAACTCAGGGCTCGATCCCAGGGCCCTAGAATCATGACCCGAGCCAAAGGGAGACAGACGCTCAACCAACTGAGCCACTAGGTACCCCTAGATCATGTCTTTTATTTTATTATTTAAAAATATATTTTATTTATTATTCTTGAGAAAGAGATAGAGAGAGGCAGAGATACAAGCAGAGGGAGAAGCAGGCTCCATTCAGGGAGCCTGACGTGGATCTCGATCCCTGGTCTCCAGGATCCCTGGGCTGAAGGTAGCACTAAATCACCCGGGCTGAGCCACCCGGGCTGCCCTAGATCATGTCTTTTAATGTGTTAATAAAGCAGCACATATATTACCACTTCACAAGTGTGGTTTTAAATTTAGATAATAATATAATCCTCAGTAATCCTCTGTATTTTATATATATATATATTTTTCCCCCTTTTTCCAAGAAGAATGCCAAGGCCTGGCCCAGATGTCAAAGGCCCTGTGACACACAAAGAATTTAGGATCCCAGGTTACACTCTCTGTCCATGGCTCCTGTGGGGAGGTCTACTGTGCATTCTCTCTCTCTAGATTGGCTGATTTTGTGCAAAGATTCTGTTGAGGGCTGTGCTGAGCACTCTTCTTACACATAATGGGGTATCGGCTCTATGAGATGAGCTCTAAGGGTAATGTTCACTCCTCTCCTACAGACCAAAGGATACATGGGGAGTCCAGTGCCTACAGTTGGTGTGGAAGCACAGGCATGGATGGCTCGGCCTTATCAGGAAGGTGTTCTAAGGCCATCCACTGTCCTCAGCTTGAGATAGGGGCTGGCCTCCTGGGGCATTTATGTTCCTCCTCTGGATGGATCCCCAACCTTATCTCTCAGGGCCAAGAATCCAGGGAGTTTTCAGCATTGGCCTGGCCTTGTTTTATTTTATTTTTTATATATTTTTAAAGATTTATTTATTTATTTATTCATGAAAGACACAGACTGAGAGAGAGAGGCAGAGACATAGGCAGAGGGAGAAGCAGGCTCCTTGTAGCGAGCCTGAAGTGGCACTCAGTCCTGGATCCCGGGATCACGACCTGAGCCAAAGGCTGGTGCCCAACCACTGAGCCATGCAGATGTCCCCCCCGGCCTTGTTTTAGATGCTGGGGACAGAGATGTACACTAGCTCTGGACCTGCCACAAAGAGCTCCAGGTAGGGACACAGAAATAAACATTCACAGCTGTAACTCCAATGCAGTCTGGCAAAGACAATGCAGTGAAGTCACTTTGGAGGCGTTGACATTGCACAGACTGGTTCCTCCACTGGGTGCACCCTTCCCCTGTCTTCTCCTTCTGGCCTGCTTCTTCCATGCATGCACAGTGGGTAGGGCCTGGCCTCCATCTAGCACAGCCTGAGCCTTCGCCTTCCTCTGTCATGACATGTACTTCTCTGAACATCTCTTCATTTCTCTGTCACATTCGAGGAGCACAGGATCTGCCCATTTTCTGCTGCTCAGAGCCAGGCCTGACAACCATGAGGTGTTTAGGAAGTATAGACTGATCGGGTCACATGCATGGTTAATGAGTTGAGCTCTGGAATTGGCTTCCCGTGTGTATGGTCACCAGAAAGTGGCCATTTTCATAGAATTGTGTGGACTACCCCTCCTCCTCTGCACCAACTGTGGGATAGGTGGGTGCTTGCTCATTGGGGACAACTCAAGTAGTGACTCTGCTCTTGTCCTCATTCAGCACAGGTTTTCCACAAGCCATGGGTGGCTGGCCATTGGTGCCTAAAGTCCATCCCTGGGCCCCTATGAGCCCACCTACTGCCATGGTGGACATTTCCAGAAGCTTCCAGTTGCCCTTGCCCATCTCAATCCCTGAGGTCTTCTCTACTTCTCTACTGGAGACTTGATGCCTTCTGAGGAAAGATGGGAGTTGGTGGAAAAATAGCCCAGCAGCCTCATTACTTGTTGGACCAGTTCTGATGTGGGTTCCTCCTGATTCCTCAGGGGTCTGCCACCAGGACTGACCCCAGTTGCCCACAGAGATGACCCCTCATTAACTCCCTTGCTGTGACTTTCCTCTTTCCCTGCCTCACTGTCTCCTCCTTCACCTAGCTTACCTGGACCACTCCCAAATAAACCCATTTGCACCCAAAGACATTTGCACCTACCTCAGGGTCTGCTGCCAGAGGACCCCAAACCAAGCCACCCTCCTAATCACATACATACTTGTTCTATATCTACATACTGAGTCTCTCTTCCTGAGCATGAGCACGTGACCCCTTTGCATGTAAACCCAGGCATCTATTTACTGGTTACTGTCTGATAGCTTTGTGGCCTCCCATCATGTTACCACAAGAGGCTGGTGTTGGTTATGGTCTCCCTCTGAAGTTCAGCAAGTTTTCCCACTGGAATGCCTAAGGGTCCAGCAGGTCTCCCACTGGAATGCCTAAAGGTCCAGCAGGTCTCCCTCTGGAGCACCTAAGTGTCCAGCAGTGGATAAAATTCTCAAACAAATAAGACACATTCCTGCCATAGGGCCTTTGTACTGTCTATTCTTTCTGCTTAGAACACCCTTCTCTCAATATACTTGGATTCACTTCCTGTTGTAGGTTGAATTGTGTCCCCCCACAAAAGATCTTTTGAAGTCCTAATCCCCAGTGCCTGTGAATGTGACCTTATTTGGAAATAAGATCTTTGCAGATGGTGTTACTTACGATGAGGTCATATTGGATTAGACTGGGTCCTAAATCCAGTGATTGGGGTCATTGGAGAAAGAGACAGAGACTAGAGTGATGTGTCTACAAGCCAGGGAATGTCAAGGACTGTCAGCAGCCATGAGAAGCTGCAGGGGGACATGGAACAGAAGGACAGGGAGTTCTCACTCAGTCTCCAGAAGGAACCAACTCTGTCCACACTTTGATTTTGGACTTCTAGCTTCCAGAATAATGAGATAATAATTTCTCTTGTTTGAAGCTACCAAGTTTGGTAATTTGTTATGGCAGCCCTTGAAAATGAATATACCCCACCTCTTCAACACCTTTTCATGGAGGTCCATGCAGAACACCTAGCCAATGCTGCAGGATACCCCACTCCCCTTCCAGCCCCTTTCTGTCCCCTGTATCTACTGGTAATTTCTCTCAGCTTTTGGAGCCAGGACTGGCTCCCTAATTGGTGGGGCCCAATGTAGAATAAAACTATGGGGTTGTTTGTTCAAAAGTTATTTAGGACTTCAACAAATGGTGTTGGGAAAAATGGACAACCACATGCAGAAGAATGAAAGTGAACCAATTTCTTACACCATACACAAAAATAAACTCAAAATGAATGGAAGACCTAAATGTGAGACAGGAATCCATCACAATCCTGGAGGAGAATACAGGCAGCAACCTCTTTGACCTTGGCCTTAGCAACTTCTTATTAGATGCGTCTCCAAAGGTAGGAGAAACAAAAGCCAAAATGAACTCTTGGGACATCATTAGGATATAAAGCTTCTGCACAGCAAAGGAAATAGTTGACAAAACTAAAAGGCAATCTACAGAATGGGAGAAAATATTTGCAAATGACATATCAGATAAAAGGCTAGTATCCAAGATCTATAAAGAACTTATCAAACTCCACACTCAAAAACCAAAGAATCCAGTCAAGAAATGGGCAGAAGACATGGATAGACATTTCTCCAAAGATGACCCACAAATAGCCAACAGATGCATGAGAAAATGCTCAACATCACTGGGCATCAGGGAAATACAAATCAAAACCACAATGAAATACCACCTCACATCAGTCGGAATGGCTAAAATGAACAAGTCAGGAAACAACAGGTGGTAGTGAAGATACAGAGAAAGGGGAACCTTCTTACACTGTTGGTGGGAATGCAAGCTGGTGCAGCGACTGTGGAAATAGTATGGAGGTTCCTGAAAAAGTTAATATAGAGCTACCCTATGACCCAGCAATTGCACTTCTAGGTATTTACCCCAAAGATACAAAAATAGTGACTTAACGGGGGACCTGCACCCCAATGTTTATAGCAGTCATGTCCACGATAGCCAAACTGTGGAAAGAGCCCAGATGAATGGATAAAGAAATTATAGTGTATATACAATGAAATATTACTTAGCCATCAAAAGAATGAAATCTTGCCATTTGTAATGACATTGATGGAAATAGAGGGTATTATGCTAAATGAAATAAGTCAGTCAGAGAAAGACAAATACATGATTTCACTCATATGTGGGATTTACAAAACAAAACAGGTGAACATAGGGGAAGGGAAGGAAAAATAAAATAAGAGGAAAGCAGAGAGGGAGACAAACCATAAGACTCCTAAATATAGGGAACAAAGTGAGGGTTACCCGAGGGGAGGGGATGGGGCAAAGGGATAATTGAGTAATGGGCATGAAGGAAGACATGTGATGTCATGAGCACTGGGTGTTATATAAGACTGATAAATCACTAAATTCTATCTCTGAAAGTAACAAAAAATTATCTAGGACTTCAAGATAGTGACAGTAGAGTACTGAACTAAGCTTGGGGCCCTTCTTTTTTTAAAGATTTATTTACTTATTTGATAGAGAGAGAGAGAGAGAGTGAGCACAAGCAGGAGGGGCAGAGGGAGAGGGAGAGAGAGAGAATCCCAAGCAGACTCTGCACTTGATCCCCTGATACAGGGCTCCATCACACAACTCTGAGATCATGACCTGAGCTGAAACCAAGAGTCAGATGCTGTGCCAACTGAGCCACCAGGTGCCCCTTGCCTGGGACCCTTCTAAGCCCAGGGGTTTGTGTGAGTGTGCAAGCCACACACCTGTGAGCCCTGTCCTGAGCACTTCATACCCTCTGATATAGTTAAGGACTTCTTTCCCATTGTGACTTGTCTGTTCCACAAGAACAGAAACTCCTCGAAGGCAGTGCTCTCTCTCTTTCTCTCTCAGTCTCTCTCTCTCCGTGGACACATCCCAATCCTCTCAAACAGCTCCAAGCGCATGACAGGCTCTCAGGAAAATGGCATCAATGATTGGCTAAGAGGCAACTGAATAGTGACCATGGCTGTTGTCCCTGGCTAAGGCCGGGGTTTGGGGCCCCCAGCTGCCTGCCCCAGAGCTTCAGCAGCACAGCAGAGCTTAATGTGGGCCCACGATGGAGTCTTGTCCCTCATTTTTTCAAAGTCCCTCAGTTTTTCCTTACTACCTCTGGCCTCAGTTTCTGCATCTGGAAATCAGACAATCATAATATCCACCTCTTGAGATTTTTTCTTTCTTTCTTTCTTTCTTTCTTTCTTTCTTTCTTTCTTTCTTTCTTCTTTCTTTCTTCTTCTTTCTTCTTTCTTCTTTCTTTCTTTCTTTCTTTTTCTTTCTTCTTTCTTTCTCTTTCTTTTCTTCTTCTTCTTTCTTCCTCTTTCTCTTTCTTCTTCTTCTTCTTCTTCTTCTTCTTCTTCTTCTTCTTCTTTCTTCTTTCTTCTTCTTCTTCTTCCTCTTCCTCTTTCTCTTCCTTCTTCTTCTTTTTTTTTTATTGTTTCAAAATATGTGAGCCACTCACAACAGTGTCAGGCACATTGCAGGCGCTTTGGTGAGCCCCAGTAGCTCTTCCCATGGCTATCAACTGCATGCATCTGTGCACTGGGTGTCCCTGAAAACAGAACTGCCTAGGGAGGGGTGGGGGCTGCCATCTGGGTGCAGAGATGAGTACACTCACAGCACTTGAGGCTAGCTGGAAGAGAAAAACAGAGACAGAGCATAGATAACACAAGTCGGGAGGCGAAAAGCTGACTTGGACTCTGGCAGATGGAGGAGCCCGGAACATGTAAGCAGCCTTCGGAATGACAACAAAGAGGCCATTCGAGGCCTCCTGCCCTGCAGGCAGCTCTGTTATGACTTACAGGATGCATTTTGAAGACTCTAGCAAAGAGCTGAATAATTGATTTTGAAATATTTGAATTCTGGAACATGAAATGGAACCCGTTAAGCTTTTCATGTACCTCCTCTCCTCCATAACAACACGGAGCTTATTTTAAACTCCAGAAATAACAAAAAGAACCAGGAGACCACCCCCTTAGAATAACTCCCTGCGGTCGATGAAAGGAAAGCAGATCGAATTCACTTTGGGATAGAAAGGATTCTAAGAAATGGATTTTCACAATGTCAGAATGGGGGTTGGCCTATGGATTTGCACAAGGATTAGACCAGCCTGCTTTGCTTTAGGATGAATACAGATGGTCAAATGCATTTCACCAGACTTTGTAAAACAAAACAAAAAAAAAAAAAAAAAAAAAAAAAAAAAAAAACTTTTTAGGAGGAAATTTAAATGGTTCCAAACAATGCAAAGTTCTTGAATGAAATTACTTGTCAGCAAAATATTTTGTTCAGTTAATAGACTTATTTTTTTAGAGCAGTTTTACAGAATGACAGAATGGGGACAGTTCCCATACACCCTTCCTACACACACACCACAGGTGCCCCTAATATAACATCTGCATGGAAGTGCGACATTTGCTACAATGGATGAGATCAATATTGTTGGGCTAGTAATACTTAAGCTCCGTAATTTACAGCAGGGTTTATTATTTGTGTTGTACAGGTGACCTTTGAGCAACTCAGGTCTGGGCTACATGGGTCTACTTATGTGCAGATTTTTAAAAAAAGATTTTATTTATTTATTTGAGAGAGAGAGAGTGTGCACACAGCTGGGGGGAGAGGCAGAGGGAGAGGCTGACTCCCCACTGAGCAGGGAGCCCTACGATGAGGGGTGAGGGGCTCTATCCCAGGACTCTGGGATCATGACTTGAGCTGAAGCACTTAACCAACCAACTGAGCCACCCAAGTGCCCCTTAACATGCTGATTTTTTACAGTACAATCCTGTAAAGGTATTTTTTCTTCCTTATGATTTTCTTTCCTCTAGCTTACTTTATTGTAAGAACACAGCATATAATACGTATAACATACAAACATGTGTTAGCCGATGGTTTATGTTGTTGGTAAGGCTTTCCATCAACAGTAGACTACTAGGGGTTAAGTTTCTTGGGAGTTGAAAGTTATACACAAATTTTTAACCATTCAGTGTTCAAGGGTCAAGTGTACATCCTAAAGGTTTTGACAAATGTATACAGTCATGTATCCACCTACACGGCATCAGAAGAAATAGTTTTGCTGGCCTGTTATCTTCTGCACCTCGCTGTGCCCATTTCTCCCTTCTCCCTCCAAACCCCTGGCAAACATTAATTTTTTCTTTTTCTTTTTTTTTGACTGTTTTCATGGTTTTAATTTTTGCTCTAAGCTATTTATAATGTCTTTGACTATCAGCTAATAATAGTAGGATGCGTATTGGGTTTATAAGGAAATGAATCAATGTATATTCATAGTGCAGGTCTGTTTTTACTAAACGCGCACCAGATCCCTCAGTTTGGAGACTCCTGCCCTAAAGATGAACTTATAGCTGAACATCTTTCAATGCGGGTCTAGAAGCTCCTGCTCCAAAGTAAAACACGTGTTCTAAACAATGACAATATTTCACTAATTGGTGTGTGTGGGGGGGATGATGTATGTTTGAGTTTGCAAAGTGCCTTCAAAATTTGAGTGTCAAGGTGCCATTTTGTCACCTATTCTTCTATGGGGTGAGAAAGGGAGACATTTTTACCTTCATTTTAGTGGCAATATTTGGTGACTTTCTGGACCCTCTTGCCTCTCCCTGTTTCTCCCGTAAAGATGGGCTCAAGGGCAGAGTATCTCATACAAAGCTTGGCTTGTCAGATGAATCTCCCAGCTCCACAGTTGGTGGTGATGTTTTCTTAGCAATTTCAAGGTGACTAAGTCACTGCTGGTTTAAAACAGTCTCTCTGGGGCCAGTTCTCCATCAATTCTGGATTCTTACCTTCCTTTCAAATTCTTCTCCTATGTGCTGGGGGTGAAGCCAGAAGCCAGGAGACAGATTTAGGAGTCAACCCTTGGGTTCCCACCTGTGTTGGTATTCATTCTTTCCCTTTCATTAGTGCAAAATCTGTGGGCTATTCAGTAAAGATTCTCTTTTTAAAATTTTATTTTTTAAAATATTTCACTTATTTATTCATGAGAGACACAGAAAGAGAGAGGCAGAGACATATGCAGAGGGAGAAGCAGGCCCCGTAGGGAGCCTGATGTGGGATTTGATCCCAGAACCTCAGAATCACACCCTGAGCCAAAGGCAGACATTCAGCCACTGAGCCACCTAGGTGTCCCTCAGTAAAGATTTTCACTGAGGATCAGTGTGCGAAACAGGAGAGACAGCCACATGTTCGGACTAACCTTTTTGTAAACCTGTTTACACAAACATCCATGTCTTGTGTAGACCTCCTTGTGAGATATTGGAGATGCATGATTGACTAGTGCTCACCTGGGTCATACCTGGGGAGAAGGCATCTGGGATGGAAGGAGATGAATCTTTAGGTGACTATTGTAAAGTCCCAAGTTGTCCCAACTTTAGAGCAGATCTCTCCTCTTTTTGAAACAAGTTCCATTTTCCAGGGCTCAGACAAGTCCTGCCCTTGGCAAGTGGGCATATGCATTCTGTTGGCATCCTCACTTCTCTGCTGGAGCCACTGCTAGTCATAAAACCAGGCCCCGTGTTCTCCTGGACACAGCTGTCCTGGACCTAACATCATTGAACATGTGGCTTTTCCTTTTTTTTCTGGGAGCTTGGAAGGTATGTGAGTTTAGAGAATACAAATGGATCTGAAAGACTGATTTTTAAAAAGATTTTATTTATTTATTCATGAGAGACACACAGAGAGAGGCAGAGACATAGGCAGAGGGAGAAGCAGGCTCCCTGTGGGGGGCCTGATGCAGGACTTGATCCCAGGATCATGATTTGAGCCAAAGGCAGACGTTCAACCACTGACCACCCAGGTGCCCCTGAAGGACCAATCTTAACAAATTTTGCCAGCTCTAGTCTTTCCTGAATCTCTTAGAAGGAACTCCCCATACTCCTGGAGAGCAAACATTTGGAACTTCATGAGATAGTGTCCTTCTCTGGCTGATCAAACGATCCTCCTCTCCCTCAGTGACACAAGGGTTGGTGCAGTCCCCCAGGATGCTAAGGATCCTAATCAGAGAAGCCTCCCCCTACAGGCTGGGGTTGGCTTACTCAGAGGGCAGTGTTTGCACAGAAACCTTGTGGTGGCCTAGGACTTGGAGGGTGGGGGAGTGACAAGGGGGCAGCCAGACCTTGTATTCATAGGGTGGACTGCTCCACCTTGTAGCTTTGTAACGCTTTAAAAGAAGCTGTTTCCTATTTTGAGGTAGGCTTTGGCCTGGCGTCATCACCTCTACCTTACCAATGTGGAAAATGCAGATAAGGAAATGCCAAGATTTAAATGAGTTGTCCAAGATTTTCATAACCAATGGTGTTAGAGCCAGGAGTAGCATCTGGGCCTCATAAATGCTCCGATGATGAAGGCGTTAGCAGTATCAGCAGCAGCAGGCCTCAGGACATTGGTGTCTCCAAAGCAGCCTTCTGCCTCCGAGGTGGGGAGCCCCCGAGGGGTGTTGCAGGACAAAGCCTGGTGGACTGCAGGACCTGGAAGAGACTTTAGAGTACTCCAGTTATGTCTCTGGTTTTTATTGTTTTTTTTTTTTTTTTTTTTAATATTTTATTTATTCATGAGATACACAGAGAGAGGGAGAGAGAGGCAGAGACACAGGCAGAGGGAGAAGCAGGCTCCATGCACCGGGAGCCCGACGTGGGATTCGATCCCGGGTCTCCAGGATCGCGCCCTGGGCCAAAGGCAGGCGCCAAACCGCTGCGCCACCCAGGGATCCCTCTGGTTTTTATTGTAATCCCGAAAGATGAAGTGACTTCACAACATCAAATGTCTAGCTCATGGCAGACCAATCTCAGAGATTTGGGACACAGTCAGAACTTCCTGCGTTTCTATAACAACCAGATAGAATAAACCTTGACTTCTCTATAAACTTTATTCAACTACAGAAACAGCAGGACAGAGAAAATTATTATTTCTCCCATCTGGAAGAAGCATGGCAATTAGGATTTCTGGGCCTCCATCCATTCTTCATAAAGGGATGATGGGGGAACAATATGATAAATAAAAGATATTATCAAATTTTCATCAGTATCATGGTTAACTTTTGCTGGAAGTTAACAGCTTGGCATTGCTTAGCACACTCCCGAGAAGCTGTTTTGTTCTCTTGGCTAATCAACCCAAAAATGGTTTTAAAAGCTTGGAGTGTAGTCTGGACCCAAGATGGCTAAAGTAGGCTGGAGATTAAGGCACAAATCCAATTTTACTTTTCTATTAAAAATAATATTTTCATTAAAACATTATGGACTCTAAGGGGCATATTAGTTTTGCTGCTGACCAGTAGTGTGACCTTGGAGAAATGACTCGTTGCATTAAAGCCTCCTGCTCAGTGTAAAATGCACAACACCCACCTCCCAGAATTAGGAGAGAATCTGGGTAGCTGAGGAAGTGGTGTGGAAAGTGTGCTCGGGAAGCCCGCAGATGTCCTGGCTATGATTGCCTCGGGTTGCCAGAAGCTAGTGTGAATTCTCAGCCTCTGGGAGATGGGGTAGAGAGTCTTTGAGGGGCCTCTGTGAGTTTGTAACTCTAAGGAGGAGGGACCTGCATTGCTCAGACAACAGGGAGGAAGGTACTGGTTTGCTTGCACAGCCTGGGTACCCAGATCCTTGTGGCTGTTCTCTGAGAGTCCACACTGAAGAATGTTATCAGAAAGATGGAGATCACTCCAATCAAGATCCTCAATCAGGAAAAGGAATAGAGAACTTGATGGCAGTCAGGGGAGTTGGGCCTGATGGCCTGGTCAACATGGGGATGGAGGATGTATTAGTCATGGTTCTCCATAAAAGCAGAACAAATTGGATACATGAATATATGGAAGAGGATTTATTTTCAAGAATTTTTTCACATGATTATGGGGCTGACAAGCCCCATAATCTGCAGGGTGGAATGTCAGGCTAAGACCTAGGGAAGAGCTGATGTTGCAGTTTGAGTCCAAAAGCTGTCTGCTGACACAATTCCCTCTCTTGCTTGGGGGAGGTCAGTCTTTTGTTCTACCCAGGCCTTCAACTATTGGAGGAGGCCCACCCAAGTTTTGGAGGATAATCCTCCTTATGCAAAGTCCCACCCTGTTAAATGTTCATCTCATCCAAAAACACTTTCACAGAAACATCCAGAACAACGTTTAACCAAATATCAGCACTACAGCCCAGCTAAGTTGACACATAAAGTTAGCCAGTACAGATGGTTAAGGTTAGCCGGAGAGAGAGCTGGTTTGGGCAGAAGTCAGGACCTATTCTGAAAATCCTTCTAGACCCAGTCACCCCTGCGGTTATGTCCGGGGGAGCAATGGCTGAGCCTGGGAATGTGGGAACATGAATCACAAGACCTGTATTGTTGGTGCTGACAGTGGGGCACGTGAAAGCCCCGACCAGGGGGAGCTTGCCAGCGGCAGGGGTAAGGGTCCTTACCCAAGCTGCACCAAGCCTGGCTTCAACAGTGACGTCTTGTGGCCACGAGGAGCAATGACAGTGGTGGATAGATGGACTCGGCTCCTCCAAAGAAACCTCAGAGGCAGCAGTGACCCATCCCAGACTGAGGATGCCTCCCCAGGATCCAAATGGTTGTGGAGTGGTGAGCGGGGTAGGTTCAGGGGTGCCTGAAGGGGTTCTCAAGACCGAGACATGCAGTTTCTGCTACCAAGCACAGAATTCCTCAGTGATTCGCTGGAAAAGCAGAGGGTGGGCTACCCGCCCCGAGCTGCTGAAGCAGAGCATGCAGGCCGCCTTGTCAGATGAGTGAATGGTTGCCTTGTGCCTTACTGCCGACACACGCAGGATTGGGGAGCCCCACACGTGTTCCCACACTTTAGCTGACATGCAATTTCTCACGGTTTCCCTTCTGGTGTTTTCCATGAGGCGGCTTCACTCTGAGTCTTGTGTCACATCCTCGAGCAAGTGCCCACATGTTCAGAGGCATGGGAGCACTCTTGCACTGGAGTGGAAGGTAGGTATCCCCAGAGTGCGTGGAGGGGGTATGCTTCCCGGGGGGTGGGTGGGTAGGACAATGACACTTGTCAAGGGGTGGGGTGCTTTACCTCTGGCATGTCTTATCTCCTCAAACTTCCCTGGCATTTGGGGTGGGGCACTCAATGCCCCTATGTTATGTCTGGGGAAACTGAGGCACAGACAGTAACTTACCTGTGGTCCCAAGCCCACAGGTTGCAGAAGCCAGGAAAGGAGATGGTGTCCCTGACCCACACTCCCAGAGACAGACGGATTCTGCACAGACTTTCTTAGGAAGCACGAGAATGCTCCCTCTCCCGCACCCCCAGAACTCCCTGGCACGCAGACAGTCTTTTTTCCACCACAACAAATTGCTTTCAGGATTTTTTCTCTGAGGCCAGTGGAGGAACATGGGTACGATCGTTTTTCATGGCTCAGTTACCCGGCAATCTGCAATTACAAGATGGTGGGAAAGTCTCCTCTTACTCTGTGGTGACTTGGAGCACATCCTGGGCATCTCTCTGAGGACCAGGCTTAGCAGCAAGAGTGGGCTTTACCCATCTCCACCTCAGGGCCACAGACCCACCCAGTGGAATATACCAGAGGGCCTCCTCACACAGAATCACACAAAAACAGCAAAACCACTTAGTCTGTTTGGGAAAGGAAATACCGTACAATTTTGGGTAGGTTCCTTGTATTAAGAGCACTCAACTGCTTCCTACCCATCAATAAAATATTATTTTAAAGATATTTCTCCCTTCAAATAAAAGTCTTATTCTTCACAAAGTAATGCTTACACAGGCTTTGGATTTAGAGATTCTTGAGATGGAAGGTTGACACTCGCACTGTGCAATATTGGGCAGGTCGCTTAACCTCTCTGAGCTGGGCCTCTGTTTCCTCCTCAGCCCTGGAAGGGGCCCTGATACTGTCTGCACTCAGTCGCTGTGGGGGTCTGTCGCATTCATGGGGGTGACATTGTGAAGAGCTGAACTCACGTGGAATATCGTTATTTTTTTTCATGGTTACAGCATTCATGGGGGTGACTCAGCCAGGAACTGGCTGAGTAGGTCACAAACTTCATGACCTGTGGGCACTCAGAATTCCCGGATAAAGGACAATCGGAGTCAATGCTGAAGGCACTGGCTTGCACTGAGCACCTGTTTCCGTTGGGGGTGCCCCAGGCTCCTGACCCCCATCCCCACTCCACCCTGGGGCAGCGTTCCAAAATCCTGTGTGGTCAGAAGGCGGGCCACAAGAAGGGGTTCACACGTGGTCTCCCGAGCCCACCTTCCTGGGGCCTGAGCCCAACCCTGCCATTTGCCAGCTGTGTGACTTGGGGAGTGGATGTTTACCTCTGGGTGCCCGGGCCATCAGGAAAATGAGGCTGGCCACAGTGAGGACGGACTGGTCCCCACGGGTTGTTGTGAGGATTAAGAGCTTCGGTCAGCAAAGCATGAGGTGCAGATCCTGGCACATCGTAAACGCTGAGCCAGCGGATTTTGCACAGGCTGCTCTGGCGGTGCTCCCTCCACGGCGTGGCTCAGAGCTCTGCTGTCACTCGATCCCTCCACAGCCCCTGCTCAGTGTCCATAGCAGGGCCAGGTCACCCTCTGTGTGACAGCTGGAAGGCAGGGTGACAGAGCCCAGCGCCTCCCCTGCTCCCTGGGCCCCTGGAGACCCCCCACCCCCCCTCACATGGCCCACAGGCTTGGCCAGGGTTCTCTGTGGGCTGGCAGGGCTGTCTTCTGGGGGATTCTGGCCCCAGTGGGGTCAGCATTCCCCCTTTTCCTGGCAGGGACAACACTCAGATATTTGGTCTGACTTGGGTTTTCCCTTATGTTGCTCAGGACTTGGGTCTTCCTGGAAGGGGAGCCCTGCCCTGCTCGTCCTGCCACTGCCTCTCCTCTGGCCCCAAATCTGGTTCCTTCTCCAAGCCTCTCAGTGTGAAACTCCACCCCTCTCTCTGGAAACAGGATTCATGCCACAGCAGGAGTCTCACCCTTGAGTTCCCTTTTGCGCCAGCCTGAGCCCAGCCGCCAGGGGATGGGTGTCGGCCTTTGGCTGAGTGGGCGCTGCTGCTTTCTCCTGAATGGCACCAATGCTGGACCAGTTCTCTGAGCCCTTGTCCGGCTGTCCTGTCTGACCCTCTGTCCTCCCTGACACTCTATATCCAACTGGTCAACGGCATCTCTCGGGTCAGTCCTCACTCAATCGTTCGACAGACATTGACTGAGTTTCTGCCGTGTGCAGAGCACCGTCCTGGGCACTGGGGGGTCGAGACACAGAGAAGCCTGCTGAGTCCATTAAGCACACTGGGTACCCCGAGTAATGGGAGCAGAGAGAGGAAGAACCTAAGGCTTGCGGAGGCTGTGATCCACGCACCCCCCCCCATGCCGAGATCACATGATGTCATCAGTGGAGCCCTGCATCCAGCCAAACTGGAGATCACATCTCTCCCCAGACTGTGGGGGGTCCATGAGGCGCAGAGCTAGGATGAGGCCCCTTCCTCAGCTTCCCAGGGGTGGGCTCGGCCGCCCCCATGGCCTGTTCCAGCCCCAGCATTCCCTGGGCCAGGATTAAATGTTAATTTATAATAGGGTCCGCTGAAGGCATCTCTGGTTGCAGGCCGCAAGGCAGATTACTCTGGAATCTCGGTGGAATGAATCAGAGGCCTGATTTTGGCAGTCGGCATGTGAGACTTACCCAGGGAAAGATGGCAATTTATGCTGTGTCGAAGAGAATGATAGTGTTCTTGTTTTACTGCCAGGAGAACCCCGTGGGGCAGGGGCCTGCGGATGGAAAACCAAAGCTGTGTCGGCTGGAAAACTTTTGTTTTTATTTATGAAACTGATTTGTATATGTTAAGGCCAATTGGTAGAAATTGGTCCATTTGCAAATTGGCAGACAGAGAAAGATCTTGATTTAGGACAAAAAGCAATGAAGCTAAAGCAATAAAAAGAGAATCACTTTCATTAGAGCAAAAAAGCAGACAACTACTCGAGCTTTTTTTCTTTTTCAGTTTTTAACGTCTCCCCTTAAGAAAAGGGTTGGAAATCGTTTCAGGGACACAATATGGTAGGATAAAGATAAACAGATGAAGAAATCAGGGAGAAAGAACAATAGAGGCAGGACAACAGAGTGAAGCCAGGGAAAAGATAACACAGAGAAGCATATGATACCCTAGGGGGCATTAAAAAAGGGTTAAATTTTATTTTTCCATTGAGGTATAGCGTCCATATATTAAGTTTAAAAATCTTGGGTGTGGAGATCCCTGGGTGGCTCAGTGGTTTGGCGCCTGCCTTTGGCCCAGGGTGTGATCCTGTAGTCCCGGGATCGAGTCCCACATCAGGCTCCCTGCATGGAGCCTGCTTCTCCCTCTGCCTGTGTCTCTGCCTCTCTTTCTCTCTCTGTCTCTCATGAATAAATAAAATCTTTAAATAAATAAATAAATAAATAAAAATCTTGGGTGTACAGCTTGGCTTGATGAGCTTTTGCTTGTGGACCTACCCAGGTACCAGCACCCAGATCAAGATGGGGAACTTGCAGCTTCAGCATCTGGTGGGCTTCCTTGTTTGGGGCTGGCCAATTTCTCCGGCTAAAATATTTGTGAGATTCAGCTGCACTGGGACAGGGGACTGTCAGGTGTCCCTCTTCACAGCCGTGTGCTATTTCCTCACAGGGATATACCGGGATGTAGTCATCCGTTCTGCTGGTGATGGATAACTGGGTCATTTCCACTCTTTGACTGTCATGCAGATAGCTGCCACCAACACTCTTGGACGTGTCCCTTGGGGGACAGAAGCACTCGCTTCTGCTGGGCAGATGCACTGGGGCGTGTGGCTGCCGGCACATAGTTTGCTTTGGTAGAAGATGCCGAGCACTTTCCCTAAGCGGTTGTACCACCCCCAGCCTTCCATCGGCAGCATGTGAGAGCTGCTTTGCGTGTTTGCCAATGTTTGGTGTTATCATTCTTTTTAATTTCAGCCATTTTTGTGGTGTTTTCTCCGTTTCAGCAATTACTTCCCCTTTGTCGGGGAAAGCATGGTGCTCCTGTGGCAGCCTCCATTCACCAGCTCTGGCCAACTAAGCCTGGGGCTAAGCCCATCAACACATCATTTTTGCCCTGGTGCTAACTGATTTGGGATGAGCCTCTTAGGTGGAACCCTATGAGTGAGTTTCTAGCCTTTTCGCTGGGAATTTGGACGGATCTGGCAAATGTTCCCCAGCTGCAAGGGAGAGCTGGTCTATGAATATAGTCAACATGGGGGCCCCAACCAAGAGGGCACCAACTGATCCCTGATTCCAGCTGTCCCCCAAATTGCATCCACTACCTTGGGCAGTATTTCCCCTTTTATTCTTAAGGCAGGTTGAACTGGGGTTTTGGTCACTTGTGCAGTTCAAATGCCCATTAAGACCAAACACATCAACATCATTGCAAATATAAGCCCTAAAAAAATTCAGGGCTTCCGCGACATGTGAATCTCTGTCCTCAGCCCCGGGGGTGCTCCTTCTCTCCACAGGGCCTCACCACGCTTTAGGTCTCCCCCTTAGGTGTCTCCCGAGGGTGGAGACCCAGCCTCACTCTGCACGGTACTCGGGCACTTCTTTCAGTTTGGTTGTTTACTGCTTATTGATGGAACCCTGCTTATTGATTGAATCACCTCTGTGATTCCCATGAGGTCAGGGACCGGCTCTGTTTTGTGCTCAGTACAGCCTGGCCCATCATGGCATCAGTCAGTATGTGTTGAATGAATGAATAAAAGGCTGTGGGATCCCTGGGTAGCGCAGCGGTTTGGCGCCTGCCTTTGGCCCAGGGCGCGATCCTGGAGACCCGGGATCAAATCCCACATCGGGCTCCCGGTGCATGGAGCCTGCTTCTCCCTCTGCCTATGTCTCTGCCTCTCTCTCTCTCTCTCTCTCTCTCTCTCTGTGACTATCATAAATAAATAAATAAATAAATAAATTAAAAAAAAAAGGCTGTGTCTTAGCCTTGGTCTGGGCTCCCATCCGCCTGGCCCTGGGTGACCTGGTTGTCTAGTCAGCTCCCCCAGCCCCCACCTGCACACGTTCATTTGGATTCTCCTGGAGGCAGAGCCTGAGACACTGGAGGGAAATCCTATCAATGAGGAAAATGTTATAAAATGGGTTAGGGCCCATGCCCCCTGGAAACTCTGGTACAGAGCATAGGCAATGCAGAGCTACCCCATCCAAGGGAGAGAGAGCTGGGGTATTTATACCCCAGCTTCCCTGAGGCACTGCTGCCTACTCCTGCTGGCCTGAGGAGGCATGAACCCCAGTGCTTGTGGCAGCCAGAGAAAGCCCTAAGGCAAGGAAAGAAGAGTGCAGGTGTTGGGAAACAGGATGGGGTGCTCCAGGGTGGTAATGGCTCCCGGATGCAGATGTGGCGGCTGTGGTGTCTGCCTCACAGTCCAAATGTGATCCAAATGTGTTCCCCACTGTCCTAAGGAAGCACCTGCTTTGCACCCAATCTAAATCTACTGCCTCTTTTGTCACTCTGTGAATTCACTTAGGTCACTTTACCAGGATGACCTTCCTGGGAGAGCAAGCCACACCTGCAGGGCGGCTGGCAGGATCACACGCCACGCCAGCGGTCAGCTCCTGGCAGCGGTCTGGGCCACAGCAAGTGTTGCCAGGGTATGCTTCCTACCTCTTGGCCCCGAGGGCCCATGCCTTCCAGCAGGATTGCACCATACTTTTTAAAATAAATTTATTTTTTATTGGTGTTCAATTTGTCAACATACAGAATAACACGCAGTGCTCATCCCGTCAAGTTGCACCATACTTTTTCTTCTCCAAGGCTGGATAGCAAAACAGAAGCTCAACCTGACAAGTCTGAAACGAGTGTTGTTTGGAATGCTGGGTGGCTCCTGGACATGTCACCTCTAGGCTCTTATAATCGTGCTCCCTGGAGAGCACACCTTTCCCACTTACGTGCACAGAGGTTGAGGGGGCACAGCAGGGGGATGGCTGGTGGCCAAGAAAGGATTAGACCATTTCTGAAAAGTCTTAAGCAAACAAATAAATAACTATTTCCTCCAAGCCACTCGATGGAGAATGTCTTCTCAGTTTAATTTCAAACAGCCCCTCTTTGTGGGCCTGGCAGCCTGAGGCCATGTGGGGCACAGGGACCCCAAACAGGCTTCCCTTTGGATCCTGGCAGAAGATGGTTTGAAACGCCTGAGGGACAGCTCCCATCTCCAGGAAGAATAAAGTTGCCACGACTCCTCCAGGGCTCAAGCCCTTTACAGTTTCAAAGCCTTTCCCCCCCATTCAGCTTCTCCTTTGATCCTGGAAACCAGCCCTACTGTGAGCTGGGCAGAGTGGCCTCATTATATCCACTTTAACAAGGGTCAAGGAGGCCCAGAGAAGGAGAGCTACCGGAGCATGGTCACACAGCAAGGCACAGCACAGCCAGAACGGGGACTCAGCATGCGGCTCTTGGAGGGGCACTTCCTCCACTGTGGCCCTCCGCACCCCAATATCAAACCCCAAAACTCCGGAAGGGCGGTGACGCCAGTCCCTTCCTGTCTTTTAAAGAGACCTCTCTTCTTGTCCCCACCCCCTTCTTTTTAGTAAGTAGAACCATTAGTTTTTATTGACGGGACTAATGCTTTTCATTTAGGGCCAATTACAATGGGAAGGGAGACGCTTAAGGGTAACTGGGTGATGAAAGGCCCCCATTACGGAACAAGCTCAGGAGCTGCTGTTTCCCATTTGTAATGCTGGTTCCACATGCGAGTCATATTTAAGCCATAAACGGTGGCGCCCAGGGAGCACTCGCGGACTGCCTTGAGAAACCCAATACTTTTATCAAATCGCCAGATGGCCCCATATTAGAGAAACCATTTATTTAATTTATTTTTTCCCCCTCCGAGCTGCTTAGATTCTCAGAAGCTGGCTTCACCTAACCCCGTAGACCTTCCAGTAGCATCTATGCTCCTGCTTGAAATAATCGTCCTTTGGGTTTTACTGGCGCCCCCGTGGCTGCTTGTAAACTCTTGCTCATTTTCCCCCTTTTTTGCAATTCTGTTCAAGAGAGGAGGAGACAAATATGTACTTGGTGCTTACCTGGTCCTAGGTGCGGGATTCCAGCCTTCATTTACCTTCAATCATTTGGTCCTTGCGGGGCTCCTTCAGAGGCACCCATTTCACAGATGAGAAGATGGAGGCTGGCAGTGACACCCCGACCCCCACCCCCAGAGCTTGACAGGAAGTGCATGGAGAGAAGGGATGTCAGCTCACGGTTGTCTGCCTCTTTTCAGGGCTGCAAATAACTTGGAATCTACACTAAAAATTCCTAATAGTCTAATATATTGTATATTTACATTGTATTTTTTTCCCCCTTAAACCAGAGACTTGGCAAGACCCGTGATTATGTAGAGGAGCCCCAGATGATTATGGTGTGGTGTCTGGGCTTTGCGGAAGGTTTTGGCATTTGTGGCCGCCTTTTTTTTCCCTTCTTCTTCTTCTTAAGGTTTGTGAAAGTAAACTGGCGCTTGCCCTAAGGGGGCTGAGCAAGTGGGGGCTGGAGCTGGCCTGGGCACTGAACAATGCGGCTGGAGTCCTGGGAGGGGGGGCAAATGTAAACAGAGAACCAGGAGCATAAACAGCAAATCAGCCCAGGACAGAGACTTGAGGGATGGGCAGGAAGGGAATTCTAGCTGGGGTGGGTGGAAAATGAAGAAGGAGGTCGGAATCTGCTTTGAATTCTGCAGGCAGATTGGCTTCAGGGGTCCGGGATGGGGGTGGGGGTGGGGGTGGGAAAGTCCAGAGTGTGGGGGAGAAAGTCTCCTGCTGGAGATGTCACTCCCAAGAGGAGCGGAGAGTCCACACGCGGTGTGGGGAAGCACCCAGGCTGGGCTGAGGAGGGGCAGGGATGGACACCAATCTGGGGGAGCGAGTGCAGATGCAGAATGGAATAAATTCATTCCCGGTCACGGGGGCTGGATGAGAGCATCCCACAGTGGGTTCCCATCTCACTGGCACCCAACCCTCTTCAGTAGTGGAATCGGCCTCATTTTACAGACGAGTTAGTTGAGGTTCTGGGAAGCTAAGTCATTGACCAATACTCTCTAGTAAGTGGGAGGCTGAACCTCATAGATTCCAGAACCCAGCCCTCATCGCTGCACACAGCTGTCTTAGCGAGAAGCACAGAAGGAGGAGAAGGCACAGAAGAAAGAAGGGTCAACTCAGCTTGAAGAGGTCAAGGAAGGCTCCCAGGAGGTAGTGGTATGGCACCCATGCATTGGCAGATGAATTCACCCAACAGAGGGGAGGAGAGGGCATTCCAGGCAGAGGGAATGGCTCGGGCAAAGGGGTGGAGGCTTAGCTGTGTGTTTGGGAACCTGAGCAGAGTTTGGTGAGGCTGAGGCAGTGGAAGTTTCGGGGAGCGGAGCAGGCAGGGGAACCCCAAGCAGCTCTGCCAGTCACTGAGGCTGGGCTATGTGAAGTCCTGATTTTATTTTGAACGTGTGTTTTGCCAGTGAAGTCTGACGGGAGAATGGAGCATGCGCAGGAACCGACATGTACAGTAAGTGTTTTCTGCTGTTCTTTGCTGCCCCCTTTGCATATAGCACCCCCACATTGCAGTAGTCCAGAATTCCGATGGACGCACCTGCGTGCAAGGTCTGTGACGACTCAAAGCAAGGACAAGGTAACCTTATCACATCTACGGACAGACTTAGGGGGAGTACTGATAGCTCCAAGGAGCCACTTTTTTTTTTTCCCAACCAGAACTTGCTTCATTTAAAAAATAATTTTTTTAAAGAATTTATTTATTCATGAGAGACACACGGAGAGAGGCAAAGACACACAGGCAGAGGGAGAAGCAGGCTCCATGCAGGGAGCCCGACGTGGGACTTGTCCCCAGGAGCCCGGGGATCATGCCCTGGGCGGAAGGGAAGGCAGACACTCAACCACTGAATCACCCAAGGGCCCCCAGAACTTGTTTCAAATGCAGAAAGAAGACACTGGCATTCTGAGAAATACAAACAACTTGCGACATCCTTTCCTACTCATGTCGCTTCCCCAGATTGGCCAAATGCTGCTGCTGGAAGCGATGGCATTGAAGGAAAAGGAAAGCCAGGCCAACCCATGGTTCTTTATCCATGTACTACTCCTTCTTTATTGGTGAGCAAGCGGAAGTCAGAAAGTGGCAGCAGAACGTGTGTGTGTCAGGAAGTGAAGTAAAAACAGCCGAGTTGGGGCAGCCCGGGTGACTCAGGAGTTGAGCACCTGCCTTCGGCCCAGGGCATGACCCGGGATCCCAGAATCGAGTCCCGCGTCGGGCTCCCTGCATGGAGCCTGCTTCTCCCTCTGCCTGTGTCTCTGCCTCTCTGTGTGTGTGTCTCTCACGAATCAATAAACAAAATCTTTTTAAGAAATTGGAAACAGCCGACTAATTCTGTGCAATGCTCCCACTGCCCTGATAAGAGCGGAATACGCGTGCACGAGCTATGAGATACACGAGTGTGTAGCTCCCGCAATTTCATCTAGCAGTGAAGTGCTTCTACCTGCATTTAAAACTGACATTGCACACCTTGAAGATGAAGGGCACAACTTCCGCTAATAACATACAATTCTTTAAAGCCTTTTTTTTTTTAACTTAGAATGTCATAAACAGAAAATTAAACAACAACAATAACAGCAACAAAAAACCACTACGGCCAGCCGAGAGCGAGCCTGGAAGAACAAGAAAAGCTTTTCTATTTCGGTACCGTGCACGGGGACCGGGAGAGCGCGCCCCGCGCGAGGTGCCGCCTCTCTGCTCAGTTCTCCCCACTGGAAAATGAGTCAAACATCACTTCGTGCAGGTCCCGTGAGGCCGGCTCCGCAAGGCAGCACATGGCAAAGGAACGGACAACCCACACTCGAGGAGCTACGACGTCCAAGCGCCTCTGACGGCACGCACGACGTGCGCAGGCGCGGACGGCATCGGCCCTCTACTTCCGGAAAACGCTCCAGGCCCCTCGCGAGGGCTTCCTGGAGGCAGCCATTTTCCCTCATGACTCCTCCCCCCCACCCAGCCGGTTGGTTGTTGATTGGTCTACACCTGTCCCGTGACCAGGCTCAGCCAATCAGCTGCTGAAACCGGGCTTTCTTGAACGACACGTGGCCGCTGTTGCCTGTGGTTTCTAGTTCAAGAGGCAAAACCCGGAAGGCGTCAGAGGCACTTCCGGTCTCTAGTGGGAGCTTTCGCTAGGGCCTAGAGGAGGGGGTCGGAGCTTGCAGGATGCTCCCAGCCCTGGCTGCCCTGCCCGTGGAGGTTGCCAGTGTTTCTGTTGGCTTTCACGAGGCAGCACAGTTCTTTTGTTCTTTCTTTCTTTCTTTTTTTTTTTTTTTTAATTTCCAGGCTTTTCATTAAAAATGGTTCATGGGGATCCCTGGGTGGCTCAGCGGTTTGGCGCCTGCCTTCAGCCCAGGGCATGATCCTCGAGACCCAGGATCGAGTCCCACGTCGGGCGCCTTGCATGGAGCCTGCTTCTCCCTATGCCTGTCTCTCTCTCTCTCTCATGAATAAATGAATAAAATCTTAAAAAAAAATGGTTCATGGGTGTCTGCTGCTTCTGATGCAAAGAATGCCCCTTAATTTCTTTAATAAAATGTCCCTCCTACGCCCTGGCGAAGACTTGGGGCAGCTTCCAGCCCACACGAGGGTGGGCGTGCAGTCAGCTCTGTGCTCTGCCTCGGATGCTCTGGGGGTGCCGGGTGCCCCTCGGTGTGGCAGGCGGGCTTGGACCTGAGGGGTCCTCTTCGTGCATATGCTCCGGAGAGAGCAGCACGGATTTACTGACTTTTTTTTTTTACAGGAGAGGCTTGGGGGACCAAGCAGCGGGGTAGCTCCTCGGTCAGTGCCCTCCCCGCCCCCTCGGCCCCTCGTCTTCTGTCTTAACCACCAAAGGTCTCTAATTCACCGCAGAGACTAGGACACGGCATGAATGGCCCTAAATTAGAAGGGACCTAGTGTTCCCTCTGGGGAAGCTTATAGGTTGGTAAGGGAAAAAGCAAACCAACCCACAATTCACTTAATTAGTTAAGCACATGGTGGGTCTGTATGTAAACATTCATTCATTCATCTGTCTGACGATTATTTATGCTTCCGTAGGATCCAGACACTTCTGGGGTTCAGGGTACAGGGGTGAAAACGTTAAACAATGTCCCTATCCCCACGAATGGAGATTAACACGGAAAGATGAACCATCAAAACCAATGTTCACACATTCATCAGGGGCTTTTGATTCGAAATACTTTCACAGTGATTTCCTAAATCTGGCCCTTGCAAGAGCCTCCTGGGGCAAGTACTATACCCTCCATTTTACAGGTGATAAAACTCCAGGTTGTTAAGTAATTGGCTCAAGGGGATTCATATTTACCTTGGATTCAAACCTGATACTGCTCCCAAATATATATTTTTTTCTACTAGTATATATATATATATAATTTATTTATTTTTATATAAATTTATTTATTTATTTATTTTTCTACTAGCATATATATATTTATTTATTTACTTATTCATTTAGCAGGGCTAGCCATTGGGACAGACGGAGATATCTGCTTGGGGAAACAATAAAAATATTTTTGCTCCTTGAAAGCAAACAAGAGTGGCATGAGTCAAATGTCTCCCTCTCCCCTTCACCCCCCTACATATCCATATACACATGCTGTACTTCCAATCTTCAACCACAGTTGCAATGTCTGTACCTCACAACTGCAGGTAGCTGCCAGCTTGCAGCTCTGAGATGATGAGCAAGAGGATGAAAAGTCAATAAGCTGAGAATAGCAGTAAAGAAAGGTTGAGAGAACCTGGATTCTTGATAACTACTTTGAGTTGCTATAGCAATCCAGAACTGTTTCCTCCAGACTTAATATTATGGGAGATTATTAAAGGTCCCTATTGCTTAACCCAATATAGATGTTCTATTATTTGGAACCCAACACATTTATAACTGATCCAAACTGCCAGAATTTGAATGTAGGAAGGAAGCTCATCATGTCCATCTTGTTTCTGGATTACAATTTCTGGTACCCCCTGAATCCATATGGCACCTTTGGCAAGTTTCTTATATTTGCCTGTTTTCTTACCTGTATGATGTTGGTAATAGCTGTACCTACCATATAAGGTAGGTAGGACTGGGTAATTTAATACATGAGAAACTTTTAGAATATCTAAGTAAACTAGGAAGATAGATTGGACTGCCCTCAGGCTGATAAAGTGCATCAATGAAAAGCTTGTAGCTAGCCTCATACTTAATGGAGAAATAACAAATGCTTTTCCTCTAAGATCAGGAAAAAGACAAGGATGACCATTGTTACAGCTTCTATTCATCATCATATGATAGATTTTAGCTACTGCAATAAAGCAAGAAAGAGAAAAGAAAGGCATTCAGATTAGAAAGGAAGGAATAAAATCATCTTTTTTTTTTTAAAGATTTTATTTGTGGGGCACCTGGGTGGCTGACTCAGTAGTTGGGCATCTGCCTTTGGCTCAGGTCATGGTCCTGGGGTCCTGGGATTGAGTCCTGCATCAGGCTCCTCACAGGGAGCCTGCTTCTCCCTCTGCCTATGTCTCTGCCTCACTGTGTTTCTTATGAATAATGAGATGTTGGTAATCTCTGGGCTATCTCACACATTCACTCCCTTGTCAAGTCTGAAAGTGACTTCTACTTTCCTGTTAAAACCTGACAATTTCTAAGGCTTTTTCCAGACTAAGAAAAAATTCACGAGTTTAATAGTTTTATTTTTATTTCTATACCCAGTGTGGGGCTTGAACTCACAACTTAGATCAAGAGTCATGGGCTCCACCAACTCAGTCAGCCAGGTGCCACAGTAAAATTGTCTTTATTTTCAGACAATAGCATCATCTATGCAGAAAACCCTATGGAATCTACAGAAAAGCTACTACAGCTAATAAGTGAGTTTCACAAGTTTTCATATTACAAGATCAATTCATATCAACACATTGTATCTCTATATAGTAGCAATGAACAATCAGAAATTGAAATTTATTTAGTTATTTTTAAAAAGATTTTATTTGTTTATTCATGAGAGACACACACACACACAGAGAGAGTCAGAGACACAGGCAGAGAGAGAAGCAGGCTCCATGCAGGGAGCCTGACACAGGACTCGATCCCAGGTCTCCAGGATCAGACCCTGGGCTGAAGGCGGCGCTAAACCACTGAGCCATCCAGGCTGCCCCAGAAATTGAAATTTAAAAAGAGTACATGAATCAGCAAACTTTCTCTGTAAAGGGTTAGATAATAGCATTTTTAAGTTTGTAGCTACATACAGTCTGTCACAACTCCTCAGCTCTGCTGTTACAGGGCAAAAGCAACCAGGGACAATATGTACATGAATGGGCATGGCTGTGTTCCAATAAAAGTCATGACAAAACAGGCAGTGGATGAGATTTAGCCCATTGGTCAACCCTTGCCATATACAATAGGATAACCAATATAAAAATTCCTAGGGATACAACTGACAAAATATATGCAAGACCTATACATTTAAAAACCACAAAATATTGTTAAGAGAAATTTAGAAACATAAAAATACATAGGGAGCTATACTGTGTCTGGATTGGCAGGCTCAATATTGCTAAAATGTTAGTTCTTGCCAGATTAACCTATAGATCCAGTGTAATCCCAGGCAAAACCACAGGAGACTTTTTTGGTAGAAGTTGACAAATTGATTCAAAAATTCATATGGAATTGCTAAGGACCTCGACTAGCCCAAACAACTTTCAAAAGGAAGTTGGAGGACCTATAGTACTTGATTTTCAGAATTATTATAAAGCTACATTAACAAGTATGTACTATTGGCATAAAAATAGACAAGTAGATTTTGAAAAAGCCAACAATAGAGTCTGAAGTCCAGAAATAGACTCACCATACTACCCATATACACAGTTGAATTTTAACAAAAGAGTAAAAAAGTAATTCAGTTTCACCAAATAAGGCTGGGACAATGGAATATCCAGATGCAAAAGCCTGAGCTTCAATCCTGAGTTGCACCACATAGAAAATTTAACTCATAGACCTAAATGTAAAACCTAAAACTCCGAAACTTCTAGAGCAAAACATCATGGAAAATCTTTGTGGCCTTGACCTAGGCAAAGATTTCCTAACTATAACACCAAAAGCACAGTATATATAAGAACAATTAATGAATTGTACTACATTAAAATTGACAACTCTTGTTTTCAAACAATGTTGTTAATAGATTAAAAGGGCAAGCCACAGAGTGAAAGAAAATATTTGTAAACCACATATTGGTAAGGATCTTGTATTTAGAATATATGAAGAATGCTCAAAGATTGGTGAGAAAACAACTTAAAAATTAGGTAGAATGGTTGAACAGACACTTAAAGAAAATATATGGAAAGTAAATGTATTAAAAAATGAGCCCCAACCAGCCTGGGTGGCTCAGCGGTTTAGGGCTGCCTTCAGCCCAGGATGTAATCCTGGAGACTCGGGATCAAGTCCCACGTCGGGTTCCCTGTATGGAGCCTGCTTCTCCCTCTGCCTGTGTCTCTGTCTCTGTCTCTCTCTGTGTGTCTCTCATTAATAAATAAATAAAATCTTTAAAAAGTGAGGCTCATGATTAATCATTAAAGAAACACAAAATTACAACCACAATGATACATGACCACATGCCCACTGAAAAGATGAACCACACCAAGTGCTGGCAAGGATGGAAAGCAGCTGGCACTTCACACACTAGTGGGTAGGACTGTGAAGGGGGACAACTGCTCTGGAAAACAATCCAGCAATTTCTTAAAAAGTTAGACACACACCTGGCATATTACTTGCCCATTCTACTCCTAGATATTCACCCAAGAGAGATGAGGGCATATTTCCACATAAACACTTGTATACAATTGTTCATAGCAGCTTTACTTGTAACAGCCAGAAACTGGAAACAATGTAAATATCCATCAACAGGTGAAAGCATAAACAGATTGTGGTATATCCATACAGTGGAATGTAGTCAGCTATAAGAAGGAACGCACTATTGATGAATGCAGCAACGTAGATGAATCTCAAAAGCATTTAACTGAAATAAAAGTCTGCCTAAAAGGAGTACACATATGATTTCATTGATATGGAATCCCAGAAAATGCACTCTAACCTATAGTGACAAAAAGCAGTTGTCTGAGTTGGGGGTGGAGAGAACAGGAGGGGTACAAGGAAATCTGGAGGGTCTTGGATATGTTTACTCCCTTGATTATGGGGATAATTTCGCAGGTATAAGAATATGTCAAAATCAAATTGTACACTTGAAATCTGTGCACCTTATTACATGTCAATTTTATCACAATAAAGACAAACCTAGCACAATGCTAAGCACAGTGAATGTCAATTCTCACTAATATTTTTCCTGAAGTGGTAACTGAAGCCCAGAGATAGAAAGTGACTTCATCCCACACCTATCCTTCTGTTTGTTCCTTCATCCAGCCTCCCTGTCCTCCTCTTCTCCCCCTATCAATATTTATTTCACACATTCTATGTCCCAGGCACTAGGGTAGGGTCCTGGGATACAAGGATGAATGGCACTCCGTCTCTTGCCCATCCGGAGCCCACAGTAGCCACAAGTTAGTTATCCTAAATGATAGGCCATCGTGGCTTCAGATCGGATACATGCCCATTGGGGGTCCGTTTTCATTCAGACTCATTCCTCACCCATCCCTGCTCTGGTCTGCATCACTATGGGATGATTCCACGGGAAGCAATTCCCAGGGCCCCCATCAGCTGGATTCTGGCTGGGTTCATGAATGGAAGTCTCTGGAGGGAGTCTTGAGGGCAGATGTGGAGAGGGAGGTTGATGCAGAGTATCTTTTCTTCCCTCTCTGCCTCTTGCATCTTCAAAAGCAGCCTTGCCTCCTGCATGACTCAGTTTCCACCATGTGATTGGCTCCAGCCCACTGTGGCTCTGGCCCCATTAGGTATTCCTGCTCCTACCCCCACTCCATTAGCACCCCCAGTTTGTCCTCCAACCTAGGGATGCCAGCTGCTCCTGCTGTTGGTAATCTCTGGGCTACCTCACACATTCACTCCCTTGTCAAGTCTGAAAGTGACTTCTACTTTTCTGTTAAAACTTGACAAACAATTTCTAAGGCTTCTTCCAGATTAAGAAAAAAAATCATGAGTTTGATAGTGGAATTTCAGACATGGGAACAGGCAGTGAGGGAAGTATGTGGAGGACACGATAGCCTTCTGGAAGTCTCTCCGAGTTCATCGCAAAGACAGCTGTGTTCCTCCATCCAGGACCCATGAGACTGTGTACATGGGGACCAATTCCAGCCCCCAGTCTGAGGTTCAGGGGAGTATTTGGCACGAAGCTCAGACGTGTTTCCATTTAGAGTCCAACACAGATCAAAGTGATGTGGCCGCACCATGCTTTGTCGGCTCAGTTAAAGGGATCCAAGGTACTTTGGAAGGACATACTTGGTCTGGCCAGACTGCTGTCAGCATCAGCTGGGAATTTCAATGGGAACAGCTGCCACGTCTGTGTACACACATGTGTCTGTGGGCACGTATGTGTATCCTCAACTCTGGCATCCTCTTGTGCCTGTTAAACTCTCCTGCCTCTGGGATGCCAAAATCTCAGCCTCCATGGAATGTTCTGCTTCTTCACTCCCCAGGAAAGTTGTTCCTAAATCAATGATGCCTTTAATCATTGATGTTGTCTTTGAATTGACGAAACACAGATTCCCCCTCCCCCAGAACACCACCCAGTTAGTGCTTCCCTAGAAAGATGCTTCGTGTTTTTTTAAAACCCAAATTTCATAGACTATCTATGTCTCACAATACTTCCCTTTTGTTTTTTTGGTCTGGTGTTTATAGAAGAAAAAATTATATTTACAATTCAAATAACATAACATTTTTCCTAAATAAAATGATGAGTGGAAAAGTTTCCAATTACATCCCAATAAAATCCACAGCATGTCAGAATCACACGTACATATCAACAAAAAGAGAGTATATTTCAAATAATGCTGATGCTAAAAGAGGCCTTCTAGATTCTTCTCATGGTGAGCCATTCTGTATCATTGTGTGCTTGCCTGCAGTGCTGCTAGGATCATGTTCTTGTTTTTGACTAGAGTTGAACAATATGGACCCTCAAAAGTTGCAAATGGTGGCAAGAAAAGTGATGATGGTGGAAGAAAAGATGCTGTCATGCAGAAAGTGTATCAGCCAGCTATGGCTGTGTAATAAATTGCCTACAAGTTGCTGGTGACAAATAGCTGTCTTGCACCTGCAGGGTGACTGGAGGCTGGTTGAACAGGGCTGGGCTCTGCTGGATGTTCTAGGATGCTGTTGGCATTTAGTGAGATGGGGAAGACAATAGAAATAACAGATTTGAGGGGAAGGGAAGCCTTGGTGGTTGGAGTAAGTGCTTGTTAAGTTTGAGAGAGGTATTAGACAGCCAAATAGAGGCGTCAAGTAGCCTGAACCTCAGAGGAGAGTACACACCTGAAGATACCAGTTTGGGGAGCATCTGCTGGTAGTTAAAGCATGAGAAGGAGTGAAGTCAGTAAGGGATTACAGACAAGAAGAGAAGATACTGGAGCACACCCAAAACCAAGAGAAAGGGGCGCAATGTTGAGTTTGTGAGTTCACCAAGGATCACTGGCTCCTGAGAAATTGAGGGCAAGGAGAAGCAGTGGAATCAACACCCCTCACTTGACTTCAGAGTGGTGGTCCAAGGCCTGTAAAAGAGCCTGGACACGTGTTTTGTCAAACTACACAGTGTTTTCTGAAGAATCTGAATTAATCACCGTCACTGAAAAATGGAATAATTCAAGGAAAAAGTCTAGAAAAAAAATTGAAGTTTTACTGAAAGGTCTGGACTTTCAGCTTCCCTTGACAGATTAAAACCTCTGGGCATATGAAGCCTGCATTTCTGCCTAACACCACTGAGGCAGAGCTGAGAATGGTTGCCTTGGAGACAGGCTTGGGCACTCCACTCCACTCCAGTCCCCATCACTCCCTACTGTCTTATGCAGACCCCACTTGGCTCACTTATATTTCTGACATAATCCCTAGGGGCCTTGAGTCTGTAACTCTCTTAGCTGGGTCTATGGGCATTCTTCACGAATTCATACCTCATGGCCCCAGGGTTCCTGTCCTCGGAGAAGACTTGGAGCTTCAGGAACCTGCTCCATCCACTGCCTCAGAACCTGTTGGGAGGTTGCACTCCCTGGATACCATCTTTGATGGTTTGGAGCATGAGTTTATCATTGAGGACCTAGAGTGCAGGCCTATGTAGAATATTTTATGTGAAAAGTGGGGAGCTTTACTTCTTGGCTGCAAGTGGGTTAGACCAAAGCCAAATCTCGAGTTTGTGTTATGGCCTAAACTCCCCTCTAAGTCTTTAGGGAATGAAGAAGGGACAGAGTGAGGGGGAAGAGGACAGCATTGCCTTGTAGTCCCCAGGCTCCTCAGGCCTTACCCCAGGGAATGGGTCTGCCCTGGGCACATCAGGGTCTTGAAGGACCATACCGGGGAAATGGCAAGGCAAACATTTTTCCCAAGTGCTGTCCTCAGGGCCCCCGGGGAATTTTAAATGGCTCTGGGTTGGTGTACTTGGCATAGCTCACTGCACTAAATACAAAGCAGATTCTAGCAGCTGCAGCTACAGAGCTGGTTCTGGGTCCCAGGCCTGGCGTGTCAGCAGGAGCAGAAGCTGCCGTCCAGCTTGTGTTGGACAAATAAGGAACCCACAGGAGAAAGGGCAGTGCAGGGGGTCACAGCCTTCAGGGACCACACCCATGTGGGCTGAGAAGTCACAGCCCTGCAGTCACAGGTGGGTCACTTTGCTTTCTTGCACCTCCAACTTTCTCATCCCTGAAATAGGAGAGAAGTTGCAGTTGGTAATAACAAATGACAGGGGACTGAAGGAAGCTGTTTTGGAAGGATTCCCACCTTAGCGCTCAACACAGCCTTGTGAGACAGTGTGAGGAGTATTTAGGAGGGATTTGCACCGGACCGCATGAGTCTGAAGGCTGCCTCTGCCACTTATAGGCTGCATGGACTTGGGCAAGTAATTTAACCTCTCTGTGCCTCAGTCTCTTCATCTGTAAAATGGGAATGGTAATAGTCCCAACCTTATAATCATTGGGATGGTGACAATCTTGCCTTATAGATTGGTAGTGGGGATCAGTAATGGAAAGAGTAATAGAACACGTTCTGTTCCAGGTGTCCCCCCATCTTCTGTCCCTCTAAAATGAGGGCTCCATGAGGATCAGGCCAGACTTTGAATCCCTGGCACTAGAGTAGCGCCTGGCACAGCATAGGCCATCTGTAAATGTTGGCTGATGCGTGAATGAGCATGAATGAATGAAGACCTTCAGTTCCTTAACAGTACTGACATTCTAGACTGAATTTCCTCTCCTGCTCTATTCTGAACTTGATTTTTGGACTTCAGGCTCCTGATTACTACCCCCAGGAGACAGCAAAGGGACTTTCTCTCTGAACGGAACTATGCCCCAAAGTTCAGGCTGCTCTGGGGGCATCCACTCTGATGGTAGGGACCTGGCTGTGAGGAGTGAGTTGGCTGAGGCTTTGGGGTGCTATCACCTTTAGGATCTGCCCAGCTTCCTTCACAGCCACGGTCCCCGACTCCAGGCAGTGAACACACATCAGGGCAGCAGGGCCTGGGGCGGGGGGGACAAGAGCCGGCCATTCCTGCCCAGTGCTTCAGATACAGAGTGATGGTAAACAAACAGGACAGAACGACATGGTGTCATGGGCAGCTCATTAGTCCACAGTAACATTTACTCATGAGGCCACACAGTGAGGACGAGGAAGTGGTTTCAAATAAGTTCTACCTGACGCTTGCTCTGTTTGCCTCCAAAGCTGATTTATTTCTGATTTCTGAAGCCCACTTAGATTCACAGTAATGAAAGTAATCCTCACTCACAGACTAGTTGCAGTGGCAACGCTTGTCAAACGCCTCCTCTGCTGGCCTCTGTTCTCCCGTCATTCATCAGCCGAAGGAGGAAGGACAGAGAGCACCCTCCACGCCTAACTCCCCCTTTAATTTTCTTAAGTCTGAACAAAAGCGAGTTAACTGGCCGTCCAAGTTATAACACATTCGTGGTGGCCTCCAGAGTGCTAAAATCTGGTTCTCCATCTTATTTGAGTCTGTGTTTTTTTTTATTACATTTCCATAATAGTTAACAACTGTATTAAAGCATTGGAATATGAAACATGCATCTGAAACATTCCTTAAAAAAACACTTTAAAAATCATGGGGTGAGATTTTACTAGGGTCCTTCCCCACTCGGACAGGCTCCTGGTCAGGGGACTAGTTATTTATTGCCATAATTGGGCAGAATAACCCGCCATTCCAACACCCGTCAGCATTTCTTTCCGTCATAAGTGGCTTGGGGATCAAGCAGGGCTCAGCCGGGTGCTTCTTCTGGTCTCTGTTGGTGGCGTCTCATCCTGCCCCAGGCTAGCCCGGTGTGCTCTCCCAGCAAAGGCAGAGGGAGGAGCACAGGAGGGAAACACACCCGCACTTCATCAAGCTTGTGCATGCATCACATCCAGGCACATCCCTCGGGCTAACGCATGTCACGTGGATGAACTCAGGGGTAGGGAGAGGAACTGTGAAGTCACGTGGCAAAGAAGATGGGGAGGGGAGGAAAATTAGGACCATTGGTGCAATCTTGCACCATATTTCTCTTCTCGTGTTCCTGCCTTGACTCATGGAAGGAGGGAAGTTCAGCTACTCCTTGCAGGGTCTTGGGGATCATGGGGAAGGAGCTTTTGCTCTTCTCTCCACGCTTTACAGGTTAAGTACCCCTTAGCTGCCCTTTCACAACACAAGCCTGCTGAGAGCTGCTCACCCGTGGAGCCTGAGATGATGGCTGGGGTTGCCATACCTCAGATGAAGTGGGGCTCCACCTCCTCGGTCTTGGGGCTCCACCTCCTCAGTCTGGGGCTCTAGCTCTCTGACAGTGTCCACCCTTGTGCAAAGTGAATTCATCACACACTTCCTATCTCCAGAAGGGAGTGCCAAGGGTCTTCCCATCCTATTGAATGGTCGTCCCACACCCTCCAGCATCCCAGCCTGCAACGCAGTGAGACCACTGGGAGCCTTTGCTTCAGATCTCAACGCTTGTTCTATGACCCGGGTTCCTAGGGGATCTTGTATTCTCGGTCCTAAGGCCACACCTCTAGTGGAAATTGGCCCGGTTTTGTGTTCATCTCCTACGCTAACTTGTAATAATCCCATGAGTGTCAGTGAGAAGGAAGCACCAGGCATGTCCAAGACAGGTTTCTCAAATTCCCCCAAACTGGTCAATAAGGAGAATGCCCACTCCTCTGAGCCCTGTTTCCTCATCCCTGTGATAATGGTTATGTGGTCAGGAGCCCTGGCTGAGCTGTGGATGAGCCATCCAAGGGCACCATGCCATGCTTCTGCCACCAGTCCCTGGCCAGAGGAGGGCAGGGCTCGCGGAGCCGTGGGAAACACTCTGATGGGGACATTTTTAGTACCAGACATGATCTTCTTCTCTTAATAAGGCCATAACACAATGGAAGGGCAGGAGTGCTTCCTCCAGGGCACTTAGTGTATGTTTATGTCTAAGTAAAATGAAAAGTGAAGAGGTCCCTCTGGGTGACCCTGTGGGCTCTGGTGATCACTGTGGCCGGGCAATATGGCTCTCTGCATTCTCCGTCCCTCCATGTGTCTGGCTTAATGTTGAATGCTTAACCAACTAATATGTCTCATTAGGAAATTTGTTGGAGCCACTTTGGGAATGGGGTGGAGGAGGGTGCCGGAAGCAGAATGTTAGGGCAGGAGGGTTTAATTGACCTATTTATATTATATTTATTTTTAGACTTCTGCCTCACACTGAGGAGGATCTGATACATTGTACTAAGATATACTTGATGCATTAAGAAAAGAAGGAGAAACGAGGGCATTTGGGTACAGGAGGAAAAACAGATGGATCCAAGCTAGGTTGGATCTTCCGAGGATATGCCATAGGTGGTGTGTACTTGCCACAGCTGATCGTCCAGGATGACCGTGCTTCCTCCTGCAGAAGCAAAGGGGTAAATGTGATCAGGAGCCAGGTTCATAGGCTCTATAAGACACGGACATTTCTCAGGGAAAGCTCAGCTGTTCCTGGTAGAGATGTGAGAAGGCATTTCCCTTAGGTTTGCAAAAAGGGAAGCCTCCTCAGCTCAGCTGAGAGGGGCTGGGAGATCAGGCCTCTCTTTCCTTTGCATGCAGAGGGCAGAAGTAGGAGGAGGAAGGCCTGGAGCACCAGGGAGCCAGGAGAGGCACTGTGCGTCATCAACTACCCAGATGCGGAGCCCGCCCAGTCTGAGGGGGTCACCCTGACTTGACCTTGGCATCCAGCCCATTTTTCAAAGTTGGGCAACTTTCTGAGTCAAGCCTGTCTGGGCACCGCCAGGGAGAAGGGAGCAGGTCAGGGGAGATGCTGGATCTCTGGCGGAAGGCATGGGAGCTCCGTGACCCCGGGGCAGAAAGACATGGTGGGGCCGGTGGGTTTTGGGGTGCTCTCCCTTGCCGAGAAAGGAGACTTTGCTCTCAGTTTGAGATGAGCCGTTTATAGAACACCTGGTGTCCAGAAAAGGTGGACCGTGGGAATCCTCACCAACACCCCATTCCCTCTCCTCGGTGAGTACAGGGACCCCTCTTTCCAGCCCCTCCTGGGCCTCAGGGCATGTGGCCATGTGTCTGACGATGGCCAATAGGGCAGGAGTGGAAAGGGCCACGCCCGAGCCACGCCCCTGCCCGCCGGTAGAAGCAGGTGTAGCCTCCCCGCTCCTCCCGCAGAGACACCCGCTGGCAGCCGACTGAGTCCCCAAGCCCCTGCGTGGAAGGGCTGCCTGGACTCGGGGCTTGGTCTCTTACTATAGCCAATCCCGTGGGGACCGAGGCAGAGCGAGGGAAAATCTCAGCCAACTCCCCGTTGTGGGACTAAGTGGGAACGTGACAGCGGGCTCTGGAGCCTGGCCACCTTGGTGTGGATCTCAGCCCTGCCAACTCCTAGTCTACGCCTGGGGCAACGAATGTGCCCTCAGTTTCTCCACCTATAAATGGGGATCATAATAGTAGCTGCTGGGTGGAAGTGCTGTGAGGGTTTAGCGTCCTCCTAGATGGGAAACACCCGGTGCCTGTTCCTTCTATTCCCCGTGCAGTGTCTAGTGCAGTGCCTGACACACCTGAAGTCTGCACAGCTGTTGCTTCCCTGCCTCCACCCTGACACCTCCCTTCTTTAATGTCATCCTTCACTGAGGGATTGAATCAAAGATCAACAATAAATATGGCCTGCCCCCGTAAATGTTCTATGTTAGATGTCCAGCCGTTCCCAGAGGAGCAAGACCTTGCTGTGCATGGGCCTCAGACTCTGTAGGATGGACCTGCCTGGGGTCCAGTCCAGGCAATACAGACTTGCTGTGTGACCTTGGGCAAGTCGCATCACCTCTCTCTGTCTTTGTTGTCTGCGGAATTATGGCTTTGCTGAAGTGTGTGCTGTCAGCTTGGCCCTATTGCTCCCATCTGTGGGTGGAAACTACATTTCCCAGAGCCCCCTCCCTTATGTACTACTGGGTTTGAGTTGCCCAGGAGAGAAGCTCTTGGGAGATGTGGAAGGCAGGAGCAAAGTAGACGTGTTGGTTACCGAAAGATCATGGTGAGAGGCTCAGAGGTATATGGTGCATCCCATCCTGTCCCTGTTGCTCTGCATTCCACATCCGTCTCATCTTCCTGTCTGATGGCCTTGCTGGCCAACAGTGGCCCCAAGCCCACCACCAGGTGTGCTGCCAGCCTGTTCTACAGGGACAGCAGGTGCCCTGGAGGAGGCAGGCTCCCAGCCCTCTTCCCTTTCCGCATCCTGCTGAGCAGCCAAAGGCACAGGGCCTCTTGGATCTTTCGGTTGGCTGCCACTGTGCAGCCACGCTAGTACTCACGGTCTCTCTGATCCCCTTCCAGACGTCCTCCCCATCCTGTCCTCGCTTGTGTATGGTCCAGTCCCTGTGTTCAATCTCTTCTCCCCCCAGTACTCCTGCAGTTCTGCTTCCTAGCTGAACCCCGATGAATGTGAAAGCAAAGCCCCCTCTAGGGTGTCATGGAGACAGGTGGGGTGAGGTCTGTTGCCCTCCTCACTAACCAGCGGGGTCATAGCTGGTGGGAGCCACTGTGCTCCATGCCGCATCTGCCTCCCCCAACAACCACTCCTACTGGAGGCCCAGGCAAAAAGGGTCCACGTCCCCATGGTTGCTTTAGCATTTGGTTGGATAAGGGTTCTTCCTCAAGCTGGACAGGACACCTGCCTCCCCCTGTCCAAGGAAGTTTCCAAGCTCCACTTCACTTATCTCTTGCCTAACACAATGAGGACCCAGTGTCTGGGTGGACCAGCCACCACCCTCGTAGCCCTGCTGGGACAATAGGATGCAGGGGGGGCTTGATTTCTGGTAACTGGGCCCCAGCTTTGTGAGGTCGGTGTTGAGACAGCCCTCATGTCTGCTCTATCCATGAGCGCGATAGCATGCTTTTATCATGTCATTACAAATTCATTACAAAGATAAATATTTAATGACTGCTTAGCATTCCATTCACTAGATGACCCTAAGTTTGTTTAACTAGTCCCCATGGTTGGACGTTAATGTTGCCTGTAAGCCTCTAATATAAATAACATCACAATGGACACTTTTATTTCTAATCTTTGTCCAAATATCCAGTTATTTCCCTAAGATAGGTTCCTAGGAGCAGAATTCCACAATCAACACTATCTAAGACTCTTTGTACAGAGAGTCGAATTGCTTTCTAGAGGTGAACCCTCATTTTAGGGATGCAGAAATGAGGCCCAGGGAGGGGCTGTGACCTGCCCATGGTCACAGAACGGTGGGAACAGAGTGGGCAAGAACCTGGTGATGCTGACATTTTGGCTAGTGCTGGTCTGCTGTTGGCCACTGGCATGGAGTGGAGCTAGGATTTTGTTGCATCTGGGTTCTGACAGCAGCACGGTGGCTTCAGGGTGGCCAAGGGAGGATGGAGGAGATGCCAGGATCTCACACTCTGGGGACTATAGACTCTTGGGCATCATCTCAGCCAGTTGGCCGTCAGCATCTGCCTTGGCTTCAGAAGCAGTGTGTGTGTTTGAGTGTGTGTGGATCAGTTCTTTCATTCAAAAGGAGAGCAAGTAAGCATATTTGGGCAAGGGATCATCCCAGTGTTAGCTATATCTGATAGGGACTGGAAATCACTTGCATGTATTGCTCTGGTCGTGGAGGTGGGTCCCGGACCCCTCCTCCTCTCCCACCAGACCGTGAGGTCCTGCTGCCTGGCTTGGACAGGCCGTGAAGTGCCTTTGCCTCTGTTCCCCAGAGCTCCACTCCTGGCCAGGCTCTCCCCAGCACAAGGCACAAGAGGCCAGAGCAGAGGGAATAGACACTAAACCAGCCTAGGCCGTCCTGGTTCAGGCTGTCTTCCTCCTTTCCATTAACACAGCTTTGGCCCAAAGACAAACAACCCAGCCTTAATTTATGATCCTGTTAGCGCCACAGCAGTGAAGAGACATCCCTTCTGGGCAATATCTGCAAAAGGTCCCTAAAGCTGTCCCCTCCTGTTGGAGAGGTGTCCCACCAGGGCCACCCCCGAGGGGTGGTTCGGCTTGTGGGTTAGGAAGAGGCAAGAAACAACCAAAGTCACTTGTGCAGAAAAAAACCAGGACGCGGTCGATTCCCAAAGGCAGTATTTTATTTGTACTGTTTCCTTCAAGTCTGAGGCTCGGGCAGGCAGGAGTAATATATTAGCTCCGTTGGTTTAACTGGACAGCAGCATGAGCTTGTAATAAGGATGTGGTAATACACCACGAGAATCTGTAGGCTCATAAAACTTGACCTTATAAATCTCCATGTGTATCAATTCCATACAGCAGCCACTCCCTGCGGTGGAAGTCCCAGACTTATAAAGTGGCCGTTGATAACAGAACAATTTATCCCCCCTCACCTCCCTTCTTTTAAACTCCTCAAGACAGACTAATCAGGGCACATGAATCATTTCTTTTTTAAACAGGAATGCCACATCAAAACACGTAAGACCCGAACCATTCTCGAGGATCAGGGAGTGGGGCCCTGGGAGGTTAAGCAAGCTCATTAACAATTAGGATAAAATGTTCCCTAAGCAACTTCCTCTCTCCTCCCCTCACCTTTGCACAGCCTCTTTGGGGGTGGGGCGTGCGCGCCGCTGTGCAACCGTCTTAGTCTACTGCAGGGCTTGGCAAACGCTTTCTGTAAGGGGCTAGAGAGTAAATATTTTAGGCTTTGTGGCCGTGTGGTTTCTGTTACAACAGGCATAGACAATATTTAAACTAATGGGTATGGCGGTGTTCCAATAAAACTTTATTTAGAAAAGCAGATGGGCCAGATTTGGGCTGCGGGCCAGGAGTCAGCTAACACCGGCTCTAAATGGTGCGGCCTCCTCTTTGAGTGTCTTGGGCGCGGACAGCTTGCTGTGGGACTGATGGGGGTACCGGGGATTCCCAGCACGGGCGTGCCAGACCGTGTCCCACACAGCAGCTCCCTTGGCCCCGAGAGAGCGAGAGATAGAAAGAGAGAGAGAGAGGTCATTTCCCTTTTTCGTTCCATGGATGAGAAAGCTGAGAGAAGTCCAGTGGGTTCCCCAAAATCACTTAACTAGTATGGGCAGGGGCGGGATTCGAATCGGCAGCTCCGAGCTCAAGGGCACAGGAGGGCAGAAAGGTAGTGGTTCCCGTGTGCCAGGCGCCTCGACGGCAGCCTGGGTGGCATGTGCTCTGACTGCTATCTTAGAGCTGCCTGGGCCCCCGCTCCCAGCTGTGTGGCCCTGGGCAGATCTCTCAACCCCTCAGACCCTCATCTGCAGAAGGACAGCGCAGGGCCTTACGGCAGGCTTGTCACAAGGATTAAATAAAACATGTGGGAAACTTCCTGGGAGACCCGAAAATGCTGAGTAAATGTTAGTTTATCTAATTTTCTTAAAGAGCTCAGGCGAGGAACTTGACAGACCTCTTTTCTGGATTAGAAGTGCGCTGTGCTGGCATCGCCTTTGTGCAGTCCCCGATTTTGGCAGGAGTCCTCTGCAGGTGGAGCTGAACGTGAGTCTGATTATAGTTCCCAAGCCTTAGCTGAAAGTGGACGTGAGCTGTGCCGGCCCGGCTGGCCCCAAAGGGAAGGACTTTGAACCCATTTGAACAGACAGGAGGGTGCAGGGGGCAGCTCCCTGCCGGCCGTTTAGAGGAGGCTCCCGGCAGCATGGGGTTCTATTTAGGGAAGCCGTTTCCCTGTCTGGGCAGATGGCCTGCAGGAACAGGGGCTTGGCTGATCTGGTTTCAACTAATTCTATTAAACGAAAAGTTCTGTAGAGCAGATTCCTTTGCGAGCCTCTGTCCACATGGCGATTTAATCGAGTAAATTAAAACATCCTTGCTTTCTGTCCACACTGCCGCTTTCTGCGGTGGCCTTATAGGGAAATGGCGGGGGAGGAGGGGAAGTCTGGATTTGTAGGGGCTTTGGCCGGAGGTGGGGGTGCTGGAGGCATCTGCAGACAGAGCCACAGCCCGGAGAGGGTGACCAGGGGCTGGCAGGAAGCGGACCTTGGTGAACGAGGGTTAGGATGGCCGAGCTTACAGGGAGCACGGCAACCATGTGGTCCACCCCGTCATGAGGCAGATGGGGGAAACCGAGGCCCTTGACTTGATCAAGGTCACCCAGGCTGATTGGAGCCAGGAGAGCTGAGGGCTCAGGGGGATTTGAGCAAATCAGATGCAAGGAGCATTCCTGTTCCCGGAGCTGTTGCTCTCTTGGGAATCCCAGGAGGCCAGTGTGGCATTGTCATACCCTGGGAAAATGGGATTTATTTTTTTCCTTTTTATTCAGCAAAGAGCTTGGCTTCTTCATCTGTTGCCCTGCCTGGGGTTATTTATGGGGCTCTGTCCTCCTCAAGTCTGCCAGTGGCACTGTGTGCTGTCGTGCTGTGACTTTCAGACCTCTCCGCCAAAGACTAGAACCTTCCTGGACCCAAATCTCACAATTGATAAAGCTGGGTTGAACGAAAGGCGCAGAGCTGAGCTGGTGGACCCAAGATCTGTCCTCTCAGGCCATGTCCCCCGTTCCCCCCACAAGTGGCCCCAAAGTGTTGTCCCCACCCTCAGTTCTGCAAAGCACAGCTGGGAATGACTATATTTGCAGGAATATGGACTTGGGATTTGCTCACTCCTCGCTATCATGTCAGGCAAACCCAGTAAAGATATAGCACCTTAACTTCTCTGATTCCCCGGTATTCTTGATAAAATAGCGACGCCTGTCACGTAACTCACTGGGTTTAGCAAGGCTTAGGTGGGATGGTACTGCCCTGAGGGAAGGTGGCCTGCTCCCTCCTGCAGCAGGGCCAGAGTCTGCTTGGGGAGGCTTGCCAACCCGGGGTCTTCTTCCCCACTCTTCATTCCCCTGGTTGCCATGAGAATGTGGAAGAGGGTCCTCCCTCTGCTTTGTGGCCGGAGAGCCGCTCGGAGCCCCCTCTGCCGGGACTTTCCCAAGGACCCGCCAAATTAAATGGGTACAGTGGACTTGCTTCATCCCCAGGCCCCCTAAGGGTGCTTTGATCTGCCTTACTGTCCTCAGGGGTTCAGCTGGAGGAGGGCAGCCTTGCTCATCACACCCCAGAGTTCAAACTCACAGTCAACAAGCCTCTGTTCTTTTTTTATAGCAATAAGCATGTTTTAATCTCATGCTTCACATGAACTGGGGACATTCTGTCTGTCAGGTGTCATGTGTGTGCAGAAAAGATCTTGGCATGGGCCCACGAGGTGACAGCTGATGATGGGCAAGCCTCTCCGGGTATGTCTGGCTTGTGGTTGAGGAGCGTACTAAGACTGGTGTCTGGGCAGCTAAGGAGCCTGCTGCGGAAGAACGAGGAGCCATTATCTGCTTATTCATGGGTGGCAGATGGCAGAAAATTATCTAGAAGAGAGTGACCAGGACTTAGCAGCTTCACTCAAATGTGTCCCCTCAACAGCCCACGTGCCAGTCCTGAGAGAAGACAGGGACAGAACCGAAACGGAATCCTAACATTGTAGCCTGCAGGGGGAGTGAGATTGTCATCCCCCTTGCTCCGGTTCTTTCCATGGAGCATCCTCTGTGTGGGGCCTTGAGAACCCAGGGCTTCCGTGGGGACATTCAAGGGACAAGCCAGAACCACCTGTGGACACAGAGGCACGAAGTCAGTGTGGGTGAGGTGAGCTTTAGCAACACCTGGAGGAAGAGAACTTGATCCTGAGACATCCCCTGAAGATTCTTGAAAGCGCTGGGGTCCCTTGCAAGGCCACTGGGGGATGGAATCTTCGAGAACTACTGGAGCTCAAGATGGGGGTGAGAAGCTAGTGCCATCTGAAGGTTAATGACAATGACAATCCTCTGCCGCTCAGAGTATTAAGGAGTGGGAAATCGCATGTCGAGATCATTGGGATTTGGGAAAAATTAGATATGTAGGGGGGTCAATCCTGCAAGATTACAGATGAGGACTTTGAACTCATTTGGGAAAGGATGTCATTGGTATCTTTATCCTCTGGGATGTTAGCACAATACTCTTCATGCATGCACCAAGATGTAGCATAGAGTAGGAGCTATGTGCATAGGGTTACAAGCCAGAAAAACAGGGGATGGAATCTTGGCCCACCCTGTTACATGGGCCTTGAGCAAGTCCCTTGACCTCTGAGCGTCAGTAGCCTCATGTACAACACAAGAATATCAAACTTGGCATAGAGAGGAGTGACAAGTGCAAAACATTAACCAGTACTTTGGAAGAACAGAGGATGGAAGGCAAGACATCTGTCTTGCCTGTACGCACAGTGCCTGTTGGAGATGACACTTGGCGTGCCTATGCTTTCCTCAAGTAACGTTTATGCTCTAGTCGGCAAGTCGGGACGAATCGTCACTCATACTTGTCCTTTGTCTCTGGAAGGGCTCAGTTCAAATCTCTCTGCTGGAACAGAGTTGGCCATATTTACGCTTCTGGCTCAAGACACTGAGAAAACAGAAAAGAGATTATGTTCCTATTGATTTCATAAATCCATCATATCCCTGATTATTCCCTAGCCTGTCCACAGTTAACCAGTGAGATCCTCGCCATGGGCAGGCTACTGGGACAGTGGAACTGGGGAAACTGGCAGCTCTGAGAGTATCTCTCAAGCCACCTAAGCGGCGAGGATGGATCTCTGTCCACGAGAAGATGTGCAAGGAAGGAAGCCCCCATCAATTTCGGGCTGGATGGGTTGACTCCCTTCTACGGACCTGAGTCCTGACAGTTTTTTCTTTCTCTCAGTCCCCCACTTGTTGGGAATTTCTGGGGTGCTAACTTGGTGCTAAGAAAGAGTAAGCAGAGTCAGGATTTTGCTCTGCCAATGGTCTCAAGATGCAAAGTTTCCTTCTGGAACCTGACTACCTTGCTCGCTGCCCATGCCCCCCACAGGCTTCTCAGTCACCCACTAACCAAAACAACCCTAAAAGAGGTGCACTGGCTGTTGTGTGGAAACATGGGCAGCTGTTCCTGTCTTAAGCCCTCCCCCGAGCTTCATTCCATGGCGTGAGCCGAGAGAGGTTGGTTTTAGAAGAAAAGACCCACTGGCCCGGCTCTGCCACTTTAAAATGTTCTGCTTCGTGCTGGAAAACCTTTTCCTTCTGTCAAATTTCAGGCACCAAATTTATTCAACATACTTTCAGAGACTCATGTTTTATCCGTTTTTAATTAACTCATTTTGAAGCTTTCATACTTACCCCCAAAATATTTTATTGGCATTTCATTACCATTGTTTTCCTTGGGAAGGCCGCCGATACTGCGGGGAAGGGTCACCAAGCAACATGGCTTGGCATTTGGACGCGCTTTTGTTCTCTCCCTGCCAGCGCTCTCGGGGACTCTTGCATTTACTGTTAAAATATTACAGAGGCCCACACCCGAGCAGCCATAATCCCTGGTGCTAGACTGTCTCTAATTGATTTAATTATTCATAATTGCTCAGCTGGGTTTATGCATACTTCTGCGTGATTATGGTGAACAGGCTGATCTGTGGCTAGTGGTGCATCCCTTCCTATGAACAGGCTGGTCTTGGAGTCAACTGTGGACCTTGCAAAGCTCGTGGACATTTGGATGGCACCCTTAGATAGTTGGGGCGGAACCCCTTCAAACGTTGACCTTAGGACGGTGCCACCCTAGAGTGTTTGCTTTAAATGTTTGGGAACTTAGAACGCTCAGTGCGAATGGAATTTAAGGACAAAGGACAGACAGAGACTTCGGCCAGGGTGGGGAAGGAGGGCAGGAGAAGTGTAGTTAAAAGGAAATTAAAATAGAAAGCAAGACATGCAGTCCGAGTAAACAGATGACCCTCAACCCGTCCCTCTCGGGCTATGTGTGCCCTCAAATGTCTGCAGAGTCACCAGTGCAGTCCTGCCATGGATCCGAGGTACTTGGTTTGGAGAAAAACAAACCTGCCAATATCTGGAGGAATGTGAGAGAGGCAAAGTGGATGCAGAAGCAAATTCCATCCCAAGGAGATGTCATCAGCCTAAGGTTTCTCTAATTGTCCCCATACCAGTCTTCTTAATTAATTCAAGACGAGTAAATGATACGAGGCTCATATGCTTCATGGGGCGGCTTCCTGGTGGCTAATATTTGAAGCAATAAAAGGAACCGGAGCATTCTTGCTTCCTAATCGTCCCCAGTCATTCCCGGCCTTGACCCAGCTCAAAACAGTCCTAGCCCCGTCCAGCTTGTTTTGGAAAATAGCACGGACTGACTGGGGATGTTTATGGCCTTCTGTCCATTTATAAAGTGATTTGCATCCTTTTCCTTGTCTGAGTCTTGGGTCAGGTCAGAACAAAACCATGAGATTTGGCAGGGTGGGGAGGATTATCCCTCTTTTACAGAGAAAGAAATTAAGGGTCTGAGGGTGGGGTGGGGGTAAAGTGGTTGGGTTGGGTCATCCCGCTGAGAAGAGACAGGGGACCCACACCCAGGCCTAGAAACGCTGTCCCTCCACCTGTCACTCCCTCCGAGCAGAACTTCAAAAATAACTCACCAGACCATCTCATTCGTGGTTCTGGTTTCTTGAGAGTGACCATGGCCTAAGGAGCCAGGTGCAGCCCGGAGTCTGAGAACAGAGCCTCCGAAAGTAGGGGTGAGGGGTGCAGAGCAGGCAGGAGGGGAGCCATTTCCAGATACAAAGTGCTCTTAGACTCACGGTCTCTGGTCGCTTCAACGGCCCTACAAGGCGGTATTCTCCGAAGTCAGAGCCCAATAAATACTTGCATGAGAAAAGGAGACCCCAGGCTCACAGTTGGGGAAACTGAGCCTAGGAGAAGCTAGATGTAAGCAAGAGGGACATCACGGCAGAGTCCTCTGATGCCACCATCACCCCTGCACCCCACCGGGCTCAGGCGGGCAGCAGTTTCATCTGAAATCAATCCTAAAGTAGTTTCCCAGGCCAAGGAGAGGGTCCCAGCTCTGCTTTGCCCTCCGGGGCCTTGTAGGGTCTTTTGTAACAGAAACGGTTTTACAGTGCCACTGAGCGCACGGGCCCTCGAGCCTCCAGAGGGACGGACAGGCAGCCACGGCCCCTGTGAGCTGAGATGTAGCATCCGAGGGTGTGATTACAAGCATTTGTGCGCACCGATTCTGCACCAGAGGATCCTGAGATGATGCTGGAACCAGGGGGAGGAAAAGAAAGAAAAAAAGAAAAGAAAAGAAAGAGAAGAGAAGAGAAAAAGGCTTAAAAACTCCTGACAATGAGCAATTCTTCATGGAACAAAACTGTTACAATAGCCAGCCTTTGATCTTGCCTGGCTCCTGTTGCCAATTGTATTTTGTCACCATTGGGCTGTCACCGGCCGGGGAGCACTTTTGAATTAAGCAGTCTACAGGCAATTTAGTGTGCACTGGCTTTGAAGTGCCAACATCAGTGAGGCCAGGACTAACTTTTTTCATTAAAAATTTTTCAACTTCTCTAAGGGGGCTTTTGCCTTTTTTTTTTTTCTTATTCTTTTTTTTTTTTTTTTTAAGCCTGCCGGGGCACGGAGATAAGTCGAGCCTCCAACCCGTGGCCCCGAGACATCAAAAGGCACTCGGTCCAGTAATGCTGGAGGCAGTCATCATTAAGCTCTAATGGAGTGCTTCATTAAAGGTCGCTTCAAAGGCCCCCCGTTTACAGACTCGGAGATTGACTAATTTACACATTGTGGGAAAATTGCTACCAGCTCTGCCCACGCCCGGCAGGGGGAGGGACGCCCTCTTTCTCCGAGAGGCGGGAACTGCAAAGGGACCCTCTGGTTGCCGGCCGCCCTTCTCCAGGGAAGAACTGGGGTGCGGCCCCGAATTTTGCAGTTGATGCGCAAGTGTCTGCCCGCTGACCCCAGGGTCACGTTTGTCTGTCCAGAGGCGGCGTGGGACAGACAGACAGAAGCAGGGTGCGGGCTTTGGGGCCGGATGCTCCTAAACAAACCTGGGTTTGAGTCCCAGCTCTGCCCGGGGCCAACCAGGTGACTAGGGACCAATGGCTTAACCTTTCGGGGCCTGTGGTTCTCTCATCTGGAGATGGCTCTTCTGTCCTCCACGGGGCAGAGCTGCAGCCACCTGGCTTGCTGTGCGCTGGCTTTTCTTGCCTTAGCATTGGTATAAAAGAGCTTAACCCCCCCCCCCCGCCCCCTGTCCCCTGAAAAGTGGCCGTCTTTCCACTCCTGTGGGATTCTCCATCTGTTTGGAGATGCTTGCCCATGGACGGGGGGCCTGAGGTCCATGACTGGACGGTGGCATTTGCTGCTGTGGGCAGGCCTGTCCACTCCAGGGCAGCACCTCCTGGTATCAATTTGTATACTTCTCCCTTTGTCATAGAAGCAATTTGGGAAGGGTGCGATGAAGTGGGCTCCCTTTGGGACAGTTTTGAGTGGGTACACAATAGTTCTTGGCCAGTTAAGGAAGCCGGGGTCATCAGAAACGTCACAAGAAAAGCCCTGAGCCAGGCGTGGAGGCCGTCCCCCACCCCCCACCCCCGCTCCCTGCCCCCCACCGAGCCTGACTCTGCCCCTGGTGTGCTGGGCAACACCAGCCACGCTGCCTGCCCTCTCTGGTCAGTAGAGACTTCCTGCGGGCAGAGAGCTCTTGCGGTCCTCCCAGCTCTTGCTATACCCACGGTGCAGTCCCAAGACCAGTGGTGTCAGCATGGCTGGACTTGGTGAGAAATGCTGCCCCCCTCCCCGACCTCCTGGATGGAAACCTGCACATTAGCCCAGCAATTTGGGCACATGGTTTGGGCTGAGGGGCACCGTTCAAACCTCCCTTTGGACCAGCATATCTCAGTGATTATTGTTTCATGCAAGGCATCCAGCGTAGTGGCCGTGGCCGGGGAAGCCATGATTTTGCAAAGGAAGTAAGGGCCTGGCTCCTGCTCGCCTACCACCCAGATGGGTCCCAACATCTTCACGTCAATGTCATGGTCTTTTACTCTAGGGTCATCTGGGAATCTAGGTGAGTGAAAGGAAGGACAAGGAACTATCATTCATTGAGCACCTACTGTGTGCCTGGCACCCTGTAGGTGCGTCCCATGTGGCATGTGACTGAAGTTATTGGTGATTTGGTTTTTCTGTTGAGTCAGCTGAGCAGGGGAGAGGTCAAGTGACTTGCCCAAGGTCCCACAGTCTCCCTCCCAGGAACCCCTGCACCACACCCACTCCAAGCCGCACAGCGGAAGCCCTGGCCGCCCCAGTCCTGGAGGTGCCCCTGCAGAGCTGGGACCAGAGGGGCCAATGAGCTCGCAGGTCCTGTGGTATGGTCGCATTACCCTCCACTTTCTATTTGCCGATCGTCCTAATTCTAGAAAAAAAAATTCTGCAGTCACTTCCTCTGTTCAACCTTTCACTTACAAAAAATGCAACTCCCACCCCCTCTGTTCCCAGCCTCGCAGGGAAGCCGCCCTGGCCACGGGCAAGCATCGCAGCAAACCACTTAGCAAACCGCAAATTTCAGAGGCCTCGTCACATCTGCGTTTTATCAGCTTTTTCCGGATAGTATTACCCCGAGCAATTGTCTGCAGATCTGGCCGACAGCTGAGACGTTCAAGCGCTGAATTACGGAGAAAGGGCCGGAGATAAAGCGGAGCACATGTATCCCATCAAAGTAATGAAAGCCTCCTGCCGCCAGGCCGCCCTGCTGCCTCCTTCCGAGCCGCCCAGCCGCCCAGCAGGAAGGCTGATTAACCCTTGCGGGGTAGGGGAAGAAGAGCAGGGGGTCATCCAATACCCAGGCTAATCAGGGCCCCAGCGGAGGGGTGGGGGTGGGCAGGAAGGAACAGGCGCTGCAGAGGGCCACTCTGGCCTCCGGATCAGCCCGCTGCATTTCCTGTGGCAGGACAGGGCTTGGGGCTGCAGCTTCAAGGAGGCATAGTGCAGGCAACTGGAGGAGCGTAAACAAAATCAAGAACTCTGTGCCCACGAGGTTCCGGGGACACGGGGTGGAGGCTGACAATCTCCGTGGAGTGAGGGCCAGCGCTTTCCTGTGCATGAGCCTTCGGGGCTGCAGATGTCATGTTTGTAAGAACTGGTGAGCATTGTTTACTGAGCACCTACTATGGGCTGGGCAGGGGGCTCCTGTGGCGCCAGGACTCACCTGATCCCCCAGTCTGCCCCATGCGACCGTGGTGGCTTGCTCCTTAGCACTGATGAGAATACAGCTCAGGGGGTTCACTTGCCCTATTTTTGGCAACTAATAAGTGGCAAAAATGGTTTGAAATAGGAAATGCAAGCCCCGCTTTGTGACCTCAGATGTCATCTCTGTTCCCCTGGCTTCCTGCCCCAAATTGAGGCACAGTGCACCTGGAGTCCCTGTCCAGCCTGCCACACGTTCCCCAGTGAGGGACAGGCACCAGGTTGCCCCCATCCCCAGTTCCCATGGCCAGTCCCACCGGGGCTTCCGTGTCCTACCCTCCCACCCCGCTGCCCGGGGACCAATGAGACAAGTGCTCAGCATCCATGATTCGGTACCCTAGACTGGGGTGTCAGGGACCTGGGGTTCAGCTGGACTGGCCTGGCCCATGGGTCCTGCCTGAGTGCACCCACCTCTCCAAGACACTCCAGCCAACATCAGTGTGGCCACTGAGGAACCTGTGACCTTGCTCATGAGTCTGAAGCCCTGCTTTGCTTTGAAAGTCACCATGTCTCCTTTCTCAATGAGTTTGAACATCCCTTGTCAGCCATGGAGGCCTCCCTTCTGCTGCCCCTTTGTCTATTTTTCTCTAGGCTCTTCTGTCCCTCCTCCTCCATGGCATTCCCTGTATGTTGGAACTGGCCACATCTTGTGGGTTTTTCCTTTGCCCTGTTGCCCAGGGAGCTGGGTGTGTGCCTCCTTTCCACTGGCAGGACTCATGCGTCTCCATGCGATTGGATCCATCATTTTGTCTCTCTCTGTCTTGTACTTTTCATGCCTTTCGGAGGAGAATCAATCTTCCCTTCGGCCCAAAGATATCATCTCGGGCTTTCTCTGATTGCCTTTTTATTGTAACATTCACATCTGAGGCTTTAATCCATCTGGAGCACACCTTTTGAAAGGCTTCAGCAAGAGATTGTCAATTTTCACCCAAGTAAGACAACTGTGGCCCTGCATGTTATGGGCCGAGTTGGACCTTTGGTTTCTCAGCAGAGGCCTCAACCAGATATGGGGTACTATCCTGCACCCCAAGTTCTCCATTGAAAACTTGGGAAGAGGGGCATCACCCAAGGTCCCATTCCCAGCTCCCTCCTCTCTCCACTCCCCCACCTGAAGCTCCTGTGTACATTTGGCATCTATTTTGTATCAAACCACAATGAACACAAACGCAAAGGGATCCAAGATGATGGAAGAGTGTTCTGGGGATGTGTGTTTTCCACAGGTGCTGGCCTCTGGCTTGCATCCCTCCAGCAGCTCTGTGAGGTTCATGCTCCATGGAGGACCCATGGAGTGTGCTTCCACCTCAAGGTGGGTGCTGGGGATTTGCCCGATGGCCAGTCTTGGGCTTCATTTTGCCATCTGGAGTCCTCCTACCCCCTTCACTCCCATGTTCCAGGCATCGTGTGGATTCCCAGGGATCTTTGCCTGCGACAGTCATCTCTTCCTTCTTCCCTTCCCATCCTATTGGCTATCTCTGCCCTCCAGACTGGGCTCGCTCATTCACCCATCCTTGTCTCTGTGAAACAAACATGGATGTGTTGAATCTGCCAGGGTTCTCGGGAGGCAAGCAACAGAAATAGACTCTGGAAAACCATGGGAAACAAAATCTGTTTATTTCCAAATTCAGGGTAGTTACAGAAGGCAAGAGACACTGAACCACTAGGACTCAGAAAGACAGGAACCCTGGGCCTCTGGGTAGCAGGCAGTAAGGAGAGGTCAGACGATGCAGTGTCAGTCCTTCTGCCTTGTATCACTCTACCATGCTTGATATTTTCTGGGGAGAGTGTCTGATTAGCTCAGCGTGGGTCATATGCCCAGGTCATGGCCAGATCAACTCAGGCACCATGATTGCCTGAACACTGAAACTGCATATGATAGGGAAAGACTGGATCTCAGAGGACACTTTGGTGCAAGGCTTCTGGCAGCCCAGACACATCATCTCCTATCAGCACTTTCTCCCAGACATGGCCTCGTTGAGTACAAGGGACCTTGAGATGAATCCCACAGTTCCTACTCAAAGAATTCACCGCCCAGTGGAGGAATCTGGTTAAATAAAAAGTGCTTGAAACAGGGTAAGGATTGCTATGACAGAGGGGGCCCTGAGCACATGGTGGAGGGACCCACGATCCAGGCAGGGCATCAGAGAAGGCCTCCTAGAGGAAGAGGTGTTGAACTATCTTCCCAGATTTGTAGAAATAGGATCAATGAAGACAGTGGGGAAGGGTGCCCTGGGCAGCATGAACAAAAGCGTGGCAGTGAGAAATAGACATGTGCTTGAAATGAAAACAGAAGGGCTTGGAATGTTCTGGTGGCCACAGGGGTTTCTGGAGTCCCCTTGGGCCAATGGTGGTGGCTGGAGAAGCCTGGACTGCCAGGCAGGAGGGCACTTTCCATGTTTCTGATCTGGCTGGAGAGCTTTTTGGTTGCCAGGAAGGCTGGGGGGGTCTGCCTTAAAGCATTAACACGACTGCTCCAAGTGCTGTCAGTGCTCCTGTAAAAAAATAAAAAATCACATCTTAGCATCTTTTAAAAGCCACGTTGTTACCTTTCCATACCAACGAGGATGGCTGTAATCAACATATGGAAAGTAAATGTTGCTGAGGGTTTGGAGAAACCAGAACCCATGTGCGGCATTGGTGGAAATGTAATGTGGTGCCACCACCGTGCAAAACAGTTTGGTGACTTCTTAAAAAGTAAAACATAAAACTATCACCTGACCCAGCAACTTCACTGCTAGGTATCCCCCACACGAGAAAGGAATACAGATGTCTACAGAAAAACGTGTCTGTGAGTGCTCATAGTGGTGGTGGTGGTCCCAAGAACCAAGAGGAAGCACAAAGGTCCTTCAGCTGATAAATGAATGGATCAACAAAAGATGGCATATTTACACGAGGGAGTATTATTCACTCAGGAAAATGGGGGTAAAGCACAGGTCATCCACCTGTGAGACATGATGCCAAGTGCTAGAAGCCAGACATGAAAGGACAAATACTGTACGGTTCCATTCCCGAGAAATGTGTCGACTCGCGGGAACAGAGGGCACATTTGTGGTTGTCAGGGGCTGGGGCGGGGGGACAGCAGGGAATGACTGGCTAATGGGGATGGGATTTCCCTTTGGGGCGATGGAAATGTTTTGGAACTAGTTAGTGGTGATGGTTGCACAGCATTATGAATGCATTCAATGCCACTGAATCACACACTTAAAAATGGTTAATTTTATGCTATGTGAATTTTACCTCAGTAAAAATAAAAACACATTGTTTATGCCTAGTGATGTTTGGACATTTGCATTGGTTAAAGACGAGATGGCGTGACTGCACAGCACTTAACTGTAGGGCAGGCCCTGTTGTAAGCCCTGCTTATGGCAACCTTTTCACAAAGCTCTCTTCTTATTGCCATTTCAGAGCTGGGAAAGCTGAGGTTCCTGATGGTAGAGTAGATAGCCCAAAGTCAAACCAGGAGTGGTGCCACTGGGGTTTGAACCAGGCAGTCCAGCTCCAGCAGAATGTGCTGAAGCACAAGAGAGAAGCCTCCATGCCAGGCAGACCTGGGTGTGAACCTAGCACTCGGATTTTGGGGAAGGCCCAGAAGCTCTCTGAGCCTTGACGTCACGCCTACTGAATGGGGCCAGCTGAGCTTGCTGCAGCAGGTGGCAGGGATGAGCTCCTGGAGGAGGAACACCAGGGCCACCCCTTCTGCACAGGTCCCTTTCCGGGCTCAGTGTGCCTTTAAGCAGCATTCTGGGGGGCTCCTGCCCCATCCCTGAGGGTTCTCTAGGCAGTGACCACTAATGAAAGGACAGGGCCTTTCATTTTTCGCTGAGGGCCCTGCTCACGGAGGCGTGCCCTGTAATTACCCCCGTGTCCCTGCTGTGCAGTGGGCGGCCTGTGGGTTCCTTGATGCATTCTGCAGGGCACCGTGCAGGAGACGGACAGATAGAGGGGCCGAATCCCAAAGTGCACTTATAAGCGGAAATCTGGGATTACAAAGGTGGAAGGAGGGGAGAGAGTGGGCCACAAGCACCGCTCAGTCAGATTCCAAGAGGGACGTAATTTGTAAGGCGATGTGCTGGAGGAGTTTGCATTAGCCACTTTGGCCTCTATGTCTCTCTAAAACCACTAATGAAATTGTATTTTGGTCAATAAACGTTTCTGGGCATAGTGGAGTGGTAATCACTGGGGCCTCGTGTACCACGTTTAGACCAGGAAGCCAGTGTGGTCCCTGGAACGTGCAGTTTGCTTTAGAACTAAAAGTTTGTTTTTCCTTCTGTGGGCACTGAGCCTTTCCTGAGCCAAAATGTATGGAGCTCACCCAAAAAAATATACATTTTTTTGGAGATGAAGGATGAAAATCCCTGCTTACTGAGCATCTGCCTCCTGCCCAGCTCTGCTCGAGGCATCTGGGAAGTGATGACTTTTGCAGGTGAGAAACTGAGGCCCTAGGAGTGGGTCCCACGTGTAGGGCAACAGAGCCAGTTGGAGTGAAGTCAGGAAACCGACCCAGTTCTATGAGTCTGCAAAGTGACTTTTCTCCACTTTACCATGGCTTCCCTGCCAAGGGCTATCCACCTTTGGGGAGCTGCAGGGTCCCGGGCATGGGGGAAATTTCCTTTGAACCACTCTGGTAAGTGATGTATTTCATCTTTGACAGCCCTACAGCTCTTCTGTTGTATGTGGATGTGCCTACCAACAGAAGCAAATTTGTTTAAAAGGCTTCTTGGCTGGAGGGAAAAACATGTTGTAAGGGGCAACAGATGAAATTTGGGACAACAGATGAAATTTGAATAATATTGTGCCAATATTAAATTTTCTGACTTTAATAACTGCTGGGAATTATGTGAGAGAAGGCCCTTATTTTTAGGAAATGTACGCAGAAGTATTCACGGATTGTTTCTATTATCTGTTATCATTCCATAACATCGAGGCTTAAGACATCAATGACTGATTGTATCTCATGATCCCGTGGGTTGGCTGGGCCAAGCTGGGTGTCTCTTCTGCTCCTAAGTTGTTGGCTGGTGTTGCTCAGCTGGCTGTGTTCAGCTGGGAGCTGGGCTGGGCCAGCACATTCCAGCTGGCCTCCCTCCCATATCTGGGGTGGCTGGGCTGGCTGGGGGCTGCTGGGGCTTCATCCAGCCCATGTGGTTGCACCTCTTCCAGGAGACTAGTCTGAGCTTCTTTACATCGTGGCTGGATCTCAGGTGGCCTGAGATTGAGATGCCTTGCCCAGGGGTAATGATCCATGGTCTTGGGGGTTTAAACTCGAGCAACCATCCCTGGGCATAGCTCTACCTAGGGTGAGCCTCCCAGGATACCTGCTGCTGGATGAAGAGGAGGGTGCTGTGGTCATGGGTTTCCATTGCCTGGGACATAGCCACCTTGGGATCGATAAGAAGGAGCTGTGTTTCCACCACTCCTGGGGGCAGGAGCTCTCTTCTGACAGATGCTCCTTTCGGGCAAATTTTATTTCAGATAATAACGTTGAAGGGAAATTTTCCAAACCAGAGAGGTGACTTGACATCTCTTTTTGGCTGTGAATTTTCAGGAAGTGGGTGTATTTGGGGGGCAATTCGTCTTTGCAGAAGTCCAAAATCTTGGCCAGGGCAGATTCATTGTCTGCTGAGCGCCCCCTTCCTCATTGTCAGCCACCTCCTCATTGTGATCTCACAGGAAAGAAGTGGGGAGGGAGCTTCCTGGGGTGTCTTTTATAAGGGCACTAATCCCATTCATGAGACCTCCACCCAAAGGCCCCACCTCAATACTATCACCTTAGGGGTTAGGATTTCAACCTATGAATTTTGGGGGGACACAAGCATTTAAACCACAGCATTCTCCAAATTCAATAGTTACCTGATGAGTGTTAATTGAGCACCTACTGTGTGCCAGGCATAGCACTGGACTGTGGGAATTCATGGATAAGACAGACCTGCCCTGGTGAGAGGTAGACACAGACTGCCCTTAAGTGAACAGCGACAAGGTGTCTTTGGGCAGTGATGATGCTGTGAAGGGCCAAGCAGGGTCTTAGGAGACTCTGGAGGGGACCTCTGAGAGGATCTCATGGATCAGAGAAGGCCTTAATGAGAAGACATGAGCTGAGGCCAGAGTGGTGAGCTAGAGCCAGAGCCACAGGGAGAAGGGCCAGAGGAAGTACATTCCAGGTGGAGGGAACAGCGAGTGCAAAGGCCCTGATTGAGGAACAAGCTTGTCTGGTTTGCAGAGAGCAAGTGGAATATGGTAGAGATCAAGGCCACAGGAGTGGGCAGGGGCAACCTGGGAGGGCCTGGGAAGCCATTCCAGTCCAAATTTCCCAGGAACTTATCAGAGGCAGTTGCTTGATGGTTAGGAATATGGGCTCAGAGCTGGCTGGCCTGGGTTCAAATCTCAGCCTCTCACCAGCCAGGTGAACTTTGTTTAACCTTTCTGTGCCTCGGTATCCCCATTGTGAAATGGAGTTGTGCCCTGGGGATAAAAAGCATGACCTAAAAAGGACTGTAGGACTGATCAAAGAAGACAGAAGGGTGGGCAAGTACAGAGAAGGGACACAGATCTTGGGGTAAGATTGTCTGAGCTCAACCCCCAGTCCCCACTCCCTAGTGTGTCTCTCTGCACCTTGAAGGTAATAATAGCCCATCATCTGATGTTGTTGAGAGGCCAGGTGGATTAACACATAGCAGTTGGAGCAGAGTACATAAGTATTGCATTGTTATAACGGGGAAGGGTTGCCTTAGACCCTTGCATGCCCAGCATGGCCACACAGTGTTTGTGAGATCTTGCCCAGTGGCTTAACCTCACTGAGCATAACATCTCCATTGGTCACAAAGGCCTAGTAATTCCATCTCCTTTGTCTCAGAGGCCATGGGAAGGAGCCAGGAGCCTGGGTCAAGGCCTGGGCAAGTAAGGGGTCAGTCAGTTCCCTGCCCATGACCTTCCTGCGTGTGGTATAGGGGTAGAGGCTTCCATTCTTCCTCTCCATCTCTAGGACCTACTGTCCAGAAAAATCTGACTTCTCCAACCATAAAAGAAGCAGTGTCATGGGAAAGGTCTTGGTTTGAGAGTACCACAGACCCAGGTTCTAATTCTATTTCCTCTATTCTCCAGCTGTGAAAGCTTGGGTGGGAGTTTCAGCCTCAGTCCCTGTTGGGAACACCTGTCCCACAGAGCCAAGGTGGGCTTAAACCAGAGAGCAGGTGTTGCCAACTGCAGGATCACCTTCCTCAGCTCCATGGCCGGTCCCAGCTGAGCCTCCCCATTGGACCCCCCAACACAGATACCCAGCACATGAGATTCTCTTCGGGATCAAGTCTGCCTCCACTTGAGTAGGCTACAGTCAGCCCTTGGCTGAGATCATCTCAGAAAGCTGGCATTGGACTGGATAGGGGTGACAGGAGCTAAGTAGAAGGTAGAGTGGAGCCCAGATCCTTAGCTTAGTGTCTTCAGGGCCAGTTAACCTATCTCGCTCTCCTAAGGCTCTCTGAGGGGGCAGAGACACAGAGACTCTTGGATTCTGGAAGTCAAACTGGTAGATACTTCCCATGAGGTCATACACCTGCAGCACATCAGCCCTAAGCTCCTGAAACCAGACATAGCCTCAGAGCACAGTCCCAGTCGCATCCCCGTTTGGCCATTTATAGGCTATGTGACCTTCAGCAAGTCACTTAGCTTCCTTTTCCTGCAAACCCAAACCCTGATTTCAATCTACTGCTAATCTAGGTATAGTCATAATAACAAACTAAGGGGGCAGCCCAGGTGGCTCAGCAGTTTAGCACCTTCAGCCCGGGGTGTGATCCTGGAGACCCAGGATCGAGTCCCACATTGGGCTCCCTGCATGGAACCTGCTTCTCCCCCTGCCTCTGTCTCTGCCTCTTGCACTCTCTCTCTCTCTGTGTCTCTCATGAATAAATAAATAAAATCTTTAAAAAAATATCATACTAAGGAAGAGAAGAGAAAAGAAATTACTTTAGGAACAGATGGAAAGAATAGAGCTCAGCCACTTATCAGACATGTACCCTTGGACAAATTTCTCAGCCTCTATTGGCTCAGTTTCCTTATCATTAAAATAGGTATAATATGCCTATCAGGTACTACTTCTCATCAAATTAGCTGACACATATAAAGCACTTACACAGTTTCTTGCATATGGTTGATGCTCAAAAGAGTAATAGTTATTTTATTGTGATCATCACCACCATCACCACTATCATCACCATCATCACTGTCATCACCCTTACCACCATTACCCCCTCACCACCATCACCATCATCATCACCACCATCATGACTACCATTACCATTATCATCACCATCATCACCATTGCCACCATCACCATCAACACCAACACCATCATCACTATCATCATCATTGTAGTTATTATTATCATCAGCACTCCATTTCCACAACCATCACAACTAACATAAGCATCTTTAGCACTGTTATTACCATAATCATCACCTTCACTATCATCCCATCACTGTCATTACCATCATCAATGGCATTGTCACTATCATCATGATCAGTGTCAGTATCCTCACCACCACCATTATCATCACTGTTCTTATCACCATCACCACCATCATCACTACCATGATTACCACCACTATCAGCACCATCATTACCACCACCACCATCACCATCAGATGGGCTGCTTTGGTGAATCTGCTAGATTGCTTTAGGACCTTAAGATGATTCTCTTTGGCTAATGGTAGCTAAGTACCACCCTGGCAACCTTTTTACTATGTATTGTTGTTTCAGAAAATCAACTCAAAAATTGTTTTCTTTCCAGTGTGGTTCCCAAATATCCAGGATCAGGGTTTTCCACTGGCATTTTGGAATGTTCTCATCAGAAATATCCATCAAGGCATGATCCTTGAGGCCACGAGTTTTACCCAAGGGCTGTCTGGGAACAGAGTTTCTAACACTAATATTATCTGCTCATGCCCAGGTTTTTCCAGCTAACAAAGGACTTTCAAACCATACAAACCAACAATACAAGGCCCTTGGGAGAAGAGGATGGGGAGGATATATTAGTCAGCTTGGGCTGCAACAACAAAATAACACAGACAAGGGGGCTTGAAGAATAGACATTTATTTTCTCATGGTTCTGAAGGCTAGAGGTCCTTGATCAAGGTGCCAGCAAATTTCTTATTTTTTCCCCAATGATTTATTTATTTGAGAGAGACAGACAGACAGAGCATGAGTGGGAGGGGCAGTGGGAGAAGGAGAGGCAGGGAATCTCAAGTAGACTCCATGCTGAGCACAGAGCCCGAAGTGGGGCTCAGTCCCACAGCCCCAACATCATGCCCTAAGCCAAAACCAAGAGTTGGATGCTTAACTGACCAAGCCACCCATGTGCCCCAAGGTGCCAGTACATTTCTGCTGTGAGCCCTCTTCCTGGCTTGTAGACAACCACTTTCTTGCTGTGTCTTTACATGACCCTAAAAGGCCAGGTAGAGAGAGAGAGAGATCTCTGGTTTCTCTTTCTTGTCTTGCAAGGATACCAGTCCTATCAGATTAGAGCTCCACTTTGTAAACCATTTAACCTTGATTACCTCCATAAAGTCCCTATCTCCAAATAGAATAACACTGGGGCTGGGACTTCAACATAAGAATTTTGGAGAACACAGTTCAATATATAACAGAGGGGAAGTTACATTCGTGAAGAGGCTGCTATATGTCCAGCATTATATCAGGCACTATCATAGACATTATTTCATTTGAGTTCCAAGATAACCCTGTGAGGCAGATGACATCATCCTCATTTTATGGATGAGGAAACTGAAAATCAGAGAATTTAAGCAAGTGGCTGATTGTTGCATAGCCGATGATCTGGGATTCTAACTCTGATCAACTGACTCCAAATACCATACCCTTTTTATTTTTTCTTGTTTTACATCAATGGTTCTGAAAGAATGGACTTGATGAACCCCCAGGGGTTCCCTGAGGTCTGAGGGGTAGAAACTATGTTCATAGTAACACTAATACTATATAATACCCTAATATTAATATTAATACTAATACTAAACTGTGTTTGACTATATTGACATTGCACTGATGATATAGAACCATTGGTGAGCAAAACTTCTGAATCCTCCACTGGAACAGATATGCCGGCCCCAAACTGTACTAATAGTCATTGCATTGTCCACTGCTATGCACCTGACAGTTAAAAAATCATTAATTTTATTAAATCTCCACCCCCAAGTACACATCTTTTTAATACTCTGTGTGACAAAATGAGCAGTATAGCCAAGGCACTTCCTCTGCAGACCAAAGTGTGGTTGTTGCCTTGAGGAAAAGCAACTGTACAATTGCCCTTTTGTGAGCTGAACTAACTGCTTTTTTTCACGAAGCACCATTTTTAGTTGAAAGAGTGATTGACAAGCTAAGCGTGGTTATGTAGACTTGGATCCGGGGCAGATATTTGCTGAAAATGAATGAAATGAGCCTTTCACATGGGTATAAACAACTCACAGTACTTGTTGCCAGTAAGAAGACTGCGCTTTTGACAAAATGTAGAATTTTGCAAAACTTGCATCCACCATTGTGAGCTTCCTTCCCCATTCTTAAAGACTTGGGATTGGCGGTAAGATGAGTGTAGTGACGTTTTGATGCGTGATTCCGTGTGTCAGCAGTTGGGAGATCTCACCAGTTGGTAAGCCAGCATTTTCCAAATGACGAATGAGCAGTGTCTCAGAACCACAGGCAGGTCAGAGACCCATCCAAAGTTACTGCACTCGGGGTGATGAGCAGTGAGCAACGCGTAGAGTGGTTGAATCGCTATTTCGTACACCTGAAACCAGTATAACATTGTGCTAATTACACTTCAGGAGAAAAAGAAAAAGGAATGAAATGCAAGATAGACCAATGGATTTTCTGGAAACAAGGGGGAAAAAAAGCTCATTGATGCATTCTTAGATCACACATTGAAACTGTTCAAATGCTACCACTTGTTGGGTTTTGTATAGTATCAGAAATGATCTGAAAAGCCTCCTGTCCTCCTCCGTCTCCCAGCGACATACCTGTAAGGTGCGGTTTTCTTCATGAACTTCCAGCAAACAACCTATTGCAACAGATTGAATCCATTAACCCAGACGGTAAAGAGATCTGCAGAAATAGGACAATGCCACTCTTTTCACTGATTATTTTAAACTGAAAACATATTATTTATGTTCACATGTACAAGGTCTGTTTTTGTTTTTAATAAATTAATAACTAAAATATTTTAACTTCTAAATGTTGGTAGAGATAACACACACACAAAAGCTCTTTGGGGCCCTTGATGCTTTTTAAGAGAACAAGGTGGGGGGTGCCCAGGGGGCTCAGTAGGTTAAGCATCTGACTCTTGATTTCAGTTCAGAGCTTGACCTCAGGGCTATGAGTTCAAGCTTCTCATTGGGCTCCATGCCCAGGCTTAGAGAGAGACAGAGAGAGAGAGAGAGAGAGCAAGGGTTCCTGAGACCAAAAATGTCAAGAACTGCTCTTCGTGCTATATTTTGCAGCCGAGGAAACCAAAGCTCAGAGAGATGAGGCCATTTGGCCGAGGTGAGCTGGAAGCTCACCCAACATGGTGAATCCCGTGATGTACTGCCCAGGCCCCCCGATGCCAGAAGACAGACCTCAGCTGCAAGCGTCTTTGGGGACTTCCTCCACTGGAGAGAACGGGACCCCTGGGCTTGAATTTCTCTTAAATTCAGAGCCATGTCCCTTTTCGGGTCAGCCTGCATCCAATGCTGAGCCCCGGCTTCAGGAGGGTACTGGCAGGGACTAACTCAGGCTTCCTGGGTGCAGGGGTGCACAGGGACAGGATGCTGGGGAGGGACCGGGACCACAGAGCTGGCCCTGATCACAGCAGAGAAGCTTAGTCCTTCCCTCAATGGGGGCCCTGCAGCTCTTCATCAGGATGGTAGCTGGCCCCCCACCCGGGCTTCAGAGAGTTCAGAGTCAAGGACAGAGCACCCATATTACCTAAGAAGAGCAGCTCTGAGCTTACAATTCTGGTCCTCCTCCCTCCACGAGCACCGTAAACGAGAGGGTGTCAGAGGGGCAGTCACCATGGTCAGAGCCTCTGCCTTTCGGGGATGGGAGATGCCTGCATGGCCATTCTGGAGGCATGCATCCTCTGCATTCTGGATGCAGCCCTGCTTGCACACCCCCAGGGACAGTGAACTCACTACCTCTCCAGATGGCTCCTTGCGCTTCTGGGGCTCTCTGTCTATTCTTGTGGAGGCTGAGCTGTTCCCTTTGCTGAGGGCCTTACCTTTGCTTCTTTTGACTCTCCTGCTTTTAGAGCAACCATTTCCCCTCCAGACGTCCTTCTTGTTGACTCTCTCTTTGGCCATTTTACTCTTATTGCTCCTCCCCTGCTGCCATGTCCCCAGTCCCTTTCCCTTCTCTCTCAACTTCCCCATAGCAAGTTCTCTAGACCCTTCCACCCACCGTGTCCAGAGCCCCTCCTGTGCTCAGCTAGTGGGCCTGTCGGATCAATCCTCGTCCTGACGAAGCTCACGAGCCATCGCCCTGTGGTCCCACCATCCACACGGGGCCAAGTGATGTAGGAGGTGCAAGGAGAGAGGCGAGACACCATCCATAAACCTTCCCCACCCAGAACCCTGGGGGACTGTGTCACAGCATGGATGCACAATTTTTTTTGTGAAGATTTTATTTTATTTATTTATTCATGAGAGACACAGAGAGGCAGAGACACAGGCAGAGGGAGAAGCGGGCTCCTTGCAGGGAAACCAATGTGGGACTCAATCCCAGGACCCTGGGGTCACACCTTGAGCCAAAGGCAGATGCTCAACCACTGAGCTACCCAGGCATCCCTGACACACAATTTAAGCCCAGGTCTGCCTGTGTGTAAACACACTTCATCTCTCCTGCTCTCAACTGTGAACACAAAAGACTGCCTCTTTGAGCCTCTATGTCCTTATCTGGAAAGTGGGTATAGAATCATCTACCTCTCTGGCCTGTTGTGGGGATGAAATAAAGTGGCCTGCATGAGTCCCTGGCACGCGGTAGGCACCCGGGCCCCGTCCGGCGGGAGCCTGCTGTCCACACTCGGCGGGCTTGCCGAGCAACCATGCATTCCAGCGCCTGGCAAGGAGCCGGCAGGTCGGATTAAGGACATATGTTAGCAACTTTCCAGTCAGCAGAGGTCTGCCCGGCAATTGGCCCTGCCAGACTCTGGGCTTCTCTTAACCGATTCGGACACAGGGAACGGCTGCAGCATAGACCTCAGCCACTCGTCCCATGACCCACAGCTCCCCGGTGCCCAGGGAGGAGTCACAGGCCTCCAGGGACCCAGCCAGCCTGACCGAGGTAGACAAAGTGTGGGCCTGGGCAGCGAATCCCAGGAGGCAGGCCCATGCTGCCGTTTGTGGGCCAGCGCTGTTGGTCCTGGTCTTCACATGGCTCTCGGGGGCTGGGGTCTGTTCCCCACCGCCTGCAAGGTGGCACCTGGGCTTTGGTGTCAGACACGCCTGGATTTGAGCCCTGCGTTGCTACTTTCTGGTTAGAGTCCCCCAGGCACGCGGAGTCAGCTCTCCCAATCTCAGTTACCCTGCAGTCAAATGGGACCATAATAATGTGTGTCTCATGGAGCTGAGAGGATGAAGCAAGCTGGGATGCCGGGCACGGGGTGGGTGGCGGTTTGGGAAATGTTACTGTGGTGACCTCCCACGGAGGCCAGTGCCAGGGACAGGGCTGGAGAGAATCGGCCCCCTCGTAGCCATGTGAAATGTAAACCTGGGCCCAGCTCTACAAACCATGCCCAGGAGGAAAGGGATGGATGGTGGGGCCGGGCCTGGACACTGCCTGGCCAGTCACGGGCCTCAGTGCTCATTCGTTGAATGAAGAAAGAAGTCAGCCAGGAGAACCTTGTCTCTACCTTCGGCTGCGTGTAAGAAGGAAGAGCCAGCTCACTCTGCGTGGAGGCTAAGAGGCAGGTCAACATGGGGAAAGTGCTAGGAGACAGGGCTCGGGGTAAGGAGGTCTCCCACAGCCTGAGCCATCCAAAGATAGACAACACCGCCTCCTGGGAGTGAGCTCCCCGTCACGGTGGGTGTGCAAATCTGGTTGGGAGAACTGCAGGTGGAGACGCTGTAATGGGATTGCCTGTGCTGCGTGGGAAATTTGCCTCTGGGATGTTCAAGGTCCTTTTCAACCCTGAGAGCTTCTGATTCTAGCAGAATTTCTCTCCAAACTCCTCTGTCAGCTACAGTGGTCTAACGCTGCAGCAAACAACCTCCACTCCTCAGCCGCTTGAAGTGGTGCAAGCTTATTTCCTGGCCCAGTAACAGCCCGATGCGGCCGCTTGGACCACTCTTCCTCCAGAAGGTGACTCAGGCACCAAGACTTCTTCCGTCTTGGGGGTCCACCATCCCTCCGACCTCTGAATTCTTTGCTGGATCCTCGGCATACGGCGAGGCAAGGGGGAGAAAGAAAGAGCAGAGGATGGTACAGAAGGTTTGTATGGATGGACCAGCCTTGGAAACGGTGCCGTAACGTCTCCCCGTGTTCCACGGGCCAGAACCGCAGGGAAGGCTGGCGAATGCGGGCCGGAGGAGAGGAGTGAGCGTGGAGAGCATGCTCAGCCTCTGCCACAGGACGCAGGGCCTTATTCATTCATTCATTCATTCATTCATTCATTCATTCATTCATTCATTCATCCAATGAACACTTAGTGAACACCTACTGTGTGCCAGCCCTGTCGATGGACCCGACACAGTCCTGCGTTCTGGGAGTGCACAGCCTCACATCAGCAGCCTGGACACACTGAGCAGCTGCTGCCAGGCAGTGTGGCCAGGACGACGGACACCTCCACTGCAGCACCACCGTGGGACATGGAAACGATCCCTCAGGCCTGTTTCCTCAACTGGGAACAGGAAAAACACCGCTTAGCTCCAAGGATGAGACCTGCCCAGCTCTTGGCTCAGCCTGGCACGTGCCGAGTCCTCCATCAATGGGGTGAATGTTTTATTAGTAACTCCACAGTTTTCACTTGTCGGTCTTCCCTGAGCACGTTGAGGCTGGCCCAGGGGAGGCTGAGCACCTGGTGCTGTACTGGTGGCACCCCAGGCACCGGGTAAGGTGGAGGGAGGACGAGTGTTGGGCCGGGGCGGGCAGACTGACGGCCTTCAGGTCCCCGCATGCAGTGACCCAAGCACAGGGGCCCAGCTGGGGCTCAGCTCACTTGAGGGAAACACCTGAGGCAAATGTGAGTATTTCCTCAACTGCCTAGTGACAGCCTCCCTGGAAATAATCCTTCAGGGGAATATGCCTCTCATGCCTGGAGGCAAAGCAAAACGAACTGCATCACTCACAGCTTGGGATGGGGATACTTAGGGCAGGGATTCCAGTCCAAGAGGGCCTCTGAATGACCCATCTTCAGGACCTGAGGACAAGACTTACAAGGGAGACCCTAGTTCAAGCTCAGCCTCTGTGTGAGTGTCAGCCTTGATGCTGTCTCAGCAGATTGGGACGATGGCTGCATCTCCCCATCTGGAGAGGTCCATGAGACACCCTGTGTGCGGGACCATGGCCCCAGCTCTCCCGCAGAGCAGATACTGCATTGGAAGGAGCCTCGGGGCAGCAGTTAGAAGCAGACAGTGGGAGTCATGTTTTACCACTTGCTAGCTGTGGCTCCCTGGGTAAATTGCTGTGGTCCCCTGTGCCTCAGTTTATTCATCTGTTAAATGGATATGATGAAACACCTGGTAAATCCCGCGTACATGTGATTTTTATTATCTCTGCATTGATGGGGCTGGCTCCTAATTGTTTGTTGAGCTACTCCCTCTTTGCAAATGCCTAAGAGGAGGGTGTCACAAGCTAGACTTCTGAATCTTTACAGAGGCTGGGAAAGGTCCAGTCATCTTAGCTCTGAGACGGGTATTTGAGTGGAGACAATGAGTCTAGGAATCCCACTGCCTTCATTTTACAAATCGGGCCTAGAGAAGAGAAGAGTTTTACCCAGCAGCTTTTGGCTCGCTCATAGAGACTCTGATCGCTCAACCGTATGTATTTTGCCCTCTTTCTAAATTTCAGGACAAGGCAACAAGTTTTGGCTAATTTGTTTGATGGAAACACATAGAAGCTCAGATGAAGCAAATCGCAGGTCACAATTGGAAAGCCTCATTGCCATCTGGCTGTGATGGGTTTTGTTTTTATTCTCAAGTATAAATCCCCTCCCTTTTGTCTGCCCTATGTCCCGCTCAACTCCTCTCAGACGAAGGCATGTGAGCCGGAGGATTTTTGCCACATCTTCCTTGAGGCAACAAAGGGTCCTGGAAAGCGCATTTCAGTGAGCCAGGCCCTGAACCAAGGGCGTCCACCAGTAAATGAAACAGCAAGTGGCTTCTGCACTTGCTCTCAGGCAGGGGGAAGGACAAGTCACTACAGTCGGGCCCTGCACCGGAGCCTGTGTGACACTGAGCGAGTTACATGACTCCTCTGAGCCTGTTTCTCCCATTGTAAACTAGGATGGGTGACTTTTTCCCAGGGTCGACATAAGGACAGAGTGAGGTAGGCAGAGACAGCACTTCACACCCGAGCCCACATTCTGGAAAGTGAGGGTCTTTCCTATTTTCCCCTCATTGGAGAGGGAAACACTGCACTTGGATTCCTCAGACTCCTCGCATAGCTAAAGAAGGCGATGGTAAAAATAGACAGAAGAGTTTGCCCAGTGCCAGCCTCGGCCAGTGCTCTCCCAGTTTGGCAATTGCATCAAGTCTGAGGAGCTGGGAGCAAAGTATTGGCTCCTAATGCACCGCAGAACCTAGTTTCCAGGGAACCTATTTTATGTAATTCACAAAATGAGATCGGAATCAGAAGCACATTTCCAAAAGGACGTGGACATGGCATTGTCCTTCTCCTGGAGCGTTTTACAGCTGCAGAGTCACTGTGTCTTGCGAATGTGGCCCGTGGCAGGTCTGAGACAGCAGTGAGAGCACAGCTCTGGGGTTACCCAGGTCAGGGTCGCCTGGGTGGCTCAGTGGTTGAGCATCTGCCTTCAGCTCAGGTTGTGATCCCGGGGTCCTGGGATCGAGTCCCGCATCGAACTCCCTGCATGGAACTTGCTTCTCCCTCTGTCTATGTCTCTGCCTCTCTCTCTCTCTCTCTCTCTCTCTCTCTGTGTGTGTGTGTGTGTGTGTGTGTCTCTCATGAATAAATGAGTAAAACCTTAAAAAAATTGTTTGAAACTTCCCAGTGTAAGTTCACAAGTGGAAGGACTTTATACCGTGGATATTCCTGTAGAGTTAGCACAGTGCTTAGAGCATAGTAGGTGCTCATTAACTGGTTATTGACTGAACGCTACAGACTAGGTGCTCAACAACTATGCATTCAACGGGCAACTGAATACAAGTGTGTATGTCTTTCCAGCTTTCCAGCATTTCCTGGAGTTTCCTTCTTTCTTTTTCCTTTCTTGCTTGCTTGCTCGCTGAGACATCTGGACACTGAGAATTTAAATGATGTACCAGGCTCACAGACCTAATTAGAGTCTGCCTCTGATGTTTGTACCCAGTTGTGTCTGGTCCCATGTGCCTTATACTTTCTGCTGGAAAGTTTCTTAGAAGCCTCCTGAAAGTATCAATTAGGAATGAGTGTAGCTTCAGCCATAAAGACAAGTATTCCTCTCCCACAAGGAGAAAGGGGAGGTGGCATGTCAGGCCTGGAGCGGGAACTGAGTGTTGGCACTATGAAACCAGGCTCTTCCCATCTATCTGCTCTGTCTCCCCGAGACAGTTGTCTTTTTGTTCCAGTGCATGTTGCTTTATGGTCACCAGCGGCTGCTACAGCTCCGGGCATCACAACCAAGTTCAAGGTAGGAAGTGGGAAGAGAGGAAGGGGAGGGGCATTTCCCGAAGGGGCTTCTTTTATTACCAAAGGAAGAGAGTACCCAGGGCAGATATCTCCCAATACTGGCCATTGAGCCACACTGGCCTGTCCTGGCCCCAGGGGAGGAAGGGAGCATCCAGCAAAGGAGGAAGGGCTGGTCAGCGCTAGTCCTCACCTGTTGTCACGTGGCATGGGCTCACTGCTCTGAACAAAATCAAAGTTGGGATAGTGGAGGGCAGCGAGGGGACTGTGCCCGCCACGCCTCTGGCAGAGCCCAGGCTTAGCGACATGCTCATTTGACCAGCGGGGAAGCGGAACCCAGGGTGCCCGTCAAGGACAGGCGCTGCCTTTATCTGTCGTACTGACCCAGAAGCAATCTGGCACAGGGCAGGGTTTCCCGAGCGGTGTCAGCCCCCCGGGAGAGATGATTTGCTGCGGGGTGCTGGCGCAGCGGTCCGCAGCCAGGCTGAGAGAGAAGCCCCTTCTTCAATTGCTCTCGGTGCTTCCGATTACATCTCGGAGAAGCGATAAATAAACGTGATGAGTGATCCTTGATTGTATCCCGGATTTAAAGAGGAAAAAAGGCTCTAAAGGACGTTGGTGGGTTAATTGGGGGGAAATTTGAATGTGGATTGTAAGTTAGATAATAGAATTAAATCAATGTTAAATTTCCTAAGTGTGATCATCGTCATTGTGGTTATGTAAGAGAACGTCCTTGTTCCAGAAGACGCATTCTCAGGTGGTTGCAAGTCACGTGTAAATGCCTGCAAACTGTTCACAAAAAAAAGTGTATGCACATACCTGCAGCACACGCACACACAATCATATATGCACATGCATGTGCATACATGTACATACACCTGTAGCCATATATGTGTACAAACATGCATATACATATAACTATAGCCATATACGTATACACATAGAAATACACGAACACACATTATATATACCAAGAGAAAGAGAGAAAGCAAATAGGGCAGATGCTCACACCTAGTGAATCCAGACTCTACATAAAGGACACACAGGTATCCCTTCAAGCAACTTTTTAGTAGGTTTGCAATTTTTTTTTAAGATTCAATTTATTTATTCATGAGAGACACACAGAGAGAGGCAGAGACACACAACAGCTCCCCATGAGGAGCCTGTTGCAGGACTCGATCCCAGGACCCCGAGCAGAAGGCAGATGCTCAACCAGTGAGCCACCCAGGTGCCCCGGTTTGAAATTTCTCAAAACGAAAAGTTAGGAGAATAAGAAACTAAAAATTTTAAAAGAGAAGAAACCTCAAGAGAAACATTAAACAGTTATAGACTGTATTAACATGAGTTACAGCAACTGACAAAATCTGTCCACTGGTCTGCAAAGCCCCAGGTTGGGGACACTGTCGTCCGTGGCATATTCTACTGGCCGTGGCAGAGGGCGTGTTCCAGCATCAGTCACCGCAAAACTTGAATTCCCTCATGTGTAGAATGGGGACGAGTTTTACACCATCCTGGGCTGTCTGGTCCCAGACTTGGGGACGTGGTCGCACAGTAGCTCTGGGCTCAGAGCCAGCTTACAAGGAAGGCGCACTGTCGTGTGCCACCCAGTAAGTTCTACTCGCGCATAGTAGGTCTGTGCAGAGCCGGATGTAGCTGAGTCCCCAGGCTCTGCTTTCTGGCTCACCCACCTCCTGTCTTAGTTTCTTCCTATATCTCTTGGCCAGGGGGAGCTCTCCAGGGTAGGATGATATCTGAAGGCTAAAGCCACAGACCGGCACCCTCATCCAACACGGACACACACACACACACACACACACACACACACACGCTTCATCTCATTATCATTATTCTGGAGAGCAGCAGTTTCTGGTGTCTCTGGGCCCAGAGAGCCTCGATTAGTGGAGGAGTCTGGCCGGGGTGAGGCAGCCAGCCCTCTGTGCATTGGGATGAGGCTAATTCCATTTTCTGGTCCCTGCATCTGTCTTCCCTTTATCCCCCAGTGTCTGGAGCCTGGCAGCATGGAGGGGCCCACCAGCCTGGAGCAATTCTTCCCTGCTATCGCCCTCATGGGCAGTGCCTGCCAATCCCCACTGCACCCCGAGGCTATGCCATGGGCCATGCTAATCCCATTACCCACAAATGAAGATGTAATCACAGCTCTTTCAAAGGGCCTGCAAGGCTGATCCCTCTTTGGAAAGAGAAAAGAAAGTGCAATTGTCCGAGCCACTGACTTCTGAAGCTCCTGCTGGGATGAGGGGACACCGAAGTTATTTGGGGCCATTTGGGGCCAGCAGCCTCTCAAGGGGCGGAGGGAGTCTGAGTGTGGGGTGGGGTGTGCAAGGGCCCGAGGCTCCCCAGCTCCCACACCAACTTGCACTGCTATCATGGCTAGGTCACCAAAACTCTGCACCTCGGCTGTGCATGTTCCAAATGGCTGTAAGGGATCTTGTTTGATGCTGTTGTTAAGTAGCTGTGTACACAGGTGAAAATAGTGACGCACACACAGATGTGAGGGTACTGTTGATGTTAGCAATATATTACGTTAGTCGTAGTGAACTTTATTGAGCACTTGTTACAACTGACCCTTGAACAACGCAGGGATGAGGGGCACTGACCACTCCCATAGTAAAAAATCCACACATAACTTTTGATTCTCCAAAAACTTAACTACTAGTAGCCTACTATTGACTGGAAGTCTTACTGGGAACAATTAATACATATTTTGTATGTTATATGTATAGTATATTGTATTCCTACAATAAAGTAAGATGGAGAAAGGAAAATGTTAAGAAAATCATATGGAAGGGACAATACACCAATAGGAACTATATTATGTTTATCACAAAAATCCATATACAAGAGGACTCATGCCATTCAAATAGTGTTGTTCAAAGGTCAACTGTACATGCCAGGCACCTTTCTGACACTATTATCATTTTGCAGAAGAGGAAACTGAAGCACAAGAGGTAAGTGACTTGTTCAAAGTCACAAGGCTGGAGACAGGTGGCCAGTTTCAATGCCTAGGCCGGCTGGGAAGGCAACACAAAGCTAGCCTCTGCTCGAACTGTTGTTGCACCTTGGTGTCTGGCTGATGGCAAACGATCGACCTATTTTTGCATAATAGAGTCATCCTCCCCTTAGGCCAGGCCTTTCTAGGCTCTGAGGTTCAAAGAAGATGAAAGGATTTTCCGTGGCCTGGAATGGAAGATGTAGAGTTGGGGTAAACATGTCCTCAGTCCCTGGACTGCATGTGAGCATCACTGCCCTGTATGCAGCACAATGACTGTCACTGCTGATGCTGTGCAGAGCACTGTGTGCCGGGCACTGTCTTGTGTAGATTCAGTACAATAATCAGTGGCACAACGGCCAAGGTTTAATAACCAGCTCTCTGGGGAAAGGCCCCGATCTTTAGCATATGCCGATCTCCATGGTGTAAACTGCCACCTCCCACCACGCCGATTCAAGCTACCAAGCTGCCATGATGTCACTAACAGAGCATTGGGAAGAGACACACAGAATTGGTTCTTATGAGACAATCCTCTCACTGATAATTAATAACTCCCAGCAGCCTGATGTTGGGGGAGGGAGGGCTATGCTATTATTATAATCAATTTTATAGATTAAGGAACTTAGTCACAGACAAAGTTGGGTGCTTCCCAGGATCACCTCCTGCATAAACCCTTCCACCAAAGTCCTGGTCTCAGGGACTTCCGGGAACCAAGATGAAGACACTGTCTTTAGGGTGCAGATCTGAGTTTCAAATCCCCTTCTCCTGATCTCTCAAGGCTGAGCCTACCTGCAACTAGATGCTGATCTCCTTGAGGAGCCTGGCACAGGCACACACTAAGTAGCCAGGAAAGACTTGAATTGAACTGAGCGCTCTGAATTTCAATTGAATTAATGACCTTGTCCAAGGTCACACAGGGAACCAATAGCAGAGGAGACCGGAACCCAAGACTCTGGGCTTTGGAGGACAATCCTGTAGGTATTAATTTCAATGTGAATTATGGGGTTCTGACCATATCTGAGAAAGGAGATGGGGTGTTCTGCATATTGCTGGGGGGGAAGCGGAGAGGCTGTGGGTTTGCACTCTGCATTGTCAATGCCCCTTGCCCCCTCTCTTTTGTTATCACCGTCTGGAGAAGGATGACCCAACACCTCCTGTGTGCTGGGCACCAGGTGAGACCAAAAGCACCAAGGAGATCTGTGGAACACTTCACAGATTTCAAGATTTTTTAACCTGTGTGATCTCAGTGTTTCCTAAGTTCTGGTAGCATTCCACTGCAGACAACCAGGGTGACAGCAGTGGTCATGAACCTTTTAACATGTTAATACTGGGATGCCAGGGTGGCTCAGTCGGTCAAGTATCTGCCCTCAGCTCAGGTCATGATCCTGCACCAGGCTCCTTGCTCATTGGGGAGTCTGCTTCTGCCCCTCCCCTTGCTCCTTCTCTCTCTACTCTCTCTCTTTCTACTCTCTCAGGTAAATAGATAAATAGATCTTTTTAAAAATTGTTAATACTTAGACATTTATTTTAATATGTGTTCAAACCTGGTTCCAGCACGTTATGTTAGTTCAGAATAGCTTTCACTGCAATCGACAAATAATAACAAACCAGGGGCCCAACAAGAAAAATGTGTGCTTCTCCTTTGGTAAAGGTCAAGGGCTTGCATGGCATTCCTTGATTCCCAAGATCAAGGCTCAACCTCCTTCCACCTTTTTACTCTGCTGTGCAAGACTTCCAGGCTCGAGGCTACCTCCAGGTCTTATCTAGTTGCTGCAGCTCCAGCCATCATGCCTACATTCCAGGCAGGAAGCAGAACAGGAAAGGAAAAAGATACATGCCTCTTCTTTACCTCACACTTTCTGCTTACATACCATTGACCAGGACGAGTTATAAAACCACACCTAGCTGAAAGAGAGGCCAGATCAGGAAGTTTTTATTCTGAGCATCCCATGGGCAGGCAAAGAAATCAGGCTTTTTCTATTGGGAACAAAGAGACCATCACTTTTGCGAAAGAGACCTTGGTCTTTGACACACACACACACACACACACACACACACACACACACCCAAACTGTGATTTCATCAATATTATTGCTGAGGATGAGATTAAAGTTTTTAAAAGGTGAGGCAATTGCAAGAAAATTGTTAGGTAAATTAAGTCCAGGTGGCACGTGGGTGTGGTAACAATCAGGAAGGCGGTAAGAAGTGGTGGAATGTGGAGCAGCCCGCATTGAGTCTATCCCTGCTCCTCTAGGACCTGAAGTTCCTAGGGCGGCATCACTTCCCTCTTTCAAAGGAGGAAAAGCCAGGTCCTGAGCAGCTGCTTGCAAACCCAGGGCTCATGCTCACGTCATTTGGGGTCTTTCTTGGGCATCTGGCGGCCACTGCCCCGTGGCTCCCCAGCTCTACACCCTTCCTCCTGGTCCATCCCCCACCTCGGAGGCTGCAAAGATGGGCAAAGCACTTCCCCCAGTCTCTGGCAGCTCGAGGTGTCCTAGGGACCCAGTTCTCACCAACGAGATGTGAACAATAAAGCATAAAACAAGGCACAGAATGCTGCACTGATATCTAGGACTATTATTGGTATGGATTTTGACTCTGGGGACAGTTGGTTTCAGGGCCACACTTGCCCTGAAGAACTAGCCACGGGCTGCTCCAACACCCTGGAAAAAGCTAATCCAGTAGCTTGGAACTTGATTGGTAAAAAGGAAATTAGTGCCAAGTGTAGTGTCTGGCACACAGTTGGCACTTAGTAAATATTTATTTATTATAAATGTGAGTGCATTCTATCTGTATTCATTCTTTCACGAAATGTGTTTAACCTGTGGGAAGACTCAGTGCCTGCCCATGGAAAGTGCCTCCATAGTGTTAGCTACAAGTATTAAGATTATCACAGCATGGGGATCATTGTCATTTATTCATTCAACAAACATCTAGCAGATACCCATGTGCGCCAGGCACCCCTAATGGTGCTGTAGGGTCAGCAGTGAAAAGGGCAGTCTGCCCTGCCAGGAACCCAGACTCCAAACGATCCATCCCACACTTAATTAACGAGTATTGTGGTCCATGGCAGATGTCGTGAAAGCATAAAGCAGGGGCACGGAGCCTTGCCTGGGATTCCCTAGGGAGCAGCTGTCTCGAGCTAAGACCTCAGGAACCAGCCAGAGTCAGCCCAACTGAGAGTAGGGAAAGCACAACCAGTGCTGCTCTGCAAATTGGGCGTGGAGGCCAGTGGGTCAGCTCATTGGGCCTCAGCTCCCAGGCCCCAAGTCTGGGATGAGGCCAGGCTGGCTGAGAGTGGGCCAGCCCCTGGCAGATGCCTCTGCAGTAAAGGCTGGGTAGTGCTGCCTGGCTGCCTCCCTGACCTCCCCGGGCATCCCTTTTGTGTGACAGCTGTCCCCCATGCCGAGCCCCTTGGGATCCAGTTTCTGTAGAGGCTGACTTGCAAAATGCAGCGTATTGTCCTGAAACAGCAGGCTCTGGGGAGGGCTCAATGAAGCCGTGGCCTGCACAGCTCTGCATTCCACCTTGAAAAGAATCACATTACATCAATAGATGGCACCCATTATACACCAACATCCAAGGCTCCTAATGACTCAGGCTTAATTAATAGTTTGAAGAACATGCATGATTAGCCTGAGGCTCCAGGGGGAGGGTGGGGGGCTGGGTAATAATATGAAGGACTTTATGGGGATGTTCCATTCAACTGTGGCTGAGTCCTGGGTGGAGATGCCTTTGGAGTGTGGGGGGAATGGAAAAATATGTAAAGCAAAATCCTGATTTGTCTCCTTCCGTATGAGCTTCTTCTCCCCTGCTGCTTGAGGCAGAAGATGCAGCTGGAGATATATTCCCTACCTGACTTTTCATTAAATCTGGAAAAAGAAGTTCCCGTTCCTTTCCCTGTCTTGAGCATCCTTTGACAGAGGTCCCTGCAGATTGGACCTGTCTTGTCCTTGATAATTTTGAGAGTCTTCGGTTTATTTTTGTTCCCAGGGAACTCTGCAAGATTTCTGCAAATGCTCTCTGCGGTTTCTAAGATAATTTAATGCCGGTTCTGTGAACATTTCATGGGAATTTTATTAGCATGTTGTAAGTTAGTTAAGAATGCCATGGAAGTTGAGGGAGCATTTCAAGTAGGAATTCCAGGATATTTCTGTGAGAATTCATCACAAATCACATGGCAACTCTGGGAGGTTTTCTTGAAAGTTCATTGAGAATTCCACAGGTCTTCTATGATCATGCCATGAGACTTCTGGAGTTCCATGAGAAAGTGGCATGACTGGGAGCAACCTAAGAAAGTGCAGCAGGACTTCCAGAGGGTTTATAAAATATTCCAGGAGGAGCCTCCACAAAAATCCCATGCAGACTGCTCAGGAATTCTGTAGGAGTTCTTTGAGAGTGTTGTAAGAATTTAAAGAGCATCACGGGGGAATTTTCTATAGGAGTTGCCATTGCTTTAGCCTCTCTTCCACATGTGCCAGAACTTCAGCTTTTGAATTGAGGAGGCCCCCAAGAAAAATGGTTCCAGTCTATTTTTATTTTTTGTTTCATTAAAAAAAATTCTTTCTACTAAAAACAATCAATTTGTTGGAAACATCCTCACTTTTGCTGCCTGTTAAGGGTCTAAAAGCAATAGACAGAGGACTGTGGAATGATGACACAAGGAAGTGGGGGAGTTGGGTCACTTGGGAGAGGAAAGAATCATCTATCCTGTGAAGAATGCTTATTGCTCAACACATTTCTCACGCGGCCTGGAGGCGGGGACAAGAGCACTGGACCAGGGGCTAGGAGTTCCTGGTTCTAGCTCCAGCCCTGCCATTAACTCACTGCGTAAGTTTCTGGATCTGTTTCCCCTTTTGTAAAATAAGAACTGTTGGACTAGGGAACCTCCAAGAGCTCTTCAATCTAATTGGTGATGGTGATGGTGATGATGATGATGATGATGATGATGGTGATAGTGGTGAAGATGGTGATGGTGGTGATACTGGTGGTGGTAATGGTGATGGTGATGGTGATGGTGGTGATGGTAGTGATGATAGTGATAGTGATGGTGGTGATTATGATAATTATTGAAATTATGATGATGATGTAGGTGATGATAATAGTAATTACCATCATTGAGCACTATCACTATTATGCTCTGGTGTTGTATTAATCACCTTATATTCTCTTTTTTAATCCCCACATCAGCTGTATAAAGAACTATATTTTTCATTTCTTCTAATTTATAGATAAGAAAACTGAAGTCCCCAGAGGTTTGATCAAGATTACATGACTGTTAAATGGTAGAATCAGCTTCCATATCTGTTCCACTTCCCAGCCCTCTCTTGGGCACCACACCACATTGTTCCTTCTACCATTTGCTTCTCTATTATTTAGACTACAAAGAAAGTTCTCCAATGTATCATGCAAAAGAAACAAATCAGACCTGTTGCAGCAAAGTCCTCAGGCTCCCTGATGTTTTTAAGTTATGAACTCCTCCTTCTTCCATTCTTCCTCACTTCCTCATCCAAGTTTCATCCTTTCAGTGTGACTTGCTTCTTTTGTTTGTTTATTCCTGCTACAGGACCCCGACTATTTACCATTTCCCCTATGTGGTTCATCCTGCGTACAACACCAGGTGATTTCCTGCAAACTCACCATAGTCATCACAATGTACGTATGCTTGAAAACATCCAGTGGTTCCCACTAATGGCTAAGAGACTAAGCTAAAATTTTGAAAGCCCTTTAGTCTATTCTCTGGACCTCCAAAATCTGGATTCTTCACACCAAACCATCTCTTGCTATGTCCCCTTATCATCCTAGACTAAATTCCATCCCTGTGACTTTGCTCATGAAAATCCTGCTTCCTAGAATGACTTCCTCCTCCTCCTTCATGCTTTTTCCAACAATGAGACTTCCCAGACTCCTCCAATCTGCATTCCAGAACGTTCACACATTTGCATTACAAAGTAGCATGTTCTGTAGGGCCTCGTATTGTTTGGGCTGTTCTTCTCCTACTAAATAGATGGACAAGTCACTAAAGGCAAGGACCACATCATGTCAGGGCCACCAGACTTGGCCCTGCAACTTAACAACTGTGTGACCTTGGGCAAATGACTACCTCTCCCAGCCAATGTCTTCATCTCATAAAAAATGAAAATGGAAGTAATAAATCTTAGTTGGCAGAGGTATAGCGAAAAATGAAATGGGATGAAATAAAAAGATCTCCCTGATAAGCTCTAAGAGTTTCAAAGGTGGGAACTGTGAAGCATCCAACACACTACCCAGTATGGTAAAGGCATTCAGGAATGTGTCTAATCCCCTCTCCCTCCATATCCCTCAGCACACTGTCAGGCACACAGCATTTTAATAGTTAGCATTTAGGGCTCTCTGTGCTCCAGGTAATGTGCCAAAAGCTTGGTATCATGGGCACCTTAATACCTTAATCTTTATGATCCTAATTCCTCTCAGGAAGATGCTGACTTTATCTCTGTGCTGCCAGTATCTCTGTGCTCCTGAGCCTTGGTGATAGCATCTGAAACCACGTTGGTCCATCGGACTGTTAGCCACTATGCTTTACTGCCTCTCCAGTAGAACACACTGAGTGGCTGCATGTTCCCTAACTGAGCAAACCTCCTGGCTCCCCAGACCTAGAATACCTCCATGCAAATAAATGGATCATATAATTTTCTTCACTGGAGCCTACAGTCCTAACTCTCAAGAGAAGTGAGTTCTCATCAGCAATGGGAAAGGAGGCTGACCTACAGAATCAAGGGGTACAAGACTGACTCCATTTTGCTAAGGAGAGTGTGACTTAAAATTTTCATGTACCTTTATAGAGATGAGGTAAGTCCATAACAAAGCCATTGGACTTACTATCTGAGAGCTAAGGAAAAAGTCAAGGTTTAAAACCTTGGAAGGCTGAAAACCATAGTCCCTTTAGTCTGATGGAAACATGGGTTCAGAAAGGAAGAGTGATTTGCTGGAGCTCTTGGCAGAGCTAGGAGGATCTGAGCCTGGGTTCCAGTTGCCTACACTGTGTCATGACCAACTTCTCCCATGTCTTGTTTCTGTAAGGCTTTGCTCTCTGCTGGGACTAAGCTGATCAGCTTCTTCATGTTTCAATTGTTGATGGATGATTATGTTGTGTCGCATCTTACTTTCTAGGTATCATCTTCTTTCATTTTCATTTACAACATCCCCACCATGCTTCTGGCCTTATGCTTGTCTCCATGAAAGTTACAGTGAAGGAGACAAAGCCTTGCTCTCCTTAAGAAGTCCAGTGAGATGTGGTAACCTTTTTGCAAGATATAGACAAAAAGAATTCATTTTTCTCTCACACAAGAATGCTGGGAATAGTTGGTCCAGGATCCAGGATTCATCAGGGCTCATGCCTCCTCCCCACCCAACTCCACTATCTACAGCCCCATGTTCGCAGGGTCTGTCCTCCACCCCTACCTTCATGAAGTCCTTCTGAGCAGCAAGAAAGGGCAAATGTATGCATGCCAGCTTGTTCATGCCTATTTAAGACCTTTGCTGGGAAGATCTTCCCCACAGTTTTCAGCGGCCACTGCAAACTCCAAGAAAAGATGGGAAATTGCATTTGTATTTGAGCTGGTAGGTACATTGCTGCCTCCCAATGAGATTGGAATGCCCTTAGAAAGAAAGAAGGGAAGTAGATACTGAATAGACTCCCAGCCATCTCTACCAGAGTGGGGTCCAAGAGTTCCTAGAGTTGTATGCAAAATTAGGAATATATACAAAAAATTTTCTGGGAAGAAAGTCCATAACATTCTCTAAATCTTCAATAGGATCCATTGGGTTAAGTATCTTTGGTCCAAATAGACTTGTGCAACAATAATTCTAATAGATGAAATTTGGTTTTTCATGCCCATCCCTAGTTAATTTCTTGACAGTTATCAACATGGGGAGCATTAGGAAAACACAAGGCTCCAAGGCATGGATTCTGTTTTATGGACTCAGTACTCCTACATCCCAGCTTTGTGACCATGGGAATGTCTCAGAATCTCTCTGAACCTCAATTTTTTTGGATAGTTAAAGGGGAGAAAAAAACCTACCTAAGATGTTATAAGAAGGTTTCTGCTTCTTGCACAAAAAAAAAAGTAGTCACAGGAATCAGATTTAGCCTCCTATTGAAACAACTACAAATCCAGACAAAGCATGAGAAACAACAGTTTTCAAATATCAAACATCAAGCAGCACAAGACAGCACCCTGAGACAGAGAAGACAAACAAGGAGTTCCCTGAATTACCCCAACTTATTGCCAGAGACCAGTACAGGGAGGTAGAACCCAGGCAAAATTTGACAGGTACTTATGAGCTGAGGAATGGAGTTAGGGGTTCAGGAGTATGAGATGACTGGATCTTGCAAAGCAGAATAGTAGTGAGGAGAGGATGTATAGAGAGATCTAAAGATGGTACGTCTCAAGTCTTCATCTGAGTACTGCTCAATACACATGTGCAAGGATACCATCCTCTCCGAAGGATACCATTCTCTCTCAAGGATTCAGAGGAAGTAATCCCTAGAGCTGAAACAGAAATATCTCGTTTTCACCAGCTAGAATGGAAAAACTTCACAATTCAAAGGTCATTAAGTAGAATACACAGAAATGTATTGATTGCCTCAAGAGTGGGTAAAAGTAGCTCTAAAGTCTGCCTTCATACCATCTAACAAATATTAAAAATGTGTGCCAAAAGGAAAAATGGTTTCCATGTCACTTAACTGTGTCGCAGAAAAAAACCCCAAGCTCATAGAATATTAAAATGTCCAGCACATACAAGAATAAAACCAATAATATATGACATAAAAATCATCAGACATGCAAAGAAAGCAGGAAAATACAATCCATGATGAGAAAAATCAGTCAGTTTCTATATTCTATCTGTTTCTACAGAACACAAAATGGCACAGTTGATAACATTAAGAGACAAATATCCTAAAACTGTTACAATAATCATGTCCAGGAAAGTTTGAACATGTTGAGATCTGGAAGATTAATAGCAGAATAGGAACAGAAGAGAAAAAAAGATGAGTAAACCTGAAGACATACCAGTAGAAACTATCCAAAACTAAACATTGACAGGGAAAAAGACTGAAAAAAAATAATCAGAGCATCAGTGAGTTGTGGTACAGCCTCCAGTATGGTAACATATATGTAACTGTAGTCTGCAAATGAGAGGAGAGACAGAATAAAAGAAATAATATCAGAAGAACTAATAGCTAAAAAAAAACTTAAAAAAATTTTGATGAAAATTTTAGCTCACAGAGCCAGGAAGTTCAATGAACCCCAAGTAACAAGAAACACCAAGAAAAATTTAGTGAGGCACATCATAATCAAATTGCTTAAAACCAGTGATAAAGAGAAAATCTTAAAAATAGTTGGTGATGAAAAGGCACATTGTGTAGAGAACAATGAGAACAATAGGAGCAGATTACTCATTGGGAATAATGCAAACCAGAAATAAGTGGAGCGAATCTTTCAAGTACTAAACAAAAACCCCAGCAACTAGAATGTTATGCCCAGTGAAAATATTTTTTTAAAAAAGAAAGGTGAAATAAAAAAAAAAAAGAAAGGCAAAAAGGACACATGAAAATTAAAAGCAGCACAGCAGCGCTACAAGAAGTATTAAATCATTCAGGCAGAAGGAAAATGTAGTTGTTGGAAACCTGAATTACACAAAGGAAAAAAGAGCACCAGAAATGGTAAATATGTTGGTAACTCTAAGACTTCCTTTTTTACTTATTATTTTCGATGTCTTTAAAACATAACTAAAAATTTAAAGGCAAAATAGTAACTAAGTATCATGGATTTATAACTTGGGGAGAAATTGAATGCATGACAATGATACCACAAAGGCCAGGAGGAGGTAGATTCTTGTCTTATATGTGAAGTAGTATAACATGATTAAACTGTGATAAATGATAAATGTAAATTCTCAGCCCTTCAGCATCACTAGAGAAATAAAACTGAGTTATAACAAAGAAACCAACAAAGGGACTACAATGGCATCATTTTAAAAAGGAAGGAAGAAAAAGAAAAAGAAAGAAAGAAAGAAAGAAGACAGAAAAAAGAATAAAGGGAGGACAAAGAACATAGGACACAATTAAAATACAAATAGTAAGATGATAGATTTAAACTCAACCATATAAGGGCACCTGGGTGCCTCAGTGGTTGAGCTTCTGCCTTTGGCTCAGGTTGTGATCCCGGGGTCCTGGGATCGAGTCCCACATCAGGCTCCCTGTGGGGAGCTTGCTTCTCCTCTGCCTGTGTCTCTACTTCTCTCTCTGAGTCTCTCATGAATAAATAAATAAATAAAATCTTTAAAATAAATAAATAAACTACCATATAAATAATTACATTAAATGTAAAAGGGCTAATAAACATACCAATTAAAGGGCAGGGATTGTCAGACTGAACTTAAAAAGCAAAACCCAACTATATGTTTCCTACATGAAACCCAGTGTAAATATACAAATTTGTTTTTATAAAAGGATAGAAAAAGACCATACTACCAGTAACCACCACCACCCCAGCCCCCCAAAACTGGAGTGGCTATATTAATACCAGACAAAGGAGATTTCAGAGCAGAGAATGTTACCAAGGATAAAGAGAATCAAGGTGATAAAGGGGTTATTTGTGAGGAGGAAATAACTATCTTTAATATTTATCCCCCCATTTATCTAACTTTAAGATACATAGAGTGAAAAACGATAGAACTGAAAGGAAAAGAAGACAAATGTACAATTAGTCACAAATTTGGACATCCCCTCTCAGTAACTGCTGGAACAATTAGAACAAAAATCACTGGGGCATCTGGGTGGCTCAGTGTTTCAGCATCTGCCTTTGACTCAGGTCATGGTCCTGGGGCCCTGGGATCAAGTCCCACATCAGGCTTCTGTGGGGAGCTTGCTTCTCCCTCTGTGTGTGTGTCTCTCATGAATAAATAAATTAAATATTAAAAGAAAAGAACAAAAAGCACTGATAACATAGAAGATGTGAAAACTATCACTTAAGTTGATCTCATGGATATTTCTAGAATACTCCATCCAACAAGAGCAAAATAACTTTTTTCAAGTGCACATGGAGTATTTACCAAAATAATCATATTCTGGGTCATAAAACAGGTCTCAATAAATATAAAAGGATTCATATCATATAAAGTATATTCTCTGATCACAACAGAGTTAAATTCTAAACCAATAACAGAAAGATATTTGGAAACAAAATACCACTCTTCTAAACAACCAGTAGGTCAAAGAAGGAATCAAAGGAGGAATTAGAAAGTATTTTGAGATGATTGAAAAGGTAAAACACAACTTATCAAAATGTGTGAGATGCAGTCAAAGCAATGCTTAGGGGTAAATTTATAATAAGTGCATTTTATAAAAAGAAGGAACTCAAATCAATGGTCTGAGCTTCTACTGAGTCTTTGCAATGCATCCCACATGTGCCCTGTCCACTGCTTAGTGATGGTTAGCCTAAGAGGTGGGGCAGCTTTGGTTGGTGGTCTATTTATTACATTAGTTCTCAAAAATATACTAGACAGTATAAGAAAAGATCTGCTCCCACAGGTGGGGCATGGGAGTGAGGGTGGGAGGAGGAGTATACATCCAGGAGTTCAGAAAGAGCTTTGTGAGGTCACTTTCCAAAGTCCTTCCCTCTCCATGATTCTCCAAGTGCTTTCAAATTTCCAGGGCTTCCTTTTTCAATCTTCTGGCCAGAAGGCTGAGACATGAATTAATCTACTTTTTTTTTTATACTTCCTCATCTGCAGCCAAGAGACAGAAGGGCAGAGAGAGAAAAAAGCAATGAGGCTTGACCACACCTAGGACCACAGCTCCAGCAATGGGAAGTAGAGATTCTGCGTCCTCAGATTTGGCTCTTGGAGGGTCTCATTGCTAGAGCTTCTGCTACTGCCTTAGGATTTCTTGGGTGTTGAGGAGGGAGTGTGAAAGAATGAGAAAACCCAGGGAAGTTCATACTTGCCCTGAGGGTTAGGAATTCTTACTCTAAGAGCTGAAGGTAGAGCCTTCTTGGAGAGCTTTCTGGGCCACAGTGGTCTCATTTTTGGGTTTCCAGATGCATTTTTAAAAATGGTAAATTCATTTTTTCAGTGGTCCTTCAAATTCCGGCATTCTTCATTTATCCTCCACTATGTATTTCCTTTTCAGAGTCCCGCACAGCTGTTGCATGCATTCTGTCCAGGTTTTATAGTTACATTCAGTGGAAGAGACAGATACTTACTCTTTCTGACCTGGAAATAGGCCCAATGACCGATTTTTACCAAAGCACCAAGGCAATTCAATGAGGAAAGAATGATCTTTCAAAAAATGAAGCTGTGACAATTGGATAGCCTCATGCAAGAAAATGAACCCTGACATTTACCTCAAAGCACATGCTAAAACCAAATTAAAATAGGTCACAAATCTAAATGTAACAGCTAAAATTATAAAACTCCAAGAAGAAAATGTAGTAGAAAATCGTGGTGATTGCGGATTTGGCAGAGATTTCTTAAATAGGGCACAGAAGCCACAAACTATAAAAGAAGATCAAATTGTTTTTCATTGAATAAAAAAATTTGCTTTTCAAAAGACATTCACACAAATAAAAAGGCAAGCCACAAATTGGGTAAATTTTTTTGTAAATATCTGACCAAAAAGGATTTGTTAGCTTCAAGTGGACAATAAAATGATTCAACAGGTCTGTATTTCTCAGTGCTCATCGAGGGGAGTATACTTGTATAATTCCCTTTATCTATTCCACCCAACCTCCCACACATCCCCCTTCTGGCAACCACCTGTTTGTTCTCTATAGTTAAAAGTCTGGGTTTTTTTGGTTTGCCTCTTTTTTTGTTTGTTCATTCATTTTGTTTCTTAAATTCCGCATATTAGTGAAATCATATGGTATTTGTCTTTCTTTGATTGGCTTATTTCGCTTAGCATAATGCCTTCTAGGTCCACTTATGCTGCTGCAAATATGGCGAGATCTCCTTTTTTATGGTTGAATAATATTCATATATAATCACATCTTCTCTATCCATTCATCTATTGATGGACACTTAGGCTCCTTCCATATCTTGGCTATTGTAAATAATGCTGCTATACACATAGGGGTGCATATATCTTTTCAAATTAATGTTTTCATATTCTTTGGGTAAATATCCAGGAGTAGAATTCCTGGATCATATGATATTTCTGTTTTTAGCTTTTTAGAAACTCCCATACTGCTTTCCACAGCGGCTGTACCGATTTGCATTCCCACCAACAGGGCATGAGGGTTCCTTTTCTTCCATATCCTTGCCAACACTTGTTTCTTGTGTCAACAAATTATTTTGCTTTTAATGGGCAAAAGACATAAAAAGTCACTTCACCAAAGAAATGCAGATGGCAAATAGTCACATGATAGAACACCCAACATCATTAATCATTGGGAAGTGAAAATTAAAACCACAAGGAGACACCACTACATGCCCACTAGCATGGCTAAAATTAGAGACAGACCATACCAAGTGCAGGAGAAGATGCAGAACAACCAAAGCCTCATACATTGCTTGGAGGAGTGTGAAAACTTTCAACCACTTTGGAAAACAGTTTGGCAGTTTCTCAAAAAGTTACATCACCGTTCAACTTACGCATTCTACTACTAGGTTTTTGGGCAAGAGGGATGAAAACATATATCCAGACAGAACTATACACAAAAGTTCGTAACAGCTTGTTTGTAATAGCCCCAATCTGGACACAAACCACATGCCCATCGGCAGGTAAATGCATGCAAAAATGATATATGCAACCACAAAGATGAATCTCAAGTTCATTACCCCAAGGGAAAGAAGCCAGCCAGAAAGGGTACATCCTGTATGATTCCATTTTACATAAAATTCTAGGAAATCTGTAGTAAAAAGATCAGTGGTTTCGAGGAGTACCGTGTGGAGAGGAGCAAGAAGGGATTCCGAAGAAGCAGCAGGGAACATTGAGGGAGTGATGTGTTTTATGGTAGTTAACTTCCTTATGATGGTAGATTCATGTCCACATGCATATGTTAATATTCCACAAAATTGCGCACTGAAAATATATGCAATTTATTGCATGTCAATTATACACCAATGGACCTGATTTTTATTTTTAAAGTTGTCGGAAGACAGAAATAATAGATAAAAGGGCTGTAACCACACAAATTATGAATTTCAAACATGACATCCTTCTCAGTAAGAGGAAACTAGTCCAAAGTCAAATGGTTCCTGAGTAGAGAGCAGCAAGACCAGAGGTATGAATGCCTCTCCTGGTCAAGCCTTGGACTTAGAGGTCTCTGGGAGCAGGCTCGGTACATCCCAGCCTCCCAGCTGGGCACTGTATTGTCCTCATTTTACAGACAAGGAAATAGAGTCACAGAAAGGTGAAGGAACTTGCTCAAAGTCACACAGCTAGTAATGGGTCAAGCTCAGAATATGAACCCAAGCATGGAGCTCAGGACCCGGTGCTCCTAACCATGATCCTCCACTGACTCCTCATCCTATGTCTTGTTGCCCCTGATTCAAGGAGCTGAAAGCAACCACATTCTGTTTATAGACTTCTATTCCAAATGAGTTCTCTGTGGGAAGCTCCGTGGCTCTTGCCTACAACCTCCAACCCGAGCTGCAGTGTGCTTTCCTTCCTTCTCATTCCTAGGACCCCTACTACCACTTTTCACCCTTTTGGGACAGCTTAGAGTTCCAGAACCTTCTAGAACCTTCCAGGCATTTTCATGCCTCAGTGCCTACACTCTCATGAACCTGCTCCCTGATACATGCTGCCTGTTTTAGTAGCCAAGCCAGCATTTCATCTCGGAATCATCTCATCTGTGACCTCTCTCTGACCCAAGCCCCCTGCCACACTGTTCTCTGCTCCCCTGTGCCTCATTGAGACTCTAGACTCAGCTACTGTTTGCAGGCAGGAGCACCTGGCTATTAAGGATGCACGGTTCTGGGACAGACACCCAAACATGAGAGTAAATAATGTGGAGCAGGAGGAGGATAATTGTTTTTTTTTTCAGATAATTGGTTTTTATCTGATAAATAAAATTTTAAATTATGAAAAATTTATCTAATATTTCACACAATTTGGTCCTATTAAAATTGTAAACCGATTCCTGAGACTGGTCAAGACAGCTGAGAGTCATCAGTCCTTCTGGAGATTCTGACAAGGTAGAAGACAACAGGACATCCCCACAGAAATGGCATCCCTTTTTTACTACACATTTGAGGAATTCATCGGCCCTCCAAAGGGGCCTCTGCTATGGCAGATTCTCAAATCACTGTCCTTGAAAGCTCCTCTGCTGTCTCAGCACAGTGGATGTGCTCTACCGAATGTTCTGGCATTTCATTCCTCCAAATCGTTGTGCATCCCCAGCTTTGCTTGTGGCAGAAGAAATTCTTGAAAAACACTGAAGTTCTGAAAGCCTGGATGACTCAGTGGTTGAGCATCTGCCTTCAGCTCAGGGCCTGATCCCAGGGTCCTGGGATCAAGTCCTGCATCGGGCTCCCCGCAGGGAGTCTGCTTCTCCCTCTGCCTGTGTCTCTGCCTCTCTGTGTGTGTCTCTCATGAATAAATAAATAAAATCTTTAAAAAGCATAAACACTGAAGTCCCAAAGATGACCATGGAACCTGTGAGCACATCACCTTCCTTGGGAAGGGATCATCTCAGATGGGACCTTAGTTAGCAATCTTGAGAGGCAGAGGTTATCCTGGATTATGCTGAGTGGGCCCAATGTAATCACAAGGGTCCTTATAAAGGGAAGGAAGGGGTCAGATGTGGAAGGAGAAGATGTGAGGATGGGAACAGAGGTCAGAGGGGAGAGGAGTTCCTGCACGCTGTCAGTGAGGATTAGAAGAACTTTTAGCCAAGGGACATAGAAGCCCGTGGAGGCTGGAAAAAGCAAGGAAGCTGGTTCTCTCGAGAGCCTCCGGAAGGAAAATCACCTTGGTTTTAGCCCCATTGGACTCATTTTCAGATTTCAGACCTCCAGAACTACAAGATCATAAATCTGTGCTAAATTACTAAATTTGTGATAATCTGTTACAGCAACAGCAGGAACTGAAGAAAAACATTTCCACACTTCTATCCACTTTTGGGAAATCATGCATCTTTGAAAACTTCATGTCATAAACTAATTTATGTCTTCCCCCCAATCCATGCAGTGAAGTCCTGACTCCCAAGATGATTGTATATGGAGATGATACTTCTAGGAGGTAATTAAGGTAAAATGGAACCATAATGGGTGAGCCCTAACCTGTTAGGACTGGTGGCCTTCTCTGTGTTTCTCTCTCTGCCACGTGAGGACACAGCAAGAAGGTGGCTGTCTGCAAGCCAGGAAAAGAGTCTTACTGGAATTCAACCATGCTGACACTTTTTAAAAAGATTTTATTTATTTATTTGACAGAGAGAGAGCATGTGAGAGAGCACAAGCAGGGGGAGTGGCAGAGGGAGAGAGAGAAGCAGGCTCCCCGTTGAGCAGGGAGCTGGACCCCGGGATCATGACCTGAGCTGAAGGCAGGTGCTTAGCCGACTGAGCCATCCAGGAGCCCCTGTGCTGACATTTTGCTCTTGGACTCCCAGCCTGCAGAATGGTGAGAAAATAAATTTCTGTTAAATCAGCCAGTCTCTGGTATTTTGTCACGGTGGCTCGAGCTGACTAAGGTCTTTGCAATCTCCTTTGCAATTGCAGTGGATGCTGTGACATGCTGCCGCTACCTTGCTCCTGTTGCCCCCATCACTCCACCCAGAACCCCATCCTCTTTCTGACGCATCTACACCTAATTGCCTGGGGCAGGCCACCCTGATTGGTCACTGCCAGGGGCAGAAGCCTGGCCTTTGTTCTGGACTATTCTAAAAGTCAACGCAGCAGAGCTGCCAGTGGACCAAAGGCCTCCTGATACTGCTTCACATGTCATTCAGTTTCTCCTCTGCCCTGGCTGCTCCCCTTGCTCCTGGAAAAGAGGTAGTGCCCTGGTGGCTCCTCTGTCCCTTGAGCAGCTTGCAAACGAGTGTCTCCGAGGCTATATCCTGGGGGCCTCACTGAACAAGCAAACATTTAGATTGTATTGCTTACAGCCAAGAAAGTCAGATGGCCTTGGGAACTGATCTGCCTTGAGCAGAGGGATGGGGGTCTGTGGCTTTAGCCCAGTGAGCCCTGGAGTTGAGGGGGGAGAGTGGCTTGCTGGAGATGACATTGCAAGCGTCATTTCACTAGAGTCTCTCCTGTGATGAAGACCTTTGCTTCCCCTGCCACTCCATCCATATCTGCAGGGACTTGGCTAATGAGCCCACATGTAAAAAGGATTGCCTTGAACTTGTCTTTCTGTGTGGCACATCTCCCCCAGCCCAGCCCAGCCCAGCAACCTGCTGAGCACCCCTACATGACCCAGTCAAGGCCACACAGAGCATAAGGACTGCCTTGAGGAACCCTGCCAGATCTCTGATCCCTAAATCATCACATGGAATAAAGCCATTAAGCTACTAACATAGGGGTCATTTGCTCCCCAGGAGTAGATGACCCCCTATTCCCTCTACCCTCAGATAGTCACTAACTCAGAGATGTGAAATGGCATTAAATGACTCAGGTGCACTGCAGAAATTGGGCAGGCTGGGGGGGGGGACAAGAAAAAAATTCTGAGACCCAACTAAGTGCCAGATCCCGGGCCAAGCACTTCTACTCGGTTCTCTCGGGAGATTTAGTCCCTGGGTCATATAGCAGTGCCTGTCCCCACTCTACAGAAGTGCACACAGAGGCCTGGAGAGGGGTAGGCTCTACCTAGGGGTAGATAGGTTGCTCAAGGTCACCCCTACCCCACCCTCAGCTAGTGGCCTGCCAGCATTTGTGAATGCATGCATGCATTCATTCGTTCCCTCAACCAGTCTCTTGTGAGCGGCTACTGCGAGCCAGACTCCACGGGAGGTGCTAGGGAAGCATGGGTGATGGAGAGAGTAGAGTTGAATCAGAGAGGAGAGTTGGCTGGGGGTTGGGGGCAGGTCTCAATAGGTGGTCAGAATGGGCCTCTCTGAGCAGGGGACATTTGAGCCAGGACGTCTGGGGCTCTGAGGCCCACACGCTGTAGCCCTTGGTCGCAGGCAGGGCTGGGCCGGCTGCGTGGCACCAGATAATGATGCCTCCCTGTCGCCCACGCTGGCAACACCGGCTGCAAATGCCATCCGGTGGCTCCGTGTTAATTGCTCCGGAGCAGAAAGGGCCATATAATTTGGATCAAAAGGCCCCTCTCAGTGAAGTCTAAATTGTTGCACTTCATGCTGCCTGGGGCGAGCTGAGCCAGGAGCACTGCCTCCGGAGTCATGAAGTCATTGCTGGGGCTTCATTTTGCCACTTGCTCTGTAGATGGCTTAAACCTTTTCTGGCCTCAGTTTCTTTGCCTATAAAATGGGAGTGAAAAACCGCCCTGATGACCTCATGGCACCATAGGTGAGGATCAAGTCAGGAAGTTGGCATGAAAATAATTCCATGAACATGTCTCGAATCCTAAGTTCAAGCCACATAGACACTTGGTGTTCTTGAAGATTTTTTTTAAATTTATTTATGAGAGAGAGAGAGAGAGAGAGAGGCAGAGACACAGGCAGAGGGAGAAGCAGGCTCCATGCCGGAAGCCCGATGCGGGACTCGATCCCGGGACTCTAGGATCACACCCTGGGCCAAAGGCAGGTGCCAAACCACTGAGCCACCCAGGAATCCCAACACTTGGTGTTCTTAGAACTTGTCCTGCACATCTATCTATCCATCCATCCATCCATTCAGCATTTCTAGCACACACATTTTGTGCCAGGCAGGGGTTCTGGGGTTGCAGAGCTTGCTAGGAGAGTCACTGGCCTCTATCTAAGAGCTGACTTTCTAGAGAAGAGACAAGCAAGGAAACAAAAAAGTGTGACTAGAAAGCTACAACCCTGCTGGGGAGGGGAGTTGGGGTCTGGGCTTTGAAGCCCAGGAGTCTGCCCCTCAAAAAAGTGTAGCAGGACATCCCAGCAGAGGAAACTGCATGAGCAGAGAAGCAACATGCTGCTGTGGGTACAGTGGGGTGGGGTTGGGGATAGCCAGAGTGAGCAGGCAGGGGTGCATGCCTGGTGAGGCTGGGAATGCAGGGTCTGGAATAAAGGGGCCTCTGCGGGCTGGCAGAGGAGAATCTGCACTTGGTCCCTGGGCTACTGGGAGCCATGCAGGAATTCCTCAGCAGGGAAGAGATTGAGTGAGTTTATTCTGGGGGAAGGGGTCTCTTGTAACTGCGTGGAGGGTAAAATGGTGAAAGGCCTATCTGTGGGAGGCAGTTGCAATGGTTTGAACCACTCCTTCATACTCATTGAACACCCACCCTAGGCTTGCCCTGGAGAGGTGCTGGGGGTGCATCAGAAGGCGCTTGCACTCCAGCAGGAGAAGGCAAGGAACATAAATGCATGAGGAACGTGGGATGCTGATCAGAACCACAGAGAGAACCACAAAAACCACAGCAGGCACGGACAGGTTGGTGCGGTTGGTTGGCCCTGGCTGACCTCTCCGGAACCACAGGGGCTGGCAAGCTTAAAAAAAACTACATTTCCCAGACTTCCTTGCAGCTAGGAGCCCAGTTAGTTCCAGGGAGCCCGTATAGCTGCTGGAGCAGAAGAAAGCTGACCCAGGCAGGGCCTCTCCCTGCCACTCTGAGCCACTCTTTGCTGGTGGCCCGGGCGTGTTTTGGCAGTGAGCAGTGTTACATTAAGTCTAGGCAGGGACCAACGGCAGGGACAGAGTCCAGCACTGTGCCTGGTGACCCACATTTGGGACACTGAACCCCTGACTGTGAGCTCAGGGTCTGCAGAGGCTGTCTCAGTTATCCGAGGCCCGAGGACAAGTGCAGACAGCCCCCCCCCCCTTCTCCTCCAGCAAAGAGAATGTCAGGAGTCACCTGGCCAAGGCCAGCAGGGGCTGTGACCCAGCGTTGTGGGAGCCGTGGGGAAGAGAGTGAGGAAGGGACAGCTGAGTAGGCCAGCAGGGGGGCCGTGTGGCCGGGTGGTCACTGTGGTGCCTGGTGCACACTCCACACTTTCCAGTGTGAGGGAGGCCCCGGGGTCTGGAAGGCTGGGAAGTGCTGGCACCTGCTGGGGCGCAAGGTGGCTGTTTGCTGATGTGAGTGCTGAGCTGCGCTCCCTGGGAGCCACAGGGCCTCCGCTCTCCGCTTTCCAGCTGTGAGGTCTAAAGTGAGTATCTCAACCCTACGTGCCTTGCTTTTCTCATCTCTGAAATGGGAACAGCCCCTCTGAGTGTTTGCCACAGGTCTGGCTCCCTGGGAAACACCCTGCCATGCCTGTGCAGGAGATGCTAGTGGGGAGAGAGAAGGGGATCCGGAGATGCCGCAGATGCAGCCTGGGCTCCCGAGGAGGGACCTTCGGACAGAACTGTCCCCCTCCCTGGATGAGGGCTGCCCCCCTTGCCCCCTGGAGCAAGATGGCTCTCCAGCTGAGAGAGAGGGACTCAGGAGACAGCCTCGGCCACCTACGTCCCTACAGCTAAGACCGAGTGTTTCCTCCTGAAGAGGGTGAGGGAGGCGAAACTTGCCATCCTGTGGGCTTGCTGGGAGACCCCGTAGCTGTCGCTACTTCATCGTGCGAGGGAAGCCAGCAGCCAGGCTTCCTCTGGTGAGCAGAGTTAGTATCTGTAGGGGAGCTGTGTTCAGGGCTGGCCTACCTGACAGGTCAAGGAGGTGAGGGAGGTGAGGGAGGCAGTGGCCTGGGGCAGAGACAGCCTCGTTCCCATTCTGGAAAGTGCCTCAACCTTGAGCAACAGACCCTCTGAGTGAACTCTGGGGCACTGCCAAGGAGAGAGCGGGGGGCTGCTGGCTACCTTGGCTCTGTCCCGGTTTCCCAAATAAATAAGCTGTGCACTGTGTAATTCCCCCACTTAAAATAAACCCGATTTCCCCGTGGAACAGAAACTACAGCTTAGCATTTCTTGGCAGCCAATGGTTTCCAGAATTTCACGCAGGTTAAAAATAAAAATGCAAAGCATTATGATAATCCCTTCTGTTCTCTCTGCACTTTGCAGTTTGCAAAGTATTTTCTGAGCCATGATTCACCATGGATCCCCGCCACCATCTTTGGAGACTGGTTGTTTGATTCCTCAGGGTGGGTAAGGAAACTGAGGCAAGGAGGGGACAGAGTCCACAAGACTGCCTGGGGCCCCTCGGCCCCTGTTGGGCATCCCTCTGCTCAGCTAGTTGTCATGTTAGGGGACAAGGCATGGGGTTTAGAGAATGAGCCCCAGTGTGTGATGTCCTATGCATGCACTGGGGGAGACTGGGAAGCCATTAAACCTCAAATCAACACAAAGCCATATTTTGAAGTATGGGCAGTTGAGATGGAATAAAAAGGCCACAGGGATCAGTGGGCAGCTCACTCCTGGATCCAGCCCTACCTGGAGGCCACACTCCACAAACCCGGAGCTTGAGACATCACAGATAAGAGAGAAAAGGAGCCTGTGAGTTCAGTGGGAAAGACTGGGATCCTCTTTCCACTGACCAGGGACGGTGTGGCCAGGTCACAGGCTGGCGGACAACTGGGCTCAGGCAACACAGTGGTGACCCATCGCAGGGCTTGCCACAATTCAGGTATCCAGAAATGGTGCCTCAGAGAAAGGCCTCTCCCATGGAGGGGATCCAGCAGAGAATGGGATCGGGGGTCCGTGGCCATCACCGCCACGTGTTCCCAGAGCTTTGCACCATGGTCATCAGCGGCCCCCGACCTGACCACACATCTTGCAGAGCTGTCAGCCTCAGGCTCACCATCTGTGCTGTGGACCTGTTTGTTATTCAACCTCTCTGAGCCCCAGGTTCCAAAGTAATAGCAAGGAACTCAGTGCCTGTGGTTGTTAATCTGGAGTGAAAGTGAGGTAGTCTTAAAGTGTGCTCATAAATCAGCTTCTGGGGAGGACGTGCCGTGATGGGACATGCTGGGCTGATGTCTCGGGGGAGCTCAGCCACTCACAGGCACAACAAAATAATATAACTCCTGTCTCCTCTTCCAGGAAGTCCTCCCTGACTGTTTCTCTGGGCTCGCACACACATCCCCACCATGCTGTCCCCTACCATGCCTCTATCACAGCACACATCAACCCACATGTCCAGGGTCCTTTTGTCAGCCTTCCTCAGGACTGGGAGCTCCCTGAGGGGAGTATCTTGTCTTTTTCTCCCTGGAACTCCAGATCTAGCACATTTCCTGGCACGCAGAAGGCTGGATTTCCATCCGCAAATAGTTGTCGGATGAACAAAGGTGTGAATGAATGAATTGCATCCTTCAGCGATGCAGTGAGATAGAAGGGAGAGGGACAGTGTGACCCCATCTCAGAGGAAGGGAGGTGGAGGCCCTGAGAATGGAATCGGCTCACCCAAGGACCCAGGGAGGCCAGTCAGTGATTGACTCTGGGTGAGAAAGTCTCAAGGACTTTTTGTAGGGCGATAAATCCCGGTGTCGTCCTGTTCTAACTAACTGCTAAGAGCACTGCTCCATGACCCTGGAGAATGCCTCCTGGCCGGAGAAGAGCTATCGGAGGCCCGGGGCCTGCAGTGATCCAGGGGGGCAAGAAAGGGCTGCTTCTCAGAAAAGAATGGCGCCCAAATCCCTGTTCACCTCATTTAATGCTCCAAATTTTCTGAGAGGCCTAATTGAACATTCCTTCATGGAACCCTCTAGGTGGAACAATTAAGTGGCCTCTTAGCAGCGAGCAGCTCCCTAGGCAGGCCCCAGATTTATGTCTCGTGGGGAGGCAGACTATTAGCTGTGGCCATAAATCTCGGGGCCCTGGCTGGCAAGGTAGATTTTAATAAAATCATAGGGGACAGAGCCAGGCTGGGGCGGCAGATTTCCGGGGGGAGAGCCAACACTTGCCGGTAATTAATCGGGACGCCTTTGAGCGCTGGGGAAATGCCCAGGATTTTAATGAAAATTCAGGAGCTGGAAGCAGTGACCAGTTGGCAACCAAGCCAGTCTCCCCACTGGGATGGGGATGTAAGGAATTGGGTTGAGGTAGGAGGGGCCCAGGTCACTCCTGCCAAGGGCTCTTGAAGTCAGGGTGATACTCGGTGGACACTGATATAATTGTTCTGTTTGTTTAACTATGAAAATACTTTCATACAAGTTGATAAATTGCTTCTCCAATCCCCTAAAGACCTCCTGCTTTCCAGGGACCCTGTCCAGGAATCCCTGGACCTCCCCATAATCCAGAAACAAGAGAGTCAATGCCTGGCCCAAAAGGGGCTTCCCAATCCTTTTGGTGGTTCTCAAAGACCCTTCTTTACCTGCCCACGTTGGGATGTCCCAAGGACCCATCCAGACACTTCTTCCTTCTCTCCTCTCTGTGTTCTCTTGCGAGTCTGGATCTGCAGCCCATGCCCCCCTTGAGCCCCGGCTCAGGTACCCATGTGCTTCCCAGCAGGTGTCTCTCCAGGACGTCAAGACCGGACAGGCCCCTGCCTCCCCACCCTCACCTCTCCATCCCCATCTTAGCAAAGAGAGCTGCTTCACTCTGTGTGCACAGGCCCTGAATTCAGGCATGTTCTTGGGTCCTCATCCCTCAGGACATCCTGTCGGATGTTCCTCCAAAGCCAGAGTCACCATCCCCCTGGGGGCTGCCCCTGGCCCCCGGCTCTTGCCCCCAGCCACTTCCCTTTGTCTTAGCTCAGGATGCCACACCAAAACACCAGAACCTCACACACCAGGGGTGTTTCTCAAGGTTCTGGGGGCTGGAAAATCCAAGATCGAAGTGCCAGTCAATTTGGATCCTGGTGAGGACACTTGCTGGTTTGTAGACAGACGCCCTCCCATGGGTGGAGTGAGAGCTCTCTGGTGTCTCTTTTATTCTAAGGACACCAATCCCACCATGGAGCCTCTCCCTCATGACCTCATCCAAGTCTAATCACCTTCCAAAGGTCCCACCTCCTAATACCATCACATTGAGGGTTAGAGCTTCAACATAGAGACTTTGAGGGGAATACGAGCCATCAATCCATGGCACTGCCCTGGGCTTCTGCCTGCTGGACTCCAATCAACTCCTACCTTGTCTCCCCACTTCCATTCTGGTCTACCTGTCTCCTCCGCACAGAGAGTTCTTAAAAATTCAAATAAGGTCAGTCCTCAGCCAGGACTGTGAAAGGCTTGGGATTTTAATTTCTTTGCAAGCTCATGAGTTAGCCCACCACGGTTTCACAGATGCTGGTAGGAGACATGAGACTCTTGGATCAGAAACAAAGAATAGGGCAGCCTGGGGGGCTCAGCAGTTTAGCGCCGCCTTCGGCCCAGTTTGTGATCCTGGAGACTCGGGATCGAGTCCCACATCTGGCTCCCTGCATGGAGCCTGCTTCTCCCTCTGCCTGTGTCTCTGCCTCTCTCTCTCTCTGTGAATAAATAAATAATGAATAAATAAATAAAATCTATTTTAAAATTTTTTTTAAAAAGAAACAAAGAATAGCATATTACCAAAAGCAATAGCCAGTATGTCATTTTCTCAAATTCTCCAGTTCCCACAGGGTGGAGAAACAAGGCCAAGAAATCACTGCACAGAGAGAGGGGTGCATTACAGGAAAGGAACCCCAAGCTTAGGGAACCTGAATCTTTTATAATGAGCGGTAAGCAAACCTCCCCAACCTTTGTCCTCGAGGGAGATATTTATCTCCATCATACTAGACAGCAAACAAATTGCCCTCTGCTTGGGAGGCAGACACTATCTTGATCTTCTGAGGCTACTCGCTACACAAATATCTTTGAAAAAAAATAGCGTGGAACAAAGATAATCAGAGCTCCTGACTGTAAGATGTGCAGAAATGTGCCAGACCCATGGAGAATGGTGTCTGAATCAGTTATCTTTTGCTCCATGACAATGTCACTGCAAGTTTAGTGGCTTAAACCAACATATATTTAACATCCCATTATTTCAGACTCCTAATGTCTGAAAATAGTTTAACTGGAGATTTGGCCAGAAAGGAATCTGCTTACAAACTCACACATTATTGGCAGAATTTGGTTCCTTACGGTTGCAGGACGGAGGGTCTCTGATTCTTGTTAACTGTCGTCTGGATGCTGCACTCAGCTCTTGACGTCCTTAGCAGGTCCCTGTCCAAACCTGGGCAGTCCCAGAGTGGAAGCGTGCGTCATCAGAGCCAGCAGTTGGGGAGTTGCTTAGCAAGATGGATGTTACAGTCTTATGTAAACTAATCACATACGTGTAAAATCAGGTGTACAGCCCACCAGCTTTGCCATATTCTGTTGGGTAGAGAAGCAGGTCATAGGTTACTTCCACACTCAGGAGGTGGGGATCATAGGGCTGTTTTGAGAGCCTACTGCCATAGTCTTCCAACATCCCTTGCTTAAAATCCAATAGCTTACAAGGGGATGGATTTTATGGTAACAGGAATTACAGGGCCTGGCACACAGTAGGCGCTCCATAATGATGTGAACTTGAATCCACTTTGTTCTCAGCAGACAGTGGTTGGGAAACCATTTTGGAAACCATGCCGGAGGCCCTGTATGAGCTTGAGATTAGCAAAGTTTCTGCTCCTTGGGAAGGGATCAGCTCCTGCCTCGTGGAGGGTTCCCTGCAATCCTACACTGGAACTCGACATTTCCTCTGATCACTCCTTGCTGAGGAGGTGCGGGGAGGGGGGGGACACTCACACTGCTGTGGGTAAAAGCGTGGATTTGGCATCTATCCCCTGCTGTCATGCCCCCTGCTAATGGCGCGAGATCTGTTCCCCATGAGTCCTTTGGTTCATTTGCAAGGTGGGATGTGGTGCCCCTGCCTCAGATCCTGACCCTGAGCAAGTGTGAAACCACAGGTACTGAGGAGGGCTGTGGATAGGAAGCAGCACCTGGGGTGCACGCCAGAAACTCAGGACAGTCACTGCATTTGATTCCAGGAACTGTCCCCTCAAGAGGGCACGGCTCTCCTCAGTTTCTCCAAGGAAACTGAGACTCATCATTTATTTGTCATCTGTACCGCTTACAAGCATCATGCCCAATAAATGATATCTGTTTGTTTGATAGCTTTGTTTGGGAATAATCCTAGGAGATTTAAATCCCCACAGAGCGCTCCTGCAGATTCCAGACTTCAGTCTCCAGGGGACAGGCAAGCATCTCCATCATCTGGGGCCTTCTGTGCCTGGAAGTGAGGGTGCCAGGCGAGGGGTTGTCAGAAGCAAACCACTCCCTCTGGAGCTTTTCCTGAGGCCTAACAGAAATTTCTCACAAGGACCTCTTTCTGGGCTTCTGGGTCAGGAAGCATACCGTCTGATAGGGAGAACTGGAAAGATCGCCTTCCCTTCCCTGCTAACCACTGACCGTGTTGCCCCATCTGCAAAAAAGGGGCAAAGGTCTCTGCCTTTAGGTGTACTTGGGCGGACACAATGATTGAAGAGTGAAAGATGCGTTGTCTGTCTGCCTGTCTCCGGGAGCAGAGGTGGGGCACATGAGATGCTGCTCTGATCCCCACCCCACTGTTGACTCCCGGCTTGGAAACAGAGGGACTGGTCTAGCAACAGGACTTTCAGCATGAGATGGAGAGGCAGTCCCGGCAAGGCGGAATTAATCCTTCGGGTGGGGACACCCAGACATCTCCAAGCTGAAGAACATCAGGAATTTGGGTGGGGATGACAGGTACTAGTGGACAGCTATTTAAAGACTTCCCAGTCCCTCGATCCAGGGGTCTGGGAGGTCCTCAAGGCCCTTAAAGACGTCACTCATCTGCAGGGAACTGAGAGATCTTCTAGAGCAGCTGGTGACTCTCATTTTTACACACGAGGAACCTGAGGCCCAAAGAGGGTGAGTGGTTTGTTCAAGGCCCCCAGGACAGGCCCAGCACCTCGACTTCCCAGAGGCCCAGCTCTGCCACGGGATGGGGTTATAAACGGACTCCTGTGGTTTCATCTGAGCCTCCTGCTGATCCCTGGTGTTAGGGCTCCAATGTCACTTCTCAGAGAGATCATCTCCCACCTCTTCCCAGGGGACCCTTCTAGTGGCCCAGAGCAGCCTGTTCCTCTAGCAAACCCTCACACGTCTTACGGAAGCTTCTCCACTGAAATCTTCTTTCCCCGTGGAATGTCAGCCTCCTCTCTTTTGCTCCTCACCTTTGCTCCAGGGGGCCTGGCACTGTGGGGCGGAGCCAATGCACACACGAAGCTATTTTTATGCACCATAAAGCCAGCATTCAGAGCGGGACTACGTAGACTCTTTAGTGCTACACTTGGTACTGAGCCCCGTGTCCCCCTAGTCTCCTCGCATTCATCCTCTTGGTTTCCGGTGACATGCCCAGCTCCCAGACATCACTCTGAGAGCTGTGCCTGTCTACCTCACTTGTTTCTCCGGCAGCCCTGTCATAGCTCTGCACAAATCGCAGGCGCTCATGGAGCAGCAGGTGCCACAGGCGGAGTGTGAAAGAGGCCTAGCTTTAAATCCAGCGCTACCACCTGAGAGCCGTGGGGCCTTGAGGGAGCCTCTACAGGCTTCAGCTTCTTTGTCTGCAAAATGGGAAACACCCCCCTAGGCAACGTGGATGGGTGACAAGAGACGGTGTCATGACAGGGCTTTGGCGCATAGTAGGTGCTCAACTGCCTGAGTCCTCCTAGCGCCCTGCTTGGAATCCAGTCACACAGCACACCAACCCGGTGCTTCTTTCCACCCCACCACATCCCTTCAGCCTCGGGCCTTCCGTGATGACCTCACGGCTCTGTACCTGCCACCCCGCCTGCCGATCACTTTCTGTCCTCCGAAGGACCAGCTGTGCTGACTACAGCCAGGCCTTCTCGTGCTGGGACTTCTGCTGCTCTCCAACCCGTGGAGACTTCACTCTCAAGTGGTGCCTCCACTAGGAAACCTGCCGTGGCCACCCCCACGGTTGGGTCCCATCACCCCCACGGGTGGTTCCAATCCCTCCCTCCCTTGCTACTGCCAACCTGTGGATCCATGAGTCTGTGTGCCTGTCCGTCTGACCCACTGCTGCTCGACGGCTGCGTCTCCAGGACTTGGCACAGGCCGGGCCCAGCCACGTGCCCTGGGCAGCCTTCCACGCAGATCTACGCACCCGGGAGGGGAGATTGGGTGTATCCTCTAGATCAGATCCAGTCAAAATCCATGATGCCTCCCTGGCTCCCAGTCTGCCCACTTAGCTCTCTGCTGGTATCTTTTCCTTCCTCAAACCCAAAGGAAACCCCCACCCACCCGCCACAAGGAAATAAGGCTCTGAACCAGCTGCCGGGCCGCCTAAGAGTAAAGCAGCATAATTATATCTTAATAATTGTTTTGCAGCATAGGATTTATAATTACTAAATGTGTGGTAACTGCTCCTTAAATGCCCATGCTCTTTAAAAAACCTAATTTATAATTTAAAAAGCTGACACTTCTCCGAGCGCTTTATTTTATCTTGTCGGGAGTAATGGAAGAGTAAGTTATTGAAACCTTTATTTTTCATTAGCCTTAAATTCAACGACAATTAATGTGCCCAATTTGATTATAAACTGCACAAATTAAACAATAAAGAGCTGTCTAATGAGAAATTAATTATGAGGAAGGGAAGGGGAGCCGGGCTGGATAAAAGCAATAACTTATGGCCCGTGGCAGGATGTGTCAGGTTTTAAAGGAGATGAAGGGCCCTCTCCTCAATGTGTGTCTTTGCTGATAGGACCCATCACAGATCAGTTGATCCAGAAACCATAACAGGCTAGTAATTGAAACTGCCAAAATCAATACTGCTGACAGCCTTAATTAAATTAAATATGGCTGTGATGGGCTCCCAGCGCCCGGCAGCGGCGGGCCACTTGACCCTCCGGCTGTGCACGCCTGATCTAGTGCGGCCGTGGTGTGATGGATCTGACCCCAGGGGACAGTTGGGGACTGGGCTCCCGCAGAAACAGGCTCCAAGAGGAAAGAGGCCGGCGCCCCGCCCCCTGCTGCCGGCTGGCCCCCGTGGCTGCGGACTGGGGCCGGGATGCTTTCCCCCTGAAGGGCTGGCTCCTTCTGTCAGAAGGTGGGAGCTCTGTGTCCCGTGGCATCTAATCTGGGGGGACAGAGAAGCCTCTCAGGTTGGAAGAGATGAAAAGTAAAAGCGCTGCTGAGCCCCCCTGTGACAAAACGGGGCTGATTGCCACCCCTTCTGAGAGAGGCAAGGGAGCCTCTCTGGATTGAATTTCAATCCCAGGCCTGCGCTTAGGACTCCAGGGACCTTCCATAGGTTACTTAACCCTGCCAAGCCTCATGCTCCTCTTCTGTAAAATGGGTACATGTGCCCAGAGAGTTGTAAGAGATGGTGTGTAAAATGCACAGGGTAGGATGGGGAGCCCAGCCATCCCATTTTGCATCAAGCAAGTGGAAGCCCAGAGAGGTAATGTGGTCATTCAGATCACTCAGGCTCAGAATCAGAACCTTGACCCTGACCCAGGGTCCTTTCTTTATCACTGTGGTGCTGTCCAAGAACTAAACACCTTTAGTGTTTGGCAAGCACTTTTTGACCCCATGCAGAATCCTAACCCAGGAGAAAGGTATGGGGTGTCAGCTCCATTTTACAGATGAGAAAACTGAGGTTCAAGCCGGTTAAGGAACTTGTTTAAAGTCATACACAGTCAGCCAGTGCTGGAGCAAGGGCTACACCTTGCAAACCCAGGGAGCACAGGCTCCAAAGATGGAAACCAAGGATGAATGGAGAAACCCTAAATCCTTGACTGGGAGGCCCTGATGACACCCAGCACTGCCAAGCTCCCTAGAATCTGGAACCTTCCCTTATACCCCAGAGCTCCGATCAATGGTGAATCCTGCAAAAATAAAAAATAAAAAAGAATAAAGAATAAAAAAATTTTAAAAATAAAAAAATAAAAAAAATAGTGAATCCTGCAAAGAAGAAATATAAAGCCAACAGCTGCTGAGTGTTGGTTTTGTAGATGCTCTTATCATTCCTTTCCACAAAAACATCATCAAGTTAATGATAATGAAAAACCATGGAGAGATCTAGGTCACACACTTCCCTCCCTTCACTCCTGCAGATCTGGGGTTTGATACATTCAGTTCCTTAGATACCCTACAGCAAGCCTCCACCACACAGGCTAGAGAGAACTCTGGATTTTTTATTTTTAAGATTTTATTTATTTATTCACAAGAGACACAAAGAGAGAGAGGCAGAGATATAGGCAGAATCCCTGCAGAGAAGCAGGGATCCCAATGTGAAATTTGATCCCAGGACCTCGGGATCACGACCTGAGCCAAAGGCAGATGCTCAACCACTGAGCTACCCAGGCACCCCAGAACTCTGGATTTTTTTTTTTTAATTTTATTTATTTATGATAGGCACACAGTGAGAGAGAGAATGGCAGAGACACAGGCAGAGGGAGAAGCAGGCTCCATGCACCGAGAGCCCGACGTGGGATTCGATCCCGGGTCTCCAGGATCACGACGCCCTGGGCCAAAGGCAGGCGCCAAACCGCTGCGCCACCCAGGGATCCCAGAACTCTGGATTTTTAATCAAAAGCCTTGGGTGGGTTCCTATCCTGACTCCATCAGCTGTGTGACCTTGAGCATGTGACTAAACCTCTCTGTTTCTCTTCTCATCTGCCCATGAGAACAAGAGTGGATGCTCTGCTTCCCTCTCAGAGCTGTTGCATCACTGAGGCAGCACTGCCAAGAAAGTGCTCCATAAACCAGACAGTCTGGCACACACGGGATCTCCCATGTTCATTCTCAGACCCTAATCCTCCGCTTGCCTTAGCCGTGGGTTGACGGAAGGGAAAAAAAAATTCGCGATCGTTTTCTGAGATATTGTTATTTCCTTGCCCCCCAAATCAACGACTATCAAAAAAAAATCTTCGCTTCATAAACATTGGTTTTCACCATAGGAAGCTGAACAAATAAATATCTTCACAGTTTGCTCGGCTGTCGGCTGGCTTGAGCTGACTTCTTAAACGACATGAAATAGGCGGCTCGGGTAACCCAATGTTTATGTCAGCGCTAACAAACTGTCCCTTCATTACAGGCCTGCCGGAGATCAGAGGCCCAGATGATTGAAGGAGACGCCTTTGAGATGCCCACGCCGTTGCCGTGACAACTCCCAGAGGGCGGGAGGGAGGGGGCCGCTGCTTGTCGGCGGGGACAGGCTCCAGGCTCTCCAGCCCAGAGTGGGGGTGATCCTGCCCAGGGCTGCTTGGCAGGGGGCTCTGTGCACAGTCAGCACCTCTGCGGGCCCGCCCCCCGCCCCCGAGGCCTTGGTGAAGGTGGAATCTTGGAGGGCCGCCCGGGAGCCTGAGGGGCCGTGAGGGTCAAAGCCACTTTTTTTTAAGGCCAGTGAAAGAGCAATGAGGGTAAACATGCCCAACAATGATGGCCACTATTTATCCTTCCCTGCCATGGTTCTTGCACGGGGCTGAGGGCTGGGGCTTTGCATCTGAGCGATCTGGGTTGAATCCCAGTCCAGCTCTGTGACCTTGAGCAAAGTCACTCGACCTCTCTGAGCCTCAGATCTAACAGCTTCTGCCTTATAGGTTTGCGGCGAAGGTCACAGGCAGCCCTATCCCAAGCACCACACACAGGTCAAGCTCGTGGGCTCTTGGGGCCACACCACCAAGCTCTGGACTCCCTCTGCTACTCTCTAGCTGTGTGATCTTGGGCAAGTCTCCTAGCCTCCAGAGACTCAGTTTCCTCATGTAAACAAGGGAGGAAACAGCATCCAGTGCACATGAATTGATATACGTAAAGCACTGATGTAGTTGATAAATATTATTCAGTACAAGAAATGTCAGGTTTTAGTGGGGGGGGGGAGCATTCCTGGCACCCCCCCCAGTCGACCCTTTGAGAGAAATGCAAAGCTCACAAGGCTCCTGGAGGCTGATGCCTCCTCCAAGGGAGGCTGCAGCATCTTGTTGCTGCAATTTACATCTCAGCATGTGTGAGTGCAAAGTTGTACTCGGTCCACTATGAAGCACGGTGGCTGCTACAGGGAGGAGTACCACACACTCACACACACACACACACACACACACACACACACACACACACAGCCATACATCATGACTTGCTGGTGAAATTATGGGTCCACTGGGAAAAAATTGCAACAGGGAGGAAAAAACGCCCACGGAATCAGAGCCCTTCCGTCACTGACTCAGGTAGCCACTGGCTACAGGCTCGCTCTGCAGGTTCTTGGGGCTCCAGGAAAAAAAAGCCAGTGGAATTTGCTCTCCTGGCCTGGGGCTGCGTGTGAACAGCACCGAGGAAATGCAGGTGGGCGGTTAGCTTGATGAGGTGGGGGGGCAGATTTCTTAACTGAGCTTGGCTACAGAATATATTCTGAAATCTCTCCGCTAACTCATTCATTCATTCATCCAGCCTAGTGTCACTGGGCTCCTACTCTGTGTGCCACTGTGCTAGCACTGGGGATGCTGGTCGATAAAACATTCTTCCCTTGCAGAACACGGACCACCAGGTGTGAAAAGGAGCCTGAAATCGAAACCCCAATGAGATATCACCTCCCCGCCTCCCATTATCAAATGGGATGGCTATGATCAAAAATAAAACAAAGCAAGGAAACGTGCTGGTGAGGGCGTGGAGAGTTGGAACCCTTGTATGTTGCTGGGATATAAAACAAAGCAGCAGCTAAAGAAAACTTAAACACAGAACTGCCGTAGGACACAGCGATTCCACTTCTGGGTATGTACCCAAAGAACTGAAAGGGGGATCTCAGACAGAATATGTGCACACCCATGTTCTTGGCTATTCATAATAGCCAAAAGTTGGAAACAACCCAAAATGTTCATCAGCAGATGAATAGATGAGTAAATGTGGTCTATCCATTAGCTCTAAAAAGGAAAGATATTCTGACACAGGCTAGCACGTGGATGAACCTGGAGGACGTCACGCTCAGTGAAATAAGCCTGTCTCAGAAGGAATACTGCATGGTTCCACCTACATGAGGTCCCTGGAGTAGTCAGGTTCATAGAAGAAAGTAGGTGGTAGGTGCCGGAGGCTGGAGGAGGGGACAGGGGAAGTGTTTCATGGAGACAGAGAATCAGTTTGGGAAGATGAGGAAGTTCTGGAGATGGATGGTGGGGATGGTTGCACAATACTGTGAATGTACTTAATACCACTGAGCTGTACACTTAAAAATGGGTAAAATGGTAAATCCTATGTATATTTTATCACCAAAAAAAAAAAAAAAGGAGTCTTGGACAAGAAATCAAAGGTACAGTGGGGATGCCTGGGTGACTCAGCAGTTGAGCAACTGCTTTCAGCCTAGGGCATGATCCTGGAGTCCCAGGATCAAGTCCTGCATCTAGCTTCCTTCAGGGAGCCTGCTTCTCTCTCTGCCTATGTCTCTGCCTCTCTCTCTGTGTCTCTCATGAATAAATAAATAAAATCTTTAAAAATAAAAAATAACAAAGATACAGTAGATGGAAGGGCTACTTCTCAATGTCCACAATAGCCAAACTATGGAGGGAGCCTCGGTGTCTGTCGAAAGATGAATGGATAAAGAAGACGTGGTCTATATATACAATGGAATACTACTCAGCCATTAGAAACGATGAATACCCACCATTTGCTTCAAGGTGGATGGAACTGGAGGGTATTATGCTGAGTGAAGTAAATCAATCAGAGAAGGACAAACATTATATGGTCTCACTCATATGGGGAATATAAAAAATAGTGAAAGGGAGTAAAGGGGAAAGGAGAGAAAATGAGTGGGAAAAATTAGAGAGGGTGACAGCACATGAGAAACTCCTAACTCTGGGAAACGAACAAGGGGTAGTGGAAAGGGAGGTGGGCAGGGGGATGGGGTGACTGGGTGATGGGCACTGAGGGGGGCACTTGACAGGGTGAGCACTGGGTGTTATACTATATATTGACAAATCGAACTCCAATAAAAAATATACAAAAAAAATCTTGAAAGAAAATAAAAGAAGAAGAAGATGCAAAGAAGACACTAGGGCACACCAACGTCTGATTAAAGGAAATTGCTCGTGCAAAAAAAGATTGGAGAACAAATTTATACTCACTGTATTTCCTCAAATCTAAGATACCATTGATTGTAAGATATGCATTATTTAATACATACTACGTCAGAAAGAAAAAATATAGCCAAAACTATAATCAAAGCTTTCCTATCACTTAGAATTCTTATTTTATACTTCTTGAAAAAATTATTTTAGACAGAGAAGACATTAATTGCTGTTGTTTATCAGTCTTGTACATATAAAATATACATATATATGAAAATAAATTTGTTAAACTTCTTAACATGCCAAAAAAAAGGAAGGGCTACTTCTAAATATCAGAGGCTAGCCATAGACCAACTAGCCAGCCAGTTACAATCTATAAAGTGCCTACTGTGTGCGATCTTGTTAAAATGCTGTTTTGGATTCAGTAAGGCTGGGCTCTGATTTCTAGCCTGCATTTCTTTCTTTCTCTCCTTTTAAAAAAAAAGTTTTATTTATTTGAGAGAGAGAGAGACAGAGCACGAGCATGGTGAGGGGCAGAGGGAGGGGGAGAAGCAGGCTCCCTGCAGAGCAGGGAGCCCAGTATGGGGCTGGATCCCAGCACTCTGGGATCATGACCTGAGCCAAAGGCAGATGCTTAACTGACTGAGCCACCCAAGTGCCCCTCTAGCCTGCACTTCTAACAGGCTTCCAGATGACGCAGAAATGCTATCACTCCATGCATGGTGAGGGTTCAGACCCATGTGTGCCTGGCTCACCTCATTGAGAGGGGCCCTGCGGTTTGGACAGTGGACAGAAGCTTGGTATCGGACAGTTGAACCACTGCTTCATTGCTTGTAGTAGTCAGGGTTCTCCAGGGGGAGAGAGGAGGACGGAGGGAGGGGGCAGGGAGAGATTTGAAGGAGTTGGCTCATGCAGTTGTAAGGGACGGCAGGTTGGAAATCTGTAAAGCAGGCCAGCAAGCAGGAAAGAGTTGATGTTGCAATCTTGAGGCCAAAATCTGCAGGCTGGAAACTCAGGCAGGGTTTCCATGACACAATCTCGAGGAGAATTCCTTCTTTGAGAAACTTGGGTCTTTGCTCTTAAGGCCTTCAGCTGATTGCGTGTCGCCCACTCACATTATGGAGGCTCATCTGCTTCACTCAAAGTCCACAAATTTGAATGTTCATCACATCTTAAAAAAGTAACCTTCACGGCCATGTCTACACTAGCATTCGATCAAACAAGTGGGCCTCACGGCTTAGCCAACTTGATGCATGATATTAATCACCGTGCAGCTCGCTGGCCGGCAGCTGAGCTGGTCTGGACCTCAGCACTGACCTTTGGTAAAATGGGGATAACCCAGCTCATGGCATGCGGTGACTGGGAGGCCTCAAATCAAATCAGACAGTGCTTGGCACACCAGAAGTTAGAAGCAAGTGTCTGATCCTCCCGGCCTCCTCCCAGGGCACGCTGAGCTCAGGAGCCAGGGCTCGTGTATGACGCCAAGCACCTGTGCTCCCCTGGGGAGTCCAAGAAGGCACGGATGGTGAGAGCCAGGCCCAAGCTGATGGAGGCAGGGCGTCTTTTCCAGAGAGAAGGCAGAGGCTACGTGGCCTTCCAGAGACGGAGCCCCTGCAGGAATCTGTAGGGGCTGCAGAGCTGCAGTCATGTCCCTGAGGTTGAGGCCAGAGCCCCTCGGATTCAGGCAGCCCTCCAGAGAGCAAACCTAAAGTCCCTTTCTGCGTTATTCCACAAGGGACCGCCCGCCCGCGGCACATCTGCCTGTGTTCCGTGGGAAAGGGGATGTGTGTTTATTGATTTTGCAATTTGGGTCCAAGGCTCTCTTCGCAGCCTATCCGGGCCTCCAGACCCAGCCTCCAGCTCTGAGCCTTCCCAGCCACGTCGGCCGGCCGGCAGCTCCCCCATCTCAAATGACAGTGTCGGTAACGCGGAACTGTCCGCAGCCTGTACTGCATCGAGGGGTGTCCCCCCCAGATTCACGTGCACCTGGAGCCCGCACACGTGGCCTGCTTTGGAGCCGGGTCTTTGTGGGTGTGATTCGCATGAGGCCGTGCCGGATGGGCTATGTCCGAATCCAGCACGACGGGATCCTTGTGGGAGCGGGAGAGACACGGGGGCACCCGGAGAGGGCCCTGTGAAGACAGGCAGAGCCCAGCGTGTCACGCCTACAAGCCAAGGGTTGCTGGGAACCTTCTGGAAGCTGGAAGAGTTAAGGAGGGACTGTTGCCTAGCTTCTTCGGAAAGCATGATTTTGAGGACTCCTGGTCTTGATTTTGGACTTCCGTCCCCCAGAACAGCGAGAAACAATTTCTGTTGTTGGAACGACCCCCATCAGCACCCCAAACTGTGGTTGTCACCGCATCGCCTGAGACAGTTCTGCAAGCAGCTCCCGGCCACCCCGTCACATGCAGAGCCCCCCAGACTGCCCGACTCCTGTCTCAGGGAGGCCTCACCCTCTGGAAGCCCCTGGGAGCCCCCCAGCGCTGACCGCACCCTCTGTCTCTGCCCAGACCTGCCCGCCGCCCCAGAGGGCAGGTGCCCTTGGCTCTCGGCGCTGCCTGGCACATGGGACGGGGCCCCCCAGGTGAGTGTGGCCCCTTCCTTGTGACCCAGAGTCTGGAGGGCGGACCTCACCCGCCCCCCGCTGCCAGGGCCTGGGCTCAGCTCTGCAGTGACAAAGTGTTTATTTGGGGGCACAGCTGACCTGGAGGTGTAAACACATACCTGCTGGAGACACAGCCATTCCTATCTTGGACTCAAAATAAACTCATTGCTGTAATTGATGGTCTCTGCACATCCCAGGCCTTTATTAAACTGGCAGGACCTCTGAAGGGCAGGGAAGGTCGCCCAAGGGCATGGACCAGGGCTCCCGAGTTCCCTGGGCCGGCTTCTCTCACCCCACCCCCAGCCCCTGGTGAGGAGAGCGGATCCTCCTGCTCCTCCACCCCATCCCTCTCCCCTCCTCCCCTTCCTCCCTCTCCCTCCACTCCTCCTCTTTTTCCCTTTCCCTTCTTCTCCCCCTCTCCTCCTCCCTCCAACCCTCCTCTTCCTCACTCTCTTCTTCCTTCCATCCCTCCTCCTTCTCCCCCTCCCCCTCCCTCCATCCCTTTTTCCCTTTCCCTCCTTTTCCCTCCCCTCCATCTCTCATCCTTCTCCCCCCTCCCTCCATCCTTCCTCTTCCTCCCTCCCTCCCTCCCTCCTCCAGACTTCCCTGGCTTTAAAGAGACCACTCTCATCCACAGTCACCGCCCCCAGGAGCCAGGAGCTGGGCAGGTATTCTCAACTCATCCACTCCTCGCCACCCACATTTTCATATCTTTTGAAGTCTGCCCCCCCCCCCCCCCCGCCATCCCCATGGCCCTCCCTATATTAGGAAACAGCCCCAGAAACTGCTCTCGCTCCCTCCCTCTCCAGAGCCATGTTCTTCACTGAGTCACAAGTGTAAGTGTCTCTGCATACAGGAGTCGGTCTGGTCTGGTGCCTCCCCCGGCACAAGCCCTTCCGTGGCTCCTGATGGCCTCTGGGTTAGAGCCATGATTACTTAGTCCTACGACCAAGCCCTTTGAGCTGTGGCCATGCACCTCCTCAGCCACCTCCTAGGGCTGCCTTCACGGGGTCTGTGTCCACTCCATCCAGACCGAGTCCCACAGCGAAGGTTGAACCCCAGGCCTTTGAAAACATTGTCTCCTCTTCCCCAGGGTTTCTCTTCTGCTCACCCTTCCAGGCCCGAACCAGATGTCTGCTCTCTCCTGAGTTCATCCGACCTCAGAGTTGCAGACCTGCCTACGGCATTCCCAGCTCCCTCTATGGCAGAAAGATGACAGGGCCAAGGACTTGCTAGTGGAGGGCTCCTGTGGGCCAGCCCTCACCCCACCAGCTCAGCAGGGAAACCTGCTCCTGGCCTTCCTGGCCAGTGAGTGAGCACCCTCATTGTCGTGACAATGTGAAGCAGCTGGCCCCAGGAGCCTGGCCTGTCCCCAGCACATTGTGGACCTGTTCCCCTTCTTGAGGATGAAGAGAAAATAAATGTCTGATTTGTCTTTGCGTCCCTAGAAGCTAGTCTGAGTCTGAAACAGACTATGTCAATAAACGTTGGTTGGACAAAGAAGAGAAATAATTAGGAGTGTAAAGAACAGACAACAGATGAAAGAGAGGAAGCAGGGAGGATGGAGGCCGGAGAAGACACAGGACACACACACTCATCTCAGAGCACGCTCCCAAGGCATGCACCGTGGTACCCATTTTATGGCTGTGGAACCTGAGGCCAGAGGAGTCCAAGGGAAATGCCCCCAAATTACACATATATTTGAACCTGCGACTACATCTGTCTTCATCTTTGAGTGATTTATGGTCACTTTCATGAACCTGCTCTGTGCCCCATCCCTGCACCACTGTTTTCCGATGCTGCTTCCAACGTACAAATACAGCTCATTTTTCTCTTTATGAAAGGAGCGTGTGCTTGTTTTCAAAGAATTAAGAAACTGAAGAAAAGTATTTTTAAAATAAAAAAAAGATTTATTTATTTTAGATGGAGAGTATGCAACTAGAGGGAGTGCAGGGGGGGTGGGCAGAGGGAGAGAGAGGGGGGAGCAGACTCCCCATTTAGGGCTCAGCCAGTCGTCATTGCAGGGCTTGATCCCAGGATCCTGAGATCATGACCTGAGCTGCCACCAGGAGTCAGACACTTAACAAACTGAGCCACCCAGGTGACTCCGACACCTGAAAAGTATTTAAAGCAACAAATATAATTTCCATGGATCTCATCACTCCAGGACAAGAGCCGTTAAAATTATTATATTTTCTAGGGGCAGATAGGTGGCTTAGTTGGTTGGGTCTTTGATTCTTGATTTGGGCTGAGGTCATGACCCCAGAGTCCTGAGATGAGCCCCGTGATGGGCTCCCTGCTCAGTGGGGAATCTGCTTCTCCTTCTCCCTCTGTGTTTGTGCATCCTCTCTCTAATAAATAAATAAATAAATTTTTTTAAATGTATTATATTTTCTAGCCTTTCTTCTGTTTGTTGCCTAAGTGGTTAGCAGATTTCTACGCCATTTTAAATCCTGCTTTTTTCATGTAATACCACATCATAAGCATGTCTCCTCATCGTTAGAAATTCTACATAAGCACAGCTGTTAACTTGCTAAGCACGCACTAAGCGCCAGGTCCTGTTGTAGGTGTGGGTCGACATTCATAATTGACTGTGAAGATGCACCCTAATTATTTAGCCTTCTCCTATGGTTAGGCATTTAAGCAGCTTTGGCTTTTCACTATGGTAATAGTTCCATAACAAACTTTTATGAGCATGATTGTTTATCCTTGCTTGGGTAAGCAATTCGGTTTGAAAAGTCAACCAAAAGTCTTGCAAAAGACTGGATTGTGTCCCCCCTCCCCACCAAATTCCTACAGCTCTCCCTCAACTTACGATGGAGTTACACACCCTGATCAACCCATCATAAGTTGAAAATATTGTTAAGTTGAAAATGCATTGAATACACCTGACCCGCCAAATGTCACAGCTTAGCTAGCCTACCTTAAATGTGCCCAGAACACTTGCATTAGCCTATAGTTGTGCAAAATCACCTACCACAAGCCCATTTTATAATGAAGTGTTTGATATCTCATATAATGTGTTGAATGCTGTACAAATAGGATAGTTATTTGCCCTCATGGTCATGGGGCTGACTAGGGGCTGCACTCACCGACCCTGCAGAGCATCACAAGATAGGGTCATACCACATGTCGCTAGCCCAGAAAAAAGATCAAAATTCAAAATTTAAACTACAGGTGCTACTGAACATGTATCACTTTCACATTCACCATTGTATATTCGAAAAATCGGAAGTTGAACCACTGTACGTCAGGGATGGTCTGTATACTGAAGCCCTAACTGTGACTGTGTTTGGACATATGCCTCAGGGAAGGCATGCAGATTAAATGAGATGATAGAGTAGGTCCTAATCCCAGGGGATTGGTGGCCTGGAGAGAAGAGGAAGAGAGAAGTCTCCCTCTGTCTCCATGCACACATGGAGGAAAGCCCATGTGAGCACAGAGCCAGAAGGTGGCTGTGGCTAAGCCAGGAAGAGGCTCTCATCAGAACCCGACCATGCTGGAACCATGAGCTCAGACTTCCAGCCTCCAGAACCATGAGAGAGTAAAGTTCTGTTGCTATGGCATTTTGGTATAGCAGCCTGGTGTAAGACAGATATCGTGTGCGTGATCTTGGTTGTGTGAAGGCTTTATGGCTGTTTGCATTTGTAAAACTTAATAAATTGGGGATGCCTGGTGGCTCAGCGATTGGACATCTGTCTTTGGCTCAGGGCATGATCCCGGGATCCGGGATTGAGTTCCACATCCGGCTCCCTATGTGGAACCTGCTTCTCCCTCTGCCTGTGTCTGCCTCTTGCTCTCTCTCTCTCTCTCTCTCTCTCTCTTTCTCTCTCTGTCCGTGTCTCTCATGAATAAAATCTTAAAAAAAACTTAATAAATTGTACACTTTAAACATATATTTTATCATATTCAATTATGCCTCGATAAAAGTTTTTTAAGATAAATTTCAGTGTTTACATTGGTCTGATTGAACTGCATTATATTTCATCCTGGTAAGTCCTTCCGTTTTGGAGATTTTTTAAAAAAAGATTTTATTTAGTTATTCATAAGAGACACAGAGAGAGAGGCAGAGACACAGGCAGAGGGAAAAGCAGGCTCCATGCAGGAAGCCTGACTTGGGACGGGAACTCGGGGATCACGCCCTGGGCCAAAGGCAGAAGCCCAAATGCTGAGCCCCCCACCCAGGCATCCCTGTTTTGGAGATCCTTGCAGGATTTCCACAATACCCTCTTCATCCACAGAGATGATGACGTTCACTGGTTGAGTAATTCATTACATCACAGTATGCGAGATCAAGCTCCTGAGAAGCTCTGGCACTCCGGGGGGTGGTACCATTGGGTAAGTCCTGTCTTTCTATGGGTCTATGGGTTTCCTCTTCTGTAAAGTGGGAATGGTGACATATTCCTCAGAAGTCGCTGTGAACTGAGACTGTTAGCCACGAGAGTTTGGTGCAAGGGACATGCTTCACACCGTGTGTTTTTGGCATTATTGCCGTGAGAAAGTCATAAGCACTCTTGTCAGAATTATATTCGGGCAGACCAAGCCTTCCACCTTCTCAGAACTAACAATCAATCAGTCTCCTCAATGAAAGCTTGGACCGGCTTTCCTAAAGGGGATAGCACCACATCACCCAGGAGGCTTGTTTAAAATGCAGATTTCTGGCTCAGGGCCAGGTGTACGGAATGAGACTCTTTAGGATTGGACCCTGGGGTGGGCATTGTCACATGCCCTGGAGAGATTCAGGCAACTACCTCCCTGGCACATTAATCATGTTAATGAGACTCTCATCAGCTCCTGCTCAGGAGCATTTACCCAGCTCCAGGCACAGTGCTAAGGACACAGGGAGGATGATTTCAAACCACCCACAACACCTCCATGCCAGGTGGGCCGCGTAGTGCCCCCATTTGCCAGAAAAGGACAGTGAGGCTCAGACAAGTTGTCACTGGCTCAAAGACATGCTGAAGCTGAGTTTCCAATCTGGATTTTATTTTGAAAGGCTATACTGCTATCAACTGCATCATCGTATGCACCCACTTATTCAACAGATGTTTATTAAATGCTCTAAGTGCCAGGTTTGGTCTAGGCACTAGAACCCAACAGTGAGCAAAACAGGCAAGATTTCTCCTCACACTGCAATCATGGGAAAGAGGCATTTGAAACATATACTGGTCAGGATAGGATAGGTTTTGCTGCAATAACAACACTCCCCTCAATCTCCATGATCAAAACAACAGAAGTATTTCTTTAAAAAATTTTTTTTTTCATTTATTTGACAGAGAGAGGGAGAAAAAGAGCACAAGCAGAGGGTGGAGTAGAGGAAGAGAGAGAAGCAAAATCCCCACTGAGCAGGGGCTTGATCCCAGGACCTGGAGATCATGACCTGAGTTGAAGATAGATGCTTAACCGGCTGAGCCACCCAGGCAGCCACAACAAAAGTATTTGTTACTCATGCTACACACCCATCGTGGGTCACCAGCACCTCTGTTAATCACTCAGGAACCAGAGGGCGTAGTTATCTCTCAAACACCACTGGTCACCATGCCTGTGAGACAGAGTGTTCTGGAGGGCTGCACAACAGCTACTAAGTCTCTCCCCAGAGTGACACAGTCAGTTCTGCTCAAAGATCACTAGTTAAAATCAGTCACATGGCCCTATCCACCCAGGAGGCGCCAGGACTGGCTCTGTTAGGACCTGCCATGTGCCCGGGGGCAGGGAAAACATCTCAAGAAGTAAATTGCTGGCAAAGGAAGAAACTCATTTACAATCAGGATGGCTGCCAGCAAGGAACTAAACCAAGGTTTGGGGGGCTCCTGGGTGGTTTGGGATGGTTAAGCATCTGCCTTTGGCTCAGGTTGTGATCCTGGGGCCCTGGGATGGAGTCCTGCATCGGGCTCCCCTTAGGGAGCCTGCTTCTCCCTCTGCCAGTGTCTCTACTTCTCTCTGTCTCTCATGAATAAATAAAATCTTTAAAAAAATAAATAAACCAGGGTTTTGAGAGAAAGAGATGGGAGTGCACAGGGCAGGGGTGTCTTAGATGGGACGGTCTAGGTAGGTGATGTTGAAGCTGTTGAAGGAGTATTAGCTTTAGATTAAAGGAGACCACTGCTTTGATAAAAATTTCTTTTTTGGTGAATAATGTGGATTTATCAGGTTTGATTTGTTGAGAAAGACCAAAAGATTTTGACTCTATTCCTGAGTGTGTTATATTCTCCTGAATGGCCCTGGAAAAGCCACTGTCCTTTCTGACTTGTTTCCTCATCTGTAAAATGGGCATGATGGTCCTGCTAACAGGTCCAAAATCGGCTGCCCCCATGACAGCTTGAGCTAAAGAGCTATTGCTGTTGCAGCAGTTGAATTCATGGCCAGCATGTTTTTCTTTTCTTTTTTTTTCTTCCTTTTATTTATTCATTCTTTTTTTTTTTTTTTTTTTTTTTTAGAGAGAGAAAGAGAGTGTGGTGTGTTTGTGCGTGCAGAGGGAAGGGAGGGGCAGAGGAAGAGGGAGACAGAGAGAATCTTTTTTTAAAAAATTTTATTTACTTATTCATGAGACACACACATAGAGAGGCAGAGACACAGGCAGAGGGAGAAGCAGGCTCCCCAAGGGGAGTCCAATGTGGGACTCGATCCCAGGACCCTAGGATCACGAACTGAACAGAAGGCAGAAGCACTCAATCACTGAGCCACCCAGGTGTCGCAGAGAGAGAGAATCTTAGGCAGACTTCGTGCCTAGCATGGAGCCTGATGTGGGGCTCCATCTCAGGACCCTGAGCTCATGACCTGAGCTGAAAGCAAGAGTCAGATGCTTAACTGACTGAGCCACCCAGGCACCCAAATGGCCAGTATTTTTAAATTAGGAAATTTATAATAATATTTAGGTCTATGACTCCTTCTCAAATAGCAGTGGGGAAGGCATGCCCAGGCCAGGACTCCCACATGGCACCAGCTACTGTACTGTGAGTCAGTGTTCTCCTCCCCAAGGGGCCTGTCCTGTCTGGGTCCACATGACCCCACCCTGCCCGAGGCCGATCTGCCCCCTTGGGTAAGTAGGTTTGCTGTCTCTGGCCCCTGAGGGCCTCTGGGGTTCCCCTGCAGCGTTAGGAATCTCGGGAGCCTGTATACTTGCTCAGTGAGAGCTGGGAAATAGTGTGTGTACATGAATGCGCAAGTCAGCTGTGCAAATACCCACGTGGCATATGCAGTGTGAGTGTGTGATCAAGAGTGTGTGTGTGTTAGTACTGTGTGTGACTGTATTACTACTGTGTGTGTAGACATGTACGCATGTATGTGGTGTGAGAGTGCATGTATGTGTTACATGTGGTGTATGTGTGTGTAGTGTATATGCATATGTGCTCATGTATTGGTGTTTGTGTATTGTGATACGTGTGTACATGCATGTGAGTTTGTATGCGTGTGTGTGGTGTGTGAGAGTGCATGTGGGGGGTATATGAGTGTGTGCATGCATGTGAGTGTATGTGGTGTGTGAGTCCACATGCATGAATGTGGGGTGAGTGTGGTGCATGAGTGTGTATGCGTGTATGTGGGGTGTGTATGTGGTATATGTATGTGCATGTGTGATGTACGTGTGCGTGCATGTGAGCGCACACCGAGTGCGCATGTGTTTTAGGAAGGATGACATTCAAGAAAACAATTAGAGGTTGCAAAACCAAGATTATGGCTGATTGCCTCGGAATTAGAATAAAAACATTCATTTTTAAGACCCAGGGCAGGGGCAAGAAACCCTAAACCCCATTTCCTCTATTTCCTTAATCAAACCTTTTAATGTAATCTTATCCCCAATCTTGCAAATCCTAATCCTCACTGGCTAAACCTCAGAACCGAAAGAAGGAGGAATGCAGTCTTTCCAAAGGACTGAGGTGATAGCGGTCACTCTCTGGGGAGAGGGAAGAAGAGAGATACGGCCCACGTGATGAAAAAGGCCTGGTTACCCCCCCCCAATCCCCCCAACTGTCTCCGTGTGCAGGCCCCCCAGGGTGGGGGCAGGAATCAGCAAACAGGGTTTGATGGGTGAGATGTCCGGATGCTGGTGCTCTGCGCTGCCTCCAGGCAGGCCTCCAGCCCCGGCTTGGTCACCGAAAACCCCGCCGCCGCCACCGCTGCATAAAGGGGACCCGGGAGAAGAGGTGCAGCCGCAGCAGCCCGGGTCCAGCCGCAATCACCTGCACCTCTGACCCCGCTGCCAGGGTGTGGGCGCCCCCTGCCCGGGGCTAGGCTGGTCAGAGGTGCAGAGGGCCCCTCCCGCACCCGTGGGGCACCGCCCCGCCCCACAGGAAGGCGCCGCGCGCGGATCCCAGGCCTGCGGTTTTCTCCTCCGAATTGTAATCGTTTGAATGAGGTCAGAATTAAAATCCGTTTCCATGGTGAGAAGGGAGGGAGGGACCTAGGAACCGACACAGACCGGCTCTGAGAGAGACAAGAAAAGGAGCAGAGACTGAGAGACAGGGACTAGGAGGCTGGGGGGTGGGGAGGCGGGGGAGGAGGCAGGGGGTGGGGGTGGGACTGGGCGGGGGCCTCGAGGCGGCTGGTCGGGCAGGTCGCCGACTGCTCAACTTAGCGCCCGCACCAGCCTGGCTCTTGCTTGCCTGGACCGGGTGAGAGGGGTCAGGAGCAGGGGGCTCAGGGCCCCGCAGCACACCTGTGCGGAGGTGGCCCCGGGGGCCTTCACCAGGGAGCTCTCCCTGTCCTGCCCGTCCTGCCCGGGCGGGCAGGGGAGGGGAAAGGAAGGGAGGGGCCGCAGGTGGGCCAGAGCAGGGAAAGGCGGGAGGAGCCAAGAGGGTCTGGGTCCAAACAGAAAAAGGCACGTGGGGAAGGGGACGTGAAGGCTGGGGCCTCAAAAGACTGCGGGGAGGCAGCCAGGGGAGGCCAGCCCAGGCAGGAAGGGCAACTCGCTGCCCTTGGCCTTGAGCACTGCTGCGCAGCCCACATCCCGGGCCCTCTGTCCCGGCCTGAGAGACCCCTTACTGGACCCAAGGAAGGATGATGAAGTCCCTGCTTTGGGGCACTGAAAGTGTCACCTGAGTGCCACACCTGTGGAAGCTTCCTTCACTTATCCAGCGGTGTGAACCCACCCACACCGGCAGAGCCAGAGCCGACCAGTGGGGGAGACAGGAGACCGGGCAGGGCCCAGGCCCCAAAGCAGAGCGGCCTCCACCTGCAGCAGCCCCCCACGGCCGTCCTGAGCCTTGGGGCTGGCGCTGAGTCAGAGGGCTCTGCACACCCCCATGCTGAGTCTGCACACTTCAGCGCACATTCAGGTTGCTTGGAAATCTTGTTAAAAGGCAGATTCTGTTTTGGCATTCTAAACGTTTTCTAGAATGAAAACATTCATGGCTATCCGGTTGGTTCCCAGCTAAGGCTGCCGCTGCTGCTTTGAGGGCACACTTGGAGCAGTGAGGGGCCGTGCGGTCCTGAGGATGGCAGCCGTTCAGGACTCAGTTTCCAAGTTAATCAGTGAAAGACTGAGGGATTTCAAGCTGCTCCCTCTGAAGGCTGGGCGGGGCGGGGGGGGGGATGCTGTTCAGGTGCCTCTTTGATGGGGGGGGCTTTCCTTGTCTCCTCATCTGTGGCTGCATTGTTCCAATCAATCAGCCTCTGTCATCATAGGTCTTTGGCCCACACTAGGGCAGCAAAGGTGCCCTGTCCATCTGTCTGGTGGCAGAAGTGGACAGAGTGGGGAAGGGGGGTCACTCACTGCCCTGGTTCTCCCCCTCCCCAGCTGCTTGACTTCCCCCACCAGCTTCCTCAAGGGCTGTTTTTCTTTTTTTAAAGATTTTATTTATTCATGAGAGAGAGAGACAGAGAGACAGACAGACAGACAGACAGGCAGAGGGAGAAGCAGGCTTCATGCAGGGAGCCCGATGTGGGACTCGATCCCGGAACTCCAGGATCACGCCCTGGGCCGAAGGCAGGCGCTAAACCGCTGAGCCACCCAGGGATCCCCTCAAGGGCTGTTTTGAACTCAGACCTGTCTCCTTCTCTCCCCAGGGGTCCAGCATCTCCCCAGGCCCGACCCCAGGGCTGCCTGCCTTCCTTCAGCCTCCTATATGCCTCCAGGAAAGGGGGGCGTTCTGTGGAGTCTCTCTGGGCAGCCCCTGCTGGCCCCAGGACACATGCTTCTTTCTGGCCAGTGTCTTTCCTGCCTGACCACACTCACAGCCTCATTTCAGCTTGGAGGAAGGGATGCAGAGTCCCCAGCACCTCCCTGTCTCAACCATTCATTTCTCCCACGCACGCATTGCTCTTAGCAATACCCCACTGGCATCAAGTCCCCTGGGGCTTGCTGGACCCTAGCATTTCTCATTCAGAGCAGGTCAAGGGTCAGGCTGAGGGTCAGCATTTCTCACAAGTTCCCAGGTGATGCTTTTGCTGCTGGTCCAGGTGAGAACACAGTTCTATGATGAGTATCTAAGGTGGGTGTCATTATCACCATTGTATAAATAAGGAATGACAGATTCAGAGAGGGAAAGTGATTTGCCCAAAGCCACACAGCTCTACGTGGTATGCTCATGTGGATTATGACATCAGTCCCCAACTGATCTTCAGCCTCCGTGTTTGCTGCCTCACCTGAGTGCTGGCCATCCTCCCTGCACTCCCTACCATCAGGCCCACCCCTGTGGAGCTCTGCCCTCATGGAGATGGAAGCAACTCCAGCACCAGGTGGGAAGGGCAGATTCCTATGAGCCAAGGGCCAGTCAGGAACTCTGGAAACACCTGGGAAAGGAGTGGTTTCCAGATGGGAATGAAGGAGGGCCTCACAGAAGAGGGACTTTCTTTTTTTGTTGTTGTTTAAGATTTTATTTATTTATTCATGAGAGAGACAGAGAGAGAGGCAGAGACATAGGCAGGGGGAGAAGCAGGCTCCCTGTGGGGAGCCCGATGTGGACTCGATCCCAGGACTCTGGGATCACAACCTGAGCCAAAGGCAGACTCTCAACCACTGAGCTACCTAGGTGCCCCAAAGAAGGACTTTCTGAGCTGAGACCCAGAGGACAGCTGAGCTTCCAAAGTACGTCTACTGCCTCATGCTAACAGATCCTCCACTTTCTCAGTGAAGCCCCCTCCCACCCCACCAGCCACCTCACTCAGCTCCCCCAGTACAGAAAGGAGGTGGTGGAGGAGATGCACAGAGAGGGAGGAGAAGAGAAGGAGGAGATGTGTGGTAGGAGTCCATCTAGGGCTCTGAGGCACAGGGACTTTGCAGACACCCTGGTAACCAGCGCAGGTCTGCCTGACTGGTGGAGGTTAAATGCAGCTACAAGGTCCAAGTTGGGAAGCCATTCTTCAATTTGTAATAAAACCCCTGAAGTAGGGATGATGTGCCATAAATCAACAGTCCACAAGTCCCATCCCGGAGTAATCTTTTCAATTATCTGCTTACCCAGTGTGTGTCTCCTAAGACGATCAGAAATGCACAGCAGGGATGCCGGCCATGGCCAGGAAGCACTGAGGCCTGATGGTCAGCTTTGGGCTGATGGCCCCAGGCACCTCCCAGACCCAGCTGGCCACAGTCAGAAGGCAGCTAAGCACTGAGGCTCCCAGGGAGGAAAGGGCTACAAGGAGTGGATAGGAGGTCGGTGACGGGTGCATCTACAGTGTCTACAGTGTCTACAGTGTCTCTGGGCATGCACGGTGCTCCAGGCTCTCGGGACTGAGCAGGGAGCAAGGTAAGGTCCCTGCCCTCATGGAGCTGACCTTCCAGTGGGGGAGAGAGATCCCAGGCACAGGTGGAACAAAGTGTGATAGAAAGTAGGCAGCACAAGCCATATCAAGATCTCTCTGAAGAGCTGAAATCTGAGCTCAAATCCACTCTGCCACTTATAGGCTGGGTGACTTGGAGAAAGTTATCTAACCTCTCTGAGCCTGCGTGAGTGCTCCACAAAGGGGATGAGACATCGGCATGTGCTGAGGGCCATGGAAAAGTGGGTTGCTTCCCAATTGCCTCTTTGCTCACCTCTCCTGCCCCAATTCCCCTCCTCTGAGAAATGCCTCTGCCTCCTCCTGTTCTTGCTTCTCCTGGGAGCCTTCCCTGGTTCCCAAGAATAACACTTCTCTTTCTTCAGTAGACCCCAGTACCTGGTCTTCCCTTTCTTCACTTGTTTCTGCACATCACAGCTATTTGCATGCACATTTTCTAAGCCCTACAAGACTGAGAATTCCTTAGGGCCAGGGTCCCAGTCTGACTTGACCCTGTAGGCCCCTTAGAGGTAGCATAGGATGTGGCAGCTAAGGGACAGGTGCTCTCATGTCTACTGCCCTGATGGGTGGGTGGATGGGTGGGTGGGTTGGGGTAAATAGGTGAGTAGGTAGATGGGGGTATATGGAGATGTGGATGTGTAGGGGGTGAGTAGGTGGAGGGGTGAGTAGATGGACAGGTAGGTGAATGGATGGGTGAGTGAATAAAAGTCATGGATGGATGGATGGATGGATGGATGGATGGATGGATGGATTGGTGAGTGGAGATGGGGTGAATGGATGGGTGGATGGATGGATGGGGTGAGTGAATGGGTGGATGGATTGATGGATGAATAGATTGGTGGGGGGAATGATGGGTGGATGAATGCATGGATGGATGGATGATGGATAGATGGCTACATGGATGAATGGATGGTGGATGCATGGGTGGATGGATGGATGGACGGGTGGATGAGTGGACAGATGGATGGATGATGGGTGGATGGGTGGAAGGATAGGTGGATGAATAGCTGGGTGGGTAGATGGCTGAGTGGATGGGCAGATAAATGAAAGTCAGGGCTTGGGAAAATAAGAGGATTAGAATTAAGGGCATTGAGGAGGGGCAGCTTTGCAGAAGAGGAGGGATATTTCTTCCTCAAAGATAGAGAAAGAGACATAAAGGGGCAAGTCGAGAAAACACTTCATTTTTCCTTCATCTATTAAACATTTCTCCGGTGCTATGCTGGGTTCTAGGGATCTAAAGACACACGCTTCCCGGCCAAACAGAGAGCAACAAATGAGCAGCCAGTGACTATGTGTTGTGGTCGGCACTATGGAGCAGAGTTTTGGGATGGGGAAGAGCTGCTGGTCTCCCGCTGGCCGCCACAAAGAGGGCCGCCAAAGGGCTCCTCGGTGCCAGGTGATGCTGCCTTCTAAGTGGCCTCAGCTCTTGGCAGCGAGGTGGCTTGGCACCATTTCTTCACTAACTCTGGCAAGGCTGCCCATGTCTGAGCCCCGACTCTGGAGCTAATGCCTGCCTGGGCTCCCTGGGGACCACCATTTGGCAACTGCTTGTAGAGACCAGGGCATTTTCTTTGATTGCTCCGTGTGACCCCCCACAGGGATGGAATATTTTCCCCCATCTTGCATATGAGGAACAAGAAGCTCGGGAAGGTGAGGGTTGCTTCACCTAAGGTCACCTGCCTGTGGAGCTGAGGGGCCAGAATTCGCACCCAGAACAGGGTGACCCCAAATCCCGTGCTCATCCCACTGTGCCATGCCGCTGCTCTGTATGGATGTCCCGTCTCCGTTGCTAGGGTAACCTCCCTCCCAGCCCAGCAGTCACCCCTCCTGGAGCGTGATTCTTGCACCTGACATCATAATCCTCTGTGACATCTTAATCAGCTCCCAGGCAACTGACAGGGTCCACAGCAAGCAGCGGTATTAGAGCCCAGTGAGTCAGCAGGGCCTGGACTGGGCCCACCTGCCCTGCTTCAGCCTTAACCCTTGCCTGCCCCGACCCTGGTTTTAGAGTCAGATACCATTTCAAGGTCCAGGCTATGCTACTAACCCTCCTAAACTTCAATTTCCTCATCTGTAAAATGGGCATAAAGACTCCTGTCCAGCTACTGCATGAGATCGCTCAAGGGCTTTGCAAAAGCTGGTAAGGCCATCATGTCATCTCAAGGTCCTGGGAGTTGTCATTGCCACTATTCTGCTCTCAGCTGGCCGCTCTCAGAGTCTGGGTGTCCAGCAGTACCACAGAGCTCCCTGGGAGAACAGGGGCACACACATACTTTTTGTTGTGGGTTGCACTGGGTTCTATCCAAAGACATGTTGAAGTCCTAACTGCTCCCCACGCCTCTGCTCTCCACCCCACCCCCCACCAGCCAGTGGGACTTTATTTGGGAAATGGCATCTTTGCAGAAGAAATCAAGTCAAGATGAGGTCTTACCTGAGTAGGGTGGGACCTTAATCCAATATGACTGGTGTCCTGATAAGAAGAGAGAAATTTAGGGACACCTAGGTGGCTCAGTGGCTGAGCATCTGCCTTTGGCTCAGGTCATGATCCTGGGATCCTGGGGTATAGTCCCCCATCAGACTCCCTGCAGGGAGCCTGCTTCTCCCTCCTCCTATGTCTCTGCCTCTGTGTGTGTGTCTCTGATGAATAAAATCTTTAAAAACAAAGAGAAATTTAGACAGAGGCACAGAGGGAAGATGGTATGAACACATACAGACTCCAGGAGGCAAAGGTGGTGCCTGGACAGTCTCAGACACAAGCCAAGAAACACCGCTGCTGGAGCAGGAAGAGGCAAGGAGGGATTCCACGTGGAGAGTGCATGGCCCAGGGATGCCTTGATCTCGTAATTCTTACCTCTTGAACTGTGAGAAACCATATTTCTGTTTTAAGCCCTCCATTCTGTGGATGAATCCTCCATTCTGTGGTACTGCTAAGCTGCCCGAGGAAATGAACGTGTGTCCTAATGGGACAAGCTCAGTTCAAAGTCCCATGTGGTGGGGCTAAATCTCTCGGAACTCCATGGACCCCTTGTGCACGCTGCTGAACGGCTTTCAGCAAGTCCCTTAAGCCATCTTCCAGAAATAGGGACCGTGATGCCGCCTCAGAGGTCAATGGTGAAGAGTAAAGGGCGCTAAGTCTGAGAAGCGTCAGCAGAGTTGATGGGGTTCCTGGCGTTCTGTAGCATGATTTCTATTTTTCAAATTCCCATGGGAAGCCCTGCATGTCTGCTCAGGAGAGCCCTGGCCTCCAGTAGAGGATGGTTGACCTCCTCGAAGACTCCTCTTTGAAGACCCTCATCCCACCCTGGGCTTTGCACATGGACAGCAAATCTGGCAGACAGGAGGCAGGGCCCCTTTGATGGACCCTATTTCCTCCTTTCCCTGTCCCTCATCATCGGGCTCCCTCCCTAGCTGAGACCCAGGGCTGGCTTGGTATTTGAGACCAGTGCTGCCCCAGAGACCAGTTGAGCAGAGCAACCTACCCTCAGCACCTTAGATGTCTCTCTGCACCTGCGGGGTGGGAGCAATCAGAAGGGGGTGGGGGTGAGGGTGGGGGTGGCAGCACAAAATGTTTGTTTTCCTTCCTTTTGGCCACCTGAACCTCTCTGAGGGGGCTCCTTTGCAAGGCTCTCAGCTTCCCTCACCCTCCAGGAGCTGAGCGGCCTGGGGCCACTTCGCATCATCTTTGTCTCCTCTAAAATGGAGAGCACAGGGCAAAACCCCATGTGGTCAGGAGGATTCAATGAGATGTTGAGTTCAGAGCTTGCACAATAAGTTTCATGGTAGCAATCATTATTCCATTAATACTCCCCTCATGCCTGAGGTCAGAGACAAACCCAGGCCACCAAGCCCTTGCCTTCGACACAGCCTCTCAATGCCTGTTTTCTCATCTGTGAAATAGGTTCATGGTGCCTGAGTTTAAGGGGCACATTCACTGAGGTGATAAAAGTGTTTAACGCAGAGCCAGCATCACTGCCTTCTCCCTCCACTGCCGCCTTTGCATGGTGAGGGTGAAGTCTACATGGCAGTCCAAAGAATTCTTCCAAATTTGCCCTTCAGGATAGAAAGTCCACCATACATGCTCGCAGGCGACCAATGGCTCCATGAATCACTGCCCAGCCCCAGGAGAGTCTCAGGGAGAGTTTTTCTGTCTGCGCTCAGAAAATACAATGAACAACCCTGCCTGTGAAGAGGGGAGGGGTGTGCTGGGCTGGTTTTGTTTTTCTGGAAGGTTGTAAACACAGGATAATGAGAGCTTGAGAAGGCAGCTGTAATAACTGTTATTGCCTGAGAAATGGACCCTGGAAGCCCCACACTGTCCCATACTGCCCTCCGGCCAGAAGTCCAGAGTGTCTGGCAATGCCAGAAGGCAGGCCGGGTTGCTGTGGAGCCGTGGGCTCACCTCCCTGGCCTCTGCACCCTGCACATCCTGTCCCTTCCCACGTCCCTGCCTCTCTTTGCTCTTCTTTTCTGAACTGGCTTATTCTCCTCTACCTGGCATGTCCAAACCGTGTTCGTTCCTCCAGGCCCACACCTCACAGGCTGCCTGGGTCCCAGGGTCCTCCTTCAGGGAACTGCTTGGCATCTGAGAAGGAGCCACATGATTTGAACATGCATGCCAGTCCAGAGCTGGTCTGAGGATATTGGCCTACAAGCTGCCAGCCTGTGGATGGAGATTTGAAGCAGGACCAAGTGAGTTGTCTTGGGAATGGGAAAGAGTTCCCCAGCCGTGCAGCATCCGGACAAGTGTCTTGGCTTCTCTGGGCCTCAGCCTTTCCACTTAGAAAAAGATTCAAACATCTCCTGGCAGCTCAGGTAGTCATTGCAAGGCTCAGGTAACATGTGGGATGGAAAGGTGGCTGTATTTTCAGGGAAGTGCTATAGAAATCCATCACCGTGGCCATTCCTGTTGCATCACCCCATTGCATGACAGGAATCTTCCTGAAAGCCCACTGACCTCTTCTAGTCAGAAAACAAGTTTTACCTCTGGCCTCCTCAGTGCCAGGTACTGTGCCAAGTACCTCACATGCTTTATCTTGTGTACTCCTCACAACATAAGGTGGGTCGACAGACAGGTGAGGCCCATTTTACAGATAAGAAAACAGAGATATAAAGAGGTCAGCAACTTTCTTAAAGCCACAGCGAGTATGTGGGAGTTTTTTTTTTTTTTCAGTCTGAAAATCTTTCCTGAGCATCTGCTATGTGCTGGGCCATGTGCTTGGTGCTGGAGAGACAGACGTGAAGAAAGCAAGTATTTGCCCTATGGGGTTTAATGTGAAGGGGGAGAAACAAACAAAGAGAAATAATAAAATATTGAATGGCAATGTGTGCCATGGAGAAAAATCAGCAGGATAAAGGGACTGACTAAGAGAGTTATAGTGCCTGAGAGAAGGTGGTGGAGGGAGCCTGCTCTGAGAAAGTGGCATTGCAGCAGAGATCTGGGAGGAATAGAGGGATGAGCTCTGAGGATGTCTAAAGGAAGAGAATAAGGGGCAGAGGGAACAGCCAGTGCACCCGAGGCAGGAGTGTTTGGACAACATTGAGGAGCCAGGGTGTCTGTAGGATTGCCAGGTTTCAGGGGAGAGGGAGCGGTAGGGAGGTAGGGTTGGGAGATGTGGGGAGAAGGAGACGGATCCTACTCAGGAGTCTGCTGACTCCATAGCACCACTACTCAGGTGCAGGGACCTGAGGCCCAGCTGGGAGCTATGCTCAAGCTCTGGTGGGGACTGGAGGGACACTTGGGGTCCCAGGGCTGGTTTGGGATGCTGGCTCCAGACACTGGCCCATCTAAGTCACTGTCCCTCTCTGGACCACCACTTCCTCATCTATTTTATTGTTTTATTTTTATTTTTATTTATTTATGATAGTCACAGAGAGATAGAGAGAGAGAGAGGCAGAGACACAGGCAGAGGAAGAAGCAGGCTCCATGCACGGGGATCCCCGATGTGGGATTGGATCCCGGGTCTCCAGGATCGCGCCCTGGGCCAAAGGCAGGCGCCAAACCGCTGCGCCACCCAGGGATCCCTTCCTCATCTATTTTAAAGGGCACATTAGTACCCGCGAGACGGGGTGGGGTGGGGCTGGGGGCGCTGGATGTGATGGCAGGAACACACTGGCCAAGCACCCAGACTCTCACACTCAGCCCTCGGGGCTGTGTCAGAAACAGCTCCAAACACTTCAGAGGTGTTCTTATCCAATTAATCCTCACCCAGAAGGAGAAAGGGAGAGGCAGGAGAGGGTCAGTAACTTCGCGGGCTAGGAGCAGACTGTGGAGACTCCTCCGCCTGTCTCCTGCTCCCCTCCCCTCCCGTCCCCCCCCCTCCTCTCCCCTCCCCGGCCCCATCCCGAGCCGGCCTCCCCCTACCTGGCAATCACGCTCCCCGCTGGCTCCGGTTACTGGAGGCCCTGAGGGGTCTATTTAAACAAGTGTGTCTGAGCAGGAAAATCAAACAGACAGCGACCCTCCGGGGCCGCCGCGGGACCACCGCCGGGGACTACCCCTGAACCTGATAAGGCCGGATCTATTTTCACTTAATTGGGCTGCGGCCAGGGGCCCACCTTTCCATCAGATAGGAGGTCTCCCGAGGGATGGAAAGGGTCCCCTGGAGGTAGGGCTGTCGTGCTCCCCCGGCTGGGGAAGGAGATGCCCCACGGGGGTTGGGGGCATGCACCACCCGCTGGGGAGGTGCCGGGAGAGTGCTAGCTCCTGCCTGAAAGGTTGGGGAGGAGGCTGTTGGGAGAATTCTCCTCCTCCCCAGAAAGGCTCAGGGACAAGAATTGGGCCTTAGGAGAAGGGTGGGGCCTGTAGATGAATGCCCCAGGGCCGCATCCTCCCAGATGCAGGTCCCAGAGTTGGTGCTCCCCAGCGCCCAGGGGAGGGCTGCGAGGCCAGGGCGCACCGCTGGACTTGGGAGTCCATGCTGGCCTTTCTGGGTGACGACATCAAGCCGCTGTGTGATCCCTCTGGGCTTCAGATGCCTATCTTCAGAGGAAGAGGCAGCTAAAACTCCCCTTCAGGTTCAAAGGGGGGGATTTAAAGGTGACAGAGCCAGCCACTGAGGAGGAGTAACTTCAGTGTCCTTTTAAAAGCGTCAATCAAGAACTATTTGATCAGCACTAAGATGGACTGTCTTTATACTTGACCCCAAGTTTCAGCTCTCTGGCCTTATCTCCTACCCAAGTGCAGCTGGCCCAATACGTGTGTGTGCGCGCGCGCGCGCGTGCACGCACAGGCTCTGGGCTAGGAGTCTGGCTGGTGCTGAAGATCTGTCACCGGCTAGTCACCCATTCATTTCTCCTCTGAAGCATCCCATTTTTAAGCCAGGCCCTGTGCTAGCCCTGGGGGCCCACACAAGCTTGCTATGGGAAACTAGACCCATGCCCTCAGCAGTGGGGGGTGGGGAGGGTGGGGGGAATCAGAACGGGGGCAGCTGAAGCACCATACCCTGTGGATGGGCAAGGCTTTGCAGCCTTCTCTACCCTTCTCCCGTCAGGGAGTCGAGGGCAAGGATCTCCAAAGTAGGGTACATCTGTGCTTGGGGCTCATTGAAAATCCCCTGGTGTGCCAGGAGAAATCTTAAAACACTTCGTGCCTTTATGTTGGTGCTTGCTTGTGTGAACTATTTAACTTGTTTCCCCATATGTAAACTAGGGACAAGTTCTCCCTCTGCCTAAGTCTCTGGCTCTCTCTGTGTGTCTCTCATGAATAAATAAATAAAATCTTTAAAAAAAAAACACCCCGAGTTGCTGCCAGGATTAAAAGCGTCAAGATACTCAAGCAGCTCAGAACAGTGCTTGGCGATAGTAATTGTCAGTATGTGTTAACTACAATTAACAGGACTTATTCCCCATCCTGGCAGTCCGCTCTTCAGTTTTCCAGTTTCCTTGGACTCAGATCCTCCTCATACAGTCTCAGGGAGCACCGCAAAGCGGGATCTATTTACCCTGATGCAGGAATCGGGGTCCAGGTAGGCGCTGTCCACTTGGTGGGTCACTGGCAGGCGGGGACAAGACCCGAAGTCCGGAGGGGAGTGGCTTTCAGAAGTAGTGACCTCACCCCCTCAGCGCGCACCCGGAACCTCTCTGGGGACCCCGCCACACAACTTGACCACGCAGTGGACAACGCAGCACCAAACCCGCTGGGGGTGGAGGAAAACAGAACTGGATCCAAGCTTCCAAGGTCCCCCTACCCCGTGCCAGAGGCTGGGGGGTGGGGAAACATCAGATAGTCCCCCTCTCCCCTGACTACTTGGCCTGAAGTGTGTGACTTCAACTCCCCAAATCTCAGTTTTCTCATCTGGAAAGAGGGATGCCCACCTTGGGGACAGTTGTGAGAAGTAACTGTCAGGACGCATTTGAAGCACCTACACAGTCGGTGCTCAGAGCAGGTTCCCACCACCACCTGCCACTGTCTCCTCCCCAGGAGGTGGGGAAAGATGAGCAAATGAGGGACCCGCATTTTAGTGCCAGTCTGGGCCTCAGCATCCATATCTATGCAACACAGGTGTTCCACTCCGCACTGTTTGAGCACTTACTGCATTCTGGAGGGTTCCCAGCCACTGCTTCCCCCAGCCCTTTACTCCACCCAGGAAGGCAGCTGTGACTCTGGGAGCACCCCAGCTCACTTTATGGGGTGAACATCCTAGTCCCAGTTCACAGGCAAGGAAAGGGAGGCTCCAGGATCTCAGAGGCCTGAAGAAGGGAGGGGAGTACAGGGCAGAGGCCGGTTGCTGTCTTTTCCAGAGAGCTGAGATCTGATGTGGAGAAAGTGCAAGAGAGTCAAGATTCTGGGGGGAGGGGTCTTAGCCTTGGAAGGGGCAGGCCAGGCCAGGATGGAAAGGCCAGGTGGGATGGGGTCTAGGAGGTCTAGGTGTCCCTCGCTGGGTCCAGAGCTGAGCAGGGCCAATGGCCTCTCTGCAGGGCAGCATATCTGCCACAATCCTTTCCTATCCTCCCCCCTGACCCTAGGAGGAAGATATGTGGTGCAGCACACAGTCCAGATGTGGAAACTGAGCCTCAGAGGAGGGATTACTAGCTCGAGGCCATTGGCAGGAGAGGCAGGAGCCAGGGCAGGGAGGGACTCTTCCCCTTGCTCTTGAGGTGCCAGTGGCTGCTCCAGAAATCAGACGCTATCTGCAGAAAGAACTGGCGGCAGTTGCATTAACTTCGGAGTGACTTGAGGGCAGTAATTCTAACTGAATCATGGGCGGGGGTGGAGATGCGAGAGAGACTTCGTCTGAGAAAGGGACAGACAGGCAGGAGAGAATAGAGATACAGCACTGGAGAGAGACAGAACCACAGACAGAGATCAAGAGAGAAAGAGCTAGAGGCTGGGAGATCCACTCAAAAAGACCAAGATAGAGACCCATCTGGAGAGAGAGAGAGAGAGAGAGAGAGAGAGAGAGAGAGAGAGAGAGAGAATGAGAGAAGGGAAAGAATGTCAGACGCCAGGGAGCCAGGGGAGAGAGACTACAGAAAAGAGGAATGAAGTGGGAGTTGGGGTGGGAGGGGGCCCGTGGGCTCCCCCAACCACGTTCTCCACCCCTCCTGCCAGAAGGGACTTCTTCCCTGATGTTAGGTGGGGGGGCCATGCTTCCAAGGGCCACTCCTTAGGCTCCCCTCACTGCTCTCTTTTCTGGTGTCAGCTTTGGACTTCCTCAGTACCCCAAACCCGCTTTCCATTTCACTTAATATTTAGTCTCTCAGAGGTTCCTGGATCGATGGAGGCTCTGGCTGTCAGCATTGGCTGTGTGTGGTGGCTGTGACCCGAGTCTCTCTTTGCCTGGGCTTCACTGCCTTCTTGCATCTCTTGTTCCCTGTGCCTGGCCCTCCCTGCCCTGTCTGGGTCTCTCTCTTGGTCCCTTAACCAGCTTTGCAGAGCTGGGGGTGAAATCCGAGGGTCCCTACCAACACAGGTACCTTGGGCCTCCTTTGTATCTTCTTGCAGGAGAGGAATCCATTAACCCAGAGGAAGGCCCCAGCGCCCCCTTCGATGCCAAGTGCTTGCAGCCCGGGGAACCTGCCACTGCTTGGCGAGCAGGAGCCGCAAGGGTGCATCTCACTGTCTCTGAGCTGGGGAACGTGCGCCCATTTTAAATTGGATAAACCGAGGCTCAGAAAAACTGACCCTCAGCCTTCAGCTGCTGCTGACAAGTCTGGCAGTCCGTGTCTGTTTTCTCGCAAAGACCTGAGATCCTGGGCATTTGATACATGCATAGAAAAACTGAACAGTCTTCAAGATTCTCAAGTAGGTGGTAGGCAGGGGGAGGGGAGGAGCAGGAGAGAAGTGGACTCTGTGCTGAACCCAACACCCATTTTGTGGATTGGGGGCGGGACTCGGAGGAGGTTCCGCGAAAGCTTCTGGCATCTGCGGTATTTCAATGCGTTCATTTCGTCTCTTGAAAGCGCAGTGAGAGAGATCGCTTCCTGCAATGTAAAGAGAGATCGCTTCCTGCGGCATTTTGGGGTTCAGACCCACCTGCGTCCAGATCCCGGGTTGGGCCACCACTAGCCGGCTGTGTGACCCTGGACAAGACTCTTTACCTCTCTGACTGTTTTCTCATGTGGAAGGCGTTGGGGGGGCGGCGGGGGAGCCTATAATAGTGCCTCTCTCTCAGGGTAGAGAGGATTAAATCGGATAAAGTTTTTGAAACCTCTAAGGAGAGGCCTGACACCCAGCTCAACAACAGAAGTCAGTTCTCTTCTCCCCCCGGCCTCCAATCCCCTAACCCTGGCCGGAACTGAAACGGGGCGCCCCGCGGGCCGCGCAGCGCCCGGCGGGGAGGAGGGCGAGCCTTCCTCGGCCTGGGGTGGGCCGAGCCAGGATGGAAGACGTTGGGTCGGCCCCCGGAGCCTCGGGGTCTGCCTGACATCTCCAGGCTTAAATAACCGTGCGCCTTTGTTATTCGTCGGCAGCAAAGTGGTTCGTTACGCCTGATTGGTCTAATTGCTTTGAAATGGGATATATTATCTATAATTATAGAGCTCTAGGAGGAGCCGGCCGGCCTCCGCTTTCATCTTCCCCGAGTGCACCCTCATGTCGCGATCACATTAATTTGGGCCATTTGAAAGGGGGCCCCCTCTCTCCCCCGCGGATCCAGGCCCCCTCACCCGCTTCCGAACTTAAAGACACAAGGAAGCCCCAGCCCGAGCGAGGGGAAGCCGGAGTGGGGGAAGGGCGGGAAGGGGGTGGGAAGCGGGGAGTCGGATCTGCCTGCGTCTTCCCGGCTGGGTGAAACCCACCGCGCTCGGGGTTCCACCGTGCAAGCCGGACCCACTTAAGACGGAGGAATTAGCAAGAAGGAGAAAACACTTTTTACAAGTAGCTTTTTTTTTTTTTTTTTGACTTCGCGTTAAGGAAGGGCATCTATCTAAACTCTTGCAAGGCTTAAGTTCTGCCCAGGTCCCAGGAAAGCAGAAAGCATTTGATCTGGATCCGTGCTGTGGATATTCAGTCAGGAGCTGAAGACTCCCTGGAGTTCCCAGCTCTTCAGAGTTTTTCTCTGGGAAGCTGTGAAATCCTCCCGAAGGAGACCGTCAGTGACTCCCAGACAGTTTCCCAAACCTCTGACTCCCAGCCGCTCACTTCTAGGCGACAGAGGCCAAAAGTCTGGAAGGCGCGGGGCTGGGAGGCCCCCTCCGCAGGTCGGAGGATCCTGAGTTCGTGCTTTCTGTCTACCCATCACCCCCCCCCCAACCTCAGGACAAAATACCTCCTCTCTCTCTCTCCCTTCGCCGCCCTCCCGGAGATTGGTGAATTCCCACCAAAATAAATCGTTCCGGGTAATCGGTTTTCATAGCACATTCATTCTATTAAAGAGGACTGTTTGGGGCTCGCTAATTGCCGGGGGATCCCACTGAGCTGCACATTTTTAAAAATGCACGCGGGATTCCTGGGTCGAGGCCACAAAATGCATTGGAAAGGGGGAGTGGAGGGGGCGTAAACAAAAACCCGACGGAGGCCACAACGAATGCCCAAGTGAGGGGCTAGCCTGCAGGCTCTTCCAATCCTTGCGGCAATACCCAGATAGTGACAGCGCTCTGCAAGATAGGATCTCTCTACAAACTAGTCTCTGCCTACGAAGGGGGAGTTTAAAAACACCACCCTCCCTCCATCGCCGCACACCCTCCTAAAGTAGACTTTGGAGGGAAAAGACCTAACCCACCCCCAGTTTAGTTGCCCAGAGAGTGGACGCCAGGCAGTCCGTCTTTAGGATCCTAAACGCCGCCGTGAGCCGCTTTTTTGGGGGACGGAGAGTGCTTTAAGACTCCCCGAACCCCGGGAGGATGGAGCGAGGCGCGAGGGGAGGGGAGCGGAGCGCGCTCGAGGATGCTAGCCGAGCACCAGCCCCGGGGCTTTATCTGCCGCGGGCCAGCCCTGCCCTTGCCAGGCATGAATTACAGCCCGGCTTTCTCCGCGGCTGCAGCTAGAAATGCCGGGGTAGAAGCGCCTGGGGGTTAGTGCCGGCGGCGAGATAACGGGCGCAGCAGCCCCCCGGCCCTGTAAGCATTAGAAACCCACCAACCGGGAAATCCGGAAAGGCCCTGGCAAGGGAAAAAAAAAACAACACACACACACACACCCAAAACTCGCGGAGAATGCTCCCTCGCGCCGCCCCAAAACTTGTGCCTCTCCTCCCGCGGGCGCCACAAGCTCGGAGAGACGCAGGGACGTTTTGTTTCTTTTCCCTAAATCGCGGAGCGGAGACCGCGGGCATCTCTGCCCCGCAGCTCAAGGGCAGATCCGCGCGAGAGCCATGCGATCTTCTGAGCACGGACTCCACGTGGGCTCTGCCCTGAACCCCTTTGCCTCTCCAGACACACTCTTCTCGCCTTGCAGTCGCACGCACCCGGCTAGCAGACCGAACCTCAAAAGATAGCATGGGGTTCCGGACGGGCTCGGGGTGCCCAGGGGCGGGCGGCAGGGCCGGGGGCTGCGGGGCGCAGGCGGTCTGCTCCCAGGAGGCGAGGGCGCGACTTCAAGGGCCCCTGCGCCGGCTGCTGCCTTTGATCCGGCCGCCGCTGGCGCCTAAAAACAACATCCTCGTCTGCCTATTAGGCGCGCTGAGGGATCGTGACAGATTGTTTATCCCCGCAATTAGCGATGCGGCCCTTCTCCCGCCGCCCGGCTGGCCGGGCCTCGTTGCGCCGCCTCCGGTGACAGCCCTGGGACCCCTCTGCGCCGCGCGGCCGCCTCTGGGGTTCGAGCCCCTGCTCTGCCCCGAGCCAGAGGTTCTCGGCTGCCGGACTCCAAGTGGCTCCAGAGCCCCTGAAGTTGTTTTTACCGATGCATATTTTTTCCCCCTACGGAGGATGCTCTTAGTTACATCAGGTTCTCAAAATGATGTGAGAGTCAAACATTTTGAGATGGGAGATGGTAGTAGAACAAAGCAAGCCCCCGGCAGAGAGACACGCTGCTCGCTTTTGACACAATGACCTAAAAAGCCAAGGGCTCTCGGTTGGTTTCCTCTCCCCCTATAACCCCGGTGTAGAGCGAGATTCCAGCTTGGTTGGCTGTGGGGTGTTGTTACAGCGACAGATAAATTAAAAATGCAGGCAATAAAAGTCCGCTGTCCTGGGCCGGGCTGCTAGCAGGGGGTTCGGCCTACAGCCTTCCTGAGCATCTGTTCGGTCAGCCCTAAAATGGGTTGTACGGCCTCCTCTCCTTGCACCCCCAGGCGTAGTTCCCGGGCCTCGGGTTCGCTGCGTGGTGGAAGAACTCTCTATTCATCCTGTCCCTAACCCCCACCCCTCCAGGGGTCCAGGGAGTTTAAGAGAGGCCGCGTGGGTTCACCGCGCCTCCAGCTGGGCCCCACCGGACCTGGAGGCCCCGGACCCTGCCCCACGCTTGCGTTGCAGTCTCGGGTGAGTAAGGAATCTGGAGACGTGTGGTAGATGTCAGATGCGACTATTCCTGAACCCGCCCCAAGGCCTGCACGCATCTCTGGGGCCTATGGACAGATGTAAGGCTGCCGATCACCCTGGCGTCCGCAGCCCGACCCCTCCCGCCAGACCCCGGACGCCGTCAGGGTAATAAAGTTCCCGCTCTAGCAATTCATTTTCCTTAATCTGGACGCCCCTAATCTACAGCTTTTATTGGGCCCAGTTAAAAGGCGAGGGAATTCGCTGTCCCTCCGCGCTCGGATAATTACCCCTAAATGGCCGCGGCAGCCCCTTGTGTTTCCTGGAGATTAGAACCCCGCAGCCATCAATGGTCCGTCCCGGTGAGCCGCCAATCACCGCCGCGGGCTCCCCGGGAGCCGCCGGCCTGGGCCCCGGGATAAGAGGCCATAAAGAGTTGGCGCAGAAAACCCCGGAGCCCCGACCCGACTTTGCATAGATCTCTAGGCTCCCCATACTTCCAACTCCTTTACCTCCATTTTTTTTTAAGCAGGAAAAAAAAAATCACGTTTCCTCCGAAACTGGCAAAATAAAAGTTCTCAAGCCCAGCTACCAAGGATCCATCCCGGGAACAGTCTTCCTTTCCCCCTGCCCCCTCCCACAAATGCGCCTCCCCACGCCTGTACCATCCTGGACGCAGAGACAGGGACGTGTTTTTGTTTCCGCGGACGCTCCGAGGTCACGTTAAGGCCAGACCAGTGTTTTGTTGACGTTTCTGCTGGTTCTATTTCAATAAGTTCTATATCAAAAGGACCCGGCGGCTCCTCTCCCCCAGCTGGTCGCCGCTATAGGTGTTGTAATCCTCCCAGGGAAGCTCACAGCGGGGAAAAATACACATCATGAATGAAAAATCTATTACCGACCCCGGATAATATCATGTATTTTTATCCTTAGCATCCCTAGCGCCACAGGAGAGTGGCTTCTTTTAGGCAAACTTCAGTCCAGCGCTTAGAAAGAGACAAAGGCCCACTTTTTTTTTTCCTTTTTTTTTACGCAGAGGTAAAGTTTGGAAGATTGAAACAGGAAGAAAATAAGGGTGTGTAAAAAAAAAAAGAAATTAACAGTCTGTCTTTCTACTAGAGTAAAGCAACCATGCGGATTTTTTAACCTATAAAAGAAACACGGACGAAATGCCTCATCCGAAGTGATCGTGGTAGAGAAGAGGGGAGGCAGGTAGCGGAGGGGACAGAGCAGCCCACACGGCCGCCGACTGCAGAGCAAGGTAAGGGGCGCCTCGGTAGAGAGCGGGGGGAGCAGTAGAGGAAACCAGGAGGCGTGGGAGAGGGCGGTGGGCAGAAGCGAAGTCCCCCGGGAACAGAGAAAACTGGAGACCGGCAGGGGCCGCGGGACAGACGGGCGGCCCCGGCTGCAGCGCCCAAGAAAGTTTCTCCCGCGCCCCCCCACCCCCCGCCCTCCGGGCGCCGGGCCGGGTCCCGCGCGCCCCGCGGCCCAGGGCGCCCCGGGGCCAGGGCGCACGAGCGCTGCCCAATGGCCGGCGCCGGGCCCGCCCCCTCGCGCGCTGATTGGCCGCCGCCGCGCTGGCCTCGCCTTATTAACAAGTTCTCTGGGGAGCTGCGGCCCGACCCGGAGCCGGCGAGCGCGCCCGGGAGCTCGGCCTGCGCCGCGGCGCCAGCGGACAACCAGGCCCCGAGCGCCGGAGCTGGCCTTCTGGGGAGGGGCGGGAGGCGCGCGCGCCAGGGCCCGCCCGGCCAGGGCCCCGGGCGCTCCCACCGGCCGGCCGCGCTCCCCGCCCGCCCGCAGCCCATGCGCGGCGGCTGGCCCGTGCTGCGGCTGGAGGGGGGGCCCGGCTCTGCATGGCCCCGGCTGCTGACATGACTTCTTTGCCACTCGGTGTCAAAGTGGAGGACTCCGCCTTCGGCAAGCCGGCGGGGGGAGGCGGGGGCCAGGCCCCCAGCGCCACCGCGGCCACGGCGGCCGCCATGGGCGCGGACGAGGAGGGGGCCAAGCCCAAAGTGTCCCCTTCCCTGCTGCCCTTCAGCGTGGAGGCGCTCATGGCCGACCACAGGAAGCCCGGGGCCAAGGAGAGCGCCCTGGTGGCCTCCGAGGGCGCACAGGCGGCGGGCGGGTCCGCGCAGCCCCTGGGCGCCCGGCCCGGCTCTCTGGGAGCCCCGGACGCGCCGTCTTCGCCGCGGCCGCTGGGCCACTTTTCGGTGGGAGGACTTCTCAAGCTGCCAGAGGATGCGTTGGTCAAAGCCGAGAGCCCCGAGAAGCCCGAGAGGACCCCGTGGATGCAGAACCCCCGCTTCTCCCCGCCCCCGGCCAGTAAGTAGCCAGAGCCCGGTCGGCGGGGGAGGGGGCCGGGCGGGGGCGCGGGGCCCGAGGGCGCCAGGCCGCGCGCCGGCGCCTGCTAGTCTCCAGCGGCCGCGTACCTGCAGCTGGGTACCTGGAGCCCGTGCTGCGGCTCGCTTGGCGGGGAGGCACGGGTTTGTCCCTCTCCCCTCTCCCCTCTCCCATCAGGTAGGGGGACGGAGGCCTGGCTGAAACCCAGCTCTCCGTCCGCTTTCGCGGGCTCCTCGCCTTGGCCCGGAGGGGACGCTGCGGGTGGGAGTCAACTTGTAGGACCAGGTGTCCGGGCACCGTCTCCTTCAGCCCTCATCAGAGGACCCCAGGAGTCCCCACTTCCCCATCTGCCCCTAAGCCCTGTTACTCCGCCGTTATCCCTACGGGTGGGTGCAAGTGGTGCGGACCTCTTCCCTGCGCACAGAGTTTCACTTTCTCGTAGAAGACTGCCCCCCCCCCCCGCATTCAAGTATCTCTTTGCCCAGAGGTTCCGAACCTCTTGCAAAGTTCCCCCTTCAAGTTTCGGGCAGATACTTAGTGCTCGCGGGGGCTGGGCCCTTTAGTGGGAGGGGGCGCTCAGGTTCCAGCGGAGGGGGCGGGGCACCAAGTCAATTAGTGGGAGGTGCCCCCTCCCCGGCGGTGGGGAAGCTCCCAAACCTCGCCGACCCGGCCCCTGAAGCGGACTCCAGCAGTCCCAGGCGCGTTCGGGGTCGTTCCAAGGCCTCGCGGCCCCCCGGCTCCTCTTGCCCAGCAAACACGCTCGGAGATATTTCAGGAGCACGGGAAATTCCCAAGTTTTCCTCGTTTCCTCCGATTATTTTGCGCGGCATAATAGCAACCCGAATTCAATGGCGTGATGCTGAGGAATGATTTTTATCTGGGGATTAAACGTCTTTGAAAGGCCAGCCCCTCCCTAGGCCTAATGGTTGGAGAAGTGGCCCAGGGCTGTGCTGTCGCTACCGCAGGGAGTGACGTTTCCCTGGGCGCCTGCCCCTCAGGCGGCCGGGCGGAAAGCGGGTTGGGGGCCAACTGCTTCCCGGCTCCGAATGGCCTGGAGCTGGGAAGAAGGGGGATGTTAACACGAGGTTTCGTTTGACTCATATCCTGGTGGTCTGTGAGCCCAAAGGATCATTAAAACACACACACACACACACACACACACACACACGAAAAAAATGCATGCTTAGGCAAAACCCGCATGGTGAAACATTCTGGACTTGATTTCATTTTTCCCAAGGGAGGCTGCTGGGTAGGGAAAGCAGCTTTTCAGGACTTGGGAATTCAGTTAGGGGCTTCCCCAGGACCCCAAAGTCTCTGCGATCCCCGTTTCCCTGGAAATAATTTGTTCTACGTTATATTTGACCATGGCTGCCGGGTGTGGCAGGGGTTGACCGGGCCAGAGGACTCAGTCTCGGACCTGTGGGAGCCTTCTGTCTTGGTGCTCTGGGAACGGCGCATCCCTGAGGTTTATTTTGAAGCCATAAGGAAAAGCCTGGCACCTTTGTCCTCTGCCAATAGAGACACAGGTTGAGCAGAAGTGATCTCAGTCTCCCTCCCACCTACTCCCATTTGTGTGACCAGAGGACCAAGGCACTGAGGGTGAGAGGGACCCAAGAGACAACAGACCATCAGAAGTCCCTCCACCCCCACCAGCACTTCATATATTTGAGATATGGCAGTGGTGCCACCTTCCTGACGGCCTGACCGGCCTGACCGCGGAGCCTTGTTCTGCCTCTGGGCCCCCTGGGACTGCCCTTAGAACCTTGTAGGAACATGCTGTTCCAAGGGAAAGAGTGGAATTTGGAGATCTGGGTTGGATGCCACGCAACGGCCTAGCCTAGCGCTGAACATTCGATGAGCACAGATAAACGTTGAGCCAACCCACAATACTGGATTCAGTGATGCTGGGTTGGGTGCAGGGCCTTTCCCGCAGGTTTCAGCAACCTCATTAACACCTCCGGATCCTACACTTACACATACGGCCTCGGTCGGAGGAGGGGACCCCCTAAGCTGCCATCTAGCATTAAGGCATCCCACCCCTTCCCAGTTAAGTTTGGGCCCTGAACATGGGCCTGTTTCACCTGGAATCTTTGTATCCTCATTTGCAAGAAGTAGACAGGAACGTCTAGCCCGCGGGGTGTGGCAACTGGAGAAAATCTTTTCCAAGTGTCACCTCCCAGCGCCTGGCATCCGAGGTGCTTCACGAAAATGAATGGCCGGTATTGTTATTGACCACTCTTACCTGTGGGCAGATGACACTCCCGCGCCGCTCTCCTAACCCGCTGCCTTTCTCTCGGTGTCCCCCCCCCCAGGGCGGCTGAGCCCCCCGGCCTGCACCCTGCGCAAGCACAAGACCAACCGCAAGCCGAGGACGCCCTTCACCACCGCGCAGCTGCTGGCGCTGGAGCGCAAGTTCCGCCAGAAGCAGTACCTGTCCATCGCCGAGCGCGCCGAGTTCTCCAGCTCGCTCAGCCTCACCGAGACGCAGGTGAAGATCTGGTTCCAGAACCGCCGCGCCAAGGCCAAGAGACTGCAGGAGGCCGAGCTGGAAAAGCTGAAGATGGCCGCCAAGCCCATGCTGCCACCCGCTGCCTTTGGCCTCTCCTTCCCGCTCGGCGGCCCCGCGGCGGTGGCGGCGGCGGCGGGCGCCTCGCTCTACGGTGCCTCCGGCCCCTTCCAGCGCGCCGCGCTGCCGGTGGCGCCCGTGGGACTCTACACAGCCCACGTGGGCTACAGCATGTACCACCTGACTTAGAGGGTCCCAGGGCCGCCTACCTGTGGTACCAGCTGATTGCTCCAGCCCCGGGCTCCTGCAAGCCGCAGGAGCCCTCCCCGGCGAGCTCCCCTGGTCGGCAGCGCCCGGCTCCTTCTCCCTGTAACTCCCACGCTGCTCCGGTTTATCCTCGGCTGCTCCCTGCGTTCACTCTCCGTTGTCTGATCCCCTCCCCCGAAAAGTGGCTGGAAGGGGCCCTTAACGCTCTTCTAGAAAATAGATCTACCCTTTGTATTACAGATGGAGGGACTGGGGTTAGAGAGGTGTTGACTTCCCAGCGGTCCTCAGCAGAGTCAGTGGTCCGACCAGCGCTCCAGGCTGCATCCTGTCCTGACACCAGGCGGGAGAAGCACTGAAAAACGCATGTTTGAAGATTTTGGAAAATAAGAACAGTTGGAGGAAAACAAAACAAAACAGAGAGAAGAGCATGCCCGGGGAGATGGAAACCCCGGTCCATCCATGGGAAAACTTAAGAGAATCTCAACAGCAAAGCGTCTGCTTTCGGTGGGGGGGGAGGGAGGGATACACAGATGCGTTGCCAAGGTAGGTTGAAGGGACCTCTCTCACCAGTACCAGAAAAAAAATTGTAAAATAAAATTTAAAACTCTTGTTTCTATTTAACAGTACATTTGTGTGACTCTCAAGAATCCCTTTGGAAGGGATTGTGTGTAATATACTGTATATTTGAAATTTTATTATCATTTATATTATAGCTATATTTGTTAAATAAATTAATTTTAAGCTACAAGAAACGATCTCTTTATTGATTTAGGCTTTTATTTGAATTTTTACTTCTTGCCTTCTGTTCACATATACAATTGCTTTTCAGCATGATGGTAGTTTTACACTTGCACCTTTCAAAGGTGACAACAGGATATTCAGGATATTCGGGGAGGGGGGGTGTCTTTTTGAACACGCAGGACAGATCTGCGTTAGCAAAGTCAAGTGGAGAATTGAAGCAATTACCTGGGATAATTAGGCTCAATTTTCCAATTCACTTTAAGCTGAAATCGACACTTGCTCAGGCGACCCATAACCGACTCTTTCTTTTTTCTTCCCTTTTAACCTGTCTATGAAAACAAAGCGAATCACCCAAATGGTTTGATGACTGCAGACAGCTAATCCAGACAATTCCCACCCCCGCAAACCTGTTTTTCCCACAGGAGGCCAGGTGGGGGGCGGAGGCATTGCTTTGCTTCTCTAAATCGCTGCGCTGGTGTAGGCGCCGGTTTGTGGATCTAATTTTGAGCTGCCATAATGTGAACGCCTTCACACCCCCTATTACAACCCCTAAAAACAACACTTTACTGAAAACCCAAGGCGACAGTACACTTCCCACCTTGGCGTGTCCTTTGCATGAGCCCCTGCCTCCAAACGCTCACAAACTTGGTTTTTCTTTTATATAGTAGGCTAAATTCGGGCTTCCAGGAGAATATATTTGAACGGGCGCCAAGTTTAGCCTCCTGGGGTTGGAATTCTGCAAGGATGTTGATGGCAGAAAATGATCTCTTGGTAAACAGAGCCTACTATGTTCCAGGCACCGCTCTGTTCCCTTTTGAATTGGGGGCCCTGGCTTCATTCTCCCCAGATCTGCCTGCCCCCCCCCTCCCGGGCCTTGCCTCGGTCCCGCACTGGCTGGCGCCTCCAAACTCCACGCGGGACAGCCTCAGGCAGCCTTTGCCGCGCGAAGAGCTGTTAACACTGGAAGCCAGCAGGCCAAGGATTGTTAGAACTCCAAGTACCTGGCGTTGGACTTGGGGAGGGTGGACGTCTCCACAGCTAGAGGCCGAGGCGCAGGGTGGAAAGAAAGGGTCTGGGGCGCACCAAGCGGCTTCTAGCCCCGGGGGACCGGAGCTCTGCCTAGGAATTCCAAGAGAGCGCAGCCCCGCGCGCACGCACCCCGGGGGATGGGCTCTGCGCCCGCGCCTGCAAGTCCCGGGGTACCCTGGGTCCCCTGGGTCCCCCTCGATGGATCCTCCAGTCTCCGTAGCTCCGAACGTCCCATCCCGGAGGCCCGGGGCTGCAGTCCCAACACGTAATAATAATTCCCCTCCTCAAGAAAAGAAAGCAAGCTTGCTGTGGAGTGCGGCCCCGCGGCTCCAGACAGACTCCTGGGCTCCCAGATGCGCGATCGGAACCCGGATCCGGGCCTCTTCGTCCCCACGAGAGAGGAGTTAGATGCAAAAAGCTCTCAGAGTCACGTAGTCCTTTAAAGGCGCTCGAGGGCTGAGGCACATCGCTGCTTCTGGCAGACGCAGAAAGTTCTTTCCCCCCTATACAAACTAAGCAGCCCGACGGTGACGGAGCGCGCGACAAACGTTCCGGGTTCCTTTCTGGAACGCCCCCGGTGATTCTCCTGTCCTGGGGATAGCATCGGACTTGAAGTCCGACAAGCCGACGCGGTTCACCCCAGCCCTGCCGCCTACTGACTGCCTGACTTTGGGTGGGGTAGATATTCCAGGTATCCGTTCCTCAGTTTTCTCATCTGCGAAATGGGCCCGGGAATCCTTCCCCGCTCCCAGGATCTTGGGATGTGCCAGCGAATCCCCGCGGGAGAGGGCGCCCGGGGAATAGGGGTGGGTCTGAATTTTCTCATTCCCCGCAGCCCTGGAGTCTTTTAATCCAGCGCGGGTAGGGAAATGGTGGGGGCAGGATCAGGTGTCTCCTCTGGTTCGGACTCCCGGACCTCCTGCCTCCTCCGAGTTTGGCAATTTAGGGTCGAGGCAAATTTAGAGCAACATAATTGCAGTAATGAGCAACGGCTCGCGCTCTGCAGACGCGCCGCGGCTCCAAAGAGGCGGTAGCTGCAGGCGAGGCGGGCGCGCCCCTTCCCCCCACCCAGCACCTCAGCCCGGTGGAGGAGGTCGCCGGCCCCGGGAACCCTCGCTGCGGCGCGCCTCCGCCCGCGTTGCCGCCTTGGGTCCGGGTTTCCCTCCACTCCTGTGACATCCCCCACCCCGAGTTTTCCCATTTTTGTTTCTTTTCGTCTAGCTCTTTCTTTCCTCCTTTTTGTTTTCGAATTCCCTTTCTCAGTGCAGCATGTACACAGAAGGTGCCCAATACATGTTTGCTGGATCGGAGCGGCGCCCTGCTGTGCGGTGAAGACTCCGGGCCAGATTCCACTAGGTCTGGTGGCACGCTTCGGTCTCAGCCCGGTCCTCCGAACTCAGCTGCTCGAACTCAGCTGCTCGTTTATCAGGCGAGGGCAGAGTGGGCAGGGGGTTCCCAGGCCTGGTCCTTTACGGATCAGTTTCCTCCTTTGGCAGGAAACACCGGATCATTCACTCCGAGTCACCACCTACGGCGCCCAGAGGAATTCCTGGGCCAGCCGCCTCCCCCGCGCCTCCCAACAACCTCATTGGATTTTTTTTTCTTTTAAGAAGGGGTATATGGCGGTCCAGAGAGGTTACGTGATTTCCCAGAGTCACACAGCCCATAAGGGGGGGGGGCAGAGATTCGAAGGCAGAACACACGCGGGGACGCACGCCTTGCCCACACTGCCCAGCCCTCTGTCGTTGCGGGTCACCTAGTGCCTGAACGGCTCTTTGGGGCTGGAAGAGGCCCACGGAGCGCGCGTATTGCTGCGAAACCGGCCCCAGCTCCGCGAATTTAACTCCTTCGTGCTCTGACCACGAGCAAGCCCCGTCCCTCGGGGAACAAAAGGGGCATCTCCCCTGCCCCGCGAGCTGTCTGGGAAGGCATTTTCGTTTTGTTTGGGGAGGAGGCAAGGCTTAATCTGCAAGCTCAGCTTCTGCCCACGCAGGCTGGACCGAAAAGGCCCAAGGTCCGTGGCGTGGAAGCCGGGGTCGGAGGGGTGGCTGCGCGGCAGGGGCCGGGGGCGCTCTGGCTCCGCGCGGGGCGGGGGCGGCGCGGGGCGGGGCGGGGCGGGGGTGGGGGCGCCGGGCGGGGGTGGGGGTGCACCCGGCTGGGGTGCGGCCCGGAGCGCCTTGTGTTAAGGCTCGCTTCTCCGCTCTTGACCCCGGGGTTGAAGGCCCAGGGCGCGCAGGGGGCCCCGTGGAGACAGTTACTCAGGAGGCGGGGGACCTCGAGTGCGAATCCTACGGGGCCGCGAGGCCGGCGGGGTCCCGCACTGCAGGATGCCCGCCTTCGTGACCCGCGGCCCGGAGGTGAGCCCGGCCCGCGCCGCGCCTGGAGCCCTCGGGGGCGCAATGGGAAACAGCGCGGAGAGGCTGCGGCCGCCTTTCAACTTGGCGGCTGGCGCCGGCCTGGCCGGGCCCCCGGGGCCGCGCGGCCTCCCCGGCTCCGTCCCCGCCCTCCCAGCGGCTCGCAGCGCCGCCCCGCCGGGACACTCCCCCAGCCCGGCTCCGGCCGCTCCTGGGAAGCCCCTGTGCCCCCTGCCCACGACCGCCAAGTGTCCCCTCTCCAGAGCACCCGCAGTCCCCACCCCACACCCGCGGGTTTCCTCCCGCCGCACTCGACAGCTTCCACTCCGGCCTCCCACGCCCGGACCCCTGCTCCAGGCCTGGGAGGACCCTCGGCTCGCCCGGGCCTGCCTCCTGCACAGCGCCCTCCCGCGGCCCCGCGGGCCTACAGCCCCGCTCTTCGCCGCGCAGAAGCAGGACGCCCGAGCAGGCGCCCTCCCGGACAGGCCCGTTCGGTTCGCGCGTCCTCGTCGTCCTCCTCGTCCTCGTCGCATGCACAACGCACCAACACACACTGCAACACACACATCTAACACAGCAGTGCAACACACGTTCAACCAAGACACACGCTCAACACACACAACCAGCACACACCACCGACCGCACACCCTCAGCACATGCACGCGTGGCCAACAAAGTCACACACCCAAACAACACGTCTCAAGGAAATGCAATGTGGCACACATACCCGAACAACCAACAGACACCCAACCATACAAAATCAACATAAGCTGCACACTGTACACACAAAACTAACACACACACATCACGCACATGCCAATACACACCCAACACCCACAATCAACACACACACATCTCCATAAACACACAGCTCCAATTTACAAGGGCAAACATGCAATGTCAAGGCATCACCCTTCAATGTCCCTCCTGAAGTCCTGCCACCCAGAACCTGGTGACACTGGGAGACACACATAATCTTGGTGGGGGGAGATCTAGAGATAGGCATTGAATGAAGAGGTAAACCCTGAGAAACTGGGACGCCTGGGTGGCTTAGCGGTTGAGCATCTGCCTTGGGCTCAGGGAGTGATCCCAGTCCTGGGATTGAGTCTGCATCAGGCTTCCTGCGTGGAACCTGTTTCTCCCTCTGCCTGTGTCTCTGCTTCTCTCTGTGTGTCTCAAATAAGTAAGTAAGTAAGTAAGTAAGTAAGTAAATAAATAAATAAATAAATAAATAAATAAATATTGTTTAAGACCCTGAGAAATTATGGACATCCAGCCACAGCAAGAGACTCCAGGCAGAGGCCTACCAAAGTCACTTGAAGCCACTCAGACTTGGACAGGGAAGCCGAATGCACAGCTCAGAGCACAATGGGTGCCTGGCCTGAGCTTCCTTACAAGAACCCTTTGGTAACTTCTGCTTTCCTTTCTCCTCCTGGGGCTCCTCCCCTGGGACCACCCCCCTCCACTTCCACCCCCTTCAGCACCCCTCCTTCTCCTGTCTCTGCAGAGTCTTAGAAGGCCTTCCTTGGAATCAGATCCCACCCCTGCTCTTGCTGGGCTGAACCCAGGCCAAGATCTAGAATGTCCATCCAGTCACCCAGCACTACCCACCCCCCAACAGCACCCAACTCCCCCACTGAGAAGGAGGTCCTCTGAGAAGCAGCTAGCTATCCCACCGATAGGACAGTGATGGATCGCCAGCCTGCAGTCAGACCATCTGGTCTTATGAGTCCTGGTTTTGGTACTTATTAGCTGTGTGACCTTGGGCAAGTTACTGAACCTCTCTGAGTCTCACTTTCCCCATATATAAAGTGTAGAATCGTGGTAATAGTCTCTTCCTATTACTATGCATATAAAATGAAATGCTTTGTGAGATGCTTGGCATTTGCAGCATTATACACGGGATAATGAGTACTTAAAAGAGGTGAATTTCAAAGACGTATATGTGGGCATGTGCACGTGTGACCACACACCTTCCTGGGGACTCCAAAAGATGATCAGGCCCACAGCTCAAACACGGGGGCTGGGATCAGATTGTGCCATCTGGGTGGTGATCTCTAGCAAGTCCCTGCGCCTCTCCAAGGCTTCAGAATCTGCCCCTAACGCCTGGCTCACAGGGCCCAGAGCATCGCGACAGGGGTCCAGTAAAGATAGGTTTTTAGCGGTAGTTAAGGTGAATTCAAAGCCCGTCCATAATTCAGGTCCTGACTGGGGCGGACGGAGGGATTGCCCCCGACCTGAGACTGCGCTGGTGGAGTGGCAGCCCTGAGTGGCGGCCTTTGCTGCCCCATTTACAGGTGAGGAGGCTGGCTCCAGGCGGCGCAGAAGCGGGATGGTAGCTGGGGGTGGGAGGCTGCCTCCTAGCCCACCGTGGAAAGCGGGTTCCGACCCACACGCAGGGCTGCGGTGTGTCTGCGAGTCCCCGCCAGCAGCGGTACCAGCGGTCCCGGCTGGGAGAGTGACGGGGGCTGCATTTGCGGTGTTGACCCGGGGCTGGGTAGGGTGCGGTCGCCGCCCCGCGGTCCTGAGACCTCCGTGCCTCCCCTGCACCGGGCCAGTTCCGTCTTCCCCTCCCGGACCTCTGGCCGTCCTCGCAGAGTCCTGGCCCTTTGTCTCCGCTCAGATGAGCTGCCCCGAGGGTAGGCTGGACTCTGGTCCTTTGGGATGTTATTTTAAAAGGATACCCTGTTTTCTCTCTGATGACACCCTTCAATCCCCCAGTGGCAGCTGAGGCTCCGTCACCAAAGAAACAGCTACTGTCAGGGCCACACCAAATGGAAACCACTGTCTCAGGCAAGCAGTCTGTTATGCCACCTGGTTTCCCAGGCATAGAGTAGACCTGTCCCTGCTATAATGTGACCACAACTGACGTGTGCTGAGCCCTTGCCTGCTTCAGGACCACTCCACCTGGTCCATGGGATTATGCCAGTAAATCCACCCTACCAGGCTTGCATGCACCACTTCACAGCTGAGGAAACGGAGGCATAGGGAGAGGAGTGACTCAAGCAAGGTCCCACAAGTGGTGAGAGTGGGAGCAGAGCTCCTGACCCAGGCAGCCTTTGCTCAGCTCTGTCACCTAGCCTCTCTGAGCTTCGGATTCCTGACCTGAGGAATGGAATCATTTCCAGGCTGGTGCAGAGAAGCTGTGGCTCACTCCACCTGGAATGTGCCCTGAGAACTCCACACAGAGTTCAGAGCTCTGTCCGCACAGAGCACAGAGCACAGGGGCAGCACGGCCACCTGCAGGCCCTTTGCTGGTGGTTCCCCTGTGACCCTCCAGCCAGAAGGTTCTGATCCTCAGAGTGCAGCGGCAGGGGTGGGGCCCGGCGGCAGATGGGGGCGTGGCCTGAGGCTGGAGGGATGGGTGGGGCTGAAGCCCAGGTGTGTTCTTGTCCTGGGAGGGTGATCAAAGGAAGGAAGGCTATGGCCACTGTGGACACGAAATTAAAAGAGATTCCTCCTTTAATCCTCTATGACTGAGGCACCCTCATTACCTCACATTACCAGTGAGGAAACCAAGGCACAGAGTGGGTGAGTGACTCGCCAAAGGTCACACGGGTGTCTACGACCAGATCTGTGTGCACCAATCACGGCTGCTGACTCCAGAGGCGTGAAGGCAGAAATTCATCCACATGCCCACGAGGGCGCTTGGAAGCTTTGACGTGCAGGCAGCAGCACTTGGCAGAAACCCTTCCAACCAGTCAAGACTGAACAGGTCGCCTTGCCCTGGGCGCTGCACGCATCCCTAAACCGAGGCGGGAGTGCAGAAACCAGCTGGATGCCGGCTTACAGATGTGCCGTCTCACCAATGGGGTCATGTATTCATTTACAGATGAAAAGACTGAGGCTTGAAGGGATAGTGGGATTTGGCCAAGGTTGTGCAGAAAGTCTGGGCAGAACTCGCATCCCTGATTTCAGCACAGTGTTCTTTCATTAATTCATTCAACGGCAATTGAACCCACACACTAACAAATAAATATGAATTTCAGATAGAGATGCGCGCTCTCGAGGGAGAAAATGACGGGATGAGGACAGGGAGCACAGCGGGGGTAGTCCGAGTGGCCCCCTGATCGGAGGAGCAGTGTGTGGGCTGGGATGCAAAGGGTGAGGAGGAGCCTGGAGGTCCACCAAGGGAAGACCCTCCCGGGGACAGGGCCAAGTGCAAAGCCGCTGAGGCTGGGACTGGCCTCGGGAACAGGAGCCCACGGTGCTGACTTTGGTTTTCAGAAGCTCTGCTCAGCTTTAATGAGGAGCATGGTGGGGGCGAGGTGGGAGACATCTCCGCCCCCCTGGCAGGAGCGGTGATGGTGGCTTGGACCAGAGAAGCTTTTTCCTTGGCCTCTTCTCTTCCGTGACCCTCTCCCTCCCACACCACTGAAGAAGGTGCAGGTGGGAGGGTAAGCTCAGGGTGAAGCAGCCCCCGGGGCCCCAACAATGTTTCTCTTCTCTTCTCCAGACCCTGTGTCTGGGTGCCAGCTGGGGGTCCCCAGAACTCTGCTGCACCAGCCCCAGAGCCAGCTGAGGCTTGGCGGTGGGGCAAGTTTGGGTGGGCTTCCATTCTTGCATGAGTACATCTGTCAGTGTCCCCTCCTCCTGAGAGCTCTCTGAAGGCTGGCTGTGGTTTGACAGATTTCTTATTTTTTTATGCCAGCGCCTAGTATGGTCTTGAGAGGGGAAGCGAGGTCTTCATCCGCTAAATGAACGCTCACTCTGAGCCAGCCTCTGTGCCAGGCGTCCAACATTTGTACTCTCCCTTGATTCACAAACAACACGTCTCAAGGCAAACATTCTCTTTATTCCCTTTCACAGACAGTCAGTTGTGGTCCAGAGATGTCAAGTGACGTGCCCAAGGTCACCCAGCAGCTTCTGGGTGAGCCCTCGGGAACCTGGACTCCTGGAAGAGATCCCCAGTTTTCCCTGCTCAGGGATCTCCAGGAAGAGATTCAAGAGATGGGGGTTGAAGGGGAATCCTTACCACGCGGTGCCTGCGGCCCAGACGCAAGGAGGCGCCCTGGGAAGCTTCCCAGAGCACTTCTTGTCTCCTAAAAGTCCCTTGAGAGGCTGGGCCTCCAGGCGCAGAGATCTAAGGCTCCTCCCAGTGGAAAATTGGCTGTTCTGAGCTGGGGTTGGCAGCCCCTGGATCAGGTGGCCTGGTCAGGAAATTCCTGACCCAGTAACTACTACCAGCTTTGCTGGTGAGGGCTTGGGACAGGTGAACCCGGTGTGTCAGGGATGTGGAGCTGCCCCTGCACCCTGACCTCCACTTCTAAGAAGTGGACCCTGAGTCTGACTCCAGGAAGTCCCCTGACAGCAGGGGGTGGGGTGGGGTGAAGGTGGGGGTGGAGATAGGACGGGAGGACTCAGCAAAGGGGGGGTTTCTCATTCTTCCTTTTTAAAAAAAAATTTTTTTTATTCGAGTTCAATTTGCCAGCGTTTAGCATAACACCCAGTGCTCATCCCACCAAGTGCCCCCCTCAGTACCCATCACCCAGGCACCCCAAACCCCACCCACCTCCCCTTCCACTACCCCTTGTTCATTTCCCAGAGTTAGGTGTCTCTCATGTTTTGTCACCCTCACTGATATTTTCACTCATTTTCTCTCCTTTCCCTTTATTCCCTTTCACTAATTTTTATATACCCCAAATGAATGAGACCATATAATGTTTGTCCTTTTCCAATTGACTTCTTCTCCAACTAATTTCCCCCTCCTTTTTTTTTAAGATTTTATTTATTTATTCATGAGAGACAGAGAGAGAGAGAGAGACAGACAGACAGACAGACAGACAGAGACATAGGCAGAAGGAGAAGCAGGCTCCCCAAGGGGAACCGGATGCTGGACTCGATTCCAGGATCCCGGGATTGTGACTTGAGCTGAAGGCAGATGCTCAACCACTGAGCCACCCAGGCATCCCTAATTTTCTTTTTCTTCTCTTTTATTTTATATCCAGTATGATTAATATGCTTTATTGAGTTAAAAAGTTGTAAAGTGGCCGGTAGAGATTCTGGAACACTGGCTCATTTAACAAATTATTACTGTGCCAGGCTGGCTGAGCACGGTCCTGGGGACAATGTTGTGACAAGACAAAGTGCCTGTCCCTGAGCAGCTCCAGATGAGAGTGGACGCCTCTGGACTGGGAACGAAAGGGAAGAGGAGGCTCCCAGGCCCAGCGGTGCATGATCAGAAGATGTGACTGGGTGGGGAGGAGAGGTGCTCCCTGTGGGGGGGACACAGGAGACGTTACATTGAATAAAGGGCTTTCAGGCCAAGGCACCTACAAGTGCAAAGGCCCCCAATCAATGTCTTGGGCAGAATTGTGAGGCTGTTACCATCCTTCAGCCGTGGAAAGTCACTGACATGATTTATTTTGATAAAGAACATCTCTGCTTCTAAACTGATTTGCAAATCTGTTCTCCGATCTTCATCATCTAGCAGCCTATAGGGGCAGGTTCTCACTGCCCATTTTTCAGATGAGGGAACTGTGGCCCGATGGTGTGGGGGAACTGGTTACGCAGTGGACAAGGGGGTAAATCTGGAGTGAAAAGACAGACCCCGATCAATCTATGATACCCCAGCTGATTCCAGATGAACCGGCTTCAGGAGAGTTCTTAGATCTGTGTCTGCATCCCACAGGCACATCTGTTTAGGGATGGGCCACAGGAAAGATTCCAGGGCCTGCTGGAAGTAGCAGAGCAATGGAGCAGAGGGAGGGACATCACTACCTTAGGACTTCTGGAAAGGGCCAGGAAGTATTGGTTTCACAGTTTGGAGGTACTCATGAATCTTGGGGGGGAGGTCTTCATTTTCCTGTGTAAAATCTGCTCCTCCTCGGTGGGATTCTAAAGCTGCTGGAGCCCTTGCTTCCATCTGGGAAGATGCCCTGCTCTGGTCTGCATCTGTAGCCAGGTAGGTCCAGCACAGCGCTGGCCAGGCTCACCGGGATTGAGAAGGTCTTGGAAACTGTTCACTAGATGAAGCTCCTCCCCCCACCCCACCTGGTGAGCTGCAGGCCCCATTCTAATTTCACTGGGTTGGCTTCACGGACCTGTGACCAGGACAGTCACACAGGGACCCGCCTCAGCCTGGGATCTGATTCTGCTTAGTAAGTTCAGCTTTGAATTTATGTTTTATAAATAACATCTAATGCTCTGGGGGCTTGGAGCTGCCACCAGCTACCTCCATGGGACAGTTCTTGTTTGCATGTTTCCCTGCTCCCTGGTGAGTCATTGCTGGGTACACCCTCCCACCCCCCGTGGCATTTAGAGATTAGGCATGGCTGTGGCACATGTTCACCTGGCAACTTGGTGGCGGTAAGCCTCTTGCTCACCCATCATCCAGGTGCCTAGTAAATCCCAGTACAGAGATTGCAATTCTCCCGAGGGGTCACCCATCTGCGATGGGTTGGGGCAGTGGGTCGGAGGGAAGAGGGGGTGCCTGACTTGAACTTCCCACCACTGTTAGATCTGATGGCTGGCAGAGGGGGAGCCTGGCAGCTGGATGGCCTGTGTCCTTGCATGCCAAGTCACAGACTGAGACCCTCAGGTAGCTGGGAGGGTCTACACTCACCTGCCAGGATCCTCGTGAGAGTGCAAGGGAGAGCAACACTAAATAGCAGTAGCAAAGCCCAGGGCAGGTCAAGAGGAAGACCACAGGAAAGGAAAAGTTTTATACGTGAGTACCGAGTACCTTTAACAGCATCCCCCCGCAACAAGCCTTGCTTTTTGAACTGGGGGCTGTGTATTTTCCTTTGGCACCGGGTCCCGTAAATTACATTAGCTGTTCCTGCCCCCAAGTACTAGATGGCTTCTGGGTATTTTTTTGGGGGGGCTCATGTGCCGCTGACCCGGTCAGCAGAGCAGAACCTCCAGGGGTCTGGGCACAGGTAAGAGCAACCTCTCAGCTAATAAACAAGTCTTTGTAAAATCGGACGCCTCTTTCCCCATGAACCCCAGCTTTACGAGGAGGGACTCTTGGCAGCAGGCCAGCAGGAACTGCTGCCTGGTTCAGGGATGATGTGTCTGTAGTGGGGACCCTGGGAGTCCCCTGCTTAGAATCAGAGAGCTAGTCAGGCACACGGATGGCAAGCCATTGCTGCACGTCCTGATGGGAAGAGGAGGACACCGAGGGCCAGAGAGAGTTAGCGACAGTCTTGGTGTCACACACAGAGGTGAAAGAGTGAGGTCAGGCACTCAGGTTGCTTGGTCCGACTCAGTCCAAAACCTCTTGCTTCACCAATCCACAGGGAAGGGACTCCCTCACCAGTTTTCCTTCTGAAACCATAGAGGGAACAAGGCATATTCCAGCAGGAAGAGATTCTGGAATCCTCCAGAATCCTGAGCCTCTTCTTGATCCTTGAAGAGAATCATCTGAGCATCTCTTTTTCATACTTCTTAAGAGATGGCTGTGCCCCTCTGTAACTCTCTGCTTTACATTCTTTTCCCTCCTAGCACCCGTCACCCCCAGACATCATCTATTCCTCTCTTGTCTGATTGCCCCCCTGGAATGTTCACTGCTGTGACCACCGTGCATACCCTGGGGGCTGACACATTGTGGATGACCAATGATGACTGATGAAGGAATGAATGAATGAATGCTTGAAGCCAACATTAAATCTGCTCCTCTGCTTCCTTGAGGATTTCCAGGAATGGGAGGCTCACTACCTTGTGAAACAGCAAATCCATCTTTCTCTCCATCCATCCACTTACTTAGCATGTATCATACCCACAATGCACCAGGTACTCTTAACGCCTCTTACAAGTATTTATTGAGCACCAAATATATACGAGGAACTGGGCCAGTACTGGAAATGCACTGGTGAGGAAGGATAAAGACAGAACCTGTGTCCTCATGGAGCCTAGCGTCTAAGGGGAGACAGATACTAACTAAATATGACACAAATACATGTGAAATAATCATTTTAATAGGTAACATTCATTATGCTATTCAATAATCACCCATAACATAAGGTCACTGCTGCCTGTGGAGCTGTTATTAGCCCTCTTCCACCGGAAGGGGAAGTCCAGCTCTGAGAGCAGGAGGTTGAAGCACAGAGAAGGCAGACGCTTCAGCACAGAGGGAGCTGAGCCACCGGGGAGGATGCAGGTTCAGGTCCGGGGCTCTTTCTGGTGTGTTCCACGTGAAGCCTTCCTGTTCGGCCAAGTCCTCCTCCCCCTCCTCCTCCTCCTCCTCCTTCTTTTTCTTCTTCTTTTTAAAAAAGATTTTATTTATTCATGAGAGACACAGAGAGAGAGGCAGAGACACAGGCAGAGGGAGAAGCAGGCTCCAAGCAGGGAGCCCGATGCAGGAAGCCAGGATCATGCCCTGAGCTGAAGGCGGACACTCAACCGTTGAGCCACCCAAGTGTCCCTCGGCCTAGCCTTCTTGTTGCATTGTCCGTTTGGGGGACACGGGGGCTGCGTTCAGGGAAAACAAGCAGGGGTGATGTTATTCGGTCTTCTGCAGACTCAAGTCCTTGGCCGAGCCCTTGGAAGCACCTCGTTCGTGCTGGGCACCACCATGAACTCTGTTTCATGCGGGCTGAGGTGGCATCTTCTGAGGCTCCACCTGGGTGCCAGGTTCATGAGGCTGGTACACAGGAGAACCAGAGGCCTGGGTTCAAGTCTCACTTCTGCTGCTTCCTGACCGGGTGGCCTCGGGCAGCCAACTTTCCTCTCCGAGTGCTCATTTTCTTGAACGAGTAGGTGCCGTTTCGGCTCTGGGCGTCCACTCTGCCAGGCTTCTGGGAGAGCCACTTGAGGTCCTGGATGCAAAATGGTCTCTCCGGCAGTGTTGTCTGGGACAATGTGCCATGTGTCTGACACTGTGTTTTGTTCTGCTATTTCACCGAACTTCTTGACGACCCATTCTATAGATGGGGAAACGGAGGCTCAAGGAAGTCAAGGAACTGCCCTGAGGTCACATGACTTTTCCATGTAGTTGCTGGGGCTCAAACCCAAGTCTGTCTGACTCTGGAGACCGGGTTCCATGGTCTTGCCACCCAGCCAGGTCTCTTTGGCCAAATGTTCCCCTTACTTTAGCGAGTCTTGATATGGTTTCTAAGATCCTCTTTCTTGCTGATTGGAGGGAACTGTTAGAAACTTAAATCTGAACACTTCACTCCCCAGATCTGAACTCTCAATGGCTTCCCATGCAGGGTCCTTATTCCAGCCCATTAGGCCCTACATGATTTGACTCCCCTGCCCCCTGTGATTTTCCCAACCGCTCATGCCATGGTATCTCCTCTGGCCTTCTGGCTGTGTCTCAAGCTCATGCACAGCACACTTCCTGTGCCCCAGGGCCTTTGCGCTTGCTCTCACCTAGAATGATTTTCCCCTGGGTATTTGTATGCTTCTCTCTCTCTCTCTCTCTCTCTCTCTCTCTCTCTCTCTCATGTTTCTGCTCTGGTGTCTCAGAGAAACTGCTCCTGTTCCTCTTGTCTGAGATAGCACTTTCTGCTCACTCCTAACCTGGATTGATTTCTCTTCATAGAAATCACTACTTGACAGCAGAGGATGTTCTTATATGTTTATATGTTCTGTTTCTCTCTCACATGATGCTTAGCACCAGGAGGAGAGTGACTCTGTAGTTTCCCACTGGATTCCCAGCATAGCGCTCAGCACACAGTAGGGCTTCAATATTTATTAGTTAAATGAAGAATTGCCCGATTTCATACACAAGAGAAGCCCAAGGCTCTGAGAGGTTCTGTGTGGGGCTCTAGGCCCCTCAGGTCCCAGTGGAGCAGCTGGATGGCAAACTGGACCCCTTGGATGCTGAGCTCCTGGTCCTTGTTGTCCTGCTGCCCATTTCTCAGAGGAGACCCCAGGGGACCTGGGTGCCCAGGAGGTAGGAAGATAGGCACAGACAACCAGTAGCCTCTGATCTGGCAGCTGGCCCTGGCAAGCCCAGGAACCTAGACTGGAGGAAGATGGTAAATGAAGAAAGAGCCATTCCATTTCCAGTGGGCCTGCCGGCTCCTGCTCCTGTCTTGCTATTTACCCATCCCAAGCAGACGCAGGACACCCCAAGACTCAAAGAAGGGACAGACTCAAGGTGACAGGGTTTCCTGAGCAGGGGATGGGTGAGGATGCCATTCTCTGGAACCAGAAGGCTGGGGTGCAAATGCTGGCCTCTCACTAACTGGCCATGTGATCTTGGGCACATTCCCCCCCGCCCCCCGCTCTGGGTCTTATCAGCTTTTCTATCTGTATAATGGTGTTATAACAATTCTTGTCTCCTAGAACCACTAGAGGATTTAGTGAGTTGATGCAGGGCACGTGCTTGGAATAGTGATAGAGACTGAGGCCTCCATAAGCCTGTCGAGCACTTCTATCAGACCCCTGGGACTCAGAAGCCAGAAAACCCAAGGCTCCTGCTGTCTCCTGCCCTCCCGGCCTCACCCTGCAGCAGCCACAGTGGGAGAAACAGGGGAAATGCTGGGAGAGGAGACACATAGACACTAGCACTCTCATCTTGGGGACCCAAAACACAAATTCTTGAGCCTGACAAAGCAGCGGTTAGGATTTTCTTTGCCAAATGAGAAAGCCAAGGCTCAGAAAGGTTGAGGATTTTTTTTTTCCTGAGGCTGCACAGTAAGGAGTGGGCTTCCATTAGCCTCGGAGTCTGGATTCCTGGACCTGCGCTATATTTCCAACACGTTTGCACACTGCACTGCTTCTCCTCGGATCTGCCTTCTGCACTACAACTTCTGACTTTTTTTTTAAACAACTTGGATCATCTGGAGCCTTAAGATATCACTAGTGCTAGACCAGGCCCCAGCCATGAAACTTTGAGGCTGGCACCAAAGTTTTCCCCAGGCCCTATCAGACTATGATGCCTGTGTCATAATTACTGACGAGGATTTCCCAGAATACTCAAAATGCAGGTGAATGTAAGAAATCCAACTCTGATGAAATTCTGATGAGTCATGTAAATATTCAGTGTTTGAGAACTTTTCTGTATACGTGGTTAGAGGAAAGGAAGATTACTTTGTGGAGCACTGCTAGGTTCCTCACTCCTGTTCCTTAATTTAATATTTAATAATAGGGCATCCCATCCTTTTTGTCCAGAGAATACTGGAGCCCAGGGTGGGTAAGTCAGTTGCTCCAGATCACACAGTTAATAAGCAGAATCTGGAATTCATATTACATTTTGTGGGACTCTAATGTACATGTCCCTTCTCTCTACCCACACCAGCTTAAATGCCTTTTTAACAAGTTAATAAGCTCAGAAAGCATTCTGGAAGTAGTGGCAAAAATACAGATCAAGTAAAATGTTTATAATAAGAAGAATGTTTTTTGAAAAAGCAAACAAAAAACAAACCCCAACCCCTCTCCTGGCATTGATGGTTTTCACTGGAGATTATAAACAAACAGAAACTCCTAAAATCAGCCTTTGGACTTATTAATAATGAGCTGGTAAGAGAATGCTAATGAAATGTTATTAGTTTTTTTCTTGTTAAAATCTCATTTCAAATAATTCCGTTCGTCATCCATTTTTTACGAGGAATGAAAACAAATGTTTTCCAAAGCTTCAAACCAAAATCTCTGTGTGGGTTTCTTGTTTTGAGCCAAATACACCATGTCTTTTCCCAGCTGGGAATCCCCCCCCCCTTCCTCTGTTGCTCCAAGTCCTGCACGTCCTGCTGGTCCAACTTTTCCCCTTTGTCCTCAGATGCTAGCCCTGTCCCAACAGTCAAGTCCCAGGTTCAAATTTGAGATCATTTTGTTAACCACGAAAACATTAATTTTTGTTTTAATGTAAACTATGCTTAAACACTTTCTCACTATAAAATAAACTGGAGATACATAGAGTATAGAGCATTATTTCACTCTTCTCTCCAGGGGTTATCAATTTTTAAAAGTTGTTTTTAGATTTAATTTTGACTTTTTATTAAGGAAGTAAGTTTATTATTGTTTTAAAGGTCAAATTGTTCTAAAAGGCTTGTTATAATGAAAAAAAAAACCCAGCTTCCAACCTATCCTTGCCCACTTAAATTTTTCTGCCCAGAGGCAACTATTTTCAACTTTTAATTATTTCTCCTGGCATTTTCTTACCTCTTTCTAAATAGCATCTCTACACTAATAATCCTTGATTTTTCTGCATTAAACATCATCAATAGACCTTCTATTACAAAGATAAAAATTTGCTTTTATGCTAGTTCCCCCAGTTACTTCTCACCATTCCAGTTATAGTTTTGTCTTTTTGTTAAATCAATATTCTATGTTTATTATTATAACTATGCAATGTTCACTAATACACTAATAATAATTCCACACAGCATACTAACTTTAATTGCATTTCCTGTCGCATATAACTTTTTCTTTTTCCTGGAGTTGGCAGTTGCCTTTGTTTCACTTAGTTTCCTACTTGCCTTCATTAATTCATATCCTTACTCTCTCAGACATGGAAACTATTCTGGGCAAATTTGCACATACCAAGTAATCGCTCAGATCCTCCCCTCCACCCCCACCCACCTTGGAGTCATTTCCTGAGGAACACTGCTCTCCTACCACTAGTTGCCCTCTAGGTCACTGCATAGCTGTCAGCCTTGAATGTCTCTTCTCCATCATCCAGGAAATTCCCTTTGCATCTTTCCTGGGTTGGATCCCTGATTTTCCGGGTTCCATGGCTTTCTTTTTTTTTATTTGTTTCCTGTCTTGGTGGAACATCTCTTTCAGTAGCTTTCTGAGGCAAGGTGCTGGGGAGTTAAAGTTTCAAAATTTTGCATTTTTAGCACCGCCGTCATCTGGTCTCACATTTCAGTGATAGTTTGCTTGAAGGTAGAATTGCAGTTCCTTCAACCTTGGAACCATGTCTCTGTAGTCTCCTCAATTCTAGCCATTGATAGTATGATGTCATTCCAATTGCTATTTTATTTCTATGTAGGCTTTTGGGATCCTTTCCTTATCCCCATTGCTTTTGAATTTCACCATCGCGTACCTTGGTGTGGTTCTTTTTTTTATATTTGTGTTGGGCCCCAGGTAAATCCTTTCAATCAAGAATCCTATGGCTTTTGGTTGTAAGAAAGTGCCCTCAATTGTTATTTGGTTGGATTTTAGAATTCTTGTTGTGTCCTACCATTTGGACGTTAGATTACTTAGATTTGTATCAGTCTAAATCTTTGTATTAATTTTTCTCCCATATTCTATAGTGTTATTGGAGATTTCTAGTTTATCTTTAATTCTTTTCTTTGATGTTTTTATTTCTGTTGTACTCAAGAGCTCTTCTGTGTTTTCTGAATGTCACCTTTTTTTTTTAATTTTTATTTATTTATGATAGTCACACAGATAGAGAGAGAAGCAGAGACACAGGCAGAGGGAGAAGCAGGCTCCATGCACCGGGAGCCCGATGTGGGATTCGATCCTGGGACTCCAGGATCACGCCCTGGGCCAAAGGCAGGCGCCAAACCGCTGCGCCACCCAGGGATCCCATGAATGTCACCTTTTTAATAGCATCCTGTTCTCATTTAACAAATGCAATATTTTCTCTCTCTGAAGAGAATTATAGGCTAAACCTTTTTTCTTTTGCTGCTTCATTGTCTTTCCTTCTCTCCAAGTTTTTTTGTTTTGTTTTGCCTGTAGTTTTTCTCTTTCATGTTAAGAGGTGTTCCCCAAATGGCTGACAATCTTTGTACAGAAATTTTGACCAGAAGCTCTGTGGGCATGGGCTGGGCATGTGGACAGGTGGGCTACCCAGTTGGGCAACAAGACCATGATCTGCTTTTTTCACTGGGGCAGCCCAAATCACAGATTCTGTGGGGTTTTACCCACAGTGGATTTCCCAAAGAGGATCCCTCCAGTTTCTTTCCTGGGGAGGGTATTAAAGGCAGAACCTGGCCACTTGCTTTCTGGGGGTTGAGTAGACCAAGATGCCCGGACGTTTTACCATTGTGAGTGCAGAATTTCTCTGAATGCTGTTTTCATCCAGGTACTGTGGCATCTCCTGCAGATGTATCTGGTGTCTGGATAGACCAGAGCCTACTTGGGCCTATCTCTCTAGAGAAGACAGTTCCAGTGGTATACTAGAACAGGAGAGGAATATTTGTCTTGCTGCATGTGAGGATACTTTCCATTAGTCCTTCTGTGCTCACATCCATTTCTTGCTCTGTCTCTAGGGGCACCTGGGCCTCTAATTCTGAGCTATTGCCCTCTGGTTCTGGGCATGGCCGGCTCACTTGTAGATGTTCTTCTTTAAAGCTTGGATTCACCTGAGTCTGCTCTGATAAGTTCTGTACCACTTGTCCATCTGCTTATCATCTTTTAAGATTTTATTGACATCTCTTGATTCTTGCTTTCTTTGCTGGTGTGTATTAATGCCTCTTTAAATTCCTGTCATTTTTAGGGAAAATAAATGTGTGCATTTAATCTATATTGTTTTCATGGAAATAGAAACTTTTTTGAGATGTTTACATAGTAATAAAGCTACCAATGATAATAAAGCTAATAATAATAGCAATAATCATTTTCCCATCACTTAAATTAACCAAGCACTTTGTAGCCACTGTCTCATATCAGTTCAGAAGCTAATAAGCATTGCTTCATCTCCGTACTATAGATGAAGAAAGGGAAGTTCTACATAATTCCATTACGTAAAATACAAACGTAGTTGAAAATTCAAAAATGCAGTGTAGAGAGTTGACAAGGGAATCCAAAGGATATGTCCATGTTCTAATCCCTGTAACCTATGAATGTGATCTTATTTGGAAAGATAGTTTTTGCAGGTGCAATTAAGTTAAGGATCTCAAGATGAGGAAATCATCCTGGATGATCTGTATGGGCCCTATAGCCAAAGACAAGTGTCCTACTAGAATACAGAGATTGGAGTCATGCAGCTATAAGCTCAGGAATGCCCACAACTACCAGAAGCTGCAAAAATCAAGGAAGAATCGATCTCTTAGAACCTCTGAAAGAAGAATGATCCTGCCAATACCATGAATTTGAACTTCTGGCCCTCAGAAGAGGCTTAATTTCTGTTGCTTAAAACCAACACATTTGTAGGTAATTTGTTTTCACAGCCATAGGAAGCTACACTATGCTGTTAGAAAAAGTTTAAAAAAATGAAAGTATCAGCTTGGAGCATCTCAAGATTCTCCAATGTATAAAGAACTGGCTCCCTTGTGAAATATAGCATGGTTTTTGGAGACCCACACAACAACCTTGGCTTCATGTTACTTTCCACTTTAGGCTTGCCTGAGTTCTTGTAGGGCCTGTCTTTTTCATTGTAGAGTATGTGTGTCTCTACCCTAAAGCTACCTCTCTTGAGATGAGGCCTAGTCATAGGCAGTTAGACAAGGTTCTATGAGTGATTCAGGTAGCACAGTCCTGGTGAAGAATCATGGCTCCAAAATCAGCTTTTGGCCCCCCAGTGACAGGAGACATGACACAAGACATGAGGTAGGGATCAGCGAAGACTCTTGGCCTGTTCTTGACCTCAGAAAATGTCCGGGTTGGAAAGTTCTTCAGAGACCCAACTCTTATTGAGAAACTGAGGCCCAGAAAAGAATAGTGACTTGCCAAAGTCATGTGGCTGACAAACTGGAGCTGGAATTTGAACCCAAACTAGAAGAGGGTTTATTGACTTCAATCTCCAGCATGCTTCCATTTTCTTTGGTTGTGGATCTCTGAGACCTAGAAATACACCATCACAGATCTTTCCATGGGCCAGGGCAATTGTGGTGAAATCTCATGCAGTTTTAACCTCACACAGCCCACAAGATAGAGAGTGAGGCTAGAAGAGAACAGACCTACTTTATTTTTATTTTTAAAATAAATTAATGGACAGCTTTCTTTTAAAATTAAGACTAACTGCAGTGCAAACATTAGTGAGGGGGAAAATCTGGAGGTTTAGAGTAATAATAAAAATTACTATATTTCTCCCCCGTTTTTTTAAAAGATTTTATTTATTACCTGAGATAAAAAAGAGAGAGTGCACATGAGCAGGGGCGAGGGGCAGAGGGAGAGGGAGAAGCAGATTTTCCACTAAGTGGGGAGCTGACTCAGTACTGGATCCCAGGACCCTGGGGTCATGATCTGAGTCAAAAGCAGATACCTAACTGACTAAGCCACCCAGGTGCCCTCTTCTTTCTTTCTTTCTTTCTTTCTTTCTTTCTTTCTTTCTTTCTTTCTTTCTTTTTTTTTTTAATTTTTATTTATTTATGATAGTCACAGAGAGAGAGAAAGAGAGGCAGAGACATAGGCAGAGGGAGAAGCAGGCTCCATGCACCGGGAGCCCGATGTGGGATTCGATCCTGGGACTCCAGGATCACGCCCTGGGCCAAAGGCAGGCGCCAAACCGCTGCGCCACCCAGGGATCCCTCTTTCTTTCTTTCTTTCTTTCTTTCTTTCTTTCTTTCTTTCTTTCTTTCTTTCTTTCTTTCTTTCTTTCTTTCTTTCTTTCTTTCTTTCTTTCTCTCCCTCTCCTGTTTCTCCTATCCCTGATTCCCACCAATCTGTTCTCTGTATCTCTGAGCATTTTTTTTTAAGATTCCACGTACAAGAGAGATCACATAATATTTGTCCTTTTCTGACTTATTTAGCATAATGCTCTCAAGGTCCATCATGTTGTCACAAATGGCAAGATTTCATTATTTTTTATGGCTGAATAATATTCATACACACACACACACATATATATATCAGAATTTCTTTATTTATCCATTGATGGACATTTAGGTTGTCTTGGCTATTGTAAATAATTCTGCAAGGAACATGGGGTGCAGATAATGTTTTTTATTTAGTGTTTAAATTCCCAGAATTGGGAATTGCTGGATCATATGATAGTTCTATTTTTAATTTTTTGAAGTACTGTCATACTGTTTTTAATAGTGGCTATACCAGTTTACATTCCCACCAAAAGTGCACAGGGGTTCCCTTTTCTCCATAACCTCACCAATGCTTGTTATTTCTTGTCTTTGTGACGATAGCCATTCTAACAGGTGTGAGGTGATGTCTCATTGTGGATTTGATTTGCATTTCCTTGATGGTTAGTGATGTTGAACATCTTCATATGCCTGTTGGCCATCTGTATGTCTTCTTTGGAGAAATATCTATTCAGATCCTCTGCCCATTTTAAAACTGGATTGTTTGTTTTTTTGCTATTAACTTGTATGAGTTCTTTATATATTTTGGATTTTAGCCCCCTATCAGATATATAATTTGAAAACATTTTCTCCCGTGCAGTAGGTTATTTTTTAACTTGTTGATAGTTTCCTTTGCTGTCTAGAAGCTTTTTCGTTTGAAATAGTCCTACTTGCTTATTTTTGCTTTATTTTTGGTGTTAAATTCAAACTATTCTCACTAAGACAAAAGTCAGGCATATTAGCACCTGTTTTCTTCTCAGAGTTTTATGGTTTCAGGTCTTATGTTCAAGTCTTTAATATATATTTTCTATGTGGTATAGATAGAAGTCCAGTTTCATTCCTTTGCATATTGCTGTCCTGTTCTCCCAACACCACTTATTGAAGAGACTGTCCTTTCCATATTGTATATTCTTAGTTTCTTTGTCATAAATTAATTGTCCACATATGTGTGGGTTTATTTTTGAGTTCTTTATTCTGTTCCATTGATCCATGTGTCTGTTTTGGTGCTAATACCATATTGTTTTAGTTACAGTAGCTTTGTAATATAGTTTGAAATCAAGGCGTGTGATACTCCTCAGCTCTGTTCTTTTTCAAGATCGCTTTGGCGATTTGCCATAGGAGTATATGTTCTATTTCTGTGAAAAATGCTATTGGAATTTTGGTAGGGATTATATTGAATCCATAGATTGCTTTGGGTATAGTATGGACATTTTTAGCAATATTAATTCTTTCAATCCATAAGTATGGAATATATTTCCATTCATTTGTGTCATCTTCACTTTCTTTCATCAAAGTCTTACAGTTTTCAGTCTATATAGGTCTTTCACCTCCTTGACTAAACTTATTTCTAGGTATTTTTTTTGATACAATTGTAAATAGGATTGTTTTTAAAAAACATTTCTCTTTTTAATAGTTCATTATTATTGGTATATAGAAACATAAATTTTTGTATATTAATTTTGTATCCTACAACTTTATTGAATTCATTAGTTCTAAGTTTTTTGATAGAGTCTATATATATATAGTTTTCCATATATAATATGTCATCTGCAAATATGTCATTTTCATTCCAATTTGTATGTCTTTTATTCCTTTTTTTTTTTGACTAATATCTCTGGCTAGAACTTGAGCAATACTCTGTTGAACAAAAGGGGCAAGACTGGGTGGGCATCCTTGTCTAGTTCCTGATTTTAGAGGAAAAGCTTTCTCTTTTTCCATTGTTGAGTTTGATGTTAGCTGTGGGTTTGTCATATATGGTCTTTATTATATTGGGGTGCATTCCCTCTATATTAAAACCCACTTTAATAAAAGAAGAGAAATTATCTTTGTGCATCTTCCATGCCTGGTCCCATTCTAAGAGCTGGAGATGAAAGAGCAAGCATGGTTTGGGCCATTGAGGATGTAAGGGGAGAGGGGAAGAAGAGGAAGGAAGTTAAGGAGCACCAGACACCATGCTGAGCACATGGCATGCATGACCCCCCATAAGCCCAGAACACTCCACTAGCTGTAGGTATCCCCGTTGGACAAGTGATTTCTCAGAACCAAGGCTCAGAGGACAAAATGATTTGGCAAAGGTCACACAGCCTTAAAGTGGTGAAGACAGATTAGAACTGAGCTCTCTCCAACACCCAGTTCCATGGGAGTATAAACAGGTACAACCTGCCCCAAGATGTGCAATCCCAGGTAGTTCACTTTTGCCAGAAATCCTGCCTGCCGATAACATTGGAAGATAAGGTTCTGGGAGTAGAGGGGAAAGTAAGACAAGCTACTCTGAAAAAGCATCTGCTTCACAGGAGCCTGTTTTGAGTTTGAGGACTTTGACATAAGGTGTAATATGGCTGAATTATGTTTACTGATCCATCTCTCCTGACCAGGGTAGGAATGGTTGGAGTAACGCTAAGCCCGGGGTTGGCAAGGATGTTCAGAGGTCAGCTTGGAAGATCTTGCTCAACCAATGAGTTCCTCAGGAGGAAATTCAAGTAAGGGCATGACAGGCAGGCAGCTTCTGATCATGGGGGGTTGGTCAGCCCCAGCTGCCTAAGGCCTGCTCCTCTACCAGGACACCTGTGAGTGGAGGAACCCCACACTGCATTGAGCGGACACTCTCAGACCTGGGGTAAGGCATGCCTGGTTTCTAGCCAGCTCCCTAACTTCTCTCAACCTGTTTGCCCATCTCTCATGTGGATCAACTACTGGTTATAACATAGTCATACCGACCATGCAGGTTTGTTTAGAAGATTAAATGTGAGCGTGGGTGAACATGTATTATAAAAACACCAATGCCAAACAAACATGTACTTTTGCAACTCCTTCACCTCTGCATGGCTCTGTTACATCACTGTTATTTTTAATGCTCATCTCTGCTGTCAGAATAAGAGCCCCTGCAGACAGGGACTGGGGCTATGACACTCACTGTGGAAGTCTCCTTTCTACACAATGCCTGATGCACAGGTGAGTACCAGTTATCAGCTAAGTGAATATACTAATGTGATTGTTAACATGACATTGCATGGTGTAGGATTAAAAATGAATAGAGTGTTACAGAGATTAGTGTATACCTAGTGAATGTAATCTCTACGAATAGAGCATTATATATGAGTTTGTCTTTATGAGCTGGGAACCTTTTGTGGGTTATTCTGTCTTTCTGTCTCTGTGTCTCTCTCTCTTTCCTGGGTCTAAGCTCCCACTCTGTCCCACAGTCACCACCCTCTTCTTGGTCTGATGATCTTAATATGATGATCTTGGTTGCCCATATCTTCTCCTGGACACAGTTTGGACAGGAGCAAGCAGGGATGCTTCCTCTGCAGTGCTCCTAGGCAGCCCCCAACTTTATCATGTGGCATTTCCAAGCCCAGGCCTGGGACTCTCTGGAGCCCCCAAATCCAGGTTCTGGTGCACCCCACTATTGGTACAGGCCTGAGGCTGGGTGCAAACCTCCTGAATGACGTGAAAAAGATGTCAGGAATCTGAAAAAAATATATGTTTTGACTGAAGCCCCACCTTCATCCCTCATGAGCTGTTCTAGTTGAAAGGCTTTATTTTTTCCTTTCCTTTCTTTCTTTCTTTCTTTCTTTCTTTCTTTCTTTCTTTCTTTCTTTCTTTCTCTCTTTCTTTTTTCTCTTTCTTTCTTTCTCTCTTTCTTCCTTTCTTTCTTTTTTCTTTTCTTTTCTTTTTTTTTTTGCGTACAGATTATCTGAGAACTGTTTGGCACTTGGGAACTTTCCATTGGCGTGAGCTAAGCCTACGGGTGCCAAGAAAGGAGAGAAGAAATATCAGACAAAGTGGGCCCCGCTTTCCTGCCAGTCTCAATTTGGGAGACTTTTTCCATCCTTGGGGCCATTTGTGAGAAACCAGGCTCCGAGGCCTTCTAGGGAAAATCTTCTGACTATTTTATTCTCCAGTGTGGAAATTCTCCACATTTGAATATTAAGTGGTGACATGAGAAGGGTGCAGGGCAACGAGGCCAAAAAAGTTGTGTGCGCTTATTTTTTCCCTTCTGATAGGGAGGCAGCGAGGTTTCTGCAGTCTGGACAGGCTGAACCAAACTATGGCTTCGTGCCCACTACAGTGGATGCGGGGCAAGGTACATTCATCTTCCAATCCTGTTTCCTGCTCTGGACAAAGAACTGATGGCACTTGCTTCCTTGAGCTACTGCAAGGAGCGATTCTGTGAATTCTGTGCTCTGCCTCTTTCTGGCGCGCGCACGTGTGTGTGTGTGTGTGTGTGTGTGTGTGTGTGTGAGAGACAGAGAGAGAGAGAGAGAGAGAGCGAGCTGGGTCCTTGGCTGGGAAGCTGGACCTTGGAGTGGGACCTGGGGTGGGTGAGGGAGGAGAGATGGCATGGCCTGCTGAGATACTGGACTTTTATTTTTCTCTCCATATTTATTCCCTTTTGGCCTCTAGGGAAAACTCTGAATAGGAACTTTTAGTTGTGTGTCAACTATGCTACAGGACATTAAGGGGGAAGCATCTCTGTGAAGAGGGTCAAAATGTGGGGCAGCCCTGAGCGGGCTGACAATTTACCCTTCAAACTGGTGTTCTCTAGGTAGTGACTTTGTGTTTATGCAGAGAGGAAGGAGACACGGAAAAGGATCCCAGGTCTTGCCTCATCTCCTTGGCTGTCAAAACAATTCCACTCTGGCCCACACTTGCAGGCTTCGCAGGGTAAATAAAACAAAACACCTGCAGCTAACTGGGCCCTCCCGACTTAGGTTAGGGTTTACAATCTTCCACTGATCCTCACACCTACCTTTGCCGGGTGTGTGTGTGTGTGTGTGTGTGTGTGTGTGTGTGTCTTATTCCTTAGTATGTGTGGCTCCTCTTGGGATTCTTTCCAGCCACACTAACCTTGAGAGAAGTTCTGCTGAATACAATTCCCTTCATCTTACTGTCCTAGGAACGAAAGGCCCCTCTTACAGTCACTGCACTTGGGGGTCACTTGTTAAAATGGCATCATCAGGACTTATTTCAGACGTGGTTATTGGCTGGCTTTCTCCATGGAGAACATTTGCAGCGGGATGTAGAGATGGATGAACCACAGTCTTTGCTTTATAGCCATGTGTGCTGGATTCCCAGGAAGCAGAGCCTGAGACCCAGGCTTCTGTGTGAGCACTCTGTCAGGGCATGTGTCCCAGGGGGCAGCTGTGGGGGACAGTGAATGAAGCTGGGTGAAGGATGCTCTGGCCCCACCATGTGGGACTGTTTACCCGACCGACCGCCTCCATCTATTCTGTGGGAATCATGTCAGTGATTTTCCAGGGAGGAGATAGCAGAGCTATTTTCCATGGGCTCATGACCCCATTGGTCAAAAGTTAACTCATGCAGTGTTGATTCCTGGCACTTCTGGCTGGTACATATGGGGGCACGATCCAGGCACTTGAGCCCAGCATTGGTGGGGGATCCACTGTCATTGGATTTAGGGTCCACTGATCTCAAGATTCTCATCTTAATTATATCTGTAAAAACATTCAAATAAGGTCACACCCTGAGGTCTTGGGTCACCATACGTTTTGGGGCCACAATCCAACCCATAAAACTCTCACTTAAAAAATTCCTCTGTTTTAAGGGTCTGAAGCTCAACACCAACTTACATAAAAGAGGAGTAGACCTGAGCCTGGGAAGGTCAGGAGTGAAACTGGCCTCAGACAGGACCAGGCAACATCTTTTTCTCTCTCCTCTGCCTTTCTCCTGTGTCGATTCTATCCTCTACTTGTGTCCATAAGCTGCCAGGTTGGTGGGGAAAAGCAGAGCTATAGGCCACTGCCAGTACCAGCCAAGTAAGGTAAAAGGGAGAGAGAGAGAGAGAGAGAGAGAGACGCAGAGAGAGATTATCTCTGGCAGACCTAGATGAAGTCTCAGGCAAGGGCTTTATTGGCCCAGCCTGGGTCACCTATTTGTCCCTGGGCCCCACCCCATAGCCAAGGGGGTAGGGTGCCAGGATTCAAGCCCCAGAACCACCTCCGGCGTAGGGGGAGGGCACTGCATGAGGTCAGAGAGGCTGTTCGTGGGAGGGTGGGCAAGCAGGGTTGCTAGGGGGACAGCAGATCCCAGGACACCCCACTTACCTGCCGGCTGTCCTTCTGCACTCCCCGCTCCCACACCAAACCCTCTATGCTGTCAAATGTTCTTTCCCTGCCTTCAGTCTTCTTCAGGAAGCCCTACCGCCCTCTCCTCTACCCCTCCCTGCCTACAGTCCCCAGACCTGGCCAAGCACAGTCTGCCTTCCATGCTCCCATGACCTCCTCTGCTTCCAGCCTTCACTGAGCTTACCCCATTGTTTAATGAAGACCTGAGTGTGTCCCTCACTGGACTAGGAGCTCATGGAGTCCAGGGGCCAGTTCTAGCCGTCAGTCTATTGGCAGGCCTAATGCAGAGCCGGAGCTTAGGGAATGTGTGCTGGATGGATGAATGAATGAATGAATGAAAGTAACCCTGGACAATCTTGGAAAGCTCACAGCAGGAAGTGTGAGTAAACATGGAGAAACAGCTCCCTCACACCCTCTCAGCCATGGTGGTGGCTGTAGCAGACCTCTCTGTATCTCCCATCATGTCCCCTGGGACCCCTCAGATTTTTGACCACAGCTTCCAGCTCTTTGCCAGCTCAGATTCGTCCCCCTCTGAGGTGTTCCTGCTCAAGTCAGCTCTCTGAATCTTTCTGCATCTGTGTTGGGGACTTCTCTCATGTCCTGGTACCTCCTTTGGCCCTTCTGCAAGTATATCCCTGAAGTGCAGGAAAACTATCAACCCCACTCAACCAGGGGGACTGGGGGCTTGTGCCAAGATGCCCTGACTCCTGCCCTGTGGGCGGGCAGTTATGGGAGGCTGTATTAGTTCCCTGTGGTTCCCAAATTACCACAAACTGGGTGGCTTAAAACAATAGAAATTTATCGTCTTGCAGTTCTTGAGGCTCTAAGTTTGAGATCAGGGTGTGGGCAGGGTTGATTCCTTCTGGAGGCACTGAGGGAGGAATCATCTCATGCCTCTCTTTATTTCTTGTGACTCGGCAGTCATCGGTGTTTCTTGGCTTCTAGATTCACCACTCTGACCACTCTGTCTTCACATGGCCTTCTTCTCTCCATGCACTTTTACATGACCTTTCTAAAGGATGCTTGTCATTGGATTTAGGGGCCACCCTGATCCATCATGACCTCATCTTAACTTAAGTGATTACATCTGCAAAGACCTATTTCCAAATAAGGTCATGTTCTCAGGTTGTGGGTAGGCACAATTTGTGCCGAAATTTTCGGGAGAACACTATTCACTTCAGTACAGAGGCCTTCTACATGCTTCTCAGGAGGTCCCGGAGGAATGGAATCTCCATTTCCCACTTTGATAATGTTTATGTTGGCTTTTCCATCTTCCCTGTTCTACTGCCCCCTGTTTCCTGACACCCCCTAAATGAACTACCTGCCCCCAAATCCTGTCTTAGGCTGTGCTTTTGAGGGCACCCTAACTAAGGCAGTGGTAGAAGGGCAACCTCAGATCTCATCTTAGTACTAGCTGATGGGGCCACCTTGTTCTCCACCCACTACTGTGTCAATGCCCAAGAGCCACAAACCAGAATTTTCGTGAATTATAGTTATGTTGACTGAGGATTCACTGTGTGCTGGGAACTGTTTAAACCATTTATGGGCATTAACTCATTGATTCTCATATCAACCAGATAGGGACGCCTGGGTGGCTCAGCGGTTTAGTGTCTGCCTTCAGCTCAGGGCATGTTCCTGGAGTCCTGGGATCGAGTCCCGCTTTGGGCTCCCTGCATGGAGCCTGCTTTTCCCTCTGCTTGTGTCTCTGCCTCTCTCTCTCTCTGTGTCTCCCATGAATAAATAAATAAAATCTTAAAAAAAACAAAACAGATAGATATTATCATTGTTCCCACTTTACAGGCAAGGCAACTAAGATCCAGATAGGCTACGTAACTTATCCAAGGTCATGGCTAAAGATGACAGAGCCAGGTTTGAATCCACATAGTTCATATCCAGAACCCTTTCTTCTGACTTGTGTCTTCAGGGGTCATGGTGATCACTTGACTCACTATGTCCTTGGGCCAGCCAGGGCACTATGTGTGTAACCCCTGACCTCGCATGTATCATTATCCAGTTCTGCCTTGAACTTGGGGAATGTTGTGATGAAAGACGGGATTCTGACTGATGTTAGCAACAGAGGATGACCGATGAAACCCATGATTGTTTCCTCTTTATACTTTTCCTTTAAGTAAATGGTGGGTTTGCAAAGTTGCTCTTGCCTTGATGAGGATCCTTTGTAGAGTGTGGCAGAGATCAGGATGAAATCTAAAATTACTGGCATTTCTTAACCTTCTGTCTGCCCTGCCTTCTAAGGGCTCTGACTTGCCCTGGCACCTGTCAGGCTCCTCTTTGGCCACCCAGGGTGAGGAGCGGGGTGTACAGGAAAGCAGGACCAGGGGAGAGGAGGTGGGAGGAAAGGAGAATAGCAACTATCACTGGATTTGGGGACAGAAGAGCAAAGAGTGTGTCTTATTCTATTTGTGCAACTAAACTCCCTTTTGTTGCTCCTTCAGAATTTTTATAAAAGACTGACACTGCTAATTCAGTGAATTGGAGTCTGATTTGTTCTTCTCTTGGTGATTTTGTGATTCTGAGGAGGTCCTATAAAAGTGAACCCCCAGTTATGTTGGTAACATCAGAAAGCTCATTTCCAACTGACTTACCTGTAAGGGTGGGATGCATTAGCTCAGTAATTGGAGCTCAGAGGTAGAGCAGACTTCGGGGTTGTTCAGTCTAGAGTTCATATATCATCAGACTAAAGCTCAATTTCTCTGTAATTCTCCTTGTCTGCCCTGCTCTGAGTTCCATTTGTTGGCTTTGTTCTAAGATTGGCTTCCTTCAGAGAAGCCAGGTGGCACCAGAAGCTCCTGGAGCTAAATGCTTTCTCTTTTGCATCTGGAGGAGATAAAAGTCTTCTTTTCTCTCCGCCACCAAATGGGGGGTCCCATACCTAATTGTGACAGTGCTAACTCAAACCACTTGGCACCTCTAAGCTTGTAAGTATGACTGGAAGGGGGTAAGAATTCCTCAACTGGCTTTGTCTGATCAAGTTCTACCCTCAGACCTGGGGTGGGGGGTGGTGAGTCCTCACCAAATCCCAGGGATACTATGCAGGGGAGCTTGGGGACATGGGCCACATAAGGCCTCCTGAGCCCATATGGTGCCCTTATGGGATTTAGGTAACAGTGCCACATCTACAGGTGTGGTGTGGCTCCATCTTCATGAACTGAGTGCAGAGGGAGGTGGTTCTCAGACCTCATAACTGTAGGTGGCAGACCTGAGAGTGGGTGAGGAAATGGGGCAGGTCACGATTTCACTAACCTTTATAGTAAGAATAAGGAGAGAACAAAGAAGACCAGTTTTATTCAGGTCACAGGTACTTCCCTTCACTTCCTTTCAAAGTATCTTCATCTCCACAGAGGCATGGTTCTTCATCCTGAGCATGATCTAAAAGGTCTTTTATGATTGGGTGGCCTGTCCAACTGTCTGGCATAATTTCCTCTCTTTTCTTCCCCCACTCCATTATGCACACCTCTTCTCTTTTGCCTTCTACCCATGCTGAACAGCTTACAATGCTTTGAAAATAGTTTCATGCCTCAGTACATTGGCATGTGCTCTTCCACTTATCTGGAATGCTCCTTCTTCCTGTCCATCTGGTAAACTTAGGCTCAGTGTCATCTCCCAGAGAGCCTTCCCTGACCCCCTCAGGCAGGGCTTGCCACTCCTTGTTTGGGCCTCCACTGTGCTTTGCCTACAGTTCTAGCACTTTTTTTTTAAAGATTTTATTTATTTATTCATGAGAGAGAGAGAGAGAGAGGCAGAGACACAGGCAGAGGGAGAAGCAGGCTCCATGCAGGGAGCCCAACATGGGACTTGATCCTGGGACTCCAGGATCACACCCTGAGCCAAAGGCAGGCGCCAAACCACAGAGCCACCCAGGGATCCCCCTGGTTGCCTGTTTAAAGTAATTATCCACACCTTGTTTCTGACAGTTTAATGGTGCCACCTGTCCTCTGCTATTTGTTATTATCCCCCTTGCAACTAAGTGGCCCAGGTTATAACATAATGTCCTACCATCAGCTCTAGATTACCATGACTGTGGAACTTCTCAGTGATGCTTCCACCTCTTGTACCAGGGCATTGGTCATTGCAGAGTCCTCTGAGCCTTTCCAAAGAGCACAGCCAGGCATTGAGATTTCTAGGCTGATATATAGATCCATTATAGTATGCTCACTTCTGTTAGTCTTTTGATCTCTTCTTCTAGAATCTCCCATCACAGTCTGGAATCTCTACTTCATATAATGAGGTCGTGCTTCTAAGAACAGCATATTAGAATAATTTTTGGGGCTCTTTGTCAAGACATTAAATCCTACGTAATAGAAGAGTGCCCCCATGTCAACAAAATCCTCCCTACCCAGCTTTATATTCCACCTCCTTGATCCAGTACCTTCAGATCTACTCCCAATGAGACTTTCACCTGCCTGCTACTATACATATATTGTATGTTCCTAAAACATATTACCCCCCTCCTCCCTTAGAAGACTTAGCACTTCCCTAGTTGGGTCATGCTGAGATTAATCTCATTGATCTGATGGCTGGAAGAGGAAGTGGGAAAGATTTGGAAGAGTAATCCACCTGAGGATTCCTGCATAGTTTTCCAACAGGGACTCCTATGCCCTTCTAATGAGGGGGATGGGCCATTCAGGGTCAGAGGAGTCAAGGGAATTTTTTTGTTATTGTTACAATCAATACTATTTACTGTTTTCAGACCAAAAAAGGGAAATTCTATTTAGCTCTCAGGGACCTCTGCGTGGTGCTGTTGAGTGGGCAGTGTCTGGAGGTGAAATGTGACATTATGTCAACAGCAGGAACATCTTCAGTGCTGTCATGTCCTTCATCAACCTTGGAGAGCTCACCTGCTTTGGCTTGGCTTACATGAAAGGTAAGTGGCTCCTGGGTAGCCCATAGCTGGCCTGGTGCTTCATATAACCCAAATATTGCGTATCTGAGCACTATTCTCAAGGGAACTTTAAAGTTCTTGGTTGCACCTATGCAGGTGCCTTCAGTCCAAGTGTCAAGAGTGTACATTTCCCTTGCCCTGACATTGGCATAGGAGATTCACCCAGGCTGAGGATTCAACATTTCCTGTTGTCCTGCCACCTGATAATTAAGTCTTGTGTGCAATCTTCAGCACAGTCCACCCTCTCGCAGGAGAGATGAAAGTCTCTGAAATACTGCCAAGGGGATGCTCTGACTCCCACATTTGGTTTTTAATGCAAGATTAATCAGTTCGAGCCTGTCATTTTCTCCCTTCAGCTCATCATCAGCCACAGCCACTCAATTGCTCAGATGTTATAGCTGCTATTTCTCCTTTACCTCCCAAACTTTAGAGACATGGCACAGGCTAATGTATCTCCTAACCTGTGTATTGTCCCAATGAACACAGATAAAATTCTCAGCAACTGCACAGCTACAACATGCCAGGGAGTGCATGGGGATGGGGTTCTCATCACCATCTGGCTGGCAAGGGACCCAACTCCAGATTCTGTCCTGAGGATCTGTTTCCTAGGATAAGTTCCAGTATCAAATATGTTGGCCTGGATTTCCCAGGATCAGACCATGAGAAAGGGACATTAGTAAATTGATATAGTAAGGGAATGCTTTCAGATGAAGTCCATAAGAGTGAGAGAAAAGACAGGGTCAAAGGATGCTGTTTGGCAAAGAAACGGGTTCAGCTAAAGTCTATCCTTAATTTAATCCCATGGGGGCTCTGGGGTGTCTCATTTTGAGGCAAGGTGGACAAGACTTTGTTTACACATATTAGTCAGAAATTGGCTACAGGCAGACCCTGGCCAGCATGGGGACAGGGTGTAACTCCTCATTTATATTCCAAAAATCAGAGGGCAGTTGTCCAGGGAAGGGGCAGCTGAGAGTCATTAGCAGCCACCATTACAGAAGTAAGGGGTACAGGCACCCACCCTGGTGCATGGGATCTGGCCAGACACCACCAGTATTTCCCATAGTTTATCTTTGAATAAGTATTAGTTGGTATCTCTTATCTTTTAAACCAGCATCTTCATAAACACCTTCAATTTTTGTCCCAGAAATCCTAAAATGAAGTAAAACTAATGAAATGATAACTAGAAAACAGGACAGAAGCTGCAAGAGGGCTTGAACTTGGCCAGTGAAAATGCTTTGACTTAAAAGTTGGTTCTAGTCATCAACTAAAAATCACTTTTATTCCTTGGCACTCCACAGTTTGCAAAGCACTCTAAAATCTCTTTGACTTGAATGATCGACAAAGCAACCTTTCAGTGGGTGAGGGGAAGGGGGGGCTCATTGTTCCCAGAGGACTGAAGTGACTATCCTAGGGTCACAAAGCTAGTGAGTAGCAGAGCCAGAGAGAGAAAAGCCAGTAACCTAACTGTTGATTTCTGTATGTTCATTTTGGGGCTGTCACTTGATCTTACGTGCATACCTTTTTCTTCACTCAGACAAAAATTCAAGCAAGTGTGGAGTATGATTTTCTTGAACCGTAAGCTCATGTTTTAGAGTTGCACATGTGAATATATCCAACTTTCAAAGTTAGCGTCCTAAGTCGATTTCTCTATTTGTAAACAGACGATGGCCAGGTAATCAAACAACTGTCTGCATATCTGGCCTCCAACGTGTCCATCCCTTTCTGGGCTGAAATCAAGATTTGCTTTTCCCTCCACTTGAGGAAAGGGCTGGATGTTCTGACTAGTGGAAACATTTGGTTCTGTTACCAGCTGACAGCTGTTTGGCAGCAGCAGGTGGGATGATGGGCTTCGCGCACAGTAGGCAGGTTTTTCAAAGTTCTGTTTGGAGCCGGGCAGGCGGGGTGTCCAAGAAGCTGTCTTGAGGCTGCTGCGTTATGTGCAGCTGCAAATCACAACAGTATGTCACTGACATTTTCCATCCTTCAAACTGGGCTGTAACTGCTTTCCACCTCTCCAGATGAGAGAAAATGACTTTAGCATCTAGGCCAGTGGCCCTTCCTCCCACCCGGGCTGTGAATCCTTCCACTCTGGTGACCTCTTCTCAATCTGAGCCTCATCTGGATGCTCCTTTCTGGTTATCCCTCTGACCCATCTCTTTTCGATGCTTGAGACTCTGATCCATGCACTCAGTCACTGTCATCAGTCAACCCATCTTAATTCTCTGCATAGTTCTCATGACCATTATTTTTCTAGGTTACGTATTTATGTAAGGTCTGCTCCCCTCAACCCCCTTTAGAGCATAAGCTCTATGAGGGCAGGAACTGGACCTGTCTTGTTCAATGCTGGATCCCTAGTGACCTGGCACATGGTAGGTGTTCAATAAATATTTACTGACGGGCACCCTTTATATCCTTGATTCTTCCATCCCTCCAGCCCTCCCACTGGGGGGTGGGCAGTGTGACGGGTGAGGAGGCGGGCTAAGATAGATGACTCTCCCAGAATTTCACAGCTGACCCCATCACACTCTCCCCAGAATGTCATGAAAGTGGGGCTTCCTGGCTCATTTCAGTCCTTCCTCAGCTAACTGCAGACCCTCCTCCCGGGGGACCCCACTGGCCACCATTCTGTGAAAAGAGTAAAACCAGAGACAGAGCAGATGACCAGCCAGATGTATTTTTGCAGATGCTTTCTGATGGACAAAGTATCACCTAGAGAAGCCAAACATGAAGACTATATCCACTGCAACATCTGAGGATGACGCCATGTGAAACCAGGGAAACGAAGTCAGTGGACGTGAATAGGATACCCCTCAAGGGCTACTAGATCCCTGATTTATGGAAGGAAAAGCATTTCAAGAGCTCATCAGCCAGTCAGTGTGGCTGCTGTTGTATAAGAGAGGGGGACAGGGAGTAAAGCTTGCTGTAGCACGTGTTAGGGACAACCCACCACGTGGCATGTTCCATGTTGATTTCTTGATCCCCCATTTTGTAGTTATAAGCTAACAATCCAACTTCAACTTTATCATCAGAATATCTAGAGTGACTTACAAACACTCAAAATCCAACTTGGTTAACAGAAAGCGGAGAAAGAAAATTTCAGCTGAAAGAGGAAATAAAAGTAAACAAATCAAAGGCAGTCAGGGTGCAGTTGGTCCACAGAACATGGGCAGTGAAGTTCAGGGGACCTGGCAGCAAGCTAAAGATTCTTCTGACCTATCGGCCAGTGCAGAGCACATGAGGCTTGGTGACCACCAGGTAGAGCTAGAGGGGCAGCTTGGAAGCCACTATGGGGCTGGGTAACAACCATTTCTGGTTCTGAAGTGGAGCAAAATATCTCCTATGGGACCTCGGAAGGATGATGGGGTGTGAAACAGTGAGCAATGTACTCCACAATATCCTCATAGTCACCGCAGCAGGCTGTTCCTTATGGCTCCCCTCATGCAGGCAAATGGCATGACACCAGCATGAAAGACAAGTAGCACCTTTTGTGATGGGGAGCAGAGTGGGATCAAATTTAGAGAGAGCAGTTAGACATTGTCTCCAGGCACTCTTCTATCAAGGCTATGTTTTTCTTTCAACTGAGCTTCTGATACTCTTGGGTGGTAGTTGCCGGACCTCTGTTTTACAATGCCAGTGAGGTCCATTTGTACAGTCAACCATGCTGATCTTTTTAATCCTCACACCGAGGACTAAGTGACTTGTCCATATCGTCCAACTAGTAATTAACAAAGTTGGGTTCCAAACGCAGGTGATCTGACCCCAAAGCTGTGGTCTTTCCCCTACACTGTCCACCTCAGATTCTGTTTCTCCAGGTGAGCACGCCTAGGAAAGGGAGAACTGATGGGTTTTATTAATTTTACAAAATGGCGGCCAAGCAGCTTCCATCCAGCTACCAGGGCCTACTCTCTCACTCTTGTATAGTCCCTCGAACCCCTGGAACAGCCTGTTCTTTGGGTTGGAAGGAAACCAGGGTGAATTTCAATATTTTCTAACCAGGCCTCACCCTTCTCACTCTGCCTTTGTTTGCTAATCTCCAGTTTTCCAAACCCAAAACCTCTGATGGACTGTGGGCAGCTGCCAAACACATCTGGCGCAAAGGAAGTCCAGAATAACAGTCAGTCATCCAGGTGTTGGGAAGACCTAGCCAATGGGTCATCCACGGTCAGCTGGGCAGCTTTCTGGTTGGTCGAAGTCTGGCCCTCCCCCCTTATCTTTGGAGCCTTCCTCCTGAGGACAGGCAGTGAGGGGGAGGCTCAGACAGAGGGACTGGGCCAAACATTTGGAAACGCTTGCCTTGCAAAGACTCAGCCAAAAAAGGAGATTTAAACATTTCTCCTACCCACACAATTCAGGAAAGCTTAGCTTGGAATTTCCTAATTTTTATGCTTAATTAAGATAAAGTGTTGTAGAGAGTGTGCAGAAGAACTTGCCTTTGACCCGCAAAGGTAGGGGTCACTGTGGACCCCTGGCCTGGAGAAGCTGGTAGGAACCATGGAGGCCCCAGGAGGAACCCTCTCATGTAGGCGTGGAAATAGCCCAGGGATGGAGAGTGACTTACCTGTGATGGCAGAGTGGCCACATTGATCCCTCAATCCCGACCCCAGGAGAATCGATCCTGTTCCTTCATCCTCTCACGTCCACCCGCCAAATGGAAGGGCTGGCCCAGGGTGCAGGCCAAGCAGGGGGTGGGGCACAGCATGCCAAGGCGTTGCTCAGAAAATCAACAATCACCATCTAAAGATTACCTGTCATTCCTTTCCAGAGAATGTCGTTGTTTTGTGGATACTACCGTTTAAATTCAGGCTCAGAGTAGCTGTTTGCTGAGCCACCTTGGCTGGATGAGTTCGATGTAATCATGAGTCATCCAGTCTGGCAGCTGTCTGAAGTTACAGATGAGGAGACTGAGGCACAGAAAGATCATGTGACATAGCCAGTAAGGGGACAAGTCTGGAAGGCATCCAGACTAGTCCTTCTCTCATCCGGGCACCTGAGAGGGCTGTGAGCATATAACATTCCATTCTGCAGGAAGCAAATTCCACTGCCAAGGGCCCAGTATAGAGCTGTGGGCAGGATGAGGAAAAGCATCAGGGATGTGGAGGCTCCAGGCACTAGTGAAACAGGATCAATTCACTGCTGGAATCTGCCTGGCCCTTGGGGGTTTTTGAGTTTGTACCTGTCCTTCCCCTGCCCTCCAAACAGCTGCCAGAGACCCCCCACTCTAAGACCCTACCCGGGAGGCAGGGCTCACAGGACCCTGCAGGATTGTAGCCTATGGCTCTTCCTCCAAGGAAATGCCTGATCTGAAGCATATAGTGTTTTCTGCAAAGCAAAACAAAACAAAAAGCACTCAAATCACAGACTTAAGCTGCTAACATTTAAAAGTTGGAGCCATTGCATAAAAAATCTGAATTTTAGGCTTTTTTTGAAAAAGCAGGAAGGGCACCCAGGTGGCTCAGTTGGTGAAGTATCCGACTCTTGATTTCTGCTCAGGTCATGATCTCAGGGTCGTGAGATGGAATCCCACGACAGGCTCATGCTCTGGAGGTGAAGCCTGCTTAAGACTCTCTCCCTCTCTCCCTCTGTCCCCCCGCCCCCCCCCAAAAGAGCAGGAAGATTTGGTAGCATTTCCGTTTGGCAGGGAGAAGATGAAGCAGGATCCTCCACCCCTTTACATGAGGCTAGACTGCTAACTGGTCCAACGTCCATGTCTTACACCCTGGGTGCTCTCTGCCTCTTGATGTTACCTGCCTGGGCCTCAAAGTCTGTCATGTGCCCATAGGAGAGATGGGGAGACCAGAGCCATGGAGGAGAGTTGATTTCCCCAAGGCCACCAGAGCTGGGATCAGCACGCAGGTGCCCCCGAACCCGGCTGCGTGTTCTTCCAAGGTAGACACACTGCCATAGCCGCAGGAGCTTTGCTGTCTGCAATGATGTCCCAGGTCCCAATGGGGCCTGGGATTCTGTGGGCTGTGACACAGGCTGGAGACCTCTGCAAAAGCCATTGTCCTCTGAGTCCACTTTGGAGAATCATGGTTCATTTGGGGGTCAGTGTTTACCAGGCATCCGGCTGAAGGATAAAGCCAGCCCCCCTGTAGATGTGCAGGGGGAGATCTATAGGAATCTGAGCTCCACCCCTCGTGGGTTTAACCATGACAATCATCCCATTGCCTTGCTCTGGGTATGACACATGTCGGAGTACTCTCAGCCGGGGGCCTTGTGAGCTCAGGACAGCCCTGCGGGGCCCATCCGATCACGCGTTCCCACGGGAAAGGAGAGCTCAGGAATGATTCACTAATGGCAGCACAGTGGGGTCGGTCTGGGGCTGAGCTGGGATTCGGCCCCCAGGTGTCTTACCTGGGATTCACTGCCAACCTCTCCCCAGTAATTGGGTCAGTTGGATATGGATTCAGGGAGGGATTGCCAATTTCAGCTTTTGGATTTCACCGAATTGGCTGCACCCCTGTGCCCTGTCAGTGCACTGGGGGGAGGGCCACAGGGGGCCGCGCCTGGACTCACAGGGAAGCTGACAACTCTGCGGCCTTTCCTGACGCTGCCATCCCCCCCACCCCCACCCCCCGTCACCTTCCCGGCAGGTGAGGCTGTGCACCTTCCAGCTATGTCCTATGTTCTCAGGCATCCGGAGGTTTCTGTCGGGGACCTTAGCCCCGATCTGGAATCTTCTGCCTGCAGAGGCAGTGTCTCCATTACTCTGTTGGCCACCCCTACACCCCCATTTCCACAACTCCCTCCAGCTCGTCTTGCCTAAGACCAAGAGGATCCCTCCAGTAACTCACCCCATCCCTATTTCCTCGCTCGAGGAGGAAAAGTAGCTAAAACCCCTGTGCCCATGCAGGCAAGGTGGGCCAGGGGACAAGGTGCTGTCTTCCCACATCGCAGGCTCTGGGACCCTGGGGTGTCAGGACCTCCTGCCACTTCTGACATCTGACTCCCATTGGACACGCCACCCTCAGCAGAGGGATGAGGGTTGGCCATGGGCTGGAGGCTGCGTGATGGGGCAGGGGCTTCCGCTGCTCCTGCATGGCCTGCCCCCTTGCAGCTCCTGGTGGTAGTCGGCAGGAGGCTTCCACCTCGCAGACCTACCACTCCGCCTCTTCTCTGTGAACCTGGCCCTGAGCTCCAGGAGGGCCTGAAGTTTCCTTTGAAGGAGCGTGTATTTTGAACTTGGGTGTGCTTGGCTTTGAATCCTGCCTCCCTGCACACAAGCTGGGGGACCCTGGGCTCTTCCCAGAAAGGTCCCAGACATGGGCCCCTTTGACTGCCCATGGGGCTAGCTTCCTACCTGGCAAGGCTGGTGCAGGGTTGAGTGGCACAGATCCCTCTCTCTCTTCAGTTGGGCCTTTGCTCAAATGCCCCACTCCCCCACCCCACCCCGGGGGTCTACTCGACCCACCATCTGAAACCCACCTCCCACACAGCTTCACTTGTTCTCACGGCCTTTGTCATCATGGGCCACAGGATAGCTTTATTTGCTGGGTTTTTCACTATCTGTGGGCTCCCACAATGTAAGCCTTGATGGTAAGACCCTGTGTATCTAATCCAACGCTATACCTTTTGCACCATGAACAGTCCCTGGTATGTAGGGACACGAAATATTTGTGAAATGAATGGAGAAATGTTCGTGAATTATTTGCCTCTTACTGGGTGGGAGCCTACCCCGTTCCTTCCTACCCCACCTTTTGGCCACTCACCTGCTTGGAACTAAAGTGGATGTTGCCATCCCCCTGATTTTGGTCATTGCCACCTTCTAGAATCCCTGCCGGGTTGGGCCAACATGGGCCACAAAACCTGGATTAATTGGTAAGTGTGCTAAACATTGTACCTCTTATGAGTTGGGCTCCAAATCCTCTGAGCTTAGTCTTGGGGAGGGGGGTTGAGAAAGACAACCAAATGTGAGGTCTGTGTAATGCTGGGGACACTCGATCCTGGTCTGTCTTTGGTTGTAGGTACCAGACACCAAACTTACCAGCTGAATTAAGTCCAAGAGGAACACCCCTGGCTTAAGGCATCACATAGAGGAAGAGCAGAATGGAGATGCTGGACAGACAGCCACAGCCAGAACTTCCAGGTCTCTCCTTGACTTTGTGTATCTCTCTTTGTGCACTGTGGGTCTGTTGTCTTCTACGGGGGTTGCTGAGGAGACAGCCCTGTAGCTCTGAGATCCAGAGGATGTGGTCTCCTGCCTCCCACTCTCATCTGATAAATCCTGAGGAGGACTGTGGCCGGCTCAGATAGGTCTCAAGGACCCTCCTTGGATGTGTCACTTTGGCTGAGGAGGTCAGGCACTAGACAGGCAGGGAGATCCCACGACCACCCCTGTGAGGTAGAAGAGGGTGGAAGAGGGGCTGGCTGACACAGAGGTCTCTGCTTGGATACGGGTCTGCAGCCCTGGCCCACCTCCCCCACCCTGTCCTGGAGTCTGGGTGCCCTCTGCTCCTACCTCTGCAGCTGCTGCCAACCCCACCCCGTGGCTACACATGCCTGGCCCTACAGATCCTGCCTCAAATCAAGCAAACTCCCAAGTGTCCACTTCTCCACTCTAGGTGTCCTGGGCTCTCACTGCCTCTGCCCCCACATACTTCCCTGGACCTCTGAACCCATCAGGCTGGGAACCTTCTGAGGGGCTCAGGGCAGGGCCTGGGGAGATCCGTGACCTGGAGTGTGTGTCTGCAGAGCAGGTCTCTGGAACAAAGCTGAGGTATAGTGTGCGGACTGGGATATGTCTCTTCTCTCCTGATGTACATCTGCCTGGTTCCTGTGCTTTGGGGAACCCAGACAAAGGGAACCAACTTGAGCCACAGTTTATTTTATTTTATTTTTTAAAAATATATTTTATGTATTTATTCATGAGAAACACAGAGAAAGAGGCAGAGACATAGGCAGAGGGAGAAGCAGGCTGGGAACCTGATGCGGGACTCGATCCCAAGACCCTGGGATCACACCCTGAGCCGAAGGCAGACACTCAACCACTGAGCTACCCAGGTGTCCTGAGCTATAGTTTAAATGATGCACAAAGCATCCAGTGGCCAGAAAACTGGTGAAAAAGAAGGAAAGAGACTGGGCAGAGGACTCGGATATACTCCCTTTATCTGATTACTTTGGAGGTTCTCGGGAGACCGTCTTGCTAAAGATGACTTTTTAAATTAGGCCCTGGTGTCCCAGAGGTCTTGAGAGACAAATGTCCTTGAGGATCCAGCTTCCTGAGCAGCTCCTTCTGGATTTACTTCCTTGGCAGCAACAAGGAGGTCTTGGTCAGAGTTGTGCCTGCCAGCTGCCACTCAGGGCTGCCCAGAGATTCGTGGGGGACACCCAAGACAGGAAGCTCTCGGAGGGTAGAAAGGATCAGTGTTCAAGCGAGGGGGTTAGCAAAAGGCAGCGAGGCATGGCAGAGGCAGCCCGTGCCCAGCACATCCGGGGTGCCCCAGCACGTCCTGGCACCCGCTCCTTCCCGCACGGAGCTCCTGGGCACATGGCAGCTCGCTGTCACGGGCCCTGACTCAGCTGCTCCCACCCACCCATCTGAGTCATGGGCCTCCGGTTGCCCAGGCTGGGTCCCCGGCCAGGCCCTCTGCACAGCTGGGTAACATTAAGATCTTGGCATCCCTTGAAGCGTGCATCAGATCCTCTGGGCCTTTCTCTTGCTGTTGTTGTCAGATGCTGATGGGAGTTTGGGAAGCAAGTGAGGAAGTGTTTGTTCGGGGCCAGGTTGAAACTGGGCTGCAGGGCAGGGTCGGCCTGAGGTGAAGGCCTGCAGGGCATTGGGTGCTCCTCCAGGGGGTGGGCTCTGGGCTGTCTGCTCCCAGCGCTGGGCACATTAACGGGGTTCTCTAAGCGCCAGCTTCGACATCTATAGAATGGGGACAACAGTGGGCTCTGCCTCCCAGGCCCGTGGGAGGACAGAGTGAGAACATACATGCAGGGACCTCGAACAGCCCAGAGGAGGTGCCCTGGAAGACTGGATGCCCCCGGGGCCTCATTGACTCCAACCATGACCCCTTCTCCACCTGCCGGCCTCCGCTGCCACCCCCTTGGAGGACATCGACGTTCCTCAGTAGACCCCACCTGGTTCCTGCCATCTTTTCCAGCCCCACCCCCCTTACCAAGATTTCTTCAATTTTCTGGGTTCTAGAACATTCTAAGCTCTAGTACTCTAGAACACTCTAGACTCCAGAAGAGAGCACCCCTCTGTACTTTTGCTACTTTGTTCCCTTCAAATCCTTCCCTATCTTCTTCCCCTTCTGACTCCTCTTCTTCCTCTTCAGATAGGAGGTGGTAGGATGAGATTTTGCTCCACCCCTGTTCCTACTTCGTTAACACACACGAGTGATGTTCTTCGGCTCACATCACTTCTACTGAGAAGCCCTCCCTGACCTTGCCAGCTCCCAGGTGGACTTAGGAGATGCAAGCATATATCCCGGCCAGGGCCCCCTCCTCACTGCTCTGGGCCCGTGTCCTGTGTCTTCTTTCCTCTCTAGCTGTGAACTTCTTTACCTCAGAGAACAGGACTCATTCCTGCACCACCCAGGCGGGTCTGCAGGGGGCGACCGCAGATATTCTTCGAGTGATTGAATGGAGGATTAACAGAGATGGGGCAGGGCTGGCATCCCCCGGAAAGGGAGCAGACTTCTACCCATTGCTCCCCAGTTTCTCGCCCAGACACAATCAGGCCTCAGTTTCCATTTGAGGATCTCGGATCTCTGAGAACCCAAATCAAGTGTTTCCCAGGCACCAGCTGAAAACCTTGGGCCATCACACAACATGGAACATGGCATCCTTGCCATGTGGGTTGTCACGGAGGGACACGAGCTAGAGACAGAATGGGGGAGACACTGGGGGAAATCTCAGTGATGTCTCAGCAGGGAAGATCTTTGGACAGCTCTTCTCTTCGGCCCCATATTGCAGGTACATTTGTGGGAGGGGAGTGAGGTGGGCAGAAATGTCAGGAGATGGTGGGATATGCTGATGCCATCCATTGTTGCCACCAGGGGCTGATGGTCTGTGAGTGATCCCAGCAAAGTGACTCTGGTTTGCAGTTTCCTCTCTTAGGAAACAGGGACAGAGTCCCTTCCCTACCATCCTTACAGGAATGCTGTGAAGACAAAATGGCTCAAGCCTGAGAAATAACTATTTTCCTCTTAAATGCAAAATCGTGAGTAGAGAGAAGGCAGTTGTGTTGGGAGCCAGGATGTGCAGATTTGACTCCTGGCTTTCTCTAATTCACAGAGTGATGGGTCCTTGAGTAACTCACTTGGCCTCTCTGGGCCCCATTTTCCTGATCTGTGACTAAGAGTGTTGGCCCTGCTGATTACAAACACCCTGCCAGCTCCAGCCCTCCACAGGCCTGCACATCCTACTGCTTCCTGACTTAACAGTCCCTTTGGGGCAGGGACTCCTATCAGATTTGATTCAAGGTTCTCCCAGAAGGATGCAGCCACAGAATACTGGCTCAGGATCCACTGGGAGGCCAAGACTCCCTCTGCCTAATGAACCACGCCGCTGAGACTATGGGCTCCCAATTTCCCAGGCATGCTAGAGAATCTGACCTGGCGTGGCTTCCCTGGCAACAGGGCTGGTCCTTCTGACTTGGCCAGTTGAAGGAAGACCTCAGGAGAGAGGACTCCTTCTCTGACACTGACTCATGTTTATGAAAGTCACTCACCACTGTTGACTCTCCATGGGTGGGGCTCCCTATTCCTGGGAAAATTTTATCCAGGATTAGTTTCTCATAACAATGGGCTCTCACGCAAGTGACACCTAAAGCCTCTGGTCAATCATGATGAAGTTGGGGACATGCATTCCAGTCCCAGTTCTGCCTCTTCCTACCTGCACAACCTTGGAGAACTCACCTGACACCCCAAGGTCTCTAGGTCCCCATGGGCAGAATGGTAGGAAATAAATGTCTATGCCTGTGTCACAGAATGGTGTGAAGCTCAGAGGAGATAATGGGTGGGCAAGGGCTTTATGATTTGTGGAGAACTGTGGATCTATGTGCGGGGGATGACATTTCTTTGTTGTGGTCATTTAGCAGTGTTAGTACCACGTTATGACGGTTGATGAGCAAAATTCCCTAATATGACGCAGTGGAAGAACAGAGTAGTGAGGGTCCAGCTCTACCGCCACTTATCACCACTGGGTTCATGGTGGATCCCCAAATCTGGTGGCCTCCATATCCGGCAGGCCCATTCACACAGAAGGGACAGTAATAAAGTTGTCCAATAACTAGGTTGGTTTCCCCAAAGCAGACCCCCTCACACATAGATTTGATTCAAATAATTTATATGATCTTTTTTAAATTAAAGATATTTATTTATTTATGAAAGAGAGAGAGGCAGAGACACAGACAGAGGGAGAAATAGGTTCATGCAGGGAGCCGGATGCAGGACTCTGTAGCCAGGATCACGCCCTAAGCCAAAGGTGGATGCTCAACCGCTGAGCCACCCAGGTGTCCCTCGGCCAAGTCTTCTTGTTGCATTGTCCCTTTGGGGGGTATGGGGCCTAAGTTCAGAGAAAACAAGCAGGAGTGATGTCATTAGGTCTTCTCCAGTCTCAAGTCCTTGGCCGAGCCCTTGGAAGCATCTTTTTTGTGCTGGGTACCACCATGAACTGTTTCATGTGGATTGAGGTGGCATCTTCTGAGGCTCCACCTGGGTGCCCAGGTTCATGAGGCTGGTATGCAGGATAACCAGAGGCCTGGGTTCAAGTCTCACTTCTGCTGCTTCTGCGATCCTGGACCCCAGGATCACACCCTGAGCCAAAGGCAGACGCTCAACTGCTCACCCACCCAGGAGTCAGACCTTATACGGTCTTTAAGAGAGTGTACAGAACACACACTAGAGTTGTCCCATGTTGGGCAGGAAGCTGGGGGATTTATCCTCCAACTCCAGGTGTTAATGCCCAGAACTACCCGTTTGCCTGGTGTGTGGGCCAAGCATGGCTCAGCGACCAGAGAACACCTTCAGGAGAGAAATGCAGCAAGCCATGGATGCATGTGGGGACTCCAGGGCTGGATAAGGGGGTGGGGGTCAGGTGTTTAGCATGACTACTGTGCCACCTATAGGCTGTGTGAGAAAAAAAGAGTCTGGCACATGGCAAGTCCTGGAGGACTGTGCTCTCTTATTAATATCTAACACCTAACTTCTGCTGTCCCAACAGAAACCCAATAGAACCTTTTTTTTACAGCCATGGACTTCTAGAGAGGCTGCCTCCAGCCAAATCACAGGGCTGGGATCTTGGTTGATCAAAATCAATCATACTGCTTTGAGCCTCTTGTCCATGATTGGTTTAGACACGGACCTAGGAGGTCTTCCTGGTCCATGAGACACAAGTGGGAGACAGCCTCCTCCTAAGAGAGACCCAGAAAGAGGGTCTCCTGGAAATGTGTTCCTCTGCCTGGACTCTCTCCTGGGGCTGTGGCTGCCATCTTGTTATAGGTCAGGTGGCCTCAGCTAAGGCAGGGGCAATATTCTGGTAACTTCTAGAAGGTGGGTCCAGTCTGACACGTAAAACTTTCTTCAGGTGGGGAATCAGAGCACAGGTTCAACTCCAAGATAGGCTTCCTATAGAGTCAATATGCATGTATTTCCTTCTTTAAGAAAAAAAAAAACAAAGGCTTCTCTGGCATTTTTTCCTTTAGAACCACCCTCTCTGTCTCTACAAATGGATCAAATTTGCAATCAATGTGCATGTTTCCCATTCTAAAGTTCTGGAGGTTGGGTCTGGAAAGAAGGAAGGCAATCTGTGACAGAACCGAGAAGGTTGGAGAGGCTTCCACATTCCTGCAAATTCACACCTCTCTGAGGCAGGATTGGGGCGCTGCACTTCGTGGTATCCTAAGGACTTCCAGTGTCTTCTGGGAGCCTGGGAGGCCAGATGAAATCATTGGGTTATGAAGCAATTTTACTTGGAATGAATGGTGAATTATTTTTCCTTTGACAAAGAAACACTAGCTGTATCTGGCCTCCTTTTTCTTGGTAATTAATTTTAGGAAGGACTTTTGAATGCAATTAAGATGAGGTTGGACAAGGTCGTCCTTGGGGTTGTCTTGGAACTGCAGAGCCCAGCAATGTCTGGAACAAAGAAGGAGCTGGAGGGAAGGTCTATAACTGACCTGAGGGCTGAGCTGTGCAAGAGGGACATCAGGACTCAGGCCCCTGATTTGGGGGACTCCTAGAACTGTGAGCCTCCCCAGCCCTCTCGCTGGAGAAACAATGCATAAGGGAGAAGGGGAGAAGGCCCATCACTGTGGCTCCTTTAAAATGGGCTGGCAGGGTTGTAGGAACTGTCTTGGTAAGCTTAGGGTGTTGGTCATAGGAGCACCGTGAGAGGGGATGTTAACACTATTAGTAATCATGATGGTGGTTACTCTGCACAAGGCACTTTTTCTATTTCCTGCAAGGTTGACATTTTTATTACCATTTTCATATTTGAGGAAATCGAGGTTCAGAGGCATTGTGTAACTTGCCCACTGCCCAGAATCACCCAGTAGGCAGGTCACCAACTGTCCATTTGCCTGGGGCTATCCTGGGTTTAGCACGAAGATTTCTGCAGCCCTAGAAACCTTCATTTCTGGGCAAACCAGAGTGGTTGGTCACCCTAGTGGTATCAGAACACCAAGTCCACCTGGTCTCCAAGCCTGTTGCTCTCATGTCTACACCATGCCATCTGCTGGCTTCCAGGTCTCTTGAAATCCTCACATGCAAGGTGACAAGTTCCTTACCCAAGGCTACACAAATAGGAAGCTGGGGAGGAAGAATTAGAACCCCAGCCTGCCTTCCTCCAGAATCCGTGTTTTTCTTATAAGTCCATTTGCTGCTACAAATGAGGAGGTAGTTCTAGTGATTACACCTTGTGGGGACGGTACACACATCCTGGGGGGAGAAAGCTGAGTCTGCAACATCCTTGCCAAGTCTATGTCCTTGTCTGGCCTGCCCGGAGCTGTACCCAGGGGAGAGGGGGTACTCATTAAAACTTCATGGAGCAAAGGAGAGAAAAGATTACACATGGGCTTGCTTTCATTTAAATAGCAACACAAATGTTCAACTACTCAGTAACTGGCAGACATAAATACAGACATAAAATAAGGATCAGTTTTAAGAGAACTACAAACACATCAGTACAATGTGGTAACTTTTCTCATTAGAATCAACTGTTGTCCCTTGTTATGTGACATAATCCAATTCTGATGTTCTTTCAGGGCTAGGCTAAGCTGAAGCCTCTCGCTCTCAATCTCTCTCTTTTTCTCTCTCTCTGTGTACATATCTTCTATGAATATATTTATATTCACAGAAGTTTTTCAAGCTGTTTCTCCTTCATTGAAGCTGTTTTGAATTTACGATCAAGTGCAGTGGAAAACTTGCTCTTTCATTATGGCTGGCATTGAATATCACATTTAGCTGCTTGTCTTAATTATCCTAAGATTTGTTTCTATGTTTTGCTACTCCCCAGCATCTCTGCCTTCCCAGCCACTCTGGGTCCAGCATCCTCATTCCTCATAGCTAGAGCAGAGCCCAAGCGGAAGGATGTGCCAGCTGAGTCTATTTTGAGTGACTTCTGAATCTTGGCTGTTGGCAGACAGCTGGTGTGTTCTTATATCCACTACTCTTCTCTTTCTGTGGTGATAGAAGCCTGACGTTTTGGCTGAGCACACGGCCACCCCCAAAGTGAAGACTACATTTCTCAGCATTCCTTGCAACTAGCTGTGTCAATTTGATGAAGGTATGAATGTGACTTGTGTAAACTCTGAGTTGTGCCCCTAGGTGGAGGGCCATGCCCTCCCTGGCACCCTTTCTTCCCTTCCTGCTGGTTGGAATACAAATGTTGGTGGACTCCCTAGGAGCATTTGCTTATTCATTTAACTAACATGATCAAGCAAACAAGGAAACAAGACTCCATGAGGGATAATTTGCAGAAATAACAGATCATAGAAATAGACCCACAGAAACATCAGATATTGGAATGATTAGGGACAGACTATATAGCAACGTCAGAGAGATGACAGACAGAATGAGAGAAGCTTGCACCATGGCAGCTGCCTGCTACATACATGGGGGAGAAACAAATGTTTATCCTGGGCCTCTGCTATAGTAGCTGAATCCATACCCTGATCATACATGACTTTTTTTTAAAGATTTATTTAGTTATTTATTTATGAGAGAGAGAGAGAGAGAGAGAGAGAGAGAGAGGCAGAGACACAAGAGGAAGGAGAAGCAGGCTCCATGCCAGGAGCCTGATGTGGGACTCGATCCTGAGACTCCAGGACTGCACCAAAGGCAGGCGCCAAACTGCTAAGCCAACCAGGGAGCCCCCTGCTGAGCCACCCAGGTATCCCCAACTTTTTTTTTTAAAGCAGGCTCCACACTCAGCATGAAACACAACAAGGAGCTTGAACCTAATGATCCTGAGATCAAGACCTGAGCTGAGATCAAGAGTTGGACACTTAGCTGACTGAGCCACCCAGGCACCATACGTGGTCTTTCTATAACAGCTATTTTTGGTCATGAACCATTGTCTTCCAATATTTGCATATATGATTATACCTACTAGCATGGACATTGTCATGGAATAGCTTAAGCTGACACTAAACAAAATATTCACTTCCAGAGTTTTCTTTTTTTAGCTTTCTTCACTCTCTTTCTTCGTCTTCTTTTTTCTATTTAAATTCAATTTACCAACATATAGCATAACACTCCATGCTCATCCTATCAAGCGCTCTTCTTAGTGCCCTTCACCAGTTACCCCATCACTTCCAAGGTTTTCTAATCAGAATTTTTATTAGAATCTAATCACTATCTTTCTTAAATAAAGACAGTTAGGAGGCAACTGCTGGAGTCCAGTGATGGGGATCTAGAAGTGGTTGGAGGTGGTAGAAAAAGAGATTGAGACAATGATGGTAAAGAAGAGAAAGAAGGAAGGGGAAGAGGAGGGAAAGGAGGAGAAGAAGGTAGCATGAGAGCACATGACCTTTAATGTGTGCTAACTATGCTCCAGACACCATGCTAAGCACTTACATATTAACAATTCTGTGATTTATGTACTATTACAACCCCATTTTATGGATGAGAAAGCAGAGGCTCTCTATGCCCATTCTGGTCTTCCCAATGTTTCTTGCTGATACTGTACTTCCTCCTGCAACCATGGCTTTGCACATGCTGTCCTGAATACCCTTTGTACCTCGAGCTGCCAGACACTCAAACAAAACAAAACAAAACAAAAACAAAAAGTGCAGTTAAATTTGAGTATCAGATAAACAATGAAAAAAATTTTAGTGTAAGTACGCACCATGCAACATTGGTTGTTTATGTGAAATTCAAATGTAACTGGGTACCCTGTATTTTATCTGGCAACCCTGTTTTGACTTCAAACTTCTTACTTTCCTTGGGTATTTTCTATGTGTCCTGCCAGTCTCAGCTCAAGTAGATTCCTTGCTGGACCCAGTGAACCCCTTATTGTAGCTCCTCCCAGAACTGTGCCTCTTGCCTTCAGAGTCCTTGTCTTCATTTGACTATGTGATTAACCTCTTTTCCTCAAGTGAGTACTTTGATGGCAGGATCCATACCTGCTTTTGCTCACCTCTATGTCCCTTCTCCCACCCTCACCGTTATGCCTGGCATATGGTATGTATACAAAAATACTTGTGAAATGATATAAAGTTGGTTGAGTACCTTGTCTAAAACCACCCACTTGGCAAGTAGAAGAATGAGGGTTCAAATCTAAGGAACAAAGAAAACATAGGCTTCCTAACATGGTATGGAGGGTTCCCTGGGACACTGCTGCAGCCTCTGTGGGAGACAGCTCCAGGTTAGACAGAGCTCTGCAGCAAGGCTACTGAGACAGAAACCAGGCTCCACTGCTAACTGTCTGGGTGGTCTTGGGCCAGTCACCTAACTCTGGATTTGCCTCTCTCTCTCTGGATCTCAGCTTCTTTACCTATAAAATGATGGTGAAAAAAAACCCCTCTCTTGTAAGATTGTTATGAGGATTGAGTCAATCCCTCACGGTGTCTGGCACATCCTAAGTGCTTAGTAAATGTGAGGTGCTGTTAGGCCATGTCTGCCTTGTTCACCGTATTCCTGCCACACCCAAGGAATTCTTTTCTACCTCAGGGCCTTTGTATGTGCTGTTTCTGTTGCTGTCAAAGCCCTTCTCATGCTTTTGTTGCCTGGCCAGCTCCTCTTCATACTACATGTCTCAACCCTTTTCTCAGGAGGGTCTTGTCTCCTCCAATACATTGTTGATGCATCTCCTGCCCCGTCTTGTCCTGCTGGAACCCTGACCCCAGTATGCAATGAAATGTGTGTATTTGGTATATATTTATTTGGGTCTATTTTCTTTCACCAGACTATGAGTTTTGTAAGGGCAGCACCCTCTTCTAGCTTGCTCCCTGTGAGACTCACAGTGACCAGCACCGTGCCAGCCATGCTGTAGCTCAGTCAGTGTTTGGCGACCAAATCCAAAAAAGAAGACAAAACCAGCAGGACACATGGCTGATGGTATAGAATGGGGGAGACGGGTGGGTGGGCAAGGGGCTGGGAAGTGGGGACGTCTTTGCCTTGAATGGAAACAGGGAGCAGGGGAGGGACCTGGATTCTGTTCAGTTCAGTAAATGTTTATTGAGTGTTCTGCCCGTTGTTCTACTTCTTTCCCATCAGTTAACCACACAAGCCAGTACATGAAAAACATCTCATGGGCCAAGTAGCACAGATGAAAGCTCTTATGACCTTGAAAGCTATTTCCTCCCGTAGTGGCTGCCTTACTATTTCTGTGTGTGTCTAGGGATGAAAACAAGACTAGCAATGGCTGCCAGGAATTGCCAACTTTAAAATACACATTATATAAAATAATTTTTAAAAATCCCACAAGGTATTTCCCACTCCCATTTTATGGATATGCTGAGTGTTAGAAGGGACATGTGATTTGCCCAAAGTCACAGAAAGTGGCAGGGCTGCTGGGATTTGAACCCTGTCTGTCTGGCTCTAAAGCCCATGCTCTTACGCATCCATCCAACAGTCTCTGAAAAGATGGATCTTGACACGATTGGTCTGGCTACCTGTCCCAGCTCGGCATGGTGCAACACTGTCTGATTCAATACCGGCAGATCGGCACTCCTATCAGGCCCCGCTGCAGGGGGAGAAAACTCAGCAGTCATTACGTTGGCTCAATACTCTTTCTTTGATTCTTTCATTCTTTGATTTGTTGATCAATCTATTCATTCATTCATTCATTCATTCAATAAAATGAATCACACAAGGTAGACACACACATGGGAAATTGCAATGAAATATAACTACATCGGAGTCACAGGTGTTGAAGAGAGTTGACCCTTGTGTTGGCAAGGTTCCCAGGATTTGGGGACCAGACAAGCCCTTGAATCTCTAGGATGGTGTCCAGTAATGGAAACCCACAGAGAAGACATCAAGCAAAGTAGTTCCTATCAGAGTCCAAGGGGTGCCCAAGCACATCTCACTTGTAGGCTTAACAAAAATTGATTGCAGTGTGTGTGTGTGTGTGTGTGTGTGTGCCTGTTGTGTGTGGGTATGCTCTAAAAAGAATGGCCAAGAATGGCCAAAATGTTTCTCTTTTTTTGGTGGTTTCTTTCTTGACCCATCATGGTGCTTTAAACATTTACTACTTGAGGGTTAAATGGGTCATGCGTATTAAGGAGGGCACTTGTGATGAGCGCTAGGTGTTGTATGGAAGTGACAAATCACTAAATTCTACACCTGAAACTAATATTACGCTGTATGTTAACTAATTGCAATTTAAGTAAAAACTTGCCAAAAATTTACTACTATCTAATAAAAATAAAAATAGAAATAAAAATCATTAGCCTGAATTTTATCATTTATCTTTAAAATGTGTGATATGTTTGAAAAACAAAAATAGAAGAGCATTTAACTCTTTTGCAAATATTCAGGAATTGTATCTTTGTATCTGGTAGCTCACACCACACATTTCTTTCTTCTCAGAACTGTGGAAACACGTCACAAAATTAATTTATCTGTTTTTATTTTACTTCTTGATACACGTTACAGTCTACCAATGCTCTCTGGCTTCAGTTCACCAATGAGTAAGGAAGCAGTGAAAGAAAATATAGGGTTATTCTATCATTTTCAATGTAAGCGATTGGCTAATACAGGGAAGTAATAAGAGTAAGGGAGGATGTGACGGAGATGGTCATTAGTATCAAGAATGCCAGTACCTTTTTTCTGTATCTGACAGAGGTTCTGGTTGTAACAAAAAGTCTGACCTCTAGGAGATGTCAGAGCCCCTTGCTACTCAGTCACTAGATGTAACACGCTTACCTTGAACTTTCTTTGTGTCTTGCTGGACTTTGCATTATAAGTCCATCGGTATTCTGTGCTCACAGGGTCTCCCAGAGACCCTGTTTGTGAATGCAAGAGCAAGGAACAGCAGGTATACATGTTATATGTATCTCTTCTGCTCGTGGGCAGACTCTGCTGCCCCATTGGATTTCACTCACAAAGCACAAGTTCAAGGATAAAATTATTAAGAATTTCAAGATGCCAATGGTAGAGCATTAAGCCAAGCATGAGACTCTTCTAAGTGTGGGGCCTGTGGGCCTGAATAGGTCCCATGTCCGTGAGGCTGGCCCTGTCCCTACAGCTTCGGTGCACTTTTGCTGATGAATGAAAATCTTCCCTAAGGTGGCCATACTTGACTTAGGGTGGATTGCCAAATGGGAAGTCTCCCAGGCAGAGAAAGGGAGGCCTACCAGGCAGGAGAAGGCATTGCAGATGGAGAATTGTGGTCAAATTGGCATGGCTCAGGGGTCTTGTTCCAGGGACGGAAGGGTGATGATGAGGCTGAGTAGGCGAGCTGGAGCCAGGTTGGAAGGGTCTTCGCATTCTAAATTAAGGAAGTTGGATCTCTTACCTATTGGCAATTGGAAACGACTGAAGATGCCATTAGATCTTGGATTCAGAAAGAGGGCTCTGTTGCAGGGGAGACTGGATCAGAGGGAGCAGCGATGAGGCTGATGCACACAGTCAAAGTCAAAGGCAGTAGGTCTGGATTTATGGGGGGCAGACTTCCGGGAGGGAGGTGAGGTAAGAAGTACAAACAATAGGACGAAGCGGGCAGCCCATGGAGGTGGGGCAGACAGATGGAAGTAGAGGGTGAAACTCATGTTTCTCATTTGGGCAGCTGGGTTCCCTGGCTTCTAGACCCTGAAGGCCTGGAGATACCACTGGACCTAGAGACTTCTGAAAACCCCTGTGTGATCGGCTGCCTGCAAATTCTTCCATTCACTGTTCCCTCCTGCTCAGAATAAGAGCATGAAAGTAAGGCAAGGAAAACACAGCACAGGGCATGCTATTTTTAAGAAAGCCCAAGGCACATATAAAAACACAATATTTCAAGGCATCGTTTATTTGCAGGGAAGAGACCGTGTCAACCTGAGGGTTCTGGACAGTGCCCCACCCCCCACTGGCCTCTGTAAACACTCCTGGATGATGAATAATAGTAGTACCAGTGTTAAAGCCACTCGTCAGGGTCTTGGCATGAGCACGCCGTGATTTCAGAGGTCCCTCCTGAGTAGTGTGTGGTTCTGTTGAATTCCAAGAGACTGCATGTAGTTTCTAAGCAGAGCTATTGCTAGAGGAAGATTGAAAGGCATGTTTGTGCCAACAGAAACTTTCTGTTGTTGTTATTTACTTATTAGGCCATAAAGTCATCCACCCCATATGCTTGCAACATGTGTTCCCTTATGTTACTTGATTTTCTGAACACTCCTGGGTGGGAGACTGGGCCCATCTAATCAATGAGAGAAAGAGAAACTCTTAAGGGCCAGAGAAGCTCCTAAGCACATGGCTTGCTAAGGCCATGTGCTGGAAAACACTAGAACTTTCTCCAGTGCTTCTCAGCTCAACTTCCTCTGAGATCAATGCTTCATTTCCCCATTGAAGCACTTCTTGTCAGAGAGAGGCTATCTTGGAGGTTCCAGAGGGAACCTTACAGTGGTCCCCTCCAATAAAGAAAATGTATGTTAAGTTTCATATTTTATCTTAATTCATGCCAACCTTGCATCTTGCAGTAGATTGTAATCAGGTACGTTTTTTAACATAGACATAATGCATGGAACGTCTTATAGAGTAAAACAGATGCTCTAAGAAGACAAACTGTATTTATCCATTGGGGAGGTCTTGGGGTACTTAACTGAGTGTAGAGGTGGGTCACACCACATGGTAGCTGCCACTGTAAAGACAGATGAGATGATGTATGAGCGTCCCCAGCACTGCTGCACGATGAGCAAGCCCAGAATCCCAGCAGCACTCAACAATATGCGTTCCTTTAGCTCATGGGTCACCAGAGCTTGACTGATCTGGCCTGGGCTTGGTCGTGTGTCTGCTGACCCACTGATCTGTCAACCAGGCTCACCTGGACAGTGAGGCTATGCTCCACATGCCTCTCATCCTACTCTGGGACCCAGTGTGCTAACCCAGGCTAACCCAGGCATCTTCTCCTTGGGGCAATGGCACAGATTAGATTTCTGATCATGAAAACACATCCAAGCCACTCGTCATATCACACCTGCTACCTTTCCATTGACCAAAGTCATATGGTTGAATCCAAAGTCAAAGGGTGGGAAGTACTCTTCTTTCTTCAAGGGGCACAAACAGATATCACATGGTGACGGGCATGGACACAGGAGAGGAGAGGAATTGGAGCTGCTCTTGAAATCTGCTCTAATGGTGGGATGAGGTCCCTCCTACAGGCTCACATGAGGGAATCTGGATTTTTGATGGGAGCTCTGCTGGTTCCCAGCCATTTTTGATGGGAGCTCAGATAAGACCCCTGTTCTCTCTGTGCCTCACTTTTCCCATCTGTATAATAGGGAGAATCAAGCCCTTGTGCCTGGATTATTTTAGGAAAGAGAAATTGGCCCTTTACCAAGGATGGCAGAAGAGTATGCAAGTTCACGTGTCCACACCTCTAGCAGCCACTTGCTCTGAGGAAGACAGAGGTCCCCATGAATTGCAATAAGGGGCTCTGAGCTCAGAGAGATTGTGGAATTTGAACTTGGGGACCAGCTTAGTCTGGTTCCAGTTTTTTCCTAGGCCCACCTTGGCATTAAATACTTGTTATTAGATTATTCCCTCAATAATAGGTTGGAAGAAGCTACGATTAAGGTAATAGTAATTTGGCATGAAGCACAATGTGGGACAAGTAGCCCTGATACCCGTCCCTACCCAAGCCCTTAGGATGGCATCTGCACTCAGAAGGGCTCAGTGAAGGTTATGGGTGACACCACTGATCCCTGGAATAGAATTCTGGAAGACAATTCACTTGTTATCAAGCCAGGATTTTAAACCAGGCCAAGCACATCCAGAAATTTCTAGGATTCTTCTGGGTTTGTAAACACTGTGGATGTGGCCCAAACCCCTCATTTTCTGGCTGAGAAAACGGAATCCCAAAACCATGGGAGACTTGGTAGGGTCACTCAGCTAGTCAGTGGTAGGGCTGGTCTGTCTGTTTCCCTGTCTGTGTGTCTGTCCAGCCAGGACAGGGCTGGGAGTAGGTGCGGAGTGCTGGCATCTCCTTACAGCGAGTGACCAGGCCACAGATAAAGCCCATTATCACCCTCTGCCTCTCAGTGGTGTTGAGAAATTGGGGAAGGTGGAGGCCTCTGCTCCCTGGAGGCCACGGGAAGCTGTGAACACTTAATTACCCTTCAAACCATCCGTTTGTGCAACTTTGCAACTTTCCACGGATTGGTTCCCCCTCCCTCCCCACCCCCAGGATCCTTAGGGAAACATGACAGAGCTCCAGAAGCAGCGGTGGCTGCAGCAGAGGACCTGTCCAAGGGCAGTGACATGGTGGACGGCTGAGCTGTCAAAACAGGAAACAGATTAGCAACGCTTGTTTCAGGCTAGTTAGTCGCCTGTGCGAGGGAGCCAGCCAGGACGTGATGGCCTGCTCGGTGGGCGTGGGCAGCCCGGGCCGGGTGCACTTCTGGCCGTGTGGTTCGGGCCTTCGCGTGGTCCAGACAGCTGCCCCCTTCTGCCTCTTGGCGTGAACGGCTGAACCAAGCTGCGTCTGCCCAAGGACGGGCTCCGCTTCCTAAAGAGGCGCTCTCTGAGCCAGGGTGGCTGTGCGATCTCAGGCAAGTCATGCAGCCTCTCTGTGCCTGGGTTTCCTCCAACTCAAAATCGGATCATGCCCATGGACATTACATTTCATTCATAGTTAAAAAACTCGTCTACTTATAGTAGAGGAGGCTAAGTTATGTCATTGAGAATTCAGAACAATGCAAACAGAAGGCACTCAACAAATGTTCTGTTTCTTTTTTAAAAAAAATTTATTTATTTTATTTATTTATGATAGTCACAGAGAGAGAGAGAGAGAGAGAGAGAGAGGCAGAGACACAGGCAGAGGGAGAAGCAGGCTCCATGCATCGGGAGCCCGACGTGGGATTCGATCCCGGGTCGCCAGGATTGCGCTCTGGGCCAAAGGCAGGCGCCAAACCGCTGAGCCACCCAGGGATCCCCCAAATGTTCTGTTTCTAAAAACAAAACAAAACAAAACAAAACAAAACCAAAACAAAACAAACAAATGTTCTGTTTCTGACACCGTACTTGGTTACCTTGAGGCCAGTGGAAGGTACCTTTGGCTACTTTAGCTCTGCCCAGGGACATCAACACAGATTTTTTTTTTGGACCCAAGCATCCCTACTTTCTTTCTAAAATTAACACCCATCACTAATTGGACACCTGCTGTAGGCCCACCATTGTGTTGGGCATTTGCACACAGTACCTTATTTTTTAATTTTTTAAAAAAGATTTTATTTATTTATTTATTTGAGAAAGAGAGAGTGATAAGGAGGAGCAGAGGGAGAGCAGATAAGCAGACTGTGCAGTGAGTTCAGAGCCCATCACGGGGCTCCATTCCACGACCCTGAGATCATGACCTGAGCCAAAATCAAGAGTTGGATGCTCAACTGACTCAGCCACCCAGGTGCCCCACAGTACTTTACCTTAATGCAACAATAAATATGTGAAATAAGGCTACTGTAACTAAAAATGACCAATTAATATTATTTGAACTTCCAGGATGCACTCTGAACACTTTGTATATGGTCACTCTGTTGTGTTTTAGCTCTTATTTCCCTCATTTCGCAGATGGGGAAACCTTAATTTCCTTTGGATTAAAAGCAATCACACACACACACACATTCTCACAAGCATAGGCAACTTGGAAACTTCATCAGCAAATGGCAGGGAAGGGGTTCCATGAGCTAATGATAGCAGCCCCCACCCATCTGGAGGCTTTGGTCTGCACACACCCTCTTGGGGCTCAGCAAGGACTGTGGAGTGGAGCAAAGAGGCCCACGGGCAACCGAGGCCAGGGCTGGGCCATCGGAGGCTGGGGTGGAGGCTGCAAGTACAGTTTAAAGAGCTGGAGCAGTGAGCTGGGCACTCATCAGTGACTATAGATCAGAAGAATCTAGAGACAAAATCTCAGTTTTCTGGAGAGCCCAGCAGGCTACTTCCCATCACCACACCTCTGCTTGCTGGATTCCCTCTACTCTGAATGCCCTCAGCATCCCCCTCTGTCCCACTTCTCCCTAGGGTGCACCTCTGCATCATTAACCCAGACCCAGCTGGGGGGCTCCTCCTCTGGGAATCACGGTTCTCTCAAGAGAATGGTTCCTCAGACTCCCAAAGCATCCAGAACCTTCTTCCATCAGAGCACAACGTGCTTGAGGTCTGAGCTCCATTCTCAACTGAAGGAACCTTCTGGGGCTGTTCTCAGGTCACCCAGCCTAGCACAGCACCTGGCACGTGATAGGACAAGAATACAAGTTGGTTGGCTGACGGAAAAGATGAAGTCTGGGGAGGATTCAAAAGGAGTTTTTAATCCAATAAATGGAAGGAGGAATTGATACAATAATCTCATCATACAGATCAAGAGACCGGGGCTTGGTGACTGTTATGGGCTGAATGGTGTCCCTTCCCTCCCCCAGTTCACAGTCAGAAGTTTTAACTCCCCCCCCACACACACTGTATCCCAGAATGTGACTGTATTAGGAGACAGGGACTTTACAGAGTAATCATGTGAGGATGAGGTCATTAGGCTGGGTCCTGATGCAGTGTGACTGTGTCCTTATAAAAGGACATTTGGGGGACACCTGGGTGGCTCAGTGGTTGAGTGTCTGCCTTCGGCTCAGGGTGTGATCCTGGGGTCCTGGGATAGAGTCTCGCATTGCAGGGAGCCTACTTTTTCCTCTGCCTATGTTTCTACCTCTCTCCGTGTCTCTCACAAATAAATAAAATAAAAAAAAGAAAAGAACAGAAGAAGAGGACATTTGGACAGACACATCACAGAGAGACGACCGTGTGAAGAGACACAGAGAGAGCATAGCATCTACAGATGGGATGGACAGAGCAGGTCCTCTGTCACCGCCAAGAGGGAACCAACCCTCCCGGCACCTCGGTCTTGGACTGCCAGCCTCCAAGGAGCGGGGGGACAGGGAGTCTGCTGGTTAAGCCCGCAGTCCCAGGCCCTGTATCAGGGCAGCCTGAGCAAACTCTCAGAGCAAGTGGAAGTGACTTTATTGTCACAGGCCTGGTGGTGGTGGAGCCGGGATGTGAACCCAGGTCAGCTTACTCCAAGGTCTGTCCTGGGTGAAGACTAGCTGATTTCACACCCTTGGAAATTGGGTCAACTACATTGACCCTTTTGGCTGGCCTCTCGGTAAGAAAAGCTTTCCTGCTGGCCTGGGCCAAAGGTGTGTGCATTCATCACATAGCCTGTGGACACACGAGGGGCCAGAGGCTTGGACCCCGAGCCCTGGTGTGCGAGAACCAGGAGCAGACTGGCTGGTTGAACACCCCACCTCCACCGGCAGGACTCTGGGCCGGGAGTCGAATCCCTCTGCTCCAATTTCCTCTTCTCAACCACAAAGGCAAGAATGTTCCCTACTTCTTCCTATTTTTTCCCCTTGTGAGGATCAGGGAAGTGAGGGGTACCTGCAACATGCTTAGAAGAGTGTCTAGCACTCGGCGCTTCATCAGCGTGGCCTATTGTTATTTTGTTGGGATTATTGGCATCATTACCATAAGTCCAAGACGGCTATGAGGAAGTTTAAGATAATTTAAAATCACTTAGGATTCTACCACACAGACATACTTAAAATATCTGACTTTCCATTTGACTTCCAATCATCGTTGTAGAGGAATGCAGGCATTTTGCATGACTCTCTTGCTTTTCCTGTTATTATGACAAGTCGTGGGGCTCCTGAACACCTCCCACGTGTGTGGAGTCGTACCTGGTGCTTCGAGGCAGTTGATCGATACAGTCGATGCCACTGTAACTCTGGGAGGCGGGCCGAGCTGAGGCCTGTTTCCAGGGCAGGAAAGGACTTGGAGATGTGCCTTGTGCGCAGCCTTGGTAAGAGGCAGAGCCCAAGTCCCAGGCCCCTTTCTCAGGCTTCCTTCTGGAGGCTGAGTTTCTGGGGTGGAGGGAGTGGGGTGGGGGGAAGCAGCTTTTCATTCTCCAAAGCCCACCTTCCAACCTCTGTGGCTCTTTTCGGGGTGCCGAGGACACTGCAGTTCCTCAGAAATCCAACGTCTGGATTGAATTAATGAGCAAAACAAAGCAAGGACACAACAGATTTAATCCATGTCCTGGCTCAGGGCACTGAAAGTTAGACCCCTTTACGCTTTTAATTACTTAACCCAAGTGATGTGTAGTAGGCTCTGTGTGCAGCCCGAAAGCCCTCTCTGCTCCTCACGCTGCAGGTGGGTGCCCCTGGCTGGTACTGGGACTTGGCTCAAGGGAGAAGTGACAGTTTTGCTTCCATCAAGCCCTCATTGTGGGAGGAGGAGCTCAGATGTTTCTCTTTACCCTCCCAAGTGTTTCCCTGTGTCCACGGTTGCTGTTTGTTCCAGAGATGAGACCACCTCTGGGAGGGAGCAGGGAGGACAGATCCACCTCCTACCCCCCTCAGGGACACCTGTAGGAGGAGGAGGGAAGAGATGCATCCTCCACCCTGAATTCCTTAGAGCTCCCAGGAACTGAAATCCATGTCTCCCTCAAGGCCAGTGTGAGGATCTGAATAAACACAGGCTGTGAAGCCCTCCCAGAAACCATGTACCGCTTTATTTATTTATTTATTTATTTATTTATTTATTTATTTATTTTAATTTTTTAAAATTGGAGTTCAATTGAACTCCAACATTTAGCATAACACCCAGTGCTCATCCCATGCACTGCTTTAAATACTGATAATTGCTTGCAGGAGGAAATGGTTGCTTGGCCTAAGAGAAAATAGAAGGAGCTATAAAGAGTAATCAGACTCTCCTTGTAACGTTTAATAGTAATGACAAGAAGGGCAATGATAACGAGGGAGGCCAACCTGTCCTGGTTTTCCTGGGACTGTCCGATTTTATAACTAGAAGTCCTGTATTCAGAAAGCCCCTCAGCGCTGGTCACCCCAACATTAATGAGTGTCTTTGGGAAGGTGAATTCATCCAATAATGTAAAAACAACTATTAAACCTTGTAAGGTTTGTGACACTTTCTGAATAATGACTTAAAATATCTGATGAAACGCTTCATCCCAAAATGTTTCGGGGAAGGACTCTGGTGGCTGGTGCCCGGGTGACAACTGGGAAAGCTCAGTTGCTGTCCAACTCAGTGAAATCTCCTCTCTGGGCCAGCCTCCCCCTCGAGGGGTATCCTGAGACGTCAGGACCCACCAGAAACTCTGGCATCCCCATCACAGTCCTTGTTATCTGCAATGGGACCTGCCACTTCTTGTTTCCGGTCTGTCTCCCAGCAGCCCAGGGCAGTAGAAATGGCAGGACTGGTCAGTCCACTGTGCAGACCAGCAAACCAAGGTTCAGAGGGGTTAAGCCACTTCTTCAGCTCACATAGTGGTGACCCAGCCAGTAACGAAGACCAGGTCTGCCTCACCCCAGAGTCTGTGGGGTTTTTTCACTGTCATATGTACCATTTCTCTGAGTTGTTCCCTTCCTATGAAAAAAGCAAGATCTCAGGCATCGAGCCGGCCAACACCAGAATGCTGCCACTTAAGGGAGTCTTGGGAGCCCCTGGCTGAGCTGAATCCACGCATCTCCACACCCAGTCACCCTGGGATCTCAGGTTCCCCTGGGGGCATTCACCCATGCCTCCTGACTCTGGCCAGCAGAGCAGGGACGTTGGGCGGCATGCAGCAGAGGGAGAGTGGCTTTTGGAGAGAGATGGGGTGCAGCTGAAGAGACCCAAGGCACAGCACGATGGCCGTGGCTCATCATACTGTACCAAATGCCAGAAATTCACAGAGAGATTTCAGGTGTCCTCATCGCACTCGCAAAGAAGGAACTATGTGTTAAGCCGATGTGTTAGGTAGCTGGACTGTAGCTACCAAGTTGCTGCGCCTGTGCGTATCGGATCATTGCGCTGCACACATAAGTATATGCTAGTTCTTAGAGAAATGTCCTCGACTTTGAGCCTCTATTGCCTCATGTTGTAAAATGGGATTATGATAACCTTGCAAGGTAGCTGCAAGAATTGAATGGGATAAAATGTTTGGAAAACTTGGTGCACCCAGGGGGCAGGAGCACCTCATTTGTTGAGCCCCACGTGGTTCTAAGCACTTTGGTGGATGAAAAAATTTAATTCCAAGCAACCCCCCATCTGCAGAGGAGGGGTAGGCTGGCCCATGGGTCAGATGTAGGTCAGCATGAATGGGGCCGGGGTTGTGGAGGGCAGGAGCAGGAGCAGGGGCTGGGCAGGGTTAAAGGATTCAGTTTTTAATCTAAGTGCACCCCAGGTGGTGTTTAGGACATCTTTAGACTTACTGTTTACCTGAAACTCAAATTTAACTGATTGTGCCATATTTCTATTTGCTAAATCTGGTATCCATAGATCTGGGTGACCATCTCCAATACAGTCAGAGGTCTTGTGGCTCATCTGTGCCATTCCTGGGGCTCTAGGGGGTGCAAAGGGGTGCAGTGCAATGAGTTGGGAAGCCTTAAATGTGCTAAGCCGGGGCAACTCTGTAAAGGCAAGTGCACACCCTGCCCCGGGCATTGGGGTCATCTTTGGGTCTCCTGTGAGTTTGGTTCCTTTGGATTTTTCCCAAAGAGATCATCAGCAAATAGTTCCTTTTGCTTAAATCCCAGTTTCTCTAGCTTTCTACAGGCAGAGAGAATTATTTGCCAGACCTCATGTTTACCTGGCTCTTTGGCGGAGTTAATCATTCATCTGAATCCCTGTTTCATTTGCTTTCAGAGGCTAGTCAGATAATTTGCCTAGTTCTCCATTTTTTTTCTTCCAGTCTTTGTACTCCACAATTATTTTGAGAATGAATTAGGGAAGGCAGTGTTCTCTTTCATTATCTTATGATATGTTTTAGGGTAATGGTTCTCAAAGTGTGGTCCTCAGACCACTGGCATCAGCGTCACCATGAACTTGTTGGAGACTCTGGGTAGGGCCAACAATCTGTTTACAAAAGCATCTAGGGTGTGCAGAAGCTCAGCCAAGTTTGAGAACCCCTGGTTTGGGGAACCGCCTTGAATTAGGAAGCAGGAGAGCTCAGATCCTAGCTCCATCCCTCCCTGGCTGGGTGACCTTATGCAAATCACTCACTCTCCCTGACCCTTACTCTCTATCGAGGGCAGTGGTGGAACCTAGGATCCCAGAGGCCCGTGCAGCTCTGCTGTGTATCATGCTAGCCCATAAGGAAAGCAGTATACTGGAGGGGTCCCTGGGCACTGTGCCATGGCCGTGGGAGCAGTCCACCAGGTGGGGGCCCATGATGCCTCTTGTCCAGGGCCCTGCCCTGCCTGCTCCCTGCCACCCAGCCTTTGGGTCCCCAGCCAAGAACAAAATGACACGTGCTGCCAGTTGGCCTTGCAAGGGGAGGTGGCCCAGCGCCAGGCCCTGCTAATTGCTAATTTGCACTGAAACAGCAAACAAAACCCTGCATGTGAATGCCCTGGTTATTTGGCTGGTTCTCCCCCAGAATCCTTTAGTCACCACCCAGGGGCCAGCCCCCAAATCTGGAGCCATTCACCCCAGGATTCTAGGAGGCCAGGGGCACTCACCCGGCCCTGGGAAAAGCCAGCTTCTCCCTGCAGCTAATTGGGAAGAGGGAGGGGCTTGCCATCCCTGTTCTTTTTCTCTCCCATGTTTGTGCGTCACCATGAAGAAAAGAATATGATTCCTGTCTCATGGGCACAGAGCTTTTGAGAGAAAGCAGGGGAGAAGTGGAATGAGCGAGGCCTCCGCTTGCATGGCATTATAACCTCCAGACCCAGCCAGGTCCTTCAGCCCACTGAGACTCCCAGCTGCATCTGCATTTGCGGACATCTTGGTTCCTCTCCAGCATTTGGGACCCAGGTTGGATCACTTTAACCCCCAAAACTTCAAATCTCCCCTAGGCGTCTGTTCATTCCTGGCTTTTCCTTCTAGTGGTTCAATGCCTGTGTCCTTGCTCTCTGGCACCCTCACCTGAGGGATGCACACAGCTCAGCCTTCACCAAGTCGTAAGAAGAAAGAAACCACCTGCTCTGAGCATTACCAGTTTTGTGGGATTGACAGTAAATTGGCAGGAGTGGAGAGGGCTGTGGACTGAGGGGGCGCAGCCTACCCTCTGGCTGCCTCCACCCCCGCCTTGCCCTGCACAGCCTCCTGGGGGCTCTGAAGCCCTGGCACCAGCCCTCACAGGTGCTCCTAAGGCCTCCCTGACCCCGAGCAGGCTCATCAAGCCATTCTCCCAGCAAGCATGGCTGTCTTTCTCAGAGGAACCAGGTTTCCAGAGAGTGAACTTGGCCTCACCTTGTTACAAGTCATCAACGAAAATGGAGCCTGCCCTCTGGGAGTTTACATTTCAGTGGGAAGAGAAGGAAAAGCACACAAACAAGTAATTATAGAGTCAACATCCTTGGATTTGGAATGATTTCCTTAATCTGTGCTTTCTATTCCTGTGTGCTCCCTCTCTATGCCACTAGAATATAAGTTCCAAGAGGCAAGATTTTTATTTTTTAAAAGATTTAATTTATTATTAATTTATTTATTTATTTATTTATTTATTCATTCATTCATTCATTCATTCATTCATTCATGAAAGACACAGAGAAGCAGAGACATAGGCAGAGAGAGAACCAGGACCCCGGGATCATGTCCTGAGCCAAAGCAGATGCTCAACCACTGAGCTACCCAGGTGCCCCTAGGCGAGATTTTTTAAAACAACTTTATTGAGTACAGTTGACATGCAATGATCTGCATATAAAATGTTCTACTGGATAAATTTTGACAGATGTATGCCCTGGTGATGCCATCACCACAATCCAGGTAGCAGATGGTTTCCTTGTGTCCTTGATGGCGTCTCTGCTCTCTCCCATCTCCAGGCAACCACTAGTTGACTTGCTGTCAGTTATGGATTACATTGTGTTTTATGGATTTTTTTAAATATAATAAATGAAATTGTACAATAGGTATTATTTTATGTCTGGCTTCTTTTGCTTTGCAAAGTTATTTCAAGATTTGCCTATGTTTTTGCACTAAATCAAAGTTTGTTCCTTTTTATTGCTGGGTGTATTCCATTGTATGGACATACCACTATTTGCTGGTACATTCATCTATGGGTGGACATTTGGATTGTTCCAATCTTCTAACTGTAAAATAAAGTTGCTATAAACATTTGTATATAAGCCTTTGCATGGATGCTTATTTTCATTTATGATGGGCAAATATGTAAGAGTAGAATGACTGGATCATATGGTAGATTCATGTTTAACTTTTTTTTTTAAGATTTTATTTATTTATTCATAAGAGACACAGAGAGAGAGGCCAAAACATAGGCAGAGGGAGAAGCAGTCTCCCTGTGGGGAGCCTGATGTAGGACTTGATCCCAGGACCCTGGGATCACGCCCTGAGTCAAAGGCAGGCGCTCAACCACTGAGCCACCCAGGCGACCCTCATGTTTAACTTTAAACAAAAACTGCTAAACTAATTTCCAAAGTAATTGTAGCATTTTACATACCCACTGATACTGTATGAGCATTCCAGGCACTCTATTTCCTGGTCAAAAGTTGGTATTATTAGTCTTTTAAATTGTAGGCGCTTGAATGAGTGTGAAATGGTATCTCCTTATGGTTTGATTTGTACTTCATGATGACTAATGATGTTGAGCACCTTTTCATGTGCTTATTTCCATTCAAATATCTTCTTGAGTGAAGTGTATGTTTAGCCTATTTAAAAAATTAGGTTGTTTCTTTTCTTCTTATTGAGGCTTCAGAGTCTTTGTATGTTCTGGATATAAGTGCTTTATCAGATACATACATTGCAAAGATTTCTTCCCCCTTTCTGTGTTGTATGTCTCTTTATTCTTAATGATGTCATTTGAAGAGCATAAGTTTTATGTTTTGATTAAGCCCATTTTATAAATCTTTTCTTTTAAGGCTTATGCTTTTGGTATCACATCTAAAACTTTACCTGAATAGATCTTTTTTCAGTGTTTTCTTTCAGGTGATTTGTGACTGTAGGTATTACATTTAAGTCTATCATCCATTTTGGCTAATTATTGTGTGTGGTGCAAGGTAGAGATCAAAGTTCATTTGTTGTGTAAGATTTTCAATTGTTTCAGCACCCATTGTTGAAAAGACTATCTTGGCTTCACTGAATTGCCTTTGTACCTTTGTTGAAAATCAATTGACCATCTATGGATGCCTCTATTTCCAGGCTCTAGACTCTATTCCATTGGTTTATTTGCCCATCTTTACACAAATAATGCATTGCATGATTAATATGGGTTTCTAATGTCTTAAAGTCAAGTAGTGCAAGCCCTCCAGCTTTCTTCTTCTTTTTCAGATTTATTTTGGCTATTTTAGGTCTTTTGCATCTCTATATGAATTTTAGAATCAACTGGTCAACTTTTACAAAAGAAAATGCTGGGAATAAGTTGTAAAGGACTGAATTTATAGATCAATTTGGGGAAAACTGATATCAAACAATACAGTCTTTTGATCCATAAATAAAGTCTATGGAAACACGAACACAGTTTATCTATTTATTTATTTTAGGTGTTCTTTAATTTCTCTCAGTAGTGTTTATGGTTTTCAGTATACAGGCTTGCACACTTAAAATAAAGATTTATTTATGAGACAGAGAGAGAGAGAGAGAGAGAGAGAGAGAAAGAGAAAGAGAGACAGAGAGAGTTTGTATGTGTGCCTGAGTAGAGACAAGGGCTGAGGGGGAGAGAGAGGGAAAATCAGCCTCCACACTGAGCCAGCACAGGGCTCTATCCCACAATCCTGAGATCATGGGCTGAGATGAAACCAAGAGTCAGATGCTCCACCCAGGGGCAGCCAGGTTTTTACACTTTCATCAGACCATCTTGCATAAGTATTTATAGTTTTTGATGCTATCATGAATGGTACTTTTATTTCAAGTTCTTATTGTTAACAACTAATGTTTAGAAATATAATAGAATTTTGTATATTGATCTTGAAATTTACTTGATAAACTCACTTATTAGTTCTAGTATCTATAAAAATTGTTTTCATTCCATCAGATTTTCTACATAGAGGATCAGTGATCTATGAGCTAAGATCATTGTACTTCTTCCTCTCCTGTCTGGATATCATTTATTTCCTTTACTTGTCTTATTGCACTGGTTACAATCTCTAGCAAAATGTTGATTAGAAGGAAGATAAAACCAAACATATTTGTCTTGTTCTTGATCTAAGGAGGCTAATAGCATTGTATCTTTCACCATGAATTATAGCATTAGCTGTAGTTTTTCATTGATGTCCATTATCGCATTGAGGAAGTTCTCATACACTGAGTTTACTAAGCTTTTTAAAAATCAGAAATAGATGTTGGAATTTACAAAATATGTTTTCTGCTTTTATGATGATGCTGTGTGTTTTTCCTTATTTATTTTGTTAGAATTACATTGATTTTTAAAAATGTCAAATCAACCTTATATTCCTTGCAAAAGTATTTTTTGAATCTATGTTTATAAGGAATGTTAGTCTTCAGTTTTCTTTTTTTGGAGTGTCTTTGTCTAGTTTTGGTATTAGGATTATGCTGACTGCAGAGAATGGACTAGGAACATTCCCTCCTGTTCAATTTTCTGAAGGAGTTTATATAGAATTGATATTATTTATTTCTTACATGTTTGGTAGAATTCACCAGTGAGGCCCTTTAGGCATGGAATTTTCTTTGTGGGAAGAGTTTTTTTCAAGGTTTTATTTATTTATTTATTATTATTATTTTTTGAGAGAGAGAGATCAAGAGAAGGAGCATGAGGAGGAGAAGCAGGCACATCGCTGAGCAGGGAGTCTGATGTGGGGCTAGATCCCAAGACCCTGGAATCTTGACCTGAGCTAAAGGCAGGCTCTTAAGCAACAGCCACCCAACAGCCCTGTGGGAAGGTTTCTAAGTTACAGATTCAATTTCTTTAATAGATATAAGGCTATGCAAGCCATCTATTTATTTATAAGAGAGCTGATTAGCTTGTGTCTTTCAAGGAATATGTTCATTTTATCTAAGTTGTTGAATTCATTGGCATAAAGTTATTTATGATATTTACTTATTATCTTTTTTAATATCTGTAGAATCTGTAGTGATATTGCCTCTCTCATTTCTAATGCTGGTAATTTTTGTGTGTATTTATCTTTCATTGCTTGGTCCGTCTGGTTAGGAGTTTATCAACTTTTGTCTTTGAACTTCTCCAAGAACCAGCTTTCTATTTTTATTTCAGTTATTTCACTATGATCCTTATTATTTCCTTTCTTCTACCAACTTTGATTTTATTTATTCTCTTTTTTTCTAGCTTCTTAAGGTAGAAGTTAGGTGAGGTTATTGGTTTGAGAACTCATTCTTTTTCAATATAGACATTTTGTGCTTAATATTGCTTCAGTATTGTTGCAGAACTTTTGCTATGTTGTGCTTTCATTTTTATTCAGTTCAAAATATTTAAAATTTCTCTTTTGATTTCTTCTTCTCCCCTTGTGTATCTTAGCAGTGCATTACTCAGTCCCCAAATATTTGAGGATTTTTCAGATATCTTTCTGTTATTGATTCCTAATTTAATTTTGTTATGATCAGAGAACATACTTTATGTGTTGTAAATGTTTTTAAATTTATTGAAACTTAACTTATGGCCAAAATTTGGATTACCTTGGTAAATGTTTTATGTGTACTTAAAAATAATATGTGTTCTGCTGTTATTAAATAGAATGTTCTCTAAAAGTCAACGGAGTTAAGCTGGGTGGTAGCGTGGTTCAGGTAATATGAATTTTCTGCTTACTTTTTCTATCAATCGTGGAGACAGAGATCCAACTGTAGTTGTTGAATTTCTGTATTTGGTCTTTCAGTTTTGTCAATTTTTGCTTAATGTGTTATGAAACTCTGTTATTATGAGTGCATACATGCTTAGAATTATTATGTTCTCTTGATAAATTGACTCCTTTATCATTATGAAATCACTCTTTGTTCTTGGTAATATTCTTTACTCTGAAATTTACTTTGTCTGATATTAATATAGTCATTCCAGCTTTCTTTTGATTAGTGTTGACATGGTATATCTTTTCCTCTTTCCTTTTTAAACATTTTTTACTTTTAACCCTATTGGTGTCTTTATATTTAGAGGTTTGTTTTATTGGAACAGGAGTTAGGTTTCTTCTGTTTTGGTGGCAGCATAAAGTTAGATCTTACTTTTATTTTTCTGTTTGGACAAATTGTGTCTCTTAACTGATGTATTTAGAGCATTTGACATTTCATTTGTTTGTTGATATTATTGGTTTTAACTAACTCGCTATTTATTTATTTTTTTAATTTTAATTTTTATTTTTTTGAGAGAGAGAGAGAGCAAGAACACACAAGCAGGGGTGGGGGCAGAGGGAGAGAGAGAGAGAATATTCTGAGGCTGAATGTGAAGCCTGATGTGGCTCTTGATCTCATGACCCTGAGATCATGACCTGAGCTGAAATCTAGAGTCAGACACTTAACCAACTGAGCCCCCCAGGCACCTCTTAACTTGCTATTTATTTTCTCCGCAGCCGGGTGGCTCAGTGGTTTAGCGCCACCTTCAGCCCAGGGCCTGATCCTGGAGACCTGGGATCGAGTCCCAAGTAGGGTTCCTGCATGGAGCCTGCTTCTCCCTCTGCCTGTGTCTCTGCTTCTCTCTCTCTCTCTCTCTCTCTCTCTCTCTCTCTCTCTGTCTCTCATGAATAAATAAAATCTTTTTAAAAAACTTACTATTTATTTTCTATTTGTCCCATTTATTCATACTTCTTATTGTCTTCTCTTTCTGCTTGTTTTAGACTGAAGAGTGTTTTTAATAATTCATTTAATCTCTTGTTGACTTATTAGGTATAATTCTTTGGAGGCATGTGCATCTTGCTGCACTGTCTTCCTTATTTCTAACTAGTAGTCTACCATCCTTATTTTGTGTCTTTTGTGCATGACTTGTGTTCTTACCTCTAGCTGCTTTTTTAAAAAAAGATTTTTATTTATTTATTTATGAGATACACACACACACACACACAAGAGAGAGAGAGAGAGAGAGAGAGAGAGAGAGAGGCAGAGACATAAGCAGAGGGAAAAGCAGGCTCCATGCAGGGATATATATATCAGTCCTGGTTACACTTTTTTTCCTTCTCTTTGGACCATGATAAACTTCAGAGTAGTGACTTCGGGAGCAGGGTAACTTAGAGTGAAGAGACATTTACGTGGAGAAGTTAATTTGCATGTATGAGACAGGAACGTGTCTTCTAGGTATGTGACAGGCTTACTTTAAACCATTTAACTTATGCTCTGAAGTAACTGTAATTTCATGTTGGTAGTATAGAAAATTATGATGAATAGCTTTATTTTTTTATTTTTATAAATTAATTTTTATTGGTGTTCAATTTACCAACATACAGAATAACACCCAGTGCTCATCCCGTCAAGTGTCCCCCTCCGTGCCCGTCACCCATTCACCCCCACCCCCCGCCCTCCTCCCCTTCCACCACCCCTAGTTCATTTCCCAGAGTTAGAAGTCTTTATGTTCTGTGTCCCTTTCTGATATCTCCCACACATTTCTTCTCCCTTCCCTTATGTTCCCCTTCACTATTATTCATATTCCCCAAATGAGTGAGAACATACACGTGTCCTTCTCCGATTGACTTACTTCACTCAGCATAATACCCTCCAGTTCCATCCACGTTGAAGCAAATGGTGGGTATTTGTTGTTTCTAATGGCTGAGTAATATTCCATTGTATACATAAACCACATCTTTATCCATTCATCTTTCGATGGGCACCGAGGCTCCTTCCACAGTTTGGCTATCGTGGACATGGCTGCTAGAAACATCGGGGTGCAGGTGCCCCGGCGTTTCATTGCATCTGAATCTTCGGGGTAAATCCCTAACAGTGCAATTGCTGGGTCGTGATGAATAGCTTTAATTGTATGTTTAAAAGTCATGTTCACAAGCTTAAATCTGGAATCAGAATTAAGCAATTGAAATGTGTGAACAGTGTATGTTCTCATTCATTTGGGGAATATAAATAATAGTGAAAGGGAATATAAGGGAAGGGAGAAGAAATGTGTGGGAAATATCAGAAGGGACACAGAACATAAAGACTCCTAACTCTGGGAAACGAACTAGGGGTGGTGGAAGGGGAGGAGGGCGGGGGGTGGGGGTGAATGGGTGACGGGCACTGAGGGGGACACTTGACGGGATGAGCACTGGGTGTTATTCTGTATGTTGGTAAATTGAACACCAATAAAAAATTAATTTATTAAAAAAATAGAGAAAAAAATAAAGAAATTATCTTTCCTTCAAAAAAAAAAAAGAAACGTATGAATGTCTCCTTAATATACTGATTACAAAGCAAAAAAAAAAAAGAATTTCTCAGAAGTGATGTAAGACACACTCAGGTCCAGGAAACACAAGAGATTATAGGTAAGATAATACATTGAAAAGAGAAAGAAAGAAACTTCTGTTTCTAGGCACATTATAATGAAATTGCAGAATATAGAAAGGGAAATAGAGAAAAGAGTGGGGAAGAAGGGAAAAGAGGAGAGATCCTAAATCATCAAGAGAAAAAGGACAAGTTATTTATGAAGGAATGAAATCTAGACTGATAACAGACTTCTGAACAGCAACAAGAGACAAGATAAGACAAAACAACAGCACACCCCCAGCTCCACCTTCTTTAGTTGCCTGTTCTCCTCCTTTGTCATATAATTCCCTTTTCTTTGCATCAGAGAGCACTTCATAAGCTTGAGAAATCTGTTTACTTCTCTCCTTCATTTGGATTCTTATCAGGGTGGTACTTCAAGGCCAGTTTTCTGTAAGCCTTTTTCAGTTCCTCCTGGGTAGCATTGGTTTGACCCCCAAAACATCATAGTAAGTGGTTTCTTTCACCATTTTCTACAGTGAGAGGGCTGAAGCCGGTGTGGGGGAGCGGGAAGGAGCGCGTTGCTGGGCGCAGCTCGGAAAGCCGCAGCTCCTCTGAGTCTCACCGAGCGTTCTGGAAAGTTCCCAATTCTGAGAAATTCTTATTCATTTTATTACAAAACACTTATTCTACTTCATATATAATATTTGTTATAAGTATTTCCTCTTCTGTTTCCTATCTTCTCCTTCTCTTATTTATGTTCATTACCCTCTATTTCATCTCTTTGTACCATTGTGCTATATTTTGCACAATGTATTTAGATCTACTAGTTTACCAGTTTTCTTGTCAGCTGTTTATAGCTTTCTTTCGTACATGTCTAGTGAGGGTATTTTTTACATTTATTTTTAAATTTAAAATTATTGTTTAAAATAATTTTCAAATACACGGAAAAGTTGAAAGAATTTTACAGTGAACAGCCCATTCTCACTACCGCTATTAACACCTTACTACTATTGCTTATCACATACACATCCATGTATCCATACCTCTTTCCAACCATAAATCCATCTGAATTTGTTGATGCATTTCAAAGTAAATTACAGATACCTGTACTCTTTCCATAAATATACTAGTGGGCATAACAGTGCTTAAAATTAAACACTGATTTTTTTACTTTCTTTTGGTATAACATATACATACAATAAAATGAACAAATCTCAAGTGTCACTCACTGAGTTTTGACCAATGCATATACCTGTGTAACTCAAAACCTTCTCAAGCTATAGAACATTACCTCAAAACATTTCCTCATGCTCCTTCCCAATGACCCCACACCTCCAAAGTCAACCTGTTTTCTTCTATCATAGATTAATTTGCATGTTCTAGAATGTCATCTAAATGGATTCCTACACTATGTATAGTGTATAAGGCTTTTGTATAAGGCTTTTGTATAAGGCTTTTGTATAAGGCTTCTTTCACTCACATAATATTTTGGAGATCACCCATAGTTAGTGGGGGTATTGGTAATTCTTTTTTTAAAAAATTACTGAGTACTGTAGCATTGTGTGAATATCTTGTTCACCTGTTTTCCCATTAGTGGACCCATGGACTGTTTAAGTTTTGGTCATTATGAATAAAGCCTCTATAAACAATCATGAGCATATGTTGCCATTTTTATTATTTTATGTTAAAGTTGTGACATTGATTGAGAAAGAGTAGACCTGTAAGAATTGGGATATGGACATTTGGTTGTCCAATGACAACCTTGAACCTCTAAATTTTGCCAAGCCTCTTTCGCAGGTGGAAGCAGCCCTTCCTTACCTATCTAGAGGTCTACCTCTTATTGCTTGTTACTCCAGTGAGGTTTCCCATGGTAGTTGCCAATCAAAGGGCTGCTGATCCTTCTCAAGACTCCCTCCAACTACATCTCATTGCTTTTAAGTCTATAACCACACTCAAATCCTGGCATTACTCAGCATTACTCAGGGTCTCATGCAAAGTGTGGTCAGAGTAACAGTACCATACATAATAAATAAATTACAGGGTTCTACCAATTTATTTAGGAGAATCAAAAGTTACCATATATGTTTTATTAAAGATTCTGTGTAAATATGGTATTAAGAGAATTTGGTGTTCTACAGTGGCAGTCTTTTAGCTCCAATTAAATGTGTAGGTAAATAAATTGATTTACATTTGTGGTTTTAAGTAGAAATCTCATAAGTCATATATATATTATAAGTTAATTGTTTTTATAAATTTACTTTATTTGATTTATAAGAATTACTTCAGAAGCACCTGGGTGACTAAGTTAAGTGTTTGACTCTTGATTTCACTCAGGTCATGATCTAAGGGTCTTGGGATTGAGCCACACATCAGGCTCCACACTCAGCAGGAAATCTGCTTGGGGATTCTCTCTCTCTCTTTCTCCCTCTGCTCCCTGCCTTCTAAAATAAATGAAAAAAAGTTTTTAAAAAAGAATTACTTAAGTACCAAGAAAGTTTTTCAGACCTTTGAAAGACTTAAAAATCAAGTGTAAGCAATTTATAAATGTAATTCAAACTTTCTGAAGATGTTTAATTATGTAATATCATCAATGGGACCAAGTATTACTTCTAGATCTCTTATTAGTGATAGTTTAAATTTGTTGGGCATACAAAAAGCTTTGTAAACTCTGGCAAAAAGTGCTGGTGGCATTTTAAGATCTGTTTCTCTTCCTCCCTGGTGGATGTTACCTGTCCCAGCCCCTTGCAGTTAGGAGGTGGCCAAAGTCATTGAGTTCTCACTGAATGGACTTGAGCAAAAGTGATATGTGCCATTCCCAGTATTGGTCCTTGAAAACCTCTTTTGGGCCTTCATTATTTCCCTTTTCACAGACTGGAATGGAAATGATGATGAATGCAACTTTGCAAGCCACTGGTTGGAGGGACTAAACTTTGGTCACCTGGTCTCTGAATGAAAATATGGGACACTTCCAGGCCCGCCTCTTACTCATGTTGTCCTAGCACTGCCATGGCCTGCTACATAAGCAAGAAATATACTCTTGTTGTGTTGGGCCAGTCCATGTTGAGGCTATCTGTTGCCTAGCCTATGTCAAAGTCTAAGAAAAGATTAGGTGTAAGAATTTGTAAATTTATTTATTTATTCATTTTAATTTAAATTCAATTAGCCAGCATATAGTACATTGTTTGTTTCAGATGTTCAGTATTTCATTAGTTGAATATAACACCACTGCTCAGCATATCACGTGCCCTCCTTTTTAAAAATTTATTCTTTTACATGCCCTCCTTAAATGCCCATCACCCAATTACTCCATCCCCCACCCACCTCCCCTCCAGCAACCCTCAGTTTGTTTCCTAGAGTTGAGAGTCTCTCTCATGATTTGTCTCTGTTTCTGATTTCTTTCCATTCTGTCTTCCCTCCTTTCCTCTATGATCCTCTGCATTGTTTCTTATATGCCACATATGAGTGAAATCATAAAATTATCTTTCTCTGATTGACTTATTTCACTCAGCATAATACCCTCCAGTTCCATCCACTTCAATGTAAATGGTAAGTCATCCTTTCTGATGACTGGGTAATATTCCACTTTCTATATACACCCCATCTTCTTTATCCATTCATCTGTGGAAGGACAGTTCAGCTCTTTCCACAGTTCGGCTATTGTGGAAATTGCTGCTATGTACATTGTGGTACACGTGCCCCTTTGGATCATTGCATTTGTATCTTTGGGGTAAATACTCAGTAGTGCAATTGCTGTGTTGTAGGGTAGCTCTATTTTTAACCTTTTGAGGAACCTCCATCCTGTTTTCCAGAGGGGCTGCACCAGGTTGCATTCCCACCAACAGTATAAGGGGGTTCCCTTTTCTCTGCACCCTCACAAACATCTGTTGTTTCCTGAGTTGTTAATTTTAGCCATTCTGACTGGTGTGAGGTGGTATCTCATTGTAGTTTTGACTTATATTTCCCCAGTGCTCGGTGATGTTGAGCATTTTTTCATGTGTCTGTTGGCCATGTGTAGGTCCTTGGAGAAATGTCTGTTTACATTTTCTGCTATTTCTTGACTGGATTGTTTGTTTTTTGGGAGGTGTTGAGTTTGATAAGCTCTTTCTGTATCTTTGGATACTAGCCTTTATCTGATATGTCATTTGCAAATATCTTCTCCCATTCTGTAGATGAAAGCCCACAGCGAATATCATTCTCAATGGAGGAAAAGCTGAGAGCTTTTCCCTAAGGTCAGGAACATGACAGAGATGTTCACTCTCACCACTATTGTTCAACAGAGTACTAGAAATCCTAGCCTCAGAAATCAGACAATGAAAAGAAATAAAAGGCATTTAAATTGGCAAAGAAGGAGTCAAAACTCTTGCTTTTTGCACATGACTTGATACTTTACATGGAAAGCCCAAAGACTCCACCCAGAATTGTTCAAACTCATGCAGGAATTCAGCAATGTGGCAGGATATAAAATCAATGCACAGAAATCAGTTTTATTTCTGTACACTAAAAATGAGACAGAAGAAAGATAAATTAAGGAATCATCCCATTTACAATTACATCCAAACCATAAAATACCTGGGAATAAACCTAATCAAAGAGAAAAAGGATCTGTACTCTAAAAACTACAGAACACTTATGAAAGAAATTGAGGAAAACATAAAGAAATGGAAAAACATTCCATGCTTGTGAACTGGAAGAATAAATATTGTTAAAATGTCTATTCTACCTAGAGCAATCTACACATTCAATGCAATCTCTATCAAAACACCATCAACATTTTTCACAGAGCTGGAACGAATAATCCTAAAATTTGTATGGAACCAGAAAAGACTCTGAATAGCCAGAGGAACGTTGAAAAAGAAAGCCAAAGCTGGTAGCGTCATAATGCCAGACTTCAAGGATTTGTAACTTTAATATATTGAAAATAAACTCTGTAAAAAAAAAGTAGATTTCTGAATAGACTTTTCTTACACAGGAATCCCCCTTTGTAAAGTTTCACATTGGGAGGGATTTTCAGTTGAGGGTTCATAGCTAACAGACATCTGTTGGAGAATTCATCCTTCTTCTCCCTTCTCTGTTCTCCTTTTCCTCCTGTGATGACTCTAAACATTACTATAAGGGAGTTCTCAGATGAAGAATAATGTTGAGGGGTATCTGGACCGCTCATCAGGTAAGTGTCTAACTCTTGATCTCCACTCAGGTTTTGATCTCAGGTTGTGAGTTCAAGTCCCATGTTGGGCTTCATGCTGGGTGTAGAATCCCTTCAAAATAAAAAATCAAAGGGCACCTGGATGGCTCAGTGGTTGAGCGTCTGCCTTTAGCTCAGGGCGTGATCCTGGGATTCTGGGATCAAATCCCCCATTGGGCTCCACTCAGGAAACCTGCTTCTCCGTCTGCCTATGTCTCTGCCTCTCTCTGTGTCTCTCATGAATGAATAAATAAAATCTTAAAAAGCATAAAGTTGAACACGACTTTATTTTTTTTTTAAGATTTTATTTATTTATTCGTGATAGTCACAGAGAGAGAGAGGGGGGTGGGCAGGGACATAGGCAGAGGGAGAAGCAGGCTCCATGCAGGGAGCTCGATGTGGGATTCGATCCCGGTTCTCCAGGATCGCACCCTGGGCCAAAGGCAGGCGCTAAACCACTGCGCCACCCAGGGATCCCTGAACACAACTTTCAAATAAGCTATTTTTCCAGTTTTATTGGAAATAAATATGTATACATATATACAGGAAGTAAATATAATTGCCACATAACATTTTGTAAGGTTAAGGTATACAACACATTGAGTTGATACACATATATTAAAACATGCTTATCACCACAGTGTTAGCCAACATCTCTATCTTGTCCCATAATTACCATTTCTGTTATTGTGTTGAGAACATTCAAGATTTATTCTCTTAGCAACTTTCAAGTATATAATACAGCTTATGTTTTAGCTATAATTGCTATGCTGTACCTTGAATCCCCAGAACTTATTAATCTTATAGCTGGAAGTTTGTACCCTTTGATCAACATCTCCCCATTTTTCCTCCCCTTCCTGGCATCTCCCCATTTTTCCTCCCCTTCCTGGCAACTACTACTCTACTCTCTGAAATAACTGGGTTTTGATTCTTAAAAGCAATATACAATCAAAGAAAATTTGGAAAATACAGAAATGCAAGAAATGCAATAAAAATATGGTAGAAAGGCAATCACTGCTAATATTCCAATACTTGTTTTTTGAAGCTTATGATTCATTTTGTGTATCATGTTGCATACAAGAGCTTGTTCATTTGGGATTCAGGGAGCTTACACTTGAAAAGTAACTCAGGAGTCAGACAGATCTGTTTTATTTATTTATTTATTTATTTATTTATTATTATTTATTATTTATTTAATAAATTAATTTTATTGGTGTTCAGTTTACCAACATACAGAATAACACCCAGTGCTCATCCCGTCAAGTGTCCCCCTCAGTGCCCGTCACCCATTCACCCCCACCCCCCGCCCTCCTCCCCCTCCAACACCCCTAGTTCTTCACTCAGCATAATACCCTCCAGTTCCATCCACGTTGAAGCAAATGGTGGGTATTTGTCGTTTCTAATGGCTGAGTAATATTCCATTGTATACATAGACCACATCTTCTTTATCCATTCATCTTTCGATGGGCACCGAGGCTCCTTCCACAGTTTGGCTATTGTGGACATGGCTGCTAGAAACATCGGGGTGCAGGTGTCCCGGCGTTTCATTGCATCTGAATCTTTGGGGTAAATCCCTAACAGTGCAATTGCTGGGTCGTAGGGCAGGTCTATTTTTAATTCTTTGAGGAACCTCCACACAGAGGTTTCCTTTCCAGAGTGGCTGTTTTGTTGCTGGTGGGGGAAGTGAGCTTGACTCTGCCACCATAAGGAGGCTTGCTGCAGCCTGGGGGATGGGGGAGGGTTGTACTTTACCTGCATCGTGGACACTCACCTGGGCAGCTGCAAGGGGAATCCCTGCCTTGTACCCCTTCCAACCTTCACGAGTGAAAGAGACAATGAAGCTACATGAATAGTAGCTTTGAATGTTAACACACTCGTTTGAGAAAAGAGGATGATAAGGTAGATCTGATTCTCACTGTAATGAAGAGTCAGACTCTATTCTTTTGATGTTTGCTGACAGCTTTGAAGCCTCAATTCTCTCTGTTCCTCTTATCTGGACAAGTTGATAAGAGACCTTGGGTGCTCTTTTCTGTGGCAGTGATGGGAGATTCAAACTCCTCAAATCTGTGCCCATGGTATGTGCAGACCCTCCCTTCTAACCACAATAAAGTCCTAGAGCCAGGCCCCTTTCCTTGCTCTCTTGAGCCTATTTTGGAACGGATCTCCCTAGAGACATCAATTATGTAAGCAATAAATCCTGGATGGCTCAGCCAGTGAAGCAACTGCCTTCAGCTCAGGTCATGATCCTGCGGCCCTGGGATCAAGTCCTGCATTGGGCTCCTGCTCAGTGGAGAGCCTGCTTCTCCCTCTCCCTCTGCTGATCCCCCTGCTTGTGCTCTCTTTCTCTCAAATAAATAAATAAAATCTTCAAAAAAAATAAATCCTGTTATATCCTTTCAGTGTGACATCAGTCTCAACATTTGAACATGTTGGGTGAGGGGGTCCATCTGCCTTTGCAGGCTGACCATCATCATATTATTATTTCACCAGAGAAGGCATTTCTTCTTCTTCTTTTTTTAAAGACTGTTATTTTTTATATATTTATTTATTTATGATAGACATAGAGAGAGAGAGGCAGAGACACAGGAGGAGGCAGAAGCAGGCTCCATGCCGGGAGCCCAACGCGGGACTCGATCCCGGGACTTCAGGATTGCGCCCTGGGCCAAAGGCAGGCGCTAAACCGCTGAGCCACCCAGGGATCCCCAGAGAAGGCATTTCTATGTATGCAGGTTATGTGTGCATGTGTGTTATGTATGTGTGTGCATGTTATATAGGTGTACATATTTTATGCATGCATATGTGCAATTCATGATACGCAGTTACCTGTGTATTTAGCATATGCATATGTTATGTGTGCATGTTTATGTGTGATATATGTATATGTACAGGTGTATGTGTGTTTATATGTTATGTATGTGTGTGTGTTTGTATGGCTGTGTATTCAATTTTCTGGCACTGCTGTCAATAAGGCCATACATTAAGACTTCCCTGGACTTGGCCTTATTCCCTTAGGACAATTTGTTAGAAGAGGGGTTTCTGGAGAAAAGGGCATGATCATCTTAAGGCTCCTGAGACCTATCACTGGATAGCTTTTCAAAACATTGAGCCAGTTCTCAAAGTAGTGGACTCATGGCTAGCATGAAGATACAGCGGAAGACCTCCAACTGCAGGGAGTTTCATGGGCCATGGTTGCTCTTGTCTGAAGTTCATCAGCATGTCTGGGAGACAATGAACTTTCCCCACAGCTGACTTTGGCTTGAAGACACGTCAGTGGCCTTGCAGCACCCTCCTGAGACTGCACAGCCTGTCTATCCATGCATTTCCACAATCCGCCTTCCTGCTCTCCTTCGCAGTCTGTTGCAGTGTAGTCAGACCACTGTCCTGGGCCTCCTGGCTCTTCGGACAGGTGGTTCTCCTACAGTGTCTTCCCACAGTTGACTTTGTCTTGGCATCTGCTTCTTGGAAGATTTGGACCAACACTCAGAGAGGAGTGGACAAAGCAGCAGCTCTGGGGTCTGAGATAACTCCAGTGCCAGCTCTGCCCCTCATTAGTTGCAGGAATACGGGCTGGTGACCTTCCCTCTTTGAAGCTCAGTTTTGATATGTACTTCACAATCAGGATTTATGATATGTACTTTACAATGCTGCTGTGAAAGCCTGTATGTGAAAAGCACAGACATGGCCACTTCCTTTTCTTCAAAAGTAGCAAAATGTTTGGTCTACTCAAGCATATGCAAAAGTCTGCACAATGACAAAGGCACTCAGAAGCGCAGAACATGAGCTGTCATTTCCAGGCACCTCCATACGGGAACTTTGGAATGCCACCCTCCAAGCATCAACCTTGGGCCAAGCTTCAGTGACTCACAGGAGCTCGTGCCAGACCCTGCCCAGGGAGGCTCTTCTGTGTGAGTCAGGGATACACATCTCAGCTCAGGGCCTTTTGGCTCAGAGCTTGTCACCTGACCTGGGTGAGGTTTCTAGGAGAGATTGGAGAAAAATCTCCATAACTATGAGATTCAACAAGTCCCTGAAACTAAAGGAGCATGACAGAGTTAACACAATCTGTCCCAGAACCAAGGCGGGGAATGGCCCAGAAGACTTATTCCTCCCATTCTCATGCTGTGTGACTTTTGGCAAGTCACTCTCTGAGCTTCAATTGTTAAAATCTGTGGCATGGCAAGTATTCGTCACTACTTATTCCCTGTTGATCATTTTCTTATTTTAAAGAAGTCCTGGAATTTGATCAAGGGCAAAGAAAGTATTTATCATGCTTGATTTTTTTTTCTTCTTAGCTGGTGAGCATCTGAGTAAGAGTACAATGCCAATGAGCAGAAGGCACCAATGTTTCTTGAGCGCTTGCAATGTGCCAGGAGCTGCAGAGCTCAGCCCATCCCATCCTCGCTATAGTCCCGTGAGACAGCCGCGTACATCGTCCCCCTGGTTTACGAGGAAGACACAGGGCTTCTTAGAGAAGGGAAGTCAACAGACCTGCTACAGTTGGATGTTGGAGTCTCCCAAATTCATATGGTAACCCCTAATTCCCAGTGCAATGGTATCAAGAGGCAGTGCCTTTGGGAGGTGATGAGGGTGCAGCCCCCTGTGATAGAATTAGTGCCCTTATACCAGAGACGCCAGAGAGCTTACTTCTCCCTCTCCCTTGTCAGGGTACATGGGGTGAAGTGAGTCCCTATCAGAACCTGACATGATGGTACCTTGTGCTGGGACATCTGGTCTCCAGCTCTGGGAGAAGTAAATGCCTGTTGTTTCAGCACCTGGTCTGGGGATCTGTTCCAGCAGCCTGAGGCAACTACCAGGCCCAAGTTTCAGTCCTTCCTTGGTTTTCTTCAGTGGGCGCTGGGCTTCCTGCCCCGACCAACGGTGCCTATGACCTGATTCGGCTCTGGGCACTGGTGTGGGGTCAGCACTGAGGATGAGTCCCTCCCTATTTTTTTAAAGATTTTATTTAAATTTAAGTTAGTTAACCTCTAGTGTATTACTACTTTCAGGCATAGAGGTTAGTGGTTTATCAGTTGCATATAAACCCGGTGCTCATTACATCACATGCCCTCCTTAATGCCTGTCACCCAGTTATCCCATCTCCCACCCACCTCTCCTCCAGCAACCCTCAATTTGTTTCCTATGGTTAAAAATCTCTTATGGTTTGCCTCTCTCTCTCTCTCTCTTTTTAAATTCAATTTGCCAGCCTATAACATCCAATGCTTATCTCGTCAAGAGCCCTCCTTAATGCCTATCACCCAGTTACCCCATCCCCTCACTCTCCTCCGCTTTATAAACCCCCAGTTTGTTTCCCAGAGTTAAGAGTCTCTCATGATTTGTCTTCCTCTCTAATTTTTTCCCACTCTGTTTCCCCCCTTCCCTTATGGTCTCTTGCACTATTTCTTATATTCCACATATGAGTGAAACCATACGATAACTGTCTTTCTCCAACTGACTTATTTCACTCAGCATAATACCCTCCAGTTCTATCCATGTCACTGTAAATGGTAGGTATTCATGCATTTTGATGGCTGAGTAACATTCCTTTGTGTGTGTGTGTGTGTGTATCCCATCTTTTTTAAATAAATTTATTTTTTATTGGTGTTCAATTTGCCAACATATAGAATAACACCCAGTGCTCATCCCATCAAGTGCCCACCTCAGTGCCCACCACCCAGTCACCCCCACCCCCTGCCCACCTCCCCTTTCACCACCTCTAGTTTGTTTCCCAGAGTTAGGAGTCTTTCATGTTCTATCTCCCTTTCTGATATTTCCCACTCATTTTTTCTCCTTTCCCCTTTATTCCCTTTCACTGCTTTTTATATTTCCCAAATGAATGAGACCATATAATGTTTGTCCTTCTCCGATTGACTTACTTCACTCAGCATAATACCCTCCAGTTCCATCCACATAGAAGCAAATGGTGGGTATTTGTTGTTTCTAATGGCTGAGTAATATTCCATTGTGTACATAGACCACAGCTTCTTTATCCGTTCAACTGTTGAAGAATATCTTGGTTCCTTCCACAGTTTGGCTATTGGGGACGTTGCTGCTAGGAACATTGGGTACAAGTGTCCTATTGTTTCACTATATCTGTACCTTTGAGGTATATACCCAGCAGTGCATTTCTGGGTTGTACGATAGCTCTATTTTTAACTTCTTGAGGAACCTTCATAGTGTTTTCCATAGTGGCTGCACCAGGTTGCATTCCCACCAACAGTGTAAGAGAGTTCCCCCTTCTCCACATCCTTGCCAACATTTGTTGTTTCCTATCTTGTTAATTTTAACCATTCTCACCAGTGTAAAGTGGTATCTCATTGTGTTTTTGATTTGTATTTCCCTGATGGCAAGTGATGTGCAGCATTTTTTCAGGCTTGCTGGCCATGTGTAGGTCTTTTTTTGGAGAAATGTATGTTCATGTCTTCTGCTATTTCTTCACTGGATTATTTTTTGGGTGTTGAGTTTGATAAGATCTCTTTTTTTCAAGATTTTATTTATTTATTCATGAAAGATACAGAGAGAGCAGCAGAGACATAGAGGGAGAAGCAGCCTCCTTGAGGGGAGCCCGATGTGGGACTCGATCCCGGAACTCAAGGATTACACCCCAAGCTGAAGGCTGATGCTCAACCACTGAGCCACCCAGGTGCCCCTGATAAGTTTTTTTTTTAATATATCTTTGGATACTAGCCCTTTATCTGATATGTCATTTGCAAATATCTTCTCCCATTCTGTAAGTTGCCTTTCACCTCTCTGTCTTTATTTCATTTTTCCTTCCCTTCCCCTATGTTCATCTGTTTTGTTTCTTAAATTCCACATATGAGTAAAATCCTATAATAATTGCCTTTCTCTGATTGATTTATTTTACTTAGCATAATATCTTCTGGTTCCATCTACGTTGTTACAAATGGCAATATTTCATTCTTTTATGGCTGAGTAATATCCCACTATATATATAATGGAATACATAATGGAATATATAATGGAATATATATGTATATGGAATATTCCATATATATATATACATACTATATTTTCTTTATCCGTTCATCTGTGGATGGGCATCTGGGCTCTTTCCATATTTTGGCTATTGTAGATATTGCTGCTATAAACATTGGGGTGCATGTTCCCCTTCAAATCACTATGTTAGGATCCTTTGGATAAATATCTAGCAATTACTGGGTTGTAGGGTGGTGCTACTTTAACTTTTTGAGGAACTTCCATACTGTTTTCCAGAGGGGCTGCACCAGTTTACGTTCCTACCAACAGTGTAAGAGGGTTCTCCTTTCGGGATGCCTGGGTGGCTCAGCAGTTGAGCATCTGCCGTGGGCTCAGGATGTGATCCTGGAGTTCCAGGATCAAGTCTCGCTTCAGGCTCCTGTGTGGAGCCTGCTTCTCCTCCCTCTGCCTATGTCTCTGCCTTTCTCTCTGTGTTGCTCATGAATAAATAAATAAAAATCTTTTTTTTTTAAAGAAGGTTCCCCTTTCTCCACATCCTTGCCAACATCTGTCATTTCCTAAGTTGTTCATTTTAGCCATTCTTACTGTTGTAAGATAGTATCTCATTGTGGCTTTGATTTGTATTTCCCTGATGCCAGTGATGTGGAGCATTTTTTTTTTTATGTGTCTGTTAGCCATTTGTATGTCTTCTTTGGAAAAATGTCTGTTTATGTCTCCTTCCCATTTCTTGACTGGATTTTTGTTTTGTTTTGTTTTTGTGGTGTTGAGTTCTTTATAGATTTTGGATACTAGCCCTTTATCTGTTATGTCATTTGCAAATATCTTCTCCCATTCTGTAGGTTGTCTTTTATTTTTGTTGACTGTTTCCTTTGCTGTGCAGAAGCTTTTTATCTTGATGAAGTCTCAATAGTTCGTTTTTGCTTTTGTTTCCCTTGCCTTTGGAGACACGTCTAGAAAGAAGTTGCTGTGGTCTAGGTCACAAAGATTGCTGCCTGTGTTCTCCTCTAGGGTTTTGATGGATTCCTTTCTCACATTTAGGTCTGTCATCCTTAATTGAAAAAGCTTAGACATGCTAAAAGTACTGATAACAAGCACCCATGCGCGCAGTAGTTTTAAATGCTAACATCTTACCCTATCTGTGTAGATTTTATTGTTGAAAGAAATGCAACACTCCAGATACAACTGGGATGTTAACCCACCCTTACAGCCCAGGAGAAAGCCATTTCCTCACATGAGGGGGAACGTTCCACTCAAGTTTTTTATATTGTTACAGTGCATGCATGAACTCCTATGTGATAGTGAGTGTTGTTCTGAGGGCTTCAGATTTTATGGAACTGGTTTCATGCTGCATGTACCGTGGTGCAGTGTGGTTTTGTTCCTGCTCAGCCTTGTTCTTGAGCCCTACCCTCATTACTCCAAAAAGATCCTGTCTTATTTTCACTGCTCTATAATGTTCAGTGGTGTAAATATGCTACTCCGGATCTTTCCATTTTCCTGTCGAGGGGCACATGTACTGCTTGCAGCATTTTGACCTTGTAAATGGCATGCAGCCAATATCTTTATTTGTGTCTTCTTGTGCCAAGGTTTCTCCAGTGTGTCTACCAGGAACTAACTGTTGGGTCACAGAGGATGAGCACTTGCCCCCCTTTCCTCCCTCCCTCTCTCCCTTTCTTTACTAGTGCACAAAACTATTCACTGATTCACAACAATCTCTCATTATTGGCTTCTATGTGGTCCACGTATTGGGTTATTTATTCTTCCTCTGGCTCCCTTTTAATCATATTTAATGATGTAACAAGCAGTTCAAAATCCATCACTGAAACATATTCTAACCTAGACATAAGCATATATTCCCATCTCCTCCCACCTAAAGAATCATCCAGCTGGAGGCAGAGGGACTTACTGATTTTCTTTATGGTGGCCTTAGGTTTTGTGTGGGATTGGAGAGTGAGTGGCTATACCCTATGGACTTTGCTGAAGGGCTCCTTGCATATTTTTGGTATGAATCCTTGGGTCAGTTGTGTGTATCTGCAACAATTTTCTCTAAACTGTGTGCATTTCCAGTTTTACTAACTATTGCCAAGTTGCTCTCAGGTGGCCGTGTCTGCAGCTCTCTGGACATTGTGTGGGGGTTCCCACCTGTCACGTTGTTGGTACCATCAGACTAGTACTGTTTGCTTCTCTAGAAACAGTGATATGATACCACCATGTTTGTGCATTTTTACGATTCCTGGAGAGAAGGAGCATCTTCTTATATGTTTACAGGTCATCTGGACTTCCTGTTTTGTGAGTTGCTATCCCGTATATTTTGTCCACAGATTTTCTACTACATTGCTCATCTTTTTCTTACTGTTGTAAACACATTTTCATTTGTTGTCTAGTCTGAAAGTTGCATTATCTTCTCTCAGGCTGAGTTTTGTCTTCTGACTTTTCGCCACATAAGCATTAAATTTCTATGTAGTTGTTTCTACTCATTGCTTGTGATTTGCGTGTATTTTATTGCGGCAAAGTCTGCATAATGCAAAATTTACCAGCGTAAGTCCACAGTTCTGTGGTGTTAAGCACATTCACATTGTTGTGAAACCATCAGCACCCTTCACTTCCAAGACTTGCTCATCTCCTGATGCAGCCCAGTCCCCAATGAACACAAACCGCACCCCCTTCCCATCCCTGTTACCCATGATTCTACTTTGTGCCTCTATGATTTTGACTTCTCTAGGCATATTGTATAACTGGAATCATACAGTGTTTGTCCTTTTGTGACTGGCCTCATGTTTTTTGTAACTGAGCATGGTACCTTCAAGGTTCATTCTCACTCTTGTAACAAGAGTTCCTTTTTTAAGCCTGAAAAATCTTCCATTATATTTCTATATGTGTATATCCATGTATCAATGAACTATAAAAATCCATGGGTTTGTACCAAAAATACATGGGAAGCCCTCCGACACGCTGTCTACAGGGCTGTCCGATGGCTGTATATTGGTAAGTATGTGTATCTACGTCTGCACCTCACATTTTGCTATGTTGAGGGACAGTTGAGTCATTTCTCCTCTTTGGTTATTATGAATAATGTTGCTGTAAATATGGGTGTAAATACCTATTCAAGTCCCTGCCTTTACTTCTCTTGGGTGTGTATGCAAAAGTAGAATTCTTGGATCATATTTTAAATTTTTCTGAGCAACTACTATGCAGTTTTCCACAGCAGGTGTACCATTTCACATCGCCACCAGTAAGGCACAGCGGTTCTAACTTCTCCACACTCTTACCCACACTTCCCATTTGTTTGTTTGTTTTGTTTTGATAATAGGCATCCTAATGGACATGAAGTGGCTTATCTCATTGTGGCTTTGATATGTATTTCCCTAATGATGAGCAGTGCTGAGCACCTCTTTTGTGCTTATTGGTCATTCATACATCTTCTTTGGAGAAATATCTATTCAGGTTCTTTGCCTATTTTCACTTGGGTTTTGTTGGTTATTTTTGTTGAGCTGTAGGAGCCCTCTATATGTTCTGGATACCAGTCCCTTATCAGACATATGATTTGCAAATATTTTCTCCCAACCTCTGGGTTTCCTTTTCATTCTGTTCCTAGTGTCTTTGATGCACAAATGTTTTTAATTCTGGTGGAGTCCAACTACTTATTATACTTTTGGTGTCACAGTCAAGAAATCATTGCCAAATCCAATTATGAAGCTTTTCTCCTATGACTTTCTTGGTGTTATAAGATACTCTCACTCACTCTAAGGGTGTGTGGCTCAGTCGGTTAAATGCCCAACTCTTGATTTCAGCTCAGGTTTTGAGCTTAGGGTTGTGAGTTCAAGCCCTGTGTTGGGCTCCATGCTGGGCATGAAGCCTACTTGACAGAAAAAAAGAAAGAAAAAAGATATCCTCACCTACAGTAAATTTATTATATTTATTTAAAAATTGTTTTATTTTTCATAACATAGGCTTCTCTTGAGGAGGAATATGTTCTCATGAATGGAATGAGAAAGTGATTTAATTTTATTTATTTTTGTATGGCTGCCTGATTGTAAGAAATCATTTCTTGAGTGATACTTTCTTTATCCAACAACTCGTAATGCTAGCTTCAATTCTGTGTAGGCGAGTGGAGGAGGTGTCTATTTCTAGCATTGTCTCTATTCTCTTTTTTAACATAGTTCTTGTTCCTGGGTCAATGCCACACTCTTTTCATTCATAGAGTATTCTAATAAGTTTTGATATCTGGTGGAGTCGGTTTCCCTTCATGCAGAGAAGAGTTAACATAGCAGGTTAGAGACTGCTCTGCCCCGAAAGCTCAGTGTGCACAGTTGGCCCTGGGCTGATGTCTGGGAACCTGGATTTCAGGAGGGTCTCCACCGTTCCCAGAACTGGCAGGAGTGGCTCACTGGGCCAAAACCATTTGCACAAACAATATGATTCATGTTGACCACGTGCTTTTCCTCTGGAAATCTGGGATCTTGGTACAGGCCAGGCCGAGGGCTCCTATGTGTCAGCTTCCAGGAAAGCCTTGGATGATAAGTCTCCATAGTCTTTGCAGGTAGATGACACTTCATGTGTGTTGTCTCACGTGTTGCTAGGGTATTAAGTGTGTCTACTGGGAGAGGACTCTGGAAGCCAGTGCCTGGTGTCCTCTGGACTTTTGCCAGAGGTGCCTTTTTATTTTGCTGATTTTGCTTTGTATCCTATCTCTATGATGAATCATAGCCATGAGGATGACTATAGGCTGAGTTCTGAGTCATCCCAGTGAGCCGCTGAGCCTAGGGTGGTCCTGGGGACCCCAAACACAGCCTTCCTTCCTCCTGCCCCTGTTCCTTGTTCTCCTACTTCTCCTTCTACATTATGCTGGTTATCCTTGGATCTCTTTTCTTCTTTATGAATCTTATTCTTGAGGATTTAATTGGCCTCTCATTGTATTTATAGGTAGGTTGGGAGGGAGAGTGGATAGCTGTGGCCATGCCAGATTCCATTTGCTCATTCCCAATACCAGTCTTGCCACCTGGCCAGCCACGCACTGCAGTCTCACGAAGCCTGGAAGCCACATTCCTCAGACTCCTTGCCCTTGGATCTTGCAGGAGTCCACCTCTGAGGAGCTCCGGCATGAGGCTGGGAGGGAGCATGAGAAGGATTACATACTCCCAGGAGGCCTCTGTGGGCATTAGGGAGCTTAGATGCGGGATTTCGACTATAGCTTCGAGCATCTTCCCGAGCATTACTCACAGTACAGCCCCAAGTATCTGGGAACCCTAGAATTCTTAAGCATACCCTTCCTGGGCCTTGCTCCCTCAGCTTTCCACAGCCAGTGGGTACCTCAACTTCCTGTATCACATCCTTCAGCTCAAAGTGACGGGGGCAGTTTCTATTTTCCTGATCAAACCCTGATTGATTCCAAGTCACACCAAGTTTCCCCATAAGTTTATGTGTGACGTGTCTTCATTTATTTAGGCCTTAATATCATTTGATGAGTTTGCTGCATCCTCGGTGAAGTCCAGGGCAGACCTGCACCCCTGCTGCCCCCAGCAATCTCCAAGACAGCAGACTCTCCTGGTGGTTCTTCCCCCTTCCTGTCTCAGCTCCTGGCTCCCTCATTCCTGCTTCCTAGGATCGCCTGCCTAGGTCTTTGTTTCTGCCTGGGGGGAGTCAGACAAAGATCTACATCTACCCCGATGTCATAGAGACGGTAGCCACCATGTCTTGGGTGTTCATGGTGAGCTGGGCGCTAGGGTCATGCTGACTGCCCACCAGCTGGGGGTCACCCTCCCAGAATTCCTGTGATCCTGGGCAGCTGTCATTGACTTTACAAATGAGGAAACCAGAGCACTGAGTTGAACAACTTGCTCAAGGTCAGAAGGCGGGGATTTGGCGGAGTCTGGCTTCTAACCCAGCACTTTCTGACTCCAAATCCTTGAGCTGGTCTCCTCCACCCTGATGTTCATGTCTGGTCCTTCCATTAACTTGTTGTGGGATCTTGGCTGAGGTGTTCAGGACCTCTGAAACCTCGGACGGGGCTGGGTGATCTCAAAACCTCTTCCCAGGTCACAGGCTACAGCCCAGGGACCCCGGGACTCGATCATCCTCCAAGCACCCCTTCCTAACCGGCTTGCGTGGAGCCAAAGAGCTGAGTCATTTGTGACTGCACAGCCCCTGCAGATCACCTACACCTTGGCTGCCCCATCCCTCCCGATGAAGGCTAGAAACCCACAGTCCAAGCAGAAAGACAGAATGAGCCTGGGAAGAGGGCACGAGCTCCCTTGAGAGGCCCAGTGGCACCCGGAGCCTTTTAACGTTGTGGTTCCTGCTCCGGGTGGCTTTTATGCTTTCCTGCAGAGGGGCAGATTTGCAACGTGCATAAATTAAGCACGGTTTACTATTTATTGCCATGCAAAGGCTTAGGAGTGCTGTTTTATATGTCTCTGTTTGCACGGCTTTAGCATCATATAGGCTAAAATTAATTCCACCAGACGGGCTGCTCACAGGCAGAGCCAAGAATTTCCTGGGAAGGACTTTGGTCTGGCTTTGGCAGCGGCTGTAGGCAGCGATAAAGCCCTTTCAGACAGTCTCACACAGCCAGGGGCATCCAAGGGTATTGTATTCTTTGGCCCCCGAGGGCTATTTCTCCCTTTTCCAGAAAACTGGGTGTGGAGTATGGGCTTGGAGTCAAGGCTGATCACAGATGGGAAACGGACCCTGCCATTCTCCCCCATGCCCTTAGATAATTTGATCGATGAGGCTAGTGAGACTGTGCAGACACCAGACGACTTTGTGCCTATGAGATGGGTTGTGTGGGTCCTTTGATTTGCGGAGGACTTTCTAATGCGCCCTCCTATGTGAGCCTCCCCGGAGCCCTGGGAAGGAGACTAGGTGCTTAATTACACCTCCTCATGAAACCGGTCATGGTAACGTCCAACACTTGCCGAGCATTGGCTCCGTTGGAAGCACTTTCTGCCCTGAATGCACCACTCTGCAGACAGGCCCAGAGACCTTCCCTGAGTATCCCGTGCACGCCAGCCACCCTCCTCCCCGGAAATTTCACAATCCAGCAATACTGCAAAGCTTGCAGCTTGCCAAACATATTGTGTTAATCTCATGGCTTTGCATAGGCTCTTCCATTCGTCTAGCACCCCCTGAAAAATGCCTATTTATCCCTCGAAATCCAGTTCAGGAGGTGTTTCCTCCAGCGCACCCTCTCTGACCCCTCCAGATGATTCCATCATGTGCTCAACAAGCATCCTTGGGGAGACTTGAAAATGCAGAAAGGACCCTTGCCTGCACACAAGCTCAGGGTCGTAGCTGCTGAGTACCATCCATCTCTCCCGCCAGAGACACCCTTTCCTCTTGTGGGGAGAAGGAGGCTGACTCTATCACACAGACCCTTGCCCTCTACCTCCCAGCTGGGTTTTAAAGTTTTTTACTTTTTTAAAGATTTTATTTATTTATTCATGAGAGACAGAGTCAGAGACAGAGAGAGACACAGGCAGAGGGAGAAGCAGGCTCCATGCAGGGAGCCCGATGTGGGACTCGATCCTGGAACTCCAGGATCACACCCTGGACCAAAGGCAGGCACTAAACCACTGAGCCACCCAAGGATCCTCCTCCCAGCTGGGTTTTGCTGATAGGTGACATCAACAGGAGATGCCAGGGCAGGAGACTGAGGGGTGGGCATCATTACCCTGGATTCTTCTGGGTGTGGGCTATTAACCATGTCTTTTATTTTCTCTCTTCTGCTGTTTTGACCTGTGGAGTCTTCCTTATGCTGGAGAGCCTGCCGCTCCAGGGCTAGCCAGTTCCTACAGATAGACAACTCACTCACAAGTACACTTTCCAAGTTCAAACCAACCAGTCCAGAGCCCACAGTTTCCAATCACTGGCTTTACAGGGTTTTCACACCCTGGGCCACTACTCATCTGTCCCCATCACCAGGCACCAGACAACTGGGGACAGCCCCCCTGCCTCAGACCCCACTGAAATGATTCAAAGCAGCCTGATCCCAAGCTTGCTCACCCTGCTTCACCCATTCCTTCCCATGGAAACTGCAGTCAAGGCTCTCACCCAGTTTCCCTGCTCCCTCTGCCTCCTGACCCACCCTGTGGGTCACCCTGTGCCTCCTGACCCTTCCTCGTGTGACTGGCCTTGGTGCGGCATGTCTCCTCCTTTTCGGATTGATATTTGGGAATATAACAAACTGTCTTTCCAAAAGTAATTCTCTCCCAAGCTGTTGGCCCCACTATACGCGCACAATAATAAAACACATATTAAACTGGTTGTTGTGGGTTGCTTCCCCCCGTGGGATCCCCCACCCACTCATGCTCCGGGGGTACTCCCAGGCCTGCAGGCATAGTGGCTCCCTCTCAGCTTCTGCTCTGTCCCTTGTTGGTTACCCAAGCCTCCTCCATATCTAACATCTTTACATAGACATCTTTCCAGTCTTCGTATTGAAGTCTTCACAATTACATGGTTTGAGAGCATCTGTGTTTTTGCTGTGGGACCCTGTCTGGTCCAAGGGGCACAGATCTGTGAGCAGACATGGTGAGCACTTTCCTAGCCAACCATCTTGAGAAGCCATGGTGGTGTCACTCCTGTTGCATGGCACCTGAACCCGTCCACCCCCAGGACTCTGCAGGACTCCACAAGACCTGTGAGCTCCCTGAACCTCTCTTCACTCACCTGGCATCCCTCAGCACAGGAAGACACCATCTTGTGGGGATTGAGACAAGAACAGCAGTGACAATCGTAGGGCAGGATGGCAACAATGTGGTGGCAGGTAGAAGGGGAAGTCACAGGTGATACTTGATTTTCTGATCTCATCGGTGGTGGTGGTGGTCAGGGAAGTGGGCTTGAAGGGGATGCAGGTGAATTATTCGGGCTACATTGAGTTGGAGGGCCCTGTAGTGTCCATATGGCCTGCAGGCCAGGGAGAAGGAAGCCGCGGTATGGAGAGCTCCTCCAGGGACTCTGCAGAGAGAGACCAGAGTGCCCTAGTGGAGTTGAGCCTACATTTGGCAGCAGGAGTGAGAGGTCATGGCTGGAGGAGTGGGAGGGATCTAGGAGCAAGACTGGGGCAGGTGGGAGGCAGAGCCACAGAAGCTGAGGGGTTAGGCTGAGGGGGACCTTTGGACTTGCCAACTGAACCATCCCTCATCCCTGTCCCTCGGGACCTGTGGCTTCGTGGTGACACAGGCAGAAGGGAGTTTGCAGTACATCTGGGGACAGTGGAAAATGAGTGAGTCCTGACTCGCTGGACTCAGGACAGATGTGGACGGGACTGTTGTCTGTGAGCAGCTCTAGGAAGGGTGAGGCCGAATGTTCCAGGTGGGGACGGGGTGGGAGGGACGGGACGTGGGAGCAGAGATGCAAATGATGAGACGAAGGTGAGTGGAGGGGTGAAGAACCACATTCCCGGCAGGGGGAGAGGCATGACCAAAGCCAGACATGGGGACTTGGGCTCCTTTATGTGGCTGGACAAGGGCCAGTTCAGAGTGGGATTTGCTCTGTGTGTGCGTGTGTAGTCTTCCCTTATTGGACTTCAGGAGTGAGTTGAGGTGATTGGATCCTTATCTCCTGACATCTCACTCCCTCTGGCTGGGGAAAGCCTTTCTTTTCATTAATGCCTCACCCCCCGCCCCTCTCGTGTGCATACATGTGTGTCTTCTTATTTGGATATGCTTACAAGATGTGTGTTGTTGTTTGCTGGGTGTATTTATAACTCTTTGGAAGATGTATCAGATCATGCATCCCATTTTCTTTCTCTTTCCTTCCCTTTCTCCTTCCTCCTTCCCTTCCCGGTTGGTTCTCTTGCTCACTCTCTCTCCTCTCTCCTGCCCCGCTCCCCCTGCCAGCTCATGGTGTTGAGACCCATCATGTTACTCTGTGGAATTCATCCCTTGACGTGGCTGCATTGTACTCCACGATGTGGTCGCTTTACATCTCCGCTGCTGTCCCCCAGTGATAGACACCCCCTAGCGTGTCTCCATCTCCCTGTCCTAGGGTGGTAACTTGCAGAGAGCCTGATGAAGAAGGGAGGGAGACAGGAGTCCAGGAGCCCCCTGGGAATGGCAGGATGCGGAAGTGGCATTCGGGGTATGGGTGAAGGAGGTGCTACACCTGTGTGGCTTTCCCCAGGGTTGGAGAGGGTCAAGACCCAAGTGCTGATGGGGAAGGAGCAGATGCCAGCACCTTCCAGAGTACTTGCCTACTCCAACCACAGAGATTCTGTGAGCAGGGGCACTGAGCTTGGCCGGTTGACCAACCTGCCTGCCTCCTACAGATATTCTTTAAATATTTGCTGAACGTTTATTTGGTGGGGGGGGGCAGAGAGAAATTTATTTTTCATTAATAAAAATTGCATGCCTCTCTATGTTCAAAATAAGAGATTTATTATGTGCATTATTATAGGTGATTTTCTGAACCAGACAGCACCTCGGGAGGCATATGAAAGAGTCTAAAATGTAGATAATAAAATAAAGCCCTCGTTTGGGGCAAGCAGCCCTGCATAATGCCTCTTTCTGCCTCCAGTCTCGGCTGGCTGGGATTTGCAACCCCACACTCCCTCTTGTTGGCTGGAGTGAGCTGATGCAGCCTGCAGAGCCCGGTACAGAAATACCTAGCAGAAGGGGGTCATCCTGGGGTGGGGAGAAGCATGGGCTTATTTCCACTCCTGGCAGCATTGTGTTAGCAGGACAAGGGACTGAACCCCGACTCTGCTGGGTGTGGATGGACTTCTGTGCTGACATTTGTGCTAACGCTGGGATTCTGATGTACGCCAGGGATGTTTTCAAGCCCTCATTGATTGGTGCCCCAGGCAGATGCCAGGCTGGCCATGCTTAATACAGCACCAGAGGCAGCGACTGCAGTCCCCGTCGCACAGCCAATGGACACTAGGTAACTGGCTGAAAGTCACACAGCTCATGAGAGATGGGGCTGGGGTTTAAACTCAGTTGACTCCAGAGCCCCGTCTCCCACTGGGTCTCACAGTGTATTTTCTCTGTTCTGATGCTGTCACGGCCGGGGCCACTATTCCCCACTCTCCTAATCACCGCAAGGGCCAGGTACCAGACAACTGGGCACAACTCTGTGCCCCAGAGCGCCTGAAATTACACAAACTAACCGGTCCTGAGCCTGCTCACCCTGCCCCACGGAAACCGCAGTAAAGCCTGCCCTGGCCGACCCTGGGCTGCCTTGCGCGGCCCTGAGTGGCATGGCACATGGCACACTTCTAGCGATCTGTGCGTATAAAATTCCTTTGGTCTTGACAGCCCACATATCTTGCCCACATATCTTGCCATATCTGATTCAAACAGATCCTGGGAGCCCTTAAAATATGCGGATTCCCTAACAATCGGTAGCCCCCTGCTGCCAGGCACCCAGCTTACAGATTTCCCTTTTATTTTTTATTTTTTAAAAATTTATTTATTCATTATATATATATATATATATATATATATATATATATATATATATAGAGAGAGAGAGAGAGAGAGAGAGAGAGGCAGAGACACAGGCAGAGGGAGAAGCAGGCTCCATGCAGGGAGCCCAACGGGACTCGATCCGAGGGCTCCAGGATCACGCCCTGGGCTGCAGGTGGTGCTAAACCGCTGAGCCACCCGGGCTGCCCAGATTTCCCTTCTTATATGTAGTTACATGCAGTAGAATGCCACACGGTCATTTCCACGCCTTCAGCCAGTACTCGTCCCATTTTACCCACAGGGAAATTGAATAGCAGAGAGGATGGGTAACTTGCCCACGGGCAACAAGAGATCTGCGGCAGAGGAGGGAACCCAGTCAATACCCCTTAATACCCCAAATCTCTGATGACCAGACCAGGGCAACACCCCCCCGCCGCGCGTCCTGGAGTCTGACTCAGTGTACCTGACTCCCACCTCTCTAAATCCCACCGGCGACACTCCCTCATTCATCCACCCTCTCCTGCTCCTGCTCGGGCCACCACCTCTGTACCAGGTGGCTGGCAGGGGGTAGAGAAACTGCTCGAATGTGGTCCTCGTCCCCAGGCTGTCCAGGCCTGGTGGTGCAGGGAGGGCAGGACAATGGTCATGTGCTTTCACTCATCTTTGAGTGAAAAAAAAAATAGCATTCATAACGTTATTTCCATTGACCAGAATCCACAGCTCAGGACAATCCAGAACGATGTCGCTCTTCCAAAAGGCAGATTCGATTGTCTGTCCTTTGTTGCCACCCACCTACACAGAATAAAGCTCAAAGCTGACCTCAGCTATTTTGCCGAGAGGGGACCCAACACTGGAGTTGATATGGGAACGCCAGCACTCAGGGGGTTTGCAGCTGGGATTGGGGAGAGAGGGATGGATGGAGGGAACGTCACACAGTCCCCCGCTCCGGGCCACCAGAGACTTTGCTGGCCATGTCCTCGCCTCCTGTGACAAGCTGTGACCTGAAAAGCCATACCACCAGCCCCCTCTGGCCTCTACTGGTCTCCTCTCCCCACAAACCCTTCTGTCTTTCCTCTCTGGGTTCAAGATCCCATTTGATATCTGTTTTTCCTTCTTTGTGCTTTGGCCTCGAGGTCTGCTGGCTGGTGGCTGGGCCTGGCAGTCACCTTTCTCCAGGGAGATCTGGAAAGAGATCCGGAGATGTGCCACGATCTCATGTGGTCCCAGCCAGCCAGCGGTGGGAAGCACCGTGAGCACCTCCGGTTCGCACAGGCTAGGAAGCTGAGACGTGGGGCTGTCACACACACACACACACAAACACACACACACACACACACACGCCCAGGGGCCAGGAGGGGCTCAGGCCATGGCACCTGGCCTTGCTCCACGCAGGGGGAGGCAATAGGTACTGACCTCTTGCAGGCTGAGTTCCTCCTGGGCTTCTTGTGCTGCTTGCAGTTAAAGGGCTCTGGCACATGAGGATGCGCACTTAGTTATGAGGCTGTCCAACCGGCTCTCTACATCATCGCAAAATACCAGAAACAACCTGAGTGTCCAACCGTAGGGACTTGGTTAGGACACATCCTGTCATGGCCATGCTGTGGGACACCCTTCTGCCATTGCAGATGCTGCACAGAATAGTAACTCATGGGAAGTTGTGCATTGTAGTTACTGAGTTCAAAAAAGAACTTGCAAAGTATAATATATGTTACGATCCCATTTAGTATACTTTTTTTTATAAAGATTTATTGATTGATTTGAGAGAGAGAGAACATAGGAGGGAGGGGTAGAGGGGGTCAGGGAGAGAGTCCTAAGCACACCCTGAACTGAGAAAGAAGCCGGACAGGGGCCTCAATCTCAGGACCCTGAGCTGAAACCAAGAGTCGGGCACATAACCAGCTGTGCCCCCCAAGTGTCCCATTTGGTGTGTTTTCTGAAAACTTATGCAACTGTATGTATAGATTGGGACTCAGGTGATCTTAACTTTCCTTGGGCTCATTTGTGATCTTCTCTGTTTCCATGAGAACAGAAACGAAAGTATTTTTGTTTGAAGCAGTCTCTCCCTGGTTTCCAATGTGTGTTCTCGGGCACAGAGATGGTCCCAGAAGAAGCGAGATTTTGGGAACAAATGGAACTGTCCTGGTAACTGGAGATCTGATTTCCTCCTGCTAGGTGGAGAGCCCCGATGTGGCACCCTTGGGGCGGGGGAGACGTCCGGGTCACGGCCTCTGCAGGAGACATTTATCTGCAAAATAGAAATAACGGTCTCCACGGTCGCAGTTTGAGGACTGCATGGCTCTCTGCACAGGAAGCACTTAGCCCTTGGCCCAGCGTGTAGTATGTGCTCAGTAAAAATCAGGTCCGTTTTCCTGCAATACAGGCTTTTCTGCAGACTGTCCCCTTGCCTCTCCCCTTTGTCTCCTCATTTTCCTTCTGTCTGCCTCTTCCTCCCCTGTCACCTCTGTCCTTACCCCCATCGCCCCTCTTGGGTTTTGCTCTCTGGGCAGGAAGGGCGCTACCCCCCGTTGTCAAGGTTTCAGTGGCCCGACTTCCCAGAGCTGCTTTCCACCGCTGGGACTGCACCGAAGCCTCAAAACATTCCCGTGAAATAGATAAGGTTGTGTCCCTTTTACAGAAAAGGAAACTGAGGCCCCTATCTGATGGGCTGTTCATTGTGGTTCATTTTGGGGGTCTCCAGTGGCATAGCAGTGGCAGGTCAGGGGCATGGCACAGACTGCTGAAGCCACAGGTGAGCAGAAGTCACGGAGCGGCCCAGGTCAGGGTGGTCTGACCTCAATGTCAGGGTCTGATGCCCACGTTCAGGTGGGTGCCTCGTAGCCCCTGCTCGGGGGGTAGTTCACCGAACCTCCTTGTCTCCTCCAGAACCAGGGGTGACAATGGTCACCATGACTCCAACCGTCCCACCAGCTACAGGTCCCCTGAGGGCTACAAGAGCAAACCTGCACGAGGTCCCTAGCGGAAGAGCCTGTTCACGGAGGGCGTGCAGGCCAGGTCAGCGGCGTGGAGAGACCGGGGTGCTCTGGACCTGGACGCCAGGTGCCTGTGCCTCTGCCCTGGGCCTGTCAGCCAGGGGTCTCATGCAGGACAATGACCCTGCCCTGGACTTTCTTGCCTGACATTCTGGGCTCTGCTTTTGGGAGGGAAACACATGGGCTTAGGGGCTTCGCAACAAGTTCTTTCCTGCAACTTCCCCTCACCCCCCCAGACCATCGGCTGCCCCCTTTCTTACCAGGGCCCATGAAAACCCAGCCGCATTTTTTCCTTTGCTCTTGATGAACCAATAACCTCGCAAATTTGAAAATAAAATGTCTACGGCCGCACAGCCAGCTAAGGCTGCGTGGCTTTGCAGACATTATAAAACATCAAATTAGATGGAAAATTGCCCGGGGTCCCTGTAAACGAAAATTACTCTTTTTATAGGGGGAAAAAATGACCCTTATAATAGCAACAAACAATTTTGGGCTCTTCCTTTTATTAGCCGGCTCACATGGCGAATGGTATTTGCTCATTCCACTGCTCTGGCCCCAGCCAAATGTTTTTACAACATTTCGCTTTGCACATTTTCACAGCGTTATAGCATGAAAAATAAGGCTCTGCCTGTGTCTTTGGTTCCTGTCAAGAGCGGACTTTCTTACATCCCCCAAAGCTTCAGCCTTTTGACTGGTGCTGGCTGGGTCCAGACCTGGTGGGGGGCAGTAGGAAGAGCACTGGGTAGGGAAAGAGATGACGAAGGCTGCTGTGTGATTTCAGCCTGGTTGCTTAACCTCTCTGGGCCATGCTTTTTTCCTTCATGAAAGGAAGGGGTTGGGCAGGATCCGGGACACTCAATGCCTCTGGGTGCCGACCCAGCGATGTTGATCTGCTGTGGGTCTGTCTACCCCCACACGGGTAGCACCTCCTCAAAGTCAAGCAGGGCCTGTGCTGCCCATTAATGTACACTTTCCAACATTAAAATTAACAACCTTTTTTGCCCATTCCTAAAAATATTTTGGAAATGAGACAGGAAGGAAAACGTTGCTGGGACTAGCACAGTGGTTCTCAACCAGAGGATGATTTTACCCCCCAGGGACATGGAGCAAGGTCTGGAGACAGTTTTGATTGTCACATCTGGGTGGTCCTCTGGTGATGTTCCAGGCATGGAGCGGGTACAGGCCAGGGGTGCTGCTACACATCCCACACTGCACAGGACGGCCCCCCAACGTGCATGTTCCCGGCTGACACACCCCGCACAGGGGACTCGGAATGGGCAGTGGACACTGGCCTCCATGGCTGGTCCCCACCACCGGCCTGACTCCCCATGATGCAAAGCAGCACCCTTGGGACCCTGGAGCACTGGCTGTCAATGCCATGAGTCAGCAGGCCCAGGCAGCCAGAGCATGCCTCTACCCTCCATGACGTGTATGTGCAGCCTGACCTTGTCAGGGGTGACAGCACTGATGCCCCGGGGGTCACATCTGAGGCCCAAGTCAGGAGGCCCAGTGACGAAGACAGAGTGCCAGCATCACAGGCTGATTTTAATGAATCTCAGCCCCATCCCCTCCTCACTTTTGACTCGGTGAGAACAAACCGGCTTAAGTGGAAGCAAGAACCCACAGGCAACATCTACATATCCATTCCTTTCTTTTAGGCAAGAGGAAATAAACAGACCTGTGGAAAAAAAATAAAAAGTAGAGTCTGGTAAAGTGAGGATGAGTCCTGGGCATCTGGGGTCTGGGGTCTGGGGTCCGGCAGGTGGGCGTGAAGAAGCTGGGCAAGCCCGTGCTGGCTGTCTGACCCTGTTTCTCAGTTTATAAAATGGGCAAGTGGACGCAGGCTCCCCCAGCCCTGTTGCTCTAACAGTTTAGGACGTTTCCTGATGCAGAGCATGAGTCAAGGCCCCAGGGAGGGCACACCTGGTCCCCTGTAGGTCCCACTCACATCTACCTTTCTGGGTCATTTGAGTCATAGATGTATGGATCTGCAATCTGGGAAGAAGGCCTGAGGATTGCTGTGCCCACCTACAAATGCAGAAATGCCCTCTACTTTCTTTTCCTGACAGTTGACTTCTTGTCTCTTCTTGAGCACCCCAAGGATGGGGAACTCACCCCAAGCGCAGACTAGTCAGTTTTTCTGCTGCACAGCTCTAACTGGGGGAAGGTCCTTCAGAACAAGTCAAACTCTGTTCCTCGCAACTTCTATTTCTGCCTCTTAGTTTGATATTTTGGCAGCCAGAACAAAGCTAATAATCACACCAGCCCCACAGTGGGGGTGCATAGCTGCAGAGAGCTCTTATCTATTCTGTTCTGATTCTTCCCATTTTTTAAAAAAGATTTTATTTATTTATTCATGAGAGAGAGAGAGAGAGAGAGAGAGAGAGACTGAGACACAGGCAGAGGGAGAAGCAGGCTCCCTGAAAGGAACCTGATGAAGAACTCAATCCCAGGATCCCGGGATCATAGCCCGAGCCAAAGGCAGACGCTCAACCACTGAGCCACCCAGGGGTCCCTGATTCTTTCCATTTTTGGATTGAATACCCCCATGCCCTACATATGATCCTCCAGCAGCTGAAAATTTAGGTGTGTTTTGGGAGGCCCTTCCTCTGAGTTGAGGCACAGGCTGGGACAAGTGCTCTAGCTGTATCCAGTGGATATCACCTCCCTCATTCTGGCCACTCTACCCCTGTTGATGTGGCCCACGGTGGTGCTAGCTTTCAGGGCAGTACCATTCAATGCATCTACACTGATACTGGTGTGGCCCTCTGGATTATTTTCTAAGTGAGAATAAAACAGGTTTCCATGGGCTCGAATCATATCAGTGGTTAACAATCCAAAAAGCTATGGGGAAATGTTACAGAAAAAAGTCATCTGGGGGACATGGGAGGTGGCTTTTATGTTACCCATCCAGGTCATCTTGCCTCGGAAGATCCAGGAATCATCCCCATCCCCTGGCTCCCCCTCTGCTGAATGACTCAATCAGTTGCTTCCAACTACCTCTACCTGTCACCAACTCCTCAGCGCCCCCTGCTGCCCCCTTGGAGCAGCCTCCTGGGTGGGGGGTGGGGGGTGGGGGGTCTTCCTGCAGGAGAGTCCTGGGCTGGGGACTGTCTGAGCCCTGGTCGCCCCACACTGAGCGCTGGGGGAGGGGGACCCCGCCTCCGCGGACTCAGCGCTTCGGAGGGGAAGGTCTCCGCATCCGTCCCTTGGCCGCGGGTCATTCTGCGCAGCGGCCACGAGAGGGCAGCGGTGCTTTTCCCTCGGCGCGAAGTTTCCAGAGGCTGCTTCAACCAGAGTTGGTCCCAGCTCCACGTTGAGAGGTTGGGACCCAGCTGATGACCACCCTTCCATTAACGGCAGCCCCCTGCCCAGCCACAGGCAAAGAGCGCCCAGGAGGACCCTGAAGGAGATTGGCCTGGACCAGCGAGACCTGCACCCATGTGCCTCCCTCACCCTCATCATCCATCCGAGAAAGTGATGCTAAGACTTCCTGGGTCACCCAGGGATTGATACCAGAATGGCTGCTCGGGTCTCTGCTCCAGGGGACCCGGCCGTGCATGCCCCCAGGGCCTCCCGCCATGGGCTGGGGGTCGTGCAAGGGCACCCAGCGGTCAGATCAGTGTCCTGAGGAGGTCCCTGTGGCTGCAGCCGGGCTCGATGGCTGCAGGGGCCAACCAGGGAGGAGCCCCGGCGGGCGGGCAGCCTGCTGGCCAGACGCTGGTCTATTTTGTTTTGTCCACAGGCTGGAGAGCAGTAATTGTGGAAGGCAAACAACGCTGTTTCTCACTTCGGTTACTGGTGGCACTAATGAGCGTGGGTTGATTTTCAAGCATCTGCATTCCGCGGCAACTTGACCTTTGAGAATCGGCAGTCGCTTTAGACACACGCAAAGAAAGGTCACATTGATGCCTGTTTCCAAACTCCCTGCATAAATATTTGCTCAGCCAGCCGAGAGCCTTGTTTGCATGTGTAAGTCTGTTTATAATTAATTACATTCGGCAGGGCTTCCCCTCCGCAGCCCGGCCGCAGGCCAGTTTCCAGGACTCTGGCTTCCCTGTGGTGGTCAGCACGTCCAGGCACAGCCGCTGGCCCTTCCCGAACTGCGTCCGCTCCCCGACTCCTTGCTGCAGGCGGTGCCCCGGCCCAGCCCTGCCCGGCTCCCCAGCCTCGCCTCCCTGCTTCTTTGAAGCATCCAGTAAGGGGAGCTGCTGACATTCATTCAAGTGTCACTTGCTCTGAACCCAGGGCTCTGGCTTGAGAGGTTTTCTTCTTAACCTGTGTGTGTGGTATCCGGTCCTGCAAGAAGCCATCTGACAGATGCTCCTGGTGGGGTGGCCCATGCCCACGCCTCCAGCTGCTCCCTCCCCCCTGCTCCCCTTCCAGTTCTTTCCTTGTCTGGCAACCACAGCTGACTTTCAGGTTCCCTCTCAGACCCTCTACTCCAGGGGTCTTCCTAACCGCAGGCCCCTTGCGGGGAACAAGGCAACTCTCAGTTTGCACCCAGGTTTCACCCACCGCTGGAAGTAGGAGGCTCTTCGTCTCTTGGCTCTGCGTCTGCCCCAGTAAGGCTACTGAGTTAAAGTGAATCCTATGATCAGGCCCCAAGTTATAAGAAGGGCTGCTTCTGCCCCCAGGCAGGCCTTTGCCCGTCTTCCCAGGGCCAGACACGTGCCCTCTTGTCCCCAGCCCCAGTCCCTGCTGTGATACCGGAGCACAGTCCGCGGGTTTATCCTGTTTGCCTTTCTGGGCCGGAGGAGTAACCAGAGGTTGAGTTGACAGCAGCTAGGGCATTTCCTGTGGCCTCCGGTGAAGGACCCCGTTTCACTTGTGGCCCCACCCCCAGCCCAGGGGTGGTGGTATTTAGCCATTTCATTCCCCCCGCAGGAGCCACAAAAGGACTTTGTTGTAAAAACGGTATCTCACAACATGCACGAGGGCGACGATGATTCTACGGCCGAGAGCCTGGACGCGCAGGGGGAGCGGCACCCCTGGCCTCGGGCTGGAGGCCTGCTCCTGCCAGCCTACCTGCACGTTCAGGGAAGCCCGGCGCCCTCTGAAGGCTCCGTTTCGTCTCTTTGGGATGAGAGAAATCTGTTTTGTTCTGAATACCTCTCGGGGGTTATTTGAAACACAAAATGGAACATGGGCCAACGTGTCCACCTGGGCTCGTAAACAGCAGAGCATCATAGGACACAGGCTGGGGCGATTCTCAAGGCCGGGGTCGGGACCAGGGAGGGTCAGGCTGCCCCTTCTTTGGGGGATCCCTCGGCTCTGCCCACGCTCTGAAGGGGACACCAATTCCTAGGCCCAGCCTCCTTGGAGGAAGCACAACCTGTGGCCAGAGATAAGCGGAGGCTGTAAATCCGCTTTCTGAGGCCTGTGATCACAGCCCTCTCGGGTGCCCCTCGTGGCTTTATGGCTTCTGGGCTCCACCCCCAGTGCCAGGCTGCAGCCCCAGAGGCCAGGCGAGAGGGAGGCTTATCAGTGGCTTCGGGGGGTCTGCAGGGCCGATAAGAGGGAAGCGGGAGCTCATCCCAGCAGGCGGCTCTGGAGGGCCAGGGCCGTGAGGAGCACCATGTCCCGTGTGTCCCCGGGGGTGGCTGTAATCCTGGCGGTGACCGCACTCGACGGCGCTTCCAATTCCCCCTCGCGGTTGCACGGTTCCCGGGAAACTTCCCAGCATCAAAACTACACATCGGAATTAATTTTCTTTGCTAAATGTGTGCCGTAGCCATCTGCCTTCCGGAAAACGAGTTGCTGTGTATGACTAATTTTACAGTAATGATTCCTTAATTGTCTCCTCACTTTTAATCAGAACAACAGCGTTTATTTCTTACAAAATATGTCCCGCAAGGGTGTGAACTTGCTGAATCATTTCAGAACCTTCTATTTGAATCTGAACGAAGGGGGACGAGGTTTTTGGAGGGACGAAGAGCAGGTGGCAAGTCCCCAGGGTGAGGTCATCTACCCAGGGTACATGGGTGGGGGGGCGGCGGGCAGGCAGGGGGTTAGGAGGAATTGGCCTAGAAATGGGGATTTATGAGAGGAGGCCCACGGGAAGAGGCAGGAGGGAGGGACGAGAGGCTGACTTCGCCCGATGGGAACATCCTACTGAGTCCCTGGACCTGAGCAGAGAATTCTCACAGCAGTTGATCGAAGATGCCAACATGAGAAGAAATACACAGAATAAAAGATTAGTGGAACAGAAAGCACAAATCACCAGAGGGACATTTGAAGGAATGCCAGAACCAACAAAGATGTCAGAAACGTCATCTGTGGTCCTGAGACCCTTCTATCTTTATTATTATTTTTTTTCCTTTTCTCAGGGAGCAGATAGGATGGCCAGGCTGAGGGGCTACAAGGATGCCCGAGAACGTTCTCCCGTGAGGAACCAGGAGGTGGGTCTCCCATGCTGACGTCTTCTTCTGGGACCTGGGGTGGATCAGCATGTGTGTTGTGTGCTGCCGGGTGCTGACACCTTCACCAGGCCCCGGCCAGTCCCTGAGGTCGGGAGGGGGTACTCGGGCTTCGGAGTTTCTGCAACTGATCATCTGATGGCCACAGCCAGTCTCTTCGCAGAGCCTCTTGAGCAAATGTCTAAGCCTCTGCCCTGCCCCTTGCACTTCTACAGGCACAGTGGGAGTCCTGAGGGCTCCCAAAAGAGTCTTTTCAGCTAATTCCTCCACCAATGGAGAGAGTGGGGGCTTGGGGTCTGGAGCCCTCAGTTGGAGTTCCAATCTTGCCATTCCTTGGCTGGGTTACCTTTGGCAAACTACTGAACCTCTCTGAATACCACTTTCTCCCCAGAGAACGACAGCTGGGCTGTGTTACATCACTCAGTTCAGCTCTTCTCTTTGCAGAAAGAAATGATACGGTGTGTCAGGAAGTGGGGAAAAAGTAATAATTGAATAATAATTGTATCATTTATTGGAGGGTGATTTCAGTTATTCCAATGAATGAGATGGTTTTTTTTCATGTTTTAAATCTTGGAATATTTGAAACACGTTGAAAAAAGGCAGAGAATGATAAATAAGCACCTTGGACCCAACGTCCAGATCCAGTAAATGTTAACATTTGGTCCTGCACTTAAGTTTTTTTTTTTTAAATCTTTTTTATTTATTTATTTATTTATGATAGTCACAGAGAGAGAGAGGGAGAGACAGAGACACAGGCAGAGGGAGAAGCAGGCTCCATGCACCTGGAGCCCGACGTGGGATTCGATCCCGAGTCTCCAGGATCGCGCCCTGGGCCAAAGGCAGGCGCTAAACCGCTGCGCCACCCAGGGATCCCCTGCACTTAAGTTTTGTTTTTGTTTTTGTTTTTAAATCAAATGTTACTGATGAAGTTGAAATCTTGTTCCCTTCCAGGGCTTTCCCTCCTCCCTGCTTTCCAGAAAGCAACTATACTCATGCTGGTGATGGGTTTCCAGTCCATTTTCCTACACTCCCGAGAAGTCGTGAAAATCTCAAAGATATACAAATATACTTTTGCACCTTGTTTTATTAGACAATGGTTTTTGCAATCAATGCACGTTGGGTCCCAGGCATCTGATTTATCACTTTGACTGTCATGTAGTATTTCATAGAATGAAAATGTCAGAGTTTATTCATTTTTCTGAGAGCCTTTCTGGATGTTTCTTTTCCTTTTTTCCATCATAGCCAATCATGAGGCAGTAACAAACATCCTCGTTTCATCTCCTTGTAAGAGCTTGTTTGATGTAGATTCCCAGATCTACATCGCTTTACCAAATATCATGAAACTGCTCTCTCTTAAAAAAAAAAATTGTATCCATTTACGCGTCTGAAAGCAGCTCAGGAGAGTTCCTGCTTCTCCTTATCCACACCGCCAGCGATTGGTATTATGAGACTTTATCTTTTTCCTGTTTGGTGGGTTTAAAATTGTATCACGTCGTAGTTTTAATGTGCCTCTCTGGTTGGCAGACACGTTCAGCATCTTCCCATATAGTTAAATGGCCACTGTGACTTTCTCTTCCTGATGACGCACGCAGTCTGTGTTCAGCCCATTTCTCTCTCTCACTTTGTTAGTGATTTCCAGACAATTCGGACAGGAATAGGTGTCAGTCAACACATTCTGCTTCTCGGGTAAGGGGATTTCTTTGGCTTTGTTTATTGTAGCTGTTAAAGCCTTGTACTATGTTTGCTCATGTTTTTCTTTATTGGAGGCACTCTTTGGGTCTTGTGTAAGAATTTTTTTCTTGGGGCCCTGGGTGGCTCAGCTGTTGAATATCTGCCTTTGGCTCAGATTGTGATCCTGGGGTCCTGGGATCAAGTCCCACATCAGGCTCCCTGCTTTTCCCTCTGCCTGTGTCTCTGCCTCTCTCTGTGTGTCTCTCATGAATAAATAAATAAAATCTTAAAAAATTCTTTTTCTCATCCTCATAACACAAAAACATTCACCATGTGTTCTTCCAAATATTTCAAAATATTGCTTTACTTATTAAGTCTGTTAACCTCCTCAAATTTATTTTTGAGGATGATATAAGGAAGAGATCAAATTTCCATTTTTTTTCTAAGTGGATAGCCAGTCATCCTGGCACCTCTTATTGTGCTGTGTATTACTTTTCTGCTGATCTGTTGTGTGTTCTCAGCACTTTATCAAATGTCCATGAGTTTGTTTTTGGATTCTCTGTTCTGTTCCACTGGTTACTTTTTAAAATTTCTACATCAATGCCCAGTACTTTAATTTCTATGACTTTCCAATGAGTCTTGATGCCTGCTAGGGAAACCCCCTGCCCCTCTGTTCTTTTTCAAAATTTATTGATCTTTTATATTTTTCTATAAATTTTAGGCTCATCAAATCAAGATCTAACCCATTGGGATGTTCCCTGGATATGACAAACTTATGTTAGTTTAAGATTCATAAACATACAGTGTTCTTTTATGTCCAGTTGTATAGTTTTCTTCATAAATTTAATTTTTTTACAGACTAAAGGACTTATTTTTTAAAATACCTATAATGCCATGAACTCATAAATTGCAAAGTTCTCCATGTGCTTAGGATGTTATGAACATCAGTAAATTAAGAACCTCTTGATAGCATCAATAAACAATGTTAGAGCACAATTCCAGATCCTTCCCCTCTAGGCTGAATGATTCCCAAACTAGGAGTGTCCGTAGCACTGTAGCCAGAAGAAGCATATCACACTGTGACAGACGCAATGGTCTCAGCCCATTGTCTGAAAGAGGAGCAGCCTCAGATTTCATAGCATCTTGAGCTGGGTTGATGCTGGGATCAAGACAAAGTGAATTAAAAGGCAGTAACTCGAGGCACCTGGGTGGCTTGGTTGTTTAAGAGTCTGACTCTTGATTTTGGCTTAGGTCATGATTTCAGGGTCAAGCCCTGAGTCAGGCTCATGCTGGGTGTGGAGTCTACTTAAGATTCTCTCTCTATCCTGTGATGCCTGGGTGTCTCAGTGGTTGAGTGTCTGCCTCTGGTTCAGGTCATGATCCTGGGGTCCTGAGCTGAGATCGAGTCCTGTATCAGTCTCCCTTAGGAAGCCTGTATCTCCCTCCATCTTTGTCTGCCTCTTTCTCCCTGTCTCTCATGAATAAATAAATAAAATCTTTTAAAAAAGATTCTCTTTCTCCCTCTGCTCTCCCCTGGCCCATTTTCTCTCTTAAAAAAAAAAAAAGGCAGTGACTCCAGAGCAGTTTTCCTTCTCTTTGTGTGGCAGCCAGAAAATTCTTGAAAAATAAATAGAACTGCATTTTGGGAACTTGACTGCAAACATTAGAAATGTATATCCAATGCCCAAATATTTCCCAGGATCCTTTCACTACCAAGGGATCAAAACCTAAGTGATGACTGCGGACTTGACAGTTTTCAGCATAACTGTGCTCTGTTTTTCTATTTTTTTCCTTCTCCTCCTCCAATACTTAATCAATTTCAGGGCAGTCCCTTACGCTATCCTCTAATCTATACACCTGATCTGACAAATATACAGACCTGAAATATTCTGCAAATGCAGAAGGTGATTTCATATTAGCACTTTTGCAAATCAGGTAGGCTTAAACCAGGAGGATTTTGCCTCTTAATCCTGTTGGTTTAAATCACCCCTGGGCATGAAGGTGCAACGCTGACTTCAGCAGTCCAAGTGCTCCAGAACACCTGGAACCAATGATTAAGCTTTTTAGGTGTACTGAGGAAGAAAAGATAAGGATTTTGTTCAGGTCTCTATGCTACTGGCTGAGGTCCAGACAGTCATGTTTTATGGAAGAGCTTGGTTAGAGCACCATGAGAACAAACACCCACAAGATATGATCTGTGCATGCCTCTGTGTGTGTGTGTGTGTGTGTGTGTGTGAGTGTGTGAGAGAGAGTTATGAAGATTTTGAAGTTGACCAAACCAGCAAGAATTGGCAATTCTTGAAAACAGAAGCCAAGTCTCTGAGGTTCTAAGTATATGAGTATGTGAAAATAACGTGTGTTTTATGAAGACAGAATGCACATGGACCATTTGGTGTCCTGAGATCTCAACTGTTGACTTTTCTTGGTCTCCCAGAGAGCAGTATCCAGGATGCATAAATATCCAGAATACAGTCATTCAGCATCTACTACATGTCAGGCATGGTGCTGGGTGCAGACAATAGAATGTGGAGCAGAACGACGCGGTCCCTGCCTTCCTGGAGGTCATCCTCTAGTCAGGGAGACATGAGAGGTAAGTCAACAAGTAGACATATGATCGAGTGCCACAGAATTTTAGGGAGTTTTGCATATATATATATATATATATATATATATATATATATATGTTTTTATTGAAATTTGATTTGCCAACATATAGTATAACACCCAGTGGTCATCCCGTCAAGTGCCTCCCTCAGTGCTGGTCACCAGTCACCCAGTTCATTTCCCAGAGTTAGGAGTCTCTCATGTTTTGTCACCCTCTCTATTTTTTCTCACTCATTTTCCCTCCTTTCCCTTATAATCCCTTTCACTATTTCTTATATTCCCCATGTGAGTAAATCCATATGATTGTCCTCCGACTGACTTACTTCACTAGGCATAATACTCTCCTGTTCCATCCACGTCAAAGCAAATGGTGAGTGTTCATCCTTTCTAATGGCTGAGTAATATTCCAATGTACATATAGACCACATCTTCTTTACCTATTCATCTGTCAATGGACATCGAGGCTCCCTCCACATTTTGGCTATTGTGGACATTGCTGCTATAAACATCGGGGTGCAGGTGTCCCGGCATTTCACTGTATCTGTATCTTTGGAGTAAATACCCCATAGTGCAATTGCTGGGTCGTAGGGTAGATCTATTTTTTAACTCTTTGAGGAACCTCCAAACTGCTGGGAAAATTGGACAGCCATGTGCAGAAGAATGAAACTAGACCACTCTCTTACACCATACACAAAGATAAACTCAAAATGGATGAAAGATCTAAATGAGAGACAAGAATCCATCAAAATCTTAGAGAAGAATACAGGCCACACCCTTTTGAACTTGGCCACAGCAACTTCTTGCAAGATACATCAATTAAGACAAGGGAAACAAAAGCAAAAATGAACTATTGGGACTTAATCAGGATAAAAAGCTTCCACACAGCAAAAGAAAAAGTCAACAAAACTAAAAGACACCCTACAGAATGGGAGAAGATATTTGCTAATGACATAGCAGATAATGGGCTAGTATCCAAGATCTATAAAGAACTTATGAAACTCAACACCCAAGAAACAAACAGTCCAGTCATGAAATGAGCAAAAGACATGAACAGAAATTTCACCAAAGAAGACATACACATGGCCAACAAGCACATGAGAAAATGCTCCACAACACTTGTCATTAGGGAGCTTTATAGAGACTCACGGTGGGGATAAACAGGGCTGTGTAGACCAAGGTGAGAAGTTCAACTTTCATTCAGAGTGAGAAGTGTTAAAAAGAAAACCACAGGCCCAAAATAGCAGTGCTTGGACCAGGCCACGTTACTAAACCGGAGCTTAATACCTAACCTAATTGCTGTTTCACCCTCCCAGGAAATATGGGTCCTCACCTGTCAGTCAGGAAGTTTCTGATAAGCATAGTGAGGTAATCCGTCTCACAGGGCTTCTCCATCCCCCAGAGAAAGATGAGGTAATCCGTCCTCCCCCTAAGGGAGGTGGTGATCTTGCCTGAAACAACCTTTTCTTTTGCTTATGATGTCCTTGCCCCACCTCCTTCCTATAAAGACCTTCCACTTTGTACAGCTCCTCAGAGCTTCCACCTACTGGCTATACAGGGTGCTGAACGATTCGTGAATTGTTTAATAACACCAAGTAGATCTCCAAAATTACTCTGTTGAATTTCGTTCTTTCACAGAAGCCATAGGAAGTTTTTCAACAGGGGAAGGACACAATCTAAGTGATGTTTCAGATGGATTATTCTGGCTGCTGTGTGGCTTTTGAATGGAAGGGGCAAGAGAGAAAGCCAGGAGCCCCAGTGTGGAGGCAGCTGAAGCCCATGCTCCCGGCAGGTGGTCCTGATGACCTGGCCTAGGGGATGGACGACAGTATGGAGACAAAAGAGCATGGGCTTAGGGGATTTAGTCAGGCTTCTTCAGTATATACAAAGAGACCGGCTCACATGATGATTGGGACTGAGAAGTCTCCTGGTCTGTTGTCTATAAGCTGAAGATGCTGGGAAACTGGTGGCATAGTTCTAGTCTAAGTCCTAATAACTGAGAAGTGGAGAGTCAGTGGTATGAGTCCTAGTCCGAGGGTAGGGCAAGACCAATGTCCCCATGTGCCATTAGGCAGAGAGAAAAGAATATCTGTCAGAATTTAGTTCAACTATAAGATGCCCAACTGGTGTCAGAGAATTGCTTGTTGGTATGAACTGCCCCCCACCCCCTGCCAACACACACACACATATTGGAATTGGGTGCAGAAGCATACCAGTCTATGTTTTTGGTGGAAGCAAATAGTTTAGGATAGGGCCATTTTATTGAGACAAGAAAGGTCAATGGACAAGTAGAACAAGAGTTAACAGGCTAACTCTGAGACACTTGTGAAATTTCAGATGGTAAAATCATTGGAAAATTAGTCTAAGTCTCCTGCGGAAGTCTGTGCAGAGGGAGGCCTCGGTCTGGGTGTCATAAATGTGGGGACAAAGTTGCAGAACCAGATGAGATTCTGGGAGGAAGTGCAGAGAGGAGTGCTGGTCCAGGACAAAATGCTGGGGCGCACCAGCTTCAGAAGTGGGATGCTGGAGGAGGCTCAGCAAAGGAGAAGGACATAATCACCAGAAAGACAGTATAAAGCTAGGCAAGTGTGCATTGCAACAGTCCAGGAGACTCAGACCTCAATTAAGACTAGACAGGAAAGATTACCTCACACCTGTCAGAAGGACTAAAATCAACAACACAAGAATTAAGAATTGTTGGGGAAGATGTGGAGAAAGGGGAACCCTTGTGCACTGTTGATGGGAATGCAAGCTGGTGCAGCCACTCTGGAAAACAGTATGGAGGTTTCTCAAGAAGTTAATACAGAGCTATCCTACGATCCAGCATTTGTATTACCAGGTATTTACCCAAAGAATACAAAAACACAAATTCAGAGGAATACATGCATTTCAATGTTTATAGCAGCATTATCTACAATAGCCAAACCATGGAAACAGCCCAAGTGTCCATCAACAGTTGAGTGGATAGGGAAGAAGTGAATATTACTCAGCCATAAAAAAGAATGAGATCTTGCCATTTGCGACATCATGGACAAAATTACAGGGTTATTATGCTAAATGAAATACGTCAGTCAGAGAAATAGAAATACCATATAATTTCTCTCCTATGTGGAATTTAAAAACCAAAACAAACAGAGAGAAAGAAGAAGAGAGAGGCAAACCAAGAAACAGATTCTTTTTTTTTTTTTTTTTAGAAACAGATTCTTAACTAGAGAGAACACACTGATGTTCCTAGAGGGGAGGCTGTTGGGGATAGGCTAACTAGATAATGGGGATTAAGGAGAGCACCTGTTGTGATGAACTCTTGTACGGAAGTGTTGAATCACTATATCATACACCTGAAACTAGTTATACCATATGTTAATTATACTGGAAATTTAAAAAAAAAAAAAGTGGGGAAAAAAAGAAAAGTGACCCAGGATTTGACAGCCTGAAGCTCATGGATGCTTTTGTAGAAGTGGTTGTATGGGTGTGGTGGTAAGAAGTCAGACTGCAATGTGCGAGAAATGGACTGGAGGTGAGGAATGGGATTTTTGTCCCAAGGGCGGTGGGGAACCACTGAAAAATTGTCAGTAGGTGTGTCACCTGCTCGGATTTAGTCATTCAGGTAGTGTAAGGACAATAGGTTGGGGGGACAGTAGATAACAGGTAAACATGCAGAATCAGAAGGTATGTCGATGTGAAATGAGAAATGCTCCACAGTTTGCATCCATCCCAACCCCCTTCCCCCTAAGATTTGATGCTCATCACGATCAGGAATAAAGGTGTGAATCATAGCAACAATGTCGACGTTATTGAGTATTTGCTAAATGTCAGGACTATGCTCAGCAATTTACAAGACTTATTTTACTGAGTCCTCAGCACAATGTTCTGGGGGAGGTATTCTTACTGTTTTTAGCTGAGGCTAGGAAAATGAGGGCAAGCTGAAAGACAGCAAGTAATTTGCTTAAGACCACACAGGTAGAGGGGAGACAAGGCCAGAGGGATAACAGAGGGGGTGGGGGTAGCTGATGGAGGACCCCGTGACCACTGTCAGGACTTCAGCTTTTACTTACTTGTGCTCAGAATAAGCTGTATGGGACAACAGTAGAAACAGCTATGACCATGGCACACAAACTCCAGTGACCTTGGGCCAGGTTGCTAGTAGCGGAAATGATGAGGAGTGGTCAGATTCTGGATCGTCTTGGAAGTTAGAGAGAGCAGGATTTTTGATGATGCACTGGATATAGATTATGTGAAAAAGAGAAGGATCAAATTTGACCCCAGGCTTCCTGCCCTGATGTAAAGATGGTGTCTAAAGCCATGATGCCAAGATGGTCTCCCAGACAGTGAGTGCAGACAAAAGAGAGGGAAGGACCCAGAGATGAGCCTGAGTCACACCACTGTAGAGAAAATAGGAGAAGAAGGGCAACCCCAAAGGAGACAGAAGAGGGGACCAGTGAGGTGGGAGAGAACCTGAGGGTGGGGTCCTGGGCGCAGGCTGAGGAAGGTGCAGCAAGAAGGAGGAAGTGACCAACTGGCTTGAGTCTGATGATTGTGATGAATATAAAATTATAAAATAATTGCAAGAGAGAGAAAGAGGTTGTCCAGAGAAGAGACTTGCTCCTTCTTACGAGGCGTTCAGCATAGAAGAATTTTACAGGTTTTCAAGGGCGGAGAGAATGAAGGGAGAGCCCAGCATTTGATAAGATTTGCAGCATTCAGGAAATACTGAGATGAAATCTCTAAGGAAATGGATATGTGTGTGTAGGAGTGTATATGTATGTATATGTATGTGTATGGGAAGATGGGGAATAGCAGAGGGTGAGGCCAGAGAAGACCAGGGCCAGATCAGGAGAGCCTTATGAGGAGCTCCTGGTGGGCATCCAGAATATGCAAGTAGTTTCGCACTTTGTAAACACGACTCTGGTCCATCTGGTGGGTGGACGTGGAGGTAGGAAGGAGTAAGTCAGGACACCAGCGCTGTTGTCTGGGAGGGAGGCTAAAAGAAGGGTTTATTGGAAATTGTGACTTTATCTTGGAAGAGGGAGTACTCAGACTCTTGCATGGCAAGTACTCTGACAAGAAAAAGTTCATAAAATGTTGAAGAGGATGTGGAAAAAGGGGAACCCTCTTGCACTGTTGGTGGGAATGTGAACTGGTGCAGCCACTCTGGAAAACTGTGTGGAGGTTCCTCAAAGAGTTAAAAATAGATCTGCCCTACGACCCAGCAATTGCACTGCTGGGGATTTACCCCAAAGATATAGATGCAGTGAAACGGCAGGACACCTGCACCCCAATGTTTATAGCAGCAATGTCCACAATAGCCAAACTGTGGAAGGAGCCTCGGTGTCCATCGAAAGACGAATGGATAAAGAAGCTGTGGTCTATGTATACAATGGAATATTAGCCACTAGAAACGACAAATACCCACCATTTCCTTCAACGTGGATGGAACTGGAGGGTATTATGCTGAGTGAAGTAAGTCAATCTGAGAAGGACAAACATTATACAGTCTCATTAATTTGGGGAATATAAAAATAGTGAAAGGGATCATAAGGGAAAGGAGAAAAAATGAGTGGGAAATATCAGTGAGGGTGACAGCACATGAGAGACTCCTAACTCTGGGAAGCCAACAAGGGGTAGTGGAAGGGAGGTGGGTGGGGGGATGGGGTGACTATGTGATAGGCACTGAGGGGAGCACTTGATGGAATGAGCACTGGATATTATGCTATATATTGGCAAATTGAACTCCAATAAAAAAAGTTCATAAATTAAAAAAAATTTTGTTTAGATTCGACTTAGTTAACATACAGTGTATTATTAGTTTTAGTAGTAAAGTTCAGTGATTTATTAGTTGCATATAACAACCAGTGCTCATCCCATCATGTGCCCTCCTTAATGCCCATCACCCAAGTTGCCCCATCCCCCACGTATCTCCCCTCCAACAACCCTCAGTTTGTTTCCTAGAGTTCAGCATCTCTCATGTTTTTTTTCAATTTACCATTTTATTTTTATTTTTTTTATAGAGCATCAAGAGCATATTTGCTCTTGATGTTATCAGAGCTAATTAGAACAAAGTAGAAACCTTACTAGGGTCCAGATGCTCTAAGTGCTTTGAAAGCGTGAGTTTGCATTATCCCCTAAACAGCCTATGAAGGTTTTTATTATTGTCATTCCCATTTCACTGATGGGAAAACCAAGGCACAAAGAGGCTAAGTAAATCGCCCACTGACCACAGCTAACAGGTGAGTGACTCTGCTTTGTGTCACCAGGTGAGTTTAGTCAGTTGAAGAAACAGAACATAGTCTCTGTCAACCAAAAACACAATGAGGTTATAACGCAACCAGAAGCATTTATTTGGGGTTTAGGAATTGCAATCCAGGAGAGAGAATGGACAGACATTGAAAGTGTGCTGGCATGACAGAGTGGGAGGACTGCAGGGTTTTCTAAAGGCAAAATCAGCAAGGTTTACATAAGTTGTTTTGAAAGAATTATGATTGGTGCTGCCAGAGTTTAAACTGATCATCAGATACACAATTGGCTCTTTGGCTAACAGGAGGTTATATGTTCCAGGAAGTGGTTAGAGTTTGTAATTGACCAAAGTCAAACTTTTGTGGTGTTCTGAGGATTGAAATAAAAGAAGTGCGTAGGTCTTCCTTCCTCAATATCCTCCTGACTCTACTTTGAGTGACTCCCTTAGCCACGATTACTCCATTCTGAATCTTCTTTCACAGCTACAACTATCAACAAACCCATGAGAAAAACAAAATCCTTTCTGATGGGACAGCCTCAGACGAAAGGACCAGTGACAGCCAGACTCTCACCTGGACCAAAAGAGCCCCAGGTGGGGAGACCTGCCAGAGGTCTCAGGACCTGAGTCCTGAGCAAAGGCTGCACGTCATGTTTGAGAAGATTCTGAACTGGTGTTGAGGTGGTAAAGAGGAAATGGAAAAGTCGAGGAGTCAGAGAAGATAGGGTTGACCAGTTGGCTGTGGGAGAAAGAAGGGGAAGGCATCCTGCGTGGTGCCCTATCATCTGGCTCGGTGATGGCCTGGCACACAGGGGGGAGCAGTGCCCTTGATTTGCTCTACTTGAAATCCCAAGCAAAAGGATCTCTTCTGACAACCCCCAACCACTGGGTTCCAACCACAGGGATTCTCCCTGCCTCAAAAAGGATTCTCCTTATGTGACCCTGGTTATACAACTGGTGTGGGATGGACACCCTGCCAAAGTGTCCCCGGCAGGCCTTACCATAACGAATGTCGTTTATATTCTGACCCCACTACATCTCCAGCTCTACTTCTTGTCTTCCCCAAACACACACCGGAGTTTGATCCATCCGCCTCCACCAGAAATCTCTGTGCCCTCCGCTGTGCTCTATCTTCTTTCTGCTTAACAAGCTCCCAGTCATATTTCAAGAGCCTGCTTACTTTGAATCCCACAGAAACCATTCTGCCTCATCTCAGGCAGAATTATTTGCTCCTTCCTCTGCTGTCTTCCTAGATTTTGCAAATGTCTCCTCTGCTAATCTAAGAGGAAGAATTCTTTGCTTTTCATCTCAATATTTGCCGAGTTTATAATAAGCCCTCGGTAAATATTGAAGACATGAACAAACAAACGAATGTCTGAAATGTGTAAATTAGTCCTTGTCTTCAATGGCTTATTTTGCTACCTAGAAATAGCGAAGTGTTAGCAGAGCCATGGAATGAAGACTTCTAGCACTTGGCTCTTTGTCTAGAATCCCTCCACCACCACCAACCAGCCTTCTAAGGAAATCACCTATCCTTTGGACCTGAGTGTGTTTTCTCCACTGTAAATCCAGGTGGATGACAGCCACCAAGGGCAACATCATTTTGAAGGTTCAGCTGGTGAGTGGGTGCTATGTGCTCAGTACCATGCCTCCATATTTAGTATCTGTTGGGAAGTGGTAGATGGTGGTGGTGACAGTTTGTTGCATAATTTCCTTCTGCGAAGGGGTTATCTCTTGAGAGAAGGATGGTTGTGGATTGAATTGTATCACTCAAAAAGTTATGTTGAAGCCCTTACCCCTTGAATGGGTGACTGTAATCTTATTTGGAAATAAGTCCTACGCAGATGTTATTGAATTAAGATGAGGTCATATCCCACTAGGGTGGGCCCTAATCCAATAATTGGTGCCCTTACAAGAAGAGTGGGTTTTGTTTCTTCTGTTTTGTTTCTTCAGGTTTATTGAGGTGTAACTGACAAATAAAATTGGATGTATTTGAAATATATAATATGGCATTTTTACATCTGTTCTACTTTGCAAAATATTTACCACAATTCAGTTAATTAACACATCTATCACCTCACAGAGTTCCTGTGTGTGTGTGTGTAAGTATAACCAGTTTTACTCTTAGCAAATTTCAAGTTCTATGATATGGTATTATTATTATTACTATTTTATATTTTATTTATTTATTTATTCATGAGACACACACACACACACACACAGAGAGAGAGAGAGAGAGAGAGAGAGAGGCAGAGACACAGGCAGAGGTAGAAGCAGGATCCCTGCAGGGAGCCCAACGTGGGACTCGATCCTGGGTCTCCAGGATCACATCCTGGGCCGAAGGCGGCACTAAACCTCTGAGCCACCCGGAATGCCCACGATACGGTATTATTAACTAGATTCATTCACCATGCTGTCCATAGATTCTCAGAGCTTATTCATCTTATAACTAAAGTCTTGTACCCCTTGACTGACAGATATCCACCTCCCTCAGCACCCCGGTGTCTCGTAACCACCATTCTACTCTCTCTTGTTTGTGAATTCAACCTCCCCTCCCCCCAAAAGTTCACGTATAAGTGAGATCATGCAGTATTTAACTTCCTCTGTCTGGCTAATTTTACTTAGCATGATGCCTTCAAGGTTTATCCATGTTGTTGCAAATGGAAAGATTTCCTTCTTTCTCGTGGTGAATAATATTTCATTGTGTGTGTATATGTACATATACAAACATATATACATTGTGTATATAAATACATACACATATCCACATTTTCTATGTATTTATCCACTGGTGGACTCTTAGGGTGTTTCCATATCTTGGTTTTTTGAGAATAGGCTGTAATGAACATGATGGTTCAGACATCTCTTCAAGGCACTGATTCTGTTTCTTTCAGCTATATATCCTGGGATTGCTGGGTTATCTGATACGTCTATTTTTAATTTTTTTAAGTCTTTATTTATTCATGAGAGACACAGAGAGAGGCAGAGACACAGGCAGAGGGAGAAGCAGGCTCCCTGTGGGGAGCCCATTGCAAGACTCGATCCTGGACCCCAGGATCATGCCCTGAACTGAAGGCAGATGCGCAACCACTGAGCCACCCAGGAGTCTCTATTTTCAATTTTTTGAGGAACTTCCACACTGTGTTCCATAATGGCTGTACCAATTTACATTCCCCACAACAGTATACAAGGGTTCCCTTTTCTCTACATCCTTGCCAACACTTACATGTGTTGTCTTTTTGATAAAAGCCATCCTGGTAGGTATGAGGTGATGTCTCATTGTGGCTCTAAGTTGAATTTCTCTGATGACTAGTGATATTTTCATATACCTTTTGGCCATTTGTATGTCTTCTTTGGGAAACTGTCTATTAAGATCCTTTGTCATTTTTTAAATTGGATTACTTTTCTTCTTCTTCTTCTTCTTCTTCTTCTTCTTCTTCTTCTTCTTCTTCTTTCTTCTTCTTCTTCGCTATTGAGTTACAGAAGTTACTTATGTATTTTGTATATTAATCCCTTATCAGATGTATGGTTTGTATCTTCTCCCATTCCATAACTGCCTTTCATTCCATTGATGGTTTCCTGTGCTGTGTGGAAGCTTTATAATTTCGTGTAGTCTCACGTGTTTATTTTTCTTTTGTTACTTGTGCACCAATCAAAACCTCAGTGACCTGGTGTTTGTGGGAAGTTCCAGGGCACTGCACAGCCCATGGATATGACATAAGGTATGGTCTGCCCTCAAATATAAATGGGAGCATCTCCCAATGCTTTAAGGACAGATATTCATGCAGATGGGTTGAAACAGACTCAGAACCACCTGTGCTTGATGGGAAGAGGGAGAAAACCTCATCTTACCAAGAGCAGTGACTTTTAGAACGTGCGTGAAATCAACACTCATATCCATATTGGACACATATTGGACACAGCTCAACACACGTTTCTTACTGTGGAGATAGTCTTTATTTGACTTTTATCACCTTTCAACGAAAGAGTGGTTCCCATCAGCATTATATAACTATGAACCCTGCAAATACAATTTATATTTAGCAGTGAAATCGCTTAAAAAATGACAGGTAACTGTAAGGAAAGTTTGTAGTGGGAGAGGGTATGAAATAGAAGCCTGGCTAAATATAAGCAGATTCCTATCAAGAAAGAAAAATGTTACCAGTACTCCATTAAAGCACTAATACAAGTCTACTGTTTTGCTTGCTCTCAAACTAGATGTTCATACAAGAAAGCGGGTTTGGCTTTTTCTTCTCAGTGATCTAATAAGCGTCCTTGTGTACCTATCCATCCTGGCAAGACAATACCAGGGGGAAATGAAAACAAAGCTTCTAATTGCCTTCAAAGTATGTTCTAGGGGAAGAGCGCAAGCCCAGCTCTCCAGAAGGGGAGAGATGTGACAGTTTCTGATGCTATAGTAACAGGGAGGCCTGGTGGGGGGCGTGGCTTTAGCCCATTGCCTCTGGGCAGGTGACATTAACTGTGGTCCCCTGGGGCTCTCTCTCTGGTCCAGATGCCCTATCTCTGATGGTCTGGCAGGATGGTGGTCACTGGCATTGGGTATTCCAACGCATTGCAGTCATCCGAGAGGAACACCAAATCCTGAAAAAGATTTGCAATAAGTGAGAATATCACTGAATGTGGCCCAGAGACAATGCACAACTCTGGGACTCCTGGTTAGCTTTACAGACTGTTTGGTTCTTTCCCTTTGTATCAAGACTTCCCGTCCCTTACTCTCCCAAGGAGAACTGGCCACATATTCTCATTCCTGTAGAACATGACCTAATACTGCATTATAAATAGAAATTTTTTTAAAAAAGATTTTATTTATTCATGAGACACAGAGAGAGGTAGAGACATAGGCAGAGGGAGAAGCAGGTTCCCTATGGGGAGCCCCATGCAGGACTCGAGCCCTAGGATCACGACCTGAGCCAAAAGCAGAGACTCAACCACTGAGCCGCTCAGGCACCCCTATAAATATAAATTATACTCTATTATAATTATATCTTCTTCTTGCTTTCCCTCTGCAGACCAAGGGGAGAGGGAAATGGGTGGGGGGAGGAAATTTATAAGAAATCTTTGATGCATGAGCAAATAAATTAAACTGAATAGCTAATTATTTATCCTGATGACTTACTCTGGGCCATGCCTGGTGCTAGGAATTCTATGTGTGGTCACTCTGCTAGGGCTTTTAGGATCTAGGGACTTACTATAGCCCCCCACCACACACACACACATGGTCAGGATATACTTATTATTATTATCCTTCCAAGGATGGCATGAGGTGGGTATAATTATGTCTCCAGTTCACAAATGAGGGAACTGTGGCTCAGAGAGGTGACCAGTTATTCCCATCAGGGAAGCAGGAAAACATATAAGATCTGAGGTCTGTTTGGTGAGAGAGAGAGAGAGAGAGAGAGAGAGAGAGAGAGAGAGAGAGAACACAGAAGGAGAGGGAGAAGCAGACTCCCGGCTGAGCAGGGAGCCCAGCGTGGGGCTGGATCCCAGGGATCCTGAGATCACAACCAGAGCCAAAGGCAGATGCTTAACCAACTGAGCCACTGGGTGTCCCATAAAGTTTGTCTTACATGGTTAGCATGCGGTCCTGTGTGTTATCCCCACACCAGTATGAGACATGGAAGGGAAGGCCTTGTCCTGAGTGCCCATCACTTACCAAGGGTGATAATGGTAGGAAGCACCCCAAAACATTCCTCTTCCTCCTCCTCATCTCCCACACCACCCACCCCCTGCCCTCAGCCGTCCTCTTCTAAAAGCCCTGAGCGTCTTGGCTGATAACAAGCAGGAAAGGCATTTTCAGGCATGTCACTCACTCTCCTACAAAACGAGTTCATGATGGTGTACAGTTTCCGCACTTTATCCTTCAAGCCGTCCACCTGAGCCACCTTCCAACACTGGGGTGACGCCACAAAGTCCCGCAGCTTGGCCAGCACGCAGTGATTCTGGGAGTGGACAGCAGAGAGGGCGTCACAGGGGAGGTCAGTGGCCGGACAGATGGGAGTTGGGGGCTCCTGCCTCCTTCTGCCCTGGGCTCTCTTCCCACCCCCACCCCCACCTCCCTAGACAGGAAGACCCTCTTACATGTATATCCAGGTAGAGCCTGGGCAAGTATCTCACACACGGCTCCTGCAGAAAGAAACATGGGTTGCAGTGACACACACAGGAATGCACCCTCAGCTGGTCACAGAAGGCTCTTTGCCACCCTCCAACAGCCAGACAGGCCCAGGGCCTCCCTTAAGCTGATTCACTTACACGCGTGTACACGCACACACACATACACACATATGGATTTGAATACCTATGCAAAGTCAGAAAACTGAAATACTCTCCCCCAGAATGTTACAGCAGCAGTCACCTCTAGGTGGGAGAATGGCAAGTCATATTTGTTTTCTTCTTTGTCCTTTGTGCATTTTCCAACCTTGTTTTCTATAAAGTACAGTGTCTCCCCCTTATACGTGGGGGATATGATATAGTTCAGGACCCCAGTGAATGCACGAAACCATAAATCATACTGAACCCTATATTTAGTATGTTTGTTCACAAACATACATACAAACCTAGATAAAGTTTAGTTTATCAATTAGGCACAGTAAGAGATTAACAAAACCTACTACTAGTAAAATAGAACAGTTATAACAACATACTATCATAAAAGTTATGTGACTGTGATATCTCTCTCTCAAAACTCTTCCTACATTGTACTCACCCTTCGTGTGACGATGTGAGATGATAAAATGCCCACATGATGAGAATGAGATGAATGATGTAGGCCTGTGATGTAGGGTTAGGCTACTACTGATCTCACCATATGTCAGGAGGGGGCTCATCTGCTTCATAGCTGCTGTGAAATCACGGATATGGGGGGCGGGGCTACTATGTATGCCTTTTATAATTAGGAAAAAAGCACACATTATTTGAATTTTAAAAGAAAAGAAAAGGTGTCAGTGTATCATAACCCCACATCTGAGAAGCACTACATTTTGTTTGAAGCGCTTACAAGGAGGTGAAGAGACACTTTTAAATTTTTTCAAAACTTTTTTAATGGGATGCAGGGGATGGAGGAAGAGAGAGAGAGAGAGAGAGAGAGAGAGAGAGAGAGAGAATCCCCACTGAGAGAGGAGCCTGACACGGGGCTCGATCTCATAACCCTGAGATCATGACATGAGCTGAAATCAAGAGTTGGACAGTTAACCGACTGAGCCACCCAGGCGTCTTGGATTGGATCAAAGCTTTTAATGAAGTTTAATTCATTCGTTTCTATAAGCAGCCAGGGGGCCTGGGTTCTAGTTCTGAGACGCCCTCTGGACCTGCCCCCCGAGCCTGCGTCTGCCTGTTGAAAGGGCAGTGCTAACAGTGCTAACATTCCTGGGGTGTCCCCTGCCCAGCACTGTGCAGGCTGTGTCTCATTCTTGCTTTTACCCTCAGGACACCCGAAGCGGGCGGTGGGCGCTATACCAGCCCTTTCACATCCGAGCATGCTGAGATTCAGGGACTGGGCAGTGTGCCCAGGGTCCTGTCATGGTCAGGGGTGGGCACCATTCTGGGGGTCACCCCTTAGCACACACTCATAATCACCAGGCTTATGAAGAGAATCAACTTAATTCTGTATTCCTCCTTAACTCCGGAGTTCCAGGCTCCTTGGGGAAGTTCTTTTTTTGTTTTAATTTTACATTTTACAACAGATCCTCTGGTTGTTGCTGGCAAGTTCCAAACAAAGGCAAGACATTGTGATGTCCCTGATAGATTTTCTTTGTATTTAAAAAGAGGATGCAAGCCATTGTTATCATACTCAGGATGGGAATAAAACGCAAACCCTTGAGTTTAACATTGACCAGAAAAGAAAAACAGTGCTGTTTTTTTTTTTTTTTTCCTGGTCCAAAGGCAAGTTTTGGAGAACTGGGTCCGCACGGAAGCTCCTGGCCCGCAGAGGGCAGCAGGAGGGACTCACCGAGGGCTCTATGGCCTGCAGGTTCTGGAAGTCACCGGTGACCTCCCGGCTCAGGCTCAGCATCCTGGAGTAGCAGGTTGGGGGAGCCGGCCGTGCGGTGGGGGGCCCAGCCAGGAGCAGCAGCAGCAGGGAGAGCAACCGGGGCATCATGGTGCAAAGGCAGCCTCACTGCGTCCCGCTGGCCTGGCGGGCGCCCCTTTAAGCAGCAGCTTGGGGGTGGTCCTCCACGCCTCCTCCTCCGTTTCCTGTGGGGCCCAGCCAAGGCCATCGGAGCACACCCACCTGGCCAGGACACTGGATCCTTTCAGACCCGAAGCCCTCCCCCTTTTTGTGAGAGGAAGGGCTGTCCAGGGGTGTGTGGGATACCTGGAAAGGACGGGGATGGTGGGGGGGCCTTCCTCTCCCACACTTTGAACAGAAGTTTCTCTCTTGGCAGGGGCTTTCCAGAAATGGTAGGATCAGTTGATGAGGGAGCAGGGGACGAGAGGAAGACAAGGATGGATGAGGGGTGGGGAGTCAGGCTCTGCAGTTAGAATGAGGACCATGGGGTAAAACCAGAGCCGAAGTAGAGGGGAAGGGAAGACGCTGGAAGTGATGGACTGAGCACCAGTGATCCAGGACTTGGGGTCACACAGCGTGGTGTCAACGTCCACCCACCAATGACCAGCCAGAAGGAGCTTGGGCAGTCGTCTTCCCATTGAGCAGCTGTGTCTCTGTACCTGGAGATGGGCTCATGCTCCAGCCTGTGGCTGGGGGGAGGTGTGGGCACCCCCCCAAGCTAGGCCCCCTGCACAGGCCTGGGTACAGAACAGACCCAAGGGAAGGGATGGTTCTCAAAATGCACAGGTCATCTGGTGACGAGGCTCTGCAGTAGTGCTCCTGTACAGACAAGCAGGTAAAAGATAAGCCCTCTGCTTGGATGCGCAGTGCGGTGCTTGGTTGCCCACTTTCGGTGATGCCCTTGGGCAGGTTCCTTGGCTTTTTCCTCTCTCTCGTTATATGTGAAGTGGGGATGATGAGAGCACCTAGCTCAGAGGCCCGTGGTGATGAATAAAAGACACTGAGCTAATGTCACTGTCTGAGCTAATGTCACCGTCTCCGTTTCCACAAGTGTCCTTGTGAGGCAGCTGCCACAGAAAACAGTCTCAGAGAGCTCAGAGAGTTCCAGCAACTTGTCCAAGGTCACAAAGCTGGAGGTGAAAGGGTTCAGATGGGACTTTGTGCCCTGTCCTCATCCACCCTTCCATGCCCCTGTGAGGGGCAAGACCCTCGCAGTCAGAGATGAGTTGGGGTCCTTGGGCTGTTCAAGCAAGAGAAGGAGCTGCCAGAGAGGCAGGGGTTTACTCAACACTGAGCATCACTGTGCACCACTTCTGTGACAGCAATACCAGCTGTTGTCACAAATGCCATGAGCTTGAAGAAAACCCATCAAGTGAGCGGGGTTGTCCCATCTCCCAGTTGAGGAAGCAGAAGGTCTCGGGGGACATGAAACAGATGGAGGTCACAAGGCTAATGAGGAACAGAAATGTGGGCCTGTGTCTGTCTGTCTCCAAGGCCGCTCCGGCTGCGAGGGAGGGTAGAAAGGAGTGTTGTGTCCAGCTCCAGCCTCTCCCTGCCGTGTCTGCCCTGAGAAATCCTATCCTGACCCGGTGCCCGCACATCCCCTGTCCATAAACAGAGTAGCGTCACCCTGGTCCCTTCCAGACCTGATGTTTTATTTATCTAGCTTTCTGGTGTTAAATCCCTGGGCAGGGATCACAGCCATGCCCACCTCCCAGCCCCATTTGGCAGGTGAGACTGTTCTTTCAACACCTTTATCGAGATGACCTGGGGACAGTCTCTCGGGCACCCTCTGGACAGGGCAGGACTATGTGTGCTGGGAAGAGGGCAAGCAGCAAACAGAGAGGTGGTTTTCTTCTGGATGAAGGAGTCTCCTCCCTCCGTGGAGGAGCCTAGGGTGTGGGCCTCCCAGGCGGACAAGCTGACCCGGCCAGGGATGCCAGGTCTGCTTTGAAATGCTCCAGGGCTTCTGGATGGGCTCACCGAAGGAGCTTCAAATTCAGGACAGGGAAGAAAAAACAAGGCTGTGCACCAAAACAAATCCTCGGACCATTCAGATGGAGGGGATGTTGCTGGAAAACAGGAGTTGTCTGTGCATTTGAAGTCGCGATAAACATGCTGCTGGGAGATCGGGCTTGTCTCCCTCGGGACACTGTGTGTGGTTGTTGCCGGAGCTTCTTGGGCAAAGCAGAGGCTTCCGCTGTGCCTCAAGCTCCAGACTCTGAGCGAACCGGCTGTCATCTCCGTCCCTTACCACTCCTTTCTCACCTCCTGGCTCAGGGCCCCACAGCCGGCAGGGCAGAGCAGACGCGCAAGGAAGGTTTGGCTGAGATGAGCTGATGGTGGTTCATCCTGTTACTTGGAGCGAGGCGCCAGCCCCAGAGGAACCCACCGAGCACAGCCGAGTCAGTCCCACCCCGGCTGCTGGAGACCCCCACCCTGGATGCGGGCGGCCTGGGGACCCCACGTGCGTGTTCTGCTTACCACATCCTTTGCCGATCCCTGCTCTGCAGCCCTGGCCTCAGCACATCCACCTCTCCTTCCACATCAGACTGCTCTATCTGGAAGGTGAAAGTTAAAAATACAAGTGGGAAGGGCGCCTGGGTGGCTTAGTGGTTGAGCATCTGCCTTTGGCACAGGGCGCGATCCCGGGCTCCTGGGATCGAGTCCTGCATTGGGCTCCCCATGGGGAGCCTGCTTCTCCCTCTGCCTATGTCTCTGCCTCTCTGTGTGTCTCTCATGAGTACATAAATAAAATCTTTAAAAAAATACAGGTGGGAATTCCCCTACAAATTAAAGTCTTTGTCTTTCTCCAGAGGTTTCTCCTATACCCTTTTGTGTGTTAGATGGAGCGTGGGCCCCATCTCAGTACCTCGTTATGCCAGGAGAGCTGAACAGCCAGAGGTAATGATCAGGTGACTCTGAGCAGATTCTAGTCATTTTCTTTGAATGAATTCTTGTTGATTCATTGGACCGTCGTATTTGATGACAGTCAGCAGTGTGCAGGCCTGCGATGGACAGTGGGGATGAAACAGTGAGTGATAGACTTGGAGTTGCTGTCCTTGTGGGTGAGAGGAAAGAGCCAGGGAGTCCCCGCAGCACCCGGGGTGATGGAGAGACAGTGAACTTCCAGAGGCTCCATCTGCCAGGTGAGGAATGCTGTGGGGCAGTGGGATGGGCGTGGAGGTGGCGGCCGGCGTGGTGCATGAGCGAGAGAGAATTTGGGAGGTCTTGCTCTAATGGCTTTGAAGACAGAGGAAGAGGCCACGGCCAAGGAATGCAGGAAGCCTCTAGAAGCTGGAAAAGACTAGGAAAAAGATTCTCCCCACATCTTCCAGAAGGGAATGCAGCCCCGCTGAGACCTTGATTTGATTTGATTTTTTTCAGACCTTGATTTTAGCCTAGTGAGACCCAGAATGGATTTCTGACCTCCAGAACTGTGAGATAGGCAGTGTTGTTTAAAGCCACTTGGTTTGTGGTGATTTGTTACAGCAGCCGCAGGAAATTACCACACTATCTTCCTGGGGTTCAGTAGAATAACAGATTAAGGAACTTGGAACTGACCTCCATCAACCTGCGTGGTGCTTGAGCTTCCTTCTCTACATCCCCACCAAGTGCACATCCAGCCTCTGCTTGCATACCACCCCGGATGGGGAGCTCATTGCCTGCTAGAGCCACTCTCCAGGCTCTGGGCAGCTCTGGCTAATGCAAATTCTTCTCAAGGTGAAGGTGAGTTGTGATGACTCCTTGGTGCTGCCCTCCTTTGCTTAAAACTCTGGAACCTTCTTCCACAGAACAGCCCCAGAGTGATCCCAAGGCCACCCTCATTCCTCAGTCTGTTCCCAAGCACTCAGTCCTGTCCCTTCAGACAGAGTCAGCTCTCTTTCAGAGCAAACATCCCCATGTCTTGGACCCTTTTCCATGAAAGTGGCTTCAAGAGCTTTTCTCACAATTGCATCATGATTAATGTCTCGCTGCCTAGAGTCCTTTCCCCTCACAGGAGCAGAAATCCACTCTTGTCAGCCCTGGTTTCAAATTCTTCCCTGACTCCTTGAGGCCTGGAGCACTGTCTGAGGTATCCAGCCATCCTTTCCTGCCAGTCCTTTCCTGTTGATGATGGTGATGGTGATGATGATAGCTAGCTCTGGACCTGCTGCCTTGCTTCAAGGCCAGGGCAAGTGTTAATGCGCTTATTCTATTGTCATCACTTGAGGGCACCAAGGCTCAGAGAGGTTAAGTGACTTGCTCCAAGTCACACAGTACTAACTTTCACTAGGGCTTATTGTCACCGTAACCAGGGCACTTTACCTTTCAAATATGCCATTCCCTCTTCTTGGGGCACCCTTCCCTCACTTAGTTTTCCTGGTTTGCTGCTTCTCATCCTTCCAGACAGAGCTGAAATATCGCTTTCTTCAGGAAGCCTGCCTTGACCCACAGAGGCTGGAGTGGGTCCTTGATGCCTGCATGGACTCCCACAGGACCCGCACTGTCCTCTGCTCTGCCACATGGCATTGTCCACTCTGGCTGCCCGCTGTTTGCTTACCCATCCCCATGCGCAAAGCAAGTGTCCCCTCTGCGTCCATGACCAGAGCATGGAGCTCGGGGCCAACACAGAGCACATGTTCAGTAAACATCTTCCTCTGAGTGGCGTTGACCACCCTAGTATTCACCCTGGTGGGTGACAATGTGTTTCACACTATCTGGGACCCAGACTGGAACGCAATCCTTCTTGGGACGTGTGGTCAGAATGTAGTCACCTTGTTTTGGGTCCCTCTTGTGTCAGTTAGGACTGTGGGTTGCAAGTTACAGAAGACACAGCTTGAGATGCCAAAGGCTGAGTTTCTGGCAAGTGCAGAGGTAGTGTGGTGTTCGGGCATGGTTTGATCTAGGAACTCAAAGGAGTCGCTAAGAAATCATATTTTTCTGTTTCCCTATTCCGTACAGTGATGGTCTTTTGAAGTATCAACTCTTTTAGGCTACAGTCCCCAGTTATTCAGTCCAACACAAATCCAGGTGTTACTGTGAAGTTATTTGTAGACGTGTTTAAAGTCCATTGTCAGTGGACTTTAAGGAAGGGAGACTATCCTAGGTATTCTGGGTGGGTCTGACTCAATCAGTTGGAAGATATTAAGAACAGAACTGATGAAGAAGAATTTTCCTGGAGAAGAAGAAATTTTGCCTGTGGACCAGCTTCAGCTTATCCTGTCTGTTCTACTTTGCCTTTCCTGACAGCCTGCCCTACTATTTGGGCTTTCTTGTCTGGCCTCCGCAACTGTGTCAGCCAATTCCTTATAGCAAATCCCTTACTATGTCTTTGTTTCTGATTCTGCTTCTTTGGTTAAACCTGCACTGACACACATACCATCAGCTCCATCCTCAAGCCAGGTCCCCATGTGGTCACAAACTGGCTGCCAACAGAGTCTAGGACACATGCTATGTGAACCCTGTGCAGAGATGTAAGGTCTCCTTTGTGACCACTAAAGAAAGTCCTGAGCTTTGTGCTGGAAGCAAATCCTGTCCTTGTTTGTCTTGTGACTTAGCACTTTCATTGTCTGGGACTCCTTTTTAGCATTTCTAGAGAACTTTTAATCTTTTCCTTCTCACTGTTCAGACTGGCATACTCCAATAAGTGATACAGGTAACCACGGAAATACTCTTCGTTCCTGGCCCACGGGGTTATGGGAAATTCCTGAGCAGACTTGCTGTTTTCCTGACCCCCTGTTACCTGGCTCCAACACCTTTCCTGAATGTTCCCTATGTTCCTGTCCTGTGCCTGCCCATGATGGCAGCCAAAGTTGAAATGGCCATGGCCAGTTTCAAATCTCTGTTGTCTAATGTCCAGCCAGTAGCTGACTTTGGCTGCCATAGATAGAGCCCGGGGGCAGCTTCCCTTCTGCATAAAGCAGAGTTTCAGAGGTTAATGTCAGAGGCTGGTGTTGGAGGCCATTTCTCTGACAAAGGGGCCACCTCTGTGTCTCAGCACTCCTGCTTGTGCTCTGAGGTCAGAAGCCGGAGTCACGGGTGCCTGAGCTGCCCAGACCCAGGGTGACAGCCAGGAGGTATTTAAGTTGAGGGTAGGCTGAACAACCAGCCAGAATGTTGCCTCCAGTATTTGTTGACATCAGTGTTCCTTTGATTAAAAGCAACACATCTCCCCCTGTTTAGGTGATGTATTTTTAAGTGTGTTACTTGCGCTCTTGGCAAACCCAAGAGGAAAGTTGGCCCGCGTGGTCCAGAGTGGAGGAATGAAGACAAACACCAAGGCTGCACTTTGCTTTCAGGCAGTGATTATAAAAAGAATCCCATGTTTTAGAATACAGACCCCTCTCTAAGCCTCCAAAACATGGATTCAAATTTTAATGGGATACAGTGTACTGGACAGGTTCTCCCACTTTCCCTGGTCTTGTTTACACAGAAAGGACTCAGAACAAGTCTTTCAAGAAGAATCCTAGTTGGCTTAGCTGAAAGAGCACAGGCTTTGGAGTAATACAGACTTTAAATCTCACTTCTGCTATGATGTGAACAAATGTTATTATGTGTGCAAATCTTGTCATACCTCATCTGCCTCTGGCGCGTGGGATTTACAACATTTACTGTCGAGTGTTCATGGAGATGAAATAAGCACGAAGCGGCTGGGGTGACTGTAGCAGCCTTGCTATATCTTTCTTTTCATTTTATTTTTTCTGCTTATACACCCGGTTTTTTAAGTCCATCTTGGGCCAGTTCTTACCTCCCTGCTATGGTGCTGGTAATGGGTATGAGGGGCAGGGTGTTCCCTGGGATTAATAGATGGGAAGAGAGAGAAGGCTACTCTCTCATTCCACTGAAGTTCCCACTGTCTCTGCTGGAGAAGCAGGCATGGCCAGAATGTGCATGAGCAGAGCTAGGAGGTGGGCCGATGAAGAGTCTAGATGGAGCTGCGTTTCTGATTGCAGTCCCAGAGGCAGAGCCTGGCAGTTCCTCTGTGGACTCTCTAAGCTGCCTGGGCTCATTTAAGGCTACAGACCTGGTATTGGGTTTCCCTAGAGCTGTTTCAGTGAGCTTCCTTCTCTCTTTTGCAAATGAGAGTCCTGACTAATACAGTCTCCCACAGAGTGCCTAGCACAGAGCAGATGCTCACGATCATTGCTTCCTCTTCGGTGACTCATTCCTTAATAGCAGTCATTAGTGCTGGTGGCCAAATACATCCAGGCTCCTGACTCCCGGCTCCATGCTGGGATTGAGCTTCCCATCCCCTTCAAGTTACGCATGGCTATGTGAGCTATTTTGTGCATCAATACATAAGAGGACATGATGGGCCTTCCTTGTGGGCAGAAGCTTTAAGAGCCATGCTGTGCCAAGCTCTCTTCCTCTCTTCCATGGGATCACCTGAGTCAGATGGTGGCAGCCAGCCTCGCCCTGAGGTGGAGAAGACCTGGGGCGACATCCTAGTCCACCATTGTGTGGTCTACGATGACCTCCAATGACCCTCAGGTGCCCTCCCTTAGAGCGTGGGTGGAGCCTGTGCATACCACAAGGCATCACTCCTGTGGTCAGGCAGGTTCATGGCAGAACAGGTTTTGCAGGTGTCCTGGAGATTAGTAACCAGCTGACTTTGGGTTCATCAAAAGGGAGATTACCCAGGTGGTTCTGATCCAATCACACAAACCCTTTAAAAGCAGAGAGTTTTCTCTGGTTGGGGACAGAAGGAGAAGTCAAAGAGATTCCAAGTGTTGAAAGGATTTGACCTGAAGGATTTGCTGGTGTGAAGGCAGAGGGAGCAAGGAGAGAAGGGATGCAGTGGCCGTCGGGAGCCCATGGTGGCTCCAGTTGGCAGCCAGCAGAGAATGGAAACCGCAGACCTACAGCCATAAGGAACTGGGTCTTGTCTCTGAAGGAGACTGGGAATGGATTTGTCCCCAGAGCCCCAGGATAGGAGTCCCGGTCTGTGAGTCCAGCCAGGAGAACCCAGCTGATTCCACCCAAACATCTGCCCTCTGGAGCTGTGAGCTAATAAGTGGATGTTGTTTTAAGCCTTTGAGTTGTGTGAATCCATTCCACAGCAATAGGAAATGATTTCATTAAGCCATACATTATTATTTGAGGTCATTCATTGAGGATTATAATTTTTCACTTAATAATGCACAGGTAATATTCCCCATGCCGCCTTACAATGGTTTGTCTGTCAGCATCTTTGTCAGACTCAGGCTTCCTGGTGGGGGGAGCTCAGCTGGTCCTCTCTGTATTCCCCAGGCAGAGAGCATAGGCATGAGCAGGTGGCTTGGAGAAGAAGTGAAGGTGACACTTGGCAAAATCACGAAGCTGATGCAACTCCTCCACCAGCTACGTCATCCTATCGTACCTGGTGTGGGGACCAGGGACTGAGTAACAGCAGGCAGAGATGCAGAGTGTGCTGAGTGTCTGATGCTGTGTTAGAGCACTGAGCATGCTCACCAAGGCGATCCTCCTAAGAACCCTGCGACATAGGTTCTGGAATCATCACATCCCTATATCACCAATGGGACACTAGCAGGCAAGAAGTTAAGTAGCTTGCTCGTGTTCACACAATTGATTAATAGTGGAGCCTGGGTTCAAACCAGACAGGTTGGTTCAAATCTGTGTTTCTAACCCCCACACTGTGCTGCCACCTAAGAGAAGGCCCTTAATAAATCTTAATAAATATTTACTGAGGGACAGAGAAAACATGAGAAGGAAGAAAATGATTTACTGAGATGCCAACAAGCTGTGTGACATAGGACAGCTCCTTAGCCTATCTTGGGGACTTAATGTCCTTGAAAAATAAGGAGTGACTTCATTTACGGTAAAGTTTTAGATCTCCCCCCCACCCCCCACCTCCATTCTAAATGTGGAGATTCATTGCTTGTAAGGGGCCAGTCATGGGAATACTGAGTCCTCCCTGCCTGGGGTGGTACGAATCCACTGGCTGCAGCCACAGGTCAGGCTCCCGTCCCCCACCTTGCATGGCGCTTGACCCCCGGGGCTCTCAGTGTCTTCCAGCCCCTCACAGAGTGACAGTCATGAGGATTCAGGCAGAATGGGGGATGTTCACTCAAGAGGAATCTCCCTCCCCAGACCCCATCTCCAGAGCACCTGAGAAATCCCCTGCTGCTAGCAGATAGCATGTTGTATTAGAGTTCATGTCCAGAGGCCCAGATTTTCCTCCCTGGTTTTGTGTATCAGACACGGAATAATTCACTAACGCATTTGTTTTGAACAAGTGAACAGAATCGACGTAGCTGTACGGGTAGCTGGTTGTGTCAGTGTCACACATAGATAACCAGACTTCTTTCAAATTGAGAACCTGGGGATCCCTACCTGGTTACAGCCCCTGATCTACGGAAAATCTATGCCTCAGTTTCTATCTTTAAAAGATTCCTTTTAAAACGAAAGAGGATCCATTTCTTGTGCAATGTGGTGAGCATTTCTAGAGCTCTGTTCTATTCCCCTGTACCTGTGAAAAACAATTGTTACTGTGGCAAAGTTTAGATAAAATAAAATTGTTTACCATGTTAACCATGTTTAAGTGAGCGGATCAGTGGCATTAAGCGCTTCTCTCTGTGGTACAACCATCACCACTGTCCATCCACCTCCAGACTTTGGCATCTTCCCGGACTCAACCTCGTGCCCCTTGTACGTGGAGCCCCCATGTGGCCCTCCTCTCAGCTCCCGTAACCCACCATCCTACTTTCTCTTAGAGGTCCAGCTGGGTTTAGAGGTTCGAACTCAAGTCTCATGCACTAGATCTGGGGGCCCAGAGTGTTTCTGGCTCTTGCAGGGCGCCCTGGGCGCAGTGAGGCTCTCACTCTCCACCTGCCTGACTCGACCTCTCTGTCTCCTCGCCTGTGAATGCAGACAGCTCCGGTGGTCCCCAGGGCTGAGAGAGGATTCAGGGTCCCTTACGCAGGGCCCTTAGCCTGGTGCAGAGTAAGCAGTGTGGGCTGGCTGCTGTTATTTATGTGATTCCCAGCTCCAGGACACAGTGGGCACTGAGCACAGCCCCAGGGGCTGTGGGCCGCCCGTCCCCACCCCAGGAACCGGCCCAGGACGTGGTGGGCCTGCGGAGGGACAGGGAGGGCTGGTGGGCTGAACGAAGACATGATGCCCTTTGTTGCCCCCCCCCCCGGCCCCAGCCCCGGACATGGAAGCCACTCAGAGCCGCGTGGCCCACCACCGCCACCAGCCAGCATCCCCAGCCTGGCCTCGCCACGACACCCCCCCCCCAGCCTTCCAGCTCCTGTGGCTTCCAGCTTGTGAAGTCAGGGCTTCCTCCCTCGGGAAGCACTCGGAGTGCCTTGGCCTCTCTCCCTTCAGGAAGCCTGGAAGCCAACACACACCCGGGGCAGGAAGCAGGGGGAGAAGAACTTTACCCCCCGGGCAGAAAGCATTTCAGAATCTGGCTCAGCCACCTGCCTGCTCGCTGGCACAGGGAACCCTGTCAAGTGTGCCTTCCCACTTTTTTTTTTTTTCCTCTTTGGTTTGAATAGTTCCCTTCTTCCTTCACGGGGAGGCCCCCGTTTCTGAGAACAGGCCTTGCTCAAGGCATCTAGCCCAAGCAAGGTAAGAGGGGGGACACAGCTCTGGAGCATTCGTGGCTGCCTTTCCCTTGATGGCCCTCCTGAGAGATGAGCTCCCGGTCCCCGTCTACACTCAGGGCTCTGAGACTCAAAGTCACGGTGCTGGCCACCAATGGGCTGGTCACGAATCCTGAGTCTTCTGAAGCCCAGAACTGATGCTCTTTATGGTGTGGGATGTCTGTCCATCATCTTCACTCGCGGGGCCACGTTTACTTATCACCAACTTTTTTTTTTTTTAATTTATTTTTGATAGTCACACACACAGAGAGAGAGAGAGGCAGAGAAACAGGCAGAGGGAGAAGCAGGCTCCATCCACCGGGAGCCCGACGTGGGATTCGATCCGGAGTCTCCAGATCGCGCCCTGGGCCAAAGGCAGGCGCCAAACCGCTGCACCACCCAGGGATCCCATCACCAACTTTTTTTTTTTTTTAGATTTTGTTTATTTATTCATGAGAGAGAGAGAGAGAGAGAGAGAGGCAGAGACACGGACAGAGGGAGAAGCAGACTCCCTGCAGGGAGCCTGATGTGGGACTCGATCCCAGGACCCCGGGATCACGCTCTGAGCCGAAAGCAGATGCTCCACCACTGAGCCACCCCGGCATCTCATCACCGACTTTCCAAAGACATGGGGTGTTTTGTGAATTGAGCAAAAGTTACCATGCCACAGGGGATGCAAGGCTATTAAATATATTATCAAATTGTGCCATTGAAATGTTTCAGATTGAAGAGGGAAAAAGGCAAGAAAGCGAATTGGAGAATATGCTTCCAGATAGATCACCGAGAATTCATGCTGTGACATAGACCTTCCTAATTCCATTCCAACTAGATGGGGAGTTAGACTCTTATTCTGTAGCAACTGTGTCTCTTACAAGTACAGAATCAGTCTTTTGAAAAATAAGCCAGAAAGTGTATGGAAATTATTGGTCTTAAGGAGCACACTATAATAAAAGCCTCTTTTTTTTAAAAAAAATATTTATTTATTTAAGAGAGAGCATGAGCGAGGAGAGGGAGAAGCAGACTCTGCTGAGCAGAGAGCCCTATCCGGAGCTCAATCCCAGGACCCCAGGATCATGACCTGAGCTGATGCTTCACCAACTGAGCCACCTAGGCACCCCTAATAATATCCTCTTAGATGTGGGTATCAAATGTTTAGAAAACACTCATCCCAAAGTTGTCATTTTTTTCTGGTGCACAGGCTTCTGGGATGCTGTTCCCTGCCTGGAAAACCCTTCCCTGCTCCCAGCCCTACTGCAATCAGGCTCAGACTACTGGGCATCTGAATAGTCCATTTCCCAACAAAGTATTTTCTGGTTCAAGCAAGATGAGCCGCCTGCTGTGTCCTCCCCTAGATCCCTGCGCTTCGCTGTCCTAGCACAAGTCACAGACCTTTGCTTGTTTACTGTTCTGCCCTGTATGCCTCCTTCACCGCTCACAGCTGGGATCTGAGCATCCAACACAGGGATTAACACCAGAAATATTCTTTGTGCTCCCTTCCTCCTAAATATCTGAAGAAGGAAGAGCAGAACAAACAAGTTTTATCAAGTACCGTTCTTCTACAGGGCTTCTTACATGGCTCTCTCATTTCCATTACTGATGCCACGATGGTCTTACCTGATGCCGTGTAAAACTTGATCATCACACTTGAAAACAACTTTGTGTTCATGTGTCAGATCTTTTACAGAGTAATCCGCACATCTTCCTTCTTGACACATCATTCAAAAATGAGCAAAATAAAGCTGTCCTCACATCCTCACACTCATTTTGTTGATTCTTAAGTTGGCCTCAGCCCTTGACCTAATTGTCAGGTAGACTGGAGGGGCATTCTGGGGTCTCATCCGGGCCCCCTGGTTCTAGACGCATTTTGCAGCCTCATCACAGAAGTCTTATGGTAAGCTTGGTAGCAAGAGGCATAGTGAATGTTTTCTCCTGCTGGTGTCTGCTTTCTCCTCATTGGCCATCGCTGGCTCCCCTCCACTGATGCTAAACATGCATTTTTGTGGTTAGATATGAATTTGGTTACAGAATCCAAGGTCCACTTCCACAGATGTCTCAAAACTTCTGCCTCCATTTACAGATGCCACTGGGGAGACATTTTAGTGCATAGCTGAGCACTCGGAATTTGGGCCTCGACAGCTTCCGCTTGATCATTCACCAGCTATGGGATTTCAGAATCCCTCTTGATTTGATTTGCAGGAGCCGGCAATGCCTACTTCATGGTAGGTCTCCATCCATGTTCAACAAAGAAGTGACTGGATACACCAGTTCTGGAGCCTTACTGTTCACATGTTAAAGAAGGAGAAATGGTCTCTATAGGCTGGTTAAAATAATTGAATGAATGTTTGTAACAAGCTTTTTATAATACTTGGCACATGGTAATTGGTCAGTGAATGGAAAAATGGTGACTAATGTCCTCAGTTGCTCATCAGGACCAAAGCAGTGACAGCAGGTCATGCAGAGGGGGAAAAGGGGCTGATGCTTTCTGTGTCCGTGTCCTCAGGGCTGCAGGCAGGTAGAAAAGGAAGTCTGCACTTTGTCAGGGTTGGAGAGTCTGCATTTCCAGACGGGAGATGGCTGAGCTGGGCTTAGGGGCTGGGTAGAGGTCCTGGTTGGTTTGCATGCAACCCTCTCTAGAGCATTCCAGCTGTGATCTGAAACTGCCCCCCCGACACACACACACACAGTGGGCAGGGAGAGGTGAAAGATTGAGGCAGGCCACTTCAGGTTGACAGGTGACAGTTTTAATAAGCAAGGAAACTTCCATACAAGGCTTGTCTTGGGCAGCTGCAAGATGAATGGATCCCGCACCCATCCATTACATCTTAAATTTACATAGAGAGAGGCCTGAACTAGGTTCAGTCCTGTATACCGTGCAGGTGTTCTCAACACTACATCATCAAGCTATGTCCTCGGAGCAGCCTCTGGGAGCAGAGCAGGGAAGGCAAGAGGAAATCATAGGGATCAACTTTCAGCTCAGTGTTCACTTTTCTAAATGACCTTCCCCACAGTGCCCTAGTCAGGGAAGAGACTTAGACTCATAGTGACTGAGCTAAGGAACTTTGGGAATATTTGTATTCAAAGTGTACAGAATTACAGTGTATTTGCATCAGCAACACAAATTAATTGTAAAGATTTTAAAAAATGATTCTTCATGGATGTTTTCAAAAGTTACTTTCTCCTATAATATTCAAAACTATTAAAAGTAAAAGGCAGAATGCACATTAAATGGAAGAAGAAAAACATATTTTTTTAAAAATTTAATTTATTTATTCATAAGAGACACACAGAAAGGGGCAGAGACATAGGCAGAGGGGGAAGCAGGCTCCCTGTGGGACTCGATTCCGAGACTCTGGGATCACACCCTGAGCTGAAGACAGATGCTCAACCACTGAGCCACCCAGGTGTCCCAAGAATAAGAATTGTAAATAAAAATTTTGTCAGTCAAAATTGATTTATTCCTTTGAAAATGTAATGGAATCTCATTGAGTATTTTTATTTTTTTAATTATTTTTTTATTGGAGTTCAATTTGCCAACATATAGCATAACACCCAGTGCTCATCCCATCAAGTGCCCCCCTCAGTGCGTGTCACCCAGTCACCCCAACCCCCTGCCCACCTCCCCTTCCACTACCCTTTGTTCATTTCCCAGAGTTAGGTGTCTCTCATGTTCTGTCAAAACCTTTGGAGAATCAAGGGTTCAATGTCCATCTAGTTGCCAATATAAAGAATTTGTATCACCCTTCAAACAATTATATCTAGACTTATCATATCCAGATATAAGCATTAAGATGAATTTTAATAATGCAAAATGTTTCCAAACCATCCATGTAATTGTTGCCAGTACCAGGCCTGTTCATGAGTGCCTCTAGATCTACTTATTGGAACCAAAAGGAAGCAAGACTGGGATGGATACGCCACACTGGAGGAAAACACTGCTTTGTATACAAGAATCTATAGCACTCATGCACTCCAGAGCAGAGAGTCTGCACGTTAACTCATTTGTCTTTCCTTGAAACTAAATCCTTAGGCTGCTCAGATCCTCCTCATACTTCAAAGCAGTGTCTGTCTCTAAAATTGGAAGCAAAACTTACAACTCTTGGAAGCATTTGGGTGCAGCCACACTTTGTTTTTAGGAGATCGTGCCAGAGATGCCGAGAAGCATTCCCAGGTTCCTGAACTGTGTTTAGGACTGTGGGACGTGCTGTGCCAGGCCCCCAGGGACAGAGGCCCCCCCACAAGTTCTTTCACACACTGAGAGTGTGTTTATGATTTGCAGGCCCTCTGAAGAGTGGGTGGAGGGGGGCAGCTCAGGAGCCCCTCTTGCTTTGGCCAAAGGGTATACATTCTTTTCTATTAGATTCTGATTGAGGGTAGTCGTTGCATTCTTGGATCAGTGTATTTCAGCTTCACTAGGTGATAAGGGGGGTTTCAGTTCTTTTTTTTTTATAAATTTATTTTTTATTCGTGTTCAATTGTCAACATATAGTTCAGTTCTTTATAGTACTCATCACTTCCTGAAATATTTTGTTTTTCAAAAACAAAACAAAAAAAAAAAAGACTACTGCTCACCTTCTCCTTTAGAATGTAAACTCTAAGAAGGGAGATTGTTTTCTGTTTTCTTCCCTGCCTTGGGCACCCCATAGTTAAGAACTTAAAGAACATATAGTGAATGTCTACAAAATAAACCAAGGTATCTTGATGGTTCACCAGATGCCAAGGTGTCACTGCTACTCAGGAAGCCACACAAAGCCCAGCGTAGCGCGGAACATGAGCAAGGAAAGCTGAAAGAGACTCCAATCCCACTTAGCCTGCCTTTCATTCATTCACTCACTCAGCTCATGAGCTAGCTCCTCATGAAACAGAATCTCCCTCTCCACTGACTGGAGGGACTTCTATTTCCAGCAGGTGATTCAGAGGTGCCCAGGTGCTGGGCAGCTGGTGTTCCCAGACAAATATAAGATCTGGCATCTAAATCCAGTTAGGTGCTGAAAGGGTCAAATTATCCTCATTTTGGAAGAATTGCCATTTTGCCTGTCCTGCACACAAAAGAGCAATGGAGGTCAGGGTCCCTCCGCTGGAGGGTAGTCGCAGTCTGGGTACCCAGCAGAGGAACCTGACTCAACACAACTCTCTGAGGATGTCACCCTTCTTACTGACCTCGGCCTTATGAGTTTCCCTTTCCCCCAGTAAAGTCTGTTCCTTCACCCACATCATGTAACTTTGTGGAACTTGCCTTAGACCTGGATGCACAACCTCCAGGATTTACTTGGTAGTCTGTCTATCATCACCTCCCCCACCCCATCTTCTCTGCTGTCTTGAGGATTCAAGAAAATGCTCTAGAAGAACTTAGGCTAATGGGGGAGGTCAAGTATGTAAAACTACACATTCTTGACAGCATGATAAATTCTGTAATATGGAGGTGAACACAGTTTGGAAAGAAGCATGGAATTTGAGCTAAGGACTTACTCTGTCCATCTGTCCAGGTCAATCTAAGAGGGCTTCACCAAGGAGGTGATACCTGAGTGTTCCAACCTGGACACCTTCTCCTCCTTAGTTCACTCCCTTATTCCCCTGTGAAGGTTGTTTGGGGTTACCTCTCCAATAAAACACTGTATTCACATCCTCTTTTCAGGATTTCTCCTGGGGGAACTGGCCCAAGACTTATTATTTCTTGAAAACCAAATTGATCTCATGGCCAACAGAATGTTATCATCCAGAGCTGTGCTCCAGAAATCAGTTTGGAGAACACCAGGGGGTATGACCTCTACAGTCTTTCCTGCTGTAACACTCATTACTGTGCAAGGCAGGTGGGACCGGGCCATGCTAAGGGTCTGGGCTTTTAAATAAAGTATAAGTTCAGATTCCACATCCTACTAGCTGTGTGACCTTGGTTGATATATTCGTCTCCTGTGGCTGCCATAAAAGTACCACAACCTCGTATGAAACTTATTTTCTCATAGTTCTGGATGCCAGACATGAGTCCAAAATTAAAATGTCAGCGGAGTTGGCTCCTTTTGGAGGTTTCTGAGGGCAAACCTGTTGCATGATTCTCCCCTAGCTTCTGGTGGCTGCTGGCAATCCTTGACATTCTCTGGCTTGTAGATGCATCACTCCAATCTCTGCCTCTGTCTCCACATGCCTTCTCCCCGTGTGGCTCTGCCTCTAAATTTCTGCCTTATGAGAACAGTCATTGGATTAGGCTTCCACCCAGTACAAACTTAATTTAACTTAATTACAACTACAAAGACCCTATTTCCAAATAAGATTATGTTAACAGATTCTAGGTCCTAGGACTTGAATACATCTTTTGGAGTGCACAATTCAATCTTTTATAGGCAGTTTGGCTAACCTCTTTGGATTCCCTTTCCTGTTTACTAAAATAGGGATGAAAATAGGCCATTAATAGGAATGAATGCTAAAATATGTGTCAAATGCTTAGCCCAGATCCTGGCACACAGTAAGCACGTGGTCAATGGTGGTTGGGATTACTGGTGAGTGAAGGCTATTAGCCAGAACCTCCAGGGCCCTATGTCTATCAGATGGCCCCAGATCTTTCTAAAGCTTTACAGTAAATGAGCTGTCATGTCAGCCGCTGTCACACGGATGTGTGGCTCACATGGGTCAGCACTGTCACCAACAATGATGGAAAAGCTGAGGGATTCCATTCTCTGATTTGAGAAATGGGCCCCAGAAGAAGGGAAGACGACCTGGAGCTCATTCTCATATATTCCCAGAGGCTTAGCTGAGGGTCTTGTGGAGAGAAAAAGGCATAGAACAAGATTCAAAGAAGTTAGGGTTTGAATCTCCATGCAGCAATTTACTGGTTTTGTGCACTTGAGCCCTCTGGTTCCTTTTCTTCCCAGACCTGCCATAAGTCATCCATCTTATTATCCTGGTGCAGCCAGTACCTGATATATCCCTCCTCTTACTCTTTTCAAAAACAGTGCCTTCTCAGATCAATTCAGAAGAAGAAAAGAAAAGATGTTATTTTATCTTCATTTATTTCTTCTGAAATCTTCTTCCTTTCTTTATGTAGATCTGAGTTCCTGACCAACAACATTTCCTTTCTCCCTGAAGACCTTCTTCTAGCATATTTTGTAGGGCAGGTCTGTGGGCATGAATTTCCTCAGTTTTTGTTTGGGAAAGCCTGCTTCCTTCACTTCTGAGGGATGATCTTGCCATATTCTTGGTTGGTGGAGGTGGGAAGAGTAAAAAAGCATGAACAAATTGGAGGTCATTACTGAAATCCTCTACCTACTTAAACCCTGATGGCCTGTGCCTTGGTCATCATAGGACTGGGGGCCCTGCATTGTGGCTGCCCTGCAACTGGACATGTGTCATAGTGTGCTTGCCCATTATCTTTTGAATGGCTTTTTTGTTTTGGGGAAGGAAATCTCCACTTTATGAGTTGTGCTTATGTCTCCAATGGAAAAACAGAACTCAATCTCCCAGGTCCCCTTGCAGGTAGGACGGAAGCATTTAACCTAGACCCCACCAATTGGGAGCAACTAAAGGAGATCTGGCTTCAGAATAAAGAAATTGGTGCCAGTAGTTGTACCTGCTGCTCAGCATCTCCACTGTTGATGCCTGGAAGCAATGGGATCATGTGTGCAGCCTGTTCAATGGCGTGTTATGATCACAGTTCCTGGCTGAATCATGTCCTGTTCCATTCTCTGGGCATCCCAGGGATTGGGTAAGTTAATGAGTGTCTGTTAATACTCTCCTTTAATGCTTCTTGGACTGAGGGTTCATTCTGCTCTTTTTGACAAAGAATCCTGTGAGTTTGTCCATAAGTATAGCTTTCTCACCTGTAACAAATACCCTTCCTGCCTATTTCAAAAGTTTGTATAATTATAACAATATATGCTAAAGCCACCAGAAAGCAGTTAGGTACAAAAACCACAAGGACCATGGTTGTTTTATTCTCCATGGAATGCCCAGCACTTAGCATAGCACCTGGAATGTAGTAGATGCTCCATGAATATTGGCTGAAAAAAATGCTATAAGCATCACAACTCACACTGGTAATCATCATCCTAAACACCCCACTCCTTCTCCACACAGCAGGCCCCTTATGGTTCTGATTATGTGAATTGGGCCCAGGTGTCTCCAAAGTCAGAAAATAAACTCCACAATTGTAGGCCAGACTAGAAGACGTGATGTTTCTTGATGAGTAATCAAGTGGACCTGAGTAAGATCAGGTTCTACTGGCAACCATCCACTTATGGATAGAAGGAGCTGAAGCTTGCTGCTGGTATTTTGAGGCAAAGTCTTGTGAAATTCCAGTTGACAGTCACAGAAATACTGTTTTATAATTATATATTAAATACCAAGGCCAGGATGGCATTTTAAATTATGCACTAGAGATGTCTAGCAAGAGTTTGAATGTATCCTGTTGAAATTGGTATTTCAATGGATTACAGCAGAGTGACCCAGTTGTGGGGGCTGTCCTGTGCTTGTAGGTTGCTTGGCAGCATCCTTGGTCTCTCCTCACTAGAAGTCAATAATGTTGCTTCCCCAACTTACTCAGGACAATCAAAAATGTCTCCAGATATTGACAAATGTCCCATGGTGGGAGATCACCCCTGTTGAGAACTGCCAGGCTAGAACAATACTTCTGACACTACCAAACCAGCAGCATTTGTATGTATTGTGCCTTGGCAGGCAGCAGGCACTCTGCTAGGTGTTTGGATTGGAGTTCACACTAATGTCATAGGATAGGAAAAGCCATCCCCATATGACAAATGAAGAACTAAAAGGAAATGACTCATTCAAGCTGAATGACTGAATTATGAATGAGTGGTCCAACAGCCAGAGATGGGTCTTCTCCTTCCCAGCTGGAGCTCTGACCCTGCTCACTGGACTGAGGATGCTCTGAGGACTCTGAGAATGAGATCCTCAGGTGAACTTCCCCAAAACAAACCAAGAACTCCTGGCTGTGTTAAAGTTGGGGAACATAAAGATGCTTCTTTTCTCGAGACCAGGTCTGGGGGAGACTCTGAAGACACAAAGCTGAAAATGTCTTCTTGTTTCAGACTATTTCAACTTCTGCTCAGTCGCAACACTGCTTTTATTTACCATGGCCCTGTTTCTTCATTGGTTAGTGAGGGTTGGCATAGGGACTACTTATTCCTTTCCATACCTGCTAGTGCTAGACATGTAATAAGCTCATGTTTGTTGAGTGAATGAATGCATAACCAAAAGGAGCAGCACAGATGGTGAGGGAGAAGAGTGCGGCATCTCTTTGATTTTTTTAAATTTTTTATTTTTTAAAAAAGATCTTATTCATTTATTAATGAGACACACACAGAGAGAGGCAGAGACATAGGCAGAGGGAGAAGCAGGCTCCCTATGGTGAGTCTGATGCAGGACTTGATCGCAGGACCTCAGGATCACGCCCTGAGCCGAAGGCAAATGCTCAGCCACTGAGCCACCCAGGCATCCCCTCTTTGACCCCTTTTAGAACATGCCCTCCCCATCCTTTGTCTGGGGGACACGTGGCTAGGCAATGCCAGTCACTGCTGGGTTTCCAAGTGATCCTCAGTTCTAAGAAACAACATAACAGAATTCTAGTATTGGAAGAATACTTAGACATGATCTCATCCATATTCTATCTGGTTTGTGAATCATCCTGTAGCATTTCTGACATGCCCATTAAACCCATTCCCTGGTTCATTTGTTCATTCACGTTTTTTTTTTTTTTCTGTTTTCAGGGATGTCTGTTATATGCCTATGTTGTTTGGGATGTCAGGAAAGATGATGATAATGACAGTGATGACCCTGACATTCCTCCTGTCTGTATTAGTTAAGTAATGGGGCTGAACCAAAAGAAACCCTCAAATTAGTGTAACTATGATAGTGTACTATCTCTTAATCATCCAGAAGTAGGCAGGCCATCCAAGTCCAGTAAGGCATTCTGCTGCACCAGGATACCAGGGACGCAGGCTCCTTCTATTTGCTCTCTTACTTCCTAGGGTGTGGTCCTTTCTGACAGGGCTGAAGCTAGCTCAGACTACCATGTTAGCATCACAGCCTGCAAGAGGGGGAGGGGAAGGTGCAGTGGTTTTACACATCACTTCTCACATCCTGTTGGCTAGAACTCAGTTACATGGGCACTCCTACCTGCAAAGGACGCTGGGAGATGTAGTCTCTAGCCTGGTATTCACGTGCTCAACTAAATCTGGCTTTGTGTGTCATATTTTTCAAAAAAGAAGAGACAAATGGTTACCAAAGATCAAGTCATGGTCTTTGTCATATAGCCCAACTCCCTCATTCTTTCAGTTTACACATAAGGAAACTGAGGCCCAGAGAGGGGAAACAGCTTATATGAGATTCCATAGTAAGGCAGCAGCAGTACAACATTTAAGGCCATAGTATCTTTTCATAAATCATTACTATTACTCCTATAGCATGTGGCTTCTGCTTTCTAGGAGAAGAACATATTCTCCGTGATACAGATTATTCTATAGATCAGTGGTTCTTGGTCCTTTTCTTTGGTGTGTGTGTGTGGGGGGGTGGATTCATGCACCTTTTGAAGTAACTATGGAAGACTTTATCTCCCTATAAAAGTATTCAGATGTGTGTGCACATACACATGCACACATACAAATTCAAGTACAGTTTCAGAGTGTTCATGAGGACTCTTTAAGCCTCTAAGAATCCCTATAAACTCTTGTGGGAACACAGAGAAGCACACCGCATGGATGCTGTATCTGGCAACTACAGCGGCTTCCTTCTAATCCAGCCTGGTTCACATTACAGCTAGAATTCTCTGCAAACACTTCATTTGAGGTCACCATGGAGCTACTATGCAAATTGTTTTAATGTAAGAAGGAGGAGCTCAGACTTGCTGGTATACCAAGTTCCAAATGATGAAAATGCCTCTAGGGAAGTTTTATAATGCCAAGAAATGCAGACACACCACATTAGTAGCAATTTATGGACTCTTATTTTGTTAGAGCACATACACTTTTAAGAATAAAAATGTTACTCTTACTCTTGAAATTACTTTTTTTTTTTAATCAGTAGGGATAATTTGCTATCCAAGTGAGGTGATTTCCAACCACAGAACTGGATGTGCAAACTGTGCCTTATCTTGGTGTGCCACAAAACAGCCTTTATCATTTTTTTTGTTGTTTATAATGTACAATGCTGCCAAACAGAACATATTGAGACAGAGTGCAAGCAGACGATATTTACTCTAAGTGAACCAGAATCAAGTTTTAAATAAAATAGGCTTAACAGAAATGATAACAAAATCTGATCTAGCAGACTCTAAGAAATGGTTTGGCACACAAGACACCCTGCCTTGGGGAATCACATTAGCCTCTACAGCACGATCGTGTTACATAAAATTAAAGGTTACAGCCGCTGGATACAAGTATGAATGCTTAATCATGTTCTCAGTGAGAGGAATAGCAGCCCCAGGAATTGACTCATGAAAGTTTAAGGCAGGAAAAGAATCCCAGTTCTTACTTCTGTGCTTATATTTGGGATTCAAGAAGTAACATAGATGCATGTGCTCAGTCCCTAGGAGAATCCCGTAAACCATAACTCTCATGATCTTTTCAAAGTCAACGTTCTGAGAAAGCCAGATAGGTTTGGCGCAGAGAAGCAGATGGCTTTTATTTTACTTATTTGTTTTTGCACAGAGTTAGAATACTATACTGAGCCTTATCAGTACGTGGGCCAGGCGAGAGGGCAAGACCCAGATTTGGCTTCATCTGGAACACAGCTGAAACCAAGTGCAGCTATGCTCTCTTCAGGGGACTGGATAGCACTCAACGTTGGCTAGGAGCTGGAGGATAAATGTGCTTACTCCAAAATAATTCAGCCAGATGGTGTCAGTAGTATGTGACCAATCCCTACACGATGGAGAGTCATGACAAGGGTTGCTGAAGGCTTCCACCCTCAGCTGCCTGTGGAGTTCTGCAGGCCCAAGGCAAAGAATGCCTGTGGCCACCAGAGGCTAGAAGATGCCTGGAACTGAGCCCCCCTTCGAAGCCTCCAGAGGGAACCCATCCTGCTGACAACTTCATGTTGGATTTCTGGCCTCCAGAACAGTGAGAGAATCTATTTCTGCTGATTGAAGCCAGCAAGTGTGTGGTAACGTGTCGCAGCAGCTGTGAGGAACAAATGCCATAGCTGTGGCATGGAAGACAAGCCATTTGAATCCTCTGAGCTCCTTTGCCTCTATCTGTAAGCTGAGGTTGTTGGTAGCGCCCCCACCTGGTCAGTCAGTAAGAGTAGCGATGGGCTGTGAAACAGGCATTGCAAAGTCAGGGGCAGCTTAGTGTTCACCAGATATTTTTCAAAATGAAAAGATCTTTTTTTTTTTTTTAACTGATTACTAAAACAATGTGATCATAAAATACTTCTTTATAATAGCAATTTTACAGTAGCACAAAAGCACTTAAAAACATAAAAATAACCTGAACTTTCCAAGTCCAGAAATAGCCATTATTCCATATGTCCTTTGTCTTGGTTTTGATGTGTTTAACTTATGGATTTAAACCTTAAGGGCACCACTTCTCAACCAGGGCCTTGGCATAATTTGTCTGTCCTCAGTACAGGGATGATGAGAAAACCACCTGCCAGGTTTGTGGTGAGGACTACAAGGGGTAATCCACAAAATAACCTGAAGTCACAGGGCCTGGTTCTCTCTCTGTAAGTGGGGAGGGTAACAGGGAAGGGGTTGCCTGCAGGGCTGAGCATCCGTAACATGGTGGCACAAGAGACTGGCATGCAGAGCGCACTTGTTGCACGTGCACTGTCGTTGCCATCCTGGCCACTCTGTATGCTGAGCTGTGTTCCACTGATGTGGAATGCTCTCAACCTCTGCAGGATACCCTTTTCTCTTAGCCTCAGGGACTTTGCAGAGGCTGACTCTCTCCTTCCCCTATGACTGATCCCTCATTGCCCTTCTGGACTTAGCTCATGCACCATCTCTTTTGGGATGCCTTCTTTGTCCTAGAGTATGGCTCAGGTGCCTCCCCTCTGCCTTCACACCCTATGCTTTTATAACCTCTGTACACCCTCCCATCAAAGTGTGACCCACTCTGCACTTGATGTTCTTGTCCCACACTAGACTTCTAAACTTCAGCTCTAGGAAAGCAGACCTGTCTCACTCATGTCTAGGTCTGCCTCCGGCACCTAGCCGGGGCTCGGCCCACAAGAAGTGTTCAGAAAATGCTTACTTGACAAAGGAAGAAAGAGAGGGAATGGTGCTCTGACTCCTCTTTGGGGGAGCCCTCTGCCTTCCCTAACTCTCAGAGCTGGAGCCAGTACCTGCTGCGTTCCAACAGCCACCTGGGCTTCCTTCTACCAGAACACAAACCCCAGTCATAGTCTTTGCATGTATGCCTGTTAATGTATGTTCTAGTCAGCTTTCTCTGTGATAATGCTGTAAAACAAACATCCCTCACACCCAAATCTCAGTGGCTTACAAAAACATATTTTTCAGAGTCATGAGCCTGTGCTCTGCTTCAGGATACGTGTAGGGTTCAGGTCTATTGCTTGGATTTCTTATTCTGGAAAGAGAGGATCCCAGGGCCAGCTGTCCTGGTCAAAACCAGTAGCACAAGAGAGCTGAAACCTATGTCATCTCTTAAAGCCTTTGCTCATTCAGAACTGGTGCACTGTCACTTCCTCCCATTTACCACTGGCCAAACCTAGTCCTATGGCAAAGCCCCCATTGGTAGTGTGAAAGAAACACCCCTTCATCCCAGAGCCATGGAAAGGATAAGAAGAAAAGGGAGAGTTGTGAGCAGTTAGTACAATTTACACAATAGGTCATTATTAGAGATTATAAATTAGCACTTCTGTTGTGCTTATTATGTTTCAGGCACCAACATCAATTCATTTATTTCCCATAATAACCCTAAAAGGGGAAGTACTATTATTACCCCTATTTTATAGATTAACAAACTGAAGCAGGAAGAGGTTAAATAATTTACCCCAGTTAACCTGCTAGAGAGTAGCAGAGTGGGACAAAACCTGAGCAGAACAGGGCCCAGATCCCTAGCCTGTGACCATTTCCTCGGAGGCTTATCTCTATTCTGTGTTCAGTCTGTTGCCTAGTGTAGCCTGGCCACTCAGTCAGTGCTTGTCGGTGGAATGAAAGGCAAGAAATGTTTACTGATCATTTATTACAGCCAGGTACTATTACCTACTTCTGTAAATAGTTTCTGACATAATCCTCACAGCAGTCCTGGGGAGTAACTATCAGTCTCCCCATTTCACAGATAAGGACTCAAAGGCAAAAAAGAAGCTTGTCCCACCCCAAGGCCTGGCGGTTTGGGCCAATCGTAAATCTAGCTGGACCATCTTTTCAGCTTTTTCCTGTTGCCTCTGTTTTTTTTTTTTTTCCTTCTGTGTTACACAGGGAGACATCCCCTGACCCCCAGCACACCTGCAAGGGAGAGAAAGAAAAGGAAGGAGGGAGGGGGAGAGAAGATGGGGACACAGTCAAAAAAGAACCCATTTTTTTTTTTTTTTTTTTTTTTAATCAAAGCACAGACAGTGGCTTAAGGCTCCCAGCAGATGGCAGGATGTGGTCAAAGATCCCCAAAGCCACTCAGGCTGGGCGGGACCGCACCTCGAGGGGAACCTGCGCGTCCCTCAGGGAGGGTCTCCGAGGTTCTGCGCTTGCCCCACGAGCCTCGGGGTGCACCCATCGCACCCAGCACTCAGCACTCCTATCCGGATCTGGACTCCCCAGCTCCCGCTGCCGGGCACCCACGCACCCCAATCCGAACCCACCCGTTGGTTGGTTTCTCAGACTCGGAGGCCGTAGGGTTCTGGGGAATCCCGAGGTGCATGCCCAGGCAGACGCTCCTCTCCTAGGAAGAGAGGTCTGGGGCAAAGCACACCTCTTTGGGGCCTCAGTTTCCCCTTGTAGAATGAGGGGTACCCTAAACGGGAACGACTTTACTTTCATTCATTAAAATATTTAGAAAAACATGAAGGGGAAAGGTGTCTGATGGAGAACAGGTGGACGCACCAGTGCCGCTGGACCGGCTCGAATGGCAAATAAAGCCCAACGGGGCGCCCTGGGGGCTCCCTTAGCGGCCAGGGCGGACCGGGAGCTGCGGTCCCTCCAAACCTCAGGCTACCTGACCCTAAGAGGGGAGCAGGGGTTCTTCTAAGGGCCGGGTTGGGAAGAGGTGTCACAGAAGGGTCACCTGGGCCTGGCACGTAGTAGGTGCTCACAAGTCGCTCACTGCGCGCGGGGGGCGCCCCTCCGCGGGATGGGGGTCGCTCCCGGGCGCCCCGCCCCCCTGCACTCGCTCCCGTGGGCCCGCCGCGCCCCCTCTTCCGGGCGCCCCCCCCCGCCGGGCTGCGCTCGCCCCCCGCACATCCCCTCCCCCCTCCTCCCCCCGCCCCCTCCTCCGCCCGCCGCGCCGCCTCCCGGCCCCGCGCGCTGCAGCCGGCGAGGAGCGCGGCTCGTGGCGGGCGGCGCGGGGAGCTCGGGGTGGCGGGCGGGGCGCCGGGGCGGGGCGGGCGGGCGGGCGAGCGCGGGGGGCGCCGGCTCGAGGGGGCGCGGCGGGCGCGGTCCCGCCCCTGCGTGGCGCTCGGCCCCCCCGGCTGGCGCGCGGCTGCAGCCTGGGCTGGGCGCTCGCCCGCGCGTCCCGCGAGCGGCTCCCGCGCCCCGCGCCCCGCGCCCCGCGCCCCGCGCCCGGGCATGTAGCAGCGGCAGGCGCCGCGGCGGAATATGGGCGGGAACCACTCCCACAAGCCCCCGGTGTTTGACGAGAACGAGGAAGGTAAGAGGCGAGGGGCGCACCCCTGCATCCCCGCGGGCCGGTGGGACTGGGGGCGCAGCCCAGCCCCCCTCGGGGAGCGCCGGAGGAGCTGCCTTGGGCGCGAGTCCCGGGGCTGCGCGGTGGCGGCCGCCCCAGCCCGGGTCCCCAGGGCGGGAGGCTCGGGGAGGCGGCCTGTGCCTGTGCCTGTGCCTGTGCCTGTGCCTGTGCCTGTGGGTGTGGGTGTGGGTGTGGGTGTGGGCGTGCGTGAGCGTGAGTGTGTGTGTGTGTCCGCGACGCGCTGGTCTCCTGCACCGGCACGTTCCACGCCGCTCGCCTCCCTCGCCGAGGACAGCGACGGAAACTTTTCTTGGCTAAACTCCGCGACTCCAGGGAGGGCGTCCCGCCTGCGGCAGCCCAGCCGCGGCCCGGCCGGCGGAGGGGTGGTGCGGGTGGTCCAGCCCCGCCGGAACCCCGGGGCTGGGCTTCCTCGTGGCTCAGCTCCCTGGAGCCCCGGACTTGAGCTGGCACAACGCCGTTTCCATCGCTGTGTGTTCTGGGCAACTCGCTTAACCTCCCTGAAACCTTTGTTTCTTCGCCTACGAGATGAGCCTTGGGACACCACCCGCTGCCTTAGGCTACGGGGTTGTTTGAGGCTTAACCACTGGTAATCCAGTGAAAAGTGCCTTATAAATAAAATCAGTTCAGTATTGTTGGTTATCTGTTGACTCTGCCGTTAAAAGCTTGGTTTCCTGACGCTGTGGGTTCTGCTGCCTTCACCATGCCCCAAAGAAGAGCTAGGATGTACTGAGCACATACTCCGTGCCAGGCGCTGGTCTAGGGCTTTAGATGTGTTCTCTCTCATTCTCACAGCAACCGAAGGAGGTGGATACTTCTGTTGCTCCTTTTTTGCAATTGAAGGAAGGGATGCGGCCTAGTCACAGGTCCTAAGGGGCAGAGCTGGCTTGGGGGTCGAACAGCCCTGGAGGGAGTGCTTCTCATCACTATCCGGGCATAGGCTGGTGGGCACAGATCATGGTTTCTAGAGTGGCAAAGGCTGTGGGTGGTAGTCACATGCTGGTCCAGACAGCCCCTCTCAAAAGGATACGTGAAAACAGCTAACCTAAGTTAAGTGGGTCAGCCCCATTTGGTGCTTTACCCTAAAGGAGTTCCTAGTGTAGTGGCACTGAATAATCCATGACCATCCATGGTGGTAAGGATGGTGAGCGGGGCCAGTGCAGACATCTGGGCACCCAAGGAGACCGGAGGCCTTCCTGGTTCTTTAGTCTGGGGCACAGGCAGGTGGGGAGTCAGGCATGGACAGATGGACAGAAGAGAGGTAGGCAGGAAGGTGGTGGAGGCCCTTGGGTGTCCCAGGAAGAGTCTGGACACCATGTAGCTGAACCTGTCCCCAGCCAAGTTCACGCTAACTCTCAACCTCTCCATGAAAGTCAAAGTGATCTTGACACTGAAGTCAGTGTTTGTAGGTGTGCTGTGCTATGGGACAGCCTGCTTGGGGCGGCTCTGGGCCAGGCTTGCCCCTGTGAAGCACTTCTGTCCTTTAAGGTTACACTCAGGGCCGCTCAGATCCTAGGAGAAGATACATACTCATTGACAGGTGGAAAGCTTGACTTGCGTCAAAACCCTTCTATTTGCAACAAGTCAGGACTCTCCTGTTTTGGTCAAGGCATCTGCATTCGTCTACTCAGGCTGTTGTAACACAAGACCACCAATGCTGAAACGACAGAATTTGTTGGTGGTGGTGGCTTCAACAACAGAAATTTGTTTTCTCTCTATTCTAGAGGCCAGAAGTCCAAGATTGAGGGGCTGTCAGGGTTGGTTTCTGGGGAGGGCTTTCTTCCTGGCTTGCGGATGGCCAGTCTCTCCTTGTGGCCTCCCATGGCCTTTCCTCTGTGGAGGAGCTAAAGAGAGCACTCTGGTGTCTCCTCCTCTTCTATGAATATCCGTCCTGTCAGATTAAGGCTCCGCCCTTATGACCTCACTTAATATCTCTATTCAGGCTCCATCTCCAGATGTAGTCACACTGCAGGTTAGAACTTCAGCATAGAGTTTGGAGGTGGCAGCCAGAGCCCTTAGAGGGAGCCTTTTCGTGAAAGCCACCGACTCCCTTCATAGAAGAAAGCACAAACTTCCATATCACCTCCAATTATAGGGATTGGGTTCATGGTTCTAGCCTGGATCAAAGGTTGTACTTTAAGTAACTTTTTTTGAATATGTTTTTTTAATGGAGTTCAATTTGCCAACATATAGTATAACACCCAGTGCTCTTCCCGTCAAGTGGGTAATTTTCTTAGCATTTTCTTTATCTCATTTGCAGAGAAATTTGCCTCCCTTATATTGACAGCTGTCTCTATCCTCCATCCCAGAAAACATGCTTTAAAATGTTAATTGGCACAATAGTTACATCCGTTGTGGCCAACCTTTGGATTTTCCTGCTGCCGTTCCTCGTTCCCAAAGCATATTGGATCCAAGGTTAACTGCCTGTTTCAGGGTTCTTAAAGTACAAGGTGAGGACTTGCCTCATTTTGCCAGCTTCCAGCCCAGTGAAACATTAACTTGTTTGATTTTGCCAGCGTATCCCTCATATATTTTCCTGTGCAAGTAAAGCACTGTGGTTTGCCACTAATGAATTCATTTATTCTATAGGCATTTACTGATCATTTTTTTTTTGTGCCCATCCCTGTGGAAGGCAACAGGAATATTCAGGAGATGAAGGCAAAAATCCTAATCCTCAGGGAACTCCCAGAGCAAATACATACTCAGGACAATGCAGGGAGCTCAGAGAACTATGGTAATCTAGAGGAGGGTCCCTAACCCGGGGCAGGGAGGAGGGGCAGAGAAGACTTCCTCTTAGCCTGGAGTCTTGTGCAAGTGGCAGGTGTTTCCACTAAGGAGGAGTTTGTAGAGAAGGGAAGGGTGTGTTAGAAGGAGGGAACAGAATGTGCAAAGGCAGTAAAGAGTAAGCAGGGATCACTGGGGGGAGGACATGGGGGGCGGTTAGTACTCCTGCAATGTGGAATGTGTGGCTGGAAGGCACGGGGGTGAACCCCAAGTGCTGGACCAGCCTTAAAGGGCCAAGTGGCCATGTGTTTGGACTCAATTGCATAGGCATCTGGAGCTGCTGAAGAATTTTAAGCAGGGGAGTGACATGGTCCAGTGCACGAACATGCTCTCCCAAACCGGAGGTGTTGGGTAGTTGAAGATGCAAACACCTACCTGGGCAAAACAAGTCTGGTTTGTAAGTGATTTAATACTAAACCCTAGCTGAAAGTTTGCATTGCATGGCTGTATCATGCCCATCTACCTCCTAATGGCAAAAGTTTAACCTGCATCCAGGTAATATTAACAATTAACTTCCTGATGCAGTGCATGGGCTCCTTTTCGTACCTGATTGGGAATCATCACAACTCAGCCTGGGGAGGTCTCAGAATCTGCATTTTTCTAGAGAGGTAACTGAACTGAGGACCCCAGGAAAAGCCCATAGCCTGTGTGTGGATGAGCTGGGACTCACACCCAGGTCTGTTGAACTCCAGAGGCAGCACCTAACTGCGCTCTCCCTGCTGCCTCTGGAGGCCTGGGGCAATTGTAACTGCCCCAGGCACGTGTGGCCCTGCAGAATGAGCCCAGCACTCAGGCCAGGCTCCACCACCCCACCCCACCGGGCTCTTTGCACAGACCTTGACAGGAAGATTGTAACAATACATTCTGACAGCACTTGCTCGTTTGCAGGAATCACCTCACATGCCATCTTCATAAAGCATTTGTTGGGCAGTCCCATCATAATCCAACCTCTGGGAATGAAAGCAAAATCCTCTCCCTTTCCAAATTCGTGTCAAAATTGCATTTAAGTTGTTTCTCCCCCACACTGTCCTTATTCACATCTAGACATTTTTATATAATCAGACACCTGCTGCAGATCCAACGATTTCTGCCTTTTCTCTTAGTATTGTATTTAAAGTGGCTCAGGTTGCCATGGTGTCTTCAAATCAATATTTTAATGGGCTGTAATATGCCATCACCATGGACTATTGTAATTTACTTAAATATTTTCTTATTGTTAGACATTTAGGCTATTTTCATTATTCCATCTTTATAAATAATCTGCTTTAAAATTTTGTGCATTTTCCCCTTCTTTTAAAGGAATTCCTGGGACGCCTCAGTGGCTCAGTCGGTTAAGTATATGACTCTTGATTTCAGCTTAGGTCACGATCTCAGGGTCTTGAGATCAAGCCACGCATCGGACTCTGTGCTGTGTGTGGAGACTGCTTAGGATTCTCTCTCTCCCTCTCCCGCTTGTGTGTGTGCAGGCACGTGCATTCTCTCTCTCTCTCTCTCTCAAATAAATACATTTTAAAAAATAAAGTGCAAGGGGAGGGATTATTGGATCAAAGGGATTGAATATTTTTTAGGGCTCCAAAAACATAGTCATAAATTATGTTTCCAAAGGGTTTTTATCAATGTTCTATAGATTTATGGCCGACATTCACACATTTGGGGGTATTGATTTAACAACCTCATCACCAGTTCTGGGTATTCACATTTTAGAATGTCATACATTAAAGGGTCGTTTAAAATAAGCGTTATTTCCACCGTATTATTGGACCAGGTAACTTGATGTGTGGCTTAGAACATGAAAACATCTTCTTGGTCTAAGAAAATCTACAAAAGTTGCTTTCCTCTGGAAAGATTCAGACACCCAACACAATTAAATAATTACCCCTTAACATTGTAGTCATGCTTCACCTGGAGACAGTCTCTTGAAACTGAGGTGTCTCTGTCATTTGTGATTCACAAAGTGTCTGACATCTATGCTGCAGGGTTCACCCTCGATTTTGCCTCAACTCTTTTAGTACTTTAGGCAAACTCATTCATGTTACACCTTGGTTTCCATACTTGCAACAATTGTGGTTTGAACATAAGGTTAAACCAAAACTATCCTGAGGTGGGTCGGAATTGCATGGAATATACTTTGCCCTTATAATGAGAGTCTGTACAGAGGTAGAAAGTGGACAGATGCCATGTAAGGGATGTGGGTTTAGGGGGTTGGTGTTCATACCCGTATCAGGCATCTGCATATTTAGTACAGGAGTCTAGGATGTAAAACTTAGATTTTAAGGTCCAGGCCTTATTTGAAAATGCGTTTTGTCTTCTACATGGGGGTAGGGGATGCTTAAGAAAATAGCCATAAATCAGCATGAGATTGTTTAGTGGAACTGAGTGCTAAGATCATCTCTACTTTTCAAAAATCATAGAAAATAAGTATGATTTTTATAAGCTTAAAGCTTGTGTCAGTCATCTCTATAAAGTCAGACATACGTGTATACAAACTACTGTATTCCACTGATTCTAATGCACTCATTTTTCCGTGTTTTAGCTCTCTGATATTGGGATGCAGTTTCGCCAGTGTGGTATTTGTGATGTGGTTTCATTATTTGCATGTGGTTATTGCTGTTCACACTACCATGATATATAATAGGTCGGAAAGAGCTTTTTCAAGTGATTAGAAAGAGACACAGTGTAGACTAATTGGCAGCATTTCCTTCTTGGTGATACACAAAACAAAGGTGTGTTTAATGTGGATGCCATCCGAGATTAGGTGCAAAGTGGCATGGTAGATGAGCCTCCTTCTGTTAATCAACACGAAGTCTTTTAAAGGGAATTTTAATTGGCTCTGGTCACTTCTCACAACCTCCATCACTACCATCTGGTCTAAGCTATGGTCATATGTTCTGCTTAGATGATTACAGTAGCCTCCCTAACTGCTTTCCTTGCTTTTGCTCTTCCCCCACTTAGCGTCACCTCAATGCAGCACCAGAGTGATCCTATACCAGTGTGTGTGGGGCATGTCATTCCCTGCTCAACCTCCTCTCCTGCCCCAGTAGCAAGTAAAAGCAGAAGTCCTTAGAAATGCCCATCAGGCCTGGCCTCTCTGTCCCCATCTCCTTCCTTTCTCTGGCCTCCCTGCCACCCCTCAGACACCTGGGCAACCCTCATCCGGTAGCCTTGCACCTGTTTCCCAAGCCTGCAATGCTTCTCCCACACAGCCCACTCCTTTTTTTTTTTTAAGCTTCCATCTTTTTTTAAATTTTTATTTATTTATGATAGTCACACACACACACACACAGAGACAGACAGAGAGAGAGAGAGAGAGAGAGAGAGAGAGAGGCAGAGACATAGGCAGAGGGAGAAGCAGGCTCCATGCACCGGGAGCCCGATGTGGGATTCGATCCCGGGTCTCCAGGATCGCGCCCTGGGCCAAAGGCAGGCGCTAAACCACTGCGCCACCCAGGGATCCCAGCCCACTCCTTTACCTTTGCCGTGTCTTCACACAAATGTCACCTTCCTTCTGAGGCCTTCACTGACCACCCTACTTTCAACGGCACTCCCAACCCACCTTCCTGGCCTTGCTTTGCAATTCACAGCAACTATCATCATCTATCATACTTTTTATTTTACTTATTTCCTTAGATATAGTTTGTCTTCCCCCAGGTGATCACAAACTCCCTTAAGGTAGAGATTTGGTGGGATTTATTCACTGCTATGTGCCCAAGGCCTAAAAGAACACCTGGGACACAGCAGATAGCCCAATACATTTTTGAAGGATGAATGAATAAGTGAATGAGTGAAGGTATACATCTGGTGGAAGCAGGTTCTCAACAGTGTCATCAGGAATCTGCCTCCTTGGAGTCTCTGCTCTCCTTTGTGTGGCTTACGGGCTGGCGGTCTCATCATTGGGCCCCTATGATCTGGAGGCTCAGGGCCTTGGAGCTCTGAGGATGGACAAGGGAGAATCTTTCTTTTCATAGTCATGTCAGAAAACAATCCCAGTGTTCATTCTGATCAGTTCTGGTTAAGTCCTGAGCATTCTTTAACCAATCACCAGATCACCATGACTGATCTATGTGGCCAGGCTGGGTCGACTGCCATCCCAGGGATGGAGTTGGACTAAGGAATGTGGACTAAGGAATGTGGACTAAGGAAGTCTATGAAGCGTTCTCCCGAGGAGTACTTGGGAGATCAAGAGAAGAAGGGTAAGTGAAACAAACAGAAGCACCCACAGCAGTACCTGCTTTACCGTGTTCCTTGAAACCTGGCTTGGAACTCTTTGGCTCATCTCACGTAGTCATTTGATTACATGTCCGTCTTCTGCACTAGACTGAAACCTCCAGAAGATCAGCAAGCATTTCTGTTCCACCTTTGTGTCTGCCAAGCCTCGGACGGGGCCAATGAAGGCACACAGCAGCTAATGGTTGAATGAGAGGTGAAAGCAGCCCTTAGTGGGGTCAATTTCCTGCATTCCTCTAGATCCAGAGGCTATTGAGAAGCAAATGCAGAAAGTTCACCCTTATCATCACTAAAGTTGGTTTGGAGACAGTGCCTTGGATTTGAGTCCAGGATGACCTTTCAGTTGCTGTCCCTCAGTTTCACCCTTGGGAGCTTACTTGGGCAGACTGGAGTCTACAGAGTGGATTCTGTACTGCCAACATCTCGGCAGCTCCCTGTTATGGTGCACAGAGAACTCTTGAGAAATTTCCCCAAATGTAAGGATGAATGGGTCTCAAAGGCTTGCATGTCATGATGCGGGATATCCCTTCTCTTGCCTCTGAGAGAGAAGGTGGAACTTGTTTCCACTGTTTTCTGGGTAAGACAAAATTCCTGATTTATGGGACAGCGGAAGGGTAGAGAGAAGGGAGGTGGCCTTCCCACAATATGAGCTGGAGTGAAGAGGGTGTTAAGATGGAAACAGGATTTATGTTGAGTCTTGAGGGAAGGGTTTAAATGCCTTATGAGAAAAAGGATGGGTATTTTAGGAGGATCAAACAGCATAAGCTAGCACTGAGCTTAGGCATTTTCCTGAGAGAATTGGAAGGAACAAAATATTCTTAGCAATACTCACTTGTCTAAAATCTGGGCTTGGAGCAATTGCAGATGGAGATGGAGACACTGCTCTGGAAAGAACAGCGAGGGTCCTGACAACCCCAGGGGAATAGTCCCATGCAGAAAACAAAGGGGCTTACTCTCCTTTGCAGTAAATCTCGGAGTTCCTCAAGACTGAGCCCTTGGGCCTCTTGCTCAGCCCTCTCTCCTGTCTCCCTGCTCATCTTATCACCCCTGCATGCTCAGTCACCGGGCATCAGTACCAGTGCAGTCAGGAGACAGAAGCCACACTGGTTTTCAGAAAGAAAAAATGTAATACAAAGAATTCATCTAGTAAAAAGGCTAACTATGAAAAGGAGTCGGAGAAGACTCTAGGAGTACAGAAGTAGCAGCTCCAGCAGAAGGGCTGCTCCTTGCAGGGCTGAGGGTGAGGGAGCAGGGAAGGAACTCAAGACCTGGAAGAGGACAACCCCCCCCCCCCCCCCCCGCCGTCCGGCCAGGCTGTGTTTCAGATCTCTTTGGAGAGGGCCTGGTGGCCAGAGGAACAGGCAGCTACTGGGGGGCAGAGGAACTTTCCAGAGGGTGTAGCTCATCCATGAGTGCCGCTGAGGGGAGGTTCACCGAGCCCCCTGCACACCAGCCTGCTGACAGGTGGACCTAGGGCTGGAAGAAGGGAAGGGCCGTTCCTGCAGGTCTGGCAGTGCCTCTCACGCCCTCTGTTGGCAGTGCGCGGTGTGAAGCCAGCTGGAAACCGCAGAAATGTGTTGGGGTCCTGCCCCAGCATCACAAAGCAGTGGATTTGGAGCTGAGGATCGTATATTAATAACTGGTATGTGTTTCTTTTTCTTAACAGTGATTCAGTAATTTATTTCCTTCGTTCATATTTCTCCTCTGGCCTCCAACTCTATGTTTCTATATTTCTATATGTAATTCCATTTGGATGTCTCAAAAGAATATCTCAAACTCAAAACAACCTTAGGGTGCCTGGGTGGCTCAGTCGGTTGAGCGTCTGATTCTTGATTTTGGCTTAGGTCATGGTCTCAGGATCATAAAATCAAGCCCCAGGTGGGCTCTGTGCTCAGCTGGGAGTCTGCTTGTTCCTCTACCTCCCCCTCTGCTCCTCCGTGTGTGCAATCTCTCTCTCTCTCAAATAAAATAAAATCTTTATTTTAAAAGTTTTATTTATTTATTCATGGGAGACACACAGAGAGAGGCAGAGACATAGGCAGAGGGAGAAGCAGACTCCCTGCTGGGAGCCCAACGTGGGACTCAATTCCAGGACCCTAGGATCACGACCGGAGCCAAGGGCAGATGCTCAACCGCTGAGCCACCCAGCCATCCCTAAAATAAAATCTTCCAAAAACAAACAAAAATCCCCCCAAACCCTTGAAGTAACCTCAGACTTATGTGATTCCAGAGTTTCCCAGCTTAGTGTATAATACCATCATCTATCCAGCTGCAGAGGCCAAAATATTTTGGGTTTTCTTCAGCCATTGCATCTTCCTTTCCCCTATAAGTTCAATGAGGCATCTGGCTGTGTTGGTTTTACCTTCTAAATTTCTCCAAATCGTTCCAGCCACCATCACTGCCACCTCCACCCTGTTTGGCTTGGTCATCTCCCACTCATCCTTCTTCAGGGTCCCTTATCTGATTCCCAGCCTGGGTCAAGACTCCTGCCCCCCTCAAACTACCTAATGCTCCTTCATTTCATTTATCACAGGGCTAATTCTGCATTTATTCATGTGAATACTTCATTTGTGTCTGTCTCCCCCATGAGATGGGAGTCTCTTTGAGCACAGGGCCCATGGTTCTTGTAGTGTCTTGTCCAGGTCCCACTGCTTTACAAAATGTCTGTCCTCATAACTACTTGACCTTGAGCAGTTTTCAGAAAACACAGGGAAAAATAACTGTGATAGCGTAGGAAAGGTAATAGGTTGCTTCCCGGTGTCAGGAGAAAAATGCTGTAAGAGAGGTAACTGGGGATGTTGTGGCTTGGAGATGTTAACTCAGTGTCTTGGGTAGTAACCTTGTGGCACTGTCACTTCTCTCTGTGTACCTGGAAAGCTCTTTCCCTCATCCCAGTCTTTCCCCAGCTCCGTCATTGGCATCCCACCTGGGGAATTTTTTTTTTTTTTTTTTACTACAGCCCTATATCCCTGCACTGTTGTTTATTTAATACTGTTTTCTCTCTTGATTGATTTTACATTAACAGAACCTTTTACCAAGGAGCTTTCTATTTCCAGCTCAAATTGAAAATGGATGGAGACTTCTGTAAATAGGAAGCAAGCTGAAGTAAAGTAAGGTAGATGCAAAATAATGATGTTCATTGTGGCCATGTGTACCTTTTTTTAGACTCTTTGCTTGTGACTTGTTCAGTGGATATTTTTTGAATAGGTGTATAGTGGATGAACTGTCAGTGGTGTGGACGGTGATTGTGTGGATGCAGGGCTTGCCTGGCTCAGGTGCTGGCCTATGTGTGGGAAGCTAACAGCAGGTTCCCGAGGACATGCGAGCACCACACTTTGGCTCCCATGCTAGAGCTGCAGCCAATGCTGTTTCAGCCAGTTCCCCTTAGAGATGAGCATGGGCCTCTGGGCTTGTGTGTCTCTGGGGTACACCAGGCCCCCTGCCCGGCTTTATCATGGAGTCTTCCAGTGGGGCAGCCCCTTACCTATCATAGTGGTTAAGAGCACCAAAAATGCTGTAAGAGAGGTATGGTTAACTGAAGATGTTGTGGCTTGAAGATGTTAACTCAGTGTCTTGGGTCAGACTGCCTGGGGCTCCATGCTGGCTCTGCCACCTGCTAGGTGGGTGACCTTGAGTAAGTTTCTTTTCCTCCCTGTCAGTTTCCTCCTCTGTAAAATGGAGATCAAATGGGCCTTACTTCATAAAGCGTTTTGAGGAGTGAGTTACTCTATGTGAAATCCTTACTACATACTCTGGCACATAATAAAGACAGTGCTAGGCAAAGTTTATTAAGTAAAATTACATTTTGTGACTGAGGGAGGTCACTGCAAAGAGGTTAAAAGCAGAGATTTGGGAGTTACCATAGGGTCAGTCTCTGATTTGTCTGTGTATTGTCTATGTAACTGCAGGCTGGCAACTTCACCTTCCTAAGCCTTAGTTTCCTCCTCTTGAGAATGGGGATATGACTACATGGTTGCCACGGGAACAGAGTGAGGTGATGTCAGCACATGGCAGCGTAAGATAGGTCATGTATGTAGAGGGGTGTCGGATGAGAGCCACTCTTTCCTGAGCCCAAAGAAGGAGGTGTTCTGACTTCCCCCAGGCTAATTTCCAGGCCTTGCTGTCAGGAGGTTCCTTCCCATTTCATCCTCCTAGGAAACATACTGTTCTGACAGACTCTGCTCTCCCTCAAAGCTTCCTTGCCCGACTCCTTATTATATCTGTGTGGAAGGGCAGGGCCTGTTTTTCGAAGCTTGACTCTGGCAAGTCATGTGGAACAGTGACTGGGGAGCGGGTGTCCTTTTGCTGGTGGTCAGTGTCATTGACGTGGATCAAGCTGCCTTTTGAGTCTTGTGTTGGCTAAATCCTTACAGAGGGCCTAGGGACTGGAGTGGGGTTTTAGGGAGAATTAGATATTGGGCTCCTATCTTAGAAAATGTCCATCCCTTTGGCATTTGAGGGGAAAGAATAAAAAGTTTTCTGGATGCTTCATGTCATGGATTGAATTGAGTCCCCCAAAATCAGTAAGTTGAAGCCTAACCCACAGTACCTCAGAATATGAGCTTATTTGGAGACAGAAATGCAACGAAGTTAAGATGAGGCCATTAGCATGGGTCCTCATCCAATAGAAAAGGGGAAATTGGGACACAAAGACAGACACACACACAAGAAGAATGCCATGTGAACATGAAGACAGAGATTAGGACTTTCCATAATGCATCTACAAGCCAAGGAACACTGAAAATTGCAGGCAACACCCCAGGAACTAGGAGGGAGACAAGGAACAGATGTTCCCTCACAGTCGGAGAAGAAACCAACCCATGATGGCATCCCTTGATCTTGGATTTATAGCCTTCAGTACTGTGAGAGGATAAATTTCTGTTGTTTTGAGGCTTCTGTTCTGTGGTATTTTGTCAGGGTACCCCTGGGGAAAAAATATACCTAGTTTTACCATTATATAGTAACTTCAATGTGTCATTTCAGATGAGGCCCCAAACTAGGTCTGGGAAGTGTTTCCAGAAAAGGCAACTTTTGAGACCCATCCTGAGGGAGGGACAAGTAACAGAAAAAGGGGAAATGATGTAAGGTGGAAGGAGACTGGGAAGATGGTGTGGGGAAAGGCTCTTCTGGGCAGAGGGGGCTGCATGTATGGAGGCAAGTTGGGCAGAGAGAATTAGAAGGGATTCAGTACTCCAGAGTTAATGGGGAGCAGGTGTGATAGGGGAGGGGGAAGACAGCCTTAGAGATGAGACAGGAGGCTGAGGCCAACACCAGGCATTCAAGAACCTAGAATGTCACGCTGTGTGTCTCAGCTCAGGCTGTTGCAAGAAATAATCCACACCAGGGGCTTAAACAACAGACATTTATTTTTCATGTTTCTGGAGGTGGCAAGTCCAAGATCAAAGTGTTGATGAGCATTTGCTTTGTGTTTGCAGACAGCTGTTTTCTCAGTGTATCTTCACCTGGTGGAGAGAGAGGGAGCTCTTGTCTCTTCCTCTTCCAAAGACACTGATCCCATCCTAGGGGCCCAGTGTTCATGACCTCATCTCCCCTTAGTTCCCTCCCAAAGGCTCCACCTCCAAATACCAGCCCACTGAGGGTCAGGGTTCCAGTATATGAATTTTGTGGGGGCACAATACACACAGGTCTGTAACACTGAGGAATTTTGACTTCTATTCTCAGTCAACAGGGCTGGCTACCTAATTTGTGGGACTCAGTATGAAAGAAAAATGGGTAGGGGGTGGGGAGTGTCCCTTGTGCAAGAATCACAAAACTGCCATTGAAGGTACAAAAATATAAAGCTTTTTTCTTTCTCCCATGGTGTCTCTCTCTCTCCATTTGTCATGTGTTTTTTTTTTAATTTGCTATTTAATAGCATTCTAGGCAAACAGTATTTAAAATTTTAAATTATCATGGAAGAAGAATATTGTGCAATGCCGGTTTTAAATGCAAATACAAGAGCACTTAACTCCCGTGTGGAATTGCCAGATCACACAATTCATATTTCAAAGCACATGCACGTACACGTATTTCCAGAACAGAGGAAATGCTATGCAAAATGAACTCAGCTGTTTTAATTTCTCTCCTTGATATGTGCACGTGTGCCAATGCTCTCTACCTTCAGCTTACTAATGAGTAAGGAGAGAGAGAGGGGAAAAGGAACTTTGGTTGTCCTATCTTTTCGTTTCCTTCTGTGTCTTCAATTCAGCATCAATGATCAGCTTACACAAGGATGTACCTCAGGGAAGAGGGTATCATAGGTCCCCCATGCTCCATAGAATGTCACTGCCCCTCATTACTCAGGTGTAGACAAAACCCATCTACTTGGGACTTACTGAACCTGCACACATTGTGGTTTCCACCTGAATTCTCTGCTTGTGGAGCATTGCAGAGGAGTGGGGGCTGCACATGTTGGGTGCATAGCCTCGGCTCATGCAAGTGTGTCAGTGTAATCCCTTAGGGAACAACATTTCAGGGATAAAAGACAGCCACCTCTGGGTGTTAAACCAAGTGCAGGGCCCTTCTGAGCACTGAGCTCTGTTTAACTGCTCAGGTTGCACTTCCAGGAAGCTGGCCCTGTTAGTAGAAGATGAAAAGACACCAAAGTTTAATCTGGGGGGTGATGTCACTAGGTTTTCATTTTAGAATGACCATGATACCTGCAGAATGCAGAGTAGGTTGGCAGGGGGAGAAACTGGTGTCTAGGAAGGCATTATAAAAATCCACAAGAGGGATCCCTGGGTGGCTCAGTGGTTTGGCACCTGCCTTTGGCCCAGGGCATGATCCTGGAGTCCCAGGATCGAGTCCCGCATCGGGCTCCCTGCATGGAGCCTGCTTCTCCCTCTGCCTCTCTTTCTGTGTCTCTCATAAATAAATAAATAAATAAAATCTTAAAAAAATAAAAATCCACAAGAAAGGGATGAGGTTCATAAATGTCCACAATTGGATATATTTGCATAAATATGTTACTTTAATCACTGTATATTGATGTACATGTAAACAAAAATATGACTCAAAGTGCTTTACAGATCTTCCGGTCCCATCACCCTATGGAAAATACCAGTGAGTTCCTACTTATAGGTGATACAGCTTATCAAATTCAACGAAATCATGGTGCAGCAGGATTTTCTGCAGTTCACTTAAGTGGTATAAGAAATTTATGAATTCCATTTAAAATGTAATTATTTTTAAGCTCACTTTTTAAACAAAATTGAAAAGTCGCTGCATGTCATATTTAATAAGTTCCAACACAGTTTCTTAACCCTCCTCTCTAGAGTATAATTACTCGATCAATCTTCCTGGAGAATCAAAGGGAGCTTAGTGGAACACACCTTTCATGCATTAAACCAGAATTATGCTTGCTTTGGATTTACATTTGAAAGTGATTTGCATTGGCATTTTATTTCTTCCAGAAAATAACAAATGTTTCTGTTCTTTCCTAGGTATCATGATCTTAAACTGAGGTTATAAATCTTTCAGAGCTATTATTTGCCAATCCCTTTAATTTCTGTGGCGTGGTGGGTGGGGAGAGAAAGAAAACTATGATTTAGGATTATTTTTCTTTGTTTTTTTTTTTAAGATTTATTTATTTATTTGAGAGAGCAGGCATGCACGCATGAGCAGGGGGGAGGGGCAGAAGGAGGAAAACTCAAGCAGACTCTGCTGAGTGCAGAGCCTGACCTGGGGCTCACTCCCATGACCCTGAGATCGTGACCCTGACCTGATCCAAAATCAAGAGTTTGTTGCCCAACAGACTGAGTCACCCAGGCACTGGATTATTTTTCTTTCTCAGCCAGCAAATAAGACAGAAGATCAGGCCCTGGTATGCAGGTTGGCAATTTGGTTTGCTTTTTGGCTCACCCCTCTGGGTTGCCCCTGTGTGGGATGTACCCACTTCTCATCTTGCTGGATGCATTTATTTATGTGTTTGTAAGTAATGGGAACATTGTGTTAGATTTTGGTATAGATTTCTGGTTAAGGCCAATGGGGCAGAGGGTCTCGGATATGAGGTTGTTTGAGATGGGGTGGAAGAAATACTATATAAAATACCACCAGTATATTGTTTGCTGACAACTAACTCAGTTTTTCCCCTAGGCTCAGCCTCCACCCTGCAGACTGAAATTTTCAATTACCAGCCCAACTCAAAGGTTGTATAAAGATAGCTAGTAGGACCCTTATTCTTAATACCTCTCAGTTGAGCTCTTGCTTTTCTGCCTCATCCTCAAATCTACTCCTTCCTGTCTTCCCAACTTCAGCAAATAGCATTGCAAATACCATTCTTCCAGTTTCACAGCCCAAGACATCAGAGTCATCCTTGACTTTTCTCTTGTTGCACATTATACCTGCCCCCTGACCTATAGTCCTCCTCTTCCTGTGCCTATATTCTCATCTTTCACGCCCACCCTTTCAATACCAAGACACTGAGAAATCTAGAGCAGGAGTCTACAGAGACGTACCTCTTTCATTTGTCAGAGGCTCCCACTCCCAGTTCTGTTCAATTTTAGTTTTTAGGAACTTACTGAGGCTTACTTAGTATGTCTTGGCATCTAACATACCTTAGTAAACTTGCCATATACTCTTGAAAAGGACATGTATAGTGCTTGCTGCAGTGTTCTATGAATCACTTGGGGATGTTCAAATCTCATATATCCTTAATGAGTGCTGCTACTTTTCTAAAATAAATAATTACTGAGGGAGGAGTGTAAACATCCCTATAAGATTGTGAATTTTTCTGTTCTCTGCAGTTTTGAAATATTTTAATAGATGCACGTAAGTATTGTTTTGTTTTGATGAAATGATGTATTTATCATTATGAGATAATCTTTATCCCTGGAAGTACTGCTTTTTTTGAATTCTACATGGCTGTGGTTAATATAGTCACAACAATTTTTTTCTTTTTTTTAGTCACAACAATTTTTAATGCTTAGTGTGTGTGTCATAATATTTTTCCATCCTTTCATTTTCAATTTCAGTTTTCTGTGTCTTTGAATTTAAGCATCAATTTAAACCGCTTATGGCTGAATCTTTTTGTTTTCTCTGAAAAACTGTCTTTTAGTTGGAGTGTTTAGTTCATTTATGTTTAATATAATTTTTGATGAGGTTGGGTTCGATTCTGTGACCTTGATATTTATTTGTCCCTCCTGTGTTTTGCTCTTTTTTTCCCTTTTGTATTTTTCGTTCATCTAGTATTATTTTAATATTGTATTCTATTTTGATTATTGGTTTCTTAGCTAAACCTCTTTATGTTTTTAAGTAGTTGCTGTAGGGATTACAATATATATCCTCAACTTATCATGGCCTAATTTGAATTAATATATCACTTCATATATAATGTTAGAGTCTTACAACAGTATAATTCTATTTCCCCTTGTTTTATCATATGTTTTTATGTATACATATGATATAGTTCTTACTTTTCTTTGAATATAAATTTTATAAGAAAAGAAAATTATTTTGTTTGCCCACATGTATACTGTTTTTGGTGTTCTAGATTGCTTCCTGTAGATTCAGAGTTTTACCTTGTATCATTTACTTTCTGCTTAAAAAATTGCCATTACCCTCCTGGTAATTCAGGTCTGCTAACAACAATTCATTTTTACTTTTATTTAACTAAAATATCTCTTTCTCCTTCAGTTTTGAAAGGTATTTTCATAGACACATAATCCTAATTGATAGTTTTTTAGCAATGTAAAGTTATCATTCCATTATCTTCTTGATTCTTGTTTCTGATGAGAAGTCAGGCATCATTCAAATCATTGTTCTGTACGTAATATGCTTTTTAAAAATCTCTGGTTGCTTTGACAATATTTCCTTATTTTTGGCTTTCATAGTTTGCCTGTGATGTGCCAAGATGTAATTTTCCTTGTATTTATTCTGCCTAGGGTTCATAGAGTCTGTTGGATTTTCGATTGATGTTTTAAATCAAATTTGGAAAATTTTTGCCCAGTATTTTTTCTAGCACTCAAATAAGGTGTATGTCATACCACTTGATACCATTCCACAGATTGTTGGGACTTTGTTCATTTTTTTTTACATGTGTGTTAAATATATTTTATTGCTTTGTTTCAGTTCTGATATTTTCCCATTGCTCTGTCTTCAAGTTCGCAGATATTTTCTTCTGCATTATCCAGTTTACTCTTCCTGTTAAATGAATTTTAAAATTTACGATATTGTATTTTTCAGTTTTAGGACCTTCATTTGCTTTCCCAAATTTTCCATCTTTCTTCCGAAATTCCTCATGTGATTGTCCACCATTTTCATTTTTCCCTTACAAATTTTTTAACAATTCTGCCAATCTCAACATTTTACTTGTGTGTGTCCATTTCTGTGGACATTGTTTTTTAGACTATGGGACCCATTCTCTTGTTTCATTACATACCTAGTAATTTTCTTTTTATGTTAGGCATTATAGATGATACATTGTAGAAAATACATGTAAAACACTAAACTCATCCCAGGCACAATAGATAATAGTTAGCATTATTATTTTAGAATGTTTTATGAATACTACACCATTTTATTCAATTAAATTTTTATTTTAGATGCCATATTTTTCAATTCTGGGATTTCCACTTAGTTACTTTCTTCCTCTGAAGAGTGTAAGTTTTGTTCCATCACAACAATAAACTAATGGTAGTTTATTTTTGCTCTTCAGAGTTTTGATTTTAGGCTGTTAGGATGGGTATCTTTTGTTTTACTTTTCATCATAGAGTATATATAGCCTTTCATGCTGGGACTTGGTACTTAATTTTACTGGACTTAACCTTGAACTCCAAACTTTGTGTCCTCAATTCTGGAAAGATTCTGAAATGTCTGCTCATCCCTTCCCCTGTACTTTCACTGGGCTCATTGGAGTCTCACTCTACCCAGGTTGAGAATCCATGTTGGGGGTCAACCAAGGACTCTAAGCAGAATTTGTAGGGACATTTTGGGGCATTACAATTAATTGCATCCTTTTGAGTTATTTCTTTGGTATAAATTTCAGGTGTGATTATTGAAATAAAGAGTTTGAATGGGGGATCCCTGGGTGGTGCAGCGGTTTGGCGCCTGCCTTTGGCCCAGGGCGCGATCCTGGAGACCCGGGATCGAATCCCACGTCAGGCTCCCGGTGCATGGAGCCTGCTTTTCCCTCTGCCTGTGTCTCTGCCTCTCTCTCTCTGTGTGTGACTATCATAAATTAAAAAAAAAAAAAGAGTTTGAATGTCTTTAGAACTTTATAACTCATAAGACATTGACATTCCAGAACATTTGTCTTAAGTTTTATTGCCAGAGAAGAGCATAAGTATAGCAGTTTTACCAGAATTTCTCTCCAAAAAGTGTTAGCATTGTTAAATTTGTTTTTTTAAATTTAGTAGATTTGATATGGGGCTTGAGAATCTCATTAACGTCCATGATATCGATTCCTGAGAAGAATGAACCTCTTTTTCATGTCTTTATTCACAATTTATATGTCCTCTGTGAAAATTGCCTTTTTGTTTGCCCATTTTTTCTGTTGTTTTTTTTTATTAAAAATATATCTAAATAGGCTTTTAATTTATTTAAGCTATTATTAGCCTTTTGTCCAATTTTTTTTTCTTATCCTTTTAGGATTAGCTTACCATTGGATAAATTGAATGTTAACCCAATTCAGTTCTGGTATATTATTTCAATTCCTTTTACAGTTAATACATGCTCATTATAGAAATATTAAAAAGTTTAGAAAACTTGAAAATATTGCCAATAATCTTTGTTTTGATGAATTTCCTAGTGTTTTCTTTCTGAGCACAGGGATTCCTATCCTTCCCTCTTAGACTGAAAATGCGATTTTTATTCCACTTTTCACTTAACAATGTCACATAAGCTTTTTCTAATCTTTTAATAAATATTTATTACCGTGCCTCTACTTTGTATGGTGCAAGGTTCCATGAAGCTACAAATTTGCTTAATTTTATCAGTTTTTGCTGCATAGCATATCCACCCATCATTCAAATAAGTACAGCAATAAACATTCAGAATTCTTGTTCACATTTCTGAGGCCAAGGCTGGAGATGCAGAGGCAATACGGTCCAGGTCCTCATGGTAATAGCAGAAGTGCCAGAGGTCAAACTCAACTGTGCAAGTGCATTTCATACTTCTGCTTGGATGACATCTGTTATATAACATCTACTGGCTGAAGAAAGTCACATGACCAAGTGAACCCAAAGTCAAGAAGTGAGGGTACATTCTGCTAACCATGAAGCCATGGCACCCATATGTATGTATAATGTGACTATGAGGGAGTGATAAATTGGAACCAATAATCCAATTTATAACAATAAGGGATAAATTTTATGTTTTAACCATTGTATATCATCCTATCGTATAAATACACTGTAATTTTTAAAAATTGTTTCTTATTTTGGGATATTTAGATTATTCCTAGTTATCTTTCTCATAAATGATGCCAAATTGGCTATCTTTTAAATAAGTTTTTCCCTTGCATTCAGCACTATTTTCTTACAGTTATAATTCCCTGTAGTCGAATTATTGGATCAAAGCATCAGGGCATTATAATAACTTGTTATTCTGTATTGCTGACAAGCATTTTTCCTGAGGATTGTTTTTTTCATTGACTAGTAAATGAAATTACTTGCATATTCAAAAGGCTGATTTATATTGAAATAATCTGCATTTTGCATCTTACAGCTAATGATGTGGGAAAATATGCTAAAAAGATGTTAAATTTTAAGCTGATGAACTGTGTACACAGTAATTGCAGGTTGCAAGATGATGATGATAAACTGCATGTGTAAATCTTTGCCATGGTTACAGTGGTCACAATTATGGGAGGAGATATTGATATCATAGGCTTTGTGGACCTTTTTGGTAAGGACTCTGGGTCAGAAAGGAACTATTTATTTTTTATTGCAAAATTTTACTGGGCAGTGATTTTTCTTTCTTTGAATTGTTATGGGAAGGCAGGGTCACTGGGAGAAGAAGGGCAAGGAGAAGAGAGAAAAGGGTTCTTACTTGTTCAGGCCTCACTGTCTGCAGTGATACTCTCAGGATGGGCTGCTCTGTTATGCTAGAGGACTCCTATATTTCTGGGCTGCATCCCTGGACTCCTGGTTCCACCTGAGTAGGGGCCTTGCCCACCATGTTTCACTCTATACACTCAGCAACTAGAATGCTGCGCAGTACTCCACTCAGTAGTCCTCATATAATATTCATTGAAAGAATAAATGAGCCTCCTAGTGTTCGTTATATTTAGTGTGGTCTCTCCCATGTCAATTTACCAATGACAAGAGACTGTCATGGATGTGAGACATGACAATGAGAATCAGCAGAATTCCAGCAAAAATATGATAATGTGTTACTCCCCTGTCCATCTCCCTGCTGCATACAGGCACTGCCTTTTACAGCCCAGCCCTCTTGCTAGTCCTACCTTATTTCTCAATCTAATCCCAGCCACTGAGATGTCATTGATGTCTGCCAGCTTCCCTAGCCACCTGTGAGGGCAGACACCAGTGTTTAGTTATGGCACTGCTTGCACTGAACCCAGATCAGGTCAGCTTCAGAATCCTCCCCAAGGCACTTCTAGATAGTTTCTGTCCAGTGACCAGAGAAGGCACTTGAAAGCCTCTCCCTGGTTGACCTGTTGTTCAGCCTTCCTGTGGGTGCACCTCTCAGGTGTCTTCAAAAGACCTCCTCTCCTTTCTCTTCTATCCATGGTTAAATGTTCAAAAGACATCTTACCTATTTCTTTGCCTAAGACATCAGGCAGCTTTGTACAATGACCTAAGTTTCACGTGATGCTTAGCAGGTTGCGTGGAAAGCAGGAAATTGTGTTCTTTTCTAACATCTTCGTGTCCTAGGACTCTTGGGGACCCATACCATTGTAACAGTTTCAGGCCTACTTTAGAGCAGACTATGTCAGGAGCTCCTATTGTTAAAGAAAAAAATATTCAATGACACTTGTTAAAGACAACAAGGAGCGCCTCATTCAAGGGGGATGGGCATTGTGATAGGTGGAGATACCACTGCAATGGACTCTTGCAATGGGGAGAGATGGGACTCAACTCTAAATATAGTATGGGCAATTTGGAAATTACAGCCAAGTGAATGTGAAGACTGATAAGGGAGTTCTCACTAAACAGAGCTAACAGGGGCACCTGGGTGGCTCAGTCAGGTGAGTGTCTGTCTTCGGCTCAGGTCATGATCTCAGGGTCCTGTGATGGAGCCCTGCATCTGACGCCCTGCTCAGCAGAGAGTCTGCTTCTCCCTCTCTCTCTATACTCTCTCTCAAATAAATAAATAAATAAAAATTATCTAAATTGAGCTAACAGGATTCTTGCTGAAGGCAGACCAAGATGATCTGACATCACCTGGAGGATGGTGGTAAGTTAGGAGCCCAGTTAGATGTTGAGGGTGATCATGGGATGCCTGGATGGCTTAGTGGTTGAGCGTCTGCCTTTGGCTCAGGGCATGATCCTGGAGTTCCGGGATCGAGTCCCACATTGGACTCCCTGCATGGAGTCTGCTTCTCCCTCTACCTGTGTCTCTGCCTCTCTCTTTCTGTGTCTCTCATGAATAAATAAATAAAATCTTTTTTAAAAAAAGATATTGAGAGTGATCAGGTGTGGAGGATGGGGGATTCTAGCTAGACCAGTGTAGAGGATTCTTTTTTTTTTTATAAATTAATTTTTATTGGTGTTCAATTTACCAACATACAGAATAACACCCAGTGCTCATCCCGTCAAGTGTCCCCCTCCGTGCCCGTCACCCATTCACCCCCACCCCCCGCCCTCCTCCCCTTCCACCACCCCTAGTTCATTTCCCAGAGTTAGAAGTCTTTATGTTCTGTGTCCCTTTCTGATATCTCCCACACATTTCTTCTCCCTTCCCTTATATTCCCCTTCACTATTATTCATATTCCCCAAAAGTGTAGAGGATTCTTGCTAAAATTGGACAATACTGAGGTGAACATGGAGGCTCAAAAGTCAGGCCTAGGGAAAAGTGAAAAGTTCAGGGGAGCATGGGTAGTTTAGTCAAGGAGAGAATCTTTGTCCAGTAAGATGCTTTGTTGAGTAAGGAAAACTCAACAAATAGTTACCGGAACTGTAAAGACATTTCTCATGTCAGTAGGAGGAAGTCCAGAGGAATGTGGTCCATTATGCAGTGACATCATTGAAGATGCTGACTCCTTCTGTCCTGCGCCACTGAGCTCCAACTCTTGGCTCTTTTTCTCATCTCTGCAGGTCTCAGGAGAGCAGCTGCAGCATATCCCCACTCAACATATACTCACAGGACGTATCCCCAAGTGACAGTGTCTAAAGCAGAAGAGAGTGAAGGGAGAAGGAGGGCTTTTTCTTCTTTTGCCTCTTACTAGAGAGGACAACACATCTTCGAAGCTACCTGCATACTTCTTGTAGCTCATTGGTCATAGCCAGGTTGCATGCCATACCCTCGACTAATCACTGGCTCAAATGTACTGGACTGCCATATTGGTCCTGGATGAAGAAGGATTTACTGCCTAGGGTTGGCTAAAGTAGCTGGAACTTTCTGCCAGGAGGGAGAGAGAATGGTTTTAGAGTAGAGGAACTCTTGTGTCTGCCACAGTCTAAAAAAAAAAAAAAAAAAAAAAATATATGTACTTGCCATAATGTGAAAAGTGGAGGTTAAAAAAATTCAACGGAGCCAAATGTGAAGCCACATTACTGTGAAGTTCCTGGTTAGCTATCTATGGGAAGTTCTGGGGGTCCAAAATTTGGTGGGGGAGTCTGAATATTTCCAAGCTCCAGATTCCATTTGGCTGTCCTGGTGGCTTTTGTCTGCTCTAGCTTACTTACATGTCAGCCGAGATGCTTTCTATTGTCAGATTGAGGGGTAATACTGGGGGGTGGGGAGCCACCTTCCAGCTCCCAAGTTCAAGTCAGGGACACCAGCATTGGTTGCCTGGCCTCAGCCTGCCCTCCAGATGCCCCTGCCACCCATTTCTCCCAGAGGGTCAGACTCTCTCTGCCTTTGAGATGAAGCCCAGCATGAGGAAGGAAGCACTTTGGTGGAGGTGGTTTTAGCGTGCTTCCTTTTACAGCATAGCACCTTCTAAGATGAGAATAGCTATTTCTCTTAAAAACCAAGTTGTTTTTCTTCATGAAATTAAAATTTTGAAAAGACTGCAATTATAAGGAGAAAAATACTCTCATCACCCAGAGACAACTGCTATGCCTTAATATTTTTTTGCAAAACTTTTAAACTGGTCTTTTAAATATATATATTTTTAACACTGTCGCCATACCATATTACATTTTATATTGCTATTTCCTTTCAAAACTATGTTTTAAGCTCTTTACACAAATTTTTAATGGCTGTACAATATTCTATTGTGTGGGTGGGCACAATATTATGTTTAACAATCGCTATTGTTGGACATTTGGACTCTTTCCCATTTTTATTTTTAGAAATAATAATGTATGAACTGGATACATAAATCTGTGCACTTTTTACAGTTTTCCTAGAATAGATTACTTAAAGGAAAATTAGCAAGGTGAAGTTTATGAACGTTGCTAAGAGTCTTAATTTTTATCCCTAAACTATGTTTCAGAAAATTTAAGCCAGTGCTTGGTGGACCACATTTTAGCCAGCAAAGAAAATTATAATATTTTACATCTTTGCTAATCGAAAGGGCAAAAATTTAATCTCATTGCTTTCAGTGGGGTTGTTATTGCTTAGTGAGCTAGAATATTTTTTCACATGGTTATTAGCTATGTATCTAAAATTAAACTTTTGATCTTCACCCCTAAACAACTCCTGTCTGCTACTTTACTCTTCCAAATGCACAGGCCAAAATGTTGCTGTGATCCTTAACATTTTTGTTATGGTCCCAGACCCCAACCCTCCCTCACCAGTCTGCAGCAAATCCTACTGCCCCACACAGTTCTGCTCCCACCTGGCCTAGGCCCGTCCTTTCTTCTCTGAATCACTGCTGCAGCCTCCTAATTGTTTGCCCTACAGGCAGATCTCAGCACAGCAGCCAAGGTCATCCCATTAAACTATTACTCAGCCATTAGAAAGGACAAATAACCACCATTTGCTTCAACGTGGATGGAACTAGAGGGTAGTATGCTGAGTGAAGTAAGTCAATCAAAGAGGGACAAACATTATATGGTCTCATTCGTTTGGGGAATATAAAAAATAGTGAAAGGGAATAAAGAGAAAAGGAGAGAAAATGAGTGGGAAATATCAGAGAAGGTGACAGAACATGAGAGACTCCTAACTCTGGGAAATGAACAAGAGGTAGTGGAAGGGGAGGGGGTGGGGGGTTGGGGTGATTGGGTGATGGGCACTGAGAGGGGCACTTGATGGGATGAGCACTGGGTGATGTGCTATATGTTGGCAAATCAAACTCCAATAAAAAAAAAAACAACAACAACAACCCTGTAACTCAGATAATGTTACTCCAATGGACAGAGCCCTCTGTGGCTCCCCATTGCAGTCAATGAAAGAGTCAGAGGTTCAAAGCCTGCAAGGACCTTTGTGATCAGACGTCCTGCCACCTCTCAGGCACCATTGTCTTCTACTTTCCCATCCCTGTCTTGCTTGCCCTTAAACATACTAATGCCATGGCTACCCAGGGCCTTGCTCTTACTGTCTGCTTCTGCAACATTCACTTTCATGCTATTCTTTGAATACCAACACAACCTCAGGACCTTTGTACTTGCTGTTACATCTGCCTGACTGCTCTGTCCCCAGATACCTGCATCCTTGCTTCCTTTAGATCTTTTCTGAAATGTCCTTTTTCTCAGGGAGGCTTCTCTGATCTTCCCCTTTAAACTTTCCATCCCTCCTGATACTGACTTCACTCTTATTACAAACAAGAATAGAGTTTATTTATTTATATCAGTTATTGTTTGCACCCCCACTAAAATTATTTTACAGTAAGACAGGGATTTTTTTTTCTTTCTGTTATACCCATGTATCCCTAACATCTCATGGCTGCTGGGAATTTACTAGCAGTTCTAAGTATTTATTTACTCATTTTAAAGATTTTATTATTTATTCATGAGAGACACAGAGAGGCAGAGACATAGGCAGAGGGAGAAACATGGTCCCTGCAGGAAGCCCAATGTGGGACTCAACCCTGGGGCTCCAGGATCACGCCCTGAGCCAAAGGCTGATACTCAACCTCTTAGCCACCGCAGGCACTCCCAGTTCTAAGAATTTAAGTGAGTACATGTGCATTCCCTTCCCAATGCATTCTCAGATCCTTTTGTGTTTGTTTCTTTGGGGACCCCATTAAAATTTTTCTATAATAAAATTTTCTATAATAAAATTAATACATGTTCATGATAAAAAAATTGAGAAATGTCCAAGAATCACAAGGAGAAAATTACTGCTGTGATTCTAACTTTGAGAGAAAACTGGTGTTAATTTTTACATCATTTGCTGGGAAGATTTTTTCTGCCTATTTTTAAAACATATTCATTGTACAGGGCAGTTTTACATAAACTTTTCCACTTCTATTATGGCTGATATGTAATGGTAATAATTTTAAGAAAATTTTTAGAGATTCAAAATATTGCATTGAATGAACCATTTTATTTTCCTTAGTTTCTCTTTTTGGCTTTTGGTGTTATTTCCATTTTATTTCTTATTATAAATAATACTGTGATGAACATCCAGTATGTATCATTTTTTCTATCTTTCAGATTATTTTCTTAGACTCGACTTTCCAAAGTAGAAAGAGGTTATGAAGTTTTAAGGCTCTAACACTTTTGTCAGCTTTCAGACTTCCTTTGGAGAGTCCTGGAGATGATTAAAACTAAATTTCAATTAATAATTCCCTTTCAAAATATATTTAGAAATCTGTACTGTTTGCTTCAAGTGCCTTTTGAAATGTGTTCATTTCTTTTTATGGAGTTTATCAAAGTGAGGCCACTTGGTACTGTGGAAGGTAACAGGCTCTGGGTTGAGATGTGTTTTCAGTGTGGACTCCCTCATTTGTTGCTGAAAGACTTTGGGCACATTACTCAACTTTCGAGTCTCATTTTCTGCATTAGTCAATTGTGTATTAATTAAATCTGCTTTGTGATGAGAGTTAGATGAGATGGAGTACATATGCCATCTTGCACAGAGGCTGGCATATGGCACACGCTCAGGAAGTGGACATGGGCACCACCACTTTGGTTTACACAGGTAAGGACTTGACTTAGTCCCAGTGTTCTCCACATACAAAAATAATAATGGGAACACTGTTCATGTACCATATATTTTAATAGTAAAAGGAAGAGATAGCATCCACTTTGCTTCCTTGAATGTTGACAGTTCTGGTCCTGTTACCTGATTTGTTGAAGTTTGTCTATTTCTCCAAAAGACTATACTTTTCAGTAATAGCCAGCCCACCAACCTCTTCTAAAATCCTCCTGGTTTTAACGATTGTTTTATGTACTAGATATAATTCTCTCTGCTGAACTTGTGGATTCTTTAAATATTTTCACAAATCTCTCTGTGTCGCATTTGTCTTTTCTTCACTGTGTGAAGTGGAAGACGTGGCTGCCACCTGTGGCCTTGTCAGCTGGCATTACTGTGTGTATTTGACTGTGCACTTGCTGCCTGGACCAACCCCTTGTATCATTCAGAAATGCTTATCACAGCATTGTGTAAAACAGTGAGAAATAGCTAACAACCTAAATAGTCAACTTGAGTGGAAGGATTCGGTAAATGATGATACTTTACTATAATGAAATATTTTGAAGGCATGCAAAGAATGGGATTTATGAAGACTTTTAATAGTATGAATAAATAATTATAATAATAAGAGTCATATTCATGGCAGGATTCCAAGGATGAAAAGAAGGTAAGATACTCCAAATGCGAGAGTTTAATTTTCTATTCCTTTACATATTTTTATTTTCTTTTAAAATTTTTCTGTGTTGGGGACACATTATTTTCTTGGAAAAAATAGAGTGCAAGAAATGGTAGAAAACCAATCTTTAGGATGGATTCAGTTCACTTCATTCTACAATTTCATAAATTATAATTATATTGTTAAACCCTTCCTCAGGGTAGACTCTTCTGGTTTTGTTTTTTGCTTTGCTTTTTGTTAAGGTAGCCTTTATTGCCTATGCTAGAGGAGATAATAAAATTCAGAAGCTCCTATGTATTGATAATCTGTAGGCTGGAGGACTCCATGTTCCATTCTTTAATCAATATTTAATGTTGTAGCAAGGGTCTGTGGCATGATTTATGGCAACAAAAGTGTTGAGAAAAGCACAAACTGATTCGTCATTTATTAAGTATGCTTTAGCTCAGCATTTTCCAGAACGTATTGTGAGACACATTAGTTCTCCGAGATTCTCTCTGAACAAATGTGTCTGTGATCCAATTAGAGAAATCCTTCAGTATCGTATATTGCCTTAGGGCACATGCTGGAAACTACTTTGATTAAATTCTCAACTTTGGTGATTGCTGCTTGGGATAATTTAGTCAAACTCCTATGCCTCAGTTTCCTTGTCTGTTAAGTGGGGGATAATATATATGGTGGTGTGGTTCAAATGATATAATAAATAGAAGTATCTAGTACTGTTCCTGGCCCACAAATTACCTACTGTTATTTTTGTAATACTCTGTTTTCCTATTTGTGCAGCATCTTTAGGATAGCATATTGTGGATTCTGAGAAGTTCTGTGGTAAGGGAGCATGTTTAAGCAGTATGTCCACAGAATATATTACCAATTGTCTTCCCATGGAACTGGTGTTATGAGGAAGATACATTTGAAACATATTACGGGATAATTCTGAGGGAACAATTTTTTTCCATTAGGATAGTTACTATTTTATTTTTTATTTTTTAAATACATTTATTTTTTATTGGTGTTCAATTTGTCAACATATAGAATAACGCCCAGTGCTCATCCCGTCAAGTGCCCACCTCAGTGCCCGTCACCCAGTCACCCCCACTCCCTGCCCACCTCCCCTTCCACCATCCCTAGTTCGTTTTCCAGAGTTAGGAGTCTTTCATGTTCAGTCTCCCTTTCTGATATTTCCCACTTATTTTTTCTCCTTTCCCCTTTATTCCCTTTCACTATTTTTTATATTCCCCAAATGAATGAGACCATATAATGTTTGTCCTTCTCCGATTGACTTATTTCACTCAGCATAATACCCTCCAGTTCCATCCATGTCGAAGCAAATGGTGGGTATTTGTCGTTTCTAATGGCTGAGAGGCCAGCAACACCTTAATTCCAAAACCAGACAAAGACCCCACCAAAAAGGAGAACTATAGACCAATATCCCTGATGAACACAGATGCAAAAATTCTCAAAAGATACTAACCAATAGGATCCAACAGTACATTAAGAAGATTATTCACCATGATCAAGTAGGATTTATCCCTGGGATGCAAGGCTGGTTCAACACTCGTAAAACAATCAATGTGATTCATCATATCAGCAAGAGAAAAAACAAGAGCCATATGATCCTTTCAACAGATGCAGAGAAAGCATTTGACAAAATACAGCATCCATTCCTGATCAAAACTCTTCGGAGTATAGGGATAGAGGGAACATTCCTCAACATCTTAAAAGCCATCTACGAAAAGCCCACAGCAAATATCATTCTCAATGGGGTAAGCACTGGGAGCCTTTCCCCTAAGATCAGGAACAAGACAGGGATGTCCACTCTCACTACTGCTATTCAACATAGTACTAGAAGTCCGAGCCTCAGCAATCAGACAACAAAAAGAAATAAAAGGCATTCAAATTGGCAAAGAAGAAGTCAAGCTCTCCCTCTTCGCCGATGACATGATACTCTACATAGAAAACCCAAAAGCCTCCACCCCAAGATTGCTAGAACTCATACAGCAGTTTGGCAGTGTGGCAGGATACAAAATCAATGCCCAAAAGTCAGTGGCATTTCTATACACTGACAATGAGACTGAACAAAGAGTAATTAAGGAGTCAATCCCACTTACAATTGCACCCAAAAGCATAAGATACCTAGGAATAAACCTAACCAAAGAGGTGAGGGAACGAATTTTAAAATCCAAATGTACCCTTAGCCATGTTCAAAAGCACCAACATGTCATTAATGAAGGTGGAAGAGTAAGGAACTCTGAAATTCTGAAAAAAAAACTGGCAAAAACTGTCAGTATCAACTATTTGGAAGTCTGAAAATTAAACAAAGATTTGTAGAACTTATGGGGCCCCTATTAAAAAAAAAACCAGCTGAATCTTAGTAAGAATAGCAACCTTTGTGGTATTTTAGCTTACCACAGCCCCATTTCCCACTTCCTACCTCAGCAATAGCCTTGAAAATATCAGCCCTTCTTCCTACTGTTAAAGGGAGCAGTCCAGACCTCATCTATAAAGAATTATTATTTAATCTACTCTCTCCCTGGGAAGACTTGCTGGAATGCCTTATCTTTATTTCACCTAACTTGGAACTTCTCCACTGCTACCTGGGGTATGATCAAAATCATTTACAGGTGAGTGTTTTAGTCATTGCTGCATGAGACAATAGATAATGGAGTGAATAATAGATTAACCAAAAGTCTTGGGTGGAAATGCTAGATAATGAAATGTTTTGGGGAATAAGGCTTTGGAAAGAGCTCCTCCGTATTCCTAGGAATCTAGAAGTCCACATGCACTTCCAAAGCTGTGCACATGCTCAAGAAATACCTGAGAAAGTTCTAAGCCTCTCACCTTTGGCTGATCTTGAGAGTTTGTGCCAACAGGAAGTGAAGATTAAGGCTACACTGTCATCTACATGGCTGGGTGTTGAAGATGTGTTTCAACTTACACACAGAGCCCCTCTGCAAAGAATGAGAGGTTTGTTTTTTTTTTTTTCAGTCCAAGAGGATAAGGAGGTCTTTTCCAATCACTAGCTGGCCACTAAGCTAATGGGACAGGGAGCTCATGGCCACTCATGGTAAGGAATACAAACTTTACAGAATTCCTTCAGAAAAGTCATGAAACAAAGAACTATAACAGTTATCAAAACAAACCTTGAGAAGTTGGAAAGAATCCAATTTCCAGAGTTTCCACAAAATAATATTCAGTGTCCATTTCTCAACAAAAATTTGCAAGAATTGTGAAGAATCGTTCCTATCTCATTTCAATAGGAACTCTCCCTGGGGACGCCAAGAGATTGGAATTTCTAGGGAAAGACTTTTTTTTTTGTATAGTTTTTTTTATTGGAATTTGATTTGCCAACATATAGTATAACACCCGGTACTCAGCTTGTCAAGTGACCCCCTCAGTGCCCCTCATCCAGTCACCCCATTCCCCCTGCTCACCTCCCCTTCCACTACTCCTTGTCCGTTTTCCAGAGTTAGGAGTCTCTCATGTTCTGCAACCCTTTCTGATATTTCCCACTCATTTTCTCTCCTTTCCCCTTTAATCCCCTTCACTATTTTTTATATTCCCTGTATGAATGAAACCATATAATGTTTGTCCTTCTCCGATTGACATACTTCACTCAGCATAATACCCTTCAGTTCTATCCACGTTGAAGCAAATGGTGGGTATTCGTCGTTTTTAATGGCTGAGTAATATTCCATTGTATGTATATAGAGCACAGCTTCTTTATCCATTCAGTGGACACCAAGGCCCCTTCCACAGTTTGGCTGTTGTGCACATTGCTGCTATAAACATTGGGGTGCAGGTGCGTCGGGTTTTCACTGCATCTGTATCTTTGGGGTAAATCCCCAGCAGTGCAATTGCTGGGTCAGAGGGTAGCTCTCTTTTTAACTCTTTGAGGAACTTCCACACAGTTTTCCAGAGTGGCTGTACCAGTTCACATTCCCACCAACAGTACAAGAGGGTTCCCCTTTCTCCACATCCTCTCCAACATTTGTTGTTTCCTGTCTTGTTGATTTTCACCGTTCTCACTGGGGTGTGGTGGTATCTCATTGTGGTTTTGATTTGTATTTCCCTGATGGCCAGTGATGCGGAGCATTTTCTCATGTGCTTGTTGGCCATGTCTATGTCTTCCTCTGTGACATTTCTGTTCATGTCTTTTTCCCACTTCATGATTGGATTGTTTGTTTCTTTGCTGTTGAGTTTGATAAGTTCTTTATAGATCTTGGAGACTAGCCCTTTATCTAAAAGTCATTTGAAAATATCTTCTCCTATTCTGTAGGTTGTCTTTTAGTTTTGTTGACTGTTTCTTTTGCGGTGCAGAAGATTTTTATCTTGATGAAGTCCCAAGAGTTCAATTTTGCTTTTGTTTCCCTTGCCTTCATAGATGTATCTTGCAAGAAGTTACTGTGGCCAAGTTCAAAAAGGTTGTTGCTTGTGTTCTCCTCTAGGATTTTGATGGATTCCATTTCGATGGAATCCATTCAGTGTGTCTCACATTTAGATCTTTCATCCATTTTGTGTATGGTGTAAGAGAATGGTCTAGTTTCATTATTTTTTTTAATTTTTATTTTAATTTATGATAGTCACAGAGACAGAGAGGCAGAGACACAGGCAGAGGGAGAAGCAGGCTCCATGCATCGGGAGCCCGACGTGGGATTCGATCCCGGGTCTCCAGGATCCTGCCCTGGGCCAAAGGCAGGCGCCAAACCGCTGCGCCACCCAGGGATCCCTAGTTTCATTCTTCTGCATGTGGCTGTCCAATTTTCCCAGCACTATTTATTGAAGAGACTGTCCTTTTTCCAGTGGATAGTCTTTCCTGCTTTGTCGTATATCAGTTGACCATAGAGTTGAGGGCCCATTTCTGGGTTCTCTCTTCTGTTCCATTGATCTATGTGTCTGTTTTTGTGCCAGTACCACACTGTCTTGATGACCACAGCTTTGTAGTACAACTTGAAATCCGGCATTGTGATGCCTCTGGCTCTGGTTTTCTTTTTCAATATTCCCCTGGCTATTCAGGGTCTTTTCTGATTCCACATAAATCTTAAGATTATTTGTTCTAACTCTGTGAAGAAAGTCCATGGTATTTTGATAGGGATTGCATTGAATGTGTAAATTGCCCTGGGTAGCATTGCCATTTTCACAATATTAATTCTTCCAATCCATGAGCAGGGAATGTTTTTTCCATCTCTTTGTGTCTTCCTCAATTTCTTTCAGAAACGTTCTATACTTTTTAGGGTATAGATCCTTCACTTCTTTGGTTAGGTTTATACCTAGGTATCTTATGCTTTTGGGTGCAATTGTAAAAGGGATTTATTCCTTAATTTCTCTTTCTTCAGTCTCATTGTTAGTGTATAGAAATGCCACTGACTTCTGGGCATTGATTTTGTATCCTGCCACATTGCTGAATTGCTGTATGAGTTCTAGCAATCTTAGGGTGGAGTCTTTGAGTTTTCTATGTAGAGTATCATGTCATCGGCGAAGAGGGATAGTTTGACTTCTTCTTTGCCAATTTGAATGACTTTTATTTATTTATTTTTGTTGTTGTCCAATTGCTGAGGCTAGGACTTCTAGTACTATATTAAGTAGCAGTGGTGAGAGTGGACATCCATGTCATATTCCTGATCTTAGGGGAAAGGCTCTCAGTGTTTCCCCATTGAGAATGATATTTGCTGTGGGCTCTTTGTAAATGGCTTTTAAGATGTTGAGGAATGTTCCGTCTATCCCTACACTCTGAAGAGTTTTGATCAGGAATGGATGCTGTATTTTGTCAAATGCTTTCTTTATATCTATTGAGGGGATCATATGGCTCTTGTTTTTTCTCTTGTTGATATGATCTATCACGTTGATTGTTTTACGGGTGTTGAACCAACTTTGCATCATGGGGAAAAACCCTACTTGGTCATGGTGCATAATCTTCTTAATGTACTGTTGGATCCTATTGGTTAGTATCTTGTTGAGAATTTTTGCATCTGTGTTCATCAGGGATATTGGTCTATAGTTCTCCTTTTTGGTGGGGTCTTTGACTGGTTTGGGAATTAAAGTGATGCTGGCCTCATAAAATGAGTTTGGAAGTATTCCATCCCTTTCTATCTTTTGAAACAGCTTTAGTAGAATAGGTATTGTTTCTTCTTTAAATGATAGAATTCCCCTAGGAAGCCATCTGGCCCTGGACTTTTGTGTCTTGGGCGGTTTTTGATGACTGCTTCAATTTCCTCCCTGGTTATTGGCCTCTTCAGGGAGGAAACAGTTTTGGTGGTTTGTGGTTTTCCAGAAATGCATCCATTTCTTCTAGATTGCCTAATTTATTGGTGTATAGCTGCTCATAATACGTTTTTAAAATCGTTTGTATTTCCTTGGTATTGGTTATGATCTCTCCTTTTTCATTTGTGATGTTATTAGTCTTTTTTCTTTTTAATAAAGCTGGCTAATGGTTTATCTATCTTATTAATTCTGTCAAAGAACCAACTCCTGGTTTTGTTTATCTGTTCTAAAGTTCTTCTGGTCTCTATTTCATTGAGTTCTACTCGAATCTTTATTAACTCTCTCCTTCTACTTGGTGTAAGTTCTATTTGCTGTTCTTTCTCCAGTTCCTTTAGGTGCAAGGTTAGCTTGTGTATTTGAGTTTTTTTCCAATTTTTTGAGGGATGCTTGTATTGCGATATATTTCCCTCTTAGGACTACTTTTGCAGTATCCCAAAGATTGTATACAGTTGTATCTTCATTTTCATTAGTTTCTATGAATCTTTTTAATTCTTCTCTGATTTCCTGGTAGAATGCATATATATTTGAGCAAAATTTTCATATATTTGAAATTAAATGGTATTAATTTAAACTAGACTATTGTAAATTAAGATTTTAATGATGACACCAAGGGAAACTACTAAGAAAATTCCTTAAAATTACATGAATTTAGCAAAGTCACAGGATTTAAAATCAACATTCAAAAATCGGTTGCATTTCTATACACCACTAACAAAGCAGCAGAAAAAGAAACCAAGGAATGGATCCCATTCACAATTGCACCAAAAACCATAAGATACCTAGGAATAAACCTAACCAAAGAGGTGAAATATCTGTACTCTGAGAACTATAGAGCACTTATGAAAGAAATTGTGGAAAATGTAGAAAAATGGAAAAGCATTCCATGCTCATGGATTGGAAGAACAAATATTGTTAAAATGTCTATACTACCCAAAGCAATTTATGCATTTCAAATTATCTCTATCAAAATACCACCAGCATTTTTCACAGAGCTAGAACAAACAATTCTAAAATTTGTATGAAACCACAAAAAATCCTGAATAGCCAAAGCAATCCTGAAATTTTTTTAAGCAAAGGTAGAGGCATTATCATTCTGGACTTCAAGCTATATTACAGAGCTGTAGTTATCAAGACAGTATGGTACTGGCACAAAACCAGACACATAGATTGATGGAACAGCATAGAAAATCCAGAAATGGACCCTCAACTCTATGGTTAACTAATCTTTGACAAAGCCAGAAAGGATATTTAATGAAAAAAGACAGTCTCTTCAATAAATGGTGTTAGGAAAACTGGACATCAACATGAAGAAGAATGAAACTGGAGCACTTTCTTACATTATACACAAAAATAAATTCAAAATGGATGAAAGACCTAAATGTGAGACAGGAAACCATAAAAATCCTAGAGGAGAACACAGGCACCAACCTTTTTGACCTTGCCTACAGCAACTTCTTGCTAGACACATCTTGAAAGGCAGGGGAAACAAAAGCAAAATTGAACTCTTGGGACTTCATCAAGATAAAAATCTTCTGCACAGCAAAGGAAACAGCCAACAAAACTAAACACAACCTACAGAAGGGAGAAGATATTTGCAAATGACATAACAGATAAAGGGGTAGTATCCAAGATCTGTAAAGAAGTTATCAAACTCAACACCCAAAAAACAAACAAAAAAAAGTCCAGTCAAGAAATGGGCAGAAGACACGAACAGACATTTTTCCAAAGGAGACATCCAGATGACTAACAGGTACATGAAAAGATGCTCAATATCACTCATCAGGGAAATACAAATCAGAACCATGGTGAGATACCACCTCATACTTGTCAGAATGGCTAAAATTAACAACACAAGAAACAACAGGTGTTGGCAAAGACGTGGAGAAAGGGGAACCTTCTTGTACTGCTGGTGGAAATGCAAACTGGTACAGCCACTCTGGAAAACAGTATGGAGGTTTCTCAAAAAGTGAAAAATAGAACTACCTTATGATACAGCAATTGCACTATGTGGTATTTACCCAAAGGATAAAAAATACTGATTTGAAGGGATACATGCACCCTGATGTTTATAGGACCATTATCAACAATAGCCAAAGTATGGAAAGAGTCTAAATGTCCATCAACTGATGAATGGATAAAGAAGATGTGGTATATATACACAGTGGACTATTACTCAGCCATCAAAAAGAATGAAATCTTACAATGATGTGAATGGAGTTAGAGTGTATTATGCTAAACAAAATAAGTGAATCAAAGAAAGACATACCATATGATTTCACTCATGTGGAATTTAAGAAATAAAACAGAAACAGATGAATAAATTGGAGGGGAAAAAGAGAGAGAGGGAAACAAACCATAAGAGACTCTTAAGGATAGAGATTAAACTGAGGGTTGATGGAAGGAGGTGAGTGGGGTTGGGATAAATGGGTGATGGGTATTAAGGAGGACACTTGTTATGATGAGCACAGGGTATTGTGTGTAAGTGATGAATCACTAAATTCTATTCCTGAAGCCAATATTGCACTGTATGTTAACTAACTAGAATTTAAATAAAAATTTGGAAAAAAAATATAGGAAGCAATCTTAGCTTGACAATAGCCAGACCTCCAGGATCCTGTAAGTCTTTAACATATGAAAATACCTTTAGAGACTTCCCTTATCCCTAACTTAAAAGTATATAGTCAGTCTTTCCTCACAATCACAGTGTGGCTCTTTCTGGAGGATGTGGAGAAAGGGGAACCCTCTTGCACTGTTGGTGGGAATGTGAACTGGTACAGCCACTCTGGAAAACTGTGTGGAAGTTCCTCAAAGAGTTAAAAAGAGAGCTACCCTCTGACCCAGCAATTGCACTGCTGGGGATTTACCCCAAAGATACAGATGCAGTGAAAAACCGAGCCACCTGCACCCCAATGTTTATAGCAGCAATGTGCACAACAGCCAAACTGTGGAAGGGGCCTTGGTGTCCATTGACGGATGAATGGATAAAGAAGCTGTGCTCTATATACATACAATGGAATATTACTCAGCCATTAGAAACAACGAATACCCACCATTTGCTTCAACGTGGATAGAACTGAAGGGTATTATGCTGAGTGAAGTATGTCAGTCGGAGAAGGACAAACATTATATGGTTTCATTCATACAGGGAATATAAAAAATAGTGAAGGGGATTAAAGGGGAAAGGAGAGAAAATGAGTGGGAAATATCAGAGAGGGTTGCAGAACATGAGAGACTTGTATTTGATCATTTTATTTTTTATTTTTTATTTATTTATTTTTTTTATTGGAGTTTGATTTGCCAACATATAGCATATCACCCAGTGCTCATCCCACCAAGTGCCCCCCTCAGTGCCCATCACCCAGTCACCCCAACCCCCCGCCCACTTCCCTTTCCACTACCCCTTGTTCATTTCCCAGAGTTAGGAGTCTCTCATGTTCTGTCACCTTCACTGATATTTCCCACTCATTTTCTTTCCTTTTCCCTTTATTCCCCTTCACTATTTTTGATATTCCGCAAATGAATGAGACCATATAATGTTTGTCCTTCTCCGATTGACTTATTTCACTCAGCATAATACCCTCGAGTTCCACCCACATCGAAGCAAATGGTGGGTATTTGTCGTTTCTAAAGGCTGAGTAATAGTCCATTGTATAAATATACCACAGCTTCTTTATCTATTCATCTTTTGATGGGCACCGAGGCTCCTTCCACAGTTTGGCTATTGTGGACATTGCTTTTCTTTTTTTAAGATTTTATTTACTTATTCATAGAGACACACACACACACACACACACACACAGAGAGAGAGAGAGAGAGAGAGAGAGAGAGAGAGAGAGAGAGGCAGAAGCAGGCTCCATGCAGGGAGCCTGTTGTGGGACTCGATCTGGGGTCTCCAAGGATCATACCCCGGGCTGCAGGCAGCACTAAACCGCTGCACCACCGGGGCTGCCCTGTGGACATTGCTGCTATAAACATTGGGGTGCAGGTGTTCTGGCGTTTCACTGCATATGTATCTTTGGGGTAAATCCCCAGCAGTGCAATTGCTGAGTTGTAGGGCAGTTCTATTTTTAACTCTTTGAAGAACCTCCACACAGTTTTCCAGAGTGGCTGCACCAGCTCACATTCCCACCAACAGTGCACGAGGGTTCCCCTTTCTCCACATCCTCTCCAACATTTGTTGATCATTTTAAAACTTAATACAGAGCTACAGTAATCAAGAAACTTTGGTACTGGCTTAGGATGGACATATAAACCAATTGAGAATCCAGAAATAACCTCATACATCAATGACAAATTGAATTTTTGCAAGGGTGCCAAGATCATTGGATGGGAGAAAGAATAGTTTTTTCAGTAAATGGTGCTAAGACTACTGGATATGCACATGCAAAAGAATGAATTTAGATCCATTTCTCACAGCATATGTAAAAATGAACTCAGGTTCAAGGACCTAAATATAAAAGCTTGAACACTACATCTGAGACTAATGATGTACTATTATGTTGGCTAATTGAATTTAAATAAAAAAAAATAAAAGCTAAAACTTCAAAACTCTTGGAACCCATAGGTGTTTGTCCTCTTAAGAGAGTTATATATGACTCTCAAAGCATAAGCAACCAAAGAAAAAATAGGTAAGTCAGACTTTGTAAACATTAAATACTTTTGTGCATCAAAGTACACTATCAAGAAAGTATAAAGATGACCCAGAAAAATGGAGAAAATACTTAGATCATCATGTATTTGGTATGGATCCATTACACAGAGTATATGAAAAGCTCTTAAAATTCAAAATTAAAAACCACTAAATTTAAAAATAGGCAAAGGATTTGAATAGATATTTCTCTGAAGAAGATGTACAAATGGTCAACAAGCACATGAGAAGATGTTCAAGGTCATTAATCATTAGGGGAATGCAAATCAAAACCACAAGAAGACACTCTTTCATACCTACTAGGATGGATATAACAATAATTTTAAAATTAATTTATTAATAATTTGTTAAATTTTGAGTGTAGTTGACACATAATGTTATATTAGTTTTTGATGTTCAGCATAGTGATTTGATAAGTCTATACGATATACTGACTCACTACAAGTGTAGCTACCCCAATCATCTTACAGTGCTATTTAAATATCATTGACTATCTTCCCTATGCAGTGCCTTTTATTACTCCGACTTACTCATTCTGTCCCCAGAAGCCTGTGTCTCCCACTCCCTGTAACCCATTTTGCCTATCCCCCACGTTAATTTTTTTTAAATGGAAAATAAAACCCATTGGCAAAAATGTGGAGAATTGGAGCCCCTCTACATTGCTGGTGGGATGTCTATCAAAAAAAATTTGTTCCTGAAAAACTTAAACTTACAATATGACCCAGCAATTCTATACCTAGGTATATACCAAAGAGAATTGAAAACACACGTTCACACAAAAATCTGGTGTTCATGATAGCATTGTTATTCATAGCCAAAAAATGGAAACAATCCAAATTCTCATAAACTGATGAGTGGATAAAACAAATGTGGTCTAGGAATAGACCACATGGAAAGGAATATTATCTTAGCCATGAAAAGAATGAAGCACTGGTGTGCCCTGGTAGCTCAGTTGCTTAAGCAGTGACTCCTGATTTCAGGTCAGGTCATGATCTCAGAGTCCTGGGATGGAGCCCCACACTAGGCTCTGTACTCAGCTGAGAGTCTTCTTGAGATTCTCTCTCTCGCTCCCTCTGTCCCTCCCTCAACTTGTGTGCATGCATGCTCTCTCGCTCTCTTCAATCAATCTTTGAAAAAAAAAAAAGAATGAATCACTGATACACACCACAACATAGACAAACTTTGAAAATGTACTATCAGGGAAATACAAATCGGCACCACAATGAGATACCACCTTACAGCAGACAGAATGGCTAAAATGAACAAGACAGGAAACAACAAATGTTGGCGAGGATGTGGAGACACAAGGTGGGTCTAATGGTATCAAGGGCAGCTACTCCTGTTGGCAGCCACCAGCTTTGCTTCAGTGAGAAGGGCTTTGGGAATGAGGGGTAGGGGCATTTTTACTAGGAGAGGACAGTGTGAAGGCATTCTAGTGGTGTTGTTGGGGTCCATGCAACAGTGGCTGAGGGCATACTAGGAAAAGATCATCCTGACTTTAGATGCCAGGCAGGGGGTTTGGACCATGACTTTAATGCTAAGCTTAAGGTGATATGGCTTTAAGGACATTAACACTGCATTCTAAAAAACATAAAATGTTCATTAAAATGGTATGTATTTAGTTTGGGTAAATGTTGACAAGTAAAAGAAGCATCCTTTTTGATGGCACCATGATTTATAGTGGGGAACATGTATATGTTTCAGTATCCCTTCTTAGTAGAATAGTTATGTAACTAGGGGACATATTATGATGAAATGCTATTAATCATTCAAAGTGATATTTGTTGGTAATTTTGATGGGAGATATTTAAGATTTAAATAACAAAGCAAGTTGCAAATATGAACTGAAAAAGAAATTACTGCTGAGAATTTTAGTAGTTATTTCATTGGGTGTGGAATTATAAATGATGTTCATTGTCTTTTTATATTATGGAAAAGTATTTTCTCAGTAGGAAAATAGTTTCTACAACATGTGCAGTAACAAGGTAAAAAATTGGTTAACTCACCTTAGAATACTCCTAAGAAAGCTTAACCTTTGGATCTCTACTAAAATATTCTTTTAGAATTTTCAGGTAGCTGGTATGAAAGATAAAGAGAGTACAGTCTTAGCACTTTAGAATTTTTGTACTTTCCTGTAAAAATAATAATAAAACATCGTCTCCTTTCTCAGCATGGTTAGTTGCTTATGATGCTGGAGAAGTCAGCAGGTGATCAGCATTTCTGCAAACCCACTGTTGGGAGTGACCACGTTATCCAAGAAAATTGATCTGCAGGTTTCCTTCACTCCAGATGGCATTTTGACAACAAAGATAAAACATTCACACAGTCACAGCACACATCCTGCTCAATTAGACTCCCTCATCTCACCCTGGATCTGTTGAAGGGGCTGCTTTATTTTTAGATCTTCACTTTGAATTTAAGGAGCACCTTTTAAATTTTTTTTTTTTATCAAGCTATATGCCTGAGTGGTATCTTTTAGAAACCTCATGTATTTGACATTTGCTAAAGCCAGCTGAGAGCACCCTAAGGTTTACCTGAGATTGTGGGAAGAGGGAGGCTGGAGTACACATGTGTTAACCCATGGTCAAAGACTCTGACCCTCTTTGCAGATGGGCACTTCTGCTGCATTAAACGACTGGGTGACTGTCCATGGGCAGAAAAATAGCAAATATTTTAGCAAAAATAGCAAACGCTTATAGCAACTAAAATGGCCTCCACAATGTTAGTCATTTGTAAAGGAGGAGAGACTAACATTATTATTGAGCTCCTGCTAAGTGCCAGACACATTGCATGTGGAAGCTCATTCAACCATCACAGTGATCCTATGAGATGTTTTTATTCCCGTTTTACAGAAGGTGAAATTGAAGCTGAGAAAATAAGGAATTTACCCAGCTCAGAAGTGTCAGAGCTGAGATTTGAACCTCCATCATTTCAATTATAAAAACTCTTTTTTCATTTTATCCTTACTGTTGCCTTGTGTATATCAAATCTCATTTAATCGAATTGGCTTTCTTGCCCATGATACTTTTATTGTATGGAATATGGTAACCGTTATTTCACTAACCAGGGAAGCCTGCCTAATTTTTGCCTTAATTGGATGTGGTCACATGCTATCAATGTTTGTTAAATGAATGAATGAATAAATGAATGATATACTTCAAAAGCATAAGCCTTAAAAATTGTACAAATGCTGCTTTTTACACTCTTATGTATGCATGTAATTTTGTTGTTGTGAAACACTTAACATGAGAGCTACCTTTTAAACAAATTTTTAGGTATTTAATATACTACTGTTGACTATAGGTGTAATGTTCAAAGAATTCCGCAGCTTATTTATCTTTCATAACTGAAACTTTATGCCCTTTGATTACAACTTCCCATTTCTCTCATTCTCTCAGCACTTGACAACCACCATTTATTCTACTCTTTGAATCTATGAATTTGACGTATAAGTAAAATCAGTCAGTATCTATCTTTATGACTGGCAAAATTCAGTTGGTGTAACGTCCTCAAGATTTATCCATGCTATCACATATTGCAGAATTTGCTTTTAAAAAGCAGGGTTAGTAACCAAAATATATAAAGAACTTATAAAACTCAGTACCCAAAAAACAAATAATCGAGTCAAAAAATAGGCAGAAGACATGAATAGACATTTTTCTAAGGAAGACATCTAGATGGCTAACACACATAAAAAGATGCTCAACATCATTCACTATCAGGGAAATACAAATCAAAACCACAATGAGGTATCACCTCACACCTTTCAGAAGAGCTAAAATCTAAAACACAAGAAACAACTGGTGTTGGCAAGGAGAAAGGGGAGCCCTCTTAAACTGTGAGTAGGGATGCAAACTGGTGCAGCCAGTCTGGAAAATAGTACGAAGGTTCCTCAAAAAGTTAAAAATAGAACTAACTTATGATCTAAGTACTTGTCAAAAGAATACAAAAATATTGATTTAAAGGGACACGCACCCCAATGTACATAGCATTATCAAAGTAGCCAAATTATGGAAGAGCCCAAATGTCACTCAACTGTTGAATGAATAAAGGAGATGTGTGTGTGTGTGTGTGTGTGTACACCTATATACAATATGCAAAAACTGGAATGTTACTCAGCCATAGAAAAGAATGAAATCTTGCCATTTGCAACGATGTGAATGGAGGTAGAGAATAATATGCTATGCAAAATTAGTCAGATAAAGAAAAATACCATATGATTTCACTCATATGGGGAATTTAAGAAACAAAATAAATGCACATGGGTGGGGGAGGGAAGAGAGGCAAGCCAAGAAACAGACTCTTAACTATAGAGAACAATCTGATGGTTACTGGAGGGGAGGTGGGTGGAAAGATGGGTGAAATAGGTGAAGGGAATTAAGGAGTGCATTTGTTGTGATGAGCACTGGGTGTTGTATGGAAGGGTTGAATCACTATATTATATCACTATATTAATCACTATATCACAATATTAATCACTATGTTATATATATTGTGTATATTATACACCTGGAACTAATATTTTACACCGTGTGTTAACTAAGTGGAATTTAAATAAACATTTGGAGAGAAAAATAAGAGCCTGACTAGTCTTCCATTGTACCTATCTATATACTACATTTTATTTTTTCATTCATCTCTTGATGGACTTTGCTGTTACCACATCTTGGCTATTGTGAATAATGTTGCAGTGAACACAAGAGTGTTAATATCTCTTTGAGATTCTGAGTTCAGTTCTTTTGGGTAAATGCCCAGAAGTGGTTTTGCTGGATCATATGGTAATTCTATCTGCAACTTTTTGAGGAACCTCCATACTGTTTTCCATAGCAGCTGCTCCATTCTACATTCCTATCAACAGTGTGCAAGGGTTGAAATTTCTCCACATCATTGCCAACATTTGTCTTTTGTTTTTATGATAATGGCTATCCTAACAGTTGTGAGGCAATATCTCACGGTAGTTTGGGTTTGCATTTACCTCATGTTTAGTGATGTTGAGTATTTTTTCATATATCTGTTGGGCATTTGTATGTCCTCTATTGAAAAATGTCTATTCAAATCCTTAGCCCATTTAAAAATTGTTTATTAGGTTTTTTTAAACTATTGAGTTGCAGAAGTTCCTTATATATTTTGGAGGTGAAGCTCTTATCAAATATATAATTTGTGATATTTCTCCTATCTGTAGGTTGCCTTCTCACTCTGTTGATTATTTCCTTTGCTGTGCAGAAGCTTTTTATTTTTAATGTACTCCTACTTGTTTATTCTTATTTTTGTTGTCTGTGCTGTGGTGGTATATCAAAAAAATAATCCTAAAGATTGATGTCATGAAGCTTTCCCCCTAAGTTTTATTCTAGAATTTTTATGTTTATGTGTCTAATCTCTTTTGAGTTGATTTTTGTGTATGGTATAAGATAAAGGTCCAATTCCATTCTTGTCTGAGTAGATACCCAGTTTTGCAACATAATTTTTTGAAGAGACTGTCCTTTTCCAATTGCGTATTTTTGGTCCTCTTGTCAAAGATCAGTGGACCATACATGGACCATATTTCTGGGTTCTCTATTCCATCCCATGTCTCTATGTCTGTTTTTATGCCAGTAAAATCCAGCTTTGTTCTTGTTTCTAAAGATTGATTTGGTTGTTTATTGTCTTTTGTGGTTCCATATAAATTAAAAAAAATTTTTTCTGTAAGAAATGCCAGTGGGATTTTGATAGGGATTTTATGGAATCTGTAGATTGCTTTGGATAGTTTGGACATTTTGATAATGATGTCTACTGATCCATGAAACAGATGCCTTTCCATTTATTTGTATCTTGTTCAATGTTCTATAGTTTTCTGTACAAGTCTTTTACCTCCTTAATTTTACCCCCAAGTACATTATTTTTTTCTGGTCTATGGTAAATGAGATTATATCCTGAATTTCCTTTTCAGATAGTTCATTATTAGTGTATAGAAACACAACTGATTTTTGTACATTTATTTTGTATTCTGTAACTTTGCTGAATTTATTAGTTCTAACAGTTATTTTTAACTATATAACCATAAAACTATAGTTATGCAAAACACTAAACTTTGTTTTTGTTTTTGTTTTTAATTTAAGAGTATGTCACCTGTAAACAGGGACAGTTTTATTTTTGTCTTTCCAGTGTGGATGCTTATTTCTTTTCCTTGCCTAATTGCTTTGTCTAGAATCTCCACTACTGTGTTGAATACAAGTGGTGAGGGGGTATCCTTCTCTTGTTTTTAATCTTAGAGGAAAACTTTCAGTTTTTTCCCCATTTATATATGTATGTATGTATACATGTTATGTATGTATGTATATATTATACATTTATCTTTTACTGAAGTATAGTCATGCAGTGTTTCAGGTTTACTACATATTGATTTGACAACTCTATATGTTATGCTGTGTTTACAAGTTTAGTTACTGTCACCATATAGTGCTATTATAATATCATTGACTGTATTCCCTATCCTGAATCTTTGATTCTCATGAATTATTCATTCCATAACTGGAAGCCTATACTTCTCACTTCCCTTCACCACTTTTTGCTTATCACCCATCTCTGGCAACCACCAGTTTGTTCTCTGTATTTATGGGTCTGTTTCTGCTTTTGGTTGTGTTTTTTAGATTCCACATATAAGTGAAATAATATGGTATTTTCTTTCTCTGTATGACTTATTTCACTTAACATAATATCTACTGAATGTTATGATGAGTATGATGTTAGCTGTAGGCTTGTCATATATGCCTTTATTACATTTAGGTAATTTACTTCTGTTCCTAGTTTGTTTAGAGTGTTTGTTATGAAAGGGTGTTGAATTTTGGCAAATGCTTTTTCTGCATCTATTGAGATAATCATGTGATTTTTTATCCATCATTCTCTTAATCTGAAATATTACATTAATTGATTTGTTTATGTTAAGCCATCCTTACATCGCAGGAGTAAAAACACTTGCTTATGGTGTATGATCCCTTTAATATGCTATTGGATTTGATTTGGTACTATTTTGCTGAGAATTTTTATATCCATATTCATCAGGGATATTGGCCTGTAGTTTTCTTGTGGTGTCTGTCTGGCTATCGTATCAGGGTAATGCATAACTCATAGGATGAGTTTGGGAGAAGTTTTCTATTTCAATTTTTTTGAAGATTTTGAGAAGTATTGGTTTTAATTATTCTTTAAATATTTGATAGACTCGACAGTTAAAATCATCTGGTCCTGTGATTTTCTTTGGATGTTTTTGTTATTTTTGCAATATCCATATTAGTTGTAGGCCTGTGTAGATTTTCTCTTTCTTCATGACTTAGTCTTGGTAAGTTACATGTTTCCAGAAATTTCTCCATTCCTTCTAAGTTATCCAATTCATTGGTGAATAATTGTTCCTGCTAATCTCCTACATTAAAAAAAATTCTGTAGCATGACTTTTTTTTTAAAGATTTTATTTACTTATTCATGAGAGACACAGAGAGAAAGAGAGGCAGAGACACAAGCAGAGGGAGAAGCAGGCTCCTCGCAGGAAGCCCGACGTGGGACTCGATCTCGGGTCTCTAGGATCATGCCCTGGGCTGAAGGCGGCACTAAACTGCTGAGCCACCCGGGCTGCCCTGTAGCATGACTTGTAATGTCTCTTCTTTCATTTATGACTTTTAAAAAAGATTTTATTTATTTATTTATTCATGAGAGACACACAGAGAGAGGCAGGGACATAGGCAGAAGGAGAAGCAGGCTCCCCATGGGGAGCCCGATGTGGAACTTGATCCCAGGGCCCCCGGATCATGCGATCACGACCTGAGCCAAAGGCAGTCACTCAACCACTGAGCCATCCAGGTGCCCAATCATTTATGATTTTTAAATCTGAGTTTTCTCTCAGGTAAAGGTTTTCCAATTTTGTTTATTTTTTCAAAAAAAATTTAGTTTTATTGTTTTTTTCCGGTTTTTGTCTGTGTTTAATTTCATTTATTTCTGCTCTAATATTTATTTCCTTCCTGCTGTTAAATTTGGACTTATTTGTTTGTATTTGTTTTCCTTCTTGAGGTGTAAAGTTAGGTTTTTATATGAGAGCTTTCTTCCTTTTTAATGTAGGTACTTATCACTCTGAATGTTACTCTTAGTCCTACTTTTGCTACATCCCATAAGTTTTGGTGTATTATGTTTTCATTTTATTTGTCTTGAGGTATTTTCTAATTTCCTTTTTGATTTCTCCTTTGACCCAATAATTGTTTACAAATATATTGTTTAATATCCACATATTTGTGAATTTTCCAGTTTTCCTCCTGTTACTGATTTCTAGTTTTCCATTGTTATCAGAAAAAAAATAGCTAGTATGCTTTCAATCTTCTTAAATTTGTTAGGACTTGGCTTTGTGACCTAACATGTGATCTCTCCTGGAGAAATATGTCTGTGTGTTTGAAAGGAATCTGTATTCTGTTACTGTTGGGTGGAATGTTCTGTGTATGTCTGGTAGGTCCGTTTGTCTATAGTGTTTTTCAGACCTTCTATTTCCTTATTGCTCTATTGTCTGAATTTTCTGTCCATTATTGAAAGTAGAGTGTTAAAGTTTCCTACTATTAGATTGCTGTCAGTTTCTTCCTCCAATTCTGCCACTGTTTACTTTCTGTATTTAGGTGCTCCAATGTTTGGTGCATATATATTTATAACTTATAATTTATGATTGTTATATCTTCCTCTGGATAGATTTAATTATTATGATATAGTTTTTAATATTTCTCTCTTGTGACAGTCTTTGAATTAAGGTTTATTTTGTTTGCTACAATCACTCCTGATTTCTTTTGGTTATTATTTACATGGAATATATTTATCCATCCCTTCTCTTTTAGCCTAAATATATCCTTCAATATAAAGTGGGTTTCTGGTAGGCAGCATATACTTGTTTTTTTAAATTATTTTTTTAAAGATTTTATTTATTTATTCATGAGAGACACAGAGAGAGAGAGGCAGAGACATAGGCAGAGGCAGAAGCAAGGTCCATGCAGGGAGCCATGTGGGACTCGATCCGGGACTCCAGGATCACGCCCTGAGCTGAAGGCAGACACTCAACTGCTGGGTCACCCAGGCGTTCCTATACTTCTTTTTTTTTTTTTAATTATTCAGCTACTGTGTGTCTTTTGATTGGGGAGTTTAATCTATTTATACTTAAAATAATTATTGATGGGCAAGGATTTATTATTAACATTTTGTTAGTTTTCTGTCAATCTGGCATGTTCTTTTATCTGTCTTTTCCTCTCTTGCTGTCTTCCTTTGTGTTTTGTTGATTTTTTTTACATTGATATATTTTGATTCTCCTTATCCATTGTGTAACTTCTGTAGGTATTTGTATGTGTGTGGTTACCCTGGGGCCCTGATAAATTATTTTATAGTTATAACACGTGTTTTAAGTTCAGAACTTAAGTTCAATTGCATACAAAAATGCTACACTTTAATTTATCCCTCTCCACTCTTTATACTATTGTTGTCACAAATTATAGTTATTCATATTGCTTATCTTTTAAGGTATTTTTTAGTTATAGTTACTTTTAATACTTTCGTCTTTTAACTATTGTACTAGAATTAAAAGTGATTTACTCACCACTGTTATAGTAATATACTCACCTATATTTACCTTTACCAACAAGGTTCATATTTTTTCATCCCATGGTGTATTCGTACGTGTCCCTTTGTTTTGTCTTGAAGGACATCCATTAGCATTTTTGTAATGTAATTCTAGTGGTGATTAACTCCCTTAGCTTCTGTTTTTTGGGGGAGAGTATCTTTTCTTAATTTTTATTTTTATTTATATTTTTTAAAGATTTTATTTATTTATTCATGAGAGACACAGAGAGAGAGAGAGAGAGAGAGGCAGAGACACAGGCAGAGGGAGAAGCAGTCTCCATGCAGGGAGCCCGACATGGGACTTGATCCTGCATCTCCAGGATCAGGCCCTGGGCTGAATGCAGTGCTAAACCGCTGGGCCACCCGGGCTGCCCCTTTTCTTAATTTTTAAAGGACAGTTTATAGAATTTTTGGTTGGCAGTTTTTTCTTTTGGCATTTTTAATATATTATCCCACTCCCTTCTGATCTGCAAGATTTTTTACCTAAATGTCTGCTGATTATTTTATGGGAATTCCCTTGTGCATGACAAGTCACTTTTCTCTTGCTTCTTTCAAAATGGTCTTTTTATTTCTGACTTTTGACAATTGGATTATAATGTGTTTCAGTGTAGGTTTCTTGGGTTCCTCTTATTTGGTATCTTTTGGGCTTCTGAGATCTGAATGTTTATTTCTTTCCTCAGAGAGAAATTTTGAGGGAATTTTCAGCCATTATTTCTTTGAATAATCTTTCTGGCCCTTCCTCTTTTCCTTCTGGAATTACTATAAAGTATATGCTAATCATTTTGGGAATATCTTATAAGTCGCTAAAGCTTTATTTATACTTTTTCTTTTTGCTCCTCTGATTTCTAATAACCTGTCTTTGAGTTCACTGATCCTTTCTTTGGCTTTATCTAATCTACAGTTATATCCCTTTAGTAAATTTTTCGGTTATGTTACTATGTCCTTCAGTTCTGTGATTTGTTTGGCATTTTAGAAAATATTTTCTATCTCTTTGTTAAAATTCTCACATTGTGCATGTATTGTTATCTTGACCTTGGTGAATAGCTTTATGAAAATTATTCTGAGTTTCTGTCAGATAAATCATGTAACTCTACTCCACTATGGTTAGATTTTGGAGGTTTATTTTGTTCCTTTATATGGAACATCTTTGCTTGTTTATTTTCTGTGACTCTCTGTTGGTGTCTTTGCATTACGCAACACAGGCAGCTCTTCCAATATTTACCAACTGGCCTCATACAGGGGGTAAAAAATTTCACCAATCCATCTAGCCAGGTAATCTGGGGGCTTCTACCAATTCTTTCCATCCACAAGGAGAAGGTGGGAACTGTGGTTTTTGTTCATTTGGTGAGCCAGGGGTTGGTGTTTACCAGTCCAAACCACCATCTCTGTTCCTAAGTAGCTACACTGCACCAGATCTGTCAGTATTTCAAGACTGGAAAGTTAGATTCCTGTTCTTTAGGGATCCCTGGAGAAGTTGGTGTATTTAATGCACACATCAACTGCTTCCACCTGAGGAGAAAGCTGAGAGCTGGGATGTTTTGCTTGCTCACTCTGTGCTGAGTAGATGGGCAGATCTGTGGTATCTACCAACCGAACCGTTATCTTTCTTTTCCCCCAGGTGGCTAGACTTGCCAGACTCATCTTAGCCCCATGACTGGTAAGACAAAAGCCAGTTTTCTGGAGAACCCCTTTGAAAAAGTTGGGGTACTGGATATGTGAATCAACCCTCCCATGAGTGAAATCAGGAGCTAGATGTACTCCCTGGTCATATGGCACTCTGTGTGTGGATAGGCATTCTGAATGCCTATTTAAGTGATGACCTTCAACTCCTCCCTTGCTCAAGAGGACACATTACCTTCATCTAGAAGGTGCTATTTCAGTGGGAACTCTAAATATCCACAAAGGAAGAGTCCCTGACTGCTCCTCAGTGGATTGGTAGGGTCTTGTCAGGAACCCCTTCTTCCTGCAAATCTTGTCTTGTCTCTGATACTCTAGACTCCAGGCACTGAAGTGTAGCCAAGAAGGGGACTCTGGGAGCTGGGACTCTTTATGAAATAATGTATGAATTTTAGTCTTGAACTTGTATGATTCTGATCACTTTTCAGAGGAACAGTTCTCACAATTTCTAAAAGGCCTTAAAGGTTAACACAAATGGCACCCTGATCACTCACTCATTAGTCACTGGATATGCAATTTAGATGTTTCTTTATTCACTAGTGATTAAGAAAGGGAAAAGCTGCAGTACAAAGGGTGTGTATGGAGATAGATAAAAATGGGTGTAAAATAGGTAAAAATGGGTGACTTGGATCAGGGAGTTGTTTTCTTCACAGCATTGTTGGGGAGGAGACAGGGTTGTTAAGATCTACAGGTATTATTAATGTGACAGAAGGACCCATGGAACAACACCCCAGTATCTCTTGGCCGAGAACCAGAGATTTTGCCTTGGTTTTAAAACCCATTGTCAGCAACAGGGAGTAGGTCAAAATGCTGTTTTAGGGGTTCATAACCAGTATGATGTTTGTCTGTATGTATGTGTGTGCCAAGCATTGAAATAAATCTCATGGGTGCACCAGTTACTTATCACAGTAATTCTGTAGGGAGTGCTGTTAGCCCCATCTTACAGGTGAGGAAACTGAGACTCATTGGTGAAGAAACTCACCTAAGGTAACCATAGGTATGAGGTGGTGGGCCAGCATCCTAGCCCCCATCTTCTGAAGCCACATTCCATGTACTTTACCTATTTTCCAGCTGCTTGTTCTGTTCTGGGCAGATTTCTCATTAGGAATGACTCAACAATATGGGGTGAAGGTCAATGAATCCTTGTCCTTATGTGGTTCTGGGACCCAGGGAAAGAAGAGGCTGTCAGATTCAGCATCCATAGGCATACATTGAGCACCTACTGTGTGGAAGGTGGGTGTACTAGGTTCCTATTTCTGCCCTAACAAATTACCATGGCCACTAGTTAAAACAACACAAATTTATTTTCCTTATAGTTTTGGTCATCAGAAGTCTGAAATGGGTTTTACTGGGCTAATATTAAGGTGTCAGCAGAGCTTCTTCCTTCTGGAGGCTCTAGGAGACAATCTGTCTCTTGCTTTTTCTAGCTTCTGTGGGTTGTCAGCATTCCTGAGCTGGTGGCATCATCCTGTTTTTAAAGCCAGCAATGGCCACTTGAGACCTCCCACAGTGCATCACCCTGACTTCTTTGCTTTGTTCTCTCCATTTTAGGATCCCTGTGGTTACAATGGGCTCACCTTGATAATCCAGAAAAATATCCCTAACCACGAGTCAGTTGATTGGCAACCTCACTTTCATCTGTTGTATTAGTTACTCTTTGCCCTGTAATATAATGTTCACAGGCTCCAGGAATTAAGAATCTTTGGGGAGCCATTATTCTGCCCTCCATAGAGAGACCATGCTGGCTTTGTCACTTCACAAATGTGTGGCCTCAAGCAAGTAACTCAACCCTCTGTGCCTCACATCAGAGGATACATGTGGAAGCCCACTGATTTCTATTTGCCTTTTTTTATTTTTGTTTTTTTTTTTTAAAATGAATTAGACACTAAATTTTAAAGTCCAAGCACTTCACATAAAAACCCAGATTTTCTGGCTTCTTCAGAAGAGCAATAATCTATACCATGATCCACATTACATGATGATCATAAGCGTCCTCTGGAGTGGTGGGTGGGCAGCTGACACGGCCCACAGGAGGCAGATGCCATGGGCCACAGGAGGTGGTCAAGCCAGGAGTAGATGGCCTCTGATCAGAGAGATGGCATTGTAGGTGCGAGAGGACAAGATTTCTCTCAATCCTGGGATGCTGTCATTCCAAGAAGATTTGGGGCATGCCATGTGGCTTCCCAGGAGTCTGTACTGTTCTGCAGTGTGAGATCTGGTGCACTGATTCAGGAATTTATGTACTAATGTTGTTTCTCTGAAAGGTGGAGGGTGGGGAGGGAGGAAAGGAAGGAGGAAAGGAGGAGGAGAGAGAAGAAAGGAAAACTAAAATTACCTCTTTGTTTATGCCAAAAGAAAAGGCATTTGGCTCACAAGAAGGGAATGGATAATTAAGACCATTATTGATATGAAAGTTCATTGGAAACACCATTATTTTTTTCAAGAATGGAGCGATAGAAATGATTCCTTTATCATCATCTCTGATAGAATAAAAATTTTGTCCCATCTTGTACCCCAATTACGGATCATAATGACTTAGCCTTCTGAAAGAGTTTTTTTTTTTTAAATACAAAACATTTCTTTAATTTGCATTTCCACCCTCTGGAGCTGAATAACAGTCTGTGCAATGATAAAATTGCAACAGAAATTCCTGTCTGATGTGAATTGCTGTAGATTTACATCCAGGAGCATGCTTTTTTAGCAAATGCCCCATGTAAGTACAATTTGGTTTTGCAAATACATCTTGTTAAGTGTTATATGGTGAACTAAAATCTGAGCCCTTAAGCAGGGCAGGCCTGAGTTCATTCATTTGACAGATATTTATTGATAAAATAGTCTTACATCCCAGCGTGCACAGAACTACACTGTTTTTCCAGTGCCCCCTCAATTTAGTGTCCCCCCTTTATTATCACAAGTGTTCTGGTTCTAACACTAACAAGTATATGGTTGTGTTAATGTTGGTGTGTCTCCTCTGCACCAGGCACTATTCTAAGTCCATAGGGAAGGGGTAGATAGGACAGATGCATCCCTACCCTTTTCTGGTATAGTCACCTCCTATCATGGTAACCCTGGGCAAGTTACTTACAACACTGTGCCTCAGTTTTCCTCATCCAAAGAACACAGCTGGTTGTATTTAATTTGTGATGTTGTCATGAGAATTAGATGATCCATTCCTTGCAAAACTCACGGCAGAGTCCCAGGCACAGAGAGAGAGAGAGTTGCAAACATGTTAGTTATCATTGTTAGTTAGTACGTCTTTTAAATGGAGGAGAATGTGCTTGGGCCAAAGTGTGGAGGAGGGGAGGACAGATAAAGATGTGGTATTGACCAGTGAAGGAGAAAGGAACATTCACAAAGAAATCACTGAAACCAAAGGCATTTTTAAAAATTAATTCATTTATTTAACAAGTAAGTTACATATTTACTACCAAATCCAGGCTCTGAACTGGGTTTGGGGGAACTCCCTGGTGAACAAGTAATAGTCCCTTTTAATATGGCATGATAGTGCTGGGATGTGGCTGAGACCACCAAGGGGGACCAAGGGAGCTTGTGAGTTACAAGGCAGGTGTCTGGTTTAGCTAGACAAGATAGGGAAGCCTTCTGTGATGTGTTAAATTGTGTCCTCCTAAAATTCATATGCTGAAGTCCTAACCTCCAAGACCTCAGAATGTGACCTTATTTGGAGATAGGGTCTTTACAGATTAAAGTTAAAATGGGGGGATCCCTGGGTGGCGCAGCGGTTTAGCGCCTGCCTTTGGCCCAGGGCGCGATCCTGGAGACCCGGGATCGAATCTCACGTCGGGCTCCCGGGGCATGGAGCCTGCTTCTCCCTCTGCCTGTGTCTCTGCTTCTCTCTCTCTCTCTGTGTGACTATCATAAATAAATAAAAAAAATTAATAAAGTTAAAATGGGATCATTAGGGTAGGCCCTACTCCAATTGGTGCCCTTATAAAAAATGGGAAAATTTGACAGAGACACACACAGGGAGAGCACCATGTGAAGATGAAAGCAGAGATTGGGGAGATGCTTCTACAATCCTGGAATCACTAAAGATTGCTAGCAAATCCCCAGAAGTTGGGAGAGAGACCTAGAACAGATTGTCCCTCACAGCCTTAAGAGGAAGTCATTCTGCTAACACACTGATCTCAGACTTGAGAGAGTCAAGTTGTGTTTAAACAAGCCCAGTCTCGGATACTTTGTTGTCCCACGGCATGGACTCACCCTCTCAGTGGACCCAGCATCCAGGCAAGTGTTGTGGAATGATCCAGGAGCATTTTCAGTGATGGGACATATGCCTGCCACTTGGCTAGCATTCATAGGGGACTAGCCCGCTTTCAGAGCTTGAGTCCAGTCCAGTTACTTGACGTGACTCTAAATCAGTGTCCTGGCATGACAGACAAAGAAACTAGCCTCTGAAAGTGTATTCTGAAGGAGAAAGATGCAAATGGTTTTCCAGAGGCAAGTGATACCACTGGAGCAGCTGCAGGAGGAAGAAACTAAATTGTCTTCAAGCGACCCACAGATTTGGAGTTCTTAGAAATACAGCTGCTCTGTTGTTTGCCTTCACCATTTCTGGTCTCTGTTTTCTGCCGTGATTCCAACGATTGGCTGACTGCCTTGAACAACTCATAGAAGGGAAGATGTTCAAGTGTGTGTAGCACTGGCTCTCTCTAGACTTGTGGGGAACTGTGACATCTACAGGTGCCCAAATACATCAGACCCTGGACATTTGCAAGGGGTAGGTCTAGAGTCTTTCACGAATTTGAGGATTAAAGAATAAGATTATTCTTCTGTTAATGATTTTTTGATGAAATGTGTCAAACACAGACAAGTATGGAAACAGTATAATGTATACCAGTGTACCCTTCCCCAGTGTAAGAAATGAAATATGGTAGACACAGTTGAAGCCCCTATGTCTATCACACTCTAATCCTCCCCAGATGCCCCAGAGATTACTACAAACATTTTCATGGGCGTTATTATTATTTTGCTTAATGTTATGTAACCCAAAGCAATATATCCTATTTTTAAACTCTACCAAAATGAAATCAGATCATTTTGTGTCTTGCTTTTCTTACCTCCCATTATATCTTATGTTTATTCATAGGATGCATTTCATTTATTTTAACTGCTCTGGAGTGTTGCTTGTGATTACGCCACAATTTATTGACTCATCTTCTCATTGATGGTAGATGTGAACATTCTTGCTTGGGTTTCCTTGTGCACATCCATGGGAGTTTCTTTCTTTCTTTCTTTTTCTTTTTTTTTTAAGATTTTTACTTATTTATTTGAGAGAGAGAGAGAGAGAGAGAGAGAGAGAGCAGCAGGGGGAGGGAAGGGCAGAGGGAGAAGCAGACTACCCACGAGCAGGGAGCCCAATGTGCGGTTTGATCCCAGAACCCTGAGATCATGACCTGAGCCAAAGGCAAATGCTTAACCAACTGAGCCACCCAGGCACCCCTCCATGGAAGTTTCTGTAGGGCACATTTCACAGGTTACACACTGGGGAATAGTAGAATTGCTGGGTCATAGGGTTTGCCATCTTGGAATTTATAAGATGTTAACAAATTATTACCCTGAAGAGTTATTTGCACTTCCATGTGCAATTTTTTATTTAAATTCTATTAACCAACATATAGTACATCATTAGTTTTAGATGTAGAGTTCAGTGTTTTATCAGTTGCAAATACCACCCAATGCTCATCACATCACATGCTTTCCTTCATGCTCATCACCCAAATATTCCATCGTCTCACCCACCTCCCCTTCAACAACCCTTAGTTTGTTTCCTTGAGTTGAGTCTCTCATAGTTTGTCTCCATCCCTAATACTTCCCCTTCCATTTTCCCTCCCTTCCCCTAATGATCCTCTGCACTGTTTCTTATATTCCACATATGAGTGAAACCATGTGATAATTGTCATTCTCTGACTTCTTTCACTCAGCATAATACCCTCCAGTTCCATCCACTTTGATGTAAATGTAAGTATTCTTCCTTTCTGATGGCTGAGTAATATTCCATTGGATATATACCACATCTTCATAATCCACTCATCTGTCCATAGACATCTGGTTTCTTTGCACAGTTTGGCTATTGTGGACATTGCTGCTATAAACATTGGGGTGCAGGTGCCTCTTTGGATCATTACATTGGTTTTTGAGGTAAATACCTAGTAGTGTAATTGCTGGGTCATAGGGCAGCCCTATTTTTAGCTTCTTGAGGAACCTCCATACTGTTTTCTTTTTCTTTTTTTTTAAAGATTTTATTTATTCATTCATGAGAGACAGAGAGAGAGAGAGAGAGAGAGGCAGAGACACAGGCAGAGGGAGAAGCAGGCTCCATGCACCGGGAGCCCGACGTGGGACTCGATTCCAGGTCTCCAGGATCGCGCCCTGGGCCAAAGGCAGGCGCCAAACCGCTGCGCCACCCAGGGATCCCTCCATACTGTTTTCTGAGTGTACCAGCTTGCATTCCCACCAACAGAGTAAGAAGGTTCCCCTTTCTCTGCATCCTTGCCAACATTTGTTATTTCCTGAGTTGTTCACTTTAGCCATTCTGATTGGTGTGAGGTGGTATCTCATTGTGGTTTTGATTTGCATTTCCCTGATGCCCAGTGATATTTTCTCATGTGTCTGTTAGCCATTTGTATGTCATCTTTGGAGAAAATATCTGTTTATGTCTTCAACCCATTTCTTGACTGGATTCTTTGTTTTTAGGGTGTTGAGTTTGATAAATTCTTTACAGATCTTGGATACTATCCCTTTATCTGTTATGTCATTTGTAAATATCTTCAGGCTGCCTTTTAGCTTTGTTGTCTGTTTCCTTTGTGGTGCAAAATTTTTTATCTTGATGAAGTCCCAATACATCAATTTTCCTTTTGTTTCCCTTGCCTTTGGAGATGTGTCTAGCAAGAAGTTTGCTGCAGCAAGGTCAAAGAGGTTTCTGCCTGTGTCTTCCTCTAGGATTCCTGTCTCACATTTAGGTCTTTCACCGATTTTCAGTGTATCTTTGTATATGGTCTAGGAAAGTGGTCCAGTGTCATTCTTCTGCATATGGCTGTCCAATTTTCCCAACACTATTTGCTGAAGAGATTGTCTTTTTCCATTGGATATTCTTTTCTGCTTTGTTGAATATTAGTTGACTGTAGAGTTGAGGGCCCATTTCTGGTTTCTGTGTTCTGTTCCATTGATCTGTGTGTCTGTTTTTGTGCCAGTGCCTTACTGTCTTGGTGACTACAGCGTAATACAGCTTGAAGCTCGGCATTGTGATGCCACCAGTTTGGTTTTCTTTTCAACATTCCTCTGGTTATTTGGGATCTTTTCTTATTGCATGCAATTTTAGGATTACTTATTCCATTTCTGTGAAAATGTCAATAGTATTTTGATAGGGATAGCATTGAATGTGTAGATTGCTGTGACTAGCTAGATATTTAAAAAATATTTATTCATCCAATCCATGAGCATAGAATGTTTTTCCATCTTTTTGTGTCTTCTTCAGTTTCTTTTATAAGTGTCTGTAGTTTTTAGAGTACAGATCCTTTACCTCTTTGGTTAGATTTATTCCAAATATCTAATTGTTTATGGTCCAGTTGTATATAGGATCAATTCCTTAACTTCTCTTTTTTGTGCCTCATCATTAGTGTATAGAAATGCAACTGATTTCTGTGCATTGAGTTTATATCCTGCCTTGTTGATGAATTGCTGTATGAGTTCTTGCAATTTTGGGGTGGAATCTTTTGGGTTTTCCACATAAACTATCATGTCATCTCTGAGGAGTGAGAATTTGACTTCCTCTGTGCTAGTTTGAATACCTTTTATTTCTTTTTGTTGTCTGATTGCTGAGGCTAGGACTTCTAGTACTATGTTGAAAAACAGTGGTAAGAGTTGGCATCTCTGTTGTGTTCCTTGCCTTGGGGGAAGAACTCTCAGTTTTCCCCCATTGAGAATGATATTTGCTGTGGGCTTTTTGTAGATAGCTTTTAAGATACTGAGGTATGTTCCCTCTATCCCTCCATTGTGGAGAGTCTTAATCAAGAAAGGATGGTGTGTTTTATAAAATGCTTTTTTGCATCTATTTAGAGGATCATATAGTTCTTGTCCTTTCTTTTATTAGTGTGGTGTATCATATTGATTGATTTGTAAATGTTGAACCATCCTTGCAGCCCAGGAATAAATCCCACTTGGTTGTGATAAATAATCCTTTTAATGTATCTTATTGGTTAGTATCTTGGGGAGAATTTTTGCTTCTGTATTCATCAGGGATATTGGTCGGTAATTCTTTTTGGTGGGGTCTTTCTCTGGTTTTGGGATCAAGGTAATGTTGGCCTTATAGAATGAGTTTGGAAGTTTTCCTTCCATTTCTGTGTTTTGGAAACAGCTTCAGAATAGGTTATTAATTCTTCTTTAAATGTTTGGTAGAATTCCCCTCAGAAGAAGTCCATCTAGCCCTGGACTCTTGTTTGTTGGGAGATTATTGATGACTGCTTCAATTTCCTTGTTGGTTATGGGTCTGTTCAGGTTTTCAGTTTCTTCCTGTTTCAATTTTGATTGTTTATAAGTTTCCAGGAATGCATCCATTTCTTCCAGATTGCCTAATTTGTTGGCACATAGTTGCTCATAATATGTTCTTTAAATTGTGTTTCCTTGGTGTTGGTTGTGATCTATCCTCTTTCATTCATAATTTTATTAATTTAGGCCCTTTCTCTTTTCTTTTTTATAAATCTGACTAGGGATTTATCTCTTATTCTTTTCAATGAACCAGCTTCTAGTTTCATTGACCTCTTCTACTCTTATTTTGGTTTCTATTTCATTAATTTCTGCTCTAATCTTTATTATTTATCCTCTCCTGCTTGGTTTAGGCTTTATGTCCTGTTTTTTTCTCCAGCTTTTTTAGGTGTAAGGTATAGTTGAGACTTTTTCTAGTTTCTCAAGAAAGGTTTGTATTGCTATATACTTCCCTCTTAGGACCATGTTTGCTGCATCCCAAAGGTTTTGAACAGTTGTGTTTTCTTTTTCATTTGTTTCCATGAATTTTACAAATTCTTAGATTTCCTGGTTGACCCATTCATTCTTTAGTTGGTGCTCTTTAACCCCTAAGTATTGGAGTTGATTCCAAATTTGCTCGTGTGATTGAGTTCAGGTTTCAAAGCACTGCAGTCTGAAAATATGCAGAGAATGATTCTAATCTTTTGGTACCAGTTGAGACCTGATTTGTGACCCAGCATGGGATCTATGCTGGAGAATGTTCCATGTGCACTCGAGAAGAATATGTATTCTGTTGCTTTAGGATGGAATGCTCTGTATGTATCTGATGTCCATCTGGACCAGTGTGTCATTCAAAGCCCTCGTTTCCTTGTTGATCTTTTGCTTAGTTGATCTTTCCATTGTTTTGGGTAGATGTTGATGTCCCTTCTATTATTGTATTATTATCAATGTGTTTCTTTAATTTGGTTTTTAATTGGTTGATATAATTGGCTGCTCTCAAGTTAGGAGCATAAATATTTATAATTGTTAGATCTTCTTGTTGGATAGACCCTTTAAGTATGACATAGTGTCTCTCTTCATTCTTTACTACAGTCTTTGGTTTAAAATCTAATTTGTCTGATATGAGGATTGCTGCCCCAGCTTTCTTTTGATGTCCATTAGCATGATAAATGGTTCTCTACCCCCTTACATTCAATCTGGAGGTGTCTTTAGGTCTAAAATAGGTCTCTTGTAGATAGCATGTGAATGGGGGGGCCTTGCTTTTTTTTCTTTATCCAATCTGACACCCTGTGCCTTTTGATTGAAGCATTTAACCCATTTAAATTCAGAGTAACTATTGAAAGATATGTAATTAGTGCCATTGTATTACTTGTAAAGTCACTATTTATTTATTTATTTATTTATTTATTTATTTATTTATTTATTTATTTATGTCACTGTTTCTGTATACTTCCTGGTTTTTTTTTTTTTTTCCTGGTCTATGTTACTTTTGGCCTTTCTCTTTGCTTACAGGATCCCCTTTAATATTTCTTGCAGGGCTGGTTTAGTGGTCACAAATTCTTTTATTTTCTGTTTGTCCTGAAAGCTCTTTATCTCTCTTTTCATTCTGAATGACAGCCTTGCTGGATAAAGTATTCTTGGCTACATGTTTGTTTTTTTTTAATAATAAATTTATTTTTATTGGTGTTCAATTTGCCAACATACAGAATAACACCCAGTGCTCATCCCGTCAAGTGCCCCCCTCAGTGCCTGCCACCCAGTCACCCCCACCCCCCGCCCTCCTCCCCTTCCACCACCCCTAGTTCGTTTCCCAGAGTTAGGAGTCATGTTTTCCTCATAGGGCACCCTGAATATATCATGCCAACCCTTTCTGGCCTTCCAAGTCTCTGTGGATAGGTCTGCTGACAGTCTAATGTTTCTACTCTTGTGGGTTAAGGACCTTTTGTCTCAAGGTGCTTTCAGGATTTTCTCTTTATGTCTGGAATTTGGAATCTTCACTATTATATATTGGGGTATTAATCTATTTTTATTGATTTTGAGTGGCATTCTCTGTTTATCCTAGACTTGAATGCCTGTTTCCTTCCCCAGATTAGGGAAGTTCTCAACTATTATTTGCTCAACCATATCTTCTGTCCCTCTCTCTCTTTCTTTCTCCTCTGGGATCCCAATAATTCTAATACTGTTTAGCTTGATGATATCACTGATTTCTCAAAGACTCCCCTCATGGTCCCTTAGTTGTTTTCCTCTCTTCCTCAGCTTTCTTACTTTCCATCACTGAGTCTCTCTTCTGCCTCATTTACCCTAGCTGTTAGTGTCCATTTTAGACTGCGTCTCAGTTAAAGCATTTTTAATTTTGTCTGATTAGATTAGTTCTTTTTTCTGTACTAAGGGATTCTCTAGTATCTTTCATGCTCTTTTCAAGCCTAGCTAATAACTTTATGATCATTATTCTGAATTCTAGCTCTGATATTTTACTTATATCCATATCTGTTAGATCTATGATGAGGAGTATTACCTCTGCTTCTTTCTCTTGTTGTGAATTTCTCCTTCTAGTCATTTTGTCCAAGAGGAGTAGATGAATGAGAGAACTAAATGAAAAATAGCAACCACAACCCCTGTGAAATATATACTAGGCAAATCCGAAGAGATCAGAATCCAAAAAAGAAGAAAAGGAGGGAGGGAAGAGAGAATAAAATCCAACAGACACTAGATCCCAAAATTGTAAAGAAACCAAAACAGGGATCCCTGGGTGGCTCAGCGGTTTAGCGCCTGCCTTTGGCCCAGGGTGTGATTCTGGAGTCCCAGGATCAAGACCCACATCGGGCTTCCTGCATGGAGCCTGCTTCTCCCTCTGCCTGTGTCTCTGCCTCTCTCTCTCTGTGTCTCTCATGAATAAATAAATAAAATATTAAAAAAAGAAACCAAAACATTGTATGTATGTATATATGTATGATATATAGAACATATATATAATATATATATATAGAACATTATATATATAACTTAATACAATAAGAAGGTAGTTTAAAAAAGAAAAGAAAAATAAAATTTTAAACTGAAAGGCTAAAGAATCAGGAGGAATAAAACCCCTCTAATTCTATATACTATTTTCCACTTGCACAGGAGTTTTCTGTTCTGTGTGATCTCTAAACTTGGTATTAGCCAGATGTTCCTGCTGGATGGGCAGGATGAGCCTTTTGCACTGATGTGCAGGTGCCTTTGTTTGAGTGGAGTTTCTCTGCCCCTTGCCAGGGGACTGGGCTCTGTGTAGGCTGCTTCTATGTGGCTTTTGTTCCCTGAAGGCTTTTTGTGCCATTTTAGGGGATAAAAAAATAAATAAAAATGATGGTGCCCAGATCTCCAGCTCTGGCACTGAACAATCCTGTCCCTTGCCCCTATCCTTCAGTTCACCCTCAGGGTAAAGCAGTCAGTCACTTGTGTGCAGCAAACTCCACAGACACCTGAGTTGCACACCCTCACCAATCCTCCCAGGGGAGGAGGGGGGTCTCACTGAGGCCCTGGTGCTTTCTGTGTCCCTGTTCTGGGAGCAGTTGCCCCATTTTTGTGCATCTGCCATGCTCTTCCCAGGGGAAGTAGCAGGGCCTCACAATGAGTTTGCTGCTTCCTGGACCACTGCTTGAAGATCCAGTTGGCTGATGGAGCACCAGCTGGAGGTTTATGGCAACACCTAGCAGAGAGTTATTAATTGCAGCTGGTTTCCTTCTTCCAATGCTTGGGAACTCTGCCACGCTCAGTCATTCCCCATTCTTTCTGTGACCCCGGAGATCCTGAGACCACACTGTCCCACCTAGGATTCTTCCCTGCTTCCCAACTTGAGCACCTTTCAGACAAGGATGTCCCTCACAGGAGCAGACTCTAAAAGCTCTGATTTTGCACTCTGCTACAGTGTCACTTTCTGGCAGTTGAATTATGGAGGCTCCTTCCCCCTGCAGTTTATCTTCAGATATATCCCCTCAGATTCTCTTCTCTGTGCCTCCTACCTTCCAAAAAGTGGTGGCTTTTGTTTGTAGAATTGTAGCAATTCTTAGATCTTAGGTTGAATTCACAGGTGTTCAGAATGACTTGATAGATATCTAGCTGAATGAAAGGGACCAGATGAAACGAGGATTCCCTGCTGTTCCATCATCTTCCCTCGATCTACCCTACCTGCAATTTTTGGTGGTTCTTGCTTGCCTACACCTAGCCAACACTTGACATTATCAAACCTTAAATTTTTGCCAGTGTGGTGAATTTTTTAAATGGCATATTCTGAAACTAGGGAGGCAGAATCTATATTGAAATATTTATAATTTTTTCAGATTTTCAAAATGGGAAAGTAAATTGTCTATTTATACCCTTTGCCCATTTCCTCCAACAGGTCGAATCATTGGATAGCATAAGTAATAGAGGGCATTGTTGTCTTATTCCTGCCTTCAGTGGAAATCATTCTTAGTTTTAAAATTAAGAATGATGTTTATTGTTGGTTTTTGATCTTTAAGCATTGCCAGGCTTCAGAAGTTCACTATATTACCCGTTTGCTAGGAGTTTTATAAAGCATTATGAATGGGTGCTAATTTTAACTTTTTTTTTAATAGGCTCCATGCTAGGCAGGGAAACTCAGAACCCTGAGGTCAAGACCTAAGCTTAGATCAAGAGTTGAATGCTCAACTGACTGAGCTGCTCAGGTGCCTCTAATTTTAATTTTTAAGAAAGAGTTTATATATTTATTTTTGGTAATCTCTTCACCCAATATGGGGCTTGAACTCATGACCCTGAGATCAAGAGTCACATGCTCTTCTGACTAAGCCACGCAGGTGCCCCTAATTTTAACTTTTTAATTGAAATATGACATACATCAAAGTGCACAAGTCATAAGTGTAAAGCCTGACACATTTTCAGAAAGTGAACACACACATATGATCAACAGCCAATTAAGAATAGAACATTGACAGTAACCCTTTGAGCCCCTTCATGCCTCTACCCATTGTCTACCTCTCAAAGGTAATCCTTATTATGAATTATATAAGGAGGGCAAATGATGTGATGAGCACTGGGTATTATATGCAATTGTTGAATTATTTAAAACTACATCTGAAACTAATGATGTAGTATATGTTGGCTAACTGAATTTAAATTAAAAAAAATAAAGCTATAGATAAGTTTCTCTTGTTTTCAAGCCTTACATACATAGAATCAAGAAATGTATGTTATTTTATGTCTGACTTCATTTCCTCAACATTGCTAGTAATTTTCATTCATGTTACTTTATGTAGTTTTACTTTATTTTCATTGTTACTGTGTTCCATTGTGTGACTATTCTACATTATATCTTTCTGACTTCATACACATATGATAATAGAATGGCCTCACTGTTTGGGCATATGTCCTAGAATGAAATTTCTAGCCATAGGATATGCCTGTGTTCCAACCTCCAAAGTACTTGCAATAGCTTACATTTCTACCAATATTATAAGAAGGTAATCCTTGCTTCACATCCTTACTGACAATTGTCATTGCTGGTTGGTTTTGATTTGGGCTTTTCTGGCACATATGTAATGATATTTCTTTCTTTAAAATTTTTTTAAAGATTTTAATTTATTCATGAGAGAGAGAGAGAGAGAGAGAGAGAGAGAGAGAGAGAGAGAGAGGCAGAGACACAGGCAGAGGGAGAAGCAGGTTCCATGCAGGGAGCCCGACGTGGGACTCGATGCTGGGACTCCAGGATTAGGCCCCAGGCTGAAGGTAGTGCTAAACCGCTGAGCCACCTGGGCTGCCTGATTTCATTCTTTTTTGACGGCTGAGTAACATTCCATTATCTACATCTATCTATCTATCTATCTATCTATCTATCTATCTATCTATCTATCTACACATACCACATACCACATCTTTATCCACTCATCTGTTGATGGACATCTGGGCTTTTTCCATATTTTGGTCATTGTGGACATATGATGACATTTCATTATGGTTTTAATTTATATCTTCTATCATTAGTGATATGATTTTTTTTCACCTTTTATATGATTATTTTCATCTAGATATCTTCTTTTCTGAGATACCTGTTCAAGTCTCTTTGTGAATTTTTTTATAAATTTATTTTTTATTGGTGTTCAATTTGCCAACATATAGAATAACACCCAGTGCTCATCCCATCAAGTGCCCCCCTCGATGCCCGTCACCCAGTCACCCCCACCCCCCGCCCATCTCCCCTTCCACCACCCCTAGTTCATTTCCCAGAGTTAGGAGTCTCTCTTTGTGAATTTTTTATTGAGTTTATCTCTTCTTGACCAGTAGGAGTTTAAGCATATTCCGGATATAGGCTCTATCACACAGATTTTAGCTCTCTGATGGAAACATCTCCTATTCTGTATTGTGCTTTTGAATGTTCTTAATGATATTTTTTGATGAATGGATGTTCTTATATATAATATAATTTATTGGTCCTTTTTTTTTAAGGCTAGTGCATAAGAAATCTTTGCCTACTCTAAGATCATGAAGAAGATATCCCAAATGGCAAAGGATATTTCCCACTGATACCCTTTGTCCATCTTTTCCAATACATTGGATTATTAAAAACCATCAGGAATAGGGGACATCCTTGTTTTATTCCAGACTTCAGTGAAAATACTTCTCACATTTTATTTTTTTTAAAAGATTAAAAAACAATTTCAAAGTAATCTCTACACCCAGTGTGGGGCTTAAACTCACAACTCAGAGATCGAGAATCATATGCTGTACTGACAAGCCAGCCAGATGCCCCTCAAGTTTTAATATTAAAACTTATGTTTGTTTAAAGTGGGTTTTTTTGTGTTACCTATTATCACACTAAGGAAATTTACTATATCCCCAGTTTTCCTCTAGAGAACTTACGGTTTTAGCATTCATACTCAGGTCCACAGCATACTTGCAGTGAATTTTTGCATAAGGTGGAAGGTAGAGGATTTTATCACACTTAATAAAATTAACAGTAGTTACTTAGTAACTTTAAGTCTATATTCAGATTTCCTTCGTTGCCTACAATATGCCTTTTGTAGATTGTTTGTTGAAATCAGGATCCAAACCAAGGTTCTCTTAAAAATTAGTTTCTAATGCTATTTACTCGTGAAAGAAGTGAGTTGTTCTGAAAAATGTTTCTTATGTCACATTTTATTATTACTTCATTGTGATATCATTTAATTTCTTCCCTTGGCCCATATGTATCCTGAAGATTTTAAGGTTATATGTAAAGGCAAATCAAGTTTAACTTTAATAACCTTTGACATGGATACTCCACTAGTGTTGCTATGCTTCATATCCAGTTGTGTCAGGTTTAGTGATGCTAAGCTTGATAAGTGAGTTGACTGGTGACAGTCTCATCCATTTCTTGTAAAATTCCTTATTAACTGTCTACCTGATAATTTTACCATCCATCAATGACCATTGCCTGAATCAGCTATTTACTCAGGAATTGCAAAATCATTAATTTTAATTTGACCACTCCTGTTTTATTTAATAAGTGAAAGAAGTTTACTTTATTGTCTTAATATTTGTTTACTCTGAAGTAGCATTCATATTAGATGGCAGAATAAATGTGTACTCCTTCCCTTTATCAAATTTCAGAAGAGTTGGTGTCTTTGCAAATTTCAGTATCATCCTTCTAGTGAGTTTCTCTCTCTCCTTTTTTTTTTGAGGCTCATTATGAATTCCTTGCTTTTCATCTAGTCCATGTATTTTAGTAAATTACAGTCTTATTTTTAAAAAAAGATTTTATTTATTTATTTATTTATTTATTTATCTATCTATCTATCTGAGGTGGGGGAGGGGCAGAGGGAGAAGAAGGGAAAGAATCCCAAACAGACTTAAGGCTTAGCACAGAGCCCAACACAAGGCTCAATCTCATGACCTTGAGATCATGACCAGAGATGAAATCACAAGGCAGGTGCTTAACTGACTAAGCCACCCAGGTGCTCCAGTCTTATTTTTTATGAATATTTTTATTGAAGTACAATATACATGTAGGTGATTGCATGAACCATTAAAATACAACTCGAGCTAGTCTTCACAAGGTGAATATGCCTGTATGACCACCACTTATGTCAAAAAATACAAATTGGAAAGGCATCTTGTGTTCATGGATGGTAAAATTTAATAATGTTAAATGTCCATACTATTCCAAGCAATCTATAGATCCATTGCTATCCTTATTCAAATCCCAATGATACTTTTTACAGAAATTTAAAAAAATTCTAAAATTCATATTGAATCACAAAAAAACCACAAATAGCCAAAGCAATCTTGAGAAAGAAGAACAAAGCTGGAGGCATCACACTTTCTGATTTAAAAATGTTACAAAGCTACAGATCCAAAAAAGCCTGGTGCTTTTCAGAGCACAGATCTTTCACGTCGTTGGCTAGGTTTGTTTCTAGATATCTTAATTGTTTTTGATGCAGTTGTAAATGGGATTGATTCCTTAATTTCTCTTTCTGCTGTTTCATTATTGTGTACACATTATCTGTGTATAAAAATGCAACAGATTTCTGTATGTTGATTTCGTATCCTGCAACTTTACTGAGTTCATTTATCAGTTCTAGCAGTTTTCTTTGTGGTATCTTTTGGGTTTTCTATATATAGTGTCATTGTATCTGTAAATAGTGGAAGATTTACTTCTTCCTTGCCAATTTGGATGACTTTTATTTCTTTTTCTTGTCTGATTGCTGTGGCTAGGATTTCCAGAACTTGTTGAATAACAGTGGTGAGAGAGGACAATACTGTTTTGCTCCTGGCCATAGAGGAAAAGTTTTTAGTTTTTTGCCATTTACAATGGTATTAGCTATGAATTTTTCATATATGGGGTTTTCATATTATGTTGAAGTATGTTCCCTCAAAACCTACTTTGTTGAGATTTATTTTTTATCATGAATGTATGTTGTACTTCATCAAATACTTTTTCTGCATCTGTTGACATGATCATATGGTTCTTATCCTGTCTTTTATTTATGTGGTGCATTACATTGATTGATTCATGAATTTTGAACCACCATGGCAACTCAGGAATAAATCCTGCTTGATCGAGGTGAATGATTTTTTTTAATGTATTGCTGGATTCAGTTTGCTAGTATTTTGTTGAGAATTTTTGTATCTGTGTTCCTCAGAGATATTGGCTTGGCCTGTAGTTCTCTTTTCTAGTGGTATCTTTTTCTTGTTTTGGTATGAGGGTAATGCTGGTTTCATAGAATGAATTTGGAAGTTTTCCTTCCTTTTCTGTTTTTTGGAATAATTTGAACAGAATAGGTATTAACTCTTCTTTAGGTATTTGTCAGAATTTGCTTGTGAGGCCATCTGCTTTTGGATTTTTGTTTGGAGCTTTTAAATTACTGATTCAATTTCTTTCTGAAAACTATTAAACACTGATGAAAGAAATTGAAGATGACACAGAAAATGGAAATACAGTTCATGCTCATGGATTAGAAGAACAAATATTGTTAAAATGTCTATATTACCCAAAGAAATCTGTAAATTTATTGTAATCCCTATCAAAATACCAACAGCATTTTAAACAGATATAGAACAAATAATCCTAAAATGTGTATGATACCACAATATACCCAAATAGCCAAACCAATCTTGACAAAAAAAAGCAAAGCTAGAGGCATAACAATTCTGAACTTCAAGTTATATTTATGTATATATACACATATTTTATAGCTATAATCATTAAGACAGCATGGTACTGGTGCAAAAATAGACACATAGAACAATAGAACAGAATGGAAAACCCAAAAATGGACCTACAACCATATGGTCAACTAATTTTCAACAAAGCAGGAAAGAATATCCAGTGGGAAAAAAGTCTCTTCAAAAAATGGTGTTGGGAAGACTGGACAGCCACATGCAGAAGAATGAAACTAGACCACTTTCTTACACCATACACAAAAATAAATTCAAAATGGATTAAAGATCTAAATGCGAGACCTGAAACCATAAACATCCTAGAAAAGAGCACAGGCAGTAACTTCTTTGACATTGGCCATAGCAACTTTTTTGTAGATATGTCTCTTGAGGCAGGGAAACAAAAGCAAAAGTAAACTATTGGGACTTCCTCAAAATAAAAAGCTGCACAGCAAAGAGAACAATCAACAAAACTAAAAGGCAACCTACAGAATATGAGAATATATTTGCAAATGATAAAGTGTTAGTATCCAAAATGTATAAAGAACTTATAAAGCTCAACCCCCAAAATAAAATAATCCAATTAAAAATGAGCTGAAGATATGAATATACATTTTTCTAAAGAAGGCATCCAGCTGGCCAACAGACACATGAAAAGATGCTGAATACCATTCATCATCAGGAAAATGCAAATCAAAGCTACAAGGAGACATCACCTCACACCTGTTAGAATGGCTAAAGTTAACAACACAAGAAACAGCAGATGTTGGTGAGGATCTGGAGAAAGGGAAACCCTCTTGCACTATTGGTGGGAATGCAAACTGGTACAGCCACTATTTAAAACAGTCTGGAGGTTCCCCTGAAAGTTAAAATCAGCTATCTTATGATCCAGCAATTGCACTATTGGGTATTTACCAAGGAATACGAAATTATGAATCAAAGGGATACATGCACCCCAATGTTTATAGAATCATTATCTACAATAGCCAAATGATGGAAACAACTCAAGTGTCCACTGAATGATGAGTGTGATACACACACACACACACACACACACAGGAATATTACTCAGCAGTGAAAAATAATGAAATCCTGCCATTTTCAATGACATGGATGAAGTTAGAGAATATTATGCCCAGTGAAATAAGTCAGTCAGAGAAAGACAAATACCATATGATTTCACTCACACATGGAATTTAAGAAACAAACGAAAGAAGGAGAAAAAAAGAGGGGGCAAATCAAGAAACAGACTCTTAACTCTATAGAACAAACTGATGGTTGCCAAAGGGGAGATGGGTTGGGGGATAGGGGAAATATGGGGAAATATGTGATGGGGATTAAGGAGTCCATTTGTTTTGATGAGCACCGGGTATTGTATGGAAGTGTTAAACTACTATATTGTACACCTGAAACTTATTACACTGTATGTTAACAGGAATTTAAACAAAAAATTTAAAAAAGGGATAAGTGGCTTGGACGGGAGGGACATATGCAAATGAGGAATATAGAGGATTTGGTGGGCAGTGAAGCCATGATGTATCATACTATAATGAAGGATACATGTCATTAGGTATTTGTGAAAACCCTTAAGATATATGTGACAAAAAAATGAATGCTAGTATAGGCTGTGGATTTTGATAATAATGTTGTGTCAATGTAGGTTTTTTTATTGTAACAAAAGTAACCCTCTGGTGCAATATTTTGATTGTAGGGGGCCTGTGCAGGCTTGGGGGGTGGCTGTATACTGGAAATGTCTGTATCCTCCTGTCAATTTTGCTGTAAGTCTAAAACTACTCTAAAAAATAAAGTTTAATAAAAATAGCATGATCCTGGCTATAAAGATAGGCATATAGGCCAATAGAAGAGAAAAGAGATCCCAGAAATGAATTTACACATATGACAAACTTACCTTTGACGAGAGTGCCAAGAATATACAATAGGGAAAGGAGAGTTTTTTCAGAAAATTGTGGTGGGAAAACTGAGTATCTATGTGTAAAAGAATGCAGTTGGATCCTTATCTCACACCATACACAAAAGTCCACACAAAAGAGATTAAAGACTTAAATGCGAAGATTCAAAACTGTAAAACTCCTAGAAGAAAATACCAGGGAATAAATTCATGAATTGATCTTGGTAATGATATCACGGATATGACACAAAATAAAAAACAAGTGGAAGTATATCAAACTAAAAAGCTTCTTCACAGCAAAGGAAATAATTAGAGTAAAAGTGAAACTCATGGAATGGGAGAAAATATTGCAAGCCATATATCTGATAAGAGGTTAATCTCCAAAACCTATGAGGAACTCTTATAATTAAGTAGCAAAACAACTAGTAATCCATTTTAATGTGGGCTAAGATTTTGAATAAACATTTCTCCAAAGAAGATGTACAAATGGCTGTCAGGTATGTGCACAAATGCTCAACATCACTAATTGTCAGGGATATACAAATTAAAACCATAACAAGATACTACTCATACCTGGTAGGATGACCATTATCAAAAAAAAACAAGACAGATGTTGGCAATGATATGGATAAATTGGAACCCTTGTATACTGTTGGTGGGAATTCAATAAGTATTTTTTTTAATTTATTTATTCAGAGAGAGAGACTGAGAGGCAGAGACACAGGCAGACAGAGAAACAGGCTCCATGCAGGGAGCCCGACGCGGGACTTGATCCTGGGTCTCCAGGATCAGATCCCGGGCTGCAGGCGGCGCTAAACCGCTGCGCCACCGGGGGTGCCCTGTTGGTGGAGATTCAAAATGGTGCAGCTGCTATGGAAAACAGTATGGAGGTTCCTCAAAAAATTACATAGAATTACCATCTGATCTGCCAATCACACTTCTGAATATTTATTCAAAAGAACTGAAATTGGTATCTTAAAAAGATATTAGCATTCCCATGTTCATTGCAGCTCTATATACAGTAGCCAAGAGATGGTAACAACCAAATATCTATCAGCAGATGAATAGATAAGGAAAACGCTCCATGTGCATACCTTGGAATTCTATTCAGTCTTAGGAAGGAAATTCTTTAATATATAAAAGCATGGAAATACCTTGAGGACATCGCACTAAGTGAAATAAACCAGTCACAGGAAGAGAAATATTGCATTATTCTCTTTATATGAATTATCTAAAATAGTCAAATTCATAGAATCAAAGAGTGGAGTGGTGGTTGCCAGAGCTTGGAGGAGAGGGAAATGGGGAATTACTAACCAATGGGCATAAAGTTTCAGTTAAGCAAGATGAATAAGCTCTAGAGATCTGCTACAACATTGTACCTATAAAATATTGTACACCTAAAAATTTGTTAGGGGAATAGATCGCATGTGAGGTGTTCTTACCACATGTAAATGATGAATTATTGAACACTACATCTGAAACTAATGATGTACTATATATGTTGGCTAATTGAATTTAAATAAAAAATAGTGATCTGAAAGGGCACCTGCACCCCAATGTTCATAGCAACAATGTCCACGATAGCCAAACTATGGAAAGAACTCAGATGTCCATCAATAGAGGAATGGATAAAGAAGATGTGGTGTATATATACAATGGGATATTACTAAGCCAACAGAAAGGATGAATACTTAACCACTCACATCAACGTAGATGGAACTGGAGGGTATTATGTTGAGTGCATTAAGTCAATCAGAGAAAGACAATTATCATGGTTTCACTCATGTGTAATAGAAGAAACAGTGCAAAGGATCATAGGGGAGGGGAGGGAAAACTGAATGGAAAGTCATCAGGGAGAAAATCCATGAAAGACTCTTAACTCTAGGAAGCACATTGAGGGTTGCTGAAGGGGGGAGGTGGGTTGGGGGATGGTGTGATTTGGTGATGGGCACTAAGGAGGAGACATGATGACATGAGCACTGATGGATGTAACTGATAAATCATTGCGTACTACATCTTTTTTTTATAATAAATTTATTTTTTATTGGTGTTCAATTTACCAACATACAGAATAACACCCAGTGCTCATCCCGTCAAGTGCCCCCTTCAGTGCCCATCACCCATGCACCCCTACCCTCCGCCCTCCTCCCCTTCCACCACCCCTGAAACTAAGTATGTACTTTATATTGGCTAATTGAATTTAAATTAAGAAAACCAAAACAAAAATAAAGTGAATCTCTGACATAGCAAAAAGTAATAATAATAAAATTAATTAAATATTACTGATCCCCAGAAGCCTTCCTCATGCTCTCTTTCACTTGTCTCCTCCAAAAAATTACCATTCCTCTGACTTCACGACCTTCATTTGGGTTTTTCCAGGTTTGGAACTTTGTATAAAGGCAAAATCATTGTGTATTTTCTTTTATATGTGACTTTTTAATTCACCATTATGTTTCTGAGGATCACTTGCATTGTTTCATGTAGCGATGGAACGTTTATTGTTGTTGGTGCATAGTATTTCAGTGTTTGAGTATATTATGGTCTATCTGTTCTGTTGAAGGGCTTAGGGCTGTTTCCAGTTTGGGATTGGAACAAGTCTGTGTGTGTCTGCGCATGTTTTTTTATGTGCCTGCAACTTTTTCGATATTTACTTTGGAATGGAATCACAAGATCACATGCTAGGCCCTGACTTTCATGAGTGTTTTTACCAGTTTCCACTCCCACTAGCAATATGTAAGAATTCTAGTTTTTCCATATCTTTGTCAACATTTAGTGTTGTCATTCTTTATAATTTTAGAAATTCTGATGAGTTTGTAATAACACTCCACTATGATTTCAATTTATAGCTAGCTCCCTGATGCCTGATAGGACCAGGGAGTACATTTTCGTATGTATATTGGCCATCCTGATACTCTTTTTATGAAATATCTGTTCAAATCTTTTGCCAATGATTTTTAAAATCACATTATTTCTCTCCTTTTTAGTGAGTTTTAGGTGTTCTTGATGTGTTTTAAGTAAGAATCATTTGTCACCTATATGCATTGCAAATATGTTCTCAGGCCTTTTCATTCTCTTAGTGGTATCCTTTAGTAAATAGAAATTGTTACTTTAATGTATTCAACATAAAAAGTTTGTCCCTTACTAGTTAGACATTCTTTGTTTTCTATTTTAAAAATCTTGGCTACCTCTAAGTCACCAAGATTTTTTTCCTATGTAACTTTCAAGATTTACATTTTTACATTTCATTAATGATTTTCTGTCCATACAAAGTTGACTTTGTGGGATGAGGCGAGGAGGGAACAATATTTGTTTCTAGTTTACCCAGTGCTGAGTATTGAGAAAACTATTGTAGAGTTTGCCATCACTATAACAAGAACCACCAAAAATTTAGTTGCTTAAAAAAACTACTCATTATTTTTGTATTTTTGTCACAATTCTGCATATCAGCAGTTTGGACTGAGACTCACCCATACCAACTGCTGGGTTGGTAACCCAGCAACCAACTGCTGGGTTGATCAGGGTCCCTTTCCATGTGGTTTGTCATCTTAAAGCAGGATGGCTTGGGTTGGTTCACATGGTGGCTAGGTTCCAAGAGAGAAGAGAGACTATGTCGTAATTTGAAAGCACTTTTTAATCTCTGCTTATATCATACTTACTGTCATCTCTTTGGCCAGAGCAAGGCTACTGGTCAACCCCAGACTCCATGTGGGAGCAGACTGTTTTGTGTTGTAGATACATGGGTGGTGTAGTCATATTGGGGTCTGTTCTGCAACATCTACCAAAACCATCCTTTCCTCATAGTACTGCAATGTCACCTTTGTCTTTAATGAATTGACCATATGTGTGTGAACCTGTTTTGTTTTTGGACTACTCTTTTTTACTGTTCTGTTTGCCAGTCCCTCTGCCAATAACACATTTCCTCAATTCCCCTAAATTTCTTTTTTTAATTAATTAATTTATTTGAAGAGCAAGCAAGTAGAGGGGGAGGGGCAGAGGGAGAGAGAGAAAAAAAAAATCTCAAGCAGACCCTCCCTGCTGAGTGTGGAGCCCAACTCAGGGTCTCAGTCTCACAACCCTGAGACCATGACCTGACCTGAAATCAAGAGTTCAATGCTTAACCAACTGAACCACCCAGGCATCCCAGTTCTCCTAAATGTCTAAGTTTAGATATGACATTTTAACTTCTCTGACTTAGTTATTCTTCAAGATTGCATTAGCTACTCTTGACCCTTTGCATTTCCATACAATTATAGGAGTAGGTAGTCAATTTTCTTTCAAAAATGGCTTGGATTTTGTTAACTAGGTAGAGAAGTATGGAGGAGAGCTAACATGTTTAAAATACTGAGTTTTCCAATCTGTGAGCATGATATGTTTCTTTTTTAAGTCTTACTGTATTTCTCCCAGTAAGGCTTGTAAAGGTACGTGCACATCTTTTAAAAAATGTGTTATTAGATATTTAATTAGTTAATACTCTCTGAATGTGATTTTAAAATGATACAAAGAAATATAATTGCTTGCACATTGATCTTATATTCTCTGTCCTTTCTAAGTTCACTAATTAAGTATATTGGTCTGTAGATTATTTTTGACTTTCTATGTATTTACTGTGGCTCACATGAATAAAGATGTTTGACATTTTCTTTTCCAAACCTATACCTTTTATTTTGTGTGTGTCTGAGAAGGAAAATATTGAATAGAAATAGTGGTAATAAGCATTTTACTCTTTTCTAGTGTCTTTAAATATCTAACCATTAAGTATATGTTTGGTGCAGGTGTGTCATAGATACTCTTTGTCAGATTGAAGAGAATTCTACTCCTGAATTTACTGTTTTACCATGAATGGGTATTGGGTATTATCAAACACTTTTTATACACCAATTAAAAATGATTTCAAGTGCCTCTTCCCCTTTTAGTCTGTTAATGTTATTGTTTGCATTTCTGGGATGAACTGAATCTGGTCATGATGTAATAATTTTTTATATATTGCTGGATTCCGGCTGCTAATATTTTGTGTAGAATTTTTGCATCTATATTCATGAGTCAGACTGACCTGTAATTTTCCCTCTTATAATGTTCTTTTCATGTTTTTTGCATTAAGATTATGCTGATACCATAAAGCACATTGGGAAACGTTCCCCCTTTTTCTGTTCTCTGGATGAATTTACATAAATTTGGTGTTCTTTTATACTTCTATGGAATAATTCACCATTGAGGCCATCTGGATCTAAAGTTTTATATGTGGCAATATAGTTAATTGTAGATTCAACTTCCAGATAGATATAGGACTATTCAGATTTTCTATTTATTCTTTTGTCTGTCAACCAGTCAGGTGACTTGCAGAGTGGGTGATTCAAGTTCATGTTCAAGTTCATGTGACATTACACATCTTTCCATGTCATAGCTTGGATCACCACAACCTTAATCTGCTGATTCTGAGGGTCACTGACTCCAGGAAGTAGGCTCGTCTTTCTACCTCCTAGAATCACAAGTAGAAATAATGAGGAAAAACAGGATAGTCACTAAAACAGTAATTAGTAGAGGATAGTTATGTTTAAGTCTGAAACACTCATTAGTCTTGAAGAATGGAAACCTTAAAAGGCAATTTATATGCAAACACTTCCAATGTTCCTGCTGCATAAGGCTGCACTCCATCATTAGTCGCCAAAGACCACCTCGAAGGAGGATTTTTTCCCTTTCCCTTTTTTTTCCTCCTAATTGCCATGCTCTCACCAGCTTCCTTGTCAAATTAATGCAAACGAAGCCACATGTTCTTATCTAGAGTCTTGTCCAACAACAAAATCGTGTGCTTCGTTATCTTGCCAGCCTCTGACATCTCAGAGTCTCAGGATATGAAACTCAGAAGCAACCTTCCAGATGCCATGCACAACTGTTTCATTTTCCTAATGAGGGAGCCGCAGTCTGGGAAGAAGACACATGTTCGGGGTTAATCCTTCCTTCATTCATTTACTCAATAGATATTTATCAAATATTTATTGAATGACTACTTCACACTAGGCACAAGAGAAAAAATAGACAATGCCATTGTTAAGACAGACAATGAACTGATAAATACATAAAAATGAGAGAATATGATATATGCTAACAAGGAAAAACACAGGGGTGCTGTGATAGAAAATAATGTGTATGGCCCCCTTGATGGGGTTTGTTTTAGTTTGGGTTTTTCTAGCAGTAACCCTTCTAGACAAGGAATCATCTACAAGTAGTTTGTGTAGGAGGTGATCTCAGGAATGGAGGTAGGGTAGTGAGGTGGCCAATAAAAAGTATATTATTGAGCAACTTAGTTACCACTGTGGCACCTGCAGACTTTGGGAAGCAGTATAGCACATGCCTCCAGTGTCATCCCACCCTATGTTTAAGGGGTTGGGATAGTGATGTCCACATGCCCATCAGTCATTGGTGGAGGGGTGCTCAGTTCTGGGCATTTCTCACCTGCTGTACAGGCAGAGCAGAGTCCCATCACCAGAGAAAGCCCTACAGCCAAATGATGCAGCTGTTTGCAGTGTGTGCATCAAGATAGAGAGGGACTACATGGAAATGGGTAGGGCACTGGCAGTGCCTGCTACAAGTTGTATCCACCAGGGAATACAGAGACACAGAACCAATAGGATAGACAGATAGATTCAGATTGATAGATACATAGAGAGACTTTTATAAGGAATTAGCTTGGGCAGTTATGGAGACTGAGAAGCTCCAAGACTACACTCAGAAAGCTGGAGAGCCAATGTGAGTCAGAAAGCCTGAGAACCAGGAAAGCTAATGGTGTAAGTTCCAGTCTGAAAGCCAGCAGGCTTGAGACCCAAGGAGAGCTGATTTATTGAGTCTGAATGCAGGAAACATTGATTTCCAGTTCAAGCAGTCAGTCAGGAAGTTAGTTCTCTCTTACACAGATGAGGATTAGCTTTTCATTCTATTCAGACCTTCGACTGATTGGGTGAGGCCCACCTCCATTAGGGAGGACAGTCTGCTTTATTCAGTCGGTTGATTCAGTTGTTAATCTCATTCAAAACCAACCTCACGGACACACCCTGAATAATAATCGTCCAGATACCTAGGCACCTCATGCCTAAAGTTGACCATCACAAATGTGGTCCAAAGAAGTTTTTCTATGGAGGAGAAATATGAGACTAGAAAAATGAACCATGGCTGGAATTCAGAGAGATCTGGAGAAGAGTAGTCTAAGAGGAGGAAGAGAGGTGGTTGGTTGGCTCTAGGCATCAACAGATGGCTGTGACCCACCAAAGTGAGCAAGATTAATTTATTTAACAGATATAGTAGAATGCCCACTATATGCCAGGGAGAAAGGAGTTAACAAATGCCCACTATGTGCCGGGGAGAAGGGAGTGCTAGGTTTTAAGAGGAAAGGCATACGGTAGTGAAAGGAGAAAAATATATAGTAGTTCAGATGCAGCTTCTCTCAGCCTGGGCCCCTAAGTGGGTGCAGTAAGCAGAGCCACTGGCTGATTTGTGTGGACATGCAGTATGAGTGAAAAAAAAATATGTTGTTAAAAGACATCAAGATTTGGAGTTTGTTTGTTACACAACAAAACCTAGCCCATACTGATCAATGAGCCATTTTGCTAAATGGCAAAGCCCATTAGTTCACTGCATCCCTTTATTTTTTTTATAAATTTATTTTTTATTGGTGTTCAATTTGCCAACATATAGAATAACACCCAGTGCTCATCCCATCAAGTGCCCACCTCAGTGCCCGTCACCCAGTCACCCCCACCCCCCGCCCACCTCCCCTTCCACCACCCCTAGTTCGTTTCCCAGAGTTAGGAGTCTTTCATGTACTGCATCCCTTTAATACACACACTCACCAGGCACACATTCCCCTCTATCACTCAAAGCCCTGTGGGGTTTCTCATTGCCCTCAGGGTAAGGAGAAGCATTTCTATCCAAGCCTTGGTCCCTGCCACCTCTGTGGTGCCATCTCTTGCCACTCCCTCCACCTTAGCATCTTTGAACCAGCTATTTATTCCTTCTGCTTGCAATAATCTCATACTCTCCCCGGTCCCACCCCTTCCTCCTGCTTTAACTTCTGACACTGCCCAACTCCTGTGCATGAATCGCGTCTCAGTTTTAAATTCACTTCCTCCTAAGAGCCTTCCCTGTCCCCAGGTCTGTTCCTTCCCACAGTATGTCTTCCTACAGCACTCAGTTCTTACCTAAATTGCAGGTGAAATCCCTGTGTAATGTCAGGGATTGTAATGTTAGATTTTAGGCTCCTGGAAGACGGGGATGATGTCTGTCTTACTCTCAGCACAGAGCGCTGACAATGTTGGAGAATAGGTTCCCAGTAAATATGTATCGAATGAATAAATAAAAGATCTTTCTGACATTTTCTCACTAGAGAGCTTTTATTAAACGCCAGATTTTCTTTCCAAAGAAAGCTTGAGTAGAGACATAGAAATCCCTTTTGTTCTGTTCAGATCTTTTCACAGAACTCCTTTCCAGCTTCCCATAAAGAGACATTAGTCTCCAAGAAGCACATCTCCAGAACGTGATGTTCCTCCTGCAGTGGCTGGTGGCCACTCGGGGAACACTTGGTGCTCTAATTGGGAGCAGTGCAGACTCATTATTTCATGGGCTGGTGGCATGCTGAATGTCACAGGTTGGAGCTTGTCATTTGGGATTACTTGGCAGTCCCAGCTCTTCCTGCACCCCTGACCCCACATTAATGAACTTTTCAGGGAGAGACCAACCATTCAGACAACTTTGTGAGTCCACAGTTTGCAGGAAACATACCCTGCAAATGAGAGTAGCTGGGGACGTTCCCTGAGCTGCTGTCATATGTTTTCAGGGATAATAATGAAATTATGATTTAATTTGGTTGGGAGCTCAGGGATTTGGGAAAATCTCAAGGGCAGTTCTCTGTGAGTGTGTCATCACAAGCCGTCCTGTGTTGTTGGTTAGCTTTGCCATGTTGCTTTACTATCTGAATGGGAGGCCTTTCCTCCCTCCCTCAGGGGCTCTGTGGGTGCCCCTTGGGCCTCTCGTGTTAATCTGCACACAGTCGTCCATTTGAGCCAAGCCCAGTTCCAATCCCTGGACCACCAGGCTTCCTAAACAGCCCCTGCCCTGAAAACAATCACAGTGGCAGAAAACTTGTGTAGGCTTGAAAATTGCTTTCCTACCTTATTCTGGAAAAGATTTAAGTTGGCTCAGCAGGTGCCTGAAGCATAAGAGGATGGCACCAGTGAAAACATGAGTGAAGACAAAGAAAAAGAAAGATGGAGGCAGAAATGATGATGTCAGGGGCCAGGCTTGAAATGTGTACCTTGAAAGCCCCCATGCAGATTTCGGCTCCCTTGCAGCCAACTAGAAAAGTGCAACTAGGACAGCTACCCAGTTCACAGGTCTTTATAGAGAAACCAGACTTGGAGCTGAGAAGCACAAGGTCTCCTGGTCCTGAGGGGCGGCCACTGTTCCCTTCCCAGGGCTGCCATGAAGATCAGACAAGGGTGAAAGCCCACTTTTGAACTGGAAAGAATTATACAAGCATGAGACATTATTATCTATGAGAAAATGATGGTATTAATTAACCTCTCTGAGCTCCGGTTATCCTAACTGTAAAATCAGGCATAATAATAACCTCACTGGGTCTTTGGAAGGATGTAAATTATCTGATTCATGGCAAGACTTCTTGAATTCTTAATTCTGTCCCTCCCCTGCTTTCTTTCATTAAAGCAGGAGGGTCAGACTCTCGGATTGAAGAGGTGAATGGATCCAAATTATAATGACATGGTTTCTGCTTTGAACATTTATCGATTCTGTTAAATACTGTACACACATGGGAGGCTCTCCACACTGATTCAGATGTTGCATGCACACATGGGCACACACAGTACATTTTTCTACCTCACCTGTGAGCAGGGCCAGCTCATGGGTGTGGGACCCGGGCTGTCATACAGGACTTCACACTCACAAGGGCCCCATACTTGGCTGAATTCTCTATCACTGTCTTGGAGTGTTTCATAACTTTTGACCAAGAGGTCCTGAATTTTCACTTTGTACTGAGCTCTTCAGGGTAGGTAGCTGGTCTTGCCTTCAAGAGAAGATAGCCAGCATGGTGTGTAAGGAAGAGGTTCTTAGAGTTGGAGCAGAGCAGGAAGGGCTGTCTTACTCTGGTGTCCGAGTGTCTCTGCCTCTCGGAGAACACCCACACACACCCTTGCCCCATCCCCCACAGAGTTGAGGGCTTCCATCTGCTTCTAGGGAGAAGCCGGTATATGGCGGGATGTGTGCCTAGGCATGGCTAATGCTGGCTGAGTCTATGAATTTCACTTCTTCCATCTTTGTTGCCCCCCCGCTCCCCTGGCCTCCCAGACACACCCAGGGAGCATGTTCCAATAGGGCCTCTGATCTCTGCATTTTTACTGCAGCCACCACAGCCTAGGCCAGTTCATATCTCTTCTGCATGGTGCTGTGGAGCCTGGGGTTCAGTTTAGGGTCTGGAGCTGGGTGGCCTGGGTTTAGGTCCTGGTCCTGCCTCCCAGTGCTTCGGTCCCACAGGGCAAGGTTCTTGGATTGTGTAGCTCTCAACTTCCTCATGTGAAGAGCAGAGAGAGGTGTGAAGGCTTCTTTGCTGTGAAGGCTTAGAGCCAGGCCCGGCCCAGAGTCCTCTCGAATGTCATGGAGATTCACGTTGCTACTCTACTCAATACCTGACACCCCCTTTTTTTTAAATTTTTATATATTTATGATAGTCACAGAGAGAGAGAGAGAGAGGCAGAGACACAGAGACACAGGCAGAGGGAGGTCCCCAGGATCGCGCCCTGGGCCAAAGGCAGGCGCCAAACCGCTGCGCCACCCAGGGATCCCCTGACACCCCCTTTTATGTCTGCCCCCAGCCCATCCACTTGCCACAGGCAGTAAAAGAGATCATCCATAAAACCCCTAAATCAGATTAAGTGCCGGTCAACTTGGTACTCTTAGCTTCCCATTGCATTTAGATTCACTCCAACTTCTATCAGTACTGGCCAGCATGGCCTGCATGAACCAGCCTTCCTGCCTCTTGGACCTTACCTCCGGCCTACCCTTCCCACCATTCTCTGCTCCAGATACACATGTCTGTTATCAGGCCCTCAGGAACAACACCAGACTTGTTCCTGCTCTGGGCCTTTGCACGTGCTATTCCCTGAGCTAAGTTTGAAGTGCTTCCCTGTTCCCAGATGGCTGGGGCTTCTTTCCCTCTAGGTCCTCTTTCAGAGGCCACCTGCCCAAAGAGGCCTGCCCTGGCCACCTGTGGACACTTAACTTCCCCTGTGACTGGCTAACTGTACCCCTGCCTTATCTCCTTTTTGCAGCTTTAGGCCACTTGCAGTTATCTAGTTATTTGCTTACTTCCTCCTAGTCTTCTTGCTTAGAGGGTAAATTCCACAGGGGTGGAGGCCTCTTCTGTCCTGGCCAGTGCTCTTTGCCTCACATGCAGCCTGTGTCTGCCTATGCAAGTACTTGTGCATGAATAACTAGGGTGACTTACAAACGCTTGGCTAGATGGCATATAGTTGCCTCTTCTTCCCCATGCTGTCTGGTCTCCATAGGCCTATACTTCTTTACCTTCCCTGCATTATCACTTCCTTACCCCTGCCTTATGGACATTCAGAGGCTTTGGGGACATTTACTTTCTGAATTGCCCACCCGCCCCAACTCTCAACCTGCCCTGGAGTTTTGATACCTCAGATGTATTGCATACCTGCTTGTGATCTATGTGTGTCTGTGCTTTGCACATACAAGAGTGAGACTATTTTGCCCCCAGAACCAATTTCGCCTTTTGGTAGGGGTTGCACCCCATAGGTGTTCCACACTTTCGGTGGACTCCACCGTTTAGTAAGCTCTTTTGCGTCTTGTATGTGAAGTCCTGTTGGCAGTAGAAAGAAGAAGCTTGATGCCCTGTTCACTGGGATTTCTCATAGAAGGAGCAAGAGCACATCTAACCGTGGGGGCGTGAGGGAGATTTTATACCAGGAAATGTTTTCCATTTCCATGTAGACAAAAGAGGAAATGGTTTAGTCTTTTCCTTAGCAACTTTCTGAAAAGGAGTACTTTGGAGCTCTGCTTGACAGTGGGGAACATAAGTCCAGAGAGCTCTCATTTCCTTTCTTTCTGCTCTCAAATATTGTCAGTTTTTTTTCCCCCGACTTCTGTTCTCAAGGTTTTATCTCCTTCCAAGAATCTGACATAACCCTAGCGGATGCTCAGCAATTTGTGTTACGGCTGCGTGATTCTGTTACAAAATGTTCCATTTTTAAAATAAATTAGATAAGGACATTCTCAGTTTTGAAAGAATGCACTCAGCCTATAGCTGTGAGGAAGGAGCATCATATATGAGCTCACCACATTTTTATAGTCTGAAAATAATGTAGTACTTGAGCTACAGAAGTTCTTTTTTTTTTTTGCACAGACTCTATTATTTCCTTAAAGTTATAATGATTTCTCCATCCTCTGCATGCATTTATTTCAATATCCAATTATTTTATAAGCCCTACACATGGAGATTCAGGGCTCACATACAGAGATGCTAAGTTGAATGCATGTCATGTTCAGGGGTAATGTGTGAAATCCTGAGAATTTTTGAGATTTCCTGTCTGTTGGTGATAGAACAACAATGATTAGGGACAGTGATTGGGAACCTATGTGGTGCTGTGCTTTGTTCTGAGCATTTTACAGATAGTAAATAATTTGATCCTGCAACAAGCCATCATATAGCCGCTGTTACCATCCCCTGTTAGAGAGGACACAACAGGTCACAAAACTAGTAAGGGAAGAACTGACTTCAAGTTCTGTATATGTAATCATGTCATTAAAATAATGATTAACGATAACAACAACCAGTGATAATGGTTGGGATCCTAATAACACCAAGAGCAAAAAGCCCATGGCAAGCATACTTTATAGAGCAGGTCCGGTCAGTTAGGTAGAATGGGGGGTGTTTCCTATAATTCATCTCTAAGTTTTACACCGACTTTTGAAGGTAAGTGATATTGTTGATCATATTTTGCAAACATGGAAACAAAGCCTATGAAGGTTAAGGAAGCTTGAGGTCAAGCAGTGTTGGTGGATGGGCTGAGTCTGGAGTTGGGCCTGCCTGCACCTGAGTCTGTGCTGGATTGCCTCCTTGTGAGGGCTGAGGAAGCTTCAACCCCTGGTAGCAGGTAGGAGATAGCCATCTGCTCAGGAAATGTGTTCTGGACACCACTTTGTGGCCAGCCACATGGAGGGGGCAGGGAAGCTGAGAAGGACACGCCTAGGCGTGTCCATGCAGATCTCCTGGGCCACTGGGTAGGCCAGCAGGAGAAGGGAGAACCAACCAAAGAAACGTGGTAGAGTGTCTGTGTGTTCCTTGTGGACTCTTCATTCATTCATTCATTCATTCATTCATTCATTCCTTCATTTACCAATGCTTCAGGGCCTGCATACAGCAGGGATGTGACCACGTTCATGCCTATGTCATTTGGCTCAGTGGACCTCTCTGTGGACTCTCCCCTACTGGGTTCTAGTATAGACTCAGTTATGCAACCCTCCTCCCACCCAATTCATATGTCAAAGCCCTAATCCCTAATGTGATTTGGAGGTGAGGTTTGAGAAGGTGATTAGGTGGAGATCAGGTCATGAGGTTGGAGCCCCATGATGGGATTAGTGCTCTGGTGAGTTGAGGGAGAGATGAGAGCTCTCTGACTCCACTGTGTGAGGACACAGTGAGAAGACAGATGTCTCTGAGCCAGGGAGAGAGTGTTCAACAAGAATTGAACCTGCTGGCATCTCCATCTTGGATGTTCCGGCCTTCAGACATGATAAATAAATGTCTCTTGTTGAGCCCCCCAGTCTGTAGTATCTGTTGTAGCTCTCTCTTCTTTCCCCACAAGTGGTCCTTTTTTCTTCCCCAGTCTCTGCCTCCTCTGGAGCCTTCACTCTCTGTATCTCCTCAGTGCTGGGGAGCCAGAAATCATCATGGATTTCTAAACCTCTTTCCCTTCCGGCCACATCCCGTGTTCTTACTGATGTGTTCTATGTCTTTCCCAGGTCTTCTCCTTTTCTCTCCCCCTCTCCTGATCCTGTTCAGGCACTCTTGCTCCCTGTAGGGCCTGGATACTGCATGTCTCCCTCTGCTCCTTGCCCCTCTTCCTTGGGTCTGCACTGCGGTGGCCATGGAAGCTTATTGAATACAGTTTTCTCTCTATAAGTCAGGGTCCCTCATGATGCCTAGTCCTGTGCTTTACCAACAGCAATATCCACATCATCATCACTATAATACTTGTCTGCTAGGACACTGTAACAAAGCATCACAGACCGGGGGTTTAAACAGTTGAAATTTATTCTCTCCCAGTCTTGGAGGCTGTTAAGTCCAAGATCAAGGTGAGAGTAGGGTCAGTTCCCTCTGAGGCCTCTCTCCTTGGTGTGTAGATGGCTGTCTTCCTTCTGTGTCCTCACATGGTCATCCCTCTGTGCATATCTGTGTCCTGTTCTCCTCTTATTATAAGGACACCAGTTGGATTAGAGTCTACCCCAATGACCTCATTTAACTTAATCACATCTTTAAAGGCCCTGTCTCCAAACACGGTCACATATGAGGTGCCTAGGGGTTAAGCTTCAACACATGGATTTTCAGGGGGCATAGTTCAGCCTATAACAGTTACCATCATTTTTTATCATGCCACCTTTGTCGTCAACCCATCACTTCCCCCACGGCCATTTATTGATCACGTAGTATGAGCTGGGCTCTGGCCTAAATTTTTCATGCACAATCTCAATTGATTTCACAACATGCTCATGACCCATATTTTTCAGGGATGGAGAAAGAAGTGAAGTCAGTTCCCCATCTTGCCTACTCGAGAAAGTAGCTCTCTCATGCCCTGGCTCTGCCAAAATGTCATTATCTCCTCAGTCTGTAGGTCAGGGGAGCCGCCATACAGCCCATCAGCTTGTAAACCAGACCCATTTTTCTGACTTATGTAATTTGGCTCTCTCACAGAGAAACAGTTATGAACTTTTGACTATGTTTGTGAGATGTCTGGATAAGCAAGATGTGTCACTGCTGTGCTTGTCGAGATGTAGGATCTCTATTCTTCTCCTTAAAGCAATCAGCATTTTCTTGGCCCTGAAGCCTCCCAGTGCCATCTGAGGGTGGTCCCTTCCCTGCCCCCACCCCAAAGCTTCCTGAGTTCAGCCCTGTTATAGCACTAACATGGTGCCCGCTTACCTTCTTGACAGGGAGAGCATGGTGGCTAGGACAGAGATTGGTTTGTTTCTGGCCCACAGCCTGGAATAGAACCAGGCCTTCAAGAAGGTTGGGAAAGAAATACAAAATAAACAGAAGATCGTGTAAACCCAAGGGGACACCAGAGGTCATGGATATTAAGGGTGTCAATGAGGCTTCTCATCTCATTATTCTGGGTTATGTTAGGCTGATAAGGGATCAAGACCATGCATGTGTGTGCATGCCCATGTGTGTGCATGTGTATGCACGTGCCTGTGTAAGTGTGTGTTTTAGGGGACATCAGTGCTCTTTAACAGTTCATGACAATGAATTCATCATTTAGGTGACCTTGTAGAAGGCAGAATTTTATGTTGGTCCCATGGCCTTCTTACCTAGCCCGCCCCCTTAATTGATTATGTCACATTACCTTATAAAAAGAAGATTGTCTGGATGGACCTGATCTAATCCCACGAGCCTTGTAAAAGCAGAGCGGTTTCTCCTGACCAGTCACTAAAAGGAAAGTAAGGGAGATTTGGTGCATGAGAGTATTTGATGCACTATTAGATGGTCAAAACCAGGAAAGAAACAGGGACTTCTGTCTTGTAACCACAAGGAGCTCCCACCCCAGACTTCACTGCAGGTCTGTCTCTTGTTCCTGTCCAGGCATGCTGCCCAGTAATCTGACCTCAACCCTCTGCCAAAAGGCACTTGCCTTGACTTAGCCTGAGGGCCATTTTTTGGTCCGTGGATGTGCATTTGCTCCAACATCACTTATTGAAAAGCTGTTTTTCCTCCACTGAGTTTTTGCACTTCTGTCAAGAATCAGTTGGGCATATTATGTGTATATATTTCTGGGGTCTCTGTTCTGTCCCATTCATGTATATCTATCCTTTCTATACCACCTGGTCTTGATTTTTGAAGCTACATAGTACATTTTAATATTTGACAGAATTAGTCCTCTCTCTGAGGACAGAGAAAACTTTATCGTTCTTTCTCAAGATTGTTTTAGCTATTCTATGGTTAAAATACACCACTCTTCTTAGGATACTCAGCATTGAGCAGTAGATTAGCACTGCTATCATCTCTGCAAAAGGAGAAGTAACAGACATTGTTGTGACTATTAGTTATTACCTCCTCCTCCTGATTAGTAGGTGAGTTGAAAAATACCAGTAGACTCTAAAACATTAATTAGGCCCCTAATCCTGTACTATCCTTTCCCTAAAAAGGTCAGGAAATGGATAACTTTGTTTGCAGGAGAAATGGTCATGCTTTACATATTTGTAGAGCTCCTCTTGGAAGCATTGCTTTGAGAGCGAGCTTGGACCTAACCGATGAGGTTGCATCTAGCTGCATCACTTCTTCCAGGTTATTTGTCCTAAGTTTGCACAGCCGAGAGTTAGTTTGGGAAGTGACCAAAGCCTTCCTTATCCAGACCTGGTTAGCTTTGATTCTACCCTACCAGGATGAAGAGCCAGATGACATGATGTGTCCAAACTATATTTTTGTTTCTACAACTCAGATGGATATAGGTGTGTACACACAGGTACACATGAATGTAGGCTCACTTGTTTGGTTATCCATCCATCCATCCAGCCAGCCAGCCAGCCATCATTTATTGAACCTCTTTTCTGAGCCAGGTGCTATTCTGGGTGCACTGCGTTGAGTAGCATCCCTCCAAAATTCATGTCTACCTGGAGCTTCATAATGGGGTCATATTTGGAAGTAAGGTTTTTGCAGATTTAGTTACTTAAGACTAAAGTGAGTAACTAGTCTAGAGGTCATGCTAGATTAGGGCCCCAATTCAATGACTAGGGTCCTTGTTAGAATTGGAGAAGAAGGATGGAGACAGTGGGGAGAAGGCCATGTGTCAATAGAGCCCGAGACTGGACTAATAGAGCCACAAGCCAAGGTACAGTAAGGATTGCCAGCAGCCTCTGGAGGCTGGAGGTGGCGAGGAAGGATCCTGTCCTAGAGCATTTGGAGGGAGAACAGTCCTGTTAGCAACTTGATTCCAGACTTCTGGTCTCCAGAACTGTGAGGGAGTGAATATCTGTTGTTTTAAGCCCCTCACCCCCAACCCCCACCCTGTTTGTGGCTCTTTGTTATGGCAGCCACAGCAAACTACCACAGAGAGCATGGAGGAAGCAGGTTGTCTGAGGCAGCCTTGCTTTCGAGGAATTGTTAGTCTAGCTCTTACTCTCCTCTCTCAAACGTGTGTTTGACGCTTTCCTTATCACCGATTCCACATTTCCACCACCCTCCAAATTACCTTCTTTCCTGAGATCATAGCCATATAATATTTTCCTATATGAATTAGGCATGTGATTTCCTAAATGTTTATGGAAACTGTGTTTTTGCTGATAACAGTGCAGAGTGAGAAGAAAAAAAAAGGCTTTGAGGCTTTATGAAACACATTTATCAACAAGAAAACAAAACAGTTTTTAATGAGGCCAAAAGAAGTGATTGCAGCTCAGTTTGGCAAACACTGTTGTCTACTCTGTGCTGAGGATCTAAGCAGGAGTATATGAGAAGTCTGTAGGAAGAACTGGTCCATGGCCATGGCTAGCCAGAGTAGATGCTAGCCAGGGGCTGGATCCATGTCTTTGGCTGAATATGAGACCTGGGTGTAACCATGGCTGAGACCTGTACCTTAGGGCAGAGGAACCAGGGATGGGGTAGGTGGACCGTGTGCGAAGGCGGTTCCTCCCAGGCCCCAAGTGTTCATGTAACGGGATATGGTGGGAGTTGCTGGGGTATAACCAGCAGCCTTGAATATTTAGACTGAATATGTGCACATGGTCCCTCACTGTGCTCTTCCCAGGTCAGAAGTGGCCTGTTCCAGCCCTTGTGCAACCTGTGAGTTTGTGGCCTTTGAGTAGCTTACCTGCTGAGGGAGGAGGTCACCTCCTTGAGTTATGGGGAAAGGAGGAGCCTGGTATTTATCAGATGCCTTCCTTTTCAGTCACTAGGCTTTATCGTCTTGGATATTGTTACATTTAACTCTGACTTGCTCAGAAATTTATTTTGGGAGCCAGTGAACAGAGAGGTACTCATTCAATTTGGTTTTGTCCAAATAACTGGGTTGTTCTCCCAGTGCTTCTAGAAGAATAGCTGTTCTTGTCTCTGCTGGAGGCCAAGTAGGGTCTGTTAACCTGCACTGCCATGTCCCTTCCTCCATTCCATCTTGAATTCTTGGGGTCATCCCTGTGACTCAGTTTCTAGTTGTGTGCACATCACTAGGGATTAAGACTTTGTTCATCACAGACATCACATGCGATGCCTATTTGTGGAAGGAGGAAATACACGATGTATTCTTGTATCTGCTAGGATAAGACTTTTTTCTTCAAAACTTACCTGGTGTAACATTCGGCCCAATTCTCACCTATGTGTTCTTCTAAGAATGACTTTGCCAATTAGGGGAGCCAGCTCAGTTATGATTATGTGAAATGTGAACATGAATTTGAGAGGAGTGGATTTCTTTTTGTGTCCTGCTACCTTGAGTGTATTATCCCATTCATCATCTTATAAACCCTATGGGGCAGGTATTTGTGCCCATTTCACAGATGACCATGAAGGTCTGCCTCTTCCTGGATTCTCTCCCCAGCCCTCTGTCATTGCTCATGTACTCAGCACTCCCATAGACTTGTCCCTTTCAAGACTCATCTGGCCATTCATTCATATTCAGTAAACATGTATCAAGCACCTCCTGTATGCCAGGCACCGTTCTAGGCTCCAGAGATACTGTAGTGAACAAAACAGGCCAATAACCCAGACCTTGAAGAGTTGGCTTTTCAAAATGGGGGTGTGGGCAATGAACACAATTACTACAAAGGGGGTGACTATGCAACAAGATAGGGAGGACCGGGGAGGTCACCCAAGCAGAGTGTCAGGGAAGATCTTTTACTTCTTAAGGGAGGATGGACCTCAGGATGTGAGGGAGCCTGTATTGGGTTGAACCAGGGCCAAGCATTTAGGGTGGAGGAACAGCAGGAGAATGCCTGAGTGGGTGGGAGGCTGATGTGCTCCCCAGGAAGGGAGAGTGCACAGAGGAGGCTGGCAGGCAGGGGAGGAGCCCTTCCAGAGCACAGCAAGGAGTAGGGGATGCCACTGGAGAGCCTGAACAGTCTTTGGGGTGTGGGCTCTTGAGGTGGTGGGTAATGGAGAGAAGGAAGCAGTTCTCCTGCTCTTGAACCTGGGAGCAAACTCAGACCCTGGAGCTGATAGGTGACCTCATAGCAATACTGTCTCTGTCCTAGGACTGCAGTGATCTCATCTCCTACTGAAAGTGCAGGTTCCTGGGGGACTAAATCCCCTGGGAACCCCTGATAAACAAGGAGAGGTGGGTCCTTTGGAGTAATGCTTTTCCAACCTGATGCATCCTTCCTCTGAAGAAATATCCAGTGATCTCAAGCATTAACCACCCTACTCATTCCTCTTCACTCACACTCCAGTCCTGCTGTTCTGGGAACCCATCCTGCTATTTATGCCCCTGGGTTCCTGCTTTTCTTGGAGCCTTTCCTGAAATCCCTACTTCTCCTACCCCCTGGAGAGCTCTTACAATTCCTCAAACCTACACTGGGGTCTTGTGCTTTTGGAAACTTTGCCAGACTGTCGCCACAGCATAGAGTGCATCCCTCGCTCTCAGGACCTGGTGCCTAACCCTGCTTCTGCTCCAGCACCTGTGTTCAAGTCTGTAGGACCTGGCTCTGTCCCCTGCTGGGCTGTGAGCTCCTTGTGAGCAGAGCCTGTCACCTCCCAAGTCCCTGCTCCTGTCAAGACCTGCATACCATAGGCGCCGCAGATGTGAGAGACTAGATCTGAGTCTAGTGATGAGAATGTCCTCAACCCTGTTTCCCGCATATGGAGGGGCTAGACCAACGCCTGGGCATACTTGCTTTGCTTCTCTCTTCCCTGGGCTGCTCACTGACCATTCACTCCATCAGGTTTTTTGTTTTTGTTTTGTTTTTTTTAAGATTTTATTTATTTATTCATGAGAGACAGAGAGAGAGAGAGAGAGAGAGAGAGAGAGAGAGAGAGAGAGAAGAGAGAGAGAGAGGGAGAGAGGCAGACATAGGCAGAGGGAGAAGCAGGCTCCATGCAGGGAGCCCAACGTGGGACTCAATCCCAGGACTCCAGGATCATGCCCTGGGCCGAAGGCAGGCACTAAACCGCTGAGCCACCCAGGGATCCCCTGTTTTTTTGTTTTAATAGACTTAAAAAAAAAAAAAACAGTTCAAAGTTCAAAGCAAAATTGAAGGGAAGACAGAGATTTCTCACATACTCCCTGCTACCACACAGTCAGCAACTCCCCCGTTATTGACACCCCCACCAGAGAGGTGCATTTGTGTCAGCTGCACCTCCTTTGACGCATCATCACACAGAGTACATAGGTTACATTAGGGATCTGTCTTGGTGTGGAACATCCAGTGGGTTTGGACAAATGTATGACAGGTATCTACCATTATGGCATCCTACAGAGTATTTTTACTGTCCATAGAAGTACTCTATGCCCACTGCATCTCTCAGATAGACTTGCTTTATTTTTATTTATTTATTTATGACAGAGAGAGAGGCAGGCAGAGACACAGGCAGAGGGAGAAGCAGGCTCCATGCAGGGAGCCCAATGTGGGACTCGATCCCAGGTCTCCAGGCTCATACCCCCGGCTGAAGGTGGCGCTAAACCGCTGGGCCGCTGGGGCTGCCCGATAGACTTGCTTTAGCAAGACTGATACCACTGCTGGGGTCCTGTGTCCTTAATTACCATCATGTGGCAGTTTTATCTCCCTGCTCACCCCAAGCTCACAACTAAATTTAGATATTTCCAAACAGCTTAAACCAACAACACTGGACTGGTTTTCTTCCCCTCGGAGCCCTCTAGCACTTTCTCATCATGTTTAGAAAACCTCCCAGAGGCCTTACCCCAGCCCAAGTGACTGGCTCCCCAACTTTTGCTTCTTCCCATACTAGCTGCACTCCAGCCAGCCTTGCCTTCTTGCTCTGCCCGGGGACCATAATGCACATTCCTGCCAAGGGCCTTTGCACTTGCTTTTCCCTCTGCCTGCAGTAACTAGCCATCCCCTGGATATCTTCGTGGTGTATTCCCTCACCTGCTTCACAGATCTGTTCAGTTGTCCTCTCCTTAGAAAATCCTGCCCTGGCCATCCTGTCTAAAGTAGCAGCTCCTCTCCCAACATAGTCACTGTTCCTCTACCTGGTGGGGTTGACAGAATAATGGTCCCCTGAAGATGTCCACATCTTAATCCTGGAACCTGTGTATATAGTACATTACACAGTGAAAGGAACTTTGAAGGTATGATTAAAGTGAGGACCCTGAGGAAGGGAGATTTTCCTGGATTATCCATGTGGGCACAATGGAATCACAAGCGTCCTTATGAAGGAAGAATGGGGTTGGGGGGTCAGAGAAGGAGATGTGGCCATGGAAGGACAGGTTGGGGTGATGTGGGGCCAATGACCAGGGAATGCAGGCAGCCAAGGAACCAGTGATTCTCTAGAGCCTCAGAAGAAATCTCAGCCCTGTTAACACCTTGGTTTTAGCTCAGTGAGAACTGTGTTGGATTTCTGACCTCTGGGACTGTAAGATCATAAATTTGTATTATTTCGGCCACGTCGTTTGTGGTGATTTGTTATAGCAGCATGAGGAAATGAACACACGTGGATTTGTTGTCCTTCATTGAATTTACCACTGAGTTATGGATTGATGGGTTATTTGCCTCGTGCCCCAGAACGTTGTCAGCTTCATGGATGGAGGGTCATTTTGTCTTCTGTCCACTGCTGGTCTCCAGGACCTGGCACAGGGCCTAGTACACAGCACACGTGCATTCAACAAGTATGCATTTGTTGAATAAGTAATTAATAGAAGCATTCATGGTGATGTCTGCCACAGCTGGATCATCCTTCCTTTCTGTGTGGAGGTAATTCCCGTAAAGAAGGCGATACCAGTTCCCAGTCCCTGAAGAGTCTTCTTCCTGTTCTTCCCATCTTACTACCCAGTTCACTCATGCGTGTGCTCGGGTGTCTTGTGAGTGTGTACTCTCTGTTACCTGCTGGGGACACCTGGGATGCAGAGGGGCACAGCTCAGCTCCACCTCAAGGAGTCACCTGGATACCCACATTTCTTCTGTGCTGATGACAGACGAAACCAAGCCCAATGATCACTGCCACTATGTGCTAATGACAGAATAATCTTATTTTGAGAAAAATCCAACCAGAGGAGGCTTACCCCATTTTAAGGATGACCGAGTGAGATTCTGAGATACTATACGGCCAGGCTGAAGGTCCACAGCTGGAGCACGGGTTTGGATCAGTACTCTTTCAGGGCATTCAAGAGTTCAGACTGATACTCTTCTGAGTGGCTTCTGTTTGTTGAATCAGCCATTTGCTTGGTCATTGCCCATGGCCCTGACCCTGACTTGGGGAGGTAGGCGTCTCTACCCACATGCTACTGATGGGAAAATCAGGGCTTGGAAAAGTAACTGTATTTCCTCTGGTCCACAGTGACCAAAATGGTGAAGCTGGGTTTAAAGCTAAGTGGAACACCAAACCCTCCCTTCCACCTCTGCCCCTTCCCATCTTCTCCATGTTAGGGACACCTTCCCCCTGTTCCACCTACCTCCATCCTGGTACCAAAAGCTCAGGTGCTGACAGGATCAGGCAGGAAATAGAGATGCATGTGAACTGGGCTGTCAGGGACAGTGTTAATCACAGAGAAGACTTTACTGTCCTACTGTCAAGGGCCATCATAGAGCCACTTTTGGTAGATCTTCAAATTTTTGAAATGATGTTGGAAATCAGCAATTTTGGGGGACGCTTCCTATACAGGCACAGCCAGCCCACATGTGATCTGTGTGTGTGGCCCCAGTGATATAAGGAAGGAGCTCCTGGTTTAGCTCTCTTTCCAGGCAGGAAAAGGGACATTTGCTTGCTTTCTTTGCCTCATGCATGCAGTCCTTAAATGCCTGTATTTTTATGGGATGTTGATTGGGGGTTACCTTCCATTAGAGATTGTTTGAAAGGGTAATTAGCTATCTTGAAATTTCACACTCGCCTCTGAATAAACTGCTCCATGAAGGCAGCATGTTGAAAGAATGCTATGAATTTCCTTAGAAATAATTGGTCTGATGGAAATGAGAAAGGAGCCCACAGGCTTGAAAGACAGAACAACCAGATTTGCCCAGCGTGATAATCACCATCAATAACTAATGGATCCTAATACAGTTCTAGCTTTATCACCCCTGTGATGTTTGGTCATGATTGAATGGGACTGGTGTTGTATCATAAAGATGAAGAAGAATGGGGACCAACCTCTGATGCAGAATACTATTGATGATAATACCTTATCTTGGTAGCCTTTACTTTATTCCAAATATTTAAGCTGTATGGGTTCATTGCTTGTGCACAACAACCATAGGTAAGCATTTTAGTACACCCATTTTATAAGTGAAGAGATAGGCACAGAGAGGTTAAGTGACTTCCCCAAGGTCACCCAGCAGGTGAGTGGTGGAGTCAGAAATCACCCAAGCAGCCTGGTCCCTATGTTTCTGCCCCAAACAATTCAACTTTATTTTCTGCCTTTTAGTAAAATTATGACAAGGCTGGAAATCCAACAATAAAATAGTTGTCATTTACTAAATCCCTGTGTGGCTGGCTTTGTGTATCAGAAAGAAATGCTTCTGGCTTCCAATAATAGCAAACTTGGCCCACAGCAGTTTGAACATATAGGTTTTCTTTTCTTTCTTTCCTTTTTTTGAAATATACTAAGTCTAGAGGTAGGTGGTTCCTGGCATGGCTTCAGAGGCTCATTAACAGGGAGTGGTTTTCTCTGTACCTGTCTTGGCTTCTTGGCCCACAGTCATGAGATGGCTGCAATAGCTCCAGACATCACATCCACATCCATTGTAGGAAGAGGCAGGTGGGTTGAAGAGCCATTTCTCTTTTTTTTAAGATTTTATTTATTCATTTATTTATGAGAGACAGAGAGAGCCAAAGACACAGGCAGAGGGAGAAGCAGGCTCCACGCAGGGGGCCCAACGTGGGACTCAACCCCGGATCTCCAGTCTCACGCCCTGGGCCGAAGGTTGCACTAAACCACTGAGCTACCCGGGCTGCCCTGAAGAGCCACTTCAACTGTAACTGTCCCTTTTCATCAGGAAAACGTGCTTTCCCAGAACTACCCCCATAGTCCTCTGCTGAGATCTCATTGACTAGGCCTGTGTCACAAGGTCACTGCTGGTTGCACATGTGTCCGGGAAAGTGGGGTGTACAGTTGTTTTGATTAATGCGATGGCCCCTGAACCATCAGTAGCACCTGGGAACTTGCAAATTCTCTGGCTCCTCTGCAGACACTCAGGGGTAGGGGCATGATCTGTGTTAAGAAGCTTCCAGGTGATCATGATGAACACCACTGGATCTGACTCACTCAATCTCACTCATCCATATCCCCTACAAAAGTTGTGTCTCATTGCCTGGGGCTGGCCACACTGGTCCCTAAATAGACCTAAGGTTTTCTTATCCAGGAGGCGGGGAGAGTTGAGCCTCGCCTGGCAAACAACCAGTTATTTAATGGGCAATGTGTCATTTCATTGTCCTTGTGACAGTCCTCCAGGCAGATGCCACTGCGCTCTTGTTTGGATAAGGTCACTGGCACACCATGTCTTTGCCTTTGGCCAGAAGTGTGCCCCTTGTTTCTACCTTAACAGCATGCTTGTCACAGTGTCACCCATGGCAGCTCTCTCTGTGTCTTGTGGCCTGAACAGACACTGCTTTTTAAGGGTGCACCTTATCATCCCCGAGCTGGCTCCCAAAGTCCTTGTGACTTCTCCCCATGGGGCAGTTTAATGATCTAGAAGCCTACAGGTGTCCAACTGCCCTGGTTTTCCCAGGACTGCAAGCTTTTTGGGGATGCAGGACTGTCAGTGCTAAAACCAGGAAGGTCCCAGCAAACCAGGACATAGGTGGTCACCCTAAGAAACTCGAAGAAACTCGCTCGTCAACCCCTCATGTTCCCCAGCTAAGTCCTCTTGCTCTGGGCCAACGACCCGATGTGACAATGCAATTTCTAGAGCTGCCTTCGGCTTGGCACTGTCACGGAAGCCATTTCAAACTGCTTGCCAACCAACTGTAAACCCTTCACTTATTCAAAGTGTGTTCATGTAGGCACTATTTATGTGAGTATCAGTATAACAGGCCTCAGGGAGATCCCGAATAAATGGAAAGCACAGGCCCATATGCTCAAAGTCGTTTAAATCCAATCTAGTTCAATAAGCAAATAAACATTACATAAGTACCTATTTGTCTCATGTATTGTGTTGGAAGCCCCCAAGGAACACACATTTTTGTAGGGGATATGGATGAGTGAGATTATTTACAGCATTATAATGCTGATTATTAAAATAATAATAGGTTTTGACATTTGCCAGTTGGCTCAGTAATTAATACCGTTCTCCAGTTAAGAGATAAGACAGAAGGTGGGGAGCCATGGAGAACCATGCCTGACCTGGCGTTGGGGCATGGGACTCAGGAGGCCAGCAGCAAGGGCTCCCTGATGTGAAGCCCAGAATTAGCCAGATGCCCCCTGGCCGTTCAGGCAGCGCTGGATCCTGCAGACACCTGCATGTGGTGGCTGGCCCGAAGAAGCTTCTGGCAAGAAGGATTAGAGGAAAAGCTTGCTCCCTGAAGACAGACGGTTTCCAGAGAGAGAACAGAATAAGCAGAAATATATCCTGTGGTTCCTTGTCTGGCTCACCACTCAGACGGCTCATACCACCTTTGATGGGTCAGGAGGCCACAGGTGTTCAAGGAAATAGCCCTCCTCAAAGAAACCAGGTTGGAGGGAAGATTGCTCCTCATCTCCCAGCAAACAGCGAGGGTTTTTTGAGAGGTTGCACTGGGTCAGGCACTATTCTACGTTTTTGTGGAATGTAGGCCTTGTTGCTCCCACTTTACAGGTGGGATAAGTGAGGCACACGGAGGCCGGGTGATTCACCCAAGGCTGTGGCAGAGCTAAGTGATGGATCTAAGGAGTCTGACTCAGGCTGGGTTCTGATCTGTGGCTAAATGTCTACAGGAGGTTCAGAGATGGCACAAAGGAAAAGACGATACATTGGAGTGGGGAGAGGCTTCCTGAGGGAGCACGTGAGCCACATGTGTGAGGCCAGGCAGGAGTTGGGCTATTGAGGAAAGGCTTTCCAGGCCCGTGAAACCACGGCGCAGAGGGGTTGCCTCTTGAGGCTGCAGGGAGCCTTCAGGGGGCAGAGACATTTGCTGCTGAGTGTGTGTGTGTGTGGGGGGGGGGCAGCTGGCATATGCCAGCAGTGATGCTTGCTCTTGGGGAGGCAGGGGATCTGCACATTTACTGGCTCACTGCTGGGCACGTGGCAAATGCAATCCAGGCATCTTGTTTTTCTCTTCTCCTTGACTTTTGGTGAGTGGGCAAGAGGTGAAAGCATAGAATTTCTTTTCCTGGCAAGTTCTTTTCCATGCAAAGGAAACCAAACTAGGTCAAAGAACCAAGGTTTTGCTAAGTTAACCATTAACTTTGTCTCTCTATTCTAAGCACGTTAGATATTCGAAGGCACACTGGATTCTGACTTGGCTCTACAGGGACAGAATTCAACATAATCGTCATCCACGTATGGTTAATTCAGAGGGAACTGATTGTGTTCATTCACTTTCACATCCTCGCCCCCATAATGTAGTGAACCAATCAGTTCATTTCATCTTTGGTAAATGACATGTCTCTCCTAGTTATCGGGAACTGGCTGTAATTCAATATAATTAAAAAATATTTACCGAACACTCATCATGTACTGGTAGTTGTGCTTGGCACTATAAATGTCGGACCTGCTTTCCCTTGGTCCTTTAGTGAATGATTATCTGTTGAATGCTCACTGTGTACTGACACTGTGCTAGGTGCTGGGGACGCAGTAGGAGAAACAAACATGGCCTTTAACTTTAGGGAGCATAGCATCTAGCGGGGAAAAATTGGTTTTGATCAAATCCATGTAAAACAGTGTAGAACAATGTGTTTTGGAGGAAAGTCCCACAATACTGGGAGAGTGTAGTAGGGGAGCAGACTAGTCTGGAGGGGGAGCACAATCTTTTCTGGATGCAGAAGGGTGAAGAGGGAGCAGAGTTACCAAGTGTGCAGCCAGGAGAGGAGCATTAAAGGCACAGAGAATCAGGGTGCCTGGGTGACTCAGTGGTTGAGCACATGCCTTTAGCTCAGGACGTGATCCTAGTGTCCTGGAATTGAGTCCTGCATTGGGTTCCCTGCAGGGAGCCTGCTTCTCCCTCTGCCTGTGTCTCTGCCTCTCTGAGTCTCTCATGAATAAATAAATGAAATCTTAAAAAAAAAAAAGGCACGGAGAATGACTGTTTTAGGCATAGAAAAGAAGCTTGTGTGTCTGGAGCTCAGTGGGTGCAGGGAGCGTGGTAGATGGTGTAGCAGGAGAAGTAGCAGGGGTTTGATTGTGTAGGAATTTGCTCTTTTCCCAGAAAGCAATGAGGAGGCATTAAAGGGGTGTGAGCAGATGATGAGCAAGACCCCCTGCCTGTGACAAGCACATATCCCAGGATGGGAGGGTCAAGAGTGGATAGAGGACTGCACCAGAGGGTGGCCACAGGAGGACAGATGGGAGAGATAACCAAGAGGTAATGTGGATCTAACCTGATGAAAGGCTAGCTACGGGGCTGAGTGAGAGAGGTGTGGGATGAGTTCCCTGCTTTGAGCACGTGAGGTCAGATGCATGTTGAAGTACTCCTCTTACGCTCCATTTTTGGACCTGTTGGGTTCAAGGTGACTTTGAAGCCTTCAAGAGTTGTTGTGGGGCAGGCATTAATCAGTACATACTGGTGGGAGGCCAGAGAAGAGGTTCCTTGGAGAGTCATTGGCAATCAGGTGGTGGCTGAAGCCTTTGGCGCTAGCAAGAAGAGGAAAGTGGTAGATGGAGCTTGACAGACTTTAGTATTGAGTGGCTGGGAGAATGAAGCTGAGTATGCACAGTGCATGCGCTGAAGCATGAACTGGCTTCCATGGAAGCCAAGCCTGCTTCAAAAAAGGACAGAATGGCCAAGTGCAAGGAGGACAATCAAATGTCCATTGGACTTAGTGGCATGGCTACGCATGATTTGTCTGCTGTGTTGTAGGGTTGGGGCAGAAACCACACCAGAGTAAGGCAGTAGAAATAGCAAGAATGGGGAGACCTACCTGGAATTACAGCATGAAGGGGAGGCATGAGACAGGGCAATACCGGGTTGAGACTGAGGGATTGTTGTCTTCATCCTCTAGTAGCTAACAATGCCAGGGCTAGACAGATGTCCAAGCAGGAGGGACCCACAATATGGTCATGACATTTGAGGGTTCAGATACCATTAAGGAGATGGAATTAATGCCTTGGACACTGAGATAGGTGAGATGAGTGTATAAGATCTGAGGAGTACCAGATGGACAAGATAAGAACCAGAAGTGGGGAAAGGTCATCCTGGCATCAGGAACAGCAGCAAGTGCAAGAATTTGGTAATCCATGTATCTAGATTTTTCTCTCTGATCCCTTCCCCTGGGCCCATAAGATGTCTCGCATCCTGCATACCCACTGGGGAAGTGTTGAGGGGGAAATAAAGTGTGCTGAGAAACATCCATTGAGTGGTGGAGTGCTGCCATGGCAAATAAAATGCAATTGAAACCAGAAGCCATTTGGAATACATGGGTAGGTCTGTAGGGAGAACTTTCAAGAACCAGTGCAAAGTTTGGCAAATCTGATTTGTTTTCTTTCTTTCCCTCATTTTCTTTTGCAGTCAACTTTGACCATTTTCAGATTCTGCGGGCCATTGGCAAAGGGAGTTTTGGAAAGGTAAGAATGAAGGATTTTTTAAAATTTCATTAACAAAACAAAAAAGTCCTGTCGGCTAGGCTCCTGTACATGTGTGTGTCTGTGTGTCTGTTTTTGTGTTGGTTGCTGGGCACTGGGAATTTCCTGTTTGACAGAAAGATTGTAGTTTGCCAAATTTGACATGTGAAAGAAAGTCTGAATAGTTTCCTTTGGATCCGCTGTAATTTCATTTTGAAAATTAAGTTACCACGGCAGCCCTGGGTTAGGTGGATTACAGTGGTAATTATTTCAAGATTGCTTATGCTGTTTCTTCCTTGGGGATCTAAATGATTTGGAAAGTAGAAAAACAAAAGCCACAAATTTAGGAGATGGCCAACAGCAACTCTTTCCTGCAGTGTAAGCATTTTATAAAGAAATTTTACTGTGGAAAGACTATTTGACATGAGGTCCAGCCTCCTAACAAATTTTTAAGTGTGCAATATATTATTGTTGAACAATGTCGAACAGCAGAACTCTAGGGCTTATGCATCTTACATAGATGAAACTTTATGCCCTTTGCTTAGTAACTCCCCATTTCCCGAGCCCCTCAGGCCCTGGCAACCACCATTCCTTTCTTTGATTCTATGACTTAAACTATTGTAGGTACTTTGTATCTGTGGAGTCATGTAGTATTTGTCTTTCTGGCTTTCTGGCTTATTTCACTTAGCATGGCTTCAAGATTCATCCATGTCGTATTATAGAATTTGTATTGTAAAATGTCTTTGTCTTATAAAAAGGCTGAATAAAATTTCATTGTACCTGTATACCACATTTTTAAATTCATTCATCTGTTGATGGACATTAACATTGCTACCACATCTTGGCTATTGTGACAAGTGCACTTACAGTGGACACAGGATTGCAGTTATCTCTTCTGGATCCTGATTTCAATTATTTTGGGTAAATATCTAGAAGTAAGATTGCTGAATCGTGGTAGTTTTAGTTTTAATTTTTTGAGGAACTGCCATGCTGTTTTCCATTGTGGCCATGCCATATTACATTCCCACCATGTAAACATTACATATTACGTATTACATTCCCATAGAAACAAATAGTGTGCAAAAGCTCTAATTTCTCCACATCCTTGCCAACATTTGTTGTCTTTTGTGTTTATTGTTTTGTTTTGTCTTTTGATAGTGGCCATCCTGACAGGTGTGAAGTCATATTGTACTGTGTTTTTTTTAAAGATTATTTTATTTATTTGAGAGAGAGAGAAAGAGAGAGAGAGAGAGAGAATATGATGGGAGGGGCAGAAGGAGTGGGAGAGGGAATCCTAAGCAGACGCTGCACCAAGTATGGAGCTGGATATGGGGCTCAATCCCATGACCCCATGATCAGGACCCAAGTTGAAACCAAGAGTCAGAAATTTAACCATCTACATCACCCAGGTATCCCTTATTATGGTTTTGATGTGCATTTCCCTGCTGACTAGTCCTATTCAGCATGTTTTAACATACTTGTTAGCTGTTTGTACATCTTCTTTGGAGAAATATCTATTCTGGTCTGTAGCCCATCTTAAAATCAAATTCTTAGTTTTTTTTAATTTATTTTTTAACTGTAGCCAATTTGAATGCTTTTTATTTCTTTTTGTTGTCTGATTGCTGAGGCTAGGACTTCTAGTACTATGTTGAATAACAGTGGTGAGAGTGACATCCCTGTCATGTTCCTGATCTTAGGGGAAAGGCTCTTAGTTTTTCCCCATTGAGAATGTGAGTTGTAGGAGCTCCTTACATATTTTGGAGATCATCCCCTTGTCAGATATATGGCCTCTGAATATTTTCTCTTGTGCTGTGGATTGTCTTTGCACTCTGTTGATTATTTCCTTTGCTATGCAGAAACTTTTTAGTTTGATGTACTTGCTTATTTTTGTTACCCATGTTTTTTAAGTCATATTGCATGCCATCATTGCTAAGACCACTGTCATGAAGCTTTATTTTTAAAGTGTTTTCTTCTGGGAGGTTTATACCTTCAAGTCTTAACATTTAGATCTTTAACCCATTTTGAGTTGATTTTTGGTTGTAGTGTGAGATAAGGGTGCAGGTTCATTCATCTGCATGTGGATGTCCAGTTTTCCAGCACCATTTGTTGAAGAGACTACATTTACCTGCTGTGTATTCTTTTTTTGTTTTGTATATTTTTATTGAAGTTCAATTTGCCAGCATATAACTAACACCCACTGCTCATCCCAAGTGCCCTCCTCAGTGCCCGTCACCCAGTCACCCCATCCCCCCACCCACCTCCTTTCCACCACCCCTTGTTCGTTTCCCAGAATGAGGAGGTGTTCTGTTGTTCTCTCTGAGATGTCCCAATCATGTTCTCTCATGTTCTGTCTCCCTCTCTGAGATTTCCCACTCATTTTCTCTCTTTTCCCCTTTAATCCCTTTCACTAATTTTTATATTCCCCAAATGAATGAGACCATATAATGTTTGTCCTTCTCCGACTGACTTACTTCACTCAGCATAATACCCTCCAGTTCCATCCACATTGAAGCAAATGGTGGGTATTTGTTGTTTCTGATGGCTGAGTAATATTCCATTGTATACATAGACCACACAGCTTCTTTAAATTCATCTTTTGATGGACACCGAGGCTCCTTCCACTCTTTGGCTATTGTGGACATTGCTGCTGAACGTTGGGCTGCAGGTGTCCTGCCGGTTCATGGCATCTCCGTATTCTTGGTACCCTGGCCAAAGATCAGTTGACCAGATATGCATGGATTTCTTTGCTGGGATCTTTATTCTGTTCTATTGATCTCTGTGTCTTTTTGCCAGCATCATGCTTGTTCTGATGACTGTAACTTTGTAATATAATTAGAAGTTAAGTGTGATGCCACCAGCTTTGCTCTTGCCCAAGACTGATTCAGCTGTTTGTGATCTTTTGTGGTTCCATACGAATTATAATTTTTTTTCTATTTCTGTAAAAAAAAAGTGTCATTGGGATCTTGATGGGAATTGCATTGCATCTGTAAATTGCTTTGGGTAATATGGACAGTTTGACAATATTAAGTCTTCCAATCCATGAAATGGATGCCTTTCCATTTGTTTGTGTCTTAATTTCTTTTGTCAATGTTTTGTTACTTTCTGTATACCAGTCTTTCAGTTTATTAGTTAAATTTATTCCTAAGTGTTTATTCTTTTTAGTGCTCTTGTAAATTGGATCATTTCTCTAATTTCATTTTCAGATAACTCTTTATTTGTGTAATGGAGACACAGCTGATTTTTGTATGTTGATTTTGTATCCTGCAACTAAATGAGTTCATTAGTTCTATTTTCTTTCTGTGGCATCTTTAGGAGTTTTTATACATTAGATTGAGTCACCTGCAAACAGGGATGGTTTTATTTCTTCCTTTCCAATTTGGATGCCTTTTATTTTGTTTTCGACTACGTGCTCTTGCTTGGACTTCTGGTACTGTGTTGGACAGAGGTGGCGAGAGTAGGCATCCTTGCCTCATTCCTTATCTTAGAGGAAACTCAGTTTTTCAGCCTAATGTTAATTGTAGGATTTTCAATGGCCTTTGTTGTGTTGAGGTAATACCCTTCTATTCCTACTTTGTTGAGCATTTTTATCATGGAAATGTGTTCACTTTTGTCAAGTGCTTTTTCTTTTTTTTTTTTCTTTTCTAGCAACATTCAAGGTGCTTTTTCTGCCTCTCTTCCCATAATCGTGTGATTTTATCTTTTATTTTGTTACTGTGGGATATCACACGAATTAATTGATTTCCATATATTGAACCATCCGTATACCCCAGGGATAAATTGCACTTGCTCATGGTATGGATCCCCTAAAGTGCTATGATTTGATTTGCTAGTAGTTTGTTGCAGAGTGTTGTGCCCATATGCATCAGATAGATTGGCCTGTTGTTTGTTTTCTTGTGTCTTTGCCTGGCTTGGGCAACAGGGTTATGCTGGGCTCATAACCTGACTGGACATGTTCCCTCCTCTTTAGTTTTTGGGAAGAGTAAGAAAATTGGCATTCATTCTTCTTAAAATGTTTGGTAAAATTCAACAGTGAAGCCAACTGTCTTGGGCTTTTCTTTGTTGGGAGATTTGACATTTGTTTGTAGAAAGTATATATTTGTAATCCTCAACTGTTTACAGTGACAGGTTCTTGGAAGCAATGGAAAAAAGGCAAGGACTTTTAAAGAACAAGAAGGAGCCCTCAGCCGAGCCTGTCTGTCCCCACTTACTCAGAAATCTCCTTTGGCAGTATTTACTTTGGCTACATACTGAATGCCAGATATCCTTATTTTCTCAAGTAAATATTATTTCTATTATACAAATGGAAAAACCTAGACAGAAATACTTAGACTTGGCAACTCCAAAAGATGGAGTGGCCCACCCATGGCCCCACAGGCAGGAAGAGTCCCAGCTGGGATTTGAACCAAAGACTGTTGGATGACTAGGCACCTGCTGTTTTAACAAACCCAGACTCCTGATTAGACCATTCACAACCCATTGTTAAACAGATATTGATCTAAGAGGTTGGATAGAGTCAGCCTTCCCACCTTTGTTCCCTCCATTCCTCTCATTTCTTCCTTCCTTCCTTCCTTCCTGCCTTCCTGCCTTCCTGCCTTCCTGCCTTCCTGCCTTCCTGCCTTCCTGCCTTCCTGCCTTCCTTCCTTTTTGTTCTTTTATGAATTCAGTCCATGAATACTGAGTGCCTACCCATAGCTAGGCACTAGACTTTGATCCAGTAGTAACCTGAATAGATTTGAGTGTTTTTCCTTGTAGAGTTTACACTTAGAAGGGAAAGAGATGACAAACAGGTAAATATGTATACTTATGGTACATTAGATTGTAACAAGTACATTAAAATATAGGAAGCTGAGGGGTGTGGTGTTCTGGGAGGTAGTGGCAGAGAGGGGTTGCTGATTATAGAACTAAGCTGTCATGAGGTCGCCACTAACCACATGTGGATATTTAAATTTAAATTAATTATCCTTAGAGAAGATGATAAACATTCAGTTCCTCAGGCACACTAGCCACATTTTAAGTGCTTAGTAGCCACATGTGGCTGGTAGCTACTACATCAGGCAACTCAGATGATAGGCCATTTCCATACACCTAAGCAGTTCTGTTGAGCAGTGCTCTCACAGAGCGTGGTGGAGCACCCTCAGTGGTAAGAAGCTGTGTGAGCAGAGTCCTAATGGAAGTGAAGGAGGAAGACAGGTTCCAGGTGGAGGAAGCAGCAGGTGCAAAGACTCTGGAAGGGAGAGTGGTCTGTAGTTTCAAGGAGCTTCAAGGTGGGGAGAATGAAGGGGAGCAGGTCAGTGATGTCAGCAAGGACCAGATCACATAGGACCTAGACAACCATGCTGGAGATTGAGAAGGGAAGGCCAATGGGAACCTTGACTATAAAAGTAACACAATCTGTAAAGTTTATAGAGGGTCACTTTGGCTGCCGTGCTGAGAGTAGCCTGTGGGGGGCCACAGGGCATGTTAAAATGATTGACGATTTCTATTATCAAGTGAATTGGGGGGCACTTGACGGGATGAGCTCTGGGTGTTATTCTGTATGTTGGTAAATTGAACACTAATAAACAATAAATTTATTAAAAAAAAGTGAATTGGGTCGCTTGCTAATTTAACAGACATTCATTGGACTACTGAACAGGGCCATGTGCTGCATTAGATAATGTGTCTTATTCTGACAAGATTGGGGGCATCCTGAGGGCAGAAATCTTACTGAAAAAGCAGGTATGAAAAACAGTAAATTGTAACATGGTATGTGATGGTTAACCTTATGTATTACATGGCTAAGCTGTGATACTCAGATATTTGGGCAGACCCAGACCAGATGTCTCTGTAAAAGTAGTTTTTAAATGAGATTAGCATTTTTTCCTTTTTTAAAAATTCAGTTAGTCAACATATAGTACATCATTAGTTTCAGATACAGGGTTCAGTAATTCATCAGGGCATATAACACCAGTGTTCATCAAATCATGTGCCCTCCTTACTGCCCATCACTGAGTTACCCCATCTCCCCACCCACCTTATCTCCAGTAACCCTCAGTTTGCTTCCTGTAGTTAAGAGTCTTATGAATTTTCTCCCTCTCTGATGATTTCCCATTCAGTTTTCCCTCCCTTCCCCTATGATCCTCTGTACTGTTTCTTATATCCCATATATGAGTGAAACTATATGATAATTGTCCTCTGACTGACTTATTTTGCTCAGCATAATACCTCCAGTTCCATCCATGTCAATATGAATGGTAAGAATTCATTGTTTCTGAAGGCTGAGTAATATTCCATTATACATCCATCACAACTTCTTTATCCATACATCTGTCAATAGACAGCTCTTTCCACAGTGTGGCTATTGGGGACATGCTGCTATGAACGTTGGGGTGCAGGTGCCCCTTTGGATCACTACATTTGTATCTTTGGGGTAAATAACGAGTAGTGTAATTGCTGGGTCATAGAGCAGCTCTATTTTTCACTTCTTGAGGAGCATCCATAATGTTTTCTAGAGTGGCTGCAGCAACTTGGATTCCTACCAACAGTGTGAGAGGGTTTTTCTTTCTCTGCATCCTCGCCAACATTTGTTGTTTCCTGTCTTATTCATTTTAGCCATTCTGACTGGTGTAAGATGTATCTCACTGTGGTTTTTATTATACCCCTGTTGTCCAGTGACGTGGAGCGTTTCTTCATGTGTGTGTTGACCATTTGTAGGTCTTCTTTGGAGAAATGTCTGTTCATGTCTTCTGCCCATTTCCTGACTGGATTCTTTGTTTTTAGGGTGTTGAGTTTGATAACTTCTTTACAGATCTTGGATACTAGCCCTTTATCTGTTGTGTCATTTGCAGATATCTTCAGGCTGCCTTTTAGTTTTGTTGACTGTTGGCTTTGTGGTGCAAAAGCTTTTTATCTTGATGAAGTCCCAATACATCAATTTTGCTTTTATTTCCCTTGCCTTTGGAGATGTGTGTAGCAAGAAGTTGCGGCAGCCAAGGTCAAAGCGGTTTCTGCCTGTGTCTTCCTCTAGGATTTTGATGGATTCCCGTCGCACATTTAGGTCTTTCACCAATTTTCAGTGTATCTTTGTGTATGGTCTAGGAAAGTGGTCCAGTATCATTCTTCTGCATGTGGCTGTCCAATTTTCCCAACACTATTTGCTGAAGAGATTGTCTCTTTCCGTTGGCTATTCTTTTCTGCTTTGTTGAATATTAGTTGACTGTAGAGTTGAGGGTCCATTTCTGGTTTCTGTGTTCTGTTCCATTGATCTGTGTGTCTGTTTTTGTGCCAGTACCATACTGTCTTGGTGACTACAGCTTTGTAATACAGCTTGAAGCTCGGCATTGTGATGCCACCAGCTTGGTTTTCTTTTTCAACATTCCTCTGGCTATTTGGGATCTTTTCTGATTCCATACAAATTATAGGATTATTTGTTCCAGTTCTGTGAAAAAGATTGATAGTATTTTGATAGGGATTGCATTGAATGTGTAGATTGCTTTGGGTAGCATAGACATTTTAACAATATTTATTCTTCTAATCCATGAGCATGGAATGTTCTTCCATCTTTTTGCATCTTCCTCAATTTCTTTCATAAGTGTTCTGTAGTTTTTATAGCATAGATCCTTTCCCTCTTTGGTTAGGTGTACTCCTGGGCATCTTATGGTTTTTGGTGCAATTTTACATGGTATCAATTCCTTAATTTTTCTTTCTTATGTCTCATTGTTAGTGTATAGAAATACAACTGATTTATGTACATTGATTTTTGTATCCTGGTATCCTGCCATGTTCCTGAATTCCTCTATGAGTTCTCACAATTTTCAGGTGGAGTCTTTTGGGTTTTCCGCGTAAAGTGTCATGTCATCTGTGAAGAGTGAGAGTTTGACTTCTTTGCCAATTTGAGTGGCTAATAAATTTTTGTTGTTGTTGTCTGATTGCTGAGACTAGGACTTCTAGTACTATGTTGAACAACAGTGGTGAGAGTGGACATCCATGTCATGTTCCTAACCTTAGGAGAAAACTCTCAGTTTTTTCCCATTGTGAATGATACTCACTGTCAGTCTTTCATGTATGGCCTTTATGATATCGAGGTAATTCCCTCTATCCCTACATGGCAGAGAGTTTTAGTCAAGAAAGGGTACTGTATTTTGTCAAATGCTTTTTCTACAGGGCAGTGGAACCAGTTCCTTAAAATAGATCTGTCTTTTCCTCTCTTCCTCTCTCTTATTCACTGGTTCCATCTCCCTGGAGAATCCTGATTACCACATTGTGCAAGGTGGGAAGAAGGAGGATTTGGGAAGCACTTACTAGCAAGAGGCCAGAGCAAAAATAAAGCCCTAGGAAACTGTTTCAGGTACATTTATTTTGCTCTGGGCACCTTGAACCAATTCTGACTCAGCTAATTATTATTCAGGACTAGTACTTTATTAATTTTTTTATAAATTTATTTTATTTAAATTCAGTTAGTTAACACAGAGCTACCCTATGACCCAGCAACTGCACTACTAGGTATTTACCCAAAGCACGCAAACGGTGTGATCTGAAGGGACACCTACATTCCAGTGTTTATAACAGCAATGTCCACAATAGCCAAACTATGGAAAGAGCCCAGATATCCATTGACAGATGAGTGGATAAAGAAGCTGTGGTATACGCACGCACGCACGCACGCACGCACGCACTGGAATGTCACTCAGCCATCAAAAAGGATGAAATCTTACCATTTACATCCACGTAGATGGAACTGGAGGATGTTATGCTAAGAAATAGTATTTAGGAACACCTGGGTGGTTCAGTGATTGAGTATCTGCCTTTGGCTCAGGTGGTGGTCCCAGGGTCCTGGGATTGAGTCCCACATTGGGCTCCCCACAGAGAGCCTGCTTCTCCCTCTGCCTATGTCTCTGCCTCTCTCTGTGTGTTTCTCATGAATGAATAAATAAAACCTTTAAAAAAAAGGAATATATTTTGATGTGTCCAGTACCACTTTGGAAATCGTGGTGAAACTCTTCACTCCAGCTTTTATTCTGGGGTTCACCCCACTTCTGGGACCCCTTTCCCTAGCTCACACTTTGGGATAGTCCTGGAGGAGGGAGGATGACCAGTTCCCCAGGCCTGGGCTGTAGGGTAGAGTGTCACTGAGGTTTGCACCAAGGAATGGGGGGGGGGGGAGAAACATGGTCCTTCAGACTGACACACGGGTCACAGTCCAGTTCCCATGTATCCCTCGACTCCTCCCTAGCCCGTTTCCAGGTCCCTGTTCTTGGCCTTCTGTTGTCTCTGCTTTGACAGCCACAGTGTCCCTCAGCGTTCCCTGCCTCCACCTTGGAGGACCAGCCTCTGGGTCCCTTTTTTCCTTTCTTCCCAGGGCTTCCTAAGGGTAAGGTTGGTGTGTCTGGGACCAAGCTGCCAGGATCCCCAGAACTCCCGACTTGCTGAGGGAGGCCCTGAGATTCCTGCTGGCCCTTCTGCATGTGTGGGTGTATAGGGATGGGTTTGGAGTCTGCATTCAGATTTCAAAAAGTGCCGTCTCTATAAAGGGCAGGGGAGACTGGATGTGCATCTAATATTTTCTAACGCTTTAGTATGAAAATTTGCAAAAATATAGCAAAGTTGAAAGAATTTTCTAGTAAGCACCCATATCCACCATGTACACTCTACCATTAACATTCTACTAAACTTATTTTATGAAATTCCTATCCTTCCATCCATTTGTTAATCCTTCTTATTTTTTATGCATTTCATAGTAAATTGCAAATATCTGTACCTGTCTCCCTAGGTATTTCAGCAGAGGTTCGTCTCATTTTTCTTGATGTAAAGCTTACATACAATGAAACACACATATCTGAAGTTTGCATTTGCTGAATTTTGAGAAATGAATATATGCATGAATTTGCATCTCTCCTGTGATATAGATTACTGCATTCCAAAATTCCCCTGTTGAACCCTTTCTAGTCAAAACTCATGATCACCCCAACTATTCCTACTCCATAGAGGAGGCCTGCCTGTTCTAGAACTTAATGCAAATAGAATTCTACATTAGCGCTCTTCCGTGTAAGGCTTCCAAATGTTTTATACTTTGCATAATGCTTTTGCAGCTCTTGAGGTTCATCTACGCTGCTGTGGAGTGGCACATCTTTTTCCTTTTTATTGAAGAATAGTATTCCATTCTATTAATATATCGGCTTTTTAATCCATTTCATCATGGTAGACTCCAGGACTATTCCTAGTTTTTCCTGTTTTTTTTTTTTTTTTTCCATGAAGTTGCTGCAAAAATTTGTCTTTTTTTTTTTTTTTTTTTTGTAGGCGTATGACCTCATTCCTCTTGGATAAATACTTAAGATTGGAATTGCTGGATCACAGCAATCCTTAGTTTGGTGCAAAGCAGCCAAAAGATTTTCTGAGAGGTTGTGCCATTTTATACTCCCTCCTAAAAGTTCCACTTGTTTTACATCCTTGCCAACAGATTTTCACTTTTGCTTGTCACATGGGCGTTCCGTAGGATCTCAGTGTTGCTTGAATGAGCATTTCTTAATGACTAATAATGATCAATGTTTGTTTCATGTGCTAATGGCCAGTCATGTATCCTTCTTTTGTGTTTCTGTTCAAAACATTTGCCATTAAAAAAGAAAGCTAATTGTCTTCCCCCACCAACTTTTCCAAACATCTTTATTGCATGTGTTTTTTTAGAAAAATTACTGAGATATAAGTGACATAACAGCATTGTGTATGTCTCAGGTGTACCAGTTGATTTGATTCCTTTATATATTGCAATATGATTACCACCTAGTGTTAGCTAACATGTCTGTCATATCACATAATTATCATTTCTTTGCTCTAGTGAGAACTTTTAAGATCTAGTCTCTTTGCAACTTTGCAATATGTTTGATATTGAGTGTAATCATTATGCTGTACATTAGACCTCCAGAACATACTCATCTTCTAGTTGCAAGTTTGTACCCTTAAACATCTCCTCAATTTCCTTACCCCCCAGTACCCAGTAACCACCATTTTACTCTCTGTTTCTATCAGTTCAGCTATTTTAGATTCCACAGTAACTTCCCATTCAATTATCAGGGAGAGAGACAAACCACGAGAGACTCTTAACTCTAGGAAACACACTGAGGATTGCTGGAGGGGAGGTGGGCAGGGGGATGGGGTAACTGGATGATGGACATGAAGGAGGGCACGTGATGTGATGAGTACTGGGTGTTATATGCAACTGACGAATATTGAAAACTACATCTGAAACTAATGATACACTATATGTTGGCTAATTGAATTTAAATAAAGAAAAAAAGATTCCACAGATAAGTTATATGATGCAGTATTTGTCTTCCTCTGTCTGGCTTATCTCACTAAACATAATGCCCTCAAGATCCATCCATATTGTCACAGTGGCAGGATTTCCTTCTTTCTCATGGCTGAGTGATACTCCATTACACACACACACACACACACACACACACACACACACGTCTTCTTTATCCATTCATCATTAATGGACATGTAGTTGTTTCCATATTATGGCTATTGTAAATAATGCTGCAATCAAAATGGGAATGTAAATAAACCATGAGAGATTCGTAACTTTGGGAAACAAACAAAGGGTTGTGGAAAGGGTAGGTGGGTGTCAGGATGGGGAAACTGGGTGACGGGCACTGAGGAGGGCACTTGATGGGATGAGCACTGGGTGTTATAGTATATGTTGGCAAATCAAATTTAAATATGTAAAAAAAAAACAACAAAAAAAATGGGAATGCAGATACCTTTTTGACACTAATAATTGACAAAGGAGCCAAGAACGTTTAATGGAGAAAGGATAGTTTCTTCAACAAATGGTGTTGGGAAAATTGGATAATCACATGCAGAAAAATTTGGTTGGGCCTCTATCTTACAATACTCATAAAAATTAACTTGAAATGGATTAAAGACTTCTACATAAGACTTGATACTGTAAAACTATTAGAGGAAAACGGGGAAAAATCTCCTTGACATGGATTTTGGAAATGATTTTTTGGATATGACACCAAAAACAAAAGCAAAAATCAAGAAGCATAACTAAATCAAACTGAAAAACTTCTGCACAGCAAAAGAAACAACCAAATGAAAAGGTAACCTAGAAAATGGGAGAATATATTTGCAAATCTTATATCACCTAAGGGGTTAATATCCAAAGTACATAAGGAACTCCTATAACTCAGTAACAACAACAAAATCCTATTAAATGGACAAAGGAACTAAATAGTCAATTTTCTGAATAAGACATCCAGGTGGACAGCAAATTCATGAAAAGATGCTCAGCTAATCATCAGAAAATTGCAAGTTAAAAGCACAATGAGATATTACTCACTCATGTTAGAGTGATTATCATGACCACAAGAAATAACAAGTGTTGGTGAAGATGTGGAGAAAAGAGAATACTTGTGCACTGTTGGTGGGAAAGTAAATTGGTTCAACCACTATGGAAAGCAGTATGGTGGTTCCTAAAAAATTAAAAATAGAACTACTATATGATTTAGCAATCCCACTTCTGGATAAATATCCAAAGGAAGTGAAAAACATTTCATATATGTAGGATATATATATATATATATATATATATATATATATATATATATAAAACAGTCCAGATATATATATATAAAACATTTCATATATGTAGGATATATATATATATATATATATATATATATATATATATATATAACAGTCCTTTGTTAGATATGAGACTATTTACTGGAATATGGTTTGCCTATTACTTTTACTAGTGGCGTGTTTTGAGTCAGGGAGTTTTAAACTTTGATGAAGTCTAATTTATTAAATGCTTTAGCTTATAAGGTTATTGCTTTATGTGACTTCTATGAGAAAACTTAGCTCAAGGAAACATATTCAAGTCATGAAGACATTTTACTATGTTTACTTTCTGAAAGCTTTATAGCTTTAGCTTATAGAGTTAGTTTATGATTCACTTTGAATTAAATTTTTCTGTGTGTGTGAGGTAAGTGTTGAGATTCATTTTTTTTTGTATATGGATGTACATTTCATGAAAAGACTTTCCTTTGTTCACTGGATTACTTTGGTGACTTCTTATAAAATCAGATACTTTGCATAAGTGGGAGGCCTACTTTTGGGCTCTTTATTTTGTTCATTTGACCTACTTGTTGATCTTTTTTTTTTTTTTAAGATTTTATTTATTTATTCTTGAGAGACAGAGAGAGAGAGAGAGAGAGAGAGATAGAGAGAGGCAGAGACACAGGCAGAAAGAGAAGCAGGCTCCACGCAGGGAGCCCAATGTGGGACTCGATCCTGAGTTTCAGGGTCACGCCCTGGGCCCAAGGCAGGCGCTCAATCCCTGAGCCACCCAGGCGTCTCACTTGTTGATCTTTATGCAAGTCTTAATTACTATAGGTATATAGTCAGTCTTGAAACAAGATAGTATAAATTCTCCAAATTTATTCTTTTTCCAGATTATTTTGAATATTCTAGGTATTTCAGTTTTCATAAATATTTTGAAATTATAAACTTCTCCAAACTACTGGTGGGATTATAATTGGGATTATGCTAAATCTAGTAACAATTTGCTGTGCTGGACAATAATTGATATTTTAACTATCAAGGTTTCTAACCCATGAACATGGTATATGTCTTTATTTCTACTTACCTCTATTTATTATTAGATAATCTTTATTTTCCTTTAGCAATATTTTGTAATTTTGTGGGTAGGTGCTGTGCCATTTTTTTTGTATTAAAATTTTCCTTGAATATGTCATGAGGATTTTTTGGACACTATTTTAATGGAATTGTTTTTAATTTAATTTTTATTAGTTTGCTGCAACATATAAAAATACAATTAATTTTTATATCTTAATCTTCTACCCTGAAATTTTGGTAACTAAATTCTTAGTTGTGATAGTTGTTTTGTAGTCTCCTGGAGATTTTCAGTGTCAACAATGATGACTTCTGCTAATAGAAGTAGTTTTATCTATTTTCCCCCACCCCCATGTTCATTTTTTTTATCCTTGCCTTATTGTAGTGGCTGTAAGCTTCAATACTTTGATGAGGGTAAGTCATGAATGTGAGCATCCTTGCCTTGTTATTAATATTAGTGGGTAAGAAGCATTCAGTATTTCATTCTTAGGACTCTAGGTTTTTCAGAGATACCTTTTATCAGATTGAGCAGCTTCCTTTCTACTGCTGGTTTGCTGGAGGTGTTTATCATATCTGGTTGCTGAATTCAGTCAGGTGCTTTTTTTGCATCTAATGAAATGATCATGTTGTCTTCTCCTTATTTTGTTACTATGATGAATTGCATTGATTGATTTTTAGATTTTAAACCAACCTGACAATCCTCAAATAAATCCCACTTGGGTTTTATCCTTTTACATGTTATTGAATTTAGTTTGCTTATATCTTACTGAAGATTTTTACATTTATACTCAAATGTTCAAAAGGAATATTATTCTGTAATTTCAGTTTTTTGTAGTATCTTTGTCAATTTCTCTTTAGGATTATAGTAGTTTCACAAATTGAGTTGGGACATTTTCCTCTATTTTCTGAAAGAGTTTGTGTAAAATTGATGTTACTTCTTTAAATGCTGAATAGGATTTATGAATGAAGTCACTGGATATGGGGTTTTCTTTGTAGAGAAGCTCTTGACAATAAATTCAACTTCTTTAATAGATATAAGGCTATTCAGATTTTCTGAGATTTTTTTTCTTATGTGAATTTTGTTAAGCTGATATGTTCAAGGAATTTAGCAACTTTCTTTAGGTTAGGAAATTTGTTGGCATAAAGTAATTTGTTATATTCTAATATATTCTTTAAATTTCTATACCATCTATAATTATAACTCCTCTTTCATTTCTGATATTAGTAATTTGTATCTTTCTCTTATTCCCCTGATCAGTTAATATATTCTTAGATTGTCAAGATGGAGCCATAGGTTACATTTTAAAAAATACAATTCTTTAGCTATAAATTTCCCTCTAAGTACCGCTTTAGCTATATCACACAAAATTTGAAATACTATAATTTTTCTTTTTAAAATTTTATTTATTCATGAGAGACACAGAGAAAGAGCCAGAGACATAGGCAGAGGGAGAAGCAGGCTCTCTGTGGGGAGCCCAATGTGGGACTCGATCCTAGGACCCTGGTATCACAATCTGAGGCCAAAGGCAGACACTCAACCACTGAGCCACCTAGGCATCCTGAAATACTATATTTTCACTAGTATTTAGTTTATAATATTTTCTAATTTCTCTTGTGATTTCTTTTTTGACGCATGAATTATTTAGGCATGCATTCTTTAATTTCCAAACATTTGGGTTTTTTTCTTTTCTTATTGTTTTTATTGTAATTTATTCAATTGTGGTCCAAGAACATACTATGTATAATTTTAATCCATTTACATTTATTGAGACTTACTTTATGCCTAGTTTGTGGCTTATATTAGAACATACCTTGCCTACTTGAAGGAAACATGTATTTTTAAAGTCATTGGGTTTATATTAAATAAATATCAGGATGACTAATGTTATTCAGATCTTCTATATTTTTACTGATTTTTAAAATCCAGTTATTTTATCCATTTCTGAGACAGTTGTGTAAAATCTCCAAGTTTCATTGTGAGGATATCTCTCCTTCCTTTAGTTTTGTCGATTTTGCTTCTTATACTTCGAATGTTTTCTTAGACACATACACATGTATGATTGTTATGTCCTTATGATGAATTGACCCTGTTATCATTGTGAAATGTTCTTCTCTATCCCTGATAGTAATACCTAATATTCACTTTGAAGCTTTTTTTCTCTGAGATTAAAATAGCCATTCTATCATATTGATAGTGTTTTCATGACATACTTTTTTCCATGCATTTACTTTAATCCTGTCTGTGGTTTTTACATTTCACTAGTATGTAGTTAGGTCTTTTTAAAAATCTTGAAATCTTTTATTTAGTTGGAGTGTTTGGTTCATTGATAGTAAATGTAATTATTGTTATGATTTATTTTGGTCTGCCATGACTTTCTTTGTTTTCTGCTTCTCTTTTCCTATATTACTTTGGATTAATTGAATGTTTAGAATCCCTATTTATTTATTGATCTTAGAGCTTTACTTTCTTATGTTTTAAAATTATTGCTCTAGGGATTAGAATATAAATCCTTAATTTAATTTACAGTCTCCTTAGAGTTAATCTTCAAGGTCACATTTTCCTGGTTATTTATGTGTTGAGTCATTTGAGGTTGCATCCTGGACATTGTGAATGCTATGTTGTAGAGACTTTGAATTCTATTGTGTTTCTTAGAAAATAGGTTTTTAACAAGCAGTTAACTTGGTTAGACTTACAATGAAACTCTTGCGTCTTGGGAAGCCACACAAATCTCAGTCCACTCATTTTTTTTTCTTCACTAGACTGTTTACAGCCTGCCCCCATATAAGGATCTTTAGGGGTCAGCGAGACGTTTGGACAGAGCTCATGTGCCACATTTGAGGGTCCCTTTCTCTGGATTTCTCTGAAGAGGAGTTGTGGCTGAGAGAATTTAGGAGTTTTGCCTATAATCTCATGGATAGTGGCTGAACTTCCATAGCAACAATACACATTTAAAAATCCTAATGAAACTTTGTTTTTTATCATCCTAATGCTAAACATTTAATAGCTTAAGGAAAATGGAAGCATCTCTTTCAATCCACAGCACAATTGGCATCACATAGAAGCATATCATTTTATCCTTCACATCACTGATAATTTGGTCCAGAATCCTCTGCACTCTTTTGTGGCACCCTACCAAATCTGTATATATCATGACTTCTGAATTGGTTATATCCTATCATCTTCCTTGGAAGTTTTTTTTTTAATATTTTTATTTATTTATTTGATAGCACAAGCGGGGGTGGGGGATAGGTAGAGGGAGAAGGAGAAGCAGACTGCCTGCTGAGGAGCTCAACAAGGGACTCGATCCCAGGACCCTGAGATCATGCTGAGCCTAAGGCAGACACTTACCTGACTGGACCACCCAGGTGCCCCCTTGAAAGTTTTGTCTACATTTTCTGCTACACCTATGCTGCTGTTTGCCTACTGGCTTGGCTCTCAGAACAGGCAGTCCAGGGTATAAATGTGTTAAAACTATTGTGATCCTAGATCTTTTTAAAAATGCAGACTTTCTAGAGACTCAACTTTTAAGTCATTCTTGGGTTGTAGCAGTTTCTCGATGACATCCAGACTCATGTAGAATATACACAAACATCCAGTATTCAGGATGAGGTTGGTATACTTTCAGGCAATAGAACCTAGCTTTGTTCTGGTCAAAATAACAAATAATTACTGCCTTTCATGGTAAATGCAGATGAAGTCTGTGTGACTATTATTAACTTCAAGGTGGAGGTGGACCAGCACAGGATGGTGAAAACCACCCTCCTGATATTGAATGGATATTTTGGCTTTGCTTCCTGCCTTTGGCAGGTTCAATATCTGGCATTTAGCAAGAGTTTTTAAGCAAGACATTTCATTGTTAAACCATGTCAGTAGCCTTGATTATCAGGAAAGAGCACATGTGAATGCACAGAAATCTCATTTTACTTTCATGCTGGGAGAACTTGTGCTTCCCCAATACAGTCACAGCTGTGGGCGATCCATTGATTTTTAGCAAGAATTTACTGATATATTTTTTTTAATAACCCTTTCTTCTATGAGTGAATTTTCTGGCAGTTATACGCCAACAGATTAGTTTCCGTCTATTCAGTGGAAACACTTTAGGTCTGGGAGTCAGGCTGACTCTGATCTGTGGTCCTTGGGATTCTTAGGAAAGTAAATTAAACACTCTGAAACTTCGTCTTCTCATCTGTGAAATGGAAAGAGAATAGAGAACCAGAGGGAACGTAAGGGCTGCAGTTTTTACTTTCCAGCATGCTTTGCAGTTGTCTGTTATCATCATAACATCCCTTTTTTTAGAGAACAGCCTCCCACTCCACATGCACCCAGGACCCCTCCGCTCACTCTCTGAGCCAGCCACATGGACCAAATTCAGCTAGACTGGTGCTTGCTCTTGAGAGTGGCATTATGACCGAAGCCCAGCCATTCGGAATCTTCCCACGGAAGCAGCGGTGAAAGACTTTTCCCTTCATGAAAGACATGATGTAAAAAACAGGTCTGCATGTTGGTGGACATTTTCCAAAGCAACTGGTAAAGATTATGATCTGTTTGTTTTGTTTTGTTTTTAAGATTTTATTTATTTTGGGGAGAGAGAGAGAGGGAGCAGAGGGAAGGGCAGAGGGAGACAGAGAGGGAGAGAATCTCCAGCAAGCTCTGTGATGAGCATAGAGCCCAACACAGGGCTCAATCCCAGGACCTTGACATCATAACCTGAGCCGAAACTAAGAGTCAGACCAACCAACTGCACCATCCAGGCACTCCAGGCAAAGGTCTATGCCCACCCTGTCTCAGTAAAGAAACAAACAGATGTAAGAGGTGGGTGGAGAATACAGGGTCTAGACTACAGGGAGCAACTATAGTTCCTGAGAGCAAAATTCAAGGAATTAACACTCCGAGAGTCCTCCAAGTACAAAGTACTGAGCTGTGCTTGCTTCCTGTACTTTGTATTTTAGACTCTTTGCTTGCCTCACCCTAGATGGCCCTGCTGGTTACTGGCTGAGCTTGAGTTCTTTCAGGAACTCATATAGAAGTGCAAGCATCTGGGATCCCTGGGTGGCTCAGTGGTTTGGTGCCTGCCTTTGGCCCAGGGCATGATCCTGGAGTCCCGGGATCGAGTCCCACATTGGGCTCCTGCATGGAGCCTGCTTCTCCCTCTGCCTGTTTCTCTGCTTCTTTCTCTCTGTGTGTCTCTCATGAATAAATAAATAAAATCTTAAAAAAAAGAAGTGCAAGCAGCTTATGAGGAGGTGAACCCAGAAAACCCTTGCCAGAGAAGGGGAGTGAGCATAGAAAGGAAGGCAGCCAGTGATGGAGCCCCTCCCAACTGTGGTGCCTGGACTCACCTCCCTGTGGGACCTCTGGGAGACAGTGCAGAGTGAGTGTGCCTGGGGGCCTCTGAGCTTAGAGAAGCTGATGCTTTTATACACAGTTCCCCCTTCTTCACTGGTGGAGGGCTGCTCCAAGCTACATTACCTCCTGTACTTTTGGCTTGTCCTGTTTAGGGTGGAAAAAGACCCCCAGAAGAGTCACAAAGTCATAATGAGCTGCCTGCAGTGTGTGAAGGTGAATGAGAGGGGACACAGGCAGGTACCACCAGTACCACCATCACTGTGTCCTTCCAGTCTTCTGGGCTCTCCACTGTCTTGACCAGCTATGGAAACTGACATCCTGTTTTGCTTACGTGAGATCCTGTTGGGTTCCCAACATTTGCAGCCTACAGAGTCCTGACCAGTCAGAAACTCACAGTCATTGTCCTGGGAACCAGACCCTTTTTATCATCCTGTCCGAACAGCCCAGTGTGCTGGATGTTATGATCTCCCTCTTAACACATAAGATGAATCAGAGGCCCAGAGAGGATACCACTGTCACACACAGCCTGTCTTGTTTCCACAAGTCCCTCCCAAATACAGAAGTTAGATTGAAACCAGCTTTCATCCCATGCATATCAGCAGGAAACCATAATATAGGGACCAGGAGGAGAATCCCCATCAGCATCCAACAACACTGAATGTTTGATTTTGGAAGCAGCAGAGCATAGAAGAAAGAGCATGGGCTCCTGAGATGGAGAGGTCTGGGCTCAGATTCTGGCCTTGGTACTTCTGGCCATGTGCACTTAAACCCACCACAAAGCTTCTGCAAACCTCGGCTCTTTTGAAAAGAAGGTCTATAGTGTTCTTAAAGGTTTAGTGTGAAAATAAAGGGTCAGAGACCGTGCAGCTCCCAGAGCCATACCTGGCATCTGGCTGGCATTTTCAAATGCCATTTATGTCTTCTTGAAACCAGTGTGGCTGGGATTTTCCGGCATGACCTGGTGGGTTCTGGGAAGGTTGGGGTAGTCACCTGGAGGAACCTGGAGGGAAGAAGACCTGGTTCTCTTAGCTTTACCTGGACCCCTCACAGCACATCTGGCTGAGGGGTGGTCTGCCTTCACCATCAGACTCATACTCCTGCGAGGTTAGGACATTTCATACTCACTACCCATCCCATCAGTGCCAGGCTCAGTGCTCAGCACATGGTAAAGACCCAGTAAATGTCACCTAGAGAATGGACGAGAAAGAGAGAGCCTGTCCATGTGGAAGCTGGTTGTGTGATAAAGCATAAATCTGATCGTGTGGTTGCTGCCTCAGATGCCCAGCAGCTGCCCTACCACTCAGAACGAACACCGGTCTCTCCATGCCAGCCTGCAGGTCCCCACAATCTGGCTCATGGGTTTTTTTTTTGATGCCCTTCTCCACTCTTCCCTCTTCCTGCTCATTCCACTCAATCCTTCTCATCTTCTAACATGCTGAGCTTAACTCCGATTCAGAGTCTGTATGCTTACTGCCCCCTCAGGTTTGATTGCTCTCTCCTGGTCTCTGCAAGCCTCACTCATTCCATACAGATCTCTGCTTAAGTGTCCCTCCTCACCATCTGCTTAAGTGTCCCCTCCCCTTCCCTCTTCTGAAATATACCCTCCCCCCTTCCTCTGCTTAAGACCCTCCCTCAGGGTCTTCCCTGAACACCCATCCCACTTGACCACCCACCCCCAAGTGCTTCATATCCCCTACCTGTTGTAGTCCCCTTGCTTCAGAGCACCTGTTGCCACCCGGAATTCCATTATGTGTTTATTCATGAGTTCTCTTGGTTATTGGTCTCATGTACCAGAATATAGGCTTTGTGAGGACAGCAGTATTTCCTCATTGTTCACTGTTGTATCCCTAAACAGTATACATACAGATACCTACTACACAGTATATTCACAGATATATATATATGTACACATATATACAAAAAGCACATACATACTATGCAATGAACTAAGCAGGCACATAGAGATACACAGAGACACTAAGCAGTGTATGTGTGTATATATACTATATACCAATATATATATGCACACACATGTACATGCATATAAACACACACGCCCAGTAAGCAGTATATGTACATATGTGTGCATGTATGTATAGATACATATGCATATATATACACACACATAAAGTATATGTATATGTACACATATATAGATATATGCCCTATAAGCAGTATCTATATACTGCTTTTATATATATAGTATATACCTTATATAATATATAATATTAGTATATGTATTATGCCATATGATATACTAATAATATACTTTAATATACTTTATGCTATAATTGGTATAATTATGTATAATGTATAGTATTAAAACATATGATATACAGCAATATATATGGTATATAGATACACACGTTTATGTATATACATATATATGTATACCCATCAAGCAGCATACACACATACATACACATGTGCACATGCATATATACACACCCACCAAGCAGTGTGTATTTACCTATTCATGTGTGTGTATAAAGCTATACATATATGCTATGTTTCTGTATATGATACATATGTATGCATATATGAGTGAATGAGGAATTTGGCAGTTAACTAGTCAGCCAATGAAGCTGGCTGGCTATTTATCTGTCTCTGGGTTGGGGTCCTGAAGTGCACATCTGTCTCCCCTGCCACAGATTCATGTCTCACAATTGGCCCTCCAGCTATCTCGGTCCCTGGGTCTTCCTGCAGCCTTCCTCTCGGCCCTCCGCATGCACCCCTTGACCATTCAGTGGTGGGGCAAGTCCAAGCTTTCTTCTGTGCCGGCAGAGAGTGCAGGGTGAAGTGTTCCACTCTGAGTTAACTTTGTAGTCAATAGGGCATAATTATTTTCAAGGAAGGGAGAGGAACCTTTGGCAGAACCTTCTGAGCAGCTTGCTTCCAAAGTGTCTTTCTTAGATTGGCCATTGCGCCTGCAGCTTAAAGAGCTGCAGGGTTGAAGCAAAATAAACAGGAGTTAATTAAAATTCATGGACTAGCCAGAGGCAGTCTGCACACAAAATAGCAGAGAGTGGCACAGAGTTATATGATAATAACTCTTTATGTCCCTCGAAGGAAGATTCTGGATAAGGCTGAGCTGGACTTGCACAAATGATCATCCCAGACTCCACACAGCCTTACTATGCAGCGATGATCACTTCCATGCCCAAGCATGTTATTAGTTGTCTCATTCCACATTCCAGACTTTCATCTGCATGTAAATTTGTGGCATAAAAAAAGTATATTTGATTAATAGCAGACTAACCGATTGAGTGACCAGACTGTAATAAATCTGTTCTGGAAAGAAATGGAGATTAGATTTTCTATATATGTTTATAAGTTTGAATGTTTAGAAACATTTGACTTGGTGTTTTGTTTTTTTTTATTTAGTGTTTTAGGGTTTTTTTTTTTCCTTTTATCTTTTAAAGTGTTAGGTCTCCAAGATGATGGTAGTATTGTGGAACACACGGCAGGAATCAAACAGGAAATGTTGATGGCAACTGCTCTGTCCCGGCATCATTCTCGGTGCTTGTGATGGTGTGATGAACAAGTTGGACAAGGTCCCTGATGCCACAGAGACTAACACACAAACATTAAACAAACACAGTGACATAGTGATGATAATTGCTCTGCAGAATATGTACAGAGCAGCAATCTGGGAGGATAAGACTGATTTTCTTGGAGGAGAAGGCTTAGGGAAGGTCTGAGAAGGAGATATTTAAGCTAAGATCCTATTGCTGAGAGGAAGACAGACTATGTGACGATCTGGGGAAAAAAGAGCATCATGGACAAAAGGGACACCAGATGCAAAGGTCCTGTGGCAGGGACAGTTAGCAGTGTAACAGCAGATGTGTGTTAGATGCTCAGCTAGCACCATGTCTGCTGCAGTGGGGGCTTGGAATACGTGGTTGGTGTCTTTAGGGAAATGCAAAAGTTTTTCAGTTTATGGCCCCAGGCTTAGAGAGATGCAGCTCCAGAGTCTGGCAGAGCTGAATTGGAATTCTGGCTCAAGCAGGTGACTCTGGGCAAGTCGCCTAACTTCCTGTGCCTGTGAGCTGTTCCTCTTACGTAAGAATTGTTTTAGAATCCTTAAACATGATGCTTTTACTAGAAGCCTTTATTGTTTGCACAGACATCTTTTATAGAAGATAGAATCCATTTCTCTTTAATGAAATATTTATTCATTTCATATTAATTAGGTTGTGCTTGGCTTGAGGCATACTTTGGAGGAATTTGCTGGCTCCTAGGGATTGCTTTATTAAGAGCTAAATATCACAGAAAATGCAGGCTCACTCGTGAACGACTTTCAGGCATCAACCAGAGCAAATGACCCATTACTGACCAATCTGATAGACCTCACTGATCTCCTGCATTTCCGGGTGTCCTCCCATAGTGATGTCTCATTCTGTCCTCGGGATGAGCATTCTCAGGCTTTCTCACACTTATGGAGTGGTTCTAACTTGCTTCACCCAAAAGGACACATTTCCAGCATCAGGGGCCTCAGAAGCACCACAGCTGGTCCTGTGGCACTTGTTCCCTTGACCTTTTTTGGCATTTCCTGACCCATTGGGCTCCCCTGTGACTCAGGGAATAGGAGGGATCAGTGTATATGTAAACAGTGGCATTAATTCTTTTTTATAGAACACAGGATTAGCTTTTGGAACTGCCTCCAAAGCTTTCCTCTACTCTTGCTGTCAGAAAGAACTCCCTTCATCCCCAAACCCCAGTTTTTCGAATTGCTTGTTTATTCTGTCTTTTATTCATTCAGTCACAATTATACACCTAGATCCACTTAATAAGTAAAGATTACTTATTTATTTGACAGCGAGAGAGAGTGTGAGAGAGAGAGAGAAAGCAAGCAGGGGGAGTGGCAGAGGGGAGAAGGAGAAGCAGACTCCCCGCTGAGCAAGGAGCCTGATGTGGGACTCGATCCCAGGACCCTGAGATCATGACCTGAGGTGAAAGCAGATCCTTCATCGATTGAGCCTCCCAGGAGCCCTGCCCTTTCTTTCACCTACATCCACTTTGAAAACCCTCCCCTAGCACCTTCAAAGACACATCCAGAGTAATGTTTGACCACATATCCGGACACCGTGTCCCAGCCTAGCTGATACATAGAATTACCTGTCGTGACAATTATGAAATTGTTCCTGGAATCTTTCTTTCTTGGGGGTACTTCTACACATCCCTACGACGTTCTCTGTTCTTACCTTCATAACACATATGAAGGATGATCATAATCGCAGTAGTAAATCATGTGGAACGCGCTTAACCATGCAACCTTCATGACCACCCATTAAGATAAGGGCACTCCTATCCACATTTCAGATGAGCAAGTTGGGAAAGCTGCTAACACATGCTAATGTGCACCAATGCATGTTCATTTCTTTACACTCCCAGGGGGGCTATGGTGATGCACTTCCTTCTCTCTCTGCCCTACACCTCTATTCTCATGAAATCAACTCTTGATGACTGAGAAATAGTCTCTTCCAGAATGTCTTTCCCTAATCCCATAACCTGGTTAGGATTCCTTTTCTGGGTCCCTTAGACTCATGTGCTCACTTCCCTCCGTAGCACTGCCTTTTTCTAAATAATTATCCATTCATTCCTTCAGCCAGCCACACCCTATCAATAAGATGCCTGCCACATGCCAGGCACCATTCTGGTTCCTGAGGATGGAGCCGGGAACAAAAGAGGAAGAAATCTCTATCATCATTGAGTTTACGTTACAGAGGGGAGACCCACAATGGATAAACAGATAAACCAAGAAGCATGTTCAGTGACAGGAGCTCGTCAGGTGGTAGAGGAAATGCGGATGGAGGAGGGGATTGCTCTCTCACTTGGAGAGGTCAGGATTGCTGACCTGATAAGATGACTCATGAGCAGAGCCTGGAGGAGGTGAGGGCCCAAGACTGGGACACGTGGGGAAGGTTATGGGTAATGCAGGAAAAGCAGAGAGGCCAGAGTGGGAAGTGAGCAGAGAGGCCAGATGTGCATGGAGGGGAAGTAGGGCCAGGCCATGAGGGCCCCGTGGCTAATGGTGAACAGCTCTGGCTTTTATTCTTGAATATTGTCTGCTTATCCCATTTAACTCAAGTTCGTGTTTTGGCAGTGCCATGTCTTCTTAACTAATGTGGCAGCAGGCCCATGGCAGGCACTTAATAACTGTTTCCTGAGTAAAATATTCATCCAGATGTGTATTTTTTTTGAGGCTGACTTTTGATTACTCCAATGAGGCCACCATTGGTCAGAGGCCACATGGGCCTTTGGTGCTTTGAAAAGTGACTGCATAGTTTGTGTATCAGATGAGAATGTTTTCAGCAGCAAGAAATGGAAAGTCTGTTTATGGTGGTTTAAACCATAGACATAAACCAATAAAGAGGGGTTATTTTTCTCACATAACAAGAGATCTGAAAGTAGGTGACTCCATGATAACAGATTCAGCATCTCTGAAACGCCTTTGGCCTCATGGTTACAAGGGGCTGCTGCAGCCCCAGACATTACATATGTGTTCCAGATAGAAAGGACAAGAAAAATGGTGAAGGGGAGAAATTGGGGCCATCTGTAGCTATTCCCTGTTATCCAGAAAGCAAGACTTCCTAGAAGCTTCCAGCAGACTAATATCTTATTGGCCAGAACTGTGGCATCCGCTGGCTGCAAGTGAGTATTTAATGGATCACGCTGCCTCCTTGAAGAAAATTGTCATCCCATTGTAGAGGAAGGAGGGGGAGGATGCATATTATGTAGTTCAGAGTCATTGTCTGCTGAAGCCAGTCTTCCTGTCGCAGAGGATATTTGAACAATGGCATCCAGCATGATCGCTCTTTTTAGTGAACCTATTTCATCCTGATTTTTTTTTCTTGCTTGTCTCCACATTGGTTGTTTCCCAGAATCTCACTCCTGCAAGCATAACCAGTGTGCTTTAATGCACACTGTGATGGTATATTCACTCAACAGCCTTTGCTAATAAGTTCACGGGTAGCTGGGGCAGGTGAGCAGCAGAGCGATGAGCTGAGTCCATTCGGCGGTGGGGGGAGGTTCCAGGGGGGCTCATGGAAGGACCAGTGCCAGCCTTAGCTCCTGCCTAGCTCTGGGTTCCCAGCTAGGCTCTGACCTCTGATTCTGGGGTCCCCTGAATCCCAGAGGCTGGCTTGCCTGAGCTATCAGGTGGAGGTTAGAGTGCTGACTGTCAAGGTCATTGAAGATGCAGTGGACAGGGACTTTCCTGGAGCCCAGCAAAGGGATTCTCAATCAGCCTGCACATCAGACTTTCCGGGGAAGCTTTTAAAAACCAAAAAATCCCGGGGCCTCCGAAGACCTCTGGCTGTGCTGCAGAACCCAAATCTCCAGCACTCTGAATGTGACGTGGGGCTGGAGACCCCCGGACGCCGGGGCTGTGGAGGCTTTCAAAATGCATTGGCTCTATCATAAATAAATAATAATAATTAAAAAAAAGGGATCCCTGGGTGGCGCAGCGGTTTGGCGCCTGCCTTTGGCCCAGGGCGCAATCCTGGAGACCCGGGATCGAATCCCACATCGGGCTCCCGGTGCATGGAGCCTGCTTCTCCCTCTGCCTGTGTCTCTGCCTCTCTCTCTCTCACTGTGTGCCTATCATAAAAAAAAAAAAAAAGACAAAATGCATTGGCTCCCTTCTCAACTCCTACATGGAGATGTCTGCTTGACATGTGCCTTCCTTCTCGCAAGTCACCTGAAATCCACGCTAGCTATAATTTATTTATCTGTCCCAGTAAATTGTGATTCATAATGATAACATCAGTTCCTAATTGAATTAGAATAATGAATGTTAATTGGGTGTTTGCCTTTTGGCAGCTTGGGCGGCTTTGGCCAAAATGCTCACACTCTGCCTCTTTAACTGTGGCATTTCTCATGGAAATCTGTGCTGTGCTGTGAAGGAGCTTGGTACCACTGGGGACCCGACTCTTCTCTTTTGAAGTTGGAGATTCCCAGGACCTGGGCGGCCAATCTGCTGGAGGAGAGTACTTACTTGGCACCTGCCAGGAGCTCCTGAAGTTTCAGCAGATTCCCTCCATCACAATGTTGCCATGGGATTTGGAGCTGGGAGGAACCGAAGCCCCTCCTCTTATACTGTCAATAGGGTGGCACTAAGGATGCTGACCTGCTTGCAGCCACACAGGGCATGGTGGACATGTTGTAAATGAAATCCAGGTCCTTTCTGGACTCTACCTCAGGCCTGGGGATCAGTGTCAGGGAGGCCTTGTGATCAGGAGGTGGTGATGCCTGCAGGGAGTGAGGCCAGGGGAGGCCTGCAAGAGGGTATTCTAAGCAGAGGGAACAGAGTATGCTCCTGCCAGGCATCCGGGGCTAAGGTGACAAATTCATGTGTCTGAGCCCCTGAAAATTTGGGGTTTGATAGGGAACCAGGCAGTATGGCTCCTGCCTTCATGATACTTGGGTTCTGACCATTAGACAATAAACAGGGATTTATAATCCAGTGCATGAAGAAGTGCAAAATTCATAATCCAGCATGTGAAGCAGCACAGGATTCATAATCCAGTGTGTGAAGCAGCTTGATAAAAATAGGGCTCTGGGAGCCCATTGGCAAGGGTCTAAATATCGACTTAAAGAATAAAGGGAAGCTTCCTAAAGAAAGCAATGAATGGCCACAGAGTTAGTGGGTGAGGGGGTGGGGAAGGAGGCAAGAAGTGTAGAAGGTGGTATGGTGTATTCGTGTGTGTGTGCATGTGTGTTTGTATATGTGCATCGTGTGTGTGTGCTCTCTGATGTGTGCATATGCGTGTGTGTGGTGTGTGTGTGTGGTGTGTGTGCACAGACACATGCGTGTCAGAGGTAACATAGGCAAGGAGGGCTTGGAATGCCAAGATACAAACCTTGAATGAAGGGTCCCATTTTCTGAGTCTCATTTTTCTGAACTAGGCGAAGGGACACCTGCCGAGACCATAGCAGAGGTGGGACCATCCAGTTAGGAAGCTCTCACCATGAAATGCTCCTGTATGAAATGTCAAGCATTAAACTCTAACCAGCAGACATTGCTCTGCTCACAGAGACTCAGATGGAGAGAACACAGGCCATGGGATTGGGCTAGAATGTGGGGTCCTGGGAGGCATGGATGTTGGGAGCTGAGCGCACTCAATGCCTCCTCCTCCTCCAGGGCTTGGGGTTGGATTCCAGGCATGTCTGTCCATCTCCCACCAGCCCATGTTTACGGGGTGCCTGGGTGGCCCACACGTTGGGCTGGGTTCCATGGAGAGCTGACTGTACTAGACCTGGGAGGGTCCATCCTCACCCCCAAGTGCGGGAGAGTAAGGATCACAGGGGCCCTTGGCCAAGCCGCTCAGCCACAGGTAGATGGCCATGAGGAACATGGACTGCCTGTTTGGCCTCCTTGGATTGCCATAACTAAGAATCACAGGGGGGGGTGGCTTAGAACAGAAGTTTATGTCCCAGCTCTGAAGGCTTGAGGGAGGATCCATGTGTGTGCCTCTCTCCTGGGGGGGTTGCGAGCGATCCTCAGTGTTCCTCAGTCTGTAGACGTGTCATCTCTCCTAGCTCTCCCTGCATGGTCACATCACCCTCTCCTCTATGACTTCTCACTTCTTTTCTCTTATTATGAAGACACTGGTTGGATTTTGAGCCCACTGTCATCCAGAGACATCTCATCTAAAGATTCTTGATTATATCTACAAAGGTCCTTTATCCTGATAAGGTCATGTTCCCAGGCTCTGGGGGTTAGGAAATGGACACCTCTTGTTGAGAGAACAGCTGCTCAACCAGGAACAAAGCCTGCCTACCCTTCCCCTTCTCTCTGGTTTTGTTTATTCCGTTCCCTGTGCCTCAGCCACCTGCCCGAGAGAAAACCTGGGGGTTGCTTCCAAGTGTCCCTACTTCCATGGTTCTGCAATGTAAGGGGCACCAGCCAACCACCCTAGCAGCAAACATTGCCCGGACCAGCTCAGACCCCTCCCCACAGCACCCCTGCCCTTCCTTTAGGTGAATCCTCTACGATGATTATGATGAAGGTCTGGTTATCATAGTAATAGCTGCCATTTGCGGAAGGCCTCTGTCCCAGGAACATTATATGTGCATAATGTTATGGAAGTGAAGAAGACTAGCCTCCGTGCGGCACCATAGCACACCTTCAGAGGCATCCCCTCTGAGGCCCACACAACAGGAAGAACATATCACTCCAGTTTTACTGATGAGCAGACAGGCTCAGAGAGGGTGGATGACTTACCCATGGTCACACAGCCAAGACCTGGATTATAAGCCCTGGTCAGAATGTCTCTGGAGCCCAGACTTTCTGCATGTCTTTGCTCTCCCAGCAGACATTCACCTCTACCCAGGGCATTAGACTTACCTTACGTCTCTGTTTCAGCCTCCATCTCCCGGTCAGGTTGATTCAGTTGTTGCTATGAACCTTGCTTGGCCAATGAGGAAGGGAGGCCAGACATAGGTGAGTGGGTCCCACTCTTGGTCAGCAGGAGGACCAAGAGCAGAGCCCAGCTCTCCTGGCCCTAGGTCCAGCCTCCTGAGTTCTGTGTTCTTGAGAAACATGGAGAACCTCTAAGATGCCTTAAAAAAATAGATCCAAGCCCTCAGTTTACCCAGGATGGAGTCAAGGTGCAGCCACACTCATTTCATCAGTGTCGAGCTGCCAAGGCCCCATCCCTTAACACACACACCCCTTATTTGCTTGTGAAACCAAACTTTCAAGCTGCCCCCAACATCCTGTGCCAACTGCCCTTCCCTGCTTTGCCCTGCTAAGTCACACTGCTGAGCTCCATCCAAATCCCCAGCTCTCTTTGAAAGCTGGAATTCTAATTGCACTTTGAAGAGCCTTTTGCAGTCCCTCCCGTCCCTGTCTCTGAGCTGCATCGAGTGCCACACTCCCCCCACCCAGGAGGTGAGAGCCACCTCTTGGCACCTTTGCCTGCTATAACGAGGAGGGTCATGGAGGTCTTTAACCACCGGGCCACAGAACTGGGCCTTTGCACGGATGTGAACTAGTCACAGCCTGTGCTTCTGTAGCTGATGCGCTCAGCTGGACTTCAGGGCTCCCAGCCTCTGCTGAACATCTCTTCTGAGAAGTCACAAGAGAAGTAAGAGGGATGGGAAACCCTCCCCACCGTGTGTCTGCCTGCAGGTGTGGGTCTCAGGGACTTGGGTCCAGGCTTCTGGAAGTCTCTGCTGGGATGCCACGAGGCCAGGGTCCCCTGGCTGCTTTTGTACAACACATCTTTGCCTCCAGGTGTTTTAAATTTTCAAGTTCACTGGAAAGGAAGTTCCATGGGCCTTCAGTCTCATCCCAGTGATTTTACTGCCTGCAAGAACATCGTTCTGGAGGGTGCATGAAATGTGCTAGTTAAGACCTTAAGATTCAGGATGTTTATCACCCCCTGATATACCAGGCACTTCTGCTTCCTCGGTCTCATGTAATCATTGTAGATCCCCACCCCCATCCCCCAGCCCTGCCGCCTCCAGTGGTCCAGGGTGGGCCTGGCTGACTCAGTTCAGACAGAGCCAGAGACCGGGGCTCGGGAGGCAGAACCGGAGCCTTTCCCCATTGTTTTGTATCTGCCTCCATCACATTCATGGTGTGTCGGAGCTAAAAGGAGTCCGGTTTCCAGCAGAGGAACCACGTGGCACGCCGGGGAAAACCTGAGCTCCTGAGCCGGGTGCCTAGGCCCGTGGTCTCATCCCTGGCTCCCGCCTCGAGTGCACTGTCCTCAGGGAGGAAGCCTGTTGATGGAAAGTGCCTGCTGGGGAGGCAGGGTATAGGTTTGAGTCCAGAGACGTGAGGAGGGTCTACACCTTCCTGGGCCTCTCTCCCTTTATCTGACAAGCGAGGATCATAATAATAGCTAGCTGTACTGGGCTGAATAGTGTCACCCAAAATTCATGTCCTCCTGGAACCTCCAAATGGAGCTTATTTGGAATAGGTCTTTGCAGACATAATTCATTAGGATGGACTCTGAATCCAATGCTGGTGTTCTTAAGAAGGAGATGAAATTTGGGCACAGATGCAGACACACAGAAGAGAGAAGGCCACAAGACGGCAAAGGCCGGATGGAAGCCCATGGATGTCAGAGATGCCCAGGGGTGCTGGCTGCCACCAGAAGCCAGAAGAGGCAAGGAAGGACCCTGCCCTACAGCCTCAGGGGAGAGCTGCTGACACTTTGACTTTGCACCTCCAGCTTCTAGAACTGAGAGACAACAGGTGTCTGTTGTAAGCCACCCAGTGTGTGGTTCTGTGTCAGGGAGACCCAGGGAGTAAGGCCTGTACCTCATCCAGTGTTCGGGAGGACTGGCTAATGCAGCCCTCCTTAGGGGTTCCCCCTGCACCACACTCCTTGCTGCGTGTCCTCAGGCCGCAGGTGCTCCTCTGTACCCCTCCGTTTCCCTGAAAGTCTCTTCTTTTCCCATCGTTCCATTCTTGTGCTGGCGCTCTGGCACTAACTCCTCCAGGGAACCCTCCGTGATACCCTCCTCCCAACTACCGCTGCTGCCCGGGCAAGAAGGTCACTCCAAAGTCACGCTGTCTGGGTTTGACTCTCCGTCCTGACACTTGGGGTCTTGTGGGACGCTGGGAGCAGTAATGAGTGCACTCAGGGCCACCACGTCCTCATGCTCGAGGGAAGATGAGGCTTTATTCGAGAGGCCCTTGAGCGGACTGTCAGGCAGAGCATTTGCTCAGCACTGGCCTGCAGGAAAGTGCCCGGGACCCAGGAGCTGTCATTGCGTCACGTTCCCACCCCTGCTCTGCCAGCCCTGAGATTGGGGATCCTCGGGAGCCACTTCCCGGACTTACCCTGAGGAACAGGCAAGGGGGCTGGGGTATAGGCGCTGCTCCTGCCGGCCTTGACTCTCTGGCATCGCCGGTCTGTTGCCTGGGCAGCGAGAGTCCTTGAGCAGAGAGGAGAGCAGGGCTGGTGGACAGAGGTGTGTGCGGAGGTGGGGAGGGCCAGGGGACCCCGTGGGCACCGTCACCACAGATCTCAGGACTGCGGACATCAGTGAGTTTGTTTTCCTCCTGGTCTGTGCGCTCCTTGAGGGCAGGGCTGCTCCTTCTGTCTCCTTCCCCAGCACTTCGCACACAGCCGGTGCTTCACATAAATATTTGATAAACAGGTGCATCTGGTCACACTCCTCCATTTTACAGATGCAGACAGGTTGTGGCCTAGCCAGAGCTGCTCCGCTAGCAAGTTCTCAGAACAGAGGCTTAAACCCAGGGGTAGATGTGCAAGGAGGAGCTGACTTCTTTATTATTATTATGGTTATTATTATGATTATTATTTGTAATTGTTGGCCTGAATGTTCTCCACTTTGGCTGTTGCTCAGGTATGCATCGTGCAGAAGCGAGACACAAAGAAAATGTACGCAATGAAGTACATGAACAAGCAGAAATGCATCGAGAGGGACGAGGTTCGGAACGTCTTCCGGGAACTGCAGATCATGCAGGGGCTGGAGCACCCTTTCTTGGTCAACCTGTGGTGAGTGACTGCATGCCGGGCCCCATGGCTCTCTCACTGCAAAGAGCCACGTGTAAATCTCACTCTGCTGAGAGGAAGCTTCTCCCTGGTAGAGAGAGAGGAATGAAATTTTCTCTTTTGGATATTTTGTAGAGTTATGTTCCCCGATGGATATTTTGTGGAGGGCATTCTCTCATGAAATCTAGAAGCATCTGCTCACTTTTAATTTTAATTATATTCTCTTACCTGATGAATCACAGTTGAAAATAGATTTTGAAGAGAAGGTTTTCGTATTTCTGAGAAAAACGTGTGGAATGTTGTAACAGCTGCCCAAATAGAAGGGACTTAAGCTTTTTATTTTTTATTTTTTTTTAACTTTAGCTTTTTAAAACGTACCACCCATAGTGTTGATGGTAAGAATGCCTCAGGATGGCTGCCCAGGATAGATATGCTAAATTCCAGGTTCTGAATCTGGCACACATGTCGTGCCATGATCCAGGTTCTAGAAGTTTCTCTCCATTCCATCCCTGGCTGTCATCTCTTCTTCAAATTGTCGTGATTATGATTTAGCTGTAAGTTTTTCATAGATATAATGTGTCAGAACAAAAAGTTACTTTTTATTCTTAGTTGATTGAGAGCTTTATCACAAATGAATATTTGATTTTATCAAAACTCTGTCTATTGGGATGGTATTTTCTCCCTTCTATCAATATGGTTTATTATATTGATTAATTTTTGGATGTTAATACAAACTAGTATGCCTAGTATATTTTCTAATTTTTATTAAAATCTGGTAATATTGTGTTAAGTATTTTTTATGTTTGTATTCATGAGGAATGTTGTTGTATAGTTTTTTTTGTACATTTTACTGTAGTGTCTTTGCCTGGCTTTTATATCAGAGTAATATTGGTCTCACAGAATAAATTTATAAGCTGTCCAAAAAACAACAAAAAAAAAAAAGCCACCTGCTGATGGTTCCCTGCCCCTGTGCATTTGCAGAGACATCTCCTCATCTTGAAACTTCCACCTGCATCCCCACCCCCTGCCCCCTCCTCTAAAGAAATCCCACACATTCCTTTTATCCAGCTTAGTAGGCATTTGGAGCAGGAGCCTTCCATCACCCACAGGCCAGCTGAGTGCCCCTCACTGTCTCCACCTACTCTGGGCTTGACCCACCCAGCACAGCCTTTCTTGCGGTGATCCCGAACCCAAATCATTGGCTTACTTATCTGGCCTTATCAAGGAATCGCTTGCTCCTTGAAGGCAGTAGGGACTGTCTGGTTCTTCATTTCTGGGAGTCTCAGACACAGTCTCAGACATGTCAGAGGAGGTACTTGCTCAGTGTTCTTGGAGCTGGATTTTCTTGAAGGGGACAGAACAGGCTGTTCCAGAAACAGATTCTGGCTGTTTCATTCTGTACCTCAGTTGAGCATCATAAGTGACCCCTGATGGGAAAGTCTAGTCTGGTTCGTGTTCTGTTATGCTACCACCCATTACTTCCTTTGCTCTCTACACTCAGAGGCTCTCCGAACACGGGTGATAGAACAAGGGAACATCAGTTGTCCTGCTTGGGAAAACCACAGTATGCCTGGAAACACTGCACACCTGGGCGGTGTCCTGGGGACAGGCCTAACTGTAGGTGACATGCAAGAGCTTGAGTAACAAGTACAAGTTCTCCATATCTCCAGGCAGCGATGCACACACTCAAGTTGTTTGTGGGAAATAAACCCTTCCAGGGGACTCCTTAGCATGGACCAAGGGGTCTGGATGCAAGCCCAGACATGTGATGTGTTGAAGGAGGGGGTTATGTTGGAGCGGCCCCTCTGAAGGCACCACTTTCCCATGCTCTGTTTATGGGCTCCAATACGCGAGTTAGTGTCACACACTCATGATTACACAACTGTGTGGGGTAAAGGAGGGAGCTCTCTGCAGTTGTGGGCACCCTGGCATTGCATTTCCATCCATTGTGAGCTAGAGAGGGTGAACAGCTGCTGGATTTTATAGACACATCTCGAACCATCACCCATTAATGGCAATAATAATGCCCTGGCTGGGACGCCTGGGTGGCTCAGTCAGTTAAGCGTTCGACTCTTGATTTTGGCTCAGGTCATGATCTCAGGGTCATAAGATTGAGCCCTACCTTGGGCTCTGCACTGGGTGTGGAGCCTGCTTTAGATTCTCTCTCTCCTCCTCTGCTTCTCCCCACTCTCCCTCTAAAAAAAATAATGTAATTAATGCTCTGACTTACCACCAGCACTGTTAGGAGAATCAGCTGAGGGGGAGAGATATGAAGGTATGTTTTCTGTAAGTGAGGCTATAGCCTCCTCTAAGAGCTTATATGTACATGCGTCTGTGAATATGTGATAGTAGACAGATGGGCAGTGAAATGCCCTTCAGCCCGTTGTCTGGACTGAGCACTTCACACGCTATTTTTGGCTCAGAATTTATACAGCTATTGGGCAGAAACTTAAACTTGCTTCTGCACAAAGGAGAATCTCCTGGGTTTTATAGCTAAGGGGTCTAGAATTCCTGCTGGCTTTGGTCTCTCTGTGTCTCTCTGGCTTTCCCCTGTATTAACCTTGTTTTCAGAGCTGTGGCTCGTGCTGACCACTGCTTGCTCCGACTTCTCCTGCTAGCCGAACGGTCCCAGCAGAGGACGAAGGGCATGGGGGGCTGCACCTGGCTCGGTTTGTGCCCATTTCGAACGCTGTGGGGGAAGGGGAGGGGGTGGCCCCCACCTGAGTCTCTGGAAGCCAGAATGAGGAAGGAGATGGAGACCTGCGGAGGGAGACTGGAAACCATAGTGTGCCTGCCAGGTGCTCAGAGCCTGCCACCTGTGCTTCCCGTCCGCGTGCTGCAGCCTCGCTAACAACCCTGCAAGGTGAGGGCTGTGGGCTCCCTTTCTCAGAGAGGGAAAGCAGGGCTCAAAGCTGCTCATTGCCTGCCTGAATCACTTGAACTGTGATTCAAACTCAAGACCATCCCACTGTGCCCTGAGCTTTTCAGTTTTGTAGGAAAATGACCTCTAACATTTACTGATAAGTATCCCTAACTTCTCAGGTCCCCCAACAGCCTTGTTGGTTTCCTGCTGCCATCTGAATATTATTGTCCCCAATATACAGATTGGGTAATGGAGTCATACTGTGAGTAAGTGGAGGAGATGGGACTGAAGTCAGGCTGTCTGGGTCAGCCTCTCCCCCACATCTGCCCTGCAAAGGCCTGGCCCCTGGCCCCTGCACCCTGCAGGGAGACCCCCCTGCTAGGCCTCTGTTTGGCTGCCTCTCTGGCCTCTGCTGGAAGGGAGCATGGAATTGTTTGATGGGTTCATAAGGACACCATCACTTTGCATTAATTATATGTCAACTTTTCATCTCATTACAAGGAGGGTGAATTATTGCGGCCTCGGAAATCCTCACCGTGCCCCTTCTTGTTCTGCTCTTTTGCTGACATGCTCCATAACTGGCAAGGCAAAGGCTGGGCATTGATGATTTGCACGGCAGTTGTGCCTCTGAGGAACGAATGATGTATGCTCCCAAGCACGTGATGATCCAAGTTGTTGTCAAGAGCAATATTTTCACCTATTCTGTGGTGCCGCTGCTTTGCTCTCTAGGGTGGAAGATACTCCAGGCAAAGGGAAACTGGAATGAGAAATCACACCCGGAGAAGGGTGAGGGTGAGGGTAGTGCATTAGCTGGAGCCCTGGAGAGGTGGGAGGGGAGAGGGGGGCAAGGGAGAGGTGGGGAGGGGAGGGGAGAGGAGGGCAGGAGTAGCAGGGAGGAGAGAGGAGGGGAGGGGGCAGGAGAGAGATGAGGAGGGAGAGGGGGGCAGGAGAGAGGTGGGGAGGGGAGAAGGGACAGGAGAGAGGTGATGGGGACTGTTTCAGCACTGGGGCTGAGTCTGACCTCCTGGGTTCTCATGGCAGCCCTGCTTCTCATGCTGGCGAGGCTGTAAGGGACTGAACTGTGTACCTCCACCCCCCCCCCCAATTTTTGAATCGATGCCCTGTCTTCCAGTGTGACTCTATCTGGAGATAGCCTTCGGGTGATCATTAAGGTGACATGCGGTCATTAGGGTGGGGCCCCAACACAATAGTCTGTGGCTGTGAACATGAAGAGCGTCTCTCTGCCAGGTGGGGACACAGCAAGAAGATGGCCATATGCAAGCTGGGAGGAAGGCTCTCACCAGCACCTGGCCATGTCCACACATTGCTTGGGGGCTCCCATCCCCAGAGCTGTGAAGAAATGACCTTCTGTGGTTGAAGCCTGCCAGGTCACAGAATATAGAGGCCCTGAGAGTGAATTGATTCTCTTCTCTGTGTCTTGGTTTCCTTCTTTATAAAATGAGAAAAGAAGGATGACTATGCCATTGGGGGGCTGGAAGGACCAGAGTGGGGACTACTCAGCAGGTGCCCACAGGGTCTCAGGTGAGAGGCAGCCACTGGTTCGAGGATCAGGGGTGGTGGTCCTCTTAGCACTACACTCAGATGAGCCTCCACTACGTGGACAACCCACTCAGTCCCTCTTTCTCATTTTCAAAACCCATTTCCACTTACCAGATTGCCTACATTTACTAGACTAGCTGTTATAATGTGTTTCATTTAAAATTTCTCAGTCACTTCCCCTGCCCATTTGACTACTCAGGTCACTGTGGGGTAAATACCTGGCAGGAGGGGATGAGGAAAGACAACCTGTAATCATTTTAGACAGCTCTCATAGCGAAGGTGTGTTTCTAGAACCTTCCTGGAGTAGCGATGCACTGAATCAGGACACAGATCTCTCCACACCACTCTGAGCTGAGACAGAACCACTTCAATTGGAGGCTAACACTGTTTTAAGTGCTGAGACTTTGACCAAAGCAAACTGTGTAAGGTGTTTAAATGTGGAGCTGCTCTGACTGAAGCAAGGGGGACAGGAAGGCATTTGCGGAGGGGGGGAGGACAGAGACTAGCATCCCCGCCCCCTCCACTCCCTGGAATCTGTGATGAAGGATAAAAGCCCTTTATAATCCCTAGTTCCTGAGCAACCTCATTTCCATAAAAATAATCATCTCTGGCCTTGACTATTGCTAGAGCCTCCTACCTGGCATTTCAATGTTCGGCCACAGCTGTCCATCACCACTCTGCCCTCCCAGGGTGTCCTACTCATTTCAGGCTGCCATCACAGACTCTGATAGATGAAGCAGTGTACACAACGAGATGCAGTTCTCACAGCTCTGGAGGCTAGAAGTGATGGTCAGGATGCCAGCATGGTAGGGTCTGGTGAGGACCTTCTTCCTGGCGTGCTGGTCTTCTTGCTGGGTCCTCTTGATGGGGCTATGGGGGAGAAAGAGCTCTCTCTCTCTCCTTCCTTCTTAAAAGGGCACTAATCTTATCATGAGGGCTCCACCTGATAACCTACTTCTCACCCAGAGGTTCCATCTCCAAATACCATAACACTAGGGACTGAGGTTTCAACATACCACCTTTGGTGGGGGAAAACACAAATATTTAGGCCATAGCACAGGGCAAATCTTCCCAAAGGGCAAACCCGAGGTCACCATTTCTCTGTGTAGACCCCAACGATGGTGTACCCAAACCCACAGACTTAACGCCTCTCCATGACCAGGCGTCTGACACTATGCCAGCCTCTCCTGCTGACACCACCCTCTGCTACCATCTTGTTCCACTTTTGTTGCAGCCAAACCAACCCACTGGTTGTAGACACCTGTAATTCATCTTGCTGGTTTCATTTCTCTGGGCCTTTGCAAATGCTGTTTCTCCTGCCCGGAACACTGTGAGAACTTCTGCTTACCCTCCCCAAAAGGTCCATTCATTAAATAAGTATGTACTGGGGAATGGGCCACATCTTATTCATCTCTGCATTCCCAGAATCTGATGTTCAGAAAGTTCGTGCATCCATTGCCAAGGGCTGACATGCGATATGGCAAGCATGGTGCCAGCATCGGTGACAGAACAATGAGAAAGAGTCACTCTCTTGTCTTCACAGAGCTTGTAGGTGAGAGAGGACAGACGTTAAGCCAACAGTCAACGTGCTCCCCTGCTGTCTTCCTTACATCTTGAGAAGCCAGTGTCCTTTGGGGTCCTGGGATAACTTAAAAAATATAGATTCTTAATGTCCCCCATGTCCTGGGGGTCAGGCGATATCCTGGTCCATCCTGGACACACAGATGTTAAATGCTCATGGAGTTTTCCTAGTAAGTAACTTCTTAAGGCCCCATCACCATGGAAACTGCCTTAAGAAAGGGGGCATGAGGTGATGCCGTCTTATCCAGGATCCTTTTCACAAACTTCACTATTCTAGATTTGTTAACATCACTTGTAACTTCAGCTTGGGCTTTCAAGATGACAGGTTTCCCAAATGTTATTTTTAAGTGCCATACATTTGTGATTCCTAAGGGGACAGGGTTGGGGTCGTTCCTGTGGATTACAGGAAGACCCAGGCTGTGTTCTGACGTCCAGAGGATGGGCACTGGATTATGGAAAGGGCTGGGTGAGGAGACAGAGGTCATGCTGTACAAACATAGGGTGCACGGAGGGTGGAGCTGGGCCCGGGGCATGGGCCCTGGTGTATCAGACAATCACTGTGGGTAGATGGAGGATCCTGTAATCAATCAGGAAAGACATGAGATTTGCCTAAGGTCACATGGAAGAGCAGATGGACCTTGCACCTGCCAGCGGTCTTTGGGGTACCCTGCTCTCCCCACCATCTGACCCAATATGACACCTTCTTGTGCCCATTTCTCTAACTGCTCCTCATATTTACCATGTGTTTTTCTGTAACTAGGAGTGTCCTTGGTCTGTGGGGAGTTATAAAATTCATCCCGCACTTCTTCAATGCCTGATGATATCAGTAACACCACTCTTTATGGATCACCTGCAGTGCGTGGCTCTTTTCCTATCATATCTTGATTGATCCTCAGAAACATCTTTTGGGATGGATGTTACTATCCCTAGTTTCCAGTTGGAGAAACCGAGGACCAGGGGGCTAAATAATTTGTGCAAAGCTACATAGCTGGCAGGAGGAAGCTTTGGGATTGGAAGCAATAATAGCAGTAAAGAAATCCTTAGCAACCTGTGTCGCAGTGGAAAGAGAGCAAGTCCTGAATTGTAGAGTTAGCTGATTTCCATGTCAGGGTATGTATGCTCTGGACAGATGTTTGTGTCTTCTTCAAATTCAGATGTTGAAGCCTAACCCCCAATGGGATGATATCAGGAGATGAGGCCTTTGGGAGATAATGAGGTCATGGGGGTGGGGCTCTCATGAATGGGATTGGTGCCTTTATAGCAGAGGAGCCACAGAGCTCCTTTCCCCATCTGCCATGTGAGGATGTCATAAAAAGAGTCATCTATGGACCAGAAAACTGATGCTTGCCAGACACCAAATCTGTCTGTGGCTTGAACTTCTTGGCTCCAGGACTGTGATAAAGAAATTTCTGCTGTTTATAAGTCCCTCCCTCATCTATGGGATTCTATTGTAGCTGACCCAATGGACTAAGACGTAGTTGATTCAATCTGACAGCATGATGTCAACCAGCTTGCATAATTTCTGAAAATTTAGCACTTCTCATGAGCCCCATATAAGCCAGCTTCAGCACAACCTTGAGAGTCCCAGATCTAGCAACAAAGCCTTTTCTGTCTCTAAATCCAACCTCTGTGAGCCAGGACCAGAGTAGGGGGTGTGTAAGCCTCCCAGACTTGACCATGAGCCAGTGATGAGCTCTGCTTACAAGGAAAGAGATACTTCAAGAGGAATGGGAAGAGGATGTGGTGCCTGTACACTGAACAAGAAATTGGAAAATGGGAAAAGGTCCTTCCCTTCCTGGGATGGTGTTCTTGGAAGCCCTCAGTTTCCTCATCTACAGAATGGGAGCAGTAGCTCCCTCCCTTCTGTGCTTTTGTGAAGGCCAAAGCTAATGAGATCCAGTGGATGGAAGCCCTGTGGAAATGATCATTTGCTGGGGAGCCATACCTTACTATACTTCCTTCTGATAAAAACTGAAATATGGCTAATGACCTGTAAATTCTTTGAGCAGTTTATATGCGTAAAACTGCTGGTGGGAGGCGGAGAGCCTAGTTATACCTGTGAGGACCACAGACAAAGCTGGTGGATGCTCAACGACCTGGCAATTTTGTGTTAAGCTCACGTCCCTAAGAGACACAAACATTGCATTGGAATGTAATACATTTTAATGGGGAGTACTTACCTGCTGTAGTGAGCTTAATTAAATTGGAAGTTGCAGCGCCCTTGTTCCTCAAGTTTTTAGAAATCACATGGCAGCCTCCCTGATATTCTTCTGCCAGCCAGGCACCCACCCCCACCCACCCCTCGTCCCCACCCCCACCCAGATCTCCGCTCTGGGCTTCCCTCTGCTGGGATAACCTCCTCTGGACACCTGCAGGCACATCCCTTCCCTTCCCTCAGGTCTTTTTTTTTTTTTAATAAATTAATTTTTATTGGTGTTCAATTTACCAACATACAGAATAACACCCAGTGCTCATCCCGTCAAGTGCCCCCCTCAGTGCCTGTCACCCACTCACCCCCACCCCCCGCCCTCCTCCCCTTCCACCACCCCTAGTTCGTTTCCCAGAGTTAGGAGTCTTTATGTTCTGTCTCCCTTTCTGGTATTTCCCACACATTTCTTCTCCCTTCCCTTATATTCCCTTTCACTATTATTCATATTCCCCAAATGAATGAGAACATACACTGTTTGTCCTTCTCCGATTGACTTACTTCACTCAGCATAATACCCTCCAGTTCCATCCACGTTGAAGCAAATGGTGGGTATTTGTCTTTTCTAATGGCTGAGTAATATCCCATTGTATACATAGACCACATCTTCTTTATCCTCAAGTCTTGATCAAATGTGACCTCCTACTTGAGTCTCCAACCACCCAATTCAAAACCCCTGCCCCGGCTGTCCCTAGTCCACTAGCTCTCTTCCTTGCTTTATTTGCTAGGGCATATTTCACCTTACAACACACGATCCCTATTATGTATTTATCTTGCTTATTTTCTGTGTCTGCCTCACACACGTGAAGGAGGCTGGCTCCACACACCAGGGGCGGGGACTCCAGCCGGCATTTTTCACCGCTCTGTTCCCAGTGCCCACACATGTGTCTTGGCATCCAGTAGATGTTCAGTTCATACTTGTTGAGTGGATGACCTGAATGAGTAAATGTCCCCCAGAAATTATATACAGAGAGCGATATGTGGCCAGCCCCCTTGGTTTTTCCCTCACGCTGACCCACTGTCACCTGGAAATCAAAACCAAAGGTGAACCCGCTAGGCCTTGCTTGAAACCCAATAGAAATTATTTTGCTAATCTGTGCTTTGGCTGAACAAGTGGTGATTTTCTGATCCAGAGTAAGTTTGTGAAACTAAGGAAGGAAAGTGACCTTTTCTATTCTGATGGCTAACGGTGGTGCGGATTCTGATAGCTAACATTTATGAAGCACCTGCTGGGTACCTGGCATTGTGCTAAGTGCTTCGCGTGAATTATTCACTTTTCACCAGGGCCCTGTCTGGCAGGCACTCTGCTGCTCCATTTTGCATAGGCCACTAAGGCAGAGGGAGGCTCAGTGGCCTGTAAATGAATGGGCTGTACATTGGACTAACATTATGTGTGTGCTCTGCCCCCTGGTGCCACATGCCACACTGCCTTTGGGGTCATGAGTTCATTCCCTCAGCACATGTTTATGATGCACCTGTTCCATGCCAGCCACTGTCCTGGGTGCTGACAATAACGTGCAGAGCGAGATAGACATGGCCTCACCTCCATGGAACATCCCCCTTTCCCAGTCGAGGTAGGGAGACAGGCAAAAATCAAATAATTATACAAGTGTGTATAATTGAAGATTCTGGCAAGTTCTGAGAGGGAAGCTCAGCAAACTCTGGGACTGAGAAGTCAGGGGGAACTTGCCATCCCATTGTGGCATCAGGGACACCCCCGAAGAAGCGACGCCTTTTGGGTGTCATGGCACTGAAGGCTCATGGCAGCTCCCCATGGCAGGTAATGTTACAGATGCAGCAGCTGAGTGGTTCATTGTGCAGAGCCCATCATTAGTAGGGGCTGGAGCTGGGATTCATGCCCTGCTTATCTGACTCCAGAGCCTACACTTTCTAGAACATGGCACAGCCATCATTTTTCTAGCTGATGCCATAAAATTACTTAACATTGTGATGGAATTTCAGAGGGAAAACAGACCTGCTGTTGGAATCTTACCCACTAACTGGAAATTTGATGCTGTCCTCCAGGCTACTATTTTCTCAGCCATGGATTGAAAGCCTTCGACTCTGCCCACTGGTTTTCCCTTGGTTTCCACAGAGCCCTGGGGAGTCCAGGAAGTTCCTTAGGGGTCACTGGGGATGATGGGGTTGAATGTGTAGGTGCCAGGCCTCCGTCCTACTGCTTTCTACATTCCCTACTCGTATGTGTTAGTATTTTTTTTAATATCTTATTTATTTATTCATGAGAGATACAGAGAGAGGCAGAGACACAGGTAGAGAGAGAAGCAGGCTCCATGCAGGGAGCCCGACGTGGGACTCAATCCAGGACTTCAGGATCACACCCTGAGCCAAAGGCAGACACTAAACCACTCACACTGAGCCACCCAGGGGTCCCTAGTGTTTTACCTTTGGTTTCATTTAAGGAAGGGATTTTTTTCTGCTTACCCATTTGACAGCCAGGAGCCTAGATTGTATCTCCTGCTTTGTGAGGCTGAGATTTGACAATGCACAGACTGCTGTGAATTGAGGACTGGGCCCAAGCACAGCTAGCTTTGATAAGCAGAAAGGCATGACCCAGACTATGTGATCAAATTAAAAAAAAAAGAATAGGTTTAATGAAAATAAACCCCAATTTATAAAATCCAAGGTGGCACATTAATGGTTAGAGTGTTGTGTCCCACACCCATGCTAAGGGCCGTGCCCCAGACCAGTGGCAGACACCACAAGAGACAGGAAGGCACCACTGTGCAAGCTTCCCACTTGACCAGCAGCTTCCCGGTGCCCAAGAAGTCAAGAAGTATGTCCAGCTAGTGGAGAACAGAAAACATATTGCAGTAAATGTCTACTCTCAGGAAAGCATGCTCACTGATAAATGGCCCCTGGTGCTTCTGCTGGGAGAACACTTACAGCAGCGACAGTAAATGACAATATCAGTTTAAAAGCCACATTGCCCATAAAGGGCAGGGATTTACAAGGTCTTACATCCAAAATGGTCCATTTTCTTAGAACACCCATCACCAGGAACCCCAAGTGATGCTTCCTGCTGTTGAATCCCCAGCCAGACCTCTACTCTGCACACATCCTGTCTGGGGACCATCCTGTCTTCACATTCCCCTACAACATGGCAGCCTGGTCCCAGGGCCCTGGAAGGTCAAGGTCGAGCACCTCACCTTCGTAGCTGAGCACTCCACCTTCCTGATTGACCCTGTTCCCCACCCTTACATCTCCTACCTGGTTGCCCCTGAAGAAGCTATGCCCACAGCCGCTGCCCTTTCCAAGGCTCTGGCTATGCCTCCTTGGGTCACAGGTATGTGGAGGTTGGAGGATCCCTTCCCAGGACTCTGTGGGCCTCTGTGCTTCCTGACCTCCTCAGTGCTGTTGGACCTTGCTCTCTGCTTGTGTTACTTCACCTCTACAAGACTGCACCTCATTCACCCTGCCTGCCTCCTAAGCCCCTTCCCTCTAATAGATCATGGGCCTTTGTCCCATGCAAAGGAGAAAGGATGAGTGCAGTGATTCGTTTGGTCTGTGGGTGATGCGACAGGGCAGTGGAGGATGGAGTTATCTCCCTAGGGAGATCGGTATTTTGACCCCTGTCCATGTGACAGCTGTGCAAGAAGGGATTTCAGGAAGTCTGCTGACTCCAAAGTCAAATGTATTTGCTGGATTGTTGGCACACTGGACTGCAAACTTACAAAGGCTGCCACATTCAGAAAGCCTCATCCTTCAGAGCCATCCCCGCTGAGCACCTCCCCCCAGAAGCAGAAATCCTGCCTGCAGCATGGGGCTTGTGTTCTTGGGGCCCCGCAGTTCTTCCATCTGGGCATCTTGAAAGAGGGTCTACAGCTTGTTCGTTCATGAGAGGCAGTCCCAGACCATCAGCTTCATGTAGCTCCGGGCTTTCTCCACCATGCTGCCCTCTTTTATTTATAAGGCGTGGTGCCTTCCTGTCTCTGATGTTAGCATGTTGCATGTTGGCTCATTTCTTCATAGACTTTTTTCAGAATGCTTAAAGGACTCAAAACAGTATTAAGCTTATGTAGCCACTTGATAATATGTTGGTTATGTTGAATTGGATGTTTGCACCAAATCCATGGCTTAGGGCATGGTAGATTCTCAAGAGGTGGTAGAGAAAAGAGGGAAGAAAGTGTGGGAGGAAGAGAGAAGCTTCCTGTCCTCCCTCGTGGGTCTTTGAGGGCAGGGACCATGCCTTCTCCTGTCTTCATTCGTAGCTCCTAGCACAGTACCACACACTGCACGCATGATAAATCACCCCCTGCAACATGCTGAGTTTAATATGCAACATATGTGCCAGAGCAATAGAACAATGCACTTAAATGCTTTTTGCTCTCAGAAATCCTTCTCAGCTTTTGTTTTTAATTATTTTCTCCACCATTCATTACAGAATTGCATTTTTTTTGATTGGCAGGACATGCACTTTTGATTTGCCACGATGTTCTGCAAGATAGGTCTGAGGCCATTTGCTCACACTAAAGAGGGAAATGGAGCGTTTATAAAACATATTTCTACTAGATTATGTTACTTCAGCCCTTCAGCTGCTGTCTCCCTTCCCCCACGTCCTCCTTCCTATGCCAACAACCTGGTATTGCTCAGGCTCATTTCAACCAGTAAAACAGTTGGTCAAGTGACCCTGCAAAATGATTATCCACTTTCTAGATGACAATTGATTCTGTGAGGTCATGGAGAAGGAAGCTGGAGAGGCCTTGCTGTCCCTCATGGTCACATGCACACCACCTTTGTACCTGAGCACCCCACCTTCATAGCTAAGCACTCCACCTTCGTAGCTGAGCACCCCACCTTCCTAGCTGAGTATCCCACCTTCACAGCTGAGCACACCACTTTCATAGCTGAGCACACTGCCTTCCTAGCTGAGCACTCCACCTAGTAGCTGAGGACCCCATCTTCCTAGCTGAGCACCCCACCTTCGTAGCTGAGCACACCACTTTCATAGCTGAGCACACCGCCTTCCTAGCTGAGCACTCCACCTTCGTAGCTGAGCACTCCACTTTCATGGCTAAGCGCTCCACCTTCGTAGCTGAGCACCCCACCTTCCTAGCTGAGCACTCCACTTTCGTAGATGACCACACCACCTTCCTAGCTGAGCACCCCACCTTTGTAACTGAGCACTCCACCTTTGTATCTGCATGTTACAGATTTAAAATTTTTATATCAACTCGGTTTCTTATGTAAGTGAATATGATCTTAAAACCTTGGTATTATCCCCTCTAAGTAAAAAAATAGTTTCCATTGTCTTAAATAGAAGGCAACCCTAAGAATATATACCAAGAAACTTATACAGTGCCTTAAATTCTAGCTAAGTATTGTTGTCTGCTGAGGTTGTGAACTTGAGACCAGGTCTTTCATTGTTCAAAATGGAGTTGGATGGGTAGTGGGAGAGTGTTGAAGACAGGCCAGCATCAAAGTAAGACTTTCTCCTTGTTAAAATTAGGATGAAAGTGCAGTAGGAATGGGACCTACCCATTCCTACCAACTCCAACAAGAGTCGTCTTCTTGTTCTGCATTCGATGGCCTTCAGTGCCATGACAAAGGCACCAGGATACTGTCATTGGAAGCACCTGATATACAACAGCCCACAACCCCAGGGACACTGACACTAAGAGCCTGCATGGGCTGGGTGCCACCCTGCAAGGGTCTTACTCTTTCTTTTCCCCCCATCCCTCTCTGTTCTTTCTTTCCTTCCTTTCCCACCCTATAGTTTTATTTTTAAAATTACTTAAAGCCACTGACAGACATTTTTAAAAACTCAACACAAGATAAATTCTTAGTGAGAAAACACAAAAAAGAACTCATGTGGGGAATGTAGGGACTGAAAGCATAGCTGGGACTTAGTCCAAGTGCAGATAAGCATGCTGCTCCACTGCACGGGGTCAGGGTGAGGAGCAGCATTACTCTTGATCACAATTGTCTGTGACACCCATGGTAATGGTGGGGGCCAAGGCAGATGTGCTTTCCCCTTCCCCCCTTCTAACCTCTTGGGAAGCAGCAGGCACCCAGTCTGTTAGGACCTCATTTGGTTTCTTCCCATGAACAAGTAGGCTTGAGAAGTGAGTCTTACCCTCAGGTTCTTGGTCCCAAGAGCCATGCCGGGTCAGGACTTACAAATTCAGATGCTTGCAGGTGCAGATAGGTGAGATGAATGAAGGAATTGGGTGGAAGGGGCATTAGGGAGTGGTGGGGGAGTGTGTCAAGCAGAAAGCTTATTGAGCCTTGTTGCATTACCACCCTGTGGGAATAATACAGGGTGGAGCTGGTAGGGGGTGCCCAGCTCCATAGATCACCTGCTGTCTGGGATTGACCCTTGTCTTCACTGGTCTTCCTCTTGGTCTCACTGAGCTATGAGGCACAGAGATAGGTAGACTGACCAGTGGTTTTCAGGCTGAACCCTATGGACCCCTTTGGTTGCTGGAGGGAGAGGGAGAATGTGCAGGGGAAAGATTCCTGTGTTGCTGTCCTTTCTCTCTTTCTCTAACTGCCCTGTATCCTTTTCTTCAGAGCATTCATCACCATCATTAATTATCCTGTTTATTTATCTGCTCCATTGTCTATTTCCTCCTTCAAAATGAATGCATTGTTTCTCAGCCACTAGAACTTGGTCATGAAGAATTTATTCCGGAAATGTCTGTAGAATGAATGAATGATTGATTGAAGAGTGAACAGATTCTACTTTTCCAATGGTTAGTTACATCTCTTAATGATTTCCCTTGTTTGATTGCATCAATAACATTTGTCCTTTCATTCCTAGTTTCCGTTTTTTTTTAATCTTTGGAATTGATTTTTAATTTTATCAGATGCCCTTTGAAGAATTATTAAGATGCTCAGATGTTTGGTTTTCTTGACCTAGAAGTATGGTTAACTGTAGTATTAAATTTACCACAGTGTGTCGTCCCACCTGGGGTAAGTCCCGCCGTGTTGTGTTCATGGTAGAACATGTGTTGTTGTTTCCCAGAAAATAAGAGTGACAATAATAGCAATATCTAAAATACACTGCACTCTTGCTGTGTGTCAGTTTGTCTTTCAGGTGGTTGACATGTGCTATTCTGTGTTACCCTAAGCACCTCTCAGGGTGGACTATTCCTACTTTCCAGAGTGGGAACCTCACAAAATGTAGGCATAATGAGGGCATGGTGCCCTGCAATGGCAACCTCAAAGTTAGCTAGTGTGATGATTACAAAACTTTGTGTCTCTGATTACTTAAAATATTAATTCCTAGAAGTCAAAAGGTGTTTGGAATATACTGCAAAATTGCATTTTAGAATGTGACCAATTGTTAAGCAATCTGTGGGAATGGCCTCTTTCACTTCCTTCTCTGGGGCAAATTGGATGATAGGTTCTAATTGTTTTAGTACACATTGTCTTTGATTACCAATAAGACTGATCTTTTTAAGAAGATTATTGATTATTTCTTTTTTAAAAAAATTTATTTATTTGAGAGAGAGAGCACTTGAGGATGTGGCAGTCAGGGGGGCAGAGGGAGAGGGAGAGAGAGAATCCCAAGCAGATTCCACACTCAGCACAGAGCCCGACATGGGGCTTGATCCCACAACCCTGAGATTATGACCTGAGCCTAAATCAAGAGTTGAATGCTTAACAGACTGAGCCACCCAGGTGCCCCTCAGTAAAGGCTCTCTGTATGAATATTTGAGTTGGGGCCTGCAGGATAAGTAGAAGAAAGCATTGAACTTCACCTTGTGGGGGAATGATCAGTTTGGCAGGAGTAAGGGGTCAGAATGAGCCCCACACTCCTACCCCAACATGATCAGCACCATGGTCCACATTTCATCCTGATAGTCAGGGGATGGTGACATTGTACTCCATCCTAAAGAAGAGGCAGGATTTCAGGAGCAGGAAAGAGGAAGCAGGTAGCCCTAGGCAGAGAGACAATGTGAGCACAGGTGCAAGAGTTTGGCCTTCACAGCATCTGTACACACCATGTCCTCACGTGGCCTTTAGGTGGAGTGGGTTGTGTGGGAGACACAATGGCAGATCTTGGTGTCAGGCTGGTTTGACATTCCTGCTGTGCACAGTGTTGATACAGAGGTAGTTAATCCTGCTTTCCTTCCTAATTATGCACTTTTGTATGAGGTGCAGTGAGAGGGAAAATCAGCCTAAACCACTCTTGACAATTTCCATTTTGTCCACACCCTCGAGGTCTGTACTGGGAGTAATGAGATCTCTCATGAACCATGATCTAGTCAGGTTTTGTGTCTGGATGTTAATCTTGAAAGAGTCTTGGGCCTATGGAGATCCTTTATGGGGCAGTAGAATTCAATTTGGTGGAGTGGGCTGCCTTTCTCTACCCCAGGCCCAGCTAAAGTCAGGGGCATGCAATGAGTGTCATTTTATTTAAGGATGCAAGGTGGTTGTTTGTACAGAAAGAGTCCTAGTGAGGCAGGTCTGTGTACATCAACACTGTGCAGAAAGTAGAAAGCCTAATAAGGTGTAGACAGGAGCAGTACTATGGGGATCTATTTTAATGAATATATTAAGTGTTTGTCATTAGCATATCTTTGTTGCTATGTGACCATGCACCTTGAATATTTGAAAACCAATTACTAGTCTATGTGGTTTTGTGAACTGGTGCTTCCAATCCTGCTTACATTATACATTAACTCCACCTCCAATCTTGTTTATGGTATAAATCAGCTCTTCAAATGCTCCATTTTGCCTCTCTGAATTACTGCATGTTCTAAATTAGTGGAGCCTGCTATAATAAGATTTTATTCCACTCCTTTAAATTAAATTTTCTCCTCACTTATCTTTGGTTTTCCAACCTGACTAGGCTTTACAATGTTATTAAGTTAGTTAACATCACGTGGTGTGCCACAAGTGCTGGACTCCTTGAAGCCAAGCTCCGACATCTGGTGATTTTAGACAGTTGTCCAGGTGTATGCCTGTGCTGTTCCAATTCCCTGAATTCCTCCTACACCTGTACACTTGGTGAGCTCCTTTTTGTATCACAAAGCACTGCCCACTGCTCTTCTGTGAAGACTTCCCTGACTCCACCTGAGAATGATGCCTTTTTTGAAGTTAGTGCTTGGAAAAATATTTGCTTTTTTTTTGAGGAGCTGGAATGCTTCCTTATTTCGATAATGGAAATTGTGTGTCTGGCTGTGTCATCCTCTCCTCTCTGATTGAAAGGAAGCTCAGAGCTAAACCACTTTGGAGAGGCCACGTGGCATTATGAGAGTAGAGAAACCTAGACAGGCAGGGCTGAACTTGAGTCCCAGGTCACTGGCTACAGGATGGTCTGTTGAGACTCAGTGTATCATCTGTAAAATGGAACTAATGTCTAGGTCTTAGATTTTAAACGTATGTTTTTAAATGATGCAATGCTTGAGCTCTTGACACAATAAACAACATTCATTCTTCAATGTTTGTGTTCATTATCTGCTTTGTTTTGGTCTGCATTCCTCTGATCTGCTTTTTAAAATTGTCTTGCTTTCTACCTGGCATTAAAAATTCCTTGGTCCTAAATCTTTCTATTTTTATCATTCTGCTTTCTATATTTATACTGTAAGCTACCTAACCTCACCTGTGAAACTGGCCGAGATACACTGAAATAAGCTATTCTATTTTTAAAGTGCTTGCAGTTGTCCCACGCAATTTGTGAAGGAGTCATGGTGCCCTGGTCCTCCCACACTGCTCTTCTCCTCCAGCGTTGAAGCAGTGATGAAGCAGTCCACAGGGATGCTGAGCCAGATGGGCGAGTGCTACTTTATTAATATATTGGCAGAACCTCCACACCTCATTGCATGATTCTGCCAAAAGCAGGTTTGCAAAGTTTGTCTCCGACTTGAGGCCAAAAACAGAGACTTCTTCCTCTTGCTCATCTAGATCCAGGGATTTATAAACTCAGATGTAGCTGCAAAAATAAGAAGAGTCATGGTGAGCAGCCCCTGAATATACTTACCCAGACAGCACCTCTGAACACCAGATCATTGAGGTGGCTTTACCACCTATGGATGCTGCGACCCCGGTCAGTGGGGTTTCAACTGACAAGAGTCTAGGCATCAGTGAGTTGAAAGGTGATTCTTTTTTTATTAAATTCAATTAGCCAATATAAAGTACATACTTAGTTTCAGGTGTAGTGTGCAATGATTTGTCAGTTGCTTATGACACCCAGTGCTCATCACATCATGCGTCCTTCTTCATGCTCATCACCCAGTTACCCCATCCCCCAACCCACCACCCCTCCAGCAACCTTCAGTTTGATTTCCAGAGTTAAGTGTCTTCATGGTTTGTTTCCTTCTCTGATATTTTACCATTCAGTTTTCCATCCCTTCCCTATGGTCCCCTGCACTATTTCCTATATTCTGCATATGAGTGAAAACATATGATAATTGTCTTTCTCCAATTGACTTGTTTCATCTGGTATAATACTGTCCAGTTCCATCCACATCAATGTAAATGGTAATTCATCCCTTCTGATGGCTGAGTAATGTTCAGTTGTGTGTATTGAAAGGTGATTCTAAGGTGAAGCCAAGATTGAAACTACTGAGCTGCTGAGCTCCTCAGCACCAGATGGTGCATATTGAATGGGTGCGGGCAGCAGAGGCCAGATCCTTCTCTGGGACTCTGTGGATAGAAGAATAACCAACATGAAGAGACACACAGGCTCACTTTTTTGAGACTCAGCAGATTAATGTTAGAGTCTGACCAGTTGGATGGGCCTCTCCTCTCTCTCTCCTCCCCTTTGGGGAGATGTAAGTTAGTGGAGAGGAGAGAGACCAACAGTGTTCTTAGTGGTATTCTGGAGTGAGAAGGGCATGAGCTTCCTGCTATCGAAAAAGTGTCTGAGTTTGCAGTGAGCATTCTTGCACCCCACCTAGCCTTGGGAAAGCTCAATCCTGTGGGTTTCTATTGAAGAAGCTGTCAGCCCAGCATCTTGCTTTAGGAAAAGTTACATGTGCTGCTCAGTGATTGGGGTGCTAACTTTGCCCTCTCGGTTAATTGTACCCTAGTCTTAAAATATGTGGAAGGGCAAGAAGAGGAAGTAAAGTTCTCCTGTGCAGGGCACTTTTGGGGGAGAGCAAGTGTGGTTGCCTATCTTCTTCTGTTGCTTATGCTGACCAGCAAGAAATATGGAGCTGTCCTTCAATGTGGAGCTTGCATTCCCTGAATAGAGGATCTGCAAGGTGTGGTACCTGCACTTTATCCACAGGGCTATTCATCCTTCTACTGCTGCCACCGTCCCCCCCACCCATGTTTGTTATTTCAAGGCTCTTCTCTAGGTAATTTAGTTTAGATTCAGCTATTACTGTTCACCTTGGGAATGGACAACTGAGCTTGGTGCCAAATTAACTTGGCTAATGTTGACTTCACATTCTGGCTTTGTGGCTTATCATGGGACTGACTTGTTTATTCTTCTCTGACACACACAGATCATTCTCCAGGAGGACCACAGGTTTGGCCACAAAACAAGTCCAACAAATTTAATAAGATTAAAATTATATGAAGTACCTTTACCATCCATGATGGTATAAAACTAGAAATCAGTAATGGGAGGAAAATTAACAAATATGTAGGAATTAAGCAACATAATATGCCTAACAACCCACTGGTTGTTAAAAGAGAAACCAAAAGGGAAATAAAGAATTATATTGAGATGAATGAAAATGGAAACACAACACAACTAAAGCGAAGCAGTATAGCAGAAGCAGTTCAAAGGGGGTTTCATGGCAATAAACATCTATGTTAAGAAAAAAGCAGGACCTCACATAAACCATGTTAACCTCAAAGAACTAAGGAAAAAAAAGAACAAACAAAGCCCAAAGTTTGACAGAAGGAAGGAAATAATAAAGATCAGAGCAGAAATAATTCAAATAGAAACCTAGAAAAACAACAGAAAAGAGTTATGGAATGGAGTTGGTTTTTGAATAAATAAAACTGACAAACCTTTAGCTAGACTAAAAAAAGACTCAAATAAGTAAAATTCATAAATAAAGAGATATTAAAGCTGATACCAAAAAAATACAAAGAACCACAAGAGGCTCCTAGGGAACAACTCTACCTCAACAGATTGGATAACCTAGATGGAATGAATACTTTTCTTAAAGTGTGCAAACTACCAATCTGAATCATGAAGAAATAGAGAATCTTCACAGACCAATGACAAGTAAAGAGATGGAATCAGCCATCAAATACCTCCCAGCAAAGAAGATCCCAGGGGCATATAACTTCACTAGTGAACTCTACCATACATTTAAAGAAGAATTTTGCCAGTCCCTCACAAAGTCTTCCAAAAAATGAAGAAGAGGGCACACTTCTAATCTCTTTTCACAAGGCTAGCATTACTCTGATACCAAAGCCAGATAAAGACACTACAAGAAAAGAAAAATGACAAGCCAATATCCCTGAGGAACATAGATACAGAAATCTTCAACAGAATACCAGCAAACCAAATCCAACAGCACATTTTAAAGATCATACACAATGATCAAGTGGGATTTATCCCTGGGATACAAGGATGGTTTAACACCCACAAATCTGTAAATGTGATACTCTACACTAACAGAATGAAGGATAAAATTTGTAGTTATCTCAATAGATGCAGAAAAAGCATTTGACAAAATTCAGCATCCTTTCTTGGTATAAAATCAACAAGCTCAGTGTAGAAGGAATGTACTACAACAAAGGCCAAATATTACAAGCTCACAGTTAACATTATACTCAAAGGTCATAAACTGAAAGTTTTTCCACTAAGATCAGGACCAAGACAAGCATGTTCATTCTCACCATCTTTATTCAACACAATGGAAATCCTAAATAGAACAATTAGTCAGGAAAAAGAAATAAAAATTATCCATATCAGAAAGGAAGAAGTAAAGTTATCTCTGTTTGCAGATGACATGATCCTATTCATAGAAACCCCTAAAGACTCCACAAAAACTGTCAGAATGAATTTTAAAAATTATAGGATACAAAATCAACATACAAAATCAAATACATTTCTATACAACGGCTATAAACTATCCAAAGAAGGAAATTAAGAAAATAATCATGTTTATGATTGCATCAAAAAGAAAAGAATGCATGGGAATGAATTTAACCAAGAAGGTGAAGTCTGTGTACACTGAAAACTATAAAACATTGATGAAAGAAATTAAAGAAGACCTGAATAGGTGCAAAGATATCCCATGTTCATGGATTCAAAGACTCAATCCTGTTAAAATGTCCATACCACCCAGTGTGACCTACAAATTCAATGCAATCTCTACCAAAATTTTAATGGCATTTTTAAAATAAATTTATTTTTTATTGGTGTTCAATTTGCCAACATATAGAATAATACCCAGTACTCATCCCATCAAGTGCCCACCTCAGTGCCCGTCACCCAGTCACCCCCACCCCCCGCCCACCTCCCCTTCCACCACCCCTAGTTCATTTCCCAGAGTTAGGAGTCTTTCATGTTCTGTCTCCCTTTTTGATATTTCCCACTTACTTTTTCTCCTTTCCCCTTTATTCCCTTTCACTATTTTTTATATTCCCCAAATGAATGAGACCATATAATGTTTGTCCTCCGATTGACTTATTTCACTCAGCATAATAACCTCCAGTTCCATCCACGTCGAAGCAAATGGTGGGTATTTGTCGTTTCTTTACAGAAATAGAAAAATAATCCTAAAATTCATATGCAACCACAAAAGACTATTAGAGAATAGTCAAAGAAATCTTGAGCAAGGACAAAGCTGGAGGCATCATATTTCCTGATTTCAAACTATTATAAAACTATAATATTCAGGGATCCCTGGGTGGTGCAGTGGTTTGGCGCCTGCCTTTGGCCCAGGGCGCGATCCTGGAGACCCGGGATCGAATCCCATGTCGGGCTTCCGGTGCATGGAGCCTGTTTCTCCCTCTGCCTGTGTCTCTGCCTCTCTCTCTCTCTCTGTGACTATCATAAATAAATAAAAATTTTAAAAAAAAAACCTATAATATTCAAAACAATATGGTGCTAGGGGCACCTGGATGGCTCAATTGGTTAACTCTCTGACTCTTGATTTTGGCTCAGGTCATAATTTCAGGCTCATGGGATCAGTCCCTACATCCATGCCTAGCATGTAGTCTGCTTAAGATTCTTTCTCCCTCTCTCCCTGTCCCTCCCATCCCTTGCTCTCTCTCTCTCCCTCTGTCTCAAAACAAAAACAAAAACAAAACCGCAATATGGTGCTGACACAAAAACAGACACAAAAATCAATGAAACAGAAAAAGCAACCTACAAAATAGGAAAAGATATTTATAAACCATAGAATTGATTAGGAGTTAATATCCAAAATACATAAGGACCTCCTACAACTAAATAGGAAAAAAAATCCTATTTTAAAAATGGATAGAGACTTGAATAGATATTTCTCCAAAGAAAATATGCAGATTGCAACAGGTATATGAAAAAATGCTCAATGTTACTAAGCATTAGGGAAATGCAAATGAAAATCACAATGAGACATCATGTCACACCTATGAGGATACCTATTATTTAAAAATAAAATAGATGTCAGTTGTTGGCGAGGGTATGGAGAAAAGGGAACCCTTGTACACTGTTGATGGGAATGTAAATTGGTGCAGCCAATTTGAAAAATAGTATGAATATTCCTAAAAAAATAGAACTACCATATTATCCTGTAATCTCACTTCTAGGTATTTATTCAAAATCATTGAAATTAGAATCTTGAAGAGATACCTGCACCCCCATATTCTTTGCAGCATTATTCACAATAGTCAAAATATGGAAACAACCTAAATTGCATTAATGGATGAATGGATAAAGGAAATGTGATACACACACACACACACACACACACACGCACGCAGGAGCATTATTCAGCTTTTTCAAAAGAAGAAATCCTGATATTAGTGACAACAAGGATGGACGAATGCTAAATGAAATAAGCCAAACACAGAAAATCAAATACACATGTTCTCACTTATGTGTGGACTCTAAAAGTCAAACTCATAGGAGCGGAGAGTAGAATGGTGATTCTAGGGACTGGGCCAAGGGAAATGGGAAGGCGATGGCCAAAGTGTACACAATTTCAGCTCTTCAAGATAAATAAGTTCTGGCGATCCACTCTATAGTATAGCAGCACCTATAGCTAGCCATACTGTGTTGTAGACTTAAAATTTGCTAAAAGAGTAGATCCTATGTTAAGTGTTCCTAACACACATCATCATCATCATCATAGTATGAGTAGGAAGCAACTTTGGGAGGTGGTGGATATATTTATGTCTTTGATGGTGGTGATGATATCACAGGTATGTACTTATTTCTATACTCATCCAGTTGTATACATTAAGTACGTACAGCTTTTTCATACCAATCACACCTCAATAAAGTGATTTTAAAAATTAGCTTATTTTTAGCCTCAGCTTAGCACGCCCCCTATTGGCAATGATCTTTTGGTTTGGAGTTGTGGAAAGGGCTTGCCTTTTGGCAAATAGGAAACCTGAAATAGCATTCTAGCTTTACTAGGAATCAGTGTGACTTTGGGCAAGTTATTCAATCTCTGTCTGGCTTCCACTGCACTTTTCTCTAAAAAAGATGAAGCTATTTATATGATAAATAAAATAACATATACAATGTATCCTACCTAGGACAGAGGTGCTTAAGCCAATAGTCTCCCCATCTTCCCTAGATGCATCTCTTTATATTATCTTTGAATGCATTTTTTCCCTGACCAGTTCAATTACCAGAATTTTTGTCTCTGACATTTCCTCGCTCATTCTTTCATGTGATAGTTTGCACACTCTGTTCCCTCTGCCTGGAATGTTGGTCTTTCTTCTCCCATTGCAGCTGTTCTTGCTTAACACACCAGTTCCCTAAAAGGCAGTGCATCACCCATTTCCCCAGCCCACATCTTACATTTTCTCCCAACACATGCTTTCCTCTTCCTTGCAGCACTTACTGCTATTGTGACTTTACATGGATTTGGATCATGCTTTCAATTATTGCCTGCTTCTCACTATAAACTCTGTGAGGACAGAAACAAGATCCTTTTGTTCTCACTACTGTATCCTCAGTGCCTAATACACTGCTGATTAGATATTCAATAATTATTCATTTCAATCTAGAATTTCTGTATGTTCATTTCTAATTTTTGTATTTCTAACCAAATCTCATGGCTCTTCACCTTTGAGATCATTCCTTATAGGAATGCCCACCTGTCACCTTCCTTATGTATGACCTCCAAGGGTGGCCACCTACCAGCTTCTTCAGAGGGCTGCCCTTGTGCTAGAGTTGCTTTGGCAACTTGCAGAGCTAGAAGCGCCTGGGAGCTGACACATCCCTCCCAGGTGACTGATGGTCCCAGGACTGTGAGCATCCAGCACTCTAGCACTGAGGTATGACATGGCCTCCAGAGATCCCCAAGGGATCAGGCTGGGGCTGCACTTACTTGATCAGGCTAGGGCTGCACTCACCTTCCTTCCCTATCCTACTGGTCTTCCTGGGAGAACCCCTTAATGAATCACTTGCCAGTGAGTCCTTATCTCAGGGTCTGTATCTGGAAAAGACAACTAAGACAAGTATATATCTGAAAGGGTAGAATCATAGGTTGAAACTTAGAACTTGAGGGCTGAACAGAGTCCCAGATGTTAACCAGTGAGATACCCATAATTCATTTCTTTGGACATTTTATTGGACATGTGTCTTGGACTGGGACTGTGATGGGCTGCAGAAGGGTGAACTGAGCCCTAGAGAGGGGATGTGAGCCACAGAGCACATGAGTGGTGGTGGCAGGACAAGAATCTGAGTCTCCTGGTTCTTGAGCAAAATATAGTCCTTGGCAGTAGTTCTTCCTCCTCCTTTATGATACTCTAGTGGCTATAGGTGCAGGTAGGGCTCTCAAGATTCTTCCTCTCTCTCACTCTCTCCAAAGGCAAGGCAGTGTCCAGGGCACATGGAAACATGAAAGATGAGGTGTTGTTCATGGCCTCAACAGGACTGTGTTGTCAGGGACTAGAGCCTTGAGAGCTTCTCCGGCTGACTGTTCTCTGCCTCCAAGGGCTCTGGTGATGGCAAAGGTAGGTTTTCATTTTAGTTGAGCTGTAATTTCAGAGGTTTGAATGTGGAGGAGTGGATATGGCTGTGCAGGACCTGGGGGCAAAGATGGCAGTAGACTATATGTGTCTAAGGTGGTTCAAATCCTTGGGAAGCCTGGGATTGTACAGACCACTCATTTTCCACCATGGATCTTGGGAAGAATCGTTTCTGCCTTAGAGAAATTCCCTCCTTTTTGCTCTCACTTCTCCCCCCCCCCTTTTTTTAAGATTTATTTATTTATCTATTTATCTATTGATTGATTGATTGATTGATTTATGATAAACATAGAGAGAGAGAGGCAGAGACACAGGAGGAGGGAAGAGCAGGCTCCACACTGGGATCCTGACATGGGACTCGATCCCGGGACTCCAGGATCGCGCCCTGGGCCAAAGGCAGGCGCCAAACCACTGAGCCACCCAGGGATCCCCTCACTTCTCCTTTTTAATATGAAAAGATACTAGAACACAAGGTTAGGGTGGGGCTCAGGGCAAAGACTTATTTCAAGTCACCTGGATTGTCTCTACATAGGTTAAAAGGAATATTCTTAGCATCAGGTGGTTCAGCTCTGTCCATGCTGTGAAGGACCAGGACTTCCTAAGTTGTGGTTATATCAAAAGCATTATAGTATTAAACTAGTTGCTTTGTTTTGAGTGTCCCCTTTGTTATTTTCTTCTCAAATATGTGACAGTGATACAGAGCTGTTATAGGTTCTGGACAAATGTCATCTCATGCCATTGTGCCCAGCAGAAAAACAAAAAAATCAAGCAAATAAATCTCTTTTATTCTAATGAAAGCTATGAGCATCTTCTCTTTATTAATTCACTGGAATCTTCCTTTCAATCCTGACATTTTCTCAACAGAACAATGGCCTAGCCATAGGGCAGGCAGTGGCTTCCCATGTGTATGTTTTTGCAGGAATATCCTACCAAATATGCACTTCCAGTATCCCCTAACTCTTGTGCTCCACCATGCTTCTTGGAAGCATGCTTCCATGCTTCTTGGAAATGGTCAGTGCTTTATGGAATGTGGTCAGTGCTTTATGGCAGTTATCCCATGGAGAGATCACCACAGTTCCCTAGTCCTGAGCTAATTACAGAAGCGTGTCTTCTTCCAACACAGCAGTTACCTCTCAGTGGTGGTGGTTGGTGGCCTGGCGAGGAAGAGCCCTGGCAGATGAAGGGGTGGAGAATGGCAGCCCTGGTAATTGACATGGCTGGCGGTGAGTCATGCACACACGAGCAGAGTGGGAGCAGCTGTGGAGGGGGATAGGAAAAGGCCCATCTGTGGAGCATTTTCATAAACCCAGATCTGTTTCTGCAGAAACAAGGCAGCATCCGCCAGAAGCATTCTGCACCCACATGGACAGAGACACTATGAAGGGGAGCCTGGGCCAGGGGTCTGGAAACGGATATATGGTTGGGGGCTGGGTCTGGAGCACCTCTGTCTTTGAGTTTTCGTTGGCTGTCTTCACTCCCTTCTCTCTGCTCCCACAGATTTGTCTGCTCTCTTCTTTTTGATGATCTATTCTCACTCTTTCCAGCTGCTACCTGGGCCAAAGTGCCATTGCAAATTCAACTCTCTCTTTATTCCAAACCGCTTTAGAAGTTTCGGGTTTTCAGTCTTGATAGGTTCACCTCATAGGCCAAATCTAGAGTGCCTCCTATTTTTGTAAACAAAGTTTTATTGGAGTACAGCCATGTTCATTTATATATGTATTGTGTATGGCTCCTCTCACATGACAGAGGCAGACTTGAGTAGTCATAACAGAGACTGTATAGCTGCAGAGCCTAAAATATTTAGCCTAGCCCCTAATCTGACTGCTTTATCTTCCTTCTCCAGCTTCCTGGAAAACAGAAGCCCTTTGGATTACCCCTAGGCTTAAGTCCCAACCACCCTTCCACTTACCCTGCCCAGGCTGGTGAGCATAGACCTGGGAAGGGAGCTGGCCTGTTATTTTTTCTAGCCAATAGCAAAGGGCTGGTCATAGCTGCCTAGAGCACTGAGAGAGGGTCTGAGTCTACACAGAATCTCAGCAGGAAAGGACCATGATCACTTTTTTGTTGCCTGTTTTGGGGGTTTGAAGAGGGAGCCATGTGACATTTGTCATGTGTTTGTTGTCCTTCATCTGGACTTTTCCTTTCATTCCTTCTTTTTCCCTTCCCGTTCTTCTTTTATCTCCAATTCCTTTGATATATATTTACTCAAAAAGAAGACATTCTGATTTGCTATTATGTTACACGCTGTGTTGTATCAGCCAGAAGGGGCTAAGCCATGCTATAGTAACAAACAACCCCCAATCTCAGTGGCTTGAAACAACAAAGCTCTGTCAGTTTTTCATGCTACCATAAATACATCCTGGCCTGGAAGAAGGCCCTGGTCATCACAGTGACTCAGGACTGTAGATCAGTATTACATCTTGAGCATTGTCCATGTCAGGGCCAGAGAGAAAGAGCTCAACTCTGAAGTGATATACACCCATTTCTGCTTATAACTCAGAATTAACAAGGTTTTATTGAACCACAAGGAGGTTGGGAAATGTATTTCTACCACATGCCTAGAAAGGAAGGAGAATCAGATGTTGCTGATTCTCCTTCACCAAACACCAGTGATACAGAGATAAATATTAACAAACTACATAGTCTGTGCTCTGGAGCAGAACCAAGTCTCACGTGTTACTGAGCTTTTGCTGCAAACACAACACCGTAGTCATTATGACATCTGATCTTCACACCAGCTATGAGAAATGTTCTCACTTACAGGTGATAAAAGTGAATCCCAACAAGACTAAATGACTTGATTAGGATCACTCAGCTCATAGGTCTTGAAGGCATCTTGATTTCAAAGGAAGCCCTCTGTCCGTGTTGCCACAAGGGCTCCCAGTCTCACTCACTGCTCTAGCTCTGGCTTTGGATTTGTGCCTGTGGAGTCCCAACCACTGGTGGGGCAGGGGGAAAGATCCACTTAGGAACTCATTGATCATGGTGAATAAAGATGAGAGAACTGAATCCTGGCTTGACTCACCTAAATCAGTCTCGTCTGGTAAATATGATCATTTTGTTCAATGTCGGATAAATCATTGTAATGCTTCACAAGCAACCTTCATTAAATTCCATTTTTAGAAACCACTTATTTCCCTCTGTGAGATCTGTTCATGACTCCGAGTTCCCTTCAGGAAAAAGTCTAAATTTCTTTGTTTGGATTTCAAAGTCCTGCTCAGTGGGGTGCTCATCCTCCTCATGGCCCCTTTTCCTTGTTTAGTGTGTTTCATCTCCATCCCAGCTTCCAGTCTTGATGCTTCTTAGATGTAGAAGTTCAGGGCAGAGAAGGTCCAAGTCTGGACTAAGACATTCACAGTGGCATGGATGGAGAGAGGGACTGAGAGACCATGTACAATGAAGGGAAGTGTACATTCCTTGACTGGGGCAACCAATGGTCAAACTTCTGAAGATATGAAGGGAATAACAAGTGCAGGAGAGTGATTTCATGAGGTTGCTTTGTCTTCATACCACTCTCATGTCCCAAGGAGCCAGGCACCCACCTTTTCTTCCCCTTGTCTCTTGTATATGTGACCTTTTAGAGAAGCAACTGCCTGCCACATAATACATCATGTCACTCAATAAATAGTTAAATTGAACTGATTTGATGATGATGATATGGCATATACCATAGTAGCTATAGTATATACTGTACACCTATTATGCGCTAGTCTGTATGCTAGATTCCTGATCTACATCATCTCACCTAATTATCATATCCCCTGGAAGCAGTTATAACACCCCAGTCTACATATGAGAAAATAGTTTGGAAACTAAAAAATCTCTGAAGAACCTGAATCAGGATGTGACCCCACAGCTGTCTCCTTGCAAAACTCAGACCATTTCCTCTGTGTCACTAGTTCTTCAAGGGCAATATGCTTCCTGTTGCTGACGCAAGGAATTTAGGTCAAATACATGAATTTTTAGAGGACAACTCCCTGGTTTACATGTAACAGCAGAATTCCTAGAAGGCTTAAATTATGCATCATTGAAGCCATTCCATTAGAAAGTGAAAATGTCAGACACACACCCACAGCTCAGCACATATGCAATCTAACAGTCATTTTCTTGAAAATAGCATTCTTGTTACAAAGGCATAATGTCGCAGACTGAATCCCCAGCCTACATATGCAAATTTAGGTTCTCTTTGTGCACTTGAGGAAAGAGATGGAGTCTAGTGAGGCTGAGTGACATGAGGGCAGAGGCACCCTCCTTCCATAATTCAAGGTATGTGGCATTGAGGAAAGGGGGCCTAATTCATCAGGACAGCTCAATCAAGATGAGTATGGGGGTGGTCCCTGGCTCACTCTTCAATGAGCCATTTCCTTCATCTCAAGATGGGGAGCAGCTTTGAGCTGTTCGTGTCACTTCATTCTCTGGACTCATGTACCCCTACAAATCACTATTTTTATATCCTTTGGTTAATACCTAGAAGTGCAATTGCTGGATTATTGGGTTATTCTGTTTTTAATTTTTTGAGGAACCTCCACTCTGCTTTCCAGAGTGGCTGCACCAGGTTGCATTCCCACCAATAGTGCAAGAGGGTTCCCCTTTCTCTGCATCCTCACCAACCTCTGTTGTTTCCTGACTTGTTCATTTTAGCCATTCTGGTGGGTATGAGGTGGTATCTCACTGTGGTTTTGATTTGTATTTCCCTGATGCCCAGTGATGTTGAGCATTTTTTCATATGTTAGCCATCAATAGGTCTCCACATCCTCATCTGTTAACTGGGTATAGTAATTTTATCTACTTAATTGGATTGTTGCTGCAATTAAATACATGTAAATTGTTCAGGACAATGAGCAAGCACTCAATGAACATCAGTTGTTTACCATCATCATCATCATCATCATCATCATCATCATCATCATCATCACAGTGCAGTAAGTTCACCATGGGATGAGCAATGGCTTTGGGGTTGAATGTCCACTGTCTCATTGATTAGCTATGTGACCTTAGGCAACGCATTCATGCTCTTTGGACCTGTCTTTCCTCAGTTGATGCATATTGATCTAGGACTTTCTAAACATCAGGTACATTGCATAGCACTTTTCATGTATTATCTGTCAGCTTCTGACAATATCATGAGATAGATTACAGATCTGATCTTAACAGGTGTGGAGACAGAGGTTCAGAGAAGCTAAGAAAATTGTTCCATATCACAGTCAGTAAGTGGTGGAGCTAGGTTTGAAACCAAGTATTTCTGTTTCCAAAACCTGTGCTCTTCACCACCACAGGGGAGCATTCCCAGCTCCGAGGGTTCTTGAGAGGTCTAAACAAGATCTGAAATTGTCAAATACCTATGACAGGTGTAGACTGTAGTGGGTATTCCCACATGGGAGTAGAAGCACTTTTATCATTATGGGTATCAGCTGCTGTTCCTCCTCCTCCTCCCATCATCAGGTTTTCCCTAGGGTCCCTGTGACCCACTGTACATACCTTGCCCCTCCTCATGCTGAGCAACAGCCTGGACTCTGTGTTCTCCAGCCTTTTTGCACTTGTCTGTACTGTTCCTTATGCTTCTCCATCTTTGCACATTCATACTTCAGCCAGCCTTTCATCCAGATGACAAATATTTCCTTTCCATAGAGACTGTACTTGTCCTGCCCTTGCCTCAAACTAAGCCTGAACTGTGATGCTTTTGCATCCTTAATGGTGTGTGTTATGAACTCCACTTGTGGGTTTATTGACTTGTCAGTCATGCCGTTACTAGATTTCAGACTTCATGAAGGCAGGGACTAGGTGTGGAGTTCACTGTCATGTCCCTAGCCAACTGGAGGCATGGTAGGCATTCATCAGCAGATAAATGAGCATTTAATACATTCTTATATCTGTTCCTTGGAACATGTTGCACCACAGTGTGTGAAAGTGTATTCTATGCAGAGGTTTGCCTGGTCAAGTAAGTTTTAGAAGTAGTTCTTATATCCCCACTCCTGAAGAGCCATGTGAAGAGTTATATGCCAAAGGCTCTGAGAAGTACTGTAGTAAAGAAATCCACTTTCATTTTCCAACCCAGGAGAATTATTTTCCCATTAATCTCCTTTCCACAAATGTCCATTACTCTTCAGACCTCTTCCCTGTGTATGTTGTAAGAAATTAAGAAGATAATGCTTTTGTTGCCCAATGCTAATGGAGAAGATTAGTAATTCTGGTAGAGAGAGAGAGAGAATCCTTCAACTTGAGCTTTCTGGAAATAGAATTGCCCTGTGAAAAGATAAGCATCAGTACCCACTAGAAGTGGCCTAGTCAACAGAGGGATGATCAGAAGAGTTACTTCCCCTTCAGTGACAAAGCTCAAACCACAGATCACCAGGAGGGACCAAGGAGAAGCAGGGGACTTTGTGTCCCTGGCTTGTGGGGGCTCAGTCAGGAGAGGTAGAGCAATGGAAGCAGACAGCTGTAATTCCCTCGTGGACATTTCATTTGTTTGTTTGTTAGTTTTGGGAAGGATGCAGAGCATCTCCTACTTGCCTGGCTTCTTTTGTGTTCACTCACTTATTCTGTATAATGACCCCTTGAGGTAGGCATCATCCCCTTCTAGGGAGAAATAAGCAAAAACAAATGAACAAACAATCTTGTGTCACAGTTTAAAATGCAACTCTGTTATTTGGAAAGTAAACAAACTTACATTTTAAACAGCAAATCAAGCAAATTCTAAAATAACCAAGTGGCATGTCTCCCTGATTTTGGTTTTAGTTCAGTGAATGGGGCTTTTAAAGTTCATTTCATAAACCACCAGTTATTTGGTCGTTGCCATATTTTTTCCTCTTTCTGACAGCCTTGGGGGTTAATATTACTGCTCCCTTTTACCAATAAGGAAACTGAAGCTAAGAAAGCAATGATAATCCATTCGGTATCCATGCAATGAACAATTGCTTGTCTCCTACTGGATGCTGGGCACTGTATAGAGATGCTCTAGGTGGAGCTTGTTAAAAGTATTCCCTACTAGTCTTCATTGCACCCATTGCATATATGGGTATGAGGGACTGTTTGGATGGATTATGGTACTGTGATGAGAGTTGGTGTCCCTCCAACGTTTGTATGTTCAGACCTGATCCCCAGTATGATGGTGTTTGGAGGTGGAGCCCCTGGGAGGTAATTAGGCCATGAGGGTGGGGCCCTTATGAATAGGATTAGTGCCCTTGGGGACACAGTGAGAAGACAGTTGTCTATGAACTAGAAAGCAGATGCTCACCAGACACTGAGTTTGTTGGCAGCTTGGTCTTAGACTTCAGCCTCTAGAGCTGAGAGAAGTAAAAGATTCTCGTTTGTTATAGCAGCTTGAACAAGGTAGTGTTTTATAAAGGTTATCATTTTTAATCCTCACAATTAGTAGGCACACAGATTGGATTGGTGTGGACATTTAAAAGATAGAGAAACTGAGGGGATGAGATTCAGAAAAACTTGTCCAATGAGACATAGCTGCCAAATGGCAGACCAGGATCCAGACCCAGGCATTCAGGGTTATGTGCCCAAGTAAGGCTCAAATGTGACATCTCACAAAACAAATGTTCCTTCCCTACAGCCTGTGGCCTTACTGTCAGCCTTGTTAATAAAGAGCTCTCGGGACATGATGCACAATTTTCTCCTCTGCAGTAATGATGTAGATGGCATGAAGGGTACAAAAGATGTAAGTGAACCCCAGCCCTCTCCCCACAGTCCCTCTGGTGAAGCCACACACTGGCTGCTTAATCAAAGTTAACTGCACCCCTGAAGTCAGAATGCCCATCCTGTTATTTAATCCAAACTTTACAATTTTGTTATCTTAGTAAAGGCCACTAGGCGATTTCTCCCACATTTGTCATCGTCCCTTAAAACATGATATAATTGGAAGTTGCTGTGCTGGGCTGAGGGTAGGATGACATTTTATGCACATTCAATTTGGACATAAATGTCATATTTGCACTAGGATGGAGCTGCTTGTTGTAAGGATAAAATGTTCACAAGTGATGAGTAGACCCATCAGAGATCTTGGTGAACCAGAGGAAAGCAGCTTTTGGTGATCCAGGCAGATAGAAATGAATTATTGCAGGCAGAAGGTTGCCATGGTTCTCTTAAAAGCAAGCGCTTCCTCTCTTTGCACTTTCATCTGTCTCTACAAAATACTTTCTCTCCATCTTCCAGCTCTGACAATCAGATAAAATCTGATCAATATCCATTAATTCCCTAAATATATGTAATTTAAAAGCTATTGTGTGTTTACCACCTCTGTCTTCGGATACTTCATATCTATTATTTTGTTTTGTTTTGATTTGCTTCTAGGGCTCATCCTTGATCCTCCCTACCCTCTCCCTCTCCCCTCATCCAGCAAAGCCTGTTGGCTCTGACAGCTTATTACTCCTCCACCACTGTCACCAAGCCACCCTCACACCTGTCCTGGGTTATGGTGAAAGCTGACTAATGATCTTTTAGCTTCCATGCTTGCCCCATTGCAGTCTATTCTCCATAGAGCTATCAGGATGGAATTCAAGAAAAGCTTAAATCAGATCATGTCATTCTTGTCCAAAACCATCCAAATAAAATCATCTAAATTCCTTTCTGTTGAGACTTGAGTCTAATAAAGAATACCACCACCTCCCTTTTGCCTGCCCTGGCTTAAAACCAACTGAGAAATGAGTCCAGGAAGTAAGACACATAGAGATCCAAGTATCATGCTTATTACTGATAAAGAGGTTGTTGTTGAAGACGTAGCTGGTGTCTGCTCAGTGAGTGGGCTTCTACAACTCCCCTCAGCTTCACTTTCTCTTCCTTCATAGAAGCCTGCCACATTAAAAATCACAGGGCTACCTTCTCAGGAAAACCTTCTCTGTCTCCTTTGAGACTACAGCCCTTCCATCTGTGTTCATACTATTTGCTCATTTTTAACAAGATTGGCTATTTCCTTATTGATATATGGTGGGGGGGGTGTTATATATGTTGAATATCTTCTTAAAATGTGTAGCTTGTATTTACATGCTATGGTGACTTTTGAAAAATTGATTTTAGTTCTAATGCAATTAAAGTACCAGTCTTCCCTTTTTAAGGTGAATGTATTTTATGTCTGCTTTGAAAAATATTTCCCAATGTCAGGGTCCTAATGAGATTCCTTATATTTTCTTCTGACACTGTGAAGTTTGGCTTTCCCCATTAGATTATTCAAGAGGTTTCTGTGTATGGTGTGAGGTGTTGATTTGGGATATGCTGGTATTTAGATCCTGTGTTACTTTGTTCCTTACAGAGAACCTACTATTGCTGCTTTGTTTATCATATTCCCTCACGGATAGAAGTCTCCTTTTCCCCCAGTGACCTGCAGTGTGTATATCATTTCCTTGTACCTGTGGGTTTGTGTCTGAGTTGTCTCTTCTGTTCCTATGATCTGTTTGTCCAACCCTATACCTCAGTCACACAGTATGAATCATTGCAACCTGATAATAATACAATAAAATTAAGAAAGAATTATGTCTTTCATGATTCCATGAGATAAAGACTGTAGCTTAGGTTCTTTGGCATTTCATTTTAGTCTGTTGCTTATGCATTTTTATAAATTCTGAGAGACTGTATATATAGATTTGAATATTCATTTTAACATTTGAATTTTTCATTTTTCCTTATGTTTTGCTGCATATTGGCAAATGCTCCAAATTTATGTTTTTATTATGAGAAATATGTGAACAAGGGTTCAAGTGTTAAGAAGAAGCAAGATAGTATTTTCATCTAGAGAGACTGCATCTCTGAAGACTTAGTTACATAGTTTTTTTGTTGGCACACGAACTAGAACCATACACAGAAAGGCTTGGGTCATCCATTCAGAAGTGTGACACGAAGGCATATGGAAATGATGGATGCATTCAAGTCTAAGCAACATCTTTCAAGTCCTTTAGGTGAAAGCAAAGCATTTGCTGTATGGGATCATCATTGCACTATTTATTTCAGGAACAAACAATGACACAAGAAATCCCTGTGATTTCTAAACAGAGAGTTGATATGTTGGTTGTTATTTGGGAGAAGTTTAAGGACTTCACTCACTTTAGTCAGATTTTACATCTTTCCCTAATTTGACTGCAGGGCTTCCAACATCATTTTGTCTCCAAATGATTATCTATTCAGTCACCTCCAACTAGGATATGGAGTGTAAACTTGGAGAGCCTTTCACATGGGAACACATTCTTTTTGATTGCTGGGATTTCAGAAAGAGGCAGCTAGCTTCTCCCCTTCAGGTCTCCTGTCTCCAGGCTTTCTTGTTCTGTCAGATAGTTTCCTACTTGGATTTAATTGGGATTTTTATTTATAGCCATTTGTAAAATCCTCATTGCTTGTTTTCTCCTGAGGTGGGTTGGGTGAATGTTGATGTTTTTGTGACATTTATTCAAAATTAGATGTTGTTTTAACCCAAACAACTCCAGGCTTTGTTAGACTCCTTTAGACCTTCAGAACACAGTTGTGGTGTCTCTGAGAGTCTCCAGAGTCTTAGGGATGCTGGGAACTCAGAAAGCAGCTTCTCTTATCTAACTTAGGAATCTCTTCTTCAGCATTCAAGCCAACATTTATTGAGAGCTAACTCTAAGTAAAAAAAAGGCACCTGCACAATCAGGTGCCTGTGGTACCCTGCCCACTTTCTCAAGTGTATTCTGTTACGGTGCTTTCCTAATTGTGAGAAAGTCCCTCCTGTCCGTTATCCAAACTTAGCCTGTTCAGAATATCCACACACTGGTTCTAGTCTTGCCTTTTGTGGTTGCCAGTGTGAATCTTACTCACTGGATTGTGAGCACCTTCATGTTACCGACCCAGTTCTCAGGCTTCACAGATACCAGAGTCACATGGAGGCTTTGTTGGGGTGGAGACTGCTGGCTCTCACCTCAGGAGTTCTGATTCCATAAATCTGGAATGGGACAAGAGAATTTGCATTCCTAACAAGTCTCCAGGAAATGTTAATGCTTCTGGTCTGGGAACCACAGTTGGAGCACTTTTCTTAAAGACAAAGAGCATCTCTTTCTCTAGGTGCTAAGCATCTTATTAGATGCCAAGGATAAGCAATGAGCAGAACAGAGTCAACCCTTACACTCATAGGGCTTATGTCCAGTGAGACTTACTGGAAATATAAATAGTAAGGTGAGGTGTGTGTTATGACAGAGAAGGTTTCTGAGACTCTGAGAATATAAAGTAGGGGGCTTTATCTGACCTAAGGATCAGAGTCAGAGAGGCCTCCTTGCAGAGGTGATTTTTGAGCTATGACCTGAAAAATAGGTTGGAGCTTGTAAGACTGAAGAGAAGAGGATAGGGCAGGAGTAGGAGGGGTTCTCACGAGAAAGCACAATGTGGGTGAAGATGGGCAGCACCATCCACACAAGATGTGTAGACAGCCAGCATATTGGACGTGGAGAAGGAAAGGAGAGGGCTATAGGAGTTAGACATACTTTCTGAACTAGTTTACAAGGTTTAATTTTTTAACTTATTTTATTTAAATCCAATTAGTTTATATACTGTGTATCATTAATTTCTAATGTAAAGTTCAGTGATTCATCTGTTGCATATAACACCCAGTGCTTATCACATCATGTGCCCTCCTTAATGTCCATCACTCGGTTACCCCTTCCCCCACCCTCCTCTCCTCCAGCAAACTCTCAGTTTGTTTCCTGTGATTAATAGTCTCTTATGGTTTGTCTCCCTCTCTGATTTCATCTTATTTTATTTTTCCCTTCCTTCAAGGTTTAGTTTTGATTCTAAGGTAAATGAAACAGAAAGCCATTAAAATGCCATGGAGTTTCAAGCCAGATGAAGTAGGCGTTTGTTTTAATTTATAAAATCAAGTCTTATTTGGTACTGTTTCCAGTACCTAATGTAGGTGCATGGAGAAGCTTACATGCTCTTTGCTTTGGGTATTGAGAGTCATCCAGAGATATTAGTTCCCCTCAGGTGGTAGATGGATGCATGCATTTGTGTATGTGCGCGCGTGCATGTGTGCATTCAGGACATCCCTGTGTATGTGTGTGCCAGTGACACAGTAAAATAACAGCTTACATGCAGCAAAACTAGCCTATGTAATAGTGAGAGCTGTTAATGCTCAGGTTCCTGAGGCTGATTGCATTGCCCTGTGATTAACACCGTGGCACTGGTGTCCTTAAGTAGTCACTAATTCAAATTATAGGAGACATACTTTTGCTTTCTTTCAGATTTAAAGGCAAAATGATGATTGACTGGTGTAATTTAAGGTTCATAACAGTATTGCTGACCTACAAAACTGAAATACTTTTTATTCTCTCTTACCAGGAGATCATTCTGCATTTTATGAGAAGGAGAGTGTGAGGAGCAGTGTAGGTCATGGGGCGGTGGGGAAGGAAGCATTTAAGAAGGTGGCACTGACTGCAGATTTTGCTATTGAAGTGATACAGTGATACTACCTCACTAGTGTATTTTGAAGAGCAATGAACCTTGGAATGAGAGAATGTGCAAGTGTGTTCAGGGCATTGGTTAACATATGGCTTTAATTATAGGATTTGGCCCTTGTACTTATCGGGAGTTTCCTAGGGTAGGACAGATATCGCAAGCATACCATGTGGCATCTGAATTATGGTTTTAATAATTTGGAGAAAATAAGACCTCATCAACATTTGGGCTTGTCTCTTAATATCTGTGTCTGGACTTGGAGAATAGCATTGCCACAGCCTCCAAATAGAGAGGAATGATGACTTGAGGGCTCCTCCTTCAGGTAAGGAAGGTTGAAGGAGCAAGAGTGTCAGTGTCAGCTACCCCTGGATTTGAAAATTAGTCTACTGAGACATAGTCTTCACATTTCAAATACAATGATTGTACTACCAACCTCACAGAATTTTAAGACATAATGAAATTTGTATATCTAAGGAGATCTGGGATCTTCTAAGGATCCTTTGTAAATGGAAGCTATTATTATTATTGTTATTGTTTTTGTTGTTATCTTTTTCACTGTGATGTATCCATGGGTTGAGTGCCTTATCACCAACCTTTCAGGCCTCTGTGAACTGCTTAAATCTATATAACTGTTCTTTTTCTACTATTTTAATTCCAATATAGTTAACTTACAACTTAATATTAGTTTCAGGCATACAATATAGTGATTCAACACTTCCTTACAATACCTGGTGCTCATCACAACAAGTGGACTCCTTACCTCTGTCACCTGTTTTCTCTATCCCCCACCCACCTCCCCTCTCTAACCATCAGTGTGTCCTCTATAGCTAAGAGTCTCTTTCTTGGTGTCATTCTCTCTCTCTTTCTTTTCCTTTGCTCTATATGACTGTTCTTTAAGACCTAGCCCTGGAGATTACATGGAGATGCTTCAATTACATTCTGTTAGTTAACACAAGCCTCTGGGCCAGCCCAGACTCAAAGCAAGAAGAAATGGATTACACCTCTTGATGGGGGCAGTGGTGAAGAATTTTTGTGTCCATTCTTAATTCACCAAGCTGATTTGTATGTTTAAAAGATTGCTCTGGTAACAAACTATAGAAATGAGCCCTGAAAGTAATGGATAAAGAAGATGTGGTATATGTATTCAATGGAATATTACTCAGCCATTAAAAACGACAAATCCCCAACATTTGCTTCAATGTGGATGGAACTGGAGGGTATTATGCTGAGTGAAGTAAGTCAGTCGGAGAAGGACAAACATTATATGGTCTCATTAATTTGGGGAATATAAAAAATAGTGAAAGGGAATAAAGGGGAAAGGAGAAAAATGAGTGGGAATATCAGTGAGGGTGATGGAACATGAGAGACTCCTAACTCTGGGAAATGAACAAGAGGTGGTGGAAAGAGAGGTGGGCAGGGGGATGGGGTGACTGGGTTACAGGCACTGAGGGGGGCACTTGACAGGATGAGCACTGGGTGTTATGCTCTATGTTGGCATATCGAACTCCAATAAAAATATATACAAAAAAATTTTAATAGAAGTTAAATTAAATTTAAAAAAAGATTGCTCTGGGTGCTATGTGGAAGACAGATACGGTGTCAAAGCAAGCAGCCTATTTAGAGGCTTTGGAAGAGATAATAATGTCTTGGATTAGGTTGTAATAAATAAATTTAGAGTAGATGGATATAAGATGCACATTGAATGTAGAAGGAGATAATGGATTCATTCAGTTTTTAGGTTAAGAACTAAGGAGGATACTTGTGATGAGCACTGGGTGTTATATGTCAGCGATGAATCATTGAATTCTACTCCTGAAACTAATATTATACTATATGTTAACAAACTAAAATTCAAATAAAAACGTGGAATTTTAAAAATAAATGAATTACCTTTACAAAAAAAAAAAAAAGAAAGAAAAGAAAGAACTACAAAGGCCAGTCTATGGGATATAAGGAATTCCTGACAACTGAGAGTCCTAAAGAGAAGGTAGGATTAACCCCAGAACCCTCTATATTCAGAAGCTCAAGAGCTGAGAGGCTCCCTGGGAACTGTCCAGAGTTTTGAAGTGCTCACTCCATTGTTCATTCATCCAGTGACCTCTGGCTTTGTGCCAGGCACTGTGATCAGCTTTGGGAAAAATAAAGACCTATAGGACATGGTTCCCACTCTCAATAAGTTCACAGTTCTTTTGTAATGATTCATAAATATGCAAGAAATCCCAGAATGGTATGACGAGTACTGAGAAAATATAGGAAGGGGACACCTAGGTCACTCTGTGGTCAGAGAAGGCTTTCTGGTGAAGATCTCTGAGCTGAATACTGAACTTTTTGCATTCTTTTACCTTAAATCCTTTAGTATGTCTTGAATTTTAAGTGGCTCTTTTAAATATGCATGATTTTGTAACACGATACATTGGTAATTTGGAAAATCACCACTGATTTATTTAGACTCTCCAAGCATTTGCATACTCCATTATACAATATTTAAAAATCACATTTATTAATTTCACTACTTAACTCATCAGTAACATCTTTGAGTGTTGGAAAGCTTTCAAACTCATGTAGCAAACACAAGTTTCTCAAAAGTCTAATTTTTACTCAAAAACTGAAATTTTATCATTGGCAACAAATATAGTCAGATATATTTTTTTCTTGAAATGACAGACTTGCTTCATTCATCTTTAGTCTTGTAAGTAAGTCATAAGTCAATCTCTGAAGTAAAAATGGTGTCCTTTAGAAAAGAGCATCTAGTTCAACTTACAATTTCATTGCAAATGTATTCTGTTTTGTTTTTCTGAAAGAAGTGTTTTATACATACTTCCCATTTGTCACACAGAATATTCAGAAGACATATTCAAAGATACACATTTAATAAAGTTAATATTTTCCTTACTTCATCAGAGCATTCTTAAGCAAAATTGGCTTTTATGTATGAGTATGTGGCAGTGAGAAGCACAATGAAAACTGGTCCACTTTGGTGCCACTTCTTTCATTTGTGCAAAGGTACTATCGGTTTTACACATCATTACATTTGCACTATCAGTGAGAACACTTTCAAAGATTCAGAATTTTTCAGTGCTTAACAATATTCAGGACCACTGTTGCAAGGTATTTGCATAAAACTTTTTCTTGGATGATTAGTTGGTGTTAATACCAGAAGAATACAAGCAACACTGCAAGTCCAGCCATGCCTGCAGATTCATCCATTTGTAAGACAGAAGTACAATCCTAAAGTTGATTGGTTGACTCAGTCTTCATGTTTGCAACTACATCTTTAATTCAAAGGGTTACCGTATTGTTGGAAACTGGAAATGCTGTGACTTTCCATCTGGCAGGTGTTCAGTAATGTCAATAGCATAAGGCTGTATTAGTCTCTGAGCTCTCATTTATGTTTTCCCAGCCAATGAAATATGATAACTTATTCCATAACATGCCCCCATGGCTCTTTTCATTTACAGTTGGGAAAACCATATTAAACAATTTTTTTTTATTTTAAGGAAGTTGTTTTATTTCTTTTTAAAACAATTAGTCCTTTTTCTGTAAACTCTGAATGATTCGTCTATAATGACACCATAATTTAACTGGCACCATAGTACTATTATTCTCAAATACTCTATTCCACAAAACACAGTAAGATAAATGATTGGTATCTATGAAATAGAGGGAGGGAAAGTAGTTTCATTTGTTTTTAATTGCAGTTCCGTTTGTATTCTTACCTCATTCCTTTGCAGTAGATTCTTTCCTCCATGAGTCAGAGCTCTCTAGAATGACAGTTTCATCTTTTTTGGTGTCTATAGACATAGATGATTCAGCTAGAGATTGAGGGGGTGAGTAGTTTAAACTTTTCCAAGCTAATTATTTATCCTTAAACATAAGAAAAATATAAGCTGACCCTAATACAACACAGATTTGAACTGTGTGGGTTGACTCATATGTGGATTTTTACAGCACGGTACTATAAAAGTATTTTCTGTTCTTTTTTAAAATGTTATTTCAATTAGCCAACATATAATGCACCATTGGTTTCAGATACAGAGCTCAATAATTCATCAGTTGTGTATAACACCCAGTGCTTATCATATCACATGCCTCCTTAATACCCATCACCCAATTATCCCCGTCCCCCCACCCAGCTCCCCTCTAGCAACCCATAGTTTGTTTCCTAGAATTAAGAGTCTTGCATGGTTTCTCTCTCCCTCTAATGACTTCCCATTCAGTTTTCCTCCCTTCTCCTATGGTCATCTGCAATGTTTCTTATTATCTACATATGAGTGAGACAATATGATAATTGTCTTTTTCTGGTTGACTTATGTTGCTCAGCATAATACACTCCAGTTCTATCTATTGATGCAAATGGTAAGAATTCATCCTTTCTGATTGCGGAGTAATATTTCATTGTATATATACACACCAAATCTTCTTTATCCAATCATCTCTTGAAGGACATCTTGGCTTTTTCCACAGTTTGGCTATTGTGGACATTGCTGCTGTAAATGCTGGGGTACAGGTGCCCCTTAAGACCACCACAGTTGTATATCTGGGGTAAATTCTTAGTACTGCAATTACTGGGTTGTACGGTAGCTCTATTTTTAATTTTTTTGAGGAACCTCCATACTATTCCCCAGAGTGGTTGCACCAGTTTGCATTCCACCACCAGCGTTAAGAGGGTTCCCCTTTCTCCATATCCTCACCAACATCTGTTGTTTCCTGATGTTAATTTTAGTCATTCTGACTTATGTGAGGTGGTATCTCACTGTAGTTTTGATTTGTATACCCCTGATGCACATTATGTCTTTCTTTGTGTGTCTGTTGGCCATTTGTATGTCATCTTTGGAGAAAATTTCTGTTCATGTCTTCGGCCCATTTCTTGACTGGATTATTTGTTTTTGGGGTGTTGAGTTTGATAAATTCTTCATAGATCTTGGATACTAGCCCTTTATCTGATGTGTCATTTACAAATATCTTTCCCCATCCCATGGGTTGCCTTTTAGTTTTGTTGACTTTTTTCTTTGCTGTGCAGTAGCTTTTTATCTTTTTTTAATTGGAGTTCAACTTGCCAACATACAGCATATTACCCAGTGCTCATCCTATCAAGTACCCCCCTCAGTGCCCGTCACCCAGTCACCCCAACCACCCACCCACCTCCCTTTCCACCACCCCTAGTTCGTTTCCCGGAGTTAGGAGTCTTTCATGTTCTGTCTCCCTTTCTGATATTTCCCACTTATTTTTTCTCCTTTCCCCTTTATTCCCTTTTACTATTTTTTATATTTCCCAAATGAATGAGACCATATGTTTGTCCTTCTCCGATTAACTTATTTCACTCAGCCTAATACCCTCCAGTTCCATTCACATTGAAGCAAACGGTGGGTATTTGTCATTTCTGATGGCTGAGTAATATTCCATTGTATACATAGACCACAGAGAAGCTTTTTGTCTTGATGAAGTCCAAACAGTTCAAGTTTGCTTTTGCTTCCCTTGCCTTTGAAGACATGTCTAGCAAGAAGTTGCTGTGGCCAACATCAAAGAGGTTGCTGCCTGTGTTCTCCTCTAGGATGGTGATGCATTCCTGTCTCACATTTAGGTCTTTCATCCATTTTGAGTTTATCTTTGTGCATGGTGTAAGAAAATGGGTCAGTTTCATTCTTCTGCATGTGGTTGTCCAAATTTCCCAGCACCATTTATTGAAGAGACTGTCTTTTTTCCACTGGATATTCTTTCCTGCTTTGTTGAAGATTAGTTGACCACAGAGTTGAGGGTCCATTTCTGGGCCCTGTTCCATTGATCTCTGTTTTGTGGCAGTACACTGTCTTGATGATTACAGTTCTATAATTTGACTTGAAGTCTGGCATTGTGATGCCACTAGCTTTGGTTTTCTTTTTCAACATTCCTCTGGCTATTTGGGGTCTTTCCTGATTCCATACAAATTTTAGGATTATTTGTTCTAGCTCTGTAAAAAATGTCAATGGTATATTTTTTTTTGTCAATGGTATTTTGATAGCGATTGTATTGAATGTGTAAATTACTCTAGGTAAGCATAGAGATTTTCACAGTATTTATCCTTCCGATCATTGATCATGGAATGTTTTTCTATTTCTTTGTGTCATCCTCGGTTTCTTTCATAAGTGTTCTATCGTTTTTAGGGTACAGATCCTTTTCCCCTTTGGTTAGGTTTATTACTAAGTATCTTATGGTTTTTGGTGCAATTGTAAATGGGATTCATTCCTTAACTTCTCTTTCTTCTGTCTCATTGTTAGTGTATACAAATGCAACTGATTTCTGTGCATTGATTTTATATCCTGCCATGTTGCTAAATTTCTTTATGAGTTCCAGGAATTTTAGGGTAGAATCTTTTGGGTTTTCCACATACGGTATCATGTCATCTGCAAAGAAGGAAAGTTTGACTTCTTTGCCAACTTGAATTCCTTTTATTTCTTTTTGTTGTCTGATTTCTGAGGCTTGAACTTCCAGTACTATGTTGAATAACAGTGGTGAGAATGGACATCCCTGCCATGTTCCTGACCTTAGGGGAAAAGCTTTCACTCTGGGCTTTTCATGTATGGCTTTTAAGATATTGAGGTTATGTTCCCTCTGTCCCTACATGTCAGAGAATTTTTATCAAGACATGATGCTATATTTTGTCAAATGCTTTATCTGATGCAATTGAGTGGATAATAATTTTCTTGTCCTTTGTTTTATTAATGTGATTAATCACATTGATTAGTTTGCAGATGTTGAACCAGCCTTGTAGCCCAGGAATAAATCCCACTTGGTTGTGGTGAATAATCCTTTTACTGTACTGTTGGATCCTATTGGCTAGTATCTTGGTGAGAATTTTGGCATTCATATTCATCATAGATATTGGTCTGTAATCCTCCTTTTTTGGTGGGGTCTTTGTCCAGTTTTGGGATCAAAGTAATGCTGGACTCACAGAATAGGTTTGGAAGTTTTCCATTTCTATTTTTTGAAATAGCTCCAGAAGAACAGGTATTGTCTTCTTTAAATGTTTGGTAAAATTCTGCTGGGATGCCATCTGGCCCAGGACTCTTGTTTGTTGGGAGATTATTGATGACTGCTTCAATTTCCTTGTTGGTTATGGGTCTGTTCATGTTTTTTGTTTCTTCCTGTTTCAGTTTTGGTAATTTATATATTTCTAGGAATGCATCCTTTTCTTCCAGATTGCCTAATATGTTGGCATGTAGTTGCTCATAATAATTTTTTAAATTGTATTTCCTTGGTATTGGTCATGATCTCTCCTCTTTCATTCATGATTTTCTTTACTTGAGTCCTTCCTCTTTTCTTTTTGATTAGTTTGGCTAGGGGTTTCTCAATTTTAATTATTTCCAGAACTAGCTTCTAATTTCATTGATCTATTCAGCTGTTCTTTTGATTTCTATTTAACTGATTTCTGCTCTAATCTTTATTATTTCTCTTCCACTGCTTGGTTTAGGCTTTATTTGCTGTTCTTTCTCCAGTTCCTCTAGGTGTAAGGTTAGCTGTCTAGTAGAGACTTTTCTAGTTTCTCAAGAAAGGGTTGTATTGCTAATGTACTTTCCTCTTAGGACTGCCTTTGCTGCATCCCAAAGGTTTTGAACAGCTGTGTTTTCAATTTCATTTGTTTCCATGAGTTTTTTCAATTCTTCTTTAATTTCCTTCTTGACCCATTTATTCTTTAGTAGGATATTCTTTAACCTCCAAATGTTTGAGTTCCTTCCAAATTTGCTCCTGTGATTCAGTTCAAGTTTCAAAACATTGTGGCCTGAAAATATGCAAAGAATGATACCAGTCTTTTTTTTGTAATAATAAATTTATTTTTTATTGGTGTTAAATTTGCCAACATACAGAATAATACCCAGTGTTCATCCCATCAAGTGCCCCCCTCAGTGCCTGTCACCCACCCACCCCCACCCCCCACCCACCACCCCTAGTTCGTTTCCCAGAGTTAGGAGTCTTCCATGTTCTGTCTCCCTTTCTGATATTTCCTACCCATTTCTTCTCCCTTCCCCTCTATTCCCTTTCACTATTATTTATATTCCCCAAATGAATGAGACCATATAATGTTTGTCCTTCTCCAATTGACTTATTTCACTCAGCATAATACCCTCCAGTTCTATCCACGTCAAAGCAAATGATACCAGTCTTTTGATATGAGTTAAGACCTGATTTGTGACCCAAAATGTGATCTATTCTAGAGAATGTTCCATGTGCACTTGAGAAGAATGTGTATTCTGTTACTTTAGGATGGAATGTTATATATATCTCTGTGAAGTCCATCTGGTGCAGGGTGTCATTCAAAGCTCTTGTGTCGTGATGATCTTCTGCTTAGGTGATCTGTCCATGATAAGTCCTCTACTATTATTTGTTTCTTTAATTTGGTTTTTAATTGGCTGTTCTCCAGTTAGGAGCATAAATATTTATAATTGTTAGATCTTCTTGTTGGATAGACCCTTTAAGTATGACATAGTGTCCCTCTTCTTCCTGTACTACAGTCTGGCTTAAAATCTGATTTGTCTGATATGAAGATTGCTGCCCCAGCTTTCTTTTGATGTACATTAGCATGATAAAGAGTTGTTGCTTGCTGGGGCCCTACTTGGAGAGTGGTCACCCTACCAAACTGTGGTTTGCAATTTATGGCCAATACCTAGCTGACAGGCCACTCCTGGGCTCACTGACCTTAGCCGGTTTCCCTGCTCCAGTGCTTGGGGACTCTGCCACACTCAGGCATCCCCATTCTTTCTGTGACTCCAGAGATCCTGAGACCACACTGTCTGAGCTAAGATTCTCTACCACTTCCCCACCTGAGCACCTTTCAGGCAGGGACGTCCCTCACAGGAGCAGACTTCTAAAAGCTCTGATTTTGCACTCTGCTGCTGTTTCACTTTCCAGCAGCCAGGTTATGGAAGCTCCCTCCCCCAGGTTTATCTTCTGATATATCCCCTCAGATTCATATCTCCATACCTCCTACCTTGCAAAACGTGGTCACTTTTCTATTTGTAGAATTGCAGCAATTCTTTTCTTAGATCTCAGGTTTGAATTCCAGGTGTTCAGAATGATTTGATAGATATCTAGCTGAATTCAAGGGAGCAGATGAAATGCATGCGGGTCCCCTAGTCTTCGCTGTCTTCCCTCTATCACTGTATTTTCTCTTCTTTATGCTTTTTTTAACATTGTTTTTTTCCAGCTTACTTTATTGAAGGAATACAGTATATAATGATATAACATACCAAATATGTGTTAACCAATCCTTTATGTTATCAGTAAGGCTTCCAGTCAACAATTAACTATTAATAGTTAACTTTTAGGGAGTCAAAAGTTACACATGGATTTTTCAGCTGCTCAAGGGTTGACACCCTGATCTCTGCATTGCTCAAGAGTCAACTCTTTTGTAAATTAATGTTCATTTGTTTTAAAGCAAAATATTACAAACTTACAAAATAAAGATAGTTACAGATAAGGTTTAATTTAATGTAATTTTTTATTTTTCATTTTCTAGAAACTATTTTCTATATATTATCACAAAGCAGCACAACAAAATATAGTTTTTATGTTTCCAAGTATAAGGAAAACTTCAGGATTTCAAATAATTTATTGTATGATAATGAGGTTATAGATATTAAGCAGGCATACCCAAAGATGGTTAATAAGGACATAGTAGAAATTTTAAGAACAAACTGCAATCATTTCTGAAAAGGATCATGTTTATACTCCAAACCTACTACCTTAGAAAGTTCTAGAAAACACGAGAATGCACAAGTGCACATTCATTTTGATTTGGCATTATTACATGTATTTCACCCCCAAAAAACTCCACCGTACACTCATGAGAGTTTGAAAGTTTTGTGAAGTCTTAATCCATTGAAAATAGTTTTGACCCATACAGACCCTGAAAGGGTCTTGGAGGACCACACTTTGAGAACCACTGCTCTAAATCTTAAAGTGCTTATTTGGGATAGCAATATGGCATTAGAGGAGTATCTTTGCATATGTATATACGTAAATCACTGAGTGCAGGTTCTGGTACAGAGGACTCAAGAAACATTAGTTGCTGTTACTACAGAGGGTAGATGAAGCCACAGAGAATTTTCCCATGAGATTACTTGACAATAAGAAAAGTACTCAGAATGGAAACTTCTGGATGCTCAGTGTTTAAGGAGTTGATTACCAAGACGTTTCTGGAGTGGTGGAAGTGGAGAACACTGGGAAAGAATGTTTGGCTGTCAAAATCATGGGCAGAAAAGTGCCAACAGACATATCTAGAGTCTATGGAAAAAGATAGTAAAAACTTGTGGAGACAGAGAAAGAAAAGCAGGAGGTAATCAAGGAAGTCTGCTGATGTAGGTACAAGTTTCCAGGTCCTCTAGAGTTCCCTTTGGGCTGCCTGGCAGTGAGCACACTTGCCAGAGTGAGGACTCAACATGCGTCAGAAACTCTGTGCTCTCTCTCTCACAAGGATTCGATGCCCTTCTTTCATACTCCTCATCACACTGTGATGACTTGTCTCATTTGTGCCTTTCCGAGCTCCAAGAGGTGAAAAGCTCATAAGTGACTTCTTCCATGCTCGAGCTGCCTTGCCCCACATCCAGTAGACACTCAGTAAGTATTGATTGATCAAATGAATGGATGACTGTGACCTTAGAAAGAGTTGTCCTTGAAGGAATGCCTGGGGGTGGAAAAGAGAAGCCAGATTACAATGGTTAGGGAAGAAGCAGAGGAAACAAGTATAAATAAATCTTTAAAGAACCATGACTGGGAAGATTAGGAGGGAGACAAATCAATAGTCTCATGAAGACCTAGGGGACAAGAGAAGATTTTTTTTTTTTTTAGAGGAAAGTAACTAGCAAAATTATATTCTGAGACAAAAGAACAAAGAGAGAGAAAGAGAGGAGACAAAGACACAAGGGAGAAGGATTCCTTTAATAAGGGTGGTAAACATTCATTCATCAAATATTAACTGAGTGCCTGCTATGTGACAGGTCTTGTGCTGATTGAGATGGGGTGATGAAGGATAGAGATATGTCTCTGTTGTGCATGAATTTGGAGGTGAGGTAGACTTAGGCAAGAAGTCTTATACTAGTGAGTAGCTTTGGGCAAGAAGCTCAATCTCTATAAACTTCAGATTTTTCATATATAAAATGAGCACTTTGCTGCCTGTCGTGTGAGGTCATTGTGCAAAGTGCAGTGTACATAGCATGCAGCAGGTGCTGGGTGGCGCAGCCTAGTGGTCATGGGCCTGTTTTCTGGAACCTGAGTACCTGATTTTGAATCCCAGGTCCACCATTTATTGGTTGTGTGACCTGGAGTAAGGTACTTAATCTCCTTATGGTTTTCTCACCTTGGAAAGGGAGCGACAGTGATGTGTCCCTTCTTTGCGTTATGCTGGAGATAGAATGAGGTCATCTGTGGCAGGTGTTTAGAACAGTGCTAGACAGGGAGAAGGCACTCTCATAGGTTTCTCATGTCTTCCCTTCTCAAAGGTTTTACTGTAACACTGTAAAGATGTGTTCTTCTGGACCATTCAAAGGATAGTAACAATTGTTGAATATTAGTGTAGAAAAAGAACATTGTTTTCCTTCTTTAGATTATTCAGTCTACATTGCATGTCAAACACCCTAGAAGCTTTATCTTGTTCACAGGAGGTGGATTAAAGATACATAGAAGGTTATACCTCAGCTAGAGAGGTCAGATATCTGCCCACACCTGAAAAGTTGGCATCATAATTTGATAAATCCAAGTTATAACACAACATGTTCTTTTTACTAAAGTATTTGTCATCATGGAAGAGAGTCTGTTAAGAACAGTCTGTTCCTGTCTCATTTTGCTAAAAATAGAGTCTTCAATTTGAGCCTTTGAACCCAACAGTACTTCAGATTCTTAACAAGACTAATAACATCCGGTCCGGGTTATAACTTCCTCCTCCTGAAAGTGAGTCTGTGGAAGTGAGGACAGGGAGGCAGCTGGACACAGAGAAGAGAAGATGGACTGTCGGCAGGCAGACATGGGCTGGAGTCTTGTCCCTGTCACACACAGCAGAGAGAACTGAGCATCTGACAAGACAGTTGGGAGGTCAATAGGAGGAGACAGAACAGAAGATTCCAGGGAGACATGGACCTTGTGCGGTGACTGTGGAAGCATCTGCAGTCTTACTGGTGGTTGACTGTGGTGTGCCACCTCTTAGGCAGCCTCGTTTATATTGGGAAAGTTTTGATTCTCAGAATCTCACCTTTACATCAGCTGTAGTGTGTCTTCAGCCCTCATGCCTCTTCCACCTGGCATTCTCTCAGATAATGTAAAGACCTACAGTCGTGCTTCCTCACCTGGTCTCCCTTTTTTTCTGGATGAATAATATTTGTTCTTTCTTTGAAACTGTTTAGCTTTTAGAGGTGTCTGTGTGGTGCAGTTAAGCCTCTGACTCGTGGTTTTGGCTCCGGTCATGATCTCCGGGTCATGGGATTGAGCCCTGGGTCAGGCTCCACAGTCAGGGTGGAGTCTGCTTGTGATTCTCTCTCCCTCTGCCTCTGCCCCAACCCCACATGCTCTCTCTCTCTCTCTCTCTCTCTCTCTCTCTCTCTCTCTCAATCTCTCTCTTTCAAATAAATAAATCTTTAAAAAACTGTTTAGTTTTTAGAAAAACTAAATACATACAGAAAAGTGCACACGAGAAGTTTATAGCTCAAAGTACTTTCAAAACTGGACACACCCACATAATCAGCACCCAGAACAAGAAACAGAACATACCAGCATCCCCAGGGTCTCTTCCAGTCTCTGTCCCCCGAAAGTAGTCACTATACTGGCTTGAAACAGCATAAATTGGCTTTGCCTTCATTTGTACCTTCTATAACTGCAATCATATAGTAGGTGTGAGATGTAGATAAAGTGCACACAGTACCACACCTGGAACAAAGGATGGAGCCAGAACCTTTGTGTCTGGTTTACTTTGTTCAACACCGTGTTTTGAGGTTCATCCATATTGTCGTAGACAGTTGTAGATTGCTTGTTCTCATTGCTATGTAGTATTTCTTTTTTAAAATTTTTATTTAAAATCAATTAATTAACATATAGTGTATTATTAGTTGTAGGGGTAGAGTTTAGTGATTCATCAGTTGCATCTAACACCCATTGCTCATTATATCAAGTGCCCTCCTTAATGCCCATCACCCATTACCCTATGCCCCCACCCACCTCCCCTCCAGCAACCTGAGGGTTGGTATATAGTATTTCGCTTTGTGAATACACCATAATTTATTCATTGTATTGTTGATAGGCTTTTTGGAGTTATTTCCACTTGGGGGCCATTACGAATAGTGTGTCTCTGTGAACTTTCTGCCAAAAGTCTTTTGGTGCCAACATATGCACATTTCTGTTGCATATATATACCTTGAAATGGAACCACTGGGTCATGGCACACAGGTGGAATGTACTCAGTTCAGTTTAAATAGATACTCTCAAGCAGTTTGCCAAAGCAGCTAGACATCATCTCTTCTTCACACCACTTGTTACTGACTGCACTGCAGGAGGCTCTCTGATGAACTTGGTTTGTAGGAGGAGATGCGGAATACATAACAAAGAAGAAGAAAGAGATTGTTCAGAACTTACGCGAGTTATCAGGGATGTCCAGCCTGAATTAAGGCCAAATTTTGCAACCCCCAGAAGGGTGTTTTCTGGCCAAGCTTCATCTCATGCCCATCTCTAGACCACTCCCTGTAACCAGCAGGATGGCATTATCTGGCTGGCTAGCCAGGCTGTCATGCTAGCTCCTTACTGCTCTGCCAGAGGTGGGACACTGTAGTTGCCAGCTCCATCAAGAGAGAGGACTGTTCCCCTGCATTAGAAAGTAGCCAGAGGCAAATAGACAGTTGTTCTGGGCAGACAGACCTTTTCTATCACAGCTACCATGATATCGGAGAGCCAGGGTGCTCCAATACTGCGGCACCTGCTTCAGACTGCCTGGGGGGGACCATTGGGAGTATCACGTGAAGAATTGGATGTGAAAATACTACGTGCACAAGGAAAACATCTGCAGATGTTCGTTATTAATGTACTCCTTCCATGAATCCATTACTGTGAAGAGTTTTTGCACTCGGGAGATTAATAAGAATGAACCAGACTTCTTCAATGAGTTCTGCAGACCCAGCTGGATTTAATTGTTGAGGAATGAAGGGTGTGCAGATGTTTTCTCTGAGGCCCTACTAGAAATATGAAGACAACAAATCTAGGCTGAGGGAAAGGCCGTCTTAAAAAGAAAAAAGGAAATGTGTGTGAGATCTGAATGTGAGGTTTAATGAGAGGGGATTGTGGCCTTGGAGAGAAACAGACAGCAGCACATTTGCACTCAGGATGTGCCATGCCAGAGTCACCTTTGCCCCCAGAGATGAAGATGTCAGGGTGAGGTCTGTGTCGGGTGTCCCTACTCCTATTGCCAGGTGGTGTGTTTGATGACTTTGGAGATTTAAAATGAATTTTCAGGTTAAGGTCCACTGGACTCTTTTCTGGATAAGATGGAAAGAGAATCAGAGTACCTAGGTACAAATCAGAGTTAGAGGTCTTCCGTCTACATCCTACAGATTTCTTTTTCAAGGTCTTGGCTTTCTTATTTGACAGAGAAAGAGTTTAATTTACATCTATGAGAGGATCATATGGTTCTTGTCCTTTCTTTTATTAATGTGATGTATCACATTGATTTGTGGATGTCGAACCATTTTTGCAGCCCAGGAATAAATCCCACTTGGTCGTGGTGAAAATCCTCTTACTATACTGTTGGATCCTATTGGCTAATATCTTGGCGAGAATTTTGGCATCCATGTTCATCAGAGATATTGCTCTGTAATAATTCTCCTTTTTAGTGGGGTCTTTGATTTTGGAATCAAGGTAATGCTGGCCTCATAGAATGAGTTTAGGAGTTTTCCATTTTTATTTTTTGAAACATTTCCATAAAAAAGATCTATTAATTCTTAAATGTTTGGTAGAATTCCACTGGGAGGTCATGTGGCCCTGGGCTCTTGTTTGTTATGAGATATTTGATTACTGATATAATTTATTTGCTAGTTGTGGGTTTGTTCAGGTTTTCTATTTCCTCTAGTTTCATTTTGGTAGTTTGTATGTTTCTAGGAATACATCCATTTCTTCCAGATTGCCTAATTTTTTGCCATATAATTGCTCATAATATTCCCTTATAATTGTATTTCTTCAGTGTTGATTGTGATCTCTCTCATTCATGGTTTTATTTACTTGGGTCCTTTCTCTTTTCTTTTTGATAAGCATGGCTATGGGTTTATTGATCGTATTAATTCTTTCAAAGAACCAACTCCTAGTTTTGTTGATCGAGCATTTGACAAAATACAGCAAACTTTCTTGATAAAAACTCTCTGCCATGTAGGGATAGAGGGAATATACCTCAATATCATTAAGCCATACATGAAAGACCTGCAGTGAATATCATTCTCAATGGGGAAACCTGAAAGCTTTTCCCTTAAGGTCAGGAACGTGACAAGAAGGCCCACTTTCACTACTGTTCAGCATAGTGTTACAAGTCCTAGCCTCAAAAATCAGACAACAAAAAGAAATAAAAGGCATCCACATTGGCAAAGAGGAAGTCAAACTTGCACTGGTCACAGAATACATGATACTCTATGGAGAAAACTGAAAAGACTCCAGCAAAAATTTGCTAGAACTCATACAGGAATTCAGCAAAGTGACAGGATATAAAATCAATGCATAGAAATCAGTTGCATTTGTATACACTAACAATGAGACTGAAGAAAGAGAAATTAAGGAGTCAATCCCATTTACAATTGCACCCAAAAGCATAAGATACCTAGGAATAAGCCTAACCAAGGAGGTAAAGGATCTGTACTCTAAAAACTGTAGAACACCTATGAAAGAAACTGAGGATGACACAAAGAAATGGAAAAACATTCCATGCTCATGGATTAGAAGAACAAATATTGCTAAAATGTCTATGCTACTCAGAGCAATCTGTACATTCAAGGTAATCTCTGTCAAAATACCATTGATATTTTTTACAGAGCTAGAACAAATAATCCAAAAATTTGTATGGAACCAGGAAAGACCCCAAATAGCCAGAGGAATGTAGAAAAAGAAAACCAAAGCTAGTGGCATCACAATGCCAGACTTCAGGCCAAATTACAAAACTGTAATCATCAAGACAGTGTGGTACTGGCACAAAAACAGACACATAGATCAATGGAACAGAAGAGAGAACCCAGAAATGGACCCTCAACTCTGTGGTCAATTAATCTTCAACAAAGCAGGAAAGAATATCCAGTGGAAAAAAGACAGTCTCTTCAATAAATGGTGCTGGGAAAATTGGACAGCCACATGGAGAAGAATGAAACTGGCCCATTTTCTTACACCATGCACAAAGATAAACTCAAAATGGATGAAAGACCTAAATGTGAGACAGAAATGTATCACCATCCTAGAGGAGAACACAGGCAGCAACCTCTTTGATGTTGGCGACAGCAACTTCTTGCTAGACATGTCTTCAAAGGCAAGGGAAACAAAAGCAAAATTGAACTGTTTGGACTTCCTCAGGATAAAAAGCTTTTGCACAGCAAAGGAAAAAGTCAACAAAACTAAAAGGCAACCCATGGGATGGGGAAAGATACTTGTAAATGACATATCAGATAAAGGGCTAGTATCCAAGATCTATGAAGAATTTATCAAACTTAACACCCCAAAAACAAAGAATCCAGTCAAGAAATGGGCCGAAGACATGAACAGATATTTTCTCCAAAGATGACATACAAATGACCAACAGACACACAAAGAAAGACATAATGGGCATCAGGGGTATACAAATCAAAACTACAGTGAGATACTACCTCACATCAGTCAGAATGGCTAAAATTAACATCAGGAAACAACAGATGTTGGTGAGGATGTGGAGAAAGGGGAACCCTCTTAACGCTGGTGGTAGGAATGCAAACTGGTGCAGTCACTCTGGAAAACAGCATGGAGATTCCTCAAAAAGTTAATGTAGAGCTACTTTATGCACCAGCAATTGCACTTCTAGGTATTTATTTGAAGGATACAAACATAGTGACATGAAGGGGCAGCTGCACCCCAACATTTATAGCAACATTGTCCACAATAGCAAACTATGGAAAAAGCCCAGATATCCTTCAATAGATGAGTGGATAAAGAAGGTGTGGTATATAGACAATGGAATAATACTCAGCCATCAGAAAGAAAGGAATTTTGCCATTTACAATAATATAGTTGGAATGAGAGGGTATTATGCTGAGCGAAATACGTCAGAGAAATACAGATACCATATGATTTCACTCATATGTAGAATTTAAGAAACAAAACATGAACATAGGGGAAGGGAAGGAAAAAATGAAATAAGATGAAAGCAGAGAGGGAAACAAACCATAAGAGACACTGAACTCTAGAAAACAAACTGAGGGTTGCTAGAGGGGAGGTGGGTAGAGGGAAGGAGTAACTGGCTGACGAGCATTAAGAAGACTGCTTGATATAATGAGAATTGGGTGTTGTATGCAACTGAGAAACCACTAAATTCTATCCCTGAAACTAGTTACAGTATATTTTGACTACATTGAGATTAAGTAAAGAATTAAGAGGAAGAGTTTAATTTTAAAATATTGTTTTATGTTCACATCTCTGTGATTGAGTGATTCTTTGATAGAAATGTAGAAGGAGGCACAAAACATTGATCTGGTTTCCTATGGCTGCCATACCATACCCAGGATGTTGTAAAACAACATACATGTTTCTCACACAGTTGTGGAGGGCTGAATCTGAAATCAAGGTGTCAGCGTGTCTCTGCTCCCTCTGAATCCCCAGGAGAGGCTCCCTCCTGTCTCTCCCAGCTTCTGGGACTCCAGGTGCTCCTCAGCTTGTGGTCACACAGCCCTGTTTCTGCCTCTGTCTTCCCATGGACGTGTATCTGGGTTTTTTTTTCTTCTTCTTCTTTGTTTCTTATGAAGATGCTTCATTGGATTTTGAGCCCATCATAATTCAGGATGATCTCACTATGAGATTCTTCACTTAATTACATCTGCAAAGACTCTTCTTTCCAAATGAGTTCACATTCACAGGTTCCACATGGACATGCCTTTGGGGGAGCCATTATTCAACCCCGTATAGGAGCTTTGAGTGAAATCCCTTTTAACAAGATTGTTTAAACTGTGGATAGAAAAATCAAGATTCACTTGTGTCTGTTTGGTTTAAATCTTAGGTCAAACCTGGCAATTTAAAATTTCATTGTAATAAATATAAATTTCAGCCTTTAGAATCAAGCAATTAATTGCCCAGAAAATGGTGAGAAGACTGACTTGGCAATAGTTCCTAAAACATTCAATTTAATAAAAACATTGCCACACACAGTCATTGCTGAGTAAGTGCTTATTGATTGATTCACCGAGTAGACATGTTCTGACATCTGCTCCTGTCAGGTGCTGGTAACCTTCTGGAGACAGAAGAATTTCATTTGAGCCCTACCTGCCATGGTGAGGCAGGCACTCAACAAGCCTCTTTGGCTGAATATTAAATTAAGGAGCTTTGTCTAGTAATGGATGCAGACAGGTCAGCAGACAGGTTAGCACACATTTGTAGTTGATGTTTGCAGGAAGCATTGTAAAGTTTCACAGCTGTTCACAGAGGAGACAGGCATCAGTCCTCCAGGGAAAGGGTAGAGAAGTGACAAATAAATCAAGGTCAGTGACTATGCCGTAGAGCTCTGCTCTGTACAGACCATCATGGCAGAAATGGGGTCAACTCTAGGGACCCTCATGTTAGGACATTGCACTGAAGGAAGTTAAAGTCTCTTTTAATAAGGGGAGACTGAAGTGAGTTAGATGGCATAATAGTGGGATGGAGATGACCAGAACACTTGGTCTGTGGATAGAGTGACCTCTTAGGCCAGTGTGAGGGGAAGAAGGCAAGCCGAGGTGGGTTGGGGTTGGGGAAATGGACACACATCCATCACTGGTCCTGGTAGTACCCAGTGAATGTCCACTTTTTGTCATAGATTCAGACATGACTTAAGTGGAAGGAGGTAACATCTAAAAGGTGGCCCACAAAAAAATTATTTATTTATTTATTTATTTATTTATTTATTTATTTATTCATTCATTCATTCATTCATTCATTCACTCAACAAGTGTGTACTAGGCTCCAAATGTATGGCAGGGCTTGTGTCAGCATCATAGGATGCAGATAGGAATATGCCAGTGTCCCTGATCTCAAGAAGTTCAAAGCCTATTGGGAAAATGAATGAATAATATAAGCAATAAATTGAGTGTTACAACAGAAAATGACAAAGATACTATGGAAAATAGAGAAAGAACTGCTTAATGCTTTGGGGGAAGTGTTGGAGGTTATCTAGAAGACATGTTGTTTATCCTTAGTCTTGAAGGATGAGGGATAGAGATTAATCAAAGGAGCCATTCTGGTGTGAGAATACATTTTAAGCTTTAAGAACAGCATGTGCAAGAACCAAGATGAGAGCATAGTGAAGGGTTGCTGTTACTGAAGCCAAGCACTGAGGATAGAGAGAAGGAGGCAGAAACAGGAGAGGTGAGCAAGAGACAGGTATCTGGATTTTATTCTGGAAAACCATTGGAGGGTTTTAACTCACAAAGAGAGATAGTTTTTTCCTTTAAACACCTTTCTCTGGCTGCTGGGTGAATAATGGATTAGAGTGAGTTGGGATTAAAGATAGGTTTACTGGGGGACAAATGTCAAGTGACAGTGGCAGGAAGGCAGCATTTTTTTTCTTTCCAGAAGAGCTGGGCTTATAGCCTGAGGATGAGGGGATGGTTATGGGTAACAGGACTCAGTCCTGTGGGGAAGTTTGCCATAGTAAAGTATCAGGCTCTGAGTCCTGCTAAGTATGGAGATCAGAGGCCTGGAAAGAGAGACTGATTTTAAGACTCTCCAGATAGAGATACCCAGAGCATATGCAGAAACCTCCAGCCCGCTCAGGTGCCAGCCAGGGCTGAGCCTGCAGGTGGCACCCATTCTCAGTCCGTCCAGAGGGGTGGCGCAGGTGCTATAGGAAAGAGACTCAAAAACAAGTTAAGAAGCTAAGAAGCTTTTGCACAGCAAAAGATACCATCAAACAAAACTCAGACAACCTACAAAATGGGAGAAGATATTTGCAAATGACGTATCAGATTAAGGGCTAGTTTCCAAGATCTATAAAGAACTTACTAAACTCAACAGCAAAGAAACAAACAATCCAATCATGAAATGGGCAAAAGACATGAACAGAAATCTCACAGAGGAAGACATAGACATGGCCAACAAGCACATGAAAAGATGCTCCGCATCACTTGCCATCAGGGAAATACAAATCAAAACCACAATGAGATACCACCTCACACCAGTAAGAATGGGGAAAATTAACAAAGCAGGAAACCACAAATGTTGAAGAGGATGTGGAGAAAGGGGAACCCTCTTGCACTTTTGGTGGGAATGTGAATGTGTGCACTGTGGTGCAGCCACTCTGGAAAACTGTGTGGAGGTTCCTCAAAGAGTTAAAAATAGATCTGCCCTACGACCCAGCAATTGCACTGCTGGGGATTTACCCCAAAGATACAGATGCAATGAAACGCCGGGACACCTGCACCCCGATGTTTCTAGCAGCAATGTCCACAATAGCCAAACTGTGGAAGGAGCCTCGGTGTCCATCGAAAGATGAATGGATAAAAAAGATGTGGTCTATGTATACAATGGAATATTACTCAGCCATTAGAAATGACAAATACCCACCATTTGCTTCGATGTGGATGGAACTGGAGGGTATTATGCTGAGTGAAGTGGGTCAATCGGAGAAGGACAAACATTATATGGTCTCATTCATTTGGGGAATATAAAAAATAGTGAAAGGGAATAAAGGGGAAAGGAGAAAAAATGAGTGGGAAATATCAGAAAGGGAGACAGAACATGAAAGACTCCTAACTCTGGGAAACGAACAAGGGGTGGTGGAAGGGGTGGGGGGTGGGGGTGACTGGGTGACGGGCACTCTGGGGGGCACTTGACGGGATGAGCACTGGGTGTTATTCTATATGTTGGCAAATTAAACACCAATAAAAAATAAATTTATTTAAAAAAAAGCAAGTTAAGGGCACTGAGGAAGGCACTTGATGGGATGAGCACTGGGTGTTATACTATATGTTGGCAAATTGAATTCAAATTTAAAAATGTAAAATAAATAAATAAATAAAATGATTCACTTGTAGACCAAAAAAAGCAAGTTAAAAAGACAAATGCCATATGATTTCACTCATTTGTGGAATTTAAAAAATAAAACAAATGAACAAACAAACAAAAAGCAAAAACAGATCCATAAGAGAGAGGACACACAGATGATTGCCAAAGGGGAAGGGGGTTGGGCGATGGCGAGATGAGTGAAGAGGAGTAAGAGAGACAGGCTTCCAGTTATGGGATGAATAAATCATGGGAACAAAAGGCGCAGCACAGGTAACATAGTCAATGATATTGTAATAGCGTTGTACGGTAAAGGGTGGCAGCTACGCTTGGAGTGAGCACAGCATAACATATAGAGAAGCTGAGTCACTATGTTGTACACCTGAAACTAATGTAACATTGTGTGTCAACTATACTCAGATTTTTATAAAGTATATTCAATTGTATAGTTTGTTTAATATATAGATGAATATCCACAATTATCTGAAAGATACTTTAAAATATTCATACATATTTATGGTAATCTGGATTCCTTTCAAATACTTCAACCAAAATAACGAATTAAATACGAGGAGATATGAAAATCCAGCGATCTTCTGAGACAGACAAGAAAGCAACTTGCAAAAATGCAAAATGTTGAGACGATCCAATCTTTTCACTACATTGTTTTATTTTGTTTTTTTGGGGGGGGTTCTGTATATTATTTTTTTATTGGAGTTCAATTTGCCAACATATAGCATAACACCCAGTGCTCATCCCATCAAGTGCCCCTCTCAGTGCCTGTCACCCAGTCACCCCACCCCCTGCCCACCTCCCTTTCCACTACCCCTTGTTAGTTTTTTATTTTGGAAGGTAGGGTTTGTTTTTAAATAAAATATTCCATTTCTGTTAACATGTAAGCAAGTATATACAAAATACATAATATATAATAAAAAATAGATAATATATACAAAATAGATAGTAAAGAAATACACGAAGTAGAAATCAGAATTACCCTGCGATTGAATCCCTAGGGAATAATCACTGTTAACAGAATGTTTTATAATTATAGACCTTTGTCTGTATACCTACATGCATACCTATTTAAAATATTTAATATGAAATGGGTCAAAAATAAATATTATGCTACAGCGTAAAGAAAGTTGGGTGTTGACTATCAACTTTATTTATATGGCTGTAATAAATCAGAGGCAGGGTTTTCTTTTTTGGGTGACACTGAAGGTCAGACTCTGGTCTCTTTCTCCAACTTCACTTCTGAACTGTCCATCTGGTCCCAGCAATATGAACATGTTTCTGTTCCAGTGTATTGCGCTCTTTCACACCTCCATGACCTTTTCCTGTGTCTTCCCTCTTACTGGACTCCCCAATCCCTGTATGGTTCACCTGCCCACTCTTCACCTCTTCCTGAGGCTTGATTTCCATGAGGCTGCCCGATGCATTTCTGCCCTCATCTTGATCTGTGTTTCATCTCCTTCACCGCACTTTGCAGGTGTCATTGCAATTGTTTGTCTACTTCTCTGTAACCTGCTAGACTAGAAGCTCACTGGAGGCAGGAGCCATGGCTCACCTACTTTTGTGGCTGAAGCAGTGATTTCAGCATAGGATCTTATAAATGTTGTGTGAGTGGATATGGAGTGAACAAGTAAAGGTGTAAGTGAATGAATAACACCAGAAGCAATGATGACATTCTACTATAAGGAGGCACCTTTCTTCTCAGATTAATAAAGAAGCTTCTCTTGCCTTTAAAGATGTATCTAGCAAGAGGTTGCTGTGGCCGAGGTCAAAAAGGTTGCTGCCTGTGTTCTCCTCTAGGATTGTAATGGGTTCCTGTCTCACATTTAGGTCTTTCCCATTTTGAGTTTATCTTTGTGTATGGTGTAATAGAATGGTGTGATAGAATGGTCTAGTTTCATTCTTCTGCATGTAGCCAATCCAATTTCCCCAGCACTATTTATTGAAGTGACTGACTTTTTTCTAGTAAATATTCTTTCCTGCTTTGTTGAAGAATAGTTGACCATAGAGTTGAGGGTCCATTTCTAGAGTCTCTGTCCTGTTCCATTGATCTATGTGTCTGTTTTTTTGTGCCAGTACCATGCTGTTTTAATGGTCACAGCTTTGTAATAGAACTTGAAGTCTGGTATTGTGATGCCCCCAGCTTTGGTTTTTTTTTTGTTTGTTTGTTTGTTTGTTTGTTTTTTTCTTCTTTTCGACATTCCTCTGGCTATTTGAGGTGTTTCCTGGTTCCATACAAGTTTTAGGATTATTTGTTCATGCTCTGTGAAAAATGCTGGTGGTATTTTGATAGAGATTCCATTGAATGTGTAGATTATTCTGGGTAGCATAGACATTTTAACAGTATTTATTCTTCTACTCCATGAGCATGGAGTTTTTCCATTTCTTTGTACTTCCTCAATTTCTTTCATAAGTGTCTATAGTTTTTAGAGTACAAATCCTTTTCCTCTTTGGTTAGACTTATTCTTAGGTATCTTACAGTTTTTGGTGGAATTGTAAATGGGATTGATTCCTTAATTTATCTTTCTTGTGTCTCATTGTTTGTGTATAGAAATGCAACTGACTTCTGTGCATTGATTTGATATCTTGCCATGTTGCTGAATTCCTATATGAATTCTAGCAATTTTGAGATGGAGTCTTTTGAGTTTTCCACATACAGTATCATGTCATCTGTGAAGAGTGAGAACTTGACTCCTTCTTTGCCAATTTGAATGCCTTTTTGTTATCTGACCGCTGAGGCTCGAACTTCATAGCAGCATTGTCCACAATAGCCAAACTGTGGAAGGAGCTGTGATGTCCTTTGACAAATGAATGGATAAAGAAGATGTGGTATATGTATACAATGGAATATTACTCAATCATCAGAAAGGATGAATACCTACTATTTACATCGACATGGATGGATTTCATTATGCTAAGTGAAATAAGTCAATCAAAGAAAGACAAATATCATATGGTCTCACTCATATGTGGAATATAAGAAATAGTACAAGGGTCCATAAGGGAAGGAAGGGAAACTGAGTGGGGAAAAATCAGAGAGGAAAACAAATCATGAGAGACTCTTAACTCTAGGGAACAAACTCAGGGTTGCTGGAGGGGAGGTGGGTGGGAGAGTGGGGTAACTAGGTGATGGGCATGAAAGAGGGCATGTAATGTAGTGAGCACTGGGTGTTATATGCAACTGATGAATTACTGAAAACTACCTCTGAAACTACCAATGTACTATATGTTGGCAAATTGAATTGAAATTAACAAAATAAAGGCCTCAAATTAAAAAAAAAAAAAGAAACTCCTCTCAGGTACATCTGTTCAGGGAACAAATAGACTGCTAAGGTGGGAAAGGACTTTCCATATCTGGAGAATGTTAACTGTAGGCTGGATGATCATCAGACAGTGAGTTTCTGCCTTGAGTGGGAGGCAAATTAGCAAGACTACTAACTTCCATTTTTAACTATAAATTCCCTTAGGCTATTTATTTGCAAAATGAGTCAAGTCAGGAATTGGGTTATATTATTTGTTGGAATGACATTTTATTGAAACTTATAAATAATGAGATTAAGAAAAGTTAATTTGTGAAATCCTGTACTTCTCTTTCTCTGACTAACTTAATTTCACTTAACTGTAGACCCTAGATCCATCCATGTTGTTGCAAATGGCAAGATTTCATTCATTTTATGGCTGAGTAATATTCCATTGTGTGGATATGGAAAAATTTTTACAGGAATTTAAGAAACAAAACCAATGAACAACAACAAAAAAAAAAGGGAGACAAATCTAAATATTACTCAGCCATTAGAAACAACAAATACCCACCATTTGCTTCAACGTGGATGGAACTGGAGGGTATTATGCTGAGTGAAGTAAGTCAATCGGAGAAGGACAAACAGTGTATGTTCTCACTTATTTGGGGAATATGAATAATAGTGAAGGGGAATATAAGGGAAGGGAGAAGAAATGTGTGGGAGATATCAGAAAGGGACACAGAACATAAAGACTTCTAACTCTGGGAAATGAACTAGGGGTGGTGGAAGGGGAGGAGGGCGGGGGTGGGGGTGAATGGGTGACGGGCACGGAGGGGGACACTTGACGGGATGAGCACTGGGTGTTATTCTGTATGTTGGTAAATTGAACACCAATAAAAATTAATTTATAAAAAAAAAAAAAAAAAGAAAACAGTCTCTTAAATACAGAGAACAAACTGGTGATTACCAGGGGGGATGTGGATGAGAGGGTGGGTAGGATGAAGTAGGTGACAGAGATGAAGAATACACTTATTATGATGAGCACTGAGTAATGTATACAATTGTTGAATCATTATATTGTACACATAAAACTAATATAACCCTGTAGGTGAATTATACTTGAATAAAAAAGAAATTAATTTGTAACTATATCCATCAAGAAAACAATGAAGTGGAGAAATTTTGCTCATCTATTGAACATCTTGTGGCATAAATTAATTCCTGTCTCATAATTTTATGTATAATAAGCAATCATCTTTTTATATTTATCATAGATTTTAACATGTTAACCTTATTAAAAGATGAATTGAAGAAATTTTTATCCTGAAAGTCTGAATTTGTAGTTATTTTAAGACTCAATTATTAAATCAACAAATATCTATTGGATACTTATATGTGCTTTGTGCTTTTTCATATATTTTCTTAGTTAAACTTGGAAACAAATACCACAAGAAATATACATTATTCCAATTCAGACCTACAAAAAAAAACCAAACCAAACCAAAACAGAAACACCAGTATCCCCTTCACCTTCCTTGAGAAATCATTGAGAATGGCAGAGTAAAACATGATTACAGACCCACCCAACTGTAAAGTTTACATTACTTTTCTACATATGGGTATATCACAAACCAACATGTGATATGGTTTGTGTGTTTTTAAATGTATTTAAATGATATCATAAGTAAGAAACTTCTTCAACTTGCTTTGTTGTTTTGTGTTTGGAGTTTTATTAGTTTTTATTGTCATTAAGATTTTATCATGAAACTATCACAACATATTTATCCATTCTCCTACTGGAAAATATTTGTATTGTTTCCAGTTTCTGTTGTTATAAATAATGCTATTCTGAATTTTATATATGCTACTTGTGTATTTCTCTATGTTTATGTATTTATGACAGAAAGTAAGATTGCTAGGTCCTACGGTACAGCAACATTTAGCATTATCAAATGCCAGCTGCCCCTAAAGTAGTTTTACTAGTTTGTATTACTTCTAGAATGCTGATAATTCCTCTTACTCCCGATTCTTGACAACACATGCTATTGTCAAATCTTAATTTTTTTGCCAATCTGATAGTGTGAAATATTGTTGTTGTTTTAAATAGCACTCAACCATTACTTGTGAAGTTATATTTTGTTTTTGTTGACTTGTAGGAGTCCTTTATATATTCTGGAATTGCATAAAATCCATGCATCAGGGATGCCTGCATGGCTCAGTGGTTAAGCATCTGCCTTCAGCCCAGGGTGGATCCTGGCGTCCCAGGATCAAGTCCCAAATCAGGCTCCCTACATGGGGCCTGCTTCTCTCTTTATCTGTATCTCTGCCTCTGTCTCTCTCTCTGTGCCTCTCATGGATAAATAAATAAAATCGTTATTTTATTTTTTTTGTAAATTTATTTTTTATTGGTGTTCAATTTGCCAACATATAGCATAACACCCAGTGCTCATCCCGTCAAGTGCCCACCTCAGTGCCCTTCACCCAGTCATCCCCACCCCCCCCGCCCACCTCCCCTTCCACCACCCCTAGTTTGTTTCCCAGAGTTAGGAGTCTTTCATGTTCTGTCTCCCTTTCTGATATTTCCCACTCATTTTTTCCTCCTTTCCCCTATGATCCCTTTCACTATTTTTTATATTCCCCAAATGAATGAGACCATATAGTGTTTGTCCTTCTCCGATTGACCCACTTCACTCAGCATAATACCCTCCAGTTCCATCCACGTGAAAGCATATGGTGGGTATTTGTCATTTCTAATGGCCGAGTAATATTCCATTGTGTATATAGATCACATATTCTTTATCCATTCATCTTTCGATGGACACTGAGGCTCCTTCCACAGTTTGGCTATTGTGGACATCGCTGCTAGAAACATCGGGGTGCAGGTGTCCAGGAGTTTCATTGCATCTGTATCTTTGGGGTAAATCCCCAGCAGTGCAATTGCTGGGTCGTAGGGCAGATCTATTTTTAACTCTTTCCCCTATGGAATACACCTGACATTTTAATAACGTCCTTGTATCTTACAAGCTTGCTGAATTAACGTGTTAGTTCTAGTGTTTGTTTTCATTCTTTATAAAATCTATGTGGTTTTCTACATACAAGTCATCTGTCACTAAGGACACTCTACTACTTTTTTTTCCCCAATCTGTGTGTTTTAAATTTTATTGAAATAGTTGTAGTGGTGGTGGTGGTGCTATTTTGCTGGGAAAATTGGACAGCCACATGTAGAGGAATGAAACTGGACCAAATCTATAAAGAACTTATCAAACTCATTACCCAATAAACTAATCCAGTCAAGAAATTAGCAGAGTATAGCCTATTTAATTCCAACCCTTTGATATTTATTTAGGCTTGTTTTCTGACCCATGATGTGGTCCATCTTGATGGATATTCCATCTGCACTTGGAATGAAGAAGTGTTCTGAGTTATTGAATATAGCATTCTACAAAGGGCTATAAGGTCAAGTTGGTTAATTATTTTGTTCAAGGCTTCTTAATCTTTGGTTCTTTGGTCTGTTTGTTTCAGAAATCATTGAGAGAGCCTCTTAAAGTTTCCACACGTATTTGTGAATTTGTCTGTTTTTCCTCTTTAATTTTATCCGATTGTCTCATGCATCTTGAAGCTCTTTTATTAGGTGCATACAGACTCAGAATTGCCATTCTGAAGAATTTATCTTTTTATTTTCATGAAATGTCATCTTCTTCTCAGGTAATACTCTTTATCTTAAATGTCTGCTTTGTCTGATATGATTATATCTGTTTCATTTATTTTAAGGTGAGATTTTTCATTATACATATTTTTCTACTTTTAAACTTTTCTTGGTTTTTCATATAAAGTGTATTTGTTATAATCACCAGGTAGTTGGGTTTTTTTAATAAATTAATTTTTATTGGTGTTCAATTTACCAACATACAGAATAACACCCAGTGCTCATCCCGTCAAGTGTCCCCCTCAGTGCCCGTCACCCATTCACCCCCACCCCCCGCCCTCCTCCCCCTCCACCACCCCTAGTTCGTTTCCCAGAGTTAGAAGTCTTTATGCTCTGTCTCCCTTTCTGATATTTCCCACACATTTCTTCTCCCTTCCCTTATATTCCCTTTCACTATTATTCATATTCCCCAAATGAATGAGAACATACACTGTTTGTCTTTGGGTTTTGCTTTGTTATTCATTCTGACAATTTATTCCTTTTGACTGGAATATTTAGTACAATTTTCACTTAAGGTAGATATTCATATGGTTGGATTTAAGTCTTCCATTTTGGGATAATTTGACATAAACTAATATTTATCCCATTCATTATTATCTTCTGCTTTCTACTGAGTGAATAACACAGTTTTTTTATTCCACTCTATCATCTGTTTTGACTTTTTATCTATAGTTCTTTTTAATGTATAGAGATTAATTTATACGTCTTTAAGTTATCACAATCTGCCTTCAAATTTTATTATAGTCTGAATTAACAATGTAAGATCCTTACACTATTAACATATCACTCCCCACTCCTCCCCTTGACCTTTGTTGTCCAATAGTATGTTCCCAAATATGCTCGTTTTTTTAAAGAGAGAGAGATGAGAGAGGGGCAAAGAGATAGAGAGAGAAAGAAAATCTTAAGCAGGCTCCATGCCAGGCACGGAACCTGACATGGGGCTCAATCTCAGGACCCTGAGATCATGACCAGATGCTTAACTGACTGAGCTACACAGGCGCGCCTGTTTCTGTTACATGCTTTTAAGTCCCACAGTCATTATTTCATTTTAAATATTTGATGACTTTTAAAAGATGCGTGTTATATTACATAAACAGGTAGTTATATTTTTTGAATTTTTTTCTTTTATACTTTTTATATTTGCCAATATGTCATTCTTTTTGATGCTCTTCATTCTTTCTTACAGATCTGGTCTTCAAACTGGTGTCATTTCTCTACAGCCTTTTTTTTTTTTTTAAGCTTAGCTCCTTTTAGTATTTCTTAGATGTAGGTATGCTGAAGATTAATTCTTTCAGCTTTTTTCCCGGGAATGTTTTTATTCCACCTTTTTTATGAATGATATTTTTATTGGATGTGGTTTCAATTAACTTACTGGGTTTTTTGGCACATCAAAAATGCTCTGCTGTCTTCTGGTCTCCATTAGTGAGAAGTCAGCTGCACTCATGGGAGAGAATTACCTGTATCTAACTGCTATCCTGTCCACTTCCCCATCCCCTCTTACATGTTTCTCTTTATCTTGGGCTTTGAGATGTTTGACTCTTATGTCCTAGACCTGGTTTCATAGTATTTACCCTTCTTGGGGTTCATGGAATTCTTATTCACTTGCCTTTCACATAGTTCTTCCTTAATCTCTCCCCTCTTTTTCCATGACCCCTACTACATGTACGTTAATTCACTGATGTCATCCTCTGATCTTGGAGCTTCTGTTTTTTTTTTTTTTTATCCTGCGTGTGTGTGTGTGTGTGTGTGTGTGTGTGTGTAATTCACTTTGGGTCTTCCTATTTCCCTGACTTAAAATTGCATGATTTTAATCAAGTTTGTTCTTAAGCCCATCTAATGGCCCTTTATTTCTGATGTGGTATCAGTTATGTCTAACTTTTCCATTTGGTTCTTTTTATACTCATACTTCTATTGAAATTTTCCATCCCCTCACACATGTTGTCTGTCTTTTACCTGAAATCACTTGGCACTTTTACTATAATTATTTTAAAGTTTCCCTCTGATAAATCCACCCTTTGGGCCATGTCTTTATGTGCTGCCGTAGACTATTTCCTCAACCATAATTTAAAAAAAACATTTTTGTATGTTTTGTAGTATTTTATTGCATCCAAAGCAATTCTGTATAAGAACAGAAGATACTGAATTAAGTAATATTTATGTGCAAAAAAAGTATATGGTCTTAAGTCAGGCTATAAGAATTATAGACTGAAGTAATCTGGTCTCTAACTGGGTGGGATCTCAGCTGTCTTGGAATTTAATTTGACCCAGTGCACCCTGGCCTCAAATGTTTTGACTCTGGGGTCAGGACTTTCCTTTCTGTTGTGTTCAGAGACTGAGCATTGGTGAGATTCTAGAAACCTCTTTCCACTTACCCTCAACTGCCAGTTCTCTTGACCATGGGAGATTTCTCTGTTTTACAGCCTAGCTTCTAGATTTTTGTATCATGGAGAGATTCTCTTCCTCCACCAGGGAGGTGTCTAGGGAGATGTCCCTCCATCCTGTGCCTAGGGAGGTGTCAAGGGAGATACCCCTCCATCCTGAGTGCCTCAGAGGGGTTTCTCCTGCCCCAGTCCCTCATGTCTGGCACACCTGTGATTTGTCTCTGTCAGCTCTCCCGTCCTGCCACTTTCAGAGAACAACTGTAATGAACGTAGGGAAGGCCCCACGTGCCTCATAGAAGAAGTGCCTCTCAGCCCTCATCCTTTGGTGTCCCCTGAGCCTTTGATGTAAACCCCTGGGACACAGTTGGCGGGTAGATGCAGACACACTCTATGGCTGGTGTTCCTTAGGTTATAATTAATTGGACCAGCTCACACACGGCTGTTCCAAGTTCACTAAAACCTTAATGAATTTCTCCCTGTTCCCATCTGTGGTGGAGTTCTCCTTCCAGTGTTCCACCAGACATGAGCACAGCTGTGCTGGTTTCCTGTCCTGAGCTGGCTCATCACTTTCTGGAATGCAGCTCACATATGTTTCTTTACACCTCCGCTCTTTCTCTTGGTTTGGAAAAGCTACGGTGTTACAGTATTTCTGGGTTTTGATATTCCAGTTGAGGGAAGTCTCTTGGGACTTTCTCTATCCTACCTGAAGAAGGACTTCTTAGGTTTATTTGTGGTGTGCACACAAATTCTACCATTTTACACTTTGAAATTCTTTCCAGACCATTGTTTATGTGTTTCCTTATTAACATGTGGAGCTCTTTAAGGCAACTGGATATCAATCTCCTGTCAGTCAGGGACATTGCAAATATATTCCTCAAGTCTGTAACTTATTTCATTTTTTTACTTTTTTATCATGCGTTTTGACCCATAGAAGTTTCAATTTTAATACAGTGCAGTTATCAGTCTTCTCCTTTGTGGGTTGTGCTTTTTTACATCAGTCTTCACTGATCTATAAATGCCATCTTTGTCACTTGTCATGTCTCCATATGTGCTTGGGTCTCTTCCTCTGGTCTATTTATTTGTCCCTCCACCAACTGCTCACTCTTTCTAAATATAGCTTTATTTATAATATGTTTTAGGTTCTGGTTGGTAAAGATTTTCCGTCCTGTGTATCTTCAAATTTTATCTTGGATATCGTCACTCTTTGTTATTCTATACAGGCTTTACAATCAATTTGTCAAGTTCCATTAAAACTATCGAGTTTTGGCAGGAAACACATTGAATTTATAGATTGATTTGAGGAGAGCTGACATTTTTATGTTATTGAATCCGTGAACATGTTATTTCTCTCCTTTATTTATGTCTTTTATAATGCCTTTCATTAAGTGTTATAATTTTTTTTCTGCAAACAATTTCCTCCCTAAATAGTTGCAGGTCAATTGTGGAATTTATTCCTAGGTGTCTTATATTTGTGTATTTTTTAAAAACTGTATATTCTAATTGTTTGTTACTGATGACTAGAAAGCAATTTATTTTCCTTTATTTATCCTATAGGCAGAAAAATTCTGTATTCAATTCTTTTGGGTTTTTCTATTTTTTTTTAATTTTTAAACATTACCTGAAGATAATGATTTTGTTTCTCTCTCAATAGTTCTTCTAGTTTTCACTTTTTTCAACATTTTGTTCTTGGCTGGGATCTCTGTACACTCTCTTAGTCTTGATCTTTTTTTTTTTTAAGATTTACTTATTTATTTTATGATAGACATAGAGAGAGAGAGGCAGAGACACAGGAGGAGGGAGAAGCAGGCTCCATGCCGGGAGCTCGACGTGGGACTCGATCCCAGGACTCCAGGATCGTGCCCTGGGCGAAAGGCAGGCGCCAAACCGCTGAGCCACCCAGGGATCCCTGTCTTAGTCCTGATCTTAAATAGAGTGACTCTAATATAATTTTTTGCCATGAGTTTTCAGAAAAAAAAAAACCTTTATCAGATAAATTCCTAGTATATGGTTTGTTACTATGAATGAGTATTGAATCTCATCACATATTCCTGCATCTATTAAAACTATATCATCATTTTTCTCCTTTATTCTGTTACTATGAGATATTACATTGGTGGATTTTGTTGTGGTTGTTTGTATTATAATAGCATCATTGAGATATCAATTCACCCATTTAAAGTACCCAATTCAATGGTTTTTGATGCATATAGAGTTGTGCAACCATTATCACAATATTTTCTTTACATTTATTTATTTCCTTATTTATTTATATTGAAGTATAACTGATGTACAATATTATATTCATTCCAGATATATACATAGTAATTTGACATTTATATACACTATGAAGTGATCACCATATAATGTATCATAGGCAATCTAACTATCATATCACCATATAAAGTTATTATAATACTACTAACTGTATTCCCTATGATATATATTATATCCTGTGTCTTTTTTATTTTAAAACTAGAAGTTTGTACCTTTTAATCCCCTTCCCTTATTTCGCCAAATTCCCACCCACCTCCCCTCTGGCAACCACCAGATGGTTCTCTGTATCCGTATTTTTCTTCTGCTTTGTTTGTTTGTTTGGATTTCACATGTAAGTGAAGTCATATAGTATTTGTCTCTCTATCTGATTTATCATACTTAGCATAATACCCTCTAGACCCATCTATGTTGTTGCAAATGACAAGATTTCATGTTTTTATGGCTGAGAATTCCAGTGTGTATGTGTACTACATCTTCTTTATCCATTCCTCTATGATGGACACTTAGGTTGCTTCCATATCTTGACTATTGTAAATAATGTTGCAGTAAACAAAAGGGTGCACATATCATTTTTGTGAGGAATAAATTTTTTAAATTTAAGTTTACTTAATTCACACATAGTGTGTATTATTAGCTTCAGAGGTAGAGTTTAGTGGTTCATCAGGAGTGCACATATCTTTTTGAGTTCATGTTTTTGTTTTCTTTGGATAAATATCCCAAAGTGGAATTTCTGCATCACATGGTTGCTCTATTTTGAAGAACTTCCATACAGTTTTCCATAGTGGCTGCATTTTGCATTCCCACCAACAGTGTACAGTTCTCCCTTTGCTCCACATCCTCTCCAACACTTGTTATTTCTTATCCTTTTGATAATAGCCATTCTGACAGGTGTAAAAAGATATTATGGTTCTGATTTGCATTTCTCTAATGTTCAGTGACATAAACTATCTTTTTATGTATCTATATATCTTTTTTGAAGAAATGTCTACTCAGTCCCTCTGTCCATTTGTTAATCAGATTGTTTATTGATATTGAGTTGTATGAGTTTTTTTGTGTATTTTAGATATTAACCCCTTATGGGGTATATCATTTGCAAATATCTTCTCCCACTCAGTAGTTTGCCTTGTCCTATGAAACTGGAATTGAAACTCTGTTCCCATTAAACATTAACTCCTGATTTCCCATCCCCTCAACCCCCGGCAACCCCAGGCTACTTTCCCTCTATGAATTTGATTATTCTAGGGACTTCATATAAGTGCAATCACACAGTATTTGTATTTTTGTGATTCATTTATTTCTCTTAACATGATATCCTTAAGATTCATCCATGCAATAGCATATTTTAGAATTTCCTTACTTTTAAAGGCTGAATAATATTTTAGTGTGTATTGTATATATATACACATGATAGAAAGTCCCATATTAGAATGAGAACAGAGCTCAATGCCCTTGAAAGCCCCATATCAGAATGTAAAGAGAACTTGAGAAATTCCTCCACCCCTTCTGAAAATCCCCTAGACCAGCCTATAAAAAACCCAGCTGTAACCCACTTCGGGGTCCAAGTCCTGCTCCGCTGTGTTGGGTATACTTGGACCCAAGCTCGAGCTTGCTAATAAACCCTCGTGGGCTTGCATTGGTGTCGGCTCCTTGGTGGTTTCTCGGATTCGCAATCTTGGGCACAACAAGGATGTTATGCAGAAATAGAAAGATTGTGTCCCAGTATCTGCAAAACTGTTTATTAAGGATTATATGGAATAGAGCAGAGGCAATATCAGTAAAGGAGCTTCCCGTAATGCACAAAAGTAAAAAATGACTCAAAAAAGTTAGACATAATCAATCTAGCTTTAGATGTTTACAAACCAAGGCTAGTAGGAAGAAATGAAAACACGATTTATGGTCACAGTCTAGGCGCTTTCCTCTATGCTAGCTTACCAATTTCATTTAATCAGTAAACTCTCCATGATGCTTTACTCTTTTTTTAAAAGATTTTATTATTTATTAGAGAGACAGCAAGGGTAAGCATGAGAGAACACAAGCAGGGGGAGGAGCAGAGAGAGAGGGAGAAGCAGACTCCCTGCTGAGCAGGGAGCCCAGCGCAGGACTAGATCCCAGGACCCTGAGATCGTGACCTGAGCTGAAGGTAGATGCATAACTGACTGAGGTTAAGCTTTACTATTTCTCAGAGAAGAAAAATAAAGCTTAGAGAGGTGGCAAAAGCCACTGGCTGAGCAAGCCCCAGAGCCAGGACCAAGCAAAGGTTTGTGTGATTGGAAGTCTGTTCTTCATCCCTTAAGGCATTGTCACAGGCAAAAAAGACACTTTATAATGGGCTGATTGCAGCAACGCCCCAATTTGTGTACACCCTCCTCTCCCCACCCCATGACTCCCTACACTGACCTCTAGTCATGTGATTTGCCCTGGCCAAGAGGATAGCAGCACACATGAAGGTGTGGGGCTTGCAACCTGCTCCCATGTCGGTGCTCACCCTCCAGCTGCTCTCTGCCCTAGGAGTGATCCTGAGCTAGTCAGCTGGAGGGTGGCGGACACATAGCCCAGTCTCCCCAGCCAACAGCCAGACAACCCCCAGAAGCAGAGCCACCTAGCTGACTAGTAGCTGAGTGCAAATACATGAGAGAGCCCAGTTAGGAACCCTAGAGAAACAGCCCAGTCAAGTCAGCCCCAAATTCTGATCCACAGAATCATGAGCTAATAAACAAATGGTAGTTGTTTTAAGCCCTAGCTGTTTTGCAGCGGGTTGTTGTGCAGTTAACTCCTACACACTCAGTTGCTGGTGAATCTCAGCTGGTTGAACCTCTAAACTGCCAAAGAATATAGATTTTGAGTCAAAGGAAAATCCTCCCCTACCATTTGACATTCCAGATAAAATTTCACTTTGGAAGGAGTTTCTCCAGTGTTTTGAGAAGCAATCTAGTTGTCTGACGGGGACAACATTCCCCTGATTTGAGAAAATTTTATCTACTCTGCCCGGGGCTTATTTTGCCTTTAGAGACAATGCCCAATGGCTCAAGGTTTGTGAATTGTGTGAGTCATGGATTGTAGGTTGTAGATCATGGATTGTAGCTCCTGAAAAGCACATGGAGTCTCTGGATATGAGAGCTGCTCCAAGAGTTGGGCTTTTCTCTGCATGCTGACTAAACCCAAGCAAAGCTCTGTATCTCCTCCAACAGAGCTACTTCCAAGCCCATAAGTAATTTGGTTAGACTTATTTCCCTAAGAATCTAAAAATCATAAAATCTGATCACATCCCCACATGTTGTGGTCTGTAGGATGCCTGTCTCTCTGCATTCCTAGGGCCTGGAACACAGTCAGTGCTCAGTAACTGTGGGATTTCATAGAAATCACATCTGCTCCTTCAGCCTCAGTTGTCTTGTGTGGAAAATAGAATATAAGTAATAATGATAGTAACAATCACAATAATCTTTACACAGAGAAACTGTGTAGAGAAATAAAGAAGATCAAAGTGTATAAAATAACCCACACAGAGGTTATTTGTGAAATGACACACAACAGCGTGTGTTTTTAATATTTTGACAGGTAAGGGAGAGGCAGCAGCCTAGAGAGTCAGATTGACCTGGTTTAAAATTCTGATTCTCCCACTTAATACCCATATGACCCCAAGCATGTCAGTTAAGCATTCTATCCTTTCCTTAAATATAATATGTAAATGGAAATACCTAGTGAACAGAATTGTTGTAGGGTTTAAAGAAAATGCATGCAAAAGGTTAGCATAAATGCAAATGAAAACCCCATGAGATACTATCTTATGCCTTTTAGGATGGCTACCATCAAATGGGTGAGGGGGATGAAAAGTACAGCATAGGGAACATAGTTAATAATATCGTAATACTGTTGTATGGTGACAGGTGGTAACTACACCTGTGGCAAGCATTTCATAATGTACAGAATTATTGAATTACTATATTGTACACTTGAAACTCATATAACATTGCCTGTCAGTAATAGTTCAGTTAAAAAAAGAGACATAATAATAAGTGTTAGTGACTGTGTGGAGAAATCACAGTTCTGTGTATTGTTGGTGGGAATGTAAAATGTATGACTACTGTAGAAAACAGAATGGAGATCCTTCAAAAAATTAAAAGTAGAACTACCATACAATCCAGAAACTCCACTTATGGATTTATATCCAAAAGAAGTGAAAGCAGGATCTCAAAGAGATATTTGTATATCCATGTTCGTAGCATTCACAATAGCCAAAATGTGGAAGCAACACAAATGCCCATTCCTGGATGAATGAATAAACTATATATATGATATCTATATCATAGATATCATAGATATACCTCAGCAGGTAATCCCATATCAGAAAGACAACAGAGCCCACAAATTCCCATATTAGAATGAGAACAGAGCTCAATGCCCTTAAGCCCCATATCAGAATGTAAACAGAACTTGAGAAATTCCTCCACCCCTTCTGAAAATCCCCTAAACTAGCCTATAAAAAACCCAGCAGTAACCCACTTCGGGGTCCACGTCCCTGCTCCACTGTGTGGGTATACTTGGACCCAAGCTCGAGCTTGCTAATAAACCCTCGTGGGCTTGCATCAGTGTTGGCTCCTTGGTGGTTTCTCAGATTTGCAATCTTGGGCACAACATCTTGAGCTCTGACCCATCCCCCACATACCCTGTAGTGTAACAAGGCTGAAATTCTTGCCTTTGGGTGTGCTCTTCCTTCACCTGAAGTGCCTTGCCTTTGTTTGTTTTCCTAGTCAACTCCTAATCATCTGTCCCTCACTTCCTCCAGGAAGCCCTTCCTTACTGCCACCCCAACTCCACTAACTCTTGTTTGCATCATTGCTTCCATTGAACTCTCAGAATTCCCAAGGTTCGCCTCTGTCATGTCATTTATCACACTTTTTAAAAATTACCAGTTTACCTATCTGAAGTGTCCGTCAGTCTCTGAGCTCCTTGAGGGCAGGGACCAGTAATGAATAATAGAATGAGTGACTCATCCTTCTCTAAAGTAGAGTCCAACCCATGGCTTCCCAGCCCATGATGTTCATTGTGGTATGTGACATGTCTTGGGCAGCAAAGAGCATGGTTTATTTTTTAAGTTAAGGAAACAGAAAAGAGTATTGGTTCCAATTTGTATGAAACTTCTGTTTATTAGAGCTAATTAAAAGATTTCTTATTGTAATTGATGGGAAGGGTGGAAGAAGCAAATGTCATTGTCACACTCGAAGACTCCTCAGCCTCATTATCCAATTTCAAAGGATGGATCTGCATGAACAAATACTGCGCTTCTGTCTGTGGTCAGGAATAAAGGCACCACCAGTATTTCATGTGCTATCATTTTGTTCCCAGGACTGTCCTCTCTGATTCCTTTTCCTAATCCCAGCTGATAGAAGCAAGCACTTTGCCATCTTAGCTAAAATGAGTCACTGAAGACCTTCATGCTAAATTGTGTGGTGCCTTCACAGCATGCCAAATATCCTGCAGTCAGCGCTGCTCACTGGGGGTTTGGTCGCCATGGAAAACCTGCCTCCCCTAAGTGCAGTTAATAGGAAAAAAGGTCTGTCTGTTTTCTACCATAACTGAGGAGGCTGTAGGCCGAGATGGGGGAGCACGGGCTTTGGAGCCAGGTTCCATCACATCCTCACCATAAAACCTCAGCATGTTCCTGAACCCTACAAGCCTGTGTCCTCATCTGCAAGGTACATTCAGTGGAGCACATCTACAGTGCTGGTGGGAAGTTGGTTCCTGGATGTCTAGATTGTTTAGACAGATTAAGTGACTTTCCCAAGTTCCCCATTGCTGAGAAATGGAACTCAAACTCAGGCATTCTGATTCTAGAACCCAGACTCTAATAACTCTCCTTTCTCCTTCCCTCCTTCCTTCCTTCCTCCCTCCCTCCCTCCTTCCTTCCTTCCTTCCTTCCTTCCTTCCTTCCTCTCTCCCTTTTTCTTTCCTTTCTTCTAAAACTATTCACTGGATACTGTGTGTCAAACACTATGCTGAACATCAGGGACACAGTGGTGACCACAATTAAATGTGGTCCTTGCTCTTATGGAGCTTACAGCCTAGTGAGAGGGAGCAAAAAAAAAAATTAATTACAAAATTGCAAGGAGATAAGACAGCAGTTATTTTATTGAAGTGAGGGGAAGTATATCTGTGTGTATCTTCAGTGGCTAGCAAAAGCCCAGAGCGACATAACTTTCATAATAAATCATAGGTGTAGTGTTTATTAAAATAATTTTCTCAGCATGATTTCACTTTTCTTTGATCTAGATATTAAGCACAGGGGCAGGCTAAAAGCCTTGTTTCCCAGGGTCTGAACACCTGAGTTCTCAGCCTGGCTCTCCCATTAACTTGTTTTGTGGCATTTGATAAGATGTGAAACCTCATGTAGGCACTAGTTTCCTTACCTGGGATTTAAGACTGATAATCCAGGGATGTCTGGGTGGTTCAGTTGGTTAAGTGTCTGTCTTCGGCTCAGGTCATGATCTTAGGGTCCTGGGATTGAGGCCCACATCAGTCTCTCTGCCCTCCCCCACTGGTGTGTGCTCTCTCTCTCTCTCTCTCTCTCTCTCTCATTAATAAATAAAATCTTAAAAAAATAATAATCCTGCCCTTGCTGCTTCTTGGTAGGTTGTACAGAGGGTGGGTGACATTCATGAAAGCTCCCCAGGAAGGTACAAATTGTAAATGAATATGTTTAAGTCTTATGTTAGGAAACTCACATTCCTAAACTTCTTCAATACAGAGATCTCCAACTAGTCTATGGCAAAGCCTAGCCCAGGTCATTATAGGCTGCAGTGCCCCCTCTTCAGATATCTCAGCTGAGGCACTTCCAGAAACAGGACAGGAAGGGAGGAGTTTCTGTGATGAGTTGCTTTTCTATGTTCAGAGTCACTGCTCTTTATCCCTTTCCTCCCTCACATAAATTCCTCTTGGACATTTATTATTATTAATCATAATGGAACCATTTTGTGAGTATTTACTATGTGCCAGGACCTGTACTAGACATGCTGGACAAGGAATCTGATTCTTACAAGAATACTATGAAATCAGTTCTAAAATAAACTGAACTCATGGGCACAGCCTCCCATTATCTGTTCCCACTAGAAGAAGCTGGATCACCTCTGACCCATGGTAACAACTACCAGTGCTCTTGTTCATCATCTGAGAATGACACTGGGCAGGTGGATGATGCATAGCCCCATCTGTGTATCTTCTTCAGCCCTGTGTCTTTCTTTGTCCCTAGGCCTTAGCTGATCTATTTCCTAGCCTGTCTGCTCTGCTATACTCTACCCGTGGGCTCTACCCTAGGCTATCAGTGTCACTCACTCACTTTTAAGAGAGAAGAGAATAAAGAGAAAGAACCTGGGCTGGAGCCACACCCGATACACATCCCAGTAGAATCACTTCTAACCTGTCTGATGTTAAGCAAGCTATTTTTAGCCTATGCCGCGGTCTTCCCATCTGCAAAACAGAAGCAGTAATATCATAGAATCAGTGTGAGAGCCACATGCAGTGACTAATGCAGTGCCTGGTATATTGCCGGGCTTTTAGTAGGGGCTGAATTAATGTGAGTTTTCATTCTGTCTCACCCTGACTGTTGTAACCTGGTGACTGATCACCAATTCCTTTTTCTCTCTAATCATTTGTTCCTTTTAATCCTTCTTCCACCTTAGTCTTCCTAAGTACTTCTCCTTGTACTGTGCCTTGGCTCTGAAACACTTACCAAAGTAATTACAGGCTCTTCATCCTAACTTGTTAAGATCTACAAAATTTGACCTTAACATCCCTTTCCAATGCTATCTCCTGGAAATCCCCTGGGGTGCCAGGATTCTGGTAACTCAGGATTTATCCACTTGCTGTTTCTTCTTGGATAGTTATGTTGTTCCCTCTGCTTTAGAGTCTCCTCCCCTTCACCTCTGCCCAAAGAAAGCCTTTCATAAAACTAGGCCTGTTCCTCCAACTATATTTTATTTGAGACTGTTTCTCTGGGACAAGGGCACTGGCTTTTTCATCTGGAATCCTCTGAACCTGGCACAATGTTTATAATTTCTTTCATAGGGATGCCTGGGTGGCTTAGCAGTTGAGCACCTGCCTTCAGCCCCAGGGTGCGATTCTGGAGTCCCGGGATGGAATCCCACATCAGGCTCCCTGCATAGAGCCTGCTTCTCTCTGTGCCTATGTCTATGTCTCTGTGTGTGTGTGTGTGTCTCATGAATAAATAATTTAAAAAATCTTATAATTTCTTTCAGAGATATAGAACCACTCAGATTTTCCATTTCCTCATGTGTTAGTTTTGATAAACTATGTTCCTCTAGAGTTTTAAATTCATCTAAGATTTTCAAGTTTATTTTCACAAGTTAATTTATGAAACCTCTTTATTATATTTCTAATGTGTGAAGGATCTGCAATGATGTCTCTTTCATGCCTTATGTTGTTTGTGTCTTTCCTTGTTTTTAAAATCAGTATCACCAGGGGCTTATCAATTTTATGTGGTTTCCTAGAACTAAATTTTAGCTTTATTCATCTTTAATATTGTGCATTTGTTTCTATTTCACTGATTCTGCACTTTAAAAAAAATCATTTTATGGTTATAATGTTCAAGTTCTTTTTCTCATTTCTTTAGATGTATAGTATATCATTAATTTTTAAACATTTGTTTCCCTTTCTAACAACACACATAAGGCTGCAATTTTTTTCTAAGCATTGATTTATTGCTACCACATAAATTTTATTATTTTTATTGAAGAATAATTGATAATAATGTATTAGCTTCAGGTGTACAACATAGTGGTTCTATATTTATATATAGTATGAAATGATCACCATAATAAGACTAGTTATCATGTCATTATACAAAGTTGTTTATGATATTGATTATATTATCTATGCTGTACATTAAATCCCAACATATTCTTATAACTGGAAGATTGAACCTCTTAATCCCCTTCACTTATTTTACCCATTCTGTCTGGCAACCATCAGTTTGTTCTCTATATCCTATGAGTCTGTTTCTATTTTTGTTTCATTTGTTCATTTGTTTTGTTTTTAGATTCCATATATAAGTGAGATCATATGGAATTTGCCTTTTTCTGTACAACTTATTTCACTTAGCATAATACTCTCTAGGTCCATCCATATTGTTGCAAATAATAAGCTCTTGCTTTTTGTGGCTAAGTAATATTCCCTTGCACATATATACCACATCTTTATTTATTTACCTCTTGATGGACTCTTATGTTGCTTCTATATCTCAGCTATTTTAAATAATGCTGTGATTAACATAGAGATAAATATGCCTCTTCAAATTAGTATTTTCATTTTCTTAGGATAAATACCTAGGAATAGAATTCCTGCTTTGTATGGTTGTTCTATTCTTAATTTTTTGAGGAACCTACATACTGTTTCCCACAGTGGCTGCACCAATTTACATTTCCACCAACAGTGCATGAGGGTTTCATTTTTCTCCACAACCTCGTCAACACTTGTTATTTCTCATCTTTTGGATACCAGTCATTATGACAGATGTGAGATGATATTTGATTTGCGTTTCCCTGATCATTAGTGATACAAGCATCTTTTCATGTGCCTGTTGGCAATCTGTTATGTCTTCTGTGGAAAAATGTCTATTCAGGTCCTATGCTCATTTTTCAGATTGTTTGGGTCTTTTTTATATTGAGTTGTAGGAGTTCTTTTAATGTTAATGTCTTATAGAGTATATCATTCACAAATTTCTTCTCCCATTCAGCAGGTTGCTTTTTCATTTTGTTAGTGGTTTCCTTTGCTGTGCAAAAGCTTTTTAGTTTGTTTTTTTATTTTTTATTTTCTTTTTAAATTTTTATTTATTTATGATAGTCACACACACACAGAGAGAGAGGCAGAGACACAGGCAGAGGGAGAAGCAGGCTCCATGCACCGGGAGCCCGACGTAGGACTTGATCCCGGGTCTCCAGGATCGCGCCCTGGACCAAAGGCAGGCGCTAAACCACTGCGCCACCCAGGGATCCCAAGCTTTTTAATTTGATGTAATCCCAGTTGTTTGTTTTTGCTTTTGTTCTCCTTGCCTGAGAAGATATACCCAAAAAATCACTAAGATATTATGGCCTATATTTTCATCCATGAGTTTTATGATTTGGGGTTCTTACATTTAAGTCATTAATTCATTTTGGTTTAATTTTTGTATATATGTACGAAAGTGGTCCAGTTTTATTCTTTAGCATGTTGCTGTCCAGTTTTCCCAGGACCATTTATTGAAGAGACTGTTTTTCTCCATTGTATATTATGGCCTCCTTTGTCATAGATTCATTAATCATATAATCAGGAGTTTATTTATGGGCTGTGTGTTCTGTTCTGTTGATTTGTGTGTCTGTTTTTGTGTTAGTACCATATGGCTTTGATTATTCTTGCTTGTAGGATCATTTGAAATCTGGGAATACGATACTGCCACTATATTCTTTCTCAAGAATTTTTTTGAATAGTTTGAGGAGGATAGGTATTAACTCTTTTAAAAATGTTTGGTAGAATTTACCTGTGAAGCCATGTGGCCCTGAACTTTTGTTTGTTGGGAATTTTATTAAATTACTAATTCAATTTCATTACTTGTAATCAATCTGTTTAGATTTTCTATTTCTTCCTGAATCAGTCTTGGAAGATTATATGTTTTTAGGAATTTATACATTTTTTCTAGGTTGTCCAAATTGTTAGCACATAATTGTCCATAGCAGTCTCATGATTCTATTTCTGTGGTATTGGTTATAACTTATCCTTTATTTTTTATTTTATTTATTTGGACCCTCTCTCTTTTGTCATAATGAGCCTGGCTAAAGGTTTGTAAATTTTGTTTACTGTTTTTTTTTTTCTTCATCAAACATTTATTTAAAATTTCCTGTTGTTTACTGTTTTGTTCATTGTTTTAACCAGATCATAGTTTCACTGATCTTTCCTCTTTTTTTTTCCTTTTAGTCTCTATTTCATTTATTTACACTTTGATCTTTATTATTTCCTTCTTTCTATGGGCTTTGTTATTTTTCTTTCTTTAATTTTTTGTGAGTTTTTAGTTTAGAGTGTTTGTTGAGATTTTTCTTATTCATTGAGATGGGCCTGTACTGCTATAAACATCCCTCTTAGAACTGCTTTTGCTGAGTCCCATAGATTGTGGAATGTTGTGTTTTCACTTTCATTTTTCTCAAGGTATTTTTTTGAATTCCTTTTTAATTATTTTCTTGACCCATTGGTTGTTAGTAGTATGTTGTTCAATCATCATGTGTTTGTGTTTTTTTTTTCAGGTTTCTTCTTGTAATTGGTTTCTAGTTTTATACATTTGTTGTCAGAAAAGATCCTTGATATGATTTCAGTATTCCTAAATTTATTGATACTTATTTTGTGGTTTAACATATGATCTATCCTGGAGAATGTTCCTTGTGAACTTGAGAAGAATGTGTGTTCTGTTGTTTTTGGATGAAATGTTACATATATATCTATGTGTCATATATCCACTTAATATGTCATTTAATGCCAATGTTTCCTTATTAATTTTCTGTCTGGATTATCTATTTATATGATGTAAGTGGGATATTAAATTTCCTACTATTACTGTTAATTTCTCCTTTTGTGTTCATTAATATTTACTTTACATATATAGGCATTCCTATGTTGGATATCTTCTAAATTGCTATTTCTTTAGCTGTTCAATTTAGGTGATTTCCACCACCCTGTCTTCCAGTTTGTTGATCCATTCTTCTATATCATTTAATCTTCTGTTTATTCCCTGTAGTGTATTTTCCATTCCTGCTATTGTATTCTTCAGCTCTGATTGGTACTTTCTTATATTTTCTCTTTGCTTGAAGTTTTCACTGTGTTCATTCATTCTTCTCCCAGCTTCAGTAAGCATCTCCACAACCATTGCTTTGAACTCTGTCTTGGGTAGATTGCTTATCTCCATCTCCTTTAGTTCTTTTTCTAATGCTTTGTTTTATTCTTTCATTTGGAACACATTCCTGTATCTTCTCATTTCAGCAAACTTTCTGTGTTTTTATGTAGTGGTAGTTCAGCTACATCTTCCAATCAAGAACAAGTGGTCTTATGTAGGGGCCCCGAAGCACCATCCCCTCTGTCCACCAGGGCTCCAAGCATGTCCCTTGTGTGGTCCACATGAGCCCTCCAGTTGCAGTGGAGTCATGACTGCTGTGAGTATGCTGGTGGGCAGGGGTGGCCCATGACCGGGCTGGCTGCAAGGCCCAGCTGTGACTGCTACAGGCATGCTGTTGTGTGGGGTTATCATTGGTTACAAGGCCTGGCCAAGGCACAAGATCATGCAGAGTTCTCAGCAGGCATTAGCAGTATAGAGGGAGGATTTGAATTGGCATGTGCCAGTTCCAAGATCAGCAAGGTACAACGAGATAGCAAAAGTGGCTGCTAAAATCCCTACCTCCAGAGTCTCAGTCCCCAGGGAGAGGCCTACCTGCTTTCTGTTACTTCAGCAGGCACTCCAAAATTAGTAGGTGGGTCTCCTTCAGGTATACCCTATGCATTTTTTGATCTGGTGTATTTATGATCTGGTGTTTCTGGTGTTTTCAGGTCAAGTGAGTCTCTTTGCTATCCCTTCCATTCCATAGTTTTCCTGGACATATTCCCCACTGGTTTTCAAAGCCAGCTGTTTTGGGGGTTTGTCTCTCCTGTGCATCTAAGGTTTGGGGTACCTGCTGTGGTGTTCACATCTCCCATTCCTTAGAGAAAAATTCTATACCATTGAGATCCCTCCTAGCCACATAATTCTAAGTCTTCAGTGTGATTTTTTTTCCCCTTAGTACAGTTGTATCTCTGCCTCTTCTATCCATGTTAGTTTGCTCCTTGTGCTGGAAGCTGTTCATCTGGTTTCTATGTCCCCTTCAGAAGGAATTATTTCATATGTAGTGTCACATTGTTGTATCCATGGGAGGAGGTGAGGGCAGGAGCTTCCTGTGCCACCATCTTGAGCCCTTTCCTCCCACACAAGCTTTAATACATCATATTATCATTATTATTCAGTTTAAATTACAATTTCCATGGTAATTTCCACTTTGACTCATGAGTTTTTGAGAAGTATATTTTTAAATTTCCAAACATCTGGGGATTTTTTAGTTAACATTTTCTTATTAAGATCTAGCTTAGGGGGATCCCTGGGTGGTGCAGCGATTTAGCGCCTGCCTTTGGCCCAGGGCGCGATCCTGGAGACCTGGGATCGAATCCCACGTCGGGCTCCTGGTGCATGGAGCCTACTTCTCCCTCTGCCTATGTCTCGGCCTCTCTCTCTCTGTGTGTGTGACTATCATAAATAAATAAAAATTTTAAAAAAACAATTAAAAAAAAAAGATCTAGCTTAGGGCAGTCCTGGTGGCTTAGTGGTTTAGCACCGCCTTCAGTCCAGGGCGTGATCCTTGAGACCCGGGATCGAGTCCCACATCAGGCTCCCTGCATGGAGCATGCTTGTGTCTCTGCCTCTCTCTTTCTCTCTCCCTCCTTCTCTCTCCCTCTCTATCTCAAATAAATACGTACATACATACATACATACATAAATATTAAAAAAATCTAGCTTAATTTAACTGTAACTAGAATGTAATGTCTGTTATTTCAGTAGACTTAACCAGAGTTAGGTCTTATCTTCTGATCTCACATATGCTATGTTCTCTGATACAGTTTTTCAGATTTTCCCCCATTTTTTAAAGATGAGAAAAAGTAAAGGTAAAAAAATACTCATGAAATGAAGTAGATATTATGATCTTGTTTTTTCTTTAATATTATATTTAAGCCTCATTAAGTGTTCCATATATAGTATTCTCAGTTTATTACTAGTTGCCATCATTCACTAGAAACGTATTTATTGAGTACCTTCTGCACCCCAGGCACTTAACTAAATGTTGGAGATTGCAGTGAGTAAAATCAGACATCATCCCAGATTTCACAGCCCAGTGGGGCAGACTGACATTAATTAAATAATCAGCATAGTGGTGTGCTACTTTAAGCTGAGGTAAATGCTCTGAGGAAAATGAACACAGTTCTCTGAGATTATATACCGAAGGAATCTTGCCTGTTCAGGGTTGGCTGGGAGAGGGGGCAGGTCTATTACTCACATATCATGTTGTCATTGTATGTAGAAAAACTAATGGGATTTGGTATATAAAGGACATTAATAGCTTACATCAGCAAAGCTTTCGTATTATTTTGAGACCATGACAACCATCTGATTTTCTCCTTCTGTTAATTAACACTCATCTCACTGGATTTTTAAAAATGTATTCTTAAATTAATGTATAACATACACAAAGCAAACTACATTAATCTTAACTGTACAACTCAATGAATTTTTACATATGTGTGTACTTCAGGGACAACCACCCAAATCATGAAGTGGAGGATTATCACCATCAGGAAGATTCCTTCATGCTCCCTCCCTATCAAAACCCCACTAAGAGGTTATTGGTTTTCTAGTCTGTATCATTTCATGTTTGTGTGGCCTCTTTTTAAAACATATGATGGAATCATGGAATAAATATTTTTTTAAGATTTTTTATTTATTTATTCATGAGAGACACACACAGAGAGAGGCAGAGACACAGGCAGAGGGAGAAGCAGGCTCCATGCAGGGAGCCCGATGTGGGACTCAATCCCAGGACTCTGGGATCATGCCCTGACCCTAAGGCAGATGCTCAACTGCTGAGCCACCCAAGCGTCCCGAATAAATATTTTTTTACGTTTGTTGTTTTTCCTCTTAAATAATATCTTTGAGATTCATGTGCCATTATCACAGAAGTTCTTTCCTACTTCTGTGTACTATGCTGTTGTATGAATATTATGGTGGTTGTCTATTACTATGAGATTAGAAGAAAGAAACTGAGATTTGAGCACTAGAGGTGACATTTGATCTCATCAGGCCTCCATCCATGTTATAAGTGCAGTTACTGAGCCAAGGAGAGGATGTGACACCCCTGGGCACACACAGGAATTTACAAATGATTCACCTCACAAACTCAGTGTCTTTTATGCCAGAGACTGTCTTTCATAGACATGTATGAAATTTATCTGACAGAAAGTTTTATAGACTGAATACTCTTGACAGGGTATCCAAGCTTGGACTTCTAGGAGGAGGACCTAGGGTTTTCTAGGGAAGTAGAGGCATGAAGCAGAAGAGTTTGATGCATAAAAAAGCAGACCCATGCTGAGCATCCACAGAGGCCCTCCTTCCCTCCCCAATTATTCATTCCCACCTCCCCACCAAATCCTCCAGTGGTGGCCTTTGGTGCAGACTTAAGAGTAGTACCATGTGTTCTCTGGCTGCTAAGCTGCTCTCTGAGTGCTCACTCACTACTTTCCTAACGTTAAGGTCAGACATGCTGTCTCCTAAGTAAGTGACTCCCTTATTGGGTTCCTACAGCCCTGTACTAGCTGAACTCAACTTGGACACACAGTGGATTGGCTCCTCTGATACCTGCTCCATTGAACCTGACCTTCTTCATCAGAATACATATGCATGTAGTCATTTGTTTCTTGTCTCCTTCCCAATGAGGTGATGATATCTGTGAGGGTAAGGCTTGTGCCTATCTTGACACCATTCAATCCTTGAACCCTAGTACAGAGCCTCCCACAGGAGAGAATGGAGTTGCCTCTGTGAATGGCACACGATAGACACCCAAGGAATGAGTGAGTGAATGAATGAATATAGAGTGCTGCCCAGAACATGGCAACTCCTCTCCAGTCTACCATTACCATTCTCTTCCAGGCACCATCACCAAAGCCCTTAGTGGTCTCCTTACTTCTGCCCATGGCCTCCTGCAGTCTCTCACCAACCACAGCAACCAGTGGGACCTTTTTACCTCATTATATCACTCTTCTGCTCAGAATCCTTCAGTGCTCCCATGTCATTTAAACAATATAATGAGGAAGACTGTGGGCCATTGGGTCAGAATTTTGAGTCCAAGTTCCTGCTTCTCTCTATTAGCTGTGTGGCTGCGCTCACTTTGCCTCTCTGTGCCACTGATGAGCTCATTGAGAATACTGAGTGAGTCAATAAACAGGAAGCACTTAGAACAGTACCATGGCGTAGTTAGTGCTTAATAACTATAGTTATTAGTGTTGTGAGGATTAGGTCAGAGAAACAAAAATGGTGACATTGTTGAGCAGTGACAGAGCTTCAGGGTTAAAATGCAGGCCACACAGTGCCGTGCTCAAGTCCTGGTCTGCACTTACCTGCTGTGTGACATTGAGCAGGTTGTGTAAACTTTCTGAGTCTTAGTTTCCTCATCGGACATTAGAAGAATCATAGCTCATATCCTGCAGGTTTTGAGAGAATTATGTAATTTGAACAGTGACCGACATACACCTAACTCTCAATAAATGTTGCAGATGTGTGTCTGTTTTATTAACTTCCATATCCTATCAGGGCTTACAGGACTTGCTGCCTTCTCCCTGTCTCAAACTTCACATATATAAGCTAAACTCTTGAACCTCTACTGGAACAGATTCTTTTGAAAGCAGTAGGCAGCTGACAAAAAGGCTTGTAGACCCAGAACTTAACTCTGACTGTGACAATCAGGAGAGGCTTCTCAGAGGAGGTACCATTCATTCTGAAGCTGCTGGAGGAGTAAGAGCTCTCTAGGCTCCCAGTTTCAAGGGGCCTCTGGAGGGGATGAGCAGCATGAGTAGCTGCAGAGAGCTGAGGAAGCAAATGACTTATTTGGAAGGAAAGATATTTGACACATTGAGATAGGAGAGGTAAGGCACAAATTGAGAGAGGTAGCCTATGTTGCAAGTTGGTTTCTTGGGACATAGACTTTGAGATAGAAATTAGCAAGTAAAGAGTTTATTAGGGAACATCTTATTAGGGGGTGCTCCGGGGATCAGGTTCTGGGGAGGGGAACAGAAGGAAGGAAGCAGGATTGAGCAGAGGAACAGCTGGCCTTGGTCTGGTCATAATGAAGCCTCAGATGGCCCCATGGGCATTCTGAAGCTGGTCAGCTCCTCACAGTTATCCCAAGTTGGGGGTGACAGGGACAGGTTTTTATAACCCTACTTTGTCTAGTCAGTGGCTATGGGCTCCCTCAGGGGGGATGACCTTGGTCAAAGCAGCTCTTTTTAGCTGAGGCAATTCTAAAAACAGCTGGTGGCTGATGGCAGACACCAGGAGCTGGGGGGTGAGACTGCAGTCCTTTGAGAGAGTCTGTGTTGCGGACTCTGTCACTGCAGCCTGGTCTTGCACATGAAGACCCAGTGTGTCTTTTAATGAGGCTTGCAACATGTCCTGCAGGCTGCAGAGAGCCATCAGCAGCCTGTTAACATGGGAAGACATGCTTCCAGATTTGTTTGTTAGGAGACTGGTGTGTCTCAGCAGGAAGAGAGAGGAGAAAGAGGCAGTGAGACCAGTTAAAAATGTATAGCATCCATTTAGGTGAGTGCTGATGACGCCCTTGGCAAAGATCATGACAATTGGGACACAGAGGGCTTCTGGGTAAATGGGAATAATAACAGTCACCCTCTGTTAAGGGCCTACTACACATCAGGCTCTTTAACCTGTTATCAGCTTTCACGTTAATTATGCAAAATATGCATTTTCACACAAGATGACATTAGGGATCAGAGAGGTTCAGTAACTTTCCTAATATCACACAGTAGTAAAGAACCAAGCCAGGAAGGAAGCCCAATTTTATACCAAGCTTAAAATTCTGCACTATTTAGTATGAACCAGCACCCAGGACAGCTTCTGAGGCACAGTGGACACTCAGAATGGTAGTCATCATTGTATCATTTGTATCACTGCTCTTGCCATCATTATCTGGATAAAATGAAGGCCTTGGTAGCAGATCTGCATTTCATTAGCAGAAAAAGTACTGAGGATTGCTGACAGCCAATGATGATCTTGATGGTATTAGCTGCAGACATATTCAAATGCAATTAAAAACTACAAATATAATAATCAAATGTAAATGAGCAGCACCAACAATTACTGGTGCATATACAATTAGCACATGTGGTAATTTAGCGGGAGGCACAACTCGATCCTTTTCATTGCCTCTAACAAATTGCTGATTCCCCGTCCCCCCTCCTGCCTTACCCTCCTCTTCTCTGCTAACAATTTCCTCTCCGTGTTTGTCCACTCTCTCTGTTGGCAGACATGAGTCTAATTAGCTGGACTCTTTCAGAGCCAGGAAACATCCTTTTGCAGATCAGAGGAGGAGCTGGCACCACTGCAGGCCTGGGGCCAGTGGGCAGAAGCAATTGGAGAACTTAATATCTTCCCTCTCGTGCTGAAAAATAATGTTGCTCTTGGAAAACGTTTACCATCTTTTGGAGCAAAAAATTGCTGAACAACCCGTTTGTGCCAGACCCTGTGCTGGGTACCAGGAAGACAGAAGTGCATTGGTTCACGCTTTTGTTTATTTATCTGCTAATTATCTGCTGACCACCTGGTGCATGTCAGCATCTAGACCAGGTGGTGGGGACACGGAGAGGAATGAAATAAGGGTGATATTTTTGGGGAACTCACGGTCTTTTGAGGAAAACAGAGAAGCAGATAGGTAACTTCTACACAGCATGTTGTGTGCACAGTAGAAGTTAGAGTAGGTAGGTACTAAGGCTGTATGTGTCCTGTGCTTGCCAAAGGCGTGGCCTGCCTATGATAGGACCTAGAACTTCCTCATACAAGCTGGGTGACAGTGGCCACATTGCTTACTTTGCATGTTTACAGTAGTGATATCAACAGAACTGACTCACAAAGGTGGGTGTGAAGATTAAATGAGTCACTACTCACAAAGCACGTAGCACATGACAAGTGCTCAGTAAATGTCCTTATTGCTACTCTTGGAACTCAGAGGAGGGAAGGGCTGCATCTCCACCCTCAGGAGTTACTGAGCTCCGAAAGGCAAGAGAACATCTGAGAGAAGATGATGAATTGAGCTTGTTTTGTGGAAGGAATTTGCTCTGCCACTTACTGGATGAGGTCTTAAGCGATTTGACCCACACTTTTTGCATTTGTAAAGTGTGGGTGGAGAATACAGGCAATCCTCATTATTCATGGATCCAGTATTTGCAAATTTGCCTTCTCACTAAAATTTATTTGAAACCCCAAAATCAATATTCGTGGCACTTTCATGGTTATTCATGGACATGCACAGAGCAGGGGGTAAAAAAAATGAGTCACCTGACATGCATGTTCCCAGCCGAGGTTAAACAAAGGGACACTCTGCTTTGCTTCAAGCACCCACACTGTAGATAAGTATCCTTTTTGTAGTCTACTTAGGGCCATATTTGTCACATAGGTATGCTTTTTATTGCTGCTGTTGCTATTTTATTTTTAAAAGATTTCATTTATTTATTTGAGAGGAAGAGGCAGACTTCCTGGATGAGCAGGGAGCCTGACATGGGACTCAATCCCAGGACCCTAAGATCATGACCTGAACCAATGGCAGATGCTTAACCAACTGAGCCACCCAGGTGCCCCACTGTTGCTATTTTAGATGGACCCCAGTCTGCTGCTGCAATGCTATTCACTGTTTCTAATCACAAGGAGGCTGAGATGTGACTGACACAGAACATCCCTGGGTTAGAGAAACATTGTTCAGGCATGAAGTACCGCGCAGTTAGCTGTGCATTCAATGTTAATGAATCAACATTGCACATTTGAAAAGTGTCTTTAAGCAGAAACACACAAAGCATGGTTATGTCCTGACTGGCTACAGAAAATGCTATGACCAGAGGCTCACAGGAACCTAACCCTCTAAAATCAGTGGTTTGGTATTCATTAATTCCACATTCACAGAAACTTCATAGAACATAACTACCACGAATGATGACAATCAATTGCATCTTCTTTGCAGGGATGTTAGAAGGATGGATGTTATACACAAAGCACCCAGCACAGTGCCTGACTGTGCTCAGCTTAGGCTCTCAGTCTAAGTCTGTTTAAACTGACAATAGCTTTGCACATAAAGGAACTGAGGTCCGCAGAGCTGATGGAGTTCATAATAGCTCCCCAGTGCCTGATTTCTAAGCCAGAGCTTCTTTCCCAGCTCAGGGCTAGTTGGGAAATCCATTATATGTTTTATCTTAAAATCTATAGTCTCCAGCAGACCTATAACTTGTTAAAATGCTTTTCGGGAAACATCATATATATATAATTGCACCTATTGTAAATATATGGATTGATTAATTGAATACATTCGTGTAACCAGCATTCAGATCACAAGCAGGATATTACCAGCACTGTAGGAGTCCCTCATATGCCCTTTGCAATCACTGACCCTTTACCAAGGGCACCATTAGCTTGACGTCCAAAGCCTATATAACTTCTACTTGTTTGTGCACTTTATATAAAATGGAAGCACAAAGCATGTTCTGTTCAGTCTCTTGCTTTTTTTGTTTAACATCATATTGGAAGATTCACCTATATCACTGCGTTAGTTATATTTTGTGCATTCTCATTGTTGAGGAATGTTCCCTGTGTGAACATGCCACAATTATTTTACTATGAAAATTCATGAAATAGATGATTTCCAGAGTTAGACTATTACAAATAGCACTGCCATGAGGTTTTTGTATGTCTTTGGCTGAACATAAGTACAAAAGAAAAAAAAACACATTATAAGGATCCAAGTCAAGACTTTTGTTCCAGATAAGATGTCATAAACTCAGGACGCATGGGTGGCTCAGCAGTTGAGCACCTGCCTTCAGCTCAGGTCGTGATCCCGGGATGCGAGATCAAGTCCTGCATGGGGCTCCCTGTGAGGAGCCTGCTTCTCCCTCTGCCTATGTATCTGCCTCTCTCTCTCAGTCTGTGTCTCTAATGAATAAATAAATAAATCTTTTTTTAAAAAAGATAGAATAGACTCATTTATTCCCACTGAGCAAGGACTAAGTACAGCTATAGGTCCTTGAAATCACACAAGATAATTAAAAGTTATCTCTGAAAAGTGGAAAGAAGAAGGAAAACTGGTTGGGGGCCAGGATGAAGGCACAACAAAGCAGCAGAATGTCTTATATCCCCCATCCAATGAAACAAGTTTACCCAGACTCTGTCTCCTGACCTCCAACCTAGAAATAGCAGGCATCCCAGCCTCCTTTCTTTCCTGGGCTGAATATACACAGTAACACCAGCAGAACTGGCAAGAGGGGAATCAATCATGGATCAGAAGCACCACTAACAATAAGTGGCCAATGGAGATGCTCCCCTTCTCTGCAAGGCTTGAGACTCATCATTGGAGGAGAAAAAATGAAGTACCTTGGAGCAGTTGGCTGGTCCAGTAAGTTTCTTTGTCCTTGTGTATTTGAGGTCCCTTCCCTCACCAAGAAACACTCAGCATCTGGCCTAGAGAAGCTCCTTTTGCCCTCCTCAGCCACCACATTGAGGAACCTTGGGAGCCCTAACAGCATCAGATGAATCAATGAAAAGTCTCTGAAAACCCAAGTGTCTCTGGAATCACAGTCTACAAAAAGAGACCAAGAACTATATGCTAAGTCTAAACAGTGTGACTGTCTACCAGAATAAAAGATTTAAATACAACCCAGCATCTCCTAGTATAAGACATGTCCATGATACAATAAGAAATCACCCTTTGTACCAAGAACCAGGAAAATCACAACTTGAATAAGAAAGACAATAAAAAGAAAGAGAAAAAGAAAGAAAGAAAGAAAGAAAGAAAGAAAGAAAGAAAGAAAGAAGAAAGAAGAAAGAAAGAAAGGAAAAGAAAAGAAAGAAAAGAAAAGAAAAGAAAGAAGAAAAAGAAAGACAGACAATCAATGGGATGCCTAGGTGTCTCAGTGGTTGAGTGTCTGCCTTTGGCTCAGGGCATGATCCCAGGGTCCTGGGATCGAGTCCCACATCGGGCTCCCTGCATGGGCCCTGCTTCTCCCTCTGCCTATGTCTCTGCCTCTCTCTCTCTGTGTTTCTCATGAATGAATAAATAAAATTAAAAAAAGAAAGAAAGAAAGACAACTAGGTAGGGCATCTGGGTGGCTCGGTCGGTTAAGCGTCTGCCTTTGGCTCAGGTCATGATTTCAGAGTCCTGGAATCCAGCCGGGTATCAGGCTCCCTGCTCAGCAAGGAGTCTGCTTCTCCCTCCCTCTGACCTTTCCCCTGCTCATGCTTGCGCGCACTCTCTCTCTCTCTCTCTCTCTCTCTCTCTCTCTCTCTCTCAAATGAATAAATTTTTTAAAAAAGACAATCAACTGATGCCAATAGTGAGATGAATCAGATGTTGGCATTATTTGATAGGGATATTAAGGCAGTTCTCTCAAAAATGCTTCAGCAATCAAATACAGATTCTTTTGAAACAAATGAAAAAAAAAAAGACTTAGCTAGGAATCAGAAGTTATGAAGAAGAACCAAAATAAATTATAGAACTGAAAAATACAGTAGCACAAACTATAAAATCACTGGGTAGACTCAAGATGACAGAGATTAGAATCAGCGAACTTGAGGATAAATCAGTAGAATTCACTCAGAACATCAAGAGAAAATGGACTAAAAATTTTTTTAAAGAAAAATGATGGCGCCCCATGGATATTTGTGTACTAGAGTTCCAGGAGGAAAAGAGAAGGAGAATGAGCTTGAAAGAATAAATTGAAGGGAAAAAATGGCTGATTTTTTTCCAAAATTTGACAGAAGACCTAAATAAATTATTTAAGAAACTGCAAAAACTTCCAAATAGGATAAGCCTACAGAAACCCACATCAAGACACATTATAAACTTCTGAAACTAAAGACAAAGTAAAAATCTTGAAAACAGTGAGAGAGAAATGATGTATTACCCATAGGAAGCACCAATCACAATGTTTGGCAGGTTTGTCCTCTGGAGGGATGGAGGTGAGAAGGAAGTGACACAAGTTTGTCCAAGTGGTGAAAGGAAAAAACTGTCACAGCCAGTTCTAAGTCAACTGTCTTTCAGGAATGAGAGGGAAATAAAGACTTTTTGGAAAACCAAAATAATTGTTAATGAGCAGGCATGCTCTTGAATGTTAGCTTAAGAAATTCTCCAAACAAAAAGGAAATGATAAAAGAATCTGAATGAGCACTGTGTGATATATGCTATTGATGAATCACTAAATTCTACCCCTAAAACAAATAATACACTATATGTTAACAGAATTTAAATAAAAAATTAAAAAGAATCTTTGTTTTTTATCTTACTTGATTTAAAATCAACATATAGTACATGATTAATTTCAGAAGTAGAGTTTAGTGATTCATCAGTTGCACATAACACCCAGTGGTCATTACATCAAGTGCCCTCCTTAATGCCCATTACCCATTACCCCATCCTTCTACCCACCTCCCCTCCAGCAACCCTCAGTTTGTTTCCTAGAGTGAAGAGTCTTTTTTAGTTTGTTTTTGAGAACCAGGAAGAAAGAATTAATAATTCAGAAATACAGGTATGTATAATAGATTGCCCTTTTCTACAGGATGTTTATAAATCATATTTGGTGGTTATAGCAAAAATTGTAACACCATCTGACACTCAATATAATGATATTTAAATGGGGAAGATAAAGGCACCTAAATGAAAAAAAAATGAGGTTTCCACCCTCTATTGCAGTAGTAAAATTATGATACCAGTAGACTGTGAAAAGTTAAATATGTACTTTGTACTGGCCAGAGCAACCACTAAGAAACTATGCAAAGAGATACATTCATAAAAATCATAAATACAAATAAAGGTAGAATATTTAAAATGTTCAGATAAGCCACAGATGGGCAAGAAAAAAGAAACAAGAAACAGAAGAAGCAAACTGAAAACAAATAAAAATGCAGATTTAAGCACTAACATATTAGTAATTACCTTAATTGTAAGTACTTGGAGTACAGCACTCAAAAAGCAAAGAATGACAGTGTGTGTATTAAAACACAATTCAAAACAAAAAAAATAAAACACAATTCAACCATATGCTATTTATAAGAGATTAATTTCAAATACATCAGAGGTTGGTTGAAAGTAAAAGGATGGAAAAGATGTATCTGGAAAACATTAATTTAAAAAAAGAATGATTATATTAACATATGATAAAGTAGACTTTGGGACAGAGAATGTTTTTAAAGTCAAGGAGGAGCATGACATAAATATAAAAGAATCAGCCCAACAGGAATATATAATAAACTTAAATGTATATGCACCAAACAATGGAATTGTACCTAATGGAATTGGAAGGAGAAACAGACAAATCTGTTGGGGACCCCTCTTAGAAAATCAAGAAGGACATAGAAATGTGAACAATGCATTTAATCAACAGAATCCAGTTGATGCATATAGAACACTCCATCACCCAACAACAATAAAATACATATTTTTTTCAAGCACTCCTAGAAAATTTACCAAGATAAACTATACTCAGGACAATAAGACAAATCTCAACAAACAAAAAAGAATTATAGTCATTTAGAGAATAATTTGATTGTAAAGGAATCAAACCAGAAATCAGTAACAGAAGCACACAAAAAAAGTCTCAGACACTTGGAAATTAAACAGCAAACTCCTATATAACCCCGGGATCAATTAGTGGGTCTCTGGGACAGCTTTTTTAAAACTTTTTTTTGAAATTTTATTTAAATCCAATTTGCCAACATATGGTATAACACTCAGTGCTCTGAGACAGCTTTTAGAGTATATTTAACTGAATGGAAGTGAAAATACAGTATATCAGAACATATGGGAAGCAATTAAGGCAGGATTTGAAAGGTAAATGCTTACATTAGAAACAAAGAAAGATCTCAAATTAATAATCTCAGTTCCCACCTCAAGAAAATAGAAAAAGAAGAACAGAGGCGCCTGGCTGGCTTAGTCGGTCAAGCATCCAACTCATGATTTTGGATCAGGTCATGATCTCAGGGTGGAGAAATTGAGCCCCACATTGGGCTCCATGCTGAGTGTAGAGTCTGCTTAAGATTCTCCCTCCCTCTCCCTCTGCCCCTCCAACCTCCACTCATGCACCCTCTCTTGTTTTCTCTCCAAAAATTAAAAAGAAAAAAGTAGAACAGACTAAATTCAAAACAAACAGAAGGAAGGAAATAATAGATAAAAGTAGAAATCAATTATATTAAAAATATGAAAACAGTAGAGAAAATCAATAAAACAAGAAGCCGATCCTTCAAAACAATGAAATTGAAAACCTCTAGCAAGACCGACAATAAGAGAGAAGACACAAATCACAAATATTAAGAATGAAACAGATCTTGCAGTCATTACCAGGGTGATAAAGGGATACTTCAATCAACTTTATACTCAAATTCTAGAAGTAATGGAACAGTCCCTTGGAAAACCCACAAGCTATCAAGACTCAGCTAAAATGGTATAGATAATCTGAAAAGTCCTACAACCATTAATGAAATTGAATATGTAATTTAAAAGCTCTTAAAGAAGAAGTCCCCAGGCCCAAAGAGTTTCACTGGAGAATTCTACCAAACAGTAAAGAAAAATTAGCACCAACTTTAAACAATTTATCAGAAAAAAAAGAGTCACTTTATGAGGCCAGTATTACCCTGATACCAAAACTAGACAAAGGCAATACAAAGAAAACTACAGATAAACTACAGATCACTATCATTCATGAATGTAGACTCAGATGGCCTCAACAAAATAGTAGCAGATTGAATCCAGCGATGTCTAGAAAGAACCATACACTGTGACTAAGTGGAATCGCTCCCAGGTATGCAGGATTCAGCATGCTGCATTAAATTAGTCAATTAGTCACTGTGCCTTACCATATAAGCAACCTAAAGAAAAATTATATGATCTTATTAATTGATACAAAAAAGCATTTAAGAAAAATCTTATATTTGTTCTTAATAAAAACAATCAACAGGTTAGGAATAAAGAGAAACTACTTGATAAAGAGCATTCACAAAAAACCCAATGTCTAACACCGAACCTATGGAAATGTGGAATCAGGAACCCACACATAGAATAAAAGTGTGTAGAACTAAATACAGGGGCGCTTGGGTGGCTCAGTTGGTTAAGCATCTGCCTTTGGCTCAGATCATGATCTCAGGGTCCTGGGATCAGGCCCCGAGTAGGGCTCCCTGCTCAGTGAGGGGCCTGCTTCTCCTTTCCTTCTGTCTGTCCCCCCTGCTTGTGCAGTCTTTCTCTCTCTCAAATAAATAAATACAATCTCTTTAAAAAGACCCAAATGCACACACAGATGATGAGTAAAACAAGTAAAGCTGGGGAATCTGAATAAAAATAGCTAGTTTATACCAATGTCTCTATCAGATTGTAATATTGCACTGTAGTTTTGTAAAACACTACTATTGAGGGGAAACTGGGTAAGGGGCACATGGGATTTCTGTATTATTCCTTAGAACGTCATGTAAATCTAAAATTATTTCAATAAACTTTAAAAATTGCAGACATTACCTAATGATAGAAATAGAAAGCTCTGGAGAGGACTCCGGGTTTGTGTTGTATCAAGAGGAGCTATTTCAATTTAAGAACAGAGGAGTTTGGAACATCAAGGATGGAGGCTTTGCTTACGATGTGACTGTTTTAGCTCCTTCTTAATCTTAATGAAATTACCGTGAAACAAGCACTTCCCTTGCGTGCCTACTCCGATACAGCTGCCCTGTGCCATACACATGAGACCAAATGTCCTCACTCTTTCCTTTCATGAGCTGTAGATGTATCACGTGGTTAGCTGTGTGTTGGGTCAATCTGCATGTCCACCGATCATGGCATAATCAAGCAACATTGAGCACTGCGGAAATTTATGTTTATTTATTTATTTGTGGTCTCCACCTCCTAAATGAAGGTTCCCTGAGGACAGAGTTTTGTCTCTTCTGCTCATGGATGTATTCCCATTGTTGAGAACAGTGACCGGTATAGAGTTTGGGCTATTTCTTTGTCTTTCCAATTAATTTGGCTTCTTAAAACTCTCGGTTTCATTTATTTTTGGATTTATGGCTTCTTTCTTTTGTTTCTTTAAATATTTTGAAAATATCTATTGTCGACTCCTTTTCAGATTGTTCCTTTCTCTCCATTTTCTGAGGTGCTAATTTTTTTTCAATCAGAGCTGTGGCTGAGGTTTCTGGTAGGGAATTGATCTTCAGCAGATTTTTCCCTGGAATGTTACACTATTTCTGCTGGTTTCTCAGAGTTTTCACTTGTTCAAGACTAGTTTTTATGTTAAATTTCTATAAGATGAGTAGAATGAGTTTAATCTTCCAAGTATATTTTATACATACTTTTTTAATATATTGCAGAAAACCTTACCCACTTTTTCAGAGTGGATGGCATGGTTTTCTTATATTTCCCTGAGTATTTGGGAGGTGTTTTGAGTCTGTTTTTCATAGATCATACAACCCTTCAAGGCTTCCTCATGGAGCACTCCATCTTCTTTTCTTACACTTAACCTGGACCTAACACCTTGTCTCCTTCCTCCCATGTGGGCTAATTCTACCCTGCCTTGAAGGTCTATTCTGACTTTGCATGCCTTTGACTTCATCTCCCACTCAGCTCTCTGATGTGGAGATTCCAGTCGATTTCTGGCACTTGTCTTCTTTAACTTTCTTCCTCTTGAGCTTGTACAGATTGTTTAGAACCTCTGGTTATTTTTTATTCAGAATTTACATATCCTTGGAGTGGGAGAGCATTCACCCCATGTCACTTCAGTCCTCTGGACTCTCTTCCTATTGGTCTTACTTCTTACAGTTGTCCCCTAGAGCAGAGAGTGTCAGCCAAAACCACATAAGCCCAAACCTGCAGTATGTCCCTGAGCCAAGAAGTCCATCCAGGAGCCAGGTGCTCAGGCCTATGGGAAAAAGCAGAAAGCTGAGCCAAGCCCCAAAACTATCCAAAAGCCAATGTGTCCGTAGGGAATAAAGCTCAATGAAAAGAATTGTTGGCTGCCTCTGGCTTATATTCAGTGCCTGTGGTTTTGAGTGGGAGCTGTTTCCTAAACTGATAAGAATAGATACCCAGGACTTTAATTAGTACATAAGGCAACAAAATGCTTAGTGAGGAAAGGGTGACCTTTTAAAACCCAAATATGGTGGTGTCACTCCACTGATTCAGACTTTTGATTCACTCCCCATGGCTTTTAGGATCTGGTACAAATCCTTAGACTGGTCACTAACGCCCTTTGTATTTTGACCATGTTTACCTCTCCCATCTTGGCATTTTCACTCCACTGGCATCTTGTGCCCCAGTCTCACAGGATGTCTAGTGTTCCCCCAAATGCCTGTCCAGTACCTTTTCCATGGCTTAGCATGTCCTTTCTGCTCTTCCCCTCTCACATCTTCATGGAAGCTTCTCTTTCTCCAAGACCAAGCTAAATACTTGTAACACTTATAAGTGATTATAAATTACTTAGAACAATTGTAAATGACCCAGAAATTTAGTTGAACACAGGACACAGCTTCCAGAGTGGAATTCAACACAGCCAAAGATAGGCCTTTGGACTCATAGAGGCTTGAAGAGCTAGCAGGAATATCTGGCTAGGTATTTGAAAAAATCTGTATAATATGATCCCATTTTCACATGAAACACAGAGCATGTAGCATGGGAAAGTCTCACAAGAAAGACACAATCATAATGTGTCAGAGTTTATCTCTAAATTACAGGATCTAGGTTAATGTTCACTTAATACTAGGTGCTCTCCTATTTTCTAATTTTTTTTCACAATGAACCTCTGGTAGTTAAGTAATCAGGGTAAAGCCATTGAATTGTACCCTTGTGAAGACCTAACACAAAGATCAATTTTTCCCTGAAGCCTTCCCCGATCACTCCACCTTCCCTAATTTGTTGATAGCCTCCTGCCCATACCTCTGTTTTAGCCCTTATCCCATGAAATTGGTTTGTAGAGTCTCTTTCCACTGGGCAACATGCTCTTATAGGATAGTGCCAGAATCAGTAAAGGTCAGAAAATATTTGCTGATGTGAATTGATGTTCATTAAGGCAATGAAGAAGGGAACCTCTCACCAGAGGAGGGTCCGTGGGGATCAATTCAGGCTCGTCTATTTCATATACATCATCACGGAGTGTCTCAGACTTGGTTTTGGCTTCCTCCAGGCAGTGGTCCCAGCTGATGACAAGATCACATTCTGGCCAGCTTCCTAAGGCGATGGCAGGTGTCCTAGCTTATGTGTGTGTGCCTATCAGTCTCTCACTACAGATATCTGTGAAATGTCAACATGCTGTTGGAGTGGTGTCGATGTATATCTCTTCAGAGTACAGATGATGTTCCACTTATTATCCTCAACACAGAAGTACCTCAGAACTACCCCTATCCATCTGTGCAAAATCTGGCCTAGCCAGTCACCACATGATGGAGAGTGAAGAGTGATCAGGGGAGCATGTCTCTGTATGGTATGGGTTGGTTCTTTTTCCAGAGAGTACATCTTACATCTGATATATGCACACATCTTAGGAGCACCACTCTACTTTGACACATGGATTAGTTTGATCAGTTTTGAGAAGGGTACCCATGTAATCCACACTTTTATCAAGATATAGAACATTTCTATCACCCCAAAATTTCTTTTATGTACCTCCCATGTCAATCCCCATCACTGCTTTCCAGTAAACTGCTCTTCTTATCTCTGCCACTATAGATTAGTTTTGCCTATTCCAGAATTTCATATGAGTAGAAAGATAGCACCTGGCTTTTTTTCAAGCAATATTAATATTTTTGAGATTCAAGCATATCAGTGTGTGCATCTTTAGTTCATTCTTTCTTGTTCTGTGTAGTGCTCTACTGTATGAAAATACCACGCTTGATAGTCAGTTCTCCTGTTAGTAGCCATTTGGGCTACAGAGAACATGTATAAGTCTTTTTGTGAACACATGCTTTTGTTTCTATTAGGTAAACACTCAGAAGTTGAATCACTGAGGTTTATAGTAGGTATATGGTTAACTTTGCAAGAAACTGTCAAAGAGTTTTCTAAAGTTACAAAATTTTATACTCCTTTTTTTTAAGATTTTTTATTTATTTATTTATTCATGAGAGACACAGAGAGAGAAAGAGGCAGAGACACAGGCAGAGGGAGAAGTAGGCTCCATGTAGGGAGCCTGATGTGGGACTCGATCTCGGGTCTCTGGGATCATGCCCTGGACTGAAGGCGGCACTAAACCACTGAGCCACCCAGGCTGCCAAAAATTTTATACTCCTAATGGCAATTTAAGAGAGGTCTGGTTGCTCCACATCCTTATTCACATCTAGAGTCATCAGTCCTTTTATTATTTTCTTATTTTTTATTTAAATTCAATTTGCCAACATACAGTACATAATTAGTTTCAGACGTAGTTTTCAATAATTCATCAGTGCGTGTAGCACTCAGTGCTCATCACATCACACGCCCTCTTAATGTCCATCACCTACTAACCTCATCTCCCCCCACCTCCCCTCAGCAACCCTCAGTCTTTTTAATTATAACCATTCTAGTCAATGTGCATTGGTATTTCTTTGTGGTTTTAATTTCCTTTCCTCCGATAACTTATGATGCTGGGGACTTTTTGTCTACTTACTAGCTTTTGTATATCTCTCTTTGAGAAGTGCCTGGCCAAGTCTTTTGCCTATTTCTAAAATTAGGATATTTTTAAAGCTGTTGCATTATAGGAGTCTCCTTTCTAAATTCTTGGTGAAAGTTCTTTGTTAGTCAATATCTTTTGTGACTGTTTTATACCAGTGTGTGGCTTACTTTTCATTTTCTTTATGGTATCTTTGATGTGTAAAATTTAATTTGGACCAACTGCCATTTACCAAGTTTTCTTTTTTATGTTTGTTTCTTCCTGTCCCCTCTCTAAGAAGTTTTACCTATTCCCGATCACAAGTGGGAGGCTTCTGTGTTTCTTTTATGGAATGTATTCAACTCACAGAACTATTATCTGTCTCAAATTATCTTTTGTGTATGGTTTGAGGTAGTGATTGGTATTTTTTCTATCCCATATGGATAACCAGTTCTAAGTGTTAGAAAAATTTTACTTTCTCCAATGACTTTCTTTTTGTCCTTTGTTAGAATCTGAGGAATGATGCAAAACAGCCATCTCAGAATTATGCCACTTGAGAGGCGAGAACGTTTGGGTGTTTATAGGACTTCTAAGAGTAATCAAGGGTTGCTTCTAGGAAAGTGTTAAACTCTTTCATTCTTCCACCCTGCTGCGTACATTGCCTTCTACAAATCCAGATCAATGTTTTTTGGCACAGAAATCTGGATACTGGCAATTATAAATATCTCAGAGCTAATTGAAATGGTTCCTCCAAGGTTTATGGGCATACATTGACACCTTTGCTATTGAGAACTGCTGGTACAAACATCCTGAATCATACCATGAACACTAAGATGCTTCTAAAATAATTGGAGCTAGGGAGGTATTACTTTTATTTGTTGTATATATATAACTTAAACATGCGTGAAGGCTTTCCACAATCTTGTAACTTAAATTAACTGTTACTTTTTTTTTTTTTTTTTTTGCTTCTGGTCATCTCAGTCTTTGTCCATACTGACCTATTTCTATATAACATAATTGTAGTAGATTTTGCATTATTTTGTCCTCTTTATTTTCCACTTGGTATTATATCCCAAGTGTCTTCCCTGTAATTACATAGCACTGATTTTAATAGGATAACTTTCCACAATATGGATGTACCAAAATGCATTATCCATTCTCTTATTGTTAGATAGTAGGATCAGCCCAATATTTGGTAATATATAAAATGGTGAACATCTTTGTACATAAACACTTTCCCCTTATTTTGACCTGGTTCTTTAAGGTAACTTTCTGTATCTTAGATTGCCATGGGAAAGGGATGGGTGACTAGATATTTTTAGTCTACTGATATATATGTAATCTTCTGATAATACATACGCATTGAATAGGTTTGGGGTTCAAACCAAGATGATGCTACAGTGAATGACTTAACAGTTTTCCTAATTACCTATAATTAATAATAACAAAAGCATAAACAATATTTGGAGACAATTTCTTGTGTTTGGATTTTGACAAAATATATTCAGAGCTAGCTCACAATCTGTCCCTGGAGAAATTAACTTTTGGAGATAGTGCGCTTATAAAACTCTCTTTTGCAAAGTGAGCATATAATGTGGGGTTAAAATAAACAGTTATCTTCAAAGTTGTATGAAAGTCTCTGGGGGATGGCTGAGGGTAAAGGTCTGGTTTCAAAGAAGATCTTAATTAATGATCTGGAGGATTGGGACAGCAGCTGGTTAATTAAATTCACAGATGGGACTCCACTGAGAGGTGGTGTGAACTCTGGGGAAAGGTGAAGAATTTAGATAAAGAACTCTGTTGTAATCACTGAGGAACACAAAGTGAAAGTGAAAATTTTCACTACTCTGAATCAAAATAACTCAGTTTCCTATTAATCCAGCATTCTATCTCAGTCACAGCTCACTCCTCATATGATTTGCTTAAAGGAGCATTGAGCTTGGAATGATGGTCTGGGTGTGAGCCTTTCCCTCCATCTTTGTGACCTTCCACAATTTCTCTTGATCTCTCTGAGGCTCAGTTTCTGTCTGTAGATTGGGAGTAATAATTATACTAACTTTGCAAAGTGAAATAAGAGGAAGAGGGTGAAAATGCTTGGCCAAATCTAGTTACTTTCCTTGTTGAATCATTATATTGTATACCTAAAACTAATACTATGCTGTATGTTAGCTACACTCAAATAAATTTTATTTTTTATTTTTTTTATAAATTAATTTTGATTGGTGTTCAATTTACCAACATACAGAATAACACCCAGTGCTCATCCCATCAAGTGTCCCCCTCAGTGCCCGTCACCCATTCACCCCCACCCCCCGCCCTCCTCCCCCTCCACCACCCGTAGTTCATTTCCCAGAGTTAGAAGTCTTTATGCTCTGTCTCCCTTTCTGATATTTCTCACACATTTCTTCTCCCTTCCCTTATATTCCCTTTCACTATTATTCATATTCCCCAGATGAATGAGAACATACACTGTTTGTCCTTCTCCGGTTGCTGTGGCCAAGGTCAAAAAGGGTGTTGCCTGAGTTCTCCTCTGGGATTTTGATGGAATCTTGTCTCACATTTAGATCTTTCATCTATTTTGAGTTTATCTTTGTGTATGGTGCAAGAGAGTGGTCCAGTTTCATACTTCTGCATGTGGATGTCCAATTTTCCCAGCACCATTTATTGAAGAGACTGTCTTTCTTCCAGTGGATCGTCTTTCCTCCTTTATCGTATATTAGTTGACCATAAAGTTCAGGGTCCACTTCTGGGTTCTCTGTTCTGTTCCATTGATCTATGTGTCTGTTTTTGTGCCAGTACCACACTGTCTTGATGACCACAGCTTTGTAGTACAACCTGAAATCTGGCATTGTGATTCCCCCAGATATGGTTTTCTTTTTTAAAATTCCCCTGGCTGTTCGGGGTCTTTTCTGATTCCACACAAATCTTAAAATAATTTGTTCTAAGTCTCTGAAGAAAGTCCATGGTATTTTGATAGGGATTGCATTTGAATGGTAAATGGTTCTCCAACCTTTTATTTTTAGGTTGTAAGTGTCCTTCTGTCTAAAATGAGTCTCTTGTAGACAGCAAATAGATGGGTCCTGCTTTTTTATCCAGTCTGAAACCCTGCGCCTTTTGATGGGGTCATTAAGCCCGTTCACGTTCAGTTACTATTGACAGATATGAGTTTAGTGTCATCATGATATCTATTTAGTCCTTGTTTTTGTGGATTGTTCCACTGAACTTCTTCTTAAAGGGGAATTTTAAGAGTCCCCCTTAAAATTTCTTGCAGAGCTGGTTTGGAGGTCACATATTCTTTCAGTTCCTGCCTGTCTCGGAAGCTCTTTATCTCTCCTTCCATTTTGAATGAGAGCCTTGCTGGATAAAGTATTCTTGGTTGCATGTTCTTCTCATTTAGGACCCTGAATATATCCTGCCAGCCCTTTCTGGCCTGCCAGGTCTCTGTGGAGAGGTCTGCTGTTACCCTAATATTCCTCCCCATGAAAGTCAGGGACTTCTTGTCTCTTGCTGCTTTAAGGATCTTCTCTTTATCTTTGGAATTTGCAAGCTTCACTATTAGATGTCGAGGTGTTGAACGGTTTTTATTGATTTTAGGGGGGGATCTCTCTATTTCCTGGATCTGAATGCCTGTTTCCCTTCCCAGATTGGGGAAGTTTTCAGCTAGGATTTGTTCAAATACATATTCTGGCCCTCTGTCCCTTTCGGCGCCCTTGGGAACCCCAATTAAACGTAGGTTTTTCTTCCTCAGGCTGTCGTTTATTTCCCTTAATCTGTCTTCATGGTCCCTTAATTGACTGTCTCTTTTTTCCTCAGTTTCCCTCTTTGCCATCAACTTGTCTTCTATGTCACTCACTCGTTCTTCCACCTCGTTAACCCTCGTCGTTAGGACTTCTAGTTTGGATCGCATCTCATTCAATTGATTTTTAATTTCTGCCTGATTGGATCTAAATTCTGCAGTCATGAAGTCTCGTGAGGCCTTAATGCTTTTTTCTAGAGCCACCAGTAGCTGTATAATGGTGCTTCTGAATTGGCTTTCTGACATTGAAGTGTAATCCAGATTTTGTAACTCTGTGGGAGAGAGGGCTGTTTCTGATTCTTTCTTTTGAGGTGAGGTTTTCCTTCTAGTCATTTTGCTCAGTGCAGAGTGGCCAAAAACAAGTTGTATTGGAACACGGGGGAGTATCACTGGTCCGTCCAGCTGGTCTTCTGGGGGAGGGGCCTGCTGTGCTGATTTTCAGGTGTTAGCACTTGGGGGAGCTGCTCTGCCCCTGCCTGCTGCAGGGCTCAGCGGGGGTTGTTTACCCCGTTGGGCCCCAGGAGGAACAGCCGCAGTTGCTATGGTAACTCTGGAAGCCTGGATTCAGCCTTCGCAGGAACTACGGGGCTCGGGGCTCTCGGCTCTCCGTCCACAGGGCCTGGAGGCTCCGGGGCGGGGCCGCTGATCTGCTCAGCTCCGGGCAGGAGCGTCCTCGCTGTCCTGGGCCCTCCCGGCCTCTGCCTGTCCCGGGGGAGGCCGGATCCTGGGCTGTGTCCCGGCGCCCTGTGCTCCGGGGCCTGCGCTGGTGGATTCGCGCTCCCGCCCCGCAGCCCCCTCCGCGGAGCCGCCGCCCGAGCCCCTCCGAGCTGCTCCGGTCGGTCCCGCCGTGCGCGCTGCAGCCCTTAGGGAGCTCGGAGCACTCTCCTGCGCTCGCAGGTGTCTGTTAGTGTCCCAGGGAGCCCGAGGGCATCCCCGCCCTCCTGGGTCCTGCTCCACCTCCCTGCGAGCCCCTTTCCGCCCGCCCGGGAAGGTTGGTGCAGCTCCTGCTCCTCCGGGACGGGGCTCTCCTGTCCTGGGGACACTCGCCCCGGCCTCAGCCCGGCTCCTCGCGGGGCCCCTCCCCTCGGAGGCCTTTTGTTCCTTTATTTCTTTTTCCCCGTCTTCCTCCCTTGATAGAAGCGCGGACTCTTCTCACTGTAGCGTTCCAGCTGGTCTCTCTGTAAATCTCAGGCCGAATTCGTAAATTTTCAGGATGGTTTGAAGGTTATCTAGGTAATTTTTTGGGGACAGGTGACTTGGGGACCCTGCTCTTCCGCCATATTGCCCCTCCCCCCATTTTTTTCTTTAAATAAAGTTACTTTCCTTGCAAATCTTTAAACTTCTAGCATCTTTTGCCTGAACTTGGATCATATATATCATTTTTTCCCCAAAATTTTATTTAAGGGCAACTGGGTGGCTCAGTTGGTTAAGCGTCTGCCTTTGGCTCAGGTCATGATCTTGGGGTCCTGGGATCCAGCTCCACATTGGGCTTTCTGCTCAGCAGGGAGTCTGCTTCTCCCTCTCCCTCTCTATCTGGGCTCTCCCTCTCTGTCTATCAAATAAATAAATAAAATCTTAAGAAAATTTTTTATTTAAATTCAAGTTACTTCACATATGATGTAGTATTAGTTTCACAAGTAGTATTTAGTGATTCATCAGTTGCATATAACACCCACTGTTCATTCCATCACGTGCCCTCCTTTTTTTTTAAGGTTTTATTTATTTATTCATGAGAGACACACACCGAGAGAGGCAGAGACATAGGCAGAGAGAGAAGCAGGCTCCATGCAGGGAGCTTGATGTGGGACTCGGTCCCGGGTCTCCAGGATCCTGCCCTGGGCTGAAGGTGGCACTAAACCGCTGAGCCACTGGGACTGCCCCACATGCCCTCCTTATTGCCCACCACCCAGTTACCCTGTTCCCCCACCCACTTCTCTTCCAGAAACCCTCAGTTTGTTCCCTAGAGTTAGGAGTCTCTTATGGTTTGTCTCTCTCTCTCTGATTTCATCTTATTTTATTTTTCCCTCCCTTCCCCTGTGCTCCTCTGTTTTGTTTCTTAAATTCCACATATGAGTGAAATCATATGGTATTTGCCTTTCTCTGACTGACTTATTTCGCTTAGGATAATACCCTCTAGTTCCAGCCATGTCATTGTGAATGGCAAGATTTTATTCTTTCTGATGCCTGTAGTAATATACATACATATACATGTATATTACATATATGTATATGTACATATATACATGTTATATGTAACATATAATATAATATATGTGTATATAATATGTATATACATACACATACACACCACAACTTATGGACATCTCAGCTCTTTCCATAGTTTGTTTATTGTGGACATTGCTGCTATAAACCGTGGAGTGCAGGTGCCCTTTTGGATTCACTATGTTTGTATCTTTTGGGTAAATTCCTAGTAGAGCAATTTCTGGGTCATAGGATAGCTTTATTCCTCTTTCTGAGGAATCTCCACACGGTTTTCCAGAGTCTCATATACTTTTAAATATAATTTTGCCCACTGCAGAGCAGATTAAATAAAGCCCAGCTATAGGACTCCCTATCTCAAGCACCCAAACTCCTGGGGGCTGAGATAGAACTTAGGGAATGGGTTCCTGAATCATGAAACGAGGAAGACATCAAACGCTTGGGTGGAGGAATTTACACAGATAAATTATATCTTGTTTGCAAAAGAGCAAACCACATTTTTAATCGTTTTGTTAAAATGGAGTAAGGAAAATCTCAAAGATTCCTAGGGAGCAGTGGATGGTAAATGAGAAAGAAGTGCTCAGTATCTGTTATGCGTGAGTCAGGGATGCAGTGCCTTTGATACTCTCTTAAATTCAAGTCAGTCTTTATCTTTTAAGAATAGAATGAAAGGAAAAATTTTTTTATTACAGACTGTGACTTTGATCCCATCCCTGTCCCCACCCTGTAGTCCCTAGTTTTCTTAGCTTAGCAGCACATTATCTTACATGGAGAATTGTGTGTGCCTAAGCCTTCTGTCTGAGCAGGAAAAGACTCCTGTACCTTTAACATTGTTAATAACACCTCCCTAGAGAGAGTGTGGGAAGATGTGAGCATCTTCATATCTCAGGAAAGGAAGAAAATTCTCAGATTAAATGACTTGCTCAAGGTCACAGAGCACACAACTGGGATTTACTAGTCACACAACTGGGATTAAAATCAAGTTTATTCATATATTCTGGTTGTGTAGTTCTCTTGATGTCTCATCCATTTTCATAGCCAAAGTGGAGAGAAAGAACAAATTACACCAGAGTGTGGGGGAAGGAAACTGGAAAGTGGTTCTGCTTGTTATTGTAAACAGCAACCCACTCTGAAGAGACACCGTTTGTACCACTTTTCCTAATGAAAAGAGAACGCTTGAATACTTCATCCACCCTAAACTCCATCATCTTTGGAAGGAAATGTGGCAGCTACCAAACAGCTTGCATCTCTGCTACTTCCCTTCTGGGAAGAATAAGAGAGTGTTGAATGGCCTCTATGGGAACAGCTTGCCAGCAATGCTTGGAGTATACATTGAGAGGATGCCTTAGACAAGGTGCTGGACAGCAATTGCTTTAGGAGCCAATCTATCCTGACTGCCAGCAGTCTGTGGGCTGAAAATGCTCTGCGGCCACAAGGAAGAGTGAGCCAATTTCTCTGTTGTTTTCTGTTCATTAGAGAGGAATATAAAGAAAGCTTCACTTTGATATCTCTTTGTGTCCTGGAGCACTCCACTCCACACTTCTCTTCCTGATGTGTAAGACTGCAGCTGATCTGGCCCCTGCCTGCCCCATGTCTCTCACTACATGCCAGCCCTTCTGACCGTCATTCTGTACGGCAACATGCTAGGCTCATTCCCCACCCAGGACTTTTGTACTTACAGACTCTCTGCCTGGATTTCTCTTCCCGGCACCTCTGCATGGTCACCTCCTCCTCAACACTTAGCTCAAGTCCCTCTACCTCAGGGATGTATCCCTGACCAATATCTATGAGATGGTTTTCCCCACTCCCTTCCAGTCCCTAATATATCACTCTCATTTGCCTAATATTATCTGAAGTTGTCTCATTCACATAATTTTTTTTTCATTTTGATTGGCTGTAATAACCAACCAGGCTCTAAGTTCCATGAGTACAGGACTCTTTCTGTCCTGTTCACTATACCTTCCACCTTCCTGGCACCTAGAGCATTCTACACATATTAATCCCATAAACATTTCTTTGGGAAAATCTGTTTTATCAGATATTAGACTAAGGGCTCTTGGCCAAAGTAGAGTAACAGAGACCAGATTTACTCTTACCCGAAACAATCAAAGATAGGAAAAATTACATAAAGCATAGAAGGGCATTAAAAGTAATTATAATTGTATTCAATATGCCCAAAAAGTAGAAAAATGGAAGATGTTTTTTAAAAACCTAATTCAAACTTTTAAAGATCAAAACTTCAATATTTATGTGGAAAATACACTGGGCAGAACAAATGGCAATTAGTCCTTGCAGGAAAAAAAGATCAGTGAACTTCAAGACATAGCAGTAGAAGACTACTCCCCAGTTCATTCTGAGTCCAACATTACCATGATATGAAAACCAGACAAAGACATTATAAGAAGAGAAAACAGAAAAAAGAGACTATGTATATATATATATATATATATATATATATATATATATATATATATATTGCTCTGACAAATTGGGTTTCATCAACCCAATAAAGGTCATCTACAGAAAACCTACAGGTATCATATTTCATGGAGAATAATTGAATGTTTCCCTTTAAAAACTGGGACAAGACAAAAAAAATCCACTGTCACTTCTTCTATTAAGCATTATACTAGAGATTTTAGCAGTGCAATAAGGCAAGAAAAACATTTGAAAAGCATTGAGTTTGGAAAGGACGAATAAAAGTCTTTATTAGCAGATGATGTGATTATATTTTTTACATAGAAAATCTGTTAGAATCTACAAAAAAATCTAGAACAATTGATCATAGCAAGGTTTCAGACAAGATCAATATATTAGTGACTATATTTCTATATACTAGCAGTAAATAATCAAAAATTGAATTTAAAAATTGTATGATAATGTCAAAAATATGAAGTTCTTAGGTATGATTCTAAATAAATATGTAAAAGGCCTGCAATACCAAATAGTACAAAACACTGCTAAGAGAAAAGAGAGAAGACTTAAATAAGTGCAGAGATGTACCTTGTTCATGGAACTTAAGATTCAGTATTACTAAGGTGTCAGTTCTTTCCAAATCGATGCATAGATAACACACAATCTCAGTAAAAATTCCAGCAAACTCTTATGTAGGAATAGACAAGTTGTTTCTAAAATACATGTGGAAATGCAAAGAAAGCACTTAGGATAGTGAAAATAACTTTAAAACTTAACATAGTTACAGAACTAATACTACTTGATTTCAAGACTTATTATAAACATATAATAATCAAGACAGTGTTGGCATCAAGATTGACAAACAGATCAATGGAACAGGATCAAGAGTCGAAAAGTATATACACAAATATTTGGTCAGTCGAATTTTGTAAAAGGCCCTCGCCCTCATGGAACTAATTTTCAGTGGGTGAGGAGGGACAATATTCAGATAAAAGAAATAAATAGTTTAGGTGATATTAAGTGGTAATATAGGCTCAGCTTAGTCACTTCCTACCTAGCCTTCATGTTCTTCCAATTATCACAAAGAGATAGAGTAATTGATTCTGTTCCAATTTGTCAGATCATATTTTATGGTAGGCTTTCTAGTTATGATTTCAAGAGTCTGTTGTTTTCATTTTATTTAAGGAGGACATTTGATGTAATGAGACGTGGCTGTTCTATGCAACTGATGCATCACTAAACTCTACTCTGAAACTAATAATATGCTATATGTTAATTAACTAAATCTGAAAGAAAGAGAAAGAAAGAAAGAAAGAAAGAAAGAAAGAAAGAAAGAAAGAAAGAAAGAAAAAGAAAGAAGAAAACTACCACTAATCAATTTTGATGTAAATATCTTCTTACTGCAAATACTTCTTACTTGGTGTCTGAGCAGTGTCTAACGCAGCCTGTGGACGAGAATGTGAAGATGCTTTCTCAAAGGAGGTGCACTCTCTTCGAGAATTGTTTTATCCTTTTCCTACCTCCTGAACCCCCATGAATCCTTTGTTTGCTAACTCATGTTCACTCTTCAAATCTTAGCTCTGATATTGTTTCACGAACTGCAGTCATCGTCCCTCCATCCATTTCTGCAGCAGTAATGCACAGAGGGTGCTTTGAAGACACTGGAAGAGTGGATGGAGGAATGGATGGGGCTTGAGAGCTAAGTTGAAGCCCTTTCCTGTGAGAAGGAAGCACCACCATGTGAGCAGTTCACTTTGAAGATAGCTGGGGCCCAGGCCATTGGTGGAGTGAGGATGAGAAGTCAGGGCTCACATTTAGGAAGTCAAGAAGGGCTATACAAAGGATTTCCAGCATTTTAAACGGGACCTGTTTTGTGGCCATTACCTCTTCTGGGTGCTCCAACACACCAAAGTCTGTCATCTGTTGTAGTGGTCCAAAAGCATCTCTTTTCATCTAAGAACAAAGTGAGAACACAGTCAGCCTACATTTTAAAAGATATTTTTAATTTTTATCAAGTTTTGATGCCTTTAAAAAATTGAACACACTTGTTAAAATTCATGTCCTACTTTGGGGAGTTCAGCTAGGGACCCTCTCTTAATATGCTGTCTTGTCTACAAGGGTTCCATTTTGAGCACTTCCCTGGGGCTTCAGCTTAAAGACAGAGGATTTGATGTTCCAGAGTCTTCTATGTCAAATCTTGGAGGAACTCAGTGAAAAGATTGTTAAACATCATGCTTCTTTGCTGAGAAGACCAAAGGACTTAAAAAATTCTTTTTTCTTTCATTTATTATTTTAATGGAATAGTAATTTCATATATTTTCAAACTGTCTCTCATAGGTTTCTCATAACCACACTGTGATTTATTAATATTTTTAACAATAATCATACTACAAAGAAGGGAAATAGAGCTCAAAGACTTGACTTACTTGCCCATAGAAGCACAGTTGGCAAATAGCAAGATGTGGTCTCCAATTCTGCTCTGTCCAGAAACCCAGCTCTTGTGTTTTTCTGCAGCACCAAACTGCCTCACAGTGAGAACAGGAGCCTGTGGGGTTTTCCAATTTCCTTGTTAATTGACTCCTATAGAGGACACTCTATAAATACTTGCTTAATTGCCAAGCATTTGGACTAGTTCCCACTGAATACCAGTGCCAGACTTTGGAATTGGCATAGGTTTCTCCAGACAAACTTTTATCTCACTGAATTCCTTCTTTCCAAATCCAAATCCTTATAATAAACATGGGGCTTTGAAAGCCAGTAGCTCTACCTGTTTTTTTTTTAATAGATTAAAGTTTAGAAATAGGCTATATAGCCAAAAGGGGAAATAAAGAAATTCAATCAATAAAGTTCAATGCAGATATGAAGAGGAAGAAAAGTAAGAAAAAAGCATGGTAGATGGGAGTATTATATGAAAAGGTCACAATAATTAACATATCCGTTTCCACTATAGGGGTAAGCATGCTCAATTTGCTAAAGGATTCCCATACTCTCTGGATATTTTAAAGTTCTATGTGTAGTCTACATATAAGAGCCACAGAAAAAAAAATGAAGATAGTAAAAATTTGAACATAATAACATGTAAAAAGGCAGACCAAGAAAAGAATATAGGACAAAATTGATGTCCCAGCAATCAATCAATCAATTTTTTAAAAGCATTTCTTCAAGATAATGAGAATATAACTATAAAATGTAAGAAAAGTTATGTTTCTGAACTTGTGTGCTCCTGATATAAAAGTAAAAAATATATGAAGCAAAAATTTCTGGAGTTACAAGGAAAAATAACAAATCAAGTATTTGGTGAGTTTTTTAACTCACCTCTCTCATTGGTGGATGGATCAAAGATGATAGTAAGTAAGACACAATCAACAAGTTAAGTCGATAAGGATAAAAGGAATCCCACAGGAGACAAAATGAAGAGTCAGAGTACTGGATGGAAGAAGGCACTCTCAGCGTATATACATGTCACAGGTTAGTCTCCAATATATAAATAGCTTTTGCAAATAGCAAAGGAAAGGTCAAAAGCCCTGTAAATAAATGGACAACAAATAAAGACAAGACAGTGCACAGAGGACAAGACCCAAGTGGCAAATGACTCTGGATAGATATCAGCTTCACTCATTGTTATAGGCTGAATGGTGTCCATTCAAAATTAATGTGCTAAAGTCTTAACCCCATTATCTCAGGATGTGACTGTATATGGAGATAGGGCCTTTGAAGAAGTAATTAAGGTTCAGTTAGGTTATTAGTTTGGGGTGGTATCCTGGTAAGATGAGGAAATCTGGGAACAAACATGTATAAAGGGGTGGACACACAAGGACATAGAAAGAAGGTGGCCATCTACATGCGAAGGAGAGAGGCTCCAGAGGAACCTAGTTCTGCCCACACCTTGATCTCAGACATCTAGCCTTCCAAATTGTCAAAGAATACATTTCCATTGGTTATGCCACCAGCGTGCAGCATTTTGTTCTGGTAGCCCTACAAATGAATACACTCTTAACCATGAAATGCTAATTAAAATTATACTGAGAACCATTTCACAACCAAAAGATTGCGTCGCAACTGCAGCACTTAAATGACATCAAGTGATTTGTAAGATGTGGGAAAGCAGAGAATTTAATGTAAATTTTATTGAGGTATAAGATCTGGGAAGAAGTACACAAATTATGTCTACATGGATGTTCACATGTGAATGCACCTTAATTCTGCACTTAGAACACCAGTCCTCCAAGGTCGTCTTTGCCCTTATATTTATTGTCCCCTTCCTCAAAGGCAACCACTTTGGGGACTTTTAGTGTCAAAAAATTAATTTTGCCATATAATGATTGTCCTTCTATGATTGACTTACTTCACTCAACATAATACCCTCCAGTTCCATCCACATCAAAGCAAATGGTGGGTATTCGTCATCTCTAATGGCTGAGTAATATTCCATTGTGTGTGTGTGTGTGTGTATCACATCTTCTTTGTCCATTCATAAATGTTTATAACTGAACAGTGCGGGTGTTGTTCTGTATGTTGGCAAATTGAACACCAATAAAAAATAAATTTATTATTAAAAAAATAAACGGTGCTTGAGCTGCATTCCACTTTTTATTTAGCAGTTTTGTTTCCATTCATCTCAAAATATTTTCTGTTTAAAAATAATTTTTACCATTTCTTCATTGACCACTGGCTATTTAGGATTGTGTTGTTTAATTTCCACGAATTTGTGACTTTCCAAAATTTTCTTCTCTTGTTGATACCTGATTTCATTTCATTGTCATCATGGAACATACTTCATATGATTTCAGTCATTTTAAGTTTACTGAGACCTGTTTTATGGTCTAACACATGGTCTGTCCTGAAGGATGTTTCATGTGTACTCAGAAGGATGTGTATTTGGCTATTATTATTGGTTGGGTGTTCTGTTGATGGTAGTGTGGGCTTTTGCCTTTGTCCTTTGGGATCAAATGCAGTTAAAGTCTTCTATTTCTTCGTCTTTTTCCTACTTTCTTATCCACTGTTGAAACTAGGGTGCTGTGGTCTTCAACTATGACTGTTCGTTTGCCAATTTCTTTCTTCAGTTCTGTCAGTTTTTGCTTTATATATTTTCAGACTGCTTTTAGGTACATAGATTCTTAAAATTGCTGTATCTTACTGAATGAGTAACCCTTTCATCATTGTAAATATGTGTGTGTGTGTGTGTGTGTATATATATATATTTGTTTCTAGTAAAAATTTTTATCTTAAACTCTATTTTGTCTGATATACTATAGTCACTATAGCTCTCTTTTAGTTACTTTTTGGATGTTAAATGTTTTCCCATCATTTTACTTGAAGCGTAATTATTTCTTTGAATTTAAAGTGTGCCTCCTTCAGGGGCCCCACTCCCTTGTAAGTATTTTTTTTTAAGTGCATGTTTTTCAAGAGAAGTTCTACCATTGCTGTTTTCATTTAGCAGGTCATCAACATCTTCTCATGTTAGTAACTATAGATCTGCCTCTTCTCAAAAGTGAAAAAACAGAAAAGTAAAACACAAATTCATAGTGTTGATGTACTGGAATTTATCTTACAGCTAATTTTTTCCCTCGGTTATAATAAGTAATGCTGGGATGCCTGGGTGGCTCAGCGGTTGGGCGTCTGCCTTTGGCCCGGGGCGTGATCCTGGAGACCGGGGATCGAGGCCGCATCTGGCTCCCCGCGTGGAGCCTGCTTCTCCCTCTGCCTGTGTCTCTGCCTCTCTCTCTCTCTCTGTGTCTCTCATGAATGAATAAATAAAATATTTAAATAATAATAATAATAAAAAATAAAGTGTGCCTCTTGTAAACAGCATACAGTTGGATCATTTTTTAAAATCCAGCACACCGGGATCCCTGGGTGGCGCAGCGGTTTAGCACCTGCCTTTGGCTCAGGGCGCGATCCTGGAGACCGGGGATCGAATCCCACGTCGGGCTCCCGGTGCATGGAGCCTGCTTCTCCCTCTGCCTATGTCTCTGCCTCTCTCTCTCTCTCTCTCTCTCTCTCTCTCTCTCTCTGTGTTACTATCATAAATAAATTAAAATCTAAAAAAATATTAAAATCCAGCGCACCAATCTCTGCCCTTTTCACTGCATTGTTTAGTCTATTTACATTAATTTAATTACTGATAAGGTAGTATTTATATGTGCCATTTTGCTATTTTTTCTTTATATCCTATGATTTTTCCCTTTCATTCCTCCATTCCTGCTGTCGTCTATGTAATACAGATATTTTCTAGTATATTTTAAATTTTTTCCTGTCATTTCTTTTCCTATATTTTTTAGTTATTTTCTTTGGGTTACCATGAAATTAATAATATTTTAAATGAAAATAGTTCCATATGTTTGTGTTGGCAATTTTTGTTTTGATTTAGTTTCAAAGTTACAGAAACTGCAAAAATATTACAAAGAATTGTATATGTGTTTTAAATGTATCCTCAAATTGTGAAAATCTTATCCCATTTTTATTCTCTGTGCATTTTTTGAGAACTGAAGTTCTCAATTTTAATCAAGTCCAATTTACCAATGCACTCTTATGAATAATGCTTTTAATATCCTGTTTAGAAATCTTTGTCTACCCTGAAGTCTTGAAGATCTACTTTTTTCTAGAAGTTTCAGTGTTTTTACATTGCACATTTAGATTTATAATCCATTTGAAATTGGTATTTATGTATGATATGTGATGTTTGTCAGAATTCACTTTTTCCCATATGGATATCCAGTTCTAGTTGATATAAAACCATTTACTAAGAAGACCTTCCACTTGACACAAGTTAAAATGATCCTCCTCCTTGTAAAAAAATAAGTCTAGTACCTGCCTTTCAGTAAGCTAAAACTTTTGGTGACCGTTTGATCTCTAGTGAAATAGGTATAACTGTGTGTACCTCTGGAGTTAATATAAGGATTATAAGAGTAAGCATGTGGTATATGTGAATCACTCTATGTTTGCTATAAGAATGCTAGCTTTATTCATTATTCACTCATTCTCATAATCAGTATGCTTAAAGTCTCCTATGTGCTATCCACTATACTAGTTGCTCAGTTCACTTTAGGTGATCCCATGGAAACAGGAACGTGGATTCTGTTCTTTATGTGCATTATCCAAAGCATCTAGACTAGCATCTGACATATAGTTGTTGCTCAGTGAATATTTGTATAATAAATTACCTTGTTCATGTAAGCACAAGAAGAAATATATTGAGACCCTCATTGCACTATTACTTATAATGAGGAAAAAGCAATTTATACATGGTAATATGACATAGGATGACATATTAAAAATGGTTCAAATAATAATGAGGTATAAATGAGTCAAACATCACGGCTTCCAAATACATGAAGCACAAATTGATAAGAGCTGAAAGGAGAAACAAACAAAAAAAAATCCACAATTATCACTGAGGACTTTGACAATTATTACTAGCCACCATTGATAGAACTTTTAGATAGAAAGTCAGTGAAGATATAAGAACTGAAACATGATCAACCAATAACATCTAAGTGACATTTACAGATCATCTCACCTAGTAACAGCAGGATGTACTTGTTTTCCAAATGCCCATGGAACATTCATACAGATATACCAATTCCTGGGTCACAGAACAAGCCTCAACAAATTTTTAAAAATGAAATCATGACAAAGCATGTTCTCTGCGCATAACAGAAACAAAGTGGAAATAAACAACAGAAAGACAACAAGAAAATCTCCAAATACATAGAGAATAAGCACAAATTTCTAATAATTCTTGGGTCAAAGAAGAATCCTCAAAAGAAATAAAGATAAATACATGAATAAAAAGGAAAACACAACATACCAAAGTTTGTGTAATTCAGCTAAAGTAGTGATGATGGTGTTGATAGTTCTAAATGCTTGCATTAGGAAAGGATAAAGGTCTTAAATTAATAATCTAATTTTGACCTCAAAAAACTAAAAAAAGAAGAGAAAAATAAACCCAAAGCAAGCAGAAAGAAAGAAATAATCAAGAGTGGAATAAATGATATTGGAAATGGGAGAGCAATAGAAAAAGAAATCAATGAAACAGTCAGCTGGTTGTTCAAAAAAAAAAATTAGAAAGTCTGATAAGCTTCTGGCAAGACTGACAAATAGAAGCTGAAAGAAAACACAAGTCATGCATATCAGAAATAAAACAGAGGCTATCACTCCAGATCCTGCAGCCATTAAAAGAATAATAAGGGAGTACTGTGAACAATTTCATACTCATAAATTTGACAACTTAGAAGAAATAGACCAATTCCTCAAACCCCACAGACTACCAAAACTGGACCAAAAAAAAACTAACCCAAATAATCCTACAACTGTTAAAAAAAGGAATTCATAATTTAAAATCTCCTGAAAACAAAATTCCATGCCCAAATGGTTTCCCTGGAGAATTATATCAAATATTTAAGGAATTAGCACCAATTTTTAAAAAGATTTTTTATTTATTTATGAGAGACACAGAGAGAAAGGCAGAGGGAGAAGCAGGTTCCCTGCAGGGAGCCTGATGTGGAACTTGATCCCAGGACCCCAGGATCACACCCTGAGCGGAAAGCAAATGCTCAACCACTGAGCCACCCAGGTGCCCCTAACACCAATTTTTTTTTTTATACAATCTCTTCCAGAAAACAGAAGAGAAGTAAATGTTTCCCAGTTCATTTTATGGAATGTGAATTACTCGGACACCAAAAGCAGATGAGGGTAGTACAGTAAGAGAACTACAGATCAATATTTCTCATGAATACAGATGTATACAGAGAGCCCTCCACAGTGTGAACGACCATGATTCACTTCCCATTCTTCTACTCAATGTCTCCTTTAAAAAAAAAATGCAAGTTATACATTTATTTTGGAATTCAGCCCAAGGAGGGGAGGTTTGGCTTCATCTCATGTGCCCACATGTGCACACTGGGTTGTCCACCCTGCTCTGCCCACTGCTTGCTTGAACTGGGAAGGTCAGAGCTGCCATTCCTCGCTCACAGTTTGTCCAGGTGAATGGGTAAATGAACTTCTCCATTGTTCCACACTTTTCCTCTCTGTCTTTTCCATCAGTCTTAGTTAGCCATTGCAAAACCTTTAGAGGCATGCAGGATACAAATGAAATAAAATCGTTAAGCCACAGGAACTATGTTCTGCATTTGCAGAGATTGATACACTTTACAGTCTGCAAAGCCCTGCTGCAGAGCAGTAGGTGGCGGAAAAGCTGAGCTTGCAGTTCACCTTTGCATGGTCCCACAAGTGCTCCTACCCCCGAACTGCCTGGGCCTGGAGAGCGGGATGGTATTTGAGAGTATCCCCTTGCTGACACTTGGCTTCCAGGAGGCAGATGGCAGCCAATCAGCAATGCTGACTTCTGGGAAGGTGACAAGGACAGAATCAGCCTGATGTGGAGAACAATGAGGGCCAGGCTGTGTGAATGGCTTGAACACTTCTGTGGCTCAATTCAGATTTTTTAAAAAGGTTATTATTGCAAATGTTATTAAAGACTTCTATGTATCAAGCACAATTCAGGTTTGATAAGTTCCTTGTTATTTGTACAATATGAGCTGACGGAAGGCCCAGCATCCCATTATTGGATTTCTGAGCCTAAGGGAGTATTTTTAGCTGTTCTGTTGCAGCATGTTCAATCTCTGAGAATCACTGGCAGTGAGCGTGGTGGGCGAGCCCTCCTCTCTGTCTGCTCCCCCTTGGAGATTGGATTGCACAGGAAATGGTCTGAGAGATGCTCAGCTCCTTGTCCCGGCAGGTGCCCCACAAAAAGGACACAGGAGGTGAATGTCGGAGACACGTGGCTTGTTCCAGGTGCCGGGGCTTCCAGAAGACTAACCCACAGGGCATCTCCTGGCTTGGCTTTTTCCGCTTAGGGAAGAAAAGGGGTGAAAGGCATGTGTTTTGAATGGCTGAATGGTGCCAAGCTGCTGGAGATCAAGAAAGGTTTATGATTTCCTGCATGAGGTGTCCTTTCCTTCCCACGCCTCCCCCACCACTGACAATATATGGTTGGCTGGCAGTTTCCTGGCACCAGGTGTAAGCAAGGTGAGATGAAGTAAGGGGGAGCTGGGGCAGGTGTGCCGACTTGGACTTACCCCGGACACAGTACCTCGGTCATACATGCTCATGTATCTTCCCACATATGGATAACGTGGCTGGCCTTAAGTGTGAAAGTCTCCTGAGGTTGGTTCTAAAGGACACAATGTGTTATTGAATTAGGGGTCTCACCTGGACTGGGGACAAGTCAGCCTCTCTTGGCCTTGGTTTCCTCCATTGGAAAAATAAGGGACATATTGCTTGACTCGCATGGTTAAATAGGTTAAGTGTTGAGGAATGATGGGAGGTCTGTGGAGAGCACCCCTCCATCCCACCTGAGTTTGGGACCACTCTAGAGATGCCATGGGACTCAGACCCATGGAAGTAAAAATATCAGCATTGTAGCAGACACAGTTGATTGAAAAAGTTGGCTTTAGTTCTGCATCCAAAAGAACTTGCTAACACTTTGGCTTTGAAATGGAATCACCCTGAGGATACAGGCTCACCTGCAAGCCTCATCTCCACTGGCAAGGCCCCTAGCCTTGGCAGGGAGTGGACTGAGTACAAGCCCTCTGTGAACAATCCAGACCCAGTGGGACCCAGACGGGGCTGAGCTGAGTACATTGGCAACTCCTTCCAAATAGCTCATCAGACAGGTCACTTCTGCTCCCTGCATGGAAGTGAGGCCGAGGAGAGAGGCTGGGAGAGTCACTCTCAGGCCAATGGGAGATCCTGGTCTCTGTGAGGAGTGGAGGCCACACAAAAAGGAAGCTCCAATAAGCAATGACATCAACAACATGCAGAACCCAGAGCCCAACAGAGCTTTGCTTCCATTCAGTCTTCCACTGTCCCTATTTCCTTCCTCACTGCCTTCTCCCTGGTCCCAGCCTCCTGCAGAGTAACAGACTGGCCTGCCTCACAGCCTATGGGTACTTTGTTTATGACCCATTCATTCCTGAGTGTGGGATGCTGTGAGCAATGTACAAATGCAGGGGGACAGTGCCAAATAACCTGGCCCTGTGCAAAGAGAGATGGCTGCCTGGTGAGGAGAAGAGACCAGGAGAGAGAGGATCCCCATGCCGCAGGGGAAGTGCTGCCAGAGCTTCAGGCAGGAATTCTAGATTCTGGAAATGGGTTATCTTGGGTCAACTCCCAGCTCTGCCATTTCCTGGGAAATATTCTTTAACGTTTCTGAGTCTCAGTGTCCAGATCTGTCCAAGATAGCTCCTACTAATATCTTCCTCAAAGGACTTTGGGAGAATGAAATGAGTTAGCACACATAAAGCACTTAGAACAGTGCTGAGTGCATCATAGGCACCTTATCAGAGCTATTATACCATAGGGTATCAGGGACCAAAAAGACTGTTACCCAGGTCAGTCTTCCAGGGTTAGGGAGGGCTTCTAAGAGCAAGAGCATGAGTCTAAATCAGGGTTTCTCAACCATGGCAATGTGGACATGTGGGGCCAGGTCATTCTTTGTTGGCAGGGAGGCTGTCCTGTGCCTTGGAAGACTTAGCAGCATCCTTGTTCTCTACCCACTCGATGCCAGTAGCACATTTCCTAGTTGTGACAACCAGAAGTATCTCCAGACATTGCTGAATCTCCCCAGGGGAGCAACGTTGCCCCTGATTTGGAAGCACTTTCCACTCTGAGAAAGTAAAGGTAGTCAAGAGCAGAGAGGTGGGAATAGTGGATGTTGTGAGTGAACTTAGAAAAACAGTATTGAGCTCCTTGGGAATCTAAGGTCCACATCCAGTGTGAGAAATGGGTCTGCAGCAGTGGATTATCCAGGGTACTTGTTACGGCACATGATATCAAACTCCAGCCTCTTTCTGATTGTCCCAAACTTAGGCAAACCATTTAGGTCAACCTCTTCCACCGAGTCCCAGCTTCTGACATAGGGCCGATGTGTGATAGAAACCTTCTATTTGCGGGGGTGTGGGTGAGCTCACATTTGTGACATGGTCCCTGAGGGCATTCACCAGGTGTTCTCTAAATTTATCTTTTCATTGAGAAAGCTCATCCGTGAACATGACACCAGATCACTTTCCTTGCCCCCGCATAGCACTGCTTTTATAGGTTGGGACTTTGAAGTTTTCCATATATCATACAAAAAAAAAAAAAAATCCCTGTTAAACGTGTTACCCTGTGTAGAGCTATTTTATGTAGATCATTGTTTGCCACAATACAAAATGCCATCTTTGTAAGAACCTAGTGGGAGAAATTTTCTTCTGGCTTCAGTACCAGGAATAATCATGCTTTTCCCAAACAACTGATTTTTTTTTCCCCATGTTGATCCTGAACCATACATAAGGCTGATCGTGTTTCTCACTTTGCTCTGGTTGTCGGGAAGGTGATGACCTGTTTCAGGCAAGTTCTTTGAGCATGAATTAGGGTATTCTTGCCTGCTTACATTTTCTTGAATTCCCTTTTTATTCTTTGACCTGATTTCTGGCTTACTTATTTTTAAATTTATTAAGTTATATGTATTTTGCAAATAACTTTTAAAGCTTCTTTGGAAAAGATTGGAAATCAGTAAAAAATAAAAATAAAAATAAAAATAAAAAAATAAAGTTTTACACCAGACATTGGGTCCTTTGTGCTGGTCTGTTTTGATGTCCAGGCCAGGACTAATGCTTTCCAAAACTCCTGAACTTCTTTGATGTTGGAAAGTGAGCCTAATTTCCCAAGTTTCTCCATGGGTCAGCGTGATGATGAGATAGGGTGTGATTTCTCATTTGTGGTCTCCATCATTTCCATGACAATATGCAGCATTATCATGAGAGAACATACTTAGAATTCCAGTCCAAGAAGAGGCAAAAGAAACAATGGAACAAGTCTGTGAAATAGCACAAAACTGCAGAGATAAATGAAAGGTCATTCTCTGTCCTGAGTCTCCTTGGAGATGTAGAGTCCATCACCCAGGGCAAAATAAATAAAAATAAAAAATAAAGGATCTGGAGTAAGAGAAAGCAACAACCTGACTTATTACTTAAATGATTGCTCTCTTTGCATTTTGGATTTCCTCTTTAGAATTCATTCCGATCTGCAAGTTTCTCTCCTAAAAATTCATATTGCTCCTCCAAAGAGTTCTGGCGGAATATTGAATGAGATACCCTTTAACAGTCTCGCTGTGAACGAGAGTGCAGAGCTCACTGGTTATTAATGTAATGTTTCAATAGTCTTTCAACTATTAGAATACAAATTGGGCATCCATTTATAGCTGATTCCTGTAGTTCCTTTTTGAACATCTAAACCCTTCTCTCCAGGAGCAAATATGTGGAAAGATGTACCAGATGATTCTTTCAGTTCCAAATGACAGAAACACGGTGTCCAGTAGCTGAGAAAGCAGGGTCTTGGCCCATGTAAACGTGAAGTTCGGGTTTCTGCCCAGGCTGGAGCCAGCACCTCCAACACCCTTTCTGTGTGTGTTTAGCTCTCAGCCTGCTTGACCCTCTGCAGCTTCACACCCAGATGGGTCCTACTCCCCACTTTCAGCAAGAGGATTCCAGGCAGCCTCTTAGTCACAGCATCTAGCCTGGCAAACCCAGAGGAGGAAGTTTTTCTTTCATGGATTCCAGGGAGCACCCCCAAGGTGTCCTGAGGAGCCAACACCAGCAGCCAGGGGATGTGTATACACCTCCTAGTCAGCCCAGGTCTCTGATCTGCTTATCTCTTTGTTGAAAGGGAGGAGCGGGAATCATCCGACAGCACTGGGAGGAACTCCTAAAGTGAATCAGAGGTGTGGGAATGGAGGGCTTTATGAGACCACACTACACACACTAGTGATGCCTCTCCTAAACTCTTTTTGCACATAAACCAAAAAAACCCACTTCATCATACGAGTCCAGTATGGCCATGATACCAAATCTGGGTCAGGGCAGTGTAGGTAGGAAAATATGGGCTAGTGTCACTTGGAACATGATATGCAAAATCCTACAAGAGATATTGGCAACCCAAGTCCAGGAAACACACCCAGCTTACAGAAGCACACAGTGTGTGCATCACAGCAGCACCTAATGGTGGGGAGAGTCAGGGTCTGGGTTCCTTTTGTTGACTCGTTTAGTCCCTTCATCATTCTGGGGCTCAGTTTCCTCTTCTGTCGAATGAGGGGAATGGCCTGGCTGGCCCAGGTCTAATATCCAAGGGCCTAAGACACAGGTCTCTAAGCCTTCATGATAACAATCTATCATTCTATGATGATTGTTCAGGCTTCCCTATTACCTTCCACGATTCTGTATGGAATGTGAGAACATTTTGCAATGCTGAGATTCTACTTTACAATTGTTTAACACCTTTCTGAGGTTCATATATCAGCTCTTCAGTCCTTAGGAAGCCTAAATGTATTTTGTAAAAAACGAACTAAGTACTGGGTCAGTTTTCTATCACTAAAAACAACAACAAAACAAAAAGCCCCCTCAATTTCAGTGGCTTAAAAACAGCTATTTTATTATCTTGTGTTCTGTGTGTTAACTGGGCTCCACTGGGCAGTTTTTCTGCTCCATCTGATGCCAGCTGGGGCTGCAGAGGCTCCCAGTGCCTGAGGTGGTTCACTCCCACGGTTACCAGTTGTTTCTGGTTTTCCCTGGTTGCTCAGCCAGGGCTGTTGACTGGAGCCCCTTTGTTTTCCTTCTCATGGCCTCTCCGTGGGGTTTGTGCTCTGGCTGGGTCCTGGGAGGCAGTTTAAGTAGAAACTGCCAGTTCCCTTGAGATCTGGGTGTGGATTTGCCAGAGCATCACCACATTCAGGGGCCACATACAGAACCAAGCTCTGTGTTGAGGAATAGCGCATGGTGGGATCCCATCCCACCAACAGAGGCATGTTGGGGAGGGGGATGCAGCTTTGGAGACTACCTCCTACAAGTCCTGAAAACACCCAATTAAAGCAGGTACTAAAGACAATGGAATAAACACAATGGAGTATTATTCAGCCATAAAAAAGAATGAAGTCTTGCCATTTGCAATACCATGGATAGAGCTAGAGTGTATTAGGCTAAGTGACATAAGTCAGTCAGAGAAAGGCAGATACCATATGATCTCCTTTATGTGTGGAATTTAAGAAACAAAAAGAAAATCATGCAGGGGGCAGAAAGTAGAGATAGAGATAAACCAAGAAACAGACTTAACTCTAGAGAACAAACTGGTTACAGAGAGGAGGTAGGCGGGGGAGGGAGTGCATGTGAGATAATGGGTTAAGGAAAGCACTTGTCAGAATGAGTACTCAGTGCTGTATGGAAGTGTTGAGCTGCCATATTATACACCTGAAAATAATATTATGCTGTATGTTAACCAGCTGGGATTTAAATTTTAAAGATCATTTATTAAAAAAATAAAAACAAAGTCATATGTTAGTGTCTAGTATTGGTTAAAATGCCATTGGCTGACCAGAGCCTTTGATAGAGCCCTGTGACTTTGGGGGCACCCATGCTTCTCTCTGAGTCTCAGATTGTTCTTCTGTAAAATGGGAGCATGGATCTTGAGGATGTTGGAGTATCTCCATCCCTCACCTTCTCTGTCCCTCTGTGCCCATAGGTACTCCTTCCAAGACGAGGAAGACATGTTCATGGTGGTGGACTTGCTCCTGGGTGGGGATCTGCGCTACCACCTGCAACAGAACGTCCATTTCACCGAGGGGGCGGTAAAGCTGTACATCTGTGAGCTGGCGCTGGCCCTGGAGTATCTGCAGAGGTTCCATATCATCCACAGGTAACTGAGCTGCTGGAGGGGTGCCTGGGAATGGTGGCCCACTGGGCGGCAGCACGGGGTGGGAGCAGTCTGGGGCAGTGCAGGGTATTCTCTTGCTGACATTTCTTAGAAGTGGCAACACATGGAGCTAATAAACAGAACAACAGATTACTGCTCTTACATTCTCCACAGACAGTCCACTCCCTTGTCACTGCATCTGAGGGGGAACACCCCACTGTGGAGAGACATGGCTGGTGGTTGGCCTTGGCTTCGCTCTTCCAGTGTGACTTTGGAAGTCTGGAATGTTCTGTCCCTCCAGTCTCAGGTTAGAAAGGTCACATGGCATTAGTTGGGAGCATGAGGGGATCTACTTTTCTTTTCCATACTTTGAAATCAGTGCTGTGCCTTGTAGAAGATTCTTTCTCTTGGGAAGCTTCAGTGCTGACTCTAGGCTTTGGATATAAGCTCAGTTTCTGCAGCTTCCTTGGGGCCTTGGCTTCTCCTTGCCTGTACACGTCTCTGTCACTCCAGCCAAGCAGGCAAAGTGAGTTTGTCTACAGAGTCAGGAGACCAGGGAGTGGCTTTGGAAGGCGATGGTATCACGAACAAAGTCTTCTTGCTCTTCCTAGAGGAGGAGGCTGGCATGAGTGGTTCCAGATTTGTTCATCTGGGGGTCTTGCACTGTGTCTAGCTGCCCTCCTTCTAACTTAAGCAGTTTTGGAAGACATGGTAAAGAAAGTTTTGACCCTCTAGGTAAAGATGGTAGATCAGGCACACACACACACACATACACACACTCCCCTAGTTTGTTCCTCCTGAAACTCCAATAAAACAACAAGAACATTTGAAAAATGACAAACTTTAAGGATGGGAAAGACTAAAGAGGAAACTACAGAAACATGGGGGGATCTGAGAGAAGAGGGAGAGCAGTGAATGATTAGCATCCAAGAATGTAAATTCCAGACTGTCACTGGGGTGAACACTGATGGACGCTGAAGAATCTCCCAAAGGTGCAAGAATGACAGTAATCAGCATCTATGGAAGGAGGACGAGAGGCTAAAAAGAGACTAAAGTAAGGCCTTTTAGGAAGTCCTGAGAACCCAGAGCTTCTTGCCCACTGTGAATAACTCGATGGCTGAATAATCTGAGTAAGTTTACCCCAGCAGAGGACTAAGATTTGCTCCCTAGAGATGGTACAATGGCAAGTGTCTACATTGAAGGACATCAAGCCGACTTGGGATACTGTGCTGAAAATACTACACCAACCAGATGCTAAAATACACAGCTTCCCCCCATTCCAGCTGACTCTGAGAGTGGTACATTGATGCCTTCCTCCAGGCAGGACACTGTGATTTCAGTGAGGATGTGACTTCAGTGGAGATGAGCCAAGACAAGAGACTGTGATGTCACAGCTTCCCCACCACCCCTTACCGTGTGGTCCACAACCAACAAGCCCTACTCACTTGCCTTTAGCTGCCACCTAGGTTACCAACAACCAAAGGTTATCAGATATCCCAAAAAATCTTCTGGCACAAACAGTGAGGTCCAAACAATCAAATGGAAAGAGGAAAAAAAAAAAAAACTTGGAATGAACGGACACTATGCAAGGAGAAGAATATATGCAGATAACTATGATCAGTATTTCACAGAAAGATTTTTGCAATTATAAAATAAGGAACATCATGTTTATTTAAAATTCAGAGGACAAACATCAGAGCTCTTACAAGTTAAAAATATGACAGTAGAAATGAAAAACTCAAAAGATGTGTTAGAAGACAAAGTTGACATTCCTCATATAGTAAAACAGAAAGACACATAGAAAATATGAGAAAAGACCTAAGAAAATGAGAGAGCAAATCAAGTAACTCCAATATCTGAAGAGAGAGAGAAAGAGCAAGAGAGAGGGAGAAGAGAGAAACCATAGCAAGAGAAATCATCAATAAATAAATACAGAATATCTCTGGGACCAGAAACACATGAGTTTCCAGATTGAAGGGGCACAGTGCAGGGACCAGAAAGAGATGCCCATCAAAACAAACTTCAGATCCCATAAGCTTCTGAACAAGAGTGGCAGGCTATAAAGGTAGAGGAATCAGGTTGTTTGGGGTTCATCAAGCGCTAGAAGGCAGTGGAGACACACCAGTCAATCAAGCATGAGGGTGCATGTTTTCACAAGTTCAAGGTCTCCAAAAAACGTACCTCATGTTCACCTTGTCTCAAGTAACTATCAGAAAAAGAGGTGGAAAAAAAAAAAAGAAAAAGAGGTGGACTCCATGAAAATGAAGGACCAAGTCAAGAATGAGAATGAGACGGAAGATGAAGTGGAGCTCTAGCAGAGGAGAGAGGCGTAAGGAATCTCCAGGATGGTGAGGAAGGGAGGTTCAAGGATGTCGGCTGTGCCCACAGTGTAGACCCTGACCAGTACTGATTGAGTGGATCAGAAGACACTAGGACAGACTTCGGGAAGCATGGGCAGATGGCACTCCTGATGCATCTGGATGCCTTGAGAGGAAGTTATTTAGCTGGTGAATAATCTGAAGTTGGATAAATGAGAAGTTTAGAAAACAGCTCAACAAAAAATAACAGTTATTAACTCCAGGGAATGGAAATGTACAGGACGTCAGCTTACAACATGAACCAGCTCTGTAGAGCATAATCATAATCACTGCAGCCCTGAGAGTCGATCTAACCAAGAATACAATAGTCCATTGGGGAACGGCAGGATGCAAGGATGAGCGTGTCTCTTGGGGGTTGCGGGGAGGAGAGACTGCTACATCCTCATTTTCCGCGGTGGGAGGCCAACAGATGGAGCCTGAAGTGCAAAAGTAGTCTCTCTCATTGCTAGAGAAGGAACTAAACATACCAAAATTGTCACCTGAACGAGATGGATGGATGGAGAGAGAGAGATGGGAAGAAAGGGATTGGGATTGTTGCTGTATTGTAACAAAACTTGCAGAAGTGTTGATCCTTTGAATTATTTCCATGTATAATTTTAATACAAACAACAAACATAACACAATGAATAATAGCAAGAAGAAGGAAGAGGAAGTTGTAGCAGTGATAGTCGTATGGAGTAGTGAAGGGGTTGTTCGGCGAAATGCAGAGTGTTCGCTGAGGACGTGTTGTTCATGCACTTGGTTGCTCATAGCCATTGCACACAGCCACTCCAGACTCTGTGTTTGCAAGCACTGTGCTATGTTTGTTGAGGAAGGTCATCCCATGCCAGAGTAGCCTCTGTGGGCCAGCTGGGCTTTTTTTGTAGGTGCTTAAAGGAGCAAGTTCTTTCCCAATCTGTTATACGAATGTCACTCATGAATTATCACAGCCGTTTCTGCACTAGTGTGCAAGAGATGATCAATCTGCCTAATTTCCCCCAGACATCGAGTCATGTGGACCTGGGTGCGATGGATGCCAACTTCTCAGAGCAGAGCCAGGGATAGGCCAGGCAGAAATTGGAACTGTCACATAAGAGCGTGACAGTTGGAACCACTTTTTTACTTCAGCAAATGTTTTTAAGTCACTCCGTGAGGTTGTCTGTCCTCAGATTTCAGATCTACCCTGGAGACAAGGAGCTAGCCAACAACTTAGAGAAATTGTTAAAAACCTGCTAAGTGGGATTATCTTACCATTTCTAAAATGGTAGACTTGGCAGAGGTTTGAGTCAGCTTCTTTCCCTCCCATATAGTTCAATAAATCACTTGTTCAATGTGTCTGTGTGTTCAGACTTGAAATTATGTGTCATACACACTGTGCATAGGCATATATGATAATGATGTGCATTGTGTTGTGTTAATTCAACAGACGAATTTATAAATCTCCCACTCCTTATGTGCCAGAACTACCCATGTTATATTTTATACACATAAATGAATGTTGCTTTTTTTGAAAGTAGCCACACTGGAGGGGTGCCTGGGAGATGCAGTCAGTTAAGCCTCTGACTCCTGGTTTCAAGTCATGATCTCAGGATCAGGAGATCGAGCCCCCTTGTCAGGCTCTGTGCTCAATACAGTCGGCTATGCACAGGGCAGTCTGCCTGGCATTTTGTAGCACACATCTTTTCTTTGTCTGGAAAATGGACTTTGAAACCAGCTATTTAATCTTTTTTAAAAAATATTTATTTATTTATTTATTTATTTATTTATTTATTTATTTATTTATGAGACAGTGCAAGCAAGAGGAGGGACAGAGGGAGAGAGAATCCTCAAGCAGACTCCACACCGAACACAGAGCCAGATGTAGGGCTCGATCCAGGACCTTGAGATTATGAACTGAGCTGAAGTCAAGAGTTGGATGCTTAACCAACTGAGCCATCCAGGCACCCTTAATCTCTTTTATATGCTTACTTGATAGTGACAAATCTCCATCCATTGAGGATGGTGTTATAGATCTATAGAAAAGTACAAGGTATTTCAGAGTATAACCCTTGATTTTGAAAGTGCCCAAGTGAGGAAATATCACTGTGTGTTCAAAATAAATCATTGTTTTACAGCAATTAGAGATCCACTTTTTAGAGCATTTGAGTTGGCCTTTTATTCTTCCAACCAGGAGGTGCTCCAGCCTCTGGGAAGAAAATGATGGATAGGTTATGGTGCCTACACCTGAGCAGCTTTCCCAGGTGGAAGAGGCAACCATTCTAGGGGTCGAATTATTGCAATCCAGGATGAGGATTCCACACACTGCCTGGATAAGCCTGAGGAGGGTACCCAGGCCAGACTGAGGTGGGAATGGGGAAGGGGGCATAGAGGAGGCTGGGAAGGGTTCCCCTGGGACACTCGACTCATAGTGATTTGTCAGATAAGGAGGGATTAGCCCAGGGAAGAGGAATGCAGGAGATGCTGGGCAGAAGCCTCCTGATGTGAGAGGACTGGGTGTGTAGAGCCTGCATGGCTCAGGCTGGGAGGGAGCATGCTGGTGTCAACCATAGATGTGCTGAAGCTTGGGAGAGACATAGTCCAGTTGGGAAGTGAGGATGACCTTTCTGAAGGCCCTGGAGGCACTTCCCAAGAGAGGTCATCAGCCAGGACAGGCTCACTAAACTAGGTATCTAGAAGGATCAGGTCATGCGAAATCAAATGAGTAACAACAATGACAAGAAATCAGGTTTATTAAACTCTTATGTGTCAGCACATATACACACATACATACATATACCACTTGCAAATACCATCTCATTTAATCCTCACATCAATAAAATGGGCTCAGTACTATAACTATTTCCATCTTGCAGAGACATTGAGTGATTTGCCCCTTGCGCCGCCACTGGGGATCATGGAACCAGGTTTCAAACCAAGACACTCTGACCCCAGATCCCCGGCTGATCACCACCAAGACCTTATTGTTTAGATTGCATTGAAGTGTTTACAAAGTGCTGATGAGACTGTGTATGCAAATATGAGCACAAAGATAAGCACATGTGGGGGAATCCCTGGGTGGCGCAGGGGTTTGGCGCCTCCCTTTGGCCCAGGGCGTGATCCTGGGGACCTGGGATCGAATCCCACGTCAGCCTCCCTGCATGGAGCCTGCTTCTCCCTCTGCCTGTGTCTCTGCCTCTCTCTCTCTCTGTGTGTGACTATCATAAATAAATAAATAAAATTTTAAAAAAAGGCACATGTGGGTCTCTCAACTCCTTACAACCACCCCAAGGAAGGCTGTTATTTCATTGGTGTGTGAAGCTTCTGGTGCTTAAGCCCTAGCCTGAAGTCTCGCTGTTCATAAGCAGCGGTAGTGTTATTGAGTTGGAATATGGCTCTCTCCACCACACCTTGCCGCCTTCCCAAATGCAAAAGACAAGCTAAGGTTACGTCCTGACCAGCTAATGTCCTGTCCAGCTAAGCCCTAGACAGAGCCAGGAAAGGACCAGAAGCCCACTTCTTCAGAGGGCGTCCCTGACTGCCTTTTATCTAGGCAAAGTTCCTATCCCAGAGCCACCCTTCCTCTCCCGGAGCACTTTGTCCATTTCCTTCCTGGCAAGTGATCCCATTTGGGAGATTGAGGCCTTTATCATTGTCTCTAGGTAGCGAGAAGATAAACCTGCTTGTCTGCACATGTCCTGAGGGCAGGCCTCTATTCTACTTTGCTCATCTTCAGTTTTTCAACACTCAGTAGACTGCCTGGCATGTAGCAGATGCTCCATGACCATGTGCTAAAAAATGAAGAAGAAGCAATGAAGAAAGGAAGGAAAGACAGCCTTACTTGAAATTACTTACAAGTTCACATTCAATAAGTCAATATCCGTCCCTTGCGCTGCTTCCTGTAACTTTTCTACCTATATGTCCCTTGACATCTGAGGAGCCAGCCTTCTAAAAGTCTCTACTGGGTGCCTGGGTGCCTCTGTTGGCTGATGTGCCAACTCTTGGTTTTGGCCCAGGTTATGACTTTGGGGTCGTTATATTGAGCCCCAGGTCGGGCTCCATGCTCAGCAGGGAGTCTGCCTGGGATACTTTCTCTCCCTCTCCCTCTGCCCCTTTCTCTGCTCATGCACATGAGCTCTCTTTCTCTCTCTCTAAAATAAATAAACCTTTAAAAAAAAAAAGAAAAGTCTCTGCTGGGGCCCAAAGACACGTGCCACAGACATGAAGTTCCTTTGAAATCTCATGTTTGATGTGAAAAAGGTCTTGATGTTTTTCATTCCACTCCATTATGTAGTCATGGTTCTTTTGATACATAAAATAATACTTTACCTTTCATCAAAAAGAAAGAGGAAAGAGCAATAATCCCTTCTTGGAGTCTCCTTAGTCTGTGGCAGATGCTGTTGCATCATGTCCATCTATTTGGGGAAAGTGAGCTGATTTGAAGGGAGCTCACGGCTCAAGTGAGGGTCAGGCCATCAGGAGCCCTGTCCCTCTTTACAGTTTTAGATACAGTCATAAAATATGAGCCTATAAAGGGCAACTGTTTACTTTTTTTGAACTGAGCAGTGATCTAAATGCTAATCAGTGGCTTTGCGACAACATTTTCAATAATAGCTTCTTTTGGAGAAACTGCACCAGTGGGGTTACTTCTATGATTTTGCTCTGAAGATGCCTGAACCCCCCAGGAAGGTGTCTTTTACCCCCTTGGGAAGCTCTCTTCATGAAGCATGCCTTGCTGTTCTGCGCTTCCCTGTGCTTCTGGCCCCAATTTTGCCCCACATGTAAATTTATGCACAGTCTCAAAGCTTCCTGGTCCCAGTGACGGCTCACCTCATCAAATCCACAATCATCCTTCCAGTGGAGGCAGGAGTCTCCTTAGGTGCAGGAGAAACTTCTCCAGCTTTGTCTTGGAGTTGTGGGCTGAACGTGCTCAGCCTTGACAGAGTATTTGCTTACAGTCAAATTTTTGTCAGGAATGATTTTTTTGTAACCTTTTTCCTTTGGAAAAACCTTTTAATCTTTAGGACCTATAATAGTTTAATCCTGCTAGTTTAACACTTGCAAGCTCCTTTCTTTACTTAAACTAGCATTATCTAGGCAGCAAGCAAGCCTTTTTGCTACAGATTGCCTGAAAGTATACAAACTGATTTATATAAATTCTATCATTTTTTGTCAGTTTCTTGAATACATTGAGAAAATAGTGAATCCTTTTTTTTGTTTTTTATTTTTATTTATTTATTTTTTGCTCTGGAATATAGAGTTAAATACAGATCTCATTTTTTTTAAAAAAGATTTTTTTTTTCTTGGAGAGAGAGAGAGCACAAGCAGGGGGAGTGGCAGAGGAAGAGGGAGAAAGAGGCTCCCTCCTCAGCAGGGAGCCCAATCTCAGGACCCTGGGACCATGACCTGAGCTGAAGACAGATGCTTAACTGACTGAGCCACCCAGGATCCCCCAGATCTTATTTTTAATAAATAATATGTGTATGTTATAAAGATTAAAAGGTTCAAGGAAATGTGTGTGGAAAAAAAAGTGACAGTTCTCCCATTATTGTGAGCATTTTCACTGATTTAAAGCACATGCTTCAGACTTCCTCTTTCATTATTAGTGTTTGCCACAGACAATTTCATTTTTTTTATTGGAGTTCAATTTTCCAACATATAGCATAACACCCAGTGCTCATCTCACCAAGTGCCCCCCTCAGTGCCCATCACCCAGTCACCCCAACCCCCCCGCCCACCTGCCTTTCCACTACCCCTTGTTCCTTTCCCAGAGTTAGGTGTCTTTCATGTTTTGTCACCCTCACTGATACTTTCACTCATTTTCTCTCCTTTCTGCTTTATTCCCTTTCACTAATTTTTATATTCCCCAAATGAATGAGACCATATGTTTGTCCTTCTCCGATTGACTTACTTCACTCAGCATAATACCCTCCAGTTCCATCCACGTCAAAGCAAATGGTGGGTATTTGTCGTTTCTAATGGCTGAGTAATATTCCATTGTATACATAGACCACATCTTCTTTATCCATTCATCTTTCGATGGACACCGAGGCTCCTTCCACAGTTTGGCTATTGTGGACATTGCTGCTAGAAACATCGGGGTGCAGGTGTCCTGGTGTTTCACTGCATCTGTATCTTTGGGGTAAATCCCCAACAGTGCAATTGCTGGGTCGTAGGGCAGGTCTATTTTTAACTCTTGGAGGAACCTCCACACAGTTTTCCAGAGTGGCTGCACCAGTTCACATTCCCATCAACAGTGCAAGAGGGTTTCCCTTTCTCCACATCCTCTCCAACATTTGTGGAGAGGCATTTCCTGCCTTGTTAATTTTCCCCATTCTCACTGGTGTGAGGTGGTATCTCATTGTGGTTTTGATTTGTATTTCCCTGATGGCAAGTGACGCAGAGCATTTTTCTCATGTGCGTGTTGGCCATGTCTATGTCTTCCTCTGTGAGATTTCTCTTCATGTATTTTGCCCATTTCATGATTGGATTGTTTCTTTGCTGTTGAGTTTAATAAGTTCTTTAAAGATCTTGGATACTACCCCTTTATCTGATATGTTATTTGCAGGTATCTTCTCCCATTCTGTAGGTTGTCTTTTAGTTTTGTTGACCGTTTCTTTTGCTGTACAGAAGCTTTTTATCTTGATTAAGTCCCAATAATTCATTTTTGCTTTTGTTTCCCTTGCCTTCATAGATACATCTTGCAAGAAGTTGCTGTGGCCAAGTTCAAAAAGGGTGTTGGCCTGTGTACTCCTCTAGGATTCTGATGGATTCTTGTTTCACATTTAGATCTTTGATCCATTTTGAGTTTCTTTGTGTGTGGTGAAAGAGAATGGTCTAGTTTTGTTCTTCTGCATGTGGCTGTCCAATTTTCCCAGCACCATTTATTGAAGAGACTGTTTTTTTTTTCCACTGGATAGTCTTTCCTGCTTTGTCAAATATTAGTTGACCATAGAGTTGAGGGCCCATTTCTGGGTTCTCTATTCTGTTCCATTGATCTATGTGTCTGTTTTTGTGCCAGTACCACACTGTCTTGATGACCACAGCTTTGTAGTACACTTGAAATCTGGCATTGTGATGCCCCCAGCTATGGTTTTCTTTTTTAATATTCCCCTGTCTATTCAGGGTCTTTTCTGATTCCACACAAATCTTAAGATTATTTGTTCCAGCTCTCTGAAGAAAGTCCATGGTATTTTGATAGGGATTGCATTAAATGTGTAAATTGCCCTGGGCAGCATTGCCATTTTCACAATATTAATTCTTCCAATCCATGAGCATGGAATATTTTTCCATCTCTTTGTGTCTTCCTCAGTTTCTTTCAGAAATGTTCTGTAGTTTTTAGGATATAGATTCTTTACCTCTTTGGTTAGGTTTATTCCTAGGTATCTTATGCTTTTGGGTGCAATTGTAAATGGGATTGACTCCTTAATTTCTCTTTCTTCAGTCTCATTGTTAGTGTATAGAAATGCCGCCGATTTCTGGGCATTGATTTTGTATCCTGCCATGCTACCAAATTGCTGTTTGAGTTCTAGCAATCTTGGGGTGGAGTCTTTGGGTTTTCTGTGTACAGTACCATGTCATCTGCGAAGAAGGAGAGTTTGACTTCTTCTTTGCCAATTTGAATGCCTTCGATTTCTTTTTTTTGCCTGATTGTGACAATTTCATTTTAAAATATTAACCTGAAAAAAAAATATGAACCTGTAAAAAGTCACATGCTCATGAGATTTTTGACATTTTGTGTCTTTGGGTGGGAACAAGGTGAAAACATGGGTCCTTTCCAGGGCAGGGCTTGGAACTGAGCCTGGTTCATATTTACACACAGTTAGCATTAAGGCTTTAAGATGTAGTGGGGTGGTCCCCATATTTGGAACATGTAATTGAAAGTTACCAAAAAAAATCAGCATGCTTGTAGGGCACTATGCCCGTGATGGCCATCAACACTTTCTGAGTGCTTTGCATGTGCCTGGCTGTTTTAAGTAAGTGCATTGCAGGTATGACTTTTCCTAATCCCAACGGGCCATTGACGTGGGTCCCATGGTCAGCCCCATTTTACAGGTGAGACTACTATGTCTCATGCAGAAAAGTAACTACCCAGGAGCAAACAGTAGGTGGCCACCCCAGTCACCAGGCTCTCACTGCCTCTGTACTGGTGAACCATGGGAGCCCAGTCCTTCACTCAAATTTACATGTAAAATCTGTCCATTAACCAAGTTTTTATGAAGGAAAAAAATCATGTGGCTAACTCTCATAGAAAAGCAAAAGTCTTTGACATTTGCTTGCACATGGAAATAAAATTATATTTTAACCAACAATATTCAGCCTCCCCCTCCTTGAATTCTTGGTATTCCCTGACAAGTTGCTTATTTTCTTGTGGGAACAGCAGCAGTTTTCAGTTCAGGTTGCATGAATTGATATAGAATGTGTGCCCTTTGTTTGGAATACTTGTGTGTTTATAGTTTAAAACAATTTATTTTTGGTAAATAAACTCACTTACATTTATGCTTCCTGAATTCTGTAAAGATAAACTGTTTTAACTCCTGATAATTTTGGGAAATTGCCATGTGTCTTTCACAGGAAATTGCTTGCAGAATGAGGCTGGGATGATGCTTTTCATTGGCCAATCCCAGTTAATTGGCAAATCAAATTTGTCTAAGCGGTAGGAGTAGAGACTGCCAAGTGTCGAAATAAGACTGGGCTGCTTATCCCATGTCTTTGGTAATGGGGGCTTGTCATTCATGTAGTGGCATTGTAGGTAAAAGAAGGGAAGGGCCAAGATTTTCCCATTCAGTGGCTCTATTGGCTTTAGTTAGAGAATGGGCAGTAAGTAGCCTGGCTCCCAATTTGGGTCTCATCTGATGACCAGTAGAATTCATCAACAAATGAACGAAACCTCTGACCTAAACCCCCCAAGTGGTGGGACACAGGGAATGAGACTGTGAGGAAGAGAAACCCAGACTCTGAACCTGACAGTAGGGCTGAAGGGTCAAGGGCACCCTGTATGTATAGGCAGATGACCTTGGGCAAGTCCATTACTGCTCTGACTTGCATTTGCTTCTCTATTAACAAGAGGAGTGATCCCTTCCCACAGAGCTGCGGAGGTACTGAATGAGTTATGTAGCTTACTTACATTTTCAATGACCCTATGGCTGAATAAAGTCACATTCACAGATACCGGAGCTAGGACTTGGACATATCTTTCAGGGGGCACAGTGTGACTCAATGCATTGTGTTCTAGCTCCAAGGCTGCTCCTCTATGAAGACCACCTCCACCCCTCACTTCTTTGGGTGGTTTTTCCTTTGGGCATCCATGTGAGTTCTGTTCATACTTCAATGGGGACTTTTCTCTGGTTGCTTATTGTGTACAGGACACCTACTCCAGAAGATGCTTTCAGCATTATGTCATTCCTTATTACCCATTATAGGTCATGGCACATGTAAACATTTATATGTCTTAAATGAAGGATTGAGGCCCAAGGAATTGAAAGGATGTGTCCTGCTAGTGAGTTCTTTCTTCCCTGGCAGTCTCTGAAGTAAATCAAATCTCCGGTTTATATCCATTGAGTTAGTAATTGTCACTTACTGTGTGCCAGACAGCATGACAGAAACCCTGATACAGGAGCACCTGGGTGGCTCAGTCTGTTGAGCTGGGTAGTTGAGCATCCAACTCTTGGTTTCAGTTCAGGTCATGATCTCAGGGTAGTGGGCTCGGGCTGTGTCAGGCTTCACGCTCAGTGCAGTCAACTTGTCCCTTTCCTTCTTGCTCTGCTCCTCCTCTTGCTCTCTCTCTCTCTCTCTCTCTCTAAAAATGAGTAAAAAATTTTTAAAAAGAAACCCTGATACATAAATACACACTCCCTTTCTTCAAAACTCAAATGCTTCATAAGTATGCATTGAAACCTACTGTGTGCCCGCCACCTGGCTCTCAGTTGGGTTAGGGAGACAGACATGTAATGATTATCTCAGCCTATGTGGGAAGTGCTTGGTGAGAGCATGTTCAAAGTGGCATGGAACACAGAGGAGCTGGGATAAAATTTGTCTCCAAGGATCAGCCAAGCTTTTGAGTCATCAATGATGGTACCTAGGATGGACTTCACTTTTGGGGTGAAAAAGTATTTCCTAAGACAAAGCATTCTAGAAAAATGCTCTCTGGACAATCTGAATCTGAATTTGCTGGTGGTAGAAACTATTAGAACCCTTTTGGAAAGATACTTGAGAATAAGAATCAAGTACTTTGTGAATATTCATATGCTTTGACCCACTGATTTCACTTCTTCGACTGTATGGTAAGGCTCCACTCTGGCCTGCATAAGAGGCTCTAAGTGTGAGGATATTTAATACAGCACAGCTTATGACCAATAATCCTAAAATAACCCAAGGCTAAGAAATTGGCATTGTAAACTGCATACCTGCTTTGTAGAGGCTTGAGACTACGATGCACTCATGTATAATGCTTCCTATGAAAACCCTGCATTGGGATCCCTGGGTGGCGCAGCGGTCTGGGGCCTGCCTTTGGCCCAGGGCGCGATCCTGGAGACCCGGGATCGAATCCCACATCGGGCTCCCGGTGCATGGAGCCTGCTTCTCCCTCTGCCTGTGACTCTGCCTCTCTGTCTCTCTCTGTGTGACTATCATGAATAAATAAATAAAATCTTTAAAAAAAAAAAAAAAGAAAACCCTGCATTTCTAAAAGCGATTATTGTTATGATCTTGAGAGAAAATTATAGCTTATAAAATTGCATGACCCTGTAAACAAATGTCTGCTTATTGAACAAGAAAAGATTTGAAGGAGGTTTCCCCATGTGCTGGCGTCACAGGGAGAATCCATGTAAATCCCTTTCCTTCTTTTCTCCATTTTGAAATTTTTTTGTAATGAGCATATCATCCTTTTTTAATGAAGAAAATCAAACCATAAATAACTTTCTCCCCAAAAGGAAGGTATTTCTCAAACATGAGCTTTATTTTTGTTAGTTTCATTTTTTATAGCAGCAATGTTTTATGTATACATTAATAATCATATGTATATTGAAATACACAGTGTAACTTTTTTCTGTAGAAATTAGTGTGTTTTTAATGCCAATTAAAATTATGTTTCCTGTGTATATATTTTTTCTAGTTCTTTGTTGAAAACTACGTAATTGGGAGAGGGAATGACTTGGAAGGAAAGAAAATAAATTTGATGAAACTTCAAAGTTGTAAAAATCACTTTAAGATTGTCCTAAATTTTGGCACTTTGCACTTGGACTCAGCTCTGTCCTGTGTCACATCTATCAGACATGAGTATCAGATTGGACTGCTCCGGTTGGAGTCCTGATGTCACCACTTATGCTAGCTGTGATTGCTCATGCCTCGGTTTTGTTGCCTTTAAAATGGGCTTATGAAGATATGGAATAAATGATCCATGCCGAAGTGGCACAATGCCTGCCTAGCACCTTCCAAGCTTTTGGTGAGATTCATAATAAGACAATAATCATCAATAAGCCTAATATAAAACTGATAGGACCTATTTTTGTCCACCCCCTTCCTTCCCTGCTACCACTGTGCCAAGAGTACACATCAGATCCAAGGGTGACCACATCAGCAGTACTTCATTACTGTGGTACTGGGGTCATAGCAACTAGAAAGAAACCTTCAGATGACAAAAAATGGAAGACATGCACAAGTGTCATTTAGGATGGAAATTCCAATTCAATTTCAGGAGTAACTTTGTTATTTCCAGGCACAGAGCTTGGTTTCCCTTCTGTTACAGTCCAGCATTTTGAGAATTTATGGCTTCGTGATGATATAAAAGTGAGATACAAGAGAATCCAATTTATCTCTTAAAGGGACTGTTCCATCTCCTGGGTATAAATTGCTCCTGCAATTGGGCAGAGAGTGTTTATGTTAGATAATAAATTTTAGAAATAAGGACCCGGGTCTCAACTTAACGTCAGAGAAACTGGAATGAAATCTGGGAGCAGAATATGAAAGCAGAAAACAAACCTCCAAATGGATCCAATAAATTAGAGGCTGTTCTACAGAAGATGTTCAAAACCAAGACGATAAATGCAATGTCAGGAAATCAGATCAGCTTTCTGGAAAAGTCAGCATCCACAGAAAGACTAAGATTTCTGAAGCTTTGCTCCTAAGCTGTTCCCCACAGCTCTGAGTCCCTTCTCTGAGTAGTATCCTGCATTCATCCATCAGTCAATAAACAATAGCAAAGAAGGATCAAACCCTGGGCATTACTGACAGAAGCATTAGGACAACAAAACTCTACCCTCAGGAAACCTCAGTCCTGTGGGAGGAGCACGTTGGTTATTAGTAATAATAGTTGGCATATTTAGGCCCTGGCCACCATGTGCGAGGACATATGTATGTGTATGTACACAAACACACACACATACATATGCATATACATACATACATACGCACACAGTTGCTAGTGTATGTATCTTATTACAATGCAGTGTAGTCCCCCTCTCCTTTTGCAAGTGAGGAAAAGACAGTGCTGCGAAGGATGTGAATCATAAGAGAGGTGGGTGGGAACACAATACGTGGAGAGTTCTGAGAAGTGACAGATCACATATGCTTTATGCTTTGCTTGGGCTGATGGAGGAGATGGGCTTTTGAATCTGAATAGCATTTTAACAACAGGGACAGATGGTGGAGAGCATGTTTCCAGGAAGACTTGACACGAGAAAAAGGTTTGCTTTCTCATGTCTCCTTGTGCAGGACCTTGAGTGCAAGATTATTCAATGTGAACTTTATCTTGTGACAGTTGCCACAAGGATTGTTGAGATAATTCCTTATGGTCACCTAGGGATTGAGATAAAGAAAGAAGAGAAAACGTGGTATAGAGTTTCTGTATTTATAGGTTGGTGTACCTACTGTGGCACTCTGAGTTACACCTTTGTGCTGGACCTGACAATCTATGCAGTCTTCACAGATACTCATTCATCTATTCATTCATTTGTCCATCCTTCTATCTATCCATCCATCTACCCATACATACATCTACCCATGCATCCATCCATGCATCCATTCACTCAGTAGTGACTTACCAAGTACCTACATCACATTGGGCTATGGATGCAGCAGCAAACTGCACTTGATAATGTTTCTGCCTTCTCAGTGCATACTTTCTAATGGATGGAGGCAGAAAACAAACAAATGTGTATGAAATATGTCAGAGGATGACAAGTGCTGTCAAATTCTTTGGCAATATGGAGTGAACCCCCAGGCGGGCGTCTGGCTTGTTTCTGCTTTATGGGGCAGGGTCAGAAAAAGACCTCTCTGATACAGGGACACGTGAGCAGGGAGCTGGAGGAAGCGACGGGTGAGGTATGGCAGTCTTGGGGTACCCTCTCAAAGCAGTAGCGTGGAGGCCCCAAGAGGGGAGTGTGATCAGTGTGTCTTAGGAACAGTGAGAAGAATGACATGATCGGAGCAGTGTGAGTGGGGAGAGTGGTGGAGGTGAGGCCAGGGGAGAGGTGAAACAGAGGGTAATAGGGATTTATCAGCTTCAGCTTTTATCCTGAGAGAGTAGAAAGCTATTGCCAAGCTTTGGACAGAGCAGTGACATGATTTGATCTATGCTTTCAATAGAAGTGGGCCCTGGCTGCTCTGAGCATCATTGTGGCTGCTGTATGGGAGATGGATTGGTGGCAGGCAGCCTCCTCTCCTAGTGATGAAGGGAAGGCAACACTGGAGAATAGAGAGTAGAGAAACATTTTGATGGAGGCACAGGTAACCTGCCCTAATACCTCTGTTGGCCAAATCAACCAAGGTTCATTTATCTGCAAAGGAAGATGCAAAGAACACTTGTCTGCTTGACAAATTCTGCTTCAAGGTGCCGGATCCAGTGCTGTGGTTCTAGGGTGACAGAACTGGGGTAGAGCCAGTCCTCAAAGTACTTCATACCCAGTGCAGGGGAGATCCCATATGTTCACAAATTACAATAAAACAAGGAAGGGAGCTACACATGCTTTGCAAGATGAAGCCCTAAGTCAGGGGTAATGTCACTGTGGGCCCACCGTGGAAAGGGGGTACCGGGTGAAATCACACAAGCCTTTATGCAATAGGAGAGATGTATGCTCTGCTGTGAGGGGCTGGTTGTCTTCTGATAATGGTAGCTGTCGTGTGAGGGAGGGCATAACCAATGCAGGGCATGGTGGCATCAAATGTGCATGAGGCTCAGGGTGTTTGATAGGTATCAACCACATATTGGCCTTAGAGCCAATAGAAGATGACGCTGGAAAGCTGAACTAGAGTTATTTTCATGTTTTTTTTAATTGTGCTAAAACACACATAATGTAAAATTTACTATTTTAACCGTTTTATTTTTAATTTTTTTGTATATTTTTTATTGGAGTTCAATTTGCCAACATATAGTATAACACCCAGTGCTCATCCTGTCAAATGCCCCCCTCAGTGCCCGTTTTAAATTATAACGTTCAATGATGTTAAATATATTCACATTGTTGTATACCCAACCTCCCGAACTTTTTCATCTTCCCAAACTGAGAATCCATAAATACCCATTAAATAATAATTCCTCATTCCCCACACCCTCCAGACCCTGGCACCCACCATTCTACTTCTCTGTCTATGAATTTGACTACCCTAGGTGGTACCTCATCTAAGTGGAATCATAAAGAATTTGCCCCTTTGCAGTTGGCTTATTTCACTTGGCATAATGCCCTCCGGATTCATCTATGTTGTAACACATGTTGGAATTTCCTTTTTTTTTTTTTTTAGGCTGAATAGTATCTATTATATGGGTAGATCACATTTTGTTTATCCACTCATACATTTTCAGACATTTAGGTTGTTGTGAGTAATGCTGCTATGAACAATTTTGGGGAAATATACCCAGACGTGGAATTGCTGGGTCATAGGGTAATTCTATTTTTAATTTTTTGAGAAACCATGTGGGCTAGAGTTTTCGAATGAAGAGCTTCAGCGCTGGACTAAAGGATTTAGGCTTTCTTCTATAGCCCATAGGGAGATGAATAGTTCACTCAAGGAAGATGCTTGTAGCAGCCACGCAGCAGACATTCAAAGAGAGAAAGGTTTAGGTCGGGGCAGCCCATGGGGACATGGCTACAAATGTTAAAATCATGTGATACTTTTGTAAAAGGAAATCGTGAAGATCAGTATTTTCTGTTTGCTGGATACCAACCATTAGAATGAACCTCTGGTACTCGCACTAATGAGATTGCTTCCTTTCACCACCATGGAAGGCACATGCAAATTCTAAGCGTTTTGATGCAAGAACCAGATTTTTCTCTATAGTAGTAAACAAACATTCTTTTAGCATGAGAGATTTCATCACCATCAAGATATATGGAGCACTGTTATTATTTTTTGAAAGAGCAATAAAAATTGTCTATTGCAGGAGGAACTTTCAGAGCTAAAAACAGATATTTTACACGTGTTCCTTGACTTAAGGTTGGCATCACAGACATGAATGCACAAACAAATCACAAGCACTCAATGAAGCCCCAGGAATCGAATGAATAAATCGAAGCCCTGGTGCACTCATGATCTGTTTGCGAATTGGCAGGTACTGTCATTGTGGGAACCACCCCCCTAAATTTCTTCTCTTTCTCCCATGTTCACCAAGATTCAAAATCCTAGTTCACCTTTCTGCCTCCATCCATTTCCATTGTTTGCTTGGAATAATTCATTGACCTTTATAAATAGGTCAGGATGCAGGCAGAAAATAGAAACCACCTTGAGTATCTCAAACAGAGGGAATTTAGTATGGGGAATTGGTGACATAGATGAATTTCTTCTATTTTTGAGGAGCAAATGGTTGACAAGGTGACATGGAGATAAGCAGCAGCAGGACCTACATACCTGGGAGCTGGAGGGACCCAGGGATGGAGAGTGGGAACGGTACTTTTTTGGAGCCCAAGAGACAGGTCTCTGCCTCAGAGGATCTGCTCAGTGAGAGCTGGAGCTGGGCAGTACCATATAGGCAGAGACTATGTGCCACAGGCTGAATGACAACATAGAGAGAGGCAGCCCAACCTGGGGCACTGCCCAGAGAGATATCCTGGCTTCTCCCAAACTCCCACTCTCTAGTCTTCCACACCACCTGGCAGATTTCCCTATAACATTATTGTTAGGATGTCACTTCCAACTCAAGTATTGTCCTCTCCGTGATAGCTACTGTGACTTCAGAAGGAAGCACATTGGAGCTGCATATTTCACCCTCTCTGCTACCGGAGTACCTTGTACAGACACCTGCACTATCACATGACCTTCCTTGCGGTTGGTTGATGTCTTTCTCCCACTATATTTCTCTCCCCACAAACTTGAAAACATGTTCCCATTATCAGTGTACCCTGATGCCTGACATAGTGTCTGACTATCAAGAATGTGTGACAGATGACCATGGAATACCTAAACGAGATTATACATGTTTTTCCATTAAAAGAACCCCACTAGAACTGAAAAATGAACTCAGTAAAGTCACAAGATACAAAATTAAGATACGGAAATGTATTGCATTTGTATGCACTAAAATACATAAGTAGCAGAAAGAAATTAAGAAAACAGTCTCATTTATAATTACACCAAAAAATAATAAAATATAAAAATAATAAAATAAATTGACCAAGGAGGTGAAAGACCTGTACTCAGAAGACTGGAAAATATTGATGAAGAAACTGAAGATGATGCAAATAAATGGAAAGACATTCCCTGCTCACAGATTAGAAGAACTAATTAATATTAAAATGTTTATACTACCCAAAACAATCTACAGTTTTAATGCAATCACTATCAAATGTGAACTGTTACAGTCACTCTGGAAAACTGTGTGGAGGTTCCTCAAAGAGTTAAAAATAGACCTACCCTACAACCCAGCAATTCCACTACTGGGTATTTACCCCAAAGATACAGATGCAGTGAAAAACCGGGACACCTGCACCCCAATGTTTATAGCAGCAATGTTCACAACAGCCAAACTGTGGAAGGGGCCTTGGTGTCCATCGACAGATGAATGGATAAAGAAGATGTGGTCTATATATATATACAATGGAATATTACTCAGCCATTAAAAAGGATGAATACCCACCATTTGCTTCAACGTGGATGGAGCTGGAGGGTATTATGCTGAGTGAAGTAAGTCAGTTGGAGAAGCACAAACATTATATGGTTTCACTCATACAGGGAATATAAGAAATAGTGAAAGGAATTATAGAGGAAAGGAGAGAAAATGAGTGGGAAAAATTAGAGAGGGTGACAAAACATGAGAGACTCCTAACTCTGGGAAATGAACAAAGGGTAGTGGAAGGGGAGGCATGTGGGGGGATGGGGTGACTGAGTGAGGGGCACTGAGGAGGGCACTTGACAGGATGAGCACTGGGTGTTATACTATATGTTGGCAAATCGAACTTCAATAAAAAATATATATTAAAAAAATACAATCCCTATCAAAATATCAATAGCTTTTTTTCACAGAATTAGAACAAATAAGCCTAAAATTTGTATAGACCTACAAAAGTCCCCAAATAACCAAAGCAATCTTAGAAAAGAATAACAAAGCTGGGTATCACAATCCTTGATTTCAAGATAGACTACAATGCTGTAGTAATCAAAACAGTATGGTACTGACACGAAAAATAGACACATAGATCAGTGGAAGAGGATAGGGAGCCCAGGAATAAATCCACAATTAAATGTCCAATTAATCTATAACAAAGGAGGCAAGAAAATACAATGGGGGAAAAGACAGTTTCTTTAACAAATGGTGCTGGAACTGGAGGCTACATGCAAAAGAATGGAAGTGGACTGCTTTCTTACATCATGCACAAAAATAAACTTATGGATTAAAGACTTACATGTGAGACCTGAAACCATAAAAATTCTAGAAGAAAACATAGACAGTAATTTCTTTGACATCAGCAACAGAAATATTATTCTAGATATGCCTCCTGAGGCAAGGAAAACAAAAGCAAAATTAAACTACTGGTACTACACCAAAATAAAAGAAAAACTTTTGTACAATGAAGGAAACATGAGCAAAACAGACAATCTCCTGAATGGGAGAAGATACTTGTAAATGATACATCCAACAAGGAGTTAATACCCAAGCTATATTAAGAATTTACACAACTCAGCACCAAAGCAAATAATTTGATTAAAAAATGGACAGAGGCGGGATCCCTGGGTGGCTCAGTGGTTTAGCGCCTACCTTTGGCCCAGGGTGTGATCCTGGAATCCTGGGATCGAGTTCCGCATTGGGCTCCCGGCATGGAGCCTGCTTCTCCCTCTGCCTGTGTCTCTGCATCTCTCTCTCTCTCTCTCGGTGTCTATCATGAATAAATAAATAAAATCTTTAAAAAAAATGGACAGAGGACCTGGCTAGACATTTTTTCAAAGAAGACATACAGATGACCAACAGACACATGAAGAGATGTTCAACATCAGTAATCAGGGAAATGCAAATTAAAACCACAATGAGAACCACCTCACACCTGTTTTGGCTAAAATCAAAAACACAAGAAATAACAAGTATTAGCGAGGATATGGAGAAGAAGAATCCCTGGTGCACTGCTGTTGGGAATGTAAATCGTGCAGCCACTGTGGAAAACAGTACGGAGATTCCTCAAAAAATTAAAAATAGAATTTCCATATGATCCAGTAATTCCACTATTGAGCTTACCCAAAGAAAAAGGAAACACTAATTCAAAAAAGATATAGGCACCTCTGTGTTTACTGCAGCATTGTTTGCAGTAGCCTAGATATGGAAAGATCCCTAGCATCCATCAAGAGATGAATGGATGAAGATGTGGTATATATATACAATGGAATATGACTCAGCCATAAAAAAGAATGACATTTTGCTATTTGCAACAACATGGATAGACCTGGAGGGTATAATGCTAAGTGAAATAAATAAGTCAGAGAAAGACAAATACTATATGATTTCATGCACATATAGAATTTAAGAAACAAAGGGAAAAAAGAGGCAAAAAGACAGACTCTTAAGTACAAAGAAAAACTAGTGGTTACCGGAGGGAAGATGGCAGGGGAAATGGGTGAAGTAGGCGAAGGGGATGAAGTATACACTTAAGGTGATGAGTGCTAAGAAATGCTCATCATGATATTGTACACTGGAAACTAATATGACAATGTTAATTATTCTTGGATTAAAAAATATACATCTTTTATATAAATACAGCCCTCTGGGTCCTGGGCAGGCTTTGTACATTGAAGATGGACTCCAGCTTGGTAGTAGCTCTGTGGCCTTGGCTCAGGTTCTGTTCCTGGCATTGCTTCTTGCCTCTTTTAGAAAGTATATGGTTTGTCACAGGTTGAGGCTTTTAGGCCAACACAGAATGACTTCTAGTTCAGAGCTACGAAGAAGAAGCCATCCACTGCAAAGCTGCTGCAATCAGCCAGAGTTAGATGTGCAGAAAAGCACTGGGCCAGTCTCCGTCTTGTGACTATTCTTTTATTTCCTTTATTGATCGATGCGCTCGCTAATTGTGACACATGTCCCATCACCTATGAAGCTCTTGGTTTGAGAGATGTTCCTTTGAAGTGTTTACTCCATTATTTAACTCAGAAAAAAAATTCAATATCCATTGCTAATTAAATAATCTTAGTTACTAAAGAGGAAAACTGCTTCCTGGTATAATTCAGAAGTTATCAGTTTCGAAATATGCATCCTTCTCTCTCCAACCCCACTCAGTAAGCGGAAGCTCTCCCAATATTTGCATGAAGGAATAAATGAAAGATACCCTGACTCATGCCTCTGCTGGAGATGTCTTTTTAAAACAAAATAGAACTGTATCACTTTGCTTCTCCAGATCACTTGCTGACTCCCCATTGCCTTCAGATTAAAGCCTGAATGCCTTATCGCTGTCATTATATCAGACCCTTAATTCCTATTTTGGCCACTAGTCCTGTTAAGCTGCTAAGGTGTGGCAGTTTGTCAAAGCTGTTTTGATGAGTTCAGAGTAATAGAATCCCAAAGCCAACCAGGTTGAGAAAAAAAGGAAATTTGACTTAAAAAATCTGGGAGTTCAGCATATCTGATGTTGTTGAGGTTCAGTCAACAGAGAGAGGAGGGGGAGGAAGAGGAGAGAGAGAGAGAGAGAGAGAGGGATTTTGCTTTGTAGGTCTCTGCTTAACTTCATTTGGCAAACTTGCTCTGTCCAGTGGACCAGCAACACGGCTGTCAGAACCCCACACTGCCCTGTGCCCAACTGGGTCTTCTCTTTCACCAAATTCATATATCAACCCCAGAGAAGCTTCTGGTAGTTCTGCTTGAATCATGTGACTACCCAGAGAAACCTCTGATTCATTGTGCTCAAGTCACATGGCTATCTCTAAATAGTTCCTGGAGCCAGAGAGAATGGTCTAATTTAGCCAACTTGAACCATGCAACCACCCTTCTGAGCTCCATGGGCAGCCCTATGGGACCACAGTGAGAGGGGAGGTAGGTCCCCAAAAGAATCAGAAGAGGTAGGAAGCCAAGCAGAAAACTTGGTACTCTAGTCCACACCCACATGTAGACTTTTGGGGCTTCACATGCTCACAGTGTCCTCCAGCCTGAATGCCTCTCTTCCATGAACTCTTCTTGGAAAAAAATACTGCCTTCTCTGGGAAGCCTTCCCAATTCTTCTTAACAATGTAGTTATTCCCGCTTTTATGTTTCCACCAATTCTTTGCATATTTTTCTCATAGAAATGATTTATTTACATATCTGCCTCCTCTACCAGACTGTGGGTTTAGTTTGAACCTTTTTAGGTAGCTTGCTCCCTTCAAGGTTTAACACAGTGCCTGGCATTCAGTATGTTCTACATATATTTAGAAAGAGTGAAAGAGTAGAACAATAAGAGCCTCTAAGATTTCTCTCAATTAAACACTAAAACAACCTATTTTCATTCTTATTTTAAAATTCCTTACGTACCATTCATCTTGTTCATCTGCATTCTTAAAAAGCTGCATATGAAACAACATTCTGTTTTATATAGTGAAATTAGATACTGGGCTGAAGAAGAGATTTTAATGTTTGGAAACCCTCCACATCATCAATTGCATGAAAATAGAAAGAGTTCCTATTGAGGGTGCCAGCAGGTGGTATTCTTAACGTTTTAACACACATGTTCCTGGGGAGTATTGGAAAGGTAACTTGGGAGCTTGTCTTCAATGTTGATATTACTCATTTTTCAAAAGAGACTGATTAGTGAGTCACTGGGGAAGAGGAAGTTATTAAAAATAAGAGAGTATGAGTGTGTGTGTGCGTGTGTGCTCACTGCAAAGGTATGTTGCTACACATCAGATCTCTAATGGTGTGGGATTTCAAAGGGCAGCGTTAGACATCTTGTTTTAGAACTTGTGACTCTGTACTACTCGTGCTTATCCATGTTTATCAATATGTGTTAAGACTTACGGGCAACTCACAGTTGTACTGCCCTGGAGGTATTCTGTTGTGTATTTATTTCTGTAAGATGTATGCATGCCCTGAATCTACTTCCAGAGGAGCCTGAGGGATGGATAAATGGAAAGAGAACATGAGAGCCCATGAGCAGGGGATCCAGCCTCAGGGGCTGGACCCAGTGGTACGCTCCATGGAAAATTGCTTCCATCCTGAGCCTTGATCCAGTTCTCTTCCTTGAAAATGGGGATGGTGCTGGTAACCCCAGGCTTGCTGTGAGGATTAAAGAGATAACATTTGCCAGGGCCAAGCCTGGGGCATGTCCTGTCAGTCATGTGGTCCAGTTGTTGAGTGTCCCCACTTCTTACCTTCCTGAAGGCTCTGACAGGCAGATAGATTAAAGCAGAGTGAAATATTTTGTAAATAAAACTGAGTCTGGAGGCTGTCCTTCCAGTTTCTCACTGAGTCATAGGTACAAGTTCATCAATTTCTTCAGCCCTCATTTTCCTCGTCTTTAAAATGGGGTGAGTGTATGTCACTCCCAGCTAGTGGCAGAAAGGAAGGGAAACAATGTATGAGAAGATGCTCAGCACCTGGGAGGTGCCAAAGCCATGTGTACAGGAAAAGGAGACTTGAACATGAGTCCCACTAAAGGGGACAAGAGGCACAAATGGCCCTCTCCCCTGGCACAGGTGACAAATCAAATGGCATCAGTACCTGACTTCCTAGTGGCCTTTTGTAGTCTTTTGCATTGAGTAGAAGCCCCTGGTATTTTACACAGATGGACTTGGGTCCAAATCCTGCCCATGCCTCTGTTGAAGTTGACACCAAGTCCCCAGACTACTAAGTTTGGAAGTAGTGATTGCAGTGAGCAATTTGAAGAGGGTCCTGGTGACAGCTGCTGCTGGTGGCATGCTTGGTGCACCACAGGGCTCTAGTAGCTATGTTACACGTGCTGTCTCATTAATCCTCATGCCCACCAGGTCTGATGGACATTAGTAACCACACACTTCTCTTCCATGAGGAACCATGAACATGGAGGCTCAGGGAGCATAAATAGCTTGTGGGAGGTGATGAGGCTAATCTCAGTGGGGGAAGAGTTTTAAGCCTGCATCTACCTACTACAGTGCAAGAGAACTGTCCTTCCCTTTCATTCCTTGTTTGGATTATAATTTCAGAAAAAAAAAAAACGGAAAACACCCTTACCACCTGGAAATTATTCACATTTCTCCATAGAACTAAGCTAAAAGAGAAATCTAACACATGAACTTTTTTATACGACACTGAAGATTTTTTTTGTCAATGCCCATTGAAAGGCCCTTTCAGAAATGCTCCTGGGAAGCTCCAGGAGAGCTGTTTATGCCCTTCCATTTGTCAAATGGAAGATACTTACCTTGTGTGGTCCCAGAAGCCAGAAGTGGAACAATAGCATGAACATGACAGGTTGGTTGGATTCTCCATCATAAAGAAGCATTTGGAGCTGTCCAACGTTGTGCCCAACAGGCTGACCAGGCAGTAAGTATGTAGTTGGCTTTCACTGACCCCATTTCAGCAGGGGCTAGAGGACCACTGAATAGGATGCTGGAGAGAGGAGGCATACAGGCATAGAGCACTGGGCTGGAGGGCTGACAGATATGCCTGCTGACCTGTCCATATTCACACATGTCAACTGCCTGTGGAGCTCCTGCACTTGACCAGGTACAAGTCAACTTTAGGAGGGAAACATGAGCATAGTCAATTTCTTCTGTTATCTCTGCTTATCAGGCTATTTAAATCAAATATCTTTCATTGTTCTCAAATCCTTGCCCATTTGTGCCATGGCAAAAGTCCTTTCTTTGTTGGATAGCAGATTCCATTTGGGCAAATTCCTTTACATCCCAGGAAAGGCTGACAATTGGAGTGCAATCTCGAGTTGAAAACTCTAATCTCATATAAGATTCAGAGCTTTGCCCTCCCCAGTCACTGCAGGTATGGATGAAGAACACCCAGGTGGGAAGAAGAGGCTTAGCTGCTCTGTTATTTATTTTTCCTCCATCCTCCAGAATATGGATGTAGAGGAAGGAGTCTACCTCTGACATCACCACCCCCAATTCTTCTTTCTCCTGGGTCTCCAGTGTGCTGGATCAAAGAAGATGAAAAGAGACTTATATAACCACGTGCATCCTTTTGCTGTTCACTGACCAGTTACTGATGCTCTGTCTTACTAGTAATAACAACAGACTCGGGATGCCTGGGTGGTTCAGTGGTTGAGCGTCCACCTTGGGCTAAGGTCGTGATCCTGGAGTTCCAGGATCAAGTGCCACATTGGGCTCCCTGTGGAGAGCCTGCTTTTCTCTTTGTCTATCAATCAATCAATCAATCTTAAAAAAAAAAACAACAACAACAACCAGGGGATCCCTGGGTGGCTCAGCAGTTCAGCAGCTGCCTTTGGCCCAGGGCAAGATCTTGGAGTCCCGGGATCCAGTCCCGTGTCAGGCTCCCGGCATGGAGCCTGCTTCTCCCTCTGCCTGTGTCTCTGCCTCTCTCTCTCTCTCTCTCTCTCTCTCTCTCTCTCTCTCTCTCTCTCTCTCTATCATGAATAAATAAATAAAATCTCTCTTTAAAAAAAAAAAAAACCAGACTCATCACTTCCTGGGTCTGGTTCCAAAGGCTTTGCATTCAATGATTCACTTAATCCTCACAATCTCCCCTGAGTTAGATCTATTCTTATTCCCCATTACAAATAAGGAACTTGGGCAAGAGGCCCAGCAACATCCCCAAAATCAAACAGGATATAAACCTAGGTAATTTTGGTGACAGATGGTATCGTCTCCCATGGGGCACACATGAGTTCTTAGGAGGGCCTGGCAGGGATTCCCTGACATGAGAGTTTCAGAACAAACTGCCAAAGACTCTTCTCCTTCCATGGCTGCTGAATTACTGTCCTCACAAGAACCTCCCAAAACCCACTGCTGGTATCCCCTTGCCTGGGGACATGCCACAAGAGACTCATGCATGCTTACTGTGCTGGCTACTGGGGATAGGAGGAGGACACTGCCCTACTGCTGTCCTCTTCCTCTTCCCTTCTGTGGCAAAGATGGTGATTAGCGCATAGTATAGAACCATAGCTGGGTGTGCGGCTGCCCCCAATAAACATATTGCCTATCTCCTTGCATTAGCTGTGATCATGTGGTTGGGTCCTGACCAACCACAATATGTGAGCAGAAATATCAAAAGGCATCTTCCAGGATTCTTAAGATTCTTTGCCTGTTCTTGCACCCTTCCTCCCTCTTGCTGCCTGGATGGAGACATGATGCCTGTAGCTCCACCCTAGGGGGTTGGAAATCCATACCCTAATTATGACAGAGTGGGGAGCTAGAAGGAATCTGATTCCCCAAAGACTGCACGGTGCCCAGCTACAGTGCCAGCTCTGCGTTGCCTACCTCTGGATTTCTACATGGGAGACAAATAAACTTCCATCTTTTGTTAAGCCATAATTATCTACAAGCCAAACCTAATTCTGGCTAATCTATGTCTCTTGCTGTTATTCTTTCTTCTCCTGCTCAGATCAGCACAGGGGCAGGCAGCAGGCTAACTGCTGGGCAGATGCGCAGACAGTGGACAGAATGCTATTCATCAGTTCTTGCAGGCAGCTCTCATCTGTCAGCCCCTCTCTTGGTTTCAGAGGGTGAGAGACACAGCTCCCTTTTCCACACTGTCATATCATGATGACTCCCGCTCTCTCCAGTTGCTTTATGTGAAGGTTTGGTGAGAGGCCAGTGACTCTTGGTGATCAGATTAATTGTCCCAACACTTGACAAGTCCACTCTTTGGGCCCAGCGGCCAGTTCTCAGGCAGCGTGAGGATCCTGTTGGGGACATTCCCCAGATATGGGCCAAGGTTAATTGCCTACGTAACTGTGAACCAGCAGCTTATGGACAACCAGTTCTTATGGGCATCTTCTCCCTCACTGAGGTACTCTCAGGGCTGGCTCAGTGCCTGCCACATTGGAGGCCTGCCATATTTTTGAAGTAATGAATAAATGAATGAATGAACCCTTTGGAAACTCTTCAGAGAGAGAGTTAAATCCTAAAGAGTTATTGATGGCATCTGTCGGTAAAGATGGTCATGAAGAGAGTGAGTCAGAGACTTGATTATACTTCTGGGGTGAGAAACAACCTCTTATTGAAGCAAAAAGAACCCTGAAACTCAAGTCCAGAATTCAGTGTGTGCAAACAGCTCCTAAGCTTGAATTCCTGCCTGGAGAGACAGGTGCCATAGGGCAAAGTCACTGGACTTTGTTCCCATCCATAGAACCTGGATGGGAGCCCAGGAGACACCACTTACTGGCTATCGGACCTTAGGTAAGGTGTTCTGACACTGGCTAGAATGGTAAGGAAGACTCTATTCAGATCTATTGCAAGGGGCCAAGGCGATTGCAGTAGATTGAGCTTGAGTCTAAACACAGCAAGGACAAGTGGGGATTTCTAGCCGAGGAGCAGAATGGAAGATTGGGGATGAAAATTTACTAAGAGAAGATGTTAAGTATAGAGAAATTCTGTCTAAGCCAACTCAACAGGATTCTCACTGAAGGCAGACAAGCATGATCAGATATCAGGGGTGAGAGATAAAGGGTTTTATCAGGTGTCAAGGATGAGGGTTCTTGATAAACTGGCTCAGCAGAATTCTTGCTGAAGTAGGACTCCACAAACCAAAAAAGGGCCCCAGGACAAGGTTTGGTCCAAAGGAGTGTCTAAAGTTTGGTCAAGATGAGAGTCTGTCACTCGTGAGATGTCTCTTGTCTTCTGTCCTTCGCTTGGTTGCTGTGAAGATACCACGAGGTGGGGCAGCAGATGGGGGAAAGGAGGCTGGATTCCAGTCCTCAGGTCGTTGGGGCTTTGTTTTAACAACTGAGTCCTGCCATTGTGCCCTGAAGGCAGTCAGAGACAATATGTCAACTCGTAGAAGTGACTACATTCCAATAAACCTGTATTTGCAAAAGCAGGATTTTTACTCCAAGACGTAGGTTGATGACACCTATCTGAGGGGTGGGGAGGAGAGAGGGAGAGCCTTCCTAATTAATGCAAAAGTACTGTATAGGCTAGAGGTGCAGTATTCATGGGGCCTTTACTCGATTCTCCCACATTTTCCTTACTATTTATTTCATAATCTAGTCCTAATGTATGTATAGTGTAAACCACTTTACAGATCCTTTTGGGATAAAGTGGATATAAATTTTTTGGAACACATTATTATGTGTGACCCTCCCAAGATTCTGGTCTATGGAACCTGGGACAGGTTGACAGGGAGGAGCGATGTCCCAGGAGGTAAGAGCACCCCATAGGGATGAGAGCACCTCTCTGCGGAACACAGACAGATGATGACAGAGGTGTCCTCTCAGGGCCACAAGCTACTTCTCTCTGTTCCTGGAAACAGGCTAAGAGGTGGGCTGCACTTATTTTGACCCCACTCACACCTGCAGACAAGGAAGCAGATAGAGCAGATGGCCCAGAACGAGAGCACAATAAAATCAGTCCACAGTTGACTAACCCCATTGAAGAGATGTGAGCGCTGGTGGTCAGAAGGCCTTACATTTGAGGATGGAAGACAAAGGATTGGTGACCAGAATAGCCAACATTAGACGGAAAATGTGGCAACAAATGGGAGGTGGTGATGCCAATCCTGGTGAATTTCTGACCAGTGCACAAGGCAGGAGCAGCAGCTTTTTGAAACTGCCACCATCCTGGTCCTCCCGAGCCTGTCCCCCAGGTTCCTGTCACCTGCCTTCAGCCAGGTTGGGTAAGGACTTGGTTAATTTGCTGAAAATACCATGGTGCCATCCATTCTCTTTTACAGGAGCCTTGAAGATTTGGGCAGGCGAGGACTCAAGGCATCTCGCTCCCCTGAGCTCTCGTTCACATCTGAGACGTTGTCATTGCTATTCTATACTGGCATCCTATGGGGAGAATTGTCGTTAATCTAATGTTTCATCCTATGCTAGACCAAAAAATTCAGAATGTTTAAATGGGAGAGGATGACAGCTCTGCTCTCATCTTTTCTGGGTCAGTGGACTATTTAATAAGATTTCAGCTTCATCCCTATCATTGCAATAATAACTTCACCTATATGCTTTGAGCTCAAGGCTCCAGCAGGAGAAAGGAGATGCTATCACACGAATATTCCAGCTCTTCCTCTCTGCCACACATCTGTATTTCTTTCCGGAATTCAGATTGATTTTTGCAGAGTACTTCATGCTCCAGAGCATGAAAGCTGAGTTTTCTGCAATGAGCGAAATAAAGTTTAAGATTGGGTTCAACACAGTTGAGCTCTTTTGAGACATAAGACCCACGGCCTATGTGGTGAGTCCTTGTTTCACTCACCTGAGGTCAACAAAGATGAAATGAGTGCTGACTAGGAGACAAATATTTCGTTCATGCCATCTGGGAGGTGTGATTAGAAGTGCAGTGGGGTCAGCCTGCGGGGCCAGGAAAGGCTTTCTGGGCGGGGAAGCTTTCAAGCTATGACTTGAAGCACCAGCAGGAATCACCCAGAAGATAGAGGCGCAAAATGAGGCTTCAGTTTGTGAGTACTCCTAAGTAGAGCTTGCCCATCTATCGTCAGGCCAGGCTCCCAGAGAAACAGAGCCTATATATATATATATATATATATATATATATATATATATTTACAGAGGTGGGCAAAGCCTCATATCTGCAGGGTTAGTCCTCAAGCTGGACAGCCAGGAGAGCCCATGGTATAGTTACCTTCCAGGGGTCAGCAGGTCTGAGACCCAGAAAAAAGGGGATATTTCAGTTCAAGTTCAAAGGCAGTCAAGCGGGCAGCCCAGGTGGCTCAGCGGTTTAGCGCCATCTTCAGCCCAGGGCCTGGTCCTGGAGACCCAGGATCCATTCCCACATTGGGCTCCCTGCATGGAGCCTGCTTTTCCCTCTGCTTTTGTCTCTGCCTCCCTCTCTTTCTCTGTTTTTCTCATGAATAAATAAATAAAATCTTAAAAAAAATAAAGGCAGTCAAGTGGGAAACAGTTCTTTCTTAAAATGGGAGTAGCCGAGAGGGAGGGGCAAGATGGCGGAAGAGCAGGGTCCCCAAATCACCTGTCCCCAAAAAATTACCTAGATAACCTTCAAACCATCCTGAAAATTTACGAATTCGGCCTCAGATGTAAAGAGAGACCAGCTGGAACGCTACAGTGAGAAGAGTCCGCGCTTCTATCAAGGTAGGAAGACGGGGAAAAAGAAATAAAGGAACAAAAGGCCTCCGAGGGGGAGGGGCCCCGCGAGGAGCCGGGCTGAGGCCGGGGCGAGTGTCCCCAGGACAGGAGAGCCCCGTCCCGGAGGAGCAGGAGCTGCACCAACCTTCCCGGGCGGGCGGAAAGGGGCCCGCAGGGAGTTGGAGCAGGACCCAGGAGAGCGGGGATGCCCTCGGGCTCCCGGGGACACTAACAGACACCTGCGAGCGCAGGAGAGTGCTCCGAGCTCCCTAAGGGCTGCAGCGCGCACGGAGGGACCGACCGGAGCAGCTCGGAGGGGCTCGGGCGGCGGCTCCGCGGAGGGGGCTGCGGGGCGGGAGCGCGAAAACACCAGCGCAGGCCCCGGAGCACAGGGCGCCGGGACACAGCCCAGGATCCGGCCTCCCCCGGGACAGGCAGAGGCCGGGAGGGCCCGAGACAGCGAGGACAGACGCTCCTGCCCCGAGCTGAGCAGATCAGCGGCCCCGCCCCGGAGCCTCCAGGCCCTGCGGACGGAGAACCGAGAGCCCCGAGCCCCGTAGTTCCTGCGGAGGCTGAATCCAGGCTTCCAGAGTTGCCATAGCAACTGCTGCTGTTCCTCCTGGGGCCCCACGGGGTAAACAACCCCCGCTGAGCCCCGCAGCAGGCAGGGGCAGAGCAGCTCCCCCAAGTGCTAACACCTGAGAATCAGCGCAACAGGCCCCTCCCCCAGAAGACCAGCTGGACGGACCAGTGATACTCCCCCGTGTTCCAATACAACTTGTTTTTGGCCACTCTGCACTGAGCAAAATGACTAGAAGGAAAACCTCACTTCAAAAGAAAGAATCAGAAACAGCCCTCTCTCCCACAGAGTTACAAAATCTGGATTACACTTCAATGTCAGAAAGCCAATTCAGAAGCACTATTCTACAGCTACTGGTGGCTCTAGAAAAAAGCATTAAGGACTCATGAGACTTCATGACTGCAGAATTTAGATCCAATCAGGCAGAAATTAAAAATCAATTGAATGAGATGCAATCCAAACTAGAAGTCCTAACGACGAGGGTTAACGAGGTGGAAGAACGAGTGAGTGACATAGAAGACAAGTTAATGCCAAAGAGGGAAACTGAGGAAAAAAGAGATAAACAATTAAAGAACCATGAAGACAGATTAAGGCAAATAAATGACACTCTAAGGAAGAAAAACCTACGTTTAATTGGGGTTCCCAAGGGCGCCGAAAGGGACAGAGGGCCAGAATATGTATTTGAACAAATCCTAGCTGAAAACTTTCCCAATCTGGGAAGGGAAACAGGCATTCAGATCCAGGAAATAGAGAGATCCCCCCCTAAAATCAATAAAAACCGTTCAACACCTCGACATCTAATAGTGAAGCTTGCAAATTCCAAAGATAAAGAGAAGATCCTTAAAGCAGCAAGAGACAAGAAGTCCCTGACTTTCATGGGGAGGAATATTAGGGTAACAGCAGACCTCTCCACAGAGACCTGGCAGGCCAGAAAGGGCTGGCAGGATATATTCAGGGTCCTAAATGAGAAGAACATGCAACCAAGAATACTTTATCCAGCAAGGCTCTCATTCAAAATGGAAGGAGAGATAAAGAGCTTCCAAGACAGGCAGGAACTGAAAGAATATGTGACCTCCAAACCAGCTCTGCAAGAAATTTTCAGGGGGACTCTTAAAACTCCCCTTTAAGAAGAAGTTCAAGTAACTCTGAACGTGAATGGGCTTAATGACCCCATCAAAAGGCGCAGAGTTTCAGACTGGATAAAAAAACAGGACCCATCTATTTGCTGTCTACAAGAGACTCATTTTAGACAGAAGGACACCTACAACCTGAAAATAAAAGGTTGGAGAACCATTTACCATTCAAATGGTTCTCAAAATATACCCTAAAAACTACAGAACACTTCTGAAAGAAATTGAGGAAGACACAAAGAGATGGAAAAATATTCCATGCTCATGGATTGGCAGAATTAATATTGTGAAAATGTCAATGTTACCCAGGGCAATTTACACGTTTAATGCAATCCCTATCAAAATACCATGGACTTTCTTCAGAGACTTAGAACAAATTATTTTAAGATTTGTGTGGAATCAGAAAAGACCCCAAACAGCCAGGGGAATTTTAAAAAAAGAAAACCATATCTGGGGGCATCACAATGCCAGATTTCAGGTTGTACTACAAAGCTGTGTTCATCAAGACAGTGTGGTACTGGCACAAAAACAGACACATAGATCAATGGAACAGAACAGAGAACCCAGAAGTGGACCCTGAACTTTATGCTCAACTAATATACAATAAAGGAGGAAAGACGATCCACTGGAAGAAAGACACTCTCTTCAATAAATGGTGCTGGAAAAATTGGACATCCACATGCAGAAGAATGAAACTGGACCACTCTCTTGCACCATACACAAAGATAAACTCAAAATAGATGAAAGATCTAAATGTGAGACAAGATTCCATCAAAATCCCAGAGAAGAACTCAGGCAACACCCTTTTTGAACTTGGCCACAGTAACCGGAGAAAGACAAACAGTGTATGTTCTCATTCATTTGGGGAATATGAATAATAGCGAAAGGGAATATAAGGGAAGGGAGAAGAAATGTGTGAGAAATATCAGAAAGGGAGACAGAACATAAAGACTTCTAACTCTGGGAAATGAACTAGGGGTGGTGGAGGGGGAGGAGGGCGGGGGGTGGGGGTGAATGGGTGACGGGCACTGAGGGGTACACTTGACGGGATGAGCACTGGGTGTTATTCTGTATGTTGGTAAATTGAACACAAATAAAAATTAATTTATAAAAAAAAAATGGGAGTAGCCTTCTTGCAGTATTTGGTCCTCCAACTGATTGGAGGAGACTCTCCCCCATTGAGGAGAGACATCTGATTTATTCCATCTACTGTTTCAAATCCTACTGTCATCCAAAAACATCCTCATGCACACACCCAGAATATTTTACCAAATATCTGGGCACTGTATGGCCTAGTCGAGTTTACCCATCAAATTAACCATCATAGGCCCGAAATCCAATGACTGATGTCCTTATAAGAGACAAACAGGACACATAGAAACATGGGAGAGAAAGCCATGAAGACAAGCAGGGAGTGCAGGGATGCTGTGCACTAGCCACTGGTCACTGGAGCCGCCAGAAGCTGGAACAGACAAGGAAGGAGGCCACCACACAAACAACACACATCCACACACACACATCCACACACACACACAGCCTTAGGAGGGAACCTGGCCCTGCAGACACCTGTTGCCTGGCACTGGAGACACTGGTCCTGCTCTCGGCTCTTTCTTTATCAAAGGGTGGTTAGCAGGTATCCAATGTTAGATTCCAGATGCAACCAAGGAAACTTTTTGAGCTAATGAAAAGGATTAAGGATGTGTAGAGGATAACTTTCTCATCTCGTGATCTAGTGTGACAGAATGAGGTTGTGTGTACTCCCAAAAGTCATTGCCCATGGCCTGTGATCCCCACAGCCTCACTTGGTGGACATCCTGGTGACATTAGCCCAACCTGCGCTCCCTGCCCCTGTGCCATCCCGCCCGCCGCTTCCAGCCTCAGTGCCAGCACTCTGCACCCACATGGGGCCCTCTGCCCTTGCAGATCATTACCTGCAGTCTCACAGGACACCCCTTCCCTCAACACAGCACATCCCTTCCCGAGCTTCCTCCCCAGGAAGGTAAGACATCCTCCTGCTTCCACCTCCTCTCTTTCTGGAATTCTTGTTGTTTGGATGTTAGACTTGCTAGACTTGCTTTTCTTCTCCCCTTATTTTCTGTCTCCTGGACTTTTGATGCTACTCTCTGTGAAATGTCCTCAAGTTCATCTTCTGAACCTGTCTGTTGGTTCGCCTTGCAGGTCTCCAACCACAGTTCTTCTCACTCTGATTGATCCTTTCCTGCAGCATCTTGTGTTTTATGGACACAATATCTTCTCCTCCCTCTTGGAGGATATTCGTTACAGTTATTTCCAGGTTCCCTCTTCCCTGCATTTGTTTCTGTGTCCTCTGAGGGCCTTTTATTGGTTTATTTTGATCTTTGTCTTTCATTTTGAAGGTTTTCCTCAAATGGCTACTGCCCATTGGCAAGTGTTCACTGCTAATGAGGAGGCTGTAAAAGGCTGGTGGCAGCATCTGGGTGGGAGGGCGCCACACTAGAGCACAGACAGGTGCCTCCCTGGGAGGTCAGGCAGCAGCTGGCCATGTCTGTGTCTACGGGTGTTCCTCTGGGGCCGTCATAGTCTCATGAATAGCGTTCACTTTGGCCTTGATGCTGAGGCTGTGGCCGCAGGGCAGGAGAAGGGTAGGGACTGGGCACACTATTTGTGATTCAGACCATCTATCCCCCACTCCCTCTTTTCAGCCCTGTCCCACCAGCACCCTTTTCTGTGTGTGGCCTGGCAGCATATGGCTGAGAGTAGCTATTTGGGCCAACAGTCTGCATGCAGAGTCAACTACCCAGCCTTCAGGAGCCCCCCTGTCCTAGTGATTGCAGATCCTCTCATGGCTAGAGGTTCTGCTAGGTTCTGTGGGGTGACCAGCTTGCCGGACCCTGCTCTGGGAGCCCTGACACCAGAGCTTCCCCCAGACTACCAGGTCGGCTCCTCTGTCTGCTTTGGCTTTTTGAACATGTGATGAAAGAGTTTGTCTTTTGTTATAAAATGTCCTGGCCTCCTTGTCCCAGGAGGTTTATCCTGTTTTTATTCCTTTATTGTGTGGCTAAGGGACTCATTCAGTCCCTGAATAAATACGTACTGATCACATATGCTGTGCCAGGCGCTCTTCTACAGCAACAAGTAGAAGCAGGAGCATCCTGTCCCCCTGGGGCTTGCATTCTACTGCTCTCCTGTGTCTGGTCAATCCCCCCTGTTAATTGGAAACTGTCACCCATCTTCTATGGATGCACATAGCACCATGTCCCTCCCCTGGTGGAAACCCCTATGGGATCCTGATGCTGCAGCTGGATTGGCCTGAAGGCCCCAGCCCTGGCCTATGTGTGTCGTGGGGGGTCCCCCCTCCACCCCCAACTCTCCCCCGTGTCCCCTTGCTCCTGACTCAGCCCCCCTGCCTCCTGCCTCTCCCTCCAGCGCTAGGGGAACTGAGCCTATACTGCTGCTCTGGTGATCTTCACAGCACTCCTTGGGGACAGGAATTGTCACCTCCACTATGCAGGTGAGGAAGGTTAGCATCGGAAAGGCCTCACCACAGTCAGGTGAGGTCAGAGGGTGAGCAAGCAGTGTCAGCTGGGTTCAAGCAAGGGCTCTCCACCTTCAGGGTCACCTTGGCTTCAAATCACCACCCTCCTCTCCCTCTCCCCCTCCTAGCTTGCTCTCTCTCTCCCTCATTCCTCTGGCTGCTGACACAGAGCGGTCCATGTCCCGTTCTGGCAGGACCCAGGAGCCAGGGACCCTGCTTGCCTTAGGAGGGCCGACCCTTAGAGAGATTTACTCCTTTTCTTCTCCCTAAGGACACATGGATCCCTGGGAACTGTTGCCAACGTGGCCACTGGTCAGCCTCAGCTTGACGAAATGAGGCTGCAGGAAACTGAGGCCACGCAGCATATGAATCCCCTTCTCAAGTTGTTGGTCAGAGTTTGCAACCACCCCTCCACCCACCACCCTCACCACCTCCCACCCTCACCTCCCACCCCCTGCCTCCTACCCCTTCACCCTCCACTTCCCATTTACCCCTCGCCTCCCTTCCACCTCTACCTCCCACTCCTCTACCCCGGCCTCCCACCCACTCCTCAGTGTCTGCTCCCTTCTCTCCATACCCACTCACACCCCTGGCTCACTGAAAGCCCTCCTGGTGCTCCCCCTGCCTTCTGTCTTCCCTCTTTCTGCTCCACAGGCTGCCCAGCATGGTCCGTTTTCAAATGCTAAACAGACCAGTCAGGACTATGTTAGAAGTTCTCCTGGGCCTTCTCCTCTGGTCTCAACAAAGGGCCAAAGCTTCAATGGCCATGTACTTCATAACCTCTGCTGCTGCCTGCCGATTAAGCCTGGTGTCCCCCCAGCCCATCCCTCATCACCCCTGCCACCATACTGCCTCCATCCCCACCACACCCACTGCCCACGGGCTCTCGGCATCGGCATTATCCAGTCCACCCCTGCCCCTCCTGCTCCCAGTGTGCTCTCAGCTGCAGGAAGTCCCCTCTGAGTTGTCCACCCACCGAAGTGGCTGTGAGCTCCCCATGCTCATTCACAGCCCCCTTGGCCCCGGCCAGCCATCTGCACCTTCATGCTACGCTGGTGGTACAGATTAGGCTGCTCTGTCTGCCCAGTCAGGCTTGATTCTGGGGGGTTGCTGGATTTCTGTACTGTGTGGTGTGTCCAGAAATACTTTCCTTTTTTTTTTTTAAGATTTTTATTTGACACACAGAGAGAGAGACAGAGCACAAGCAGGGGGAGCAGCAAAGGAAGAGGGAGAAGCAGACTCCCCACTGAGCAGGGACCCCCAGGATCACAACCTGAGCTGAAAGCAGATGCTTCACCGACTGAGCCACCCAGACACCCCCAGAAATACTTCCAAATTTAAAAATATCTAACCCTGATGCCTAAAATTTCATCATTAAAATTCATATTTTTTATTGAAATAAGCACTTCTCAAGTTTAAAACAGCAACAAAAGAGGTAAAAACATTGAGAGCTTACCTTCATGTAGCTTCTCAGATTGCATTCTGGGCCAACAGAAAACTTAGAGAAACAGTTCCCAGTCTCAGATCCACCAACCTCCTTTGCAGTGTATGTCCTATCACACCACCAACCAAATGCCTCTTTGCTATTTTCCTTTGTCAATTTTTTGTCTTTCACTTAATGCATTTATTAAAAAAAAAAGACTTTCTATGAGTATCTTCAATGGCCAATATTATTTGCTTTTAATATGAGATAACTGTAGAGAAAAATCAATGAAAGTGAATAGAATTATAAAATTCAGGATGGATCAGGTGCCCACCAAGAGTATGAGCAGAGTCCTCCTCTCTCTGTATTGAAAAGTTGGGAGGGTTAGCAAGTGCTAGAGAGATACTAAAGGCATAGGGGTGCCTGGTGGAATCTTGCTTCTTGACATGATAAGAAGAACCTAAGTAACTGAGGTGTCTTATTAGGGTCCTGTCCATGTAGGTCCCAAAATAATCAGGCTGGCCACATGGGATGGCACATGCTTTGTGAAACACTGGCTGAGTGGGAGTGCAACTCAGGCAAGGAAGAAATTGATGAGGAGGGAAGTAGAACCAGAGGTCGCCATCATGGTTCTCAAACTTGAGGGTGACTAACCATGCCAACAGAGCAGACCACCGGCCAGGTCCCCAGAGATCTGGACTTCCTGTCACCTGGATGGTGCATGGGTAATCAGCATGCCTGCAGCTGGTCATTGGAATCTTCTTTGAGAGAGTGGTCCAGCAGGTGGGGTTGTGACTGGGAGTGTTTGTGGAGTCCCATCCCAAAGCCTCAGGCTTCATTTCCAACTTGGGCCATCCCTGGCATGGGCCCTCAACACCATAATGCCCTTCCCCAAGTGGAAGATGCTTCACCTTCAAAAGTGTGACAGTTCTGCCCTCACCATTGGGAGACCTGGGAGAGGGCAGGTGACAGGCTCTGTGCAGCCAGGTGAAAACACTGGGCACCTCTGGGCTTTGCAGATAGACCTCAAAGAGTTTCAGGGGTCAATGTCAAGGTCAGTAGGGAGGAAGTGCCAAGAGGAAGGAACCAAGCTCCCTCCTCCCCACCTTTGTGGATCATTGATAACCATGAGTCCAACAGTGAGCAGTCATTGGGATGCTCTCCAATAGATATTGGTAGATATTCTGGTGTTCCTTTTTTTTCCCCCTGGTATTCCTTAAGACATAATTGGCGAGGCTAGATTCAAACCAGTCTGTGGCATTAGTTTTCTCTGCAAGCCCTGGCTTCCCCTGACCCTATGTTCCCCACCTTCCAGATTTTTCACCAGAGCTCCCCTGAACTCTACGACTGGGTCCACACTTCTGACATTCCCATCCATATGCTGACTGCACACCCTATTCTTGACTTTGGGGAATCTGGCTTTTCCTGGACCCTCCTTTGTCTCACTGTCCAGAATAGGCAGTTCATACACCCCTGTTTGTACCCCGAAGCTCCAGAGGGCTCTCTCCTCTTCACACAATCCCACCAGAGGGTATTATGGGCTGAATTGTGTTCTGTTCCCTACAAACTTCATATGTTAAAGCCCTAACCCCTCCCAGCACCTCGGAATGTGACTATATTTGGAGATCATGCCTTTAAAGAGCTAATTAAGGTAAAATGGGATCTTTAGACCGGGCTTTAATCCAATCTGACTGGTGTCTTTAGGAGAACAGGATATTTACACACAGATACAGGGGGAGGACTGTGTGAGGATGCAGCAAAAAAACAGCTATGTATGTGCCAAGGAGGGAGGCCTCAAAGGAAACCAACCAACTGACAACTTAATCTTGAACTTCCAGCCCCCATAATCATGAGGACATAAATTTCTGTTGTTAAGCCCCTCATTCCATGGTGTTATATTGTGGTGGCCCAAGCTGACTGATTCAGAATGCTGGTGGTCCCTCTGGAACATCCTTGGGGACTCAAGCAAGGACAACCCCTAGATCCCAGCCCCACCTAAGGTCAGCTGTCCAAGGTCATTTCCTCTAAGGAGGCAGGGCACCTGAGGAAACTACAATCATCTTGGAGATGACTCCAGGGCTGGGAATCAGTGCACATTCCAGTGGCTGCCGACATTAACGCTGCTGGTAGTATAGCTATAGCCACCATCGTCCCAGCTGGATGTTACAAAAGGCTACTTGAGTCACAGGCCTATAGTCCCATGCCCAGGGCATCTACCAAACCCATTTCTCATTTTTTTAAAGATTGTATTTATTCGTGAAAGACAGAGAGAGAGAGGCAGAGACACAGGCAGAGGGAGAAGCAGGCTCCCCCTGGGGAGTCTGATGCAGGACTCGATCCCAGGACTCCAGATCACAACCTGAGCCAAAGGCAGATGTTCAACCACTGAGCCACCCAGGCATTCTCCATTTCTCGTTTTTAAGGACTATTTGGATATGCTTATTATTCTGGTGAAATCATCCAGGAACAGCTCTGTCCTCCCACTGGCCATGAGCTATTTCATGTCTCTTCCCTCAGCAAACAAAACAGAAAATAGGATGAGTTGGGCTGCATCTGAGCTACCCTGACCCTGTGGCCATGCACCACCTGACTATATGTCTAATTCAGACCCTCCTCGCCCCCTCCCAAACCTCTCCAGTGCTGCCCAAGAAAACACAAAAGGCCAAACTTCTGCACTGAAATTATACTATGAAGTAGAAGGATATTTATTGTTCTGAAAACATACGGGAATTGTGCTGGTGCTTTGTCTAATTGTGTGAACAGATATTGTAGAGAAAAGCCTCATGTCTCGTGTCTAGGTTAGGCCAACTTAGGCAAGAATCCTGTGCCAGCCACTCACTACCTTGAGCCAGCAACTTCTCACCAAGACTCACTAGCATGTGGGAAGCAGGAAGCACAATGTCCACCTCACAGTGGGACCAGCATTGCCTGAGAACCTGTGATGTGCAGGTACCTTTTCCCAGGGATGACTGAGCTGCACAGAGCACCACATTCAGGAGTGTCTGTGCTTGGTTTAACACTGGGCTGTCACCACCTTGAAATTCTTGCCAAGATGTAAACAACGGGCCTCGCATGTTCATTTTGCACTGGACCCCACTAATTATGTAGCTGGTCCTGCTTTTACCTCCAATTATGTTATCCTTACAACATTTTGCAAGGTGGAATTTAGCAAAAGTTGTTGGCAGCATCACTATCATTATCTCTGGTAGCCTGCTCATGGTCCACAGCTCATCATCACCATCATCATTATCATCATCATTACCATCATCAGCACCAATATCATCACTATCACCACCACCATCACCACCATTATCACCATCAGCAGCAGCATTATTATCATTATCACCACCACCACCACCACCACCACCATCACCATCATCATCATCATCATCATCACCACCATCATATCATTATCTTCAGCAAGAGTACCAATATAATCATCACCATCAGCATCCTCACTGTCATCATCATCTTTACCATCATCACCATCATCTCCATCCTCATCACCACCACTGTCATCAGCAGCAGCAGCAGCACAATCACTGTCATCACCACCATCATCACCATCACCACCATCATCATCATCACAATCCCCACCATCATCATCATCTCTGCTAGCCTGCCCCTCCCCCAGCTCTCTGTTCCACTGCCCAGGACACCTCTTGAAATGCAGTGACACAATGTAAATGACCATGTTTATCACTCATTTCATTTCTCATCTCACCCTACTGGCACATAACCTCCATGAGAGTAAAAACTTACCTGAGTTTTATCCATTCTAGTCCAAGTAAAGAATGCACCTGGCACACAGTAAGTTCTCACATTGTGCAGTGAGTTTGAGGAATCAGTGATTTCTCGAGACTCCACTGCCAAGAACTATGCTATCACTTTACGTCCTTTAATCTTTATAACCATCCCTCAAGGAAGGATAAATGTCCCCATCTGATGGATAAGGAAACTAAGGCTTAGGGAGGTTAAGTCCCCAAGTCACACTGCTCATTAGTGACAGATCCAGGCTTTGAACCCACATCTCTCTGGTGCTGTTGGAGGGAGAAGTTGCCCCTGGTATCATTGGCCAGTGGGATCACAGTGAGCTACAGCCTTGTCATCTGACGCATGAGCTCAATAACAATCTCCCCACCCCCACAGGGTTTTGGATTACATAAGGTGAGTCTGTGAACAGCAAATCTTGTTCAGTGTAGCATATAAAGAATGGTCAATACATGTTAGATGCTCACCACTCCTGACTCCTGCACCCTTCCCATCATCCTATACCGGACTCTTACCCTTACCTCCCCTGCCCAGAGGTATAGATTTTAGGAAATGGCACGTGGATTATTTGTAATAAAAATTTTTTTCTGAAAGTTGCTCTGCCCCTGCCTGCCACCACCTATGTCTCTCCCATGTCCTTGGAACCTTGTTTGTTTGTTTTTAAGATTTTATTTATTTATTTGAGAGAGAGAGAGCATGAGAGAGATCACAAGCATAGGAGAGAGGCAAAGGAAGAATCAGGCTCCTCACTGAGCAGGGAGCCTGATGGGGGACTCGATTTTAGGACCCTGGGATCATGATCTGAGCCAAAGACAGATACTCAACTGACTGAGCCACCCAGGCACCCTCCTTGGGACTTTGTTAATATGGTTACTGCCACAGATTCTGGCAGCAGGTGCCTAGGATTGAATCAGGAGGCTAATGGATAGACGGATGGATGGATGGATGGATGGATGGATGGATGATAGATAGATAGATAGATAGATAGATAGATAGATAGATGTTTATGTGTTTTAAGGAATTGGTTCACACAGTTGTAGAAGTATAAGTCCAAAATCAACAAGTAGGACACCCAGTGAAGGATTGCAATTCAAGTCTGAAAACTGTCTGTTGTGGAAGTTTTTTGTTTTGTTTTGTTTTGTTTTTGTTTTTGTTTTTGTTTTTTGCTGGGGAAGTCAGACTTTGTTCTACTCAGGCCTTTAACTGATTGGAAAGTTTTCTTATTTCTAAATTAAGCATTTGAAATCTTTTGATATATTGATATGTCAGTATATCAAATATATATTGATAGCCATCACCATGGTGCCCAGCTTGGGCTAATTCTTTTGTATACATTGTGGGCATTTTTAATTCTCACAAAGTCCCAAGAGGAACATGATGCTTGCTCCACTTTGCAGAAGAGAACACTGAGGCTCAGAGGAGTTACGAGCCCCCAGAGCCCAGTTCGTTTCACGTAGATTCAAGGTTCCTTCCAGTGTGGCAGACAGAGACTCTGACTCTTACACATTTTGGCAACATGCCCCCTTGTACAAAATACTCACAGAGAGACTGAGCCCTAAAAATAGTAACCCTTAAAATATTAATTACCTATAATACTTCATGTCTATGCTGCTTTCTAACCAGGGCTCCCACAGTCCTAGTAGAATCAGGGAAGGGAAATCCCTCCTTCCCCTGTGGGTGGGTGGGTGGGGGTGAACATGAGTGAGTGGGTGGGTGTCCGTGGTGTTTGCTTGGTTTTTTTTGCCAGAAGATCAGCACCTGCCTAAGTCCATGCGCTATCACTCCTGCATCCATGCCCTGAGCCCAGGTGATCCTCCCCGGCCCCCACCCCATCAATCACACTGAATGTGCCTGCTCTGAGGGAGCCTGTAGGGCTCAGCAGCTGTAACATCAGCATCCTAACTGATTCCCAAAGGAATCCAAGTCCACCACTGGGGCCCTGTATTTTATTTTATTTTATTTTATTTTATTTTTTTAATAAATTAATTTTTTATTGGTGTTCAATTTACCAACATACAGAATAACACCCAGTGCTCATCCCATCAAGTGTCCCCCTCAGTGCCCGTCACCCACTCACCCCCACCCCCCCTTCCACCACCCCTAGTTCGTTTCCCAGAGTTAGGAGTCTTTATGTTCTGTATTTTAATGAAGCCAAGCCTACACACCAGGGGTTGTAAGAGTGAGAGTTCCCCATAAATACTCCTCTGAACACAGCCTCCCATGATGAGCCAAATTAGGTACCTGGGCTGTTCCTTTAGCAAAACAGGGCCTTCAGACTCCAGGAGGCTTCGAATCCCAGTGGGGCTTGTCCCCAAAACTGCAGGTTCCCAGGCCCTGCCCATAGAGGCTGAGACTGGTCTGGTGCAAGGATGGGATGCTGCAATGGTCCTAAGGATCCTGGTTCCCAAAGTTGTGAGACTGAGGATGGACCCTGAGAAACAATGAAGAGCTATGGGGGGTGCTGGAAGAGGCAGGCAGTCAGAGGGGCTAGGCCTTGCATCCACTCAGCTACTCAAGTAGCTATTTACAGAGTGGGTTTTGTGGCAGATGCTGTTTTAGGTGCTGGTGACACACCAGTGTGGGGGCAGGGGAGACATCCCTGCTGTGCTGGGGTTTACGTCCGAATCTGGAAAGACAAACTAAGAGCAACTTGGTAAGAAAAATGTTGGATGGTGGTTGTATGGAGAGGAACAAAGGAGGGTGAGCAATGAGGGGAGCTGGGGTGTCTGCAGAGGGAGGGGGAGTCACAGGCTATGGGGGAATGGGCCCCCAAGCAGGGGACAGAAAGGCCAAGGTGCACTGGGACCTTGCTGGATGGCAGCCCATCTGGCCTCGTGCAGGGAACAAGGGGAAGGGAGAAGACCAGCCGGTGGCTCCTGAGTGGCCTCGCAGTCAGGAGAGGGCCTGTGAGCTGAGAGCATCCCCTCTGGCTGTGTGATGAGAAGCACGGAGAGGGCGGGGGCACCAGAGCTGGAGATGCACCCATGTTGGAGGTGGGTGTGAGAAACAGCAGAGTCAGTGGGGGCTTCAGGCCAGGAGGTGTTGGAGGTTTGAAGAGAGATCATGTAACATAGTCCCCAGAGAATGAGAGGGACCAGACGGGAAGGATGTCGTCAGGGGACAGGGGGCTACCTGAAGAGGATTCAGAGCCCAACCCGGGTCCTGGTTGCACTTTTCATCAACCATGTTGAGCTGGGTGGTGCAGGAGGGAGAATGTAACCAGGGTCTGGATTTGGCCTGACACATTGAGATCAAGAGCTGAGGGTTGGGATGGGCCGGGGGCGGGGGGAATGCTGTACATGAGGACAGGGGACTTCAGGCTGTGAAAGCTGGGGACACTGAGCCTGGCACATGGATAGCGAGGAGGCAGTGAGACCACTGGGTTGTGGAAGAGTTGTAGGAGGCAGGAAGAGGGGACAGGGGTGTGTTGCTGGAAGGTGGCTGTGGATGGCTTGAGAGTGCAGTGCCTGAAAGGTCGGGGGGGGGGTGACAAGGCCTGGGGTGTGACTGTGGGGTGAGTGGGGGAGACAGAGTGAGTACCAAGATCTTTGCAAGAGAGGGGAGGTCAGGGCCTGAAGAGGCTGGGCACCCAGCCACTCGGCTGCTGCATCACAAGACTCACACCTGGGGTGTGCTGCAGGGAGGCGGGAACCGGGGATTGAGTCCTGTTGGCTTGGTGTGAGCTTCCCAGCTGTCTGTGGGGGCCCAAAGCAGGGATAGGAGGACATAGCGTAACCCGATGGCCCCTCTTCAAAGGTGGTGGAGTTGAGATGGAAGGCAAGACTGGGGCAATGGGGAGCAAGGGAACACCTGTCCTCCTCCGGCCTCAAGCTCTGAGCAGTGATGGGAAAGTGTCCACTAGAGAGGATTGGGGTAGGGGCACTGTCCTCTGTGGATAGTCCACAGGGTTTCAGCAAACGGTGAAGGAAAAGTTCAAAGGAGGAGCTGAGTTCTAGAAGAGACGATGGAGCAGCTGGGAGCCAGGGCAGGTGAGGGGAGAGGTGGGAGCTAGGGATGCCTTGCACGTGGGGATTGCTCTCCAGGGGATGAGACATGGCTGGGATCCTGTGCCCAACATAAAAGGAAAGGAAGAGAAGGCGGGTGGACTGGTCCTTGCTGTCCCGAGGCAGGACGCTGTGATGAGCTGCCAGTGTTGGGGGTGCAAGGGCAGCGTTTTTCTGGGGGTTCTGAGGCACCCTCTCCACTCCTACAGATGGGCTCATTGCATCAGCGAAGGAGGACTTTTCCAGAGGCCAGCTATGTTCTGGGCAAGTTCTCAAACATTACTAGGTTCAAGATTTTCAACTGGAAAGTAGAAATAATAACCCTGATCCCAGGACTGTTGAGACGAGCGGTGAGATGTGGTGAGACCCCAGCCTTATCGTCCATCCTCGAGGATCCCTGGGTCTTTTTGTAGCACTTAAAGAAGGTTCTGGTCCCGAGCACCCTGCCCCTGCTGCAGGCTCCTAGTCGTCTGCATTCTCCAGGACCCCCTCCCCCGTCTCTCTCAAACAGTACCCCCCACCACTGTCCTGAGATGTCCCCCCAGCTCCATGGTGCACATCTCCGTCTGCCTGTTTACCTCCTTCGGGCTGAATGTCAACCTTGTTTTATCCACTCCGGATACCTTGTTTTGTTCCCTGCTGTACCCACAGCACCTGGACCATTGCCGGTGGAGGGAGTGTCAATCAATGTGCCTTGAATGCCCAAAAGAGCTCACATCAGATTGAGCCCAGAGCCCTGCACACTGCGTGGTGCTAAACTGGCCTGGAGGGAAGAGGCTATAGGAAGAGCAGTGGATGCAGGAAGAGCAAGTTCATGGTGTCACTAAAGATCATCGGCCACGGAGATAGATAACCCTGACCTGAGCCCAGTTGAAAAGCACATATTTGTGATTTAGAGCAAGTAGTTGAACGTCTCCATTACTCAAAATGAACACAATTATTTCCTTGGTCTGTTTTCACTCAAAAATACTTTCGTCTTTGTCAGTGACTCAGATGAAATCTATGCTCTTAAGTTTATGATAGCCGGGGAAGCAAAGTTCAAATCCCAGTCCTGGTGCCCCTTTACGGGCGGTGGGGGGGGGGGCGGCACCCAGGGAACTTACTTGCTCTCCTGAATGTTACTGGAAGACGTTGTCTGGAAGACAACGAGGGGCCATTCCTGGTGGTGGCCAGGCCTCCCTTTGCCCCGGGACTTCTGCATTCCAGGAACAACCATCCTTATGTAGGATTAGGCCCTGATAGGGATATGAACTCCCTCCACTGTTTGCACAGAAAGGAATTCTGGGATTATGAGTGTAATTGAACATCTTAACAGAAAAGGAAAGAAATTGGGTGCCGTGATGTCAGGGGAGCTGGGCTCAAATCCCCCTGCTACTTTTTAACTATGACTATGGAGGAGTTGCTTTGCCACCCTAGGCTTCCGTTCCCTGGCTCATGAAAGGAAGATAAGGCCGGTTCTCTAGGGCTGATGTCAGAAGGGTTTAACGAGTCGCAGAATGGAAAGGGTTTCGTGAACTGTAAAATGGCCCATATTGTGAGAGATGGTCCTGATCACGTTGGTCAGCTCTTCTGGTTTCCTTTCTACCACATCCTGTTCCCTCTAAGCTCCCTGCTAAGTAGGAGTGGATCCGGGTGGGAGAAATAATCATTTATTGAGCATCCACTGTATGCCAGGAACTGAGCCAGGGCCTTTACATAACATGATTGCATTTTATCCCCATTTTACAGATAGGGAAAAAAATGGAGACCCAGACCCAAGCAGTCATAAGGTAGGGATTCAAACCACTGTCCATGTATAGAGAGTTCAATGTTTTTTCCAGCCTCACAGGATGTCTGGGCAAGCGTCCTGCCCTTCCACACACTTGCCTTGTTCTCCATATGCTGTGCAACAGCTCTTGCCTTGAGCTTGCAGTCGGGGGGAGCAAGCAAATCAGTGTTCCGGGAGCAACTAGAAAATGATAACACTGAGTTGGGTGGGTCTCCGAGGGCTTCACGGACCCTTCCTGACCTGACTGGGAAGGTGACCCCCTCACTGCATATTGGGTGGCATGTTGGGTAATCTTGTCAGACTCCCTGGTCCGTGAATGAATTAATTGAACCCGGTACATCCTTGAACATGCTTCTGAATCCTGAAAGCTTCAAAATCTCCATGAGATATTCTTAGGGATAATTAGCTGAATGCAATTGCCTTAGTAACCAAGTTTATAACCAGGCCCCGTGGAGAGGCACAGCTCTTGAACTGGATGAATCAATGTCAACCATGCTGATGTTTGTTCTTTGCAGGATTAAAGGAAAACGAACAATCCCCAAGTGTGGCTTGACTGGATGCTCTTTCTCTCCCAGATAATAAAGAGAGAGGAGAGTGATTGGAGTCACAGCATGGGGTTTTAGCTGGATCTAAGGCAGAACTACCTTACTAGGCCGCGCGTACATTTATAGAATGTCTCCGTGCCTTACGCCGAAACGTGGGTCTCTAACTGCTATGTCCTGGCTCTACCGTGGGTTGACCCTGGGACCTCCCTGCACGCAGCCTTGATTTTACTGGCCAGTGAGAGGGATAACAATACTGCCTACCTATATGAGTTTTGGGGCTCTACCATTGCAAAATACCGCAGACTGCGATGGCTTATAAAAGAGAAATTTACTTCCTCACAATTCTGGAGGCTGGAAATCTGAGATCAAGGTGTCAGCAGGGTTGGTTGTCCTGAAGCCTCTCTCCGTGTAGCTGGTCACTTTCTCCCCGTGTCCGCATATGCTTGTTCCTCTCTACGTGTCTGAGTCTTAACTTCCTCTTCTGATAAAGACACCAGTTAAATTGGATGAGGACCCGCCCCAATGACCTCATTTTACCTTGTTTACTTCTTTACAGACCCCATCTCCAAATACAGTCACATTCTGAGTCCTGGGGGTTAGGACTTCAATGCGACTGGATCATGCCCCCCCTCTAACAATGCCACATCCTAATCCCCCAAAAGCTTGTGAATGTGATAGCTTTATACAGCAAAAGGGACTTGCATGTGTGATTAAGGATCACGAGATGGGGAAATTATCCTGGATCATCTAGGTGGGTCCAGTATGACCACAGGTGTCCTTTTAAGAAGGACGCAGGACGGTCGGAGTCAGGAGTAGGAGATGTGCCGACAGAAATGGGAGGTTGAGGGCGGGCAAGGAAGGGCCGCCAGTCGAGGAACGGGAGTACCTCTAGAAGATGAAAGGGAGGGAAACAGACTCCCGCCTACAGCGTCCAGGGAATACACCTTATTGACACTTGATTTTAGCCTCTGAAGACTTATTTTTGGACCTCTGGCTTCTAGAACTGTATGAGAAAAAAAAAATCTGTTTTGTTTTAGGTCACTAGGTTTGCGGTAACTTGTTACAGCAGCCCCAGGAAGCAAATGCAGGTTTATGAGGATAAATGAAGCAGCACATGCTAAGTGCCTGGAAACCTCAGGATGAGTGGTGGAGTGATGCCAGGCTGCGCCGTCAGGCTGGGACACAGGGACGCAGGGAGGGGCCGTGGGCCAAGGCGACACTACGTCCCACAAACCAGATGGCTAAAACAATATGAATTTATTCTCCTGTGGTTTGGAAGTCCAAAACCAAGCTGTTGACATACTTGTTTCTTCTCAGGGTTCTGAGGGAGAACCCATCCCATACCTCTGTCCTGGCGCCTGGCAGTTCTGGGAGACCTTGGCTTGTGCATGCTCCACTCCGGGCTTCACCTCTGTCTTCACCCGACCTTTTCTGTTCACCTCCATGTCTTTTCCTCTCCTGATAAGGACACCAGTTGTTGGATTTAGGACTCACCTAAACCAGTACTTCATCTTCATTACTTCTGCAAAGACACTATTTGTAAATGGCATCCATTCACAGGTGCCAGGTAGACACGAATTTGGGGGACACTATTTGATCCACTGCAGTATTCCAGGAGGAGGTTGCAGTTGAACCGTGTCCTAGAACCTGCAGCTCCGGGGGCGGGTGGTTGTGGGGAGGGCACGTCACTGAGAGCCGGGGCGGGGGGAAAGTCGGAGGACACAGGGCACCATGCATGGTCTGCTCTGCTGGGCTGCAGCATGCAGGGGACAGGCTGACTGGCCAGCTCAGAAAGAGCCTTATGGGCCCTCGCTTCTGGCCTCTGGCCTCAGCTAGGGCTTTCTAAACACGTGTCCACGGATGGTCCTGGGCCTGTGACCACCGCACCCCGCTCTGCATTGTGTCCTTACGACTCTTCTAGGTGAGAAAGGCTCCTGTTCCCCTCTTGTTGTACCACCGGGACAAAAGGGTCCTTGGCTGTTTTCTGTAATGCCACCAGCTGATGGGCTTACAAGTTGACAACCACATCTCTAGTGTTCACTTTTATTTTTGAGATGATGCTAGAACTGCCCAGTGGTGCTGTAGGTACCAGAGGGCCATTAAAGGGATTTATGTAAGAAGGGACAGAGTCAGATTTATGCTTTGTAAAGCCATTCGGGTCCTATTAAAAAAGAAATACAACCTTGCGTGTGGGTGTTTTGTAATAAAGAAACGTATCCTGAAATACGAATAATGTAATCGTATTTATTGAATCAGATACTTATTATGTATATGCTGCTGTGATGACTGCCTATTTGAGATTCCAGGGACTCACACATTTTTTTTTCTTGAGATTTTTTTTCCCTCCCAGCCAGAGAACACTGATCTAGAGGCCAGGCCCCATGTGAATTGAGTCTGGTCTGCCGACATGTGAACTCTGACCTGTGAATAGTTCTTTGTTCATCAGTAAGATGGGAGCAGTATCAGAACTCAGTGAGGTGACGTAGGAAGCGCTGCCCTCGTACCTGATGGAGAGGAACCACAGTCTGTGTTAAATCCATGTAAAGTGCAAGAAATTGCCCCAGCACATGATGAGCAGTCAATACAGGTTATCTGTTAATGTGACTGTTGTTAACAGTAGTGCATTATTTTTGGGGCTGCTGTTTGTCCATGGTCCTTGCCTTCCACAGGAAGCAGGAGACACACAGGAGAAAAGTAATATTTGAGTAGCAACAATGCATACTTCCATCATTTTTTTCCCTATTTCTAAAACAGTCCATGCCAATACAGTGAGATCCAAAGTGTGAGAACCAAAGTCCTCAGCTTCCTGTCCCACGTCAGCTTGCTTCTGGATGAGTGAAAGGTCCTGTTCAAGCTGGTGTGACGGAGGTCAGCAACCAGGGTGACCCCCACCAGTCCACGCAGAGCCTCACAGATGCCTCTGTGCGCTCCCCCGGGGCCCATTGTGTTAGCCTGGCCTCACACTGAAGTGTCTGCGCCTCCTCTGGTAACAATAAACATGGCCCGCCCTGGGCCTGGCCCTGTGCTGTTCGCTCCCCTAAACCCTCACTGTGGTCAAGCAGGGTCACTGGCATTCAGACAGACCAGAGGGGAAACCCAAGAGCTCTCTCTGAGGTCTAACCACCTAAAGTCGGCTTCTTCATCAAATAATGCCCTTCACAGGTGGCCCCAACCCAGCCCTATAAACTCATCTCCCTTGACCACAGCCTCTGCCGATTGCTCCAGCAAGGCCTGTCTTCCCTCTGCCCAGAGCTGCCCTGGTGCCCTCCGTGCTATTCCTTGGTGAACAGTGGGGAGCCACAGAAATTTCTGGATCAGACGACTGGCTCACTGAATGTATGTATTAAAACACACTAGGGCGCCTGGGTGGCTCTGTCGGTGAAGTGTCTGCCTTCGACTCAGGTCATGATCTCAGGGTCCTGGGATGGAGCCCCATGACAGGCTCCCTTGCTCAGCGGGGAGTCTGCTCCTCCCCCTCCCTCTGACCCTCCTCATGCCTCTTTCAAATAAAAAAAATTAAATTAAAACACAATAAAGGTAGGTTTCTGTAACAGGATGTACATGAGGTGCTTTAACACCATGACTGAATAAACATGACCGAAGCCAACAAAGCCTCGCCACAACCACATGCGGTGTGCATCATCCAACTAGGAGTGAGGAAGCCGAGCCCCTGTCGGGTGGTGTGCCAAGACCACGGGGCCAGCAAGAGGCAGGCTCAGGACTCCTCTTTGCCCACCTCCACCTGCTACCTCCCACTCGCCAACTGCGCATCCCTTCCTCGGGTGGTAAGATAGCCACGGCTTTCATTTCACAAATGTGGCTCTTCTCCACGTTTTGTCTTTATTGCTACGTAAGATTGGTGACGGAGGATACTCCGAGGCGCCTGCAAAGGGACACTTGCAGAAATGTCCTCACCGCCCTCCCTTGCAGTTGAGATCAGAGCCACTTCTGTGCTGTTTTTTTTTTTTTTAAATAGCCCAGCTGACATTTTATGCTTTGTTTTATTTGGGGGCTGGAGAATAATTCAAGAGCAAGAACCGGGTTTTATAGCCTCGCCTGCATACTTTCCATCAAAGTGCCAGTTTGCCCGGCTCTGAAATTATGGGCCTGTCCTCAGAAAACATCGTCACAGCCTTCCATCCACGCAGAGCTCCTAATGCGCCTTCTGAACGCAGAAGCCCATTTGGAACAGGATGACGCGCTAGTGCTGAGATACCATCAATGAGAAAAATAGAGCTGGAGGGAATGGCCCTGAAACCCGCGACCCTGTGGCTCTGATAAGATCCTCTGCCCATAAAATGCTATTCTTATTAAATCCCAAGTGACTCAAACTCTCTGGCTCCTCTGTGCGGCTTTGCTGGAGTCAGCCTGGTGAGTCTTCTATGAAAGAGATCCTTTTTTTTTTTTTTTAAAAAAAAAAAAGGATGTATTTATTTATTTATTTATTTATTTATTTATTTATTTATTTATTTATTTATTTATGAGAGAGAAGGGGAAGTCCCCAGAGCGTGTGCACGTGAGGTTGGGGGAGCTGCAGAGAAAGAGGGAGAGCAAGACTCCCCACTGAGCCCAGAGCCCTGTGTGACCCTGAGATCATGACCTGAGCCAAAATCAAGAGTCAGCCAGGGGACACCTGGGTGGTTCAGCCATTGAGCATCTACCTTTGGCCCAGGGTGTGATCCTGGAGATCCTGGATCGAGTCCCACATGGGGTTCCCTGCATGGAGCCTGCTTCTCCCTCTGCCTGTGTCTCTGCCTCTGTGTGTGTGTGTGTGTGTGTGTGTGTCTCATGAATAAATAAATAAAATCTTAAAAAAAAAAAAGTCAGCCAGGTGCCTCAAAGGACATCTAATTCACTTTCCCAAAAGCACCTTTCCTGAGTGCTCCCCAGTTCCATTTCAACAGCAGGATGGTGACCTGTCCTTTCTGCGCTTCTTCAGCGTGGGAGCCGTGCCGGCAATACCTTGTTGTATTTTCCCTGCAAGAGTCAGAGAGGGGTTGTTTGCATTTTCCAGAGGAGGGAATGAGGCTCAAATTGCCTGAGATCATACAGCTAGCGTAGCACTTTTTCTATTGCTGCATAACAAATAGCCGCCAGCATAGCAGGTTACACCAACCCATGTTCACCCGCTCGCCTTCCATTGGTCAGAATAGGCACGGCTCTGCTGGCTGCTCAGCTCAGGATGCCACAGAGCTGCAGTCCAGGTGCCCAGGGGCTGCACCCGTTTTTGGGCCTCTCCCAAGCTCCCATGGCTGTGGGCAGAACGCAGTCCCTGGTGGCAGCAGGCCCCAGCTGCCCGTTTACTTGCTGGCTCTCAGCTGCTAGAGGCACCTGCCGCCCCTGTAGGCCGCTCACCCATGACAGTCCCCGTCTTCAAAGCCAGCAGGGGAGGATCCCTCACTCCAGCCTGCAAAGACTGGTATGATGTAATCTTGCGGGGGAGATTTGTCCCCTTCCCTAGGCTGGAAGCATCACAGGTCAAATGACCCGCCCTCGCCAGAGTCTGCTGCTTCATTTGCAAAGTGAGTACTGCTGGGTTGTCTGTGACTGACTTGCCATCCAGGTGCAGGCCTGTGGGGTACCCAGGCTGCCACTTGAGATTGGCCAGCTTCCTCCATCAGCTCCCCTCCTGCGCTGCCGCCTGTGTTAGCTACCTGTGGCCGTTGCAGCAAATCACCACGAAATCTGTGGTGTAGGATGACACAAATTTATTGTCACACTTCTGGCCGGAAGATTGAAAGTAAAATGTCAGCCAGGCCATGCTTCTCCAAAAGCTCCAGGGAGAATCCTTTCCTGCTTCTTGCAGCTTCTGGTGCCTCCGAGCGCTCCTGGGCTTATGCCCACATCTCTCCAGTGGCTGCCTCTGTCTTCCCTAGCTCTTCTTCTGTCCTTCATGTCCGTGTGTCCAACTCCCCCTCCTCTCCCTTATGAAGACAGAAGCCATTGGATTGAGGACCCACCCTAAACCCAAGATGCTTTCATCTTGAGATCCTTAATTCCATCTGCAAGACTCTGTTTCCAAATAAAGTCACATTCTCAAGTCCCAGGTAGACATGAAATCTTGGTGGGGGGGACTGTTCACTCCCACTCCACCCGGCCACCTCGCCTCAGGTCTGCCCCCAACCTCAGATTGGCTCTGACACCCTGATCCCTGCTGTCCCAGTGCCTTGGTCCCTTTGTTCCCCAGCAGCCCCCTCCTGTGGTGCTCACCCCTGCACTGCAGCATCTGTGCCACTCCAGCACAAGGCACCCGGCCTCCACAGCTCCCATGGATTCTGAGCTTCCACAGTGGAGGGACGAGGAGGGGCTGTGTCCGGAGCCTCTGCAGTCTCAGCTCTCTGGGCCCTTCGCAAAGTGTTGGTGGAAAGAAAAGGAAGAGGAGGAGGAGAGACGGAGGGAAGGAAGGAGAAAGGGAGAGGGGACAGTGAGGGAAGAGAGGGAAGTAGAAAAGGAGGCAGGTGTAAAGCCCCCAAGAGGGCACCTTTAGCATCAGAGGAGGCTGTGGCTTCCCACCGTGGTCCTTGCAAACATTTTGGGGTTCATGCTTCCTGGGCCATGGCCACCTCGTCCCTGCTCCTCACGCCCCAAACAAGGTCATGCCAAGCCTTACAGGATTGCTATAAAATAAAATAAGATGAAATCAGAGAAAGAGAGAGACAGAAAAACCATAAGAGACTCTTAATCACAGTAAGCAAACTGAGGGTTGCTGGAGAGGAGGGGAGTGGGGGGACGGGGTAACTGGGTGATGGGCAATAAGAAGGACACGAGATGGAATGAGCACTGGGCGTTGTATGCAACTAATCAATCACTGACCTCTACCTCTGAAGCTAATGCTACACTATATGTTAATTAGTTGAATTTAAATTAAATTAAATTAAATTAAATTAAATTAAATTAAAAAAACAAAAACATTTGCTGCTATGTCTCCATACATGATGAGTACTTATTTCCCCTTTTCTTGAGAGCCCTCTGGGGAAGCTCCCGGCACAGGGCCAAGTACTTGCTGGTTTGATGCTCTAACCTTTGACTCTGGGTCTTCTGCCCTTTGTTTTAATTTTGTAAGTTCTCCAACTCATTTCCCCCATGGGGACTCAGAAATCATCTTTATTCACTGTGGATGTTTTGTGAACTCAGCAGCAGTAAGGTGGGGGGCGGGGCATTTGCTTAACGCTCCTCAATATTCATGGCTTGAAAATTCACCATGAAAATAAAAATTTAAATATACAGGTTGAGTGTTTCTTTCATCCCCAAAGCCATAGACCTTGCATCACATGATTACAAATAACTGCAGTGCATTTCAGGTAGAATTACTATTTGATAAACTCAGGAGCAAATGTTTTTTATTTTGAGGCAAGCTGTCATTAGTCTCAGAAGATTGAATATTTATTATAAATGAGTGCATGGGGTTTGCATTTCTCAAGTCTGTGATTTTAATACAGAGCTTAGGAAAGTGTATACAAGTTAATGATAAGTAAATCAGGGCCGAAGGTATCAGTTGAGTTTTGGGTTTTGTTTTTTTTTTTTTGTTTGTTTTGTTTTTTTACATTCATTCTTCCATCCTCTCTCAACCATATTTCCTCTCTCTCCCTAACCAGATTTCATCCAGGCTCTTCTGAGTGCTTTTGCAATGAGGCCTCAACTTCTGGGCTTTGCTGTTCATCCCTGCATTGTTCCATCTTAGTGAGGACCTGTGATGTCAGTTTAGCCAGAACCCCTCTCCACCCTGTCCCGGGTCAGGTCCTCATCCCCCAGGCAACATCAGGAGCCCCAGCCTGCCTTCAGCAAGAATTCTATGCGGGGTGGGATGCCTGGGTGGCTCAGCAGTTGAGTGTCTGCCTTCGGCCCAGGGTGTGATCAAGTCCCACATCGGGCTCCCTGCATGGAGCCTGCTTTCTCCCTCTGCCTGTGTCTCTGCCTCTCTCTGTGTCTCTCATGAATAAATAAGTAAGAATTAAAAAAAAAGAAGAAAGAAAGAAAGAAAGAAAGAAAGAAAGAAAGAAAGAAGAAAGAAAGAAAGAATCCTCTGGGGTGCCTTTAGCCAGAGCTCCCTCTCTACTGAATATTTCCAGTTAGTAACATTGCATCCACGACCCCCACCTGCTCCTGGACTGTACATTCCCCCTTGTCCATGCTGTGCTCAGAATTGCGGACAATTTTCTCCTTCTGAAATTGTCCTGAGTACCGTCTGTTCCTACACTTTGACTGCTGTCCCACTCTGATTTTTCCCTGACAGCATCTACTAGTGACAGGCATCGTGCTAGGTATGTGTTGCAGAAATGAAGAAAGCGAACCTCTGCCTTGAATGAGCACAACTTGGAGCTGGAAGCCTTTTGCTCTAATGTTGATGTAGAGCAGAACTTTCCAGAAAGTCCCCAGCTCCTACCCTAAGAAGGGATCAGCAAACATTCTGCCCAAAGGACCAGATAATATTTTAGACTTGGAGAGCCACGTTAGTCTCTGCTGTACATCCTTCTGTTTTTGCTTTTTATGTGTGTCTTGTTTTGTTTTTCTAACTCCTTAAAGATGTAAAAGCTCTTGGCTCACAGATCATACAAAAACTGACCGAGGGCTGAGTGCGACTGATCTCTGACCTGGACAAGTTGCCAACCCTCCCTGAGCCTCCTCCTATGTTTTTAGAGCAGAGAGTGTAACCCCTGGGAGGCTGACTTAGCAACGTAGGGAGGGCGGCATTACATCAGGGGAAAGGGGACACGTCTATACCTGCTGGCAGAGACCAGGTGCTCAATGAACATACACACCCCTAAACGTCTCAAAATCAGAAATTGTCAAGAATATTCAGGAGGAAAGTATTCACACAGTCTACTTGCAGTTCTGGGAAACAAGAAAGAAGCAAGAACATAGGCACTGTGTTATCATAACTACTCCTCTGCTCCCTGGGTGAGCTTCATGCCAAGGGAGAGACGGGCACTCTGGATGTTGTCCAGCATTTATCCCCAAGCATCATATTTGTCTTGTGCTCATCAATAGGAATCACATTGTCAGCCTATTTGTTTTCTCTTACAGAGACATCAAGCCAGACAACATATTGCTGGATGAACACGGTAAGCCTGTTATACATGCTTTCCAGAGACTGTTTCAGTGGGAAGTTTGAGGTTCTGCAGAACTGGGGTCCTGAGGAGTTGGACTTGAGGGGTGACTAGAACTTGTTTTGTGTAATTCTGGTGGATGTGTATCTGTGTGATTTCTGGTCTGTGTCCCGCACAGTGAGTCAAGTCCAATATATTTGAAGGTTTCATGGCTAAAGGCATAACTGCTTGCATCCTGGTGTGAGGATGACAGGGCAGAGGCAGGAATGAAAGGAAGGGCTGGACACCTCCCCACCCTGTAGACCCTTGGCTTCAAAAAAGTCACTTATCTCTCTGAACCTCACTTCTATGTCATCTTCTATGAAACATAAAATGGTGTCTACCTTCCAGATAATCATGGGGATCAAATGGCATTGTGTATGCCTAGCAAGCCAAAAAGCAGTAATCCACTAAGCCTTCCCTATTCCTGGCTTCTCAAGCCTTCATGTGCATACAGACCCAGATTCAGTAGATCTGAGGTGAAGCCTAGATTCTGCATCTCTAATAGCTCCCAGGTGAAGCCAACACTGCTGGTCAATGGACCACACCTTGAGAAGCCAGGCACTATGTCCAACTTTGGTCTCATTGAAATCCCTTGGGGGACTTGGTAAGAATTAAAGGCCATTCCCTGCCTTGTTTCAGCAAGCTCCAGACTCTGTGTTTTGGCTTGCCCCAAGGGATGTGATGCCCATCACAGTCAGGACCATAGGTCTAGGTCATGGCCCAACAACACATAGCTTGGCTGACCTGACAGTCTAGAGCAGCTTTGCAGGTAACCATCACTTGAACCATCATTCAAGCAGCCTTGAATGCTAAATTCACTGGCATTGCTTTGGGGACCTCATCCACCAAGGGCTTTCTGGAGGATGGGATGGAGTGAGCAGCTGGGGAGTTTCCTGAAGTGCTGCTGCATCATGCAGGGATGAGTCTGCAGGGATGAGTCTTCTACAAGGCTCTTCTGAACCGCCCCCACCTCTAGCAGCTGCAGCCTAGGGTTCCTTCTAGAAGTCCTTCTAGGATCCCGTATGTGTCACCAGTGTGTGTCGGGGAATCCTATCTATTGTGTGAGTTCCTTGGTCTCAGGGGTGGAGTGGGAGTGGTGGAATCCTGGCTGGAATCTCATGCTAGAAGCTGAAACCAGCTTGGATGCTTTAGGGCAGTGTGTTGAAATTCCTGTACCCCCAGAATGGAAGGCCAGTGATGACCTCAGGTTGCCAAGGAACCTGGGTAGAGCTGATCAGCAAATCAGCTGATCCCCAGGTAGCATAGACAAGTCAGAATCTCCAGATGTGGAGCTCAGCTGACACCCCCCCCCCAACTATCCGTGTGTCTTCAAGCCAGTCTCTCCCCTTCTCTGAGTTTTTGCTTTCCCAGCAGTAACAGAAGCAGTGTGCCCCTGCAGGCATGGTGAAGGTGAAAGACAAGACTGTGAAGGTCAGCCACCAGCATGACATCAGGACATAGATGGTGTTCGGGCAGGCTTCTATTACTCACCCTCTCTCTGTCCCTTCTCTGCTCAGGTCAGAGTGGCTGCATCACAGTAGCAGGTGAGGTGGCCGTGAGAAGGGGCACAGGCCTGTTATGCAGGACACATGGCAGGGCTGTCCCAGAAGGCAGGGGTCTGCCCCAACAAATGATAGAGACCTTTGGGCAAAGACCTTCCAGGGCCCTGGATATCTTCCAGAAGCAAAATTAAGGTGGGAACATAGCTCAATAGGAATAATTCAGCCATTTCATCTATGAGGAAATGAGCCCCAGGCCTGTGTCGGCTCCCTGGTTCATGACCAATCCTGCCAGCCCCTGGCCTCTGGGCTCCTGGAACCACTGCACACCAGGACAAGGGCAGGTATCCTCCCCTGTGTTTCCTCATTCCTGACCTCTGGATCTCTATCCATCCCTTCCCTACTCTCCTTCTACACTCATTCTCACCTCTCTACTCACCCCTTTTCCACTTTCCTTCCAGACATCCCCCTACCTCTCTGAGTGCCCCATCTTCTGCCCCTCCCCATTGGCTTTCACGGTGTCTCATCCCTGCCTCTGGCTTCACAACATCCCACACACTCACCAAGGCCCTGTGGACACCCCTTCCTCACTCTTCTTTAAGCTTCTATTTCATGGGACTGCCTCTTCTCAGTGTTGGGACACAGCGCTGAAACATTATTTTATACTAAAGAGTGAGTGACTTGTTCCCCCTCTCCTCAACTTTAACATTCATTGAGTGCCTTTTCAGGCAATGAAGAAGGGATATTTAGGAGCAAGGAATTCTTCATAGAACACACAAAAGTTCTCCCCGAGAGCCTGTGACCATGGTCCTCCTTTTCCTGTTTTATATCAGGAGCCACTCATCAGCTTTTTTTTTTTTTAATCATTGTTGCCTTTTTTTTTTTTTTACCTCCAGTTCTATTGAGATGTGATTAGCAAATAAAAATTGTATACACTAGGTTGCACAAAGTGATTTTTAGAAGGGTACACTATGACTTAATGTATATATGTATACATTTTGAAGTGATTGCCTCAATCACATTAATTAGCTATCCATCAGCTCACATTGTTAACCTTTTCATGTCGTGTATGCTGAAATCACTTGAGATTTACCTCCTTAGCAAATTTCAAAAGTACAATACAGTATTAGTAACCGTAGTCTCCATGACGAGCACTAGATCCCCTTAACCTTTCCGTTAATTGCGTTACAAAAAAGTTTACAAAACAGATGCTATGTGTTGCTATTTAAGGAGTTTGATCATGGCTTTCATTGACTCCTTTTTCTGAGATCAAGTTGGTTGGCTGTGTTTACAATGAAATAGGAACATAATTAAATAGAAGCATTAATATTTTAGTAATAACATTCAAGTTCTTCTGGTTACACAAAACCCAAGGCTTTCGTACAAGCTTTTCTGCTCCACCAGCATCTGCTGTCCTTTCTGATCCTTCACACGGGCTTTTATCTTCTCCCACAGGCACTGTGATTTTGTTCTGAGATTTGGGGTCTCTTGGCCGGCAGCAAAAGCAGAGCAAGGGTAAATGAAGTTGAAGGAAGAAAGAGCATCTTATGGAAGTGTGGAAAGAAGGGTTGTGTATGTTAGGGCTGAGGGCACACAGCTCAAGGGCATGGGGATTAAAGCTGCAAAGGGAAGGGGAAAGGTTGCATCCTTTTCTATTGGGACAGTAAGGCTCCAAATAACCACATGCCTTTACTGTGTAAGCAGGGAGCATCTAGTAAGCTCACAAGTCTGTGGGGTTAAGCTCTTGTAGGCAGAGCTTGCTCCTAAGACTGAGGTCGGGTGGGATCAGCCAGGCAGCTCTGGTGATGTAAGCTGTCCTCACATCTGAGGGTTGCCTGCTTCCAGCAGGTAGACCCTGACCTTGGCTGGACAATGCAGCCCTGATTCTCATCGCTCCCCCTCTGGCAGGCCAGCCCCACATGGAAACAGGAGCATGGAAAACCCAACCCTTCAAGTCTGTACCTGTGTCACATTAACTCCCATCCCAGTGGGCAAAGCAAGTCATGAGCCAACCTAGAGCAGGGGGTGGAGGACCACACGGCACACGGCTAGATGGCTGAGACAGAGCGGGGTTGTGGCAGTTAACACCACCATCTGGAAGAGGCAGGTGGAAACAGAAGCGCTGCCTGCACAGGACAGCCCGGGGGTCCTTTCCATCTGGGGCGCTCCGCTTCTCCAAAGAGGAGCAAAGAGTCAGGAAGAGAGTCAGAAAAACCAACATTTCTGCCCTGGGTGTACCTGAGGGCCCTCATTCAAAGTTCACTGATGCTGTAGCCCTTGATCTGTGAATTCAGGAAAGCGATCCCTTCATTTCTGCAGACCTGCCACAGGCCACCCATTGTGCCAGGTGACCCAAAGGACAGGGCTGACGGTGGCTGTATGGTGGCTGTCCTCCTATCACCTGGGAACCATAAAAAGTGCCAAGCAGAGCCCCACCCACAGAAGTGACTCATCTTGCAGGCGAGAGTGCTGAGAGGGGAGGGGATTTTTAAGGTCCCTGGTGGTTCTAAGGTATAGCCCAGGATGAGGGAGGGACAGAAAACAAACCCCCAGGGTCAGTGCTGGGACAGGGCAGGGACGAGGTTGAGCGATAGCAAAAGGATTGGGCAAGGGCTTCACTGGGTCCTGCAGCGTGAGGGGTGTCAACAGAGCATTGGGGGCACGTGAGAACACCCCACTGCAGGAGGCCACGAAGACCCCCGTACAGTTTAGGCTTTCCACAGCTGGCTGTGAAGTGTGTACCTCTCATGGGCTTCAGAGACCTGACGTGCACCTTTAGTGACACAGGTAACACAGCAGCCACCCCCAGCAGAGTGAATTTCTCATTGTCTCGACCATTGTCTTTTTTCCCTGAATTCTGATGCCTGACTTCTTCACATCAGGGCCACTGTCTACCTGCCTCAGTCACCCCAAGGCCAGGCACCAGACAGCTGGGGACAGCCCCCTGTGCCTCAGAACCCCTAAGATTATTCAGATCAGCCAGTCCTGAACCTGCTTGCCCTGCCTCACCCATTCCTTTCCACAGAAACCACCAGAAAGGCTCCTGCCCAGGTTTTGCCTTCTTCCTTGTGGCAGATCCCGCACTTTCCCACATGGCCCCCGTCCTCTTGGGAATGATGAGGAACAAGCTATCTTTTCAATGGCAATTGTCTCCTGATCCGTTGGCCTCACTCTACCTCGAATTTCCTATTAATTGATGTAGTTTAGAGCACTCATTAGCTGGACTTTTTTCAAAGAATCAATCCTCTGTTGCAAACATATTGGTTGATAAGTGTGATGAGCACCCCCCAAAACGGCCCCAGCCAGCAGCATCGACACTCCCTTCCCCCTTGTCGAAACATTTTATAGGCTGTTTCCACCATGCCTGGGGGAAGAGACACCAAGGCATTAAGAGAGTGGGCATGTGTTGTTTCTGATGCCTCTGATCCAGGGATTGGAGTGGCTGAGATGGAAGTAGGGTGGGGGGTAGGTGCTCAGGCACCTTGGAGAGCAGGGCTGCTTCTAAGTCGGAGGAACTGTTGGCAGTGTCATTATTTAGATGGGGTTCCAAGAGTTAAGGACAGAGTGCAGGAGTGAGGTTTAAATTCTGGGTGTCCTTGGGAAGGTTGTAATGTGGTTCTTTTCAGGAGGCTGCAGGGAAGAGAAGTTTCTGCTGCAGCACGATGCAGGGGTGAAGGGGTTCTTAAGACCCTAATGACCCAACGCTGGAGTCCCTCGTAGCCCCCCCCAAAAAATAACCTCTGTCTTAGTTTCCTAGGGCTACTGTACAAAGTCCCACAGGTTCTGCCCTCAAACAGCAAAAATGTATTGTCTCATTGTGCTGGAGGCTGGAAGTCTGAGGTTAAGGTGTAGTGGTGGGGGATGCTTGGGGGGGGGGGCAGAGCCACACCCCCTCGGAGGTGCCAGGGACTCGCCTGTTCCAGGTCTCTCTGCTAGCTTCTGGCCATCCCTCAGCTGGGACAACATAATTCCAGGCTTCATATGGTGTTTCCCTGGGTGCATGTCTGTGTCTAAATGTCCCCTTTACATAAGAACACCGGTCTTACTGGATTAGGGGCCCCACCCACCTAGGTTGAGCTCATCTTCAACAATTACATCTGCAGTGACCCTACCCATATGAAGTCACACTCTGAGGTCATGGGAATTAGGACTTCAACATATGAAGCGGAGGGGACATAGTTCAACCCATCACAGCCCCATTTTCTACATATAGGATTTTAACAAAAAATAAAACAAAGAGATGGCAGGTTGAGGCCAACATATCACCTTTGTTCCTGATAAAAGGTTGCATTTGGATGAGTCGAAAGGGGTTTCCTACTCCAAGACCCCAGAGAGAGGAAGATTCACCTCCCACATCCATGCCCAAGCTGTGTAAGTGAATACTCATATATGACCAAGAGCTTGGAAGGCCAGATGAGAGGTCCCACACCTGCCCAGACAAAGCTAAACTGTGTAAGGCTAGTCTGCTCATCCCAAAATGACCCTTCACACCATCTCTCCACCTCTCTTGAAGGCAGGGGGAGGTGATGGTCAGTGAGGAGTAGAGAAGGGCTAAGAATCTACTGAGGTAAAATCGTTCCTTATGAAATTGTGACTTTCTGGGTCTCTGCTGACACTGAGTCCAAATTCCTGTTCTGCTAAAAATGATCATCTTAATAACTCTCTGTTTCCAGAGCAGTGTTTGATACCAGGCTGGAAGCCAATGTGGCCTGGCCCGTGGCTTCAGGGTGCACATTTGTATGGAGGGGAGGCTTATATCCTAGAATGACTGGGAGGGTGACCTGTGGGCCATGCAGTGACCTGGCCATCCCCTGACCTGGAGTGGAGGCAGCTCCATCACTGGGAAGCTGCACATCCCTTGTGCATGTACCCATCTGGGCTACAGTGCCCTCAAGAGAAAGCCACTTGATGAAGGGAGGTGGTGGGTCAAACTTGCCTGAAGCTTGGATTCTGGCTCAAGGATCTTGAGTTGGACACTCACTTCCTAGCTGCTCACATGGGTGATGTGGCCACCTTAACAAATGTCCTGCCTCTGCAGAGACCCCTATCTACCCAGCTTGTTCCTCCTTTGGCTCTGTTCCAAACAGACTCTGCTTTCCTTCTACCTTGCAAACCTCTCCTGAGTTCATCTTGTTGGCAAAGCATAAATCTCATTGAGACCCCTAGCTGCAAGAGAGTCAGGAAATGTCATATCCCCCCTCTCTGGCCCTTGTGATACAGGAAGTAGCAAGGAAAAGAGTGGAATGTGGTGAACGTAGCACAGTGTATAAGCTTATTGAACCACTATGTTGCATACTTGAAACTAATACAACGTTGTGTTAACTATAGGAAGGAAGGGAGGAAGATAGAGAGTAAGAGATCGAAAGAGAAGAAAGAGAGGAAGGAAAGAAAGGCAGGAAAGAAGGAAGGAGGGAGGGCGGGAGAGAGAAAGAGAGAGAGTCAGGATGCTAAGTGTAAGAGATGGTCTCCAGCCTGGTCCTACAGAGCAGGTCACTGCTGGGAAAGTGCTATGAAAACCTCTCTGCAAATAGTATTCATTGTGATTAATTCATGCAATTGCATAAAATTACATGCTCAACACAGTGTGGAAGGAGAATGTATTGGCAGATGGCTGTGGCCACCCTGCAAGAGCTAACCCAGAAACCTGGTTGGCGGAGAGAAATCAGGGAGAAACAGAACTGTTGAGAACTGCTCCCACAGAAGCCTTGTCGAGGTGGATTCCCTGGGGGAATCAGATGAGCCAAGCTGCAAATGCCAGGGAGTGCTTTATGAAATCTCGATCAACCCCTGGGGGAGACAGAAACTGGTGGGGGGTGAGAGGGGGAGCTCCCAGGAGTGTCACCATTCTTGTCCCGACCATTGTTTCCCACCGTTCACTGCACATCGGGGGACCTGGAGCCCAAAGATGATTTCTGGCCCTGGATCGTGCCCCGTGACCAAGACACGGGAGGAGGCCAATTCACATGGAACAGAAGCAAACCAAAGGGCCATTTCTTCGGCTCGGGCAGACGTGCTCTAACACAGTCAGCCTGGCTGCTACTGCCCATGAAGCCTGAATGAGCTTGTGCCACGGGACTTGCTTTGGTTTCTTTTTCTTTTTCTTTCTTTCTTTTTTCTGTTGTCCTGTGATAAGTTCATTATGACCTCAGTGAAGCTCAGTGATGGGAAGAGTGCCTGGGGAGTGTGATCCCAAGTGGAAGAATAGGGCCAGTGTGACATCACACTGACATCTCAGGAGGATCATAATTACCAGCAGGAGCCCAGAGCCTCCCGTGGGTCTCATCCACCCTGGCTTCTTCCCCGGGGAGGTAGGGGCTTCCAGCTGCTTCTCTTCGGCAGCACCACACTGGCCTCTGCTTAGGCATGCTGGAGTCCCTACAAACACCTAAGTTCATGAGAGCTGTTCCTCCAAATTCAAGTCTGATGAGAGGGAAACAGGCAAGGAATAATGCAGAAGGTGATCACCTGGTGTAGACAGTGCATTCCGCTTGCACTCCCGGTCTAGCTCCACCCCCCACCCCAGCCCTACCACAGCACCCACTCCCAGGAGCTCACAGGGAGGCATGGCAATGTGTCCAAGTGAGGCACCCAGAGGACAGAACCAGAGAGAATTCACTCGGCTCCAATATGCAGCCTGCCATTCTGGGTTGACCGTACCCTCAGAGCAGACCCCATCTTCTCCCAGGTGTAGTTCTCAGCGAGATAAGTGCACCGCCCTGACACATTTGGTGAAGTGCATTTCAGCCCCTTCATTACAGGGGCTGAAAGGGGAGACGAGAAGGCAAGGGGCACAGTGGAAGAGAAATTGATATTTGTGCAATTTAGCTGCAGAGGAAGGAAATGAAAATGCAGCAAAATTCAAGTAGGCTTTGGGTGCTTTCTCCCGGCACGTGTCGGGGAGGTGCAGAGCCAGCCTGCAACGCGGTAGTCCTTAGCGCCGGTAGCACTGAGTAACTGCGTGGTGGTGAGGCAATTGTACTCTCAGGGAGGGGGACTGTGGACAAGTCTTCAGCACCACATAATCCCCACCAACCCCACTCCCGAAGTCCATGACATAGATACCTGGCATTGTGGCTGCAAGCTTCTCCCCTGAAGGATGCAGTCAGGACTTGCTCCATAAATAGTCGCTGAATGAAGAAGTGGCCAAGAGTCCTTGAAAGTCACATGGCTGTCATGTATTTTTATACTCAGAGAATAGCCCCAGTTACGACTCCTGACACTAGCACCCGTCAATACAAAACTCCTGGAGAGGGTGGCTGGTCCCACCATCTGAGGTCAGGCTGAGAAAGCGATACTGCTGTGGTCTTCATAGCCAAGAGTTGACATGGGGTGTCATCAACTCTTGTAAATCTGGTGATGGCTTTTAGCAGCAGGGAATGAAGAATGGTGACAGGATTTGCTTACCATATGTCTTTCATTCAGTCTCTCATTTGGTCAATCAGTCTGTCAACAAACATTTGGATACCTTTCCCAGGCCAGGCAGTTACTAACATACCAGAGACAGATATGAGCAAGGGTAGATTTCCAGCCTTCAGGAGACAGACAAGGTGATAGACACGCTATAGTGGATGCTAGGATGGGAATGACATTGGGGGAGTTGAGGGCCCAGGGGATAGTCCTAAATCAGTCTGTTATGGATAGAATGCTTGTGTCCCCACTTAGATTTCACCTGCCCCATGTAATGATACTTGGAGCTGGGGCCTTTAGGAGGTAACTGGGTTTGGATGAGACCCTGGAATTGGAGCCTCCACAATGAGATTGGTGCCTTTATAAAGGCAGGAAGAGAACAGAGCCTTCTCTCGCTCCACCATATAAGGATACAGCAAGAAACTTGCCATACGAACCAGAAAGAGAGCTGTCACCAAGAATCCACCTGTGCTGGCCCCCTGACCTCAGATTTCTAGCTCCCAGGGCTGTGGGAAATAGATGTTTGATGTTTAAGTCCCCCAGTCTAGTATAGCAACCTGAGCCAACTAGGACACAGTCAGAGATACCCTGCGTAGTGAGCTTCCTGTTGGTGGAAGCATGCAAGTAAAGGGCAGATGCACATCCACCAGTAACATAATTCTGGGGCCAGGTTTTGAAGAATGAGTAGAAGTCTACCAGGCAGAGGAGACAGATGAGCATTCTAAGTACTGTCAAAGACTTGGAAGTGAGATGAGTTTCTGTGCATTCAGGGAAAGGAAAGAAGTGTGGCTGGAGTACAGGATGCATACCAGAGCTGGCTGTGTGATTACTGATTATTGATACCAGTATTAAAACTTGTGCTAGTGGGTCGCACACCACAAACATCTTGAGCTCCTTCTCCTGCTGAGTTTTGAACGTTTCAACTCGCAGAAAGCAAATAGCCTAAACTCAGTGCATGTTTGCAAATTTTGTAGTAAATTTCCATTCTCCTGAGAAGGAACCCACGCAAGACCTTGTATGGCACTAATTTTCACTTTCCCACATCTTTACTCAATTGTTAAAGGAAGCTCACTGGGAAGTTACAACTCATCAATTAGCACGGTTCACGGAAACCAGAGGTGGTACCTCCCTCCTGTCACACCTGCTGTGTGCGACTTCCCAGTGGGGGGCGGCAGCAAGTCTGCTGCAGAGCTCTCCCCTGGAGCCCTCGCCACCCTCCCTGAGGACCGGGAGGGAGCAAGGGCAGGGCTGTCCAGCTCTGTTCTGCAGGGGGCAGCGTGGGGCAGAGGGAACCACTCATCCCAGCATGAGGCTGGAGACCAATAGCAGCTTCCCCACAGATCAGCTGTGACCACGCACAGCCCACTGGTCTTTGCAACTTGAGGTCTCTGTAACAACACAGGTGACCAAACCCTCCTGACAAGAGTACTGCAGGGATGAACATAAGATTTGGCACCAATTCTATACCCGGTATGCGATCCTACATAACAGTGGCTAAAACTAGACAAGGGGCTGCATTTCTTCTCCCTGTTTCTTAGCCTTCCCTCTTTGGCCCTTGGCCCTGTGGCCACTCAGAGCAGTCAAAGTGATATTCAAAAGTGAATCAGATATGTGGCTCCATCTCAAAACCTTCTCACGTGGAGTAAAAGTCCCTCTCCTCTCCCCTGCCCTGGGGGCCTGGCAGGGTCTGCCCCTCCTTTTGCTGACTGAGCTCTTTACCCACTTTCTCTCTCTGGCCTCCTCACCAGCCCCTCCCCCGGCCTCTGTGCTGACAGCAGCTTCTGCTAGCTACAGTCCTCCCTGGTGGTCCAGTGGCTTTCTCCACCACACCCCCCACCATCTCACCACTCCATCCTCTGGTCTTGTTCAGTGTCACCATCTCAGTCCCAGACTGTTGTGTTTAATGCTTACAACTACCCCATAATGTACTTCTTAAATATTAGTTCCACTCTCCAGATGAGGGACCAGAAGCTTACAGAGTGAAATAACCTGTCCAGATCTCATAGTAAGTGGCTGTATCGGCCATGATGCCAGCCAGCAGCGTATGGCAAAAGAGCAAAGAGGAATTCAAACGGTCCCAAACAATAAAGGGTGTTTTTTAGCTTATATAGCAGAAGTCTGGTAGATGCAGCAGCTTCATATAGGGTTTAATCAGGCTCTGGCACCATTTCTCTTCTATGCTTGCAGCTCTAACACTCCACGGAGAGGCTTCTTTGGCTGCCTTTCTTTATGCTACTGATTAGCTTTTACAGTTCTAGGGCTCATATTCCCACATCACACTGGCCAAAGACAGAATGTCTCTTTAGGTATCTCATGAAAAAAAAAAAAAAAAAAACAGAAAAGTCTTCATTTCTTGAACTCTCTGGAAAATTATCTCCTCAATTTTCATTGGCTGCAGTTAGGTTATATGCCTAATCCTGAGTCAGATGACGGAGCAGAGGGATAAGATTAGCTTGACCGGTTCCAGATGGAGCCACATGCCCTGCTCTCAAAGCCAGCTGTACAGGGAAGAGTACTTGCTAAGACAGGAGATATGGGTGACCACAAACAGCATGTGCCCACCAAAGTAGCACAGCCATTCGTTCTTGGGCAGTCCAAATCCCCAGACTATATTCTTAACCACTCTGCCCCAAGCACCCTAACAAGAGAAAGAGAGCCATCATTGTGTACGGATAACATGCTTCTATGCCTAGAAACCCCAAAGGGCTCAATTGAAAATCTATCAAAATTAATTAAGGTGCAAATTAAGAAGCAAATGAACTGCTTTTCAAAGACAAAAAAATAAAATAAAATAAAATAAAGTCCAATCTCTTCTCCATGGATGTTCAGAGGGGCCCAGGCTATGTTGTTCCTCATCTGTGTGGCAAAAACCATTCGGCCAAATCCAAAAAACAGGCAACAGAATGTAAGGAAGATGGAAGGAAGGAGGGAATGAGAATTCTTTTAAAGGAAATATCCTGGTAGTTGCAAATACCAGGCTACCTGGGCATGTGACCACCTACTGCAGGAAGGTCGGAAAGTGAAGCCTTTAGTGAAATAGTCCTGAATCCAGCTACAGATTCTATTGTCCTTTGAGAAGGGAAAATTGGATTTTGAGATATAACATAACACAGCTTTTGCTATGGAAGATTAATGGAGTAGCCAAATAGGAAATAAATAAGCAAAACTCAGTAGCTTTTTATTACACTGGAAACAGCTAGGTAGAAAAAGAAATGGAAAATATTCTCATCTGAAAAAGTGACCAAAACTACGTAATATGCAGGAGTAAATGTACCCAGGAATTTACAAGGCCTAAATGAAGGGAACACTAAACATATTTTGAAGGAATTAAGTAAGATCTGAATGAAAAGCCAGGCATGACCCTGGATAGAAAAATATATATGTCCACACTTCTCAAATGAATGTATAAATTAATATAGTTCCTATCAAAATCTTAATGGAGATATCTCCTAAAACTGGACGCAACTCCTCTCAAAGGATAAACGTCTGAGGGTTACCAAGAAAACATTGGAAGGAAATATCAGAGCAGGTGAATCACTCCTATGGGATATTATGATAGCCTACAAATCTACTGTAATTACACTAATCCAGTCCTGGCCCAGCAGTAAACAATAGGTCAGTGAGACAAGAGAGAATCCATAAGCAAATTTGCATATATGTGGAACTTGATATATAATGAAGGTCGCATTACAGTTTATTGAGAAAGACCAAATTTTTCAATAAATACCATAGAGACAACTGGCTATCCATTTGGAAGAAATAAAATTAGAATGCTATATTATATTACAACAAAAATATATTCTATTTTTGTATATCTATGGTTGGAAGATTTAAATATAAAAGATATATAAGTATTATAAGAAAATATAGAAGGATGTATAAAATCTTGGTGGTAGAATAGGCTTCTGGAAAATTACAAGGAAAATATACTCAAACTATAAAATTAACATATTCTTTTTTTTTTAAGATTTTATTTATTCATTCATGACAGACACACACACACAGAGAAAGGTAGAGACACAGGCAGAGGGAGAAACAGGCTCCACACAGAGAGTCCGACATGGGACTCGATCCCAGGTCTCCAGGATCACACCCCAGGCCGAGGGTGGCACTAAACCGCTGGGCCACTGGGGCTACCCTAAAATTAACGAATTATTATTTAAATTTTTAAAACTTTTGTATGACAAGAGACACTGTATGCAGAGTCCAAAGACAAACAATAAGCTAGAAGAAAAATCTTAGCAGTGCACAGAGCAAAGTGTAAATGTATCTCATAGACAAAGCTCTGATTGAAAATTGATCATGATTCTAGACAGTTCCCCAGAGGCTTGGGACTGATCATGTGGAAAATGTGCAGCCTTATCTGCAGTGAGATATCGGTCTTCACCATGTGATTTGCAAGAAGGGAAGTCAGTGATTACAATGCTAGTAACAGTGCGGAGAAATACACACTCTCGTACCCTGTTTATTTTTTTTCTTTTTTCTTTTTATTTTTTTTTATAAATTTATATTTTATTGGTATTCAATTTGCCAACATATAGAATAACACCCAGTGCTCATCCCGTCGAGTGCCCACCTCAGTGCCTATCACCCAGTCACCCCCACCCCCACCCACCTCCCCTTCCACCACCCCTAGTTCGTTTCCCAGAGTTAGGAGTCTCTCCTGTTCTGTCTCCCTTTCTGATATTTCCCACTCATTTTTTCTCCTTTCCCCTTTATTCCCTTTCACTATTTTTCATATTCCCCAAATGAATGAGACCATATAATGTTTGTCCTTCCCGATTGACGTATTTCACTCAGCATAATACCCTCCAGTTCCATCCTGTTTAAAGTACCGCATTGGAGGGACTCAGGCTCCTCGGAGTGGTCACTGGGCTTGGAAGCTGAGCCCTCCCATACCTCACAGTTAACAACAGGACTGTGGGTTTGTTTGATAGTATTAGAAATGGGGACTGGGGGGGGTGCCAGGGGCAGACTCCCCCTGGCTGGGGACAATGGGGTTTGAGCCACACCATGGCAGGATAACACTGCTAAGAGCAAACACTTAGAAGAAGCTTCCCTACCTCTTATGTGCCAACAGCTCTAACCATTTTCTGTATATTAATCCCTGGCTCCTCCCAAACACTGTCTCAGATGGGTACTTTGTTGTCAACCTCCCCACTTGACGAGGAAAATAAGTTATTTGCCCAAGGTCAGACAGCTAATCACAACAACGCGGAGACCCAAACCAAGTCGGTGTGGGACTGTGTACAGATGCTTGTTCTCACACCAGAGGCTGCAGCAGGTGTTCTGGGGATGCTCCCTGGGTGGGTGCACTCTATATCTGGCCAGAAAGGGTTCCCAGCAAGGGTCTGGCTGGATGACTTAAGCTTCACCCACAAGCACCCAAAAGATATTGCAGATCATCACTGAGTACCTCAACACTGCGTCCCACTCAGGGGACTCTAGCCTGAGTTCCCAGCAGAAGCTTGCACACACATCAGTGCCAGCCGCTGAGCCTGAGGTCTGGGATTTGCATGGGAGGCAGCTGGTGCTTTTCCTGTCCACTGTGGCTAATTAGATCAAGCGCGCCTCTCCTGAGGTCCTCACTGCATGGGCTCTGGCAGGTGTCTGTCCATCTCGTGGACGTGGCCTCTAGGCCCTCCCAATGTCAGTGTTGTGTACTCAAGCCACCGGTGTCTTTAAGTTCCTCCAACCTCTCAAACACAGCTTTGAAATGTGAAAATCCAACCATTTTCACATGATGTGACGACAAAGACAGAGAAAGTGATTGCATTTATATCTGATATTCAAGGGTCTCAGGGTTGGCTTCTTTTATGTACTGAGTTCCCCAGAAGGCCATTACCAACCATCAGGATGTCCCTCCCTTCCTCCCACCCATCTCCCTTCCCTGCTTCTCTTTACCCCTTTGACCCTACATCTCATCTCATCCCTTTTATTTCCTTATTTTCTTTGTCTAATCTCTTCTCATTCCTTCCTTCACATCCCTTTTATTTCCTTCTCAGGTTTCTTAGACATTTATGTGCAGGTGCACCCAGTCATTCCATGTCCCACCTGCTGCCATTACTTTAGGCGGGATGGAAGGTGGTCTCAAACCTAGCACCCTCCCAGTGGGATTCCTCAGGTACAGAACTAAGGTCCCCACTGACCATAGCAGAGAAACAGTGGAACAAGACCGTCCTCTACAGGACAGCTGGGTGGCTCAATTGGTTGAGGGTCTGCCTTCAGCTCAGGTCAGGATCCCAGAGTTCCGGGCTTGAGCCCTGCATTGGGCTTCCTGCTCAGTGGGGACCCTGCTCATTCTCTCTCTCTCTCTCTCTCTCTCTCTCAAATAAATAAATAAATAAATAAATAAATAAATAAATAAAATCTTAAAAAAAGTGTCCTCTGAACATGAAAATCCTCTCTCCACTCTCCTCCTCCACAATGGCCACCCAGCATCCTGAGCAATGTAGTCCAGACTCACCCCTCTTGTCTGTTTACCATGAACTTTTACTCTCTGAGTCAGTGCCTCCAAAATTTAATCCATAAAAATTTTTATCATGCCCTCAGTATTTTTGTTTCTTAGTAGTAATATGCATGTGCCACCAAAAAATTCACATTATAAAACTTGCACAGGGCATAGACATTTTTAGGGTAGGTGCGTTCCTGTAAGTATATTCAAGTTTTACTCTCTTAGCAAATTTCAATTCTATAATACAAGGCTGTCAAATGTGTCTCTATGTTATACGTTAAATCCTCAAACCTTATTCATCTTATAGCTGAAAGTCTGTACCTTTGACCAAACTCTCCTTATTCCTCCCACCCCCAGCCCGTGACAACCACTTCTATTCTCTGCTTCTGTGAGCTTTTTTTAGACGCAGAAGTGATATATGCAGTACCTGCCTTTCTCCATCTGGCTTATTTCACTTAGCATGATATTCTCAAGGTCCATCCAGGTTGTTGAAAATGTCAGGGGGTCCTTCTCTCTCATGGCTAAAAAATGTTCCATGTATATACATATCACATCTTCTTTATCTGTTCCTTGGATGGACACAGGTTGTCCTAAGTTTGGCTACTGTGAATAATACTGCCAAAACTAGATGTTTTTAAAGTAGTAGATAAAAGACTATTATAAGTCGAAGTTCTATGTTCTTGCACCCCATTGTACAGCCCACAGCTTTAAATCAACAAGGACTCAGCTCAGCTGCCCCGCGGCTCTTGCTAACTGGGGTTTCTGTTTCTCTATCTCCAGGACATGTTCACATCACAGACTTCAACATAGCGACGATTGTGAAAGGAGCAGAAAAGGCTTCCTCCATGGCTGGGACCAAGCCCTACATGGGTGAGTGTTCCGGGCCCCTTGAGTGTGAAGCCTCAGCATTCCTGTCCTGCACCCCCACACTAGGCCCCAGCTGTTCCCAGTATGTCCTGGGCTCACCCACACCTTTGTCCTTGCTGCCCTCCTTCCCGGAAGACCTTTTCCTTCTGTGATTTCCAGAGAAGTCCTTCCGGGCCAGAAAACCTTGCTTCAGGCTTGGGGAAGAAACACACAAAAACAGACAAACAAAACCATATTTTCTTTTTTATTAACATCCAGTAGTGTGGCCAGAATATAACTTTGGTGTTGGTCATTTGGCGTCTATATTCTTAGGTACACAGTGTTTTTCCAATGTGTATTTTCAAGTTGTTTTTTCTTTAGGACCTTTGACGGAAATACCACTTTTAGTAAGCATTCCATTCCCTTACTTTGGTTTTCTCTAAGGACACCTATTATCTGAAGGTGGAGTCTTTACAAATGTTCAATATTTGTTATTTTCAAATATTTTGTATCTCTTCCTTTATTCGTTTAAAATTTTTCCCATTTTTCTATTTCTTTTAAAGATTATCTGTTGTGCTTATTTGCTTTGTATGCTTCCTAGTGAAATATTTATTACTAAAATAATTTCCCCTCTATTTCTAATTTTTTCCCTGAGTTCTCTTGGCTGATTTCTGATTCCAAACTATGTTGTTCTTTCATGCCTTGTATAATTTTCTTAATGTCTATATTAATTATTGATTACGGTATAACAAAGCAAGTCAAAATTTAGTGGCTTATATCATGTTCATGGATTAGAAGAATTAACATTGTTCAAATGTCCATACTACCTAAAGCAATCCACAGATTTAATGCAATCCCTATCAAAATACCAACAGCAATTTTCACAGAACTAAAAGAAATAATTCTAAAGTTTGTGTGGAACACAAAAGATAGCCAAAGCAATTTTGAAAAAGAAGAATAAAACTGGAGATATCACATTTCCAGATTTCAAGATATATTAGAAAGCTGAAATGATCAAAACCATATGGTACTGGCACAAAAACAGGCACATATATCAATGGAACAGAACAGAGAGCTGAGAAATAAACCCATGCACATATATGGTCAATTGATCTATGACAAAGGAGGCAAGAACATGCAATGGAAAAATGACAGTCTCTTAATAAATGATGTTGTGAAAAGTGGACAACCATATGCAAAAGAGTGAAACCGGACCATTTTCTCACACCATACACAAAAATAAACTCAAAATGGATTAAGGCTCTACATGTGAGACCTAAAACTATAGAACTCCTGGAAGAGAGCATAGGCAGAGAGGCAGTGGCCATAGCAACATTTTTCTAGATCTGTCTCCTCTGGCAAAGGAAACAAAAGCCAAATTAAACTAGTGGACCTGCATCAGGATAAAAAGCTTCTGCATAGTGAAGGAAATTATGAACAAGACAAAAAGACAACAACAAAAAAAAGACAAAAAGACAACCTACTGAATGGGTAAGACATTTGCAAGTGACAAGTCAGATAAAGGGGTTAGTATCCAAAATATGTAAAGAACTTATACAACTCAACACCAAAACACTAATAATAATAACAATACGATTTAAAAATAGGCAGAGGACATAAATAGACATTTTTCCAAAGAAGACATACAGATGGCCAACAGACACATAAAAAGATCCTCAGCATCACTCATCATCAGGGAAATGCCAATCAAAACCACAGTGGGATGTTACCTTATACCTGAAGAATGGCTAGTGTCAGAAAGATAAGAACAACAGGTGTTGCCAGGGATTCAGAGAAAAAGGAAGCCCCGTGCACTGTTGGTAGAAGTCCACCCTGGTGCAGCCACTGTGAAAAACAGTATGGAAGTTCCTCAAAAAAACTGAAATTAGAAATACCATATGAGATAAAGAATATGTGGTCTATATATACAATGGAATACTACTCAGCCATCAGAAAAAGATGAATATCCACCATTTGCTTCGACGTGGATGGAACTGGAGGGTATTATGCTGAATGAAGTAAGTCAATAAGAGAAGGACAATCATCACACAGTTTCACTCATACATTGAATATAAGAAATAGTGCAAAGGATTATAAGGGAAAGGGGGGGAACTGAGTGGGAAAAGTCAGAGAGGAAGACAAACCATGAGAGACTCCTAACTCTGGGAAACAAACAAAGGGTTGAAGAAGGGGAGGTGGGTGGGGGGATGGAGTATCTTGGTGATGGGCATTGAGGAGAGCACTTAATGGGATGAGCACTGGGTGTTACACTATATGTTGGAAAATTGAATTTAAATTTAAAAAAACCCAAATGCCATATGATCTAGTAATTCAACCACTGGGTATTTACTCAAAGAAAATGAAAATACCAATTTGAAATGCATTATGCATACATCCCTACATATATTGCAACATATTCCCAATAGCCAAGATACAGAAGCAACCTAAGTGTCCGCTGGTAGATGGATGGATAAAGATGTGGTATATATATATATAGTGGAGTATTAGTTATAAAAAAACAATGAGATCTCACCATTTGCAACAGCATGGATGAACCTGGAGGATATTCTGCTAAGTGAAATAAGTCAGAGAAAGACAAATATCATATGATTTCACTCATATGTAGAATCTGAAAAGCAAAACGTATAAACAAACAAAAGACAGAAACAGACCCATAATAAGAGAGTGAACCAGTGGTTACCAGAGGAAAGGGAGCAGGGGAATGGGAAAAAATAGGTGAAGGGAACAGGGCGGTACACATTTCCAGTTAGGGAATAAATAAGTCATAGGGTGAAAGGCACAGCACAGGGAATATAGTCAATGCTACTCTACTAGCGTTATATGGTGACAGTACCTACCCTTGTGAGCAAAGCATAGGTACAGCATTGTGGAATCACTATGTTGCACACATGAAATGAATGTAACATAGTATGTCAGCTGTATTTCGATAAAAAATAAAGAAAAGAAGTTTAAAAATACATTTGGAGATTATAAATGAACATTGTGTAAAAAAAAATTGTAGCTTACAACAGCAGCAGTCCACTGTTTTGCACAGTCTACTACTTGACCAAGTGGTTCCTGCTGGTTTAGGCTGGGCACACTCATCCCTCTGGTGCGCCCAGTGGGGGCTGGGCTCAGCGAGGACAGCTGAGTTGAATGGGTCTTTTTCTACATGGTCTTTCATCATCATACAGACTACAGTGAGCTTGCTTATCTGGTGGCAGTAGTTTCCAGAAGGAGAACCCAATTCCCACAAGCTTACCAAGCTTCTGCTTGCTTCATATTTCCTGATGTCAGGTTGGCCTAAACAAGTCACATGACCAAGACCAGTGACCATGTGGGAGGTGACTGGGGGAGGCTGTGGGAGGGATCTTTTGGGCTTTTGTGGGGCTTGGTGGGGCTGCATGGATCCCAGAAGGCCTGACTCATCAGGAAACCATTAATGCAACACCCCACCACAGTGTCTTTCAATGCTTTTGAAATAGTTGGTTACAGTTTTTCCCTGCTTTCTTTTTTTTAGGGAGTGGGGTAGGGTAGGGGCACATCTTTCTGATTCGTCATCATTGTAAAATGTGTTATTCTGCATTTTATTTTCTTTCCTCTTATGATAACTTTGCATGGAAGTTGACTTTGATACTTTACCTTTCTTTTTTTTTAATGTGAAATTAGCTTTCTTGAACTTTTGGAAGATGATGTCATTCAGGGTAGCTTTTCTTTTCCTTTCTTTATAGATTTTATGCATTTATTCATGAAAGACACACAAAGAGAGGCAGAGACAAAGGCAGAGGGAAAAGCAGGCTCCCTGTGGGGAGCCCAGTGCGGGACTCGATCCCAGGACCCTGGAATCATGCCCTAAGCCAAAGGCAGACGCTCAACCACTGAGCCACCCAGGCATCCCTCAGGGCAGCTTTTCTAACTAAACATCTGTTGTTTGTGTTCATGGAGTGTCAATATCTAAGGCAGCTGGCTATCTGGGATCTTCTGGTTCCTTCTAACTTGCCCACTTTCATCTGGAGTTTTTCCTGCTTTTGTTGGTAGGCTCCCCATCCCTCCTCAGTTTGGGTTCTGGTTCCAACAGTTTCTCCTTGGGATTCCTTCTAGAAGGGAGCGCCAGAGGAAGGATGACAGAGGCTTGGGGTTCCAGACCGCCCTGCTCCTGCAGAGCTTACCAGGGGTCCCTTCACCTACCTGACACTGGACTGGACAGGTTCCTCCAGGGTTTAGCTGCCATTCCCCAACTGGTGGGCTGGGCCCCCCAGTAAACACTTGTGGACTGTCTTGCAGCTCTCTGTTCTCTGCTCCATCGTATGGTGCCTTGTCTCTTTCCCGTGTTTCCTTCTGTACAGGAATCACTACCATGGGGATCCAGTCACTGTTGCTGGTTTGTTCCCATACACTTACATTTTGGGGCTTGTGAGAGGACCATTTCGTTTTGTTGTAAGCACTCCTCAGGGGTTTTGGCTCAACTGTTGGTCTGCTCTGTTAGTTGTTATGTGTTGATCTGTAGGGATTCAAAAACTATGTCATCCATCACCTCCCAGAATTCACTATGTGGGTCATTCATCTATTTACTAAATTACTAAATTAAATAAATGAAGTTTGGCCACAAATCATGGTAAAAATGGTACTTCTCAGTGTGTGCTATGTGCCCAGCCCTTGAGCCAAGTCCTTTTCATCCACAGCTTTCTTTAAAGCTCACATCCGTGAAGCAGACACAATTATTTGTTCCCACATTAGAGCTGGGGAAGCAGGCTGAGGGAGCATGAGGAACCCACCCAGGCAGATATCGGTCACCAGAGTAAGATCCAGGTCAGCAGGGACACCAGAAGGTATGCATACAAGGGGGTCTGTTCTCTTCAGATAGTCCCCTTGGGATGCTGAATATTTACCCCAATAAGGCTTTCACTGTGGAAGGTCTTTCTGAAATCCCTTTCCAGAAGGCTCTAGGACTGAGGCCAACCCATCCAAGGAGACACTGGCTTGACAAATGGGCAGGAGAATGGGATGAAAGGGGTGTTAAGGCTGCCGCCCTAGCTTCTGGCTGGTGCATGCAGAGTGGACTGCAGAGGTGTGTGGGTTCCCCACAGTCACAAGTTTGAATGTGGGGTGTCTCTGGGAAATGCCATCCAGGCTTCTGGAGTGATGTGGACATTATCTGTGGCCTAGGGAGTTCCTAACACTGAAATGCAGCAAAGCCAACAAAGGGACGGGATTCCCCCAGGGAGGATGCAGGAGAGAAGAGCACCAAGCCTGAAGCCCAGGGAGCACCATGCCAGGAGGAGCATATAGAGCTACAGGAGCCATCATCTCCAAAGGGGCAGTGAGGAGAGCAAGATGACACAGAGAGAAGCATCTCCCACTTGGAGCCTGCTCTGTCCCTATAAGTTAGTTCTGACCTCCTTTAGGCTGTTCCCAAAAAGCAGATTGGTCTCTGGGAGTGGAGAGTCCAGATCACTGGAGAAATGCAAAGTGGTATTGTACCAAATCTTTCTTAAAAAAAAAAAGAAAAAAAAAGATTTTTGCTTATTTATTTGAGACAGAGACAGAGATAACAAGAGAGAGCACTAGCAGGGAGGAAAAGGAGGAGCAGGATCCCCACGGAGCAGGGAGCCTGAAGCAGGACTCCATCCCAGGACCCTGGGATCATGACCTGAGCCAAAGGCAAACACTTAACCAACTGAGCCACCCAGGCACCCTGTACCATCCCTCTCTTTTCTGCCCCTGCTCCACCACCATGCATAGCTGACTTTGCCAGCACCTCCTCAGAGACTCCACCTGGGCCTGCCCCAGTCTCATTTCCTGGATTCCCACTAATATCCTGGCTCTCAGGCTCTGTGAAAACAGACTAGTGGTGACCCAGCTGGCCACTCTCCATGGTGCCCCCACCCCCCCCCCCCCCTCCCCCGGGTGGGGCCCCCAACCATTTCACCCCCCAAACCCACCCACCAAAACAACACCACCCTCACCCCCACACACCCCCCCCACCACAAAACCCCACCCACACACCAACACCCCCCCCCCCAAAAAAGAAAAGGTAAAAAAAAGGGGGGGGGGGGGAAAAACCAACATGTAGGGTGTGAAAAAAAAAAAACCACGGAACAAGAAATAAAAGATAGGTCACTGGGGTGCTATAAAAAAAAAAAACCACAGAAGACCACCCAGGGTTGGTTTCTGCACCTCTGGGTATTGTCTTTTGGGGTAAGCTGAGACCCAGGTTGGGTTGAGTGGTATAAGCTGCCAGAGGTTTGCACGAGGTGGCAAGATTTTAGAAAGTGAGGCGGAGATTTGTTGCACGGAGTCTTATTTGGATCACCAATATGGGTGCGTTAAATTGGTGTCAACTTACAGAGTGCCTTTGTAACACTGTGGGAGTTAGGGGATGGAGTGCCAGTGTGCATGGAGGGGATTTATTTCTCCAGTCAAGTACAAATAATATAGTCCCAAGGGTTTTATGTAGGATGTGGAAGGATGTAATGCTCCTGGGGACTACTGATGTTTCTGTTTATGTGGTAAATTGGGACCTTTGGGCCACGAATTGAGGAGTTGTTTAGGGGAACAGGTGTGCTTGGAGGGAGATTTTGTATGGGATTTAGGAGGCACAGCTGATTTGATTTACCAAATGGATATATTTTCAGACACCATGGGGTTGACAGTACCAGGCAGTGGGAGTTTATTGGGGAAGACAGGGTGATGGAGGGCTCTCTCAGCACATTTAAATCCTACAGCTCCCAGGACTGTAAACTCCTGAGGTCAAGTGGCAGGTTTGTCAATTTTGTTCACTTGTACCGTTCAGTTCAAAGGCCCAATAACAAGCTCCCAGAACGTTCCAAACAGGGATTCAGGGAACAGTCTGGTGAGTAAGCTCCCAGAGGTTGCTCATGAAAGATGATCCTGGAAGAAACATTTGCATAGAACTGAATTTTCATTAATTAAAAGAGCAGATGGAATTCACAATCAGAGAAAAGAAGAAATCTCTCTGAAATGTGCCAGATTAGAAGTCAGAAATGTTCCAGCAGCCGCCCAGGGCTTCAGAGTTTATTCATCAGCAGTGAAGTAAAGAGTTGAACATTCATTCAGCAAATATTTATGAACCATTTAGGAGATAAAGGGCTCAGAGTAGGCATGGGGGCTCAGAGGAGCCTCGGGGGGCTCACCATCTGGTAGGGCAGAGCAGAGGTAGGCACAGGTGGAAGCAGGACACTGTCAAGATGGATTCCTGGAGAAGGTGACAATCTGAGTTGGACCTGGCACATAGAAGGTAGGCTCAGAGTTGGCCTGTTGGGTGAGAACAAGGAGATGCCATTTCAGGCCACAGCCCTGGGGTACAGGGGAGGCAACAGCATGGTGTGTTGGGGGACAGTGGCAGTTTCATTTCTTCTACAGCTTACAGAGCAAGACAGGGTGGAGAGGGAGCAAAGAGACAGGTCAGAGCATGAGGGTCTTGAATGCCATAGTAAGGGCCTGTGGAACCAGGAGAGAGCCAGGAGTGGGTCCAGGTGAAGTGTCGCCTGTGGCATGGGGGGGGGCAGTTTGGATGTCTTCCACTTAGTGGCTGCCTGAACTCGGGCCAATCTCATTACCCAACATAATACCCATAAAGCACTCAGCATGAGGAACACTCGGGAAGTGCTGGCTGCCAAACCACGTGACCTGGCAGTTTCCTCATCTGAGAAATGGGATTAATGATTATGCGATCTGCCTTAGTAGGTCCTCTGTGAGGATGTCACAGCAGGGATATGGAAGGTCCATCACACAGTGTCTGACAAATGGTAGATGCCTTGGTCTGGTGGCTGATAGTACTATTGTTATCGCTGGCATGGTTATGATTTAGGTGGTTGATTATTTGGTACCCGCTCAGCATTGGGAATCCAGGGTCTGGACTGGGAACTCCCTTGCCTTGGAGCGCTAACAGTCTAGTGGGGAAAACGGACCCTAAACAGCTGGTTCACTATAGAAGCTGGGTGGGCTGGAGGATGCTGGGTGCACTAGGGGATCATGGGGCTGGTGCCTTGCCAGCATTTACCAGATGTTAGTTCCCTTACCGAGGGGGCTGCAGTGAGCAGACAAGGGTGGTTGTGGGGCCATCATAATGATGCTAGTATGTTCCTTGTTGAAATGATCAAGGATAGTGAAGTTTGCTGCCACCTGTGCCAGAGAAAGTGACAGAGCCAATGTTCAAGTCCCGGCCAGTGAGGCTCCAGTGACCAAAATCTTTCCTGAGAACCTGCTGTTCGTTCATTCATTCATCCATCCATCCGTCCACCCACCTATCATCCTTACAAATCCATTGAATACCTCCTATGTGCCAGTAGTGTTCTATGGCCCCCAAATACATCCATCTATGAACAGTTTCCTACACTCATTGGTTTGGCTATTTGTAATCCAATCACCTTAAAAATCATCAAACTGATAAATACATAGTTTGAGATGTTTACTCCTGAATGACAATTTTTGTGCAGTAAAATGCAGTCTTTTAGTGTGCAGTTCCTTCATTTTGGACCAACATTGTCATATAAGCACCACCAAAATGAAAGTATAGAACAACTCCATCACTCCCAGAATTCCCTCAACCCAGTCCCTGGCAACAGGTGATCTGTTCAGACTATTCCAGAAAGTCATAGAAATGGAGTTGTATGCTCTATAGCCTTTTTAATCCGGGCTTTTTTCACTTTGAATAATGCATTTGAGATTTACTCATGTTGTGTGTATCAGCAGCTTTCCTTTTGATTGATCAGTAAGTAGAACTCTATGGGATGAATAGACACAGTTAGTTCATCCATCCACCAGCTGAAGGACTTTTGAGTTGTTTCCAGTTGTACATAATTATGAATAAGGCCACTATAAACATTTGCTTTCAGGTTTTTATGTGACCCTAAGTGTCCACATCTCTAGAATAATTACCTAGAGGTGGGATTGCCGGGTCATATGATAAGCATATGTTGACCTTTCTGAGAAACTGACAAACTTATCCAGGAAGACTGAACCATTTTACATGCCCCACAAACAATGTACGAGGGCTCAGGGTGCTCTGCATCCTCACCACTACTGGCTATTGCCTTGTGGTTATTGCTCTTATTAAAAAGGCAAGTTTCTAATGACTAATGATGTCCTACATATTTTCATTTTCTTATTTGCCATCCATTTACCTCCTTTATGAAGTATCTATTCAAATCATCTGACCATTAGTGATTTTTATTAATCAGGCTCTGAGAATTTTTTATATATCCTGGGTATAAGTCCTTCATCTGATACGTGTTTTGCAAAAATGTTGGCCACTCAGTGGCTTGTCTTTCTATTGAGATAATAGACTCCTTTTAGAAGCAGAAGTTTTAAATTTTGATGAAGTCTGATTTTTTTAAAAGATTTTATTTACAGATCATATATTTGGTGTCATATCTAAATATCTTCTCCTCACATGAGGTCACAAAGATTTTTTCCCTTTGTTTTCTTGTAAAAGTTTTATACTTTTGGATTTTATATTTAAGCTACATGCATTTTTAATTTAGTTCTTAACATGGTGTGAGACATGAATCAAGCTTTATTTATTTGCATACAGCTGTCCAATTGTTCCAGTATCCTTTGTTGAAAAGATTGTTCTTTCTTTACTGCATTGCCTTTGCAACCTTGTCAAAACCCAATTGACCATAAATGTGTGGGTCTATTTCTGAATTTTTTTTCTGTTCTATTGGTCTATTTGTTTATGCTCTACTTGGTTTCATACTTCTCCTTTGCAATCATACTTTGAATCAGGTAGGGAGAGTCTTCCAACTTTTTTCTTCTTTTCAAAATTATTTTGGCTATTCTAAATTCTTTCTGTTTTCACTGAAACTTTAGAATTCACTTGTTAATTTCAAAAAAAATTGGCTGGATTTTTGTTAGGATCACACTGAATCTGTAGATGAATTTAGGCAGAAGTGGCATCTTACAATCATAGAATACCTCTCAATATATTTAGGGCATCTTGGATTCTCTCATCAGCATTATATAATGTTCAGCATGCAAAATTTGCACATACTTTGTTACACTTATAACTAAGTGTCTTGGGCAGCCCTGGTTGCCCAGCAGTTTGGCTACATCTTCGGCCCGGGGTGTGATCCTGGAGACCTGGGTTCGAGTCCCACATCAGGCTCCCTGCATGGAGCCTGCTTCTCTCCCTGTGTCTCTCTGCCTCTCTCTCCGTCTGTCTGTCATGAATAAATAAATAAAATCTTAAAAAAAATAAAATAACTGTCTTATAGATTTTTGGTACTATCCAAAAGGTACATTTTTTTAAACAAAATTAGTTACTATCTTCTTTATCCATTTCTTAGCAGATGGCCCCTTGGGCTGTTTCCATAATTTGGCTATTAGATAATGCTGCTCTAAACATCAGGGTGCATGTCAGATGTGGTATTACTCAGCCATCAAAACAAATGAAATTTGCAACGACATGGATGGAACTCAGTCATATGTAGAATTTAAGAAATAAAATAAACTAGCAAAGGAAAAAAAGAGGGAGAGAGGCAAACCAAGAAAGACTCTCAACTAAATTTATTCAATTTAGAGAATAAATTGTTGGTTACCAAAGGGAAGGTGGGGAGTGGGGAATAAATGATGGGGTAAGGAGTCTACTTGTTGTGATGAGTACCAAGTGTTGTATGGAAGTGTTGAATTCACTATATTCACTATATTGTACACTTGAAACTAACATTACACTGAATGTTAATTAACTGGAATTTAAATAAAAATTTTAAAAATTACTTACCAATTGGGGATCTACAGAGATACCATTGATTTTTGCATGTCGACCTTGTATCCCGTAATTTTGCCGCACTCACTTATCTGTCCTCTGCTTTGGTAGTAAATTCTTTGGGCTTTCTGTGTAAATAATCATGTTTGCAAATCAAGGTAATTTTATTTCCTCTTTCCAATATTTGCAAGTCTTTTGTCTTTCTTTTGTCTTGTTATTTGAGCTAGAACATTCGATACACTTGGCCTTGATCCTGATCTTACTGAGAAAGAGTTAGTATGTTTATCTTTAAATGTGATGTTAGCTAAAACTTTTTTGGTACTTAGTTAACTCTTTATCAGGTTGTGAAATATCTTTTCTCTACTATTGAGATAATCATATGGTTTCTATAATCTGCTGAAATACATTGATTTTGGAAGGCTGAACTTTCTTAAAATCCCTTTTGGTCATAATATATTTTATTTTTTAAATACTGCTGGAATCAATTTGCTAATACCTCATTTACAATATTTACTTCTCGGCTAATGAGGAATATTTTAATTTTCTTTTTCTTGTAACATTTTGTGTGTGTGTGTGATTTTGGTACCAGAATGCGGACGGTGTAAGTTGGGCAATGTTCCCTCCTCTTCTACTTTCTGGAAAAATTTGTGCAGAGTTGGTGTTATTTCTAACATCTGTCTGTTAGAATTGGTGGGAGAAGATATTTGGACCTGGGGTTCTTAACAGAAAACTTTTTAACTGTGAATCCCATTTTTTTAATAGACATGAGCCTATTCTGTTTATCTATTTCTCCTTAAGTCAGAAGAAGCAAATAAATGTTAGGTAGATTTTGTCATTTATGTCTTTCAAGAAATGTCTCTGTTTCATGTAAACTTGCAAATATTTGGGTTTATAGTTATTTGTATTATCCCCTTGATAGCTTTTTAATGAGTGTCAATTCTGCAGTGATGTCTCCTCTTTCATTCCTGAATTGGTCATTTATGTTTCCTCTATGATTTTCCTGATCATTTTGGCTAGAGGTTTATCACATGTATTCATCTTTTTGAAGAACCAGTTATTAGTTTCATTGATTTTCTCTGTTTTATTGATTTCTGCTCTAATCCTTATTACTTCCTTCTGCTTGTCTTGGATTTAATTTGTTCTTATTCTCCTTTTGTAAAATGGAACTATATATCATTGATTTGAGACTTGTCTTTCATACATATATGTGTATATATATATGGCATATATATGCAATGCTTATATTTCTCTGTAAATATATATGCATTAAATGCTTATATTTCTCTCTAAATATAAGCATTTAATCCTCTGTCAATTCTCTCCTTAGCTGTATTCCACAAATGTTGATATATTATTTTTTCATTCTCATTCAGTTACAAACACTTTCCAACTTCCCTGTAACTCCCTCTTTCACTCATGGGTGATTTAGATGTCTATTTGGTAATTTTCAACAATATGTAGGAATTTGATATACATTTTCCTGTTATTGATGTCCAGTTTAATTCTGTGATGGTCAGAGAAATCTCTTGTATGATTTATTTTCTTTTATTTTTTATTGGTAAAGTTTATTTTATGGTCTAGATCTTCGTGAATATTCCATGTTGATGTGCAAAGACTGTGTATGCTCTTGTTTTGTTATATTTCCTATAAATATCAATTAGGTCAAATTACTTAATAATGTTTCTCAGGTCCTATTATATTCTTACTGATTTTCTTTCTACTTGTTATATCAGTTACTAAGAGAAGTGTGTTGAAATCCCCAACTGTATGTATCATTATATAATATCCTTCCTGTTTCTTGTTCTTAAGACTACTTTGGTGATATCAATATAGCAATTTCAGTTTTCTTTTGTTAATGTTTGCATGGTAATTCCAGTGGTGTGCTGGTACATGTTTAACAACTAGTTCTCTGATAAAAGAAGGAGAAGGAGAAAAAGAAAAGCAGTGATTTATAGATTTTTCTGATTTTTGTCATGTAAGTTCACCCACTATGGCTGACTTCAAGTTATCAGTGCAACATCATCGAGGGGAGAGATGAGCTAGTATAAGCCTGTCCCAGCACATTCCTAATTATATCTTTTCCCATCCATCCATTTTTAACCCATATCTTTATATTTTAAGCACATGTCATTTATGTAGTCTTTTTTATTTTTTATTTTTTTTAGATTTTTTAATTTTTTTTCTCATTAAACTTTTGTTTTAATGGGTCTCAAAATTCTGTGACAGATTTATGGTCAAGTTGTTTCCATTAAAAAGTACTGATTTTAAAAATTAATAACTTAAAACTGCCACATACGTACAAAAAAAAAAAAAAACCTGAAATGGTCCACAAAACATTCTCCTTTCCTTCTGAAGGGTTTACAATGCATTGTTATCATTAACCCGTCTTTTACTATTAAACTTAAATGGCCAATTGACACATTTATTTATTAGAGACAGGGAGGGAGAGAGAGAGAGAGGCAGAGACACAGGTGGAGGGAGAAGCAGGCTCCACACAGGGAGCCCAACATGGGACCCGATCCCGGGTCTCCAGGATAAACGCCCTGGGCTAAAGGCGGCACTAAACCGCTGAGCCACTGGGGCTGCCCTGTAGTCTTTTTTAAATCCAGTCTAATAATCTCTGCCTTTCCATTGATATTTAAACCATTTATATTTCATGTATTTACTGATATGGTTGGATTGAAGTCTGTCACCTTGCTTTTTCTTTTCTTTGTTCCATTTGTTCTTTGTTCATTTGCTTCTCTTCTTCTGCTTTACTTTGAATAAGCTGATCATTATGAATGATTCCATTTTAACTTCCCTATTGGGTTAGTATTTATGCCTTTTTTAAAAAATATAGTTTAGAGATTGTCCTATATTTATAATATACATAATCGATTAATCAGAACCTACCTTGAAACCATACCACGTAAGAATCTTAGAATAATATACTACCAGTTCCTCTCACTCATTTTTTGTTTTGTTGTGGCTGTAGATACATAATTAATTGATTTTATTTTTACTACAGTCAATTATATTTTACAGTGGTTAAAAAATTTTTAAATTGATTTTATATTTACCTCTTTTTTCCTAATTCCAATGTTTTTTATTTCTTTGAGCAGCTTGAGTTTCTATAGGGTTTCATTTTCTTTCTATTTCAAGTACCTGCTTCAAAAATTCTTAGAGTGAAGGCATAGTGGTAGTGAATTCCTTCATTCTTTTGTTTGTTGGAAAAAGTCTTCATTTGCTTACATTTTAAAAAGGAATTTTAACAGAATTCTGGATTCACCGTTTGTTCTTTTTTCTCTTTCAGCACTTAAATATGTCACGCTATATCTTATAGCAATGTTTCTAACAACAAATTTGCTTTAATTCCGATTTTTGCTCTCCTGTAGGTAATATGCCTTTTTTCTTTAGCTACCATAAAATTGTTTCTTTATCTTTGGTCTTAGATATGTTAGGTGTGTTGTTTTTTCTTTTTATCTTTCTGTGTTTATCCTGGTTCGTGTTCTCTGAGCTTCTTGGATATGTGTGGTTTTATGAATCATAATTTTTTGTAAAATTCGCAATCATTATCTGCATATATTTCTTTTGATGCATCTTCTCTCTCTCTCTTTCTCTCTCTCAATCTCATCTGTTTCTGGGATTTCAATTATATATATGTTAGACCTTTCATATTTCCCCATAGCAATTGGATGCTCTGATATTTTTTCCACTTTTTTGTCTTAGCATTTCACTTCGAATAATTTTGTTTGACCTATCTTCAAGATCATTTCTTCTTTCCTTGGCAGTTTCAAGTCTTATTGGTGAGGATGTTGGAGGCATGCTTTATCTCTGGTGTTATGTTTGGTTTGTTTTTATTATTATTAGCATTTCCATCCAATTCTTTTATAGATTCCATCTTTTGGTTGAAATCTCCATCTTTTAATGTGTACTGTTTTTTCCACTAGATTCTTTGAAAATGTTTTTTATTTTTTTATTGGAGTTCAATTTGCCAACATATAGCATAACACCCAGTGCTCATTCCACCAAGTGCCCCCTCATTGCCCATCACCCAGTCACCCCAACCCCCCGCCCACTTCTCCTTCCACTACCCTTTGTTCATTTCCCAGAGTTAGGTGTCTCTCATGTTTTGTCACCCTCACTGATATTTTCACTCATTTTCTCTCCTTTCCCTTTATTCCCTTTCACTAATTTTTATATTCCCCAAATGAAGGATACCATATAATGTTTGTCCTTTTCCGATTGACTATTTCATTCAGCATAATGCCCTCCTGGTCCCTCCATGTCGAAGCAAATGGTGGGTATTTGTCATTTCTAATGGCTGAGTAATATTCCATTGTATACATAAACCACATCTTCTTTATCCATTCATCTTTCGATGGACACCGAGGCTCCTTCCACAGTTTGGCTATTGTGGACACTGCTGCTATAAACATTGGGGTGCAGGTGAAATGTTTTGAATTTTTTGTTAGTTCTAACATCTGGTTTGTATCTGAATATGCTTCTGTTTGTTGTTGCTGTGTCTCTTCCCATGGGGTTTTTACTTGTTTTTCCCCCTTTTTGTCATGTGTTTCATAACTTTTGGTTAAAGACAGAACATTATGTGTGGGATAGTGTTTGTGCCTGGAAGTGGGCATGTCTTTCCCACTACTTTGCCTGTAGTGTTATATGTGTGTGGAAGAACTGAGTCAGTCTAGTCTAATCAGGGATTAAGCTGAGTCTGGGTTGGTATGATTATGCTTAATGCACCTCCTCTCTATTTAGTGTTCCCTCAATGTTCCTGTTCCACCTCAGCTTTAGGCTTTCCCCATGGGCCTGTGCCTCAAAGAGGGTCTCACTTCTGTTCCTTCTGTTCTCTGGAAGGAGACTTCTTTTTCTTGTTACTTTATACTTGGTCTGATTGGGGTGACAGGAGTAAGGGGAGTATGTTTTCTGTTGTATTGGCTCACCCAGTCTTAGGTGGGCTCTATGTCATCCATGGTCTTGTCTTAGGGGTTTTGCTCTTTGACCCTGTGTCTCTCCCAGCAATGGGAACCAATGAATTGAGCCCAGGATGATTTTTTTGTCTCTTTCCCAGGGATAGAGATTTTATTTTTCTGTTCCTTGCCCTTCATGCTCAGTGAGTATTCACCTGTGCCCCTGTGGTCACAGAATCTTCTGCCTTTCCTCCTTTAGCTCAAGGATTTTGTTCCATAGGGCATGGGGAGTTGGATCCAGGAAGAGCTTTGTGCCCTCTTGAAGCAGTTAGCTGCTCTCTCCCCCAAATCCCACATCAAGGCAAGCTTTCTCCCACCTCCTGCCCTCTACTAGTCCTTTTATTTATTTTTTATTATTATTTTTTACTAGTCCTTTTATGAATACACAGTGAGGTCAGCATGGAAGAGCCATGAGCAGGGGTGAATCTCTCTTGCATCTACACAAACAGTGGTTCTATTCTCTCACATAAACCTACACACAAACTTCAGCAATTTTGTAAGCATTTTAGCAGAAGTCTCTTACCCTCTTCCGTGGCATCCCTGTCTTCTTCCTATGCTATTCTCAAGGTAAGCCAGTACTCACAGCCCTCTCTCTTCTCAGATCACCTGTCTTTCCTTAGACTTCAGACTAGCTGGGTTTGAGAAAAATTATGGTTTTTTAGGTGATCTAGATTTTTCTCATTGTTAGGCTGGGAGTGATACTCTTTCCAACTCCTACATTTTAAACAGAAGCAGAATTGTGTGGGGTCTTTGATATGATGGAAAAGAGAAATGAATTAGATTGGAGGAGTCAAAAGTAATTTTGCTGAGGAAGTAACTTTTTAGATAGGTCCTAAAGGATGAGTAGGTGTTATTCAGTACAAAGGGATATAAAAGCATTGCAGATAGAATTGCATTTGCCAAGGCCCTGAGGCAAAAAGGAGTTTTGTCACATAGAAAGAACCAAAAGAAAGCTAGTGTGGCCTGAGCAAAGTAGGCTAGGAGAATGTCTGAAGTGTGCAGGCCCAGAAAATGCAGTACCGAGTGCCATGTCAAAACTTTTGGTTTCTATATATAGCAAGTTCAGTGGGAAATTTTAAAAAGCATTAATTTTCAGGGTGCCTAGGTGGCTCAGTTGGTTAAGCATCTGACTCTTGGTTTTGACTCAAGTCATGATCTCTGTTGTCAGATCAAGCCCTGCTTCAGGCTCTGTACTCAGCAGGAAGCTTGCTTGTGATTCTCTCTCTCTCTCTCTCTCTCTCTCTCCCCCTTAGCCCCTCCCCCCACTTGTGTGCTCACTCTCTCTCTTGCTCTCTCTCTCTCTCTCTGTCTCTCTCTCTGAAATAAATAAATAAATACCATTAATTTTCTTGGATAAACAAGAGAATCTGGAATCCTTTCAGAGAGCAGCACTACATAAATGAACTTTTCTTTCAGTGTAACATGGTATTAGATCCCCAATTTCACTGTATATAAACTCTGTATGTAGACTCTGTATATAAAATACAGAGTCTAACCTGTGCGTCCAGTTAGAACTTCATTTTCTAGGAAAGCTTCCAAAGGCATTTTTTTAAAATCTAGTTTAGTCTGACATGTTTAACATGAAGTCATTTTCTGGTACTGGTGCATCATTTATTTCTGCACCTTGTCAGAGCTTCTGTATTTACTTATTAGCCAATTACACTTCTCCTCTTCCTCTTCTCATATAGACTTGTGAAGTCTAATGGTCGACAGATGCGCAGTGTCTCACATACTTTAATGAAACTAGTTTTCTGTTGCTATTAATGCTACTAATAGCATTAATAGAAAGGGAGAAGTTATCAGACTGACACAGCAGCTTTATTTTGTCTCAGTGTAATATGTAAGTGTGTGACACCTGAGTTCATCTGGCTAGCTGCAGAGCCAAAGAAATATAAATTACCCCCAAGGGATCTAGACAGAAAGCCAGGCATGCTGCTTATCTCTGCTTTCCACAGCTTTTTGGTACACTTTAATGCAAAGAATTATGATGGATCTCTTGAATCGTTTGGGGAACATGTACAACATGTACCTCTATGAGCTGGGCTTTCATTAATGTGAGCATTTCATTGCTCATGTAAACAATGAATTGATAAAATGGTAACTAGCTCACATCTTTTGAGAACCTTCTATGTGTCTATCCCTGTACTAAATGTATCACATATGTTATCTCACTCTGGGGTAGGGGCTGTTATTATTTCACAAAATCTGACACTTATACAAAGGTTAAGTGCTTGCCTAATGACAAATAGCCAGCAATGGTAGCCACTGAGATTTGAAGTTAGGTCTCTGTGACCAACTTCTTTGCTGCTATGATGCATTGAGCACCTACTTCTAGGTCAACCTCGTGCTAATCCCTGAGCCTCTGGGGCCCACTTCATCATATCCCTGCCTTCAGAGGGTCCACAGCCCAGTGAGGAAGGTGGAAATGTATGCTATTAATTAAAATATAGCATGATCAGTGCTACAAGAGAGGTACAGACCATGGTTTGATGAGAATCCAGAACATAGATTGATATACTTGGCCAGGAGATGGAAAAAGGAGGGAACAGAGGAATAGCATAAGACTCCATAACATTCCACAGGGGGAATAAAATTTGGTCTGAGTCTTGAAACAAGTAGGAGTTCATGAGTATAAAAAATAGGGTAAAGATTATCAGACAAGTCTCAGACAATTTTAAGTAAAAGATATCCTATTTGTGCAATTGGTATAATGAGCTATATAATAAAGGCAGTACCCAAAGATGAGGTTGGAGCCAGTTTTTAGGAATTCTCATATAGAACTTTATCTATAACAAATAGAAAACTTGGAATAATTTTAATTAAGTGCTTTGAGCACATGAATAATAACAGTATGACAACAACAAAATTAGATAGTATATGTTGGCATTCAACCATGGGCTCAAGAAATACATACATAATTTCATTTTCTCTTCACAACAAGATTATATAGCAAATATTGCTCTTCCTTTTTGCAGATGAGAAAAGTTTAGGTACAAATAAGAGGTAGAGTAGCTAGCCCAAGGCCATTGTACCAATAATCTTAGGAGCTAAGGTTCAATTGCAGGCATGAAAACTTCCTACATTCACACCTTTAACCATTCAGAAGTAGGTGGGACTAGAATGCCAGGCTGGAGTAGATGAGAGGCTGTGGTGTGTCCAGGCAGAAATGAAACAGAGTAGAGAGGAAGTTTCTGGAAGAGGAAAATGGGGCCAAATGATCAAAAGCAGAGACTAAAGAAGGGGTAGAGTCCAGGAGATACCCCGGGTCTGACTCATGCAACCCAGCAGACCATGGGCTGGGACTGAGATCCCAGGAGGAGGGCAGTTGGAGAGGGACCAGTTTGCTTGGGTAGGTTGAGTGTGCAGTGCTCACAGGACCACTAGGTAGACGCGTCCAGGAGGCAGTTGGCTGCACAGATCTGGGCATCCTGCCAGCCAGGTGCACAAGCTGGAGACAAGGTCTTGCCACAAAGAAAGGACCAGTGGACAGAACACCTGGGTTCTAGTCCCAGCTGGGCTGGAAGCCACTGAACTCCTCCAATTGGTTTCACCTCCCTCACCTAGAGAATGTAGGGAAGGGAGAAATTACCATAAAAGTCCCCTCTAGGCTGAAACGTGGTAATTCTATGTTCCCCCTCAAGGAAGCAATTACCCATAGAAACAGATTCTGGAAAGCGGGTTGGCTGGTAGGCTAGGCTTTGGTTAGCGTGCCATACTCCACTGCAGCAAAGCCTTCAGCAATATCCATAGAGCTACACCAGCAGGACCATAATTATAAACTAGGAGGTTATTATATTCTTTTCATATTTTTAGTCTTATGTGTTTAGCATGAGGTAGCAGATCCCACCACGTGCAAAATCACATTTCTGGGGAAGGGAGAGATGTTAGCAGGAGGTGAGGTGATCTTCCCAAGCCCAGTGGCTCCACAGCTCCGGAAGGCAGCCCAATGTGTTAGCCCCGTGTGCTCACCTGTACTCGTGGGGTGGGCCCCACACATGGGGCTCTGTGAAAGATCCCAGGAAGGAATCTTCCCTGTGTACCAGGGAAGGACACAAGCACTGCCAAAGGAATGTGACTCAAGAGCCAATTTCCATAGGATTTGAAATTATTATTATCACTGTGCAAGTTCACAGTGAACCACGTACTTATTTTTCTTTTGGGTTATGTTGAAACCCTAATTTCCTCAAATGTAGAATTCCTGGATCTTCGTACATACTTTTGGCTTTAGTTCCAGTTGAATTAGCAGATTTAACACAATGATCTTGTAGAGATTTTGGAATATAAAACATATAAATTATATATTGTGTGTATGAAAATAAAAATAATTAGTTATATATATTTCTATTATATATTTATTTATATAACATTTACTTATATTACATATAATATATGTTTATATATAAAATGAATTATTTTTATTCTCAACGTATTTCAGCATAAGCATGGTGTAATTGGTGGAAAATGTCTGAATTTTGAAGAAGACATAGCAGATCATCGTTTTGAATGACCCCCAAGAAAGGGGTGAGGAAGGTTCAGATAAAGCTCTGAACCTCCCTGTTGCATCCCCCAGGCATGTTACTTAACTACTCCAAAGCTTCAGCTTCCGAGATTAGAGATGATAATAGCATAGCCTCACAAGGTCCTTCTGAGACAGGGGAGGGGCAGGATGGCGGAAGAGCAGGGTCCCCAAATCACCTGTCCCCACCAAATTACCTAGATAACCTTCAAACCATCCTGAAAATTTACGAATTCGGCCTGAGATGTAAAGAGAGACCAGCTGGAATGCTGCAGTGAGAAAAGTTCGCGCTTCTATCAAGGTAGGAAGACGGGGAAAAAGAAATAAAGGAACAAAAGGCCTCCGAGGGGGAGGGGCCCTGCGAGGAGCTGGGCTAGGGCCGGGGCGAGTGTCCCCAGGACAGGAGAGCCCCGTCCCGGAGGAGCAGGAGCTGCACCAACCTTCCCGGGCGGGCGGAAAGGGGCTCGCAGGGAGTTGGAGCAGGACCCAGGAGGGCGGGGATGCCCTCGGGCTCCCTGGGACACTAACAGACACCTGCGCCCGGGAGAGTGCGCCGAGCTCCCTAAGGGCTGCAGCGCGCACGGAGGGACCGACCGGAGCAGCTCGGAGGGGCTCGGGCGGCGGCTCCGCGGAGGGGGCTGCGGGGCGGGAGCGCGAATCCCACAGCGCAGGCCCCGGAGCACAGGGCGCCGGGACACAGCCCAGGATCCCGCCTCCCCCGGGACAGGCAGAGGCCGGGAGGGCCCAGGACAGCGAGGACGCTCCTGCCCCGAGCTGAGCAGATCAGCGGCCCCGCCCCGGAGCCTCCAGGCCCTGCGGACGGAGAGCCGAGAGCCCCGAGCCCCGTAGTTCCTGCGGAGGCTGAATCCAGGCTTCCAGAGTTGCCATAGCAACTGCGACTGTTCCTCCTGGGGCCCCACGGGGTAAACAACCCCCGCTGAGCCCGGCAGCAGGCAGGGGCAGAGCAGCTCCCCCAAGTGCTAACACCTGAAAATCAGCACAGCAGGCCCCTCCCCCAGAAGACCAGCTAGACGGGCCAGTGATACTCCCCCGTGTTCCAATACAACTTGTTTTTGGCCACTCTGCACTGAACAAAATGACTAGAAGGAAAACCTCACCTCGAAAGAAAGAATCAGAAACAGTCCTCTCTCCCGCAGAGTTACAAAATCTGGATTACACTTCAATGTCAGAAAGCCAATTCAGAAGCACTATTCTACAGCTACTGGTGGCTCTAGAAAAAAGCATTAAGGACTCACGAGACTTCATGACTGCAGAATTTAGATCCAATCAGGCAGAAATTAAAAATCAATTGAATGAGTTGCAATCCAAACTAGAAGTCCTAACGACGAGGGTTAACGAGGTGGAAGAACGAGTGAGTGACATAGAAGACAAGTTAATGGCAAAGAGGGAAACTGAGGAAAAAAGAGACAATCAATTAAGGGACCATGAAGACAGATTAAGGCAAATAAATGACAGTCTAAGGAAGAAACACCTACATTTAATTGGGGTTCCCGAGGGCGCCGAAAGGGACAGAGGGCCAGAATATGTATTTGAACAAATCCTAGCTGAAAACTTTCCCAATCTGGGAAGGGAAACAGGCATTCAGATCCAGGAAATAGAGAGATCCCCCCTAAAATCAATAAAAACCGTTCAACACCTCGACATTTAATAGTGAAGCTTGCAAATTCCAAAGATAAAGAGAAGATCCTTAAAGCAGCAAGAGACAAGAAGTCCCTGACTTTCATGGGGAGGAATATTAGGGTAACAGCAGACCTCTCCACAGAGACCTGGCAGGCCAGAAAGGGCTGGCAGGATATATTCAGGGTCCTAAATGAGAAGAACATGCAACCAAGAATACTTTATCCAGCAAGGCTCTCATTCAAAATGGAAGGAGAGATAAAGAGCTTCCAAGACAGGCAGGAACTGAAAGAATATGTGACCTCCAAACCAGCTCTGCAAGAAATTTTAAGGGGGACTCTTAAAATTCCCCTTTAAGAAGAAGTCCAGTGGAACAATCCACAAAAACAAGGACTAAATAGATATCATGATGACACTAAACTCATATCTGTCAATAGTAACTCTGAACGTGAATGGGCTTAATGACCCCATCAAAAGGCGCAGGGTTTCAGACTGGATAAAAAAGCAGGACCCATCTATTTGCTGTCTACAAGAGACTCATTTTAGACAGAAGGACACCTACAACCTGAAAATAAAAGGTTGGAGAACCATCTACTATTCAAGTGGTTCTCAAAATATACCCTAAAAACTATAGAACACTTCTGAAAGAAATTGAGGAAGACACAAAGAGATGGAAAAATATTCCATGCTCATGGATTGGCAGAATTAATATTGTGAAAATGTCAATGTTACCCAGGGCAATTTACACGTATAATGCAGTCCCTATCAAAATACCATAGACTTTCTTCAGAGACTTAGAACAAATTATTTTAAGATTTTTGTGGAATCAGAAAAGACCCCAAACAGCCAGGGGAATTTTAAAAAAGAAAACCATATCTGGGGGCATCACAATGCCAGATTTCAGGTTGTACTACAAAGCTGTGTTCATCAAGACAGTGTGGTACTGGCACAAAAACAGACATATAGATCAATGGAACAGAACAGAGAACCCAGAAGTGGACCCTGAACTTTATGGTCAACTAATATTCGATAAAGGAGGAAAGACTATCCATTGGAAGAAAGACAGTCTCTTCAATAAATGGTGCTGGGAAAATTGGACATCCACATGCAGAAGAATGAAACTGGACCACTCTCTTGCACCATACACAAAGATAAACTCAAAATAGATGAAAGATCTAAATGTGAGACAAGATTCCATCAAAATCCCAGAGGAGAACTCAGGCAACACCCTTTTTGAACTTGGCCACAGTAACCGGAGAAGGACAAACAGTGTATGTTCTCATTCATTTGGGGAATATGAATAATAGTGAACGGGAATATAAGGGAAGGGAGAAGAAATGTGTGAGAAATATCAGAAAGGGAGACAGAACATAAAGACTTCTAACTCTGGGAAATGAACTAGGGGTGGTGGAGGGGGAGGAGGGCGGGGGGTGAGGGTGAATGGGTGACGGGCACTGAGGGGTACACTTGACGGGATGAGCACTGGGTGTTATTCTGTATGTTGGTAAATTGAACACCAATAAAAATTAATTTATAAAATTAAAAAAAAAAACAAGGTCCTTCTGAGGATAAAATAAGGTAACGCATGCGGAACTGTAGTGCATGCTCTATAAATATTAGCTTTCCCATGGAGTGAATAATATATCTAAAAAACCTTGAAGAACTTCTGGCCCAGGGTGGATGCTTGATAAATGGCCACATGAATATTGCAACTGTTAGTGTTGTCAGTAAAATCACGGGTCATGGTAATAAAGCAATAGGTGTATTGGGCACTAGGCTGAAAGTTGTAAGAATGATGGTCCAGTCCAGACTTTTCTACTCACGGGCTCCATGGCCCTGAAATTACTGCTTTACCTCCTCAGTTTCTCCATCTGTGGGTTGGGTGATTCGGAGCTGGGTAAAGGTAATGCATGAAGGAACCTTGTGCCCTAGACAGTTCTGCCTGACTGTTATGTGCATGATGATGGTAGTTAGAGGTGGCATTTCCAGTGGCTGAAGATAGATTCCAGGCTGGCTGTTCCCCCACCGGGTCATTGCCAAGAAGTTTTAATCAAGAAGACTTGGGGCATTTTGTTCATCTCCAATCCAATCAGGAGTACCAATCTGGGTACCTTGGATCCTGGACATGCTTTCTAGGCAATGCCATAGCCAGCTCCCATTATCTGCTCGGTTTGTCATTTGCTATCCTGGGGAGGCAGATCACTGTCATCACTCACTATCCTGCAGGGAAAGTCCAGTCCTGGCAGTGGCAGTGTTGGCCTATCCCATTCCTTCCTCAGCTAGACTCAACAGCAGCTAGCTCACATTCAGTGCCGTTGTGAAGATTAAATGAGCTTGTACTTACAAAACTCTTAAATCAAGGCTTGTTGCTCCATGCAGATGCTCTGTAAGGATCAGCTGGTTTTCTCAGCAATATATTGAGAGCTTTGAACATATTGAGTGCTTGGCACATAGCAAGGTACGTAGTTTCTTGTTTGTCTTATAATCATTCATTTATTTAGTCAGTCAACAAACCTTTCCCACTTGTCTTCTTCATGCCAGGCATGCATGAAGACCAAGGCAAGACACCATGACAGTTCCTGCCCTAAGGAGTTAGTGAAAAGTAGACAAGGAAAAATGTAGCAGGAAGTGTTGAATGTTGCCATCAAGAGATGCTGAGGGAAGGAGGTGGTCAAGAGGAAGCCCAAATCTAATCTGAAGGGAGAGGGATCATAAGAAATAATATCAGAGAGGTATTTTTTAAATTTCCTTTAAGATTTTATTTATTTATTCATGAGAGACACAGAGAGAGAGGCAGAGACACAGGCAGAGGGAGAAGCAGGCTCCATGCAGGAAGCCCGATGTGGGACTTAATCCCAGGACTCCAGGATCATGCCCTGGGCGGAAGGCAGGTGCTAAACCACCGGGCCACCCAGGGATCCCTCAAAGAGGTATTTTGAGGAGCAGATTGACACACTGTAAAGAATATTGCAGTGTCCAGGACATAGCAGCTTCCTGGAGGACATAACTCTGGAGCTGACTGTACCTTTTGTGAGACAGCCCTAGTGAATTAAGGAAGAGAACAAGAGACAGATACAGGCTTCCAAGTCCAGCAGAAAGGACCATGGTTGAAGCTCACCATTTCCAAGACATATTTGACCTCAGAATCCCTCCTTCTCTGAAATATATTCGCCTCCCATGGAGCTGGTGATATTCTCAGGAACAGACTGTGAAACAGCCGTGAGGACAGGGAGACCCTTAGGCTGGTACTACCGTGGTCTGTGTCCCATATCAGAAAGCCAACTCCCCTGTCAGAAGCAGAGGAACAGACAGGAGAAGATGACTCTGGAGGCCTGAGAACTGGTGGGGAGGCCACCACAGGAGACCTGAGCAAGGGCCGATCATCAGCAGAGAGGAGGAAGGGTGCAAGAGCTGTGAGGGTTGGAGTCATCGGGCAACTATTAACAACTATGGGGCTCCTGAACCTGGGAGTCAGGATCAGGGGCTGTAGACTTGATGGCAATGCTGGCAAGCAGGTGGCCGAGGCAAGCCACTCTTCCCCTTCAAGCCCAGCAGCCAGTTCTCAAACAGGGGGCATGATGACAGGATGGTTTCCACTTCACTTGTGCCATGTTGACACTCTGAGGCTGTGAGTTCTCTCTACTTCTGAGGCACGAAAGCAGTAAGCCGGACCAGATCCAGGGCATCGGGTGACAAGGAGCCAACTGATGTGCATTTATTTATTAAATGCCTGCTGTGTCCTTGGCTGAGCACCAGGTCCTGGGAGGGAAGGAAGGTATAAGGGTGCACCAGGACATGTCCTGGCAGTCATTTCAGTACAGGAGGAAGGACTTTGGAGTCAGAAAACCGAGAGGCGAACTCCAGCCCTGCCACACCAGCTGCATGGCCTGGACCATGTCCAAAGAGTGAACACGCGCTGTACAGTACAAAACAAATGGGGAGCGTCGCCGGAAGCGAGTGTCCAGCTGCCAACCCAAGAGCCCAGATTAGAGCGTGCGTGTCCTGCCTGCCTCGCCTGCCTCATCCAGCCCTTCCCATTCCCACGCCCGCTGAATGCCAGTCTGAAAACTGAGTTGAGACGTCTTTAATCACAACATGTTGTGGTTCCTAGGAACAGATTTTGGCTGCTCTGACAACTGTAAAATGGAATTATGTCTGCAAGTTAATTTGCTGGAAAGGAGTCACATTTCACAAAATTTTCCTGGAAGCCAAAACGAGCAATTAGAGCGTAGATGCACTCCTGGCCTAGTGATTTGGGGGTGAAGCCATGAGATTAACACACCACTCAGCACATTAGAGCACGTGAGGGCCAAGAAACCCCCCCATTCCCCCCAGGACAGCTACAGGGCTCTAAAGAATCAGCATCCACCACGCTGGGGCCTCCAGCCCTCACTGTGTGTTCAACTGGGGTGACATTCACAGAACAAAATTAGCCATTTTAAAGGAACAATTCTGTGGCATTTAGTACTTTCTCAGTGTTGTGTAGCCACCACCTCTCCCTAGCTCCAGAACATTTTCATCTCCCCCAAGGGACTTCACTAAGTGATTACTCCCCATCTTCCCCCTACCACTGCCCCCGCCCCAGCCGGAGAGCCCCCAAATCTGCCTTCGGTCTCAAGGATTTACCTACCCTGGGAGTTTTCTATTAGATCCCACCTGTGCCAAACCAAAACTGCTTCCCGAGGGAGGCAGCAGGCTCTACAGGTTCTAAGTGTCCAGGTTGTTGGGACGCCGGATACGGTGTTGGTGCCAAAAGCAATGACATTTACAGGGTGCGGTTTCTTCATTTTAATTCACATCTCACCCCATCTGCATTCATGCTGCCCATGATTCGTGTTCCACCCACACACCTCCTCCGGAGGACTCTCCCTGCCCGCACCCAGCAGACCCCCTCCACTGCACACTTGGAGCACCCCACTTGTGTACTCCCTGGAGGCCACACTTGTGTTTCCTGTGATGCCCAGTGCCCGCTTGTGGCTTCCGGAGGGCAGGAACCATATGGCACTGTGGACGGAGTACTGGCTTCACCCTCCAAGAGGCTGGGTTCCTGTCCCCCACCCCTGACCCCGTGTCCCCTCCCTGAGGGATGGTGAGTGTAAACTGTGACCTGTGGTGACATTCTCTTTGTCCTGTCTTTGGCAGCCCCAGAAGTGTTCCAGGTATATGTGGATGGAGGCCCCGGGTACTCGTACCCCGTCGACTGGTGGTCCCTGGGTGTCACAGCCTACGAACTGCTGCGGGGCTGGGTAAGATGGGCACCTGCACAGTGAACGCGGGCAGCCCTGGAATGTGGGGCCCAGGTCAAGCCGGGCTGGGGTGCTGACGGCCGGCCGCGCGGCGGGGCGGGAGCGTGTGTGAGGAGTCAGGCCCTGGGTTCCAGCTCTGATGGACCCTGAGCATGAGAGGGGCCTCGAGCAAGCGTCTGGTCCCACCGCCTCGTTCACTCATGTGGAATGGATGCTCACAGGGGAAGGTCTTACGTAAAGGTCAGCATCTAATCAGTGGCAGCTTAAACCCCCCAAAGCTCCTTGGCACTGTGATTTTGAACACTATCCTCTTTCGCCCCACAACTCTATGCGTCGGTGTCTGGTTTTCCAGCTTGATTTGAAGCTCTTGAAATACAAGAACCGTGTTGCTTCTCCATTATTTGTTTGTTCAGTACCTTCCCCAAATACATAGCTAAATGCCCCCATAAAAAGGAGGCATTTGGTGCATATTTTTGTTTTTATTTCATTTAATTTAATAGCTCAAGATAACTACTGGCAATGAAGAACTCATTTTTACTTTAGTAGAAAGAATTGTGACAAATTTTGAGGCATTTTTCTTTTTTTTTCCTAAAGATTTTTTTTAATTTATTTATTCAGAGAGAGAGAGAGAGGCAGAGACACAGGCAGAGGGAGAAGCAGGCTCCATACAGGAAGCTCAACGCGGGACTCGATCCTGGGTCCCCAGGATCACACCCCGGGCTGCAGGCGGCGCTAAACCGCTGCACCACCGGAGCTGCCCCTTGAGGCATTTTTCTTTGCACAAGTATTGTTCGAAAATGATGTCACTGAGCCTTGGTTTCTTTCTTGGTACGATGAGGATAAAAGCCTTCAGTCTGTTTCATGGAGCTGAAGTTAGTTACCACAGGTCGTTCTGCCCCCGATGGGGACACAGGGTTGGCATGTCACCCGCCTTTGCTGCTCCAGGCCTCGGTGCAGAGCCACTTGCACTGAACTGCAAAGTTCGGTGTCCCACAGTGATTTGTATCCAGGGATATTCAGGCCAATGGAGGTGCACTCCTGGAAGGTGGGGATCGCCAATGAGGAATGAATGAATCAGTCAATCAATGAATCCATGATAATGGGACCAGTTTGCAAACCATCAAAGCCATATGAGTGAAAGTATTATTTTTCACCCTGTAGTTTAAACAACTATTGTCTTCTTTTGATCTCAATTATTTCCTCTGAATTCCTCAAAAACATAATTGCTATACACAATGTTTTTATAATTAAGTATATATATACTTAATTATATATACATATATATGTATATATATTTGTTATATGTATTTGTTAGTTTTCTATTTTATATATATGTGTGTGTGTGTATATATATATATATATATATATTTGTTAGTTTTCTCAGGCACTGAATGAAAAAATATCATCTTCTTGGCTGGTTCCTTTGTCATCTGCTGGTTTCATTCATTGGTAGGCACAGCCAGGAGGGACCATGAGCATCCATAACACTATATGAACCAGAGGACACAGGCATCCGCCAGATGCTGTTTATCTGATGTCCTCAGCTACACAAATGCCCTCGGCAAGCAGTTGCCCCAAGCACGATTGGATGTTCAGCAGCAGAAAGTACATTCTCTGTGTTAAATAAAAATCAATCGAGCAAATTTAAAGATCTAATTGGCTTTACTAAGTGATCCATGAGTCTAACAGCACCCCATCCAGCACATTGAGAGGTGCTCCAAGGAACTGTAGGAAGTGGAAGTGGAAGGGCTGTATAAGAGGGTGGGGCAAGATGCTCTCAGAAAAAGAAAAAGATTGTTTCAGGCAAGAGCTTTCTGGGGTGAAAAGCCAGATGTCTTTCATGCAGATTGTCCATCTTTCTTCCAGGGGTGGAGAGGACCCAGGTGGCAGGCTCAGTGGTCAGGACTGGAATATTCCTGACCCAGCAGTTAAGACTTAAGACAACACTTCTGGGGAAGGTTGGAATTGCAATTAGATTATGTATTAAGCCCTGTTTTGGGAACTTGTCCTAAGTGATAGCATTTGGGGCCTGTGGATTTTGTGTTGTGCTTTTAAAACATCTGTCATTCCTCACGGGTCAGAAAGTCAAAGATGATGACTTGGCAAAATGCCCCAAGGATCCGTGGTTCTTGCTGCTTCCAAAATAAATCGTTTCATTTTTAATGCAACAGTTTTCTATGCAGATATCCAAATGCCACATTCAAGGGAAGAAGGAGAAGCACACAGTGGGATGGGGGGGGGGGCTTTGACATAGTGACAGAATGAATGAATGAAAGGACACCTGTTATGTGCTCTTGTAAACCTTCCTCACAGATGTCTAGTCTGGCTGAACCTTTGACAGGCTTACGCAAACAGTTAATTCTCTGTTTTTCATTCAGGAAACAATCACATTCAGTAAAAAATCTATACTGAGATGCATTTCTGCTTATCTCTGGGGTGTGTGAAGGTAGAGGCTGGCCTTCCTCCCTAGAATCCCTCTATCATGTCAGCGACAGCATCCCTAACAAATAGCCATCCACCTGTTTGTTCCTTGATTCCCTCAAAATCCAGGGAGCTTTTTACCTCCCAAAGATGAATGCCGCAGTGGGGATTTTCCAGTGTGCGTTCTAGGATCTTAGAGTTGGAAAGAGCTAGAATACATAAGATCAGTACAGTCTGCTGGCAAGGGACCCAGAAATACTCTACCCCCAGCCTGGAAAACAGCCATCTTTTCCCAAATGCTCCATTGGGAGAGCAGAGGAATCAAGTGTCATTAATGGGCTTAAAATCTCAACACAGAGAATCCCATGAGCCTGATTGGATCCTGTGGTCTGGACCAGAAACAGACGTGGGATCTCTGAGCCCCGAGTAGAATCTTAGTCGTTACCCACATGCCTGCTGAGTGAAAGAGTACTGTGTTAGAGCACAGGTACCTTGGTCTCCCCGGACTGCAACCACAACCTCTGGTTAGAGAGAAAAGGTGTAAGAAGGATGTTTCCCACCCACAAGCCCAGAGAAGGGACTTGGGGACCTCAGCACAGCCTCTGTCCTCTTTCCTGCCTGCCGGGCTCCAGATGGCATCCCCGACAGGTGATCACCCACCTGTTCACTGTTTCCCCTCAGCATCCAAGGAGCTCCTTACCTCCAGAAAGAACCTGTTTCATTTTTTGACAGCTTTAATAGCTAGAAAGTGTTTCACTCAACTGGAAGCTGCCTTCTCATAATAAAGAGTATCTTAGAGGAATTCACAGGGTCAAACTTTGGCTCTACCAGCTGCCTCGTCTGTGATCTTAACCAAAGCCAATAAACAGATCGAGTGCTCAGAATCCTCATCTGTTAACCAGGGGAAAAATTAATAATATCTATCCAACAGGGTTGCTTTGGGAATTAAGTCATTGCAATGGTCCTCACTCAGTACGTGCCCGATGAATGTCAGCAAGCTTCCACCCCTTGCTGTGATTCCTGCCCTGGGGGCCTGCCAGCAGGCCTGCATCCTCTCTGACTTAGCACCTTTCCATGCTGGAGCCAGGCACCTGGAGTGGAGGCTGGATCACGCCTGGGGGGTGAGTGCTGGTGGGAAGGCCTAGGGGCTAGGTGAGCAGAGGTCTGTGTTCCCTCCCACATTCTGGGTGCCTTGGTGCTCCGATTCCCACCCAGTCACGTATCTCTTCTGAGCCATGGCTTCCTTCTTTGTGAAATAGAGACTATGAGGCCACCGCAGGGATGGGGTGAGAAAATGTGGCAGGGCACACGCAGTGTCTGGCATGCAGGAGACATGATCGTCAAATAACTATGCTCCTGGCAATGACTCTGAGACAGGTTGATGGAGATAAAGTGCTGATGACTTCTTCAGAGAGAACAGACATTTAAGCTGGGTCACAGAGATGCTGCTGGAGGGAACAGTGTGAGTACAGATGGGGAAGAGCCACTGAGGAGGACACAGCAAACATTTCTGACTGAGCAGCAGTACAGGACAGTGAAGGGACAGTCCTTAAAAGCCTCTGAGATCAGCTGGAGACACTTAGGTTTACCAGGTAGGCAGCGCAGTGCTGTCCATGGACATGACAACACGGTGGTCCAGGGAGAGTGTCCTTTGCAATCATGCATTTCCGGGCTCATGTCCTGGCTTTGCTGCACAGTCTCTGAATGATCTGGGGTGAGCCGATTTCTTATCTACCAACTGGGAGGACAGTAGTTGAAGCCCAAAGTGCTGGGTTCCTTGACTTCGGCACTGCAGACACTCGAGGCTGGGGAACTCTTTGTGGTGGGGACTTCCCTGCACAGGGCAGGATGTTCAGCAGCATCCTTGGCCTCTCCCTAACCAGATGCCAGCAGAAATCTCCCCTGCTGACTTATGGCAGCCAAAAATGTCACCCAGCATCATCCAATATGCCCTGGTGGATAAATTGTCCCCGCTTGGGCACCACTGCCATAGAGTAACCAAGAGGACTAAATGAGATCCTGAATGCCAGGCTCATGGCACACTGCATTGTACAGAGTGTGTTCTGAGTGTAGACAAAGGGTGGAGCTCAAAACCCCACCTGTGGTGCCCTAAGACCTTCTACCCTCCAGGCTTCTTTCCAACCACCTCCCTGAACTTGTCTTTGACCCCATTCAGCACATTTCCTTGAGGTCGGGTAGACAGAGAAGGCTGGGGGTGCAGAGAGGGGACGAATAAAGAGGAAGGGTGTATGTAGCACCCCTAAAGTCTGCAGTGTGGAAGGAAGAAGTGGGTGTGCACCCGCTGGATGGGCTCAACCACAGAACGGGGAGTGTGTTGGCGTGCAAACTACAGAAGGAGAGAACACTGACTTCTTGTCCCTTGGTAAAGCAGACAGAGAGGGCACTGTGCCAGGAGTCAGGACCTGGGAGGAAACGGACCCTGGGATCTCACTCTCTAGGTTTTATGTCTCCATTAAAGAAGGGGAAGGAGCGTGGGTTGTTCTACAGACCTCTAGGACCCAGCAGAGGTGGTTCGACAGTTCTAAGGGGTGGGGAAATGCTTCTTCTGGTTCTGGAGATTTCATAGCCTGAGGAACTGTTCTTCGCTTTCATCTGTTCTGTGTTTGGGATTTGGAGTAAAAAGGTTTGGAGAAAGAAAAAAAAAAACAACATTGGATTAGATGGTCCCCAAAGCCCAGCTCAGCTCTAGCAGTTCAAATAACAAGTCTGCGGCAATTCTTGTCTCCTGTCTTCCTTTTCTTGGAAAATTGGCATTTTTTGTAAACTGAGTGTCCTGGAATAGAGACACACCTGCACTCCATAATGTGTATATCCAGTGCCCTGCTGCTAAATCACTTTCACCAGCCGTCCATGTAATTACTTTACCTTAGAAATGCCACTTGGTTTTCTGAGTCAACACGTCCTAAGGGCAGTGAGTGAGAACCAAACTTCAATAGAATTCTTTACCCAAGCAGGTGAAATATTGATCTCAGTATTTGCCAATATTCTTGTAGAAGGAGCTGGGCTTCTCTGCAGCTACCCAAACGGATGACAGCTGCGCCCAGAGCCACAAACTGCAGAGCATGGTGTTGCAAGCTGATCTGTGAATGTATTTAACTGTTGGCTTTATCGGAGTTACCATAATTATCATCATTGCTACTCTTATTGGCCTGATTCCCTCTAGAAGTGGAGAGGACAGAGCTAGAGACTGGCGGGTTTGGGGGGCGGATGGAAAAGTAGATTGATGAATGCCTTGAGGCAACCAAGAAGAAACTACAGAATGCAATGTGAGTGATATGAAAAGCCTTCCCATTTGTCACTGGCTGTTCTCTCGAGCTGGGCGCTCTGCATGGTGGGTATGCTCTGGTGGCATCGGAGAAAGAGCAGTGAAGGAGAACCTGCATCTCTGTGGGACGAGGCAAGGGCACTGTTTGTCTTCCAACCTCACTGTCCCAACTTGTGAAGTGAGAAGGTGAGAGTGCTCCACCTCCCAGGGTCCTCCCACCTGCTGCAGCTGGGTGTCCCCATACAGCTGGGACAGGATGGGAGGAATGGTTTCTCCAGAGGCAAAAAGATGGAAAGAAGCAATCCAGAACAGTCCAGAAACTGATGTTTCACTCCTGTTATTTCTAATCATGGTAGCTGTTACTGGTGAAGTTGGGGTTAGGAGAGGGGGGGTGTCCTGCAAAGGCCGAGGCAGGCGGCAGCCTCAGGAGGAAATTCTAAAATGTTCATTACTAGAGCCATACTCCACCTCTTATGACAGTAAAAGAAAATGTTTGAAGACATATGTAAAGAATGTTAGCATTCCTACTTAGCTGGCCTTTCTAGGGAGTCCACACATTTTGGCTTTGCTCTGCATATTGTAGGGCAAAAGGGTGGGGAGGTTCCCAATTCGATTGACAGATGAAGGAGGAGACAGCCAGTCTCGAGCAGGTGCCCTTCTTCTGGGTAGGCACGTTGGAAGGCACGGGCACAGTCCTGAAGGTGGACATCTTCCCCAGGGGAGCCCCATTTGGTGAAGATAAAGATGCTCCTCTGTTCCAGGGAACTGTCCCCCATCCTGAGCCTGGGGTTCTCTGCTGGATAGCTGAGGTTGCTCGAGAGCCTAAGAACACAGAAATGAGTATAGGATAAGCCCACCTTTGAGGACACCCCAGCAGGAATTCCACAGCAGACACCCCAGCAGGAATTCCGCAGCAGACAATCAGGTTCATGTGGACAACTCTCAGTTTCTCTAGCTCTTGTACCACACATGCTCCAGAGATGACTGCCTGCTCCAGCCCGGAGCCGTTTGATCGTGATGCAAACCTCAAAGCATCTCAGCCCACAAAGCTGGGTGGAGAGTGAAGAGGGGGAGAGAATTTTGGTGAGGAGGGGGGCAGGGACAGAGCTCAGACATGGTCCAAGCTGTGTACTCAGGGTCCCAGTCAAGAAAACCTTCCCAAGCTTTGAGAGGTTCTTAGAAGCAAGAAACTGCCAGGCAACGTTGGAAAAATTCATCAGGGGGTTTAATGTTCTGCAGAGCGGGCCAGTTGGAGAACAGAGCTATGCACCCTCACTGCAGGGGAGAGGGTGGCAGGTGGAAGCCCAGCCTCCTCCGCCCACCCATCCACCCCACCGGACCCGGACCTTGGTGATTCTTTCGTGATTCCGGTCCTGCCCCACTCCCAGCCCCAGGCAGTTCAGCCAGTGCAGGGAAATGTGGCATGAGGCCCATCAGCAGGTAGGGGCTTTGACTGGAGGTGATGCTGGGTGTCCGATGGATGGTGAGAGCCATCCCCCAGCCCGGAGCAGGGACTCAGGAGTTAGGCTGTTGGATGTGGATCCTGCCTCCGCCAACTTACCAGCTCTGTGAACTTGCCAAGTCATTTAACCTCCTGTGGCCATAACAGAGCATCCACGTGCTGGGATCCAGCACTACCCCCCAGGCCTGGTCACTGTTGGCACATGGGTGGGGGCCACATGCTCTGCTGTGAAAGAGGACCTCCCACTGTTACATGACGGGAAGGAATAAACCACTTTCTCACAAATAACACTGTTTTAACCACACGGGCCACTGTCTTCCGGCTGGCCTCTCTGATTCCCTGTCTGATCCTTTGGTTGCAGAGACCCTATGAAATCCACTCGGCCACACCCATTGATGAGATCCTCAACATGTTCAAGGTAGAGCGCGTCCACTACTCCTCCACGTGGTGCAAAGGCATGGTTGCCCTGCTTAAGAAGGTAAGGGGGCAGCCGGGCCTGGGGGCTGAGCAGGGCTGCCAGCACTTTCAGGAATGAGAGAGAACAGAATGCGGGCGGGTGGTGGGACTGGTAAAGTAGGCAGAGTGCCAGCACATCGTCGGGGCGCTCACGGTCTCGCGTCCAGGATCACAGAGCCGCTGGCTGCTAGAGTCCGCCTGGAGGCACGTCTGTGACAGCACAGCCCCAGGCTTGTTTCCCTCTGCTACAAGCTCCTAATAAATAGAAATACTTAAATGCATTTGGCTCTTTAAAATTTCTTTTTTTATATATAAATTTATTTTTTATTGGTGTTCAATTTGCCAACTTATAGAGTAACACCCAGTGCTCATCCCGTCAAGTGCCCAGCTCAGTGCCCGTCACCCAGTCACCCCCACCCCCTGCCCACCTCCCCTTCCACCACCCCTAGTTTGTTTCCCAGAGTTAGGAGTCTTTCATGTTCTGTCTCCCTCTCTGATATTCTGCCACAGTTGGTCTTTTGAATCGCTGAGCTTTAAGAAATGGGGATCTCCTGACTTTCTCCAGGAACTAGAATTTACTAGAAGAAAGCAGCGTGGTTCTCAGAGTGTGTCCCCTGGGCCAGCAGCGGCAGCAGCCAGAGCAGGGAGCTGGTGGGAAATGCAGATTCCCAGGCTCCACTCCGAAACTCTGGGGGTGGGGCCCCGTTGTTTGTATTTTGGTCCGCTCCCCCGGTGGTTCCGAAGCAGCACAAGCAGGAAGGCTGCGGTGCCCTCCTTCTGAGGCTGCAGGTAGCTTTCCTGACTCCGAATCCTCGGAGATGCTCAGGATGGATGGAGTCCCGTGTGTGGTTAGTACCCAGTCATGTGTGATAGAAGAATGGGGGTAACAGCGGCCAGCAGTGCTGAGGGCACTCTCGACTCTGGGCTGTGCGCTGGCTCTTCTCATGCCTCACAGCCCCGGGAGCCCCTATTACAGGTGAGAACACGGCAAGTTCTTCCGTTGGTGCCCTGGGGCAGTCAGAGGGCAGAGGCAAGGTTTGAATCTGGGCTCTCCTGGCTCCATAGCAGCTGTTACCCCCACTCCGGGTCTCCCAGCTCCAGATGCCAGCTGTTAGTCCCTACACTGCCTTAAATGACGTGTTGAAGTATGGATTCACTAAATTTCTTTAGAGGAGATTCAGTCCTTGGTTCTTCGAAGTCAGTGGTCCTTAGAACCAACTGCTGACTCAAACCACCTGGATGCCCTAGGGAGGTGCCAGTGCCTGCACCCCCCCTGCAGGCCCCCTGCACTCCCTGCAGCCCCCTGCACACTCCCTACACCCCCCTGCAGGCCTCCCGCACCCCCCTGCAGCCCCCTGCACCCTCCTGCAGGCTCCCTGCACCTCCCCCCCGCAGGCCCCCTGCACCCCCCTGCAACCAGTGAGTCAGAGAACTGCTGCTTCTGAAAGGGGAACTCCCATGCGGCATCAGAGTGAAGTCTCTGTTTAAATCTTCACAGGTTGTTTGGGGGCAGCCCTAGGAGGACGCTGTCATGACCAGCAGCTAGGACCCTGCTAGGTGTCCTCACCTGGTGTGACCACAGCTCACACACTGGAAACAGCTGGGAGATTTCTGCAGTGTTGGGGGCTGGGGGCAGGGGGCAGTGGGCGGGGAGCAAATGGCACCTGTTGGCAGCTGGGTGCCACACACCCCCTTAGCAGTGGCCAGGTCCTTACCAATCCCCTTGGGTCCCATCGTAATCAAGAGCTCGAAGTGGAAGAGTTGCCTTTTCTCTTCCTGCTCTGGAAACAGGAGCAGAGCATTGAGTGTCCTGCCTGAGGACTCGTGGCTGGGGAGAGGGCAGGGGTGGCAGGCCCAGGGCAGGTCCCCTGACCATCACTGTTAGCCCAAGTCGTCTTTGTGTCAGACAAGCCAGTGTGTTTCTGAAAAGCTGAAAGCCCCGTTTGGATGCAAGGTAATAACTCTGTGGCTGGTTTTTAATACTGCATCACCCCGTAGTAGCAGAAATTCTATTTGAGGAGAAGCTAAAAATTATACCCTTGGCTGCAAATGAGGCCACTCCATCAGGCCACAGAGGTCACCACAGAGCTGTCCAGGGATAAATTTTATTACACTTTCGAACATCGGTTACCAAGCTGACAGTCTCAAGATGAGGAGGCTAATTCTTTTTATATTTAATTGGAAGCCTCTGGAGACATCAGCGAGAGTGGGATGTCATGGGCGCTAGTCCCCAAGGACAGCGTCGTGGCTGAAAACCCAGGTCCTGCCAAAGAGCCCCTTTCTGGGTGACTGTTTGGAAGCAGCCGGCCCTCTGGGTTCCTCCCTCGCTACAAAGAGAAGAGTGTAGGTGACACTTCCGACAATGGCAACCCAGACATAGCATTAATGGAGCATAAAAGGCAGAGGCCCCTTCATTCTCCCTAGATTCCTACCTTTAGGGTCTCCACTAACCTCCTTGGGGCGCACAGCTCAAGCAAGCGCGTTTGCCTTCCGCCCACAGCTCCTGACCAAGGACCCCGAGAGCCGCCTGTCCAGCCTCGGTGACGTTCAGAGCGCCCCCTACTTGGCCGACATGAACTGGGATGCAGTGTTCGAGAAGGCGCTGACGCCAGGCTTTGTGCCCAATGTGAGTGGGGGTCTCGTCTAGTGGCATGCCATCCCCCTCTGCGGGGTCCCCTGCCCTGCTCTACAGGAAGACTCAGAAGCTGGCCAGGGAGGTCTCTGCTGGCCATGGCCACATGAGCTCCAAAGGGTTCACATTTCACAGAGATTTGGTGTGGATTTGGACCTCATTTTCAAGATCCCACCTGGGAAGCTTCTCTCCTTATAGAAGCTCTTTGTGGACACAGAGCCTCCTCTCTTTTATTGAATCACACCCACTGTGTGCACAGGTCCAGGCACTGGGGGGGAGAATTCACACCGGCTGTGTGCATCCACACAGCTGTCCGTCCACCTATCCATCCATCCCCCCACTGATCCTGCCAGCCTGTATTCTGAGTGCCTACTTATGCAGGCACTCTGTAGGACTCGAGGTAAACCCTTGTAAAGAACAATGTTGATGCCCCTTGTCAGGGAGCTTGCAGATGAGAGCAGGCCTCCTCAACTATGCTACAGTTGACTTTAGGGCCACATGAATCTTGGGGGCTGGGGGGGGGGCGGGAGGGGGGACTTATCCTATCTATAGGAAACTGTTTAAACAGCATCCTTGGACTACCCACAAAGTGCCAGTAGCACTCCCCAGTTGTGACAACCAAAAACACGTCCAGACCTTGCCAAGCACCCCCTGGGGACAGCTGCTCCCTGTTGACACCAGTGGGCTAGGAATTTTGTGCAAGCAATAAGCCAATCAACATACAAAGGCACATATGGTGACCCAGGGCTGGATCCTGGAGGGACACTGCAGACTCTCCTGCCCAGGGTGAACAGGCCATAGAAACTTGGCTTCAGTACCACCTCTGGGACCTCAGGTGTGCTCCAGAAGGGGTTCTTCACTTGTTCGGGGAAGATATGAGGGGACCCCACCACCACCACCACTGAGCTTGAGAAGAGTAAATGCCAAGAGGCCTCCAAAGACTCAGAGCAGGACCTGGGACTCAGTGAGCTCTCAGTAAATACCATGCTCATAATAGCTGTTTTAATTAATAAACCTGCTGGAGTTCTGATCTTGGGTCTCTTGGTTAGCTTCCCTCAGAATGCATACTCTGGATATGCCAGAGAAAGATGCTGGCCTCCTTGGTGGTCCTCTTCTGCCATGCTCAGGCCAGCTTGATGAAACCCAGAGATCTTGATTCAGTCCTTTGTATGGAGCCCAAATTGCCGTGTCTGAGCTTCTGCAAGGCTTTGTGCCAGATCTGTGTGGGTCTCGGTAACTGCCTCCTGGAAGAGAGGCAGGCAGGCTTAAGCATTGCCTCCAAAGGGACACTCCCCAGGCCAGCCCCCACTTCCTTCCCTGCAGTGAAGCACAGCCTCTCTGGTCCTCCACTGGACAGGTGTGTAGGTCTACATTAGTGGTTAATATCATTCTGTTACGGTGCATCTACCATCCCCCTGAGAGGGCAGGGCCCATGTAGCCTTGGCTGGCCTCTGCCTGCGAGACCCCAGAGCAATGGGTGGCGCTAGAAGACACTAGAAGTTCTCAATATGTGACTGTCACACAGATATAAGTGGATGAGTAATAATGGTCCAACAGGATTGAGTGTGTTCTGCATGCCAGGCACTGTTCAAAAACTCCATGTGCATTATCTCATACAAGCTTCACGATAGGGAAGTGGGTCTTGTTAGTAGTATTCTCAGGTTAAGTAACTTGCCCATGATTACTGATGAGAAATTGACCTCAGGGGGCAGCCCCAGTGGCCCAGTGGTCTGGCACCACCTTCAGCCCAGGGTGTGATCCTGGAGACCCGGGATCGAGTCCCCCATCAGGCTCCCTGCATGGAACCTGCTTCTCCCCCTCTCCCTCTGCCTATATCTCTACCTCTCTCTCACTCTCTCTCTCTGTGTCTGTCATGAATAAATAACTAAAAAAAATCTTTAGAAAAAAAAAGAAATTGACCTCAGGGAGTCTGTATCCAGAGCCTGCATTGGAATGAATGAATGAATGAATGAATGAATGAATGAATGAATGAATGACAGATAAATCAGGCCAGGAAAGACTTGGTCCTGAAATCAGACCAGATTTTTGGAGGAGATCCCACTACACCTCTGGACTGTGGATGGCATAACCACGAGGCTATATTGCCTGAGGGGAGTAGCATCCCCAGCTGGGAATCAAGATCGACAATAGCCACCAGCATCTTGGGTCCTTGGCACAGAAGTCAGGAGGACAAAATTCCTCCTCACCAAAGTGGGTGGAGCCCAGCCTGGCTCCAGATGGGGGGTAAGAGGGAGCCAGCCTGGGGAACTGGGCAGATTATGGCCAGAAATGGCATTTTTTTAAAAAGATTTATTTATTTACTTATGATAGACATACACAGAGAGAGGCAGAGACACAGGCAGAGGGAGAAGCAGGCTCCATGCCGGGAACCTGACATGGGACTCTATCCCGGGACTCCAGGATCACGCCCTGGGCCAAAGGCAGGCGCTAAACCGCTGAGCCACCCAGGGATCCCCTAGAAATGGCATTTTAAAATTAAATGATTTAAAAGGATATTTATAGAAAAGATAGTCATGACATGAGAATGCGTGTGTGATAAAATAAATGGATAAGTCCGATTGGGAAACAGCTCAGCCTGGCAAAACGAACCTTCGCCAGGAGGAGATTGCAGAGCTGTGTGGATGTCAAGGGTGTGGGGAGAGGGGGTTAGGGAGGTCGGGAGGGAAGGAGATACGGGGATGAATAAACGAGGTCTGCAGAGAGAATGTGTTGCTCCTCCTCCCCAGAAAAAAAAGACACAACTGTGTACCCCACCGTAGTAGTTAATCATTACATGTTGAATTAATGATGGATTGCATGGATGAAGATGGATAGAACCAAGACAGACCAAGTCTGCTTTTCCACTTGCTTTCAGAAGGGGAGATTGAATTGTGATCCCACATTTGAGCTGGAAGAAATGATCCTTGAATCCAAGCCACTTCACAAAAAGAAGAAGAGGCTGGCAAAGAACAGATCCAAAGATGGCACGAAGGACAGCTGTCCTCTGGTGAGCACAGTCACCAGGAGTGGGGTTTATCCTAAATGCCCACGAACGTAAAGGAGCAAGGCTGCTTTTTAGCCAGATGGAGGCAGGTCACTTGGACTCTCCATGCACCTCATTTACAGAAATGCCTCCATCGCTGGAGTGGTTTGTATAGCTCAAGACCCCAAGGACTGCTGCAGGTGTGCATGTCTGTCCACGCAGGTGGCTGCTAGTCCCGAGTGGGAGCCACGTGCATCCCCGGGGTGGGAGCCGAAGAATCCATGCCATGCATGGAGGACACCGCACCATGCCAGGCAGGTCTGGGTTCCCTTTGGAAAGACTGTGCTGTGGAGGCTTCGGGGGCACCCTGACTCCCCTGGTCCCTGGGCACGTTGGCCTGTGTTTGCCCCCGTGTTAATCTCCTAGGCCACCATAACAGAGTAGCACAATGTAGTGACTTAACAACACCAAATGTGTTCTCTCACAAGTCTGGAGGCCAGAAGTTCAAAATCAGGGTATGGGCAGAGCTACACTCACTCTAAAGGCTGCAGGGGGGTGGGGGTCCTTCATGCCTAGTCCCACTTCTAGTGGCACCATCAGGCCTTGATGCCTTTGGCTTGCAGCTGCTTCCTCCTGTACCGGCCTCCTTCTCCACCTCGTGCTCTCCTGTCCCTGTCTCTGTGCCTACAAGCAGCCTTCTTCCAAGGACACCACATATTGCTTTAGCACCTGTCCTATCCCGGTAGAACCTCAAAGACCCTGTTTCCAAATAAGATCACATTCACTATTACCAGGGCTTAGGACTTCAACAGATTTTTTTAAAGATTTTATTTATTTATCCTAGAGAGAGAGAGCTAGCAGACAGAACAGAGGGGGAGGGAGAGGGAGAAAGAATCTGAAGCAGACACCATGCTCAGCTCGGAGCTCAGCTTAGGGTTCAATCCCACGACCCGTCAGCCAAGAGCCAGACGCTTAACCAACTGAGTCAACCAACTGAGCCAACCAACTGAGCATGCACCCCTTGACACATGTTTGGGGTTTTTTTTGTATATATATTTTATTGGAGTTCGATATGCTAATATATAGCATAACACCCAGTGCTCATCACTGTCAAGTGCCCCCCTCAGTGCTCATCACCCATCCAACCCACCGCCCTGCCCACCTCCCTTTCCACCACCCATTGTTCGTTTCCCAGAGTTAGGTGTCTCCCATATTCTCGACACATGTTTTTAAGGGGCATGATTCAACCCACAGCTGCCTATTCCCCTATAAAAATATTTATAATTATATTTTATAACAATATTGCTATGTAGATGAATATAGCTTCCAATGCTAGAAGTCCTTTTTTTTTCCTTTCTTATTTTAAAAGAAATCAAAACACCTTTGTAGCCCCTAAAAGTATTGTGGGCCCTAGGCCCTATGCCTGCCGAGCCTAATGCAGAAGCTGGCCTGGAGACACCTGCGTGTGAGTTAACAAAGGTGGGTGAGGTTCTGCACAGGCGTGCAGTATACATCTGGCATTCAGGCAGCCCCTAAGACGTGTGTTACAGAGCATTTGTCCTTGGCATTTGTTCTTTAAGCGGATGAGCACCTTTGCAGAGTGGTCTTGAAATTCTCTCCCCCGCCCCCAGCTCATCCCACTAATTAGGCCTAAGGAACATTCCAGCAATCGAGAAACCAACTTCATGATTTTCAACCCATATTCCATTCTAACATGACTTTTGAGTTGGATATAATGGCTTAAAATTGAGGCAAACCTCTTCATCTGCCAGGCTCCCCTTACAGGCACCCATAGGGTCAGGGCTGCTCCAGCCGTGTAGCCCACCCCGGCCCCAGGCATCGGCAGTCCCATTGAGATCAAGCTTTGTTCATCATCACTCCTTTGTCATGGGTCCCTGGAGGGTGCTCCATCATTTACACCCACCTCTCTGCTCTTTGACAGAATGGACACCTCCATCAGTGCTTGGAGACTGTGCGGAAAGAATTCATCATATTCAACAGAGAGAAGTAAGTCCTCCACCAGCATCTGCTAGCAGAGCCCTCCCAGCCGGCAGCGGGGCTCCTGGGGGAGCGTGGTGGTCCCTGGCCCCCAGCGAAGACAGCCAGGGTGGAAGGGAAGCAGCCGGGGGCCCCGTGTGCTAATCCTGCCTCTGCCACTCGAGCCAGGCACTAACGTCACCTCGCTGGGCCCCGGGGTCTTCACACAAAGTGGGCTAGCCATGGCACGACCGAGCTGCACACCGGGATGACGGTGCAGCGGGGCAGGCTCGCAGGTGGCTCAGTGCTCGGAGCTCTGGCTGGGAAGCGCCCAGTGACCTGAGGCAAGTTCCTTCGCTTCAGCTGAGCCCCCATTTTCAGCAATGACAAAATGGATAATCCCTCCCTTGCAGTGTGGTTGTTGTAAGGTTAAATGAGGCTGTGGATACCATGCCTGACAAGGTCGGAGTCCTCATGAAGAGATTACTATTATTGTTATTATTTAATGGGGTGAGATGGTGTGGGCTGGCTGTGCAGGGACTCAGGACAACACCAAGTTAGGTGGGGCTCGGGAGGGGTCTGAGCTGGCCTCGGGACTGCCCAGGGGTCGGTCAGCAAAAGAAACAGCAGGCTCAGGCGAGGTCCTGGCAGGGTTACTGTCAGGGGCTCATCCACCTGGGACCGACTCGGGGAGGGGTGGCGCCGAAGCCTGCAGGCAGGCCAGATCCATTTGACCGACACTGAACTAGGCCTTGGGCTTCCAGAGCCCACCAGGTACCCTCCCTACTGTCCAGGAGAACAGATGGGTAAGTCCCAGCTGGAGCTCCACGCTGTCACCAGGCCTGCGCTGTTCTCGCTCAGCAGGTGACGGCAGCAGAGGCAATGTGTGCCATGGAAAAACGGCAGCTCAGGCCTTGACAGCAGGTGCCGGGCTCAGCCTGGGTGTCAGGGAAGCTTCCCAAGGCACCATGTCCCCCACCCTCCCGAGTCCTGAGTACTGAGGAGGAGAAGGGCATGGAGGGCCATGAGTGAGGACAGTACACAGAAGGCAAAATGTAGGGACAGCAGCTAGTGAAGAAGTTTGACTTCAGGGACCATGCATGGGGGCAGTCCGTGGTGGAAGGTGAGGGACCCCACTCAGGGCTGTCTGGGTTTCAGCCATCAGGCTGCCGGGCAGGGCAGGGTCCCCATCATCTGTGAGACACTGGGACAGGCAAAGGAGCAGTGGCCTGTCACTTGTCCTGGGCGGCTATGGCTCTCTGACCAAGGGGTGCCCAGGTGAGCCCAGACACACACACCAGACTGGAACAGCAGGCCTCACCGCTGGGGGATCACATCTGTCTGGTCCCCCTGTTCTGGCAAGCAGAACGGGAAGGGCCTCTGTGACCACAGCCATCAGACCTGGGGACCGTGGCGGCTGAGCTGTGGGTGGTTCCAGAGTTCACCATCATTTCCCTGCTGAGGCCCACGGTCCCGCCCCAGCCTAGCAATCCGGCTCCAGGAAGCTCTGCTCAAACAAGCTCAGGGACTGTGGACCACAGGCTCCAGGCAGCCTTGTTCTGGACCCTTCCTCCATTCAGACATGGACTGAGGGGTCCTGAGAGAGCACCTCTGGCGGACGTGAGCCTCTGGAAAGGCTGGGCAGTGACGGACCCAGGCAGGCAGCAGTGGCGTGTCCCACTGTGCTGTGTGCCCGAAGATGCTATATTTGGAATCCAGAGAATCCAAATTATTTCCTTCTAAATGAAAATGATAACGAGACATTCCTCCTCGTGTCACTGATGGGTCACATCTGACTGCTTTGAGCAGGATCACTGACCGCCCCAGAGTGGCTTCAACCAGTAAGATGTTCTTTCTCACATGGAAAAGTGAATCAATCAGGGAAATGTGGTAGGATCGCCCAGCCGGAGGACCCCTTAGAGATTTGTGGTTGTGGATTTGAAGTGAGGCTGGCACAGTTTACAGGAGTTGGCAAAATAGAGCAGAGTCGTTTCCCAGACGGAGGAGTCCAGGATCTGCACGTGCAGAAGCCACAGGAGACGGGAAAGAAGACGGCTGGCTGTAGGGGGCGTTGTGGGCTTGGGGTCGGGGCTGCGGTTCCTGTTCTTGTCTCCCTCCCTCTCTACTCACCTGAGCTGCACCCCCGCCCCGGGAGCCCCTGCTGGCTGGTAGGCTAGCTCCCACCTGCCACATGCAACGATCCAGGTGGAGGGCCTGGCTGCGTCCCGCCGGATGCTGTCTGAGTGCCATGTCGACCCCTCCACATCCAACCCTATTCCTGCTCCACGGTGAACATGGGAAAGGAGCCACATCACATCCAGCACAGTCCTTGCTGCTGCAATTCCTCATCTGTACAAATGCCTGTGAGGAGTCCCTTCATGAGGCACTTTGCCCCAAGCCAAGACTTTAATTTTTAAACCAAGAAAAAAATGGGAGCCCGTTCTGCAACCCTGTGTTTGAAGCACCTGCCACATCAGCACTTGAGTAGCTGGAACATTAAACCTTCCTATCTGACATCCACCGCCGATGGCCAGTGGCCTGAGCAGGGAGGGGATGCCGAGATGCTGAGCCGGGCTCCCCTTCACGCTGGCTGGGACCACACACCCACCCCGGGCAGCCCAGGCCATCGGCTCACGGCAGATTGGCCGGCTCCACATGCACTGTTGCACGCTCCTGCTGAGCAGAGGGCCACAAAAGTGAATAGAAGGAGGCATCCTGGTCACAGGAGCACACATCACAATCCCCGGGGGGATTGTGGGGGGTGGTATTAGCATTTAGAATTGCTGCACCTGTTGTGGGTTGAATTGTGTCCCCTAAAAAGATACGCTGAACTTCTAGCCTCTAGTACCTTAGAATGTGACCTCGTTTGGACATAGGGTTGTTGCAGATGTAATTATTTAAGATGATGTCATTTTGGAGTTGGGGGCTGGTCATCCAATATGACTGGTGTCCTAATAAGAAAGGCCCAGACACAGGGAGAAAGCCATATGAAGACAGAGGCAGGAATGCCAGGGGCGCCAGCTGCCACCAGAAGCTGGGAGAGAGGCCTAGACCAGATCCTCCCTCAGCCTATAGGAGGAACCAACCCGTCCACCACCCTGATGTCAGACTTCTGGCCTCCAAGAGGCAATACATGTCTGTTGTTGTAAGCCCCCCAGATGGTGGTGATGTGTTACACCTTAGAAAATGGATACTGCACCCTCTGAGTCAGAAGCTGAACAAATAGGCCTGGTGATCTGATGTTCTGGGTGTTGTGCAGATACCTCATAGTTTGAGAACTTCTCCTGAGAGATACCAAGTGTGCCCAAACAGGGCCTCCTCTGGTTGATTCTGAGCTGGTCACAAGAATCCCTAACACTGCAAACCGTCCAGCCCTCTGTCTTCCCTGCTATGGGGTAGAGACCTGCAGCTCTGAGCCCTTATGGGCTTAAGGGTGCTCCCAAGGACCTCGCCCCTGCACAGCTCCCTGGCCCCTGCACAGACCCTGTGTGCTTCCTCAGCTAGAATGCGCTCTTGAGCAGAGAAAAGCTCCCCCAGCCCCCCTTGCAGTGAGGAAGTCGTCCTCAGCATGTAGTGCCCAGGGAACACGGGTGGGCAGCAACCACACCAGCTCCTGTAGGGGATTCTCATTCAGTCCTTTAACAGAAAGCTGTAATCTTACTGGACCCTGAGTCCCCGAAGCAGATCTAGCAGGACTGGTGCCCTCAGGATGCTGTCAGCTAGCAGGGGTGATGCTGGGATGCAGACAGACACAGGCTGCTGTGGGGACGTGGAGGACATGCCCTGGGTCTGACTCTCTGGACCTTAGCTTCTAAACAGAGAGCAAAATTATAATTAGCACTGCCTAATTTTCTAGAAGCACAGCTTATTACTGTTTTATGGTCTCAACTGGCTGAAGGCCTCCACACCAGGTGAAACATCTGCTTCTAGGGCCTTGGCAGCTGACGCTTACATTAGTTTGAGAAATACTAATGGGTTGTGTCCTCCTATTTTTGGCTAAAGATATGAGTGCAGTTTTTCCAAAAGGTCTTTTCAATAGCATATGACAGAGTTTTCCAGGATAAGGAGCCCCTGGTGAGAACGGAGTTTCAGGAGCTGAATTTTCTATCTGTGATATCTTGTAAAGAAGTCAACGTGCTTAAAGTCACAGTAAAGCTACATTTGAAGGCCCTGAAAACATTATATTTAAAAAATAGAATACTGCATTTGTTATACTTAATAGTACTATTAATAATAAGAGGTGACATTCATATGTGATTTTATGGTTTGAGAGCCTGTTTCTTTTATCTAGATTTCTCATCCTCGGTCCTATTGACATTTGGTGACTACTGACATCAATTTCTTGAGGCAGGTACTGTCCCTTGCATTGTAGGATGTTCACCAGCATCTGTGGTCTCTGCACAGTACATACAGGTAGCACCTCTGTAGTTGTGACGATCCCAAACTGGCCCCAGACATTGGCCGATGTTCCCCAACAGGCAGGTCCCCCTGGTTAGGAGTCACTGCTTTGATCTTTACTTCCCACACTTCCTGAGGTGCATATTATTAGTATTTCCAACATCCACAGCTCTGAACTGGAATATGAAGGACTTAAAGTCTAATCTTCCATCCCCTAGATTCTGGGCTCTTTGTGCTGCATGCGCTTTACCCCAGCTGTTTAGCAGATGTTTATTCAGGGTCAGATGCACAGCCAGGAGCAATCCCCTGTTCCTCCTGGGGCTCACACTCCAGTAAAAGTAAAAGCAGCTCACACTGCTCCTGTAATTGTGAGGGGGTGCTTTCTGCACGTGGTGTCTTTGAGGTGTCTCTCCAGTGTATCCCGGTGGGGCAGTGGCTTGCATGGAGCAGATGGCCATGGGGGCACACTTTCTCGGGGCGCCCACTCTATGCCTTGCAGTGTGTACATCCATCCTCTGAGCCAAGTACTTTTATTTCCACCTGCTATAGGTGAAGAAGGGCAGGTTGAGGGCACATGGCTAAGAGGGGGCAGGGCTGGGGTTCCAGGGAGGTAATCAGGCTCTGGATTTACTAAGCACTAAATCAAAATGCAAAACAGCCCCTTCTCTTGCACATTCAATGTTGAACAGCGGATTTCTACTAGCTGCGTAGATATGGTCTGTCGGTGAGCCCGGACACTACAAGTACAAGATCGTATAAATGAACATGACAAGCAGTCCGTCCTCCTTACCCATCCTGAGACAGCACAACAGCAGCAAGCCACCACCAGGCTCAGTTGGAGACAAGAATGTGATGCCTGGACCAAAGCCACAGAGAGATAAACAATCAAAACGTGTTTAAAAATCTGTGACCTCATCCACCCAGGTGGCCTCCCTGGAGGACCCCAGCAGGGAGTCAGGGGCCCTCTGTTGTGGCCTGGAGCCACTGGGGGATGGAGGCCAAGAAGCATGAAGTTATTCATTTCAGGCTTGGGGACTGGATGAACAGGGCAGACCCTCGTCCTACTGCCCTGTGCTGAGCACAGGGGCGGGGGTGATCCCGGCTTCTCTGCGCCTCAGGCTCCCCTTCAAGGGCCGGACTGGGTACCAGTGATCCTTGACTTTACAAGGTCTGTGCCACCTGCAGAGTTCCTTGATATCACTCTGATTTCTTCAGCAGCCTGTGGGGAAGGCAGGGAAGGGTAATGCCTGCATCTTGCAGATTAATCAGTAAAAGGGGGACCTTCTCCACTGGCACATCTCCTAGCCATGGCACATTACCTAGCCCTGTCACTAGGAAGAGGCCAACATCAAGGACCCTGCCTTCTGAAGTCAAGGCCAACCACATTTAGGTTCTCTCCAGTCTTTGAAATTCTGATTGTGTGGTCCACACGTCATTTATAAGTGAGGATAGGCAGGAAAGAGAGCCAACAAACAGCTGAGAGCACCTCTGTTCCGAACTATGGAGTGGGGGAGCACCCTGCAGCCATCTGCTCATTCCGTTCTCATTGCGGTTCTGTTCATAGGATTATTTTCTCCCATTTCACAGTTAGAAAAACTGATAGAAGCCTACTTCTGACTCGTGTGGCATCTCTGAATCTCGGAAAGGTTAGAGGCTTTACTGCCCCGTGAGGTGAAGGGGAAGTTCCCAGGTGACCCTTCTTGGGTGAGGCCAGGCTTTCTGGGATCACTGCTCCACTAAGCCAGGTGCCGCCTTCCCAAAGCCCAGGAAGATGGCCAGGGAGAAGCAGCTCAGCGACCTGGAACAGCAGGAGGAACTTCAGCCACAGGTGAAGATGGCCAAGCAGGTGCTGGGATTGTGGAATCCTGATAGTTCTATGAAAACTCTAGATCAGGAAATCACCTGGGAGCCAGGGCCCTCTGCCAATTCCATCAAAGGAAAGTGCAGCCTGCTTGCAAAGTGGCTCCCAATCCTGGCACCTTCCCTGAAGCCAGTGAAAGACCCAGGAAAATACAATGTGGCGGATTTCCGGTGGGCTGAGGCGTGAGACGCCATCCCTGACATATGGCCCTGCATCCCCACAACCCTGCTTCTCTTAGAAGTGTCTGCTCAGACTTTGATTATTTAAAATCCCGTCTTCTTTCCCTTTCAACCGGTTCTCCATAGTGAGACAGAGGTACCCTGTTTTGTGGAGGAATATTTAGAGGCCTTATTAAATCTGTTATGGAATGAGGCTGTGTATGAATTTGAAAATTATAAATAGGATCTAATGGTCTGTTTTGAAATAAATATTGTTGCTGTCGTTGTAATCCTGGTCTAATTTTCTCTCTGTTACATCTAAATATCTCATTGCCAATCAAATGAAATAATACTATCACTATGTGACTATACTGCAAACCTGTTCTGTGCCAGGGGCATCTACATTTTATCTAAAAGATAAAAGCCTTGATTTGTAAATGTTGGCATCTCAGAGAAGGAGTCATTTGCCTGAGGTCAGCAGTCAGTGATTTACAGAGTTGGGATCCCATCTAGGTCCGGGGTGGCTCGATCTCGTGTTTTTATGACCACACTACTCTGGCTCTCACCTTTAACTTTTTATAAATGTCAAAACTAATTAAAATATCCAAGTGAAGCAAAGGAACGGCATTGCTCAAAAGGTATGGGAAAAAAATGGAATATATACAGTAGGATCGTCTGAACCTACTGGGGGCAATTGGCAGCTTTTCTTAAGGCCCTTACTGACCATTTCCTCTACTGAACGCAGCTTGGGAGCTGCCCCCAGTCTTCCTATGGAGAAGCCTCAGATTTTCTGCCTGAAATGCCTGGTTTGTGGGTTGCCTGTGGATCTTAAAAGGATGTGATGAACTCCTACACTGCCCCCCACCCTCCACTGCTATATTTGAAAATCCAGTCTTTGCAGAAGTAATCAAGTCAAGATGATGTCAAACTGGATGAAGGACCATAAATCCAATGACTGGGGTCTCAAGAAGGACAAGGATGTCAAAGACAGGGTCAGAGACCAGAGTGATGCAGCCACAGTCCAGGGGTTGCCCAGGATTGCTGGCAACCACTGGAAGCTGGAAGAGACAAGGAAGGATTTTCCTACCAGAGCCCTCCTGACACCTTCATTGCAGACTTCTGGCCTCCAGAACTTGAGAGAATATATTTCACCCAGTGGCCAGTAGTTTGTCAGACAGCCCTGAGAAACACGCACACCTTCCAGGAATTAATCAAGGTTAATGACTGGCAGCCATTTAACCCTTGATTCCTCCCAAATTTTAACCAGAATTTTCAGCCTGCCTATTAAGCCTCAGAAAAGTTATTTTACAAATAGTGCAAAATAAATACAAGTTGCAATGACTTTAAAAGTATGGGCATTTGACACATATATAAATTAGCGATACTTTAATAAATTTAATAACCATCCATATACATCCCATTGCTTCACCTGGAAAAATTGTGGCCCTGGGAGGTCATAGAGACAGGTGCCAGCATCAATGTAGGATTCTCGGAGACAGTCGTGGCTGCAAGTAAGGGACCAAAAAAGCAAGGTTAAACAGGATGCACTGGGGGGGCTCCTGTGGCCACAGGGAGGGCTGGGGTGCAAGAGGACCCCAAGGTCGCTGGCATCCAGGCCAGGATGCACTCATTCCTCCTCCCAGTGGTTTCTGCTTCTTTGCACATTGAAGCCATTTTCTTTTACTGTGAAGACACAGTATTGAAAGCTCCAGAGCCTCTCAGCTCTATCCCCAAACTCAAGAAAGTAGATGAAAGATGAAGCAGAGAGAAAGTAAAAGAGAAGATTTTCCATATCTCAAATTCTAGCATCCCAGAGAGTGGCTCTGATTGGCTCAGCTTGGGTCAGGTGACATTCCTGGATCAATCCAATCTAGCCAGCAGAGGAGGACTCTGATTGGTACAGCTTGGGTCAAGTGCCTGCCCTTTCCCAATCAGTAGCTAGGAACAAGGGAGGTGAGGTCTATAAAAGGGCAGTAGCTGCTGTCAGAAGGCAGAGGTGACATAATGTCAGTCCTCTCCGCTGGGAGAGTGGAGTTGGCAGTGTCGGGTTAACTGAGTCTAAGAGAAGAAAGGAGTGACAGATAGTGAGGGCTAGAGACACCTGCACCCCAATGTTCATAGCAGCAATGTCCACAATAGCTAAACTGTGGAAGGAGCCTTGGTGTCCATGGAAAGATGAATGGATAAAGAAGCTGTGCTCTATGTATGCAATGGAATACTACTCAGCCATTAGAAAGGATGAATACCCACCATTTGCTTTGACATGGATGGAACTGGAGGGTATTATGCTGAGTGAAGTAAGTCAATCGAAGAAGGACAAACATTACATGGTCTCACTCATACAGGGAATATAAAAAATAGTGAAAAGGATTATAGGGGAAAGGGGAAAGGAGGGAAAATGAGTGGGAAAAATTAGAGAGGGTGACAAAACATGAGAGTCTCCTAACTCTGAGAAACAAGCAAGGGGAAGTGGAAGGGGAGGTGGGCAGGGAGATGGGGTGATTGGGTGACGGGCACTGAGGGGGGACACTTGACGGGATGAGCACTGGGTGTTATGCTATATGTTGGCAAATCGAACTCCAATAAAAAATATACCAAAAAATAAATAAAAAGATAGTGGGGGCTAGGGCAGATGAATAAAGAAAACACAGGTGATCCCATTGGCTTCCCATCTGACCTCCTCTTCTTCTGGGCAGGTGAAACACAGTAACTATACCTGGATGGGGGCAGGAAGGGTAAGGGGATGGACAGGGCCAGCTGCCCAGGCAAAGAGATGGGCAACCCCAAAGTGGACCCCCTAACTCAGACCCCTCAACCTTCAAAGAGCTCATTCTTGTCTGGAGCCATGGGGTTTCCTCATAGGAACTCTGCATTCCAGAACTGCACTGAGGGCATTGGTCACCCACAGAACAGTGTGGTGGATCTCCAGGTTCCCCCTGTCAAACCCCAAATCTCAGGAGCTTACAACAAAGGTTTGTTTCTTACTCATGCTATATGTCTACGGAGGTCATGTGAGGGGGTGCTGCTCCCACATTACCCTCATCCTCCTCACCCTAGGACCCAGCCTGAAGGAAGCAGCATTTCTGGAACATCACAGTGACAGAGGAAAGAGACTTTGAGAGGGTCTGGCATCGGCACTGCTTCAGCCTGCTGGTGGCATTTCTCCTCACTCTCTCATTGGGCAGAACTATTCCCACGGCCTGCCCAGCCCCAGAGCCCAGAACTGAGATCCCTCCAGGTGCAGGGAAAGGGGCAGGTCACACTGGGGAGCACTATGAGGAAAGCTCACCCATTAGGCCTTTCTTGTGCACCCAAGTCAATGGGGACCCAACATGTCTCACCCACAAGCCAGCTCGGACACAGATTATCAGCCTCACCTCTAAATCTAGAGAGAAATCTGCTCATGCAGGTGTGAAGGCAGAGACACGAGGCTGGAAAGGCGGGAAGAGCAAAGTCCTCCCCTTGAGCCTGGGCTCGGGTCTGACAAGTGATGTGACCTACCACCAGCTGCTCATCTTTGGGTGTCCTCTTCTCGTCCTCACCAGGGGTATTGTGGATTCTTCTCCAGGAGGTGGACGTAGGTATTCAGTGAGGAGGTGTTGAATGGGAACACACTCAGTACATCTCAGTCTCCATCACTCAGAAACCTGAGGCTGCCAACCCTTCCGTTTCCCCGAGCGATCTGTTTGCAAAGGGACATAGAGGGGGAGACACAGTAAGGTAATCCGCTGCATCTTGCCAAATCCCCCCCTGGTATAGCGGGCCCCATTCGAAGACTCCCTCAAATACATTTGCTTTAGGCAACAGCAGATAAAACTGACAGAATTTTAATGCTTCTGGCCAGAGGCTGTTATTGAATTTGTGAGATAAGGATGGCACACAAGGCGATCTTCCCAGTAAGTGATGAGGTTCGAAAGTAGAACAGCCGGTTGTACTGAGTTTTCACTTAAGGAAGAGTTTTTCTGATCTTGTGGGAGCCTGGAAGATGTTTTCTCAGAATCCCAGAGGAAATACTCCAAGGAGACACGACTTGAAAGGGCCCTCTGTGTCCCACTGCTCCCACACACTGGCTAGCGCAGTGAATTGGGGCTTCACGGAAGCAGGGTTTCCACCTGGGCTCCACAAGAGAGGGGAAAGGGGGAGACCATTGGGGACAGGGCGACCTCAGTGGGGACAGCGACCTTACAGCGCTCCCAGCTGCTCAAGGAGACCATGCAAGGAGGGCAGTTAGATGCCCCAACTTAACTCCCCTTGCTCCTCCTGACCCCTGTGGGGGCTCCCCACTGGCAAAGTGAGCTGAAGCTGAGGGCTTGGGAGCCTTTGATAAGCACCCTTCCCTCCCCCAAGTTAGACTCCCAAGCCCTGAGCAGCGGGACTGAGTGAACCCAGGGAACGGTGGGAGATGGTCAGCCCAGGGGGCTTCCAAGAATTGAAGAGAGAGAATAATTCTAGAAAACACATCAAAGGCCAAAAGGGGAGCAGCTGTCACACAGCAGAATCCTCGGTTTCTTTTCTAGGTGGAAGAAGTTTCTAAGGGTCTGAGCTCTTCCCCCAGGTCGTCTTGGGGGGGGGGGTGGGCAGCAGGGTTCTGCTAAGAGTGGTCTGCTTAGGGATGCTAGAGAAGGGATTTTGCAGGGTACACACAGGGGACTGCTTTCTTCCCCTCAACAGCCGCCTCCCAACCCTAACCTGATAACCTTTGCTCAGTTGGGTATGTGACCTTCCAGAACTTTTTTTAAAGAGATTTTATTTATTTATTTATTTATTTATTTATTCATTCGTTCATTCATTCATGAGAAACAGAGAGAGGCAGAGACACAGGCAGAGGGAGAAGCAGGCTCCCTGTGGGGAACCCGACACGGGACTTGATCCCAGGACCCGGGATCACAACCTGAACCAAAGGCAGACACTCAACCACTGAGCCACCCAGGCGTCCCCAGAATTTTCTTCCAACTTCAACTCTGGTTTTTATGAACCACAGGGAAGCATTATACATAATAGCTAAGAACACAGACTGTTGTCATGCTGCCTGCCATTGAATACTGACACTTGCTCACTTTGTGACCTTGGATCTCACATTAGTGCCTCAGTCTCCTCATCTGCAAAATGGGATGTAAATATCTACTTTCTACAGTGGTTGTTAGGACAAGTGGGTTAACACAGGTTAAATGCTTAACAGCCTTTGCCACATAATCAGCACTACCCAAGTGTTTGCTAATATAATTCATTGTATACAAAATTATCAGACCATATCCATTAAGTGCTGTGTCAAACATCATTTTGCCTTGACATTTTTTTTGCCTTAATATTTTTTTAAAGATTTATTTTTTATTCATTCAGAGAGACAGGCAGAGACACAGGCAGAGGGAAAAGCAGGCTCTATGCAGGGAGCCTGGCGAGGGACTCGATCGGGGTCTCCAGGATCACGCCCTGGGCTGCAGGCGGCCCTAAACCGCTGTGCCACCAGGGTTGCCCTGCCTTAATATTTTTAATTAACACATCCACACACAGTAACAACCTATCCCAACTCCCTCAGCTACAATATAAAAAGCTCCATGCACGTTAGCTCATGTGAATTGTTGCCCACAAGGGCCATGACTCACCAGTTCTGCAAATGGCAATCCAATTTTTGTCCAGCTAGGACACCCTGTTGCTTCATTTAATTACAACACCCTTCTTTCCCCCTTGGGATGTTGGCACAACCTGCCAACCTGGGCAAACACTCTGCTAATAAAAGATGGGCATTTATTCCTTTGTTGGTGCACCCATCCTCCTGGCACCTGTGGTTTGTCTACCTGCCAAGGGCTGGGTGCTGTCCTGGGTGCTGTGAAGACACAGATGCCATGCTGTGGCCCCCTCCAGTAGATGAGAGACACACAATAAGACAGGAGACCTGGTTCCAGTCTCCAGTTCCATGTCCTGGCCTTCCCTGGTTTGTGGGCTCCTCGGCAGTGCGCCACAACTGCTGGGGGTGGATTCTCTCTTACTCAGCCTGCTGTCCTGTTCCATCCATTTCTGGGTCCTGACCCTCAGCCACTCTATATGTATCCCATTCCAGCACGTCCTCTCCCTCCTCTTCTGCCCTGACCCCCTCTCCACCCAGAACGTGGCCTGCAGAGCCATCTCTGGGGACCCCGTTGCTGGGAGACGTTCATCAGAATTATGGCTGCAAGTTAAGTTTTACTCATTGATCCTCAGTTTCCCCATCTGCAAAAGGAGAGTATCTGCACATTGTGATCATCATCTTGAAAATAGTTGCCCTTTGCCTGGGTGGCTCAGGTGGTTAAGCATCTACCTTTGGCTCAGGTCATGGTCCCAGGGTCCTGGGATCAGGCCCCAGGTCAGGTTCCCTGCTCAGTGGGGAGTCTGCTTCTCCCTCTGCCCCTCAACCCTCCCAGCCTAGCTCATGTGCTCTCTCTCAAATCAATAAATAAAATATTTAAAAAAAAATAGCTGCCCTTGCCCGGGTGGCTCAGCGGTTTAGCGTCACCTTCAGCCCAGGTTGTAATCCTGGTGACCCAGGATTGAGTCCCACATCAGGCTCCCTGCATGGAGCCTGCTTCTTCCTCTGCCTGTGTCTCTGCCTCTCTCTGTGTCTCTCATGAATAAATAAATAAAATATTTTTAAAAAATAGCTGCCCTTTATAAAGGACCTGCTACAGGACAGACAGACAGCACACAGTGGTTCATGTTCTCCTGTTCCTGTGTTACAAGTGAGAAGAGGGAGGTTTGAAGAAGTGCGTGCCCAGCCCCTAGGCCAGTGATGGCAAAGCTGGGCCCCTGGGACGGCCAGCCCTGCACTCCCCCACTACGCCACTCTGCCCCTGCATCCACGTTTCTGCACGAGCCAGGAAACATCCACAGGGAGAGCCAGTGGAATGCTGGGAATAGGTGTGAAAGCACTTCGTGCTGACTTCATAAACAAAAACCGGGCTCTCACAGCAGAGGCCAGGCTTCGCCTCTGGAAAGTGCATAGCAGATGAGCGTTGGTATTAAGTGGACTCCATCCTGCGTGTGTGAAGTAGCTGGAGTTGCAATTTGATTGCTAATCATTTTATTTTACTCTTCTGAAATATTTTGCCTTTGAAAAATGCCTCGAGCCTGATTTATTACAAATTTTAATGTGTGTCCTACTCTCCTTGGTAGAGGTTCAGTGTCTCAGAGCGCTTCCTTCTGGCATCTGATGGTGGAGTTTGAGAGATTGAGGGAACTTGTGGCTGTCACTCAGAATTCCGGCCACAAAGCTGAGAATTAATTTGATAAGTTGGCTGAGAAAATTAAACGTTCCTGCCATTGCAGAGATAACCAGCCAATTTGCATCAGCAGACTTGAGTTCTGCCTAGTAGGATATGTAAAATCCTTTTTCATTTCTTCCTGAGTTACAGATAACTGGGCTGTGGGCTAGTCATGGAGGTGAGCTCTCAGTGCCACAGTCATAATGGTTTCATGTCCGTCTTGGTTCGAAGATTCCTATTTAAGCAACATGAGCCTTTTAATTCCTTTGGAGCATGGAATGATTTTTCCATGCTCTTCCCTTCCCCCCAGGTTAGGATTGAATGGCACAGGAGTCAGTAGAAAGAGCAGGGGTCTTGGAGAACGATATCCCTGGGTCTGAATCCAAACTCCCAAAGTCACATAGCTAATAAGTTGTGGACCCAGGGAAAGGAACAGCCTGGCTCTAAGCCAAGGCCTTGTGCCATGCTGCTTCCTTCCAGCAGAAACTTTGTCACAGTGGATATTCACTGTTTGAATATGTCTGGTCCTGCTCCACGCAGCCCCTTCAACTGTGAGCCTCAGACAGTAGGGGAATGAATGGGTGGGTGAGTGGGTAGAAGGTGGAAGGACATCGATAATATAAGATGGGAGGACAGTGGAGGATGGCTGGTTGGATGGATGGGTGGATGAGCAGAAGATGAATAGATGATAGATGGGGGAGGTGGATGGGGAATGGAGGTAAGTGGGAAGATCAACAGATCTGTATATAGTGAATAGATATAATGGATGGATGGACAAGTGAATGGGTGGATAATGAGATGAATAAGGACTAAGGGGGAGGATGGATGGATGTATCGATAGATGTGTGGATGATGCATGGATGAGGTAGATGGGTGGGTGTATATATGGGAGGTGGATGGGTGAGTGGTAAATAGGTAAGTGGATAAGGAGTGGACAGATGGGTTTGGGAATGGGACAAATGAGTAGACATATGGAAGTGGGTGTATAGGTGGGTGGGTGCGTGGATGGATGGGATAGATGAATGGGCAGATGGGTAAGTAAGTAGATGATTGTAGGGATCAGTGCATAGAAAATGGGCAGATGAGTGGATGGAGAATGGATGGTGAACGGTTGGTGGGTGCGTGGGGGTGCAGATGTAATGAGAAGAATGCAGGCCTTGGTGCCTCCCAGAACTGGATTAGAATCCCAGCTCCATGTGCTATAGGTGGATGGGTGGAAGCCTATAGAAAGGTCCTTCTTTCTGGATTCAGCCACCTTGGTTCACCCTGAATCTGATGATAGGTTGCCAAGGGGGATGACCCATACTGACTCATACCTCATTTAATTAATGCTGTAGGGTCCAGTACTCATGGTCACAGTATTTTATGTATACATAAAATATATATGGTGACTTCAAACTGCTAGTTCTACTCTTTAAATAAACTCTGGCCAAAAGAAGCCAAAGTGCGTAAACCATCAGCTCCAGAGGATGCTGGTCCATGCTGAACTGTTCTGCTCTACTTTCTTACCTGACTTATGTCCCTTCATTTCAAATCCCTCCCTCTGGCTACCCCCATTCCGTGCCAATCCTTAAAGTCCAGCTCAAATGCTGCCTCCGCAGGAAGCCTTCCCTGATCTACACAAGACTTCTGCATCCATCTCTCTCATCCACTCTGTATTATGCAACCTTTGAAGCTATATTTTGGGTCAGAGAAGTACAAGAGTCTAGAAACAGCAAGGCTATCTATGCTATGTTTGAACACTTAAAATCTTTTTTTTCTCATTCTCTTTTTTTTAATTGAAGTTCGATTTGCCAACATATAGTATAACACCCAGTGCTCATCCCATCAAGTGCTCCCCTCAGTGCCCATCACCCAGTCACCCCGACCCCCACCCACCTCCCCTTCCACTGCCCCTTGTTCATTTCCCAGAGTTAGAAGTCTCATGTTTTGTCACCCTCTCTAATTTTTTCCCACTCATTTTCCTTCCTTTCCCTTTCACTATTTCTTATATTCCCTGTATGAGTGAGACCATATGATGATTGTCCTTCTCCGGTTGACTGACGTCACTCAGCATAATACCCTCTAGTTCCATCCACGTTGAAGCAGGATATTTGTCGTTTCTAATGGCTGAGTAATATTCCATTGTATACATAAACCACATCTTCTTTATCCATTCATCTTTCGATGGACACCAAGGCTCCTTCCACAGTTTGGCTGTTGTGGACATTGCTGCTATGAACATTGGGGTTCAGGTGTCTCCAATGCATCTGTGTCTTTGGGATAAATCCCCAGCAGTGCAATTGCTGGGTCGTAGGGCAGATCTATTTTTAACTCTTTGAGGAACCTCCACACAGTTTTTCAGAGTGGCTGCACCAGTTTGCGTTCCCACAAACAGTGAGCACTTAAAATCTTAATGGGATTCACCTCTATCCTGTGATACACCCAGAGAATTATGTGGCATTACAATTGTGAACCAAACAGGGAGGTTCTACTTTGGAAGTACAGGCATTTCTCATTTAGTTTCTTAGCCATTTGAGTGTTCTCTAGTTTTGATCTGAGTTTCATTCCAGAGGTACCTCCTAAAGTAGAGGGGAGGACAGAGAAGGGACAGGAGAGGGAGCTTCCTGAGCAGTTCCCAGCCCTGCCCCTGAAGTCCTACCACCCCCTCTGCTGGTACTAGACTCTCCCTCCCCCACTTACTTTATCCTCTGGGTCCCAACCTGTCTTGTGGATGAATGTTGACCCTAACCACCTTTCCCCTTCTGGCTACCTGGACAGCCACAAGCCTTGGGGACAAAGGGGCTGCACACCAGGGCCTCGTCCCTGTGGGAAGACAAAGGGTGGGAGGCGGTGGCCACCAAGTTTGCGGTCTTCAAAATACTGTGTTGCTGCTGGTACTTCAGCATTTCCTGAAGGACTCACTCAAATCCTGACACCATTGCAAACACTAGAAAATCCCACCCAGCACAAGCATGCGTGCACACACTCACACATAGGTCCTGTGACCCGTCGAGGCCACGGACTGTGTGGTAGTCATCCGGGGATCATCTGCAGTGCCCTGCAAGCGTGTGTGTGCTGAGTGAAGTGGCTCTTTCACACACATCAGGCAGCAGGTCTGCGCTCTGTTTGACAGAACCGGCTTATGTGAGAAGTAAATTTGGGCTGAAACCTGTGTCTTTCAGAACAGGCAAGACTGTGGCAATCTTATTATTTCCAGCCCCACACTAGGGCTGGAATCATCTCTCTGATGATTCCCTTAGCCTCCTCCAAGTGAATGGTTTAATCCTAGGTTCCATAGGAAGACTAAGTCCCGGAAGACAGCAGCTGGACCAGCGGTGCCTGAGTAGCAAGTACTGAGAGCTGTGTTTTTCCTGTTCTCAGACTTCTCGCTCCTTACCTACATGTCTCCATTTTATTTTTTGCCTGCCCCATGCACACAGTGACAGTCGTGGGATAGTGTGTGAACCTGAACTTGCAGGTCACAAGGAGAAGGCTCTTGACATCTTAGATCACATGGAGAGTGAGCAGCGGGCCGGCTATTAAGAAATGCAATGTTTAGAATCATGTTCCCTTAACAGTTTGTTGTGGACCATTTCATAAGGCTGGGTGCTCATCTGTTTGGGTATTTATTTAGTAGATAATTCAATTGGTGTCCATGGCCCCACTGAGACAGTAAACTCCATGAGGACAGAGAAGATGACTGCTCACTCTGCTGGCCAGGGTTTCCCCTGCTCCCTGCCTTGGTGGCTGGTACATCAGTGGGCATTCAATGCATCCACGCAAATGAATGATGTGTGGGGCTCATCACCTACCCTGATGGCATGAGAACTTAGGCAAATTACATGCTTGATCTCCTGTAGACCTCACAGGGAGCCATAGGGTGGGAATTGTCATATCCATTATATAGATGGGGAAACTGAGGCTGTGTGTGTTAAATATCTCACAGGAGTGCACCTGACCCAGGCTTTGACCCCAGGCCTGCCTGACTCCGGTGTACCACACTCTGGGCCAGGGAAAGCATGGGCTGAGGGCTTCCCAGTTGCCGTTTGCACCAATGCATCTCCTGAGCCTCCCACTGCCCTCTGCTCTACGTCACCATCTCACATCTGTGCTGTGCTTGTTTGCAGGCTGAGGAGGCAGCAGGGGCAGGGCGGCCAGCTCTTGGACACAGAGGGCCGAGAGGGGAGCCAGACCCAGGGCAAGCTCCAGGACGGGTGCAACAACAACATTCTAGCCCATGCCTGCTCCCGCGGCTGCAGCAGCTAAGCCACCACCTACAGCACCTGCCGGGACTGCACAGATTGTCCTGCCCACTGAAAGCCCCTCTCTGTGCCACGATGGTCCCAGTCTCACCCCTGATGACATCAAATGCAGAGAGAGCCCTGAGCTTGTTGCCAAGAAGCCCGAGTTCTGGACCCAGGTGCCTGACAGATTCTCTGCGTGACTTTGGACAACCTTGCCCTTCCTGTGCCTGTTTCTGCATCTGCCAAAGGGGTGAAAACAGCTGTGTCCCACCTCTATCCACAAGGTTATTGGGAGAAACCAGATGGGTAGCAGACATGCAAAACCTGTGACATGAAACTGTTTACACAGGCAAACTACAACCTTGATATTTGAAGTGTGCTCCCATCCCACAAAGCAATTAGGCCATCCCAACTTTGCAGTTTGGTCCATCATGGTGCATCACATAGTACTTTCGAAAATGCAGCCCAATGGCAGAATAAACATCTCTGAGCCTGCCCTTCCGATTGGGAACACGATTCCCAAACCCTGGAGCAAAACCTGAAGAGTCCTCGTTTACCTTCCCTGCGGGGCCAGTCTTTCTGACCCTCGAAGAGGGTGTGGCCTGCACATCAGCCTGGTCCCCTGGGTCTCAATGCTGCAGGTGCACGGCTGCCCTTATTCCCAGAAGACTGCCTCCCACCCATAATTTCAGCAGCTCCCTACCCCCACCTCATACCCTGTGCAGGGACGGCAGGCAGATGCCCCTCGGAAGGACAAGACACTAACCATCAGTCACTCCTCTTGAGTGCCATCAAAGTTCCTCCCAAAACCCAGTCCCACAGCCAAATTAAGTCCCCTCCCTCCTTCTAGATGTTTTTCCTGTGAAGGGTATGAAGTGGTCTCCTCAGCATTGTCTTAAAGAGGGTCGCCAAATGGCATTGATGAGGTGGCCCTGTATAGATGAGTAAAGAAGCATGGGTGACTAGAACAATTCAGTCTAGAAGGATGGTGGACCCACCCAAGGAATGACATGTTTGGGGAGCACTCGCCCTCTGAATGCGGAGAAGCTGTAGCACCAGGGACAGAGCTCAGACGTGGAGTCAGGCTCATTGAGAATCCAGCCCTGCTGTTTACTAACCAGAAGACCTTAGGCAAACTGCATAATCACTTACGTATCATTTCCTTGTTCTAAAGTGGTGATGATAAAACCAGCCTTGCAGGATCGTTATAGGGTTCAACAGCATCCAGTGCGTGACGCACCTGGCATGCACCACTCACTAAACTTTAGCCACATTTTGTGGGCATCACCATCATCATCTGAAGAAACTTTGGTCTGTCACTCATTTGGCAGGTCACTTTCTGTAGAAATAAGCTTGGTGTTTAGGATTCCTTGAACTTTTCTTCCTGGAGTCTTCTTCGAACTCTGTCTACCCCTAGTCAAGTGTGTTTTTATTTTTTTCTTCCAACTTCTGGTTTTTACTTTTTACATCATGAATCAATCAATCCTTGGGGCTGTCAACGTCATCTTAGACGTCTTAAGAGAAATGTTTTAATGGATGGTGTGGTTTTATATTTTTATTTTAAAAACAGGAAATGGTCATTATTTTCCTCCTTTGAACCAAGCTTATTTCTCAATTGTGTTGCCCACATTAAGTCTACTTGTCTTGCACACTTGTCATTCTGTGTCCCCCATCGGCACTGTTCTGTTCCCTCTAGGAAATCACAGGGTTGCTCCTCTCTTCACTATGACCTGGGCAGCACTTCAGATTCCTCACTGGGCTGAGTTCATGAATTAGGGGGCAGGAGCTGGAAGCAGCCCAAGAGACGCTGGATTTCCTGGCTGTGTTTGAATCAGTGTTGTTTCTTGTTCAGAATAAACTATTTCTTGGACATTCTTTCTTACAACTTTGTTCTTCTGTGGGGTTGGGTGAGATGAGCAATGTTCCTCTGAGTCAAAAGGCTGAAGCTGAATTAGGAACAGAGAGATGGGAAGGGAAGGATATAAAGTTGGTTGGTCTTTACTCACCAAATAAAACCAAACTTGGCAATTCAAGGCTCCATTCAACTTGATCACAATTTATATTATTATTATTATTATTATTATTATTATTATTATTATTACCACTATGAACATCATCATAATTATTATTTTTCAGTATAAAGGTATGATCTATTTATTAGGGGAAAAAACAGAAAATTTTCCACCTAGAGAGAAACACTCTTAAAATGTCAAATTCCAGCACACATGTGGGTGCAACCAACCAGCATTTGCTTTATAACACAGACGTCTTGATTTCCTGCCTCCCTGCTTTTGTCCACCCTGTCATCCTATGTATGATGCCTTTCAACTCCCATCTTTGCACATCAAAATTAATGCTTCTCAAGGGTCAGTTCTACCTCTTTCGTGATGCCTTCTGGTCTCCCAGCAGCACTAACCCAAGCCATGTAATCTCTTCCATGTACTTGCTCATGCATTTTCTGTAACTTTCTCTTGGCTCTGATGACCATCAACTGCGCAGTAGGGCTACTTTTGTCCATGGCTCATGCTCCTTGCCTTCAAGCCCCTAAGAGAGGCTAGGTCCTCTTCATGGCTGTGTCTGCTCCCCACCCTCCATATCCCAGTCCCAACACTGCCTGGTTCATAAGAAGTAATCAACAATTTTGGAATGAATGAAGAACCAGCAAGCCCAGCACAAATTGGGGTGGGCTGGGTGAAGCTTGCTTTTGTCATCTTCCTGTCTCCTGTCTGGCCCACTGACATTTCCTGGGGCTTTTTTTCTCTTCAGGTCCCAGTGCATTCCCAGAGGATGTTCCTCCTACCCCAACCCACCCAATGGAGTACCCAATCCCAGTCTACCCCACTCAGAGCCATCTCTCCTGAGTTCCAAGTTCCAAAGAGTTTTCCCTTCTCTTTTATTCAAACCCCCATTCCCAGGGTACATAGCCCAACCCAGTACTGGTGAGCAAGCAATCTGATTCCAGAAATCTGTACCCAAGCAAGAATTTGCATCAGGATTGTGATTTGAAATCCAGGCATAGTAGGACAAGCGTAGACTGGTGGTGTCAAGAGGGCTCCCCTGCCTCCACTAAAATATATTGCAGACTTCTCATGCCAGTGAGTAAAAACAACACATTTAGAGTAATAATAAAGCCAAAGCTGGATGCTGTGAGTCCCTTCCCATTTACTGGCACATATTACAGTCTATTGTCCCAAACCCTCCTCCCCATTCCAGGCTGTGAACTCCCAGGGTGGGATGTGTGCAGCTGGCACCCAGCACAGAGATGCCTTTAGTCAGGCTCTCAATGGATGTAGAAGGAGTGCACACACCCCCACCTTGGTGCCCAGCTCTGGCCACACGTTCAACAAATGCCTGTCACTGATGATTCAGCTCATGCACTGTGCCTCTCACCATTTCCTCTTCCAACCGGGAACATGAAATCATGGTGAGGCGTCTCTCATATTTAATTACTGACTGTCACAAAACATGAGTAGCTTTTTCTTCCTGGGTAATCATGGACAAACACAATTAATGGATTCCCCTCTCAGTGTCTCTGCCCTTTGATTCTTTATCTCCCAAACACACTTCCTAATCCTTTCCTCTCTGCAGGGAGAGTGACAGATTACACATAGACCCTTCCCAGGTGTCGATGCTACCATTTTATATTGTTCCTGATTCTAGGATGTCATATATGTACAACCACATTCTATGCTTAGCTCAATGGCATTTCCTAATAGAAATTCATTTCACATGTCATGTTTAGCCAACTCTTAACGATTAAGGGTTAGAATGGGGGGCTCTCAGTCGATGTTCTGGGCAGGGTGAAAAAAACCTGAATCTTGTGCTGACAGCCCTTTCTCATGTCCCCAATCCCCACTATAACAGATTCTCAAAGGAGTTTATGAAACAATAGCAAAATAGGAATCAGTGAACAAGTGACCATGCCAACACTGAAGCCCCAATGCAAGTCCCCATAAGAAGCTCAAGTTGACGCAAGAAGACCAGGATTGGGGTCTTATCAAGGCCCTCTACTCTTCTCAAATTTTGACCTTGGCACCAGCCAGTTCAAGGATGCCAAGAATAATAGCTCGTCATTAGTAATAGTGGCCCCATCAATGACTCAGATTCTAACCGATCAGAAGAGAAATTCCTCTTTCATTGGGGGGGAAGTCTGGAAGGTTGATCACAGCCATTCCTGACAGAGGACAGTGTGCGAAAATTCCCTCTGGGCAGTCCTACTCCATCAGAAACCCAAATCAGGGATGCCTGGGTCACTCAGTGGTTGAGCATCTGCCTTTGGCTCAGGGCGTGATCCCGGGTCTGGGGATCGAGTCCCACACTGGGCTCCCTGTGAGGAACCTGCTTCTCCTTCTATGTCTCTGCCTCTCTCTGTGTGTCTCTCATGAATAAATAAATAAATATATTTTTAAAAAGAAACCAAAATCAGATACACTCAGGATTTATTCACTCTCCTTCTCTACATGTTCTTCCATAGAATTTCCTTACCTTCACCTACTTACCATTCTTTGAGGTCACAACCAGGGCGTAATGATGGATGTGCTTTCCTGCATTATGTTTTATGTCTATACCTCTGGAAGAAATAGTTCCATGTCCTGTAGAGTGTTGCTAAGGGCTTTTTGCAAAATCCCAAAGGTAAGAAAAAAATCTGGTCATCTTCCCAAGAAGAAAAATAATTCAATATGGCCCAAGCAGAGAGTAGGCTTTGGCAAGTGTCAGGTGCCCATCCTCAGTAGTCAGAAAATTTCATTGCCATAATAGGTGAATTCCTCCTTCCAACCATTTATAATCTGTTAGTTACCTCAGGGACTGGTAATGATTGAGCTATAGGCTACTTCATCAATCTGGGTCCCAGAGTGGGCACATGTTTAGCAGAGCAGCAGTCAACCTGGGATCGATGTGTAGTGTGTGTAAGTCTTTGTTGTTATTACCATACAACCCAGTCTATTCTGACTGGTTCAGGGCTATTGTCTCTCATCAGTCCCGGTCTTAGAACCATGATTATCAAAAACAGACATTTAGAAGCTCAAGGAAAAGAAGATTGGTCAGGAGGGCCAAAAAGAATCCTACTGGTTCCATCTGGAGCACTTCAGATGCCCTCATGGGAACTGGGGAGTCAGCCAGCAGCCACTGTCGCCACCTTACTCTCTGAAACTGCATGAGCTCCTCCCTCAGCTCCATCTTGATACATACATGCTGTGTTCCTGCCCTTCGTGGCACACTGCCTTTTCCAGCTGTTTCATCATTTTTCCCAACTCCCAAGTCTTCATCATCTCAGATTAGGGGCCATCTCCACCTGTCTCTATCCCTTGGTACAAACTTCTCAGCTAGAGAGTTTGATTGGCCCAGCTCAGGTCAGTGACTCCTAGGCCAGTCAGGTGAGGCAGCTTGGGCATGAAGGATAGATCTAGAACACCTTGACATTTACTAATGGCTTTATTTAGCTAACAGGGATCCCAGAGAGCCAAGATCAGGCCCATTTTTAATGGCTGTGTGGGATTGAGTATTTGGTGTTGATCTTGTAATCTAATTTAACACTTTTACCTATATCTTATGTTTTATCTTTTAATGTACATTGTTTTATGTTATTGGATTTCTTCCATATGAGCTACCTCAAAACCTTTGTGGAATAGATGAGCAAGAAATAAATGCAGAGCTCTTCCACATTTGCTCATTCATTCAGGAAACACATACTGAGAACCTCTCATGTGGTAGACATTGTTCTGAGTGCTAGAGACTCAGTGGTAAGAAGTTTCTGCCCCTCCTGGAGCCAATATTCTCAACAGGAGAGTCAGTCAAGGGAAAAGTAATTAAGAAATAAAAATAATTCAAATTGATATGAAGATAATCAATGCAGTTGACAGTGTGGCACATGGGGAGGGGTGCTACCCTGATGTGCTCAGTGAAAGCCTCCTGTGTCTGGGCCCACAGGTTAAAAAAGAGTGAGCCATGTAAAGAGATGATGGATGATGATGTCCTCCAGGCACAGAGAACCAGCTGGGGAAAGGCCCTGAGTTAATTATTACCTGGGTTATTGTAAGGAAAGTAGGGAGGCCAGGGAGGCTGGAGCTTGGTGGGTGGAATGCAAAGTGGTAGAAGATAAGGCTGCAGAGCTAGGCAGGACCAGATCGTGGAAGTGCTGAGGAACCACAGGGAGGAGTTTGATTTGCACTATGAGATGCCCTGGAACTGAGAGAGGGGGGTGACTACTGTGCAGACAAGAGACTGCTGTGGCAGCTGACATGACAACAGCTGGATGGATGGGCAGCAGTCCAGGAGAGACGCTGAGCTTGGATCTGGATGGTGGTCCTGGAGAAGGGGATGGAAACAGGACATTTCTGGGGAACTTGAAGGATTGGATTGGGGTGGTAAAGGAATGGGGCAGGACTTTGGAGTCAGATTTCAAATCTGAGTCCCTGTCATAATACCTCAGAGAACCATCACAGTGATTAAGCAAAATCATATGTTTACTGTTCCTGTTGCTTGGCATACAATGCATACTCCGTGAAGACTACCCTCTCCTCTCCTTCCTCCCTTTTGTGAGAGCAATGAGAATTCTGGATGCTTTGGGTCTGGGTCGAGCTCTTTCACATCTGCTTCTCTTCCTGGTGAGCTGCCCACCACTCTATATTCTGCCCTCAAAGACACACACACACACACACACTCACACTCACACACACACTTTCTCTCTTGGATACAAACATTAGCCAAGTTTGTAAGACTCTGTAAGAGTCTCTGAAGAGGTGTTTTTTTTTTTTAAGGCTGCTTTTTTGCAGGAGGATTTTTCTAAAAGTATATCAGTTTGCTTTCTGCTGTAAGCAAGAGGAAACCCAATTTTAACTGCCTGACACACAAAAAAGTACTTTCCCACTTCACAATGAGTCCAGGAGAGGTAGAAAGCCTGGCACAGAACGGATCCACAGATCAACAACACCATCATGGGTCCAGGTTCCATCCCTCCTTCTACACTAATAACCTGATGTATTGGCATCAATCTCAGCTGGTGGCTCCAGAGCTGTGCACATCATATCCAGACACAAGAGCATTCAGGGAGGTAAGAGCATCCCTACATCCCTGCAGCTTTCTCTCAAAGAAGGGAAGTCTTTCCCAGAATCCCCCAAACTTCCCCTCATGACTCATTTGTCAAATTTGGTCTCATGCCCCTCCTAAACCAAACATTGGCATAGGTGATGGAAGTGGCTTAGGCTGCAGTAAGCTGCAGATGGGGTCATTTTTCCCTGTGTAATGAAGGAATGAGTGATTCGGGTGATCAAAAAGGAAGATGCATTAGGAAAGAGGAAGGGAAAAATGGATTGTGACTAAACACATGGCTCTTAACAAAGGGAAACACAAATTTCACTGGATTTGAGAGAAAATATTAGTTTTATTAGCAATGGCTCTCACACAGAACTTTCTGGCTCTGATTTACCAGAGATAGACAAAATGTAGCAGAAATACTCATTTCATATTTTATTTTTCCATCTTAAAATTCTTTCCTATGAAAAGAATTAGCTCACAATAGTGTGTGCTTTATGGTGACTGTAAATTGTAGGACCTTAAAATGTTAGAGGTGGCAGACAGTGCTGGTGGCTTGGGCAATGGAGAACTGACATCTGCTGAGACTCTACCACCTGCCAGGCTCCAGGGCAGCCACTCAGCCCAGATTGTCCCACTGGATCTTCAGATCTTTGCAAAGCCAAAAGTATTAACCCCTTTACAAAAGTAGCAAACTGGGACCCAGAGAAGTTCTACTTTATGGCATTTTCCCAAACCACAGAATAGCTTTCCATACACAATGAATTGAAAAAAATGCTCTCATATGTCTCCAATTCTAGAAATGAATTGGAGAAAAGAATTGCCCTGAAGTTCTGCATCTCCCAAGGCCAAAGCCCCCAAGAATGCACCAAACTTGGTTGAGATCCTGATTCACCCACCAATGAAGAATGGCAGGAGGCTGGATCATGGGCAATCATGGTAGTTGTCCTGGAGCCTGGTGCACTGGACCTAGGGACTCACTTCTACCAGAGAGACTATGGAGAGGGAAAGGCAGTAATGTGGCAGTGGAGAAGGCTGACAGACCTCCCCTAAATGAGGTGATCAAAGAACAACACCCACACAAAGTCATATCAATGTCAGGACCCATTGAGAAGATGTGACAAGAAGGTCGCTTCATCCTTGTGGTGTACTTCCCCCAAATCCATAACCCCAATTTAGTCATAACAAAGTCCCACCAGGCAAACCACAACTAAGGAGCATGCTACAAAACATGTGACCATCACCCACCGAAGTATCACGACCGTGAAACACACAGAAGATGGGGAAATGTCACAGATTACCGGAGACAAAGGAGATATGACAACTTCATGAAATGAAGTGACCTCAAATGGCTCAAAGAAGAGAGGAAGGACACTGGTGGAAAAACTGGTGAAATTAAAAAAAAAAAAAGCCTGTAGTTTAGTTGATGGTAATGTAGCAATGCAAAGTTCTTAGCCTTGACAAATGTGGCATGCCTATGTGATGTCAGGGGGAGGTGAATCAATGGTACACAGGAACCCTTCTATGTTATCACTAAAGCTTTTATAAACCTAAAATCTTTTTTAAAAATTTTTAAAGATTTTATTTATTTATTTATTTAAGAAAGAGAGGGCAAGAGTGTGTGTTTGAGAGAGAGAGAGAGAGAGAGAGCAAGAGTGAGGAGAAAGGCAGAGGCAGAGGGAGAGGGATAAGTAGACTCCCCGCTGAGCAGGAACCCCAATGCAGGGCTCCATCCCAGGACCTTGAGATCATGACCTGAGCCAAAGGCAGATGCTTAACCAACTGAGCCCCCTAAGTGCCCCTAAATTTTTTTAAATATGTCTGCAAAAAAGCTGGGTATCAACACCCACAGCATTGTTACTTCCATCCCACCCCACTAGTTGCTGCATTTTTCCAAACTGAAATTGGGGTTCCACTTTCTAAAGAAACAGAAAAGTCTAATTGCAGATATGAGTGCTTAGGGTAGAGTTTACTTTTGGGAGGAGGAATCCTCTGTCTGTACCAGTACATACACACTGACGTCAAACCATGGCCAACAGACCCCGGGCACAGGTAAAAGCCCATGTCAACCTTCTCTCTATGGGGGATGCTGAAAGATCAAATATAGTTACACACACTTAGCAGAAACCCACAGAGCCACCTCTGTCTATGGGCTTGGTCCTTTACTGATAAACCAGAAGGACAGGTAGGGATAAGCAGATTTTGGGGAAAGGCAGCACTATGGGAGAGAGAGACTGGGATAAACACAGAACTCTCCCCAAAGGAAACAGTGCACTCAGAGAAGAGACCCTTGAAAGATTGAATCCATGTCTTCAGAGAGATTTGAGGCAGCCTTACAGTCATAAAACATGAGAATGAACTATTCGGAAAACAAGGGAAGAATATGAGACTTTCTGGAAATGAAAAATCATCGCCAAATAATAAATTCAGGAGTAAGTGGAGGAAATCTCCTAGAACTGAGAATACAGAGAATATGAGCAAAATCACAGGATCCATCACCATAACGACAGTGAGGTGTGCTGAGCGATCCCTACACACTGAGCAGCCTGCCAAGCACCACGCGCATGCACACACAACTTTTACAACCCAGGGAAGTGGATGCAGTCAGGACCCCTATTATACAGATGGAGAGACTGAGACACAGGGTGTGGAGTGGCTTGTGGAAGGCACGCAGCCAGTGAAGGTAAGAACCGGACCTCAAACCAAGGCCAGAACCCCTTTCCCCTTCAGCTACTTTCACAGCTGGTGCTTCTCCCTGGGTCTCACCAAACTACTTGGCTTCAGAGAACATTTTATTCATATAAACATAATTTGCATAATTTTGTTAGTTTAAAGATGTTAGAACCAAACCATGGACAAAGCACAGACGCTTTCCTTATATTGGATAAAGAGGATTTACCATGATATAGCTTACAGAAGTCAGAGGCATGTGTGGGGTGAGCAATGGGGAAAATCTACAAGGTGTTATTCAACTCACTTCCACAATGGGAGTCTACAAGAGCAATTGAAAATTGATAAAATAAGACATAGAGCTCATTAGCATCCTCACCATAGTATGGGGATCATGTCTCCTTAGTAGAGTTGATACTATATTCTTCTATTACATCTTTGACATTATAAAGTTAGTGAGGGGCTGGAGCTTGTATAACCTGGGGACCATCTTAACAAAATGAATGCAATATTGCAAATTCAAAATTAGGTTCAGGGCTTTGGTAGGAGACCAAGAAATTAAAGAACCCATAGCTCAAATTGCTTTATATTTACAGTCAGTCTACCTCTAATTAATCCATAGATGACACCAAAACATCAAGAAAACTAAAGAAAATGCAGGAGGGAAAGGAAGTGGATAATAGAGCAAATAGACTAAATCCCTTATTTTTCATTATAAAGAATAACTCAAAATACAATCTCAAAAAATATAACCTGAAAATTGTGTGTGTGTGTATATATATATATATGTGTATATATATATATTTATAATAACACATACATATATACATATTAAATTTGGTGATATAATCAGAAAAAAAAGCAGAATGGTAGAACATTATTTCTGCCCCAGAGATACACACTTCATCTGGAGGTGGCATAGTGACAATGGGGACACTTCTATTTTTCATTTCATCCCATTCAGAAGTGTTGAATCTTCTTTTCTTAAGATTTATTTATTAATTATGGAGAGACAGAGAGCGCATGCACGAGTAGGTGGGGGGAGAAGGAGCAAGAGAATCTCAAGCAGACTCCCTGCTGTGCATGGAGCCCAGTGCAGGGCTCAGTCTCACACCCCTGAAATCATGACCTGAGCTGAAGTCAAGAGTCAGTGCTTAACCAACTGAGCCACCCAGGTGCCCTGAATTTTCTTTTTTATTTTCATGCATTGCTTTTACAATTATAAAAGGGCATCGTATCTGTGACCCAGGAAGGCCAACCTCCCATGGCTGACTCCACACATGGGAATCCCACAGGCTGCAGGTAAGGCCAGGCTGGGAACACTTTGCTGCCAGCTGGGGTGACAGCCCCCAAACCCAGATGACCGTCCCCGGTGCTCACCCACCCAGACCCCGGTGCTCACCCACCCAGACCGTCCCCGGTGCTCAACCACCCAGTGCAAGTTTCTTTCTGTCCAGGTGAGAGGACTCTGTAAGAGAACTGATACAGCCTTACTCTTGTCACTAATCCCTCACTCATTCCTGGGACACAGCATAGCAGGCCCCATTGGTGCCTAGCCCAAAGCTCCTCAACACTATCTTACCAGCCCTGTAGGCTTTGCTGCTAGGGGTTTGCCCCTGCAACCTTCACAGGCTTGCCCTGAGCACTAGACCTTCCTTGCTGGCATGGATTTCTGGAAGAGCTTGAGCCCACTCCTCCAACCCATAGCCAATGACTAACCAGTGAGGGAATTAAAAGCCCGTACCTTTGCGATGGGCAGGACAAACTCTGAGATATAATCTCTGCTTCAACTCACCTTTCAAGATCAGGCAGGCAGGAGCTTCACCCAAATCACAACATCAGGCCTCCCCACTCCTGCCCCTTCCCACACTCCCTAACTGGGGCTTTCTGGGAGAACGTTCTTAATAAATCACTTATATCTGAATGCTTGACTCAGGCTCTGCTTCCAAGAGAACCCAATGGGAGGGTATAGGAATACGGGGGGGGGGAGCAAACAGCACAGCCCCTAACTTCAGGAAGCTAATGGAGAACTATGACTTCATTGATTGGTGCCCACCCTATGCCAGAATTGAGGAGGAGAGGACCTATGTTCATGGATGAATTCTGTTGGGTAGTCAAAGGTCAAGGATCTCTTCAGCCATCCTCCATACATGCTCGTTCCCCAGGGACCATTCCCACCTCCACATCTCAAAGGCACTGTTGTGCCTTCAGGCATGCACCCTAAAGAGGATGTGCTGGTGTTCAAGGGCAGGTGGCTAGTCAATCCGGGGGCTCCCCTAAGCATCCTTGGTTTGGTGCCAATTTTCTTGAGAACAAACACGTGGAATCCAACATACAAACAAGGCTGTCAGTCGGACTGAGGTCCAATTTCCTGTCTTCTGAAACTCTGCCTTGAAGAAGTACGGTGGTTTCTGATGTGTTTGTGAAGGCTTTTGTGTTTTTGTTTTTAAATCTTTCCTGAGAAAACAGAACTGAGCATCAGCAAAAGCTGAAGATGACAAGCTTGGGAGATGAAAGCTGCCTTTGCCCACCCTTCTGCACTTTTCTGACAGCTCCCAGCTGGGAGAAACCGAAATGATGAACGACAGAGAACCTCAGAGAAGAAAAGGGTGGGTATAACGGTGACCTCATCCCCCTCAGAAGTTTCTCTCAGAGTCTGATTTGACAAGATGCCTCTCGGCCTGGCCCAGGTGGACCTGGGACACTGGGAGTGTGCCTCGTACCTCACGCATGACTTCATGTAGTTCTTACAACAAATCCACGATTCCTATTTTTTTTTCCCATTTAGAGATTAAAAGTTGAAATTCAGGGAAGTTACAGAACTTGCCTGATGTTGTTCACTTTAATAAAAAGAACCTGGATTAGAACCCAGACCTGGGGGAATCCCTGGGGGGCTCAGTGGTTTAATGCCTGCCTTTGGCCCAGGGTACGATCCTGGGGTCCCGGGATCGAGTCCCGCGTCCGGCTCCCTGCATGGAGCCTGCTTCTCCCTCTGCCTGTGTCTCTGCCTCTCTCTCTCTCTATGTCTATCATAAATAATAAAAAAAAAATCTTTAGAACTCAGACCTGTCTACCTCAAAGATGATCCTTTTTTGCTGGATGACAAATATCTCAAAGGTATAATGTCATCCACATTCTCTCCCCTTTCTACCTGTTCAGGCAATCCCGTGAGGGTTCAATGGGATGATGCATGTGAAGCAAACACACTGTAGCATCCTCGGAGTTCTGGTCACGGTGCAATTGCTTTCCTGAGGAGCTGCTGTTGCTACTATTGTCCTGGTTGTTGATGTGTTGATGGTGGTGGCGTTGATACACCTTCTGCCTTCTGCTTTTGCTACAGACTTCCAACCCACACTTCAGCCAGCCACGATTTATCAGCTTTGCAAGAAGTGTATTCCCCACTCCTGGCATTTCCATAGAGGCAAGAGAATTTTGATCTCACTTCCCAAGAGGTAAAATTATGAGAGCAGAGTCCATCTTCTCTCTGCTTCATCCTTGAATGGGGGGCATGCTTCTCAGGGACCTGAGCTACCCAGTGTGCACCCTCAGACCCAGTGTGCACCCTCAGACAGAACCACTGACCTGGGTTAAATTCACTCATCTCTTATGTGTGAATTGCTGTGACTGGCGGAGCAGATCGACCTAATGTGGGCAGTAAGGTAGGAGGAAACCCGTGGAGACACTGAGCTCAGGTACATGGACCAATCCACCCTTTTTTATTTTTTAAGATTTTATTTATTTATTTGAGAGAGAGACAGAGAATATGAGTGAGTAGGAGCGGGAGAAGCAGGCTCCCTGGTGAACAGGGAACCCAAGGCAGGGCTCAATCCCAGGACCTTGGGATCATGACCTGAGCCAAAGGCAGATGCTTAACCAAGTGAACCATTCAGGAGTCTCCCAGCCCAGCCTTTAAAGACTTATTCTGGGCAGCCCGGGTGACTCAGTGGGTTAGCGCCACCTTCAGCCCAGGACCTGGTCCTGGAGACCCAGGATAGAGTCCCAGGGCAGGCTCCCTGCATGGAGCCCGCTTCTCCCTCTGCCTGTGTCTCTGCCTCTCTCCTGTGTGTGTCTCTCATAAAAAAATAAATAAATAAAATCTTTAAAAAATAATAAAGACTTATTCTCATGACCATCAGTCACACTTCAGTGGCTTAATTCATTCAAAACTGGGTGCTAATTTTATCTTCAAGACACCTACAAATTCATCATGATATAATTCAATGTTCACTTCCCCAAAGAGTTTTTTTCCCTTACTTCTATCACCCACACTGATCTCACCCCCCTTTGAATCTTGGTCAACTATCTCTCTGTATACCAATATTTACCATGAGATATGTGAACCCAGATAGACAGGAGAGCTCCTTTGGGCTGAAAGCTCTAAATGTCATCTGCACTTCACTTGCCACAAGAAGCAGTAGGCACTCAATAAATGCTTTTAAAATGGAACAAAGTGGGAGTTTCACACTTAGAAGTATTCTTTCATGGCTGAGTTTTTATACCACTGTGCCTTGTGGAATAAAAATCCTCAACTGAGATATGCACTCTTTACATATGATGCCTGGATGCCCCGATGGCTATAGAAATGGGGGAAACTGACTAATACTTTAAGAAGATAGCCCTAGGCCATTCTATTTAAAGTTCTATAGTTTTCCAGATCCATCAAGTCCCCTGCCTTTGATAGTAACTTCTTGCCATTACATGCAATTCAACAGGAGTGCCAGTCCTTCTCGTACAAGAGGCACTGGGCTGGATACCAGGATTCTAAAGCTGAACAAGGTGAAAGGCCAAGGGGCAGAAAGTCAATTAAGTCTCTGATGCTTCATTTTAGAGATAACACTGATCCAGCAGTGGACCCGGGAACCTGACTACCTTTCCTCACTCTTCACAGAATCACTTGCGTGGCTCTGGATGGTGCATAACCCGCATGTCTCTAGGATCTCCCAATTCCTGGATTTGCCAGCAGATTCCACATGACTGAGGTTACCAGACATCTGACCATCTCAAAAAAGTAAATTTCTATTTTAAAAAAGTATTTCTGACTTCTTATGGTCTGGGTTATATTACTCATCTTGTGAATAGGATTTCACTAGTTTACAAAGATTAACAATGCCATCTAAGAGTATTGAGAGCTGGCATGGAGCCTGCTGACCTAGCGTGCTCACTGCCACGTCCTGTGGCTTCACGCATTTTCTGTTTTTACCTGCTCTCTGGTGGTGCTTATTCTGCTGGTAGTGGCCAGTGTATCTCTAGCTGGTCAGAACACATGGGCACTAACTCATTTAATGCTCACACTAACCCCATGAGGGAGTTAGCATGGTTATGCCTCACGAGTGATAAGTGAACTGGGTTTTAGTTTCATTGAGGCATAAAGAAACTTGCCCAAGGTGATAGGATTATCCAGAGAAACAGAACATGTAGATAAGAGATTTACATTAAGAATCTGTCCAGAATCTGAATCCATAGGTGAGCTGGCTAGAGACTCAAGTAAGAGGCATTGTTTCAGTTCAAGTCCAAAGTCTATCGGGGGCAGAACTCTTTCTTGCTCAGAGGAGGTCAGGCTTTTTTTCCATTCAACTGATTAGATAAAGTTCACCCACCCTGTGGAGGGCAACCTGTTTCACTCAATGTCCACTGACTTAAGTGGCAATCTCATCCAAAAAGCACCTTTACAGGGACTCCTGGGTGGCTCAGCAGTTAAGTGTCTGCCTTTGGCTCAGGGCATTATCCCAGGTTTCGGGATGGAGTCCCGCTTCAGGCTCCCTGTGAAGAGCCTGCTTCTCCCTCTGCCTGTGTTTCTGCCTCTCTCTATGTGTGTCTCTCATGAATAAATAAATACTTTTTTAAAATCATCTTTATGGAAACATCCAAGATAATGTTCAACCAAATATCTGAGTCCATGGTCCAACCAAGCTGGTACATAAAATGAACCATCACATCTGATGTCTCATGGTAAGACTCCAGCTCCAAAAGCACCACTGAGCCCACAAGCTGTGTTCTTAAAAGCTGGACTGGGGAGCCTCTGTTTTCATTGATTCTCTGCCCACCCTATCTGTAGGTGAGCAGGGATTGATTACGTCCTGCTTCCTTCCAAAGCGGAGTGTCTAGGGGTCACCTGAGTGACTACTGTTGTCTCTGGACTAACCTAGTCGACAGACTTTAGCAGCTGATATTTACTGGCTTTAAGACTTCTTCAAACACAGTCCTCAGGACATTCAAGGTGAGGAGTGTTAATCAATCTGTTTCCTGGGCTGCCCGTCTTGTGCGCATATCTGGGCCTGTAAGCTGAGCAGGGAGAGCTTGGAGCCTTCCAGCAGCCGCAGGCAGTGTGCCAGACACTCTAATGACAATGCTGGTCATCCTCATGATCCTAACATTAAGAAAGAGCTCTAATCACCCACCACACAGAAGAGGAGAAAGGAAGTGAGCCTTGTTCACTCATTCACTCAACAATCTGCATGTGCCTGTATTCTTGGTGTTAGAATATACTGGTGATGAAGCATCCTTTTTCATGGAGCAGTCACTGTAGTGAAGGGAGACAGGAAATAAACAGGTAAATAAGTAAGCGATGCAGTATGTTGCATCCTGATGAGTTCTATGGAGCAAAATAAAGCAGGGGTACATACAGAAGAGGTAGGGAAGGAACTGCAATTTTCAAACAAGGAAGGTTTCACTGAGATGGTAACATTTGAGTGAAGTGTTAAAAGAAATGAGGAAGCAAGCCATGTTGATGTTCAGAGCAGAGCACTGTGGAGAGAGCAATCAGTAAGTGCAAAGGCCCTGAGACAGTATCAAATCTGGCTGCTCAAGGACCAAAGTGACTAGAGCAGAATGAAGGGGAAGCTATGGAAGAAAAGGCCAGGCAACGAATGATCCAGTTGGGATGGCTTCCCAAGGCAGAGAAAGGAGACTGACTTTTCTCTGCTTGAGTTGGGAAGCATCTAGAAGATTTTGAGTAGGGAAAGCACACAACCTGACTCACATTGTTATAAAGTCACAGAGATAAAGGAGTTTGTCTCAGGCCAGAAGGATGGAAGAATGAATCAGTATGTCTAAAAGGAAGGCTGTTTTTCCTTTCACCATGATATCACCCAGAGTCTCTTTCCATTGTTTGTGACTAAGAAAACTGACAAATAGTGTTATGTGAAAAATAAAAAAATGTTGCAGGAAAGATGGATAGGTGTGGATTAATTTAAAGTAAAGTAGACAAGTCCGAGAAGGCCTCCCCGAGGAGGTAATATTTGAGCTGAAACCTGAATGGTGACAAGGAAATACACAGAGAGTAGAGTGTTCAGGAATAGATAGTGCAAAGGTCCTGAGGCGGGACCCTGTCTGGCATACTGGAAAGATAGAGAGAACACAAATGTGGCTGAATTATGGTGAGCAAGTTGAGGAGAGCTGAAAGAAGGGGTTAAAGAGGAGCCAGATCCTTCAAGGCCTTGCAAGCCATGATGGGAAATTTGGATTGTACTTTTTTTTAAAAAAAGATTATTTATTTATTTATTTATTTAAGAAAGAGTAGAGCAAATGAGAACATAAGGATGGGGAGTGGCAGGCAGAGGGAGAGGGACAAGCAGGCTCCCTGGTGAGCAGGACCCTGAATGGGGCTCGCTCCCATGTGGGGCTTGATCCTAGGACCTGAATCAGGACACAAATCAAAAACAGACGCTTAACTGACTGAGCCACCAGGCACCCCCGGATTTTACTCTTAAGAGTGATGAGGAGTTCCAGATGTCCACTGACAGATGAATGGATAAAGATGTGGTATATATACAATGGAATATTACTCAGCCATCAAAAAGAATGAAATCTTGCCATTTGCAACAACGTGGATAGAAGTAGAGGGTACTACACTAAGAAAAATAAGTTGATCAAAGAAAGAGAAATACCATATGATTTAACTCATACGTGGAATTTAAGAAATAAAACAGGTAAACATAGAGAAAGGGAAGGAAAAATAAAATAAGATAAAAATGAGAGGGAGGCAAACCATAAGAGACTCTTAACTCTAGGAAATAAACAGGGTTGTTGGAGGAGAGGTGGGTGGGGGCATGGGGTGGGTAACTGAGTGATGGGCATTAAGGGGGGCACTTAATGTAATGAGCACTGGGGGTTATATGAATCACTAAATTCTATCCTCGAAACTAATAATACAGTATATGTTAACTAAATTGATTTAAAAAAAAAAGAATGACGAGGATCCCCTGGAGAATTTTAAACAGGAGTGATTTGCTGTTTTTAAAAGATCAGTCTTGGGGTGCCTGGGTGGTTCAGTTGGTTGAGCAGCCAGTTTTTGGTTTTTGCTCAGGTCTTAAGCTCATGGGTCATGGTTGGAATCTTGAGCATTGGGCTCTGCACTTGGTGAGGGGTCTGTTTGCACATTCTCTCCCTCTGCCCCTCCCCACCTCAAATAAATAAATCTTTTTTAAAAATAAAATAAGAATTAGTCCTGCTGCTTTGTGGAGAACAACCTGGGGAAGGGCTTACAGGCTGCATGACCTGAACCCCAATTTTCAGTATGGAAAATGCTACTTATTTAAGAGAACTGCTTTGGCCATGCTGTGAGAGAATGATAGGAGAGTGTTAACCTCACAGAGGGAGGAATTTGTAAGTAGTGTTCACTGCTAGTCACTGATTCTAGAACAGTGCCTGGGATACAGCAGATGCTCCATTTACTACTGGTTGAAGGAATGGATGAATGTATATGCTTTAAAAATTGTGAGGTGCCATGTAAAGGTGAGAGAGGCTCAGGGTTGGCATTGACCATTAAATCTTCAAGTCTTTCCCAAGAGAACCTAACTCACAGCAATGGAGCTGAAGGGCTCTGAGGCTAGCATATCCAGGTTCTTTTCTACTGTAAAGTATTGCCATTCGGTGCTAACAAATTTCCTATAATCTTGTTGGGGGTTGAAAGGAATAACTTCCCACTAATTTATCAAATTAACATGTCTTGGCTTCAGGTAATTTCAAATATCTCACCCTGTGCAGACTGCACACAATTATCTTCCAGACCAGACCTCACTGAGTGATGGAGGCTTTTGTTGTTTTGATATCTTCGCTGGTCAAAGAGTTTTCCTCCTGCATCTCATAATGATGGGTCCCCTCGCACTGCATCTGGTACATAGAAATGCTAGATTTCTATTCCACTGAACAAATGGAATTGTTGCTGGCCATAACACAATGGTTGTACTTTCTGCTGTCCCTACTCTCTAAGGAAACCAGAAAAAATTAATTTTCTCTGCCTCCTTTTTTCTTGTCAGCTGTGAAGAAGCTGCAAGTTTCCAATGTGACTCCTTACTGACAAGCCTGAAATAATAGGCAATAGCCAGAGGTTCCCCCAGCACCAATTTAAAGGTATTAGGGACCTCCCAGACGACCCCCACGAAGGGCCTGAGGATCAGGGTCGGTGGCTGAATGCCCCAGCCCCCCAGCTGGTCATCTCCAGTGAAGTTCCCCCATTGCCACTTCGACTGCACGCAGGTATCTTGGCTCACAGTGCAGACTGGGAGGCTGGAGCCTGGAGCCCCAGCACTACCGGACCCTCCTGAAAGCAGCCTCTACTCTAATTCCCATGCCCTAGCGCCCGCGTGTGCTTCATCCAATCACTTCTCTCTTCCAAATCAGAGGTTCACATCTGCAAATCTGATTGGTGAAGCCAGAGGCACATGCCTGGCTTGGATCACAGGGGAAGGTGGGAAAGCGAGTTCCTGAATGTCTCCTTCAGGGAGGCAGGTCTGACAAGGTGGGAGAGTTTCCACCTTTAGGAAGCTTATTCTAAAGATGAGGCAGCAACGAACAGGGTGATATCCGCCGTAGCCCTTCTCTTACACAACTGTCTTCTGCAGGGGCTGCCACATAGCAGGGGCTCAGTAAATGGTGGCACCTCTTTACTCCAGTCATGCCTCCCTGTTCACACTCCTTGCCCATTTCTGGACAGGAGTCTTTATGCTTGGGGTTTCTTCCAGGGACTATTTCTCTATAACCAGAGCTTTGGGAGGAAGAATAACTGAATTCAACATACAGAGCTTCACCTTACCCAACTTTAGCAATTGATTTCAAACATAGATAAATGGAGATATTCAGTACAGTTTTCAAAGATATTTTATTCTAAAAAAAAAATCTGGGTACTGAGAGTCTAGTTATTATATGAGAACCTTAGCATCCCTCACCTGAGGGATGCCTAAGAAGTTTGTCTGTTTTGCTTGATTTCCACTTAATGTGCTTTTTTATGTTGTTTTTTTAAGAAATATGTTTAATCATTTAGAAGCAATAAAGCAAAATATTTTTACATAAAAATCATTTTTAAGAAATACACTTAATAATTTAGAAGCAATAAGGGAAGATATTTTTATACAAAAATCAAAAACATTTGCATGACAAAACCCATAAAAATTAAAACGACAAATGTTATACTTGGAAAGTATTTGGGACTTAAACTCATTAAATTAACAAAAAATTATTATCCCTAATATATGAATCTCTATAGAGTTTACCAAAATCATAGGAGGAAGAAAAACCCTAGAGAAAAATGAGCTGAGAAATGAATAGATAATTTACAGGAAAAGAGAAAGAATCATAATTGCATGAAAAGATGCATGACTTTGCTGATATAAGAAAGGTAAATTAAAACTACTTTAGTCCAAAGCTTAAAATTAAAATATAGTAACAAGGATCAGATTAACCTTTCCACTGGAAAAACATTTTTAATAAACAAAAGGCACAAACAATAGTTTTCAAGACACTGGCCATCAGGCAATGAAGGACCGTGACCATGACAGTTGGGAAATAAGTGGTGTAAGCCCACAACAGTCCTCAGTTTCTGCCTTGTGAGATATTCTAGGCACTGCTGCAGAGAAGGGAACCCAGGTAGAGCCCACAGTAGAGCTCCCAGTGTTAAGGAGGCAGAGCTCAGAATACAGACAGTTCAAGGTGTCCAGAGATTCTGAGAGGAGTACAGGAGAGAGAGAGAGAACTCCAGGTCACCCTCAACTACTCAGTACATTGCTGTTAGCAGATGTGAGAAAGCTACTTGAAGCCAGGAAGGAACCACCCAAAGAGATTAGAAGGATTAGCATTCAGTGCTCACAGGGGGCTGGGAATAATGCTGTTTCCTGCTTGCCAGACTTGAAAACCTTATAATTCAGGAATTATCCTGTAGAGTACTTAGAGCATATTCCAATAGTGGGAAAAAATTAGCCATAAACTAAACACCATTCTGGTCCTACCTAATAGATCCTAAAAATCAGACTTGAAAGAATCAAAACATTTCCAAGTGCTTAACTTGCATCCTAGAACAAGTCTTAAAGGTTATTTATTTAAAGGAATACAAACTATCTAGTACCTACCAAGCTAAAATGATTGTCATTCAATCAAGTAATCCAGGCATGTAAAGCAGAAAATGTGGTATAAAATGAGGATAAGAAATCAATTGGACTCAACCTAGAACTCATACTATCAAAATTTGTAGGCTATGACTAACACATTTATTAGGGGAGAATTTACAGCACTAACTTCCTATATTGGAAAAAAGAAAAGATTTCTACTTTAAACTTCCCTTAAGAAACTGGGGGGAAAAAAGAGCAAATTAAATCTAAAGTAGGTCAAATACAGGAAAAAAAGGATAGAGAGGCAAACCAAGAAACAGACTCTTAACTCTCGAGAACACACTGATGGTTACAGAGGGCAAGTGGATGGAGAGGAGAGGGATGGGGGTAACAGGTGATGGGGATTAAGGAGCGCACCTGTTGTGATGAGCAGTGGGTGATGTATGGAAGTGCTGAATCGCTATATTGTACTCCTGAAACTAATATCACACTGTATGTTAATTTAAGGAAATTTAAGGAATTTAAAGGAAAACATTTATTTTAACTTAAAAGTAAAGGAAATTATGAAAATAAGATCAAGAATCAATGAAACAGGAAACAGTGGAATTTAAGGAAAACATTTATTTTAACTTAAAAGTAAAGGAAATTATGAAAATAAGATCAAGAATCAATGAAACAGGAAACAGTAGTGAAAATCAATAAAAGCTGTTTCTTTGAAAATACCAATAGAATTGGCAAGCCTCTAGCCAGGCTGATTAGGAAAAAATAAAAGAAGAGAAGGCAAATTGTCAAAACCAGGAATGAAGCAATGATATCATTACAGAGTCCTCATGAATTAAAAATAAAATAAGGAAATACCCGGAAGAACTTTATGAGCTGAGATGAAGTGAGAAAATCCCTTAGAAGACACAAACCATCAAAGACTATTCCAAAAGCCCCAGACAACCTGATATGTTCTATATAATTAAAGACATGGAATTTTTAGTTAAAAATCTTCCAACAATAAAAACTCCAGGCACTAAAATTCAGTGGTGAATTCTAGAAAATATTTATGGAAGAAATAAATGCAACTCTCCCCAGATTTTTCCATGAAAGTGAAGTGAGAATAGACTTTCCAATTCATTTTATGAGGCCAGCAATGCCTTGATTCCAAAGCCAGAAAAGCATTACAAGAAAAATACAAACCAGTATTCATTATGAACTTAGATGCCAAAGTTCCCAGCAAAATTTTTAAAATAGAAAGCATTAATATATTTAAAAAGAAGGGACCCCTGGGTGGCTCAGCGGTTGAGCATCTGCCTTTGGTTCAGGGTGTGATCCCAGGGTCTGGGATCGAGTCCCACATCAGGCTCCCTGCATGGAGCCGGCTTCTCCCTCTGCCTCTGTCTCAGCCTCTCTGTGTGTGTGTCTCTCACGAATAAATAAAATCTTTTAAAATATATATATTTAATATTGTATTTAATATAATAATAAATTCAATATAAATTTCAAACATTAATGTTATTAATAAAATATATTAATATAAATATTATAATTAATAGTATATTGATATTAACTTATAATATTTACATATAAAATTTTATATATAAAGAATAGTATATCATGACCCAGTTGGATTTACACTAACAATACAAAGTTGATTTAATATTTAAAAATAATCAGTGTAATTCATCCTATAACAAGATGGAAAAGAAAAACCATATGATCATCTTGATAAATGAAAATAAATCATTAGAGAAAATTAAACATCGATTTCTGATTAAAACCATTAGTAAAGTAGGAATTGAAAGGAAATTCTTCCACATGATAAAGAGCATCCATGAAAAACTTACAGCTAACTTCATACTTTAGGGCTAAAGCCTAAATATATGCTCTAACCACTTCTATTAAACATTGTACTGGGGGGGAGGGGTCTAGCCAGTGCAATAGGGCCAAGAAAAAAAAAAAAGAAAGAAATGTATCCAGGTTGGAAAAGATAGAAAACTGTCTTCATTCTAAGACTCCATGATTGTCTAAATAGAACTGATGAGAAAAGCCACTAAATAGAAAAGCCACTAAAACTAATGAAACTAATGAATGAGTTTAGCAATGTTGCCGGATACAAGTAAACAAAAATCAGTTGAATTTCTATATGCTAGCAGTGAAAAAAAAAAAAAACCCAAACCCAAGATTGAAATTTTTAAAAGTTTTATGATTTACAATAATATTACAAATATTTACTATCTATGGGTAAATCTGACAAAAATATACCCAAGACTATAAATTACTACTAAGAGACATTTCAGAAGACTGGAAAGAGTAGGGAGTTACACTGTATCCATGGGTCAGGAGACTCAGTCTTCTTAACATGTAAATTCTCCTTAAACTGCTCTATGGATTCAACACAATCTGAACCAAAATCACAGCAGGCTTCTGGGTAGAAATTGACAAGGAATTCTGAAATTTGCATGGAAATGCAAAGAACCTCTTATAGGCAAAGCAACCTTGTAAAAGAACAACAAATTTACATATCCAACATTACCTCCTCTAAGGCAGTAAAGCTGTAGCAATTAAGAACCTGCTATTGGTATCAAAATAAACAAATGGATCAATGGAACAGAAAGGAGATGACAGAAATAGACTGACTCGCGTGTGTGCAACCAATTTCTGACAAAGATGCAAAGCCAATACAGTGGAGGAAGAATAGTCTTTTCAAAAAATGAAACTGTAACAATTGGACATGCACATGCAAAAAAGAGAGAGAGAAAGAAAGAACTAGGATTCATAACTTGCACAATATACCAAAAGCCCCTACTCAAAGTGGATCACAGACATAAATGCAAAGCTATAAAACTAGACACACACACACACACACACACACACAATTGTAGGAAGAAACACAAGAAAAACCTTTTGTGATGTTGGGTTAAGCAAAGATATACCTATCTATGGAAGTGTCTATCTATGAAAGAAAAGGCTGACAGATTTGACATCATCGACATTAGTAACTCTGCTCTTCAAAAAGTCATTTAAAGTAATGAAAAGATGGGGCGCCTGGGTGGCTCAGTTCATTAAGCCTCTGACTGTTGATTTTGGCTGAGATCATGATCTCAGGGTCATGAGATTGAGCCCCAAGTCAAGCTCCGCCTCAGTAGGGAGTCTGCTTGAGACTGTTTCCCTCCCTCTTCCCCTCACTCCAATTCTCTCTCTTTAAAAATAATAAGACAAATGAATCTTTAAAAAAATAATGAAAAGACAAGCTGCAGAATGAGGAAAAATATTTGGATACCATATATTTGATAAAGGATTTGATTCCAGAATATATAATGAACTCTCAAAACTGAAAATTAATAAAACAACCTGGGGCACCTGGGTGGCTCAGTTAAGTGTCTGCCTACGGTTCAGGTCAGGATCCTGGAATCCCAGGATCGAGCCCGCACCTGGCTCCCTGCTTAGCAGGAGTCTGCTTCTCCCTCTCTCTCCCTCTGTGCCCCCGCCCCATGCATGCCTCTCTCAATGGATAAACAAAATCTTAAAAAACAAAACAACCCAATAGAAAAACAGGTAAAAGTTTTCACAAATGCTTCAACAAAGAAAATATATGGTTGGCAAACAAACATATGAAATCCTACCTAAAACCTCACAGGGAAATCCCACTTACCTGTTAGAAGGACTCCAGCTAAAGGCTCACCACACACACCTGGTGAGGGCGAGGAGGAGCTGGGATTCCACACAGTGCTGCTGGGAGTGTAAAATGGTGCAGCCACTTTGGAAAACAGCTTGACAGATTCTTACCATACGTATGACCTAGCCATCCACCCACAGATCTACATCCAAGAGAAATGAAAGCAAATGTCCACACGAGGACTTGTCACAAACATCAACAGAGGTTTTACTTTGCAGTAGCCCAGACCTGGAATAGCTCCTATGTCCGTCAGCAGGGTGATGACCAAGCGAGTTGGGTATGTCCATGCACTTGAGCTACTCTGCAACAGAAAGAATGAACGGCTCATCTGTGCAACAACATGGATGGGACTGCAAGTAGCTATGCAGAGTGAAAGGAGTCCAACAAAAAAGAGTGGGTGCTGCTTGGCTCCATTTAAATAAAATGCCTTAAAATGCAAACAAATCTATAATAATAGGACAGGTCAGTGGGTGCCTAAGAGTGGGGCGGGGTACCTCTAGAGGGGGAGGATTGCAAAGGGATACGGGGAAACTTCTCTGGCGGATGGATATGTCCACTACTTTGATTTTAATGATGGTGTAACAGCAGTATCCATAGGTCAAAACGCTCCAAATCGTACATTTTAAGCATGTGCAGTTTATCATATGCCAGTTATACCTCAATACAGCTTTTCAACTACCTTCATATGCAATTTTTCACCTATCAGATTGACAAAATTCTAAATGTTGGACAACACATGCTGTTGACAAGGTTGTGAGGAGTCAGGCTTTTTAGAGAAGCTCTTTCAATTTACACCCCACCCTCAGTGGCTGAGCGTCTCCCTCACTGCACACTCATCCATGCTAATGAAGTTTAAAATTTTAATTTTAGCCATTCCAGTTGCCTGTGACCTTTCCAGACAGCAGAGCTCCAATCTAACAGCCATAATAAGATTGCTCAGTGAAAAGAGATCTTAAAGAGAGGAAGCAGCACATGAGGATGATGCAAGGTTTTTCATTTATGCATTTATTCACTTTGCATTGACTCTACAACTTTTCACCGAGTGCCTCCTAAGTGTCAGGCACCATTCTGGTCCCTGGGGATAGATGTGACGTGAAGAAGCCTGCCAGAGTCCCCACCCCCCAGTGTGACACTGCAGTGCCACCGGTGCAGCTGCGAATGGCCCATCAGGCACATAGGGAGTGTGTCAGACAGTAGTGAGCTTATGGAGAAAAACAAGCAGGGATAAGGAACGGAGAAGTGTGGGGGCGTGGGAAGGGTCATTATTTAAAGTAAAGGCTTGGGCAGGTGTCTGGACGGTGACAGCTGAGCAGATACCTGAAGCGAGCAAGTGTGGGGATAAGATGATCGGAAAGCTTGAAAACAAGCTCTTGTTCAAGCATGTGTTTTCTTCTTCCTTTTGTTCGTGTTTGGAATGCAGGAATCATTTCCCCATCCTTTCCTCCCGTCTCTCCGCCTTCCCACAGAGCACTGAAGCAAGCCTTTTCAGCATCCGTTGATGTTGGGATGGTAAGCTCAGAGTCTCAGGCCAGGCAATGCCTTTCACCAGCTGGGTGACCCTGAGCGAGTCACTGCACGTCTCTGAGCCCTGTTCCCCTCCTGTGTGCAAACAGAGATGCTAACAATTCACTGACTCATCTGATGAATGTGAACCAAGCAGTTATTCAGTGTCTGGCCATGCACAAGGTGCTGGGGACACGGTGGTAGAGAAGACAAAATCACAGCTTTCCCTGGGGTCTGCCCAGCCAGGGCACACTGCCTGGTACAAACCACCAGGGTGAGGTATATCTTATTTTATTTATTTATTTATTTAAAGATTTCATTTATTTATTCATGAGAGACACTCAGAGAGAGAGGCAGAGACACAGGCAGAGGGAGAAGCAGGCTCCATGTGAGGAGTCTGATGTGGGACTCGATCCTGGGACCCCAGGATCACGACCTGAGCTGAAGGCAGACACTTAGCCGCTGAGCCACCCAGGTATCCCAGGGTGATGTATATTGTAAATAAGACATGTAGGGCCATGGTGGGGGGCGGTGGGTAAAGAGATAACCAGGCTAGGTCTGGACATCAGACAGTCCAAACAGCTTTCTCAGAAGGGACATCTAAAGAAGTTAGGCAGATGTATATGTGCTTGCACGCGAGCATGCTGCAGAGAAGGGAAATGTTCTGGGAACCAGGAACCATCAGGTAAAGATCCTGAAGCGGGACTGACACTGCTATTTTTCAAGTAATTGGGAAAGGCTAGGACCCAAGTTGGTGGCATCAAATGTTCTTCTCACAAGGTCATGAATGTCAAACGTGATCACCTGAGAGAACACTGCTCCTTCCATGAGGCACTTCATACCCATGACTTCTTTTCTCTCCTTCCCGGAGTTCTGAGTCACCACCAATGTGCAGGACACTGTCACGGCACCTGCCACCTGTCTAGCAATCTTACATTCTGTCGTTGCGTGTAATCTACACGTACACACTCGACAGTAGAGATTCCTGCGTTCATTTTGTAGATGAGGACTGAAGTCTTGGAAGAAGTGGCATTGACAGCAGCTTGTGTCCTGATTCCCAGGACATACCAACTTCTGGATGGATCTGACCTGGAGGTGCAATGAGAAGGTGGCCATGCCAAGGAAGTCCCCAGCACTTTTACCCAAGATGGGCATCTCAGCTTCCTGTAAGGAGACCTCACTTTCCAGTGCCCACAGCCTTTGTGGGGATCTCCTAAAAGAGCCGACACACTTATCCCTCTGGAGCCACCACTCATCTTTGCAACTTGCTAAGGACGCATGATCAGAGAGTAAACTGCTTGGGTTTCTAATCCTGACTCCATCACTTACAAGCTCCTGAATCTGTGTGACTCAAGTATGGCACCTCAGTTTCCCATCTGTAAATGGGGATGATATTAGTATGTACCTTGCAGAGTTGAGGTGAGACACAAATGGATTAGTAACATGAAGTGCTACAGGAGTCCCAGGCAGCATGGTAGGTGGCTCAGGACTGGCTCCTCATAGTCCTTCTTCTGGGCGGAGGGCCAGGTGGGGCACCGGGAACAGCTTATGCACAGCTGCTCACAGGGCAACAAGTGCTCTCTCTCTTTTTTACCCTATGCTCATTTATTTTGTTTCTTAAATTCCACAAATGAGTGAAATCAGATGGCTTTTGTCTTTTTCTGACTGACTTATTTTGCTTACCGTAATAGTCTCTAGCTCCATCCATGTCATGGCAACTGGCAAGCTTCCATTCTTTTTGATGGTTGAGTCACATTCCATCGTGTATAAATACTACATCTTCTTTATCCATTCATCAGCCAATGAACGCTTAGTTTGCTTCCATATCTTGGCTACTGTAAACTATGCTGCTATAAAGATCGGGATGCATGTATATCTCTGAATTAGTGTTTTTGTATTCTTTGGGTAAATACCCAGTAGTGTGATTCCTAGATTATAGGGTGGTTTTAATTTCCAATTTTTGAGGAACCTCCATACTGTTTTCCATGGTGGCTGCCACACTTTACATTCCTACTGGCACTGCATGAGTGTTCCTTTTTCTCCCCATCCTCACCAACGCTTGTGTCTTTTGTTTTAGGTTTTAGTCATTCTGATAGGTGTGAGTGATATCCCTTTGTAGTTTCGATTTGTATTTCCCTGATGAGGAATGTTCAGCGTCTTTTCATGTGTGTCGTGGCCATCTGGATGTCCTCCTTGGAGAACTATCTGTTCATACATAGAGTCACAGTTTTAAATCCAAAGTTTTTAACTGCAAGAGTCAAACTTTGAGAGGGTCAGAAGTGTTTCTGGAATCTAGGAGTTGGGAAGATTCTAAGTATAAAAAAAGACTGTAACACAAACAATAGAGTTGTCAAAAATATATTATGAAGAAAACCCAGATTTCTAACCTAACAGGAAATGAAGGGACAGAGGAAGGGGAGGAGGAGAGGACAAGATGAATATTTTCCAGATGGAATTCTACACTGTGTCCCCTCTTCAAGAAGAATCCAAGCCCTGGGGATGACAGGGGCAGAAGGAATGTTAAGAACTCCAGTTAGTGGGGTATCTAAGAGGAGACTTGTATGTGTTCCTTTCTGGGGCTCAGAACAACGGCAGCCCAGTGGAAAGTGCACTGTCATCATAGTACTGGGGGTGGGGGGCAGTTGGCACAGTGGAGTCCAGGCAGTGAGCCTGAGGACAGTGGCACAGAATCCAGCCCACCCTGCATGGCACAAGGAGAGCAGACATGAGTGCAGGCTTTAGCTGGAGCCTTCGGGGTCACAGCCACAGATGACAGCCTGTGTGCCAGGGCCACCAGCTGAGGAACCTCCTCAGGAGACTGATAACCAGACTTCAGGCAGGCTGCTGGCACACGTGAAGGTGCTTACCAAGGAGAACCATGGGCCAGACCCTCTGGCTCTCCCCAACCAGACTGCTAGCTGTGGGGGAAAGGGAGGGAGAAACACTGAAACCACTTGAGCTTAAGCTAAAATTGACTAAATCACTAAATTTGATGGGGTGTACCTGGCCATGAATGGATTAAGCTTTCTGCAGTGGAGAGAATGTTGGCTAAAAATGGAAATTAAGTTGTTACAGAAAAGGAGAAAATGATGCTTTTGTGACCCACCCACGTGTGTAACCTGCCTGCTGTTGGACCTGCTATTGAAGGAATATTGCTTTCACAGAACTGTCTCTGGAAACAACTCCATTCTCCACAGCCGCCCCCTCCACACACACCTCTGGTCTTGGCTTCCAAGATGCAGTTCTAAGGGAAGCATGGCCCAGGGCTTTAAGCTTCGGGGCGCACACGGCCAAGGCATCTCAGGAGCTGGAAACCCAGGTGGCCCATGGACCCCCATCACCTCCCACAACTCACCAGCAGCGATGAGTAAACTCACACACTTCAAAAAACGAAAGAGACACGGTGTGAACCACCAGCGTTTCCCTGCACATCTCATTGAGTGTTGCCTCTGTAAGCTCCAGAAACAGAATGTGTGAGAACACAGCAGAGCAGATGTGTGCAACGGGCTGTAAACTCATGGTGGAAGCAGCTGGGCACTGGCAGATACCCAAGGCCCAGCTTGGCCAGCAGCTCATTCCCTCAATGTGCTCTCCCCATAGGACACAGGGCCTCTGGAGCATCCGGACCAGCCCTGCCACCCGGGATCCTTCTGCTCAGGAGCATCCTCATCCCATCTTTCCACCTGAACTAAAATCCTTTCACGTTTGGGCTGCTCCCTTCCTTCTGCTTTCTTTCTCCCTTTCCACTGTAGGGAGGGTCTTTGCACTGCAGATTCTTGGTGACATTTCCCTGGTGGCCTCCAGAAAGAGGGGGCCCTTCACAACACCCTGCAGATAGCCTTGATCTGATCTGATCAACGTCTGTTCTCCACTAGAGTAAGCACCCCTCATTCATTCATCCATTGGGCTCACACTAAATATCTATATGTGCCAGGACACAACGGCACATGTCGATGGTTGAAAGAATAAATGAATAATAATGTCAACTGCAAACCAGTGATGGTGCAGTGAGAAGGCAGACACACAGGACTTAGAAACCCGGCTCTGGAATTTGCTAAGCTGGGTGACCTGAGGGAGCTACTTGATTTATGTGAAACCCAGTTTCTTCATGGGTACGTGGGAATAGTAATTTTCACTTTTGAGTCCCAAGAGCTCTGTGGGGCAAATGAGGATCTATGTGGAAGAAATGCACACAGAAGGCCCTGGCTTTCTCTCCCTGTAAGATAAAAGGCTGGACCATTTCTGGTCTCCTGCTGGCTACACGAGAACTTGGCAGAGATTTTTGAGTTGCCCATCCAAACCCTTTCCCCCCTTCTATTTTACAAGAGAATCTCAATTTGAGGGATCCTTGTTAAAAATGACATTTCCCATTAATCCCTTGCAGCTCAGGTGGTCATGTGACTTGGTCTAGCCAATGATTTGTAAGCAAAAATCATTAAGTGGGGCTTCTGGAAAAGTTCCTCAAACTGGTATATTTTGCTTTTCTACTTTCTCTTTCTCTCACACAAATCTCCCTATTCAGTTTACAGTTCGAGGATTGGTAATTTTATGATTTATGATTGTTTTGTGAAGTAGGTCTTAGATACTCCTAAACCAGGAAGATGATTAGAAGGCAAATTATGCAAACTATTTTCTTTATCCCAATGCTATGATTTTAGATATCATTTTTGTACTCTTTCTGATTACAGAGGCAATAGAGATTCATTTTAACAAATTTGGAAGCTACCAAAAAGCACAATGAAAAAAGAAAAGAAAATTATCTGTAATCAACTCTCCAGGGGCAAGTAATTTCTCATACCAATAAAAGGAACTAGGGCTCCTTAGAGAAATGGATAATTCTAAGACTGGGCCAGGCAGTTTACAAAATGAGCCAGGAGAATCTTGTAGTGCCAGAAAAGGATGAGTTTGCTCCAAGACAAGTAAGCAAACAAACAAACCCACAATGATGGGGTATGTCAAAGGGATCCAAAAACCAACTGAAATATTTTCTAGTGGCCAAAGCTGGAACAATTTGATAAATTAAAAAAAAATTTTAAAGCAAGTAAATAAAGGAAGTAGCAATGGATTATAGCCCAAAATATAAAATAAATATCATAAGTCCATATTGATATTAATACATATTCAAAGAAACAGATAAAGAGATAAATCTCCCATGCACAAATCTTCCAAATAACTTATATAAATATCCTGTCTTCCAAGAGTGCAACTGTCCACCCCTTGAGTGTGGTCTGTGCATAGTGCATTTCTTCCAAAGGGTACAGTATGGAAGAACAGAACAGTAACTCTATAGTAGAGAATCTCAACAAACACTACCCTATCCAGGTGATCAAAGGCAACACTAATGGTGCTAAGTCAAGTTGATGGTATCTTCCCTTGATAGGATGTGATGAGATGGCACCTTCCCTCATAGTTTTTCTCTCAAAAATCCATAACCCCAGTCAAATCATGAGAACATCAGAAAAACTCCAAAAGAGAAAAACTCTACAAAATATCAGATGAGTGCTCCTTAAAACTGCCAAGTTCATCAAAAGAAGATTTGAGAAACTGTCACAGCAAGGGGAGCTTAAAGAGACATGATGATTTAAATTAATGTTAATATCCTTTTTTAAAAAAGATTTTATTTATTTATTCATGAGAGACACACAGAGAGAGAGAGAGAGAGAGAGAGGCAGAGACACAGGCAGAGGGAGAAGCAGGCTCCATGCAGGGAGCCCGACGCAGGATTCGATCCCGGGTTTCCAGGATCAGGCCCTGGGCTGAAGGCGGTGCTAAACCGCTGAGCCACCTGGGCTACGCTAATGTTAATATCCTTGAGTGAAAAAAAAGGAACAGAGCCTCAGAGACTCTAGGATAATATCAATCAGACTAATATAAGTGTCATCAGAATTGCTGAAGAAGAGGAGAAGAAGGTGGAACTAAAGAATTATTTGAAGGTACAAAGACCAGAACTTCTCTAAAATTTGATTAAAACTATACAAATCCCCCCAAATTCAGCAAACCCCAACCTGAAAACCACATAAAGGCAATCATGGTAGAACTGCTGAAAATTTCTGAAAAAAACGAAAAAAAGAGGCACTCTTACAAAAAAAATTTTCAAACAGGCAGAGGAAAAAAAACTCCTGATATATGCAGAGGAACATTAAACCAATACAGCACATATTTTGTCAGAAACAAAGCAAGCCAGAAGACAGAGTGACATATTTAAAGTAATGAACGAGAAAATTTAAAATGCTGCAAGCCTAGAATTCTATACTCAGTAAAAATATCTTTCAACAAATGAAGGCAATAAAGAGACTTTTGACATAAAGGATGAGAAAATTCATCATCAGCAAACTTGCCCTAGAAGAAATACTATAGACATTATGTGGAAGGAAAATGAGACAAGATGGAAATATGGATCTACATTTTTTTTAAAAAAGCACCAGAAGTTGTAAATATTTGCATGAACATAAAATAGTTTTCTCATTTTAAATCTCTTTAAAAGATAACTGCGTCTAAAAAGTAAAATAATATCCATGAATGTGGGAGTTTAACACAAATAGAAGCAAAATGTGGCAAACAGCAGCAGAAAGGATGGAAAAGGGAATTGGAAGGGTACTGTGTAAGATTCTTACAATATATGTAGAGGCACATAGTACTATTTTAAGGTGGAAAATGATTAGTAAAAGATGTATATTGTAAATCCTTGGGCAATCTCTAAAGGGAGATGTATGGTAATTCAACACAGAAGATAAAACTGAATCCTAAAAGAGAATCAGCACAAAAGAAGGCAGGAATGCAGGAAAAAGACAGCAAGTAACAGATCAAAGAATGAAAAACCAAATAGCAACTTGGTAGACTAAAACACAATCAACAATCGGATCAACATATTCAATATAATGGTCCAAACATCCCAGTTAGAATTCAGAGATTGCTGAACTCACAGTCTGTGGGGAGCCAGCGATGGTTCATTTTCTGGGGCAGGGGAAGGAAACCCCTTCCCCTGAGCACACTACCCAAATGAAGGTGAACTCAACAGTAATGGTTACTATTGTGGTTGTTGGTGGTTGCCATTGCTTTTGGTGAATGAGGGCCAGAGAAGCAAGGGTACACACAAGGCAGTAATATGATTGGCTCTCCTCACTCCCTGTCTGCAGCTGCATGTTGGAGAATGGAAGACAGTGAGAAGCCTAAGTAACTGCTTCTACCTCTGGTCCATCCTCCACGAGGCCTTAGGCCCTACCTATCTAAAGAAAAATCAGATAATAGCACTCCTCTGTTTATAAAATTTCTATGACAATAGCTAGCATTTGTTGTGTGTTCCCTGTGCCAGGCACATTATAGGTATCATTTCATTAATTCCATAAAATAGGTGAGGAAACAGAGATTCACAGAAGACAGATGGCTTCTCTTGGGCCACTCAGTAAATGGCAGAGAGACAAACATACCTTACCCTTTGGGTCTTATTGTCACTCAATCGCTTCTTGGAAAGTAGGGGGTTCCTCCATAGACCAGCAAGGAAGACAATCAGAGGGCAATGCACAGAGGTCTTAAAAGAAATGGAAAAGTCTTTGGAGGTCTTTCAGCAAGGGAGTGACTTAGATATGGCTACCATGGAGCAACTGGCTGGGGCCAGCCTGGAGGGGAGGAGGCTTTTGACACCAACCAGGAGAGAGGTGGTGATATTGTGGCCTGGGCAGGAATGAATGGGTGGAGGAGCACATAGATGTCAAGGGTAATGCAATGATAAAATAAGAAAGATTTGGTCATCATATTTGGGGGCTGAGAAACAGGAAGATGTCAAGGATGACTTGTAGGTTTCTGGCTTGGTACCATCCACTCAGAGAGGGGATATCAATGGTGGAATGGGTTTTCTAGTAACCTGAGTTCAGAAATGGACATGCTGAGGTTGAGGCATCTGTGAGGTGTCCAGGAGGAGCTGCCTAGCAAGCTGTAGACATTCAGTGTCTGGAGCCCAAGAAGAAGTCTAATCTGGATATAATGATTTGGAGTCATAAACATAAAGCTATTCCCAAATCTCCCCAGTCAGGTTGGTTCTCAATCCCAAATCTCACAGCATGATTTCTATACAACTATTTTATCCCTTGCATTTAACAATTATTTATTTTTGTGTCTGTCAACTCAATCAGACTGAACTCATCATAGAAGACAGAATCCACAAGAAGCTGAGCTTTAGAGAGGTTTAGCCATCTTCTCAATTTCATGCAGCTTATAAGTAAAGGAGCCCAAACTTGATCTGAATCCCTTTCAATTCAAGTTCCCTGGAGCTGCTGTCTCATGAGTAGGTTTCCATGTATTGTGGCAGCAAAAGCCCTTCTAGAAGGGTCACTGTCTTCACCTAGAGTGTCAACAGGAATGAAATGAGCCACCAAGCTCTATTTTGTGAATGTGTAAAAATAAAACAAAGAAACTATATTTATTGTACACCAATATCTTATTGGACACTATGGACATAATAGCCAATATCTCTACTTCTTATGACACCCTTACTCTAAGGTAGGTATTAGGACCCCTGCTTTACAAATGAGGAGGAGTGACTTGCTCCAAAGTTGTCTGGTTGTCTATCTGATTGCAGAAGCATAGGCTTTCCCCAGCATGTAGTCATGTTTGTCATAGAGAAAGTAAATCAATAGTTAGTCTTTCTCTGTCTATTAACATAGGGAGTTATTATTAGGTTGAAATGCTGTATTTTAAACAGCTTAGGCACCTCCTGATGTTGCTAATAGCCTCTTCAATCAGCCCTCAGCCCGTAATTTTGAGCTATATTTGAGATCCTTGTGTGCAATCTACTTCAACCATGCATGATTCTAGCAGAACTCTGTAGAAGCAGGAAATTATTAGAAAAGCAGATGGATCACCTTTGAGGCATAGAGGACATTGATGTGACAGGCTCATGCCACCATCAAGCACTTTACGGATTCAGATCATCTAATCCTCACAACAAGGGCTTTTCATCACCACTTTGTTGGTAAGGAACACCCGGCTCAGAAAGGCCAGGTGACTTGCCCAGGGACGCACTGCTCTTAAGTGGCAGGATGAAAGCAAGTCATCTTACACTAAAGACCATGCATTTTCCACTCCACTACCCTACATGTGAGAGTCATTGGTCTCTGTCCTCTCTCTGCTCACTGGACCTTCTGATGGGAAAGCTAGCCCCATCGATTCTTCTCTTTTAAACCCGAACTGCTTGCTCATGCATGTCCACCAATGCAGTGACATGGTCATGTGGCAGCTCATTACAGAAGAAGTATAACCCCCAGCAAAGGTCACTGTTCACCACGCTGCATGCACGGTGGTGAGAAAGTACAAAGAAGACTGGCCTTCTGGTTGCCAACAAACAAAATGTCTCATAGCATATAAGAGTTTGAAAGTTAGGAGATCTGGTTTCAAAACCATTTCCCTCCCTTGTAGGTGGTGTGATCACAGGCAAGTTACTTTCACTCTGAGTCTCAACTTCCATGGCTGTCAAATGAGAGTAGTGATGCTCATCTTGCAGCGGTGTTAGTGAGGACTGGAGGGGGTTAAAGGAGTTGGAAGGGCCCAGTGGCAACTCTCATTATTGTAGAGAGTTGTAGCAGTTACTTCATTAGGATCCCTTGTCCTTCCCTTGATGGTGACAAGATTCCCTCCTAAGTCATTTCCTACCCTCAGGAAAGATGCACTACAATTGTATTCTTTGCCTGGCTCTTAGAAAAACTCTTGCAATGTCCCAGTCCAGCCCCAATGAGACATCATTGGCTCAACCACTGCTATCAAAGTGGAAAGGGTTGGAGCAGATAAAAGCACTCTGCAAAACACAAGGACCTGTGTGCAGTTTGTTTGCTGGCAAATGTCCCCACTGGTGGAGTCTGGGAGAAAGGGTGAGGGTTCGTAAAGAGTACAAACCCGATTCTGCTACTTAACTGGCTTTGTGTTCTTGCACCCATCACCTTCTTAAGCCTTTGGATTTCCTCATTTATAAAAGGAGGAAAAAACTCTAATTTGAGTTGGAGATCAAACACCCTAGTTTCTGGCCCCTGGAATGATAGAGGGTCAATCTCTGTTGAACACAATAACGTGCAGCCCAAACAGAAGTAATTAAAATAAAGGGTTCCTACATAAAGCAAAACCAAATGCCATCTTAAGAGCTCTGTGTAAAATGCATTTATTTTCCAAAGTTCCCTTGATAAAAATAGGATACGTAACAAACACAAAATGCAAGAACAAAGGGCCTCACTTCGACACACAGCCCATACGCAGCCAGATGTTGCAGGAGTATGAACCATGGGTTAGGGTTGCCCTCCAGACCCGCAGAGATGAGACTGAAGGCAACAAGGGTTCAAGGCTGGTCCTGATGCTGAGGAGAGTGGACTCTCTGGAAATTCATGAGATCAGATGAAACTGAGTCCTTGAGAATCGTAGGTGTCTGCGTCTTCTCCACGTGCAACTTATATCTACTCATTATACACTATAAACACACACACACGTGGGCGAGAGAAAAATATCTATCTTCAGACTCCCTGGAGCTTTCCTTGGGACTAGTCCATGCCCAAGGCCCAAGTGGCCTTTTTAGCATTCAGAAAGTTCTTCTTCTTTCTCCTGGGAGGAACATGCAATGAGATCTCTGGTTCCTTTGGATTTCTGAATATGAAGAGCTTCTCGCCTGTGTTTAATAAATCAATGGTTTCTGCCCCTACAATGGGCACAGCAGCTGGTTCTCCGATGGACTCCAGGGACAGGTGTGGCCAGCTTCCTATTCCAGGCAATATCACTCTCTCTCTGAGAGGGGTACATGTCTTCTTTAATATACTAAGAAAGAAGAGAAGATCAGATGTGACATTTTTGGCAACTGACCCTCCTGAGTATCCTAATGGGAGCCTTACAGGAGAATCCATTTTGGGTCCTTAGCTCTCAATCAGGTGTCATTTTAATGAAAGATTTTTTCCCTGTGGTCGTCAGATTGCCCCTAAAATTAGCTGAAGCCTACAGCAAGTGGTGTCTACAGACCACTCTTCCTGACTTGTGACTTAAATGTGCAGTTTTGCAAACCTGTTGTCATCATGTTGTTAGCTTGAAATAGGCTCTGGTCAGAGTAGGTACACCATGGAAACTGGTAAATGCTACAAATCAGACCATTTCTGTCTCTCTCCCCACCAACCAATGCTCAACATTTACCAGGACATCATTGCCTGTGAACCTCATACCAAAAAAGCAGGCTGATGAGATCTGATTACAAAGCATGAGTTAGAAGTCAGGCAAACTGAAACAGAAGAGCAACACTCTTGGGGGATGTCCCATAAAAGGATTGCTGGACTCCTGTCCATGAGTGGTCCAGCCCTAAATCCCTGGATGCTCTTGGTCATGGCCAGGACTACTTCTAAGAGCCATATACAACCTAAAAGCCACAGGGTTCTCTGTGTCCAATCTGGGCATGATGAGGTCATGTCAGTGGGGGTCACCTCCTGGAAGTCCCGACGGGATCACTGGTCCTTCTGGGGCAAGATGTGGCAGATGGGGCACCACCATCTCCTGCTCTTGCAGCTGGTCTGAATCTGAGCAAGGATTCCATTGCAGCTCTGTGTGATTCAGAGTCTCCTCTTCCTGCATCACTGCACAGTGCCTCCAGGCAGGGTAAAGGCTAGCAGGGTGAGCCAGGGGAGTGGGGCCAGTTCTCCTTCTCACCTGCTCACTCGGCTCACAATCTGCGAGTGCCGTCGCTCCCCCAGCCTGGGGGAACTGATATCTGCTCCTCCGTGGAGGACTTTACAATTTATACAGCTCGAAATTAATTTTCTTGGTTTGGGCTCAGAATCCTGATCTAATTTCTTTGGGACTAAATTCTGACATCCAGACTATTATCGATGGCTCCAGGATTTTTAACACGGACAATTCACGAAGCGTGGCCTCAGCACCTTTACCTTAGCTGAGAATTTATGGAAGGGGCAGGATTCAGGTTACACGCCTCGCTTGGACATGGATTGCTTCCAGAGCACACAGTGGATATTATCACTTCCTACCCTGTTATGAACCTACCTGACCTCACTTTTCCTCCAAAGCTTTTCCAGTGGGAAACACTGGACGCACTTGGTCGACCATGTGTAGCAATCTAAAACCATCCTGGCCTTAGCTCTCTTTGACCTCCAGCTGTGCAAAAACCACAGCTAAAAGAGAAAGGTGCTCGATGGAGTGGAAAGATTACTGGCCTGGAAGTCTAAGGAAAGAAAGGGGTTCGTTCGTCAGATGGTCCCAAATCCCATGGCCGCCATTTCCCAGCTGCAGGCTTGGCGCCTCTTCCTGTGACCTACCGGAGCTGGAGTGTCAGCATCCCTACTTTCTGAAAGGTTGGGAGACTCAGGGCAGTAGATGCCAAATGACTTTGTAAACTATAAACTCCAAATAGAGATACAGATTTACTCTCCCTCTAATGACATCCCTTTTGAAAACAGCCACTAATTAAAATAAATAAAGTGCTAACAAATGATCAAGAATATTCTCCCACTGACAGCAAGAGGCCTATCTTCAGCTCCTAAACTAAGTCCACTGTGAGTAAAGACTGCGGTCTGTCAGGAAGGAATGTGGAGATGCCAGCAGTCACCCTCCCCCAGGTTCCTGGGCCTCTCGCCTCCCGTCCCACTCCCAGGCAGCCAGGCTGACCCTCTTGCCCGGACCACCTGAGCAGGTGCTCAGCATTACCTCTCCTTCCTCTCTCGGGCCCAGAGCATTTTTTCCAGTCCTCTGCTTATCAGTTCTCCTCGCAGTCGGCTTTCCAGGGCTTGCCACCAGGCTTGGTGCTTCCTGAAGGCAAGAAGGGAGGCTCTTGTATTTCCTAGAATAGACTCTTCCTGAAAAGCACGATGGCACTCCATCCCTCAACACGACCTTGGGCTGACAGGAAGAACTCGTTTTCATGGTCTCTCACTCGAGGCACACTGACTGAGCACCTGCTCTGATCAAGACACAGTCTCTGCCCCCAACGGGTTCCCAGTCCAGGGGTCAAAGCCGGGAAACAGGTGACATCAGTCAAGCAGCAGAAGGCTGCCTGCTAGAGGTGGGACACTTGAGGTGAGTCTTGCCTCCCCACAGCAGGGGACCCAGAGCACGTATGGTGGAATGCACCCTGTGTGTTAACTTACGGACTTTCCACCACCCTCCACCCCCAGTGTATGCTCCATGCAGCAGGACTTTGTCTCTTATTCTCTCCCACACACTACTGTCTGTAACAGTGGACATGCAAGAAGCTCAGCAGGGTTTTATGAATATATTAAGAAAGTTGGAATGGCACAGCAGAAGCTTGGAAGGTGGGCTAGGCCGGGAACCCCAATGCTACGTGAAGGACCATGATTCTCTGCTATTGGGGAAGGACACTGCAGTGTCACATAAGGGAGTCAGGGGCTCAGGTCAGTTCAGTAAAGGACAGTGTGGAACCCAGAGTCCTGTCTGTGCTGTGCTCATTCCACACCCTTGCTTCCCGCCTCTCCTTATAAAGAGCCTTTGCTGACCAAATTCACACCTGGAACCTGCTCCCAAAGGAACGTATCTATGCAGCATTATCTATAATTGAGGAAAAAAATGAATCCAAACCAAACGTCCAGTTAGAGGGCACAAGCTGCATACACTAGGCTACACACCTCTGGGGAATGTCACATGGTTGTTAATAATAATACCTATGAAGGGGTTTCAATAACGGTGAAAAGTATGAATTTTAAATTAATAAAACAGCTGAGAATATGGCCTAAATGGCGTGATAATTATTGCATAGGAAGACATCTGCCCATGAACAAGAGTCAGAAGGAAATAAGCAAACTCGCCTGTGCTGTAAAGTTCTGAGGAGCAGGACACAAGGTTGCATCTGCCGGGATTACTACACACGCAGAGACACTCACACATATTTCACACACTCGCATACACTGAACACACTCATAAAGCCCAGTAAGGAAACACCTTCTGGACAAAGAATTGTAAAAAAAATGATCACAGCCCTTTTCTCCAGGTAACAGAACCAGGACATTTCTTTTTCTTCTTTTTCTTTGTATGTACTTTTTACACTTCCTCTAACGTGTGTGTACAGCATTCGTGGCTGGGGAAACATTTTCTTAAGATGCTACTTGAAAAATAAACTGGTGGGGATCCCTGGGTGGCGCAGCGGTTTGGCGCCTGCCTTTGGCCCAGGGCGCGATCCTGGAGACCCGGGATCGAATTCCATGTCGGGCTCCCGGAGCATGGAGCCTGATTCTCCTTCTGCCTGTGTATCTGCCTCTCTCTCTCTCTCTCTCTCTCTCTCTCTCTCTCTCTCTGTGTGTGACTATCATAAATAAATAAAAATTTAAAAAAATATATTAAAAAAAAGAAAAAGAAACTGGTGATGAAGATAAAAGATTGGACAAAATACTCAGGCCTCCCATGACATATCAAGGGTTCATGGCCACCAGTGTGGACGTCCTCTGCTCCCAGAGCCATAAAGTGACGGCCAGGGGAGGTGCGTGTGCCCGGGGCCCACAGGCGTCCTGCTTCGTCCCTGCGTGTGTTCCCCTCATGGAATCTCACTCAAGTGCTCCAATGCAGCCCGGATGCCGCACTCACCTCCTCCTGGCCAGGTCGGCCTGCTCCCCGCCTCCGTCGTTCTCCACCGTGTGGTCAGGATGCTTCTGGGTGCCCGGATTGAGCGCCACCAGGAGCTCAGACTGCAAGGTGGTGGGCAGAGCCACGCTCAGGAGCCGGCGCAGCGTGGCCCCTGGCACCATCGCCAGCCTGGACAGGTACGATGCCAGTCTCAGCTCCTAGAGGGGTGACGGGGAAGCTCATGACCTCACTGCCCTGACCTTGATGAACAACCCGTTTAAATGGATGACAGTCTTAGGACGTTTTGTCCATGGAGAGAACTATCTTAGCATCTTGGTCTTGAAAACACGTCCCCAAATTCACAGAACTGTCAAGAAGAAATCTACTTGGTCAGCAACCCTGGCAAACCGTGACACACCAGAAACCTTCATCCATCCTCCCAACTGCTCCCAACTCATGCAGGATGGCCGCATCTCTGGCCTGCAGTGGGGTGAGCTGGTGACACTTCTCTCCTGCTCATGCACCCTGACGCAGCGTGGCTCAGAGCAAACAGCACAGGATCAGGAAAGAACTGGAATGTCCCCAAACCAGCAGATGGTTGAAGAAGCTGTGTGCTGGGCACACCTGGATGGATGCCACGTGAAAAGAGCCTGTATCCTCAAGTCCCTCCTATAAGATTTCATGTGTCTTTCTTTCCAGAACTGACAAAATGTGGACATGGAGAAGAGTGTAGTGGTTGCCGGGGGTGAAGGATGGGAGAGGGGTGGGTGCACCTGAAAAGGGGTGGCACGAGGCGGGTCTCTGTGCCGATGGAATGGTTCTGTATCTCGATTGTGGAACTGATTACGTGAATTGACACAGAACTTATACACACATTTTGTAATATGTAACCACGGGGGGAAACTGAGTGAAACATGGGGTGGGGTACTGGAACTCTCTACACTAGCTTCAACTTTATGTGAATTTAAAATTGTTTCAAAAGAAAAAGTTAAAGGCGGGGGACTGTCTAGGTTCTGCACTCGGGAAACCCTGGGCTGGCCTCCAGCCCCACTGCACAGAACGGACCCTGTGTGTCCTGGGGCAACCCCCTTCTTTCTCTTTGTGCTCGGGCTTCCTTATTTGTAAACTGGGGTAACTGTAACCCCTCCAGCAGATGTTTCTGTGAGGTCAGAAGGACCTGCCAAGTGGAGAACCATTCGCACCCCATGGAGATCCAGACAGCAGCTCCAAGCAACATGCTTTTCTTCCCCTGCAGTCTGGGGGATGAAAGTCTGAAGTCACTTCCACTGAGCTCAAGTCAACAGAGCTCGTTCCTGCTCAGGCTCAGGGGACAATGCATCTTCCTGTCTCTTTCAGCTTCAGCTGCCACCTGCCTGCCTTGGCTCATGGCCCTTCCTGCATCTTCAAAGCGTGTCCCTCCAACTTCTGCTTTTGTCGCCATCACACGGCCCTCCCTCCTGTGCCTGCTGCTGCCTCCCTAATACCAGGACCCTTTTTCTCCTTCCTGTGTGGATTTCTACTCTTTGTGGGTTTTTGGCGTATTTCATCCTTATCTGTTTTTTGTTGTTGTTGTTGCTGTTAGTCTTTTTGTTTGTTTTTTGTTTTTTACAGATTTTATTTATTTGACAGAGAGAAAGAGAGAGAGTACAAGCAGGGGGAGCGGCAGGCAAAGGGAGAGGGAGAAGCAGGCTCCCCACTAAGCAGGAAGCCTGACAGGGGCCTCGATCCCAGGACCCTGAAATCATGACCTGAGCTGAAGGCAGGTGCTTAACGAACTGAGCTGCCCAGGTGCCCCCTTGTCTTTGTTTTTAAGAAATGTTGCCTATTTTAAGGAATTTAAGCAATGTGATAAAGCACAAAGGTTAATGTTAAAATAATTATCCCAAATGCCATTATCCAGAAGTGATTATCAGTAACATTAGGCAAGCACTGTTCCAAGCATCTTTCTAGACATATACGTGGATGATGGATGGATGGATAGGGGATGGGGGATGAGGGAATGGATGAGTGGATGAATGGATGGGTAAGTGGATGGATAGATGGACAGAACTACAAAAATGAGATCATAATGCACACAAAATACAATTCCATTTATGTATGTATTTTCTTGATTGCCTACTCTCCACACTAGAATATCAGCTCCTGAGGGCATGACATTATCTCTTGTGTTTACTGCTGAAATCCCAGTGGCCAAGACAGCCCCTGTTGCTTACTTTGAAGCATGGTGAGTATTTATTCACGAACAAAGCCTCTTTAGAGGATGTCAGGGTCTTTGAAGTCAAGGGGACTCGAAGTCACACCTTATGTGGTTAAGACAGTATTCCACTTTGTCTACAAACGGCCACAGTCATGCTGGAAACCTCTCGGGGGTAAAGAGAGGAGTTCAGTGAGGAATATGGATGGGGTCCCGGGCTCACCACTGCACGGGGAAGCTTCCTGATGCGCTGGGTCAGTGCCATTCATTTCTTAAGCACCCCTTTCCCATTTTAGTCATGAAGCAACAAGGAAGTCTCTTGCTTTAAAAGGAATGTGCAGTAGCATGAAATGGAATGGCTACAGCATTTAAATAGAGCAAAAGCTGATTTCAGTGGCTAGCTTTGTTTGTAGTGGAACCTCCTGTGTGTTAAACTTGTGCCAGAGAAGAGAAGCATGTCTGGATACCTGGTGAGTCTCAGAAAAGAAGCTGACCAGGGCGGTTACTACTGTCACCATTGCCACCGCTGTGCCTGACAGGAACATCTCCTGCCTGCTGGCCTGGGGCCAGGTGCTTGTCATAAATCCACTCAGCCATCCCCAGGTCCTGTTGCCACCCCGCCCGTGCTACAGGTGAGGACACGTGCACTCTGAGGAACAGGTGACATGACATGTGCTGATGAGGGCTGACCCACAACATGGCTAACGGGTCCTCACCTGGCTGTACAGGGTCGCAAAGGTGTCGAACTCCATGTTCTCCAGCAAATCTTCGAGCACAATGCCATGGTCTCGCTCCTCCCTCCAACTAGCATGCAGACAAAATCTAGGTGAGTCCACTTTAATTACAACATGACCTTAGAAGACCATGTAGTTATTTAAATAACAATCACAAAGGAAGAAGTTTTGTGGCAGCTGTATGGAGACTTTTCTGTACCTTTGCTGGGCCAGCTGTGGTCCTAGTTGGAAAACATTGGTATCAGTAGTCATGCTCAAGAAGACCAAGACCATGTGCCTCATGTGGAAGCAGACCCGGAACCACGTTCCCAGCTTGGTCCTGGCTCTGGCCACAGAGGCTTGGGGGTGCCTTTCCACATGAGGGTTCCCCTCAGGCTCTCTGACTTCCACATGGGAGGATCTGCCTACCTGGTCCCTTAGCTGATGGAGGTGGCACTGTGGGTGATACACCCTGCACTCTTGTTAGCTAACACAACCCCAAATTTATGTCAGAAGCTTTTTTCATGAGTGATCTCCTCCATAAAGCATAAGGCAGACGAGGGTGTCCTATACCCGAAAATCCTGGTGTAAACCAGGTCCTCGTCTCCAAGGGCCGGGCCTTACCCTCTGATCACATACATCCAGCCTCTCCTACGATTAGTTCAGTGGAACAGAACTGCACTTTGATATTGTGTTTCTAGGAAAGCATAACCAAATACATTAAAATAACCCGTAACCTCGCCACCCAGAAGTCACATCTGTTACAACTGGGTCTCAGCACAAACAAATTAGTTTGTGCGCATGTGTTTTAAAAAATGGAATCACACTATGTCTCTAGTTTGTACCCCGTCCTTCCCACATCAACATTATAGTCACAGTGGAACACCATAAAGCTGTTAAAAAGTACATTTGCCAAGAGTTCTTAATGTCTTGGGCAAAGGCTAATTGTTTTTTTTTTTTATAAATTAATTTTTATTGGTGTTCAATTTACCAACATACAGAATAACACCCAGTGCTCATCCCGTCAAGTGTCCCCCTCCGTGCCCGTCACCCATTCACCCCCACCCCCCGCCCTCCTCCCCTTCCACCACCCCTAGTTCATTTCCCAGAGTTAGAAGTCTTTATGTTCTGTGTCCCTTTCTGATATCTCCCACACATTTATTCTCCCTTCCCTTATATTCCCCTTCACTATTATTCATATTCCCCAAATAAGTGAGAACATACACTGTTTGTCCTTCTCCGATTGACTTACTTCACTCAGCATAATACCCTCCAGTTCCATCCACGTTGAAGCAAATGGTGGGTATTTGTTGTTTCTAATGGCTGAGTAATATTCCATTGTATACATAAACCACATCTTCTTTATCCATTCATCTTTCGATGGGCACCGAGGCTCCTTCCACAGTTTGGCTATTGTGGACATGGCTGCTAGAAACATCGGGGTGCAGGTGCCCCGGCGTTTCATTGCATCTGAATCTTCGGGGTAAATCCCTAACAGTGCAATTGCTGGGTCGTAGGGCAGGTCTATTTTTAATTCTTTGAGGAACCTCCACACAGTTTTCCAGAGTGGCTGCACCAGTTCACATTCCCACCAACAGTGTAAGAGGGTTCCCTTTTCTCCGCATCCTCTCCAACATTTGTTGTTTCCTGCCTTGTTAATTTTCCCCATTCTCACTGGTGTGAGGTGGTATCTCATTGTGGTTTTGATTTGTATTTCCCTGATGGCAAGTGATGCAGAGCATTTTCTCATGTGCATGTTGGCCATGTCTATGTCTTCCTCTGTGAGATTTCTCTTCATGTCTTTTGCCCATTTCATGATTGGATTGTTTGTTTCTTTGGTGTTGAGTTTAATAAGTTCTTTATAGATTTTGGAAACTAGCCCTTTATCTGATATGTTATTTGCAAATATCTTCTCCCATTCTGTAGGTTGTCTTTGAGTTTTGTTGACTGTATCCTTTGCTGTGCAAAAGCTTCTTATCTTGATGAAGTCCCAATAGTTCATTTTTGCTTTTGTTTCTTTTGTTTTCGTGGATGTATCTTGCAAGAAGTTACTGTGGCCAAGTTCAAAAAGGGTGTTGCCTGTGTTCTCCTCTAGGATTTTGATGGAGTCTTGTCTCACATTTAAATCTTTCATCCATTTTGAGTTTATCTTTGTGTATGGTGCAAGAGAGTGGTCTAGTTTCATTCTTCTGCATGTGGATGACCAATTTTCCCAGCACCATTTATTGAAGAGACTGTCTTTCTTCCAGTGGATCGTCTTTCCTCCTTTGTCGAATATTAGTTGACCATAAAGTTCAGGGTCCATTTCTGGATTCTCTATTCTGTTCCATTGGTCTATGTGTCTGTTTTTGTGCCAGTACCACACTGTCTTGATGACCACAGCTTTGTAGTACAACCTGAAATCTGGCATTGTGATGCCCCCAGCTATGGTTTTCTTTTTTAAAATTCCCCTGGCTATTCGGGGTCTTTTCTGATTCCACACAAATCTTAAAATAATTTGTTCTAAGTCTCTGAAAAAAGTCCATGGTATTTTGATAGGGATTGCATTGAACGTGTAAATTGCCCTGGGTAGCATTGACATTTTCACAATATTAATTCTGCCAATCCATGAGCATGGAATATTTTTCCATCTCTTTGTGTCTTCCTCAATTTCTTTCAGAAGTGTTCTATAGTTTTTAGGGTATAGATCCTTTACCTCTTTGGTTAGGTTTATTCCTAGGTATCTTATGCTTTTGGGTGCAATTGTAAATGGGATTGACTCCTTAATTTCTCTTTCTTCAGTCTCATTGTTAGTGTATAGGAATGCCATTGATTTCTGGGCATTGATTTTGTATCCTGCCACGCTACCAAATTGCTGTATGAGTTCTAGCAATCTTGGGGTGGAGGCTTTTGGGTTTTCTATGTAGAGTATCATGTCATCGGCGAAGAGGGAGAGTTTGACTTCTTCTTTGCCAATTTGAATGCCTTTAATGTCTTTTTGTTGTCTGATTGCTGAGGCTAGGACTTCCAATACTATGTTGAATAGCAGTGGTGAGAGTGGACATCCCTGTCTGGTTCCTGATCTTAGGGGAAAGGCTCCCAGTGCTTCCCCATTGAGAATGATATTTGCTGTGGGCTTTTCGTAGATGGCTTTTAAGATATCGAGGAAAGTTCCCTCTATCCCTACACTCTGAAGAGTTTTAATCAGGAATGGATGCTGTATTTTGTCAAATGCTTTCTCTGCATCTAATGAGAGGATCATATGGTTCTTGGTTTTTCTCTTGCTGATATGATGAATCACATTGATTGTTTTACGAGTGTTGAACCAGCCTTGCGTCCCGGGGATAAATCCTACTTGGTCATGGTGAATAATTTTCTTAATGTGTTGTTGGATCCTATTGGCTAGTATCTTGTTGAGAATTTTTGCATCCATGTTCATCAGGGATATTGGTCTGTAATTCTCCTTTTTGGTGGGGTCTTTGTCTGGTTTTGGAATTAAGGTGATGCTGGCCTCATAGAATGAGTTTGGAAGTACTCCATCTCTTTCTATCTTTCCAAACAGCTTTAGTAGAATAGGTATGATTTCTTCTTTAAACGTTTGATAGAATTCCCCTGGGAAGCCATCTGGCCCTGGACTCTTGTGTCTTGGGAGGTTTTTGATGACTGCTTCAATTTCCTCCCTGGTTATTGGCCTGTTCAGGTTTTCTATTTCTTCCTGCTCCAGTTTTGGTAGTTTGTGGCTTTCCAGGAATGCGTCCATTTCTTCTAGATTGCCTAATTTATTGGCGTAGAGCTGTTCATAATATGTTTTTAAAATCGTTTGTATTTCCTTAGTGTTGGTAGTGATCTCTCCTTTCTCATTCATGATTTTATTAATTTGAGTCTTCTCTCTCTTCTTTTTAATAAGGTTGGCTAATGGTTTATCTATCTTATTAATTCTTTCAAAGAACCAACTCCTGGTTCTATTGATCTGTTCCACAGTTCTTCTGGTCTCAAATTCGTTGAGTTCTGCTCGAATTTTAATTAACTCTCTTCTTCTGCTGGGCGTCGGGTCGATTTGCTGCTTCTTCTCTAGCTCCTTTATGTGTAAGGTTAGCTTTTGTATTTGAGTTCTTTCCAGTTTTTGAATGGATGCTTGTATTGCGATGTATTTCCCCCTCAGGACTGCTTTTGCTGCATCCCAAAGATTTTGAACAGTTGTATCTTCATTCTCATTAGTTTCCATGAATCTTTTTAATTCTTCCTTAATTTCCTGGTTGACCCTTTTATCTTTTAGCAGGATGGTCCTTAACCTCCACGTGTTTGAGGTCCTTCCAAACTTCTTCTTGTGATTGAGTTCTAATTTCAAGGCGTTATGGTCTGAGAATATGCAGGGGACGATCCCAATCTTTTGGTATCGGTTCAGACCCGATTTGTGACCCAGTATGTGGTCTATTCTGGAAAAAGTTCCATGTGCACTTGAGAAGAATGTGTATTCAGTTGAGTTTGGATGTAAAGTTCTGTAGATATCTGTGAAATCTATCTGGTCCAGTGTATCATTTAAAGCTCTCGTTTCTTTGGAGATGTTGTGTTTAGAAGACCTATCAAGGGTAGAGAGAGCTAGATTGAAGTCACCAAGTATAAGTGTATTATTATCTAAGTATTTCTTTACTTTGGTTAATAATTCGTTTAAGTATTTGGCAGCTCCCACATTCGGGGCATATATATTGAGGATTGTTAAGTCCTCTTGTTGGATAGATCCTTTAAGTATGATATAGTGTCCCTCTTCGTCTCTCACTACTGTCTTCGGAGTGAATTTTAGTTTATCTGATACAAGGATGGCTACCCCTGCTTTCTTTTGAGAACCATTTGAATGGTAAATGGTTCTCCAACCTTTTATTTTCAGGTTGTAGGTGTCCTTCTGTCTAAAATGAGTCTCTTGTAGACAGCAAATAGATGGGTCCTGCTTTTTTATCCAGTCTGAAACCCTGCGCCTTTTGATGGGGTCATTAAGCCCGTTCACGTTCAGAGTTACTATTGACAGATATGAGTTTAGTGTCATCATGATATCTATTTAGTCCTTGTTTTTGTGGATTGTTCCACTGAACTTCTTCTTAAAGGGGAATTTTAAGAGTCCCCCTTAAAATTTCTTGCAGAGCTGGTTTGGAGGTCACATATTCTTTCAGTTCCTGCCTGTCTTGGAAGCTCTTTATCTCTCCTTCCATTTTGAATGAGAGCCTTGCTGGATAAAGTATTCTTGGTTGCATGTTCTTCTCATTTAGGACCCTGAATATATCCTGCCAGCCCTTTCTGGCCTGCCAGGTCTCTGTGGAGAGGTCTGCTGTTACCCTAATATTCCTCCCCATGAAAGTCAGGGACTTCTTGTCTCTTGCTGCTTTAAGGATCTTCTCTTTATCTTTGGAATTTGCAAGCTTCACTATTAGATGTCGAGGTGTTGAACGGTTTTTATTGATTTTAGGGGGGGATCTCTCTATTTCCTGGATCTGAATGCCTGTTTCCCTTCCCAGATTGGGAAAGTTTTCAGCTAGGATTTGTTCAAATACATATTCTGGCCCTCTGGCCCTTTCGGCGCCCTCGGGAACCCCAATTAAACGTAGATTTTTCTTCCTTAGAGTGTCATTTATTTCCCTTAATCTGTCTTCATGGTTCTTTAATTGTTTATCTCTTTTTTCCTCAGTTTCCCTCTTTGCCATTAACTTGTCTTCTATGTCACTCACTCGTTCTTCCACCTCGTTAACCCTCGTCGTTAGGACTTCTAGTTTGGATTGCATCTCATTCAGTTGATTTTTAATTTCTGCCTGATTGGATCTAAATTCTGCAGTCATGAAGTCTCGTGAGTCCTTAATGCTTTTTTCTAGAGCCACCAGTAGCTGTATAATGGTGCTTCTGAATTGGCTTTCTGACATTGAATTGTAATCCAGATTTTGTAGCTCTGTGGGAGAGAGGGCTGTTTCTGATTCTTTCTTTTGAGGTGAGGTTTTCCTTCTAGTCATTTTGCTCAGTGCGGAGTGGCCAAAAACAAGTTGTATTGGGAGAATGAGAGAAAGAGAGAGAAGGAAAGAAAAGAGAAAAAGAAAAAAGAAAAAGAAAAGAAAAAGGAAAGAAGAGAAGAAAAAGGGAAAGAAAAAGAAAGAAAGGTAAAAAAAAAAGGGGGTGGGGGAAGCAATCAGAAATCAAAAAGAAAAGAAAAAAGAAAAGAAAAAAAAAACACGGGGGAGTATTTCTGTAGAGTTTAAGTCCCTTGACTTCCCCTGGAACTGGTCCGTCCAGCTGGTCTTCTGGGGGAGGGGCCTGTTGCGCTGATTTTCAGGTGTTAGCACTTGGGGGAGCTGCTCTGCCCCTGCCTGCTGCAGGGCTCAGCGGGGGTTGTTTACCCCGTGAGGTCTCAGGAGGATCAGCGGCAGTTGCTATGGCAACTCTGGAAGCCTGGATTCAGCCTCCGCAGGAACTACGGGGCTCGGGGCTCTCGGTTCTCCGTCCGCAGGGCCTGGAGGCTCCGGGGCGGGGCCGCTGATCTGCTCAGCTCGGGGCAGGAGCGTCCTTGCTGTCCTGGGCCCTCCCGGCCTCTGCCTGTCCCGGGGGGAGGCCGGATCCTGGGCTGTGTCCCGGCGCCCTGTGCTCCCGGGCCTGTGTTGTTGGATTTGCGCTCCCGCCCCGCAGCTCCCTCCCTGGAGCCGCTCCCGAGCCCCTCCGAACTGCTCCGGTGCGCGCTGCAGCCCTTAGGGAGCTCGGCGCACTCTCCTGCGCTCGCAGGTGTCTGTTAGTGTCCCCGGGAGCCCGAGGGCATCCCCGCCCTCCTGGGTCCTGCTCCAACTCCCTGCGAGCCCCTTTCCGCCCGCCCGGGAAGGTTGGTGCAGCTCCTGCTCCTCCGGGACGGGGCTCTCCTGTCCTGGGGACACTCGCCCCGGCCTCAGCCCGGCTCCTCCGGGGCCCCTCCCCCTCGGAGGCCTTTTGTTCCTTTATTTCTTTTTCCCCGTCTTCCTACCTTGATAGAAGCGTGAACTCCTCTCACTGTAGCATTCCAGCTGGTCTCTCTTTAAATCTCAGGCCGAATTCGTAGATTTTCAGGATGGTTTGAAGGTTATCTAGGTAATTTGTTGGGGACAGGTGATTTGGGGACCCTACTCCTCCGCCATCTTGCCCCTCCTCCAACAGAAAGAATATTTAAATAAAAAGAGAAGAGTCTACCATGTTGTTGGAAAAAATAGAGACCTGATAGAAGCGCGAACTCTTCTCACTGGAGCGTTCCAGGTGGTCTCTCTTTACATCTCAGGCCGAATTCGTAGGTTTTCAGGATGATTTGAAGGTTATCCAGGTAATTTTTTGGGGACAGGTGATTTGGGGACCCTACTCTTCCGCCATCTTGCCCTCCTCAAGGCTAATTGTTAATTAAGAAGAATGCAAAGAACAGCCCTAACAGAAGGTAAGGGCTCTGTCTTGTTTTCTAATTTTATAAAAGCAGGATATGAACTGTTACATTCAAGGTGAGATCTGAGTGAGGCCGGTATTCACTGCATCACACCCCTGTCTGGATAAAGTGCTGTGATTATGTGCGATGCTGGCACCAGGTAAGGCTGGGTGAGGGTGGGGCATGGAATTTCCCTGCACTATTTCTGCAACTTCTTATGAGTCTACAATTATTTGAAAATAAAAAGTTTAAAAAATATGTTCAGCAAAAACCTCAATGATACCAAAAAGAAAATAAATCAAGGCAGGGGTGATGTCAGGGAAGAAGAACATCCCCTCCTAAGTCAGCAGCTGGTGTCTAGGCACTGGGAGGACACCTCAGCCAGCAGGGTGACAGCCGGGGGGCCGGGTCCAGATGAGCCAAGAGGCCAGGTGCCCCCAGGCCTGCAGGGGACCGATACCATACTGTGCCACCACTGGGCAATGGGCTCACCTCTGCTGGTGGCGCTCCAGTAGCTTCCGGCCCTGGCTCAGGGCTTGCTGCAGGACAGCAGACATCTGCCTTTCAGAACCCGTGTCCTCGGGCTCGCCCAGAAGCCCGGGCCCATCGCCAGCCCACTGCTGCCGGCTTGTCAGAGCCCGCTGTAGCTGAGACGCCTCCTGGTGGGCCAGCTTGTCTTCCAGCTTCCTCTCCAGCTCCTGGAGCTCCTGCACACAGAAGGGCAAGGGGTCCACAGATTAAATCAGAGCTCCTGGGCCTGGCATGATCTGTTCTTGCTCACCTCCCCGCTCTAGACGGGCCGAACAGCACAAGGAGGCCACACGAGGACCTCTCACACCTCCCTGCCTTTGCACACACTGCTCCTGCCACCTACAGGGCCCTCCTCTGGTTGCCTGGCCAGTTCTGAGTCTCCTTTCAAGCCCTCAAGGACATCCTCAGTGAGGGGTTCCTCGGGTCCCTGGGACGACACGACACCCACTCCAAAGGTGCCCGCTCGCTTTCCCCTGTCTGTGCCCATTAAAGGCGGAAAGTCTGTGGTCCCTCACACTTCCTATATTGGGGCTTTTATTCACAATGGGATGGTACTTAGGGGAGTGAGTGAGGCTTTGGGGAGGCAAATGAGTTTAGATGAGGTGCCGAAGGTGGAGCCCCAGGATAGGATCAGCATCCTTGTAAGACTGGAAAAGAGACACCTGAGCCCCGGCTCTCTGCCATGTGAGGATTCAACAGGGAAGTGGCCATCTGAAGCCAGGAAAGAAGCTCTCAGCAATGAATGATCAAGGCTGGTACCTTGATCTTGGATTTCCAGCCTCCAGACCTCTGAGAGAAACGTCTGTTGTTTCAGCCCCCCAGGCTCTGGTGTTTGTTATGGAAGCCCAAGCAGGCTGAGACTACCCCATCTCTGTACTGTCTAAAGTCGCCGTACCTTTCTGTTACAGTGTGAGCTCCGGGGGGCAGGGCTGGATCTCCAGCTCACTGTCTGCAGCGCTCAGCACCATGCCTGGAAGCTGGCACCTGTCATCGCTGATGTACAGGACATCAGCACACATTTATCCACCTGGTGGGAAGCCTGTGCCGGAGCACAACAACCAGGGTGGACACCGATGGGACCCACAGCATGCTGGGTGCCCTTCTAAGTGTTCACATATATTAATCTCATGGAGTCCTTGAAACCACCCTATGGAATACATACTCTTATTTCCCCCACTACAGAGGAGGAGATTAAGGCAAAAGAGTTAAAGTAATTTTCTGTCTCATGCAGCTCTTAAGTGGTAGAGCCAGAGCTTGAGGCCAGGCCAGGTCACACTACACTGTCTCTTGTTGGCGAAGGAGAAGAAAGCTGCATTCTTAGGCCACCAGAGTCAGATAATCTGGCTACAGGATTCTGTCCACAGCTGGCTCAGGTTTAAGGAGAGACGGGGGCTGGAAGGTCCCAAGCCTCATAGAATGTAGACACAGACAGGCCAGGACTCTAAGTGGGGGTGGAAGGTGAAGCTGGGACTCAGTCCAGGGGCTTCAGATGGGCTCCAGAGAGGACGGTGGTCCATCATCCTCCTAAAATAAGTGCAAAAGAGCCTGCCGTTCTGAGCGGAGCCATCTAACACACTGAAGTTTCCAATTACGGCCATCCATCTCCTTGCAGCATCCCAAATGTAAACATAACCAAACACAGAGCTTCTAACAGCGCTAATGAGTTTCTGACAGCATGTGCTGTCAGCATGCCTGGAGCCTGCTCGTGGACCAGGCTCTCACTGATCCCACACTCACGCTGGCCAGCCCCAGCCACGGTGTGGGGAACGAAGGCCAGAACCCACAGCTGCCAGTGTCTCCAAAGCAGGAGGAGAGCACAGAGAGTGTCACACTTGTTTTCCAAGACTTGGTGAGCCGTGACTGGGAACAGAAGTGAAATGGGAATGTGTCCTGCAGGTTGTAGCTGCTGATGGCACATCCTTCCAGAGGCCAGCCTGTCCCCCAAATTCCTTCCGCACCCTGACAACCACCTGCCACTTTGCACAACTGGAATCCAAGGCCTGGTTCTGGAACTATCTTCCTTAATACCTGTTCTCCTCCCTAGAGTTTAACTGCTGAGGGTGGAGAGCCAGGGACTGCAGCTGGCCTGTTTACCCTTCTGCCTAGCAGGGACCACAGGGCCTGGCTCGCAGAAGAAAGAACAGTCATGGTCAGCAGCAGCATCTCAATTATTCCTAATAATAATAATGTCAGCTAGCATGTACTGTCAGACTCGATCCAGCACAAAGGAGAAATGTGTTATTATGGGACACCTGGGTGGTTTAGCAGTTAAGCATCTGCCTTCGGCCCAGGGCGTGATCCTGGAGTCCTGGGATTGAGTCTCACATTAGGCTCCCTGCAGGGAGCCTGCTTCTTCCTCTGCCTGTGTCTCTGCCTCTCTCTCTGTGTCTCTCATGAATAAATAAATAAAATCTTTAAAAAAACCCAAATGTGTTATTATGCAATAATATAGATAAGGTGGCTAAGGCATAGAGAGTATTGGTCAATCTCCTGAAGTCACAGAACAGCACAAGTGCCATGAGTGAGGAGGGATTTCAGGTTTCTCGGGCTCTGGGCCCCATGCCTCGGCTCTGTTGTCTCTGGCAAGCACTCTGTAGGTATCAGTTGAATGAATGGTTAGACAGATAGACAATGAGATGAAAGACAGATTGACAGCTCCAGGCCTTTTATTGGGCAGAAGGGGTCAGGGGTGAATGAGATGCAGCCCCTGGACTCTGGGAACTCACAGTCTAGTGTGGATGACAGCTGTGCAGTTACAGTGACAGTAACAGCCACCATCTGCTGTTGCAGAGATTTGGGAGGGACAGGATGTAAACATGAAGCTGAAAGAGACCAACTCTGCCCGAGGGAATCATGGAGGGCTTCACAGAGGAGGCAACATTTGGCTTGACTCAGACTATGGATATGAGCTTGCAAAGGGGTCAAACAGAAGCCAAGCCCATTCAGAGGAATGGGAGTAATTCAGAGGAATGAATTCAGAGCCTGAATGGAATGGATGCTCAAGTGTGCGGAGCAGCAAAGGTCCAGGTTGAAATGCGGGGTCCCTCCGACAGTAGTGAAGGCAGAGATTTGAAATCTAGAGTAGAGGCAGGCTGAGGTTGTCAATGATCATTTCTGTTTTTCAGAGACATCTCAGGCCACAGTGTAGAGGGGACCAGAGTAGGCGGAGGGATGCAGGTGGAAACACATGTGAGGACAGGAGCCAGGCTTTGCGGGAGAAGGTGCAAGCCCTGCTTTCCAGCTGCGGGAGCTTGGGGCAATGCTGTAACCTTCCTGAGCCTCATTCCTGCATCTATAGAATGGGTATAGAAGCATCATGGGCTTGACAGAAGGTTCAAACACTTCTCATGATGCTCTGGACTTACGGAGAGCCCGATTCACATGAGCAAATTACTGTTAGTGTTATTTTTCTTTTTCATGTCTAGATTTGTCCTAGCAGTGAAGCTGGGCACCAAAGTCAGAATCAACAGACTGGGTGATTAGCAGCAAGTGGGCAGAATCAACAGACTGGGTGATTAGCAGCAAGTGGGCAGTAAGCCAGAGGAAGAACAGAGGAAGACACCGGGTTCAGGCTTGGAACAGTGGATCTAGAGCAATCGAACTATGGTGCAGATATAGTGGGTATGGTTGGTCTGGGGTCCCAGGATCTGTTAGGGGGAAGTCCATCCTCTGCAGATTTGCCCATCATGCCTCATGGTCCCGTGATTCAACTGTGCCTTGCCTATGTTCCCATCTCACAAGATGCGTTGGAATCTTTTATCCAAGGTGGTGCCCTTGATATAGTTCTCTTCCAAGTCCTTCCTTCCAAAGGATTTCATTTCATGGTTTTTTAATTCCTCTGAATGTTTAACAGCTTAAGAGCCCATTCACAATGGGAAAGCAGTTTTCACGGAATGATCAAATTGTGGAATGAAAGTCTAGTATCTGGAGCAAAACAACAGGTTTGTCTTCCCTTCAAATGCAAATCAAGAAAACCCTGGCATCTTCACGTTCACTGCCTTTCCACCAGCTGGATAATACATCATGTGACTTATGAGCAGTTGCTTCCATTTCAGGACACATAACTCTTCCAAACACATTCAAGAAGATGGAAACTTTGATGTTACGCAAAAAGGCCGTGAGATGAAACTGAAAATGTAAGCGTCATACTACCCAATGACTAGAGAAGTCAGGGCAGTCTCAAGGTGTCTCAGGGCTGAGCTGAGCGGTTGCCCAGGGCACTCAGGGGGCAGCAGGTGAAATGTGAGCTGAAGGCCACAGGCTCCTAGTGTCTACTCTGCACCTAATCAATACACAACCTTGACTTGTCCCTCCTCTGTAGGCCTCACATCCTTCACCTGTAATTTGGGGCCATGCATACCCCTGCACCCATCATCTCTCTCATTCTTGCTGGGATTTTGGGTAAATACCCAGTGTTGGTTTCCTCCTGACATGAATTTGCTAAGAAATTTTTATCTTAGGTGGGTGTTGAACTTGACAAAATACTTATTCTGTTATACCGAAATGATCATATAAGTTTTTTTCTTTTCTCCTTTAATCCGTTAACCTGGCAAACTTTGTAAATGGATATTTTAAAGTTCAACCAACCTTATATTTCTGGGAAAAACTCAACCTGGCCATGCTGTGCTAATTATTTTATGGATGGCTGGATTAGGTTAGTGGTATTTTGTTTACAAGTTGTATGTCTATGCTCACAAGTAAGGGTGAACTAGAATTGTTCTTATACTACTCCTGTCTGGTTTTCATGTCAGGGTTGTCTAAGCTTCATAAAATGAGGAATATTCCCTATTTTTCTAACATCAGAAATAATTTGTATATGAGATTGGAAAAATTTGTTGGAGCTCACCTATAAAACTATCAGGGTTGGTGCCTTTTTGTGTCAGATTTCCTGACTACTGAATCAATTTCTTTTATGGTAATAAGGCTTTCTACTTGAGTCCATTTTGACAAATTTTCTAGGAAACTTTCCATTTCCTTTCAGTTTTCAAATTCATCTACACGAAATTATTCACAGAGTTTTATTTTCTAAAACTCTATTGCATGTATAGTTAATGATGCTTTTTATTATTTATTAACGCCATATCTCTTTTTCAAATGGTCACTCATATCAGAGCTTTGTGTATTTTATTAGCCTTTTTTCAGAAAATTCAAATTTTCACATTACTGATCCTTTCTGTCATAGTTTGGTTGGTTTTGGGTAGGTTTTTTTCTTATTTTACTTATGTGATCTTCCTTCCTTCTTTCCAGATTTATTTCTCATCATTCTCCTCTAGTTTTTCATATGATCTTAATCATAAGCCTTTCGCCTTTCTTTTTAAATATAAGTTTAGAGCATTAATTTCCCTTAGAGCTAAAAAACTACTTCGGCAAAATTCCACAAATTTTAATATGTTGTATTTATATTATTTTTCTGTTCTACATTAAAAAAAATTTCCATTATCATTTCTTTGACTAATGAATTATTCAGAAGTAAGTTTTAAAACTTTCCAAGCATGGACTGTGAGTAATAATCTTTTCTTAAATGGATTTAAACTTAATTTTCTTTTTCAAAAATTTTCAAATAATATTGTATAACTTAATTGTAACAGTTCCAATGTGTGCACAAGAATAATATGTATTTGTTAATTGCTGGCTGTAAGATTCTGTGGACATACATTAAATACAGGTTGACTGGTTAATCAACTCATTGGTATCTTCACATGTCTTATCTGATCAACCACAGAAAAGGGGTGTGCTGCAATCTCCCACTGCAGTGACAGATTTACCAACTTCTCCCTGCTGTTTTGTCAATTGCTTTTCGTTATTTTGAGTCTTTTATCACATACATGCAAGTTTAGAATCACTCTGCTGTGCTCGTGAATGAAAACTCTAAAGTCATTTCGGTATTACCTTTAATTTTTAAAATAATTTCATAAATCATTATTTTATATTCTATGCTGATCATCTGAGCATCTAACATCTTTAGAGATTTCAGTCTGTTGGGTCTTTATTTATTTATTTTTTGGTTTCTCCCACATATACATCATTTTGTCTTGCTTATGTGTTTGGGGACTTCTAATTTTAACTGAGAACTTATATTTGGCTGGAATTAATCTGTGAAAATCTGGAGATGCCCAGATGGAAAATATTTCCCTCTGGAGAGGATTTGTTTTTGCTCTGGCCAAGCACTAGAGTAGTCAGCCATCCCAGAACCATTGTAATTTAATTTATTGCTTTGGGAGATTTCCTGACTGGAGAGCTGAAGTACTTTTGGATTCCTTCAAACCAGCAGAAGCCTTTGAAAACAAATTCACAGGGGAGAGTCCCCTCCCCTTTCCCCCTCCCCCCACCCCCAGCCCTGGGGAATGGACAGGTCTTCCCAAGAAGGGTGACTCCTTTGACAGCAGGTGGCTTTCTCCTCCCACCCCCTCACTGGGGGTTTTACCTCCTCAGGACACCCCAGCCTCATATCCTATCCCCCCAGATGAACCCCAAATCCCTGGGTTGCAGATCTCAGTTCTTGCCCTGGGATTGGAGCCTTTGGATTGGCCTTCCCTGGGATATCCTTGGCCTCTGGTAATTTTCCACATTCTTTTGTGCACTAACAAAGCATTGCGATGTATGTTTATTTTTACTTATCCACCATCTGAATGTTTTGTTTTGGAATACCAACATTTCCACTTCTTTCTATCCTGAAAAACATCTGACATAATGCAGGCTGCATGATGTTTATGGGAGAAACAGCTCAGGACTCTAATGTTATTCACGACTAATGTTATTTACGACTTCAGAATCTAATGTTATTTACGACTTTAAAAAAGGAATGATGGGAACCCCCACTGGCAAGATCAACAAGGAAGTCCATGAACGTGACCTGGTGGGTTGAAGTCAAAAACAGATTGCGTTCCACTCCTGGCATTTATCAGCCACATGGAGACCTGCCACCTGCCCGAATCTCAATTTCTCCCTGAGAACTGAACATAATAGCAGTGCCCACTTCACAACACAGCTCAATAGTTAAGTAATATAATGTGTGATAGAGGGCATAAAGGTGGAGCAGCATAAGATTGTAACTTATAATCAGTCGTGCTTAAAGGGGCATTTTGAGATGTGTGATTAAGAATGATTAATGCTTACACCAGAGTGTGTCCATTCACAGCCTGTTCGTGCTTGCCTGCACATACCTGGCACCCAGTGAGCAGGGTTCCTTTTCCTCTCTAGCGGTATTATAATAACATATGTAGTTCTAAAATCTTCTCATAAAGGACCTAAAATCAGTCCACAAAACAGCTAATTCCATTACTTCCATTTTATGAATATACCTCCCACACCTTGACACAAAGGCAGCACATAGGCATAATGGTAATAAATGTAATTATAAAAATAAACAACAATCCAGGATTTCATCACGTCTAAGGCCCGTTAACTGAAAGCTATGCTGGTTCCACAGCTCTAGAAGTGATGATCCCGCAACCCGGCTCTTGATGCAAAGTGCATCCCCGTTTCAGAAATGTTAAAAATGTTAAGATTCAAAACATTTGCTCCCCAGGGGGACAATGCAATCCAGCAAGCTTGAGGCCTTTAGGTCACCTCACTTAGCCCTCCCTGCAACCCTGCAGTGTAGACAGGGCAGGCAACCACCTACTGGACAGGGAGGGAGCCAGGGGAGGGCACCGAGATGAACCCATGAGCCTGTGGATGTGGCACAGGCTCCAACCCCCTTCCTTGGCGAGCCCCACACTCACCGGGCTGTGGGACCCCAGGATCTGCTCACAGGCCAACTTTGTCAGGGTCTCAGACTCGCGCAGCTCCTCCAGGAGCAGGTCCTGGGTGCTCAGGAGGGCGGTGTATGCCCACAGGGTCTTGGCCATCCTGGCTGCCTTCTGGAACTGCAGGGAGACCAGCGACTCCGCGAAGCGAGCCTCCTGCTCCTCAAGCCGCTGTACACGTTCCCGGAGGAGCTCTCCACGGACCTGGGGAGCGGGGGCAGGCCAGAAGCCAGGCAGGTAAGTGGAGCACGGTTGGGGCCAGTGGGGAGGACAGCAACGGGGCGGGCAGAGAGGACGTCCCAGCAGCACCCTGCTTGGCTGTGCTCGGTCATTCACTCAAATTGGGAGTATTGGGAAGGTCTCAAATACTCGCATAGAAGCAGCCCTGGAACCTGCAGGGTGCAATTTAGGACCACAGGGCAGCTCTGCTTATTAAGACCCTCTGGGGCTTCTGGACTCTGGCCATTCACTCCACACTGACCACTCTCGAAGGTACAGGGGACTGTGTTCCTACCTGGGGGGAATCCTTCAAGGTATCCCATGGGGAGGATGAAAGTTCAAAGTTTCTAACACGGGCTCTGAGCCCTTCCCACCGTGATCCCAGCTGAAGTATGCCTGGAAGGTCCCATCTGATCCTCTTCCACCAACTCCCTTCCCCCTCCACCCCTCCTGGCCACTCTGGGCATGCTCCTGAGCCTACTGTCAGGGTCCCCCTGTGACTGGCATTCCCTGGCACCCTTGTCTTCCTGAAGGTCTCCTGTTTGTCCTTCGGGTCCCTGGTCCTCACTACTCTCTTTGAAGTGTCCCTATGGGGCATTTGTTTGTCACTTACTCCTCTGTCCTTTGTTCAATGCTCTTCTCCTGTGCTGGCCTTTGCGACACTGTGGACCCCGCAAGGACATGAGCCCTTCCAGGGGAGGGCAGGCCCAGGCACCCAAGGGGCTCTGAATATTCCACAGAAGGGAATCCATCCACTTTACTCAGTCACATGTCCAAGCTGTTCATTCTGTCATCCATGCATCTGCTCTACAACCACTACCTCTTATACTTTCTCCAGAAATGCTGTCATGTGGGGATCCCCGGGTGGCTCAGCGGTTTAGCGCCTGCCTTTGGCCCAGGGCGCAATCCTGGAGTCCCAGGATTGAGTCCCATGTCGGGCTCCCAGCATGGAGCCTGCCTCTCCCTCTGCCTCTCTCTCTCTCTACGTCCATCATAAATAAATAGAATCTTTAAAAAAAAAAAAAAAAAAGAAATGCTGTCATGTGAACAATGGGGTCTAAAGCTTCTCAGGTACCACCCCCTACCTGAGCCCTTGAAGGCAGGTCCTTGTAGATGAGTACATCCTCCCTTCACAGAGAGCTCCAGAAACCACAAGCCTGCTCAAGCATACATCTTGGGAAAGCTTTTCGTTCAATCTTTAGATGTGTGTGGAATCTCACTCACAAAACCAAAGGTAAGAGCAACCCAAGTAACCATTGACAGACGAATGAATAAACACAATGTGGTCTGCCCAGATAGCAGAATATTACACAGCCTTAAAACAGGAGGAGGTTATGACACCTGCTACCATATAGATGAATCTTGAGGACACTCTGCTAAAAGGGAAATAAGCCAGTCCCAAAAGGACAGACATTGTGGCATTCTACTTATATGAGGTACTTGGCGCAGCTGAATTCACACAGACGGAAAGCCATGGTGGGTACTGAGGGGCTGGGGGCCACAGAGGGTGAGTGCTTCATGGGGATGGAGTTCCAGCTTGGAAAGATGAAAGATCTGGAGATGGGGTGGGGATGGTTGCCCAACAGCATCACTGTACTTCACACCTCTGTTACTGTACACACAAGAGTGCTGAAGATGGTAAATGTCATGTTATATATATTTCACCACAATAAAAAAATATTGAAAAAGTTTGTGGAATTTTGTTTTCTGCCATGTAACCATTTTTTAAAAGATTTTATTTATTTATTCATGAAAGACACACAGAGAGAGAGAGAGAGAGAGAGAGAGAGGCAGGGACACAGGCAGAGGGAGAAGCAGGCTCCATGCAGGGAGCCTGATGTGGGACTAGATCCCGGGTCTCCAGGATCACACCCTGGGCTGAAAGCAGGGCTAAACCGCTGAGCCACCCGGACTGCCCAATGTAACCTATTTTTAATCCTGTTTGTATTCAGGGGTTTGGAAATGATTGACATAAGAAAGAATATTTAAATGAATAGGAGGCTGGCAGAGGATGATGACCCTGTTTCTCCCCTGGTGGCACTGCCTTCCTGTCTGGCCATGTGTCCCTTGGAAGAATTGCAAGTCCCAGTTTGAAAAGCTCTGATTTCTTCTCTACAACTTGACCTTCAGGAAAAACTCTGATGGCGGGAAGACAGAAGTGCCCCAAAGAAACAGATGGCTTGTTGGCTGGGGAAGAAAATTTGGTCTAGGGCAAGGTGGGGGGTAGACCTACTAGCGCTTTTTGGAGAGTGGTGCCTTCAACAAGCTTTGAAGAACAAAGAAGAGAGCCAAATGGAATGTAGGGTCTGCAAAAATATAACATATGAGTACTTATGTTTGGTTCACAGGAAAGCTCATAAACCTCAGGGCCAGAGGCCACAATGCACAGAACTGTGGTGAGGAACACAGATACTCTGGAAGACATAGGTTCATTTCCCTGCTTGAATGGGAAAAAGAAGCCTTGTTCTCAAAAGGATGCTATTAGACCCCAGTTTTTTCCCAGCTTGCAGAACCAGGTGACAGCCACCTGCCCACGGATGGGTTTCCATGGTAACTGTGGATCACACCTGGGCCTCCGGCCAGTCACATTCTCTGCACCACTCCAACAGTGGTCCCATGTCCTTCCAAGACTCAGCAGAGCCTCATGAGAGTGGGACCCCAAAAGCGGTGTCTGATGGCTTCCTCCTGGGGATGCAGGGACGCAAGTCTCTAAAGTATTTCCAGGATCTTAGCTGTTTTCCCACAGTTGCTCTCTCACCCCAAGTTTACAAAAAGTATATTTATGCTGCATTCATCCACCCAAAAAATAATTAATGAGCACCAAATATGTATAATATACAGGAATATGTGATGCACCTAGGCGTTGGGGGGTGTAAAGAAGAGGCAAAGATGGATGAGACACACTGAGGACCTTGGGCAAGATCAATGTGCTACCTAGAACTATATTTTCTCATCTGTAAAATGGGAGTAATAATGCTTCCTAACACACGGAATTTTTAAAGAAAGCCTTTTGGGGTTTAATTGCCATACAATAACCTGCACATATTTCAAGGCTACCATCTGATGACTGTGACATATTCACAGACCCTGAGGCAATGGGAACGGCCATGACAAACCTAGGCAAACCCTCAAGGAAAAACGGGAGTACAGGCAGGTAGCCAAGAAAAGGATGCATGGTCCCCTTATCATGCACCTGCCATGAGCTCAGATTTCCACGAGCTCAGATTTCCACGTCACCTCCCCAGGGCTGGATGGGTGGTGGCCCAAATACCCTGTAAAGCTGAGCCCCCTGCAGAGTGCGGGGCAGATCTCAAGTGTCATTTCTGCAAATTCACATCTAAAACATGCGGGCAACGCACGGCAGGGACCGACCGGAGCAGCTCGGAGGGGCTCGGGAGCGGCTCCAGGGAGGGAGCTGCGGGGCGGGAGCGCGAATCCCACAGCGCAGGCCCCGGAGCACAGGGCGCCGGGACACAGCCCAGGATCCGGCCTCCCCCGGGACAGGCAGAGGCCGGGAGGGCCCAGGACAGCGAGGACGCTCCTGCCCCAGGCTGAGATCAGCGGCCCCGCCCCGGAGCCTCCAGGCCCTGCGGACGGAGAACCGAGAGCCCCGAGCCCCGTAGTTCCTGCGGAGGCTGAATCCAGGCTTCCAGAGCTGCCATAGCCACTGCGGCTGTTCCTCCTGAGACCTCACGGGGTAAACAACCCCCGCTGAGCCCTGCAGCAGGCAGGGGCAGAGCAGCTCCCCCAAGTGCTAACACCTGAAAATCAGCACAGCAGGCCCTTCCCCCAGAAGACCAGCTGGACGGACCAGTGATACTCCCCCGTGTTCCAATACAACTTGTTTTTGGCCACTCTGCACTGAGCAAAATGACTAGAAGGAAAACCTCACCTCAAAAGAAAGAATCAGAAACAGCCCTCTCTCCCGCAGAGTTACAAAATCTGGATTACACTTTAATGTCAGAAAGCCAATTCAGAAGCACCATTATACAGCTACTGGTGGCTCTAGAAAAAAGCATTAAGGCCTCACGAGACTTCATGACTGCAGAATTTAGATCCAATCAGGCAGAAATTAAAAATCAATTGAATGAGATGCAATCCAAACTAGAAGTCCTAACGACGAGGGTTAACGAGGTGGAAGAACGAGTGAGTGACATAGAAGACAAGTTAATGGCAAAGAGGGAAACTGAGGAAAAAAGAGATAAACAATTAAAGAACCATGAAGACAGATTAAGGCAAATAAATGACACTCTAAGGAAGAAAAACCTACGTTTAATTGGGGTTCCCGAGGGCGCCGAAAGGGACAGAGGGCCAGAATATGTATTTGAACAAATCCTAGCTGAAAACTTTCCCAACCTGGGAAGGGAAACAGGCATTCAGATCCAGGAAATAGAGAGATCCCCCCCTAAAATCAATAAAAACCGTTCAACACCTCGACATCTAATAGTGAAGCTTGCAAATTCCAAAGATAAAGAGAAGATCCTTAAAGCAGCAAGAGACAAGAAGTCCCTGACTTTCATGGGGAGGAATATTAGGGTAACAGCAGACCTCTCCACAGAGACCTGGCAGGCCAGAAAGGGCTGGCAGGATATATTCAGGGTCCTAAATGAGAAGAACCTGCAACCAAGAATACTTTATCCAGCAAGGCTCTCATTCAAAATGGAAGGAGAGATAAAGAGCTTCCAAGACAGGCAGGAACTGAAAGAATATGTGACCTCCAAACCAGCTCTGCAAGAAATTTTAAGGGGGACTCTTAAAACTCCCCTTTAAGAAGAAGTTCAGTGGAACAATCCACAAAAACAAGGACTAAATAGATATCATGATGACACTAAACTCATATCTGTCAATAGTAACTCTGAACGTGAATGGGCTTAATGACCCCATCAAAAGGCGCAGAGTTTCAGACTGGATAAAAAAACAGGACCCATCTATTTGCTGTCTACAAGAGACTCATTTTAGACAGAAGGACACCTACAACCTGAAAATAAAAGGTTGGAGAACCATTTACCATTCAAATGGGTCTCAAAATATACCCTAAAAACTACAGAACACTTCTGAAAGAAATTGAGGAAGACACAAAGAGATGGAAAAATATTCCATGCTCATGGATTGGCAGAATTAATATTGTGAAAATGTCAATGTTACCCAGGGCAATTTACACGTATAATGCAATCCCTATCAAAATACCATGGACTTTCTTCAGAGACTTAGAACAAATTATTTTAAGATTTGTGTGGAATCAGAAAAGACCCCAAACAGCCAGGGGAATTTTAAAAAAAGAAAACCATATCTGGGGGCATCACAATGCCAGATTTCAGGTTGTACTACAAAGCTGTGTTCATCAAGACAGTGTGGTACTGGCACAAAAACAGACACATAGATCAATGGAACAGAACAGAGAACCCAGAAGTGGACCCTGAACTTTATGCTCAACTAATATACGATAAAGGAGGAAAGACGATCCACTAGAAGAAAGACAGTCTCTTCAATAAATGGTGCTGGGAAAATTGGACATCCACATGCAGAAGAATGAAACTGGACCACTCTCTTGCACCATACACAAAGATAAACTCAAAATAGATGAAAGATCTAAATGTGAGACAAGATTCCATCAAAATCCCAGAGAAGAACTCAGGCAACACCCTTTTTGAACTTGGCCACAGTAACCGGAGAAGGACAAACAGTGTATGTTCTCATTCATTCGGGGAATATGAATAATAGCGAAAGGGAATATAAGGGAAGGGAGAAGAAATGTGTGAGAAATATCAGAAAGGGAGACAGAACATAAAGACTTCTAACTCTGGGAAATGAACTAGGGGTGGTGGAGGGGGAGGAGAGTGGGGGGTGGGGTGAATGGGTGACGGGCACTGAGGGGTACACTTGACGGGATGAACACTGGGTGTTATTCTGTATGTTGGTAAATTGAACACCAATAAAAATTAATTTATAATAAAAAAATAAAAAAAATAAATAAATAAAAAAATAAAAAATAAAAAAAAAATAAAACATGCAGGCAAGCGTGCAGCCTTTCCTATGTCCTGTAAGAATCACGTGGCTAGTGAAATTAAGAAAAGAAAGTTTCTCCAAAATCCTTTTCTTCTTTGGAAAGTTTGATTTATTAATTTCAGCACAGTAAGAATATGCCTCTGGCGAGGGTTTCCATCCTTGTCTAAAAAGAGCCCTGGGAAAGGGTTCAGATTAGCATTTTTGTGACAGGCTTCATTAAATATTCAAGTTATCTAAAGTAATAAAAATTCACTTTCAAAATAATATGCTGTTAAACACTCTTATTTTAAATGGGAAATTCAAACCACTGCCTTACTAATTTCTGACTTGCTTCCCAGTACATTTAAAAAAAAAAAGTTTCTTCTAGGTTCGGTGATGTCCTTTAAATACAAATTAAAATCAACCTCTGTCAGCCAGCAAGAATTACTGGCGCTGAAGCAGTTCAAGACACCGTAGCCTTCCTGCCTAGGTTTGGAAACAAACAACTAGAAACACGAGACAGAGACCAACATTAGCTTTAACAGTGATGAAATCTATGCTAGAGAAGGCAGCTAGGGGTGAGAGGAGTGGGGGACATCCAGAAGAATACACACTCCCCCAAGCAGCGGGTCTCTCCACGGATGGAGAATGGGGGCCTCTTGCAGGCTGCCTGGCTTTGGAAGAGAGCTGAGGGAGCCTCACTGAGCACGCCCAATGCCCTCTTTAATCCCACCAGTCAGAAACGTCCTCCTTGGAGAAAAGTGAGCAAGGCATGGAGAGCAGCCAGGAGGTGGCTAGCCAAGAGCACAGGGAGAGACAGTGGTTACATCAAGAACCTCACCACCTTAATGCCTGTGATGGGATGAGCACTGGGTGATATATGCAACTGATGAATTATGGAACACTACATCAGAGACTAAGTATATAATATACATTGGCTAACTGAATTTAAATTAAAAAATAAAAAATAAAAAAAATCTCATGTCCAAAGGCTGGGAGAGAGGGCTAATGAAATGCTCTTTACATAAAAGCATGCCCTTGCATCCTAGTGGCTGGCCCTGGGAAACCCAGATCAGTTTCACCAATGCTTTGCAGGATGGGTTCAAAACTGATGACTCTCTCCTTCATCTTGCAGCAGACTCAGCAAAGGGGTGTTATTATTTACTAAATGAAATACAACACTGCTAGATAAAAATTATTAGTGCTTACATTTAGACACAGGAAAATTGATTTCTATGATGGTAAAGACACTACCACCCATCATATCAGCTAGATAATCACAGTGCAAAAATCTCAAATATATCAAGGGTACTGCCTTAAACTAGTCAGCACAGTTTTGTTTATGGTTGATCTGTTATCTCTTACACATATATTTTTCATTTAACTAGCTGTGTGACCTAGACAGGTTGTTTAACCTCTCTGAGTCTTAGTTTTGTCTGTGAAAAGAGATAAGATATCTGTTCATCTGGATGCTCCCCAGCCCCCCGTGTGGCTCAGTTGGTTAAGCATCTAACTCTTGATTTTAGCTCAGATCATGATATCAGGGTTCTGGGATCAAGACCCGCATTGGGCTCTGCACTAAGTGGGGAGTCTGCTTCTCCCTCTGCCCCCACAAGTTCACATGCTCTCTCTGAAAAAAAAAATGCACAAGGTAGAAAAATATTAGTAATAAGCTTCCTGGCAAAAGATGGTAGATTTGTAGCATGCATCTACTGTTTTCCTTGAGGTAGAACTGAAAGGTGGGGAAAATGAGAGGAGACAATAGCAGTAAAATTCCAGAAATCTGGAAAGGAGATGACTGAGTAGCAAAGGACTCCACAGACCCCCAAAGGCTGAATTCTAAGCCAGAAATGGGGCTAGCCAAGAAGCAACATAATTTGTGCTGCAAGTTCCCACTAAGTATCACAGAACATAGACACCTCTGGAAGTTAGAGGTAAAAGCTGAAGGTAAACAAGAGGAGAGGTGGAGCCTCTAGAACTCTATACACCCAACTTGCCCCAGCAACAGCTGGAGATTTATTCTCCAGAAGAGTCTATGAACTTGGAGAAACCAGGCTCTATATAGAAGACAGAGGACTCAAGTGAAACTTTACATCCAGACTACAAATATCTCAGTTTTCTTTCTCTGTTTGGTTCCTCAGATAGTGGGCAACCAGGCCTTTACCAAATAGGCAGGAGAATGGTCTTCTCTGGGGATGCCAATCAACCTTAAATAAAGGTCCTAACATTGGGGTTCCCCAAGTAAATGGTCTAGCCTCATCACACCAGGGTGAAAGTCACCATCCACAGGCCCCACTTATAGGCTCAGAGCTTCTGAGGAGCTTTTGAGTACTTCACTCTTAAATACGAGCAGACCAAGGGTGACCACACACTGGGGAAAGCCTCTAAGGAATATACAGGTAACAGTAAATATGCAGAATTAAAAAAAAAAACTTTAAAAAAATGTTCTCAGAGATACAAAAAGTTATAGTAGCCTATATATAATTTCTTTAAGAAGAGAGCATTCAGAGAGGAAAAGAAGCTCTTGATAAATTAGAAGTTAAAAAACTTAAATGAAAATTCAATTAATGGTTTGGAAGATAAAACCTAGGATACAAATACGCCCAGTAAAGTAAAACAAACAAAAAGCAAAAACAAAAACAAACAACTCAAAAAAACAAAACAAAACAAAAAAACAAACTTAAAAAATAAATAATGAAAACAAGAAAACTAATAGATAAGAGGTCTAATTTCTGAATAATTAGAGACTAGAAAAAGTGATTAGAGACGAGAAAGGGTGTTCATAATCAATATAACTCAAGAAAATTTTCCAAAATGCCAAAATTGGTCAAACTACCCATCAACTGTGGGAGCAGAATGAAAACATTTTCAGTCTTACAAAATTTTAAAATACTAAATCTATGTGCCCTTTCCTAAGAAACAAGAAGGTGTGTCTTATTAAAACAAGGAACAGATCAGGCAAGAGAAGAGTGAAAGAAATTCATAGCATGATCCCAAGATGGCAGCTGTACATAAGATGTAAAGTACAACGTCCAGATTGGGGCACAGGAGATGTACAGAGAGGGACATCCTAAAGATTATGAAATTAATAGAAGACATGATTTGTGTGGTGGTCCTCACAGGATAGTTGGTCAACTGTCAAAAAGTGTGTTGAATTAGTGGTAAGTACATAGAAAAGTAACCAAAAAATAAACCAAAGGATAGCATTAACTCCTGGAAAAACAAATAGTTATACAGAAAAGAAAAATGAAATCTGTTTTATATGGCTTGGATGTGAATAACATGTAAATAATCATAATAACAGAAATTGCAAAAATAGATCTAATATACTGAGGAAAATAGAAAAGGCTCATGTGTGTTGCAGATTGAAAGAAGAAAGACAGCTAAATCATATCTTCCATAAAGGTGAATAGATGATACCCAAAGTAAAGAAATCAAGAAATAGCAAGACAAGCATGTTATTTGGAAATATGGAGGTAAATGCCAAAAGATCTAGCTAAAAAATTAGAAGTTTTTACCTCTGGAGATTTGAAAATATATATGTGTGTGATTATAGGGAGTTGCTCTTTTTTTTTTTTAAAGATTGTATTTATTTATTCATGAGAGACACACACACAGAGAGGCAGAGACACAGGCAGAGGGAGAAGCAGGCTCCATGCAGGGAGCCCGACGTGGGACTCAATCCCAGGTCTCCAGGATCACACCCTGGGCTGCAGGCGGCGCTAAACCATTGAGCCACCCAGGCTGCCCAGAGTTGCTCTTTCTTAGCACAAGCTAAGCTTAGCACAAGCATTGTAGAATTATTTGACACTAAAAGAATATGCATTTTATAAAAATGAAGAGTACAATTTAAAAAAATGGACAATGTCAACAAAAGTTAGTACATTCAAACCATCCAAAGACAACTGTGGTAAGCCTTTGGTGTGTGAAAAGCAGAAGTGGAATAGATTAGAAAGGTAAGCTGGAGACAAATTGTGAGGCCTTGAATGCCATATCCAGGAATCTGGATTCTCTTTGGGGATGGTGGGAAGCTATGAAACCTCCCTTAGTATAGTGCTTCGGGAGATGACTTTGACAGAGACTGCCTCAAGGGATAAAACAGGGGCAAGAGTAGACATAAAGAGAACCATCTTCTCAGTCTTTGTGGATGGATAGATTTTCTCTCCCCTTCCTAAAATGCCTTCCTTGTCAATGCACCTTCTCTTCTAAGCTTTATAAGAACCTGTGCCATCAGTATTCTCTCTTTTCAGGTCATCAGAAAACGGGGACATTATTCTCATACTCTAGTCACTTCTGAAATGACAGAGTGTGGAGAGCTATTTCTGACAGAAGTGCCAGCCACCTCTGCATAACTACTGCTGCAGAAACATAATAGGATGCATGGTTGATTGCAGTGTGGGAGTTCCACTCCTGAATGAAGGGACTGCTAATGAACCGTGTGTGCATGGCATGGCAGGAAACCTGGAAGCAGTGAATAAATAATAAATGGGTGAATGGATATATGTGGTAGACATGCCACCCAGACGGAGGATAACATCATTAAAATAACACCAGAAATAATGGGTAAGCAGGAAATAGGATCATGTCACTTTCATTCATATTTAAATGTTTCTACAGAATATTTATGAGAAATTTATTATATACTGTGTGCCAAAACAGCAGTAGAGCACATCAAAGATTAGCTGAAACATTACCTTCATTTCTGGATACATCAAACAGATCTGCTACTGTGACACAGGGATGGCAATCAAGAAGCCTGTGCTTGAGGCTCCACTCTACCACATGCCGGCAGTATGACCTTGGACAAGTCTCTCAACTTTTCAGTCTCAATATTCTCATCTGTGAAATAGGGATCATAATTATTGCTCCATGTGTCTCACTACAGAGTGGAATAGGATATATGAAGAGGATCCAAGGTTGTTTGAAATATCAAGGGATTGAAAAGAACCTACATGTCTATTAGTTGAGGGCTGGGTACATCATTTAAGGGTCACACATACCATAAATGTTATGCTGCTGTAAAAAGCCATGAGGAAACTCTTATGTACCGATATGGAAGGTCTTCAAGTTTCAATGTTAGGTAAAAAGCAGAGACAGGTGAGATAGATAGATAGATAGATAGATAGATAGATAGATAGATAGATAGACAGACAGATAGATACAGATACAGGTGAGACAGGGGAATAGATATATAGGTAGGTAGACAGACAGACAGACAGACCTATCTCTACTAGTTGGAAAATAAAAAAGTGAGTCCCATAATTTGTGCTTTGTGGATTGGCCTAAGCACTGGGGCAGGAGGAACAGATACATTATCAGTCCTGGTCAAGGCATTCAGCAGGTAAGACCTCGGCCAAACACCATGTTGAGTGGCAGCCCTACAGTCCTACAGATCTGATCAACTGCCCCAAGCTGGTGAGAGTTGCCTGGAGGTCAGGGAAGAAGCCCAAATGTCCCTTCATCAATCAGGCACCACCTCTGAGCAGCCCTCCTAGGCTGTCCTCTAGGAGAGGACAGTGTGATTGACATAACTGACCCTTGTAAGGCAACTCTGGCTGTCAAGCCCATGCTGGACCCTTTGCTTGCTGAGGTGTCTAGCCTCAGGGCCCTCCAGTTCACAGAAATCAAGCCATTTCTTAGGGGTGAGGACTACAACCCTAGCTTCTACCTCACCCTCACAGGCAGAAGGAAAAGAGCAGATCAGACTAAGACAAAGCCCACATCCCCTACAGCTACAGAGAGCAGACATCAGGGAAGGAAGAGCAGCCAACAGAGACTTCCTTATAGAACGAGAAATGAATACATCCCCCAAAACATTCTCTACAAAGTTCCTAAATCTTACCAATCTTTCCCCAACAGCTGAGCTCCTCAGTGCAGCCTCCAGGCCTCCCATCCCCTGGCTCCTAGCTGCCTCCTAGGGCTCCCTTCTCTATACCTAACAAAAATAGCCTTTCTGAGGACAGATGAAATATCTTTCAAAACAGACCTGGTATAAAAACAACAGGTAAGCCACAATAAATTCCCAAACATCATTATCATATACACTTACTTTATTCTCTAACTAAAATATAACAAAATTAGAAACCAGTAACCAAAAAAGTTTTCTAAAAGGATAAGTTAAAATTCAAAATCCATGACAAAAAAATAGATAAAAAATTTCTACTTCTGGCCGTGATGGAAGAACTGGGAGCAGATTTACTCTTCAACCAAGAGGCAGCGTAGGACTGGGCTACCTGAAAAAGGAAATAGACAAGGTGACCCCACAGCCGCCCCAGTTTTCTGCTTGAATGCAGCTCTTACGATGTGACATTGGATGAGGACCCAGGGGAAGCCCAACAGGTGCAAAAGGTTAAGTCAGTTTGGGAGGCCACTGTGTCTAGAATTTGTGGGGCAGGGCCCCAAGGAGGAGGGAGCTGCAGAGACAGAGACAGAGACAGCATTTCAAAGGGCTATGGGGTGTCCTCATGGATTTGGCTGCCAGGCATGCTTGGATTTAAAAAAAAAAAAAAAACTATGCCAGACCAGGACAAGAACCACCAAAAATCATAGGCAGAAAGATTGTTGGAGCTCACACAGAGCTGGGAAGTGTCAGTGTTCTCCGTAGCCAGAGTGAACAAAGTACATAGGCCTCAGCAATAGGGATACATTAGCTCTCAACTAAAGGCAGCTCTTGATCTAACCTAACAAAACTTAAAGGAATATCTCAAAAGGGTAAACTTAATCCCAGACAATTTAACCTCCTGTCCAAACTCCTATCCTATTAAAGAAAACACAACAAAATCCAGTACCCAGGATATAAATCCTTCAATGCCCAGCACCTGATCAAAAATTACCATGCACACAAAGAAGCAGGAAAATAGGGTCCACAGCCCAGAGAGCAATCCATCTGTGGAAATGAGAGAGATGATGGATCCAGCAGATAAAGACATGGAAACAGTGCTAAGAAACAGAAATGAGGCAGTGGCTTGGAAGAGAACAAAACAATTGTCTGTGGATATGATGACTATGTAGAAAAGGAAAAAACCCAACAGACAAATCCTCACAACAATCCTAAATGTCGGGTGCTTCTATTATCCACATTTGAAGGATGCCCACACCAGGGCACAAAACAGTTAAGAAGCTTCATCAATGTCACACAGCTGGCAAGAGGCACAATTAGGACTTGACCCAGATGTCTGGTTCCAGGGATAGAATAAGACAGTCTGGAAAGACTTATAAATAAAAACTCATAACATTGCTTTACACCAGTAGCAAGTCAAAAACATAATTGAAAATAGGTTACCATTCACAACTGCAAGAAAACCTACAGTGTATCTAGGAATCACCAGAGAGAGAAATATCTTATGTATAAGGTGACCCTATGGTTTATCACCAGGTCTAGAGTGAAAAGGAGCTAATGGGAGAGATGCTGGGACCATCCCAAGCAAATTGAGATCTATGGTCACCCTACTTATGGAAACAGCTGTTCCAAATAAAGAGACATTCTGCTTTTGGGGGGATGGAATGATAATTTTCAAGTGAATCTGTAAATTTCAAGCAGTCACAACAGAAATTTATTTAGGAATTTAACTTCTAAATGTGGATGCCTTCCAGAGTCTCCCAGGAGTAAAACAATGCTTCTGAGAGCTTACACTGAGCCCATCAGAAGGCCTGGCTGTCCCTGGCTGAGTGTCCTATTTCTGATCACCGGGATACCCCAGCCCCTCAGGCAGCTGCCAGGGACCAGAGCAGATGCCTCACTCCATTCACCTCTCAGCTCTACAGAGAAAGAGGTCAGGCAGGAAGCCCACCCTCGTCTGTCGGTCTCCCTGAATCAGTCACACGACTCTGTGAGTAAGTCACAGAGCCATTTGTCCAAGGTGGAGCTCGGATCAGCCAGGTGGATTTTCCATCTGAAAGCAGGAGGCGAACTTCCAAATGGCTGATGTGCAAAGTGGCTGCTCATCTGAAACTGTGACCATCTCACGAGCAGAAACAGAGACCAGGACCTGGCTCAGAGAAGACAGTCCAAAAAACCATTCCTTAAAGGAGGAAGTGGAAGGAGACAGGAAGACAGGAGAAGAACAATAAAGGCAAGGGAATAAGTCAAAGAAAGGCGATGGGATGTGGGAAGGGCACCAGAGAGCCACCTCGGGAGGCTGAGCCTTCTCATTGTCCCAGCTTGCTGGATCACAACGTCGTGGCAGAAGGACATGGGTGATGGAAGCAGACATGCCTCCTTCCATCCCAGGCTCTAGTATATACGGACGGTGTGACTTTGGGAAATTTTCCCGACCTCTTCAGATGGAACAGTCCACCTGAGGCACATATCAATCCGGAGTTGAGGGTGGCAGGGATCACTGGTGCCTTCTAGTAAAGAAAGGAGGCACCCCATAGGTGCCTCCAGTATGCCTGGCAGCCCCAGCACTGGAGCCAGAGTCCCTCTGGGGACACCACACTGCCAGCGAGATGGAGGCTCTGCCGTGGGTCTCTGACCCAGTCCCTCTCTCCAGCTACACGAGCCTCGAGGGACTTCCAAATCCTGGAACGTGATCACATCATTCTCAGCCACTGGCACACAAACCCAGGGCTGTCATTTATCTCTGCAATTACTCTGCAAATGAAAAATCTGAACAACTGCAGCTCAGATGCTAAGAGACGCAATGGATCAATTTTGGGAGGCACATCAAAGCCGCTGACTTGAGAGTGTGTATTCTATCGGCACTTGCCACGGTGAGATAGCCAGTTGTGAGGATGGCCTGTCATTAAAAGGTTAGAGCTGACAAATGCCTCTTGTCTGCCTTTCTCTGGGTTCTGGCACAGGCACACGGAGCCGCTAGCATGGTAGCCCATTCAAAGCTCAAAAACCCTGCCACCAGTGGATTATCATTGTCACAATCCTCATTTTATCAATGTGGGAGCCAACACCTGTGTGTCCCACGTGGCACGATCACGAGAGATAACCACATTCAGGGAGAACATTCCCTCACTCCCAACCAGGGCACTGGAGATGCAGAGGCAGCCTGGTGACGAGGAGCAGAGGGAGAGCCTTCAGGTTCAGGTGCTGGAGCCATGGCCGCCTGGCTGCAGGAGGCTGGGGACATTTATTAAGCTCTCAGGGCTCAGTTTCCACATCTGTAAAATTAGGGACGTTGGCCGCTCCTACTTTCTAGGGCGATTGGGAGGGTCTGAGCACCTGGATTGCAGGAGAGACTGACGGCCTGGGTGTGACTCCAGAGCTACTTCTTTGTGCTTCAGACTCTTTCTCTAACATAGGGACAGGAGTAAGATACCTTTTACAGGATATGTGATGACAAAGGGCATGAACATGTGTGAGGAACCTGACTCTCAGACTGCTTCAGCTCTTAGTTATCCAACTATAAAATATAGATGTGATATATGTGCCATGTGCCTGTTACACATATGTAATACATATGTGTGTATAAAGTACTGAACCAGGTGCCTGAAGCCACAGGCTGACTCAAAAGCAAACAAAATAAATGAGCACTATTCTTAATAAAGTGCTATTACATCTTAAAGGGGGAGTGATGTTCTTAAATCAGTGCACAGCACAATGAAACGTACACCGCCCCCGAAAATGCCAGTGCTTCCTCCAGAGCTGAGTGGAGGGCTGGCCTTCCACCCTCCCTTGTGAAGGGTCCAGCTCCTGCTCAGGACAAATGCACGCCTCCCACGGAAATGACAGAGGTGAACTCGGGGCAGGAGGGGCTGCTGAGCATGGCTCAGGGAGCTGTGGGGACAGGATGTCATCTGTCACCACTCACTGTCACCTAGCCATTCAGCCTGTCCCACTCCTTCATTGATGGGACCCGCGAGACTCAGCTGGCCTTCGCAGCCTGGCATGTGAGCCCCTTCCACCACAGATGGCTGTTCCTCCCTTGGGACACCCTGCATTCCAGTGAAGCAGCCTTTTCACGGGGCTGCCAATTCTCTGGGCTCCTTTCTTTTTTCTTTTTTTATAAATATTTCATTTATTTATTCATAAGAAAGACAGAGAGAAAGGCAGAGACATAGGCAGAGGGACAAGCAGGCTCCCCACTGGGAGCCTAATGCGGGACCCGATCCCAGGAACCTGGGATCATGACCTGAGCCAAAGGCTGAGCCATCCAGGTGTCCCTCTCTGGGCTCCCCCTGAACCTGCACCGTGCCCCTGGCTGTGGCTTGGGATGCCCATTATCTCTGCTAACACCAATCCCAAGATCCCCCTAAAGTCTGAGGGATTTGGGTCACAAACCGGCACGTGTGGGAGAAAACACCCCACCTGGCCCCCAGGTGGCCATCCTCCTCTGCATCTCTCTCTTCTACACAGCAGGCACCCAGGCAGCGGTAACACGGTGTCAAGGGGGAAGAACACGGATGACACTGTGTTCACGCGTGGTGCCCGCAGCAATGTGAAGTGCATGAGTGTGAGCACTGCAGCGCAGAGCCAGGCACAGAGGTGGTGGCCCCTAGGGCAGCACAGGTGGGGCAGGATGTGGGTCCTGCAGGACGATCCCCAGCTCCGGAGGGGAAGTGCAGGGGTGGGGAGGGTTGTAGGCAGGATCCAGTGGAGAGCCCTGAGGGGCACAGTGGGTTCAGGCTGCAGGATCCCCAACGGAGATGGGCAGTCACGGTCCCGGGGACTATGCACCCTGGGAATGGGGTGGCGTCACTGCTGTGTGGGCAATGAGAACAAATGAAGCAGAGGGACTGACCTTTTCAACCAGGTCTTCGGGGGCCTGTTCCTCAAAGAGCTGAATTTTATCTTCGATGCACTTCCTCAAAAGGTCTATCTTGCTTTTACTCTTGGAGCGCGGCTTTCTCGCCTTGGACTGTTGCTAGAGGGGCAAGAGAACACAGGGCAGGTTTGCACAGCCCCCATGTCTCCCAGAGCCAAGAGGACATCCTGCAGCCCCCAGAGCTGCACGGTGGTCTTAGGTGGACAGAGGGGGTAGGGGTCTGCTTTCCTGAGCAAGCTCAGGTCATGGACCTTCAGTCCACCAAAGGCAGAAGGAGGACTCCGGCTGGCAGAGCCAAAGCTTTGCAGTCAGACAGCACGGCCAGCTCCAGTCCTCCTCCCAGCTGTGGGGCTTCCACCCGTCAGCCTCTTGGAGCCGGGACTTGACAGAAGGGGGCCCCGTCCTAATGACGCTACGTGGAGCGGCTCCCTGCTGGCCGCCAGCAGGCTCCACCACCACCTGCACCTCTGCTTTCCCGGGATGGTCCCCGGGAAGGGAGCCAGGCTCAGCCAATCAGATACCAACCCCTGTCCGCCCAGCCATGTGTTTCTTCTGCAGGGTATTTTGTTTTTATTTGTGTGTGTTGAGAGAGAGAGAGAGAGAGAGAGAGAGAGAGAGACTGAGCAGGGGACAGGCAGAGGGAGAGGGAGAAGCAGACACTCCCCACTGAGCAGGGAGCCCAATGCAGAGATTGATCCCAGGACCCTAAGATCACCCCTGAGCCACCCATGCACCCCTCTTCTGCAGGGTATCAAGCGAGTACATTTCATGCTGGAGGCAGGTGTATCTGACCCTCTGAGGCAGAGTGCAGGGCCAAGTCTATTTCCAAACAGAGCACCTTGAACAATGTTACAATCAGATACTTTTTTAAAAAAAATTGTATTTATCTGATAGAGAGAGAGAGCGCACATGCACACATGCAAGCAGGAAAGTGGCAGAGGGAGAGGGAGATGTAGGCTCCCCACTACCCAGGCAGCCCCATGCAGGATTCGATCCCAGGACCCCAATATCATGACCTTAGCTGAAGGCAAACACTCAACCAGGTGCCCCTGGAATTGGAAACTTAATGCCTGCCAGGATTGGCCCTCAGTCAGCTCAAAAGCAGGGGAAACACACCTCAGTTCACTTTGACGGAAATGTCTTTATTCATGTTCCAAAATTTAAAAAACAAAAAACAAAAACTTTGCTATTTTGTCCCTTACTCTCTAACTACCATCATCTTATAAATCCTGCACTTTTCTAAGAACAGAAATAGAAAAAAAAACCCACTTTTTTAATGTGAAAAAATATAAAAGCTTCTAAGTTGTTTCTGCATCACACTGTTTTTTATTCAGTAAGAAGACGTCTGAAATTTTTTTCTTCCTCTAACGGAAGAGCAGTCAAAAAATACCAGCCCCAAGCCCAATTCTCCTGTCCCCTGCCTGTCTCATTGGTTCGCTTTTCCTGTGCTGGTTGGTTTCTCTTCTGTAAAACTAGCACAGAAACCTCGCTCCTGACACTGCTGTGAACGTGCACGAGATCACGCCAGCTTACGTGCTTCGGATGCGTAACAGAACATCACCTCCAGAGAAGCCCGACACTTTGCATACATTTGGCATTTGGTGGCTGGCTGGCTCTGTCAAGCATACTGCCCACCTACTATGTGCCAGGTACTTTCTAGGTGCTGGGGTCAGGGAGCTTGTCTGCAGTGGGGACACAGAGTGTAAGCAGGCGAAGCAACCAGGACATTTCAGTGACCAATCACGTGAAGACATGGACCACAGCCTCGTGATGAAAGACTGCAGAGGGGGGTCTTCTGGACGGGTGCTCAGGGTAGACCTCTGCAGGGGTCAGTTAAGTAGAGCCTCGAATAGGCCATAAAGATGGCCCTGGATGTTCTGGGGGAAGCGTGTTCCTGGTAGAAGAAATGGCAAGTTCCAAAGGCCTTGTCTTAGGTCGGGTGCCCCAGAGGCAGAAGCAGAGATGGGGATGGGGTGCACATGGTCTCCTAAGAGAGGAGCTCGGAGCAACACGTGGGGAGTGAGGGAACCAGGTGAGGAAGGGGACAAAGGCCATGCAGGGCTGGGGAGGGGGCGCTCAGGTAGGTCTAGCCTTGACTGTTCCATGGGAGGCTCCAGAGCAAACATGGCACCCAAGAATGGTCTGCCTCTCAGGCACCTGATAGGTACTAAAAAAAAAAAACAGCTGTCCATCTTCATGCTACAAGGCCCAGTGTGAGAGGTTCCCTTTCCTGACCCACCTGAGTTGAGGTGAGCATCCTCCTCGTACTACTTACAGAAGGGCCCAGGCTTCTGTATCCAGACTGGGTCACTGGGCATGGCTGAGGGAGCAGGAGGGAAAGAGACCTCTCAGGCCAGGTGGTGCTCATCTGCCTGGGGCCAGGCCCAGGAGGAGGGTGCAGGTGTGAGCTGGGAGCGGCTGAAGTGCAGGGCCTGGGCAGGGGGGTCTGGGCTGGTTAGGACAAGCTTGGCAGTTCCAAGAGTAGCTGGCTGCAGAGCAGAGTGAGAAGAGAGGAGCCCAGGGTGGGCGGCAGGGCCAGAGCCCACAGCGTCAGGGGCAGGGAAATGCCCATGTCTATAATCACTAGCAGCCGGGACGCCCTTCTTACCTGCAGCCCAGGGGCAGCCAGGGCCTGGTCCAGCCTCAGGAACTCTGCTTCTCGCCAGGCAGTCTGAAACTGTTGCAGCAGGACTCGGGCCCGGATTTTGGGCAGAGCCAAGCTCCTGTCCATCTGAGCAAAGCAGCCATGAACTTCCTGCCTCATCCTGAGCAGCTCCTCTTCAGACAGGGAGAAGGCCGAGGAGCAGAGCTTCCTGGACAAACAAGAAAGAGAGGGAGACAAACTATAAGAGACTCTTAATTCTGGGAACACACTAAGAGTCCCTGGAGGGGAGGTGGGTAGGGGATGGGATAACTGGGTGATGGGCATGAAGGAGGGTATGTGATGTGATGAGCACTGGGTGTTATATGCAATTGATGAATCCTTGACTTCTACTTCTGAAACTAATAACGTACTATGTTAACTAAATTGAATTTAAATTAAAAAAATTTCTTTTAATTTAAAAAGGGGTGCCTAGGTGGCTCAGTAGGTTAAGCATCTGCTTTCAGCTCAAATCATGATCCTGGGGTCCTGGGACCAAGCCCCACATTGGGCTTCCAGCTCAGCAGGGACTCTGCTTCTCCCTCTCCCTCTGCCCCTTCCCCCAACTCATACTTACTCTCTCTCTCTCTCTCTCTCTCTCTCAAATAAATAAAATTAAAAAATAAAAATGATGGGACACCTGGGTGGCTCAGCAGTTGAGCGTCTGCCTTGGGCTCAGGGTGTGATCCCAGAGTTCTGGGATCGAGTCCCACATCAGGCTCCCTGCAAGGAGCCCGCTCTGCCTCTGCCTATGTCTTTGCCTTCTCTCTGTGTCTCTCATGAGTAAATAAATAAAAATCTTAAAAAATAAATAAATAAAAAATTAAGATGAAAAATAAAAAGAGGAAACGGGTGGTGGGCAGGGGGTGCCGGGGGTGGAGAAACTGGGAATTCAAAGAGCAAACTCCATTCATTAAATCTACATCTGGAAAAACCCATCATGTCTTTAACCATGATTCCACAGGAATCCCCAGAGCACCTAACGTATCCTGCAAGGGACGCACCACCATGCTGGAGCAAAGTTGCAGCTGGAGGGACGCCTGGGTCGCTCAGCAGTTAAGTGTCTGCCTTTGGCTCAGGGCGTGATCCTGGACTCCCAGGATCGAGTCTCACATCGAGCTCCCTGCATGGAGCCTTCTTCTCCCTCTGCCTATGTTTCTGCCTCTTTCTCTGTGTCTCTCATGAATAAATAAATAAAGTCTTTAAAAAAAAAAGTTGCAGCTGGATGAAACAGGGCTGTGAGGGGGTCTGTGGGCAGGCAAGAGGCCTCCCAGCTGCCCTGACCTGGGAGAGAGCCCACGTTCGCTTTAGACACAGACATGCAAACAAAGCATCATCTACCTAGCCTGCCCAGCACACACTATGTAAGGGCCAGTGGCCTGGAGGAGAGATGCCCGACTCAGCTCAGGAGGACAAGGAGTCAGGGGGGCCTGGCACTGGGTCTTAACGGATCATGACTGACAGCCATCGCTCAGAGAAAACCCATTCCACCCTGGGCATGAGCCAAACGATTTATCGGTAAAGGCTGACCTGTGTCCCCCGAGAGCCCTCAAGTCCTAACACCCAGTACCTGTGGAATGTGATCCTATTTGGAAACAGGGTCTTTGCTGATGTGAAAGTAAGATAAGATGAGATCATAATGGAGTAGGATGAGCCCTTAATCCAACTCATCAGGAGCAAAGACAGACCCAGACACAGGGGACCAGAGAAGCACAGTGTGGGGTGAGGGAGTTGATGGATGCCAAGGCTGGGGGCAGCCCCAGAAGCTAAAAGAGGGACAAGGAACAGATCCTGTCTGAGTGTCTTCAGAGGGAGCCTGGCCCTGTGGACGCCTTGATTTCAGACTTCGGGCCTCCAGAGCATCACGAGAATACTTTCCTGTCATGTGAAGCATCCCTGTTCGTGCTACTTTGTGGTGGCAGCCCCAGGAAACAGATTGCATTTACCTACATCATTGCCGATCCTTTCTGCAACTCGGTCCTCAGTTTACAAATGAGGAGACTGAAGGATCCTCCCACTCTTCCTTTCTGACAAGGTCCACAGCCCACTCTACGGGGGCGGCTGGCACAGGCTCACTGTCCCACCTGTCCAGAGAGATGTAAGGGGACATCTGCTGGGGATCCCTGCACAGAAGTTCCCGCCCGGAGTCAGGAGCAGAGCAAGTCAGGGAGAAGCCCCCTCTCCCCCTCCTGCTTTGGGCCACACGTGTCTGTTCACTTGTTCATCTGACAAATACTCTCTGTAGACAGACACAGATTTGCTTGGTCATTCTGGCAATGTCCAGAATAACAGCATAAAATATGCCCTGTGGCTGCTTTAAATGCAGACATACCTGCAGGATGACCATGGGAGGCCATGGCCAGACCTGTCACGCCCAAATCTCAACATGGGAGTGTGGGACTGGAGCTGAGCTAGAATGTTCTTCCCTGGAAATAGAATAGGACCTTCCAGCTGACAGGACCTCCAGCTAGACATGGTCTGAAGGCCCCAGGCCCATGTCCTGACACCCCATCTTGGGTTTCTCATTATGTGGGGTCCACCAATATTTTTAAAAGAACCTCAGCAAACAGCAGCTGCTCCTTTGTACTTGACCTCTTGGAGAACCATTGCCCCTGTGTTTGCAGGTATGGGGAATCCTATGAGAGCCACTCTGAAATGACTAAGTCATCCTTCCTGCCCATCTTCAAGCCGATGGGCCCTGTGTGGTCTGGCCTCAATCTTCTGCTGGGCAGGCAACCAGGTAAGCCAGAAACACAGAAGATGGGCAGGGTCTTGGCCCCCAAGGAGTTTAAAATCTAGGTAGGAGTTCAGGAAAGAAATCTCAAAGACATGCTTTCCCTAGCAAAAAACATGCATCCCTATTAATTCCTACTTTACCCAATCAGGTTTATAGCAACTCCATCCTGCTTGAAGTCGGAAAGCTTCTAGAAATGTGTTTCAAAAGGACTGTGAAAAGCCATTTTTACCTAATGCCTCAAAAATAAAGGCTGCAACCTTTTGGAATCTCAAATCAGCAAAGTATACGAGCAGATGTACATCGTGGGGATCGTTGCCTGAGCCTCTTTGACCCTTAGAAAAATCACAAAGAGTTTTCTGATAGCAAGATGAGAGCTCTCTTTTCTCGGTGAATGACTAAATCAGCGGCAGCTCTGGTAATATTCTTTGCAAAACGGATCCAAATGGAGTTGCAGAAAATGACCATCTGGTAATGGGAATGTCAAGTCTAATTCACATGCTTCGAAGCAATCCAAAGTGTGTAAAGAGAGACTTTGGTGGAATGTGGGTTGCGCCGAGTCATTACTGCTGAGAACAATTCGTGGGAATAAGAAGTGGTGATGAAGGATCTGATTTTTACGGAAAGAAGATGCATCCTGTGCGCTCAAGAAAACCGAACAGTAACAAAGACCAGGAAGTGAATGACAGAGCCATAAAGACAGAGATGAGAAAGAGCCCAGAGGTGGCACCTTCTCTGCAAACAGAGGGGGACCTGTTCTCCCCGGCGGCCAGCTCAGTCCCGGGGAAGAGCCCTGTGCAGGAGGAGAGGAAATGGTTGAAGCCAGGCAGCTCCTATTCCACCAGAGGTCACTGCCAAGGAAGAGTGCATGTAGCAGGAAGAGGCTCTGGCACCGGTGTCCCCAAAGGGGGCAGGTGGGAGGGACCACCGATGCCCGGCACCCAGCGTGCTGGCCCAGCAGAGAGGGGAGGTGGACCGGCTGGGTGGATAGGCTGGAAAGGACTCACTCTCCTCCTGCTGCCCCTGCCCCGTCCCCCAACATCCCCTGCACACTCCTGTCCATGCAACCTGTGCCAAGAAACAGGGCTCTGGGTTGGTTCAGGATTACGCTGTGCCGAAGGTTCAGCTTAAACTGTGAAGGTGTCTATACCCAGAACAGGATACTAAATGGGCTGCTGTTTTGTTTGCTTCTTTGTTTGAACGGGTTGTTCAGGTCTGTCTGTTTGCTTACATTTCTGGGTTGGCTGGCTGGTTGGTTTGTTGAAGGGAAAAGCAATTTTAAGGGATACTGATTGGAAGGTCTGTTTGGGAAAGGGAGCAGAGGCTCTCTGTCATTGCCAAAGGGGTACAACCGTGTCCTTGGAAGGACTCAGTGACTTCGCTGCTCTAAATAAACAGACTGAGTAGATGGTGGTTATTGGTTACTTCCCCTGTGTTACTCGCAATGGCTCTCAACTTTGTTCCTTCACACCAGTCACACTGGTCTCCCCATGTCACACCCAGATAAGGACCAGGACCTCCTATCAAGGCTGCTCCTCCCTGGGTCTTGCCCCCTTTCAGCAGAGCACCAATGCCCTGTGCCCGCTCATCTCTGGCTCCCAGCACCAGGTTGGTGGCTGGCACACACACAGTGTACGTCCCTGGGAGCCCGGCAATGATCCGGACCCTCCGCTGTACCTGGTACGGTGACCTGCCTGTGTTTCCTTTGTCATGATCACCTCCTTAGGTGTCTGCTCTCCTTCTGATCATCTGAGCTCTCCAGCACAGGAATGATGGCGGTGATGGCAGCAGCTACTACTTATGAACCACATCAAGGGTCATGTTAAAAGATTTAAATATATTAACTCATGCACTCTCTCATCGATGCTGCGAAGGTGGCATCTTGTTAGACATGGCCGACGACCTAACCCAGAGCTACTTCCTTACTCCTAGTAGCTCAGTGCTTGTGTAGAGGGGTTGCCCTCCGACAATGTTGGGGGCAGGACCATCCCTCACAGTCCCGGGGGATGCCACAACTGGTATAAGGCAGGAATTGGCAAACTATGGCCTACAGACCAAATCCAGTCCCCGGCCTGTTTTTGTTAATAAAGTTTTATTGGAACACAGTCAAGTTCATTAGTTTATAGACCGTCTATAGCTGCTTTCTCACTACCATGGCAGAGCTGAGTAGTTTCAAGAGAAACCCTGTAGCCCTCAGAGATTACACTTATCTGCACTTCATTTACTAAGTGTACAGCCCTCTGGTCTGGACAGTCATGGTCCTTTGTTCTCCTTGCTGGTGAATAGTTTATGTAGGGGCCTGTGGTTTAGTCCCAACCAATGGTATCAGATGAGATGATGCCTCAGATGTTAAAAAGAGATGATGAGTGTGATACCTGGAGCCACAGCAGCCATCCTAAAACCATGAGGGGATGAGCCCAAACACCAAGGGGGCACACTGAGGATACTGGAGCAGAAAGACCGTCAGGACTGGTTCCTTGATGGAATCACCAAGCCACTGAATCAAGACTAGAAGCACTTACCCCTTGACCCCTTCTTATAAAATATTTTATTCACCTGTCACCAACCTGACAGTATGGCGTGATGCTAGAAGCACCCTAAATGATTTAGTTCTGTCATTTAAAGCAAGACACATGAGGCTCAAAAGTTAAGTAACTCTCCTATACTCGGACAGTCGGCAGTGACACTGGGATTCAAATCTAGGCGTTCTGGTCAATACTGGCCACATCTCACTCCTCCCTAGAGCCCCATACTAGCCCTGTTTGGAGCTCCTTCAGCTTCCAATCTGATCAGCCAGCCTCAGCTGACTGCCAAAAGCTTTGTCGGTCTCTGTTACACCACAAAAGGTGTCCCATTTGGGCCACACCAATCTCATCCACACAAGAGCTGAGAAATGCTGCCAGGAAGGGCAGGGCTGTGGAGCTCTGGCATGTGACTTCAGCTGTGCCTCACTACTTCCACAGCATGCTTCTATCGTTTTTTCTTTAAGATGTTATTTATTTATATTCATGATAGACATAGAGAGAGTCAGAGAGACACAGGCAGAGGGAGAAGCAGGCTCCCTTCAGGGAACCTGATGTGGGACTTGATCCCAGGATCCCGGGATCACATCCTGAGCCAAAGGCAGATGCTCAACCACTGAGCCACCCAGATGCCCCACCCCTCTGTCTTTAAAAACAGTAGCTGTGCCACTTATCCAATGTTTCCTTGTCACAACACCAGGACAGTTAGCCAGCTGTGGCCCACACATCCTACTCAGAGACAGATGTCATTATGTGGTTCTCTAATCAAAAAAGAAACAATGAGCCCAAGCACCAGATCAGTGAATGAGGGAAGGGGCCAGTGAAGAGAGGGCAAGGGTAAGGCCTCACACTATGGCCCAACATCACATGGTGCTGACAGCTGCGTGGGCTCGGAATGGCCTCACTGCTAGTTCTCCTCCCCACTCTGCTCCCAGGGATAAGGCCCCTCATCAGCTGAACTTCTGATGGCAGGGACCAGACACAGTTTCTGCTGATGCAGGAGCAGCAGGTCCCAGCTCCCCACCAGTCACATCCTCCCGTGGGACCCAGGGCCCCTCCCTGTCTTCTTGCTACAAAGGAAGTAGAGGCTGGACCCCTCCCTGTCTTCTTGCTACAAAGGAAGAGGCTCCCTGCCTCCCACCAGCCCTGGCTGCTCACAGTGACCCTAGGTGGCCCCCTCCCCTGGGCTGTCAGTTCATGGGGCTAAGGAACTGCCATCAACCTCCGCTGGTGCAGTGCCCGCCGTCCCCACAGGTGAGGCCAGGACCCTCCCTCGGGGCAGGCAGGGAGCGTTAGGGCACACGCAGGGTGCTCACGTGAAGATCAGGTGCTCCCAGCGTCTCAGCTCGGCCTGTTCCTCTGTGGAGACCTCCAGAGCATCATCCTTCAGTCTCTGCCGCACGCTCTGGACGCCTTCCTGGTCCCTGTCCCTCTCCTCAGACTCTAGCTGCCGGGCCCGGGCTGCCAGCTCCCGGCTGTGCTCTTCCAGGATCTGCTGCAGGAAGAGCCAGGGCACGCTGCGCTTGAGCAACTCCTGGGTCATCCCCGAGTTCTGCAGGCGCCGCAGCTCCTCCGTGGCCTTCTCGGACAACGAGAGGGTCAGGGTCCTGAGGTCGTCCAGGGCGGCCTGGTCCAGACGCTCCTGCAGCTCCTCCAGCGCAGCGCCATGCTCCGCTAGCAGGTGCCCCCACTGGCCCAGGTACTGGCTAGCGTCCTCAGCGGCTCGGAGGGCCTCCCCAAGGGACAGCTGCTCCTTCCTCTGTTCCTTGTGCTGAGGGGTTTCAGAGAGGACAAGTCAGTGGGGACAGCCCCTGCATGCACAGGCCTCTGGGAAACCCCATGGAAACCTGCGGCGGAGGCAGAGTGCTAGCGGTCTTCTCCCAACCACCTCACACTTAGAAAACTATCCTTAAGAAAGTAACCCAAAATAGGGCTGCTGGGGGGCTCAGCCAGTGGAGCGCGCACCATCTCTTGATTTCGGCTTAGGTCATGATCTCAGGGTCGTGAGCTCCAGCCCCATGTTGGGCTTCCTGCTTAGCGAGGAGTCTGCTTGGGATGCTCTCTCTCCCTCTGCCCACCCCCCCTCTGCTCACACTTGCTTTCGAAAGAAAGAAAGAAAGAAAGAAAGAAAGAAAGAAAGAAAGAAAGAAAGAAAGGAAGGAAAAATAACCCAAAAAAAAGTGAGGGCTCCATTTGTTGAATGTGTATTGAACACACATTTATTGGGCAGGAAAAGCCCAAGAACAGACCACCTGGGTTCCAGCCCTGGCTCCTCCGTGGACAAGATGAGGAACATCTAGCCCTCATCCATAAAACGGGGCCAATGATAGGATCTACCCCACAGAGCAGCTGTGAGGATTGCATGAGTCATTTAGCATGTGTGTAGCTGTGAGAGGAGGGCCCAGTACAGCGTTCATGTCAATGAATGTCTGCAATCATTCTGTGTCCTGGGCACCAAGGACCTGGGGCTTATGAGCTTATAAGGGGAAAAAACATCCTGAGATCTGTGACAGACAATTTAAATGAGAAGGTCAGAGGAGGCCTTTCAGGAAGGAGATCCAGTGAGACCCAAGGGGGAGGTCACACCTCAGGCCAGGCGGGTTGAGATATGGGGAGAGAACACAGGCAGAGGAGGAAATGTGGACACGCATAAAGATATCCATTGCGCTGGTATTTATCATAGCATTTGCAGACAGTCTCTGTTCTGTTCTGTGAGGACATGGGATGGTCCAGGTGGCCAAAGAGTGTCACCATTCTAGCACCATTCATCAGGCACCTACCAGTTGTCCTCCATGCCAGGGAGATGGCGGAAACCTCCGCCTTTGTGGAGCTACACCCTACATCTGTGCTACTCACAGACTGATCAGAAGCAGGAGCAAGAAACGATACTCACAGAGCTGCTAGAGTCTCTGCCGTTCACCCATCCTCCTAGATCTTAACCTTGAATCAGGCCAGATCATAAAAGAAAGGTGGCCTTGGGCCCCACTGATGTCATCCTTCAGCCGGGGGAGATGGACAAGGTGATGGTCAAGGATTGGGTGGTCAGTGGTCAAGGTGAGAATCCTGGCTTTATGTTGGGATCAAAACTTAATCATAAAAAGCAGAGTTTCTAGGGATCAAATTAAAATGTGAATCTGCATCCCTTTCCCTCCATCTGGAATGGGGCCAGACAATACGAAGTATTAGTGCATACACCCCAGAAATCCTCTGGACCTGTCCTGCCATGTTCAGGGCAGTGCTGACGCTCTGGTCAGGTCCCACACCCCAAGCACTAGGGCCTCCCATGGGTTTGGACCTCCAGGCTCCTCCATCTCTACCCCACAGGCTGCTCCTAAATGAGCTTCCTACATCCCACATCTGATTGTTTCCCTCTCTTCCTGAAGACCCTTTACTGTCCCCCACTGAACCCTCAGCCTGGCATGATGGGTCCCCTCGGACCAGCTCCCTCCAGCCCCCACCCCCTTCATCCATTCTAGTTGGTCAAGGCCTCGGTGTCACCCAGCACAGCAGTGGACTCTTGCAAGAGCACTTCCCTTTAAACAAGATGCCTCTCTACCACCTGTGACACCCATCCCAGCCTCCTACACATCAGAGCAGATCAGTTCTTCAGGACTCAGTTTATGGGTGAAGTGAGCCCATGAGCATGCATGTTCATATCTCCCTGTTGGTCTAGCCTCTCCCAAGGTGGGCAAATAGCAGAGGGGGTTAGGGATTGAAGTCACATGGGCTTGGGCTCAACCCCATGTCTACCACTTCCTAGATATTTGGCCAATGGCCATACAGCTTAACACCACAATATGAATATTGGCATCCCTCCCAGGGTTCACACCTTGAAACCTAACACCTGATGTGATGGCATCAGGAGGTGGGGCCTTTGGGGAGGGGGTGTCTGGGTTATAAGAGTGGAGCCCTTGTAGATGGGATTAGTGCCCTTACAACGGAGGCCCCACAGAGCTCCCTCACCCCTTCTACCATGTGTGGACATGGCAGGGAGCCGGCCGTCTGCAGCCCAGAATAGGGTCCTCACGGAGCCCACCATGCTGGCACCCTGACCTCTGGCTTCCAGCCTCCTGAGCTATGGCAGATAAATCTGTTCTTCAGAAGCCCCCAGTCACCTCAAACTGACACACATAATCTCTCTAAACTTCAGTGTCTTCAACAAAACAAAAAAAAAGAAAGGAGAAAACAGTAATAGTGACCTCATGAGGTTAACGTAAGGATAAATGAGACACTGGCTGCAGGGGTGAGTAGGCCCTCTGTGGGCATCAGGGTTCCCCCTGTGGTCATTCTACACTTCCACCTCCCCCTCGCTCCCAGCGCAGACAGACGGGACCAGCGCACCACCACTTGCTGCTTTGCCGAGGCCAGACAGGACCCACGGAACCTTCTGGAGGGTGTGTTCTAGCAACCTCTGCTACTCTCCGTATGTGGCTTGGGGTGACCCTGCCCAGCACCGCTCTGGATCCCAGCTCTCCCAGGGAGAGTCCCGGTGGTGCCAGGCGCCTGGTGGCAGCTCAGGATGATCACCCAAAGCATTGATGGCACCATGGCTTACATACTTTTTGCAGCATCTCTCGTCTTCTCTTAAGGATTAATTTTTGGTGCAGCTTCTTCTTCTCCTGCTTTAAGTCATTGTCCAGCTTCTGTTTGATGGAAAAGACTTCCGTCTGAGCGCGCTCCAGCAGCGCCTCCATCTGCTCTTCATCCAGGTACCCTGCTCTAGGAGAGACATGGGGGCGTTGACACACTCTCCAAACCCTCCCTCAGCCCGATGGCTGCTGTGGCTGGACATTCACCTCTCTATTCCTTTGGTCTGGTCAGAAAGTCTTTCCCCTGAAGGAGCAGGAGCAGAACGGGCAGCTAAGACGTTCCCAGAACACGGTAAGTGTGTCGGCATCACTCCAGACATGCACAGAAAGATTGTCCGAAGCTGCCTGTTTGGGCAGACTGGGCAAGAGTTTTGGGAAAAAGTGGCGCTCCAGGTGTGGCTTGCCAAGAGGAGATGGGTTTGGAATTCCTGGTGACGGGCTTGTCAAAATCCGTCAAAATCCAAGAAGTAAGTGCAGGAAATACTGTGTAGGGTTCATCTCTCACGTTAAGCTGGCTAGCCACAGGGTACCCACATTAAACACTGTGTCTGTTGTGTGTGCCTGAGAGGGTATTTCCAGGAGAGGTGAGCACTTCAATCAGGGGGATTCGGTAAAGCAGACCATCCTCCTCAGTGGGGACCAGGCACCAGGCAATCCAGTAGGGGCCCAAATAGAACAAAAGGTTTTCCTTTTTCTTGTCTCATTTCACCTTCTCCTGCTCTCAGACTGGGATCCCCTGGTTCTCAAGCCTTTGGCCTGAGACTGAACGATACTGCTGGCTTCCCAGAGTCTCTATTATGCACATGGCAGGTGGTGGGAGTCCTCAGCCTCTGTAATTACCTGCACCAATCCCTCCTCTCTACCTTTTTGGTTGTTTTTCTGGACAATCCTGACTGACACAGTCTGGTATTACCACAATTACCACTGCTATTCCCAGTCTGTCTGCATCGAGGGGCTGGGTGGGCCCCCTGCTCGGCATAGAGTAAATGTCCACGGAAGCTTCTTGAAGGAATGAATAAGTAAATGAATGAATGGTGGATATGTGCTTTAGAAATATAAGTCTGTGCCAACTCCTAATTTATTTGATTTTTTAAAGTATTTATTTGAGAGAGAGAGTGAGCACATGGGTGGGTAGAGGGGCGGGGGGGGTCTGAGGGGGAAAGGGAGAGAATCTCAAGCAGATTCTGAGCTGAGCACAGAGCCTAACATAGGGCTTGATCTCACAGCCCCAAGATCACAATTTGGGCCAAAATCAAGAGTCGGATGCTTAACCGACTGAGCCCCCAGGTATCCCTGTACTAACTTTTAAAAATAGAATTTAAAAATGGGAAGTAAACCACACATCCCTGGTAACTGCTCACAACAGTACAACCAGCTGTCGGGTGCTTCAATTCAAGTCAAGGAACTGTTTCTTTCACTTGAGTGAAAATTAATCAGGAATGTCAAAGCAACTGCAGTGACAAATTCATTAGCATCTTTGGGTAGCAAGCGTTCACATAATTTGCACCTCACAGAATCCTCATTAAATAGGGCAAGAGAGCCGCAGAGTCCTAATAAAATTACCAAGGTAGCACAATCAACTCACAAAACCACAGACTGTCCTGGGAAAGACAATGTTGGAGTCATGTATCTATTTATTTAAGAGCTTCTCATAACTGAAAAGAATAAATGTCATTGTCTGCAATTAAGTGCCTCCAAGACAATCTGGGAAGAAATGTCTTAGAGGGGTGGAGGCTGCCCTGATGCCAACCTGCATCACCACCACCCACGTGGTACCCTGGGGCTGCAGAGAAAAACCATGGACAATGCAAGTCAAGAGTCGGTGTATTTAGGCTTCACTCCCAAGGTGAATAAAAGAGCCAGCAGAGTGGCCAAGCTCAAGGAGAAGCGGGCTCTCTCATTACACAGCTCACCTAAGCCTCACCACTGATCTCTCAGTGAAACGCTGGCTATTTGCTTTAAAATAACTCCGGGTGAGGATGTCGAGTGACATCAGGATTGGCCACTGAGGTTGAATGATGGGCACATGGAAGGTTCAATGGATGGCTATCTCAACTATTACGTATGTTTTTAAGATTCTGCAAACACAAAGGGTGCTTACAACTAGAGAATTCTTCTTTTTTTAGGAAATATTTTATTTATTTGACAGAGAGAGAGTGAGTGAGCACAAGCAGGGGGAGCAGCAGAGGGAGAGGGAGAAGCAGACTCCCCCCTGATCATGACCTGAGCTGAAGGCAGACGCTTAACTAACTGAGCCACCCAGGCACCCCTAGAGAATTCTTCTTAAGGAGAAAGTAAGGAGTGACCAGTGCACTCACTGACCGAATGGTAATAGATGGTCTCTGATGAGGACAGTGGGGTAAGGTGGTTCATGTGCAACATCAGGGATGGCTTTTGGGTCTTACCTCTCATGTTTCTGGATGAACAGGGTCAGCTGAGCATCAGCGGCACTCAGAAGGCCTTGTACACGGATCTCTGATGATTGCATGTTCTGAACCAAGTACTCCCTGTGGCCAAACCTTTTACTTAGATGGTATCTCTTACTAGCCTGGAAAAAATCCATCAGCTCTTCTAATTTCTCCTGTTTAAAAAAAAATCAAGAAAATATGCCTAATTAAAATTTAGAGAATATTCTTTTTAGACATATAAAATAATACATTTCCTTCCTAAAGAAAACTCTTAGGCACAGAAGCACGAGGATTAGCACCCAAACAGGCCTACCCTTAACAAAGGCTTAGAAGAAAATTATATACTAATATGAAATGAGAGCTTGGAAAAGTGGATTCTAGACCTAGAGAGTGAGGAGTTGTTCAAACAATTTTACTGCCCTAGGAAAGGGGATGCAAACTTCACGCAGCTGCTCAGCCTTTGCCCATGGGGTTCTTAAAACACAGCACCAGCACAGGTGGTGACATTCTGGGATAAATCAGCCATCAGCCCTGACCCCCAAACTTTCACACTTGTGGAAGGGACAGACGACAAGATGACAAAACCCAACCAAACACAAGACAGTAATAACTTACCTTACCCTGGGTGTATTCTCTGGGCCTGGCATTGGGCTCAGAGTGTTTCTCCCCTTATTTAACTTAATCTAGAGAGACAGTACTGTTATCCCCATTTCACAGATGAGGAAACTGAGTCTGCATTGCACGGCTGGTAGACGGCCGAGCAGGGATTTGAACTCAGTAATCTAATTCCAGGACCTGTGGCTAACATCATAGTAAGCTGCTCCAAAGTGCAGCTGTAACCAGTGGCATAATAATTAGAGCAGCAGTAAATAAAACATTAGCCTAAGTGGCATTATCCCACTGACTGGCTCTGCTGTCTTCTCCCATCCGTGAGAATACCGTCCCTGCAATGGGTCACCAAAAAGATCGATGCTCTGTTCAACAAGATACAGGTGATGCCACAGAGAGTTTTCTCTCCAACCAAAGCTGTGATACCTCCAGTTCTTGACACCTGGGAATGTGCCCTGTCTAGACAGAGAAAGGCGGAATGGTCAGTCAGATGTGGCTGAATGATGGTGTGTCCCTGACTCACTGGCAACAGAAACCATACAACAGGAACACTGAGGCAATACTTGTATTCTCCACGAAACAGTCCATGTGAACTGCTGGCCGACTTGGCGCCCATGACATAAGGAGATGCACAGCTGACATCTTCTAATACTCCAGCAGCTAGAGTCCAAGACACCTGTGCCGGGCTACCATTATCACCCACGCAAGTCTCATTCTTGACTCCATTATTACTAACAATCCACGTACTTCCTAGCTCGCATGCCTGGCATTGAGAGCCAGCCACTGCCCATCATGAGGAGAAAAAACTGACTGCAAAATCCATCAATACCTACGTGATACCTTGGGGTGTGGATGCCTAACTAGGGATAGATTAGGATTCTTCCTCTATTCACTCTCACTGAGGTTTGAGTAGGAAAAACCTAGAGCAAAAGGGAAAGGCTGGCTTATCCTCTTCATGCTCGGGGCGTCCCGAGAGTTGCGCTCTCACCCTGGAAGGCTCACATGCAAGAGGCTTTTGGGGATGGTCGCTTTGTCTCCTCTGGCACCGCCCTGCTCCTCACAGCCCTCACCCACCAGGCCTGTGCCAGGACCAGAGGTCTGCTGCAGGTCTGCACACCAGCAATTTCACTCTGGGTGTGCACATGTGCGTATAAAGTACCCCATGCAGGGCTGAGAAATCCCACAGCAATGGTGATGGCCTCGGATAAACTTTTGGCTGTCATTAACGACATTTATTCCATTTGGATTAATAATCTTCACACTTGGGCTGACACACAAGAACACACACAGGGTCACCGGGGCATATCCAGATGCAGATGCCCACCCCAGGGATATGCTGATGCACACACACACACACACACATACGTATTTTTCATTGCTATGTGTATTAAAGGTATATCGTGCCAAACACAGGCTTTCCTTGCCTCAGCTCTATTATACCCATTTTACAGGAGAGGAACCTGGGGCTGCAGGAAGGCAGGCAGTTTGCCTACATTCACAGAGCTGACATCTGGGGGAACTGGAACTCAAATCCAAGTCGGCTTGAATCCCAGGACTGTGCTTCACACTTCACACTTCAAGGGCAGAAGGAAAAGGTGATTAGCTCACAGGTCCACAACGAGAGGAAGAGAGAACTGACTCCAGGAGAGGAGAACTCACTGGCACCACCCAGGAAAGTTAGGTTCCCGCTGCCGCTGGCCTGATCTGAGGCCTCACCTGGACGTCAGAGTAATCCTGCAGCAGCATTTTAGCAGCTTCTGGCTTCAGTTCCCCTTGGCAAACAGCACTTTTTATCTGGGTAAAGAAGATATTGTGCAGTTCATTTCTCTGGAAGATGGCCAGCTGCCTGTGTGCCTTGGCAAAGTCTTCTTCCTGTTGCAGAGCCAGAGATCGCCTCAAATGCACCTGCTCCAGGCCATGGAGGGTCCTCAGGAGGCCGCTACACTCCACAGCAGACTGCAGGAAGAGGAGGTGGTACATGAGAGATGATACACCCAGGGCATATGCAAGTGCACACACACGCATACATGTGCACACACATGCATACATGCACACAGCAACACAGTGCATACACATGTGTGCACAGGCATACATGCACACATGCATGCACACACTTGCACATGCACACAGCAACACAGTGCATGCACACATGTGCACATGCATATACATCCATGTGCACATGCACACAAATGAACATCCACATACCCACACAGAGCAACATAGAGCATATACACATGCACACATGCACACATATGCATGTGCACAGATGCACATGCACACAGCACCACCAGTGCATATACATACATGCACACACATACGCTCAATGCACACAGTAACAGTGCATATATACATGCACTGTATACATGCACACATGTGCATATATATACATGTAATACACACAGCAAATATAAAAGCACACAGCAACATGGTGCATGCACACATATGCACATGCACACTCATGCATGAACATGTGCACATATACACACACATGCACACAGCAACACAACAGTGCATACACGCACGTGCACACAGCAAATACGCATGCACACAGCAACACAGTGCATACACATGCATGCACACATGTGCACACATATACTATACACAGTAATATACACATTGCACAGTGTATACACATATGCATAACACCACACGCAGAACATGCAAGCACAATGATGTGTACTCACATGGAACACACACACACATGCACACAGGCACACACATGTCCTAAGCTGGCAATAATAAAGCTGCTAAACTCTGGGAGATACTGTTGCAACCTGTCCTTCCCTGTTAATGTTTTCCAGAGCAGTCTCAAACCAGAAAATTCACAGGGATGGAAATTTGCAAATCAAACTGCCTGAAAATAGCCTGCAAAATGGAAACAATAATGGATTGTGCTGTTATACTCTCCTGCTTATTTCCAACATCTTTTGCTCTTAACTTAGTTGAAGAGAAAAATACCAGCAATCAGGCCAAAGTTGAGATGATTTGAGTAAGAAAGGACACAGAGTAGTTAAGAAATGGCTACTGGGTGCCTGCGCTTCACGGCGCTCAGCATGAAGGCAGGAAGGAGGAGACACGTGCACCGAGTTCCCATTGGCGCAGAAGACTCTTCTTGTGACCCAGGAGGGGGAATGTAATTACTTGCACCTGGGGAGGCAGAATTAATTCCAAGACGGCCCCTAGATTCCTGGCCTGTGGTGCACACATCATATAAATCTTCCCTCCTTGAGTGTGGCCATAAAGTCTGAATGTGACAGGTCTGTTGCCCATGATCTGGTTATTTCACAGCAAACGTGAAGAGGTCTTGATGATGGAATTGAGGTACCTAATCAGTTAACTTTGTTAACTGGAGGGGAAATGATCCTGGGCGGGTCTGACTCAAGGAGGACCTGGACCTTCCTTCCTGACCACAGACACCCTCTCCTGCCAGCCTTGAAAAAATGAGCCTCCTCCTGTGAAGAGTCTACAGAGAAGGGATGCCTATAGGAGCTGAGGTCTTGGTGGCAGGAGGGCATAGGCTCGTGGCTGTGTAGGCTAAGTGGGGACCCAGGAAAGGCAAAGGAGAGGGCTGTACCTCCTCCAGCTAATGAGGGACCAGAGCACCACACACCCACTGATGCTCAGTGTTGTCAGTGCCCCACATCGCCAAGTGCGACCTACCACCTCCACCTCCAATCACTCGCAAAAGCTCTAGAAAGGCGACATATGAATTTCCAACTTTCCAGCTCCTTTGTTTTACATTTCAATTTGTCCAGATTCTGGCCCAGAAAAAAGACTGTTACTTTTATAGCCCCTCCCCCCCCGCCCCCCTGGCAAAAGCCCAGCAGCCAACACATCATAGTCCCTGCCCTTGGGGTGCAGCGCAGCCTCACATTTGGGGAGAGCAGCGGCCACAGCACCCAAGACAAGGATTTCCTCCTGGTCACATCCCCAGGGGCCACCCCTCAACATCTATGGATTACCTCAGTCACCAGAAAACAACAGAGTGTTTTTTAAAAGCTGATTTTATAAAAAAGGCCTGGACCAGACTTGTGAGTCACTCTTCTGGAGAGAAGTGGTTGCTCATAGCTTTTATCTGAATTACTGAATGCGGTTCACTCACAGCCAGGTGGGTTCCGGGCCCCTGACTCAGGGACCGCAGGAATGTTCAGCTGCCGGGGGTGGAGCTGGTGCCCAGTTAGGCTGATTCATTCATCTAAGTGACCTTCTTTCTGACAGTATGGAATTTGACAAGCCTCAAACCACCATCTATTTTAATTAAAAGAAATAAAAGATGGGATGAAATCCATATAGATTCTCACAGCCGGGACAAAAAGCTCATGCGCACACAGGGAACTCCCAAAATAAAGTTATCTGTCCTTGTTCAGAATTACATTTCTGAAGAATAAGGCATGAGGCAATGAAATACTTGTGTCATAGTGAAACACTCCCTAAAATGAATCTATGATGGGATCCCCCCACACTTCCATCTACATTGGCCTCTTGAGGGGTCCAGAGACCTGCAGAAACATGTTCAATCCTCCTGGCTTAGTTCAATCCTCCAGGGGCACAGATGAGAAGGCTACACTGTAGAGCAGGGGTGTTCCCTACCAAGGGCCCGCTGGGCAGGGCAGCTCAGGGATGGAAGTGAGTGAAGTGCCCTGGTATGAGAGGCACTAGGGAGTGGTGGGGAGTGGGGTGAAGTGGAGAAGAAGGCCTGCCTATAGGGCCAGCCACCACTCAGCCACCAAAGGGGGGTGCTCTGCAGGAACATAAACACAGTGCAGCACATCTCCCCATGTTTCATGAGAAGCTGGAAGTCAACATTTTTATATGAAGTTTTGTATTTTATTTATTGGCAACAAATGTGCACTTTTAAAGGTATGTTAGAGTCATGGTCACCCACTCCAACTCCGCACTGAACTTTCCACCACAGTGGACTTACTCTGCAAGGGAAATGAGGTATGTTTATCCCATGGTTTTAAGCACCCCCTAAAAAGGAACTTGCCCTGTGGAGAGAACTGGGGGGTGCGGAACATGGACCCATGGAAGACAGCACTTCAATTCTGGTTTGAGAATTGCAGGTCTGGGCCAGGCTCCAGAGCAAGTGCCATTCATAATGTTGACTCTGCACCATCAAAAATGTGAAACCGGGGATCCCTGGGTGGCGCAGCAGTTTGGCGCCTGCCTTTGGCCCAGGGCGCGATCCTGGAGACCCGGGATCGAATCCCACATCGGGCTTCCGGTGCATGGAGCCTGCTTCTCCCTCTGCCTGTGTCTCTGCCTCTCTCTCTCTCTCTCTCTCTCTCTCTCTCTCTGTGACTATCATAAATAAATAAATAAATAAATAAATGTGAAACTGTGACAGAAAATCATGTCTGTACTAAATTATACTCCCTGCCCGCACTTGGTTTAGCAAGATGGGCAAATTGTAAAAATGTTTTATGGAAACAAATCCATCAGAGATGGGTACAATGCACTTAGGGAATCTTTGCCTTTAAGATGCTGATGTGAGGGGCGCCTGGGTGGCTCAGTGGTTGAGCATCTGCCTTTGGCTCAGGGCGTGATCCTGGGGTCCTGGGATGGAGTCCTGCATTGGGATCCTCAGAGGGAGCCTGCTTCTCCTCTGCCTGTGTCTCTGCCTCTCTCTGTGTGTCTCTCATGAATAAATATCCAAAATCTTAAAAAAAAAAAAAAGTAAGAGATTACACAGATGTTTTTGTTTTGTTTTTTTTTCAAGATTTTACTTATTTATTCATGAGATAGAGAGGCAGAGACACAGGCAGAGGAAGAAGCAGGCTCCATGCAGGGAGCCTGATGTGGGACTCGTTCCCAGGACTCCAGGATCACACCCTGGGCCAAAGGCAGGCATTAAACCGCTGAGCCACCCAGGGATCCCCTGGTTACACAGATGTTTAAACGTGAATGGATTTTGCCTCTAATTACTGGAATTCCTAACTTCTACTCAAAAAACCCAACTCTGTTCAGTTTTCTTTTTAAAAAAAACCAATGCTTTGCAGAGTAAGAGTCCAAAATATTGTCATGGATTTTAAAGATGACAGTGATACATGTACAGATAAGTTATGAGGTCATCGGTAGTTCTGTAAGATGGACTGGCTTGCACGGGCTGGAAGAGATAATAGCTCTATTGACTTTTGCCGTTCAGATGCTATTTTTGGAAGCACACTGACTCAAAGAAGGTGACTGATCTCTGATCAGGGGACCCATGGGCCCCAGAGCGATAGTGGCTTCCTGCTGCAAGCTAGCAGACTGGGGAGTGGGGGCAGGTACAGAAGGAAGCAGGAGCACTGTATCCCAGCATCCCTTCTCAAGGCCCTAACTACATGTGCCAACACTGAGGAAATACTTAAAACTATATTGTTCCGGGCAGCCTTTCAGTAGCTAAAGGTAGAAGCTCGGCAGGATGGGCTAACCTGGCCCACAGCAGCGAGGGTGTATGACATGTCATTGCACCACGTGGGTAGGGAGGTGTGGGGTCGGTGCGTGCTCTCTGGGTCCACGTTTTGGCCCCCCTCTGTGTCTTTGGGCAGGGGACCCACTGGGAATCTGCTTCCTCAGCTATAAAAGTGGGATCCTATCAACTCCCACCTCACCAAGGTGGTGTGAAGGTTGGATGAGAAGGTCTGCGTGATGTGCTTAGAACAACGCCTGCATGTGTGTGATGCGTGAGAGTCCTCAATACAATCAGAATATTTATACTATGATATTAAGTGAGAACGAGCAAGATATCCAATTCTCTGAACCGCATACACACACTTGACTTTGTTTTAAAAACATATATAAAGCAAAAGGTCAAAATGTGTGCTGAAACCCAGGGACAAAAGTGGGAGCCACTCAGCATCACTTATCTCCAGAGGCAGGTGCATAGTAGGAACTCAGAAAACAGACCAGATGAATGTCTGTCTGCCTTGGTTGGTGACTGGTTCCACTGATTATTTTTTTTTCTACTGATTATTTTTTCAAGATTTTTCTTTCTATGCTTTGGAGCTAGAGCTGACAATTTTTTCTGCAGAGGGACAGATAAATATTTTAAGGTTTGCAGGCCACCTAAGGTTTGCTGTCACATATTTTTCTACTTTTTTAGTTTTTATTTTTTACAATCCTTTAAAAATCTAAAAACCATTCTAGACCCACGGGTCAGCTCAGGTTCATAGGTCTAGGTTGCTGACTCCCTATTTTCTAGTACTTTCCAAGCATGCACTGTGTTCATAGGAACCAAACATATAACAAATTAAGAAGGGAAAGAAAGAGCATGAGTGGTTTAGGGGCTGAATCACTGCACAGTGAACTCAGCACAGTTTCTGAAGTGCTGGCTCAGGGAGACTCCACATAGACCAGGATAGTCACAGATGGAGACCAGAGAGTGGGGTTTGCCGGCAGAACTCTGGTGGGGGAAGAGTGCCCCCCCCACCTCGAGAGACATAACCACATCCTAACCCAGAGCCTGCAAACGTGCCTCTTTTTAGAATGAGGATCCTTGTGGATGTAATTAAGTTAAAGATCTTATGAGATCACCCTGGATTATCTGGGTGGGCCCTAACTCTAAAGATAAGTGTCCTTATAAGAGACAAAAGAGATGATGGTCCTAGAATGGAGGATGGCCATGTGAAGACAAGAAGTCAAGACCAGAGTGATGCAGCCACAGGCCAAGGAATGCCTGAAGCCAGCAGGAGCCGGAAAAGACAAGAAAGGGCCCTCCCCTAGAGACTTTGGAAGGGGTATGCCCAGTTGACACTTTGATTTAGGACTTCTGGCCCCCAGAATTGTAAAAGAATAAAAATCTGTTGCTTTAAGCCACTAAATCTGTGGTCATTTGTTACAACAGCCACAGAAATGCATATGGGAGTCAAGAAGAACACTAGCCTCCCCCAACATGAGAGATGCATGTTAAGGTGAGGGGGACCAGATGCAAGGGAGTAGATGGGGCCGAGACAGCATGAATCTTGCCTCTTTTTGTCACTGCCCAGTATGCGTGCGGGCTGATGGCAGATGACCACCCGAGAGCCCCGAGCTGTCAGACCTGTGTGGTCAGTAATCTGGGGAATGGATGTTCCTGAACAAGTATTAAGCTCCCCAGGATGACAGATTTCCAGACCAGAAAATGTGGGCTCAAGCGAGGGGGACTGGACAAGCCAGCTCGCTCACAGAGGAAGACAGAAATCAGGCTTGATTTGAAATACTCAGGAAAACACTCTGGCGCAATTCCCTCAAGACAGAAACTGACACATCTCTTAGAAAACTGAGAATTGATCTCTGGTAAACAGAGGTCAGCTCTGGGAAGGCTGTGGGATCAGAACTTTCAGAGCTGAGCACTGTACGCTGAGCCTGGTGCAGCCCACATCCCACGGCTGCTTTTCTTGCACTACCTCTCCTAGCCAGCTGAGAGGGGGCCCCCTCAGCCTTGTGGGTCAGTCGGGCTAATCACAGCTTTCAGAAGAACTGGAATATACTGGACTGGGAGCCCAGGTTTGTTGGATGGGAGCTGGTGCTGGAGGGCTCCTCAATCTAGCACAGTGCAGCCCAGATGGATGGACACACACACACACACACACACACACACACACACACACATTGATATCACAACCTCCCTGAGCCAGGCTCTCTGTGGGTGCACTCTTCCATGAATGAAGCCTTTTCTACTCTTCCCATGATGTCCCACAGCACTGTGAACATATCTTTATTCTAAAATAGTTGAATGAGGTCACATCTTCTATATGTGAAGATCCTTGATTAAAAACTTCTTGAACCCAAGAACCATGTCTCATTTCCTCTGTGCTTCACTGCCTAGCCCAGTGACCTAGAGACAATAAGTGATAAATAAATGCTTTCTAAGTAAATTCTGGATGGATGGATGGATGGATGGATGGATGGATGGATGGATGGATGGACTGTAGATGGATGGACAAGTATATGGAAGGGTGGTATGTGGATAGATAGATGGGTGGATGTATGATGGACAGAAGAGTGGTGGGTAGGCAGATGGATGAGTGAATGGACAGAGGAGTGGTACATAGATGGATGATGGATGTATAGATGGACAGGTGGATGAAAGAGTGGTGGATGAGTGGATGGCTAGATGTGTGGGTGAAAGGACAGGTGGATGAATAGATAGATGGGTGGATGGAAGAGTGGTAGGTAGATGGATGGATAGATGTAGATGGAAGAGTGGTGGGTGAGTGGATGGCTAGGTAGATGGGTGAACGGGTGGGTGAATGGACAGGTAGATGGCTAGATAGGCAGGTGGGTGGAAGAGTGGTAGACGGATGGATAGATGTATAGATGGACAGATAATGGAAAGGTGGTGGGTGGGTAAATGGATGGACTGTAGATGGACAAGTAGATGGAAGAGTGTTGGTAGATGGATGGATGGATGGATGGATGGATGGATGGATGGATGGAGGGACAGGTGGATGGAAGGGTCGTCTGTGGGTAGATGGATAGATGGGTGGTGATGATGGGTGGAAGGATGGGCAGTTGGATAGATAAATGATGAATCCCTGAGAGAAACCAGAGAGGCAAGCCCTCCTTTTGAAGCTGCCTTACCCTCTCACTGACACGTTTCAGCAACTCTTCTGCTTCCTCCATTGCCGCCATCTCCCTCTGATACTGGCTTTCTGTCTTCTTTCTCATTTCTAGGTCACATTCAGCCGTCAAGGCCACCATCTTCCGATCATACTCCTCTTGTATTTCTTTCTCCAGCAAGAGAAACTGCTTTTTGAAAACAGCACTCATCTTCCTCTCTACCTGAGGGGAGAGGTGGCCAGAGCTGGACAGGTTCTTCAGCAGAAGGGCAATGATGTCTCTGCTGATTTGGGTTCGACAAGCCTCCAAGTCTGAGTCTGCCCGATTCAGGGTTGCAATCTCCAGCCTGGGAGACACAAAAGCCAAGAGTATTCCTCTACATGAAGTCACAGCAGAAACTGAAGGTCACTCAGAGATCTGTGGTTTTACATTATTTGTAGGTAAAGGCTTTCTTTTTCCCTCTTCCCTCCTCCTCTTCTTCCCTCCCTCCTGCTCCAGCCAGTTATTGACAACCAGCAACTAAATCAGAAGATTCTTCATCAGTCCATTTGCAGAGTGTCATGCTGGAAACTGTAAGGAATTTAACTAATATAAGGCCTGGTCTTTGTCAACAAGTAACAGTGATGAGGAGGAGGCCAAGGGAAAATGGATAGTTAGTATATTTGGAGGATTTTAAACTAAAATTTATTTTTACTTCTTTCTGATTAAAAAGTAACTTGTCGATATAACAACTAAACATAATATGGTATCCTGGATGGGATCCTGGAACACAAAAAGGACATTAGAAAAACCAGGAAAATCTGAATGAAGGATAGGGTTTGATTAATCATTATGTACCAACACTGGTTCACTGATTGTAATAAGTGCACCATCGTTATATAGCGTGAACAACAGGGGAAACTGAGTACAGGGCACATGAGACCTCTCCACACTAGCTTCTCAGTTTTTCTGTAAATCTGAAACTGTTCTAAAAATAAAATGTACTCAAGAAATATCAGTGAGATGCTTTATAGGGTACCAGGTTCCAGAACTTGATTGTGATGGTGGTTGCACCCCTATACATTTACAATAATGTATCAGACTATACTCTTCAGATGGGTGAATTTTACAGTATGCTAATTATACCTCTATATAGCTATAAAATGAGGTACAGAAAAAATTTATGTTCATGATTTTTTTTAAATCTAGAAAATTCACTGTAAGGCCAACATTTCAACAGAACCAATGAAGGCATTTGGTTGTATTTGCTTCCGGTTTGTTTCTCTATGCCTCCACTTTTCCACAGATGCACACCATTTACACAGATGCAAGGACAATTTTGTCCTTTCCTTTTCAATTAGCAGTGTGACAGGCATCTTCAGGGAGTGTTTAAAAACTGTAAAGGTCGGGCTCCTGGCTGGCTCAGTTAGTTAAGCATCTGCCTTCAGCTCAGGTCATGTTCTCAGGGTCATGAGATCAAGCCCCACGTTGGGCTCCCTGCTCAGCAGGGAGTCTGCTTCTCCCTCTCCCTCTGTCCCTCCCCTCTGCTTGTGTGCACGCATTCTTTCTCTCTCAAATAAATAAATAAATAATTTCCAAAAAACCCTGTAAAGGTTTCCTTTACAGTGGTTGCAAAATGGTTTGCCTTGTGATGTATCATGATTCATTTAAACCATTTTTCTAGTGTTGCATATTTGGGTTACTTGCAAAACTCAAAACCTAAAATAATTCTGCAGTATCTTTGTAAAGAGTTTCTGATATTCACAATGATATGCTCAGTACAATATCCACAAATGAAGTCACTGGATCAAATGTTAGCAACATTTCTAGGCCTTCTAGAACAGCCTGCCAAACTGCTTTCCAGGAAAACTCCCCCAGCAAAGCAGTAGGACCCTTATATCACCCCTCCCTCTGCAATGCTTAAAAATCTTTGATAATTTGATAGGAGAAAGTGGCATCTAATTGAAAAAATATATGGATATTAAGAAAGAATATACGGATATCAGCGGTTTAGTGCCGCCTTCGGCCCAGGGAGTGATCCTGAAGACCCGGAATTGAGCCCCACGTCGGGCTCCCTGCATGGAGCCTGCTTCTCCCTTTGCCTCTCTCTCTCTCTGTCTGTCTCTAATAAATAAATAAAATCTTTAAAAAAATAAAAAATAAAAGTAGAGAGAAAAAAAAAGTAAAGAGAAGTCTCAGACGTAGAGGTCAGTGATGCATCAATAGCATGTAACATCCAGCGCTCATTACATCACGTGCCCTCCTTAATGCCTATCACCCAGTTACCCCATCTCCCCACCCACCTACATGTTAATTGACTTTAAATAAAATTTTTAAAAAATGAGAGAATATGACTCCCAATGTACTTGGTACTCAACCTCAAAAATTGTCACTTGTTAGCAAACTTGTTTTACTCTCTTAATGTTTGCTTGAGCATTTTATGTATTTTTTAAAAGATTATTTATTTGTTTGAAAAAACAGAGAGTGAGTGAGCACAGGAGGAGGGCTAGAGGGAGAAGTAGATTCCCCACCGAGCAGGGAGCCCGACTCTGGGCTCGATTCCAGGACTCTGGGATCATGATCTAAGCCAAAGGAAGACACTTAACAGACTCAGTCACCCAGGCGCCCGGGCTTGAGCATTTTAAAAAGCAAATCCCATGTTTTTCATTTTACTTGTAAACTACTCAGTGTGCATCTTTAATTGTCAAGGATATATGCCTATATACGTATGTGCACATGCATATCTATGTCTGTATATGTCTATTTTATCTAACCTTGATGTCATTATCATATTTAAAATATTAACAATAATTCCAATAATTAATATTAGTCATCAGTCAATAGACTATTTCAAGTATGTCAAATGATTTTTACAATTGGAAGTTTCATTCAAGAACCAAATGAAATCCCCCATGTCAGTTAAGTTCACTTTATCCTGCTCCCCCTCCATTTTTCTTTTATGCCATTGATCTGCTGGGGAAGCCAGGTTATTTATACTGCAGAATGCCTCACATTCTGGATTTGGCAGATTCCTTCTATGGGGTGTCACTGCCCCTCTATCCTCTGTATTTCCTGTAAAGTACTAGTAAGATTGTGTCTTGATTAGAATCAGACTTAATTTGCTTTCCAAAATACCCCATAAGTGGTACCATGTGCTTCCTAAAAGGTCAGACAATGGGTCACTGCTAGGACAGATCAGTAGGCTCACGTGGTACCAACATGATCCCTGCATCAGTAAAATCTATCAACTCTCACCTAATGGTTTTAGCATCCATGTGTAACTATCACTTAGATTCATGATTTCATTAGGAGTTAGAAAATGTACATTTTCTATCACTTCCACATCCTTAAAGCTTAAAGAGATTCTTCAACAATCCAGTTACTTTGACATAAAGTCTGCAGTTGGAATGGATGTTTGACTCTATGCTAATTACCATTGGTTGCCATAGCAACTTCCAGTGATGATAAATGAGTGTGGGGCTATTATTTTGTTGTTATTTATTGCTTTGTTTTATTTTGTTTTGGTATGAGAGCAAAACGTTGATAAAACTTGCCAAATCCCTGAGAGTCTGAGCTCTGGATACCTGGAAAATGCATAAGGGGACAAACATCAAATATGTTACCAGGAAACATGGCTTAGGGGGAAAATGATACCTGATTGGTAGATCACAGCTGGATGGGAGGACCTGTAAACAAACCATGGATATCTGGGGTGCCTGGTGGCTCAGTCTGTTAAGTGTCTGCCTTCGGCTCAGGTCATGATCTCAGGGCCCTGGGATCGAGCCCTGCATCAGGCTCCCTGCATAGCATGGAGTCTGCTTCTCCCTCTCTCTCTCCCCCTCTCCTTGCTCATGCTCTCTCTCTCTCTCTCTCTCTCTCCTCTCTCCTCCAAATGAATCAAATCTTAAAAACAACAACAACAAAAACCATGGGGAAGTTCCTCGAATGAGGTGACTCTGGGAACTGGGCATGTCCCTTCTGGGGACCCTGGATGCTCTGCCTGTGAGTTGTTACAGAACAATCTGTCACCTGTGGGGTAGGAAGCTTTTAAGACAGGAAGCCTCCCACGCCTGCCTGATGGGGATTACATCTCCTTGCACCTGAGTTGTGTCACCTGGGGGAAAAACATGTGCAGTGTGACCTGGGGCAAGGACACCCTTATGGAAGAATGCCTGATGTCCTCACAGCAAACTGTGTTCCTGTCCTTCAGCCATGTGCATACACGGAGTCAAGTGGGGCTCATGGGAGTCTTCCAAGTCCAAGTGTTAAGCTGGACCTAGGAACATTCCCTGCCACTGCACAATATCACTATGAAATTACAGATTTTTATGTATTTGGTGGGTTTCAATCAAATTCAGTCATTATTCTTTTCAGTACCCAAACTTTTCCATCTTAGGTCAGATGAGCTTGTGTGTCCTTTAGACACAACCCAATTAGTCTACTTTTAAGTAACAGCTCATGCATTTTGTCTTTCATTTTCTCAGCAAGTACTTACTGAACACTGCGTGTGCAGAGCATCCTGGGTCACAAAGCAAGAAAGAAGCATAAGAGATGCTCTGGGCAGAGCGTGTTTGGTTAAAACTATCTAATGAACCATATGAGCCCATGTTCCATGGGCTTGGGGGGAAAAATGACTTCTCTGCTGAAACCGACAAAGTAGATTTCACATCTTTAATGATGCTTCTGGGGGCAGGCAAAACAATGGTCCCCTATGTCCACATCCTAATCCCCAGAACCTATGACTATGCTGAGTAACACAGCAAAGGAGAAACAAGGTTGCTGGTTAGCTGACCTTAACCTAACCACACAGTAATGAGTAACAAGGGTCTTTAAAAGTGGGAAGAGGGAGCAGAAGACACGTGGGATGGGAAGAAGTGAGGGAGGAAGCAGGGGTGAGAGGGATGGGATCATCAGCTTCTGAGAGGGAGGCAGAGCCAGGAGCCAGGTGTGGAGGGAGGCAGTCCCCAGGAGCTGGAAGAGACAAGGAAACGGACTGTCTCCTAGAGCTGACATCCTGATTTTTCTTGGTGAGGCCCGTCTTGGACTATGACCTCTACAACTGTAAGATGACGCATTTGGGTTATTTTAAGCCACCAAGTTTGTGGTTATGTGTGACTGCTGAATATGAGACTCATACACCTTGCCCTCCCACCTCCCTCCTTCATCCATTAATTGATTCATTGATTGACTTGCACAAGAAACTCTTGTGGCTGCCCGTTAGGAAAACTGCAAGTGCTTCACCAGGTGCACGGGGATTGGAATGAAAAGAGGGACATCTCCAGAGATCTCTGTTGTCAAACCACCTACTAGCTAAGGGCTCTGGGGAAAGGACTTAGGTCCCCAGCAGCATAAAGGGGAACCACCCTCACAGGGTAATGTTCATGGTTAAAAGAGATAAGAAATATAAAATGCACAGTGTAGACGAGCCTGGATGGCTTAGTTGGTTGAGCATCTGACTCTTGGTTTTGCCTCAGGCAGGTCGTGATCTCGGGGTCATGAGATTAAACTCTGTGCTGGGTTCCGTGTTGGTGCGAAGTCCGCTTGGGATTCTCTCTCTCCCTGTGCCCCTCCTTGCCATGCACGCTCTCGCTCTCTCTCAGATAAATAAATAAATGTTTAAAACACACAGTATAGTGTCTCAAATTTTATCTGTTCTAAGTCATCCCAGTTTCCCTGTTCTAGGCTATCCTCATCCTAGGAGACCGGCTGCAGACTAGAGTATCTTGCACGGCTTGCCCTTCCCAACTGCCTGGGAAGACAATCTCATAAGCACTTTCTGTTTAAACAGTTTTAATGTTAATCACCAGGGATAAACTGTCAGAAGCCACAACAATGAAAACTGCCAGGGCATCCCAAAGCCACAAAAGAAAGAAAAATGTCCCTTTAAACCAATTAAAATATCATGCAGTTAATGAGGCTAACTCTCATCTATTAATTTCCCAAATGACCACAGGAGAGGAAAATAAGTGTTAGGAATTCATTGTCAACCCACACGTCGGGGTCCGTGGCTATGGCAGTAACTCCCACCATCTCCTATGGCATTTTAAATTGTTTATAGTGAAATGCACGTATTTTCCACCTGCACCCCCCCGCCCCCCAAGGCTCTAATGGCTTCATGAGACAGACAAGGCCACTGTGAGTCACACACACTGGGCTGAGACTCTTACTGCAAGTTGGCAGAGTTGGCAGGATTCAAACACTGCTTTCCTAGGGGCTATCCACTTTTTTTCAGGTCACAGGAATGTCCTCTTGTCACCACACTGTGAGATGAGTGTATTTTCTCAGGCCAGTTCTGTGGCACAGACGTCCCCATGCCAACCATATGCCTCTTGTAAATCAGGGCCTTCACACAGGAGTGCAGAACAATGTCCAGCACATAGGAAGCATTTAATAAACAGAAGCCATTCAAGTTTAGTAACAGACTTGCTTATGATAACACATTTCTAAAAGAAAGTGCACAGGGATCCTGGTGGCTCAGTGGTTGAGCGTCTGCCTTTGGCTCAGGTTGTGATCCCAGAGTCCCAAGATCCAGTGCTGCATGGGGCTCCACGCAGGGAGCCCCCTCTGCCTATGTCTCTACCTCTCTCTATATATCCCTCATGAATAAATAAATAAAATCTTTAAAAATAAATAAAAGAAACTGCACAGCTTAAATTACCCCAGATCTGATTTGTACTTTGATTAGCTACTGATGATAAAGAAGAAGGAATGACATTAGTGTCATTTTCCTTATTTATTTCATGTAAAAACTAATCGGGTTCTCATCAGATGGCAAGTAAGGTATCAGAACAAAATTAGGAGAGGGTTTGACACACAAGGCAGAAAATGTTCCCTTGAATGTGAAAAAAACTTCATTAGCATGGAGAATAATTAATTCAGAAGGAATAAGAAGTCTCCCCATCCATTTTTCACAACAGAAGTCTGGCATCTTCCAATTAGCTGGGGTAAGCATAACAGTCCCACAAAAAACAATCAGTAGTAGGGAAACTGAGATTTTCCTCCGAGGAGCCACTGTCCACGGACTGCTGGGGGATTCCATGCCAGGACTGTAAATCATACTTGTACGTGGATTTCAGGGCCTAAGCAATGCAAATTTAGTGGGGAAGATACTTTCTGAATATCTTCACCATCAAAACTGTAGTGAGAGCTTAGATCAGAGTGAAAGTAGTCACCGTCTGTGAATGAGACATTAGTATAAGTTATGCTAAACCATACACTTCTAGTTTGGTATAAACTCAAACACACTGTATGATACAAGAGGCCTGCAAGTGGTCTCCAACCTTCCTCTATGACATTCTTCCTCCTATAGATCCCTTTGTTCAGAAGTTGGTGGGAACTGCCCTCTCCTGGCCTCATGCTGAGGGCGGGGTGGTGGACAACTGAGGCCACCAGCTCCTCATCATTGCCTGCTCCCCGCCCACTTGATGGCCATCCATCAAGTGCAGATGACACATACACTAGTCATCTGCAAAAGACAGAAGAAGTGAGCATCCTTTTGCTCACTTCTAATCTTCCTGGAACGTTCCTCCCAGCTCCCCTTCAGGCACAGAAGGTGTTTCATCATGTCTGAAAGCCCAATGAACTTGGGAGACACAGCAAAGCAGCTCCCAATCTCATCACCCCCCTTCACAGCTGGGTGACTCAGGTGAGTTACCTGACATCTCTGAGCCTACTTTCCAGGTTGGTTAATGAGTCATCCGTGTCCAATGAAAGTCATTAAGAAGATTAATAGCAGTGCCTCTTTTATACAAACTTTGTTTCAATAGCTTTACAAATATCAACCCAGGTAATCCTCACGACAATCTTGTTAGATAGGTGATTAACCTTTTTTATTTTTACAGGTGAAGAAACTGAGGCACAGAAAATTTAGAATACCTTGTTGAAAGCAGCACAGCTATTAAGTGGCAGAGTAGGGATTGGAAGCCATGGCATGTGGCTCCAGAGTCTTCCCTCTACCCTCTGTTTACTGCCTTAGGCACACCAACATGCTCAAAGCACCTAGCTAGTGCCCAGCGCTAAAGAGATGTTAGAAAATGCTATTTCACATTGCTGTTGCTGTGGATACATCTGTAATGGTCTTCCTTGATATCATTCTTTACGGCAGAGAAAAGAAGATGTGAAGGACACATAACATAGAAATGGGTGAATGGATGGATGATGGGTGGATGGATGAGAGAGTAGGTGGATGGAAGGACATATGTATGGATGAATGGATGGATGGGTAGATAGGTGGATGGGTGGGTGGATGGATGGATATGCAGGTAGACGAAGGGTGTGTGTGTGTATAAATAAAAGGATGGATGGCTGGACAGATGGATGGATCAATGGATGAGTGGACAGATGGTTAGATAGACCGATAACTCTTGAAACTCTTATTTGGAAAGGTAGATTTTGTTCTACCTGAAGAGGAACTGAAAGAAACTGTAGGGTGAAACATTTAAAGATGAAATAAACCCTGGATGTCAGCTAAGTCATCTTTCCAACCAATGCTCAGATCTCCTCAACAGCTTCCCACCAGAGTCCCCCAGCTTTTGCTTTGCATATACACACAGTGATGGGGACCTAACCACTTCTCCAGGCAGGCTTCCATCATCAGAGAGCTCGGACAGAAAGATCTTCCTCTTACTCACCTGATATCTGCTTCCTTACGGCCCCCATCATTGTCCTAGTGCCTCTGTCTTCTTCATGACCACCTCACAGAATTCTGGGAATTGTGATCACATGCACACAAAATATCTCCAATCCAGCCTTACCACCTTGGGCAGAGGACCCAGAGCCTTTCAGGCTGTGGTGAGGATTAGGGTTTTACCAAGATCATGCCAGCAAGGGGTTTCCAGCAAATGTCCTAGTCAGGGTCACACTGGATTAGGGCCCGCCTGAATGACCTCACCTCAGCTTGATCACATCTGCAAAGATGCTACTTCCAAATAAGGCCATATTCACTGGTAACTGGAGCTTAGAACTCCAATGTATCTTTTTGGAAGGACACAATTTAACTCATAACAACCTTCAAGGGATGGCGGTCCCTCATGATTAAGGGGATATCCAAGTAGAAACGGACTAGCCACCTATAAGGTGTGCTAGAGAGAATATTTCTGCTCTGACCAATAATTTAGACCAAATGACCTCCAGGATTCTTTTTAGCATCAAGCCTTTGATGTTGTCACTCTTCTCCCAGGGAGGAAGGGACCATCCTCATAGCACCTTCCAGAGCATCCTGCTCCAATGCCACCTTGTCGGGAAAGCTGCTCCCAACATACTGACTTAACACAGAATTCCCTGCTCCCTACTTGGTTATAATCCATCACCTCCTTATATTTCATATTTATTTATTTTATGTCCCCCAACCATGGACAGCGTGTAAACACAAAGACTCTACTATGGTCCCTGCTATATCTAGAGAGAGCCTAGCAAAAGGAATTGCTCCTCAAATGTCTCCTGGATGGATAAAACTGAAATCCTAAATTCACAGGGCCACATCTATCTGGGAGCCTGACTCCCTCCCGATTCCTCTAGCCCCTCTGCCTCCCCGAGCCTACGCCTTCCTGGTGAAGTTTCTTATTTCCCATTTAAGAGCCAGAGTCCGCCCCTCACCCTGTGCAGGGCCCCATCCCATGCCACCTGTACCCCATACCATCTTGCCAGGACTGTCTGAGTCTGTCTTCTCTGTGAACTGTGAGTTTCTGGAGGGTATGGAGCACTCCTGACCCATCTCAGCATCCACGGTGCCCAGAAAATGGCTCTGAGTGAGAAAGTGCTCAGGAAACTGGTTCCATGAGGGAGTAAGTGAGCAAAAGCAGGATCGAGGGCTGTGAAGGGCTAACCTGTCAGCTGGTCTTCTAAACTGCATACTGTGATCACTGCTAATCCAGAATCTTCGGTGACAACCCATCTCCTAGACAGCTGACATCCCCCAGCACCGAAATACTCATGACATTTAGGAATCTCAGGCCAATGCCCCCCTCCAACACCCCCCTGCACAGACCACAGCGATCAGGAGGGAATATCCTCCCTAAGAGATCTGTGTACATGAGTGTCAACTGAGTGTTTTGGGTATTTTCATGTTTGTGAAAAAATAGACAAAAATAGCAAAAACAACAAAGCAAAGATTTTCAAAGTCAAGTCTGAATTAAATCCCTGGGTAAGCAGCACGACACCAAATCAATGAATGCTTGGAAAGAAAGGCACTTTGTAATTCCCACTGAAATTGAACTGGCAAGGGGGCAGGACGTAATTCTGGTGTCAGTGTTGACCTTCTCAAAGGCCAATGGACCCCAATCCAAATCCAAGCTTGAAGCCCACGCCCCAGTCCAGTCTCCACAACCTGTCCAGCCTCCCTCTCCATCCAAACGTCCCCAGCATGCCACCCAGCCACAGGTCAACAACCTGGGATAATCTGATGGCCCGGCGTTTCTGAAGCTCATGCCCCTGCCTGAGTCACTGCTGTGTCCCCAGGTAGTCTCCCTAGTGACTGACCACACACCAAACCTCCAGCCCACAAGCCTCTCTTCACAAGAAGGGCTCTACACGAGGTTGTCAGAGCCCCAGGATCACCTTCATGATGCCCAGCATGGTGTGTAATCATGTATTTTCCCATGTGATTCTCTCATGAAGGCCTGTCCCCCTACCCCACACTACACTATGAGCTCCAGGGGGCCAGGACCCTGCCTGTTGGACTCACAGTAGCATTTCCAGCCTCCCCACTCCACACCCCATGGACTGAACAAGTGCATGACATGCTCGGGTAGAGCAAGGAATTAGACGCTGGGAGTCACTGAGTCACTGTAGCCCATTTCTGCAATATCTCTGAGGCTGAGTCACAGAAAGAAGCCACGGAGTCCAATATGCAGAACAGAGCCAAGAACTAAAGGGTCTGGAAACAGGTGAATCACTTACTGCGAGCCTGGCCAGAGTGCTTATTCTCAGCCCTGGGCAGACACGAGCTCGTTAAACCCTCACCTCCTGCGGGGCACATATCATCACCACCCTGTGTTCAGATGAGGCCCTGGAGGTAACAGACTGTGCTCAAGGTCATCTGATGATTAAATGACAGATCAGGAGTGGAGGGCTAGTACTGCCACTCACGTGGTCCAGCCTAGCCCAGGCCACTAGCTCTGTGTACCAGACATGGGATGCAAACACCTCTTCCATGGGCCAAAGATGGCCAACCTCATACGTTAGAAGGGATTAGAGCTACAGGAAAGTGCCTTGATTTCCTATCAGACTGGCATGGGCAGAATGATCCTGGGGTGGCTGTGACTAGGGTATGTGACAAAGGGATTCTCCTATGCTGGATGGTAAACTGGCCTGCCCTCGATGGAGCCAATCCGACAGCATCTATGAAAAGTATACAATAAGGCAATTCCACTTCAAAGAATTCAAGCTGCAGTTAACTTTGCATGCATGCACAGAGCCCTTGGTTAACTGCCCTATGACCACTGGGGGCTGTGGAGCATGGGGTGACCACGTGGGCTCTGCACTCAGACCACCTGGGCTCACATCTTCCTACTTGCCGTGGGCCTCTGGGCAAGTGACTCACACTCCAAGCTTTAGTCTCCTCATCTGTAAACAGTCCTTAGAATAGAGGCCGCTCTGAGGAGTAGACAGGTTAATGCACATAAAACAGTTAGAAGTGTACTAGCTGATAAGATCCAACAGTACGGGAAAAGGATTATTCACCACAACCAGGTGGGATTTATCCCTGGGCTGCAGGGGTGCTTCAACCTCCACAAATTAATCACATGATAGATCACAATAATAAAAGAAAAGACAAGAGCCATAGGATCCTTTTGATAGGTGCAGAAAAAGCATTTGATAGAATACAGCATCCTTTATCAATTAAAACTCTCCACAGTGTAGGGATAAAAGGAACATACCTCAATATCGTAAAAGTTATATTCAAAAGACCCACAGTGAATATCCTCAATGGGGAAAAACTGAGAGCTTTCCCCTAAGGTCAGGAACATGACAGGGATGTCCACTCTCACCAGTGTTGTTCAACATAGTACTGGAAGTCCTAGCCTCAGCAATCAGACAACAAAAAGAAAGAAAAAGCATTCAAATCAGCAAACACGTCAAACTTTCACTCTTCTCAGACAAGAAATACTCTGTAGAAAACACAGATTCTACCAAAAAATTGCTAGAACTCATATAGGAATTCAGCAAAGTCACAGGATACAAAAACAATGCACAGAAGTCAGTTGCATTTCTATACAGTGATAATGAGATAGAATAAGGAGAAATCAAGGAATCAATCCCATTTACAATTGCACCAAAACTCCATAAGAAACCTAGGAATAAACCTAACCAAGGAGGTAAAAGATCAGTACTCTGAAAACTATCGAACACTTATGAAAGAAACTGAGGAAGACACAAAGAAATGAAAAAACATCCCATGCTCATGGATTAGAAGAACAAGTATTGTGAAAATGTCTATGCTATCCAAAGCAATCTACACATTCAATGCAGTCCCTATCAAAATATCATCAGCATTTTTGAGAAGTGGAACAGTTTTAAATTTGTATGGAACCAAAGACCCCAAACAGCCAGAAGAATGTTGAAAAAGAAAACCAAAGCTGGAGGCATCACAATTCCAGACTTCAAACTGTATTACAAAGCTGTGATAATCAAGACAGTATGGTACTGGCACAAAAACAGACACATAGATCAATGGGACAAAACAGAGAACTCAGAAATGGACCCTCAACTCTATGGTCAACTAATTTTCGACAAAGCAGGAAAGAATATCCAATGGAAAAACGGCAGTCTCTTCAACAAATGACGTTGGGAAAATTGGACAGCCACATGCAGAAGAATGAAACTGGACCACTTTCTTAGACCATACACAAAGATAAATTAAAAATGGATGAAAGACCTAAATGTGAGACAGGGATCCATCAAAATCCTAGAGGAGAACACAGGCAGCAACCTCTGTGACGTTGGCCACCATAACTTCTTGCTAGACACATCTTCAAAGGCAAGGGAAACATAGGCAAAAATGAACTATTAGGACTTCACCCAGATAAAAAGCTTTTGCACAGCAAAGCAAATAGTCAATAAAACTAAAAGAAAACCTACAGAAGGGAGAAGATATTTGCAAGTGACCTATCAGAAGGGGGTAGTATCCAAAAAGGCTAGTATCCAAAATCCATAAAGACTTTACCAACTCAACATCCAAAAAACAAAGAATCCAGTCAAGAAATGAGCAGGAGATGTGAAAAGACATTTCTCCAAAGAAGACGTACAAATGTCTAAAAGACATAAAGAAATGCTCAATATTACTGGGCATCAGGGGTATACAAATCAAAACCACAATAAGGTATCACCTCACATCAGTCAGAATGGCTAAAATAAACAACTAAGAAACAAGAGATGTTGGCAAGGATGCAAAGAAAGGAGAACTCTCTTACACTGTTGGTGGGAATACAAAGTGGTGCAGCCCCTCTGAAAAACAGTATGGAGGTTCCTCAAAAAGTTAATATAGAGCTACCCTATGATCCAGCAGTTGCACTTCCAGGTATTTATTCGAAGGTTACAAACATAGTGATTTGAAGAGGCACCTGCACCCCAGTCTTGATAGCACAATAGCCAAACTGTGGAAAGAGCCCAGATGTTCATCGGCAGATGAATGGATAAAGGAGACGTGGTGTATACATGCAATGGAATATTACTCAGCCATCAAAAAGAACGACATCTTGCCATTTGCAATGATGTGGATGGAACTAGAGTGTTTTATGCTAAGTGAAATAAGCCAGTCAGCAAAGACTGATTGATTTCACTATAAGTGGAATTTAAGAAACAAAACATGAACATAGGGGAAGGGAAGGAAAAATAAAGATGAAATCAGAGAGGGAGACAAACCAGAAGAGATGCTAAATTCTAGGAAACAAACTGAGGGTTGCTGGCGGGGAGGTGAGTGGGGGGATAGGGTAACTGGGTGATGGGCATTAAGGAGGGCACGTGATGGGATGGGATGAGTCCTGAGTGTTCTATGCAACTGATGAATCACTGAACTCTACCTCTGAAACTAATAATACACTATATGTTAACTAAATTGGATTTAATGGCACTTGGGTGGCTCAGTGGTTAGCATCTGCCTTTGGCTCAGGTCGTGATCCTGCATCTTGGGATTGAATCCTGCATTGAGGCTCCCCACAGGGAGCCTGCTATGTCTCTGCCTCTCTCTGTGTCTCTCATGCATAAATAAATAAAATATTTAAAAATAAACAGTTTAAATAAATAATAAATAAAACAATTAGAGCTGCCTCTCACTTATATTGAACTCTCAGTAAATTCAGTAATCATTACTATTATTAGGATATTATGCAGCCACTTAAAGTTAAGAACAGGCTGTTCTATTGTTATAGATGTTGAACAATCTCCAAGACTGCTGAAAAGTGGGGAAAAAGAAGCAAAACAATGTGTAACGTATGCTATTATTTTATGTTTTAGAACAGGAGGATATGTGTATATGCATATGTCCATAAACGATCTCCAAAGATACATGGCATGAGGAATGGATGCCTTCAGGTGCAGGCATGAGAAGACAATTTGATTTTCACAGTACAGCCTTTTATGCCACTCTAATTCTTTGCGACATTCACTATTTAGTATTCAAAAAATTGGCTAAGAGACAGAAAACAAAACACAACAAAATGTGGGCATTAATCAGAGTCGGGGACTATGCGTGTGCTCTTCCCTGGGACACAGGGAGTTTCTTGGTTGCTTTTGACAACCTGTCTCCAGGCCTATCTGTGGCTGGTGCTAGACCTACTATGTATAATAGCAGAGTCAGGGTAGTGGTCCAGGGCAGGACCCCAAAAGTCTGCTAGAAGCACTGCCATCCCCAGAAAAGCTGGCTCTAGTCCTGCCTGCATGCATGGACTTCCTGTTTGTGACTCCTTTCCATGTGGTTGGACTGGCTAATCAAACTGGCCAGTGCTGGCAAGGGCCCATGCATATCTCCCTCTCCTCAGGGCCCCTTCTGGTGGAGGAGCTCTCTGAGGGAATTGATGGGGTCCAGGGGTTGGCACTCGGCACAAGCAGCCACAGCACCTGGTGACTGGGAGCAGGAAGTCTCTGAAATTGGCTTTATTGAGCAGGAATGCAGAGTCTCACTGTGGGGCTCATTATGCCGCACAGAGAGCCACATCCTCCGACCTAGCTTTTCGATGTAATGAAAGTGATGGGCGATTTATTTTTTTGGCCAGGTTGGAGAACATGCCTGATATAGGTCTTATTTCCCAACTGGCTCAGGATTCAATGTTTAAAGGAGATAAGGAGCTCTTTATCGACCCCCTCAGATACTCCAACAGTTGAGGGGATTCCTTTCATCTCCAAGAAACCCCCAAGAGGATGCATGAACCTCATGGCCTGGATGGGGTGGTGTGGATTAGGAGAGATGCTAAGTCAGGGATAATATCACATCATACCCTGCAAAGGTTCACCGGATCAGGTGTAAACCACTTGCACCCGGCAGAGGTGCTTTCATGATTATTCCAGCTTGCACAGTCTCACTGTGCTGTATTTATTCACGTGTGAGTTCTTTCCCTCATAGACGGTGGGCATCTTGGGGGTGCTTGCTTTTCTTGGCTTCCTCTCCAGCACCTCACCTAGCAGAGTGCCAGGCGCTCAGCAGGAACTCAGAAAACACCTGCTGGAAGAAGGAAAGCGTCTCCTCCAAGAAACCCTCACCTTGCTGGGAAGAGGACAGCGAGGGTTGCCATGGAAACCAGATGGAGCATGACTGCTGCGCTGCTCTACCGCAGCTCCTGTTTGGTCCTCCATAAAAATCCCACTCTGGCTTGTCAGCCGCTGGCAAGCACCCAGCACCTCAGGGGAATGGGGCAGCAGGGCACAGGTGTGCGGGCGGGGCTTCGCCTCAGCTGGCCTGGGGTGCTTGCCAGTCGAGCGAGGCTCTAGGTAAATGAACCCTGACATCATCCTTCTGGAAGTCCAGGACTGGTCTAGACATGGGTCACCTGTACAGTGGGTTGGGGTGAGAGGGAGTCATGGGGGCTAGGAGTCCCCTCTTTTGGACACTAAGGCCTTTTCCAGACACCTTTCCATGTGTCCAGGTTTCTGAAACCTCTGCACTTTTTGAGGACATCAGGAGGCCCTATCAGGCTCCCAAGCCCCATACACATGGGGTCCCCTTGCCAAGAATGCCCCCATTCCTTTCCCATCGGTGTCCTAAAGACCTCCCAATACCCAGTGCAAATTTCACCCACAGATTCACTCACAAGGCATTGCTAACACTTAGCTAGTGCTGCTGGACTCGGTCCAAACAAGGGCTTGGGAGTCTAATGTGGGCAACACACACATGGAGCATTACAAAACCACTCAGTGAGGGACCTGACGGAGGCCCAAGGGCAGAGAGCTTACCCGAGTCTGGTTTGTGTCTTTACTGTGTAAATGCCCAGTGCTTGGCATCTACGAAATGCTTTGGTGCTTGATCCAACAGGAAGCAAAAGAAGCAGGCAGCGGGGCACGTGCATGAGAGGGCAGGGGAGGGGGTTGTTTAGAATCTGAGTACATTATCATCAGCTTCCTAAAACCCACATCCACCCCCATGAGAACTTCAGTAGAATATCTGGCAATATGTCATGAGTGCAATTATTCGAGGCCCTACTATGTGCAAGGAGCCCCATGGAGAGATGAGGGACTATGGAACTAGTCACAGAAAGAGCTGCCCCACCTGGACTATGCGCCCTCTCCCTCCCGATGAGCCTCCTCTTACAATCCAAGACGGATCTCCATCCATGGGCTTGGACAGCGAGGAAGCACCAGAGGGTCTTGCTCAGAAGACCCAGCTTTGAGCTCTGCACCAACCACTTCTGAATGGAGAGAAGTGACCATTTCTAATGGCCCTGGTCTGAAAACAACCCTCAGGAATGTTCCAGAAACAACTGTATGACTTACCCAGTCCACAGACCCCCTCAAATCTCTCCTTCTCTCTCATTCTTTTGAGATTTTTCTTTTTTTTTTTTTTTAATGCTTTTTAAAAAAGACTGTGTTTTTTTGAGAGAGAAAGAGATAGGACAGCACAAGCAGGGAAGAGATGGAGAAGGAGACTCCCCCCTAAGCAGGGAGCCTGACATGAGGCTCGATCCCAGGACCCTGGGATCATGACTTGAGCCAAAGGCAGACACTAAACCGACTGAGCCACCCAGGTGCCCCATCTTTTCAGATTTTTCTGATCATTTCCTTAAATAATGGCCACCCAGGTATACCAGGTCCAAATCCCTGGAATCTGGAAATGTGGTCTTATAAAAACAAAGGACCTTTGGAAGTGTAATTAAGTGAAAGATCATGAGGTGTGGAGATCACCTTGGCTTATCTGTGGGCCCTAAACCCGATCACAAATGTCTCCCTAAGGCAGAGGCAGAGGAGACTGGATACGTACTGATGGGGAGGAGTCCACCTAGAGGTGGAGACCGGAGGGACATGGCCACAAGTTGAGGACTGCTGCTAGCAGCCCCAGAAGCTGGAAGAAGAGGGAAGGACTCCACCCTGGAGTGTCTGAAGGGAGGCGGCCCTGCCAACAGCTTGTCTTTAGCCCAGTGAAACCAACTCTGGGCCTCTGGCCTCCAGCCCCATGAGAGAATAACTCTGTTCCTTGGGGCTCCCAAGTGTGTAGTGAGTTATTAGAGCGGCCACAGGAAATACTCCTCCAGCTCACCTACAATGCAGCGTGCGGCCAGCTTCTGTCCTAGCACCCTATGAGGCAGCCACAGTTATCCGTACGTGATAGATATGGCACCTAGAGTCACCTGCTAGTAAGTGGCACTGCTGGGACCCAATCCAGGTAGTCGTGTGTCTCAACCCTATCTCTTAACCCCTGGGCTCTACCACTTGACCTCCAGCAGCCTCTACCTCCCACCAGAGCACCTGCAGAAACGAGTCCTGCATCCAGGCCGCCGGACCTCCAGCCTTGTGTGGGCACTCTCCCTACCTGCTAATTCTTTGGGGTTCTGCTAGAAGCCACCTCCCCCACTCTGGCAGGACTATCCCATACCTTCCTACAGTCCTCCTCTCTTCTTCCCCATGTCATCACCTCGCACTTCATTGGGAAGCATCATATAGGGACGTGCCATGTTCACACCTCCCATCATGCACCTGCAGGCATCTCTGCATGCTCTGGACTTCCCTTCCCAGGACGATGGCCCCGGCCTCTCTCTGGTGCTGACACCAGAGCTCTGGCTTCCAGCCTCTCAGTACCATTTCCTGCAATTGTCCCTGAGCCTCCCCTGTCTGTGGAGGACCATCCCCAGCAGAGCATTCAGAGCCTCTGGCATCACCGTAACTGTCCTTCTCGTGACCCCGGGTTCTCTTTACTCTGATGCTTCCCTGCACAGCAGGCTGGCCGCCCCTTCTTCTAGGACTCCTTTTCTCTCCTGCTCTCACTCCCCTGGTTTCCTGTCACTTTGCTGAGGGTGTAAAGGCTATGGTTCCTGAGGCGCCTTCCCATTCCCCTCCACACCCCTCTCCACTTTCTGGGGTTTTCCCCCTCCTTCCCTGTCCTGCCACCTGTAGTCCCCACTCCTACCCCGCCTGCATCTGAACAGACCTTCGGGCTCCTCCTGACACATCCATCTGGTGTCTGTAGGTATCTCCAACTCGCCCAGCTCAGAAAGGCCTCTAGATCTTTTCCTCAAAACTCAGTCTCCCTCTTTCCTCATCTTAGGAAGCAGCAGCACCTTCCCCCTGGGTGCCGACAGCTCTTCTCCCACAGACCCCACTCCCAAGCCATCAGTGGGTGCTGCTGCTCCTCCTCCCTCATCCATTCCTTGATTCTGCGGACCTCTGTGAGCCTGTGGGAGGGACATCACACAGACCTACCCCCTGGAGGTCCTCCTGGGACATCAGCCCTGAGTGAGAGGCCAGGTGCAGCCCAGCCAAGGGACTAGTGGCTGCCAACCGAGTGTTGCTCTGCGAGGGTGTCCCACCACAGCCCAACCCCCTGGGGCCAACTCTGGGCAGCCTATGAGGCCACGTCAAACCTGAACCTACAGCGCTAACTTCTGGTTGGAGTAACCCTGCCCCTTCTCACCATCTTTCCTGTCCAATTAACCAGAGAGACCCCAATCTACCTGCTGGTGACTCTCCATCAAGCTTGCCACTGTTGTATGGCCCCACCTCCACAAGCACCTACTGTGTGCCAGGCAGTGCTTGAAGCACTCAGAATAAATCAGCACACAAGACAGAAAGTCCCCACCTTTGTGAACTTCCTGCCTAGCTGGGAAGACAGAGTCCAACATTAAAGACAAGACAAGACACCTAAGGTGGCTTCTGACAGCCTTGAGTGACAGGAAGAAAGTCAAGGGCAGGATGAATAATGGAAGCTGCTCCAGGTCATGCTCACACTGGCTCTGCGTGACCCTCCAGCCCACTTCCGTGTGCTACTGCCACGCTGGCCTCATCCCCTTCTAGACCCTAAGTGCCCACGTATGTCCCTCCCTGAGCTCCATCCATGCAGCCCCCACGGGGTGCTCACCACTCAAGTCTCAGCTCTCCTGAGCCTCCCCTAGAGGGCCTCCCGGTACCCCCAGGGGAAAGTGAGCCCCTGCTATTCTGCAACAGAGCATTTTGCTGCTTTATAGCCCCTCCACACCATGGAACTGCAGGGTTATCCACACAGGCCTTCATATTCCGCTTGTGTGCATCCCACGAGGACCACCACCCGGACGATTTGCCAGTGTCGAGCCAGGGCCTCCTGTGTTTTAAAAATGATTGCACACAGGAGCAAATTACCCAGAAAGAACAAACAAACTACCAGAATTTGGGGTGAGCTGCTCCATTACGCTGAGTTCCGGAAATGAGAAACAAAATCACATCTCAACAGCGTTAATATAGAATAAAAATGGTGCAGTTGTAAAAAAATCCTACTACATGGTGGGTGCAGGAAACCACTCCAGGCATGGATCTAAAAGCCTCAATTCAACCAATACTCACCGAATGCCTACTCTGTTCTCCTAGAAACCACAATTTAGAGACAGTCTAGAACAGGATGCTGGCAACATCAAAAGATAGCAATGTGTTGGGGATCCCTGGGTGGCTCAGCAGTTAGCGTCTGCCTTCGGCCCAGGGTGTGATCCTGGAGTCCCGGGATCGAGTCCCACGTCAGGCTCCCAGTGAAGAGCCTGCTTCTCCCTCTGCCTGTGTCTCTGCCTCTCTCTTTCTGTGTCTCATGAATAAATAAAATCTTAAAAAAAAAAAAAAAAAGATAGCTATGAGCTTCCTTTAAATAACAGGAAATAAACACTGGCCTAGACTTAACTTTCTTCTTTCCCTTTGTGTTTCTGGAAAATTCTAAGTGCCAACTTTTTTAAAAGCTGTTTTGTCAATAGAACAGTGGATCTGAAAGGATATGGGCCTGGGGGCAAACCCATCACCGGTCACTTGTGTGACCTTAGGCAAAACCAATCAAACTTTTTAAACATCAGCTTCCCTTCCAGAGCCATTGTGAGAATTACCTAAGGTCACAGGCAAGAGGTGCCTGGCGGTGATCTGGGCCAGAACAATGCTAGAGCTAAGACACTGTGGGGCTCTCTGTGCTTCTAGAAACTTCCAGGAGCAGACAGAGGTACCCAGTTCTCCCAGTTCCTCCTCCCTCTGTCCAGAGCTAAGCTGCCTCCATTATGACAACTGTCTAAGAGCCTGACACAAATCCAAGGAAACCCCTCTCCCTCAGATACTCTCGGTGAGACAGCCCATGAAGAAATGATGTAAAAGATAAACCACCACGCAAACCAGGGAGATGCTCTTTATCAAAGGTAAATCAGCAAAAGAGACCAAGGTCAGGGCTCTGATGGGTCTGAGAAACGAGGCAGCAATCAAGTCACATAATGACATATTTAGAAGCCCAGCTAAACTTTAAACTTCACATAAGAATTATAAATGGGATAAATTATTTGTTAGAGGGAAAAAAAGCTTTTTTTTTTTTTTTTTTTTTGGTGGAGAGACAATCACAGACTTCCATGCATACTAAGCCCCTGACATTCTGAGTGACATTTTCTTTCTGGAAGCTCCAAAGCCCAACTTTAAGTCAAGATGGAAAGATTAAAAGTAACTGACAATGCTATGATTGAAAAAAAAAACAAACAAACAAACACCAGGTCCCTAAAACGAGCATTCAACCACGGAGTCTGAAACACAGCGAATGTTCAATAAATAATGAATGTTGGGATGGGGATGGTGGGGGAGGGGGCGGGGGAAGAGAGGGGGAAGGGAGGAGACCAGGACAAATGCAGCTCTCCAGCTGAGCACTCTCAGGTCATGCTCCACAATCAATGTTAAACACTCCAGGCAAAACAAGAGGGGCTCCCAAGGAGAAATAAATATAAAAGTCCAGAGCTCTGAGGGGATTTACAAGAATAAAATCTTGGTAACCTCAATGTCCTCTGAGCACTCTACACACCAGGACCAGCACATCGCAGCCTGTTCACTTCGTAGAATGTGGGGCTCAAGGAAGCCTGTGCTCCTTATACACCATCACTTCTTGAACTAACAACAAAGACAGGATGATTGATACCTTCCATATGATACTAATGCCGTTCACGTTATACGCTGTTACTATGATATGTTATCACATGTACTGTTGCATATTAGTACACACGTACTGTGTGTGTATGTAATACACACGTATTACATATACACCTATGCTAATTATAACCCTAATTCCTTTGGCCAGAGGTTGCAAAGTACAACCTACCTGCAAATTAAATTTCTAGGTGCTGATCACATGAGCCAAGTCATCTCACTCTACTTTTCCTTTCCATGTTTTGGAAGACAACAGACTTTTAGCTAGGCAACACTTTTATAATCACCTGCGCCTACCATTTAATGTAATGAGAGACATTCATGAATCTAAGCCAGTTGCCAGCCACCCTTCTCTCCACTACCCATCCACTCTTCCCCTCCCTCTTTCCTCTTGGGTAGTGTGGCAAATTCTAATTTGTTGCCCTTGGCATTCTGATTAGGGAATTAAGCTAAAATGAAGGATCACACCTGAATGGCTGTGCAAAGCGCAGTTAGCCACGCCACATGAGCCCAGACCCAGAAACAGATGAACAAGGCCCAATGCCCAGCTGGGTGCAAGGACAGCCCAGCAGGTATAGGCCTGAAGGTCTGACACTGCAGGATGGCACTCGGCTGGGAAGGGACAACCCTCAGGCAGGATGGAAGTCCCTCTGTGCTCAGAACCCCCATAGCTCACAAAGTGCCAAGAATTGGACACGAGAGAGTACTTCTCTCAGACCAGTGACCAGTCACTCTTAAGGAAGTAGAGACAGTGCTCTCCATTTCTTGTGCTCTCTTGAGTCCGTCTCTGCCCGCCACGGGACAGTTTCCAGGCCCCAGGGAGACAGGACCAGAGCTGTTAGATCTTGCTCCCAGGCTCTCCCACAATCAGTTGCTGTTTGCACCGCTCTTAAGACTCCTAGAAGGGATGAGCATCTTGAGTGCTTCTCTTTACCATCTGCTCCTCTCCTGTTAAGTCAGGTCCCAACTCAGAGATGTAAACTCCAGGGAAGACTCTGCCACCAAGTCCCTTTCCCATCATGAAACTTTACAGTATCCCCTGGCACTTCTGGTTTCCCCCACCCAGAGATGAAGAAACCGGGACTCAGAGAATATTTGTGAAACATAACATGGCTGAGATTCTACAGAGAAAGCTCCAGTCCTGTCCTGTCACTTAATAAATGTGTGGCTGTTCTATACCTCTTCACTTAGAAGAGCATCAGATCCTTCAACTAGCAAATAGGAAAAAGAGGATGCCTTACTGAAGAGTATTAGTATGGGGACCAAAGGCACACAATCAAAATGACCCAGGCATACCTCATCAAGATAAAAAGCTTCTGCACAGCAAAAGAAACAGTCAACAAAACTAAAAGACACCCTACAGGATGGGAGAAGATATCTGCAAATGACCTATCAGATAAAGGGCTAGTATCCAAGATCTATAAAAAACTTATCAAACTCAACAGCAAAGAAACAAACAATCCAATCATGAAATGGGCAAAACACATGAGCAGAAATCTCACAGAGGAAGACATAGACATGGCCAACAAGCACATGAGAAAATGCTCCGCACCATTGGCCATCAGGGAAATACAAATCAAAACCACAATGAGATACCACCTCACACCAGTGAGAATGGGGAAAATTAACAAGGCAGGAAACCACAAATGTTGGAGAGGATGTGGAGAAAGGGGAACCCTCTTGCACTGTTGGTGGGAATGTGAACTGGTGCAGCCACTCTGGAAAACCGTGTGGAGGTTCCTCAAAGAGTTAAAAATAGATCTGCCCTATGACTCAGCAATTGCACTATTGAGGATTTACCCCAAAGATACAGATGCAGTGAAACACCAAGACACCTGCACCCCAATGTTTCTAGCAGCCATGTCCACAAAAGCCAAACTGTGGAATGAGCCTTGGTGTCCATCGAAAGATGAACGGATAAAGAAGATGTAGTCTATGTGTACAATGGAATATTACTCAACCATTAGAAACGACAAATACTCACCATTTGCTTCGATGTCGATGGAACTGGAGGGTATTATGCTGAGTGAAATAAGTCAATTGGAGGACAAACATTATACGGTCTCATTCATTTGGGGAATATAAAAATTAGTGAAAGGGAATAAAAGGAAAGGAGAGAAAATGAGTGAGAATATCAGTGAGGGTGACAAAACACGAGAGACACCTAACTCTGGGAAATGAACAAGGAGTGATGGAGTGGTGAAAAGGGAGGTGGGCAGGGGTGGGGTGGGGTGACTGGGTGACGGGCACTGAGGGGGGCACTTGACAGGATGAGCACTGGGTGTTTTTTTTTTTTTTTTTTTTTTTTAGCACTGGGTGTTATGCTACATGTTGGCAAACTGAACTCCAATAAAACAAAACTAAACTAAACTAAAAACTAAAAAACAAAATGACCCAGGCATAGGACAAGACCAGAGCTAGGACCACAACCTAGGAGCAACAATAGAGAGCAGGCACAGGATATGGGAGATAATAAAATTTCAGAAACTTTAAGATAATTATGCTTTATATGTTTTAAGAAGTAAAAGATGAGACAGCATTTTAGAAGACAACTGGAGAAAGGACACGTATAAAGAAGCCCTCTGCAAATATTTGCAAAAGGGACAGGAGGAAAGGCCATGCTGATGAGCCTCATCGAGTGAGTCACTGTGGCCAGTGCAGCAGCATCCTGATCGCAAGCATGCGCCCTGCAGCCAGACTGCCTGGGCTGGAGCCTGGCTCTCTGTTTTCAAGTGTGTGCCCTGGGGCAAGCTCCACAGCCTCTCTCAAATCCTCATCCATGAGGATGAGCAGCATATAAGAGCAGCATAAGAGCAGCAATACCTGCTCCATAGGGTGGCTAAGAGGATTACAAGTTAGTATTCACGAAGTGTTTGGAACTGGGTCTGGCTCTACGTTCTACTGTACACAGGAGGTACATTGTTAAGTATTCGTTAAATAAATAAAAAGAATGGAATTCAGTTCGGCAAACACACTGCCTGGCCTGGCCCCTCTCTCCAGCCTCTTCCTTAATTTCTCTGTACTCAATACCTCAATCCACACGTCAGTTGAACCGAGTTACTGTGCTTCACCAAATGCATCTTGCTCATTTCTTGTCCTCTCATCTGCCCTTTCTTCCCTCTGCCTGAAGTCTTCCTTCTCTTAGTCCACCTGGAAAGCCTCCTTTTAGCAGCATGGTGTTCATCAAACTTTTATGGTCACTTTCGTTTATGTGACTGTCTTTCCCATTAGATCATAGCACAAACTATGTCTTATTCATCCCTTTTCCCAAATACTAAGCATAGCTGTAGTTCCACAATGACCACTGGGTAACACATGAATGAGTAACTGAATGAATGAATGAGTGAATGAATGCAACATACTCAGTGTTTGCTCTCAGGCCAGTGCAGTTAAGCAGTCATCATATCCAAGCAAGTATAATGTGATTGAGAATTCTTACTCTTCTAAGGCTTGAAGCATGCTCCCAGGGTCCTCTGAAGACAGAATGTCAATCATTTGGTCATTCAGCGCAAGGTCCTCATTGACACCATCAGCTGAGGTAAACTGGGAGTGCTCCAACTTGCTCTCATGATGCTGAACCTGCAGGGAAATTTCAAGAACAATGGAGTGGGCCTTCTTATGAATGTCCTGTGCTGAGAAAATCATGGGGGAAAAGCAGGGACCTGCAGTCAGAGAAACTTGCTGGCCCCATCACCTGTGAGGAGGGTAAACTCAGACAAGACACTGCATTGCCCTGGGCCTCCATTTTCTCATCAAAGAAATGGGATCATAATTCCAGTAGCCCTGCATAGGGTTACTGTACATATAAGCAAAACAATGTATGGAAAGGCCTCTGCAACTTGTAAAGACCTATAAAAATATTTCACTCAACAAAAAAATAAAAAATAAAAATAAAAATAAAAATATTTCACCATCATCACCATCACCACCACCATCCTCATAATCATCATTATCACCATCATCACCACCATCATCATCATCACCATTGTCATTATCACTATCACCATCATCACCATCATCATCACCACCATCACCATCATCAAAACCATCATCGTCACCATCATCACCATCATCATAATCATCATCGTACAGAGGGAATTTCCAGTTGGCAGACAGACTTCGACATGCATCTGGCTGGTTTCTAATTAGAATATAGAATTGTCAGATGGAAGTGACATGGAAGATAACTAAGCCCAACCCAATGATTGGATCGTTTTGTCCTTATTATTAATTCTTCAAAGAGGTAATAACTATAGCAAATATTTAAGAATTCCTCTCCCTGTGCCTTGGATATGTTATCATCATGAAACTGTCACCACAAAATAAGTGCTGTTGCCCCCACATTACATACAAGAAACCACAGCTCAGAGGGGTTATCTGCATTCACATAGCCCATGAAGAGTCAGGGTTGGCATCTGGTCCCAAGTCGATCTAACTCATAAGATGGACGGAGCGAAGTGCTAAAAAAGGTGAAGAAGGCTGTCTTGTGTTTTATAGCACACTGTCTCACTGGTGGCCTCGGGCTGGCAAAAATAAAGAAAAATGTGAAAAGAGTTCATTCTGTGAACTTCAAGGGTCTTCAGGCCTTAAATCAACACTTTGCTTTCCTCTCTGCAGGTGTAATGATCAGCCTTTCATCTCCAGGAAATGATTCCTGCTCCTTCATCATAGCAGCAGGGAAGTTTTGTTCTGTGATTGATAGTGGCTCTGGGAGACAAGCTGAAGGTCTGTTAAGAGGGGCCCTTTGTCTCCTCCCTTTCGCCTGCCATAGACACTGTGGGTCCATATCACTTTGAAATGACCAACCTCTCCTCTGGGAAGCAGACACCAAGAGAGCGATGAGACAGGCCCTCCAGCCTCCAGAAATGGCCCCCAGAAGCCAAGTCCAGCCTACATGTGGCCACTTGACCCAAGTGTTTCAACTTCATGGACCTCAGTTTCCTCAATATAGAGTGAAGGGGAGGGATGGCTGATGTTCCCTTCAAGGTGCTGGGCCCCTGGGTGACACTGGGTCACAGCAGCTCCAGCCCTCCATGGCCCTGGAGGGACCAACAACATGCCATGATGCTTATTGCCTCAAGCGTCTTCTCATGGAGCTCATTGCACTCTATGAACTGCGGCTCTGATTTCCTTCCTGTCTGTCCAACCACTGATGGGCTGAAGGCTCGTTCATTCCCACACATTTATTCAGGGCCTTCCAAGCACCAGGTTCTGTACTAAGTAGTGGGGATGGTGGCAGATACCACCTGTTATCTACCCATGTCCCCAAGCCCTTACTGCTCCAGTGTCCACTAGCCCAATATCTCTAAACCAATACCCTCACTTCTTTTCCTAAAGGCTTTTGCTGGCCCTCAGGGCCCATGCCAGGGAAATAAGGTCCCCCTGTGTCCGGCCTCTGCAGGAGCACTGGCAATACTGACTCTATCTGTGGCCCTCCATTTCATTCATGTCGTCTCTTGGGACTATGTGTTCTGGACCCTTGGAGATTAATATACATTCCTTAGAAATGCCCAGGAAGGCCAGAAGTAAGAGGTTTGTTTAGGCCTTCCATAAATTTTTTAAAGATAACATAGTCTTTCCCCCTCCTGATGCACAGATGGTGCCATGAGATCTAATGAAAGGGCAGCTGTCAGTGAGGTGCTCTTGAACCCATGAAGGTGTCAGCGGACCCTTTGATCTCACTACAGTGCCCTCTGCATGTCTCCTCACTCTATAAAATCTGTGGAGTAAGGTCTGGACTCTGTAAGAATAGCTGTTCAGCCCCTGGATCGCCCCTCACCTGATCACCTACCAATTAAGTTACCCTGAATAAAACTCTGTGTAAATAGTATGCAGTGGCCTGCTCTGTTCTCTGGTCTCAAAGTGCCTTCTCAGTGGGAAGGACAGGCCTTCCTCCCCTACCTTCTAACAGTCCCTATGCCCCCATGTCCTTGACTGATGACTAGCGGGGTAGATACTCAGCTCCTTCCCTCCTTGGGTGGAATGATTCTGAGACAAGTTACATACTGTCCCCAGAGGTCCCAGGCAGGGTGAAGCTCTAGGGGCCCACAGCAGTAATCTGACCAGCGGCCTTCCTTCCTGCCTCACTTCCCAACCCCACACCACTACCTCCTGGGATCACTTCCCATACAGGCTACTTGTGTTTGGGTCCTGGCCCTGGGGTGTGCTTCTGTGGGAATCCAGACCAAGGCAGGAATAGAGAGAATAAGACATTCACAGGTGGGCCCAACAGATTAGGAGGTGTGCTGGGTGGGGTCTATAGAAGCTAGTGCGGGAACCCAGAGAAAGGGCCCCCACCCCAGCCAGCACTACACTCACGAAGGGCAGAGAGGATGGGAAAGCATCCAGGGTGAGTATGGTGAGCTGATGATCTCAGGGAACGCTGAGTTACTGCCTCGACTGGGGCTGAGGAGTGAAGTAGAAAATGGCAGCAGAGGTGGGCAGAAGCTGGCCCCGGGGGGCTTCCCACCCAGGCTGACAGATCCACTCTCTCCCTGAGGAGGAAGTGAGTGTGGACCATTGAGGAGTATGGACCAGGACCTGAGTCAGTGTGGCAGGAACACAGAGCCAGCCACCCAGATGGGGGCTCCGTTATTCAGTCAGATCACAAGGGGCCCTCAGCCCTGGCCACTTGCTGGAATCATCCAGAAAGCTTTAAAAACGATGAATGAGGGACGCCTGGGTGGCTCAGAGGTTGGGTGCCTGTGCCTGCCTTCAATTCAGGTCTGATCCCAGGATGTGGGATCAAGTCCCACATCGGACTCCCTGCAGGGAGCCTGCTTCTCCCTCTGCCTATGTCTCTGCCTCTCTCTCTCAGTCTGTGTCTATCATGAATAAATAAATAAATCTTTAAAAATAAATAAATAAAAACGATGAATGACAAGGACACATCCTGGCATGGTTGTTAGAGTCTCTGCAGCTGAGCCCGGACATGAGCATGTGTCTGTCATCTCCCTGGGGATGGGGACATTCATCCAGGGCAGAGACTCACCTAGCTGGAGGATAAACTTCAACCTCACATCTCCTGCCAACCGATCCCCCTCCAGGTACAAAACACATGTGGAGACTCACCTGATGCCTGGCAAACGGGCCTCCCTTTAAACACTGGTATCGAGCCATGAAGAAAAGTGTGACCCAGGTCAGCACAAAGGAGATGACAGAGGCTGTGAAGAATCCTGCTGCATGGAGGCCGTGATTTGGGACAACCTACAGGACGAGAGGAAGAGAAGGGCTTGTCCATGGTCACGCTTCATATCTTTCAGTCAGGTCATAACTAAGAGTTACAACAGAATAAGTACAGAGTCAGCGAGAATGGCCTGGGTTTGGACCCAACTGTCCCCACTGGCTGGTGGTCTGAGACCATCACTGGACCTCTCTGAGCCTGTTTCCTCACAGCGTGGCTTCCACACAGTGCGTCGGAAGCCCTGAGCAGGATGACCACTGCCAGGAAGTCAGTAGGGCCACCCCCCTGCCGAGCCTGGTGTACCACAGGCACTCAAGAACATTAAATTCCCAAACCCACACGTAAGAAACCTAAGGCAGCACTAGGGACCCGTGAGTTGTTTTGAGTCGGGGGCATTTCTGAAGAGGCCAGAGGAAGAATCTGTAATGCCCTTCCCTTCTCCCCATGCTGTCTGCACCCCTCTTCCCAAAAACATCAGAAAGGCAACCCCCCCAGCCCTCTCTGGACTTTAGGACCAGGCTAGAGGATGCACAGGGCAGGGAAGCATCCCACAGCACGAGGTGGCTGGCTGCCAAGCAATCCAAAGACCTGGCTTAACATGCCCAGCCCTCTCTCTCCTCAGAGGCTTTCTCTGGACTCCAGCCAGTGAGAACCTGGGACAAATGTGCATCCGTGACAGGCCAGGAGTGGCTGGCATCAAACAACTGGGAGAAGCTAGTATGTCCTAGACACTCCACCCTGAGCCCCTCCCTCCACCCGTTCCCTAGGTCCTAGACCACAGCAGCAGCTGGCATCTGACAAGCACTCACAATGGGCTGAGACTGCTTGCCGCACACTTATGCATGCATCAGAACCAGGACAGCCTGTGGAAACATGCATCACTGTGCCCCACCTCGAGCTTCCAATTCACAAGACCTGGGGACAGGGCCTCAGGAGAGCCTTTCCAAGTTCCCAGGGGCTGCTGCTGTGCTATTGGTTTGAAAAACACCCTTTGAGAACTGCTGGGCTAAGGGTTTCACAAGACTTAACTCCTTGAATTCTCCCAAAAACACTTTGAACAAGATACGGAGCTCTGGATTTTTAATCCTACAGATCTGGATGGAAATGTCACCTCTGTCAAAACAGCTGTGATACCCCGGATGAGCAACTTGACTTCCGGCAACCTCACTTCTCTCATCTGTAAAATGGGGTAAAATCTCCTCATAGAATGAAGATTAAATAAAGTAGTAATATGGAGATTAGTGCAAAGTTTGGCTCATTTATCAATCAGCAATTATTTATTGAGTATTTACTGTGTACCAGGCTGTAAGCTGGGGTTCTTTGTGTGGTTATACTCTTTGTGTGGGCACTGACTGGGTCTGACCCAGGTCTGCCTCCTATTCACAGGTAAGGCGGACCTGTAAACAGCAGAGTAGGTGAAGCTTGGGCTCAGGACTCAGACACCTGATGTGGCACCATCTCGGCCTTACTGGCCATGTAGTATTGGGCAGATGAGTTCATCTCTCTGCCTCTGCTCCTTCCCTTATAAATTAAGACAGTAGCCCTCCAAGGGTCATACTGAGGATTACACAAGAATGTGAATGAAGGTGAATGTAGTCATTAAAAGAGTGCCTGGCTTTAGTATGTGCTTACTAAACACCAGTGATTCTTGCTGTATCTTCCTTTGTGGGCTGTGTAAAATAAAGGCAAACACCTTTAGTATAGTAATAGAGAAGCTATATGGTGGCCATTAATGAGTCATTTTATCACAAGATGGACTCAAAAACAAACCTGGTCTGAGAGCCTCACATTCTGGTAATACTTTCATCCGTTGGAGTGTTTTCACCAAAATGTCTATACTCAAAAATAAGAGGGACAAAATGTGTGTGTCCATAATATGAGGCTTTATAATGGTCAGCTCTTTAGCTCAGCAACTTCATGCCTAGGATTCTCTCCTTAGGAAATAATTCAAAAATATGCATAAAAGCTTATATACAAGGTTGGTTTGGCCTAGAAATATACACAAAGATTTATTTATTTATATATGACTGTTTTTGCCGAGCACCGTATAAAGTAACACAACTGTGTATGGATCCTAAATGTTCCCAAAACAAAGAATGATTATATTTTAAGTTTCTATAAATTATTCAATCCATATAATGAGCAATAATGTAGCCATTTTGTTACTCTTCAAAAGCACAGTAATGTATGTGTACTAGGGAAAAGGGTTCTTAACAGAGGTCTGTTTAAAAGAAAAGCAAATTTCCTGTTACCTTCCCCTACCCACTCTAACCCAGCTTCCCTGAGGCAAATGTTTAAACAGATACTGTTTTTAGTTTTTATGGCTTCGTTAACCAAAATGGTTAGTTAACTTAAATACTCTAAAAATTAAGCATGTATCTTTATTTCTTGATTCATCAAATTACATATTATTAACTGAATTCCTGCTTTGACAGATGTGGATTTAGGTCATGAATTTTTACCTTACAAATTTATAGGATTTGTAACCTATAAATCTCTCTCTCTCCACACTTCCAATTTTAATGACTATTTTTAGTTTTTCAATTAGCTACCTTTGTAACTTCAAATTAAAAAATTAAACTTCAACTTTCACAGCACTTAGAGACTATTTTTTGTTTTATGCCTTCTTACTAAAAAAGATAATGAAATTAGTGTCCTACACTTGCCTCCAACTTGCCTTTCCTACTTCTTTCTTCCAGCATTTGTTAGACTTATAACATATATATTTCGTTCTGCAACCATAATTCTTTGTGGTTGTTTATAGGTTAATTCCAGAAACTAAAAGTAAAAAAAAATTAAAAGACTTTATTATAATGATGATTAGGAAAATGTTATTCTCTGAAGAATAAAGTAAAAAATATAATCCTACATCTCTATCCATCTGCTCCTCAAAGCAGTATGTTTCTAATTCAGTCCCTTTTCTTATAGTTTATCAATTATTCAAAATCATGCCATATTTTTAGTTTGCTTCAATTTGGACTAGCATTCCTTTTTGTGCAACTTTTTTTTCCTGAGGTTTCTCATTGCCCTTCTTTTTTCTTCCTGTCATATACCATTTCCTTAATGATAGTATCTGTTGCAGGGAGTGGTTTCTTTCTTCTTAAAGTTGTCATTCCCAGAACTCTGCTCTAATCAGGACTGGTTACTTTCCAGGCTTGCTGCACTGCTGTCATTTGGAGCCCTCTCTTTACAGCTTTCAGTATTGTTACACATTATTCCTTAAAGCAAAACTATGTTTCTTAGATCCCATTTCTTTCTATTTCTTGGATGCTTTTTTTTTTTTAAGTTCCATGGAGTATTTTCAGTATTTATTTATTCTCAAGTTAATCTGTTTAGAAATTTTTTTATTTTATAAGTCTTAAAAGTGTTGTTACTTTGTCCTCATTTGATTGATAATCTGGCTAAATCTATAACTCAAGGTCCAAAATCATTTTTCTTCAGCACTGGAGGTACCATCTCACTGCCTTCTGGCATAAAAGTGTCTGATGACTTCTTATAAGGATCTTTTTTTGCTTTTTAGGAATTTTAAGTTTTCCCTTTCCCTCAGAGTTCTGATTATTTAACCATTAAATTTTTTTTTTAGATTTTATTTATTTATTCATGAGAGATACACAGAGAGAGGCAGAGATATAGGCAGATATAGGCAGGCTCCTCTTAGGGAGCCCAATGTGGGATGTGGGACTCGATCCCAGATTCTGGGATCATGCCCTGAGCCAAAGGCAGATAGATGCTCGACTGCTGAGCCACCCAGGCGTCCCACCATTAGAACTCTTTTCCGCATGCTGGTAAACCTATTACACCCCAAATTCTATGACTATCATCATCACCATCACTGGAGAAGCCAGTCTGTGACCAGTTTAATCAGGAATGGCTGCAGATTATGAGAGCATTGAATGTATTACTCAGAGGCTAAAAACACAATAAAGCCAGTCCTTGTCCCTGTGGTAACAATGCGGGCTGTAGTCAAGTTAAATTTTTCTCACAGACCAACAAGGCCAACTTGACCTTCAAGACAGCTAATGTCAAGGTAGGGCAGAAACGGGGGCTTCGGTCCAGACATTTATTGGAACCTGAATCAAAGAGCAATGCCACATATGACTTTTTTGGCTACTGATCAATCAACCTCAATCCAAAGATGCTGTTATCAGAGACAGTCAGGGAACCAGTTCTGTTTCCATATTTGAATATCCTCCTGACTCTAAATCTTACATTTTAATTAACACGAAAATGACATGCAAGTTGTCTATTTGTGCTGGAAATAGTCCTCTGTGCTCTGATATGTATGCTTACTGGATAAGAAAAAAAATCAATACACTGTATAAACATGAACAGCATTGCACAGAGGTTACATTAAATACTAATGGAAAGGAAATAAAAAATCTGTGTCTAAAGAGGACAAAGGGGATATTGATTAGCAATTTGTTTTCAAGATTCTTCTTTCATAGAAGACAAATGCTTTTTTTTTCTTTCAGTTTTAAGAAGAATGGGGAGATAGGGAATTAATGGTATCTGATCACCATCAACTGCCAGTCCCTAGTTTGGATGCATGTAATAGGTTCAATAGTGTCTTCCAAAAGGATATAACAAAGTCTTAATGCCCAGTACCTATAAATGTGATCATATTTGGAAATAAGGTCTTTGCAAACATAATCATGTTGAGTTGGATACTGGTTTAGGGTGGTCCTAAATCTAATGAACGTTCCTTATAAGGACAGAGAAATGCAGAGACAGATTCACACAGAGAGGGCCATGTGGCCATGGAGGCAGAGATTAGAGTGATAGATACAACCATAGATTTTCAGGAGCCACCAGAAGCTAGAAAGAGAGAAGGATTCTTCCCTACAGCCATCAAAGGGAGCACAGCTCTGCCAACACCTTAATTTCAGACTTCCAGCCTTCAGAACTGTGACAGAATAAGATTCTGTTATTCTAAGCTCCCCAGTTTGTGATAACTGCTATGGCATCCCCAGGAAACTAATAAGGTGTGATATATGCTTTATATTATTCAATCTTCAGCAATTCTATTGGGGATGTATTATCCCCATTCTATTTATAATTGGTAAATGTAGATGGAAAGAGATTAAATAATCAAAGTCCACAGCTGAAAAACAGTCCTAACCCTGCTTGGCTCCAAAGTGCGTGTTCCCTCTAATAGATCAAACTGCTTTTGTCCAGGGAGTTGTGTGGTTTTCTAAAAGCATTTTTAGTTCCAACTTCCCATACCATGGTAGAAGTTAACCTGCCTGCTTAATGAAAACCAGAAACAAAGACTAGGACAGAACTACATGCAGGCAGGGTCACTGTACTGCAAAAGGCAGCAACAGATCTGTCTTCTCCTTTCCTACTTCATGAAGTAAAACTGGTCAACTGGATCAGGCCACCATGCTTTTCTTCCTCTTCCCACCTCTACCTTCTCTGAATATCCACCTGGTGTCTTGCCCTCCTTTGGCCATTCACATGGCCAAGAAGAGTCGAGGCAGCATTGCAGGGCATGGGAGCAGGACCTAATACCAATGCAGGAATGAATGCCTATATCTAGGAAGAAGGCAAGGGATAAGGTAAGCTCTACAGATCCTACCATCTTTCTCTCTTCTCTCTTGCAATTCCTACTTTCAGATACCAAGTGATAAGTGCATATAGGTAGAGACTGTCTGCTTGGGACAGGCCCACTCACAACTCACTTTCTTCTTTCATCCTTCATTTCTCAGTGTTGCTAAATTAAGCTAGGTCTTGCTCCCCTGATCTACCCAAAATGCCTCTGCTCTTCAACTTTCCTCCTCCATGTAAATAACTGAGACTAAAATCTCAAGATGTAGCTTTATGGGAAAAGATAGGCTCCACATAATTACTACCTACCACCTTTATCACCATCATTATACTCACCATGATTGCCGTTATGATTATCACCAACATTCTCACCATCACATCACTATCATCACTATCACCATCAGTAGCAGCAGCACTGTCACTATCATCATCATCATCACTTTATCATCACCATGACTATCATCATCACCATCACTATCACCATCATCACTATCATCCATCATCAACCATGCCACTACCATCATCATCACCGTCATTACCATTGTCAGAACCATCATCAGTAACACCATCATCATAGCTGACATGTACTGAGCAGACACTACTCCAGAGATGGTTCCAAGTGCTTTACATGCATTCTTACAATAATACCATAAAATGGACACTGTTTTAGTCTGTGTTTTACAAATTAGAATACAAAAGTACTAGTAAGTTAAATAAGTCACCCAAGATCACAGCACTGGTCAATAGTGAGTGAACCTGGGATTCACATCCAGCAGTCAGGGCTAGTAGCCTTCATTCACAGTGGCCTCTCCAGGGCTCAGGCTCCAGCCTGGCCTTTTACCAGGAGCCCTGCCTTGGGTCATGAGGATCTTGGGTCACTGTGAATGTTGAGATTCCTATTATGAGTATACAGCTCACTCTTCTGGACTGACTGGTAGGGCAGGATTTTCAAAATCTCCCAGTAGCTGGCCAAAATCTGTCACAATCCATTCTTCAAAACTACACTTAACCATCAGTATCTTTATTGAACTGTTTGCCAGTGGCCAGGGCTTACTCCTTTTCTAGTCTTTGAAACCATACTTTAAACTCAGAATTCTTACATCCACTTCATATGTGCTGAAACCAAGCTTTGCTATACCTGTGTTTGCTGAAATTCTCTATTTAAGTGGGCTACCAGGGGTGACTCAGTGTTTGGATGTGGTGATAAACTTTCTTGACATCTAGTTTATTCAGTGGGCCCAGGCTGCATGCTGGAAGGACAAGGGAGAAACAGATACAGGCCCTGCTCTGAGGCCCTCACAATCCTGCAGAAAAACACACAAGCAAGCAGGCTGAAGTGACACGGTGTGACTAGGTTGAAGCTAGAGATGCCTGGAGGAGTGGGGCTGGGAGGAGGGGCAGCCCTTAACCTAGCTCAAAAGACAAAGGAGGCTTTCCATGAGGGGACCCATGGGCAGGGGAGAATGAACCAGGAGGAGATCAAGCCAGGCAGAGAGAACAGCATGAGCAGGATGTGCAGATGGAAGAGATGCAGCTCAGGTCCCAAAGGGCCTTCAAGAGCAGGTTAGTGATTCACGACATCATTCTAAGGGCTTGTGGGGGAATCAATACAGGGTTTTAGGCAAGGAAGTAACATGGTCAGATCAGTGTTTCAGAAAGATAAATCTGGCCACTGCATGACATCAGGCTGGAGGAGCACAAACTGGACATGACGGCCAAGGGAGTGAGGATGAAGACATGAAACAAGGCTGCAGGAAGCAGTAGAATATGCTAGTAAAGACCACGGCCCTAGTTGGGAATTCCGCTCTCAGCTCTATACCCTATCACACTGTGGGACCCTGGGCCTCCCCTTCTGTAAGCTACAATTTCCCCAACTGTAAAATGAGTATTAAAACAGTGCCTATGGTTCCTCGCTAAGTTAAATGCAGAATTGCCATACAACCCAGCAATTCTGCTCCTGGGTGTATACCCCAAAGAACTGAAAACAGGTGCTCAAACAAAAATCTGTACCTGAATATTCACGGTGGCACTATTTACAATAGCCAAAAGATGGGTAAATCCCAGACGTCCACCACTTGAAGAAGAGATAAACAAAATGTGGTCCAGCCACACATGGAATAGGATTCAGCCATAAAAAGGAATGAAGTAGCTACAACATGGATGGAACTCGAAAATATTATGCTAAGGAAAGAAGCTGGACACAAAAGGCCACATTTCATTATATGAAATGGCTGGAACAGACAAATCTATAGAGACAGAAAGCGGATTAGTGGTTGCCAGGGGCTGGGGGTGGAGGGGAGATTGAAGAGCAACTGCTCAATGGGAACAGAGTTCCCTTTTGGGGTGATGGAAATATTCCAGACCTAGATAGTGCTATTGTCTGCTCAACATTGAACATACTAAATATCAATAACGGTAGATTTTACGTATGTGTACTTTACTACACACACAAAATAGGGCCTACTGGCTAGGGATGCAGCACACAGAGGTCAGTCAGTAAATCTGAACTGCTAGTACTACTACTTCCAGCAGCCTGGAGAGAAGGGCAAAAATTAGGGGAATATTTAGGAGACAGAGTCCACAGGATACAGTGAGTGATCACAGAACAAATGTGTGGGATGCCAGAGATAGAGTCAAAAATATCCCTGGATATCTCTCTTGGGAGACTGGGTACTGGTGGGACCCACCACCGCAGTGACAGGTGCAGAAATTTAAGCACTCAGAGCACTAGAAATCAGCCCCAAGTTAATCATACTTTTGAGATTTCCTCCAGAAATCCTGCAGCCAAATTCCACTGATAATCATTAGCAAGTACATATTTCAAAGAGCCTATTTACCATAAACTTCATTAACAAAGAATAGGGAAAGAGAAGCCAGCTCAGTGATCCCAGCCTCCTCATCCCCGGGCCCTAACTTTCTCACTTGTCTGACAAAACTCATGTGCTATTACCATCTCTTTAATCATGTATTAGCTGAGAGCAGATTCCTTTGATGAGTCCCACCGCTGCATTTATGAAGAGCAATGCTGCGTGCGCGCACACACACACACACACACACACAAAAGCCTTTCAAAAGGAATGATTTAAATGCTTTTAATCTAACAGAAGTTACAAAAGCATGAGGAGGAATTGTTTATAGAGTTTGACTTCAATCATGTAATAAATCCACAGATTATAGAAGCAAGAAACCAACATGTTAGCAATAGTCCTCTGACTATGGGATTATGAGGTAATATTATTTTATGCTTCCAACTTTCTCTGTGTGTGTCTATGTGATAGAGAGGGGGCATTTCCTCTAAATGTCCCAATGGACACATATTAAATCCTACCCACCTATCCCCCAAAAGACAGAAAAAGTTTGGAGAAAAGAGAAGATCATACAGAATTTCTCTGGAAGAGATTTTAGGGGTAACTTATTTGGAATCCTTCACTTTGAGCTAAAGATCCAAGAAGCAGAAGGGATTCAGTGACTTGGGGAACTTTGCCCCACAGCTCTTGAAGAACAGCTCTGAGGGCAAAGAGTCTGTGGGGTTCCCAGCTGACAATTCTGAAGAGTGAGAGTTTAGGAGTCATCACTGGTAGAGGGAATAATACTTAAAAATGGAGCTTTGCTAAGGTACCCGTCTAGTGAAGAAGTGGATTTGAGAACAGATTGCACAGCTGGTCTCTGTTCCTTAACATAGGCTTCAAGCTTCAGGACCTCGGCCAGTTCCCACAGCCTCTCCACACCTGATTTTTTTTTTTTTTTTAATCTCAAACGAGAAAGTGAAACTAAATCATCTGTAAATCATTTGCTCTTCCAGGGCAAAAATTCTATTCTGATGTCACAAAAATGTATTAGATGCCAACCAGGAGAATAATCTCAAGAATAATCTCAATGTCACAGAATGACAAGGTTTATCAGATGTCCTGGTGTCATGGGATCCCAGCCAAGGGTGCTATACCAGCATGCCTGGGGGAAGGTTTAGGAATCACAGAGGTGCAGAATTGGTCAGGCTCCTGCAGGATGTTTATGAGTTGTCCAAAGCACAGGTAAGGAAAGAACAGCATATGCAAAACTGGAGCAGCGTGGAAAACCCAGGGACCCAGCAGCACCAGGTGATGGCAGAGGCCAGCTTTTCTGATGGCTCCTGAATATTAACCTGAACTAATTGGGCTTAATCCAGCAGGGAATAGTGAGTCCCTCCAGAAAGAGAAAAGCAAGCAGGTTTGTTTTTTAGAAACATCACTATAGTGAGGACGATGGGCTGGAGGTGAGTAGGATTGGACAGTGGGAGTAGGCTGGTTGGTAATCCACCCAAGAGATGACACAGAGAAGGTAGACATGATGATGTGTGACTGCACAACCTCATCCTCTAAGTGCAACTCAGTGCCATGTGACTCTGCTAACAGTCACAAGCTCCACCCACTGTGGTTGATCAAGGGCACTCACTGTAAATTCCTCTATTTGAGAAATTCTCATGTTGCATATAGCTATCCAAAGACACTTTCTTTTTCTTATTAATAGAAACTCTTTATGTATCAAAGGGTTAATCCTTTTTCATGTCTGTGACAAGCATTTTCCCAAATTTGTCACTTAACCTTTCTTAATGCTGTTTTTTACAGATATTTATTTATTTACTTATTTATTTACTTACTTATTTATTTGAGAGGGAAAGCATGAGCAGGGGGAGCGGCAGGCAGAGGGAGAGGGAGGAGCAGGCTCCCCACTGAGCAGGGAGCCAGATAAGGGGCTCAATCCTAAGACCTAGAGATCATGACCTGAGCTGAAGGCAAATACTTAACCAACTGAGCCACCCCAGGTGCCCCCTCTTAATGCTGTTTTTAAATGTATAATTTTGGGGATGCCTGGTGGCTCAGTGGCTGAATGTCTGCCTTCGACTCAGGGTGTGATCCTGGATCCTGGAATCCCAGGATCGAGTCCCACATCAGGATCCCCACAGGGAAGCCTGCTTCTCCCTTCGCCTGTGTCTCTGCCTCTCTCTGGTCACTCATGAATAAATAAAATCTTTTAAAAAATAAATAAATGTAAATTTTTCAACTATTTGGGCACTTAAATTTATGGTCTTCCTTCATGGTTCTCTTCATATCATATAATAGTAACTATATTTAGCTTTTACAAATTGTTTTACTGAGATTTTAATCTGATGCAGGAATTCATCTTTATTTTTTGTCCAAAAGATCCAACCAGTTGCCCACAAATTTAGGAAAGATATTCTTTTCCCATTGATTTGAAATACCCATCTTACTATAAGTATGTCTGTAGAGTATTACATACTCTATTCTGTTCCATTGGTCTGGCTTTTCTGGAAGAGTGGCATACTACATTAATGTAGCTTTATAATTTTTTAATATCTCCTAGGGCAAATCCTCCCACATCACTTCATTGTCACAATGTTCTCATCTAGTTTCACAAATTTATAGTTTCAGGTGAAACTGATGAATTTGATCACATATCTCCCCCCAAAGCCTGTTGAAATTATTATTGGAACATGCATTTTACATGAATTTGGGGTGATACAACAGTGGTTTTATTTTTTTTTATTTTTTTTAAAATTTTTTTAAATTTTATTTATTTATGATAGGCACACAGTGAGAGAGAGAGAGAGAGAGAGAGAGGCAGAGACATAGGCAGAGGGAGAAGCAGGCTCCATGCACCGGGAGCCCGACGTGGGATTCGATCCCGGGTCTCCAGGATCACGCCCTGGGCCAAAGGCAGGCGCTAAACCACTGCGCCACCCAAGGATCCCACAACAGTTGTTTTAAATGGCTCTCTCTTGATTAGATCTGAGATCCTCATTCTCTGGGTCCCGGCCCTGGCACCCAGCCCTTTTGAGGACACATGGAATCAACACAAGAAGCTGTAGGGAGATCCAGCACAATCTGAACACCAATGTCCAGCACGTACAGTGTGATTTTTCTTTTTCCTCCCAGACACTCGTCAGGCAGCAGACAGAAGGGACAAGAGGATCTCATGATATGAAATGAGAAGCAATTTCCTGGGGCCTTACTTTCCTTGGCTGACACCTGCTAGTTTCACCCTCAGGAACGTAACAGAAAATAAATGAGCCGATGGGGTCTCCTAGGGTTGCAGAGTCTCCCAACCTACATGACGGATACTCTTAATGCCTTTATTTTATGTTTTAGCCGCATGATGGAGTGCCAGGGGAGCCTCTACCCCCACTGCCCTGCTCTTCCTACTCACTCTGGTACTTTCCTAGTGTAATGATGTCACCTCGCAGGTGCCTGAGTAGGCCTGCTAGAACACAAGGTAACTGGCAAGGGACTTGCCTCATCCACATACGTGTATCCATTGGTGCCAGGCACTGGGCTTGCACCCAGGAGACCTGGGTTCACATCCAACCAACAGTCCAACTGGTTCAACTTCAATGTCAGATCCTCAGTGGCATATTTTAGAACACACTTCCTCTATCTTTAACTGTCTTTCCTTTAACTACATCCAGCTGAATTCTTACCTCCTCCATGAAGCCTGCCATCTACCCACCACTCTTTACTGTCACTATCCACAGCATGTGTGGCCTGGATTTTCATAACCTCGCAATTCAATCATGGTATTTGTGTGTTGCTTGACCTTTTTTTTTGTTTGTTTTTCTCATTTAATGTCTCGGTGAGGGCAGGGGGACAGTGGGAGGCGAGTGATCTGAGTCTCCAGGCTGCCCCAGACATCACTACACCCTGAAATTTGCACTGGGCCTGACTCACACACATCTGTATGATCCCCATGGGCATCTGGGCACAAGACCCTGATACTTGAGGTCCATTCATGATTATCACAGGACACCTGCAGGGGGTGGTGTCTGCTTGTACATATAATAATAATACCAGGGACACCTGGATGGCTCAGCAGTTGAGTGTCTGCCTTTGGCTCAGGGTGTGATCCCAGGATTCTGGGACCGAGTCCTGCATTGGGCTCCCCATGGGAAGCCTGCTTCTCCCTCTGCCTATGTCTCTGTCTCTCTCTGTGTATCTCTGTCTCTGTCTCTCTCTCATGAATAAATTCTTTAAAATAATAATAATAAATAATAATAATTCCAAAGACAGTGGCTGGTGTTAACTGAGCACTTATAAAACGCCAGGCACTGTGCCGAGTGCTTTACACACATCAATCCATTTACTCTGATGACCACCCAATGAAGTGGGTACTATCATCACCCATTTCACAGCTAGGAAACTGTGAATAGGGAGGTAACAAACACACCCACAGACATATACAATCAGTAGACAGACAGGGACTCAAAACTGGACCCTTGGCCCAAGAACCTGGTGTCCCCACAATGCTGTAGGGCTGCCACATTTGTATACCTCATCTTCCCACTCAATGGTCATCTCCCTGAACGTGGTCCACAGTGTAGAGTCAGTCACCCGGACCAGGGCAAAGGGTGGAAATCCAACCCAGTGCTCTGCTGCCAAACTGTGCATCCAGGGGCCTGCACCCCAGAACAAGCACCTACTCCTGTTGCCCTTAAAGGTAATGTGTGGGCTGGAGGCTGCCCCAAAGACGTGGGTATGGCTTATTTCCATCCACATAAGAGGGCCTGGGGTGTGGAGCAACGGCTCATAAACATCAATTAAGTGAACGTTCTCTGACTTCTATTACAATCATGCAGGGACCAGACACCCACTCCACCGAGTGGCAATCACCAGCATTGATGACAATCAGCAATCTGCTCAATCAAGGCTATTTACCTATTGAGTGCCCTGCAGAATGTAAGGTACAGGGTAGGGCACAAGGATGAAGCAGACATGGCCCCACCCTCCAGGAGCTCCCAGACCAGCCAGGAGATGTGGCACTTGTCTTCTGGACTCCCCTCTCTCCTGCCTGCCCCCATCCCCCAAAGACCCTTCCTTTGCCATAGCCGACTTGGATTTTTGTCTCCATCTCTTTGGGGCAGGGATTCAGCTCCTTAGGAGGCAGTGTGGCCCAGTGCCCAATAACAGGGCTCTGGAATAAAGTGCCTGTGTTCAAATCCCAGTTCCAACCCCTATGAGAAAAGCACACACACAGCACCCCCAAGACTGCTGCCCTCAGAGGGGCCGTGGCTGGTATCTAGAAACTTGGATTTGGGGAGAGTTCCCACCATGCTCTGATAAGAGTGGCTCACTGCACCTAAGCTGTCAAGCAAACAACGTGGCTTACACACTGGACACATTTCTCCTGGGAGTCCGGAACCATGGTATATGCCAGCCCAAGGGTATCTGTGTGCCCAGGCCCCAAAAAAACCCTGGTGTGGGTCTCTGATGAGCTTTCTTGGTGACAACATGTCACAAAACAGTCACACTGTTTTCTGGTGAACACTGCATCCTGTGTGACTCTGCTGGAGGAGGATTCTGGAAGCTGGTGCCCAGTGTCCTCCAGATTTCACCCTGTGCACCTCTGCCCTTTGCTGATTTTACTTTGCATCCTTCTTGGTAATAAATCAGCCGCAAGTATGACTATGTGGAGTCCTGTGCCCTCTTGGTGAATCACTGAGCCTGGGAGTGATCCTGGGAACCCTGGTACACTAGCTGGGTGACCCTGGGCAAATTACTTGACCTATATGTGCCTCAGTTTCCCCATCTATGAAATGAGGGTAATTTTAAAATAGAATCTGTCCCCCAGGATTGCCCACACAATTCATCATATGTAAATTGCTCAGAATGTCTTCAGTCCCCAGCAGGTGCTGAAGCGATGCAAAGTGTGGTTATACGGTGAGCAAACACTATATTGCCCAGATGGAGGGGCCATCCAGGAAACCAGACTGACAGCCTCTGGCCACACTTGGGGACCCCACACTGCACGGTATGTCTGGGCCAGCAGCCGCCCCCTCCCTTTGGCTCTGAGGACAGCCAGACACCAAGACATCAGAGGGTGAGAAGACACACTGGGGTGTCAGGTGGCTGTCCAGCTCAAGTATTTTCTCTTACCTTTATCTTTTCTTCTGCTGTTATGGTGAAAAGGGCTTTTAGTTGGGTCTTGTTCTAGAAAAATAAGAGAAGAAAACACTTCCGTCAACAGGTTTTGGAATGTGACATATGGGGTATCATTTGGTATTATTTGCAACCTGCCCTGCCTGGAGCTGCAGCAGGCCCCTCCCTGACTGTGGGGGACTCGGTCCTGTGGGGGTCTTAAAGTCCCTTCAGGGGGAAGAGCAGAGCCTTCCCTAACTGGGGAGAAAGCTCAGGCAGTGTGCGCTCTGGTGAAACACCAGGGTTGGAGTCAGGCCGGATGGGAGCTGAGGATGGACTCCAAAGTTCAGCAGCCCCCAACACAGCAGCCCCTCGTCCTCTCCAGCATGCTTCTTGCAGGAAAGGTGCAGACAACAGTGAGGGGTCCTGCTCTGCTGAGGCCACCTGCCAATGTGATGTGCCCCACCCCCAAGGTTCCATGGGGTCTGTTCCTCCTGACTTCGAACCATCTCTGGTTGGCAGCTAGGGGAAAACTGAAGGGTGTCAGGCCAGCCATCTGTCCGAGCCCGTGGTATCTCAGGAGATGTGCCATGAGAACACGCTTCCTCCTGGGGACACAGGCACTGCCGAAAGGCAGTTCAGGGTGGTGAGTGGTTCATGCCGGCCTGCCTGGGCTCACACCTGGCTCCATCGCTCACAGCAGACTGACTTCAGGCAAGGCACTGACTTCTCTATGTCCCATTTGTGCCACCTGCAAAATGGGAATCCTATTCAACTCATACAGTTGCTGTGGTAATTAAATTAGCTAATAGAGAGTCCAGGAGTGTGCCTGGCACACGGAGTGACCACCAAAAGTATTCTAGCCGTTGGCTAGAGTTGGTGGTGGTGATAATTGGCGTGGATAACCTGGCCTTGAGGCTTGGAGCTTGAAGACCAGGGAGCAAGGCAACCCTGGTGTCATTCCATCATGGCTGTTTGAATTGCCTCTGGGGAATATCCCAACGCCCTGCTTCGTGAATATCCTGATGGCCTGTGAGTTGCAGGGTCCGGCCCTGGACACCTGAGGCTGCATTCAGAAGCCCACACTCAAGATCACAGTTTTTTATTCTCTTCCCACTTTTGGCCCCTCCACCCTGTGTTTTCCGACACCCAAAGTCTAAGCAGAGAAAAGCTTCAAGTGTGCTATGAAGCTTGACCTCATCTCTTTGCAAAATGTAAATCCTCACCTCTGTGCTTACTACAGAAACTTCAAGGCTTGCGAAACCTGTTTTAGATCACAGCACGAAGTCAGAAAACACAGGCCAAGCAGAGTACAGGGGTGACTGTGTAAGCGGGCAGGATGTTTACATAATCCCTTATAAGAGGCTTGACATGATTGCTCTAGGTCCTCCCCTCTCCACCATGTACCATGTAGGGCCTGTTTCATCTAACTCTCTGATGCTGGGGGACGTGTGCGTGTTTGAGAAAGCAGCTTCCAGCTCCAAACACAATGCACCTCTGTCAATACCACCTCCTGCTGGAGAATTTGTGAGTGGGAATGACAGCTGGCACCCCTTACCTGCCGGGGATGCATTCCAGGAAGCCCAGTGGATGCCTGAACTCCCAGACAGTAGTGACCCTTAGATACGGTGTTATTTCCTATACACGCATCCAATTTAATTGATAAATTGGGCACAGTAAGAACCTGATGACAATAACTAGAAATAGAACAATTACTACAATGCACCATGGTAAGAGCTATGTGAACGTGGGCTCTCTCTCTCTCAAAATGCCTTTTGTCCTGTACCCACTCGCCCTTCTGTTTGTGATGACGTGAAACCGCCTGCTCTCACCATCGCCGCTATTACCCTCACGCAATTCTAACAAGTGAACAGGAGAACAGAGCCAGGGGAGAAGCTTCCTGCTCCTCTCGTTGTTGGGGAGGGGACTCTGAACCCCTCTCTGGGGTTCAGCACCACTTGTGAAGCACAGCTGAGCAATGGTTCTCAGGCGCAGCTGTGTCAGAGGTCACCTCCTCTCCACTGGAGGATTCCATCCTGTTGGGCACCTGCCTGTTTAATAAATAACTGTTACTGTTTTTTCCTTTGTCTTAGAAAACATCTTGGGAATGACTGACCAGCAGAGCAAACCACTGCTCTCACGTGCAGCTGATAAAAGTCTCACTGAGCCCTAAATACACTTGACCTTCTATGGATGGTCATGGATGGTCTATGGATGGTCATGGACAAAAGCCTTGCAGTCACCCGAGGGTCAGGCAACCCTGGTGCCTGGTTCCAACCAGGTGAAGTAACTTGAGAACAAGGTACGGGAGCTCCTTGTCAACTTCCAGCACATATTCCCTCAGCAAACACTGGTCTCCCAGGACTCTTCTCTATGGTAGGATCTACGTCATGGCGATGCTGTTGGTCGACCAGGGCTAGCAGGCAGGGGCCCAGAACACAGACCAGTGAAGCTCAGAACTCTGGAATCTTTAGGAGGGCAGGTGCGCGCTTCACTCTCCACCTTCAGAATGGCCCAGAGATCCCCAGACAGTTTGGAGGGAGTAGAAAATTACAGGCTACTGTAGACCGACACATCTCACTTGTCCCCACATAAGGGAGACACTGGTGTATGATCATTGCCTTTTTGTAGACAAGGAAACTGAGCTTCAGAGAAGTTAAGAAAGAAAACTTGCCCAAGATTCATTAGTTTACTGTTCATTCATTTATTTAACATTTACTGCACATTTACTGTGCATGGCTCTATTTTTGGCACAGAGAACACAGGTGTCAATAGGAAAGACAAGGTTCCTGGTCTCATAGAGTGAGTAGGGGTGGGGGTTTCCTAAGGAAATAAAGTCAGTATGATGGGCAGACAAGGCACCAAGCAAGGGAACAGATGGGTGGCCCTGGAGTGAGTGAGGAGCCCCTCCATTCCACCCTCCCATCATTCCCTTCCTCCTCCCATCCTTCTCCTACCTCCCCATCCTCCCCCTCCATCCCTCCCTCCCATCCTCCCCTACATCCTTCCATCTCATCCTCCCCTCCATTCCCTCCCTCCCATCCTTCCCCTCCATCCCTCCCCCCATCCTCCTCCTTCATCCCCTCCATCCCCCCTCCATCCCCTCCCACTCCACTCCTCCATCCTCACCCCACCTCCCTTCCCCAGGTGCTTCCAGGGGCTTGAGGTCCTAAAGCTCTGGCAGGAGGAGGTGGAGACTTTCAGTTTTGTTGAGGTTCTGAATTTCCACTGCTGGTTTCTGTCACCTTCTTCAATTCTGATTTTAACTTACTCGGTTTCCTGTACTCCGAAATTGGGGCGGTATTTCTTCTGGGCGATTTTATCTCTATTTTTGTATCTTTCTTTGTCCTCTGTTCCTGACTTTGTACCTAATTATTTTCTGAGACATTTGTCTCTTCTGACAGTTTGATTTAATAGTTTCCTTGTAGCTGGTCTTTACCTTTTTGGAATCTTCCTTTTTATCTCATTGTCTCAGATTTTTTTTTTTTTCTTATTGCAGCAGCAAAGCTACACACAGGCCCTTGAGCTTCGGGTGGAAGGGGCCACAGCTGTGTGGGCCAATTCGGATTCTGTCCCGTGACCTGGGCTGTCACACTCAGAGCCTCACCCTCCCCATCTAGTCAAAGGTCCTTTCTCCAGAGGCTGAAGTCAGAACCGAATGACCAAAGTAACTAGAGCATGAGCTTCTTGATGGCAAGGACGCCATCTCCTACTCCCGCATCTCCAGGATGCGCATGGCACCCAGCACGGCACCCAGCACAGCACCCAGCATGGCATACAACCAACCATGTTCGCTGCCTACACAGATTAAAAGGTGAAGGAACCATGAAGATACTAACAGTAATGGTGTCACAGGCTGAATCATGTCCCCTCAGAATCCATATGCTGAAGCCCTGGCCACCTAAGCACTTCACGTGTATTTGGAGGTGGGGACTCTTGTTATTTATTAATGTTTTTAGTAAGTTTTTAAATTTTTATTTAAATTCAATTAATTAACATATAACATATTATTGGTTTCAGAGATAGAGGTCAGTGATTCATCTGTTGCATACAACACTCAGTGCTCATCCTATCACTCAGCTACCCCACCGACCACGCCTCCCCTCCAGGGCCCCTCTGTTTATTTCCTACAGTGAAGAGTCCCTCATGATTTGTCTCCCTCTCTAATTTTATCTTGATTTTTTTTCTCTCTTCCCTTATGACTTTACAGAGGAGAGTAACCTGAAATAAGGTCATTATGGTGGTCCTGATCCCATCTGACTGGTGTCCTTGGAATAAGAGGGCATTAGGACACACTGAGGGACACCTGCGTGAGGACATGGGGAGGAGAGGCTGTCTATGCACTGTGTAGGGAGGCCTCGGGAGAAACCGACCCTGCTCACACCTTGATCTCAGAATTCCAGCCTCCGGGATCATGAAAAAACTGACTTCTTTTGCTGTTAAAGCTATCTAGCTTGTGGAACTTTGTTAAGGCAGCTCATTGCAAACTCATACAAATAGGAACTACTGGTTGAATGCTTACTATATGCAAGACACAGTGAAAATAACTTAAATCTGATTGCTTATCTTCATAATAACCCTATGTCAGACCCACAGAAGTTAAGTAATTACTAGAGGTCCCAATGATATGCTAAGGGAGCCAGGTTCACAGCAGAGCGTGTGAGATTCCAGGGCCTACACACTCATCTGGAATTTAGTATCACAGAGGGAGACAAGGAGGAAGGAAGGAAACAGGGAAGGAAGGGAGGAAGGAGGGAGGGAGGGAGGGAGGGAGGAGGAAGGAAGGAAGGAAGGAAGGAAGGAAGGAAGGAAGGAAGGAAGGAAGGAGAGGGAAGGAAGGAGGTGAGGAAGGAAGGAAGGAAGGAAGGAAGGAAGGAAGGAAGGAAGGAAGGAAGGAAAGAAGGAGGGGAGGAGGGAAGGGAGAGGGGAGGAAGGAAGGAAGGGAGAGGGGAGGGAGGAAGGGAGGAGGGGGAGGAGGGGAGGAAGGAAGGAAGGAGGAAGGAAGCAGGGGAGGAAGGAAGGAGGAAGGAGAGAGGGAAGGAAGGAGGGGAGGAGGGAAGGAAGGGAGAGAGGAGGAAGGAAGGGAGAGGGGGGAGGAAGGAAGGAAGGAGGGGAGGAGGGAAGGGAGAGGGGAGGAAGGAAGGAAGGAAGGAAGGAAGGAAGGAAGGAAGGAAGGAAGAGGGGAGGAAGGGAGAGGGGAGGAAGGAAGGGAGAGGGGGAAGGAAGGAAGGAAGGAAGGAAGGAAGGAAGGAAGGAAGGAAGGAGGGAAGGGAGAGGGGAGGAAGGAAGGAAGCAGGGGAGGAAGGAAGGAGAGAGGGAAAGAAGGAGAGAGGGAAGGAAGGAGGGAAAGAGGGAAGGAAGGAAGGGAGGAGGGGGAGGAAGGAAGGAAGGAGGAAGGAAGCAGGGGAGGAAGGAAGGAGGAAGGAGAGAGGGAAGGAAGGAGGGAAGGAGGGAAGAAGGCAGAAGGAAGGAGGGGAGGAAGGGAGGAGGGGGAGGAAGGAAGGAAGGAGGAAGGAAGGAAGGAGCTACCAGACACCGTGCTCTAAGTGTCAAAGCTTCTAAAACAACAGTGAGGACACAGAAAGCAAAGGGAGGAGGACATACCTGTGCGGAGCTCTGAAAGGTGAGCTGGGCAGGAAGCAGGAGGACCTCTCCGCCGCCCACTTCCCCGGCCTTGATGGAGGCTGTGTAGCTGACAGAGAAGGAGTCTCCCACTGCTCAGAGAGAAAGCAGGCGTGAGTGGAGAGGGGCCCATGGGTCCGCCGTGCCCCAGAGGAGCCCCACGTCAATGGAGGCCGCCAACACAACCACTCTCACAGCCGCCGTGGACAGCAGGGGCACCGCTCGGGGCGCAGGGGCCAGCGGTGGGGACGGTGAGGTGTGCGTGCCCGCTCACAGGGCCCCTCTTTTTCACCTGAAGAGGCTGTCAGCGGGTGCGAGGAGCCGGGTGGCCCCCTTCTGCCCCTGTGCTGTCTCACCTGGGGACCCCCTGCCCCATCCAGCACTGCCTGGGACTGGGTGGCTCAGTCTTCCTAACCCGGGCACATTTAACTCCCACATTTGGGAAATCCAGAATCAAGGCAGGAATCTATTTATTCCCCCAAATTCCTGTTCACACAACTAAAGAAAAGTGTCTTCATGGGACTTTTGGGCCTCGGTGGGCAGATGGACACCAAGTACTACTCTGACTCCTCCGGGCAGTGGGTTCTGTGAGCACAGCAAGGGGCTCCAGGAGGCGGGATGTGGCACTGTGGGTTCACGTGGGGCCCCCTCCAGCTCCGTGGTCTCTATCTAGCTGGCCCTCGATTGCTTCACTACAAAATGGAACTTTGTATTTAAGGGGAAGCTTCCCTGGGGCACAGGGTTTGCAGCTCTAAGCTCTCCGAAAACCCCCGCTCTCCAGAGAAGGCAGCTCTGCTCCCAGACACAGGCTGCACTCAGGGCCCAAAGTGAACAAAGAGCTGGGAAAGAGAGGAACCCCAAGCGAGGGTGGCCGGGGACGGAGGGGTCACCACTATAGGTTTCTTGTTTTGCAAGAGGCAGCACGCTCTCAGCCCCGCCTTCTAGAGGGACCCTCCCATCTGATGTTGGAGACATCCTGCCCACCTCCTACTGAGCTGACCTTCCCAGGTGGGCTCCAGGCACCCAGCTGAGCCCGAAGGCACTTCATAAACTCTCACCCAAAGGCACATCTCTGTCCTGGTTCTGACAGACGCCTCCAAACCTCAGCCACGGCGCATGGAAGCGTGGAGTGCTGGGCCTAGGGACACGGCTGTGCCCTGCCAGAGCTGACACCGGCTTCTTGTCTGGACGGGGTGGTGATGGGGCTGAGGCTATGATACTTTTTTTTTTTTTAACAGCTTTGAGATATGTATCACCCAGTTCATCTGTTTTAAGTGTGCAATTCAAGGAATTTCGTGTATTCAAAGTTGTGCAACCATCACCACAATCTGATTTCAGAACATCCCCGTCACCCTAACAGGAAACCTCATGCCCAAAGGCAGTCACTTTCCACAGCCACCCTAAGGCCTAGGCAACCACTAATCTGGTTTGGGGGTAAGGGGGATAATGATTTGTCTTTCAGGACACCTCCTAGAAATGGAACCGTATAATACATGTTGTTCGTGTTCAAGTTATTTCACCGAGCAGATTTTTATTAAGGTTCATCTATGTCATACATGAATCAGTACTTCTTTCCTTCTTACTGTGAGTCCTAGTCCATTGTGGGGACAGACACAGGATGCTCTCCTGTGTCCCCTTAACTCTGCAATGTGGTTTATGTATACCATGGAATATTACTCAGCCATTAGAAACGACAAATACCCACCATTTGCTTCAACGTGGATGGAACTGGAGGATATTATGCTGAGTGAAATGAGTCAATCGGAGAAGGACAAACATTATATGTTCTCATTCATTTGGGGAATATAAATAATAGTGAAGGGGAATATAAGGGAAGGGAGAAGAAATGTGTGGGAAATATCAGAAAGGGAGACAGAACATAAAGACTCCTAACTCTGGGAAGCGAACTAGGGGTGGTGGAAGGGGAGGAGGGCAGGGGGTGGGGGTGAATGGGTGACGGGCACTGAGGGGGGCACTTGACGGGATGAGCACTGGGTTTTATTCTGTATGTTGGCAAATTGAACACCAATAAAAAATAAATTTATTATTAAAAAAAAAAAAAAAGTAAGGCACAGGGATGTCTGGATGGCTCAGTGGTTGAGCGCCTGCCTTCAGCCCGGGGCATGATCCTGGAGTCCCAGGATTGAGTCCCACATCGGGCTCCCTGTGTGGGGCCTGCTTCTCCCTCTGCCTGTGACTCTGCCTCTCTCTCTCTCTGTGTCTCTCACGAATAAATAAAATCTTAAAAAAAAAAAAAAAAAAAGAAGTAAGGCACATGAGAAACCTGGTGTTCAATTTATTCAGCTCCCAAGACAAAGGAGCTACACCACTCTGCTGCTGCAGGAACCACAACCCCTTCCTGACAGCTACAAACCTCTGGGCAGTGGCGGGGAGTGGTGTATATGTGTGTGTGTGTGGGGGGGGTGGATAGGATAAAATATTGGGAAGAGAGAGTATGGGGAATTTTAATTTAATTTGAAAATATTGGACTTCAAACTTACAAGAGCAAATATTTTGATCTCAGATTTTAATTCCTTATAGCCTCAAATATATTTGGGTTTCAATTTGTAGGGGATTCGTTTAAGACCTTTCACTTTTCCCTGAGAATCTGCAAAAGGGAGGTGCTGGCAGGTCACTGCTGGAGGATCTTCCTGCAGATGAAGTCAGGGTTGTCCCCTGAGGTCACTGCAAAACTCTTGACATAGGGCACCCCTTCCTCACGCGGCAGGGCACCCCACCCGCTGGGAGGTCTGGGTGGGCACTGCAGGTCAGCCCATCTGACCCTGGGAGTGGGCTGCTGGCTGAGAGTGCCCGCCGGCAGTGGCCAGTGGGTGACAACGCCCACCCTGCTCTGCCGGCCTGTGAGCAGGACCACCTGACTGCCCTAAGCCTGTGCTCCAGCTCTGCCTACACCTGCCACAGAGCTCAGGGTTAGCCCCTCATAGGCTATCAGGTGCTTCATTGTTCAACGTGCTGAGACCTCAAACAAACGTAAAGGCAGAAGAAAAATGAGAGCTGAGCCTATGGAACCACCTGGATTTTTATTTTAAAAATCCTCAACACCTTCATTTTATTTTTACGCAATGGTAAATCGTGAGACTCACAAAGACAGCGTGACCGAAATGACTGAGATGATACCACAGTGAAGGTCCCTCACCCTGGCGCAGTGGCTTATTGCCCGCACAGCGTGCCGCCATGTGCCAGCCCTACAGGGGGGACCCTACAGTGTGCCCCGAGGCAGACAGAGGAGACTTCATGGCCTGCGATGCCCAGAGCAGGAGGCTGAGGATGAGGGGGTGCCTTGCACCCGCTCCCCCGGGGAATGAACAGGATGCCACTTCCGCTGGGGCCATCACCTGTGCTCCACATGACACCCCCCCAAACACACACACACATGCAGAATAAAAACAATCACCACAAAATCGCTACTGGCATGGGGAACGCTTCTGTAGGTCAGGCTTTCCATGCATTAACCCCCTCCTCCTTACAGCCGTATCCTGAAGCAGGCATTGTCACTGTCCCAAGTCACAGAGAGGAGGCTGGTGTCGGGGACACGTGGCAGGCAAAAGTCAGGGTTGGTGGGGTTCAGAACGCAGTGTGGACAGGCACGCGGCCCCAAGCTGGGCAAAGCACGGGAGGGCAGGTAAGTGAGGTGCAGGGGAGGGGAGGGGGACCTCCCGAGCAGACACAGGGGCACAGGGGATGCCGAGCTAACAGGCGGGGGAAAGTGACGAGTGTGGTCTGTCCGGCAGGAGCACAGATGCTGGAAGCTGCTGGGGAACTGAGAGGAGAGAGGCAGGCCTGCTGGACCAGGGGCTGGGAGGGTGAGAGGAGGGACCCAGGCAGAGCCAGGGCACATCACCTCACTTGGTCTCTGCTCCGACTCTGCTCATGGCCCCATGTCCTGGTCTCTCAACACTAGCTTAAGGACTGGCGGGATTTATTTTTATATCTTAGAGGGAAGGCACAGAGGATCACTTGGTTGGGAAACATCCTAACAGTTTTTATGACATTGCTGAAACCACGGCCAGCAAAGAGGTGGCTGCTTGTGGGCCAACTCTGCTGGCAGCTTCTGTCAATAGTCAAGGTCAAGAAGGGCTCTGAGGCCCTGTCTAGGCTCAGTGGGAGCGTGTGGCATGACTGGTGAGCAATATGGGCCATCACAGGGAAGCGGAGAGGTGAGTCCTGAGCACATGACGGGCACTACAGCGTAATGGGTACAGGGTGCACAGTCTTCCTCTGTAAAATGAGATAGGTACCCAGAGTCAAAGATATTTTACCCTCCCAAGAAAATGGACAGTCCTGAAGTCATGGTAACAACCAATCCCAGAATTCACTTAAATCTGCTTAATAAACCAATGATAACTTTCCTCAGGAAACATACCTCTAAAGCCATCCAGTGACGGTGCTCTGAAAGCCAGCCCATTAGCGGGGAGGTACTCCGGTGGACACACTAGAACGTGCAGGAAGGTCTCGTGCACATGCTTCCAGGGCTGGTGTCAAACCACTCCCACCTGGACCCAGCACACCCCAACAGAAGCTGTGCATTTCCCTGAGGGATAACTCTCATCATCTGGCAAGGGATAGACTTGAACTCTATCTTTGGTTACGTCTGAAATTTTTCATAATAAAAATTAATATATAATAAAAATACCTACTTCTTAAAAACTCTTCCCCTAAATCCCACCTCTCTCTCTAACCTAAATTATAAGTCCAGCTTTTTGGGTGCAGGTATTGAGTGGTGTCTCCTCTTTCAATACCTGATCATAAAGTCCATTGTGAGTGAACACACGTCACGTGTTTAAGAACACGTCTGCTATGCATCACACGCTCTGTCAGTATCTACGTTCCTTTTCCCTCCTTGACTTGATACACTGCTATCACTGCTATTACCTTGCAGAAACTTCTTTCTGAAAGCCTGGAATCCTGCCGAGGTCTTGTTTCCGGTCGACCCCCTAATGGAGAGGCCAGTGATGTTGTCGAGCAGGAGCAGGTCTGAGAGGTTGGTGGCCGCAGGGGTCCTGGTGTTGTCCACGAGCAGTCTCACCTGAGCTGTCTGCAATTCGCTCTGCCCGGACACCTAGGACAGGAGATGACAGGAGGGTTGTCATTTGCTGCTAAGTCCAACCTCCTAACGTGACCCCCAGCTCAGCTTCAGGCAGAAGGAGTGCCTGAGAATTTATCCGATGGGATTTCAAAGGCCCCAGGACTATTTTGACTCATTCTCACTAAGCTGTTGCTTGGTGACAGTTTCAAAGTAACTGGGACCCTAAAACGCAGTGAGATTATTCCTACAGAGAAACAGAAGAAAAAATATTGAAGCACAGAACCACAGTCAGGCTGGGGAGACTGTGGCGATTGGTGTCACCAAGAAATGCAGACAAAGGCTCCTTGTGCTGTCATTTTGTAGGTTGAGCCCGGCCCCAGTGCCCTACCCAGGGCATCTGCCTGCCATGTGACCTAGAGGATTGAGCAAGTCAGTGTCCAACCTCCAGGCCAGCCTCCCTCAGGTGGGCTCTGCTTGGTCATGGGTTTGAACGGCTTGGCTGCTGCAAGTGGTCTGGTGGCCCAAGCAGCTCAGCTCTCCGCCTGGCCTCTGCAACCGTGCCCTGTTCCCACTCTCTGATAAGCTTTTCCCACTACCCCTGCCCCACCTTCATCCAGCCCTGCCAGAAGGGATGCAGGAGCTGGGGAAAGAGGGAAACAATGTCTATATATGCAGGTACACATGTACACACACTCACACATATGGCAGAAACATCCCTAGGAGGACACAGGAGTAACTGGTAGCACCAGTTTCCGGCACTGTATCTAGGGAGGGGAACAGGACGGCTGAAGGCCTGAGATAAATCGAGGGCTGTACAGCAGAGGGTTAACTCTGCAGGTGTGCACTGCCCAGACCCTGCACACCTCAAAGAAAGAACTGATCCTTGGCCAACTCCTGGGAGGTAAAGCCCTTGGACTATCTTGTGTGAGAAGAGCACCTTATACACCTGTGGCCTTGGGCCCCAACAGGCCGTCTGTGCTAACAGGATGCTTAGAGGTGGGGGCCATGAGCCAAGCTGTGTCAAGGTGACCTCTGGAGAGGCTGGAGACCAGTTACTGAGGCCAGCTGCATGGACACAGCATGCCTCCATGATGGGCTGCACCAAAACCCCCAGACATCAAGGTTTGAGTACGCGTCCCTGGTGGACAATACTTGGTACGTGAAGTTACACGTCAGTGCTCCAGAAAATGAAACACCAGCCTCACTACTCTGCCAGGGCAGGACAAGGGGAAGCTTGCGCCTGGTCTCACACAACTCCATCCGAGGTGCCTTTTACTTCGCTGACCTTAATATGCACCCTCTGCTGTAATAAATCGTAACTGTGAGACCACCAGCTTTCCTGAGTCGTGTGAGTCCTGTCAGCGAATCATGGAACCCGAGGGCGGTCTCCAGGACCCCCAACACAATGATAATGTGAAATGCCATCTCACAGGATGAGTAAGGATCAGAGGCTTTAAAGACAAGAATAAAATTTTTAAACTGTAAAGCACCGTATCAATAATGAAAGAAAATGCATCATTCCTACTTTCCTGTTCAAAATGATCACAGTGCATTTTCACAAATGGGAGTTTAATTGCTACCAAAACTCTTGGCCCTGGTGCCATGATTTGAAACAGAAAATCCCTTGTACATCACTTTATCCCTCGTATGTCTGGACATGGGTGGATAACTCCATGACTTGCCAGTCCTAAATATATAACTCTACCAAGACATGATTTGGTCAAAATCCAACTATTTTCTCTCCAACTATAAGCTGCCTATGAATACTTACCACTGCACATTTCTGAAAAATCACTCCATCCTCAGCAGTTCCTTGCACATCTCTTGAGATGTCGCCATACTACAAAAAATACAGAAATGATTAAATGATTAAAAATGAAATGCGTGCTACCCATGTTTCATAAAAGCATTTGATCTAAAAAAAAGTAAAAGATACATAAATACACACGAACTTTTAAAGGAAGGATACAGATTTACTTCTTCTAGTTTAATAACTGCCTTAAGTAATCTTGAATGTTTTAAGAGACTACTGAAAGGATTAGAACATAAAGCCCATGAGGAACAAAGGATGTGGGCATGTGGTCATACCGGAGGTCTCTCCTAGTCTGGGGGATGCATGGGGACCCAGCATGCTGGAGATGATGCTTTGACAAAAGGAATGTGAGCAAGGGCCTGGGAAAATCCCACAGCAATGGCTCATGTGCCCTGCGTGGCCCTGGGGCACCAGCTGATGGGGTCCACTTGCCACACAGAGCAGTGGCCAAGCCAGCTCGGATCATGGTGCACTGGAGCTGCTGATACACCATCTGTGCAGGGGATCCCCCCAGGTCTGGCCTCCTCCATCTCTGCTGTGCTCCCCTGTAACATCCCAGAGGAAAGCCAGGGCCCACTCACCGGATGCCACCCCCCACTGCCCCTCATAATCACAACCCATATCTGCTGGTCTCTCCCTTGCCACCTCCCCCCCTCGTCCCCCACCCCCCGACCCCAGGGCATGGTCCTCATGCTACGGACATATCCTTTAAACTGAATCGGACTCTGACCCCTCACACCAGGGAAGCTGTCCTTGGCCACACCTCCCACCCTCTGCCCTGCCCACCTAGTTCCCTCAGTGGGACATTATGTGCCAACAAAGGCAGCCCTTAGTGATACAATCATCATAACAGTGGCTGTTACTTCCCAAATCCAGCCATATGTCCATCCCTTTACATACGTGGGTTCTATTGCTCCCATTTTACAGATAAGGAAACTTAAGGCTAAAAAAAAAAAAAAAAGGAAACTTAAGGCTCAGGAAGGTTAACTCACTTGCCCAAAGTCACACGGGCAGGAAGTTAGACTCTGCTCTGGCTGTGTGACTCCATGTACTATGATTCTTCCACACATCCCCTCTCCAGAGCATGACCCTCTTATTGCACAGAAATAAGGCAGCAGAGAAGGGAAGCCATGTTCCTAGGACAGTGCAGACAATGTACATGCAACATCATACCAGCATTAGCCTGGTGCCCAGGCCCTGGACCCCAGTGTGCTCTCCAGCCACCACCTCCCCAATGCTTCTGACATGCCAGCACCCTGAGTCCAAGAGCCCTTGGGCAGGCACCTGGCTTTCTGTTCTTCTGAGCATTACTAAACACAGCTTTTGAGCAAATACACACAGGACGGGTGACAGAGCATCAAGTGTGATAGGAAAGGCCACAAGTCACCTGTCCTTGCCACAGGGGACTGTAAAGACCAAGAGTGATCACGGGGTGGGGGGGGTGGGGGGTGGAGGGGGAGAGCTGCATGGTGGGTCCCAAAAAAGAGAGGTCCCCATCCTGACCTCTGGACCCAGCAAATGCGATCTTACTTGGAAAAGGGGTCTCTGAAGACATACCTAAGCTAAGGATCTCAAGATGAGGTCATTCTAGATTTCAGCCACCCCTGGATCCAATGACACATGTCCTTATGAGTGACGGAAAAGGAAAAGACAAACACACAAGAAGCCCATGTGAAGATAGAAAGAGCGTGATTGTAAACTTTATGTGCAGGTTTGGCTGAGACACCCAGATATTTAACCAAACACACCTGGATGCTAATGTGAGGGCATTTGTTGGATGAGATTAGCATTGAGATCCAAGGACTGTGAGTGAAGCAGATGAGCCTGCATGATGTGGGTGGGCCTCCCCCAATCAACTGAGGCCTTAACCAAAAAAGACTAACCTCCTGAGATGAAGAGGAATTCTGTAGCATCAGCTCATCCCAGGGTTTCCAGCTGGTCCTGCAGATTTTGAACTTGCCAGCCCCACAACCACGAGCCAATTCCCTCCCTCCCACACACATAACTCCGATTGGGTCTGTTTCTCTGGAGAGTCCCAATGCAGAGATTGAAATGATGTGACCACAAACTAAGGAAGTTACCAGAAGGTAGAAGACACAAGAAAAAATTCTCCCCTTTGGAGAGAGTCTTTGGAGGGTGCATGGCTCTGCCAGCACCCTAATTTTGGACTCCTAGCCTCCAGACCCGTGATAAAATGGATCTCACTCTTTTAAGCCGCCAAGTTGGTGGTTCCTTGTTATAGCAGCTCTAAGAAACTAATTCAACCACCCAGCAGGCAGTCAAGCAGGGGCTCGTGGCCACGGCAGCCTGCTGGCCGCGCTCAGTGGCTCTCACACCATCTTAGGTCACGAAATTGTAAGTGAAAGCCAGCTCTACATGATGCAACACATAAAACAGAACAGAACACAAGAGCAGGACGTCGAGCCACAGCAAAGGGCAGGGGCTTGGCATCCTGGCTCTGCCGCTTCACCTGCAGGACTCTCAACACATTTGGCCATCTCTCTAACCTGGTCCCTGTCTGCAAAATGGGAATAAAAATCATACCTGTTGCGGGAATCTGTATTGAGGCCTCCCAAGATCGTGCAAAGCAAGTGTTAAGCCCAGCGCCTGGCTCAGGGGAAATACTTGGTCAGCGCTCCCCGTTGCTGTCACCGCAGCGTGTTTACGACCACTGGCAGCACATGGGGCCAGGTGGACCAGAACCCAGAGCCGTGGGACTCCTGGGTGGCTCAGTGGTTGAGCATCTGCCTTTGGCTCAGGTCGTGATCCCAAGGTCCTGGGATGGTACCTCACTTCGGGCTCCCTGCAGGGAGCCTGCTTCTCCCTCTGGCTGTCTCTCTCTCTCTCTCTCTCTGTGTGTGTGTGTGTGTGTGTGTGTCTCATGAATAAATAAATAAAATCTTAAAAAAAATAATAAAAAGAACCCGGAGCCCTGCTTCAGAACCAGCAGCCCACTGCTCAGGTTCACACCTCCTGTCCATCTTAAATACTAGATGTCATACAGAAGAGAAAGCTCTTTGGAATAATAGCTGTACTTTGCGCAAGAGAAGGAACAGGCTCTTCTAAAGAATCAAAGCCTGTGGCATGGTGTACACAGTTGGCCCCACACCGGTTTCTTTCCAACTTCTGAGAATTCTGTTAAAGTACCAAACGTGTCACTTACCAGGTGGTATGTTATAGGAGACTCTCTTTTAAACAAAGTCTTCTTGGGCCACGAGGGAGTAAAAGCAACCATGGATTGAGTCTCTGGCCCACTGGACGCTGCAGAAGTTGGGAGTGGGCTAAAGACTCCACTTTTCCTGCTGAATTTCCTTCCAAGGGGTGCTCCCCCTACAAAACAGCAAAAACATGTTGCAGGAAGGCAGTAAGACATCGGGGTGAACGCGGGAGGCAGGTCGCATGTATGCAGAAGGCCCCCACATGGTGTTTGCTGAAAATAACCAAGTGAAGGAATAAATGAACGAAGGACCTATCATCTCTTTGCCAGGAAGATGTGACATGCTCACGTGGTGGGAGGCTAGGGAGCCTTAAGGAGAGGGCTTCTCAAGGTGTGCGCTGCTCTTTGTGGCTGTGGGCTAAAAGGCACTTTACTGGACCCCCTCTCAGATATACTAAATCAGACCACCTGGGTGATTCCTACACACAGGGCATCAGATGGTGCTGGGTTCAAATCCTGACTCTGCCACTAGGTGGGTCCTTGGGCAAGTCATCTAATCTCCCTGTGCCTCAGTTTCCCTAACCCAACAGGACAGAAAAATAGGTCTCCCTCCACTGGGTCCTTCTGACGAACTGTCTCAAGCAGAATGGGCCCTGGGTGAGTGTCCTGATGGCTCCTATGAGGATGATGGGTCCACTGCCAGACACAGTGCCTGTAGAGCCACCCAACGGGAACAGCTCCCTCTAGAATTTGCTCTATGTCAATATATGTCAAAAAATCATGAGCACCATGGGTAACACAGAAACAGTACTGGCAGGGCTGTCAGGAGTGGGTGCTGACGGACTATGTAGCCCCAGACATTCTGAGCCTCAGGTTCCCTCACTCGAGAATGTGGCTAAAATATCCCTGAGACGGGGTTGCCGCAGGAGTAAAGGAGATGTCAGGCCACACGTGAACATGCTGCGGAGTTCTCAGTGCTCGCAGCCAGAAATTCAAATGTTTCAAATGACTTGGATTGTACAGTTGTATGTTTTTCAACATTTACCTTCTATCCAGACACAAACCGTAATTTAATTAAGAATGACTTTATTGGCGACAGGGCATGATCCCGGGTCCTGGGATCGAGTCCCGCATCGGGCTCCCCACAGGGAGCCTGCTTCTCCCTCTGCCTATGTCTCTGCCTATCTCTATGTGTCTCTCATGAATAAATAAATAAAATCATTTTTGTTTTTAAGCACAAGCGTTCCATCAGCGGTTAATTTTATATATATATATATATATATATATATATATATATATATATATATATATATATTTTATTGGAATTCAATTTGCCAACATACAGCATAACACCCAGCGCTCATCCCATCAAGTGCCCCCCTCAGTGCCCATCACCCAGTCACCCCCACCCCCTGCCCACCTCCCCTTCCACCACCCCTTGTTCATTTCCCAGAGTTAGGAGTCTCTCATGTTCTGTCTCCCTCTCTGATATTTCTCACTCATTTTCTCTCCTTTCCCCTTTATTCCCTTTCATTATTTTTTATATTCCCCAAATGAATGAGACCATATAATGTTTGTCCTTCTCCGACTGACTTATAAATAAATAAAATCTTAAAAAAAAAGAACGACTTCATTTTTCAGTCTTTGCTATGGTGTATTGATACCATAACATATACCAGAAGTGCTTTTGAAAACTCTTATAATTTTAAAATCAAGGTTGGAAGAAATAAAAACTTGGGGGAAAAAAAAAGAAAAAAAAGATGTAGAACTGGATAAAATTAGTATCCTGTCTTTGGATTAGTGTCTGTGGTTGAGCCAGGTCATGACGTTGGACTGGGAATAACGGCGAGCACACCGGGACTCTCCATGGAAGCAAGTGGGCGCCTTCCCAGGCTGGCTGCTAACTCAAGAACGTATTGACTAAATTACATGGGTGCCAAGGAGACGGGACGCCCATCTCTGGACCCTTGCCTGGCCCCTCAGCCTATGTGACACGTGCTTTCTCAGAAGACTTGCTGGACATAAAACCATAAGGCCACACCGGGTTTTATCTCTGGTGACCTGTTTATGGCCCCCGGTCCTCAAAAGGCCTGGCCACGGGCTCTAAGGAAGACTCAAATAAGGGCAGGTGTTGACAGTACAGAAGAAATTCATGCTACGAAGTGACTATAACCACGCAGCATATCATCGGTCCATTCCTGCCATCAGCACAAGGGCCCATGTGTACCATCTGTGCAGTTCTTTGGCTACACCCTCACTCTCCTGCCTCTGGTTGCCATGTGCCTGGAAGCCTCTCCTTCCATCCCCTTTGCCCTGCTAAACTCAGTTCTCAGGACTCTGTGAGGAGTACCTCCTCCAGGAAGCCCTCCCTGAAGCCCCTCCTAGTGGCCCTAATGCCCGTCCCCTGCTCTTAATGCAGTCACAGAGTAGCACATTGGGCTCCCTTTCACCAACGAGTTTGGCTACTGAATGAATAAAAGGTCTCTATGAATGCAGTAAGATCACCTCAATCTATTTTACTCAAAAGAAAATACTGGATTTTGTAAAATGTAAAGTGTGCAGAGAGTAGCAAAAGACAAAGGAAACACTTTTTAATTCTCCAAGTAAGTGAGATCTGTCTATCCCTGGCATAAATCAGGATCTTTGAGGAAGGTGTACCACAATCTGTACCAAGCAGACTCTGGGTGGAAAGATGGTTTTGTGGCACCTCCTCTACTCAGTAAGCATCCTGCTCCGCCTCTGCAGACAAGCAGGCCAGCCTGGACCCCAGCCCATCCCGGTCCCCAGGAGGCAGAATGAGGCACAGAACCCAGAATACTCCTCCCCCCATCCCTAGTGACAGGCTTGGGGACAGGGAGAGGCCTCAGGCCGAGCCCACCGGTCTTCCCTAGAACTCCTGCCAAGCTACTGGGAAATCTTCCTCTGTACTGCTCCCAAAGGCTCCCAGGAATGAGGGAACCACAGGAGAGCAGGGCTGAGATGGAAAGAGAAAGACGTAGCCCCGGCAGGCCGAGCCCCTGGAGCCAGCAGTGCCCAAACCTAGTGGCTCAGGTGTAAGATGAGCAAGTTCTGTTTTTCGTAGGTGAGTTTCAGCTCAATTTCCATCACCTGGCTGGTTGGCTGAGTGATCCCAGACGCCAGTCCAGGGAACCAGTAAATATGTCACCTTGTATGCAACAGGGGCTTCCCAAACGTGATTACACTAAGGTTGTTGATCAGAGGAAATCGCCTAGATCATCTAGGGGGGTGGGAAATGTAATCCCAGGTATCCCTATGAGACGGAGGCAGAGGGAGGGCCGACAGGCAGAAGAGAAGGCGGCCACTTGACCACTGAGGCAAGACGCTGGCCTGCTGGCTCCAGGATGGAGGAAGGGGCCGGGATCCAAGGAAGGTGAGGAGCGCAGCCACGGATGCTGGAAAAGCAGCAAACATTCTCCCCAGAGCCTCGGAGCGAGTGCGGCCTCGCCCACACCTTGACTTCAGCCCAGCTATACGGGTTCCACACTTCTGCCCTCCAGAACACTAAGAGAGTTAAGTCTGCATTGTTTTAAGCCACAAAGTTTGTGATTTGTGAAAACAGCCGCAGGAAACTCATTCTGTAGTCTTTGCACATTCTGTATTCATCAGACTCCTTCGGGGGAGAATAGGGACAGGCCACCTTACTGGGAATCCTGTTCCGCACACTACAGCTCCAGCCAGCTGCTGGAGGGGCAACACACTGCCCTTGCTCTGTAGGGTCCCGGGATGATAGGCCATATTCGCCCAAGGGAGGCAGAGCAGTGGAGTGTGAAGGAGGTGGAGGCAGGAGGGTTTTGGCTTTAGGGTCCAATTTTCCTTTGCAGTCAAAGCAACGAAAAACCAAGCAGAAGAAAAACTTACCTTCAGTTTTAAAGCGAGAGCTTTCCACGCTGGGCCAAATCGAACGGGGTAAGTCCTAAAAAATTCAGAAGGCAAAAGTCACTAATGAAGAAATGCTCCTAAGAAGTGATTGAAAGTCTTCTCGTAAATGGCTCACACAGAGATGAGTTGCGCTTTTATCCAGAAATCTGAAATTAATTTTTCTAGGTGGACCATCCCCACCAGGAATACAGGATTACCTCCTCTTTCCCACAATGGCCAGCAACTTGGTCGTAACTGCATTTGGGAAGCTGTCCGGGAAGGCAACACTGTGTGGTCAAAATTTCATGTTCTCAGACCTGAGTTCGAATCCCAGCTCAGCTTCTTTCTAACCCTGTGACACTGGTTGAACCCCCAGCCTCTGAATTCCCCAGACCTTGCAAGTTCCTATGGAGTGACTCATAAAATACCAGATAAGGAGTCCAGAGAACTAGGTTGTGGGTGGAACCATTCCCTTGCTGTGTGTCCTTGGCCAAGTCTCTCAGCCTGAGTCTCAGACCCTCATCTAAAAAAGTAAAGACCCCAAAGCCTCCTCCTAGCTTGCTTCACCTTGCTCAGTGATGACACATGTCCAAACGGGGCTGGGCCAACTCTCCCAGCCCACCTTGGTAAAATAGCAGCTTCCAGAAAGGCCCAGATATTTCTACTAGAAAATAATACAATAATAATAATTATTAAAAAAAAAAAACTGCCCTGGCTGGAGCACTCTAAATGAGCTGGGTCCCCTGCTGCGTACTCTAATATATGAATAGTCTTTATGATAAGCCAGGGAAATATCATTCTCTCTTTACAGTAAGATCCCCACACACAGATAACTCCCTGCAGGTCCCACAACAAGCGTTGAACGCACGCAGCCCAGCTCTGGATGTGCTAGTTTGCACATAATGGAGTGAGAAAGGATATGTGCAGGCAGTGAAGACCACAAGAGCTGAGTGGGACATTCTGGCCCCAGTTAGTTCCTATGGCTGGGAGAGCCCTCACTTGGGCAGGAGAGCATGGGGTTGAGAGGAAACTGTGCGGCCACTGTCTGCCCACTTGGAAGGCTTTCCCTATATCCTTTGCTTGTGGTCACACAAGCCCGGGCCCTTGGCCACTGAGAGCCGTGTGTTTCAGACTCACTCTGTAGAGACCCCAGGCTGAAGCAGCTCTCCTGGGATGGCATACACCAGCTTTCCCGGCTACAAGGAAGAGGCCGGTCCACAGGGCTGGAATATGACATCCACTCATGGAGGGACAAAGAGGGCGTGATGGGAAATGCAGGGACAGGTGAGGACACAGGCAGAGAAAGCAGAGAAGCCAGACCTGGCCAGCCTTGCATGAGACCCAGCCCCGAGCTCTTCCTGCCTCTCTCCTGCCATCCCGTGACCTCATGGTACTCAAATCACCAGTGAAACCCCTTCTTCCCTGGATCCCCGCAGAGACACTTGCCCAAGGATCCTCTCTCCCTCTGCCCATGTGGCCCCCGAGCAGCGTGCTTCCCTCCTCCAGAACCCGTGCAAGCAGCCCCCTCCTCTTTCCCATGCTTTTCCTATTCCATGTCCACACCAGACTCATCACCAAAAAAAACCATTTTAAGCAACACAACACACAGGGGCACACCCTAAAGGGCTGAAAGTGGGATCGCAATGAGGTATCACAGCACCATGAGTCACAAGAGTCAAGATGTGGAAGCAGCCCAAGTGTCCACAGATGGACAGAACAGTGGAGAGGCAAAATACAGTTCATCCAGACGAAGGAAAGTTATTCAGCCTCAAAGGAAGGACATTCTGACACCTGCTACCACACGGACGAACCCTGATGACATCGTGCTCGGTGAAATAAGCCAGCCACAAAAAGACAAATGATGTAGGATTCCCCTTATAGGAGGTCCCTGAGGCAGTCAGATCCACAGAGACAGAAAGAAGGGTGGTGGTGCTGCTAGGGGAGGGGGCCGTGGGAGGGGGGCCGTGGGAGGGGGACTGGGGGAGGTAGTGTTTCACCAGCACAGAGTTCTAGCTTTGCTGAGACAAAGAGTTCTGGAGACGGAGGTTCGTGGTGGCTGCACAACAGCGTGAATGCACTTAATGTCACTGAACCATATACTGAATGATGTTTAAAATGGTCAATTTTAGGTGATGTGCATTTTATCAGCATTACAAACATGAATAAATGGAATCAATAAATAAAGCAGATCTATGTTGACCTAGTAAAAACATTAAGATTCAAGCGAAATCACTAGGTTGCAAAACTATATGATCCCACTTAATAAAAATGGATTTTTATCCTTTAAGTCTTATTGTGTATCTACTAATCGTGTTTACATACTCATTTAAAGATATATTTATTCATATACAGTAATTTTTACTTGTATGCCTATTTATCTACACATATTTATTTCTATGTTTAACATACAAAGTATATGTGATGTTTAATAAAACAGTTCATATTAATTACATATTTAATGAATAATTATATGATTAACAGCACACGACTTAATATGCCATGACCATATATTATGTTGAAAAATCTAGAAAGATGTACTGAAGTGTCAGCCTTGGTGGCCTTGGGGAGGGGAGTGGTGTCCCCACGGGCAGGGCAGGGACAGTCTCTGGTCTCTCCAAGCCACCTGTGCTCTTTCATCTCTTCCAAGCAGAAGCACACGTCTCTGCATCACACCAAAGTAACAGAGACCGGGCAGCGGGAGCCATGCCTCGGAGCTGCTTTGCAGGTCTTCCCAGCCCCTCATACCTAATGTGAGGGGACCCAAGTCTTTTTACACAGCAGTGTGTGGCCAGCAGGGCCACCACATCCAGAAAGTGCCTTCCACAAGGCAGAAAGAGGCACCTCTTCCTCAAGAGTAGTCTCTGCTGCCATCTGGCAGGAGAAAAATCTCATGATAACAGCACAGAGCCAGGCTGTGCCCTCCTCCTAAGAAGCATAGCACAGAAACAGGGAAAAGGGGGCATTTCCCAGTGGAGAAACCCGGCCACCACCCTCCAGCCAGGAGACCATGGTCAAGGCCAACAGCTATGAACCATGATGAGAGGATGCACCCAGGCAAACCCTGGGATGCAGCAGCCAATGAAGCACCCAACAGGCTCTGTAAAACTGCAAAGTTCATCAGAAATAAAGAAAGTCTGAAGCTCCAAGAGGAGCCTAAAGGGTGTGAGGTACGAGGTATGAAGACCAAAAGTAACTGCGTGTCCTGGATGCACTCCTAGAACAGATAAAGGGCATTAGGTTAAAAACAAAAACAAAAACAAGCTAAGAAGTCTGAATACACTATGGCCTTTAACAATAATCTATCAATCTGAGTGATTAACTGCCACAAATGTACCATCCTAGTGTAAGAAGTTAGTAAGGGGGGGCAGGGAAGGGGGCCGCCTGGGTGGCTTGGTCAGTTAAGCTTCTGCCTTGGGCTCAGGTCATGATCCCAGGGTCCTAGGATTGAGTCCTGCTTCGGGCTCCCTGCTCAGCGGGGAGTCTGCTTGTCCCTCTCCCTCTGCCTGCTGCTCCCCCTCCTTTGTGAGCTCATTCTCTTTCTCTCTCTGTCAAATAAATAAATAAATAAAATCTCAAAAAAAAAAAAAGTAAGAGGGAAAACTGTATGTGGGAACTGAGGCAGATGCATGGGAACCTTCTGTCCTATGTGCTCAATTTTTCTAAAATCCAAAACTCTTCTAAAAAAGAAAGCCAGTTAACTCACACAATATGTACTTGTGAGGTCTCTGGAGTGCTCGGTGGCTCCAAGGTGCACCCCACACCCACACAACTGCACGTCTGTACACGGCCTGCCCTCTGGAATTTCCCACCCACCCTTTCAACCTGCATTTGCTGTATGGCAGGCTCCACACCACCAGGTGAGCAAAGCAGATGTGATCCCTGACCTCGCCGAGGGCTGGTGGTCTCCTTCCCAACAAACATTTCCACCACGCGAGAGGCAGGGGCAGGTTCCAAAGGAGCAAACAATCCACAAAGGCCTTCGGTAGCCCCAGGTGCCAGGGGCCCTTTGCCATACTCTCAGAGGTCTCCCTGGTTTCTGGGTGTCGCCAGCCCGGGGGTGCCTCTCTGGGGGCCCCTCGGCCATGTGAAGCAGCCTGCTCTCACAGAGACCATGCTCAGGTGTCAGTCCATGGCCCCTTTCAATGCTGGGCCTTCCCCTCCCTGGTTATCCCTCTCTCCAAAATAGCAGCCCCCTGTCAAGGTCACCATGACCTCTGCAAGGCCCTGTTCAATGGCCAAGTCTCCATCCTCTCTGCACACAACGTCAAGAGCAGCATCCTCACCCCACATCACTGTGACCTTCTTCCACCCTCTCTTCCACGCTCCTGGCCCCTTGTGATTACATCGGGACCACCCAGATAATCACTCCTTTAAGGTCTGCCGACTGGCAACTGGAACTCCACCTTGGATGTTAATTCCCCTTGGCCAGGTAACCTGACACATTCACTGGTTCTGGGGATTGGGATGCAGATGGCTTGGGGGGGGGGCATTAGTCTGCCCACACTGGGCCTTCTCCTCCCTAGGCCTCTGGGTCACAGTCTGGGTTCCCTTCCTGTCACACCTGCTGCTTGCTCTCATCTCCTCCTCCTGGCCATGGGCTCTGGGCTCTGCCCTCAGGCTTCCATCTCCCCGAGCCATACTCACTCCCCTGGTGAGCTCAGCCACTCCTACGCTGACTGCCACCCGGTGTAAAGCTCCAGCTCCGATCCCTCACCCAAATCCAGGCTTGCTCGCCCCACGCTCTAGTGTACACAGCCACCTGGTCAAACTCAGCAAGACCAGAGCAGAAATCCCAATGGCCCCGTGAGGCTTCAGCGTATTAGCCACTGGTGTCCCTATTCTTCCACTTGCTCAGGCTGAAAGCCTTGGCTTCCCCTTGACTCCTCTCTTTCTCTCTGTCAATTCATAGCCAATCCCAGCAAATCCCACTGGCTTCACCTTCAAAATACATCAGAAACCCCACAGCTAGCAGCCCACCGTTAACAACCACCCTGGTCCAGTACTCCTCCGTCTTGGCCTGGTCTCCCACCTGCCTCCTCTCTTGCTGACACTTCTGCCTTTGTCCTTTATCCTCACCCCTGCCACCGGGGTGCTTTAAAAAGATGAGCCACAGTATGCTGCTTTCTGGCTCAAAACCCACAAGGCTTCCATCTTACTCAGAATAACAGCCGGGATCCTGAGCAAAAGCCACAGGGCCTTTCCTGATCTGGCCCCTCCTCACCCTTCTGGCCTCACCTCTTCCACCCCTGTCCTCCCTCTGGCGGGCCCCCAGGCCTCCTTGCTGGTCCTGGACGACACCAAGCACACTTGACCTCTGGCTTCACTATCACAGCACTTAGGAAAGCGCTTCTCCTGGACATGACCTTGCCCTTCTCATTCCACTCAGGGCTCGGCTCACCTATCACCTCCTCAGAGGAGCCTCCCTGGCCACTCGACTAGAGAGCGCGCATCCCCATCTCTCCCAGTCCACTCTATGTCTCTCTGCATCCTAAATCACGACTGGTTACGTTATAGACTGGCACCACTGTCTACTGCCCTAAGAATGCTGATGTCTTAAGGAGAGAGGCTGTCTTGTTCTCTTATATCCCGGGCACCCAGAACTGAGCCTGGCACCTGGAAAGCCGTCCATGAGCACTGGAAGTGAATGGATGACTCAGAACCTCTTGTCCACTCAACCCTTCACGGGCCTTCTCTCCTTCCAACAAACTTCTGATAGAACTTTCCACCACGGTGAGGATATTCCATAGTCTGGGCTGTCCAATATAGCAGCCTCTAACACATGTGGCCATCAAGCTCTTGAAATGTGTAATTTAAATTTAAAGCTCAGTAAATTGACATAGTGTTATTACTTAGTCTTCTTCAATGAAAACCTAATAATAGAAAATGAAAAGAATCTCCTTTAAGAGATTTACAGCTTTAAAACGTGTAGCAAGTGTAGCAAGCACCTTGGGGCCTGCAGGTAGAGAACCCAACAGGATCAGAGGAGCTGGGCCCTGGGGAAGGATAAGGAGGACCCCAAGGCAGTGAATGAGGGGAGAGGCCACTGAACAGGGCAGGCCTAAGAACAGAATCCTAGCTCTGCCAGGGGTCGGTGGGAGGGGGTGCGGACTGGGAAGGGAAGTGGTCACCGGTACACCATGGGCAGATCACCCATCCAGGACACCAGCCATGGGGGGAAATGGGTGATGGAGAACACAAATTAGAGGGTGGAGGAGAACCAGAAGAAGCGGTCACCAAAGGCGAGAGGCTAAGGGGTGAGGATGAATCTCGGGGCTGAGATGGGGGTTGCAGGCATCCCGGAGCATCCAGAAAACTGGTGGCCAGCTTTGGAGGAATCTAGGGAGACAGCCAGGGCTCTGTGCCTCCCCAAATTTAGGGCCACAGAGGGAGGGGCTGATGGGAAGTGGAGAAATTCAGCGACCAAGATGGGGCTGTCAGTAAAACTCCAGCCAATAATCCCAACTGTTCTTCCAACAAACCGCTTACACTCGGGGACGTGCTCACCTCTGCAGGCACGGTGCCTCCAGGAAGGCGCGGTGCCTCCAGGAAGGCGCGGAGCCTCCACCCACCTGCGGGGTAGACGCACCCACCTGTGGGGTAGAAGCTGCAAAGGCTTAGGGCCCAGGAATCGGAGGCACAAGAAGAGAACAGACTCGCCCTGCACAGGTCACAGCCCCGCGTGGGGCTCCACCTTCCCTGGGGCGCTGCGGGCCTGCGCGCCACGCACTAAGGCACACCCGAAGCATCCCGCTCCGACCCTGCCCACCCCCCCAATCTCCCTAACTCGAAGGGGCCTCCCGCCGCCGCGGGTGTAGACGAAGCAGCGACTCCAGTGCCACAGGAGGAGGTGGGGCGGCCTTCCTTACCTGCGCGGTCGGCTGGGGCCCCGCACCGGCAGCCGCTGGGGGGTCCGGGGGGCGCTGCCCGCCCAGGGGGCGCTCGAGGAGCCCCGGGCCCGCGGGGAACCCGCCTCCTGGGGCCCCGGGCCCTGCGGGCAGCGCCAGGGCGGCCGCCAGGAGGCCCCCGGCCAGCACCCACGTGGCCCGCCCCGCGGCGCCCCCCGAGCCCATCGCCCCTCGGCACCTGGGACCCCGCAGCGGCGGGCGCGCCGGAGCCTCCGGAGCTTCCGGACCCCAGGCCCGCCCCGCCGCGGAGCATGCTCAGTGCGAGCCGCCCCGGAAAGTTTTCTGGAACGGACTCGGGCATCTGCGGCTGGAGGGCGGGGAGGCGGCGGGGAGGGGACGGGCGTGAGAGGGAGGGAGCGCGGCCCGGCCACTGGGGTTTGCTCGCGCCCCGCCCAGGAGCCTCAGCTCCACCCAGATCCGAGGCACTGGGATTGCTCCAGTTTGCGTCACTCCTTTGCTCCCAAAGAGCTCAGGGATTCCAAGCGCTCCTCCACGGATGCCTGCCCGAGTTCTCAGCTCAGAACCGCCTCCTCCAGGAAGCCTTCCCTGACGCACGCACACACCGGGCTGAACCCGGAGGCTGCTCCAGACCCTCCAGCCCCTTATTAGAGAACCGAGAAGCGTTCGGAGAGGCAGAGAGCCTTGTGTGCTGGAGAGCCCGGAGGGGACAGGACAGCACGGGTGGGCTGGGAGGGAGCCTGGCCCATCAGGAGCCAGAGGGAAAGGCCACTCTCACTTCCTATTGGATTTAGTTCAGCCGCTTTCGCCTCCTGCTGCCTGAGCGCTTGCTGTGGATCAGCCCCTGCACCTGGCCAGGTACCCACCAACTTCCAGGGCAGGCAGATTGTCAGGCCAGCCACTCTGGGACGTCTCCGGGGAACCAGAGGGGATTTGGCGTCTGGAGCCAGGGCTCAGCAGCTGAGCAAACTCCTTGGACTCTCATGGGGATAGGGTTGTGCCTTGCCAAGGGAGGCAAGGAGGTGAGGAGACAGATCCTGGGAGAGGACCAGGGAGAGCAGTTTCTCTGCTTCCTCCTGCGTCCCCTGAGTCGTCAGGGACCTCTCCTTGAGGAGAAGGCTCCTCTTCTGCAGGGCACCTGGTCATGCAGGCTCAGGCCAGGAAGCCTGGCATCTGTGAGTTCCTTCACCCCCAACCCCTCCAAGGACAGGCCCTCCCTCCCTCAACATGGACAAGGCAGTGAGGTTTGAGACTCTGAAAATGTATTAGCCAGGCTTCCCACAAGAGGTACACTGCTCTGGGAGTACCTGGCAGAGTGCCAGGAGTGAGACAAGGTCAAAGGCTAGATGCTAGCATATTGCTGGAGCGTCAGTTCTATTTGACATGGGCCATTCAAAGGATGATTTTAATATACAAACAACTTTATAATGAAGTAAAATGCAAAGAACACTACATTCTGAGTATCCAAAGAAATAGCATAAAAAGCAAGAGCTTCAGGCTATTATCCCATACACATTCCCAGAAGCCTTGGAGATGCTTTGAAGGAAGCATGAAACAGCCCTGTGTAGCAGAGGGTGTGAGCCCTGTAGCCAACCAGACACAGCTGTTCATACACCTGTCTCATTTCCTAGTTGCCAGACCTTGAATGAGCAACTTCTCTTCTCTCGCTGTCCATTTCTTCTTCTATAAAAATTAAGTCTGGATAATAGGCCCTGTCTTGCCCACCCAGAAGGTTGATGAGGTGATGATTTAAAAACTAGAAACTTAAGCCGAACATCCAGATTAAAGATACAAAAGGCCCTTTTCCGTTGAAGTGGATCCCTGTGGTACTCCTGCCTTGGCAGTCATGGGGAATTAAGCCCCAAAGGTGTGTGTGTGTGTGTGTGTGTGTGTGTGTGTGTGTGTGTGTGTGTGTATGAGTGTGTGTGTTCACTGCCATATCCCCAGGACACGCAGGACCAGAGCTAGCATCCCGTAGCTGCTCAGTAATGTTTGCTCCAGGAGAGAACAGATGCTGAATTCACCTGGTTGCTTATCTCCCCGCACAGCCACGAGATCCTCGATATCAGGACCTTGTCTGGCTCCTTGCTGGCCCGTGCTGGTTCCATCAGCAGGTCCTCTGTAAAGGCTGAGCGAACGAGGCTGAACCACGCAATGTCTCCTTCCTTCCTAGCGGGGGCTGCGGGTAACCATCTCTCTACGTAGCATCATAGAAGAAAGGGTCGACTCTCCATGGAAGAATGGGATTAAAAGAGGAGTCGTCAGGCTAACAAGTTCAGAGGTGGTGGCGCACTGTGTGGTGCAGGAGTCGGACCCTCAGGAGGTCACCTGGCCGCTCCGACCCGGAGCTTCCTCACCCTCACCCGGAGGATGGGCAGAGATCAGAACCGTCTAAGAGGGCTGTTTGAGAAAGTTAGTGACCTCAGCAGGCTACACGCGCAGCACATGCTAAACGCTCAAGGCACTGCACTTACCCTAGGGACCTACCAGCGGCTGGGCCCCCCTTCCCTCCGCGGAAGCCTGGAGGCCAGGAGACTCCTCGGGAGGTCCCGGCGGGCGGAGAGCGCGCCTCTCCAGGCCTGCCCAGTGCGAGGGCCCGCCCGCGCGGGGGCGCCTCCAAGGGGCGGGCGGCCGGTGCAGGCTCCTCCCTCCGGCGGGGCGGCGCGGGGCGGCGCGGGGCGGGGCGGCGCCGGGGAGGGGACCCGGCGGGAGGAGGGAGAGCGCGTTGTCGGGGCGGGCGGCCGTGCTGCTCCTCCGCCGCCTCGTTTGCTCGTGGCCGCGGGCCCGCCGGCGCCGAGCTGGCGGGGACGGCGGCCCGGACGGCGGGCCGGGGCGGCGCGCGGCGGCGGGGACGATGCGGCCGGGCCGCCGCCTGAGCGCCCCCGATGGCCCGGGGCGCGGCGGCCTGCGAGAGCGACGCGCGGCTGCCGCTGGGCCGGGACGCGGGGCGGCCGCTGCCCGCGCTGCTGGCCCCCGCCGTGCTGCTGGGCGCCGCGCTCGGCCTGGGCCTCGGGCTCTGGCTGGGCCGCCGCGCCGTCCGGCCGCGCCCGCGGCGCCAGGTGGGTCCGGGCCGGGGGCGCGCGGGGGGCGGGCGACAGGGGCGCGCGCGCGGGTCTCCAGCGCCCCGTCGGCGCTGCAGCGACCTCGCTGGCGCTGGGCGCACCGGCTCCTGCCCCGCTTCCCTTCTGGCCCAGGAAGGGGCTGCAGACCCAGTGCAGAGGGGGAGCAGCGCAGCGACAGGAGCGCACCGGCCTGGGGTCCCCGGGAAGTGGCCGCTCCGTGCGACTCCGCTGTGCGCGGTCACAGAAGCCTCGCAAGCCCTCCGAGGCCCCAGGCTCCTCATCCGCAGCCTGAAGGGCCTGGACTCGCTGCTGGCCCAGGGGCCCGGCCGGGCGAGGTGGACCGGAGGGCTGGGATCCCCACCCCTGCGCATCTGCTGCTTGCCTGCCCGGGGCTACCCAGCTGCCACCCTGGCGTGCATTCACGCCTTCATTCGCTCATCCATCCCTGCGGTGAAAGTGCGACGAGTGTGCCAGCGCACACCGTCCTCGGGCCGGAGACACCTCGGGCCTGCTCTTGCTGCTGGAGGTTCACAGCCTCCCGAAAATGGTGGCTCTCAAGTGAACTTGTAATCGTAGCACAACCTGGTGAGTCGGGTGACGGGAAAGAATAGCGCCCATAAAGCTAGCACTTGGGGGTTGCTGACTGTGTGCAGCTCATTGAGCTGGACCCTCTACCCGAATTATCTCATCAATCCCCAGAACAGCTTTGTGAGTTTGTTCTGTTGATGACCCCATCTTGCATTTGAGGAAACTGAGGCACAGTGCGGTTTCTTAGTGACTTGCCAAAGTGACAGATGTATGGCTCAGCCCAAAGTCACTGCATTCTCCATGGGTGTCAGTGGTCACAGAAGGGGGGATTCATGGATGCTTCCTGTGACCCTTGTGACGGAATTGGATGCTGTGTGGAGATGGCAGGCATACAGCAGTCGTGGTGTGATCACTTTCTTGGGTCTTTGCTCCTTTGATCTTGTTGAGAGATAAAGTCTGGTAGGATCTGAGATGAAGTGTTTGCTCTTTTTTCCCTGGATTCCTGGCCCATGCAAGAAGGAGGCAAGTCCAGCAGGGGTCTTTTTTATTGCCGCTGATTTCAGGGGAGTGTTTTGCTGGAAAGGCGTGATGAAGGTTGCATGAAAGTAGTATAGTGCAAGATGCTTGCAGGTCCGTGTGAGGTTGTCCCATCCCACTGATGATTGAAGGACATTGTGAGACACTGGCTTCTTGTGTGAAGAGGGAAGTAATACGTGCAAGACCTTTCTTGGGTGCGCTGAGGGTTTGTGGGCTTTTGGTTCTGTATTCCCACAACAAATCTGTGAGTGGGGGAAGCTGTCATTATCCTCACTTTCCAGGTACGGAGGTCAAAGCTCCCCAACATTGTTCTTGGTCCAGGGTCACGTGATGAATAAACAGAGGGGCTGGATTTCAACCCCAGTGTGTCGGAATGCCTGAATCATAGCATTTAGTCAGCTGCCACCTGGTGAGGTAGATGGTGGTATCTGTCTTGGTCTGTTCAGACCGCTATAAGAAAAATACCATAAGCTGTGTGACATAGAAACAACAGAAACTTCTTCTCACAGTTCTGGAAGCCAAAAACAGGTGTTAGTACGGCTGGATTCTGGTGAGGGCCCACTTCCAGGCTGCAGACTTCTCACTGTGTCCTCAGAGAGTAGAAGGGTCCTGAAATAATGATGCTCCCCTGTGAGGTGGATGAGGTTTATCTCTTGGAGTCTTTCTTATAGGATGATCTGATTGGGTCCTTCCCTGCAGAACTCTTATACTGACCAGGTATAACTGCTAAACAAACAATGCTTAAATCCTTAATATCATCATCTGCCCCTCTCCACTGCACCCCAGACTGGTACAGCCACAAGGGCTTCTTCCCTGGACATGCTGTGTGTGCTCCTGCCACAGGGCCTTTGCACTTGCTGTGCCCTCTCTTGGAAAGCTTGTCCCTGACATATCTGAGAGGCTTGCTCTCTCACTTCCTTCACATTTCTTCTCAAATACCATCTTGCCCAAGAGGCCTTCCCCTCCCATTGCCATCTATTCTCCTGTCCTACATCTTTTTTTTTTCTATAGCACTTACCACCCATGACTTACTACATGTTTACTTACATCTCTCTTCTGTCAGTGGAATGTAAACTCCACAAAGGTGGGGGCTTTGTTTATTTTGTTTGTTATTCCATTCCCAGTGACTGGAATAAACCTTGACACTTAGTGTTGCTTTGTAACAGTTGCTGACTAACTGGATGACAAAAGGCTGTATTTCATCAGTGTAAAGATTATATCCATGAGCAGCCATAAGAGGGGCTTCATCAGGGTCTCTGGTATCATTATGATCTACAAAGTCATGGAAAACAGAGAATTCGCAAATGCCAAATCATTGCTCCTAGGGGAAACACAGCTGGCCAATACGTAACCTTGTTTTGTGTGTGTTTCTGTTTATAGACACCCTGTGTAATACATATTGTTGATGCACTAACAGTGAATGCGCAGCCAACAGTGCCATACCTTGTGTCCGAATGAAGCTTATCACACACAAACATTTTTCCATGAGGCGCACGCCAGCCTTTTTGGTCCTAAGAACACCACACATCACTTAGCGCTATGCCTTGGGCTCATTTTAAATAACCACATTAGCAACAGAAAGCACAGAAATGTGGGGAAATAATGGCATTAACAGAACATGGAAGGGACACTTGTCTGCGATGCAAGACCTGACACAGAAAGGTACGGGGTGCCCTTGCTCAGTCTCTGTTGGACATGGCACGTCAAGCAGCTCGAATTTTCGCCACTCTGCACATGCTCAGGAGTGACCACAAAAGTACCACAAGTGTAGATTTTGGGGTTACAAATACATTTCGGCAAGTGAGCAAATTTACAAGCACAGAGTCTACCGATAACAAAGATCAGGGTTCCCGATACAAACCATTCTATAATTTAAGGGTACCTAAAGTCATCCAATGGTGTTATGGGAAAGAGCAAGAAAATTAAGATTTATGTACCATTTCCTGTGTTCAGCTGTAACCCCCCCCCCATCAGGCTACCCAGGAGCCACCAGCTCAGAAGAAACAATGGAGTGACCTTTGATCCAAGTATGACCTCCAGGTCCTGAGGACATCCTGAGGCAGGGAGCCAGGGGGGCTTCTCAGGAAGCTGACTCCTGGATGGTCTCTAGGGCTGTGTAGCTGGCCCCAGGGGGGTGGGAGGCAGGAGGCCGCACACAGAGGGAGGGCCAGGTGGAGGCACAGAGATGAGCATGTGTCGGGTCGGGGGTGGATGGCTCAAGTCATGGGGTGCAAGGCTGACCAGCTTTCCTGTGTTTTCCCCACCTCCACCTTTGGATTTTAGAAAGACGATACTCAGAGTCTGCTCAAGAATTTAGAGTCTCACATACAGGACCCGTCGGAAACCGGCTCCCCATCCAGGAGGAGGAGGAGAGAAGCACAGATGTCAAAGGAGGAGGCTGTGGACGTAAGCTGCACGTTTGGGTTTCTTTGCTGTGTCACATGTTGGGGGTCATATGCCGCACCTAGCAGCACAGATGCCATCCAGATGAGCCTCTGACAGATGTCGTGTCCCAAGAGGCTGCTTTTCTGCAGTATCATTTGCATACGGCAAAATACACAAATTTTAAGTTTATAGTTTGATGAGCATATCCACTCTGGTAGCCAATACCCTGATCTGGAATGTTCCATCACCCCAGAAAGTTCCCAGTGCCTCTTTCTGGTTTACCCTCCCCTCATCTCCCCGGTCCCACACCTTGCCTCTTCCAGAAGTAGCCACTGCTGTGATTCCCATCACCATGGTGGTTTTACTGTTCTAGAATTTCACGTGCACTTTCTTGTGCCGACCTTGCCTCAACAAACTGCTTTTGAGACTGCTCATGTTGTTGCACTCATCAGTAATCCATCCCTTTTAATTGCTCAGCCCACTGTGGTATTACAGTGGAGGTTCTTTCCCATGTCTGGCTACACTGAGTAGGGCTTCTGCGAATGTTTGTGTATAAGTTTACTTGTTTCCGTTTTGTTTTATTTATTCTAAATGAATGTTAAGTAAATATGCAGGAGTGCGGGCTGTGAGCCTCTTGATGGACATGTTAAAGGTGGGATTCTCCTTGTCCCTTCCTCACTGGCCCCTACCTTGTCCAGCCTGAGCCCACCCATAGGGCATCACTCTGTGTGTGAGCTCTGTGGAGAGAGAAAGGGCATTTCTTCCAAAAGTGTGCTATTACCGTGGATCCTGGTCATGTAGCCTCAATTATCTAAAGGTAAATATAGATATTTAGGCAGGTAGAGAGAGAGAGAGACCACTAGAGGGTTCCTGAGAAATTGGGAAAGGTTTTATTTTATTTTTTTAGCACTTACTGAGTGCCAGGCATTTTCACATGTGTCACTTTTGAGTGATGTGCACACTCAGGTGAATTACCCCCTGCATCTCTCCCAGCAGCCCCACGGGGTAGATCTTATTTATATCTTCTTCTTGAGGATTCTGGAGGCAGGCTTCCCTTATGCAGCCTGGTGGAAAGATTGGCTGCCCTCATGGGAGCTGGAGCTGGAGCAGGAGCAAGCCCCAGGCACCAAGGAGGTGCTATGTATCCAGCTCGTGCTCCCTGCCTCTGTCCCTAAGTGCCTGTCTCCCCCTATGTGTCTGCAGTGTGTGTGTGTTGGGGCGGCTCTGTGTATCTCTCTCTCTCTCTCTCTCTCTCTCTCTCTCTCTCTCTCTCGTCTCTCTCCACGGGCATCTCTGTGTGTTCATGTGACAGGTGGGTGTGTGATGTCTCTCTTTCTCTCATCTGTCTCCTTCTGTCCCTTTTATCCTGTGTTATCAAAACCCTACTCACAGCATTGGAAACATACAGCTACAGAAAAACATAAACATGCACACTGTGTTCCTAACAGCCCTCTTCAGCCAAAACATGGAAACTCAAATGTCCATCAGCTGATGAGTGGCTAAACGTAACGTGCTCTATCCATTTGACTGAATACTCTTTGACCATAAAAAGGAAAGAAGTCCTGAAACATGCTACCACATGTAGGGACCCTGAACATCTCACACAAACTCAAAGAAGCCGATTACAAAAGGCCACGTATTATAGAATCGCATTCATGTGGCATGTTTGCAACAGGTGCATTTACAGAGACGGAGTAGACTGGGGCTTGCTTGGGTAGGGATGATAGAGGAGAGATAGAGGGGACAGCTAACAGGTGTGGGGTTTCTTTCTGAGACGATAGAAGTTTTCTACAATTGATTGCGGGAATAGCTGCACTTATCTGGGAATAGACCGGAAATTACTAAATTGCATGCTTTACATGGTAAAGCATGGACACAACCCCGCTCACACAGAGGGCGGCCCTGGAGATGGTGAAAAGACACTGGCTTGGGGTGGGGGGGTGGCCCTGGAGATGGTGAAAAGACACTGGCTTGGGGTGGGGGGGCACGGCTGTCCCCTGGATCCCAGGAACCCAGCCCTGTCACCTGTTTGCTATGTGATGGTGGGTGAGAGACAACCTATCTGAGCCTCTGGCTTCTCGGCTTCACGGTGACAGTAATGATGCTGTCCCCAGGGTCGCCCACAGCTTGGCCAACTATAGGACAAGTGTTTGTCAGTGCCCACAGGGGAGCCGAGTTCTGCTTCCCCACCAGCCCCACTCGTGTGTTTACCTAGTAATGTTTTACCTGTTAACCGTTTAGCTATGCCAACTGATGCCCCTGACCAAGCTAATGATTGCCAAGAGTTAAGTTGAAGATCTGCCTATTCCAGTGACTTGCTTGCCAAAATGCCCTGCCTTCTGCACACCCAGCTTGTCAAGGAATGTTGGCCAGGCCCGATTCGGACAGGGTGAGCTGAGCTCCAACTCTGATGCCCCAAAATGCATGGAAAACTGAGGCATTCGTGGTTCACACCGCTCCTTGCATGAACTTTATCTTGATAAATAGCTCATGTCAGTCGAAAGCACACAGAATGTTCCAGAAGGCTCTTCAGCGTGCCACGACACAGCCTTGGCTCTCTTCATCCCTGTCCTTTTGCTCTGGCATCTGGCGGTTGGAGAGGGGATGGTTCCTCTGTGGACGCATCTGTGCGCTCACTGAAAGAACACCTCTGTGTCAGCTAGTGACAGGCCTTTTCTTTTCCTGCAATTATGCTTTCACTAATTTTCTGAATAAATGCATCAAGTCAGCTGAAGAAGTTCTACATTGTAGACTTGCGCTACAACCAATTTTCTGTATAATTGTATTGCTACGGTTGAGAATATTATCTGAATTTGGAAGGCATCTGAACTTAATAAGAAAAGCTGGAAAAAAAACAAAAACAAAAAACCTAAGAACAGCAGAAGTCTATTCATTCGCAGATTCTATGTGCCAAGTGCTTCCAGGTCCTTCTTCCTGACAAACACCATGACCATCAGAGTGTCAGTCCTCAGTCCTTCACTGGCTTGCAGTCTGCAGGTGGACGGGCTGGAAACGCATATGCGGCCACAGGCTCCTCATAACACTGCAGTACTGTGTCAGCTGGGCTCATGCTTTGACGTGCATGGCCGGGTTCTGCTTCCACACATCCCAGGTGGACCCAGCATCTACATCCTGTTCTTCTAATTATGTTTTCCACATGAAGTGCAGTTTTTGTTTTCTATCTCCCCTAGAGGGTAGAGACCACATCTTCCTCTCATTTTCTGCTCCTTCCATGCTATGCTCTCTCTTCACCTCTGTTTGTAAGGTTAGCAAGATACATTGCCCTCTGCTTTCCCAGCTTTGCTCGAGCAGGTGAGTCTCCACTGGAAAGCAACCAGGGCTGGCATCCCAGGCGTCCCGCCTGCACAGCCGCACAGGATGTATGCTCAGTCAGGGCCCCACCTCTGGTTTCTGGACTCTGCTGTCCCGAAAATCTTTTTTTTAACTTATTCATGAGAGACACAGAGAGAGAGAGAGTCAGAAACTAAGGCAGAGGGAGAAGCAAGCTCCCAGGGGGAGCCTGATGGGGGGCTCAATCCCAGAATCACAACTTGAACCAAAGGCAGGCATCAACCACTGAGCCACCTAGGTGCCCCATGTCCCAAAATTCTTAATCATATTTTAATCAGATGCAACCCCCCCCCCTTTTTATTTTGTATTGGGTCTCACAAATTATATAACCTGTTCTGAAGGCAACCTTTTTGTCTTACCACCACCCTTTGCTTTTTGTACCCACACAGCTTCAAGCAGAGATTAGAACTAGGTGCTGGGGGTTGGGACAGGCCATGTTCTCCTCCCTTGAGTCACAGCAAAGCCAAGAAGGGTTTGAAGCTGGCCATTATGGGGATTTCATGTTTCAAAGACCATCCGGTTGCCATATAGAGAACAAATTGGAAGATGTTAACTGGGTGAGCCTTGATCCCTGAAATAGGATGGAAATCATATGGATCTCCCTGAGCTGGCTGTTGTGTGATGATTACATGAACAAGAGTGCAGAAAGAGCCCAGCATACAGTAGGCACTCAGTGCACAGATGGAAGCCAGCTTGGGGGCTCTGCAGCCCTGTGTGGTGGCTTAGTCCAGCACGATGGGTGTGAGTGACATTTAGGAATTGAAGCTGGTGGGATTTGTGGTTGACTTTACATGGAAGGTTGGGGTATGGGAGCGACACTGGATCTGACCTGTGTTCTCAGGAGCATGGTATGGCCAGTCCAGGAGTCTTCTCAACCAAACACCCACTCCCCGTTTAACTTCCTTGCTCTCACCCCCGTTCTTATTTGCACAATCTTGAAGGACACAGAAAGGTGTCAGCTAAAGAGGAGGGACTCTGGAGTCAGGGAATCTGAGCTCAAATCCCAGTTCTGGCATTTGTGAGCTATGTGACCTTGGGCACATGGCTTAACTGCTCTGTGTCACCTGTCCCCTCTTGGGAAATGGAGACAGTAGCCTCTGTGATGGAGCCCTCAGAAGTGGAAGGAGGTGGCACATGTTGGTGGTCTGCCCCATTCTTGACATCTAGGTCTGTTTTTGTGAGTCATAAAGTACAGAAGGAAGTGACAAGACCTAGCCTTTGCCATGTGGCATCCATGTCCTGTTCAGAAGGGCATCGTGGTGAAACCCCCTCTGGAGATGTCCCTGGGCCACACGCTGGCTCTGTCATGTGCTGCTTCAATGTCTGCATCAAGAGGAAGTGATAAATCCTTCTGTAGTGCCCCCATCTTATGCCAAGTTGGCAACTGGATATAGCCATTTGTGGTGGAGCTCTTTCTTCAGAAAGGTGTGGTTGAAAAGTATTGAAGTAGACGTGGGTGCAATTTTCATCCATCAGTTTGCTCAGAACTGATGAGGAGGGATTTCCCATGGTCTGGAGTGCCAGGTTCCTGACTTGTCTGCCTGTTTGCCATCATCACTTGCAGGTTGTTCCCAGAACATTCATTCAACACCCACCTGGCAAAGTGCAGGGGTGGCCGTGGCAAGAGAGAGATACAGGAAGGATGGAATGTAGAGCAGTTGTGAATAAGTCTGTCCAGCTGTGGTCAGAGGAGGCTCCTTCCTACCATTCCTTTGAGCTGCCCATTGTTTTGCTTCTCTTCTGTTCCAGCTACTCTGCTGGGTGCTTTACGCGGTCTGGGGGCAGTATGGTGCCTGTTTTCTGTCTGGGAAGACTGAGGCTCAGAGAAGTGAAAAGACTTGCCCAACTGCTTTTCCTTTAAGGGTCTGATCCAGGGTCTTGTGTGAATGAGTATTGCCTTGTGGAAGTGTTCACACCTTTGGCAATGCTAAAACTATTCTGTGTTTCCTTTTTTCCACTAAAGTGGTTCGCAATTTTTAGGAGAACTCATTAATTATTGTCATGCTATTTAATTACTTATTTCTTCCAAAGCTGGAGACTTGGAATTAAATAATGTGCTGTCCAACCATCCAACCATCCATTCATTCATCCACCTTTCCATCATCCTCCCATCCATTCATTCGTCCATCCATCCATCCATCTACCCATTTGTCCATCTGTCCATCTATCATACATCCACCTCTCCATCTACCTATCCACTCATCTATCCATCCATTTTCCTCTCCATCCATCCATCCACCCCTCCCACCCTCCATCCCTCCACTCATTCACCCATCCATCTAGCAAGTGAGTACCTTGGACCTAAATGTGCCTGTTATGGTCCCTTCCTGAGGCCACTGTTACAAATGGATGTGGCATTTTGGTAACTCTTAGTGGTGTATCCTTCATTTTACAGAAAGCACCCATGCCATTTGTTCTTTCTTCCCAGGAATATGAGCCATCTTTCAACAGTAACATCACAGCATTTGCACTGAAGGCAAAAGTCATCTATCCCATCAATCAGAAGTTCCGGGTAAGAGTCCTCAGCTCCATCTTAGAAATACAATCATTCAATACTGTTCCTAGTGATTGGGGTATGAGTGGGCAGATTAAGTGTGTGATTTTTGGTTCTGCCTGAGGGTTTTACAGCAAGTCATCTTAAGAGGGATAACTTTGAGGCTTCCTGATGGAGCAAGACTTTAGGATGAATCCACTTTATGACAGCATTGTCATAAAAGGTATTTTATGGGACAGGGTATAGCAAGGTATTCCCAGAACCCCAGGTGACAGCACAGTTGGGCTGTGTCCTTCTGTTCTAGACAAATACAAATACCAGCACTGACACGGTTTTAGCATTGCTCCTCATTCACCGACCCCCCTTCCACCTTACTGAACACATCCTGCGAGGCTGGCACAGTGCTAGGCATTTCTCGTGTGTTGGGCATTTTATATCAGGTAAATCACCCTGTCATTGCCTCGTTACACATAAGGAAATTGAGGCACAGGGAGGCTAATGACCTGCCAGAGGTCCCCTGGTGGGTCTTCCCCCTGAAGCCGGGAATTCATTCCTATGATCAGGAGTTCTGCAGACAGCAGTAGATCCCATGGTGCTTTGAGGAGCCATTGGCCTGTGAGACTCTCCATGAAGGAAAGAGTCCCTGGTCTGGTACTTGAGGGATGTGCTGTCCACTCCTCCTGGCCATCGAGAGGACAGGCTCTGGAGTCACGCAGACTCTGTCCTAATTCCCATCTCTACCATATTCTGTGGGCCATTTCCTGACTCGGCCTCTATTTCTTCATCTGGAAATGGAGGTGATGGGCCCTCCTGCCTCCCCCAGGTCTTTGAGGGTCAAAGGGGATAATAGACATAGGGTTTAGAATGGTGTGTGACATCCGAGCACTCAGTGTTCATTCAGTTTTTTCAATTATCATTTGCTTCTGAAGGGACCGGAGCCAGGCTCTGCAAAGTCCTGCACCAAAGAAATTATTTCAGCTTGCTTAACACAGACTTTCCCAAATGAATTTTTCTGTGGAACCCTTATTACGGGGAGCAGTAACTGGAACGGTTCCTGGGAACATGTACTGGGGACCACTCCATTCACTTAGCGATCTGGTGGGTGGTTGAAGGGACAAAACCACCAGACTGAGTATATTATTCCTTATCCACACCCCTTGCCAGGCAGGCTCCTGGTGGGCACTGGAGATTATCCAGTGGTCAGGACAGCATCGTCCTTACCCTGGACGCCCTCACGGTCTGGGCAGAGATTGTGGGATGATATGTGAGAACGGGCAAGATAGAAATAACCAGAGGCCCATGGAGCTGCCAGTGGGCTGGGCCCAGCTACAAGGGAGGGAAGGCTCTGGGTCTGTCCGGAGGGAGAGACGCTTCAGCCCGGTGGACAGTGAGTGAGGGCTGTTCCAGGCAAGGGGACCAGAGTTTCAAAAGGCCCAGAAGTTTGAAATGCCAGGGGAGGCTTAGAGCTGGCAGCCAGCTGAGTACTACTTGGGCAGGCATATCCTGGAACAGCAGGACAGGCTGGATGGAGGTGGCAGTTGATGTTTCTTGAGCCTTCCAGATGTGGCAGGCGCTAGGCTGTGACCTCGCGTGGGCATGGTAGTGTGTGGGGCTTGAGCTCCTTGATAAGGAGCTTGGGGCCTGTGCTAGGGCAGTGGGGAGCCAGCTGGCAGGCCTGGGGTCAGGAAGGTGATGTGGGGTCAGTGTAGTGGTCAGCAGGTGGGCAGAGAAGCACACGCAGAGGTCTGAGATGGTGGGGGGAGAGGTGGGGAGGCAGGTGGACTGTGGGGAGCAGGTAGGCCTGCAGGGAACAGGCCATGGTGATCAGCTAAGAGGTAGGTACCTGTTGCACAGGGCCTGGCCTCCTGGGGACAGGGGCCATGACATGGGACCCTGGGGCATGGGTGGGACCCTGGGACAGAAACTCTATCTGTTCACCTGCCCCACCCTGTCTGCCCCTGCCTGGGCCCCCCTGGGACCACTGTCCCAGATCACTGGTGGGATCACTGAAGCAAAGTCACACAGTAGGTCACACAGACTGAGTGGGTTTTCTCTCCTGCCGCTCAGCCGCTGGCCGATGGTTCCTCCAACCCTTCTCTGCACGAGAACTTAAAGCAGGCTGTCTTGCCAAACCAGCCAGTGGAGGCGTCCCCCTCCAGCAGCCTGGGGAGCCTGAGCCAGGCGGAGAAGGAGGACTGCAGCTCCTCGTCCAGCATCCACTCGGCCACCAGCTACGACAGGTTCTTGAGCCGCACCTTCGTCCAGGTCAACAGCTTCCCCGAGGTGCTGATCTGTGAGAGGTGAGGAGGGGGAGGCACAGGGAAGCCGACCAGTGGTCCACAGCACTGTCTGTGCTGGGAATGGAGGCCCAGAGAGCCTAAGTGAGTCAGCCATGGACACACAGCCACAGGGCATCCAAGCTGGAGCTTGCCAGCTACCAAGTCATTTTGACCAATGTGAGGGTTTTGGAGTCAAGCTTGAGCCCTGGGGAGAGACCCATTAGGGGGCCTTCTTGAATCACTGATGTGCCCTGGGTACTGCATAGGAGTAGCTTGCACTGATTAGGTGTCTTCTGTGTACTGGGGAGAGTACTGAGCACTTTGCAGGGATTAATTATCTCCTGAGTATGACGGAGTCTGTGTTGTTCCCTGCTGTGTCCTCATTGCACAGTAGGAGCCTAAGACAAGTGCAGTGACAGAGGCATAAAAATTAATCGATCAATGAATTAATTCCATTTATCGACCATATGCAGTAGGTCTATTATTGCCCTCATCTTACAAAGAGTGAAAAGAGACAGAGAGGCTGAGTAACTTGCCCAAGGTCACAGAGCAGATGAATGATGGAGCTTGTCTGACCTTATCTCCAAAGCCCATTCTCTAAAGCACTGTACCACTCAGCACACTGGAGAGGTCTGAGAAACTGAGTCCGCACATCTATGCGTCAGTCCTCAGACCTCTGCTCAGTGGAGTTTGGTGAGTCCAAGTGGCCCTGCCTCAGCTCAGGGCTATGGAAGGAGAGGGCCCTAAGCTCGGTGCTGGCCCTGATGGTGGCTCAGCCTGCTGGCTGGGAAGGGCTGTCAATGAGCTTTGGAACTTAGTGAACTTGTCACAGTTTGGGTGGGAGCGAAGCCATTCAAAGTGCATTTGCCCACACAGGACAAATGGTCAAGTCCGCCCTGCCACTTACCTGCCCTGTGACCGTGCCACCACTTCTTGACTTCCTAAGTCAGTTTCTGCATCTGTGAAATGGGCATGACATGTGACACAGACACAACAATGCTGGGAAGGGGTGTTAACTCTCTTTTCTCCCACCTTCGACTCTTGCTGCCCCCTGCCCTTCATGTCTCGGGCAGCTGCTCCCTCCTGGTCACAAGTGAGTTTCAAATAGTTGCCTTGATTCCTTCGTATGAACTTGGGGCGGCTGTTGGGCATCTCTGCACATCTGGAGTCAGGGTGCACTGATGTCTGTACTGAGAAGACTTTGCAACCCCACTCCCTGCCTCGAGGACTCTCAATGGCTTTCTGTTTCTCTTTCGACTTTTCAGTGTGGACCTTGACTTATGTATCTACAACCTTCACCTAAAAGATCTGCTGCATCTGGACACGGCACTGCGGCAAGAGAAGCACATGGTAGGTGGTCAAAGTGTCTGGCTCTCCCTTCCCTGGGTTCCAAATGCTGCCCTCTGTGGGCGCTGAGTCCTGCGTGCCTTCAGGAAATGGGTGCCAATGACATTGGAGCCAATGTGACAGGAACGGTCAGGGCATTAGGCATCAGGAAGCAAAACAGAAGCAATTTGTGCCTGTGGATGGGGCACAGGCTCTACTTTACTGAAAGCTGTGGGCTTAGGCAGAAAAATGAGAGCCTCCTTCCAGGGTTCACCTCCTGATGGAGACAGGTGGAAGGTACTGTGAAAAAAAGACAGCATTTTTATTATTTTTTTGTTTAAATTCAGTTTAACATATAGCATATTATTAGTTTCAGAGGTAAAATTTAGTGATTTATCAGCTGCATAGAACACTCAGTGCTCATCACATTATGTACCCTCCTTCATGCCCATCACCCAGTTACCCCATCCTCCCAGCCACCTCCCCTCCAGCGACCCTCAGTTTGCTTCCTAGAGTCCAGCATCTCTTACGGTTTATCCCCTCTGATGTATCTATTTTATTTTTCCTTCCCTTCCCCTATGTTCATGTGTTTTGTTTCTTAAATTTCACTTGTGAGTAAGATCATATAATTTTCTTTCTCTGACTGACTCATTTTGCTTAGCATAATACTCTCTAGTTCCACCCATGTCATTGCAAAGAGCAAGATTTTATTCTTTCTGATGACTAATATTCCATTGTATATATACATCATATATTACGTAGTATATATTAATAATATATGTTATATATTATATATATTCACATTCATCTGTGGATGGAAATCTGGGCTCTTTCCACAGTTTGGCTATTGTGGACACTGCCGTTATTAACATTGGGGTGCAGGTGCCACTTTGGATCACTACATTTGTATCTTTGGGGTAAATACCTAGTAGTGCAATTGCTGGGTTGTAGGGTAGCTCTAGTTTTAACTTCTTGAGGAACCTCTGTACTGTTTCCCAGAGGGTCTACACCAGCTTGCATTCCCACCAACAGTATAGGAGGGTTCCCCTTTCTCTGCATCCTCACCAACATTTTTATTTTTAAAGATTTTATTTATTAAAGAGAGAGAGACAGAGACAGAGATAGCCACAGAGATAGTGAGAAAGGGCACAAGTGGAAAGGAGAGGGAGAAGTAGGCTCCCCAATGAGCAGGGAGCCTAACGTGGGACTCGATCCCAGGACCCGGGGATTGAGACCTGAGTCAAAGGCAGATGCTTCATTGACTGAGCCACCCAGGCGCCCCTTGCCAACATTTTTAAAGGAATGATAACAGCGACAACAATAGCACTAACTTTGTTGATTGCTTCCTGAGTACAGGCCCTGGGAGTGTCCCACAGGTGGCTAGTTTTGAACCTCACCACACTCTGGAGAGGCAGGTGTCGCCATCCTTCCACATTACAGACGAGGAAAGAGGCACAGAGAGGACTCGCCCAGAGTCATAAGGCCCTAGGTGGGAGCCGAGGTAGGCAGCCTGGTACCTTTTTATGGGTGTGTGTTCCCTGAGTGGATGAAGGAGCAGTTGAAACCGAAGACGGCAGCAGAACAAGACTGTTCTCTGCCAGATGCATGTGGTCTCTGGGTGAATCGTCGTCACTGGATTGACGTGGTGAGGGGGGCAGCCTGAGAGATGTGTCTCAGTACAGCTGCGGAACCCCCGGCAGGGCCAGCTGGGCATCATTTCTTCCAGATTATTGGAAAAGGGATGAAACCTATAGAGGGGAAGACCATTGGAAAGAGCAAGGGAGAAGGGCCGCTGGACAGAGTGACAGACACAGACAGACATGCCCACCAGGTGCTTCGTTATGAACTGGAAATATAAACATCCAGTTGCAGATGCAGTAAAGAGAAATTAGGGCTCTGTGAGAGCAGGGGCCCCTCCTAAACAGGGGCCAGTGCTAGAAACCAGAAGTCCCAGCAGGACTCCAGAAACAGAGCCTGATCCGGGGGCCCCAGCGTACCACCTGCAGCTACAGCCTGCTTCCTTTCGGCCCCATCCCGACCCGCTTGCAGGCAGGTGGCCCTGGCAGTCCTCTCAGAGGCTCTGCGCTCCCGAGGGTCGATGGTTTCTGTGCTCAGAGCCCCATCCAGCTGGCGAGTGACATGGTGCTGGCTGCCTCGCCCCTGGAACAGCCAGCAGATACCCGCAGGGAAGCAGCCTGCTGTCATGGAGAAAGCGTCCACCATCACTCATCTGCCCATCTGGTCTGTGGCAGCCTCTCCTCCCTGGCAGGCACAATCCCAGGGATGGCCCCCACCTGTCTGGAGCCCACTCTCCGGGGGTAGGGGGACGGGAGAGATGGCACAAATGCGCCACGACAGACAGCAGGACCTAGCAAACAATTCGGTGCCGTAAGCATGTGTAAGGGGAGACCGAGTGAGAGTGGGGGAGATGACCAGGCTTCCCGGAGGGAGACACATAAGCTGGAACCTGGGGAAGGAGCTCTAGACCAGGAGTCAGAGACTTGGGTTCTAGTCCAGCCTCCCACACGTATGAGCTGTGTGACCTTAGGTAAGTCACTTCCCCTCTCTGGGCCACTTTCCGAAAGGAATAAAGATAATGTTTTTCAGCTTTTATCCCATAGAGTTACTAGGAAGTGAAATTGTCCTACTTCGAAGGGTCTCCATAGGCAGAGCTCCAGGATCTGCTGGGCTGCGCTGTGTGACCAGCATCATCACAGCACCACTTGTTAAGCACACATACTCTCCGAGGCTAAGACTCTAACTATCTGATCTCAATTAAGCCTTACAGCTATTTTTCAATCACAAAATACCAGAGACTGAGAGAGGTTGAGTCAGTTGTCCAAAATTGCACAGCTGGTGAGTGGCAGACACAGAACCCGAGTGAGGTCTGTCCGAGTGCAAGGTCTGTGTGCCTGAACATACAGCAGGCACTCCATAGACATGTGCCCCCTGCCTACTGACGCCACCGCACCGTGGGGCCTGCTCTCCCTGGGTGGCCTTTCCCTCCCTGCGGGGTGTATCTTCACTATGCAGGACCTGTCGAAACACACAAGCTCTCATGGAGACCTTAAGATCCATTTCTCTGGTAGATATCTGTCACCACAGGTCAGTTCAGATGTGACTCAGATTGCAGATGGCATCACACGCAGACCTGTGGGATTGCTGTGCTGTACAGCCAAAACTACCCTAATACTGTGTGTCCACTATACATTGATAACAAATTAAAAAATAAAAGTGACTCAGACCAGATGTGACCGTCATGCAGCCCAGGAGCTCAGAGCTCCCTGGTGGCCTTGGAGGGAGAAGCTGGCACTGGGCTTGTCAGGAGGTGGAGAGAAGCTGCATTTGACAGCATTGGAAGCAGAATGATAGAGATGAGAACAGATTAGGGGATGTGTGTGTTGAGGGAGGTGTCAAGAGAAGGATCATTAGGCCTAGGGGATTCTCCTGGTGCCGGGACATTCTCCATCTTGATTGTGGCAGTGATTGCATGAATCCATACTTGGGGTAAAGTTGCACAGAAATGCACATGCACATGCACACCAGTACATGTGACAATCAGTGGAACTGAGTGAAGTCTGTAGTAAACTGCATCAGCCCAATGTCAGTGACGGTTTTGGGATTTGATATTATACTAAAGTGATATCCCAGGTCACCCAGGGAAAGAACACATGGGACTCTGTACTGGTTTGATACTTTCCTGAGCTTGTAATTTTTCCAAATGAAAAATTTTTTAAATTGAAGATTGAGACAAGACCTGTGCACATCACTGATTCAGTCTGGGGTCAAAAAGAAAATGGGTTTGAGACCAACATCTCGAGATACGAATGTTACCTTACGTGGTCTCAACTTCAGTGAGTAGAAAGCCAGGATGTCATTGTGTTCCTAGAGCTCGTTAGCACTGACAAGCATAAGGAAAGTTCTGGGTTCTGTCGCTCATGGGCCAGTTACCCAGATTTCTCAGCTAAAGAGTTCCTTGTCTGTAAAGTGGGGAAGATTGTACCAATGTCCTGTGTGCTGTAAAAACCAAATGAGATTTTTTAAAAGGATTTTATTTATTCATGAGAGACACAGGGAGAGAGGCAGAGACACAGGCAGAGGGAGAAGCAGGCTCCCCCATGGGGAGCCCAATGCGGGGCTTGATCCCAGGGCCCTGGGATCACACCCTGAGCCAGCAGCACTCAACCACTGAGCCACCCAGGTATCCCCCAAATGAGATTATATATATGTAAATCCAGCCATGCCTGTTCTTGACTCTTGCCCACGGCTGCCTCCAGGCTGTAACAGCAAAATCCAATGGTTGCAAAAGTGATAGTATGGCCTGCAAACCCAGGAACTGTTATGATGTGGCCATCTACAGGAAAACATCTACTGAGCCCTGTACTAAAGTGCCTTACCACACAAATATGTCTGACCTCTGAAGCAGTTCAATGGAGGAGTGATATGCTTTTCGGGAAATGGTACTGCAGCAATTAGATGTCCAGAAGCAGACACAGACGAACCTTAAGCTGAACCTCTGCGTCATGCAAAAATGAACTCAAAATGCATCACAGACTTAAATGTTAGATGCAAGACTATACATCTTCTAGAAAAAAAAAAAAAACAAGAGAAAATCTTCAGGATCTCGAACTAGGCAAAGAGTTCTTTCTTCGACTTAACACTGAGGGGGTGACCCACACAAGGGAAAACTAATAAAATACAGTTTTTAAATAATATATAATTATTATTATAATATATAATATATGTAATTATATATTATATATAGCATATGTAATTATATATAATATAGCCATCAAAATATAAAACTTCTGGTCTACAAAAGACCCTGTTAAGAGGATGGGGAGAAAGGGGGTTTGCAAGCCGTGTATCAACAGAGAACTCCCACCTAGAACATATAAAGAACACTCAAACCTCACAAAGAAGTAAACAATCCAATCAGAAAAATGGCAAAAGCCATGAACAGTCATTTCACCAAAAAGGATATACAGCCGGGAGGAAAATGCACACACAAAATCAGATCAAAAATGTTCCACAGCATTAGCCATCAGGGAAATGCAAATTAAAACAATGAGGTATGTTTTAAAAAAATGAGATATGACTATACACCTATCGGAGTGGCCAAAATAACAAATGGTGACACCACCAGATGCTGGTGAGGGTGGGAGGAAACTGGATCCTGCATGCATTGCTGGCGGGAATGTAGCATGCCACACTGAAAAACAGTCCATTTCTCTCAAAACCCGGCAGTTGCACTCTTGTGCATTTACCTTAGAGAAACTTATGTTCACACAGAAACCTGTATGTGGATATTCTTAGCAGTTTTTTTAAAAGATTTATTTATTTATGATAGAGAGAGAGAGAATGAGGCAGAGACACAGGCAGAGGGAGAAGCAGGCTCCATGCCGGGAGCCCGACGCAGGACTCGATCCCAGGACTCCAGGATCGCGCCCTGGGCCAAAGGCAGGCGCTAAACCACTGAGCCACCCAGGGATCCCTATTCTTAGCAGTTTTATTCGTAAAAGCCCCCTAACTGGAAACACCTAGATGTCCTGCAGTAGGCGAATGGTAGGTGTGGAGACAGCACCCTTGGACGTTCCTAGGTGTCCTGGCTCATGGGAGGACCCTTTCTGGTTCAGAGGATGACACCATCCATCGAGACAGGAGGCTGGAATGGACAACTTTATACATCTCAGTTCCCAACAACCCTCCCTCTGATTCTTCCCCATGAAGAAGCATCACCCCTTTGCCTTTTAGGTTTCCTTGACTCCTGTAGGGAACACAGAAGGAATGGCAGAGTAGGCACTTAATGAAGATTTCTTGAATAAATAGACAAAAAGCAAAAGAAGTGAAGCATTTTTCCTTAGAGGCTTCATGAAAATACAGTCCATTATAGGCTATTGTCATGATTTATAATGATATATTTTCCTATAGCAAAAATGTATGTGCATGTGAATAGATAGGGAGGGAGGGAGGGAAGGGGAGATACCCATTTCTAAGCGTTTCTCTTTGTTATGTCTCCTTCCGTGGCAGTAGATGTTTATTCAGATTTTTAAAATGTGCCTCCTGGATCTTCTTCCTAAAAAGAAGTCGGATGATGAATTATACCAGAGGATTCTTTCGAAACAAGAAAATGTAAGTCTTCAAGCTATATTTCAAAGTCACTTAAAAATAGTTTATCACAACATATAAAACATAGTAGTATAAGAAACTATTTTTGCTTTCATGTGTGAAAATTATTGCAATACATGCTTTTGAACAAATGTAACTGTAGAAATATGTGTACATGTATAAAAATGACCATAGGTATTAATAATTCTGGAAAAATATTGAAAGCAAGGAAAAAGAGAAGAATGTTGATCATACCTGCTACTCACAGAGAACAAGTAACCGTTATCTTCTCCACAAGGTTGGATATTTTTACTTATTCATCTTTAAAGATTTATTAGAGAAAGCAAGAGAGAGTGTGGGGAGGGGCTGAATGAGAGGGAAAGAGAATCTCAAGCAGACTCCATGCTGAGCGCAGAGCCTGACTTGGGGCTCCATCCCAGGACCCAGAGATCATGACCTGGGCCGAAATCAAGAGTCAGACACCCACCCGACTGTGCCAACCAGGCACCCCTAGGTTGTTTTTTTTTTTTTTCTTAAATATTTTATTTATTGATTTAAGAGAGAGAGAGAGAGAGAGAGAGCCCACAAGTGGGGGAGGGGCGTGGGGGCAGGCGGAGGGGGACCTCTGAAACCTCCCTGCTGAGCAGGGCGTCCAACATGGGGCTCGATCCCAGAACCCTGGGATCATGACCTGAGCCAAAATCAAGATTCAGATACCAACCAACCAAGCCACTTTGGCGCCCCAAGTTGGGTATTTCTAAATACCTAATTGGTCTATTGGTTTTAATGATGCTACTACTGTACATTCTCCTCCTCCCGGGTCTTCTATACGGAGCTGACGTTGCTTTCTGTGCAGTGAAACAAGCCAGGTTTTGCCATCTGACTGGGAGAGGCTGGTGTCCTGGTCCTTCACTTCTCAAACGCCCAGAATCCCAGTGCCTCCTGCGCCAGGGGATCATGACTCCCACCCTGCAGGGCCGTGGGGGCGCCAAGAGAAATGTGCAAGAGACGCGGAGCAGAGTGACGGGCAGAGTGACTCGTGATCGCCGCGCACATCCTGAGAGCCACGGCCATCATCTGCATCGTGTCCGTCATCAGCCTCCTCGCCAGCACCGCTGCCGTCTTCCCCACCGCCGTGAGGTCGTTTGTCCCCCACTCCTCCGGATCCCACGCGGAAGAATGAGTCCCCGCGCACGAGGAGGAGGTGGTGCGTGGGCTCGGCCCCGTCCGCATCCTCAGGGCCGCTGCTACCAGGCCGCCTCCAGCAGCCCGTGCACACGGCGCGCCTCACACCTGCTTTTACTCCATCTTCATGGCAGCTCAGGCAGTGGCCGTCGTCGTTTCTGTTTACAGCCGAGGAAGCGGAGTCCCAGTGACTCCCCAACGAATAAACAAGGAGGATCGTCCTGGTGGTGCTGCACCTACGGACGAGGCGGGGCCGCAGGGGCGGGTCAGGGCTTCCTTAGAACGCTCGAGGAGGGGTGGCACGCTCGGAGGAGGGCGCGTCGCGGGCGGCGGGGCTCAGGGACTCCGTGCACAGGGTCCCGGGCCAGGCCGGCGCCCCCGGAGGCGGGCCCTACGTCGCCCAGCGCACCCGGGCGGAGGCCCCACGGCAGCCATGACCTCCCCAGCAGCGCTGCACGCGGAAGAGGAAGAGGCGGGACAAGCTACAGGGACGCACTTCCTGCTGCCGAGCCCACCAATCACGTCGCATCCCACCCTCCCTGGGGTGTAGGGAGTAATCCTTCCCCCACGGAAACCAGAGGAGTGGAGGAGAAGCGTTCCGTCACCCCCATCCAGGTCATGGCATGTTTCAGGACTTCCTAAGAAATAAAGGACACCAATGCACCATGTTTTTTTTTTTTTTTGAAGATTCTATTCATCCATTCATTCATTCATTCATTCATGAGACACACAGAGAGAAGGAGAGACATAGGCAGAGGGAGAAGCAGGGAGACTGATGTTAATTTACCATGTTTAAAAGCATGTTCTGGTTTGTTTGGTTTGGTTTTGTTGTTTTTGTTTGTGTGTGTGTGTTTTTTGTTTTGCTTTGTTTTGTTTTGTTTTGTATTGTTTTTTTAGCAGGGAGGGAAAACTATAGAAGAATCTGGTATTCTTAAGACTCTATGTTTAAGGAGGAAAATACCTTTCTATCATCAAGCCTTAAGTAGGACCATGCCTAGAGCAGTTAATCATGGTTAAGAAATATTTTGTGGGGATCCCTGGGTGGCACAGCGGTTTGGCGCCTGCCTTTGGCCCAGGGCGCGATCCTGGAGACCCGGGATTGAATCCCACGTCGGGCTCCCGGTGCATGGAGCCTGCTTCTCCCTCTGCCTGTGTCTCTGCCTCTCTCTCTCTGTGTGTGTGACTATCATAAATAAATAAATAAAAATTAAAAAAAAAAGAAATATTTTGTGATAATGTGGTGAAAGATAAAAGGGTCTCTCTTCTAGAATTTAAGATATGTTGGATTTTTCCTTTGTTTATTTGCTTTTTTTTTTTTCTTTCCCCTCTGTTTCCCCCAGGATTTGGCGGAATTAGAAAAGGGACTTCAGGTCAAACTGTCAAACACAGCAATGTTAGGAGCTGGTGATTCTGAATACATCACTCTGGCAGATGTGGAAAAGAAGGAGCGAGAATACTCTGAGCAGCTAATAGATAATGTACGTGATGGTTTTTTCTCCTTTTTCCATATAAAAACCATGGTTTCTGGGACAGTTAAATTGGTGAGATTAAAGAGATGGCACCTGGAAGCATGTTTGAAATCCCTAACGTGTTCTACCCCAGAGCTCAGGATCCAGGGTTGGAAATTACTTAATAGAGAAAGTATAATCAAAGGGCCAAGATTTACGGAGGTTTTTTTCTTTTTAAATGAATTCTCCTTTTTTAAATTTTAGATTGATTTTTTTGTCATTCAGAGAAAAGATTGTTCTCACCCTGTATGTCTAATCCATGGTAACCCCATGGATTAGAGCAGATGCTAGCTTCTAACTTCTCCAACCCCAGACATCACCACTCATAAAAGCCTACTTTAAATTTCAGAGAGGGTGGCTTTCCTCAAATATCCCTTTTTTGCTTTTCAGTTCCACTACCCCCGTTCCTATATTAGGTATGAAACAAAGAGGGTGTTTTGTTTTGTTTTGTTTTTTGCATTTTGTTTTGTTTGTTTGGCACTCAAGCACTGGACTGCACACTGGAAATTAAGAACTACCTTAGATCTGGCCCTGCTGGGGAGATGCATAGGCTAGCATAGTAGGGGGACCCACAGGTGAGCAGATGAAGACTTTATTTTTTTAAGATTTTATTTATTAATGAGAGACACACACACACACAGAGAGAGAGAGAAGCAGAGACACAAGCAGAGGGAGAACCAGGCTCCATGCAGGTAGTCCGACGTGGGACTCGATCCCGGGTCTCCAGGATCAGACCCTGGGCTGAAGGTGGCTCTAAACTGCTGAGCCACCCGGAATGCCCAGATGAGGATTTTAGCTCACAAGTGTCATGATAGATGAAAACACTGGAAGGCAGAGGCACAGTGGTGAGAGGAGGAGTCTGTTTTATCCTAGGGTTAGGAAAGTCTTCATAGAATAAAGGATACATTGAAAGGCCTTTTGGGAGAGTGTGGGTGGATGCTGGCCAGTGGGCAGGCAAAGAAGGGAGCCAGGGAGAACTAAGGATCAAGCAGAGCAAGATAAAACCAGAGATCTGGCCCGAGGATTTTCATCTCATGCCCAGGAGATGGGAGTCACTGCAGGTTGGTAGCAGAGGGTGCCTGGATCCATTTCTGTTTTAGAAGGACTGCTCCAGCTACTCAGTGAAGGATAGGTGTGTGCTCTCTGGCTAGGGCAGTAGGGAAATCTCGTGAAGACAATTGCAGTAGGAGCAGAGAGGTGAGAAAGAGTGGGAGAGCTGATAGGGTAGCAGATAATGAGGTTGAGGAGAAGAGGATGTTAAAGATTAGTTCTGTGGAAATAAGGATCCCAGAACAAGAAGCAAGTTGGGAGGGGAGCTGGTGAGTCCTAGCTTGACATCTTAAGATGGAGATGCCAGAGGATGGAGAGTGTCCACTAAGCTTGTGTCAAAGGACATAGGAAGCGAGGATGTTCATGGCGTGAGTGGCAGAGAGAGGGTGCTCAGCCTGGATTCCTGGGTCCACGGGCTCCCCAGAGCAGGAATATCTGCTGAAATACCTGTCTGTATATTTCAGGCAGATGATTCATAGTAAGCCCATGATTCTCTGACGTATGGTGACCTCCCATAGTGGAGATGCCCCAGCCTAGGGTGTGTGTAGAATGGATAGGGAAAGGAGCCTGGAGCCCAGTCTTGGATCCTGCCAACACTTAAGGAGGAGGAGCCAAGGAGAACTGAGACAAGAAGGGAGAATATGGACTTTGAGGGATCAGGATGAAATCATGTCACAGACTCCAAGGGAATCAAGAGTTTTTAAGAACAGAGTGGGTGTCCTGGCTCTCTGGGGCTGGAGTAGAAGTGGCAAAGCCAGCTGGAATCGGACTCTGTTTGGAGGTGTGCAGGGTGCCACAGGTGATAGTCACGTTTTCTTAGTGCAGTCTGGAAGGAGGTCATCTGGTGGGAAAGCAAGAGGGAGGCCGGAGGTTTAATGGATGGGCTATTGCCCACCAGGACACACAGCAAGTCCTGAGGGCATGAGGTCCACACTGGCCTGGGCTTCCTCTCATCCATGTGCAGCCCGTGTGGTGGCTGGTCAGAATGACTCAGTGTTTCAGGGTGCGTTTGTCTCCACCTTTTGCCAGTGCAACAAGGTCAGGGTGGGCTTCTGGTGCCGCTAAGACCCGAGCCCTCCTACGCCCTGTGCAGCAAGAGGTGGCCAGATGAATTCAGAGTTGGAGAGGCAGAGCCATGGTGGAGAAAACCACAGCTGGGGGAGTTCAGTGAGCCTGCACCACCTCTGCCCCTGCCTCCCAGCCCTGTGACCTTTCACCAGTGACCTAACTTTCTCAGCCTGTTGCTGCAGGCGCCAATACACATTTTACCCGGACATAAAACGCGTGAGCCTGGCCCCTACCTGCATGCCGCAAGGGGAGGTTGTCACGACCACTGGTATCCTCGTCCTCAGTGTTCCAGGAGGCTGGATGAGCCCCAACGTTCCAAGCCACTCAGTGATTTCCACGTCTCCTCCTGATAAGATGAGGGGGTAGAAAAAAGATTTTAGAGCAGATTGTTTTCATGGTCAGCATTGTCTCTGCCATATTGCTCTTTTGTACTTTTAGGGCAATAACTAAAATTTAAACAGCCATTTGTGCTTTTATTTCCAGAACATGTTTAATCCCTCTTAGAGATATGGAGCCTCCAGGAGCACACTGTCGAATTTCATGCACTCCCCAGGCAGCAATCCTGGCCTGTTTAAGGGTCTTTAAGCTGTTTACTCTGGGTGATCTCATTGTGCTTGACTTCTTTATCAGCAGAGCACTGGTGTTTGCTGAAAAGCCACCTCGAAGCTGACTGGCACCTACAATATGCCAAGGAGGAACCTCTCTGTAGAACTTGATTATTGCCAAGATAAACTCGCTCCGAATTGCAGAAGTATTTAGAACGTCAGTGTGTGATGAGGAATGAATTGTAATTCTCAAGAATGAACCACCTAGCTTTATGGCTTTCTTAAATACGTTTTCTGCACCTACCTCTTGCTTTTCATTCTCATTTCACAGATGGAAGCTTTCTGGAAACAGATGGAAAACATCCAGCACTTTCTTATGGACCAATTTAAGTGTTCCAGCTCCAAAGCCCGACAGCTCATGATGACGCTCACGGAAAGAATGATTACAGCCGAAGGGTTATTGCGTGATTCTCAGGATTTGCAGGCTCTGGTATGCTGGAGGGGGCAGGGAGGGAATCTGAAGATACTCACACTAGAGATGTGGAATCCATAAGCTTGATATGCCATAGACATCCAGTCGAACTTGATGGGGATATAGAGTCCCGAGATGGAGACATAGAGGCCAGAGATGAGGATATAGAGCCCAGAGAAAGGCAGTGAAGCAAGCCAAACAGCGAGCCATCTATCTGTCTGTCCATCTATCCATTCACCCATGTATCCATCTGTCTTTCTATGCATCCATTTATCCATCTGTCCATCCATCTTTCCATCCATCTGTGCAGCCATCCATCCATTCCTTAAGTGGGGATGCTGGCCAGCTTTGTTTTGTGACAGTATAGAGCACTGGCTCCCAGTCCTGCATGCACACTTAAATTATCTGGAAGCTTTAAAAAGTACCGATGCTAGAGTCCCAGATGGGACCCCACCCCAGAGATTCTGACTAATAAGTCTGGATTTTTTTGGAGCTCCCAGTGACCACAATGAGTAGTCATAGTTGACACCCACTTATGTGGATGGAGCTTCATTTGCTCTCCTGATGGCTCCATGAATCACCTGAGGAGCTCTCAGAAATTGCCTGTGCCCAGACCTTATGCCCAGAGATCCAATCTCACTGATCTAAAGTGAAGCCCTGGTATTGCTGGTTTTAAAGCTCCCCAAACATTTCTGATATATTGTTGGAGATGCAACCCACTGATACAGAGGAATCCACAAATCTGACTTGGAACCTAGGCTCGGCCACTTGAAGATGTGTCATCTTGAACCAGTTAACCCCCCAGAGCTTCAGTTACTCTCTTTATAAAAGAGTGGTCCAAGGAACTTCTGCAGACAGGGCCTGGGGAAGTGCTCTGCGACCCATAGCCCTAGTCACCACGGGGTTTCTCAGCAGTACTTTTGGCCTTGACCTGCCTTGTACAAGGCCCAGGGCTCACTATGAACCCATTTCCCCTTCTGACCTTGGAAACTCATGAAACTCCATTTCAGAGTTTCTGAAACTCTGCACCCACCTGGGTTATACCCAGCTCAGAGACCTGCAGTGGCTGCCCTGCCTTTGGCTCAGAGCCTTCGTGGCTTACATCCAGGGAGCAGTTCGTGCTGCTTCTCCACAACCACTGTGGTCCGTGGAGCAGTGGCATCAGTAGCCCCCAAGAGTTTGTTAGAAATGCAGAACCTCCCTACCAGAATCAGGATATGCATTTTAACAAACCCCCTGGGTGCAACAGCTGTTTGGGAACTTGATGTTTGCTCATTGTGTAAACACAGTCTCCTTTTCCTTCTTGGCACTGCTAGAAGGTAGGCATGGCAGATATTTTATTCCCAATGAGCAGAGTGAGAGACAACTAAGTGACTCACCTAGAATTCGTGTGCTGTCTAATAACACCGCTGGGCCCAGATTCGCCGTCCAAACCCTGTGAATGGGATTTTAATTTGATAAGGCTGCTGTTATTAATGCTTATCAAAAGAGATTTTTTTCCCTTTTTTTTTCTTTTTATTATTATTCTGACAGCAGGATATTGATGCAGGAAAAAAAAATGTATCCTTAGCTGAATTCATTCCAAGTATTAGCCAGTAACTTCCAAATAGAATGAAGGGAAAGAATTATCCAGGTTATCATTATGCCCTTCTCTTAACCAACATTTGATGAGTACCTACTTATGGGCCACGTTCTGTTATAGAAACAGTATTACAGACTCGAGCCAGAGACCTGAGTTCAAACCCACAGTCTTCCTGCTTATTAGCTGGATGACCTTGAGCATTTTACTTAACCTCTCTGTGCCTCAGTTTCGTCATCTAAGTGGGGATCAGAATAGCACCTGCTCTGAGAATATTAGAGAATGGACAATATGTAAGGCCTTTGGAAGAGATCCTGGCACAGGGGAAGCAATCAGTGTGTTAGTGACTAGACTTCTGTGGGCCATGTGTCCAGGCAAATCAGACATTAACAAATCATCACGGTGATACAGGCAAAACGCTGTAATCTGTGTTTGTATAGAAGACGGATGCTGTGCCTGCACCCTAGGTAGCCATATATATTTTTTTTCCATATCTAGTAACACGTTGCTGATAAACTCCAGAAGGCTGTAAGTTTTGGGTCAGTGTCTGAGCATTCTGGCCTGGGCCGTTGGACCCATAATGTTCACATGGCGTCACTGAATATCAAACTGGCAAGGTTCTGGAAAGGGCCCCAGAGGCTGTGAGAATCATTCTCCTGGGATGTTTGACAAAAAGCCATCCCAAGAGCGATGCCAGGGGCTTGTAGATAATTATGACAGCAGCTTGCATTCATGAGTGATGACTATGTTCTGGCTGCTATTTTAAGTGCTTTATGCATTTTAACTTAATTTTCACAGCAACTCTGTAAGGTTGATGTCCGAGGAGAACACCGTACCCAAAGTCTGCAGCTCTGACAGGTGGAGCCAGGTTCTAGCCCAGGCGCTGCTGAGGACCTTCTGCACTCAGAGCAAGGGGGCCTCACCTCCCATCTGATATCCCTCTGCCTATGCTCACCTCTTTCCACTCCTGTCTGCCTTTGAATGTAAATCTGGAGGTTGTGCGGTCACTCCTGAGCCAGGAACGCCTCCCTATGCTACATGAGAGGTGGGGGCAGCAGGCGGTTTGGGAGAGCTTCTCCCCAGTGAGGCCTGGTCTGGGTCCCTTGTGAGCAGAGACTTTCCCCTAGGTTGCAGGGCCCCCCAGCGCTTATCCTCTTGCACCCCCTAGTGGTTGTGAGCCTGCTGACCGTGGTCGGGTGTCTAACTGAAGAAGATTCGAAGCCGTGGTCCTTGGGCTGGTCATGTGGCCTTCCGGAACAAACCTCAGCATTCTTGTCTGTAACTGAGGGGTCCTGATCCTTGCCCTGCTCACACGTTGTCGGAACACAAACCAGTGCAGCTCAGCAAACAGTGAGGCCCAGGCTGGGCAGTGGGTGACCCACCTGGAATGGTCCCTCGTGATTAGCTCCTTAAAGACAGAAGCACATAGGGCCCACTGGGGGTGAGGACGAGCAGGGAAGGCACCGCACCCCACAGCCCAGCAGGACAAGGATGAGTAGGACTAGCAGGCAGAGGAACAAGAGGAACAGGAGAATGCTCCAGGTGGAGGACTCCGAGTGTGCAAGGGCCCAGCAGAGCTGAGAGCCAGGCATGCTGGGCGGCCCTGAGCACGAATGTGTGTGGACAAGGCTGGGGCAAAGCCAGGCCGGGTCCTCAGGGCCTTGAGCGCCATGCCCTAACGTTCAGACTTGGTTTGAAGGCAGTGACTGGAGGGTTTGGGCTATTAGGACAGCCACGTGTCTGCCTCTGAGAGAGGCCCCTGTCTGCCATGTGGGGGCAGGGGGAAGGCTGGGACAGCAGGGCAGGAGTGAGCAGGGTCTGCACCCCTATGACTGGGCCCGGCAGGAGGGAAAAGGGGGGCTCTGAAGATGCAAGATTACAGGCGTAGAGGATGAGAAGGGGGCTAGGGGATGAGAAGAGGGCTGAGGCTGACTTTGGCCCTCTGCTGGTGCCGGGCCCAGCTGGGAGTGGCATCTTTCCTCTGGGACGAGGGGCCTCCTGGACACAACGGTGCTCCCCTCGTTCCATGTTCCTCACACTCATTCTGCAGGACGAGCAGCTGCCCTCTGAGGCTTCCGGACCCACAGGGCCCTGTCTGCCTCTGGTCAACATTTCCTGCCCCAGGGAGGTGTCTTTTCCAGGAGTCTTGTCCTAAGTGTTGATGCCTTGGTGGGGCAGGGAGGGAGCATGTTCTAAAGTCTGACCTCCAGGGAACCACTCATAAAATCAGTCTCACCTTGGAAAATCTTTTCAAACCCTGTGTCCCAGGCTTTCTGAGGCTCAAAAGCCAAGAGCTCCTATAACTTTTGTCGTTGTTTGCCTTTCTCTTCCAGGGCTGTGGAGGCCAAAGGCCCCAGCGGCTGGGGAGGGATGACTGTAGAACAGTGGCTTTCCCTCCTTGGCCACGTGCTGGTACTGAATCCCTTCCTGGAAGATCAGGCCCCTGAGAAGTGCTCACTGTGTACTAAGTGCTCTATATCCGTTATCCTGTGTCAGGCTCGCCCCCTCCCCACAAGGGGCAATTTTGTCCGTAGCCAAGGGGCAGAGCCTGTTGGTCTGCACTCTGCTCACAGGGAGTCGGGGCACCAGGAGGGAGCCCACTGCCCTGGGCAGACCCTTGCTGCTGGGCGCTGACCAAGGTGTTTCCCTTCCCAGGACACCCTGGAGAGAACAATGGGGCGGGCGCACATGGCCAAAATGATCGAGTCACTGAAGCTGCAAATCCAGGAGGAGACCAAATGCCGGCTGGCTGCACTGTCCCGCAGCCTGGAGCTGCTGACTGTGGAGGGGAAGCTCTCCGGGCGGCAAAAGGAGGAGCTGCTCACCCAGCAGCACAAGGCCTTCTGGGGGGAGGCAGAGCGCTTCAGCAGGGGTGAGTGAGCCGGGGCCCGATCTGGGGTGAATAGCCCTCCTGTGCTGGGGGTGGGGGACCCTGGGGGCAGTCAGAGACATGGAGCAGTGCATGGGAAACAAGCTCCGGCTGTGACCCCCTCTCTGCCCTTGGGGACCGTGTCACTTAGCTTCTCCAAGCTTTGCTTGCTTCCCCATAAGGCTGTCCCTAGGCTGGGGGATGGCCCACTGGATTTAGCTGTCAGTGATCCAGGCTGATGGAGGCCCCAGTGTCCTGCAGCAAAAGCACCTGAACTCTGCAGAGGACAGAAGGGCCGAAATGCCCAGAAAAGACACATATCACTCGGCTGCAGCGCATGGCCCTACCCAAGTCACAGGGGCCTGCTTAGCAGCAAGTACACAATGACTGACCATATGGGGCAGGAGAGGGAACCCCATGTGGGTATTTTCCGTACCCTAGCTCCTGGGGTGGACCCTGAGAGGTGGGCAGCTCAAGGTTCAAGACCCTGAGGGCATCTGAGACTTAGTCCAGGTCACATCATTAGAAAGAAGAAACCCACATCTTTCAACTGCAGGGCAGGTGCCACTTCTGCCACCAGCACTGGCTGCCCTGGGCCCTTGGGAGGAGAGCTCACCGGGGGTCCCTGTGTTGGTCCGAGGCCGCATGTTTGCCTGGGGCCATGAGTGGAGGCACTGAGGTGGGGAGCAGGAGGCCCCTCCGGGTCTCAGAACATCTGCAGGGCACGGAGTCTGTGTGCTTCAGTTTCCCCAGTGGCTCCTGATGCCCACACGGGTGTGGACACTATAGGACCAGGGAGTCTCCAGGTGTCTTGTCAGCTCGGGCCACCATATGAAGATAACACAGACCGGGGGCTTACACAACAAGCTTCTCTTTTCTCCCAGTTCTGAAGGCAGTAAAGTCCAAGATCAGAGCACCAAGCCGATTCGGTTCTTGGCAGGAAACCTGCTTTCAGACAGCCACCTTCTCTGTGTGTGTGTACTCACATGGCAGAGAATGAGCTTTCTTACACCTCTTCCTCTTCTTATAAGGCACCAGCCTTATGGGATGAGGATCCCAGCCTCATAAATTCATTTAGCTTCCAAATATAGTCCCGCGGGGGTTAGGGCTTTAGTGTTTCAGTTTGGGCAGATGGGGTCCAATCCACAACACCAGGTGTTCGTTGCAGCCAGTGGCCTGGTGCTGCATCTGCAGTGGCTCACGGCCCCTCCACCAGACCTGCCCGCTGCCTTTCAGAGATGGGGTCAGAGGGCAGGCACTCGGACCTAGGACCTCAGGACTCCAGTCAGGCCATTCCAGGAGGCCCTTGTCACTTGGCGTCACGGCTTCTGTGACCGGTGGGAGCCTGCTGTTGGCTGGCACTCCAGCCCATGTAGAACCTGAGCACATCTTACCTGGGGGTCATCACACCAGGGCCTGGGCTTTACCAGTGGGAAGGGGCCCCCACAGCAGACAGAGGCGGGGACAGGATGCCCAGGCAGCCCCCATGGATCAGGGATCAGGCTCTGTTGAACTTGGATAAGACAGAGGAAGCAAGGAGACAGTCAGGGGGTGGAGGGAGGACTCAGGTCTCGATGGATACCTGGTCATACTCTTTTCTTTTGGTTTTGATTTTTTTTTAAGATTTTATTTATTAGAGAATGGGGGGCGGGAAGGAGAGCAGGAGCAGGGGAGGGGGTAGAGAGAGAGAGAAGCAGACTCCCCGCTGAGCAGGGAGCCAGGGACCCTGAGACCATGACCTGAGCCAAAGGCAGACACTTAACTGACTGACCCCCCAGGTGCCTCCTGGTCACACTCTTTTCTTTGGTGCCAAGGGCTAAACAGATTCTCACACAAAACCCAAGGAAGCGTGCTTGTGTTACAAATGTGGAATGCACGTGTGTGTGTGTGTGTGTGTGTGTGTGTGTGTGTGTGTGTGTGTGTGTGTGAAGTGCTGAAACAAACATCTCCAGACCTGCAGACCCCTGGCAGTCTGGCCCTCATTGACTTCTCCAGCCTCTCACTCAGCATTTAGGATCTGGCTAACTTCTTGGTCTCCTCTCCCAGAAGCCTTCTCTGGGGTCCCACCCTGCCCATGACCCCTCATCCTTCTCATCCCACCACCCCATCCCTCATCTGGCATGGCATTGACTCTCCTTTCCCCTTCTCTTGAATTCCCTGGACCAGGAGCAGACCGGGAGCAAGGCTGGGTCCTGCTCACAGCCAGGCCCCAGTGCCCAGTGCTGACCTGGGCACACTGCTGGCCTGGTGATGCAGGCGGGGTGAGGGGTGGGTTTAGACCCCAGCCTTTCTCCTCGCCTCCACCCTCGCCACCAGGCAGAGGGCATTGCCCTTGGGCTCCCCTCCTTCCTGCAAACCAGGCTCCTCTGTCCTGTCCCATCACCCGTCCCTCCCTGTGTCACCACACCTCCCTCATTTTTCCTCCTAAAAGTGCCTCTTCTTTATCTCCTGGTGAGGTTGGCCAGCTGCCCTGCACAACCCCTAGATGAAGCCCCTTGTGGTGTCCTGAGCCCTGGGCTCGAGGGGCAGTAGGGGCCCCTTCAGATAATGTGTGGCTGTGGGCTCCTGACGCTGGCTTTCTGGAAGCACACGTGCCTGAAAGATAAAGCCATGTTTCTCATCCTTAGTGTAGGCAGGAGCTGGTGAAGGTCAGGGGAGTCATCTGCGACATGCTGTGACTCACTTTAATTTCAGAGTTCGTCCAGCGAGGCAAGGACCTGGTGAAGGCATCACTGGCTCACCAAGCAGAGGAGATGGCAAGGCTCACGCTGGCCCAGGAAGAGGAACAGAGGAGCTTCCTGGCCGAGGCACAGCCGACCACTGACCTGGGCACATTCCTCCAGGTGACCCTGCTCCCGACTCACCCCCATGTCCATGGCTGCTCTGTGCCAGGAGCAGCCACACAGGCTGAGTGCTGTGGCTTAGTCCTCGTCACTGTGCAGGGAAAGCCAGAGGCTTTGGCACCTGCCAGACTTGAGGTCAACTGCTCACCTCCATGTGTCAGTGCAGTGACCTTAGCTGGTCCAGGGGAAGGGAGGGCTGGGCATGGGAGGCTCAGTGGGCAGGACCAGGGAGGCAACGGAGCCAGAATATGCCTTTGTCTTGACCTGGAAGGGGGACAAGGAGACAAGAGGCCACCCTCCTTGAGGGCAAAGAAATGAGGTGGTGCCAGCACAGGCTGGAATGGCCAGGCTTGTGGTTCTCAGAGAGAGAGAGAACCCTGCCTTTGCCCCCATATTTCCCTGCTAACGACGGGGCGGGGGGCCTGCTTGTCTGTCCTGCACATGGTCAAGCATTTGGGCACTGGGGCCCTCTGGAAGCATGTTGGAATGTGGACTTTGCTGCTAAGGAGCTGGGTGACCTCAGGTGCATTGCTCACAGCACACCCCACCCCACCCGAGGCCTCACCCCACCCCTGACCAGGCCTTTCTTCATCTGCACAATGGGAATATAGGAACCTAACTTATGGGTTGTGAGGCTTCAGGGAGACTCAGCACAGGCCGGGCACACACTGATGCCCAGGAGACTTGGACAAAGGAAGAACAGTTGAGCAGATGCATGCAAGAATGGACGAATGAGTGAATGAATAAATAAATGAACAAAGGGATGATGAATGAGTGATGAGTGAATGATCCAGTGCCCTCCCTCTAGCCCTGCAGTTCCCTCTCAGCCTATCTCTCCCTCCACCTCCCCCTGGGGGCAACGGATCCTTACTGCCTGGTCTCTACTGCTGTGGCTCCTTGAACCCCAGCTGCATGGGCTCCCCATCTTCCCTCCAGGGAACCTTCCTTGTTGATAAAGCCTCTACTTACAGGGAGAGTTCCCCCCCACCCCGTGCATGCTCCCTAAGAAGAGTCCATCCCTCTGTCCTGTGACCCGCCATGCCTCTGGGTCTGCTCCATCTCCCCTCCACTCCCTGGGCTCCTCAGGGCAGGGTGCAGCCACGTGGTCAGGGTGGCCTGGCTGGTTCACCGACCTCACTGACTCACTAGGTGGTGGCCTCCCCTGGGTGGTCTCTGGGGCCTGGGCGGTGGTCCCCAGCAATCCAGTCACTGAATGTGGCTTGTGGCCAGGAGGTCAGGTGTGCAGTTTGCAGCCACATGATATCCCTGTGCCTCAGTTTCTTCCTATATAAATCAGGGACAGACATCCTTCAGATCTGAGAGCGGCCCTTTGGTGGAATTCTTCTAGTGAAAGATGGGGCATATTTGCATGAGATTCAGCTCCTGTTTTAACTCACAGGCTTTTCATGCGGTCCTAGAGAGGCAGAGGTTGGTCCGGAGTCACCTGGAGGAGGAGGACAGTGTCAGAACCACCCAGGCCATGGCTGTGCTTTGCCAGGTATGTGGCCTCCTAGTGGGACCTGCAGAGAACCTCAGGATCTGCGCGTGTGTGGGTATCTCACCTCAGGGCTGGGACCCCAAAGATGCAGGTCCAGGTCTGACCCTGGCCCTCTAGCTGGGCAGCCGGCAAGCCACACACCCTCCGTGTCACACACCAGGGTCCTGCCTGAAGCATCTTCCATTTTTGGGGTGCTCAGGCCTCTAACCTCCAAATGTCCCCAGAGGCCAAGGCTTTTGGAAGTGAGTTCACCCAGGATGGATCTGTAGGAGTCAGCAGGGCAGTGATGAGGAGGGAGTGCTGGCCCTGAAATAGGGAGGCCTGGGTCTGAGTGCCAGCATCATCGCTTTCTCCCTGGGCAAACCTTGTTCAAGTCCAGAATGGGGAGGAAGACTCCATACTGGCCTTGAGGACTGGCTTGGAGAGAATAGAGGAGACCACCTGTGCCCCCCAGAGTGACAGGGCCCTCCCAGGAAGTAACAATAACCGAGACATAGAGCCCTTGCCTCTGGTGGCACCCAGAGCTGCTGCGAAGCAGAAATGCAGACATCTCCATGCGAGGGAAGCTGACGTGCCGTTGTGATGGGCAGCAGGTGCAGAGTCCACCCCAGACTCCAAGGACCTGAGGGTCAGTGTCCTGGCTCTGCCCCTTCCTCACTGTGCAGCATCCAGATTGTACTGGACCTCAGTTTCCCTATCTGTGAAATGGAGACAATGATGGGCCTTCCCATTTTAACATCCCTGTTTCTGGGTACAGAGGAGAGGTGTGAGGGATGTCCTGGGGTTAAGACCAGGTCAGAGACAGCTGTCAGCGGGAAGTGATGCCTGAGCCAAGCTTTGAAGGGGGAGATGGGCCCTGTGGACAAGGAGCCAGGGGGATTCCCAGGCCCAGAAAAACATGTGAAGGTGGGAAGTGCAAACCCTCAGTGCTGTAGCCACTGTACTGGTTAAATGCTATCTGTATCAGTCAGCTCACCTGCTGTAACAAAGCGCCCTAGACAGGGGGCTTAAACAGAGACATTTATCATCTCTTGCTGTTCTGGAGACCAGAAGCCTAAGGCCGGGATGCGGCAGGGTTGGGTTCTCCTGAGGATCCACCCTCTTCCCGGCTTGCAGATGTCCACCTCCTCACTGTCTTCACTTGGCCTTTCCCATGGGCTCATGGAGAGAAAGAGCTCTGGGATCTTCCTCTTATTAGGACACTAGCCCTGTTAGCTTTAGGCTCCACCATACGACCTTACTTGCCCCCAGCCATCTCCATGAAGGCCCCATCCCCAAAAACTGTCATATTGGGGCTAAAGACTTCAGAATTTGAATTTGGAGGCACAATTCCATTCATAGCAGTACCCCTCAAGATGTCCCCTGGAACCTCAGAATGTGACCTTACTTGGAAGTCAGGTCTTTAAAGATGAAATTGGTTAAAGTGAGGTCATCCTGAATTAGGAGAGGCCCTAAGTCCAATGACTGACATCCACATAAGAAGACCAGAGGCTGGGGATGCCAGAGTGACTCAATGGTTGAGCGTCTGCCATCGGCTCAGGTAGTGATCCCAGGTCCTGGGATCAAGTCCCACATCAGTCTCCCTGCAGGGAGCCTGTTTCTCCCTCTGCCTGTGTGTCTGCCTCTCTCCCTGTGTCTCTCATGAATAAATACATTTTTTAAAAATCTTAAAAAAAAAAAAAGAAAAGAAAAGAAGACTAGAGGCTGCTTAGTGTGGGCTGTGTGGCAGAGCAGTGACATCCTGGCTCTGAAGTCAGACGTCTGGGTTCTAATCCCAGCCAGGCCATTTACCAGTTACGGGCTCAGGAGCGGCTTAGCTGACTTGGGCTTCAGTGTCCCCATCTGAGCATTCTGATGCACCGCCGAGTTTGAGAACCACTGTCTTGGAGGGCATGGGGTAGGTCAAGTGAGCTCATACTCATGGGGCAGATGCTCTGGTTGCCCTGCCCCATGACCCCTGAGGCCTCCAGAGCCCACCTCTAGCAGTCCACTGTTCTCCTCTGCAAAGCAAGGCTGAAACAGCCCATCAGGTATTGTCACGAGAGGAATGAGTGGCACGTGTAAAAGTGCCAGGCCAGTCTCATTGGGTGGCAGTAAATACATCAGTTTTAGTAAAGGATTGTGGTGATGCTGAAGTGACTACAGCCTCGTCCGTCCTGTGATGTCCTTAGGATGTTATGCATTTGGATTCCTGTGCCTGGGTCTAGTTGCCGGGCCTGTGAGAGCTTGGGCCACAAGGGGAAAGACCCTGTTTTCTCTAACATGAGGAGAGGCTGTCAGGTGTGAATGAGGAGTGACACCTGCTGGAGTGTGTATCTTAGGAGGAGAGGCTCGGAAATGCACTGCGTGAGATGGTGTGAGGGGTGAGGTGAAGGTGTGCTTGTGATTCTGTGCACCTGCATTGGTGCTTCTGAAGCAGAGAACCAAAGGCTGGTGCCTGCTTGTCTCCCAGAATCAGTCCAGAGGCATTTCCTTAGATTTATTTTACTGTTTCACATAGAACCCTTTGGTTTCAGGTGACTTTGGTTTCTTTTATGTCTTTCAACTATGGAAATCATTGCCTTTGGTTATTGGGGACTGCTTTACGGGTATGAACAGCAGGAGGTGGTTGAAATCCTCTCGTGTAGGAGAAGGGAGGTGATTGGAAAGCTGGTGGTGCCACACCTGGCTAGGCGACCTCGGACAAGCCTTAACTTCTCTGAGCTCGTTTGCTTCTCTGCACGATGGAGCCCAAGAACCTTCTTGACCATCATGGCAGCGTGTGGAGCGTGGGAGATCAGGGCTGGCACCCAGGGCCCAGCACACAGTAGGTGCTCACTAAATCCCTCCCTGGTGGCCCTGCTGCTGAGCACATTGCCCCAAAGGTCCTGAGCCCCGGGGGTGATGAGCACAGCTCTGGACATCTGACCTCCTCACTGACTAGCTGGAGGCTGGGAGGAGTCCATTCGTTGATTCTTTCATTCAATAATTTTTAGCTCTCCTTTGTACAACCTATGGTCAGCCCCTGACCAAACAGATAAAGCACTGAGCAGGGTGTGAGAAGTGTGGGGCCGGGGTCTCTTTTCATGGTTGACACCTCATCTCCTTTGTTAAAATGGAGATACTAAGCCTTCCTCGTGGGGCTGTCCAGAGGCATACCTGTGTTCACACGTGCAAAGCAGCTAGAGTTGCGTCAGGCACCTGGTGAGCATTCAGAATACACCGTCACGATCACTGTCATCATCACCCCCTGTCTGGCAGGGTGTATATGCGGAGAAATGCACTCAAGATAACTTGTCTCACAGCCTGGCTGGCTCTTTCGCAGAGCCAGGCACCTAGAGCTGTCATCCCCCCTCTTTGGGTGGGACGCCGATCACGGTGTTGTGGGCATGGAGCCTGTGAGAGAAGTTTGATGGCCATCTAAGGGTTCTCAGGCTGCAGAGAAAAGTGCATTTTTCTAAATTTGTACCATCTCTTGGCCTTTAAACAAACAGTAAATTCTCAGCGTGTTGGGACAGATGCCGCTACATCACCCATCTCAGTGCTTCGTAGAGAGGTTCCTGAAATGAGCACAGAGCCATCCTGGTGATGGTGGATGCACAGCTGAGTCACCCCATTGTGTCCAGGGTACCACATAGGCCCACTGGCTTGTGCGGACCTCACTCTAGTCCTACCCATGCTGTGTCTGCCGAAGGGCCCATAGCAGAGTGCAGTGGGGTAGCAACCCACCCAGCCTGAACCTTCTCGGCTCCCGATTCTCACAGTGAATTGGGACTGAAACAGAAGTGAAACTGGCCTCAGAGATCACAGCACTAATAATTATCAGTGCCCAGGAAGTGTTGGGGAGTAATCCTGGACACCCTCACTCCTGACACCAAGTATAAGCTTGAGGGTCCCCAAGATGACCCTCAGGTCCTTTAATTCTCCAGAAGGACTCACCCTGAAAGTGCTGTGGGTTCCAGCACAAGCCGTACAGATGACAGTTAGAATGAGGGGCGGAAGGGCAGCCCGCGTGGCGCAGCGGTTTAGCGCCGCCTTCAGCCCAGGGCGTGATCCTAGAGACCCGGGATCGAGTCCCATGTTGCGCTCCCTGCTTGCAGCCTGCTCCTCCCTCTGCCTGTGTCTCTGCCTCCCTCTCTCTCTCTCTGTGTGTGTGTTTCTCATAAATAAAAAAATAAAATCTTAAAAAAAAAGAATGAGGGGCGGAGCCCAGGGCTCCATCCCGCAGATTCCAAGTGTCCTCTCCCGCCGAGTGTGGACTACATGAACTCTTCCCAGCCGTGACACGTGACATGGCACACCAGGCATGGCCAGCCACGGAACCGCGCCCAAGCTGTGGTCCACGGTATTTCCTGGGGCTCAGCCTCAGAGACCGGGCTGACTTCCAGGATCCCTGACTCAGGCCCCGGCCCCACTGGAGGATGAGCCGACACCACATGGCCAGCTCTTTGTCTTAAAGCTTCTGAGCGGCTTTGAACGTCATGCCTTAGTGAGCATCGGAAGTTCAAAGTCCAGGTCTTGTGATTACACTCTCGCGAGTACCTGAGGGCTTGTTTCATGTCTGTTGCTTGTGTGGGCCTCTGCTAATGTTGCCTTGTCTCCTGGTGAGCCTGTTTACTCCTTATTTTATGCCTTATTCCAAATTTTTATATTTACTTGTGAAAGTGTGTTCAGACAGACAGTCGTGTCCTTCAAAGAGGATTTTCCTTCGCTTCTGGCAGATGACTGGGGCTCTGGGGCCCAGGGTGACCATTCAAGGTCAGGACCTGAAACATCGCAGGCCCTCTCCATGAGCTGACTCTGGGTTGTAGCTGTTTGAACCAGTTTGAAGTCCGTTTCCTTCTACTACATTGCAGTGCAGCTTTCTGGCTTCCGGCGCTATGCGCGGAATGGCTTAGCAGGCCTCAGCCCCGTCCATCTTTCGTCTCTTTGGCACTAGTAGCCATCAGAAGTCCCATCAGCTGTTCAGCCACCACCTCTGGATTGGTCCACTCCCTGTGCGAAAGTGCATCCCCAAGGGGCTGGGCATGCATCCCTGACTGCCTTCTCCCTGACCTCAGCTCGAGCTACCTTGCTGGCTCACTTGGGATTTTCATGATCACATAATAAGCATTTTGTCCAGCTTTGTTTATCATTTGTCCTCAGAGGGAGAGTTGGCCCAGATGACCTGGTTGGCTGTTATCCTTAGGCTCTCTAAATCTTTGAAAAGGATGTGGGTCACGTATGCCCCTGTCATGATTGCTTATTCTGAACAAAGTCCAGCTTGGCCATGAGCTTCTTAAAGCAGGACACTCACTGGTTTAATTAACATTGACTTGAATTAAATTTCACTTCTGTTCATTAAGCACAGCAAGCGTGACCTAGGTGCACCATGTCAGGTGCTGTAAATATGTTTATTTTTCTATCAAAACCCCAACTATCCACGTAGCATACTGGTTATGAGTATGAGTTCAGTAATCTGATGGCCAGGACCCACCCTCCACAAATCCTGTGCCATTACTTATCTGATCTGTGCCTTAGTTTCCTAATCAGTGAAATGATAGTAGTTATAATAGAGCATCATCACTGGACTACTCTAAGGATCGAATGAGATTATACAGGAAAGGTGTTTGTGGCACCCTCTCATATATGGTAAGAATCCATAATTATTACCAATTACACCATCATTGCCAGCTATTTGCCAGATGCTGTGTGAGGCCCTGCAAATGGTTGGGTAGTAAGATAAGACTTTGTTGTTAAGAAACCTCCTGGTCTCATCCTTGAGGACCAAGACACAGCCAATGACCACGAAGGTGAGTGCTGGGTGGGGGGGTAGTAGGAAAGGATGAGCACCTCATTGGACTCTAAGGACTTCACAGATAGCCCCCACCAATGCCAAGACTTACGGCACTGAAGGGAATCTAAGCAGAATCCATGAAGGGAAAAGGCATGTAGGGCAAAGTCCAGGAGAAACCAAGAGCAAGCTTCCAGAGTCCTCTCGCAGTGGGGCTGTGTGTAATCCCACCCCTGCAATGAGTGCAACAACTTGTGTGAAGTGGATAACTCCCCTGAGCTTAGGAGTCCAAGGATTTTGCTGGGAGTCAGTCCCATGGGCACACCTTGCTGGCATGCACCAAGGTTTCAGACTCCTAGAAGGAAGCCAGATATTTAGTCTAAACTATACTGTGTCCAATCAAACCCCGCAGCCAGGTCTTCCCAGAAGAGGAGACCCTGACTTGAGTTTTGAAACATGTATGGGGAGTTCCTAGACAGAAAAGGGAGAATGGACATTCTACATCATGTCTGTGAGTCATGTATTGGGACTGAACGGACTGAAGCTGAGGGCTTGGTCCAGGAGGATGTAAGATGTGGGCACAGATCTGAGTATTGTGTAGCCTCTGCTCTCAGCAAGCTGTGGTTCAGGGGAGAGGTGACAAATAAGTTGTAGTTTCAGTGACCTGGTGTGGCTGACCAAAGAGCTGTGGGAACCCAGGGTCAGATACCCATGTTGGTCTGAGCCTCCTGAGGAAGGCTTCACAGAAAAGGGATTATTTTGCAGGGGTGTTGAAGGATGAATAGAAGTTCACTCCAGGTATGAAAGTGTCTGAATTTGGGATGAGGGGGAGTGGCTTGAAAAAGCCTCTGTGTAAAGAAACGTGCAACAAGACACCATTTATGTGGCTAACACAGTCACCAAAAGGCACATTTGTGGATATAATATACAGTGAAAGTATAGAAGTCTAAGCTCAAAGAGAGATGCCAAGTTCATGGTGATGGCCGTCTCTGAGGATGCTGGGAGGGAGCAGAAGGGAACTGTAGGAAGAGCGTAAGGAATTCCAGTATCACCTGTCAATTTTAGTGTTTTTAATCTAAAAAGAGGATCTGAGTGGTGGAATCACAAGCATTTATTTTTTAAAATATTTTATTTATTTATTTATTCATGAGAGACACACAGAGAGAGAAGCAGAGACATAGGCAGAGGGAGAAGCAGGCTCCATGAAGGGAGCCCGATGTGGCACTCGATCTTGGGAATTCGGGATCATGCCCTGAGCCAAAGGCAGATGCTCAACCACTGAGCTACCCAGGCATCCCTAATATATTACTGTATGTGGGGTTTTTGTTTTCCTCAATTTAAAAAAGTACATATCCAGTAAGACTGGAGTGGGTGAGCTCGGCTGAAGGGAACAGAACAGTGGAAACTGAGGCAGGACCTCCCAGCAGCCCTACCAGGGAACCTTGAGAGTGAGGGGAAGAGAGGCCTTCCACGTTCTTCCAGCTGAAAATACAGTAAGATCTGTGCTTTATGCAGATAACTGGCCTAAGCTTGGAGGGTTGAGGGAGGCAGAGAGCCCAGGAGTGATGAAAATAATCTGGAGGGAGGTTTTGAGGGGTCACCTGAGATTAAGAGCTTGTGGGTCAGAGGGCAGGACAGGGTGGCAGGGAAAGGACCAGAAGGCAGTGGGTGTTTTCCATATGTGTGTAGGGTATGTGTGTATACGTGTGTGTGTGTGTGTGTGTGTGTGACTGGAGAGCTCCCTTCACTGGGTTTCCTCTGTGGTTTGTGGAAAGCCCATAGCCCTGGCCCAGATGAGAACATGACTTATAGCTCCATCACGTGCTCTCATCTTCAGGAGCTGTACTGCAGCACCATGGAAACGTTCCAGAAATTTGTGGAGGTCCTGTTCCTTCAGACGCTCCCAGGTGTGACCAGCCTCTCCCGGGCAGAGTGTGAGTACTTGAGGCAGGAGGTCCAGGAGAACGCAGCCCAGCAGCTGGGGAAGTCGGATCGCTTCCGCAAACAGCAGTGGAAACTCTTCCAAGATCTCCTGGAGCAAGACAGGCAGGTGGGCATTTTGGAAAACCAGGCCTGAGGTCTACCTCTGTTTACATTTAGGAAGAATATAGAGAGATCTCATTCAGGGAGCATCCCCTAGTGCCAGCGCTGGGCACCTTACCGACCCAGTGCCTGCCGGCCATTCCCAGCCAGGGTGGGCGGGAGAAGAGAGCAGAGGGTGGGAAGTTGCTAGATAATGCATACGGCTGGTCTGTCCAGAAAGACCAGCAGTGCCTGTTCTTTAGAATGACAGAAGGTAGATCCTAGGGGGGTGGACTTGGTGGGGGGCTGAGCTGCACACCTGGGACTCCTACTTTCCAGTGAGAGTCTGTTGCATTATGAAAACCAGGTCTACATGTGGTAGATGGGGCAGTGGCCCCAAAGCTGTCCACATCCTAATTCCCCGAACCTGTGAATCATCACCTAACATGGCAGAAGGGACCTTGCTGAAGTGATTATATTAAGAACGTGGAAATGGAGGGGTTGTCCTGAAGGATCCAGGTGGCCCCAGTGCAGTCACAGGGTCCTTCTGAAAGGGAAGGGGGAGAGTCAGGGTCAGAGAAGGAACAGTGATGACCTGAGCAGCGGATAGCATGATGTGGCCAGGAGCCGAGGCATGCAGGTGCCTCAGGCAGCAGGAGAGGGCAGGGTGCAGATTCCCCCCTGGGGCCTCCAAAGGGATCATAACTCTGTCAGCACCTGATTTTAGCTGATAAGACCCATTTCGGACTTCTGACCTCCAGAATTGTAAGATAATGAATTTGTGTGGCTGTAAGCCACAGAATTTGTAGTAATGTGTTATGGCAGCAATAGGAAACTATATACATTAATTTCGTTTAATACAAATAATTTTTATTTAATATTACATTGATTTTATTTTTTAAAAAATGAAATATGTCAAATAAAGGAGGCATTTCCAAATGGGCCAGGCACTGGAACACTTGCATTTCCTTTCTCTCTTGCCTTCTTTCACATTGTAGGCTGTAACACTAATGTGTCAATATCCCAGTATCTAGCAGTGACCAGGTGACAGAGTCCTGGCCTATGAGACAAAGTGTGGCCCAGCAAAGAGCTTCCCTTCTAATACAAAAGCCAAGTGCGGCTAGGAGAAATCCCCTGCTTTGGTACTCCCTGTTCTTCCTGCCCAGAGCATGTGCAAGAGGCCTGGGGCACACCAGCCTTCTCTTGACTTACAGGCAGATTTCAGGAGAATGGAGGCAGATGTGCTCAGGATGGTGGAGCAGAGAGTGAACACCACTGTCCCAGCCCTGGTCTGCCCTGTTATAAGAATCAGCTTGTCTCTTTACCATGGGTGTCCTATTAGTTACAGAAGAGCACTGGGCTGATGCATGGAAGAAAGGTTTTCCAAATCAACTACCTGGAGCTATCCAGTGTACCAAGTAAGGAAAGTGGGGTGTCGTGCAAGCACGTGTCCACTCAGAGCCACAGGGCAGCACAGGGCCTAGCTTCCTGTTAAACCTTTATATTTAGTTCACTCCTCCGTCAGCTGCATCTTGTACTGATGAGAGATGGTTTCCTCTCATCAGTAACTGTGTCTTGCACTTGGCTCTAAGTTCCTGCAGGACAACATTTCTGCTTTTTTATTTCTTTATCCCCCCCTTATTCAAAGTCTGGGGCCTGGGACACAGCGTGGCCTCAGGAAAACTTGACTGCATTACCAACAAGGATAGTGCAGCTTTGGAAATTATCACAGGGTCACCTTACTATTATTCCAGGGGATGTAGATGAAGCTGAATCCATCGGATTCACACCAGTGCTGGGCCCAGACCACTTAATTTACAATCTCTGGGGAGGGAGGAGGACAGGCTGGCCACATGAGTCTAATTGTGCCTCTGGTGAAAGCTCCCCAAATGGGAGGGAAGGCCTCTGAGAGGCAGCTGTAGCGCAGATGGGTCCCTAACCTTGGAAACTGGATATGTGGGTTGAAGCCAGTGCAGCGCCACCAACAGCTGGGTGACCTCATCTGGTTAGCGGACGCCTCACCGCTCTGGGGTTTTGCACAACTTGATAAGTGTCTCAGGATCTCTGCTTCTGAGTGAAAAGTAGAGATCAAAATACCCAACAGGGTTGCTGTGAGATAATACAAGATAAGACCTTTCACACAGTGTCTGTCTCCTTAGGTAATAATACTGACATAAAAAAAAAAAATCCAGAACTTCTTTTCTGATAAATTATTAGGGCAACACCCATGATGCATCTGTTACGAGTCTTGAGTTATTTTAAGCAAATATTAGACAAAGCATAGGTTCCGCTTTTTATGTCCCATTTATTTACTTTCTATATACATGCATATGAATTTTCCGTGGCTTTTGTGGAAGGGTTTCAAGAGGAGTTTTGCATGCAAGAAGCAAGCAGGGTGGTTAATGACCTTATCAGCTGATTAAGTAAGTATGACTCAAGGCTGTTTTCTCAACGCATATATGTCATAATTAATTTACTGATTGATTGTTTAATTGCCTTAAATTACCATAAGATATTTAGAGGTCCATGTCGCACTCCCGCTTACCATATTTTTTCCTTGATGATAAAAATGAGTGATGAGCTTTCTATAATTCAGATGAATATTTAGTCATAAGAGGAAAGCACCAACAAAACTATTCGTGGAAAATGAAACACACCCAGACTTTGAAATGCATTTTCCACATGGTCTTCTACCCAAAGGCCCTTGATAATTTCGTGTCCTATTACTCATGGAAGTGGTTAAATATTATGGAATCTGTTGACTGCCCAGTTGGAACAGGTTGTAGAATGGTAGTTCTCAAAACGTGATCTGTTCTAATGTTGCTTTCTAGGTTTTACCCCAGTCCACTGCGTTAGGTCTGCCCACAGATGTCCCCATCCTAATTCTCCCCATCCTAATAGCTCTGAACATGGGACCTCACATGGCACAAGGGACTTTGCAAACGTGATTCAGTTCAGGATCTTGAGACAGGGAGAGTCTCCTGGACTACTCAGGTGGACCCAATGTAATTACCGGGGTTCTTATAAATAGTGAAAGAGGTGGTGCAGGAGAGTCAGCATGATGTGGTTGGTGTGAGAAAGTCTTGGGTCTCGTGGCTGCAATGCAGCCTGTGGCTGAGGTCTCATCCGGAGACTCAGCTGGAAGAGAATCACTTCCAAGCTCACTTACGCGGTTCTTGGCAAGATTCTGTCCCTCAGGTTTTGGACTGAGGCTGACAACTGCCTCTTTTATGTGTGCAGCACAGAATGTGTTCCAGACTCTGTCCTCTGCCTGTGCACTCCCTGGATGTGATGAGTAGGCATGGATGTGTCGTGTGCCCAAAACAACTGCCGGTCTTCCTGCCCAACCTGCTCCATCCACATCTTCCTCCATCTTCCCATCAACTGGGCCAAAATCCTTGGAGTTGTCTTGACTCGTCTTTCTTTCACCCCCGACATCTACCTAACAGGAGGTCGCATAGGCTCTGCCTTCTGTCTGGTCCAGAATGGAGCCACTCCATCATGTCTGTTCTTGCACCTGGTCACAGCTGCCCCACCTCTCAGCAGGTCACCATGACAGCCAGCCCCCTGGGCTCCCGGAATCCGCCTCCCCCCTACTATGGTCTATTCTCAACTCCCAGCCAGAGAGACACTTTAAAAACCTACCACATGACACTAACTTTTAAGATGTGCATTTCAAAAAATATTTTAACAGCCTAGATGCTGAGATGCATAATAATTTAATTGGCAGTGATTTGTCTCCCTTAGTGATACTTAAAATAATTGTGCATCTTATAATTTCCAGCACATCAGGTTTGCTAAAAGACACTGCCATGTCGTGTCACTTGTTTGCTCCCAACTCCCAGTGGCTTCTCTTTTCATGCATCGTAAAGCCAGCATCCTCATTGTGCCCAATGAGCATTCCACTTCAGGGCCTGGGCTTCCCTCTAACCTCGTCCTTCTCTCCCCAGCTCGTTCCACTCCAGCCATGCTGGCTGCCTTGCGTTCTCCAGCTCACTGGCTGTGCTCCTGCCTTGCTCTTGTCTGCTGCAGGTCTTTGCTCCCACGGTACCCTCACACGAGGCCACCCTCACAATAAGGCCTGCCCTGACTGTGCTTTCTAAAATGGCAGTGCCCCCTCCCTCAGCACTACAACATTTGCCTGAGGTGTTGGGCTTTAGAACCTACCCACCTGTAAGTAAGCCCACCCCATTTATGGGAGAACACTTTGAGACTCTTAGTATGTTCCAGGCATCCCTGACTGCTAGTTCCTTCCCCCTATCTCTCCATGGTAATTCTGCACTTGAAACAAACAGTAAACTTGTCCAAAGCCACAAAATTACCAGGTAGCAGTGACCAGGGTCAGCGCTCTAGCCCACCAAAGCAACTTGTCGCTCTGGATTTAAGCATTCATGAGCCAGCGTTTGATAGCTTTGGAGCAGTTGGTGGGACACCTGCAGGCACAATGTAGTCCAATGCCTTGGTCCCCTCAGCTATGTTTGAGTCTGATGCTGGCTTTACCTACATTCTGAAGTGCCCACCAAAGATCCCCATATACTTTAGTAACTACGTACACTTACCACTTAGAGAAGCAAGGCTGTAAAGAATTTTCTTTTTTTTTCTTTTGAGAAGAGAGAGAGCACAAGTTGGGGGAGGGGCAGAGGAAGTGGGGGAGAATCTCAAACAGACTCCCCACTGAGTGTTAAATGTTTTAAGATTTAGATACAAATTAGAAATTTTAAAAATCCTTAGAAGGAACCATAAGAGAAAATTTTAATGAAATCAGGGGAGAAAAGGATCTCTTAAACAAGAAACAAAAGGCATGTTCCAACAAAGCAGTGATGGGTACAGTGAACTTGAGTTGACCCCTGTTCCTCTGTGCGGATTTAGGTGTGGATGGAGGAGCATGCCCTGTCCTCCGTGCTGCAGACACACCTGCAAGATGACCATGAGAGCATCGTCCACCAAGTCTTGGGCCGACTTGGTGGTCTCACTGAAGAGTAAGTACAGCTTTCTGAAGGGTGGAGGTCTGTGTCCTGTGTGACCTCCATGCTAACTTCAGTGTTCTCATCTGTTAAGTGGACACATTAACTATCCCCTGCCATTCTTATGGTATGGTTTTGAGTCCAACCGAACTGTAAATGTACATGTGGAGAAGAATGGTAGCAGAGTGCTACAGGTAAAGGCTTGGAGTCAGAATTGATCTGGGCAAATGACTTACCATTTATTGTCCTCAATTTCCTCACCCATAAAATGGGCTCATAATACCTACTTCATAGAGCTGTCTTGCATAGGAACCTTTTAAAACATTTTTTTGGAAAGTATTTACATATATTGAGTGTATAATTCAATGATTTTTGGTAAATTTACAGAGTTCTTCACCTATAGCCATGATCCAAAGTTAGGCATTTCTATCACTTAAAAAGACTCTTTGTGCCCATTTTCAACCATTCCCAATTTATTAATAAATCTGTATTCTTTTCTGTTTTTTCATTTTTTAAAGATTTTATTTATTTGTTTGAGAGAGTGGGGGGCAGAAGGGGAGGGAGAAGCAGACTCCCCATTTAGCAGGGAACCCGATGAGGGGTCCAGTCCCAGGACCCTGAGATCATGACCTGAGCCAAAGGCAGATGCTTAACTGAGCCACCCAGGCACCCTTCTTTTCTACTTTAATACCTGTTAGTGTAGTACTATATTTCCTCTTTTTAAAATAATTTATTTATTCATGAGAGACACACACACACAGAGGGGCAGAGACACAGGCAGAGGGAGAAGCAGGCTGCATACAGGGAGCCGAATATGGGACTTGGTCCCAGGAGTCTGGGATCACATCCTAAGCCGAAGGCAAACACTCAACCACGGAGCCACTCAGGCATCCCTAGTACCATATTTTCAACTTACTCTAGAATACTCTTTTTCCTTGTTTTACATGATAAAAATTATTTTGATAAAGTACTTTTTCTAGTTGCAAGCCTTTTTCAGGGCACTAGTGTGTATACGTCAAGAAGTAGGTGGATAGCTATATTGGATAATATAGGGGAAGGAGGTGACAACAAGTAGGAAAACTTTGTGAGCCACTAAGACAATAGAGGGTGATTGGAAGATTTGTCCAGCCCGAAAACCTGTGTCTTTTAATTGTACTAATATTTAGTCCACTTATATTTAATGTAAATCTTAATTTTAGCATATTTGGATTTTTAATCTATCATCTTACTGTTTGTTTTATGTTTGCTCTGCTGCTCTGTGTTCCTTTCTGTCTCCTTTCTCACCTTCTTTTGGATTAGGTGTTTTTTTTATTTTAATTTATCTTTTTTGGCATGTATTCTTTTACTGTGCTTTTAATGGTTCACAGATTTTAACTTGCATCTTTAATGTGTCCAAATCTGATATACACTAATATATTCCTTCCTCCAGGCAATGTGGACACCTTAGAACACCTTAACTCCATTTATTCTTCTCTCATAGAGAGAGTATCCTTTTCTTGGTGGGTATTTTGCTTCTCTGTTTTCAACCCTATGAGATATTATCATTCTTATTTTTATGATATATCATAAAAAGATAAAAAAGATCTATCATTCTTTATTTTTATGATATATCTTAAAATATAGATATATATTAAGATATATCATATATTAAGATATAGCATTCTTTATTTTTATGATATATCATAAAAAGATAAAAAGATATATCATTCTTTATTGTTATTATCATTCTTATTTTATTCTTATATTTTATGCAGTCAATACTTATTTATATTTGCTCACATATGTACCCTTTCTGTTGCTCTTGATTCTTTTCTGTATCTTTATGATTCTTTCTGTATCTGGGGTTATATTCCTTTGTATTAATGTTCTCTGGATTTCAGATCTGCTAGTGAGAAATTCTCTTAGGTTTTGTTTGTCTGAAAAGGTCTATCTCATTTTTATTTTGGGGGAATGTTTTCATTGGGTATAGAATCCTAGTTTGGTTACTATTTTTTAAATGCTTTTTAAGGATAATCTTTTGTTTTCTTACTTCAATTAGTTCTGACTGCTTTTAAGATTTTCTTTTGTTCTTTGGTTTTCATCAGTTTATTATGATATGCCTAACCATGTATGTGGTTTTTGTGGGTATTTCTTGTTTGTTTGTTTGTTTGTTTGTTTAATAAATCTGTAGTATTTCTTTTTTTTCTTTTTTAAAAAATTTTGTTTAAATTCAGTTTGCCAACATGTGTTTCTTGAATCTCCAGTAGTTTGCTATCTTTCATCAGTTTTTGAAAATTTTCAGCCATTATCTCTTTAAAATTCCTTTTGCCTGTTCTTTCCCTACTTTTCTGGGGCTCCAGTCACACAATTATTAGAATTTTTCACCTTATCCCACATACATCTTATATGCTATCCTGTATTTTTCATTCTTTTGTTCTTTGTGGTTCAGACTAGACACTTATTTTGAGTTATCTTCCAGTTCGCGCTCTCTTAGGCAAGTTCTCATCTGCTGTTAAATCCCTCTACTGTTCTTAATGTTGGTACTGAATTTTCAGTTCTAGAATTTCCATTTGATTCTTTTCGTAGAGGTTTTCAGTTGTCTCCTGAAATTTTTCATCTTATCATTTAATTTATTAAACATATTCATCATAACTATTGTAAAGGCTTTGTCTGATTATCTCACATATCTTTTGGTATATTTCTATTATCTGTTTTTTCCCTTTGTTTTAGGGAAATAAATCTGTTTGCAAGTCTGGTGATTTTTGTTGAATGCTGGACACTGTTGCTGAACATTGCAGAGATAATTTAAGATTTTGAATAATGGGATCTTCGTCCAGAGAGGATTTATATTACTTCTAGCAGGGATTTCACATAGTGGCAGATCTGCTACCCCATTTGTGAATGCAGCTGATTCAAAATTAAGCCTCTGTATAGGATGATTCCTTATTCTTAGGACAAAAGCTCCCAGATGAAAGCCTAGAGTGCTTGTCAGGTCTCTCCTCCTTGGTAGGTTGACTGCCAAAACTCTGTTCAGCTTTTCAAGCTGTCAGAAAATACCAAATAATGGGCCTCTCTGGTATACCAAGGTTTTTCACTTGAGTCATTGAGATGGGAACTCAAAAATAGCCCACAATTCCAGTTTTGGAAAGTTATGTAAGATTGATTTTGAAACTTGATTTTGAAAGTTATGTAAGAAATTCAGGTGAATGTGTCCTGAAGAGAGCTGCGCATATGTATCAGAAACTTGGGGCAGGATATGATAAAGTTGAAAAGATGAATGAAAGAACAAATGGCTGAATACAAGTGAGCAATTGTGTCTAAGAGAACAGGCAGCAGGAGATGGGATGATTCCTTTAAAAAAAAAAGATTTTATTTATCTATTTCACAGAGAGAGAGCACAAACATGAGCACAAGCAAGGGGAGCAGCAGGCAGAGGAAGAGGAAGAAGCAGGCTCCCCACTGAGCAGAGAGCTCAATGGGGCTTGATCCCAGGACTCTGGGATTGTGGCCTGACCCAAAGGCAGATGCTTAACTAACTGAGCCACCCAGATGTCCTGAGATGGGATAATTTGAACCTACTGCCTTCTGAAAAGGATCCCTGGGGAACTTGGCTACTTGAGGCATTTCTTGGTAGTTCAATATATTAGAGACACAGAACAAACAGGAGATGTATATTTAGGTCATGAGGTCCCAAGACCTGGAGTTGGCAAGCTGGAGATCAAGGAAAGACAATGGTGTATTTCCAGTCCTGAGTCTGAAGGCTTGACATTCAGGAAGAGCTGATAATCTCAGTTTAAGTCCAAAGGCAGGGAAAAAAAAATAACCCATATTCCAGGCCAAAGAAACCCATGGGAGAGTCAGCCTTTTCTTATTTTCAGGACTTCTACCCACTAGATGAGGCCCACCTGCATTAGGAAGCTTACTGACTCATGTTAATCTCATCCAGAAGCACCTTCACAGAAACACTCAGAATAACGTTTGATCAGATGTTTGGGCACCTTGTAGACATTCTGGCTGACAAAGTTAACTGTCACATTCAGTAAAGCCAAGAGCACTGACTTGTAGCCCCCTGCCTGCCCACTTTCCTCAAAGGTCCACGTGGTGCATCCTTCAGGGCCATGGCCTGCTACTACGCTCCGCGCTCCGGAGGCTGGCTCTCCGGGGCAGCACTATCACCACCCTGACCCACATGAGACTTTCTGGCAAGAAGAGCCTTCTCCAGGAACTGCGCGAGCAGCACGCCCTTGAGCAGAGCTCCTCCCAGTGTCTGGATGAGCATCAGTGGCAGCTGCTCAGAGCCTTGGTAAGATCAGTTTGTCAGGCCCCCTACCCAGCCCAGCCAGGCAGTGCCATTCCATCAGGTTCCAGATTCAGTCATGCTTGCCAAAGCCCAAATCTCACCACCCCTATTGTTCCAGTGTGCGACTATGGCAGCCTTTGGGGAGGCACCCAGTGTGTGGGAGGGCTTTAGGGCTGTATTGAGAATTATGCTAATGTGCATATATAATCAGAAAACAGATCTGTCATTGTCATCAGAGTGCTGGGAGGAAGGGGCCCTGAATCTATCTTAAGGTTTTAACAAGTTGAAAGAAGGGATTTGTAAATTGTGGGACTGAGATTTAATCCCAAGCAGGCTGACTGCAGGTCTTACGGAGCTGCTGAGCTATTGGAGCAGCTGGTGCTTTGACCCATTAGTGAAGGACAAGGTCATGGTCACTTTTCTTCTACCCAGGAGAGCTCAGTGGGAAGCAGGCAGGACTAGCCCTTCTAGCTCTGGTTCACCCTTCTCCTTTTCCATAAGAAAGGGCAGTCCCTAAGGCCTCATATGCCCTGCCTTGGCTTCCATGATGCCCCAGAATATGCTCAGACTCAGGTCTGGCTTTGGAACCTACCTCTGCTGTGCGACTTTTACAAAGTTACTTAGTGTCTCTGAGCCTCTATGTCCTTATCACTCCTAGTATTCAGGCCTCATGGTATTTGGGAAGAACAAGGAAGTTCTTGCATGTGTGAGAGGCCACAGATGACACTGGGCACACAGCCAGTGCTCAATAAATGGTTGCAGAGTTCCCCAACAGACACCCTGGCTCATCCATTGTTGGTTTTGCAAGCCCAGAAGTGCCCACTTTCTGCCCCTTCTCAGTCCTTTCCTGGGGCCCTGGGCTGGTCCTGGACCTGGCCAGAGCTTCTGTGTGGGGCAGCAGTGTGGGCTCCTCTCTATCCTGTCCTTTCTAGGAGGCACGAGTCACTGAGGAGGCCAGCAGGCTGGAGGAGGAGGCGCAGCAGACCCGGCTGCAGCTTCAGCAGCAGCTCCTGGCCGAGGCCCAGGAGGTTGGGCGGCTTCTGCAGCAGCACACAGAGCGAGCCATTGGGCAGGTGCTCCTGGCGCATGCTCGGAATGCCGCAACCAAGAGCCGGACCAAGGACAGGGATGACTTCAAGGTGTGAGCCCAGGGAACCCGAGGGGCAAGAGGGATTGGGATGGGGTGGGTGAGCAGGGAAGGCAAGGAGAAGGATTTGGGCAGAGCAGTGGCTCGGGCACTGGCCCTGCCATGTCCTGCCCAGGAGCTTCTTGTCCTCGCCGAGATGACCTGGCTTCTCTGAGCCTCCTTTCCCTCAACTGTGAGAGGGAATCACCACCCTCATAGAATGGTGAGGTTTTCTCTCTGTTCCCGGGCCCTGGCTCAGCCCTCACAGCAGCTCTGACAGGGGCGTGGGCTCACCCAGAGCCTCCCAGCCGGGCAGTGGCAGACGCAGGATCCTAAGTCAGCCTCCCTCAGAGAGAGACGTGGGCCTCTCCTGCCCCTGACTGGCTCTGCAGACACAAGAGGTAGACCTCTTGCAGAGTTGACCCTGACAGCTGAGCAGTGCAACGAAAATCAGATCAGTTTGCCCTGAGCGGGCAGTGGTTTCCTCCTTGTACCAACGATGATGACGAGAAGCCATAGGAATAAAAATAACAATGAGGAGGAGTAATAAGCACTGTACTTCTAAGTCCACCTGCCACCCTTCTCATCAGGCTCACCCTGAAACCTTGCACAGAAAGGTTAGCTTTCTTTCCTTTGTTCGGTGGAGAGAACTGAGGCCTATAGCCTTTCAGATTTAAGAAGGGGCAGAGCTGGGACTGGAACCCAGTCTTGCCCCCAAGGCCAGCACATGCTCTGCTTCCCCATGGCTGCCTCTCACCTCCAACCAAAGGAAAGGCGAGACGCCTCCGCTTTTGCAGAAGTCTGCAGAGAGTGTACATGGCCAGCTCGCGCGTAGGTGAGGCAGAGCTGAAGCTAGCAGCGACTGGCGTTGCCGTGCGCCGGACGCTGCGGGACTTCTTTCCCAACCCTGTTCATTCAAATAAAATCACTTATACGCACGGCCAAGAAGTTGGACACACATTGCCGGGATGCCCCATCTTGTCCCAAATATCGCACGTCTGCGGCATGTCATCCAGACCTCAGGGCCAAGTTGGTGACATTGGGAGAGTCACTTCCTTTCCCTAAAATTCTACAGCTTTTACCTGATAAGTGCTCACAACATGAAAATGGAATGAAGTGTAAACCTGGGGTCCCTTCCCAGAGGGACTCTGAGTCAGGATAGGGTGGGAGTGTGCCCCATACCCCCCCCCCACACACACACACCCCTACAGGAAAGAACAGGTGTTCAGTTTCTGGAAGAAGGTTCATTTATTCAAGCTCCAGTCATGGAGCTTCTTGGCCCCAAGCCCTGTGGCAGACCCTGGGCCAGTGATGCAGGCGGGCAACATCTCCCCTCCATGGGATCTACCAGCTACCAGGAGAGGGGGCAGGTCACAGAGGGGGGCAGACAGCGCCTCCCTGTGGCAGGAAGACAGGCAGCAGAAGGCCTGGTGCTGCAAGTGGGTCCTCTGGCTGACGTGGGAGGAAGAGGGACTTCCTGTCTCCTGGGGGTTCTAACTGTGTCCTAAATCAAAGTGCAGGCAGGCCACAGCCTCAGTGGCAGAAAACGCAAGGTCAGGTCCAGGGTCCTTGGAGGAGTGGAGTCAGAGTCCCTCGGTGAGGCTTCCCGACCCTCTTCACCTCCACAGCCTCTCTGCACACCTGCAGAGTCTCTCAGGAGGTGCTGTAACAAGATGTGGACAGCACAGCTCTAGAAACTGTATAGCATAACCAACCACGCAGCAGGTAGGAACTGCCTAATAATAAATGGGTTGTTTTTTTTCCTTGTCCAAAGTCTGGAACCATTAGAAAAACATTTGTTGAAATGAGGACTCTTGAGTCTGACCTTTTCTGACTTTTGCCCATCATCTTAAAGTAAAGGTGGGTGACTTTGCCGGTGCATAGCCAACACGTCCCCGATGATGGGGTGTCTCAGCATTTCCTCTCCACTTTGGGCTGAAGGCATATCACTTAAGAATGTATACTGCTAAAAAAAAAAAAAAAGAATGTATACTGCTGCTGGGAACAAAGACATGCCAAAATGGCAAGTAAATAGAAGTTCTTCATCCCACGTAACAAGTAATGTGGAGGTCGGTGGTTCCAGACTGGCACAGAGGCTCTGCAACGTGACTGACCAAGGACCAGCTCTATCTTTCCAATCCACCGTTCTTGGTGTTAGTTCTCTGCCTCATAGTCTCAAAATGGGGCCACTGCCCCTCCAGACATCAGATCTGCGTTCCAGGCAGGAAGAAGAAAACAGAAAAACCTTCCCCCTACACTAAGCTTTGCCTTAATGTTCGTGAAGGGAAGGTCCCCCAGTGGTCTCTTCCTAACATTGGGTCCCATTGGCCAGAACTGGGTCATACAGCCAGCCTCACGCCACCCCTGACCATGGAAATAAGATCACTGAGACTGTGTAAGCCAAGCACACGCCCTGTCTGCTACCCGGCCAGTCAAGGTTGGGAGTGGTGGAAGCTAAGAAGCAGGACGAGGGGAGGCAGGGGACCCCCTGTGACTTCTTTGCTGAGTCTTTCTCCTCCTGCCACAGAGGACACTGATGGAGGCAGCTGTGGAGAGCGTCTACGTGACCAGCGCTGGAGTCAGCAGGCTCATGCAAGCATATTCCCAGCAGATCGGGAGGGTCATGCAGGACCACGAGGAGAGGAAACTGGAGCATCTGAAGGCCCTGCAGGGTACGGCCCCCTCCTCAGGGAAGCCCGCAGGCCGCGGGCCACACATGCGCTGAGTTTGGGACACACGATGGCATGTCATCTTTTTCAAATGTTATTTAAGGGAATTTCATTTTGTTTCATTTTCTTTCTTTCCTACTTTGCCCCCTAAAAGGGGCTTTTTAAAAAGCTATTTAAAGAGCTATACACGTGGTACAATAGAATTATTCAAAAGCAGATGAACCGGGACGACGGGACGGTGGGAGGGAGTCCCAGTGAGGTCGTGATCTAGGACATAGGCCATCAGATCCTTCCCTAGCATGACAAGATTTTGGCGCTGGGCTTACTGGTGGCCAGAGAGATGGGAACCTCATCCATCAGAGTTGTGTAGTGACAGCAAGTGACAACAGGCCAGTGGCCCCTACGGTGTTCCTGAGACCCAGAGAATTCCCCCATGGGCTCTCATAAGAGGCCACCCAGGTGACGAAATGGATGGTATCCCCAAGGCCACCAGTAATATGCCTAAAATAATAGACAAAAGCCAGTTTCCTCAGGGCCTCTGCTTGTAATGGTCCCTCCTCATCCTGGCTTCAGGGTAGAAACCCACTGTCTCAGATGGGTTTTGCCTCAGTTGCCCAGGAATCAGTGTTGGGATCGACCCCTAGACCAACGATGGGCAGCAGGTCCTGGGAGTGGTCTTCTGGGAATATTCATTCCCTCTGTGGGCTCAGCCACATGTCTTCCCCTTGTTGTGAGGAATCTGGTTCCTAGACTCAAGTAAAATCTGGGCACCTGCCTGGAAATCAGCTTGGCAGTGATAGACACATCATCGTTTTCCAAAGGAAGGGTTGGGTGAGGCCAGCAGGAGACAGACGAGATAGTCACTGCAGAGTGTCCAGGAGCCAGGGTGTTCATTTCCCCTGTAGGTCTCGGTTTCCCCATCTGTGGGGTAGGGTTCGCCCTCTACACATCGTCTCAGCTCTGATTTCCTGCTTCCTTGATACCCCAGCTCTAATGGGAGGACTTTTTCAGTAAATGCATTGAAATGATAGAACTTAATTGAGCAACTTTTGCCTCACTCAGTAATTGAAGAGCTAGAGAATGTGACATCCCTAGAGATCATCCAGGTTAGAGACCATCCATTTAAACTTCTCTCTGTGTTCTAGAAGGCTCAGGTCCAGCGGGGTTGGTGGCCTGCTGGCCATCTCACAGCTGGGTCAGTGGAAGTATGACCTGATATGCAGTCCATGCACCTCGGACTCAGAGGCCAGACTGCCTCGGCCCTCAGAGAGCACTCACATGCGTGAGGCTGGCTGCACACCAGCAGCTCTGTCCATCGAATCCTTTCTCCTTTTCAGTGTGCATTTTATTTGTGGTGGCCCCTTTATGCTAAGTCTTCCGTATTTGCCACCCTAGCTCCTGGTGCTTAAAAGAAAGGAGGGGCTGAGCAGTTGCAGGGAGAGCAGGGGTCATATTCCTCTTGGGCACAAGGTCTATGATGGAAGCTGAGCTTTCTCATGCACATGGAGCCTCTCCCAGGGAAGCATGGGTGCTGGGTAAACCGCACACTCTGAGGTCAGGTGCCCCACTGACCTCTGAGCCCCAGCCCCTCTCCAAACCTGGCACAGAGGCTATCCCCAGGCATCCCCCTGATATCTTGTGTGCTGAATGGTTTAGGTGAGAGAGCAGAGAATTACAAGCTGCGGACAAAGCAGGGACTCGGGGAGCCTTCATCCAGGAGCCAGATGGCAGGTGGAGCTGGCGAAGCCTGCGAGGCTGTCCACCAGAGGTGAGCTCTCCTCTTCTGACGTCTCTGCTGCACACTCAGCATCTGATGGCATGTGTCTCTGTCTGGCTTCCTGCTGGACACACGGCCCCTAGAAGGGGCCTGGCACGAGGGAATGAGTGAGTTCAGATGGTGGTGGGGTCCCTCGACAATGGGGGTCAGGCTGTTTACTCTGGAGGTAACCCCAGGAAGCACAGTGAGGGCAAGGGATGCGAGGCCCATGGGTGTCTCGCACTGCGGCGTAACCACAGCCAGCTACAAACCACACGGCTCTGTAGCTCAGAGGCCCTGGCAGGTGCTGCTGGGTTTTCTGGGCCTCATACGGCCTAAATCAGGGTGCCAGCTGGCTGGGCTCTTGTCTAGGCTCTGGGAAGAATCTTTTCAGGCTTGCTCAGGCTGTCGGTTCTGTCTAGTTCCTGGTAGAACTGAGGTCCCGCTGCGTGGTGGCTGTCAGTTGGTGGCCACCCCTTCCTCCTAGAGGCCTGTCTCTGGTCCTTGCTCACGGCCTCTATGGTGCTTGGAAATCCTCTGCCTTCCTCTCCTGCTACATCTCTCTGGCTCCAGTTAGAGAAACTGCTCTGCTTGTAGCATTCCTGTGATTAAGACCCACCCAAATAATCCAGGACAATCTCCAAGTCTTAAAGTTGGTGACTCTGATCAAGCCTGCAAAGACCTGATTGCCATGGAATGTAACATCTTCATGGGTTCCAGGCATGAGGGACGCCTCTCGGCACTGTGTGGCCTACCACAACAGGAAAAAAGCAAACAAACCCCAGGGCAATGAGGTGTTTCCACAGCACCTGAGGCCCAATCCCACCCTGGACCTTCTGAGAGACTGTGTACAATTCTACTTCCAATTATGCCAGCAAGGGATGCAGAAAATAAGGACGTGTCTACCAACACCTGCTCCACATTGGTTGAAGGTCCTCCCTGGAGGTGTTAGACCACCAGCCCTCCAGCCCACCCCTGAGCTGGCCAAACACACTCCTGGGGCTAGAGAAAGCCATGAGGCATAGACCCAGGTGCTCGACGTAAGAAGCCAAAGGGCAGACAAGCACTCGGTGATCTAGGGGTGTGGATGCTGTACCCACATGACCCTGTAAGCATCTACTCTTCCTACGCCCTGAGCTAGCCCCTGGGGACAACACCTGTCACCCCCGAGCTCACAGTCTGAAGGGGGAGACAGGCAGGTAAACAGCAAGAAATGGGCACAGGTACTCTGCTGGGGGAGGGGAGAGGCCCTGCAGGATGACGGGTTGGGGATGCAGGTCCCTTGTCTTGACAGAGCAGCAGCAGGACGACCACAGCCCTGCACGATGGCAGTGTGGGCTCTGTGCCATGCCCCACAGGAAATCCCAGCCCCACATCTGACAACTGTTAAGGAAACAAGAACCACAGGGCCATCCCCTCGGTCAGACTGCACCCTCCATCCCTTCTCCATAAATCTCCATTAGCTGTGGTCCTGCCATGGGTTTGCAAGGCATGATCAATAGTTGTATCTCCATTGAACTATAGGCCGGCAGTTCTCAGGTGCAGGGAACATCAGCTCACTTGGGTCTCCCACTGGAGAACATGCAGATCCCTGGCCCCACACCTGGACAGTCAGACTCAGAGGCTTTGAAGGGTACCCAGGAACCTCAGTTGTTAACACACTCCTCTCCCGGGATTCTGATGGATGTAGTTCAAGGGCCGTACTTTGACCCCAGTGACCCAGGAAGAGGAGCCTCAGCCACCCCCAGCCCAACCTCCGCCAGGTTTGTGGAAGATGGAAGCAGGGCCCAGTGGGGATGCGGGTGACTGAATCTCACTGTGACTTAGAGGCTCATCTGTGGCCATTGGTGCCCTTCCCGTCTTTCCCGAACTCACAGAGAAAGTCGGCCAGAACACCCAGGGACCGAGCTGTGTCGTGACAACAGATAATTGATTAAAAGGAGCAGCAACAAGAATAAGCCCATGAAGCAATTGTCAGTCCACAGGCAAATTCCAAATGGCATCTCTGGCGAGCCATGGGATTGTGGGAGAGCCTGTCTCGGGTGCCAGCGACACTGGTGGGATGGCCCCTTCCAACAGCCACACGCTGGCCAGGTCCCCTCCTGCCCTGAACCTCAGGCTCCCCGTCTGTGACGTGAGGTTGCAGTAGCTCCTGCCTCACAGACATGTTACGGTCAGAGAGCACACATAGAGCGAGCAGCGCCCACGGCGAGGGGGCATAGGGCCCGTGCCCTGAAGTCCCTCACCACCGGCAGAGTCGTCACAGCTGTGCCTTCTGCACTGTGCACGGTGCCACTAGAGATCGAAACAGCTCTGCGACCAGAACTCTTTCAGAAGGGATGTCTTTTCAGTATCCATTTCCATAATCAAGTATGAGTCTAAGAGGTTTAGGAGCTTGCATGCCTGTCTAGGTGCCTCAGACCCTCCGCCAGGCCTACAGCCAGGGCATTCCCTTCTTCCAGAAGGTGCTGGAGGATCAGCAGTGCTGAGGGTGCTCGTGCTCTGGAGCCAGGGTACATGCAGCTGTCCCCCTTCGGGCAGGATTGTCCAGAGCATGGCTCCTCTCTCGGCCACTGTCTTGTCTCACGTCCTCGCCACTCCCCTCCTGGCTGAGAGCTGTGGCCTCTGGCCTCCTGTCTCGTCCTGCTGTCCGCTCCACAGCCCGGGCACCCCATAACCATGAGGCAGCTGAGCCTGGGTCTCTCCTGGGCCCTTCCATGGCTCCCTGGGCCTCGCAGGGTGAAGCCCCACCCTGACCCCTCCCTGTGTAGTACTGTCACCGCCGGCCATTCCCGTTAGCCCAGTCCACAGGCTGTTGGCAGATGGGCACAGGGTGGGCTGCTCCCAGCAAAAAGCTACCTAAGCCTCTGCATGGGGGCCCCCAAGAGAGGGTCCGTGTCCTAATCCGTGGAGCCTGTGCATGCGACCTATTTGGAAGGAAGATCTCTGCAGATGCCATTAAGTGAAAGATCTCGAGACAAGATCATCCTGGATCGTCCCAGCGGGCCCTGAATCCAATGGCAGGTGGGATAGAGGGAGACTCGATCACTCACAGAGAGGACCATGTGAAGACGGAGGCGGAGATTGGGATGCAGCAGACACCAGCCAAGGAACCCCAGCAGCCACCGGGAGAGGGAGAGGGGAGAGGCAGGGAAGGGGCTCCCCTCTAGAACCTTTGGAGGGAGCCCTTCTGGCCACCATTGCCGTGAGAGAAGAGACTTCACTTGTGTTAAGTCGCCCGCTTCAGCTTGTGGCCATGTGTCAGAGCAGCCCGCGGGAAATTAACGCAGCTCCCTTGAGGGTGTGGGAGAGGGGAGAGGCTGTCCCGCAGGGCACCGACCTCTGCTCTTCCAACGACATTTCCCCCCCAGCCCCAGCTCACACCATGCAGCTTTGTGCACTCAGGGACCGTGAGTCTCATATTGGCACCTGTATCTACCTGGCAGGCCTGAGGTGTCTCTCTGTATAAGTGAAGGAGTGGATGGGTGGATTAATGATGGGGTCTGGTAGGATGAGTAGGAGCTCACCAGGCCAATACAAAGAAGAGGGGAAAGAGATTACTGGGGGACAGAAGAGCATGAAGCAAAAGCCAGGTGCAATGTTGTGCCTTTGGGCAAACTCCCCGAACAGCTACCTGCCTACCTGCCAAGGCCAGAAACCGCTTCTGTCTTCAGGTCCAGACAGTTAGCCCTTTGAGAAAAGCAGTCACAAAAGGTCTGAAAGAAATGGTTCAGCCACTCTGGAAAACTGTGTGGAGGTTCCTCAAAGAGTTAAAAATAGACCTGCCCTACGACCCAGCAATTGCACTGCTGGGGATTACCCCAAAGATTCAGATGCAATGAAACGCCGGGACACCTGCACCCCGATGTTTCTAGCAGCAATGTCCACAATAGCCAAACTGGGGAGGGAGCCTCAGTGTCCATCGAAATATGAATGGATAAAGAAGATGTGGTCTATGTATACAATGGAATATTGCTCAGCCATTAGAAACGACAAATACCCACCATTTGCTTCAACATGGATGGAACTGGAGGGTATTATGCTGAGTGAAGTAAGTCAATCAGAGAAGGACAAACAGTGTATGTTCTCATTCATTTGGGGAATATAAATAAAAAGGGAATAGAGGGGAAAGGAGAAGAAATGGGTAGGAAATATCAGAAAGGGAGACAGAACATGGAAGACTCCTAACTCTGGGAAACGAACTAGGGGTGGTGGAAGGGGAGGAGGGTGGGGGGTGGGGGTGACTGGGTGGCAGGCACTGAGGGGGGCACTTGACGGGATGAGCACTGGGTGTTATTCTGTATGTTGGCAAATTGAACACCAATAAAAAATAAATTTATTATTACAAAAATAAATAAATAGAAAGAAAGAAAGAAAGAAAGAAAGAAAGAAAGAAAGAAAGAAAGAAAGAAAGAAAGAAAGAAAATACTTTAAAAAAAAAAAAGGTCTAAAAGAATAAAAGCCTGGGTGGCTCGGTCCATTAAGCATCGGGCTCTTGATCTAGGGTAGAGAGTTCCAAGCCCTGTGCTGGGTTCTCCACGGGGCGTGGAATCTACTTTAAATACAAAACAAAAAAGGTCAGAAAGCAAAAAGCAGAGAGCTGTTATGCAAACCAGGAGGGTGGGGTGGAATGTTCCTGTTTGCTGAGGGTCAGAGGAAGGTCAGCCCAGGAAGGGAGTGATTCAGAGCCGGAGGGGAGGGGTCTCTGCCCCTGAAAGCCAGGAGGGCTGCCTGGGTGTCAGGGGCCCGGCTGCTGCCTCTGCTCAGAGCACTGCCACACAGAAGCCTCGGGTGGGGGGAGCAGGGGAGGGGTGCTCCCATATTTGGGATTTGTCAGATGCCTGCTTGGACATGAACCTTCTGTTTTAGGTTTTCAGGATGGATGGGTAGCTAGGGAGACCTCTGGTCCTCAGGAGCATGTCCCCCTGCCCCTGGGTTCAGATTATTTTCTCATATGAAGATGCCACTTGCTGTCCAGTCACTTGGCAGCCGCGGGACCCCAGGGATGCCCCCACCCCTCTGAGCTGCTCCCATAAATCGTGCCAACAAAGGCCACTCTTGTCTCATGGCTCTGAGGGCCCAAGGGCAGCTGCTGGCCACCAACTCCCATGACTCAGCAGGCCCCTGGGAAACCGTTGTGCTGGGCCTCTGATTAACCGGCTGCCAAGGGCAGCTGATGGCCTTTGCTCCTTCTGCCAGGATGGTGGCACAGCAGAAGAAGTTTCTGGCCCAGTTCACCGCGCACCAGCAGATCCGCCTGGATGCTTGGAAGCAGAAGGCGAGGGCTATGGATCACCTGGAAGCCCAGCTTGAGACCCAACTGCAGGTACAAGTATCAGAAAAGTGCCTTCACCATGTGGGCAGAGGTTTAAAGAGGAATGGGAATAGCAAGAGGCCACTCTCATGATCACAGGTCAGCAGAGAGACCTCAGCCCTGGCTCAGTGAGGTCATCATGGGCGGATGGCTTGACCGTGAGCCTGGGGGTCAGCAGGGCCACGTTGTCTCCCCAGAGTGTCTGCAGCGCCCAGCCCGGGGCCAGGCCCGGAGCACTCATTGGCTCATGTCTGTGGCGCTGGAGAAGTGAGCTCCTCTGTGTGCGTGGATGGCCACCACATGGGCCTGTCAGTGTCACGTAGGCGGTGATGCTCTTTATCTAGGACATACAGAGGGCTCAGCCCTCTCGAAATAAATGGTTGCTTCATCACAGGGAAGTCTCATCAGTGTGAGATTATAAAGTGTGGCAATAAAGCAAAGTGGCTGCCTTTAAAAAAAAAAAATCAAATATTAGGGTGCCTGGGTGGCTCAGTCGGTTAGGTATCCAACACCTGGTTTTGGCTCAGGTCGTGATCTCAGGGTAGTGGGATGGAGCCTGGTGTCGGGCTCCAAACTGAGCGTGGAGCCAGCTTAAGATCCTCTCTCTCCCTCTGCCCCTCCCTCACTCGCATGCATGTGCAGGCATGTGCTCGCTCACTGTCTCTCCCTCTCTCAAAAAAAAAAAAAAATTCCAGAATGGAAGCACTTAACAGCATTGGGTCTTTCAGGGTATTTACCCCCAGTGCGTCACGCAAAAAACGACAGCAATGGTGGTTAACCCCTAGTAACCGAGGACCTGTCACTGAGCCGGGAGTGGTACATAAACCATCTGATGTCATCCTCCGATAGAGGATGGGGTCACTGCTGTGTTCCAGTTACAGATGGGGACACTGAGGCTCTGAGAGGTTAGGTCACCATCTAGCATCACAGTTAATAAATCACGGAAGCCAGGTCTGTGGTTAAACCACAGTGTCGGCAGTTAAGAACTCAGGCTCTGGAAGCGGGCAGAAGCAGGTTCGACCCCGGCTCTGCTGCTCCCCCTCTGTGGCCCTCACCGGGCCCTCACTGGGCCCTCACTTCAATGTTCTCATCTGTAAAAGGGGGGGGTGGTCCCTGGCTGGCGTGAGTGAGGATGGACAGTTCTCTGGCAGGAGCTGGAACACGCCAGCTCCCTCCCTTGCACATGCATCTGCCTCACTCCTGCCGCCTCTGGGGTGCTGCTGGGAGACCTGTCTGCACCCCAGGACACAGCCCCGTCAGCCACCCTCGGGAGCGCCAGCCTCGCTGTGGCGGGGAGGCGGGACTGGGCTGAGGACACCCCGATGAACCCGCCTCCTTGCCTTCAGGAGGCCGAGCAGAGCTTCATGTCTGAGCTGGCAGCGCTGGCCCGGGTGCCCCTTGCCCAAAGCAGACCATTGCCAAGTAAGCGTGGAGTGTCAGGTAAGTCATGGGGGGGTGTGAGCATGGCGGGAGGCTCTCCAGGCTGGGAATGTGGATTCTAGTCCCGTGTCTGCCACTCACCATGTGTGTATCTGTGTTGTGCTTGTCTGTGAATGAGCGGCTCGGTTAGGGTGGCGCTTGGGCCCCCGGCTCCCCACCATCCAGCACTTTCGATTCTTAGGTCTGCAGCTCACCAGCTGAGTCTCTGTGTCCCCGTCCATAAGATGGGAATGATTCCCCCTCCACGAATTATCTGGTTGCCCATAGCAACTTCAGGGATTTCACAGGTGTAGTGTGCTCACGGGGAAGAGCGGGGAGGTGCCTAAGAACACAGGGGTGTGCTAAAACAAAGGCTACCGTACAGGTGCTGTGTTCTCCAATGTTCAGGTCAGCTCAGTGTGGCTGAAACAGCGGGAGCCTGACAGCCCTGGGCTCCTGTCCCAGCTCTGCCGTTTAATGGCTGTGGGGCCTTGGGAAAGCGCCTCACTCCCGGCCTCAGTTTCCCTACAAGTTCAATGGGTATAAGAGCATACTTGACCGCAGAGGTACCCAGAAAGTGCCTGGCTGCCTGGCCACAGAGGTACCCAGAAAATGCCCAGAGAGTACCCAGAAAGTGCCAGCAGTCATGTGCTGGGGTCACAGAGCCAATGCCTGGCTTTCTGCATCTTCCGCAGAGAAGCCCGTAAGGACGAGAAGAAAGAAGCCCCCACCCCGGGAGAGAGGGGACCCTGGGGAGCCCACCGACGATGACCCTGCCTTGGGGGCCCACCCCTCGGGATCACTCAGGTACAGCGGGGGCCCTGGCGTACTGCCTGTGGATGCTTACTGACCACCCAAAGCAGGAAAACGGGCTCCTTTCTCAGAGGTGTTAGCCAGAGGGTCCCAGAAATGATAGGCGAAGGTGGGGGGTGTTGGTACCCTTGTCATTATTCGTGTCCGATTTGGCTGGGTCAGGCCACAGCCTAGCTCCACGTCCCACCAGCACCCAGCCTGTATGGCTTGGCAGTCACCCCCCCCCCCCACGCCAGGCCCTCACGGGCCACAGTTGCCTTGGGATTTGCTGTACGGTAAATGTGGCCTGGGCACCCAGTCATCTGAGTGGGGGCGGGTCTTCCTTTCCCTGTGGCCCTCAGGTGAGCCCCCCACCAAGCAGAGGGAAGCTGGGAGCTGTGCTTGTCTCCTCACAACCCCGGTCGAAGGAAACTGGTTTAGATCACCTGTCACTGCCTCTTCCTCTGATGTGACTGGGTGAGTTTTGCCTCCGACAGATCTGGAATCCGAGTTCTGACCGCTGCTTGCTTTGCTTCCATGTCTTAAACAGCAGAAGGCTGAACCAGCAAGAAAATGAAGCTGGTGACGGCGAGAGCCCCAAGAAGCTGCTAAGGGAGAAAACCAATTTGTAGTTTTCAGGGATCGGGGCCAAAGCGGAGGACCTGGCCTGCAGGCCGCCTGCCCGCCCCACCCGGGTGAGATGGTGAGGGCCACCGGGGGGACGGGGGTCCCCCTCTGCCTCCCAGGCTCACTGTGAGGCGGCTGGATGGAGACGGCTGGACAGTACCTGACAAAGCCTCAATGAGAAAGGTGGACCCTACCGCCTGTGAATTAGAAGCCCCTGTGGAACACCTGTGTGCGCTTCTCTCCCTCTCTGGCTTCCAGACGTGGCTCCCTTCCTCAGCGACCTCTTCCTCTGGCTGCCTAAGCCGTCCACCCCACCGTGTCCTGCTGCCCCCCAAAGCTGCCTGCCCAGCGTGAGGCCGACTCACACCAGCCCAGGGCCCCCCTGTACCCCGGACGCTCCGAGGAGTTCTGCTGGGAGTGCAGGGGTCTCTGGAGGGCTGGGGTCTTCCAGCCTGAAGCCTCTTCACCATTTATTTCTGTCACCTCGTGCTCTCTGTCCTGTGTGCCATGTCCCATGCACCTGGCCACTCATCTGGATCCATTCCCCCTTGGCTCAGCCAGCAGCTAACTCCCGGTCACTTTGGGGGGTGAGTCTCAGGGCCCTGTGACCCTGACACAGACCATGGAATCACTGGCCTGCAGGCCTACATCACCCCCACTGGGGTCCTGAGGCCCCACGGATGCATAGTGACACCTGCAGTGGGGCCTTCCCCCGGGAGGGGACAGCAGTTCACCACCAGGAGACCTGTTCCCCAGGGGGCTCTGCTGCTCGCCTGGTCAGGGAGAGAATCCAGAACCTTCCAGACTGGCCATATTTAAACCACAGCTAGGAGAGGCCTTTCCCACCTGGACAGAAAATTATTATTTCCATTGAAATCAGAGATTCTCACCCTCTGCACCATGGACACTTTGGGTGAGATCATTCCTCGTTTGGGGGCAGGAGCTGTTCTGTGCGTCGTGGGATGTTTAGCAGCAACCCTGAACCAGCAGATTCCAGGAGCACCCCCCCAGGTGTGGCAACTAAAGGTGTCTCCAGACGTGGCCAGAGGTCCCCCTGGGGGCATCACTCACTGACCTGAGTCAAAGTGTGTCGGCTCCCAGCAAGTCTGGACAGAGGGCTCTGTGATTCCACAGATTTCCAGAATGCAGTGGGCGCCGGGCTCCAGGAACCCCTGTCACGGGGATTTCCTGGCCCGTCTGTGGCTTGAATTTTTATTTCTTAAAATCTAAATAACACTATTAGGAGAGCGTGGCTCTGGGACAGAAGAAGTCATCCGCGACGGTTACCTGGCGCGTTAAGGATGCTTCCTGTCAGAGCATCAGGTCCTGACCCAGCAGCTGCGGAATTTCCAGAGTTGGCCAGCAGCCCCCTCTCGTGGCTAAATAAAGCATTCCGTCACTATGCCGGGTCTGCTGACAAGCTGTGGGTTCCTTCTTGCCCTATTTTGAGAACCTGGTTGACACAGAAACCGCTTTTGTCCCATGGGTCCCCTCACAGGGGCATCCTGGAGCCGGGAGTGAGTGTCTGATCCGGTGACTTGAACTTGGGAAATGCAGACCCCTGGCGGTACCAGCCTCTCTGCGGGATAGAAGGCAGCTCAGCTTCCGCAGCTCTTGCGTGAAGATGGTTTTGCTCCTGGAGCGTGGCCTCCTAGCCCAAGGGACTGTGTCACACGCCGGGCCCTCCTTCAGCCCTGCTGTGCAGCCGTGTGCTCGGCACAGTCTGGGCACAGTGAACTGTCTGCGATGGACTCTTGGGGCTCCCGGCGGGAGCGTGGAGGTGCCTTCCATCATGCAACTGCCTCCCGGTCGGAAGCCAGCGTGGACGCCAGAAGCCACGGGACTCTCTGCGGCGTCTGGCCCAGGCTCTGGGATGCCCGGGCGGGGTTGGCAAGCACAGCACGCCCAGTGCAGGGCAGGTGGACGCATCGCGGCCCACCGCCCCCCCATCCATTCCTGTCCCGGCCGTGTTACAGGCTGTGTTATGGGGTGTCACGGAGGTGGAGGGAGGTGGACCAGGAGGGGACGGCGGATGAATTCACGAATTCATTCTGTCACGCGCACCGCCCGTGCAGCCTGAGCTCAGCAAGGAGGAAGCCGTAGACTCTGTGGCCCCCTCTGGCCGCCCGGGGTCTGTCCTGACCCTCCCTCGGTGCTGATCTAGAGGCTGCTGCTGCTGCAGGACCCCCCTAACCGCCCGGCCCGGCCTGCTGCCCTGCCCCACCTCCCCTGCCCGGCCCACACGGCCCAGAGCCCTCTGGCTGGGGCGCTTCGGCGGTATTCTTTGCTCTCAGGAGAAAAGGCAAAATTACATGGACCGCCGTTCCCTCCCGGTCCACCTCCGTGACTACCCACCACCCAGATGGGATGGATGGAGGAGGTGGGCCGCGATGTGTCCACACCCCTGCGCTGGGCGTGCTGTGCTTGTGAACCTGCCCCGGGGGTCCCAGAGCCTGGGCCCGCAATGCCCTCGCCCTCACCCAGCCAGTCTCCACTCGCGGCCTCCTGTGTGCCTGCCCCTCCCCCCCGCCACTGGGCTTTTGCATAAGACATTCCCGCTGCCCCCCTGGAACCGCCCTACCCCCACCCCTCGTCGCTGCCTCACGAGCCCATAAACCTCACCCACACCTCAGCAGCAGGACTCCTGTCAGGAGCCTTCCCCGCGGCCCTCAGACAAGATCAGAGCCTCCCCTTAGGCTCTTAGCACCCTGTATTTTGCCGCTTAATTAACATGCCTTTATTTCCCATGCACATTTGGAACCAGTTGGGACATTGGCAGAGCAGTCGGGGAGATGGGCACCCGGGCTTGGTATCTGATGGAGCCACGTTGGAGGGCTGCGATTGACCCTGAGGCCACAAAGGCTCGTTCTCTTCCTACCTGGCCACACACATGGCTCCAGACACAAGCCTCTGCCATGGGAACAACCCCGAAACATGGCAAGATCAGAAGAGCAGAGAGACCCAGATCTGGGGCGGGGCTGCTGGAATCTGTACATTTGGGGGAGAAGAGCATGAAAAGCAAATGAAACTACAGGGGGGATGAGAGTGAATATTCAGAATGAGGAAGGAGATGAGGATGAGTGATACATTTTTTAAAAGCCTGATGAATTCCACAAAATCACAAATCCGAAAGTAAAATAATTTTGTAAATCAGCGGATGGCCTAATCCCCTCTGCAGTCCACTTAGTTCTAATGTTTCCCCCCTTCTCGAAATTCAACACATGTGACAGCTGGGAGATTGTGGACCTCCATCCCTCCCCTTGTGCCACACAGCTTCTGGTGCCGGGTGCCACGGGACTACAGGCTCTGTGTCGTGATGCAGGAGAGGTGGCACAGCAGCAGCCATTTGTGCCGGGCCAGCCAGCGTTACCTCAGCTGCACACAGAAACAGGCCCACCGAACCCCAGTCAACCTGCCCTCACCTGACCCTGGAAATGCCCACAGCCTCCCCACTGTCACCTGATCCTCAGGGATGTGCAGTTCAAACCTCTGGCTGTGGAAACTGTACAGAAACTATGACTGGAGATATCGCCAAGCCCACCCCCGGGGCTGGGGAGGGGTCTGTGCATACATCACTGACTTCATGGTAAACCGCGTCCAAGGAGTAGTGTGTGTCCTGAGGTCCATCATCTCCTTGGAGACAGCAAAAGGCACCACTTGGCACACTCATTTCCTTCTTCCCAGAGCAAGCAGGTGCATCTCCTTCTCTGGGGAAGGAGTGAGAAAGGCCAGGAGAGCCCCTGTACCTTCCTCCCCCCAAGAGAGTGGGCGCCCCTCCCTGTGTGGGAACACCAGGAGCTGGCGATACGCTTCTGCTACTCTTCCTGGGAGTGGGCAAAGTGCGCAGTTAGATGTTTGGGGTAATAATTTCATACCTGACCTTCCCCCGGAATGCATTTCCCTCGCATCCCCTCTGATGAGCACAGTGTCTGGCAATCCAGTCACTTGGTGGGAAGGAAAAGAAAGGAAGAGGGGAATGGGGAAGGAAACTTCAATTTGGTAAAAGTCCTTTTAGTTCAGAATACTCTTCTTGCGCCTCTGCTCCAGAAGTTGATGTCATGGGAGAGAAACGCAGGGCCAGTGACACTGCAAATGTGCATCATCAGGACTCACGCCTTGTGCTGCAGAGTCATGACCACATGCACTTTGATCCAAAGAACAACCCCCGGGTGTGCAGAGGTCTGACAGGCCTTGGGAGCAGCCTTCTCTGGTCCACTCACCTTAACCAAGTGGCCACACGGACTCTGGGGCCAGAATACGCCAGGCAGTGCAGAGGGTAGCAGAAAATGGCTGGGGCTTTACATGGATGGGGAGACCTTGGCTGTAGTCTTATGTTTTAGAGTCAAAATGAGATACTGGTGCAAAAATAGGCCAACGGATATAGCGGGGTCAGGCCAGCCCTTACTGGGACACCAGAGCCCACTTAAACTATGAGTTATAAGCTCACTAGCTTCATGGTGGTAGTTTGAAGCTGGCTACACTCAGTCCAGCCCAGCCCAGGGTTTAGTATTCATTTTGCAGGGTACCTCGGGACCAAAGACTCATATGCTATGATCGCCTGATTTACAATAAAGCCATCGCTGCAGCCCTAACGAGGAAATGATGGTGTTTTCAATAAATGGTGCTGGGTCATCTGGATATTATATAAGAAGAAGTGAGTCTTGAGCCTTCCCTTTCCTTAAACACAAAGATTAGAGAAATATGGATCATATACCTGAATGTGGCAAGATAAAAAGTTTCTGGAAGGAGACTTAGAAGACTTGTGGATAGAAAAATGCCCCTCCACCCAAGATGTCTACATCCTAATTCCTGGAACCTGGGACTAGACTATGACGTGGTAAAGGACAAGCACAGGTGTAGATAGATGGATGCGAGAAGAGATAGCTTTCCGCTAAAGCTTTCCGAGAAACACTCCCTACCTCTTGCTACCATCTCAGGACACAAAAGAGAAGCATGTGCCTTACAAAGAATGTTGTGGCACAGCTTCCAAAACTTAAGATTTGTCTGTCTTGCACCACCAGGACCGGTGACTGTGACTCTTGGAAGTCACAGAAGCTGGGGAACCTCACGTGGGACAGTGGGGGGCTGGTGACCTCAGTCGGTTATGCAGCCAGGCAGTAGTTCCACCAGTCAGTCTTAGAGAGAGGGTGTTAGGGCTGCTTCTGCTTGCACCCCGGATGGGTTAGGGGATGGTGCAGAAGAGGAATGCTTTCCGGAGAGTGGGGTAACACTGCTGCCACCTTTACTCTTCTGGAAGTTTCTGTGTTGCCCTTTAATAATCTGAATGAGCCACAGCCAAACATCTAAAGGCCTTATCGTTCATTCCTGACCTTTCCGTGTATTTAGCCTTGTTTCAGGAAAGTCCGTGACAGACTGTGAGCCAACACCATGTTGGACCTTAAGGTGTCTTAGCCCAACCAGGCAGATGGAGAATACACTAAAACAATTAAGTAGATGTAGAACCATCCACAGCCATCCTGCCTTGAGTGACAGGAAAACTTAGTCATCAGGAGAAAGGAACTTTGGACTTTGAGCCAACTTCAAGAGTCCTGGATTCAAATACTGGATTGGCCTCTTCCTCACTGTGTGATCTTGGAAAAGTCACTGAACTCTCTAGGATTCATCTCTAAAAGGGGGATAGTAATAGAGCCCACATCACAGAGCACCTAACATGTAGCCAGTACCACACAGATACTGCCTGCCTCATCACCACCACTATCATCATTACATCATCATCACCGCCATCACCACCACCTCCACCACCATCATCACCATCATCATCATCACCACCACCACCACCACCAGCATCACCATCATTCTCACCATCATCACCACCTCCACCACCATCATCAAGATCGTCAGCATCACCATCACCACCATTATTATCCGCCACCATCATGACCACCAACATCACCATCATCACCACTATCACTACTACTAGTGGCAAATTGGGACACGCAACTTTGAGTTTTTACTCCTCATGATGTGCATCTGCTCCTGGAACCAGAGGGAAGAAATGTGATGTTTAGAAGGTTGGAGTTCTCAGTCTGAGGTAGACTGTAACCTACAAGAAGACAGTGCACCAAGGATGGGCCAGGCAGGAGGGAATGGACGTGTGCTTTCAAACCATGTTATAGAAGCCACCTACTAAAATAAAATATAAAATAAAATAAAAAATTAAAATAAAATAAATTGAAAAAATAAAATAAAATAAAATAATAAAATAAATAAAATTTAAAAAATTTAAAAATAAAAAATAAAAAATAAAATAAAATAAATAAATAAAAAATAGAAGCCACCTACTTTTCCCACCATGACCTCTGGGACTGAGATCAACACTCCACACCTCATGACTGGCTCCCTCTCCTTTCTCCCCTGCTTCCCCCAGTGTCTACCGAGAGTGAGTCCTGGGAAGCAACTCCAATCATTACGAGGAAGAGTGCTGAGCATTTGCACCTCACCAAGCAGCCACCCTTAAATGAAAGTACTCAAGTTGGGCCAGCAGGCTGTTTATTTTCTTTATTTTTTCACAAGCTTTGAATTCAGAAATAAGAGCCACAATAAGTCAGTTGTTAAGTAAAAATGGGGGTGATTACAAAGGAAAACTTTGTACAAAACTTTAAAAATCTGACTGCCCCGTCAACCACCTCGAAGGGACCAGGAGTGGGGCAACAGGGAGCAGCTGTCACCCCACTGTTGTCAGCCCTGATGGGGGTGGGGAGACCCCTTTCTGAGTGTGAACCTGGCTAGGCCCGAAGTCGGAGCTGGCTGGAAGGACACACAGACCAGAAGACGTCATGGCAAGTCACAAGTGCCACGGAGACCAGGGTTTCTGACACAGGACGTGGATGATGCTTCTCTGCAAGCACTGGAAGGCTCCCCTGCCTCTGAGAATTCACAGAAGGTTCTCTCAATGGGAGTGGGGTGGGGAGGGGTGGGGCAGGCTGCCTTCTAAGCATGGACCTGGGGTGGGGGCAATGAGTAAACATCTTCGCATTGAGTTTTGGAGTTGCCCCTGAGGGCTTGAGGTCTCGGCATTGTGTCTACATTGGTCCTCGGCGATGTTCCGTCAGATGCACTCACAGACTTGCATACATAATTCAGTAACATGCATCAACTATCCTAGAACAGCTACAAGGGTGCAAAGGAACCACCCCGAGAATCATGGAGCCTGTGGAGTCAGAAGTGGAGGGGACAGTACAAGACGATGCTAGAACCTGTGTTCACTAAGGAGGGAAATGGAGACCCCATGCTCTGAGGTGGAGTCGGCATGAACACACAACTGTGGGGCAAGGAGTTTCCAAGCAAACACACCACACTAGTACCACTTCTTCCTAAACAAAAGAGGAAAGAACATCATTCAATTTTCCCCCCATCAGTACCAAATTAAACTGCGGGTTTCCCAGACCCTGACAGGGAAAGGAATGGACATTATTCCTAGCTCATCCATCCACTCGTCCGCCTTCAGCCGAGGCTGGTGATGTTGGAGCGGCCTCCGGGGGGCGCCACGATGCGGTGGCCAGTGCGTCTGGGATTGTTGTCATCTATCTGGGCACCTGAAAGAGACGGAGCCCATCACTTCTGACAGGTTCCACCTGCTGCCCCGGAGGGCAGGGATGCCGAGCCCTTGTCCGGACACGCCCTCCAGCCTCTCCACCCAGGCTCACCTCTGGGACGGCTCCCCAACATCCATGGGTTCACTGCTCTCAGGCCCTGGGGTCACCCTCTTGCAGCCCTGACTACCCTGCACTATTTCTTGCCTGGTTCCATGTTCTTGAGACACATGAACAGAGTGCCCTACTGTGTGCAGGCACAGAGTTGATGCTTTAACATACAAGGTTGAGTTTAGGGTATACAGCAGTACTATGAAGGGGGTGCTTTTACCCCAAATTTACAGATGAGGAATCGGATACTCAGGTCATGCACCCTGGGGGACAGAGCTGGAGGGTGGGCGGGCCAGGATTCCAGCCCCAACTGGTTTGTCTCCATAGCCCCTGCTTCTCCAGGAGTCAGAACAACACACAGCAGAGCCTGATGCTCCAAAGGTGTTTATGTACGGTATGCATGGGAGTGCACGTATGTGTGCGTGTGCGTGTGTGTGTGTGTGTGTGTGTGTGTGCGTATGAACTACTCAGAGCTCAGAACTACCCACCTGGTTTGCAATGGCCAGATCTGCGTGGAGGAGAGACATCACTTTTTTTGTTTTAAATCTGCAAAGCCAACCATTTGTTCCAATCTTACACATTCTTTTGCAGTTAAAGATTTAAAGCTCCAGCACCAAGCCCAGGGCCCGGTGCTCAATAAAATATGTCTTCAGTGAATAACTAGTGACTGATGGACAAAGGTAAAAAGGAGAGCTAGCGTGAGAGGGCTCCGGGGTCCAGTCCGAAGATAGGTTCCAGTACAAGTCATGTCTGGAATCCGGATGATCTGGAATCAGACCCACCCTTCCCGTGGCCTTCACTTCCTTTTCTGTAAAGTGAGAGTAGCGCAGGTGGAGTACCTTCCATCTCTGCCACTGTCTGATCCCTGAAAGCCACTATGGACGTGGTGTCGTGTGCTGATTTTCTCATGGTCCCCTTGGAAGATACCACGTCTTTCTGGTAAACCAGGAACTTCCTTAAGTTCCAGAACCAGAAGTCAGGCCTAGTGCTTAGTGCCCATTTCTCTCATAATCTCCCCATCTTGCTGGTTACAGGTCAGCTACTTCGCAAACACCTGTCGGGCAAAAGGACACTAGTGCAGTAAATCACGCTGCACCTCTATAAAGGGACATCATGCGGATATTTAAAAGGCATCTGTGAAATCATTCCTGATGTCAGAAAGCCTACGGTGCTGGTAGCGAGCAAAGTCACCTGTTAACTTGCCCTGAAGCTGGCCAGAGAGGTACAGTGGGTCTGGGAGAGACGGAGCACCAACCAGGGCACTGGGTGGCAGTGGTGGGACCCTTCCAGCAGACTTTCTATTCAGTGTTTCTGTAGTTCTACGATAGAGGGGCTTGCCCTCTGTATTTAATAGCAATGGTGAATCGCATGTCTTGAGAAGAGAGGCCTAGTCTGCAAACTCCATGCAACCCCACCCAGGGGCCTTGTCCTGGGACTGCGTCCAGTCTCTGTTCTGTCGACTGAGCATCAGATGAGCTACTTGAGTTGTGTTGTGGGTCCATTTGTGGAAAAATTACTAGTTATCTTTAAAGACTGGAATCACACTCAGTGTGTGAGAAAGTCTTGCATGTAGTCTCATGGAAAGTAAAATGAGCTGCACTGGGGACCCACGCCCCACCACAGCTTATGTGCCCCCACTGCATAATCGCTGAGACAGACACTCCTCCGATATATGCTCCCACAATTTAAATGGATATTCATCTCTTTCTGCCCCTCCACTCTCTTTTGCCAAACATACCAGCTTTTGTTTAAATGGCTCTCACTCCTGTTAGATCAGAGTCTGCAAACCATGGACGATTGACAAAGCTTGGCCATCACCTGTTTTTGTATAGTCCATGAGCTAAGAATAGTTTTTTACGTTTTTTAAGAGTATTTTTCAATGCTGCATTTGAAATGGCTACTTAATACCCTCAATTTTGCCTCTTGGCTGACAAAACCTAGACTATTTATGATCAGGTCCTTTAAGACATTTGCTGACCCCGGAGCAAAAGTGGGGGCAGCCCAGCTGTGTCTCATTCATCACGGTACTCCTAGCTCCTAGCCCAGGGTATATAAACATGCCTCGAATACTCTGGGGGACAGAATTCCAGTTCAGCCTCCCAGGCATGTGCGTGTCTGCCCTCCTGTGACGAGCTGATGAAACTGCAGCATCCCTGGGGCCGAGGGACCACGGTCAGCTTCACAGGGAAGGTGTGCTTAAGGATGAGCTCGGCCAATTTTTGTGCAGACTTCATAGCCAGGGTCAGGTATCTCTGTGTAGCCCCTGTGGGCTCCCTCTGTTTCCTGACCTCCCCCGCCCACTCTGCCGCTCCCAGGAGGAGAGGTGATGGGGCTCCCCACCAGCCCCTTGCTTTCTCAGCTAGTGCCTGCGGGGTCCGCTGGGAAGCGCCGTGGGCGTGGGGAGCCTCTTACCTGATAAACTGAAGTTGGACTGGTGGAGGTTTCTGATGGGCGGGGGCTGGTGTTTGGAAGGCGAGGACTTGGCAGAGGGAGCAGGAGTTGCATATTTGGGTGTGGCTGGCACCTCGTACACAGGACCGTCGTACATGCCCCTGGGAACACCTTGCAACCCCGAAACCTACACAGAGGGAGGGGAGGGGGACCGATGGGCAAGATGCACCTGTGCCTTCCCTTTCAGGCAGGCTGGAGCCCTGCAGCCAGTGACCCGAGGTCAGCTCGGGGACACACGGGTGCATTCACCCAGACACATGCATACATATGTGTGCACACATACCCCTCATGCATGCACCCATTTACTATACACACACACATGCACACACACACCCAACATGTGTGCACCCACTTACTCCACATACACACACACGCCCATACATGTGTGCACACATGCCCTGCATGCACGCACCCTTACTCCATATACACACATGTACAAACGTGTACACATGTGCACACCCTGCATGCACCCACTTACTCCACATACACACACGTACATAGACACATGCATACACATGTGCACACACCCTGCGTGCATGCCCCCACTTACTCCACATACATATACAGACACACATGCATTCACATGTGTACGCATACCACATACATGCACTCACTCCACGTAATGCATGCACACGTGAGCATACACATGTGCACACACACCCTGTATGCATGTACCCACTTGCTCCACATATACATCTGTACACACGTAATTCACACATATCCCCCATGTATATAACCCAACACACATATAAAGACATGCACATACATGCATATACGCACACACACTCAGAGCTTCATACAGGTGGACCCTAAACCCATTTTCAAGAGGAGAACACTTTCCCTGACATGCCCCACCATCCCCCTCAAGAACCACTGAATTGTCTATGGTCTTGCAGAAGGTGAGCCCAAGACAAGGATCTGGAGACAGATAGTTTATTTGGGAGGTGATTCCAGAAAGGAGGAGGGGGAGAAGAAGGAAGAAAATTGGGCACATGGTAGGGTGACGGGGCCACCTCTGAGGGCGGCCAGCTCAGGGAAACTTGGAAATGCACATCTGCATTGACCCTCTGGGGGACAGGGCATGGACCAGGCTCTCTATCCCACGGGTTGAGCATTGCCACAGGGGAGCCCTCCATCCCAGACTACTGTGTCTGGCCACCTTTCTGGTCTATTTTTCATAATACCTGCTTCCTGCACCTCTGGGGCTTCCCTCAGTGCCGGCTGGTTCAAAGTTTGCCTCCCCACCTCCCCACACCCTTCAGGGACCTACTCCAGGCTCAGCTCAACTCAGCTAGTTCTGGGGCATATCCTGTCCCTCACATGGTGTGGCTCCTATCCTCTTCCCCCAGGCATGTGGGGAAGGAGAGCCCTGGGTGGGGACCCGGCCTTCTGGCTACTGCAGGTGACAGCCTCACACAGGTACCAGGTACCTGCTCTCACAGACATGGCTGCTAACTACAGGCCTCAGGTCCAAACCCATGTAAAGGAAATGAAGCTGGCCAACATGTGTTTGGGCCCCTTAGCAGGTGTCCAGCTGGGAGTTTACACAAGTCTCCTGTCTCTAGCAGCCGCTGTGGTTTCTCAGCCCCCTCGGCCTTCCATGGCCATCTCTCAGATCTGACTTGCTTATTCTTTGTGTCCGTCCTTTCCCCATCTGACGTGCAACGTCTGAACAATTTGTAATGTCTGACCCAGGGTGCTACACCTTACAGGACATGGAAAGACATTAAGCATTATAATGTGAGCCTGAGAGAGTCTGGGGGTGCCAGGTTTCTGGGCTTTTCCATCAAAATTGGTGGTGGTGGCAGCGGCATTTAAGAAGTACAGGAAGAGTGGGACCATACACAGCAGGTGGGCACATGTACATGTGTACACACACATCCATACACACACATGTGCATGTACACGCAGGCATATACACACTATGCATAACATGTACACATACATCTATGCATGCACACATGTGCACACATGCAGGCATATACACAGCTACACATTGCATGCACACACATGCACATACATCTATGTACACACATGCGCACACACATGGCGGCAAATACAACACCGACACACTGCATGTACACACATGTACACATGCATCTATGCACACACACATCTGCATACACATGCAGGCATATACACACGGCATGCATACATATGTACACATACATCTATGCACACACATGTGCACATGCACACAGACATGTACCCACCTACACAGTGTGTACACATGTACACATACATCTATGTGTGCACACAAAGGCATATGCACACATGACATGCACACATCTATGTACACGCACACATGTGGACACATGTAGGCATGCACATACATCTATGCATGCACACACATGTACACACTCATGCGCACACACATGCAGGCATATACACACACCTACAGACATGGCATGCAGACACGTACACATACATCTATGCACACACACACACACATACACACACTTGCTGGCCTTTCCAGCAAACATCAGCCATTTAGTGTGGGAAGCAGCTGGTCATGGTGACAGGAGGGACCCAATGAGGGAAGACGATGGGCCCAGAGGTGGGAGTTTATCTAAAGCGTGAGCAAGCTCCCTCTGAGCTGGGCCGGAGAAGGGCTGGCGCCTGCTAGAGGCCTGCCAGGGTCTCCCACGTCCCTGCCAAGACTCTTCAGAGAAAGAGATGCAGAACGGAAGGGTAGGGAGGGCAGGGAGAGAAGAGGGAAGGTTTGAAGGGCATGAGATGCAGTTTTGCCATCCCTCTGGTGTGCTGGGGGTTGTTTGTTTTTACCAGAAGGACAAAGCCTAATAGGTTCTGGCTTTCCCAGCTGTGTGATGCTGGCCAGTCCACTGCTCCAAGCACTGCAGTCTGATCCGCAGGAAGGTCCTGACACTCAAAGATCAGGAGGTGAGGCCCCTGAGATGATGTGGGATGTGCACCCTGGAGCAGCTCAGTGTTACCCCCACCACCCTCCCATCCCTCACGTGCACACCCCTTTACAGCCTGCAAAATCCTGGCACCTGCACTCCAGCGCCGAGACACGGGCAGGGCAGTGTCACGGCTCACTGGACACAAGAGGAAAGGGATGCTGACGTGGCCGTGACTCGTGAACTCTGCACACACCGGACGCTGGACCCGCTCACCTTGCTCCTGATCCTGACACGCTGGTAGAGATACTCGGGGAAAGGCTTCCGGGGGATGAAGCGGCCCATGCCCTTGTTGACATTAATGTTGCCGTCCTCAAAGACGATCTTGCCCTGGCTGATGACCACCAGCGGGGAGCCGTGGCACTCCATGCCCTCGAAGATGTTGTACTCCACCGCCTGCACGGCAAGAAACACAGCTGTGCCCTTGCCGCTTTCTGCATGGGCCCTGAGGCTCCCCACGGCTTCCCGGGGCACTTGCAGCACTTGCCCCCTGCAAACCTCTCCTTTGGGGCCATGCAATGGTCCATTCTCCGTGTCTTCATTAGCATAACCGACCCTCGCCCTTGGGCATTAGGCTAAGGGTGGTTTCATAGACCCAACTAATGTCTGAGGCATCACAAACATGAACGGGTGCCCCCTGTTGTCTGGCAATGTGGCTGCTCTGACTACAATGGGCATTTTTGTGTCTTAAAAAAAACTATCTTCTTGGGCAGTCCAGATGGCTTAGCGGTTTAGCACCGCCTTCAGCCCAGGGTGTGATCCTGGAGACCTGGGATCGGGTCCCACATCAGGCTCCCTGCATGGAGCCTGCTTTCCCCTCTGCCTGTGTCTCTGCCTCTCTCTCTCTCTCCCTGTGTGTCTGTGATGTGTTTAATGAATGAATAAATAAAATCTTAAAAAAATATATATTCTTTAGGGTAGTTTTCTATAATTAAGTTACTGGGTCATGAGCTTTTTCAGGGTACTTGTTGCATATTGCCAAGTGACTTCCCAAAGGCATCAGACCAACTGAAATTATGGCAATGGGGGAGAGCGATACCTCATTGATTTCATGTCCATGGATTCCCTTCCAGCTCTGAGTGTGGTCACTTTTATCCTTCCTTCCTTCTTCCCTCTTTCCTTCCTTCCCTCCTTCCTTCCTTCCTTCCTTCCTTCCTCCCTCCCTCCCTCCCTTCTCTCACTCCTTCCCACCCTCCCTTCCTCTCTCCCTTCTTTCCCTCCTCCCTCACTCTCTTTTTGCTAATTTGAATGACAAAACACGTTCTTAAAAACACACATTCCCTTCATAATCCCTAAAGGGAATGTAACTACCACTAGCCAGCTGTTTCTTATTATTTAAAAAGTAGGTCATCTACACGATAGAAGAAAAATAAAAAAGCACAAACGATTTTTGATTTTAAAAAGTAGGTCTCTCTTCTACCTTAGACTGAAATATCTGCCTTAAAGACATTCTTCTGAGCCCCCAGATATTTTCTGAGCATGAATAACTGTCTCAACATTGCAGGAGCTCTGTACTGATGGCTTTCACCTGAATTTTTTCTCCTGAGCTCAGAGACTGTTCCATATGGGCACAGGTACCTGGATTAAAAAATCTTAACACTCTAAACCACGGAACCATATTCCCTCCTATGGCAGTGTAGTATCATTTCCAGAGATTGATAACTGGATTGTTTCCTTGCTTTTGCTAAAACCCATACTGAACCAAGCTTCTGTGTGTCCACACTGGCATGTGTTAACATCTTTCTAGATGTAGAGTTTGGGGCTAAAGAGTAAATGGATTTTTATTTACTTATTTATGATAGTCACACACACAGAGAGAGAGAGAGAGAGAGAGAGGCAGAGACACAGGCAGAGGGAGAAGCAGGCTCCATGCACCCAGAGCCCGACGTGGGATTCGATCCCGGGTCTCTAGGATTGCGCCCTGGGCCAAAGGCAGGCGCTAAACCACTGTGCCACCCAGGGATCCCGAGTAAGTGGATTTTAACTTTGATAGACTTGTCTTCCCTTGCCTGTGCCCCATGACCTGACCCCACCTGCATCCCATTAACCACCAGCATCTCAATCGCTGCATGGGTGAGAAATAGCATCATACTCTTGAGATTTGGATTTGGTTAATTATAAGTGAGACTGGGTCTGTTTTTAAAGGTATATAAGTTGTTTGTATATTTCTTCTTGTGTAAATGTGTCTCTGTACACTGTTTATTTATTAGGCACTTGGTATTTTTCTTACTAGTTTCTTAGACGTTTGATGTTAAGGAATTTATCTGTTTGTCCTGAGTATCATCTGGCTGGCTGTCCTCTGCCTTGTGATCTCATATAAGATAATAATAATAATTATTATTATTATTATTGCATATTATTTTATGCCATACAGAGGGGTTTTTAATTTGTAAAATTAAAACAGGCCAATCTTCCCCTTTACACTTTCTTAAGTTTTGTGTCTAGCTTAGAAAGATCTTCTCCCCTTCAAAACTATCATTTCTAAAAACATACTTTATTCTAGTCCTTTGGTAACTTTCATTTCAACCTTTGATCCATTCTGAGGTAAATAGCACAGCAGAGGTCAGGCCATCGGGGCCAGATGTTGGGACCCACCGGCTGATAACCACCTCTGTCCAGCTAATCTGAATGGTCTCCACATTGTAAACCAAATTCTAACGTGTGGTCAGGCTACTGCCTGGCTATCCCCCTGCCATGCCAACAGCAAACTGCCCTAATGGTTGTAGCTCTACAACCAGTTTTAAGAACTGGGATGAGCAGGGCTTACCCCTTAGCTTTCTAGAAATGTTTGACTATCCTCACATTTAGCACCTAGGACCTCTGTTTTCTAGCTAAACAACAATTCCATTGAGTTTTCTGATGGGAATACTTCAAACTTGTAGATTAAATTAGCAAGAATTGCTATGTTCACTCTACTGAATCATGTTAGCATAAAAGAACTTGTGTTTATATGTCTTTAGTTTTTATTGTTACTAGAAACAAGATATTGATTTCCATTCTATTTTTTCAAAGTGTTTTTGAATTACTTCAGAGAAAAGCTATTGCTTCTTTACATTGATTTGTAATCAACCAATGGGTTCTCTTATCACTTCTGATGGGTTTTAGGAGTATCCTTGGGGTTTCAGGAAATAATTAGATCCACACACAGCTGCTAATACTGAGCCACACTCTTGGTTTGTAGCTGCCTCCCAGGATCCAGGCATATGGTGTGCTCTCAGTTATAACATTTCCTAATCTAATGCTTCCAGTATCACCCTAAAGTGACCCACTGCATGGTGACTTACAGCCCAAAGCCCAAATATGGGGTATGTGATGCCCAAAAGGTGGTGAGGAAGCAAGCCCTACCAGTTGAAACTGGCCAACCTCCCAGCTCAGCTTACTCAGTCCTGCACGGCCCGCAACTCCTCATGCTGAAAGAACATGGCGTGTGCCATGTGGCGCTCCTAACTGGGGAGTTCTTATGTGGCTCAGGCTTATCCCCTACAGATGCTACATTCGATGTCTCACAACTACATGGAGATTTAAAAACTTTCATTTCTGAAAGGTAATATGTGAACGATGTAATAATTCAAACAGTACAAAGGACAACAATCAAACAAAACTGCTGCCCCCATCTGGGAGCCCCAGGTCCCTTAGTCCCCACCCCAGAAGGCAGTTATTATTCTTCAGTTCTTTTTTATCCTGGAAAAGACAAACTGACACTGACAAATGGAGAACGTGTTAATATCCATGAAGAGATAATCCTGGACCTAATACTTCTCCTCTGAGCCTGTGAATGCATGCATCTAGGGCAGGCCCACTGAGAGAGAGAAACTGAGGCAGAGAGAGGGAGAGAGAGAACACATTCAGTTGCACATCAGCAGCTTAGCTGCGTCTGCTGGAAGCCAGTCCCTCCAACTGGCAGAGCAATGTGAATGACTGAGTCATGCCAGATATCAGATCACATCCTGGTTGGAAACTTCATAAATCATCTCTAACTAGAGGCTTCTAAGGTGGTTGCAAAGCAAAGGTCGTATATCCAAATCAGGAGCATCTCGGACAAGCCAGGACTTACCGACTTGTGACTCTTGGCTGTTATGGTCTTCACCTTATCAGGATCCCAGATGACCACATCAGCATCTGAGCCCACTGCAATCCGCCCTTTCCTGGGGTACAGGTTAAAGATCTTGGCTGCGTTGGTGCTGGTGATAGCAACAAACTGGTTCTCGTCCATTTTGCCAGTAGCCTAAAGGCAAGATCCACAGATGAGGAGAATGTCCCATAACAGGGCTGGGGGAAGAGCAGACAGGCACAAATCTAGACCTGCCGACAGGAGTCCTTGAGAGAAGTCTGGATTTTTCTCTTCCCCCGCTGCAAATAGGCCATCATGAAAGGGCACAAAGGCCTGGCCCCATCAGAACGGAAGTGCAAATTGACCACTCAGAGGTATATTGACATCTGCTCAATAACCACTGCGCCATCTTGTCAGTCCCACTGGGTCCAAGTTTAATAGAAAATAAAAATCTTAGGTTCAAGTCAGGGGCCAGAGTGTGACCTGGGGCTTCCTATTGTGACACGACAAGCACCCTCTGTATTCAACCCCAAACACACACACACGGTTTACAAAGTCATCTTTACAGGAACTGTAATGTGGTTACACAAAAGATGTGGTCAAAACAAAGCTAAAGAAAATATTTTGCATCCTTAAAGAATAAAGGGGAGCTGTCATGTCTGTGCTGCTTTGTTAAGAGACACGTTTCCTCGCATGCCCTCCTAGTGTGTTCTGCACCTGCATCAAAGCAAGGAAGGGAGGAGCTTTAAGAATCAGCAGTGCAGAGGCACCTGGGTGGCTCAGTTGGTTGAGCGTCTGATTCTTGGTTTCAGCTCAGGTCATGATCTCACAGGTGGTGGGACTGGGCCCCACACTGGGCTCCATGCTCAGAGGGAAGTCTGCTTCAAGATTCTCTCCCTCTGCCCCTCCCTCTACTCACTCTTCTCACTCTCTCTCAAATAGATAAATCTTAAAATAAAAGACAACCAGCAATGCGCAAAGTGCTAGCTTTTGAGGGGCCAGGCAGGGAGCTTCTAGAATGTTCCTGGGGATAGAAAAACAAGGAACACCTTACCACTGCTTTGTCCCAGACAACAGTCATCCGCTCTTCTATCCCATTGACCCCCTCTGGGATCAGAGTGAAGTTATCCTTGCCTACTGCTTTCTGGGCAGTGCTGTAGGGACAGTGGCCGCTACCTGTGACCTGCAGGTCTCCACTGCAAGGATGAAAACAAGGTGGGGATCAGACTTGAGTTTTAGGTTGAATTTCAGGCACCCAATGTACGCTGTGAAATGAAAACCCCAAAAGATTCTGGGGAAGGGATTTGGGGCACTTCATGGGTATCAGTGAGTGACACTGGAAGGCCCTTTGGGGGCCTGTATCTTATTGGGAAAAGGCTCTGTCAGTGTGGGCTCTGGGCTCTCTGAATAAGACTCCCCAGGTGGGCCTCCTCTTCCTCACCTGGAAGAGTGGGCATCCACCCAAACAAGGTGCCAAGTGAGGTTCAATGGGGGGTGAGGCCATATCAGGCTTGGCTTTGGGGGATGTTGTGGAGACTTGTGTTCAATGCTAAGAGAAGAGGATCCTGGGAATCTCCAGGCAGAGGAGTGGCTTGGTCTGATTTGGGTTTTAAAATCTGGGTGCTTGTTGGGTATAGACTGTATCATGTTAGGGGCATGGAAGGAAGAGCACAGAAACAGGCCTATTGGCGATAAGCCATGACGGTCATCGCCAAGGGGGCAAAATGTGGTCAGACCCTGGGGCCTTTGGCCTGTTTCCTGCCATCTTCAGATATGGGCAAGACTGTGGGAGCAGCAGCTTTGTGGAGATGGGGAGTCTGTCTGGACGTGGATCTGCCCACCAGACATCAGTTTGCAGACAGTGAGTAAGCCTGTGGATAGTCAAGTCAAGGGTTTCTGCACCATTTGGGAGAAAGAAATCTCCATGGTAGGTTCACATCCTCACCCCCGTGGGGCTCCTCCAAGGCTAAGACCAGAAGCCTGGACTTATCCCCAATCCAGCGAATTCCTACTAATCCTCTAGCTCCTGGCCTGATGTTGCCTCCCCCATGAAGCCTTCTACAAGTTTCCTGGTTCTGAGCATGTACCTCTGCTTCCAGAGCAGCCTGCACACCTCACCACTTAGCCTTCTCTTACGGCTTAAGTGTTCTTCCCTCATGGTGGCCAATAGCAGGGAAGGGACCAAGGTGGCTGTGCTCCTACTGTGTGCAGGTACCCAGGAGGTGTTTTGCAAGTAACAGTAGCCACTTACCGAACCCTAGATTCTAGGCCATTTTCTTACACTGTCACACATAATCAGCTCCACAGTAGGTACTATGTTCTCCTCTCCATTTTGCCAATGAGTAAACCAAAGCAAAAAGCCATTCTGGGTTATGTGACAAATACAGGGTGAATCTGGATTCTTGTTTCTAATCCTGGGTGCTTCCCAATATCCCACACTATACCCAGTATCTCCCAGCCACCCCCTCGGCTCTCACCAGGCCAATAGGGAGGTCAAGTAGTCAGGTGTGGTAGGGTCTGGGCTCAGGGGAGGGGAGGTCACGAAGGCCGCTGCCTTGGCCCAGTTCTTGCTCCAGTAGTGGGTGCCATCAGTCCCCAGGCTGGCAGCGATGGGCTCGCCGAACACGAGGGGGCCTGCAGGGACAAACACACAGTCAAAGGTGATGGTCTTTTGAGGAGTGTCTGGGGGCACGAAAGTCAGAGGATCAGAGACAGGAGAACGATGCTCTGAGGAGCAATAGGTTGTCTGCCCTTCTTCCCTGCATCACCACACAGCCCAGTGACCCCCCCGCTGCTAGGCGCTGGGCACCGGCTGACCCCAGCAACCTCCCGGACTGGTAATGCTTTTTAGATTTGAAAAGGACCATTATGCCCTTTGGCAGATCTGTCAGTCCAGGCACAGAGATGGGATGTGCTGTCTCAGTGTGGAGTCTACCAGAAGCAGATCTTCAAACTCAGGAGTCAAGTTCAAGTGTCTTACTTGGGAGGTGATTCCAGGCGGCACTGGCGGGGGATTGAGGAGGTGACAGAGAAAGACGTTAAGAACAGGTGAGTTATGACCAAGTCACGGCCATGGGCACCTGCAGGTCGGGGTCGGGGCCACTGGGGCCTCGGGGAGACTGCTGACCGCACCTCGGGACCGTGCCACCCCCAGGGCGAGGGAGCCGGGCGGTGCATCCACCAACCCACTGCGGGAGGGCTGCCGCCAGAGCATTCACTCTCGGAATCCCAGGCTTCCTTCCGGGGAGCAGGCCAGAACAAAGCCCACAGGCAGAGCCTCAGATCCCCCCGCAGACAGATGCTGCCCGACACAGGCCAGCAGCACTGCCACAGCTGTGCAAGGCCACCTTGCTGCGGCAGCTTTGAGCTCCGGCGATCTGGCTGTCCGGGAGCACGTCCTGCAGCGCTGGGCATGTTCTGTACCCGTGCTGCCCAGGACGGCGGCCACTAGCCTTCCGTGCCTCTCGAGATGTGCAATGTGGCTAGCACAACCAAGGAAGGCGTTTAAAAGTGTATTTAATTTTACTTAATTCAAATTGAAACAGGGCACCTGGGTGGCTCAGTGGGTTAAGCGTCTGCTTTCAACTCAGGTCATGATCCCTGGGTCCTGGGATCAAGTCCCCCTCGGGCTCCCTCCTGGCAGGGAGTCTGCTTTTCCCTCTCCCTCTGCCCCTCCCAACCCCCCGGCTTGTGTTCTCCCTCTCTCTCTCTCCCTCTCTCTCTCGTAAATAAATAAACAAATAAATTCTTCTTAAAAAAATTTAAATCGAAACAGCCACACATGACTGGTGTTCACCATATCCCTCCATGCAGCTGGGACCTGCATGCTAAGCCCCCTGCGTGCTCACGACTACTTCAAGATTCCTGTCACTGCTCTGAGCCTCCGTTTCCTTATCCTTAAAATGGAGCCAGTCCTAAGCAAGCTGCGTTATACGAGAGCACTCTCTTTTAATGCCTCTGTTTGTCAGTTTTCCCTTAAAAACACCAGAACAAGGGTCAAAGCTGCTCTGTCCAACATGGTCACCAGGAGCCACATGTGGCTGTCAGGCACCGGACGCTGGGGTTGGTCTGAATTGAGATGTGCTCTAACAGTGGCAGACACACTGGATTTCAAAGACAGCACACAGAAAATAACACAAAATATCTGATATTTATATATAATTACATGTTGAAACAACAGTTTGGATATATTACATTAAAATATATTATTTAAGATTTTTTTTTCTTATTTATGATAGTCACAGAGAGAGAGAGAGAGAGAGAGAGAGAGAGAGAGAGGCAGAGACACAGGCAGAGGGAGAAGCAGGCTCCATGCACCGGGAGCCCAACGTGGGATTCAATCCCGGGTCTCCAGGATCACGCCCTGGGCCAAAGGCAGGCGCTAAACCGCTGTGCCACCCAGGGATCCCTTAAGATATTTTTTAAAATACAGTTAGTAATACTTTGCATATAGGGCTCCCGGGAGAAATAAGAAGCATGACGTATGCAGTGGATGCTCAATTATGGTTGTTGTGTTGTTGCTGACTTCTGTCTGGCCCTCCGCACTGACCCACAACTCCCTGGTCAGCCTCCCATGACACAGAGAGGGAACAGTCCGGCCTCGTCCAGGTGGTGAACGTCCTTGGCGAATGTCCACCAGGATAAGGACTCCAGCCACTGTCTTTGTATAACATGCTCTACCCCTCTTCTGTCTGTCATTCTCTCTCCCCTTGAGTTTGGGAAGGAAGCTGCTCTGGGGACCTTCTTCATTCTTGGTCTGGTGACTGTTTGGGGACTGTGCACCTGTCAAGAAGTCCTGAGGCCTGCACTCTGGCCCCTGCTCTGAGCCTCCTGCAGATAGAACACACCCACTGAGGCCTTCACAACAGTCCTCAGCACAGCAGGCAGCCTGGTACTGGGACCCCACTAGGAAGGAGAGGGTACCAAGGTAGGATGTGAATGGCCAACCTGGAGCTGAGAAGGGTATCAGCCAACACTCACGGAGCCCTGGGGTTTATCCAAGGACTTTACAGCAATGAGCCCATGAGGTCCATTCAGAGACAAAGCAGCAGATGCTCAAGCGGTTAAGTATTGCATCCATCTTTGAGCTGGGTGGCTGGCTCCCTGGTCCACACTCACCTGATGTCCAGCACGGGGCTATGCCCAGACCCTCTGGCTCTCAAAAACCTTCTTTCTTCCCAACCCACAGCCAAGACTGTGCAGACCCCACAGTTGGCCCTGGATGCAGGCACCAACCATGGGGCCCTAGACAAGAGACCCAGGATGAAGTAAGTACCCAGAGGGGACCAGAAAAAGGGTGGGAAGGATCCCAGAGCTGACACAGCCCGGCCCCATCACTGACTTGAAGTGACACCCAGAACAGAACTGGAACCATGCAGAGCTCTTTAAAATACATGGTCTCAGGGGTATGTGGGTGGCTTAGTTGGTTGAGCATCCAACTCTTGATTTCGGCTCAGGTCATATCTGGGTCTTTAGATCAAGCCCTGCATCAGGCTCCATGCTGGGTGTGGAGCCTGCTTAAGATTCTGTCTCAGTAAATTAATTAAAATAAAATAAATAATAAAATAAAATACATGGTCTCATCTGATCCCACAAGGTGGGATAATTCACCTATGGAGCTCAGAATGCAGGTGTCCGGCAGGGTGTCTCTGCCCTGGGCAGGGACCCCACCAGTGAACTTGACCCTGCTGGACAACGGACAATTCCCTTCCTTATGGCCCAGCTGCCCCACAGGAAGCCCAGGGGCTGGGCTGCCTACCTTTCTTCCTGGCCAGGGTGATGATGTCCGCTGCGCTCTTGCTCATCACCTTCGTGATGTACACCGGGCAGTTGATCCGGCCAGCGATGGTGATGGCCCGAAACACGGCCTCAGCCTCTAGCTGGGGACACGGCAATACACGGGTCACAGAAGGGAGGGGCAGAGGCAGTACCACTCCCCAGGGCTCTCCCTAAATCAAGGTCCTTCAGTTTTCTTTAATTAAGTATGGCCAGAAGCAAATCTATTGCATCAAAGGAGAAAAATATTAATTTCTAAAAAGAAAAGAAAAACTAAGTCAAAACGTATCTGGTTAGAGGGCTGGAAGGCAGTTATATTATGCTTGCTTGGGAGAATGCTGCATGGTCTGTTAGAAGGGGACAGGCCAGGCAGGATAAAGCATCAAAAGGCCCATAAAATCGCCCATTACTTATAAACGCCTGAGGTAAGTGAACGCATGTGTCCAACATACGTTCCTTCGTGCATTCAACAGCCACGAGAAACCGCTTGCTGTTTGGCTTGGTCTCTGCTCCCTCTAGACCTGTGCTTCTCAAACAAAAGGAGCAGACACACGTTTTGTATTGCTTTGTTTTTAATTTCCAGTCTGGTGATGGTCCCACTGCTGGGGACTGGCACTGAGTCTGAGTGCAGCCAAGGGGGTTCCCACCCCTCTCTCCCAGGTGGACACACTGGTCACACGCCTGGAGACAGGGCAATGTCCACGTGCTAGAAGGGTTTGTAAACGCTGCCTCAGGTCTGTCCTGATCTCACAAGGGACCAGGAACACCCCTCAGGGGTCGTGGAGCTCCCGTGCAGAGCAATGCACCAGATCAGGGTAAAGAGTCTATCAACTCATGTGTTGTGTCCTCAGCATCCAGCACAAGGCCAGACCCACAGAAGACACACAGACACACACAGGTACACTCTCTGCCCATCACTCCCAGGGAAATTCATCCATGCTCTGGTCTTAGAACACAGTGGGCAACTTGCAGGGGAAGTTGTTTTGTCAGTTCTAAGTCTTGAACATGCAGCTTCATTTTCCCATCACCAAATATACAAGGTCCTTGGTGAGGATCCTTCTATCCAGTTATGACACTGAACTGTTTGTAGGGCCTTGAGGTGAAGCTCCTGGGCCCTGGGATAAGCCTTTCCCTGGCTTCTCTGATTGATCCCCAGGCTCCAGGGCTCCCAAATCAGAGGGCAGACCCCAGGAAAGGCCATGTGTGCTGGGATGTTCATGTCAGGGGAATGGGGATGGAGACGAGGGCTCTGGCCCGGCTGTTCCAGCTGGAACAGCATCTGGGGGGCCTTCAGAGAGGTCAGTCACACCCCGGGGGAGGCTCTGTTACCTCCTCAGGTCTGCTCAGGGCATGGCCCTCAGGACCCGTGATGCCCATCTCCAAGATCCGCTTCTGTTCCTGTAAGACAAGAGCGCTGAGTCAGAGATTGTAGAATGTCAGCTCGGAGAGGCCAGTCTTCCAGCCCCCTGGTTAGGCAGATGGACAGCTGAGTCCCAGGAGGGTGAGTGGTCTGCAGGAGTCCAACTTGGGCTGCGGGGTGATCCAGTGCTTCTCGACACCTCCACTACACCTGCCCCATTCCGCCCTTGCAACTCTGGATATCTACACCTACACCTGCTCTCTATTCAGTGCCCCAACACCAGTGACAGGTGGGGGTGGAAAGAGATGAGCTCTAAAGACCACCTACTGCCTTGCCAGTCTCTGAATCTGCTGCAGGCCTCTCCTGGGGGAAGAAAGGTAGTGTTTGGGTATTGCAAGAATGTTGAAATCAAAATTCCTAAACTGGAGTCCAGCCACAGAACTGGCCATCTCTGGGACTTTGGGCAGGTTGGTCAAACTCTCTAGCCTCAGCCTCCTCTCCTTCATGCTGGGGACAAGAGTGCCTGCATGTTACAGCTTCTACAATGAGGCAGTGAGGGCGCATGTGTAAGATGCCCGCACAGGACCTGTGTACAGCAGAGCTCGCTAACCGGCAGCGGGCTCTCATTACCCCTCTTCCTGGCGCCGGTCATTCTAGCAGGAAGCCTCTCCCTCAAGCTTGTCATATAGCCTGGAAATTATTCCCTGTGCTAATGCCCCAGATTCAAACCCACTTGCTTCATGCTGTCCTTGCCAAAGGAATACTATAATTTCTCAAAAAAATTTTTTTTATATTGCCCAGATGTCAGCTGTGCTAATTGTCACTGGTGCAGTTTCTGTAGTGTTCTTGGGCACATCTCTACCACGAGCCCCCAGCCCTATCAGCCATGAAAAAAACCCGACATAATTTCAACTGCACCTCTGGTTATTAAGTTTGAGTGAATTTTAAGAATGTAAACTGGAAGCAACTTCAAGGTCTAAGAGCTGGGCTGGATTTCAGCTACAGAAGATGCTGTTTACAGAGCATTTCTGCACACTGTTTACACCATGGCTTCACAATATGGAGAGGCATCCCCCTGCAAGATTGTTTAACCGTCTGTTACTATTTCTGTTGGAAACAAGGCAGGAAACAAAGAAGGGAGGAGGGAGGAAGGACACAAGATGCTATCATGGAGAAACGCACAGATCACAGAAAAGACTGGAGCCGGGTTTCCAGTTAGAGATAGTGGACTGAGCACATGCGTTCTTTTTGCTCCCTTCTGAAAACCCCACAGAAATGACAGGAAAGGTCTGCAAAAGCCACAAGAATGCAGAGAAGACAGTAAGAACAAAATTTTGGAAACTGGAAAGCAGATGAGCAAAAGGTAACAGATTTATTGGAGCTCAGAAAGCTAAATCCTACGTGGGCAGTAAGGAACGCTGAGACACCCCTGATGTAGAGCCCAGGAGCTGGGGGCTCCCGGCTGGACGTCTCACACGCTGCTCATGGGCGTGTAGGGTTGGTTCATTCTAGAGAATGGTTTAGCAGTTACAACCGAAGCTGAATATACAGGTACCCGCCAGCCAGCAATTCCATTCCTGGGTAGACACACACAATGCCAACACAGGTTTAACAAAAGACTGAACAAGAATGTTCACAAAAGTTTTTTTTTAAGATTTTAGTTATTTATTCATGAGAGACAGAGAGAGAAAGAGAGGCAGAGACACAGGCAGAGAGAGAAGCAGGCTCCACGCAAAGAGCCCAATGTTGGACTCGATCCCAGGACCCCAGGATCACGTCCTTCATCAAAGGCAGACGCTCAATTGCTAAGCCACCTAGGTGTCCCTCACAGAAGCTTTTTATACTAATAGTCCCAAAGCTGAAACTATCCCAATATCCATCAATTAGAGAATACACTATGACATATTCCTGCACTGGAATTCTACAGGGATGAAAAAAGAAAAAAATTGTTGTTTTGTGGACAACAGGGAGGAATCTCACAGACCCTGTTTTGAGCAAAAGAAGCCAGACATAAAAGAACAAATACCATATTGTTCCATTTTTATGAAGTTCAAAACTAGGCAAAACAGATGCATATGGTGGGCGATTTCTAAGAGGCCCCCAACGGGCCCACCTCCTGGCTCCCATACCCTGTGTCACCCCTTGCAGGTGGGCTGGATCTAGCACCTTGGTTCTGATGAACAGAACATGGACTAAAAAGATGGTATCACTACCAAGAGGAGGTCACGAAGGACTCTCACCTCCACCTTGCTCATCCTCCCCTTGTTCTCCCACTTGCTCACTTGGAAGGAAGCCAGTTGCCCCACTGGAGCTGCCCGCACGACAAGGAACCAAGCAAACTGTTGGGTAATGGTTAGCCACCAAGAGCAGAGGCTATCAGTCTGAGAGCTTGCAAAGAACTGAATCCTGAGGACCAGCACTTGAGTGGGACTGGAAGTCCTGCCTGACATCTTCACTGCAGCCTGTGATAGACCCCACTAAGCCACATCTGGACTCCAGACCCATGGAACCATAAGATAATAAATGGTTATTGCTTTCAGATGTTATGTTTTGGGGTACGTTGTTATACAGAGAACTAATGTAGATGGTGGTACCCAGAAGTAGGTGTTACCATAACAACCACCTGGAGCTGTGGGAGTGGCCCTGGGTCCAGGCAGTGAATGGAGACTGGAAGAATTTCAAGGTGTGTGTTGGAGAAAAGCCCAAAGTAGCCTGGAATGAACTGTCAGTAGAAAGTCGGACTTTGAGCAGCTTGGCAGTGAGAGCTCAAATGGGAGCTAGGATGTTACTGAAGCTGGAGCTTGCTGTGTCAGAGCAGAAGGCTCAGCGGTGCTGCCCTCTGCAGTGATGTGGGAACAGAAACAGGCCTACTGAGCCAGGGGGACAGCCCAGTGAGCTGCTGGGGGTTCTGGCTGGTTCCTTGCTGCTGCTTAGAATATAATGTGAGAAGAAGAGTAATGGAAGCAAGGGATATTAAAAAGGAATCAGGACAGGGGTGCCTGGTAATTCAGTAGGTTAAACGTCCAACTCTTGATGTCAGCTTGGGTCTTGATCTCAGGGTCATGAGTTCAAGCCCCACACTGGGCTCCACACTGGGCATGGAGTCTACTTTAAAAAAAAAAAAAAAAAGAAGGAACTAGGTCATGATAGCCTTGAAAATTCTCTGGCTCTCCAAAGAGCAAAAGATAATGCAACTAAGACACGCCTTCACGGGGCACACGGGTGGCTCAGTTGAGCGTCCCAACTCTTGACTGGCTCAGCTCATGATCTCAGTCCTGGGATCAAACCTCGTGTCAGGCTCAGCATGGAATTTGCTTGAGAGTCTCTCTCTCCCTTTCCATCTGTTCCTCAACCCACTCATTCTCTCTCTCTCTCTCTCATTCTTTCTCTCCAATAAATAAATAAATCTTTTTTAAAAATCTAAAATAAATGTCTTCTGAGAAAATATCAAATCCAGGACATAAGCCGCAGATAGTAGTCCAGAGACAAAGCTGGGGTGTGGCCCAACATTGGTGAATAACTGGAAAGAGAGGCTAGTGCCTCCAAGGTCAATCAGTCACAGAAAGGCCCTTTAGAGAGGCTGACAGAGAACCCCAAGAGCCTCTCTAACAAGAGCTCAGGGCGTGAGCAGGGTAGGAGTGAGTGGGCTTACCTGGAAGAAATCTGTGGGTGTCTTTTATCTGATGGATTCCCAAGGAGCAAATAAAAGCTGAGAGGACCACCTTAGGAAAACACTGTCAGCCTGGGCTGAATGGTATGAAAGGAGGCAGTGGGACCTCCAAACTCCACTGGGCAGGAAGCAGGTTCGGTGACAAGCATGTGCTATCTTTCACGGAAAGGATGGATGATGGAAGTGGGTGGACAGAACCAAGAGTCCAGAAGGTGGAGCCAAGAGCCATGCAGAACTATTCTCAGGCTCCAAGACCTAATCGGGGACTTGCCAACATGTACCCAATAGGATTTCAGAACAGCTTTGGGCCAATCCTGAAGCCTTCTGTTTCCCCTCTTGAAAAGGAATGTCCACCCATTGCTGTATGCTGTATGTTGAGGGGAGGCAGATAACTAGCCTCTTTGTCTCCGGAGACCTCCAGATTGTAGGAACCCAAGGAGCCTCATCTACATACACCTAGATCTGACTTAGACACTTCCAGACTTTGGGGCTGTGATGGCTCTGGAGGACCCTGGAAGGGGATGGATGTGCTCTGCATGTGAGCGGGACACTAATCACTGGTCAGAGGACAGACTGGCAGACAGCCTCTGAGAGGGCCCCCAGTGATCCTCACTTCCTGGCATTCACACCCTTGTATAATCCCAACTAAGAAGTTAAGCCAGTAGCTAACGTTCATAGTGAAGCATTAGAGCTCATGCTTAGCCATCCTGGCGCAGCCCTGCTGTGCTCCAGAAAGGCCTTTCATCCCGGCTCTGTGCCCCATGTTATAGTGAGCAAACTTTTCACATCTGAGCCCCGGTTTCCCTATCTATAAAATGGGGATGTCTGTGTCATGGAGTAGTTGTGAACATCACTATATAAAGTCCATAGCATCATGCCTCATATTCACTACTCTAATTAGATGCATCCAAATGTTCTCCTGTATCTTGCCTGATCTTGCTTTGTGACATCATGACCAACCCATGCCCCTGGACCAGAGGCCAAGTGGCCGTCCCTGACCTCCCCCTCTTCTTCTCCATCCAGTCAATCAATGAGACCTGTGGACTGTGCTCCTTCCCTCGCACACTTCACTCCTTCCACTTCCTCTATCTCCCGTCTCCATTTCTTCTAAGAATTGCAGGAGCACAACCTAGCTGGTCACCCTGAGTCTATTTCTTTTCCCATCAAATTCTCCATCCTGCAGCCAGACTGATCAAAATGGGGTCATGTCTCTCCCTCTCCAAAATTTTGTATGGCTACAGCCTACTGTGTAACAGACACTGGATTTCACATACATGATATCATTTCATTTTCATGAGGCAGGTGCTTCTGGGTGAAGAGCAGGAGCCCTCGCAGGGTAAAGTTCCCTGCCTAAGGTCAGAGGGCTGGGAGGAGAAGGGGCCTGGGCTCTGGCCATTATACCTGCTCCCCAGGCCTATGAGATAATGAGCAATACCAGCTTCCACATGCTTCACCTCTGGCCTCCCCCAGGTTTGCAAAGCGTCTCCATCCAATCCTTTTCTGTCCCTCATGCAAGCCCCAAGAGGGTCACAGGGCAGTTATGCCAACCCTACCACACACGTGAGGAAGCTGAGCCAATAGGCAACACGGCCTGCAGAAAGCCCCCCGTGGATGGTGTGAGTGTGACTCACCCTCAGTGTCTGATGTGCCATTCAGTTCTCGGCTGGACCCTTCACGGCCTAGCCACCTCGCTGATCGACGCCCCCACCCCTCTGATCACACAGTGAGAGCGCCGGGGACGTGGACCGGAATGGCAACGGTGGACAGCCATGCCACTCACCTGAGCTATCAAGTCTCCATTTTCGGCGTGGACCAAGATCACAGCTCCCAGACCCTTCAGGAAGGTGAAGGCTTCATAGAGCTGAGGGAGAAGAAACGGGGTGTGGGGGGGTAAAAATATCATAGGCTGAGCATTTGCAAAGACAGCTCTTCTGCTCACAGCGTCACCGGCCCACCGGCCCCTGCAGAGGCAGCACGGCTGCTCCGTTCATACCGATGGAATGCTTGCTCAACCAGGTAAGCCTGGGAAAGGCTCTCCCCTTGACCCTGACGCGCTCTGGATCCCAAAGCAGGAGGCTGGGGGTAGAGCAGAACCAGGCCGAAATGCCCTCAGCCTTGGTGCGCGTTGTGCCTTTTGCTTTGGTGGTGGCTCTGCCCCACTGAAGTGCCTGCATTACCGCTGGGAACAGTGTGCTGGGAAGCTGGCTTCAGCTCCGCCGACACTGGGTAACTGAGCGTGCTCAGCCTGTGCTGTGGGCGGAGTTCTGTAATAGCTCTAACACTCAGATGATACACACCCTGCCAGCCATCGGCTTATTTAGGCAACGCAGGCCCTGCCTGTTGCCCATGCCCTCTTCCCACCTGCAGAGGATCTGCACTCAGGTGCCCGAGGTGAGGACCAAAGCCACCACGTTCCTTCTCCTGGGCTTCTTGCATTTTACCCTGGTTCTGTATGCATGCGAGACAGCACCCCACCCTCGGGACGTGTGCTTTTAGACGTGGACAGCAGGTGGTGATGGGGGGGGGCCTTGGGGGCAGGAAACACCTTCCAGGATCCCCCCTGGCTCAACTCCATCTATCCCTGGGGCTTTGGTGGTTAGAATGAAACAGGTGAAGACCTCAAGTACCCTAGACAGACAGAGTCATGAGACTGAACCAACTTTAGCCTTTTGGTGTCAAATCAAAGTCCTCCAGGGCATCTTGGCGCAAGTTAGTCTCTGTAACTCCAAGCATTTATTTTGAGAGGCAAGACCTAGATATGTCTCCCACTGATATCAAAGTGCACTGATAACAGCTTATCGATGCCCATATCTGTGCCTGGCACTGTCCTAGAGTCTTGTATTAGCTCATTGAGTCCTCTGACACCCTGTAGGAGGCAAGTGCTCTAACAAGCCCTAAGGCACAGAGAGGTTGGGAAAGCTGCCTCAGGGGGCACAGCAAGTTGAGGATTGCAGCCAGTCTGGCTAGAGCACCCACGCCCTTTGCCACCACACTGCCCCCACCATTTTAACCAGCAGAGGGCAGGGCAATGATAATAAACACAAACCAGGAGTCCCAGTGGTGTGAGGAGGCCAGGTGCCCGCAGACAGTAACCCCGACACCCACATCACTACAGCATCACCTTCTCAAGCTCCTCTTGCCCACATGACAATTGTTTGAAGCTGGCACAGCCAGAGGTGACCACACTACATGGATGAGAAAACTGAGGGAGGGAGTAACCTCAGCCACTCAACTAGCTGGAGAGACAGCCAGGGCTCCCCCCTGGGTCAGAGCTAATGACTTGATGCCCGAATTTGCTACATCTCCAGAATGAACTGCCGAGATTTTGGAAAAGTACAGTTTCCTGAGCCCTACCAATAAGCATCTGTCCCAGGATCTAGGAGTCTGTCTTTTTTTTATTATTATTTTATTTACTTATTTGAGAGAGAGAGAGGGAGGAAGAGGGAAAGGGAGCAAGAATCTGAAACAGAGCACAGAGCCTGACATGGGACTTGATCCCATAACCATGATTTCATGACCTGAGCTAAAGAGTCAGATACTTTACCAATTGAGCCACCCAGACACCCCTAAACGTCTGTCTTTTTAAGGAACTTTTTAGATGTTACTAAGGATGAGATGGGTTTGGGAACCACCAAGCAACCAACTTGACCTCACACTAGTAGCCAGAAAGGAATGCAGGCCCAGCAGAGGTGGGGACCACCATAGGTCACACAGCAATTTAGTGTCAGAACCAGGACTTGAACCCAGAACTCTCCCCAGCCTGTTCTGACAGCTCCTTTGCCCTGTGCTGCCTTATGCAACAGAGTGGCCTATTCCTGCCCCAGAGAGGAGGTGTGCAGGAGGACCTACCTGGCTATCAGACATTTGATAGAGATCCTTATATGCCATGTAGACTTGGAAGGAATTGACACCTGTTTCAAGATAAAAAAAGAAAACAGAAAAATGCATTTAAGAAAAAAAAAAAAAAACGTTCCTTTCCAGTAAATCAATGATCATAGTACAGAGCGGTAACCACAAATATAGGTGTCACTAGAACTCACAGAGGGGGCATCAAAACCAGCCTGGGCCTGTGGGTGAGGCGGGTCAAAGGAGGCTTCCAGAGAAGTCACACAAGCTGGATCTGAAGGAAAAGAAGGGAGGAAGAAGAGGAAGAGGGGGAGGCAGAAGAGGAGGGAGGAAACTGGACCGAGAGGAGGGTGAGCATGGATGGTAAGGTGGACGAAAAGACAGAGTGTGAAGGTACTAGAAGTGTGCCTTGGCTGGATTCAAAGGACCATGTGCTTTTTTTTTTAATCCTCTACTTTTTTTTATTATGGTAAAATACATATAACAAAATTCACCATCATAGCCATTCTGAAGTGTACAATTCAGTGGCATTTAGTGCATTCAAAATGTTGTGCAACCATCACCATGATCTACTCGAGCATGTGTTTTTAAAGCAAGGAGTGACATGATCAGAATTTTTTGTCTCAGGAAGACTATTTTGGAAGGAGTGTGGAGGATGGGTCTACAGAGCATCATAGGGAAATGGCAGATGGTAAGAGGATGCAGAAGGCCAATAGGACAGGTGTGCTGAGGCTCTGAGTCAGGGCAGGAGCTGCAGGGGTGAGGTGGGGTGGGGGATTCAAGAAGGTTGAAATGACAGGACTTCACGGGCTGTGTGGACAGGCCAGGAGGGAGCAGGGGACGTAGGAGATTCTTTCCTAACACACCTTCCAGTTGCTTGAGGACAGGGACCATGTCTTATACACTCTTTCAATTTGCACACCCACTATATGTGCTGTGCCATTAATGTTTGTTCATGGAATCCAGAAATGTTTGGGTAAGAATACGAATTTAGGGCAAAGTATTAAGTGGAATTGATACTTTATACTAAAACAATAGTGAAGACAATTCTAAAGTCTTTTCTTGTGCAGAGAACCCTAGCCACAAAAATTCCCCATCCAAATTATCAGAAAAAAATTTAAAGAGAAAAATAACATTCAGAAATTAACATTAAAAGCATCAGTTTTGAATTCATCAAGTATACTTAAAAATAGGCAATTACTTGATAGTGTATTCCTTGTAAAGACAAGCCCTTTTTAAATATAAAAACAAAAACTCATATATGCAGAGACACAGATCAATTATCAGTGAGAAAACAGGTAACACTACAGTGAGAGATAAGTTCATAACCTTAAATGCTTCCTTACTTCTTTAACATAAAGGGAAGCAAATATTAACCTAGTAAGCTTCCATGATAAGAATTTTTTTTCATGCTAAGAAATTTTTAAAAGGACAATTCACCAGAAATTAGAAGTAAATGACAAATAAAAGCAGAAATAATGAATTAGCAAACATGGTAAGATTAATAAATACACCCTAGAACTCCATCGTGGGGGTGAGTGGACTGAGTCAAGTCATCTCATATTGAAAGCTGTCTCAAAAAAATCATGACAGATTTGAATTGTTATCATTGGAAATCTTCTGTAGGGTAATTCTTAAAACCTCAAAACAAAAAGCAAACAACCAACACGATAAATACATATGCAACAAATTTAACAGAGGTTTTAAAAAAGATCCTCTGATTTAGAAAACACCAGACAGCAGTTATTTTGGAGGGAGGAGGGTGTTATGAGGGGCCCATGGTGATTCCACTGGGGGGTATCTGGCAAAGTCCTACTGTTTGCCTGAGTGGGATAGCCTTGTAATAATTCATAAAGTCACAGGTTTTTTTTAAGGTTTTTTTTAAGATTTATTTATTTATTTATTCATGATAGACACAGAGATTGAGAGAGAGGCAGAGACACAGGAGGAAAGAGAAGCAGACTCCATGCCGGTAGCCTGACGCGGGACTCGATCCCGGGACTCCAAGATCGCGCCCTGGGCCAAAGGCAGGCGCTAAACCGCTGAGCCACCCAGGGATCCCCAAGCCACAGTTTTTAATTTGTGTGGTTTTTCTGCTCCTGCTTTATGCTAAAAATATTAAAATAAAAACGAAGAAGCCAAAAACCCCAAAGGTAAACAGTACTTTCAGATAATTTAAGAAAAAAAAAAGTGGCTAATAAAGATAAAAATATTTGCTCTTTATAATCAAAGTAATTCGAATTAAAACCTCAGGACTATACCACATTTTAAAATATGTTGCCCAGTGCTAGTCAAAGTGCATCAAAATGAGTCCCTCCTATATACCAATTTGCACCTGCTTAAAAAACCAATTAAGCAATGCATATCAAGAGTAGCAAATGTTCTCATATCTTTGGCCTGAAAACTCCACTCCTAGCAATAGAGCCTTGGAAACACAGTGAGCTCTGGAACTCCCAAAACCTCCCAAATTCACATATGCCATCATCATAGTTTTTCTCCAAGGAAGCGGCATGGAACACCAATTCTCAAAGATTGTGCTGAGCCCTTACTGGACTGTCCACCCATTGATGATACACGCCAGTTCTCAGAAACCCCTTACTCTATCCACCCCATACCCTTGGAAGCAGCCATGTCCATACCAGGTGACCCCAGACCACAGAGGTTAGTGCAGGGCTGGGCACCCGGCAGATGTTGAGCAGAGCCAGGAGGAGGGACAGAGTCCACCTAACACCCAGAAACTGGCTGGTCTCCGAAACAGATGTACAGATACATGGCAGGCTGCTGCCTTCCAGCCTGGTGGCTACAGAAGCAGAGAATGCAGGTCAAGGGTGAGGGGAGAACAGAGTTGGCTCAAAGACCAAAGCACAGATGAGCACGGGGCAAGGCTCCCTGGCGTGGAATCCTTGGATACATGTCATTATCACTAAGGCAAATCTGCTTCATTAAACTTAAGCCAAGCTCTAGGGGGATTCTGTTGTTTGCAATCAAACCTGGAGATGCTAGTATCTAGATTGGTGAAGAAAAATGGATTCATCAACAGAAAACAGTTGTTTTTTGTTTGTTTGTTTGTTTTGTTTTTTTACCGTAGGGCTTCTCACAGATTTTAACATGATCATGTGCATTAAGAATATTCAAGAACAGAATAAACAGAGAGCATTTCCCAAACTTATTGGACCTCAGATGCCCTTTTTCATGAAATATTTATTTCCTCACTTATCAAATATTTACTAAGTACTTACTATGCATGAGCACCGTTCTAGAAGTTAGAGATACAGCTGTGAATAAGGAAGGAAGAATGCCTGTCTACATTCTACTAGGAATAAGCCATAAGCAAACAAGTAAGTAAGGTAATTTCATGCAGAGAGGGGAGCTAGGAACAAATTAAACAGGCTGGTAAAATTTTTAAAGTTTCACAGAAGTTTTACAGTGACTCTGTCTCTCCCAAGAGGCAGATCTATTTCTCCACTCCTTGATCGCTGGCTGGTCTGGAGACTTGCCCTGAGCAAGGGCATGAAGCAGAAGTGGTGCCATATTGGCTCGAGCCGTGCCTTGGGACTTCATGTTCACCTTGGAGCCCCATGTGAAGAGGTTCAGGAGAACCTTCTGGAAGACAGGTCATGGAGATGTACGTTTTGTTTATCCATTCACCCACCAGCGGACATTTGGGTTGCCTCCTCCTTATGGCTGATGTGCCTAACGCTGCTATGAACATGGGAGTACAAATCTCTCTTCAAATCCCTGCCTTCAAGTCTTCTGGATAAATACCCAGAAGTGGAATTGCTGGATCATAGGGTAGCTCTATTTTTAATTTTTTGAAGACCCTCCATATTGTTTCCCACAGCAGCCACACCAGTGTACATTCCCACCAATGGGGCCCCAGGGCTGCCATTTCCCCACATCCTTGTCAACGCTATTTATTTTCAGTTTTTTCAATTACAGCCCTTCTAATGGGGATGAGGTGGTATCTCATTGTGGTTTTAAAAGTGGCTATTTTCAACCACTGGGTTTTGGAGTGGTTTGTCACAAAACAAAGGCTAACTGGTCTAGAAATCAATGCCTAGAGGTCAGGGGCCATAGTGGCCAAAACCTAACATGTGTGGCACTGGCCTTGGGACTGTGTAGAGGGTGGAGGTCAGAACAGTCCTGTGGAAACTGTACACCAGAGGCTAGGGAAAAACCGCCAACAAACTGTTAGTGGAAGGTGGGAAAGGGGCCACTCATATTAGGCAGCGGCAACACAAAAGGAAAAAACTGCCACTTGTGGTAACATGGAGAAAAATGTACCCCCAAGAATATGCATATCTGCCTGAAGTGATTTCCGTGAAGAGCGCAGTTACATGCTTAAGGGCCAATTGGTTTCTTTAAGCCAAGTATGATGAAATGCCAGAAGGAAGACATCAAAGAGGACCAGAGAGACAAGGAAGGGTTCAGTTTGCAAGCAGGATTCAGTGGACACACAGGGCTGCTTCTCGTCTCTATTCTTTCCAACCTACAAATAGTTAAAGGAAAAAATGGACCTCAGGGTAAAGATTAAATCAATGATGTGCCCAGAACTCTTTGTTAAGACCTCCTAAAAACTCAAGGTGGTGCCTAGAAAACTTCCCTGGGCAGACAAAAGAGCTTCCAAGAATCTTAAAGGCATCATCACATGGCACACACCAACAGCCACCTAATGTAGAGGGAAGCTCGTCTCAAAAAAAGATTTGTTCAGTAGACTGAGCTATAATGTGATCCATCAAAAAACCCACAATGGTTTTTTAAAAAAACAAACAAACAAACAAACAAAAAAACATATGCTCTTTGATGAAAAGAGTCAGCCTTTTCAAAATGAAAGGGGTCTCTGGCCACCAACTTTCTATGGGTAGGAAAGGGCTGAGAAAGGCACTTTGCTGCAAACATGGGCCATTTTTATGGAAAGAGAACTATATCTCCAAGGGCCAAGCCAAGAGTCCAAAGGACAGAGCCTGAGCTATGCAAACAATGGCCTAGGGCAGGGGGCAGGAAGTTTTTCTAGAAAGGGCCAGAGAGTAAATCTTATAGACTTTGTAGGTCACATGTAGTTTCTGTCACATACTCTTTGTTTTTTGGTGATTGTTTTGTTTGTTTAAAAAAAAAAACTTAATGTAAAACCATTCTTGGGTGATAGGCTACAGAGAAACAGGCAATGGAGCTATATTAGGCCACAGATTGGGGTTTGCCAAGCCTTGAACTTGGGTACTACTCCCAAGAAGGACTGGCCCCAATGAAGTACTATTCTCTACTCCCAGAGAAGATCTTCCCAGCAGTATGTGTCCAAATGGATTCCAGAATTTCTATGAAGTTATGACTGTGCACCACTAGTTTTCTCTCTTTTCAAATGGGAGTGTTTGTTGCGGTTGTCCTGTCCATGCGCCACCACCGTAATGTGGGGTGCATGGGGTGGGGAGGCACACAACTCATCTCTTAGGTTCTTTGGATCAAGAGAAGCCACACCCAAGGAACCTCATCTAGATCCTACATAGATGCTCATAATGAGATCCTGGACTCTGAACCTGATGCCAAAACCAGATGGCATTTTGGAGTGGCTGAGGGGGGTGAGTGAGAATATTCTGAATGTAAGAGAACTATACTAATTGTGGCCAGATGAGACACAATTTAGATTAAAGTGGCCACAAATTCTTCCAGGTTCCTTCCATCAGAGGTGGAATCTTTTTCCCCATCCCTCAAATCTGGGATACTCTTGTGACTTGACTTGACCAACAGGACGTAATTGAAATGATGATGTATAAGTTCAAAGCTTAATCCTCTAGGCCTTTCAGCTTTCACACTCACCTCTTAGAATGCTATCACCAAGCAAAGAGGTCCAGAGAGCCCATTAGAGGATGAAGGATCACGTGCAGAACATCCCCCAGCCATCCCAGTTGATGCCCAAATGTCTGAGTGAGCCCATGTGAGATCAGTAGAGAAGCTGCTCAACTGAGCCCAGATGCAATTGTCACCCAATAGTGTCACAAGGTAATTAATGATTATTGTTTTAAGTCCCAGTTTTGGAGTGGTTTGTTACACGGCAAAAGCTAGCTGATACACAGGGCCATGTGATAAAAAGACAGTGGAAGTTCCTGCAGAAAGATCCAGAAGGTTCATACCAATGGTGGAATGACACAATTGTCCTTGCATTGTTATTTTTAGAACATAGCCAAGTGACACAGGCTAAATATTTGACCCAAGTAACACAGCCCAGCAATGAGCCAATGTGAGTTCTTCTCCTCTTTACGGGGCTTGTTTTTTTTTTTTTTTCCTCTCTCTTCTTTTCAATGATTTCTAAATTAAAGTTTCTATTTTGAGAGTGAAACACTGCTGGCATCCATCAAAACTAATAAGTACTATTAATAGTGTCTGGGGTCTGTGGCTTAGAAAACACAGGCAGGACTCCCCTGTCGGTGGTTTATAAAAAATCCCATCCTAGTCATTCTCCCCTGCCAAGTCCACACACTTGCTGGCACCACCGTTTTCTAGAATAACTTCCTCTTGTATTTTGAGATTTCTAAAATAAGCCATAAACTGCTTGATCTAAAGATGGATCCAAGTGCTGAGCGATGGCTCTCATGCCACACAGGCTGAGCCTGTACTTAGGAGAGGCACTGTGGGCCTGTTCTTTTGGCAGTCTGAATGCAGTGTGAAGAGCACCTGGCAACAAGGAGGTCGGAGGCTGGCAGCAGCTTTAAGGAGCTGCAATCTGTGTCCTGGATAAGGGCTCCCAGCAAAGGGAGCACCCAAGGGAGTTAAATCCAGCCTGAGCCCCAGCTGCCAAGCCTGTGCCCTGAGAGAAAGGCACGTTCTTCCGAGGCACCAAGAGGGTAACTTTTTGAAATTCTCACAAAGACACCAAAGTGCTAGCAGCAGCTCTGTCAGGGAGCCGAGTCCAGGTGCTAGCTGCTGTGTGACACTGGGGAAGTGACTGCACCTCTCTGGGTTTCCATTTCCATTTCTAAAACAGGCAGACGGAACTATATGAGCTCTACCTTGATTTCTTGTCCTGAAAATTTCCTGCCCTTATTTTTACAGTCCAATGATGATGGCCATCCAGATTCCTGAGCCAGCCCTCTACTTAGAGAGGGCTGTGCTAAAAATGCTTTAGGAAAGGAGACCAGGTGTGTTCCTCCCTCCCTCTCTTCCTTCCCTAACTTATTCATTCATGCATTAAGTATTTACTGAGAGCTTACTCTATGCAAGACGTGTGCTAAAAACACCTGGGGTACAGGAGTCGGTAAGAGCATCTTTCAGGAACTTAGCTCTCCAATATTTGCTGTACCTCTCCTAGGTGTAAGAATCTGAGGAAAAACCCTTGAAAGCCACATAAGCAACTTGACACTGACCCTGGGGATACTGTGGAGTCACTGCAGGTGTTCACACTAATTGCTTTTTTATATCCCCTATCTACGCTGGGAGAATAATGCACTGGAGGAGTAAGACTGGGTGCAGAGACCAGGGATGAGGCCAAGGAGGAATCTGGACAAGACACAGTGAGCCCCCCTACTAGGAAAGGGACTTGGGTGGAAACCCATAGTCAGAGCTGAGCTACTGCAGACACAAAGTCAAGGATCCAGTGACGGATGGGGAGGGGAGAGAGTGGGAAAGGCACATGGAGAATGACCACTGACATGGTTCCCATGCCTTGAGTGAATGGCTAGACAGGGGTTCCCCTCACAGAGACGGGGACCCAGTGTGACAGCAGAGTTTACTGGAAAGGGTAATGGGTTTGGGAGAACCTGGTAAGTCTGAGCCCCCAGGGGGCATCCTGGAAGCCATATCCTACATGAGCTGGGGCCAGGGCCACAGGGGGATGGATGGTGAGGACACTATGGAAACTGAAGGCCCCTCAGGAAGGTGAGCCTGGAGCCCTGAGGTCACCACCATTCACTGAATACCTTGGGAAGGAGAAAGAAGACCAGGCAGGGCTGGGTGGGGCTTGTAAATGATCCCACCTGTGTTTTAATGGAGCGACAGGTGTATAGAGAAGGGGAAGTGGCTTCAGCCAAGGCTCATGACAGTGCTGCTTGCCTTGAGGATGAGAAGGAATCCATGCACTTGGGAGCCCTGATAACAACATCCTTTATAACCATCCACCCAACTTCAGACACAGGACTGGCCAACAGGAAGGAAAAGGCAAGAACAATTGTTCTGGACAGGGGCCAGCCTCTACTGAGGAGCCTCGAATTTCTTATCTTGTTTCCCCTCCAGACCCTCTGGTCCTAGCAACACCTATAGTCCATCTGTGTTAACCCTCTGGGTGCCAGAGGAGGGCACTTTGCTGGCCCATCCACCCTAGAGCAGAGGGTTCAGGTCATCTCCTTCAGGGGATGTGAGGTAGAGCCTGTGACCCATCCTTGGGCCAGGGGGTCATAGGAGGCTGATGTTCCTTTGGGTCACTGCTAAAACCCTGACACAGGGGTGGATACAGGGCAGGCCCTGAGCAGCCATCTGGCCAGGGATCCTGACTCTGCTTTGCATCAGAACACCTGAGCTTTGCAAACACATCCCTCTGGGAATTTGGGTTCAGCTGTCTGGGGGCCAGGCTCTGTTCAGTTTCCACGAGCTCCTGGCCTGGGAGAACTAGCGATCGAATCCAAGCGCCTCCTTCTCCCAATGAGACAACTAAGCAGGAAGTCACTGTGTGCCAGGAACAGAGAGGAGAAAAACCCACTCCTACCGGAGTACTTTCTGCAGATGAGGGCAGCGAGAGCCCTGAGCCCCACAACCCTGCTGGAGAAGCCCCCTCTGGGGCTGTGAGAGCTCCAGGGGGACACCAGCCTGGAGCACAGAGCAAGCAGGAAAGGCTTCCAGGAGGTGTGGTTGCTTGAGCCCATCTACAAGGATGAACCTCCAACATTGGACTGGTTTAGGGCCTCCCTGCATGTCTCAGAGGCACCACAATTAAGCATCCCAGGGGCCACAAAACAATGAACAAGGCTGAAGTCCCTGGCAGGAGAAGGGGTAAGTGTTGAGGATCCTGCCTAAGGGACCACACTGCCTCAGGTTCCTGGGAGGGGGGAGACAGGTGGTGGGTGTGAGGCCCCAGAGATGACAGGCTGCTTCCTGACCAAAGCTCTATTATTGAGGGCACTGCCTCTGTGGGTGGCTGTATAAACACCAGCCCTTCTCACTGCAGTCTGCTGTCCTGCCAGAGCCCATCAAGTGTGGACGCGGGCCCCTGGCCCTGGCAGCACTACTTCCTCCTGCATCACCAAGGCAGGTCAGCATAGGACCTCTCTCCACAGAGGGCACCCCTTTTATTTCACTCCATGGGGAGTATCAAGGGACATATGGAGCAGCAAGCTCTGCATGAGGTCCCCAACGCCTGGGTTCCAGTTGGGCTTAGTAGCTCACCATCCATAGTACCTAAGTAAAGCAATCCCCACCATGTACTATGTACCTCTGGGGTTGCTGTGACAACAAACACCTGGCATCCGGGTGGAGATTTAACACTGAGCTCAGACTGTGGGTTTTGCACCCAGTAACAGAGCCCTAGTGCTATGGATGAGGGGCCACTGTGCAACCTCAGAGAGAGTCAGCTAGGAGACTCGCCCAGCATCACATGGCCAGGAAGTGGAAGGGTAGGATTTGAACCCAGGCAGCCCGACTGCTGGGATCATCCTACACCCTGCTGGTTCCTGTAAGGCACGTGACACAAGTCATTTCAATGGGACTTGTCTGAGAGAAAACAGTAATGCTGCCCAATTGTAGAAACGAAGCCAAGTTAGAGACAGACCCAGCAGCTTTCTCACCGGGCTCAGGTCAATGGAGCTGCCAAACCTGCTCCTGGAAACCACTCCCCCTTCACCCACTCCCCCTTCATTGGTGTTGGCTCCCCAGCCCAACACCAATAGGCCCACACAGATGGAGGGTGGAGAGCACCCAATGTCCACTTGCAGAGCTATTCGCCCTATGAAATCTTTGCACAGACAAGCATGAATATCTTTACAAAAATGTTTTCCCATAACACTATTTGAAATAGCAATTGGAAATAGGCTGAAGTGGATGCTATCATGAGCCCCTTCAGAATGAAGGACTTCTCCCCCTCGTCCAGCTGCTGGGAGAGCTGTAGGCAGATGACCCTCAGCTGTCAGCCCTGTTTGAACCATCCTCCATGTACAGAGTAGCCCAGCTCAAGGCCATGCCCCATCCCAGGGGGGCCATACGCAGTGTCTGGCTGATGGGAGCTATGAAGTCCCCAGCCCCCTTGGCCTCCTCAGGATCCCTTGCCAGGGTGTCCAGGTCTCAGAGCTCCCTGCAGCCAATCTTATTTCCTGGGCTTCACTCACAGGTGCTTATCCAATGATCACTCTGGGAGAGGCAAAATAACAGCCCCCACCCCAACCAAGATGTCCCCACCCTAATCCTCAGAACCTTTGAATATGGTGCCCCCACAATAAAGGGAACCTGCAGATGGGATTAAATTAAGGAGCCTGAGAGAAAAGAACATCCTGTATTACCTGAAAGGGCCTAGTGTGATCACCAGAATCCTTTTTAGTGAAAGAAGCAGGGGGAGAAGTCAGAGTCAATGTTGGGGGAGGCAGTGGCTAGAAGGATCAGAGGTCATGAGCCAAGGCATATGGGCAGCCTGTTGGGGGCAGAAAAGGCAAGGAAGGGTTTTCCCCAGGGCCCCCAGGAGGAACCCGCCCCGCCAGCACCTTGACTTGAGCCCTAAGGCCCAGGTCCACTTCAGACTTCCTGCCTCCAGAACTGCCATTTGGGTTGTTTTACACCACAAGCTGGGGGTGCTTATTATAGTAGCAATAGGAAACTAATCCACACTCATTTCCTGCAGACTAATGTCTAGAGTTTGCTCCCTGGGAGCCCTGACAACACAATTTTTAAATATTTTCCAATAGGAAGTAGATCAACCCAGTACATCCATAAAATTGAATACTCTGGAGGTCTTATCAGAAATGATGGAATGATGATAAAAGAAATAACTAAAAACACAGAAGCCACTGGATGTTATGCTATATGTTGGCAAATTGAACTCCAATTTAAAAAAAAATATGTAATAAAAAAATAAAATAAATAAAATAAAATAAAAACACAGAAGCCTTACCAGGGGCCAGCGGTATTCTAAGTACTTTCTGTATTTCCTTTCACTTGATCTTCGAAACAACCTTTTTATGACCTCTATTTTCCAGATAGGGAAACTGAGATATACAGATATTGAATGATTGGCTCAAGGTCACACAGTTGCTAAGTGGAAGGGCCTGGTGATCTACAGCATTTTATTGAGTGAAAAAAGCATGATGCAAGATGATGCACATTACAGTTGCACTCATATAAGGGTGATGTATATGTAAGTGTGTATACACTTACACAAATAGGAAAGATGCCTGGGAAGATGACACAAATTATCACTTTTTACTTTAGACACTTCCAAATTGTTGTTTCTCAATAAACACGCACTAATTCTGAAACTTAAATCAATAAAAAATATTCTATATTAGGAGTTGGACACTTAAAACCATGAATGCTCCTAAAAACTTCCCCAAATCACTTCTGTGCAGGTATCTGGCCAAGAGAAGAAAAATCCTCTGTCCTCTTCTATAACAATGTAATAAATACAACCCCACAAAGTCCCCCTCCTGACAGAGCTGTGACACTCTCCTGTGACCGGGTGTTCCATCTGACCTTCTTCCACATCCCCACATGCAGTCAGGCTGCTAATACTGATGTGATGCAGCCAACAGGGTAAAGTGGGAAACTACTCAGGATTTAACACTAGGTGAGAAGGGCAAGACACAACATGGTAAATTTCCTTGGATTATGATTCTGTACAAGAGTGTGATTCACAACAACTGCAATGAACAGACATTGCCTTCTCGATATGGAGAACTCAGACATACAAAACCCAAACTCATAAGTGGGCAAAGAACATAACTGGACATTGACATAAAGACATGCAAAATGTCTACCATAATTAATGATAAAAGAACTGCAGTGTATAGTGGTAGATTGAATTTGGCTCATCGAATTTGCAAGCATTTTATAAAGGAAAGAATACCCAAAGGTGCAAACATGCAAAGAGCCAAAGACCTGGGGATTGTGGGCATGTAAGTGTGTGCACCTTTCAGGAAAGCAATTTGGCTAAAAGTGTCATGATCTTGTAAAACGTTAAAACCTTGACCCTGTACTTCCAGTTCTGGAAATCTAAGGAAACAATTAGAGATGCAAACAAATGTTTATATACGATGATGTTCACCATAACACTATTTACAATAAAGCAAACAGCACCTAAGTGCCCAATAAAAAGAAAATAACTAAGCAAGTTAACCATTGCATTGTACATTACAAGTCATTAAGAAGTTATTAATGAAAAGTAATGATTATTCATAAAATGTTAAGTGAAAACAGATTCCAAATAACTACTTTCGTCTAACTATATAAGGAGAAAATCATCTAAATAGAGAACGGAAAGCAATAATCCTTAACATGAATGTAAGTGGTAACTGGGGGTAGGGCCAGAAGAGAAACATTTTTTTTCCTTCTCTTGATTTTCTGACTTTCTTATATTGTGGCAAATATACTTTTATAATGAGAAATCAGAATATCTTACAAATTGAAAACACCCCTGAGCTCTCCTTGAAGCATTTCCTTCATCCGAGGCTGCCTCTTCAGAGAGCCTCCAAAACTGCTCCTCTCCCAGACTGAGCGCTCCTGCCCTGGTTCATCCTGTTCTCTTATTCTTTGCTTCATGTACCTTCAGTTCAAGTCACCTCAACACGATGCACATTGTAGTGTCCACACTGTGCAGGGATGCCCAGTATGAGCCCAAACAGAAGTGAGCTGGGGTGGGATAGAGATAGATAGACTCCCTCCCCATAGAGCCCAGGGTTTAACAGAAGAGCCAGACAGAGAACCAGTGTCCCATAATCCAAGAACAATGGAGAAGGTGCCCCCTCAAAAGGCCAGAGTAACCTGATATGGATATTTAAGGTATGAGCAATTCCGATTGGGGAAATTGAAGAATGTGCTAGTTGATCTTGGGCAGCAGGGTAGAAGAAAGGGCATTCCTGGCAGGGGGATACAGCCTGAGCACAGGCCCAGCAGTGGAGCAGGTTTCAGGGGATGGCATCCAGGATAACAAGTACCCCAGATGCGTTTAGGTAGAGAAAGAGAAATGAGCCTAGATCAGCAAGAGCCTTGCATGTTAAGCTAAGGAAATCAGGCTTTCTTCTGTGAACCCAGGGATACCACCAAAGGGCTTGAAAAGAAGAGGACGGATTCCTTAAGGAGGATCCTGTTTTTCCATTGTTTATGTGGCAGTGTGTAGCTCACAGCTGGGCTCACAGCAAATGCAGATAAAGGGATTTTTTAACTCTTACATAATGAGACCCAACAAAGAACCAGGGATTCCAGAACTGTACCCCCATTCTGAGGCTTTAACTGACCTTTGTCCTGCACCAGCACCTCCAACTCCTCCCGAACACCATCGTACCAGCTTGTGATGTCCACATGGAGGGAATAGTCGCAGCAGGATTTGGTGTCAGCTGCTTCATGCCATTTCTCGAAAGAGGTCAGCAGGCTAGACCCAGGTTCAGGGACAACATGGTCAACTATGAAAGAAAAATATAAAAAAAAGAAAAATATGTATCAATATTGTAAAACGGGACTCAAGCTGTTCCAATGGTAGCCTCAAGTAGCTTCTTCATCCCATCATCACCATCACCATCATCATCATCACCACCTTAAATATCATGATCACTATAATCATCACTATCATCATCATCACCATCATTATCATCAGCATCACCACCACCTTAATCACCACTATCACCCCATCATGACACCATCACCATCATCATCAACACCATCACCACCACCATTACAATCATCAGCATCACCACCATCATCATCATCACCATCGCCACCCTCTTCATCATCACTCTTATCATCATCATTGTCAATACTACCATCACTGTGACTATCGTTACCATAACCATCAACAGTGACATCATCATCACCATTGTCATTGTCATCTTCAGCAGCAGCAGCATCACCATTATTTGCTGAATGCTAACTATGCTTCAGACACTGCCACAAGGCTTTCTATAAATTATCTCATTAAATCCTCCCAACCATCCTGTGAAGTGACTATTAATATCTCCCTTTGCAGAAGAAGAAACTGAGGCTCAAAGAGGGTAAGGAACTTGTCTAAAGTCACCACAACTAGGTAAGTCCTGGGAGGAAGCTCCAAAGAGTCCCATCAGCTGCACTGAACTCTTTCCCACTACTCCATACTGATGTAGCTAAAAAGGTGAACAAGACCTTATAGGCTAAAAGAATGTTAACTTCATCACCCCTTTTTAAAAATAAGATCTTAAAAAATATAAACCAAACCAAAGGGGAGACACCTGACTTTTAAACCTCACTTGACTTTGCATATCCCTCCAGCTACAGCCCTGTTTCCCTATCAAGAGTAGTCCTTATTCTCCACCCACTCACCCCTCCACCCATCTAAAGCATCGGCCTCTGCTAATTCAATCTCCATGTCTCCAGTCCTGACTCCGCGGGACCTCTCAGGGCACAGTGAATCAATCCCTCTTCTTGGCTTCCGTGACAACATGGATTTCTGGCTTTTATTCTACTACTGTGGCCATTTTTCCTGTCTCTTTTTTTTTTTAATTTTTTTAAATTTTTATTTATTATTATTTATGATAGTCACAGAGAGAGAAGAGAGAGAGAGGCAGAGACATAGGCAGAGGGAGAAGCAGGCTCCATGCACCGGGATCCCGACATGGAATTCGATCCGGGTCTCCAGGATCGCGCCCTGGGCCAAAGGCAGGCGCCAAACCGCTGCGCCACCCAGGGATCCCTTCCTGTCTCTTTATAGACTCTTCTGCCTCTACTTGGCCATTAAATGGTCAGATTCCTTACGGATTGGTCCTGGAATATCCTTCAATAGAGCTGCTCATTAAAATGTACCACTCCCTCTTAGCTGCAGAACTCTGAAACCAGCTGTTTCCCTGACCTCTCCATCAGGCTGACTCAAAAGCTCTTCGAGAATAAAATGTCCCAAACCTCATGCAACATTGCCCTCCCTTGCAAATCTGATCGCCGCCATTTCCTCAGCTGTGAAGATACCACCTTAGTTCCACAGCTGGGATCCAAAGGGTCATTCCTGACACTTCCTTTCTCTCAGGTATTCCCATGTCTGACCCATCACCAAGTACTTAGATTTCCATCCCACATTTCCCTGGAGCTGTCCGCCTCTGTCCACTTCCATGGCCACACTCCTAGGCCTAGTCACCCTCTTGTGTCAGCTCAGCTACTGCGATCCCTCGCCTCAGGTCCAGCCACATCCAACCTAGGCCACTCTATTCTGGTCTCTTTAAAACTCAAAGCAGATCACATCATTCCTTGCTTAAAATCCTTCAATGTCTGCCTATCATCCATTTAGAAAAGTCCAAACTTCCTGCCTCAGTCACTAAGTACCACTGGTACCATCCTCACCTTCCTGTCTAATCTCACATGATCTCATCCATAAGTCTCTACACTCATGCCTCATGGGCCTTTATCGTCTCTTAAATGCAAGCAGTGTTCTCCTATCACAGGGTGCTCCCTCTCCCTGGAGCCGCTCTCCTCCACCCTCTTCACTCAGCTAATTCACACTCATCTTTTAGATCCCTGCATGAATGCTGCTTCTCCAGGGACACCTTCCCTGAGCACTTTGTCCCTCAGTTCAAAGCTCTGTGCACAGCTTTCTGTTGTAGCCTTAGTCACAGATTATAGACACGTGTGTACAATCGTGTAGGATTCACAACTCCCCACAAGACTGTAACCATTGGAGGATCAGCACCATGTCTGCTTTGTTTATTCCCTCTCACAACACTCAGCATAGTGTCTGGCACAGAGCAACCCACCCTCAGTAAACACCTGTTGAATGAAAACATGGGGTGGGGACTCAGAACCTCCCTGCCCCTCACTATGGTCCTCCTGGTGCTTTCATTGGTTTTTGGTGTTCAATGAAACACATTGTGAAAGCCACTCTTTTCCAGATGGGGTGGGTGGATGAGGGTGGATGAGGCCCAAGGATGGGTGGGGGGCCTCCCCTAAGAGTCTCAAAGCTGATGATGGGAAAAAAAACAAACAAATAAGGATCCTAGAGGTCCTGACTCCTCATCTAGGGCTCTGTCCTATACTCACTCCACACAAGTCACTGGAGCCTGCAACTTCCATCTCTATCTCTCAGAACCATCCAAGCTCCTATATCCAAGTACTTGCCACATGCCATGTACTACACTCAGGAACCTCATGTACGTATGTCTTTCAGCAAGACCATGGTTGGGGGAGGCTCATATAATAAAGCCCATCCTACAGATGAGGAAGCTGAGGTACAGAGAGGCTAAATACTGCCCATAATCATGCAGTGCTGAGTGGCAACAATCAGGATTAAACCTAGACAGCTTGGGCAGCCCGGGTGGCTCAGCGGTTTAGTGCCACCTTCAGCCCTGGGCATGATCCTGGAGACCCGGGATCGAGTCCCCACGTTGCGCTCCCTGCATGGAGCCTGCTTCTCCCTCTGCCTGTGTCTCTGCCTCTCTCTCTCTCATGAATAAATAAATAAATAAAATCTTTAAAAATAAATAAATAAAAACCTGGACAGCTAAGATCCAAGTCCAAAACCATCCAGGTCCAACATCTGGGCTTCTCTCACTTTCCCAATGAGCAGATACAAAGGCTGCTTTGTGGAGAAGGGATGAGGACCATGCTTGTCTCATGAGCTGGGCCATCCCCTCCTGGTTCAGGAGGACGAGGCAGCTCTGACACATGAGTTCCACCCACACTAGCCAGCTCCAGCCCAGTGTACTTCCAAAGGGGAGGGAGAGAGATGGGCTGGGTTGTAGCCAGCTCAGGGATGAGCCACTTGGACCCAAAGAGCCTAGCAGTTGAAAGAATACTGAAAATCAACTGTTGTTTATTTAAATAAAATTATTTATTAAAATGGAATCCAAGAGGGGCACCTGGGTGGCTAAGTAGGTTAAGCATCTGACTTCAGCTCAGGTCATGATCTTGGGGTCCTGGGACAGAGCCCCGTGTCAGGCTCTGCCCTCAGCAGGGAGTCTGCTTCTCCATCTCCCTCTCTTTCTGTCCCTATCTCTGCTCATGCTCTCTCTCTCTCTGTCAAATAAATAAATACAATCTTTAAGAAAATTAAAGCCACCTGGGTGGCTCAGTGGTTGAGCATCTGCCTTTGTCTCAGGGCATGATCCCGGGGTCCTGGGATCAAGTCCTGCCTCAGGCTCATCATAGGGAGCCTGCTTCTCCCTCTGCCTATGTCTCTGCCTCTCTTTGTGTGTCTCTCATTAATAAGTAAATAAAATCTAAAAAATAAAATAAAATTCAAAACTTAAAATAAAAATGGAATCCAAGAAAGACAAACTACTTCAAAAAATACAGGAGACTACAAAATGCTGTAGAAGAATCCAGCATCCCAAGAAGCCCCTGTGGTAATGGCTTGTACGTTTGTATACAATGCTTCCTCCCCTCTCCATGTTCACCACGGTTCATGGTGGGCAGAGTGCAATCCCAGGGACTTTGGCCTTGGCCATGCACTTGCTTTGGCCAACAGAACTTCAGCGTGTAAGTGAAGACAAAAGGTGGCAAGAGGGGTGGCAAGTTTCTACTAGACCCTTCTTGTACTTCTGCCATCTGCCAGGAGAAGGGCATGGTTGAGCTGATCGTTGGCTCCAGGGTGGGAAATCCATGGTGCCTGTCCAAACCCAGCCCACATCCTGAAGCAGAGTCACTCCAGTCCTGCTCCTAGTCCCTCAGACATTTGACCAAGAAAAACAAGTGATGCTTGAAGTTTGGGGATTGTTCATTATGCAGCATTATCAAGCATTGCAGCATCAAAGCCAACTAGTACAACCACTTCCCCACTGCATAGCCTTCAGCAACTTGTCTCAGCCTCTACTTCCCTATCTTTCACCGAAACACCTATAGCACTGGTTTCAGAACTTTAGCCATGTGCACACCAGGTGCAAGAACTTTTTTATTTATCTCCCTACAACCCATATCATTCTTTCCTTAATACTTTTCTTTAAATGAGCTCATAGTTTCTAAAAATGCAAATGTGAATTTCAATCTCACCCTAAGCAATAATACCCATGATATGCTAGTTATTTAACTTCAAATGCATTAAAATAATTCAAACTTTCAAATGTCTGTATAAAATTCTCTGTGTACCACCAGTGGCACAGCCTCTATGGGAGGTTGTGGTAAGAATTACATTAATTGGTCCTCTAAGCAAAGTGCCTGGTGTAGCTTGGGCATTATGCTGCTGCTGCTGCTGCTGCCAGCAATGATGAGCCAAAGTCACTGTCCATGTGCGTAAGGCAGGGGTGCAACTCACTGATCATTGTGGTCCCGCCTGCCAGTGCTGCCCTGGTGCCTTGGAAGAAGTCATCAGCAGCAGTCATCCCCTGGGAGGGCTTCTGCAGGTACGTGTTGACATCGATACCTCCGGGAATCACCATCCGCCCATTGGCCTCAATGGTCTTCACTCCACCAGGAACTATTAAGTTCTCTCCTATTTGTCTGGAAACAAACAACAGAAATGGCCTTTGGGTCTTAAAAGACAAACAAGATGGCAGTCAACTGTGTGGCTTCAGTTCCATTAGGTAAACATTTCTGAGCCAGATCCTACGTAGGACACTGGGTAGACAGAGAATGCTCAGGGAGGGCTCCTGGCCTTGTGGGGCTCACGGTAAATAAGGAGGAGAGGCATGCGGGCAGATGATCACAGTGCAGTAAAGCTGAGGGGTGGGGGAGTATATGGGGCTGCTTCACCAGCCCAGGAATCTGGGAAGACTTCCAGGGGGAGGTGGTGACAAAGGGTTCTCAGAATAGCCTGTCATTCCAGAGTAACTCGCACACTTTTGTCAACCACTTGAGGACAGACAGTGACTATAGGAGACAGAGTCTAAAGTCCCCTTAGCTCTGCAAACTGTGAGAGGTAGTGCTATGGGCTGAAGTGCAACCCTCCCAAACGCTCTATGTTGAAGCCCTAACCCCAAGGACTGTATTTGAGGATGGGGCCTTTACAGAGACAATTAAGGTAAAATAAGGGTGTTAGGGTGGGCCCCAATCCAATAGGATTGGTGTCTTCATAAGAAGAGAAGACAAGAACACAGACCCGCAAGGAGAGTTGATCATGTGAGGACATGGGGAGAAGACAGCCGTCTACACACCAAGAAGAGAGGCCTCGAAGAAACCAACCCTGCTGACATCAGACTTTCAGCCTCCAGACCCATGAGAGAATCAATGTCTTTTGCTTAGACTGCCCGGTGTGGGGTGCTCTGTCACGCCAGCCACTCAGGCTAACATAGACAGGCAACCAGGATTCTCCTTTTAGGTCTCCTGAGCACTGACCTCAGGAAAGCTGCCTAACTTCTCAGTACCCGCGAGAAAAAGCCACTAACATCGTAACACCTCCCTAGAGAGAATCATGCTGGAGATAGCAGACTTTTTCTGAACATGCTGACCATCACGTCTTGCCCTGCGTGGCGGCGGCTGTGTTTCATCTGTTGGAACCAGAATCAGGAGACATACGGGGGGTGGAGGGGAGGCTCAGCCAGAACCAGGGCAGATACATCAGCCTCCAAGGTCGGTTCCTGATGAAGACCACTAGATCTGAATATGAGCAATTTTTATTTTAAAAAAATATATAGTTGTTCTGAACTCATCGTCTTAGGCAACAATATTCTAAGTCACATAAAAACACCAGTAATGAAGATACAAGACAGTGTCGCTTTGGGAACGTAACTTGAAGTCCCAAACAGAACCCACACTCAAGTGGCAGAAGCAGATGCTCCTGGCTCCTCTGGCCCGCTGGGCAGGACTGGTCTAGGCAAGAGGGGTTGGGGAATAGAGGGATCCCCATGGGGCTCTTCCACAGAATCAGGGCATTGCACCCTGTCCTGAAACCGGGAATACGTCTAGCAAAAGCACAGTGCCAGGAACCACTACCGTGACCCCTCCCACAACCAAGGCGCTGCTGCCTCTGAGGCCAATGTCCTTCCCTCCATCATTTGCATCTCAATTTGCAGACTCCTGCCTTGCCCCATCCTCCCACTGTCCAGCTCCAAACACACGGCAACATGTCAGGAGCTGAAGGGCGGGGGTCCAGGAGGAGATGCCCCACACCCTACAGCAGAAGATCACCCCTGAGCACTGGCTCTTCTAAGCACTTCTCAGATCATCTCATTTAATGCTTCAACTGGCTTTTAAAGACGACAGGCTAATGTTCAAACATTTGATGCCGGCAAAGCCCTGGGCATGACCCAGAGTGGGCACGAGCTGTACACACCAGCACAGCCCTACTTGTGGGTACCTGGGGTCTGACTGGGTGTGTGACTCAGTCACCATGCTGCGGTGCCAACAAGTACTACTGTTCTGAGTCTATCTGAAAGGCCTGACAGTCACCTCTCTTTATAGAAGTATTCACAGTCTGCAAAAGAGAAAACAGAATTCAAAGAGGTACGGTGACTTGTCCAAGGCCACACAGAAAATCAGTGGTGGTCTGGACTCAAGCCAGGTCCCCCCAGGCCTAATATAGGCTCGGCCCACCAGCCTGAACTGTCTTCCTGCTTCCCTTACATAGAAGGAGCAGATTCTTCCCAAACTTGGATTAAACCGGATGGAACCCCCAGAGCATCAGGAAGAAGAACCCAAATGGTTCTCAATGGGAGCGTGTGTGGAAAAGGAGCGAGGGAACAGGAGGCTCTGTGAGTTGGCCAGGCACCTCCCTTCCCGCACCCCCAACACCACCCTCGCCCCACTCACATGCGCTTGGCGGCCAACGTCTGAGTCACCAGTGCTTGCAAATCGGACAAAATCCTCAATGAATCATAACACAGCTGAAGAGCTTCTAGGAAAACTTGGCAAAATGGCCACAAGAGAAAGAAATTCTTGGGGTTCAAAGTGAAGGAACACAACTGGGCCTCCCCATGCTAGGAGGTGCTGCCTGGGGTCAGTGCAGGTCGTCCCCCTCTGGGTCCCAGTCCTCCCACACCTACTTCCCTGCCAGCCAGGGACTCATGCTCCAAAGGACCATCTGGAGACTCGCTCTGCTTAGTGAGGTGACGTGGAGAAACAAGAGAGTCCAATAAAAAGGGGTTTCTGACTAAGAGGAGCTGACAAATTGTGAATCTGTAGACACCGCATATTTCCTGGACATGGCCCGCCGCCGTTCCATGACTCTAGGTGTTCACTCATACAGCAAGCACTTAATAAGTGCAGCTTGACCCATGAGCTCTTGTTCCATGTATACACATCCTGAACTGCAAGGCTCTTGGGGAACTAACCTCAGTCTCCTGCGACTGGTGGATAGGTAGTCCCGCAAAAGTGTCAGCATCCTTTACCCCTCCTGCCCCAGAATCCTGAGGCCCAAAAACCAGAGTTCATCCCGGAATGGTTATCTACTTATCCAAGCAGGGGACTGACCTAGAAACCTCACTCCCCACCACCATCACCTCTGCCTTTCTCCCTCTGGTTCCAGGCTGTACCGTGGCTAAGACCAAGGTCCTGCCACCTGACAGGTCGGGGTTCCTCTGCTACACTTGTGGTCAATACTCCTGGTACGTCTCTGTATCCGGCACTGTGCCAGGCCCCGGGCAGGGAGGCCCTAAGGCAACGTCCCTAGTCAGGGGCAAGAGCAGCATGAGGAGTGTGGGGACTGGCACACAGGCCAGCCAGCAGAAGAAAACTGCCAGCACGGGGGTCAGGGAAGGCTTCCTGAAGGAGGAGCCACACGAGCTGGACCCACAGGGCAAAGAGTGGTTGGGGAAACAGGGGTCAGAATGAGAATGAGCAGAGGGGCAAGGCATTCCAGGCAGAGGATTTATGGATGCAAGGTTCTGGGTGAGAGCTGCTGGGCTAGCTCCGTGGGTACCATGTTTTCAGTGTGGCTGGGAAGAAGTGAGAGGAAGGAATCCACCGGAGGAAGTGAGGCCCGGGCTGCACTTAAAATGGTCGGAGTCTGGGACTGGAGGTGGGGCAGGCAGAGGGAGACAGGGAAGGGCTCCGCACTCCCTGAGCTCTCTGATGGGCACTTGGCAGGCATGGTCTCTCAGTGCTCACAGCCATCTATGGCCCTTCTCTCCCTTCCTCTTCCCTCCCCTCCTCCTCCCCCTCCTCTTCCTCCTCATCAAAGCCTACATGGGCACCAGACGGTCCTGCTAATACACCCCATTCCTGTTTGACCTTCACCTTGCTCACATTCCCCTCTGCCTCTGGGCTGGAGACTGACACAGTCTCTGGCTCCTACTCTCCCAGACTCCAGAGGAAGATGCTGAGCAGCCAGCGAATCCAGGGCACTAGTTATGTGAAAGAGAGTTGAACCTCTCCATCACTAGCTGGTAAAATGTGGAGGCCACATCAAAGCCACTATGGACTGAGCTGTGCTTCCCCAAACTTCTATGTTGAAGCCCTGACCCCCAGCATCTCAGAATGCAACTGTATTTGGAGATTGGGTTTTTAAAGAAGTGACTAAGTTAAAATAAGGCCATTAGGATGGGGCCCCTGATCCAACAGGACTGGTGTCCTGTGCACATGCGTGCAGAGGGACAACCACGTGAGCACACAGCAAGAGGACACCCTCCGTAAGCCAAGGAGAGAGATCTTAGAAGCAATCATCTCTGCCAGCACCTTGATCCAGGACTTGCAGCCTCCAGCCTGGGAGAAGTAAATTTCTATGGTTTCAGTTGCCCAGTCTGGGCTTTTTTAATGCAGTGACCGAGCGGATGAGGACTCGGGATGTTACAGCCAGAGAAGAAGCCAATAGGGACAAAGTGAGTGTCTTTTACTTAAGTGCCATGGCTCTGTCCTAACATTCTTCCTTTCTCTCCTGGCTCCCAACACCTAATCCAAAAATTGTGGGCAGGTAGAAGAAAGAGCTGTGAATTCAGTTCTACATACTAGGTGGACATCTACGCCTGTCCCTAGCTGACAACATGCAGCAGCTGTTTTATCTCCCTGGCCCTCCACTTCCTGCAACAGAGTAGGGGCCGGCCGTGCACATGTCACTGCCTCCTGTGCATCTGATGGCCTGCATGAGGCTGGCAGGGCAGGGGCACTCCAGAACCACTTCCCCCTCCCCACCTGTAGTTTGGACCTCCCTGAATCTCTCCATCCCTGATGTTATTTTTAAAGATTTTATTTCTTGAGAGAGAGAGAGAGAGAGACCAGGAGAGCACAAGCATTGGAGAGGGAGAAGCAGGCTGCCCATCCAGGAGGGAGCCTGATGCGGAGCTCAATAGGACCCTGGGATCGTGACCTGAGCCAACGGTGGGCGTTGAACTGACTGAGCCACCCAGGCGCCCCTCCATCCCTGATATTCATAGCACAGTCATCCTGGGACAGAACTTTAAGGGTCTGGCAGCCTAGGAAGACTGGCTTCTTTTTTTGTTTTCAAGTTTTATTTATTATTTGAGAGAGACGGAGAGAGCGAGCAGATGGAGACTCCTTGATGAGCAGGGAGCCCAATGTGGGGCTGGATTCCAGTTCCCCGAGGTGGTGACCTGAGCCAAAATGAAGAGTTGGACACTCAACCGACTGAGCCACCCAGGTGCCACGAGACTAGCTTCTTAATAGGTGTGTTCTGGGGAAGCCTGGCAGGTTCAAGTCAGTGGAGCATGTGACTCTTGATCTCAAGGTTGTAAGTCTAAGCCCCATATTGGGTGTAGAGATTACTTTAAAATTAAAATCTTTAAAAAGAAGAAAAAAAGGTGCGTTTTGGTCAACCCACTTTATAAGTCCATCTTCCAGGTAGACGTCAGCATAGAAGGACTGGTCATCATTGATGATTCGTCCGCCTTTGATGAGGAGTCGGTCACTCTGAAAAGCCAAGCAAAGTATTTAAGTGTCACTGGGGAAAAGCCAAAAATGTTTTTAAACTTTTATTTTTTTTAATTTTTTTTTTATTTATGACAGGCACACAGTGAGAGAGAGAGAGGTAGAGACACAGGCAGAGGGAGAAGCAGGCTCCATGCACCAGGAGCCCGATGTGGGATTCGATCCCGGGTCCCCAGGATCGCGCCCCGGGCCAAAGGCAGGCGCCAAACCGCTGCGCCACCCAGGGATCCCTAAACTTTTAATATAAAAATATCCAAATATATTCAAAAGTAAAGAAATGGCATAAAAAAGCCCACTCAGGTCCATCACCCAGACTCAAAAATCTTCAATACCCAGCCATTCACATTGCACCCGTCCTACTCCCCTCACCAACACTTCTGTTTTGTTTTTGCTGAGGTATTTTAAAATAAATCCCAAACACTGTTCCCCATACAGATCACTTCAGTATGTATCTCCAACCATTAAGGGGTTTTTAAATAAATGTAACCACAACTCATCATCCCAATGGACCCAATTAACAGTAAATCCTTCATACGAGTTAATAATCAGACCATGTTCAATTTTGTTTGGTTTTACAGTGGGCGGGTCGATGGGGAATCCATCCTTGCTCTCCACTCCGCAACTGGCTCTCTGCAATTTGCTGGGATCTCTACCAGCCTTCCTCCCTCTCTGATCCCATTCATTTGTTGAAGAAACTAGGCCATTCATAGAACAGGGGTTTATTAAGGAATTATTATTTGTAACAAACCTTAATTTAGAGACATTTTAAAAGTTAGCAGAAAGACTATAGGGTAAACGCAACTCCCCCAGAACAACCTCCAGGCAAAATGCTGAGGTTTCTCTCCACCTTTTTCTGCTTTCCTTGATTCCCTGTGGTTATGATCACTGTGCACATATCCATCCACTCCTCTGTGCCCCCATCACATGCTGCCTCACTGCCTCGGCTCCCAGCCCAAGGCCAGGCCATGATGAGCCAGGAGGAACCAGGGACAGAGTGGAATGTGCTCTCCTGGAGCTGATGGAGGAAGTGGCAGAGGCTTCCCAAGCCATAGGCTTACAGGGTTACCAGAGGAGAAGGGGAGGGTGCCCGTCATGGGAGCAAAGTAAAGGCCTGCTGCCCTTACTGGGGGCCAGGCAAAGCCAGCTCACACCTAGAAAATAAGTCGAGATGAGTTGTTCCAAACAAGTGGCAGGGAAGAAGGCCAGGGAAGGTGAACATTCAGTGTCTTCTGGACAGAGAGGACTGGTAGCCAGGGCCCAGAGGCAGCAAAAAAACCCAGCAAATTCTAGGAGCCAAAAAGAACACAACTTTTTTGCCTTGTACCATAAGGGTGCCCCCAAGTTATGACATGTTTGTTCTCCATGAGCATCAGTAAGTGGCTATAAAATATTCCATCTTACAGATACACAATAAACTGTTTAATTATCCTCCTACTGTTGGACACCAAGTTACTTTCAATTTTTCACAATGGTACTTATTGCTGCAATGAAGGTCTCAGCACACAAGGCTTTTCCCTCGGCTTGAATTGTTAGGCTAATTCTCAGAAGCCTAATAACTGGGTCAAACTGTATGAACCTCGTTTATGGCCCTTGATAAATCTGACCAGATAGCTTCCCAAAAGTATTGCCCCAATTGCCATATATAAATCACCAAGCATCCTTGGTTATCATGAATATTTATTAATTTGCATTTCTTGGAGGCTGAAAATTGTTTTTCCCTGTGTTTATTTATACTTGTACTATCTCCTAGCTGGAGATGCAGTGATGAATAAAACACAGCCTCTTCCTTAAGCCCCAGCTGTTGGGTAGGGAAAGAGTCAGTAAACAGACAATACAATTCAGGGTAGCCACTTCCAAGGGAGTGTCTTCCATGGGTTTCCCTGAAAGTAGAACCTGAGACAGGGACTGAAGGCAGATAGTGTATATGGGAATCAACTGCATAAACCAGAGTGAAGAAGGAGGGAGAGGCAGGCAGCCAGGCAGGCAGGCATGCAAATCCCATACAGAGTGCTCACTAAGGTTAACTGAGGCTTGATCCCACCAGGATCCTCTGAGGAAATGCACCCCAGAGCCCCCACAATGGTCCATGGCATCAGCCATGAGAGGAAGGCAGAGGATACTGTACAAGCCTAGAAAAAAAGCGTCAACCCAAACTAAAGAATCAGGAAAGCTTGCTGAGCAGAAACAGGGCATGCAGCCTGCTCAGGACCCTCTGTTGGCATCATGCATCAGCACCGTATTTCCTTCAGAGTAAGAGTCAAGGTCAGTGAGACCCTATGTTATTTGGAATCCCACTACCAAGGAAAAGTTCACTTTCTCATTTGCTTCAGGTCTCTATTCAGCATCACTTAACTCAGATCCCCTCCCACCCCCACTGGCTGCCCTGTCTAGAATACTGTACGCCTCTGTCCTACCAGCAAACCCCACACCTCTACCCACTTTGTTTCACAGTACTGACTACAGTACATCCCACACACTATATATTCAGGTTTGTCTAAAAGGTGACTTGCCCACTGACATCAGAGTTATGGTACTCCCCCACTGACTGCGTCAGACATGACTCACGGAGGACACAGCATACACATCGATGTGGATAATGGTGCCAACTGCAATTATGACCTGCAACTGTCCTTACAAGACCATAAGCTTCATGGGGGTAAAGATTTCATCTATTTTCTTCAGTGCTATATCTCCAATACTTGGACACAGCCTGGCTGGCTGGACGGATGGACAAATGATGGATGGATGGATGGATGGATGGACGGACGGACAGAGGGATGGATGGATGCATACATGAATGCATGGAAGAATGAACAGACAGGTGGATCCCTGAACTGATTCTTGACGGATGAATAGCTTAAGATGCAGAGCAAAGTTAGCACAGCCATGAGACAAGAAACTATAAGCCATGAATCAAGGAAGACAAGTATGGGGGATCCCTGGGTGGCTCAGGGGTTTAGCACCTGCCTTTGGCCCAGGGTGCGATCCTGGAGTCCCGGGATCGAGTCCCACATCGGGCTCCCAGCATGGAGCCTGCTTCTCCCTCCTCTTGTGTCTCTGCCTCTCTCTCTCTCTCTCTCTCTCTCTCTCTCTCTCTCTCTCTGTCTATCATAAATAAATAAATAAATCTTTAAAAAAAAAAAAGGAAGACAAGTATGAACCAGCACATTCTGCTCCCCAGCAGAAGGTCTCTTGCTTCAAGCTTAACCACTCCCAGGCTCTACAACCTGCCTCTTAGCCCTCACATAGAAGCCCTGCACAATTTGCCATTCCCAGGGAGGATACTCCAGGACCAAGGGAAAGAAGAGGTGCGGGCTCTACATATCCAAAGCAGAGACAAGCTGGTGCACAGGTTTTCCTGGGCACCAAGAAGCAAGAAAATGTGAGTCATCAGCAGCTGTTGGTGCACAGCTTCCAGAACATGGCCTCCCTCAGGCAGCTGTCTGCCCTGTCACATTTAATAGAGGGTTTTTCAGGCTCAGCTTGAAAGGTGGTATTTAATGTACTGTGCACCAGAAGATCAGCCCCACCCTGCTCTTCCTAGAATCAGATGGTGCATCCTGTGTTCAAATCCACCTCCTCCCCAACTACCAGCAGACAGCGTGTGTAGCTACTGCAAGGGGTCCCTTCTGGTGTTCTCAGGGGCAAGTATATTTCTAAAACAGCATGTCAATAATAAGGCAAGGGCTGATGTGACTTTTTCCTTTTCTCCTTAAAATTAGCAGTGCCTTTGTCTTTTAACTGGCATTTTCAGAATCACGTTCTCTGGAACTCTAGCTCAGAGGTTTAAGTAGATACTACTCCCAAAGGGGATTCCCACGTGTAGGGAGTTTAGAAAATTCTGGATTAAGCAGAAAAGATTATCTATATAACAGGAATTCCCAGGCTCTTCACTTTATGGATATGTAATGTGAATATGCAAGAGGGGAACTGAATTTCCATCTTTTCCAAACATTGATTCTTTTTAGTATGGAAAATTTGACAAGGATACTTTGCCCAGACAACCCGTTTAGAATTGCGCTTTATGAGAGTTATGCCCTACAGACCTGTTGGCATGGAGTGGCTCTTGTGGAATGATAGGTCTGATCTGACCTCATACGGAAATGGGGTGGCCTCCTATGTTCACATAACTAACAGGGGTGTAGGGTAGACCCAAGGTTCCCTAACTTCCTGCCTAGCATTGGCTCCATCAAACATCCTTCTGTCACATCTTAAAACATTTCCACATTCTAGAGTCCATGAACACCCATGATCAGATGCAATTTAGAAAGAACCAGAGGTCTGTGACCCAAGGACCTAGCGTTCCAGGGCTCCCTTTCTTCATGCAGGAAATCTGTGTAAGATCTCACACCAAGAAGAGTGAATTTAATGTTCTATAATTTTTAAGAATTTAACAAAGTAAAAATCACACATTTAAAAGAAAATTAATGATACCCTCCTTCTCACAAGTAGCAGATATGAATAATGACAAGCTCTATATAACAACCACTGTTTAAACACTTGGAAGAAAATGTAATATCTAATCAAAAATTCAACAAAAGTCTAACAGCAGGTTATGCCAGAGACTGCCACTCATTCTGTGGTAATAGCGGTGATCTAAAGTGTATTATGCTCCGCATGGCTCATATCCTTGGATCAGTGATACGTAAGAACAGAATGTCCAGACTCAGATACAAGTTCCAATCTCTACCCGCTTATTCTCCATGTGATTTAACCTCTTCTAGATTTAGTTTCTCCATCTGCAAATGGGGACAAATGTTCCTGCCTCATAAGGCTGTTGGGGAGAAGTGCAAGGGGCATATATACATAAAGCGCTTAGCACAGGCCTGGCACATGTAAATACTCAGTGGAGTTATGTATTGTTCATTCTTTGCTATCTTCTATAGCAGGAACTGCACTCAATAAATATTTAAGGAAGGAATGTGTGTAGCTGAAAGAAATAGTGTATGCCTTTAAGGATTTCTCAGGCCAGTGGGGGAGACTGGGAAGGGCTGAGGCGGAGAGAAGAGCAGAGACTGGGGGAGGAGCACAGAGCACCCCTACACACACACCTTCCAGATCTTTCCAGGGGGAGAAATGCTTATCTGAGCTGGAAAAATGAGTAGGAATTAGCCACATGGCAAAAGAAAAAAGAAAAAAGACACTACAGAAAGAGGCAGCTGGTGCGCTTGGGGATCTGTATGTGGTTTTATATGGCTGAATTATGACCTCAGAGTGGGGATCTGGAGAGGTATGCAGGTGCCAGCTCGTGGGAACTCTAACACCATGTGTGGAAGGGAGTCCAGGCTTGTCACCATGATAATGAGAGGGCTTTCATCAAATAAGAATTCCAACATACAAAAGCTTCTGAGCCAAGACATCAAACACAATACCAGGCAGATGTATAAAACAGGAAACTGATAATATTTATATTTTTTTCAGAGCTGGTGTTTCTCAATAAGATCGAGAACCAGACAATTTTGCAAAATATAGCAAGGGCCTTAAAGCCGTTCATGACCTTTGATCTAAAAACTTATAGCAATCTGTCCTCAGGAAAAAAAAAAATCCCCAAACAAGGCTACAGAATATGCACAAAGGTGTGATCCAGTATTAATTACAATCATATAACTACACCACTAGTGAAGCATCATTCATCAACTAAAATATTTCTCAGAAATTTTTAAGGGCAGATGAAAGTTCTGGAAAATAAAACATTAGGTGAAAAAGCAAAATACCCAACTCTCTATATGGTAGTAATTTCGGGGGGTAGTACATCCTTCTGGTAGTAACTGACTCCTCCCAGCAGAGACTGTGGGGAGCCCCCATATCTCACTGCCCCTTGAACACCCCTTTGCCATAACACTGAGCACAGTCAAGATCATTGTTCACGTGTCCATCTCCTGCAGGGCTGGACATCCTTTTGTGGCCAGTAGTGCCTGGGGTAAGTCATCTCTAGGTCCCAAGGAACCAGTCAGGAATGTTCAGTAAATGTGTGCTGAAAGCTGCAGTAGAGGGAATGACATACAGGAGGCAAGGAGAAGGGGAGGAAAAAGAAAAGAATGCTTTAAAAAAGGGAGGAAGGGAGAAGGAGAAGATAGGAGTAGGAAATAAAGATGGAGAGAAATGGACAAGAGGAAAGAATGGAAGGGAGGAAGCAGAGGTGGGGAGAGAGACAGGGAACAGGAGAAAAGAGCAGATGGACACATCAGAAATCCCTTTTCCTACCTCTAAAAATTCTCTAAAAGCCTAAGCCTGCTGCCTGCAGAAGAGAAGCTGACTTAATGCAAAGCCAGCACAACATGGATGATGCTGAAAGCTCCTCAGGAGGGGCCCACCTAAACCTTGGTTCTGGGCAATAATTATGCCCCTACCAAAGGTCCTGTGAGTCAGAGGAGAAGCCCAGGGAAGGCTTGTCTGCAAACCCACTATCATCTTCCATCCAGCCCCAACTGGGAGAGAGCTGGTGTTGGTAGGACGCCTTCATCCTCTTCACAAACACTAAGTACTATGTTGAGTGCTGATTACAAAAATTAGCCCTTAAACCTTCAGACATCCTTATCCATATAGCAGCAGAGTAAACAACGGTCAGCCTCTGCTCAGAGGGGAGGTCTGGGTCACAGTGAAATTTTTGCATCATTGTCTATCCCTGAGTGAAGCATTAAGCCTCCCTGCATTCTGCATTCTCCCTCCTGGTGGGTGGGAATTATATCTGTCGTCTCCACCGCGAAGTCAGGAGGATGGAAAACCCATTAAGGACTAGGGGGATTTGGAAGAAAAGAGAGGTACAGTTCTAATCAAATCAACACTTACCCAAAAACCCTGACTATCTGGAAAACAGCAGAAAACCAAAGCTGTTATTACAGTGACAGGGAAAGACAGTGCCTATGTCATCAAGGAGGGGACATCTGAGCTGGGTTCTGTAATATGAGAAGTTCAAGAAGCCAAAGAAAGGGAAAGAAGCAGAGCATTCTAGCAAAATAAATAGTATACACATACATGGTGATTTCAAAGTTCCAGGTTTTAGGGATCCCTGGGTGGCGCAGTGGTTTAGCGCCTGCCTTTGGCCCAGGGCGCGATCCTGGAGACCGGGGATCGAATCCCACGTCGGGCTCCCAGTGCATGGAGCCTGCTTCTCCCTCTGCCTATGTCTCTGCCTCTTTCTCTCTCTCTCTCTCTCTCTCTCTCTCTCTCTCTCTCTCTCTCTCTGTGTGTGTGTGTGTGTGTGACTATCATAAATAAATAAAAATTAAAAGAAAATTAAAAAAACAAAGTTCCAGGTTTTAGGCATCAAATAAGGAATGGAGAGTGGAAGTGGTGTGCTGTCCGTGGTCCTGAAACATCACTGAGCATTAGGACAGCAAGGTTTCTCCAAACCCGGGGATGCTAAAGATCCCTCTCCCTCATCGAGCTTTGTAGTTTTACTGCACTTCTTTCCTGGCTCACTGTTATTCTGTAATCTTTACATTTCGTAATCTTTACATTCCTAGAGAACAAAAACAGAGGACCTATGTTTCACAATGTATGTAAATTGGTTACCTTAGTACTAAGGCTTAGTACCACCCTTTCTATACTTTAATTCCTCCACTCCAGGAAGCTGGAGGGTGGTCCCTCTCCTTTAATGCTTCACTAATGCACAATACTTCACTAATATTCTAAATCAGAGTAACTAAATGACCAGTCACTCCTTGGGAAAATGAAGAATACCTTCCTCCAAAGGGTTAGCATGGAAATGAGTCTCAAAAAGATCAGGGAATCCTCATTTTGATGTGCTTGACCATACATCGAACTGCACTCTCTTAAGACAAAAGAAACGTCAAGGTAAATTTTGAAAGTTACCAGTCCTTCAGACTCTACAAACCACTAATATTGAAGCTTATGTCTACAACTCAAACATTCAACAGGACAGGTAGGCATACCTCATTCATGCATGTACAATTTATAACATGGCACCTGAGCCTAGATGATCCTCAAAATCCACTGGGACTTCCTGCTAAAAATTCCAATCCATGTACTTTTGTCAAGATTTTCACTTAACCCCAATGTAGCTAGGGCCAAGAATTTATGTTACTAACAAACATTTCCAGATAATCTTGATGTAGACCCTATGTGGTGGGTTGTGCTATTTGTTTTACAATTCTTCCTGCTGCCCCACTCTTGCCATGCTCCAATGAAGGTGCAGTGCTCTCCTGCCCCACCAGCTGAGGGGACACCCACATGACTTGCTTTGACCAACAGAATTAGAGTGAATGTGAGCACACCAGTCTGAGCACAAGCTTTAAGAAGCAGGTGGGACTCAACTCGATCTTGACAGTCCACCCTCCACCATGAAAACCATATGACCCAAGATGGAGCCTCCTTCATTCTGAGTCTCAGAAAGAGGTGACATGAGGAGAACACATGAAGAAGCCTGAAGACAAATCTAGCTGAGCTCTGCTAAGCCTCTGCCACCCACAGACCTATAAGCAATAAATATGTGGGGCTATAAGCCAGAATTACAAGGTTGTTTGTGATGTGGCATTAGTGTATCAAAGTGAACTGATAGCACCATCAAGATTCTGTGTTGAGAGCCATCTGAGGGATTTCCTAGCTCAAATACTTCAGAATTCCATGACTCAGTTCCTACCTTTAATAACCAGAATCCCCTTCCTCCCAGGCTCCCCCTGTAGATTTCCCATTCGACCTCCCTGCAGCAGCAAGTACTGCCATACAGTGCAGCTGTACATCCTATTTATTCACAGAAAACCAGCACATTTGCCTTTGCTTTTGCCTCAGGGGACAGCCTGTCAACCTGCAGCCCTCTGCCACACTTTCCAGGAAGGCAGCCCTGGAAGTGGCAACAGGCCTGAGACCAAATCTAATTAACACACATTTGTTCTCCCCTCGCATGGGCAGAGAGCACAGCAGCATCTTCCTCCTTCATGAATTAGAAATACCAGTAGTCCCCATGGATTACACAGCTTCTCTGGAAGCTCAGCCCCATTTCCATGACAACTGCAGTTTTAACAGTAAGATCTCAGGTCCCATGATACCAGCAGACATTCAGGAAATAATCCCTTGTGGACAAAAAAATCTGGGTTTAAAATAACACAGCTGTATGATGACCCCAGGAGTGGACAGGGGCTTCAGGCTGCCCATAGGAGGATGACGCTAGCTACATCTGTTTCTATGTTGAAACCCATTTCTGTGCTGCCTTGTATCTGCTTTTTACCTCATACAAAGCAATCTGAACAGAAATCCTTTACCTTTAAGGAAATCACATTCCTAAGTGCATACTAAGTATTGTTTCTGTATTACATGGGTTTTCATTTTTAATTAAGTCACCTGAAGAAGTGGGTAGGATTGGGGTGCCTGGGTGGCTCAGTTGGTTGAATGTTTGACCCTTGATCGTGGTTCAGGTCATGATCTCCGGGCCCTTCACTGGATATGGAGCCAGCTTAAGATTGTCTCTCTCCCTCCACTTCTGTGGCCCCCCACCACCCACCCGCACTGTCTCTTTCTCAAAAAAAAAAAAAAGAAAAAGAAAAGAAAAGAAAAAAGAAATAAAGTAGAAATAAAAAAAGAAGTGGGTATGAATGCTACAAGCAAGGAAGCTCAGAGAAGTGAAGTAATCTCTGGAGGTTACACAGCCAGGAGTCGGTGCTGCCAGATTTGAACCTAGTTCTTCCCAGTACCTACAAAATGACAGCCGCATTGCTCCCAAGTGGTTATCCTGTGTTCTCTTCACTATACCTGGTTAACATGTCTGAGCCTTAGTTCCCACCTCTACAAAATGGGAACAAGCAAGAACCAACCACATATACCCATTCAGCTATTTATTAAGCACAAACCTGATGCCATATGCTCACCTGCCCTCCTGATAGGATTGCTGCCATTGTGGCCAGAAGGGAGTAAGGCAGATTAAAGGGCTCTAAAAGTTGTTAAGAGCTCTCTGGTGGGTAGATGTTAAATGCAGAGACCTACTTGTCTCCTGTAAGCCAGATGCTTTCACACCCATTATCTCATTTGACAAAGAGGCAGAGTGGCCTGCTGGGTGCCAAGCAGACTGCCTGAGCTCTGACCTGCCCCACCCTTGCAAAAGCCTGTGCCCCAGGCAAGTTCTCCTCAGTCTGTGTCACATTCCCACCAGTAATGCAGAGAGCTCTTTTGAAAGACAAATGAATTAACACGTGGACAAGCACTTAGACCTGTGCCTGTTTTTGTTTTTGTTTTTAAACCTTTGCAACATGGAGAATTAGATCTCATGGAGATGTTCAGTTTTATCTTCGACTCTTCTCTAAATTCTCACTTCAGACCCAACCCTTTCCTTGATCTTGTTGTATCTGGTCCAGAAAGTCCTCACATACACCTGCTAATTCCACCTCCCACTGCACCTGTCCCAATTCAGGCCCCGCCACCTGTCTCCCTACTGCCTGTCTCGTTCCCTCCACATGACAGCCAGTGACCTTTCTGAAACACAAATGCAACCATGTCACGCCTCCCCTTTAAACCTTTCATCAGCCTGTCCTCATGCACAGGACAAAGGACACACTCCTGGGTAATTTCTTGTCTGACCCCTCCCCTCCCCCAGCCTTGTGTTCCCACATTCTGCTACTCACCACACACTGGCTCCCTAACTGCAACTTCACACCCCCATGCCTTCCTATGACCTTCCTGCCAAACCTGCTCTACACATTGATTTCCAACTCACCCTGTGAGCCCAGTGTCCTAACCCCAGGAACATGTGGTCACCCCTTGCAGTTCCCACAACATGAGGCACACACTGCATGGTTAGTATTGCTTCATGATGTTTCATCTTCCAGCTCATTTTTGTCTATTTCTCCCATGAGACTGTGAGATCCTTCACAGAGACTACAGCTTATTCCTACACTGCTTCTTGGCTGAGTGACCTGGGACAAGATACTTAACCTCTCTGCTTCCATCTCCTCATCTGTAAACAATTAATCAAAGTACCAACTCACAGGATTACTAAAGATAATGTGTAAAAGCCCTCTGTACATTTCATATGCTGAATGTATATCTATGTAGTCCAATATTTTATGCCAAATGTCCCGTGTTCAAGCATTGAGGAAGCAGGAAAAAGTTTCCATTGCTTTCAATATCTTCTCAAAGATGTCTATTACCCTAAAAAGTTTTTAAGCCAGTTTGAAAAGTGCCCAATGATTAAAGTTCTATTTTGAATCTATGTTGTTCTGCATGCCCGGAAATAAAGGACAGCAAAAGAGAAAAGAAGAAAATGAAAGGAAGAACAAGGAACAAAAAATCCTAACATTTTGGAAGGTGTGCTCCATGACAAATAGAGCACTGGGGCCATTCTTGGAAAGAGAGGGTCTTGGGTAATGAGAAATGCCTAAGAAATGCCTTCTGGAGCCTCCAAGAATGTCCATATGGAAGAAAAGGAGACCTTTGAAAACTCTGGGGGCAAGTAGAGCAAGAGACAGACTGTCAGTCCACACACACAAGAGGTTTCCAACAACACCCAAGAATAAAGCAAGCTGCTGAATAAAGTAGTGATCTCCCTGTCATTAGAGGTATGCAAGGAGAATTTGAATTCCTACACTAGAGATGGGGGTGTCAGGGAGAAGCAACAGACACTACTTCCTGCGTTCTTAACTATACAAACACTGAACATTTTGCGTAACTTCAAAGGTTCCTTTTGACTTTAAGGTTGTATAAATCAAATATTTGCTGAGATATTATTAGGACTTCAGCCCTAAGGGTTATGGTATGGTACAAAATACAGGGCAGCATAATTTGGGAACAGGTACAAAATCTAAAACAGCTACCTGTTTGTCCTATACAATTCTGTATCAGACCCACTGAGGCATGGAACTGACCGCAAGTCATTATTCACTCAAGGCCTAGGGGATATGTGTGCTATAATGCTCCAACTGATACAGATGGCCCTTATTGTAAAATCTTGCTTTTCAGTGGGAAATGCAATGAATCCCATTAATAAATCAGCTCTGTTCTCTCCCTGCTGACAAAGTACCACTTGGGAGGCCCTTTGTTTTTTTGAGCTCCAAAAACCCTTCACGCCTCCCTCATCATCTTCTGGATGGTAACTACCTAAATACTAAATACACAGATAGGATATTTGTTAAGGAAAGTCAAATGCAGGAGTGGCTAAAACCTCACTCAGCAAAGCAACACCGTTTGCAACCTGGTTTCATTCATCTGCCCACACAGTATGAGGCCCCTCCGTGAGTCACCAGTGTGCAAGTGCACTCCTGAGATGCCAAAGAGAATGAGATGCTGTTCCAGCCTTCCAGGGTTTAATCAAATAGACAAACCAAAGTCACTGACGTGGGAGTGTTCCCACATTCCTCAGCTCCTGGGGGGAAGATCCTCCATGGAGAGTGGGCACAGTTTATACAAGAGCAAAGGGCCAGAGAGGGTAAGCCTGGTCAGGGAGAATGTTCCAGGTGCCCAGCACAGGCCCAAGGAAGTGAGGAGCAGCAGCTTCATATGTCCACAGCCATAACTTTCTACCTTTTACTTGCTTGCTTTAGTTTTGTAGACCAGTGTTTCTATGAAACACCCTGGATCCCACTCCTCCTAAAGCCAACAACACCAATTCAGAGTTGTCTTTTCTCAGAGCAAAGTTAGGATTTCATTATTGCATCTCTCCAGGGTCAGGGATCTCAACCTGTGTTCAGAACACATGTTCAAACAGTATAAAAAACTGCACCGTTCTTAAAGTAATTAAAGACCTACACAACACTAAGACAGTCAGCATTCATTCACATGCCATCCCTACTAGGGCGTGACTGCCTATCTCAGGACGGCTTCAATAGCTCCCCTGCTTACACTTCAGTACCAGGGAACTGTCCACTGCCCTGACCCTGTCCTTTTATATGCTCAAGGGCAAAGTCCTCTTGATGCTTTCTTCCAAGGGCAGGAACCTCCTTTGATTCACACACACACACAAATTAGACTCATTCAATACCTCCCTGCTTGTTGTGAGTGCCTAGGATTCCACTTGATACATGTTACTAGGACAATTTGTAGATTTGGTTGCAAAAAAATATAAACTTTAAATGCTGATCAAAATTTAGCAGCACATCTGCAGAGGATTTTTTTTAATACACCAGTCTGCTCACAGCACATGGGCTGAGAACCACTGGTTGCCTGAATATCTCACATTTCATATCTTCTACTAGTGCTTCCTAATCTCCATATCTGGCCCTTGGCTCTCAACCCCCACCCCTGTACCAATCTGGAGTTCCAACTGCCCACTGAGACAGCTCAGCTTGGTGCTCATTCCCAACTTAATTCAACCTATGAACCAGTGCAAACCTTTTATTCCAAACTCACCTCATACACTTCCAGAATACCTCATCTTGGCCCTAACAGGTATTAGTAACTCTTACATGGCATAATTTTTTTCATAACTTTCACACTTAATCTTCACATCTCCTTAAGAAAGTTCATCATCAGGCTTCTTTCCATTGATTTAGGTCTGGATCCTGTGACTTGCTTTGGCCATGTGACTATAAGCCATAACTGAGCACAAGTTCTTTTTTTTTTTTTTATGATAGTCACACAGAATGAGAGAGAGAGAGAGGCAGAGACATAGGCAGAGGGAGAAGCAGGCTCCATGCACCGGGAGCCCGACGTGGGATTCGATCCTGGGTCTTCAGGATCGCGCCCTGGGCCAAAGGCAGGCGCTAAACCGCTGCGCCACCCAGGGATCCCGAGCACAAGTTCTTAAAGGCATTTCAGGTTGCTACCAATCTCTTGTGCCTCCCTCTTCTACTCCTTCTGCCTGAGTCTCAAAGTGAAGAAATACAAAGAACAGACCCATTGTTCACCAGCACCGAGGTAAAGCTACAGCCAATCCAAAGCCCTCATATAGCGTGAACAAGAATTCAATGTGTTGAAAACCAGACTTGGTGGTTGTTTGCTACAGAACAAAGCTGACTAATACGTCTTCCCACAATAAGAATAATAGTAACTAACCTATAGAGGATATACCATGTGCAGGCACTAGTCTAAGCATTTTACACACAGTAAGTTATTTAATTCTCAATAAAAAAAATACTATGCAACATTATTAATCCCATTTTACAAGGGAAAATTGGTGCATAGACAGAATAAGACACTTGCCCAAAGTACACAGCTAGTCAGTGGAACAGCTAGAACCCAAACCCAAATTATCTGGTTTCAGAATCCACACTCTTACATGCTGCCTTTATCATACCAGCCTCCTAGCTCACAAACTTCCAGTGGCTTCCTATTGCCCACCCAAAATAAACTCAGAGGGTCCTAAACTTGGAATTAATCACCTACTCCAACTCTATAAAGAAAAGGAATCCAGGGGTACCTGGGTGGCTTAGCTGGTTTAGCATCTGAAATCTGAATCTGTTTCTTTCTTTTTTTTTTTTTTTTTTTTTTTTTTGAATCTCAGTTTCGGTTCAGGTCATGATCTCAGGAGGGTCATGAAGTTGAGCCCCATGCTGGACTCCGTTCTCAGGGCAGTCTGCTCCTCCCCCTGCTTATGCATGCTCTCTCTCTCTCTCTCTCTCTCTCTCTATGCTCTCTCCCCCTCCCCTCAAATAAATACAATCTTTAAAAAAGAAAAGAATAGGAATCTGAAGCCCAGGGAAAGGAAGTGACTTGCCTTAGATCAAATATCCTACTGGCATTTGAGCCGGACTTAGAACCATATGCTATTTCCATCACAGTGGGTACATTCTACCCAGCTTCCAAAGTGTTACAGAATCCTCCCATACCTGCACCCCTTCCCATTTATTTCACGTTCCTCACCACTTGATCCATCTGCTTCTAACTATATTCATATTCTGACCATATTCATCCCCCAGCCCAAGTCTTGTATAGGCTGTTCTACCTGCCTTGCAAGCTCTTCCCATGTTTCCACCAATCAAATCCTTCAGCATCTAGCTCGTGCTGCCCCCCCTAAGTCCCAGGAAGCCACCTCCTAGAGCATCCACCAACACTAGTCCCCTCCCCAAGCCCCTCTAACACCTGTGCTCTGTCATTCTTAATTGCTGTGTGTATACTTTGTCCCTTAGGCGGTAAGCTTGTTAAGGTCACAGATCATGAAATATGTATTTTTAGCTGCCATCACACCTTGCACTGTTCCAAGAACAGAACAGAGACGTGGTGAACACGTGCCTGCTCACCTGCCATTCTGAGTTTTCGTATCCTCAAAGAGGGAGCCTGGATTGGAGAAAGAAACGATCATCTGTCAGCCACTGCAATGTGCCAGGCACATTCACATATGTCCTGTCACGTGTGTTCCATATATTCAGTCTTGGCCAAGTTCACCACGAGAAAGAGACATGCAGGGCTAAGTTAGCATAGCTAGGTTTTAGAAGAAGTCCTCATAACTATCATGATTACCCTCTCTGAAATGTTTTTTAAGAATTTAATTTAGGGGCACCTGGGTGGCTCAGTGGTTGAGCATCTGCCTTCAGCTCAGGGCCTGATCCCGGGGTCCTGGGATCGAGTCCTGCATCAGGCTCCCAATAGGGAGCCTGCTTCTCCCTTTGCCTGTGTCTCTGCCTCTCTCTGTGTCTCTCATGAATAAATAAATAAAATCTTTAAAAAATTTTAAAAAAAGAATTTAAACAAAATAATTTTTCCCCTAGGAATATGGCCCACTTCCCCCTCTCTGGTCATAAACTTGACATAACTGAGGGTGTTTGCTTCTCTGCCCTGGATGACAGATGCTCTGAATCAGTAGCAGACATCCAGCTGCACACCTCTGGTGACCTGAAACACTGGCTGGTCTATTCCCAGCTCTTCCTCAATCCTCAGCTCTGGTATACCACATGATTTCACTATGTGCGTGACAAATTACTGAGGGCATCTCAAACCCTTTGTGTAAAAAACGGGGCGGAGGCTGGTAAATAAACTGAATGTCATCCTCGGGAAGAAGTGTAACAGGCCTCACATGTGTTTTGCATATTTGCACATTAGAGACTACGTGAGTCTGATATGAGTTACACTTACGGATCTTTCTTCCCTGCTCAGCTTCACTGTTTGATGGAACACATGCTCGCACACAGATGCACACAGATTTCAATCAGATAGTAATTTTCATCACAGGCAGACCAGCCCTCCTACCCGCTCTGCTTGCATCTGGCTCTTCCTTCCTTCACAGGCCACTGCAAGAACTTTTACGTGCTACTGAAGTCTCTGTGAACCTTCGCTTACTCTTTGGGGAACAAGCATGATATCACTAGCCTGTCTCCCTCATAGGACTGCTCTGTAAACCAAGTGAGAGATCACAGAGGTCATGTCAAATGCTGTAACAGCCTTCAAACCCACAAATGATCGGTACTTGTGAGGTCCTACTTTTAATAATAATATTGCTTCGCCACTGTGGTGGATGCTCTGGTCTCCTCCCACAACTGAGCAGACCTCCCCCTCCGGTGGCTCTGCTGGGAGCCTAGAGCTTCTGCAGGGCCAGGAAGCCATGTGCCTTTGTTTGCTCAGAGCCACGCCCAGGATGTTCTAACACTTTACCACTGCAGTGGGCTCCAGAAACAGCTTTAGCTAAATTAATCCCTGGCTGTGCCATTAATTTTTTAAAAAGCCACACATGAAAGAGTGCTTTGTAAATATTTTAAACAATCCTCAGGGGCCGAAGCTAAGTGTTTCTGCTTTTTCCCTCCTCTCTGTCGGGTACTCTCTTATCTCACAAGAAGGCCGAGGTGGAAAATGGAAGGAAAGTTGCCCCATCACAGTCAACACGGGTGGGATATTTTCCTAACTCAGCCATGCCCCGCCTGGAATGTCCCTTCTCTTCTGCTCAAGTACCCTCTGCCCTATCTCCGGATGCTCTGGGATCTGGGACCTTATCCTGATTGTTCTGACAACGCTGAGGCTCACAGGGGCACAGAGTGACCCAACACTGAGCAGGTGGAGATGCGCTGAGAGTTGTATCTTGGTTCTTTTCAACCCCCAAAGTCTCTCCACAGGCCAAGCACACCATGGCTACCAAAACCATCCAGGATTGTTCTCATTGCACAGAGCAGCCACATTTGGAAGCAGAGGTTGGGTTCCCATAATGCTGACTTGCCTTCAGTTTCTCCACCACCCCACACTCATTTGCCTCTGGGCCGCTCCACTCACACAGAACCTCCCCTCCTCCCCAACCTCCCTCCAGGACTGGGGTGGGTGTCCCTGCTCTACTTTCCACCAGCCTCCTATGTGTCCTCTTAGGATACCTCCCACACTTGGATGCAACTTCAGGCAGAAATGTTGATCTTTGTCAAACTCTGGGAAGGAACGCACAAACCCACTTCATTCCAACTTTCCCTAGCAGCCAGCACAGTGCCCAGCACAGAGCAGTGCTTATTATGACCTTACCAGATGAGCACTGTCACACAAACAAAGGGTGCAGCATTTGGAAAGCCACAGCACCCTTCCACACATGTAATGGCACTCTGGTTCCTGTCACGACATGTACATTATCAACAAAAGATCCCCCAGGAAGCTGAGGGTCCTACAAAGGAGCTTAATCCAATCCATCCTTTCTGTTTTGCTGTTTCTTTAAACCACAAATTTTTCTGGGTGGAGTGGGCTTATGTGGACCAAATGAAACACAAATGCTCAAGAGCCTCCTTCCCAGGAATTAAGTATACTTTTCAGCATCTCATCCCCACTTGTCCATGCTATTGAAGCTGCTACAGCCACTCCATTTGGTTCTCTTTTACACACAGGTTGACTACTGGCTTCGCGCAAAGACTAAAGCAGCAGAGTCAGCCACCAGTTCTACTGCCCTTATTACGCACCTAACACACACTAAGTGCTTTGCCAGAGTCCTCTTGGATGTTCGTTGGTCCTGGGAATCGGCCAGTGTTGGCCCACTGGGGATATCAGAGCACAGAGGCTAGGAGGTGGCAGAGGGAGGATGAGCACCCAGATCCATTTGGTGCAAAAGCCTGGGCAGCCATCTCGGTTCCAGAGGGTCACAGCAGGAGGGCAGGGTGGCTGCTATGTCTGTTGACACTGACAGCTGTTCAAGTCTGGGACACCATTCTTACACATCTGCCTCAAACACCACTGGGCCAAATCGCCTTCTTGGAAACTGGGGTCCTGAGAGGGGGACACAGGTGCCATGGGCCACAGCCACAATGGGACCCAAGGCTCCAGACTCATCAGTCACTGCATCACCCCCACTCCCATCACTTGCCCTGGTTCCCCTGAGGGGGCAAGGTGAGAGAGTCACAAGGCAGGGACCTGCTCAAACAAAACCCACTTTCCTCCTGCACTGCCTTACCTGGGGCAACCACACCTCTTCTGTTGATTCTTAGGCAACCAGAGTGTTCTAGGACTGGTCACTCATACCCTCACATCTCAGAAGGCAGGGATTACAGATGGGTTAGAGATGGTCTCTACCCTCAGGGGTCACACCTCGAGACAGGACCTCACCAAAGGTCTGCTGGCAAGACCTGAAGCTGGGCCCAGGAGGGGTTTCCCAAGGGAAGACTCAGCCCACAGTTGGAGAGGAGGCGCATGGGTGGGGGGTAGGGGAGCTCTGTCTCAACCTGCCTCTCACTTACGCCCCAGCCAGTGCTCCAGCCTCTGGGAGGTAGACAATGCTTCCTTCAAAGGATTTACTATGAAGACTCAAAAGAGGATTTACCATAGACTGGGCAGGCAACTGGGAAACGTCAGCTCCCTCCCCCACCCAGGGCTGCCTTCCCATGGGAAGGCATGGGGCTCCCTTGGGGCTCCCAAAGCCAGGATTCTGGATAAATAAGTATGCTGGGTCTCCTGTCCTCAAACCTCAGGTGCCATGCTGGAGAATTAGGGCACACCCAGAATCCCACCTCCCAGCACCTGCCCACTCCAGCACCGGCCACCAAAGGCCCAGAGGCTTCCCTAGCGCCTGTGAGCCACATCCTTCAGGACGGGTTTGGCTCAACTCGGGTGCCAGGGCGGGAATGGGGTGGAGGCCAGGTCTCCCCATCGCTGCGCCCTCAGGCCTCAGCTCCCCACCGAGACAAAGCAGGGATCCTTTGTTTCCGGCCACACCCAGGGACGACGGACGGCTCAGCCCCCCCCCACCCTCCTACCCCCCAGCGTTAACCCTTCTGGGGCCACAGCTGCCAAGGCCACCCCAGTAGGTTTATTTTTAGCTGCGGTGAGAGATGGGAGGGGCGCTCCATGATGGCGCAGTCCCTAGGTCCAGACTTCCACTCCATCGGCGTGGGCGGGGAGCGGGCGGCGGAGGACCGCATTTTCCCTTCCTCCCGCAGGGGAGGAACTCGGCTGCGAGGTGCCGGGGCCGGACCGGGCGGAGGCCAGGCGCAGGACGCTCGGCACTCCCCGCCCCATCCGCGCTCCCGGGCCCGAGGGAGGGGTCCGGCCCCCCGCGCCCCTCCCTCTTTTGTTCAGCTCCGCATCCTCCCGCTCCACGCCATCCTCCTGCACTTCCCGTGGGTGGGGGTGGGGTGGGGTGGGGTGGGGTGGGGGCGGCGAGCCCGCGGGGAGAGGGGCCCGAGGCTCCGGCCCCGCCTAGCCTTGCGGGGCTCCCCCCATCGCCACCATTGTCCCCAGAGGCTGGGGGGAGGGGGCCGCAGAGCCGAGGCCAGCCCCGCCCCACCCGCCGCCACGCAGGAAGCCTCGGGGGCCGCCCCCGCCGTCCCCCCGCGGATCCCGACCCCCGCGGCGACCCCCCCCCACAAAGAACGGCGGGGCGGGGGCGGGGCGGGGCGGGGGCCCGGCTCACCGTGATGTGCGGAATGCTCTTCTTGCCTTGGTAAGACATGGCCCCGCTGGCGCCCTCGGCCCGGCCGGCGGACCCGTGGGGCGGTGGTTCGCTCGGCCCGACTCTCCGCCGGCCCCGCTCCCCGCGGGCGCGGTGGCAAAGGCCCGGGAGGACAGCAGAGAGGGACGCAGCCTCGGCGCCCACGGCTGCCCGCACGCCCGCCGCCCCGGTGCTCGGCCCGCCGCCGCCGCTCCGGCTGCAGCACCTCCCGGCTCGGTGCGGAGGGCGGGAGGAGGAGGGAGAGGCGAGGGCGGGAGGAGGGGGCTACAGACAGCTCCTCCCGGCGGCGCGGAGCCGAGCCCGATTCGCCCCTCTCGGCTCGAACCAGGAAGCTCTTCCCTTCCGATCCCCCCACTCCGCCCCCCGCCCCCCGCGCCGCCCAGCCCCGCCGACCCCCGCCCCGCGCGCACGCCCTGGGCTGCGCCCCGGCCGCGCTCTCGCGATTGGGAAGGTCCGGTTCTCAGGGTGCTTTGAAATGCGGGAGACGGCCCTGCGCGGCGCAGCAGGGCCCGCCGCAGCGCCACAGGTGCGCAGCACCGCATCTGCGGGCCTCCCCGCCACAGCTGCGCGGCGCGGAGCGAGCGCGGGGCGGGCGCGGGGCGGGCGCGGGGCGGGCGCGAGGCAGGCGCGGGGCGGGCGCGGGGCCGGCCCCTCCGGCCGCTCTCGCCGCGGCCTCCGTTCGTCCGCTGGTCCGTCCGCTGTGCACACGCCCTGAACGCACCAAGCGCTTTTCCATCTCCGAGGACTCCGAGCCTTTATTCAAGCTGTACCGTCTTCCTTAACATCTAACCCCAAACAAAAGGTTACCCATCTCCCCGACCCCTCGTCAGCGGCCTCCCCAGAAAGCCTTTCCCGCCACCTCCCCACTGCCATCGTTGAACCAGCTTCCGCGAGGGCTCAGCAGTCTTACTGCCAGGCAGTTAGGGATGAGAGTGCAGGGATGGGAGAGGCAAGGCCCTAACCTAATGAATGGCTGACCCGCTCTACCCCCTGCTGCAGGGTCTCATCACACAACAGCCTGGCTGGTGAGGGGGAGGACGGGGGGGACCAAGTCACCCCCACAGTCTTGCCCACCAGTGATGGTTTGGAGGGCCAGACCACTGGCACTAAGGTCCCCACAGACCCCAGGACAGGCTGGGGGACAACAGAATAGGATGCCCTGCCTCCCAGTGTATAGTGGACCACAGCCCCAGCACCCCCACCCATATGTTGCTCTAGGGAGAGGGGTCAGGAGGCCAGGGCATAGCTTGATAAACTTCTAGACAGGAAAGGAGAAAAGAGGGAACGGGGGAAGGGGGAGTCCTAGCAAGCCCCCCAATCCTGGAAGGCGCCCCAAATCTCCAGACAGAATAACATGTTAACAACCTTCTCTGCCATTCACTTTCTGCCTGCAAAATACAAACTCACAGTATCTTTTAAAAGATCCATCTTCTTTACTTTCAAATTGCCACCCAGGGGGAGGGTGTCCTAGGGGTGGTGAGGAACCCCACTCTGCAAACTGAGGCCTGAGGTCCTTACCTCCACAGCCACCTAGAGGCCAGTCACCCTGACCAGGACGGGAGGCCAGAGATGCTTTGGGCTTGAAATAGGTTTGTAGGTTCGCAAAAGAGAAGCAATTTAGGATTCCAGGGGCCCTAGGGGCCATAATATCCTCCTTTATACTTACTGGTGGGTATACTGGTTGGGGCTTACAGAAATAAAATGGTATCTCAGGTGCAAAGTATGTTAGCTACAATCAGAACAGTTCCTGGAAGCCAGGTTCCTCCCGCACCCCTTATCTAGAGCTCATTCTCCTGCACTCGTTCATTCAACCTGGCCTCTGGGGGCTGAGCTGGGTCTTAAATCCTCGTCGATGACCGGAATTTGCAAGTCTCGGGTCCCATGCCGCCCCCATTCCCTTCCTCAGCGTGGTTAAGTCCTGGGTTCCGCACCAGGACGTCCCCGGGGGTCAGTCTGGGCAGGAAAGCTCCAGAGCTGGGGACAAGACCACGTGCGTATCGGGGGAGGGGCACCGGCCCGCGATTGGCCACACAGATCGCTGCTCCCATGCAGACTTCCCGGGTACAAAGCGCCGCAGTCGCTGGGCCTCCGGCCTCAGCAAAGGCTGCGCCTGCGCCGCAGAAACTCCTCCTCCCTCACCGGGAGAGAGCTTTCTGGGCGGGGGGAGGACCCCCGCTCCCGCCCCCACCCCACCCCCGGCCCCGTGCCCTCTGCAAAGCTCTGGAGCCGCGAAGCCCGCCCCGGAACCCGAGCCCCGTGGCCGCTTGGTCCGCAGAAAGTAAAAGGCTTCCCCTTGGGAGACCGTGAGCCCCTCGTGTCCGCAGTCCCAAACCTCCAGGGCTTCCGGAGCCCTAGGCGCGCCGCAGGCGCCGCCTTTTGTCCAGTCCCCGGGAAGCCATGGAGAAAGGGAAGAGAGGGCCAGAAGGGGAGAGGAAAGAGTGGAAGAGGTGAAGCGACCACGGCCCCCAAGTGCCTAGGCGCGGCTGCGGAGCCGTCGCAGGCAGAGCCGGGGGCGATGCTGGCTCCGGGGCCGCTGGCCGTAGCTCCGTCAGGGACGCACTTCCAGACAGCTTCCCGACGTGCACAAAGCGCTCTCGCCTCCCTGATCCTCCACCACGCCTTGTGGGTGGCTGGGAGGAAAATGCCATCCCCATTTCACAGGTGGAGAAGCTGAGGTTCGAGAGGGCAAAGGGCCTCGGCTGGAAACAGGGGTTACCGGTACCGACCCCGGCATCTGGATCCGCAGCCCTGAAGTCTCCCGCTCGGGCTCAGAAGCCTGAACCCCAAACAGGGTCGACCACGAGGGAAGCAAGTGGTCAAGGGAGAATAAGAAGGGGTAGGGACAAGGAGATGACTCCCGATAGCCCCCTCCCTTGGCCTCCCCCCACCCCCACCGCCATCAGTGTAGACCTCCCCCCTCTCAGGGCGCCGACTTCAGGACCACGGAGAGTTCCCGAGCTCCCGGGGCGGAAGGCCGGGAGCCCGAGGATGGGAGCCGGAGATCCCGTACTGCGTCCAAGCAGCCGCAGGCCGGCCCAGCCCCCCACTCCTCCAGGAAGCCCTCCCAGATTTCCATCTGGATCGAGCTCTGCTTCCTCCCGCTCACTTTATGCCTCTCATAGTATTTAAGGGGAGAAGGGGTAATAAAAAATGATAGTAAAATCCAACAACGAACATTTATTGCTCACTGCGTACCGGCATTAACTGATTTGATTCTCACCATGAATCTATCGCCCACCCTGGCCTGGGGTGGGGCCAGCGTGCTAAGTCGGGACCCCAGCGTGTACTGGGGGGGGGGGGCTGGAACCTGAGCAGTGCTCAGACTTCGAGTTCTGGGCTAAGCTGACAGCTCGCTGGTCCTCAAGTGCTCCAACTTCCGTTGTCCTAGCATCTGGCCCCGACCCTTACGCACACATCCCAAAGCTGTGCTGTCTACCCATCCATCTTCGTCCAATTCCCTGGCGACCTCTAGCTTAAGGGAGAAGAGCCGTAGGGCCCACGGCCTGGCATTCCCTCTCTCTGACGCCCCTTCACTTTCGGAGGGTAAAAACCTCCAAGTCTAGGAAGCTGGAGAGCCGGGTTCAAGTCTCCGCTCTGCCTCCAACTTGCTCTGTGAAGGGAGCCCACTGGCGTCGTGCTGTGCGACTCAGCAGCATCCCCTGAAAATGTCGGTGCCTGGGGATAGCAGGTTCTAGTTCTATGTGCCCGACCCATCCAAATCTTTAAGCAAATCTCTCCCCCAGAAAGCACAGAGGGAGCACACAGGAAAGGCTTCTTTGAGCATTAACCTGTGTGACCACAGGCGGTTCACTGAACCTTTCCCAGAGCCTGGTACACCGCAGGGGCCTCTATAATCACTAATGAGTGCGTGAATAAATGAACGGACTAATGCGGAAAGCAGTTCCCCTTCTTTTCGAAAGGCAAAGAACGGGGATCCTTGGATCAAACTTCACCCCAGAGGTCCCCTCGCTGTGAAGGCTCCATGTGGCAGCTGTGGCCAACTTACTTTCCTGCTCAGAGCCTTGCTCCCCCTTTCTGCAGAAGAGCAGCAGGGGGGCTGGATCGCGAAGGACCCTCTGGAGTCTCCCGGGCTGGGCTGACCAAGCCCGACCAAAGGGTAGCACCGCTCCGGGCCTCCAGTGGGATGGAGTGGGGGAGGGGCCTTCCGCGGCCCTCTCGAGCCCGAGGGCAGCGGCCCGGCCCGGGCGCAGCGGCCCGGGCGCTGGGCTGCGGCGGCTCCACGCCCCGCTGCCCCGAGGGTCCCGCCCCCCCGTCCGGTCGGCGCGCGCCCTGGGGTACCTGGCCATTGTCCCGGCCGAGCGGCAGGTCGCGGGGCGCGGGGCAACGGATGCGCAGCGCGGGCGGCCGCTCCTCGCGCTCGCCCGGCGAGCTGACTGCCGAGCCCGAGAGCTCGCTCCCGTCGCTGGCCGTGTCTTCGCTGCCGCCGGGCCCCGGCAGCCCCACGGCGTCGGGCCGGCCCGCGCTGCGAGGTGTGCGCGCCGAGCCGCGGCGGCCCACGCTGTAGGCGTCGAAGTCGATGGTCTTGTTCTCGTAGGCGCCCTCCACCGCCGCGAACATGCCGCCGTACTTCTGGCGCGGGGTCTGCGCCGCGCTGCCCGGCCGCGCCAGGTACACGGGCAGGTCGTCCTCCGTGTTCCACGCGCGCCGCCGGTCCGCCATGCCCGCCGCCCGCCGCCCGCCGCCCGCCGCCCGCCGCCGCGGCCTGGCCACCGCCGTGCGCCGCGCTCCGCGCTCCGCGCTCGCTGCGGGCCCGCGGCGGCCCAGGCGCGACTGCGGCCCGGGGAGGGGCGGGGCGGGCGGGGCGGGGCGGGGCGGGGCGCGCGGGGCGGGGCGCGCGGGGCGGGGCCGGGGCGGGGCCTCCGGGCGGCTGCGAGCGCGCTGGGCGGCCGGCTACAAAGGACCGGGGGGCGGGGCGGGGCGGGGCGGGGCGGGCGGGCCGGGCCGGGCCGGTGACGCGCCGGAGCCGCAGCGCCGGGGGCGGGCAGCCGAGCCGCAGTGCCCTCGCCCCGCCCCCGCTCCCCGCCCCCAGGCCGAGCGCGGGGCGCGCGGGGCGCGCGGAGGGCGAGGAGTGCGAGCCTCGAGTGCGCGCACACACATCCCCAGGCACGCACGGGTTCAGGTTCGCACCAGCACACCAAATACGCCGTGACACACGTGAGAAATGCACCAACGTGCTAGCCAGCGCGCGCACACACGCGCACACGGAGTCGATTACCCCCAGGCTTCCCAGGCACACGCAGGCTCATTCAGTCACATAGTAGACACTTCTGCACACACGTACAAGCTTGTATGTATCATGAGCCAATTACACACACCCACGCCAGAAGTTCTCCTAGTCCCCCCAACCCCACCAATCCAGCATCACACCGAGATTAATCGCACAACCGGAGAAACACTCACACACTGCACGCAGCAACCATTCAGTCAACCGTGTTATATTGAGCGCCCGCTGGTGCCCAGCACGCTGTGGGTACTGGGGACAGTGCTGTGAACACAATGACACCAAGTCCTGCCCTCTGGGAGCTGACATTCTGAGGAGGGAGGAAACAAACACATGTACGATGTACCCGGCGTGCTGAGCGCTGGGAAAGATGAGACAGCAAGGCAAGAGGGACATGCCAGGACCACAGTCACTCAGGCAGACAAGAGAAATACACCCCTGCACGCCAACGAATGACTCACACACACACACACACACACACACACACACACACACACACACCGTGCTCGCTCCTACAACACTCACACAACAAAGAGATTGTCACACACTCCTATCAAAGGCAAACTCACAGGGTGACTCCACACGGATGCACTGGCAAACCCAGTCAGGATACCCACATGGAAATGCACACGGAAATCAGGAGACTCTGAAGCTTAAATAGGAACTCTCCAGAGAAAAACACACAGAGATAGATGAACACATAGGTACACACTTGTCAGTCACCAGACAGGAATATTTCTCTTTCTAGGGTCACCTCCCACGGCCCCTGGTACAGCATACCCTTGATGTGCTGGCAGCTTGGAGTCGAGGGTCCCAGGCTTCCTCTGACTTGGGCCAGGTGAAAGACATGGGTGCCTGGGGTCATTCTTCTGGGGCTCCCCTCAATCCTTCTTTCAAGGCCAGGCTCCATGTGCCTCCTCTAGACACCATCCCTCATTTCTCCATGATTATTACCAGGCAGAGGGTCCTAAGAGTCTCCGGGGATATGGAAACTCCAGCTGCTCTTTCTGGATGGATGGAATCACCAGCTGCCGACCTTCTCTGCCAGAGAGTCCAGACAGGCGGCACCTGGGACTCGGTGGGGACCGCAGAAGGGAGCCTGAGTGCCTGGCCTTGCACCCTCACCCTCACCCCTCCCCATCCTGAGAGCTGTCCCTTCAGCACCAGGCCTTTCCCCAGTTCTGGGGTCCCAGACAGACAGCCAGATTCACATTTTCGTTCTTGTGACTGCTGGAACACATAGGCTGATAACTCCAGGGATACTGACTTCAGAGTAGCTGATACGTCTCTGTATTTCTGTCTTGCAACCCTAGAACAAACCACCCACTGAGCAGATGAGGAAACAAGAGAGGAGCAGTGAAACAGATACCTAGTGCCTCAGATCTTATTGCTGTTTGGCCAGGCTTGGAGCTCGGTGGGCATTTAGCAAGTCCCTTTCCTGTGCTGGGAACATAGTGATGAATATTTATAAAGCTCCTTCCTTCAAGAAGCGTATATCATAGTAGGGGAGAGAGTACTGGCCATAAAGAACGTAAGAACCCCCCCACACACACACACACACACAAACTCTCTCTCTCTCTTCTATCCACCCCATCCTCCATCCTGGCCTCCCTACTCCTTTGTCCTTGAACATCCTGCACAGATTTCTGTCACAAATACTCCTCTTGTGCTCTGGAGAACTCTAGGCTTCATTGCAAGTGTTTTCAATGAAAACTTCTATCTGTCCTGGGAAATACTATTCCAAGGATATCTCAGGCTAGGAAATTTCATGTTTAAGACCACCTAGACTTCAAAAGCTCCACAAATATTCATAGTAACTAAACCCATAGAAACAGCAGAGAATCCAAGAATCTGAGTTAGACAGAACTCTTGAGGTCAATCCTCTATGACTGAATCTGCTTTCAACATTTTTAGGAGCTCATCTCCCCGGCTTTGCTTAAATACCACTGGTGATGGAAATCCCACTGCTTTCCAAGAAATCCTTTTCTGCTGTGAGAAAGGGCTAGACAATTGTCAAGACTAGGAGGGAGTATCATGGGGAAGAAGGAGGGAAAGAGTCACCTTTGTGCAGAAGCAAGAAAGGAAAAGCAGAGTTGCCATTTACAGAGATTTACTACATTCCAAGGACCACTGTGGGCACTGTACGTATAGTAACTCTTTTTAGGCGTCACAGCAACCTTTGACATAGATACCATTTTAGCTTCATTTTACAGATGAGAAAACTAAGGCTCAGAGATCTAGGTAATTGCCCAGGGTCACAGCTGGTAAGTGATGCTGCTGATGATTTAAACACAGTAGTCTTGTCCCAGAGTCTACATCTTAATCTATACTCTACACTCAAGAAGTGTGGCTGAAGAAGTCCCTTTGGAAGAGGAGAGATAAAGAAAAAGGTCTGTGATTGTCAGAAGAGTCCAGATTTTTTACTTAGAATCCTGTCTTCCCTGCAACCTGGGGTAACTAATCATTCAGACTTCATCCAATATACATTTGTGCACCTACTGTATGTCACAGGCTTTATGTTACTTCTCAGGACTCCTCTGTTTCCCTAAAGACAAGGGAGGGGGTTCTGATTTTTATGGAATTCCTGCCATGTGTACATAAGGGTCTTTGCACACGCTATCCATCTCTACATACTACACTCTGCTTTACGTGTCACTTTATATGCCACGGTTTCTCTCAGCAGTCCCATGTGGCAGACAACACCATCTCCATATTCAGTCTTCACTGCTGAGGGGTACATACTTTAAACTTACAGCTCCAGTTATCTGCCAGGAGGTGATCATGCTGGAGCTCAGCTCAGGTTTTTCTGAGTACTTCCTACAGCATCCCCTTGTTCAAGGTCATAACCCAAGGGTAGCAAAGAAAGGGAAGCCAGAAACAAAGCTGGGGGCTTAAGTCAGGAAATGCACCCACCAGCCTGCAGGGAGCCCAAGGGAGCAGGATTTGGCGGAGGCCAGCAGAGGAAAGCCCAGAAAACCTGAGCAAACTGCATTCGGGCCAGAGGATGGCTATGACCTTCTCCATCCTGTCCTCTGATTGCTTTCAGTCCTCCAGGGAAGGAGTGCTCACAAGTGAATTAAACCATGACATTTGGTGAAGGACAAGCCAGGAGCTCATGCTGTCAGGCCATGAAGCCTTCCAGGGTAATGGCAGAGAACAGAGAGGGCCATGTCACATGGCAGCAGGGAGCGAACAGGAGAGGCCACTTGGTTCCAATGCACGTTCTGCATCAGGGCCCTTTTTTGGGCAAACAAACAAACAAAAATATATTTTTAAAAAGCATCAGTTATAAAAAGAATGCCTTCCAAAAAATAAGGGAAAGGGAATCGTAGTTTATTGTTAGGTCTGAATCTGTAAGGCAAGTAATGGGTTATTGCAATCGGTTTGTGTATAAGAAACGAGGTTCCAAGAAGTTAAACAAGCTGCCTAAAGTTATGTGGCCATAAAGTAGCAGAAAAATGGTTCGACTTCAGGCCTGTTTGATTCTGAAATCTCTGCTTTTCCCCAGCAGTCTCCAAAGCAGTTCATAGGTGATTCTGGTAGGCAGACTAATAGCCCAGTCTCAGTGACCATCTCCTAATCGCTGGGATGTGTGTATATGTTATCTTACGTGGCAAAAAGGAAAAGGGAATTTGCAGATGTGGTAAAGTTTGGGATCTTGTGACGGGGGAAAGTATCCTGGATCATCCAGTTTGGCTTAATATAATCACAAGCATCCTTATAAGTGAAAAGAGGGAGGCAGGAGAATCAGAGTTAGAGAAGATGTGACAACAGAAGCCGGTGTCAGAGTCAGAGAGAGATTTGATGCTACAATGTTGGTTTTCAAGATAGAGGATGAGAGCATAAGAATGCAGGAAGCTTCTAGGAGCTGGAAAAGGCAAGGAAGTGAATTCTCCTGGGAGCCTCCTGAAGGATTACGGCCCTGACAAGACCTTTCAGTCTGAAGCTCAATTCAAACTTCTAATCTCCAGAGCTTTAATATTGTTTTGAGCCACTAGGTTGGTGGTAACTTGTTACAGCAACAACAGTAAACTAATACAGGCAATAAAGGGCCATAAAGGAAGTCACTTCATTATTTGTGCAAAGTGGATTTGAGCTCACTACTGCTCACCTAAAATCAAGATTCTTGGATTCATTGCCTTTTCATATTGTGTCAAGGTCTGCAACGTTTTGTAATAAACCATCAGTAAGTTAGACATTCAAAAGGGAGAAAAAAAACTTTAATTGTGAAAAAAGCATACATTTTAATGTACAAAATTACACAAATTATACATTTAACTAACATAGAAAAATACATCTTGGTAACAAGAGAAAATGCCAGCCTAGTTTACACAAGATTGAACAATCATTACAAATCTTGAAAACCCAAGAAGGGAGTTTTGAGCCTGATTTGCAACTGATCGGGAATCCGATGAGCATTTCCAGGGACTGAGCACACTCTGTTCATTCACTGAAGGCAGGAGCTGGGGGAGAGCCACTGCTCCTGGGTGCAAGGGAGAGTCCTGCTGAAGAGCATCCAAAGGGAAGGGGGCTCTGCTCCTGTTGCCACATCGCTCCCATGTGAACCTCTGCTTCTAACTGAGGGGAGGGACAGAACTCTGACTGCCAAAATTCTGACCCTTCTGTTCATTAATGACCATATATAATATAAATTTCCTTTAATGTTCAAGCAACAGCAAGGTGTAGAAGTATTATACATTTGAGACCCAGTGGGAAAGTGTGCAATTTCCAAACTACCATCTGGGCTTCACGGCTTTCACATGATACCCTACCCTCCCAGGAGTCAACCTGAAAGACTGAGGAGACCAGGAGGGGTTCTGCCAAAATCAATTCACAAGCCTTGTTCATCACCTTTGCCAGGGACACCCAGGTTCCTTCTCTACGTCATTATCAAAAGTTGGTTGTGCAAACCTGAACTTTGGGATCCAACGGAGTCACCCAACTCAGATTGGTGGCACATGCCCAACCATTACACTGCAATGCATCTGGGCATATCCAGACAGGCAAAGAAAGGTCCTCAATATCTACAGAGCACTAACATGTGCAGGTGCTTTAGAGAAGACCTGCTATCTCATCAAGGCTCACACCTTCTCTGTCATTTCCATGGAAGACACTGAGATTTACAGAGGTAAGTACACTATCCAAGCTTGTACAACCAGTTGGAGGCAGAGTTACGGTCCAAACCCAGTGTGTCTGGCCCATAACTCATTCTGTGATCTCTATTAGAGGCAGGCTTGTCTTCACCCCAGTGAAAAGTCTAAGTTAGTGGTTCTAACATCACTGAATACACATTTGTCCCCCATCACGTTCAATGTCATATTCACAAACATTGTGTTATTTACTTTACCTTACACAAGAAAACATTAATACAAAGTTGATATCAAAATTTCAGGCATACGTAACAATCCCATTAATTTATGTTTCTCTTCCTTTGTTGTACCATCATATAGAGGTATTATCAATCTACCTTTGGACATAGCCTGATGATATTTTTCAAAGACAAAAAAATAATTGTGTTGGAGCAAACCTATTTTGATCCTATTGATATTCCTGTTAGTCTTTCTATGACTCTGTAATACATTTGTACCATGGGTGCAAAAGTCAGGTTTGGATGGGAGCTATGCTGGCTGAAACCAGAGTAGGATTTGGGGAAGATCAAATGGGATAAAGAAAACTCAATCCTTCCATTCTAAGCCTACCAACTTCTTAAAAACAGGTTTTGGTCCAAGACACACACTCTTTTTCTAGAAATTCTTCTCAAACAGGGAAGAGGACTAAATATATGACCACCTCCCAGGAGTCTTCCTTTTCTACCTCCTTAAGGCATCAAGAATTCCCAAAGAATTTATTTCAAAGCCAGGTAGGAACACAGTTGGCCATGGGCACAAATGCTGAATAGAAATCAGCTTCTATTTGCTTACGCAACTGATAAATCTATATATAGTGGTGGATTTGAAATATTTCTGGAAGATTTTGGGATGTAAGCAACTATGTGCGCGAGGTTCATTTTCAGTGCCTATTGCATCACCCGACTGTGTTCTGTGAGCTTCCATGTCAGTGTGCTGTGATCAGCCACCAAGAGCTCAGCATTAGGTTCTGCTACAGTGGAGCTGAATGCTGTAGCACCACACATTTCATTTTCAAAAGGATCATTAGCTGCTTAAGAGGCCCTCTAAAGGTGAACTTACAAAGCCAACTCATGGTCAGAAATATTCCAAAGATGAGAAGTTTCCTTACAACTCTGGAGTACACATTTCTTTCCTAGCGAGGAACAAAAATAAATATATATCTAACATAAAAGACATCCCCAGGGGCATGTTGGAATTTAATTAACCCAGGAACGTGGGAGAACTGAAAGGGAGGGTCTGATACTTCACCCCATCTCCATTCAGGCCACCCATTAGAATCACCAGAGGCCTTTCTAAAGATCCCTGCCTAGGTCCCACCCAAGACAAGCTGATTTCATGACCTGGAGAGAGGCCTGTGCATTGAGCATTTAAAGAGTTCTGCAGGTGAGTCTAACATGCAACCATGGCAAAGAATTACCACTACCTAGTACAATCTTTATGGCCTACAAAGAACTCATGCTACAGCCTCCCCCCCACCACCTCCCTGCTCCCAGCCCAGGAGCCCTTTCCACTGCAAGGCACTGTCTGCATGAAGAAAGGTGGAGTATCTAAAACATGTCACAAATGTCTAGCACCCTATTCTCAGAAGTTGACAGTGCTCAAAAAGTTTCACATTCCAGTCCTGGAATTTCACCCTGGAATTAAACAAGAGTTGTGAATCTCTTAAAAGCAACTCACCAGCCTGAAAGGGGGAAAAGAAATCTTCTCAAGTTTATAAAGTTTGCTAGGTAAATTACTGACTAACACAAATGGAAAAAAGGAACTCATCTTTTAAAGACTTTGGCTTCCTCATCCTCCTCTGCAATGAGAGGTCAGGAACTCATACAATAATCTCCTCGCAAAGCAGCTTATAAACTTTTGATCAACATCGCTGCTTGATTTTCACATTGGGAAACTAGGGTAAGGAAGGCTGGGGAGGGAGGGACTTAAACCACAGTCATCTCAGCCTGACCAAGAAGTAGATGAGCTTCCGTGACATCTTGAGATTCAAGGCTTCCCCAGGGAGAAACACAGGCATGGATTCTACACAAAAGGAAAGAATGCCTTGACCTAATACATGTTGCTAAGTGATGCCATATGGATTGTAATCCATTAGGAAATGAATTGCATCAGGCTCACATCTAGAATTCCGAATCAGAAGAGCATGCATCATAGCATGGTTGGAGAATCCTCCATAAAGTCCCAACCAGATTCAGTCACATCAGCAATCAAGTGACTGTGTGACCATGGGTATGCCATTGCACCCCTCTGGGCTCCAGTTTCCTCACCTCACCTGTAAAATGGGGAAAGCCAGTGGTATTTAATACCAAATCAAGTCTCTAGTTCCCACAATGGATGCTTCCAGATTTAATTACTGTACCACTGGTCTGCTTGGGAAGGGGAGTGGCCTGGCCACTCTGAGCACACAGGTAGCAGTGCAGCCTATAGTGGTCTGCAGAGCCATCAGACCACACCGCCTCTGCGTGTCTCCACTGCTGCCACACCTCTGGCGAACCTATTTTAAGAACACTGCCTAGCAGTTTGTGGGGAAACGTTGCCATGCCAACTCCCTGGCTGTTGCTAATCATAATCTATGAATGCACAGTACAACCATCTGACAAGCAATTCTTTTCTTCCTTAGCCTGGGGACCTTCTCCAAATTGTCATAAGACAGACCACCTTGTTCATAATGGCACACAGTAGGTGCCTAATAGATATGCATTGAATTAATGACACGAACAAAGTGTATGCACCACACTGAAGTCTGCAAAGTGCTCTCCCATCTCGTTTACCTGTCAATGCTCACAGCAAATGCTGAGGCAGGTATCTTATTATCCCATTTGACAGGTAAGTAAACTGAGGAGGAGAAGTGCCTTTCCCATGGTCTTGGAGCTAAGAAGTTGCAGAACCTGGACTCCAGCCCAGTGATTCTGGTTTAAGCCCTCATTTCTCTCTCCTACACCAGGTGGTCTCTCAACCCTCTAGCTTATGAAAGTCAAATCCTTAGATATATGCAGAACTTGAGACTTCACAAAGTTCTTTTTCTGGTCATGTTTCCATTTCACTCAAAGCCTAAAGGTAATGAGGCAGGGCTCTACCAGGGTCCATACCTGGCCTCTACAGATCTCCTGTGGGCAGTGGGATGGTCTGTTCCCCCAGGGATGCCTCACTGGTCCCAACGTGGCTCAGAAACTTCTGGGATCTGGAAGGGACAAAGGCAATGAAACCCCACAAGTGGGCAGAAAGACCAGTGGTAGGTGACCAGGGGCCCAGGACAAGCGTGCCACATGGGGCTGCCAGAGAAGCAGGCAGGGCCCAGAAATGGAGGTAGCCCACAGCCAGCAACAGAGATGAGCCTTGAAGGTGAAGCCAGAGTCCCACATAAAGCCCACTCGGAGGACGCACTTACTGAGCATTTATCCATCAACTGGCCAACTGACAGATATGAACTGACCCCAAATAGCAGGGATTTGGTCTGTTTTGTTCTTTTCTGTAACCCCAGGTAGGCTTGTAATGGTGCTTGGCATTTAGTGGTGCTCAATAAATGCTTCCTGGTTGGATGAATGAATGAATCCCAGTGAGCAACATACCTTAGCCCTAAGAACATGTGAGCCCTGAAGCACTCCAGTGGGAGGCTAGAAACCACATTTTTCCTTCCCCTCCTTGTCCTCCTCTTTCCCCCCTCCCCCTCCTCTTCCTCCTCCTCCTCCTTCTTCTTCCTCTTCTTCTCTCCCTCTCTTCCTTCTCCTTCTTCTAATATTCATTTTGAAAGTATGCCATCATTTCAACCTCAGAGGCAGACTTCTGCTTGGGAAAGGGGAGGAGAGGAATTAAACTTCGTTGAGCATCTAGTGGGTGCCAGGCACCTGACGCTCGTCATTTCCCCTTGTGCTGTCAAAGACAGTGATTCAACCCTCTCCAACAGTGGAGAGTCTGCAGCTCAGGAAGGCAGCTGGCTTGCTCCAGCACCAGAAGTAAAAGGCAGAGGGTAGACACTGAGATCAGGTTGATAGATTCTGCGGCCAGGCTTTTCCACAACATCAGTACATCAAGTCTCTTGCTGGATTGTGCTTTGCTGCCAAGAGGGATCTAGAGCCCTCCAACATACCCTCTCTTGTTACAAAGTAACATATCATGCACCTGCTGTGTGTCAAGCCCTCTGCTGGATGCTTTACCTTCCCTGTCTCCGTCCTCAGAATAATCCTATGGGGAGGCATGGGCCCTTTTCTAATTTTGCAGACTAGGAAATGAACCCCCAAACTTTAGGTTGCCAGACTCAGGCTATGCTGTTAATAACACCGCCTCCATGATCCAGTCACCACCCACCTTGCTTCTTCACAGCAAGTCACTCACTATCCCACCTGTGAGAACACGGCCCAGCTTGCTGTGCCTCTCTCTGTATTTCCAGCCATCTTCTGAAAGTGTTGGGCAGACCAGGCAGGTTAAGTGGTCAGCAGAAGACACTGTAGGAGGGAGCAGGTGCCTGCAGCCCACCAGGCTGGGTGTGCCTGTCAGCCTGGGGATGGAGTGTGTTGGCTTCATCCATCTCTGAGTGTGGTCGTGAAGATAGAAGCCTTGAGTTTGCAGATCCACTGCTCTTCCAAGAGAACCCAGAAATTCAGATTTTGATAAGAAGTCTTATTTGTAAATGTCATCTGCTAATTCCAAGATGAACAAATACAACACAGGTATTTGTAGCCCTGTGATTATAGCAGTATTATTCACCCTAGCCAAAAGGTGGAGGCAATCCAAGTGTCTGTGGACAGGTGGATGGGTAATCAAAATAAGATCTCTGGAATATTATTCGGCCTTAGAAAGGAAGGGAGTTCTGATACCTGCTACAATATGGATGAACCTTGAGGATATTATACTGAGTGAAATAAGCCAGTCCCAAAGGGACAAATCTTGTCTGACTCCACTTACATGAAGTTTCCAGGGCAGTCATAGTCATCAAAATGGAAAATACAGTGGTGGTCACCAGGGGCTGGGGGCTGGGGGCTGAGGGCTGAGGCAGGGGAGATTATGGGACTAGTGTTTAATGAGGACAGAGTTTCAGTTTGGGAAGGTGGAAAAGTTCTGGAAATGGATGGTGGTTATGGTTGCCCAACATGTGAATGTACTAAACTGGGCATTTAAAAATGGTTAAGATGGTAAATTTTCCATTGTATGTATTTTACCACCATTTTTTAAAACAAATCTAAACCAAATGAGATGTGTTTGTGAGCCAGATCTGACTCAAGGGCCACCTGATTGCCTGCTGCAGACTGAGAGCTCTCGGAGATCTGCCCCGTGGGTCGTGGGGCCTACTTGTGGCTTACTCTTCACTGAGCTGGCCCAGGTTCTGCTGAAGCCAAAGATTTTGGGGGCAGATCCTGTCCACCAGCCTGTCTCCCTGCTGTCAACCTCCGCCAGCAGCAGGGCAGGAAAGAATCCGGCTCACAGAGGTTGTACCATGCTGCAGCCTGCTTTTCTCTCTGCGTTCCTGGGGAATGATTTCCTTGTCCCTGTTATCTGCCTGCCTGCCCAAGGAAGTCAGCCCCACAGTCCTGCGATTTACAGGGAATTTTTTGCAGAGGGAGCAAACTCCTCAGTCTGCACACAGTGGCTAGGCCATAATGCTCTTTAATTAACTGCCTGGCAAAATGAGCTGAGCGGGACTGCAGTCGTTTGAGCATTTTGGGGTGCTGTGGTTATTTGGGGGACAATCCGTGGATATAGTTGCCTGAAGTGACATATGGCTAGACAAGAACTCCCTACTTACTCAGAAAGCAAGAAGACTAGATGCACGATCTTCCTGCCAGCCAGAGTTTGCCACACGGTAGGGGCCCAGCAAGTATTTTCAATAGCAGGAAGAGTCTCCTCTCTGATGGGGGATGCATGTAGGGAGGGGCTACAGACTCACCCACTGTCAAGCTGAGAGGCATGTGGCTGCACCCATTTTACAGATCAGGAACAGAGACCTCAAAGTCGCCAGCTGATTAGAGGCACAGGTGGGCCTCTGGGTTCCCTATTGGAGCCCTTTCCTCCCAGACTAGGGGTGCTTGACCTTAGGGGTTCCAGTTTCATTTGAGAATCTGCTGAAATGCGTGGCCCCTCTTTTTAGGGAAGTGCTCAGGTGCATATAATTTTTCATACAGGTTAGAACCTCTACCTTAGCCCAAGCTTCTGCAGGAACGCTATAATATCAAGATGACTACTAAGATTTTTAAAAGACTATCTGAGGTGGTAGCCATCAGTGTCATGAATAAGAGAAAATAGAATCACATTTACAGACAACAATGATCCCTGACATATGGGAAGCATCTTACAGTATTCAGAACTTTCGTAGCCATTAGATCATTTGGTCATCAAAAAAAAAAAATCTGTCGAGTAGGTGTTAAGATCCTCAAACAGATAAAGAAATGGAAGTTCAAAGAAATCTGTGCAAGATGACACAGCTTAGGAGTGACAAAGCCAGCCAACACCTTGGGACTCCAGACCCCTGGTTCCTTACCACCCTGTGCCAATACGTACGGGCTTCTGACAGTCAAGAGCCATCCTTTGGTCCCCTTGTTGGTATTGTACAAAAAGGAGATATTCGCCTGAATGACTTGGAGTAGGAAGACAGTCCTTTGGCTTGTATCGCAGCTCCCTCGAACGGACTGCAAATCCTGGCACTGCCACTGCTGTGTTGGTCAGTCGGGGTGGGGGGATATAAATATTTTCCAGCTTGCCTCTGTGCTATCTTCTTTCCTGCAACAACAAAAGCACAGAGATGAGCTCTTAAAGGGGACATAGCAGCCAGTGTGGCACCAGCATGAAGCTGTCTGAATGCACAAGCCTTCAAGACGCTGGGAGGCCCATTTTCATCTCTAAATGTGGTGGGCTTAAATCATGATATCAATATGCAATCCACCAGCTGCTCTCTCAAGAAAAGAATCTTAGCTTGGAATTAATAGACAATGGCCTCTTTATTTGGGGTGGTTTTCAGTTGCAAAATAATATGGAAGAAGCGTTCATGTGTATTTGTGCAGAGAGAGTTTCTAGCCTTCGACTCTCAAAGGGACCAATGGCCAAAAGAAGGTTAAAAATTGGGCAGCTCTGGTGGCCCAGCAGTTTAGCGCCACCTTCAGCCCAGGGCGTGATCCTGGAGACCTGGAGACCTGGGATCAAGTTCCTTATCAGGCTCCCTGCATGGAGACTGCTTCTCCCTCTGCCTGTGTCTCTGCCTCTCTCTCTCTCTCTCTCTCTCTCTCTCTCTCTCTCTCTCTCTGTCTCTCATGAATAAATAAATAAAATACTTTTTTAAAAGAAGGCTAAAAATTGATCCAAAAGAGGAGAGGGATTGAGGTTCTTGAGGCTGTCTTCATCCATCGGTTCAACATTTGGTACCTGTTAGATGTCAGGCTTGATGCTAGGCACTGAGGTTACACTCTGCCCTTTTGAGTTTACAGTGTGGCCAAGGAGACAAAGGGTAATCTAGGAATCACAAAAGGGCAGAAATGAAGAAGAAAGGCAGAGTGAGAAACTGCAGAGGGCCAGGAAATAACAATCAAGATGGGGATAGCAGGAGTGTGGGGGAAGGAACTTACCAGGCAGAGAAGGGTGCAGCCTGTGCAAAGGCCCTGCGGGGGGGGGGGGAGCCAGAGTGGGATAGCAGAGAAGGGAGGGGTAGCATGGCAGTGGATGAGGCTGGGAAGGCCTGCAGTGCAACAGATGCTGGGATGGAGGGAAGTTAGGGAGCTCCAGTGTAATGCTGGGACATGTTATGGGCTCAATTAAAAAGGAATGAAAGTAAGGGAGGAAATGAAGGAGATGGAGGAGAAAGACTGCCTTGAGATAGTGATAATTGAATGGAGTCTTAGAGATGCACAAGCGTTTTCTGGGCAGAGGAAACAGCTTGGGCAGAAGCCTAGAGGTGCAAGAGAACACAGCTCAGCAAGGCATATCAGTTGCTAAGAGGAGGCTTCATTGCCCAGACAAAAGGTAATCTAGGAAACAAAGGGGGCTGCCAGTCAATAAATTAATTTGGGCAACCTGAAGGTTTGCAGAAGGGGACCCTGGATACAGCAAAGCCCTATCAGAGAGCAGGACTGCTTTGCAGTTCCACAATTACCCCATAACTGATTATTTGAGGTTGGCTTTGGAGCAATGTCCAGGGTCTCCAGAGATGAATAGGATGGGGCATACACAGCTCAGAGCCACATCCATGATACCATCCATGGTTGAAGAGCATGACAACCACAGCACCCCCAGTGTGCCCCCAGCACTGGAGCAAATAAAATCAGATCTCACCCACTTAGATGATCTGTTTGTGTAGGTGTTTTCTGTCTGCCTTTCTTTTTTTTAATATTTTATTTATTTATTCATGAGAGGTGCAGAAAGAGGCAGAGACACAGGCAGAGGGAGAAGCAGGCTCCACGCAGGGAACCTGATGTGGGACTTGATCCCAGGCCGCCAGGATCACACCTTGAGCCAAAGGCAGCCGCTCAACCATTGAGTCAGGCAGGCACCCCTCTGCCTTTCAAAATGGATTTGCATATAACTTATAAGCTGCTTTAAATCTTCTCATTTGAAGGAAATAAGAGGAAAAAAAATTGCAATTCCAATCCTCAAAGCTTATAGGATCAATGGTACTCAAACTTCACTATATATACCAGAATCACTTGCAGAATTTTATAGGAATTCAGATTCCTGGGCTCAACCCCAGACTTAGGGAATCAGTATCCAGTAGGCAATCTCAGAAATCTGTTTCCAGTGAGTTCCATGCTCATGCATTAAGCTGGGTGATTTTTATGCATTAAGCACATGCTTGAAGCACCAAGCATCTGGGCACTGCTGCACTGGGTGACGCTTCTGTGTGAGTCTCTCAGTGTAAAGTCTTCTTTACTGGAATCAGGTGAGTGAAACCAAACATAAGAAATCATCATCTCTTGCCTACATCATGCATGAGGCTGGTGCCCAAATCCTTGTATTGATCTTGCATTCAACAAGAAATTAATGTGACAACTCTTCTAGGATTAATAAACATGCTAGGATCATCCCCATAACTCCTGTGGGTCACTTATAGATGATAATTCCTGATAAAGTTACATTTAAAACATTATAACAATAAAAATATAATCAACTCCTGAGAGATGGCTGGAAGATGCCATAAAGAGGATAAATCACTGTGGGGGAATCACATGTAACGGGAACTCTAAAAAGAATTTTATTTTTTTAAAAGAACTTTAAAATGAGAATGTTTACAATATGCACAAATATATTCTATAAATAAAAAAATAGAATAACTGATATCAGACCTCAACAGGCAGGGTAAACACCAGACTAGACACAGATAAAGAAAGATTCTGTGAACTAGAAGACAGATCTGAAGAAATGACCCAGGATCTGGCACAGAGAGATAAAACGGGGTGGGGACAGAGGTTACTCTAGACTAAGTGGTTAGAAACAGCTTTTCTGAGGAGGTGACATATGAGCTAAGACTTAAATGACAAGGGACATCCAGCCATGAAAAGAAATGTGAGTCAGGTGTCCGGGGCAGAAGGGCCAGGCATGCAAAAGGCTTAAGATGGGAACAAACCTGGCAGGACCAGGTTGGCATGTTTGAAAACATGGCTCCACTTTGTGAGCTGCCCCCATAGGGAGGAGGAGAGTGTGATCTTGTGAATCCTTACCCAGTGACTAAGTGGACTTCTGCTCAGAAAGTTGTGGTTAGCAGGAGGCATGTTTTAGGAAGGGTAAAAAACCTCCTAACAGTGAGAGCTAACATTCACTCACTCTCTTACTCACATACTTACTCATTCATTCTTTCATTCATTAACTCATTAACTCCATACATTCATTAACACATTCATTAACTCATTCATTCACTCACTTATTCATTCATTGACTCATTCAGTCATTCATTCACTCACTCATTTACTCACTCATACATTCATTAATTCATTAATTCATTCACTCATTCGTTTTTTTCATTCATCACTCATTTACTCATTATCACGTACCTCCTATATGTCAGACATATGGGAAGATATTGGGAATATTGAACAGGACTCCTGCATCTGGAGGAAAATTTCACCAGTGGCCAGTAAGATCCCTTCTCACCATGTGACTCAATGTTTTCATATAACCATGGCAGGTGTTTACAAGCCCCAGGGAGCTGGAGAGGTCTAAACTCTCCAGAAGCAAATGCATGAGGTAACAGTGGAGATTGCAGGCAGGGAGATAACCACATGATGTGGAGGGGGAAGCCCTTGGGTATCAGAAAATGAGGGCAAAAATGGGGACACTAGTCCATGCCCTACTTAGTTTCAGACCTTTGTGAAGACAAGATCTCCTCTATGAGAAAAGGCGCTCTGACAGGAGGGGCCCACACAGGTGTGACTGTCCTTGACACCATTCACTTAACCCCGAAGGTCAGGCAGCCTTCGGTGAGGATGCAGAATGGAGATGAGAAGGTCAGACTTGGGAAACACTTCATCAGTGCCCTTGCTCTCACTCTGATGTGTAATTCAAAGCAGTGCCGCCGACCTGACCTACTTCATAGACTATAAATGCCCAGAAAGTACAGAACCCATATTCTCTGCTCCGTTTCCTCCTTCCTCTGCACTGCCATAGTCCCAGCCAGACCACCACTGTCTATTACCTGGTCCCCCAGGATAGCTTCCTAACCAGGCTCCCTGCTTCCAGGTGGGCCCCACCCCAATCCATGCTCCACACAGCAGTCAGAATTGCTGGAAAGCTATACAAGTGATACAAGTGAGTGTATCACTCCCTTGCTTCCACTCCCCATCTCTCTCTGCCCTTAGAATAAAGACAAGTTCCTTAGCAAGATTTCCAGGACCCTGCAATGTCTAGCCCCACCCACCTCTCTTATCTCATCACTTGAAATTTAAGCCCTTCCACCTAACGCAGCAGCCACTTGAACTCCTTGCGTACTGAGCATGCTTACCATGGTCATATATATAGCAGTGCTAGGTGTCTGGGGTGGAATGAGCAGTGCTTGACGGCAAGTGCTCCTGGCACTGAGGGGCACATTCAGTGCATTCTCTCTTCACTTTATTCTCTTCTTGGTGCTTAGGGATTATTATTTTCTTCCTCCATTAACACCTTATCAGGAGCAGTTCCTGAGGCAGAAATAGTTTCCCTTTTCATGTGTCCCTCACCTGAATGTGAAGTCCAGCTCAGTTAGTAAAGAGGCTCCCTGCACACTGGACTGGGCTGAGCACTCAGGATTTGCACAAATGCAAGATTTGTGCTGCTGAGAGCTTGCAGGACAGGATAGAAGGACCAGCAGTCTCCATGGGGTGATCAGGACCCTAAGCAGGAGAACCTGTGTAAATGGGGGTGAGGAGGGTTACCTGGGAGCACTTATCCTGGGAGACCTAGTGCTCTGAGTGGGAGGATCAGCAGGAACAAAATCTGATAATCCAAGAATTACAGGGACAGCAACCCTGGACCACACCTGCTATGCATCAGCCACTGCCCTGAGCCCTTGACAGGTTTTGTGACACTGAATCCTCATGACTCTCCATGATGTGTGTTTATCATTTTCCTGGTTTACAGAGGAGGACAGTGAGGCTTGGCAAGAAATTTCCCCAAGGTCCCACAACCAGTGAGTGGTGCAGCTGGGATTCTTAAAGGAGACCCATCAGACTCCGGGACCCACAGTGAAACGCAAGTGAAAATGGCTCCAAGCAGAGGAGAAACAGCCTCTGAAGGGGGATGCTGACAAAGGACAGATTAAACCTCGATCAATTTAATGTGATTCTTATTGAAAGCAACCCCGTTCCTACATATTTCCTCAGGGAATATTCGGCATTTTCTCGCAGGTAAAGGGAATCAAATGCAAAATTCATGATTGTGTGTGTGTGTGTGTTTCAAACAAAAGCCGTCAACATTTGAGAATCTATTCAGTTGGCTCCATCTGGCCACTAATTTTTATGTTTTAAATGATGTGTGTTTGTGATCCACATGATGCTATAAACAGGTTTGGTGTGAATCACGGTGTTTTAATTAGAATATTAGTTATTCCAAAGAAGCCATCTAAAATAAGTCCTCATAGAATTAGTTGAGAAAACTGATCCCCAGAGAGAAAGTGGCCCCCCAGTAATCACCCAGCTTGATAAAGGCTGAGCTTGGAATAGCTTCCCAGTCTTCCAATCAATGCCCTCTCGGCCTCACCCCCACCAGCATTCAAGAACCCAGCCTCCTCCAGCGCTGGGCAAGAAGCTGTTTTGGTGTTTAGGTGAAATAGGGATGAAGTCCGTGTCCCCAAGCTGCCCACATTTTTGGGGAGGAGTGTGACTCCCTCATGAACTTGAAAGTGGTACCATGTCCCTATTTCCATAACAGACATTTCACCAGAGCTAATGGGTTTCTTCCCCCCTTCCATGCCTTCTGAACATGTGGGCTTCTCCAGCCCTTCTCAAAGCCAGAACCATTCCCCTGCCTCAAGCATCTAGGATAGATTTTGCTCAAATTCTTCTTGGATGTATCCTCTCATGGGAAGCTCACTCTCTGTGCCAGGAATGTGGTTCCATTGGGCAGCTCTGACTGGTGGGAGACTCCAGTGTGTGATTTTCCAACAGCACCAAGCAATTCTCCGACTCTCAGAGGACACTAGCCAGGTGTCTTACAATTTAACTCAACTCTGTACCTGGAGATAGTATCAGACCCCACAGGGTAAGGGCTCAGTCCCACAAGACTGCCCCCTCTTTGGATGCCAATCCTAGGTCCATCCAGGTTGTCACCTGTCCTTCTGATGGCCAGCTATAAATTGGAGGTACTTATGATCCTTTCCTCAGGTTCCATTAACTTGCAAGAGGGGATCATGGAACTCAGAGAAATGGTTACTCACATTTACCAGTGTGTCATAAAGAGTTTTATAAACATCAGAGAGATGAAGAGGAACAGTGATGGAGGTCCAGAAGCATCCTGAGCATGGGAGCTTTTGGGATGGGCTGCCCTTCAGTAGATGGATGTATTCTGGTTCGTCAACTTGGAAACTCTCTGTACCCCATCCTCTTGGAGTTTTATGGAGGCTTCATTGCATAGGTATGATTGATGAAATCATTGGCCATTGGCAGTTGACCTGTCTCCAGCCCTCTGCCCTATCCCGTAGCTCTGGGGAGGGACTGAAAGTCCAATCTTTAATCCCAGGGTTGGTTCCCCTGACAATAAGCATCTACCCTCAGGTTATTCAGGGGCTTCCAGAAAGTCATCAACCTCACATAACCAAAGCCATCTATCTTTATCACTCTCAACACTTAGGAAATTCCAAAAGTTTAAGGAGGTATGTGCCAGGAACAGGAATAAGGTAAATCACAGTATCATAGAAATTTGTCCATGAATGGAGTTAAAATGAGACTTACTAGAAGTGCATGAAGCCACCAAAGGTGTGTTTCATGCACATGTAAACACAGCACAGGGTCCACTCACAGAGATGGGCCTCTCTTCAGACACATGGAGTCTGGTTTCAGGTGACCCCTGGATATGTCATGTTTCCTCAGAGTGGTGGAAAAATATGAAGAAAGGCCCAACTCTGCCTGCTTCACCTGCCCAGAGGAGCCTGATCCAGGCTGTCTGCTACATGGTGAGAAGGCAAGGAGTGACTTGCTGCTCTCAGGCCCTGGCGAGTACAGAGAGAGACAACCACAGTGCTGAGCTGGTAAATATTAATAACTGGGACTCAGGGGGAGAAAAAGACCTGACGTTTGGCTTTTGCCAATTTCTGTGGCACAAATACCCCAACCATGGCTGATTTCAAGCTGCTAGTGAGATGTCACTGAATAGTTGATAGGAGATGCTCATTATCAGCTCTCATGAGCCAGAATGAGCCATCTCCAGCATACCAGTGTGTGTGTGTGTGTGTGTGTGTGTGTGTGTGTGTGTATTTGGGAAGACAGGACACACCCGTGAATGAATGAGAGAGGGATTGCAATTTTGTAAAAGCAATAGGAGAGAAGTAGAATGAGCAGAATGTGTTTATAACTGCAGTAGATGCAACTTCACAAGTAAAACAGGCCAGAATCAGTGTAAAAAGTGTTTTGGGCAGCTTCTTCAAATTGTTTTCAGAGTCCTGCCTCTGTGTTTTTATAAAGAGGAATGATGACAAAGGACATGGCTTTATAACTGCCTTCCTACCTTTGAGACCCTGGGACACATTACTTAATCTCTCTCTCTCTTTCCTCATTGGTAACATGAATGTTACCAAGTGTAACATGGTACCTCATGTTACCTAGTGTGAAGAGGGCAGTGCTCAGAGGCCTTGGCAAACGGCAGAGCTAGTATCTGAGCTTTGGCAAATAATGGAGACGCCAGACTGCAGCTCCTTGAGGATGACCACGTCCCCAGTGCCTGGCACGATTCCTGGAGCATGGCAGACATGCAACGGTTATTTTTGAAAATAAATTTGAGTAAGGATAGTGGGGGTCAGTGTGCTCGTGGGTAATGCAGAAAGAGCACATACCAGGAAACAGATGAGCCTCTATTCAGTTTCCATGAGCTTCCTACTTGCCTGGAATACAGAAAATATGGATAAAGATAACATGCTTTTTTCCCCCAAAATGCCCTAATCTGTGTTTCAATATTAAGATTCACTGGGGCCATTTTCACTTTCACTGTTCTTAACATTCTGGTCTAATTGACGGATGCGTTCATGAATGGAGGCCCCTCTGAATCTCATTACACTGGGGCTCCTGGGTGTATCGATCCTATTTAGAAATAAGGCAATAAATTGTCCACAGACATAATGACCAAACCCAAAGGCTGCTGAGGGAGAGAGTCCAGAAAGCAGGGCTTTCTCACACACTGTCTTTAACTTTTATTCCAAGTGTGGATTTCTGAATCGGTGATAGGTACCAATGGCTTTAAAAATGCTTGTTCCCTCTGAGACAGTAATGCCACTTCTGAGAATCCGTCTCCAGGAAATAGTCTTCTATGAAGACTAAAACTTGTACACAGTGATAATCACCACATTATTAATTACAGAAAAAAAGAAAGCCACTCAAATGTTCCATAACAGGAGTCAAGAGAGTTTTGTGTTATATAAACCATGAAAAGTGAAGTTTATGAAGACTGCTACCAGGGGGGAAATGTCTACAAGATGAGATCAGATGAAAAAGCAACATATAAGATTATACATTGATTATGATTATGAATATTGTAAGGGAAACCTACCCAGAGGGATAAAAAGGGACATGTGGTGAGATATTAACAGTGATTTGGTTTTTAATATTTTCTTCTTAACAGTGGTTAATTTTCGTAACTTGAACTTTTCAGTAGGTATATAGGCATACGATGGCCTCTCCTACAAAGCCAGTACATCTATATGAAAGAATGTGTATTACGGCGCTCTTCATTTTTCACTTGTTAGACATACTTAGGGAGTCTAATGTCCTATTCTATAGTGTTAAAATAATTTGCACTCACTCTCCTTTGGATGTAACCTTGAGCTTGCTTTACACGGCTGAGTCAGTAATTCAACGTGGCCTAGAAGTTGCCATGTACACAGAAATGCAGAGAAAAGTCACCTCCATCAGATCAAACATGGGATGTAGGTGCCATATCATGGTCTATTTCCCCATGAGGATGCATTCTCCTATATCTCTCTTAAACATTAATCTAGTCTTATTTATTTGTCTGGTCAATTCCTTGATCCAAGATGCAGCTCAGAAAGGTGCTGAGTTATTCTAAATTCTGTGCCTGCATATACTGTCTTGAATTCATAAGATGGGCACTGCAAATGCTTCCTACCTCCTTCCAGTCTGATTTCACTCCAAACCAGTCTCTAGGAAATAGCCAGAGTGGTCTTTCTAGGGTGCAAATTTCATCCTGACAGTCTCCCACCAGGCTTAAGAGCCTTCAGTGGCTCCCACCTACCACATCAGACCCTCTTTCATCTTCACATCATTTTCCCCCACCCAGCCCATGTACTCAAACATCCACTTATATCTGGTTCCTACCATTCCCAGACACAGCATGCTCTTCATACCATTATGTGTGCTCAGCTATGGAAAGACACAAATTGTTGCCCAATCCACAGCCATTCCCAATCCTTTTATCCCTTGTCACCAACCGACCTAGAGTTTGGGAACGTGAAAATTGGCTTTCAATTAGAAATGGTCATGCGGCATACTTTGGGGCAAATCTGTCCAATATGATACAAAACAAAGGTGGCTAGAGGCATCTGGGAAAGTTTTCCTCTTCCTTTACTCTTGGGATATAGATGTGAAGTCTGAGGTTACAGCAGCCCCCTTGTGACCATGAGGCAGTAATCAATCACTAGGAATAAAAACAAGCTGAAGACAGTGAATCTGGCAAATGGAAAGCCACTGAGAGGTTGATGGTTATCTGTGAAATGACAGACCAGCCTTGAGGCCATGCAGCTCTATCTCCTTAATAAGTAAGGTGATGTGTTCTATTGCTAGCAGCTACATGTCTTATACTGGACTCACTTCTTCCCTCATATTAGGCAAAGTACACAAAACAGTGAGTTCAGTGGCTGGAACATTCCAGATGCTCAATCCATGTTAGTTCGTTTTCCTTTTCCTTTTTTAAGCACTCTTTTTTGGGCCAAACTTACTCATCTGCTGGGACTGCACTATACCCAGAACTACGTATTATACTGAGATATACCAGGTTGTCTGGCATACAATTTGGTTTACACTTTGACTGTTACAGCAACCAAATTGAAGTGGTTTAGGCAAAAACGAGACTTTATGGCAAGGATATCTCCCATAAATGGAAGGATGAGTAGCCATCCTCAGGGGTAAATGAGCTCAACACACAGCTATGACCAATGACCCAAGCACTACCGGGAAGTTCTCTCCACCTTTCGGTTTCTCCTTAGCTGGTATTTGTTTCTTTCTTACTCTGCATAGGCTTCCTTCACTGGACAGGGAACAGACACATTGACAGCTCCTGAAATGACAGGGCAACCCTAATCAGAAAGAATCCTTCACAATTTCAGAATGGAAAAATCCTAGAATTCTGATTGGCTGGCTTGTGTCAGGTGGCCAGCTATGGTGGAGCAGAGCCCGGGAGGTCAGCCCCTACGGAACAGGTGTGGAGAGAGGTCTATGCCTAGCTAGACCCCCAGGGCTTGTTGGTCTCCCTCCTGAGTACACACAATCCAGTCGCGCCTAGAGCAGTGTGACTCTCAAGGGCAAAAGCCTTTACTCTGCAGGTTCATGAAAACTGTCTTGGTTTGTGTTCCCCTAAAATCAGAGCCTGAGATACAAGAAGTTCACAGAAGGCCCTTTTCTACCTAGAGGACGGGAACCCATGCCTGAGATGGGCATAGGGTGGTCTAAGCTCTCTGGGAACCAGTCACTGCTGCAGAGAGCAGAGGCAGGCTCAGGGGAGGTGGCATCATGCCCTAAACGGGTCTACTGCACAGACCAAGAAGGGTGTGGCCTAGAGCTTCCTTTTCTTGGAAGTTGGAAGGACCTTGGTTCCTTATGAAATTGGCCTGAACTAGAGGTTCCTGGGTGGCTCAGTTGGTTAAGCACTCTTGATTTCAGCCCAGATCATGATCTCAGGGTTGAGGGATTGAGCCCCCAGTGGGGCTCTGCACTCAGTGGGAAGTCTGCTTGAGATTCTCTTTCTCCCTCTGTCTCCCCCCAACACATTCTATCTATCTCTCTCTCTCAAAATAAATTAAAAAAAAAGAAAGAAGAAAGAAAGAAAGAAAGAAAGAAAGAAAGAAAGAAAGAAAGAAAGAAACTAGCCTGACCTAAATAAGGGTGTGGCTGAACAGAGTGAACCCAGGACCTCTAGATCACCTGCATGAAATCTCCCCACCAGATAACCCCAACATTTTTTCGATGTAATTCTCTAATCCTGTAACTACTGTATTCATCCCCTTATTACAGGTGGCTCAGAGATGCCAAGTAACTTGCCCAAAGTCACCCAGATGGAAAGTGAGCAAAATCACACAGCTGGAATCCATATCTGCCTCACTGTCAGGTCGGTGGGACTCCCACAGAGCACCCCACTGCCCCCAGAATTTCAACATAAAGGGAGAGCTGGATGAGAGCCAATTCCTGAGAGCCTCTGAGAATGTGGCCTTGTTCACATAGCCCTGATCAGCCAGCCTGAGATTGCAAAAGCTAGACATTTTTAACATTTACCTAAAATAAAATAAAACAAGCAGGAAAGTATAACCTAAACATATCTGTGAACTTTCTTTAAAAAATAACAATAGCATTGGGCCAGTTGTGCAGGGGACTTGGAGGGCTTCTATTCCTTGATTTCTACTGAAAGCTTTGGCACATCTCCTCCTTGAGTCTTCAGGCACACCCCAAGCCCAGAAGACATTTCATTACTGAGTATTGCAGGTCTCTGTTTGCATAGGTCATCTGGAGACATCCAGTTGATGACATCCATAAATCATTGCAGGCCAAGCAGGGGCCCAGGGCAAGGTGGCATGATCAGCTCACAGTACAATGACATGTGGCCAGTCATTCATCAGAGAGCCCAGGGACCAGACAGACGCAAATGGTGACTGAGAAGAATAATTCCAGGGCCCAGAGCAAGAGGCATTTAATGAAAGGGCAACATTTGAGAAAGAAACCACACTGTCATTTCTGTCACCACAAAACTCCGAGAAGCTCCACAAAGACAGGAGACCCCCAAAACTCAACTGCAAGAAGCAAAAGAGGAGAGGTTCCCTGGCATGACCACCTCCCCTGCAGCAAGGATGTCAAGCATCAGTAACAGAAAGGGTGCTTGGCTCTGGGTTAAAGCCCCTTCATGACTGACGTGAAAATTCAGACGAAGCAATGCACGTGACCATGACACACAACATGTGTCCAATGGTATGGGCTGCTTTCTCCTCCCTCCTTCCCCAACCATCACCCCTGGCCCCAATTCTACTGGAATGTGATGACTTTGTCATTTGGCCTTCTGAGCTTCTTGGTGACACTCACAGCACCATGGGGCTTCATAACTGGTCCTTCCCTTTCTCCCATCCACTTGTGACCTTGCTAACAATCTCCGAACAGTGGGGTATTTCGCATCTCTGCTTTAAAAATCTCTAATAGCTTCCTACTGCAGCTCCTAATGCAAATTCCCACCCTGGCCCACAGGACATGAATGACCAGCTCATGTCTGCCTCTGATCACATCTCCTAACACTCCCTCCCATGCTCACTGCCCTTCCAGGATTTGGGCCCCTTCACTGTCTCCTGAGTAGCCAGGTTCTCTCCTGCCTCGGAGACTTGCATGTGGTCTTCCTTCTGCTGGAATTCTCTTCCCCTCAACACGCAGAGAGCTTCTACTCAACCTTTAGATCTTAGCTTACTTGTCACTTCCTCTAGAAATTTCCCCTTCCAGACCCCCCTCCCCCCGCACCATTACAGACTCTCACGTTCCTCTTCATAGCAATTACAATTACTGGAAGTGATTTATTGCTTATGTACATATTTATGAACCATCTGAGATGACTGTTAACTCTATGTGGACAGGATGGTTGTATCTCTGTCACGCATTGCTGGGGCTCTGAACTGAGCCCAGTGCCTGGCAAACAAGAAATATATGATAAATACTTGATGGGGCACCTGGGTGGCTCAGTAGTTGAGCATCTGCCTTTGGCTCAGGTCTTGATCCCAGAGTTCTGGGATCGAGTCCCACATCAGGGTCCCCGCAGGGAGGCTGCTTCTCCCTCTGCCTATGTCTGCCTTTCTCTGTGTGTCTCTCATGAATAAATAAATAATATATTTTTTAAAAAAAGGAAAAAAGAAGAAATGAATGGCACCTATCCTGAACTGATGCCACCCTGGTTAAAATTCCTTCAAATGAATTCTCCATTCTTCACTCATTTTTGGATTTTAACGTATAACCATCTTTTCAAAGAAACAACCAACCAAAAACGAAATAAAGCAAAGAATTTGCACTTTTCACTGACAATAAACACCCATGTTTATCTCTCTTTTAAAAAACGACATAAGAATCTTAAAGTCGTAAGCATGTAATGATCGCTGGTATTTATAGCGTGCTGTGTGGGGCGCTATACCTAGTTATTCTTTATGACCACCTAGGAGCTGGGCCTCCCCCACAGATGAGGACCTGGAGTAATAGGGTGCTGAATGCCTTGCCTGAGGTTACCCATCCAGAACATGGTGTTGCTAGAGTTCAAATCTGGGTCATTTTGCTCCTGAGCCACACTCGCAATTGGCTCACACTGCTAACTTTGGGAGGAAAAATGATAACAGCCCATCTCTTCCCACAGTGAGGTCTTTGCAAATGATTCAAGCAGGCTTCATCTCATGGGTAATGAACTATGTTGGGCCCCACAGGCTGGTGCCACGGAGAGGAGAGGCACTTGGGCTGTGCCATGTGATTCCAGAAGGAAGCTCTAAGGGGGAAGGATAGAGCAAATTACACCTTAGCCAGTTGCTGGTAAATTGACTTTCACTGCCTCCACATCTCAAAAGCTCATGAGGAAACTGCATAGTGTCTATGGCCCTTCTGCATTCAAGTCTCCTGCAAGAAGCAGCTAGGGTTCCCCACTGGCCAAGTAGGCGCCCACCCTGGGGGAGGTCACCTGGGCCTGGGCTTCTGTTAAGACCACTTGGGGACCTTTCAAAAGTGTGAATCCCTACACATCCGTGGGCCGAGCAGGTGGAGTCTTTGGGCCTGTGGCTGAGGCATCACAGAGTTTAAAGTCCCCCCCCCCCACCGCCCCACACACACATGGTTCTAATGTGTAGCCTGGGGTTGAGGGTCATGGGTCCAGAGCATGTTCCTCTCCAATCAGGGGTAGAATCTGAGACTAGAGATGCAGAAGCTTCACTCGAGGCCCCACGGGGCTTGGTGAGTTTCAGAGAGTTTGCTGATACGACCGCTAGTCACGACAGATATTACTATCTCTCTCCCAGAGGACAACACTGACCATGAGTGGCAGGGTGGGGGCTGACATCAGATTTTAGGACCCCTCCTCTTCATTCACTGTATCTCAGCTGTCTCATTTCTAGAGCTGGATGTGCTGCTCCTGACTCAGGGACCTGTTTCCAGCTCAGAGAAAGTCCCAGCTTTGCAAGCTGGCAGATCCAGTCCCAGTCCCCATGGATACTGTAGTTCAGGAAGGTTCTGGAAGTCTGGATGGGCTAACCCGGGGTGACACATCACGTGTGCCTCCCTTAATCCGCAGAAGCAGTGGGCTGAGGCAGGTACAGGTGGGCGTGGTAGCAGGGGCCACACACTTTCTCCGGTACCTTAGTGCCTGAAGGAGCCCTTCCTTCTCAGCCCCTGTAGGGAGGCTGGGCTGAGGATGCCCCTGGAGGGCTTCTCTGAGCACCCAGCAACAGAACCATGAATGACAAGGAGCACTGCTCTGTCTCCAATGTTACCACCCTGACAGGGTCGTGTCGTGAAACCAGGATCAGCAAACACCACGCTGACCGGGATTGCCTTTGCAAGGTCCAGCACTACAAGCAAGGGCAACACAGGCTCGCACCCAGCACGCCCTGGGAGCACCAAGCCAATAAAATTGCTGGTGGAGTGGAGGTGGGTAGTGAAGAAAATGCCCACTCACTGAGCTTCACCAAAGCACAAGCTGTAGGACGTTTTACCCAAATCAACTCTGGATTCAGGATTTCTTATGACAGGATCATTATTATTTATTACATAGCAATCATGAACTTGGGCCCTGGCATCAGACTGCCAGGGTTCAAATCCTACCTCTGCCATTCATTAGCTGTGTGATCTCGGGCAGGTTAATTAACCTCTCTGTTTCCGCATCTATAAAGAGGTAGATAGTAATATCTACTTGATAGTGTTAGTCATTATGATTAAGTGGATTGATGTATGCAAAGTGCTTAAAACAGGGCCTGGAACATGATAAGCTCTTAGTATATGCTAGATGTTATTATAGTCCATTCCAGCTGTTATAACAAAACACTATAGACTCAGTGGTTCAGAAACGACAGAAATGTAAGGCAACAAAAGCAAAAATAAACAAGCGGGACTATATCAAGCTAAAAAGCTTCTGCACAGCAAAGGACACCATCAACAAAATGAAAAAGCAAACTACCAAACGGGAGAAAATATTTGCAAATCATGTATCAGTTAAGGCTAATATCCAAAATATATAATGAACTCACACAACCCAATGGCAAAAAACCAAAGGATCCAATTAAAAAGTGGGCAGACGATCTGAATAGATGTTTTTCCAAAGAAGATATCCAGATGGCCAGCAGACACACGAAAAGATGTTCAACATCACTCATCATCAGTGAGTGATGATGCAAATCAAAACCATACTGAGATGTCACCTCATACCTCTCAGACTGACTATTCTCAAAAAGACTATTATCAAAAAGTCCCACCAACAGTTGTTGTTGAGGATGCGGAGAAAGGGGAACCCTTGTGCACTGCTGGTGGGAATGCAACCTAGTGGGACGGCCACTCTGGGAAACAGTATGGAAGTTCCTCAAAATATTAAAAATAGAATAACTGGGGATGCCTGGGTGGCTCAGTTGTTGAGTGTCTGCCCTCAGCTCAGGGTGTGATCCTGGACTCCCAGGATCGAGTTTCGCTTCGGGTTCCCTGCATGGAGCCTGCTTCTCCCCCCCGCCTGTGTCTCTGCCTCTCTCTGTGTCTCTCATGAATAATAAATAAAATATTTTAAAATTTTTTAAAATTAAAAAAAATAGAATTACTATATGATCCAGCAATTCTCTCGGATATTTTTGAAGAAAATGAAAACATTTACTTGAAAGGAAATGTGTCCTACTGTATTCATTGCAGCACTATTCACAACAGTCCAAACATAGAAATAACCTAAGTGTCCATTGATGGATGAGTGGACAAACAAGATGTGGTATGAATATACCATGGAATATTACTCAGCTGTGAAAAAGAAATGAAATCTTACCATTTGCAACAACATGAATGGAACTTAAGGGCATTATTCTAAATAAAATAAGTCAGTCAGAGAAAAACAAATACTGTATGACCTCGCTTACATGTGGAATCTGAAAAAATAAGAATAATTTTACAAAACGAACTCACAGTTACAGAGAACAGATAGGTGATTGCAGGGGTCCCACCTCCTAACACCATCACATTGGGGATTGGGGCTTCAACATGTGGATTCTGGGGCTGGTTGCGGTTCCCAGTCTCCACGAATCTTCAATCTCCCTTGCTCAGTATAGTGTTGGGTGAGTGTATTCTTTTGGGGGCTCAAAGAGAAGCCAAAGGCTGCATCTCTGGATGGCAGTTGGAGAAAATAGATATGATTCAGGTCACAGGAACCTAAGGCCCTGGGACAAATGACAGGTGGGTCGTGTACATACATGTGTGTCTGTGTATTACATGATGACACATGTTTTTCTGGGCGCACATGGAGAATGGGATGCATGCTATAAGACAGGCCAGGGAAGGCAAGGGAATGCAGAGTGAGAAACTGTGTTCAGCTGATGGAAACCGCTGGAGACTATGGAAGAAGCAGCTCTTGAGGCAGCATCATAGGGCAGGAGGGCTTAGCCATGGGGAAGCCGTGAGAAAGCCATGGGATGGGGAAAAGCAGAATGCATGTCGGGAAGAGCCACTGAGTTGGCCGTGTTGGCAAGTAGGGCTGGAGATGGAAGAGGAGGAAGGACAACTAGAGAGAAGCTTTGAATGTCAAGTTAGGGAGTCAGGACTTTTCTTTTCTTTTCTTTTCTTTTTTTTTTTTTTTTGAGTCAGGACTTTTCCTTGAGATAATAGGGAGGCAGATTCCAGAAGTATTTTTGCACAGGAGTGATATAGAAAGCACTGCTCTTCTAAAGAACAATCAGTCTGATGGCTGGTGCTGGGAGGTGAGAAAATGCAGACAGGAGAGCTGGTCTGAGAGTATGCACACAGGGTGGGCGTGGGGTGGGGGGAAGGTTCAGCTCCTCCATCAGAAAGAGGGTCTGAGCTCCTGCATCAGACACAAAGGCAACTGAACAGCTCTCTGATGCCACTTGGAAAGTCCCCACTGGAGCCAAATAACTGGAAGCAACAACAGCCCAGCAATTTGCCCCCAGCAAGTTGGTCTTCAGACAAAATGGAGAAATGATGGGAACCCAGAGAAAAAGCAAACTTGAAAGATCTCAGTATGGCTGTCCCGCTCAGACCCAGCTCAGATGGAAGACAAATGAATAACCTGTGGGCTGGGGCGTGCATGCGTGGTCCCTGGTGGCTCAGACGCCAGCTTTCATTAACTCAGTTCCGCTCCATGCCCATCTATCCACACCATCCAAGTGCCAGCCCCTGTGCCAAGTGTCAGGAGCAAGACAGAGTCCTTAGCCTGAGGGAACTGGTGCTCTGGGGGTCCCAGTGAGGAATGAGCCCCCAAAAGGGGCTGGCACTGCACGTGATGGGTGAATCTGTAGAGTAGAAGAGGTCTTTCAGGGAAGGTTTCTTACAAATTGCTTTTCTAACTGTGTTGCCCGAGGACTGTCAGTCTTCAGCAGGGCGGGCACAGAACAAACACTTGACACATGTTCCAAGGATAGGTGCAAATGAGCTGAAGCTGTGGAAGGACCCAGGGAGTTTGCAGGACTGCACCCCCCACACTCTAAGTGACACACAACCCACGGCCTCTTCATTAGTTATGTTTTCTCTCTCTGTGTCTCTAAAAGACCCTCTGAAGGCAGGAGGATAGAGCTTTATCTCACACCAGGCTTCTCTCCTGGCTGCCCTAAATTTTAATTAGTCATAATCATTATAAACATGTTTATAGCACTTTAGCATTTACAGATCTCTTTACACACATTATCTCCCTGGAATCTCATATGACTCCATGAGGAGGGACAGATGATCAACTTTACTGCGGGTGTTCATGACTTTCCCTGTTATAGGAGGGAGGGGGAGTGACCCCATGTGCTGGTTGTCTTACACATGCTGTTATTTTGTTCATTTTTACATGCAATTTATTAAATTATCTCAGCAACAATGCCAGGTAATTATTACCATTCCTGTTTCATGTGACAAATTGATATTCTGAGAGGTTGAGCATCTTGCCCGAGGATATACGGCTAGCGAGGTGGGATTCAAATCACAATCTGTCTCACTCCCAAGCTAGTTAATCATGACAACAAAGCCAGTGACGACGATGGTGGTGGTGGTAGGCAACCGTTGAGTGCTAACTTTGGGCCATGCACTGAGCCTGGCACTCTGAATTTTGTTAATTCAATACTCATTTAATATTAACCTGGCAAATGCAAGCTGGTACGGTCACTCTGGAAAATAGTATGGAGGTTCCTCAGGAAGTTGAAAATAGAGCTACTACCACCCAGAAATTACACTACTAAGATACAAGTGTAGTGATCCAAAGGGGCACCTGCACCCCAACGTTAACAATGGCAATGTCCACAATAGCCAAACTGTGGAAAGAGCCTGGATACCCATCGACAGATGAATTGATAAGAGAAGATGTGATATATATATATATCTACAATGGAATATTACTCAGCCATCAGAAAGGATGAAATCTTAGCATTTGTAAAGACATAGATGAAACTAGAGGGTATTATGCTAAGCGAAATAGGTCAATCAGAGAAAGACAATTATCATATGATTTCACTCACATGGAATTTAAGAAACAAAACAGAGGCTCATAGGGAAAGGGAGGGAAAAATAAAACAAATCAGAGAGGGAGAAAAGCCATAAGAGACTCTTAATCACAGGAAACAAACTGAGGGTTCCCTCCAAGGCCTGAGATCTAGGACACACTTGACTCGAGGCCACAGGGCCAGGCGGGCCAGTGGCCGCCCCTAGGGGAAGGCTGCATTGTGGAAGGTTCTGGCATGCACGATGCCACAGGCAACCAGTCTGTCACAGGAGACGTGGAGAGAAGGGTGGCTGCATCAAACAGACGGGTCCCAGTCCTAGACATCCAAAAATTGAGTTTCTATGGCAACCTGCCTCTGACCTGCATATCCCACAAATGTTCCGCTTCAGAAAAGCACTTTCTGAGCACCAGGCCCTGCATGGCTCTGGCCCCAGGGAGGGAGTCCATGATCTTGTAAGGGAGACATACTCACACCAGGGTTTGGGGTGAGGATGGGGCTAGGCCACTCAGGACTCATCTGTGGGAAGCAGGGATGACTTCTGGGATGGCAGCACCACTGGGAGCTGACCCAGGGGCTGGGAAGAGCTGCAGCCTCCGGGGTGTTGTCAGTAACAGAGAGAAAAAACCTAGGGCGGCTGGGAGAATTGCAAAGCAGAGCTGCTCACAGGTCACTGGTGGTGACTGCTATGAGGTGGGGCTCCAGGGAATCTTCCCTCCACTGGGTGTGTGTATTTCTGTAAGGTTTAAATTTATATCACAAACACTATTAATTTGGTAACTTACATTTTCGCAATAGCCAGATAACAGAAACAACTCAAATGTCCATCAATGGATGGATGGATAAACAAAATGTGTCCTATCCATACAAAGGACAATTATTCGACCATAAAAGGGAATGGACTACTGCCATGTTGCTGACCCTTGAAACCTCATACTAAGTGAAAGAAGCCAGACACAAAAGGCCACATGCTGTATGATTCCATTTATATGAAATGTCCAGAAGAGGCAAATCCATAGAGACAGAAAGAAGATTAGTGGCGTCTAGGAGCTGCAGGAGGAGGGAGGGAGTGGCCCCCGATGCTTAATGGGTACTAGGATTTCCTTTTAGGATGATGAAAATGTTCTGAAACTAACTAGCGGTGATAAAGGTACGAAAAGCCATGGAATTGTAAACTTTAAAATGGGTAGAATGGTGAATTTTATATTGTGTGAATTTTACCTCAATGTTTACAAAAATGGATGAGTCAGCTGAGCACTTGTGCCCTCTGACCTGTAGACCTCAATTCTGAGCCAGAGGAAGAGCAAAATAAGCTGGTCGAAATAAACCAGTTTATAATTAGAAAAAAAACACTCCACCTTCCCACCTCGCCCATTCTTCTAGCAACAAGGACACCTGCTCTCTGGCCTTAGGGAGAACCATAGTGTCCCCGTAGCCCATTCATACCACACCATTCACTCACTCACTCATTCATTCAGTATTTTCATATTCACCAGAAATGGTGAAAGGCGTGCAGGTCCTGCTCTCACGGCTCTCCACTCTGAAAGGGGAAGGAGGACAAGGAGCAGATGCACATCTGCCAGATGGCCACAGCGCTGTAAAAAGAGTAGGATGAGGGAAGGTAGAGAAGATTTGGCTGTGTATTCTCCCCCTGAAGCCAGCTGTTGCTGGGAACCAAAGGACTGGTCAACCCGGGGATGGCTCACCAATTGGGGCCCAGGATCAGATGTCATATGGCTGCAGATGTGATGTCTGCATGTGTCTAGGGCCACCACTGAGACCCTGATGGCTTGAGAGCAGTCCTCCAGACCCTGCCCTTTCCCCAGCCCATTGCTGACCACTGGCCACTCTCCCTCCAACCACCTTCTACCCATCCAGTCTTTCTAGCCTCTGGCCCTTGTCCATTGTGTCCCCTCTGCCTGGAGCTTTCTCACTTTCTACCCCTGCCTGCTGCCTGATAACTCCTACCCAGTCTCCAGGTTTCAGCTTCCCTGTGGCTTTCTCCAGAAACTCCTCCTCAACTACACTGCGGATCCCTGCCAGCCTCTGCGGGACCAGCTGCCTCCTCTGGGCATCCCAGCACTAACCGCAAAACGTCGCCAGGGTCTGAGTCAGGTACGCGTTCCCAGTGCGCCCTGAGCCATCAGGACAGGACACCGCCTCGGTCACCTCTGAGTCCCAGCGATGGCTCGCTCGAGGGTCTCAAATGAGGAGCTGAAATTAACACGTGGAACTGGCAATATTAAGGAACATAAAGTTTATCGTCTTCCATAAATGTTAAACGTTCATAATACACCTGATAATTTAATTGAGGTAAAACTCATTAAGTCAAAGATAGAAATAAAAGTCTTTCACAAAACTCTCCTGAATAATATGTTTTAGTTCGTTTCATATTCGGGGACTGCCTGCCATATGCGGGGCCCCGGAACACATACTGCGAGGTACTTAATTATACAAGGTCAAAGGCAAAATCAGTAAACAAAGCCCTTTGGTGGGCTGGCTCTTTCTCTCCTTCGTGTGCGCGCGTACACACACACACACACACACACACACACACATGCACAAGCAGGCATGCAGCTACCTCAGACAGCCTCCGGGAGTGTTGGTCACCAGGCAGCGTGTGGAGCAGATGATGAAGTACCTTTGTTTGCTCTGACCAAGTGCTGTGCGGAAGCTGAAGCCAGCAGGCTGGTCTGCGTGCTGATGGACAGGACGGGAGAAGGCAAGACTCCCTGGAGGTGCTGGAGGAAGGGGTGGGTGCAAGCACGAGGTGGGGGCGCAGATGCCCTGCATGCCTCCCAGGGACATAACATCTCCCCCAGGCCTGGGAGCCATTCCTACCGGGGAGGACACCTTCTCGTGTCACTTCCAAAGGGGCAGCGACTTCCAACATACAGACACAATTGCTAATAGCGGCACCTCAAAATGCTTTTTAAGGGAACCCCGGGTGGCTCAACGGTTTAGTGCCGCCTTCAGACCAGGGTGTGATCCTGGAGACCCAGGATCGAGTCCTGTGTCGGGCTCCCTGCATGGAGCCTGCTTGTCCCTCTGCCTGTGTCTCTGCCTCTCTCTCTCTCTCTCTCTCTCTTTGTGTGTGTCTCTCTCTCTGTCTCTCATGAATAAATAAATAAAATAGTCTTTAAAAAAACAAAAGAACAAAAAAACAAAAAATGTTTTTTGAAAATATGGTCCCCCCATTATTGAAGTTTTATGTGCATCTTAAAGATATTTGGAGAAATAGGTAAATACAAAAAATAAGTCAGTTTCCCAGACACCACAGATCTGTGTGTGTTTTTAACAGAATTGAGATCATAACATTTCACAGGGGCTTTTACTGAGCATTATAAGATTTCCTCAAAGCACCGTGTTCATAGCAGCCAGTGCTAACAGCTGCATGATTTGCAGCTTCATTGTATCCCCACCTAGGGGCACTGTCCTTGGGACACAGTGGGTGCTCAGTAAATGGGTGTTGCATGAATGTTAAACGGCCAGTATTTCACGGAGGGGATATATCATTATCTACTTGACCATTTCCTGCAGTTGGACCTGTAGGTTGTTGCTAATAGCCAGCTATTATAAATCATACTGTGATAAATTGTGCAATTAGTTATATCTGCGTCTCAGTGATCAAGCAAGTAGAGAATCCCCAAAAGGGGCTGTTACTCAGTCAAAGGGTGTGAACATTTTTCAGGCTCCTGGCTCCTCTGCCAGCAGGAGTGGTTTGTTTGTTTAAGCTAGTATCTGCATTATTCTAAAAGCTGGAGGTTATGTAAATATTCCTTTATCCCAACCCCAATAGCCAAAGCAGCTAGACTTTACATTTTGTTTTGCAAAAGCGAGTGCATTCTCCTTTAGGAATGACATTAAATCTTGACATTTATGCACAATATGAAATATACACCTTTGAGCGGCCCAGGAGAACCGACTCTGATGTGAAGTGTATTTGAATAGCAGTGACTCATATTGGAAACAAAAGCACAGAAGGGAAGGAGAGGGGAGGAAGTTCACAGTTTACTACTTAAACACAGAAAAATGAAATTGAGAAACTCTGGGAAATGAAGCTCCCGTACATTAAGCGTTTCTTGAGTAAATACAGTGGCAGTGAGCTATCCACTGCCCACAGCTCTGCTGGCATCAACCCCAAAGGTACTTAAGAAATTCTCAGTCTGGGGATCCCTGGGTGGCGCAGCGGTTTAGCGCCTGCCTTTGGCCCAGGGCGCGATCCTGGAGACCCGGGATCGGATCCCACGTCGGGCTCCTGGTGCATGGAGCCTGCTTCTCCCTCTGCCTGTGTCTCTGCCTCTCTCTCTCTCTGTGACTATCATAAATAAATAAAAATTAAAAAAAAAAGAAATTCTCAGTCTGTATATACCCCCATATAAATGGGAGAGAGCTAAGAGTTCAAGTGCTTGATCCAATTACCTAATTCTGCTATCATCTAATAAAGTGTAATTAAGTCTTGAAGATGCTAGATCATTAAGGACCATTGTGACAACAAGCAGCTTAAATACGAGCCACCCCACAGAGAGCAAGCTTGATTGGGCCATGCCAGAGAAGGGAAGTTTCAGGTGGCTTTTACACGAGAGGTTTATAGCCTCATGACTGTCTATGGTCTCTAAATTTTGCTCCTGTGTTCCTAGGACTCTGATGACACCTCCGGGCATGATGGTGACCAGTGTTGATATGGAAATCACTGGGCCCCCGGCAGAGACTGTCCTCTGTTGTGAAGGCAAAACTGAGAATTGGGGAGCTGGGCTCTGGGGTGGCTTCCAAACCCCATTCAAGGCACTGCCTCTCTCCTAGTCTCAGATTCACCTCCTTTAAGTGAGGACATTAGATTGGATGGTCTCTGTGCACCTTCCATTTCGACTAGCATGAGGGGCCAACATTATTGGCTGTAAATTATGTACCAGGTGCTGTTTCAAAAGCTCTATGGGGACAACCCTCCATACTTCGATCCTGCCCTGGGCTTCAGACTGAACTTCAAGTCTTGGTTGAAACCCTCATCAAACTTTTCTCAATTTTTTTTGCTGTTGGCCACCTCGCTGTTGAGCTTTTTGTGAACTTTAAATATTAAATAAATTAAATCTAATTAAAATATTAGACCATTTTAACAATTTTAATTGACATATCTGGGCACCTCCCAGCCCCACCCCCACCCAGCATCACACTTTGGAGACAGGTGCAGCAGCTTGGTATACTGGGTGCACAGAGCAAGACCCCCCCGAATACCCATCCCATGTGGGAAGGTCTGATAGCCCCCTCCAGAAGCTGAGTCACTCTCCCATAAGGGGTGCAAGCGTGTCCACAGTTTGACAGGCTGCAACCAACTCCCGTGCCTCTCCCCTGGGAGCCAGGGAACCCCTGGGGGCAGGGACCACGTTTAGATTCAATTCTGCTATCCATCATGCCTGGCCCTGAGACTCATAGTTGCTCAAAACAATGTTGAAAGGCATAAAGGGGGGCACCTGGGTGACTCAGTGGTTGAGTGTCTGCCTTTGGCTCAGGTTGTGATCCCAGAGTCCTGGGATGGAGTACTGCACTGGGCTCCCCACAGGGAGCCTGCTTCTCCCTCTGCCTATGTCTCTGCTTTTTTGTGTGTCTCTCATGAATAACTAAATAAACTCTTTTTTAAAAGGGCATAAATGGAAGGAGAGAGGTGGCAAGGGGTCAAGGAAAGGAAGGAGGGAGCGACAGCCCCGGACAGAATGAATCGATGCCCTATGCATAAGAGAGTAAATGATTCAGGCCCGCCTGGCACCCTGGCAATGAGCGCAACAGTGCCTGGCTCTCTCCCAATGAGCCCAGAGTTAAAGCGCCATCCCCAGGTCCCAAGGTGGCTGGAATCCATCTCCGTCAGTCTGGCTGCAAAGACACTGCCGGACTGAGCTGCAAACTGCCAGGGAACGAGCCCCCGGGGCCTCACCGTCCTGGCCGCGTGGCTGCTCTATTCCCATGACCTCAGTTTGTTTCCAGGGCAAAGGCAGGAGACACAGAGGCAGCCTCCGAACCCCCCGGGCAGGGGTCTCTCTTCGGGGGCCTGCACCATCCTACAAGGAACGGTGCTCGGTTTCCTGCCTAGAGAAATACATCCTCACCCGGCCAGACTTTTCTCTGTGGATCTCCCTTGGGGCAAGATGAAATAATTTATCATTATCTCATTTCACAGAAGAAACAAAAGGTTTCGAAACAAAGAGCCATTTCCCCAGAGGTTGTACAGCTCTTGTGAGGCCACACACACACACACACACAGTTAAACGCCTGCCTCTCAGAGTTCCCCAGGGCTCTCCCCTCCAAACACCATGCTCTGGCTTGGCTGTGATGCTCTCCATCCTTCTAAAACAGAAGCCCTCTCCTGCTTGTGGGAGGACCCTGCTCCACTCACTCTGCAGGAGGAATCCCCACGCCACTTCCTCCAGGAAGTCTCAAATCACTCACGTTCCCTCCATCACACCCATCCCGGCTGGATCCACGCCTCTCCTGTGGACTTTAATGCAGAATTCACCACCCCACATGGTCACCATCTCCTCAATGTCATTTCCCCCTTAATTTATTCTAGACAATTTATTGAGCACCTCGAGAAGGGGAGACAGAGTCTGGGAAGTGGGTCAAATTGTGCGAGGCCACACAGAAAGCTAGATTAGAAGCCCGGTACCAACATATTCGCTCAGTGACTATTTAGAGAGAGTTGCTGCAGGACCCCCAAAGGTTAAGCTCTTTCCAATGCCCCTCCTTCTGGGGGCTCACTTGTGCACAGTGTCTGGACCTCTGCCCATCAGGGTCAGGATGGCAGGTGTAACTCAGTAGCCTGCCAGGTACGAGCCCAACAGCCACCTGTCTTCCCAGGCAGATGCACCACAGTTCTTGGCTGACTGCCCCCAAGAGCAGAAGAATATAACATTTCCACTCTAGCACCTTCCTTCATTGGTCTGTTTACGGAGCACCCACATGAACAAGTAGGCTGGGCTCCTTTTGAGAACCCAGCCATCCAAGAGGGGGCACTGAACTGCCAGATATGCCACCAAAGAGAAAGTAGTTTAACTCTCTGGAGCCTCAGTTTCCCCAGCTGCGACATCAGAGTATTACCAGTTCGTAGGTCCTTATACGTGCACTTGGGACATGGAGCACGGCTCCTGGCCTGCAGCCGGCACTCAATCAATAGCCCAAATATTATCCTCACTATTGTTACATGTTCTTTTTTTTTTTTAGATTTTATTTATTTATTCATGAGAGAGAGAGAGAGAGAGAGAGGCAGAGACAAAGGCAGAGGGAGAAGCAGGCTCCATGCAGGGAGCCCAACACGGGACTCGATCCTGAGACTCCAGGATCACGCCCTGGGTCGAAGGCGGTGCTAAACCGCTGAGCCACAGGGGCTGCCCTTGTTACGTGTTCTCATCATGATCTCTGCTCTACAGCTTTTGTAACTAAGTCTCCGTTTAGAAGAGCTACCCTCAAAACAAGGCAGGGGAGCCCTGGGGCCAGGAGCCCCATGCAGAAGCTTGGTTCTGCGCATCCATTGTAAGCGACCCCACAAGTCCCTCTGTGCTTCTGCAGCTCAGTATTCTCATCTGTAACATGGGGACTGTCCTACCTGCCCTACGCTCCCACAGATGCAGTGATGTGCATGAAAACGCCTTTAAAAAAAATACGCCTCGCAGAATAAAAATACATGTTGTTACTGCTCTGCTTAAAGTCTCCGGATGGCTCCCTACTGATTCTGGGAGAAGATCCAAATTCCCAGGGCACTGTTCACAGAACTTTGTGTGATGAGGCTTCTTTCTGCTTCTCCAGCCTCCTTGAACGCCTGCCACCTCCCACCCAACCCCCACGTTCTCCATGTGCGGGAAGGAGGGGGGCACTTCTCCCAACACGCATCCATCACATCAGGCTACACTCCAGTGACTTGCTTATGTGCCTGGAGTCCCCGAGGGCTGGCACTGCCGCGCTCATCCCTGCGTCCCCAGCGCCAGCACTCGGCCAGCCCAGACTCGCTCAGTGTCTGGCACAAGAATGAATTGGGGGGGGGGGGGCGGGGGGCGGAGCTGTCTCAGGCAGAGCTGTTCCTGTCCTGTCCAAACTGGCTCTTCCCGGTGGGCTCAGGCATTCGTGGGAAGTGGGCTGGGGCAACAACGACGTCCTCTCGGGGCTGGACCCACTCCGAGGACACCATTCTAGAGGCTGGCGCTCAGGCAGCCCTAGGAGGCCTGGAAGTGAGCCAGAGCTGGGGGGGGGGGGAGCCCCCTTTTGGCCAGAAAACAGCCAAAACACTGGGATGCTGGCAACAAGCCTGCAGTGCGGAAGGGTGGGGAAGTGAGAGGAGGAAAGAAAGAGGAGGAGAGGAGGGAAGAGGGATGACTCCAGGACTGAGACCGCCTCCTTGCTTCTCCCTCTAAAACTAGGGACGCACCTGGTGTAGGGGTTGAGAATGCTCTCCAGAACCAAGCCCCGGGACAATTTTCATAGCCCCTCTGTGCCTCAGTTTCCTCATCAGTAGAAAGGGATAATCAAGGTGAAGTGACCACTGGATGGTATGTATGACCATGAGATGACTCTATGTCGTGAGTGCCGGGAACAGCGCCTGCACCCCAAGGTGTCAGCTGGTTTTAACCTCCATGAACCTCCAGCAGCAGCATTGTCAAGCACATGGATCCTTCCCATGTCTCCCTGCCTCCATTATCTTTCTGCTAAAATATCACCAATACATTTCTCTACATATTTCCTTTTATGGGAAAACAACACAGAACTCAGCTTTTTAAACAAATCGATTGCCATGCTTTCACATGGATGCCTCATAGCTCCTCATTCTCTGCAGGAGGAATTCCACACTCCTTGGCCTGGCCTCCAGCGCCCACATTATCTGGACCCAGCCGCCCTTTCTTGGTGTCCTGCTGCCCCTCCGCCTCCTCCTCCCAGTCACACTGACCTCTGGCACTTGCTTGCCATGCCTCAGCTTCAACGTCGCCTGCCCCTAACCCAAGGCCCTGCCTCCCAGCTCCGCGGGATCCTCTAAGGCAGATCTTTGTGGCACTTCCTCCCATAGCATCTCTAGATCTCCTGAGCCATGAGCTCCCGAGGTCTGGGAACAGGATTTACTTGTAAATAATAGCAGTAGTCGTCATAGAAGGAATAACAATATGATCTTTACTATAATAATGCTAATGGCTAATATCATGTACTCCCTTTTATGGGCCAGAGACCACACAAAGTGTCTTCCCATAACCTGGAGGGCAGCACTGTGTTGGCTTAACAGCATGGATCTGGATGTAAACTGCTTGGGTTCAAATCCCAGCTTCCACTTTCTGGTTGGGTGATCCCCTGCCAGTTATGTAATAGCCCTGTGCCTCATTTTCCCACCTGCAGACAGGGTTGGCTGTTGTGTGCACATATGGCTGCTGAGAGGGCTCTGAGTAGCTGCAAATGCTGGGAAGGGTGGTTGGCACACAGGAAGCTCTAGATGTGTGTTGCTATTACTGAAGCCTGTCCCATGGATTCTTCACATCTTACATACAAGGGAACGAAGGCTCAGGGGTGAGAGAATTGATGGAGGCCCCAGGTGGGAGAGGCACCCTGCAGGACTAGCCCCAGTTGCTCAAGGTCAAAGCTTGTCCTCTCTACTCCACACTGCCAGCACTGACCGGATTCTAGTTCTGGCATTTTCTCAGAGTTAGTGTGGAATCATAGGAAACACGGAATCACAGGCCCAGACCTCCTGCTCTATCTGCCCATTGACAAGATCCCCAGGTGATCCTACATGCTTTGACCTTTGAGAAGCACTGCCCCACTCATGACTGTGTCAGCTCTGGGAAGGGCTGGGCCCCAGTCTGCCATTGTCGTTGCTGTGCTCAGGGTTCAGACAGCATTGGGCACGTAGGAAGTGTATAAGAAACACCGTTAGCTGACTTTGGGAGGGAATACCACAGTCTCCAATTAAATCCTTGTTGTCTTTCTTTCAGGCATAGTCTTCTGTGCTTAGGACAGGACTCCTGACAAGGTGGAGATATGGCTCTGAGTGCTGCTCAACACTCTGAACTGAAGACCTAAGCCCTTTTATGTCCTGCCTTCCAGTTTATCCTTCAACAAATATTTCCTGAGACCAGCCGTAAGCTGGGCTCCATGCAAGGTGTGCAATTATGAAGACCAAGGAAAGCTTCAGCCTCCTGCAATATGGTGGATAGGACCACTTCTGCATTGCTGGAGAAAGTGTCTTCTACAGGAAAGGTTGAACTCACAAGCCGGTAAGGAAGATCTGCATGAGAGACAATGTCACAGCTTCTCCTGGAAGGCCATGCTGGTCTCTGCAAATGAGGGAAATGGGATTTGACACATATGCAGAGAGAGTCAGTGACCTGGAACTGAGACCACCACAAAAAAGCCAGCATCCTGGAAGGTTGATTTCCTCCACAGAGTAGGTTGGGTGGAAAAACTCCACTTGAGCACTAGAGATCATGAAGAGGCTGTCTTTCTTAGCCAGAGCCCTGGGTGGGGGAAAAAAGTCTCCCCTGAGAATGTGTGACTACTGGCCTATACCCTATGGGAATTTGGGGTTGAATTTCTGTTATTCAAATGGCCCACAAACCTCCAGTCAGTTAATGAATGGAAAAAGGTGCCCTGAGCCAGTGATACTCCAATATCCTTGATATCCCAGACCAGGGATACTCCTGATTCTCCTGGGCTATAATATCCCTGATATCCTTGAGCCTATAATACCGTAGGGGCTAGCGCTGAGACACACAGGATTCCTACAGACAAAGCCCCGGGCGTCAAATGCTACAGAACACTCAAGAGAATAGTATTTCATGAATGAAGACATAAGACATATAATGAGGAGGGTTAAGTTTCCCAAGAATACCAAATAACAGAACTATTGAATAAAGACCATAAAGTAGATTCTTAAAATAATTAAAACAAGTTCTAACCTGTATACAGGACTTATTTTTTTTAAAGATTTTATATATTTATTCATGAGAGACAGAGAGAGAGAGGCAGAGACAGAGCCAGAGGGAGAAGCAGACTCCATGCAGGGAGCCCGGTGTGGGACTCGATCCCAGGACTCCGGGATCACACCCTGGGCCGAAGGCAGGTGCTAAACCACAGAGCCACCCAGGCATCCCTGTATACAGGCCTTATTAAGGCCCAGGTTCTGTTCTAAGAGTTTGATATATATTGACTCATTTAACCCCAAAATAATTTTAGATGAGTAGGCATTACTATAACTCTCCCTTTAAAGATGACAAAACTGGGCACATAAAGGTCTTATTGTCTAAATCAGAACCCTAAAAGTCTAGCTACAGAGTCTTCACGCTGCAGTACATACATACATACATACATACATACATACATACATACAAACAGTGAACTTGAAGATTGATTTGAGGAGATGGCATGGTGTGTTACTTGGAGAGACCATTAGAAAACATGACAGTGATTATGAGCCCCTGAGGAAAAGCATGGGGCACTCCAACAATGTTACTATGAGTTCCAGAAGGAAAGAGAGGAGAAGGGGGGAAGGTAATATTAAAATAAATAATTACAGAATGTTCCAGAAATGCTGAAAGATGTAACTACTCAGATTCAGGAATCACAAGTTCCAAGTAGGATAAATAAAAATAAACATGTCTTGTAGCAGAGTTCTGGAATCCCAAAGACAAAAAGAAGATCCTAAAAGCAACCAGAAAGAAAGACAGATTACCTAAAAGTATATGGTAATTACACCAATAGCAAGCATATTGATGGAAACCAGCAAATAGTGAAATAACATTGTCACCTTACCAAGAAGAAGTAACTGGGGATCTAGAATTCTGTGTCTACCTAAACAATCACTCAGTAATGAAAATAAGATAAACATATTTTCAGGCAAAGAGTAAGAAGCTTACTGATAAAATGCCTTGCTAATAAAATACTAGTAAAGAATGTGTTCCAGGGGGATCCCTGGGTGGCGCAGTGGTTTGGCGCCTGCCTTTGGCCCAGGGCGCGATCCTGGAGACCCGGGATCGAATCCCACATCGGGCTCCCGGTGCATGGAGCCTGCTTCTCCCTCTGCCTGTGTCTCTGCCTCTCTCTCTCTGTGTGTGTGACTATCATAAAATAAATAAAAATTTAAAAAAAAAAAAAGAATGTGTTCCAGGGAGAGCTAAATTAAACTGCTCCTCCTACCCCCTGATATATAAGATGGAATCATAAACAAAGAAATTGGTAAAATATATGATAATGACTAATTTGAAAAGTATAAAGGTACAGAGTAGAAATATACTTCTGGGCAATATGAATGACACAAAAAGAGTTTTAATTCAGAATTAAAGCCATATTATATAGAGGATCTTATGTAGAGGAGGGTAGTAGAGATCTTAAACTCAGAATTACACTGAAATTCTAAAGAGTTGCCACTAAAAGAATGGAAATGTGCTTAGGATGAAAGGAGTAATAAGAAAACTTAATCCGTTCTATAGAGAGGTGGAAAAGAGAAAAACAAGAAGTATGGCAAAGGCAGGGTAGACAATAGGCACAAAATAAGATGATGGAAATAAACACACACACACACACACACACACACACACACATATATATATCAGTTATCATAATAATTATAAATGGACTAAACTCTCCATTAAAAAGATAGGGATCTTCCTAGTGGATTTCCAAAATACAGCCTCAGCCTCATGCTGTTACCAGAGACATCCCTAAAATATAAGGGCAGAAAAAGACGGACTTTAAAAGAATAGGAAAAGTTGTACCAAGCAAACACTAACTGAAACAAACTCAACATCACTATATTAACATTAAACAAAATAGACTCAAAAGTAGAAAGAAGGTCACTACCTCTTTGTAAAACAAAAATTCATAGCATAATAGAAGAATACTAGACTTGCATGTACTGAATAATATAGCCTCAAAATACATAAAACAAATTTAAGAAAATTAGAAAGAGAAGGTGCTCTATCTGCCACCATAGTTGGAGGATTAAACTCATCTTCTTCAGAACTCAACAGATTGAGCATATAAACATGCCAGTCTGGACAAATAAAACTTTGAAGAACATAACTAACAAGCTTGATATAATGACATACCTAAAGAAGTTCGAAACCAATGATAACTAAATATGTATTATATTCAAACATATATGAGACATTTGCAAGAATTGATCACCATCTGGGAAATAGAGCAAGCCCACACAAAGAAAAAAAAAACAAAAAAAAAAAACCCAAAAAACAAACAAACAAACAAACAAAAAAAACTTGTGGGTTCCTTGAACAAAATGGTGCCATTTTCTTGCCTGGGCCTTGGCTTCCTCAAATGAAGTAATTGAGCTGATTCATCTGCATGTCTCAGAGAACTGCTTTATTGTTTTTTTCAACATAATTTTGATCCATCCCTAGTTTCAATTCTGCTTAATATCACAAGGATGAGGACAAATTCTTCTCTTGCGTTGCAAAAACCTGTCAAACCCCTGTCATAATATAATGTCAGTTTTCTTTTCTTTCTTATCACTTAAGACAAATGATGCCTCTTTTTTGCCTTGGCTTCACCCTCATCTTCCCAAGTTTGCTGCTAAGACAGATGGTCCATTCATCAAGTGGCTTGCCTTCCTCTTTCTGCTCATGTTTATCTGCTCCCTTGATTTATGAAAGAAATGGAGCAAATCAATCATCATGCAGCTCTTCAGTTATTGTCCACCAGGCAGCACCTTCTCACACCCCTCTGCTGTCTCCTCCCATCCCTTCTCCACACTGAGTCCAGAATGGTCTTCCCAAAGTATACAGCCATTCCCCTGCTGGAAGCATCACTGGGGCTGGAAGGGGCCCCGAGCTCAAACACTTATAGCAGCCAGATGGGAGTCCAGTTAGCTCACTGGGTCCTGTCCATAGTAGAGCCTAAACATGGATCCTCTGCTTCTCAGAATCTAGATTAGGAAAACTCTGCTTTGCTATTCAGAGCTTTTCGTGTTGGTCTATCTACGCCCTATCCAGCAAGCTTTAGAATCTGGCAAATATCTAGAGGAGGAAATCAACCAGATGTTTGAAGAGTCCCCACCCCAAACACCCCAGTCTCTACTTTTGTCTCTTTGGCCCCAGGAGAAAAATATCTTTCTGTCCCCAGCAGTGTCATCTACTGGACCAGCTTGGACTCACAACCAACCCCCAGGTCACAAAAGACCCCAGAAAAAAGCCACAGTTGGCTCTAAGTTTCTCCCCTCCCCAGAAACAGGTTCCTCCAGCTCTTACCACTTTGGCTGTTCCCTGGGGATTTAAATGGATAATTTTTATATTTTATAAAACATAGACTTTCTCATTGTTCTTGGCAAGAGTGGTTGTCTCCTGCCAAGAAACCATCCTATCCAGAATTATATCTCACTTTCTAGTAAAAAAAATTCACCAGCTTCAAAAGACCAAGGCAAGAGCAATAAGCACGCTGATGAAGAAGTGATGTGTCCACACCCATCTTGCTTTATGTGGTCAGGACATTAAAGTGACCCCACCAGAGCTCCTACAAGACTGACTAGATAATTCTATTCTCCTTTATCAACTAACGCCCTTCAAAAATCATGTACCTCTCTCTTCCTTAATGCCCGGGGAGAACCACACACCTCTGCTGATATTCACAATTCTTCTCAGCAAAATCAACAGTCCTTTGCAATCCTACTGTTCAATAGAAATCCTACCTCTCATCCATAATTCAGTTTGATAGTGTGCATTTTCTTCAAACCCTGAAACACTTGCTAACAGAAAGAGCCTTAGTGCCCCTCTCCCAGTCCCTACTCTGCAGCCTAGAGCCACCATCTCTGTCATTTTAACATTGCTTCTGACTTGACTTGAATAATCCTAGTACAGTGGGATCTTTCCATCACCAGGGAGATAATGGCTATGGATGTTGATGTGCCTAGAAGGTCAGCAGTGCCTCAAAAATATTAGCTCCCCCCCCCCAAAAAAAAAAGGTAGCTCCCTCTGTAGAGGACTATTTGCAAAGCTGGTCACAAGAGCTGTCCTATCTCTGTGTACACATGCATTTGCAAAATGACTCCCCTACTCCTCCTACCAAGGGAGTCTGGCTCCCCACTCCTTGGGTTGGCCTTGAAACAGACTTAGATCAGTAGAAAGAGAGCAGATGTGACATTATGGGCATTCTGAGCCTGGATCACAGGGGCCTTCAAGGTTCTGCTCTTTTTGAACACTGCCTGTAGACCAGAAGATGTAGAATGAGAATCCACATGAATCAGAATGGAGTATCCTCAGAACAGACCTGCCACCTAAGGGCTGGCACCAACTACAGGACGTGAGGCCATCTGATAACCCAGTCTCAGTTGAGCATGGCCACATGAATGACCCAGGTGAGACCAGCAAAAAACCACCCTGTGGAGCCGATCCAACCTGCTAACCCAGATGAATGGATACATAAAATAGTGGTGGTTTTAAGCCAGTAAGCTTTGGGGTGGTTTATTGCCCAAAAATAGCTAACACACTTTCTTTCTGCCAATTAATAGACTGTTATGATGATGATGATTTGCATTAAGTAGGTGCTTCCTTTGTGCCAGGCTTTATACACTTCTTACAACAACCCTATGAGTTAAGGACCATTATTGTTAATGAGGAGACTGTGGACCCAATGAGGCACTTTGCCTAAAGCTCCACAGCCAGCAGGAGGCAGAGCAGGCACTGGAACGCAGGTGTGCTGGCCCCAGTTCTGGCCCCTTGCCTCTGCTCTCATGCTTCTCTCTCATCTGGCCATCCTCTTCCCCACTCCCCCCACCCCTCACCCCACCTCCCTGTAACACCCCCCTGGGACTCATTCAGAATGAGTATTCATTTATGCAATAACATGTCCTCACACATTTTTTTAATTAAAAATATTCATTTCTAGGGGGATCCCTGAGTGGCTCAGTGGTTTAGCGCCTGTCTTGGGCCGGGGGTATGATCCTGGAGTTCCAGGATCAAGTCCCACATTGGGCTCCCTGCATGGAGCCTGCTTCTTCCTCTCTCTCTCTCTCTCTCTCTCTCATGAATAAATAAATAAAATCTTTAAAAAAAATAAAAAAATAAAAAATGTTCATTTCTAGAGCAAAGCAGATAAGATCTCTGCTCTTAAGGGTCTAAGCACATGCCCAGCACACAGAACCACTCTGAGCACATTCACTCACATGGTCCTCCTTTCTAGCAGCATCAGCCCCATCTTACAGATGGGGCCAAGGGAAATGAGAACACTTGCTCAAGGTCACTCAGGGGTGGAACCCAGGTTGGCCTGACCCCAGACCTAAGCTTTCCCCAATTTACTACTGGATGCCCCCCTTTTACTCCACAGCTCATTGGGTATGGTTGTCCTGAGTCTTCTCCAAACTAAAGGCCCCATTTCCTTTCTTTATCCTTCTTAGGTCTTTAGTACCAAGACCTTTCACTTGTCAATGTTCATGTTTAAAGAGTGGCTTCCAACTTGATTGTGTGCACATTTATGGAGCACTGGCATCTGCCAGGCCCTGGGGGAAAGGACTGGCTCTCAGGGGGAGTCCCAGTCCCAGCTGCCTAAGAAAAGTGCAGAGAGAAGTGGCAGCTGGCTTGAAATCACAGGGGAAAAGGGGTGGGTGAGAAATGGGATGTAAAGGCCTCCCTTTGTGCACGCACTGCCCTGGGAAGCAGCAATCATCAATGCTGGACAAATCAATAGTAGTATCTACAATGCCAATCTGGTTTGCTCAGAGCTAAGATAGACAACAGGGTGGTCTGTAAGCAGACCAGGGGCTTGTGGGTCAGACTGTACTCATCACTATGTGACATGGCAAGTCACTTGCCTGCTGTTAACATCTGTGAAATGGGAGACAATACCAATTTCTTAGCATCATTACAGAAACTAAGTGCAGCAACATGATCAACAAAACTAAGGCAGCCTATAGAATGGGAGAAGATGGGATGCCTGGTAGCTCACTGGTTGAGTACCTGCCTTCTGTTCATGGTGTGATCCCAGGGTCTGGGATCTAGTCCTGCATCAGACTCCCCACAGGGAGTCTGCTTCTCCTTTTGCCTGTGTCTCTGCCTCTCTCTCTCTCTCTCTCTCTGTCTTTCATGAGTAAATAAATAAAATCTTTTAAAAAATAGAATGGGAGGGCAGCCCGGGGGGCACAGCGGTTTAGTGCCGCCTTCAGCTCAGGGAGTGATCCTGGGGACCTGGGATCGAATTCCACGTCAGGCTCCCTGCGTGAAGCCTTCTTCTCCCTCTGCCTGTGTCTCTGCCTCTCTTGCTCTCTCTGTGTTTCTCATGAATAAATAAATAAAATCTTTAAAAAAAATAGAATGGGAGAAGACATTTGCAAATGACATATCTGATAAAGGGTCAGTATTCAAAATATATAAAGAAGTTATAAAACTCAACACCCTCAAAACAAATAATCCAGTTAAAAAAATGGGCAGAAGACATGAATAGGTATGTTTCCAAAGGAGACATCCAGATGAATAACAGACACATGAAAGTATGTTCATTATCACTCATCATCAGGGAGATGCAAATCAAATCCACAATAAAACATCACCTCACACCTGTCAGAATGGCTAAAATCAACAACACAGGAAACAAAGATATGGGCAAAGATGTGGGCAAAGATGTGGAGGGGAGAAACCTTTCCACACTGTTGGTGGGAATGCAAACTGGTGCAGCCACTTTGGAAAGCAGTATGGGAGTTTCCTCAAAGAGTGAAAAATAGAACAACCCTATGACCCAGCAATTGCACTACTAGGTATTTACCCAAAGGATACAAAAATACTAATTTGAAGGGACACATGCACCCTGATGTTTATAGCAGCATTATCAACAATAGCCAAATTATAGAAGCAGTCCAAGGTTCCTTCAGCTGATGAATGGATAAAGAAAAAATATATATAATGGAATATTACTCAGCCATCAGTGAGAATGAAATCTTGCCATTTGCAACAACGTAGATAGAACTAGAGAGTACTACACTAGGTGAAATAAGAGAAAAACAAATGCCATAGGATTTCATTCATATGTGAACTTTAAGAAACAGAATAAATGAGCAAAGAGGAAAAAAGAGGGAGAATGGCAAACCAAGAAACAGATTCTGAACTCTAGAGACCATACTTATCTTGCCAGAGGGGAGGTGGATGGAGAATGGAGAAAACAGGTGATGGGGATTAAAGAGAGCACCTACTGGGCAGCCCCGGTGGCTCAGCGGTTTAGCGCCGCCTTCAGCCCAGGGCATGATCCTGGAGACCTGGGATCAAGTCCCATGTTAGGCTCCCTACATGGAGCCTGTTTCTCCCTCTGCCTGTGTCTGCCTCTCTCTCTGTGTGTCTCTCATAAATAAATAAAATTTAAAAAAATAAAGAGAGCACCTATTGTGATGAGCACCTGTCGATGTATGGAAGTGTTGAATCACTAAATTCTACACCTGAAACTAATATTACACTAACTGGAATTTAAATAAACACTTGGGAGAAAAAAAGTAAAGAACAAAATGTAGCATCCGGTGCGAGAAGGCTCTGGAAAATGCCCAGCACTTATACAGTAATACAGAGAATATGCTCAGAGTGGTTGTGTGTGCTGGACACATGTGTAGATCCTTAAAAACAGATGTCTTATCTCCTGTGTCCTAGACATAGAGATCCTTCATGTTTAGAAGAGTATTGGGCACACAGCAGGTGTGAGGAAATGTTGTTGAATAAATGAATAAAATAAGCAGCTGGAGTGTCTTAACTAATTTTATTGAGAATAAGAACACTATCAAATACTTAGAGCTTGCTCTATGCCAGGCTGGTTCTAAACACATTACATATTTAATTAATTGCTCCCATGAGCAGGTGAGATAGGTTCTGTGCTTATCCCTATTTTATTTGTGGAAATGAAGACCCAAGGGAATTAAGTAAAGTTGTCACAGCTAGCAAGCGGTTGAGACTTGCTCCGGAATCCATTACCTTAACCAGCCGGCTCTCCTGCCCCTCTGAAATCACATGACAAGAAAGCATTGTTGAATGGGAAATACTACTAAATACCACTATACACAGTATGATCCCAGGTTGTGGAAAGTCTGGCTGAATAAGGATAAATGTCAAAATGTTGAAAGCAAACATCTCTTAATGGTGGGATTCCATGTGTTTTTATTTTTTGTATTTCCCAAACTTACTCAAATAAACATATATTAATTTTTATAAGCAGGGGAAAATGTTATTTAAAATATGTTTCTTAAGGTCCCAGGATGGCTCAGTTGGTTAAGCATCTGAACCTTGATTTCAGCTCAGGTCATGATATCAGGGTCTTGAGACTAAGCCCTACGTCGGGATCCACGCTGAGTGTGGAGCCTGCTTAAGATTCTCTCTCTCCCTCTCCCTCTTCCCTCCCTCCTCCAAAAAAATAATAAAATAAATATGTTTCTTAGTATCTGCTCTGCCAGGCTTAGTTAGGCACTAGGCATATATTAAAGGCTATGATATTGTCCTGGTTTTTCAGGCAATATCTGGAAGGCTTCTAGCCGGACCCAGAATAGATGCTCAGTAATACTTAGCATCTGTTCCCACAGCAGCAAAAGCTATTCTGTGCCCTCTGGGCCCCACACGGCACTTTACAGTAGATGTCTTCTTCAAGTGGTCACATCCTCCCCAAAACAATTCTGAACTCAGCAGAACCTAACAACATCTTAATTATTTTATTTTTTTTACATTCACTCTAAAGGTTAAGTTTCCCTTGGGATTCTTATTTTTGGGTCCCTACAGTTAATTTTTGAATTTTACTAGAGGGTGCCCTTTTGGGTGGCTGTCCAAGCACCAGCAGGTGTCCACCCAGGATAACACAGAGGTATGTGCCGTCCTTTCCAGATCCCTTGTGGAGAGTCAGAGTAAAGTGGACCTCTGCCTCTCAGCTGTACTGTGTGGTCTTGGGCAGACATAACCACCCCCCACCCCAAGCTTCAGTGTCCAGCTCTGTGGAGTTGGTCGATAATTGCTGGGAAACAAAAGAGCACATGCAGAGAAGCACTTTACAACCTGTAAAGAGTCCCACCCAGAAACTAGTGGTGGGAAATACTTTTGAGGACCTCAGGCATGCAAGCACTAAGACACCTACTATTTGTCTGAATGTTTGTGGCCTCCCAAATTCACATGTTGAAATCCTAATGCCCAATGTGATGGTATTCGGAGGTGGGACCTCCATGAAGTGCTTGGGCCATGAGGGTGGTGCCCCATGATGGCATTCATACCCTTATAAAATGATGACACAGAGCTTCCTCGCCACTTCCACTGTGTGCAGACACAGCCAGAAGTTAGCAACCCCCTCAGAGCCTAACTATGTTGGCACCCTGATCTCAGATTCCAGAATGATGAGAAATACACCTCTCTTGTTTATAAGCCCCCAACCCATGAAATTCTGTTAGAGCGGCCCCCATGGACTCAGACAACACAGGGTTTGGAAGATGGGCAGGAAATTGAGAACCTGGCATTAATTCCTTTTTGAGTCAGGAAGGTATATTTCATTAGGAATCACTTTCCTATATAATATACTCATACAAAGTTCAGTTTATTTCTCAAATAGCAACTTCCTTTTGAGAGGAGGGCAGACCACTCTAGATGCCTGGATGTGAGGATGGGTTCTAGGAGGGTGAGGTCAGACCATGAGGGGTCAAAGTGCCCCCGCGTCCTGGGAGGGGTGCCTAACAGGCCAGCTGTCTCTTCAGGAGGCCACTCAAGCAACCCTGGAGCTCCTGTATCCCTCCTGCAGAAAGCTCTGTGTCCCATCCCTCCTGCAGAAAGCTCTGTGTCCCACAGCCTTGGACAGGAAGTCACAAGCCCTACTATGCTGCAGTCACCACATGCCCCTGATTTCCAATTCCCTCATCTGTTCACTGGACAATCACAGTGGGCAGCATCTAAGTTCTAGGTTCTCAGACTGTCCAGGTCCCTCCTGTTGTCCCCATAGCCCATAGCAGGGGGCTGGCCTGCTTATAGGGCCATTTCTGCCCCAGGGCTCCTCTCTTCCTCTTCTCTGCTCCCTGGCACCTTGGAGGCACTGTGTAAAAGTTTGGGGAATGAACAAGGGACTGAACAAACAAGAGTGACAGATGGAGTGAACTTTGACACAGAACATGTGACACAGACCGGCTTGGTTCACCCTCTACTCTGATTTGTGAGTAAAAGCCACAGCCTAGTTAATACCTGGGAAAATCTCCTGGAAGCCTCCAGTGGAAGAAGGACCTCCACCCTCCTCAGGCATGCAGGGGTGGAGGATGAAGAGATGAGCAGGGTGGATCCACGCCCTTGAAGAGCACATGGCCTGGCAGGGAAATGGACTGGTGACAAGCAGCAGAGCAAGGTGGCTGGGGCAAGGCTCATCAATGCAGTGGGAAACAGAGACTGGGAAGCTGAGTGCATGGGGTGGCAGGGTCTGGGAAGACTTCTCCCTAATTCGCTTACTCCTTATGAAAACCTAGTTTGCCAGGAGGGGACCTGAGACACCTGCCCAAGGCCCCACAGCTTGTAAATGATGGTGGCTAGAATTCACACCCAGGCATATCTGGCCCCATAACCTGTTCTCAGATTTATAAGATAAATCTTGATAAAAGACTAGTGGCTCCATCACCTCAGTCTGTATGACGAGGGGCTCAGGGCTGAGAATTCTGAAGCCCTTTTGATGAAACAGAAGGATCTTCCTGAGTCGTTGGAGCACCCAGCCCCCTCTGCATAAGGGAGCCAAAGCAGAGAGCAGAAAGTTCCCTTAGTAAGCAGCCCTCTGGTGAGACAGCCTGGCAATGGCATGACATCTTAATTTTCCTTCCAGTGCCATTTGTGATTCAGCTCATCACACGGATTCCCCAGGGGCCAAGCCAGCTGCTGGTCCCCAGGTCCCAGCTAAGGCCAAACCCTAAAGACTCATATCACCTTTCTCCACTTCCTTTTCCCCAGCATTTGATCAGCCTCCAGACAGAGCCCCGAAGGAAAGGAAAACCCCACAGTGCATTCACAGATGTGCTTCATGGCTACGAGGGCTGAGCATCTGTATACTCAGTGACTCACAGAGTGGCCCAATGAGCAAAATGAGCCCTGGAATGTTCTGGAGCAGCCTGCCCAAGGAGGCACAGTCCAGCTTTGCCCAGGCCTCCCGACTCCTTACCAGCCTCTTCTTCTCCATCTCAGTGGCTCTTCTTAATCATGGAGGGAAATTCAAATTTTTGTTGAGCATCTACTATGTGCCTTGGCCGTGATTGACCTTGGTCAGTTGAATCTCCTGTCTGTGTTTTCATGTGCTCCGCTGGTTATTCTGCCTTCCTGGTCACATTCTCTGGGCCCCAGGAGATCAACTCCTAAGGATGAGCTTGAGAGGCCCAGGCTTAAGGATGACCCCAAAGGTTGACTCAAGAATAATTTTTCCCTTGGTCTCTGGCTTCCTGCCAATGAGAGATGCAGGCAGGAGTCTGGAGAGAGGGAAGAAAGAGGGTTTATTCTCTGTCCAATCAAAAGGTTGGGCAGGGGCAGGGAGGGCTCCTCCACCTGGCTCTTACTAGGTTCTGGGGTAGCACCACCCTCTCCTTGTTCTGCAGCCCTTGGATGGTAATGGCTTCCTGCTCTTGCCCTCCTCTCTCCACTCACCCCACATCCTAACAACAAATACACCCCCTTCAATCACCCACTTGGGGATGTCGCCTCTTTCCTGCTAGAACCAGAGTATGAGATGAAGAAGCTGCACTATGTAACGTCCAGGACTTGGTCTTCTTTTCCTCTTGATCCAAGTTCGACCAGCCAGAGATTTTTGTGGTCAGGCCCCTTTTGGGGGTGCAGAGATGGAGGGAGGAACTCCATGCCCATCGCCTCCAGCTCCTTGGAGTAGGTGAGTACAGCTAAGGGAGAAACATGGATGGAACAAGCAGTTCTCTGGAGGACAAGACCTAAGGAGTCATGTGACTGCAGAGAGGGAGGGGTAGCTGAGTCTATGGAGGCCAGGCCCTCCCACAGCCCATCCCTGGGGTATCCCATATCTGACAGCCACTGGCTCCTGCAGCAAAGCAGGTTCCTCCTATGTCCTCCGAGGTCCTGGTCACTCCCACTGGAGCCATTGCATGCAGCTGTGTCCAGACTCTAACTAACACGCCTCTGATTCCAGATGGGAAACACACCAGAGGAATGCCAGCTGGATCTGTCCTTCTGGAAACCCAATAGTGCCAGGACTGCTTTATAGGCATTCTAGCTTTAAAAACCCAATTTAGAAAGTCTAAAAGTTTTAGTTGTCACCCAAGCCAGCAGGGACACACATCTGCCAGTTGACCTCCACCATCTGCTAATCCTAGCACAAGATGATGTGCATCCAGGTGTTGCCATTAAAGTACTTCTTCCAGGCTCCCTCACCTCTGTGCACCATTGGGACCTTAATTCTTCTATTATCCTGGTCACTCATCTCCCCTTTAGGTGTGTGACTTCCCAATATTTCATCTTTCTAACCTCAGTGAGCACCCAGACCAGGCAGTCAGTAAAAGTCAGTAAATAGGTGTGTGGATGAGTGAGCAAGTTAGTAGATGGATGAGTGAGTGAATGAGTGAATGGGTGTGTGAATGAATTACTATGAGACTGAGAAATGAGTGTGTGAGAGAATGAATGAATTAATGAGTCAGTGAGTAAATGAGTGAGTGAATGGGTGTGTGAATAAGTTAATGAATGAGAGTGAGAAATGAGTGTGTGAATAAGTGTGTTGATGAGTATGTGAATGAGTGAATGAGTCAATAAGTGAATGCATGAGTCAATGAGTGAGTGAATGAATGAAGGAGTAAGTAAATGAATGAATAAGTGAGTGAATAAGTTAGTGAGTGGATGAGTGAGTAAATGGATGAGTGAATGGGTGTGTGAATGGTTAGTGAATGAGAGCGAGAAATGAATGGGTGTGTGAATGAATGAATGAGTGAATGCATGAATGAATGAACGAGTGGAACAAGTGAATGAATGACTGAGTAAATGAATGAGGAGTGAATGTGCGCTCCTCCAGCTTGCAAACTTTGGAGGCAGATAAAAAGCAAATAACCAGAATAGCTCACCTGCAGGGGAACCCCCCCTTGGTACAAGGGTCGCAGCTCACACAGGAAGGAGGGACCTGTCAGTTTGCACGGTAATGAATCCATGAATCTGAGTCCTGGGCCGAAGCAGATGCCGACGCCCCGAAAGGCGAGGCAGCAGACACACGCCCCCATGAAGAACGAACGTAACACCACCCTGAATTGTCTAGGAGAAAACCCAGCTGAGCCTGGATCATACCAAACCTCTAGGGTCTTTAACTTAGGCCCAGTCATGGACGCGGAGGACAGAGCCACATGAACAACAGCACCGTGGGGACATGGCCAGTAAGAGTCCCTGTGGGAAACTACAGGACGAGCCGCCCGCTCTGCCAACAGATTGGTCCAAGAAAAGAAAGACAAGGTGAGTCCAAAAGACATACCGCAAGTGCCCACTGATGGACAAACGGACAAAAGAAATGTGCCCACGCAGTGGACCATGACTCAGCCTTCCACGGGAAGGGCATTCACGCACCACACGGATGAACCTGTGGACACGGTCACTAAAGCACAAACACTGTATGATCCCGTGCATATGGGGTCCCCGGGGTAGTCACGGACAGGGGGCCAGGGGCAGGCAGGGCCTGGGGGTTGGGTGTTTCACGGGGACGGAGCTTCAGTTCGGGAAGATGAGAAAGTTCTGGAGGTGGCGCGGAGAAGGTTGCACGACAATACTGAGACTTACAGGCTCAAATGCTAAATTGTACCACAAAGAGAGACATACCAGTCAACCACAGTGGAAAGACGTGATCCAAAGAAACTACAAAAAAAAAATGTTAACTATTTATTCATAAGACAATTAGAAACTTGAAGAGCGGAGGTTTGACAAAATCAAGGGATTATTTGAGGTATGATGGCTCTTTAAAATATTTATGAATTCAGTGATAAATTGCCTAGTTTTACTTCAAAAGAATACGTGTGGGGAGTGTGGGCGGTGTACAGAGGAAACGAGCTTGCTCTTGAATGAACTAGCGTTGACGCTGAGTGACATCTACGTGGGGGCTCCTTTTATTATTTCTGTCTGCTTTTGTAAATGTTTGTATTTTCCTGTGGAAAAAAATACATATCTTCCAAAATGATGCCAATGAATTTCTCTGTGCAGATGAGCATCTGCTTCACAAAATACAAATATCCCTAGAAACTATCAGCCATTCACCGCATAGTGTGAAATAGTTATACCAGATGACTGTCCCAGTCACAGGACAGCAAAGCCACCTGCACTGAGAAGTGACCACTCTGATGGAGAGGGGAGGTGGAGGGAAGTAAGATAAGCAAACAGGAATGGGAAGCTGAGTGCAGAGGGTCTGGGTGTAGGAGGCGTGGGGGTGGGGAGGGGGCGCGGTGAGACGCCAGCTCCTACTCTGGCTCTTTCTTCCCTGAGTCCTTTCCTTCTTATCCCTCCCCTAAAGCGAAAAGGAAAACAAAATTAATGCTTTCTCATCTGACAGGATTTGCTCTACAGGTAACCAGATGCAATAAAAATATGTGCTTGGGCTGGGGGTTGGGGGGGGCATTGAAAGAAGATTGAGCAACTAGTTCATGCATTCATTCAACAAACATGGAGTCAGGGTTCTAGGCCCTGGGACTATGTCCACAGGACAACCAGTGCTGGGGGTGGTCACATGTGGTTGGCTCCCGGACACATTCTGAATATCTGGGGATCCTCACACTCACACACAGGAGGAGTGAGAAACGGGGCAAGTGGAGCTTTTCAGCTTGCTTTGCCCTCCTGAATTCCCGCAGGAAGCCCTGAACTCACTCCACAGAACCCTGGCAAAGCTGGCGATGGCCCAGACCACCGGGATCCTCTCTGACGGCGGAGGTGGAGGGGGACACAGGCCCGGCTGACACCCATCCAGGACCCAGGACACAGGATTCCAAGATGTCCAAGGAGAACATGGTGACAGGCAGAGCCGGCCTGAACCCCGGCCCTCAGCCCAAAGCCAGCCTGGTTGGCCGAACCCTAGTCAACCTCCAGCCCCGAGTGTGGGAGCCCAGATGGTTGAGGTGGCTGGGTTTGGGCTGGTTTGGTAGGAGGTCATGTTGAAGCTACGGCCAATTAACACAGAGAGGTCAGGTGACTCACCTAGGGACACACAGGTATTAAGAGCAGCCTGTGAGCAGGCCCAGGTCCATTGGCTCCTGCTCCAGGGCTCCTTCTCTCCCCTCAGCTTGGTGCTGGGAGGAGCAGCAAGTTCCCAACACGGGTCAAGGATGCCAGGGCCCAGACCACTTGGGGGTAAAAGGAAGGAATCGGTGGCTCTGGGGGGCAGCAGTGTCCTGTGATGCCTGTGGGCAGAGAGAACCGTCCTGTCTCAGGACCGCTCCAAGCCAGGCCCAAAGGTGTGCGGGGCCAGAACATGGCCCTGTAGTGCTTCCCAGGCTGGAGGGCTGCACCGGGGTGGGGAGGCATCTTGTCTCCTCCACGACCCACTGGCCTCTGCCTGCTGACTTGGCACCTCTGGGTCTGGGTCTGCAAATCATGGCATGTGGGCTACACGGACCCTTTGTGTGGACTCAAAGATACCCCTCCCCAGAGGGTTGCAGCCTACAGGCCTCTGCGTGAACTTGTAGAGGGCACCACCACTCCCTCCGGACAGGCACAGCCTTCGGGCAAGGAGAGTAGGGCTGGGCCAGATGCCTTGTTCAGCATCCAACCTGAACAACCAGACGCAGCAGCCCTGGAAGAGTGGGGAGGGTGGCTGGCTGGCTGATTCCTGCCACCGGGCTGTGAACCCTGACTCCAACCCCTGTGGGCACTGTCTGATCCAGCTCTGTCCACCCCGAATCCGGGACAGCACCAACACAACAGACTAACAGCACAGATGGCACCTCAAGGCGTGTACGCAATAGTGAACCATGGTTAACAACAGGCAGCTGGTTCCCTAAGGCCCCGGGATGCAACCATCAGCTTCCGCCGCAGGCTTCCCCTTGCGTGCGTGGGGGCAGAGGAGATTGATTCTTGGGTCTGGTCCAGGGTGAGGCAAACCGCAGGGTGCCCCAGGCCGGTGATGGGGATGAGGGACGCAGCAGCATCTGGAGCAGCCTGAGCCCGGCGCCCCGCTCCACACACCACTCCCCACACCCCCCACCTCACACCTGCGTCCCAGCCCCAGCAGGCGGAGCTGCCAGGCCTGGAGCTGGGCTCCGGAGGGCTTGGGAGCCCAGGGGAGCACTTAGCTGAGATTTATAGCTGACGGGAGAGTTGCTGTGCGTGTGCGCGCACATGGAGGGGAGAGGGAGGAGGGGAAGGAAGAGACTGGGAGGAGGGGGAGAAGGAGGGAGGGATTAGCTCCCCGCAGGACATCCACCACGGACCCCCCTGAGCGGAGCAGTGCAGCAGAGGGGCAGGGCTTTGGCGCCCGGCAGGCCTGCGCTGGTGCTGGGGGCTCCCCACCCCACGGGCGCAGTGGACTCAGGACACAGCCCAGGCTTCTCCACGGGCCTCATCCATAAAGGGCAAGGGACGCTGCTCAGCCCCAGGAGCCATTGAGCCCCACAAAGCCTGGTGTGTGCCCCTGGGAAAGGGAGAGGGGGAGCACAGCATCAACCAGATGTGCCTTGCCTCGCCTGAGATGTGGAGGCTTGCTGCCAGGGATGCGAGTCACCACTTGTCCTGTTCACAGAATACAGACCCTCAGGATGACCTCCTGCAGAGCTCAGAGCTGGAAGGAACCTTCTTCAGACCTGTTTCCTTGTATCCGAAAGTCAGCACCGTGAACCCCGTGCTATTCCCCTTTTCACCTGGACTACCAGGGAGCTCAGAACTCACTTTTCCATTCAGTTTTCCATTATTTTCTTTTTTTTTTTTTTTTTTTTTTTTTTTTTTTTTGCCCGGAGCCTCAGGACCTGGTGTGGTTATCCTCTTAATACAAATAACTCTTCAGCTCTTCTTTGGCCCTCTTTTTCCTCTTCTGGGATATAGATTCTTTTTATTGTCTCCATGTCTTTTACTCCAGGTGTCTCTAGCTCCTTCCTGGAAGCAGGCAGGAACAAGTGTGGCATGCACGGGGTGGGGGTGGATTACAAGGGTACAGACGTGAGGACCTGTGTGCCAGAGGGAAGGAAGTCAGGTTCAGAGCCCTACACAATGGGACTCAAATCCTGGCTCTAGCAGGCTGGACCTCCGGGATCCTCAGTTTTCTCAGCCACAAAATGGGCAGGCTGCTGCTTTTGGGACTAGATTCACCAGCCGGTTTGCATGGGCTGCACCAGCACATGTAGGACCCACCTGGTGACTCTGTCCCAGTCTCCCTTGCCACCTGCCCACCTTGATCAGCTTTAGGTCCTGAGCATCAGCTGATCCGTGTCCCAGGGCCACCCTCTCTCCTGCTCTTGTCTCCCTATCACCCTGCCCGAAGGGGTTTTCATTCTGGTTTTCAAAAATCACACGCACAGAGATAAAGGAGTGGCAGCATTTCCACAGCCCCCACCATGCTCCAGGGCCCATTTTCAGCGCTCCTGGGACATGGCTTCACTTGCCCCTCAAGCCCTCCCTGGGAGGTAGGGGTCCCCATCTGACAGGTCAAAAAACTGAGGCACATAGAATTGAGCTGAGGCAGGGTATTTGCCAGGCTGCTGGGACTCCCGCCTGCCAGCATTAGAAGGAGGGAAGGAGGGATACCCAGGGGCTGAGCAACGCAGACAGGGCACTTGTCACAGACACCAGACACCTGGCAAGGCTCTGATGAGGTGGAACAATGTTAGGCGACATCACCTCCTTTTTACAGGAGGAAACCAAGCCTCTGTGGGGCTGGGAGCAGTGGAGCTGGGTAGTGACCGCAGGTGTCTGCAGCAGCTGCTACATGGGATCATCTGCCCCAGCTCCTCCGGCCACCTCTCGTTTCCTAGGCTCCAGCCAGGGGCTTCTACCCTGGGAACTGGGGTGTCAGCCACCAAGCATGGTGCCCAGCACAGAGCATAGCTCAGAGGCCCTAGGTCTCTTCCTGCTGGTCTCACCTGGGCCTCCACCTCTGCCCTGGAGACTCTAACACCCTCTGTGGCTCAGCCTAAATGCCACCTTCTCTGCTCCAAGTCCCCAGGGCCGTATTGCCATCTGTCCCTGGTGGCCAGACCCCAGCTCCCCTGCACTGAGGTCACTCATGCCACACATCACATCCCAGCCAGGCTGTGGGCATCTGTGAGATGGAAACCTGGACCAGTCCCTCATTGGGGTTGGGAAGCAAGCACCTGCTTACAAACTCCCATCTCCCCACTCCAGAGTTCCCCAGGGAGGGCAGGGTCCCCCCTTGGTCTGTGGTCTGGTTCACCATCTCCAACATATCCCCTGGCACATCTGGGGCTCCAAGGTAGATGCCGAGTTGAAAGGACACATCTCAGAGTGATCACAGGGCTATGTGCAACCAGGATGCCCCAGCATTGCAAGTGGGGCCTCCAGGTAAGGCGGGGAGTAGGGCTGGCCGGGGCTCTCAAAGGGACCGATCCTTCTCTGCTTCGAGGCAGCAACTCCTTCTCCAGGAATTTACCCTCAGATATACTCACACATGTGCAAAGAGGTACATGTATGAGCATTTTCATGACTACACGGGTCATGAAACAAAAGATCAGAAACAATTCAAATGCCCATCAAGAGGACTGGTAGTATCCAGACAGCAGAAAGCAACTGCAACAGAAACTCAACTGTTTTAAAAAAATGAATGAGAAATACATGCTCTGATGCAGGATGATCACCAAGATATATTAAATGAAAAAGCCAGGGTGCAGAACAGCGCAGCGTGCCTCCGCCAGGGCATCTATGCGGCCACCTGTGTGCTACCGCGGACAATCCATCAGCATCTCTGGAAGCATTCAGAAAAAACTGGGGCCTATTTGTGCAGAAGGGAACTGGGGAAAAGGGAGAAACTTGCACTGTGCACACACCTCTGTGCCTTCCAAATTTTGAAGAATGAAAACGTCTTACTCATACTAACAAGTATAAGTAAACAAGAAGAAGTCACAATAGGATAGCAAAAAAGGCAGCACCTTCTTTCCAGCACCTTCCAGCCCAGGATTACAGAAACACAAGTACGCCCACCCCGTGTCCCACCCCTGATCCCACCCCAGACCTTTGCACAGGTGGTTGTCCAGGTCTGCCTGTCCTTCCTCCCTGGCTGATGGCTGCTCATCTCCAGGACCCATCGTAGTTGACACTTCCTCCAGGAAGTCCTCACTGACTGTTGGCTGGTTAGCCACAGCTTTGTGCCCCAGGACCCTGTGTTCCCCCCGCGGCACCTGGCCCATGCCATCATGCATATCTGTCCACCAGGAGCCTGGAGCATGGGAACCTGGAATGAGACCCCCCTGCCCCAGCAGTTGCCCAGGGAAGTATCTGCTGAGCAGAACCTCTGCCACTCGAGCAAAATGCCTCCCAGGAGATCAGGACAATGAATCAGGCAGCGGGGAGACACATTGCCCTTAACATTTCCTGCTGCTTGGCCACGGGCCAGGCCAACCCTCTCATCTGATTTGCTTAAAAGCCCCAGGTGGGGCCCTTTTGCAGTAGTGAGGGGGCGGGGGGTGTGCATTACCTTGCTTGGGTTCGGGGCTTCCCCTCTGCAGAGCCTGGCCAGGCGATCCATAGAAGGCCACCGTTGTTGCTTGCTGACAGCCCATCTGACAAATGGTTTTCTGTCTCGGCAGCCTGGGCTGGTCCATCCGGCTGCTCCCCAGAGGCCTCAGGCCACTCACAGTGGTGTTCCCGGGATGACACCAACTCCTGCATGCCGAGTTCCTGTCTGACCCCGCTCAGCCACCAAAGCAGATACAGCCTCCACGCCCAGGGGGACTGACCAGACTGGGCCCTGGACACATTGGGGCCACCCGGAATAGGGGGGTGGCCCTGTCCAAGGGCTGGGGTCTATGGTTGAGGTGAAGAAAATGCCAGAGTCCTCCATCTGCCAACACAAAAGCGCCATCAGGGAATCACAGCACAAAGCAACGACTAAGCTTGAGGTGCCCAGAAGTGCCAGCCCCAGGCAGGAACTCATGGCTGGGTTAAGAAGTGGTTTCTGGCTTCGGAACATGATTTATGATGGAATCACCATGTTATGCTGCAAAGGTTGCCTGGGCTTCCCGTAAGGGACTTCCCCAGCTACCTCTTCCACCGAGGCCCCGAATATGAGCAGAAGGTGGGGGAGGAAGGGGAGCACTCCAGTGATAGAACGCAGAGCACCCGGACCTGGTGGGAGCATCCTGAAGACCAGGCACGGCTCCAGGCATCCGGCGGCTGGGCAGTGCGGTGCAGCTGGCTGTGTCCTGGCTTCCCCTGGGTGTAAACTCTCTTCATCATATTCCCAAAGCTCCGAGCTGATGGTGGCCTTGGCCCAAAATAAAGGTGGGAAAAGTGCCAAAGGAGGAGGTGACACACTAATGTTAGCCACCAGCTCTGCAGGACGCCGTGCTGCTGGAGATCCCCAGGGGGTGGGGGTGGTGGGGTGGTGGTTGACTCGCAGTGATCTTACAATAGTGTTTTCCAACACTGGGGTTTCTTGAGCGCTGATGTTGGGGCCACAGAGCTGCCAGGAGGTCCCAGAGGTTAGACACTGACCACATGTTCTCTGTTCCTGCTTCCCAGCGCCTCGCCGAGGACCTGGCCCTCACGGGACCGTTACCACTGGATGCTAACTGAACAAATGGATGGTGTGATGACCCATCGCACAGCCCCTTGGGCTAATCAAGATGGTAGCAGCTCAGTGTGCCAACACTTGCCTGATAGCCCTGCTTTTCTTACAAATCAGTGCCCACACCTCCAGCATCCCTCAAAATAAATCCATTTGTTTCTGTCACTGCAATGTGATTAGGTATATAAGATGTCAACATTATGGGAAGCTAGGTGAAAGGGTGTATGGGGACTCTCTGCACTTTTTAACATCAGAGTTAAACTACATTAAAATAAAATCTGTGGGCTTTGACTGCTGCCCCGGGTGCCCTAGGTTTCTTGCCCTGGAACTTCCTTGTCCCTAAGTGACAAGAGCTTCCAGGAAGCTCCAGCTCCAGCCCTACAAAGGTAAAGCTCCAGCTCCAGCCCTGGAAAGGTAATCCGGATCTTTCCCTCAAACTCTCACCAGCTCTTTCTAAAGACAGAAACGAAGTCTCTGACTGGTGAACCTGGGGACACGATCTGGGCATATGTATTTCAAGCTCCCTTGATTCTCCTGTTGAGTAGACTGCCCTCAGGATGGATGCATTTTCCTTCTACCCCTGAGTCCTATGCCCGGGTCAGGGCATGAGTCCTGTTCTCAGGGGAAAGGGAGAGGGTGCTGGACGGGATGAGGCGGTGAACCCCTTGCAGCTGGCTTGGCAAGGAGCTGCTTTGCACACTTCTCCTTCGGTGACACATCCAAAGTTCAGTTTCATGCCTTAAAGACTTGCACCTGCTGTTCCCATTGACTGTAACACCCTTACCCACTTCACCCAGGTGTACACTTCACTGGGTTTAGGGGCTCTGCTCAGCCCTTCCCTCCTGAATGACCTCCATTCTCCAGAAGGAGCCCTTCCCTTCATCTTGCATCTCATGGCACACTTAACCATGGGCTGCACAGTGCTCAGTTCATTCGTGTGTCCCCCGTTGCCATGTGAGCTCCTGGGGCGAGAACCAAAGCTGGCTCACCTCCTTCACCCTCACATTGTATTTCCTGGCATTTATTGCATGTCAGCAAGTATAAGTTGAAGGAATGGGCTTATTAGAAAGTTCTGATTGGTTGTAATGTTTTAAAATGTAAAATATATAATTACTGAAGTCAAGCATTTCATGTAGTAGACAAAAATCTTTTAAATCATGGGGAAGAGCCCTGAGGCCAGGAGCATAACAAAACAGGTCTCTGTGGCTGACCATGTTAGGAGCTATCAGACCAGTGCGGGGCTTCCCCAACCCCGGCACTGTTGGCATTTGAGGCTGGATAATCTTTGTTGTAGGATGCTGTCTTGTGCATTGTGAGATGTTTAACAGCATCCCTGGACTCTACCCATTAGAAGCCAGGAGCACTACCCCATTGTGATGACAAAAATGTCTCTGGACGTTGCCAAATTTCTCCCTGGTTAGGAAAAATCATGCCCAGCTGAGAACCACTGGACCCATCACTCAATAGGTTTTGGTACAGTAAGTATTCTCTTTGCTGCCTTGACATTAGCCAAAGCCAAAGCCCTCAGAATGTGCAAGCAGAGTCCAGTATTTCTCCCAAGCTCTGACAACCAACACAGAGCTCTGAGCCAGAGGCAAAACCACTTGCCACTGAATGAGGGCTTTGATTGCTACCAATTTCTTAAAGCAGTGTCTGAAGGTTCTGCTTCAAATATTTATGGAGTCTATGAAATGGCCCCGGAGCATGAGTGGTTCCATTAAATTTAGAACTCCAGCGGTGATTTATTGACCTGCGAATTGCTGCAAATGCTTTGTCTAAGCTCTTTGTGGAGAGCCAGGATCCTCGCAGGACTCAGGAGCTCAGGGGGTGGCGGGAGGCCATCGGCTTGGAGGAGGATGGGACAGGATGGTCCGCCTTCTTCTCGCCAGGATTGTGCAGAGAGTGCTGTCTCCACGGTGGCGGTAGCCGGGCACACTCCAGGAGCAGGCGTCAGCCCTGAGGGCAGGGGAAGCTGGAGGCAAGAGCAGAATCAAATGGTCTTTGCTTCTATTTGTTCATAAAAGCCCCCTGATCCCACATTTATCCAGGGAGGAGACGGCTATGATAAGGAACACTCATTGAGCACTTCCCGTACCCCACGCCAGGGCTCCTCCTTCATTGCTCAGTTCCTTCTATTACACTTCAATGAGGCGTACAACGTCATCGTGGTGCCATGGGTGGGGAGCTGGGGATGGGGGGCGGCTCCCACCATGCCATCCAGTAAGTGTCTGCCAAGATAATCACTGATGGGTGTCCCTATACAGCAAGTGTCCGCTCGACAGTTTCTTGTTCGCAGGGTTGAGAGATGGTGACCATCCCATCAAAAGGAGATTGGTGTTAACTGGACGCCGACCTCATGCCCAGCACTGCCCACGGCTCTTGTCAACGAGCTGGTTCACCTGTCTCCACGGAATCCTCCCACCAGGTGGTCATCAGGCCTGCACGACGGATGAGCAACCCGGAGCCTGTTTCACAGACTCTAAATAGCTTACTTAAATCTATGTAGCTCTGAAGCGACCAGCTCAATGCCCAAACCCAAGCCCACCTGACCTCAAAACCCCTTTCTGGAGCTCCACCAGGGGCTACTGTACGGTGCCAGCCCTCCTCACCCAGCATCCCACATTTAGCATGCACCTTCCCTACAAATGACAGGGAGGGAGGACCATTGTGCTCAGCAGTGTGAGTCCCACTTACGTCCCTGCTCAGTAGTCCTCTGGGAGGGTGACTAGCGGGTCTGTGCTTCACCAGTCAGACAGAGTCAGGTGGAGCAAGCTCCTCCAGTGACCCCAGGGGCAATGATGCACGCTCACTGCCCTCTCAGCACCACCCAAGGAGGATGGCTGAGAAAGGCAGAGCAAGACAGGAAAGGGGGGGGACGGTCACTGAGCACTGCCCTGTGTGCCCTGCCTAGACCAGCCCCTCCCCCGGGGTGCTCCCCACCCAGCAGCACAGGCAGGCAGACATACATGCAGGTCCCACTGCAGAGATGGAGCTGGAAGAGAGGCCCACACAGCTGCCAGGGGAGCACCCAAGAGGGAAGCACCCACAGCACACTCATGAGCAGGAAGGCTTCCTGTGGGAGGCAGTGTCTGAGCCAGACTTTTTGGGAAAGAGCAGGATTCTGCGGCGTTAAAAGCTGAAGGTAGAGAAATGCACACATAGAATGCAAACCGCGACTTAAGGAATCTGGACTTGTCATATTGACAATAATAGTTTAAACCTTATGAAAGCACAGACTTTGAGGGAAGGGGGAGTAGAATATTTCATACGGTTCAACCTAGAGCGACAGTGGACATTTATTGAGCTCCTGTGCTGTGCCAGGTATCATGCTAAGCAATTTATACACATTGATTCATTCAGTCTGTAACCCAAAGAGGCAACAATATTATTATCTCATTACACAGATGAAGAAGGAGTCTCAGAGAGGTTAAGTGACTTGCTGATGGCCACACAGCTAATAAGAAGCAAAGTCAAGATTCAAGCCCAGGCCTCATGACCCTTGAGCCTGCCCTGTTCACTACTACAGTCGGCTGTTAAAACAGGACAGATGAAGGGTCTTCTGTGACAGAGTGACATTATCAAGGTGATGTGACATAGGGACAAATATTTCTTCAATCACCAAAGATTTACCAGCCTTCTCAGGATATTTTTGTGTATTTTTAGGCTTCCCCCTGCTTTGTTTTCTAAGCTCAACCATAAAATAATAGAATTGTAACATATGACAAATTTTGTTACTATCCTTCAAAAAGGACCTCATTTTGCTGATAGGTCACTGATCCCCTGGAGCAGTTATCGAACAAACTCATTTCACCCCAGGAATCCCTTACCCTGAGCCAGCCAGGATCGACGGCTTGCAATCTGTTTTTCCGCAAGGCAGAGGGCTCTGTTCCTTGATGTCCTTTACAACAGAGCAGGACCAAGACTGGGCAGGGGTGTGACGGTGCAGTGCTGGGGGCTGGGAACGAGGTGCCGTGTGACCCTCTAGAGAAAGAGCTCACCAGCCCCCCCCCCCCAATTATTCATGAAGGCCTCCCTCCGCCAGGTGCTGGGTAAAGCCTGGGAACAGAGATATCGACAGTGACATTCTATCATCTTGCTGCAGAGGTGGAAGACATCCTGTGGGCTTGAAATTACATCCACTTGAAGAAGGGTTTTGATCCAGTGGCATTCTACATGTATGGCCATGACTTGGAAACTTGGAAAGATAAAGAACAATTGAGAAATTCAGAGCCCTACGAGTGTGAAGGTGCTCTTTTAGTTCATTCATTCATTCCATTTCTGTTCTAACCACCCCCTCAAGAGGGTTACTCTCAGTTTCTGGCCAGCACCACCTACATGACACCTCTGAGGGGTTTTTCCTCACACTGAGGTCCAGACTGGGCTGCACAGGAGGCAGGAGGGACTGCTCCCATTCCTCCGGTGAAGGCCTTGCATGATCTGGTCACTGAGCTGCCACCGCCGCAGCTCCAGAGCCAGGCTGCCTGGGGTGGACCCTAGCTCGGCCGCTTACTAACTGTATGACCCAGGGCTGGTGGTTTACCTCCTCTGCTCCTCACCTTTTCTCATAGGAAAGGGGCTAATGCTGATACCTACTTTGAAGGCCCCTCGTGAGAATGGGAAAGTCAGTGTATTGCACATAGCAAGCAAGCATCGAAGAAGCGGGAGTGGGGGTTTTCTTTTCCCATTGTTCTCATCCACATCATCACTGGGATCCCCTAGACTCCACTCTACACCTTCTAACTTTGTGCCACAGTCACGTTCAACTGCCTGCGGTTCCCCAACCCCGGGGGAGCACTCACCCCTCTGTCTCTACAGGCATCACTCTCTTTGTCTAGGATGCCTCCTGCCTGCTTGTGATAAGCCAGGCCAACCAAAGATCAAAAGTCAGAGGGAATTTTACTAGATAAAGACCAGAGCTGGAAGAAAGTTCTCCTTGCTAGGGAATAAACCTGTAGACGAGGAATGTAAAATGAAAGTCATCAGTCAAGACAAAAAAAAAAAAAAGGTTTAAGAAGGTCAGTAGCAACAGCTAGCATTTATTGAACACCTCTCTTGTACTCAGTAGAATAGCAAGTACCTTACGTGTATGATTTTGTGAAACAGTCCCAACAATTCCAAGAGGGAAATATTATCTCCGGGTTTTATTTATATATTTTAAAAGATTTTATTTATTTATTTGAGGGAGAGAGAAAGCACAAGTGGGGTGGGGGAGGAGCAGAGGGAGAGGAAGAAGCAGACTCCCAGCTGAGCAGGGAGCCTGATGAGGACTTGATCCTAGGACCCCAGGATCACGACCTGAGCTGAAGGCAAATGTTTAACTGACTGAGCCACCCAGGCGCCCCTGTCTCCAGGCTTTAGATAAAAAATTTTATATAACCATGGAGACAGGAGAGAAGCCACAGGAATAACAGGTAGAAAGAAACCAACTACAGGCTGAGATAAAATGCTAAGAATAAGATCAGTTGCCTCCTGAGCATCCCTCTTGTCCAGACACATATTCAGCCCGGCTTCCCTGGTTTTGCGCCTCCTACTAGCCGCAGGCGCTATTATCCTATGTTACAGATGAAGAGGTGGAGACATAGACACGTTAAATAATCTGCCAAACATCACACAGAATCACAGCTGGAACTTGAACTTAGGCCTCTCAGGCTCTACTTCTCCTGGGTATAATGGGTTTTCTCTGGGAAAAGAAAGGGCTGCTCTGGCTCCAACTGATTAGGACATTTTGGACCAAACCTCCAGTAAGTACTAGAAACGCAGGACGGAATATAACACAGTGTCTATTTAAACCATCCAAGAGCCTCCAAGATGGTCAGGATCTGAGGTACTAAAACTAGAAACAGGAGACATGCCGGGAGTAGTTGGTGCAGCCATGGAAGCTGTATTTCCCTCCAGGTGAGGACAGGGCAGGTGGCAGTGGAGAGGTGGAAGGATAAGCAGAGCTTTTGAGAGACTCATGGATTGACAAGGGCCAAAGACGGAAGACACTGATAAACACTATAGGCTTCTAGTTGGGACCCCTAAAGGCTATGCCCGTGAGTAAGAGTGAATAGGAAGGGATGCCTGAGTGTGGCTCAGTTGGTTAAGCAACTGGCTTCAGCTCAGGTTATGATCCAATGGTCCTGGGATCAAGTCCTGCATCAGGCTCTCTGCTCAGTGGGGAGTCTGCTTCTCCCTCTCCCTCTGCCCCTCTCCTGAATCATGCTCGCTTGCTCTCTCTCTCTCTCTCTCAAAAATAAATAAAATATTTTTATAAAACAGAGCAAACAGGAAAGAAAGCAGACCTCACAAATACTGAAACTCATCTCTGAACCAGGTATGATGTAAGGAATGGTCTGCCCTGGCCTTGCTGCTTGTCATAAGCAAAAGGAAGCCCTCTCTGGATGAAGAACCTCAAATTATGTCTGTAAGTTTTCACATGTGATGTCCAGCACTCAATGAAAAATAACCAGACACAGAACACAGGACTTGACCAAATATACAAATTAAAAAATAGATAATAGAGACTAGGAGAGGTTTCTGTAGGGCTGTGTATTTCCCAGTTCTCGACCTGGTGACAACTTTTTGGGTATCATTCCATGATAATTCATTGATCTGTACACTTACAAGTGGTGTCTTTTCCCACATGTGTGTCATACTTTTAATGAAAAAAACATCTAAGAAATTAGATGACTGATATCTTCTCACCTTCGGAGAATCCAGTCGAGCCATCTGTGCTGGCCACTCAGCCTCAGGAACAGGCCGGGATTCTGAATGCAAAGGTCTTTGGATGCTGACACTGTCCATTTTGAGATTCAGGAGGGATTTCTGAGCTAGAAAAGAGTATTCTCAGTCAGGCCTCAACCCAGAAATCTATTCTAAAAATCAACAGAGCCTTAGAATAACCTTTACCAGTCTCTGCCATTCCAAGATCCCCATGTCCCCTGATGGAGTCCCTCTCAGGTGCCCTCAAATCCTTGAGTGCTTCATCTATACCCCTTGATGGTCCCATCATTGTCGTGAGTATCCTAGAAAACTGCCTGTCTGCCTTAGCTTTCCCTCACCAGCTGCCAGCTCATTCAACACGGGGACCACCACATCTGCAAAATCCGACCCATTTTTGCAAACCCTGCAACACCTACCTTGGCTCTGGTACATGGCAGCCTTCCAGAAATGTTGACTGAACAAGCAACTCAATCAGTCTAGCATTTCCTTCCTTTAAAGGTGAGGAACCTGAGCCCAGAGAAGGAAGGACACTTGTACAAATCAGTGGCATATGCAGGACCAAGTGGAATTTATAACCTTCCAACAGTGAAAGCAGATGCCAACTCAGACTGCAAGGAGAGGAGAGGAAGGTACAGGAGGACAGGCCCAGCTGACCAGATAAAGACAGAGGAAAGATTTCTCTTTTGGGGTCAGGCATTAGACACTCCTGAGAAAGGTCCTCTCAGCCTCCTTTAGAAGATAAGACTCTGGGGCTCAGAGAGGTTAATTAACTCATCCAAGATTACACAGCTGGTAAGTACAGGATCCTGTAATAAGGATTGCTAGATGAGGGACCCCTGGGTGGCTCAGCAGTGGAGCATCTGCCTTTGGCTCAGGGCATGATCCCGGGGTCTGGGGATCAAGTCCCGCATCAGGCTCCCCTAGGGGAGCCTCCTTCTCCCTCTGCCTATGTCTCTGCGCCTGTGTTTCTCATGAATAAATAAATAAAATCTTCTTAAAAAAAAAAAGAATTGCTGGATGAGCAGATCTCAAGAGCAGTTTGGTCACCTAAAAGCAACACCCCCATGCATTCTCCATGCTTCTATTGAGCCCCTGATATGAACATAGCCCTAAACGATCCTTAGAAGCCTCCCTTCCCCCACACTGAGAGCCTGCTGCACTTCACCGGGAAAATTCTGCCCACCTGGGTGCATCTTCATTTCCTTTTTTAAATTTTTTTTATTTATTTATGATAGGCACACAGTGAGAGAGAGAGAGAGAGAGAGAGAGAGAGAGAGAGAGGCAGAGACTCAGGCAGAGGGAGAAGCAGGCTCCATGCACCGGGAGCCCGACGTGGGACTCGATCCCGGGTCTCTAGGATCGCGCCCTGGGCCAAAGGCAGGCGCCAAACCGCTGCGCCACCCAGGGATCCCCATTTCCTTTTTTATAATAAAAGTAACAGAGCAAAAGCCATCACCCCTATTACCATCTTTCTAAGTAACCACTGGAAGAACCTGAGTTTACCTGCTAGTGTGAGCTGTCAATAACCCAGATGTGCTTATATAGCTTTATCACTATAATCAGCCCACACATTCCATTCCCTATCTTTTCAGAATTTAAGAGAATATCATCATTCCTATGGTTTCACATGGTGCTTAGCAGCATGATTCTAGTGACCAACATCTCATCGAGTCTATGGGTTATTTAACAATGTTGGAGGATGCACCCCCACTTTCAGCCCCCACCACCAGTTTTTCATTATTAGAAATGCCCTGGCAAGTCCATTGAACTTCTCCACACAGAGAATTATTTACTTAGGATGAATTTCCAGGAGTAAAACCACAGGGCTGAGGAGTTCAGCTGCTTCTGCAGAGACAGTAGTTTTCCTACTGTGTTCTGCTTATGCTGGGAAGCGAGAAGGCAGGGGAATGGGAGTCCCATTCCTCACAGCCTGCGCTTGACCCTGGCCCACCTGTCAGGTCGTCCTGCTGGTTTGGACAGTGTCTGAGCACACAGATATTCCTTTATTTTATTTTTTAACATATTTTATTTATTTATTCATGAAAGACACACACACACACAGAGAGAGAGAGAGAGAGAGAGAGAGAGAGAGAGAGAGGCAGAGACACAGGTGGAGGGAGAAGCAGGTTCCGTGCAGGGAGCCTGTCGTGGGACTTGATCCCGGGTCTCCAGGATTAGGCCCTGGGCTGAAGTGGCGCTAAACTGCTGAGCCACCCGGGGCTGCCCTACACAGATATTCCTAATTGAATATTGCACTGACCTCCTACGACTCCTGCCTTCTCAGACTCGACATCCAGATGGTGGCTGGTCTGGAAGAAAAGACACCTCAGCAGTTATTCTGCATGGCCCAGGAGTAAAAGCCTCACGCAGGTGGCTGCAATGGAATGAAGCAGGCCCCCCACCCCTCCCTGCAGAAAGCACATTCTCTGGTCAATCCACCCATCCCTCCTCTGCCCACGACCCACCAAGGAGGAGGCTTTGCTCTTAGGGAATACAGGTGCAGGAAAACGATTGCATTTCCTTTACCCAAATTAAATCTCCAAACTGAGCTTGTGATTAATGTGTTTTAGAAACTGCTGTTAAAAGTGGAAAAATTGAGGGCAGCTGGATGGCAGGGTTTCCAGGGGGAATAGTCTTTCTCCACGGAGGTCCTGCTGACACCTTGCAAGAGCCAATTGCTGAGCTGTGCCTGGGGTCCCTGGCTCAGTCACCCGGTAATTTGAGTCATGCTGGGAGTCGAGTCCCCCACACCACCCCATCTGCTGGGTGGGTATTCTGCTGGATCCCATGACTGCACCGGGTCCGCAAGAGGTGGTGAGGCAATGGCACCTCAGCTGCTCAGACTGGCAGCCCCCGATCGGGGTCACAAGAGCAGTGCTGACCTTCAAAGCAGGTCAGATTCCAGCCCAGCAGCCCAGACCTCACTTCCTCATGGAAGATTCCGGTGGGGCAGGGGCTCTGTGTGAGATATTGCTGGGATACCTCCCTCCCCCAGCACCATGTGTACAAGTATTGGCATCAGCTGGCCCCCTGCCTGAAGGCCCCGACACACGCTGTCTTTCTTTGATGAACTTCCATGTGTATGTCATGACCTAATTCAGATGTCCGCTCCTGGATGAGGTCTTCCCTGACTTCCCCGGGAGAGTTCAGCCACCTGCCTCTCACATAGCCCCTCCATGCTGTGCTGTGACATCTGGGCCATTTGTCCCCTCTAAAATGGATTGACGAATCCAGAGCTAATGCACAGGGGCACCGATTATGGCCTGACCGCAATCCACACCACTCTTACTGGAGCCTTTGGCACTAGGCACACTGCCTCTTCTCCACCAAGCTCTTAGCCTGCTGCACTTATATCCCCCCGGACGACGCGTGTATTCTAGTACCGTCACCATTCACACCCCCGTGTCCTCCCTCCTGGAGGTCTCCAGGCCTAGGGCACCTTCGCTCCGTCCTTCCAGCTATTTCTACCCCTCTATATCCTTCCAGGCCTGGTGTGTATGCCTCCTCCTGCAGGAAGCCTAGTCCCCATCAAATCTCTCCTCTCTGCTCCCTGCCAGTGCTCCAAATGCACCCGGCTTAGAGTTAGTCTCATTCGATGCAGACTCCTTCAACATGAGAACAAGGTTTCCTTGACCTTCCTATCCAGAGCAGCCTCGGATCCATTCAACTGGCTTCCAGGTGGCACTGCATTCAGCACGTGATCGAGGTTCTAGAGATCCTCCTCTGCTTTCTGCTCCTCATTTATCATACCAGCCTGGAGGGACTCAGAGCCAGGCGCTTGCAGGCTGAATCCTGTCACTTCCTGATTCCAAGGTCGTGGCCAAGTTAGTGGAACTCCCTGAGCCCTGTCCTGTCCATCTGTAGAATGGGCATACTAGTCTGTTCCTGACACGGTTTGTCGGGATACAATGAGAATGGATGCCTACTGGACGCTCCACACAGGGTAGCAAAGATCCGCCCTACATGCTCTGCCCACACCGCCACCCCCACCCCACCTCTCTCTTCTTGTAAACTTTTGGGTGGGAGAATATTCTAAACTTCGTAAAAGGCAAAAGCTAAATAGAAAATAATTGCCTGGATCCTTGGAGGCCCAGGCTTGGGGTCATTGATTTTAATGAATTAGGGGAGTTTAGGGCTCCGAGTCAGTCTCTCTGCTTCTTTTTAAGATGAGATTCTATTTCTGAAGGCCCATATATAGACGTGGTTGACAATACCCAGAGGAAAGCAAGGCCTTTTCAGGAGGTGGAGAGTAGAGGAAAAAAGCAAGGCAAGAGGAAGAGAAATTAGCAGCTCCCTTGCTGGGGCGCCTGCATCTTCCCAAGGCTGCGGTCCAGGGGACTCTCCACTGCTGGCACCCCAAGCCCTGGCCTCCCCCTGGGACCGCAGAACTGGGATTCTGCTTAAAGGGACCACATTGCTCTGTGAGCATCTGCAGGTGACAGTTCTGTGCTGGACATTTGAAGAGGTCTTGCTCGAACTTAGAGCCCTACAGAGGGACTGCAAGGTCCCTGCCCTAGAGCACAGGGAGGTGAATGGTGAGTGCTATGGTCTTAGGATGGCAATCCCTCAGGGTCTTGGGTGTCTTCATCTGCCAAGTAAACATGTGCTTAGAGTCCCAGGAACTGCAGGGCGCCAGGAAGGGCCAACTCATCAATTCTCTGATGGGACTTTCTATTTGTTGAGCTGACCTTGGGCCAGAACCTGGGGGAGGTGGTTCAGGCTTGGGTGGGAGGGCATGGCACCACCCTAACCAAGGCCATCTCCCAGGTGAGCCCTGGCACCCCTTCTCTACCTCTTCTTTGGCACCTGGGCATCTGCCTCTAAGGAGGAGATAATACCTGAGTATAAACGACAAAGAAAGGTGTCTCATTCTCGGCTTTAGAATGTCAACAGCCTAGGTCCTGGTAGAAGCCAGAAAAAATAGGTGTCCTGGGACTGGGGGTGTGGGGGTAGTGAGAGGTCCCTGAGAGGGTGTTTTGAGCCCCACCCACTTAAACCGAGTTTGGGGTATGTGTGTGGAATTGAGAATCCCCTGAGAGATTTTAGGAATCCAAAGAAGGGAAGCCTTTTTTTGCAAGGAGACTTCCCCTTGCTCCCATCTCCAGATAAAGACAGGGAGGGGCCAAGATCCCAGTGTTCCCCACTATAAGATCATGGGAAAGCTGGCCACGCTGGCCACCAGGAATTCCTCCTGCTTTAGAACCGATGCCTGAGCTGCAGAGAACTAGCAGAGCTGCAGGAAAGACACCAGGGTCCGTCCAAGGCCTAAGACGTCAAGGGCAGGACGGCGGGTCAGTGGACACCAGCACAGCAGATGGGAGGTCCCCACCCCATCCCTGTGTCTGTCTTGGTCCCTCAGTGCCATGCACTGAATGTCTGGGCTTACCCAGAATTCATATCCCGCAATCCTAACCCCCATGTGATGGTATTCAGAGGGCATCAGGTCTTGAGGAGGGAGCACTCAGGATGGGATTAGTGCCCTTATAACAAGAGACACCTGGCCGCTCTCTCCACCACATGAGGACACAGAGAGAAGGCAGTCGTCTGCAGCCAGGAGGGGGCTCCTGAAGGTACCTACTGACCCGAGTGACCTGTTCTAGGCATGAGCACCCTCTCCAAGGGCGGGAGTGTAGATGGTCGTAGCCCTGCACCCCAGCCTGCCAACCCCAGGTGTGACCCTGACCAGCCCTTTGACTGCTCCAAGCCTCAGTTTGGGCTTTGGGGGGATGAAGTGAGCTAATCCATGGAGAATGCTGGCCCAGGGGAAGGGCTGAGCCTTGACCATCATCACCACTTCCAGTGAATAAACGAACGGTGGACTATCTGATTGGATCCCAGCCCAGTCCACACCTCGTACCCCTTGGATGCCTGTGGTCAGTGTGGGTCTCCTCCCAAGGGCAGGGGCCAGACAACCGGAGCCCCCAGGGTCCAGGCCCTCCCAGAGATGTTTCTGCAAGGCGTCACCTGGTACATACAGCACCCCCGATGCCCGGCCACAGTGTATCCTCTGCTCTGGCACATGCCACCCCGAGCTCACCAGTGTCTCCCCAGCCAGCTGGGCAGCACTCCCAGGCTGCAAGCCAGAGTCCAAAGCCTCCATCGGGAATTCCATCTGTGTCCTCTGAAATGAGAGCCAGAGCCCATAAAACCCACCTCCTGCCCAGCTGCCAGCAGGAGGAGCTGCCACCACCCTCACCCCCCGGGGCTTTGCTTCGCCACCTGGCCCTTGGTCCTCACAGCCCAAGTCATCCGCTGTTGAACTAACAGAGCTGCTATGCACAGCCCGGCCTGGCTCTCACACCTGCTGGATCTGCCTTCCCGAAGCCCAGGGATGCCCTCTCCCACACCAGCTCTAGTCCCCACTCACTACAAGTGACCTCCCACCCGCTGCAGTCTCCCACCACTGCTCCCTTCAGCACCTGGCCCTCTGGCCAGCCTGGAGCTCCCTGGTTTCTTAGACACGTCACTGCCTTATAGCTGCCCACTGGGGGCTGGCCTTCTGGCAGCAAGAGGGCCCGATTCAATGAGGACCTGGGATGCACCAGACCCCATGCTGCTACTCTGATTCCCAACAGGCCACATGCACCCACTACGCCCCCCTTCCCACAGGCCTGTGATGGCAATGGCTGGGCACAGAAGCCACCCCGCCAGGATCAAACCCCAGCTCGGCTCAGGCAAGCAGCTTCACGCAGAGAAGGCCAAGCTGGAAAGCTACTCACAGATATGCCTTCAAGCAAGACTTGTAGCCTCTGAGCCTCGGGCTTCTCAACTGGGGAAGAGATGGTGATGCACCTTCCCCGAGAGGACCTCCGGAGTGAGCTCCGTAAAGCACGTGGGAAAGCCCCCGTGCGCTCTAAGGGGTACATGGAAGTGTCCCCTCCTGAGGCCACAGAGCTACGCACTGGTGGAGCTCCCCGATGCCAGGGCGCACCCTCTTGAAAACTGCCCACAAGAGGACCAAGTTCCTACCCAGTGGGACCCCTGTACGGCGTGCTTAGCGGATTATCAGTCTTCACGTCAACTCTGCTATGTAGGCTGTACTGTTCCCATTTTACAGATGAGGCTCAGAACACGTCAGAGTCTTCTTGCCCAAAGACATGCACATAGTCAGTCTCCCTCCTGTTTCTGCTTCTTTCACGACACTCACTATGACTTGTGATTATCCACTCCGTGGGGGCTTGCACATTTGGTCTGTCCCCTTCATCCTTTCTGCCCAGCGCTCGGCACCAGGCCTGGGTCATGGCCGTAGGTGCTCAATAAGTACGTAGCATGCGATGGGAGAGCTGAGATTTTGTGGTCTGTACAGGGAACAGTAAGGCATCGCCCCCGATCATGAACGTGGGGGTGTTCCTGGAGAACAGAATTATAAAGTAATGCAAAATGAGTCAGGGCAGGGACGCCTGTGTGGCTCAGCAGTTGAGCACCTGCCTTCGGCCCAGGGCATGATCCTGGAGTCCCAGGAACGAGTCCCGCATTGGGCTCCCTGCATGGAGCCTGCCTTTCCCTCTGCCTAGGTCTTTGTGTCTCTCATGAATAAATAAATAAAATCTTTAAAAAAAAAAAAAAGAGTCAGGGCAGGTTCAAAGCCACCTGAAAACAGAAGCTTATAACTGGCCCAGCGGGAGGCACATCCAGGCCCAGGAGCAATCCTTACAGGAAATGAACGAATCAGGCTCCATTAATTCTCCCTGTTCTCATCTCGGCCTCCAAAAGGATCTTCTGATCATAAATGTTTAGTGATTAACAAATGAACAAAGGCATGAATGAATGAACTTGACTTTCCAGACAACTCCACCCTTCGGGGAAGGATATGCTGACATGTTTTTCATCCATCCATCCCATATGTCAGCCCACACATGGTTCTAGTTCTCATAAGAAATTGATAAAGTCGCGTTCTGGTTTATACATCTGTCTCTGTGCATTTGGTCATTGTAAGTCAGCCTCTCCAACACCAGCCAACATCTCAGCTCTAGTTTCGGAGCAGCCCTTGGAGGCGGGGGCGCTCCCTGCTGTGATGCCCGCTCAGCACACAGCCCGCCGGCCCTTTCCTGTGACACCTACTGCATCGCACACCCTGGATATGCAGAGATGGTTCCAAGCACCTCAACAAGCTGCTGACCTCTTTCTTCAGCCCTATGCTGGCTCTGAAGAGGCGTGAACCATTCACACAAAGAGATGAGCACTGGACTGGGAGTCTGGGACTCTGGATTCAAATTCTGGCTCTGAACCAAGTCACCATGTGGCCCTGAGCAGACCCTCTGGCCTCCAGGTCTCCACCTCCTGGGACCAGGGGACCTCTGACAGTTGTGGGGGAACAGAAGGGACACAGAAGACCGGCCTTGCAGAGCTGGGCTGGGAAGGGCCGAGGAGTGGAGGAACAGAGCTGGCCCTAAGCTGCCGAGTGAGCATGTGGAAAACAGAGCCTGCTACGTCCACAGCAGGAGCTGCATCTCGCCCTCACACCATCAGGAGCTGCGTTTGGTTGGGGGTATTGCTGGCTGGTCCCCCGTGTGTGGGGTTGGGGGCAGCCTCAGCTGGGCACCCTCATACCACAAGCATAGACCCTGGCGCTACTGTTCACAGCCAGACCTGGGGTGAGAGCACACACCCCAGACCGTCCACACTGCCTGGGGGCTGTGTGACCTCGAGTGAGCCTCCCAACCTCTCTGGGCCTGTTTCCTCTTCAAATGACAGTGAGGAGAGGAGATCCTCATGCCATTAGTTCCTGATTCCATTCATTCAACAATTATTCCCTGAACAGCTTCTCTGTGCCCGGCACTAGGGAGACAGAGATGGTTACGGAGCCACTCTGTTGGTTACGGAGCCCCAACAGAGAGGTGCCCACAAAGCTCCCGCAGCAGCAGGGGAGGATCCCTCTGACGTGCCACGGAGGACCGAGGATGTGCTAACTCTGTGGTCCCTGGGAGTCAGGGAACGCTGCCTGGACAAGGTCACACGGGAACGGTGTCCAGAAGTATGTGTAGGAGGCTGCGGGACAGGCAAGAATCCTGCCAGAGGAAGCAGTGCGTGCTAAGGCCCTGAGGCACATGTGAAAGAACCATCTGGTGAAACAAATGTCACGGTGCTTGTAGGACCTGGAACTAACAGTGTGTGAATGTGTGTGTGTGTGTGTGTGTGTGTGTGTGTGTGTGTCCTGCACTGTGTCGTGAACACTTGGAGGGTAAGGATGCCCGCCCGGATCGCCTTCCTGCACCAGCCAGGACACGGTGCCAGCACAGAGCAGGGGTCTTGGGCATGTCCTGAGTGGGGTCAGCGGACAGAGGGAGGGAGGGACAATTCAGGTCAGGCAGGGGGACAGGAAGCCCATGTGCCCACAGCACCCTCAGGAAAAGGGACAGCGCAAGCCCGTGGAAACTACCTCTGGGAGCCCCGGAGCCAGGAAGGTGGCCGCGTACTCGGCCAGTGCCACGTCGTCAACCATGCTCTGCGCCGTCTCAGAGAGCAGGTGATTCGCCAGCCCGTGTCTACGCAGCTCCTGCAGTAGGTGTGTGATCAGGTGGTTCCTCTCCCGGCACTTCTGAACCAGGGAAGCCAGCTTGGCCTGACAGGGCGGGAGTGGAGACACAGCAGGTGGGTCCGTGGATGGAGGGCACCCTCGGGGGCTGGACGGCTGAGCCGGGCTCTGGGCAGTGGGTTCCTGCTCTGCGTCCCCCAGCACTGCCTTCACTCAGCCCCCTCCCTGCACCCAGAAGCCAGAACCAGCTTTGAAAACAAGTAGCTGGGGCCCCTGGGTGGCTCAGTGGTTGAGCATCTACCTTTGGCTCAGGTCATGATCCCGGGTCCTGGGATGAGTCCCCCATCAGGCTCTTCTCAGGGAACCTGCTTCTCCCCTAGCCTGTGTTTCTGCCTCTCTGTGTTTCTCATGAATGAATAAATAAAATCAGAAAGAAAGAAAGAAAGAAAGAAAGAAAGAAAGAAAGAAAGAAAGAAAGAAAGAAAGAGAGAGAGAAAGAGAGAAAGAGAGAAAGAGAGAAAGAGAGAAAGAAGAGAGAAAGAGAGAAAGAGAGAAAGAGAGAAAAAGAAAGAGAAAGAAAGAAAGAAAGAAAGAAAGAAAGAAAGAAAGAAAGAAAGAAAGAAAGAAAGAAAACAAGTAGCCACACTGCTGCACATCCCCAGGGACTCTGGATACGGGGCCCAGGATCAGAGGTCAAGAGTGTGGACTCCACCACTGACCAGCTCTGTGACCAAGCTCCCCTCTACACCTCCACTTGCTCATCTGCACAGTGGACGTTGTTAAGGGCACCAGGATAAAAGGCGTTGGTGTCCCTCTGTGCCCGGCTCCCAGTTTCTTTCTATCCTGATGGATAATTTTTATATTTGTGGGTCTGTCTCCCGTACAGCCTGAGAACTCCTCAGGTCAAAGCTGACACTGCCCTGGACCCCTGCACCATCACTGTGCCACCACTGGGCACAGCATGACCCTGGGGAGGGATTTGTTACCTGAATGGTATGAGTGAGCAACCCTCCCACCATGAAATGACCTCCCACGTCTGTGCATGTCGGGAGGGGGTGGCGGACTCTCATCATTCAAGGGTGGCCCCGGGCGAGTCTCCTTCCTTCCTGGTGTGCCCTTCTGCTCCACCAGAGGAAGAGGTGAGGATCCCTTCCTGCCAGGGCTTCCTGCCCAGCCCAACCCAGAGGTGGGGGAGCATCCCCTAGGCAGTGGTGCTTGGGTGCCCAGTCCTGGCAGGCAGGCAGGGCAGGAGGGCGGTCTGACTCAGAGGCTGGGCTCTCAGCGCACTTAGGTGGGGCTCTCCAGGTCCCCTGGATCACACCACCCCAAAACATCAGGGCCTCATGCATTCAGCCAGCATCAGTTGAACATCGTATGTGCAGCTCCCCACGGAGAGGGAGTTCTCTCCCCACAGAGAAGAAGGCCTTGTTGATGGTGACGGTGACTCTACCGGGCTCTTCATGCACCTGACCTCCTGGAGGGACAGCGTGGCTGAGGGGAGGCTTTGGCATCAGACAGAGCTGGGTGCAATCATGGCTCTGCTACCGAGTAGCTCTGTGTGACCATGGGTAGGTCACTTCCTCCGTGAGCCTCAGTTTCCCCATCTGTCAAGTGGGGCTCATGCTCCCCCTTCCTGACATGTTGCTTGTGGACCTTAGAGCAAAATTTGTGTGGAGGATCTGGCATATGGCAGGCTTTGTAGTTACAGGAGATTATGGTCCTGTCATCCTTTAAGTAAAGGTACAAGGAATTGACAAAAACAAGAGTGCGGAGCTTGGAAGCTTCACGTTTTCATAGGACGTTACAGTTTATGTTTCCACCGCCGATGTCCATGCAGTGTCGGAACAAGCTGTGATGGGAATGACTGACGCTTCAAGTCACAGCCTTGGACACCTGAACCTCGGACAGACATGGGAACTCTGGGTGGGAGAGGGATTGCATGGCTCATGCTTCTAACTTAACATCTAAGGAAACTGAGGCCCCTCAGGGTACCTGAGTGGCTCAGTCGTTAAGCACCTGCCTTCACTTCAGGTCATGATCCCAGAGTCCCAGGATTGAGCCCAGTCAGCATTGGGCTCCCTGCTGAGCAGGGAGCCCCTCACCCCTCACCCGGCTTGTGCTCTCTCTCACTCACTCTCTCTCAAATAAATAAATAATTTTTTAAAAACAACAACAACAACAAAAAAAAAAAAACAAATGGAAACCAAGGCCCCAGAGCGGGTAAGGTCAGTGAGTTAGTAGGGCCCATGGCCCCCTCTACACCTTGCCCAGGGAGGGACTGGACAGGAAAGGCAGGCCCTCTAGGTCCACTTCCCAAATCCAGGTGCCATGTCTGAGGTGAAATGTGTCATCTCAAAGAAAGTACACGTCTGAATGGCAAAGGATATTTGGGCCTGTAATGCCACTTCTGGGAGTCTGGCCTAAAGAGATCTCTGGCTATGTGGGGGAAAGCTTTCTAATAAAAAATGTGCATCACAGTTTTGTTTTGTTTTGTTTTGTTTTTTTGCTTTGTTTTTTTTAAAAATATTTTATCTATTTATTTATGAGAGACCCAGAGAGAGGCAGAGACACAGGCAGAGGGAGAAGCAGGCTCCCCGCAGGGAGCTGGAAGCGGGACTTGATCCCAGGACCCCAGGCTCACGCCCTGAACCGAAGGCAGATGCTCAACCGCTGAGCCACCCAGGCGTCCCCATTAGGGCGTTCATATACAAGATGCAAAAGACGGAAGGAGGGGGCAGGACGGGCAGCCGACCTGACCGAGCAAGGGCACTTCTGGGCTATTCTCGGGAGGAAAAGCAGGACATGGACATGTAGGGGTGGTGGGATCTCAGACACACGCGAAATACTCTGGAAGAAAACACGTGAAAACGCTAGATTCAAATGGGAATTTGGGATGCAATTGCTCTTCTTCCCAGGTTTTTTTTTGTTTTTTTTTTTTTAAATAATAAAGATGGACTACGTGTAGAATAGGGAAAACGCGAGCTCTAGTTGTTCGAAAGAGACATTTCACATTGATCTCACGGACACGTTACCTTCAAAGGAGCCACAGCGAAATTTGCCTCGTGTTGCTTTTTCCGAAGTTCATGCAGCTGAAAGAGAACCAACGTGTCTGACAAAGCTGGGCCCCCGGTCACAGCCCCGGTCACAGCCAGCGCCTCCCCAGGCCAGTGGGCTCGGAGGCGTTGGCTCCAGGGCCCTTTTCCCACAGGAGGTGCTCAGGGGGGAACAGAGGCCTTCCCCATCACTGGCTGAGCAACACCAGGGGAGGAAGGATGCTCTGAGCACAAAGAATGAGCTGCCGGACTGCAGCTGTGGGGCCTGCTCTCTTGCCTCTTGCCTCAGGAAGGACCCCCCTGAGGAGTTTTTTGTGTTGTTTTTTTTTTTTTCCTGTGGAGTTTTTTTAAGTGCTGTGTTAAACCTCTGGGGAATCCGAGCCAGACACCCTGGCTCCTAACCCTGGCTCAGCCACTCACTAGAACTTGACCTTGTGCAAATCACTTCTCTTTCTGCCTCAGTCTTCTCATCTGCAAAGTGGGGGTAATATTAGTGTCCACCCAGTTAGCAGAGGATTATAGCGAGGACTCTGTGAATTGTTTTCCTATAAAGTGCTGGGAAGGTCCAGTTAACGCTCCTCGAATGTGAACCCTTGTTGCTATCTGGCAGAGGCACCAGGCATGTGCATGTGAGTAAAGCCACCCTGGACCTTCCAGCCGAGCCCCACACGCAGCTCAACACCAGCGAGTCACCCCGTGATGCTTTGTGGAGCGCGGCTCCCCAGCCCAGTCCTGCCTGAATTGCTGACCCTAGAATAAGGCGGCCGTTCTAGGAATACTTCTCCTTCACTCTCATTTCCCCTGTCATCAGTACAAGAAAGCTACACCAACAAAAATCCTCCTTCCTCCTCCCCATCTCTTCTGATCTCTAACACAGGTTTCACCCTACATCTTCACAATCGAAAGCCTACACATGTTTACACACAGACGAAACTGCACTATTTGAATGTTTTTACATCTTGGTTTTGTCATTAAATTTACAATCGTGGTGTTGTTTCTATGCCAATACATATAAACTGATCACGTCCTTTTAAAATCTTGTATATTTCAGCAGGAGGCTGAAATATAATGTTTCACTGATTCTTTACGAAAATGTATATTGTTTCTTTGCTTTCCGAACAAGGCTTCGACGCACATTCCTATACAGCTATTTTGGCATACCTTTCTGAATGTATTCAAAGTGTAAAATGCCAGCTCCAAGCAGACTGTCTTCTATTCAAAAGGCACTCAATAATATTTGCAGGCTTGGATTCAAACTTCTCTCTGCTTCGGTTTAGGAAACAGCACGAATGTGTTGCTACGCCCTGAGTGCCGGGGCATTTGCAATGAAAAAGTGAATGAGGAGAACGTGAAAAGACAACAGATGGGAGAAAATATTTGGCAACCACATATCTAATATGGGATTCGTATCTAGAATGCATATAGACTCTTCCCTCTTGAAAACAAAGAAATAAACCACCCAGTTGCAAATGGACAAAGAAATGAATGGTCATTTCTCCAAAGGAAGATAGATAAATGGCCAGTAAGCACAGGAAAAGATGCTCAATACCATCAGCCACCAGGGAAAAGCAAACCAAACCCCACAGAGCTCCCAACTTCATGTTCACTGAGATGGTTATCTCTAGTCGGTAGTGGATGTTGGCAAGCTCATGGAGAGGTTGGGGCCTCTGTCCAAGCCTGTGGGAATGGAGAACGGAGCTATCGGAGACCGGCCTTCATGTAACTATGGTTGATATGCTCCCTCATTATATTACAAGAATTTCATCAGAGAATGGAAACCTATAAAAAAAGAACCAAATGGCAAGTGGTGGGAATTGCCTCGCTGGCTCAGTTGGTTAAGTGTCTGACTCTTGATTTTGGCTCAGGTCATGATGTTAGGGTTGTGAGACTGAGCCCCACGTTGGGCTCCATGTCAGCAAGGAGTCTGCTTGAGATTCTCTCTCTCTCCCTCTGCTTCACTCCTCCCCAACTTATGTTCTCACTTGCTCTCAATCTACAAAAAAAAAAAAAAAAAGGTAAAATAAAATGAAAATGAAAAAGGAACCAAATGGAGGGATGCGTGGGTGGCTCATGGCTCAGTCAGTGAAGGATCTACCTTTGGCTCAGATCGTGATCTGGGGTCCTGGGATAAGGCCCTGCATGGGGCTCTCTGCTCAGCGGGGAGCCTGCTTCTCCCTCTCCCTTTGTCCCTGCCCCTACTTGTGTGTGTGTTCTTTCTCTTTCTCTTGCTCTCTCTCTCTCTAATAAGTAAATAAATTCTCTTTAAAAAAGAGCCAAGTGGAAATTCTAGGACTGCAAAATACATTACCTGGAATCAAGAACAAAAACAATGAGTTTATAAGTAAATCTGACTCCCCTGGAGAGTATTAACTGGAAGATGGGTTAGAAAGAAATATCCAAACTGAAGAACAGAAAGAAAGAAAAAACATTGAAAATAACGAAAAACAGATTTCAGAAGATATTGGGTATGGTTAAAAAGCCCTAACATGTGCAACTGGAGTTATATTTTTCACAAATCAGTGACAGACAGGAGAAAAAAGTCCTAACAGCCCCCTTGCTGGCTGAGGGCATGGTGAGGAACATTCCCTGTTCACTGCCTGGGCTTTGGAAGTGGGTGCCAGCACTGGGAAGGCACTCTGCAATATGTATTCAGAATCCACTCTGGATCAGTAATCCCATAAAAAATAATATATAAATTAATGGAAATGACCCCAGATCCAACAACAGGTGAATGAAAACCATATCCACTTAAAAGATTACCATATAGGCAAAAAAATACTGGGCACAAAGTCTAGAAAGCAACACAGACATGAAACTCTTAAGTAAAGTGCATCTGATTATACAAAGAATGCACGGGAAAGGAGCCAGAGATTACATCACAATGTTGGTGGTGTAGTTTTCATCCATCAGCTTGTCAAAAACATGTAAAATGTGATAACATTCAGGGTAACAAGCACAGGCAAACATGTACACTCATTTATTCCCGGAGGAAGCATAAATGATGCAGCCATTCTGGAGGGTTATTTGCCGTTATGTATCAAAGTTAATTACACACATATCCTTTGACCCAGTAATTATTTTCTAGAATTTTACCCTTTGACTATGTAGCAGAAACATATCCCAATACAGAGACATAGAAATGTTCATTAAGCTTTGTTTATAAAGCAAAGAAACAGAAGCAATAATCTTTAAAAAAAAATAAATAAAAGGGATGTCTGGGTGGCTTGGCCATTGAGCATCTGCCTTTGGCTTAGGGTGTGATCCCAGGATCCTGGATCGAGTCCCACACGGGGCTCCCTGCATGGAGCCTGCTTCTCCCTCTGCCTAGGTCTCTGCCTCTCTCTCTCTCTCTCATGAATAAATAAGTAAATAAAATCTTTTAAAAAGAGAGAGAGAAAGAAACAGAAACAATTTGGATTTTCACAAAGAACTGATTAAGTAAGTTATGTTTTGGCCTTATGAAAAAATAATAGGAAGATTTTTTAAAAATGAGGTCAGTTTGTATGTGTTGATATGGAAACAGATTTTCTGTTAAATGAGAAAATCAACGGGGTCCTTCAGTGGCTCAGTTGGTGAAGTGTCTGCCTTTGGCTCAGGTCATGATCCCAGGGTCTAGGGATTGAGTCCTGCATGTGGTTCCCTGCTTGCAGAGAACTTGTTTCTCCTTCTCTCCACTTATGTTCTCTCTAGCTCTTTCTCTCTCTCTTAAATGAATAAATAAAATCTTTGGTTTTTTTATGTTCATGAGAGACACAGAGAGAGAGGCAGAGACACAGGCAGAGACACAGGCAGGCTCCCTGCGGGGAGCCCAATGAGGAACTTGATCCCAGGCCCCCAGGGTTAACGACCTGAGTCAAAGGCAGATGCTCAACCACTGAGCCACCCAGGTGTCCTGAATAAATAAAATCTTAAAAAAAATATATTTTTAAATGAGAAAATCAAGATGCAGAATATTTTTGTATGGTATAACTTCAAATCTGCATACACATCCACAGATACACTGAATGCGAGTAGATAGGGTTGAAAAAAATGCTGGAGCTCAGAAGGGGTTGGGGTCAAAGGGAGAAGGGATTATTATTCTTTTTTTTTTTTTTTTGCATTTTAAAAAATGAGATAGTTATAGATCTACATGTAGTTGTAAGAAAAGACACAAAGAAATCCCTTGTATCCTTTGCCCTGTTTCCCCCAAGGGGAACATTTTGCAAAACTATAGTATATTACAACTCTATAATATCAATTTTATTGATACAATCTACCAACCTTACTCAGATATCTCTAGTTCTACTCTTAGTGTGTTCACTATGTTCTGTGCAATTTTATCACCCACGAAAGTTCACGTCTCCATCATCACAGATAAGGTAATGGACACTTTCTCAAATCTACAAGGATCTTTCTGCCCTTTGATAAAATCACACTCACTTCACTCCTACAGAGGAAGGACTTTTATTTATGTAACATTTGAAAACTAGTTAGACTTTCTAGAAAACCACATGTATTCCTAGCTTCAGATGGAAGAGAATTTAGCTGAGGGGAGGGATTACAAGCCTCCCTTCTTTCCCCATACTGCTCTTTACTCTGGAAATCTAATAAATACTACCAAATCACAGGGAATGGTGAGAGCTTGCCTGATTCTTTTTTCCATTCCCACAACTCCCTGGAGCGTGGGAACATTTCATTAGGCGGGAAAGGAAGTGTGGCTCCAGCCTACCTCGCTCTTGAGCTGGTCCCGGAGGCAGGTGGCTTCCCGGTAGGCTGACGTCAGGTCTCTGAGCTGACATTGCAGGGTCAGCCCCTGGTGCCGGAGCTGCTGGACTTGCAGCCTCAGGTCCTCCCTGGGGGTGTCCGCCTCCAGGTCCTGCAGCTGTGGAAATCACCAATTGAAATGAAACGCTTAGGTTACCTTATTTTGCAAGTAATTTGCCTTAGCAAACCAGAGGACCCATTTTCCTTCTTAATTTTTTTTACCTTACATTTTTTCTCAAGTCAAAAATTCTAGAAAATAAAGTCACAGAAATAAGTCACCCCAAATCCTAGTAGCCAGAATAATTGTTGTTATTATCCGTATGTTTTTTCCAGTCTCTTTGCTGTGCCCTTATGTATGGGCACGTGTGAGCATGTGGCCCATGTTGGCTTTTTTGAGTGTGTTGGTGTTGGGGAGGGTCTGGGGAATCATAGAATAACAGTCTAGAATGTGATTTTCATATATATATATGAAATATATATATGTATTCAGATATATATATATCTTTGGCACATATTTTCAAAAATATGCAAAATGGCATGGCATTCTAGAATCTGTTTCAATAGATTTCGGTCACCATTCTGCTAAAAAAAGTAGAATGAATGGAACTTAAGGTTCAAATCCAATTATGAGATGCTTATTACATTAAAGCATGATCTGTTTATATAAAACAGAAGATATTGCATTTTCCCCTGAGCATTTTTCTTAAATCAGTTAAAAATAGTCACTCACTCTTTTTGGGTCAGACATGAGTGGGTTTCATATGAATGTCATGGGGAATTTCCGGGAGGCGGAAAGATGGGAAGAAGTGATTTGGCACTTCGGGAGGGGTGGTTAAATAGGAGTGATGTTACTGCCCCCAGTGGTTCTGTATTCTAAAGTTCTATTTTTTAATAACTTCTATACACACTTGCACACAGGCGTGCATATATACACATACATACACACATGTATTTTCTCTATATAACATTTAACATATAGTTTATATCTTTGGTATCCAGTTTTTATCCCTTAATACCATGTCAGGAACATTTTTCCATATTGCAAAATAATGTTGAAAACACCGTTGTTAGCATACATGGAGCATTCTGTGGCATGCTGAATGCTCAGGTCATTCTAAAACTTCGCTGCTGTAATTGGGGCTGTCATAAACACCCTTCCACAGAACTCCCGGACAGACCTCTGAGTTCTTCCCTGAGATTAGCAGAGGGGGAGTTTCTGCAGCCAGGGCCTGAGAATCATTAAACAACCAATTCATATGCTAAGGTGGCCTACAAAGGAGCAGTACTGCTAATGCTCAGGCTCTGGGCTCTGGTTTGCCGGAGCCCAGAAGCTCAGAGGCTTCTCAGATTCCCTTCCTCTGCTATGGCAAACCACCCTTCATTTAAAGCAGCTGCTTGGGAATTTGAGGCCTGTGAAGGTCATCTCTGCTCATGCTCTTGGCCTGGGTGTGAGCTGGGAGGCAGGGCCTGAGCCATTCTGCTGGGAGAGGAGAGAGAGGATGGTGTAAGGACAGAATCAACGTGGTTCGCGGCTGAAGAGGCCTCCTCCTCGTTAGTAAAGAAATCCGAGAGCAGAATGTGGCTTTCTTCTAATTAATAGAAATTCACAGAGCGTGGGCCTGAGATACACAGGCCGGGCGCTGTCAAGAACAGATGGGTGCTCCGGATGGTTTCATGAAATCCAGCTCTAAGACTTGCAAAACAAGTTGGCCTTTCTGGGAAGTTTGGTGTCTTCACTGCATCCCCTCCCCAGTGACTTAGATGAAGAGTTCGCCCCAAATATCCTACGAGAGTACCCCCAGTACATTTCTAAAGAGAATGAACATATGGGATGAGGGCCAGCCCTGCCTGCCTCATGGGACCACCCAATGGTCTTGTGAATGGCCCCATAATCCACTTGCTCCCAAACATGCATGATTGGCACAGGCTCTGGCCACACGCTCCACCTGGGCTGAGAGACATGGTGCATATGGACCTCAGGGAATTCTATCTGGTGGGGAACATTGACAGAGAAATAGGCAGCACGGCACAGCATGGTGAGGGGAAGCTGGAAGGCGCTAAACCAGGCATCCATGGCCATGGGGGTGGTGGGTGGCAAATGTATCACAACTGCTCTCTGGGCTGGTGGATGGGCACCAGAATCTGTACCATTTGCTGATTCCCATGGTGTAAATGTTCCCACCATGATCAATGACAAGCTATGGAAATGGCGTCACATCTCTGCACTGAGCCCATCCAGCAAGACTGGGAGGAGCTGCCCTGCAAAAGGAGACCCCAAGGATGAGCTGCAGTTCCCAGGAGAACACTGGGGTAGAGGGGGAGCAGAGCAAGGATGCCGATGGGTGGAGGAGGGTGGGACGTAAACAGCAATAGCTAAGGCTCCCTGGGCCTGGATTAGAATTCACCAGACGGAATTGGGATGGATTTCACATCATGTACAAGAGGAAGAGACAGACGGATTTTAAGTAAAATAGCAACATGATCAAGTTTGTGACTTGGGATGATGGAAAGGGGAAGCTTTCTTGTTTCTGCCTCCTGTCATCAACAAACCTCATTTCTTTGAACCCTGGTTTTTATCTGGAATCCTCCCTTCTTTTAGTTCCAAATTCCTCCACTTTGGCTTCATCCCTTGGCATCATCCCTTGACTATAAAGTTGTTTTGACTGTTCCTCTGCACCCCCCTCCAGCCCTTTTCCTCACAGGAGACAGTGATCTTTTTACAAAAGAAATTGAACCATGTTGTTCTCCTATTTAAAAGCCCCCTTGCTGCATTTAGATGGGGTCATAACTGGGACCTACAGGCCATCTGAGCCCTACCTCATCTCACAACATACCCTACCCTTGCCCATGTGATCCCAACACACTGGCTACTTTCTATTTTTCCAACAAACCAGGCTCAGGACCTGGCCATGTGCTTCCCTCTCTGCCTGAAAAGCTCTTCATCCACCATCCCCTTCCCACCTTGAAATGCTCAGCTCAGTATTCCTCTCCTCAGAGTCCAGTTTCTACTAGGTCTGACTAGCTGAGATCGGACAACAATAAAATATGGAGAAATGCACAATTCTTTGCAAACACTGAATGGCAGCCAAGGCAGGGCCACAGTCCTTGAGGAAAAGAATGCACATCAAGTTGAGCTCCACACCCTTCCTCGATTTCTCTCTGGAGCATTTTTCCAAACCATGGGTCAGAAGTGGAACCCAAGCTGAGAGTGGTGTTCCTGCTAGATGGGGTACTCAAAGGCTGGAATTCAGAGGTGCTCTGATATCTGGGTCTGTGGAACAAAATAACAGAAAGGAGAGAGCCAGGTACTGCCCTAGAAATGCCCCCTTGGGTCCTTGGCTGAGTCCTAAGCTGGGCAGCACAGTGCAGGACTCAGAGTCCTAAGCGAAGAGAAGCTGGCCTGCCTATTGCTGAAGAGACTTCAGAGGTCACCCACTGCTGCCAAGATGGCAGATTTCTGGCTGAGCCCAAATTGGGTGTCCTCAGTGAATGCTCAGGGGAGTGAGCCGCTGTCATGGAAAGGTCATGCCCTGGAAGCAAGGTCCACACTTTAGGAGGAAAATCAGACTCTAGGACTAGGCCAAAACTAACATATCCCTGCACAGGAATGACACCATCTGCTGATTATTCCACTACCTGCCAGAACAAAAGGCACTCAGCATTCTCTGGTGAAGATAATAACCAGGAGTCTCTGCAACATATCTACATGATGTCCAACATAGAATTTTTTTTTAATTACTGGACATGTGAAGAAGCTGGAAAATGGGACTTAACCAAGAAATAAAACAGCCAATAAAAACAGACCCAGGGATAATACAGATATTGGCATTAGCAGACAAGACCTTCAAAATAACTCTGATTATATATTTTTAAAAATATAGGAAAGATCGACAAAGTGAGTGAAAAGACAGAGTATTTCAGTAAAGAATCTGAATCTCTTAGAAAGGATAAAAATGGATATTCTAGAGTCACAAAAGATAACAAATGAAATTCAGAACTCATTGGATGGAATTATCAGCAGATAAGACAACAGAACAGAAGTGAACTAAACAACAGGTTGATAGACAATTCAAACTAATGCACAAAGATGAAAAACTAATGCACTTTTTTTATGATCAAAAAGTCTAGATTCTAGGAAACAAGAGAAAAATAGGACAGAACAAAATATCTGAATAAATAATGACAAAAAATTCTCCAAATATGATACAAGACTTGAATATACAATTTTAAGAAGCTCAGAAAAATCCAAGCAGGATCAATACAAATAAAATCACACCAGGCACATCACAGTCAAATTGCCAAAAACCAAAGATAACAAGGAAATCTTAAAAGCAGTCAGAGATAAAATAACATACTTATTTCATGAAAACAAAACCAAACAAAAAAATCATGATAAAAACAACCAATTTTGAACAGAAACTATGGGAGCCAGAAGGTAAACGCAATGAGATCTGCAAAGTGCCAAAAGAGGGGGAAATACCTGCCTACCTAAAATTCTGAATCTAGCTAGGGGAAAAAAATCTCTTAAAAATAGAAGTTGAAGTTTGTTTTCATAAAAAGAAATATGAGAGAATTCATCACCAGCAGATCCTTACTATGAGAAATGGCAAAGCTCTTTAGGCAGAAGGAAAACAGATCCCCAGGGGTGGGAGCAAGAATGCACAGCTCAGGAGCATGAGGAGATCTGGATAAATGCAGAAGATCATTGCTTGTTTGGAATAACAATAGTAACAATGCCTTATGAAGTTTATCATATATAGATGTAATATGTATGACAAAAATGAGGAAAAGAAGAAAGAGTGAGGATAAACTATTAAAATTTTTGCATTATTTATTAATAATTATTAATGTATTTGGAATTTCCATATTACATGGTAAAAGCACTAATTTAATGTACATTTAAATAATTAATAGGTACATTTTGAAATCTCTAGGGTAAGCACTGAGGGAATGATACTAAAATGTATAGCAGAATGAGCTAATGGAGCAGAAAAAGGAATAATAGAAAATATTTATTTATACCAAAAACAAAGGTAAGAAAGGAGAAATAGAACAGAACAAAGAAAACATATAGTACGAAGGGAGACAAACACTTAATTCTATCATCACGCGTACAAAATGTACGTGAACCAAACACCTCAACTGCAAAGCAGAGGTTGTAAAATTCAGCCAAGTAAACCAACCACATGCTGTTTCAAAGAAACACACTTTCAATATAAAGATGCCCATAAGTTGAACGCAAAAGGGTAGATGGTATAAAAGAAGTTGGATTCCATGAAAACACAAAGGGAACAAAACTGGTGTGATCCCTTCAATATCAGACAAAGTGCAATTTGGGCAAGAAGCGTGAGAGGTAATGAGGGACATTTCATCACGATCAAAGAGTCAAGTCAGTAAAACATAATTGTAAGTCTGCATGTGCCTCATAAATAACTTCCAGATACATGAATCAAAAGTAACATAACCAAAAAAGAAATACACAAATGCACACTCAAGAGATTGTAAACATAATCTGGGTAAAGAACAATGTGAATAGATGGCCTGTTGGTAAAGATACAGAAGATGATCGGCACAATTAACCAGCTTGGCCCAATCCCCATACTCAACAACGGCCAACTATTTATTTTTCACAAGGACCTGCAGGATATTTACCCAAATAGACCATAACCTGGTCAATAGAACAAATCTCACATCTAAAAAAATCAAAATAGCATAGTATACGTTTTCTGACAACAATGAAATAAAACTACAAATCAGAAACAAAACTAGAACTACAAAATTTGGCAGGTGCTTGGAAATTCAGCAACACACTTCCACATAACCCATGGGCAAGGAGAGACACACAAATGGAAACTGGAAAGTCCTTTGAAGTGAACGGACATAAAAGCACAACACATCAAAATGTGCGGGACGTAGTTGAAACCGTGCTCAGAGAGAAATGCGTAGATGGGAGCGCACAGATCACAGAAGAACAGCTCAACATCAATGATTTAAGCTTCCAACGCGAGAAGCAAGAAAAAAGGACAGCCAACCAAAAAGTGAGTGAAAGAAATCGAACAATCAAGGTATAAACAGAATCCAGGGAAATAAAATACAGACATACAATGAGGAAAATTGACAAAACCCAAAGAGATCCTCTGAAGCGATTGATAAAATTGCTACGGGGAGAGGGAAAGAATGAACATGAGTGGATACAAAGGACTCCACACTAAATGTCTTTCAGACATGCAAGACCCCGTGAGAATATCACGAACATTTCATCCTGGGATTCCTGAACATCGGGTACCCTCCACACGTGTGACAGTGACGCAGGAAACCCTGTGTCTTGGCCAAATCACAGATGTGCTAAGTGCAGAGCTGGCTTTGACCTCCAATTACATCCTATGGTCCTTGCTCCTTTCATTGTCCCTTTTGAGACCCAATGTGGAGTTTAATTGAGGTGTTGGCCAACCTACGGTGTCATCATATTGAAATACATAAACGTGCCAAGTCAACACGTGGTACACCTTAGGCTTATACAATGTTATATGTCAGTAATATCTTTCAAAGGGGGTGGAGAGAGAGAGAGAGAGAGAGAGAGAGAGATGCAATGCGCAGAATTAGGACCTGGACTGCTTGATAAACCCCTGGATCTGAAAACACGAGCTCTGATCTTGCAGCATCAACACCACCCGGACCGCAGTCCCACCTGATACCCATGGGAACAGGCTAAGAGGAGGGGCAGGTTTGCATCTCAGGTTGTGGGCAGGAAGGGACAGCCCAGGTGGCCGTGCCAGCCCCCTCCCTCCTGCCACATGACTGCCTCTTACTTAGTGGGGATGATGACGGACCTCCTCTGAGGGCTGCCGGAGGAAGGAGGAAAGCGGGTGGTCAGCACTCTAGAAAGCTAGCGAGATGGCGCGTAAGCCGCTCTGTGTGATGAGCCTACCTGGGGGCCATGGCTCAGGGCCCTCGGAGCTCGCCCTGGGTCTGTAGGGCACCGTGGTCTCTTCTCCTCCTCTCCCAAATGTGCTTCCTTTGCTCCTGCTCCACTGATGCTTCCGTGTGGGGACACTTCGGCGCTTCCCCAGGCCAATGACGGAGCTGCAGAATTGGCATCGTATCTGGAATTCTCCGTGCCTAAGGCAGGCCCCATCCACCGGCCGGCCACACCTGATTTCGCCACCGAGGGCGGCCCGTGGGCTCTTGTAGTCAATTGCCCGGAAAGTGGAGTCACCTGCACCCCCCTGTCCACAGCGTTCCCCTTGTCCCCGGGCATCTTGCCTTCCCCCTGCAGACCCTCCTCTGCTCCTACTGAGCGACCCACGGCTGTGCTCGCCCCCAACATGACCTCCGTCTCCAGGACGCAGACCCTGCGCAGAAGGTGGGCATGTTCCCCCCTGAAGGCCCGGACCGAGTCTTCTATCCCCAGCACCACGCCCTTCATCAGCTCCTCGTGGCTGACCCCGAGCTCCGAGATCAGCGCCTTGAGCTCCCGGTTTTCCAGCGTGACGTGCTCCATCACACCTTTGGATTTTCTGACGCTCTCCAGTGCGGCTTTCTGGAGCTGGGCCAGGTGCCCTTTCAGCTTCTCGTTCTCCTCTTCGAGCTCAGAAATCTTGCCGTAACTTTTTGCATTGCAGTCTTCCAGGTCAGAGATGACCTGCCAACTTTGGTCCAGCTCCCCCTTAAAGTCAGTGATGTCCCCTAACAGCATGCTGTTTTCCCGTTCGAGTGTGGCTATCCTTGTCACATTCCTGTCCCTCTCTTTTTCGAGGATGCACAGTTTTCTATGGCATCTCTCTCGGTCAGCCCGAAGCTCAGCGTTGTCATGTAAAAATTGGCTTCTCTCTATCTTCAGTCCAGAAATGAGCTGATGAAACCTCCTCCTCTGTCTCTCAAAGGCTCTCGGTGCCTGGTTCTGGCCCAGCTCTGAGGGCCACTCTGGGCCCGGACTCATGTGATCCAAATCGGTCACCATCCCTGGAAGGCCCGCGCTGGCTCCCACAGCCTCCATCTCTCCTGGTCTACCCCCTGCTCTAGTCTCCCCGGGTTTGACTTCCCTGGCCAAACACATCTCCAAGCCCTGGTTGCCCAAACCCTGCCAGGAGTAAGCGTTCCCCTGGCAGCTGTGCCATTTCAGAGCCACGCTCCTGCTCTCTCCTGCCAGCCTGGAGGCTTGCTGCCACCGTCCCCCGCCCCCAAGCTCCAGGATGGAGAGTTGCTGGAAACAAGCTTCCATCTCCTTTTCAAATTCATCTATTCTGAGCTCAGAACCGCCAGATCCTTTGCTCAGCACCCACGGGCTACTGATGGGCTCGGTCCCCTTGGGTGAAAAGGCCAATCTGGGGGACAGTGTCAGACCTCCCTCTGCCGCTGGGAAGAGTGTATCGCGGCCTGCACATTCCATGGGACCAGGCTCCTCCAGGATGTCGCTGTGGCCCAGACTGGACCCTTCTAGAGGCCATGCCTCCTCCTCCTTCTCTTTTTGCCCTTCATCCCCAGGGCTTTCCTCTTGCAGATGCAGAGCATTTCCAGACCACACAAGAGTTTCTTCCTTGGCTGGCCCTGCAAGGAGCTGAGCACCTGCTGGAGACGGCCTCTGGGCACCGAGGGCCCTGGCTGTGGGGTGCTCTTTCTCCTTCTCCTCCTCCTCTGATGAAAGCCCTCCCTCCCTCCCCCTCCCACTCAGGGCTGTGGGTCCCTCGGTTGACATTGAGGCCTCCTGCTGCAGAAGAGGCAGTGGGGACTGTGGGCCGGGCCCGGGGCAGGAGGCAGAGGCCTGGGTTTCTAAAGCCCCGTTCTCGATCAGCACGCCCTCTGGGGCTCCAACGCCAGCCCACAAGCTCGGGTTTTCTCTGCTTTCCTGACTTAGCTTACTCTTGCCACCAAGGTCTTCCTCCTTCCTGCCCGCAGCCTTCCTCACCCCCTGCTCCTCAGTTCTCCACTCTGGTCCTCCTCCCTCCTTCCAAGGGTCTTTTAGATCTCTGGGCCCTCTCCTGGGAAATCGCTGACTTGAAGTCTCTGGGGACTCCTGGCAGAGCGAGGCTTTGTGGCTCTTTTCCCAGTGACGATCTTGACCGGGTTGTCCTGAGGCTCTGGGAGCAGGCGACGGCCTGGCATCCAGCACCTGCTCCATTTGGGATTCTTGTGGCGAAGTCTCTTGGAGCAGCAGTGGCGGCGGCAGGGAAGGGGGGTCCCCAGCTGGCCCCCAGGGAGGGAGTGTGGACGTCTGCACCAGGAGAAAGGATCCCTGGGCCTGGGCGGCTGCTAGCCTCTGCTCTGAAATCCAGGCCAGCTCCACGGGAAGGAGTGAGCTGTCCCTGTACTGTCCGGAGGGGCAGCCGCAGACGAGGAGGAGAGCCTGTTCATCCATGCTGGGTTCAGACGGAATCGGCTAAGGACGCGAACAGAAGAGAAGATATGAAGCAGCCCCTTCCTCCACTTAGCCCCCCACACCTCTCTGACCTCATCTCCTGATGCTCCCTCACCCAGCCATATAGGCCTCCTCAACATGCTGAGCCTGATACTACCCCAGGGCCTTTGCACTTGCTCTTCCCTCTACCCAGAACATCCTTCCCCAGATCCCTTCATGGCTCACTCCCCATCCATTCACATCTCCGCTCAGATATTACTTCCTCAAGAAGCCCCCTGACCATGTCACTGCACTGATTGTATCCCCTTTACTGTGCCCCCACCCTCCTCTCATATCCTCTGCATATCTGTGTGTGCACAGATATGTGATGGGACAACTGGGCCTGGACACACGGTTGTGGGCTCCCCACCTGCCCACTCCCCACCTAGGTCTCAGGGTGTTACATTCAGTCTTCCCAAGTCTCCTTCTCAGTTATTTCCAGAATGTCCTTCCAAACACTTCTGCAGTCCCTTCTCCCACCTTCCACACGCAGTAGGGCTGATCAGACCTGGCCGGCATCCTGGGCATGCAGAAAGCCTCTGGCCTCACCTGTCCACGGTCAGATCCTGTGATGTCTTCCAGGGACCCGTCTCTGGTCTCCAGGCCTGGCACCACAACCAAAGGGCCTTGTCCTGCTCCAATGCAGCCCCAGGAGCAGCGCCCCTCAGAGGGCTGGCCTGGGAGGCAAGAGGACCCCACAGTTAAAGAGACCCTCCTAGCAGTTTTGTCACAACTGCCACTAGCGACTAAGCCACCTGCTCTTGGGATGACCTGGCGCTGCTCACTGACTCAAGTCCTTTGAGCCAGAGGTGGCCTGATGATCACCACTACCTGCCAGGGAAGGAAACCAAGGCTTGGAGATGTGAATGACTGTCTGCTGACAAGCAGCAGATTGGGTCTGGAAGCCACGTTGGCTGACCACGAAGCTCATGCAGGTGACAAAACCCATGATACCTCCATCAACCCGGGCACCCTCATGGTCACACAGGGTCATAATCCCCTGCTCCCAACCCCACAAGGCTGGCGTGCAGATAAAGGAGCCGGGCCTTGGCTTCACCACCAGACAGGCCCCTCCTTCTCTGAGGACAAATTTGACCATTGATTTGCCAGCTCTGCTCCCCAGAAAAGGAATGAAGGGGATGGCAGCTGTGTGGGTCAGTGGCACCCCTGGGTATAAATAACCCCCTCATCTGTAACCCCATCTGGCCTTGGAAGACTGCAAATAACCACAGTGGGACATGGTGGCTTTGAGGCTCCCCAAGTGCAGTGGCTTTGCAGCAGGGCATTTAGAAACCCAGTCTGAGACTGTGATCAGAGACATTGGTCCCCATTAGGGACAAGTTGGGGACAAGTGGGTCCTTAGCCCAGCAGCTCCCAGACCTTGCACCTATCTCACATCTGAGCTGTCAAGTGGTCGGCTGGCGATAGGAGAGTCATTTCATGGTCTTCTGCAAAGACTCCTCCTCCTGAGACCCCTCCTCCTGAGACACTTGCTGCCCTGTGCTGGCACCAGCGTTGCCTAGCCGGCCCCCTCCTGAAGGCTGAAGGAGTGAGCCTAAATGTCTGGTTGAGCCTAAGTCAAGGACGTTGTCCTGGACATCGCAGACTCTAATCCCACCTCTTCTGGCTGTGTGACATCAAGCAAGCAACACTACCTCTCTGAGCTTCAGCTTCCTGTCTGTAGAGCAGTAACCCCCCACCCCCGGACACACTGGCACATCCTAGGGGACTTGGCCCATCAGCGGGCGACCCTACAGGCACCCCACAAACCTGCTGAGCCTCTCGGTCCAGGGGCGCCGGTGGAGCCAAGGGTGGCCTGCGGATCTTGCCTTTTGGGAGCATCCGGTGGGTCCTCCCTGGGCGGGGACAGTGGTTCATCCTGGATTCGGCTCAGAGTGACCTTGAGGAAGACACAGGAGGAGAGCCGTGAGTGTCCCCACAGCAGGAGGGGTCCCTCCAAGGCCATCCCAGGGACTCCGGCGGGGAGCCAGGTCCCTGCCCCTGCTGAGGAGAGCAGAGGGCACGTGGCCCACCCCCCTGGCCTTGTGCTCCAGGTCCCGCGGACCAAACCCCCTGCTGCTAGCAGACAGCCAGGTGTGGCAGAGGAGCTTGTCTGTCCAGCCGAGATACCTCTGCCCCCCCCACTCCCGAGCAGCACCAAAGTCTCCCAGGCCCCTCTCCTTCCCATGCAAAAGGTCCCTCTGCGTCCCACACAGCAGGGGCAGGCACCTGCCCAGGGGCTCTGGGCGGACCCGTCCTTCAACTGTCAACAAGTCCCAGATGCTGCAGCTGGGTGTCCCTGGGCAGCACCCTCACCCCTCGGCCTCTCCCAAAAGGCAAGCCGAGTGTGCAGGGAGGAGCTTCCCGAGCCAGCACCCACCCTGCAGGGCAGTATTTAGAGAGAGCCCAGCTCTGACTCCCCACCGCCCGCCCTGTCCACAAGGGGGGGGACAAGTCCTCTCCAGCTTTCCACTGTCCCCCCGCTACTTCTAGCCAAGTTCGAATGGATGCTATTTGCTTCCCCCGCTGCCTCCCCCACTAGACCACGAGTCCTTTGAGCCGTCAACTTGGCTTCACCTGGTCTGCACCCCCACCTGAGTCTGCCACACCGTCGGTGTGTAATAAATGTTTGATAGATACATATAGTCAGAACCGGCAGAACGATGGGTGCTCAGCACCTATTCAGCAAGCACTTATTAGGCTCCGACTGTGTAAGATGCTATTCTAGGTGAAGGGGAAGCACGAGTGAACAGATAACACTGGTCCCTTTGTCACTGCCCCCCAGGTCCTCACCTGCTCTCAGCAGAGCCCTGCATGGACTCCCAGCTGGGCCTCCCTCTTCGCCCCCCCACATCCTGCTCACGGTGCCAGGGAGCCCCCCTCCCCTGGCATGCACTCTCCCACCTACAGGGCCTCCCTTGTAAGGATGAGTTCAGGGCTGCGGTCAGGTGCAGTAGGACCATCCACCAGCTGTCAGGGGTGCCCCCGATGCTCCTCACTCTGGTTTCTGCTCATGGCAGCAGCCTCCCTGCCCGTCCTGACCCTGGTTCTCGCCTGCCTCTGCACCTCCGCATATGCTCTTCCTTCTGCCTGGCTGGCACGTCTTCCTAGGAAGGGTGTGGGTGGCCTGCACCTCTCTCTGCCCCCTCCCTTCCACCGCCCCCCAGCATGAGAGCAATCCCCCTGAAACAGAAACAGGAACAGACTGTTGTCTTGTCTCCAACTTTCTGTGCTTCCCACTGCGCAGAAAGAGAAAACCCCTGCCCAGCAGCGCCACCCCCACCCTCATTCTGCTCCTTAAGGGCACCCAGCTCCTGCCCTGTGTCAGAGCCCCACACCCCCAGAGCCTGCTGCCGGCCTCTCCTTCTGCTCCTCTGCCCAGCCGACCTGCTCCCCTCTGGGATCAGCCTCAGCAAGGCCTTCCCTGGCCACCCCCCACGTTAAGTCCATTCCCTCCTCAAGCATCTCCCCCTCACGCTCTGAGTTTGGGACCTCCCGCTGTCTGTGGGCTGGTCCATGGCACATCCAGCATCCTCACAAACCAGGATTCCCACCCCTGGCTGCACCTTAGAACCACCCAGAGACTTTTAACAGTCATGATGCAGGACCTCGGCGCGAAGCAACGAAAGCCAGGGGCGCCTGGGCACCAGTCACCTCTTGCCTTTCTCCACCTGCCTCCTGCCTGAGCAGGACGGGGTGCTGTGGGCGGGGGCTGAAGGTCACGGCTGGAAAGAGGCGAGAGAGAGACAGAGAGAGAGACAGAGAGACAAAGAGACAGAGAAAGACACACACAGGAACTCCAGGGGGAGCCAGCAGGAGAGCGGCAGAAAGGAGGAGAAAGGAACCGGCCACGCAGAGCCGGGAGGCCAGCGCCGAACGCCAGCGCTGCTGCACGGTCCATTCTGCTTGGATTTCCTTCCCACACCCGAGCTGACTTCAGGGCGGCCCCACAAATTCTTCCTAGGCATCAGCTGAGTGCCAGGCCCTGCTCTGGGGCCGGGGACGCCGCCGTGGATCAAACTCACACACCCCTGCCTCCGGGAGGTGACTTGAGGGCGAGGAGGGGGCCTCCTAGAAGACGATGCTGTCCCCTAACCACCACCACCCCGCCACAGCTTCATTCCACAAGTGACAAAATCACTGCTCAGAGTGGGAGAGTGACTTGTCCAAGACCACACAGCACACGGGATGAGAGCACAGAACCAGAGCTCAGGTCCTGAATCCGATCTGACTTTCTCTCCCCCTCCCTGCCCCTCTCTGCTCAGTCTGGTCAATCCTTCCTGTTCCTCGGTACTCACGGGAGCTGGGAACCCCAATTGGACGGGACTTTAGCTTTCATGTGCAACTATTTTGAAAAAATAAGCAAAAAAAGAAGGAAAGAAAGAAAGAAAGAAAGAAAGAAAGAAAGAAGAAAACAGAGCTATCCAGACACAAACATGATCCATGTGTTAGAATATATCCTTCTGGGCTTTCTTCTAACAGAGACATTTAAATCCTTCCAAAAGTCTGTTTCTACAGAATGTCCATTTTTGCTCCATGCATTTCTCCTCTGATGGTATCAAAGGATTATCCCCCCACAAATTCTTCTATAACGGTTTACGTTTCACAGCCGCCTAATAACCTCTGACATGAGGAAAGCCTTCACTTACCAAGGCAGCTCCTTCTTATTGAACATTAAGGTTGTTTCCAATTTTCACCAACTATCCACAGTGCTGAGGTGCTTGTAATATCTGACAACTCTTCAGAATAGAATGGAATCTCAAGCCTCGTGTATTTGTCTTATTATGTAAACAACAGACTTGATATCTTTGTGCAAGACCACTCGCCATTCCTATTTCCTTTTACATTACTCGTGTGTTCGTGGCTTTGTTACACTTTATTATTATTATTATTATTATTGATTATAATAATTATTATTATTTGCATTCCCGACCTGTGTTTGAAAGCCCTCGCTTGCTGCTGCCAGGGCACCAAATGTGCAATCGGCACTTTTGCACGAATGTGAATGTGGGCAGTGAGCAAGGTGGGCGCCGCCTAGGACTGTGGAAGGAGGAAACGATTCTTGTAACCGTCACCAGGGGTCGCTCTACACGCACTGCCAGCGCAGAGAGGCTCGAGGAGAGGAGGGTCCAGCATTCCTGAGGCTGGTGTCGCCTCGAGCTCCATCTCTGCTGGGGCGTGACAGCCTGACACTGACATTTTTAATTGTGTGACTCCCCACCTCCCTGCACAAGCCTCCCTCTAGGCCAGGCCACAACCTCTGTGCTGTCCCCGGCTGTCACAGTCTACAGACCCCGTCTCCACTGTCTGCACCTGTGTCTGCCTCCCCTCTAAATTTTCACCGAGCAGGGTCGTCTTTCCAGACCCGGTGCCCGCACAGTGCCTGGGGCATGGCAGGTACTCAGGGCACACTCCCTAAAAAGCAGACGCAGCTGCGGATAGGCCTTTCTTGTCTTGCAAACCACAGTCCTTTTAAATTTCCTTTCACCCACGCCCTGAGCAGAAACCTCCTCCCCAAACACCTCCCCAGGCCAGGGTTTGTCCTTGCTGTGGCCCGTTGCTTCAGGGACCTGGGTCCCAAGTGATTTGCTCTGGAAACTGGCAAGTGTGAGATCCCAGGCTGGTCATGTGCCTCCTCTGGACTGTGGGGTTGGGTATAAGGCTGCGGATCCCTGCCTGGCTACCTCCCAGAGCTGAGGAGATCCTGTTTGGAGAAGTAAATACAAAGTGAGTAAAACATCTTCCCGAGATGATTAACATCACCATAATTCACACTTTGATGCCCAGAGCACATCAGAGGTAACAGTGGGTTGTTGGGGGCGGGGCTCCCTGATGACTTGGAATGGTTTTCTATCTGATGTGTGCTTTCGCGGGGCCAGACACTGCTCCTACTTTCCCAATTTCTATGCCTCCCTCCTGGCACTGCCATTGTGAGGCTGTCCCTCCTGCTAGAAGTTTCCATTTGCCAAGGAGAGTGGAGTAAATATCTTCCCAGGTATCTTATCCAATGAGCCACTAGCTTACCCAGAGCTCCTGGATGTGGCCAAAGCCTAGGGTTGACTCAGACAAGGAGCAAACACCAGCCAGGCCCTGCACAGTAAGAATTAGGGCCTCCAGAGGCAGGGCACAAGGAGGGGACGAGCTGGCATGAGATCAGGAAAGTCTTAAAGGAAGCGGCATTCCCACTCAATGGAGAGAGAGTAGCAGGGGTGCATTAAGTAGCTGAGGGGAGCAGGCAATAGAAGTTTCTAGACACAGCGAAGGCTGCAGGACAGAGAAGTCTGGAGTATTTGGGGGCTTGTGGGAGCTCAATGTAGCCAGGGCAGGGTCAGCGGAGGGAGCCCAGCCTAGAGCAGCAGAGGCCCTGAATGCCACGCATAGGAGGTTGAACTTGATCCCAGAGTAATAGCAGATGGGAGGTTTACAAAAGGAGATCACTTGGGGGTCACCACAGTTATCCAGAGAAAGGCACTGAACACCTGCCTGTAGCTCTTCAGCCCTCCAGGTCCCAGCCCCTTTGGAAACACACCGTCATTGGCTTTGGGAAGTCACATCCCCATGCAATGTCCCCAGAACTCTGCCTACAATTTCATAGATGCGCCACCACAGTCCGCTGAAGTTGATACAACTCTACACCAAGACCCTGAAGGGCTGGCAGTTTTGTTATCAATAGGCTCCAGCACTCAAATGTTAGGTCTTAGCTACACTCCCCTGCAAGCTGGTAACTGGCTGGCACTTTACATCTCCCCAGCGGGCCCTCTCAGGAGCACTTCTTCCTCTCAAGATGGCCCTTTGTGACTCCTATATGCTCCACTTCGGGGTTGCCATTGCCCTTGGAGAGTAAGACAGAGCCTGGCAGACTGTCACACCCCGTGGCCCTGGGTCCAGCCCCTGGCCTAAATGCCAGGACCACCAGCAGTGCCCCACAGACTGTCAGGCCCCTCCCTCAGCCCCACGGTCCTCACTCAGATGATTTGTCATCCTGCACAGGTGGGGGTCTGTCTTGGACACTTTGCATCCCCTGTACTGAGCTAAGGCCCAAGCCAAGCATCCGCACCAACTGGGTGCCCGTTAGATACTGATTACGAAGCCACCGAGCAGTCTGCGCTGGAGGAGCGGAGCATGGCGTGCAGGAGCTCGTGGGGGCACAACTCCTGCCCCACCACTGAGTACCTCTGCAACCCGGGGCAGGTCATGAGCCCCTCTGTGCCTCCACTTCCTCATCCGTGAAATGAGGATAAAATAGTGCCTCCCTCTGAAGATCGTGGGTGCACGACACGAGTGATAGAGAGCACGGGAAACAGAGCCCAGCACGAAGATGCTCTAGTAGGTGCTGGGGATCATCGACATCCACCCGCACAAAGCTGGCAAAGCTTCCTGCCATCGAGGAAGAGGAACCAGCAGTCTCACACCTCACAGGTCTTCACCACTGTTCCTCCAGGGGAACGCATGTCAGGGGCTGAACAGCGTGCCCCCGAATTTGTAAGTTAAAGCCTTAATCTCCAGTATCTCAGAATGTGACCTGATTTGGAAATCGGGAAGCACTTAGTTACGATGAGGTCCATTAGGGTGATCCATGACTTTATAAAAAGGGGATGTTTGGGTGCCGAGATAGACATGCAGACAGGGAAGGCGCTGGGAAGACACAGCGAGAAGGCCCAGGAGACGGGCTGGAACAGACCCTCCCCACAGCCTCAGAGGGAACCAACCCTGCCCACACCTTGACCTGGGACTTCCAAGTTCCAGAACTCCTGTTTAGACCACTCGGCTCACGGTCCTTCGTTATGGCAGCCCCAATAAATGACAATTTCCATCTATAGATGATTTATTTTCCAGAATTACAATAAGGTGCCAATAGTAAATGTACACTGGTTTCCTTTTATCTGATGGATATAACAGAGGAAGAATGAACAGAACACACAGAAAAGAGACGAGAGCATGAAGTAGTAATTTGTTTTAAATGGCCACAGGGAAACTCATTATTAAAATGATCTAAGCAGAGAGAAAATATAGAGCATTTAAAGTTTTAGTTAATTTGAAGTAGATTTATCCAAAGAAAACTTTGGGTTTGTTGTTGTTGTCAGTTTAACAAGTAGTCTTCTTCGAGTAAGGTGGCTCACTGATTTTTCCTTAAATGTAAATTGACCTGGTGGAGAGAAGCAGGATCTCCATCTTTTGAAAAGAGCTGAGTTAACTCTTTCCAGGGAGGCAGGGCTGGTGCAGGAGACACAGAGCCCTTTGGACTCCCATCAAATCTGGATCAAGTTCCAGTTCTGCTCCGTACTAGCTGTGTGACCATCGATCAATGCATTACCTCTCTGAGCCTCAGTTTCCCTATACATGGGGTGGGGATACCAGTCGTACCCACCCCACAGCCTGCCTGAGCATTAAATGAAACCATGCCTTTGGAAACTCTCAGGAGGGTGCTGAGCACAGGACAGGAATATATATATATATTTTAGGACAGGAATATATTAAACTAAGTTTTTACTCTTCTGTCAGTCAAATGAATAAATAAATGTCCAATCTGCCCTTGTTTGCAGCTCTTAAGAAACTTGCCCAGGATCACACAGCTACTAAATAAGAGAACCAGAAAGGGACCCAATCCTGTGTTCTCCGCTGCTAGTCCCGGGGACCTTCTGTGTGCTGCTGCGGGAGTGAGGCTACATCAGACCCAGACCCTGCCCTCAAGGAGCTCACAGTCTAACGGAGGAGAAATGAAGATGCACACCTAACACCACTAGCAGGTGGTGCAGGAGCTGTGCAGGAGGTGGGAGAGGCTGTGCAGGAGCTGTGCAGGAGGTAGGAGAGGCATCATCACCTTTGGAAAGAAGGGATGGATTGGGAAGACTTCACTTCACGGGCACATGGCAGTTACATAATAGTGCACACCCAAAGGGGCTCATCTGGCACACAGATTCATGAACTGCTGGATAGATGAATGGACAGGGGGGGACAGATGATGGGGGATAAAGGGTAGCTGGTTGGCTCCCTGTGGAGTCGCTGGATGGAGGGATGGACAAGCAGGTGGTAGGATGAATGAGACGGTGGAGGGTAGGTAGACACGTTGATGGATGGATGTGCAATCAAGTGGGTGGTACATGGGTGGACAGGCGGATGGGTGGATGAGAAGGAGGACCGATGGGTAGTGGGGTGGCCGTGCTGAAGGACGGGTGGGTGAAGGTGAAGGACGGGTGGGTGCAGGCTGTGCATTTTGGAGGGTGGGTGACTGTTGGAACCAGGATGGATGGATGGGGCTGGTGGGGTTGGTGAGTAGATGAAGAGGAAGACTAGGGAATGAGGGAGCTGGTGACTCATACACATGGCTGCAGGATAAAGTTAGAGGAGAACTGCAACATCATTGGTGCCCTGGCTTGAGGCCACTTACCGGGCTGCAGTGACCAGCAGCGGCGGGGCTGCGCGCGCTCTCCCCCGGGGCCCGGGCCCCCAGCGCCTGGCGAAGGCTCTGGTTTTGCTGGGCGAGGTCCTCCACCTGGCCCTGCAGGCCGATCTCCGACAGCTTGAGCTCGTAGATGCAGCAGCGCAGGTCCTCCAGCTGCCCGCGGAGCCTGCGCTCGGTGTCGCGCTGCTCCCGCAGCCTGCGCGCCGCCTCGGCCCGCTCCCGCTCCCGCTCCCGCTCCCGCTCGGCCTGCAGGGCGCGCAGCTCCGCGGCCTCCCCGGAGACGCCCCGGGCTCCGGCCGGGCCGGGAGGGCAGGGGCTGCCCGGGGCCGGGGCCGGGGCGTCCAGCTCGGCCAGCAGGAGGCCAGCCGCCCGGCACAGGCGCCGCACGTCCCGCTCCAGCCGCCGCACCTGCTCCCGCAGGCCGCGCTCCTGCTCGCGCACCAGGCCCAGCTGGCGCCGCTGCGTCCGCCGGCAGCGCTCCAGGGCCTCCGCCTGCCGCCCCAGAGCCTCGTCCTGGCGCCGCAGCCGCTCCCGCAGCCGCCGCAGCCGACACCGCTGCCGCCGGGCCGCGCGCTCCTTCTCCAGGACCTGCAGGTTGGCGGTGGAGCAGGGCGTCAGGACGCGGCGCGGGCAACCACCGTCGCTCTCACGGTCTTTGTCTTAAACTTCCATATTGGGGGCATCAGGGTTTTGTTGTTTGTTTTTCTCGTGCATTAGTCTTAGAAATTAAACTATTGCATCCAATATTACTGATTTCATCACTGAGGATTTTTTGGTGTCCCTGCAGATTTTGCAGAGGAGGAGTGCCTCCCTCGGTGCCCCCCAGTAGGAGCCCTGCACACCAGGAGCTCCCTGGGGCCCTGGATGGAAACTGCGCTGGTAGGCATGGGCATCAGCTGCTGCAGGCAGAGAGGGCGGCGCCAGTGGTTCCAATACTGAGTACCTCCACACCAGTGTGTACAGGGCTGCCGCCCGGACCCACTTGAGCTTCCCCATTTCCACCCAGGACCTCCCCGATCTCTCCATGTCCCTAATGCTAAAGGGGTAATGCCTGGCCCTGCAGAAGTCGGCCTGCCCTGGCTCCCGGCTCGTGAGACACAGCTGGGCAGCTGTTCCTTATTGTGAATACCTCCAAGCACTAGGTACTGTCACTATCCCCTTGGGACCCTCAGAAGCCGCTAACACAATATCACGGTGCTACATGTCACCATGGCCAGGACTCGAACTTCTGTGTATCTGACTCAAGGTGTGTAGAAACAACTCTCTGCTCTTGGGCCTAGCCCTCCCTGCACCGGTCCTGGAGCTGTGAGCTAGACTGGGGCCACTGCGAAAACGGGAGTCCTGGCCCAATTTCCAGGATGAATTGAAGCACACGGGTGGCACTGCCTCCGTGTTAAGCTCTCTGGCAGCCACCAGTGACTGCTGGCAGCCGGCCACTGCTGTCGGCCAGGAGAGCTTGCCGAAGACAGCACAGAGCACGTGTGGACAAGGGAAGCTGGGGGCGGCTCTGCAGGCTTTGGCTGACAGCTTGTTCTTGGGGGACGTGGAACAGATGAAGCTGGACTCTGATTCCCTGGGAAGAAAACTGCTCCCAATCATCCCGTAATCAGCAATGCTCCATCCCCTGGGTTGGACAGCCTCTATCAACCCTCAGAATGACGACACGTCACTACAGAAACGAGGTGATTTTGCATGCAAATGCTTAACTGGGAACAGTGACAAGGACAGGGCAAAACCGCCCTTCGGCATATATCAGGTACAAAGCGCAGAGGAAACTCATCTGTGCGCTCCTACAAAACTTGCTCCCAAATGCGGACATCACTGGGGGGAGGTTCGGGGTTGTAGCTGGGTCAAGTGGTCACGGAGGGACCCTGAGCAAGCACCCCCACCGCTCTGAACCTGTGCCCCCCATCTGGAAGTGGGGTTTCCTGACAGGTCTTCCCAGGGGCATACAGATCACATGACAAGCTAATAAGGACGTGTGTGTAGAAGAGGCCATAGTATCCCATAGGACTGCTGGCCCCGCAGTGCCTCTGAGCCCCCTGACAGCACTGTCCCTGCTCGCACCCTCATCCTCTGTCTCCCCAGTGCACTGGGAACAGGTGACTGTAGGGCAGTGGCTAATTCCCTTTGGAAATCCTGCATGGATACAGGGCATGGCCCAAAACATCTTGAGTGAAGTAGTTTCCATGGAGAGATCACATTGTTTGTGGCGGGATCGCACACACCACCCTGCATTTCACGCGACAGCTCCCCCGGGGACACTGACGAGGACGTGCTAGCGGAGCAGAGGAGGACCGGAACTGGACTTCCTGCCCCTGCCGTTCAATGCAGAGGGGGAAATGCCACTTGCATGTCTCCCTGGCGCCTCAAAGATGAATTTCAATTTAAACGAGCTCCTTATCTTTCCGTGTCTGTCTCAGTTCATGCCTCAGTCAGGGCTTTCAAGCCGTTTTGGCTGCTCCCCACACTGAGAAGCACACTTCCACCCCGTGCCCCCTTGCATGCGCCAGGTACCGCTGAAACAGAAGCTTCACCAAACAGCACTCCTTGTACACATAATGCCCTTTCTTATTTCCTAGTTCATTCCGGTTTTTTAAAAATGCTGGTTGCGACACAGACCACAAGCGGGAGTCCACCTGCAGTTTGACAGTCGCTGCTGGGCTGTACGGTGCATGGCGGGGGCTCCGAGAGCCACACGCGGTTGTCCTGGAAGCCTGTCACTTCTGCCTCTGCAGTATTCCCGAAGTGTGCCCTACCTCCAGCCTTCATCATCGCCCCTGGAATATTGCAATAAAGGCTAATATTTACAAAAGCAGCTGGTGTCGTTTACGGTTACCACTGTGAGTGTTTTACACATACTCACTCGCTTGGCCCACATAACAACCCAAGACGGTTGGTACTGTTATCATTCCCAGTTCCCAGATGAGGAAACCGAGACCCAGAGAGGTTACATCACTTGCCCCAGGTCACACAGCCAGGGAGCGGCAGAGCCAGGGTTTGGCACCAGGTGTCTGCCTCCCAAGTCCACCTCCTTAACCACCCACTGCTTGTCCAGAGCACTAACTTGTCCTCCTGCCTCTACCATCTCTTTCTCTCTCTCTTTCTCTCTGTCTCCCCCTGCCACCCCTGCAATTAGAATAATTTCTCCAGAACCCTGTCTTGAGCCTCTCCTGCTAAAGTTCCCTAAAGCTTGCTCCTCATTGCAGTCAATATTTGGACCATACCGTGGTCCTGGCAACCTGGCCTCTCTGGAGCCTTCCTCCCTCGCCAATGCCCTCTCTGCACCCAGACCTTCTGCTCTGGCCCCACATGTCCCCCCACACTCCTGTGCCTATACGTAGGCTGTTATGCACACCTCGTGTGCTTTTCTTCCAAGGACCAACTCAGTTGGCTCAGCTGTCTGGAGCGCCCCCTCCCCCCACCGACTCCAAGGACACACACTGTGCCTGCACCTTCCCCTGGCACCTGGCATCGAATTTGGAAGTTATATGTCTCCTATCCGTGTTTCCACCTGCATGCCAGCTCCTGAGAGCAGAGACCCTACGTCAGTCCTCAGCTTGTCCAAGAGCCACAGAAATGAACCTCTGACCAAAGCTCCCAGTGATTACATGGCTCCTGCAGGTCACCCAGTGCTTCACCAGCTCCCCATTCCCCCCAGCGGATCCCAGCCAGAACCCTGGTGAGGAGGGCAAGGTGGAATGAGGATCACATTTTATGGACAGGGCAGCTGAGGCCCAGAGAAACCATGTGAACTTGCCCTGGACCTCACAGCCCCTGCCTGCACCATTGGAATCAGGACCCCTCTAAGTCCCCTGGCTGGGCTCTCCCAACATCCCCACCACCCACCACTGTCTTTGCTCAATGCACCTGCTGCCTCCTCCCAGCACAGGGGGCCATCCTGCTAGATCAAGAAACAAGTACTGGAAAGAAGAGGGAAAGTTGTACCTGGCTGGCAAACTCCCCCTGCAGGGCTTGCAGCTTCTCCTGGGCCCGGACAGCAGCGCTCTGTTCCTGCTTCACACGGGCGCTCAGCTGGTCCACCTTGTGCAGCAGTTGTCTCTCCGACAGCTCCAGCTCCTGGATTCTGCAGCATTGAAGCAGGAAGATGCTTACTCAGGATGTAGTAAACGTGGCCTAAGATTTTCACCAACACCAACCTTTTCTTTTTTTGGTCATTTGGCCAAATTGACATTCTGACCAAATCACATTTTGTGAAACATTCATACATATTTAAGATGATTTAGAACACTTCAGAAATGTCTATCCAGTAATAATGCACCATGCATCAGGAATCTTCAGAGTGTTTTCATCCCTAAACCAGTAATCCCAAATTCACCAAAGAAGGGCTGAGCCAGAGCCACGCGGCCTAAGAGCTTTATCTGTCTTGTTTCAATCAATCCTCATATTACCAGCCTGCAGGTGAGTTCCCTTATGCCTACTCCACACACAGGAAAACTGATGATCAGAGAGGCCAGGCAACTTGTCCTAGGTCACACAGCATTGTAGAGCCCAGGTGGTCTTACTCCCAAACTCAGACTTTTAACCCTATGTCCATTGCCTCCCATTTGAACTACACTCCTTCCAATCTCTTCTAAGAAAATGAAATTCAGAAAACATGTTCCTGCAACTGAAATCATTAATCTTTGTATTACTTACAGAAGAGAAAAGGTGGAAACGGCCTACTAGTTAGGGACGGCTAAGCCACGTGAAGCCTTTTCTTATTATCCTGGGGGAAGGTGGAGGAGCTTGTATCACGTGGCAAGCAACACGGAGGCTCAAAGTGAGCCCTGACCACAGCTACATTGAAAGGAGACTCGCCCAAGAATGTAGGGAAGCCTGAAGGAACAGTCTGGTCCCACTGGGACAGGTGCCACCCCAAAGACTTGCCTGTCTCCTGTTTGTGCCTGGTTCCAAGTCCCCTCCATGTGCCAGTCTTACCTCTATAATGAAAAACCAGGAAACACACGGAAAATGCATTCACAGCCTACAGGGGCAAGCTCTGCACACCTTCACTCCCCTGCCCAAGCCCACTAGGGTGTCCTGATCCTTCAAGACACCCTCTGGCTCCCTGGGAGAGGACCCAGCTCTGCTTCCCGACTCTGCTACTGACCCACCATGAGGCTTAACTGCATTGGCTCCCCACCCCGATCCATAGTCTCTTTATCTGTGAAACAGAGGCAGTTGTGCCTCTGCTCCAAGTGTTAATGTGGAGATTGGATGAAACGTTGCATTAAGACCAATAATTAAATCAAGAGTCCCCTCTCCTGCTCTGCTTCTGAGGCCCTGGGGAAGGCTTGTGCAGGTGACTGAGGGAGTATGCCCCTTATGATCAAGTTCCTTCCAAGCTGAACCGAGGAGTGGCCCCAGGTTAATCAGTCAGAGTCAGGCTGAGCACCTGCTTGCTTATAAAATATGGTGACATCTGAAAGGGACAAGGAAAGCCTCTCTTTTCAGTTTTTGAGATCAACCTGCAAGCGCTAAATATGAAACAACATTTAATTCTGACAGTATCTTTATACTTGAAGCAGAAATGACTAATCGTCATGGCAGATCAAATGTTGGCCCCCAAATATATCCAGGCTCTAATCCCTGGCACCCACGAATGTTGCATAAAATGCAAGAGACTGTGGATGTGGTTTAGTTAAAGACCTGAAGATGGGGAGATGCCCCGGACCGCCTGGGTGGGCCCTGCCTGCTGTCACAGGTGTCCTTAGGATGGGGAGGCAGAGGGAGATTTGACAGCAGGTGGAGGCCAAGGGAGCCCTGGAGAAAGATGTGACCCTGCTGGCTCTGCAGGTGGAGGCAGGGGCGGGGAACCAAGGAATGCAACTGTCCCTGCTGGAAAAGACAAGGAAACAGATTCCCCTACAGCCTCTGGAGAGGGCACAGCCCTCCCGACAGCCTTGGCTTTAGCCCCAGGATGTTGCTTTAGGGCTTCGGCCTCCAGCACTGTCAGACGATGTACATGCGTTGCTTTAAGGCTCCAAGTCTGCAGTAGTTTGTCCTAGCAGCCCTCAGGAGCTAGCACTAGCACGCTCACAAATAGGAAACAGACGATGAGGTGCTGTTTATCACGGATTAATGACCAGTTAAACAAATACTACTATGCAGTGCTGCAGAGTGCTAGGAAACCTGGAGACCCCCGTCCAGGGCAGCAGGAGATATGGGTGGCTGCCATTACCCCCCTATGCGGGCCACCTGGGTTCAAGTTCCAGCCCCCCTCCAATACGGCTGGATGCGTGGGTGACTGTGGAGACGTCACTTAACCGTACTGTGCCTTCATTTCCCCATCTGTAAACTGAGGATAACGCTACCACCTGATTTTTGGTATTGTTTTAAGGATCATACATCTGAAAATTTAAACAGACATGTAAAGCAGTGCCTGGAACAGAATAAATACTCAACGAGTGTATAGCTACTGATAATTTTGTGCCATTCGGGTTGCAGGTGAATATGCATTATTGATAAGGTAATGAGGATGGAAGTGAGTTTTCTTTCTCAAATTTCTAACTATACTGTTTATTATTTTTATAATACTTTTTAAAAGATTTTAATTTATTTCTTGCAGAGAGAGAGAGAGAGAGAGCAGGGGCGAGGAGGAGCAGAGGGACAGAGAAACTCAAGCAGACTCTATGCAGAGCATAGAGCCCCACGTGGGGCTCGATCTCACGCCCCTGAGATCACAACCTGAGCTGAAACCAAGAGTCAGACATTTAACCGCCTGAGCCACCCAGGCACTCCTATAATAAATACTTTTAATTTTAATTTTTTCATCAAAGCAAAAGCCATTGTACACTACCAACCTTTACCATACCCTAGAGAGATGACACCCATGGTGAAATTAACCCATCACGCATCCAAACCCTGCTCAGCTACTAGTGACCCTGGGTCACATCATTCATCTTCTCCACCTCAGCTCCACCTCACACAGGTGGGGTGACCCACCTCCCAATAACAGAGGTCACAGCCCACATTTCCCCACGGGGGGTCCAGGATGCCCCCTCCAGAGTGGCCTCACCCCGGGGCCCCAGCCACAGAGGCCCCCTCCCCTCCATCACTCACGGTATCCTCAGGGCTCTCCTTGCATGGAGGGGTCTCCTTTGGTAGAGGTTTCCCAGCATTTCCCCCGGGACCCAAGGACTTTCTGGTTTTCACTGCCAACCTCTCCAGAGAAAGACTGGAATCCATAACCATGTGTGGGTTACACTGCAGCTCTCTCCAGTGCTGGGGCCCTATCTTTGCTGGCTCTCAACCACCCGTCCCTCCCCCAGGATTTACGTTATGGGCTAATTTGTGTCCCCTCAAACTCATTATGTTGAAATCCTAACCTCTAGCACCTCAGAATGTGACTGTTATTTGGAGGCGGGGCCTTTACAAAGGTAGTTGAGTTAAAGTGAGGTCATCTGGCTGCCTCGAGTCCAATCTGAGTGGGGTCCTTGTAAGAGGAGGGGATCAGGATGCAGGCACACAAAGAGGGAAGACCATGTGAGGACACCGGGAGAAGACGCCATCCACATGCCACTGAGAGCAGCCTCGGGAGGAACCAATCCTGCCCGTCCTTGACCGTCCTGGACTGTGAGCCTCCAGGACCGTGAGATGGTACCTTTCTATTAAGTCCCCAGGCTGTGGTACTTTCTTAGAGCAGCCTGAGCAAACCAACACAACTTAGCCCGTGACTCTGGGTGGGCCAGTGCAGGGTGTAGGATGAGAGAGCCATGAATGAGTGAATGAATGAATGATCACAGAAGTAACAAAACAATTTTTCTGATATGTGAATTTCTTCATGTAAAAAGTTCTACAAAGAGGAAAGAAGATAAAAGCACATGTAAATACATATTTAATGACTTGCCTTTATTAAAATGAAGGAACATACAAGAAGATGGTGAGGTCTCAGATAAATCCAAGACGCTGGGCTACTGAGATGGTGGTAAACCTGTTGGGATGGACCCCAGCCACTACCGTCTTGCATTTCCGTGCTGGGTTTCTCCACTGATACGCACGCAGGGCCCCACCTCACTCTGCTGGCCTAGGTATTAGATAACGGTCAGGAAAGATCACGGGCTTTGAGAAGGACCCGGGTTCACATCCCAACCTCTGGACCACGTTGGCTCCACCAGGAAAACAGAGCCCTGGCTGGGAAGGTCAGCAGTGAGTAACAAGTGCAGAGAGTCTGCTATGAAGATGACGGAAGAGCTAAAAGGCCAGGCAGAGAGGAGAGGCAACCCAGAGATGAGCAACTGCCAGGAGCCACTCCTGCCCCTGTGGATGGAGGGACACGCGGGGAGGAGGAGGCGGCGTTACTGGGCCCAGGAGTCAGGAGGACAGAGGAGGGACCCAAAAGCATGGCTGGGTCGCTGTGGGATGTCACCCAAAGCAGGAGAGGGGGAAGTACCCTGGCCTCTCCCTTCCCACTCCCTCCAGTCTCCCCCATTGGGTGGCTGGGCCCCTAGGAAAGCCCGAGCGCAGGAGCCTGGGGAGCCGTGTGGGCTCAGCCCCCCAACACTCGGAACACAGGGTGGGACAGGGGAGGAACCAGAGCTGGGGCCGCCCCTGGCGTCCGAGTCCTCAGCCCCAGGAGCCACCCGACACACCGATCTAGCACGATCGGGACCCAGGATTTGTTAAACACACAAGAAGAGGTCCCCACGCCCTACTTACCTGCTCCTCAGCCCGGACTCGGACATCACGTACTTGTCCATGGCGGCCAGCAGCTTCTGCTCCGAGGATTCCAGCTGCTTCCTGAGCGTGCCTGGGTCCGCGCGTGGGCTTCGGGCTTCCTGCTCCCCATCGCTGTCTTCTACGTCCTGGAACACCCAGGACGTGTCGATCTTCACATCAACGTTCATGACATCAAACCCATCGCTGCTGGGGGCTCTGACAACGTAGCTGAAATTTTTCTCGGTCCGTCCTTTAGCTGTGGGCTCCATCCTGTACGGAGGTCACGGGTCAGGCCTTAATAACGTTAAGTGGATTTGCAACATTGACTTTCTGGAGATTTCGAGATGGCTGCAGGGCCTTCAGATTGTGCCGAATACCCTTGGAGGAGGGCAAGAACAGGTGAATTATTCGTGAGCGGGCCTTGGGTTTCATTCACACGCGTCATATGATACGAACCAACGCCTCTCGGTTTACAAGCTGGCACGTCAGAACTCACCCAGAGCAAGAAGCCACTGCGGGAAAGTCACCTGGGATTAAATGCATAATGATGCACACAGAAAGGTAAAATGAGATTTCCAGGCAGAGCCATCAGAAATATAAATTCTTGGTGGTGCTGCTCCCTTCCACCTCCTCTATGAGGGAGTGAAGCTCTGTGCCTCCTCTCTGGGGACAGCAAACAATTGGGGACCAAGAGCTCACCCGGCGGAGGGGACGCGTGCTAGTGCTGCCCTGGGCAGATCGCCTGAGATCTCGGCCACGTCACCCTAGCTGGTCCAACTGTGCCGTAACCCTAGGACGTGGACGTTATCATACCTATTTTGTAGTTGGTGAGACAGAGGTTCCAGAAGGTGGAGGAGCTTGTCCAGGCCTCACATATAGGAAGGGCCAGAGTCAGGATTCAAACCCAGGTCTAAATCCAAAACTCAGAGAAGTGACAAATGGATGTACCAGGACCCCGACAGGAGAAAACATGTCCTGCTGGGGTTGGGCGGGCGGGGGGAGCCAGGGCCTGCAGGGATGCAGAATGGTGGACTTCAGCTGGCAGAGGCAGGCACAGGAGGCTCCCAGGCTGGGGCAGCCTTGGGGTCCCCGGGCTGCAGAAGTGTCGGGACACATGGAGGGAGTGGCCGGGACTGTGGGAGCTCGGAGGGGGAAGGAGGAAGGAGAACAGAAGGTGGCTTGGGGCCCTGAGCTCCGGGGCAAAGGCTTTGGCATCTCTCTGTGGACGGTGTGTCCTGGGAGTTTGGGGGGCAGGGAGGGCCCGGCCAGGCGTTGCTTTGAGGACAGAGGTGACGAGGAGGCCACTGGCCATGGAGGAGGAGCCACTGTGCTCAGTTTGCTGCAGAGCCGCACAAGGTTAGTAGAAGTTAAAAATACCAGGCTTACCGGCCCCTGTTAAAGCAAGAACTTTAGAAAACTTGTAAGTTCCTTGTCATCTCTTTGAAACACACGTAACACTTTTTCAAAGCTAAATAAACCTTTTGCCAGCTCTCTGACCCAGGGATGTCTTTCCGAAGGGCCATCTGGGAACCATCTCTTTGGAATGGAAACATCCAAGGAAAACAGAATCCTGTCTCCCAGACCCTGGGGGACACGAGGGGCCTAGCTTCAGGGGAGCCTGGATCCACACTCCACAGCCACCCTGTCATAAAAGATGAGAAGAGTTTCATTCTCCTTTGTATAAAAAAATAAAATAAGGGATGCCTGGGTGGCTCAGTGGTAGAGCGTCTGACTTCGGCCCAGGGTGTGATCCTGGAGGCCTGGGATCAAGTCCAGCATCAGGCTCCCTTCCTCCTCTACGTACATCTCTGCCTCTGTGTGTGTCTCATGAATAAATAAATAAAATCTTGAAAAAATAAATAAATAAGATAAAAATTCAGAGGGAGACAATCCTTAAAAGACTCTTAACTCTAGGAAACAAACTGAGGGTCGTCGAAGGGGAGGTGGGTGAGGGGATGGGGTAACAGGGTGATGGGCATGAAGGAGGGCAGATGATGGGATGAGCACTGGATGTTATATGCAACTGATGAATCACTAAATTCTACCTCTGAAACTAATAAAAACAAAACCCCATATTAACGAACACAGGGGGTCACCCAATGGCGAGGTGAATTTAGGGTGACCTACGTGTAACAGCTGGTGCTGTCAAGTCCTCTTATTGGAGAACTGATTACTCTTATCCTGAGGACATGTACAGAGTGGATTGTATCTGCTTGGCTGAAAAGGAATGAGATTTCTTTCTGTCTCTGCAAATCTCTGAGCAGAGCACCTGTGATGCACATCATGTTCTGGTTTGATGCTCATTCAAGAATTAACACGCTTTCTTTCTTGTTTACCTCTATGGAGGGGTTTTCCAGGTTGGGACAAGATTTTGTTTTTAATTATATTGCTCTAGCAGTGGCCAGCATGCTGGGGTGACCCACAGGGCTTGCAACAGACTCAGAGTGGCCAGAAGCAGTGGGGTGGAGTGTTGGCTGAAAGGGGATATAGTGGGGCAACCTGGACCTCAGTCTCCAGGGCCACACTGCCTGGGGTTGAATCTCATCTCTATTCTCAGATAGAATTCTGGGCCAATTACTTAACTGCTGGGCGTAGTCTTGGGGGGTAGGGTGGGGTAGGGCATCGTTTGGGGTCTGCAGAAGCCCTGCAGAGCTCTCAGATAACCTCAGGGAGGAGCACCCCGAATTGGCAGGCCTCTAGCAGGTTCTGGTTAAATGTGAGAAAACAGGCAAAAACAAACATGTCATTGTTTGTACTGGGACCATCCCGCAGGATTCCACGGGTCATCAACTGGCTACGGAAGGTGAGGGAAAAGCAGGAGCCAGAGACCTTGAGACTCTCAGCCACAGGATGGAAGGATGGGGAAGAAAAGAGGGGAGGAGTGGCCGGTGGGAGGAAAGATAATCAGTTTGCTCAGATAGGTGTTGAGCTCATGCTAAAGCACAGCGTGCATCTCTCCAAGGTAACCCTGACATGGGGCAGGTGTACACGCCCAGGGCACCTGCACCTGCAGCTAGCTCCTTGCACAGGGTCTCAAACAGTGCTGGGTGCATCAGTAAACCTCGGGCCTTTCTGATGAGCTAACGCCAGCAGCATCAGCAGAGCACACCCACCCACCCCCCCTTTTGCATTTCACAGAAGTCCAGGTTGGGGATGTCTGGGTGGCTCAGTGGCTGAGCATCTGCCTTCGGCTCTGGTCGTGATCCCAGGATCCTGGGATCGAGTCCTGCATTGGGCTCCCTGCATGGAGCCTGCTTCTCCCTTTGCCTGTGCCTCTGCCTCTCTCTGTGTGTCTCTCATGAATAAATAAATAATCTTAAAAAGAAGAAGAAGTAGTAGTCCATCTCAGGACACACAGCAGAGGGAGACAAAGTGAAGTAGGGCTGGCAGTCAAGTCCTCACGCTGCAGACAGACTCGCTCATCCCGGCTTGCCTGGGACTTGTCCCATCTTAAAACTGGAAATCCCACATCCCAGACAAATGAGGATGGTTTGTCACCCGGCATGGCTGGCCTCCTGGCCCACAACGCCACCGGAACAGCAGCGACAGGACACAGGCGTGACCCCTGGACTTCTCTGCCCAGCTCCTCAGGGGTTGTCACTGGCCACAGAGGAGCCAGGAATTGGGGTGAGGGCTTGTGTCATGTGCCAGGAACTTGACAGGGCTCTCCCTTCATCCTCCCAGCAGATCTGTGAGGAGGGTGGTGGTAAAGGGTGGACCCAACCCTTCTCCTTCCTGCCTGAGACACTGACCTGAGGTTCAGCTGTTCTTGTAGCTCTGCTGCCCTGGGAACCGCACTACGTGGAACCTCGACTGTGCTACTAGGCCACAACACCCACAACAACCGTGAGGGGTATACACCCTCTCCTGGGAGCGGAGGGCTGTGGATGAAGTCCAGGGAAGCGTCCAGGAGGCCACCAGGGTTGTGTGGTCCCCTGAGTACAATGGTTCTTGGAACTGGCCTGTCCCTGGCAGGGACTTTGGAAGCAATGCCCAGGACTTTCACAGATACTGGAGACTTTGGGTTTCTGAGCCAGGGCCACTCCCATACCTGCTCGTGTGGGTCTCATTCCCTTGCACCTGAGCTGTCTCAGAGAACGGGCTCCTGGTCCCCCACGGGTTGGATGGTCTCCTTTGCCGACGAGTCCCACCGAGGGAGCCGTGGCTGCTGTCCGCTCCATCTCCTGCCAGTACCCGGGAGTCCTGCAGGTCTAACTGCCTAGTTATGCCCAAGTTGATGCGAAGTGAGGTGTTGCATGGGAAACATCACCCCCATCCCACTAAGAAGAAATCAAGATTCAGAGCAGCAAGTCCTTGGCCAGTGTCCATTGCAGGAGAGGGGTCAGGCTGGGAGCAGACCCACATGGGCCTGACTTCAGAGCCAACACTATTCCTGTCCTTTTGTCTGAGTGGGAGAGCTGAGCAAACAGAAGGGCAGGCCCAGGAGGGCCTGAGGGCCACACTCCTGGATGCTCCTGCAATGGGGAGACAATAGAGACTCAGTGTCACAGAAATGCTTCCCAGAGACCCGTGTGCACCCGCCGGACTTCTGTCTCTTGGGTTAGCAAAGCAATGGCTCTGTGCCTGCTTGGGCCCTGGGGAAAGCCAACGGGTGTTCATGTGCACTCCCTGCGTGGTTGCACACTCCCATCCCCACCCGGATGCCCAGATGCCTGTCTTCAAACAAAGACATAAATTCCTTCACATTTGGATACCAAATGATGGCAAGTCGGAAGGGCTGGTGTGGCAGGTGCTTTGGGTTTATATTTCAAAACAGAATGGTCACTTCCCAGCTGTCTTGGTGTGCGTTTGCGTAGACCCCCCACCCAGTTCTTCGGTTTGGCTTGGGTGCCCCTCTCCAGCTGGCTGGGGCTCCCCTCTGCACCCACCACAACCTCCTTCTCCATCCTTGGCTTTGCCCTTCTGAGAACATTCAGCTCCTCTGCTGGGCTCCTCTTCCACGGGTCCCCTCAGCAGCCTGAGTCTCAGTCACTTGTTTTCTCCAAAGGTTCTTCTTACTAGAAATCCCAGGATTGTTCTCCCCGTCCAGCAAACACAGAGCAGCAGGCCTTCCCATCCATAGCATCAGCCTGTCCCTCTTCTAGGGTGGTAGTCCTCTCCTTCACATCCACCACCTTTGGTTTCACTTTATCCATCCTAATTCCACATGTCTTCTTCTAGAAGTTTAGTGGAGAAAGGTCACGTGGGCAGGGGCTTCTTCTGGAGATGCTCACCCGCCGACCCCACTCACCCTAGAATAAGAACAGCAGCTACATCCCAAAGTCACTTCCTTCTTAAGGGCTCCTTCCGGGGTGGACTCTCACCAGCTCCTGCCTGCCCCCTCCTTGACTGCCCTACTCTGTCTTCTAGGAGGTCCCATTCAGGGGCCAGTCTCCCGGATGTCAGGAAGGGCTCCCTCCTCCACGACTGTGAGAGAGCGGCCCTGGTGTCAGAGCATTGCAGAAGGAGGCTCGCTCCCCATGGATGCTCCTCAGAACCCTCCACCTTCCAGCATTTTCCCTTGGTAGTGCCTTGCAAATTACAGCCAAGATGCAAGACAGCCCAGGAATGGTGTAATCGGGGACCGTGTCCACCTTCTCAGTCCTCATTCCACATGACCCAGGGACAGTCAAGCTCTGGGACTTCCACTGTGTCACACCCACCAGAGTGATGGAGATGTGGCTTCTTTCACGGAAATCTGAGGTCCTTGGATCTGCCCTCCACAGTGGGTGAGTCATCAGCTCCTCATCAGAGTTCTGCTCTCTCTCTCTCTCTTGCTCTTTCTCCCTGGTTGCCACCTGCCGAATCAGCTGCACAGGGATCTGAAGGGTTTTGTTGACCGGGGCTTGATTTGGGTTCAGATCACAGGGACATTTGCGAGTCACTCCGGCTGACAGATTCTGGGATACACGGAGCACAGTTCATGGAGACATATGTACAGAGGTCTGCCCAGCCAGACACACCACCGTGGCCAGGGGAGGCATGCAGTGCAGGGACGAGGATTCTGGCCTGGCCCCTGGCAGCGCAGTGGCTCTCCAGTGACTCAGTTTCTAGTAATTGCACTTAGTTTCCTGGTGTTCAGGTCTCTGCCCCTGGGGCTGTGAGGCCAGAGTGGGGATTCCGATGGGCCCCGAGCTTGACAGGTCCCCCACCATCTCTGGGGCTCCTGCAGCTCGGCCCAGCCAGGGCCCAGCCAGAGACCCAAAAGTCCTCCTTATCAAGGACATGTGAATTCCGTTTTCAATCTCTGGCTTGAAGTAGCTTGTTTCGCTGTTAGGTTTTGGTTTGAGTGGGGTTGGGGTTGTCGTGGGGATTCAATTTATTCCATAAGCTCTTTTTCTATCCTGTGAGATTATAAAATAATGTGAAATGCTGTAAGAATCAAGGGTTAAAGTGGTCGGAGAGGCCCCTGGCTTACCTGCCCCACCCCCCACCCCCCCCCACGGCTGTCCCAAACTCTCCAACTGAGCCGACTGAGGGACCTTTCCCGACAATGTAGGGTAAGAGAAAACAGGACTCAGATGGCCTGTCCTCCAGTACTTACCCCGACCCCCCCGTGGCTACCCCCACTCCCCATCTGATCAGACCTGGGATCATTCCTTTACTCACTACACAAACACTGCTCTGCTCCGCTATTACTCATTTGGACCATGTGCCAGGCACTGCCCCCAGCCTTAAGACACAGAAAATACAAGCAAAGCCCTTGCATTCAGGGGCCAGGCTCAGGGTTTCCATGAGGACACGAGGGAGGGAAAGAACCATCAGCAGAGCTCGGCCTGGGGGTCAGGACAGCTAGGCACCCCCAGAGCTCACAGGGCTCTCAGCCAGTGCTGGATTCAGGGGCAGAACTGTAGCTCCTAGGGGCCCTGGCAGACTGTCTCCCTCCCAACCCAGCCTCAAGGTGGGTGCTCGGAGCAAAGAGAGTGGGGAAGGACAGGATGCCCAAGCAGGAAATCAGGTGAGAGCTGGGTCCTAGAGGTGCAAAGGGCCGGTGGAGCAGGACCAGCTGTCCCGGGTGGCTTCTGTCCAAGGTCCCTGAACACAGCACAGGCATCAGAACCAGGCACAGGGGGATCCCTGGGTGGCGCAGCAGTTTGGCGCCTGCCTTTGGCCCGGGGCGCGATCCTGGAGACCCGGGATCGAATCCCACGTCAGGCTCCCGGTGCATGGAGCCTGCTTCTCCCTCTGCCTATGTCTCTGCCTCTCTCTCTCTCTCTCTCTCTCTCTCTCTCTCTCTCTGTAACTATCATAAATAAATAAAAAATAAAAATAAAAAAAAATCAGAACCAGGCACAGGGTTCAGGGCTGGGGGCGGGTGGGGCGCAGGGTGCTGGGGGCTCTTCACTCAGGCTTTCTGGGTATTTTATATGCAGGTCATGGGCTTGCATGTCAGCCTCCTGCTTCTGAAGACCCCTGACCCCAGAAACCGCTCTGATCTGGTCCACAGGCACACTAACGCCAAAATAGAAAGAAACTTTGGAAAAAACTACACACGCACCCACTTTTGAAGAACTACAGCAGGGTGGCAACCAGGTCCCCACTGCCCCTCCTTCTTCCCAAAGAGCTCCCCCAACCTACCTCCCTGGGGTGGGACTGGCCAGCAACCCCCGGTCGTCCCCACCCCCACCCTCTGCCCAGGGAGCCACGGGGCTGAGCGACCTGTCACAGGCCACCTTCCACGGAGCCTCCTTGCTCAAGGAATGTTATGGTCAGAAATGGGAGAAATTGTCCTTTTCAGACAACCATCATTTTTATCTGTGAAATCAAAAGGATACCAACCCGAGTTCTTTGCTCACTGAAGTCATCAAGGCCACAGAATGAATGCTAGTGAGAAAAACAAAAAAAGGAACAAAAACTATAAAATAAGACCAAAAGAAAATGGGGGGGGGGGGAGAAAAGAAAAGAAAAGAAAAGAAGATGTAAGATATGTAGTATGGGATTCAGTGACACATTTCACAAGAACTACTGTACCCGGTTCAGGGTCAGAAGGAGGGCTGGAAAGTGAGCAGACCTGGGCAGCGGACCTCACGGGGAGCCCACCCTCAGGAATTCCTCTGTACCCCTCAACTGCTCTCCCCAAACCCCTGGCTTGATTCAGACAAATCAGGATGTTTTTGCTGCTGAGGTGTGGCTTTCCTGTAGACCTTGGTAGGACACATTACAGAGGAAGGACCCTCTGATGGTTGCAACCTGGGGCTCCCACCAAAGCCCGGGCATGGTGTGTGGACAGTGACCAGGCGGGGTCTCCCCAGGCCACAGATGCCCCAGAGCCACCTGCCCAGGAGCAGAAGCCCTCCCCCAGCACCATCCTTGCCAGGGCCCTCTCTCCCAAGAGACCATTATTTAAAATCTTTGGTGTCATTCAATTAGTCTGCTTTAAAAAGAAAAGAAAAAAAAAAACAGGGAGGAAAAAAAAGGCCTTAAAAGGAAGGAAAAATTATACAGCTAGTTTGAAAGTAGACTTCTCTTTCTGAACTGAATTCACAACTTGCTTTGCTCCACAAGAATTATTGCTCATCAGTAGAACCTGTCGGAGCATCATCTGGGGCTTTTGAAAGTCATTCTTTCCCCCCTTCGCCTCCAAAATGAGGTAATAACTCCCCTAATGTATTGATTGAAAAATTAAAATCCAAACAGACAGCCACCAACTTTTATACAAGTTTTAGAATCACTGGAGGTTGGAGCCAGACGGCGCCTATGTGGAGTCATCTAGAGCTCTCATTTCTCACATGGAGAAACTGAGGCCCAGGTGGGCGGCAGGGACTTGCCAAGAGCACCCGGTGGGGAGTAGCAAGGAAGGGGTCCTGGCCACTGACATGAGCCACTGGTAATGTGGCTGCAGCCCCTTCCCACTAGTGGCCGCAGGGAAACGATGCTGATTCGAGCGCATCTGTCGTTTCTCATCCTACTGGCCCGACCAGGAGTCCGCCTGCTGTTTGCCAGCCTCGGCCACTCCTTTGGGACAAAAGGAGCCAGGCCAACCCACACATGCTTGCTTTGAGGAAAGAGTCAAACAGAGGGAGAGAGGGGCTTCACACGTAGCCCAGTAGGCTTCCTCACTAAAATGCCACCGGCCTTATTTCCTGTGGGTGCCTTCCCACCTTTAAAAACTTTAAATCAGGAAGACCACTATGGCGTGTTTGGAGTCTCTTTGCTGCCCTTTCTTGCTCTGAGACCCACTGTGCCAACTCAGGCCCTAAAGCCCAGTTGGGGGTCTAAGAAGCAGAACCAGCCTGGTGGTCCATGGACCTCTTCTGGGCCAGGGGTTCAGAACGTCACACCCCAACGCTCATGGAATCCTCACAACCATCCCAGAAGAGGGGAGAGATGCGAGCCCCCAGGCCCAGGCAGAGGAGTAAATCCCCCAGGGTCCCAGGGTCCCAGGGCCCCCCTGGAGCAAAGCCCAGACACACCTGCCTGCAAAGTCAGGTTATCCCTGGAGACTCTTGGGTGGAATTATACTTGGGATTCCTTCGGGACCTCAAAATAACCCTATAAGGTTGCAGGGTGGGCATCTGGCAGACAGAGACACTAGAAATCTGCTTAAACCAGAATCCCCCAGGGGTTCCCAGGTTCTCTGGCATGAGAACTGTCCCCAATGTCTGGGCCAAGCCTATGGCAGTGACCCTCTGCTGCCCCAGGGGGACGTGCCGGTTGTGCGGCCAGAGGCAAGGAGACTCTACATGGAGAAGGGATGATGCGGGAGGGTGACTCCTGCTTCCTCTCATCCTCTTGGGAGACAAAGCAGAGGAAGCTTCTAAATTGGCATCATCTGAAGAGCTGCCTGTCTCTTTGGGCCTGATCCCCTCCAGGCTGGGGAGGGGCTGTTTCCCCATTTTTAGATATCTGCCCTGAGATCTGCCCTCTGGGGACTTCTGTGACTCTGGCCGGACTTTGTGGAGGTGGGGGGAGGGGAGGATTTGGCTTCCTCTCTCCCAAGACCCGCCTCAGGCAACTGAAACCCACAGATGCCCTTTCTTCCTCTTCCTCTTTCTCCTCCTGGGGTGACCAAGGTTCAGGCAGGGATCCCCTCCTGGGTCACACTGTCTCCGCCGACCCCCGGCCAGGGTGGAGCCTTCATGTGGCTCCCACTGTGAGCTTACCCCTGTGACACAGAATGTGCAATTACAGGTTTTGCTCTACTCGTCTATACTCGTTTGGCAAACACGTGAGGTGCCCTATTCCATGGTGGGAACTGTCTTGGATACATTGATGCATACAAGCTGGTCCCTGAGCTCAAGGACTCCATGGTCACAGGGTGAATGCGCAGCAGCGGGGGCAGGACCCGACAGAGATGCCACACACGTGGTTCTGAGTGGCACTTGTTTGTCTGCCTGGACCAAGGAGACGTTCCAGAGGGGCTGAGCGGGTGGCTGCGGCACCCAGGAGACCAGCTACCCCTTCCCAGCTACAGGATCAGGGTCCAGTGTCTGAATCTATCTCAGGCCCAGCCTCTCCACCCATAAAGTGATACTAACACAAAGAGACAAACGGGCCAGGCGTCAGCATGTGGCAGGCCAACCTTGCTTCCCGCTAGGAGAGGAGAAAGACGCCCAAGAACACGTAACTGGTGTTGGCACAGAGCACAGAGGAGTCATCTAAGGTGAAGAGGTCCGGGGGACCAACCAAGGTCCTTGCTGGTGACATCACCAACCTAGTAGGCCCGACCTCACTTATCACTCCAGAGAGGGTCACCTTGTCCTTCCTAGGTCAGGTTTAGAGGAAGGTCTTTGGTGGAAAAAAATAAAGGCACCCCACCCCCATTCCACACACACACAAAGTGGGCCCCAAACTGAACTTTTCTTCCCTGGAAAAGCATTGGAAGGAGCTACTTATTGCAGAGATGTGCCCACCTTGGGGGGACGGGGCAGAGAAGGGCGGCGGGAGGCAGAGCCTGTTCTTGCACTACAGAAATGGCAGTGCAGAAGGAAACAGCCCCTGATGACCGGTCACAGAAAGAAGCCCCAGGGCCGGGCACCCCGCCTACCTTTTCTTCAAGCTCCTTCAGATGTCTCTTCTGGATCTCCAGCTTAGCCTCCAATTCTCGGATTCTCTGAAACACACGACCTCTTGCATCAGAAAAGGTAAAACCTCCAGGTTCAAAACTTCTTTACACTTTATCATGGTGTAGCATACAAGCAGAGAAGCATGCGAGTACGAGAGGGCAGCGTGCCTGGCTTTGTGCGTGTGCAGGGCTGTACCCCCACCGCCCGAATCCAGATAGAGGACCAGCGCCAGGAGGCTCCTTGGGCCCCCGACCTCTGCCACTGAAGGCCGGTTTTCCTGTTCTTGAGGTGCATGGACATGGAATCACGGTGTGTACTCTTGAGGCAGGATCTCTTTAAAACAGAAGCATCGCGCCTGGACCAAGATACAGAGGCGCCCGGTGCAGGCTAGTGAAGATCATGGGTTTGAGTGGCACCAGGGGATGCACTTGTGCAAGACCCACCTAGCTGGACCCGGGAGCTGGGGCAGAGGAAGCGAGTCTGGGCAGTGCCTCCACTGCCACATGCACCCCAGCCCCTTAGAAGCCCAATGAGCACAGGTGCTAGGATGGCCAAGCATCCCGGTTTGCTCATGACATTTCTGGTTTTGCAACTGAAAGTCAGAGATCCCAGGAGACTCCCCCCGCCACCACCGCCCGCCCCTGCCGAGTTCTGGGAACCAGGAACAGCTGGTCACCCTGCCTGATGCCCCCTGGGGTGCTCACCCTCCCTCCGTGGTTTACCAGCCCATTCCTTCCAGCTCCACGCAGTGTCTCACACCCAGGGGGACACTTTCACAGATTGTCACATGCCCAAGGGTCACCCCTCAGAGTGCTGACCGCTACTCGGCCGGCTGCAGCCTTGCCAGGCCTGAATGTAGAGGGAGAGCTCACTCTTGGCAAGGGTGCTCAGGCTGCAGGGCGGGTGATCCAGGGCAGGCCGCATTAGGACGCGGACCCTTAGGCTGGAGAAGCCTTCTGTGCATTCTGTAGGACAGTGTTCTCGAATCCGGGTCAGTGTCTCTTGGGCTTGCAGATCACTGGGCCCCCCACTAGAGTTTTTGACTTGGTTTTGGGGGCTTGGGCCTGAGCAGTTGCACTTCCAGCAAGTTCCTGAGTGACGCAGTGGCTGCTTGTCTTGGGACTTTGAGAACCACCTCTATGGACACCCTCACCTATTTAACAAATATAGGTCAATATGCCTGGGACCCTAAGGGTTTTGTGGTCCAGCCAAGTTTCAGACAAAAGCATTTACACGGGAACCCAGATGGTGCCCTGGGTGAATACAAACACAGAGAAAATCAAGCAGGAGTAGGGATGGGGGCGGGATGCTGTTTTACGTGGGTGCTCCGGGCAGGTGGCGCTGGACCCCAGAGGGGAAAAAGGTGGAGCATCGAGCCAAGGGGTGGGGACCCAGAGGAGTCAGAGCCCAACCCAGCACCCACAGTGGTTTGCCAGACTCAGGATGGGGAAGGGAATTCCAAGCAGAGGAACAGAGTATGCAGAGACGCAGGGATGGGGGGAACGGGGGCAGAGCTCAGAGGGCCTGGAATGTCCTGATGAGGAGCTCACAGATTTGGGGGTGTCATGGGGAGCCTGTGAAGGGTTTTAAGCAGGGAAATGATGAAGAGTTTGGTTTTGGAAAGATCACACTGGCAGAAACAGAACAGATTGGCACAGAGGACACAAGGAAAATACTTATCCTCAGATGTGAGGTGTTGGGCAAGTGATTCAGCCCATCGGGGCCCTGGTTTCCTTGTCTGTGGATTGTGGGTAATTGTGTTGGCCACATCTGAGGATCTAACAGGTGAGTCTGCACAAAGGGCTCAGAGCAGAGTCGGCATAGAGCGCACCCTATAAAGGATCAGGAGTCCCTAACTTTCTAATTCTCTTCCACTTGAGGGAGGCTGTGCATACCTCAGTGAGGCCGTGATCGTCACCCAAAGCCCCCCTTGCAAGGTGAGGAGGCAGAGAGCACCCGAGAATGAGCACAGAACTCGGCTGGACCCCGGGCTGGGTCCCGCACCCCAAGCTTTCCAGCTGGTGAGTGCTGGGGAGTCGCATAATCGCTTATACCTGAACATCTGCACAGGGACCCCATGCCCCGAGGTGAAATGGGGGCCCTGGGGATGCAGGGGGGAGGCCCTTGTACACTATAGGGTCACGTGGAGGGGAGGGTGACACTTTACAGCCTTCAGAGGACTTGTGAGAATTCCCCAGGAACAACACAGAGCTTCTACTCTGGGGGGAGGGGGGAGCCCAGTTCCACAGGGCTGGGGGGCAGGCGGCTCTCCAGGCTGCATCTACATGGAAGCTGTAGCACAGAGGGGCCTGTCCCAGGCAGGGGCCCAGCAGGTGGCAGGTTGGGTCAGGGCAGGGAGGGGACACGGTAACGAGGGCCAGACCACACACAGCCTTGGATTCTATTCCAAGGGTGAAGGGATGACTGGAGGGTTTCAAGTAGGGAACAGCTCCTTTCTGCTTTTCAAGGGCGGGGGGCAGCGTCCCCTCCCCAGCAGAGCTCGCCCGGGTCCCCAGCTGCCCACTGTCACGTCTCCCTGTTGATCATGGCCAGGTGTGACTCCACAAGGTTCTCCCCTCTCCACGTTCTTGAACAGGGCCTGGCACCCGACACCTGCCCGGTCAGCACGTGTGCATGAGTGCCTGGCAGGGATTATTGTGACAAAGTGACAGAGTACAGAGTAAAGGTCGTGCCTGGTGGGAAAGGTCAAAGGGGCAAATATTAACTCACGTGTGTTCAGGGCTTACTTTGTGGCAGGTGCCCTCCCAGCACTTTATATAAATTCTCCACCAACCCCAGATGGAGATGCGGCTATGACTGACCCCATTCTACAGGTCAGGAAACTGAGGCTCGGGCTCAGGATACACTATAAGTCAGGACGGGATTCGAATCCAAACTTACCTGACCCAAAAACCTGTGTCCCTAATGCCACCCCATAGCTTTCCGTCTATAACCAAAATGCTGCTTTTTATGGTCCCGGAAGGGAAAAAAAAAATCACTGTGATGTGTGTTGGACATTCTTGGGTCCTTGAGCCTCTATTCCTGTTGAAGGGGGGAAAATGTGTTTTTTTTTTTTCAATATCCCTTTTTTAAATGCCAAATTTCTGAGGATTCTATCGAATGAGAACAGAACAGATGATTGCAAAGAGCAAAGAGGAAACCTCAGGGAATTAATCCAATGTGGAGGCCGGGACACTGGCTGTGAACTCAGCTGGCCACGATGGGAAGAGCCACTGCTTCCTGGGCGGCTGGCTGGCTGTTCCTCAGCTCTTGTGGCCTCTGTGCCTCTGTCTCCCCATCTCCTAAACCAGGTCGAAGGCTTAATTAAATAGTTGAGGGCTTTACAAACCGTGGCATAATCTACTAGCTGGTGTTTGAATGATGCCCATGACCACTGTGTCAGGTTCTTAGAAATCCTATATTCAGGGGGATCCCTGGTGGCTCAGCAGTTTGGCGCCTGCCTTTGGCCCAGGGCGCAATCCTGGAGTCCCAGGATCGAGTCCCACGTCAGGCTCCTGGCATGGAGCCTGCTTCTCCTTCCTCCTGTGTCTCTGCCTCTCTCTGTGTCTATCATAAATAAATAAAAAATAAAACTTAAAAAAAAATCCTATATTCAGTGGCTACTACTTTTGAAAATTACAGCTTACAGACAAGCGCAGTAAACCCATTACTGCCACAGGGCCTTTGTACTTGCTGCTTTTTGCGCAGACCCCAACGATTCACCCCCTCACATCATTTCACGCCCTCTTACCCTTTCTGACATCCGGGGTGCTTATATGTGTTATGAGTCTCCTCACTGGTTTCTAAGACCCTGCTCTCCAGGAAAGCAGGGACTTGGCTCACTGCCCCAGCGCCAGGGGCCAGACCGGTGCCTGGCACATGAGAGGTACTTGACTGGTAAATAACCATTGAAGGAAAGCAGGAAGCCACAAAACCTCGCTTTTGCCAACACCTGGTTGTTTCTGGGCTTGTGGGCAGGAAACTCTCCCCTCTGCCTGGGCATCAAACCCAAATGACCAACTCCAGAAAATTCTGTTACAGGGAACAGATGTGCTCTGAAGTCTGAGTGTCTTTTACATTTTTGTAAATCTCGGAGCCCCGAGATGCCAACTGGGGCTCCCACGCCTGCTGCTGTCACACGTGTGGTGCTCAACAGGGACCGGGAGCAGCCAGCACCGAGCGCCGTGGTGTCCAGATACCCCTGTGCCACGTTGGGAGAGTCTGGCCAAGCACTTTCACCTGCAGGGGGCACGGGACCCTCGAGGCACAGCCTGGAGGTGGAGCTGCTCCACACCGCCCAGAGTACAGATGAAGAAGCACGGAGTCCAGAGCAAGGAGGCATGGGGGGGCCCGTCCTCAGAATTCTATGGCACGGTGCGACAGAGGAGAGGCTCATCTGGTCTGAGTCAGGGCAGCGGGGTGAGGGAAAGAGGGCAAGGAGGAATGAGAGCTCATTCCCTTCCAGAACCAAAAAGGCAAGGAGACCCTGCTGTGGAGAACAATCTCCACCCACCCTCTCCCCCCCCATCCTTCCCTTTCCCTTCTCCCCCCCACCCCCCTGGCCATTTGAGGGCCCAGACAGGAGACCGTCTGCAAGCCAGGAAGAGCCCTCCCCAGCAACCAGATCCCAGATCGGCCAGTCCCTTGCTCTTGGGCTTCCAGCCACTAGAGCCGTGACCCACAGATGTCTGTTGTTGAAACCCCAAAATGTGGCATTTTGTTACGGTGCCTGAGCAGACGGAGACAGGCCCTTCCTGCCCTCCGGAACCCACAGCCACGAATCTCCATTTACAACTCCCCAAAACGGAGCAACTGTAAACTGCACAGAAACCACTTCTGAACCGTGTTACGTGCAGATTCCGATTCTGTAGGTCTGGGGTGGGGCCCGAGAGTCCGCGTTTCCAGCAGCTCCCAGGTGATGCCGCTGCCACACTTTGAGCAGCAGGAGCGGACATCCATCGGGCTTGTCATATAGGAGAGTCCTCCTTTCATTGACCGCCCACCGTGCTCCGGGCACAAGCTAATCGATTTGTATGTCTTGTCTCATCAAAGCCTCGGAGGGCACGTCATTCAGTGACTCGTCAGCGTGGGCTGATGCACGCATCTCCCTCTATTTTAACAGACGTGAGGACAGTTTTCATATCCGGAGGGGAAGGGTGCCTACCGTGGACCTTCAGCAGAACTTTCAACTAATTTGAAAATGATCCAGAGATACAGGAGAAGCGATTTCCAGCCTTGGGTCAAGCCATTAACTCTCCCCACGCTTAGGTACGTGAGCAAATGTAAAAGGAAGTGACTGGTCCCACGTGATCTTCACTAACACTCCAAAACCTTCGTATTTTAAGTGATTTTTCTCTCTTTAAGAGGTCCTTGTCCCCAATCTCCCCACACAAGCAGCTTGGCTTGCAGCTTTTTTTTGTCTCTCTTTCTTTCTGTTTTCTTTCTTTCTCTCTTTCTTCTTTTTTAAATCACCCCACTCCCTTCCTTTCTTAGCACTTGGGACACGGTGCTTTCCCAGGAGTCACGGCCGAAAGCCACATTGCCCTGTGTCTTTGGGGTGTGCTCCCTGCCTTATCATATATTCCAGACTTAGACCATAAGAAGCACCTTCGTGCATGAGATTTGAACTCTTGAGTCGGGTAATGGCTTTTTGGTTTAAACACACAAATTTCGTTCTGCTTTGAGCTGGATTTTCTGAACAATCCCTCCATCCCCTGCACATTCAGCCAGCACCCCCACAAAGGAGGCACAGTGCTGGCCATCAGATACAGGTCAGCACCCAGCTGCCTTGTCTGGTCTTACTGCTGCTACACCTACCTAGTCATGGTCTACACTTGGCAATACAAATAGCTGTCTACACTTGCTGGGAGCACTTCACATGTAAGAGTTCATATAAACCCTACAACATCCGAGTAAGTAGGCATTATTCCCATCCTCACAAGGAAACCGAGGCCCAGGGCGGTTTGGCCTGGCCAAATCACTTGGCCAAGTCCACACAGCTAACAACCAGGAGAATAGGGTTCAAAGCCACACCATCTGATCTCAGTGTTTGTGTTTTGCAACCCCTCTGCCACCCCAAACTGGCCACACCACGCTGAGCTACTGTCTGAAATGCTAGTCCCCTTTGGCAGCCACCTGGCATCTTCCTATTTATCTTCAAAACCTGGTTCAGCTGGGTCCTCCACTGGGCACCTTCCCAGCCTCCGGGAAGGAGACCCTCCCCTGCATGTCTTTGCAGGTGCATTCTGGCACGAGAGCCTCAGCCACATGGGTTGGTCCGGATCTGTGCTGTGTTTGGGCTCCCCACCAGGCTGGGGGTGCCCCCAGGCCACTCTTCACTCTCCATGTGACTGTCACAGAGGTGGCTGAGAGGCAGTGTCCTTGAAGGCAAATGCCCACGCCTATATCCCTGTGCCAAGATCTTGATGGTACCCGTCAGAAGCCCCTCTTCCCTGCTTCCCTCCCTGCTCCATCCTGCAATGCCCCTCCCGGCAAGGCTGACCATCACTCTGGTCACTGTCACTGCAGATTCTTGGGCTGCATCCTCAGTGGCTTGCCCTGAGCCAGCAACTTGCCCACCCACCTGCCACAAGGATTCCAAGACCTCCCCTCTCCCTTTTATCACCCCCGGCCCCCTGCTGTGCCTCCTCATGAACAGCGTGGCCAGAGCTCCCTCAGATCTCGAGGTGGGGTGGGCACAAAGCTGCAGCTTCACCACTGTCACCTCCTTCCCCTCTCCCATCCCCACCTCCTCCCCCCCCTGCTCAGAAGCCTGAGCCTGGGCCTCACCTCCCCACTGGCCTCACTCATCCCTTCTGCACATCAGACCTCCTCAATCAATGGACTGATGCCTTTCTCTTCACCTCTCTCTAACCTCTCGCCCCCCTTCACCCCTCGCTGTTCCAATCTGCTCAGGAATCTCCCCAGTAATGGAAGCTCTCCCTCCCTCTACACGGGGTGTGTGTGCACACACCTGTGCCCTCTGGCTGTGCACACATTGCTTCAGAGCCCGGGTGCTGGGAAGCAGATGAGCAGATGCCACCAGCACAGAGAGGGCAGTGCGGGGACGGAGGGGACAGCCAGGCTGGGGTCACGGGGGCTGCCTGCCTGTCTTGTCAACCAAACCAAGCCTTGAATGAGGAGCCCTTACAGTCTGATGGTGCCCCCTCCCCTTCACCATCTCTTTTCACTCCTGCACCGTATGGCGTCTGGCTGTGCCCCCCCCCACCAGGTGCTTTCCTCCAATCCCCAGTGGGGGGCTGTGCTGTCTTCAGACAGGACTGTCCCCTGCCCCTTCTTGATGTCGCCTCCCCGCTGCTCACCCGGGTCCTTCCTCACCGGTGGGACTCCCTACCAGCTGTGTGACCTTCAGGCATGTGCCTTAACCTTCTTGAGCTCCAGTGTTCTCATCAGAATGGACATCACGATCCGCCCCCTGCAGGGGGACACCTCCCACCGCCGCAAGTGTTGGAGCGTCTGCTGCTGCCTCTTCATGCACATTATCACCCTGGAGTCCTGGCAGCCTGGTTCCCTGTGTGCCAGGCAGCACATGACACTCACACGGGGCCCCAAACCTTGGAATACGTTTAGGTTTTCAGAGTTAACAACTAACGCGGCTACCAGGTCCAGTCTTCGGATTGGCCGTCATCACAAAATACAGCAAAAGAAAGCAAAGCTGTTCAGCTATGCCTCCTGGTTTGATGAACCTGACGTTCAAATAGAACACAGATGCTTGAGGGAGAGGCCCCGGGGGACACCGGCCCTGGTTTGAGCGACCACTCAGCAGGGGGTGGGCCCTACCGCTGAAATGTGTACCAGAAAACCGGTTTGCATATGCCACGCCCCTCTGCCGAGAATGCACCTGCTGCATTGTGAGGACACCCAGGAGAGGACATGCCCTGCTTCACGGGAACCGCGCTCTGCTGCCAGCTGGCCATCAAACATGCCTGGAACACCCAGGTGCCCGTCAGAGGGGTCAGAGGCTGGGGAGAGGGCAAGAGGCACCTTGTGCCCGCCACCCGCCCCTCACCTGCTGGGCCTGCTGCAGCAGCTCCATGCGCTCCCGCAGGACCTGGCTGTCGAACTCCCGGCTCTGCCTCAGGATCTGCCGGCGCACCTTCTCCACGGCGGCCTGCAGGTCCTCCCGCTGGCCCTCGCTCAGCGCCTCGCTGGCCCTCCGCCCTGGCTCTTGCTGCAGCGCGTTGTACAGCGTGGCCTCCAGCTCCTGGATTTTCTGAGTGGCCCAAATCACAGACAGTGGAAGATCACAAATGGGTGGACGGTAGCGGCCAGGACACTGCAGCTGCGGGGGGCAGAGCTGGCCATCTCAGGCAGGGAGGGGAGCGTGCAGGGGCCTAGCAGAGCAGCCAGCAGGCACGGGTGGGGGGGTGGGGAGCGGGAGGAGCGGGGGAGCCCCTTGCAGCCCCGTGCACACTCTTTTGAGAACATGTCTAACTCTATTCAATCAAGATGCCCTACTCTGTGCAGGACAGGACAAGGGCTATAAGAAGAAATCATCAGAACTGCCCCTTGAAACGTGCGATTCAAAGAGAGGTTTGGCTCTGCCAGTTTTCAGTCCCCATTTCTTCCACCCACCCCCACCTTGGGAACAGATCTCCCCTTTTATCGTGGGCACCAGTGGGAAAATATGTCTCAAATCGCACACACACATGGTTTTCAGCCAGCTGGTTGGGAATGCCACTGTAATCTAGAGCGAGTGGTGACAATGTTCTAACCGTGCCCTCCCTTTGTTAGCAAAGCAGATGAGAGATTAGTGGCCAACCGAAGGCTCCTTGTGAAAGGCGAGAGTTTTAATCGTTAGAGGAAGTTATTTCTTTTCTACTTCACCCCCAAGACACTTAAATATAGTTACCTCATGGGAATATCTAGGGACAAAAGAGAAAATTATCTCCTTTTCTGCTTCCCTAAGTCCCCACCCACATCTTCCTCAAACACAAACCCCGTCCTGGGCCAGGCTAACTGTCCCTCTGATCGTTGTCACTGCAAATTCTTGGTCTCCACCCTCCGCAGCCAGTCCTACACCAGCAACCTCTGCACTACAGGGCTTCCGGCTGAAAGATCTAGGAACTAGGGAATGGCTCCCTGTCTTCCTAAGACCATTTGACCAATGTTCAGTTTGGATGGAAACTGCCAAGAAGAGGTGAGAGGTGGCTTGAAGCAGGAGTGGGGGGTGAGGGGGATGCTATTCTGGCAAGCCTCTGCAGCAGTCTGGCACCACCCCCACCCTGTCCAGACCCATCAGGCCAGAGCCAGTCTTGACCTACAGGCATCATCACCGCCCCTCTCCTGACCCCAAAGGACCCCCCTTGGGAAATGAGAGGGTGGAATTCTGTCCCCTGGCACAGCCCAGGGGTCCCCATATGGGCTCCGCACAGAGCCAGAGCTTGCCAGTACCCACTGGCTCACCCGTTCCCCATTCAGCGGCTGAGCTTCCAGGACACCTGAGGCCAACAGCTTCCAGCAAGAACCCTGCCACCCAATTCCAGAAGACCCACTGTGGACCTGCCCCATCTCACTCAGTGCGATGATGAAGGAACGCCAGCTTGCATGCGGCACCTGCCATCCTCATTCCTGCCTAGGCACAGGGCACCACCACCGTGTTATTCCCTGACCGTTCAAGCCGATCCAGCACGGCATCAGAACGCAATCACACCTCAGGCCTCCAAGCCCCCCTGAGGCTTTGGAAGGAACGCAGTTTCTACATGGTGGCACGATCTGCTCTCCCAGGGGCCTCTTCTGCAGAACCAGGACTCGGAGGGGGGCCCCCCCCAGGGCCTTCCTGCAGACTGTACTCCAACAGCAAAGGGTGGACACCAAGCTTTTCCAAAATGTGTTGAAAATCACCAATCCTGTCAGATGTGCCTTGAAAAGACAGCCCATGACCCAGTGAGCTTGGCCAAGTACTTGCTTACATCCCTCTCAGAGCCCCAGCCCATCCTTCAACCTTCATCAGATTAAGGGCCCAAGAAACCCTTCAGAGTTTTCCAAACTTGGCCCATTGCCTTCGATGCCTATGGATCTCCTTAAATCACGTTCCTCATAACTTTCTGGGAAATGCTAGGGAGACAGATGAGGCCTGGTGTGAGAAAGGTGTTCACAAAAAATAGTCAAGACAAAACCAGCGAGGGAACAGTTGAGTGTGAGCAATCCTCCCAGAGAAGGAGGAGACATTTCTATCTTTAAATTGCCCTCTGCACCGTTAGAACATCTTGTGCCCAAAAGGAAGCGCTAGGAGGGTAAATGCGTGGTCCCGGTGAGGCTCGGTTCCCGGGACCTGTGACTTCTCTGGCCCAGGGCTCAGAACCCAGATGCCGATGGTCTTGGGGAGGTGGGCAAGCCCCCGTGTCCAGGCTACTACTGGCTCTCCATCTTCCCAGACATGCTCATGGAAAACGAGGGTTTGCGATCTTTTTTTCAGTTGTTGACTCTGCATGATTTAGGTACAAACCATTCCATAAAATGATTTTTAACTACAGATGACCAGGACAAAGACTTGCTAGAGACTTTGTGGACTGTGCTGCTTCTTCCTGCAAGAAGGGACGCTGAACTCTCCATTCTCTGTGCTGTGGGGACACCTGGTGGGGCCTGTATTATCTCCCTGTCTCACTTGGTGGCCAGAGAGTCCTCAAAGTCGTATGACACGTGAACTAGGATTGGATCTCAGTTTTAGCTCATCACCAGGAAGCCCGGGACAAATTTCTGACCCAAACGCAGTATGACATAGGACCTCACAACAAGTCAGTTTTATTCTGATGACCGCCGGCCCCTGCTTTCAATGTTTTGCTTCCCTGTTCCTTGGCAACTTACCCTCGTTCTTGTTCACAGGAAAACTTGCTTTGGAGTTTTATGCACAAACAAGCATTTAAGTATAACAAACACCTAAGAAAGACAGCTTCTTCTCACTTGTCTCAAACAATTACTAGAGTTGAATAAGCATGCCTAAAGAGACCATACAGCTAAGTGATTTTTTGGAAAATCATGATTGATTTGGACAAAAGTGACAATTTCCCTTGAAATGAAGTACAGTCATTCCGGGCAGAACAGAGACAGGGCATTTTGATGGCACCCACATGGCACCGGTGGGGCCCCTAAACATGGCATGAGCCCCAAAGGGAAACATAGCCTCTGAGGTCGAGTCTAACAAGCCAAAGTGACCAACCCACTCCTGGTCCTACCAGGTAAGCCTGGTCGAGGGCTTCCTTCCTGTAGTCCAGCTCCTCCTCCAGGTAGCCCTTCTGCCTGCTGAACAGGTCCTGAAAAAGAGGAGGCCCCCCCAAGATCAAGATCAGCATGAGAAGCTGTCCCAGCGAGGCTCTTCAGAGCCCACCTACTCACCTCTGCTAGAGAGTGACAGTCCCACCAAGCTGAGGACCCACCAGGTGCTCAAGTGGAGTGATGGTCTGCCCTCCCCGACCCTTGCATGAGTCTTCCTGCAGGAGCCTTGCAGACCCAGGGAGACATGATCAAGCCTGTCCCACCTCCTCTTGGCTTCCCTTCCTCATGGGTGCCTGACTGCACCAAAGCGACACCCCTCCAACCCAGTGCCCAAGCAGGAATCCTTTTCAGTTCCTCTTGTCTCATCCTGATGGGCCCTGAAGACCCATCTCAAGAGTTCTCAGATGTGGCTCTTCCTCCTCACATGGACGGCATCCCCCACCTCTTGACTAGTCTCACTGCTGTGTGCCTCCTTCCCACACCCAGTCACTCCTCCAGTCCCTGCAAACATGGTCCATCCAGAATGCAAATCTCTATTACTGATTGGAAGGATCCCAAGGCAGGAGCTCATCTACTGCAAGCCCTTGGCTTCACAGATGAGGAAACAGGACCGGAGAAGATCAGTGCCTTGCCCTAGATGCCACAGTGTCCTGGTGGCAGAGGAGGGACTAGATTCCAAGCCAGGGCTCTCTCACACCCTCATGCTTCCAGGCTGTAAGCGATTCCTTCTCCCTTCTGTTTTCACCTCCCACTTCTATCTGCAAAACTTGAATTGGTCTTTGAAGACTCAAGAACCATTTCTTCTGGGAAACCCTCTCTGACATCCTCAGGCTGGGTAAAAGAGACCCCCTCTATGCCATAGCCCTCTGGTGAATAACCACCGCCGCCGCCATTTATCAGGTACCTGGACGTACCAAGCACTGTGCAAAACTGACTGTGCATCTCACATCTCTCATCCATTTGCTTACTCCCTTACTCACTTACTCATTCGCTCACTCATCCTTACAGCCCAGCAGGTGGAACTCGGAATCCCCCACCTAGCAATGAGGAAATGAAGGGCCAATGTATCTTCCCAAACTCTCATGACCATTAAGGAGGCCAGCAAAGCTGGGAGGACCATCTGGGTGTCTCTAGAGCCACTGGGCCAAGTGCTCAGCATTGCCCACATGTTACTCTAACGTCCTCAGGCTGCATGGGGCTGTTGGCTCATGAGCACACATTCCCACAGCCTTGTGGGCAGCTATAGCTCCTCAAGGCAGGGACCCTGCATATTCATCACCAGACCAGTAACCCTGGCATGGCACTGGGATAACAGAGGTTCCAAGAATATATATTAAGTGAATGAGTGAGTGAGTGTAAGAGTAAGTGAATGGATGACAATTACCTGGAACAGCCATTACGGAAAAAGCAAAATTTCAAAATGCAAGCAAATAAATGCATACAAAAGTACACGCAAGGAAGCACCTGGGTGGCTCAGTTGGCTGAGCATCCAACTCTTGATTTTGGCTCAGGTCATGATCTCAGAGTCGGGAGATCTGTGCTGGGCGTGGAGTCTGCTTGAGATTCTCTCTCTCTCCCTCTCCCTCTGCCCCTCCCCCTGCTCATTCTCTCTCTCTCTGTCTCTCCCAAATAAATAAAAAAATAAAATCTTAAAAAAAATAATACATGCAAGACCTCCCTGGGAAGGAAAGTGCACCCTTTCGACCCTCCTGCCTCCCAGAGGGCTTTTACCTTTTCCCTCTCCAGGTCCAGCATCTTCTGAGTCAGGGCCGCCTCAGTTCCCTCTATTTGCTTCAGCCACTGGAAAACAGCAGGGACAGAGGGCCAGGGCATGAGAACCCATGCCGGCCGGGGGCCTCCCACCAAAGCTGAGTGCACAGGGGCCTCCTCCTCAACGAGGCTCCTGGCCTCCCCAGCCCATCTCAGCATGGCCTTCAGGGCCATGAAACAGGGCCATTGTCTGTACAGGTGTTCAGCTTTGACAGATGTTTGCTCAGGGATCAATCAGGTCTTGGATATACATGCATGTGTGCGTGTGTGCGTGCATGTACCTGTGCAAGAGTGTCAGTATGTGTGTCCCATTGCATCTGCGTGTCCAGGAGGGAGTTGGTGTGCATGCTGTGGGAGCCTGACTCAGCACACAGTGGGCCCCTGGGTGCATCTGGGGGCTCTGTGGCTGGGTGGCTGAGTGTCACTGAGGTCTACCGCTGAGTGCTGTGATGGTGGCTTCATGCTGGGGACCTCATCCAGCCCTTCACTCCCACCCCATGGCATAAGCAGCATCACCCGCTTTATAGGTGAAGACATGGATGCCTAGTTAAATCACTTGTCCAAGGTCACACAGGTGGGCAATGGGGATTTCTAACCCAGCCTGCAAAACTGCAACCCCTGCAGTGGCACCCCCGATCGGCCAGGTGCACCGTGGAGTGAGGGGTGTGCTGAGTCCCAGGGCACGAGGGTGCTGAAGTAGGCCAGCGAGCACCCGCCAAGGGCAGGTGACAGGGACAGTCTGCCTCTTCCTGCGTCTGGGCTGGTGGTGAGCAGGAGGCGGGCAGCTGTTTCTCAGGATGGAGGTATGTAGGTGTGTCTTTATGAGGAGCCCACCCAAGAGATGGGCTGGTGGGTGGACCTGTGGGGGGGTTGGAGGGGGTGTCCGAGGGCAGGGGTGTGTCCATGCTTGACAGTGTGTGTGAATGTGTGCATTCAGCACAGTACACAGACTCCTTGCCTCCAGCCTGGGGACCGCGCCCCCCTTTCCTAGCCTCCCAGCCCCGCTTAGCAGCCCCATGATCCTCCTGGCTTTTCTTCTCCTCCCCTGCCTGAGGCTCCCCCTCCCCTTGCAGCCCTGCCCTCGCTTCCCCCCTCACTCCTCCCCCGCCCCATGGGTTCTGCGTGCCTCTGTGCTCCCTTAGCTCTCTGCAGTATCTCCCTGCAGCTCAGACAGCCCCCACGTCTCCCTTGATGCCTCCCGAGCCTCCCTGGTCCCTCTGATGGGGAAGAGGCCACTATCACCCAAACCAGGACGCAGGGAGCAGCCTTGATTTCTCCATCCCCTCCCCTTTCCCTTCCCCCTTCCACATGTTGGTCCCACCTGCTCCTGTTTCAAACACCCACCTGCTGCACACCACGGCCGCCACCCCTCCAGGCTGCTGTCTGGACCAAAGCCCTCTCTGCTTTCAAGCGCAGGTCCTCTCAAAAACCCTCAAACCCAATTGTGCTGAAAGCCCTCAGGGACACCCCATCACTCCTGACACTGCTGGCCCCCGAGCCAAGCCAGCTTCGCCTCAGGGCCTCTGCACATGCTACTGTCCCTACCTGGAATGCCACTACCTCTCCCACCCCGGCCTCCACCCCAGGCCTTCTCTGAGCTAACAGCTATTCAGCCTTCAGGTCTGAGTTGGCTGTCGCCTCCTCCAGGAAGCCCGCCCTGCTTCCTGAGTGTCCGTGGGGTCAGGTGCCCTCCAGCATCCCTCCAGCATCCTACCAATGGCTCTCACAGCACTCACCTGACCAATTGCTGTTGTCTGTTTCCCTCCCACAGAAGCCCGAAGGCAGGGACCATATCTGACATGTTGTTACACCTCCTTACCCAGCACAGGCCTGGGATGAAGCATGTGCCCAGCAAACGTTTACTGAACGAGGGCAGAACATAAGAGTGTGGAGGTCTGGTGGGAGGGACGGGGTGGATGCTGGTTCCATGGAGGGAACGAGACTAGATAAAGCCGTGATCACACAGCTTCCCCCAACATCAGAGTGAGCTTGGCTCCAAGAGTGGACCCTCTGAGCCAGCAGCAGAAGCATGTGCCCAAAATAGAGCATTTCGTTAGATGTTGTTGAGGATGCACAATGCCTTACTAATAGATAAGCATATTTTTGGCGGGAAATGAAAAGTGTTTCATTTTTAATATCCTAAGACAAGCAGTCCTAAAATGATTAAAACTTAAGTGGAAAAAAATCAAAACTCAGTTTTGAATCATTACAACAAGGTGCTCTTAGAATAGGTTTAGAATATGGTGTCCAGTTTCTTCCTACTGTTAAAAAAAAAAAGATTGACATGCATCTTATGCATAGAAAGAAAAAAATTGACAAGTGCTTCTTGGCAATTGAAAGAGTAAAATGAGGGCAGAAAACACTGGCCATGAGCATCCTGTGCTTGTGAGGTCATGAATTTTGTATCGAGGAGAGTCTACCAGGTAGACCCCGGGCCACACCCGGAGAGTAAGCACCCAAATGCAAATGGTTTGCACCATCCTCCAGGAGGGAGAGGTGTGGGGACACCTGTCCCCCCAAGCCCTCTGGGGAGGAGTGAGACAGCCTACAGGGGTACAGGGAGGACATTCTGTAGGAAGCCAGGTCTTTGCCCACAGGTGCAGGGCCCCAGAGCTGGGGGCTCTCTCCTCTAAGACCCAACTCTCCCTTGGAGACAGTCCTGAGACCTTAATCCCAGGCCAACTATTGGAAAGCTTGACTGTGGCCACAGGCCTACGCTGAATTCACTCACCCATTGCAACCAGCGAGAACACAATTTTTTCTAAAAAAATCTTCTATCTGTCTGATTGGTTTTGACTGTTTCTCAACTAGTTTTGAACTTGAAGGAGCTTCATAAAGAAGAAGTGTGACTCGGGCTCCTGGCTGGCTCAGTTGGTTAGGCATCGGACTCTTGATTTCAGCTCAGGTCATGATCTCAGGGTCATGGGATTGGGCCCCATGTTGGGATCTGCACTAGGGGTGGAACCTTGAGATTCTTGGGATCCTCTCTCTCCCTATCCCTCTGCCCCTCCCATCACTTCTCTCTCTACATCTCTAAAAATAAATAAATAAAACTAAAAAAAAAAAAGGCAGTGTGATTCATGACCACCTGTAAACCCTCAGATGTCCTAGGTTCAAGTTCCTTTGCTGGGCATGTGCTGTGGGCAGAGGACATAGGGTAAGGACAGATGTGGCTCTGACCTTGGACTCTGCTAACCATCAAGAGGGAATGGGGCTTCCCCAGGCAAGGATAGGAGCAAGATAAGCCCCCAGAGTAAGATGCCCTGGCAAAGTCATCCAGGAGCACCGTGTGACATTCCTAATTAGAGTTGCACCTCACGTACATGCTACAAAAACAGCACTGTGCCTCCAAATAATACCTCAGTTTAGTCAGATACTGACACCGAGTGACAATTTTTAAAACAACATGCATTTGGGGAATGCCTGGGTGGCTCAGTGATTGGGCACCTGCCTTCGGCACAGGTTGTAATCCTGGAGTCCTGGATTGAGTCCTGCATCAGGGTCCCCAGAGGGAGCCTGCTTCTCCCTCTGCCTGTGTCTCTGCCTCTCTTTCTGTGTCTCTCATGAATAAATAAATAAAATCTTAAAAAAAAAATCATGCATTTGGTGTGTGCGTGGGGGGTGGGGCTCCAATCCCACTGTCAGCTCAAGAGCTCCAACTCATGCGTGCTTGCTCAAGACTGTCCCCATTCCAGCGTTGATGTCCCCACATCCCAGGCACCCTAGTCCCAGGCAAACTGGGCAGTCTGTTTTGGCCGGGGCGGGGGTCCTGTCAGGGCTCTCAGCTGGCCCTGCAGCTGGTCCCACCTTTCCTCTTGGGGCCACTCTCAGCACCGACATTCCCTGTAGGGGGACATCTAGCACTCCCAAACCTACAAGATCTTTAGACACAAACCTGTGGCAGGGCTGGCATCTCCTAGACCCAATTTGAGAAAATGGGAAAATTCTGGTGTAAGCCAGTGCTCAAGGATTGTCCCAACTGGGGAGTGGGCCCCTCTCATCTGCACCCAGTTGGCTGGTGAAGCTGGGGGTGGGGTGACGGGTCAAAGAAGACAGTTGCTGTGGGCCACACAGGGGCTTGAAGGGGGTGCATCGCTAATCTCACACAGTTGCTGAGAGGAAAAGGGGCAGATCTGAGGTGGGGGACCTGAGGCTGCAGGTCTGGACACCCACTATTTGCCAGGCTGTGGAGCAGAATGTATCAGGGAGGGTCTGGGTGGGAGAAGGAAGTGGGGGCTACTCTCAGCAAGGCTGTGAACTCCCTACAGTGTATGGCCTTCCAAGAGACTCTGGGGGTTGAAGAGAGGGAGGCCCCCAGGCCTGCTGCCCAACCCCACCCCAAACCAGCCACTCAAGTCACAGATGATTCCTGCTCTTGATTCACCATCTACCATTGTTGGCTAAACCCCCTTTGCCCTGGATGCTTAGTAGCAATATTTGGTTCTGCTTAAAAATACCATGTCCTGGAGTCCCAACTCTAGCCCTGCAAGGTCTGTAGACTCAGTTTTGTGGCTCTGAGTGATCCAGAGACCAATCTGTGAAGGCCCCTGCAGTCGGCAAGTGGTGGGCCAGGAGTCCACCCAGGAGGGGCCTCCCAGGGGATGAAGAAGGAATTGCTGGGCCTGACATCACCATATCCTCCAGGGAGTGCTCAGTGCTAAACTGAGTCATAAGTGTTTACTAGGGACTCGATGTAACACTCCCCAGAGCACTGCTAGCGGAGGCTAGGCCGTCACGTTTGGATACGTTGGTGAGAGGGAGGTTTACTGAATGTGAACCATGTGCCTAATGCTGTACGGTCACCTGCCGCTAATGGGCCAGCAGCCAGCCAGATGTGAGTCAGCATCACCCCCTGTCCACCTGGGGACGTAGGCTCAGCCAGGTGAAGTGACTTGGGAAGTAACTTACCTCCTGTGTGACCTCGGGCAAGGCTTTGCCTAAGTCTGTTCCCAAAACCTAGTATCCTTCGCATGACTAGGGAGGAAGGACAGTAGTCCAGGGAAGAAAACTATTTCTATTTTCAGTGACCTTCCAAAAATTCTGGAAAGAATCTTGATTATGATCACTAAAGACTTCATTGGGACTAAACTAGTATTTTAAAGTTTAACTCCTGTGCTTTGAAAGGAAAAGCTCTCCAGATGGGACTGCACAAAATTTATGTGTACCTAAAATATCCTAAACAAAAGGAAAAGGTAAACAAACCAGGAATGTATTTTTAACAAGCACAACAAAAAGCTATTAAGCTTTTTATATGTAAAGCACACAGAGAAGTCAGGAAGAAACACCGTACTCATGACAAACATGTATTGAATAAATGTATGAATATACGAATGAATTAATGAATTAATGAACGGACGAAGAACAAACAAACCGAATGGAAATCGTCAAAAGAAATGTAATTACAATTCACAAAGAAGGAAGAAAACAGATAATACACAATAAAACCCCAATATCACTAGCACTCAAATCAATGCAAAAGGAAACATGACCATCATGTAATTTTAGCCTATGGAACTGGCAGGGGTCTTTAGTGGCGACACACTGGGGTGAACGTGGAACCAGCAATGTGGTCACACTCAGGTGGTATTTGTACCAGAGGAACTGGTACCACTTTTCTCGAATTTTGACAACATTCAATCTCTGAGAAGCCTCCCTACCAGTTGGCCCAGTGATTCCACACCTAGAATTTATCCTGAAGAACTGTTTTCAAAGACGAGCAGGAATCTACGGTAAAGACATTCACCGCTGCGTAAGGATAAATGGGGGGGGGGGGGATGGAAAGGACCTAAATATCTAATAGCTGAGGACTAATTAGCTTACGGTTTAACCGCAGGGTAGAAGGATGGAGGGGGGGGGAGCCTAGGAGGCAGGGTGAAAAATTGGAAGCCAGGTACCATTTCAACTAAGTCTAAAAAATAGAAAACCTGGTAGGAAATGCACCCCAGCGAGGCAGATGCTTTCCTGGGCGGGGCTTTCCTTTGCTCGGGAGCTAAGCTCTCCAGGTAAGCAGGTGCGGCTCCGGGCGGGAAAGGAAGAGCATGCGCGTGCACATGCAGACGCGGACGAGGGGGGCAGGCCCCGGAGCCAAGCGAGACACCCGCGTGCAGGTTCCTGCGGGGCGCCGGGAAGCTCGCACACGGTGCACGGACAGCAGTGCCGCGGGGCTCTCTACCTTTTCACACAGGGCAAGCACAGTTCCAGCCTGGATTATTGCAACCTGTTCTTCGTTTCTCAAATTCTACAACACAAAAATGGGGGAAGGGCGTTTTACACTGGACCCCACATCCACGCGCAGGCAGCGCTGACCGGCTCTGATGCCCGGCCCGAGAGGCGACCCCGGGCCCGGCCTCCACTCTCTGAAGGCGCCGGCCTTGAAACGCAGCCGTGTCCTACCTGGGGCCAGGCCTTTTGGAGAGAAGGGCCTGTCTGAGCCAGTCTTTAAATGAGGGCAAAAAGACCACGATCTGATGTCGGGAATCTTGAGGGATCCCGGTCTCCCTCTGGGTGCTTGTTTGTGTGCCCTTGCAGGAGCAAGGGAGGAGCTAAATCCAGAAGCTAAGTCTGGAAGACCCCCCCCATCCCGCCCCGAGACACCGCGACCCCCCTGTGCCAGCGTGACCCACCCCTGCCCCTGACAGCGCCACCCGCCCGTGACAGCACCATCCACCAGTGACAGCGTGATCCACCCGTGACAGCGCGAGCCACTCGTGACTGTGTGATCCACACATGGCAGCGCGACCCCCCCCACCACCCCGTGACAGCGTGGCCCGCCCAGCCCGCAGGGGCACGGCCACACAGAAGCCTTACACTGCTTATGTCAGATCTCTTCAGTTAGGAAGAAACCAAACCAAAAGGGAAGAAAAGGCACACACAGCACACCCAGGTGGAGACAAGAGCGCGAGCAGAAGCCGACCGGCATAGTTACCCCGTTATCGCCAAGGATATCTAGCTTCTTCATAAGTTCAGAAACATTCACATCCTGGAAAAGATTGCCAACGTTCACTTTGCGGGAGCTGCCAAGCCCGTGCAGACCGGTCTCTAAGCGCCGCGGCCTCGTCCGTCCCTCTCGCCCCGCGCCGCGGGGGCCAAGCGCTCCTGGCAGCTCCTTCGGGGGTCGAGGGAGAGAAGGCAGGGACTGCCACTCATCCGCTGAGCTTTCCAGAAAGGCCCGAGGACTTGCGGGGTCAGGAGGACCCCAGCCCACAGCTGCGTCTCCCGCCCCCTCACTGCGCCAGGCTGCTGTGCTCAGCGCGGTTCTGATGTCACCCCCACGTCACGCCAGGTCACGTCTCGGGGTGGGTGCTGCCATTCAGACCTCACACGCGTGAGACCGCGGCTCCGAGAGCTCGCAGCCCGGAGCTGGGAAGTGGCCGAGCTGGGGTGCGCCCTCAGAGCTGCGTCCCACGGCTCTGCCCTTTTAGCACGGGTACAAATGGAGTGACATTTGGTGACACTCTGAAAAATGAACTCTGGCTTTCAAAATACGGTGGGGGTGGGTGGGTTGGGCTGTCTCCTGACCATCGGTTCTATGTCTGGCACAAAGGCACAATCCCCCTTTACTAAAGGCCGAGCCTGGCATTGGAGTGGGCCCCTGGCGGTGGGTTTAGTGGAGGCACCCCCCAAGCACGCTACCTTCACTCCTTCCTGGTGACAGAACAGTTGGAGAGCGCTGCTGTTGTTCTCGGGGAAGGTGGTGATTTGGAGGTTAAATGCTGGCGACCTCCGCTCTCTCTCCTGGAGAAAAGATTTGGTTTAAAAACAGAACTTTATTGGATTATTTACCACTTGCCATTTTTCCCACGTTACGCAGCAAAAACCAAGGCATTCCAGTTGGCAAAGGTGTTACTAAAAGGCGCACAATTCAGACTCCCATCTCCTGGTCTGCGAAGGCCCACGCCGTGGTCCCGGCCTCTGCCACACACTGGATCTCCTGTAGAAATGTGTCTACTTCTTACCTACTCAGCTAGGAAGAAATGGTTAACAAGGTGTCTGGTGTTCACCTGCTGCAAGATGGAAGCCCACGGAACCACAGATCATCATTCAGTTCTCCATTAGAACAAGCGCGTGAAATCTCAACAGACAACACAGGTACCAGCTACCGTGTGTCCCCTGTGGCACATCACTCTCTCATTGAATCCTTACACAAACCCACGAGACAGGCATTATCGCTTTCATTTGGTAGACAGGGAGGCTCGAGGGGGGCCCGTCCTGGTCCCTCACTACTGGGCGGCAGGACAAGGACACAAACCCTGGATCCACTTTTTTTTTTTTTTCAATAGAATCTGCTGACTTTGTTCACAATTTTTTTTTTGAAACATACTAATACATCAGTGATCATTCTATCCCTTCCTGAGGCTGATAGTCAGATTTCCACTCCTGAGGAAGGAAAAAGCAAGAATTTTCCCAGAAGAGGTGCTTATTAATCATACATAAAGCGACACGTTTAAAAAAAAAAAAAGGACAGGAGAAGCCCAGTGAATTATAGGGATATATTACATAGACCTGCCTTTAAAACTTGAGCGACAGACAGGCTAGCTTTATGGCAAGGCCAGCAGAGAAGAGCTTTCCACATTATACCTTCAGATCAAATTGCTTTTATTTTCTCAAAATGACAGTAAGACAAGTAAGCATGCTTTGGACCATTCCTACAAAACCTAGTGACAGCTTCCATGGGTCTCTTTAGTCACTCCACTAAGAAATGTAACCAAATGAGCACTAGCTTGGATGGTGGGACCTAGCTCTTGATGAGGCTAACGGAGAGAGGAAGGGGAGCCAGTCACTCAGTTAACTCCCCCAAAGCCCCACCTGGCTAACCTGGTTTGAAGCTACTCAGGGGGAATAGTTTATTCCTCTTATTAGCCAAAAAGACCAAAATTCACCGTGGCTTCCTTCCGTGGATGCCTTTCTACCTACAATCCTTAGATGGAGTCTTCATAGAAAAGGTGACAATGGAAAGCTCATATTTGATACGAACAAAAGTCAGAAAATTGGTTTCTCACGGCTCTGAAAGATGGTGGAGACAAAGAAAACTCTAGCATACTGAGCAATACTCATGGAAATCTCATGAGAAAGACACGTGACAAAGTCCTGTGAAAGGCTTCCTCGCTGGCCCAGGTGGGCACAGTGACCTCGCTTGGCTTCCGACTCCTGCTGCGTGAACGGAAGAGCCCGTTTGCACCTAAGCAAGAGTTGAGTAGCAGGGTAATACTTGGTTTGGAGACATTCAGGCCATAGGCCATGCCAACATGACAAACGACAGGATGGTAAATTCTAGTGCAAACAAGTGTAACGGAAGCCAGGAGGAGGAAACAGACCCAGAGGGACACTGGTGTTGCAAGGGTGCTCGCTTTTTCCTGCGGGATCCGTGCATGCAAAGGCTTTAGCAGAGGGACAGCGGGGCCGTGACAGGTGCTCAGAGAAACGGGTCACAAACGTAGCTGATGTTTCAAATGTGGATGGTTTTTAAATGACAACAAACAAACAAAAAGAGTATGAAGTAACGTGGTAGCAACGCAAGGCAGTAACACACCCGAGGCAAGGTCTCAGTGGGAAGCAGGAAAACCATCACTATTCATAACGCTGGATCCAGCTCTGTACTGGGGATGTCACTAAAGGTGTGGAACGTGATTGCTACCCGCGAACACCGTTCAGTCTCCCTCTGGGCTAAAGAGCGGTTTTGAGTTGCAGGTCGAGCTACAAATAGCAAGTTTTCAGCGCAACCCTGCCGTGACAGCCAGGCCTGCATTCGCTGGACAGGGAGCTGGAGCGGCCGTACGGGTTTTCTCAGACACCTATGCAAATAGCTCCCGTCCCCCTGCTTCCTTACTTACCTGTGTTTACCTGGACAAACAGAAAATGGGCCCACCTAGCAGTAAACACACTACAGAGTCGGCTGTGGGCCAGGTGGGACCCTGCTCTTTCAAAAGGAGAGATTCCTTGCATGCAAGGTCACTTAAAAAGGTGTGTTATTAATTGCAACAGTGCTTCTGTCCGGGTTTGCAGAATGCATACCAGGTGACTATGCATGCAGGAAAGAAGTAGTTATGGAAATGAAACACAAATAAAAAAGGCAAAATATTGCAAAAACAAATTATTTTATTAAGTGCAAAACAAGCCGTAGGCAATAAATAGATTAGCTCTGGTACATGTCCAAAGACTTCGGTGAGCATTCTCTCCAGAACATATTAAGGCAGTGAAATTATTCTGAACATACAGATTTAAAAAAAAAAAAAAAAGAGGGCAGAGGGAGGGGGAAAGGAAAGAAAAAAAAGAAAAAAACAACTCTACCACGTCCCTTTACACATGCTGGAGGACATCTGGGAGCTTTACATGAATTTCAGTTTGGGTTCAAAGAGAAGGTCTGCTCCGTTTGAGAGCGCACAACAGATAGAGTCTCTTACTTCGAGCTCCAGCACTCGGAACTCTAGCAGCTCGTTCTGGTCCTTCGCATCTTGCATTTCATTCTTCAGCTGGCTCTCTTCCATTTCCAGTCTGTAAATCTAGAGCAGATGCACCTGGGGGTTAGCAGGCGGGAGGACCACCGTCTCCATGGGCACCGTGGGAGACGCGGCCTACTCAGTGCAGACCAGGGTCCGGGCCGGGGCCAGGGCAGGGGCGGGGGTGGGGGGGTGGTGGTACCCATTCTGTCCCTGCAGCCCCAGAGCCTGGCCCGGAAGAGGGGCGCCTCAGAGACTTGCTGAATAAATGTCTGATGGGGAAACTGAGGCACAGAGCCATGGAGTCCCTTCCTAAGGTCAAGTGTGAAGGAGGCAGGGGTGCATCATGAGTGCTTCTGATCCCAAAGCCTGTGTGGGTTCTTTTTGCGTTGCATGCTCTCCAGCCCCCCAGGGTGAGCCCTCCCAGACAGAGTGGGACAAACCATGGCAGGAAGGCACACGCTGCTGTCATGCTGGCCGGAAGGCTCAGGAGAAGGCTGAGTGGAAGCAGCTCTCCTGAAGGTACAAGTCCATCTGGGAAGGTGGCTGCCCAATCTGGCACCCGCCAGGAGACCCTGGAAAAGCACCCTAATGGCTCTGTGCCTCAGTTTCTGTCCAAGGAGCATAAAGCTGCCACCACTCCCCTGGCTGCAGCCGGGTCCAAGAGAAGGTATGCCACCTTATCGAGGGCTTCCAGGCGGCACAGCTGCCTTTGCCTCCCCCTCCTCCTGCCTGGAGAACCACAGAGGGTTCTCCACTGATGGGGGATGCACCCCAGGGGACATTTAGAAACAGCCTGTTTTCCCCAGGGCTCTTGGAATTTAGTGAGCCAGACCAAGGGTATGAAGTGCCTCCCAAGGCACAAGCCCAGCCTGTGGGGCAGTGTCAGGTCCTGTCTCAGTGCTCCAAATGCTATAGGGAGACACAGGGCAGTGAGTGGCCACACAGCTGGCCAGTGATAGGGCTGGGGCTGGACTAAGACCCCCTCCCAAGAGTGCAAGGCCTGGCTCATCCAGGGCAGGCATTCTAGGATGCTCAAAGACTAAAGCCCAACCTAGGTCTGTCTGGTTCCACTAGTATGGAAGGTTCCAGAAAAAGCAAACCTATATGGACAAAAAGCACAACAGCAGTTGCCAGGGGGTGAGGGGTGGGAGACAGGGAGGGACAGAAGGGACCTTTACGGGAGCCTGAAAATGTTCCAAAAAATTGTGCTGTCGTAATGGCTGCTCAACTCAGTAAATTTAGTAAAACAAAACAAGTCTGAATTGTACACAAATAAGAAAAAAATAAAGCTATGGTCTGGTTCCAAAGCATTAAATCTCTTCCCCATGCTCTCTCTCAAGAAGAGTCTGGAAAGTTCCATGACCACAGAAGGAAGACAGGCTCAGCTTTGCCATCGCCATGGCCTCTGGTCCACAAATGAGACTCCGACAGCCGGAGGGCCTGCCCAGCGTTTTTGGTCTACACCAGCTCTGAGGCTTCCCCCCAGAGGACAGCACTGGGACCAATGGCTGGGAAGCCTGAGGAATCGGGCTCTGACTCAAGGTGAGGGACAGGTCTCTCCTCTGAGAGTTGGTCAGGACCTGGAGGGCTGCCCCAGAGGCACTGCGGCAGACCCTGCACAGCTCTGTGGACCTCTGAGGTCCCCGACGGTCTGGGCTCGGTGATGCTCTGAGGGGCGGTGACAGGATCTCTGCCCACATACCTTTTCCAGCAAGTCCTGGTTTGTTCTGATGAGCAGCTGCTTCTCTTCCACCCACTTGGAATCCTAAGAGAAAGCACTAAGTATGTTCACAGTCCTTGAAGCAAACAGACAGCCAAAGAGCACAGGCAGTGTCAGCGACCAAAAAGCAATGCAGAGCTCTCAGTGCAAAGGTCAGAGGAAGGGATGTGGCTAGAAAGACTCTATCGTCCCTCTAAACCTTTACACCCCAAAACGAGAGCTGGCAGGTTTGTGGGGCATCCCTTCCCCATGGCTCATGCTCCCCAAGAGCGCACAGAGTTCATGCCATGAGCATCCTTGACAGGAGCCACCACAGAGGGGCCGAATCGGCCCTGCAGACTCACACTGGCTTGCTCACCACGGCCCCTGGACTGGCACCCAGGGCACACCCTGAGGGTCTGCCCCACAACCACGGACTTGGCATCATCACAGGGACACGCTTTGGTGCATTCTGGTCCCTCTACCCATGATGCCCTAAGCACATTTCTTTGCCTGGTCAGGCCCTATCCTGGGAAGTCCTGTGAGCACAGGGCACTAGGTCTGTTTCCACTGTGGCATCCCCAGCACCTAGCACAGGGCCTGGCACACAGCTGGCACTCAATAAATACTGGAGGATGGATAAATGGATCATGAATAGTCAAAGAACTCTTCCTCCTTTTCTCAGCTCTGATGGCCTCCTGTGCTTCCTTCCGCCCAATATGTATCACCCTGTGTTGTCACTGGGTTGACATGTAGGACCCCACGAGGCTGTGAGTCCCTGTGAGGACAGAGCCATATTCCACTCATATTTTTATCTGGAGCAGCTGTCCCTTCCATCTGCATGCACACAGCCCTTTGCAACGTGACTTTGGAGCTCCACCCAGTGAGCGATGACAGCTGTTTCTCCGACCCTGAAGCTGCACTTGGCTGTGGTGTGCTTTGGCTTCTCGGATGTTAGCAAATGGGACTCAAACAGAGTCTTGAAATGTGCACGTGCAGTGAGCCCTGCCGTTTCTTCCTGTCCCCAGATCACTAGGCAAAGAAGCCAGGTTAGCTTCCTTGAGAATAAGAGACCACGACTGTGATCTGTCCTGTCCACTGGCACCAATGCCCAGACAGGACAGAGAGGCCATTGCAAGCCACCTAGCCCCAGCTGATGTGTTGGCAAAGCAGCCTCTAGAATGACTTCCGGTGAGACCAGCAGAAGAACCACACAGCTGAGCCTAGCCCAAGCTGCTGACCCAACCCATGTTGGGAGCAAATAAAAAGTTTATCATTTTAAACAAGGTTTGGGGAGGTTTGTTACACAGTGATGGCTAACTGACACATTTTCCCTGCACACCTAGCACAAAACCTGGGGTGGGGCAAGGGCTCTAGTGGGTGCTCCCTGAACAAACTCCCACTTGTTTTGACCCAAACTGGCCCTTCCATGCAGCAGGTGCTAAGGGCCAAACAGCCCCACAAACACAGGGCCGGGCATCCTTGGGTGGGAGCGAAACTGAGTTGAAGACAGTGGTCAGGCGACACATGAGCTCAGCCTCGAAGCAGTGCCGAGGTCAGTGGCAGGTAAAATAGGAGTTTGAGAACAGCCTTGTCTCCCACCTAGGCTCTTCCCTGGCTGCTACTTCTCCCCATTTCTGCTTCGTCAGTGTGTAGAGTACTATGATCACCCCGTTTCAAAGATGAGGAAAAGACATAATGTCAGCTGCACAGGACATATGACACGTCAGGCAAGCCTGTCATGGGGTGTGTGCTGTTTGCCACTCCCCTGCCTTGGTGGAGCATTCTGGGCCACAGTGACGGAAGCAGCACCCAAGGGCTGGCCGCTCGCCTACCCGCTTGTACACAGCCATGTTGCAGCGAGCGGCTTCCTGGGCCTCTTGAGGTCTGCTTACCGGCAGCCTGCCTTAATTTGAATTCTGGTCACCACCCGAGCCCTCGTCCCACTAACCAGACCCCAGACAGAGTGAGTTCTAAGGCACCTGTTGAGAATCTCGTAGAGCCCCTTCCCTGAACACCCCTCCAAGCCCCAGGGTGCCAGCCCAGGACCTCAGGGAGCCCTCACCAGACATCCTCAGCCCCCACGGCCTGCCTGTGTGCTGGAGCAGTGGTACCACCAGATACTCCACCCAGCCCCAGACAGCACTTGCCACCCTCCCAGTTAGGTGGGGCCACGTGACCGTTCTGGTGAAACGTGTGGAGGCAGCAAACCGCCTTCTGCCCTCCTCCTCCCATGCAGGATTCCTAAGTAACCGCATGGAGTGGGCGACCCCCTGCCTACTGAGCAGGAAACTCACTATGGTGTGCCATTTACAAATTCTGGTTATCTCTTACCCCGGAAAGAATGGCTGACCTTAGTGTGACCTTCTGAGAAGCTGGCCCTCCACCCAGAGTCCTCCCTCCATGGTTGTCCCCCAACCGAGGGCACAGGTCTGGGTCTGGGCTGTGCCTCCCGACTATGCCCTGCTGTCCACCAGGCCCTGTTGCACTCAGAGAATGGACACACGGAGAAACCCAAGGGCTGGGAGTCACAGCATGGAATCCCTAAGCACGAGCTGCAAGGGCCAGCTCAGTTTCCCATTTAAATCTTTGATAAATGCAAAATACCATGGACTTTCTTCAGAGAGTTAGAACAAATTATTTTAAGATTTGCATGGAATCAGAAAAGACCCCGAATAGCCAGGGGAATTTTAAAAAAGAAAACCATAGCTGGGGGCATCACAATGCCAGATTTCAGGTTGTACTACAAAGCTGTGGTCATCAAGACAGTGTGGTATTGGCACAAAAACAGACACATAGATCAATGGGACAGAATAGAGAACCCAGAAGTGGACCCTGAACTTTATGGTCAACTAATATTCGATAAAGGAGGAAAGACGATCCACTGGAAGAAAGACAGTCTCTTCAATAAATGGTGCTGGGAAAATTGGACATCCACATGCAGAAGAATGAAACTAGACCACTCTCTTGCACCATACACAGAGATAAACTCAAAATGGATGAAAGATCTAAATGTGAGACAAGATTCCATCAAAATCCTAGAGGAGAACACAGGCAACACCCTTTTTGAACTCAGCCACAGTAACTTCTTGCAAGATACATCCATGAAGGCAAAAGAAACAAAAGCAAAAATGAACTATTGGGACTTCATCAAGATAAGAAGCTTTTGCACAGCAAAGGATACACTCAACAAAACTCAAAGACAACCTACAGAATGGGAGAAGATATTTGCAAATAACATATCAGATAAAGGGCTAGTTTCCAAGATCTATAAAGAACTTATTAAACTCAACAGCAAAGAAACAAACAATCCAATCATGAAATGGGCAAAAGACATGAAGAGAAATCTCACAGAGGAAGACATAGACATGGCCAACATGCACATGAGAAAATGCTCTGCATCACTTGCCATCAGGGACATACAAATCAAAACCACAATGAGATACCACCTGACACCAGTGAGAATGGGGAAAATTAATAAGGCAGGAAACAACAAATGTTGGAGAGGATGCAGAGAAAAGGGAACCCTCTTACACTGTTGGTGGGATTGTGACCTGGTGCAGCCACTCTGGAAAACTGTGTGGAGGTTCCTCAAAGAGTTAAAAATAGACCTGCCCTACGACCCAGCAATTGCACTGTTAGGGATTTACCCCAAAGATTCAGATGCAATGAAACGCCAGGGCACCTGCACCCCGATGTTTCTAACAGCAATGTCCACAGTAGCCAAATTGTGGAAGGAGCCTCGGTGTCCATCGAAAGATGAATGGATAAAGATGTGGTTTATGTATACAATGGAATATTCCTCAGCCATTAGAAATGACAAATACCCACCATTTGCTTCAAGGTGGATGGAACTGGAGGGTATTATGCTGAGTGAAGTAAGTCAATCGGAGAAGGACAAACATTATATGTTCTCATTCATTTGGGGAATATAAATAATAGTGAAAGGGAATATAAGGGAAGGGAGAAGAAATGTGTGGGAAATATCAGAAAGGAAGACAGAACATAAAGACTCCTAACTCTGGGAAATGAACTAGGGGTGATGGAAGGGGAGGAGGGTGGGGGTTGGGGGTGAATGGGTGACGGGCACTGAGGGGGGCACTTGACGGGATGAGCACTGGGTGTTATTCTGTATGTTGGTAAATTGAACACCAATAAAAAATAAATTTATTTAAAAAATCTTTGATAAATGATGGCAGCTTTTCAGATTCATGTCAAAAATGATGTTGGTCACCATTTTGCTTTTGGAAGGGTCTCCCACTTTTGCATATTTGGCCAACAAAGAGCAAGCCAAGTGAGAATTTCATAGCACATTTTGGTTTTTTAAAACCCTGCAAATAGGTACCTCAGGTAGGATATTCTCACCTGGGTTCTGCTACTATTTTTTCTCTAACGACTCTGGAGCAAACCACATAGATCCACTGAGGGCCCCCGTTGGCACCAAGGCCACAGGGACGGCACGAGGGGACAAACATGCAATTACCATACACTCATTTCTGCTCACCTGTCCCTTTTCAACCAGTAGCTTCTCCAAGTCTTCAATTTTGGCCTGACACCTCAGCAAGTCAGCTTGTAGCTGTTCCCGAGTCTGGAACGAAAAGGATCAGAAAGTGAGCAGGTCACCGTGATGGGCGACGGGAGCGGCAAGGACAGTGCTACAGTCTGGACCTTGGAAGTGCGTCTAGGTATAGGAGAAGAGGTCTGAAGGTGGCCTACCCAGCTGCATGTAGGTACTGTTGCCTACACATATATGATTTTTAAGAATGGAAAGGTCTTGAGATGTCGTTGGCTCTAACCCCCTTAGTTTTCTAGATAATGACATGGAAGCCTAGAGTAGGGGTTAGTGTCTTTAAGGGAGTGAGTGAACCAGAAGCCAGACATGTCAGGGCTCCCTGCCATGGCTTTCTGGTCAAGTTCAGTGGCTGCCTTTACCAGCACTACCAGGCATGTTTTGTGGACCTTTTATCACCTACAGTAAGGGCTGAAAAGCCAAAATCCCTCAAGGACCAGGCCGGTTTGTGATTAAGGGAAGCCATCTACGTGCAGGGTAATAGAGGGCGGTGAGGACTGTGGCACATATTCCATCTCAGGGGAAATCATCACCTGGCTGCAGCCAAAGCTGCTCCCACATGAAACAGGAAGCCTGTGGTTGCCAGACTGAGCATGTTTTGAGCTGCCGAGAGAGGTTAGGAACCTGGATTTCTATGTGAAATCTCTTGACTTTTAAATGTTGGCAACTGAATGTAACTTTCAATGAAAACCATATAATTCAGCCCAAACTGAGCCTGGACCTCTACCTCCTCTGACCTGTAGGTTATAGGCCGAACCCTTCACTGTGGCACTGGCAGCTTCCCTCCCCACCAGCCTCGTCCACCACCTCCTACCTCATGGGGCTGCTATTGGAATGAAATGGGGAATGTGTTGAGGTAAAGCACTGGCACCAGTGGGGTGCTCTCTGGGAGTCCCCTCGCTTTCAGAGGAAGGGCAAGGGAGCTGCTAGTCCATGTGACTCCCGCAGGCTAGATCAGGGCCAGTGAGTGGAAGTTACTGGAAGGCAGAGCTCAGCCCAGGAAAATGGCAGGCATGGCCCTGACCTGGGTGGCCAGCAGGGACCGGAGTGCCTTGAGGGCACACCCCTCGACAGTCCCTGCATGGGCTCTGTGGGGGTGTTCACAGGGCTTTCTCAGCCTAGGAGGGGGAGGTGGGTGAAGTCTACAAGGCCTCCACGTCTGGGATTTCATTGCTGAGTCTTAACGTCTGAATGCATTCCTGTGTGCCAGACGACTTTATCATTTCTCCTGGCAACTCCTGCCGTCACACTGAGGATGGAGGGATAGCACCTGTGGGGGTCGCCAAGCCTTGTTAGGTGCCCCCCAATGCCCCAGAATCCCCTCCCCATGTGCCACAGGCAGGGCCGGCGGTCTGCGCTGCCCCTTGGGGCCCGCTGCACTTACCCGGGCCTCCCTCTCGGCATCCAGCGTCCCCCCGACCTGCTCCTGAAGCAGGGCATAGGCCCGCTGCAGGGCCTGGTACTCCCTGGTCAGTTGACAGAACCTCAGGTCGGCCTCCTCCCTGGTTGTCGTCTTAGCATCATGGAGAAGAAAGACATAACAAAGCACGTGACTCGGTGTGCCTTCTAATGCTGGGGTCCACTGAGACACATCCAGCCCTCACGGCCGCTGCCAACGACTCCTTAGGGAACCAGTCACTGCCAGGATGGTCACTGGGACCCTGGAGTGACAGGCTGCGGGAGGAGCCACCGTCTTGCTCGACAGCACCCTTCCCGGGAAGCCTTAAGCCCCACGCGAGGGAGAGAAGGCAAGAGTGCCCCTGAGCCGGCCCCTCCCACCAGAGCGCCCCACTCTGGGAGTTTCTCCAAAGGTGACAACCCCCTAGGAATGCAGGGCTACAAGTACTGGACGGGCACCAGCCGTCGTGGGGGACCTGTCACATTAAATGCACGTGAGAAGTCCCGCAGCTCGTGAGAGATGGCGACGTGGAACATGCTGAAAGCTGCTGCTACATACTGTTGGTGACATGTGTCTGGTACGACCATGTTTTACTTGGGTTTCCTAAGAGAATTCAGCTGGGCAGGTGGGCAGGTGGGCGGGTGGGCAAAGACCACGCCGCCCTTCTCACCTTTGTGAGTCCAGCTCACTGGGTGCCACCGTCGTGAACCTGGATGTGCGTGATGATTGGGAAATGTCGGGGAGGTGACTCGGCGTGGGAGGGCTTCTGGCGGTTTTCACCGCCCTCCGCGCTTGCCAGCATCCTGGCTTTCTCTCCTGTGTGACCTGCCATCTTCGTAATGAAAAAGCAGTTCATGCTCTTTCCGCTAGGTGGTGTGCCTGTGTGTGTGCACGTGTATGTGCATGTGTGTGCATGTGTGCACGTGTATGTGCCTGTGTGTGAATTTGTGCATGCGTGTGCATGTGTGTGTGTGCCTGTGTGTGTCCGTGTGTGTGCGTGCATGCACAAGGGGGGACCAGGGACGGGCCACCACGCAGCAAGTTTAATTGCGAAGATAACAGCAAGGTGACCACAGATTTCCTTTGTGAGAGCAGCACTGGGGAAAGGAAGGGACCGCCACATGCCGCCAGCACTCCCCTTGCCATTCTCAGAGCCCAGCCCAGTGGGGGCCACCTGCCCTCGAGGCTACAGGCTGTGATGACACAGGCCCTCCAGGCTTAGATCTTTAGGTGAGGGAGTGACTGCGGTGGCCATCAGAGGCTGGAAAGCGCCCCCGAGTCACCTCTGATGTGGGGGTGCTTACATCTTCCAAGTCTTCCTCGGGCGTGGCTGGAGCCCTGTCCGTCCTATCTGTGTTGCAGGATGTTTCTGACAATGTTTCCGAGTCCACGGACTCCTCATCAAATCCAAAAAATGTCTCCACAACATGCTTCTATAAATTTGAGACAATGCACATGACATCAGGATCGGATTCAGAATTGCTGAGTGCCCCCCCACCCTCCCACCCATCACTCCAGGCACAGGGACAACTACACACATCTGGGCCCCACAGGCATCCCAAGCGGCAGGTGGTGGGGATCGTGATGGACTGGGTGGGAGAAGAGGTGGCCGAGGACGGTGGACGGGTATGAGTCCACCATGCCTGACTGAGCAGAGCACGCTGGCCTGACCCCGGTTCCTTCTGCGGTCACCTAGCCCCTCTGAGCGCCAGCCTCCTTCTCTATCAGACAGACGTGGAACCCCCACCTCACCCAAGAGCAGCATCACACGTGTCCTGTTCCCCGGGGCTCTGATCCTTGACCCGCAGCGTGTGTGTCCCACCACAGAGGGGCAGCAGGGCCATGTGAGATGTCTCATTCCACGTGCCAGACATGGGAAAAGGGACAAGGGACAGAGAGTCCCCAGGTGGACCCTGGCTCTGACTGGCTGGGTGAGCCTGTGCTCCAGGTCCTCACCGGACCTGCACTAACAGGCAACTTTTGTTTAACTTTTTATTACAGAAAGCTTGGAATACTTAAAAAATTAGAAGGAAGAGTGTAAGGGACCCTCGTGCCCCACTCAGTCAGAGGCAATTTTAGCACTCTGTGTGCCGGCTTCCCGGTCACCCCACCCAGCACTTCTCCCACCCCAAATACCATGATACATGGGGCTTCCTTCAGCCATTTACGCATACATTCGTTCAACAAACACTCGACGGAGCACCTTCTATGGGTCAGACACTGGGTGGGGCCCGGGGAAAACACAACAGGATTAAAACCAGGCATGCTCCCCTCCACAAGGAGCTGCGGGCCCCTGGGGGCTGCAAACAGCAACCCACAATCACCAGATCAACTCCCTATGTTTTAGGGACATCGGCTTTTTTCCCCTCCAAAATAGCCCCTAGGAAGGATTTTTATTTGTTTTCACAACCGATGAATACTTCTCACGACCACAAGGAAAGAACCATAACCCAATCCGGAGCCAAGCCCCAGGCTCCTGCTGATTCATCCAGAACCCGGCTTCTCCCAGAGCCCCCTCCCCGCTCCTCATCTCACAAGGGATCAGGACGGCAGGGTGCACAGTGAGGGCACCCCCCGCTCTGCTTGTTTAAGTCGGCATGTGTCTACAACCTCAGGCGCCCACATGTAAGAAAAATGTGGCTGGTAACACAATTAGTAACATCATTAAGGAATAATTCCGCCAACAGGAAGGGAAAAGGAGACCGAGTGGCTCGTTCTGTCCTCTGGTAGAAGTAGAGTTTCTTGAGAGGTTTGGCTGGAGGCATCCACGAGGATGGGGATTTTGCTCCATGAGCGGTGGGCTCCATGGGCTTTTTTATTCTCCGCTGTGGGCCAGAGCCCAGCGCACTCAATAAATGCTGGTTGCTAAATGCGTATTCACGAACATGTCTTCATTAATGAGCTCAAAGCTAAACTAACGTGTTTGCCCACAGATTTAGGCTGGCACGTGACAGCCCTTCCCTTCATTCTCTTAGCATCAGTTAGGGCAACCACCTGGTCCCACAGCCCAGGTGACTTTAGCAGGTAGAACTATGGGGACCTATTAGGCTCCATCGATTTCAAATGACTTCTTATCCTAAGTAGAGGTTGGAGACAGTCCTATGCTCCAGTCCCCTCTCCAGGGGAGACACTTCGCTTGAATTCAGGCATCAAAAACGCTCTAGATTTCCAGGGAGCAGTGAGTGACCATGACATCCCGATGGTGACAATGGCACCTGTAGGAGTGACAGGTATGTAACACTCAAAGCTCCTCTGTGCACACACGCGGCTTACCTCCCCGAGCTCCAGGCTCCACATTTTTCTGGGCAGCCATTCACCCAACCTTATTTCTTGTAAACACTGCTAAATGCGAGGCCTCTGGGGACAGGACTGCATCAGCCACGGTGTCACTGGCAGCCAGCAGGGACGCACACTGACAAAGCGCCAGGAACCATCCCGCCATACTCTCTCCAAACCATCAGGACACGAGCAGGATGGTCAGCATCACGGACCATTCTGGGGGCTCACAACTCAAGTGTTCGTTACCCAGGAAGATGAGCTTCTTGAAACCTTGCGAGACGGCGACTTAGGTCCTCACTCACCGGGCCCCAAACAGGGCATTCACTACAGATGCTGCAGATGTGCATTTAAGGTAGCGATGCCTTTGTCAACAGCCTAGCGCCCCGGCCCAAGTGGGGCCCTCTGAAGTCCAATGTGGCCCCGGAGACCGAGACTCCAGGGAAGCATGTTGCGGTGAGGGAGGCAGGATGTGGCTCTGACGGGGCGTCAAACCCAAAAGGGCATTCCCATTATGTCCCTCTCACAGCAGGAGGCGAATCCCAAGGACCCCTCCCCGCCCCCCCCCCCAGCAGACACAACATCCCCAGCGGCAGCAGGGAGTGGCCTAAGAAGTCCCCAACCTTGTCTACAATATGGGTTGGGTTAGTCTTGTTTTTTTTTTTTTTTTAAGTGATTGTATTATATGGGAAGCCAAGATGCACCACATATATTTATGCCTTTGTTAATAAAAACAAGACACAAAAAGGCATTTTCAGGCCTCAAGTGAAGATCTGGGGATGGCTTCTTTGACGACGTGGCGACGGCTGCCTTACACCGCCTTTTCAAACTCTATATGAAACAGCACCAGCCTCGGAAGAAGGACAGAATCACCCAGAAAACAGTTTCCTCTAATGCTTGGCTCTTTAAGAAAGAGTCAAGGGCTGGGGCAGCTGTCAGGTTTTCCGTCCACCTCTCTCAGATTCCCTGGGCATTTTTTCCCCAGGAAAAGACTCGGCTCAGCGCAGCACACCTGCTGGAGGCTCGTTCCTCCTGACTTTCATGTTGCTCACCCCCAGGGTCTTGCCTTGCCCACTCCTTTTTATGAACCAACCCAAATTTTTAAGATGCAATTTGAGCAAAAATGAAAAACAAATGCATCTGCTCTGTTTACACCTTGAATATGTAGAGGTGCTCCTTCTCAGCTGAGAGGAAAAGAGGTGCCTCCAAAATAAGCCGCCCCCCATGGACTCCAGCCTCCGAGCCCCCTCGCTTCCTGTCCCCCTCGTGTCATGTCCCTCCTGACAGCTGCTGGTACAAGAAGAGGCTTTCCATTCTGGGACCGTGCATCCTTTCTCAGGACTGCCAACAGTCGCCCAGAGCCAGCCGCTTACCTTCATGCTTGTAGGTCATCTCCTGGCAGCCGGAAAAGTACAGGCACACCAGGGCACAGAGGCAGAGAAAGAAGGAGAAGTACAGCACGAAGAGGATGTACTCCATCGCCGGGCATGGAGGCAGAGCCCGGCCGCTGGCCCGTGTGTGCCGGGGGGGCCCAGGCAGCCTCACTGGCACCTGCTTCCAGGCCTCTCTCCAGTCCTAAGGGGAAGCACCACTTCTCCCCCAGAACATTCTCCTGCCCTCCACTACGCCTGGCCTGCAGTGTCCAAGGCTTCCTGCAGACTCCTGTGCCACAGAGCTCTGAGCTCAGGCTCCCGGGCGGACCCAGGGAGTGAGAGAAGCTGGTTTCCAAGGGCCGGGCTGGCACAGTAGCCACACAGGACCGCTGCTGTGCTGGCTCATTCTCTGGGGGTTGCCCTGCGTCAATGCTCTGCCACAGGCCCTGGGTCCCTGGGTGATCACCAGGCCCCTGGGAACAGCACTAGCAACCGTGACACGGAGAGAGCTTTCTTTAGGACCAGAGCCAACACCGAGGAGGCGCCTCCTGCCTCGCGTGCTTGGGCTATTTCTCTGTCCATCCCACAGCCACTCTACGTGTGCCCCAGACTAGCTAAACTCATGAGTTTCTCAGCAATCTTTCCTTCAGCATTGGTTTGGCCATTTAAGCAGACTGACTAAACACGATCCACATGAAGACTGCAGCGGGGCAGGCCACAGGAGCCTGCGTTTCGTGGAGAAGCTTCTCTCCGCATAACATCAAAATTTAAAATCCCACATGTTGGAAAAAATGGATAGGTAATACCATTAAAAAGGAAAATGGGTTATACTTTGAAAAGTATTCGAGCAAGATGAAAAGGCAAAGGACAATCACAAAAAGAAAAATACAGACAATCAAGTTCATGTAGAGATTTCAATTTCAATAACGCTCCTTCCAAAGTATCCATGATGTGTGCTATGTAACCACATCATAGTACCCCACTAAGCCTTTCACTCGTGTTTCCAAATGAGCTGCTCCCCAGGCAGAGTGGGGACTGGTTCAAGGATAAGCCTGTGACCACACTGAGCCAAGCAGCACCCGCCCTGGGGCTTTTGCTGGAACCACTGAGGAGAGATGCCCTCCTGCCACAGAAGTCTCTAGGCAGGTGTCACACCAGCTTATAGCTGCTGAAGCCCACTGGGCCACCCCATGGGGAGAGCCCGCCTGAGAAAGAGGCCAGCCCACGAGGAAAGCAGAGTAGGAGGGTGAAGAGAAACAAGTTCCAGGCCATATTGTGTAAGGATCTGGATCCAGCTGTGCCTGAAACCAGCCCCCTTAGACTTCTCAGTTATATAAATTCCTTTCCCTTCTTAAATGACTTTCAGTTTTTAATATTCACAATAGAAAGAACCTTGGCTAATGGGCGAGGGGGAGATGATCCTAGAAACCATGCTATCTGTGAGCTGTGGCGCTCTAGGAGAAGCCTGGGGCTACTTTCTCTCCAAGCTGCTCTGCACCTGGACTCTCAAGAGAAAACAGAGACCACCTTTGCCTGGCAAATGCATTCCTGGCTCTAGCAACCAAGAAACGTGTCCTGCCCATCCTGTTGGCTCCTGGACCTACTAAGAGTGGAGACACTCCCCTGCGCCCTGTCACCTGACCTTCTTCAGTGCCGATGATGATGGCCAGAGGGATGTGTGATGGGAGGGGCTGAGAGCAGCACTGCTGCCTGCTTTCCACGCTGCCACCAACCCCATTCAACCACCAGCATCCTCTGAGGCCTCTGGGCACCGAACCTCAAGAGAAACAGATGCAGAGACTGAAAAAACAGACACTAAGCCATGTGCCAGGGCAGGAGGAAGAGAGGGCCAAGGAAGCCCAGAGGAAGGGCCTGCCCATGGAGGGTGCAGGCTTGTAGGAAATGGGGACGGTTAGGTCGGATCTTGAGGGGGCGGGAGGCAGTGAACAGAAGAGGTGAGGGGTGCTGGCCTGAGCTAGGGGTCTGGAGATGAGGCGGCACACCAAATCCAGGGGAGAGGAGCCAGGCTGTGTAGACAAGGGTATAGCAGGAGGTGAGCAGGGCCAGATCCCCAAGGCCCAGTGGGTCAGCCAAGGAGCCACAACTTCATCCCCCCCAGGAAATAGGAAGCCAGCACAGGGTTTGTAGGAGGGAGGTGGCAAGGCCAGACTTCTGTCTTCATAAGATAGTTCTGATAGCTCTGGAGGGAGGAAGATGCTGGAAGCAGAGGGGGCAACCAGGAAAGTGTTGCCATGACCCCAGGACAAGCAAATCAGAGCCTGGAACCACAGAGCCTCAGCCTCAAACCCCCTCATCACCCCCCCAGCTCTGGGGTCCCCTCCTGACACCAGGCAGGGGGACTGGGGGCACACACCTTCCCCCAGTCAGCTTTTCTCCTGAGGGCTGAGACTCACCCTCACACTCATGCCCAGGGTTCGGGTCTCCGGCCCATTGGAATACCTGGAACCACCCTAACTTTCTGTCTCTTCCAAAGTCTTCAGGTGTGGCCTCAATGTCTGTGGTCACTGCTGGGCCAGATGAGGTGGCCCGGGCAGCCCTCCCTGCCCTCCCTGCGCCCCCCCCCCCCGACCGCCCCTTGCTCTGCTCTCTATCCTCCTCCTGCTGCCTGGAAACCTGTGATGTTGCCCCAGGTTGGGACACACGGACAGCATACATGGCTGTGGTGCTCAGCTGCCCTCGTGTGGCCCAGGACACAGGCTCTGTGTCTGTACAACTGTCCCCATGTTCTACCCACAGGACTCAAGTCTTCCTGAGTCCTGCACTAAAGGGCCCACACTCCCAGCAGGCAGCACACACAGGAACAGCGCCCAGGGCTTCTGATGTGAGGCCTGGCCAGGCCGTGGAGGAGGGAATGAGGTGACCAGGTCACTGCCCATCCTGGAGGGAACAAGCCCTCGTCCCCTGCAGGGAATAGCACACGCTGCATGCAACCTCAGCTGCACGCCAGCCAAGCGTGGGGAGCCAGGCAGGCAGGCAGGCAGGCAGGGAACCTGAAATGACTAACATTTCATTCAATTCATGTTACTGGGTCTGCTGCAGGGGTGGGGTGTGGGGAGCCATGCTGGGTGCCACATGCAGCTCCGTAAATGAGACATGCGCCATCCAGCACACCTCGCTCAGAGGCTGGCTGGTGACAGAGCTGTGACAAAGGATGGCCCAGGAACAAAGTTGAGCAGAAACAACCCTACAAGGCAAACAAGACTCCTTTGGCTACTTTGCAGTGGAAAGAATGGCACAGGACGACAAATGCCCCGGGGTGGGAGGCCCAGCCAGGGAAGGCAGCATGTATTGGCTTCTCTTCCAGGGCAGCAGCTAGTGACCTGTTCTTCCCACCATGAAGCAGCAGGCTTGGCCTTAGGGGGCACAAGGTCAAGTTTAGATAGGCCCCAAGTGTCTGATGAGAATGGGTGCAGCAGACACTGACCATGGGTGACCCCCCAGAAGTCCCTCAGGTGTCAGCTGCTTCCTGGTGACAGCAGCCCCAGGGGCCATTCGGAGAGGAGGGGACACTGGGGCCCAAGGAAGAGCCATCCTTCCCGGGGTGCTCTGATGCTTCTCAGCAATCTTCCCAGCCTCTCACAAAGGATGGCCACTGTCTAAAGGGCATCAGAAGCTCACCTCACTGTTACCTGAGATGGTCTCTCTTTTGAAAAGGGGGACATGAATTAGCCCTAGGGAAAGAGAGCAGGGCCTGGGAATCTGCATTCAACAGGCCCTCCAAAGGAAAGCTACTGATTGAAGGGGAAGGGAGAAGGAGAAATCATAATTTTTGGAGCCTTGACTACATGCCAGGCACAGAGGCAGATGCTCTGTTGAATCTCCTGGATGTGACGGTCGTGGTAAGAACCAGGAAACAGGCTCCCGAGGTCAATGTCACAAGGCCAGGAGCCAGAGCTGACTCTCACGTGGCTGCCAGGCTAGTGTCTGCCTCTCCCCAGGTCCCAGCCCCACTTTCACCAAGGCTCGGGAGCAAATTGTGCTGATGTTAGCCATCTTCCCACGCTCGGCTCTCTACGGAGACACAGCTCTTGTTGCTAGATAGCAAGTTTGCAGACAGCAAATCTGCTGCCCACCCCAAAGCACGGGCTGCATTTAGGGCTCACCCATGATGCCAGACCTTCTGCAGAGCAAGCCTGCCCTCCCCAGAGAGGGCCTGAAGAACTGTTCGGGGTTCTCCTGCAACTTCCCATTGGCAGGGGCGGGGAGCTGAACCAGCAGGACCCTAGGGCAGAGACTCCCACAGCAGTCCGGTCCCCAGGAGCACAGTGAGACAGGATTGGCAGCCCTCGGGTGTGCAGGCCACCCTGGGATGAGGGCTGCCACCACCACTCTGCCATCACAGCATCTGGGGTGTGCGTGTGGAAATGGAGAAGCCCCTTCTAGGGGAAATGAAGAGTCCAGGGAAGCTTGCAATAGCTGGAGAGCAAGGATGGGCTGTCAGACTTCCAGAAAATTCTGGCACAAAAAATTGTGCCAAACAAAGGCCCGGGCAAAGCAGTAAAGTACACAGATATCCAACGGACAGAGCATGATGGAGGTATTTAAGGGGAGCAATGAACTACTGAATCCCAGCAGCCTGTGGGGGGAAGACAGGGAAGCTGCCCAGGCCTGAGACACAGTGCTGGGAGGTTAAAAACCTGCTCAGCTCCCCATCTGGCCCGGGACAATGCCAGGACTAAGTAGGTGCATGTGTGGGAAGCCGCTCTACCTTGAATCTTGAGAAAAAGAAAATAGGCTTGTGGATCATAGAAACAGAAAGTGGAAAAAACCCTGAACCAGCTCAGAAATATTCCCACGGAGACCCCCGAACTCTGCCTTCTAGTGGTACTGAACTATTTCAATTAGTGACCGAACATCCCCATCTTTTGAGATGATCCTGCATCGTGCAAATGCACTTTGCCAGCAAAAGCAATTTGCTTATTCAGTCAACAGCTCTTCAGAGACACCTACTCTGTGCCGAGGCAGTGAACAGGGTGCGCACGGAGAGCAGGACAAGCTCCTGCCCTCCTCACCGGCTGTCCACGCAAGCCTAGCGAACCACAAATCCATAGTAGGCCTTTGTAACGTTCTCTTCCCAGAAACACATTCAGAAATCAGGAAAAGGAAAAACAGAATCCTTCCTTACTCCCTGAATTCTGATACAGGTTTGAAAAACAGAGTTACAGCTCAGCAGTGGGTTTCCCGAAAACCCTACTTAGAAGCTTCATGGGGTGTATAATGCCAGGCACATCTGACTCTTCGTCAAGCTGAATGCTTTCAGACTTGCTTTTTCTTGGTTTTTTTTTTTTTTTTTTTTTTTGGTATTGATTTCATTCTATTTTTTGTATAACTTTAAGTACATAAAGGTTTGTTTCCACAGGTCTCAGGAAATGGGTAGAAGTCAACAGGACAATGTCTCTTCCCATCAAAAAAGTTACATATTTTGGTAAGTGTCCTAGAGAGAAAAACTGTATTTTACATTAGCAGTGCTGTGCAAGATTCTTACATAAAACCTAAAACCAGGCTGCAGTGGAGACTTCAGTCCTTTGATCAGGTGGCCAGACAGAAACCAAAAGCAGTTGAGCATGACAGGGCAAAGAGGCAATGAAGGCGGACAGGCACCTAGCACGGAAGGAGGAAGGAATTCCAGATTCCTTGGAATGGTGTGTTTTGCTCTTTTTTTTTTCTTTCCTTGTCTAAGTTGTCTCTATAGGAAGATGCTGGGCAGGGACCGCAGTGAAAGGAAGGGGCCAAGGCTCCTTTAACTGGCTTGGGTGCAGGGCACTGCCAGCAGCTGATGCCGGAGAACCTGCACCCAGGTTCAGGCCCACCCAGGATGGAATGCAGAATAAAAAGAAAGCTTATAGGAAACAAAGTTGCTTGGAATGCTGCTAGATGGCCAAGCTTCAGCCTTTGGTCCAGGGCAACCCCTGCCTCACTGGTCAGCAGTGAGAAATTAGTTTGGTTAGAAGAACCAGCTAGAATCACACCAGCCTCTGCTACCTTCATGCTCATTGTTAGAAAAAGATGAACTTGTGTGAACATTCTGATCTGTTAATCCTTAGGGACTGCTTTATTCTTCTGGAAAAGACTGTTGGTCAAATAACCCTCAAAGGCTGAAAGCTAAACCACACAGTCCTGGTGTGCGTTCCCTAAGAACGGCCTGGCGGTGTGGTTGGGGCGATAGGGAAAAGCCATACCTTCCTACAGAAGATCAGCTGACCTGCTCTCCGGCCCCAAATCTCAGCCTCAGGTATATTTCAGGGAGGGCAGGCAGCTGTGCTTCTCGGAGCAGAGAAGCAGTTTAAGAGCAGAAAGGTAAAGGAAATCTAGAGAAGAACCGTCCTGATACAGATTTACCCCATGGTGTGAGGCAGAGGCACTTCGCTTATCCAGCAATTTCTGTCACTGTGGTGACCAACTCCTCCCCATTCCATAGGGTCTTGAACTGCTCAGGGACTGGGGATTCATTATAGCCACCGCCTTCAGTAGGAATGAGGACATTCATCTCAGAAGATTTGGCACTGACTATCTCGCAATCCAGGGGATTCTCGCTCAGGTAGACATGGCAGCCATCTGTTTTGTTGATGGAAATGGTTGGCACTTTACCCATTACCTGAACTTTGACATCCCTACTATTGATTGTCTCCACAATGCCCACCACGTCATCAAACACCAGACCGAGTTTCTTACAGTTATCTACTGTAATGGAGTTTATTTTGCCCTCGATGCGCAATGTTGTGTTGACACATTAGTATATGTAAGCCACCTGTTTCAGCTCTGGGTCATCAATCACCAGGTTGGAAACATTTTCCTCATTTTCCACCCTCCACTTCTTCCCCTCCAGTTCAAGTACAGCTGGCTCCTTCTTTGTGGTTGGCTTGGGGGATGGGCTGACTCCTGGTTTGGGGCCACTTCGTACTGGACCACTCTGGGCCTTCATGGCGGGGTTCTTGTGAGTCTTCATGTCATCAGATACATGTTTCAGGGCATGTGTGATGCTTTCCCCCTGATTCATCTGAGCAAACAGTGCTGACCAGGAAGCAGACTCATCTGAGCCTGAACTAGGGGGGACTTGTGGGGGAGGTGGGCCTGGTGAGGGAGGAGAAGGACCTGGTCCAGCAGAGGGTCCGGATGGCAATCCACTCAGTTCTTGTGCCAAGGCCCCGTTTTGCTCCAGGCCAGTCCGGTGGTATGGAAGTCCTTAGTGTAAGCCTGTAGCTCTGTCTATATATTCAAGTAAGCTTTGACCCAATCCACATGCTTCTTATTGACATCTTTGTACTCCTTGAGGACTCGGTTTGTGTGAAACATGGCAGCATCATTCATTTCTTTCACATAGAGACCAGGCTTGGGAGCCATAGCTACCCAACCCAGGGCCTGGATACTTTGGCTGACAGCTGACCAGTGATTGAACAACTTGCTGCCTCGGTTCTTCTGGAAGGCTATCACTTCTTGGATCTGCTCTGAGATGGGTGCCAACAAGTCAGAAAGCTTATTGCCTGCCGGCTGCTGACACTGAGAGGCTGTAACCAAGAGAGCTTGCTCCAACTTCAGACCTGTGTGGGCCATCTCCGCACGTTCCTGCCCATTTCTCCCAGTCTCTTTACTGAGCTTCCTCAGAACCAGCAAGGAGTGAGTCAAATGCTTGCACATATGGAGCTGCTCCTGCTTTTGGAGCGCTGTCTCCATACCCACAGTGCATGTCAGAGGCATTGGACACGGCCTCCAGGCAGCCCACCACCTTCTCCAATCTTTCCACCAGGTTTTGCGTGTGAGCCATAATATGCCACCTCAGAGTTGGCCTCACCTCCCAACTGCGATCAGCCGCTCTCCTAGACTGTTGCTTTATCAACATGCCCGATGGGGACAAGGGCTTTCATGCACATTACTGGCAGCCGGGCAGCACGGGGGCGGGAGGTCCCACAGTCTGCACCAAAGCTTTCACACACTGTGATCCGTATTCCAACTTGGGGGACTCTACCCATGGGAATAATCCAGACCCTGGACACAGCTTCCTGGACAAAGGCAGGGCACTGTGGTGGCATTTGCTGAAGCAGAAAGTCCAGTCCCTTCATGGAACGCTCGACACTCAGGGATTACCATAGACCTGGCCCAGAAAGAGCCGTCTACATAGGCATCAACACACTTACTTACGGCAGCAGTATTTAGAGCCGCAGGAGCTAAAAGCAAACATGCCACACACGCAACAGTAAACAAATTTATGACCCATCCACTCAACGGATTATGTAGCCATAAAATTTTGTATTTATGATGTCAGGGTCCTAACATGGATAAATGCTTTGTAGTACAACGTTACCGGGAAAAAAAAACAGAAAGCAAAGTATATTCGACAGTTGCAGTTACATTGTTAAGAAAAAAACGGGACAGAACAAGGACTGGGGGTGTTGCATTAAAATGTCGGCACAGATCCCCGTGGGGAGGCACCGTGGGTGATGCTCCACTTGTAATTGTCAGGTAGGCCCTGGTGCTGTCATGTTGCTTCCGTAATAAAAGTGAATATTTAAAAATAAACAAGTTCTGTCCTGCAACTTCCCATTTCTGAATTTCTTTTTTAAAAATGTATTTATTTATTTTATGGGCAGCCGGGTGGCTCAGCGGTTTAGTGCCACCATCAGCCCTGGGCTTAATCCTAGAGTCCCAGGATCCAGTCCCATGTCAGATCCCCTGCTTGGACCCTGCTTCTCCCTCTGCCTGTGTCTCTGCCTCTCTCTCTCTCTCTTTCTCCCTCTTTCTCTCTGTCTCTCATGAATAAATAAATAAAATCTTAAAAAAAAGAAAACGATTAAATATGTATTTACTTTAGAAAGAGAGAGCAAATGGGGAGGCACAGAGGGAGAGAGAGAATCTCCAGCAGACTCCTCGTTGAGTGTGAGGCTCGATCCCACAACCCTGAGATCACAACCCAAGGAAAAATCAAGAGCCAGATGCTTAACCAACCGAACCACCCAAGCACCCCTCGTTTCTGAGTTTCTGATGTCAGTGCGTAGAGACACACAGCTCGTCCAACTTGATGTGGCCGTGAAGACTTGACTTTGAACCTCCACCTTATCAGTTTACTTTGTCTCTTGGAGCTATTTCTATATTTTATTATTTTATGCCCACGTGCTTCCTATAGCCATCAAATGGAACAAACAATACCACCCTCTGGGGTTGCCATGAGGATGAGATGAGGCGGTAGACATAACCACTTATCAAGTGTCCAAGTTCGGCCACAGACATTTTATTTGGGCCACAGAGTGAACTATAAACCATCGTGCCAACATTTAAAATTCTTGTATTTTGGGGCACCTGGGTGACTCAAGTCAGTTAAGCGTCTGTCTTCGGCTCAGGTCATGATCTCAGGGTCCTGGGATGGAGCCCTGTGTGGGGCTCCCTGCTTAGTGGGGAGTCTGCTCTCCCTCTCCTTCTGCCCCTACTCCTGCTCATCCTCTCTCTCTCTCTAGTAAATAAATAAAATCATAAATAAATAAAATCCTTGATTTTATATAAAATAAGGTGCCTTGGGGGCGAATTGGGTCCCCCAAGAAAGACATGTTGAAGCCCTACCCTTAGCACTCAGTTAACAGGAGGTCATAGTGGAGCAGAGTAGGCCCCTGATCCAATATGACTGGTGTCCTTATAAGACGACAGCCATGGGGCAGACAGGGAAAACGGCCTCTGACAACAGGAGCAGAGGCTGGAGTCATGCAACTGCAAGACAAGGAATGCTAAAGAGAGCCAGGAAATCACCAGAAGCTAAAAGAGCCTAGGAAGGATTCCCCTCCGGGTCTCAGAGGGGGCACAGCCCCACCACCACCTTGACTTTGGATCTCCAGATTCCAAAACTATGAGACGATATGTTTGTATTGTTCTAGGCCACCTAGATCGGGGTTCTTTGTAACAGCTGCCCCGGGAAACTAAGGCAGAAGGGTCCCCACTTCTCTCAAACAACAGGAACATGTGACAACTCCTGCTGCTGGGGGCTCAGTTTGCCACAGGCCCGGCACTCCCTACTGCCACACTGCCACGAAAGCCTTGCATCTGTGGCTATGTGGTTGCACATCTGCACTGCTGTTTTCCTTAGAGAAAGCTTTCTCCACAACAATATCTCTATCAAAAGATAAAATTGGAGGAGCTTCCAGTCCAACAGAAAGAAGAGAAGGCCCACATCTTTGTGGCAGTGAAAAAATATTCACAGGTTTAAAAGCAAACTTTTTTATTTTTTAATTTTTTTTTACACCTGTTCCAATTTGCTCTTTTTATTCCAGTCACAGCACCTGAATTTTCCCAGTCCAGCTGTGCTCTCTCTGCCAGGACATTTGGGCACTGTCTATACAGAACCATATTTTCCAAAGAGAACACAGTTCTGTGTTATTCCAAGAAAGCCCAGAGCTCCTGACTTTTTCAGAACAGAATCTATGATGTTACAAACCAAGCCTGAGTGTCCTTTAAATCCTTCAAAAGGTCTAAGTATTTATGCTTTTAATTTTGGTGAGTGCCCCTGAGGCCTATATACTGAATTCACCAGTAGGGTTTCCATGAGTAAACTACAAGCACTGTCCATGGCCATGACTGATGTCACTTAGAGAGACGCTACGGCAGCTTTCTCACCATCAGACATGCAGAGATGTGAGTGCCTCTGCCTTGAGGGCTCCTACAGATTGCTCATGGTTCCCCGCTCCTGGGCCATCTGCCCTGCAGACCCTGGCAGGGCCATAGAGCAAGGCAGCTGTACCATTGTGGGCTTACCTTGGGGGGCTTCAGACTTTTCCCGCGATGTCTTTTGGAGCGCAACAGCCGTTCCCTCTCCTAGAAGGAGACACAACCATTGACATTTGCTGCCAGCCTCATGTCATACCAACCAACACTACCTGGCACATCGGGTCAGTCCAAGTTCTGAGCACTTGAGTGACAGACATTTCCCCAAACTGCAAGCTACAGAGCCACCCTGTCTACTCAAGCCCTTAACAAGACTGGGACTATCTTGAAAAAAAAAAATTGCCAATCCTGAAAGCCCCAGCCTGTCTACTTTGGGGGCTGGAAGCTGCACAGCACTAGGCAGTGTCGACTAGTGATATCCGCACTGTCAATGACAGAGCCCAGAATGAAATAGCTTGTGGCTTTAAGCTCAGCCTGAGCTGAGACCAGATCCCAATGGGCCTCCTCCAGACCAGGTGAAACACTTAATTTCTCTGACTTCAGGTTCCTCCTTTGCTCTGTGGGGCTAGAACCTACTATGAAGTGTGGCCCCAAGAAAGAAACAGGAGCCTGTGGCCACATGGTGGCTGCTGTCAGTAGCAATGGTGTCTGCAGAGCAGTAGAAGGAGTGACAACCTTCTGCCCTAGGCAAAAGCAGGACATCTCTCTCTTCTAACCAAGCCCTGCTCTTCCCCTTGGCTGCCAGGAAACCCAGAGACAAATCTGGTGCTTGGTTATAGCCCATATGGTCCACCCATTTGTCCCTCCTCATCTCAATGGATGTAGCTATCTTTATTTCCTCTAGTCTCATTGGTTTATTACTCCTCTTTGAACTGTATCTTTATTTTATCAAAGGTGTGTTTTCATCTTATGCTGTATCAAGTCTTTGTGTAATGAAGAAAGATGAGTGGATGGATGAATGGATGGACAGATGGAAGAAAGGAGGGAAGGATGGGAAGGTGGATGGATGGATGGACAGATGGATAGATGGACAGATAGATGCAAGAAAGGAAGAAGGGATGGAAGGAGGATGGGAAGACAGGAGTATGGGTGGATAAGAAGATGGATGAAAGGATAGGAGGGAGAATGGATTAGTGAGTAGAAGTAAGGAGGTAAGGAGTTAAAGAGAGAGGAAGATAGGCCAGCAAAGTGACCTTGATAATTATGGTCAAAGCTTTTTCTAGAATTTGATCACTGGCTTTTCTATTCTTGGAAGACCCATGAATGGAACCACCACATTCCCTCTTGGGCAATCAGATCACAGTTTGCTTCTGAGATCCAACTGCAGCTTACTACAAATGCTCCCTTATGGTGTCTAAGCTCCTTTCACTGGCGCCTGGAGAACTCTCTGGATAGAATATTCCACCTACTAGGACACAGTCATCTCCCCTTAATCTTACACAAACACACACAGTCTTAGCCAGCTCTTCAAATTCTCATCTGATTATAAGGTTCGGGCTTTCAAGTCCATGGTCTGCAACCACGAAGCTAAAAACAAAAACAAAAACAGACCCCAGACTTCTCAGGGACAAATTGTGCCCACTCTGCAGAGGCCAGAAGACTCATTCTCAAAACTGATGCTGCCTTTTAAAGACAGCAAATCAGGGAGAAGTTTCAAGAAAAAGAGTAGTCATGGCAACTGCTTCCAGGCACTCGTGGTGTCCTTTACATGAAGTCGAGGCTGCTTTCTGGAGGAACAAAGCAGAAGGTGCCCAGGACCAGCTCCATGAGACCCTGCCCACTGCAGCAGCCACACCCTGGAGCCTCAACGCATTCCCGACACGCTGTCACTTGGCGCCACATCCAGGGGTGTCGCCAAGCATGAACGTACCAGCGAGAGGTCATCAATGACGTGCTGCTGCTCCAGCACCTGCAGCCGCAGGAACTCGATCTCCTGCTCGTCCCTGGTCAGGCTGAGGTCATTCAAGGAAGTGTGCCGCTTCAGAGATGCCTGGGCCGACAGCTTTTCTTTCTGTAGCCAGAGGGAGAGAGCATCGAAGGGATGCCTGGCCGGCAGCTTCACCACAGGGCACAGGCTGTGAGCTCAGGGATATGGGATGGAAGGAGGGATGATGGCCACCCTGTCCCCAGGCTGGAGGAAGTGACAAATACGGACCAGAAGCGAGCCCGGGGCAGGGCCAGCAGTGCCCACTGCTGACAGAAAGGACTGGGCAGGCACACGGCTGGGCAGGGAAGCTGGACAGGCAAGCAGGCCACCAGCAATCACGCGCCCTCACCAGGGCCTGCAATGGGGTCCCCGGAGGAGGACCCCACACCCCACAGAGCCTCAGGCTTGTCATCGTAAGTGGGGTGACCAACGTTGCCTTGCACAATCAACCTCAGCCTCTTCCACAGACCATCAAATACAAGACACCACGCTGACCACAAAGGTGAACCACTCTGTTGGAGCAAATGCAAATGCCTTATGCAAAGATGGCCATTGCTTTCACCTCCTGAGCTTGCACAAGAGCCAGGTATTCTGCGAGGCCTTTCTCTGGCACCACTCCATCCTCCGGACAACCCCGCAATGCTGATATTTCCATGCCCACTTTCTGGATGAGGGCACTGAGATGCAGAGGGAATGAGGGGTGTGTCTAAGGACAAGGGTGTGGCAGCCAGCAGGGTGGAGGTGCAGCTCCAGGGGTGGGGTGCTGCCTGGCGTCCTCCCTCCAGGCACAGAGCCCAGAGCACTGTGGGTCTCAGAGAAGCAGGAGCAGCGGGGATGGGCTGAGACCCCTCACGAGCTTTCCAGGGGAGGCAGGGGCTGGGGTCAGAATGTGGACCGTGGGTCAGGGGCTGGAGAACCCCAGCCGGACACAAGAACACAAGGCTGGTCCCAGGTGGCCTGTGACTCACCATTTCCACATTTTCCCTCGTGAGGTTCTTAATTTTCTCCTCCATCCTCTGGATACTCTGCAGCAAATCCTCATTCTTCTTGTTCATTCGCTTGTTCTTCTCCACAAGGGGCTTCAGCTGGACCTCGGTCTCACGGGAGCGTTTCAGCTGTGATCAAAAAGATACAGGAGGCCGGTGGTTTTCAGACCCAGTGAACTGCTGATGTCGCACATCCATTCTGGGCCTTCCTTGGGACTGGAGCTGCCATCATTGGGACCACATTTCCTGGATGGTACAAACCCCCAAAAGATCCCACAGACACCTGGCTCCCAAACACAGTGTCCTACCTGAGGCTCAGAGGGCCCTGGGGAAGGCAAGAGGAGGAGGTTACAGCCCAGCGGGGGAGCCCCGCAGACCTGCCTCAGGGCACCCTGTCCTGTAGTGTGCACTCCCTTCACCTCTGGGCATAACCCCCAGAGGTCAGGAGTCACAGGCATGAAACTCAGTCCCCTGACCCAGCTGCTCCTGGCCACCATTCCTCTCCAAGTGCAGACCTAGCAGAAAACTGTCTTCTTCGGACAAGTGGGCACTGGCCCCCCATCTGTGCCAGACTCAGTGCTGGGGGTACAAAGATAAGTAGGGTAGGCATTAGCCCTGGAGGTGCTCCCTGAGTCCTGACAACTGGTGGGGTGTCCAGGGAGCCCCTCTTGGGACTGGAGCTGAGTCAAAGGGATAGCACAACAGGGTGCCCTTCCAACAGACGGAAGAACAGGGCAGAGGCAGTAAAAGAGGTACGAACGCAGTGAGACAAGTGCAGGCAGACATTGCAGGCAGGGAAACCACATGCTCAGAGGTTCAGAGTGGACAAGAACACAGCTTGTTCAGTATTCTCAGAGGGAACAGAGAATGTGGGGTAATGGGCGGAGGAAGGGGGGGCATGGTGGGGCCTGGTCTAGGGAGCTGGAGAGCTCTATCATTTAATTTCTACCCCTGGCCCTCGAGAGCTTCAAAGCAGGAGCGCTCTGTGGTCCCGTTTGCCTTCTAGAACAAACTGCAGGAAGCCCCGCCAGGATTGTTCAACCCTCAGCACAATCCAAGGAGGGAGCCCCATCCCCATTTCATAGACAAAGAAACTGACCACAAAGAGGCGGGGCGCTGTGCTGGGGGTGGGGGGGCATGCAGAAAGTGCTGGTACTATGACTCAAACATAGGGACTGAACACAGATCCCGGATTTTGGTGACCAGGCTGTAAAGTTAAGATAAAATAATCGGGTGGCATCCATTCAAATATAAAATGGACCTTTGACCCATATGTTCTACTTCTGGAACTCTACCCCACAAAAATAAAGGGTCAGGTGATAAAGATGGAAATGTATCTTCTGGGTGGCATGTTTGTAACTGCAAAGGAACCCGAACATGTTTGTACAAGCATTAAAACCATGTAAGAACCACCTCAAACCGCTAAGAGTGGTTATTTCATGATTTTAAGAGCAAGATTTCAAGACCTGCTTAATTCAAGATTTTAAGACCCACTGGCTAGCAGGTCAATTTTTGCTTTAAATACTTCAGTGTACTCGGAATTGTTTCCAGCAGGCTACATGTATTTCTAATCTTATTAGTAAGCTATTATATAGCACATGAGGGACTTTTTTTTTAGCTACTGAATATTTAAATGTAAAGTGTATATCTAATATTAGATGTACAGTCTGATTGAAGCCATTTACAAATATGCCCCTAAAAATACTTGAAGGAAATAGATTTATTTAATCCTATTAAAACTGAAAAGGTGACACTCAGTAACACTGTTCATCTCCTGTGTTTTTCAAATATGAGAGAGGCATTCACTTTCCTAATAAAATTTAGAATCAACAGGAATATGATGAGGTGTTTGTCAAGAAGTTTATGTACTGGCTCCCATTACATAAAAATTCATTTAGCTCTTTATCTGGCAAATTTACACATATTCAAGAAACCTCTCTTTTTACTATAGGTTTACTTTTTTAAGCTAAAGTACCTGTTCATTATCTTTAAAATTAGAAATACATCAAGTTTTATGCAAAAGGAAGTTATCAGAGATGCAAAGAATAAAAATGATCCATAATCACACTACGTAAAGCAACATCCCATATCCAGCACAATGACAATGTATCTTTGCTCTGTAAACTGCTTCTTAATTAATTTACTGCGAGCCAATTTCCATGGCAAGTAAATAGGATCTTTTTTGTCATTCTTAATGGTGGCACACATTGTACTGCATAAGTGGCCCATAACTATGTTGCCCAATACTTGAATGTTGAACAATTGGGCTTTTGTTTCATTTTGGGTCAGTTTTGGTCACTCGCATAAACAACACTGCAGTGAACATCCTCTCCACACACCCCACATCTCTGCCTGTTTGCTCAGGGCAAATTCCTATAGAAACACAGGGCAGGAGCAGCTTTCTTCACTGAGCGTGTATCAGATTTTTAATCAGAAATTAATGAGAAAAAAGTGAAGAAAACCAGAAGGCCTCCACACTAGCTATGTGCTCAAGGTGGGCTTTGCAGCCCTGGGGCAGCTTCCTCACACCCTATAAGGCACCATCTGCCTCTTGGCGGCTGATTACCAGTTCATTCCTCTCATCTGCCAGGAGGGTATTTCTGTCCTCCAGCTTCCGTATCACCGAGTTCAGCTCAGCAATTTTTAGCTGGAATCGCCGCACATCTCGCTCGTCCATATGTTGATCCTAAAAAAAAGGCAAGATACAAATGTGCTTTGAAGAAGCTTAAATGACTCCATGCACTCCCAGAGAACCCACAGGACGTGACAGCGAGCTCCTCATCGGGAGGCCCGACACCACACGGGGCTCCCTGAAGTTCAGCCACATAGATGACACCCCAGGCCATGACAGGGACTTGTGGGAAGACTTCACCTCAAAGTGACAAGACTTCAAGACCCTCCAATGGCTCCTCAACAGCCAAATGTAGTCTCTGGGGACCTTCATGTCTGAACCCTTGCCCACTGTGCCTCTCTTACAAAGGCACATCATGGATGTGCTAGGACATTCTTCAAGACCCACTGGGCCCAATCTTGCTGGCCACTGAAATGCCAGCACCTCATACTGATGTCTGAACAGAGCATACACGACAGACTTTCAACCCTTTGGTGAATGAGTGAATGTATGAATGAATGAGTACATGCTGCTTCAGCCTCGACTGTGCAGGTTAAGCACCAAGCTGTTGCCCCCAAAGCCCCTTCTGGCTGGCTACGCCCCTATCCATTTTGCAGGACTCTGACTTCAAGACTGGGCCCCTTTCCTCACTCCTACTGCACACCTGACACTGTCTTCATTTCTTTCTTGTCCACTGAGCTCAAGACCACTGGAGGCAAAAGCAGCCAGATGCTCACCTCTTATCCCCAGGCCTAACACCGGGCCTTGCACATAGTGAATGCCAGCCAGTTTGGGGAGGGATGGACAGATGGACGGATGGAAGGTAGGGAGGGTGATAGGAGGCAGGCAGGCAAGGTGACCAGAAGGATGACCAATAGATAGAAAGAATAACAGGTGGTGGTCAGCCATGAGGCTCGGGTGGCTTGCACCTGCCACCGTCCCCCTCACCTGGACACCCATGAGCTCAGCCATGTCCCCTATCCCAGGGGGGAGCTCTCTCTTTGGGCTGCTGTGGTACCGTTCTGCCTCCTTGACCTGAACCAACTGCTCATCCAAAGCCTCCTTCTGAAGGAGTAGCTTCTGGGTCTGACCAGTCTGTACACCAAGTTCTTTCTCCAAGGCCAGAATCACACGGTCTTTCCCTCTGATCTCGTCCATCTGCAAAAGAGAAAGAAAAAGCAATCAATCTAGGGGTTTGCAACCAGGAAGATCTCTCCCTCGTTGGCCTGAGGCCCAGGAAAAAGGTGAAGCAGGACCACAGACCTGGGTCAGCTGAGCCCAGAAAACTCAGGACAGAGGGAAACCACAGAGCACAGCCCAGGTCCTGCTGCCCTGAGCACAGAGGAGCAGCAAAGTTATGGGTTCAATGACTTATATGGCCAACTAGACACTTACTGGTGAGATACATCTATGCTCATGTCTCTCTCACCTGAATGAAAGGAAATAAAACCCTGACCTCCAGGCCCCCCCAGCTGCCTCACCTCCACAGCTGAGCTTCTTCACAGAATTGGTGGGTCTCATCTCCTACTCACTCCCCAAGCCTCTCCTGTCTAGTCACAGCCCCTACTTCTCCACCAAAATAGCTCTTGCTAAGGTTTTTAATGCTCCCTGGGACCCCAAACCCACAGGACAACTTTTTTTCTGTCCTCCATCCTCCTCACCAGCATCTGACCCTGCCACCCACTTCCTGGTCCGTGAGCCTCTCCCACCCCTCCAACCCTCTACAGTGACTTCTTGGTTTCTATCTTACTGACTCACCTTGCTCTGGCCACCATTAAAGTCTGGAGTTTCCAAGACTTGGCCCTCTCCCAAGTCGTACCCTTGTCCCAGGCAGCCATGTCCTCACCCATGACATTAACTTCCCCATACACAGCTGACACCCCAACCTATTCCCCAGGTCCTGACTTATCTTGGAGCACCAGAATCATAGAACAGGTTACTTGATGTCTCTGCTGGAGTCTCTACAGGACCTTAGCCTCTCTACATGCAAACCTCAAAGTCGTCCCCAGTTTGCCCAGCATTCCCCAAAGGAAACCAAGCACAAAGAAGCTTACAGAAGAGCAAGCTTTGGCCCTAGGCCATATGCTTCATCTGATTCCAGACACAAAGCCAACAGCTGGGAAACTGCCTCAGTAAGGGTGCTGTCCTGGGGTGTCACACACCCACCCCCACCCCACCAAATCCATGTCCTTCCTAGAACCTGAGAATATAATGTCATTTGGAAAAGTGTTGCTGATATAATCAGTAGGAGGAGGTCACAAAGGAGCAGGGTGGCCCTCCTGACAGCGTCCTTAGAAGAGAGGAAGAGAGTCACCTGGGTGTTGCAGTGGTTGGGCTTTTGCCTTCAGCTCAGGGCATGATCCCGGGGTCACGGGATCAAGTCCTGCATCGGGCTCCCTGCAGGGAGTGTGCTTCTCCCTCTGCCTGTGTCTCTGCCTCTCTGTGTGTCTCTCATGAATAAATAAATAAAATCTTTTTAAAAAGGAAGAAGAAGAAGGAGGAGGAGGAGGAAAAGATGACGACGACAACGAAGAAGAAGAGAGGAAGAGTAGCGGACACACAGAGAGAAGGCTGGGTGGCGGTGGAGGGCAGAGGCTGCAGGGAAGAACCCAGGAGCTCAGGAATGTCGCGGGCTGCCTACAGCCATGAGCGCCCAGAAGGAGCAAGCACGGCTCCTCCCTATACTCCTCCCCATGTGCCTCCAGACTGACCCCTGGATCTCAGACCTCCCGCCTCCAAAACTATAAGCCAATGAATTCCTGATTGCTTTAGCCACCCAGTCTGTGGTCCTTCATTACAGCAGCCCTGGGAAACTGAGGCATGCTTTAAAAGGGGAATGCCCCCCAACACTGAGGTTTTGTTAATGGACAAAGACTACAAGAGCTTCGGCTACAGTGATTCCTCTATCATCTCGGGATTTAGAAATAAATGCGGTCTGATCTAAGGCACACAGCCAGCTCTGAAAAGAACACCAGTGCTTTACTAAGAGTGGTTTCGACACAATCCCCTATGGATAAAGCCCTTGGGATGGAATATCTGCGGTGTTATTTAATACGTATCTGGGAGGGCCCCCCACGCACGGGCCGGTGTGGAAGCAGCACAACACAATACTGCCTTGATCAGCCAACCGAAAAGTGATAGCCAGTTGAGATCAACGACTTTGCAGAGTGGAGAAAGCACAGCATCTGGGGCAAGACATTAGGATGGGCACACGGCTCCCACAGGCAAGCTGTGTGACCTCGGCCAAGCCACATAACTGCTCTACACCTCAGCCTCTTCACATAGAAAAGGGGACATAGGAATAGTCACCCAAAAGGGGAGCAGAGACAAGCAGGCTGGTGGGGAACCAGGCCACGGGGCCCAGGCCGCCTGCCTTAGAGCCTTGACCCTACTGCTTCCCGGCTCCATCACCTCGGTCGTGTTCCCTGATTTCCTCCTGCACCTCTGTGTTCTCACCTGTGAAATGGGATAAGAACAGCACACGACTGGGCTGCCTGGGGGACTCAGTGGTTGAGCGTCTGCCTTCAGCTCAGGGCGTGATCCTGGGATCCTGGGATCAAGTCCTGCATCAAGCTCCCTGCGGGGAGCCTGCTTATCCCTCTGCCTGTGTCTCTGCCTCTCTCTGTGTGTGTCTCTCATAAATAAACAAAATGTCAAAAAAAAAAAAAACAGCACATGATGAATAGGGAGGGATATTTTGCAAATGAAACGTGCTCACACGCAGAAAGCGCCTGGCATGAAGCAGGCATTCAGCAGACGCTAGCTCTAGTGAAAGTTGTCCAGCGGCACATAGTAGGTCTCCACAAACAGTAGTACCTGTCCTTCTTAGACTGTCTCCTTTGGGTATTTGGATATTGCGGAAATAAATGAATACAGTAGATGTTTGAATTGTGGTCCTTCAAAAGACATGCCCGTGTCCTTACTTTGGATTCCTGGGACCATGACCTCATTTGGGAAGGGGGTCTTTGCAGATGTAGTTAGGTTAGAGATAGTAAAATGAGGAGATCATCCTGGATTAACTGGGGTGGGCCCTAATAATAATAAATAATATAATTATATAAATATATTATTTATATTTTATTTATATTACATTAATACAATTATATTAATACATATTATATTTATATTTATTATTATTATTATTATTATGAGCATCCTTGTAAGAAGAGAGGACAGGGAGAGAAAGGAGAAGCCACAGGGAGGAGGCCATGTGGAGACGGAAGAGAGAGGGACGCAGGGCCAGGAGCCCCGGCAGTGGGGAAGGGCAGGAAGGACCCTCCCCTGGAGCCCCCAGAGGGGCACAACCCTACCGACACATCTGACTGCTGGCCTCCAGACTGTGCAGGAACACACTTCTGGAGTTTTCAGCCACTAAGCTTGTGGCCATTTGTTAAGAAAGCCACAGGGGAAGAAGACCAATGCCCTTCTCAGCACAGTCAGCGTGAATAATTAAAGCCGACTGTGATCTGTACCTCTTCCTGTGACTCGGACACCTCGAGCCTCCAAACACACCGCCACGGCGAGCAATGCTGGTCAGAGCCCCGCCCTGGCAGCAGACCAAAGTGGGCTCAAAAGCCTCCCCCCATACCCTGTGTGACGTCCCGGCACACAGGCGGGCCACCTGTCAGACCCAGCCTCAGCCTTCTGTAAGGTGGGGACCCGGAGACCTCTCTAGAACCTACTCGGTCCAGTTGTGGAGATTTAGATTGCAGGGCACAGCCTGGCATATGACAAGCTGCGACCAACGCTGGCTGCCACCACTCATCTGAGTTAGCTCCTGGTGAACATAAGGCTATCTTGTTTAAGCAGCAGACCATTAAAAACTAATCAAATAATGAGATTATGGAAAGGAGAAATGGTACCAATCCACCCCAAATACCAGGAGGTTTTCATGCAAAATCCTACAGTTCTGGAAAATTCTCTGAGTCACCTTTGAGAGTAAAACGTGTGCTGCCCCCCTCACATCCCCAGCCCAGTGTGACCATCTCCCAGGCCAGCCCAGGGCCAGCCAGGTGGGGCTCCTGAAGCAACTGCTGATGTGCCCGGGGCTCCCCCTGGTGGCGATCCACCAGCAGCTCCCCACCTCAGCCGAACCCCCTCTGAAGGTCTCCCTCCCCCCAGTAGGGAAGAATCAAAAAAAAAAAAAAAAAGAATCCTTGAGGATGCAAAAGACTTGTTGCCACTGCCGATGCCAGTCCAGAAGCAGTAAGAAGTATGTGAAAGGAGTTCATTAATTAAACCACTCACCTGCTTTCATTAATGCAACAAATACTGAGCCCGGTGCCATCAATGGGTACTGAGAAGCCTCTATGAGCAAAACAGACCTGCGTCCCTGCCCTCAGAGCTTCCATTCTAGAGGGGGAGGTAGCCAATAAACATAATAAACAAATCAACCTGCAGTAGATCAGAGAGAGTGCTCAGTGCCAGCAGAAAAAAATAAAGTGCAGGAATCAATAGTGCTGGGGGTGGAGGGGGCAGCGGTGTTGCACATTTATGTGTAGGGTCCCCCATAGCACCCAGGCCACATGCTTCTTGCTTTGCACTGGAGCCTAGAATTGGAGCCCCCACCATGCATTACACCAGCTCCTCCCACACAGAGCAGCAGCATTGCAAGCCAGACACTTCTGGAATCCCAAATTCTGCACCAAGATAAGTGCCAATTCTCCCACTTAGCCCAGGCAATGAGCAGAGAGAGGGCTTACACCCATCACTCTGGCAAAGGTTCCTAGGAAATAGTCCCCAGCAGCAGAGATGACATCCAGGAACAAATGGTCAATGCAGAATGTCTTCTGGAGTCGACCTCGGCTAGGTTGTTCTAGTTCCCCAGCCGGCACCCTGAGGTCCCCTGAGGTCTTGCCAAGCTCACACAGCCAAGGGCAGGCACTCCATTTGCTGACTTTGTGTCTGGCTCCCAGGCTGAGCTCTTCACCATCCTGCCCCCTGCCCCCAGGACCCTGACGAGGCCACGAATCCCTCATGTCGAGAATACCTGACCTGCAACACCTGCGTGTGAAACCATTCCTCTCCCAGCTTCTGGTCTCAGGGTATGCTTTAGGAGAGGGGTGGGGCCGAAGCCATTGCAGCTCCCAGGGCAGGCCCTGATTGGCTCACACCAGCCACATGTCCTGCCCTCTGGCAGTAACTGGCCCTGGATGGATACATGAGCCAGTCAGAGCCAACGGCCTGGAGGCAACACAGCTAGGACCCCCGTCTCCTCCTCATTAGGAGCCAAAATAGAGCCTTTCTCTGGGCTGTGCATGTGAGGATGGGGGCCTAGCACCGCGGTGGCATCTCACCAGCCCAGTGCGAGCCCCCACAGGCTGAGAATGACGCAGCAGGAGGCAGGGCAGAGCCTGACAAACCAGGATCCCACTCCTTCAGCTACAACAGCTGACAGAGGACGGTTCAAGGTGGTTCAAGGCAGAATTTCTGCGACTTGCAACCAAAAGAGCCTGACCCAGAGTTAGGGAAAGCACACCACCTGGGCGATGGCTGTTCCTTCCTTCTCGTGTGCCAGTGCGAGCTCAGTACTACATGCGAACTGATGGGCCATGCTCTCTCGAGGTCTTCCCAAGACCCTCACAGGAGATTGCATTTACCCCATCTTACAGCCAGGTGAGGCCCCGGGCGACGCACACACCCAGGCTCCAGTTAGCAGCAGAGCCATGATGCAAACGCAGGTCAGCCTCTGCAGAACCCGCGCCATCCCATGTGCCCCACACCCAGCAGGACATTCGTCCTGGTGAAAATCTTCCTGCCTCCCGCTCCCGACATGCCCACCAATGTGTGACTAACTCTGTTAGCTCCGCTTCACCCCAGGATTTGGGGAACAAGGAATGAAGCTGAGGCTGCTCCCCCCATACCGGTTCTCACCCTCCTCCTTTGGTACCTGTGGCCAGTGACTAGTAGGAGCATTCACCCAAACTTCACATCCACCCTAAAAGTCAGAATGAGATCTTATTTGGAAACAGGGGGTGTCTCCGCAGATGTGATGATGATGTAAGTGAAGACGAGGTCAGAGCAGATTAGGGTGGGCCCTGGATCTCCCAGTGTCCCTGCCAGAAGGGGACCAGACACAGACGCACAGGGGAGTTGAAGGCCACATGGCAGCAGAGCCCGCGATCTGGAATCTGGGAACACCAAGGATTCTCGGCCACCACCAGAAGTTGGAAGAGGTAAGGGACGCTTCCTTGGAAGCTGCAGAGGGAGCATGGTCCCACTGACCCCTGATTTCAGACTTCCAGCCGTGAGAGAATAAATTCTGGTTTTAAGCTACTGACCTTGCAGTAATTTGTTACGGCAGCCCTGGAAAACTAACAGAGGACCGGGCTGGGATTTATTAGCAGCTGCTGTGCACTCAGTAAAAGGACATTTCCCAGGCCCCTTGCAACTAGGTGAGGCTGAGTAAGTGCTGGCCAAAGAGCTGGAAGGGGAAGTGTATGGAACTTCAGGGAAGACCACGTCCTTCTTCCTCTACCCTCCTACTGTCAACCCAGGATGATGATGTGAGGGCTGGCACTCCACGGGGATGAGGGGCCATGAGGACCAGAGCCACACCCAAAGCCCATTCAGAGGGCAAACCTGGGAGGTACATGTATCCCTCACTATTCTGTGGAGCCCTGTGGCAGCCCTTTCCAGACTCTGTACATGAGAAATGTCCAGTTTTTAAACCCCAGTGTCCTGGAGGAGTTGTCTATTATGTGCAACCTGGCCAAAGCCTAACTGGTCTAGGAAATGAGTCCAGAAACTAGTGTTACTGCCCCACGTGGACCATAACCACCTTTTCTGATTTGCCTCTCTTAAGGGGCATGTTGATGTGTGAGCAGGGCCCAAAGGCCTTCCTGCATTCCTAATCTGATCCAGTGGACGAAGAAATGAAGCATAGGCCACCCTCCAAACACATTGCCATGAGCAACAGGCTTGCCTGAGGATTTACATTTTCCAAACTGGCGGATAACAGGAGAAATGGACACCTGATCTTGTCACTCAATTCTCCAAGTGGCCCTTTAAAGAGAAAATCACACACACACCGAGGACACCTGAATTGAGGATACTCCTATTTAGCGCTGAAACGGAAACCGGCACCAAATCCGTTGGTGAATTTTGAATCAAGCTCAAGCAGTCCCTGATACAAATATTTGTTCCTTCCTCATTTTATTTGCCTTAAATATAAACTTCTCCTGCAAGAGAGGAATGTGAGTTCACAGGTCTCCTCTTATGGAAAATGATAAGCTGGAGTCCGCTGTACTCTCATCACCCTGGGGCAGGTATGGGATTGCTCCCATTTCGGAGGTGAGACGCCACAGGCTCAGAGATAGTAAGCGACTCAATCGGGCTCACCCAGTGAGCAAGACTGGATTCACACCAAGAGCAGACTTTGTCCAGGGATGCCTGGATGGCTTAGCAGTTGAGCATCTGCCTTCGGCTCAGGGCATGATCCCAGGATCCTGGGATTGAGTCCTGCGTTGGGCTCCCCACAGGGAGCCTGTTTCTCCCTCTGCCTATGTCTCTACCTCTCTCTGTGTCTCTCTCAGGAATAAAATATGGGAGGAAAAAAAAAAAGCATACTTTCTCCAAAGGCTTCCCTTCCCCTGACATGATAATGCCTCCTCCACTCTCTGAGCTGGATATGACCTCTGAAGTCCCCTTCCCTGGACTGCCTTTCTGTTCCACAAAGTGAGACAGCAGGTAAAGAACCACTTCCTGCAATGATTCTGTCTACAGAAACCCGACAGGGAGAACGGGACACGTTCCTGGGCACTGGCAACATCACCCGCTGCTCAGCCGTCCGTCCTCCCCACCCCCACAGCCAGAGCCCTGGCCCTACGTCCTGTGGTGCAGGGCCCCACGGAGGGCAGTTTTAAAACCACAGCGAGGGCATTTTGTGTTGTGCCCACCCGTGAGTGTCCATCAGGATATAAGACAGGATGCAAGCAAAATGCTTTCCATCATTATGCTGCCACCCAAGCCCTGCATGCATGCGTGCTACGATGAGGTCTGCCAGAGGACATCCTCCAGGGAAGACACCCCCTTCTGAAATGTGTCATTGACTACAAGTCATCGGAAGGCAGCGTACCCTTTATAGCTGCATGTGCATGGGAAGTGCAATCATGCACTCCAAATTCAGGGGCAGCGGCCTGGACACGGGCAGGGGGGTTCAATTGTGCCTGGATACTTCTGTGTGATGGGTACGGAAGGGTTTATTATCTCACCTATACTTTTTGCCAGAAACATTTCATAATTATTTTTACAGAGAGAGAACCAGAGGGAAAGGGAGAGAGACCCTCCAGCAGGCTCCACACCCAGCATGGAGCCCCACATGGGGCTCAATCTCACGACCCTGAGATCATGACCTTAGCTGAAATCAAGAGGGGGATGCTTAACCGACTGAGTCACCCAGGTGCCCGAAACCTTTCATAATTTTAAAACTTTTATTAAAGGGAAGAAAATAAAGTCTCTAGTATTTAACAATGGCAGGTACAACTGTATTTTCATTTAATATTTTATTGGGAATTCATGAACCAAACATCACTATGGCTATTTTAAATTTACAATAAAAATGATCACACTGTGCTCCTACTTCCAGTGTCTTTCCCTCTGCATGCAATGGTCTCTCGTCATTTGACAAACTCCTATTCATCCTTCAAAACCCATGTCACTTCCTCTGTGAAATTACTCCTGGGTTGACATATCAGAGTCACCACTTGCTCTTTTTTGCTGCCTTCTGAGCTGGCCTGGTCCTACCACTGATCTCACACTGTGATAATCTGTTCATACTTCATCACCTGGGTGACTGTCAGCTCTTTGCCGTCTAGGTTCACAACTTATTCTTTGCAGCTCTGGTGCCTAGGTTAGTGCTGGAACTCAGGCAAATAAATATTCAATGGACGGAATGACAACTCTACTTTCTCCAGGGTCATCCTGATGGAGTATTTCATCATGGTGGGTGCTGTTTACACCCTCAATATTGCCCTCTTTCTTACTGCCAAACAGTTGTCCATTATACGAACATACCACATTTTATCCATTCCCCAACTGATGGACATTTAGGTTGCTTCCACTTTTTTACCATTACAAAGTGTTGCTGTGATCACATTTGCGACTTTATGTAAACATGTGTTTTCATTTCCCTTGGGTCTCCACCTGGGGGTGGAAGTGCTGGGGCAGCAGGTAAACTGTTATTTTAAGAAACTGCCAAATCATTTTCCGAAGTGCTCAGAGCATTTTATGATCCCAACAGCAGTGTCAGAGCATTCCCACATCTTCCCGAGTATCTGTTATTGTCTGTTGTTTTTGTTTTGTTTTTTTAATTACAGCCATTCAAGTGGGTGTGAAGCAGTATCTAGTTATAATTTGTGTTTCCCTGATGATCAGTGGGGTTGGGCATCTTTTCATACACTTATCTGTCATTTAAGTACATCTTTTCTCTTTCAAAATATCCTTTTGAATCTTTGCCCATTTTAATTATTTTTCTTATTGCTTCAAAGTTGTTTTTATAATCCAATAGAAGTTGTCAGTGATACATGTGTTGAAAATATCTTCTGATCTGTGCTGTATCTTGTCTTTTATTGATGCCTTTGGATGAACAAAATTTATTTTTTAAATCTTTGGTGTACAACCTTCTCTGAATAGCGCATTTATATGAATAGTGTGTTTGTGTCTTGTCTGAGAAATATTTACCTACCCCAAGATCATGAAAATATTGTTCTGTGTTGTCCTAACTGCTTCACTGTTCACTTTCTAACATCTAGGTCTATGGTCCACCTTGAATTAATCTACAGATAGAATGATATGAGGATCACTATTCCTGTTTTATGTTGTTTTTCTTACAGACGTCTGACTACTTTCAACACTGTTTATTGAAAGACCATCCTTTCCTTACTGGACTGAGGTGTTATGTTTCCTAAACCAGGTAGCCACATGTGCATAGGTCTGGTTCCAGTGATTTACCCACACATCCTTCAGCCTGTGTTGATAGTAAGCTTGGTTATATGGGAGTATGAGGTTTATAGTTTTTGCTTGCCTTCAAGATTGTGACTTTAGGTCTTTTAATTTTTTATATCAAATTTAGAAACTACTTGCCAATGTCTACCAAAAAAAAAAAAGTCTGTTGGGGTTATGATAGGGATTGTCCTGAATCTATAGATCAATTATGAAAGAAATGATATTGATACAAGGAAAATGGCTTCTCCCTACATTAGAACTCCTTTATTTTTTTTCCTCAGTCATGTCTTCTAGTTTTCAGAATGGAAATCTTATACAACTTCCATTAAACTTTATTCCTAGGTCATGGTGCTCTATTATAAGTGGTCTTTTTTAAAGTTCTATTTTCCCATTATTCATTGCTAGTAAATAGAAGCACAGTTTATTTTTCATATTTTCTTTCCACATAGAGATTTTGATAAATTCACTTACTGATTCTAATAGTTTGTAGAATCTCTTAGATTTTCTCCAACACAATCATAACAACTATGAATACTTTTTTTTCAATCTTTAGAACTTTTCTTTTTATTGTCTTTTGTATTTGAGGTCCTAGCCAGTGCAATGCTGAACAGATGTGGTGACAGTAGATATCTTATTCTGTCTTTGAATTAGGAAGTGTTCTATATTTTATCACTATACACATTGTTAATATTTTTTAATAGAACTCCTTACCAGATTCAGGAAATTCTACTCTATTCATAGTTTGCTGAGAGTTTATATTGTGAAGTTGAATTTTATGAAGTGCTTATTCTGTATTAAAATGATCATATGAGGTTTTTTTCTCCTTTATTCTATTACCAATTAAATTACACTCACTGATTTCTGAATATTAAACCAATCTTTGAATTCCTAGAATAAACCCAACTTGGCCATAGCTTATCAGCCCTTCTAAATATTGTTGGATTGTATTTGTCAATATTTTATTTAGTACTCTGGTGGCTAGGTTTATAAAGGATACTTTAAACCTTTTCTTGTAGTATCACTGGTTTGGGGATCAGTTATGCTGGCTTCATAAAATGAATTCGAATATGTTCCCAATTTCTCTTCTGGAAGAGTCTGTCATTAGTTTTATTTCTTCCTTAAATACTTAGAAGAATTTACCTGAGAAGCTTCTGGGCTTGACCTTTTCATCCTGGGAAAACTATTAATTACAGATTTAATTTCTTGAAGAGCCACAGGACTACTCACATTTTCTATTTCTTATAGTGTCCGTTTGGTTAAGTCATATTTGTTCAAGGAATCTGCCCACTTCACCCAAGTTTGAAGTTCACTGATATATGCTGTTCATAAAGTCCTTGTACTATCTCTTTAACTTCTGTAGGGCCTGTGGTAGTGCCCCTTTTATATTCCGTATACTAAGGACTTGTCTCTTTGTCCCTTCATTGGTATTCCTCAGGAATTATCAGTTTACCTACTTTAACTTTTGATGTGTTGATTTTCTTTACTGATTTATTTCAGTGATTCCTGCTCTTTAAGGACCTTCATTCTGCTTTCTCAGAGACTGATTTGCTGTTCTTTTTCTTTCTTCTTGGGATGGAAGCTCAGATTTTTTATTTTCACTGTTTCTTCCTTTTTGTCTAAAATCTATTTTACTCTAAAGACTACATTTTAAATCTAAACAGTACATACAAGAAAATGTGTATGTCTCCTTGAAAAGAATGTTATCTGCAGCTGCTAGAATACTGTATTGTTGGTTTAGGTCCAGTCAGTTCACTGTACTGTTTAAATTTTGCGTATCTTCGTTCATCTATTCTCTGTGCTCTATCAGTTGCTGAGACACAGTGCTACTCTCCAAATATAACTGTGGATTTGTTTCTCCTTTCAGTTTTGATGTTTTTCTTTTGCACGTTTTGAAGTTTTGTTATCAAGTGCCATTAAGAATTGACCCCTTTAAAAAAAAAAGAATTGACCCCTTTATTATTAAGAATGATCCCTCCTTTTCTTTAGTTTTACTCCTGGCCTTAAGATCTTTGACATGAATACAGATAGACCAGCTTTCCTTTGGTTTGTGTGTGGACATTGTACCTATTATTTCTATCCTTATAATTTTCAGTCTAATCATGTCCTCATAATCAAGATGTGCCTCTTGTAAAATATCACTATTGTTGCTGTCGACGCTACTCTGAGCAGCTTAGCTTACTTGCTTTTTCAACCTTCTGAAGTGTACACGTTCGAAGTCCAACAGTTGTCCCAAGGGGCAGACTGGTGATGTGCCTGTTGCAGCCCCTCTGTCTGGCCAGCTGTTTCCTAAGTATGGTATGGCTCTGGGAGAGTTTATTCTGCCCTTTTGCCCGGCCTTACTTGGCCTCCCTCATCACCCCAGAACTCCATGAATATTTTAGGGTAAAAACTGACCCATTGTGTGGGATCCTCTAGTCTCCTGTTTGTCATGCTGACCCTGAAAGATGGCAAAAAGCCCTGATCACCTCACTCAGCCCTGCCTGAGTCTCTTTGCTGGGGGAAGCCCAATCCCTAGCCCACACCCAGGATGAGCAAATGCCCCCAAGGGAAGAAAGTGGCTAGTAACTGTCAGTTCATCTGAACAGGCTCTCTCTCCTCCCTTTGAAATTTTAACTATTCTAGACCTCAGAACTCCATAGCTCTCCAGTCCTTAAACATAGGTTTGCAACTTATGGTTTTCCCCAGTTGTTGCAACAGAATGGCTGGCCCGTCCCTATAAACTCGTCTTATCTGGAGGTATAAATGTGCTCTGGTTCATTAATTAAATGAATAAATAAAGGCCCAGCACTTCACTAAGCTTTCACGGTCCTTTCTTCCAATACCCCTGCCCCTTATCTATTAACCTCATCTTACAGGTGAGGAACTTGTGCATCTGAGCTGTTCCACGCAGTACCAAGGATCCCACACCTAGCAAGAAGAGTTCTAAGCACCCAAAGCCTCTTTGCCACCACGAGAATGGGCAGGAACTTTGCTAGAAGCCCAGCATCTAGAACCACGTCTTTGCTCACTACACAGTGGGTCCTCAGAACTCTGTTTACTGCACACCTATGGAAAGGAAAGGATACATGCAAGCGGGGGAGGAAAGAATGCATGGAGGACAGGATGCACGTGGGCGGGAAGAAAAAGGTGCATGCACGCCAGCTGGGAAGGGGTGCAGGCAGCACGTACCAGCCTGCGGATGTCCCGCTCGCACTCGCGCTTGATGCGATGCACCTCGTCCTGGTGCGCCTGGTAGGCAGCGCGAAGATCCGCCGCCTTGGTCTTGTCAGCCTGCATGCAGTTGCTGAGCGCCTCCTCTGCCTGTTTGCGCGCAGCCTTGAGCTCCAGGATTTCCTGTTGCAGCCGCAGGCGCTCGCCGTCAAAGGTCCTGCGCGCCTCCTCTCGCGCCTCAGCCAGCAGCGCAGTCTTGACCTTGTCGGCCGCGCCGTCCCGCAGCACATTGAGCGTGGCCTGCAGCCGCTGCAGCTCGCCCTCCTTGATCTTGGCCGTGCGCGCCGCCTCCTGCTCGTGCTGCCGGATGAGCACCTCGCGCAGCGCCTGCAGCTCCTTGGTCTTCTCCTCGTGCAGCTTGGCCCTGAGCTCCGAGATGTAGGCCGTGTGCCGCCGCTGCTCCTGCTCGCGCTCCAGCTTGGCCTCCTGCAGCCGCTCCCGCAGTTTGCCTACCTGCGGCGCGAGCCACGGGAGAGGTGGTCAGGGTTAGAGCTGGGGGAGCCAGCCAGACCCAGCCACCACCTCCCCATGCCCCTTGGTGCCAGAAGGCCCCTGAGACCCTCCCGGGCCCCCACGCCCCAATATCCCAATATCATGCCACCCCCACTGTCCTGACTCTCATCCATCCCACCTACTGTTTTACTTCCTACTATATTTCCTACTATTTTCTTGAGAATTTCTCTAGAGGTAGAAAAACATCTGAAGATGCTGGAGAGGGCAGTCAAGCCTTTGACATCTCTTCCAATTTGGAGCTTCACAAGAGAGGACAATTTCTCAGTGATAAAACACAAGACACACAGGCAGAAATCATCTCTCACCAAAGATGAGCATATTTCACACCAGAAATACCTTTCCAGTGCCCAGGCGTCGGATTGTGGGCTTAGGAAAGATGGAGGTAGAGAGAGGCAACCACTCTCATTGAGCTGCCCCCTCACAGGCTGGGGGCTCCAACAGATCCCCCACATTAACTCCTAGGAGCCTTGAGACCGAGATAACGGTTTTGAGGTTGATAGCAACAGCTTAGAGATGCATCCATGACCTGCCTGGGGGTGGGGGGAGGACCTGCTGGGGGACAGAACCAGGCTCACCCCCCAGGCACCTGGCCCCAGATCCTGGCTCCTCAGGTGCCAGGCTGCCAATCCCACCTGAGCATATTTTTCTAATCAACAAAATTTAAAACATGACTTATAACATGTGCCAAGGGGATATTTTCTTAAAACACTCCAAAATGCATTATTCAATCTTTGCAAGTATCACACAAAACACACACACACTCACACACACACACACATACAGCAGGAACCCTTTGCAATCCATTAACTCTCTAAATCATACCAGTCTCCAAAGAATGGAAACCAACTGTATCTCAGGGAAGATAAGTGCTTCCGTGGAAGGTGGCAACAGTTTTCCCAGACTGTGCTGTTGACGGTATACTGATGCGTTGAAATTAACTTCAGGTGAGGAATTTTACAACGTCCCTGGGTATTGATCAACCCTTATTTACAGCAGCGGAGAAAGAAGCAAAAGCAGCCCAGGCAAAGACAGAAGATCAGCACCTCCTTGCATCAAATACTTGCAACCACAGAAATAAAACGGGGAACCTTTGGTCCTGGACCTACCCCTCTCCCAGGGGTGGAACTGGGAGTCTTTTCCTAATGGACTGAATGCCAAGGAGCTAGAATTTTAAATATTTAACATGAGTGTCCTTGTAAGGGACTAAATGCTTTTAGCATTGCCCTTTCTAGGAGGCTACACTGTCCTGATTTCCCAGGCTACTGCTGACAGGGATCAGAGTCAGAAGAAGGAGACTGGTCACATCCCCAGCCTGCACTGACGGGTGATACTGAGCCTCAAGACAGTTAATGTTAGGTGTCAACTTGGCAGGGCCAGGGTATCAGGCCTTGTGGCCAAACACCAGTGTAAGATGTTGCTGTGAAGGCATTTTTTTTTTTTGGTGGGGGGGAGGGGGAGATGTGATTCACATTTAAGTCAACAGAACTTGAGTAAAGGAGGTGACCCTTCATAATATGGGTGGGCCTTGCCCAATCAGCTGATGGCCTCCAGAAAAAGCCAAGCTCCCGGATGAGAAAGGAATTCAGCCTCCAGACTGCTTCAGATTCTAGGCCGCAACATCAGCTCTTGCTGAAATTTCCAGCTGCCTGCTCTGGAAGTTCAGATTTGTCAGCCTCTGTGATCATGTGAGCCAACTTCTTAAAAAAATATGTCTCCCTCTCCCTCCCCACCCACATACACATGCACGCACACATTTCCTACTGGTTCTGTGCTTCCCTGAAAAAAACCTGGACTATGCACTCTGAAACAGAACAGCTGCCCGTGAGGACTCAGGTGGAGGAAAACCAAAAGTGGATAAGTGGGTAAAGGGAAGTTTTCTCACAGGTTGACAAGGAAGAAAGAATGTGGAAGGGAGCGGAGGTGTGTGCAGGGCAGCCTGGGAGAGGTCGGGCCTGCTGAGACAGGCCAGGCCACACCGGTGTACAGGGCAGGGATGCTGACAGAAAAGATGGGATCAAGGGACAAAGCCCTCCTGGGTCCCACCAGCTCTGCCCTGAGGAGCCGAGGGCTGAGCCTAGGGGCCATGACCCAAGTGTAGCAGAGCAAGGCTGGCTTGGCCTGGTGTGGACAGAGCACCTGCTCCTTACTCCACTGAACTAAGCAAGTCTAAAAAGCTGCCCGCACTTCACCTGCCAGATGCCTCTGAGCTACTCCCCAGGTCCAGAGGCAGGAGACAGGGGCCCATGCCAGCTGCTCCTCAGCACTGGGCTCCAGATGAGGCAAGAGCAAAGTGACTGGGAGGGACCGCGCCCAGCTGGAGGTGGGGAGGGCGGCCAACACAGGGAATATCTGAGCCAGCACCACCTGCAGCTCCAGCTGGATGGGGGAAATCGGCCTCCCCTTGTCTCCTTCCACCCCGCTCCTCATCTGATCTATCAGCACTGGCTCCCCATGTCCAGGCCTGGCCACTTGTCCCACTCCCTGCCACCATCCTGATCCTGCCACCAGACTGTGGCAGCCACCCCCCAACCAATAATGTCCTAGCTTTGCCCCTGCCCACCCCAGACCCAGGTCTCGGCAAGTCAGGGACTGTGCCCCACGGGCCATGGCAACCTCATGGGTGTTTCTGGACACTTGGAATGGTGTAAGAACCATTCCCTTGCTCACTAGCCAACAAGAGCCTTAGGGGTTGGCTCCAAACAGCTTCTGCAAAGCCTTCCCGGGCCCTCTTGCCCCTGCACCGTGTCCTAACATTTCCCATACAACATGGAGCAATGGCACACGGGTTGTTGAATAAATGAATCAAGAGATACATTCAGCACCTGCCTTCAACCTACAGTTCAACAGGGATCCTCTGGGAAAACGATGGCACTTTAACTGTGGCATCAGCAATAATTTTATGCGATCATATAAAAATGTCATTTAAAGGCAACTATAAAGTTTATATCTATGTTTTTCCTGCCAGCCCGTAAGCATATTGCTGAATTCTCTGAGAACAGAAGGTCCCCCAGCAGTGACACACGGAAAGCCCTCCCGAGGGGCCACAGGGGTGGCTGGGCTGAGACATCAAGCAGCCAGGGCGTGCCCTGTAGGGAGGCAGCCTGGTGACTGGGAAGCACAGTCCCCGCAGGCCTGGCTCCCAACCCAGTGCCACCACCTACACCTGTGCTGACCCACTGTTAGAGGCTGAGGTGTGTCCCCAAAATCCCCATGTGGAGGTCCCAACCCACAGGACCTAAGAATGTGACTGTATTTGGAGATAAAATCTTAAAAGATGTAATTAAGTCACATGAGGTCACCTGAGTGAGCCCTGATCCATGATGACCCGTGTCCTTAAGAGATCAGGACACAGACACATAGGGAGACGGCCCTGTGAGGACAACAGGCAGAAGATGGCCATCTACACGCCCAGGAGGGAGGCCTCAGAAGAAACTAACCTGCCCACATCTTCATCCACCACTTCCAACCTCCAGAATAAATTTCTTGTTGTTTAAGCCACCAAGTCTGTGGTGCTTTGTGATAGTGGCCCCAGCGAGCTAGCACACCTGGGCAAGTCACCTCTCCTCTCTGACCTTCAGACTGCTCACCCATAAACTGGAGAAAGCCACCCCTGACTTCACAGGGGTCACTGCCAGGGTCAGGAGGCTCTCTAAGGCACCTGGTGTGGCCTGCATACTAGACGCATAATAAATGTCAGCTAACTGACGAGTGACTGTGTGTGACAGGCAGTGCGTGTGTGTGACTGTCTCCTTCAAACAAACCAGGGAGACAGGCACATCAGAGAACCTCATTTAACAAACGGGAAAATTGAGGCACAGGGTGGTTACATGGCTTTCCCAAAGACCTCAAAGTGAGTGAGGTGGTGGAGGTGGGATGGAGCCCAGCAGCACGACCCTGGCCTTATGGCTTCCCCAAAACCATGGGGCTGTTGCTACTTCTGAATGGGATCTCTAGCCCCAAGGGATGCTAGCAGGGGAGTCCCTCCTGAGCCACATAACGCATGGACAGGCTGGCACCTCAGACAGCCGTGCTGGCAGAGGGTGACTGCCCCAGGTCTGGAGTCCTGAGTGTCTGGGGAAGTTGGGGGCATGTCTGTCCCCAAGCTCCAGGAGCCTGGCCTTCATCCCCCCAGGTCCTGGACTCTGCCTCTGCTCTCCATGGTGCTGACCTGAGCAGGGGGCTGGGAGCTGAACCCAGCCTGGCCCCTCACTGCTGTGAAGCCCCAGCACTCAACAAGATGGGAACCTATAGCAATTCCCCAGCAGTCCCTCTCGAGGTTCCAGATGCTGGAGGGTTCCAGATGCTCAGGGCCCAGGGATAACCTCCACAATCCCGCCCAGCACAGGCTAGACCCTTGGCCATTGAGGCTGCCCAGGAGCAAGCTCCACCTCCTTCTCCTCTCCCATGGACACCACGATGCCCCCACAGCTTGGCCTTCAAGCCACCCAAGTGACAACACCAATGGGTCTTTGTGTTGTATCTGTGACATTGGATCTTTAGGACTTTGACCGGTTAGGATTCCTCCACTGTGCCAGGCCGCCTATCACAGCTGCACTTTGACTGGATGCTACAGTCTGCCTGGCACCCAACCAGGCGCTGCACTGACCTGCCCCAAAGCTCATTCTCACCCCAAGACAGCTCACCTGCCCCATCCCAGACCCAGACTCTGCTGAAGCTCTTTAGCAGCCTTGCCTCCTAACTCCCACCCACAGGCCCATCAGGTGGCACATCACAACCCCATGTTGCAGGTGAGGGAGGTTATGGCCCGGACAGTGGCATAGCTGCTCCGAGGTCACAGTGAGATGGGATGGGGCCAGGATCAGGACCCAGGTGGTCCCACCACTGCTGTTATAGCCATTTTACCAAGGGGCAAGCTGAGGCTCAGAGGTCAAGTGCCCACCCGCACCCCTAGCTTGGGAAGGCCCTCACCAGGGACCCTGCAGCACCCCCTCTATGGAGCCAGGGCGCCTGCACCCCTCCCACCTTGCTCTTCTCTTGCTGGAACTCTATCTGGATGCTCGTCAACTTGGCCCGGAGCTCCTCATTAGCCATTTGTACGGCATCAGCCTCCATCTCGGGCTTCTCGCCCTTGTTCCGGCTCTTTTTAGACATACTTCCTCTGGGGTTGAGACACTGAGATCCCGAGGTTCACGCCCACTGGCCAGCAGGTGCCGCTCCAGGCTCCGCCACGCTAACCAGTCGTGCAGGGCTTAGTTCGTCCTCTGCGTCAACCACCATCACTTGGGACCCTGGAGAAGAGGGAGGCTGGGTTAGGAGAGAGAGAGAGAAAGAGAGAGAGAGAAGGGCTGGCCTCATGGCCTGAGCACTCAAACACAACAGCAGTCAATGCTGCCTGAGGCCTCCCTGCCTGGGCCTGGCACCTGCTTGTCCCAGGGAGGCCCCACGATTCACAACACCGACCAAGCACCTCTCACTCATACTGGCTGCCACACAATCTCTCAGAAGCTCGTCAAAGTAGACAGTCTGGGCCCACCCCCCCAGAGAAGCTGATCTGCATCGCTCATAAGCGCCCAGGTGATGCTCCCCAGCTGCCAGAGCTTGAGTAGTTCTGGTGTACCTCTGCCCTTCTCAAGAGGAGACCCCCCCCCCCGAGCAACCTGTAGGCTGCCAGCTGCAGCTGTCAGCGAGCCCTGGTTCCCAAGGGTGCTTGCTTCAAAAGGCGGGTCCCTGGGTAGCCCAGAGCTCAGAGCATGAGGTGCATGGTGGGACTGAGGAATCCAGATGCTCCATCGACACTCCCAGGTGAGTCTGGACTAGGATCTGGGGACTACACCCTGAAAAGTGTCCTTTTAGAATTCATAAAGTTTGGTGGTTCCCCCTACATGGCCCCCAGACTAGCACAGCACTGGTCACCCTGAGCCACTGGCTCTGTACCCAGTGGTGGTGCCTATGGTCCCTCCAGGCCTCTATGTCTGCCTGGCCAGGCCCGAGCTGGCTCCCTGGTGGACAGGGGTGTCATGATGAGCTAACAGCCCCACCAGCACTCACATTCCTCCTGGAGAGGCCTAGGCCTTCATTTGGGAGGGCTGCCCTCCCAGCCCATACAGTGGCAAAGCCCAAGTCCTTAAAATAAGGTCTGGAGTGACAGCTGGTACCACTGTGTCCTGGGTGTGACACCTAGATCACAGCTCATCAATCCATGCACCTGCCCTGCGAGGGGAGTGATGTTGCCCAGGGTTGCAGATGAAGGACTGAGGCCCAGAGAGGCTGAGTGCTAGTAACAGTCACACAGTCACGATGAGGCAACATTAAACCGGTCAAGCTCCACAGCCAGACTGGACGGGTGAGTCCAAACCCAGACGCTGAGGCCTGAGCCCTGTGTTAGCTTGACCCCAAGCTGCCCTGTCTCTGACAGCACACCTAGAGTCCCCCCAGGCCCCTTGCTCTGCCTTCTTGCTGTTTTCCATATGACAAACCGTGTATGTACTTATTTCTTGTCTGTTTCTCCTACACCAGGATGTGCACTCCAAGCAAGCACGGTCTGTATTCTCTGTGCCTGGCCTCAGAGCTCAGCATGCAGGAGGCACTCCAGCAGCATTTGTTGAATGAGAGAATGAATGAATCAGTGAATGAATGAACGAATGAATGAACAAATGAGTGAAGCACCTACTATGTGTCAGGTCCTGTGACAGGAGCTTGGGAGTGTATTGTCCTTGCAGCACCTGGAGAGGTAGGTACAGATATTAGGCCCATCTTAGAGATGAGAAAAAAATCCAGGCACAGAGAGTTTAGTATGCTACCTAAGGCCACAAACTGTTAAGTGGTGGCCCTGGGGTTAAATCGCCTTGGGAAAGAATGCACAGTGAAAAGAGAACTTTCCAGCATGGAGGAATGCCAGGATTTGCAGGTGGAACAGAAGGGATGAAATCAAGGAATACTGTAAACTAGAAGCCTGGAGATAGAGGGGAACAAGGAGGACCAGGGAGGCTAAGAGAAGAAGGGGTTCTAGGAGGTGGTCAGGCTGAGGATGAGGATGGGGATGGGAAATTGGCCACCAAATTCAGGAATATGGGGCCAGTGGCATCAGCAGGAGCTGCTTTGTGGGGTGGGAGTCGGGAGGCAGGCAGACATCAGGGAGCTGGAGTGGGGTCTCACGGACGCCGGCACTTCGGGCAAGTGGCAGAGGCTCAATGCCTAGGATGCGCTGGGGCACAAGGATGTCCCATTTGGGAAGGCAGAGGTAGAAGCCAGTTTGACCCCTGCTGAACAGGAGGGTGCGGTGTTTCTCAACACCACGCCTTGAGGGATTATTCAGGGGTAATGAGCATCCCCACTGATTGATTCCAGAAAGGTACATTCTGTCTCCAGTGAGTCTGAACTCCATTTGCTCTGCCATGACTTATGAGAGCACAACCCATAATTCATTCCTCGCTGCTCTGGCCGGCCTGCCTCTACCGGCACGGCAGCACCCAGAAGCGGCCCGGACCCTGCAGAGTCCCCGCAGGGCGGGAAGCACTCGTCAGATCCGGCACCCAGAGCGGGGGAGACTTCCCTCCCTTCTAGTCCACCCTGTGGCCCAACGACATCACCCCTAGGAACACCTAGGGTAAGGATTAACCAGAGAGATGGCCTCTGTTCTTCCCAGCAACCCAGCGCTCAGCCAAAGGGACTTAACCAAGGACAGCAAAGTTGTGACACAGAACTGTAAAGAGAAAAGTGAATGTCACAGGGTCAAAGAACAAACGTGGTTTGTGATCTCAGTTTTTCAGACACAGTTGTTCGCTGTTTCCATTTGGTCACAAATAGTTTTTGCGCACCTGCTGGGCACCAGGTCCTGCACCCCGGGGACACAGCGGTGAGGACCACATGGCCAGGGCTCCCAAACTTCAGCAGTGACTGCCCGAGCGACAGGTGACATTTACCTTCCTCTATATACTCTTTCTGATAAGTCAGATTTTCGCTTTACAGACAAAATGCTTTACAGAATGTTCCTGCTTTACAGAAAAAATGATGCCATTTTTCAAAGGAAAGCAAGCAAGTTTCGGAAAACCATCTGGATCGAGCTGGGAAAGAGGTAAGAAAGAAGCTGAAGGAAAAGCCTGTGGGCCCTGTCCCCAGTGCAGTGACAGCGTGGTCTGGAGGCTGACTGACTCTCCGGGCACAGCCAGATGCAGCTCCAGCTCCGCCTGAGTCCTTAGGGGCTACCTGCAAGGTAAAGGTGTACCTGACAAGACAAGACACAGGTCACACTCGCCGGGGCACAGCTGACCATTCTGTAGGGCGGCCTCGTCCGCCACCAAAGGGCCACCCTTCTCAGTAAGTGTGTCCTCTTGGCTCACACGTGCCTGACTGGGTGGTTCTGGGAAAGTCACAGAACTTCTCTATGACTCAGTATTCCCACCTGTTTAATGGGATCCGTGGCACAGACCTCACAGGGATGTGTGGGGATTGCCAGGATCCATAGCCATGCTCAGCGAGGTGCTCAGCCCTATGAAGACACTCCCCCAAACAAAATGAAGCTGAATTTATTAGGAGGAGCAGTGCCAGCCTTCCAGTAACCTCCACGAAGATCAAGATAACAGGTGCTAAGACAAGGCACCTCAGGAAGCCACCACATCGAACTGTGGCCCATCTGGGGTCCTGCTGCCACCACTTCTCAGCAGCCCTAGTACAATCTGAAGGTCCATTCCCTCCCCCAGCAGCCGCTCCAAGGGTCACTGAAGATGCCAGGGAGGAAGGGGTAGCAGATGAGGCTTCTGGGCCTCAGGGAGGTCAAGTGCCCACCCAAGGCAGCACAGCACGCTGGCTGCAGACCGTGAACCTGGTCCACTCCTCAGCAAGGCCCTATGACAGCAAACTGGCTGCTGAGAGGGGAGGGGGAGAGGAGACCCAGGCCGTGGGGAGACAGAACCCCAGGAATGTCTGAGGGACCATGGGAACAGTGCGGGTGGAGCCTCAGGGCCAGTCACAGTCTCCACTTTTTCTCAGACCCCTGGCCAGCTGGACCCCAAGGCCTCCTAGTCTTCCGGCCCAGCTCTCAAGGCCCCAAGAACAGAAGGGCCAAAGGGCAGGGACAGACAGCGGCAGGACAAGCCAGACACCCAGAAGGGGGGCCCATGCCTGGGGACGGCCCGGCGCTTGCCCCAGCCGCAGCAGCCCCTGGAAAGGCGCGTTCACACCATCACTCAGCAGAGCGTCGGCACGTACTGCCCGCCTTACAGATGAGAAAACAGATCGACATCTGCAGACACAGAGCTGTGCCTCTCCTGCTTCGAAGCCACGGGAGGCTCAGGCTACCTTCGGAGAAAGCCTGGCCCGTGAAGCGTGCAGGTCCTGCAGGGTCTGACTCACACCAGCGCTCCAGCCCTGCCACCTGCCCCACACTCCATGCCCGGCACGCTCCCTGGCAGGCCCAGGGCGTTCAGTTCCCTGATGGAGAAAGGCACGCCCCCGCCCCCTCTCATGGCCACCTCCATCGCTCCCAGGGAGCCTCCTCTAAGGAGCCCATCATCAGGTGCCTCCTCTGAGCTCCCAGGGTGGCCGAGGGCTGCCCTGTGTGTTTGCCCGTCTGTCAGCCCCTTGAGCCTGATTCCATCTTTGTAGGCCTCACCCCGGGCTCAGCCCAAAGTCCAAGCTCTGTGTTTCCAGGAGGAATACATTCCAATGAGCAAACACCAAGCGTACAGCGAGCAAACACCAACGCTCACTCTCAACATTTGCCGGGCCAGGGCCTCAGTAAATGTTGAGATGAGGGGATAGGAGACAGTACCCAAAGTTATGGGCTAAGTCCATCTCAGAGCTTTCGGTGGGCCCCACACGGCTGGCCTCCATGCCAGGAACGCACCCATGGCTGGTCCGGCCTGAGGCTCAGAGTGCCACTGAGTACAATCAGCCCGCAGCTACTGACCTCCATGAGGGCCTCACCCATGGAAGCAATAGCAGGTCACTCTACCTGAGATGCGGTCGGTACCCACTCTGTGCCAGGGGCTTTCCACTTCAAGTCCATGACGGCCCACTGAGCAGATGGCAAAGCCCAGTACCAGCAAAGGAACCCCACAGAGGCTCAGCAAACATCCTCCCAAAGCCAGTGCACACCGCACAGTAGGCAAATCTCCAGTCCCTCACTCAGAGCCCATTATCTCGTGTTTTACATACAGTGCTAGCAAGCTGAGCTGTCTGTTCTCCCGGCCCAAAGCAGAAGGAGAACAGGAAGACAGTGTTTTGCAAAAGACAAACACAGACAGGGAGTAAAAAGACAGCAGATTTTCCACCATACCCACACCAAAAAATAATAAAAAAAGAGAGCAAAAAAATAACTTTTTTTTAATACTTACAAGAAAAAGCCTGAGAGGCCTACACATGAACTTTTCAAGGAGTTGTCATTCTCCACTTACAACAAACTAATAAGGCCCTTGCTGTCCAGACTCTATATTAGTGCAAAGTAGTCGGTGGGGGTTTAAAAAAAAAAACTTCCGTAAAGAATTATAAATGAAGTCAAATGAGTTAGGTTTTCCAACACCTACTCTAGCTCAGGGGTAAAGTGCTGCAGAGAGAACCCAGAGTGAGGAGCGGAGGCTCAGTCACTCATCCCAGCCCTGCCACCAACCTGTGTGTGGCCAGGCCCCAGCTCTGTCTTCCTCAGCCAGCACTTTCCGTCTGTGAAGTGGAATGGGCTGTGCACACGGTGCCGTGTGCAAGCAGGGCTGCTGAGCATTGCTAAGCTCAGGGAAGGCCAGAGTAAGCTGCCCGCAGCCAGGGTTCTGAGGCCCTCGTGTCCTAACACAGACCCCAGAGGCTCAGAGCTGGTGGGTCCTGGAAATGACAGAAGAGCCACCTGTCCCAGCACATTTGGGAGTCCTTGGCTACCCAGGCCCTGTTCTGAGCCCAGTTCAATCCTCACATTGGCCTCAGGGCTCCCAAACCTAAATATCCAGCCACCAAGCCTGTCCCCACTCACCAGTTCTGAGAGGCACTCCCTTCTGCCTCCAGCCAGCCCTCACCCCTTCCTGCCTGGAGCAGTGGCCTCCCCTGCTCTCCTGGGCCTGCATCCGGCTCCATCCAGGCTCCAGGGGCAGCAGGAGTGACCTTCCTGCCATTTCCTGCTGACGACCTGCAGGGTCGTCACCCAGAACCCGTGCCAGCACCCCGGCTCCCAGCCTAAGGGCCCGCAGGGACCCAGGACCCGTGCCTGCACCCCATCTCCCAGGCTCCAGCCCCGTGGGGACCCAGGACCCGTGCCTGGACCCGGGCTCCCAGCCTCCAGCCCCGCGGGGACCCAGGACCCATGCCCACACCCCGTCTCTCAGCCTCTAGCCCCGCAGGGACCCAGGACCCGTGACTGCACCAGGGCTCCCAGCCTCCAGCCCCATGGGGACCCAGGACCCGTGGCTTCAGGCGGGCAGTGTGCAGAATTCCGGGACAGCGGCCGTGTTGTCTAAGTCACATGGACACACACACACACACACACACACTACACATACATTCCACACCACACACACTACACATACGGCACATACTACACATGCACTATACACCACACGCATACCACCTACACTATACACACACACTACACACCACACATACGCACATATATGCACACATTACATACACATGCAGACACACCACACACAAATACTCATGCTACACACACCACACATATGCACATATATGCACACACAACACACAATATGCACACTATACACATACACAAATACACTACATGCCACACACACTATACACACACACATACTATATACACATTATACTCACACCACAGACATATATACACTATGCACATACTACATACACTTACACACATGCACACAACATACACAGTATACACAATGCACACAGTAATGTACACATGTGTGCATACACAGTAATGCACACATTACTTCCCACACACTACACATACTGCACACACTATATACACGTGCATATACTATATACACATATGTGCATACACTACATTTGTAAATACACCACACAGCACACATATGCACACACAACCACCCATACCACACACACTACCCACACAGTACACACCACATACATACATATACTACACACCCCCACACACACACACACCACACACTACACACACACTAGCCCAGCAGTCCCACGCAGGATGGGAAAATTCCAGATGTGCAGGAGAAGCGTTTCTGGGATGTGCAGACCAGTCTCCCCAGCCTGAGTAGCGGAATTCTCACAGAGGGGTCCCGGGCATCTTGTGAAGACCATGGGTCTCCAGTGTTGGAAGGCCCGGCTGCTGCATGATATTGCCACACCAATACCGGGAAGCACACAGTGGCAGGCTGGGAGCAGGGGGACTGTCAGGCCCTAGGCCCTGTTCTCCCGCGGGGGCACCAGGCGCCGAGGGCTCTGCAGCTTGCCCAGCATGGGCAGGTGACCTCTCAGACTCACCCACCAGCTGCCCACCCTGGCCCACCACACCTCAGCTGAGCCACGGAGCCTCTCCAGGGGGAGGCAGCATAGAGGTTCTCCCGATTTAGAGATGAAGCAATGGAGCCTTAGAGACACACACCAGGAAACCACACAGCTGGGTTTGCTGAAAAGCTGGTTGTTCTGGAAGGAAAGGGAGTGAGTGGAGGAGTAAAAGGGCACGGGCTGCACCTCAAGTGTGTGTGTGCAGCATGCCCGGCAGGAGCATCAATGGCCAGCCTCAGGTGCCATGAGTCAGTGCGATGCCCTCACTGGCACGTAGGTAAGGACCACATGTACTTGGAAGCCACGAAGTATCCCCAAAACGGGCTCTTCACGGTGAGGAACAAACCACACACAAATCACACACAAAGACCAGATCAGCCACCAGATGCAGGACTCTCAGCACAAGAAGTTGGGACTCCAAGGCCCACCTGTCACCTCGTGGCCTTCCAGGCCCCATGGAAATCCCCTCCTCGGTCCCTCCTCCACATTCTCCCAGTGACAGAAAGCCCACTCCCCACCGTGGGGACACCTGCTGCCCTAGGGCAGCCCCTATGGCCCTGGAAATCACCTCTGATTTCAAGCCTAAAAGAAACAAACCAAAAAAAGGACCCCTTGTGACTTCTCCCCTGGGCCCCTTACAAGACTCAGAAGCTACCCAGAATGATTGCCTCTCCCTTCCCCAGAGAGCGACCCATCAGTAATCTGGAGACCGAGCCCTACTCCCAGAGCCTTCTCTTCTCCGGGTAACATAAGAATGACAAGTGTTTTTGGAGCACACGCTTACATCAGACACTACAACCAGCCTCATGCAGGACAGGCTGCTCAAGCAAACCTCTAATGACTGGGACGCAGGTCCTACTATTACCCCCATCTCATGGATGGAGAAACTGAGGCCCGAACACAGTAAGTTACGCATGGTTGGGAAAGAGCCTGGGAGATGTGGATCTAAATCCCAAGCGGGTCCCTCTGATGTTGGGTAAGTCACCTGAGTTCTCTGGGGCTCAGTTTCTTCATCTGTGAAGTGGAGATCTTTACTGCCTAGGCGGTAGGTGCTTGCAGTGGAGACAGGGCACCGCAGGTAGTGTGCGCTGCAGAGAGCTCAGGACACGCTGCGAGGAGGGAGTGAGGGGAGCCTTCACTGACACCAGGTTCCAGGTGTAGTGCCCTGGGAGTTCATCCCACCATGGGAGACTGGCTGGTGGTGCCTGTGTGTCTCTAGTAGGGACAAAAGAATAGCCACCTGCCACCCCCACAGGCCCCACCTAAGCCCCACAGTGCTACCCACCAGAGTCCCTCTGATGCCCTCTCAGGTGTCACCCAAGCCCCACAGTGCTACCCACCAGATGCCTTTCGGAGCCCTCCAGGGTCCCTTTGTCTGGCCACCTGCAGACCTCTGGACCTCAAAAGCCTTCAACAGTCTCTCTGCCTCACCTCCCAGCTACCTTCTGAAGTGGAAATCCCCACATCCCACCCCAGGGTAGAAAATTAACAATACCAGTGACAATGGCAGTAACAACCACCAAGCTTCCCAGGGCTCATTGCCTCGGGGGAGGGCACCAACAGGATCTTGCAGTGGGAAGTCTGGCTGATAAGGCCCCCGCTGCTGGCCCCCCACTGCCTAGCCTACTTGTTTGCTCCCCCTTGCTCCCTGGATTCTCAGCTCCTCCATTTATAAACCACCTGATTTACAGTCTCCAGTGCCAAGCAAAGTGCCAGCTCTAAGCAGGTGCCCAAAACATCAGGACCCCTCCTTGGATGTCCTCTGGATGTGACAGCGTCATGTACTCCTTTCACACCCACCCCCATGGTTCAGTTACAGTGTTTAGGCAGGACACAAAAGAGCCTTCAAGAGACAGGTTTCCTGAGTCCTTGGTAAAAACACACCCTATTGCACAAAGCCAAGCATAATCACACAAGAACTGGCATGTAGGGACCCCTGGGTGGCTCAGCAATTGAGCGTCTGCCTTTGGCTCAGGGTGTGATCCCGGGTCAGGGGATCGAGTCCCGCATCGGGTTCCCTGAGAGGAGTCTGCTTCTCCCTCTAGGTCTTTGCCTCTCTATGTGTGTCTCTCATGAATAAATAAATAAAATCTTAAAAAAAAAACAAAACAAAACACTGGCATGCATGTGGGTAGAGGCGGGGACACCCAATGGTGAGCTCAGCTCACTTGCAAGTTGGCCCCTCCCCCTGCCAGCCAGGCTCCCTTGGTATTTAAACATGACCATAGCTCAAAGACCAGACACTGAGCATCAAGGATCTTGGGTCTCGCTCTTGGGGAAAGAGAGCTGTGAGCAGAGGAGCTCAGCCGGTTGAGTATGTCCAGCATGAGATTACTGCCTGGGTCCTACCCACAGGTACTATGGTGCCACAATAATGAGCAAGCCACACCTTGCCCTGCCCTATGATGCTCACAGCCTCTCCTGTCCAAAGCCCCCTCATTACAGACCTCTGCCTGTCTGTCCTTTTCAATATCTCCACACATCAATCAGGAGGAAGCCACCTCTGTGTCCTAAATACAGCCACAGAAGGGCACAAATGGGACTCCTCTATGGGCCACTGCACCTGTCTCTAGTCAGACATACCTTCCTTTTGGTGGCAGCATCACCAGCCACTGTCACTTGTCATCCTCACCCCAGTCACAGAACAAGCATGGTCATCTGTGAAGCTCAGGGCCAGGTGGAGGGCTGCAGCTGACACAGCAACAGCTGGACACTGTGAGGATACCGCCTTCATCAAGGGCCAGAGGGCCCAGGAATCTTTGGATAACCTCTGTCACCTGGCCCTAGCATGTCCATCTTGATATGTCTCAAGGGAGTAAAGTGTAGCCAAGTTCAGGGAAGTGAGGCCTCTCAAAAAAAAAAAAAAAAAAAAAACACACAGAGAAACCTCCAATCAGGGCAACACTGTGCAGTCACCTAACCTGCAGCCACTTTGGCGAAGTCCTGCCCAATGAGAAGGGGGTAGGGGCATACACAGGAGGAAGGAAGGGTGGGGAAAAGAAATGAAAGAACAGGAGAGGAAGAGGTGGAGGGAAGGAAGGAGGGAGGCAGGGAGAACATAGAAATAACTGAATCCAACTTCTAGTTTCTGGTCTGGCACATAAGGAGCTTGGAAGTCATCACTCCCATCCACACAACAAGAAGACTGAACAAACTGAAAATCAGTAACTTTTCTTATATCCATCTGAGAACTGAGATCACACGGCAAAATTTGGAGAGGCAGACAGATGGATACTGAGAATAACAACCCTACCAGAGCAGAAACCTCCATGGGAATTAGTCCGGTTCCTTTTACTCAATACCTCCTGTCCAGCTCTCAAAAACAACAACAAAATTACAAGGCATATATACAAAGCATTCAAAACCCAGTTTGAAGAGACATAGCAAACATCGGAACCAGGCTAAGATATGGTGGTGATGCTGGAATTATCAAACCAGGACTTTAAAATAACTATAATTAACATGCTAAGGGCTCTAACGGAAGAAGTAGACAGTATGCAAGAATAGATGGCTAATGTAAGCAGACATGGAAGTTCTAAGAAAGGACTGAAAAGAAATGCTCTTAAAGATTAAAAAAAAAAAAACAACCACTATAATAGAAATGAAGAACACCTCCAAGGAACTGTAGATTGGACCCAGCTGGGGAAAATACTCAGTGAGTCTGAAGTCCATAAAACCATTCCAAACCCAATGGCAAAGAAAACAATGACTGAAACAGAACAGAATACGCCCAGAACTGTGGGATAATTACAAATGTGTAATGGGAATACCAGAAAGGGGAGAGAGAGAGAGAAAGGAGAATAAATATTTGCACCAGTAATGTCAGAGAATTTCCAAAAACTAATGTTGGACACCAAACCAAAGACGCAAGAAGCTCACAGAACACCAAACAAGATCAATACCAAGAAACTGACGCTTACGCATATCATATTCAAACTGATGAAAATCAAAGACAAATAAAAAATCTTGAAAGATGCCAGGGGGCAGGAAACACCTTACCTACAGAGGAACAAAAGTAAAGATTATGTCAGACTTCTCTGAAACCATGCAAACGAGCAAAGAATGGAGTGAAATCAGCTGAGAGAAAATCCCACCAACCTAAAATTCTATACCTTGTGAAATTATCTTTCAAAGTGAAGACTTTCTCTGACAAAATTTGAAGAGATCTGTCACCAGTAGATCTTTCTTGCAAAAAGAAAAAGTTACAAGAAGTTCTGAGAGAAGAAAGATGATGTAGGTCAGAAATACAGATCTAAAACAAAAAAAATTATTGGTTTAAAGAAATACAGATCTACAGAGGAGACAGAAGAGAGCTAGACAAAGAATAAATGAAGGAAAAATAAAAACTTTTACTTTTCTTATTCTTAATTGATCTAACATAACAGCGTCCAAAATAATAACAGCAACAATGTATTATGTGTTGACAGCATCTAGAAGAGTGAATAAATAAATAAATGAATGACAGCGGTGTGATGTGGGATGGGAGAAAGGACACAGGAAGACTTTGTCAAAGGTGCCTCCACTACACGTGGAGTCACATGGTGTTATGTGAAAAGGGATTTGGACTGGCCACACATGTCTGTTGCACATTCTAAGGCCACCACTAAAAAAAAAAAAAAAAAAAAAAAAAAAAAGAAGTAGAGGCATGCCTTGGAGATATCACAGGTCTGGTTCCAAACCAGTGCAATAATGTCAGCATCTCAATAAAGGAAGTCAAATGACTCCCTTTGGTTTCCCAATCCATATAAAAGTTATGTTCACACTACACTATAGTCTGTTACGTGTGCAATAGCGTATGTCTAAAAGGACAATGTACGTACCTTAATTTTAAAATATGTTATAGCTAAAAAATCCGAACCATCATCAGAGCTTTCAGCAGGTCATAATCACAGATCACTGATCACCCTAACAAATGTAGTAATAATGAAGAAGTTTGAAATATTTTGAGAATTACCAACATGTGACATAGAGACACAAAGTCAACAGACGCTGTTGGGAAAAGGTGCCAACAGACTTGCTTGATTTAGGATTGCCACAAACCTTCCATTTGGAAAAAAAATGCAGTATCTGCAAAGCACGATAAAGCACAGCTAAATAAAATGAGGTGTGCCTGCATAACCCATATGCTGCGGAAGCAGAGAAAATGGGAACACATAGATGCTCAGTTAAATCCACAAAAGGGGCAGCCCGGGTGGCTCAGAGGTTTAGTGCCGTCTTCAGTCCAGGGTGTGATCCTGGAGACCTGGGATCGAGTCCCACGTTGGGCTCCCTGCATGGAGCCTGCTTCTCCCTCTGCCTGTGTCTCTGCCTCTCTCTCTGTGTGTGTGTCTTTCATGAATAAATAAAATCTTTAAAAAAATAAAAATAAAAAAATAAAACCACAAAAGGAGGAACACCTGAGAAGCTCAGTGGTTGAGCATCTGCCACTGGCTCAGGTTGTGATCCCGGGGTCCTGGGATTGAGTCCCTCATCAGCTCCCCACGGGGAACCTGCTTCTCCCTCTGCCTATGTCTCTGCCTCTCTCTGCATCTCTCATGAATAAATAAATAAAATCTTAAAAAAAAACACAGAAGGCAGAAAAGTAGACAAATAGAAAAGTAACAAATGTGGTAGATATGACTCCAGCTATATCGATAATCACTCTACCATCGGTGGTCTAGCTGCACCAATGAAAAGATGGGAACTGTCAGAGTGGGTGGGTAAACAAGATGCAGCTATGTGTCGTCTACAAGACAGCGCTGAACTTCAAGACCCGAGAGGCTGCCAAGGAGCCAGCCAACCGCTGCACGCTCATAGCTAAAGGAAACAAAGCTCAAATGAACTCCCAACCACTGTTCATCTCTCAGTGCTGACAATCTACTAACCTATAAAATCCAAGACAGCAAACCCCACCCCTTTTGAATTGAAGAAAGATCTTTGTAATAAATTCAGTAAGATAAATCTGCATTATACAAATGATGCTCAAGAAGCTCATTAGGAAGTAATGTGGCCCAAAAGAACACCAAAAATCGTAATGATGAATCTAAATTAAAATCACAAGCAGAGGCAAAGCCCTTGCCGGTAAGAATGGGGAGGAGGTTGGCTAAGCATGAATTCTCTGGATGTTTTCATGAGCAGGCTTCTGTCCCACTTCCCCACCGCTGCCAGCATCTCCTGAAGTAACGGGAAGGTAACTCTGTGCACAACCTCTTTCAAAGGCTTAAAAGATTCATAAACAGAAAGGGTTCACTTTCATATGCAAAAGCCTACCATACGTACTCCACGTTATTTATACTCTGAGAGGGATGGAAGGAGATGAAGGAGACAGGACCAATGCTACACCCAATTCCTTAAAAACAGAAGTCACCTAATCCTTCCCAACCTATTATAACCAGATTCCCTTTACTCCCTGAGCTCTTATCCTTCCAAGAATCTCTTTTCCAGGGACGCCTGGGTGGCTCAGCAGTTGAGCATCTGCCTTCAGCTCAGGTTGTGATCCCGGGGTCCTGGGATCGAGTCCCACACCAGGTTCCCTGCACAGAGCCTGCTTCTCCCTCTGCCTGTGTCTCTGCCTCTCTCTTTCGCTCTGTGTCTCTCATGAATAAATAAAATCCTAAAAAAAAAAAAAAAAAAAAGAATCCCTTTTCCAGCCATTATTTTGATGCCCCATAGTTGGGGTTGGGGTGGGGGAGTCAGTGTTTCATTGAGTTCTGGCAGAGCTGGAGTCCTAGGACTGTAATTCCCATTGATGCTGCATTCTCTAGGGCCCGGGTACCTCTGGCAAGTGGGTTCCCCGTGTGCTCAGCAAATCCCCCACCTGCTTCCCTCCACTTCCCAGATTCCTTTGCAGTAGGCAGGGTCACATGACCAGCCCTGGCCAGTGGTGTGCGAGCAGCAGTGACTTGTGTCACTATAGGGCTGAGGCACAGATGAGCCCAAGTGACTCCTCTTCTCTCTCCCTGGTTGCAGGGACCTTAGAAGCCATGTGTTGAGATGATGGTGTGAGCAGACAGGAGTGCTGGACCCTGAAATCACCCACTAGAAGAGAACCTAGGGTACCTGCACCAGAGCATGTGTGACCTAGAACTGATCTTTCAGGGCTCCTTTGTTACGCAGCACTGCCCCACCAAACCTAGCTGATGCTCTCTTCCTAGAATGCCCTTCCTTCCCCCTTTTCCCACCCATCCATCTTCTTCAAACCTCACCATGGGCATTACATCCTTGGACAGCTGGCCCTGATATCACATCCCACCCTCAGGCCAGTGGGGGTGTTCTCTGCACACGGTGGCACCCTGAGCTTCCCTTCCCCTCACAGCCCTGATCATGCTGTGTTGGCACATGTGTCCACCCCAACGGACCAGGCACTCTGTGCTGGCGAGGCTTTAGTGTTCCTCTACCTCCTGAGAGCTTGGCCTGGCTGAGTGCCTGTCCCTGAGTGAAGGCAATGGGCACATGCCCGGGAGATGGATGTCCACATGCACAAGCAAGAAACACTGTGATGCCCTCCTTTGCATATGCAAACACTAGCACACACTGCCCAGGCCCAGGGGTAGAGAGGTGACCAGATCCAGATCATGCCCCAACCTCTCCCATCAGGTCTTCAAGTCCAGCAAGGCAGGGGTGAGGTGCCCACAAGTGGTCACAACCTGAAACAGAAGAGGAGGGATAGCCCACTGTGGATGCCCAGAGGCAAGAGAAGCACCTTCCATGAAAGAGGAAACATATGAGCTGGCCCAGCAGGACCAGCAGAACCTAGAGAGGCACAGAAGAAAGACAGATGGTCCATCTGTTTGGAGCCTGGTGGGGGCTGGGACAGGGCTGCTTCGTCTCCTCGGGGACCACTTCTCTACGATTCTCAAGCTATGGGATGTCATCAGAGCTGACCCAGCCCACTCCAGAGATGGGCACTTCCCTGGCCCAGCCTGGCCCCACCTGAATAAAAATGCCATCATGTACATAGCACTTTGCAGAGTGACGTAATCTAGGCCCCAGATATCATCACATCACCCACCACAGCCCGCCTGAGGAGGCATCTTAAGGCCCATTTTACAATGGAGAAAACAGGTGCGGAGAGCCGCAGCCAGCCAGCATTTGAACCCAAACCTTTGAAAGCCCAATGCACCGGCTCCTCCCCCAAACCACTTCCCAAGAGCACTTCCAGCTCTCATGGACGTTCTTACACACATTTTCAAGTTATCACCCAACACCATGGCAGAGACTGGTGTCATGGGAATCGAGAAATGTGGATATGGGAAAAATTTCACGCTGAGTATACACCTCCTTCAACATTTACAGAAGGGCTCAGACTCCCAGCAGACATTTAAAGACCTGTATTTTGGTTTGTTGAAACCCAAATAACCAGAAGAATATTTAAGCACTTTTGGAAATCCTATTTCAGCATCCCAGTGATAATACCTTCCTCTGGAGTAGGCATGAGGGAAGCACCATAGGAAACTATTCGAAATGCTAAGTGTCAGCCAAGAGTCATCCCTCTAACCCTATCGAGCTCCTGAGAGGGAGGTTTCATTTCCCACACCTTGTACAAGAAATAATAGAGGCAGAGAGGCCAAGCCACTGCTCAGGTCCTCATCCCCTTCCACGCCGGCCAGCTGGCCATAACCTCTGGCAGCGAGTCCTGACTGCACTCAGACAGCTCTGGCAGAGGGCACTCGGGGATTGAACAAGTGATGGGAGATGCAGCAGCTCATCTTCCACCAGCCATTTAAACAGAGTTTTGTCCTGAACCTCAACAAGCTCATGGGATATAATCAACAACCCCATTTTACAGGTGAAGACACTGAGGCTCAAGGAGGTGAAAGAGGGGCTAAGATTCCACCCGGCCTGACTCTGCAGCCTGCCAGGTGCGGTCCTCCTCTGCTCCATGACTCAAACTCCCACTGGGTGGCCCCCACCAGATTTCCCCTGGGATAGGACCACCGCTTCTTCCCCACCCCCACCCCCTCATTTTCAGGCTAAGGAGCTGCCTGCTGCTTTGCTTCGGGAACTTCCTACTTCCTGCCCCAGAAGAGAGCCATGTGCAGCGCTGTCTCCTCCACGTCACTGGACATGTGCTTGCAAAGGCCCTGTGTTCCCAGGGCCTCCGAGCCAGGGTCACCCAGGTCAGGGCTCACCCAGGTTGACTGAGCAATGAAGCTGGAAGAAGGCATGCTGTCCTACTAGGAGCAGGATCAGATTCAGGCTGTGTTTCCTGCCTGCATCCCACATAACCCAGCTCCTGAAGTCGCCTCATACCCTGGAGACAGTACTGCTGCAACCCCGAGAGGAACCCAGGAATAAGGGAACTCACTGTGAGGAGTTTGAAGATTTGAGATGGCAGCATTACTCAGCCGATCCACACTCACATCACCCTGACAAAATGACCCCAAAGGGGGACCAAATGTGCCATCCTGAACTGCAAGGCCAGAAAGCCAGAAACATTTCCCAGACTCCCTTGGAGCTATAGCTCTGCATGTGACTTTAGATCCATCATACATTTCATTCATTCATTCATTCACACAAGATTTCACTCTAGGAAAAATGGGGACTCAAGTGGCACAGCAGGGTGCCCATTTGTTGGTATAAGCCTGGCAGGGGGTGCCTTGGTGCATATGGTGTCTGGTCATCATCCTTGCTTACAGCTGTGGCTGGAGTCACCCTGGACACAATGGCTTCTGACCCCCCAGCTCCCCAGAGGGCAACTCTGGGGTGTGACTCTGGGGTCAAACCTGAGGCCTAGCTGAGACCCCTCCACCTTCTAACCACTCCTGCTTCCCTGTATTACACCCCTCTGTTTAAAGTAGCCCAACAGATGAACACAGATGGAGGTCAGGGTGCCCCAGAAACCAGAGTTAAAATTAAAGAAGGAGGGGTACCTGGGTGGCTCAGTGAGTTAAGCATCCACCTTTAGCATCATGATCCTGGGGTCCTGGGATGGAGCCCCATGTCGGGCTCCCTGCTCAGTGGGGAGTCTGCTTCTCCCTCTCCCTCTGCCCCTCCCCACCCTGCTCTCTCTTTCAAAATAAATAAGTATCTTAAAAGAAATTAAAGAGGGACACACTAAACAACTTTAAATAACACAGCAGAAAACTTCATGCTTTGCTGATGCTCACTACAAATAGACCCTATTCACACCTATGCTCCCCTGATGGAACTTCATGTTCTAGAACCTCCAAATGGCAGTGGAGTAGAGTGTTCTCAAGGGCTGGCTCAGTATCAGACTGAGTTAGAATCAAGACCCTACCCCTTGTTGGCTATGTTCCCCTGGGCAGATTACTTGTCCTCTTTGAGCTTGTTTCCTTACCTGGAAAAATGAGGAAAATAGTACCTACCTCATGAGGTTGAGTTATTGTGAGTACAGCATGAGTTGCACTGGCTCATTAATAATTTGATTATTGATAATATTCGTGAGTATAATGATTAAGTATTATGTGTTCATTGTGAAAAGCTTGGAGAAGATAAAGATGAGATTAAAAATCACTTATTTCCGGTGAGTGCATGGTTCCTTCAACATTTATAGAAGGGCTCAGACTCCTGGAAACTGGGAATATCTGGGACAACTGATTATTAACTATTAATCAGTTCATTAATGTTACTAATTAGCAATACTGATTAACCCATACCTGCATATACCCATGCACACACGCACACAAAAACAACAGCAATGGCCAACTCTACTCAGCTCTGGACTTGTCTGAAGTCTGGGCACGCTGCCCCCCAACTTTAATTTGCTTTTGAGGGTTCTATATGGGCTTCAGGATAAGATTTTGTTCGTTAAAAATGTTCCACCCCAGCTAAAAATGCATTTGAAAATTAATGTCAGAAGAAGGATACTGGAAAATGTTCCTGATATACGCATATCAGGAATTCATATATTGAAGTCTTAACCCCAATATCTCACAATGTGGCCTTATTTGGAGATAAGGCCTTTAGCAATACAGTCAAGTTAAAGTGAAGTCATTAAGGTAGCCCTAATCCAAAATGACCAGTGTCCTTATAAAACGGAAAAATCTGGGGACTGACAAGCACAAGGGACAAAACCACGTCAAGATGGAGGCAGAGATTGGGGTGTCTATAAGCCAAAACACTAGAGAACCATACACCACGACCAGGTGGGATTGATCCTAGGATGCAAAGCTGGTTTAACACCCGAACCTAATCCATGGAATGAATGAATATAATAATAGGATAAAAGACAAAACTTCACGATCATCTCAATAGATGTGTAAAGGCACATGATGAAATCACCCGGGGATGATAAAAACACTCAACAAACTAAGAATAGAAGGAAACTTCCTCAACCCAATAAAGGGCATCTACAGAATGTTCACAACTGACATCTTACTCAATGGTGAAAGCCTGAAAGCTTTCCCCCTGGAAATAGGAACTAGGTGAGGATGTCTATTCTCACTACTTCTATTCAACACTGTACTTTTCTCTGGTTTATCCAGAGGGGAAAAAAAAAACAAAAATAACAAAAAGCACCCAGATTAGAAAGGAAAAAATAAAACTATCTCTATTTGCAAATGACAGGATCTTATGTATAGAAAATCCTAAGGAATCTACAAAAACAAAACAAAAACGAAGGAAAAAACCCAAAACACAAAATTATTAGAATAGATGAAGTCGGCAAGGTGGCAGGATACAAGATTAGTATACAAAAATTAAGTGTATTTCTATAGAGTGCAATCAACAATCAAAAACAAAATTGAGAGAATGCCCAGATATAGTCCAGACGACACTGATCTGGGGTGGGACACAGACACTGATAGATTTCCAAAGCAGCCAAGGGGATTCCAACATGCAGCCTGGGTGCCAGGGTCAAGAACATCTGCTCTGAATAGTCAGCAGAAGTGGAAGCTTCTCCATTGTCTTCTCCCGCTTTACCCTGCCCGAAAGACATAGGCTGCCCCAGGCTATGATTCCTTCCAGATACAACCCTGCAACTCATGTAGGGAAGCCAGCCAAGCTGAACTCATCCCCAATTATGACATATCTTAAATTTTCAAGACTTGCCAAAGAAAGGTGTGCACATTATTCCTCATTTGTTTTTTAAGGATTACCCTACATAGAGTCCCTAAAAGGACACATAAGGTGTTATCTCAAAAACACAACTTCAGATAAATTAGGTTGAGGTTGCAAAACCAGGAATCAGAAAACTCTGGTTCAGTTCTTAGCTTTGGACTTCTCATGTCTGTCCCAACACCCAATGAGATGGGAATGATTATGGTCTTCAGCTCATAGGCTAAGAAACTAGAAACTGAGGCTCAGAGAGCCTTAACAGTGAGCTGAGCAAGGTCACACAGCTCACTCCACAAATCAGTGCCCTCCTGTGCCCATTAAATCCCAATGAGCATGAAGGAAATGAGCTTCATTCATGGAGCCAACTTTAATTAGCAAGTTCAGTCAATCAAGACAACACTGGGCACTGTCACTCTAGGGCCAGATGCCACCATCTCCAACAGGATGGGAATTAAATCATGCTGGGTGTGCCACATGCATTATCTCCTTTACCTTCCACATCCCTACTACCACTGCCCCTGGGTCACATAGCCAGTATATAATGGAGCAGGCCTACAACACGGGTCTGGATTCTTCCCAACATGCACTTGACGTGATGTGAGGAAATGACACAAGAAACTTCTCTGCCTCATTCACATTAATGGCATGAGAAGTTTGAAAGGACCAACTCTTAAAATTCAGTCACTTAAAGGACCTTTAAGCCATTTAAGGAGGCTAACAAAAAGATGCTTATTTCAAAAAGTGTGTATCAGTAAGTAACTGGCCATCCATAGAGTATGTTCTGGCAGCACCAGGTGAGTTAAGAGCTGATGAAGACTGGCTCTGAAGGATTGCCTCACCTGTATCCCAGGCCTTGATGGCCCCATCATCCATGGGGTCTTTTAGGGCACCCCATCATATCACTCCTCCACTTAGATGGCTTCAGGTGGTCCCCCCACCTTGGGGCCCAGCCCAAGCCTGCCAGCCAGGCCTACAGCATGCTACCCACCTGCCTCTGCTTCCTCTGAAGCCCCCCAATGCCACCCTCACTCAGCCCACTGAACCTTCACTCCCCCTACTCCTGGGCATGGGTTCTGCCCCTATGCCTCCCTCTACCAGAGGGCCTGGACGCCCTGTGGATACTTTCCTCCTCACCTAACAAGCCTCCCCGAGAAGCATCTGTAATCTGCGTCAGGGCACACATGGCTCCCATGCTCCCCCCTCAACTAGCCACCCTGCGCTGGCATCACCTTCTACTTGTTCTCACCAATCACTCATTCATTTCACCCAATCATTTATTCATTGAAGGATTCGTCATACCTCCGCTCTCCTGGACACTGTTCTCAGCACTGACCTGAGCTAGTTAACTTCGTGCTCCTGGACCCGATCTACCTCAGAGCCCGGTACTGAGTAGGTACTCAGAGAATAGTGAGTGACCAAATGAAAATTAGTCATGAAAAGCTGTGGGTTGGGTGACACGTACGCTAAGTAAACACTAGGGTATCCCAAGTTGAATGCCAGCTAGCATGCAATGATTTGATGGCAATGGTGCATCTATTTCAGATCAAGAGTAGGGCAACTGTCTTTCCTGGTGACAGACTCCATGCAGACAACGGACTTGTACTCCCAAATGCTGGCTCACCCAGCAGATTTTCCCTAAGCAGGAGTGCTGCCATTTTGCATTTGTTTCTTGCTAAGCAAATAAGGATTTCAAGCCCCAGCTTCTGTACTCCAGGAAATGCACGCAATCATCCCTTTTCTCCACAGCCCTTTGCAATAAGCTGGACCCCACCCAGAATCCGAATGCTTCCTATGGGCTTGGCTCCATGAAGGGCAGGTCCACCTTTTCAAGATGGCGGAGCCAATTTCTTCCCCTCTTCCACCCAGCTCCATTTGCCAGCATTTCCTGGGGGCCAACCACGTGCTGGGAAAACTGGAACTGAGAGAGTGAGCTTGTAGCTGTCCCTCCAGGAGCTGCAGCAAATGCAGACTTGCATTTTTCATTTATTTTCCACTTGTTCGCCGCTTCTCTCCCACACCCACCCACACGGCCCCACAATACACACCAAATATAAAGTCCAGGACACTGGGACCTTATTTGAAAATTCCTCGGAACATCCATCGTCAGGCCTGGCTTATAATGAGCACTCACTCTTCTTTTGTGAGTGAATTCCCAGGCACAGAGACACATAAAAGGACAGGGGAGTTTCCAGCCAGGGCCAGAGCCTGGATAAGAAGACAAGGGGAGAAGGCAGACAGACACCCAGGTTTCTGGTATGGGTAACCTCGTGGTGTCATGGGATGCTTTTAGGTTTGCAGGAGGCAGGGGGAGCTTGCAAGAGGCTGCAGAGCTGGCCCAAGAACATGCACCTAGGAAACAGGAGACTGGTGGTTTGCACCCTGGCCTGATGTCATCCAAGGTCCTGGGGCTGGAGGGCTGGTCAGGCCTGAGGGCCTAAGAGCCTGAGGCTCATGTTTATGGAGCAAAGGGTTTTGCAAAAGTACCAGTGCCCAAGTGTCTCCCTTCTTCCTGGCTGCCCAGGAATTTCAAGTCTTTAAGACAGCATGTGACGTCTTGCCTCTGTGGGCACAGGGCCAGTCTACAGAAACACAGACTCAACCAAGCAGATTGCTTTGTCAGGCCTATTCTTTATAAGTTATGTTCTTCAAGGAAAAAAATAAAAGCTTATCAAGGAAAAACTGTGAGGGGTGCGAAAAAGAAGACAAAAGTAATTTACAACACCCCACCCCCACCCCAGAACACACACAACATCCTGGCAGCCTTCTTTCCCCAGAAGGAAATGACCTGCAGTGAGCGAGCATTCGGTCCCGGCCAGCTCTGTGCAGACCATCACACTCGACCCTCAAGTCTTACCAATGAAGAATTATGCTCACACTTTACAGACGGGAATGCAGAGTTTCAGTGAAACCAGGTGTCAGGGCCCAGGGCCGCCCTGGTAAGAAGTACCGAGTCCAGGACCTGAAGCTAAGGCCGGACTCTAAATCACAGAATGTCCCACACGTGCCCAAGATGAAGGGAGGTCCATTTCACCGACCTTCCAAAGATTATAAAATTGACCCAAAAAATTATCTAACTTAAATTCAATATTTACATCTGCTCCCAAAGCCCAAGTTATATCAAGTCCTCATCCTACCTGTGGGGTCTTTTTCTCCCAACCGGGCTATAAGCTCTGTAAGATGAGGCCACGGCCCACGCTTGCCTCCCCACAGACATAGAGCAGGTCCTTATCGGCCACCAGGCTCGAGAAGACGAGACTGAACCCTTCTTGTCTGGGCAAAGGATGCCTGGGTGGCTCAGTGGTTGAATGTCTGCCTTTGGCTCAGCGTGTGATCCTGGGGTCCTGGGATCAAGTCCCACATCGGGCTCCCTGCGAGGAGCCTGCTTCTCCCTCTGCCTATGTCTCTGCCTCTCTCTTTGTATCTCTCATGAATAAATAAATAAAAACCTACCTGGGCTCAAAAGCTGGCCTCAGGACCTCCACAACCTCATCCAGCTGGCGGTCAGGATGTGTAGCACAGCCCAGCTGAGCCTCCCTGCCAGCGCCCAGCCCTTCCCATGGAAATCCGTCCCCCTCACTCCCTGCCTGGGGCCTCCAGCCCGCCCTCCTCGGCACCCCTGCTCCTTCCCTCCCCATCTGCCCACAGCGCCACCCTTCTTCCTAAGTCTCCACCCCACCTAAGGCCCAAGTCGTCCAAGGCCAATGTCATGTTCATTCATTCAACAAACACACACAAAGTTTGCGAGCACCTGCTATACACCCAGCTGTGGGAGGAAAGGGGAGAGAGACAGGTAGTACCCCTGCGCCCTGGCTTCCCTCCAGCACAGAACATTCTACCAGGTCAGTGAGAGAGAGGACTGGGCAGCTCCTGGGGTAGGCCCTGGGCTCTGAGCTCTGTGTGTTTCAGCTCAGGGGCCTTCATAAGGCTTTGAAATAGATGGCCTTTATTCTTCCCATCCCACTCCCATTTCAGAGAAGGGGACAAGGGAACCCCCCAAAACTAAGTGACCCACACAAAATCGTGAACCTGGAAGTGGCACCCACCCCTCAGAGTCCTATCTACCTGAACCCTGCCTATTATGCTGTGAATTTCAAGGTCAGTGTCTCCTGCTCATCCACGTCGGCGTCCCCAGGGCCCTACACAGGGCCCTGACGCAGCAGGGACACAGCCCTACTTGCTGAACAGAGTGGTTTCTGCATCCAGGAATAGACACCCGCTTATGCTCCCGGCTTTGACGTGGCGTTGCCGGCCCTCCGTGGCCTCCCGATCTTGATGAATAGCCCGCAGTGCTGGCAGCGGCTGCATCAGCGTCTGTCTGGCTTCCTCCCTGAAACCCAACAGACTCCATCTGGACCCTTGATGCTCTGCTGGTAGGGAAGCAAAATCTTTTTTTTTTTTTAAAAAAAAAGCACCTTTGTGGGTACGGGCCTCTAGAATCAGCTGCCTAGACCAGGACAGGAAGCAGAGAACATGTTCATCCACACTTGGGCGCTAGGGGCCTCCTCCCCAGCAAGATACTCATGGTTTCTCCAGACAAAAGATGCTGCTCCGTGCTGGAGCAGGTCAGCCTTTAGGGAGCTGGAAGGGGAAGGTGGCGGCAACGTCGTCCGTTCTTAACATGAGATTCCTAACTCCTCGTGTTGTCCTGAGAGGTAAGTGAGAGATGATAGAAGGAAAACCAGTTGGCCCAGTGCTAGGCACAGGATACACACTCACCAAACATTAGCTCGGGTCCATAGGATCACTTCACTTGGTAACCACTGTGGTCCACACCACTGGGCCTGATGCCCTGGAACCACAGGGAGGGAGAGAGGGGGAGAGGGAGAGGGAGGGGCAGGGAGAGAGGGACGGAGGAAAGGGCACAGAATCTACCAGGAATACAACAGCCTACCCAACAGTCCCTAAATGGGAGCCAAAAAGCGGACTTCTTTGACTTCTGGCCACAGCGCCCCACGGCGGCGGCAGAGCTGGTGAACTGCCCCGACCCATCCAGGCCCCTGGAGGAAGCTGCCTGGGGTCCAGATGCCTTGTCTGAGCCCACAGCCCCTGAACTGGGTGCCCCACAGGCTCGGCCGCCCACCTGCTGCTGAAGGGAGACAAGGCCTGGCCCAGGGAGAGCTGGCATTAGCCCTCAAAGACACTGGCCGTCTCTAAAAGAGAAAATGGGGCATTTGGAGCCGGTATCTGGGAGTGCACAGATGAATCCTTGACCCCTCAGTGCAAACTCTGGTTCTCTGATCCTGAAACTTAGCAAAGTCCCCTCCTACAGAGCCTCCTCATAGAAGCAGGTGCTCCTTGGCAATTCCAACAGAGCCTTGCCACCTGCCTGCCCAGCTGAGGACCACACCCATGCACGGCCACCTCCTTGACAGGTGAGCAGGCCAGAACGGCTGGTCCCTCCACACCAAGCCCCGTCCGATGTCCTGCCTCTGGCACAGCACCTGTGTGGCACCTGCCGGCATCCGCCCCTCTATAGCGTTGGGCCTAGGCTGGATCTCCAGATAGATGTCAGTCATCCGGGTGTGGCCGCTGTGACTTCTGTATAAAATACGTACAATGTATGCTCACTTTTTTAAAAAAAATCAATTTTACCGCAGTTTTGTCTACACTTGAAGTTACAGGTCAAAGAATTCTAGCAGCCGTGATTAAGAATATTTTGGGGGGAACCCCAAAAAAGTTCCAGCACACCCCTTTGCAACTTACCTTGATTTGCCTAATATTTTTCTTTACAATTACTGACTTTTAAAAATGTATAAACACTTTCAGCCTTGATCTAAGTGATACAGCATCCACCAAAAACAAAACAAAAACACGTTTCATGTGTTATATTTCCTGTAACACACACTGAGCTAAATACTATTAAAATAAAACACGCCTGGCCACGTGCCACCTAAAACCTTCTCCTATACCAATAGAGCCACACATTCCATGGAGAAATGACCACTCCCTGAGGCCCCCTCCAGCTTAGGAAGCCTGGATTCCACGGCTGATTCAGAGTCTAGCCGGACGCCTGCATACAGCAGGGGCTTACTGTCTGCTAAAAAACAGTGATGATTCAAGGCCCAGTTTTCCATCTCTCACCGCCCTAGACCCACCACCCCTGGCGGGAGGCAGCCAGCTGATTGCCTGCAGGGCTGATAAATACCGTACTTGGATCAGCTCTGGGGGCCGAGGAGGAGGAGGCTGACTGAACAGGACACCAGGCGGACGCAGAAGAGAAGCAGAGGGATGGAGGCACTGAGACCATATTCTGGGAGCCGCATCTTAGCCCACTAAGTTATTTTAATAACTTGGTCGCTTTCACATCAAACTTTTTGCAAGAAAAGCCTTCCGAGATGTCGCATCTGCTTTCCCAGAAGGGATTTACCACAAAGCGTGTAAAGAAAGACTGGTCGCCTTCCAAGTCCCAGTTTCAAGACAAGCTAAATAATTGAAGGGGAAGCCTTCTGTGCCCTTAGCAATTAGGCAAGGAATTTGTCAGATGGCTATAGTCCTTTAAAAAGATAGGAAATGAGTGTGAGCGCATTTCAGCCCTGGAAAGAGGCACAAAGAGGTAGACACGAGGAAATTTAGGGAGACTGTCAAGAGCCCTACGATGCTAGGCTCGCCATGTGCAGGAACCAGGGCCCACCTCGGCAGGCCACTCTCCTTTCAACATACTCATTATCCAGCCCTACTCCAACACCCCACACCCAGCCATGACCTACTGACCTCACCCCAAACACACTGCCACACCTGTATCAACACCAGCTCATCAGCTGGAACAGCCCTTCCTTCCTTCTCCACCTGGAAAACTCCTATTCATCCCTTAAAGGCCGAGGGGTGATGGTCATCACCTCCTACAAGAAGCCTCTGGTCACACACAACACAGAGCCCACAGGGGTGGGGGCAAGGCTAAAACCAAGTTCTAAAGGACCTTCCCTCCTTGTCCAGTGTGTAAAGGAGTTAACAGTTTGTGCCCACTTTGGGCAGCAGGATGTCAGGGAGGAAAGAAACAAACAGAGAAACACATCCAGACCAGCGTGGGTAGATGTTTCCAGGGGCAGCGTGGGAATCAGGCTGAGACTGGATTCGTGACATGAGGTCCATCCTCCAGCATCAAGTCAATATGCTTGGCTACGCACAACCAGAGCTTCCGTCCACAGAGCCTCTGCCCAAGCTGTGAACGCAGGCAGCATACAGAGCAAACAGTCCCCGCTCCACCTGCAGCATCAGGACTCACCCCACCACCACAGCCAATACGTGCACAGCTCTTGCCACTGGCTCTGCTCATTTCCTCCTTACAATAGTCCTACAAGGTAGATACTATTATTGTCCCATTCAGGGATGAGGAAGACAGTGTAGCAAGGCAAGGAACTTGTTCAAAAATGCCCAGCTGATGAGTGGGAAGGAAACACAGGCAGTTAGGCTCTGGGGCCAGATGTAGTGGTTCAGAGAACCACAGTGAACTCCTACCTTACCTTAAAAACTCAGCCCAAGGATCTCTGCCCAACTCACCTTACAGAAACCACGGAGGAGGTATGCAACTATATAGCTGCAGGGACACTCGTGGATGTGCTGTTTACAATAGGAAAGTACAAAACCAACTACATATTGGCTAAATACCCAACAACTAAGTGTATTCTAGAACATCTGTACAATGGAATACTACGAAGTCATTAACACTGAAGCCCTCTGTCACATTCCGGTTTGGAGTCCTCCTATCCTGGGACCTCCTGGCGTGCTGGTGAAAATGTAAGTTCCGGAGTCTCACCCCAGACCTGATGAATGGCAAGGCCTGGAAGGAGGGCCTGGCAGTCAGAACATAAATTTTTTACGCATGAATATTTCTGCACAGCAGTGTGTGGTACGGCTGCTGGGGGTGCATATCGGTTGCCATGGAAAGGATTGGGCTCCATGAGAAATTTGGTTCACTGTGGGGGCTCTCAGTGCCCACAACAGTGCCTGGCACATACCAGGTGCTCGAGAAATAGTGTGTGACTGAATGAACCCATCAATCAGCAAACTTCTGAAACGAGTCTGTTTAGCGGGTCTACGTCTCTGAGCAGTCCATGTGCTTTTGGGGAGCAGGGACTGTGAGCATCTCTTCATCCCTCGGTGCCCACACAACACCAGCCCTGGGACGTGGTCTGCCAGCAAGTGAACAAAGGGGCACTGCTGCACTGTATCCGTCCTGTGAGACCCGCTTTTGCTCTTTTGAACATTTCTGAAATTAGAATGTGTCTTACAGCCTAATGCTGTCACTGTTGCTTTTTGTCCCTTCCCCTAGTGGTACAAAAATAACAATGCATCACTCAATTGATGGCATCTTAGATTTAATAGAATCTGGTAACTAACAGAGTCCGTGACGCTGATTTAAAAAATTAAAATCAGATGCCGACACAGCTAACAGATTGTTGTGCACTCCCTTTCTTACAATTTGCAAAAATTAATCCAACGCCATCTGTTCTGAGCTTTTGGCTTCAGCCCTCAGTAGTCCTGGCCATCCAACTCTTAGCTCCTGAGATATAAATTCAAGATCTTACGCAAATGGCAGATTCATCGGTCTTCACCTGGATGCTCCTGATAGCATCAGCTGGAGGCTTTTCCTACAACATCTTCCTTCGAGGTGTAGGATGTGCCAGAGGCCAGTGTTGGGTCGGAACTGGGTTGCAGCCAAATTCCCTAGCCCTGGATGTCCAGCAGGGCATGTGGTCTGCCCAAGACAGCTGTGGGTCCTGCGCTGACTTCATGGTACCCTGAGGACCTGCACCTATGGGCTGACGCTCAGCAGCCCCACGTGTCTTCTAACTGGTCCCACAGCTGGTAAGAGAGTCGAATGCCCAGTGCAAAGGCATCTATCTGAAAAAGGGGTTTGGAGGTGGGAATCTGGCCCACCACCCAGGGTTGTTCTGAGAACCAAGGGAGATTCATTTGAAAATTCTCTATAATGAGCAGCAAGTTCTACACGAGGTAATTAGTGACATTAGGAAGCTACAACATGTACAAACAGAAATCCTCACTTTCTGATAAAAACCTCAGCATGTACTTTCCATCATAATGCTCCCCTTTTTGACTAAAACCCATTCCTGTCTTAATGTTTCCACGCTTCCCCCGTGGCGCAGGCCATCAATCACAGCAGTGAAGGGGGGAGAGCTCAAGTGAGAATCCCGGCCCGGCCACCACCCATGTCCCCCACCCTTCCCCACACCAAGCTACCTTGGACACGGCCCCCGAGCTCTGTGAACTGGAATTAACTGAGTATCTCTTCACACTCCCAGTGCATAGACCTGCGTCCCTGCAAAGCCACAGGCCAGAGTCTTGCATGGTGCGGAGGGAGGTATTCCCAGTGAAGTTTTTGTTTATATCAACAGTGGCGGGCTGCCTCGGCTTCCCTTCTAGGGATCCTTTCATTCTCCCCAAACAACAAAGCTAACCAGGCCTGTACAACTCGAGAAGAGTTCTCTGGGCAGTACTCCCAAGGCTACAGCCCCAGGGAGCAGTGCAACGAGCCGGGATGGTGGGGATCTCAGAGATGCTGCCAATGAGCACAGCGCTATGAAGTCTCATGGTGTGGGGAAAAAAGGCGTCAGGAACTGTGCCTTCAGAAGCTCCTGGGTTGCTCATCTGGCTACCCTGGCACAGGCTCGGCAGGGGAGGTGGCGAGCCAATGCCTGTAAGTTAAATAAAGACTCGGGTTTGGGGCCACGGGTCTGCAATGACCAAATGGAAACTAGGAATGAAGATACCCTAGAAAAGCTGGAGCAGAGGGCGATCACCCCCACAGGGTCTTCTGGGCTCCGCCCACCCCCACTCTAGACAATAGCTGTCCTCCTATGACAGGAAGTCCATCTTTTTTAGCTTGAAATGAAATCTGGTTTGAAAACTTCAAGCTGGAAGTTTGTGCCTCTCTCCACAGGGAGGAAAACTAGGCTGCTCAACAGATCAATGGGACAGAAGAGAAAGGCCAAAACCAGATTCAAGGGCAGACAAGAATTTAACACACATAAGTGGAGACAGACACCAGCTAATCCACAACTACCACACTGGGTAAAGGACTAGATGCTTTGGGAGCAAATAAAACCGGATATCCCCTTAGATCCCTACAGCGAAACAACTTGCAGGTGGATTACAACCTGAAATAAACACAAAGGAACCACAAACCAAAGAACCTCCCCCGCCCCAAAAGAAAAGGATATAGTAAAGGAGGTAAAAAGTCTAAGCAGTCACAGAAGGCACCAATGTTGAGGCTCTGCGGACGGAAGGCATCGCAGACAAGAACATTAGACCACAGGCTGGGAGAAGATATTTGTCCCATATCACAGACCACAGGCTAATATCCTTAATGAACTAAGAAGCTTTACAAATCAGAATTGCCTTAAGCAACATGACAATAGAAAAATTAGGATGAATTCTGAAGAAGTGATTCCCCAAAGAAGAGAAAGCACGTGGCCATCAAGGCGTGTGGCCTCGTCGCTAACCGACGGAATGAGGACCAGAAGGAGAATTCTCACTTATCCCATTAGCAGAGATGTTCAATATTCATTGTTGGCAAGGTTCTGGGAAACTGCTATTCTCACTCACTCTCGGTGGGTACAAATTGGCATGACTTTTTCTGGAGTGCTGTTTGACAATTTCTGTGAAGAATTTAAATATGGATTGCTTTTGCTCACTAGCTTCGCTTCTAGAATCTACCCTGAGGGACTGATCGGACAAGGGCATAATGGGAATGCACAGAACTGGTTAAATAAAGCACAGTGAGCCCAAATCATGGAGGCTGTGGGAAGATCTCGGGCACACCCGCTGCATGTGAAAAGCCAGTCACAAGCAGGGAGATCTCCTTTCTCAGGGAAAAACCCACACGGACAGACACCTGCTGACATCATAGCCCTAACAAACAGGGTGAACCAAGGAAGCTATTTCCATTTGGGGGCAGGCAGAGGAGGCTGTGTGAACAAAGAGAATTCTTGGAAAGAGAAGGTGGCCTGCTTCTACCAAGGGCAAGGGAGATGGAAGAGGGTAGCTTTGGGCCAAGAAAACAGGGGAAAGAAATGGACGGGGAAGAGTGTAAGGCACACATCTGTTCTGAAATACACTGATGGGGTTGTCAGGGTCCCCTGAAGCAATGAACAGTGGCTAGATGCTAAAAACAAAAACAAAACACAATTGCTCTCTTGCCTATATACCAGCAATAAGCAATCCGTGCAGAAAACTGGAAGGTGATTCCATTTATAACCAAATCAAAAGAGGCTATGAAAAATATTCATAGCATGGAATATTCAGGAGAGAGGGGGAAATGATATTTATTAAGGACACAGAAGGAAAACTGAACTGAGCCCAAACCCCCAAATCAACATCCCCTTCTCTCTGGCCCTGGACCCCCTTCCTCCCCACCTTTCCCCAAAACCTCCCCACCCTGTCCTCTCTCCAGGAGTGCCTCACCATTAGCTTGTCACACTCAGGTTACTCCCATTAAAAAACAGAGCCCCCCCCCACCATGCCTTGTGCCCAATTCCCCCAACCTCTGCCTCTCTGTGCTTGTCCACAGTCATTCAAGGCTGTCTCCATCTGGTGTCTGCACAGCATGGCTTCAGTCTCTGCAGCTCTGCTGGCCTCCACTAGCTCCATCAGCCTCCACTTACCTCCCCTGGCCTCCGCTTACCATCCTTGCGCTCTTCAGACATTCACGCACCTCCACGGACCTCCCCCCCCCACTCAGATCTCCACTAGCCCCACTCACCTCCCCTGACCACCACTCACCTACTCGGATGTCCACTGGCCTCTACTCACTTCCCTTGACCTCCATGTTGCCAGATCAAGCCCATATTTGTAATCTTATTTGACCATTACGTGGGCTTTGACCCCACTGACCCCAGCCTCCCTGCCCAGATACGCTCTTCCCTGATGATCATTGTCATATTTAGTCCATGACGTGATGATCCTCATTGCTCAAGATCACTGAATCCTCCCCACATGCAGGTACCATGCTGGAGCATGACAGCCCCATCATCTTAGTCCACCCTCTGAGGGGAGATTGCTACCGCTGTCACTTTGTAAACAGGGAGCCCCAAGGCACTGAGGGCTTAAGGCCCGTTGTCCAATCCTGCCCTGTTCTCTTTCCACGATGCAATGCCACCACATGGGCCGTGGGAGGGCTCTATGGAAACAGAAGTCATCACAGACGAGTGAAGCCCCTACTGGAAGCAGATGCAGCCTCCCCAAGGTTAGGAGTCACCTGGGCGTGGAACTCTCTCCAGTGACTATAGCCTTTTACTGTTGAATGCACAAAGGCAAAGGCTTTCAGCAACAAGACATAAAAGTCTAGTTTCCATTAAAAAGCTCCCTCTGGCTACCCAGTGGACTCATTTTGAGACATAAGAGTGGAAGCAGGGAGGCCTGCCATCCAGGCAAGAGGATGCACCCCCAGACTGGCCAGCTGATGATGCAGGGTCCTGGGAAGGAAAGGCGTGGGCTCTGGTTAGACAGCATCATTGCCATCGAACACTGGTGAGGTCCTCCATCATACCCCCCAACAGCCCTCAGACCTCACATCCTCACTTCCTTGGTCACTGCTCCCAGCCATATTGGTCTCCTGCTGCCACTCAACCCACTAAGCATGCTCCAACCATGGGCTCTTTGCACTTCCTACTTCTCTCCCTGGACCATTCTTCCCCCAAACACTTGCATGACTTCCTCACTCCCCTCAAGCCTCTCCATAGTTCTAGGTCTCAGCACACCCCCCATCTCATACATTTGTCTGTGTGGGTGCTCCATCTCCCCTGCTGTCAGATGAGCTCCAGGAGGACAGAGACGTAGTCTGTCGTGCTCACCACTGTACACCCCAGGGCCTAGCACAGCTCATGGCATGTAGTGGATGCTCAGGGTCATGATTTGCACCTACTGGGTTCAACTCATTCACATCCCACATGCCTAGCAAGCATCTATTCTGAGTGCCACCCATGTGGCGGGTCCCTCCCTGCCTCTGTGAAGTTGTCGGTCCAGTGAGGAAGATCACTGGGACAGAGAGGATGTCAGAGCTCTGACAGGGAACCCCACAATCCTGTGGGGGCCCGAGATTTAGGGAAGGTCCTGGAGACAGTGGCCCTGAGCCACCTGAGCATCAGCACCAGCAAGGGCCAGCCGGGATGGGGGCTGGACCCTGGGAGAGGAGGGGCTTCGATCAGAGCACAGGTTTAAAGCCCAGAGGAGAAAGAAAAGGGGGCTCTTTGGAAGAACCACCTGATTTCCTCCAGATTTCTCCAGCCATTCAGTGGGGACCACTCACTGAGCACCTCCTCCATGCACAGCCCCCAGGTACTGGGAAGCTAGTGTCCAGAAGGAACGTGCACATGCCACCCTCGAGTGGGAGGAGCAGACACACATCAAACACACGTACAACTGAGCAGATTAGCCCCAGACAGGTGCTCTGAAAGGAAACTGGCCAGTGGGAGGCTCAAATGGTCCTGGACACAGAGGTCCCCAGACTTATTTTTCTTAAGATTTATTTTAGAGACAGAGCATGTGAGTTGGGAGAAGGAAAGAGAATCCTCAAGCAGACACCCCCCCCCCGCCCCCAAGAAAAGAGCCCGTCATGGGGCTTGGTCCCAGGCCCCGGAGATCCTGACCTGAGCTGAAACCAAGAGTAAGCCACTCAACCGACAGAGCCACCCAGGCGCCCCTTCCCAGAGACTTCAAGCAAGCAGTGATGCCAAGCAGGCTTCTGAAGGAGGCAGGAAAGCTGAGCAGTGAAAAGGAATGGCACATTCCAGGCAGGTGCAGCAGGGGAAAGCAAGGAGCCCAGGTGGAGGGGAGGCGGTCAGGAAGGATCATTGGGAGGAGCTGGGGATGCACAGGCCACACGGGTCATGCTGGAGCACCTCTCGTGTCATGTTTGCAACATGTACCCCACTGATACAATGGAGCAGCCAGGAAGAGGAGGGTTTGCACGGGTAGATTGTGAGTGCTGGCTCAGCCACATCTGGGATGGAGCAGGCTGGGACCAGACGGGTGGCTGAGAGCTCAGCAGGATGGGGGAGGGGGCAGCAGGGGGCTTGTGGGGGACACACTACTGAACTCCAACGTCATCTTACTGGAGGACAGTGGAAACCAGTGCACTTACTGGAGGACAGTGGAAACCAGTGCAGGCCGCTGCTCCAACCAGTGATGTGACTCAGCTGTAGGAAGGTCTGCCAAGGTGGTGGCCAGCTCAGGCCACCAGGGGCCTGGACACAGCCCAGCACCACAGCTGAGCCAGCTCCTGCACAGTCAGGTCAGCCGGGGCCTGGGAAACCCTGCACCCATGCAAGCCTGACCCTGGCCTCTGCCGATGAGGTCCCTGGGGAGCTGAGTGGCAGGGGTGGGTAAAAACAGAGGTCTTTGCTCTTCTACACAATCTCGGTAAGGTTTTACATTGTTTTAATTCCCAAAATGCAGATGTGATCGTACTTTATGTAACAGGCTGACTTGCACAAGGCAGTATGGCAACGGGGAGGTGACCATCCCATCCCATCCATCAGCTCTCCCACCGTCAAGGCCACCTGCCGAGGATGCAGCATTACCGTGTCATCAGCATCCCCATCTTAAAGGGGAGGAAACTGGCTCAGAGGGGTTGAGCGACTTGACCAAGATCACCCAGCCAGGAGCTGGGTATGGGAGCCAAGGGTGTCTGCTTCCAAAGCCTGTGTCCTTAGCCAGCAGCACTACTCACAACCCAACAGGCCAGCAGACACGGTCCAGGAGGAGTTTAAGGAGGGGGTGTGGGACTGCGGAAAGACTGTGGGACCGCTGGGAGGACTGATGGACAGCCTTGCAAATGCAAGCCCATGCCTTAGCACCTGCAAAGCCGCTCACTGCTGCGCTCTCCCACCACCAGCAAAGCACACATATCCATCCCAGCCAGGGCCCCCACCGTGACCATGTGAGGCCACGGCCTGGGGCATGAGAGATGCTGGAACATCCAGCTCAGCTGCCTCCTGATCAAATCCAGCCTCAGGCTCTGCAGGACTTTCAATGGAAAGAAACGGCTGTGCTCCTGAGAGCTGGCAGCCTGGGCTCTGCAGGGTTCAGACGCTGGGGTTCCTGGCATGCAGAATGCCATTCACTTCCTGGGGCTGCTATCACAAACACGCACAGACTTGGTGGCTTAAAACAATACAAGGTAATCTCCCGTGGCTCTGGAGCCCAGAAGCCCAAATTCAGATCACAGAGCAGAAGTCATGGTGTCAGCAGGGCCTCACGCTCGAGAGGTTCTAGGGAAGAACCCCTCCTTGCCTCTTCCAGCTTCCGGTGGCTGCACGTGACTCGGCTGGTGGAGCCCCTACCCCAACTTCATGCTGCCTTCTCATCTGTGTGTCACATTGCCTGTCTCACCCTTATAAGGACACGTATCATTGGATTTAGGGCCCACCCACATAATTCAGGGTAACTTACTCCTTCAAAATCCTTATTGGCATCTTTTGCCATGTAAGGTAATATTCACTCTTAGCATATAAGGTAGCATTCAGGTTCCAGGAATTAGGACGCGCACATTTCTTTGGGGAGCCACCATTCAGCCACAACAGATACCATATGCGGAAACTAGCCAACAGGCAAGGTCTGTTAGCAGCCACAGAGGCAGGTTGCAGTCCAATATCCTAGATGCACAAAGCATAGGCTCTGGGCTCACCGCTCTAGCTGTGGGCCTCGGACAAGTTTCTTAACCTCTCTGTGCCTCAGTTTCCTCAACTATATTGGTAGTCTCTATCACTCAGGGTCTGGCAAGCATTGCATGCAACAATCCACCTCCAGTACTTTGGACAGTGCCTGGCACACCAGATGCACTCAGTGACAGCTGCTGTTTTTAGAATTCTCGAAATCCATCTTACTCCAAACCTGCTCCTCCTCCCTAGTTCTGCAAAAAGCCACCCTCGAGGCACCTGGGTGGCTCAGGTGGTTAAGCATTTGCCTTTGACTGGGGTCATGATCTCAGGGTCCTGGGACTGAGCCCTGCATCAGGCTCCCCAGTGAGGAGTCAGTCTGCTTCTCTCTCTTTCTCTCCCTCTGTGGTCTCTTCACTCTCATTCTCTCATAGATAAATAAATAAAACCTTAAAAAAAAAAAAGCCACCCTCCAATCAATTATCTAGGCCTGAGCCCTATGAGTCCTCCTACATGACCCCCCTCCCACCCTCTTACAACTTGCAGGCCCCAAGTCCTGCCAGGACTAGCTCCTTCGTCTCTCTGTCCCCGCTGTACTCCTGGAACAGCCCTGTCTCCTCACTTACCTCCCATACCCACCTTCTCACCCTCCACCAAATCCTATTTCATCAGAGCTGAGAAGACTCTGATGGTGGCTAAGGGCAACAGTCCCCAAATTTAGAGTTGTTATGGCAGGGTAGGAAATGAATACAGTATAAAGATGATGGAAATACAACCCACAGGATGGGAGAAATGCGTCCAATAAAAGGCCCATATCCACCATAAAGAACTCATAATTCAACAATAAAAAGACAATTTCATTTTAAAATCGGCAAAGGAAGACATCCAGATGGCCAACAGACACTTGAAAAGATGCTCAACATCACTCATCAGGAAAATGCAAATCAAAACCACAATAAGGTATCGCCTCACACCCGCCAAAATGGCTAAAATCAAAAACACAAGAAACAACAGGTGTTTGTGAGGCTGCGGAGAGAGGGGGAACCCTTGTGCACTGTTGATGGGAATGCAACCTGGTGCAGCCACTCTGGGAAACAGCATGGAGGCTCCTTGAAAAATTAAAAATAGAGCTACCATATGATCCAGCAACTGCACTACTGGGTATTTCCCCAAAGAAAAACAAAAACACTAATTTATACGTGTGTGTGTGTGTGTGTGTGTGTGTGTGTGTGTATACGAAATCTGGGTGTCCTTCTTAGCCACTGGCTAATAATAACCATCATGTATCAGATTCCCCGGCCATCAGGTTATGAGAATCACATCAGTGGTTCTCCAAGTGCATGTATCAGAACTCCCTAGGGGAGCTCACGAGGCTCAGCTCTTGGAGGCCCAGGCCATTCTCCCACCACTGCCCGTGTTTAAGAGCTGCTGCACATGACAATCCACAATAGCAGGACAGACTCACCTACTAACCTAAGAGGGACTCCTGGATGTCAGGCACTGTTTATTTCTCCCACTTTACAGAGAAGAAAGAGCTCGCGAGAGGAGAACAAAGTCCCATGGCCCAGCAGGGGAGCAGCAGAAGCAGAGTCTCCCTGTAGGTCTCTGACTCCGAGGCACCTCTCCCGCCACAGGCAGGAAGGGGAGGCTCGGGACAAGAGGCCACTCCCCAGGGCCGGGGTCCAGCAGTCCAGGGAACAGTGAGGGGGCCCACCCCTGGTTCAAGGGAGAGCTGCTCTCAGCCCCACTGCCCACTGGAAACACCAAGAGAATCTATTCTTCATACCACTGCCTGGCTCCACCTGGCCACTGAACCAGAACCCTCTGCAGGCAGGCCTGACTTAGCATCCTGTTACCTCTCTGGGCACCTAGGCAACCAGGGTACAAAGCCCAGCTCTGGAGCAGTGGGTCTCAACCTGGGCTGCAAGTGAGCATCTCTGGAAACCAACAATTCCCAAGGCCTGGGCTCTGCTCAGTCCCACCGACTCAAGACACCAATGTTGGGTCCAGGCCTCAGGGGTTTTTAAATTGATTCCAGTGTGCAGCCAAAGTAGAAACGTCTGGCAGGGGGCCCTACGTGCTCCAGTGAGGTCCCCAGGTCAGGAGTGCCAGCATCCCCCGCAAACTTGCTAGAATTGCAAGATTTGAGGTCTACCCTAGGCCTACTGACCCCAACACTCTGGGGCGGGATGCAGCAGTCTACATTAGCCAGCCTTCCACGTGATGCTGATGCCACCTCCAGCGTGATAACCTCTCTCAGAGGGCCTGGCTACTGGAAGTAGGGCCACAGGCCAGCCACCATCATCCCCATCACCCCCGGGCTTTTGTGAAACCTAGTCTCAGGCCCCACCCAAACCCACTGAACAAGCACTTGCAAGTTAAACAAGGTCCCCAGGGGATTCAGGCACACACCAGGGAGTGAATAGCACCCACTCTTTCTCCCCTCTCTCCACCTCCACCCTTAAATTAGAACCCCTCATCTCAGCAGGGGTGAGACCCATGTTCCAGGTAAAGGGAGTGCCACACTGCTGACAGGCATGTCTCAGTAACAAGACCAGAGTCACATAAGCCTGGGTCTCAGGTGACTCAGCCACTGAGGACAGGACTGGTGGCAGCTCAGGGCAGTGGTCCTCAACCCAGATGTGCCTGACAACCACCCTCCGAGCACCTTCAATTCCCCTTCATTGGCCCCTGCTCAGCAACATGGACCGAATGGTGTGGGGGCCCTGAATGTGCATTTCCACCAAGTGCCAGGGTGACACCTGGTTTAATATTAAAAAGTCTACCAGGCTTTGAATCCTCTTCTAACAGGCACTGTGTGGCCCTGAGCCTCAGGCATCTCACCTGGAAAATGGGCCGTGGTGGTAACGAATTACAGGTTGTTGTGAGGGAGATTTGGAGAGCTAAGGTGATTATAATAATGCCTGTGACATGCTGGAATTTCCAGTTTTACTGCCACTGCCACTCCTACCCCTGTGCCCATAGTCACTGCCACCATCACTTCCACCACCACCACCATTACCATCACCATCTCCACCCTCCCCACCAATAGCACCATCATCACCACCACCTCTACTACTACCACCTTTACCATCACCATCTCTACCATGTGCACCAACATCATCACCACCATCATCACCACCTTCACCACCACACCATTTCTACTATTACCACTTTGACCACCATCACCTTCACTACTACCAACATATCATCACCACCTTCACCATCACCCCTATATCCACCACCATCACCATGATCACCATCTCCACCCTTCCCACCAAGATCACCATCATCACCACCACTATCTCTACCACTATCACCTTCACTACTACCACCATATCATCATCACCACCACCATCACCAGATATTCACAATACAGTCCCAACAGCAAAGAATGCTGGTTTAGATGGAAAGACAGAAAGAAATTGACAGAGAGAAGGACAGAGAGCCGGCTGTCACATAAACTGCTTCCATTTGCTTCAGCATTTGTTCAAAACCTAATGCCAAAGGCATAAGTGCAAAATAGTGACCGGTGTGGGAAGATGGAAGAGGAATCTTTGCGTGTCCTGGATACCCATAGTTCAACCTCAACAATCACCTAGCGCAGGTGTGCTCTGAGGGCATGACATGTACTTCTCATCTCCAAATTCCACTTCCCTACACAGGGTCTGGCACAGAATCAGGGGAGTCAACAAGCCCTGATGTTCCAAAGCCACTTTCCCACTCAGCTTATGCCTCCATTCAACAGGGAAAGTGCTGGATTCAAAACTGGTGAAGTGGATATTTTTGCAAAGCTATGTAGATATGCAACAGCTAAGCATTACTGATATTTATGTTAATATCAACAATTAATGGAAACACAGAATTTCTCACTTCTCCACAATTTCCCCAAATGACACTGACCATTCCCAGAACACATCCCATACAGCACCATACAGGAATCCCAGCTCTACTCGCTTCCTGTAATATAACTCCTTTGAAACAACGGACAATGCTCGAATGTCTGCAATCCCACCCTCAGACCAGTGGGCCCCTCTGACCTGAGATGGGGGATGAGCTCGGGAGAGCTGCTCAGAGCAAGGGATGCTTTCCTCTACACCTGCCTGAGCACGTGCCTGAGAATCTCGCCACTCATTTCTCCATCCCCACTTAACTTTCAACTTCCTCAAGCTGGCAGGGACCCCATCCTTGGCATCAATCATACAAGCTGCAGATGACATTAATAGATCCCAGCTGCGGAATACTGCCTCTAATGAGGAAGGAGTCAGGATCATGAAAGATAAAGAGACCTAGGCCAGCCTCACATCTAAATCCTGTGCTGCTTCCTGTCACCCCTAAGACCCCCGGCAAACCAGGCCTGACTGAATCCTAGGGACAAGGGAGGGCCCAGCGAGGGCCCAGCCCTGGCCCAGCCCTCGGGTAGCTCATGGCCACCCCATCAGCCCAACCCACATAGGGCATTAGCACCAGGAAAGAAACAGCCAGGGCATGGTAGCCCTGGGGGGGGGGGCAGTGTCCACATTCCCTAAAGTGACCTTCTGTCACCAGACAGCCAGGACTCTGGCATTCTCTTTCCCCGGGCCAGGAGGCACATTTTGAATGAGAAAGCTTCTCCTACCTGCAAGGATCTGCTCATGCTCATGAGGCTTCCTCATTCAGGATGCCTCCCGTGCCCATTTGTGCACTCCACAAACACTGTGCATCTCCTGGGCTCCCCACTCAAGTGCAGACTGTGAAACAGTCATAGCTGCCCTCGTGTTACCCAAGACTTGGCAGGGGAGGTGGTGCGGATTCAGAGGATTGCAAAGGATGAGGTCAGCACAGAGAGCCGCCTCGGGGGCTTCCTAGAGGAGATGATCCCCACACTGCATCTTTGAGGAGAGGTAGAAAGCTGGGTCACCAGGTGAACAAAGGATAAAAACCATAAAACATCAAGCCCTGCAGGATATCCACACACATTCTTATGTGTTTCCACAAGCACAGGAAAAAGTCTAGGAGGTTCCAACCTACCACTGGCTAACCCTTAGGGGATGGAGAAAATGAGGATCTCTTAACTTCTGTATTCTCTGAATAATTACCACAACAAATAGTATTCGTATACCCCAGCCATTTTAGAAGGCAATACAAATTTAAGAAAAACTTAAGGGAGAATAGAAAATTTGAAGGAAAGTTGGTCCCAAAACAAAGATTCTAAAAATATGATATCTCTATAGAGGGAGGAATACATTTTCTCAAAACCCTCTGCCACTATTTCAAAACTGGACCCAAGAGTCTGCTCAGAATTGAGCCCTGGGGCAAAGGAGTCCTCTCTGCCTCAAACTAAGACAAGGATGGAGAGGTGAGCACGGAGCCGACAGGTGGGCCCCGAGATCCTCAAGACACCTCCCTACCTAGCATACCTAGCAGCCCTTTTTCAAAGGTTTTCTTCTACAAAGCTGGAAAACTACAGGAAAGTTCCAAGAATAGTACAATGAACTCCTTATACTTTCTTCATCTAGACTCACTGATTATTCAATTTTCCACATCTACTTTGTCCACCAATAAAGGATACGTTTCTGTTTTTGCGAACAATATGAAAGTAAACTGCAGACATCAGAGCAATTCACCCTTTTAAATGCTGTGGCTTTTATCTCTTCAGACCAAGGACATTATGAAATCTCAACACAGTAAGCAAACCCAGGAAGTTTTATCATGGATACGTTTCATATTCAGTTGTCAGCAGTTGTCACAATAATGCTGATGCAGCAAAACGATGATTGGTCTTGACCCAAGCCTCAGAGCACTCATTAAAAGAAAATGTTTATGGGACACCTGGGTGGCTGAGTGGTTGAGCATCTGCCTTGGGCTCAGGTCGTGATCCCAGGGTCCTGGAATCAAGTCCCACATTGCGCTCCCTGGAGGGAGCCTCCTTCTCCCTCTGCCTATGTCTCTGTCTCTCTCTCATGAATAAATAAATTTTAAAAAGACAGGGAGAGAAACTGCAGGATGCAGTCATGTCTCTGTCAGAAGTATTCTAGACCACAAACTTCCCCGAATTAATCAAGTAGAAAAGTAAAACCTGATGATCATGAATAACAAGCATCATCAGGTAAAGGATAATCTTTGACAACGGGGCACAGCAGCTGGAAGGGATTCTGGGCAGAGAGAGAGAGAGAGCATTACAAGTCTTCAGCTTATGCCAGCCCTGGTCTTTGGCTCCTTGTCTAAGAAAACACAAGCCACATCCCCCAAGCCTGACTGCAGAGTTCCCTCTGTCCTTGGGAGCTGGCAGCTCGACCAGTCAGGCCACGGTGCAGAAAAACACCTGGCCTCCCACCTCTCAACCTGCTGAGTCACTCTGGAGAAGTCACACAGCTGCCCTGGGCCTCAGTTCCCATCTCCGAGGGCCCCTGGAGCAATTACGATGGGTGCCCAGCCTACCCACAGGCTCTCTTGAGCACGGGCTCCTGGGAACGCAACGCCCCATCCCCTCCTGGCCCAAACCTTTGTCTCCATTCTGATCCCTCAGCATTCCCAGCTCAACCACGACCCCCATTTCCCAGCTAAGGACTGGTTTCTTCTGACCCCCCTCCACAATGTGTTCCCCACTGGCCACCCCCTCACCCTCTGCCCCACCCACCCACTTACCCGTGGTCACCCTGAGCCACGCAGAGTTCTGAATCAGGGTCCCTTGACCCTGGCCATTACCACTTCTCTAAGAATCAGAAAACAGTCAAATATATTCACAGACTGGCTGCTCTCCACTGCCCCCGGGGTGAAAACCACACTCCTGGGCCCGAATGAGGCCCCTCCTCATCTGTTCCCCTGCCTCCACTTGCCACAGATCCACGCCAACTCTCCGGACCCACCAGACCAACTCAGCAGCAACCCCAGCAGGTGGGTGAATTCTCTAGGGGACCACTGAGACCATGGGGGTTCAGAGAGGTTGAGGAACTTGCCCGACGTCACTCAGCTCAGGAGTGACAGACCCAGGTCACAAATAACTGAGATCCCTCGTTCTACATAAAAAGCAAAGCGTTTCATGGACTTGCAACTTTCTCTATTCACGCTGCCTTGGGACAAGGCTGAGAAAACAGTGGTTCAAAGGGTGGTGGGGATACAAATGGAGACCGTTTTCTTGTTCTTTTTGCAAGACTTTCATCCCTTTCGTATAGTTTTTATGTTCACGGTGGGAAACTGTTAATGACTAGCAGATATCTGTGATAAAGAGTCCCAAAGGCAACTCGCTATCACCGCATCACGGGTGCACTCCGTACAGGTGATAAAGTTGGGGGCCCGATTTTGGCTGAGGACTCACCCAGCATGGCTGGCACCAGGTGGGATGTCCCACGCAGCTCTGCCCAGGCAGACGGACGCTGCCCTGGACCACCACCTGCCCACACCTGCCCCATGCTGGCCAATCCTCCGCTGCCTCTGAACCTGGAAAAGACTTTGGATTCAGGGCTCAGCCTTTTTCTCTCCCATAAAGTAAGAGATGCTTCACAACTCCCTATGAAGAGGTTAAAAGGGTAAGCATGTATTTACTCAATGATCATTCTGAATCCCACCAAGACCCCGGTCTTCTCTGAACCTGTTCCCTCATCCACGTAAGGGATGGTAATACTGACATTCCTCCCAGTGGATGAGGTACCCTGCTGTACAAACAATAACCGGCACCACTACCATTTCTTGAGAACCTATTAAGGCCCGGTTACTTTCCCAGGCACTAAAGATGCAGGGACGCCTGGGTGACTCAGTGGTTGAGCATCTGCTTTTGGCTCAGGGCGTGATCCCGGGGTCCTGGGATCGAGTCCCATATCAGGCTCCTTGCATGGAGCCGGCTTCCCCTGTCTCTGCCTCTCTCCATGTCTCTCATGAATAAATAAATAAAATCTTTAAAAAATAAAAATTATCTTAAAAAATAAAGATACAGAGAAGAACAAGGCAGTTCTGCTCTGGGATGAATGGAGGTCTAGCAGAAGGAATATAAATCCCTAAAGGGCTTGAACTTGACCTTGAGCCCAGCAGGGAGCCATAGAGAGGTTTCTACAAGGTTGGACACATGCATTTCAGATTAGTTGCTCAGGCTCCACACGGAAGGCTGCCTGGAGGGGGCTCCCTGGAGATGGAGACAGCGTGTCCCCATCTGCTGAGGGGAGAAGAGGCCAGAAACAAGCCATGGGTAAGAACATTTTAGGAGACAGAACCACAGAGGACTTACAGCCCCAGTGCAGGGGACAGGGAAGAAGTCCTAAAGCTCAAGTTACACTGTGTTGTACATTTTTATCTATTTTCGAATCTCTCCATTTACCAAGCTCCTTATCAGTCCTGGCTGCTGAGCTGTTTCACTGCAGGAATGAAAAGCACCACGTCACCCTGACCCACTCGGAACGGGGCAGTGGGGCCAAGGAGATGAAGGGCTGCGAGATAATCACTCTACATCTACAAATGGGGAAACGGAGGCTCTCAGAGGTGGATGGATAGGCCTAAACTTCCAGTGAACCCACAGCAAGACCAGGGATTTGAACACAGATCTGTCAGGTCCCAGGGCTTGTTTCGTGGTATCCCCTACAGGGTGGACCTCCTAGCAGCATCCACAGCCTGGGTGGCCAGAAGGAGTCAGAGCTTTTCAAAACGGTGGGCGGGGCACAGTCTTTGCAGACATGAAGTGACCTGGACACCCACTGGCATCCTGAAACTCCAAAGGGAGTTTGGGGGAGAGGGTGTCAGCAGTCAGACCTCAGGCTCCCTAAAGGGAAAAATACTTAGCAAACATTGATGTACAGAAGAAGTGAGCTCCAGACTTGGGAGGGACACTTTAGAGGGCCCCCTGGTCCCATTTCCCCAGTGCACAGATGAGCCAGAGAGCCTAGGGAGGGTGTGTCTAATCCAAATGTGCATAGGGCGGCAGCACTGGGCCCTGGCATCACACCCACCTGCTCCAGGAAGCCCTCCATGATCACCAAGGTCCCTCCCCCGAAGGCCCGGGCCTCCCCAGAAAGCCTGTCAGTCAGATCCAGAGTGGACCCCCAGCTCTATCCCTCCCTGCCTGCGGGACCCGAGCCCAGGCTGTCCTGCCTCCTGGGCGGTGGCACAGATTAAGGGAATTAAGGCAGCCCCTTCCCTGGCCTGGCCTGGCCCGCCGACCGACCCAGACAACTAATGGCTGCATCCCTCCGACACCCGCACTGCCACCCGCCTCGGGGTCACCATCCCCACGACGCCCTGGGAAGCACCTGACTCCATCGTGCCTCTGACCCTCTTGCGCTGGGGGGTGGCCCTCTCCCCTCCCCACCCCTGCCAGTTTCCCCCACTTCTGCAGGCCTCTTCCCCTCCCCCTGCCAGGCTCCCCCACCTCTGCAGGCCTCTTCCCCTCCCCCTGCCATGCCTCCCCCTCCACCCCTGCCAGGCCCCCCCTCCCCACCCCTGACAGCCTCCCCCACCTCTGCAGGCCTCTTCCTCCCTCTCCCTCTCCCTCCCTCTCCCTCTCCCCCTGCCAGGCCTCTCCCCAACTCCTGCCAGGCCTCCTCCCCCACACCTTTGCCAGGCGTCCCCCTCCCCACCCCTGACAGCCTCCCCCACCTCTGCAGGCCTCCCCCTCCACCCTGCCAGGCCTCCTCCCCCTCCCCCTGCCAGGCCCCCCTTCCCCACGCCCCTGCCAGGCCCCACCCCTGCCAGTACGCCCCCAAGCCGAGGCCAGTCTGCACCCCAGGGTGCCGAAATGACTCCTCAAGGCCCGGCCCCGCCACTTCCGGCCCCACCCACTTCCGGCTGCCCGCTGGGCCGGGCACGCTGACTCCGCCCCTTCCGGTCGCCGGCCCCGCCCCTCCCCGGTACTGGGGCGACTGGGGAAGCTCCAGCACCGACACGTTGGTGTCGTTAAAAAGCAGGCCGGGTTGCCAGGTTGGTACAGTGCGGCCCTGGTAAAATATGACATTTGCACACAAATGTGCGGGAACTTAAAAAGGCCGGACTGTGCTTCTGAAACACGTTTTGCGTTTCTCGCGCAATGAAGTCCTGCTGAGGGGCCCACACGGAGCTCCCGACCTCAGCGTCCCGAGCCGCCCTCGCCCTCCCCGGTCCCCCCTCCCCGGTCCCCCCTCCCCGGTCCCACCTGCGCCGCCCCGCTGTGCTGTGCCTGGGGAGGGCAAGCGCTCGCCCGAGGGCCCACGGCGCCCCGCTCTGGCCGCTGAATGGCGTCACCTCCCAGGGGTGCTGGAGAGCAAGGGGAGCATGAAGCATCCCGGGGGGGGGGGGGGGACACCCGGTATGCGCAACAGCTGAGATGACTGCGCCGGACAGGAAGCCCAGGCCAACGCGGGGCCCTGCCCCATCCACCACCCCCTGCTCCTTGGCTTCCCAGAGACCCTCCCTCGACCCAAAAGCAGCAGCCAAACCAAGAGCTGCCATTTCTAGGAGCCTACTCTGTGCCAGGCAATGTGCGGGGCATACCCATCTCCATCCATCCCCAAAACCTCTAAAACACAGAACAGTGTCTTTCCCACTTGACACATAAGGAACACCTTTGAAAGAGCTGAAGTCACTCGCCCGATGTCCACAGCTTGTAAGCGGCAGAGTCAGGACTCGAACGCAGGTCTGTCTGGCTCTAAGGCCACTTCCCAGCTTGCCCAAGGAACTGGGCAAACAAGGTAACTGTTTGTTTTCTATCCTCGGGACTTAGCAGCAGACCAGACACGCTCCCAGGAGGCGCCCAAGCACATTTTTAGGGAGGAACAGCCAGGCTCACCGTGCCATCACCCTCCCAAAACAAAGCATATTGATAGCAAATTAAATACCACTGAATTAGCCACGACACTTACATAAAGCTATAGTTTCAAAATATTCCAGGTCATGAAAAGCTTCCAATATCAACGACAACAACAACAACAACAAAAAAGCCACCTACTTCAATTTCCCACCAAACGCTCCCACAAATAAACAATTTCTGATAAAACTGCTACTCCCATTCAAAACCCACATCACAAAATCCCCCCCAAATGGAGGATTGAAAGTCGTTATCAACAGACACAAGAACATGAGGAAAGTTCCTCCAGAACATTCAGTGCCTGCGGGGTTTTCTTTTCTTTAGCTTTTCACTGTAAAATCTTACAGATGCTGGACGGGAGGGAAAATCTGAGGTGAGGATGAACAATGTGAAATGAGGCCTGGGCTGCAAGAAAAGTAAAGCGTCCTGGCAATATCCACATCCTCTCCCATCAGACACAATACAATGTAACTCAACCAACATGCACCAAGTAATAATAACCACAGTAGTCCCTGCTCACACTGCCATCCCTGTGTGCTACACACTGTTCCAAACTTTCCCAATCATCTGTTACTCCACAGCCCTAACATGGGTATTATTAGCATCCCATTTTAGTGTTCCAGCAGGAAGAGGTAGGTAACTTGGCCAAGGTGACCCAGCTAGCAAATAGGGGTGCAACGATGAGCAGGTGGTCTGGCTCCAGCATCCATGCTCTTACCTGCTCTTACCTGCTCCAGGTGTTACACCAGGACCTGAGCACAGAGCCACAAGGTAACCCGGACACTGCCTCATCCAAAGGAAGGCCAAAGTAACTACATTTATTGAGCACCTAGCTAAGCCTCAGCTATTGTGCACACCTGGGGGGAGAAGGTTGCTATTTCCTGGGCAGCCGCCAGGCATCAGGTGCTTTACACACACAATCCCAGTGCTCATAAGGTCCTAGAGAGACGTGTTATTCTCATCTCACAGGAACAAAATTTTAGCTTAAAGTGAGTAAAAGATTCACTCAAGTCCCTACCTTTGCTCTTTCAGCTGCTACTTGCTGGCTCCTGGCAAGCTCCCTGCTCCATATTAGAACATCCTCTTTATTGATGTGCATAGTCCCCTTAAGAAGTCCCAGAAAAGGCCCCAGCTGTCAGCCCATTTCTGTCCCGCCTCTGCTGAAATGAGTCACCAGGCTGAGAATTAATCACACCAAGAACAAGCAGGGCAACCAATGACTTTCAAGCAAACTTCGTTTGTGGTTTCCACATCCTTTCTACACCAGCCACTCAACCTGGCGTGCTATGCCTAGGGCACACTCTTCAGCAGACACCTACCAAGCACCTGCTCTGTGCACAAAGCTGGAGGGGAGGGGACACAGAGCCTATGTCCTAGCTTCTCCCAAGAAGGTGACTCTAGAAATGACAGGGGCAGGGTGGGGCTGAGATAGGTAGGGAGAGACCAGGGCCTCAGAGAGAGAGACACTAATTACAGAGCTGGGGTGCCTGGACCAAGATGTGCTCCCTGCCAGGTTACTACCAGCTAAGTAGGGAAGATAGTTAACAATGACTTCATGAGGTGTAGACACTTGTTGGACCCAGGCACAGAAGCCACAAACATGCGTCCCACGTGGGTCCTCAGCTGCAGCCAGTGCACAAGAAGGACTATGAAAGATGACAGCCCCAGAGTGTGGTCAGGGCTGTGATGAAAAGATGTTCAGGACCCAGGGTGGGCAAGGAAGCACCCAAGATGAGCCTGAGCCATCTCTAGAGGCAGCAGAAAGGCAGTGCTAGCAAGAAGACACAGAAGTACAGAGTCAGGAGGAAGGAAGGGGGCCCGGTAAGTTCAAGGAACCCCTCATGGGGCTCATCAGGGAGGGGTCAGGGTCACCCGAATCCCTATGTTGAAACCCAAATCCCCAGTGCGATGGTATTTGGAGTTGGGGCTTTTGGGGAGTAACAAGGGTTAGGACGAGGTCAGTGTACGGTTCTCAAGATGGGATCAGTGCCCTTATAAGTAGAAACACAAGAGATGGACACTTGGGTGGCACAATGGTTGTCTGCCTTCAGCTTAGGTCCTGATCCCAGGGTCCTAGGATCAAGTCCCCCACGGAGCTCCCCATAGGGAGCTCCCCATAGGGACCCTGCTTCTCCCTCTGCCTGTGTCTCTGCCTCTCTTTTTCTGTGTCTCTCATGATTAAATAAATAAAATCTTCAAAATTAAAAAAGAAGAGACACATGAGAGCCTGCTTTCACCCTCTCCTGCCTCCTCATGAGCACACAGTAAGAATGCAGGAAGACAGATCATGCCAAAATTGACCAGCAGCCTGATCTTGGACTTCCTAGCCTACAGAACAATGAGAAAAACATTTCCCATGTTTCAGCCCCCCAGTCTATGGTATTTTTATTATGGCAGCCTGAGCTAAGACAGTAAAAGCCAGAGGATCAGGATAGGTCATAGATATAATGACAGAGTGTATGCTTCATCCCTGGCCACCGGGAACCCGTTAGGCAGAGGAGTGGCATAGCCAGGTGTAATTTCAGGAAGAGATCCCCCTTTCCTCGTCTGACTGCTGTTCTCTCCAAACACCCAATAACTCTAGAGCCATTATGCAGAAGGAGCGGGCAGACGGGACCTGCAGCCCTCCTAGGAGGACCCTGGACCCTAAGGATCTGCTCACAGAGATAAGATGAGGCAAGGGCTGGCCCTCACACAGCTCTTCCTCCCACACAGCTCAGCTCCATCAGTGATGGCCCTGGAGACTCTGCCTTCCCAGGTCCCAGACTGAGCAACATGGGACACTTAGGAGTTTGAGACCAAACATGGTACTAAAGGGCAGATGACAGCCTGCAAAGGGACAATGGCCAATGTCTAAATCGGAGCAGAACCATCAGCACTTCGCAGGGCTGGGAGGTGATGAGGGCCTGGATTGCACACTCCATTCCATGAAGATGCTTGGGGGTCAGGGATCTAGAGCAACACGTTTGATTCCATCTTTTCAGGCATAATCAACTTTTTAAAAGATTTTATTTATTCATGAGAGACACACAGAGATTGATACAGGACTCAATCCCAGGACCCCAGGATCATACCCTGAGCCAAAGGCAGACACTCAACCACTGAGTCACCCAGGCATCCCTCAGGTATAATCATTTTAAACAAAACAGACAGCGTGCAAATTCAAATGACCCGCACACCAAACGTTAACCCTTTGCAGACCCCGTTGCATGGACCTGAGGTACCAGGTGAACACCCAGCTTTGTGCAGCTGTTTGCACAGACTCTCCTACCACCTCCAGTACAGGGCATCCCGAGACCGCAAGCCAAGTTGCCGATCAAACTGTAACCCTTACCAACAGCAAGTGTGGTACATAAGGACTCTCAAAACACAAACTATTCCCACAACACAACAAAAGCCTGGCAACACTGAAGATGCCACAGCTGTTAAGACCACAACTATCACCCCAAGTTTTTCATTTCAAAAGCTCTAATCATCAAAGCAGCCTCACTATTCTCATGCACTGACCTTATAAATGTCATAAGTTTAAGGTCATAAAATATATCCAAGAACAAACCATCATTTCCCTGTTTTGTATATTAGGGTAGATTATGGTATAAAGATCATCTTACAGTTGGGGGAAACAAATCCAGAGAGAGGTAAGGGTATAGTGTTGTTCTGCAATTGTCTATGATCATCATCCTTGCTCACTGCACTTCAAGAGGGCAGGGACCAAGTGCCCAGCACACAGCAGGTGCTCCACACACACCCTGGGAGAAAAAGGACCACTGCAAGGCTACAGCAGTAGTTGGGCAGGATACAAACCTGAGCCTTGGGACTCCAGGCTCAGGGGTGGTTTTCACACTCTGCCACTTTCCCTCTTTCCTAGAAATGAGATTATAGCCCACATCCATGACAAAGAGGGAGGGAGTACAGCACAAGAAGGCCAGGACATCTTCCTTCTTCCACAGGAAACCACTGGAACCCAAGCACCCTTCACTCTGAGCACCAATGGGAACATGCTTGTGCTTATTGGACAGAGAACTGCCTTCTAGGAACTGCTGTTAGGAAGCAAGGGTCTCTGTACTCAGTTGTAGATATAGCAGGACAGCATGGGTGATTCCTGCCTACTGGAGGGAACCAATCAGCTGTCAACTGTCTTAGTGATGACCAAATAGACCAACTGTGTAACTACTTCCTGCTCTGGTTCTCAGACTGGAGGGAGTATCAGAATTTCCCACAGAATTTGTTAAAAGCCAGGCTGCCAGGTCCCAAACCAGTTTCTGATCCAGTAGCTAAGGGAGGAGCCTAAGAATGTGCATTTCTAAAATGCCCCCAGTGATGCTCGTGCTGCTGGTCCAGGACCCCATTTGGAGAACCACTGCTCTGATCAGTTGCTTACACACTCTCCTCATTGTAGCTCACTAAGGCAGATGTTCATGGAAGGTAGGAAGGACAGGATGCAAACTTAGGAGACAGGATGGGGGTGGGGAAGGCAAAGGAACAGACATTTCAGGAAGTGAGGCAGCATAAGCAAATGCAAGGAAGCTGGAAACAGTGGGTGGGAAAGTCAGTAGCTCAGTCAGGCCAGGAAGTAAAGGTATGAGTGAGAGTGATGGAGGATGAAATCAGAAGGACAAGTGGAGGTCTTAGACGCAGGACTCACAAGATGAGAGTTGAGCATCAGCTACAGGCCAGGCACTGTTTGCTGGTATTGCCTCCTGAATGTCATTGCCTTGTGGTCAGAAAGCACATTTTGCATTATTTCTATTCTTTTAAATGTACTGAGTTTGTTTTATGGCTGAGCATATGGTCTGTCCTAAAGAACAATCCATGTACACTTGAGAATACATATTCTGATGTTTCTGTTAGCTCTAGTTGGTTTACAGTGTAGTTCAAGTTTTCTATTTCCTTCTTGAGCCTCTATCCAGTTGTACTATCTATTACCTAAAATGGAGTATTTAAGTATCCAACAATGGACTGAATTATCTATCTCTCCCTTCATTTCAGTCAGTTTTGGTTTCATGGATTTTGACACTCTGTTGTTAGGTGCATATGTGTTTATGGTTGTTTATACCTTCCTGATAGATTTACCCATTTATCATTATAAAATGTCCCTCTTTATTTTTTTTTTAAATTTTATTTATTTATTTGAGAGAGAGAGAGAGAGACCATGAGCAGGAGAGAGGATCAGAAGGAGAGGGAGAAGCAGACTCCCTTCCAAGCAGGGAGCCCAATGCAAGGTTTGATATCAAGACCCTAGAATCATGACCTGAGCCAAAGGCAGATGCTTAACCAACTGAGCCACCCAGGCACCCCTATCTCTGTTTTTTATTTTGTCTATCTTATATAATACCAATACAGCCACTCTAGCTTTCTTGTGGCTTTGCTCTTTATATATCTTTTTCAATCCTTTTACTTTCAATCTATCTTATATTTGAATCCAAAGATATGTATCTCCTATGGACAGTATATAGTTAGATCATTTTTATGTTCTGATAATCTTTGCCTTTTGATTGGATTGTTTAACCCATTCACATTTAATGTTAATATTTGTAGAGCTGAGTTCAACTCTGCCACTTTACTGATTGTTTTCTACATGTCTCATGTCTTTTTGGTTCCTCTGCTGCTCCTTGACTGCATTCTTTTGCACTAAGTGAATAAGACACTGGGTTTGGAATAAAAGGTAGAGTGACAACTTCAAAAGGCTAATTATTTTTAATCCAGATAGCAAAATTACCTCTCTGACAATTTTTCAGTTTCTTAAATGGCTTTTCTTTTCTTTTCCTTTTTTAATAGAGTGAGAGAAGGTGAGCAGGAGGGGGAAAAGGGAGGGAGAAAGAGAATCTTAAGCAGACTCCATGTCCAGCATGGAGCCCAAAGCAAGACTTGATCTCATGACCCTGAGATTGTGACCTGAGCTAAAGTCAAGAGTTGAACACTTAACAGAGCCAGCTAGATGCTCCCAGGTGGTTTTCAAATCATTCATGATTTTTTTTTTCTCTCTGGTTCCAGCAAACAGGAGCACTTCAATTATTTGTCCAACAGCCATGGAACACCATCTAAAGAAATATCTACTACCAGTTTACTGGGCTGGAGGATTTGGAGGTATAACTTGACATGCCCACAAGGACGGATGGGACCACTTGCCATGTTTTGGGAATCTCCTTCATGACGTGGAGCAACAGCTCAGTGCTTTAAACCAAAGTAGGAAGGGATGGTTGGAATTCACAACAAAGTCCACAGTATGGGTCTTTTCAAATGTCATGGCATTGCTCTTGCAGACCTGGCACAGATGTTAATGAAGCTCTGGTGAACAGAGGTCCCTTGTGTACCTGTCCCAATGGACAGTTAAAACGCCATCCCAAACCGATCAGCCCACATCCCTGCCTGAGTGACTTATGCCTCCAACATCCCAGTTACTTGACCTCTTAGTTTCCCTACCAAGCCCTCTGCTCATCAACAAACATGAAGGGAAGCTACAAACCAGGAGTTTGTAAACCGTGACATCCCAAATTCACAATCTATATTGTCAACACCTGATGGTTGGGGCACCTGGCACCCCTCCCCCATCTTCTGGCTGGAGCACCCCCAATTTCCAATAGCCTACCCAGCAACAGGACTTGCCTGTGTCCCTGGTCTGAACTGTCTTGTATTTGTTTTTAGTCACCCCTGTAGAGGACTCGGGGGATCTCAAATGCCCAGGCTGTCATCAACTGGGTTCGTCCTGGGTGACTAATCCAGGGAGACATTCATGTCAGTGAAGAACCCATCTGCCTGAAGGTTAAAACAGAACAGGCACAATCTGTAGGCAACCTGGCCCTTGTTCACCATAAAGTATCTGGTTGGCAAAGAGATCACCTACTCCCCAGCCTGGAAGGACCCAGACTTGCTGCAGGAACCCAATTACTACCTGGCTTAATGAGCTCACTGGTCCAGTTGCTCTGGCCCAGGGAGCAATCCTGCCAACTTCCCGAAAGAAGCCACGTCTTCCAAAGCTGCATTCGGAGGTGCAATGGGGGAAAGGGAAGAAGTAGGACAATTTAACAAGAACTACAACCTGGACGCCTGGGTGGCTCAGTGGATGAGCATCTGCCTTCAGCTCAGGACATGATCCCAGGGTCCTGGGATCAAGTCCCACATCGGGCTCCCCCTGCAGGGAGCCTGCTTCTACCTCTGCCTGTGTCTCTGTCTCTCTCTGTGTCTCTCATGAGACACAGATTAAAAAAACTTTAAAAAAAAAAAAGAACTACAACCTTCAGTCAACATGAGATGTTTTTGATTCTGAAGAACAGCTTTTTAGCATATCTGTAGTCCTGAACTGAAAGCAGACTGCAATGCAAGATGGTGAAATCCATGTGTGGGCGATCCTTTATGAAGAAGCTACAGAAGCTCCACAATGGTCCCTCTGGGCTAACACGGCCACCAGGGTGTCTCTGCCCCAAGTACTGGGTTATCTAAGGTTTGCAGGGTAGTCATGAGGTGGCTGCTGCAGAGAGTGGAGTGACACTAGTTAAGGACAGGGCGGATCCGACATGAGCAACAGAGACAACGGACCACCTCCCCCCTGGGGCCCCTCTTAGCACTGACATTATCATGATCTGTGAGACCAAAGGCCAAAAATCTATTGACCCATCCTGTGCCAGGCTCTGGGAATCCTACTGCAAATCAGATGGCATCTCAAGCTTCCTAAAACCTTCTGGAACCTTCTGCCTAGTGGGAGAGTCAGACAAGTCACAGACAGCTGCAATACCATGTCCAGGACAGTAAGCAGGGAATTCTTAGGGCAGCAGGAGCCCTGGGGACATGCCTGACCTGGCCTGAGGAAGGGGAACGAGAAGGGGGACAACAGGGAAGGTTTTCTGGAGGAAATAAAGCTAGTGATGGATTCTAAGCACAAGTGGAGGGTGTTCACTAGCTAGATGAGGACAGGAAAAGCGAACAGGCAAATCTATCAGAGGGAACAGCATGTGCAAAAAGCCTGGCTCAGTCAGAAACAGTGGACAGATGGTGTAGCTGGACACATGCCCTACTGAAGGCGTGGGATGAGAGAGGCAGGAGCAGGCCACGCCATGCTAGCAAAATTGAGATGAGCAGAAGCAGCTCCTTTGGTGCATTCTTCTGCTTCCTGGCTATTCCTGTCTTTATCCAATCCCAGTGACTTCATTCACTCAATCCGAACTTGTAGGATAAGCAAACAGGTCTCTCCTGGGGGCCCAGCGAGAATGGAGGAAGTGACATCCAAGCTGGGCCATGGAGCAAGCAGGATGTCACAGGCAGAGGGAGATGGCATACAAGGATCTGGAAGAAAGAGCAGTGCTGAGCAGGGAGGTACAGCTCACTGGAGTAAATGATGGCAACCGAGCTGGGAGCACACCATGGGACCTTTGAATGCCCAGCTAAGGTCTGCACACTTTTCATATGCAATTAGCAACCGTACAAGTAGCCAGAGCAGCCCCACCACTGCCATTTCTACCTGTGCAACCTCCGGTAACTCACTCCGCAACACTGAGGTGGTGCGGGCTGAGAAGGGCAGGAAAGGAAGATGCTCCCACCCTCCATAACCCACCTGAGGCTCATTTCTGCTTCTTCGTGAGCATGCCCCACTCTCCACCTCCCACCCCAGCAGGCAGTACCATGCCAGGCACCTGAAGGCCGGCGTGCATGTGGAAAACAGGGACAATGCCAGGTGACCCCTGCAAAACTGAAACAAAGCCCTTCCCGGGCATCTCTCCATGTGGAGGGAGCACAAGCAGCTTGTGATAGGGACATGCTGGGTACCTCCCAGGACGCCAGAGCTCCCAGGGGTGAAGCGACTTGTCTCCCTAGTGGTTCCAGGCTGGATCGGGGATGAAATTCAGATTCCCTCCCAGGCCTGATAGGAGGCAGTGGAGATGGCTGCAGAGTAGACAAGATGCACACAATACCAGGGAGGCCGTGCCACGCCCCAGAAGCTGCCTTTGAAAAATCAAACCTGGCCATTAGCTGCCCTCGTCCAATCAGAGCTGGCTGGTCAGCTGCCCTCGTCCAATCAGAGCTGGCCATAGGGAAGCTTCTAGGATAGACTCCTGCATTCGGTAGCCACAGGAAATGCACTGCACATGAGGTTGCAAATTCTTCAGAGGACAGCAGCAAAATCCTGATGTGGTCATTACATGCGCTGGGATTAAAAAGGCTAGAGCCATCATGTGGAGGTTTGCTGGGTAGAGTGACCCAGCGCTCTTGAGCCATTCCCGAGTAGTCATCTCCGCTGCCAGTTACAGAGAACCTGCTATGCACCGGGCTGGATGGAGAGCCATCCCTGCTGGCTCCCACCTCGAGACCAGCTCTCCTGGAAGGTATGATGTCCACGGCGCCTCCTTCCTTAGATTCTTCAGGGAAGCATCACAGTCTTAGTGACAGGGTTTGTGATTAATTTAGATTGTGTGGGTCCCTCCTTCCCCGGAATGAAAGCTGATGTGGGCTGAGACCTTGCCACACCTCCTCTTCATGGGGCCCTCTTTCCTTCCAGGGACACACAGGAAGCCCTCAAATATGCACTGTCATTGCTTGTCATCAGACTGAGCTTCTTGTTTACAGAGGAGGAAACTGAAGCACAACGGAATTTAATTAACCTGCCTAGGGCCACGCACTTCATAGAAGGCAGAGCTGCAGCCCTCCAGAACCTGGCCCCTGCTCCCAAGGACGTGAACCTCTAAAGCAGCACTGCCCGAAAGAAAGACAATGTGAGCCCCACCCGCAAAGTTTAATTCTCTAGTTGCCACATTAAAAACAAAAAGAAACAAGTGAAATGAATTTTAATAATACATTTCATTTGGCCCAACAGATCCAAAATAGCATTTCAATGTGTAATCAATGTTAACATTTTTCCTGAGATCTTTTTCACTCTCCTGCTGATACAGTCTTAGAAATCGAGTGTGTATTTTTTTTACTCACCACCCCAGGTCAATTCAGAAGAGCAACATTTCAGGGCTCAAAGGCACTGAGCAATGGCGAGTGCCAGGAGCTCAGCTTTAGGAGCCCCTACCCATCTCCGGGCGAGCAAGTATATACATCACCCAGCACATGGAGACTCATCCACAATCGCTATGACCACATCTCCAACTACCACCAGCAGCAGCACCGGTTACAAACACCTACTGCACACCAACACGGCTCTGGGCGGTCTGCACAGGTTATTCTGACCTGCGCACCAGGGCTAGGGACACTGGATGGCCTTCCTATTGACCGAAAAAGGGAGTGAGGCTCAGAATGATTAGGAGATGTGCTCTAGGTCACGAAGCTAACAAGGTGCAATCAGGTAGTTAAGTTACATCTGACTCCAAGCAACAGCAGCGATTATTTATTGAGCACCTACTGTGTGCCAATACCCTGTGTTGAAAGATGAGCACAAACATGCCAGGCAAGGTCCCTGCCTCCTGATGCTTTTGCCCTGGCTTATGGGGATGGAGGAATGATGATAAACGAGGAAAAACCCCTTCAGATGGTGATGATTTCAGAAGAAAAAAGAATGCAGTAGAAAAGAACAACAGCAGAAGGGAGACAGGTATCTACCTACAGTGGACAGGGAAGACCTCTGGGGGGAGGGGAAATTCAAGCCGAGATGTGAAGCATGAGAAGACCATGGTTCGGGTGAGGACAGGGAAGAGTGTGCCAGACATCAAGCAGCAAACACAAACCTTGGTGCAGGAAGAGTCCAGCGTGTTCCAGGAGCCAACAGAAAGGCAGCCGGGCTCCCATGCCAGCAGCCTCTCTGGAGCAACCAGGTTGGCCCCCATGCCATTCCTCCTGCCTCAGGGCACTCCCATGCCCCGGCTTGGAAAACGAGAAGCCAAGAAATCATTCTCCAGATGTCAAGAACAAGTCCAGGCTGGAGGCTCCCAGCACAGTGCCTGGCATGAAGTACAATCCAGGAGCATGGGCTGAGTGGCTGAATGATGGACTGGCAGTGAGAAGACAGAGTGGAAGTGCCAGAACAGAACCTAGGCAGGACAGATCCCAGGAACAACATTTTAACTCCGTAAGCCTTGCTTCAAACCCTAGGTACACTAGCCAAAAAGTGGAAGCCACCCAAACATCCATCAACAGATGAATGGAAAATATAAAGCGATCTAGCCACACAATGAAATACTACTCACCCATAAAAAAGGACCGAGGCACTGACACCCATTACAACCTGGATGAACCTTCAGGGCATTATGCTGTCGCAAAAGGCCACACGTAATAGGATTCTATCAACACGAAATGTCCAGAATGGGCAAATCCTTAGAGATGCAATGCAGACCAGTGGTTGCCAGGGGCTGATGGGAGGGTGGGGAGTAAGTGCTTAATGGATACAGGCCTTTCATTGCAAGAGATGAAAATGTTTTGGAACTAGAGACAGACAGCAGTTGCATAACTTTGCAAATGTACTAAATGCCACTGAATGGTACACTTTAAAATGGTTTGTCTTATGTCATGTGAATTGCACCTCAATTTTTAAAAAGCAAGGGTACAGGGGCAGAGAGGGAGGGAACTGTTTCACCAGAGAATCTAGGTTGTGACCCCGTTGAATAAAACCCCATGTCTCAGCAAGCAGAAAGGACTGACCCGCGTCCAGAAGCAACAGGATACAATGGGAATGGGGGGGGGGGGTGGACAGGGGCTCCCAAGGCTAGGAGAAGTAGAAAGCCACTTCACCAGATCACTCCTCACCTCCACTCCCATAGTTCGTGATCCTCGCAGGCTGCCTACCCTGCAAAGAAAGCAGGGCACCCTCGGAGGTATTTCCCACCCCTCGAACTGAGGAAGAGACCAGGGGCCAGTCCAGGGCTCCCAAATCAGAATGCAGCCGAGGTGGAGGCACTGGGGCCAGCAGGCTGAGCCAGCGCGTTCCCTGACCTGGCACACACAAGGGCATTACTGCCACATGGGCAGCCCTTGGCAGTCTCAGGATGGCATACAGAACCTCCTTTCATTCCCTAGCATGGCCCTGCAGCCAAGTCTGGGCCATTGGGTAGAAAGGACAGCAGGAGGCCGCATCCACACAGCATCTGGGTCCTCTGAGGCGCAGGCAGGGACTTCAGGGCATGTGCTAGGTCCTGAGGATACTTCCAGGGCCTGGAAAGGATCAAGGGGACACCACAGGCCTCACAGAGAAACAGACCTAACACCCCATTAAGGTCTGGCTGCTCAAGGGAACAGAGTCATAGCTACTGCCCACCGCAGAAGGCTGGGCCTTCACCTCTGTTTAGTTCATCCCCATGCCCATGTGCCCGGCAGGAACAGGGACTGGGGCTGTCCGTTTTACAAATGAGGACACTGACTTGTAAGGGGTTCAGAAAAGTACACAGGCTCGTCCACCATCAGCTGGCAAATGGCAGAGCCAGCATTCAAACCCAAAGCTGCCGTCAAAACCTCCCATGCCAAATGATGATGCCACCACCATTTGCTTTTTTTCCTACAAAACTCATACAAGGCAGTATAGGGTCATGGTAAGATCATGGACTGCCAGTCTGGGATGATGGGAACATTCTGGGCTTGATGGGGACGGCTGCACAACAATATGAACATATCACCACTGACTCGTACACTTAAATATAATTAACGTGATCATCATTATTAAATAGTACATATATATTTAACACAAAGATATTTTAAGAAATGATCAGGAATCAGGTCATTAAGGAATTGTCCATAGGGGCACCTGGGTGGCTTAGTTTGGTTAGGCATCCAACTCTTGATTTTGGCTCAGGTCATGATCTCAAAGTCGTGGGATGGAGCCCCTTGATGGGTGTAGAGATTACTTAAATAAATTTTGAAAAAGAAAAACAGCTATAGGAGCACCAGGGTGGCTCAGTGGTTGAGCGTCTGCCTTTGGCTCAGGGCGTGATTCCAGGGTCCTGGGATCGAGTCCCACATGGGGCTCACTGCAAGGAGCCTGCTTCTCCCTCTGCCTATGTCTCTGCCTCTCTCTCTGTGTCCCTCATGAACAAATAAATAAATAAAATATTTTTAAAAATGAAATAAAATAAATCTTTAAAGAAAGAAATTGTAAATAAGTTTTTAAAAATAGATAACATACTATATTCTCTAAACATGGTAAAATTCAATTAGGAGCTAATAAAAAATATGTCCCCCCAAAAAAGTAATAATGTAGCCTGCTTGGGTGCAGACCCTGCTCCCCCACGTACCAGCTCTGTGGCCCTGTGGCAGGCTTCAGAGGCTGTCTGTACCCATCTATAAAGTGAGAAACACAAGGCACCTCCCTCTGAGCTTGTGTCCAAAACCGAATGAACTCAAATCAGGGACAGCACAGACCAGGAGACAGCAAACTCAAGCTGCAAAGGGCCAGGTAGTGCTTCTGGCTTTACAGGTGATGGCAACAGCTGCGCAACTCTGTCAACAGAGCAGGGAAGCAGCCACAGACAACAGGTGCACAAATGGGCATGGCTGAGTGCTAATAAAACTTTATTTACAGAAGCAGACGGGGCTAATAGGGCCACAGCTTGCCAACGACGGCATGCACCCCAGCCCCTGGTGGGTGCCTAACAAGTATTAACTGTTACAATTAAGAAAAAAAAAATGGCATTTATCTCAATTCATTTCTAGAGATGAATGAGAGGTAAAATATTTCCTGTTGCAGTTCCAAAAATAAATACTAATACCGAAGGCGAAAGGAGAGCCTCAGTCCCTGCTGGGGAGGGGGCCTCACCCTCACTCTGCTACTTTCGGGCCATTCTGGACCAGGCTCCCACCTCGCACAGGAGGGGCTTCTAGCCCCTGCCTCACAGCCTCAGGCTCTCAGGCCCCCTCCTTGCTCATGCCCTCCCCCCAGCTGGCTCATAGTCCCCGGGCTGCCCACCTGGCGTTGGAAAGGCCAGAGCAAAAAAAAAAAACATTTGCTGACAGGGATCCCTGGGTGGCTCAGCTGTTTAGTGCCTGCCTTTGGCCCAGGGCGCGATCCTGGAGTCCCAGGATCGAGTCCCACGTCAGGCTCCCGGCGTGGAGCCTGCTTCTCCCTCCTCCTGTGTCTCTGCCTCTCTCTCTCTATGTCTATCATAAATAAATAAATAAAAATCTTTAAAAAAAAAAAAAAAGAAAGAAAGAAAACATTTGCTGACAGTATTCTGGGCTAGAGTGACAATGACAAGCAAGGTCCCACTGCTGGCCTGCCCTGGAGTCCTTTCCTGAGCCTCAGATCACAGCAACACTAATGGCTTCTGGCTTCAAGGTAACCTATTTCGATGTAAAGCCCTGAGAAGCCTCCTCTGATTGATTCCTCACATGGGTCCTGTAAGAAGGTCGACGCTGCTTTACAGGGATCAGCGTGTTCCACGGAGCAACCCCTAGGATCTGGAGCGTGGGACCCCCGCTGGTGAGTTCCGCCCCCGCCTCCACCTCCAGGCTCAGCCCCTGCCTGTCAGGTGCTCACATAATCTTTCCCTAGAGAGGTGCTGTGCAGCTTCCGTGAGATAATTCACAGGAGGAGGGGGAGTTTAAGCAACGATAGCTATACTCCTCCCATGAGCATCACAAGAAAAGGAACCGGGCTACAGACGGTTAAGAGATTTGCCCAGGGTGGCACAGCCAGGAGGGTCCCAGCTGGTCCTTGATGCAGCCCCTCCTCTGACCTGGCCCTGTCCTGTCCCAGCTCAGCTCACCTAGCTGGTGCTGATGATTTGTTCTTTTAGGGGTATAAGAGTCTTCCTAGGAATTGAGCGGAAATCACTGTAAACACTGAGCAGGAAAGCAGCCCAGATGACAGAAGCATCAAAGGAGCTGCTCAGGCCGAGTGGGTGGCCTTGACTGTGCATACTATAAACTCAGGACTCCTGCCCACAGCCCTCGACATCTCACACGGGTGTGCACTCACTCCCATCAGCCAACAGGTACCCACTCCCTTCATCTTTCACTCCCATTGATTGAATATTTAGCTTATTGGCCTGATGTTGTTAGCTAGGGAAGGAAGGGCTCAAAGGGCCTCTAAATGGGGTGGCTGCTCTGGGACAAAACCAAAGGATGAATTTTTTAACCATAAGCTCCCTCACCATCACCACTTAGGAAGTGGTGCCCATGCCCAGAGACCACACTTTGGTCCCCATACCAGCCCAGCCAGAGGGACCCCTGCCCCAATTTTGCACAGGAAATGGAGGCTCAGAAAGGTTAATCCTGTTGTCTGAGATCACACAGCCTTAAGGACCAGGACAAAGGTGAATCGATTTCAGAAGCCCTACAAGGCGACTCAAACCCCCCCAAGAGACCAAGCGAGGAGAACCAGAACCCAGTGCAGTCGTCCCCAGTCTTTCTGAGGGAGGCACCCCGTGTTAGTTACAAAGTCACAGCTGAGTGAAGGGCAGGGCCCCAATGGAAACCAGGCAGTCTGGCTCCAGAGCCTGCAGGGAGGCAGGTCCCATTCCCAGGGACTTCAGCAAACAGCTCCAGCACAAGTGGCAATGGCTGCTGGCATGTGTCTGGCTTAGCCACGGTTGCTTATGCCACTCCTCTCCTGGCCCCAACCTACCGTCTACGCTAAGAGAGCGGGGACCTCCATCCTGCTTCCTCAGCATGAAACCTGCCAGTCAGACCTGCAGAGAGACCATCAAGCTCTGTCCCCCGCTATGCACGTCCCTGTCATAGCGCTGACATGATGGGTGCCAGCGTAACTACCTCTCCAGGAAGGTGGAGCCCCCATCCAAGCAGGGCTGCCCCTCAGACCTCATTGTGTCCCCACTCTCTGGTGCGCAAGGTTTGCTTAAGGAAAAATGTCACACATCTTCAACTATATATGGAAATATGTTCTAAAAGGGCACAGGTGAGAGAACCCACAATCTGTACAGCAAAGTGAAGAAACACCAGCAAACTGAAACAGGAGACCTGGGCCTTCATGTATGAATAGGAGTTCTCCAGGCAGACGAGAGAGGACATTGCCCAAAGAAACCAAAACCCAAAACCCAAACCAAACAGAAGCACGATATGTGGGGAGAAGCCTGCGTGTGAAGACATGTCCGGGGAACACAGAGGTGGCACATGTGGCAGGGACAGAGTTGGGCCAGGGAAGCCAAGATGTGGGGAACATGGGAGGTCACAGAGGCAGCAGGAGCTAAGGATGGTTTCTGAAGGACAGTGGCAACGTTCACATTTGTTGGGGCCACACTCAGACCCTATGAGGGATTCCTCACTGGGAGAAGTCTCCTCAAGGTGGGAGTTACCCCCAGCTCCGGAGACATGCTCGGCATCACAGACCACGTGCAAGAGTCCCAACAGCCATCATCCACGGTCAAGAAGACCTTTCTGAGAGCAGCGGATCTGGGAGTTGCCCTGCTGGGCAAGCAAATGACAGGGGTCCTGACCATCCCATATGCCATCCCCAAACCTCCTTGCCCACCTGGGCTCATGGCAGTGCCACCCACCCACCCGAGGTCTGGAGGAGAAACCAGCTCCTCCACAGACTCACCCTACGCCAGGGGGTCACTCAGTGGGGAAGGGCCCCCCTCACGTGGGATATTTACTGTGAGCAGAGCCCTCCCTGTGTGAGGGGCTGAGGCTCCACTCGCCCTTCTACATCTAATCTGGCCTGGGAGGCTGAGGCATCAGACACGGCAGCGTGTCCCACCCCACCATACAGGGAAGCTCCGGCGGGGCAAGGGGTTCTCCTTGACCTTGCTGGAGAAGGAGCTGGCCAGTGGAAGGAAGGGCGTTCCCAGAGAGGGAACAGCACAGCAAAGGCCAAGGACACTGTGCCTCCCAGTGTGCGTGAAAAGGGTGGGGGCGGCGGAGGACCAGCCGTTAGATACCGTATCTCTGGCGTCTAAAGAGCCGGGCAGAGGCTGGCAGAGAGCCCAGGCCGGCCAAGCCATCAGTAAAAGGCAGACTAGGGTGTGTGGGGACGGGGGGGGGGGGGGGGGGCGGGGGATTTCGGGGCCGGGGGCCTTCTATGGCGAAAGACTCAAGCCCGGCAATTGGCCTCCATCAGGGAGGATGAGGCCGGATCCTCAGGAGCCCGCAGCAGGGAGGGGGGGTGAGGGGGTCAGGGGGTGAGGCGGGGAGGGGGCAGCGGGCTGGGGATGAGGGCACAGCGCGCTAACGCAGGCCCACAGCCCGGGCCTGAACGCAGGGCGCCCCGGCAAGGTGCCCGGCCCGCGGAGCCAATCCCTGCGCGCCATCTCCCGAGGCTGCGTGCGCCCAGGGCGCGCCGGCGGGGCAGCAGGGTGGGTACCAGCCTTTCTTCCCAGCGCTTCAGCCTCCTCCCCGCGCCCACGTGGGCGGAGCCGCGCGGGGGGGTGCGGGGCAGGGGCCGCCGCGGCGGGTGCCGTGCGCGGGGCGGGGGTGCGGGGGTGCGGGGGTGCGGGCGGGGCGGCCTCGCCCTCCCGGCCCCCCGCCGCCCCGGAGCGGCCCGCGGCTCCAGCCTCTGTGCCACCTCGCCCGGGACCTGGGGGGACCCTGACTTACTCAGTGGGCTGGACTCGGAGGGCACCGGTCGGCCACGCCCCCCGCGCCACTCCCTGGGGCTGCCGGTGGGTCCCCCTCCCCCTCCTCGGATCTGGGGCGGAATGGGGAGAGGAGTGGAAATGGGGGTGGCGTGAGGGAGAGAGGGGGCTGGGGGGCGGAACGGGGAAGGGGCCTACGGAGGGAGGCGACGCAGAGTCCTCCTGCTGGGAGACGCCGAAGGGGGATTTGGAGGGAATGGGGGATGGGAGCGGAAGGGTGGAGGACCACGGAGGTGAGACACGAGAGTGGCAGGGCATCTGGAGGGGCGCGAAGGCTGGGGAGGGTGGGTGGGCGATGGGGCGGGACGGCGCCGGTCCCCGCGTCCCGTGCCGCGGGGTCCGCCCATCAGCCGGTGCACGGGTCCCCTTCGGCCAGGGCGCGCCCCCACCCCTCCCCCCCACGGCGCACCTGTACCCACCTGCTCGGCGCTCGGGCCCGAGCCGGGCAGCAGCTGCGAACGTAGCGAGCGCAGCCCCGCGCCGCATCCTCCGGCCGCCCCCTCCCCGCCCCGAGCTTACGCTGCCACCGCCCCCGCCTTAAAAAGGACAAAACGGAACAGAAAAAGGTTGCGTGCAAAAAAAATAAAGAAAGAAAAAAAGAAAAAGAAAAATCGTAAGAAGCCAACGAAGAAGATGGGCAGATGCGCGCGGCTCGGCGGGGCGGGGGTCGAGGTGCGGCGGCACCGGGGACCGCGCTCGGGGCAGCCGGCAGGCGCGTGCCGCACGCTCCCGGCTGCAGCTCCTGCGATCGCCCGGCGCCCGGTTCCCGGCGCGGCCCCGCCCCTCCCCGGGCCGCCCCTCCGATTGGCCCGTGCCCCTGCCAGTCAGGGGGAAGGCGCTGCGCTCGCCCCGCCCCCGCCCGGGGCCGAGGCCGGGAGCGGTTCGGCGGCCGCCAGAGGAGGTGCGGGGAGGCCCGAGCGTGCGCACTTGGCCCCGCGGCCCGCGCGGGGGAAGGCTGGGGTCTCGCGGCTGAGCGCCCCGGGTCGCGCGGGGTCGCGGCGCCCGCTGGGTCGGAGCTGCCCTGGGGATTGCTTGCGGGCTCCGGTAAGGGCTGAAGGCCCCGGAGGCTCATCCTCGCCTTCACCTGCGACTGAGGCCATCCTAGGCCATCGGTGGGCGGGGAGACACCACCGCCCACCGTCCCGGATTTCCCCCTTTGTGCCGATGGAGATCTCAGAGTCACAGGTGAAAGGCAATATTGTAAGTGACACAGCTAGCAAGTGGCAGAGCCAGGAGTCTTTAGGCCTGAGCCCATAGCCTCACCACTAGGCAAAAAATCATCATCACCATAAAATAGTGGAAGGATGTGATACATGGCCGGTGGAGGCTGGACGGGAGGGTAGGATTTAGCGAGGCAAAGGTCCATCCATTCAGTCCCGTTCCGCAAATATTTTTGGACACCCACTACGTACCAGGGAGCCATTAAGATCTAGATAGAAGGCAGTGAACAGAAGGAAGGCCCCTGCCCTCCTGGAGCTTAGATTCCAGCAAAGAAAAGGGGAGAGCATTCGCATTAAGCATGGCTAAGCAGCTTGATTTGGAAGAAAATGCGACATATTTGAGAATCTAAAGAAGGAGGGGCACCTCTGGGTTACAGAGAGGTGAGTAGGAGAATGGTGGGGATGAGGATGGGCAGGTGGGCAGAGGCCAGGGCGTGTAAGATCTGTAGGCTGTGGGAAAGGCTTTGGAATTGACCCCGAGGCTGTCTCAACAGGGAGGGGGGTCTGTGGGACCACTGTGAGATTCACATATTACACATGTCCTGGTCTGCTGCCCCGCCTCTCAGCTCTGCAGTGAATGCACCCCTACTGCCACAGCGTGGACACTCCCCAGCCAAGACACAGGTACCATCACTTTGTCCCCGCTAGGGATGAGGAGGCCCTGGGGCCCAGGACACACAGCAGGCAGTAATGTGGGAACGAAGAGTCTGGCTGTCTCCAGAGCAGCTTTCAGGTATCCTGGGACTTGCGGTATGGTGAGCCGGGGCCTCAAAGTCCCTGGGAGGCATGTTTCAGCCCAGCATGAGGACAAGCATTCTTATGAGAAATGCTGTTCCCTGAGAAGTTGTGAGCTCCCATCCCCTTGACAGGCCGTCCACGTGTGAGGGTCTTGGGGAAGGAGCTCCTGTGGCTTTCCAGATGGGGAGCAGAGCAGCAGGTACTGCCCACTAACCCGCCTCTGCTGGGGCCAGGCTCTCTGGGGCAGGGAGTGGGGGATCCCAGTTTGGCCACTTACTAGCTGGTGGCCTTAGGCAAATTACTGACTTTTGCTTTCATCAGTGTCCTTATCTGTAAAATGGACCTTAAAATAGTAATAATCTCATGGGTTTGGGTGGGGATTAAGTGAGTTGATACGTAAGGATCTGTTTACTTTCTGAAGGCTGCCATCATAAATTACCACAGACCCGGAGGCTTAAAACAACAGAAATGTGTGCTCTCATGATATTGTAGGGTGAAAGTCCCAAGTCCAGTGATTAGCAGGGGCATATTCCCTCTAGAAGCTCTCAGGGGAAATTCTTTCCTGTTTCTCTCAGCACCAAGGGGCTCCAGGTGTTTCTGGGCTTATGACCACATCACTCAAATCTCTGCCTCTGCCTTCATATGGCCTTCTCCTCTGTCTATGCCTCCTTTTTTATTTGTTTGTTTGTTTATTTTTAAGGTTCTATTTTATTCATGAGAGACACACAGAGAGAGGCAGAGGGAGAAGCAGGCTCCCTGTGGAGAGCCCGATGCAGGACTCGATCCCAGGACCTGGGGATCACAACCTGAGCCAAAGGCAGATACTCAACCACTGAGCCACCCAGGCATCCCTGATTATTTTTGAGAGAGAGTGTGAGTGGAGGATGGGGCAGAGAGGGAGAAAGAGAATCCCAAGCAGCCTCCACACCCAGCGTGGAGCCCGACATGAGGCTCGATCTCACAATCCTGAAATCATGACCTGAGCCGGAATCAAGAGTCGGATACTAAACCGACTGAGCCACCCAGGCTCTCCTACACCTCCTCTTTTATAAAGACACAGGTCAGTGGATTAGGACCCATTGAGCTAACCCAGGATTATCTCACCTCAAGATCCTTAACTTAATCACATCTACAAAGACCCTTTTTCCAAATAAGACCGCATTTGCAGGTTCCAGGATGTTATTGTAAATTATAGAATTATAGAACTACAATCGTGAGCATTCCTAAGGAGGGGAAGAGGATACTAGGAGATCACATCATGTGGAATTTGGCTTGGTCTGAGGGCCTGAGAGTTTCCCCTGAGGAAGTCAACCTTAAGTATCAGCTACCTAGATGAAGAAGAAGAGAGAATATTTCAGAGAGCAAGCAGTAGCACGAAGACACTGAGTTAGGGTTTAACCTTCCAGTGGGAAGGGAGCCATGAAGGCTTCTTGAGGAAGGGCATGAGTGACAAGATTTGAGGAGGCATGTGCAGAAGGGCAGGCTGGCCCCACCAGCACCATCAGTGATTCCACAGACATACATGGGCATCCATTGTGCACTGGTGCTTTGCCAGGCAGCAGGGACATGGCCAGGAAACCACTCGTCTCTGTCTAGTGGCTCATGGATCAGTGGGAGAGACCAGAGTGGATCATTATGATGAGGTAGTTCAGGTAATAGCAGAATGGGGAAGGAACTCCTAGGACCACTTCAGGGAGTCAGGAGAGGCTTCCTGGAGGAGGAGACATGTTTACTGAGGTTAGAGAAGGCAGGGAGGAAGCAGGCCTTCCAGGCAACGGGAACAGCAGATACAGAGGAGCCCTGGATGCCTGAAAACTGAGACATGGATTTCAGGCCTGCTGCCATATGGGGAGCACATGAGATTAAGAGGCTGGCAAGACCCGATCACAAGGACTTCCGGTCATTAAGGTATTTGGGACAGGCCATGATGCCGCTGGAGTTGGTTGGTAGACTCTTGCATTTGCATGGAGGCTGAGTAGGAAGGTAGAGGAGAGAGACTATTGAGTTGGTTGAGATGAGGGAGGTTGAAGGTCAGAACCAAGGCAGTTTGTGCTGTGGTCCCAGGAGGACAGGTCAGGACTGTCTGAGTAGCACCTCCACCCCAGACTGGGTGGTTAAAACTGACCCAACTTGTAAGACTTGCCTTCTGGGTGCTGGGTTGTGCTGGGGAGGGTAGTAATAATAACGAGCTGGCCATGCTTGCTCTAAACAGATACTGATGCGGGCATTCTGTGAGCGTTAGCCTGTTTCATCAACCGGCCTCGGTAGAGAGAGGTTAGGCAACTTGCCCAAGATCACACAGCCAACAGAGCCAGAATGCAGAGCCTGGCAGCCTGGCACTATCTGAGCTTCATATTTAAAATCCCTCCTTCTAGGGACACCTGACTGGCTCAGTGGTTGAGTGTCTGCCTTCGGCTCAGGGTGTGATCCTGGAGTCTCAGGATGATCGAGTCCTGCATCAGGCTCCCTGCGTGGAGCTTGCTTCTCTCTCTGCCAGTGTCTCTGCCTCTCTCTGTGTCTCTCATGAATAAATAAAATCTTTTTAAAAAATCCCTCCTTCTCCTTAGAAACTGAGAAATGTAGAAGTTCAACAACTTACCTAAGGTCACCTGCTGGTCAGTGGCTGAGTTGTGACTGGCACCGTCAGCTGGGATCCCACAGTGGCAGATGCCACTATGGTACTGGGCATCTCCTAAGTAGCAGAAAACCAGCCTGCTGCTGGTGAGGTGCACGGGAAAGCTCTGGGCATCCCCCTGAGGCCCAGGGGGACAGGCGAACCAAGTGCCGGGCGAGGGGTGGGGAGTACCAGGCTCTGCAGCGGGCTCAGCCACAAATTAGTTGTGTCCCTGGGACAAGTCCCATCACTACTCTGAGCCTTGGTCTCCGGTCTCCTCCCTGCCAAACAGAAATGGTGCCACACCTCACACCTGCTGGACGCTCTGGGATGTGAGTCCTGGTTCCACCATTTGCTCCCAGTGTCACCATCTGAGCGATGGGAAGAAAGGAACCTGCTTCACAGGCTGGCTAGGCTGTTGAGACGGGGCCCACCTAAAGCAGCTGGGCTGTTAGTGCATGCCCCGGGTGAACACTGCTGGCATTCATAAGGAAGAGCTTACCTCCCTCCACCCCTGCAAGCGTTGTCCGTCTCCTGTTCTGGATGAGACAACGGAGACTCAGACAAAAGGATCTGGAAACTCCAGCCAGGTCTCCAACCCCATGCCAGTTCACTTTTAGATCCCAAAGGAGGAGGATGGGAACTGTGCTGAGTTAAACAGCTGTATGATTCCATTTATAGAGCTGTATCAAAATGACAGAATTATAGGAAGAGAGGACTGATTCATGGTACCAGGAGTGGGGGAGAAGGAGGGAGGCGGCTGTGGCTGCAAAGGGATAGCAGGAGGGGTCCTCAGGGGGAACCAGTCTGTGTCCTGCCTGTGGTGGTGCGCACAGTGGTCTACACATGTACACACACATGCCATGACTTCAGGTAAAGCCACGAAAACCTGAAAAAGGTGGGTGCATCTTATCCGTGTTAGCTGCCCAGGTTGTGACATTGGACTATCAATTTGCAAGGTGTTACCCTTGGGGGAAACCAGGTGAAGGGTACACTGGCTCTCTGTCTATTGTTACTTACAACTGCATGTGAGTGTCCAATTACCTCAATACAAAAAGTTTTTAAAGACAGTCATGACCGTGAAGGTGGCTAGCTGCCCCAGTCTCCTGCACTGGACAAGGCTCTTCCCAGGGCAGTGGGGGGGTGGGGCACCAAGGGCCTACAGACTTTCCCCCAGAAGCAAGGTGGAGCAGCCATGAGGGGTGGGAGGCAGGCAGAGTGCCCAAGTTCTCCAGGAGAACTGTCCCTGCAGGAGAGTCTGGCCTCCTGGGACACAGGGTCCCCATGTGGGACATGCTCCTTCCTCTCCCCTCCACCTTTCAATGAAAACAGCTTTCTGTGGGCTATTTCTGGTTCTATGAATAATACATGCTTATTGTAAAGAATTCAGACAGGCAGATAGAAAGAAGGTGACCTTGAATCTCGCCACACCAGGGTGACCCGCACGTGCACTGGGGTGACCAGGCCTCCACGGCTCTCTTCATCTACACGAATGGGCACAATCACAGCACGATGTTTTCACCAGGGATGCCTCCCCCTCCCCATTCCCATATCACCCCACCCCAATCAGGTAGCCCGTGATAACAATCTCGCTTGTTTTGTTTCACATTTTCCTCTGCAGACATATGTAAGTGTGTACTCTACACACACCCCATACAGGGGGCTGGGGGCCATTGTTTTACAAAAGGAATCCATCCTAATTACATTTATCTGCTTCTTACTCTTCACGCTCCCCAACACCTTCTAGAATCTCTGCCAGCATCTAGAGGGAACTAGCTTCATTCTTTTGAAGGGCTGATGACACCCCACGATGTGGCATCCTCTTTGCCCTCAACAGCTGAGAACAATGGGCAGTAAATATCCTGGCCAGTAGCAGTATTTTTATTTCCGCAGATGGATTCTCGGAGTGAGGGGTAGAGGGGGGTGGAATTGCTGATTTGAAGGCATAAACTTTTATTTTAATCAATGCTGACAGCTTACCTTCCCAGGACTCTGTGGCATGTCACCCTTCTGCCTCAATGCACAAATTTCCCATCATCAGCCAACGCCACGGCACTGGGGATGTTGCCGCCCTGATGGGTGGAAAGTGATATGTCCTTGTGATTTTAGTATGCGTTTCCCTGCCTTCTGGGGAACTGAGAGAACTTGAATATATAGGTGCTTTTTGATGTGCTCTTTTGAGAATTGTCTTCATACCCCTCATCCATTTTTAGCTGGGGATTTTTCTTTTGTCCATTTGTTGGGAAGAGTTCCAGGCTGCTGTTTTTTTTTTAATTTATTTATTGAAGTATAGTTGACATACAATGTCCTCTAAGTGTCAGGTGTATAACCTAGCAATCCGGCAATTCTTTACATTAGTCAGTGCTCCCCACCATGAGTGTAGTCTCCATCTGGCACCCCGCAACATTGTCACAGGTTACTGACTATGTTCCCTGTGCTCTGTACTTTTCATCCTTGCAAATTATTTATTTTATAACTGGAAGCTTGCACCTCTTAGTCCTCTTCACCTGCTTCTTCCATCACTCCCTCCCCTCTGCAAACTGTATTTATAAAACCGTGTTTATTGTCAGGATTGTTCTCCATATTTATGAGTCTGCTTTCTTTTGTCTATTTTTATGATTTTATTTTTTATTTGAGAGAGAGAGAGAGATTTAGAGTGAGAGAGAGCAGGAGCACGGAGGAGAGGGAGAAGCAGGCTCCCTGCTGAGCAGGGAGCCCTATGTGGGAGCGGGGAGCCCAATGCCAGGCTGGATCCCAAGATCCTGGGATCACCACCTGTCCAGAAGGCAAGTGCTTAACCAACTGAGCCACCCAGGCCGCTCTCCTTTGTCCATTTTCATGTATTCTCAGCAAAGCAGACACTCCTCTGCTGGTTCTCAGGGTTCGAGCACTTTTTCCAGATCTTGCATTCACCTCTTGATTTTGCTCGTGGCATCTTTGGCTACATAACAACTTCCTTGAATAGTCAAATATGTAGATAGATCCGTCACTTTCTTTTTCTTTTTAATATAGCTTCTGAGTTTCCTTCTTGGTTAGACGGTCTCCATGGCACCTAGACAGTACATGTAGCCTAAATTTTCCTACAAGTACAGGAAAACTCGGACAACTGTTATATATGTTTATTCACAGTTCAAAAAACAAGAATGTGATCTGGCTAGCAAATGTGACCTTATAAAATACGTTTAAATAGATAAATTTCCAATTATTGAAAAATATTTTTAGCATAAAATATTTCAAGAATGCCAAGTAATGTATATAACATATGTATTTTCCAAAACCCAGGAAAAGGGGTTTCCAAAAATGTCAGCTGCATTTCTATGCTGCCTCAAAAAAAAAAAAAAAGAAAAGAAAAGAAAAAGAAAAAGACATACACACACACAGTGAAATTATACCTGCATAAAAGCCCCATAGGGACCTGAGAGAGCTCCAGCTGATTGTAGCTCCCTCACACAGTAAGAAACATTAGGGGCCCTTTTTGAAAACAGGGTCGGGGGGCTAGACAGAGGACAGACTTCCATCAGTAATTGTTAAAATAGGAATTTGCATTGCCATCAGATTCATTACTTCAAGATTTTGCTGTGTGTTATCGTTTTCCTAATTTCCTCTGCAAGGTAGTATATATATATATATATATATATATATATATATATATATATATATTCCCCACATTTACTTGTTACTTCACACTGACTTTTAAAAATTCATCCATTTTGATACACATGGCTGAACTGTGAATAGACATCCTGGTGATTTTTTTTAATTTAAATAGCACAGCCACAGACATTTACATCCATATCTTCTGATGCACATAGATGAGAAGCTTCTCCATCTGGGCTTCTCAACAGCAGAACTAGGATTGTTCTTTGTAGAGGGGGCTATCCCCAGCCTCCACCTGATAGATGTCATGAGCACCCTCCTCCTAGACATGGCAATAAAACATCTCCAGATAGTGCCAAATATCTCCCAAGAGGGCAAAACTGCCCCTGGTTTAGAACCACTGTTCTAGAGTTTACACCATAGGGCTGGAAGTGCGAGGGAATGGGGGCATGGATGTCTCCAACTCTACAAGACACTACCAAAGAGTTGTCCAAAATATTTGTGTCAATGCATTGTCCAACCAACACTCTGCAAGAAATCCAGATCCTCAGTATCTTTGCCAACCTGTAGCCTTAGCTGGATGGTAAGTTATTCCCACCCAGGGAGAGTGAACTGGTGTCTCAGAGCAATTTAATTGTGAATTTCTCTGGCAGAGGCTCTTTGTCTGTTTTGGGCTTTTCATACTTTCTCCCCATGAACATCATGCCTTTTCATGTATCCTGCCTATTTTGTTTGGGGGGGGGTGGCTTTTTCTTACTGCTTTTCAAGGGATTCTTCATATTTTCAGGATTCTAATGTTTTGTTGAGCGTATGTTTTGCATGTACCCCCTTTCAGGTAAGGTCTTGCCATTTTATATTATTGTTTCCTAGGGAATTGTATAAATGCCAATTTCTGGATACTAGTTATCTTTGGAGAGACAGGGAGAGGATTAGGAAGCTATAGAGAGGCTTCAACTGCAATTATAATGATTATTTTTTCTGAAGCTGCAGGACAATTACACTTGTGTTTCTTTCATTAATTTTTACATGCTAATAATTCTGGTACCCAATTATGATGTGCGTAGGGGGAAGGGGTGTTAAAAAATAAAATTCAACAGAGTAAATTTGAAAATCTAATTGGCTTTATTTAATGATTCATGAATTGGGTAGTGTCCTATCTCAGCAGATAGAAAGAAGCTCAAAGGATCTGTACAGATGGAGGACTTTTATAAGTAGAAGGATATGGGGCCAGGAAGATATTCTTGCAAAGTGTTGATTATTTCAGGCAAGGTCACCTTCCTTTAGGGGAAGGCAGGGGTCTATCCGGCAGATTACTTTACTAGCGCTGACCAGGTGATTCCAGATTGGTTGAAGATCACATTCCTGGGAGAGGGTGAAATTACATTTAGGTTAGGTATTAAGTCTTGGTTTGCTGACATGGGCTTAGCACAAGTGACTCCATTTCAGGCCCATTTCTTTTTTCTTTTTTAACATGGGCCAGGGAGCAAGGGTAGTGGGGATGTTTTCACCACCAAGCAATTTGCTAATAACGGCTAGGAGGCCTACAATTCAGCTCAATTCTCATACTATCCACCCTGAGACAGCATCAGATCCCATAGATTAAAGGCTCAACCCCACAAGACTGCCCTGTACTTCAGATGCCAATTGCAAGTCCAGGTTGTCACCTGTACTTCTGACCAACCAGCTATAAATCAGAGATTACCACAAACTCCTCCTTTGACCCAACCACTTTGCTAGAGTGGCTCACAGAACTCAGAAAAACATTTACTTACCAGATTATAACTCAGATAGCCAGATGGAAGAGATACATAGGGCAAGATATGGGGAAAGAGGTAGGGCTTCCGTGCTCTTTTCCAACACATAGCTTTCCCAGAATCTCCAATCTGGAAGCTCTCCAAACCCTGTCCTTTAGGGTCTTATGGAGGTCTCGTTACATGGACATAATTGATTACATCGTTGGCCATTGGCAATTGATTCAACCTCCAGCTCCTCCCACCTCCCCTGAGTTTAGTGGGGGTGGGACTGAGAACTCTAACCCTCTGATCACAGGGAAACCAGCCCTCATCCTTAGGTCCTTTCCAAAAGTAACCTCATTAATGTGAACTCAGGTGTGGTTGAAAGGGGATTGTTATGAAAATTAAGACACCTTTATTACTTTCATCACTTAGGAAATTCCAAATGTTGAGGAGCTCTGTGCCAGAAAGAGGGATAAGAACCAAATACATATTTCTTACAAATCACATTATCACACATGCTAAAATTTTCATTTGAACAAGAAATGTTTTAAAAAACAGTTTAAAAAACTGGTGGCTTGGCAGTTTAGCGCTGCCTTCAGCCCAGGGCGTGATCCTGGAGATCCAGGATCGAGTCCCACGTCGGGCTCCCTGCATGGAGCCTGCTTCTCCCTCTGCCTGTGTCTCTGCCTCTCTCTCTCTCTCTCTCTCTCTCTCTCTCTCTCTCTCTCTCTCTCTGTGTGTGTCCCTCATGAATAAATAAATAAAATCTTTTAAAAAAAGCAGTGTTTATGTGCAGGTGGGTGATTTTTATTTTCTTCTGAATATTTTTGTATTTTAAAAGTCTTCATAATGACCATATATTGTTTATATGATCTAAAAACCTATTCTAAAAGTATTTTGGTTTTGATGAACTAAGCATGTTTTCACATAAAGCATCAAACTAATTGCCAGAATTATTGTTTTCTAACTATTCACTCCAAACTCTCACCTTGCTCCTTACCTTGGCACACAGTTTAGTGTCCAGAACTCTGTAATAATGCCCAGGAAAGCCCCCAGGGTGATGGCTGGCACATAGAGATGGGAGATGATTCTGAATCAGAGCTCTGGTGGTTATGCTGACTTTGTCACTTGGTGCAGTCAGGAATCTACGAAAACGTCATTTCTCGGGGCCCCTCTTTTCTTTAAAATGGGGATAACTCATGCATGGTTTCTTTCACAGCATTCTTGTAAAGACAAAAAAAAAAGAAATAGAAGGAGTATTAATATGGTTTCAAACTTTAAAATGCTTTGGGAAAGTCAAGTTCTTCCTCAACTCCTCAACTCTGTGTATCCGTTACTGATCTTGGGCCTGCCTAAAGATTAATGTGATTCGATCCAAGAGAGTATCTTCCCTTTATTCCCTTTTTGCGTGGGAGAGTAGTCTTTGGGGTTGTTTCCCAATTTTTCTTGTTTTTTCTCCTTTTCTGGGCACACGGTAGGAATGCATTTTCCTATTTTTTGAAATTAGATATGGTTATATGATTTGCTCTGTCTGATGAATTTAGAGCACAAATGATAAATGTGTCATTTCCAAGAAGAAACTTAAAGAGCATTTTGAGAGTCTCCATATCCCTTCACAACTCTAGTGTGATTGTGGAAATGTATAATGATGGAGCCTCAGAAACCCTGGATCTCTAAGCAACTAAGGTGAGCAGAATCTACCTACAGTGGACTTATAGCATGAATGAGAAGCAAATTTTTCTTATAGTAAGTAGTAACTGAGATTTGGGGATTATTTGCAACCACAGCAAAAATAAGTTTGGCCTGACAGATAAGTTGTCTAAAATCCATGTGGTAAATGGAAAGGATGGGTGAGAACAAGTTTTCATCAAGAATAAAAGTAATAGGGGTACCTGGGTGGCTCAGTTGATTAAGTGTCTGGCTCTTGATTTCAGCTCAGGTCATGATCTCAGGATCCTGAGATAGAGCCCCATATTGGAATCTGCACTCAGCAGGGAGTCTGCTTGTCCCTCTCCCTCTGCTCCTCCTCCCACTCTCTCATTTGAATAATTTTTTTAAATCTTTAAAAGAAAAAAAAATAAAAGGTAATAAGTAAATAACAGGGTATGGATTGTTGATTTGCTTTCAGTTACTCCCTCCATGACTTAGCAGAGACTTATTCTGTCATTCTCATTGAAGACAAGCACAGCAATTTCTAGCTTCTTTTTGATCCTTGCAAAGAAGCACTCCCATCTCTTTCAGAGAGAGTTGTGCACCTACTGATAAAGGCCAGTCATGGATTGGCATGACAGTTATTAAAGTTGTTCACCAAATATTTCTTATTTTCCTCCTTTCCAAGAATATGGTAAGATTGTACTTCCTATTCATCTTGGGGTTGGATGGAGCCATGTAACTAGTTCTGGGTGATGATTTATGACCAATTAATTGCCAGTGGGAAAACTTCCAGAGTCTTTCTCCTCTGGTCTAGTGACCCACAGAGTTAGAGATGGTAGCTGCTCCATCAGCAGGAGTTCCTAGTTATGATGAGCCAATCCCTCCTGCCCAACCCAAAATGGACATACAGTGTTATGTGAAAAAGAAACCTCCCTGTATTAAGCCACTGATATGGTAGGTTTCTTTGTTATAGCAGCATAGCTTAGCCTTTCCTGACTGATACAGAGGGAAATCCTGAGATAAAGTTACTGATTCCCTTCAAGCGAGCACAACCCACAAACGAAGTTACACCATTCCTCTCCATAACTTGACCAAAACAAAATAAAACAAAAAGCACATTCAGTCCCCAAAGGCCTTATTAATAGAGCCCTAGTCCCCTGATGAAGGAGCCCACATGCTCCTCCTATAAGCATTGAGTCAGTTTTCAGGTACTATGTGTGGCTTAACCTCAGGGGTATCTCTGAAACTGGGAACATGAAGCTCAAGAAAGGATACTGTTTCTCCTCCTGCTTCTAGTTCCAAGAATGGGTTCCCACAGGTGAGTTGACAAGTGAGTATTTCTTATTTTTTATTGGGATATCATTGACCTATAACATCATACTAGTTTCAGGTGTATAATATATAATATATGATACATAATATATAATATAGATATATAATAAGTCTAGTTATATATATAATACATATATATTATACACCTGAAATATTATATATAATATATATAAGTCTAGTTAACATCTTTTAACACACAGTTACATTTTTTTCTTGCAATGAAAATTTTTAAGATGTCCTCTCTTAGCAACTTCCAAAAATACAATATTGTTGATTATAGTCAAGTCAAGTCACCTTGCTGTATATTATATCCCTATTGCTTATGATTTTATAACTAGAAGTTTATATCTTTTGATCATCTTCCCCATTGTGCCCACTTCCCATCCCTTGCTTCTAGAAGACACCAATTGTTCTCTGTATCTATGAATTTGGTTATTTTTGTTTTTGTTTTGTTTTCTTTGATTCCACATGTGAGACCAAACTGTATTTTATCTTTTTCTCTCTGACTTATCTCACTTAGCATAATAAGGTCCACCCATTTTGTTGCAAATGGCAGAATTTTCCTTTTTTTCTTATGGCTAAGTGATGTTTCCGTGTGTGTGTGTGTGTGTGTGTGTGTGTGTGTGTGACATCTTCTTCATCCTTTCATCAACAGACACATAAGTTGTTTCCATGTCTTGATTATTGTAAATACTGCTGCAATGAATATGAGGGTGCAGATATATTTTTAGTTAATATTTTCATTTTCTTCAGATAAATACCTAGAAGTAGAATTGCTGGATCATATGATAGTTCTATTTTTAATATTTTTAAAAGATTTTATTTACTTATTTGAGAGAAAGAGAGAAAGCACAGGCAGTGGGGAGGGGCACAGGGAAAGAGAGAAGCAGACGCCCCACTGAATAGGGAGCCTGATACAGGGCTTAATCCCAGGATCCCAGGGTCACGACCTGAACCAAAGGCAGATGCTTAACAAACTGAGCCACCCAGGTGCCCCTCTATTTTTAATATTTTAAAGAACCTCCATACTGTTTTCTACAGTGGCTGTGCTGATTTACATTTCCTACCAACGTTGCGCTAGTGTTCTTTTTTCTTCGCATCCTGGCCAACAAGTGAATTTTTAAGTTCTGTTAGTGCTTATGAGCTTTTCTAATCTTTTTCATGGCATTGAGCACTTGCTCATTATTCCATACCTGTGTGTTTTCTTACAAATGTGTTTGTTCATCTAAGAAATGAAAAGAAAGAAGCTGCCTAATGCAGCTTCAGGTGATCACTAGCCGGTGATTAACTATTATAATTTCGACCTTCAAATCCCCACAGACATATTCTTTAGTTGCCTTTTGCAAAGTACTTTATTTCCGATTCTTGGAAGACTATCTGGAGAATTACTCTTCTCATCAACAAAGGCTTTCATTTTAGTATAAAGCACTTTTACCTCAGCCTTTATTTGGTTTTGTTTCTGAGACAACATCTCTAAAACTTTTGATTCTTTGCCAAGTATATTTAAACTTTACTTATTCAATGGACAGATCCATGAGGCTTGAAAATTTATTTATTTATTTATTTATTTATTTATTTATTTATTTATTTATTTATTGTGTTTCCATCTGATTAAGAAGTCCAAAAGATAAGGAATATCATCAAAGAATATCCCTATAGCAAGAGAAATTTCTGAAATTGATAGATATTAATATTCACAAGAAATGGAGTAAATGGTCTACAGAGTTTTAGAAACTTAATTTTAATAATACTTTGAGAGAAAAGAGAGGCCTCCTGATGAGGCTGTATGCATACTCAATTGCTCTAAGTGGCTGGACTAGTGTAAACTATTCAAAGTGTAGGAGATTATTTCTTCTGCCTTTTCTCCCTTTAGCTGGGCTACTCCACCCAACCTCCCAGCTTCATGATAAATTATACTCTCTCAGCAAACCATCCTTACTACCCTGACCAGTAGGGTCCCTCATACCCTCTCTAATAGAATTTCATATATTTCCGTCCTAGCAACGACAGTGATCACTAAATACCCATTTTTGTAATTATTTCTGTTAATGATCTCCTCCAATAAATCATAAGCTCCGTGACAACAACGATCATACATGTATTATTGCCACTACTCCAGCCCCAATTTATCGATTCAACCAATGCAGACAAACTAATTTTATGGCACTTCACAGAGATTGCATTTTTTTACAAATTGAAAGTTTGTGGCAATCCCGCCTCAAGTTGGCCAGTGCTGTTTTTCTTACATTTGTTCACTTGTGTCTCTGAATCATATTTTGGTAACTCTTGCAATATTTCCATTTATTATTATTATTATTATTATTATTATTATTATCATCATCATTATTATATTTGTTTGGAGATCTTTGATCAGTGATTACAATTCACTGAAAGTTCAAATGATGGTTGGCATCATTTAGTAATAATGTATTTTTTTATTTTTTTATTTATGATAGTCACATAGAGAGAGAGAGAGAGGCAGAGACACAGGCAGAGGGAGAAGCAGGCTCCATGCAGGGAGCCCGACGTGGGATTCGATCCCGGGTCTCCAGGATCGCGCCCTGGGCCAAAGGCAGGCGCCAAACTGCTGCGCCACCCAGGGATCCCTAATGTATTTTTTAAATTAAGATATGTACTTTGGTTTTTTAGACATAATGCAACAGCACACTTAATAGACTACAGTATAGCATAACTATAACTTTTATTTGCACTAGGAAACCAAAAATTTCTTTGACTCACTGACTGTGATATTTGCTTTATTGCAGTGGTCTGGAACCAAATAGTATCTCTGAGGTATGCTTGCAGTAACAAATGTCTACCTTGGGCAGCCCGGGTGGCTCAGCGGTTTAGCGCTGCCTTCAGTCCAGGGCGTGATCCTGGAGACCTGGGATAGAGTCCCACATCGGGCTCCCTGCATGGAGCCTGCTTCTCCCTCTGCCTGTGTCTCTGCCTCTCTCTCTCTCTCTCTCTCTCGCTCTGTCTCTCATGAATAAATAAATAAAATATAAAAACAACAACAACAACAAAAAAAAAACAACAAATGTCTACCTTGTGCCAGGCATTGCGTTAGGTACTTGGGATGCACAGTGAACAAAAATAAGATTCCTGCCCTGAGCAAGAACTCAAAAAATAAACAATCAACCAAATAAAGTATATGGCATGTTGAAAGTTGCAAACTACCGTGGGGTGGGGCGGGGGGGCGGAGAGAAAAGGTAGAGCCAGGTTAGAAAAGGATGCTGGTTTCAGTGTTAAACAGGGTGATCAGGTTAAGCTTCAACAAGAAGGTAGGTTTTGAACAAAGACTTGGAAAAGGTAAGGAAATTAGCCAGATACTTGGTAAGAGTGTTCTGGGCTAAGGGAGCAACTGGAACAGACTCTTTGAGTCAGGAGAGTGTGTGGTTTGTTCAAGGAAGAGCAACAGGGTCAGTGTGCCTGGAGTGGGGTAAGCAAGACAGCAGAAGATAGGTCAGAAATGCTTAATCAGTATTTGTCTAGGGAGGGGCGCCCAGGTGGCTCAGTCAGTTGAGTGTCTACCTTCAGCTCAGGTCATGATCCCGGGGTCCTAAGATTGAGCCCCTCATTGAGCCCCTGCTCAAAGAGCCTGCTTCTCCCTCTCCCCCTGATGCTCCCTCACCGCCCCCTCCTCAGCACATGTGTGCCCTCTCACTTTCTCTTAAAAGAAAAAAAAAAATCTGTCAAGGGAATGAATGAAAAAAAAAATCCTTTTTTTAAAATTCACTTTAAAGGATTTTCAGGGATCCCTGGGTGACGCAGCGGTTTGGCGCCTGCCTTTGGCCTAGGGCGCGATCCTGGAGACCCGGGATCGAATCCCACGTCGGGCTCCCGGTGCATGGAGCCTGCTTCTCCCTCTGCCTATGTCTCTGCCTCTCTCTCTCTCTCTCTCTGTGTGTGACTATCATAAAAAAAAAATTAAAGGATTTTCACATGACCCGTCTGTTTTCCCATAGGTGAGAAAGGAGTCTATAGCTGCATCCAGTCCACAAACTAATCTCATGTATGTTAGGTAGTGACTCCAGGAGGTCTCACCTCCTTTTACTGACAAAAAGGAAACCTCTTACAGCTGTGTCAAGAGATCCCCATGTGTTCTCTTAACCCTAAGTCCCTGGACCCCTCCTGGCACAGGTTTACACAGCGGCTGAGAAGAGAAAGTTGATTCTGTGGCTCCAGTCAGAAGCCCGCAGTGCTGACAGGCCTCTCTACCTCAAGGCTGATGTGATGGGAACCAAAGTGTGGCAGAGGAATAATAGGGTGGTTGAAGAGGCCAGGAAGCATTTTCTCACTCAGCACATTGAGGAGATGGAGTTGGAAAGGAAAATCAGCCCTTTGTGAACAAATGGTTTGCCCTCATTCAAACTCACTCTCCAGAAAGGTTCTGAAAGCTACATACATTAAATATTAAATCTACATGCATTATATATGTAAAATGTCAGTGGTTTCCAAATACCACTGCAGGATCATCTGCGAGGTGTTTGGCCAAGTCTCTCAGAACCTGTTGGGAGGTTTCTCAAAATATGGATTCTGAAAGCCCACCTCCTGAAGTTCTAGGTGGACTTGGGAATTGGCACTTTTTTTTTTTTTTGGAGTTCAATTTGGACTTGGGAATTGGCACTTTTTTTTTTTTTTTGGAGTTCAATTTGCCAACATTTAGCATAACACCCAGTGTTCATCCCACCAAGTGCCCCCCTCAGTGCCCATCCCCCAGTCACCCAACCCCCCGGCCCACCTCCCTTTCCACTACCCCTTGTTCGTTTCCCAGAGTTAGGGAATTGGCACTTTTAATGCCTCCCCAAGAGCTTCCAGTGAGCAGCCCGGGGGGAGATCCACTGTTGTAGTATTCTGAGTAATGTGCTTGCATGTGACCAGAAAAAAAAAAGCTTTTACTAATGGTAGGGTTTCAGCTGGTGGTATTTCAGGCATCAGAGATCAAAAGAAGAAATTAGGTTGAGGTAATAGGAACAGGAAGCCTGTTGGAATTTCTGTAATCACAGGCCTCAATGGCCATCTCCATGGAACAGATATCCTGTGAGACAGCAATGGGAGGATTTATTCTTCTTCCCAAGTTTCTCCTCCTTCCTACCAGCAAGTTCTTCAGTTTATAAGCAGAGTCACCAGTTTATAAGCAGCTGGAAATCTTTGTGAATATTGATGAAATTGTACCCAAAAAAAGGGAGGGGGGAAGTTTGGGAATCTTAGAATTTCTACAAATATCCTAGTAAAGGGTGGTGAGAAAGATGGGTATGGGAACCAGTCAACAAGATGGCTCCCAAAGCCTACTTCCTGATATTTATGCCCTTGGGTAGTCTCCTTTCACTGTCCTAGGATTGGTCTGTATGGTCAATAGCAAACAGCAGCAGTGATGGCATGTCATTTCCATAATTAATTAGGTTATAGGAAACCCTGTGGTCTTCATCAGAGAATATCTTCTCCCTTGGCTCTCTCACTCCAGGGGAAGCTAGCTGTCATGTTGATAGGACACTCAGGCAGCCTATGGAAAAGAACATAGAATGAAGAGCAGAGGACCCAGCAACAGCTGTCAAGGAATAGAGGCCTGTCAACCAGGTGAGTGGGCTGGGAAGTGGATCCTCTTCAAGCTTCAGACGACTGCAGCCTCATGAGAAACTCTGAGCCTACACTACCCAGCTATTCCACTCCCAGATTCCTGACCCTCAGAAACTAGGGGAGATAACATTTGTTGTTTCAAGCTACTAACATTTGGAAAAATTGGTATGCAGCAGTAAATAACACAATAACAAGTTTACCAGCTCATCAAAAATCATATATATAAATCCTAACCTAGACTTTTCTAAGTCATGTCAATAAGTTTACCAGCTCATCCAAAAATTATTTATATGAATCCTAACCTAGACTTTCCTAAGTTATAAAGCATTTGAATAAATTTTATTGAAATATAACATATATAGAGAAGTGTACAGACTCCTAAAGAATACATTGTTCTGCAGAGCACCCAGACCAGGAAACAAAATATTACCAGGACTCCTTATGTTCCTTAACAATTACATAACCACCTTCTTCCTAAAGGCAACCAACAGTCATAGGACTTGATATGAATGGACTGCCTTTGAACTTGATATAAATGGACTCATATAATATATATCCTTTTGTGTCTGGCTTTTTGAATTCACCACATTGGTGAGAGGCATCCTTATTGCTTTGTGTATTGAAAGTATCTGTCAAATTCTCTTATTGATCTGTAAGAGTTAGTTACATATTCTAGACACAAATCCTTTGTCAGATACATAAACTTCAAATATCTTCTCTCCCATTATGGTTTTTTAAGTTTCTTAATGAGATCTTTTAATGAAGAAAGTTCTTAGTTTTAGGTAGTCCACTTATTATTTTCTTTGTTATGTTTTTTTGTGTCTTGAGAAATAACTGCCTACACCAAGGTCATGACAATATTCTCCTTATTTTCTTTTAGAAGCTTGATTTTGTTTTCCTACAATACATAAGAAATTGATTTTTGTGAATTGTGTGGGACAGAGGTCATAATTCATTTTTTCCTATGTGGATATCCAATTGATTCAGTGTTATTTATTAAAAACAGTTCCTTTCTTTGAACTTTGTCATAAGTCTATTTCCTATATGTGGTCTGTTTCCGGACTGCCTTGCCTATTCTTTTCCAGTTTGTCTATCTTTGCATCATCATTGTCTTACTTATGATAATTCTTGATATCTAGTATGTTCTTCTTCAAGATTGCCTTGGCTATCTTAGTCCTTTGCACTTCCATATAAATTAGAATCATCAATTTCCATACACACACAAAAACTACGGCAATTTTAGGGGGGGGTATGCCAAATCCATAGGTCATTCTGGGAAAAACTGATGATATGAAGCCCATCAATTCATGAACATGGTATATTTCTGTATTTATTTTGGTCTTGTTTAATTCATTTTAGTAATATTTTATAGCTTACGGTATTTTTTTACTTTTTATTTTAAATATAATTTTATATTTACAAAAGAGTTATAGTACAGAGCTCCCAAATATCCAGCACTCACTTTTGCCTAATGTCAACATTGTGGTCCATTTCTCAAAATTAAGAAAATTAACATTGGTGAATATTTTTAACTTAAACTATAGACTATACTCAGATTCCTACCAGGTATCCCACTAATATTCTTTTTCTATTCCAGGATCTAATTCAGGTTACCAATAGCTTTATAGGTGGCTAGCAATTTTTAAGAGGCGAGTTCCTGTCGGCATCTGCTTGTTGGGAGTGGCTTCACTTCTGGTCACTCCCAGTACCAGCGAAGTTTCTGGTCTTCTCCTGAAAGGGCTTCCCCACATTCAGGGGGTTTGTCTAGCGCAGGGATGGTGGGGCAGAGAAGAAATTATGGCTGATGATCTTCTACAATGAAGAAAAGCATTCTGCACAAAACACTCCTCTTCCAGAAAACTGCATACCTCACTTTGTAGCTCCATTTAGGTGTCTGTTCAAATGTCCTTCATCAAAGATGTCTTCCTCAACCACTCCATCTCAGATAGCACCTCATTACTAACACCCTTACCCTGCTTCATTATTTCTTCATGGAACTTATTACCACCTGAAATGATATATATATCATCTGTTTTGTATGCTTATTATCTACCCTTTCCACTAGGACATAAGTGCTGTGCTTTCTGAGGACCAGGAACGTTCTCTCCTTTGTTCACTGTTGTATTCTTGGCATTTGGAACATGCTTGACACCTGATAGGCACTCAGTAATTTTCTCCTAAATTACCAAATGAATGAATACACAGCTTTAATCCCACCGAGAGCCTTCCAAGTAGTTTCAGGGTCAGTGAAGGGGTGTGCAAAAGTATCTGTCTCCCCGATAGAATTGTAGAAGCCTTGTATTCTCCTGCAGGGGAGTGGAGAGAACATGGCATATAGAGTCAGAACTCTTTCCATCTTCTCACCTATAAACATTTAGGGTTTTATTTTTTTCTGGGCGAATTCCTTACTCTGAACTTAAATATTCTCACCTATAAGACAGATACAGGAATACCTACTCTGCAAGGTTCCTCTGAGAAGTGAAAGCTTCTATTAACATTATTAATTATAATTAGTTAACATGTGCGGATTAATGGTCACTTATGTAAGCATTCCAAAACTAATGGTGAGGTGGTCTGTGTGCATGGCTGTGTTCTGGTAAAGTCTGGGGAGCACTTTGAGTTTAAGTAGCTGAAACAAGACCAGGGACACAGGAGCCAGGGGTTTTATATTTGCAAAGGGCTCTAATCGTTCACAGGGATCCCTCAACTTTGTAGCCCCATCCCCTCAATAGAGATGAAAAGGAAAGGAGGGAAAGAAAAATATCCAAAAACTCAATAGAAATAAGAAAGAAAGTGGAGCGGAAGCAGAAAGGCACTTCAGAACTGAGTGGCCATGTGACAAAACAGATGCTGGACCAGGAGTCGTAGGGTGATTTGTGGCAGGATCAGGATTAGAATCCATGTTTTCCTCCCCTACTAGCCAATCTTCCTTCATTGCAGCCAACACTTGTCTCTTTTTTATTTATGGTCTTCCTAATTAAGAAGCAGCAGCCCTGTTTGAACGTCCCTACAAACTCTTCAAATCCACTGCATATGTTTGACAAACAGAAAGTGGATGGCTGAGTGTGATGGACCAAATGCTTCGTTAAATACAAAATTCCATGTGTTTTAGTTGGGTCTTTTTTGGTTGCAAGTGTCAGGACCCAAATCAAACCAGCTTAATCGAAAACAAACCCAGAAAAGCATTTAGTGGCTCATGTAGCTGCAGAGTCCAAGAATAACATACAGAAGGTCCTAAGAATTAATCAGGACCAACTTGTCTACTCCTTACTTCTGTTTTCTCTGTGTCGACTTCCATCGGCTTAGAGTCTCCCCTCACCAACACACATTGGCTGCCAGGCGCTCCTGGAGTTACTTCCTGGTTCACAACCACAGGGAAAAAGCAGGAAACTCCTCTGAGAACTCAAGGAAGAGTCACAAATTGTATCTGAGTGCCCCTAATTGGCCTGACTTGAGGTATACCTCTGTCAACTCCAGGGTAATATGTTCTGATTGCTTTAAATCCGGGTTACCTGCTCTCCCCTGAATCAGAAATGCAGCCCCATCTTAAAAACATGGGCTCAGGGTTAAGGAGAGGATTGGTCCCTTGGGGAGGCAACAGGCTCTATGTCAGAGGGTGAATAGATGTCAAGAACAAAAACAGCAGATGTCTACTGTGCCAGGATTTCAAACCCATAGACCATGTTCTTTGTCCAAAGGACCACTAGTACTTTATATAAGATTAAGATTTTTTTTTAACTCTATCTTGTTGGCTTCACTTCTGTAAAGGCCTTATCTTTTGCCAATCTATTCAGGCTCACAGAAAGAATCATTTAAGCATTTTTTTTTTTACAATTTTATTTATTTATTTGACAGAGAGCACAAGCAGGGAGTGGCAGGCAGAGGGAGAGGGAGAAGCAGTCTCCCAGCAGAGTAGGGAGCCCGATGCAAGGCTTGATCCCAAGACCCTGAGATCAGGACCTGAGCTGAAAGTAGCCACTTACCCGAATGAGCTACCCAGACACCCCCATCTAAGTGATCTTGAGTAAATCTGCCCAATGGTGCAGAAAAAATCTATAGCTAAGAAAGGAAACTAAGTTATAGGGAAGAAGACGGTAGAAAGAGAAAAATGAACTAAAAATAGGTGGAGTAAAGGGTATAACTAAGAAAGCACAGAGGAGCAAGACCATTGGAAATTCCAGCACCTATTTGAATATTTTCTCTCCTCCATTCTTAGGTTGGGGTCCCTACCAGCAGAGCCGAGGAAAGGTGTCAAGGAGTGAAGGGAGCAGCTTAGGGCAATGGTGCAGCAAGGCAAGACACCATTCCACCTGAAGACTGATCCTAGAGGAAATCACACCCAGAGGCAGGGAAACGGCCTTTTGCATGCATTGCCAGTCAATCATTGGGATGGGATACATCACCCTCCTCCCCTGGGCAGACAGCTCCTCTCCAGCAATTTTCCAGAGAAAGGGAAAGCTGTGGGTTGTTATCAGCCAACACTCACAGCAGCATGTGGGTGGGGATTGGCAGATAAAGGAGATGAGGGAGAGAGTACCAATAGCATCTATACCTGCAAGCTGTTACTCACTTGTACTTTGCTTGTAACTTCACTTGAGCTCTAGTACAATGTCCTATAGTATTGCTAATTCTTGCATTTCCTAAAAAACGGCTCCTCTACACTGACACATGACTGCTAATATAGTTCAGCCCCTCATTGTCTATTGCCTATCCTCTAGAAATAACCTCCTAATTGTGTGCCCCCACATAATGTGTACCAGGCTTCCTATCTTTGTGTCTTCCCTCCTGCATGGCTTTGACCAGTAAGCTGCAGCAGAAATAAACTTGCAACCTTCAAAGGAGGTCTTCAGAAGACTTGAAGCACCAGCTTTTGCCTTCCTGGAATGCTGTCATCACGATGTAAGAAAACATGGCCTAGACAGACCCTGAGTGATGAGCAACCATGGAGAGAGACCATATGGAAAAAGAGCCCAGGTGAGGCCTCTGAATGCTACTGTGTCAATGAGCCCAGGTGAGACCAGTAGAAGAGCCACCCAAAAGATAAATAAAATTATGAGAAATAATACCCTGTCATTGTTTTAAGTCATCAAGTTTGGGGTCATTTGTACACAGTGATTGAGAACTAAAACACTCACTTCTTGCTTTAACCCCAAAAATCTATCCTCCATACTCCTTCCTAGTTCTCTCAAAAGCCTGAATCTGGCCATATCTCCTCCCTGCTCAAGAACACTCTGATGGACCTCTACTCATTACCAAATCAGCTCTCAACTCCTTTATCTGGCATATGCCATCCTTCACAACCTAGCCCTAGCTTACTTTTTCAACCTAGTCTTTAACCATGAAACCTGAACTCTAGCCACCATGAGCTTCTCCTCACTCCCTAGACACACCTTATAGTCACATGCCATCCCCTGTTCACACCACTCTTCACATGGCCAACCCAACTCCAAGGGCAGATTCTCCTTCCAGCGTTTCTCAGCCCCTACAAGTGGAGTCAATCAGAGTCAATCACTCTGGTCTCTTTCCACCTTCTCACCTCCATTACAGCCCTTATAATATATAGCTTGTGCCAGTCTCATCCTACAGACAACAAACTCCTGAAGTATAGGGGCCATGTTATGTTCATTGTTGAAGCCCTAGAACCTAGCTCGATGCCTGGCACATAACTTACCCATCAAGTGATGGCTGACTGAGGTATTGCAAACCACATGCTTCTTGAGAGCAACCCTAAATCTTTTCCATCCCGTTGCACTTGTTTTGGAGGCTGACACGTGATAGGTACTCACTGAATATTTAATTGAATTGGTAAATTCAAAGTGATGCAAAATAGAAAGTTAAGAAATGAAGCAAAAGGACAGAAAAAGTAGAGAGAAGGTAGCCAGGAGACAGTCTTTAGAATGCCAGTGCCAATTAGAAGTCCTCAGGGTAGGGATCCCTGGGTGGCGCAGCGGTTTGGCGCCTGCCTTTGGCCCAGGGCGCGATCCTGGAGACCTGGGATCGAATCCCACATCGGGCTCCCGATGCATGGAGCCTGCTTCTCCCTCTGCCTGTGTCTCTGCCTCTCTCTCTCTCTCTCTGTGACTATCATAAATAAATAAAAATTAAAAAAAAATTAAAAAAAAAAGAAGGTTAAGGAATACTTGACCACAGAGATGTTACCTGCAGAGTACAAGTATGTATGGATCAAAGTGCGTGGATTTATTATCTATGCAACTCTTTATATTCTTCTCCTAAATTTAAACTTGCCATCATTTTGTTATTTCCAAAGAGACAGAGTCTATCTCATTCATTAATTTCACCTACAATTAGAACTCTCCATTGTGTGCCAGGCCCTGAAATAGTTGCTGGAGATACACAATAAATAAAGTCAGGCTCCTCTTCTCAAGAAGTTCTCCATCCAGCCAGGAGACAGACATGTAAATAAATAATTCAGAATGAGTGTGCATTATACTTATAATGTGTCTCCTTCACATCTGGAATAAGCACTGGATTGTTGAACTCTTCCTGACCATGACTGTCAAGTTTCTAGCTGCCACAACAGGCAAAGCTACATAAGCACCATCCTTCTGAGTCATGGCTTCGGCTGGACTTCCCTCTGGATTTGTAATGCATTTGATCTAACAGGTGACTGTTCAAGTGCTGTGGCACAATAGGCCTTGCCTGTGTCTATTTCCCCCTATACTCTCAGCCTAAGAAAAGAGTATTTGGATGCTGGCAAGACAGAGATAGGATTTATGATGACTGTGGAAGACTATTTAAAACACCTAACCTGGACAGAGAGTAAAATAGATTTCCTTGTGTAGATATAAAGATTACTGATATATGGGGTGCCTGGCTGGCTCAAGCAGCAAAGCAGGTGAGTCTTGATCTCAGCCTGCAGAGCCATTTGCTAAGATCCAGCTTTGTCCAAACTCTTCCAACCATGCCCCTTGGAGATGTCAAAGCTCACCTAGGATCTCTACTTCCTCCCCCTACCCCCAACACCAAGTGATCATGGGGGGGGGTTCTATTTCTTTAGTTTGGGTACATCTTAATCCCTCTCCTTCTGTGATTGTCTTCTCAGTTCCTCAGGCAGGCAGGTCCAGGTCCCTTACCTCGTTAATTCCCAGCTTTTGGTTATAGTGCCCTGTAGAACTGTGTGTGATCGATGACTCAGTGTGCAACCATGGAGCATGAGGAAAATTTGTTTTCGTAACAAATGGCTCCTACATCCAATAGGGGGTTAATATCCAAAATATTCAAGGAGCTCATCATACAATTCAGTAGCAACAAAACAAATAACCCCATTTTAAAAGGGGCAAAGGGGATCCCTGGGTGGCTCAGCAGTTTGGCACCTGCCTTTGGCCCAGGATGCGATCCTGGAGTCCCGGGATCGAGTCCCACATCTGGCTCCCGGCATGGAGCCTGCTTCTCCCTCCTCCTGTGTCTCTGCCTCTTTCTCTCCCTCTCTCTGTCTATCATAAATAAATAAATAAATCTTAAAAAAATAAATAAAAGGCAAAAAATACATCTAAATAGCAGAAAAAAATTTTTTTTTCTAAGGGTAAAGGACATTTTCCCAAAAATACATACAAATGACATACATACATACAATACAAATGACAAACAGGTACATGGAGAGTTGCCCAACATTACTAATTATCAAAAAGATGCAAATCAAAACCACAATGAGATATCATCTTATACATGTCAAGATGTCTATTATTAAAATGACAAGTGCTGACAAATGCTGGTGAGGCTGTGGAGAGATGGGAAATGTGTGCATCATTGCTGGGAAAGCAGGATGGAGATTTCTCAAGAAATTAAACATAGAACTATCCAGCAATTCGACTTCTGGGTATAGATCCAAAGGAAATAAAATTGGTATCTCAAAGAGTTAACTGTAACCCTGTGTTTATAGCAGCATTATTCACTCTAGCTTCAGTATGGAAACCACCTAAGTGTACCTCCATAGACGAACACATAGAGAAAATGTGGTATATATTTATGTACAATGGAATATTATTCAGCCTTAAAAAAGAAGGAAATCCTGTCCTTTGGGACAACATGGATAGACCTGGAGGGTGTTATGCTAAGTGAAATAAGCCAAACAAAGACAAAAACCACATGGTATCCCTTATGTGTAGAATAAAATCAAAAAGTCGAACTCATAGAAACAGAGAAAAGTGGTTATCAGGGGCTAAAGTGTGAGGAAAATAGGAAAAAGGTTAGAAAAAAATGGCAGAAATTTTCAGTTGCAAGATAAATAAGGTCTAAGGATCTAATGTATACCATGGTGACTTATTTGATAACTGTGTTGTATAATTGAAATTTGGTAAGAAAGTAGAACTTAAATGTTTCCATACACAATAAAATAAAATGACTAAGTAAGGCGATATATGTATTTAACCCAATGGGGGACTCCTTTCATAATCCATATATCTTATATACACATATCAGATCACTACATTGTACACTTTAAAATGGATTATAATTTTATTTGTCAATTACATTGTAATAAAGCTGGTGGGGGAGAATCAGGGAAGTAGAAAGGAAAAAAAGGAAAGATTACAATAATGTGATTCCTCAAACTCAGAGATGGTGCCTTAAAAAGTAAAATAAAACGAACCTCCTCAAAACTGAATGTGTAAGCTCTACCCCAGAATCAGCATCTCTAGAAGAGAATTTTACTCTTTTTAAGCTCACAGGAATTTTTGCAGAAGAGCCAACATTGAGAACTGGACTACATGGTGTTTCTCAAATTTGCCTCGTCCAAAGTATAAACTGAAGGGGATCCCTGGGTGGCTCAGTGGTTCAGTGCCTGCTTTTAGCCCAGGGCATGATCCTGGAGACCTGGGATCGAGTCCCACGTCGGGCTCCCAGCATGGAGCCTGCCTCGCCCTCTGCCTGTGTCTCTGCCTCTCTCTCTCTCTCTCTCTCTGTCTCTCATGAATAAATAAATAAAATTAAAAAAAAAAACACGAAGTATAAGCTGGATAGCTTGTAAAACCAACTGAGTCTCCCTCTCTTCTGGAGATCCTTATGTAATAGGTCTGGGGTGGGGCCCCAGATTCTGAATGTTTAAGAGAGTCCTCAGTGAGTTTTAGGATTGAGCAAGCTTGGGAAGCACTGCTAGGCTGGATTTCCCAAACTTCTCTTGTGATAAGAATCACCTCTAGTTGGAAAGTAAATTCCTTTGCCCCCATCCAGAACAACAGAATCACAATTTCTGGCTCAGAGATCTGGCAGTCTGTTGATTTAATAAAGACCTCTACTTGATTATTATTATCTGGGAAATGGTAATAAAGGCTCATTTATTCTCAACTTTGACTTCTCATTAGAATTATCTGGGAACTCTCTCACTCTGTGTTACAATATTCAAACATAAAGTTTACACTTAAGTGTCATATTATGACATTTAGTACCTTCATGGTGTTGGGAAATAATCACTACTATCTAGTTCCAGAATATTTCCAGCATTTATCTGGGGATTTTTAAAGTACCCAGATGCCTAGTCTCTACCCCAACCAAATAAACGAGAATCCCAGGGGTGGGATTCACACATCACGACTCTTTAAAGCATTCCAGGTGATTCCTATCTGCAGGTAAGTTCAGAAGACTCAGGATGCTTATGCTCCAGAAAGCCTTCGTTAATGAATCCCACCAGGGTTTCTCATGCTGCTACTCTACATTCCCTAAGTACACCAACACTTTGCTCTTTGCCTTTTTTTTTTTTTTTAGGTGCTGCTCAATTTGATTCAAGGACCCTTAAATTCTTACACCTTTCTCAGAAATGGTGACTGAGTTTCCTATGGCTTTTGTACATCTTCCATGAGTGTAGTCATAGTTATGCTCCCAAATGTTCTCATTTAGTTGAATGAGTTTATTTAGAGTAACTTTATAATGATATTTTAGGAAGCAATGTTTTACCTAATTCAATAAACATAGATGGAGCACCAATTATGTGCCAAGCATTGTGTTAGCATGGGCCCTACTCTGATTATGGGAATCAAGAAGGAAGATAAATATACGACAAGATAGCCTATAAGGTGACATATATAAAGCAGGATGAGAGTGGGAATACATAAAGAGAGGCATCCAAATGAGTTTCACAAACTTTTTGCAAAGAACCAGAAAGCAGGTCTTCTTCGCCTGTGTGGGATATATGCAACTGTTACACTTACTCAGCTCTGCCCCAGCCATTGTGGTATCAAACCAGCCACAGACAATCCGTATACAAATGGAGATGGTGGGGGATCCCTGGGTGGTGCAGCGGTTTGGCGCCTGCCTTTGGCCCAGGGCGCGATCCTGGAGACCCAGGATCGAATCCCACATTGGGCTCCCGGTGCATGGAGCCTGCTTCTCCCTCTGCCTGTGTCTCTGCCTCTCTCTCTCTCTCTGTGACTATCATAAATAAAATAAAAATTTAAAAAACAAAAAACAAAAACAAATGGAGATGGCAATGCCCCAATAAAACTTGATCTATAAAAAAATGGTGGACTGCATTTGTCTTGAGAGCTAATGTATGCCATCTCCTTTTCTAAAACATACTGGAAAGGGAAGAGAGTTTTTCAGGGAAATCATACCAAAAGAGTCAAAACACTCTTGGAAATTTATTAGCAAAGATGGAGGTGAAAGATTCCGGGTAGAGAGAGAATGTCATGCTAGATTTTCAATTCATTATGGCTAAAGCACCTGGGAGTCTAGTGAAGAAGTGGGAAGGGATGAGCCTTGAGAAAGCAGGAGCCAGATCATTAGGGCTTTGTGTAAATTGTATACTGAAGCAATAAACAAGGTTTTCAACGTTTTTGAAAAGTTTCCCTGGCCAGTGAACAATGATGGATTGGGTAGGTCAAGGTAAGGCAAGCCTATTTGTTAAAAGGTTGTTGTGTGTTAGGAAAACTGGATATTCACATGCAAAAGAATAAAGTTGGACCCTTACCTAACACCATATATAAAAATTAACTCAAAATGGACCAAAAACCTAAAAGTAAGAGCTAAAACTCTTAGAAGAAAACATAGGGCAGGGGTGCCCAGGGGGCTCAGTCAGTTAAGCATCTGACTCATGATTTTGGATCAGGTTATGATCTCAGGGTCATAGGTTCGAGCCTCGTATCTGGCTCCATATGGAGTCTGCTTGAGATTCTTTCTCCCTCTGCCCCTCCCTCTGCTTGTGGACACATGGCACTCTCTCTTTCTCTCTCACTAAAATAAATAAATAAATAAGCAAAATATATATTTTTAAAAACCCAAACAAGAAAACATAGGGGAAAAGCTTCATGACATTGGATTTGGCAATGATTTCTTAGATATGACACCAAAATCACAGATAGCAAAAGAAAAAACATAAATTGGGCAACATCACAAATATTAATTTTATATTAAAATATCACAGTCAACAGGATAAAAAGGCCATCTATGCAAAGGAAGAAAGTATTTGCAAACCATATATTTGATGAAGGGTTAATATCCAGACTATATAAAGACATCCTACAACTCAACAACAAAAAGAAACAACCTGATTTTTTTTTAAGATTTTATTTAATTACTCATGAAAGACACAGAGAGAGAGGGAGGGAGGGAGGGAGAGAGGGAGAGAGAGAGAGAGAGAGAGAGAGAAGCAGAAACACAGACAGATGGAGAAGCAGGCTCCATACAGGGAGCCCAATGTGGGACTCGATCCCAGGTCTCCAGGATCATGCCCTGGACTGAAGGCGGTGCTAAACCACTGAGCCACCTGGACTATCCAAACAACCTGATTTTTAAAATGGGCAAAGGACTTGAGTAGACATTTCTCCAAAAAAGATATGCAAATGATGAGTAAGTACATTTAAGATATTCAACATCACTAATCATTAGGGAAATGCAGATCTGGTAGCAGATCAAAGCTACCATCTCATACCAACAAACAAACAAAACAGAAAATAACAAGGTTGTTGAGAATGGGGAGAAGATGGAACCCTTGGGCACTGCTGGCTGGACTATGAAATGGTGCAGCTACGTGGAAAACAGTATGGCAGTTCCTCAAAAAAAAAAAACTAACTAAAAATAAAATTACCATATGCTACAGAAATTCTACTCCTGGGTATATACCCAAAAGAGTTGAGAGCAGGGTCTGGAAGAGATATTTGTACCCCCATGTTCATAGCGGCATTATTTATAATCAAAACATGGAGGCAATTCAAGTATCCATTGATGAGCAGATATACATACATACAATGGAATAGCATTCAGCCTTTCAAAGGAAGGAAATTCTGACAATGAGCTACAATACAGATACACCTTGAGGACATTATGCTAAGTAAAATAAGTCACAAAAGGACAAATACTGCATGATTCCATTTATAAAAGGTACCTAGAACCCAAATCCACAGAGACAGAAAGAATGGTTCCAGGAGTTGGGGGAAGAGCACGTGGGAAGATATTATTTAATGGGTACAGAGCATCAGTTTTGCAAGATGAAGAGTTCTGAAGATGGGTGGTGGTGATGATTGCCCACCAGTGTACATGTACTTAGTGCCACTGAGCCAAACACTTCAAAATGGTTAAGATAGTAAATTTTTATGTTACATATCTTTCCACAGTTAGACATTTTTTAAAGGTTGTTGGTGTAATCCACGTAAGAAATGCTGAGTTTGAATTTAGGCAGTGGCAGTGGAAATAGAGGGGAAGAGATAAATTCTGAATACATCTGGGAGGAAAGTAATTAAAGAGCGGATATGGAGATGAGGGAGGGACTCCAGGTGTCACTCTTGGGAGGCAAGTGAGCTAGAGAGGATGCATAGTTTTATCCACACCCTACAAAAAGATGACAAAATGGAGGCCCGTAAAGATCTGCCATAAATCTTCCAAATGCGTCTAAGAATTCTTTATTCTAGAATTTACGGATTCCTTAGAAGCTGTGATATGAGATCCTCCAAGAAAACTGATTAGGATTTTTAGTTTCCATGAATTTTGAAATGACTAGAAGGTGGTTGAGTACATAGAGTTGAATAAAAGAAAAATGACGGAATGGCTCACAAAAAGAAACTTGGGAAAGGAAATTCTGAACGAAAACAAATGTTTATTAAGTCCTGCAATCTTAAAAAAAAAAAAAAAAAAAAAAAAAAGTCCTGCAATCCTTCCAGCACTGTCTTAGGCATTGGGGTAAGGGGAGGAAAGATGGGCAGAGTCGCTGGCCTCAGGAAGATTTTAATTGGGGGCGGGGGGGGGGGGGATGTCCAGGCAACTTCCAAGACAGTATCAGTGAGCAAAAGAGGTATGAGTGAAATCAAAGAGAGTGATGTGCCGGGGAGGGTGACACCTCTGCCAAGGTGATAACTGAGTTGCTCCCTAAATAATGAGATGGAGCCTGTCTTTCAAAGATATGGAGGAAGAGTATTTCAGAGAGAGGCAACCTCACACACAAAAGCCACGAGGCAAGGGTGGTCTCAGTAGGTTTTAGAACAGGAAAAACATTAAAAGGCCAATGTGGCTGCACTCTTTTGGACTTGCTATGTTTGAGATCCTGATTAGCCATCTGTGTTAGAATTCATTCCCAGAATATGTCAGTAGGCAGTTGGAGGCACTGTATGAGAAACTGCATTACAGGGGTGTGGGGATGAGTAGGTGGGAGCACAGGGATGTTTAGGGCAGTGAAACTACTCTGTAGGATCCCGTCATGATGGATACGGGTCATGCTCTGTTTGTCCAAACCCATCGAGTGTACAGCACTAAGGGAACCCTCACGTAAACTTTGGTCTTTGGGTGGTGACGACGTGACATTGTAGGTTTATCAGTTGCAACCACTGAACCAGTCTGGTGGGAGGTGTTGGTAATGCATGAGTGGAAGCAGGGGTAAATGGGGAATCTCTGTACTTCCCCCCACCTCGATTTTACTATGAACCTAGAACTGCTCTAAAAACTAAAGCCTATTTCTCAAAAAGCAGGTTTTTTAAAAAGTTCTGTAGATTGAAAGAGATTTAAAAGATAGATTTTGTGAAGAAGAGAATTACAGCATCTAGGGACACACCACTGAACGATGACAAGCAAGAAAATGATGATCTTAAGTCGGGATGAAGGTTACTTTTGATGGGGAGGCAGGGAGTTGTGACAGAGATGGTGTACACAGAGGACTCGGATGGCTAGTGAAGTTCTATTTCTTCGTCTGGGTGGGGGCTCCAAGGGTGTTTGCCTTACAAAAATTCATTAAATTGAATGATTATCCCATATGGTCTTTCTCTATATGTTCATCTTATATAATAAAAACAATTTAAACAATAAAGTATATTCATTCCAAGTTTTAAAAGTGCATTACCAGCATTCTCTCAGGATGCCTGGGTGGCTCAGTGGTTGAGCATCTACCTTTGGCTCAGGTCATGATCCTGGGGTCATGGGATTGAGTCCCCCATTGGGATCCCTGCAGGGAGCCTTCTTCTCCCTCTGCCTATGTCTCTGCCTCTCTCTCTGTGTCTCTCATGAATGAATAAATAAAATCTCAAAAAAAAAAAAAAACAAAACCCAAGCACTTTCTTTCAATCCTTATGACAGCGCTACTAGGTATTCTATTCCTACTTTAATGATGATCATGAGACATTTATGCAGCTTGCCCAAGGAGATATAAATAGTTAATAAGAAAACCAAGATTCAAATCCTGGTGTTCTAAACCCAAAGTTCTTTTCTTTTTAAGATTTTTTAAAAGATTTTATTTAGGGGATCCCTGGGTGGCGCAGCGGTTTGGCGCCTGCCTTTGGCCCAGGGCGCGATCCTGGAGACCCGGGATCGAATCCCACATCGGGCTCCCGGTGCATGGAGCCTGCTTCTCCCTCTGCCTATGTCTCTGCGCCTCTCTCTCTCTCTCTCTCTCTCTCTCTCTCTCTCTGTGACTATCATAAATTTAAAAAAAAGATTTTATTTATTTATTCATAAGAGGCAGAAAGAGAGAGAGAGAGAGGCAGAGACACAGGCAGAGAGAGAAGCAGGCCCCATGCAGGGAGCCCGATGTGGAATTCCATCCGGGTCTCCAGTATCATGCCCTGGGCTGAAGGCAGGCGCTAAACCGCTGAGCCACCCAGGATCCCCTCTTTTTAAGATTTTAGAGGCAGAGGGAGAAGCAGGCTCCCTGTGGGGATCCTGATGTGGAACTCAATTCCAGGACCCCGGGATCACGACCTGAGCCAAAGGCAGACACTCAACCCCTGAGCCACCCAGGCACCCCTGAACCCAAAGTTCTTACCAACTTACACTGCCTCTCACTGTACATTCAGAATAGTAATAGAGCACATTTTACAATAAGGTCTTGAAATATGGTCCTTGAGAGTTCTTGAGCTTTAGGGACTCTCTAGCCCAAAGAGGCCACTGTCACACATGGCAGCTCAGCCAAAACACAGTTACAAGACACTCACTTGTCCCTTCCAGTGCCTTCCCAGCAGACACTCCCCAAGACAGTGGTGGAGAATGAGGCCCACCGTCCCCCCAGACTACCTTCCTAAATGAACACAATTACACCAGCACCAGCCTTCTACCAAAGGCCTTCAATGAACAGATTCTTGGGCCCCAGAACATCAGTCAAGTGTGAGAGGAAAAATGTTGGAATTCTTTGTCCTTTCCTTTTACTGCCTCTTCCCCCCAGAGAAGTCTCCCAGGAATGCTTTCTCCTTTCCCAAAGCTGCTTTATACTGCCTGAGCCATATCTCAAACCCCTCAGCCTGGTAGCCCCAGTCAGAAAACTCAATCCCTCTGCTCAGGAAAAGGAGTTTCAGGCTCTTGGTCTCTACCTGCATTTTGCAAACCTGAACAATGCTTTGGCTTCAACCAGATGTTCCTTAGGACTCTGCTCAGTCAGCAAATAAATGTTTACTGAGCATCTACTATACGCTGAGGATCCTGAGGGTCTTATTCTCAGCATCAGGTCTGGCTGGGGTTGGGGCTCAAGTGCTTCCAGTCTCACCAGGGTGGATACAGATATTCCATCCAGCCTTTCCACCAGAAAGAGGTATAGATGATTCCTCACAGGCACCTAACAAGTGAGCATACCTTGCCCTGACACAGGCCATGTGACACCCTCTCACCTAGAGGATGCACTCTCATCTGTGTTTCTGCCATTAACAGGCCTCTGGCCTTTCCAACCCCCCTTTAAATTTTTTTTCAAGGTACACCTGACCTGGGTGGCTCAGTGGTTGAGCGGGGCATGATCCTGGATCCTGGGGTCAAGTCCCACATGGGCTCCCCGCAGGAAGCCTGCTTCTCCCTCTGCCTATGTCTCTGCCTCTCTCTGTGTCTATGAATAAATAAATAAAATCCTTTTTAAAAATTAAGGAAAAAAAAACATTTCTCGCATATCTTCTAAGCTCCAGGCACAATCCTTGGTGCTGGAAATCTCGGTATAAATACAGGGCCCTGTACTCTAGTTTGTAGCAGTGAGTCTGGCAGACAAATGGTAGATGTTAGTCCTGCCTGTTTTGGAACAATATAGCCTCTGCTGTTACTGTATGAAGGAAATATACCCCTTCCTGCCTGGCCGAGCCCGGCTTGCATCAGTAGGGTAGCCACCCAGCTGCAGATGCTCGCTGTGATGGGCGAAGGTGCTGACTCCCATTAAATGATTTTGATTCCGAGTCCCAACCCCATGGTAAAGAGGACAGGTTGCCACCTTTGTCAGGATTACAGAACTCATATGGAAATCATGTGAGCTCATTCCTCGGCTTAACCCCCCCCCCCCACAGTCCCCTCTGCCTAAGAGAGAGCATCCAGATTCCTGAGCTGGGGCTCCCAAAGCCTCATAATCTGCTCCCTGCCTGTATTCTCAGCACCCCCTGCCCCCGCAAAGCCCTCACCCTCCCTTATGTCAACCCCATCCTCAGTTGTCTGTGGCTTTTTTAAAAAATATTTTATTTATTCATGAGAGACACAGAGGGAGTGTGAGAGAGGCGGAGACACAGGCAGACGGAGAAGCAGGCTCCACGTAGGGAGCCCGACGCAGGACTTGATCCCTGGTCTCCAGGATCACGCCCTGGGCCCAAGGCGGCGCTAAACCGCTGCCCCCCCCCCCCCCCCGGGCTGCCCTGTCTGCGCCCTTTGAACCCGAATGGCACACTTTCCCCTGTGCCTTGGACTTCGCTCCGCCTGGCACACCACCCAATTCCCTGCTCCCCGAGTTTGCCTGACACTCTCCTCCTCCTCCAGACTTCACCCTGCCCCCAGCCACCTGCGACGCTTCACCTGCCCTCTCCCCTCCCCAAGCCCGAAGTGAGAGCTCTCACTGCCCCCCCTCCCAGCCCCCCTGGTCCCTGCCAGAGACCCTATGAGCACCTGGCTCATGTCATCGTTGTGCTTTTGCTTGTCTCTCTCCACACCCCCTCCCCGCCGCCCCATGTGTCTGTGTGTCTGTCTGTTCTCTCGCCCCCTCTGGGCAGGGACAGTGCTCTTCTATTTCTGTGCCTCCAGAACCAGCACCGCGTCCACACGTAGTTTGGGGGGCAACGAGAAAGCACTAGAAAGGTAGAACCCGCATCACACGCCAATCCCACCATCGCTCACATCGGGTGGTGAGCGTGTTGGAGGGTGTGTGTGTGTTTGGAAGAAGGGGAAACAGCAGCAGAGGTTGAGAGGGAAGGTGGACAAGCCCAACTCTGCGAGGTCACCAGTGTTCCTGTCATTCCAACCTGGTCATTATGAACCTCCTACCCGCTCTCTCGGCTCTTCTCTCATTTCCCTACAGTCTATTTTCCACCCAGCAGTTAGAGGAATCATTTAAAAAAAAAAAAAAAAAGATCGTTATCATTTTGTTTGAAACTCTGCGGTGGCTTCCCATCAACCCTCTCGTGCAGAATAGAGCCAGAGTCCTTATGATGGCCCTCAAGGTCCCAGGCGACCTGCTCCCTGCCCACGGCCCCTCTCACACCTACCCCACCGTCCTCCTGGCACCAACTCTTCCCTCTGGTGGGGATCCTCTTCCCCAGATGCATCAGTTTGATCAGATGTCATTTTCTCAGTGAGATTGACCCCGATTGCCACATCCAACACTACCACATGCCCCTGCCCCACCTCCTTACCTTGTTGTATTTTTTTTTTTCCCATGGCTTACTTCACTTTCTTTCATACTAGCTACTTTATTCGCATGTGTTTTGTTTATTGTCTGTCTCCTTCCCACCCCATCCCTGCAAAGGCCGGGAGGTTTATCTATTCTGTGGTTATGTAGTTATTTGTTAAGCCAACCCCATTATTAGTACTCCCCTTATTATTTCCTTAACTTAGTAGAGAAATCATCACATAGATCTTTGATTACTTCTAAGAATTGGAGTTACTTGTTTAGATGATGTATAAGATTTTTTATACATATCATAGGGATCCCTGGGTGGCGCAGCGGTTTGGCGCCTGCCTTTGGCCCAGGGCGAGATCCTGGAGACCTGGGATCGAATCCCGCATCAGGCTCCCGGTGCATGGAGCCTGCTTCTGTCTCTGCCTCTCTCTCTCTCTCTCTCTCTCTGTGACTATCATAAATAAATAAAAAAGATTTTTTATACATATCATAGAATCAATTGCCTATCACACTTTTTGAATAGCATGTACTTGTTGAGAAGGAATGTTACTCCATTTGGGGGCAATTTATAAACTTAAATTTATTATGTTCCCCAGCAATTCCACTCCTCAGAGTTTACCCAAGAGAAATGAAAACCCATCCACACAAGCACAGGTATATGAATAGTAAAAGCAGCATTCTTGGTAACAGCCCCAAGCTGGAAACAACCTAGATGTCCATCAACTGAGGAATGGACAAATAAGACGAGGTACTTTCATACAATGAGATACTATTCAGCAATAAAAAGAGCTATTGGTACATGCTACAATGTGAATGAACTTGTGCTAAGTGAAAGCAAGGTGCAAAAGACTACATTTGTAAGATTCCATTTATGTGAAATATCCAGAAAAGACAAATTTATCAAGATTGACATCAGATCAGTGGTTACCTGAGAGTGGGATCGGGGATAATTGTAAATAGACATGAGAAATTCTTAGAGATGATGAAAATGTTCTAAAACTGGATTTGTGGGGATGGTTTTACAACTCTATTTACTAAAATAATTGAATTGCGTACTTAGAATGAGTGAATTTCATGGTATGTAGATTATACCTTAATAAAGCTATTAAGGAAATGGCGAAGAAATGTCAGAGGGAAGAATAATCAGAGGGAAAGATTAGGAAGAAAACTAATATAAAACACATGCTGTGATTTTAAAAGTTTGAGAAATGTTTGAGATGTTGAGAAACAATATAGCATAAAACAAGAAAATAAAAAGGACAGAAATGTATATTTTTGAGAGCCCCTTTTGTAATGGCTCAAGACGATCAGAAGACACCCAATGGTGTTCATGAAATTCATGAAATGAGTCACCTTTGCACAAATGATAATGAATCATGGCCTCTATACTGCCACCATGTGTCTTTAAAGGAGGGACATGGGAACACAGCATCCCACAGAAGTGAGCAAAGGCACATGAGGTAGAAAAAAAACCAAAAAACTTGATCTCTGGGTCAGATGTTATTCTTAATTTCAAAGATTTTATGAGTTTTAAATGTTAAAATAATTATTATAAAGCCCTCAACCATGGCTTCTGTTTTCAAAAGGAATGAAAAAGGGAAATTTGCAAAGTGAAGTGGCTCTGTTGGTGGCATTTCTGAGCACGACTGGGTGGGGAAGTGGGGCAGGGAGGGGGGGGGGGTTACAGCTGCAGAAAAAAATAGTCCCAGAGAGAAGAGAGAAGGCCACAGGCCATTCCCGAAGGCCTAGAATTCTTCATTGCACACTAAATGTGAATGTTCAGTTCAGCATTTTAAGAACTTATTTGTTAAATTATATCCAAGCAGATTGGATTTGTGTGACTTTCTGCAGCAATGAGTAAAATGTATAGGTCAGATTTTGATTAGTGATTAAGGTCACACATCATTTTTCCTGTTTATATTTCACCGACCTGGTGCCTCATGATGAAAACCATAGAGCCACGAATATGTTTCTTTTCTCTTTTAAGATTTTATTTATTTATTCATGAGAGATCCAGAGAGAGAGAGGCAGAGACATAGGCAGAGAGAGAAGCAGGCTCTATGCAGGGAGCCCAGTGTGGGACTCGATCCCAGGACTCTAGGACCACATCCTGGGCTGAAGGCAGGCACTAAACCGCTGAGCCATCCAGAGATGCCCCACGAATGTGTTTCTAAGGCAACATCAGGCTGTGGGCTAGACCAGGGAACCAAGTGACCTTAAAGACTCCCCAGGGAGGATATAGAATAAGGACAGGTTGTCAGTTCTCTGACAATTTCAGCATCTTCTTCACACCCTCATACTCCGAGATGGTGGGGAGGGCAAAGGGACTGAGAAGAATCAACGTGATTTCAGTCCAATGCACCCAAGGGACTAGGGGCGGGACTGTGAATGGTGGTGTATAATGGACCCACAGGGAAGTCCAGTGACTCACTGAATAGATTGCATTGCCTCATTAAATTATGTGATATTTTCATTGCTACATAACAAATTACCACAAACATAGAGAATTAAATCAACATCCATTTTTTTTTAAAAATTTTTTTTATTTATTTGAGAGTGAGAGAGAACATGAGGTGGGGAGAAGACTCCCCACTGAGCAGAGAGCCCAATGCAGGGCTCGATCCCAGGACCCCGGGATCATGAGCTGAGCTGAAAACAGACACCCAACAGACTGAGCCACCCAGGCATCCCTCGACACCCACCCATGGCATGACTGGGTGGTCTTACAAAGCTGAAGTTAAGGCATGAGCTGTGTTTCTTTCTGGAGGCTCTGGGGAAGCTTCTGCTTCCAAGTGTCTTCAGGTTGTCCAAATTCTGCTCCTTACAGTTGTAGAACTCAGATGTTCATTTCCTTGGTGACTGTTAGCTGGGGGTCACTCCCAGCAACTAAATCCTAACCACGTTCCTTTGCCAGGAGGAGCCAAATCCTTTTTTTAAGGACTGGGTCAGGCCACACAGGGACAATCTATCTGAATGCCAATTTATTTGGAACCTTAATTACAGTTGCAAAATCCCTCCACAGCAACATCTAGATTAGTGTTTGACTGAATATCTGAGAGAATGTTTTCATGCACCAAAGCCTGGGAGCCTCGAGGACCATTCTGGAATTCAGCCTGTGGCTAATTCCTCAGGAAAGATTCTCCAGTCTAGCTGGATGATCCTTAGGGGCACTGGCAACAAGGCCTCACAGATGTTCTGGGGACTCGTGGGCAATCATTTCATTGTAATGATGGAGGGTAGGATCCACTGGCATTTAGTATCTAGGGCCAGGTGGCAAGAAGACGGCCTCCCACAAGTAGGAATTGGGCAGCATCTGACCCAGGCTCCGACATCCCTCCAGGAGTTCATGGCAATGAAATATCTGTACCATTTTCTGAACTTCTGTATATTTTTTGCTCAGTTTTTGCAACCAAGTTTCCATAAATGCACTTAGAGGGTAAATCAAGAGAAACAAATGTAGTTATTTTGTTGGGGACTTTACCAAAATTGTCAGCCATTTTAGAAAACTCACATGACCAGTAACAAGGCAGCTCCTGGAATTGGAATTATCCATGTGCCACCCCCCACCCGCTTCTGTCTGCAGTTGCAGCTGCCCGTCCCAGCAATTTTATATTAAATATAAGCCTCGCCCTACTTTGTCTCCTAATACAGGAATACCTAAGCACTTGCCTGTTGAACACGTTTTTTTTCTTCCTTTTGCTTTATTATAGTCGACACACATTACACGAGTTGCAGGTGTACACATAGTGATTCGACAAGTCTATAGATTATGCTCTGCTCACCACAAGCGTAGTCATCATCTGTCACCACACAACACTTCTACAGTATCATGGACTATATTCCCTATGTTGTACCTTTTTAAAATTGCATGTGTAGAGGTCATTATGAGCTATGAGCTCTCCAGATAGTGAAGGGGGCATTACAACACAGAGGTTATAATAAGGCGCTATGATCCTGAAGAACTGAGAGCCAAAAGTGTACACTGTGCACTTGCTGAAGCTGGGACTGGCCAAGATGAGTAGTGGAGCTTGTAATATATAAACTCGCAGAAATATGAGGGACTTTAGTGAGCTGTGAATCTGATTCTTTTATTTTTGTTTAAGATTTTATTTCTTTATTCATGAGACACAGAGAGGCAGAAACATAGGCAGAGGGAGAAGCAGGCTCCCTGCAGGGAGCCTCATGTGGGACTTGATCCCAGGACCCCATAATCATGCCCTGAGCTGAAGGCAGACATTCAACCACTGAGCCACCCAGGTGCCCCTGATTCTTTTATTTTTTAAAAATGAAGTAACGAGGGATCCCTGGGTAGCGCAGTGATTTAGCGCCTGCCTTTGGCCCAGGGCGCGATCCTGGAGACCTGGGATCGAATCCCACGTCGGGCTCCTGGTGCATGGAGCCTGCTTCTCCCTCTGCCTATGTCTCTGCCTCTCTCTCTCTCTCTCTCTATCATAAATAAATAAAAATTTAAAAAAATAAAAAATAAATAAAAATGAAGTAACGGGACACCTGGGTGGCTCAGCGGTTGAGCATCTGCCTTCAGCTCAGAGTGTGATCCCAGGATCTGGGGATGGAGTCCCACATTGGGCTCCCTGTGAGGAGCCTGTTTCTCCCTCTGCCTATGTCTCTGCCTCTCGCTGTGTGTCTCATGAATAAATACATAAAATAAAAATAAAAAAATAAAAAATGAAATAACTAAAACCAAAAAAGGAAAAGGGAGTTAGTTGATTAATGTCGCCCAACTAGCTAATGTCAATGTTGGGACCAGACCCAGTACTCGTAATAGAAGGCTCAAATGAGTCTATATGAAACTACTTGAAAATTAAATTAACGTTGTTTAACTGAAGTGTTCAGGAAAATGTTTTCCTAAAGATCTAACAGTTTAATATTATACAATTAACTCCACTGTTTTCTAATGTTAAGATGGATTTGGAGGCAAGGTCTTATCAGATGTAGAATCGATTGTAGGATTGGTTATATCGGGGCACCTGGGTGGCTCAGTCGTCTAAGTGTCTGACTTTGGCCCAGGTCTTGATGTTGGGGTCCTGAGATGGAGCCCTGCGTTGGGCTCCCGGCTCAGCAGGGAGTCTGCTTCTCCCCCTCCCCCTGCACTCCTTCTTCCTCCCTGCCCCCACGGCTCATGCTCATACGTGCTCTCTCCCTCTCAAATAAATAAATAATCTTTAAAAAAAAATGTATCATATCGATTTGTACTTGGGATAACATTTAACTCAGCATTGGCAGTCAAAGTGTTTAGTGAACTTGTCATCTGAACTTATTACTGTTTATTTCTATTTCTATTTATGATAAAATAAATAGAACCTGGGTAAAATTATGAATAGCCTAACAAGCAATTCAGAAGCCTGGCTTTGGCCAAATCTACATCAGGAGTGGTTAGTCCTGTCCAAAACACTGGGTCAAAATGAAGGCCCAGGTACTATCACACTTCTCCATTTACCCAGAAGACCCACAGTCACCAACAGCAATAGGTTTTTCTTTCCGGACTCAATTTTGTTCAAACTTACTTAGCTACAAAATTGCCGTAAGTTTTCCTACTCTGCCACCTACTGGATACAGTAAGTATAGTTTTGAATAAAACTTTTGTCTTCTATTATTCAATGTGCTTGGATGTGAAATAGAGAACTTATTTGGTCTTAAATATCCAAATACTGAACATTTAAAGGTTCTTTCCTCTAATGACCAGAGATACCTTAATGTCATCCAAAGCCAACAAACCTATAAATCTCCATTTTCAAAACACCTCTTCTGTCCTAAGTTTAAATCAGGATTCCCTTCTTCAAAATCTTGACCCTACAAGAAAGTAATAAATACATTGCTATCGTTCACGTCTTGATGTAAAACAGAATGTGCTCCTCTCACTGCAAAGAACGAGGCACTAATGGTCTAGGAACCAAGGTTTAGGGTAACTTTTAGGAACAGTTGTTCTGGAAGTGGGCCTTATCCCAGAAAATGAGGTGTGGCTTGGCAGTAAGCAGAAAAGGGCACATGCCACCTTGGAATTTAGCTTGGAGAAAAATGACACAAGGATAGAAAGAAATTGGCTGGTGAAAAGAATAAAAACAATATTATCTGCTGTATTCCAGGAACATCCCCCCCAGGAACGTCACAGGTATTGTCACGGGATCTCACAACAACCTAGGCGGCAGAGACTGAACCCACTTTACAGATGAGGAAGTCAGGCTTTGGAGGCACCCAGCTGGTAATGAAATGGATGGCACAGCCTGCAGCTCTCAAGCACAAAGCTCTGCTGCCTGGAAGGTGTAGCCCCAGGAGACCAATGACAAGCAGAAGTGTCTGAAGCCAAAGCCAAAGCAGCCCCTCATGCAATGTAATTGATTTTAGTTTAAAAAAAAATTCACAGCCAAAAGGAGTCTAAGGAAGTATGACAACCACATGATTTGCAGTATCCTCGATGGGATTCTGGAACAGAAAAAGGGCATTAGGTAAAAACTAAACAAATAGGAACAAAGTATGGCCTTTAGTTAATAATTTATCAATACAGGTTCATTCACTATGGCAAATGTATCATAGTAAGGTAAAGATTTATTTTTAAGCCTGCTTTTTAGAGAATGAGTAACACTATGGAAAACATCTGATTCCTAAGGATTAGGAGATAGGTTAGTGTAAAATGTGGTTTTGAATTGGTTTAAGAATATTGTGAACATAAGTAGAGAAAGGAAACCATCAAATGATTAAATTGCTCAAATCCAAATATTTTGTATTAGGAGAAAACATCATCCATACTATTAGTTCTGCTGAGAATTCTTTACTTCTCTTTCTCCTTTGTTCATAAAGATTCTCATACACACACACACACACTCAACTCTGTATTAATAGTTTGTTACTTTAGTACAATAACTCAAGGCATGTTCTGCATGTACTGACCTCTATATGGTTTATCTTAGCTTGATGTTCTAAATTCTGTGGGAGAGGTCCTCTCATTCCCATTCTACAGAACTGCACCAGACAGCCTGACTATAGGCAATGCACCACAGCACACTCTGCACAGCTATGCCAAGCCACACCTTGTTCCTCAGCGAGTGCCAAGTCAACATATCAAACAGGTGAACAACTTAATGCTATTATACCAATGAGTTAAGATCGTATCATTCAAGGGACAAAGAAAGTAACTCTGCCAAATTAGCATGTCAAGTCATTAACATGACAGGGTATGTAGGAAATTGAATATGTTCCAACTAATGTGAGATTTAGGAAAACATAAAGATGATTGTTTTAAGTTCTAAAATAGCTTTACCATGGGGATGCCTGGCTGGCGTGGTTGATAGGACATGTCACTCTTGATTTCAGGATCATGAGTTTTGAGCCCCACACTGGGCAGAGAGCTTACTCAAAAAATAAATAATGGAGCCCGCAGGAGACAAAAGACTAAAGTTAATGAGTTCCACTAACTTCAATTATAAATTTTAAAAACTGGAGAGTAAGCTGGAGCTCAGTACAGAGTTCTAAGTCCTAGGGAAAATGCACTTTTTATTATGAATAATAAATTTTAGAAAGCTTGGAAAATGAGAACATAAAGTTAAAATCACTCATAATCTCAGTACCTAGAGATAGGGACAGACCCATGTCTTTGAGAAATTGCAAATTTCACGAGGACACACAGCCAGGGTGTCAGAAGGGGTCATGGAAGTGTGGGACCCAAATCTTAAACTTCATTTGCTTAAAGTTGGGTCCATCTATACCCAGCAATAATCAAAGAAATTTTTAAAAGATTTATTTGACAAAGAGAGCACGTGCATGCATAAGCAGGTGAAGCAACAAGCAGAGGGAGAGGGAGAAGCAGACTCTCTGCTGAACAGGAAGCCCAATGTGGGGCTTCACCACAGGACCCTGAGATCATGACCTGAGCTGAAGACAGATGCTTAACCAACAGAGCCACCCAGGCACCCCAATACCCAGCAATAATCAATGTTGTGGGCTCTTAGAGCCAGTCTGCTCGGTTTAAATCCCAGCAACATCATTTCCTACCAAATAACCTTCAGCAAGGTGCTAACGCTTTGCTGTGCCTTAGTTTCCTGTTTGGAAAATGGGGATATCAACCTCAGATGATGACAAAGTTTAATTTAGAACATAGTTAAAAACTTAGCTATTATGGTCTCTTTTTTTAAAGATTTTATTTATTCATGAGAGACACAGGCAGAGGGAGAAGCAGGCTCCCTGCAGGGTCCTGGGATCACAACCTGAGCCAAAAGCAGATGCTCAACCACTGAGCCACCCAGGTGCCCCTATTATGGTCTTTTCTAAACACACATGTATACACATTTATAAAATAATCTCACTCATTTCAGGCATGAATATTTGTCCATGTTTTGGGGTCTTCCAGACAAACCAACTATTAACAAATGTGTAAAACCTAAAGGCTTCTCAATTGGACATTTTGGGTGTTAGTTTAAAAAGGGAGATGCTGGGATCCCTGGGTGGCGCAGCGGTTTGGCGCCTGCCTTTGGCCCAGGGCGCTATCCTGGAGACCCGGGATCAAATCCCACATCGGGCTCCCCGTGCATGGAGCCTGCTTCTCCCCCTGCCTGTGTCTCTGCCTCTCTCTCTCTCTGTGACTATCATAAGTAAATAAAAAATAAATAAATAAATAAAAAATAAAAAGGGAGATGCTTAAGGGCATCTGGGCAGCTCATTGGGTTAAATAAGCATCTGACTCTTGATCTCAGCTCGGGTGTTGATTTCAGGGTCGAGTTCAAGCCCTGTGTTGGGTTCCATGCTGGGAATAGAGCCTAATTTTAAAAAAGGTGGGGGGAGGTGCTTAACATCAGGTGATTTTGCCTGTTGAAAGCACTTGTCATTTTCAAGGCCAAAGACTAAAACATTTTAAGAAATAAGCCAACTGATGATGCACATCTTTGACAAACCCAAGATGTCAACTAAGAGGGCTTGCTGGGGAAACATAGGCACATGATCTTCATATGGAATACAGTCAGTGGTACCCCCTTGGAGTTGTACATGGTTGAGGCCTCAGGAAGAGCAGTGGGGAAGATGTTGGTACTAGATGGAACCTTCTAGAGGCCCTTTCTCCTAACACACCTTCATTCTTGTGTCTAGTTTAACATAAAACAACGAAGATGTGGAAGAGGGTAATTTCTTAGCTCAAAGTTACTGAGAGGTAAAAGTGGAGTTCAAAGACAGGGTTGATAAACCCGGAAGCCTGTTTTACTGACTCCCAAACTACTCTAGCTCTACCTTTAGGTAGTGAATCCATGGTTTAAGCCTGGCTTCCCTGTGAATAGCACTGAGGCCTTGGGCATGTACTCTAACCTCTGTGCTGGTGTAAAACAAGTTATCTCTGTACCTTCAGAGGTACGATCACCCCATGTATTAGCTACTGCATAACCTTTCATGGTATGGCATGCTAAGGCATGTTAGCTTGGGAGCATTTTAATTAATGTGTCTCATACATGAAGTATGAAGGCTAAGAGCTACATTAAGTGGTAGAATTTGTATCTCTACCACTTAAAGCCAAAAGTAATTTTTTTTTTTTTTTTACCAGCTCCTAAGTAGAAAGGAGCCCTAAGTCCTTCTTCAAAGTGTTGTATTGAAGGCACATACCAAGTTAGAATTGAAATTACATCCCTCTGGCTTCAACTCTAAGTAAATGGGATCATCTGAATCACTGTATGTTTTTGTTTACTAATTAAAAGGAGGTCAGTAGTAGTGATCATTTTCCTCCTAGGAACCAAAATGTCCTTCGCTTAGAAGTTGGATTCAGGGGATCCCTGGGTGGTGCAGCGGTTTAGCGCCTGCCTTTGGCCCAGGGCGTGATCCTGGAGACCCGGGATCGAATCCCACGTCCGGCTCCCGGTGCATGGAGCCTGCTTCTCCCTCTGCCTGTGTCTCTGCCCCTCTCTCTCTTTCCCTCTGTGACTATCATAAATAAATAAAAACTTAAAAAAAAAAAGAAGTTGGATTCAGAAGTATTACCACTGTAGAACCATCAGAGCTGAAAACTTTAGGGCAGCAGAGACCCCAATTATCTGGACTCCTGACAACAGATATGATAAAGCTTTTCCGTGAAGATCACAATAAGAGCATCGAGTTTCTCCCCATTGTCCTTCTTCCTTTAGAGAGAAACTGTTATATCCAAAGTATCTATTGTTGAGAATGTCATTTATTCTTTAATGCAAGTCTATAAATTACATATTCACGAATCCTTAGCTATAAAAGTGAGCCTTAACAAATGGCAGACACCGGTTTTAAAAAAAACAAAAAAACAAAACCCTAATTTCTAGAAAAAAAGAATTGCTTAACACCCTACATTTATAAGAGTAAGTCAAGGGATCCCTGGGTGGCGCAGCGGTTTGGCGCCTGCCTTTGGCCCAGGGCGCGATCCTGGAGACCCGGGATCGAATCCCACGTCGGGCTCCCGGTGCATGGAGCCTGCTTCTCCCCCTGCCTGTGTCTCTCTCTCTCTCTCTCTCTCTGTGACTATCATAAATAAATAAAAATTAAAAAAAAAAAAAAGAGAGTAGGTCAAGTGGGCATGGGAGCCAACTGAAATAGCCTTCAATGGCCAAAGCCAGAACAATTTGAATAAAATGTACTATTGGATTATAACTCAGAGTATAAAGTATCACATGAGTTCAAACTGATGATTGAACAAGTAGGGGAGAAAAGATAAATCTCCCTTGGAAAAGGATTCCAAATGATTTATAGATAACTTCACCCTCAAGGAGGTATGGGCTCGAAGTATGGGCTATACAGACTTTCTTCCAGAAAGCAGTTATGAAGGGGGAGAAAGGTATAACTTTACAGTGGAAAAAAACTTGACAAATGCTACCTATGCCAGGCAACTAGGTCCGTATCAACAGTGATCAATCTTATTGATACTGTGTACCCTTTATATGATGCAACGAAAATGGCACCTTTACCCCTGTGGTCTTTCTCCGTCCAAACATATAACCCTAGTCTAATTATGAAACACTGGAGAAAGCCCAGTAGAGCAGCATCATGTAAAATACTTGTTCAGGACCCCTCAAAACTGTCAAATCCTCAAAAACAAAATCTGAGAACTTGTTACAGTCAAGAAGAACCTAATGAGACATAACTAAATGTAGTATGGTGTCCTGAATGGGATCCTGAACAGAGATAGGGAATTAGGTCAAAACTTGAAGGAATCTGAATAACCTATGGATGTGAGTTAACAGTAATGCCAAAATTGGTTCATTACAACAAGTGTTTTATACTAATGTAAAATGTTAACAGGGGAAATGGATGAGGAATATATGAGTACTCCATAATAGCTTGTCAATCTTCTATAAATCTAAAATTCTAAAAATAATAATAAAGTCTATCTGCAAGTTTTTTCTACATGTATACATGGTGATATAAATCTATAGAAAGGGGTGCCTACATGATGAGATGAGCACTGGGTGTTATATGCTGGCAAACTGAATTTAAAATTGAAAAGAAGGGGGCTCCTGACTGGCTCCGTCAGTAAACCATGCGACTCTTGATCTTGGGGTTATAAGTTTGAGCACCGTGTTGGGTGTGACTAATGAAATTTTTAAAACAAATGAATAGAAAAAAGTCTGGAGATGTTGAATCCATGCTATTTTTATGGTAATTCTCCTACCTGTGCTACAGGAGTTGCTTACATGGAAGACCTAAACCCATAGCACTAGGAAAATAATTTAATGTATTGGAGGGGCAGGTAAAAGAGAGAAGTGAGAACAGGTTAGGCCCAGCCCTTAATCAGCAGAAAAGTTTTATTTCTTTTAAGGACAAACAAACCACATCCAAGGCCTTAACTTACAGACGCAAACCAAAGGAGCCATTTAAAGCATTAGCTATTGAGGTACAATACATACGTTGGGAGGAAAATGCTTCTCCATCTGAAGCTTATACCAAACTTTGCTCGATCGACAGCTGAGCTCTGCTAGTGCTTGGGTGTGGCTGAGGGTAAGAGCATATCTGCAGAACCAAAGGAGAACAGCTGTGTTCCACAAGTACTGAAGCATTTTAGACTGCATTAGTGGGGAGGAGGGGGTAGGTTTCACATAGAAGGGAAGAGGGGGGACAAAAGCTATGTCCCTCCCCCAGGGCATTAGGCTGCCTTGCAGAGTGCCACAGCAGAAAAGCGGACCTCCCCTTGCTCACGCTCAGTGAATTCTCTGCAGACCTTGGCAGCATCCTGAAAGGAGAAATGTCATTAATACCCAAACAGCAGTAGCTCAAAATGAAGTTTCAAAAGGAAAGTAACAGTAAGGTTCAGAGATCACCCTGATCAACTTTAAACATGCCATTAGGGGCACCCGGGTGCCTCAGTGGTTGAGCATCTGCCTTTGGCTCAGGTCAGGATCCCAAGAGTTCCTGGGATGGAGTCCCACATCGGCCTCCCTGCAGGGAGCCTGCTTCTCCCTCTGCCTCTGTCTTTGCCCCCCCCTCTCTCTCATGCATCAATCAATCTTAAAAAATAAATAAAATAAACCTCCAATTAAACTTATAAACCAGGGCTGACTTAAGAGAACCCCTCCCAAAATAAAATAAAATCAAGTGAAGGGAAAAAGACAAGAACCCCTGACACAGACTTGACTTTAGAAGCTCTGGCTTCTTTCTTCCACCAAGTGCTCTGGGTTTCTTCCATCTTGTGCCTGTTTTTGGCAAGAAACTAAATACACTGTGAGGGTTCCTTTCATCAAATAGATATAAGGTAAAAAGTTGACCCTCTCTCCCATAAGAGGGCAGAAAAGTTCCCCTAACTCAGAAATTCCAAGTAAACACAAATTTCTTTCAAATAAACATCTTACAAAACAGCCTTAAGTATCTGCCAATGAATTCTTAATTGATAGTGGAATGACATGTGTTACTAGTTCTAAGACCTAGATTACCAAGATTGGTAATAGAAAATCCATCCTAAATTCTAGGGTTTAAATGCCTTGGCACAGGAACTATCAATTACGGTGTTATCTGTAAAGAAGTCCAGGGTAAAGACAGCTCCACAAACCATGAGAAATAGAAGACCCTTTAAGAGGACGGAACAGTCCTAACCTCAGCTCCCAAGGTCTAAAAACCATTAATTCCATGAGTTTGGCCCTTAAAAGGCATCAACCGCCCAGTTTGCTCCTGCTTTAGAACTACCTGTAAAAACTAGAGGGAATTCTAGATTGACATCTACATAATTCATTCTCTATCAAAATTAATACTTCAGACCTTCTTGCCCCAAAATGACTTTCCTGTAGGACCCGTAGGGAGGACTACAGTTAAAGGTGTGCCTATAAAGGAAAGGAAACAGCCATCTGCTACAGACAATGAACAGTAACCTCAGAATTCTTGGGGTAAGTTTAATTTCTTACCAGTGTAGCAATAATTTACTACACAGTCTAAAACAGTTTTAACTGTATACAAACCAATCTTATAAGGGTTTTCACTAATTAAGACACTGGTTTATATTCCATTTAATTTTAAATGAGATCCTAATTTATTATTTAAACAGTTTTACCTTCCCCACATGTCATAAATTCTACTCAAATAGTTTTAGGTATCCTATGTGGGGTACATTTTTATGGCATTAGCAGGGTTCAACAGGAGAGTGAGTACCTTGGAGAGCTTTATTAGAGGGACCAGTCTTTCCCCCAAATGGGTCATAATCAGAAGTTCTGTCTCTTACTCTCTCCCATAAGTAAATTCTGCCTCTGTAAAATCCCCCTCAATTCTGCTTTTCTAGATTTCTCATTCCAAGTTACTACTCCCACTTACCCCTCATATATCCTAGAATTGACTCTAACTCATCTCAGGTGTATGTGACAGCAGACTAGAGAAAGTAACCCTCTCCTACCAAGGCGTAATTTGGTCCACTGGCACCTTGACATCATGAGGTTTATGACGTTCCAAAGTCACACCTATTACAGAAAAGTAGTACTGAACAGTAGCTAAGATTGTCCAGATTTGAACCATGGTTTTGTCATTCAAGTCACTGACCCTGAGCATCACTTAACCTCTGTACTCAGTTTCCTCATCTGTAAAATGCGGGTATAATACCTACCTCAGAGCCTCATTAAAAGCATTCTTTAAAAAGCCAGAAGTCACTTAGAATAGCATCTAGCACAGGCGTCAGCAAACTGCAGCCTGTTACTTCTTTTTGTGAATAAAGTTTTAATAGAATCTGGCCACACATTCACTTAGACATTGTCTATGGGCTGCTTTGCAGCTGAAACAGCAAAATCGAGTATAAGCATACCTCACCTTATTGCACTTCTCAGACCTAGCATTTTTACAAATTCAAAGTTTGTAGCCACCGTGCATCAAGCAAGTCTATCAGCACCTTTTTTCAACAGCATTTGTTTTGTGTTTCTGTGTCACATTTTGGTGATTCTTGGGATACTTGACCCTTTTTATTGTATTTGTTATGGGTGGTCACTGTGACAGTGATATCTGATGTCACTATAATAATGTTTTAGGGTGCTACAAACCACATCCACACCCACATAAGACAGCAACCTTAACATTGTGTGTCTTTTCACCGCTCCAGTGGCCAGCTTTTTCCCCCTATTGAAATTAGGCCAGTTAATAACTTTCAATGGCCTCTATGTGTTCAAGTGAAGAGTCACACATCTCTCACTTAAAATCCAAAGGTAGAAATGATGAAGCTTAGTGAGGAAGGCCTGTTGGAAGCTGAGACAGGCTCAAAGCTAGGACTCTTATACCTAACAGTTAGCCAAGCTGTGAATGCAAAGGAAAAGTTCTTAAAGGAAACTAGAAGTGCTACTCCAGTGAACACATAAATGACAAGAGAGCAAAACTGCCTTATTCCTGGCATGGAGAAAGTCTGAGCGGTCTGGATAGGAGATCAAACCAGCCACAACATCCCCCTAAGCCAAAGCCTAATCCAGAGCAAGGCCCTAACTCTCTTCAATTCTCTGAAGGCTGAGAGAGGTGAGGAAGGTGCAGAAAAGTTTGAAGCTAGCAGAGGTTGGTTCAAGTATAAGGAATGAAGCTGTCTCCATAATATCAAGGTGCAAGGTAAAGCACCAAGTGCAGATCTAGAAGCTGCAGCACATTATGCAGAAGATTAGCTACAACCATTAATGAAGGTGGTGGATAAACTCAGCAACAGATTTCCCATGTGGATGACAGAGGCTTCAACTGGAAGAAGATACCATTTAGGACTTTCACAGCTAGAGAGAAGTCAATGGTTGGGTTCAAAGCTTCAAAAGACAGGGTCTCTTGTTATGGGATAATGCAGCTGATGATTTTAAGTTGAAGCCAATGCTCATCTACCATTCTGGAAATCCTAGGGCCCTTAAGAAATATGCTACATCTATCTGCCTGTGCTCTACAAATGGACCAAAGCCTGGATGACAGCACATATGTTTATAATACGGTTTACTTAATGTTTCAAGCCCACTGTTGAGACCTACTAAGGGAAAAAGGTTTCTTTCAAAATAGGATTGCTCATTGACAATGCACCCAGTCACCCAAGAGCTCATGGAGGTGGACAAGATTAATGCTGTTTCCGTGCCTGCTAAATAACGTCCATTCTGCAGCTCCGTGAATCAAGAAGTCATTTCAACTTGCAAGTCTCATTATTTAATAAATACATTCTGTAAGGCTATAGCTGCCACAGATACGGATTCCTCCGATGGATCTGGATAAACTGAAAACTTTCCGGAAAGGATTCACTATTCTGGGGATCTTTAAGAACATTTCTGGTTCATAGGAAGAGATCAAATACCAACATTAACAGGAGTTTGGAAGAAGTGGATTCCAATCCCTATGGAGGACCTTTGAAGGGTTTAAGATGCAGTGAAAGAAGTACCTGCAGATGTGATGGAAAAAGCAAGAGTAGAGTGTGAAAATGGGACTGAATTGCTGCAATCTCATGATTAAACAGATGAGATGTCATTTCTCACAAGGAGCAAAAAAACTGTTTTCTTAAGATAAAATCTACTCCCAAAGATGCTGTGAAGACTGTTGAAAGGACAACAAAGGATTTAGAATATGATATAAACTAAGTTGATAAAGCAGCAGTAGGGTTTGAGAGGAGAGACTCCAATTTAAAAAGAAGTTCTACTGTGGGTAAAATTCTATCAAAAGCATCACACACTACAGGGAAATCGTTTGTGAAAGGAAGAGTCATGGATGCAGCAAACATCACTATCCTCTTAAGAAATTGCCACAGCACCCCCAACCTTCAGCAGCCACTGCCCTGAGCAGTCAGCCGCCATCGACATGGAGGCAAAAGGCAAGACCTCCACCAGTACAAATACTTGGTCTCAGAAAGCTCAGATAATGGCAAGCATTTCTTAGAAATAAAGTATCTTGATTAAAATATGTATTGTTCTTTTAGACAGAATGTTATTGTCCACTTAAGAGATTACAGTATAAACATAAGCTTTTGTGTGCACTGGGACCTAAAAATTTAACTCACTTCATTGCGATATTCACTTTATTGCAATGGTCGAGAACTGAACCCACAATATCCCTGAGGTGTGCCTGTCCTTGCAACACAGCCAGATGCCGCATGAAGCCTCAAATAGTTTCTCTACCTGGCTTTTTTTTTTTTTTTAATTTTTATTTATGATAGTGAGAGAGAGAGAGAGAGAGAGAGAGAGAGAGAGAGAGACACGCAGAGACACAGGCAGAGGGAGAAGCAGGCTCCATGCACCGGGAGCCAGACGTGGGATTCGATCCCGGGTCTCCAGGATCGCGCCCTGGGCCAAAGACAGGCACCAAACCGCTGCGCCACCCAGGGATCCCTCTACCTGGCTTTTTACAGAAAGTTTGCCAGCCCTTCATCTGCACACAGCAAGCACTCAAAAAAGATTAGTCATTACTAAAAATGAAATACGCCTTTAGAGCATTCTTAATTTTATCACAACTAAGCAACTCTCCTCTATAACAGTAAATTGATTCAGTTCTAGAGACTTGCTTTTAGGGTGAAGGGGCCTCGAGTGGTCTATCAGCCCTTGTCCAGAATTAAGGGGTTTCTGTAGTCATTTATAGCAGGACAGTAAACCTGGATCTTAAAGTTCTTATCAAGGCAGGTTTTGAATCTTCTCCTCTCATCCTGTAACAGCGGACCAAAGGAGAAGAAAACATGAACGCTGACAGCCTAACCAGAATCTACCTCTAAGATTGACCCTAATCCAGCAGTTTGAGAGGGATTAAGAAAGGCTCAGGTTACCGTGCCTTGAGTTGTGAGCTATGATGTGATCTGACAAGAGGACAACGGTCACCTTAATCCCATAAGAAAGTAACACAATGGCTTTCAGCCTAATTCTAACCATAGACTAAAGTCCACACGCGATACAGATTAGTCAGGGCTGCTCGGAAGGATCCTGTTTAAAACCATTTGCTATAAAATAAGGTAGATAGAATTACTAAAATCATCTTCAAGTCCTAAAGACTGCTATTAACCCAGATGATGGGCGCTGGCTACACTGAAAAAGTATTAGCACTTTAGACAATATGGTCCTTTACTTAGACATTCAAGAAACATGGGCCTCTGTTGAAGAGGGGTTCCAAAGATTATTACCTGCAGCAAGGAGTCCTCTGAACTGGTGCCATGGTTTACTGGAAAAGGCATTCGTCCATCTGTAACAGAGAAGCCAGGCATGTTGATTTCATCTGCCTATTTTCTGGCTGCTGTGCTTACACAGTCTAAAGGCCAAGTTTCAGATCTCCCAAATACAACTGCCACTCCCAAAAAGGCTGGCTGGTCAGAAGCAATCAGCTGGAAGTGAGGTTCAAATGTTACTAGATATCCATCCTGGGGCAACTCTAATCTTCAAGCAACAGAACCAAAGCCCAATGTGGTCATCCTAACAGAAAAGCTTGTTCCACATCTCCTGGGAAGGATCCCAGAGCAAAAAAAAAAAGGGGGGGGGGGGCAGACACAGCCTCTTGAGGGACAGGAGGGGAGCCAAAAAGGGATCCTTTGGATTTCACTACCCCTCGAGGACTGTTGACTGTCCCCAAGTCTCAATTGCTCTTGTCTGCTTATGGGTAGTCCTTGAGGCAACACAGCTGCAAGTTTTCCTCCATTAACACAAAGGGTATGACTTTTACAAGGTGGATAATCTTTCTTGCTGGTATGTAACAACAAGAGAAACTACCCCCCAACATGTCCAAATTCTTTCTATACAAACAAGATCACATTCAGGCATTTATCTTTTTCCAAAAGTATTCCTTGTCAGGATGCTGTTGGAGATCCTACACTGGTAATGTTGTGCTGGAAGGTGGAAAGAGAAAATCTGAACATATAGGACTTGAACTGGCACTGATCTCTTTACCAGTTTGTGACTAAAAACATTCCTTCTGCAAGACACCACCTGATGGGGCAGCAGAGCTGCCCTGGGTATGATAAGGGGCTAAGTGCCCCAGTAAGAATACCTTGGTGTTTTGGTTTTGTGAACAAGATACACTTCATAGACAAAGACATACTAAGTGCCACAAAGTCACACACAAATATCCCAAGAGGAATTTCATCTGAAGGAATGCATGAAACTATACTGGGTTCCAAAAGTGGAGTGAAACCTACCAAGTTCATAGAGATGGCCATCCACGTTGTTAAACAGAATAAAATGAAAATTCACTTTGTCATCTACCTGAAGAGAGTCAAAAAGTATTTTTGAAGATGAGTTTTTAGTGAACAAAATATTGCATTAAACATTTTTAGTCTTACTGAGAGATAACTGGCATAATATTGTGTAAGTTCAAAATGTACATGTTGATTTAATACACATATTTTGCAATATGATTTTAAAAGCAGAACTTAATTTGTTAAAAACTGTCACTCTTCAAGTGTAATGCACTGGAACTGACTTATTATTTTAAGTTAGTATAGGTTAACACATATCTCCTATAGACTAGATATTAGAAGACTATCGTAAGACTTTTGTCTATTTATGTAAATATAGTAACTACCAGAAATCTAAGATTTTTTACTGAGGGGGAAATTCAGGCTTAGAGATTAGAAAGTTCTAGGGCCAACTGTAGATATAAAGGCATTGATATGGACTTAAATCTAAATGACAGTTGAACAGAGGACTCTGTTCAGATTAATGGTGTATTTAAGCCTCCTAGAAACCATAGTCCTTGCTGGTAATCTTACTCTCTCCAACAGTCTGTGGGAGGAATGTGTGAAATGCTTAATCACCAGGAGGGGTATTACTCTCTTAGAATCATTTGTTTGTTTGTTTGTTTTTTAAATATTTTATTTATCTATTCATGACAGACAGAGAGAGGAAAGACACAGGCAGAGGGAGAAGCAGGCTCCACCACCCAGGGAGCCTGACGTGGGACTCGATCCCCGGTCTCCAGGATCACACCCTGGGCCAAAGGCAGGCGCTAAGCCACTGAGCCACCTGGGGTTGCCCCATCTTAGAATCATTTGGATCTAAACAAAATAGGTCTTAAATTTACTCAAGACAATGTTTACTGCCAATCAGATTTCTGAAGAGCCATTCTAATGAACAAGTCTGGTCACAAAGCATTATTCTGATAGAATTTTCTGGGGTTAATTGGTTTTAATTGGCCTTCGATGGAAACACCTGCTGCGTTCAGGTAAGAGGTTCCTATACATATTTCAGGGAAGACACAGGGCACCTAGGCAGCCTGGCTCTGAACTGTAATTGCATTTACCCGACATTGGCCTTCCTGTGCCACGGCATCATGGGCTGCCTGAATGGCCTGCAGACAAGAGAGAGTAATTAGCACAACAACCTCTGTAGTAATTTAAAACTGATGCTCTGGAAGTTCTCTTCCTACCTCATTCTTTTCAAAGCATTTTGCTCGGTCTTCAGGGGACAGCTTCTCCGTTTCAGAAAGAAACTGTTTCAGGACTGACCCATCCTCTTTCAAAAAAAAAAAAAAAAAGATAATGTACAGGTGGAATAGTGCAAATGGGTGCACATTTACTGCACACTTAGGCTGTTATACAGCCAGCCATGTTTAGTGACTGCAGTCTTTACCATGGCCCTGGAGGAGATGGGCTGTCCCTTCTCCCTCAGCCTCTCCTCCCAACCCGTCCCTTCTGACTGCATTCCAACCAAAGAACTCTCCACTCCTTCAGTATGCCAAGCCTTCTCCTGCATCACCTCCCCACCATCCAGACTCTTGTCCCTTCCCCACACACACTCACCTCTCAAATCCCTCATCACCTTCGTCACAGTGCACATCCATTTGTAACACATGTTTGAGATCTGTCTTGCCACAAAGGCAGGAACTGTCTTGTCTACTGCTGATTTTATTTTTAAAGACTATTTATTCATGAGACACAGAGAGCCAGAGACATAGGAAGAGGGAGAAGCAGGCCCCCTGCAGGGAGCTCGATGAGGGACCCAATCCCAGGACCCCAGGATCACACCCTGAGCCAGAAGCAGATGCTCAACTACTGAGCCACCCAGGTGCCCCTATAGCTGTTTTGCTTTTTCAAAATTTATTTAAGTAATCTCTACACCCATCAAGGGGCTCAAACTCACAAGCCAGAGATCAAGAATCACTTGCTCTACCAACTGAGCAAGCCAAGCACCTTCTAATTGCTGCTCTCTACAGCAACTGGAAACACACAATCCTAACTGGTGCAACATTCTAGTCTAATAATGGTTCTCAAACCAAGTTTTTTTTTTTTTTACTCCGGGTTAGAAAATGCAATCTTAGTAGTATGGCTATCCAGACAGACATTAACTCGAGGATGTTAAAAAGAAATGTAAAGAGCCTAGTAGTATTTCCCAGAGACAAAAGATTGGCTGACAGTTTGGTATAAACATTTTGTCACTGCTCAATATGGTTAAGTCTAAGAGACACTGAATACGTGGCTAGAACAAAAGTGATTTATAGTTCAAAGACTGCATTCACCCTTTCAGCTCTAAATTTAAACAAATTTCTTAGGTAAAGACCACATAAAACTTGGAAGGAATCTTAACTTTATGGGGAGGGCTCAGGGTCTGACTACTTTCCTGGAGCACTATTATGTCCATGGTTCCAAAACAGTTCCAGTAGCTCTACTGACCTCCCTAACACAGTACTCTAAAGTGAGACTTACTGCAGAAGAAATAAAGGATGAAGCTACAACTCTTTAATATGGCAAGTCAATATCTGAGAAATTAAGTTCTAGGAAATTTGGATCTTTATTGTCAGACATGCCTTTTATTTTTTTTTATTTCAAAAGTATACCAGTAGTAGTCTTGGCCACACTTAACTTATTTTTAAAAAAGTATCAGGCCTGCTACAAGCAACACCATGAACTACATTAGCGGAAATTATTCAATTCTTAGCCACCCCTATCCATTGTCTAAATCAGGGGTTGGCAAACTACTATGCCTATTTTTGTACTATTGGAACAGAGCCACAACCACTGGTTTACATCTTGTCCAGGGCTGCTTTTGAACTACAAGGACAGAGACCAAATGGCCCTCAAAAACCTAGATTTATTCTCACCTTTTAAGAAAGTTTGCTCACCCTTGGCCTCTCATACACTATGCCACATATTTTTACATTGTACAGTGCCGCTCATTGTGCTTCTGACAAACCTAAGAGACTCCTTTCTTCTACATCCTCCATAGCATCTAATGAAGTGAACCAAGACCCCGGACGTGACTTTGTTCACGGATCTTTCACGATATCTTCATCCAGCTGCTCTAGGCTACTTTGGCTCTCTCTGTTGTTTAAGAGACCCAGAACCATTAAAGACAGGTCCTAAGTGTCGATATTTTATGGTTTCAACATTATCTCTAGTTCTTCCGAATTGTTGAGAATTAAACAGGAGCTCATGAGAATCACAACAACCCACTGCGTGCAAAGGAAGGGCATATGCGGAGAAGCAGAACAAAGCTGCCTATCATTTCCTCTTCCCCTCCAGGTGAAGAAGCTAGACCATGCTTCTGGAAAAGGAGTTTCCTTACCTCATAAGAGAATCAATATTAATTCACTTACTGATTACATACGGGTGAGTCGGTTTCAAAAAAGAATGTAAGGCAATGACTTTGCTTGACTAGACCCCTAGGGATTTCAGAATGACAGGTTACAACTCACCAGAGGTTAACAAAAGGACTGTCCTCAAAACCCACTTACCAAACTCCAGTTTGTCTTGGTTATTAGCCACTGCATGGATAAGCCCGATGGTACCACAGGAGTTCCCAATGGTCTGCTTCATGAAGTACACCTTAGGACTGACTTCCTGTCCCTTCAATTCTTCAATCTGTTTTTTCCTGAAGTTCTCATGCTGTGAATATAAAAAAGCATTTTATATCTCAAATGAAAATGCAAAGAATTAACAGATGGTAGCACAGCAAGTTCTACCACTTAAATGGAAACACAAGTGGGATGTGTGACCAGGAGCCCTGGTTCTAGGTGGTTGGCCAGCAGCCAGAGAATTGCCTGTCTGCCTCCCACACCCACACCAGCCCGCGGGGTTCTGAGACGTTCTGAGACTCCACCCGGATGCTGCAGTGCAGTAATGGCCTTGGATGTTGCCCAAGGATTTGTCTAGACACCACTGCAACCTTTTAGCTTGAAAACGGATGGTGTCCTGAAGTCAGAAAAACATGTTCATTTTTTTTTCCGTTAGACACCAGTAACAACTATATTTCACACAGGACCCCAATCAAGCTTTGGTCAATTTAATATCCAATAAACACCAGCCAGTCTATACCCCAGTATTTGTTAAAGTTCTACTTCTACTGTGTTTAAATGTACTTCTTTTCAGTAACAAATACAAAATAAGACTTAACTGCTGAAAGGAGCAATTTGAAGAAATTAACTATTCCCTCACTTTTTGGAAGGAAAGAAAACAGATCTAGGGTTCTGGACTGTGATCTTACAAAATCTTCTCATCCACAAGAGGAAGATGTGATGCTTGTCTTTGTCAACTATACAGTTTGAGGACAGATTAACAATGGGGAAGAGAGGAGTCATGAGAGATCAGTAAATGAGTAAGACTAGAGACGGTTTTCCTCAAAGAATCCAATTGCTCGGGGATCCCTGGGTAGCTCAGCGGTTTAGCACCTGCCTTTGACCCAGGGCGCGATCCTGGAGTCCCGGGATCGAGTCTGCATTGGGCTCCCGGCACGGAGCCTGTTTCTCCCTCCTCCTGTGTCTCTGCCTCTATCATAAATAAATAAATCTTAAAAAAAAAAAAAAAAAAAAGAATCCAATTGCTCTTTGTACAGTAATTTAGTGTGCTTGTCTGGACCTTTCACTAATGAATTACAGACCTTAAAAAATAGGGTTTCTCGGTTTAAAGCACAGTGCCAATACTATAGAAACTCGAATGTCCGACACATCCAGTATAACTTGGGCATAACATCAGAAGTATATACGTATTTTTCTAAAGATTTTAAGTCATCTCTACACCCAATAAGGGGCTCAAAGTTACAACCCTGAGATTGAGAGTCATACGTTCTACCCACTGAGCCAGCCAGATGCCCCGGAAGTATATTTGTAATTCCAGTAGCCTTGCATTACTCTACACATAACTGAAGTTTAGCCTTTGTCTGTGACACCATCAGATGAATAAGCTCTTTTGCCCTGCAAGACCATCTAGTAGGAAGTTCTAGCAAACATCTACCACCATTTTTGAAGAGTTGTTCATGAGCTGCTAAGGGTTTTCACCCTAGGTTAAGTTTTTTTTTTTTTTTTTTTAATGGGATATCACCATTCTTTAGGCATTTGCACTCTTGCAGGGAGACACTTCTGCAAATATCTCATGATCACTTAAGGATTCAGAACTGGTCCAGTAGGGTTTCATAACCCTCAGACAAAAGTCAGATGCTTTCTAAATTAACATCAGCGTATTTGGAAGTCAACATACAAACTTTTCTTTGAATTTGCTTGTGTTTAGCCTAATTGGTGTTTCGTGTCACAGAATAGGTGCTAAGTCTGACTGCCTCAACTAGAGCTAAAGGATTATAAGTATCCAGCTCATTCAAACCAGAATGTTCTTTAACAAGCACAGCTTGATCCAGCAAAAAGCAAGCAGTCGGCTTTTGAAAGACAAACACGACACACCACTGCCTCCCAGAGGCCTTGCCTGTGAGTGCTGCTCAAAACCTCCGAGTCATCATGGATCCTCTAAATAAAAGAGCTTCAGGAGAGGCTCAAAGGAGAGAGAGAAGTTGTGTTGGATTCTGTCAACAGGCAAGCTAATTTGACTTGCAATTATTCGGCAGCTTCAGTCTACCTAACTAAAGACTTTGAAAAAACAAAAAGTCAGTGGGATTATCCTAATAGCTTTAATAAGGGTTTTTAACTCACAGTATCAAGCCCATTCACCAGGAGGAATGCCTGTGACTTCCCATAGGGCTTAATAATTTATGCTGAAAATGCTTCTAGAACTCCCAGTCCTAACATGGTGCTTCAGTTAAGCTTACTGTGTTTGGAATGATGCCCCAAATACTACTGCCCCAGGTCTTGTTAATGCAGATTTCACCACTCCCAAATCAGGGGGTCAAGTGACATCAATAGGACATAGACAATGCCATGCCAATTAGTGGGATTCCATACATCGCAAGACAACAATTACCCGAGCTACCTTTTTATATATGATGCTTAGTCTTTGAGGTACATACATCCATGCACACTTGTAGGAGGAAGACCATCTAAAGGGAAATGAAAAGGTATTTCCAAAACTGCTTTAATGCCCACCTAGTTCATGTAGCTACAAAGTCAGAGAGGAAAGACGAGAAGTGGAAGGAGGTCCCCACACAGGAACCATACACCAATCATTAAGCTTTAAAAAAAAGGGGGGGGGGACACATCGGAGAAGCTAAAAACCAAGTGTGCATGTTGTAGGGAGAGGAGGATGGGAAGAAACCCAAGTCCACCAAAGACCCGAGAGTGGAGATGGAGCATTAAAGAACATATTGTTTCCCCCTGGCTCAGGCAAGCCCGCCCCCCTCCCCCCGTTTTACTGCAAGGTGGGGAGTCTGAGAAGCAAACGATAAACCGACAGGCAGGTCACGGCCCTTAAAGGGAAACCACCAGCCATTCCCTGGAGGGGAAGCCTCGGAAAAGCGCAGGCTCGCACGAATTTAGGAATAGGAGGAACTCTTTCCCCGGATAACTGCGATGATGGAACGGAGATGCTGCCGCTGCGGCTCTTCGGAATTCAAGGCAACGCTGCACGGGCGAGCGGGGAGCCAGTCCAGGCTCTAACCGCCAACGGAGGAGGAGGTGCCCGGAGAGGGCGGGCTCCTCTCCGCAGCCCCCGCAGGAAGGCGCCAGGTGGGGAGCTGCGGGCGCCCGGTCCGGGAGCGGAAAGGAGGGCAGCCCGGAGTCTACGCGGGCCCTCCACGCCCCCTGGGCTCCGCGAGCCGCGCGCACCCCCCGGGCCCGCGCACCCCGCGCCCTACCTGGGCCGTGAGGGGAAACAGCAGCAGCAGCGCGCAGGCGGGCGCCGGCACCGAGCCCAGAGCCTCGTCTTCCAGCCCCAGCACGTCCGCGAAGCGCCACTGCCCGGCGACCCCCAGCCGGGCCAGCACCTGCGGAGGCAAAACCGGGCGGCCAGGCGCGCGGGGCCCGCGGGCCGCCTGCACCTGCCGGAGCGCGGGGCCGCTCCCGCGCCCCGGGCGCCCCCGCCCGGCCGGGGAGGAGTCGCGGCCCGCCCCGCCCCCCGCCCCGCCCACGCCCCCACGCCCACGCCCACGCCCACGCCCGGGCGCGGTGACACAGCACAAAGCGCGGCCCCACACGTGGCTCCCGCGAAGCCCCGGCGCACGGGCCCGCGCCACGCCCTCGGGAGCGGCCACCGCCCGCGGCTCCGCAGAGTCACCCCCGGGCCCGCTGCAGGGGCGGGGCGGGCGGAGCGCCGCGGGGCGCCCCCGGGGAGAGGGGGCCGAGGCGGTGCGAGACGCCACTCACTTTGTTCAGCATCTGAAAGGCAAATGCAAAGAAGATAAATTACAAAAAACCCGTCCGGTCGCCGACGCAGGGGCCCGAGAGGGCCGACCCTCAGCCGCGCGCTCCCCGGGCAGCGGTGCACCTGACGCTCACCTCGGGGTTGATCTCCATCGGCTTGAGCTGCATCTCGGCGGAGCGCGGGAGGAGCCGCTGCCGAGGGACCGGGAAAAACAGCGAGCGGAGCCGCCCAGGCTGCAGCTATAAAGCGCCGGCCTGACGCACTTCGGGTGCCTGCGCAGGGGGAGCGGGGGCAAAACCAAGCGACGGGGAAAGGGGCCGCCGCCGCCAAACGGGCGCGAACCCCCCCGTGCGTCTTGCGGAGTGGTACGGCCGGGCCCCCAAACCTTGCAGTCTCACTTGCTGGTGAGATAATCTGGTGGTGGTGGCGATGGGTTTCGTTGGTGGGTGTTCCTTGAGCGTATGGAGCAGTCCTTTAGATGGAGCCTTTTTTTTTTTTTTTTGCGAAGTTTCTGGAAACCTACCATTCTTACCATCTCAATTACCGGATTGCTCAGGGTTTCTGAAGCTTAGAGAAAAGGCCCTTATTCAACAGGTATATATTTAGTGTGCGTAAAAATCTGCGCTTCCCGAGTCTTGCAGCAGTTTGCATTTGACCTTAGGCAATTCATCCTCCATGTTAGTACCGAGGTCCGTTTTTTAAGGGACTGCCTAGAATAAAACGGTGTGGAGCCTTAAAGGATGGTGCATTAGTAATGCTGATGTAATGTGACTCCCCGGGAAGAATTGGTTGGTCATGGGGAAGCTGTAGGAGGAACCTGGTGGATGTGACCGTAATGTAGCCGGAGAGGAGGCAGGCGGCCGGAGACTTTAGGACACAGCTCCAGGGAAGAGAAAGAAATGATTTGGAGGGTGTAAAAGGAAACGCATTTTTTAAAGAATGGGAGACTTTGACAAATAAAATTCCGAGTTCACAGTGGAATATTCGCCCTGAAGGAGAAAGAGGATGGCAACTAAAGGAACAGCTGTTCTCTAATGATCTCAGGTGGAGCTTGTTTTTCCTACTAGCAAATGCAAAAGATGGAGAGAAAAAGCATATGCAGAAGAATGAATAAAAAGAAGGACAAAATTCTGTAAGAACAGTGTCAGGAGAGCTAAACCTCAGAATGAAATGGGGCTTGCAGAAACGCTAGGGAAGCAAGAAGGTTGTGGTTGTTTTAATATGCTCATAACAAAATAATGATAATGATGAAAGAATAGACCTACTGTTGAGGGGGCCCAAGGTTAATAATAGATGACAGAGAGAAGACAGCGAGATTTACATTTTTTGAGGTATTAAAAATAAATCTCCAGTGGATCACTGGACAGATCTTTTGCGTGTCATCTCAATCCTTAGAGGATCTGATGGTAAGACTCTTACTAATCCAATTTTACAGATTAGAATTTGAGGCTTAGATAAGTTAATTTGCTTATGATTGCAAAGAAAAATAAAACAGAAGTAAACTCTAGTAAGTAGGGCTCTAAGAGCCCATTCTTTTCCAAGTTAACACTCCATTCCACCTCTATCTTCTTCCATTTTTACCATCAGATAAATGAGTTTCACCCAGAAAATGAGAGAAACATTAGGAAGAAGAATCTAATGGATGAATTTTATGTATGATCTGTAAACTATGCCTCAACAAGTTTTTTTTGTTTTGTTTTGTTTTTTTTTTGTTGTTTTTTTTAAAGGAGACAACTTGAAAGCCAAGACCGGTGAATAGGTGGTACAAGAATACCTGGCTATGCTGAAAGAGTTCTGGCCTTTAGACAGAGATCAATTACATGCCAGTTAACTTGATTTATTCAGCAAATACTGATTAAATACCATGTGATGGGCACTGACCTTAGAATTGGGGATATAAAGGTGAGCACAGTAAATAAACACGAAACTTCCCTCATAGAGATTTTCTCAGTAATAAGAGTGAAGTGCAAGAGAGTTGAACTCAGGAGCACCTTACCTAGTGTAGAGGGTCACGAAGGCTTCTGGAAGGAAGTGACATTTAAGATAAGGGCTAATGCACAGGTAGAAATTAGCATGTGACAGTTATTACCAAAATAAATAGTAAAATGATCATGAAAACACTAGAGAAACCTCTGGGAAAGGCATTTATTCATTCACACAATAAGTATATATATATAATCAAGGGCCTACAGTGTGCCAGGAACTATCAGACCAATGAATAAAACAACTCCCTGCTTACAAGGAGATGCCAGAGACTGGACAAAAACAAACCTTATCCTGATCTTTAAAAAACAAAACAAAACAAAACAAAAAAACCCGCCAGGGGTGGGGGAGGGGAAAGCAGTCTACTGCTGAAACTGCAGGCCTGAAGATTCGATGTCAGTCATTAGCAAAATTCCAGGAGTCTTAGAAAAAATAGAATGGTTGCATTTAGAACAAGTTTTGCCAGCCAGCACTTCTCTCCTTTTCTTTTGGAGCCACTGGCTACCAGAACAGGCAAAAACATTTTCCCATTGTATTCTTATTCTGCCTGGGTTGGCATCAATTGATATCATAGTTGAGGTGGGTTTTATAACTTAGTTATTCTATCTTAAAAAAAAGTGTGTGGGGGGGGGGAGGTGGCAGCCCGGGTGGCTTAATGGTTTAGCACTGCCTTCCGCCCAGGGCCTGATCCTGGAGCCCGGGATCGAGTCTCATGTCAGGCTCCCTGCATGGAGCCTGCTTCTCCCTCTGCCTGTGTCTCTGCTCTCTCTCTCTCTCTCTCTCCTCTGTCTCTCATGAATAAATAAATAAAATCTTTTAAAAAATTAATTAAACACATAGGATAAACATGTAGTAGACCTGGTATAGGGGGAGAAATAAAATCAATGTATGAATAACTTGTTCTTTATAAAGATGCAATTTCTGATTCACCAGCAGCAGGATTTTTTTTTAATCATAAGTGTTATTTTTCTAGCAATAATGAAGATTTGGGATGGACCCTCTAAAAATTACCTTCTGATAATTCTGATGACTAATAAAATAGAAACTCAAATATCCTGGCAGTTCAGTTCTACAGTGTTATGGGAGTCAGTCCTGAAGAGTCAGCCCCAAGTTAATCCTCCAGCACTTCCAGTGCTTTTATAAGCACCAAATCCCCTGTATTAAATCCCTTTCTATTTAAAATACCTAGAATAGGGGTGCCTGGGTGGCTCAGTCAGTTAGACATCTACCTTCGGCTCAGGCCGTGATCCTAAGGTCCTGGGATTGAGCCTTGCATTGGCTCCTTGCAGGCTCCTTGTTCAGCAGGGAACCTGCTTCTCCCTCTCCCTCTGCCTGCCTTTTCCCCTGCTTGTTCTCTCTCTCTCTCTCTCTCTCTCTCTCTCTCTCTCTGTCAAATAAATAAATAAAATCTTTTTTAAAAATAAAATAAAATACCTAGAGTAGGGGTCCCTTGGTGGCTCAGTCAGTTAAGTGTCTGCCTTCAGCTCATGTCATTATCCTGGGGTCCTTGGATCGAGCCCCATGTCAGGCTCCCTCCTCAACAAGGAGCCTGTTTCTCCTTCTCCCTCTGACCCTCCCCACTGTTTGTTCATGCTCTCTCTCTCTCAAATGAATAAACAAAAAAATCTTTAATAAAATAAAATACCTAGAGTAGTTTGGGACTCCTGTATTAGCATACTGCATGCATTTTAGGTGAATCACAAAAATATAATAGTTATTTTAATACCCATCAGAGAAGCTGTATGTTCTTGTATGTGTATATAATTAGAATATTGAGTTTGTAGTTTTACCCATGTTAAACCTTTGGGCAAGTCTAACATATACTAAGCAAACAGTATCAATGGTCTATAAGGATATGGCAAAAATCACAGGAGTCATTCACAAATCTTAATGATGGCAAAACTGCTCTAATGACAAGAGTATTACCAGTTGAAGGGGTAGAGTATACAAAGTATTTATGAAGGCAGGATACTCAAGCACTGAAGCAATACTTCCCAAATATTTTGAGGTGTAGGGATTTCTACAGAAGTTACCCAAAGAGAGAGATGGGGAAGAAAAAAAAAACTAGCCTTTTTTGTTATACAAAGGACATTGTATTTGTTATCCTTGTTGACTTTGCATACCAATTCTCCAATATCCTTATGTCTATGTTGATTTTACAGGTAAGTAAATTGAGGCCTCAGAGAAGCTGTTTAACTTGATAAAGTTGACCCAGCTATTAAATGTCTGAGTCTGGATTTCAACCCAACTTCATTTGATTTCAAAACTTGTGCATGTTCAACTCTCTGCCTGCTTCCATCTACGGCCCAGGTCTATGACCTTAGTTATTACTCCTAGAAATAAGTATGAAGCTCAGCTGTTGAGAAGAATGAAATGATTTCTGCAATGTCCAGGGCCAGAGCAGGTCACCCAACCCTCTGATAAGCATTGCTCACTTTGAGGTCTAAGAGTCTAGTTTGAATTTATAATTAGCATGGCATTAATAATTGACAGAGTACTTCCTCAACATTTTTAAACTCACTTGACAATTCCTCTGTCAATAATAGGTCCCTAGAAGAAAGGTTCTGACATCCAGAGATTTAAAGTTAAAAATAACACACAAAAAGATGATGTATAATGCAAAGAAGCTATCCCACTTAGCTCCCATGGTGAAGTCAATTTTCCTCCTGATTTCCTAAAAGCATTTCATTTACTAGGTTATCACAAGTCTGTCTGAGTGAAGAAAGATAAATGTGCAGGAGGAGAATATATGTTCTCATTGACTTATACCTTACATGTATTCATATATTCTGTCAACAAATGTTTTTTGAGTATGTACTATGCGCCAGTCACTATACCAGTATTACCTGGGTTGGGGGTGGGGTTAGCAGATGATGGACACAAGGCATAAACTGTGTCCTAGCTTTTTAAGATAAATCATCAATTTAAAGCTGCTTTTCAAGGAGGGGGAGGGGGACCCAGTGCACCAAATGTATTTCTCAATTATAAGACATTTTCCTTTTAAAAATGTTTAAACATGAAAAACATGAGCATCTTAGAAACAGGGCAATGGTCTTTGTATCATGCTCTTCACATTCAATTTGCAGTGGATTGCCCCAACAGTGAAAGGAGGATTTCATGAACTCTCAGATTTCTCTTTGTCCAGCTAAGGACCTTGAGCAACAGAAAATTAAAAATACATAGATCAAATGTTGTAAAATTTTGGGTTAAGTCTCCCTCATCTCTAGTTCCTTAATTTTAGCTATTAAGCCTTTTTAATGTCACTAGGATATAACGAACAAGATTGATCCGTTAAAATCAGCTCCTGAAGTGTCCTTCAGAACCGTTTCCTATGTATTTCCTTTTACCAGGAGATTAGTATATGAGGAATATGATAAGCAGAAAAAATTTAAATCTATAAATATACCAGGAAGAAATGCTTTCTTGAGAACACTGCTGAGTCTTAATCTAACCAAGCATTTTTTTTCCAGAATCCTTAGAGTGAACAAATCAATATATAGATGTCTAGAGTCTTTTTTTTTTTTTAATGATAGTCACAGAGAGAGAGAGAGAGAGAGAGAGAGGCAGAGACACAGGAAGAGGGAGAAGCAGGCTCCATGCACCGGGAGCCCGATGTGGGATTCGATCCCGGGTCTGCAGGATCGCGCCCTGGGTCAAAGGCAGGCGCCAAACCGCTGCGCCACCCAGGGATCCCAGATGTCTAGAATCTTGGTCTTACTTGGACATTTAGCTTCTAAATGGTCTAAGAACATGAAGCAATTAAAAAAAAATCTGAACAAGTCAAATTGGAAAAATAACCAATAACCCTCAAGCCATAAATCCACCACCCTAAGAAATTTACCATTTCATTTCTCCACATATTCCTGCCAGTGCTTGGCCATGTATATGTATATGGCCAACTCTGCTGGGTTCCCAACCAAAATTTATTCTCTCCCTCCTTCCTAACTGGCTGCCCACTGTTCTAACCCCAGCTCCACTCTGCTTTCTCAGATCCCAGCTCAAGTCCATTTTCTTTGGGGTGAGGGATGATGGGAGAGGAGTAGGAAGGAGGGACTGTCCTTGAAGATCTTCGTTGACTCTTAGGAGACCAACGATATTTCAAAAAGTGTGTCCTATGCAATGTATTAGTAGACCTTCAGTGGAGAAGCCCCTCGGAGCATTAGTCAGCCATGATGCCAGAAGCAGATATCCTTCTTTTTCTCAGCTGTGAAACTTTCTCCAGCAGCCCCTACTCCTTGAAAATTGCTCTTGTGAAAACTGACCAGAACTAAGCTTAATGCTTATCTCAGTACGGGGACTCTGATCACTTAAGGAGAGTGGGAAGCACACTGCCTATCAAGAAGGAAAAAAAGAAATCCTCATTGTATCTCAAAAAGGACAAGTTGTGGGGTCCCTCAGTGGCTCATTCTGTTAAGCATCTGACTCTTGATTTCAGCTCAGGTCATGATCTCAGGATCATGAGATCAAGTCCCACATTGGGCTCTGGCTTAGGATGGGGCCCTGTATCCCTCTGCCCCTTGCCCCACCCCGCCCACACACATAGCATGTTCTCTCTCAAAAAAAGGACAAATTGAAGAAACACATGTATCTCCAAAAGAAAAAAGAGAAAGAAATCCATGCTTAAATACAGGCAATGAAAGTGCAGAACACCAAGAACTAAGAAAGATTTTAGAATCAGCCATTAAAAAAGTATAAATGAAAATGATGCCAGTCTTCTCCACAGCACCAAGGAAGCCAAAACACAGTGGAATAATATACCTTCAAAATGTTGAGAGGAAATAGTCATCCTTGAATTTCATGTTCAGCAAAACTATTTTTTTCAAAACAAAGGTGAAAAAAACTACATACAAACAGAAGCTGAGTTGACGACCTAGAGAACTGTTTAAAAGAAACTTCTAAAGGGTATAATTTAAAAAGAAAAAAAAATGATCCAGTATATGGTCTGAGAAAAATGATTAAAACAATATTCAAGGGAGGCATGCATGTAATCCCAAATAAATAGTATTTGTGCATAATAACATCTAGTGTATAGTAGTAATAAAAAGAATAGCAGTAAAATACTGTTCCACATAAGAATATCTATAATGAGAGAAAGTGCAAAGATAGTAAAAGTATACAAGGTCCTTTTATTATTCTGGCAGAAGTTAAGAAATAAACTTTAGACTTTTTTAAGTGAAAGAGTCATGGTAGCAAGGCACAAGGATGGCTCAGTTGGTTAAGCACTTGCCTTCAGCTCAGGTCATGATCCTGGGATCCTGAGATCAAGCCTCGCATCTCATCTCATCCGGCTCAGCAGAGAGACTGCTTCTCCCTCTGCCCCTCCTTCTACTTGTGCTCTCTCACTGGAGCTCGCTCTCTCTCTTAAATAAATAAATAAAAATCTTAAAAAAAAAAAGAAATAGTCATGATAGCATTTCAAGGGAAATTAATAAAGAAAAGAAAATATATAAATCCAAACAATTAGAAATAGAATAAGGAAAAAATATATATATAATCAAATCCCCCAAAAAAGGCAAGACAGGAGGGAAAAAGAAAATCCAGGACAAATAGGATTAACAAGGTAAGATAGAAAAAAGCCCAAATAAATCATACTAAATATACACGTACTAAACTTAGATGTTTTTATCAAACTAGATTTTAAAAATCTAGATATGTGCTTTTTTTAAAAAAAGATTTTATTTATTTATTAGAGAGAGAGAGAGAGAGAGCACATGAGTGAGGGCAAGGGGAGGGGAGCAGGAAGGGCAGAGGGAGAAGCAGACTCCCCTCTGAGCAGGGAGTCCACCACAGGGCTCAATCCCAGGACCTTAAGATCATGACCTGAGCCTAAGGCAGACACTTAACAGACTGAGCCTCTCAGGCACCCTGAGATATGTCTTATTTTTGAGAGATGTGCCTAAAGTATAAGGATATGACAAGATTAAAAGTAAAAGGAAGGGGGTGCTTCCTGAGCTTGGGTGGCTCAGCAGTTGAGCATTTGCCTTCGGCCCAGGGTGTGATCCTGGGTCCTGGAATCGAGTCCCACATCGGGTTCCCTGTATGGAGCCTGCTTCTCCTCTGCCTGTGTCTCTGCCTCTCTCTCTCTCTGTGTCTCTCATGAATAAATAAATAAAATCTTTTTAAAAAGAAAAAGAAAAGAAAAGGAAAAAGCTTTCTAGGAAAAACATTAAAGAAACCTAGTATAACTGTATTAATATCAGTATAACAGATTGTTAAGCAAAGGCATTTATTAAATATAGAGGCCATTATTGTGATTATTTAACTCACCAGCATGATATAATGAGTCCAGATTATATGCCTCTAATAGAGTACCCTCAAATGTGTAAAACAAAAATTGATAGGATTACAAGGGAAAATGGATGAATCCACTTATCACCATAAACCAACCTTTCTCAGTTATTTATAAATCAAGCCAACAATATAATGAAGAATATGGTTCCTAGTTAAAATGTATGTGTGATTTTTCAGGCCTGACCATAGGCAATTACAAAGGCTTTATCTGGCAGGCCTCCTGTGGGAAGCTGCCCATCCCACACCAAATACCAATGCACTGCAGCCTTTGAGGACAGCTGAAGTCAAGGACTTAGGCCCCTCTGGCCAATCATGCTCTTTCACGTATATGCACTCCTAATCCCAGAGTCTTTATTTCTCGGGCTCTTTTTCTGGAGCCTTGAGGCACACATCTTCCGGGAACCCCTTCTGAGGCCTCCTTATAGGGAGCAGAGGGGGAAACCCTGAAGGCACTTCTACCCAGGCTGACTTAGAATTTTTCCACTCCTAGCCCTTCCCCTTTGTCCTCACTTTGATCATAGAGTTGATAAAACTATTGGACTCTTTTGTTCCGGGGCTCCCTCAATGATGAGATGACCCCCACATCTGCACTGATCCACCTAACCTTAATCAGTGTGCTGTTCCATGTGGGAAAATGAAACAGGAGGAGTCTGTATTCTCTCCACTTTAGCCTCTTGCTTGTACCATAGCATTCAGTGAATAAAGGCTTAGCTCTTTGACCTTTGGCACGTTGCTTTACGCAGCTACTCTGAAACCTAGCAGTGCTTGCTCGCCCTCCTCCCATCCCATCTCAGCTGGCTGAGTTCCTGACATATAAAAGATTAAACAAATTCTTTCTGAACGCTACAACTAATAGTCTTAATCTAAAGGACATATATATAAAGCTCTGCACCTGACCGTTTTAAAATGTGCATTCTTCTCAAGCATTCATGGAGCATTTACAAACACTGATTAAATGCCTCGTCATAAAGCATGACTCAACAAATTTTTATAGGATCAGTATTATGCAATGTTTTCTAACTGCAATGCAATTAATTCAAGTACCAACAATAAAATGACAAATGAGACCTATGAAATTAACTTTGGATATTAAAATGCACACTTTTTTGGTAACTAATTGCTCAAAGTAGAAGTCATTCATTGAAATCTGAAAATATTTAAAGCTGAACAATATTAAAAGTTGAAATATCAAAATTTATGAGATGCCATGAGAGTACTATTGAGGGAAATTAATAACAGTAAATGCTTACATTAGAAAAGAAGAAATGTGGAAAATTAGTGAGCTCAGGATCCAACTGAAGAGGTTAGGAAAAGAAAAGCAAAATAAACTCAAGGCAAGTAGAAAAAAGTAGATAATAATCAGCAGAAATAAGGCAGCCCGGGTGGCTCAGCAGTTTAGCATTGCCTTCAGCCCAGGGTGTGATCCTGGGGACCCGGGATCGAGTCCCACATTGGGTGCCCTGCATGGAGCCTGCTTCTCCCTCTGCCTGTGTCTCTGCCTCTCTCTCGAACTGTGTCTCATGAATAAATAAATAAAATCTTTAAAATAAAAAAAATGAGCAGAAGTAGATGATACAGTAAAGTAAAAATAGAGATGATGAACAAACAAAAGTTGGTTTTTAACAAGATTAATAAGGGAAGGGGGAAAAAGAAAGCTTAAGAAGCTAGAAAATCACCAGGAAGAATTTATGGGGAAAAGAGATTATTACACAAATAGACAACATTAAGAATGTAAAGTGGTAACACAATCACATACACATTGCAAATCTTTTTTTTTTTTTAAGATTTTATTTATTTATTCATGACAAACACAGAGACAGAGAGAGAGAGAGAGAGAGAGAGAGAGAGAGGCAGAGGGAGAAGCAGGCTCCATGCAGGGAGCCCGACGTGGGACTTGATCCCCGGATTCCAGGATCAGGCCCTGGGCTGAAGGCGGCGCTAAACCGCTGAGTCACGTGGGCCACCCCCACATTGCAGATCTAAAAAAACAGCAAGAGAATACTATGAACAATTTTATGTCAATTTGAAAACTCAGAGAAAAAGTTTAAATACCTGGAAAAAAATAGAAAACCTGCCTTGTAAAAGAAAGTGATGTAATTAAAACTCTTTCAGTGAAAAAATACTCAGCCTTATATGCTTACCGGACATCCAAGGAACAGATCATTCCATTCCTCCATCAACTATTCCTGAGAAGCTGAAGAAGGGAGTGTGGCCTGATATTGGGGAGAATGGCAGTATAAGGGCCTTTAAAAACTTCCCCCTGTGTAGAAGCATTTCCCCATGTCCTACATCAACACTGGTTATTGCCCTTTGATGGTAGCCATCCTCATGGGTGTGAGATGGTAGCTCATGGTCATTTTAATGCATCTTTCCCTGATAGCTAATAATGCTGAGCTTCTTTTCTGTCTTTCTTTCTTTCCTTCTTTCTTTCTTCTTTTTTTTTTTTAAGATTTTTGTTTATTCATTCATGAGAGACACACAGAGAGAGCAGAGACATAGGCAGAGAAATAAGCAGGCTCCCTCCGGGGAGCACGATGTGGGTCCCAGGACAGCAGGATCACGCCCTGAGCCCAAGGCGCCTGCTTGACCATTGAGCCGCCCAGGTGTCCTGCTGAGCTTCTTTTCATCTGTTTATTGGCCATTTGTATATCTTTTTTGGAGAAATTTCTATTTACTATAACCTTTTGAATCCACTCTAATCATTTTTGCTCAAAGCACTCCACCAAAATTTTTCTTGATATTGCCACCTTTTACTACTCTTTTGTCCTCCTCTTACTAGGATGACTGGCAGCAGTCTGTTCCATAAACATTCTCTTCTTTTGGCCTCCAGGACAGACAACTCTTCTGAGATTTCCTGCCTCTTCACTGACACTCTTTTTCTGTCACCCTTGTCATGTCTAGCCATTAGATGGTCCCCATCACTCTGTGCTTGAATCTCTTCTGTTCTCTGTCCTCATGCCCTTGAAGACCTCATGTAGCTCATCTTTATACCGGAGACTCCCAAACTTATGTCTCCAGCCAGACTTCCCCTCTGATCTCCTGTCCACTGCCTACTCCACATGTCCATTTTGATGGTCAGCACCTAACTTGTCCCAAACTGAATTCCTCATCCTCTCTCCAGACTTGCCCTTCCACACTCTTCCCCAGAAAGTCTGCTTCATTGAACTTCTAACAGCTCAGGCAAAAATTCCAGCATCATCTGTGGATCCTCTCTTTCATACTCCAAAGCCCATCAGCAGATCCTTCAAAATATATTCCAAATTCCTACCGCTGAGAAAATTATAGAGCAGTCATTAACAATAACATGCAGACATTTTATGATTAAAACACAGTGGAAAAGTGACATCCAAGTCCTATGTACAATGGGATTCCAGCGATGTAAAATATGCTTTTAATAAAAATTTGAAAGAACATCACAGAACTGATATCCTAAAAAGGAGGTATCTTCATATTGTCCCTTGTTTTTCTTCGAAAATATTTATCCAGCTATAAAATTTCTGGGAAGATTTCAGTGTTCATAATATTGACAGATGTTTGGAAAGGACAGTAGCATTTTAAATAGTTCTGTGACATAAGTAGGAAAAGGAGCTCATTTTTGGAGACCTACTTGTACCACATATTTTGCAAGTTGTTTTGCAATATACTCTCATTTAATTCTCTGAACTTTCTACTTTTTTTTTTAAGATTTATTTATTTATTTTAAGAGAGAGAGAGAACAAGAGGGAGGGGGCACTGGAAGAGGAAGAGAGAATCCCAAGCTGACTTCCCACTGAGCACAGAGCCAGACTTGGGGCTCAATCCCACAACACAGAGATCATGATCTGAGCCAAAACCAAGTGTTGGACGCCTAGCTGACTGACCACCCAGGCACCCCTCTGACCCTGTTAAAAACACAGTTTTATTAAGGTATAATTAGCACACAATAAATGTTTAAAATGTCTAATGCATTATTTGATTAAGTTTTGACATATGTATATATCTGTGAAATCGTCACCAGATCAAGATTATGGGCATATCCACCACCTCATAAGTTTCCTGGCACACCTTTGTAATTATTTCCTCCTGTCTCTCCCTGCTTCTTGGCTCCCCCAGCAACTACTGATTTATTTTCTGTCACTATAGATTAGTTTGCATTTTCTAGAGCTTTATATAAATGGAATCATACATTACGTACTCATGTCTGGCTTCTTCCGAACAACCTTTTTAGATCTTATTCACATCTTATAGTTGAAGAAATAAATAGAAGTTATGTAACTTTCCTAAAATCATGGAGTCATAAGAGATGGCCCTGACCAACCTTCCCATCCATTTCTGCCTGTCACCTCAATGTGTTGAAAGTAAAGCCCCAAATCGTTCAATTAATTATCAAAAATTATAATACCAGTAAGTGGCCAAAGTAGGACAGAAACCCACTATGCCACAGGTCTCTAGGTTATTTATATGGCTATTGGAATGGGCATTATGGCGACTTTTAGATTTCACTAAGACCACATTTTCAGAAGTCCTAGTCATAAACTTGACCTTGATGGTGGCCTTGGGCAGAGGATCCAATGTGGAATGTTCTGACAAAGCTTCCTTCAATACAGTTTCTTTCAACTTGTCAGAAAAGACAAATCTACCTCTTTAGAAACTGCATAGATTAGAACTTTAGATTCCCTTTGGGTGATTGTCCTCTTTAGAAAAACACCTGAACTGTGATTAAGGAGAACTGCTTGCAGTTTGGGTTCCTTCTGTCCTTCCTTCCTTTCTTTCAATTTTTTAAAAGGTTTTATTTATTTATTCATGAGAGATACAGAGACATAGGCAGAGGGAGAAGCAGCCTCCCCGTGGGGAGCCTGATGCGGGACTTGATCCCAGGACCTCCAGATCGCGACCTGAGCCAAAGGCAGATGCTCAACCAATGAGCCACCCAACTGCCCTAAAGATGAATTTTATTCCATCTTGGCTTGCTATTTTTATTTATTTTTTTAATTAATTATTTATTTATTTTAAAGATTTATTTATTCATGAGAGACACAGACATAGAGAGAGAGAGAGAGAGAGAGAGAGAGGCAGAGACACAGGCAGAGGGAGAAGCAGGCTCCATGCAGGGAGCCCGATGTGGGACTTGATCCTGGGTCTCCAGGATCACGCCCTGGGTCAGAGGCAGGCGCTAAACCGCTGCGCCACCCAGGGATCCCTGCTATTTTTATAAGTCAGTCCCATGTATCAATTAATGTTCAGAGTGACATGCTGTCCCCAGGGTATTCCCGCTTGCATTTGTTATACGGGAGCTGCTATCACAGTTCCTTGTATTTCCTTAAAAACTTTGCCCCAGTGGATATAGAACATTATTTTTCATAGGTTAGCTAGCTGAGATCTTCAGAAAGTGTCGAAACATATGGTTTCTGCCATTTAACTTCACACACATAGAATACAATAATTGCACACAATTAAAATCACTTTTTAAATAAATTATTTTTTAAAACACTATCAAAGTCTTTTCCCCGCCTTTCTGACAAGCATTCAATAGTTTAATACTTTTTTCAGAGTATCATCTTACTGCTTGCAAACTGTTTCTACTTAATAAACTTGTTTTTCAATATGTAAACAACTCTAAAGGCACTACTTAAACTTTGCAGATACTGAAAAGGTGTTCAAGGTAAAACTTGCATGGTCTCTGAGATAGAAAGGCATTATATATAGCCTAATAAGTGTGTTAATTGGAAATCAAGCTGTAACAACGCGGCAGTTTGGAAGTCGCTAACCAAGCATTTTGCTCCAATGCCAAGCATTATTCTGGCAATCTAGGCCACCTAGATTATAAAGCAGTGGTAACAAAAGTGACAATAAATTGCAAATGAATCTTTAAAAGAGAAAACTGAGAGGGAAAAAGGAAAGGAAGGAAGAAAGGGAGGGAGAGGGGCAAGAGAAAGGAAGGACAGGGGGCACCTGGGTGGCTCAGTGGGTGAGCGTCTGCCTTCGGCTCAGGGCGTGATCCCGGGGGCCTGGGATTGAGTTCTGCATCAAGCTCCCCGCAAAGAGGATAAATAAAAATCTTTTAAAAAGTCATCTTTAGAGCCTGGCTATCCATGCCTCATATTCTTGGACTTATACCCAGGAACTCAGTAGAGTTGGAAGACGATAGTAAATGATTCTTTCAATGATGCTATTGGTAAGGGAGGGACAAGTGAACTTCCATCCTTTCTCCTAAAAAATTCCAGGTTGTAGATTTGAGTTTGTATTTATGAGAACCTGAAATAGCATTTAAGTCTTTTTTTTTTTTTCGAGGCGGACCAACCATATACATGGAACCTGGCAAAGTTTTAATGGAGAAAACAAAATGTAACCTATATGAAGAAATTCTTCATGACTTCTATGCTATGAAACCTGATTGTTCTCATCTCTGATATTTTCAAACTTACCTTCTATTCATTTTTTTGTGGCACGCCAGGCCTAAGAGGTTGTACGTAGGGCAAAATTTATGTAGGTGATAAGAGAGAAATAAATATAGCATGGCAAAGAAGTCAAAGTTTTCGGTTTAAAATATCCAGTTGAAAACATGAAATTGAGAGGACAAAAGTATCAGAGGAACATTAGGGTAAAAGGTGGAAAATGAAATGTTCTAATTCAGGCCAGATTTCAACTCTTTTGACTTCAGCAGCGTTTTATTCTAGAGATACCTAGATCTCTCTATTTTTATATGTCCTACATTCTATGAGCAGAGAAAGTGGAGAAGACACAGGATGTGCCATGATGAGGATTCTTACATATTTTCCAATTACCCTGGCAAAGTCATTCACCTCTCTAAACTTTTCCCGTATGTAATATGAGGCTACTCACAGAGCGCTGGGGGATTGTGTTCGCGTATTACATGCTTAGCAAATAGAAAGCTCTCAAACATGCTAGTTATTACAAGGGGGAAGGCCTAAAAACTTAAAAGGGTTTCATCCAAGTCCGAGGTCTCTCCTTTTCTTGCATTGGTCTGTAGGATGGAACCTGTTCTGGTCTCTCGCTCAAAGTAGCCACATCACTGTCACTGTTTATCAAACTTGGCTCAAATACCCCTTACAGCAGAAGAACCTCTGGGGGTCCTCAGCTGCCTGCCTCGGGAGAGATGTGCCTTTTGAGATCATCTGTTTCATCTAGAAAATGTTTTTTTGCCCATTTTGTACTTTATTTCATAAGAGAGGTGCATTTGTTCTAATACAAAATATTTCCCTGGGCGCCTGGGTCATTCAGTCAGTTAAGGTCCAACTCTTGCTTTTGGCTCAGGTCATGATCTCAAGGCTGTGAGATGGAGCCCGCCCCATGTCAGGCTCCACGCTCAGTGCTGACTCTGCTTGAGATTCATTCCCTCTCCCTCTCCCTCTCCCTCCTCCTCTTCCCTTCCCCCTGCTTGCACTCTCTCAAAATAAAATAAGATATAAAATAAAATAAAATAAAATAAAATAAAATAAAATATTTCCCCCATCTCTTCTAGCACACTTGTCACTCTGGGAGGATTTCTAATTACTCCTGAAATGTAGTCACATGTTCCCAGAGGGCAAAAAACCCAGTTTGAGAAGCAGACTGGCTCCCAGTCCTTAGGATCTACTTAGTTTGGAATAACCAGTGAAAGTAGATCCCTTGTCTCTTGGGGGATCCCTGGATGGCTCAGAGGTTTAGCGCCGCCTTCAGCCCAGGGTGTGATCCTGGAGTCCTGGGATCCAGTCCTGCATCAGGCTCCCTGCATGGAGCCTGCTTCTCCCTCTGTCTGTGTCTCTGCCTCTGTGTGTGTGTGTGTGTGTGTGTGTGTGTGTGTGTGTGTCTCGTGAATAAATAAATAAAATCTTGAAAGAAAGAAAGAAAGAAAGAAAGAAAGAAAGAAAGAAAGAAAGAAAGAAAGTAGATCCCTTGTCTCAAGCTGGTATTTGTCCTCTCTGAGGATCTGTAACTCATGTGGTTTTCACTTTTCTGGAGCTGCCTCTCTCTCAGGGACATTTCCTTATTGCTGGTTGTCTTCCATCAGATTTTAAAGAAGTAGAACCAGAGAGAGGAATTCATTGCACCATGATTTATTGATGATAAAGCTTTTATCCAGAAAAAAGCCTTAAATGGAGGGAAGGAAGCAAAATAAAGGAGGGGAAAGAGCCAAGAGAGCCAAGGGGGGGGGGGGGGGAGAGCCAAGGGGGAATGTGGTCTTAGGTGAAGTCTGATTTTGCCCTGAGCCAGGGGGGAAAAGCTCTGGACCATGAACCGCCGTGCAGAATTGTCCTTCCTTTGAGACAAGGCAGCAGCCTCTGTACCCCAGAGTCAGTCAATTGTTGGCTGTGCTGTCTTGGTGGCCTGTTTGAATGCTCCATCAGGCTAGCAGCTTTCAAGTGAGGTGGTTGGAGACCAAGTCAGTGGATCCCTTAGTCTTGATCTCATCCCATGTCTCCTTGGCTGTAAAGTGGGTCTCCTAGCTTTGTGTGCTCCCCTGCCAGGACGACTCAAACAATCTGTAAGCCCCAGATAGTAATGGTGGATGAAGCCCTGTAGACAGGAAAGGCATATCCATGCCAGTGATACATGCCTGTTTCTATGAAGATAGAAACTACTGGCACTCTCAGGATGGAAGAGGTCCAATATAGTCAACAAACCACCACATGACTGGCACCATATCAAAGGCTCATCAAAGCCTTCAAGGTACTAGCCACCTCATAGTCATCTGGCCTGATCATCACAATATTGTCACTGCAAGGGAGCAATGTCCAGAAAGGACAGATCTCTTAATGCTACACTATGATGAGATGTGATAAAGGAAGCATAGCTCTGGGGCAAGACCACAAATGTATACTGTTGCCAATTCCATGGGAAAACAAACGATTTCTGTCCTCTTTTCGATTGAAAGGGAAAAGCATCAAATCAATGGCTGCATTCTATGTAACTGAGGCCGTATGAATCTGCTCTAACAAGGATATCACTCCTGATAGGTAGATGTGGTAAAGCTACTACTTGTGGTTTGTAGTCATCTTCCAATATCCATCTGGCCTCTATTGAGAGTGATACCAACCCCTGGTATCACTACCATGCATACCCACGTGGTGTTGCAGGGCCCTTATTCCTAGGGACTCAGTCAGTGAGTCTGGGTCTTAAAGGTGAATCTCAACCTGAACCAGGCAAGGAATTTTAACTTCTCATTGGGATACTCTCTCTTATTCTCATGGTCTTTCATCCTTGATTTCTTCTACTCAAAAGTGGTATCCTTCAATTGCCCATCTATTTTGCCCCTGAGGAAATCGTGTTCTACTATTTCAATAAACCTCTGTGGTTAGGATGCCTATTTATTTCCAACCTGACCTTGTTAATTATTATAATTGCAACCCCTGGCTATATACATAGGAATAGAATTGCTGGATTAAATGGTAATTCTATGTTTAAGTTTTTGATAAACTGCCAGACTATTTTCCAAAGTGGCTGCAACATTTTACATTCCTACCAGCGGAGTATGAGGATTCCAGTTTCTCCACATCCCTGCCAACATTTGTTTTTCTCCTTCTGATTCTAACCATCCTAGTGGGTATCTAATTGTGGTTTTGATTTGCATTTCCCTAATGGCTAATGAATGTAACTCTCCTTCAAGTGTGATTCGGCCATTCGTAGATCTGTGAAGATATATCTATTTGGATCCTTTGCCCATTTTAAAAATTGAGTTGTCATTTTCTTATTGAGTTATAAGAGTTCTTTGTATATCCTAGATACAAGTCTGTCATCAGGTATATGATTTACAAATACTTTCTCCTCTTCTGGGAGTTATCTTTCCATGAGGTCATCTAGCAGGGCCCTCACTTCAACATCTGCTTATGGAGTACCTGGTAAATGACTGATAACATACCAGATGTCAGGAACTTGCAGATCAATAAGACTTGTTTTCCACTAGCAAGAAAGGTCGAGCAACACAGAATTGAGACACCTGGATCAGGGCATCCCTGGTGGCTCAGCGGTTTAGCGCCACCTTCAGCCCAGGGCCTGATCCTGGAGTCCCGGGATCGAATCCCACAGACTCCCTGCATGGAGCCTGCTTCTCTCTCTACCATTTTCTCTCTCATTCTCTCTCTCTCGAATAAATAAATAAAATCTTAAAAAAAAAAAAAGAGGCACCTGAATCAGCTCCTGGTTTTCCTCAGTCCTCTGGCCACTCCTCATCTCTCCAACCTTTCCAACTACCCCAGAGCTCAGTCCTGAACTCTTCTCTTTTCTAACGATACTCATTCTCTTAATAATCTTAAACATATGTAAACAAATGATCCCCAAATCTGTATCTCTATATCAGGTTCTCTCCCCTGCATGCAGACTCGTCTATAGAACTTCCCAGTCGACATAGGCCCCTGTATATCTAACAGACATTGCAAAATTAACGGTCTAAATCTGAACTTCTGGTATTACTCTAAAAATTTGTTCTACCCCTAGCCTTCTGTGTCATTAAATAGTAATCCTGTTCTTCATCATTCAAGTCAAGAACCTTATAGTCATCTTTGACTCCTCTTGATCTCTCACACCCAACATTCCGCTTGACAGCAAATCCTACCATCTCTGGATTCAAAATATATCCAGATTCTAACAAAGTGTCACCACCTCACTCAGTGCTAACAGCTGGGTTTGAGTCAATAGCATCTCTCATCTGGATTATTGCATCAGCCTTTTAATTCATCTTCCTATTTCTGCCCTTATCTGCCTCCTACAGTCTATTCTTAACATAGCAGTAAAAGTGAATTCACTTAAAATGTTAGATCATGTCACTCTGCTTATTTACATGGTTTTCTATCTTAGGTAGAGAAAAAGGTGAAACTCTTCTGTAGTATTCTATGAGGCCATACATGACCTTACCCCTGTATCTCAGCTCTTCCTGCTCCCCCCTTCACTAACTCCCCTCAACACACTACTTCCTCAGTTATGTTCATGCCCAGGGCCTTTGCACTTGCTCTTTCCTTTGCCTGAAATACTCTGCCTGAGGTAACCTTATGACCACTCCCCTTACCTTTCTCAGACCCTGGCTCAAAAATCCTTGTATTTGTCAGGGTTCAGTCAGGGAAGCAGAGCCATTGTGAGTATTGTGGGACAAGGGAATTATTATAGGAATTAGATCTTACATAGCTGTGGGACCAGCTCGGGACAAGAAAGTCTGGAATAGTGATAGTCACTACCCATTTCTCCTGAAGCATCGATGCAAAACAGAGCTTGCTGGGTAATCGGAGAGGCCAAGAACATTCAGCCACTAAAGTAGACCACAAATGGGGAGTTTATGGAGAGATCTATGGAAATCTGTTTCTTCTGTGTAGTTACAGCCTCTGTCAGTTGGCAACCAAGTGTCCGGTGGTGGGTCTGGGGCTACTCCTGGCTGCTCTTCTAAACATATTTAATTTTCAAATAAAAACAAGAACAAAAACATGCTTCTACTTAACATGATGCAACTATTTCTCAAGCAGCAAATAATGTAAAATTCCACTTTATCAATATGAGAGTTATTTATATACATTATTTTTGTGCTTGAGTTAAGCCCCTCTTTGATATTCTGTAACATAAATCCTAAAATTTAAGGTTGACTGCTATTAATTATATTAGATAGTAGGAAAATGGGACAGAGAAAAAGAAAATATATACACAAACATATTCCTAACAAGTAAGAAAGAAATATTCATAATTAGTATAGTCTTTGTTTCTGCAACTGATTATTTGATCATCATTCATATTTATGACTTCCTTCTTCTATTCCCATAGGCTGTTAGCATGGATTGAGAAAGACAGTATGGCAAGAATAGAAGCCACAAAGTTCTGACTCACTTGCTCACATGACTTATTTATGCCTTAGGGATCTGCTAGAGGCCAGCCTTGATATACATTCCCATTTAAAGATAGAGTGCTGCTGTGCACATTCAGCTCTATGGCTGGACGGGTCAGCCAAAACCCAGAGCATTATGGGCGCTTTAGTTGATATAGTTTAGTCTTTGCTAAGGCCCAGCAGCAAGCTGCAAGCTGTTTCTCAAAAAGGAGGATAGCTATATTCAGAGGGTGTCATAGCTTTGCTCAAAATCCTGATAGTCTGAACTGAGGAGCCAGCCAAAGGCTCTACACAGCATCCCTATCAGTTACAGACACCTTGATCACCTTGGGATTTGCGGGCCAGACAGCCCAGATGGCCATGCAGCTTTCATGGCAGCCTGGACCTATTGGAGAGTCATCTCTTTCTCTATACTCCAATCAAAATGGGTTGTTGGATAAATGGGTCAAAGCAGCAGTCCTAATTATGTATATTGCCTCCCAAACACCCTAACAATACAAGATGTGCTACTTTTTCTTATTGACAAGGGGACCATCTGTAGCAATCCCTTGGAAGGGATTTCTTGATGTGACCCATGCCTCTGGACTCCTAGAAATTTTGTTGAGGTGGAAGGTTCCCAAATTTTTGTGTTTCATATCTCACCAACTGGCCCCATGTGTCTATCCAAGGTGTCTAGGGTGGTTATGATTTCTCTCCTTGCCCACAGGTTCAATCCATGTGGATTCACACTCATACCCTTTCAGTGCAGATTCGTAAAATCCAAACCTCACTCACTTTCTGCACCCTCCCCCTCCAAACTCTAAGTTCCAGGAACACTGAACTTTTTATCATTCTCTAAAGATGCAATGCTCTTGCGGGTCTCTAGATATTGATTGTACTCTCAATACTGGATGGCTATTTCCTGTCTCCTCTTAGTAAATTTCTGCTCTTCCTTTAAGATAGAAATAAAATATCTCCTCTGTGAAGACTATCCCTTATTCCTCTCCACTGTGCTCCTATAATCCTCTTTTATTGCTTGATTATGCCTCTATCACGTCGTATGAGAATTACCTGCTTCCAGGTGAAGTCTCCATAGCAGAGCCTGCCCTGCTTCTCTTCCTATCCTCTGATCTTGGCATGCTTCACTGCACTAGTTGGAGCCCAGTAAATGTGCACTGAATTAATTAAGCTTCCTTTCTAGTCGACCGTCTTCAAAGTGGCTATGATCAGTACAGTGCTGAGCTATCTTTACTAGTCGTTATTTTGAATAATTAATATGCTAAATTTTCTTCTGCTCATATGCTAATTTTATAATTGCAATTATTACATGTTTTATAGATTATACGTGGGAATGAGACCCCCACATTCCTATTCCCATAAAAATTTGGAAATAAAAATTTACCTGAGAGTGAAACAAGAAAAAAAATCCACATGTAATATGGGTGTAATTCATCTTATGCTGGAAGAAGGCCAAGATATTGTCTGTAAATGTGTGACTGAGGAATGGGTTTGTCCAAAACTTCAGTTTAGGCCACCAGCAGGTCACATGAAGCAGACAGGATTGGAATTTGATTATGATCAATATGGTCCTAGTATCCTAAATAATGGATCTGAGAAACCACTGTCTAGCATTGACAAGGAAACCCCAGGAGCCAGCGGCTGGCAGGATCCTTTCCAGCCCCACCCAGGAGTACAGCCTGACCCCTAAATGGGAGTCCTCCAGGGCACGTGGTAGGGGTCCCCTTGCCACCATAATATGGTGCAGCAGACTGTCAGAACCTCAGATCATTCTGCCTTTGGTGTCACACCATTCTCATCCTTATTTTGATTCCACTGGATCCACCAAATGACCTTCTGGTTGCAATTTGGCTTCTATCACATCATACAGGATGTGATAGTTGTAGTTCTTACTATAAATTTTAAGTTGAGTGTGGTGAATACGAAGTATTCTGACCAATCAAATCTCTGGGACTAGAATCTGAGACTCTGACCCAGTTTTGGCAGCCAGCCTGCCCTTATCCCAGTACCTTGCCTCCTTCTATACTTTCTTTCAAACCATCACAGGTATGACCACCTACTAAGCATTGGTATCTGCTTCTTAACGGGCTCCCTTAGGACTCCTATAGTACCCTATTATGTTACTTTCTTTTAAAAATATCCATCTTGGGGGCGCCTGGGTGGCTCAGTTTGTTAAGCATCTGACTTCTGATTTCGGCTCAGGTCATGATCTCTGGGTCATGAGATTGAGCCCTGTGTGTCAGGCTCTGTGCTCAATTGGAGACTGCTGGAGATTCTCTTCCTCTACTCTTCTTCTGACCCTCCCCTTGCCCATGCACACATGTGTACTCTCTCTCTCTCTCTCAAATAAATAAATAAATCTTAAAAAAATAAAAATATCCATCTTGTCTCTCCTTTAGATCAGTGTTCTTCAAACATTTTTTGGCTAGCATGGACCGTAAACAATGTACCCCCCTCATACATTTTTAATTGACATATGAAATGTTTTATCACAACCTTAAAGCTGTGCAAAGAATATAATTTCTGGTGCATTAGAGGTATTGATAAAGTTTTACTTTTAAATGTATCCAATGGAAATAAATACAATGGTTTGATACTATCATGTATTTTTAAGATACTTAAGCTAGCTGTTCATTAACATTTTGCATTGTTCCTTTTTGCTCTTTATCTCATATTTCAATTCCATTTCTCCCAGAAAATTTCATCCTAATGTATTTTAATGCCTAAAAGTCTTTTATTTATCATTCTAGCAAAACTCTCTACAGCATAGAAATTCTGTTTTACCCTTATCTCTTGTGACTGTAGTCTTTAAATATTTAAAAGTACCTTCTAGTTTGAGTTACTATTATTATCAGCATATTACTAATCAAAATATCAAAGATGTTACAAATTTCATGGATAATTATTAAACATAAAAAGCAAAATTTTCTGGAAGTGCATATCTTAAGATGAGTAAGGCTGCATTTAAAAAATGAGTTTATGTATTTGTGGATGAATAAAGGCACTACTACTGCTAGAAGGTTTATAATGGTAATAGTAATAACAGTAAACTTTCTTCTCCTACTGTTGAGACAGGGCTTACCATCACTTCCATTTTTATTTTTCAGTGTTCCACATTTAGCTCTGAGAAAACTTGTTCACATTTAAAAAAAAGATGGGAATGGGAAGAATTTCATTTTTTTGCCCTCCTTCTAAGTTATATGCCAAAATCATACAAAAATTAGGTTCCGTCAACTATTAGCTGACAACTTCATTCCTTCCACCTCCAATTTTCAATTGCAAAGAATTGGAATGGATGGACTTGTAAGACAATTGAGTCTCCATAGCCTTTTTTTTTGTATTTTTTTTATTGGAGTTCGATTTGCCAACATACAGCATAACACCCAGTGCTCATCCCATCAAGTGCCCCTCTCAGTGCCCGTCACCCAGTCACCCCATAGTCTTTAGCCACCTCAACGCCACGGGCAGTATGCTGAATTGTCCTTTTGCTTAGTTTTACACCCGAGGCAATGCACCAGTTAGCATCCATTTGCTGAGATGTGCCTTCCTTCTGTAAAGAGATTGAAGAGCAAATGTGAAGAGGAGGATGCAGAAGATGGGAAGAGAAGACCAGCCTGATACACACATGCTTGGGGTGGTCTTTTAGGAGTTTTCCCTTACAGAAGTGGCTGTGAGGTCTCGGAGTGGAAGTGTCTGTGCTCATCATAGAGTTCCTGCTTTGATGTCTGGAGCCTGGTTAAAAAGATTCTACCCACTTGAGGTCTTTTCTTTCTTTTTTCTTTTTGAATTGATTTCCTCTAATTTCTGTCCGTGTTTTCTCCAGTCTGAGAGAATTGGACAGATCTGTAGGTTAACTGTCACCAAATATTGAGACGTTTAGTAGCTTGAGGGTATAGGGGCTGTTTTCTCCATGTTTAGCAAATGCAATAGTTTCATATTTCCTTTTAGAGGACATTTGATTGGTTCACATAATGGACATTGGCTTACTCAGCATTCATTCCCCTTTTATTAACAACACATCTTTTTTTTTTTTTTTTTTACTGAAATGAAATGGGGGTAAATTAACTCGGAATCTAGGGAGGATTTTTTTAATGTGTCGTCAGCGTGTCACCATAGAAAAGGACAATCACGTTTTGCAAGGGCTTTTCAGACTCTGACACTTTTGACAATTTCTAAAGTTTTGAAATACTAGTTTATGGTAATAAAATTTTTCCTGGACGATGTGTATCTCTATATGAAGGTGTTTATTTAGAGTGGATGGGTGTGGTGGTTTTTTATGGCTGAGGTAATAAAATACTAGCAACTGGTAAAAACAACAGAAATTTATTCCCTCAAAGTCCTGGGGAACAAAAATCCAAATTCAGCAGAGTTGATTCATCCTGAGGGCTCTGTGGGAGAATCTGTTCTATGTCTTTTTCCTAGCTTCAGCTGACAAACAGCAAATCTTGGAGTTTTTGGCTTGGAGGTGCATCTGTCCCATCTTTGTCTCCATCTGCATGTGGCATTCTCCCTATGTCTCTGTGTTTTTACATGACTGTCTTACAAGGACGTCAACCATACTGGTTCAGGGGCCTTCCTACACCAATCTGACCTCATCTTAACTAATTATATCTATAATGACTATTTCCAAATAAGGTCACATTCTGAGGTACTGGTAAGATAAGTTAGGATTTCAACTTATCTTTTTGGGGGAGAGGACACAACCCATAACAGTGGGTCAGAGATGAGCCTGATAATGGCTTGTGTCTTTTATAATGCTCTGATAGTTTAGCTGTGGTGGAATGGCAAGTCAAATAGCACAATCACCAAATCATTGCCTAGGACATAGTGGGTACTCAAATGTATTTGTTAAAGGAATGTTGCCACTGAAGAGATCAGGACCAAAAAAAAAAAACAGGACCTCAATCACTGGCCTGGTAAATGAGTAAGATGATGGACCTCTTGTAAAATAGGAATTGGGCTTTAGGCATTTCTGAGGATGAGAGAAACCTCTCCTGCTCCCCAGTTATTGAGATGCATAGGCCAGTTAGGAGAATGAGGCTATATTGGGAAAAATTATTTCCATTCTACCAAAAAGTCTCAAAAAGAAAATGTTCATCCTTAAGTTTTAATTTTAGGTGAAATTATGTTTTATGCTTTTGAATAGCTTTTAGGCCAAGGAAATTGAGAGGAAAACAATATATATTCCAAAATGATAAAGATACACATTATCAGGTTTAGTGTGTTCCAAAATTAACAAATTCCCCATAATTAATTGATATTTGTTTTTTTAAAATTGATATTTGCATTGCATTTACTTCATATGTGTTTGCCTTTTTTTAAAAAGATTTTATTTATTTACTCCTAGAGACAGAGAGGCAGAGACACAGGCAGAGGGAGAAGCAGGCTCCATGCAGGAGAGCCTGAAGTGGGACTTGATCCAGGATCTCCAGGATCACACCCTGGGCTGCAGGCGGCGCTAAACCGCCAAGCCACGGGGGCTGCCTTATGTGTTTGCTTTTGAAAGAATATCCTCTGGCTCTCCTTCTGTTTAAGCCTGACTTTTCTTTCTTTATTGTATATATTTCTTACTTTCCTGTTTCTTTATTGCCTGCCTCCTAGGCCACCTCTTTCACTTATATGTTTATTATGCCGCAAACAGGTGTAAAATGCGTGGTATTCCTACACATTCTGCTTTAAATTTCTGTAATGAGAAACCCATATAACACTGCATGTTAAGTAACTGGGATTAAAATAAAAACTCAAAAAAATAAATAAATGTCTGTAATGAACACCAAAGAAGCCACAGACATGACTGTTGCTTAGAAATGACATGGTTCATATTAAAGGTGATCTTTGTGAACTTCTCAGCTTTTTATCTTATTGCATGTGCCTATGATATCCATTCATTTTTGTGTGTGTATTTGTTTTCTATGTTGTTGTTTTTTTAATGGTGAAAACAGGACCCAACACATTTGTTTTCTGATGATCATAATCCAACAGGAACTTTACCATTCTAACATTTGTAATGTTTAGTGTTTTTTTTTTTTTTCTTTTTCTGCAACCTCTGCCAAATTTTAGTGGTTTATATTTCGGGTCAACTGACACATTAGCATCAGTTGGTAATAATCTCTCCTTTATGAATTAAGATGGCTTCAGTTCTGGGGAATGCTAGAGCCAGTTTATAAACTGCTAAATTCTAACTGTAGTTAGCTTTGGAAAATACCTTACGAATTAGTAATAGGATTCAACAAAATATCTTCTGACCTAAGATGTCTTAGAGGTCACAATTCTTCTTAAAAATAGAAGGTTTTATTTATTTATTTAAAAGATTTGATTTATTTATTTGAGGGAGAGAGAGCATGAGCAGGGGGAAAGGCCAACTCCCCACTGAGCAGGGAGCTTGACTGAAGGCTCAATCCCAGGACCCTGGGATCATGACCTGAGCCAAAGACAGACGCTTAACTGACTGAGCCACCCAGGTGCCCAGAAAGAAAATATTTTAAAACTGTGCATAATCATTCCAGAATAGATCAATTATCATACAGTTGCAAACAATCCCCCAATCTCAGTGGCTTAAAAAGCAATGGTTTGCTAGCTACATGTCCAGAGAAGGTCAAGGGTGGAGGGAGTCTCTGCCTGTCGTAGTCCCCAAGGGATCCAGGCTGATATCACCTGGACATGAGCAAGGCATACTCTTAAAGTTCCCACTTGGCAATGACACGCATTATTTCCATTCATAATTCAATGGGCAAAGCAAGCCATATAGTTGGGCTTGAATTAAAAGGGAGTGGGAAATGCAATTATACATTTCCAGGAAGAGAAGAACTGGGATATTTGTAGGCAGGCCTAATGTCTACCATGCCCTGAATGACAGACAGGTATATAAAAGCAAAAGTGATTCCGCTTATTGGAAATATTCCAACAGCACCACAGAAAAGGGACCCCAATGTTTGGTCAGACTTTGGAGATGTATGGTAGTTTCTCAAACGTCTTTCTTCTGCTTCACTATATTCTCACCAGATTTTCTGTTGTCTGATATTTTATACTCACTTTTCCTGTAAGAACTACATAATGATTTGTATAGCCAGGCTCTCTAAAATTTCTTCTATTTCAATATTCTTTTAACATTGTTTCTGAAAAATTACAGTAGCTAATGAGTCCTCTAATCTAGTTTCTAACCTTCATTTTTGATCACTCTCCAATCACAGCTACAACTTACTAAAAAAAATTTTTTTTTAAAGTAGCTTCTGGCCAGAGAACTGCATAAAACTCAGTTTGGCCACTCTCCAGTTGTGTACCTTTAGGCAAATTACTTAACCTGCATCTCCAAGGTTCAACTGCTTTGCCTCGGAAGTAAAACATAATCGCTCTTACCTCTTAGCTTATTTTGAGTATTAAATGAATGATGTTTACAAACATTACCTAATACCTAATAGGGATACTAGCTAAGTCTTACACAGTGCTTGTTAGATGCCAGCCCGTTCTAAGTGATCCATATAATATGACCCATTTAATCCTCACAACAGCTCTATGTGGTAACTATTATCATTATCCTCATGTTATAGATAAGGACACTGAAGCATAGAGAAGTTAAATAACTTGCCCAGAGGCACATAACCAGTAAATGGTGGAACAGAAAGGCAACAACAGGCAGTCTGAGCCAAAGACCATGCTCTTAATTTCTGTGTTCAATGGAGTGTGTGGAACATAATAAATGCTCAAATTATTTCACTCATTTTTGTTTTATGAATATTATTATTATCACTTGTTTAAATGAGGCTCTGTAGTTTTCTCTTGAAAAAGCTAAAACCGGGATCCCTGGGTGGCGCAGTGGTTTAGCGCCTGCCTTTGGCCCAGGGCGCGATCCTGGAGGACCCGGGATCGAATCCCACGTCAGGCTCCCTACATGGAGCCTGCTTCTCCCTCTCCCTCTGCCTATGTCTCTGCCTCTCCCTCTATCATGAATAAATAAATAAAATCTTTAAAAAAAAATTAAAAAAATAAAAAAAAAGAAAAAGCTAAAACCTCTTCTTTGATAACAAATGTAATATTTGATAAGAATGCATGAATTCTGGGGTGCCTGGATGGCTCAGTCAGTTAAGCATGCAACTCTTGATTTCAGCTCAGGTCGTGATCTCAGGGTTGTGAGATTGAGCCCTGCATTGGGCTCCATGCTCAGCATGGGGTCTGGTTGAGATTCTCTCTCTCCCTCTGCCTCTACTCATGCTTGTTCTCTCTCTCTTAAAATAAATAAACACAATATTTTTAAAAATTTAAAAATGCATGAATTCTTCTAATATTATTTACACAGAAATGAAAAATAAACCCTAAGAGACACAGTGGTTTTTGTCTTGGTCTGTTCTGGTCTGTCTTGTTCCCTTTCTCTTTCTTTCCTTTCTTTCTCTCAGATCACTTGGGAATCCAGCTGCCATATGGTGAAGATAGTTGGGCTGCTCACTTGGGGGAGAAACTGAAGTCTCTGGTCAACAGTCAGAAACTGACGACCACCAAAAATCACGTGAGTGAATATGGAAGCAGATCCTCCCCCAGTCCAGCCCTCAGGGGACTGTGGTCCCAACTAACAACTTGACAGCAGTTTCATGGGAGACCCTGGGAGACCCAGTTAAGATGTTCCCAGATACCTGCCTCCCCAGAAAAAGTGAGATAATAGATGTGGTTTTCAGTTGCAAAGGGTAATTTGTTATATAACAATACATAGCTAAAACAGATATCAGTACCTGAAAGTGGGATGCTATTATAACAAAGAACTAAAATTGAAAGTGGCTTCTTCTTGTTCTTCTTCTTCTTTTCTTTTTTTTTTTAAGAAATCAAGTCCTTTGACTTTCTATGTAAATTTTAAAATAAACCTGCCAATTTATTTACACAGGTATGCCAGGATTTTTGTAGAGATGGCACTGAACAGCATGGGGACTGTTGCCACCTTACCAGTACTGATTCTTCCAATCCACAAAAGTGGCATATCTCTTCATTTAATTTGGTTTTCCTTAATTTTTCTATTCTTTTTTTTTTTTTAGATTTTATTTATTTATTCATGAGAGAGACACACACACACACACACACACAGAGAGAGAGAGAGAGAGAGAGGCAGAGAAACAGGCGTAGGGAGAAGCAGGCTCCATACAGGAGCCTGATGTGGGACTCGATCCTGGGAGTCCAGGATCACGCCCTGGGCCAAAGGCAGGCGCTAAACTGCTGAGCTACCCGGGCTTCCCTCCTTAACTTTTCTTTGCAATATTTTGTAGTTTTAGATATATAGGTCTTACATGTCTTTCATTATTTTTATTCCTGATATTTTGATGCTATCATAGTGTTTTAAAAGTTTTCTAGTAACTCGGGCAGCCGTGGTGGCTCAGCAGTTTAGCGTTGCCTTCAGCCCAGGGCGTGATCCTGGAGACCCGGGATCGAGTCCCACGTTGGGTGCCCTGCATGGAGCCTGCTTCTCCCTCTGCCTGTGTCTCTTCCTCTATTTCTCTCTGTGTCTCTCGGTAGTGAATAAATAAATAAATATTTTTTAAAAAAGAAAAAAAATAAAAGTTTTCTAGTAACTAGAAATACAATTTCTTTGATACTATCATAATCTTAAAATTTTTTTCAATCGTTCGTTCCTTGTAAATAAAAATTCAGTGAGGGATCCCTGGGTGGCGCAGCGGTTTAGCGCCTGCCTTTGGCCCAGGGCGCGATCCTGGAGACCCGGGATCGAATCCCACGTCAGACTCCCGGTGCATGGAGCCTGCTTCTCCCTCTGTCTATGTCTCTGCCTCTCTCTTTCTCTGTGTGTGACTATCATAGAATAAAAATTCAATGAGTTTTGGGGTTTGTTTAGGTTTAGTCTTTTAGCGTTAGCCTTATATCTTGCAATTTTTTAGTTTCCTTTTCCGTTCAGGCAGTCTTATTTTAGATTGCGTTGGATTGTCCATATATACCATCATATTTGTCATTTACAAATAAAGACAGTTTTACATCTTCTTTTCCAACCTGATTTCCAGGCAGACCCGGTGGCTCAGCACTTTATCCCCACCCTCAGCCCAGGACCTGATCCTGGAGACCCAGGATTGTGCCCCACATCCGGCTCCCTGCATGGAGCCTGCTTCTCCCTCTGCATCTCTCTTCTAGTCTTTAGAACTGGGAAAAAATAAATCTCTGTTGTTCAAGCTGAGCAGTCTGTGGTATCTTACGGCAGCCCTAGTAAAATAATTTTTGATTAGTGTTTTCATTATACATCTTTTTTCACCCTTTCATTTTATCTATGTAATCATATTTAAATTAGCTTTCTTATAGATTGCATATAATTGGGTTTTCTATTTTTATAGTCAATCCAAGAATCTGTTTTTTAATTAGAATGTTTTTTTTAAAGACTCCGTGAGAGTCTATTTTTTTAAGGATTTATATATTTGTTTGTTTGTTTGTTTATTTATTTATGATAGAGAGAGGCAGACACACAGGAGGAGGGAGAAGCAGGCTTCATGCCGGGAGCCCGACGCGGGACCCGATCCCGGGACTCCAGGATCGCGCCCTTGGCCAAAGGCAGGCGCCAAACCGCCGAGCCACCCAGGGATCCCCCGTAATTAGGATGTTTTGATCACTTACATTTAATGTAATTATCAATATGATTGCATTTAGGTCGACAATTCTATTATTTTAGATTGTTTTCCATGTTTTGTTAGCCTCTTCTCTCTTTCCTATATTCATTTTGACTATTTAAATACTTTCAGTATTCTACTTAACTTTATGTATTATATTTTTAGCTATTTTTCTCTTTAATTGGTTACTCTAGGGATTATTAAATGCCAACGGCCTGCATACCAGTTAAAAGAAGGAAATCTGTGAATTTTTCCTTTGTGATTTTTCTTGCAAACCTGAGGAGATTAATTTAAATGAGGCACTGTTATCATAACCTCATTAAAATTGAGGCCGACACTCCAAACCACACTGGATTTACATAAACTGCAGTCATGTGGACAAAGGCAATGTGCTTGATTGACTTCCATCATCTCACTGATTTTTTCCAAGATCAAATCCAGTAAAAATAAAATGAGAACAATAGACTTATGTCCAAGAGATTTGTCTCAGCTAATGTAACAGCAGATTTAGGATAATATAAAAACTCAAATCTTCTTACTAATATCACTCTCAAACTTGAAAAGTTATATGAGCTTCTGTGGGCTTAGAATTTAGTAGATGTAGAGACTATTTGTTAAATAAAGTCTTAAATAAATGAAAAAATATAATGCATTTATGTATGAGATTATTCAGTAGAATAAGAATACCAGTTCTCCTAAAATTAATTTACATTAAATGTAATATCAACCAAAATTCTAAACATCTTTCATAAAAATTTATGAAAAAATTTATAAATAAATTTATATTTATTATAAATTTTATAAGGAAAAGTATTGTGAAAGAAGGGCCATGGTAGTCTTGATAAAGCAGGAGAGAGAAGACTATATATATCAATATATCACAAAGGAATAGAAATTAAAGTAGTGCAGTATTAGCACAACAATAGAAATATTAATCAGTGAAAGGAAATAGCCTAGGAACAGATCAATGAGAACTTGGTATGTGACAAAAGTGGCATTATAGTTGAGAAGGATTTTTGATACATTACATTAGAATAGCTGGCTTTCTTTCTACTTGTAAAATTACATCTGTATCTCACAACATATTAGAAAATGAATTAAAGATTCAAATGCAAAAAACAAAATTAAGAGGGTGCCTGGGTAGCCCAGTGGGTTAAGCAGTGGACTCTTGGTTCTCAGCTCAGGGCATTATCTTAGGGTCTTTAGATCAAGCCCAGTGTTTGGCTCTGTGCTCAGCAGGGAGTCTGCCTCTCTAACTCTCTATCCTCCCTCCCTGTGCCCCTCCCCCTGCTCTTGGGTGCTTTCTCTCAAAAAATAAAATATATAAATAAAATCTTTTAAAAAAATTAAGGACACAAAAGTTAAAACTTCCCAGCATATAATAGGGAAGAATATATTTATGGTCTAGGGATAAAAAAAAGTCTTAATCAAGAATATTTTTTTCAAGAGCATCTGTGTGGTTTAGTTGGTTAAGTGTCAGCCTTCTGCTCAGGTCACGATTCTGAGGTCCTGGGTTCAAGCCCTGTGTCTGTCAGGTTCCCTGCTCAGTGGGAAGTCTGCTTCTCCCATTCTCTCTGCCCCTCCCTCCCACTCATGCTCACTCTCTCTCAAATAAATAAATAAATAAATAAATAAATAAATATCTTTTTAAAAAAGAATATTTTTACAATCATATTGCCATTCATTCACATTTTATCAAAGAATGTAGAACTGCTTTGAAAATCCATATATGTAAGGAGAAACAGATATACTTCCTGTTTGATTTAGTGTTTCCTCTTCTTTTCCTAAGCAAAATGTGATCTAAAAAAATTCAAAGACATCAGGCAAAGTTTTCTTTTTTTTAAAAAAGATTTTATTTGTTCATGACACACACACACACACACACACACACACACAGAGAGAGAGAGAGAGAGAGAGAGAGAGAGAGAGAGAGAGAGAGGCAGAGGGAGAAGCAGGATCCCGGTCCCCAGGATCAGGCCCTGGGCTGAAGGTGGCGCTAAACCGCTGAGCCACCTGGGCTTCTAGTACATTTCTAATTTAGTTCTTTTCTTACAATAAATAAATGTATATGATATTGTCCCTTATTTCCTCAAAACTGTTATCTGATGCAATAATACAAAATTTAACGTAATTTCAATGAGCCTTTTTTTAAGTGATAACTTTTTTTTTAAACTTTTTATTTTTATTTATTTATGATAGTCACAGAGAGAGAGAGAGAGAGAGAGGCAGAGACACAGGCAGAGGGAGAAGCAGGCTCCATGCACCGGGAGCCCGACGTGGGATTCGATCCTGGGTCCCCAGGATCACGCCCTGGGCCAAAGGCAGGTGCTAAACCGCTGGGCCACCCAGGGATCCCAAGTGATAACTTTCTAGACAGGATATGAAGCTATAATGGGAAGGTAAAAACTGTTAGAATACTTGCCTGCTTCATTTTTTGTTCTTGAATTGCATTGTATTCCTTCATTTTTTGGGAATTTTATTCCAAGACAATTGGTGGTGCACAATGAAAGAAACTATATAGTAATTTACCGTGTTTACTAATGATGTACTTTATTAACTTTTATAGTCTAAATAATAGAATTATTACTTGCAGAGTCATTGGCTTTGAAACTATTTTCATAAGAAATCATATCTCATTTCATTAAAATAAAGACACGAAAATTCATTCTCAAAGAAAACTCATTTGTCTTCTATGAACAGCATTTCAAAGATTTAAAGAAATTAGAGGTGGAAAAATCAATTAGAACTAATCTACCAGCTTGTCAGAAAGGATTTCTTTCTACAAAATATATTCTAGTTCTTTGTCCAGGGTAATTTTAAATATTTCAAGGGATGGAGCACTTACTATATTCCTTTGAAGTCTTTCCTTTATTTAATTGACCTTACCAATAATTTTTTTCCCCCTAATATCTAACCTTCATGTTAGGTATTAATTTGGTGCTATTACTTTTAATTACATTTCTTTTTCTATACTAATGCCCCTTCACTCCCCAAATCACTTTTTATATTCTCAGATATCTAGAAGGAGCTAGGCTTCATTTAACTTAATGACAGATGTATGTTTACTTTGCTTGATCAAGGAGAATATCAATCCTTTGCAAATTAGCAATGTATTTCCTTCTACCTCTAGGTATGAATGAAGCATTTTTCTCTTGTAAATGATTTCTGGTTCTTTTATAACCTCTTCTTTCTTTCAGTATTCTTAATCTTAGTTTTCTTCCTTTCTATTTAATTATGTGTATATGAATTTAAAATTGAATATTTTTCTAGGTTGGATGGTATTATTGATGTTTTACTTTTTGAACATGGAGGTGATGGTTTTCCTCCATTTACAAGATTTAAATTCTTGCCCTTATCTGTGCAGACAATTAATTGTGAGACACCATGCACATTGGTACTCTGGACTCAAATTTCTACTGTCTGAAGATAACCCAGACAAGGATTTTCTGGAGGGATGAGAGGATATCGTATAGCCAGGGAAGGAGATTGCTCTGAGCATAAGAACATAAATTCTTTGTAGGCAGAACCAGTTCAATAAAATGCCAGTGTCTGCAATAACAATTCTTGGTCATCTGGGGAAAGAGCAAAGACAAAGAGTGTGATGAATTTTATTGTGTGCTTTTGTGCTCATAAATTAAATTTCTGTGGATTCCTGTATAGAGCCTATCTATTATCATTGTTCAAGAACAGTGGAATAAGTGCTTATAAAATTTACTAAATATATTTTCAATACTTATGAAAAATTTACAGATACATTTAATTAGCTTTCTCCTCTGTGCTCAAATTCTGCCTCTGTGTTTTATTGGCTGTGTGACCTTGGGAAAATAACTTAACTCCTCCATGTCTCAGTTTTCTGTGTTATAAAATCCTGATACAGCCTATTGGAGAAAATGAATTATAATTGAGAATAAATTGAGTTAATATTGTAAAGTGCTCGGCACAGTACCTTCATAAAAGGTAATTTTCCCTTCTTTCCCTTCCCTTCTCAAAAACATATGATGTGCTCTGGAACCAAGAAGTGAGCATTAACCTGTGTAGTAAAGGAAGAATCTTGGCTTTGTAGAATGAGTACAATTTTGAAAAGTGGACAAGATGAAAGAAATAGTAGTGAATGGATCATTGTGCGAAGTAGAATATATTCCAGCAAAGGGAATAGATTAAGCAAAGTCTTGAAAGTGCAGAAGTACATGATGCTTGCAAATGAGTGATAAAGTATGGGGAAAACACTGTGCGGTGGGGGAGTGAGGGTGGGGAGACCCTTTTTATATTTTTGGTGAATCCTCTATTACATGAGTTTGGTTGTGGGAGGGCCCTACCTCCCAACAGAGAATCTGAGGGGAGGCAAACATTTCCTCTCTCTGCTTTCTGGCTGCTAAGGTATGGGCTATCTGAGTAGGGAGAAAGTGTTGCTAAGTTGTAAAAGCTCAGAAACAGTGGCCATAGGAAGTGGCCAGTGGGATGGTGCTATTGGTGACATACTGTGCCATAGTCTGGTCTGTATTATTTGCTTCCTGTCTTCCAGAGATCCTGACCCTTTGCTGAAACAGTTCTCCATCTTTGTGTTGATGCCATGGGCAACGTGACTATGCCTTCTCTAATTTTTTTCTGGAGAAGTTAACTAGAGTTCCTTTTGTCTGCAACCAAGATGTATCTCAAACAATAGAAAAAATATATAGTCTTTTTGCTTTGTTATTAGTGTTTCCTACATTTGTTCAATGAATACCAAGTACTTCTGTAATAAAAATGCTTTTTATATAATGTAAAATCAACATAAATGTGAAATAAAAAAATTTTGAAAGTAAAACATGTATTTAATGTAAAAGACCCACATAGAGACAAAAGGATAAGATAGATAGTAATAATAGTAATGATTTTAAGGTAATGTATATTGAGCACTTACCTATGAGCCAGGCCATTGTTATGAGCTTTATGTGCATTATCATATCATATACTTTCAACAATGCTAAATTGTACATAATATGATAATCAACATTTTCAGACAAGGAAACTGAGGTTAAGGAGAGGGTAAGTCACTTTCCCCAAACTACCAGTGAGATTGTGGTATAGGGAGGATTTAAACCTGGGTAATCTGAATATATAGCATCTACACTCTTAAACCTATGACATCACAGATGAGCTGGTCACCACCTTTCCCTGGGAAAGTTGACTAAGCTTTTTATAGAATAGGTAATAGCTGCACTGGACCTTGAAGAGTAAGTAGAGTTTGCCTGGTAAAGAAGATGTAAAAAGGTCAGTTCAGATTGAGAAGGGTGTGTGCAGGGGCAGAGACAGGCAAGGCCATTATGTGTTGTAGAAATGCCTCATGGGGTACTGGTTGATGGCGCAGAGGGTGAGTGTGTTGGGAAGGGGAGATGTAGGGGGAGTTAAGAGCTGAGGGAGGGATGGTTAAAAGGGATATTGGTAGTAGAGGTGTCCAAATGTGGGTTTTAAATGGAATGGGGGGTTGGTCCCATGAGTCCTTGGATTTAATAGTTACATTTTTATCCTTAAGCAACCGGAAGTCATCAATGGCTTTTTTGTAGGGGAGTGACATCACCAGCATCTCTTTTTTAGAAGGATCACTCTGGCAGCAGCTTGGAGGAAGGGCTTGGATTGGGAGTGATGGGTATCAACAAGGTCAGTTGACAGGATACTGAAACAGCACATGAAAAGTCAATGAGAACAGTGGGAATGGAGGCAGAGAGGAGGGCCCAGATTTGAGAGGCATCCCTGGGAGGGGAGCAACAGGCCTTGATGACTAATTTAATGCGGGCTGTTGAAGAGGAAAGAAGAAATGAAGATGACTGAGATTTCTAGTTAGAAAATCTGAGTAATTGGTGATGTCATTTACTGAAATAAGAGTGGAAGGAAGGAACCTATGTGAGGCCCACCAGAAGCTTTATGTGTGTTATTTTTATTCTATTAAATAAACCCATGATGAAAAGATTAAAATGCCCATTTTACAGAGAAGATTGAGGTTCACTGAGGTTAAGTAATTTGTCCATGGTTACACAGATGATAAATAAAAGAGCTGGGATGGGAAATAAAGTCTTGCTCCAAAGCCTATGTCTTTCCATGGTAGTATTTTACACTCTGACAGTAATTTTAATTTGGAAAAGTAGGACTGAAACTCATGGGAAAGGTAGAGCTAGAAACACGGTTCTCTCAGAGGAGGGCTGGCGCAGAGTGAAGAAAGATGAAAGCCTCACACTATTGGGATGAAGGACTAGAATAGAACTATCCAATAAAATTTTCTGCAGGGATGGAAACATTTTAGACTTGTGCCATTCAATACAGTAGCCATTAGCCCACATGGCTATAACATCCAAATGTGACTAATATGACCAAAGAATTAAGTTTAATTAATTAATTGAAAATTAAATGACCATATATGGCTAGTGACTACCATACTGGATAGTTTCAGGCTAGAGGAACCAGCTGGACATGGAGAGTCCATCAGAAGGCAGGCCTTGCTGGTACTCTCAAAAAGTCACTAGGTATTTGATCATCTGCCTCTTATCTGTGAGTAAGATTGGTCGTAAGTTTGGGGACTCTAAGTCATTAATTATGAATGTGTGGACAACACAGTGACTTTACCAAGGCTTATCTTTGGAAGGAGAATAAATATAGTACTCTACTTCCTTTCTTATATGAAACAATCACAATCATTTTCTCTATAGTCACATTTTTCCATGTGGAGTGTTATTTGAGAGCTTGAGCTACAGGCAAATGCCTGGGTTCAAATCCCACTTCAGTCACTGAATGTGTTGTGCCTTGAGTTAGTTACTTCACATTCTCAAACTTCTCTTTCACTACGTGCAATAGAAGGGTGACAATAGTACCTTACTCTTAGGGTAGTTGTGAAGATCAAATAATCTATGTCAGATGCTTAGCCAGTATCTGGCACATGCTAAGTACTCGGTGAAGTTTCATTATTCTGTAACTAGTATCTTGTGATGAGTTCGTACTTTGCTCCTCTGTATTCTGACATTTACTTGACTCTATGCATAAGTAAAGGCATTCTCTCAGATCTAAATGTCAGAACGTTCTAAAAAAGAAATGTACATTAATCAAGATAAGAAGGTAGATAGGGTTTTGAAAAGTTTTCTTGTAGGCATGAGTTTTGCAGTAATGCCTGTATTTTGCTTTGATTTCCATTTTGTTAGAAGTGTTTTAAAATCAGCACAGTGCCAAATCATAGCCCTGATATTTTATTGTGATCATTAAAATTCCCTTGGTTTAACCTCAGTTGATACACCACTACCAAGCAAAAATACTAGAAGCTCTACATTTTGATTCAAAGGATTTCTTGATGTCTTGAAGCTCTGAAGAATTTCATTCCACTTAAGTTGGAAATATTTAAAGCGTAGTCTCCGGTTATCTCAGAAATGTCTGGGTAGGTTGTATAGTGTTGGAGAGATCAGGCACTATTTCAAGACTAGTGACTTCAGAAGTATGAACAATTGGATCCCCTCTGTTGCTGATCTCATACTTTGTAATCTTTAGAAGGGAAAAACAGCATTGTGACATAGTCTTGCTGGAAAAACAGCATTGTGACATAGTCTTGCACTCTGTATAGCATTTGTGCAAAATACAAATATATTTTTTCATTACATTAGGGTGTTAGGAAATCTGTTCAAGTGCAGTTTTGCTGTTGTTTTGCTTAAGTAAGAAAAAGTCATGGACCTCTTTGGGCCACAGAGAGGTAAACGTCTGTAAAATCTCTGTTGACCTAGGTTTCATTCTAGAAGTCTCCTAAGTGTCCTTTCAACTAAAATTCCTTGAATCTGCCTTTTCCTTCTTTAGCCTTAAAGGACGTATGGAGGTAAGTTTTACTCCCATTCTTTCATAACCACCCTCTTGAAAATGTTCTTAGACTATCTCGTTTCCTTAGAAAACAATTCACGGGTGAGTCAGCATGAAGGACAAAAACCCACTCACAAAAGATATCAAAATTGCATGAGGCGGCGAAACCAGAAGTGATTTTTCTTTGTAAACTAAAATGATGAGGTACAGAGGAACCAATTACTTATTTATAAAGTCAGTGCGCGGTGGAAGGCTTTACGCGGCGGGGATAACGGGCGCTGCTACAGATTTAGCAGACGAAGGTTTCACCTTCCTGCCCGAAAACTGTCCCTCCTGCCCGAAAACTGTCCCTCCTGCGCGAAAACTGTCCCTCCTGCCCGAAAACTGTCCCTCCAGCCTGAAAACTGTCCCTCCTGCCCGAAAACTGTCCCTCCAGCCTGAAAACTGTCCCTCCTGCCCGAAAACTGTCCCTCCTGCCTGAAAACTGTTACTCCAAACGTTCCCTTCAGTGAGGGAGAAAGCTGTGTGACGAAGGGAAGGAGCCCCGCGGAGCAGGCTGGGGGCGTCCCCGCCTCCGCCGGTCTCCTCTGCAAACGCACAGGACGGGAAGCTCCCGCAGCAGCCCCGGAACGTCCGGGGCCGTTTCCACGGCACCGCTAGGGCGGCCGGAGAGTCGGCTTTCGCGGGCGGTGACCCGCCGACCCCCGCGGGCCCTCTGCGGGCCGCCGAAGGTCGCCCTCCGCTCCGGGCGAAGTCGGGCGGCGGGGAGGCTCGGCACCCGCGCAGGGGGCGCGGCGGCCAGGGTGGGGGGCGCCGAAGCGTTTCCTGGGTGAGCGCGGCGGCCGGGCCCGTTTCCGGAAGGCTGATTGCATCAGGTGTGGAGCCGGGCGCCTCCTCGGCCCAACCTGGCGGCCACTGCGCCTGCGCGCGCCGCCCCGCCCCGCCGCCGCCGACTCCACCGCGGGTTTTCCTCCCGGTCTGGAGGAGCCCGAGCCGGGAGGGGCCCGAGCCCCGGGCCCTGCGGGGTGGGACTCCTGGGGGGCCGCGGGGAGCCGTGGGGTCCCAGGGAGTGGCGTGCCGCGGCCGGAGGAGCTGCCTGGAAGGGTGGGGGCTGGTCCTGCAGCTGAAGGGCGGGGTGGTCTTGGGTTGGCCGGTTCCGTCGCCCCTCTGGACCTAAGGGTCGGAGACCAGCACTGGAAGCCTTTCCAGTTCGGGGTGTGCATTTTATTAAGTTGAGTTGAACCATGGCCTCTGGCTGTGCGTGGTCCGCAGACTCAGTAGGCCGATCCTGGGGGGGGGGGGGGCAGGGACTCAGCCCTAAGGGTGAGCACTTCGATGGATTTATAGGGATTACTCAGTGCCAATATCGGTTTTCTGTTGCAGTAAGGAGCAACGTGATTGTTGGCCTTCAGGTGGTTCTGAGAATTGTTCGTGGGAGAGGTTTTTAGGGGTGCAGACGCCGGAAACCATTAATCCGCAAGGCAGCTTCCCTCCCCGCTCCCCCAGGTACTTAACAACCCTATATGCGCCAGCATCAGGGACCCTTATATACTTTTATACACGTGCAGTAGAGCTCTCTCCTAGCATCCTCCGTGTTTTATACGACATTTTAAAAAAGATTTTTTAAAATTTATTTATTTATGAGAGAGAGAGAGAGACAGAGACAGAAGCAGGCTTCATGCCAGGAGCCCGAAGTGGGACTCGATCCCGGCACCCCAGGATCATGGCGGGGGCCAAAGGCAGGCGCTGAACCGCTGAGCCACCCAGGGATCCCAATACATGACATTTTTTGAGTGATTATTTGGTGGATGTCTGTCCACCTCGTTGGACTGGAAGCTTTACGAAGGCAGGGGGTCTGGGTTTTTTTTTTATTCAGTGGTATTCCCAGGCTTCCTTGAGACCTTGAGGATCCTCCATACATACATGGTATTGGAAGCAATAAAGCACTGCCCGTCACAACCACACAGAAACCTCACACGGAGAATAAGGAATTAGAGGAATTATTTGAGGAATTAGAGCATATTGGAAGTTTGCGGAAGAGGATGAGGAGAAGCCATAACCTCCTAGCCACTATTAATTCACTTTTAGGATAATCCTCCTGACACAGATCATAGATAAGGCTGTGCTGTATGTATAGTGATGGTTCTCAGAGTGTGGTCCTCGGGGCCGCGGCACCAGCGTTGCCTGGGAACTTGTTGGATGTGCAGATGCTTGGGCCCCACTGCACACCTACTCATTCAGAGACTCTGGGAGTGAGACCTGTCAGTTTACTGCCGTCGAGCCCTGGGATGATTCTGACGCAGCCTCCAGCTTGAGGACCTCCGCACTGGTGAAGAACAACCCCCTACGGATGCTTGGGGATGCTTGGGGGATGCTTGGGGATGCTTGGGGATGCTTGGGGGATGCCAGCCGCAGTGTCCAGAGCAGAGCGCTGATTCCTGCTTACTGAGTATCCCTTCTTCTCAGGCATCTGCTCGTCTGCTTACAAATCGAATTATAGGTAATATTCCTGGAGGTGAAAAGGAAATTATGCTTTTCTCCTCCTGCGGGTATGTTTCTCCCCTGAAGTGATCTTGCTGTGATTTTCACATCAAGGAGTGGGGTGTGTGTGTGTGTGTGTGTGTGTGTGTGTGTGTGTGTGTGGCATACGCCTGGGGTTCTGGATAAGGAGGCAGAAGTTCTCGCCTCCAAGTTGCAGCTGGGTGGGTGTGGGCAGCTTTCCTCGGGGTGCGTTTTCCCATTATAAAGGATTGCAGACGTGCGGGGGAAAGGACTAGCCAGGGATGAGGCTGCCCAGCTGCCTTTTGGTGCAGACAGACGCCAGGCCGCATGGAGGGGATGCTGGGCTGCATCGCGCCTCCCGGGGCCCCCGGCCTCCCTGCCGCCCTCCGCGGCGGGCGGGGCACCGAGGGTCCCGGAGGCCGCGAGCCTCTGCCTGCAGGGGTCGCCCTAGGAGCGCGGCCCGCCCCCTCCTCCTCGGCCCCCGCCCCCGGCCCCGCCTTTCCCGGTTCGGCCCCCGCGCGGCCGGGCCCCTCCAGCCTCTCGTCGCGCAGCCGCCGCCAAAGCCTGGAGAAGTGGAATCTGGCCGGCGCCGCTGCCTGCGCGGGACTCGCCGAGCGGCACTGGGCATGCTCAGTCGCCGGAGCCCGTCCTGGTCTCAAGTAGGAAGCTCGTGCGCCGCAGCCGCAGCTGATCCGGGCGCTCCGGGGAGAAGGCGAGACTGGAGCCGAGCCGCCGGGCGCCGGGGCCGGAGCCAGAGCCGGAGCCGGAGCCGGAGCCGGAGCCGGAGCCGGAGCGAGCGCGGCGCGCACCGCGGGTGAGCCTCGCCTGCTTCCTTGCTTGTGCCCTGGACGCCGGGGCGGCCCGGGAGTGCTGGCGGCAGAGCCGGGCAGCGGCAGCGACAGCGGCGTGCGACGAGCGGCTGCGTGCAGCCCCGGCGGCTGCCCCTCTCCTGCCGGCCCCCGGGGCTGCGCGGCCCCTGCCGCCCGCCCCGCCGCCGCCACAGCTGCAGCAGCTGCCGCCGCATCTGCAGCGGGCGCCCGTGGCGGAGTCCGGGGCGCCCCGCGCTCGCGCCGCAGGGCCGGCGGGGCGGCCCGGGGACCGCGGGCGCACTCCGGGACTTGCGTCCCTCTCGCTTGCCGGCGCCCTCCTTCCTTCCCGCGGCAGCCCGGGCTTGGCCGGGCCTGGGCGCGGGAGACGGGGTCGGAGGGGAGCGCCCGGGTGGGGGCTGCGGAGCGCACGGCGGAGGGCGGGCGCCGGCGGGCCGGGCAGGGCGCACACCCCCTTGCCCTGGCACCGGCCTCGGCTGCGCGCCGTGCGGCCGGGCTCCCCTCCCTCCCGGGGCGGGCGGCGCGCTCCTGCCGCGGGCTTGCAGGCGGCGCCGGCTCCTCGGGGGTTCCGACGCTGGCCGCCGGGAGACCAAGGGGAAAAGTTCATTTCCCCCTCGCAGGCACGGAGCGTCTGAGCTAGAAAATGGCTGTGCGGAGGGGACCGAGTCGGGGAGGCGGGCCCCGGGGTCCCGAGAGCCCCTCCGCCGCCCGCCCGCCGCGCCGCGTGGAGGGTCGGACGCTGGAAATGACATTGGTGCGACGGTAACAGCGTGGGCGGAGGGAGGGATGCGGAGTCCCGAGGAAACAATGCAAGGTGGTCGGGACCGCAGGTGAAGGTCCCTGGAGCTGAGGGGCAGGGGCGCGAGGGCCGAGGGGTCGTGGGACTCGGATTAAACAAAAACACGTTGGAGAAATCAGATTTCGGGCTGTGCCGTTTTGTAGTCAAGTTCTGCGCAGTTTAGAGCCACGACTGTCATCAAGCGTTTTTGGGTGGATTGAGTGGTTGGGGGGCGGGGGGGGGGACTGGAAATAAGGGTCAGTGTGGGAAGCCCGGGCAGGACTGGACTGTCGGAGGGCGTAGTGTTGAGAAGTCCCTCCATCACTGGTGTCACTTTGCACACGATCACTTAGGTGAAATCTCTCAAGGGTTGTCATAAAACGATGCCAGCAGTGCTGCTTTCAGTTCCAAGAAATGAGGAAACTTTGTGAGATTGGCAACTGTGTGTCATTTGTTCTGATATTTGACCGATTTAAACCACCCGATCTGATCTGTCTGTCGTTCTGGATTTAGGTCTCTTAAGCCTTTATTTATTTATTTATTTTTCCTTGTCATGGGCTTCCGTTTGTCCTCGAATGGCCATGATAATGAAGGATGCCTGACTTGGTGGAGCTGGCCTTTCAGGGACGTAATCTTTAAAGGGGGATTTCTTCTGGAACTTCGGTAGCCGCTCAGATGTGTTTTCCGTTTGTAGCTTGAGAACAGTAATTGCTCAACAATTGTTTGTCGTAACTTGCAGAATCTTAGAAATGCACTTATTGCAAGGGATGGCATGTAGCAAATGGATGAGAAACGTCTGCGCTGGGGGAGATGCCGGGAGAACGCAGGTGGCAGTAGAGTACAATGGGCTGGTGGTCGGAACACCAGGGGAGAAGCAAGCAGATCAAGATTTCTGTTGCTGGCCTTTTGTCATCATTTTACTGTGTGGCTCCCCCCCCCCCCCATCATTTGGAGTCTTCAGAATCTAGGGATATCCCTAGATATTTGCTCAGAGCCTTTGAGAAAGGATTCTAAAGTTGAGATTGTTTTCTAGGGAAGGAGTTTTCTTGAACTTCTATTCTCTTTTCCAAAGGATGCTTTTGACTAGATAATTCGCCCTCAAGCAGCCAGCACCATTCAGCACTTTCTGAAACTTTTATAAAGTGGTAGTGGAAAAGCTTAATGAACTGAGGTGTAAAAGATCGGCATTTTACATTTAACTGGAGTAATGTGAATAAGAGACTACAAAATTATTTTAAGAAAAGACTACTAAGTGTTGCAAGAATCCACATGTATAAAGATAACATATTTTAAAGTTGTTACTCTTTTTATGTCATGTTTCAACTTTTTAATGACTGTTTCTTTTCCTGCCACCAGAAAAATATACTGAATTTTTCCCCCCTCTATTACAACAGGAATTAATACTAAAAAGCTTGCCATAATATTAGTACAGGGTTATGGGGGACAACTCTGATGTCAGAATATCTAAATTTATCTTTTAAGGAAAATGTAATGTTGTTTCTCTACATCTTTTTTTTTAGTTACACTTAAAAAAAATATTTTAAATAGGCTTCACACCCAATGTGGGGCTTGAACTCACTAGCCTGAGATTAGGACCTAAGCTGAAATCAAGTATCTGATGCTTAACCCACTGAACCATCCAGGCACCTCAGTTACACTTTTAAAATAGACAGTAGTCTGATATTATAGCACGTAGAATTTTCCATAGCTGTAGGACTTTTAGGAAAGTATTTTAAGAAGGTATTACTAGTTATGTGGGTGATACTTATTTCCCTTCTTTGGGTTAAGGATATTTGTTTAATGCTTGCTCTGTATCAACCTGATACAGTTGCAATGGCTTGTCAGAGTCAGAGTGACAGATTCTCTGCAGTAGCCTGGTGGGATTTGGTGCAAAGACCATCAACCGGTGACTTCCAACACTTGCCTTCTGGGCCAGACTCTTCTGCTACTTTAACTTACTGTGTGTGATCTTGGGAATGTCCGTTTATTTTTCTGGGCCTCAGTTTTTCCATCTGTAAAATGAGAGAGTTGCAGTACAGTGCACTCTCTGGATGCCTGTTGAGTTATTTTGTCCGGTTTCCAGGGTCTATGATGCAACCTTTGGAGGAGGGGGTACTGCATGTAGAGCATTACATAAAAGTGATTTTGTGTTTCACAGAGTCTGGCCTGTCCTGCTTTGAGGAACCTCCCCCCCCCCCCGCCCTTTTTTTGGCCAAATCCTGACTGCCTTTTTAGTTTTTGTTAAAGAATGGTTGTCATAAAATTAACTCTGTGGTCCTTCCAAGTCTAGGTAGGAGATAAGGGGATGATTAGATTTGGATAAAGCACACTAGATATTTGAAACTGTTTCATAGCATCTTCTGAGGTGAGTCTCTGCTCTTGGGCATGCAGATAAGCTGAAAAAGGAGCTGCCACAGAGGAAGGTGTCCTGTGTCTTGGGTGTCGGGCCCACTTAAGTGAAATTTTGGCCAGCCTGTTCCATGTCTCCATCCTCTCTCTCTTTAGCCTTTGATTAGAAATGTAGCCCTTGGCCTCTAGAATAAAATTCTCATCATCATTTCATGTTAGCACAATCCCTCTATTGGGCAGGTGTCCAGGTGTCCAGGGTCAGCTACTGCAGTAACAGGAGTTGTGGCTGGTGGAATGTACCTACTCTACTTTGGCAAGATTATGAACTTTTTTTGTTTTTTCTCTTGGCAAGTTATGGTGACGGGTCAGAAAGCAAAGGAAACTGGTCCTTTTGGTGTTTGTAGTGCACTTTGCTTTCACGATGCTCCCAAAGCTCAATGTCATGAATGAACCTTTCAGTGGGGCAGGTGAGGAGATGCCAGGGTTGTTACCCATATTTTAATAGTTGATAATAAAAGACAGTGAATCTAGCGCTTCTGATATTAACCAGGCTGCAGGGTTGCTGGGCATCTGGTAGGAGTGGAGTGATAACTTCGAACAAGAGGTGAGAGCCGTAAGAGAGGAAGCACACGAAGAGTAGAAGACAGTCAAGTCACTACAAGTTGGCAAAAAGTAAGAAGCCTACATCAGTTTAAAAGTATTAGAGGCCTTTAGGTGTAGACTCATAGGAGACATTCCCTTTCGGCATAATCTTATTTCTATAATGTTTGAATCTTACCTGGTTTCCTAAGCATTGAATGGATGCTAGGACAGGCATTACTCTTATCATCAGAAAAGTCTTAATGTATAATTTATTGGTACATGAGATGTACAGACTTCTATGGAGAAAGATGGGAAGAGAACATGGAAAAAATGAATGGTATGGAATTATGGATTAAGGTGTTTCTTTGCTTATTAATGATTTGACAGTGATTATAGATAAGGTGAACTATTCTACTCTTTGCCTCCTGTGGAAATCTTGCAAGATTTTGTCTGCTACGTAATAGCTGAGGTTTTTAAAGTGTAACTCTATGCTTTAGGAATGCTTAGAGTGGGAGGAAGAGTAGTTTGGGTTTGTGTTTTTCTTTTAAAATTGACTAAGAAGAATGTAGTTTTGTAACTGAGCTAGGAGTGTGTACCTAGGGGCATGAGGCTGGAGAGAACTTGCAGAGAGCTCTAGAGAGTGAAGGGAAACACTGTTTTTAAAGAAGGAAGGCTTGGCATCACAGTGGTATAAGATGTAATGTTTCCAGAATTGATGCCCTATACATCAGATTTTAGCTTCCACTCACAATTTAAAAGTGCAAAGCACAGTATTAGGTCCATAGGCCATTGCTGTCAGTGATGTGTTTCCTGTCCTTATCAAAATAATGATGATGTTGTAGTGAATATTTTGTAAGTGTGTCCAATTGAGGAGATGTGTCCTTTTTTCTCTGAAACTATACCCTTCTGATTTGGGGATAAGAATTCTTTTATGATTTGATGGGAATATTTTTATTTGGCAGCTTAATGGTCCATGAAATTGATGTCTGGGAAGCCCGGCTTGAGATGTTGAGAGCCATGCCCTTGGGATAGAGTGAGTAGTGGAGGCCAGGCCAAACTGGAGCTTATGGGTGGGTTGATGGGGCCTCTGGGCCTTCCAGGAATGTAGGGTCACTGGTATAGACTCAGGGTCTTAGGAGCTTAGAAAAAGCTAATTTTGAAAGTGCTCTGGGAACCAGCAGATATTTTTGAATTACAGCCCAAGAATGTCAGTGGAAGTGCCAAAATGAAAGATGAGGGTCTGAGAGAGCAGAAAGGACAACTGATTGTAATGTGAATTTCAGCAGGCAAAGCCTCAAAATGACACATCCTAGTGTTGGTTTCTTTGCACACAGGCCTCTTTCTGCCAAGGTGGCACACTTTAGCAATATGGGGTTGGTGATTCTAGGAAATGCTGATGGAGTCAAGGCCGTAGAAACACAAGTGGTGTAATAGCCAGCTTGGTTTGGACCTTTGCAATATCATGTCTTCCAGAGCAAGCCTTGATGAATCGCTGGAGGAACCTTAAGAATAATTTGCTCAAGGCATTGCAAACCCAAATTATTACTGTGTTTTAAATAGTAGGCTAAGAAAATAATATATTTAAAGATGATATTTGAAAAATCTATGCTAAATGATATCTGGATCTTGCTGATCATCATTGATAATACAGTATTAATGTTATTATGGAGCTCTTTGTGTTAAGAGCTTTATCACTATTACCTTATTTAAGTCTTACAAAGTGCTGTGGTGCTGTTCCCATTTTAGAGATAAGGAAACTGAGGTCCTTTTCACTAAAGCCCTTATAGTAAACAGTGACACTTACCCTGTAACTGTAATCAATATGGAGGCACCCATGGTTGCTGGAGATCCTAACAGAATGAAGAAATAACGTTTGGTAATTAAAGGTCAACTGTGTGCCTCGTGTTATACAGGAAACATTTCACTTAGTCCTTTGGGGTACCTCCTCCTTGTCTCCTCTCTTACGAGTGAAGAACCTTCCTAAATTCACCATTTGGGGAAAAGGTGAAAATTTCACCTTTCATCCATTTTCAAAATGGACATTATGTAAATCCGCATATGTATTTATTTATTTTTATTTATTTATTTTTTATTTTTTAAATCCACATATTTAATGATGGAATTAGTTCTTTCATATTATGGCTCCAACATGCATTTCTTTCATGTGAATACAAATTGAGTAGCAGAAAATCCAAATATCATTTCTAAATTTGTCTGACTAGGCGTTGCTGTGTAACCTCTCTGGACAGATTGCAGTCTAGAATGTTTCTGTTGTAAATAAAATACACTGGAATCTGATTAGTCGTCATGCGCCTATCATGAGGCAATGCTAGAATGACAGAGGCTTCCGATGACTGGAAAAAGGTGAAGTGAGTGTTTCCAGGCTTCTCCGGCTGCCTGTGGCTGACTCAAGATTTCTGGTTGCCCAAGCGGTGGGTCTGGAGAAAGAACTTCAGCACCCCAGATGATGGTTCCTCCCTTTGGGAGCATCCAGCATGCTCCTGGATGCCAGCTCTGTTCTTACCTTCTGATCTTCATTTGATTTCCCAAGGGGACTTTTGACCTGGCCAAGAGAGGTCAAAAGAGGTGGATCTGCTGATTTGCTAGGCAGTACTATTTGTCAGTGGAAGTGAATAAATTAGAATTTCTTTAGTATGAGTTAGGTTTCTTGAGTTGATTTTTTTCCATAAGTGAACCAATACAAAATTTCTGAACTTAACTGAGGCATAGTCTGGACTCACAGGGGTATAGATGCTTCGAGAAGCACTGGTTCAACTTCACGTTCTTCTGATATCTGACCAGAATCTCTTATCCTCTCCAGTAACCAAACTTTATTTATTTATACATTTTTCAGATCACTAGTGAAGACAGACTTTTTTTTTGTGTGTGTGTGACAGGAAAACTTAGCTTTCTTTGTTCATGTCTTTGTTCAGCAAATGTTTTTTTGAGGACATACTTTGTGCCAGGTACTGTGCAGAGTTCAGGAAGACAGACAAGAATGTACCAGAGCACTGATGATACGGTGCTACGGTCGAGGCATGTGTGTGAGGTCTGAGCAAGTGGTCCTGTCTCCATGGGAGTGGAGAGGCCTCATGGAATAGGAGCTGTGGCAAGGGACTCCTGTAAACCCCACTACAGAAAACCCTTCAGCTAACTCCTTTTCCATTTTTCCTTGCCTCCATAGAATTGTCATAGCCTGTTCCTTCTATCCAACACCTGGGATTTGCCACACCTTCCAAAGAGAACCTAGAGATTTGCACTTTCAAGTCTTTATAGCTATGGTTCTCAACAAGGGAGGAGGGCGGTTTTGCTCTCCAGGGAATATTGTCAGTATCTGGAGATGTTTCTGATCGTCATGACTTTGGAAGGAGTACTGCTGGCATCTAGTGGGGTAGAGGCCAAGGATGCTTGTAAATGTCCTACAGGAAGTACATGCACAAGACAGCAGCCCTGCAGGGAAGTAGTAGGGATTTGGTGGTTAAGAGCCAGACTCTTAGGGTTCCAATATTGCTGGGCAATTTAACAGCCATATGACTGAGGCCAACAGAATTGCAGGTGGAGAACAGAATTTACAGTGCTTCAGTTCCCTTATCCATAAGTAGGAATACTATATATGATATGGTTAAGTGGATTTCATGAGTTAATATAGAAATATAATAATGAATAATATTTGGCATAAAGGAAGATCTTAACAGTTATTATTTATTTTAAGCAAAAACTAACTTTTGACTCCACAAAGAGGTTGAATTTAGGGAATCCAGGGCAGCCAAGTTTGTGGCACCACCTCTTAGTATGCTTTGGTGTAAGAACTGGCCACTGTTTTTCTTTCTCTGGTTCCTTTTTGTCCATAGATTTTATTTTTCACTCTTTCCACCTCTTGATTCTAGGACTTTGATAGTTTTGTCTTTCATCCTTTTTTTTCCCAGGGACCCAAATTTATGCCCTTAATGAACCTTTCCCTGGAGGGCACAGAAATATATTTACGATTTTCCTTAGCTCTGTCTATTTTGGGAATGGTGAGAAAACAGGAAGCAGGTCAAGGGAGAGCTGCCTTACTTCCTGATTGTCACAGCTCCCGTCTCTATAAAATTCCATGCAAGACTGAGAGGCAGGTGGTAGTGCCTGCTTAGTAACTAACTCTTCCCTCTACGCCCACCGGCTCCACCCCCAAGTTAGGTGCCTACTCCTTCTAAAATACCCTGTAATTGGGTCACAACATCTGCCTGCTTGAAATCATTTCTAAAAATCAAAGATGCAAGCTGTGTCAGTGGCATTTAAAATGTCTCGGTCTTCTACTTCAAGGTTTCGGAGTCTTGTTTTGTTCTGAAAACAAAAGGGAGCAAACTTGTTATCTCAGGTGACAGTGTCTTTGTGGCCTAGAACTGTGTCTTATTTTCACTTGCAAAAGTGCTCAAACCATGGTCCTTGCCGACTTGTGGCCTCCACTTAGCAGATCTAATTTACTGTCAAATTTTCCTAGCATAATTGACTTGAGAAGATTTTCATTCTGTGTTTTGAATGGGATCCACAGACTGGAGAAAAATGAAGATGTTCAGTTCATCATAAGCTTTCTGACTCCTTCCCGATGACACGGTCATCTCATCCCCGGATGAGGGCAGTGGCCTCTCAGTGGCCTCCTGGCCTGTCCAGCTCCATTCATTCAGTTTGGCTTCCGAAGCGCTGGGCACTGTTCCAGATGCTGCCTGTGGAAACTGACCAGGGTGGAAACCGACCCGGATGGCCACTGTCTCTGCCTGCCTGAAGCTCTCTGGCTGTAGGGAAAGCTGGCAACTGTGATAAAATGTGCTGTGTGCTACCAGGAGGGGAGGTGGGAAGTACTTAGTGCTTCTCCATCAGCATTTGCCCTGGTTGGGTGTGTGTGTGTGTGTGTGCATGGGGTGTTTTGCAGACAAGGCTTCCAAAGGGAAGGGATGCTCAGGGTAGTCCACAGCGTGCCTGGCACCTCCATCTGTGCAGCCGTGGAAGGCGCCCCTGACTCCAGGCCCCCACGTGGAGCCCTGCTGTTGCGGATTGCGTCCCACTCCTATCACCTCTCATCCCCCATGGCTTCTCTGTTTATGCTCTGCATTGCATCCGAGGTGATCTTCAGAAATCCTCTACAGGTCCGGGCATGCCCATCCTAGCCCTCCAGGGGCTCCTCACTCACTGCCCTCACGACGACGGGCCAGCTCCTTGGCATCGCACCTGGTACCCTTCATGATACTGCTTTGCTTTCCATCTCTTGCTCTGAGCTTTGAGCCACACCGTTCTTTCAACATGCCTGGTTTTCTCTGGCCTTCGGGCTTTTATCCTGTGTTCCCGTCACCTGCAACCATCCTTATTGTCTGTGTATTCTTCACTTCCTTGACTTTTTTTGTTCCTCCTCCACGAAGTGGCTTAATCATCATCCACCTCAGTGTGTGTCAGAATGACCCGAGGGCTTACTAAAGTAGACATTGCTGGTCTCACCCCCCAAATTTCTGATTCGGAGGCCTGTGATGTGGCCCAGTCAAAATCCGTACCTCTGACAATTTCCCAGGTGATGTTGATGCTGCTGGACTGGGGACCACACTTGGAAGACCACTGGGGACACGGTCACCCAGAACAGGATGACTGGCTCTTGCTGCCACAGTGAGCGCCTGGTACCCTGTCCTCCATCGTGCCCTTTAGGTCAAACTGCATTGCACCTGCTTACCTCCCTGGCTTGGCTCCTAACCTGTAACCCCTTGAGGGATGACACTGCTACTGGTTTGTCTTTGTGCTCTCAGGGCTTAGAAATCCTGGATGCTCATTCTCTGTCAAAGAATGAATTTGTGAATGAGAAGTAATTTTGTCATTGGAAGCTTTAATAAATATGCCCCAGAACATGTGTGACACCTAGTTCTTCTGACAGTCTACCCCCAGTTGTGACAGTATAGGTTTATACCATGATGTTAAGGACATCGGCATGCGGTTGGTTAACACAAGAGCCAGTTAACTATGTGGTTTGGTGTCTAAATTCTAGAAAGGTCTAGGAGGGGAGCTCATATTAAACCCATTATTGTTCTTGGAATGACTCAAAAATACATAGGTTTTTAAATAGTCAGCTTAGTATGAAAATAGGCATCCAAAAGAAATGCAGATGTCATTTAACTTAGCGACCATAGCATAACTGTGGCCTTTTTATTTGAAGTAATAAATCTTACTGAACTGGTCTTAAATGTAACCAGATGTTTAAGTAATCATTTCTCCAAGCCAGTGAGAGGGATGGCTAGACCACTTCATGTACTCACTCAGTCCATAAATGTTCATTGAACACCTGCTATATGCCAGTAGGCCCTAGGATATGGCACTGAGTAAAACACTCCTGCTTTCTGGGTGGGAGGTGCCATGAAGAAGACAGAGATGGGTGATGTCATGAAAAGTGCCCAGTGGGCTCCTTCAGATCACGTGGTGAGTAGGTGTCTATTTGGCCGTGTCCTGAGTGGCAGGAAGTGACGACCAAGTCTATCAAGATCATGACATAGAGAGGTGCAATTTAAGGGCACGAGAATGCTGCAGAGGACCTAACTTTAAAACATCTTTTTGGGGAGCCCTAATACCTCTCTAGTTTTGAAGACTGGATTGATGTCACCTTTATTATGTGCATGCTTATCCAGATCTGGGCTCTAACCTTGCTTCTACAACATCCAAAGCAGTACTTCCCAGAGGGTGATGAGTGAATCCAGAGTGACTGGGAATATGTTGGGAATAAAGACTTCTGCCATCAAGTTCAGAAAACTGCATGTACTTTCTCTTTCCATTAATATATTCAGGAAGTCCTACTGAAAATAAAGTTCATTTAATCCAGCATTTGCCTGTGGGCCAGTTTTGCACAGTGTGCTTGCTCTCAACTGATGTTTCTTCTTGAACACCTCAAACAACCAGCTGTAAAGGTGCTGCTTTGTGCGCACCTAAAAAGAATATTTCATGTGACACAGACTTTTCTCTCCTCTTCACGTCCCACTTACCCTTTGGTGACTTTGTTGAAGAAGAGGCAGAGGAGGGAATTCTCATATTGGTTTTCCAAATGCCTCCTGCCTAGTTGATCAGATCTTTTGATATTTGGATCCAAAGATAAATGGCCTTTAGAGCCTGAGAGATCATTGCTCATTTGCTGCATTCAGGGAGGAGCCGGCTGGAGTGTCACATGGGATGCAAGCTGTGCCTGCACATGCTTTAGCCTCAGTTGCTTTCACAAAGAATGGTTTGCGGTCGAGTTGTTCCTATTATGACGTCATTGTCTTCTTCATTGCTTTGGGTGTCCGCTCACCCTAAGTAAAGTGGGGGGGAAAGGAGTGACCTGCTTGGAGTGCCTAAGGGTGAGCCTTATGTATGAATAATAAACCTGGATCAGACACTGTATTCTGAATTTTTGCTGATGTTTTAGAATCTTCCTTTCAACCTAGATTTTGGCCCTTCCTGAAGTCAGAGCAGATGGACAGGGTCTTTTTGAAGTTTTCTTCTCTGTTAACCTTTTTTTTTTTTTTTTAAAGATTTTATTTATTCATGAGAGACACAGAGAGGCAGAGACATAGACAGAGAAGCAGGCTCCCTTGAGGACCCCGATGTGGAACTTGATCCCAGGACCCCTGGATCATGACCTGAGCCAAAGGCAGATGCTCAGGTACTAAGCCACCCAGGTGCCTCTCTTATTAATCTTTATGGTCCTGGTTTGATACAGCAAGCCAGGAAAGTTTCACAGTGGGACAAGCTCACTGAAAAGTTTCATTTAAGGGAGAGCCTGGGATGAGTCTTTCTGTAAAATAATTGAGAGTAAAAGAACATTTGGGTTAGTTGTCAGGGTTGAGAGGAGACCCCTTCCGGTACTACAGATTTTTTTTGTCCTTGTGGCAATTTCTAGAAAGATGCACTGGGGCCTGACTGATAATAGAGTTAAAGAAGATGTCCCTAAGTCAAGATTTTGGAATGATTAGTCCTTTTGGGTCCTCCGTGTTTGGGTACTCTGTTCTCATGCATTCTGCTCTCTCTAAATGAAATAGGAAATTTAGTATGAGTGGTGGATATGTCGGATACCATTATTGTGGACAGGATCTCCAGGTCTTCAATTATGTAGTAGCCCAAAACCCCTCATTCAAGCTAAATGTATTCCAGTGCTTTGGGAAGAAATTGTGTGAGGAGAGGTGCAACAGACATAACACTCCCTGCTCCTATTCATGAGACCTAGCAATTGGGTCAGTGTCATTTTCTAAAAATGTCTTTTTTTCTAGGACTTGAGGTTATTTCTACTAGAATAAATAAAGGAAGTCTTGTATTCCCTTGACTTTGGTGTAATTGTCTCCCAATCAAAGTCATCTCTTGCTGACTTGGGTTTTATTTCATGTGAAATCATTTTCCTTTACTGTTACTAGATCCAACTGTTTTATATATATATATTTTACAAGACACAAGTAGAAACAAGAAATGAAAATAAGATGTGAAGTTTTATTAAATTTTGTCTTTTTCCTTGCTTAATTCTGAGAAAGTGAATTGCAAGAAAAATCAATATAAAAAAAGAAAGTGGGGAGAATGTTGATTTGTGACATTTTTATTTTTATTTCCTGGGAAGAAAACAGGATTTTCATTAGATGCCGTCATGCTCTTTTCCACTGAGAGAGATAACAGTAGGATGAATGGCCACATTTGGAGTTTATGTACATTTTTGCTTAACATTTAAATGGTTTTTGTGTAAACATTTGTGAAGCTGTTGCCCTCTTTCTGCAGTACCAACTATTACACAGGATGGTTCTGTTTGCCAAAGACAATTTCATCATATGAGAGTGAAACTTCAGGCAGTGCGAGAGCTCAGCAGATACAAGTTTTCATGAAAAAAACATTTATTTTTCCTTGGCGTTGACCTTGGAAGTTAATTTTTGAAAAGCTTGAAGGTGTATCATTTTGATTGATAGTTAAGTTAAAGGATACTCAATATGATGTAATTATGCAGATTTCATTTGCATAAAGCAAAAGATGATGAAAGAAAGAATAGAAATAAAAATGGAGTGGCTGTGTTGTGGGATTTTGGGTGATTTTGTTGGCTTTCTCATTCTTCTTCCCTGACCATTGTTACTGTTTTGATATCCTTTTTAAGTAGTAGAAGGGAAAAAGAATTTCTCACATGTTCATTTTTATGTCTTCTAGAGGATGTGCATTTCAGGGTGTTTCTTCAAGGAGACTAACTGGAAACAAAAAAGAACAGCAATATGCTTAGTGAAATAAGCCAATCACAAAGGGACTGATGTTGTATGAGTGTATTTATGGTACCCAGAATAGTGTAACTCCTGGAGACGGAAAGTAGAAAGGTGGTTGCCAGGGGCTGTGGTGCAGGAGGAATGGGGAGGTGGTGTTTAACCGATCCACAGTATGATTTGGGGAAGATGGAAAAGTCCTAAGAATGTGTGGTGGTGATGGTCATACAACAGTGTGAATGTATTTAATGCCACAGAACTGTATACCTAAACATGGTTAAAATGGTGAATTTTGTTATGTGTATTTTACCATAATAAAAGCAAAGGAAGTATAATCTTAGAGAGAGAGCTGGTCCTGTGTCCTCACATTAGGCTGAAGCTACTCTAGGTGTGTTCTAACCTTTGTGCAGCCTGCCACTGGGGCTGAAACTCTGAAGGGTGCAGAAGGCAAAGACCCCAAGTCCTTGGGGGGAGGTGGGCATAGGTGCCACTCAACCTGAACTAGATGCCAAGTTCTTGCCTTTCCAGAAGCTTTCATTTATGAGAAATGAACACTGATTCAAGACAAGTTCGAAATTGTGAATTGAATATGCTCTATGTGGGACATATTTTTGGCCGTATCTGTTACTGACTTCTACTTTGGAAATGAAACAATTTGGTAAAAATTAATCTTCATTTGAATGTCCTCCAAAATTGTGGCACTTCCCCCACTTATTTTGTTGAGTGTTTCCTCAAAGCCAAGTGACTATGTAGCCTAGCTTTCCTTTTGCCTCATCCGTGTTGTTCTAAGGAGAGTGTAGACTTTAGGTCTGGACAAGGCCAAGTTTCAGCATGGGCCTTGCACTGGGAAGGTGGATATAGGTGGTTTCTCTGCCTGAGCCATGATTTCTCCATCTGTAAAATATCTAGAATGATTCCTTCCTGGTTGGGAGGATTTATTGTGATAAGATGTGAAAATGAGCGCCACTCTTTTGATTACTTTGTGTTGACATGGCCAGTAGGTTGACCACATATTCTAGATCACCCCCTCATGTGTTATTGTGCTATAGAAGATGGTCCTTCTTTCACAAAGATGGTGCCGAAGGTGAAGAAGGAAGCCCCTGCCCCTCCCGAAGCCGAAGCCAAAGCAAAGGCTTTGAAAGCTAAGAAAAGCGGTGCTGAAAGGCTTGCATAGTCACAAAAAAAGGAAGATCCATAAGGCACCTACATCCCAATGACCCAAGACCCTGGGTCTCCGAAGGCAGCCCACATATCCTCGAAAGAGCGCCCCCAGGAGAAACAAGCTTGATCACTATGCCGTCATCAAGTTCCCCCTGACTACTGAGTCAGCCATGAAGAAAATAGAAGACAACAACACACCTGTGTTCATTGTGGATGTCAAGGCCAATAAGCACCAGATCATACAGGCTGTGAAGAAGCTGAATGACATTGATATGGGCAAGGTCAACATCTTGATCAGATTGGGATCATCTAAACTGAGTCCAGCTGGCTATAAATCTAAATATAAATTTTTTCACCATAAAAAAAGAGAAGATGGTCCTTGATCAAATAGACTTTTCAGAATTAAAATATTTTATTTCTTTTTAAGATTTTATTTATTAGAGAGAGAGCGCGCACACTTGCACAAACCACGGGGAGGGGCAGAGGGAGAGGGAGAAGCAGACTCTCTGCTGAGTGGGGCTTGTTCCCAAGACCCTGAGATCATGACCTGAGCCAAAGTCAGACACTTAGCCAGCTGAATCCCCCAAGCCTCCCTCAAGGAAAGGGTGGTTCTTCTAGAAAAGGCAAATGGGGGGATCCCTGGGTGGTGCAGCGGTTTAGCGCCTGCCTTTGGCCCAGGGCACAATCCTGGAGACCCGGGATCGAGTCCCACGTCAGGCTCCCGGTGCATGGAGCCTGCTTCTCCCTCTGCCTATGTCTCTGCCTCTCTCTCTCTATCATAAATAAATAAAAAATTAAAAAAAATTTAGAAAAGGCAAATGGAAAGATGTTTATAATTTGTAGCAGGTTTTTAATCTTTATATTCAACTACATGTTCTTGGTTTTCCTTGTTACCTCATTCCCTGCTTTGTATTATCTTCAGATAATGTGAATGATATTCCCTCCATGTGTTTGACGCCTCTTATTATAGTTGGATAGCTTTGGAAGACCTGTGGATTGGGCTTTGATCCTGGGTCTGCCTCTATCGGCGCAGTGATCCTGAGCAAGTTACCTCTTTTTCCTCACTTGTAGGAGGATCCCATAGAAATGATAAGGGTTTGGGACACCTGGGTGGCTCAGCAGTTGAGCACCTGCCTTGGGCTCAGGGTGTGATCCTGGAGTCCCAGGATCGAGTTCCACATCGAGCTCCCCATATGGAGCCAGCTTCTCTCTCTGCCTGTGTCTCTGCCCCTCTCTCTGTGTCTCTTATGAATAAATAAATAAAATCTTTATTGTGAGACAGTGGTCACTGTGGCAAATGTGTTACATGGAGGGCATCATTGGGTCCCACACCTTATTTTTTTTTAAAGATTCTATTTATTCATGAGAGACACAGGAAGAGAGCGATGGGCTCCATGCAGGGAGCCTGATGCGGGACCCAATCCCGGGACTCCAGAATCACACCCTGGGCCAAAGGCAGGCTTCAAACCGCTGAGCCACCCAGGGATCACCTGGGTCCCACATTTTATGAGGAAGCTGCTGTAATTATCCTCTGATGTAGGTGGGGGAATCTGAGGCTCATCAACCTCCACAGGCACACAGCTAACAGGTGATAGGATTGAGCTGAGTGTAGATTATGAGGATAGAACTTGGCACTGGGGAAAAGCACTTAGTACATGTGAACGCTGCATGTATCCCTGCGTGTGCGTGCACGCACACACACACACACACTGCATACTCTTAAATTAATATTTCCCTAAGATACAAGATCTACCAGATTATAAAATCTGGAATTCCCTAGGAAAGTGGAGAGTATCTAGGACCAACTGGTGTGAGAAAGTACATGTCAGAACCACAAACTATTTGGTTGTGATTGTAGCTGCTTTGCACTTTCTTTTTCTAATTGCCTTTTTAAACAAAGAAAATTCCTATATTTTTATGGGGTTAATATATACTTTTAAAGGATGTAATTGGGGCTTACTGTTTCTCTTTGGGGAAAAAATCCGTTATTTCTCTAATCAATCACTAAGCATCTTGTCCTGAGAATAATTACATAGGATCAGTTCCAGCCACTAGGGGTGAGCAACTGGCAGTCTTGAAATGTCTGTAAATATATTAGTCTGAAAATTGCATTTTAATGTGGTGTGCTAATAAAATAGAATTTTACTTGCTAAATTATTCCATGTTAATGATCTTTTTCTAAGGAAGGCTGTTACTTTTTTTTTTATTTTTTAAATGGGTCGTTCATATCTTCCAAAATAACTGTCCTTTGGGATAACCTCTTAGACTTCCACTTCTATTTGAGTCTGGAAAGTTGATGGAAGGCAGATAGAATTTCAGGTCAAGACTTTGATTTTAGGAAATATCATTTCCTCTACAGTTTGCTTTGACTAGCTTTGGCCTATAGTACATCCTGACTTAAATGCTAGATTTTAATTTTTTAAAAAATATTTTATTTATTTAATCATGGGAGACACAGAGAGAGAGGCAGAGACACAGGCAGAGAGAGAAGCAGGCTCCATGCAGGGAACCCGTGTGGGACTTGATCCTGGGACTCCAGGATCACACCCTGGGCTGAAGGGAGGTGCTCAACCGCTGAGCCACCCAGGCATCCCTATATTTTAATATTTAAGATGAATTATGGCACTCATGTGGTCCTTATCACAATCTAGGTGATGCTAGCAAAATGTATTCGTTAGTTAACAGAGACACCTTCCAACAAAACCATTTTGAAGAATAATTCCTGAGTAGTGGGTTGGTTAAACATTACACATGCCAGAGATTTTTCCCAAGTTTATTTAAAGAGCCAGATTCTGAACTAACTTGTTTTGAAAGTTTTTGGTTACTTCCCTAGTATATAGAGAAAATCAGGCTGCTAGTGTATGGTGGACATAATTCTCATGATTAATAGATGAGCAAAATACAGTTGATATAGAGTGAGTATACAAGTTTGACACTAGACTCTGGAAGAATAGGGATGCTGTCAATGGAAGAAACTTGAAATACCTGTTTACTTGAAGAATTGTATACTTTGTTTACATTTTCCATGAAGGCTAATTTTTATTAAAATTTGAAAACTGCATGTCATCTTAAACTGTTAATTATAGACCCTAGGGAATCATTAGCTTTCAGAAGGAGTGGGCACTTTTATTGACAGTTTAAAAAAAAATCAAATAGGTCACTCTTATAGAATACTGTTTAATTATTGCTCATTGGCCAAAACTCAAAGGTATTGCCTAAAGTGGAAAGAGTGAAGGTGTATAATAAATCAAGAGAGTAGAAAGTAAGTAGATTATAAGTACTTGAAGTTTTTCTTGCATATTAACTGGGTTCCACTCTAGGGAAATACTGGCTTTTTCATGATAAAGAACATTTCTCATGTACTTAAAGTGTGTTTACATTTTGGTTATGTCCTGTTTACTTTCTATGGAGAGAAACCCTTGAATCTCAAACCTTTAACTGCTCCTTATTCAGAGCAGCGATTTTAGAACTAGCAAATCTTACATCAATGAAGAGGGTAACTGGTTAGAGACACTGAGTCATTTCCCTGCATCTTTGGAATCAGTACTATCCAGGCTGTCTGTTATGGGTTGAATTGTGTCATTCCCCCACCCCAAAGGTATATTGAAGTCTTAACCTTTGGTACCTGTGTGTATGATCTTATTTGGGAATAGGGTCGTTGCTGATGTGATCAAGTTAAGATGAGTTCATACAGGAGTAGGGTAGGCCCTTAATCCATTATGACTGGTGACCTTATAAGAAGAGGGGAATTTGGACACGGACCAAAGGGAGAATGCTCTGTGATGACAGAGGTACACAGAGAAGGAAAGAAGGGGCCTTGTGAAGGTGGGGAGGGGGTGCAGATTGGAGTTACATTGCTATAAACCAAGGAGTGCCTGGGACCTCCAGCATCTGGAAGAGGCAGGGAAGGACCCCCTCTCAGTGGTTTTGGAGGGAGCATGGGCCTGCCAACACCATGATATCAGGATTCCAGCCTCTAGAACCATTGAGACAAGAAATTCCTATTGTTATCAGCCTCTCAGTTTGTGGTTGTTACAACAGACACAAGAAGCTACAGGATGAATCAGACCTCCAGAGTTTGAAGCTGGCTTCACATTCTAATGCTGTGATTGATCTTAGGTGAGTTATTGAAGCTCACGGGACCTTGGTTTCCTCATCTATAAATAGGGCTAAAAAGAATACTTTCCTCATGTAGTTGTTTTGAAGATAAAATTGGTGTGCTGCTTTCAGTAATGCTATATATAACATGTAAAGAAAACCATTAATTCAAAGATATAAATGATTTTTGATCATTTAGCAAATACATATGGCAGGCCCTGTGCTGGATGGTGAGTGTCTGGGGTAAACCAAGCCGGCAGGATCTCTGCCCTCTCCCATCCTTTAGGTGATCATTCCATCTATTAACCTGAAGAAGAAAAGGAAGTAGATTTCCTGTGACATCTTCATGGGCAAGAACTGGGTGTAACCTTTTCTTTGGACCTCAGAGTCTGTGCAGAGCCTGTGTATTGGTCAGGCAGTGAGTGTGGAATCATATTGCCTGGGGTCAAATTCAGGTACTTGCTAGCTCTCACCTTGGGCAGTAACAAAATTTTTGACTTTCTCTTCTTATACATCTGCAAAATGGGGACATGATAGGAATTTTCCATGATAGGATTAGGTGAGGAGTAAATGAGTTAAAATGTGTAAAGTACCTAGAATAGTAAGAACCTAATAAATGTTGTTATACTATGAAATGATCCCTGAAAGATCTTAAATTTATAAATGAATTTTGGTGATAATTATCAAGTGTGGAGAATTCAGGTATGGATCAGACATAGCTCCTTTCCACATAGACTCATGGTCAAGTTGGGAGATTTATTTTTTTTACATGTTAGTGAAATAGCATATGAATAAAAAATGATAATAGAAAGCAGAAAGAGCATTCTCCTTGGAGTACCAGGGAAGGTTTCCCAAAGATGAGTTTTGGAGGTTGAATAGGAGTTTGCTAGGCAGCAAAGGAAAGAACTTTAGGGGAAATGAGAATAGTGTACGCAAAGGTAGAAAGTCTTAACACAATGACAGGTACAGGAGACACCCAGGGGGTACTCACAGTGGTATAAGAGTGTAGATAGGTCCTGGAGCCAGGATTCAAATTCTGCTGTGTCTCACTGTGTAACCTTAAGCTTCTTTCTTGACCTCTCTGTGCCTCCGTATTTTCTTCTTTTAGTGATAACAGGCTTTGGGGGGAATAAATGAATATATTAATTTGAAGTGCTTAGATCAGTGCGTGGCCAGTGTAAGTGCTCAAAAAAAGTACTGGCTCTAATTAGCATTATTGCTCTTGTATTTGCTATTGGAAGACAAGGTTTGGAAGGCTTACATACTATTCTCAGTCTAGTTCACAGATTCCTGTGGGCCTGTGTAAGTGCTGCACCCTCGGGTCCGTGGACTTTCTTGTAAACAACTTTTTTTTTTTGCCATTTGCCATTGGGATCAGGAGGTAAAGAAAATGTAATGTACTTTGTTTAAATGGAGGAAAAATGATTAAGATAGGCTAGACATTGGCACAGAGCTATGTGCAGATTGCTGATTAGGCAAAATAAAAAAAATAAACCAGCATGTTGAGCCAACATAGTTTTGTTTTTAAATCTGGTGAACCACCTGTATCTAAGTGATTAATTTAAAGATGGCTTTGGTTTGTTGTTAATTGTCTCCAGATTACTCGGTGACATCAGTTTGTGTTCTGAACCACTGTAGGTTTTAAAAAGCCACCACCAGAATGCAGTCATTCTGCTGGAGATGCCACCCAGAGTGGTGTGTTCAGAGGTGAAAGGGTACATGTGACTTCGGATTTCTGTGGCTACACTTCTCATATCTAATGGCAATTGCATAATTTCAGCCATGGTCCCACCCACTTTTATTTTTATTTTTTGAAGGAAGGGGGTCATTTCCATTGTGGTTTTTCTTTGATTATGAAAGTAAAATGTACTCAATATGACAAGGCTCAGACAAAAAGAAAATTAAAAGTAAACATCACTAGAAATTCTAACATTTGGAGGTCATTAGTAATACTTGGGACAGAGCCTTTTAAGAATCCTCTCGGTTGAAAAAAGTAAATAAATAAAAATTAGGCCTTTCTCAACAACAGGGGCAGCTAATGCCAGTGTTGGGCAAGAAGTAGGCTGATGGGTGAGGCTTTTGGAGAAATGCTTAAATAAGGACAAAAAATTCAAGAGAGAAACAACATAGGCAATATCAAATATCATATATACAGGTGTTAGATATCGAGTTGGACCTCTGGACCTGGCAGGTGAATCTAGGAGTCTGGAGTTTAGGGGAGAGGTCTGAGCTGGAGCTGCAGGTTTGGGAGTATAAAGATCATCCATGGAGGGAGTGTAAATGGAGAAGGCTTGCAAGAGCTTAGTTTCTCATTACCAAGTTAGGGTTGCAGAGATGAAGAATAGGCCAAGGAGACTGAGAAGGAGTGGCCGCTAAGGTGGGAGGGTGATGTCCTGGAAAAGTCAAGGGAAGATGTATTTCAATGGATGGATGTGATCAGCTGTGTCAAATCTGAAAATAAATCACATCTCTGTGTAAAACTGTAGTAACTATTGAAAACTTATGAATGTTCTTTGGTTTTTATCTTATTTCTCTACATTTACAGAGTTGTATTAAGTATAAATGCCCCATTCTCTCTTCCTTCTCCCTGGAGTTAGCATTGTTAATAGCTAATAGTCTGGGTCACCTTCCAGATGTGTGTGCAAATGTATGAGAGTTATTTATCTATATTAATATCTATACCTATTATATTTTGTCTATAATAAATATTTTGTCTTAATAAAATATTTCAAGTAAATATCCCAGTAAGTAGAGACTAATATATTAAATGCTGATCTACCTACTGTCCATTTTTTAAATTAAGTTTTTATTTAAATTCCAGTGTAGTTAACATACAGTGTCATATTAGTTTCAGGTATACAATATAGTGATTTAGCACTTCCATACAAACAGTGGTCATCACAAGTGCCCTCCTTAATCCCCATCACCTATGTCAACCATCGCCCTCACCTACCTCCCCTCTGGTGACCATCAGTTTGTTGTCTATAGCTAAGAGTCTGTTTCTTGAGGCGCCTGAGTGGCCCAGCTGGTTAAGAGACCGACTCTTGATTTCCGCTCAGGTCATGATCTTGGGGTCCTGGGACAGAGCACCGAGTCGGGTTCGCACTCAGTGGGAGGCTGCTTCTGGATTCTCTCTCTCCCTCTGCTCCTCCTGCTGTTCACTTTCTCTCTCTCTTTCAAATAAGTAAATAAATCTTTAAAAAAAATTAAAAAGTCTGTTTCTTGATTTGTCTCATTTTCCCCCTTTGTTGGATTGTTTTGTTTCTTAAATTCCACATATGCCTACTAGCCATATTAAAGAAATGTGACAACTGTTCTGGATGTCTTAGAATTTATCTTTTCTTCTTCCTTATTATTGCAGTTCTACTATTTTTATTTGTGTTCTACTATTTTTATATACACACACATACATCTTCTTGCTTGTGTGCACGCATGCATGTGTTCTCTGTCTCCCCCTTCTCAGGCTCTGGCCCAAGCTGTGCTGTAGTTTTCAGGCAGCTGCTCTGACAGCCACCACAGTGGTCCTGTACCCAGCTAGCTGGGTCCTGGGAGAGCCACAGAAGCAATGGTGCACAAAACGCAGCCTCCACAAGGAACATGTTAAATTTGCTGATGAGGGTAGCTTTGGGAAGTCCCAGGGTTCCATTTGAGAGCTCAGGAATGCTAGCTAGTGTGGGGATCATGGTCTAGGGGAAAGTCTGAGGCTTTAATGCCCTTCAGTCCTTGCTTGGAATCTTAGCTCTGTCTCTAATCATGAACAGGGACAAGTCATGTCTCTGTTTATTTTTCATCCACAGACCAGAGACACCCATTCCCACCTCAAGAGGTTGTGAGGATTGTGGGAGATAACTTATGTAAGCCAAATGCCTGAGAGAGCTCATCATGTACTAGGTACAAGTGACATACATTTCTTCTCATCTCATCTTTTTCCTGTTTTGCTGTTAAATTAGTGGATGAAAAAGTTTGGAGGTATGCTGTTTAAGTAGGTATACTGCAGGTATAAAGAAAGGGATATTGATATGAAAGAATCTTAGTGCAAAAAGTAGCTGACCCCACACTAGTGCTCTACTGTTTTTCGTTTTTTTTTTTTTGGTTTTTAGTTTTAAATCTAATTTCTTAGTCTGTAAGCCTTTGTTCCACTGTGAACAGGTTCATTGTCAAGTTCACTACAGAGGTTTGGTGGTCTTCTGGAGTAGAGTAGCTAATAATTACTGCTTTCCTGACCCAGGAGAGAATAACACTTCAGAAGATCCATGCCAGCATCAGTTGTCAAAAATATCATTTGGTTAGATGTCATCAGCTATGGTTTGTGAAAACAGGTCCTTAATCACAGTGGTGAAATGAAAGGGTTGGAAAATGGACAAGTAAAATGACTTCAGATGATTTTTCATTGCTGACAAATTATGAGTCCTGCACATGTTTAGCACTGGCCAAATATTTACTGTGACCCCTTGGTCACTGCGCTGGAGGATGTGACTGGGTCAGGACCGCCCAGCACACCAGAGGGATAATCAAATGGCGTTCCCACCCACGGCTCTCAGACTGGCCACCCCACTTGGTGGAGTGACTTGCATTAGCAAAAGCCATCTTCTCTTACACTTGGGTTTTCTAGGGGAGGGGGTTGAGGGATAAATAAAAATCAATGAATGCATAGAATAAAAGGAATTTAAAAAATTAAAAAAAACAAGAATAAAAGGAATTTAAGACCTATTGACTATTGTCATAGATGGATCCCAAGTTAGTAATCAAGTAGGTCATTGGTGATTGTTCATACCCATGATTTGATCATACTAAGCACACAGGCATTAACAAAGGGGAGAGGAAGCTGTTTATTGGCTGATGTGGACAAAGGAGGAAAATATATCTGGTACAAGTTTTCCGTCCCCCGGTTCCTGGTCTCATGAGTGGCATATTTCATAGTTCATCATTCTCCTTCCTGGGGTGGCCAAGGCTGCTATAAGGGTGATGTTGGTGGCCTCTAGGACATGACATTATTCACTGGGTCCCTGCTGAGCTCCTCTGTAAAGAGAGTTAAATCTATCCAGTTGGGTCTCAAGGCATCATCTATATGGGGAATGTTGGGCCAGCTATAGCTGTCTCCTAGCTGGCCTGAGTTGCCCTTCCCTCAGCCTTTTGCTGCTCTTGTCTATCAGAAAGAGACTACCAGCTCCTTACTGGTCCGTTTCTCCGAAAGCTCCTTAATCACAAGTAGGGAATTAGCTTTCGTTGGCCTTTTTCTTTTCAGATCTTCTTAGAAAAGAGGTTGTCTTTTTATTGTTTCAACTGCTTTATCTTACTTAGAAGGTAAAGTTTAGGGTATTCCAGGAATCAAACCATATTTTATGGCCAGGTATATAAGACTAGCATATAGGTTATCTCTGATGCATAAGCTGTACAACAAAGCATTGGACACCGAAACACACACACTCAGTAGCCATACCTGATTATATGGAGGAGGACTTTATCTCTTTTTTTTCATGACTCGTAGATGCTCTTCTTTTCTCACTTCTGATGAGATGCTCACAGACAGAACTTTAAGAAATAGCCTAGGTAGCAAATTCTTTTGATATGGTAAGCTTTAGAAAGCAAATGTACTGCAGTGAAATCAAACTAAGCAGTATGTGAAGCTGTGGAGCATTTTTATTTCTTCAAGGATGATAATACTAGGGAATTAGGTAAACTTTTTAATGAACCCCCCCCGCAGGATGTGTAGGATTGAGTTTTTCATTATGTATGCACCTGTGTAGCCATTACCCCAATCAAGATAGAGTACATCTCCATCACTCCTACAGCTTTCTTCCTGCTATTCCAGATAGTACCTCTGTCACTAGATGAATTTCCCCTGCTTTGATCTTCATGTGAATGGAGTCATACAATATGTGACCTCTCATGTTGCCTTTCTTTTGCTCAACCATCTGTGTTGTTGTAACATTAGTTCATTTTTGTCTATTGTGTGTAGTGGTATTCCATTATAAGAATATACTTTAGCTTATCCACGTTACTGTTGACAGACATTTGTTTCCCAGTTTTCGCCTATTGAGAATAATGGCATTGTGAACATTTTTGTATATGCCTTTTGGTGGACATTTACCATGCATTTCTGTTAGGTATATTCGAGGTGTGGGATTGCTGGGTTGTGAGGCATACGTATGTTGTTTAGCCTTAATGAAGTCTTTCAAAGTGGTTGTTCAGGTTGATCTCACCAGCTATGTTATGATGCCACCACTTTTTAGGGACCACCATCCCTACAGATACCAAAGCTAGAAACTTCCTATGTCTTTGAGATTCTTTTCTTTTGCCTCATCGAAGTATGCATCAACAGGAATGGCCAGTCTTCCCAAATGTCCCTGGACTGTGATTTATCTTTTCAGTTCTCAAGTGTTTTCATTTTTTTTCTACCTTGAAGATGGTAAAGCTGCTAATTGGTTTTTCTGTCTCTAGATTTTCTTTTCTACAAGTCAATTTCCAAATGTTCCCCTAGAATATAAAGATACATAAGTAAAATCACTCATTATAATTCACAGGTCCTTTAATGTGGATTGAAAGGGACTCTAATTTAAAACCAGCTATAATGTAAAGTCTGAATTCCTTTGCATAAATATACACTGGAAAGAGTTAAAGACTAATGAATTTTCGACCTACTGGGGATGTCATTTGGGAAACACACATAACACAGAGAAAGGAGAGAAAGAGGAAGACTTTTGCCCTTTGCCTCTGCAATAAGATTTGGCTTTAAAAGAAGCTAAAATAGGGCAGTCCGGGTAGCTCAGCGGTTTAGCGCTGTCTTCAGTCCAGGGCGTGATCCTGGAGACCCGGGATCAAGTCCCACGTCGGGCTCCCTGCATTGAGCCTGCTTCTCCCTCTGCCTGTGTCTCTGCCTCTCTCTCTCTCTCTATCTCTCATGAGTAAATAAATAAAATAAAATAATAAATAAAAGACTTTATCCATGCCTAAAATAGGCATGGATAAATTCATGTCACAGAAATGCATAAGAGTACTATCTGTTTAAGGATCTTTCAGGTTAGATTGTTTAAATCTTGATGGCTCCTGACACTTTATGAATGTATATGTTTGTACATAAATGCATGCATTTCTCATTTAGTTCTTAAAACGACCATTTTAAATTGGTATTGATTATAGTATCCTCTTTTTGTAAGTGAGGAATGGGGATCTCTGAGGAGCTGAATGACTTGCTCAGGGTAACATGGACAGTAGTTGATGGTTTGGTACATATAGTCAAGCTTTCTGACTTTTTTAGCACATGGTCATTAAATTCAGTTTCATCTTTTCTGTGTGGGGCTTCTATAGACAAGATATGAACTTAAGAAACACGTTTTATATAAAATCTTTGCCCATTGGCACCAATGTGTGTTGTTATGATTTATGTTTCTCAAACAAAATATGTTTATTTTCTTTTCTTATGTGATAAAAATGGTAAAAGCTTAGTAGAAAACACAACAATAGGGACACCTGGGTGGCTCAGTAGTTGAGCATCTGCCTTTGGCTCAGGTCATGGTCCCGGGGTCCTGGGATCAAGTCCTGCATCAGGTTCCCTCATGAATAAATAAATAAAATCCTTAAAAAAAAACCCATAACAATAAAAGAGTACAAAAAAGAAATTTTAAAAAATCACCTGAAATTCCACCAGTTACATAGGTCTTGCTTTTTAATAACATGGAAGGCAAAGGACTATTGTCCTCCTACCTGAGCTCCTGTTTTGTATCATCTTGTCTTTTAATTTTTTTATTATTTATTTATGATAGTCATACAGAGAGAGAGAGAGAGGCAGAGACATAGGCAGAGGGAGAAGCAGGCTCCATGCACCGGGAGCCTGACGTGGGATTCGATCCCAGGTCCCCAGGATCACGCCCTGGGCCAAAGGCAGGTGCCAAACCGCTGCGCCACCCAGGGATCCCCTATCATCTTGTCTTCATATCATCAGGAAACCAAGTCAGGTAAAATCTGGTGAGCTTTCCTGAAGCTCAACTCTGACCTGACTTTCTGTGCTGTGGTGATTTGGATGTTAATACTGGAAATAAATGAAAAGGCATGATACAGAATAGCGCTGTCATACTGATGTGCAGAAGCCATGGCTTTTAGTGATAAAATTAGGTTCTTTGTTTCCATGCACCTAAAATACTTGTTTATGGTTGTGATAGTTTCGGAAAGAACATGCAGTGTATCAGGTGTATGGGATTTGGAGTCCCGCCAGGTCAGGATTACGGTGCTGGCTTTATGGCTTCCTAGTGGTATAGCCTTTAAGTAAGCTTCTCGATTACTTTGAGTCTCAGTTTTCTCATCTGAATCATTGGAGTGATACCACCTAATAGGGTTGCTGTAAATACCTAGTGGGATCACGTGAGCACCAAGGCAGTTGTGGTTATTTTAATAATAGTATGCTCTTTATTTATGGTCAGCAGTAATTTGTTTCCAAACAAAGTGGAGAGCTGGATTTCAGCAGTGGTAATAGTGTTTCTTTAGGGTTGCATAGAATCTCATTTTTTGGGTGGTACAGTAGTTGGCATAGTGGTAGGGGATGGCACATTGTGCTTTGGAACTTCTTGGATTCTGCTTAATGACAAGCAGGTAGCAGAGAACTGAAGCTCGCAGTTGCAAAGTGAGCGTGCACACCCGGCCCTGCAAAATTAGGGTGCATACCAGACGAATGAATAACATCCTAATTATTATCCTACGTTGGAGAAAGTCTGGTAGGATTGTGGCTTCAGGCACTTTGTGAGACCCAGCTTTTTAAGCTTGCAAAACAGTGATTACTATTTTTAGTTCAGTTTCTACCCTTTAAAAAAGTGTAGTGTACTCCTTGCTACTCCTGGATGATTTTATGTATTTTAATTAATGTTATCTTATTGCGTTTGTGCCCCAGGGCTGCTTTAGTGAAAGATGTAATTTCAGAGGGTTGATGAAATTAGATAGGTCTGACTGGGAAGACTCTGTTATTCATATTTATGGTTATAAAATATTTCAGGTCCATCTATGTATGACATTCCTGCGCTGTAAACACACAGTGTTCTGAATCCATCTGTCTTAGAGTGGTTCAGACCAGTAAAGTAATAGTAGCTCCAGTGTGGGGGTGGTTTTGTTGAGTTTGGTGTTAAACATGGCTTTACATTTTTCCCTTAAAATCTCATGATGCAATTATATATAAAAAGATGAAAGTGATCCTATAGACCAAACACAAACACCTCTACCCTCTGGCTTTATTGCTTTATAGGCAGACCTTGCATATTCCTGGTTGGCAAGAGGTTTGTGACAGGTAGGAATCAGCCTAATTTGAATCTGAATGAGTAGCCAACTACAGAGCAGGGGAAGCATATTTTAAATAATTTGCCAGAGCTGAATGCAATTGGTCTTGCAATAAAGTGAAAGACAGTTCTCTGAAAAAGTAATGTTTTGAGTAAGGCTTGAAATAAGACCCAGTCAATAAAGAGAAAAGCTATAATAAACTATTTTGGTAAAATGCAGGGCAGAGTTTTTTAGTGGGAGTTAATTAACATGTAAGATGTCACAAATTACTATTAACAGTAATGATACAGTATCTCCCTACGTTAAAGGTTATTGTCCTGAAACTCTCTTGGTGGTACGACTTGAGGTGGTGAAATATAAATCCTAGGAGGAGAAGAATCAGGAGTATCAAGATAATAAGTGAATCTTAGGAACTTTGTACACATTTTTTTTAACGTTCCTGTAAAGTCAAGCCGCAAAGTGCACTTTAGACATCTCATGCAGAGTTTCATTGTAATAGTGTGTGTTCCTTTTACTTTATGACAAGTAATGACATTTTATGAGGCTTTTGTTTTATCCAGAGTTTGGTCTCCTTTCCACATAGTCAGTGCCTCTTCCTCTCTGCCTCTTTCCCTTCTTTCCATTCAGTCATTTCTCGTTTTGAACCAGGCACTGTCCTAGGCTTTGAGAACATATTGAAAGAAAGCCCCTGCCCTCAATAAGATTACATTCCAGCCAGGCAAGGCAGGTAAGTGTAGCGAGCTTAGTGAGGTACCCCAGAAGCAGATGCAGGGATGCAGTTTGGGAAACAAGAGGCTTTATTTGGGGTCAGTACTGTGAACAGGAAGGGGAGGAAGCAGGATTGGGCACAGGGAGAAGGTAATGAAACTGCAGGTTTGACAAAGCCTCATCCAGCCTGCCAGAGAACTCTGGATTGCTCTCCACTGAGCCATAACCTCACTCCTTTATAAACCGGGTGTGTTGTACATGTATGGCATGCCCGAGAAGGGCATCACCTAGGGCAGGTGAGGCAGCTCTCTGCAGCTAAGACTGACCCTGAAAAGGGAGGCCGTGGAGGCTGTCTGCTTGCAGGTGGCTGGTGAGTCTTAGCAGTGCTTCTCTCGGTCTACTGCAAAAAGTATTTAAGTATCTGGTGGTGACACATGATGGAAAAAAGAAATCTAGATGAGGTGGATAGAAGGGGAGGAGGAGGCCTTTATGGGTTATTTGAATGGAGATCTTTAGGAATCGAGGGTGTTGGGGCAGAGCTGTCCAGGGAAGAGCCAGAGCAAAGGCCCCACAGAGGAGTGTGCTTGCTACAGCAGGAGAGCAACAAGGAGGCCAGTGTGTGAGCCAGGGTACAGTCATGTGAGGCCTTCGGACTGTTACAGGGAGTTCACCTTTTATTCTCTGTGAGGTGGTGTGTTAATTTGTAGGGCTGCCCTAATAGAGCACCATAGACTTGGTGGCTTAAATAATAGAAATGTATTATTTCACAGTTCTGGATGTTAGAAGTTCATGGTCCAGGTATTGGTAGAGTTGGTTCTTGTGCCTGTGAGAGAGAATCCCTTTTTCCCTCTCATCTAACTTTTGGTGGTTTGCTAGCAATATTTGACATTCTGTGGCTTGTAGATCTCAGACTTCATCTTCACATGGTCTCCCTAAGTGCATCTCAGTTTCAAATTTCCCTGTTTTATGAGGGTACTAGTCATATTAGATCACAGCCTACCCTAGTCTAATGACTTCTTCTTGACTAATTACATCAGCAATGACCCTGTCTCCAAATACAGTAACATTCTGAGGTACTGGGGGTTAGGACTTAAATATATAAATTCTTGGAGGACACAATTCAATCCAAACTGGTGGGAAGCCATCAGAGAGTTTTGAACAGAGTAATAATATAATCTGATTTATGTTTAAAAAGGATCAGTCTGTTTTGTGGAGACTAGAATGATGGAAAGAGGAAGCAGCCACTACAGTAATCTAGGCAAGAGATGATGGTAGTTGGGCTAGGGAGTGAGAGATGGCGGTAGTAAGTGGTCAGGTTCTTGGTACAAAGTAGAGCTGATTTCCTATTAGACTTGATGTGGAGTTAGAGGGAGAGAGTGTGAGCAGAGGCAGGGAGCAACTAGAAGAATAGAGGTTTACTGAGATGGGGAAGGCTTTGGGAGGAATTTGGGGGTAACATTATTAATGTGATTTAGGGCTTAAGTCTGTGATGCCTATTAGACATCATGTAGAGATACTGAGTAGGCAGTTGTGGACATATGAGAGATTTTGGAATCTGGAGTTCAAAGATGAGAAGGGACCAGCAAAGAAGATCTGAAAAGGGGGAGTCAGTGAGATAGGAAGAGAACCCAAGATGAGGGGAAGGCCTCAGAAAGCATGTAATGAATGTGTTTCAAGAGCATGTAATTATTCAGTAGGATGAGGATTGGATTGACTGTTGACTTGGGCAGTATGGGGGTCATTTGTGACCTTGGCAAGAGCAGTTTTGATAGAATGATAGGGATGAAAGCCTGGTCGGAGTGAACTCAATGGGAGGAGAGAGAAAGTAGAGGCTATAAATACAGACAGCTGTCGATTTTATGACTAGCTCTTTGACGAGCTTGCTGAGGACTCCTGTTCACCTCCGAGATGCAGAGTAACTGAGATCCTAGAGATGAAAAAGCCTTTGGGAAACCTTTCTTTGACTGGCTTGGAATGGAGGTCAGATACTTCTCTGACTGCCCCTCTTCTTTTGCAGGGTGATTTAACTTTATGCTCATTAAGAACTTCATGCCCAAGTATGTAATGTTAGCCCCTCTCAGACAAGTTTTATCTCCTTTCCTCCTGATAGTATGGTATAGTAACACTTGAGTTCTTGAGGGGTGAGTAAGGGAGTGTTAGGGTTATAGAGGATTAGTCATGAAGTTCTAAGGGAAGAAATATTTGACCTAAAAGGAAATGTATCTGGGCTTCACTTACATGAATAAAGAAAATGAAGGAATTATACATAATTAGCTCTCAGGATAATTTACATCCAAAAACAATTGTAGCCGCATTTCAATTTCCTCCTTCCCCTATCTTAAAATCAAGAGTTATGAGCGAAGTATAATTAACAGACTTGAGTTTCATCTCTCATTTTCCCAGTCTGCCAAGGTAAGAGAGCAGAAGACCCAAAAGGGCAACCCAAGATGGGGAGTGAAACACAAGTGCCTTGAGTTATAACCCTCCCTTGCCCCCCTAGGTGCTCAGAAACCATTTGGAAAAGACTGTCTATGCCTGGAATTGGACATGGGTAAAGGTGTGAGCTTAAACTTTCAGGGAGACATGTATAATTCCAGAATCAAAGGAGCTATTAAACTTAGTTTTTACAAGGCTGTAATAAGTCTGAAAAAAATATTTTTGACATAAATGATAGAATGACATTGGATCATTGATGTTCCTCCTGCTTTGACAGAGGGCACCTATTAAAATTGCGCCTGTTCTATTGACTCACAGAATTCATCTGACCAAATGTGATTATTTTCTGTGAGATGAAAGGGACTTTTGCTTTCAAGAGTGTATTACTTTCTGCCAGGTATACGTAGGGGGAGAAAAAAGGGAAGTAGAATTAAACTGCACAACGAGAAGAGCTTTAGATTTAATAAAAGGGGAGCTTTTCTTAATGAGGCTCCTTGAGGCTGATCCTGGCTTCCCTGCAGGATTTATAAATCACTCCCTCCTAGATGATCGAGGTGTGGGAAAGGCAGGGTGATTGGGAGACCTTTAAGGGGGAGTGGGGAGACCCACTTATGTTGGAAGAATACATCTGGGCAAATTTAATGCTACTTTTAAAGAACTTCAAGCAAGCAAGCAAGCACAACCCCACCAGCCAGTAGATTTTCTTAGGCTTATTTGAGCCTCATGGGACCACAGTGTTTGCAAGCAGTGTCTCCTTGTAGGAGATAGCTGGGAGACAGACGTGCTGCCTTATCCTGATGGAGGTTCTTCATGGACTCAAACCTTTGCCCCTGGAGACAAATCATTTCTTAGATTTCTGTCCATTCTGAGTGTTACTTTGTTTTTGCAGCCACCGTCTTGTCTCATCTGAGATTGGCCTCTTTAATTCAGCATTGAAATTTAAGTAGGAAAGAAAGAGGAGGATTAGTTGGGTATTGTTTCTATTAAATCTGGTAATGAGTTAGCATGTTATTGAATACTGCTTTGTATGCTTCCCCCCAAGGCTGTAGAATATTGTCATTTCAAGATAAGGAAGAGTCCTGGGGACACAGTTGTCATTTCTTCTGAATCCACATGTAATCTAGCATTATTAACCCTTTGTAGCTCTTCTTCATGCCCGTATACGTCTGTATGGGGAATTGTAAATAAAGCCAGCTGTGTTAAATATTCATAGAATCGATTTTCACTTGTTTAAAGTCTTCGGTGATTTATCTTCAGTGAGTGTTAATACGGCAGTAATTCTGCATTACATTTCTTGCACCAACATTTAATTGATACTATATTTCACAAGGATTATTGCAGGTTTATTGCTGTTGTATTTAGAGTTGTGGTTCTATGCTAGTAATTCAGAGAAATAGGATCCTTGAATCTGTTGTTTCCATTTTAATTGTGTGTACTTTTGAGCTGACAAGTTTAAGAAGGTCTGTTAACTCTTTAACCGACCTGCTGGATAAAAACCATTTTGGTGGAGTAGACCTGGGGATACTTTGCTTGATGATGTAATTGTATTAACCTAGTTTTTTTTTTTTATGATAGTAGTAAATTTAATCTATATTTCCTTTTTAATTGCTGTACTTTATATTATTTAATGGGTATTAGTGTTTGCTTTACTTCTCTGTTAAAGTACCTGGGACATCTCAGCCTGTGTGAATGGCAGCAGTTGTATTGCTTTTTAAGCAAGTTGATTTATGTTGTTATTCTCTTCCAGAAACTTCAGTAGTTCTTCAGAGCACGAGGACAATGGTATCCTAATCAGTTATTGTGTGATCCTGTATAGTTCTCTACAGAAACTTACATAATGTAGCACTTAGCAGGTTCTCACTATTGGAAGAACAAATAAATGTTTGTATAACGAAAAACTTTTTGTTTAGTGAATTCGTGGATGTCTATACAGTAAAAATGGTGCATATGTGACACAGTGGTAGGCCCTGAAGGAAGGAGGGTTTGCCTCTCAATCAAAGTCTTTAATAAATATTTGCTTAATGGATGAAAAGTGGGAAAAGAGGTAGGAGGCAGTTCTAGGTGGGTAGAAGGGAAGAGTAAAAATTGCAATGACTAGAAAGTATAAGGCAAGGCCAGGGCTTGAGTGGATTGTATTGGATTTAACATGGGCAGCTGAACGTTCTGGAAAGAACTCTAGACTAGGAGTTAATGCACTTTGGTTCTTTGCCACTTACTAAGAATGTGACCTTGGGTGACCTTGAACTCCTGGGCCTTGGTTTTCTCATCTGTCCTACCTTCCCCAAAGCCTTAGTCAGAGGCATAGGTGAGAAAATTCACATGAGACTATTTTATGACCTGTGATGAGTCATTCATATTAGAGTGTTTGAAAATTATGGGTGATGAGGTTCATTTATCCATCACATATTTACTGAGCACCTATAGCAAGCCATGCCCTATGGTAGCAGTGGTGGGTAAAACACAGGCTTTGCCTCTTATGCTTTCATTCTAGTGAGTGAGAAAGGTATTAACTAAATAATCACCCAAGGATGTAATTACCGACTGTTCCAAGTACTGTGAAGTACAGTGTGCTAGAAGCTTATTCTAGCCTGGGCTAAGGGTAGAGCATCATTCTGGCATGTGAGTTTATCCTGTACTATGAGGAGTCTTTATTTTTATTTTTAAAAAGATTTTCTTTATTTATTCATGAGAGACACCGAGAGGCAGAGACATGGACAGAGAGAGAAGCAGGCTCCATGCAGGGAGCCCGATATAAGACTTGATCCCAGGACCCCAGGATCACACCCTGGGCTGAAGGCAGACACCCAACTACTGAGCCACCCAGGTGTCCCGTGAGGAGTCTTTAAAGGCTCTTGTTGGGAGTGACCTAACCCCAATATTGCTTTAGGAAGTTGAATCTAGTGGCTATGTGTAGAATAGACTGAGGAAGGATTGAGGTCTGGGAGAAGAGTTAAATGAAGCTACTTTCCTATATATCTATCCTGTATTTATGCTGTGACATATATATGTTATATATATATTCTTAGAATTGTTTTAGTGTTCTAAATATTTAACGTTGATATTTTTATGCAGGATTTTCTAGGGTCTTGATGTTTATATGGTTTTCATTTGGGATATTACTGAACTTCTATTTTTAGTTAGATATGAAGTTAACACAAAATATTAGCTAATGCTTTTTATGGGTTCTTCTGTGCAGCAGAGACACTGCGCTTAGTGCTTTATATATATTATCCCCTATTAATGGTCAACAACCACATGCGGTATCAAGACCATATTATCCATCTGTATTATCTCATTTTACAGATGAGGAAACTGAAACTCACCCAAGGCTATATAGCTGGGATGTGGGACTTGGACCCAGGCTATCTAGTTTCAAGTGTATGTTCTTAATCACTTCTTATCATTTTTTCACTTAAAAAAGAATTAATTTAAGTTCTATGAGAGAAGATAAAGATGCCAGTAAAGTGGTCTTTAAATAACCACAGTGAATCCCTTCCTTTCAATATATTTCCTTCCTGTTTTTTAAAAATAAATTTTTGTTAATTATAAAATTAGGTGGAAAACCTATTAAAAGGCAAACCTTTTTTAAAAGTTTTTTTTTGTGGCATTATGCATTTTGTCATGAAGAATTATGAAAGTTTAATAGTTCTTGACGTTGCTTTGTGCACTACATATCTTTCCATTTTTACTTTGTTCATGACCAGAATAACTATTAGCCACATCAGTGAGTGGTTTCCACATCTGCTCACTGTGGTAGATCTTATGTTTGCCTCTCATCATACATTGCCTATAAAAGCCCAGGTCAGTGTTGGGCATATATGTAGTTGTAGGGCAGTAGAATCATAGCATGGATAGCACCTGTGGGGTGTACATAGCTGAATCTCTGAGTTCACAGACAGGGACCCCAAAATTAAGGTGAGTCACTTCCACAGCACCATGGTACAAATTTTGGACAGAGACAGACCAGAAAGCAGGACCCAGAACATCAGCCCACTGTTCCCTCACATACTTGCATGTGAAAGGTAGCGGAATATGGCACCCCAGTATATGACTATAGGAGCTCAGGATGTGTCACTCCAAAATACGTTGCTTTAGTATGTTGATTACTTCAAACTGTAGGCACTTGAAAAACAGCAAATGCTAAAAGTAGCTTTCTCTAAACTCCTCTTGTCTTTAGGCAGATAGGAACTTAGTTGTTATTAATTCCATCCCTGGAGTTTCATCAACTGGGGGAGATTGACTGTTATCACAGGAAAGGAAGTGACACCACATCCAGACAGACTTTGTTAAAAAGTGTCATACCTCCCATCTGTTCTTTTCAGGGCCTACTCCATCTTTCCTAAAAATCATTTACTCTCCCTTGAGAAGCTTACATGCCCTCCCCTTTTCCCTATTAAGATGGTAATTAAGCCCGAATTCTAAGCCACTTCTTTGAGTTACTCATTTTCCCCTGGGTATCTTCCATGTTAAATGAGGTTACACATTAATAAACTTGTTTGTTTTTCTCTTGTTAATTTGTCTTTTACTATAGGGGTCTCAACTAAGAACTTAAAAGGGTAGAGGGAAAATTATTTTCCTACCCTACACATGTTCTATGCCTTTTTTTTTTTTTTTTTGCATCTGTTTCCATTCTATTTCACTTATGTACTATACTTGACAGTGGAAATTTTGTATTAATTCCACTAAATTCTAATAATGTGAAGTCAGGGTGGGACACACTCTGGCTGTTAGTTTAGAATGAGTTTGTGCTCAAATAATTTCAACTTGAGTATTAATAAAATCCTTAAAAATTTTCCTATAATTTAAATTTTTGTCAACCTAGAATGCTTTATTAAACGAGCTTTCCTGTGTTAATTTCCCTCATTACACTATTTTACTTTTCATTTGTGTTGTTTATTTTTCCTAACACTAAATAAAACTTTAATCCTGAGCTATGGGTCAATCTAGATAAGCTACAAAAAGTCTGAATTCAAAATTAAACTAAACCTTTGAATTTAGTTTGGTTTATGTCTCAGAATCACTGCCATTTTTTGCAGTGAGAGTAAGAGAAATCTTTTGCAGTATCTCCTAAAGGAGTTTTTATATATTGCTTTTGATTCTGCTTTGTTTCTTGACTTTTGGGCTCTGCCAGGGAAAAATGACTCTTTCTGCCTAGAATAACCCTGTTTGTCTCATGAAGGCTCTGTTTTAATTTTATTAGTGCTGTTAACTGCTAAAAAGTACATGCTCTGCAGGAATTGGGTGTGGATATAATTTTACTGAGTAAGAGACATATGCTTTGCAGTTTCACAAATTGTTTCATTTTCTTTATTTGGCTGGGATCTCTTTTTGGATTCCTTATGCTTTTTGTGATTGGTGTTATCACCCAGTAGTTATGTCTCAGTAACAGAGCTGGGAGGCCAAAATCTCTTGAATATTTTGCACAGAATTTTGTGTTTACAGTATAAGCTCTCTTATCTGGGATTATGACCAGCAGCTAATCAGTTAAAGTGGAGAAATGTAAAAAAAAGAGTTACATTCATATCTTAAATATTTTATTTTAAACTCAAACACATAAATGTGCAGCCATTAGCTGATTTCTGATGGAAACCTGATAAGTGGTTTCCATGTTGTTTTTTGCACATACAATTGTACCCGTGATGCATGGTCTACTTGGTTTTCAGTTTGAGTTGCTTTAAATTGTTAGAAGATCTTTAAGATACTTGTGAACTTCTTGAGTGCAAAATCCTTCCAGATTTTTGTGATTTGCCTCCCAGTCTTTTGCCTCACACCTAAATAATGGCTGTTTTAGTGTTTTATTTTTATTGAATTATTCTACATTATTCAGATATTCAACTGCATTTTCAAAGAAACATTAGTTTTTCTGAACTCATATCTTATATGTTTATGTAAAATTTACTAAGTGTTTATATATAATTAAATTAGAAGAACTGTTGGCATAAATAGGGTAGGAATTTAACACATCTGACCCTAGGAAAGGATATAGCATGATTGATAGGAATAGATTACTGTTTCCCAACTAATGGGTAGGGAAGGGGTAGCACATTTTATTTAAATCTGCTGTGGAGCTATACTTTTATTAATGAAAAAGATAAATGATAAAGACATATAAAATACAAGCCTTAATTTTTTAATGTTTTAGAAACAACAGAAATAAAATTGCGTGTCAGTAAATATAATCGGAACAACATGATATAGGGAGAAAAATGACAAAATCTGTATATCTTCAGAAGTGTGCATTAGCAATTCACATAGAATCACTATTACCCTTATTAATTTGTTATTCTAGTCATAACTAAACAAAAAGTTATGAGTGAAATGGTGATTTCCCCCTATTAGATATCTCTGTATACTTTTTAAAAAATTTTATTTATTTATTTATTTGAGAGAGAGAGGGAGAGGGAGAAGCATATTCCTCGCTGAGCAGGTTACAATCCCAGGATCCTGAGATCATGACCTATGCCAAAGGTAGATGCTTAACCAGCTGAGCCACCCCATTGCCCCTCTGTGTACACTTTGAAAAAACTCCATATATATGTAGTTATGTTTTTAAATTAAGTTTATTTTAATTATAGTATGGTTAACATGGCATTATATTAGTTTCAGTTGTACAATATAGTGACTTAATAATTCTGTACATTACTGTGCTCCTCATGATAAATGTACTCTTTAATCCTCATCACCTATTTCACTCATTTCCCCACCAACTTCCCCTCTGATAACCATCAGTTTGTTCTCTATAGTGAAGGGTCTCTCTCTTGGTTTGTCTTTCTCTCTCTCTCTTTTCTTTGCTTATTTATTTTGTTTCTTTAATTCCACATGTGAGTGAAATCATATGGTATTTGTCTTCAACTGACTTATTTCATTTAACATTATACTCTAGCTCCATCTATGTTGTTGCAAATGGCAAGATTTCATTCTTTTTATGGTGAATAATATTCCACTGTGTGTGTATGTGTGTGTATCATATCTTCTTATCCATTCATCTATTGACAGATACTTGGGCTTCTTCCATAATTTGGCTATTATAAATAATGCTGCTATAAAACATAGGGGTGCATATATCCCTTTGAATTAGAGGAAACTCCATAGTGTTTCCTGTAGTGGTTACACCAGTTTGCATTCCCACCAACAGTCCACAAAGATTTCTTTTTTCTCCACATCCTTGCCAATACTTGTTGTCTCTTGTGTTTTTGATTTTAGCCATTTCTGAGTGATGTGAAGTGATATTGTAGTTTTCATGTGTTTTCCTGATGATGAATGATGTTGAACATCTTTTTGTGTTTCTGTTGGCCATCTGTATGTCTTCTTTGGAGAAATGTCTATTCATGTCTCCTGTCCATTTTTAAATTGGATTATTTATTTTTTGGGTGTTGAGTTGTACCAGTTCTTAAATATTTGAACACTTGTCCCTTATTGGATAAGTCATATGCGAATATCTTCTCTCATTCAGTAGGTTGTCTTTTAGTTTTGTTGATTGTTTCCTTCACTCTGCAGGAGCTTTTTATTTTTATGAGTGCCAATAGTTATTTTTTAATTTTTATTTCCCTTGTCTCAGGAGATATATCTAGAAAAAATGTTCCTATGGAAGCATTTACGTTTTTTTTTTTTTTTTCATTTTTTCATGTCTCAAATACTTTTGCTTATTAACCTGTTTAGGGTGGGTTGGTGACAGCTTATCTCATAAATTGTTTATGGTTTTGTTTTAATAACACTCACGGTGGAGGAACTGGTCTTACAAAACTATGTTGATAAGAATGAATAAACACATGTTAAAGCGATTCAGCAAGCTCTAGATCTTCATTTTCTACTTCTCTTCAGAATGAAGTGAGTGTTGCTGCCGTGTCAAAATTCACCTCTGTCCACCGTGGTAGCCAGTTCCAACAATTTATCCTTTAAATTTATGGTCAAATTTAAATGATTTTTTGGATGAAGGAAAATTTCTGGATTTTAATACCTGTATTTGCCCCCCAAAATTAACAAAGTAACCTTGAACTATTATCTGTGATTCTCCTGTGCTTAGTTAGTAGGCAGGTGGCACCACTCACCTTGCAAGGTCAATAACACCGGAACTGGTTGATGAGACAAGTTCCTTATGCAGGTATTTGGAGGTTACAATCATGCCTAAAAGCTATGTCCATCTCTAAATGCTCACTCTCCATTTCCTGAGCAGCTGGTAACTAACAGCTTGTAGATTGGCATCCCTCTCTGGACCACACTTTGAGAAGCCCTGTGCTCAAGTAGCATCCACTACTAGTTGTGTTCTACATCAGTCAGTATTCTCTATAGAGGGAGTGCAATATGTTGGTTAATTTGGCAAGGCGGTTAAACAGAGATGGGTTGAGAGATTCCCTTTTACGTAAGCATCCTCCCCCGCCCCCCTGGGAGAAGATTTATAGCTGTCACGAGATTCAAATTATCAGATGTATACTTGTGCATATTTTTATGTATTATATATCTGTTTATCCCATGATTGTGAGTGTAAGAATCATGCTTTCATCTGACAGAGTTCAGGAGATGCTCCTCCAAACTATGTTGCTTTATTATATTGATTACTATAATGTAATTGATTGTATTATATTGATTAATTTAAATGTGAAAAAATAGCAAATGCAGTGAGAAGCTTAGTCTGAATTCCTCTTATCTACCTAAAAACAGATCCTCCAAAAAAAGGAACCCCATTGTCATACAGTTCCCTCTCTGGGAGTTTCATCAACCAGCAAAAATGGACTCTTATCACACATACCATACCCAGACAGACTTTATAACAAACTATCATATCTTCCATCTGTTCTTCGGAGGGCCCATTCGTCTTTCCTAAGAACCATTTACTCTCCCCTGAGAGGCCTACACGCCCCACTCAATTTCCTGTATTAAGATGGTATATAAGCTCTCAAATCTCACTGCCTTTTTGGGTATTCATTTTCTCCCCTGTGATGTTCCCCTGCATGTAATATTAAAAGTTAATAAATTGGTATGCTTCTCCCCCTGTTCATCTGCCTGTTGCCAGTTTATTTTAGAGACTCGGCTGTATAATCTAGGAAGGTATAAGGAAAGTCTTCCCTCTCCTACACATCCAACTTTGAATTACTCACTCGGTTTTGCATGTAACTGCTAGGTATTGCTTTATATAACACACATTTCTGGAATGTAGCCATTTATTCAGTGGTCTAGAGCCAAGTTCTGTAAAGGAAACAAGGAAACAATACACTCTAAATTCTCATTTCTTCCCTGGTCAGTGGGAATCTGCCTACTTATCCCCTAAGAAATCTCAGTATTTGGGTCCTTGTTTCCTTTCCCTGAATGTATTGCCTGGGCCCAGCAGGATTTAGTTTCTGTTACAGTGAAACATAACCTGAAATACGGATCAACATGGGTGTTTTAATCCTTCATTTTTTTTTTAATCCTTCATTTTTATATTTTAAGTAAATTGCAATTTTAAATGACTTTAAATCCCATTTATGAATAAGGACTACTTGGGAGGACTGTGATTTATCCTGCTTTTATTAGTTCATTGTTGAGATAGAAGCAAGTTTTTCATGTTTTTAAAGCAAATGAAGGGGCATCTGGGTGGATCAGTGGTTGAGTGTCTGCCTTTGACTCAGGTTGTGATCCTGGGGTCCCCAGATCAAATCCCGCATCAGACTCCCCACAGGGAGCCTGCTTCTCCCTCTGCCTAGGTCTCTGCCTCTCTCTGTGTCTCTCATGAATAAATAAATAAAATCTTAATAAAATAAAAATAAAATAAAATAAAATAAAATAAAATAAATAAATAAAATAAAATAAAATAAAATAAAATAAATAAAATATAAAATACCGAAATTCTCATTGTGGCCCAGTGTCCTGCCTACTGGTCTACCCTCTCATCAGTGTTCCTCTCCCTCTTATAGAGTACAGTCCCTGAGTCAGGCTTGATCATCACTTCAAAGACAGTGCAAACTACAGTCTTTGAAATGTCTTCCTACTTCCTCTGTGCCCCCATCACACACACTTCAGCTTAGCAAATTTACACTCATCAATATTTATTCAGGTTTCAGCTTAAATATCACTTATTCAGAAACACCTTCCCTGACCAATACTGGGCCTAGATGAGCACCGTGTCTGACATTGTCACAGCACTCTATCATTTCTCTTCATAGAACCCACCACATTTTCTAATGATGTTTTTGTAAGGTTTTTCATCTTCCCTATTGTTTGAAGCATCCCAGAGCACAGGAACTAAGGCTGGTTTGCAAACCACCACATCCTGATGCCTGGAACAGTACCTTGTACTTTAGAAACTGAGGTGGCTTTAAAAAAAAAAAAAAAAAAAAAAAAAAAAAGGAAGGTTAGGTGGATGATCCTAATCAAGTCCTCAGCTTATTTGGAGGATTAGAGGATTAAATGAAATAAAATATGAGAGGATGTGGAGAAAGGGGAACCTTCCTGCACTGTTGGTGGGAATGTGAACTGGTGCAGCCACTCTGGAAAACTGTGTGGAGGTTCCTCAAAGAGTTAAAAATAGACCTGCCCTACGACCCAGCAATTGCACTGCTGGGGATTTACCCCAAAGATACAGATGCAATGAAACACTGGGACACCTGCACCCTGATATTTATAGCAGCAATGTCCACAATAGCCAAACTGTGGAAGGAGCCTCAGTGTCCATCGAAAGATGAATGGGTAAAGAAGATGTGGTTTATGTATACAATGGGATATTACTCAGCCATTAGAAACGACAAATACCCACCATTTGCTTCGATGTGGATGGAACTGGAGGGTATTATGCTGAGTGAAGTAAGTCAATCAGAGAAGGACAAACATTATATGGTCTCATTCATTTGGGGAATATAAAAAATAGTGAAAGGGAATAAAGGGGAAAGGAGAAAAAATGAGTGGGAAATATCAGAAAGGGAGACAGAACACGAGAGACTCCTAACTCTGGGAAACGAACTAGGGGTGGTGGAAGGGGAGGTGGGCGGGGGTGGGGGTGACTGGGTGATAGGCACTGAGGTGGGCACTCGACGGGATGAGCACTGGGTGTTACTCTATATGTTGGCAAATTGAACACCAATAAAAATAAATTTACAAAAAAAAAAAAGAAATAAAATATGTCGAATGAATAGATACAGTAAGCACTCAAAAAAGGATAGCTATTAAAGTCATATCAAAATGAGATCACTCTAAATATGCTTGAAATTTACCACTGATTTTTCTTTCACCTAATTGGGGGGTGGGGAGGAGTCTAGCAAAAGATGCCAAATTGTCTTTTCTTTCAATAATACTTTGCCACGTCAGCTCATTTTAGGATACTGAAAAACTTCAAATTGCAAGATAGAACATCAAGAAAGTAAATGCTTCTAAAATTAACACACTACACTTTTTTCTTTTTACTCTGAGATAAATCTATACTCATCAGTACATTTTCACTTCCCCTTGCAGCCTTCACTGTCACCTGCTCTTCCAAAATCCTGGTTATTACCACCCCAAGGACAACTGCTCCCTTTTCAAACACCAAAGACTCTACTAATAACTTTCTTAAAAATGAGTTTCAACTATCACTAAAATTTTATTTGCCTTTTGTTTTAGATTTTTATTTATTTATTCATGAGAGACACACAGAGAGAAGCAGAGATTATTTTAAAATGCTTATTATTTTTAACTTTGTATTTTGAAATAATATCAGATTTTCAAAAAAGTGACAAAAATAGTACAAAGAATTCCCTTACATTCTTCTCCCAGATTTTCTAAATGCTAATATCTTACATACTCACTGTATGATGACTAAAACCAGGAAGCAAATATTGATTTACTACTATCACCTGGAGACCTTGTTCAAATTTTGCCAGTTAGCATCCCATTAGCATTCTTTTCCTGGTCTAGGATTCAATCCAGGATTACATGTTGCATTTAGTTGTTATGGTGCCTTAACCTGTTAACCTAATAATAAAACCACCAGTTATTTTATCAGGAAAAATGGGTTTATTTGGGAATACCAGAGAATTGAAATCCGGGACAAGCAAGCTATGACAAAACCCGAGGCAAGTCCAGAGAACAAAGAAGAGAAATGCTCTTTTCTAGAGGAAAGGAAGGAGTTAGGAAAGGCTGTTAGAAACAAAAAAATCGGGATCCCTGGGTGGCGCAGCGGTTTGGCGCCTGCCTTTGGCCCGGGCGCGATCCTGGAGACCCGGGATCGAATCCCACATCGGGCTCCTGGTGCGTGGAGCCTGCTTCTCCCTCTGCCTGTGTCTCTGCCTCTCTCTCTCTCTCTGTGTGACTATCATAAATAAATAAAAATTAAAAAAAAAAGAAACAAAAAAATCCATTGGAGTAAACTAAGAGCTGGAAGTATGGTGGCTTTTTATTGGCTGGGTTGTTGGCAGGGGAGAAGAATCTTTCTTCCTCCTGCTGGATTAGTAAAGAAGTAGCTAAAATATTTCCCACACATTTCTTCTCCCCTCCCTTATATACCTTTCACTATTATTTATCTTCCCCAAATGAATGAGAACATACACTGTTTGTCCTTCTCCGATTGACTTACTTCACTCAGCATAATACCCTCCAGTTCCATCCACGTTGAAGCAATATCAGAAAGGGAGACAGAACATAAAGACTCCTAACTCTGGGAAACGAACTAGGGGTGGTGGAAGGGGAGGAGGGGGGTGGGGTGGGGGTGGATGGGTGACGGGCACTGAGGGGGACACTTGACGGGATGAGCACTGGGTGTTACTCTGTATGTTGGTAAATTGAACACCAATAAAAAATTAATTTATTAAAAAAAAGTAGCTAAAATAGTATTGACTTGCAAAGGGTATCTCTTCTTGTTGGGTCTGCAATTGACAACCAATGTGGGGGCTAAGAGAGCTCCCTCTTCTGATCCCCCTATTTTATTTATTTATTATTTATTTTTTAAAGATTTATTTTATTTATTATTTATTTTTTTAAGGATTTATTTATTTAGGGGCAAGGAGAATGTGTGTGTGAGTGGGGAGAAGGAAGAAAATCTTAAAGCAGACTGCCTGCTGAGCACAGAGCTCCATGCAGGCTCAATCTCACAACTCATGAGATCATGACCTGAGCCAAAACCAAGAGTCTGATGCTTAACTGATTGAGCCACCCAGGCGTCACACTCCACTCCATTTTACTTTACTTCTTTAAAGATTTATTTATTTATTCATGAGAGACAGAGGCAGAGACATAGGCAGAGGGAGAAGCAGGCTCCCTAGAGGGGACCTGATGAGGTACTCCATCCTAGGACCCCGGGATCATGACACTTCTCAACATGGAAGAGTCTTACCTTCATTTGTCTTTTATAACTTTGACGTTGCAGAAGAGTACTGGCCAGTTATTTTGTAAAATGCCCCTCCATTTGGGGAGGTTGTTTCCTTACAGTTGAATAAAGGTTGTGCATTTTTTGTTGAGTATTATTGAAGTGATGTGTGCTTCTCAGGGCGCTCTTCTCTGGTTTTAATCATACTGCAATTTTCTCCTTGATGCAGTTAACTAGGCTCAAGTTTCTTAACCAGGAGATAGTGTTGACCTCTGCAACCATGTCTGGGGCAAAACAGCTTGAGAAACAACCAGAGTTGAATGTTCTGATTTTAAGTGATCTCAGTGTGCTTGTAAAATGCAAGTAAGAATGAGATTACTTGGCTGTAAGAAGGTTGGCATCTGGATGGCCTAGGATATGCTTGTATTATTGAATTTCAAAACTCATCATAAAAGTAGAAAAAGAAAGTTTCTAAATCTCAGACTCCTGGGGATAATGTCCCTGGTTCTCACAATTAGGGAGACTCTGGTAGGGGCTGTGGTTTTACCCTTCCCAACTGCTTCACCCTCTACAGACTGTACCATCTTTTTTTTTTTTTTTAAGATTTTTTTTATTTATTCATGAGCAACAAAGAGAGAGAGAGAGAGAGAGAGAGAGACAGACAGACAGACAGGCAGAGGGAGAAGCAGGCTCCATGCAAGGATCCTGATGTGGGAATCGGGGATTCCCGGGATCACACCCTGAGCCAAAGGCAGACGCTCAAGCATTGAGGCACCCAGGGGTCCCCAGACTGTGCCATCTTGTTAAGGGATTTGGGAGTTTCCTGGCCTTGAACTGATCCGCCCCCCACCCCAACACACATACCTCTGTGTGCTTACGTTACCTATTATACATAGACTTTTGGCTTTAGTAACTTTACATTGTTTTAGGTTGACAAATCAGTAATAAAACTAGCCAACATTTTTCTTAAAGTTCATTCTTTATTCTTTGCTAATTCTTCCAATTTATAGTCTTTAATCTTTACTTAAAAAAAAAATAAAACCCACAGTACTATTTTCCTTTCTCTCTCTCTCTCTCTCTCTCTCTCTCTCTCTCTCTATTCAGTTTTGGCTTTTCATCCTGGTAAAAGTCTATAAAAATAAATCAGCTAAATTTCAGCATAAATACGGTGAAAGCCAGCAGTTGAAATAATTGCAGTTTGGAAAATGTTAGAGGCACTTTAAGAGAAAGATTCCACTGTATCACAGGCTGCGGCTTTGAAATAACTCATGTTTCTTTCCCACCTCTAAATTGTCATTTTTCCAATTCTCCTTTTTGGAAGCTTCAGTATGCAAAGCTTTGACAACAGTTTAGGAAATGAAATCACTACCCGCTGTGTGTGACATTTGCTTGAAGATAATTCATTTGGCTCAAAATTGGCAGTGGCTAAAAAACGAGTGAAACAATGAAATTTGCACGGATTCATTGTTTAAAGGAAGGAAATCCGTCAAAGTAGCCATTTACTTGCAGGACTGTAAAGAGCCTTTATCTGATTATACATCTTTGGGTCTTTTCTTCAGTTTCATGTAGAGTTTTATGTAATGATTGGGATTCTCAATACCTTTGTCTGCACTGTATCTTACTACCATCTTTGTTCTTTTTCTCACTTTACTTTGGGTTGATAGTTTCCTACATGTGGTAGGATGGTTTTGATTGTAAATGGTAGCAAAGTCAACCCAAACAGGCTTAAGCAACAAAGGGTATCTATTGGCTCACATTACTAAAAAGTAGAGGTGAAGCGTCAGGTTTAGGTATGGTCTGGTCAGGGCTGCCATCCACTTCTCCTCAGACCATGCAGTGCTGCTCCTTAAGCTATTTGAAAAAAGGAACTTAATTTTTTTTTTTTCTAAACCAACATAGACCAATACTTTAATAAAATACAATATAAACGAATTACCACAAAAATGAAATTGTAAAAGGCAAGTATAAGCCCCAGATTTTAATTATTAAATTCAACAGATACAAATTTATTCAGTCAAATTGCTATACATGTTTCTAAACAGGCTTATTCCCAGTTTCTTGTTATAGACTATTACAGGCTACTGAGAAGCTCTGATGTGGTGCTGGCTTCTTCTTCAGTTTCTTCCGCCAGCTTCTTTCTCAGTGTGGTTCACCTCAGGCTGGCAAAGTGGCTGCCAGTAGCTTCCAGAATGATGGGTATCTTTGTTCACATCTAGGGAAAGAGTTTTCCCAACTGTTGCTCAGAAGTGTTACGCCTCATACCGGTTGGACCAACTCAAAGCATTTCACTGTGAACTGGGGGATGCCATTGGCTCCTCGTTTTTATTTTTAGTCCATTCTTGAGCCGCTAAATGTTAGAAGGAATGGAGGAACATAGGGATGGGAGGCGGTCTCACCTAAACCATATGTCTACCCATACAATGCTGGGGAAGCACTGCAATCCTGACTGTCTTATGTTAATAAAAACAGCAATAGCTGCCACTTTGCATTTAATCTGTGGTATAATAATAATAAAAAAAAGATATCGGATCTTTGTCTTGGGTTCCTGGCACAGAGCTCCTAAAAACCCTCAGAATCTCCTGAGCGATGAGTGTCTTTTGTGTTTATGAGATGACTCCTGGATAGAGGGTGGTAGCTCTTCTAGATAGTTTCAGGCTGGGGGTTGGTCACTAGAATGACCAAGAAGCCATGATTAGATGGTTGGAACATTCGGCCCCACCTTGGACCTTGGGGCAGAGGTGAGGGATTGGAGACTGAGTTCAGTCACCACTGGCCAATGACTTAAGCAATCATGCTCCCTAAAAACCCCTAAACTGCTGTGTCTAGAGAGCTTCCAGGTTGGTGAACACATCAAGGTGTTGGGCAGGTGACACATCCAAAGAGGACACTCCTTTTCCCCATACCTTGCCCAATGCAGCTCTTCCTTTTGACTATTCCTAAATTGTATCCTTTATGATAAACCATGAGACATAAAGTGTTTTCCTGAGTTCTGTGAGCTTTTCTGGTAAACCTAATGGGCAAAAGTTGTGGGAACCCCCATATGTGTAGCCAAGTCTGGCAAGCAGGTAACCTGGAGACCTGGTGCTTGTAACTGGCGTCTGAAGTAAGTACAGTGAAGGAGAGGTGGTCCTAAAGCACTCCTGAGAGATGGGTGCTAATATGACCCTAGTGTGCAGTGAGGAAACAGGTAAGTGACTTACTCATGAAACAGCTAACGTTGTACACTTAGAGTCCCATGGATTTGAAAACTCAGACTGCCTTCCTCTACATGAATGTGTTGTAGACTTTTCAGATGATCAAATAAAATATAAAACAATTGATAGCTTTGTGAGAGAAGCCTTAGAGATTTAATGGTTTAAGGGGAATGGTTTATAACTCGGATGGTGAAACTTTCTGCAGGTGGGGCTAAAGGGAATATATACCCACTTAAAATCTTTAGTAAAGTAAGACTGAAGAATGAAAATGAAAATCCAGAATTATTCCCACAGGGTGGACAGTCTGTTACCTTGATATGTACTTAAACACCCGGACATAATCTAGTCCTCTAAAAAATAACATGTCTTTAGGGATCACTTAAGAATATTCCCTAAGTGAAAAGAATCAACTTTTAAGTTACAACTTCCCACTGGTTCAAAAAATATCTAGAATTTGCTCTTTGTGCTTATGTGAAATCTAGTGTGATCCAAGAGTTGAAATCCAAAGGATAAAATAGTTGTTTTAGTTATTTAAAGGTTAACGTTTAAGGAGAGGTGATAGTGTTCTACCTTTTCAGGCACTGTATAAGCAGGTTTTCGGTTTTTTTTTTTTAAGGGATTTTTTTTTTTTTCATCAAAGAAAGTATCTATTAAGAACTTAATTGGGTTTGTGCTGTCTGGTACAAACAGAAACTATTGTGCCCTCTTAATTAGATAAAAGGAAATTATGTGTCTTGAGATCTTCTCTAAATCACAGGAGCCTTCTCTTGGGCCCTTGTGTCACACTGTTAGCAATTTGTAGTTCTAAACTACTGATTATAATTTGTGTGTACATTCAAAATGGGTTGTGAATCTGAGATTGAATTTGTGACTTAAGCACTTGCTAGCATTTTATCCCTAAATAAATATAAAGCCTTTTAGGACTTACCTTTTTCGTTACAATGAATTTTCTTCCTCCTGCAAGCCTTGTTGCTGGAACATTAGAGACCATTTTATATTCGATGTGGATTTTAGTACCCAGCCATGGAAGTATGTTATGTGAGATACTGCAGAAATAATATTTTTCCTTCAAGAAAATCGTTTCCTTTTCTCTCAAAGCTGCAAATCAGCTTTTTATATCTTTTACTCTTCCTGCCTTCTGTCACCAGGTATTCAGGTGGCAGACCTACCACATTACTTCCTTTTCTCTTTGGTCATCTCCATTAGCCTAGTTGAGGGCCACATTAGCTGGATTATTGAAATCCAAACAGGATTCCTCACCTCTAATACATTCTCAGTGCTGTTGCTAGTGTTCTATAATAGGGATCCAGTGCTACCCCACTAATCAAACATGCTTGGTGATTCTCAGATCCCCAGCATATATTCGGGATCTTTCATTACCAAACTCTTTTCCCAGGAGATATTTTGCCTGCCAGCACTGCTGTTAATTTAAAATATGCCAGACACGTTCCCACCTTGGCAACATTGCCCCAGCTACCTTTGTGTCCTGTTGTCCTTTTGCTTCGTATGGGCCCAAACCAAATTTTTCAAAGTTTAGTTTAGATCCCACCTCATCATTGAAATTCTTCTAGAGCCTTCCCAGGTAGTTCTCATCTGGTGTTTATCATTTGGATTGTGTGTCTTCCCAGAGATAAGGATCAGGTCTTATTCACCTTGGTATCCCATGAGCCTTGCCCTTATTGACATTCCAGAGATGGTTGTTGAATTTAATCAACAGTTAAGTGGAATTTATTCTTTCAAAACAGAAGGAAAGGGACACCTGCGTGGCTCAGTGGTTGAGTGTCTCCCTTCAGCTCAGGTCGTGATCCCAGGGTCCTAGGATCCAGTCCTACATCGGGCTCCCCACAGGGAGCCTGGTTCTCTCTCTGCCTGTGTCTCTGCCTCTCTCTCTCTCTGTGTGTGTCTCATGAATAAATAAATAAAATCTTTAAAAAAATATGATTAATTTTGTTAGATGTGATAAAGCTAGTATGTTTATGCTTTTTAAGAGGAACATACTGAAGTATTTGCAGATGAGATGTCTGGGATTTACCTCCAAACAATCTGGTGTTGGACATGGCAGTGGAGGGGAAGGGAATAGGTGGATATGGAGAGAAATAAGACTACTGGCTGTGAGTTGGTAATTGTTGAAGCTTGTAGATGGCTATGCAGGGATTCATTCATTCTTTCCAGTTTTTTTTTTCTTTCCAGTTTTAAGTTAAAAGCAATTTTTAAAAAATTGATGTAGAGTTTATATTTTAAGTTTTTTACTTTCTTTTTTCATTGAAGGATAGTTGATACTTTCTACTTTTTTTATATGTTTGAAAGTTTCTCTAATAAAAGGCACAGAATAAAATATGGACTAAGACTTGGATATTAGTTGTAAAGGATTGAAAGAACATGAAACTGAAGTCTGAGATGCTCAGATTCTAGCTCTGGCCCTCCAATGACCTGAATGACCTGGAGTCATCCATTTAACATTTCTGGGTTCCATAGTCTCTCCTGAGGAAATGAGTTCCCTGGATGATGGGATCCTCATTGTCAGTAGCTACCTGGAATGCTATACTTTTGAAAGAGATCTGGGGTGTGCTCTCAGGGAGGAAGATTCTATAGAATCAGGGAGCAATGCCCATGAAGGGCTTGGTTTCACTCAACCTGTGTGTTTATCAGATCCTGGTCCCAAACTGATCACCTCCTTTTCCCTAGAGAAACTGGCAACATTCTGTAACACAGGTTGTCAATTGGAGTGGATAGGATTTCAGCCACAGAGCAAAGAGGCGTCATACAATTAACTGGGTCGTCTTGTTCCTTAATTATTTGTGTGTTTGGTGATTAGGAGCTCAGGCTCTGAAGGCCAGGGATCAAATCCCAGGTTAGCTACAGGCTTTGTCACCGGGACTGGTTACTTAACCTGCCTTCTTTTAGAGGGTTGTGGTGAGGAATAAACCCACTGATACATACCTGGCATATAGTAATGGCTCAATAAATGGTAGATACCATTTTTATCAGATTCATTAGTCTTGTTTGTGTTTTGGATTTCCAGTTCTTACAGGCTCTTCGAAGCTTAAGCACATTTGTCATTCTCAGTTTCTTCCTTCCTCCCTCCCTCTCTTCAGGTTAGAAGCACATTGTAGAACTCACCATGGTCCATGGGAGGTGAGAGGGATGCCAGGGTAATCTGGGAAGGGAGGTAGTGACCAGAATATGCCTCTTAGAAATTAGCCTGACTGCATTTCCCTTGGAAGCCGATGATCTGGTTGCTGAGAGATTTGCCCGAGGTGGCATAGCTAGGGCCTTAGTGGGGCCACATCTGGATTCCCATCCCTGACTGCAGGGATGGGAATATGCCATAGTCTGTGGCCATGATCAGATTGCTGAAGTTTCCTCTGGCAAGTTCTCTGTCTGCTCTAGCTGGTATTAAAAAAAATCATTCCCTCTGTTGAGAAGGAATGTCTGGTAATTCTCTAGCATTTGCAGGGAGGGGAAATAGGAGGAAGTGTGGTGTTCCTCACACTCTGACTAATCACTTAGGCAGCAGAGCTCCCATCATTTCCTTTCTATGACTTGGTGACTTCAGCCCTTGTCCTTCTTCTCATCCAGGCCGGCAGCACCTGTGAACGCCCCCCCCCACCACCTTTCCTTACAGCTAGCTTGCCTTGGGCCCTGAATCTTTGTCTTACAGTTGTCTGAATCACTTCCCTGTTTCTCATCCTTGATGTTTCCCAGTAAATAGCGTTGTTTCTCCTTAGGCCTATTGTTTTTTCCTTAGTGTTATGTTATTTCTTGATTGCCTTCATTTTCTTTGGATGCTTCTATTTATTTTCTATTCATTAAGCTGAAAATAGGTTTATTAACTTCTCTTATTTATTTCAGGGATGAGATTCCAGTTTATAGATTATCTGCTCCCTTTGCTTTTTCTGTAGCTTTGAGGCACTTGGTGGCTCATGAAAATTTCCTAATAATGAGGAAAGTACTATCGGACTATCTTTATTAGACTTGACAGATCACATAATGACTTTATACACAAAATAATGTACTGGACTTAGAGTTGAAAAGGCTAGATTTTATCCTGGGTTTTAATTTCCATTTACAAACCAAGTTTTCAGACACATTTTTAACCTTTTCCTACTTCTGTTTTCTCATCTGAAAAATGGGAGTCTCTAGGGGTTGTCAGAAAATGATGGGCAGCCCGGGTGGCTCAGTGGTTTAGCGCCGCCTTCGGCCCAGAGCCTGATCCTGGAGACCCGGGATCGAGTCCCGCATCGGGCTCCCTGCATGGAGCCTGCTTCTCCCTCTGCCTGTGTCTCTGCCTCTCTCTCTCTCTGTGTGTGTCTCTCATGAATAAATAAATAAAATCTTAAAAAAAAAAAAGAAAATGATGTATTCGTGGCATTGATCAAGGTCAATAAGTCCTAGCTCATGTTACTGTGGATATTGTGATCTTATTTAAGCTTCATGGTAGTTTTTTTGAGGTATACTGGACAATTTCCCCCATTTTTATCTATTTCCATTAATTCATCTATTTCTTTCCTTTTGCCTATGAAGATAAAAGAGAGATTTAAAGTTAACACCTTTCAGTTGTACAGATGTAGCATTAAGACTTGGTGAGTTTGAGATTTGCCCTAAAATCTTCTCCTGGAAGAAGAGGTGAGGGTTGAGTGGAAGACTCCTTCCTGCATCTTTAGATTCAACTTATTCCTGGTTTAGTACAACCTAAAAAGACCAGGGTAGGGTGGAGTGTGGTGGAGTGTGTGGGGTATATGTGAAGCTCCTCCTCTAGTCGTGTTTCATTGTCTTTGATTTAAAATTGTGTCCAGGGTTCCTGTGTGTGCAGGTGACAGGCCAGGAAGTGGTGTGGAGTAGTGGGCACACACACCTGGGGTTGAATCTTGGCTCTGCTATAAAACCTCCCTGCTCCTTAGTTTCTTCCTTTGTACAGTAAGTGCCTCAAGGTGATCTTGAGGAACAGCACATACACATAAAGGACCTGACATGCTATAGATGCTCAGCCAGTGTTAGTTCCTTTTCTAGTTTAAAATGTATTTCTGATTTATGCAATGGGAACCTCCTGCTAAAGGAATTTCAAGCAGCAGTAGACTGGTTCCTGAGACATTTTTGTGGGCAGTGGTATCCTTGAAACACCCCTGAACTATCCCCAACCTGCCAGGAAAGGCCGGTCTTGTAGAGTTGAGACTTGCTTTCAGCCAATGTTTCTCACCTCCAGGTGGGCATGAGAGTGACATTGCTTTGTCAGAATACACATTCTGGGCTCCAAACTAGATTTACTGCCCAGACACGCACCTTTTGGAAAAGCTTTCCAGGTGCTCCTGGTGCCACTCTGGCTTAGAGCCACTGCTGTAGACAAACCAGAATGACTTTCTAGTGTATCTAAAATACAATTCAATTTAGAGAACTTGAGTTAGGTGTAGCTTGCTGAAGAAATACGACAGTCCTTTTCTGAGGAGAGAGTGTATGTACTCGTGGCCTTGTTGATTGGGTGTAATGCTTTCATAGCAGTGATAATAGCTAACTTAGACGCTTTATATATATTAACCCATTCAGTTCTTGCTGCAGCCCTACGAGTTGGGGGCTATCATTGTGCCCCTTTGGCATGACATGTCTAAAGTCCCATAGCTAGGCTGAGATGGAGCCAAGTATCAAACCCAGCCAACCTGGCTCTGGAGTCAATACCGTAGTCCCTCATGTTATCCATCTCTCTTAATCACAAATAGGAAGGACTGTCATGGAAAAGGGCTTTGGAACATGTAGCTGTTACCCAAGGGCTAACCTGGGTAAGCACCAGTACCTCTTCTCATCTGACTTTATATTGTTTCTTGGCATATTCCTAGCTGAGTCCAGATTTCAAAGAATTATATATCAGAGCAGTTGTGTGTGCAGGCAGGTGGCTATGGGAGGGGTAGAGCACATTTACAACCCCACCTCCCATATTTGCTCTTTCCACTCTCCCACTCATTATTCAAGTGTTTGGGGATTAGGTTGCTCCAAGAGTGACAATTTGGGAGTCAGTTCTTTGGCTTCTTTTACTATAGCGAAAGTGATAGAATAATTGCTTTTTGAGGGTGAATGTCCCTTTGAGAGAGCCTGAGGAGAATGACTTTCATTTCCTCTGTACTCGGGAGAGAACAGAACACAGTTCCCAAGGGTCTGGTGATGAATAGTCGTATGAGAAGGGCTTCATGTGGGATCTCTTTGCAGCCTGGGGAAGATAGACTGGGGAATACTTGCTTTAGACTCATCTGCCTGGACAGAAGATTGTGCAGCCCCCGGGCAAAGGCAGCCAGTGTGAAATAACAGTAAGAGCAATCACTTGCTGTGTGCCAGGTACTGTGCTCGATCTCTTCAGACACTTTGTCCCTGATTCTCACTCCACCCAGAAGGTGCATATAATGGTTCCATTTTTGGAGGAGGAAACGAGCTCAGAAAGTTGAATGATGAGTCTCATGGTCACACAGACAAGTGACGCAGTCAAGATTTGAACCTATTTCCCTGAGTCCCAAACCTGGGACTAGTCCCTAGTCCCTCTGCAGGACTTCACTCCCACTTCTGTGAAAGAAAACTGTGCACTCAGCTTCATAGCAGACATTAATTTGTAAAGAAAGATTTTCTTTCCTGATTTAACATCAGGCGTTTGTTTCTTTTTTCTTTCTTTTTTTAAAGATTTTATTTATTTATTCATGAGAGACACAGAGAGAGAGAGAGGCAGAGATATAGGCAGAGAGAGAAGCAGGCTCCATGCAGGCAACCCAATGTGGGACTCGATCCCGAGACTCTAGGATCAGGCCCTGGGCCGAAGACAGGCGCTAAACCACTGAGCCACCCAGGGATCCTTCAGGGTTTTCTTTTGAATATAAGGAGTAAAATAAACAACTGCTAAACATTGACCTGAAGTGAAGGAAGTAAAAAGGAGTGAATGAATGAATGAGTTGACTGGTGATGGTATGTTGAGCACAGGGGCCCCCCTGTCCCAGGATACGCAGGAGGTTTGATCATCTTCTTTTAAACAAGTCTGTTGGGGATCCCCCCTGTCCCCCGGTTAAAAATGATATGATATCTGGAGCTTGAAGCAACAATTTGTATTTTTAGCTACATTTAATTCCTGACTTCCTTACTCTTGATTTTTTACCTTTAATTAATTGTTCCTCCTATTCCTTTCCTTTCCTTTTTTCAACTGTCTTTTCCAGTAGAAGGTTTTGCTTGCCAGAATTATTTGGTTAAAGGTGGATAACATGTCATTTTAAAAGTTCAGATTTCTTTGAAAAAAATATGAAAAGAATTAATAAAGGCATATCCTGCAAGTTATGAACTACGAAAATTGGGCTGAGCTTTCCAACAAATGTTGTTATTCTAATACTTACTGCTCGATTTCCGGTTCAGACATCATAGATGCCCTGAGGAAGCAGACACGGGGAAAATAAGATGTGATCATATTAATTATGATTTCACTGCTGTGGTTAAATAGATTTCCAGCTAGAGCCAGAGTTACTTCTTAATTAAGCAAATATTTTGTGAGGGCCTGAAATCTGCCAAACCCTGTACTGGCCTTTGATTTCACCTGTTCGTTGGGTGAGAATGCCATTTCTGCTCTGAGTTGGCTTTAAAAATTCTTTGCAGCAGCTCTCTGCATAATTTACTAGGTCAGAGTTTAGGAATGTTATTCCATGAAAGCCACTTTTCACGTGCTTGAAGGGTAACACCGTGTCTGCCTATCTGGCTGTACCGTGTCTCTCGGATTCTCTCACTCTGCTCCTTCCTTTCCTTGTCTTCCTTTCTTGATTAGGTGGAGTTACCAAAATTAAATTGTGTAGATCTGTGTTTCTTATCGGGTGGCCTTCAGACCACCAGCATTATCATCATTTGTGCTTGTTAAAAATGTATATTGTTGTGGGGCTCATGGCTCAGTTGGTTAAGCAACCAACTCTTGGTTTTGGCTCAGGTTGTGATCTCCGTGTTGTGAGATTGAGCCTCAAATAGGGCTCTGTGCTCAGTGTGGAGAGTGCTGAAGACTCTCCCTCTGTCTCCCACCCCCAATAAATAAATAAATCTTCAAAAAAATGTATATTCTTGCAACAACATGGATGGACCTAGAAGCTCTTACTGCTAAATGTATTAAGTCAGAGAAAGACAAATGCCATATGATTTCACTTGTATGTGGAATCTAGAAATTAAAAAAAATGAAAAAAAGCAGAAACAGACCCATAAATACAAAGAACAAACTGAAGGTTTCCAGAGGGGCAGGGCCTGAGGATGGGCAAAAACAGGTGAAGGGGTGTGGGAGATAAAGGCTTCCAGTTACGGAATAAGTAAGTCACAGGGATGAAAGGTACAGCATAGGGAATACAGTCAATGATATTGTTAGTGGTGTTATGTGGTGACAGATGGGAGCTACACTTGTGGTGAGCACACCATGGGGTACAGCTTTGTCCAATCACTGGTTGTACACATGAAACTAATGTGACATTGTGTGTCAACTATAATTCAATTAAAAAATGCATATTCTTGTGCCCAGATGCAGATCTGAATGCAAGAACTGCTAAATTAAGAGTTACATGTAGTCCCTGTGTTGTTTTTAAACTGGCAGTAGAATGTTTTATTTCTTTCTTTGAATAAAAAGATAATCTTGTTCTCCCCCTGAGTTAATGTGCTTTGATTAAAAATCAAAGATGAAAAAAAAAAAAAACTTCCAAAAAGAATTCTGGATTAGGTTTCAGAATTTGAGAAACTTCCTTTAGATTTTTACTGAAACTCAGGTTGTTCTTCATACTATGGATATCCACAAATTACTATTACTAGTAAGCTCTCTAATTCTTTGACTTTTTAAAAACATAAGTTCAGGACACCTTGGTGGCTTAGTCGATTAAGCATCTGCCTTCAGCTCAGGTCACGATCCCAGAGTCCTGGTATTGAGCCCTACATTGGGCTCCCTGCTCAGTGAAGAGCCTGCTCCTTCCTCTGCTGCTCCCCCTGCTTGTGCTCTTTATCAAATAAATAAATAAAATCTTTTAAAAAAACAACAATGAAAGCACAATGATGACGAAAGTCATTAATTTGAAGTCCTAGTTCAAGCTACTGATGGTTTATTTCTAAAAGATTTTATTTATTTATTTGACAAAGAGAGAAAAATAGAGCACATGAGCACAAGCATGGGGAGCAGCAGAGGGAGAGGGAGAAGCAGACTCCCCACTGAGCAGGGAGCCCGACATGGGGCTCCATCCAAGGACCCCAGATCATGACCTGAGCTGAAGGCAGCTGCTTAACTGACTGAGCCACCCAGGTGCCCTGCTGTTCATGGTTTAAAATGAGGCAGAGAAGTCACAGAGGTTGGACTCTGTGGGGTAGGTGGGGTAGCAAGACTCTGTAGAACCAGGTTCTGGACTGTGCCCATCAGAGCCTTTTCAGCATTCTGGGCCCCAGTATTCTCTGTTCAGTAATAGATGGCACGGGTGTGCTGGCACTTCCCTTCTGGTTCTGATGGGGTGGGACCCTGTGGGAAGAGAAATAGAAAATGTTGACAGGTAAGCCAGTATGTCGGAGATAAAATTTTATCTTGGTAGGAGGGACTTCTAACATGAAATGCATAAAGGTTGAAGGGCCTATTGTCCATCAGTCCATAAAGAATAAGAATATTGAAGTCAAGGGATGTCTGGGTGGCTCAGCGGATGAGCATCTGCTTTCGGCCCAGGGCATGATCCCGGGGCCCTGGGATCGAGTCCCACATCAGGCTCCCTGCGTGGAGCCTGCTTCTCTCTCTGCCTCTCTTTCTGTGTCTCTCATGAATAAATAAATAAAATCTTAAAAAAAAAAAAAAGAATATTGAAGTTAAAAAAGAAATGATTGGGAATTTCTTGTACTCATTCAGAGCAACAATGCCATACGCACCCAAATTCCCGGTTATTGAAACCCAATCAGGAAATGGGCTTCCTTAAGGCGAGGACCGTCCTTTGTTTGACACATTTCATTGTTGTACTGTTGCCAGGTACATTTGTGCCATTTTATAGATTCTAGTGGAAGTGGGTGATGGTAGGACCTGGGGAGAGCCTTGTATACTAGAAACTGCCACTGTTGGAGGAAAGACATGAAGCATCCTGCCTTAAAAGATTCATCCGTATTAAGCTAATTCAGGGGATCCTTGGGTGGCTCAGCAGTTTAGCACCTGCCTTCGGCCCAGGGTGTGATCCTGGAGACCTGGGATTGAGTCCCACGTCAGGCTCCCTGCATGGAGCCTGCTTCTCCCTCTGCCTGTGTCTCTGCCTCTCTCTCTCTCTCTCTCTCTCTCTCTTTCTCTCTCTCTCTGTGTCTCTCATGGATAAATAAAATCTTTAAAAAAAAAAGCTATTTCAAACAGCTGGAGAATTGGGGAGAAATTGGAGTTAAGTAAATGATATCTGGATTGTGCTGTTGTATTCCATTTTTCTGTATTCATTTATGGAGAGAATGAGGAACATAAAAGGTGACAAAGTATATAAAGACCAGTGTTCCTTAAATCTCAATAATTTATGGACCTCTTTGTTTATAGGAAAAAAATTTTCACAAGTCCCCAGTACTGAGATAAATATTTTTATTATGAAGTAGTTGAAATATGCTTGAACATAAAAGTAGGTATAAACCCTTATGCTTCAGCTCTTATATAACTACAAAACAATGACAAATTTATAGAGTAAATTCAAGCAGAACTACAAAACCAATAAATGCAAATTAACATTAATTTATTGTGACAGATAATTTTGTTTGACTAAAATTAAACCTCCCCTTGGAAATATGATTATCGTTCTGACACCAAAGTTCCAGTTCTTTTGGGATCTGTAAGAAACTCAATTCTCCTTCCACTTCCCTATATTTTATTTGAAGCTTCCTTCATATAAAGCACCGTCTTTTGGCAGGAATGCATGATTTAGGTTTTAATTTAGTTTCATTTATTTTTCTTTCTTGTCCTTGATGATTACAATTATACTACTAGATTCCATGCCAGTCAGAAACATAAATGAAAGCTCACTTTTGATCAAGAGGTTGAGACTCGGTACCTAGTTGCACATGGGGGTAGGGGAGAAAAGAGAGGGGTCATTGGTACCTGCTAAATTGAGTTTCAGATTTGGATGAGAGTGAATGGTGCCACTGAGCAAAATGTAGGACAAAGGATGAAAAGTAGGTTTTGAGAGAAGATCTTGGTAGGGGTTTTAGGTTTCCAACAGTATAGTGGATTGGATACTCTAACACACTTCCCCACTGTAATCTGGGTAAAATATTTTTTAATATGCTTCTGGAATCATAGGAGCTAAGACATTTTCAGAATCTCCTACCTCAGTTAGATCAACCATCAAAGGGAAAATTAAATCAAAGTAGAGAGCTTTGTGTATAAACAGCCACAAAAGATAGGTTGCCGCAGGGGTAAATGCTGATACCAGAGCTGTGGTTGGAGACTAAGCCTTTGGTCAGTGGCAAGGTGCAATAGCCTGCATTCCACTAGGACCTACAAAAGAACCTAAGGTGGCCTGGGTAGGTAGTGCCCATTGGCTTTTGGCAGAAGGAAATGCAGATCCTTTCTGGAGGAAGGCATCCCTTCTTTGGACTTTAGGATTTCTCCTAAAATCAACCAAATATGAGTTCAGAGTAAAAGATCTCCAGTTCTTCTAGAAAACAAACCACCAAGAGTGAGAGTCACCAGAAACAAAAAAATAATAAATTTAGAACCCTGAGAAATTTATTTATTTTTTATTTTTTTTCCCTGAGAACTTTAGATATTAAAATTATGATACCGAGTATACATAGTATAAAATAACTATGTTTGAAAAGTTTTAAGACATAAAATAGTTAATCACAAATAGATGCAAAGAGTTGAGATAAGAATTGACCCAGGAAATGTGAACTGGTGCAGCCACTCTGGAAAACTGTGTGGAGGTTCCTCAAAGAGTTACAAATAGACCTGCCCTACGACCCAGCAATTGCACTGCTGGGGATTTACACCAAAGATACAGATGCAATGAAACGCCGGGACACCTGCACCCCGATGTTTCTAGCAGCCATGTCCACAATAGCCAAACTGTGGAAGGAGCCTCGGTGCCCATCGAAAGATGAATGGATAAAGAAGATGTGGTTTATGTATACAATGGAATATTACTCAGCCATTAGAAACCTCCCCTTGGAAATACCCACCATTTGCTTCAACGTGGATGGAACTGGAGGGTATTATGCTGAGTGAAGTAAGTCAATCGGAGAAGGACAGTGTATGTTCTCATTCATTTGGGGAATATGAATAATAGTGAAAGGGAATATAAGGGAAGGGAGAAGAAATGTGTGGGAAATATCAGAAAGGGAGACATAACATAAAGACTCCTAACTCTGGGAAATGAACTGGGGGTGGTGGAAGGGGAGGAGGGCGGGGGGTGGGGGTGAGTGGGTGACGGGCACTGAGGGGGACACTTGACGGGATGAGCACTGGGTGTTATTCTGTATGTTGGTAAATTGAACACCAATAAAAATTAATTTATTAAAAAAATAAAATAAAATAAAAATTTAAAATAAAATAAAATAAAATAAAATGAGTCTCTTGTAGGCAAAAAAAAAAAAAAAAAAAAAAAAAAAAAAAAAAAGAATTGACCCAGGAATATTAGCCATAAAAATAAGGAAGGCTTACCATTTGTGACAACTTGGATGGATCATGAGGGCTTTATGTTAAGTGAAATACGTTAGAGAAAGATGACTATTGTATGATCTTACTTCTATGTGGAACTAAAAAAAACCCCAAACTCATAGAAACAGAGAACAGACTGGTGGTTGCCAGAGAAGAGGGGTGGGGGAAATGGGGAAGGTGGTCAAGGTACAAACTTCTAGTTATAAATAAGTTCTGGGGATATTATGTACAGCATGGTGATTAGAGTTGCTACGAGAATAGATCTTAAAAGTTCTCATCAGGGGGCACCTGGGTGGCTCAGTCAGTTAAGTGTCTGGCTCAGGTTATGATCTCGGGGTCTTGAGATGGAGCTTGCCTCTGGGTTCCTGCTCAGGGGAACCTGCTTCTCACTCTCTGTCTGCTCCTCGCCCCATCCATGCACGTGCTCTCTCTCTCTCTCAAATAAATAAAATCTTTTTTAAAAAAAAGTTCTCGGGGGATCCCTGGGTGGCATAGCGGTTTGGCGCCTGCCTTTGGCCCAGGGCGCGATCCTGGAGACCTGGGATAGAATCCCACGTCGGGCTCCCGGTGCATGGAGCCTGCTTCTCCCTCTGCCTGTGTCTCTGCCTCTCTCTCTCTCTCTCTCTCTCTCTCTCTCTCTCTCTCTCTCTCTCTCTCTGTGACTATCATAAATAAAAAAATAAAATAAAATAAAATAAAAAAAGTTCTCATAAGAAAAAAATTGGTAACTATGTGACGCAATTGATGTTAATTAATCTTTTTGTAGTAACCATTTTGCAATATATACAAATATCAAATCATTATGTTGTACCTTAAACACCTTAAATGAATACAGTGTTGTAGGTCAATTATATCTCAGTAAAATGGGGTAAAGGAAAAGAGTGTGTACAAGGGCTACATAGATCTAGGTGTTTTTGTTATTGCTGAAAAGAGAATTGACCAGGCAGATTTGGAAAGATACGAATGAAAACAATACCTAAGGAAAAAACTGTAACTGCTGAAATAATAACTCAATAATTAGAAACAGCTGAAGGAGCAATGAACTAGAAAAAAAGTTTGAAGGAATTAACCAGAATGTGACATAGAAATGAGAAGAAAACATGAAAGCGTAGTTGAAGGGTATAAAGGCTATATGGAGATCTGTTCAGAGCCCCTAGAAAATAGAACAAATGGAGGGGAGTTATATTTGAAGATCTGGTGTATAGTTTCCAGAGAGAGTTTCTGAAGTCCATAAATGATCAGTGTTCCTTAAATTCAAGTAATTTATGGACAGATAAGGGAAGCACAACAAACTAATAAGGATAAATAAAAAGAAATCCATGTCTCCACATGGGAAAACTTCAATACAACAAAATAAAAAAGATGATCTTAAAAACACCCAGAAAGAAAAGCCTGATTGTTCATCAAGGAAGTAAAGAGCTGACTTTTTAACAGCAATAATGGAGGCTGGAAAATATCTTCAAAATACTAAAAGAAAATACTGTTGGTTGTATCCCAGCAAAACTGTCATTCAAGAAAAAGGCAAAATATGCTTTTCAAAAATCTAAAACTTGCCACAGAAGACCTTTACTAAGAAACTTCTTAAAGGATATACTTCAGAAAGAAGAAAGTTCTAGGAGGAAGGACTGAGATGCAAAAAAGAGTGATAAAGTAATTAATAAAAATCATCAAAATTAAATAAAATTAAAAGTTTTTAAAAAGTTTTTTAAATTTAAAAATGAAAATTTTTCCTCATACTAACCACAATTCAGGGCACATGTGGCTCATGGCTGTTACTGTATTGAATCACGCAGATACAGAACAATTCCATCATTGAAAGTTCTGGTGAACAGCACTGTTGTACAACAATGGAAGGGAAATAAATTAAGATAATGTCTGCAGTTCATTTTAAGATGCCATTGTATGTAAGACCCACCATTATGCTACATGTAAAAAATTTTAGGAAAAACATTGCCAAAATTTTTTTTTAAAGATTTTAAGTAATGTCTACACCCAAGGTGAGGCTCAAACTTATAACCCTGAGATCAAGTGTTGCATGCTCCACCAGACACCCCTACTGCCAAAATTTATTAAAGTGCCGTTTTTAAAAGACACTTCTCAATATTATCTGTGTGAACATGTGAAGACATGGGCCTCTTAGGATGGTTGCCATTTGGGGTTAGAGTAGTAATGGTGTGGGCATCCAGGAGTGGTGATCCAAGTAGGTTGGACATAGAGTAGTCAAGGGAGAAGTCTGGCCTGGAGACAAAGTGTGGTGTGTACTTGGCATAGCATATGTCTTGATGAATTTTTGATGAATGAATGGGTGATGTACTGAATGGGTATACGGGAATCATCATAATACCCTGTAGCTGGGCCGGCAATGTGGTTGAAGTCAGCAAAAGATTTGGGTGAAGCATGACGAGAGTCAGGATGAAGGCTTTATGAACATGTTGGTATTCAGGGAGGAGTGTAAGGAGGAGCCTAAGAAGGAGCCTTGAGAGAGGTGGGCGAAGAACCAGGGCAGGCTCTGGACCACCTGGGACTAAAGGGTGCAGAGGTAAGATGTTGCCTAGACCCTGACCAGATAAGGCCTATGTATTCCTGAAGCGTCAGCCTGCTCTGTGTGGTAGGGGGAGCATTGGCAATCACAAAGACAGCAGCCATTATTTCTGCCAGGGCATCTGAGAAGACTTTAAGAAAGAGGTAGTATCTGGGCTGGGCTTGAGGATGAATACTTGGCACATCTGAGCGGTTGGGCAGGGGAGTTTGGGCAGATGGTATAACACAAAGAGAAGCCTGAAGCTGTGAAAAGGTGTGAAGCCCTTGGCAGTAAAGTAATTCCTAATGAGCTGGACTTCACTGTGTCCAGCTTCGCTCATTCTAGGTAAAGTCTCATGTTGAGGAAGGAGCCTACATTCCCTAAGATAAGAAGCACACCTTTTACTAATCTTCAGTTGGAAGGTAATTAAAATAGCTCTGCAGACCTGGCCAGATAGCTCCCAGTGCTCTAAATAGACCATACTTTATGCATGATTTTCAGAACATTCTTTTCAGCACAGAGTTTAGTACTGAATTTTGGGTTTTAAGCTCTGTAGGAAAAACTGTAATGCCTATGTCATATTATAGATTAGGTAGTCATAGGACATTCTTAGCCAACAGAGCAGAAAGAGACAGCTTGCTGACATTCACCAGATGCTAGGAAAATATAGGGCAGACTTGGGTGGAAAATCCCAGGTCTTTGATTTAAAAGCTAGGTAGTAACATCAGTCCTGTTACTTGACCCCGTTATGCCTCAAGTTTCACTATTTAAAAATAGGCAGAGTAAGAGTTCCTCCTTCAGGATGGATGTAAAGAGTAATGGAAAGACCTTAGCAAAAACAGTTACCCGTTATGATGATAAAGGTATTCTGGGGCGCCTGGGTGGCAGACTGGGTTCAGCGTCTGACTTTTGGTTTCAGCTCAGCTCCTGATCTCTGGGTCCTGGGATCGAGCCCCGGGGTTGGGCTCTGTGCTCAGTGTGGAGTCTGCTGGAGATTCTCTCCCTCTGCCCGTCCCCACTATGCGTACATGTGCACATGCTCTATCTCTCTCAAATAAATAAAATCTTACAAAAATAAGTATTCTAATACTTTTTTTCTATAAGGAAATAGAGTAAAACCAGTGATTCCCAGTCATAGCTGTGGATCAAGCATCATGCAGGGATAGTTAAAAAAAAAAAAAATTAAGATTTCCTGGATACCACCCCAGCCCTGGTATGTATGTCAGAGTCCTTGGGCTTTGGACTTTGTGTTTTTTGTACAGACTTCAGGTTTAGGAAGCCTTCCTCTGGGGTTGGGTATCCTTTTGGTCATTTTTATTTGGATATTTACTTTCTTCCTTGCTATGCCATATTTTGAACACTGACTCTTCGTGTTGAGTGTGTGAGCTCTCAGGTTATTGGTCATTATGTGGATCTTTACTTCCTACCTTCTTTGCTCTTTTTCCCTCTTTCCTCATTCTCTTCTCCTCTATCCCATACTGAATTTTCAGACAGTTGGGTTGATAGTGTCCTGGACAGCCTAGTTCTCAGGCCCTTTTTATTTATTTTTGTAGTGAAACAGATTTAAAAAAGAAACTTTGCTAAGGCAGACATTTGGCATGTTAAAATTGAACTTCAGTTTAGTTTCTAAAATAAATAATTCAACTTTTTTTTTATTCTTTAAAAAATGACTGCTCCAGGAAATGCTTCTAAAATAACTGATATTCCCCTTGTTAAAACCAGGGTTGTTATTGGATGGGTTCCAGCATGTGTTCTTTTTCCTGGCTGGGGGCGGGGAGGCCCGGGACAGTGTGGGGAGAGTGCCCTACTGCATGCTAACACACACAAATTGTATTCCCTCAAACCTTAGAGTTCATATAATGGTAGTTATTTGTTACATTGTAAAATGTGGTCTGGAGATTAAAATAAGGGAAGTGTTTATTGTATCTAGATGAATTAGAATATTCCTTTTAATTTTAGTGTGTAGGTATTTTGGTTAAAAGAATCACTGTACTGCAACCAGTCTTGCTGCTTACCCTATTTAGTTAATATATTTTACATTTCATGTGAATGAGGAATGCCTGAAATGTCAGCTTTATCAGGGTGGAAATTATGGTCAGTGCTAAATCCCCAGCGCTTAGATAGTGCCTGGCACATAGTGAGTGCTCAAGAAAAATACATAAATGAAGAACAATCAGAGCACCCAAACTAAAATCCACATCGACCACTTTTTGCTGTGGAACTTCCTCAAGAACTCGGTAAAGATGGGGCACCTGGTGGTCAAGTAAGTTGAGTGTCCAACTCTTGATTTTGGCTCAGGTCATGATCTCAGGTTCCTGAGATCAAGCCTGCATTTGGGTTCCAAGCTCAGGGCAGAGTCTGCTTGTCCTTCCCTTCTTCTCTGCTCCTCCCTCTGCTCTCTCTTTCTCTCATAAATAAATAAATAAACATAACAAAAAAAAAATAAAGAACTCATAAAGGTAATAATACCCAAGATTTGTCTGGTATTCAGATTAGAGGCTATACCCACATGCTCCCAGTGTTCCCTGGGCCTCATATAAATCACACTGCATTCCTTAACCTGAATCTTCACAGGAAGGGACTGGGTGTCTTGTCCACGGTCATGTCCTTAGTACCTTATCCGGCACCATTGCAGTTTCTTAGTGAATATTTGTTGGGTGGACACATAGTGTTAAAATTTCTCTGACGCTTTCATATTCGGTTTTATCAGTTGGCACTCCCATGAAGGTGGCTGATCATATCACCTCAGTCTTCCAAATGGTGGAACAAAGGTTAAAGAGGATAAATTAGTTATCCCAGAAAGCCTTTAGGTCCTAAGTAGCAGAGCTAGGACTACAGGCTATAAATCTGCCCATTTTTTCACCCCTTTTTCTTTCCAGAACAGCCTTTAAAACATTAATAAGCACAAATTCCCCCAGTTGAAACCCTCTTGAGAGCATAACAGAGGAAGTTACCATATGAAACCTCTTCCAAATTGCCTAATGTCTTCCCCATCAGGTATAATCTTTGTTGGGTACCAGTTTGGGTTATTCATAATAGATTCTTTTAAATTGCCTATGATGGGTGCTTATTGATACATTCTTTTTGAAAAAAAAAACAATTTTAATGCTATATTCTTTTCTCCCAAACATTTTAAGATATAAATTTATTAATACTGTGAATCTAAGTTTTTAAAATCAAATTTCCAAGGGTGCCTGGGTGCTGGCTCAGTCAGGTAAGCATCCGACTCTTGGTTTCAGCTCAGGTTGTGATTTCAGTCATGGGATCCAGTCCTGCATCGGGCTCAGAGCTCAGCAGAGTCTGCTTGTCTCTCTCCCCCTGCTCCCCACCTCCCCCTCAAATCAATAAATAAATCCTTAAAATCAAATTTCCAAAGTGGTGAGAGGAATGTTCTCCAATATATTTTTGCCTGGTCCTCCCAGTCATTTTGAGATAGAAATTTCTGAAGTGTTGAATTGGCTTGGCTAGTATTGCTGGACTCGGACTCAAGAAGGAGAACCCTCCCCTGTGATATTAGAATAGAAAAAATAAAATGCTGGCCAAACATTTAAGATTCTCAAATGGTGGCAAACATCTGGTTTCACATTTTGCCAAAGGCATTCACTGAAGCTAAAGACCAAACAACACACAGCCGAGGTTCCAAGAAAGGATTTGGAAATCTATGAATCTGATCTAATTCTAATTTTGTGTTTTGTCTCTGTTGAGAAAGATAATTTGTTGGCTCCAGCAAGATTTTATCCAATTTGAGTAGTGGGTCAGAGTTGGCTCTCCCAGACCACTAAATTTGAACTTCGCCTCATTACCTTACAAATAACTTTACAGAGTTACTTGAACAATACCACAAAGCTTTGATTTCATTGTGAAATGGCAACAAGAATCTAATTCCCTTTGCCTGCTGTGGACATTGACCTTTAGTATTAGAACAGAGGCATCGAGGGGAATAAATAAACTGCCAGTATTGTGTTTCCTCCCGGATCCAGCCGTGGAAATATATGGTAGGGACTTGAGGAGCGGTTTTGGGTGGGAAAAAAAAAATGCATTTTCTTTTTTCCCTGGGTGCCTGGCTTCTCAAATGAGGCGGGACAAGCTATTGTGTTTGTTCTGGCTCTTACAAAGCGAGATCACATCATCCCTCGATGCGGCTTTTTTTATTAGCAGCTTCACAGCCCATGCCTTTGTAGTCCTGCTGCACAGTAGGACAGGCTGACGAGCAGTGCGCTCAATAAAGGCTTTTCAGGGAGCGTTTCTGAGTTTGTCATTGCCATCTGTCCTCTTCTCTCCCCTTGCTTTTCAGACTATTCACATTTTGTGCGAATCTTAGGTTTCTGATTGGTGTGGCGGGGATACTGTAGGTGGATTCTAAGAAAGAAGTGGAGGTGAGCAGTATTTCAAATTAAATAACTTGGAAGAAAAGAGAAGAACCTTGCTTGTTCTCTGTGGTTTGTATCAGATATAAGCTAGGAAGTATTAGGATTATTTCATTTTATGTGATTTCTCAGCGATTGCTGTTAACTAATTTTTGAAACCACTGATGTCTCTCCCCTAAGTTTTGGGTCATTTTGTTAGGAGGAGGCTGGGACCTGATGCCCTAAATCACTGGTTTTGAACTAGTGGGGTGAGCCTGCATCCTTCTTACCTCTTATGGGTGGCTCAGGGTGAGTATAGTATTATCTTGTTGACAACCTTTTGTCCTGCTTTGAGCCGTGGGTATGTGCTGTTGTCGACAGGGCAAATACTAGGACCAGAAAGCTTTCGGTGTGATAGGCAGTTTCTGGTTAGGACACCTGCTGCCCGAGCACACTGCGACCATTGTTTCTCTGATTGAACATGTTCTGTGCACAGCCACCACATCTTTTTTAGCCTGCAGTTGAATCTTTGAGGTTTTTTTCCTGCATGCATTTCATTTTTGGTGGAACAAATGTCTGTCTTGTTCTTCTGGCTTTGCTGGTACGAATTTAACGTGTGTGTGTGTGTGTGTGTGTGTGTGTGTGTCATACAAACTTGTATTCTGAAGAGTGTGTGCTAAGATATCGTAGTGGTAGAAAGGGTGCTGGGTCGGAGTGGAGGCAGGTGATCTGGACTTTTATCCCTGATCTTCTCATCCCTGCCATGTGGCCTCAGGAAGGACATTTGAAGTCTCTGGGCATTGATGTCTTCATTTGTAACCTGAGGGCGTTTTGGGGTTCTTGGGGTGAATGATTGCCAAGTCATCCAGTGTTAAGACTCCACCACCGTGTTTTGTGTTTTCTGGGATGCTAAGAGTATCAGAAATGGAGTGTGTCAAGTGTTCACGAGGGCTGAGCTCCTGTGAGACCATAAGGAATGCACAGTAGGTGCTCTTTTTAACTAAGCAAAATTTATATGGCATGGCCAGTGATAGGTTTGGATGCATTAATTAAAGGAGGGAAATAACTATGGTCTTCTTGTCTCTTCATGGCAAGTTTGCAGAAAACTAACACAAATTTCTTGTTTCTAAGAAAAGTAGTGTTATTCAGCCCTGAAAATGTTATAGGACACTTGGGTTTTGAACTTCTAAATTAAGAATTATTGAGTTCAGATAAATGAGGATTTCTTAATTTACTAACTCTTAATGTTCAGATAAGAGCAAACTCACCGATCAAGCTAATACAAGATAGACATCCAATTGCGGATTTCTATTTCCATACTGTTTAATAAAAATCTTATTTAAAAATATTCTAGTTCTACAAGTAATCCATATTAGTTGTGAGAAATTTGGAAAACACCAAGAAGGAAAGACAAATAGCTTCTAATTCCATGACCCAGAAATAGCTCTTTTTTCATACTTTGGTGTCTTTAAATTATACACACTCAGTTTGTAGAACAAAATTAGGATCATGCCATACATCTATAACTTTCCTGTGTTCCTTTTGAGATGATTTTCAGGACTGAGCTTTCAAATGAAGGTAGAGATTAATGTAATATTATGCTTGGCACACTTGTGACAGGGTCTGTTTTGCCTTACAGAAATAGAATTGTAGACCTAGTATCTGAAAATAACATTTGTCCTCTTCCCTCTTGAGCAGGCTTTTGATACTTAGCATATATAGATGCTATCATAACTAATACATTAATTAAGAAATGACTTCTTAATTTATTAGTCCCTAGTTGTTCACTAATTGCTTTTCTAAGGTTTCCTAACTTTAGTTTTCTGTACCAAAATTGTGAGCTGTAATATCAGTGAGCATAAGCTATTTTAACACTATTCTTTTGGATGCCTTGATTCCTCAAGCTGAAGCGTGGTAGCTGGCGTGGGCCAGGCCACAGGTTTGGCACGAAGAAGGATAGTTAAGAGATTCCTTTTGCCCAAATATATTATGCATTTGATAATATTTATGATTCACTTGTTGAATATTGGTTTCATATATCATTTTTCTCTATTAGGAAATGAAAGATGATTAGTTTTTCCTTTGGATTATTTAGCCTATAAAACTTTTCTGTTAATGCATTGAAAATGCATTCTAAAGCCTGAGCCACATCGGAATTCTTTATGACCTTCTCCTTATGTGTCTTTTGGTGGTGCCCTTTGAAGTCCTGAAATGTTTTTGTATTTGATTGAGATTAAATCTGGGTTTCATTTTACTTTTAAAACATATTGAGCAAGTTAATTTTCTGTTCGAGTTCCTAAGGGGAATGATTCTAGCCCTCTGTGTCCCAAGAATTCAGACTGGGCCTTGCCAGAACATTCCTGTGGTTTTCCACAGGGCAGATCACTGTGTTCATGAAATTTTAGTTGTAGCTTGTGTTTTCTGTGGCTAATTAAAACATCTGGCTTTTGCATTTTCCACAAACGAGTATAATCGTTTGGCCAAAGCTTTTCAATAATGATTAAATACCCCAGTCCTCCTTTAGGATAACCCAAACTTGTCTTTTGGACACCTTATGGCTGTTGTCTCTGTTCATTAATGATTTTAAAAAGTTGGAAAACGTTTGGTGTTATCCTGCTCAACATAGACTCTTGGGAAAGAGAGAGAGAGAGAGAGAGAGAGACAGAGACAGAGAGAGAGAGTGAGTTTGTGAATACGAATCCCTCCAATGGCTCTGGCTTTTCCCCTGCAGGTCGGAGCTGCTGTGGGTGAGCTGCTGTGGTCTGTAGCCAAGCATGCTGTGGTCGGATCTGCCCAGCTGTGGAACAGAAACATTTGCTGGATGGAAAATCCATAAAAGAAAGCTCCTGTGAAAGCCGGAGACAGACGCTAACTAAGTAAAATCAGGTTAGTATCAGAGAGGCTGGATGAAGCGGAGTGGGCCCGCTAGGGAAAAGCTCTTTTGTTTATTCCATAAAGTGTTTCTGAAACAGCCCCAAATAGTCCTCCCCAGTTATTTGAGAGATTCCTAGCATTGCAGAGATGGCGGATAGATCCTGACATACTGCCGTGTGCAGTCAGTTGTTGTCTTCCTTCTGCGTCTCCTCTCCCCATCCTCTTGCTCATCTATTCCACTCCCCTTTCAGAGAAGAGAAAGTCTTCAGCACAACGTATGTAAGAGGCCACAGCAGAGGCCACCCATAACAACCGCAGTGATCTTGGCGGGCTTTTGGGGAGAAACCCTGTCCTTGAGAAAGCATGGGCTTGCACTGGTGCTTTCAGACTTGCCCTCGTTTGTGTTCACACTGGGAAGGGGGGATCGTGGAGACCTGCCATTCTGTTGGGGTGCTTCCGCCCTGGTTTGCCTGGCAAGATTTTACTTACTCTTATCTCCCCTCAGACAAAAGCTAGCAACATGTTCATTTTTGGCAGAGTGTACATTTGGCATGAAGATACTCCATAGCACAGAAGAAAAGAGGCGTCCTGAAAATAATAGGAACCTAGATAAATGCAAAATAGCCTAACTATGGACCAGGAGCATGAAACAGAACAGCCTCACATGGTGCAGTAAGGCGGGGCTAATTCACTTTGTGAACGGGTACTGTACACACAGGTACACAGGTAGAGGGACTACAAACAATTCCTGTTGGAGATTCAGGGGTAACTCAGCAGTATACATAATAAACAGGTATTAAATAGCTGGGCAGGAGCAAGTCAGCAGTCTTGAGAACCTGTAAAGTAGTGAACGTCTGTTTGACTTCTCCCATCCAGCGTGCCCTTCCTCATTTCAGTAAATCACCCAGATTTTCCTTGGGCAGTCAGTCACCGTTCCTTTGTTGTCAGCCTGTATAGTCGGAGGCGGTGACCTCACTGCCTCTGTTATGGGCATGTGACATGAGCTTGGCTACTCGGGGTCACAAGAATTGGCTCATGGAGGACCTGGGATTTTCACTGACCCTGTTGCAAAGAGGTTTTCCCTTTTCATGGGTTTGTTAAGCTGGAGCTGCTTGTTTCCTTCTTTGCCACCACTTAAGGAAAGCCTTTTCTGAGACTAAAGTTGTTAGCATGGAGTAGATCAGAGCAGAGAGATACAGGAAGTGCACCCCACACAAAACTCAGGACCCCAGATGCAGCATCATTTCAAGTCAGCAACTCTAGTTTCACTTTCCTGGCAGGTTTGGTACTTAAGTTTGAAAAACGTAATCCATCACTTCGATCCACAAAGGTCCTGACTGGGAATGCCTTCTAGATATGGAGTCTTAGGGTGAGGTGATGGGCCCTCCCTGTCTTCAGGGGCTCACAGTGTAGGGGATGGGCCAGATCGGTATTCTGACACACAATGTGAAGAATGTATCAGTAGAGGTAAAAGCTAAGTTCTGTGGGAGTAGAGATGCAATTATGAATTCTGCTGGGTGTTGGAGAAACTGGCAGAGAGCTGTTATTTTAACAAAGGAGAAGTAGAATTTAGTCTTCAGGAACATTTAAAAAAATACATTTAATTCAATTACTTGCTTTTTGAGTCTGAAAGAGAGGCTTTCCAGAGCTTATAGTTAAAGTAATAGTAGATAAGGAAGATAATTTCAGAGCTTCACTGGTAGTAGAATCCTGGTGTTTACTGTAAACACAATTGTTTTGGGAGCAGCCAAACGAGAGGTTATCAAAAAGCTGTCCAGAGTTTAACACCACAGAGTAACAGCTGCTCTTCTCACTAAAACCTCAGTTGGCTTTCTGTTCAAGCAGAATTCCAAGCACATCATGAATTTTAAAGATTTATTTCTTATTCTTATTGTTAGACTTTATTATTATTTTATTTTTTTGTAATTGAAACCGTTTGCTTTTTAATTTTTATTACTATTTTTTTTTTTTTAGAGAGTGTGTGCTTGGGGTTAGGGGTAGGCAGGGAGGACGAGAGAGAGAGAGAGAGAGAGAGAGAGAGAGAGGGAGAGAGAATGAGAGAATCTTTTTTTTTTTTTATTTATGATAGGCACACAGTTAGAGAGAGAGAGAGAGAGAGGCAGAGACACAGGCAGAGGGAGAAGCAGGCTCCATGCACCGGGAGCCCGACGTGGGATTCGATCCCGGGTCTCCAGGATTGCGCCCTGGGCCAAAGGCAGGCGCCAAACCGCTGCGCCACCCAGGGATCCCCAGAATGAGAGAATCTTAAGCAGACTTACTCCACGTCCAGTGTGGAGTCTGACCCAGGGCTTGATCTCAGGACCCTAAGATTATGACCTGAGCCGAAATTAAGAGTCAGATCCTTAACCAACAAGCACCCCTGTTTGCTTTTTTAAATTAACAGATTTTATTTTGGGGGGTCAATTTTAGGTTACAGAAAAATTGAGCAGAAAGTATAGAGTTCCCACATATCCCCACTACCACTCAGTTTTCCCTATTAACATCTTTTTTTTAAAAAAATTTTATTTATTTATTCATGAGTGACAGAGAGAGAGAGAGAGAGAGAGAGAGAGAGAGAGAGAGAGAGAGAGAGAGAGGCAGAGACACAGGCAGAGGGAGAAGCAGGCTCCATGCAGGGATCCCGACGTGGGACTCGATCCTGGGTCTCCAGGATCACACCCTGGGCTGCAGGCGGCGCTAAACCGCTGCGCCACCGGGCCTGCCCCCCTATTAAAATCTTGCATTAGTTTGGTACATTTGTTAAACTGTTGGGCCAATAATGATACAATATTATTAACTAAAGCCCATAGTCTACATTAGGCTTTACTCTTTGTGTTGTACATTATATGGGCTTTGACAAATATACAATGATATGTATGTACCATTATAGAGTCACACAGAATAGTTTCAGTGCCCTAAAAATCCCGTGTTCTAACTATTCATCCTTCCTCCCATCCTTCTGAATTCCTGACAACTACTATCTTTTTCTAATCTCCATTGTCTTACTTTTTCCAAAATGTCATATTTTTTTAGAGATACATATATAGTCTTTTTAGATTGGCTTCTTTCACTTAGAAATACGCATTTAAGATTCCTCCATGTTTTTCTGTTGCTTGATAGCTTATTTCTTTTTAGTATTGAATAATATTCTGTTGTCTGGATGTGCCATGGTTCATTTATCCATTTACCTATTGAAAGATATATCTTGGGTTTTCCTAAGGTTTGGTAATTGTGAATAAAGCTGCTATGAACATTCATGTGCAGGTTTTTGTGTGGACATAAATTTTCAGTTTCTTTGAGTAAATACCAAGGAGCATGTTTGCTAGATTGAGTGGTAAAAAGTATGTTTAGTTTTGTAAGAAACTGCAAAACTCTTCCATAGTCCCTGTACCATTTTGCATTCCCAGCAACAATGAATGAGACTTTGTTTCTCCACATCTTTGCCAGCATTTAGTGTTGTTAGTGTTATGGATTTTAACCATTTTAAAAGATGTATGTGGCATTTCATTGTTACTTTTATTTGCAGTTCTCTAATGATGTATGATTTTGAGCCTCTTTACATATGCTTGTTTGCCATCTGTATATCTTCTTTGGTGAGGTATCTGTTCAGGTCTTTTGCACATTTGTAAGTCAGATGGTTCATTTTCTTATTGTTGAATTCTAAGAGTTCTTTGTATGTTTTGGATACCAGGCCCTTATTAGGTAAGTCTTTTGTGGATATTTTTTCCTGGTTCTGTGGGTTGTTTTTTTTTTTTTTTTTCTATTGACAATGTCTTTCTCATAGCTGAAGTTTTTAGTTTTAATAAAGTCCAACTTATCAATTATTAATTCTTTCATGAATTCTTGCTATCATGTCTAAAAGTCACTGCCAACTCGAGGTCATCCAGGTTTTCTCTTTATTTTCTAGAGTTTTATAATTTTATGTTTTACATTTAGGTCTATGATCTATAGGTATTTTGAGTTAATTTTTATGAAAACTGTTAAGATCTTTGTCTAGATTCCTAGTTTGTATGTGAAATTATAGTTATTCTAGCACAATTTGTTGAGAAGAATATCTTTTCTTTATTGAATGATGTTGGCTCCCTTGTCAAGGATCAGTTAACTGTACTTGTGTTTTGATCTATTCATTTATTCTTTCACCAGTACCACTATCTTGATTACTATAGCTTATAATAAATCTTCAATTCAGATAGTATTAGTCTTCTGATTTTGTTCTTCTCCCTCAATATTGTATTGGCTATTCTGGACTTTTTGCTTCTCCTTGTAAACTTTAGAATCAGTTTATCAATAAAACAAAATAACTTGCCAGGATTTTGATTGAGACTGTGTTGAATCTATAGGTCAAGTTGAGAATTGACATCTTGACAATATTGAGTCTTCTTCCTACCATTGCATGTGGAATAACTCCATTTATTTAGAACTTCTTTGATTTCTTTCATCAGAGTTTTATAGTTTTTCTTATATGGATCTTGTACATATTTTTTTAGATTTATATCTAAGCATTTCATTTATTTTGATGCTAGAATTAATAGTATTGTTTTTTATTTCAAATACCAATTGTTTATTGCTGGTGTGTAAGAAAGCGAGTGACTTTGTATATTAACTTTGCATTCTGCAAACTTGCTATAATTGCTGATTAGATCCAGGAATGTTTTTATTAGTTCTTTGGGATTGTCTGCATAGATAGTCATGTCATCTGTAAACACAAAGACAGTTTTATTTGTCCTTCTCAATCTGTCTGCCTTTTATTTTTCTTGTCTTATCTCTATGATGTTGAATAGGAGTGATGGAAAGTATCTTGCCGTATTTTTGCTCTTCATGGGAAAGCATCTAGTTTCTTACCATTTAAATATAATATTTGGCTATAGATTTTTCGTAGATGTTCTTTATCAAGTTGAGGAAATCTCCCCCTCTAATCCTAGATTGCTGAGAATTTTTATCATGAACGGGTATCGGATTTTTATCAGATGCTTTTTCTACATCTATTGATATGATCATATGATTTTTTCTTTTTTAGCTTATTGATATGATGGGTTATATTAATTGATTTTTGAATATTGAACGAGCCTTTTGATGGGGATTGTGTTGAATCTCTAGACCGATTTGAGGAGTATTGCTATCTTACGAATATTAAGAGTTCTGATTCAGGGCGCCTGGGTGGCTCAGTCAGTTAAGAATCTAACTATTGATGTTTGATCAGGTCACAATTTCAGGGTTGTGAGGTTGAGGCCCATGTCCAGCTCCTTGCATGGAACCTACTTAAGATTATCTTTCTGCGCCACCCCAGACTGTGTGCGTATGAACTCTCTCTTCAGGAAAAAAAAAAAAAAAAACACTGGAAAAAAAGGTTCTAATTTATTACCATGGGATATGTTTTCTTTGATTTAGATTCTTTTTTAAAAAGATTTACTTATTTATTTGAAAGAGAGAGTAAGAGGAGAGGCAGAAAGAGAGGTAGAGAATCCTAAGCAGATTCTTCACTGAGCAGGGAGCCTGATGTGGGCCCTATCCCATGACCTCAAGATCATGACCTGAGCTGAAACCAAGAGTCAGATGCTCCACCGACTGAGTTACCCAGATGCACCTAGATCTTTTAAAATTTCTTCAACAGTATTTTGTTGTTTTTAGGGATAGATCTTGTACTTTGCTATTAAACTTATTCCTAAGTATTTTTTCCTTTGATACCTTTATAGATGGAATCATTTTTAAAATTTTATTTTCAGAGTATTCATTGCCAGTATATAGAAATACAATTGATTTTTATATATTAATCTTGTTTCCTTTTTTTTTTTTTTTAATTTATGGTAGTCACACACACACAGAGAGAGAGAGGCAGAGACACAGGCAGAGGGAGAAGCAGGCTCCATGCACCGGGAGCCCGACGTGGGATTCGATCCCGGGTCTCCAGGATCGCGCCCTGGGCCAAAGGCAGGCGCCAAACCGCTGCGCCACCCAGGGATCCCTAATCTTGTTTCCTTAAACCTCAAACTAGTTTATTAGTGTTGGTAGTTTTTTATTGTGCTGTAACTTACGTAAGATTTTCTACATACCAGATTATGTCATCTGCAAATAGAGATAGTTTCATTTCTTCTTCAATCTGGATTTTATTACCATTAATTTTTACAGTGATTTGAAAACTTGACTGTGATATAAGAAACACAAAGTAACATGCTTTAGAGTTACTAATGAAATTATCCTATTATGTAGTTTTTGAAAAGAACAAAAGATGATAATTATGAAATTTATCTCCTTATTATTGAGCTAGTTATACAGTCAGTGAGCTTCTTAGCTACTCCTGTATCCTCTTTAGGGAAATGCCTATTTAAATTCTTTGTGTATTTTCATGCTGAGTTATTTGTCTGTAAGCCCCTTATCAAATATATGATGTGCATGTATTTTTCTCCCAGTCTGTGGCTTTTCTTTTCATTTTCCTAGTGCTGTCCTTGAAGCTCATAAGTTTTCTTTTGCTTTTTTAAGTTTCTTTTCTTTTTAAAGTTTTTATTCAAATTCCAGTTAGTTAACATACAGTGTGATATTGGTTTCAGGTATATAATATAGTGATTCAACACTTCCATACAACACCTGGTGCTTATCACAGCAAGTGCACCTCTAATCTCTGTCACCTATTTAATCCATTCCTCTACCCACTTCCTCTCTGGTAACCATTGCTCTGCTCTTATAGTTAAGAGTCTGTTTCTGAGTTTGCCTCTTTCTCTTTTTTCCATTTGCTCATTTGTTTTTTTTCTTAAAGACAAGTACCATGTGAATTCATGAATATGGGAATTTCTCTGACTTATTTCTCTTAGCATAATACTCTTCTAGCTCCGGGGATCCCTGGGTGGTGCAGCGGTTTGGCGCCTGCCTTTGGCCCAGGGCGCGATCCTGGAGACCCGGGATCGAATCCCACGTCGGGCTCCCGGTGCATGGAGCCTGCTTCTCCCTCTGCCTGTGTCTCTGCTCTCTCTCTCTCTCTCTCTCTCTCTCTCTCTCTGTGACTATCATAAATAAAATAAAAATTAAAAAAAAAATTAAAAAAAATACTATTCTAGCTCCATCCATGTCATTGCAAATGGCAAGAGCTCATTCTTTTTTATGGCTGAGGACTATTTCATCATCTGTATATATCACATCTTCCTTATCCATTCATCAGTTCATGGACCCTTGGACTATTTCCATAATTTGGCTATTGTAGATAATGGTTCTATAAACATTAGGGTACACGTATTCCTTTGACTTAGTATTTTTGCATTCTTTGGGTGAATACCTAGTAGTGCAATTGCTGGATCATAGGATAGTTCTATTTTTAACTTTTTGAGGAGCCTCCATACTCTTTTCCATGGTGGCTGTATCAGTTTGCATTCCTACCAGCAGACATGAGGGTTCCTCTTTTTCCACATCCTTGCCTGCACCTTTAGTTTCTTGTGTTGTTGATTTTAGCCATTCTGGCTGGTGTGAGGTGATATCTCATTGTAGTTTTGATTTGTATTTCCCTGATGATGAGTGATGTCAAGCATCTTTTATGTGTCTGTTGGCTATTTGCATGTTTTCTTTGGAAAGATGTCTTTTCATGTCTTCTGCCTATTTTTTAATGAGATTATTAATTTTGGGGGTGTTGAGTTTTACAAGTTTTTAACTGTAATGAAGTTCAGTTATTCAGTTTTTTCTTCTGATGTTCATGATTTTGGTGTTTCTAAATATTCTCTGTGTAACTGAAGATCACTGAGATTTTTTTCCTGTGTTTCTGATCTTAGTCCTCACTTAAGTCTTTGGTCCCTTTAGGGTTAAGTTTTGTATATGGTGTGAGGTTCAGGTATAGGTTAATTTTTTTCCCCTGCCATTGATATCCAGTTATCTCAAAACAATTGGCTGAAAAGACTATCTTTTACCTCTTGTTGTATCTTAGCACTTCTGTAGAAAATCAATTGACCATAAATGTAAGAGTTTATCTCAGAACACTCAGTTCTATTTCTTTGATTATTTATGCCTGTCCTTATGCTTGTTCCATATTATACTTAGGTTTGCAATGCAGTTTTTCTGTGAAGGAGTTTTGTTCAAGAAACAGGGTTAAGTCGCAATATGTCTCTATTTATTTTTACTATCATATCTTTGCTACTTTTCCTTTCCATTCCTATTTGAGTCATTCTCTTAAAACTACTAGTCTCTGGTTATTTTTTGGGGGATAAATGTGGAAATCTGAAACCGTAGAAGAGAATGCAAACCAATTTAGATGGATTTTCTAGATTATTGTATGCATTACTTTAAATTAAAAAAATGATTTGTTTTTCAAAAAGATGGTAAGCATCCTAGTGCCCATTATCCATTCAAATAAAACAAATTAAAATTTCCATTACTTCTATCTTAATCATTACCAATAACTACTGACTGAAGGATCTGCAAATTTGATACATCATCTCAAGAATTTCAAGAGTTTACATTAATGATAATATGAATTGGATCTTTTTTTTTTTTTACATAAAATGATAAATCTCACAAAACTACAATTTTGCTAAATGGAAAATCTGAATTAAAATGTTTTGGGTTTTGGAAATATAGTAGGCTTTATGTTTCTTAAAAACTGAATATTTTTCATATTACAATTAAAATTACTGTCTGTATGGGGACGCCTTCGTGGCTCAGTGGTTGATCCCGGAGTTCCGGGATTGAGTCCCACATCGGGCTTCCTGCATGGAGTTTGCTTCTCCCTCTGCCTAAAAAAAAGAAAAAAAAATTACCGTCTGTATTTAAAAAATATTTACCTGTGCTATTTGTGTCTTTATGTTAATATAGTTCTTGTGCAACTGTTTAGACATAAAATAATTGTATAGGAAATATAAAGACTGCAAATATATATCTCTTCCTTATTACAACTCTAAAAATTGTGAATGCATGTGATTTAGAAGGGAAAAAAAGTGCTTTTTTGGGTGATGTTTGGATTCTAGTTGGTCATTTCCTTTTATTTTGTTTTGTCATTAAGTTATAATTTTGTTTGGGGAATGACTTATTTTTAATGTGAAAAAATATAAAGATTTGGTTTTGGAGAAATTCAGAGGCATTTTCTCTGACATACAGCTAAAAGCTGACTTCTGCCACTGGGCTTTAATTGAGTATTAAAATCAAAATTAGATCTAGAATGTGAATGTGTTTTTTGCAGTTCCATTAGTAGGTCAAGCCATCCTTCCCAGTTTCCAGAGGATTCAGCTCAGGATGGCTTCTCTGCTTCTTGCTCTTTCTTTGCAATCTTATTTCAACCTAGGTAGACCACATTGATGGGAACTGACATGTTTGTTACCTGCTCCTTTGCTTTCTTTGGCTGTCCTTTGGCTGATGTCACTGCATAAACATGCATCCATAGAGCAACGTAGAATTATTCTTTTTATTGTTCACTTAAAAGAAAAAGTCAGGGGCACCTGGGTGACTTAGTCAGTTAAGCGTGGGACTCTTAATTTCGGATCGGGTCAAGATCTCAGGGTTGTGGGATTGAGCCCCGCATCAGGCTCTGTGGTTAGCATGGAGTCTGCTTGTCTCTCTCCCTCTGCTCCAATGAATGAATGAATGAATGAATAAACAAACTCTCTTAAAATAATAAAAGAAAAAGCCGTAGATAGTAAGCTTTTACTTATAATTCCAGGGCCTGGGAACTGGGTATGGTGGATTTTTTAACCCTGCCATTCTTTAAATCTTTTCTTTCTCTTTGATGCCTTTTAAAAATCTTTGTGACCGGGATCCTTGGGTGTCACAGTGGTTTGGCGCCTGCCTTTGGCCCAGGGCGCGATCCTGGAGACCCAGGATCGAATCCCACGTCAGGCTCCCGGTGCATGGAGCCTGCTTCTCCCTCTGCCTGTGTCTCTGCCTCTCTCTCTCTCTCTCTCTCTCTCTCTCTCTCTCTCTCTGTGACTATCATAAATTAAAAAAAAAAATCTTTGTGACCTATTTGCAGAATGATGAATGGACCCTATGAGGCTTGTAGTACATAAAATGTTCTAGGGAAATATGGTCTTGGTCCTGTTTTTCTTAGGGAGCTGAAACAAAACATGTCTGGGTGATATTAACTTCTTAACTGCCCTTGACTTTATAGAGAGAGCCTTGTGTTGACTGGTGCTCAGGGTTTGGAATGATTCTGTGAAGGCTTCTGCCTTCTTACTATCATTTGGTTGCAGATGAAACAAAAGCGGATCAATTTAGTCACATGCAGTGAACCAATATGAGAATGGCGAGAGTACCTGGAACTTGCTTTCATTAGGAGAAACCACATTTTTGTGTAAATCTCTAGTGGAGATGTTTATGATAAATATGTTAATAGAGTTTGGCATATTACATCTGTTGATTTTTTGCTTGTCTTTATAGTATTTAAGTGAAATAATCTGTGAATTATTAGGTTTCCTTTAAAGGCCTTCAAAGATACCATACTTGAGTGACATGTAATCAATTGTTATTTATTTTAATCTAATTACTAATATAAGAACAAGCAGTAGTTTCTCAGTCCTATATTGACATGTAATAAATAAAACATTTAATTTGAAACACTGAATAAGATCTATATTCATGACACAATAACTGTTCATAACTTCTGAAATTTCCAAACTGATTATTTTCTGCTCAAATAAGAATTGATCTTCCACTTCATTCATAAACAAAAATAGTCTGCTGATGTTTTTACAAAGACTAAATCCAAGCCACTAATTTATTTTAAAAATGAGTATCAACATCATTGTAGCTAGCATTGGGAAATTGCTCTGTGTAATTTGTTAGTGTACCCCTTTGTAAGAATCAAAGAAAATAGTTGTTCCTGCAATCATCTTGCAGCTTAGGCCCTTTGAGGACAGATTTTAGAATCTTAGTAACTATTTTGTGTTTGATTTCATAAGGGCGATTCTTTTGAAGATGTAAGTTTGCAGAGAGTTTGTTAATGCTGGTTCATTTCTGGTGTCTGGCTAAAGCGTGGTGGTGTCTAGGAATGTAAGAGGGTAACTAAGTGATTTTACCAAAGACTTGCCTCAGAAATATAGAGAGTTCCAACAATGATGTTTGGCCCTAAGTGGCCCTAACGTTGGGTACAAAATGACTGCTGCTCTTGAGTGGGCATTAATTTATGAGTAATAAGAAATACTGAATTAATTTTACTTAGTTCGGAACAATTCAGTTAAATTCCAAATGAACGTGTTACAAGTATCTATATGGAAGGTTACTTTGGTAGTTGCTGGAGGGAATAAAATGAAATATCCTGGGGGAAGGAGAGCCAGAATAGAAGCCCTTCTGGGAGAACTAACATTTTATTGAGCGTGTCCAGTATGCTAAGTACTCAGGCACTTGCTCAGCTTTTGGTGAGGTGGGTGGGGGACTTCATTTGATCCTCACAACAATCCTATGACAGAGAGGCAGTATTACTCTATTTTATAGATAAAGAAGCTTATGATCGGTGAGACCAAATGGTTTTATGGAAGTGTCACATGTCCTAATTTAAATTTGAATGATTTTTTTTTCTTGAGCTCCACTGTATACTTACATAAATGAAAGCACTGCCTATAAAGTGACTGACCTATGGAAAACTCACTCTCTCTCTCTCTCTCTCTCTCACACACACACACACACATATACATATACATATATATATATATTTCTTTATATATTGTTCATTGTTTTTATATGAATGGGATAATAAAGGCCCAGACAACTAGATGAATAGAATGTTCTGGAATTTCCAAGGAGAGGGTGGTTAATATGGATATAGATTAATTTGGAGAAAGAGCCTTTTGTGATTTTTGATAAATTAAAGAGCCTTTTGTGATTTTTGATAAATTGTCAGTGGATGCGCGTTTTCACGCCCTTTTACCTGAGGAAAATATCCAATCAGACTCTCAGAGGCAGAAATAAAAATGCAGAGCATATTTGGGAAGTCATGGGTTTTATAGCCAAGGGATGTGGCCCAGCCACACTCTAAACTTGCTGAGAGTTACCCAGAGGGATCTGGCTGTGAGGGGAACCAGACACTCCCAGGCAACTACTTAGAGAAGGAAGTAATAAGGTAAGCCATGGACATTCCTAACTCTCCCACATCCCCACTCTGTACTCATTGTTTGAGAACTTCAAGCTTCTTTGTGCTATTATGGGAGCTCCCCTAGAATTTGACAATGGTGAAGAACCAACAGAGTGTTTAAAAATTGTTCAAACCATCAGCCGATGGTTTGAGACTCCAGTCTATCTACTGCTTTCTTAGTATTTTCAACTGCTGGCATTCATAGTTAAATACTGCTATGGTCTAAACGAATGGGTTCTCTCACCATCCCACAAATTCATATGTTGAAATCCCAAAGATGATGGTATAAAGAGGAGTTGACTTTGGGAGGTACTTAAGCCATAAGGATAGAGCCCTCGGGAATGGAAGTAGTGACTGACAAGAGAGGTTCCAGAGAGATCCCTAGCCCTTTCTGCCATGTGAAGACACAGTGAGAAGGCCAACTATGAACCAGGAAGAGGGCCCTCACCAAAAGGCAACTGTGCTAACACCTCATTCTTGGATTTCCCAGTCTCCAGAACTGTGAGAAATAAATTTCTGTTATTTCTAAGCCATCTAGTCTGTGGTATTTTGTTATGGCAGCCCAGAAGGACTGAGACAAGTACCTATGAGAAGCTAATCCCCACGCTTAGCCCCTTTCTTTTCCTGAGATTGTGTCTTAGACAAAGAATGTAGAAAACAGTAAAAGGTCAGCCACACAGAACCCTTTACAAAACTGTGATTCCCCAACCTTAATCTTTGCTTTTATATGTTTCTGGTTTGGCTCATGTATTCTCTGTTATCTAGAAGAGCTTGGCTTAGTCTGTGATGGGTTGGTTGTCCGACCTGTGGAACAGTTTGAGACAAAGCAGATCAGTTTTGATACTCATAACCATACAGCAAAGAGACCACTGTTTGAGATTAAATTATCTTCTAAAATAGATACCAGTGAAGAGCGATTTGGCAATACCTTTCAAAATTTAAAATCACAGCAATTTCATAAATAGGCTCACTTAAAACTATGCCAAGATATTTGTATAAGGTACTTTATAGCATGTTTGTATAGAATGATGTGTGCTAATTTGAAATTATCTTATATATAAAATATATATAATATAGTATACATATATATACACACACATTATCTTTTTCTCTAAAAAGATATGAATGTTAATACACTGGCAAATTTTTATTTTTCCTTACTTTTCTGTATTTGAGTTTTGTAACCATGTTCATTTATTCCTTTTCTTTCCTTTTAAAAAAGAATCAGGAGCTAACTGAGCAGTATGATCGTGGACTGTTTTCCTCATGTTGTTTGAATGTAGTTCATAAAATCCTACTAAGTGTTTTTTAAAACACTGGATTTTTCTCTAATACTCATTTGTTAGACTTTCTTACCCTCTTTGTGTGCAGAGGAAGGGGGTGATCTTTGTGGGAAGAGTGGTAAAGTATGTGCTAAGCCAGCAAACATTCCCTTGAAGGCTTATTAGTTAAAACATTGAGTTGAGCAAGAGAAAGGTAAAAGATATTTACCAAATGTGATTTGAAGGACAAAGAATCCCATCTTACTGGAGTGTGTCTGAAAGTGTACCTTTATGCTCAGTTTGTTTGCTTTAGATATGGGCTTTGGACTGAACTGTATTTACTTTAGACCACAAGGCTGGAGGTGGTCATGAATGTCTCTCAGATCTGATTGCTAATCAGGAAAGCTGTTTGCTAAGAAAGGCCCGCCTGCTTGGAGTAGAAGTCATGACTGATGCACAGATTAAAGCCAGTGTGCTTTTTAAATGTCTTTGGACTTCCGTGTCTAAATTGTGCTTTTCTCTTAATTAAAACCCCTAGACACGGGCCATAGGTCAAAGGAGATGACTCCCCTATAGTCTTACGATAACAATTACTGCTTAAGTTTTCTTTCTTTCTTTTTTTTTAAAAGTTAGTTAGTATTTATTTATTTATTTATTTATGAGAGGGAGAGCATGAGTGGGGGTGGGGGGTGGCAGAGGGAAAGGGAGAAGCAGACTCCCCATTGAGTAGGACCCCGGGATCATGACCTGAGCTGAAGGCAGATGCTTCACCAAATGAGCCACCCAGGCACCCCAATTACTGCTTATGTTTTCAATTCTTGATCAGCTTGTCTGAAAACAGTTTGCTGAAATTTAATAATAATTAGGAAGATGACAATTATTATTATTATTATTTTTTTAGAATGTAGGCAGTAGTGTTCTGGAGAATAAGCTCATGGTAATACTCCTTATCTATATGTATTTCAATCTCTAATACTTGATATTTCAGTTGAAAAAATCAACAAAGCCATTTATTTTTTCTAGGTTCAGAAGAATTTTAATAATTTCTTTTTTCCTAAAATGGTTTGATGAATAGCTCATCAGAATCAGTATTATTTATTTTCACCTTGTCTTCCTTTCTTTCTATATAGTTTATGTATAGATATTTGACCCTTTTCTGCTAAGTCATGTCAGGAAATATAATCCCCATGTTCAAAGTACTTGGACCATATGTAGGAACTCTAATCTATTAGGGAGATTTAGGAGAGTGGCCCAAAATCCATCTATATGTCTCTATTTGTATAGGTATATGGTGTATATGTATACAGCTAACTATGTTGATAATATCAAAAAGTCTGAAACAATACCTTTGACACTGGATATTATGAAAGAGAAAAACTGGTATTACCTTCAGTAAATACTTAGTTCCCACAAGAACCTGATAATTTAAGAACTCATGATCACCAGTGTCTAATATGGGGATTACAAACTCAAATACCTACCAGGACCTGAGAGAAAAGTAAACAAGTGAACTGGAGCATAAGGGAGTGAGGGGAAGGGCACAGTTACCATGTGGCTGGCTATTCAAGAATAAGAGTCTAGTGTTGCCTGACTTTCCACTATTTCAAAAGAAGGCAGAAATTTGGTTTTTAGGTGACTGCTACATTTATAATAATTAAAATATAGTCTTTCATTCTTTGCTATGTTGTTCTTTTCAGCAAGTATTATAATTGCTTTCTCTATAGTAGGTAGCATGGCATTGAAAAGTCTATGGCATGCCTCTTGCTTTCTGGGGATACACAGTCTGGGCTGGGCCAGCATGATGTGGAAGATTTGGTACAGGTGGTAAAGGCCACAGGAACCCTGAGCGGGTGGTAAGTCAGTATGAGCTAGACCATCTTGGGAAGACTTTGAAAAGGAGGTGGCATCTGCAGTGAACCTCTGAGGGCCTGGGTCTTAAGATTGAGGGCGATGGAGAGCCAAGGTGGAGTGATGGGAAGGTGTCTGAGGCCTTGGGCAGGCAGAGGGCACTTGATGAGGAGGGCTTCGGAGCAGGTCTGTGCTCTGGAGAGAGACCCACGGGGAGCAAGTGATGCTATGATGGGAGGGTGTTCCAAACACCAGCCCTGCTGAGGTTTGTAGGATAAAGAGAGAGAGAGAGGGAGAAGGGGGAAGCATTGAGGACAGGGACAGCAAATTCCAAATGTTCCTGGCCATCTGGGAATGAGGAGAGGGTCTGATTTGGGACTTAGTTATTATCAGTGAAAAGGGAGAAATGTAGACATATTTTCCAGTCCACCAGGAAACCTTCTTGACTTGACCTTCAGAACATATCCATTGTTGCCACCTTGACCCAAGCCACCATTCTGTCTTGTCTGGATTATTCCAGAGACCTCCTAGCTGCTTCCTTCATTCCAGCTTTGCCTCTTTATACTCTGTTCTCAAAATAGTGATACTGTTAACAATCATTGTCACACCGTGGTACTCCTCTACTCAAAACTTCTCTGTCCTCACAGTAAAAAATGAAGTCTTCATGATTACTTGGAAGAGTCCATATGATGCCCCCTCCTCTCCTCTCTGATCTCATCTGCCCACATCCTCCCCCAAGCTAACTTCCTTCCAGCTACTCCAGTTGTTGAATGCATTGGACTTATTTCTGCCTCAGGACCTTTACATCTGCTGTGTTTTCTTCCTGTGTGCTCTTCTCCAGATATTCACATGGCATACTTCCTCTCTTAATTAGATCTTTGCTCAAAGGTAACCCTCTCCCTGAAAGCTACTTTATTGATTCTAATTGATGCATTGACAGTTACAAACTCTTTTGCCCTCCTCTCCTACTCCCTCTTCTTTATTCTTTTCCTGTAGAATTTATTTTTTTTTCCTGTAGAATTTAAACCTTTCAAATACACTACGGACTTTACTTATGTTTTAAGTTATCTCTCTCTCCTCGTGATAATATACATTTCCAGAGGGATTGATGTAAACATGAATTTATAAATACAAATTCTAAAAGGCAGGGATTTTTCTTTGTTTCTGTGACTGATACATCCCCATCATCTGGAATAGTGCTTGAGGGGCAGGAGTGCTTGATAAATATTTGTTGCATGAATGATTAAGTGGTTTTCGAAAGACACACAATATCTACTATATGTCAGTCACTGAGAATTAAGAAAAAAAAAAAAAAAAGACACAGCCGTGCCCTCAGAGTGCATGGTCGAGTGGGGAAACAGCCAGGAAAACAGTGTATTGACTGATTTACAGTATGTCCAAAGTTCTTTGCCAACACAAAGGTGAGTAGACCACTGTTTCTGCATTATAGGTTCTGTCTTCTAGAGCGGATATTGTGTTAGTTGAGAAGAAAAATGACCAGGATTGTGGTAGAGGGAATGGAGATGCCAGAAGAGATGAGGGAGGGAATCCAGGCATGGGGTTAATGAATTTGGCAAATGACGAGGGACAGGGAGCATGGGGAGGAAGAAGGGTCCTCTGATTCATGGCTGGAGCTTGTGGGTGGATGGTGATGATGTTATCTGTATTAAGAGAGGCAGGTGGAGGAAACAGGGTTAGAAATAGCCATTAGAGGCCCCAGACGGGATGTGAAGGAGAAGGAAAAATATAAAATAGCTCATGAGTTTTGTCTTTGGGAAGCAAGGAAGCTGGAGGTCCCAGAGCCCCAGTCAAAGATGTTGGGAGGGGAAAGATGTTTGTAGGACAGTAGAGGAAGTGATGTGAGTTCCACGAGGGCAGGGATTTTGTTTGTTTATTTGGGGTTAGTTTCTTTATTTCTGAGTTTGAGGAATACTTAATTTATATGAGCACTTTTTTTTTTAAAGCTAATTAAGTAGAGCTCTTTTACCAGAGTAATTTTGGCAGTACCATCTAGAGGTAGAAAAATATCACATATTCAGAACATACATATATAGACATACATAAACATACAGGCAAATGCAAACAGAAATCTTACACTTAGTAGTTTACAAAAGAACAACCAAATCCGAATCGTTTCAGGCAGATGGAATAAGTTAGCATTAACCCAGTTGGTTAAAACTTTTTTATTCCTTTTTAAAATTAGTTTCAGAGATAGAATGTAGTGATTCATCATTTGCATATAACACCCAGTTCTTATTACATCCAGTGCCCTCCTTAATGCCCATCACCCAGTTACCCCATCCCACCACCCACCTCCCTTCCAGTGACCCTCAGTTTGTTTCCTAGAGTTCAACATCTCTATGGTGTGCATCCCTCTCATTTTTTCATCTTATCTAACATTTTTCCTTCTCTTCCTCTATGTTCATCTGTTTTGTTTCTTAAATTCCACATATGAGTGAAATCATATGGTATTTGTCTTTCTCTGACTTATTTCGCTCAGCGTAATACCCTTTAGTTCCATCTAGGTCGTTGCAAATGGCAAGATTTCATTCTTTTTGATGGCTGAATAGTATTCCATTGTGTATATACACGTGTGTGTGTTTATACAAAAACAATATCATCTATATGTTTATTTTTAAAAGTTTTTTTATTTATTCATGAGAGACACAGAGATTTTTTTTAAAAGATTTTATTTATTTATTCACATGTATATGATTTTAAACTCAATTTAAGCCTCCTAACAATTTATGGCCTTATAGTTACTTCTGTCCTACAAGTTTGACTACATTAAGTCACACACACACACACACACACACACACACACACACCCCACATCTTCTTTATCCATTTATCTATCAATGGACATCTGGGTTCTTTCCATATTTTGGCTATTGTGGACATTGCTGCTATAAACATCAGGGTGCATGTATCTCTTTGGAATTAGTATTTTTGTATTCTTTGGGTGAACTTCTAGTAGTGCAATTGCTAGGTCATAGGGTAGCTTTATTTTTAACTTTTTGAAGAACCTCCATACTGTTTTCTTGAGTGGCTGTACCAACTTGCACTCCCACCAACAGTGTAAGAGGGTTCCTCTTTCTCCACATCCTTGCCAACATCTGTTGTTTCCTGAGTTAATTTTAGCCATTCTGACAGGTGTGAGGTGGTATGGATTTTGTTTATTTAATAATCTGTCTCCAGCAGCTAGCATGTGGCCTGCTACATAGTACAATCTCAGTAAATGTTTATGGTATTAATGAGTTAACATAGTCAAACTTGTAGGACAAAAGTAACTATAAGGCCATAAATTGTTAGGAGGCTTAAACTGAGTTTAAAATCATATACATGATATTGTTTTTGGTATTTCTTTTAAAAAGGACTTTGGTGATCTTTAGATACAGGACTTTTCAATATTACATGTAGCTGATGATATTCCTGGCTATGCACCTGGTTTGAATAGAAGTCTTGATCTCAGTGTTATATTTTAAACCCATTTTGATATCAGGAGCCGGCAGTACAGATTAACACAGCAATAGGTAATCCTTCATGCAAAGACGTGAATGCCTATGGGAAAAGGCACACGTGAAATGAGTGAAAATGTATTTTTTTTTTACACTTGCCTTTCATTATGATGAATGTCAAGTAAATGTCCTGATTTTTCCATGTTTGGATCTTTGTTGCAGTGCAAATTGCTTATAAAATGTGGACTGGCAGCTGGTGCTTAGAAATCTTCTGGATATGCCCCTACCCCCACTTTATGATTAGATTTGGTATATAATGAATTGTTTCATAAAGGCATTAAAAATGACACATTGCTCTTTTGATAATCAAAATCAGAATGGTGTTGGGACATTGTTGAATGTAATATTCTTTCCTTAAGAAATCTAGTTAATTAAAAAAAAAGAATTATCTGTCTATTAAGTCTACCTCTGGCACTGGTAAGAACCCACAGAAATAGAGCTTTGCCATGGCAGTTGTTCTGGTAGAGTAAAGGGCTGAATGGCGTTCTCTTAAAATTATTTTTCTTTAATTTAAAAAATTTAAAAACATTTTTAAAGATTTTATTTATTTATAAATGAGAGACATAGTCAGAGGGAGAAGCAGACTCCCTGTGGGGAGCCTAATGTAGGGCTCCATCCCAGGATCCAGGATCACGACCTGAGCCAAAGGCAGATGCACAACCACTAAGCCACCCAGGTGCCCCGTTCTCTGAAAATTCTTTTTTTTTTAATTTTTATTTATTTATGATAGTCACACACACACACACACAGAGGCAGAGACATAGGCAGAGGGAGAAGCAGGCTCCATGCACCGGGAGCCCGATGTGGGATTTGATCCCGGGTCTCCAGGATCGCGCCCTGGGCCAAAGGCAGGCGCTAAACCGCTGTGCCACCCAGGGATCCCTCTGAAAATTCTTATGTTGAAGTCCTAACCCTTAGTATCCTAGAATGTGACTGTGTATTTGGAGATAGGATCTTTAAAGAGGCAATTAAATTAAAATGAAGTCATTTAAGTGGACCTTAACCAATATTACTGGTATCCTTGTAAAATGAGGAAATTTGGACTCATACAGACAGTAGAAAGGCCATGTGAAGATACAGAATGCAACAACATCTATAAGCCAAGGAGAGAGGCCTCAGAAAAAAACAACTTTGCCAAACCTTGATATTGACAGCATCTTGGACTTATAAATCTCCATGTGTAGGCCACACAGCCTGTGGTAGTTGGTTATGGTAGCCCTAGCAAACTAACACAAGCAGAAGCCAAGGCTGTTCAAGGAGACTTCGTCTCCCACCTAATGTTAGCCTCCCAGTCTCCCTGGATGTTTGGAAGAGGGTGATATAGTGGTGCCCTGGATATTCCCAAAAGAATGTCTGTTTGAATGCTCTCTGGCTTCCAGGCAAAGACAGTGGTGATTCCTTGGCATATTCATTCATTTCTGACCATTTTTGTTTGAAGCTGCATGCCTTGTCAGCATTTTCATCTCCCTCAGAAACTGAATTAGGAGTGTGAGATGAAGCAGAGGCACCTCTCTTACAGCTTTCTGTGATATGATGTATCAGCTTTCATTTATTTGGATAGAACCCGGTTCAGCAGAATGGAGGCAGCATAGGAGACGGGATGGCTTTGTGGATGGCTGTCTCTGGTGTGAATTGGACCATGTATGTGAGATGCTGGTGTTTCAATCCATGTCCTCGTTCTCAGGAGACTAAGAACACGCAGCTTGGAATTTTACTAAAGCCTAATTTAATCCCTGGTTTTCACGGTCAGTTTGTAGGCTGCGTTACTTACGGAATTGGAAAACAAACTCTTCAAGAAGCAGAGCACTAGAGGTCTTTCAATGAATTTTAGAATTTTTCATTTCACATTTCAGTAGATCTGTTTCCAAACTGGGCAGGGCAAACAGAGTCTGTAATTAATTAGGTGATAATGAGTTTGGACTGGTTTTGTTCCATGTCTCCTAAGCTTGGAGAACATAAAGGGTGTTAATGTTGAGAACTTTCCTTTTGAATACTTTCTTGTTCAGGTTTCTGGGACACCCGACATCAGGATATACAAAACATTCAAGCACCTGAGGTGAAGTGTTCTGTTCTCTACTATGTATCTAGGGTCAGACAGACATGTTTGATGTTAAAATTACTTCTCTTTCCTATGTTTGATCGACCCTTCTAAGTTATAGTATGAAGAGTGCTTCTTCAAATTCCTTATTTTCATATATTGCTATTAGATACGAGAGAGAGGAGAGTGTCATGATAATTGAGTGAAATTTAAAATCTTCTGCTTCAAGTCATGAAATAACATGTTTTCACCTTTATCTCTTTAAACATTTTTTATTAAAAATTTTTTTTCTCGGGGATCCCTGGGTGGCTCAGCGGTTTAGCACCTGCCTTTGGCCCAGAGTGCGATCCTGGAGTCCTGGGATCGAGTCCCACGTCGGGCTCCTGGTGCATGGAGCCTGCTTCTCCCTCTGCCTGTGTCTCTGCCTCTCTCTCTCTCTCTCTGTCTATCATGAATAAATAAAATCTTTAAAAGAAAAAAATTTTTTTCTCTTCAAAAAATTTTAATTGACTGTGTTTATGTGTCTTTCCTTTTTTTTCTTTATAAGTTTTCATTCCAGTTAGTTATCATACAGTGTCTCCTAGTTGAAATAACATGTTTTAGCCATGCCATCTTCCATCCTGGCCTTTTCAGCAAATTTGTGGCTTGTGGGGATAGATGACCCTAGATTCTAGCAGCACCTGCAATCCAAATAGTTCTCATTCCAGGGCCCACACAATAGGATGTGTTTGAAAGTATTTGAAAGCAAAGTGTAAGGAACACGTATACTTAATCATAAAACTTTATGTGAAATCTGCCTTGCCCCAAAGTCTGGGAAATCACCCTCTTCATTTTATTTTAAGATTTTGGGGGATCCTTGGGTGGCTCAGTGGTTTAGTGCCTGCCTTTGGCCCAGGGTGTGACCCTGGAGATCCGGGATTGAGTCCTGCATCAGTCTCCCTGCATGGAGCCTGCTTCTCCCTCTGCCTGTTTCTCTCTCTCTCTCTCTCTCTCTCTCTCTCTCATAAATACATAAATAAAATCTTTAAAAAAATATTTTGTTACAGTTCCCCTTGCTGTAAAGGAAGAAGCTGGATGTGATTTCTTCAATGAGGATGGAAAATGCAAATACTTAATTGTCGAAAAAATGCTAACAAAGCTTGTGTTTAAAGATAACCAAAATCTGGGTAGGAAAACAGACCTAGAAGAGTAAATTAGTAATGTTTACTCACCCAAAAAAGCTTTATCCATCTTACTACTCTTTAAGAAATGTGGTTGTTCTATGCTTAATTAATTGTAGAATATCCAGCAGATTCATGGACCAGAATGTATTTTATCTGTAGAAGAAATCCGAATGTATTTTATCTCTAGAAGAAATCCACCCTTAGGAATGACTTAAATCAGGGGTTCAAACTACAGCTCAGAGGCCAGATCCAGCCTTCTGTCTGTTTTTATATGGCTCATGAGCCTTAGAATACTTTTCATATGTTTAAATGGAAAAAAAAATTAAAAGAAGACTATTTTTTGATAGCTGAAAATTATACAAAATTCATCTCTCATTGTCTATAAATAAAGGGTTATTAGAACACAGCTATCTATATTCATTTATGTATTGTGTCGCTGTCATGCTGTGGCAGCAGAATTGAGTAGTTGTGACAGAGATTCTGTGGCCTGCAACGTATAAGTTATTTACTGTCCGCTTCTTTATAGAAAATCTTTGCTGTCCTGGTTTAAACAGTTGTTTAAATTTATTCGTATTTTGGTGTTGTTTACTGTGATTTTTTAAAAAGATTTTATTTATTTATTCATGAGTGACACACATACACACACACACACACACACACACACACACACACACAGAGAGGGAGGCAGAGACACAGGCAGAGGGAGAAGCAGGCTCCATGCAGGGAGCCCGACGTGGGACTCAATCCCGGGTCCCCAGGACCACACCCTGGGCTGAAGGTGGCGCTAAACCGCTGAGCCACCAGGCTGCCCTTTACTGTGGGTTTTGATGTGCAGTGTGGAAAACCTCATTAGGATGGCAGATTATTCCATAAACTCATCTTTTTAATTTATGCAGAATCCCTTTGGTAGCATCTCCGAAAGATGGCCACTAATCGTCTTACTGCATTCAGGAAGAAAGCCGACTGGTAGCTTAAAAAATGTTTTCCTGGCCAAATCACTCATTTGGTCAACGTGCATTTAGTGAGCACTGACTGTTTGTCACCCACTTTCGAGGCAGTCAGCGTGAGCGGTAATCCTAACAGACAGGGCCTGTCTCTCTGGGACCATGTGTTCTCATAGGAGGAGATGGGCCATAAACACATAAATATGTAATGTATCAGGATAATAAGCACAGTGAAGACCAATCAAGGGGAGAGAGAGAGAGAGTTAGAGGGAAGAGAGGGCTGCTTGAGAGGTGGCGATGGGCCCTGTGGGGTAGTTCCAGGTGAGCAGGAATCAGTGACATGCAGTGACATGAAGACCCAGGAGGTGGCATTCTAGGTGGAGGCAACTGCAAGGGCAAAGGCCCTCGGGTAGGAAAGGACTTGGCATGTTCAAGAAACAGTAAAGCTGCCCTCTGGGCAGAAACAGAGCAAACAAAGGAAAGGGTGATGCAGAGGCGAAGCAAAACAAAAATAATATGGGGGTGGAGTCAGAGGTTACTAAGGGTGCTTCAGGGCAGAATGAGGACTTAAAATTATTCAATTCTAAGCGAGATGACAGGGTTTTGAGCAGAGATCTGACTTGATCTGACTTATGTTTTTAAAAGGATCACTTAAACAAGTGGGACCACCTCAAACTAAAAAGCTTCTGCACAGCAAGGAAAACCATCCACAAAATGAAAGGCAACCTACCGATTGGGAGGACATATTTGCATATCATGTGTCTGATGAAAAGGTTAATATCCAAAATATATAAAGAACTCCTATAACTCAATAGTCAAAAATCAAACAATCCAATTAAAAAGTGGGCAGAGGAATTGAATAGATGGTTTCCCAAAGAGGGCACACAGATGGCCAATAGGTACATGAAAAGATGCTCAACATCACAGATCATCAGGGAAATGCAAATCAAAAGCAAAATGAGATATCCCACCTGTTAGGATGACTTTTATCAAAAGACAAGGGTTAATAAATGCTGGCAAGGGAGTAAAGATAACTCTTTGTGCATTGTTTGTGGGAATTGGTACAGCCACTATGGACAACAGTATGGAGGTTCCTCAAAAAATTGAACATAGAAATACTACCCTATCATCTAGCAGTATTACCTCTGGCTCTTTATCTAAAGAAAAGCAGGATCTCGAAATACATGCACTGCCATGTTGATTGTGGCATTATTCACTGTAGCCAAGACATGGAAACAACCTAAGGGTTCATTGATGGGTGAATGGAGAAAAAAGATGCAGTCTCTGTGTATATACAATGGAATATTAGCCACGAGAAAGAAGGAAATCCTGTCATTTACAACAACATGAATACACCTTGAGGGCATGACGGATGCTAAATGAAGTTGAGTCAGACAGAGAAAGACAGAGACCATGTAGTATCACTCATATGCAATCTGTTTTTTTTTTTAGAAAAGTCAAACTCAGAAACAGTCGGTGAAAAAGTGGTTGCTGGGGGGTGGGGAATAGATAGGGAGAGGTTGGTGAAAGGGTACAAACTTGCAGCTATCAGGTGAATAAAGTATGAAAATTGAATGTAAAATATGGGGACTGTAGTTGATAATACTGTACTATATAATTGAAATTTGCTAAGAGAGTAAGACTGAAATGTTCTCACCAAAAAAAAACGGGGTAGGGGGTGTTAAAATATGTGAGAGATGGAATCTGATTAACTAGATGGGGAAATTCTTTCACAATGAATACGCATACCAAATCAGCATGATGTACACTTTCAATATCTTACAATTCGAGGTGTCAGTTATATCTCAATAAGGCTGAAAAAAGGGATCACTTAAACTATAAGGATATTTACTATGTGGTTTATTGCTCATGATGCAATATGGGGATTAAAAATAACATGTCAGTATAGCAGCCAAAACAATTCACTATAAAAGATCCTGAAATATAGTAGGGTGCCTCTTCTCTGACATCATCGACGTAAGGCTGTTATAAAAGTGGGATCAAGGGATGCCTGGGTGGCTCCGTCCGTTAAGTGTCTGCCTTCAGCTCAGGTCATGATCCCAGGGTCTTGGGATCAAGCTCTGCATCAGGCTCCCTGCTCCATGGGGAGTCTGCTTCTCCCTCTCCCTCTGCCTGCCACTCCCCCCACTTGTGCTTATGCACACACACTCTCTCTCTCTGTTAAATAAATAATAAGAATTTTTAAAAAATAAATAAAAGTTGGATCAAAACAGTAGTAATTACAGGGCATTATCTTGTTAGGTGAGTATTCAAAGGTTTTAGGCCTCCATATCGGCCTAGGTCCCATCAGGAAACAGATGGCACATTCAAATTGGAAGCTTGGGCAGGGTATTGGGAAAATACTAGGATACTGTAGTGCCCTGGGGGTAGTAGCTGCCAAACTCTTCCCAGTTGGGGCCTGAGGGGGCTGGAGGGAGAATTCTAAGGAACAGCTCTGTGTAGTGGGCCGCCTAACAGGACCTATGACTTGAAGGGACCCTGCAGGGAGGGAATCATTCTTCCTTCTGCTCTCCTGTGGGTGCTGACACTCCTGTGGGAACCTTTCCAATGGGCAAAGCCAACCAGGAGCCAGAGGGTAAGGGAGCCTGTTATTAAGTAGATCAATGTCTTGGAGCAAAGAACAGACTGGAAAACAAAGGAAAGAGAGATGCCTGGGTAGCTCAGTGGTTGAGCATCTGCCTTTGGTTCTGTTCGTGATCCCAGGTCCGGGGATCAAGTCCTGCGTCAGACTCCCTACAAGGAACCTGCTTCTTTCTCTGCCTATGTTTCTTCCCCTCTCTCTGTGTCTCTCATGAATAAATAAATAAAATCTTAAAAAAAAAAAAAAGAAGGAAGGAGTGGATTCTTAGGTTTTAGGAGATACTTAAGATATTTTTTATGAGTTCCAGCTCTCTCTTGCTTGCTCTCCTCCACCCTAACGCTGTCCAGACACACCACAGAGGAGCACATGCAAACGTGTATACACAAACATACACACTCATATCCTCAGATCCCCTCTGGTATTTGGTGATCACTTTTCTGGGAGGGCAGAGAAGCAGTTCATTAACTGAAGTCTGAGGACATTTCTAACTATTTCTGTGGTGTTTGGGTGTACAGCATATGCCATTGGATATACAGGGAAAGGTTTGGATAACTCTGTACGTCCCATCTTTCATTCCTGATTAAAAAAAAACTCAAAGCACATGTGTTACTGATGGGAGAATTAAACATTTTATTTTTTTTTAAAGTCTCTTTTATAGTTGAACACAGAAGGAAAAATACCAAGGCAGAAATTTAAAACCCTGGTGAGCTATATTCAATTTTGGTTATTCTGGTTAAAAACAAACAAAGCAGGCATTGACTTTTAGCCTCTTTGATCCAGATGGTTTTAGTTTTCCACCATTGGACATATGAAAACTTTGAAGACACAGAAGTACCATTCAGTAAACTGCTTCTTTCAGCAACTTCTGTGATGTCCTGGCGTACTAGAAGCCTGGGTTTCCTTTCAGGCAGGAGCAGTTAACTCTGAGTTAACTGACCTCTGTGCAAGGTCAGACGCTTTTTTTTTTCATATCAAGGAGGATAGAAGAATTTTTTAAATGATTTGATCTTTTAAAAATATTTGACTTTTCATTTGATTTAGGTTCTGAGAATCAAGGGTTCTCATAAAGTGGTCAATATGGCCAATAAGTCTATAGGAAGAAAAATATGCACAAGCCAATTTTAGGTGTTATTTTCTCTAGCAGCATTCCTGTAAGAGGAGCTCAAGCTATATGGATGGTAAAATGAATTTTCCTCTCTCCCTTTTCTGGAATCTGGATGAAAACTGAGACTGGTGGCACATTCCTGAATGTTCTTGGTCCCAAATTGGAGGCCTAGCTGAGGACTCGTGGGGGAAACAAAATTCTATTTTCTGTTTATGGGTATCAGCCATGTTGTGAAACATAAATGTTAATTTATTTTGCCTTAAGGTCAAGGAAAAAAAGTCCTCTTGAACTTCCCATTAGTTTTCGAGAACCAGAACAGCATTATGTTTTTGTTTCATGGCTTTTGCCCATGGGTAAGCTTTGCAGCAGAGAATCATTCGTGTGGTCATGGGCCACTGGTTTTGGGGAACCGCCACTGTGTGAGGCATTGTGTTAACATTTAGAGGTGGTAAGCATGAGTGAGGCACTGCCCTAGTCCTGAGTTGGTTTGTATAATTCTGCTGGAAGATTGGATGCATGAACAGATACATGACCTGCAGAGAAAGAGAGACTGTCTCCAGGTTGAGGGGAGTACTGTGCAAAATTACAAGGCAGGAAAGGTCCTGTCTTTCTGGTTGGAGAGAGCAAAACACAGCTGGCACTGAGCCAGGCCTTGAAGGATCCTGAGTAGAACAGATCCACAGACATGCATGTGAAGGAGTTCTGACTTCAATTATAAGCTTCAATTTTCCATCTAGAAAATGGTGATATCTTCACTGCCCATATAGCCGTACTTTTATGAGAGTGTGCATTTATAAAATGCACTACAAACAGTAAAATACTCTCAATGTTATTACTTAGCATTTATGTTAAATATGTACATCTGTGATGCTCTTCTGAGGTTCTCCAGGAGTATGATCTCACAAAGAGTTACTGTTACTCATGGCGAGTTATTAGGCTGGCTCTACTTAGGAAGGTCATTATGTGTGGGAGTCTAGCAAACCTCATAAATGGAGTGAAGAGAGTCAGCTATTATAGTGGGGAGAGGTCCCTGCACAGAGAAGGACCGAGTTCCCATTTAGAGGGAAGAACCATGCATGGTGTGGTTGATATGTCAGTGTGCAGATGCCTGAAGTTCTGGGTTTGAGTTCTGATTTTTTAAAGAAAATAAATACCAATGCTTTTTTTTTTTTTAATTTTTTTGAACTCCTGGAGTCTTTCTGAGACCTTAAGAACTTTGAACTGATTTAGAGAAGTAGGAGATGTGGTAAATTTCTTCCTGGGAATGATTAAAATGTCATGAATTAAGCTGCAGAACTTGGAGCCTGCAACATATTAGGGTTGTATGAGGGGAGGGTTATAAATGTATGGGATTTGGTTTAAACAGCATATGCCACACATTCAGTCAGAGATTCTAGTTCCACTTCAATCCCCGAATAGGCCCCATGCATGTGTTCAGCACTACCCCCTTTGCTAAAGAAGACTGGACCACTCTTTGGAATTGGTGTAAGAGGTAGTTTATGAGGCAATCAAGAACAGCAACCTCATAGTCATTGTCTTTTTTCCTTAAAACAGACTTTATTTTTTTTAGAACATCTTTAGATTTACAGAAAAATTGAGAAGATAGTTACCCAGTTCTGTACCCTCTCACCCCATTTCCCCATTACTAACATCTTATGTTAATATGGTGCATTTGTTAAAAGGAATCAACGAATAGCGATGAAACCAAAGCCCATAGTTTGTTCAGATTTTCATAGTTTTTACCTGGACCATAAAGTGTCCTGTTTTACCGACTGCTTTATCCCATCACATAGAGCAGTTGTTTCTGACAGTAGTGGCTCTCTACTAGTTTTGTCTGTTGAGTGAATACACAAATAAGATGCTCTGCTTGCCCTTAAGTTGTTAGACTTTAGGAGGGAAGGATCCAGCCCCTGTGCCCCTGACACGCACCTTAGTGTTTGAGAGTTTGGCGGCAGATAGGGCTACATTTCAATGAATCCTGGCACAGCCATTTACTACGCTTGTGACCGGACAAGTCGCCCAGCCTCTCAAAGCCTGTTTTCTCACCTGTGAGAAGAGGATGATAGCACTTCCTGCCTCAGGGGGTAGGAATAAAATGAGTAAATGGAAGAATGCATGTGACAGTGGGTAGAGCAGGGCCTCACACATGGAGAGCTGTCGGTAAATGTCAGCTTCAAGTTTTACCATGCAGGATGGCCTGTGCTAAGTGTGATGAAGAGTCAGCAAAGGATGATGTGGAGTGGGGGACGTGGGTAGGAACATTTTCCTGGGGAAGGCAGCATTTGAGATTGACCTAAAAGGTTGGAGTCTGCTCTAACCAGAGGCACAGTGACTGGTGAGAGAAAAATGCCAGGTTGAGAAAATAGAATACACAAAGGTTCAGAGAGTGGGAAGGCTTGAGGAAATGTCTTCTGTTGGAAAGAAAATTATTTACTGTAGATGGACCGAAGTGTAGGGTGGTAGGACGATAATAGGACAAAGGAGATAAAACTGTAAGATCATAAATATTTTTGACTGATATAAATTTAAACTTTTAAAAGTTTTCAAGTATAGAAAAATGCAGGATGAATGCCACAATGAACATCCATTGAACTTCCATCTAATTTTAAGAATTACTAACATTCTTCCCTATGTACTTCATCTGTATACATTTTGATAGGTTATCTTTTGCTCAACAATTTAAAAAATAAATTCTAGATATCATTACATTCTACCCCAAAGTACTTTAGCATGCATCTCCCAACAAATAAGGAAACTGCCTTACAGAATATCAGTAAAGCAGTGTAAGCCCAGTAGATTCAGGTGTCCACCCATCAAGATGATGACTTTGATGTTAGTTTTGAAATCTCAAGTGATCACATTTTTAAATAACATGGCACCTGCCTGCTTGCCTTGAGTAGACCATCGCTAGTCATGGGATTCAATAGAGATAACAGTGACACATTGATCTCGGTTGAGTGCAGCATTGAAATTTCCAGATGTGAAAAGACATCCTGAGTGGTTGTGTGTAGACACTCAGGAGTGATTTTTGTTTCCATTGTCTAGATAAGTCTTTTGGGCACTCGGTTCCAATCCCTGTGGGTTATTTCACAGTGAGTTTCACAATATTTCTTGAAGGCAAAAAGTCAGTAGGCCCATGGGTGGAACTGTTTAATGAGCACCTGACGCTGGCCCTGGGAAAGCCTTGCTGGGAAGCTGGAAGCGAGCTGGAAAGGAGAGGCCGAACCTCATGAGCGCTACTCTCACCACGGGGCACTTGGCCTCCTTCTTTGGTTCTGGCTCACCCCCAGGCACAGACACCGAAGTGTCTGGAATTGCTGCAGGGGCTGGGGTGGGTGTGCAAAACGCATCCCCGCCACTGGTGCACTTCTGTGACTCACAAAATCCAACCTGGCAAGCACGGAAACTCCTTTGAAAGAGAAGGAGATGCGTGTCAGGGGAAGTTTTCCTCCAAAGGGACACCTCTCTCACTACCTTTTCCCCATGACATCGCCTTGTTACCCTGTGGAAGTGGGGCTCCTCTGGGGATCATTTTTTTCCGCCTCACTTGCAGGTGCACAGGGAGTGCTAGTCGAATTGATTCCATTTATCCTTGTAGTGGATACCAGCTCACCGTGCCTCTTCTGGGAGAACCGCGTTTCCACCTCTGTTTGGACTTTCATGCTGTTCCATTGACCCACTTGGAAGAGATTCAGTACCTAGTGCCTGCTGGTTTTCCCTTCTGGCCTTAATTTGGTTTGCCTTTCATTGTCTTCCAACTGAATGGATTCCTTCTCTTTCTTTTAAGGGAGAGGAACCTGAGAAAAACAATGCTGCTGGTGGCGACTGTTAAGGATAATGGCCATTTTATGTTAATCTAAGTGTTAAAATGGGTAGATGGGGAATTGCTAAATTCACCCACCTGTTCTCTCCCAGCCCAAGTCCTTTTACGTATATTTGTTGCTTAAATGACTATGTAGCCAGGCAGAGTGGAAATGTCCAAATGTACAGTTTTTCAGTGCAATTGTATATATAGTATTTAACATTTCATTTCCATCAGCAAGAATCATGATAAAATTCTTGGAAATTATAGAAAAGTGGAAAGGAGAAATCCAGAGATAACTAGCATTAACACTCTGAATTTATGTCTCGCTATTTTAATCTACATGCTACTTGTCTCTAAATGGGCAGGCGTTCACTATAACTGTCTAGAACTTTTTGCTACTCAGATGTGTGGACCGTAGATTCAGCGTCATCGACATCTCTTGGGAGCTTATTAAGGCAGAATCTTGGGCTCTACCCCAGACATACTGAATCATAATTTGTATTGAATGATGTTACAAATACATTAAAATGTGGAAGGCTCTAGAACCCGGTATACCCAGGGCAGCAGCTGCAATGGTTCTGGCTCAAAGAGCCAAGACCTGTGCTTTCCGTTCTTCTCCGTCTATCACACTTTCCTAAAAGAATTTTCCTCAGTATGTGAGAAAGCTAAAAATGAGGTCAATTCATTCTTTCTTTCTTTCTTTCTTTCTTTCTTTCTTTCTTTCTTTCTCTCTTCCTCTCCTCTCCTCTCCTCTCCTCTCCTCTCCTCTCCTCTCCTCTCCTCTCCTCTCCTCTCCTCTCCTCTCCTCTCCTCTCCTCTCCTCTCCTCTCCTCTCCTCTCCTCTCCTCTCCTCTTCTCTTCTCTCTTTCTTTTCTTTCTTTTCTTTCTTTCTGTAAGGCGTAGCAACCCTGTCGGGAAACCTAACTGTCTCACACATAAACATTTCATTCAGTGAACATTCGTGAAATGCCTTCTGTGTTCTAGGCACACATGTAGCAGTCCTAGTCCTGCATTAAGGCTTACATGTCCTGTTGCAGAAGCATACAGAGGGCAAGGATCGAGTGGTTGGTTCTGCAGGGGTGGAAGTCACTAAGAAAAATGGTCTCTGAGCTGAGGCTTGAAATATAAATCCGTGAACATGAGTTATGAGTATTGCCAGCCTCTAGAGAGAGCACAAAGGTGGATGAAATGGGTCCTTTCCTTCAAAGATCATATGCTTGATTTAAGGCCGGGAGATGGTGTTTAAAGCTGTAACTAACAATATGAAGCCACTTGGTCTTAGGGTAAAAGTTCAAAACCAAGTCTTGAATGTCAGCTGTACAACTCTGTGAGCTTGGACAAATTGTCTCATCTGAACATTTCTTTCTTTCTTCTTTCTTTCTTTCTTTCTTTCTTTCTTTCTTTCTTTCTTTCTTTCTTTCTCCTTCTTCCTCCTTTCCTTTCCTTTCCTTCCTTTCCTTTCCTTTCCTTTCCTTTCCTTTCCTTTCCTTTCCTTTCCTTTCCTTTCCTTTCCTTTCCTTTCCTTTCCTTTCCTTTCCTTTCCTTTCCTTTCCTTTCCTTTCCTTTCCTTTCCTTTCCTTTCCTTTCCTTTCCTTTCCTTTCCTTTCCTTTCCTTTCCTTTCCTTTCCTTTCCTTTCCTTTCCTTTCCTTTCCTTTCCTTTCCTTTCCTTTCCTTTCCTTTCCTTCCAGATTTTATTTGAGAGAAAGAAACAGAAATAGCTAGAGAGGGAGAGATAGAGAGAGAGGGAGAGAGAGAGAAGCAGGCTCCCTGCTGAGCAGAGAGCCCGATGTGGGTCTTCATCCCAGGACCCCGGGATTGTGACCTGAGCTGAAGGCAGACGCTTGGCTGACTGAGCCACCCAGGTGCCCCTGAACATCCATTTCTTCTGTAAAGTCAGGATAAAGGAATATTTAACAGACTTACAGTGATTTTTTAAGTGAGCTAACGTAGCAAAGCACTTACCTTCAGTGGGCATAGAATTGATGCTGTGTAACAAAGATATTTAAAAAGTGCCAAGTAAGCACCATCTACAGAAATATTGAGAAAGAACATAGGAAAGAGAGGCCATTTGCCTGGAATATGAGAGACTGTGGCCACCATGGCTTGAGGATGTGAACAAGCAAAAAGTAAGAGTGGGTGTGAAGGATGGGCCACGGGACCCAAAGTGAAAGATGAAGCTGTAATTTTGAGCCTGGACAGAAGGGTCATAGACATGAGGGATCAAGTTTGGCGGGGAGAATTCTCTTTCAAACCCATTAAACTTGAGGCAGGTGCTGAGAGCTGTGGTTCTGGGATGCCTATTGCTAATTTTCATCCATTGTCATCCTCTTCCTTGTGTTTCATTTTCAATCTTCTTCCTCCCAACTAGTGACCATTAAATAATTGCTACAGAAGAGAAATGAACTGGGAAAAAGGTTTTTGAAAGATAGTGTCCTTTTCCTTTAAACCATGAACTCCTTTATGGTCTGTCTTTAAACAGAATAGATACAGCCCACAAGTCATCATGGTACTAGTTTTATAGGTCACTGCTAGTCTGCCATATAAAATGCTAACATTTTGCCATATTTGCTATATCTCTGTTTTCTGTGTCTGTCTGCCTGGCTCTCTACACATGCACACACTTTAAATAATTTTTATTGAACCATTTGAGTTGATTGTAGAGATCTTGACCTTTTCATTCTAAACACTTTAACATGTGTCTACCAAGTACAAGAATACTCTTCCACATAACCCATTATACTATTATCACCAAGAAATATTATCTAATACATAGATAATGTATGAATACTTATTTAACTTTCCCCAGTCATTTCACTAATGTCTTTTATAACTATTCCTTTCCTCATCTAAGAATCATCAGCAGTCATTCATTGAGTTTTATATCTTTAGTTTCCTTTAGAGCAGTCACTCTGTGGGTGTTTTTTTTTTTTTTTTTTTTAAATCATTCATGGCACTGATATCTTAGAAGATTTCAAGACAGTTGTCTAATGGAAAGTACCACAATCTGGATTTGTTTGATTGTTCCTTTATGATTAGATAGATATAGGTTAAGCATTTTGGCAAACATATGACACAGTGATTGTGGAGACACATGACATTTAATTGTCCCATAATTGATTATGCTAATCATCACTTGGGTAAAGACATCTGCCAGAATTATCCATTATAAAGATACCTTTTCCCCTAGGTAAGTGATAAGTAATCTGTGGGGTGATACTCTGAGACTGTATGAGTATCCTGATCCACAAAACCCCTTCCCTAATGGTTTTAGCATCCATTAATGATCCTTGACTGAATCAATTATTGCCTGGGTGGTTGCGAAGTGGGATTTTCTATTTCTGCTATTCCTTTGGTGTTTTATTAGCTGGCATTCTTCATAAAGAAGAGCTTCCTGCTATCCCCTATTTCATGAATGCCTCTGGATTTATGGTTCCTTTTTTAATTCAATATATTATAATTCATCTGTATCATTCTTTTTTTGTTGTTTTTCAAACTGTCCCACATTTGGCCAGTGAAAGTCCCTTTGAGGTAGCTCCTGTGTCCTTTTGTTATGTCTGCATTAATATTCAGGCATTTCCTTAGTCTCTAGCATAATAAGATGTTCTAGGCAATTTTGTGCTATCCTTTCCCCAGGCCTGGACCCAACTATTTCTGGAATGAACTAAGGTATTTAGAAGCCAAGATTTGGGTGCTCAAGCTTTGCTTTAAAAATGCATATGGATCTACAGAAAGTTAAACATCAACAGTCTTTTGTTTAAGCTCTCCCATCCTCTACTTTCTGCTAAAATATTCCCATGGAGCCACTGGTTGTTTAGAAGTTGAAAGGAAAGAACCAGTTGAGAGGAATAGGCCGTCAAAAGTGAAGGTCTTCTGGTGCAGTAAGGTGGAAAGGGAAGTGAGATGGTACCAAAGACCAATTTAAATTATGTTGGAATTCTGCCCAGGGAGTGACTAGAGAGACCCCAGGAAATAATTCCTGCTTGTTTTCCAGGTAGACTCTGAAAATTGGTTGCCCTTTTTTTATATCCGGTAATTGTAAGAGAGTATATTCCCCTGAGCTATACATGTGCTAATTCTTAGAGCAATTTAAGAAATATAGTTTCCATTCTGGGAGTTCTAAGTGCTCTATTATTTTCAGGGTCAGCATGTGGTATATATAGATAGATGTATATTTCAGCATGGCCTCTAAAAATTAAAATTAATATTTTTTATTTTGGATACTCGCAATTGAATATAATATCTGACTTTACATACTGATTATAATATCTGGTTGCAAATTATTGGAGGTGCATATGTGCAGCATCTTAGGCAGCAACTTGTGAGACTCAGAAGCGAAGGATTTCAGTTATTTTTTAAAGTAATCAGCATGAATTTGATAAGATGATAGAGCCTCTGAGAGGTATCTTGAATCAACTGATTTTTTTTTGGAACTCAGTATGTCCTCTGTGATCTCTTTTTATACATAATCGCATAATTTAGATGTTCTTTTGCCTTTTCTATTCTTTAAAACAAAACAGTAAGGCAGTAGCTTTTGTTTCTGTTTGACAGGGAACCTATGAAAATGCTTAAAAATCTAAAAGCAAATTTAAAACATAAAGGTTTTGTTTTTGTTTGGTTTTTATCAAAGTCAGCATTTTTGGAAGGGGGGAACCAAACAAAAATACAAAGACTACTACATGTATACTTTGTACAGCAGGAATATAGTTTTTATTCCAACCTGTACACTGAATATTACAGATACTTTGTAATTTAATGAAATAAAAACACACATCCACACTCACTGACTTTTAATTCTCAGTATGTTCTTGACAATGGAGAGTCCTCTTAAAGCAACTGCTCTTCCTAGTTCCTGGGTGTGCCACACACCAGGAAAGTTAAACTGAAAATGGAAGGGAACACAATATTTAAATGTGCTGCTAGCCAAGCATAGGTGAATGAACTTAGATGTGTGGTGGCCACATTGTCCCAGATTGTCCTCTGAGTCCTGAGTACCTTCACCATTCAGTTCTTTTGTGATGTCAGTGTATGAGATCAAACTAAGTGCATTCATGACTAAGGAGTCCCCATTTTTGGCAAATGGACAGTTTTAAAGTCAAGTTTTGGTGTCATTGGGAAGATTTTAATATAACTGAATTCTTTTGGAAGTCATAAAGATCAGCCTCTGTCATTCTATTTAAAACTCACCAACTGGAGTGTTTATTCCTACTCCCAAATCCATTGCCCCTTGTATTTCTTTAATCTTGATCTTGTTGAAAGGCGCTTTATCCAGAACACAATTTCTTCTTTCAGAATGAAATTTCATTCAGACATTAAGACAGTTTGTATACAATTATATGTTAAAAACCATCTTCTTTCATCTGGATTTTACTAAATCCATGACAGTTGTAGCCAGCAAAAGCAAATTTGTATTTTGGCCTCTGTAATGGTTTTATATACTTTGAATGTCTCTACTGGGACTGTGTTTGCCTTGAGTTGTGAGATAGAAAATACTTTGAAGGATTCAGTCATGAGACCGGATCTGTTAATGCTTTTGAAGGAAGCTGCTGGTGTCCTTGTTCTTGGGCTGGCCTCATTGGCTGGATTCACATGTGAATTTAAAGTGGGGATAAAAGGTTTTTTTCATCAAATGCCTTAGTTCTGTTTTTATTAAGCATATTGTTATTTGGGGTTTTAAGATTTTATTTATTTATTTGAGAGAGAGACAGAATGCAAGCAGGGGGAGAGGTAGGAGAAGAAGGAGATTCAGACTCCTCATTGAGCGCAAAGCAGGCTCAATCCCAGGACCCCGGGATCATGACGGGAGCTGAAGGAAGATGCTTTTTGGACAGAGCCACCAAGGCACCTCCTAGCATATTGTTATTTGTAATTGTAAAAGCAGATGAGGTTATTGTGAGAAATTTGGGTACCACAAGAAAATGCAAAGAAACTAAAAATCATTTTGCTCTAATTTCATTATCTCTAATTAGCAGCTATATAAATGTTGACTTCCCCCTCTTTTTTCTAGTTATAGATACTTTTAAACAAAATTGGGACTTGACCGAACATACTATTTTATAGTCTGCGTTGCCAATGAACACTACTTAAAAACATTTTCCCATTTTTTAAAATGATTTACAGATAATAGAAAAAACTGTTTACCCATTGTTGGGGTATTTATATTTTTCAAATTGCTTAAAATAATATTACTTATCATAGGAAAACTTCTTTGTACATACACATACATACTTTTTATGCATATCTTAGACTTTTTAAAGGATAAATTCAGAGTCTTTTTTCAATTTACTGGTTTCAAGGCATAAAAACTTACTCAGTTCAGTTTGTCATTTCCAGTAATTACATTTAAGTCCTCCTGCCTGCCAGGATCTATCTCTATAACCCCATCATCTTGATCTGTACAGAATGGTGTAATAGCACCTTATTTATCTAACACCATTAGGGAACTTCTCATGAATAAAGTTTTCACGTAATTCAAACTGATCCTTATGTGTCTATAGTTGATCATTATAAACATTGTGAATAAGAATCTTTCTAAAATTGTATTACAATTTAACATAATGAAATCTAATCTTAACATAATGAAAAGATTAAAAAATCACAATTTACCCCCCCTCTGGTTCAAATCACAACCATCTTTTTTTTTAAAACATTTTATTTATTTATTCATGAGAAACACACACAGAGAGAGAGAGAGAGAGAGAGAGAGAGAGAGAGGCAGAGACACAGGCAGAGGGAGAAGCAGGCTCCATGCAAGGAGCCTGCTGTGGGACTCAGTCCCGGGTCTCCAGCATCTGGATGCCCTGGGCCGAAGGCAGGTGCTAAACCGCTGGGCCACCCAGGGATCCCCCACAAGCATCTTTATAAACAGTAGTTACCATATAGGCTGTTCTGCTAAAATGCATGACAGGTGTTTCTAAAAACCACCATGCTATGCAAAATAATGCAGTAAAACCCATAGCACTGATGGGAAAAATCTGATCAGGGTACAACACTCAAAAATCCTTATCAGTGACACATTAAAAAAATAGGAGAGGAATTGAATAAAAATTGTAGCACAGTTTTGCACATATTAGGTGGTTAAAATAAATAAATTATACAATCAGCATGATACTTTACCTTGACAAAATCCTGGTGGCATCTTCAGACAGGCCTTCGAAAGGTTGCAGGTGGTGAGTTATTTGAGGTGGTAGAAGGAGGTTTCCCTAAAATCAGAAGGGAAGTTGGGGCACCCGATGTGAATGGGTGTGGCTCATAACACTGGTGGAAGCTAGGATCGCTTGTAGGTGTTGGAGGCACGGGCTTTGGGCGTTCTGGGTATCTCTCTGCAGCTGCGTCCTGCCTGGGTGCAATCTTCTGCTATTACCTAGGGTTTCCTGCGATGACATCATGCATAAACAAATGTGAAATTCAAGTTAAGCTCAAATTGTTCCCTCACATAGCAAACTTGGAACAAACACAAACATTATAGCAGAACTGAGCGTACTGAGTGTAAGACAGTGATGTCGAGGCATATTCTCCTTGTCTCTATCCCCAATAGAATTACTACGTGTGAAACGCTTACGAGAAGAATCCAGCATACGAGTGAGCACTGTGTGAGTGTTGGCAGGAACAGTGACGATAATAATAATAATGAGTGATGCCTATCGATGTTTGTGGGATTCTGGTTTTCAGTTATGGCCCGTCTCCTGTAGCAGTGCTTCCTGCCTCCTTCTCATTGACTCTCTTGTGGCTTTTAAATGAGTTTATAGTGTTTAGAATCACATCTAGCCTAAGGCCCAGAATGGGAAAAGCAGGAGGGTGGGGCCTGTGCTGGCTTTCAGTAAGGCTTACCTGTGGCCCCTGTTTTACCTCAACTCAACAACTCAGGCTTTTAGGAGTTATGTTTTACCTCAACTCAACAACTCAAACTTTTAGGAGTTATTACCTATGTACTCATTTGTGAGATTGTTGGGGAGGAAGCGTCTGTTTCAAAAGAGCATATCATCATACAGAATTTTCAGATTTTCTCTTTGATGAGGGAAACAGCAACTCACTTCTCATTGCCACCTGCAGAAGTGTAGTGTGCTTAAATGAATCCATGAGAAGGGTGTTTACAAGTTGTTGACGATTTTCTTTAGGTTGTTACTGTTCATTTCTATTTACAACTGTTTCTGTGCTTGTGAGATGAGCTCATCTTTGGAAGGTGGAACAGACAAGTGTGACTTCAGGAGACCTTCCCTCCCAAGTCACAGTATAATTAGAAGCCCAGATCCTCCCTCAGTTATTTTTTTTATGACTCCCCGAGAAGGACATTTTTACCGTGAATGGTTGCCAAGAAGCCTTGCCGGATCCTCCTTTCATGATTTTAATAAGACGACAGATCAAAATACCATCTTGATTTAGCAGGCCTTGTTCGTATTGTTCTGAAAGAAAAGCAGCTAACATAGCTCATCATTTAGATATTCCAATGAAATCTGTATTGTAATTACGCAGAGAGACTGAATACCAATGGGGTGTCTTGATTTTTAATTTCTCATCTGACTTTGAATTTTAACTTTTTGTCTCTGCACAATTTTTAGATATTTGGGCTGCTTGACCTCATTGAATGATTGCTATTAATTAACAAGACTTTGTGGGAAAAGGGAATTTGCCTTTTGAGCTCTGTACCAAAGACCTGGGAAAAAAGTAAGTAATTTTCTAACTTAAAAAAAAAAAAAATCTTGTTATACTTCTCTCAGAAAGATAACAGTGGATCTGTGGCTTTTCTACTTTCATTCTTTCCTGGCTTTGTAAGTTTTATATGCTCTTATGAATTTGAAACATGGAAAGGGACTTGAGAGACCTTTTTTAAAAAAAAAAAAAAAAAAACACAAAAAAACCAAAAAAAAAAAAACACAAAAAACTTTCCAAGAGATTAGGGTGACTTTCTGCTTTGTGCTAAGTTTTTTAGGTTTCAGAAACTGAGTCCTTACACTTGTGATAAATCTTTTATCAGATGTGCGGTAGACAAACTTTAAAGGCAAAATATTATAATACGGTGTGCCAGAAAAGTGAGTCCAGTTTTCTGAGCTTCAGGTGTTTTAGACTTTTAGATAGGTTCTTTGGTTCTGAATTTTAAGAATGAGAATGAAATCCATTTGGCTCTTTTCTTCTCTGGAAAGGAAAACAAAATGTGTAATCATTTGTTCAATAAGTCCCTCATGTAGCTTGGTCTTAGAAGAATTGATGTGCCTGTCAGTTTTCTTGTTATATAGCTTTTTGGAGCTACCCTGAAATATTCTAATTAAGACTGTGTAAATAGTTTTGCCATCTTTTAGAAAAAATTGCTTGGGACCACAGAGTTCTGTTTTATTCCCAGATCTTTTTGAAAAGGTAAAAAGGGCCTTGAAGATAATAAAGTCAGTCTGCTTTATTGTAGGATTTATGCAGAAGTACGAATGGCCATAAGAATGTAAGCAAAACAACGCATCATACACATACATATGCACATTCACGCACAAATCTTTTTTCTGGCATGTTCCAGAAATAGTGTCATGGATTATAGGGACTGTTTGTGCACTAAATTACTAAGTAGGTTCCTAACTTTTTCTTTCCATCTTGTGTCTTATGGTTCCTCTACATTTTTGACAGTACATATAAGCTAGTTAAAATGTGTTTAAAACAAAACAAGACAGAAGAGAACTCTGTTCTAGAAGTTCGATAGAGGTATCAAATAGTAAGATCAAATTTCTTGTTATATTTACACACTGTAAATATACTTATAATTAAATTGTGTATTATTATATAATAAGGTAAGGGCCATTAATTATGAAGCCTGTTTAGATTAAATAAGATATTTGTACTGAGAGAATATTAAACACACACACACATACACATACACAGAGTATACATACACTACAAATATAATTTCTGAGGGCTGTCCATATAAATTCATTGAGAACAAGGACCTTGAAAATTTTCTCCAAAAACAGTTTTTTAATGGTACAGTGAAATATTTGCAATAGTGAACTACTATTGTCAGTGGCATTTTAAAAAATGATAGCAATTTATCTAGTTGAATTTTATATTCACATATTAACCTTAACATAAAGGAAATCCTATGAGGTATAGTTATTATTCCTTCTTGGAACGGTATTTGAAAGAGGATTATGTTGGAAGTCATCAGTCTGTCCATAGAAGTGGAATGAAAAGGGCAAAAGATTGTGGGCATCAAGATCCATATATTTGATGATTAGATTGGAAATATAACTTAGCCCCAGAAAGTAAGCTACTTATAAAGTGCCTTTCAAATAATTTAGCATCACTTTAAAATTTAATATATGAGGTATTTTCCTTCCATTATACCAAAATACTCCCTTTGCACCATTGCTGTAAAAGTTCTATTTCCATTCTGTAGAGGCAAGGCATCTGTGGGACCTCTGGTCACAGTAATAAGCTAAAGACAGCCCCTGTGTTACTAGAGGGACCAGGGCAAAAAGATCCCTGCTTCCTAAAACTGATGTTATAGGTGGATATTTATGTGCACAGAAGGCTGTTCATAGTTTACCTTTAGGTTAAAAAAAAAAAAAAGAAAAGGGAAGAAGGAGGTTATAACATATAAGTGTGCTCTGTACAAATCCTGTCCTGAAGAATTGTTAGGTGGAAGGCAGCATTAGGAAGGGACAGAGTGGGAGAAGGAAGAAAGTCCTTCCTGACAGTGACAAATATCATAGGAGAATGTTCCTGACTATACTTTGAAAACTGTAAGGGGTACTGAAATGTATCAGTGATTTCTTCTGGGGGGAGGCAAACACTGTTTTAGGAAAAAGCCAGAACCCGAAACAACCTCTACACTTTTCAGCATCTTTTCATCCTCTAATCTTATGTTTTCTTGATTGCATTTGCATTTGGAAAAGCATTTTATTGAGTTATTTAAGGAGGATTTCTGGATACCTTGAGTCTGTAATGTTTATAAAGTGTAGATGTGCTTTTGAAAAATTAGCCGTGGATTATTTTACAGGAACTAAAAAATAGCTTCTGTTTTACTGTTCTACTTAACACATGCCTGTGTTTCTTTTTATGTCAGTACTGAAAGAGGATTCTGTTCTTCAAGTTGTTTGGTATCCTGTCTTTTCCACTTAATGATAAATAATGGATCCGCATGCTAATAAATATTTAGCTACAATATCATTTTTTAGTGAAAGTAAAACAGTTGGATCTTAGCTTTTTGTTTAATTTGAGGCCATCTTGGCTTTCGGTTACAGAGGAGAAATAAATATGTGAAATATATAGTGTGGGTTTTCCACCTACAAACAGAATAGACTAGGATTCTCCTTCTATAATCTCTGCAAGTGTTTACTGTAACCAGACATGTTCTGAATAGGAGGCTCATGGGACTAAATGGGTATTCAGAACTGTAAGTGTCATTGTCTGACAGGTACTCTGTTTAAAGCACTGTGTCTTCTTTGGTCCCTTCGTTATATTACAAGAGTGCAGGTGACACGTACCTTCTGCTTTGCTGTCTTCATCAATATTTCTGTGCCAAAGGAGGGATTCTCCCTATATATCTCTCCCTCCCAAGAAATTCTAAACATCTCAGATGAGGTAATGGGTGCAAAGGGAGCAAATCATAGACTTTGGACTAGAATTTATTGGAGTAAATCGCAATCCAAATTAATTGGAGATGCAAAATGTTACATAGACCTTTGCATACTTTCTCGATTTGAAGTTCATTTATTAAATCGACATTTGTTGTGTAACTACTCTGCACCAGCCACTGTGCTAGGGACTCATTATTCCCAGGTGATGGAGATAGGCCCTTGCTTTCAAGGAATTTAATTTGATTTTCAAATTCAAAGTCAAATATCAATTAATTCAGCCTATAGTATGTGATAAGCAGTGGGGTGGATCCTCTTAGATGAGGTATTTGATTACTAAAATCTAGTAATGATACTTACTGACCCTCCGAAATAAGTTATAAATAGAATTCTCTAATCTTTAAGTGTTTTTCTTCTTCTTCTTCTTCTTTTTTTTTAAGATTTTATTTATTTATTCATGAGAGAGAGAGAGAGAGACAGAGAGACAGAGACACAGGCAGAAGGAGAAGCAGGCTCCATGCAGGGACTCAATCCTGGGTCTCCAGGATCATGCCCTGGGCTGAAGGCGGCGCTAAACCACTGAACCACCCAGGCTGCCCTAAATGTTTTTCTTCTATTCTGTTTTCTTAAATTTTTGGTATCTGCTACTACTTATCAAGTTAACACATTGGGAGAAAGAAAAGGTTTGAAGCATTTAGTTGATAAACTTTGAGCAATAATTTTAAAAACATTTTTTTTAAAGATTTCATTTATTTATTCATGAGAGACACACACAAAGAGAGAGAGGCAGAGACATAAGCAGAGAGAGAAGCAGGCTCCACACAGGGAGCCTGATGTGGGACTCGATGCCGGGACTCCAGGATCACACCCTGGGCAAAAGGCAGGCACTCAACTGCTGAGCCACCCAGGTGTCCCAAAAACATGTTTTTTTTTTTTTTATATATATATATATATATTTGAAAGCCTGTATACATATAATGTGATCATAATTTCTCCTTCTAGAGTAGTTCTTAGTTCACATGATACAATTAAATGTATGGAAATTTCATGCATTCTGCCCTTAGAGTGGCTCTACTACCTGAGCAAGTATGAAAGACAGCATTGAGTCATTCGATTTTGTCCCAGTAATTCTTGGGGCAGGGATTATTGAAATATAGGGGGAAAGTAACTTGCTCACACTCGTTCAGCTAGAAAATGTTTGAGTTAGGATTTTAACTCTGACCCTTCTAACTTCAAAGACCATGCAGTATGTTCCTGACTCCCATGAGTGGGGTGGGGAGGGTAGACTCACAAGTGCCTTGGGTCTGCTGAGGAAGGAATAGTCATTTCAGCCGAGGAATCAAGAAATGTCTTTATTGCATGGAAGAGCTGTCACTGAAACAGTCTTGGGCTGAGTTAGAAGACAGGGAGGAAGAAGAGGAATAGTGGGAGCTAGTAGTAGGAAAAGCATGTGCCAAGGTGCAGAGGAATGGAAGCTCGTGGCACGTTCAGAGAGTGGCGAGAACTCTACTGTGGTTGGGGTGTGGAACATGGTGGAGAGCAGCAGAGTTGGCTCTGAAATTTGAAGAGCTTTGGTGCCAGAGTGAGGAGGGCCACATGTGTGCCATGCTAGAGGCTTCGGGTCTCTAACCAATAAATAGCCATAGAAACTTTAAAGATAGAGGAAAGTTCATAATTAGATGGGAGTTTTACAAAAATCACCTGGGTGGCAGTGTGGGATATGGACTGAAAAAGAGAAAACGAGACCGGAGACCCAGGGCCAGCCACCATGTGAGGTCATGCAGATTGTTCACTGTACGAGGGAATGTGAGAGTGGGGAGTAGTAGAGACTAATAACCATCTGCCATTTCACTCACCAAACTGTGTGCTGGGGTCTGGGCCTACATAGAGAGGGTACCTTTGAAAATTTGCATAATAAAATGCTCTACTTGCCTTTTAATTGCTTATAAAACAATAGGAGAGATTAGACAAAGAAATAACCACGTACCCTAAGGCCTGGTGGCCTTTTTACTAACTATATGTCATTGGGCATGTTCCCCATTCTCAAAGTTCTTCATTTGTAAAGGAGAGTTGATAGGGGTGCCTGGTGGCTCGATCAGTTAAGCATCCGGCTCTTGATTTTGGTTCAGGTCATGATCTCAGGGTTGTGAGATTGAACCCCGCATCGGGCTCTGTGCTGGGCATGGAGCCTGCTTGGGATTCTCTCTCTCCCTCTTCTCTCTCTCTCTCTCTGTCTCTCTCGAAGAGTTGATAATAGGATCTAGCAGGGCCTGGACAGACCGGATAAGGGCATTGATAAGGGTAAGAACTAGACACAGAGGTTGGAGAAATAGTAGGTCTGGGACTGGCAGCCACTGCTAGCAGTTAACCCTGAGAGTGTATGAGGAACTGTAGTAAGGGTTTTATACGCTTTATTTTCCTTAATCCTATATCAGTTCTGAGAGGTAGATGTTATTGTCCCATTTTAAAGATTTTGAAAGTGAGACTCAGGGAGATTATATAACTTGTCTAATGTCACACATTTAGGGAGTAGTATAGCTAATACTCATACCTGGGTCTCTGTGACTCTCTTGTTTATGCTTTTAATGACTGTGCTATGCTTAGAGGTGATCTTTTCTTTCTTTTTTTTTTTTTAAGATTTTTATTTATTCATGAGAGAGAGAGAGGCAGAGACACAGGCAGAGGGAGAAGCAGGCTCCATGCAGGGAGCCTGACGTGGGACTCGATCCCAGGTCTCCAGGATCACGCTCTGGGCTGAAGGCAGCACTAAACCGCTGGGCCACCGGGGCTGCCCTAGAAGTAATCTTTTCTATATGTTGAACCCTCTTAATAGGCTACCTGAATCTCTCTGATAACATATTCTGATTTTATCTTTTATTGTTTTTAACTTGGGTCATAGTTATTTACATAGAGTTTTATTTAATGTACTAGATGGGAAGATTCTGAGGATTGGGATCCAGTCTCATTTATTTTTTGTCTTTGTCTTTCATAGCTCTTTGCTCAACAAAATATGCACTGGTAAGATGAATAATCTTTTGGGGCTCCTGGGTGACTCAGTCAGTTGGGTATCTGACTTGATCACAGCTCAGGTCTTGATCTCAGGGTCCTGAGTTCAAGCCCTGTGTTGGGCTCTGTGCTGGACATGGAGCCTACTTTAAAAAAGAAAAAAGGATGAATAATCTCTTAGGACTTTCCTGTCTCTTAAAATTCAGTAATTTTTTATTATATATGTAAAGCTTCAGTTGCAGTTATAGTTAAGTAGAACTTTAAAAGGAGTCCTTGAATTTTAATTTGATGTCTAGATTAATTGCTAAAGTTTCAGGAAATTCCTAATTGCCATTTTTATCTGAAAACTAATTTTTGACTTACTGTCAACGACTGAAGCCAAGACTAAAATGGACTTCTCGCGAGTCCTATTTCGAAGCTTAGAGCTGTGCTTGCCACTTCACTGCTGTGGTAGCTCTAACACTCAAATGTCTTAAATGATATTTATGAGTCCATAAAAAATGTTACACTGCCATTCATGCAGGTAAGGACCTCATTTTGCAAAAACACATGAAACCCTTATGCTGATGGTCACTCTTGCTTGGTCCCAGCTGGACTCAGACAACAAATAGAAGGGCTTTCCTAGTACAGAGCTGATTATCAGAGGTCCTGGGGTCAGATTACTTAGGTTTGCATCCTGCTTTCTTGGTTTATGAACTCCATGGCCCTTGGTAAGAAAGCATCTATAAATGAAGATGGCTATGTGATAATAGGTTCATGTACCTGGTTCATTGGGAATCTAGTGGGGAAAAACCTGCATTCAGATGAGAGCCACTTTTGCTTAGGTATTCTTTAAGGAAGGGCAAAATTGTGAGCTTGTAGGATAGCATTGGACATTTCATTATTATAGGCCATGTTTACCCCAGGGTGACCCTTTGCAACTACTGCATTTGTTTATGTGAACTCTAAGGAGGGAGTTTAGGCTTTGCTTCATGCTCTATATGCCCAAGTAGAGTAGGAAATGGTGACTTAAAAAAAAAAAAAGGAAAATGTTGTTTGAGATCAACATTGCCTTTGGGCTCTGAAAAACTCTGGAGTTTCTTTCATCTTCCAGGAGAGTAGCATAAGTGAGCAGGGATGAAGGAAACCAAACCCCAGGGAAGTTTCATAGCTTGTTTCTACCCCTGTTACTGGTGAAGAAGAAGTAAAGGCCTGGAAATAGCTCTCCTGGCCTCCGGAGGCAGTAAGTTCAGGTGTGCTGGAAATTCAGCCCAAGGGGAGCTTCTTATTCCCAGTGGCCACAGCTTAGCCGGAGGGGAAGCGAAATAGCAGAATGGGTCTCAGAACATTGCTGCATGGCAAAAACAAGTGTGCGCCTCTCTGTCACAGCGTTTATTTTCTTTCATAAATGTGAACTGGCACAAAGACTCATGATGTTATTCTCCTTTGAGCTTTTATATGTGAGATAGCTGGACGGGCCAGCGAGCTGGATAAAAATATTCTTCAGACCCAATCTTATTCTTGTGGTTTCTGACTGCTTAGCTTTGCACTTTAAGGGCAAACTGGGCCTATACGTTCTTGCTGGGGAAAAGCTAAATGCTGAATTTAAAAACCATCCCCAGGGTTACCTGCCCCCACTGTACGATGTCCTGCAAAAAAGCTTCAGCCTGCTTTAAGCCCGTAAGCCCTTCATACTTGGATGCTTTGGTGGGGAAAATAAAATCGGATTGTACACCCTCCCCTTTTACTCGTGAGCTAATTGGTGTTTTCCTACATTTAAAAGCAGATGTTAAACTCCTCCTTTGCTGTTCAAGCAGACAGACTCCAGTTGTGCATTATAGCTCTTGATGCATATCTGTTGTTTGAATGAAGATCGGCTTTGGCAAATTAGATTTTGATGGTTATATTTTGATCTGGAGCCGCAGAATGGGATGGCAATTTAGTCTTCCATTCAGTACACATTTCTCGGGTTCCGCCTGGGCCCTGGATGTAAATTGTTTTCAAATTTCGCAAACACCACAAAAACCCTGCCAACTAGATGGTGCTATCTCTATTTAATAGATAAGAAAAATAAGATATAAGCATGATTAGGACTATTTTATACGTAAGTAGAATAAGGCATAGAGAATGACTAGAAGCCTTGCTCAGGGTTATGTTGCTATTAAGTGGCTAGGAATTTGATCTGGGGATTTTGGCTGATCTCAAAGCTGTTACTCAGAGGGGCTGCTTTTTTAAGAGGAAATAATCAGTGGAGCAAAAATGTTGAGCTGGAATCGGGAAAAAAACAGTTAACCCTGAGCCCCTCATCATTTACTCAATAAACATTTACTGAGAGCCTGTTTTGTATTAGATACTTTGCAGCGTGCTGGAAATTCTGTAGGCAGACAGAAGCAGTTCATCACTAGCTTTATGGAGGAAATAGGGATACAGGAATGTTTGCTCTCCCCAAGAGCAGTGTCTTGGCTGGGAGAGCTTTTGTAAGATTTTTTTTAAGATGTAGAAATTTTGCTGACACCTCGGGGGCTCAGTCCATTGAGTGTCTGACTCTTGGTTTTGGCTCAGGTCATGATCTCGGGATCCTGGGATCAAGCCCCTTGTTGGACTCTTTGCTCAGCATGGAGTCTGCTTGTCCCTCTCCCTCTTCTGTTCCCCCCACTTGTGCTCTCACTGTCTCATAAATAAATAAATAAATAAATAAATAAATAAATAAATAAATAAATAAATAAATAACTTTAAAAAATATGTAGAAATGTTGACACCTTAACAAAATAGTTTATTATTCTTTTACATCAGTACATATATTAAATTGTCTATAAATAGAGAAGTGACTTTAGTAGACTACTTTGCAGTTGTACTCCTTGCTTGAGCTACTTAGGATATGCAGAAATGGAAGTTGGAGAAACAGTACTGAGTTTTAAACAACGTATTTCAAATAAGATGTGAACAATAACCTGGCAAGGACTATATCTCATTCACCTTTGAATTTTCCTTTTACTGTAGGAGGTACTTAGCACAGTACCTGGTATGGAGTGAGTGCCCAGTAACTCTGGTTGATTGGCCTATTGATGGGGAATAAATTAGGGAGGAGAAGGGACAGGCATCTCCTAGGAAATGGGGGATAAGTTAAGGTAATATCAAGGAGGACAGTGAGGGTGGCAATAAAATAAACCAATAAATAGGCAAAGAGAGCACATGACATGTAATGGACTTAATCCACCTGTACAAACTGTTTGAATAGTCAAGGTGGGAGGAGCTATGTTTGGGGAATCTGGAAATGCCATTGGACTTGGATGCTTGAGAAAAACTGCATCCTTTTTTTGATCTTATTTGATGCTTCTGACCTTCTTTTCACACATAAACCTGCTATGCTCCCTATCCCACCATGATCTTGATTTCAGTTTTTGAGTCGTTAGGGTTTTAAGTCTAGTAGTTCATTCTTTAATAAGTTCATTGACCATTATGTGTCAGCTTGCTGGGACAGTCCTGACTCTGCCTATTTCCTCTTTACTATTTTTGATAATGCCCCTTTTCACTGTCAGGTGTCCTGGTTTGGATGATAAATTCAGTGGCCACCTTACTAGGGAAAATTGGTGACATTCTGTTTTTTTTTTTTTTTTAAGATTTTATTTATTTATTCATGAGAGACACAGAGAGAGGCAGAGACATAGGCAGAGGGAGAAGCAGGCTTCCTATGGGGAGCCTGATGTGGGACTTGATCCCAGTAACCTGGTATCATGACCTGAGCCAAAGGCAGATGCTCAACCACTGAGCCACCCAGATGCCCCACAGTCTGGATCTTTAAACAGAAACCTTACAGCATTCAGACTACTTTGATGATTTCACCAAATGTGGATGTAGTATCAATAAAATTACATGTTAGACTAGTGTCTGATCTCTTATAAATAAGTAGAAAGGGGAGCCAGTGAGTGGTGCCTGAAAAGAATCAGATGTTGAGCAAAGTAAGCTGATTTTGACAAAATGAACTTTAATTACAACTAATGACTGGCATAGCCTTATGAGAAAGGGCATTTAAAGGTTATCACGATGATGGGTAGGTTTAGAGAATCTGGCATCATTGGAGAACATCTTGTTATTGTCACTAGTTTTGATTTAGCATCTCAGCATTTCCACAGCACTGGTAATTTCATTCAGATGCATTTTCATTTCTTCTTTGACTAGAGAGTAAAAGAAATAATTTCTGAAAACAGAGTTTTTTGTTGGAGGTTTAAAGAAATGGCTGGAGGGAAAATTGTTAAATTCAGATCTTTTCCCCTTAAATCTGTTGTTAAATTGTGTCTTTTGTTGAAATTGATGGTAATATTTTAATCAAATGAGACATTTACAGAGGGACTCCCAAAGCTTTAATAGAATGTATGTTGAGGTTTTTCTCTTGATAAATAGGGCTAAATTGGTTTATAGTTCACATAGATGACTTTGAAGAAACAGACTAATATTTTGTCACACAGCTATAGTAAAAGTTTGAGATATTCAGGTTAATTCTTGACAATGATTGCAGGATGCGAGTTGGGTGGAGGATTAAAATCCTACGACGACCAGTCTTTTCCATATTAATATTTTAAGACACAGCAATGCATCTGCCTTCAAGGCCCATAGTTTCCTGTTCCTTGCAGTGTTATCTTTTGTAGGAGGGTAGATTTCTAAAGTAGAGGGATTGCTCCTCTGTAATTCTGAAACTCATTTGTTTTAGAATTAAATTTGGACTCTGCCACTAGCTACCTGTGGGTGACTTCTTTCTCTGAGCCTCAATTTTCTAGCCTATAAAATAGGAATAATGATCTTTATTGCTTAGTGTTTATTAACAGGATATTTATTCATTCCTGAATCTGTGATAAACTGTAACCATATAACACAAAGGCAATTTTCTCCCAGGCTAAGGAATCATAGGAGATGCCGAGGGTGGGGGAGACAAGGCATTAAAATTATTGTTGGAAGGGTGAGACTCAAACCAGCTAACACCCAGCTTTTGGCCAATCAGAATGGATGCTGACTTACACATTCTGGGTGGTTGTCACAGTGCTCAGCCAGTGAACATTAGCCTGTATTGTTGGTATTGAGAAATCTGTGTTTAATCTATGATGATTTGCAAGCAAACCCGTTGTGTCTCCTAGTTATAAATTAATGCCCCCTCCTCTGAGTTCCTATGATCAAGAAAGGATACCATCTTCATTTGATGGGTGAGCCTAGCATTCATGCTTGGATCCCTGTCTTAAAGGTTCCTATATTCTTTGAGGACCTTGCTCCTCAGTGCTACCGGCCAGCACTGTAGAAGTTCTTTGGAAATTCCACCTCCCATTTTTCACTCCATTCCTAGTCTACTATGATTATCTACAACAGATAAAAGTTGAATTTGTGACTTTTAACAAACCCCAGAGAATCCCATAAAATTGGCTATCAGATATAGGTCTAGATACAGCCTTCCCAGGCCTCCTACAAGGCCAGCTTTCTGTGCAGGCCACCACTTCCCACCCCAAGAGATGACTGTCAACACATCTGAATATAGAGTCTGGGCATCAAAGAGAATGAGGCTCTGGAAGAGAGAGGGCTTCCATTTTCTTTCTGCCAACTCTTTCCTTACTCAGTCCTATTTCTTATCTCAGGCTCTACCTCTTCCAAGGATAATTGATGCTGGGAAGTCTCCCTTGCACGGGGTAGGGCAGGCCTAACCCCTTTCTCTAGGAATGGGATGGCGGTAGCCAGCTATCAAAAAATCTGGTGTCATTTAGAAGCTTCCATGCAATCCTAGGAGGTTCCTTGCTTCGAGTAGGAGTGAGCTGGTTTATATATATTGATGTAATTAAGAGTTGTCAAGAAATTGTTTTGTGCTTACCTCATATGTGTTTGGATGACTGTTATCAAAAAGAGATAACAAGTGTTGGTGAGGATGTGGAGAAAAGAGGTCCTTGGGCACTGTTGGTGGGAATGTAAATTAAATTAATATAAATGTAGTGGTGCAGCCACTGTGGAAAACAGTATGGAGGTGCCTCAAAAAATTAAAAATAGAACTACCACATGATCAAGCAATCCCATTTGTAGGCATATATTCAAAGGAAATGAAGTCGCTACCTAGAAGAGGTATCTGCACTCCCACATTCATTGTGTTCTTTACAATGGCCAAGATATAGAAGCTACCTAAGTGCCCATCAGTGGCTGACTGATAAAGAAACCATGGCATATATACACAATGGAATACTATTAAGCCATAAAAAAGAAGGAAATTGTGTCATTTACAGCAGTGGACCTTGAGGGCATTATGCTGAGTGAAGTAAGTCAGGCGGAAAAAGACAAATACTATGTGGTATTCTATAAGGAATCTAAACCCCTTCCCCACAAACTTAAAGAAACAGAGATCAGATATGATGGTTGCCTTAGGCGAGGGGTTCGGGATGGGGGAGATGGGGAAAGGTGGTCAAAAGGTTACCAGCTTTCAATTATAATACAAATAAGTTCTGGGGATGTAACGTACAGTTTGGTGACTGTACTTAACAAAACTGTATCGTATGTCTGAAAGTTGCTAAGATAATAGATCTTATAAGTTCCCATCACAACAAAAGAATTTGTAAATGTGTGGTGGATGGATGGATGGATGAGTAACTAAATTTATTGTAGTGATCATTTTATAATATATGCATGTATCAAATCATTATGTTGTAGACTTTAGATTAATACAATGTTATATGTCAATTATATCTCAATGAAATCTGGGGGAAAAAAGAAAATTGTTTTGTGTAGAAACCTTTTCTGCTAGCAGACTAAGGTGGTACTTCCAACGTCAAGCACAGGAGTTTCATTAGGGAAAATGGAGAAACAATGGAAACCAACATTCCAGTCCTGGTTTTGCCACCTGCTAGTTATGTGACCTTGAGGTATCTAAGGTACCATGACTACTTCCTGGGTTACTAGTTTTCTTATCCATAAAATGATTTTCATATGTAATATGATTTTTAAGGTCCTTGTAAACCATAAATTCTATGAATCTATAATATCTCCTAAAAGTACACAGTACAGGGATCCCTGGGTGGCGCAGCGGTTTGGCGCCTGCCTTTGGCCCAGGGCGCGATCCTGGAGACCCGGGATCGAATCCCACGTCGGGCTCCCGGTGCATGGAGCCTGCTTCTCCCTCTGCCTGTGTCTCTGCGTCTCTCTCTCTGTGACTATCATAAATAAATAAAAATTAAAAAAAAATAAAAGTACACAGTACAGGTTTTGAACAGATTCAAACTGTCAGTTTCTAATGATGGTAGTTCCCATTCTTAACACCACTCTGGTTTGTGATTATAACTGTTTTGTGGAGACCCAGCTATCTGTTGCTGGAGAAGGCCATTCCTCCTGTCATTTTGATAACGTACTATCCTCTTGGTGTGCCTTTTTTAAAAAAATATTTATTTGTTAGAGAGAGAGAGAATGAACATGTTGGGGAGGGGCAGAGAGAGAGAGAGAGAGAGAGAGAGAGAGAGAGAATTCTCAAGTGGACTCTGTGCTGAGCATGGAGCCTGACACAGGGCTTGATCCCAGGACCCTGAGGTCATGACCTGAGCTCAAATCAAGAGCCAGCTGCTCAGCTGTTTGAGCCACCCAGGCACCCCTCTTGGTGTGCTTTTTAAGTACAATGGCAGACTTGTTTTCTGACAGGGCAGACTTACCAAGTCTCCCCTGTGATTACTTCATGCAGAAAGTCATGAATGTGGTCCATTGTCAGACTGAACGTTGGTGATGATGCCATTCTATTTTATTTTGCATTTTAAAGCAAGTATTGTATTTTTTTCAAGTTTTTCAGTATCAGTTAACATACAGTATAAAACTAGTTTCAGGTGTAGAATTTAGTGATTCATCACTTACCTATAATACCCTGTGCTTATCACAAGTGCTCTCCTTAGTGCCCATCACCTATTTAACCCACCCCCTCTCCCTGCCCATCTCCTTCTGCAGTAACCCGATGCCACTCTATTTTAAATGTTGGATCCTCTGTGTGTCCGAAAGGTAGCATCCAGTTTGCAATGTTCAATATATTACTTCATAGTTTAATTATAAGTGTTTGTTGGTAAGTTGGAGTTATTCGCCCTTAAAGTTTATTAAAAGAGAGAATATGGCAGATTTTTCTACTTCTGCAAAAATGTTGTTGGGGTTTTGACGAGGATTGCATTGAATTTGTGTATCGCTTTGGGTAGTATTGAGATCTTGCCAATTTTAAGTCTTCCAACCTATGAATACAGGATGTCTTTCTATTTATTTGATTCTTTTTAAATTTCTTTTAACTACATTTGTAGTTCTCACTGTATATATCTTTTGCCTTGGTTAAGTTTATTTCTGAGTATTTTATTCTTTTTGATGCTATTCTAAATAGAATTGCTGTCTTAATTTCCATTTTGGATTGTTCATTGTTAGTACATAGAAACAAATGATTTTTGTGTGTTGATTTCATACCTTGCGACTTTGCTGAATTCAGTTATTAGTTTGAATTATTTCTTGTAGAATCTTTAGGGCATTCTACATCTGTGACAGGTTTTCAGGTCATCTGTGAAAAGAGATATTTTTATTAAATCCTTTTCAGTTTGAATGCTTTTAATTTCTTTCTCTTGCCTAATTGCTCTGGTTAGGACTGCCAGTACTATATTGAACAGAAGTGGCAAGAGCAGGCATCCTTGTGATCTTAAAGGAAAATCTTTCAGCCTTTCACCATTAAACATTTTTATTTTATGGATTGGATTTTAATTTTCCTCTGTTATAGGCCTTCATATTTGTCATTTTTAATAGTTCCATAATCTGTCAAGTGACTGGCCATAATAGAAAAACATGTTACCCTATTTTTGAAAATTCAGAATGTCATTTTTCCTATTATGAATAATGCTTCAATGAATACCTCTCTTGCATACTTTTAAATATTAATTTTGCCATTTTCTTAATGAAATGTAACTTTGTGGAAGCCTCCTGAACTATTTTGTTGTCAAGAATCCATCTTTGGGGGTGCCTGGGTGGCCAGTTGGTTAAGTGTCCGCCTTTAGCTCAAGTCATGATCCTGGGGTCCTGGAATTGAGCCCTGCATTGAGCTTCCTACTCAGCGGGGAGTCTACTTTTCCTTCTCCCTCTTCTCGTGTGTGCTCGCTCATGTGTGTGCACACACTCTCTGTCTCTCAAATAAATAAATAAATAAATAAATAAATAAATAAATAAATATTTTTTTAAAAAAAAGAATCTTTGCATTTGGACAAATAATCAAATAAACAACTTCTCATGTAGCACCATTCATTCATTCTTTCATCATCAACAGTATAATGGATTGGTATGTGTTCAGTAGGTGCCAAGAGATAAGCAGTAAAAGTTCAGTAGGATACCCGTCTGGCCTCTAATATTTCATGGTCTAGTAGGAGACTCAGTTAAAAATATTTATTTTTTAAAAAAGATTTTATTTATTTATTCATGAGACAGAGAAAGAGAGATAGAGAGAGAGAGAGAGAGAGAGAGAGAGAGAGAGTCAGAGACACAGGCAGAGGGAGAAGCAGGCTCTATGCAGGGAGCCTGACGTGGGATTTGATTCCGGGTCTCCAGGGTCAGGCCCTGGGCTGAAGGCGGCGCTAAACTGCTGAGCCACCCGGGCTGCCCCAGTTAAAAATATTTAGTTAAAAACATTCTAACTTTAGTTAAAAATAAATGTTGCAGTATGATGAGTGATGCTGGCAAGATATGGTAAACTTCCTTAAATGCATGACATTGACTTTGACAGCATTGTTGACTGGTATCCTTTATAATACAAGAGGTGTGGACCTATCCATGTCACATAAAACTTAAAAAAGAATAATATGTATAATAGGCTTCATAATCTGACAGAGTAAGACCCCATCTGACTTACCCAGCCTCTTTTCCTTAAAGTATAAATCTTTCTAGGATGTGTCTGAATCAGTGTTTGTTCACAGTTCCATGTATCATGTTGCTCGAGTATGCTGAGCTCCCGACTGCCAGTGAATTTGTCACATGCCTAGGTCCTTTCCACGCCTGCTACAAACTGCTGTGTTTGCAGTAAGTGTTGAAGGATTAGTGGTTCATCTGACACACTTTCATACATCACTTTTTCCCACCATGTTATACTTACCTTACAACTTCATAGCTGTCAGTGTACGTTCCATGATGTTGGTGAAATCAATGCTGTGTTAATTACATCTTGTTGTATTTGTTTAGTAAAAGAAATTCTGAGTAAGAAAATATTTGCAAGATTATATAATACAATAGAGATTCTTATAGTAAACCTAGAAAACTCTGCGGATTATAATGGTTGGAACTAGAACCTACAGGAGACAAAATAAAACCCCTCTGTGTGAATTACTGGATGATCTCTTAAGCCTTTGTAGAGGGAGGAAAAACAAAGAGATCTTTCTATATACCAACATATTAGATCAGGCTTTGGACACAATGAACCTGTTTTGGAAATAGCTGTTTACGGTTCCACCATTTTGAGGTTCATTAGCTAGCTATGAATTTGCCTCCTTTACACTTGTGCATAAAAATTGGCCCTTATTTTTAAATTTCTTAAAAAGGTAGTCTTGGAAACAGCTTTTGAGACTGATTTCTTGGGATTTTTTTTTTCTCTCTCTCTTGTTCTCTTTTCATTTCTGAAACCAAAATAGCAGAATTACGCCTGGTTCTTCACAGAGCTGTGGTGATTAGACTATATATTTACTTTGATACACAAACATATTGCTGTGTGGAATCACTGTCCATTGTGATCCTCAGATGAAACAAGTAGGGGGGTGGCTGTGGATCTGGGATTGACTGAGATAAATTTATCTCAGCTTTTCAAAACACTATGTGAGCACAGTATAATTCACTTGGACAACTGTGGAATGAAACTCTTGTTTTAGAGGCCATTAGATATTTCATGGGAACTGACTGCACAGAGGAATATATGGTGAAGATGGTTTGGCAGGTGATAGAATTTGAGGTAGCATTTACATCACCACTGAAATACAATTAATTTCTTCCAAGGTGATTTATAGCCCGACTTCTGTGACTGAGGGATTGATCCCTTGGCAAGTCTTTATGAAATAAGACGACAGGCAGGGAAATTGTATGCACACATCCGGCCTCACATTTATTTTCTAAAGCCTTCTTTCCAGGGTGTGTATAATCTTGTTCTGTACAACTAACAAAAACTGTAGTTGTACTGTATCATGACTTTAACAGTAGCTCTACTTTGTCATGAAAGACTTCCTCAGTTTCCAGAAACAACAGCTACCACAGGGTGAAGCTTTTGTTCTTCTCATCCCCATTTCTATTAACGTCATTACTGCCTTTGACCCTTTTATAAAGCCCTTTTGGTCCCATCAACAGTTTGTTCTAAGCTATCTATCTTAACTTCTAGCTTGGTCTGCAACATTTGTGTGGTTAGCCTGAGACATATGCAGATAAATTGCCTAGGGTTCAGCTCTCCCAGACTTGGACTAACTATGCTGCAGTACGCTCAGCTGATGGATGCAGCTTTTCAGCAATATTGATGTTTCTACAGTTGAATACAAACCTTTGGGGGCCTTGGTTTGCATTTTCATATTCATGTGGAGTTCTTGACCACTGCTTTTCAAACAGCTTCATCTCTCAGAAAACTCTGTTTCAAAGCAGAAAGACAAAGAAAATGAACCTCACCCACTGCTCTTCTGCTCAACTCACAATAAGATTCACAATAAGAATCATGAGTGTGAGTCTTTTGCCAGATGTACATATTGGCAACTCCCAATTCACAAACTGATTACATTCTCATGGCTTGTTGTAAAGTCAGTTAGTGGTTTTGAACTAGGAATGTGTTTCCTAATGAGAGAAAACAATTCAAAGGATTGATGGACCTATTGAAACTTCTTTAACCCACAACGTTCCAGTGGCATCGTTCTTTTTGTACCTTAGAACCTAACCTTCCCCCGTGTTTCCTGGTGGAAACATGTCCTTGGTTCTTACGCAGCATAAATGTTTCATTCTTAACTTCAGTAGACCATTAGCTATTGCTTCCTGGCTCTCCTGGGACAGGATATCAGGCAGAGTTCTTCAAAGCCATGGGGACTGGCTGAATGATTTAAGCAGAGAAGGAATTTATTGAGAAGATATTGGGTAGTTTCTGGAACTACTAGAAGTTGGAAAAAAAAATGGGAGCAAATACAGACTCTATAGTAGGATTCATAGCCAAGGTCATATGATACGATTAGGTCTATGCAGGGTGGATGGACCCTGACCCTATCACCGGACAGGAGACCATACTGGGTCACGCTGACCACAACGATGGGACCAGACACTGGTTACCAACTCTGTCACCTCAGCTTTTGCTACGTCTGGCACTGGATGTTATCGCTGCTGCCTCTACCCATGGTAATTTTCTTCTGTTCCTGCCTCTCTGTGTCTCCAGCCTTAGCTGTAATGAGGTCTGGGGCAGGTGGGCGTCAGTCAATTTTTGCCTTTATGTTGAAAGATGTGGCTCTCATCCATACTCACATGATGGGGAATTCCCCCAATACTGGAAAGGGGTGCAGACGCTGGATATTATCCATCCTTAACCTCTCAATAAGGACAAATCTTCACTCTAAGAAGCCACAGTAGGGGCTTTGGCAGAAGGGGAGTGGTCAGCGCACGAACCCGTCTGCAGCTGCAGTTAATGAACTTGGTGATAAGGAAGATGGCTGATTCTTCCTTGTGCACTGGTGCCCAGGGACCCTTTCATTATGTGCTAATTAAAGCTAGAGGTGTGACTTGATGATATAGGCATATTGGCGTCTCTCAGTGCATTTCTTGCTGCTTAAACATAAAATGCACTAAACTGAATTTTAGCAATTTGATTAACTTGGAGAAACAGGTTTAGATTTATCTGTTAGCTAATTTATACATAGAATGAAATTTCACATTATCAGTTTGTCTTATATGGTTGGGTGGTTTACATATTTATTGATTAATTTCTACCATTCTTAAAATTTATTTTTTTATTTGCAATAATAACATATATAGCTTATAAATTCCTGCCTGCTTATTTGCATTGTCATTTTCCTCTTCTGAGAGGTAATTACTTTATGTTCAGCTAGCTTTTTTCCATGTATTTACTGCCATATAACTTAAAGTGTTTATGTTAGTATTTCTTAATTTTTTTTCTCAATTTTACACATTAAACATTGAATTCCTATGAAGGAAGTTAAGGGGGTTAACTCTGTTTTATTCTTCCTCCCTGAAATACCTGCCCTTTGCTCTCTAAGATTATTATATCTCCATTTGTTTTCACTGTAAATGTTTTTCACAGCTAAGTTATACAGTATACTGTGATTTTATTTTCTTCCTTGTATAGCATACTAAAGTTTCTTTTTTTAAATTTTTTTTTAAATTTATGATAGTCACACAGAGAGAAAGAGAGAGAGAGAGAGAGGCAGAGACATAGGCAGAGGGAGAAGCAGGCTCCATGCACTGGGAGCCCGACATGGGATTCGATCCCGGGTCTCCAGGATCGCACCCTGGGCCAAAGGCAGGCGCCAAACCGCTGTGCCACCCAGGGATCCCCAAGTTTCTTTTTTTTTTTTTTTTTGATTGACTTATTCATCCCCCAGACATTTTTTTAAGATTTTATTTATTTGAGAAGGAGATAGAATGAGTGCGTATGAGCCAGGGGAGGGGCAGAAGAACAAGCAGACTCCCTGCTGAGTGGGGAGCCCACCAGGGGGCTCGGTCCCAGGACCTCAGGATCATGACCAGAGCTGAAGTCAGACACTTTACTGACTGAGCCACGCAGGCACCCCATCCCCAAATTCTCAATGGCTTGTCTCTTGGTTCTTATATGTGTGTGTCTGTGTGTGTGACATTTTTTGCAGAGCCTTCTGCTTGCCTACTCCATTCTGAACTGTTTACTCTTCAGGCCTTATGCACAGCTGTTGACCTAGAATTTTCCTTCATTATCATGTTGGGAATTCTTGATTGACCTGGATGGGTGGCATCTCTCTTGGTTTTGTCTCTCTTTCGGGGAGGCACCTTGCCCAGTTGCTTCTTGAGAAAGAGTGTGTATGATATATTTTTTTGGAGAACTGGCATGTGTGAAAATATCATTTAGTCTCTCCTCACATACGATTGATATGGAACTTAAAGTTGGAAATTATTTTCCCTGAGAGTTTTGGAGGCCTCGTTCCATTTTCTTCTGCTTCCAATTTTATTACTGAATTGTTGGATGCTTTTTTGATTCTGGTTACTTTATATGTGACTTTTTTGAGGGGATGGGGAGAGGTTTCAGACTCTTAAAAAAATCCCCTCATGTTCTCAGATTCCATGATGATGTGCCTTTCTCTATAACTTTTTTCATTCATTGTGAAATTTCTTGTAGGGCGGTGGAGGATAATTTTCTTGCCATTGTTTTTCATATTCTTCCTTTTCTCAAACTCTTGTCAAATGCTGGAACTTTTGTATTTGTCCTTCAGTTTGTTGTTAAAAAAATTTCTGACTTCTTACATCTGTTTCTTCTACTCTTGGGGAACCTTTATTTACCTTTATTATCTTTTAACTGTTCTAGGGATTTTTTATATCTGTGATCATAATATTAATTTTTAAGAATTCTCTCTTGCTCTTGTAGTATTTCTATTTTTATAGCATCCTATTCTTTTTTGCTTTATGTATGCAATATCTTTTACCCCTTGGAGTTAATAATGTATATATGAAGTTAAATCCTGCTTCCAGCATTGACTCTTGTTTCCTTTTAAAGTTTCTGTTTGTCATGTGAGACTCTTCATCACATGTCTGGTGATTGCTGTCCATTTGATATATGTGGAGACATTGAAAACTGATTGGAAACTCTCTGCATGAGCAGGTTGGCAAGCTCTCTTTCTCATCAACTGGTGGCCTTACTACTGGATGACTTTTTCTTTTCAGAACCCGACTTTTTCCATAGTTTTAGTTAACTGTAGATCTCTTTTGGGGCTGGTTAGTTTCTCTAGAAGAGCCTTGCAATCTCCTATGTGACCATGCTTTAGGAGGCCAGCAGAGAAAAGGTCTCTTTATTCAAAGTGTACACTCAGTCCTCTCCTTCAGTGTGATGCTTCCACCTATGTCGCTGTTCTTAGTGTCCTTGAGTCCAGACTTTCTCAAGTTTAACCTTTGCAGGGAGCAAACCTGAGGAGGAATGGGAGACAGTTGACATACTTCATGGCTGAGGAAGGATCTGGAAGTTTATTCCTTACGATGTCTTATAAGCAGTCCTCTGGTTTTTAGTGGCACCTCCACGCTGCCCTCTCCATCCAGGCTGAACTTTTTTTTTTAAGATTATTTATTTAGGGGGATCCTTGGGTGGCTCAGCGGTTTAGTGCCTGCCTTTGGCCTGGGGTGTGATCCTGGAGTCCCGGGATCAAGTCCCACATCAGGCTCCCTGCGTGGAGCCTGCTTCCCCCTCTGCCTGCGTCTCTGCCTCTCTCTCTCTCTCTCTCTCTCTCTCTCCCCCCTTGTGTGTCTCTCATGAATAAATAATAAAATCTTAAAAAAAGATTATTTATTTATTTATTTATTCATGACACACACACACAGAGTGGCAGAGACACAGGCAGAGGGAGAAGCAGACTCCCCATGGGGAGCCTGATACGGGACTCGATCCCAGGACCCTGGGATCACAACCTGAGCTAAAGGCAGATGCTCAACCACTGAGCCACCCACGTGCCCCCAGCCTGAACTTTTGATGTAACTGTGCCTGAATTTGCACTTCCCTAATGTTCTGTGCCCCATATTGGCTTGCTTCCTCCTGACAGTTCTGTCTGTAGGCATGTAAAATTTGTCCCTGCATTGAGAATTTACTCATCATTGGCTCATCTGATTTCTATTTTCCAAAATTTTTTCCGTTACTTTTCTCCTCTTGCATTCTCTCTCTCTTTGTGAGCTTATTTCTGCCTTGTGCTTAGTGCCATTTAGTGGGGTTTTGGAGGGATTGGAGTTAAACATGTGATTGTAATCTATCACGTACAACTGAGAATCCCTGTTAGCGCACTTTTTAGATTGGACATTTCAATTTGGATTCATGGTGGTCTGGTCCATTAAAGAAAAATTTATTTGGTTATTTCAGGATGGATTCCATTTACCGTACTTTTCAGTTTCATTCAAAAATTGTTACTCTCCTTGTCAAAGTGACCTGGGTGTCACCCTTTCTTGAGTACATAATCAGAAAAAGGGTTAATTTTCTCTAAGGTATAAATTCCAAGTGTGACCTTAAACCCAGTCACAAGAATAGCATACAATTTGCAACGTTACAAAGAAATGTCTTCCATCCCCTAGAGTTTTTCATGGTCTTAATCCCACATGGACCAATTTTTCTTAGATTGCCTACTAGTTTGACTTGAATTATGTTCAAGGTTGGAAAGCATTCTACATGGTCCCAGTTGTATTGAGTGGGATGTGGAGTTTCCATGAGGTATCTCTATAGATTCTGTAGAACAATGTCAGACCATGACATCTTCTCCATTTGTAGGATAAAATAACTCAGAGCATCTCTTGTAAAATGTGGAAACATTTATAATGTGCCAAAGCTTACATTATTGAACATGTAAATACTATGGCAGAATCAGGACTATATATGATCCTCCTTTCAACTTTTTCCTTAATTTTTTTTTTTAGTACTCCTATTTTAACAGTAACAGCTGATTTTATTTTTACAGTGTTTAACATATTATGAAGGTATAACAAGGATTACTGTAAAATTAGTATGGGACTTAGTCAACCACTGTAAAACAAAGAGGAAGCCAATTCAAATTTTAAAGGTTTTGTATCCTGCAGGATTTGAAGGAATATAGAAGAATCTGATCTGATTACTAATCTAGAGTTTACAGATTATTATTTTTTAAATTATGTTTACTGTCACATGGTAGAATGAATATTTTTTTCTGTTTCAGACCTCATGTTCTTTGTTGATAAATCAACATTGAGAGTATATAGAGGTTCAGAGAGGAAACATTTCTATTTGAAGGTTCCTGTTTTCATCATGATAGGTAAAGAGTGCCAGGCATCTGTTTTGTGCTAAAGCTTACTAGAAGTGTTGCTGTCTCTGAGCAATAAGCAGGAAATACCTCTGTCCTTAGAACCAAAAATAGATGCTCTTTCTCATTATCATAACTCAAAAGATCATCTTTTTTAATGAGGGCGCATCCCTTGTGGTTTTCATAGATTTAAGGATCAGATTATTTAATGCAGATCATGGAGAATAAATAGCTCTGATAAGATAGATAATGAAAATTTTCCTGAAAGCTTAAAGAACTTTGTTCTTTCTCTTTCTGTAATTTTATTCACCTCTTCTTCCTTTTATTTTTCATTCATTATTTTTGATGGTTCCTAAAGGGATTCACCTGTCTTATTTTAAGATGTTTATATATTTCTCACTGTATTTTAGCTTTAAAAGATCATCACCAGGTAAGAAAAAAAAATTACTTGCAAGCAGAATTGGATGTGTTAGGATTTAGGAAGACTGTATATAGTCTAACTTCCATTAGACAACTCTGCAAAATATTGTGTATTAATGTGTTGGCAGTTGGAAGGACAAAAATTGCTTCTTTGCTGCTTTTAGAGAGTTCTGCTTGTGTTTTGGAAAGTGGGGCAAAGGAAACTAAAGAGAAGCAAGTAGAAGTAATTTAAGGGAAATAAGGTAATGTATATGAAGGTGCTTTGAAAACTTCTAAATAACACAAAGACGTTCATTACTATTGTTGCAAGCCTCGACTTCAAGAGAGAAAAAAGATCCACTAGGATTTGAAAAAGAAAAATGGGAAAAAGAGAGAAGAACTGATTTGGATAAGAGAAAATTAAGGAAAAAACAAATTGAGACTATCCTAATAGAGGAGTGTTTTTTCTTTTTTTAAGATTTTATTTATTTATTCATGAGACACACACACACACACAGAGAGAGAGAGAGAGAGAGAGAGAGAGGCAGAGACACAGGCAGAGACACAAGCAGGCTCCATGCAGGGAGCCCAATGTGGGACTCGATCTTGGGACTCCAGGATCATGCCCTGGGCTGAAGGCAGGCGCTAAACCGCTGAGCCACTCAGGGATCCCCCTAATAGAGGAGTTTTAAATCCTAGTTTGTTTTTTTTAAATCTGAAAATGCAGTAGTACTTGTACTTATTATTTAAGTAGTTAAGTTAAAAAAACTTTTTATAAACCAAAAGGAAAGTTCTGTCGAAAATAATTTGGGGCAGGAATCTTATCATATGAGTTGGCGAGATTTGGGTGGAAAGCACGAGACGGATGACTTTCTCAGCTCTAAATAAAGATCTGTGTGTCATAGGGGCTTATGTGTGGTGCTTCCACTTAATTAAGGTTTAATTTTGTTGATATCATCTGAGCCACGCATTTGTTCTCATTCACACCTTTGGAAGGCAAGTATCATTAACCCATTTTACAGATGAGGCATCAAAGGCTAATCAACTTGCCCACACCCACTTACTTAAGTCTCCAGTAGCAAAGCCCTCACTCATCCAAGTTTGAGTTTATTCCCACTTTGCCAGATACTTCACATCAGAGCAGTTGATTCCATTGTGTTTCTGGATATTCAGCTTATTCGATTTCTCTAAAAGAAATCTTTATTAAATAACAGTGGTCAGCTTACAGATATCACCCCCAGGACATGTTTTAGGCCTGGCTGTATTTGTACTAAATGATTTTAAATGAGCCCTACTATTTGAATTCTATAAGAACCAAGGAAAACACAAAAAAGACCTCTCAGCTGCCCAGGTATAGGTTCAGAGTCTGCATTGCACCCTTCATAACTTATCTGGAATTTGTTTTTTTTTAATTTAGTTCTCTTATACGTTTAAATTTTCTTTGGTTTCCAAAACTGTAGCAGACTTGAGAAAGGGAAAGGTTTGTACTCTGACTATAATGAGATTTGACTCTTGAGGGCAAGGGCAAGGAGATAAACTATGAAAAGCAGAGAAAATATCTCCTAGAGTACCCAGCGGCCTTTGAGTGGAAGAGCAAATAGTCTTCTGTGCTTGGAAAGTTTGTCTAGCCACTGGCCTTTACAGGCAGGTCTAGTCTGGTTACCAGCAGTGCACACATAAAGCCACTCTTACACCCTGTCCCTCTATTCCATTGATTTATCTTCCGCAAGGATCCTGACTTAGCTTGGCTCTAGACCTGGATCTGTAACTTGGATTTCACCTTTAGGTCTCCAGAGTGTTTTTGAACCTGTGCTTTCCTTGCTGTTTGAAACTCGGCCATCTCTTACTTTTGATTCTTGGAGTGTTCTTTTGCTTTGGTAGGAACTCCACTCCTGCCAGCTCTGGTCATGGTGGTAGAAACTCAACTTCTGTCTACTATCTACTGGACCCAGCTCCTTTACCTCAGTGTTCTCTATTCCAACACAGCGAGATGATTCATAGTCATATTAATGATTCCATGTTACCCAAGATTAATTCTATTCTGGATGCTCTGAGAAGGCATTGTATTTTAGGGGGAAAAAATCCAGTATGGTTGAAATTAAACCCATTTCATTACTCAGATGGGTAGTCCTTCAACTATTATGAAAATTTTGATCATTTCCAGTATCTTCTTACTCCTTGAGGTTTCTAAAAAACAGAAATTACAGCATTACAATGGCATAGTGAAGCACATAATTATAATTCAATGAGTTATAGATAGAATATATTATTTTTGAAGAGCATCACCCATTTTTTAGTAGCTTATACCAGCTTTTGTATCAAAAAATGGTTCATTAAAAAATCTTTTTTTTTTAACATTTTATTTACAAATTTGTCTTTAGGTGAATAGCAGCAAAGACTTAAGTGAGATTTTACAATATCATAAAATAGTTAAAAAGGGAGAGAGTAGAACAAGTGGTTGTTGACTTGAAATGTTTATTTTGGAGAGAATTCTTGGCATTTTTGCCTCACATCAGCATAATAAGAATTTGTAGGAGAGGAGAGAAGCATTAATGTATTTGTTGAGGATTAATGTCCTTGTAGAGCATTTGTGTTAGTGAATATATTATGGATAATTCCATAAATATAGTAATTAAAAAGTTGCACACTAAACATTTTGTGGACTGGCATAAATATCCCACTCCTCCTCTTGATGGCCTGCATTCAAATGAATAGTGCATTGTTCATCTTGGTTTTTTAGAATTCTTAATCAAAAATAGGAAGAAGTATGGTAGTCTTAAAGATTTATTTCCTCCTCAGGGTATTGTTGATCAGATGGGCAGATACAGATTTGATGTTTTCAGGACTGAGTTTTTTTACAGTTCAGGAAAATGTCACATAGCACATACCAAAAAAACCAAACCAAACCCAAAAACAGCAATGACCCACCCTTCCTCACTTTGGAACATTTTATTATTAAAGTTATTTCCAGACAAAACCAAGTGTGCTGCTGTGTCATGTGTAAAATGTGTTCCGTAGGATCAGTGATACCTCAGAGCTTATGTGCTCTACAAGAAGTGAAATGATGAATAACATAAATATATATTAGGACAAAAACACAGACCTATAGGGAGTGGTGGATTGTCTGAATTTTCGAGAAAGCAAGACTTGATTATCTCATTACTATCTGTTGCCCCAGTGGGTTGAACCTGAACAGGTTGCTGTGTGAAGGAGCATCTGGGAGGAGAGGCGCCATGCTGTCAGAGTAATGACGTCCTGTCCTTCACACAGAAGGAGAACAAAGAAGGCAGACAGATGTAGAGTGGGCAATTTCTATTCCTTTGTATACTCAGAATGTTCGCACCTACCTGTCTTCCCATTTATGAGGCATCCTGTTTTTTATTTCATTATTTTTATAATTTCATTATTTCTGAATTCTCTTACTTAGCACACAATATGTGTTTATGAGTTGATAAAGATTTTCTTCTGTGAGGAGGAAAGCGAACGCAGTTGAGTGTGATTTGCAGCTTGGCTTTGAGTGGATTAGGTTGGGCAACGAAGGAATAGACTATTTCTAGTCTCACCATTTAATTGGCCTGCTTACCTCTTAGTTGTGAGAACTCTTCATTTAAGTATTGCTTTATTGATTTGTTCCGTATTTATCGACTGCTTGCCACTTATTGTATGTGCTGGGGATGCAAAGAGGAATGGCTCAGTTAGCAGGTAGGTTTCTGATGGCTTTGGAACCATTTCAATCCTATCTAGAATTCTGAAATTCTACCTTTTCCAGGGATGGGCTAGAGATGTTCATGGTAACAGAACAGACAAATTAGCAGTAGCCTCCCAGCTTTTGAGATCACAGAGCTGGCCTAGAGAACATAAAATCTACTTTCTAATGTGTTTTCCATTGCATTAGACTTTCTAATGAGCCTTGTTGTTTTGTCATTATTGGAATGCTTTCCAAGAACTAAGTCACTTCACCCACTTCTGGATTTGCCAGAACTGAGGTGGAAGAGGGGACAGGAGCCTAAGGGGGATGACATTGCTGCTGTGTGAAGAGGCATTACGCTGGGCCATCTCCAGCAGGGGCTGCAGCCAACCACTTTCAACCATCTGACTCTTCATGTTTATTACATTAGTCAGGCTGGGAGAGGTCTTTGAATGGAAGCATCTTAAGAACTCTTGTGAGATGGTGGGGAGTCGTTTCAGTTAGCGAAGTATAACTTACATAAACCTTTGGAGAGGTTGGCACTGCAAATGAAAGCTCATTTTTAAAAGAGTGTTTTTCTGAATGTTTTACTTACAAGATGTTCTTTTGATACCATGAGGTTATCCTGTGGGTATGCTTACCTCACAAATGCCTCTTTCCCCCTTGATATGTGCTGGTATATATGTTTATTTACCTTAAAACAGACGGGGTTGATATTTACCTTAAAAGGGACGAGGTTGGTCTGTTTCCATTTTGGAGGGAAGCACGTGTAAGAAACCAAGATCTTCTAGATCTAGGCCGTCACACCATTTCCATGTCAGCCCATTCTCTGTCAAGAGCCTCGCCAGCTATTTTGTCTGCAATATGGTTGTCATTTCACCCGTTGCCTCCAAAAATCCCAGTGCTCTAACCAACGAACTTGCTCTAACTAGATTGGTCTTTATTCCTCTGATTCTAGTATTCTTCAAATATTGGGGGGTGTTGTAGATTTCCCTTGAGGTTGAAGGTCAGCCCCATCATCTGTACTCCTGAGACTTTTCCCCACCTCCATAGGGATCTTACTCTGTCTTTCCCTCCTCCCTCTTGCACTCTCAGCCTTCTCTCTCTGCTGATTTGTTCGGCTTGTCCATACAGCACTTCCTTCCATTAGCACTTCCTCTTTCCAACAACCATCCATTCTCCATCCTCTTCTCTTGTCTCTGCTGCCAACATTTAACTGAAACTGCACTCAATCAGGGTGGCCAGTGATTGCTTATGTGGCAAATCCAAGGGTATATTTTTCATTTCTTATCTTTATTTATCTTGTTGTTTCCCATGGTGGCGCATCTGCCTGTCCTCTTCAATCTTTTTCTTTTGCCCTTTGTATCATTGTTCATGCTCTCAAGGGGTCTGCTTTCTCACACTCATTCTATCATCTTCTCACTCTACCCTCATTTCTTCAAGGCTGTCACCCACAAACCTAATTTCTGCTTTGTGTCATGATCATGTAGATGGCTTTATGTTTTGCTCAGCTTTCTTCCCCAAGCTTCACACTCAAGAATATGTGTGTCCCTACCTGAATGTTATATACCTCCATTTCTGATGCTCCAAACTGAACCCTTTGTCTTCCTGATTAAACTTGTTCATCCTTCTCTATTCTCTATGCAGTCATCACTCCCACCATGTACATGCAATTAATTACTAAGTTATTCTGTTGTTAGTGTCCGGATGTTTCCCAAGTACTAATTCTTCTCTTCCTCCCTGCTTCCCCACTTTCCTAATGCCCACCCTTCCTCTCATACCAAACAAGCAGACTGGCTTAACTGGCCTCCTTGCTTCTACTTTGCCTCTTTGAACCCATCCAGAAAGAGTAATGCAGCCAAAACCCAGATCTGACCCATCAGCGACTGTCTGCAACCAGAATAAAGCCAGAGTCCTTGAACATGTGGACAGGTTAGGATCTGGCTGCAGGCTTCTTTCCTGACCTCACCCAAGAGAGTCCAGCAACACTGAATTATACTGTGCAGTTTCTTACCTCCGCGTTTTCCATTATCCTGTTTCCCATTCCCAGCTTGGCTAAGTCCTACCCAGGCTGACAAGTCAGGCAATCCATTTACTTGGGAGCCTTCCTTAACATCTCCATTTATGACTAGGTGCCCCAACTTGACATGAGTCTGACATCGCATCCATCCCACTGACCTTTGGAGTGGTTTTTTTTTTTTTTTTTAAAGATTTTATTTATTCATGGAGAGAGAGGGAAAGAGAGAGAGAGAGAAGCAGAGACAGAGACACAGGCAGAGGGAGAAGCAGGCCCCATGTAGGGAGCCTGACGTGGGACTGGATCCTGGATCTCTAAGACCAGGCCCTGGGCTGAAGGCGGCGCTAAACTACTGAGCCACCTGGGCTGCCCTGGAGTGAGTTATATGTGTCTCTTGGCCCCACTGGACTTCACTTTCCCTAACGACAGAGACAGTGTCTCATTCACGTTTGTAGTGTCTGGCACAGCACAGTGCTTGGCATATAGATGTTCAGTGTATGTTTTTAAAATGAGAAATTAATAATTACAGCAAATCAGTGCGATGTCTAAAAAAATGAACAGAAGTAATCTATGCATAATAGCTGCCTTTAGGGGACACCTGGGTGGTTCAGTGGTTGAGTGTCTGCCTTTGGCTCAGGTCGTGATCCTGAGGTCCCAGGATCGAGTCCTGCATCGGGCTCTCCACAGGGAGCCTGCTTCTCCCTCTGCCTATGTCTTTACCTCTCTGTGTCTTTCATGAATAAATACATAAAATATTTTAAAAAATAGCTGCCTTTAGGAGGGGGAATGAAACGGGCTTCCAGGGTGCTGATAATGTTCTAGGTTTTGATCTGGTGTGTTCAGTTTAGGAAAATTCATTGAGCTCTTCACTTATGGTAGGTGTACTTTTCTATATTTATATTATACTTCAAATTAAAAAAAAATCATTCTGATAACTACCCACTACAGAAAATTTCTTTTTTTCTTTTAAGCTTTCAGAGTTTTTACAGGGTGTTAGTTCAGACATCACAACAAAGAACCAGGCAGGAGCTGTTCCTTGACTTTAGGGGAGAGGTGAGCACCAACGAAATGTGGGTGGGATTGCCTGGTCTTCTGAAGAGGGCCCGTGGGGGCCAAACCTGACGGATAGACTTGCAGTGACCTGTGCTTCTGTCACACTTATTACAGGGGCCACATGCTCATCATCAGCAAGCTGTGTGCCAGCCCGCAGTGACAGGGAGACTTCATCTTGCATGTGACTATGAATAATTCATCAATGTGGTTATCTGGAAATTTGTGGTCATCATTAGCATTTTAATGAAAAAAAATGGAGTCATTATCCTAAATCTCTGTTTTGTTTCTCCTTTTTTTTTTTTTTAAATCTCTCCCCCCACCCCCAACCCCAGCGAACCAACTCCGTCTTTCCCGAATACTTGGAAACTGTCAAGGCCCCTGCTCATGTGCTGACCAGTCGCTATGGGCAGACGGTACCTGGAGGCTCACTGTCACCCAAGCAGCTCATGTATGTATGGGATTGGATTTCCCTTTTTTCCCTTTAACTGTCATTGTAGAAGATGGTGGAGTACTGACCTGGTGAAGATTTGTAAGGTTTAAATGAGAGCATTTAGAAATGCAGAAGGATGGATTGCTCTAGGGGACGTGTTTAATATTGAGTGATGAGAAATGTTATTGAAGTTCAGGGTTTTTCTAATCCAGTGGCCATAAGAGGCCAGGAGTGTATCTGAGCAGTCTCCCCTTTTGTCTTTCAGCACATTCGTTCATAGTTAGAACAAATCTGTATTTTTTTTAAGCTTTCCTCTTTTGCATCACAGTATATGACATTTGAAAAATAGCAATGCCATAAACTAAGATCATTTCCTACTGATTTTTACTGTTCTTTTAAATAAAAGAATTCTGGACTCAGAAAAGAGGTCCTCTGGGTATGTCATTGTTGAATACATGTTAGGGAGAGAATCCCTGACTCCTATTCATTAGCATCCTCCAAAAGAGGAAACTCCTGATTCCCTCAGTGATGACTTTCAGTGCCTCACAAAACTCAAGTTTATCCGATTAGTCTTTTGGGAATGGGTACAGTTGTGTGGCCTCTTCCTATGAGTCTCTACCCCTGACTGACTTAGGAGAAAAAGTATTATTGCCCCTTTAATCATCTGTCCTATTTTTATAAAGGAGAGTTTGTCATAAACTTTTTTTTTTCTCCAGTTAGCCTTTTAGTTTTGGCCCAGGTGCTTAGATATTTATTTGCTTTTGTTGCTTCCTTGGGACCTTTGGAATTTTGACTTCACATCAGGGGCATGCTTGGGGTTAATTCCCCAGAGCACCTTTGCTCCCATATTCTTTTCATAGTTATGTTTATGCATATTCACCTTTAAGTCTCATTTCCTTGTACATCTCCATTTGTTTCTTCATAGAAAAGTTAGAACTGCCCTCAAACCCTCCCCCAGACACAACTGCTTCTAAAATAAGCCAGGTTGTTAGAAACAGCAGCCGAAGGGAGCGCTGACAACAGAGTGGTGGTTCAGACCAACCACCAGAGATGCAGCGTGCACGGGTGGGATGAACAGCTTTTACATGGATGCTTTTGCATCCTCTGATGGCATTGCTACATTACCCTAAAATGAGCAATTTTCATTGTGAACATCAGAAAAAGTTCATCCTTGTATACCGTAAAACGGAGGTCAGCAAACCGGCCCACTGGCCAAATCTAGCCCACGCCTGCTTTTGTAGGAGCTAACAATGGTTTTTATATTTTTAAATGGTTATGTAAGTCCCAACATAATCTACTTTGCCTCTTGGCCCTCAGAGCCTAAAATATCTACGGTCTGTCCTGTTAAGAACAAATTTGCCTCTTTTCTGCTTTTGGAAGAAGTTGGAGGCCATGTACATGATTGAAACACGTGAAATTGTTATTTATTTATTTTTTTACCAGTTTTGACCTGCAAACATGCTAATTTTAGGTGGTCCATCTAATATGTTTGGAAGAAAATTCTTCTTTCAAAATGGTTAGGATTTTAAAGTTTAGGTTCTTTGGGTGGAAGAAGTAAATTCACTTGAGAAATTTATGTCTGTGGACCAGCTCATTGCTCACCAGCTTCATAAGTGATTCACCGTCGTACCTCTTCAGAGTTTTCCAAGGGCCTCTGAGCTTCAGAGTCTGGCCTGTCAAGTAGTTGAAAGGGTGCATTTCTTCTTCACTCGACTGACTTCTTATTAAGAGCTCTCTGGGAGAAAACTGTTTTTATTTTACCCTTCCTGGGTGCTGGGAGTATGCTAGCCATTCCCAGAGGCCTCTGCTGCACATGTCACTGGTGCTTTTTTCCTGGTGGGAAGGAGGGCGAGTGGCTGCGAATGGGCACACATGATGGTCCCTTGGCCTTTAGCGTGTTTGCATAACACCTTGCTTGAAACATCCTTCCCAGGAACTAGAACTGTTGTTCTCACCCTTTTGGGCTTTTTGTCTCCTCCCTAGGGTATTGTTGATCCCTCAGTTCAGTATGCTGAAACCATCATTTATTTTGTGTGTTGTCTTTTCTGTTCTCCCCTTTCTCCCCCATGTATCTCCCTTCTTCTTATTATTAAATTGAATTTGCTTGGGCAGCCTGGGTGGCTCAGTGGTTTAGCACCGCCTTCAGCACAGGGCCTGATCCTGGAGACCCGGGATCGAGTCCCACGTCAGGCTTCCTGCATGAAGCCTTCTTCTCCCTCTGCCTGTGTCTCTGCCCCTCTCTCTCTCTCTTTCTCTCTCTCTCTCTCTCATGAATAAATAAATAAAATCTTTAAAAAAAAAATTGGATTTGCTTGTTGAAACCTCCAGTGGATGCTCTTTAGAGGCCCCTCTTGGTGGTAAGAAACATTAACCTCAGCTGCTCTATCTCCTGTCCCCTAAGTCAAGAAAGTTAAGATGACTTGCAGGGGATGGGTGGGTGGGGAGGGGGGGCTTCTTGGCCGGGAATAACAGGTCTGAACAGGACCACACTGTTCCTGGAGAAGAGAAAATATTTCAGGGGGGAAAAATTCTCTAGAATTCATAATTTTGTCATTAGGTGTGGTCAGAACTCTTGATCAAGAGTTGATAGTACACAGTGCTGCTGCACTCTGAACAATTTTTGAGGCTCACATGGCAAATTGGAGTTTGTAGATTTTCTTTTTTTCTGCTTTGGGATTATTATTTTCCTGTTCAGGGCTACCTTCTTTCAGGCCAGGATGCTGGTCTTTGGTGAAATGTGGATGGAATGGCATCCATTGAATGCCAAAAGTAGAAGTCAGTGGTTAGAGTGGACCACTCCTGTGTTTTCATGCAGATATTTGTGCTCATGTTAAGACTAGTGTTTTGAAATAATTCTGGGGATTGTGAATAAGATTGCGTCCTTGTTTATTGTGTTTGCACCTAGCATGGCTACAGTTACTCTAACTCCAGCTGTCAAGATCTGACCTCTGGCCTGCGGTCTCTTGCCTTGCAAATTTGACTTATGTTTTTAGCCAGATTCATCTAAGCATGGCTTTTATCCCTTACCAGAATGTTTGGTGCATCTCCACTAGTCTAAAAGGTCACTCTGACGTTTGAATCTTCCACATTTTCTTTCCCTGCCCCTTGTTTTAGTACCCATTACTCATGGTTAATAATAGTTGTTGTTAGTAGTATTCCTCCTCAGTAGATACCTTACTCTAGCCTAAATGGGTAGCTCCTGCCGTTCCTTCTCTGGAATGCAGATCCATCTCTTGACTGCCTGCTAGAACTCTACTCTGGCTCTAGGGCATAGCAGCATTGCCCTCTTTCCCAGGATGCTTCCCTGGTTTCCCAAATACAAGCACGTGCCCATGTAGCTCTTAAATATCCTTCTTGATGCTTGTGTCCCAAATTGCTCTCTATATTTTAGACTATGTATATATTTTGTCTGGATTTCAACACTAAACTCTTTTCACTTCCTTCTCTTCTCTGTGTATGAGGACAGTGCTTTATCTGTGGTAGGTCTTCAGATATTTGTTGCATCACCTTGGGCTTGAGATAGGATCTGATCATTGTCTTTAGGAAGCCCCCCTGTAAAGTATTTTCCAGACCGTTTGGCAGAACGTCTACAGGCCAAGGCCACAGGGGCATAAATAGGGCAGCCAGGATGCTGCACGATGCTCTGCTCACCCATCCCTGGCTCTCCTTCCACCTTCCTATCGCTCTCTCAGAGGTGGGTGTTTCCTCTTTTTCTTCACTTAAGAAATTTCCATTCAAAAAGTTTAAGCAGGGGCACCTGGGTGGCTCAGTTGTTTAAGCATCTGACTCTTGATATCAGCTCAGGTCTTGATCTCAGGGTTGTGAGTTCAAGCCCCATGCTGGGCATGGAGACTACTTAAAATTTTTTTTGAAAAAATAAATAAAAGATAGAAGGTTTAAATAGTAATTAATAGGCACATGATTATTTCTTTTGGGCTTCCCTCTTTGACTTCCTTGCTGTCCCTGATGAAAGGCATTGATTTTGTTTGAGACCCTACCACATGCCACACACTGTGTCCTAAATTTAGTAGAAGTATCTCACTTGGAACTGAATAAACCTTTAAAGGTTCGTTTTATTATCCCCATTTCACAGGTGAGAAAACAGAGGCTTGAAACAGCAAAGTAACTTTTCAGAGCAGAGCTACAATCTGAGTCTAGGTTTATTTGCTCCTCTCCTCCCATCTATATTCCTTCCTACGCTTGGGTTGTCTAGTGACCTGTTGACCACTTGTTTAGGTGGTTTCCCCTCACCTGTTCTCCCCACTCAAGCTTTTGGTAATACAGGTCTTATAGACCTAAAAGATTTAGCATCAAAGGATGCTGACATTTGTCTCTAGCTCCTCTCATACCCAATTAAATTCAGTAGCCACAAATAACAGAGAGGCCCTAGGAGAGTACTTCATATTGAAAAAGTAATAGTACTAAGTACAATAAAAGTAATAACACTTAAAAATCATACAGGTATACATGTTTAATATAGAAAAGTTTAAAAAAAAATAGGGGCACCTGGGTGGCTTAGTTGGTTAAGCATCTGCCTTCCGTTCAGGTCATAGCCCCAGAGTCCTGGGATCGAGGCCTGTGTCAGGCTCCCTACTAGGGGGAGCCTGCTTCTCCCTCTCCCTCTGCCTGCCACTCTCCCTGTTTGTATTCTCTCTCCCTCTGTGTCAAATAAACAAATAAAATCTTATAAAAAAAAAGAAAGAAAAATTTAAAAATAAGAAAAAACAAGCTTTCACAACTCTATATACCAAGAGATAGCCAGTTTATGCATTTTGTTGATTACCCTTCTGTACATCAAGCATTCTCTCTCAATATATTTATCTTGTTTATTTATAGACATGGGATAATGTTGTACATGGTGTCTACTCAACAAGGTATCATAAATATCTTTCTAGACTAGAATATTTACTTTCCTGGCAACTCGAAAGCAGCTGTGGCCAGTAGTAGACTTATGTATATGGTAATCCAGAGGGAGGGAGGGAGGCAGTGAAAACAGTTGAATGCAGCAGAGCTGCTTCAGCTTTACCTGGATATGTGAACTTCTACCATGATTAAAAAAGTGCTGGTCAAGACCCTTTAAATTGATTTTCAGCGACAATTAATGGCTCTCAAGTCCCAGTTTGAGAAGCACTAGGCTAGAGATTACATAATTTTGGAAAGTGTGCTTGGACAGAATCATGTTTGGGGAATCTGGAGAGGGGCAGGGTTTCTCCACTCTGCTGGGGTATGGGGAAACATTTGGAATTTGAGTTAGGACCAGGAACCTGAGTACAGGGTTCAAGATCATTAACAGCCAAGTGAGTCTCACTGCTCAGGACAGGCAGGATATGACACAGTATCCCAAGAGAGGGACTTTCTGCTCTGGTTTTAATTGATTTTCCTGGTGTGGGAGGAAGCCCTGCAGGATTGTCCAGATGCTGGTGATCACAGCTGAGGAGCCCTTCAGGAGTCTTCACAGTTTTAGTAATAAGATTCCCTGAATGAGGAGTGGGTGTTGGAGTTGGGGAAGATTAAAGGAACAAGATTTAAAAAATAACACTGATTAGATTTTTCCTCTGTCCAAGGGGGAAAAAGGAATCCATTTATTTTAGAAAATGTATAGACACTGAAAAGCCCAAAGAAAAAAGCCCCATCCTTAACATTTTGCATGCATTTTTATGGTCTGTTGTGTATGTGTACATGCATGCATCTGCCCGTTTATGTTAAACATGGTGATCATACTGTATGTCTTATTTTATGACATGCTTTTTGTCACTTAATTGGTCATGGAAATTTCTAATATTATTAAATCTTCTAGTCTGTGATTTTTAACAATCTTACACATTATTACATTGCATGGGTATATCATGATTAACAGTCCCCCACTGTTAGGGCATGTGGGTGGCTCACTTGGTTAAGTGGCTGCCTTTGGCTCAGGTCATGATCTCAGGGTCATGAGCTGGAGCCCTGAGGCTGGCTCCATGCTTAGCAGGGAGTCTGCTTCTCCCTCTCCTTCTGTCCCTCACCGCCCCCCCCACGACTTTTGTGCTCTGCTTTCTCTCTCTCTCTCTCTCTTTCTCTCTCTCTCTCTCTCTCTCTCAGATAAATAAAATCTTAAAAAAACAACACAAAGAACAATCACCCACTGTTGAGCATTTAGGGTATTTCCAATCTTTCGATGTCCTTCTGGATTAATCATCACTCATAACCCTCTTTCTTTCTCCCTTAAGAAATGTCCAGAAGTGAAACTGCTGAGTTTAAGTGTTGCTTGCACATTATAAAGACATTGCTATGCATACCCAAACTACCCTCTGGAGAAGTTTTATCTATTTCCATTCCATCACCCTTGTGTGAGGACTGCGCATTTCTTCCTACTCTGGAAACGGAGACGAGAAAACACTTTCCGATGTGATAGGTGAACTATGCTGTCCTCACTGTTGTACTTTGTATTTCGTTATTTTTTCCAAATATTGAGGCTTAGCTTCTTTTTTTTAAATCTGTTCAGTGGCCAAAAATCAGCTGCATGGAATACGTGTGATGCAAATGTAAAAAAAAAACCCTGAACTTATTTTTGTGCAGATAATGTGACTTGTTTTCATCGTACACAGTTCGTATTGGTTTTAAGCTTAAAATCTAGTTCTTTAAAGAGACAGGTTGCCAGCCTTTTCATACAGCAATAGCCTGAGGAGCTTAATTAAGATATGAGACCGAGCCCCTGGGCCTAGTACCCTGGGTTTAAGAGCAGGGAGCCCGTGATTGCTGCAGAGCCATCACGGGAGACAAGAGGCCTGGCCTCCCCGCCACCTAGGGCTAGTAGACAAGTTATTAGAACCAACTGAGTGTCACTTCTGACATCTGTAAATTGAGGAGTTGGACTGGATGATATTTAGGCAATCTTTAGTTTAAAAATTCTATTATATTTGTTTTCCAGAGAGATTGCTGCAAACTAGGCATGGCTGCAGGGGAGAACCAGTCCAAGTTAGAGCAAATATATTCAAAACATAGCACTCAGGAAATTTATGGGTAGTGAAGTATTATTTAAACTTGGATTTTAACTGCTTAAAATATCTACAAATAAGCCAAGACAAAGCTTTTAAAGGAGAGCGATCACATCCAAGTAAGTAAAGGTAATCTACTTTACTACATAATAGCAGTGACAAAAATAAAAATGCTTTTACAGGATAATGTTTTGGTTTATCTAGTTAGCTTAAACAGCATGCCAGCACCCACTGTCTAGTGTAATTGTATGAGTGCTTTGGATAGGAAAAGTTTTGAGTAACCATTATGAATGTAAGTAAATACAGGGCCTGACACATACTAAGTGCCCAATAAATACATATTGAATGAATGAACAAATAAGTACTTACTTGAAAATTTACTTAACATTGAAAGGGGGATGAGAAATTCCTTGCACGTTGCAAATTTTTCCAAATCCTGTTTTTGAACATACTTGGTTCTCTAGCTTTGGTTGTGTTTACGTAGCTTCTTTCTGTCTATGACAACCCCTATTGTTTGCATCTGCCTGACTCATGATCCTTCTTACCCATATCTCCTTAGTTTCTTCCTCTGCCAGCCGGGAAGCAACTGAAAATGCCCTGGTTTGTTTTAGGGTCAGTTTCCTTTATTTACATCAAAGCTGAGTTACAGCATCTTCCTGGCCTTCCATTTACCTCCTGTATTAGTTTTCTATTGCTGCTGTAACAAATTACTGCAAACTAGTGACTTAAAACAATACAGATTTATTGTCTTACCATTTTGGAGACCTGAGGTCTGAAAGGGAGCGTTCCTGGGTTACCGAGGTATCTGCAGGACTTGTTTGGCTTGGAGGTTCTGGGAGAGAATCTGCATCCTTGACTGTTTCAGCTTCTGGGAATTCCTGTATTCCTTTTCTTACTCAGTTTACCACACCTCCCTTCTCTCTTGCCATCCTGAACTTTTCCCTTTTCTATTTACTATCAACTATTTGCTGTTTAGGAACTTCCATACACATAGGTTTGTGTGTGGAAGTTACTTTCTCTACTTCGAGAATTCTTAGTTTGCTCTCAAAAGAGACAACTCCTCTCAAAACTGCTATGCCAGGTAGTGTAGCCAAACGGTAGGACTCCTGCTACCTGATAGGAGTAAGAGACAAAGTATAGTACGAGGGAGGCTATAAAGAGACGCCACATTCCAAGACATCATTCTGTTGACAAATCTCCAAATTCTAGTGGGCTAAAAAATTCTGCTTCTCAGGTGAGTCATTACAACCTCAACACAGACTACCTTCTAATTCATGAATTTGCTCTTTGGCTGTTTTTAATCTTATTATTGAATTTGCCCATTGACTTCCTCTCCCCCCAAATGAGATATAATTCACTCCATAAAATTCACTCTTTATAAAATGCAGTCGCATTTAGTATATTCACAAAGATACATAACCATCACCACCTCCTAATTCCAGAACATTTTTACCACTATGAAAAGAAACCCTGAACCCATCATTAGTTATCACCACACATGCCTACCCATCTCCCTCGGAGACTGTGAACCTTACTTTGAGTCTCTAGCATAACGTTTTCAAGGTTCATCCATGTTGAGTACTTATTGGTACCTAATTCTTTTTGTTGTTGAATATTTCATTGTACAGATACAGTCCCACATTTGTATTTTCTGTTCATCTGTTTATGGACATTTGGGTTGTTTCTGCCTCTTGGTATCATAAATAATGTTGCTGTGAACACTGACATACAAATTTTTGAGTAGACTGATGTTTTCATTTCTTTTGGGTATATACATAGAGCAGAATTGCTGGGTCATGCTACACTTTTTATTGTCTATCTTTTTTATTATAGCTATCCTAAGGGGTGTAAAGTGGCATCTTGTTCTGGGTTTGATTTGCATTTTCCTAGTGACTTACAATGTTGAGCATCTTTTCATTTGTTCACTTTTAAGTTGTGTTATTTATTCTTCCTTGAATATTCTGGATACTACACTCTTATGCAATTTGTAAAAATTTTCTCCTACTCTGGATTGCAGTTTTACTTTCTTATTAGTATCCTTTGAAGCACAAAAGTTTAGAATTTTGATGCAGTTTAGTTTATCTGCTTTTTGTCTGTACTTTTGATGTTCTATCTAAGAAACCATTGCTTAGGGAAAAAAAAAGAAACCATTGCCTAATCAATTTATAATTTTAGTGCTTACATTTAGGTGTTTGATTCATTTGAGTTAACCTATTTTGAAGCAGTGGTTCAGTTCATCCTCCTCATGTGCATTTCTAGTTGTCCCAGCACTGTTTGTTAAAAGACTATTCTTTCCCTTTATAGGAGAAGTTTTTCAATTTCTACAAAGAAGCCAGATGGGCTTTGATAGGGATTGTGTTTTCTAGACTTGGTTTTACTGAGGGACAGCCCTTTGTGACTGCCCACATAGAGCCCGCAGCTCAGCTCTGGCTAGCCAGTTTCATGATCTCTGTGTTCCTTTCTTCTCTGTAGGTCATCAGAAAGCATTCTAGATCCTCAAGCTTTAACTATCTTTACTGATTTTTGAGTTCCATCCTCAGTTATGGCCCAGAGATTTGCTTTTCATGATTTTGACTTTTTTTTTTTTTAGGATTTTATTCATGAGAGACACACAGAGAGAGGCAGAGACATAGGCAGAGGGAGAAGCAGGCCTCCTGCTGGGACCCTGATGTGGGACTCGATCCCAGGACCCAGGGATCACAACCTGAGCCAAAGGCAGACACTCAACCCCTGAGCCACCCAGGTGTCCCAAAAAGTTGTTAAATCTTATTCAGGTTTTCCATGTATTTGAAACAGGCAGAGTCCTTCCTTGTCATTTTGGCTCACAATATGGACTAGCAACTCTTATCAGCATAGTCTGATGACAAGATTTTAAGACCTTTGAATATCCAGATTGCGATCTCTGATTTGCAAAGAATCTTAAACATAAATGAGTGTTAAATAAATATTAATTCAGTGAATGAGTGTTCTGCAAAGACACTTGCACCTAAGTAACCGTAGTTTTAGAGTGTGGTGAAGTAGTACAGTTCATCTTTGGACACCAGACCACCACTTGAAGAACACTATTTTCTGGGCATGTCTCAGTGAGCTTGATTCTAGATTTTATGTGGCATGTGAACCGTAGCTCTGAAATTGCTTATCAGAGGCCTATCTACTGCTTCTATTTTTAGATACTCATAAAATAGAGCTTGTTTTCACGTCTAATAAATAAAATTATCTCTTGATGTTAACAGTAATAAAGAAAGGTGACATCTCTGTCTCTCTGGAGAGAGAAATTAAGGTTTTAACAATCCAAATTAAAATTCCTTCTTTGTAAATTTTTGCTTTTTTTGTTTTAAAATTCCCTCTGTAGTCTGCTTCTTCGCCGATGGGGATTTGAATGTTATATCAAAATTTATTTGTTAAGGTAATGAAAAAGTCCCATCTTCACATGGGTGCTCTAGGTCTATCATCTCTAGCATCAAAATAGAAAGCAGAACCAAGAAGCCCTGTGTCAAGTCTTCAGTAACAGGAATGGACATCCTGGAAAGAAGCCTGTTTGGTGTCTGCTTTTGCTGTAAAATGAGTCTAGAAGATGTGGCATAACAGTCCTTGGAGGGAACTAAGTGTGGCTTCCTTTTTTATTTTCCGTAGACTAGCTTTCTTGTTCCAGGGGAACCTATTTGTAGGGTGGCAAGTGTCTTCAAACCTTATGCCTAGCATTTTGGGGACAACTCGAGGGGCTTCTAAACAGCTTTGCCCCACATTTCATATGTAGAAGATTCAGATTGTAGATGGTGGGATAGATTAGCCTTCTGTATATGTGGATAGGTTTTGACTCAGAGAGGGATGAGAGGAATGTGTTGTCCTCAGGGAAGTGGCCACAGGGACTTCCTGCAAAAGGAGTGGTTGAGAAGAAATATTCCAGCCAAACTTTGGAGCTTCAAACTATCTTCTGGGAGCAGTCTCTGGAAAGAGAGAAAAAAAGAAATATACAACTTTTTGGGGGCATTTTTGAAAACAAAGCAGATAGAATTATTTTTCCAGGTTTCCCGGACACTTGTTCATTTATGCAAACCTGAAATTGTTCTTGGGGAAAGTGAACTCTGATGACCTCAATGAAGGTCACAAGAATCCTTGCAACATGAAACCCATAGAATTCTGAAAGGAATGACTTGGCATACTTCAGAGTCACCAGATAGGTCAGTTTATTGTTAGCCTCTGTACCTTCTAGAACTTTCTTTAATGAGGTATGTGTGTGTTTATAGAGAAAGGGATAGAAACAAAATAGCAAGCATGCATTCTTGCGTATTCTATAGAAAATGCTTTGTTAAAGTATATCTAAACTTTAAGTAATTTTCTCCCTTTCAGTTCTATGGAAAATCTTAAATTGTGGAATCAGATTTGTTTTCTCCTTAGAGTGCCCTCTTAGGAGTGTCCAATCATGGCAAGTGTTGATCCCCATCTCTCAGGGTACAAGAAAATTCCCCAAATGGCTTAAGTTGCATATTGCTTATTTGGAACTTGAAACCAATAAATCCAGCATGACTTGGCTAAATCATGCATACCTGCTACCATTCTGTCCTTGTGACTGGGTCTTGCTTAGGGGTAAAGAGGATTTCCTGTTGTTTTTTGAATGTCAGGAGATAGAAGACTTTTGTTTTTGAAATCTGTTTCTTCCACCAAAGGGTTCAGTTTAAGCAACGATTAAAAATGGCTCCCCTTTTTTTCTGATTGAGGGACAGGAATGGAGTTAAGGCTGGAGGGGTGATCAGAGCCAATCAGTAGATGGATTGCTACTGCATCTGCTCTACTTGTAATGCTGTGATGGCTCCTCTGGAGGATTGAGAAGAGTTACATATTGTCCTCCAAGAGTGTATGTTTTCATATGTAGACATGGCCAAAGTGGCAATTATCAGAATCAAATCACGTGGTGTAACAGTTTAGAGGAGGGGAAGGCCAGGAAAGATAGGTGTAATCATGAAGCTCAGGGACTAAAACCCAATTTGAAAGCTTCCTCCTCCAGTAGGACAAAGGTCTAGGAACAGATGTGATTCTGATCATGGAGTGGTAGAGCGACTATGGGGTTGCAGGTGTTATGTGAGTTGCACGTGAAGTGGGGTATTGTGGACGGACCTGTTGAAATGGGGGTGCATGGGAAGAATATATCCTAGTGAAAATGAAGCACATGTTCATGATAATAAGCTATTTATATTATTAGTTGCTGCATTATTAGTGACTGCCACTTCCAAGGCAGGCACTGCTCCAGCACTTCATGGGCATCCTTTCAGTCCTCCTAGCAGCTGTCTTGGGATATGGGTGCTACTCTATCACTCAGTTACAGATGAGGACACTGAGGCACAGGGGAGATAAGTAACTTATTTCAGGCTGCACAGTGAGTGGTATGGTTGGGATTTGAGTCCGGGCTGTCTGGCTGCAGGCTCTGTGCTTCCAACCACTATGCCACCTGCTTCAGCAGCTATGGCAGGAGTGGGAAGGGGTTCTAAGCAGGAGAAGCTGCTGGGAGAGAGGAGATTCCCAGGTCGGGATTGCTGGGGGGAGGGGGAGCAGGTCCTGGGGATGCAGTGTCTGTTTGGTGGCTACCTCGAGGAGTTAGTGACCCACAGAGGAGTTGGAGATCCGCTGCATCAAACGCATCCCGGAAGCAGATGGCAGAAAGGTCTAGAGCCTTTCTGTGTGCTGGGCTGTGTGGACAGAGCAGTGGATATGGTAGGTAAGGTGACTGCTTCCCTGGAACTTGCATTTATTCTAGGGATGGAAGGAGACAAGAGGAAAGCCACTCAGAGAAGATAATTATGGATTGTGGTCCATGCTGTGGAGAAGTCAGTAGTCTGTTGGAGAGTTCCTGGGCAGGGCCCCCATGACATGGGGTGACATGGGGAGGATGTCCCTGAACAAGTGCTGCTTGATCTGTGATCTGAAGCATGGGAAGAGCCTAGCCATGTGGAGAACTGAGGAAAGCTCATCATAGTCTGTGGTAATATGGATGGTTCAAAGGAATGGAAAGAAGACTAGGATGTTAGAGCATGGCGGGCATGGCAGGGCTTGGTGAAAGATGGAGTTGGAGGAGGCTGGGCTGAACAGACTTGGAGTCTTGGTACGGGGTTTTGATAATTTCCAAAGAGCAGTGGGAAGCTGCTGGATGTTAAGTGGCTGTGGCGGGGGGGTGGGGGAGTGGGTGGGGGGGCGGTAGGGGTGGGTGGGGGCACGATTCCATGGGAGAGCCAGGGTGCAAAAGAGATTCTCCATCAGGCAGGCTTAGGAGAGCTGAATGAGAGAAGAGGGAAAACAGAGTAGGGAAAATACAATTAAGATGCTTCACCCCCAACTTTACCATGCGTATCACAGCTAACGTGGCCTTTCTGCCTAGTGAAAGGTGAAATTCACCTCAGGTAGAACTTTGTAGAATTCATTCAGGTTGTGATGAGGATTCATGGCACCAAGACTTCACAGTTGTCTTTTCACCATCTGACTGTCAATTTTTATCTGTTTATATATATAGAGAGAAAAATCAGAGCCTACAAACCCAGAGATTAACCAGTTTTTGTTTGTTTTTATAGGTATTGGAATTTGTAAAACATTGCTTTATATATGGTAGATGCTTTTAAGTTGGGGGAGCAACAAACGCTTTGGAAATACTGTAATTATCTTTTCTACACATTGGACGGCTTTCTTATTCTCAAGATGGAGACTCAAAATAGAGACAAATAATTGCCCACCCTGTGCCTAAATCCTGCTCCATTTTTGCTAACAGACTGGGTAGCATGATGACCAGCCTCAGACAATAGTTATGATGGTCCAAGCTAACCTGTCGGTCCTGACCCTAAACTTCTAGGATTCTTTGTGGCAAGTGTGGTCATGTGACCTGGTTCTGGCCAGGGAGACCTGAGAATTAAGTCCACTTGGGTGGGGGTGCGGCTTCCTGGGAAGCATTTATGGTCCTGATAAAACCTGCCTGACACATGAGCCTGTCACTGCCCTTACTTGTTTTCTCCTCTGCCCTGCCTTGAATACTGATAAGCTGTCTGAATACACAGCAGCCCTCATGTCACCATGAGGTTACAAGCATGAAGGAAAAGCCAAGAGCATCACCGAGATAGCTGCTCTGACATTGTTTCATTGTTTCTGTCGAATTGCCACCAGCAGCCTTGAGCCTTCCAATTACTTCCTATTTATTGAATTCACTGTTATTTGGGTTTTCTGATGCTTACAGCTGAATGCAATGATAGCTGAAGCAAATGTGAAGATACAGATGTTATATGCTTTTCCCGTATGCTGTGATTACCTCGTAACTGTTCCTTGATATTCAGTATGACCTTTAGCTCGTGTGAAAACTGTCGCTGAGAAGGACATTCTAACTTGTATTAAAAGTTGTTCACAGTTGAAGGCGATGAGTTGTGGACTTAAAAATGTAATTTTCAAAATAAATGAACTTGCCTGCATGAACCTGCTGTAGCAAGTACCGTCGAGCCATGCTTCATGGCCGGTATCTTCCTTATGGCCTTTTTTATGATCGTCTTAGTCAGTGTTCTGGTGAACTACATTGTGTATATTTATGGCTTTGTAGGAAACTATAGCAGTTCTAGGGGTAATAGCATAAATAGTCTGATTTCTTAAAAATGTGAAGCTCCAACAGGCTTTATTGGATTTCAGGGTAATGGGATTATTAAATTTTCTACTTCTTTTCAAATTTTTTATGGCTAAGTTCTACCCTGGGGATTTCAAGAAATCTGGGGGCTAGTTCTAACTTTTATGGGAAACAATTTATCCTAGAATTCTGCATTGCTGAAAACAGGGGTAGGGGAAAAAATAACCCAAATTAGGGTTTTCTTTTTTACTGTCTTAGAATTAGTGCGTTGTTGGACTTCATGCAAATACTCTGTGAATCGTTTTCCCCCAGAAGGTAGAAATGGTACTATGGGGGCGCCTGGGTGGCTCAGTCAGTTGAGCATCTGACTCTTGGTTTCAGCTCTGGTCATGATCTCGGGGTCATTACCCAGTCGAGCCGCACATTGGGTTCCATGCCCAGCAGGGAGTCTGCTTGAGATTCTCTTTCTGTCTCTGCCCCCCCCCCCCACTCCCTGCCCACACGGTCTCTCTCTCAAGTAACAAATAAATACATCTTTTTTTTTAAAAAAAGAAGTGGTGCAGTGGTATGTATTATGAAATAATTTAAGGTAAAAAATCAAAATTGTCTTTTGAGCTGTTAGGATAAAAGGAATTATAAGTCACAGCACCATCAAATTATAAAGAGAGATTGTAGACACCATCTAGTAAAATTACACTTTTTTTATAACCTTGGAACTTAGACTTAAAACAGTTTCAGCCATTCATTTGTAAAATAAAAATATATGTGGTTAACCTATGCTTCCTCTTCTTGGTTAATGAAAGATTATCCCAAAGGAACAAGGAAACATATATAACCCCAAGGGTCTCCAAAGGAGGCTTCAAAAGCCATCTATTCTGACTGCCTGAGTCCCAGAATGACAAAGGTTATTTCTTTGAGGTAATCCAAAATGATAACTCTTAGGCAGATAAGGGCATGTTTGCAAAACTTGCTAGATACATTAACACCTTCAGTGCTGTCCACCTGAATTCTTGATGACAATGTCTTGGGTGGGATCAATGCTTGAGCCGATCCTTGAGAGATAGTAAGGGTTTGACAGGCAGTGATAGGATGTCCCGGGCAAAACAAATAGCAGAAGCATACAAGTGGGAAACTTTCAGGAGGTTCAGTAACAAGTGTGGAGCCCAGGCTGGTGTGCCCTTGGGAGTCAGGTGGTAGAGGAAGGGTTTATGTCTCTAGAGACTAGAGGCAAGTTGGGCTTATTTTGGTCTAGTACATGGAGGGTCTTGAGAGCCTATTGGTAGAGTGGAGATTTTATTTGATAGCCAATAGGGGAGCTCTTAAAAGAGTCATACTGGTAATGATGATAGCTAATACTTAAATAGCACTGACTGTGTTACTGCCATTCTGAGTGTTTTATACACACTCAACTAATTTCTGCAGTAAGCCTTTGATAGGTACTCTCATTATGTCCATTATACAGTTGATGAAACTGAGACACAGAGGTTAGGTGACTTACCCAAAGAAACTCATAATAAGAAGTGATGGAGACAGAATTCAAACCCAACTGCTCTGGCCCTAGAGTCCCACTTTTAATGGTCTGGAGCATAGGTATGGTCATGATAAAGGTGGTGGATTCTCTTAGGAAGATAAATCTGTAGAAGTGTGCAGGAGGCTGGAGTGAGGGCAGGTGGTTGATCAGGAGATGGACTGCAGGCCTCCAAGAGAGTTCATAGAACCCTGGCGTAGGTGGTGACAGTGGCAATGAAGGGAGGAGAATTCAGATGTGTAGCTCCTTAGTGTAGATCGCTGGTGCTAGATCTCCAAATGGGCATGGGGGCTGGGGCAGGATGATGTCAGAGATGGCTGGGATCTTGCTTGGATGTCTGCCTCACTGAACTAGGGGGGCTGAGAAGGAGACTTCGTGGGAGGGTGGTGATTTCCTTTTCCATAGCTCTGTTCTCTCACTGTGACCAACCAGTGCAATGGTTCTTAACCTGGGAAAACTCTTGAAAAAAAAAAAGATCCACCTAAGTTTGTCCTAACATATTTCTAAGTTTATGGGACCCTCTAAGTTCATGTGTCAGTGTGATACTGGGCCGACAGTAGGTCTAAACAGTTTTTTGAAGACATTTCTAAGGCGGCTTGTCCTCTTCCCAGCTTGAGAACAGTGGGGGTGAGAGCAGGCGAGGTGATGGGTGTGGTTCTGGACTCAGGGCCCCCTTTGTTTCAGTTTCCCTGGCAGCGGGGCTTGCCGTCTGCTTTCCGGCCTGCTCTTACGTTTTGACGAGGAGAGCCGATGGTGGCTGGAGATACAGGAGGACCTTGGTGTGTGTTGTGAATGGGCATCCTGTGTTGAGAGGAACACCCTGTTCCTGGTGGCGGCCTCGGCCCGCGGGTCAGGGCCGAGGTGTTTTCTTCCCTCCTGCTGCCTTTCTGAGAGGAATGTTGCTGGGCAGCCCATCTTCCCTGAGCCTTCTCTGAGGCCGCAGCCAAAGGGCCAAGAAGGAAGAGCAAGTTGATCCAAGATCTGCAGCTGACACTCTTGTGGGAAAAAAAGTACCAAAGTGGATGGGAGAACGCAGAGATTCTACTTGGGTGTATGTTTCATTATCATCCATGGCCTGGGACAGTTTTTTCTTTCCCTCCTTCCTTCCTCTCTCCCTCCTTCCATCCTCTCTCCCTCCTTCCTTTCATCATTTCTTTGCCTTCTCTCCCTCTTTTTTTCCTTATTAGGGGAGTTGGGAATCATGTAGGGTCAGTAAATGTGGCTGTACCTATTTTTATCTTTGATTATGGTTTTCCATCTTGATTTCTCCAAGAAAGGTCAACACTGGCAATCACATAAGCACTGGTTGCATGTGGAACTTACTCAGCCCTACTCTTCTGGATATGGCTGTGTGAGGAAGATGGGGAACTACAAGACTTGGCTGTCCCCTCAAGCCTCTTCAAAGACAATGGAGAGAGGGGCACCTGGGTGGTCGGTCAGTGGTGTCCGCCTTTGGCTCAGGTCGTGATCCCAGAGGTCGTGATCCCAGAGTCCCAGGATTCAGTCCTGCATCGGGCTCCCTGCAGGGAGCCTGCTTCTCCCTCTGCACATGAATAACTAAATAAAATCTTAAAAAAAAAAAAAAATAGGCCACTCACCCTTCCTGATTCCCTAAGCATGAATGTGGGCTGGCCTTAGGGACTTGCTTTTAAGGAACAGAATGTAGCAGAAGTGACAGTGATATGTGAGACTTCCCACACCAGGTCACCAAAGACCACGGGGCTTTGCTTAAAAAAAAGCAATGGAGAGAAAATATGCAGATGTGGATTTGAATTCTGGTTCAAGTTGCTAGCAGAACATCCCCGCAGGAGTTCTCAAATTGTTCATCTGTTAAACGAGGATGGTAGTATTTCCTTCAAAGGGATGTGTGACTCACACATGAGACAGCATGTCCGAAAGACGCTGAGCACTTCTCTTATCTCCCTGTTCTTATCTAATTGAAAGTTTCTAGATTGTACCTTAGAATGAGCCCAGAAACCCTAGAGGAAGAAGGGGGAATCTAAGTATTATCTAAAATTGCTCTGGGTATATTTATTCCATTTCTGCCTAGAAACCACGTGAGGTAAATATTATTTTTGTGTTTGAGATAGAACTGAAGTTCAGAGGGATTGAAAACAAAGTCGCTTCACCACCTGCTAGATGTATGACCTGGGGCAGTTACTTGGTATCTTGCTGCCTGTTAGTCCATCTGTACAATGAGGACAGTAGTAGTTCCCTACTTACAGTGTGGTTATGAGGACTGAAATGGTTAATATGTATGAAGTCTTAAGACAATGCCTGGTAAGTAGTCAGTGTGATATAAGTGTTAGAGATTATTATCATCGAGAAAATTGCCAAATGTCTCCAGGCCACTACATGGTGAAATGACGGTTGATTCATGTGGATTATGTGTTAAAATGAGCTTTAACTGTAATTTTTGAAGCATAGAGTGGATTTGGTTCTCATGAGGAGGGATTGGGGAAGTGGTATTTGAAGCATCAGGAAAAGTCCCAACAAAAGAGGAGGAAGGATTTCGGGAATAGGAGCGATCCAGAGGTAGTAGTTAAGCAGGTCAGAAGGGAAGTTCAGTGTTGCTTTTATGATGTGACTGAAGAGAAGCCATTTTCTAATTGCTGGGTTGTGACATTCACTTTCTTCTAGGACCGTAGATGAGGAGGGATCAGTAATTTCTGCTAATGGGATCTTTGGAGTCTGTTTCACCAGTCCCATCCCTTTTTCTACTTTCTGGGAGAGGCAGTAGAATAGAATACTAAACTGAGGATTCTGGAATCATAGGGTGGGTATGGTGCTTGGGCTGTGCTGCTTATTAGCCATCTAATGTCTTGCAAGTTTCTTAACCTTGCTATAGGTACATGTCTGTAAAATGAGAACAATGGTGCCTGTCTCTTAGGGCTTGTCAGACCTGAGAGACATTGTGCATACTGTTTATTTAGCTCAGAGGAAACCTTCAGTAATAGTTACTTAATGCTACCCAGGGCTAAATGTTATCCCTTGGGTTTTGGTTAGATTCAGACCCAGTAGGCATTATGTCAGATGAGGTAGCATTTGGCGGCAGTGCCCTTTCTTGGATGAATCCCAGTCAAGACCTTAAGGATTCTTGGCTCCTATTATTGTCTCATCAAAAATCTGGCCTGGAATTTTGAGTTGCTTTTGTGGTATACTTTTATCTGCTTCTCCTTTTCTTCAAGAAACTGTCTTAGAGGTTAGAGAACAGACATGGACACAGTCTTCTTCTGTTGGGTTCAGGACACCTGGACCCTCATTTCTCTTCCCTCTGATTTTTGATTCACAACAATACTGCACAATGGGACTTATATATCTAGCAATGAAACAAAATTTCATTGTAAACTAACGATTTTACATTTGCAATCTTTGCTGTAGAGATTTTTTTTCTCATTCTCTCATTTGTTCTTACTACCAAGATATGATAAGGGAATGAATAATGGGTTTCTCTAAGAAAAATTAAAAGGTGACAAAGTGAAATAGGTTCATTAGACCCACAAATCAAGACATCTAAGCTCCTACGTCCTGACTCCCTCTCCCGTGCTCTTTCATTATCATCTGCTTTCCTTTTTGCCTCTGTTAATAGAGTGTGCCAGGATGTTCCATGCTATCTAGGAGGCTCTTGCCCTAAGAGTGGCTTCCCTCTCTGATGTAGGCTTTGCTGAATGACCTGCATCAGCTCTGAGGGGGAAACTTGAAATCCTTTCTCCAGAAACTCAGGCATTCTACTTCAGATGAAATCATTTTCCGTAGCCAATTTAACAAGATCCTTACTCTTTCGTTTCCTTTAATTATCTTGTTTAAAAAAAAAAAAAAAAGGGAACTGGAGAAGACCATCTGTTTTATGAGGCAGTTCATCTCTTATGTTTTCTCTAATAGATATATGAAGGCCCAGTTAAGCAAATTAAGGCTTCATCTCGTTCTTGTTTGGGATTGTTCTGTTTGGTGCTTTTGCGTCACTGCCATCGGCATTTCTCGGTTGTATATTTGGGATGTCTTGGAGTGCAGATTTTATGGAAAGATGTTATCTTTGTTCCACGAATTGCAGGCACTGTGAGCCATTTTCAACGTGGTGCCAAACTATCACAACAAGGTTCTTTGCTTTTTTAATCCCTTCCTCTCACCACAAGAAGTCCTATTAACATGTTTTCTGAGCTACAGAGTAAAATCTGTCAAGTATAGCATGGAAGGCAGATGGGTGGTTGCTGTCTTCCTTTCCACAAACTCTAAACCTAGTCTTATTTAGTAAAACTCAGCCTTATCACCTCTTACCCCAGAGTCTTCCTTTATGAATAGAAGATATAGGCAGTGAGGGTGAGGGGATGGGAGATGGGGGCATGCATGCTTGCTTGCTTGCTTGCTTTCTAGAGATATATAGTATGTACATAGTTTCATGTACAAACTTTCTTTCACATTGAAAATAACTCTTTGTTCTGAATATGAAAATACTTCGTACTCATTGTAAAAGAATTTACACAATTCAACAACATACAAAGCACTGGAAGACATTTTTCTACATCCTACCACCCGGAGATTACTGCTGTTAACATTTTAGTGAGCATTTCTATACATTCCTTTATGGACTATTTATTGAACGTCTGCCATGAGCCAGACACTAGAAATATGCTGATGAATGAAATAGATGTGGTCCCTGCTCTTGTAGAGCTTTCCAAATAACGGAGAGAAAGGTAGTAAAGAGACTATAAAAGTTATATATAAATTTTCTAATTCAGATGTATGCTTTTTTCACATCTCATATAATTTTGAAAATAATCTTTTACCCTCTTGAAATAGTAGATTATATTTTCATTTTTTAAGCACATCTTTTTGGTATGTTTTCATTGTCTGTGAGGATATCACTCTGTTCCATATTCTTTTCTTTTCATAGTAAATTTATGGGATATGATCTTGTTAGTATTGTGTACTTTTATAAAATTTCATATAAGTACAGAACACTAGCAAGATTACATCCCATACAAACATACTATTAAAAAAGAAGAAGAAACAGAGTAGTCTCTAGATAATAGGGATGAGCCTGGAACATCTCTAGATAATAGAGATGAGCCTGAAACATCTCTAGATAGTAGCTATCAAAGATTACAGCCATGTCAGAAGGACTCCGGAGCCAACCTGAAGACACCTCTAGTGCCCCCAAATGGGACAGTTTGATATTCAAGAATAAGAGTTGCAAATATGTTTAAATTCATGACGTCTGATGATATGGACAAAAATCATTGGTTACGGTCTGAGGTTAATGGGGCACCAATTCGTTATCTTGAAACTAGTCAGGAAAGAATCAGATACTTATCCTGCCTTTCTTCTATGAATTGACCCCCGGGGAGCCATCTAGTAGATGATGAGAGGCATCTCCTAAAATTTTTCCACTCAATAAATGAAAATGAAATGGGAGAATTAGAGTACCTTGGTCTTGCAATCCCCATTGATTTAACATGTCCAGACAGTGAGTGACAATGACTGCAGACATTAGCAGCCAGGGAAAACCAGATATTACGTTCTTCCTGATGAAAGAGCATCCCACCAAACAGATTGAATCTCAATTTTTTCAAGCCTCTGAATCCAGTCTCCAGTTTATGGGAAATTCAGAGAATAGTGCAGTGTATTCACCTGCACTGTGAGTAGGGAGTCAGCAAAATCTATACTATAGAAACTCCACAGCTCACGTGGGCCAGATTTTTTTTTTTTAATTTGAAGTAGAGTTGACATGCAATGTTATGTGAGTTTCAGGTGTACAACAGTGATTTGACAAGTCTATACATTATGCTATGTTCACCCCAAGTGTAGCTCCCATCTGTCTCCATACAATGCTACATAATAGTACCATTGACTGTAGTCCCTATGCTGTATCTTTCATCCCCATGACTTATTCAGATCCAGATTTTTCTTTTCTTTTCTTTTTTTTAAGATTTTATTTATTTATTCATGAGAGACACACAGAGAGAGGGAGAGACACAGGCAGAGGGACAAGCAGGCTCCATGCAGGGAGCCCGATGTGGGACTCAATCCTGGAACTCCAGGATCACACTCTGAGCTGAAGGCAGACACTCAACCACTGAGCCACCCAGGTGTCCCAGATCCAGATTTTTCAATCAGTATGTTGTAAGGTAAAGAAGAGGATAGTTGGGATCCCTGGGTGGTGCAGCGGTTTGGCGCCTGCCTTTGGCCAGGGCGCGATCCTGGAGGCCCGGGATTGAGTCCCACGTTGGGCTCCCAGTGCATGGAGCCTGCGTCTCCCTCTGCCTGTGTCTCTGCCTCTCTCTCTCTCTCTCTGTGTGACTATCATAAATAAATAAATAAATAAATAAATAAATAAATAAATAAATAAATAAAGAGGGACATAGATTAAATGTAACTTAAAAGACACTGAAATTAAAAGAAAATAGGTAAGAATTAACTATATTGACTAAGGTTGTGCTGTGAGGTAATGAAATCATAAAGAAAATCAAAGAAGTGGTTACTATAAGTTCAAAATTAGTTATTTACATTTGGAAGAAAGGAAGTACATGGAGGGCCTTCTGGGGTAGCTAGAAAAGTCTGTTTTCTGATCTGGGTGGTCGTGTAATACTGTTTTCTTTAGAATAATAAGTTGTTTGTTTTGTGTAATTTTCTAAATCTGTGTTTTATTTTACCGTGGAAAGTTTTTTTTTTTTAATTTATGAAAGAATGACACTCTGCATGCTACCTTTATTTTGACTTCTCGTTATGGTAATTTTCAAACATACAGAAAAGTTGAAAGTGTAACGACGAGTGTACTCATCACACTGTTTTATAGTTTGTTTTTTTTTTTGTTCAATAACAGGGATCTTTCTATGTAACTAAATATGGAACATAGCCACTTCTAAATTCAGTAGTATAGATGTGATACTTTATTACATCAGTTTCCTGTTGATGGGCATTTAATTTATTTCTGATTTTGTTCCTATTAGAAGTAGTGCTGCTAGTATGTCCTGATGACACATTCCTAAAATTTGCCGTCACAGGTATTCTAACATGCAGAGTGTAAATGGTTGTGTGTTGTGAATGAACAACTGGAGAAACCAAAGATGCAGCTTATATTGATCAAGACATCCCTGTGTAATCTAGGGAGGGCATTAGTGTCCAAGGAAGAACTGGATTCTCCACAGTGGGATCTTTACACAACATCGTACCTCCCCTGGATCGAGATTCAGGTTTAAATCCAGTGGTTCTCCTGTTATCTCATTTTGGTTGTTGTGCATATAATTGGTATATCACTTACCTATTGCCCCAATAATGTTGTGTAAGATCCCCCAACCCCCCAAAGTTCAGAAGCTTGAGCAATAGCCACTGGTCTCTATAGGATGGCTGAAGGATGCTTATGGTCTCTGCTGGGTTCTCTCATGGGCCTACAGTCAGCTGTGGGCACAGTGCACAGCCCTTTGCAGTACTCTCCTACATGCTTGATGGTCAGCTGGCTGAGGCTGGTCTCAAATGGCCTTGGCCAAGATGATTCAGCTACCCAAGTCTTCAGCATCCTTCCAAGAGGCCAGCCTGTGTGTGTTCTTGTATTGCACTGTAGCATACATCATAATCTTTTTCAGGGGGCTAGAAATGGGCCATGCTTTTCAAGCTTCTTAACTAACCTTCAGATGACCAAAGCAAGACCCACAGCTATGTCAGAGCCAGTGGGACTGAACTACAACGTAACAGAGCAGAAGGCAAGGATACAGAGAGGTGTTGATTGAGGCCATTAGGGTAGTCCACCCCCCAGAGCCATCCAGCAGCATATTTTAAACAGACACTTCTTGGAAGCATTAAACATTGCTGTTATTTCTAAACTACAGGCATCATGCCTTTGAAGTATGGAAAATGGGGGTCAAATATATTTGTGGGAGAATCATAAAAGCTTTTGCTTCTTTTAAAAAAACTATTGTTAAGGGTTATAAAGGTAATTCACACATGGAGAAGCCTACCTTTATTCTGTCTTAAAAATATTTCTTCTCCAGTTTTGATATTTTCCCCTGGGATACATTTCAGGAAACAGATTTTTCTCTGTGCATATTTTAAAAAAATATTTTATTTATTCATAAGAGACACACACAGAGAGGTAGAGACATAGGCAGAGGGAGAAGCAGGCTCCCCGCGGGGATCCCAATACAGGACTTGATCCCAGGACCCTGAGATCATGATCTGAGCCAAAGGCAGATGCTCAACCACTGAGCCACCTAGGTGCCTCGTACTCTGTGTATGTTTTTCTTTGTTTGATAGTGTTCTTGGAGTTGGTTTTAAAAGCTGGTTCTGAGGCGACTTCTAGGTGGCTCAGTTGGTTAAGCCTCTGCCTTTGACTCAGATCATTATCTCGGGGTCCCAGGCTCAAGCCCCACATCGGGCTCCCTGCTCAGTGAGGAGTCTGCTTCTCCCTTTGCCCCACCTTACCCCACTCGTGCTCTGTCTCTTCTACTCTCTCTCAATTAAGTAAATAAAATCTTAAAAAAAGAAAATAAAATCTGGCTCTGAGAACACTGAGTCAATATAAGGAGCTAGAATCACAAATCAACATCCTTAAGTATTTTTGCATAAGATAGGGGCATTAAAGATAGGAAATTTCTTCTATTTTAATTTTTATAAGTGACAAATTTAGGTTTTTCCAGAACAGTGATTGTCAACAGCAGATATGTAGCACCTAGGTATGTGGATGGCAAGAAATTGTTACTAGTAATTGTATCTTAAAACTTTTTTTCAAAAAAATCAGGTCTTTTCCCATAGAGTGCAATATTATATGACATATCTCTACTTTCTTCTCTGTGGAAATACAAAATACTGAAATAAAACTTTGCATATGCATATACTTATTAAATCGTCCTCATTATGTATGTATCATAAAATTTTACACACTTTAGTTGTTTAACGGAAAGTGTGTATTGTACCAAGTAGGCAATTTAAAGGACTTTTCAAACTAAGTTTGCCTGTTGTAGAGCCATCTGATGTAGCTGCTCCAAATTATAGATCTGAAAATAGAGATTAGAGAAAAATATTTTTAACCTTAAAGGATGAATTAGTATGATTTTGGAGATAAGTCTCATCCTAGAGTGCGATGTCTACATGAAAAGTATTTATTAATTGATACAACCCTGTAGATTTTCAAGAGGGTAAGGCGACAGTTTTTTGACAGCCCTTCCTATGCTTGGCAGGTTACGATAATGATTTCAGTAATGGCAGAAAGCAAGTTCCCGTTGTAATTGTAGTTCTTTGGTCCATTCTTGGACTTAGTTTATTATTTGTGAACATTTTTGGAGTGCAGGAAAGGGCAGGGAGGAAGTGTGCAGAGATCTCCAGGACACCTCATTTTCCTTCAGAAAGCTTACGTCATTGACAAAACAGGTTGCATGTGTTAGAAAAAATAGTATCTGCCAGGCAGTAAGCAAAGCAAGCAAGCAAGCAAGCAAGCAAGTAAGCAACCTATTGTATCTCATTTGATCCTCATAGTAACTGGCAGATGGAAGGCAACCATGATTTATAGTTGAGTAAGATGTGCTTCAGACATTAAGTATTGGTTCAAGATCATATAGGACCTCAGTGTCAAATGAATTAGGAAGTAGAGAGGTAACTCCGGGCTGACATTATAACTTTCAAAGCAGTATCTAGAGCACCCATTAGGAAGTGTGGAAGAGGGCCCACTACTTGCATTTCTGGGTGGAGACCAGGGGTGATAGATGCCTTGCAGTATACCCAGGACAACCCTATATAATGAGAAAGTCCTCTTCTGCAAAGCTTATAAACACCCTACCAAATGTTCATGTGGGCAAACAGCATGTTTATAATGATCTGTGCCTATAAGTTCTAAACATAAAGTATTTTTTATGGCTTTAACATACATTATATCTCCCAGAAGTGGAAACTCCTAATTGTAAGATAACTTGTATTTAACATTTTTTGAAATTTTCTTAGAATTGTTCAGCATTTTGAAATTGCCATTATTGACAGCAGTGCAAATCATGATTTTTGGGCTGACAAACAACACATGCCTCTGTCAGTTTGCATTTATAGTTGTTGCACTCACAGTGAATCTACCCAGAGATGCAGGTGTCTGATGACTTCCTTATGACTGCTAGTGTAGTTGGGCCCGAAAATTTGCTTACTGAAATGTATCTCTCCTTTTATTTCTCCTTTTCTGGAATTTATGTGTATAGATAGATTATTTATCTACAAGTTTCACTTCAAGATAGTAAAGGAATGTTATAAAATAGTTGTTATACCAAGGGAATGTTGTTTCTGAAAGGATTGCACCAAGGTTAGATTTTTTGGGAAAGTCACTATTTAAAGGTAAGGAAGGATTTAGAATTGGGGTATTGGATTGTCAATGGCTGAAAGAACTTTGTTCTTAAAGTTTTGGGATAAAGGAGTGATTGTGAACGCAGCAGTGTTTATGCTATTATGGAACAAGAATACATCTGGGAGGAGGTATCAGGAGAAATTAGGCTGAGGCTGGATCTGGAGTTCTAGAACTGTGTGAAGGTTGCATAACCAACGGTCTGAAGAGGAAGTGAACAGGAAAGAGACTGAGGTAAACTGAGAGGAATCAGTCAGACTTTTTGGGGTATATTCAAGAAAGGCAGGTAAAGTGAAATTATTTGATTTTTATTTATTTCTATAGTCCCTCTTTGGCATCATTTAAAAGTACATAGAAAGGTCTCCTCACAAGAACCAAAATTTTCTGTGTGTGTTGACGGATATTAATTGGACTTATTGTGGTGATCTTTTTGCAGCACATTCAAATATTTTGATTCACAACATTGTACAACTGAAACTATATAATGTTGTGTGACTTACACCTCAATGAAAAATAATAAAATAAAAATAAGTGAAGCAATCCTTTCTTCAAGGAACTTAGCCTCTGTTAGGAAAAAGATAAAATTAAAAACTTCGTATCATGTGTTATATGTAATAATAGAAATATATACAGACTTTAGTGTGGGATAATAGTGGTTAAAATAATTAGGTAGTTCAAAGAAAATCTTTTCAAGGACACGGTACTTGAGCTGTATCTGAATAGATGAATGCATGTGATTTTTCATCTATTTCTTGGAAAAAGAAGAGTTACACACAACTTTAGCTTACTCAGGAATAGTTTCTTAACCTTGTAGTCAGAAGGTCAGGCAATGAGAGCAGGAGAAGATCATAGTTTTGTGCAGGGCTGCTGAAAGCTGCTGGGGGACCCTCCAATGCAGATGGTGGCCCTGTAGGGCAGTGCCCTTCGGCACACAGCTTTCTTGTCCCTCAGATGAGAGGTGGTAACTTGCCCTTGCTACTTCTGGAGTCTGCATTACTCCTTGTGGTTTTTCTACCTGCCAGCCTTTTTTTTTTTTAATAGTCCCTTAATTAAACCTGACTCAAATTATTCAATTTGATCGTGTCATCTGTTTCCTACTAGAAACCTTATGGGTACAGTAATTGTAATTACATGAAAAAAGACAAAATACACAATAAAAATGGAGGGGAAAATCTTTATTCTAAATTACAAATACAATATCACAAATAAAAAGAATAATCAGTACACATTGGGCACAATTCTAGTGAGATACAGCATTCTTGATTAGGGACTTTTCATATTGACAAAAATAAAGACATTGAGATTTAGATGGTTATAATAGAAAAAATTGAGTTGATAATATATAAAATTTTGAATTTATATATTTATATCCAATGAGGGGAAAAATCACAAAGGATCTTATACTGAACCAAATACAAGTGGGCATTTATTTATTCACTTATTCATTTGTTTAATAGTACTTACATGATTTCTGGGGTCCTCTTAGACATTTACTGAGCTTTAATGGCATTATCACGAGGCACAGAAGGATTATGAATTTTCATTAATAGGACACGTGAAAACGCTGCTAGAAGGAAATCATTGTTACTAGATTGTTTCACGTACATAATTTCATGCTTTGTTTTAAAATCACAGCTGTATTCTTAACATGGAGCAGGTAATGGCCTACCTGAGTCTCTGGTGTCTTCGAACTCAGTATGTGATTTCATGGAAACAGGCATCTGTTCTGAATACTGGCAGACCTTCCCTAGCTTTACAGCTAAGGTAGTGTTTCTGCCTGTCTTTGCTTTTATGGAAAAGGTAAATAATATTTTGATTAGGGTGAAGTTTCAGATTCTGCTGAATTCCCTAAATCAGTGCTTCTTCAACAGAAAAGTAATGTGAGCCATATATGTAGTTTGAAATTTGTAAAATCATGAATTACATTTGAATAGTAACCACATTACAAAAACAAGTGAAATCCATTTTGCCAGTATGTTTTATATAACTCGTGTATCCAAAATATCCTCATTTCAACATGTAACCAATATTCTAAAATTATTAGTGAGATATTTTACTTTTTTTCATGCAAAGTCTTTAAAATCAGGTGTTTTTCACTTCTAGCACTCAACTTGGATGAGGAATTTTCATTAGAAATACTTGATGATGATTTAGATTTCATAAAATGTATAGTTGAGAAAGTAGATTCACCTACCCAAGAAGTTCCCCCAGAGAGTCAAGTGTCAGTTTGTAAGTTTAGATTTAAATTAATTAAAATGAAATAAAGTTAGAAATTTTGTTCCTTAGTTGCACTAGTCACATTTCAAGTGTTAGTAGCTCCAGTTGTTCCTAGTGGCTACCATATTGGACAGCACAGCTACAGAAGATTCTCCTTCTCCTTCTTCTCCTTCTTCTTCTTTTTAAGAATTATTTGTTGATTTGAGAGGGAGAGGGAGCGGGTGTGTGTGGCGGGAGAGACAGCGGAAGAGGGAGAGAGAGAATCTCAGGTGGACTCCCTGCTATATGTGGAGCCAGATGCATCCTGAGGCTCGATCTCACAACCCTGATATCATGACCTAAGCTGTATCAAGAGTTGGACGTTTAATTGACTGAGCCACCCAAGTGCCCCAGCTACAGATTATTCTTAAACCATACTTAAGTGCTTTTGAATTTCTCAGGTTATTTCTTCTGCAGAACTAATCCATGCCACAGAATCCTTAGAAACTTTTTAGCCAGATCAGGCTTATTCATCAAGAAGATAAATACCTAGGGAAAAATAACTCTGCATATTTGTGCTTTAGTCCTGTGGCCAAGGAGTACCTTACACATGGCAGGTGTTTAATAAATGTTTACCTAGCTAAATCCTGTTTCTTCCTCAAATTGCAATTTAAATTGCACTTTCTCCGAAAGTGTATCCTGACTCTAGTCTATCCCATTTGCTTCATTCCATCTTCTCAGAGAACTGAGTTCTTTTCCTCCTGGCCATATATGCTTATACACTGATTTGTGAATGATTTTGTGATTAATGTCCATCTCCTGGACTAGTCTATAAGTTCCACGAGAAGGGGGGATGTGTTTTTATTCACTGAAGTATCCTAGTGGAACATATGGCACGTATGGAATAAATATTGGTCAGATAATAATAGCACAGGACCATTTAAAATATTAAGTGATTATCAGAATGTCAATTCATAACTTCATAGAAGTCAGTTTCTTTCATGCTGGAGACAAGGAATTTTTTTTAAGATGAGACATATTGAAATATTAGATTCTTAGTGTTTGTTCAAGCCTTTTTGCTCCCATAAGCATGCCTCTTCTTAACTTTTCCTCTGTTTATTAGTATTCATTGTCTTGAAATAGCTGTCACCTCACATCCGTCTCTGCTTATAACTTAAGGTACACTAAGGACAAAAAAAAAAACAAAAAAACTGATTTGTAAAATACTTTTCAGGAGCTGAGAAAGGTCTAGGGCAAAAGCAAAGGTACATAGAAGAGGCATCTTTTGCTGTTTCAAGACAATTTAAAATAAACCCACCCTGTTAATTATACCAGAATAATGAGCCTTACCTGCAATATGTGGAAATATAATTAAAAATGTATTGTGGGTCAGTAGACCAAGTTGTCAGGTCATTATCTGAATCGTAAATTTGGGAGCAATGCCCATTAAAGGTTACTAGTTCGGAAAGGTTAGAATAGAATTTTGTCTTCACAGATAGAAAGTTACACAGTTTGAATAATGCTTTAGAAAACTATCATCATTTGACTTTTTGAGAAAACATCTCACATAACTGTAATAGGCATACAGAAATGTGCATGTAAGGGTGCAGCTTGAGGAATTTCCATATCCAGATCAAGAAACAGTGCATTTACCCTCATAACATCCCAGAGACTACCCTCTTGCTGCTCCCCCTTTCATGCCCTCCAGAGTAAATCACTACCCTGACAAAGATAAGTTTTTCCTGTTTTTGTACTTTATAAATGGAATCATGGAGTATCCGCATTTGAATTAATATAATAGATTATCATTCTAAGTGACATTCCTGATAGCAACTCATTGAAAACAGTCTGTTTTCCATTTTCCTTATTATGTATCTAATTTGGCAGTTTACCACTGTGTCTAGTTCTTTATTGTTCTTTTGAGAGATTTTCTGTGTAAATGTATGTATATATGTGTGTGTGTGCACTTACATGCATATATATGTATATGCTTTAAAAAAATCTTACTCAAAACTGATTTTGCTCTGCTATGTATGTTATTCACCTCTTAGTGATAAGTCTTAAAGCCTTTTTCATATCAGCTCATATGGGTCTACTTTGTTTTTCCAAGTAGTGCACAGTACCCCAGTGTATGGATGTATCATAATTTAATGAACCAGGTGTCCACTGAAGAATAGTTTGTTAGTTGCCAATTTTTTGCTTTTAGAACCATACTCAGATATGGAATTTCTGAACAGTCCGTGCACGGGTCCGTGCATCTTAAATTTGCTCAGATATTTCTAAATGGCCTTTCAAAGAGTTTTGCCAGCTTCTACTCCCATTAGTAAGTTTTGAAAACTCCTATTTCCAGTGTTGCTGTAGTTATGTGTTATCAAGCTTAATTTAATCTTTGCTTTCTGATAGAAGAATATCAGTGAGTATTTATTTATTTATTTATTTATTTATAAAGATTTTGCTTATTTATTCATGAGAGACACACACACAGAGATAGGCAGAGGGAGAAGCAGGACTCTATCCCAGGACTCCAGGATCAGGACCTGAGCTGAAGGCAGACACTCAACCACTGAACCACCCAGATGCCCAGTCATTGTTAAATTTATGTTTTCTTTAGTTTTGAGTGACGTTAGTTATTTATATGTTTATTTGTATTTCTCTTAGGACTTGTCCTGTCCTTTGCTCATTTTCCTATAGGTTTGTTCATACTTTTCTTAATAACATCAAAGAGCTCTTTTATATAAATGAAATTAGCCCTTTTATGTCATTGTAGTGTTAATTTCTTTCAGTTTGTTTTTTTGTATTCACTGTGTTTATAGTCATTTTTTACTCCCAAACAGAATGTTTACATTTTTATGTGGTGAAATGTACCAATTTTTTCCTTATTGCCTTCTGAATTTTATGTTTTTATGAGGAAAAGCATTGGAAAGTTGAGACCCATAGACAGACAGACAGATAGATAACTCCAGCCTGGCATGGAAAAAGAATCTCAAGAAATGTTTGTGGGAAATGTGGCTAAGCAGAAATTTAAATTTCAGTCAAATGTGTTGTGACCAACTATAAATAAACAAAAATTTGGATATTTTCTGCCAAAAATCGTTTAACATTTTTGACAGCTTTTGGAAGAATTGTCAATGCTATGCTTTTTTTCTTCTGTGCTTGTTATTTGGGGTTTTAATTTCTCAAATGATCCCTCTTTTCAGATTTCAAATTATAACCTATTTCCTGCACCACTGCTGGCGTCCAGTGATCCATGTCAGAAGTACTTCCAGGTCAGACACACTTTCACATGTTTCAATGCAGAGAAGCAGTTGAATATTAAAATGTGAACAAATATATGTGATAGATGACTGTTTTGATGTTAAACATGGTTTGCTAAAATGACATGTTTTTGCTTTTTATTGTTCACTCATGTGGTGGAAAAGTAGGTCGTTAAAATAAGATAGGAGAATCAAATGAACTTACTGTATTTATGTAGCAATTGCATGACTCTAGTAATATAATATAAAAGTATTTTAGTTGATTATAACAGGAAACTAAAACTATGTCAGATTTTCCTATCTAGCATTGCACGTGACAGCCTGTGAATACTTACATATGGACAATGAGGTGTTAGTGGTGAGTCTTCTAAAACAGCATCTTAGCCATTGTTGAGTCTTCAACCATTGTTGGGTTTGTCTAGAGTAGAACTCCCCCATTGAGTATTCTCTTTGATCTGGTGCTGATTAAATTCAGGCCTTAAGAAAACCACCTTAATTTTATTGTATATCCCTTTCTCTGTGTCAGGATGGATGCTAGTCCACACACAGTGTGGTGTGGGATTTAACTCTTCATCTCACAGTAATAGAATAAGGAAGAAGTAATTGCTATAACAGTTTGAATTACACATAGACTTAGGACTGCAAGTGAAAGATGAATCATGGAATCCATATTTGTTAGGATACAAACCACTCAGCAAATTCTGAGTTTTTAAGTAAGTAGATTTAAACCATGGACAGATGGGTATTAAAGTCTCTCAGTTCTGAATTAAAATCCTTAAGGACATCCCAGCCATTTTCTCCTTTATATAATACTGCATGTTCCATTTCAACGTAGAACTAAAATAAAACATAATAAACTAAAATAAAATGAAATAAACGCCAAGCTCAGTAGAGGTATGTGAACAACAGGTAATATTTTTTTTATACAAAACAGCCAAAAACAATGTGATAAACCTAAATTCACACAGGAAAATTAGGAACTTTGAGCTGATTCTTAGATCCCCACTGTGGTAATTTAAGGGCAGGGAGTAGATTTTCTTCGTAGATACATATTTAAACAGGCATATTAGTTTTGGAAAATCAGGGCAAATACACATGTCCTTTTTAAAAACACAGGTTAAACTGTTGAGAATGGTTCCTTTTAGGAATTCTTTAGCATTTAAAATCTTTTATTACATTGCAAGATAAGCTCTCTATGGAAACTGTAAAGACAAAGCTGGCAAGCATATAAAATGCTGTGTTTTCCTCTAAATGGAAGTGAACAAATCAGATAACTTCTAGGAATTTCTTACTGTCACTTATAGTTTATTATGCTAATGTATTCATTCTTTCTAATGGTACTCAAGTTGCTTTTGTTTGTTGGTAGTTATATAAGAGATAATGACACAATTATCCAGTACTTTTTTTTTTTTTAAAGATTTTATTTATTTATTCATGAGAGACACAGAGAGAGGGAGAAGCAGGCTCCATGCAGGGAGCCCGATGTGGGACTTGATCCCGGGTCTCCAGGATCATGCCCTGGGCCGAAGACAGACCCTCAACCGCTGAGCCACCCAGGCATCCCCAGCATGGTTTTTTAATGACAACTACTGCTATCATGTGTTGGTATAGGATGTGATGCATTTTACAAGGAAAGCAGTATTCTTATTTTAGTGGAGTGTATAGCCCAGTTTTTTTTTTTTTTTACTTAAAAATTCAGCTGGCAAATAAAATCTTAAAAAAAAAGAAAAGAAAAGGAAAGAAAAGAAAGGGGCATCCCAGATGGCTCAGCGGTTTAGTGCTTCCTTCAGCCCAGGATGTGATCCTGGAGACCCAGGATCAAGTCCCACATTGGGCTCCTTGCATGGAGCCTGCTTCTCCCTCTGCCTATGTTTCTGCCTCTCTCTCTCTCTCTCTCTCTCTCTCTCTCTCTCTCTCTCTCTCTTTCTGTGTCTCTCATGAATAAATAAATAAAATCTTAAAAAAAAAAAAGAAAAGAAAAATTCAGGTGGTAGCTAGTACAGAAGAGTCTGGTCCGATAACTGGGATAAAGTAGCCTTCCATCCCATTTCCTGATGACAGGGAGCCTTTTAGAAAACAAACATACCCCCGAACATACACCATTAATGTGTCTGGAAGATTCCTGTTGAACCTTCAAGATTCAACTCAGGAGTCCTTTCCAAGGAGGTCTCAGCCAATGACATAGTCAAGTAGTTACCCTCTTTCATGGAATCTGCCATTGTTCCATACTCTCTGGTAGAAATGACCTGAGGCCCAGCTTGTCAGTTAGTCAAGAAAACCTGTGTCATTACTTTATTGCTCACCTACTTCTTCCCACCTAAGCCAGTATCTTCAAGGTTGCTCATTGACCATATTCATCCAACTTGGTCATAAAAATCTAGAGCTGTATTAAAAACATACGTTAATTTTCTGAAGACGTTGAGGCTCTTCTAAACAATGCAAATGGCTTAGAAATTGAGCAGAGAAAATATCCTTGGGATAAGCATATATACTATCCCAAGGTGACTGCTTTCAAGGTCTTCATTCTTTTTTTTTTTTTTTTTTTATTTATTCGTGAGAGACTCAGAGAGGCAGAGACACAGGCAGAGGGAGAAGCAGGCTCCCTATGCGGAGCCTGATGTGGGACTGGATCCCAGGACTCTGGGATCATGACCTGAACCAAAGGCAGATGCTCAACCACTGAGCCACCCAGGTGTCCCCCAAATACTTTTTTTCTCATAAGATTCTCTACCTACTTCAGCCATTGTGAGTTTATTTTTTTTAAGTTTTTATTTATTTATTCATGAGAGACAGAGAGAGGGGGGGAGGGGGCAGAGACACAGGCAGAGGGAGAAGCAGGCTCCATGCTGAGAACCCAACAGGGGACTTGATCCCTGGTCCCCAGGATCACGCCCTGGACTGAAGGTGGTGCTAAACTACTGAGCCACCCACACTTGCCCGTGAGTTTGTTTAATAACTGTTCCTTCTCATTACCCATTCTGATTGAATTTCTTGAAGAAAAGTATCTGGTACATCTCTTCGAGTCTCCTCAGCTCCACTTGGGATATTTAACAAAGTGAGTCCTCAGGCAATTAAGTTGAGTGGGCTTGAAAAAACCCTTAGGTAGGTAAGACCTAGCTATTGAAATCACCCTCTTACCATAAAGCCTGGGTAGTTGCCCTGTGAATCAGCTGTGTGAAGCTGTTAGAAACTCCCAAGGTTAGGGACTCCTGGGTGGCTCAGTTGGATGAGCCTTTGACTCTTGGTTTCAGCTCAGGTCATGATCTCAAGGTCCTGGGATCCAGCCCCATGGCTGGCTTTGCGCTCAGTGGGGGAGTCTGTTTGAGGATTCTTTCTCTCTCCCTCTGCCCCTACCTCTCTCACGTGCACGCACACATTCTCAAATAAATAAATCTTAAAAAAATAAATAAATAAAAGAAACTTCCAAGGTTCTAATTCTGTGATCTCAGTGACCCATAGCCTTGGCCTCTTTTGTTCAGAGAGAAGTTCTTATCATTTTCGTCACATTGGGAGTTTACTTTCATGAGTAATTTCAGGAAACCAGCCTTATTTTTGCCTCTCCTTCCTAAAAGAAACAAAATCTGAGTTATTTTATTTCCTTAATACTTTGAGGTCTAGTTCAAAAGGCAACATTGCTCAGGGTAAAAATTGGCTGTTAACTCCTCAGTGGAAATAAAATTGTGTAGCAGAAAAATGAAAATGAAGAAATTGTGAAGTTTAATTGAAGAGTGGGACAAACATTGGACTTCCCTGGGCCATTTGTCCATTTCCAATTCCAATTCCAATTCCAATTCCAATGAATGAATGTCATGGGAGCACACAGGGAGTAGAACAGAGTATGGAGAGAAGAGTTTCCGGTCATTATTGACAAAATTTTCTTTGACAGTTGCCTAGAGGTCTCAGAAAAGAGAAACAGAGGGGGCAGGTTTAACTACAGGTTCCAGCATGGGTTTGTAATAGGATGTCGTCAGAATTATGGGATTACATTTTAGTGTTGGGATCTTAGTGACTCTTGGTTTCTGGAAAGCTTTATTGGTTATAGAATTTAAGTAACCCTCGCTTACTTAGTTTTGTTTAGGCCTCATAAAAAATACTCTGTTTATTAACGAAGCATTTTTTCTTTAGTTGCTAATAGAAAACTCAGTTTAAAATGGTTTAAGCACACACCAAAAAAGCAATTGACTTTAATACCCAAGGAGTCTAGGGGTATTATGTTGTAGGCATGGCTTCTTTTAGGGATTCCAGCAATGTCATTAGAGCTTCTTCCTTTCTCTCTGTCTCGTGGGTCTGCTTGCTCATAGGTTCATGCTAATAACTCAGGTTGCCTCTTCATGGTGACCTCTCAAAGCTCCAGACTCATATCTTCTAGTTTTAGAAAAAGAGAAAAGAGAGCACCCCTTTTCTGAGCATTCTGGCAACAATCTTAGGCCTGGCTTTGTGTGGGTCACATGCTTTTCCTTGAGCCAGTCACCATGGCCATGAGGATTTGCTACTCTGACTGGCTGGGCCTGGGCCATGTCCTCTACAAAATAAGGGGCAGCATCATCTCTGCCTGAAACACTTGGGCTGAACCCCTAGAATGTAAGCTGCCCAAGAGTAGGTATTTTTATTTTGTCAGTTTTGTGCACTGCTATAATCTTCATAGTTAGAACCATATCTTTTGCACAGTAGAGCACACCAGAGAATCTGTTGAATGAAGGAATGAGTGTGTGGAAAGGTTGATTCCCCAAGAAAAATTGTGGGGCTGTTACCAGATAGAGAGGAAATGCGTGTCAGGCCATCACAGATGTTTCTCTGTGTGCATGCAGGGGAGCAGTGGCAGTAGTAATATTAGCTCTTGTCTCACTTTTAATTCAACTTACACCCAGCTCTGGAATAGGAATTGATCCTCCTGAATTGATGTTGAATCATAACAGCATGACGAATAACTTTGGAGACAATGGCAAAGTTTTGGAGCCCCATCCAACTACCAGAAATCTAGGAGCAGAACCATCTCTGTATTGCTCAAATGTGTCAATAGAGTTCTGCCGTTAGATCATAGTAATAGTTGTATGACTCTGAATATGCTAAACACCCCTGAATTGTACATTCAGAGTGAGCTTTATGATATGTAAGTTATATCCTATAAAATGAATAAAACAGTCACCACTCTCAAGGAACTTATAATTTAGGAGGGGAGTTAGACATCTCAGTTGGCATTTATAGTGTAATATAGAAGTGCTGATATGAACAGCCTGTTACATACCTAGCACAGAGGTGGGGGCAGCCATCATTGTGTTTAGGAATCAGAGAAAGGCTAAAGGAGCTGGGTTTTGAAGGATTTATAGTTTTCAGGCAGGGTATAGGGTGGGGGTAGGGGAGATGAAGGCAAAAGACATACCTAGGTAGAGGAAACAAACTCCATGTGCACGGGGAAGAGTTGAGAAGGGGCTTGGCATTGTCAAGAAAGTTGACTGTGGCTATAGTGTAGAGAACAAGACGGGGGGGAGGGGCGGGGGTACAGTGGTGGGAGATGTGACCAGAAGGCTCGATTGAGACTAGCATAGGGGAGTTTGAAGTGGCTTACAGAGTGAGCTGAATTCAAACAAGGGGCCAGAAAGTGTTTTCAAGCAGGAGATCTACACGATCAGTTTGTGTTTATTTTTTTTTAAGGTTTTATTTATTTATTCATGAGAGACACACACAGAGAGAGAGAGAGAGAGAGAGGTAGAAATACAGGCAGAGGGAGAAGCAGGCTCCATGCAGGGAGCCCAACATGGGACTCGATCCCGGGTCTCCAGGATCAGGCCCTCTGAACGCGGTGCCAAACTACTGAACCACCCAGGCTGCCCGTGGTTTGTGTTTAGAATGATACAGGGCAAAATGTGTCAGGCTAGACTGCAGAGCCATTACGCTTGCAGATTTAGAAAGAAACTGATGAGTAATGAGGGCCTGAAAGCAGGCATGGAGGAGGTGGGAAGGGGAGACTCAGTTTACTGAGTCTCAGAGGAACTCAGAGGAACACTTTAAGGAAAATGGGCAGAATTCGGTAGGATAGGAAAGCCATGAAGGACCATCCCAGTGCTGCTAGTCTGGGAAATGCAGAGGCAATGCCCTGAATTCTCACTTAGGGTCTAGCCCATGTGTCAGTGGATTTAACTCCCTCCATCCCTCCAATTCCTAAGGAGTATTAGGCCAAGTGGTCTTTGATCTTAAATCTGTAGTAGCATCATGGGAGGCAAAGATAAATGGAGGTGGCCTGAATGCCCCAACTTCTGAGTGTCACTGTGGTATTAGGATCGGGGAAAGCAGGCTAAAATGTCTTACGTGGAGAAGAGCAGAAGCAAGAGATGCGTGAGGGGGGTGGTAGCCTTTCACTTTTATATCCACAGAGCGTTCATTGGTTGCCCATACTTTTTAGTATCTATACGATTGCTGTGTTGCTATTTCCCAGCATATGTGATTCCCTTTCGATCATGGTTACTAACGATGCTGGTGGTAAATATGAGGAAGGAAGGGAAGAGAGGGAGGGCCAGAATGGGGTGCTGGGGGGCATGGTGGTGACAGGAGCACTGTACCCCACGTACCAGAGCCTCTGCTGAGCCGTTAATGCTGTTCATACCAAAGCTTGGAGAACTCGGAGCTGGGAGCATGACAGCTGATAAGAAATCATGTCTGGCAGAGAAGTATACCAGCCTGTTCTGGGTCACAAAACATATACTTTGGACTCTAAATAGCCTTTTCTTCTATGGCGGAATTGCCTAAGAATTTCTTGAGCCGAGACCGAGGAGCAAAATAAATTGGTCTGGATAGTATATTGAAAGATTTTATTTTAACTCTTGCTCAGATGCTGCATGGGATAAAAGCTGGAGAGGAGCTAGACTTTTAATGTAAACAGTTCTTGAGATGTTAAATGAAACACTTGGCTTTTTTTTTTTTTCATCGTATTCACTGATTTTTTTCTCTGAACATGCATTGAGCACCTACTGTGTGCTACGCTGCTCTTCTGGTTGCTGGAGCTCACGGTCTAATAGGAAACTCAAAAGGCAAAAATAACAGTGGGAGTGATGCTGTCAGAGAGAGAGGTGTATGGAGGTTTGAGAGTATAGAAGAAGGAGCCCTGCAATCTGCCTGGAGGGGCAAGAAGACAGTGTACAACAAGGTGATCTCTACCTTGAATACCTTGAATCTTTTTTTTTTTTTTTTAAGATTTTTGGGGCAGGCCGGGTGGCTCAGCGGTTTAGTGCTGCCTTCAGCCCTGGGCCTGATCCTGGAGCCCCGGGATCGAGTCCCATGTTGGGCTACTTGCATGGAGTCGGCTTCTCCCTCTGCCTGTGTCTCTGTGTCTCTCTCTCTGTCTCTCTCTCTCTCTCTCTCTCTGCGTCTCTCACGAATAGATAAATAAAATCTTAAAAAAAAAAGATTTTATTTATCTATTCGTGAGAGACGCAGAGAGAGGCAGAGACATAGGCAGAGGGAGAAGCAGGCTCCCTGCCGGGAGTCTGATGCGGGACTCGATCCCAGGACCCCAGGATCACGACCTGAGCCAAAGGCAGATGCTCAGCCACCCAGGCACCACCATCTACCTTGAATCTTAAAGGTGAAATAGAAATTTGCCAGATGGGAGAGAAGGATGCTGAGAACGTGTCCAAGGACAAGCAATGTGACATGCGTGATCAGAGTGTTTCAAGTGCCTCAGCAATCATTATCTTGTTCTAGTGGTTCTTGGCCTTGACCACACATTGGAATTGCCCTGACAGGGCCCAATCCCAGGTCAATTGAATCAGAGTCTTTGGAGGGTGTCTTTAGGAGTGGGCCTTTGCCTTTTCTTTGTCTTCAAAAGCTTCCCAAGGGATGCATGCAGCCAGGGTTGAAAACATTTCCTTGTTCCTGTAACACCTGTGCTTTGACCTTTTGGAGACCTCTGATCCCTTGGCCTTTCCCTCCCAGCTCTCCATCCTCTTCCTGGCTCCATTCCCTGCCCTCTCCAGGCCCTACCCAGAGTACATTCCTCATCTGTTCACTTCCCCACACCTTATACCTCACTTCTGCCCCCACCTGTGACTATGTCTTCATTTTTCCCTCCCATTTTTTAAAAAAGATTTTATTTATTTATTCATGAGAAACACAGAGAGACGTACATAGGTAGAGGGAAAAGCAGGCTGCCTGTAGGGAACCTGATGTGGGACTCAATCCCTGGACTTTGGGATCATGCCCTGGGCCAAAGGCAGACACTCAGCCACTGAGCCACCTGGGTGCCCCAGTATGTTGCCTTTTCATTTCATTGATGGTGTCCTTTGCTGTGCAGAAAATTTAGGGAGTTGATGTCATCCCACTTGTTTATTTTTGCTTTTGTTGCCTTTGCTTTTGGTGTCAAAACCAAAGAACGATTGCCAAGACCCATGTCAAGGAGCTTACTGCCTATGTTTTCTTCTGGGAATTTTATGGTTTCAAGTCTTATGTTGAAGTCTTTTATCCATTTTAAGTTGATGTTTATGTGGAGGGGATAAGGGCGTGGTCCCATTTCATTCTTCCACATGTGGCTGTCCAGCTTTCCCAGCACCATTTATTGAAGAGACCATCCTTTCTCAGTTGTGTATTGTTGGCTTCTTTGTCATAAGTTAATTGGCCGTACATGCGTGGGGTTATTTCTGCGCTCTCTGGTCTGTCCTATTGATCTGTGTGTCTCTTCTTATACCATCAAACTTCACATTTCTTTTAGAAAAAGTCACCAACTCTGTGTTTCTCCCATGTGACTGTTTCTGGACTTTGTTCCTCTCCTTGTGTTCCCCTTGCCTGCTTCCTCTCGGGGGAAGACTTTACTTTCACAGAGAAAATTGAGGCTGTCAGTGCTGCTTTTCCTTGGCTTTGTGTCACAGCCATGGTAGATATGCCTGTTGCCACCCTTACTTCTTTCCTTCTTTCTCTCATCAGACATCCCTTGTCTTGGGCAAGGCTGACTCTCTCATATCTGCTATGCTCCCTCCTCTCATCACCTGGATCCTTTCTTAAAAAGATTTTGTTTATTTCTGAGAGAGAGAGAGAGAGGGGGGGGGGGGGGAATGAGCATGAGCCAGGGGGAGGGACAGAGGGAGAACAGACTCCTGGCTGAGCAGGGAGCCTGATCCGGGAACTCAATCCCAGGACCCTAGGATCATGACCTGAGCTGAAGGCAGACGCCGAACAAACTGAGCCACCCAGATACCCTCATCACCTGCATTCTATCTTATTCATCTATTCCTCTTGTATTTCCATTTTCCCCTTCTCTACTGGCCTCTGCATTTCCAGCTTCTAAGCAATAAAACATCACTAAGACTGTAATCTTTAAAAAACAAAAATTCCTTCCTATAACCCCAAGTCATCCTCCAACTGCTCTTCTGTCCCCTCACTTTGTTTGTAGGGAAGTTCCTTGAAGGTCACCCTCTGCCCACCTCTGCCATTCTCCCAAAGCTGTTGGAGAACAGAAGCCACCAATGTTCTTATAATCAGCCAGTGCTGCTTAAGCCGGGGGGTGGGGGGGCTTATCTTCATGCCCTGGGCAAGGGATGAATGATTAGAGTCAGTGAGAGGGAAAGACTCTCCCCACCTAGAACCCCCCACCCTGTGCCTAAGTCTCTCATGCCCACCTTGTTCTTTCCCTCCTGTCTTGATTGGATTATTTACAGTAGCCTTCCAGGGGGTCTCTGGGCCTGGGTTTTGCTTCCCTTTGATAAATGGCAGAGTCAGACTCTAACACCTAATGGAAGAGTGTGAAGATGGGGCCAGCCTGCCTCTTTCGTTGGGGAAGCACTCTCCATCTGCCTCATTCTGCTCTTGTCCTGATGACTACTCAGGTTTTAATTGCCTAATTTACATTGCTTCTTTAATGCCCTTTCATCAAAGTCATCTTGGAGAACATGCTGGGGGAAAGATACCCTTTCCCTCTACCGCATAAAGGAGTACAACACATACATACACATACACATACATCCTCTCCCTATCCCTCTCTCTCTCTCTCTCTCTTCCTGTTTCTTTCTCTTCAACCTCAGATTCATCCTTTACTCTGTTGAAGTGCTTGATCTTCTTCTCTGCCTGGGGTTCAAGTCTAAACCCTTGGAGCATGTCTTGTAGGACTCCACCTGACTCGTCCTCCCCCTTAACCGCATCTCAACTTTTGTGTTTGGATTTGCTAAGACCCCCCAAATGCCAATCCACCCTCTCTTACCTTCACATCCTCTCCAGACTGAAGTGGGAAGACCACTCACTCCTTTGCACCTCCCCTAATTCCCATCCTGGTTGATACTTATTACATTATGGCGTGTTTGTCTTCAACAAGGCTGAAAGCACTCAGCAGGTGGGACCTTGTGTGTCTTGGTTCCCCTACTCCTAGCACAGTGCCTGGCAAGAGGAAAGTGCTCCTTAAAGATGGTGATCCCACAAAAGTGTGTGGGAAAGGAGGGAATGGTAAAATAATAATCCCTAATGGTATGCCAGGCATTAGGCTAAATGCTTGACAGTCATCTCTCTTCATTCTCAACAAAAATCAGTGAGGGGTAGATACTACTACTATCCCGATTTTACAGAGAAATGGAGAATTTAACTCACTTACCTGTTATGTCAAGGAATTTGGACTTATTCTTGAGTCCAAAGAAAACCGTTAAGTAGAATAGATTCAAAGAGACGTTGTCAGATTTCCTTTGCTTTAAAAAAGAAACACAAACCTCCTTCCTCTTAAACTTGAGCGATTTTTTCCCCCTATAATTAAGCTCTCTGGATCCAACTTCTTTATCTCATCTTGTTAGCCTGTTTAATTCCTGTGTGTCCATACAGCAGGACCATTTTTATCACTTGGAGCAGATCAGGTGTTAATTTGGGGGCCCTGGCAGGCAGCTCTTTGCTCTGTCACTTGGATCTAAAGGGGTAAGGGTTGCTTACACTTATTGTTAAATACCCGCCTGCATTTCTCATTTTAACCCACACAAAAACCACATGCTATTAATGTGCCCATTTTTCAGACAAGGACCCTGACGATTTGGTGTCCTAGATCCCTCAGCTAGTAAGTAGCATGGACAGGGCTCGAGCCTTGTCCCCCTGGCCCTGAGTTCTATGTTCTTATCCTCATGGCACTGCCTTCCACATTCAGGGCCTCCCTCTTTTCTTTTCTTTTCTTTTCTTTTCTTTTCTTTTCTTTTCTTTTCTTTTCTTTTCTTTTCTTTTCTTTCTCTCTTCTCTTCTCTTCTCTTCTCTTCTCTTCTCTTCTCTTCTTCTTCTTTTCTTCTTTTCTTCTTTCTTTTCTTTTCTTTCTTTTCTCTTTTTTTTTTAAGATTTTATTTATTCATGAGAAACACAGAGAGAGACAGACAGAAAAAGAGGGGGGGGGGGCAGAGACACAGGCAGAGGGAGAAGCAGGCTCCATGCAGGGAGCCCGACCTGGGACTCGATCCCCAGACTCCAGGATCACGCCCTGGGCTGAAGGCGGCGCTAAACTTCTGAGCCACTTGGGCTGCAGGGGCCTCCTTCTTTGAAGCCTTGTTCTTTCTAGGAATTTGCTGACCTCTGCCTACTTCTTTGGAGCCCAAATGACTGCCCAGCTGGTAGTTAACTCCTAGAGATGGCTATATATGTCATAGCATTAACTTGGCTGTTCTAGATGTGAACCTTTTATTTTGCTCCCAGATGATACCATCATTTAATATCTTAAGATGCACACAAACTGTATTCAGGCTTTGATCTATAAAAATAGTGCAAAAGAGCTATTTTGTACAGGATGGTCCTGTTGTTCTAATTTAGCCTGCCCAGACCTCCCCTTCAGGATATCTCGCACACAGAAATGTTACAAAGGGCATAGGGAGGGCAGTGGGATCCAAAAGGCTGATGAGAATGTGGCGAAAGGTTTTTATCTATCACATCCAAGATATAAAAGCTATTTAATCACCTAGAAATTCTGATAGTATTCTTTCTGAAAATGTTTCTGGTTATAAACAAAGTAAATAAAGCTTTCTCCCTAATAACATTGTTAGAATATAGTACCTTAACATCATAAAATAGCCTCCCAGAAATATTTGCCATGTCTTTTAAAAAGCAGAGATTTCCTTTCTCATAATAATGTCATTCTAAATACCCAAGAGTTTAAATGGCATTTTCTCTTGTGTGCCCATGTGACAAGATATGGGTCTCTGGGAAAATTTCAAATGGGTTCAAGTTGGGCCCTTTTTTTTTTTTTTTCTTAAAACAGGATTCAGTTTTATGTTTTTTTAAAAAATTTTTTTAAAGATTTTATTTATTCATGAGAGACACACACACACACAGAGAGAGAGAGAGAGAGAGAGAGAGAGAGAGAGAAAGAGAGAGGCAGAGACACAGGCAGAGGGAGAAGCAGGCTCCATGCAGGGAGCCTGACGTGGGACTTGATCCAGGGTCTCCAGGATCACGCCCTGGGCCGTAGGCAGGTGCTCAACCGCTGAGCTATCCAGGGATCCCTGGTGGGCCCTTTCATATCAAGTACTACTCTTGAGTAAGGTTGAATTATGAATTGGAATATATGAAAATGGTAGTAATAGTGAAAACAGTATAATTATTTTAAAATGTAGTTGCCAGGATTTTGCTTAAAAAGGAGAAACAAACCAAATTTTTTTTTCTAACTAAAATGAAGCCCAGGTGCTTAGCTGTTTTGCTGGGTTAGCAATAGTCCTTACAAGTAACAATTCTAAAGAATGGAGTCCAAGGTCTAACCACTTCATGTTACAGCCCTTAGCTGTCTTTGTAGGCCATGCGTGTATTGCGTTATAAATGTGGGCGCTGCCTATAGTGTACATTGCCTGCCTTTCTAGAAGCACACAGACCCGAGCATGAGTGGGTGACTCTTTCCTAAAGTAGATAATCCTGAGTATTTGATGATAGAAAGAAATACCTCAAGCTCCCAAGCAAAGGAACATTTTTACCTTCCTTCCCTGTGGAGGTCTCTGTTTTGCCTGGGGGTGGAAGAGGGAGTTGTCACAATACAATTTTAGGAATGTTAGGAGCTGTGCTTTGGTTCATTTGCTGGTGTAAACTCACTGAGGTCTCCGTGGAGGGTAAAGGATCAGATAAGAAAGGGTCATTCTTCATAGGCTGAGAAATGTGAAACCTTAGGAATTTTTGTTGATGAATCTTATTCCTTTCTAGTCTGAGAAACCTTTCTTTCTTCCTAGTAAGAGACACATGGAATAAATCACGGATGGTATGAACAATATTTGAGATAAATGCAACTGTCAGATAGTTTCCTAGGAGTCCTGCAAGGGCACACAGGGCCTGCAAACCGCTGAGTCTGTATTTTAATTCAGTGGAATATATTCAGACTCCTTTGGGGGCTCTAACAGAGCAGTAGCCAAGGTCTCAAGGCTGCATTATTAGTAATAGTTTGTGTGCGTGTGTGTGTGTGTGTGTGTGTGTGTGTTCTCAAGTAACTGAGCCATTTCTCCAAAATGTCTTTCATCCAAACACTAAGCCCAGGTCAAAAATGTTCACAAAGGTATTAGCAAACTGATGGAGATTTGGTTTTTCCAGGCATTCAGAACACAGTTTCTCAACATGGCTGAGAAAAATTACCTTGGATGTATGGTACATTGTTGAACAGTGACCTTTCAGGTTAATTAAGAAGACTGGAACCCCAGAGGATTTTTGGGCAACCTTTTTGTTGCTCAAGGGAACTACAGAATAGAAATGTGGTGTGAATGTTTAGAAAGGGGATGCTTTGCAAGGTTGTGAATAATGACCAGGAGAAAAAGCCCTTAAATGAATTCAAAAGGGAGATTCTAAATAAAATTTGGACCCTTAGACCGCTCAGCTTTTCTGTAAATTGGCTTTTTTTGTATCCACGTTAAGCCTTTTATTTGTTCCTATTTAATTTATGAGTGAATAGTGAAAATAAAGAGGAAAATGAGTCCATTCTATAAGAATGTGTGCAATGGAAGCATTAATCCTTTCAATTTTTTGTAAAAACAATGTTGGCTCACTGTATGCTAAGCAGTTTAATCATGCCAGGCAGCCTGCTAATGACTAGTTTCTTTTTTCCAGGTGACTCAGGTGTAGACACCGTGGCAGTGTTTATGGCCAGCAGCGGAGCCACAGACATCACAAATCGAAACAGCCCAGCCACACCACCAAATACCCTTCATCTCCGTTCCTCCCACAATGAACTGTTGAATGCTGAAATAAAACACACCGAAAGCAAGAACAGCACACCCCCCAAATGCAGGAAAAAATATGCACTAACTAACATCCAGGTGGCAATGGGCCTCTCTGATCCAGCTGCACAGCCCCTGCTGGGAAGTGGCTCTGCCAACATCAAGCTGGTGAAAAATGGGGAGAACCAGCTCCGGAAGGCTGCAGAACAGGGACAGCAGGACCCCAACAAAAACGTCAGCCCCACTGCAGTCATCAACATAACTTCTGAGAAGTTAGAGGGCAAAGAGCCCCACCCATGCGATTCCTCAGGCTGTGAAATTCTACCCTCCCAACCCAGGAGAACCAAGAGCTTCCTAAATTACTATGCAGACCTGGAAACCTCAACCAGAGAACTAGAGCAGAACTTAGGCAACCAGCACGGGGTTGTGGAAGAGAAATCGCAGCCCGGCCAGGGCCAGGCCTCCACCGTCATCGGGAATGGTGAAGCGCTGCCACAGAAAGCCAACAAAGCCCAGTTCAGCCCCGAAGATGGCCAAGTGGCCACGGTGTCATCCAGCCCAGAGACCAAGAAGGATCATCCTAAGACGGGAGCCAAAACTGACTGCGCACTCCACCGGATCCAGAACCTGGCACCGAGTGATGAGGAGTCCAGCTGGACAACACTATCCCAAGACAGCGCCTCACCCAGTTCCCCAGATGAAACAGGTACCCCTGGGAAGGGTCTAGACCATGGCAGTAGTTTCTTCTGGTGTTCCCAGTTATTGACGAGATTAAGCCCTAGTCGCACCAAAAAAGTCCATTTGTGGGCAGAGAAGAATGTATGCCTCTTGGGGTACAATAAGGCAGTTTGTGTGGAAAATATCATTAGATTTCTCCCTGGCTTCATTTTGGTTCTTACCTACGTTGTTTGTTCTGGTGAGCATTTTTGTAAAAGAAATGGGTTCTTGGTGTATAGTAAAGCATGATCTGTTTTGAAATTATACTGCCAGTGCTTAGGTGACTTAGGTGAACTGGCTCTAAACCCTATCTAGAAATACTGGGTTTTGTTAAGCAAAATAATAAAAGAGAGAGAGTTGCAGGGGACAACACATAGCTTCATGAAAAGAACCAACTATTTTAAAGTTCTCAGAACTTAGTTATGCTCAAACTAATGACAAGTTAGAAGTTTAAAAAGTTTAAAAGTCTACTTGTTGTAGACATTTCCCTTTGACCTTTACTGGGGAACATTTTATTAGCCTGGTTCATGTGATATTTGAAAGTAAGAAAGTGGTGGTGTGAGGTTTTTTTTTTTTTTTTTTTTTTTTTATATTCAGAAGTTCAGGATTTTAAGTGGTCTAATTGAGACCAGTCTTTCCAGTCTTTGTCTATATCTGTAACATCTTCAGATTTGTCCTAATTGGAACAGAAATGAACAGGGTTCTAAAAGCCAGCTACTTTGAATATCTTCTTCTCATAACTCCCCCACTGTACTGATTATAAGATTAAAACATGTGGAGCACTTTGTTGTATCTTAATTCAGGATAAACAAGCACTCACAAAGGCTTATTTCTCTAACATAACCCTGTCACCCAGCAGCTACCCCAGTGGGTTCCACGACTATGTCAATGTGCTGGAAATATAACAGATCGTCCCACTGCTGAAGGAAATAACATTTCTGCCTGCTCTAAGGCAGAGAAACTACAAGGACTATAGATAAGGAAGAAGAGAGGGAGAAAGTGAAGACATTAACTTGTTTAAAAAAAAAAAAAGAAGTGTTTTTGAAATGCCCTTTAGAATCGCAGTGCTTTAGGTGATAGATTTCATCAGCCTGCTGTAGCTGGATATGGCAGTAGGGAGGTTGAGATGAGTCCATTTCATCTCATAAATGCCTGGACCTGCACATTACTGGAAACATAATTATGTTTAGTAATGTTGCTGAGTTCACAGCTATTACTTTTTACCCATTGAGAGGATTCATATCCTGTAGCTGATGGACACTGTCACCTGCTCATGTTTGAATCTACATAAAGGTCTCCTTGGGTATCTAACATCTAGGATCCACTTCCTTTCAGGAGTACCACCCAGACCTCATTGTCTTCCTCCCATCACGATAGCCTTTCCACCGCAATTCCAGGCATGGCGCTTTCTGCTGTAGACAAATTTTAAATTTTACTGGAAAAATTAGAGAGGGAGACAAACCATGAGAGACTCCTCACTCTGGGAAACAAAGGGTTGTGGAAGGGGAAGGGGGAGGTAACTGGGTGATGGGCACTGAGGAGGGCACTTGATGGGATGAGCATTGGTATTATACTGTATGTTGGCAAATTGAATTTAAATTTTAAAAAATTAATTAAGAAAATAGATAAATAAATAAAATTTACTGGATGATATTAAATGAACAATAAAGTCTCCCCTGTTCCTCACTCTAGCCCCTATTCACAATGATGTCTGCTGTCTTTTTTTTTAAGTATTTCCTTTCAGAAAGCATTTTATGTATGTATGTATGTATGTATGTATGTATGTATTTATTTATTTATTTATTTATTTATTGTTTTTAAAAGGTTTTATTTATTTATTCATGTGAGACACACAGAGAGAGAGAGAGACACAGAGAGAGGCAGAGACACAGGCAGAGGGAGAAGCAGGCTCCACGCAGGGAGCCTGATGTGGGACTCGATCCTGGGACTCCAGAATCATGCCCTGGGCTGAAGGTGGTGCTAAATCCCCAGAGAGCATCTTAGACATATACCCACATTTATAATAAATTTTAAGTTTTACCCAAATTTTATGATAATGGTATTTTTTAAAGAGTCCTTATCTTTTAGAGATATATACCAATATATAATAGTATAATAGATACAACGTGATACAATATACACTAACATAAATAATATTGGGTATGGGATTTTCTTCAAAATAATTGTGGTGGAAATAAAAGAAAAAGAAAGAAAAAAGAAACAAAACCGCCCATTAGCTGATAATTGTTAAAGATTTGTACATAAGTGTTTATTATTCTGTTCTCTCTAATTTTGCATCTTTAAAATTCTCCACAATAAAAAATCAAAACAGGGATGCCTGGGTGGCTCAGCGGTTGAGCATCTGCCTTTGGCCCAGGGTGTGATCCTGGAGTTCTGGGATCAAGTCCCACATCAGGCTCCTGCAAGGAGTCTGCTTCTCCCTGTGTCTCTCATGAATAAATAAAACATTAAAAAAAATCAAAACAAAAAAATTACATTAGTTTTAGGAAGGTTTGCTTTTTCCTCCTAAGTATATATTTTGCAGAGCAGTGCATATGAGGACATACAATTTTTCTACCTCAGGTTTTTTAAGTATCAAGCATGCTATTCCACGATATTCGAGCTCCACAGTTTAATTATTCCCTCACTGCTGAGTGTCTGGATGATTTCTGTGTACTGCTCCTTCTCTTGTAGGGTGCTAGTGTCAGTAAGGGCCTACGGAGAGCACAAAATTCCAGCTGAACACATACATTCTGACTCTGACTCTCTCCAGGAAACCTTCCCGGGGTCCCCTCTGCTCACTGCTCATTTGCTCAGTGTCCTGGCATCACTTTTTGTTGTGTTTCTCTGGTGCTTGGCAGATGAAGCAAACTGAGTTAAGCTTTCTGACACAATGAGAGGCTATGTTCATTTTTCTCTCTTCAAGTCAGTTTTGAAGACCTTCACATTTTAAAGGAAGATTGACAATATGGTAACATCCCTTAATGGGTAGCTAAGGATAGACATTTTGAATCAAATATGCTCAAGAGAATGTGGGTTAGCTGTGACTCTCAAGCAGTGACATTTGAGTTTTTAAAAAAAGTACTTAAGAACCTAACCTGTGCTATTTTCAACATATGGTCACTCTGGAATCTCTGTACTTATTTCAGCACGCCGCAAGATCTCAAAATATTAATATCAGTAGTTTTTAGGAATTCTTTTGGAATTTCGTCATAGCCGGTTGTGAACTCCTACTGAATTGAAACCTCTTTATTTCATGATCACACTTCCAAGTTTCAGGTGGTGACCACTACGAAAATTAGTGAGTAAAATAAAATAAATGAATTTTCAGCATTTGTATTACTTTTGATTTTGTCTCTCCAGTGAAACATAGTGTTTATAATGATCATGATCAGCTTAAATTAAACATTGTATGTTTCACTTCTAATGGTCAAATCAGTGTTTATTATGTTTCCTATAATATATACATGTTTATGTATATAATAAACACAAATACTAACTATTGAGAGAAAAAAATAAGAGCAAATTTTTGTAAGATACTGGTATGCATCGCATAATACAGAGTACCCGTATTCTAGTATGCATTGCTGAGGGTGTATATTTGCTTATCTGCTGTGTGTTAAGTAAATACTCATCACAGTGGTGTGTGTTTTATGACTAAATCATGACACAATTATCTTTGGATTGTAGACTGTGCTTTGGGGAGCCTAGAAAAATAGGCTCGTTTCTACCTTAGGGGCATCCTTTCCAAGTTAGACTGCTATTTATAAAATAAAATGCACTGCTAACCCAGAGATCGACTACTTTCCATTTCTCTTTGTCTCTCAATTGCCCCCTCCAGCATTTTAGTCACTTTTTTTTTGCACAATCAATCATGTATACAATATATTGCTCCTCTTTCCTCCTGTGTAGTCTGTCCTCTGAGAAAACAAGAGCCGATTAGGAAAAAAAAAAAAATAAAGCATCTGTGAAATTATTGAGCTTCATAGGAGTTTACCAAAGTTCAAAAGAATGCCTTGACTCTGATTCTTTTTTTTTTTTTAATTTTTATTTATTTATGATAGTCACGGAGAGAGAGAGAGAGAGAGGCAGAGACACAGGCAGAGGGAGAAGCAGGCTCCATGCACCGGGAGCCCGACGTGGGACTCGGTCCCGGGTCTCCAGGCTCGCGCCCTGGGCCAAAGGCAGGCGCCAAACCGCTGCGCCACCCAGGGATCCCCTTGACTCTGATTCTAAAAGAAAGGGTTGCATCCCATTTTGGTACTTGAAGGTGAGAACTTAGAATTAGTTAGCATTTTGCTAGAAATACAGTTCCCTCCATGGCCCCAGGTAAGCACGATGACTCAGATAAATATAGGTTGGTCAGATTGTGTGTAATCTTTCTGTTAGTCACCTGGTGTCTTTGCTTCATGAAAACTTTTGAAAGATATAATATTTTGATGCTACCTGGGTACAGGTTTCCGGACCTTGTTGGTACCAACATCTAACTTAGGTTTAATTTGGGGCTTAATAAAATCAAAGGTACAGAGTATGAGCCTGGGTGGGTCTTGTGGAATAGCTGTGCCAAGATTAGGTTCATTACTAAAGTGTACAAAGGCAGGATATACATAGAGAAAACAAAATCGAGGTGGTGTGACTTTGAGCCTAATACTTCATTACCTTATAATTGAGAGCATGGGCTCTAGAGTCAACTTCCTAAATTCAAATCTCAGCTCGGTTAGAGGCAGGCAGTTCATGCAGTCTCTGATGTGTAAAGTGGGGGTGATAGTGGGGTCTGGCATGGACCAATTGTGAGGATTAAGTGAGAGCTCTTGGAACAGTGTCTGGCATATAGCAAGAGTTTAATAAATATTAGTGCCTATATTATTAGTGACCACCATTATCACTACAGCAAGTGGGATGTAAAAGTTTACTTCTCCCTTAATTACAAGTTACCTTCATTCTGGACTCTGATTTTACTTAGGACTTTCTGTACCCTAAGGGCAGGGAGTGGTTTGTGTTCATCTTTGTATTTGTGTTGTCAGTGTCTGAGATATAGCAAGTGACCTTAGTAAATAAGTAATGGTTAACTGAATAAAATCGAGGCCATCTACATATCCCCAGATGGCCTTGATATATTCAGTAAACATTTGATGTTATAGCTCAATCAACATCTGATTTTGATGTTGGGTACATATTTTATAACTTGACGATGTTGCCTCATAATAGGTGAGGCTGAAAAACCAGTTATTAGGAACGGCACAGTGAAATTCTGTGGACCTACTATGTGTCCATAGAATCTTGTTCATGGTACTTTCTCAGGTTGTCATGGTGGGACTTGAACCAGTGTCTTCAGACACAGCATCCAGTGTTTTTCCACTGCACTATAGTGAGTGACCTCCAGAGCCTGAATATGTGAGATTTAATCTTCTCCAACTGGCTGTGTGTGGTAGTTATCTTGAGAATCTGGAAAATGGAAAATTATATTTTAGAAGATCTTTCCATCCTTATTAAAAATTGGGATCTAGCTCACATGTTATCTCCTCTGTGAAACCTTTCAAGACCCTCTGAGTTATTGAAAGTAACTTTCAGAGAAAGTAACATTTCAGAGAAATGTTTTCAGATTTCTTTTTTTTTTTTTAATTTTTATTTATTTATGATAGTCACAGAGAGAGAGAGAGAGGCAGAGACACAGGCAGAAGGACAAGCAGGCTCCATGCACCGGGAGCCCGACGTGGGATTCGATCCTGGGTCTCCAGGATCGCGCCCTGGGCCAAAGGCAGACGCCAAACCGCTGCGCCACCCAGGGATCCCCCAGATTTCTTTTATCATGTTCCCCTCAGCAGTTCGTAACCTTACTTGAAATTTTCCATTTAGACGTAGAGCTTCATGAAAGCAGGAACCAAGTCTAAATTATGTGTGGATATGAACCTCTTCAAAGAGTACGTAATACATAGTAAAAGGCTGCATAAATGTTATCTTTTTGCTGATTGGAAGGAGCTGGAAGATAAACATGCATGCATGCTCTCTCAGCGTTGCTACATCAAGCACACCTATAGAAACAGAAAAAGGTAGCACAGCTTGTAAACCATAACTGTGAAGAGCATCTGGATAGGATGATTCTTATTTATATTCTAGGCTCCTAGGAGGGATGGAGAATTGGGGCTGGTCATTCAGTCCACCACAGACATTTCTCATATTTGAGTCTATAGGTCTGCAAGTCAGAAAGGCCAGTGCCAAGGAAAAGAGCTGTTTTGATTACATTTGCCTTTACATTTTACTTTGCGTTGTAAATTGATCCATGTTGCTCAAGAGTTTGAATCCTTTGATGTCATAACATTGATTGTTTCCAGCATTAAGGCAAGCAAAGTGGACCTCTTTTGCAAGCTGGGTAGCTGGAGAGGGGGAAAGCCAAGGCACGAACCTAATTGTGTCAGCATAATTGGCAGCTCTTCTTATTTCTGGCTTTAGCTAGCTTAAGAAAGTTAGAACTTTGGATAAGGTTATACTATTAACTTTTTCAGAAACTTCTTTTAAATGTTCATTCTATGTCACTTGTTTTCTGGTAATTTCAACTATACATGGTTTTTAAATTGCTTTTCAAAAGCTCCTTTCCCTTAAAAAAATAATTCCAGGATATAGGAAAGACCTAGTTTTCAGCGAGTTTGCCCTGCTGGATTAATTTTAATCTCTTAAATACCCTTTGGTGACTCACTAGCCTTCCTGTCTTGTCTTCTCAGTTGAGAGTTCCATGATATGACAGGAGGAATTCAAGAAGACAGATGTGAGATGTTTCCAGAATAGCTCGGACACACTGTATTCTGGGGTAGATGATGTGATTTCCAAGTTAGATTTTAGTAGCCTGGGGGTAAGATATATAAAAATATTCCTTACCTCATCTCATGAACTTATTAGGGAAGAAAATGGTTTCGCTCAATCATTTTTGGAATTTTCTAGACAAAAAAAAAAGTATTCACTTAAATGTTCAAAAATTTGTGGTTGCTCTTTCACTTCAAAGAATTATACTTCAGGAAACAAAAGATAATACAATGAAATGAGTGGTAGCAAAAGTCTAACAGTCTGGTAGTGAGTACAAGACGATAGGTACATTCTTTTTTTTTTTAATTTAATTTTTTTTTTTTTGATAGGTGCATTCAATGAGCCAGGAAAGGACTGTGCTGGGGGTAGATGATGCTCAGAGGAGGAAACTTCAGTTGTTAGAGATGTGGATGCTCAGGTCCTTAAAGTTACCTGTACTGGGGACTAAATAGACATCGGATGGAGATCCAAGGAGGGCATTGTCTCCCAGAAGTGTTAAAAAGTAAAAAATATTTTTTTCTTTTCTTTTTAATTAATTACTAAAGAAGTTTAATTTGTAATTTTTCCCCAGTCTTTTCTCTGCTTTACTGGCATTTTGAAAATAAAAATTGGAGCACCTGATTGATCAGTCGGTTAAACATTGGACTCTGGGTTTCAGCTCAGGTTGTGATCTCTGTGTCTTGAGATCAAGTCCCACATCAGGCTCCATGCTCAGTGTGGAATCTGCTTGATATTTCTCTTCCTTTGCCCCTCCTGCTCATGCTCTCTGCCTCTAAATAATTTTTTTTTATTTTTTTAAATTGTGTTTTCTAGTTTTGGCAAGTTAGTTTCTGGGGGAGGGTAAACAGAAGGTAAACAGAAGTTTCTGGGGGAGGGTGAACAGAAGAGCTACTTAGAAAGAGAAAGGGTGGAGTCCTATAGTTGTCCTGGTGTCTGGTGCCTCTGAGAAGTACCCTCCAGGGCAATCACCAGGAGATGGTTGACTCAGTGGGGCCATAGAGACAAAAGGACTATGGGTGACTTGAAGATTTTTGGTCAAATTTCATTGTAAATGTTCTGGCCAAATACATTATCCTCACAGAGGAATCTTAAATTTATAAATACATAGAGAGGCTTATGATTTGTTTTAAACATTTTTTAATTTATTCATTCATGAGAGACACATAGAGGCAGAGACACAGGCAGAGGGAGGAGCAGGCTCCCTGCGGGCACCTGATGTGGGACTCCATCCCAGGACCTCGGGACCACACCCTGGGCCAAAGGCAGACGCTCAGCTGCTGTGCCACTCAGGCGTCCCGAGGCTTATGATTTTTAAAAGTCAGGATGCCTCAGAAACATCCAGAGTGTCCGCAAGCTTGAACTTGTCCACATCCTTGGGGAACTGAAATAGATCTGTAACTTTACCTTGATTTTAACTGAGCAATATTATCTATATAAATTACCAACAGTTTGGGGGTTTGTGAATTTGCTCATCATAATTTTGTTCATTAGTTCACCCATTTTTTCTGATTTGTTACTTCATATAGACATATATATGCCAGTCATTTATTAAGAGCCTTTTCTGTGTTCTGTGGCAGGTGCCTGAGGTGTAGAAATAAGTGAGAACCATTCTGTGACCTCAGCTCACATACAGTTTCTTTCTTTTTTTTTTTTTAAAGATTTTATTTATTTATTCATAGAGACACAGAAAGAGAGAGAGAGAGAGAGAGAGAGAGAGAGAGAGGCAGAGACACAGGCAGAGGGAGAAGCAACATCCATGCAGGGAGCCTGACGTGGGACTCGATCCCAGGTCTCCAGGATCAGGCCCTGGACTGAAGGCAACGCTAAACCACTGAGCCACAGGGGCTGCCCTCACATACAGTTTCTTATCTCCATGGACTCAGCTGCCACCCCGCTGTATGAAGAGTACCTTTTACAGGTGTCTGTGTGTTCTTTGTTTTATTTTGCACATGTCAGTACCTCAGTTAGTATGAAAAGATAAGGCCCACTGCAAGTCCAGGGAGCCTAAGCTTCCAAGCAAAGAAGAATAGATGTTTCGCTGCTTTATTAGTTTCTTAGGGCTGCCTTAGCAAATTGCTGCATGCTTGATGGCTTTGAACAACAGAAATTTATTCTCATGGTTCTAAAAGTCCAAAATGTCAACAGGCCAGGCTGCTTCTGAGGGCTCCTTCTGAAGCTCCCTTGCTTGCTTCTCCCACGCTTCCCATCCTGGCAATGCCTGGTGTTCTGTGGCTTGTGGCTGTAGCACTGCAATCTCTGCCCATGTCTTCCCGTGGCCGTCTTAGTAGGACACCAGTCCTTGGGTTTAGAGTCCCCCCAATCCAGTATGACCTCACCTAGCTGATTATATCTACAAAGACTATTTCCAAATAAGGTCACATTCTGAGGCTCTGGATAGATACAAATTGGTGAAGGGGGGTATGACTCAACCCAGCACAGGTATCTTCATAGGTAATTCCTTAATATATGTAACACAGAGGATTTGTGAGAGAATATTTGCAGGAATTAGCATGTTCAGATTTTTCAAGAAGGAAATCTTAAATTTGTAGGTATCTACCATGAGAATTGATAAATGAACAGAATATACTGCCAAAGGACCTCAAGATAGTCTGGGGGTTGCCTTCATCCAAATTGTGGTAAAGATGAGGAAACCTAGATGTGGGTCTAAAAATCACAAACCCAGCTGAGACTGGGAACTAGTGTAGAAAGGGAAGAAAAACATAATAAAGACACAGTTAAGCTTAACATTTAGCCATGTGTCTCAGCTCTGAAGGCTAGGTAGTTTGGGGAACTTGGCAGATGGAGATGGGTTTATTCCTTTGGCCCAAAGCTTAGGAACAGACAAGGAGGGATATTGGTGATCGCCATGTTTTTCTCACCTATGTTTGAGGGACATTGCTTACCAAACACACAGGATTTTCTTTTTTTTTTTTAATTTTTATTTTATTATTTATGATAGTCACAGAGAGAGGGAGAGAGAGGTAGAGACACAGGCAGAGGGAGAAGCAGGCTCCATGCACTGGGAGCCCGACGTGGGATCCGATCCCAGGTCTCCAGGATCGCGCCCTGGGCCAAAGGGCAGGCGCCAAACTGCTGCGCCACCCAGGGATCCCCACACAGGATTTTCTTAAGAGAAATGCAGAATATAAGAGAAAAAGATACGAACTTACCTATAGGGCAATGCAAAGGCCATATGATGCCATCAAATCTAAAGAGATCACCCATGGGCAGTACTGGAGAATGTACAGACAACCCACAGGTTTGGTCCTGTAAACAATGTTGTAGAAGACTTTGAATTAGATGCTAGTGCTTAGGAATTGGAAGCTTTTCTTACTTAAAAATATGGGTTTCTCCTTTCTCTTATAAACCCAGGAATCTCACAACCCTGAGCTTGAGTGCCAAAAAGGTGAGAGTCAGTAGCCACCATTTAAGGGGGTCCTATCCTTTCCAGCTCAAGACACTAGACTTAGAGACTTCTGCTCTGTGTGCCAGTGGGCTCAGCTGCCATATACACATGAAGCTATTATGGTAGAAGTAACTAACATAATGTTGGTCTTGCCTGTTACAGCTGCATGCAAGGGCAGTGCCATAGTGGTAACATCCTGGGGCCATAGCCATTCCAGGTCAGTCCCAGACCTTCTGCTAGAATTATAAAGTGTTACATGAACTGTTAAGCAAAACATGCTTGAATTTTCCTAAGACATCTTTAGATGACTTCTCAGTGTTCTCCATCTGTTAATCTGGTTAGAGGAGGAGAAACATTAGCTTTTCAAGAGCTAGAATGTGGGTGGTTCATAAATTTTGTACCTCAAGTCTGATGTGGTAATGTTCTCAGTTTGCTTTCATAAATGTGAAGGTAGTTAACAATTATCCTTATAATTTATATATTGCATTTCCCTGTGAAAACCCTTAGATGCAAAACAGTGAAATAAAAGCTTCATATTCAAGCACTTCATTGGAAAAATAGAATCAGTTGACTGTTAGAAAATCACACATGGTTGGGGCACCTAAGTGACTCAGTCAGTTAAGCATCTGATTTTTTTTTTAAGATTTTATATGTTTTTTTGACAAAGAGAGAGAGAGAGAACACAAGCAGGAAGAGTGGGAGAGGGAAAAGCAGGCTACCTGCGGAGCAGGGCTCCTGATGCAGGGCTCGATCCCAGGACCCAGGGATCATGACCTGAGCCAAAGGCACATGCTTAACTAACTCAGCCACTCAGGCACCCCAAGCATCTGATTCTTGATCTCAGCTCAGGTACTTAGTCTCAGGGTCATGAGTTCAAGCCCCTCATTGGGCTCTATGCTGGGCGTGGAGCCTATTTAAAAAAAAAAAAATCACACATGGTCAGCATTCCATGTAGAATGGTCAGAAAGCAAGAGAACAGGATGACTCCAACTCTATTAACATTCCTCTTGGTACCTAAGAGGGGAGAGGATGTTTACTGTGTGTGAACTTTGATTTTTTTTCTTTTTGTTTAGCTTTCCTTAGATTTCTCTTGATATGATTGAATTTAATCCTCAAAAGGATTCTTACTCAGTATCATTAGGACCATTATTAGTTGATTATTTTTCTCCCTTAGTATCATTTAAAGAAGTCTTCATATAAAACTGAATTGGTACATCTGAAATATAATAAATGTAGATCTCCATCCTATAAATGGCTTGTTTGAGAAGCTGGTTTTGGTCTGTTTGTTGCCAGAACACTTTTTCTCATATAAACGATAGTATTAATAATGAGTATTCTATAAGGTCTACAAGATGGCTGGCTCATGAAAGCATATTTAATCCCTAATAGGCATATAGAGTAGTGTTAATAGAACCATAGAACCTTTTCTTAGAATGTTTAAGAAGAAAATGTGGTCATAGCTCCATGTGGAGTTGTCAGAAAGCAAGAGGATGGAGATGACCCCAACTCCAAATCATTGGGAAGGGACTGATGGGAAGTGTAGCAAGGTCAGTTTGACGACGGAGAGTGGTAAGGCACCTAGTGACGGAAGCCTTCAGGGGTACTTCTCCATAATGGGCTGACTCTCTAGTCTACTTGCTTTTCTCTATCTGCTTCAGGTGTGTGTCCTGTGTGGGGACCTCTGACCAACATTCCCTTTCATCCCTTCCTCATTGTGGACAAGGGAGACATTTCATGACTTCCTTTCTTTACCCAAAGAGAGCACCAGTTTCTTTCAGGATTTCCAAGTGGCTTTCACCATTTTAGTTCATGTCTTGTCCCCCTGTCTCTTGATGACCTTTCCTCTGTGTGCTATGGAATAAGAGCCCTGAGTCAGAGAATGGACTCCATGTGTGATATACCAGAGAGAAGCATTTTTAACTCAGGTCTATTGTATCTTTAATGGAGTTAAGGATTATCCGATTGGTAAAATCTAGATGGTTTATTTTTAGGATACTCTTAGTAAGGTTGATAAGGTTACCCCACTCCAGTGATGTAGTGTCAGTCTGATGAATGCCCCCTGAGTTCCTAGACGTGCAACGTACTGAGCTAGTGCTCAGGTGAATCTCAGATGGAGACATAATCTTTCCCTCAGAGAACTCACAGGCTCCTTCCTCAAGATTCCTTTAAATCTCTTGCTTCATCTCATGGCATTCATCACTTTCTGGGTGTTAGAGGCAGATAAAGTGGGCTTATCCCACTTTATCACTTTCTTGTCCTCTGAACCCTAGATTTCTTATCTCAAAAGTGGGAATAATAATAGTAGGACCTACTTTATAAGATTGTTACATAAAGTCCTCAGCACAATACTGGGCCCATAGAAAGCATGTTTTGAAATGTTAGCTACCGTTATTATTACTGTCTTTGCTGTGAGGTGGAAAATTTCTTCGGAAAATAGGCTGTTTTGCTTTTGTTGTTTTGTTAATCCCCAGAAACGAGTTCATACAATGGGTAAGCATGCTCCAGTGAATAATTATTATAAAAAGTAAATTGTATTTTTTAAAGTTTTATTTAAATTCCAGTTAGTTAACATGCAGTATAATATTAGTTCCATGTGTCCAATACAGTGATTCAGCACTTCCATACAGTGCTTGGTACTCATCACAAGTGCACTCCTTACTAGCAATACAACAAATTAAAGGTAATAGTTTACTTCCAAGAAACTCACAGTAATTAGGGAGATGCACAAATCCTCTGCTTCTCACATGTGAATGTGCAGGAAAATCTCCTGAGAATCTTGTTGAAGTGCAGATTCTGATTTAGTAGATCTGAGGACTGGAGCCTGAGAGTCTGCATTTTTTATTTATTTTTAAAAAAATTTTATTTATTTATTCACGAGAGGCACAGAGGGAGAGGCAGAGACATAGGCAGGGGGAGAAGCAGGCTCCCTGCGGGGATCCCAATATGGGACTCGATCCTGAGACTCCGGGATCAGGTCGTGAGCCTAAGGCAGATGCTTAACCACTGAGCCACCCAGGCGTCCAGAGAGTGTGCATCTTTTAAAGAAAACTTTTAATTGTGGAGATTCTACATTTGTAATAAGCTCTTTCAAGTGATACTGATATGTACTTCTGTGCTTGACCACAGTTTGAGTGGTAACACTGGACCAGGTAGAGTTTTGCCAAGTATGTAGGACAGATATAAGGGTTATAAAGTTCCAGATACGGCATTTCTTGACTGGGAGAAAAAGACAGAATTGAAAAATAAATGGAATTTAGAGAAGTAAAGAAGTGGTGGGCACACAGAAAATTAAAAAGAGAAACGAAGAAAACAAAAGGAGAGATTACTCTAAGGCAGTTTCCTCAAACATTTTGGTCTTTGGGACCCCTTCACATCTTTAAAAATTATTGAGATCCCCAATGATGTTTTTTTAAAAAAAGATTCTATTTATTTATTCATGAGAGACACAGAGAGAGAAGCAGAGACATAGGCCGAGGGAGAAGCAGGCTCCCTGAGGGAAGCCTGATGTGGGACTTGATCCCAGGACCCCGGGATCATGCCCTGAGCCAAAGGCAGCCGCTCGATCACTGAGCCACCCAGGCACCCCTCAAAGATCTTTTTTATGTGGGTTATATCTATCAATGTTTATTGTATTCAAGACTAAAATGGAGTTTATTTTTTAAATTAATCCATTTAAAAAAGAATAAGAAACATTACTATTAACAAAATAGTATGTTTTATGAAACATTTTTTCAAAGCCAACAATTAGTGAGAAGAGTGATAATGTTTTATTTATTCGAAAATCTTGGCATACCTGGGTGGCTCAGCAGTTAAGTGTCTGCCTTCAGCTCAGGTCATGATCCCGGAGACCCAGGATCGAGTCCCATGTCGGGCTCCCTGCATGGAGCCCGCTTCTCCCTCTGCCTGTGTCTCTGCCTCTCTCCCTCTCTCTCTCTCTCTCATCTCTCTCTCTCTCTGTCTCTCATGAATAGATAAATAAAATATTTTATAGAAAGAAAGAAAGAAAGAAAGAAAGAAAGAAAAATCTCCTTCATGGCTTAATCAAAGGCAACTGGATTCTCTTATCTGATTTTACCTTTACTGTGTCTCCATAAATTGTTTTGGCTGAAGTAGATGAAGAAAATCGTGCCAGTCTCATACAGACATGAAGGTGGATAAGAGAGGAATATTTTAATAGCTTTTTCAGGAAATTGCGGATATTCTTTTTTGATGTTATACCAAACCTCGATAATTGATATTTTCTTAAAGGTTAGTAACAACCACAATAGTAAACTTTGTTGTATTGTTGTATTAAAATCCATTGATGCATCATACATTTCGAATGGATGTTTTACCCATCCATAATTTTGTAACATCATGGATTGGTGATTTGGAAAATATTGGTTTAGTGAGTTGTGAAGTTCTTCCAAATGTTGACACATTTCATTATACGGTAGGAAAACATTACATTCACTCATCTCACCACCTATCTCATCAGAAAAGTCAGTAATTATTGGGAAGCTGTCAAGCTCTCAGTGGCAGATAACAAGTTTTCCAAAATTCTAATTTTTGCTTGAAAGCTTGCATTTTATCATTGGCCAACAAATACTGTCAGTTGTTTTCCTTGAAGTGACAGGCTCACCTCATTCATTTCTGAGACAATGTCTGCTTGGTACCTGAATTTGAATAACCACGGTTAGTCTGTCAGTTTTTCTTTGAAGAAGAAAGGATGTTCCATGTACGTTTTTCCTCAAACAATGATCATGCCTCCATCTACAGAAGTGCTTTATGCATGCTTACACTAGGAAGGTATACTCAAGGATTGAGATTTAATGAAGTCAATAATTTTTACTGCTTCCACAAGGAAGTCTTAGGTGAAATTAGCTTTGTTTTCAGTGGGAGTATATATTATCAGGGGATATGGTGGTTGCTGGTACAATTTGTATCACTGTCTTTCTTCGTGCTGCAAAAGCCCACAATTGTAGCCATTATTTTTTGTGCCCTATCGGTTAAATGTCAACACAGTGGAAAAAGCTGCAAATAACATCTTAGAATTATGAAAATAATTTTGACCTGAGAAATACCCTGAAACTCTCCCCAGGAATTTTGCTCTCGGTGTGAGGCTCAGTGCTTCCAGCATTTTGGTTGGAGAGGAGAATCCATGAAGGATAATTGTGAGAAAGATCAGATAGTTAGATGGAGGCCAGATTGGAGAATGCTAATGCCTAACTATGAACTTGCTTTTGTTAGTGAAAAGTGGTTGGTAATTGCAAGAAAGAAGTGTCCTTAGAAAGGTGAAGTTTGAAGGAAGCATATCTGACACTGGTGCCCAGGGTACATTGGGGCAGAGGACGCAGGCTGTTCTGAGTGTCTCAGAGCAGTCTGTTGGAGATGATGAAGATCAGAGGAGACTGGTAGCTTTACAAATAGAGCAGAAGTAGAGGAAAGACATCTTTAGGATTTAGTGGTGGGTTGAATATGGTAGTGAGGGAGAGAGAAGAACCAAACATGTCAGAGTTTCAGTGTGAAGACTAGAACATGCTGGTTTTCAGCAGTAACGGTTGGGAGAAGGATCTAGTTTTTGGAGGAAGAGGAGGAGGATGTTTTTTATTTTAGATACATGAGTTTGAGATAATGTGGAATAGCTGAGGGGTGAGGGATGGGGTAGGGGGCAGTGGATGTGCTGAAATTAGAGTTGTGGCTTTACTCCGACACCAAGTTCTTCTGTTTTGTCTGGGACTTTTACATGAGCTTATGGTGCATTGCAGCTTTAAGCATACTTCCCTCTAGACAGGTGATAGGGTAAGGACGGAGTGGGAACATGGTGACTTAGCCAGGTTGGGTAGTATTAGAGGACCGCCCAAAACACCTGTGACATAGTTATGATGGTTAGAACCAGTGTGTTCTTTTTTCTCATTGTAAATATTAAACTTGCATCACTTTTCTCTAATTTGTACTCATCTGCAGTGAAGTGAAAGGGCCACATTTAGAAAGACAAGCATACTCTTCTACTCACAAGCTGATGTTGACATTGACTTTTACTTACCTCTGCCAAGTAAGAGACCCAACAACTTTACCTGGTGACATGAATGGCCTTGGCCTAGGGTCTCCCTGACAGACTCCAAAACTAGACTTTTTTAAAGGCAGATCTGCTTCTCAAAGATAGACTCATTAATCAAGTTTGTGAGACTAAAATACTACAGACAGTATATCAGTTTATTAATTTGTAATGAGAATGGTCACTCTCGTGGATAATGGATTTGTTGACATGACACAGTCAGTACACACTCTCAGAGCTAGTGTATTATTTCCCAACCAGAAGTCATTATCACATGGCCTGATTTGCCATAAACTACATGACTAGGCCTCCCCTCCTTCTAGACAGTCACACAGGGAACCCAACTATACATAGAAGGATGCTTGAGGAGCATGGTTCTACCAGAGGGGAGTCAGAGAAATCAAATGTTTAAAAGGCATCAGGCTGGAGAGCCTGATGTATCCTGTACTTCTTCCCCTTCGGGTGATGCTATAGGGAACCTAGAATCCCTGAAGCACATTGGCTAAGATTCACTCTTCTTTGGGATTTGAATCTATGGTCTACTTTTTCTAAGCTACCTAGATTATATATAATACCTACCAGCTATTCTGACTAACACACTCTTAGGATAAAATAATATTTTCTCCTGAGTTAAAGATAAGCCATTGCTACCACTCTGATCTGTTCTTTACCTACACAAAACACTTCTGACACTAAATGTGTGGGTTCTCCAGTTCTCTGCAGACACTAATTGGACAGCAATCCTGATCTTAACTGCCTAGAATTAGCACATACCGAGAGGTTAAGGTCCCTGTGCTGTACGACTGCTCTCACCTGACTTCAGATGCCACTCACAAGTAGTGGGTCATCAGGTTACCCACAGTGCTGTCCAACTTGACTACAAATCAGGAGTCTTTGTTACCCTTGCCTCAGAATGATAATATGCTATCATGGTTCATAGAACTCAGGAGAACAATTTATACTTACTGGTTTATTATAAATTATATTATAAAGAATACAAATGGACAACCAGATGAAGAGGGATGAGGGCGAGATCCGAAGGAGTCCTGAGTGGAGGAGTTTCTGTCTCTTTGGACTTGACCCATGGATTTGTTCACCAACCCAGAAATTCACCAGGCCATTTCATTTAGGATTTTTATGAAGGTTCCATTCCATGAGCATGATTGATTAAAACCCTGGCGAATGGTGATTAACTGAGTTTACAGCCTCTCTCCCCTCCTTGAAAAACGAAACTAAGAGTTCCAACCCTCTGATTTCCCTCTGTGGCAATCAGCCCCATGCTGAAGCTATCTAGAGTCCCACCTAGAGTTATTGAATTAGAGGCTTATTATGAATGACAAAAGATGCTATCTGACTTACATCACTCAGAGGTTTTAGGAACTCTTCAGGAACCAGAATGAGACCAAATATGTCTTTTTTTATTAGATCACAAGAGGATAGTCATACTCTGTTTGGGAGCCATCTTATCTCCTTCTTGTCCCATTTCTTGGCTTTGATCCATCGGCTGACTCCATTGTTGCTTGATGACTCCAAGAACAGTCTTAAGCGCCTTCATTTTCAAGTCTGGGGAGAAATCTCATTGCAGCTATTAAGTCACTCTTTCTTCCAGGTTTGTCCTAAAATCCACCTGCATCCAACTCTCTTAGACATGTCTTACAGTGCTGATGTCTGGGCCTACCTGTGCCTTCCAGAATCAGATCCAGTAGGTGGGTCTCAGGAACCTGCATTTTAACGAGCTCTTGAGAGGATTCCTTTACATGCCCTGCTTGAGAAGCACAACTCCAGTTCTGACATTTGATCTGCTTTAGTCGGGCATTTCCATGATGCTGTAAAGTGCTGTGATCTTGCTAAAGTCCATTCTGATCTGGCTAAAGTTTAACAGCAATTTATAGAATCATGATGAAACACATGTATAAAACATTCATTTTCTTAAAAAAACAAAAAACACAAAACCAGTGCTTTTAGTTTTTGTAGGGGCAGGAAGGGTTTTCAATTATTATAGGCTCCAGAAATTAAACCCCTGGAGTCCTTTTTCTAGTTCTTGACCGTAAAATGGAATCTGTTCTCATAAGCTTTATGCAGCATAAAGACTGAATATTTAACATCCCAACTCTGACATTACTCAATGTATAATTGTGGCCCAGTCACTTACCATCTTGCATTTCTCCCTCTGTAAAATGGGGTTAATGACAGTACCTACCTCATGGGGCAGTTGAAGGGCTGAAATAAAGGGAGACCTGGGGAGCACTCAGTATCATACTGGGCATGCAATCAGGGCTCTGCAGAAATTTGATTTTACAATTATTTCCAAATGGGAAATTAACTGTCCCACTAAGAGAAAAGCACAGAAAGAGTAAAAGAGGGACTGTGATTTGTGTGCACAAAATACTTTTAGATAAGCAGCAGAATAGACTAGAATGTAGAGATAAGGAGACAATACTTAATAGAGCAGAAATCTTGCAAATGGAAGGCTGCCCTACTTTCGATCCATCCCAATTGAGTTTGGTTTATAGGTCCAATCAGCCTTAGCTGAAAGAGGGGAGAAGAGGATGGTGGGTCTGAGGCCAGTGCAATCCCCTGGGTCTGGACACCAGGAGGCCTTAGGGCCAGCTGACTTGGAGAGTCCCCATACTTCCATGCAGCCATCCCGCCCCTCATCCAACAAATCTTCCAAGTGTTAGTTTGTTCTCTTCCCCACTCCACACTTATGGAGACACCCAAGAAACTATCCAGGATATATCTAAAATGCTGTTTAATTATATCAGAAAACGAATCTCTAGCTATTAAAGTGAACTAAACCAGTCAGCTGAGGTATCTGTTTCCATTCTCAGCAAGTTCTGAGCATTAACTCCAGAACGTGTTAGTAAAGATGCTTTTCTCTTTAGCATTTTTAGCCTTAATTAACAATTTTCACTCTCAACATGATTTTGGAGGGTGGTGGTTGGTGGGGGGCAGAGACAGACGGGATGAGACTGAGTGTTCTGATTGTAGAGGCTATAACTGGTAGGATTTTCATAACTTTGTAGTTTTAAGCCATCCTGAATATTCTCAGAGACAGTTCTTCAGAGACGCCTCAGCCCACCTTCTCTAAGGGTCGCATGAGTAGCAGCCTCAGCTAACATACCCTTTTGGTGTTCCGCAGATTCTAAAAGAAACCTAGAAAACTAAGGGATAAGCTGAATTAGGGAAGGAGCGTTTTCAAAGCTGTAAATTAAAAAGTATGTCTAAGAGACAGGGTTAGAACGTCTGGAGCTTGTTTGTACTTTCTGCTGCTTTTCTTTGCTCATTTGCCAAAAACAAACAAACAGAATCACCTCACTTCAAGCTCAGGACCAAGAAGCAGGTGGAAATTGCTCTAGTCAGAACTGCATCTGTATTTTTTATGTGTTCTCTGCATATGTTTTTAAGATATAAACAATCACTTGGTAGCTACCCTATTTCATCTAAAATATTTTGTATGTTCTTAGTCTGAAGGATAGGATGGGCTAACATCATGGGTGCGGGTGGGGGTAAAGGTTTCACAATACATGACAGTCTTCAGGGGAACTTTTTATCAATACCAAGAAGCAAGATGAGAAATTTAAAAACCAAAACCCAGTCTACAATGACCAGAAGTCTGTGTACTCAAGCAGACGGAATCTTCCACCCCTCTCTCACTCTTCCAGGTTCTCTCTGCTTCTGTTTTCCTCCATAGACCACATAAACCCAATTTAAACCTTCAGGAGCTGAATCCCAGAGTCTTTGCTTTTCTTGGCAGAAGCGGAAGAGAAGATGCCATATACAGTTTGGAGTAGCATGGTGAAACATAGTTTTAAAACGATAGATATAGTTTGGGATGAAATAAATCACTGTTTAATCTGTATTACTTTGCCCATATGGGTATACTTGGACCCACCACGAACTTCCTGCATGCTGGTGAAGCGTTTCCTCCAGGAGCTTGCCATAGTTCTGTCAAGAGCCTTCTGGAAGCCTGAACACTTTGGAATGGTAGGCTAATGAAATGCTGAGCCTTTTGCAGAGTTCTTTTCTTTCTTTTGGATAAAGAGTGGTTATGGCACCAGTGCTTTCATGAGAAGTGATCAGCCTTGGAATCTTGCCTAGCTTTTGGCACTTTTGTAGGAAAGAACCCTTTTTCTCAGGTCAGACACCTGATACAAGTGGAACGTTCCTATGATGTTGGGCAACAAACTAAGGCTTAGTCTGTCAGTTTTAGGCTGAGTATTATTTTATGAAACAGTTTTTACAGTTGGATAAATACATGTGTGTTTACATGTGTGATGACAAAATGTATTTCTTACACACATTGCATTCAAGTGTATGGTGGAAAAAGAATGGTGTTTGGAGTCAAGTACACCTAGGTTTTGAATCCCAGATCTGCCTCACTGCTCTGTGTTCTTGGGCAAGTTACTAAATAGCCCTAAGCCATCATTTCATAATTTATAAAATGAGCTCCTATCACCTTCCTCATAAAATTTCTGAGATGATTGAATGAGCTAATAATAAATATATGGAAAGTCTATGTGCTGGAATATATGCAAAGCGTGTATATATGTATGTATGTAAAGTATATTCCTGGCACATGGCAGGAATCAATAAATAGTCTTTCTTTCCCTACTTTCATTTTATCTAATTTCCTAAAAATATCTAGCGCTTCTTATTGGTGGTTCCTTTGATTTGGTGTTAACATTGGTCTAAATTACTATTTTAGAATCAGCAGAGTGGAACTTGCACCAAACTAGATTTTATGGATCCAGATCCAAGCACCTGTTCTGCCAAATGAATGTCTTACGTTGGGCAAGTTGCCTGTGCATTGTAGTGTCTCCTTCCTCTGTTCACCCTCCCTTGTCCCAGTCTGTAAGCTTTTCTCTTTTTAATGATGACGTATGTTTCAGGTCCACCGTCTAAGGTTGGCCTTAGGATCGATCCACATTTCTTTCTAGGAAATGTAGTATTTTGTGAACTCTTCATTATTCATTCTGATATTTGAGTATACATCCTGGCCATATGTATGTTTATAAACAATACACATTTGCAACATACTAATATATTCTGTGCATAGATGCAACATACAGAAGTATAAATAAATAGATAAGGGGCACCTAGGTAGTACAGTCAGTCGAGCCTCCAACTCTTGGTTTTGGCTCATGTCATGATCTCAGGGTCATGAGATTGAGTCCTGTGTCAGGCTCTGCACTTAGTCTTCCTGCAGGAGACTTTCTCTCTGCCCCTTCCCCACCATGCAGTCTCTCTCTCTCTCTCAAATTAATTTTAGAAGAAAGACATAAATGGATAAAATAACAATAGAGTTTAAAGTTTAAATAAAGTTTAAAGTAAAATATATACTTTCTTCATATCCCAGTGAACCACCTTGTACTACTTTCATTTTTTTTAAAAATTGTGGTAAAATACACATAACACAAAATATGCCACCTTAGCCATTTTTTTAGTTTCAATTCAAGTTCTTTAACGTAGTGTAGTATTGGTTTCAGAAGTAGAATTTACTGATTCATCACTGACATATGACACCCAGTGTTCATCACAACAAGTGCCATCCTTAATGCCATTAGTGCATCCCCCCACCTTCCCTCCAGCAACCCTGTTTGTTTTCTATAATTAAGAGTCTCTTATGGTTTGCCTCCTCTGTTTTTATTTTATTTTTCCTTCCCTTCCCCCATGTTCATCTATTTTGTTTCTTAAATCCCATATATGAGTAAAATCATGATATTTGTCTTTCTCTGACTTATTTCACTGAGCATGATATGCTCTAGTTCTATCCATGTTGTTGGAAATGGTGAGATTTCATTCTTTTTAATGGCTGAGTAATATTCCATTTTATTTATTTTTTCATATATTTTTTAATTTATTTATTCATGAGAGACACAAAGAGAGAGAGGCAGAGAGGCAGAGACACAGGCAGAGGGAGAAGCAGGCTCCATGCAGGGAGCCTGACGTGAGACTTGATCCCAGGTCTCCAGGATCAGGCCCTGGGCTGAAGGTGGTGCTAAACAGCTGAGCCACCCGGGCTGCCCCTCCATTTTATTTATACATGCATATTATATCTTCTTTTTCCACTCACTAGTCAATGGACATTTGGGCTCTTTCCATAATATGACTATTATTGATAGTTTAGCCATTCATTTTTATTAAGTACATTCAAATTGTTGTAAGACTATCACTACCACCTATTCTTAAAATTCCTTTCATAGTAAAACTGAAACTCTACATGCATTAAACAAGAACTCCCCAATCTCCCCTCCCCCCTAGCCCGTGGCAACCACCATTCTGTTTTTTGTCTCTGATTTTGACTACTCTAAGTACCTCCTTCCTATAAATGGAATCATACAGTATCTTTTTGTGACTGGCTTTTTTTACTTGGCATAATATCCTCAAGTTTCATCCATGTTGTTGCATGTGTCAGAATTTTCTTTCTCTTGAAGTCTGAATAATATTCCATTGTGTGTATATGCCACATTTTGCTTATCCATACATCATTGATGGACACTTGGGTTGCTTCCATGTTACACTACTTTCACTTTTGAGACTGCTGGTATAGCAGGTGAGCCAAAGAACAATGGTAGATAAGCATATGATGGGTCATAAGAGAAAAAGCAGCATTGAACTTGGCGAATGATTCAACCCTGTGGCTCTCACTCTGCTGTACATTAAAATCTCCTAGAGTGCTTTAAAAAATGATCTACATCGAGGTATTCCCACCATGGACTCTGATTTAACTGGTCTGTGAGAAGAAGAGTATTTATTTATTTAAAGCTTTGCTATCGGTGTTTTTTAAAGCTATTCAGATGCATCCTTTGTGCAGCCAAGATTGAGAGTCATTGATTACCCTTTCAGAAATCCACTCTCTAAATTTGTAAACCTCCATTGACAATACTCATTTTATGGGAATGATAATTGTCACCCTTTTCTGAATGCCCACTGTGTGTTGGGCTCTCTGCAAGCATGTGGGAGTCTAGTCTTTACCACAGTCCTTCAGGGTAGATGCTAAATCTTCTTCTTTTTTTAAAGAGGTGAGTTTGCTGAGACTCTGAAAGCTGTAAGAATCATGGCTTAAGTAATAGCTAAGCAACCCAAAGGATCAGGATTCACACCCAAGGTCTGTCTCATTTCAGAGTCCATGTTCATTTGTTCGTTCATTCTTTCTCTCTCTCTCTCTCTTTCCTTCTTTCCTCCCTCCTCCCTCCCTCCCTTCTTTCCTTCCTTCTCTCTCCCTCCCCTCGCTTCCCCCCCTCCCTTTTTCTTTCTTTCTCTCTCTTTTTTTCCTGAAAAGGTGAATGAAAATCCGATGTGTGAAAAGTCCCCCTTCTTTGGACCTCTTCTTTGATTACATGACTCTAGCATTTTGTTTGTGTTCTTTCATTTCTTCTTTTCTTTCCCACTTGAACAGACAGTTCACCAAAGATTCCTTTGAGGCCAAGATTTGGTCTTCATGAATACCCAGTGATTATTATCTTTGTTGCCATTGGATTTGAAAGTCTGGTTGCATGATATTGAATCTGTGAATGTGGTCTGTGACACCACCCCCTGGAGCAAACACATTGCCCTTCAAATGAAGCTCTTAGGAACTAGTAATCACTATAAAGTTCAGCTGAGCAGAGACCAAAATGCAGTAGGACGTTTGACAGTTGGCATGATGCTTGTGCTTCTATAAGTCACTATAAATTGTTTATTACAGTAAATAGAGAATAAATAAAGAAACAAGCAAATTAAGAAACCAAGTAAATGCATAGCTAGTTTGAAAAACCAACACATTTAGGATGTCTTTGGAAAAAAAAATGCACTTTCTAGTCTACTCAAGGGAAATTAAAAACTCTTGTGTTTTATTGATTTCCGCTAAGCTCATCTGCACATTGTTTACATAAAAGCTATGTGATGAAAGAAAGGCCATAATTTTTGGAAGCATGGATTTTAGATGCAGAGATTTTGGTTTTGTTTCCAGGAAATGAACTCTTTCTGCAGAGAAGCATTAACCTCTGGAAAACATTTTTCATATCTCTTCTGGTGTGCATCAGTGAATAGTCACAAGGAGAAAGCATTGTGTCTGAGCTGAGTGAGCTCAGCTTTCCTTCTGCCTCAGACCCCTGAAAAGTACTGAAAGAGGCAAGGCATCATGGGGTAGCTGCCTCCTTTGAGAGTCCACGCAAGTCATGATGGTCACCTGACTCTTAATATTGTGCATTAATAAATGTACTTTTTAGCCTTCTCCGTTTTTTCTACTCCACTGAAAAATCCACTTGTTTCTCACCCACTATATGAACACTGAAAAGTCCAGAAAGGCACTTTGGACAGCAGAAGAAAACTTATTTATTTAGCATTCATTACAGTAGTATTAACTGTATATGTACCATGTCCTAGCCCCTGTCATTTTAAAAGAAAAGAGTGAGTTGTTGATAAGAATTAAACTTTAATCGTGTATATTCAAGTAGAGTGTGTTTCAAAATATGGGCTTTTGGCACAAGTACAATGAGACTGACACACCTTGGGGCAAGTCCGATTGTGTAGCTGTTGGGATTGTGTGAATAATGTAATGTGACTTTGAAACTTTTGTGTCAGAACTGGCTTTGAGTCATCTTTGGGGCACAGTCACTTAGTCATGGTGACCATTTGTTTCTTGCCCACTGCATGAGCAATCTGTTGACATTCAGTATGTCATTCAGTTCACAAAATATTCCTGGATATAATCATTCGTCTTTTTCAGACTTGGAAACTGAGGTTTGGAGAGTTTGATTTTTGTCTCATGAATGCTAATGCTTGAATGTAAAATCTCATTTTTACTTTATGGAAAGACCACAGGATCATGGAATTTGAAGGCACTTTAGATTTTGTCTACTCTAATTCCCTTCTAGTTCCCTTCTATTATATCCTGAAGAGTTGGTCATTCAGCACATGTTGAGGATGAATCCACTAGGTTCTTGGAGAATGCTTGATGGTTCACAGAATCATCCTTTATAAAGAGTTCCAGAAACAGAGCAGTCACAACATGGTGGTTCTTCAACTTTTTCTGTTTTGGGATCACCACCCAGAAACATCATGGGAATTTTCACACCCTAGTTATAAATTATACACAGAGACTATGTTCAGTCCTTCATTTTGAGAAAGTATGACTATCTAATTTTAAATACATTTCAAAGAATTAGTCATTGGATTGAAATGTCAAATCTAAAAAAAAAGTCCTATAAAATATTCAAGAGACCTCCTTATCCCTTAGGGTACAAATCATTACCTAAAGAGAACAAGGCACATGAAAATAGAGAACTGGTTCAGTGTAATTTATAATTAAACAATCAAAGCTTCCTGCTGATTGTTTTGTAACTTTAGGTTAAGAAATTTGCTGAGCTGAGGAAGAAAACCACTTTTTACAATTATATTGTCAAGTTCTGAAGTATGTTTTGTGACTGTCAAGTCCTAAATCGATCTTTTAAACTTTGACAAGCAAATCAAATATCTGTGTAATAAAAAATATAAATTTATTATTCTTTTGATACATAGGCTTGGTATCATGTTGTTTAACATCGAGCTTTTCTTCTTAAGTGAGTATATTGGCAAGTCGTGGAAAAGCTGTTAGTTTTTACCTAATCCTTTAAGAGTGATAATTTCTTAACAGATGTGAATTTAATTTTCCCCCTATAGTGTGCAAAAAACCCAAAAGTTTTCTTGGTCATTTTGACTGATGTGATTTTTGGCATTGCTTTAAATTATTGATTATGGTTAAAAAGGGGAGGGACTTTCTGATGAGAACAGCGCTCTCTTTAATAGCCTTTCACAAAATCAATTTCTACCATTCCTGCTGTGCTCCTGTGAAGTGCTGGAGGTTAGGTACCTTGGGAAGAGTTTGTGTCTCCTAAATTTGTCTTTAAATTTTTCTTTTTTTTTTTTTTGTCTTTTAATTTTTCATAATTTGCCCCTTTCTTCCCTCCATGCTTATCTAAACAGTTTACAATAAAAGCCTTCTGTATAGTTTTTCTTGTGCTCGAAAGAGGGGAGTATGTGAGGGAATTTTGCTATTTACGTGGCTACTTACTATCCATTGTGGGTGATGGATTAATACAATAGATTCATGGCCCCAATGCCCTGTTTCTTGATCTCCTCTCTTGATTGGAATAAGTCAGATCATGCATCAGGATCTTTTAAACCGGAAACAGTTCAATGGTGGATGCACCTTTCCTAGCTGCTTTGTTCTCAGCTCATCTGGATAAGGAAGCACTGATGCCATTTGCATGTGGAGCTTCAGCAATGCGATGTCTAGGCAAATGTGCCTGGGAGTGATGGTTTCATTTTCTACAAACTCTGATCCTACCTGGGCTAAATTAACTAAATTCTTATTTACACACAAACTTCAAATGGGGAGTTGATTCGGATGCCTGTTAAAGAAGGATAGAAAAGTATTGAGAAATGTAGCTCAGAAACCTAAAGGATGCTGGTTGCAGATCAGCGGAGGGTGGATTGCACTGTCTTGGCGAGAGATTGTAAGTAATCTCTTATTACCTACAGTATTTCATTGGGCATAGCGTCTCTTTTGGATTTGAGACTTTATTTTTTACTCTTTTACTTTATTATTTTGTTAGGCTGGCAGAGGGGCAATCATAAAAAGAGAAAATGAGCAATTTTGAATTGATGGAGTGCCTTGGAAAGAGTCCTCTCAAAATAGAGTTCTTGGCTTTCCTGCAGACCAAGTGATGAAGTTTAGAAATTGTGATCTGTGGAGCTTGAAGATTTTCAAAAAGGACTAGAATCCCTTACAAAACTTCTGCTTTCTCCTTTATGTGTCACTAATTTCTTCCCTGGGACAACCTATTAAGTTATTCAAGTAGAAAAGTCTATACTCAAGATAACATGAATCAGCAAGTTAGTTCATCCCAGCCAAATGCTTTAGTGCAGGGCAAAGTAACTTTTTACTGTGATGAAATATAAGCTGGATCTGAAGACTTGTAATTATTACCGGTGGTGCTTTTTTCACACAGTTTGACTTGTATGTAGAAATGCTGCTTGCTCAACTTTCCAGAAATTACCGACGTTCATCTTCTTCCCCAGCTTCACTCTAACTCCAATTAATTAATTTTGGAGCATTATCTTTTTATTGTTTTAATACTTATAGATTTAATGTGGTTAAACTGCAACAGAATGAAAAAATATTGCTTTAATTTCAGCATATCTGGTAAGAAATCGGGCTTTAATAGTGACTAAAATTGCTATGTTTTTTTTATCTTTTCCCGTATTAGGGTTTGTGGATTAGTTTATATCTTGAACCTGAAATTCAGTGTAACCAAAGGGGATTTTATGAAGTAATGAGATCACTACTCACCTGAAAAGACCTGTCGTGTTCATCATGACCTCACAGTTGACGTTGTGCTCACTGTCAGGTATACTTGGTTCTACAGTTTTTTATGTAGCCTCCTGAAAAGTCCTGTTTTATCTTCCAGGATTAATCCTGCTGGAATGGACCTGAGTTAATTCAGTTAAACATAGCTTGCCTCCTATGGGTTGTTTAATTATTTTTGAAACTAATTAACCTAAGCAGATAGTTTGCAATTTTATTAATTTATTAATTGCATAAATCAAGGCATAGTCATTGAAGGCAAGGTTAGGCAACATAGCTAGATACACAATTCTAAATCTCCTACTCTGCTGCCCAGAGATAAGAACTGTTACATATTTTATGAATATCCTTTCAGACCTTGTTTTATGGCACTGTCTCTATCTCTTCATATGTTTATATATCTATTTTTTTCTTCTTACTAAAAATGGAATTGCTGAAGATGTACTCGGTTAACTTGCCCTTTTCACTTAGATCTCATATCAAATATGAGATCTATTGATACATTTTCATGTCAGCAAATATACTTTTATTACACAATTTTTAATGGCTGTCCATAACTTAGGTAATACCGTTATTTATTTAAGTTACATTGTTGGATATTTATATATTTTTTTTCTTCAGCTCATTAATTTGACAAATGTTAGCCAATTTCTTAGCATAATTCAGCAGTAGAATAGATCCAAAGCACTTTATGATTCCTACCTCACAGAGCAGGAGAGTTGATTACCAATTGTGAAAAGTACTATGGGGAGAAAGTTCTAGAAGTTCTGAGTGGAGAGCCAAGATAAGGGATGGCCTTGGGGTCCTGGAAGGGCCTCTCTGAGCAGATGTTTATAAGAAGCCGTGAAGATTGGAAAAGGGTTAGCTGTGTCAACAGGTAGAGGTAAGGATGAATGGGCAGAGACAAACATGAACAAAGTCCTGAGGGTGGCAGTGGGGTGATGGGAAGCTTGGATTGCTGAGAGATAATTTGTGTAGGTACTGTCTAGGGAACAAGGGGTTGAGGGTGCCAGGTGAAGCTGGAGAGGTAGGCAGGGACCAGATGATTAAGTACTGTGGTCTCAATTAGCAAAATCGTTGAACAGGCATGTGAGGGTGATATCAGGGTTGTGTTTTGAGAAAATAACTGTGACAGTGGTATGAAGAATCAGCTAGCAGAAATTCTTGACCTTTAATGTGCCACTGACATACATCTTTGGCTGTCTGCTGCAGCCTAGGGGACATCTTCTAAGAAGAATGTTTTTGAATCTATAAGATAAAACACATAGGATAACAAAAGAGACCGATTATATCTAAATACAGTTGCCAAAATACTAAACTCATATATGTGATGTAGTGGTATGTGTGCCTCTTTATTAATGCATCAAAAATAAGATATAGGGCAGCCTGGGTGGCACAGCGGTTTAGCGCCGCCTTCAGCCGAGGGTGTGATCCTGGAGACCGCGGATCGAGTCCCACGTCAGGCTGCCTGCATGGAGCCTGCTTCTCCCTCTGCCTGTGTCTGTTCCTCTCTCTCTCTCTCTGTGTGTCTCTCATGAATAAATAAATAAAATCTTAAAAAGATACAGTGGAGAGTCTGATAGCTACTGTAATTTCAAAGGAGTGATTAAACAGTGTATCTGACAATCGTCACGTGATGTAAAAATACCCGATTTCTCTTGGTGGCAATATCATGGTAGTATTTGGAGTATTAGTATTCTCCTAATACTAGGATGGTCTGTTGCTAACATTCATGATTGAGTGAAATGGTAAATTTCAGTTTGAGATTAATGAAAATAAGGGTGTACTATTTTCCCTCACACAAGTTCATGGGCCACCTGAATTCTATCCACAAGACTCCTTGGGAGTCCATGGACCCTGGGCTAAGAACCTCTGAGGGGAAGACGAGTAAAAGCCGAAAGCTGGTTAACAGGCAATTGTAGATGAGCGACTGGGTTAGCCTGAAGAAAGCAACAATAGAAATGTGGAAAGGGAAGAAGACAGGTACAAGACAGATACACTAACTATTCTAGGGTTAGATTTAGGACTGTAAGAAAGAGATTTGTCAGGAGGAGCCCTAAGTATGTAGCTTCCATCACCAGATGGCTGAGATAGGAACAACTGGAGCAGGAAGCCAGACCCTTCACAAGATAAGTTGAAAGTATCCCAGGGGCATTGCCAGGTAGGCAGTTGATGTTTTTGGGAACTCAGAGGAATGATCTGGAATGAGGTCTCAGTATGAGAAGCATGTTCCTGGAGATTATAGCTGGAGCCCTGGGCAGTGATGAGGTTGCCTAGAAGTTGAACCAGGTGAGCAGAGAAAGAGCCCAGGAATAAGCCTTCGACACTGAAGGCCCAGAAGTAGGACAGGAGATGTTCAAGGACATTGAGAAATATGAGAGAAGTAGCAGAATAGCCAGGAGGGGGTGGTTTCCTGGGAGCCATTTTAAGACAAGTGTGGTCAATGATGTTGAAAGACATTCAGAAGTGAAGTAACATGAGAATTGAAAAATACAGCTTGAATTTACCATCAAAAGGTTATGAATGACTAGAAGCGAGTGATTTTGGAGAAGTGATATGAGTGGAATGCAGTTTGATGTAGTGGTGGGAGGGAGTAGGAGGGAAGAGCTTGAAGAAAGCCAATGTAGAAGATTCAAGTTTGAAAAGATTCATACAGTTCTGAAGAATAGGCTTGTAATTCCCTCTTATACCCATTATCTGTTTCACCTTGTCTCTTCCCCAGAGAGAAAATCTTGGTTGGGGAGGGGAAAAGATGTGGTTGTGGTTTGTTGGTTTTGTTTTATATAAATGTGATATGCTACATATATATTTTTTCTATGCACGCATGTGACATGTTTTGGGGATAATAGTACTAATAGCTACCATTTTTGTATGGCCATTACTTCGTACCAGATAATGTTCTAAGAACTTACTTATAAACCTCACATGAGCCCTATAAGACTACTGTTATTATCTACATTTTACAGTATCAGGAAATTGAGTCCCAGAGAGGTTACAGAGTTTTTGTAAGGTCATATAGCCAGACCCTTAAACAGGGAAACAGCCATCCATGAACCACGGTTTGTCACAGCCTTGTTTACAGCCGTAAGGGGCATCAGTAAAATATGTGGTAGGGCTGGGATTAGAATACAGGAAGTCTGGTTCAAGACCTCCTCATTCTGCTGCATAATAATGTAGAACACAGGAATATTGTATTTCTTTTATTGGTCCTTGTTGCTGGGCCTTTAGGTGGTTTTCTTCTTTTTCCCATAAATGTCTTCTGTAAACATTCATACATATCTCATAAATGTGTCCTAGTAATTTTCCTAGAGGAATTGTCAGTATAAAGAATTTTTTTTATTTTTTATTGGAGTTCAATTTGCCAACATATAGCATAACACCCAGTGCTCAGCCCATCAAGTGCCCCCCTCAGTGCCCATCACCCAGTCACCCAGTATAAAGAATTTTTGACAGGTACCTCTGCCAAGAAAGTTTGCTATTGTAATCAAAGCTGTGATGAACAGTGGGCTCATGAATGTCTGTTTCCTTGTGTAAGGGTCCCAGCAAGAATATTAAATACAGTACTCTGAAGAGTATATAGTTTTCTTTTTAATCTGGTAAAGTGTACTGTATTATTTCATATATTCCCGATAATATGAATACCACATTATGTCAACATCTTTACAGCAAACTATTCTTCATCCCCCCAAATTTATTATATACAATACAATACAATTTATTTACAACTTATTTATACGATAAGCAGCACACCGAATTCCCAACAAGATTTTCCCTGCCTCTTTGCTGTTTGTTAGCCATCATTCCACCTCTTGAGATGCCAGGGGCCTGGGTGGCACTAGAACATGTTACTCCACAATGAACCAAATGACTATTTATGTTCTGGACCGTTTTTACAAGGAAAGGTGCTCTTGAGTGGGGATGTAAGGAAACCCTGACTCCAGCCTGTGGCTCAGCCCTTGGCTTCCATGGTGGAAGAGTTCATTTGGCCAGTGATCACATACTTTATTTCAAAATCCCCAAATCCTTGCTTATTTGACCCAATCAATTTTTGTCTTCCATTATCTCAGAAATGAATCCCAAAAAGGAAGAAAGACCGCCCTGAACTCATTCAAAGATAACCAGGTCTAGGCTTGTGTACATGCGCTTTTATAAGGCAACTCAAATGCTGACGATCTGGAGATGGGCCAGCTTCCCAGGAGGTCAGCTCCCTGTAGGTTTCATGCGTGACTGCTGTCCTAGCCCTACTGAGAAAGGCTTCCTGTGTCTGTGATTTATGGAGACTGGCGAACCATCGATTCTTCAACCTTACTCAGCGACCTCTTGCACTGGTAGTTATGCACTGCTGCCTTCTTTTGCCTCCCAGGGTCAAAATCAGCTGATGAACCTGTGGAATAGTCCACCCCGCAGCATTTTAACCAGATGGTTGCTGATCCAGGGCTTTCTGTGGAGCATTTAATTTCCCAGTTAACTCACTAGCAGTGTTGCAAATAAGAATATATTTTTCTTTTCTTTTTCTCCCACAAGAGACTTCATGATTCAGGGATCAAAAAATCATAGTAAGCAAGACTCTGGATTTAAGGATTCGAACTTGCTGTGACATTGTACCAAGTCAGATTTATCTCTTGTCCATTACCAGGAGAAATAATATTTATCCACTTCCCAGAATGATAGGGAAGAGACGGTCTGTGAGATGTTTGCTAATTCCCGATATTTTACATTTAAATTATAGAAATGTGTGTTTCATTCTTTTTTCTAGCAACTGCTTTTCAGGATATGGATGGGAAAATAGATTACTGAAAGAATGGTTTTTAAATCACCTTTGCTTTAGTATCGGTTCTTAGGAGAGAGCAAATAGTGTGATGGTTAAGAGCACAGGCCATAGAACATCAAGCTGCCTGGGGTTGAATCCCAGCACCACCACTTATTAACTGTGTGACCTTAGGCAAGCCACTTAACCTTTCTGTTCCTTACTGTCCTGGTCTGTGAAATGGGAAGTGTTGAGAATTAAATGAGTAATATGCAAAAAGTGCTTAGAACAGTGTCTGGCTCATGGTGAGTGGCCAGTTAATGTCACCCACTCTAGTTATTTTTGCAACCCCAAATACTGGTAATGTGTCTCCCTTGTTTGCTTCCATCCTTCTCTTCTCCAGCCTGTATGGGGAGTCCAGTGAGAGAAGCATGGCAAGGGGCATTTCCAGGTCCCTAGAGAGGATAAAGCCCAGGCACTTATCAGGGATCTGTCACCTGTTGGTTCCAAAAGGGGGGCAGTTTGCTACTTTTATACTTACTGCATTTGAATAAATGGGAGGGCTTTTGGAACTTTGAGGTTTCATCTTTGGGGAAGAGGAGGAGGATACCCCTGATGGTTGGTGTCCTTGTGGAGTCCAGGTGGGAAGGAAATCTGGGCACATAGTTTTGCTCCAGTCTTTGGGTTTATTGACAGGGGTTACCGAAGTTCATTCTGGGGAAGGAGAGTGGTTTTATTTTTTTTTTTTCTCCATTGAATTGATCTCCTATGTATATTTAGGTTTAGTTGTTTAAAATTAAGATTTGTGTAGGGCCCCCTGGATGGCTCAGTTAAGCATCTGACTCTTGGTCTCAGCTCAAGTCTTGATCTCAGGGTCATGAGTTCAAGCCCCGCCTTGGGTTCCATGCTGAAGCCTACTAAAAAAAATTTAAAAACTAAATTAAGATTTATCTTTAAGGTATGAGCAAATTATTATTTGCATTTTTGTTGACTCTTTGTTACTTTATGACCAAAGAAATACCCACTTTTGGATACTTGCAAGGAAAATACATTTTTAATTCATTGAATAAATGAATATTTTCTAATCTTGAAAAAATAGATGGAGGGAGGGGAGCTTATAATCAGAAGCACAATCAGCTTGTCTGAAGAGAAGGATGGCTAGAATGCAGGCTCAAAAATATAATTAACTAGTTATCATGCAAGGGAGTCTATATTTTGTGCGAATTACTCTCACATGTAAGTAGGTATATTAATTTGCTAGGACTGCCAGAACAAAATACCCCAGACTAGGTGGCTTAAAGAGCAAAAATATATTTTCTCACAGTTCTGGAAGTCCAAGGTCAAGGTGCCAGTAGGCTTAGTTTCTTCTGGGGCCTCTCTCCTTGGCTTGCAGATGGCCACTCTCTTGTTTCCTCTTCATGTAGGTCTTTCCCTAGTGCACACATACCTCCTGTCCTTCCTCATAAGGACGCCAGTCCTGTTGGACTACGGGCCCACCTTAAAGGCCTCCTGTAACCTCAGGCACCTCTTCGAAGGCCCTGTCCCCAATACAGTCACATGCTGAGGAACTGGGGTTACTATTTTAACATATGTGAAGGAACATGTTTTAGTCTACAACATAGGGGTTTGTTGGAAATTGAGTGAGACTTGAGGGGTCACTTTAAAGCAGTTCCTACTTTACGGCCTGCTCTGTGCACAAGAGAAGCATGGTCCCAAACAGGAATGTAAGTGCTGCAGTGGGAGAATTATCAGGGCTGCAGCTGGAGAAATAGGAGCAGCCTACACACATCATTGTGGTGGCCTCTTTGTCCACAGGGAGCAGAGACCACGCCTGCAGCCAGATGGACACTCATGGTTTGCAGCTGGTAGGTGGTTGAAAGGGGATGTTCAGTGAGGGAACTTCCTCACAAGCCATCCCAGTGATAACTTTTAGCATACTGTCAAATTTTGCACTAACCAGAAAATGCTAACCAACCACAGACCTTGGTGAAACATAATTTTTTTCCCTAATGTGTTTACATATTTCTGCCACTACAAAGTCATTTTATTTTCAGTGCTTAGTTATCTGTACTAATGGGGGAGAATATTAGTGTGGAAAACACAAAGACGGGTTTCATTTCCCAGCTTCCTGAGCTACGTCCATCAGTTTTGCATTCTGGATTCTTCTTCTAGCTCTCTCCCTTGCTAGCCATGTCTCTGTAAGCAAGTTGAGTAAGCTCACATTCCTCACCTAGAAGAGGACAGCGTTGGCCAAGTTAGATTATTGGTTTGAAAATTCAGCATGCAGAAGACTCCCGTGTTAACAAGTGCACGTCCCCTGGGCCCTTCCCCATAGAGATTCTGATCCGGTAGGGTCTCAGATAAGGCCCAGGAATCTCCATTGTCAGCGAGCATCCCTACGTGAATCAGACTCAGAGAATCCTCTCATTCCACTCTGGGAACCTGGTCTGAGATCTGTCCTAGTCAGGAAAAGAGACTGGGAGCAAAGAGACTTGAGCACAAGCCCAGGTTTGAGAAACTGCAAGTTTTGGATACTTCTTACTGCCTTTTTTGGTGCTCGTCCCCAAAGCTACACAACTTAAATTTTCTATGGTGCCTGTATGCAGCTATGAAGCTACGAGACGGTACACACAGATTGCACAGCATGGGCAAGGGATCCTACTTCAGGGCTATGATTTCTACTGTCTTTGAGACTCTCCTCCCAGACTTTCCCGTCTCCAGTCTTACATGTCTCAGAGCTAATTGGTCCTACCTTGACTGGACACTTACTGGCTCTGCTGCCTCCCTTCATGAATCATATGTGGACATTCTGTCATTTATCTCATGCCCACAATGGAATGGCTGCTGCTATCTCAGGCCTGGGTTGTAGAAGAGTCAATGACTCCATAATGAATGCAGAAGGGGAAAAAAATCACCAGGAGGTAGAGTGCTTGCCAGCATATTGTGGAGCAGAACAGGCAGCAAAAGGTCTAGCTAGTGCTGAAAGGGGAAAACAGCCCCTGCTTTTGTTCCCAAAAAATCTCAGTGCCCTGTATTAGTTTTCTTTTGCTGAGTAACAGATTATCACAAATGTAGTTCATGGTAAACATCCCATAAAACAACATCCCATAGTTAATGTGGATCTGGATTCTGATTACAGGTTAGCCCAGTCCCCTGCTGAGAGCCTCACAGGCCAAAAGCAAGGTGTCAGCCAAAGGCTACAGTCTCATCTGAGGCCCAGGGTCCTCTCCAACGCTCACTGGTTCTTTTTTTTTTTTTTTTTTAAGGTTTTATTTATTTATTCATGAGAGACACAGAGAGAGAGAGGCAGAGACACAGGCAGAGGGAGAAGCAGGCTCCATGCAGGGAGCCTGACACAGGACTGGATCCCGGGACTCCAGGATCATGCCCTGGGCCAAAGGCAGGCGCCAAACTGCTGAGCCACCCAGGGATCCCCGTGCTTACTGGTTCTTGGCAGAGTTTATTTCCTTTGGTTGTGTGACCAACATCCTCATTTTGTTACTAGCTTTTGACCAGGACCGTTTTCAGCTCTAGAGACTCCTGTTGGGTCCTTGCCCTGTGTCCCCTCCTTTTATACATGGCAGCTTCCTTCTTCAAGGCCAGCATCTGTTGCTACTTTTTGCCTTTAAGGGCTCACCTGATTAGGTGAGGCCCACCCAGGAGAAACTTTCTTTTAATTAACCTGAAGTTAACTGATGAGAGATCTTCATTAAATCCGCAAAATTACTTCACCTTACAATGTGACCTAGGGGGAGGAACTATTCAGAGCGTGTGTATCAGGAGGCAGGAATCTTAGGACCATCCAAGAATTCTTCCTACCACTTGTTAAAAGAGTGTTTATTGTATGTTGGGCACCAAATCTTAACTGTTAACTTGTTAGAAACGCCACAAAATTTTTAATACTAATTTCTGGGGGAATCTCCAATTGTATAAATTCTAAATTCTAAACTGCAACTTTTTTGAGAAATCTTGTTAGCAAAATTAAGTATCTAGTCTTTCCTTCCAGAATTCGAAATCACAGAGTGCTAGAAAATCCAGTTGCTTTACCCCTTGTGCAGGTGAGAAAACAGACTCAGTGGGAAAGACTTCCCAAGGTCATGGAGCAAGGCTGGGAGTTAGTTGGCTGGCCCTTTCTGTCATTGCTTTTCTTATGTGTCTCTTCGTTTACCTTTAAGATGAGCCTGGGCAGCCCGGGTGGCTCAGCGGTTTAGCGCTGCCTTCAGTCTAGGGTGTGATCCTGGAGACCTGGGATCGAGTCCCATGTCACGCTCCCTGCATGGAGCCTGCTTCTCCCTCTGTGTCTCTGCCTCTCTCTCTCTCTTCCGCTCCCCCACCCTGTGTCTCTCATGAATAAATAAATAAAATCTTAAAAAAAAAAGATGAGCCCCAAGTACTCGTATTAATCTGGAGCTCATTGATGTTAATGAGCAGTGTTTTTTGTTTCCCATTATTGTCCTGAATTGGAACATTTTTCTTATAATGTGTTTGTGAATTAGTTATTAAATGGAATCTTAATAAAATGAGTTTTTGGTTGTTCATGTATATTTGTATAATCTTTATAATTTTCATGATGACTCCCACTGTCCAGGAATTATAGAGCTGAGGGTGAAGATAGGAACCAGAGAAAGGTTTTGTGATCCAGCTGCCTCACCAAAAAAACACTTTTTTTGTGATTGACAATTGAATTGACATTCATCAGATAATTTTCCATGCTTTCCCCCCCTATATTCAGTGATACTGTCAGGTTTTTTTTTTTTTTCCAATTTCTGTTTAAGTAGAAATAGGATGCATTTTTTTTTTTTCCATTTCTTCTTTTGGAGTAGAATCTTAGCATTGACAAGACAATGTTTTTCTATAGAGGTTTGTATTAAAGCTTCTTCTGCTCCAGACTGCCTACCAGTAAATGACCTCACAGGTAGACAGACTCACCCTTAGCTTGAAAAGTGACTGCTGCCAAGTAAGAAGCTAGTTATTACCCCAGCATGGAGGCAGTGGATGTGTCAGGGAGGAGCAGAATGTCCTCAGCGTGTATGGCTAGAATAATGTGGCGCTTAGCCCAGCCCCCATGCTGCCTGATTTGGGGTGAAACAAAGGGCTGCTTGGAGGCTTGGAATGGATCTGGGCACACATCTTTGGCATTTGACAAGATGTGTTTGTGGGCTGAATCCTCAAGACCGAGAAAACGTTGCAGCCATAGGCTATTTCTGAGTCCCATCGCTTGCATCTTATATATCAGCGCTTAGTTACAGGCACAGACAGGGACATCTCTGAGAATGGCTCATCAGATGGTTCATCTGAGAATGGCTCAACCATTTCACCACTGCTTCTGCCATGAAGCCCCTTGTTGTCTGCTTCATCACCGTATCACACCCTCCTGCGCCCTGGAGCATGGCATTTGTGGTTTACACTCTACCCTATATGAAATTCATTTGTGCATTTATTTAGAGATTTGCTAAATCTCGATTAGAACATAAGTTCCTTAAGGTCAAGGACAGCGTCTCCGGTGTATTCCTGGTAGTCATCTTTATAGCAATCACACACTGTAGAAATTCCTAGTCTGTGGGCCTCAGACCTCTGGGAAGAAGAAGATATTTCAGAGGCTGCGTATCTGTATGTGTACCCAGCATTTTATATGTCTGTGGTGACTCTTTTTCAAATATATTTGCATTCTCTTGGGTTGAATAATACACAGTTTCTTTAAAAGTGCCCTTACTTTGTTATAATTTGGGTCTTTTCTCAGCCAGTATTTACTAAGAGTAACTAAAAGATGCCTGCATGCTTTTATGTTGAGAGCCACTGCCCTTCAGCATCTAGCAAGGTGCTCTGCATTTTGAGCTATTTGGGGTATTTCCCTATCTCAAGCCCTCTGGCCCTGTTTCTTCTTTATGGTATGCAAAGAAAGCTAACGTGCTTCTTCCTTCCCCTTTGTAGCACTAATAACCGTTTAGGTTCTTTAATTCTTGGAATGAATACTAGATGAATGTCCACCTCCAAGCCCTAGACAGGAAGCTCCTGATCCCCTGGTCTTCCTGTGACCTACTGCCTACCAGAATGACCTCACCTGGTAGGTTCAGTACATATGTTAGTGGTCAGAAGCTCTGTGATCACAACCGGGAGTGTTTTTAGTACCCACTCTTTAATATGTAGACATGTTTCTGGTTTTTAGAAGTTGAGAATTCTTCTGGTGAATAATATAATCCCCAAAGTTCTCCAGTCTCCAAATCACAGGATTTGAAGGAATACTTTAACTAATTTTAATGTTAAAGCAAAATGTCTGCCACCTGGTGTCAGATTAAGAATTAGCATCTCAGCTAATTCTCGCATGGAGTAAATCCCATTAATTTTACTATTTAGTTGTTGAAGTAGGTTATACATTTCACATAAAATTATAATAAGCACCGTTCTGAAATTACTCCTCACTTGCTACCTATGGATTTGTATTTAACATTGTTGGGTTTTCCTGAGTCTAAAAACTAATTGGGAATGCAAGTCTAATTTTAGTAAAGTTTCTCAATACTGCTGACTCTGTAGCATTGGATTTTATGGAGGAGAGAAATAATAACTTTTATGTGAAACAAAAATAGCCTTAAATATTATCAATATTTTATGAGTTTGTATAAACCTTATTACTGCAGATGATTTTTTCTAATAGCTTTGGTCAGAAGGAAGGATAAAAACTCCTCTTTAACAGACCTTTGAGTAGCTAACATTGACTGGTTTGGATTAAATCAGAATGCAGGTATTCATAAGGGTCCCTAGAATTAGAGTCAATCCAAGTCTGGGCTTGAGAAATAAGAGATGAGTAAAGAATATGTGTCTCTGTTTTGTAAAGACTGAGGTTTAAGTAGGGGAAAGTTCTTTTCTTATTTACTGCATTCTCCTCATTAACTTACCTGAAAGCTGTTTATTTGCAGTGGTGAAGAGACATTGCGGCATAATGTCCTGCCTTCTAGGCCAACAGTAAGATGATATGAGATAAAGTGAATCATTCCAGAAGTAGTAAGGAGTCTTCAATGTTAGGAGGTGGACCTATTTATTAACCACCTGTAGCCCTTGTTGTCAAGATGCCAGAGAGCTGCCATGATGTCCACCCATTCCATTGATAGCCTCAGGGAGCCAAATGTCTATTGCAGGAGTCAGGTAATAACTAAACATATAGATAAAGTAAGATGTAAACACTTACTGGTCAGCATAGAAAACTACCCTAATACAGTGGGGTAGAGTGGAACTAGATCAGTGAGGAGGATTTGAAACAAGAGCAAAAGCCTTTTGAGGAGCCCAAAATAGATGCCTCCTTGTCCCTGTTCTGCCCACTTTGACCTCCAGGTCCTTGCTCAAAGCCTACTTATTCCACTTTAGACATGTTTCTAACCCAGGTGTGTAGCAGATAAGGGATGAGGTTTAGGGAATTAGAAGAGAGCTGTATGGAATGAGAAGCTAGATCAAAAGAAAAAAGAAGCTGGTAGAGCCAAACCTTCCAGTATGAGCAAGGGGACAGCTTAGCCCTCGTGGGGTAGGGGGGACAATGGACCCAGACCAGATTGCAAAGGGCTCAAAGAACACGCCTATTGGCAGCAGTAGATGTAAGGAGTTTAAGGGTCTCTCGTTGACATTTGATAGCAGTTGATATTTGAAATAATGGACTTAAGGCACCAAAAAGAAGTAAAATTATGCTCTGGGCACTTGAATAAAACAGAGACTAGAGCAACAGGCACAAGGGCCCTCAGCTTAGTCTAAAGGTGTTGGCCCTACTGGAATGTGAGTTCTTTGAAGGCAGGAATTGTCTTTCATTCATATCTGTATCCTGGAAACTTAGCTGAGTGTAGTCTAAAGCTGTGAGTTGTTCAGTCGATGTTCTCTGATTGTGTGATATTAAAGGGGAATTACTTCTCTAGACAAATCTTCATGGAGATATTAGAATTAGATATGCCTGAGACTAGATGTACAGGCAAACTGTTAGTTCAGCATCCCTGTGCACAGTTCCATTACAGAAGAGAGGTTTAGGCAGCTTCTGTTCTTTTAGACTCTATTGATATATTTTTAACTGTAACAAAACCATAAATCTTTTTTTGAAATAGCTGTATGTACTACTCAGTTAATGATTTACTGATTTGTTGTGTGCCTTTGAGCATCTTCTGTGTGTGTGTAACCTTGGGCGAGATCCTGTGGGTGCAGATTGGTAAAGATTTCACCTGCCCTCAAATAATTCTGCAGATAGACACTATCTCTACATGTATTAACTATTGTTATTGGTTGAGTTGTGTCCCCCAGAAAGATATGTTGAAGTCCTACCTCCTGGTACCTGTGTGTTTGATCTTATTTGGGAATAGGGTCATTGCTGATGTGATCAAGTTAAGATGAGTTCATACAGGAGTAGGGTAGGCCCTTAATCCATTAAGACTGGTGACTGTATAAGAAGAGGGGAATTTGGACACAGACCAAAGGGGAATGCCCTGTGATGACAGAGATACACAGAGAAGGAAGGTCCTTGTGAAGGGAGCAGGGGCGGGAGGCAGACTGGAATTATGTTGCTACCAACCAAGAAATGCCTGGGGCCTCCAAGCAGCTGGAAGAGACAGGGTAAGACCCTCTCCCAGCAGCTTTGGAGGAAGCACCGGTCTGCCAACAGCTCAATTTTGGATTGCTAGGCTTTAGTACTATGAGACAATACATTTCTGTTGTTATAAGCCATCCAATTTGTGGTACTTTGTTATGGCAGCCCAGGGAAAGGAGTACAACTCTAGTACATTTCTTTATGAATCAGGGTTCTGGGGGGAAATAGATGATCACTCCAGTGGGGTCACTGAGGGGAGTTTAAAGAAGACACTGTGTACAGAGGCTTGGGGAAGATTGAGAACCTCCAGAGTATGAGGAAGCCTTCTGGGGTTGACAGCAACAGGTTCCCATTGGCACATTCCAGGCCCGAAGGGCCAAGAAGATGGGAGGTTCCTGGAACCCGCAGAGGAAGGTTTGCAACTGTGAGTATAGAGACAAGGGGTAACCCAACTGTAGTTCCCAGGCAACCTGTGCTCTTGCAGAAGGGGAGCTGGGGAGTTCTCCTCTTTCTCCTCCCATGTTCCTGTCACCTGCTGAGCCTCTCATTGGCGAAACCTACCAAGGGTTTAGCCTCTCCAGTGGAAAGGGTGGAGACTAGACTGAAAAGGGAAACTGGAGAATATCCCACACATTTGGGATAAGGAGTAGATGTCACTCAAAGATGTCTTCTCTAATGAGAAGGAAAGAATCGGATGTCTGAGATCGTGTTGTTCATACCACTGGTTCTCAACAAATGCTGTGATTGCCAACAGAGACTACCGAGAATTGTTTATTTTGGAGTGCAAAATTCAAGGCAGTGGAATTCATTCAACAAATTCTTATTAAGCACTTACTATAGTGCCAGATACCAGACAGCCCCTAGGGATAAGTACCAAGTAAAACAGACTTGTCCTTACTCTCACAGAACTTACCTCCTAGAACTCAGAGTTCTATTCATAAAACTTACTCTTGGTGCCTACCAACTATGTGAACAAGGGTTAAAACTCCCACAGGACTCCATTCTCTCCTGTTACTCAGTGTAATTTTAAGTTACTGACTAGATGCCACTTTTCCCCAGTGGACTGCAAGATTCAGGTCCAACATCTAGCCCGAAGCCTGGCTCCTGGCAGATGGTCACTGAATGTATTGATGAATGAAGGAAGGAAGGAATGACAGAGTGCTTTGATTTGCCATAGAGGAAAAGCTTTTCTTCTCTTCTTTCAGGTTCAGTACTTGAGGACTGCAAATTAAGCTGACCTAAGACAGATGAGCAAGAGGAAGAATCCCAGATTGAATTATGTACTTACGTATGAGAGTTCACAAAGAAGTGTAACTCGGGGAGGCTGTTAGGATTGGGGGCTTATGTAAAATCTTAACAGGAGATGGTGGGGGGAGAGGGTGCTTCTGAACACATGACTCTTTAGAAGGTTGAGGGAGGTAAAGGTCACTATGAAAAAGCAGGTGATTTTTTTGGAAAGCTAAGTGGGCTCTTAGGAGAATAGATAGGAGATAATGATAGTTTGGTAACCATATGTTTGGGTTCAGCTTCCAGAAGAGATTAGAGTTGCTCTCAGGGGGAGGGGATTTATGACAACTGAGTTCTTTTTGGGAGGTTCTACTTTTAGGCAGGGAAGGGATTTCAGGAACTCAACTACTTTCAGCTGAAGATAATTTCTATACCAGAGTAGCTTATTCTATTCTAAAATTTTGTTTTATTATTTAGGAGTTTCTGAACATTAGTGAATGGCTTAAATTTATTTATTTATTTATTTATTTATTTATTTATTTATTTATTTATTTATTTATTTATTTATTGTTATTATTATTTTTATTTATGATAGTCACACACAGAGAGAGAGAGAGAGAGAGAGGCAGAGACACAGGCAGAGGGAGAAGCAGGCTCCATGCACCGGGAGCCCGACGTGGGATTCAATCCCGGGTCTCCAGGATCACGCCCTGGGCCAAAGGCAGGCACTAAACTGCTGCGCCACCCAGGGATCCCCTATTTATTTATTTAAAAGGATATTATTTATTTATTCATGAGGGACACACAGAGAGAGAGGCACAAACATAGGTGGAAGAAGAAGCAGGTTCCCCACAGGGTGCTCAATGCAAGACTCCATCCCAAGACCCTGGGCTCATGCCCTGAACAAAAGGCAGATGCTCAACCACTGAGCCACTCAAGTGCCCCTTAAAAATATTTAAAAATGGATGAAATCACTATTTGAGAAAATATTTGAAAGGACCATTTGAGCAAATCCTTTACAAAGCAAACACGTTAAAACAAAATAATGTACAATTTATCTACTTTGCAACTCTAGATTTAGTGTTTGGGAGTTTTGTGTTGAGAGTTTGACTTTGTTCAGCTTTAGAAATTGAAACCAAGTATTTATTATCTTTTTACCCCCTCCCCCCCCGTCTGGTCATTGTTCTATTAAATTGATTAGTCCATAAGAATATGCACTGCAGTTAAAGCCTGAATGGGACTATGACTGGATTTGTTATGCACTATAACCTTTTCACATCTAAGTTAATGATTTAAATCTAGACCAAGAATTTGGGGGAATGCTTTTACTAACTTAATGTTAAAGTAAAATATCTGCCACCTGGGCATCAGATTAAGAACCAGAAGATGTCAGAGGGAGCAGTTACTTGATAGACTTTCTTCCCTTGGTCTTAAGACATTGGCTGGTATTAGATTAGAGGTATCAACTCCTTTAGGCCTCTGAAGTACCAATACTAACCGGAAGCCTGCACTCCTTTGATGACCATATAAGGAAAGTATTTCTAGGAAAAAAATGTCACAGAATCCATGAGCGACTGTGTTGTCTAATAGCTTCAGGATGGGGAGATTTAAAGAGAATGAAAAGCAGCTGACTTAACCATTTTCCTAGAGACAGTTCCTACTATTTCTGCATAAAGATGTATGATGTGATCCTTAGAGAGTCTCACTCCAATTATTGTGTCCTCTATCTGAACAAGTAAGTAGAGAATCTAGTTTTTATACTTGTCAGTGGTATGAAATGCTTTCTTAGCTTAAGAGTAATTGAGTAAAATGACTTGTAAAAAAAAAAAAATTAGTGATGGAAACCAAAGAAAGAGAAGGCAGGTTCAAAAAGCCACTGGTCAGTTTCTCAAAATGTAGCTTGAATTTTGGATTTAAAATGTGTCCTTCCTCCTAGAGTTTGCATCTCACAAGGAAGAATTGTGTTAATAGCGGCTCATTATTAGATTTCGGTGGAGTTTCTCCGTCAATACAAATATGCTGAGAAATAAGAAGACGTTTCAGAGCCTTGATGTAGAAATTATTCTCACAAAAGCTGGCTTGAGCTGGCTCTCACCCATGCTAGGAACATCTACGTTACAAGCATGTATGAGGAAAATTGCTTTCCCTCTTGAGATAACTGTAAATAGACGGTACCGTCAGAAGGGAGTGAAGAGTTATGGAACCACAGGGAATTTTTAGAAGATGGGGGCAAATGTATTTTTCCTGTCCATGAGAAAAAGTTCTTCAGTGTTTGGCAGAGACAATCTTTCATTTGTGCTGGATTTAAGATGACAGTTTGCCTGGGCCTGGGAGTGCTAAAATCAAGAGAGTCCCAGGAAAATCAAGGTGCCTTGTTCCTTTGGTTTGACTGCCTTATGCATTGTAGGACATTTAGCATCCCTGGCTTCTAGCCACCACTGGCACCTGCTAGCCATTGTGAGAAACCCAAACACTCCCATACATTTCTGAATGCCCCTAGGAGTGGGAACTGTCCCTGATGTGAACCACTCTGAGTCTAGCCCATGGTGTTGGGGCACCCTGGTCCTACTGACAGGACCAGTCCTGAAATAAGGTTAATGGATGCAGGAGGCTATCTTCAGTCTCCAAACAAACAAAAACTCAAGTGCAGTTAGTTTAAATGCTTTTGGCACATGCGCGCGTGCGCGCACACACACACACACACACACACACACACACACAAACACCAGAGTGGGGATAGATGGCAGTGTTAATTGAAAGTCCAAGGCATAGAAAAAAAAGAAGAAAATTCATTCCGTTTATAACTTTCACTCAAGTTTTCATCTATTAGTGGCTCTTATTCACAAATAATTACTGGTTCTCACAGAATTTTCAAATTAATTTGTATAGTCATCTGAGATGTTCAGCTTTTGTATAGTGCAGAAGGGCAAAGAGATAATGGACCACTGCCACCTCACTCCCCCATCCCATCTGCTTGGAAGCAAAGAATCAGTTCCTAAAGAGAGTATATCCTTTAGAAGGGCTGAGACAGGGATCCCTGGGTGGCACAGCGGTTTGGCGCCTGCCTTTGGCCCAGGGCGCGATCCTAGAGACCCGGGATTGAATCCCACGTCGGGCTCCCGGTGCATGGAGCCTGCTTCTCCCTCTGCCTGTGTCTCTGCCTCTCTCTCTCTCTCTCTCTCTCTCTGTGACTGTCATAAATAAATAAAAATTAAAAAAAAAAAAGAAGAAGGGCTGAGACAGAAGAAAGATAGGCAGCTTCTGACCTAGGAAGATTTAGGATAGTATCAGTAATTGGAAGGGTTGAATATGTTCTGGAATATCCTCCACTAATTAGAGTTAGCGTGTAGACCTTCAGCACATGTTATTACTATATGTGCAGAATCTTGAAGCTAAAGCATAATTTTATTGATTAAAAAAACTCAGCCTGCTTCTAATACTGACAGGGATGTAAAGAGATTATATTGGGTAACCTTGGGCTGAAAGATGTTTTCTTACATTCCAAAACTGGTCAGTGTATTCTTTATTTCACCTGATTGATCCTCATCCTCTCCCTTTAAACCTAAGCCCGTGTGGATATGGCCGGAAGTCCTGTTGTCATGACAACAGCTGCACCCTGGGAGGAAGGAGTCTTTCAAATGGCCAGTGACTAGGTTTTTAATCACTGATTTATACTGATAGCAAAATTAAATTGAGATGTAGAATTTGTAATTATGTGTTATTTTGGCTTGATATTTTCACTTCTATTACTGACATGTAATTTTCGAACATGTGTTATGATACATAATTTTTATGCTAATGCAATCCTTTTCATCTATTTTCTATCTTGTTCATAATAATATCCTCAAAACACACAGAGTCCCTGCTCCAAACTTCTGATAGTATTTTGCTGCCTGTATAGGAAATTCTGAACTTCTGAATGTGGTTGTACTTAGGGGGTCTTGTGAAGAGTGGCTTCCACCTCCCATTCAGCCTCTCAGCAGAATCCATTATGGATCCTAACACGTACACAACAATCCTTGACTCTAGGCATTAGGAGCAGAGGGAGAGGGGTGTCTCATATTGGAAACTATAATATTAGGGGGGAAATTGCCCTACATAGTGTGTATCTAAAAGGAGGTAGTACAGGGAAGAACAAGTTAATTTTTAAAAATAAGTGATTAGGAAAAATTGCATGGAGGAAGCAACCTTTGACGCTTTAGTTTGAGGGGAGTAGAAAAGGAGGAGATTCCAGTTCAGGGAAACAACATAAGCAAAGGCCTGGGGATGCAGAACAGTGTGGGATGTTGTGAGACCAGGGAGTAGGCATTTGGCCTGGTTTGGGAAAGGCATAAGGGAATGAGGTGGCAAAGGGGAGGACACCATTGAAAAGGGGGTTAAATGCTCCTCCATGCTAAAGGAAGTCTACTTATTTTGTGCAGGAGGAGGAGCAGGGAGTGGTTGAAATGGGTGTTTTCTGGGAAATTACTAGCTGTGGTATGATTAGAGGGAGCAGTACAGTCACAGTAACTGATTATGAACACTTTTCAGATCCAGGTGAGGCTCTTGAGAGCTTAGCATGAAGCAGTGCTGTGGAGGTTGAAAAGCAAGGCATGAATATGAGAGCCTTGAACTGTTTGGGATCCAATCTTAAAATGGGTAATTTTGTATATTGACTAACATGTATGTGGGAGCATGGATTGTGGTGTGGGGCTGCCTGCTTTGAATCTCAATTCTACCTTTACTACTTACTTACACCATGAGTCAGTTGCTTATCCTCTCTATATCGTCTATAAAATGGAGTAAGATAACACCAATCTTAAAGGGTTCTTATAAGAAGTAAATGAATTGATACACAAAGTGTTTACAACAGTGGCTTGCACATGGTAAGCGCCTCAGTAATACATTAACGTGGATGCTGATGTTGATAAAACCTGGAAACATTTGGTCCTTTCTAATAATTTTCTTTTGCCTTTTTTAAAGATTTATTTATTTATTTATTCATGAGAGACACACACACAGAGAGAGGCAGAGACACAGGCAGAGGGAGAAGCAGGCTCCATGCAAGGAGCCCAACGTGGGACTTGATCCCGGGTCTTCAGGATCACGCCCTGGGCCGAAGGCGGCTCCAAACCACTGAGCCACCCGGGCTGCCCTCTAATAGTTTTCTTAAACAATCACAAGAAAATAACCTATGTGACTCTATTCCTTCTCCCCAAACATCTCAATTCTGCCCCACTTACTTCTGGTTAATTTGATAGATAGTTGTTGACCATCCATATGTGCCAAGCACTCTACTCAGAGCTAGGGGCAGAAAAATGGAAATTCAAAGTCTTGTCATAAAGGGGTCTAGAGACCATTAATAGGTGGCAATTGGTCCATACGAAAGAGTGTAGGAAAAATAGTCTACATGTGACAAAAGACCACATGTGACAGAGAGAGAGCAAGCAAGAGACGGGTAAGTACTATGAATACATAATCTCTAAGTTGTTAGTGCCATTTTGATTTTTAAAGTACCTTCCGATAGTAGGTGCTGAAGTCATATGCTGTGTATCTGGATCGATATATTATATGAGATTTTTCCAGATATCTTATTTTATATAACTTCAGAATGAAATATAGTAGAAATTTTCCTTTAGTTGAAATTCAAGGACTGGACTTGAATTCCTAAAAAGCAGCATTGATCTTAAGGAAGTTTTAAAATGAGAACATTGGAAGGTGATAGGTGCTTCAAGGTGTTAGCAATTCCTAAACTAGAACTTTAGTGTTTATTTATTTATTTTAAGATTTTACTTATTTATTTCTTGAGAGAGAGAGAGAGAGAGAGTGTGTGTGTGTGTGTGTGTGTGTGTGTGTGTGTGTGTGTGCATGGGCAGGGGGAGCTGCAGAGGGAGAGGGAGATGCAGAGTCCCTGCTAGGCAGGGAGCCCGATGTGGGGCTCCATCCCAGGACCCAGAGATGGTGACCTGAGCCGAAGGCAGATACTTAACCAAGTACTGATACTTAACCACCTGGCCACCCAGGTGCCCCTAGAATTTTAATGTTCAATTCTGAACCGTTTTTATGTCCTTCCAGTCAGGGGGCCACATTTATGTTTTTCAGAACCTCCCAAATTGAGGTTCTAAAGTAATTTTTATAGAAAGGATCCCTCTTGAACCCCTGGCTCACTGGAAACCTCCAGACCAGTGTGTCCATCAGAAAGAATAGTGTGAGCCACATATGTGATATTAAACATTCCAATAGCCACAGTAAGTAAAAAGAAACAGGTGAAATTAATTTTAATCATGGATTTTATTTCACCTGATATATCTAAGGTACTCTCATTTCAACATAGAACCCATATAAAAATTATTAATAAAATCTTTTCTTCATGTTGGACTAAGTTGTCCACATCCAGTGTGTGTTTCACACTGGTGGCCCATCTCTGTTCAGACGAGCTGCATTTCATGTGCTCAGTAGCCTGTGGGGCCAGTGGCTTCCCTACTGGACAGCTCAACTGGACAGCTTAGGACCTTTGAGAGCCCTGTGTCACTTCCGTAGCTACCGAAACAATATCTGTCTCTTTAGTCATTTTTCACTAGTATTTTTGTTGTTTAGGAAAATGAGTAAATATGGAAAAGTGAGTTTATTTTTGATCTCAGTTGCAGACAGTTGAGTTAATCATATGCCCTAATTCGTGTATTTTCATCACTGGTACGTACAGAACATCCTCTCTTGCTTTCCATGCTTCCTTTCTTACTCCCTGTTATTCCCATCTCTTCCTCCCACTCTCCACCCATAGGCAATCATCTAATGTGTTTAATGGGTGACTTTTTGCTCAAAAGCATGCTTGTGATGTGCCTTGTTGTTTTGTGTGTGTGTTCATAATTTTTAAAGGATATTTTCTTCATATGCTGTGTTTTAAAAATCTATCCATAAGACTGTGTGTATAGCTAATGCCTGGTTCCTAACTCCTGCATTGTATTCCATGGTGTGAACTCAACACATTTTTCCCTTTCTCCTCATGGAGCGATGGGCTCCTAGCCTGCCTCCATGTCCCCAGCACCACAGTTACTCCCCCAGGAATACATGCGAGTGTGCACATACACACACACACACACACACACACACACACACACCTTCTGATAGAACTGTGTAAGATGGTATGTGGGATATACATTTAGTATTACTGGCTCATAGGGCATATATTATTTACTTGGTTTGGGAAAAAATTCTTTTTCATATTCTTATTGATGGATGTATTTTTTCTAATTTTGTTCAGTGAAAAATACAGGCTTGCAGTTATTTGTTGAATCAGATCCTTTTGAACAGTAGAGTGAATTAAGTTATGGCTTATTTTTTTTTAGGAGTAGCTAACCAATTCAGTTCTCATGCATATGTTTATGAAACAGACCCAGTACCCATGAAAGAGGTCAAGCTTTCCTAGGGCGATCGGTTTGAAATCTGGGTCAAGTACAAGTGTAATCTTTATTTGCAAGTCTTTCTCTATCAGCAGAGCCTAATATATTATTTGAATGAATTTTTTCATTGAAGCAGAAAGTGGGAGAAAAAAGATTTTTACCCTGAAAGAAAAACCCCATTGAAAATTTACACAGAAAAATGTGCTTTTCCTTTTATTTCTTCTGTTTTTTTTTTTTTTAATGTATTTATTCATGAGAGACACAGAGAGGCAGAGACACAGGCACAGGGAGAAGCAGACTCCCTGCTGAGCAAGGAGCCCAATGGGAGACTCAATCCCAGGACCCCGGGATCAGGTGCTAAATGGCTGAGCCACCCACGCACCCTTGTGCTTTTGCTTTTAAAAGTAATTTATACTGTTTGTTTCTCCAAAGGGAATTTCAAAAAACAAAACAAAAAAAACTCCCAACCCAGCGTTATCTTTCACTCAACTTTTTTCTGCTCCTGGATCCGTGGTTAGGTACTTCCTACTATAATGTTTTCTAAAAGGAGGAGTCAGTACTCTCATTTCATTCGTTCAAGCATATCTGCAACACAGAAAAACACACAAAGTTTATTTCTACAAGGAAAGAAGCACAGATAGCCATCTAGGATGAAGATCTCGACATAGACAGTTGTCACCAGTAACTCCTGCCTGTTTTGCATGAAACAAGGAAAACTTTGACACAGCATTGGATTCATCTGCTTCCAGAGAATGTTCTTCCCTACTCACTTCTGAGATCTAAGCATCATTTGTATGCTCCTAACAGCCTTTAGGTTCTAGTAATTTCTTGGAGAGGGAAAGCTGTGGAGAAAGCCAAGGAGGAAGATGCTTAGAACATACCAGAATCCAAGATCAGATAGACCATCTTTTACAAATGGACACTACACAGATCAAGAAACAAGGAAATAGAGCCAACCCAAAACAAAAACTTCATATGAATCAGAATTTTCACAAGTGAGAGCTTAGAATTTGAGATGAAGAAGAAAAAATCCTATTTCTCTTGTATATAAATTTGGAATTGTTCCCAGACAACCTGCAGATGAGAACTTTTAATGCTTCAAGAGTATTTTTCTAGTTAGAAAATAATTTTAGCCTGTTGGCTGGACTTTGAGGCCTTATGGGTTAACCAGCACATTTGTGAGTGAATACAAACTAGCTAACAGTTATCCTAGTTCCTTTTTCGATGTCATACAAAGTAGAACTCAGACTCAGCAGGCAGGATGCTTAGTGGTACATGCCCCTGCCCCCTTCTCCCTCCCATCCTTCCTTCCTCATTTTTTTCCTTCTTTCCTTCCTTCCTTCCTTCCTTCCTCTCCTTTGTCCTCCTCTTTCCTGTAATTATCATTCATATAGATATCATCTAGGTAGCTTCTTTTTTTTTTTTAAGATTTTATTCATTGGAGAGAGAGAGAGCACAAGCAGAGGAGCACAGGCAGAGGGAGAAACAGGCTCCCTGCTGAGCAAGGATCCTGATGTGGGGCTTGATCCCAGGACCCCGAGATCATGACCTGAGCCAGTCAGATGCTTAACGGACTGAGCCACCATGGCACCCCGAGATAGCTTCTCAGTTTCAGAGAGTAAGATATGAAAAAAGGGAGCCACTCCCAACTACATTTACATATCTCTAGAAAACATTGCACACCTACTGTGTGTGAGACATTCTTGGGGTACCTTGGTTGATTAAAATTAAAAGAGGAACAAGCCTTTGCTTTAAGAAACTCAGATCTGCTTAATTTGTGATTAATAGCATCTCTGTGACACTTTTTCTGAACTCTTTGCTCTGCAGGGACCACAGCTTAAACAAATAGTCCTATATCCTAATCTTTACAGGCAGGAAGCCCTTCTAAACTTTGAGCACTTGCTTATTATTTGAGATTTTTGAGAATAATTATTTTTATTCCATTTACTTGTCCTTTCCTGGAATTTTGGCTCAATTACCTAATATTGTCTTATGCTAGATTCTATTTTGAGAAGCATAAAGAAATGACACTTTCTACACGTGCATCCGTGGCAGATGGGATCCACAAATACCCCTGCCTCTTTTCTGCCAGTAGCCTCAGCATCTTTGAAAAACTCAAAGCTCTGCACATCATCACTCTTTCATTGCTGGAAAAGAAAAATGAAGCTATCACACAGGTGTGGAACAGCTAATTGGTTTTGCCATTTTGTTTTCTTCCACTGGAGAATCTTTGCTTTTCTCTCCTGACCTAGATTTGGAGGGGCTTGGGGAGGAACATGGTACAGATCAAAGAATTCAAAGACTTGAATCGAACAAATGGTTTGATGTTGCTTGTAGTTGGTGCATCCTAGTAGATACTTCTTGAGGTTTGTAAAAAAGTAGGCCCAACACAGTTTCTGCATTTGGTTTCTTTTTCTTTTTTTAAAAAGATTTTATTTATTTATTCATGAGGGGCACAGAGAAAGACAGAGAGGCAGAGACACAGGCAGAGGGAGAAGCAGGCTCCATGCAGGGAGCCCGACGTGGGACTCGATCCCAGGTCTCCAGGATCAGGCCCTGGGCCAAAGGTGGCACTAAACCTCTCAGCCACACAGGCTGCCCTGGTTTCTTTTTTTAAAGATTTATTTGTCTCTTTGAGATAGAGAGAGCGAGCACATGAGCAGGGTGATAAGCAGAGGGAAAGAGAGAATCCTCAAGCAGACTTCCCATGGAGTGCGGAGCCTGAGGCAGGGCTCAAATCCCAGGACCCTGAGATTCATGCCTGAGCTGAAATCAAGAGTCAGATGTTTCCCAGACTCTCCAGCATTTGGTAATTTTTGACAAAAGTCAGATATGAGGTTAAGATGCTTGGCTTGGTGGGTGCTAGAAAGTGAATGAACAATAACCAATGAAATTACACTCCAACAATTTGCTGTTTCAGAAAGAGTTTGGGAGTTTGGGAGTCAGGAGCCTGGGTTTCTTAACCCTACCAATCAGATGCCTAAAGTTTTAGGATTGAATATGAGATTACAAAACTAATCTACTAGAAGCTATTTCTTTCCTAGGTGTTAATTTAGTTTCTCGCCATTATATAGATGAGTTAGGATCAATTTCGACTGCTAGTATTGCAAGACTCTCAAGTAACAGTGGCTTATTACAATAGAAATTGATTTCTTTTTCATATAGAAGCCTGGCAGGAGCAATTCACCCACCCCAAGAACCCAAATTCCTTGGCAGTACTGCCCCTCCATCCCTGGGGTATAGCCTGCATCCCTGTGGTCCAAGGCAGCTTATCTCTTCCAGACAGCGAGAATATATGTGCCTGCCAGCTGTTCTATAAGGAAGGTTCTTGGAAACTGCCATACAGTTCTTGTACTTACACCCCAAGGATTAGCATGTAATCTGGCTGGTCACACCTAGCTGCAAGGGAGGCTGGGAAATGTATTCTGGGAAAGGTATCCAAACAGAAGGTTTTATTGCTTTGGAAGAAGACAATGGATATTGATGGACAACTTTCGGTGTCTCGCACAGTTACCAGATTTATAAGACCCTGACATCAGGCTGCTCACAGACAAAATGAATAGTACAGAATGGTTTGCCCCTTTAACTTTATTATTTAAAAAAAAAAAAGTTTACATTTAGTTACCTCTTGTACAACACAATTACAATTTAGAACAAAATTTACAGAATAAAACCACCGAGATGCAATGTAAAACCTTTATTATCAGTTTGCTGCCTTTCTACTTCCAGTGCAGTTTCTGGCGTGCTAAGATTTGATGCTTAGGAAAAAGTTTCTTTTTGATAAACTACTTTTACTAGATAACTAACACTTTGTAAATTTTTGGAGCAAGAGATTAAATTTCTTCTCAACTCCCTGGCTCTATCCTCTCATTTTATTGGTTGAAATATATTTATTTATATCTTTTATGTACAAAGCTGCTTCAAATTCTCTTTTGATTTAGGTGGAAAATAAGTATCTCGAGGAGTAACAATCCTCTCACCCTGATCCTTTTAATTGTGTTTTTAAAAGATAATATCAGGAAACCATTTTTTTCTGAACTCCTCCACCTCAGCCATAGTCTAGAAATCCTATTTTACATCAAATGTTAAAATATGACCAAAGCCACTGTGGCAGATGGAGCAGATTAGTTCAGTTATGCTAATGTATGTTTTTCTATGGGGTCAGGGCAGAGGGAGGGAGGGAGAGAGGGAGTGACAATCTTAAGCAGGCTGCATGGCCAGCACTCTGATACAGGGTGTGATCTCACAACTCTGAGATCAGGACTTGAGCTGAAATCAGACACTTAAGTCACTGAGCCACCCTGGTGCCTCTATGCTGATATTTTTAAGGGTACTTAACCTTTAAAAATGCACTTAACAAATAGAATGATTCCCAAACAAAAATACACAGAGATTTCTTCAGTCAATAATAACCGGTTTCCAACCTCATCAGGTTAGTTCACATGGTTGAACTCTGTTTCTTCATCTGTAAAATGGGAATAAGATCTCTTCTGCCTGCATTGCAGGATTTTGTGGCATCAAATGAGTCTGGATTAGTTACAGCGCTTTGAAAGTCCTGTAGTGCTCTAGAAATACATGTTTTTGTTCGTGTATAAGAAACAAAATATATACATTTAACTTAAGGGAATATAGTTCTGTGTGCTCCCATAGGTCGATTTTGATTTTGGAAAAGCTGGCATCCATTGACCTTACTCTTTTAATGCACTGATAAAAGATCAAATTGTAGTTTGTTGTAGAATACTGTGCCTAATTCCTAGTTTCTCAATAACATCTTTTGCTCTAATATTTAACATAGATGAGAAGTCAAGTCCTGGTATGTCATCATTTAGAATAATAATGACCTTGAGGTTAGTCAAGGCAACCCTTGGAATAGCTTCCACCTTGTCATCATTGCTACTGTGTATCTGCCTGAGGAGGTGCACTGAAGATCCTGACAAAATAATGGGGAAAAGATTGGTTCTATTTAATACACTTTCAAACCTGTCTACCTTGAAAGAGTATGGTGCCAGTAGTAATTCTGTCTGAGTGTTTGGAAGTCAAAGAAAGATTCATGCCAGCAGTGGTATTTTTGTCTTCTCTTCTCCAAATGCTCACTGTAAAATAATAATCAAATCAGAAAGTTGGGTGGTTGGGTTGACTGAGGATATGGCAGCGGGATACATTCTCTGAATAATGTTGTGCAGTTACCCTTGGCTTAATTTCCATATAGTCATAGATCTTTCTAGAACACTGTAGTTAGGAGTAAGCATAAATAGCCCAACACTTCCGGCTCCGGCTCCGCTGCGCGCACCACCGCGGCGCTCAGCCGCTCACGACGCCGTCGCGTCGCCGTCCCCGCCCGTGTGATTCCGGTCTCCCAATGTCTTCGCACGAGGAGCAGGAGACGAAAGCGGACACCTCCGCCGTGGAAAGTGGGGAGTCTGCGCATGTGCCAGAAACATCCCGGCCATTCGGGGACCCCAAAGAAGAGTAAGACAAGGACGACAGGAATGGGCAAGCCCAGCCCCCAAGCGACCGTAGTTCATTCAGGAGTGATCCCGGGGCGACACAAGATTCCCACGCGCCAGCCGCCCAGGTGGCTCACCAGGAAGCCCACGCCTCCATGACAACGATCTTCCCCGAGAACCCAGACATCCTGCAGCTCGCCAAGTGACACAGCGAGGACCCGGCGACCATTCACGTGCTCCTTTCCCACTTTCTATTTCCGGCCCAGATTTTCTTCAAGACACTGCCTCACTGGGAAATCTAAGGGACAAAGTCAGTGCCCCTTCTTATGCCTTAATTTTCCATATCTGCCACTAAGAAGGGAACTGACCTTTGTGACAGGTGGTCTGGTTGTGATTTTCGGAACTTTGTATCCTGCAAGTTGCATAAGCAGAAAACTCACAGGCCTGATGAGGTCAAGTGACGTTTCCCAGAGACAGCTATACTTCTGTGTCAGCAGTCATCAAAAAGGCCTACTGTGGTCTTAACAACAAGCGGGACACGATTTGGGAGACGGGAATAAGGCTTGTGGGAAAGTCCCCTTTACTGCTTTTTAGTAAACCAGGACAACAGTCTTAACCTAGCAGGAGGGAAGAGGGGCATTGATAACGGAGTGGGATTAGGAGGACAGGGTAGGGAAGGTTTTGGTGCAAGTGGCCACCAGACGTCCTGAATTCCTCTCCCGTGCGACGGGGGCTCATGCCCAGGGAGGCAGGTGCATCCTGGGAAAGCCCAAAGAGAAGCTCATCCTTTAAATTAGGTCTCTAATAAGGGCCCTCTTCAGGAAAATTAGAAATCTAGGCAGTCTGCTTCAGGCGCTCCTCAGAGGTACCTTGATCCTGAACCAGTGAGTCCACCAGGGGTCCCACGGGCAATCTGCGTTTCTCGTCATCTCTCTAGAGTGCTTTGAGTTCTAGAAGTGATCAATGACCCGGTGGAGGAACCAGCTTTCCTGTTCTGGGACCACTAAGTATAGCAAGCACCTGATGATGCAAAAAGACGGTATGAAAACCTGCACGTTTGTTCCAGAGAAAAGCAGAAACACAATTCCATTGAGCTAGAACACACCTGTCAGTCCAGCTGAATTCTCTGCCAAGCAGCACGGTTTGCTGGGCCCGCGTTCACCGGGGCGCTCGATTGTCCTTGCCATTTCGGCGTCCTTCCGGCGTGGAGCTGCCTAGATGCTCATGGCTCAGGCTTAGGCGCGGCTCTATTTTTTGAAAAAGCCAAGGGTGTTGTGCTCTCGAGGTGCAGATGCTATGGAGCAGGTACGGCCCGGGCCACGCACGGCGGTCATACTCGCGGGCGGTGGCTAGGGCGCTTGAGCGCCATGCACACACGCCAGCCTCGTGTGTCTTATCAGGTCTGCGGCTGACCAACCTGCAAAAAGTGAGCAGACCTAATGAGACCACCTCTACACCATCGAGGGAGAGCAGCCGGTGCTACTGTTGCAGAGGCAGTGTTGGGTTTCCTCTCACTGATTTGCTGGGGGGCCAGGGTCTCCCCTCAGGCCACTGGAAGACCGCTGAAGATGTTGGTGTAACATCTCACTAAAACTCTGGCTTGCAGAGTTGCAGCCTGGGGGTCGGGGTGGGCCAGGGGGGCAGCGTGACCTGGAGCGCAGCAGAGCCAGAGCACCCGCTACCTCCAGAATAAGGTCAGGCCTGTGGCCACAACGTACCTTGTACAGAAGTTCAGATGCATCCTTGATATTTTTTAGTTTTTGCAGCTGGAGGCCTGCTGTTACCCAAGGTACATTTTCGGCATGTCCTTCTAGGTGCTTCTGGGATGTATCTGGGCCCTAAATCATACATGCAAAAGTATTTTTGAATGAGTTCATCCGTGTTAACTCAAGGATAATAATGATTGTAATTAAAAGCCTCTTGATTTCCTACACAACAAATAAAAAAAAAAAAAAAAATACCCCACACACCCATCCCCAAGCAAAGGGTATTAGGTCCGATTTGCTGATCTTCTTGCCAAACATAATAATCCCATCTGTTATTGAGTAAGATGTATTGCTGCTATTCAGTAGGTGAGTGGTGTATTCAGACAACTGGAGAAAAACCTAATAAACCTGCCTAGCAATTTTATATAAATATGTTGTGATCTTTACTTTTTAAAAATTATCCAAAAATTGGAGCACCTGGCTGGCTTAGTTGGAAGAGTATGTGACTCCTGATCTCAGGGTTGGGGATTTGAACCCTGTGTTGGATGTAGAGATTACTAAAAAAAGATAAACTTTAAAAAAATTAAAAATAAATAAAATTATCAAAAGAATTCCTGATTTCAAGAGAATGCCTACCTATATTCATTCTCCATTCATTATTTTATTTAGACTTCTGGATTTTGGAGATCTTTTTTTTTTTTTTTAAGATATTTGTTTATTTGAGAGAGAGAGAGAGAAAGAGAGCATGAGCAGGGGGAAGGACAGAGGTAGAAGCAGCCGACTCCCCACTGAGTGGGGCTCCATCCCAGGACCCTGAGATCATGACCTGAGCTGAAGGCAGACACTTAACTGACTGAGGGACCCAGGAGCCCCAGGAGATTTGTTGTTTCAATATATGTTTTTCCCAGCTCTTGGAAAAATAAAACTGAGGTTACTGAAATGGTCTTTCTTAAAGCAAAATATGAATCTCCACTCAAGTTTCAAGTTTTTACTTGTAGGTCTTTTTTGGTGGGGTTGGGGGAGCATTAAGCCTATGGTTTCTCAGAAACTGTGCTTTTTGTACATTTTAAAAGGAAATCATGTTCTTAGATTATATTTCATAGCTTCTTAAGATTTTAATATCTCCTTTCATAAGTTGTAGAAAAGTACATGTTCTATTGTATGTTTGGGTATTTAGAATGATACCTTCTTTTTTTATTATTTATTTATGATAGTCACAGAGAGAGAGAGAGAGAGAGAGAGAGAGAGAGAGAGAGGCAAAGACACAGGCAGAGGGGAAGCAGGCTCCCTGTGGGGAATCTGACACGGGACTCGATCCCAGGACCCCGGGATCACACCCTGAGCCAAAGGCCGACGCTCAACACTGAGCTACCCAGGTGCTCCTAGAGTGAGACCTTCTGATGATATTTGAAATAGCCTTTAGTCAGGTCATATGATTAACCTCAGTTATCTGTAGATTTGTACAGACGAGTAGATATTTACAAATACCAGGGTTAGTTGTTGTTTTTTCCAGAAAATTTGTAGCTACTTATATCTTACGCCTTTTAGTTTTTAAATTTGTCTTTGCAGAGTCCCTGACTCATATATTGTGTCTTGATTTTGGGTAACAGTCTGTGAACAGAGAAGCATAGTTTCCTTTTATCTTCCACCCACAGTTCCTACATACATACTTTCATGGGGACGGGGGTAGAATAAAAGCAATTTCAGAAGAAGGATGTCTTAATTAATAAAGCACACTTAACAAGCTCTTTGGTTCTGATTTCATTTCTGTTTCTTTAGGGGCTCAGCTACATGACGTAAAACAGCCACGTGCTAACTGAAGAGGTGCCACATACTCAAACCAGTGTGTTCTCATGCGATACATTGTTTCTAAATTGATATGTGGGGGGCCAAGATTATCACCTAGTTTTCCCCATCTAAAGAAAAACAGTCTTTTTAGTAGAAACCTGTTTGATTGCTGCAAGCTCGGAAATCCTAGTTTGTTTTCAATGAACTGTGGTTCATGCCATTTCAAAAAATGTTTTGTATTGCAGGATATTTTTCCCCAAAGCCACATTTGAACAAAGTGATTAATAGCTATTAACAAACATTTAGTGAGTGATTACTATGTGCCCAGCTTTGTGCTAGGTGCTTTGTTCCACATCAACCCTATGGGGTAGGCGCTGTCATTGGCTTTTTTGTATAGTGAGCAGACAGGCCTTTAGAAATGAAGCCATTTGTCACAAGTCACCCGGGCCAGCCAGCACTGGAGCCAAGATTCAAGGCTGCTGGCTGACTCCAGAGCTCCTGTCTGTGATAGTAACCTGGCCCTGAAACAATTTTAGTAGACTAAGCCCAGCAAGGACTATGTCTCCAGTGAGTTTAAATTAAGAAACTTTGTGTTGATCTTCTACCAAAATACTTGATAAAAATATACAAAGCATGTAAGGTTATAAGGCTCAAATTTAAGGACTATTTAAATAGTGAGTTCTTGGAATATTTACTTGAGAATCTTTAACAGAAAAATCCTCAGCTACAAATAGTTTCCTATTTCAAGGACACTCCAGAACTTTAATATTAGTATTTAAAAAGAAAAATAAGGGAAAAAGTATTAGGAAACAAATGTTCCTAAAATTGTTAAGAATTTTATTGTCACTGTTAGAAGAATGCCACACGGGAAAGTGCAAATTGAGCACAATGTATAATTTTTCTAAGGCTGTAATAGACATTTCAGGGTCCCAATTACGCCTTGCAAATAAATATTAAGAAATAGAACTGACCCTGAAACTTTGGGACGAGCTTTCTCCCTGTTACACCCCCCCCCCCATAACCTGGTAGACGTGCAGGTCAGACTTCTGAGAGCTCACAGATTTAGGACACTTTGGGGCTCATTCCCTAGTTTCCATAGTCATTGTTTTCCAGTTACTTTGACTGAGGACTGTTTCAAATCATATTCTGAGTAGCCTCCGTATGCTACCTCGAACCCCCAGCAAATCTGGAATAAATTGTCTAATCCTAGAGTCCTGGCTCCATGCTGTTGTCTCCAGAATTTGGTGATGCAGCTGGAGGGAAGCAAGACTCTTGCTTGTTCTATTCTGACAAGGAAGTTCTGAGTCCGGAAGAAAAAAAAAAGAGACTAAGTAGTAAGAGAGAGAGGAGAGAGGCACAGGAAGCGGACCACCAAGTGATCAAAAAGTCTTAAGGTTAAATTCAAATACAGGTGAGTGCCTGGGTGGCTCAGTCCGTTAAGCATCTACCTTCTGCTCAGGTCATGATCCCGGGGTCCTGGGATTGAGCCCCACATCTCATCGGGCTCCCTGCTCAATGGGGAGTCTACTTCTCCCTCTCCCTCTGCCCCTCCCCCTGCTTGTGCTCGTGCTCTCTCTCAAATAAATAAATAAAATCTTTTTTAAAAAATTAAGTACAGGTGACCTCCACTTTTCAAAAGTTTAAAAAAAAAAAAGTTTGTGCTATGCCACTTTGCTTTTTCAAAACACCTACATTAGTACCTGTGTGCACTAACCAAAAGAAATTGAAGATTTTCACTTTTATTTAAAAAGGTGAAAAAAAATAAAAATAAAAATAAAAAATAAAAAGGTGAAAATAGCGTTCAGGGTTTGTTTTGCAGCGAGCTGTTATAGAGGCAGTGTGCACCCCCAGCAGCAAGAGTGGCCCCACCAAGCTCCTTTCCCGGGAATTATACTCAGCAACTCAGCATCAATTTGCCATAGCTTTGACCTGTGTCCATGAGCATCTGTGCTTTATCTCGATTTATTTTGTGCATCTGTTAGCAAGATGTGTCCTGAGGTATCAGAAAAGCCTAAGAGAGGTTGTTTTTTGGGTCTAGGGACCCTCAAAATTTTTTCCCAAATAAATTGATGGTAATTGCCTCTTAGCTTTATGCCATTTTGGCTTATGAAAGGTTTCATCTATTTTCAAATAGCGAGGGAAACCTGTAGTTTTAAACCTGGCTCTTTCAGAAATAATATTGTTCAAGGGATTAGCTAGGAGTGGCTGAAACTAAGACTTCGGAAGGAAGGGTTTTTTCTTCTCCAAGAAGGAAGTATTGTGTGGAAAACTCTATTTTATTTTATTTTATTTTATTTTATTTTATTTTATTTTATTTTATTTTATTTTATTTTATTTTATTTTATTTTATTTTATTTTATTTTATTTTATTTTATTTTATTTTATTTTATTTTATTTTATTTTATTTTATTTTATTTTATTTTATTTTATTTTATTTTTTATTTTATTTTATTTTATTTTTAAAATTTTTTTTAAGAGAGGGAGAGGTTGAGGGAGGTTATAGAGAGAATCTTAAGAATCTGTCCTGGGCGTGGAGCCCGATGTGGGGCTCAGTCTCACAACCCTGAGATCATGATCTGAGCTAAAACCAAGAGTCAAACACTTAACCAACTGAATCACCCAGGTGCCCCCCTTTTGGAAAAACATAGATCACACAAGACCTTCAAGAGTTCCTTTGCATAGAGGGTAAATCCCTAGCCCTGGTGGCCTTGAATCTTATCCTAGACCACTTAACCTCGCTCGAGTGACTTTTTGGTTGTAATGACATGGCAGGTTCTTTCCTGCCACATGGGCTCTGTGCTGTATTCCTTCTGCCGGGAATGGTGTTCTCTTGTCTTTTCACAAGGCTGGCCCTGCTTAGTCAAGGGATACATTGCTCCTCAGAGACCTTCCCAGACCATCCTATCCAAATAGCCCATCCCATTCCCAGACAGGATTGATCGCATTACCCATCGGTTCATTACCATATGCCCAGCTTCTAGAATAGTGCTTGGCATTTATAGAAGGCCTTCACTATACACAGTGAGTGAATAAGTAGATGGATGAATGAATGACTAAATGCATATACGTTCACATTTTTTATTTTGTGGGATCAGTATTTAGATGGAGTTTGATGGGAAAGAATTACTACCTTTTCTGTTTTCCTAGACCAGTGGTTCTTAAAAGCATGGTCTCAAACCAGCAGCATGGACTCACCATCACCTGGGAATTGTTGGAAATGCAGATTCTTAGACCTGCTGAGCCAGAAACTCTGGGGTGGTTCCCAGTGATCGCTTCTAGCACGTCAAGCGACTCTGTTTTTCTCTTTCTTTCTTTCTTTCTTTCTTTCTTTCTTTCTTTCTTTCTTTCTTTCTTTCCTTTCTTTCTTCTTTCTTTCTTTCTTTCTTTTCTTTCTTTTCTTTCTTTCTCTCTCTCTCTCTCTCTTTCTCTCTTCTTTCTCTCTTTCCTTTCTTCTTTAAGATCTTATTTATTTATTCATGAGAGACACACAGAGAGAGGCAGAGACATAGGCAGAGGGAGAAGCAGACTCCCTGCGGGGAGCCCGATGAAGGACTCAATCCCAGGACCCCAGGATGATGATCTGAGTCAAAAGCAGATGCTCAACCACTGAACCACCCAGAGTCACCCAGGTGACTCTGATGCTTGAGAACCAAAGCTCCAGGTCACTGGTGTGGGACGGGATCCATCTGATGACCCCACGTATCCCTAGCCCTAAAACAGTGCTTGGCACAGAGTAGACAGGAAATATTTGTTGGATGAATTGCTCCATCTCCTCTTTCCTTGTGGCCTCTCACCCCATGCCTTGCACAAGGAAGGCACTGGGTACACAAACGTTGACGGAAGGGAGTGAGTGCCATCCTGAGGATCTGAGAGCAGCCTTTTGTGTTCTGTGCTGCAGACCTTGCCAAATTTAGACTCTCAGCTCATCCGTTCCTCCTTCCTGTGGCCTCTGGAGCAAGCAGAGGAAATTTCCAGCTGCTGCTAGATGCTGATTTGTTTTCATTTGACCCTTGGGTTCCAGCAAGCGAGCCCAGAGGAGAGGATAATTAGAGGTGGGCTTACCTCACATACAGCTCCACTGAGAAGGGGAGTGGGAAGCGGGTCCCCGGAAAGACGGAGCCCAAATGGAGCCAGAACCAGGCCTGTGGCCCTGGCGCCTGAGGTGGCTGGAAGGGGCGGGTCTTTGCTGCTCACAGATGGGCTCCTTGTTCCCACGCCAAGTATTGCTCTTGGCCCAGGAGGCTCTCAGTACAAGAGGGACTTTCTGGGGCTCTCAGCCTTGCTATTTTTATACTCTTGACTTCCAGGCCCTGCTTCCAGAACAAAACTACAGACAACAAAGGGCCACAGAAAGGACGTCCACTTTGAAAGGACACCTATGGCTTTCAGCCCCTACTGCTGAACCATCCTGTCACCCTGGGACAGTGCCTTCAAGGAGATGCAGTGATGACAGATCGGAAAGCGTATTAGGTGCTAGATCCTGTAGGGAGGGAAAGAGGGACAAGGGGTCTTGGTCTTTGCAGCATGCCCAAGGTTGGAATTTGATCCCTGATGGAGAGGGGCTGCAGCTATGTGGGCCAGTGGTTCCCCAGGTTACTGAAACCAGAATAGGGGGGGCCCTATGTAAGGCCTACACTGCAAGTATCCTCCTGTGGACTTACCCAGACACCGGGGTGGTTCAGGACTCAGGGCTCTTGCTTAGTAGCTGTTTGACCTTGGTCAGGCCAGCAGGCTGGTCTCAAAGCCCCAGACTTACAGCCATTGTGTTCTTTCATTTTTATCACTATGTATTTACTTTCCCAATTCCCCCAAGCTGTCCATACTGATTTTTCTCAGCTGTCTGAAACAGTAGCATCCATTTATCCATGGGGACATAGTCTCTCCCCTTGGCTTCAAACCAAATAGCTGCCTTCCCTAAGCCTTAAAAAGGGGTTAACTTTACTGTGTTCTTCATAGGGTAGCTGTGGACACTCCCTGAGCTCCTATAAAGAGGTAATAAAGGATCTGGGTACTTAAGCCTGAAGTCAGTGTCTGGTTACCCTTGTTACTTTTTCTGTTAACAGCAGTATTGTTACTAGCTCTTAGAACCTTAGAACATCCTGGCAGCATGAATACCACTTGGGTTTAAACCTTGAAAGGCCTGGATTCTTGTCCTGGCTTGCTACTATCTACCCCCCAACCCCCACCTTCTAGCTGGCATTGATGTGAGCATTAAACGTGCTAATGTTTGTGAAGATGTGCTTTACTTTATGAGTAGGGAACTTTTTTTTTTTTTTTGGGTAATGAAAGCCCTAGACCCACAGTGGAAGAAAATATTCAGGAATCATATAAAAACAAGGCAACTTTATTTGGGGTTGGTTTGTGTTTGAGAGAAACCTAGGACAAATTTAGCCAATCTGATATATACACACACATATGCACATATATATATACACACATACACATGTAAAAAATATAAAGATTTTTAGAGATTATATATAATATTATATAAAGATTTATACATATACATATAAATATTTTATTCATTTATTTGAGAGAGAGAGAGAGAACATGAGTTGGAGGGAAGAGGAAAAGGAAAGGGAGAAGCAGCCTCCCTCCTGAGCAGGTAGCCAAACATAGGGCTCCATCCCAGGACCCTGAGATCATGACCTGAGCCAAAGGCAGCTGCTAACCAACTGAGCCACCCAAGCACCCCATAAATATAATTTATTTTTTTTTAAGATTTTATTTACCTATTCTTTAGAGACACAGAGAGAGAGAGGCAGAGACATAAGCAGAGGGAGAAGCAGGCTCCTCACAGGGAGCCCAGTGCGGAACTCGATCCCCGGACCCATGCTCTGAGCCGAAGGTGGATGCTCAACTGCTGAGCCACCCAGGCATCCCACACAAATCTGCTTTAAAGGAGACAACAGAGGATGTGAATCTGTTTTTTTTTTAAATTATGAAATATTTATTTTTTTACTTACACATTAATTGAGAGACAAACATTTGAAGAAAGAGAAAGTATTGGTGAAGCAGAACCACTGCCAGACAGGGAAGCAGCACCGCAAGGCATGGTGGGTGGAATCTGGTCTTGTCTGACCCTCTCAGGTCCTCAAATCCCAGCCCTGCTAAGGGAGTCTGGTGGACCTTCCTCTCCAGAAGAAGAGTCACCATAAGATTATCTTCTTTTATCTTTATTCTTTGAACCATGATGATTACATAATCCCATAAATTCTGTAGTCAGCATTTTCCTTTGGGCATATGAAAATACTTCTTATGGTGGGTTTAGTGAATTTAATATATTATCATGTTGTTGGCTTCAGATACCTATGATATATAATGATAATAGCAATAACAGTGAACGTTTTTTTAAAATCTTGATTTATTCGAGAGAGAGCAAGAGCTAGCAGGGGGAGGGGCAGAGAGGAAGAGAGAGATCTCTTTTTTTTTTTAATAAATTAATTTTTATTGGTGTTCAATTTACCAACATACAGAATAACACCCAGTGCTCATTCCGTCAAGTGCCCCCCTCAGTGCCCGTCACCCATTCACCCCCACCCCCCGCCCTCCTCCCCTTCCACCACCCCTAGTTCGTTTCCCAGAGTTAGGAGTCTTTATGTTCTGTCTCCCTTTCTGATATTTCCCACACATTTCTTCTCCCTTCCCTTATATTCCCTTTCACTATTATTCATATTCCCCAAATGAATGAGAAATACACTGTTGTCCTTCTCCGATTGACTTACTTCACTCAGCATAATACCCTCCAGTTCCATCCACGTTGAAGCAAATGGTGGGTATTTGTCGTTTCTAATGGCTGAGGAATATCCCACTGTATACATAAACCACATCTTCTTTATCCATTCATCTTTCGATGGACACCGAGGCTCTTTCCACAGTTTGGCTATTGTGGACATGGCTGCTAGAAACATCAGGGTGCAGGTGTCCCGGCGTTTCATTGCATCTGAAGAAGAGAGAGATCTCAAGCAGACTCCCCACTGAGCACAGAGCTCAATTTAAGGCTTGATCCCACAACCCTGAGATTATGACCTGAGCCAAAATCAAAAGTTGGACGCTCAACTGACTAAGCCACCCAGGCGCCCTTAACAGTGAACATTTATGTGGCAAATATGCCTATTATATGTCAACCTTTGTTCTGAGTGTTTTACATACTCCCCAGTGATATAGAGTAGATACTGTTTTAATCCCCATTTTACAGATAAACATCCAAAGCCCAAAGGTATTGAATAACTTGTTGGAAATCATTCAGACAATGAGTGGCTGAGCCAAAATACAAAGGCCCGCTACAGAGTTTACACTTGGTTGCCATGCCAGCCTGTATAATGCCATATTTAGAGTCTTTGCTGACTCCCCTCATTTATAGTTTTACTGGAGTATTTAAAACTACTCTTTAGGCTTTCTATAGATTTCTCCATTTTAACTCTCCTATAAGTCTTTCCTTAAGTAACCCAGCCAACAATTGGCCTGAGTTCCAATCCTGAGGTTGGGTAACTGGGGTGAAATCTTGTGGTTTGCCTTCTTCTGTCCAGTGCTGAATGGATCTTTTTTTTTTTTTTTTAAGATTTTACTTATTTATTCATGAGAGACACAGAGAGAGAGGCAGAGACATAGGCAGAGTGAGAAGCAGGCTCAGAGCCTGATGTGCTCAATCCCAGGACTCTGGGGGTCACGACCTGAGCCAAAGGTTCAGTCATCCAGATACCGCTGAATGGATCTTTGACTCACCCAAAAAGAAGAGAATTCTCCAGGGCAGAGGTCTTTTAGTATATTCCCGCTGAAAAAATGAGAATACCATGACTTGAGAACTTTAGGCAGATCTATCCAGAAGAGGTGCATGACAGACAACTGAGTTTGAGAAAACTGCTGAGGATCAGAAGGGCCATGAAACTATCAGACATCATTTCGTTTCTGCAACGTCAGCTCCTTTGACTTCAGCAAAGCTTCACTAAGTGATTTTCTGAGAATCTAAAGAGGTTGGAACTTTCTCCTCTAATCAGCTGGTGTTTATAGATTCTTCCTCTATCGACAGAGTCTGCATGCCCTTCTTCATGCCATATGCACTTTGGTACTCATTTGAGAGCATCTATTTAAGCTGCTTTGGAGTATTTTGAATAATCATTTGACAGAAGCAGCTTCTTGAGATTTAGGTGCCTGGGCCCCCACTGCATTTATGCTTTACCTGTGGTTTCAAATTTTCTTTTAAACAATAACAACAACTTGATCTTTGTTTTCAGGGAAAATTGTACATACAATACCAGTATTGGAAACATAAAAATGGTGCTGCTGTGGTTAGAAGGGTCTAGAAGGGCCTGGAATTCCACCTGCCTGCACCACTCTTTTCCTCCCAAATTCATAACAGTTGAAAACCACTGACCTGTTGAATAAGGTTCAAAGTACTTGTTTAAGTGCGTACATATTTTTATGTAGGAAAACAAGGCAAGTTGGAGCTATTTAGATTAACAAAATGAACTGTAATGGGACTGAAGGCATATTTCCTACTATTCCCTTTGGAACCTTTCAATAAAGAAAGAACCCAAATCTCAACTCAAAGTCTCTTGGCTACCAGCCCAGGACTCTTTCCAGTTTTTCATATTATGTTTCCTTTCATCCATAAGAACATTCACGTGCACTGTCAAAGGGAAGTAGACATTGCTATTTCTGGGGGTTGTAAAATTGTTCTGTTTTGTGAAACTGCATGGAACTGATTTCTTCAGAATTCTTCTTTTGCTAAGTTCTAGTTCCATCATTCAAAGACTTCATTCATTCATTCATTTCTCCCTCCTTCTCTGTTTATTCTTTCCTCCCATCCATCCATCCATCCATCCATCCACCATCCATCCAACTCATTGTTATTGAACACTTGCCATGCTAGATGTTTAGAATATGATGATATACAAGACAGGGCTGCCATCACAGGGCTTACTTACATCCCTTGAAATCCAGTGTGGGATGATGCAGAAGCGATTCTATAAATGTTTCTGGAGCTATTAGTAATATTGTAGGTGTGCTGTCCTCACTTCCTCCATCATAATCATATCACCAACATTAGTTTTTAGAAGTGGAATAAATCCCTTCTTAATTTTTATTCCAACAAAATCTCAGCAGAGATCTTGGTTTCTGTCCTTGGTCCGATATGATTCCATATTCTGATAGTGGTAATCTACATTCATGCTCACGTCCCAGCTGTGGAGACAACTAGGATAAATGTATAAAACTCAGGCCCTCAGACCTCAAAAACCTCAGAAATGGTAACTAGCAGCCTCTTTAGGTCCTTTCAAGTCACAAAGCTTGGTTCTATAAACCGCTAAAATGGGACAAGGAAATAACCCTTGGTAGGATTTTCTCCGTCTTAATCCAGACACCCATGTATTTTATTTTTCCTGTCCCAGTTGAGATGCAAAAAACAAAACAACCCTTCCACCCCCTAAAAAGGAGACAGGACAAAGGACTGTATACATGTTTGTTTCGAGTTGTTTCTGAAAATTTGGGGTAAGTTGAAATTATTTAATCACGGTTAATTTCCTGTAGGGGGAAGGGGGAAATTTCCATCATAATTTGAGACAAGTGGCAGTTTTGCCTCTGGCAGATTTAAATGAGAAAAGTGAATGCTGGGATGCCAAACACGCACATGAATGCACATCTGTGCCCATCGTCTTAATCAGCCTCTTTGTTTGGTTCCTTTTTTCCTTGTTGCCGCTGTAAGAGCGACAGTGGCAGTGATGCCTGCCCACGTGATGCAGTGACATTTGCACAGAGCAAGACCCATGTGCTTCTCTTTTGGATTGCTGTGAAGCGCAATCCCGCTCCTGTGAATGGCCCCATGGGAGAGGGCCTGAGCTTAGAAAAAAAGTGATCCCCAGATTGAAACACAAGTTCCTTAAGTTTTACTACCTACGCACCTTGATACAGCTGCCTGTGACTCCCCCACTGTGCTGCTGTACTTCTCTCTCCTCTTTTCTCTTGCACTTCACCTCATCTCATATTCAATTTCAAGAAGGCCAAAATGAGATTCTGCAAAGCAAGTAAGTTTCCAGTAAACTGATAAAATATTGATACAGGCCAGGGATTGCTAAAATTGCCCAGGACGTGTATTTTGTTCCTCTCCGCCCCCAGCACAGTATTTAAAACATTATTATATTTTTAATTGAATACTTTCGGACTTTGCGCTTGCTTTCCAGTCTGCCGTAGTCCCCACCGTTCCCTATTGTATCCCACACCCACCCTCCTTCATCTACTAGGTTACTAGCCGGCTTTTAGCATCAGTCTTGAATTCCAAAGGCTTTTCTAGTCTGCCTTCCTTAGGAATCTTCTGTGTACAATTTAGAATTCTAGAGTATTACAAAAGGCATTGCTACCTTGTAGATGTTTACAATCAAAGGGGAGGAGTTGTGAAAGCAAAAGGAAGATACAAAGACAGTATTCACTCACAGAAAGCATTTAAAGAAAATGAGAGTTACACTCATTGCTGAGAATGGTATAAGATGCCAACCAGTAAGGCTTACTGATTTGTAAAGGAGTCAGTAGATTTTGTGTGTAACCTTGCAAATTTTGCGTGGGGCATTGATTTTTGTCTAATGAAGCTTTAGCTTGTTCCAAAGGGTTCTTGAAGCAGTAAGATGACTTGACCATGCTCCATTATATCTGTATCCTCAAGTGTCAATCTCCCTTTTCAGTTCTCTCACTTCTTTCCATATTGTCCCCTTTACCATACTTTGTGTCCACAGGATGGCTCTAGTTCTCATTACTGCTATGGGCATATCTGCCTCTGCGGTTCTCCGTACTATTAGTGCTGAAATTGGAACACTGTGATTGTTTCCTCTTTTAAGAAAATCTTGTTTTCCATTTCCCAGCAGATATATGGAGTGATCACTCCTTTCAGACTGATCCAGATTTGCCACCTGGCTGGAAGAGAATCAACGACATTGCGGGGACCTATTATTGGCACATACCGACAGGGACGACTCAGTGGGAACGCCCCGTCTCCATCCCAGCAGATCTTCACGGTTCTAGGAAAGGGTCCCTTAGTTCTGTAACGTCATCTCCCACCCCAGAGCACGAGGTAAAATGGAGTATCTTTTTAACAGCTTAGTAGAGTGGATGTTACTTGTCATTTCTCTTTAGACTTGTTGCTTCTGCCCCAACAGGTCAGCAAGGTAAGTTTTTTGATTATCATGCATGCTGCATCGGAAACCTCAGAAATGCTTTCCTCTTAGTGTAAATAGTGTTAAAACCATCGTTCAGGGATGTTCTCATTTTTTCGTGGCTTTTGGTCTCTTGAAACAGCATTCTAGGTGCAGAAAGTAAGAGAGGCTGATTAATGAGAAGTGGTTAAGATTCCCTGGGGCTCATGGAACCAATACTTAACTCTGCAGGTGCCTTCGCATGGTGCTGCTCCATAAAATATTTACACATGGAAAAACATCTCTTGGCCAGACGTGTGATAATTACTGCATATCATTAGCCTTGGGTATTAGCCTTGGGTCCATTTGATTGCATGGAGGGGATGGCTGCAAGAATAACCCTTGAGAGCCCTTAAGTGCATAATTTCTTTTTTTTTTTTTTTAAGGATCTGTTTATTTAGCAGAAGTGACATTATTTTAGACCTAAATAGCAGCATACGTTTCTGCTATCCCTGAGGAGGAAATGCGATGTTTAAACAAAGAATTGAGGCATGAAAAAACATTACACTGTGGTATTTATTTATACAGAGATTCTTACAGCAAACCTTTGCGAATCCTGATAACAAAATACTCAAGAAAATGGCAGTTGGAAAAGGTCACAGTTAAGTGTTGGCTTTTTCCAGAAAAGTAGTTGGATCCCTCACACACAGGCACGTCTGCATGTCTGACCACAGTCTTTTGTTCTTTCAACGACTCGTTTTTCTTTTACTTTGAGGACTTGGAGGGAATCCTAACTGCGTCTCTCACCTGCAGAGCTCCTCTGTGTATTTGCAACCATTATCACCCTTCCTGTCTTTGAAAGTATCTTGTTTCTTACATCTGTGGATATTTACTTGCTCTTCCCTGGGAGGCAGTAAGACCTACATTCCAGATACATTCCTCCTATTACATATTACAGGGCTTCAGCATCTCACCTACCCAGCTGGGGCCTTGGATTCTCCGTCTTTCAGGTGATGGGTTGGGGTGAGCTATTCCCTCAGACAGGGGCCTTGGTTTGTTGGCCCTTGAGCCTCCTGGTCCAGCACATGCTTTAGTACTGCTGAACCACGGAGAATTTTGTTGCTTATCACTGGGCAACTCTGATAACTTTTTATTGAAGTATAAGGTTCCTATTCACTGAACACATTCCATTCACTTACCCATCTTGTGAGGTGTGCTGGGAACTAAAGATGAACGTCAAGGAGCTTAGCATGAGGTAGAGCCCTCCTCCCATCCCAGCTGATTGCATCTTGGCATTTCTCCCTGGACCACCGAGTGGCCCCCTCAGAAGCTGAGCCAGCCAGGACACAGCCTCTACTCTCCACTAGGAGCAGATACCCTCTCCCTTTCTTACCTATACGTCTTTTCTCTTGACATTGTTATTAGACTCTCTTTTTCCATTCCAGAGGTTCATTCCCCGCTTACAACCCTTTAACCATCTGCACCACATCAGAGTGCCGAATGACGAGGGAATGCTACGATGGGAAGGGTCAGCTGACACCAGTGTCCGTACATGACAGGGCAGCTGAGGTGCAGAGAGGTGGGTGATCAGTGGCACCACTGGCTCCAGAACTCAGAGATCCTGAGTGCTCCTGAATCCTAGGCCGGGGCTTTTCTCACTCTGCTCCTCTGGCTCTGAGATTCCAGCCTAATGTGCTTTCTCATTTTCCCAGAAGTTAGATTAGACTCACTTTGAGACGATACTTTTGTCCAGTGAACCTCTTGTCCTCTGTATGTAGAAGAAATGAAATTCTCCTGAAAGCCTGCCTCCTGAGGCCAAGGTGTGGGTGTGGTTAAGTCCAAGGAGGGCAGTCCAAAGTTTATCGGATGCAGATTTTTATTTCTCCATTGGATATGGCAGGTGTTTGTTTCCACGTTTTCTGCAGAAAATCTTGGGAAGAATGCATGCCAGGTAGGAGGCTGCCCTGGGGAAGAGGGTCAGGGAGCAGAGTCCACCTCTACTCCCCCAGCCTCCTGCTGATGTCCATGTGGGCCTATTCTTCCTTTTCTCCGAACCCGCTTCCCACTCCCATCCTGGTTACCTCTCAGGGCCCCTTCCCAGGCTCAGGTTATGTCCCATGGCCCTTGCCTCCTGATTCCTCTCCTAGAATTCAGTGTTTCCCTAATGATCCACAGTCCTCAGGGTCCCTGCCTCTATTCATGATTTATTTTGGCTTTCAGTGTATTTTCATAAAGGTCATTACATTTGTTCCCTTCAAGACTGAGAAGACACCTAATCTGTTCCTTGCATAAGAGAAGAGTTAACAGAAGCTCAGTGGGTTCAGTAAGCATGCAGCTGGTGTAGGATGGGCATGTGTCCAGTTCTCAGACTCTGGATCCTCTGCTCTGCCCCCAGTACTATGTGAATCTCTACCTTGATGTCGGTCTCATTCCTTACTTCTGCTGTTAACCATGCCATTGTGTTGACCCTTAACCCTCCAGGGAACTTTGTTAACAGATACGCCATTTTAAGTTTCAGAGAGAGCGCCACTCGTATCCAGCACTTTAATAAGACCAGTGGAATAGATGTTCTTCAGCTCAGCCTTTTGATTGTTCACTTCATACACATTTTCCCCCTGTCCATAAGGCCATTATGTCAATGAACCAAGCACATTTAAAGGCAGTAAATTAAAATCATAGAAGCAAATGTATGAGGCAGTAGAGAGAAGAGGAGGGGGAGCTGGGAGAGACCCAGACTCCCATATACCCAGAATATGCAGACGCTGACATGGATATTAAACCAGAAGCACCGAGGGTAATGGAGCATTTATGGTGCCAAGGTCATGCCTTTTCTCGTGACTCCTAATAAAACCTTATGTGTCTGGTACTGTCATTGTCATTCCCTTTTTACATTTGACAATTCTAAGACAGAGACGTGAAGCTTGCCCGAGGTCACATGCTTATTAGTGGTGGAGCCAAGCTTGAATGAAGGTCTGCTGACCCCCACCCTACCGCAGGCCTCACAGTACTGCCTATCAGGGGGCTTGGTGGGTCTCACATCTCTGCATCAGGCTGGATAATATGCAGAGCCTTCTAGAAAATGACTTCTCTTGATAACAGTGTCTCAGGTGCTAATGACAGCGGAAGAGAAATGATTATTTCTCTGACACCATTTCTTTGATCCCTAAATAGAATCTATTTCAACTAATTTGGAACCAGGAGAGAAAGCAAAATGTTAAGGACGAGAAGAAACTTAGAAATGCATATTTTATTCAGCTTTTTCCTGAGCTCATTTAGGGGGGGAAAAGAAAATCAAGTAAGTGCCAAATCTGTTGACTCTGCTTCACCAAAGTTTAGGACTGAAAGCTTCCTTACAGTTTGAAAATTTTACATTTCACATTCCAGAGATCACTGGGGAAGTGCTAAGCGCAGTGGATAATGTTTCCTCTGTGTATGCCAGCAATATTTTCTAAAGTTTATAAACGGGCCAGGAAGCATTTGCTATTGAAATTTGGCCCAGAATGATCTCTGCCTCGCCCCTTCCTCCACCAATCCATTGATTTGTTCCAAATCACTTGGATGTCAAATTCTAGAGAGAAGAGGGCGCCTCACAGAATATTCTATGAATCACTGTTGGCCTATAGGCAACTCTTGCCTTATAATGTTTCCTACTGAAGGTTTCTCCTGGCTCCTTAAGGAGAGGAGTGTGGAGGAGAAAGTGGGTCTGCAGCAGGGGAGGTGGAATTGTTTCTCAGAACGCTGATCATAATTTTCTTGATCATAATTTGCTCTGTTCTTGCTGCATTACTCCTGGGGTCTGTCAGGGGCCTGAGCCACTAACTCCCTATTTGGGGAAAATCTATGTATTACATTAGAACCTGTGGGATTCCATATATACTTAGAAATAAGATGACAACACAGAGGAGCTATTCTTTCATCTTTTTTTTTAAGGTTTTATTTATTTATTCATGAGAGACACAGAGAGACAGACAGAGACACAGGCAGAGGGAGAAGCAGGCTCCATGCAGGGAGCCTGACATGGGACTCGATCCTGGGACTCCAGGATCACGCCCTATAGGCTGAAGAGAGGCGCTAAACCGCTGAGCCACCTAGGGATCCCCTTCTTTCATCTTTTTACTGAACTTCTTGACCCAATCAAGTAATCATGAGCAGCGAGAACTTTCAAGAAGGGCCTAGTGAATGGTATGGCTGTATTTCTTAGCCTGTGGGCCAAGGACGGCAGCCTACGTGACTGCTGACCCTTGTAGAATATCTTGATTCCTTGGTCCTACCCAAGGCCACTGAGCTAGACTCTCCAGGGGTGGGACCTGGAAATCTGCCTTTATCATATGCTTTCCAGGTGATTCTGTGCTGAGTGAGTACAAGAGCGGGCCTTCTAATGAATCTAGTATCCCTGCCTTTGTTTAGGTCACTTCCTTTCTGGACTCTTCCTAGCTTCTCCTGGGACTTACTGCTCCCATCCCTCCCCTTTGAAAGGCCCTTACTCCAGAGTGTCCTTTTTTTTTTTTTTTAAGATTGTATTTATTTATTCATGAGAGATACAGAAAGAGAGGCAGAGACATAGAGGGAGAAGCAGGCTCCATGCAGGGAGCCCGATGTGGGACTCGATCCCTGGACCCGGGATCAAGCACTGAGCTGAAGGCAGATGCCCAACTGCTGAGCTACCCAGGCATCCCTTCTAGTAGTATTACTTGGAGCATATTAGTCTCCCTCCTTGGCAGGGGGGGAGAGTCAGGACCTGTCCCCTCATCTTACGTCCCCAGCAACTGTCACAGTGTCTGGTTCATGGTGAAGTTCATGAAATGTTCGCTGAGTGAAGGAATAAGCCAGTTTCATAGCTGAGTGAGTTCTTGGTTGACTTGCTGTAGCAGCATCACAGGCACTAGAGCCCCGGGCCTCCTGACCTTCCCCTGGCTCACAAAGATGAATTTAATTGCACAGCTATTTGTTGGTCTGTTTACTAGTTTGATTCCTCTTCTTTTTTCTTTTTCTTTCTCCTTCCTTCCTTCTTCTTCTCTGGGTTATGTTTGCATTATAAACCATAACTCTCTTCTTTTGACAAGTGTTGCATCCAACAAAACACAGAAAGCATTTTACAAAGAAGTTAAAAATGTGCACACATCTAGGGATTCAATGGTCATTAATATCACCTGGCCTGTCCCTTAGAGTGCCAAGATACCGAGTGCTCTGCCATTTATTATCAAGGCCACACGTACCAAGGCTCAAGTCCTGACAGAAGAAGATTAAGAAGCATAATTCCTAACACTTTGTAGGCCATAGGTCCCCCAATTTTTTATTCTTACAAATGGCTTTATTTTTTTTTCTTTCCACTGTGGAAGGAGAGCAGAAGATATGGGAACTGCCATTTCTTGGGCACCTTCGGGCAGCAGTCCTTAAGATAAAGGATAATGCTTTTGATCTGTTTGTCCACACTCTGATGGTGAGGTCTTCTCAGCCCTGTTTCGTAGACAAGGAACTGAGGTCACAGAGCAGATGAGAGCGGAGGCAGGATTTGAACCTGGGCTTTTGCAGCAGACCTTCTGAAGGGCACATGAAGGTGATGATTGTAGCTTTCATCAGAGTCGCTAGGGAATATTCTTTTGCTTTCCTCTTTGCCTGGTTCTCAGCTGGTTCACCTTCCACACTTGCTCTCCAGGTTACATTTTGATATCACTTCTTAGAAACTTTCCCATCCCTTCAGACCCCATCCTCAATAATATGCTGTTGACACTGTCAATTCCAGTGTTAGCTTTTTTCCAGCAGGGTGATGTATCATTTTTGTTTGATTTGTAGCATTACTTTCTAAGATCCCAGAAGAGAAATGAGGAAGAAGAAAACCCTCAGTAGTCAAGGTTAGACGGTTAGATCCCCCTTAGTGGGAACCCTCCCATGGATTCTGCTGTGTGATCATGAGGGGCACTATGCTGAAAGGTCATGAAGGGTCATAATAGGCACCATATTCTAGGGGTGGGTCAGTCCCCAGGGATACCACCGCCACTGGGGAGCTAAGGCTCCAAGGCTCTCCCAGAACTCAGTGTCATCACTTTGATCAGGTGAAGGCGTGCTTCACCTGGTCAAGATCAAGAAAAGCACCAGGACAATATGTCTCCATCTGTAACTCTGGCACCAGAACATTCTTCCACGGTGCAAAGATTGAGCTGCATTGCCTGAAATATGATCGGTTGGGAGGTCATCGCTCATGGGAAATGGTCTCTATTCTTTCACCAGCCTTTCCCCCTGTCAGTCTTTGTCCTTGAGACCTAGAGCCCACCTGCCTTTCCCTCTCTCACTGTCTTTTTCTTTGTCTCACCTCTTCTTTCATCTCTCACTCCTGCCATGCAGACTGCAGATTTTCTATAGAACCAAATAATCTCTTTGGGTTGTTTTTTTTTGTTTTGTTTTGTTTTTTTTTTTAATGATTAGCTAAAATGTTGTATTCTCTCTTAAAAAAAAAACAGGTGAATAGAATATGTGGTTCTTAAAACTCAAGATGGATTGTTTTTGTCTTTTGTTGCCCTTCATTTTTAAAAAAGAAAACTTATGATCATTTATGTAGGAGAGGGAATTTCTAAAAATGAGTGCTTTTATATAGAGGAGAGTAAAGAGTCTTTTGTCCTAGTCATAACTTCTGTTACGTTAGGCCTTACTTGAATTTTGTACTAAAGGGTTCCTTTGAGAATCCCTGTGTTATTTTAGCTTTTGAAGAATTGCTATATATGACCTTTGTTTATTTAAATCTGTAAGAGGTGATTGTTGGAAGTTTGCCAGCTGACTCACATCTCTGTAGCATAAGAGCCGGATTCATACTGTTTTAGAATTATAATCAACTTTTACATTACAGAGACCCAACATCCAAAAAGTAAATATATTTAAAAAATTTGCTTAAACCATGCACACATACAGAGAATGATTTTAGTTAAATGCTAAAGACTTTTTTGAATACTTGCTTTTTGAAAAAATACTTTCTAGTCCCCAAACAGTGCCTGTTGAAGATAATTTGATTTCAGATTCCTTTTGTCAGACACACTTTCTTTTTTTTTTAATTTCTCTACAAGAACTCACCATCTGATATCCTTTTTTCAACATTCAACTTAAATGAAAAAACACATATTGTTCACATGTAAACAGTGATGATGATTTGGGTCAAATAGGCTTATTTTCCCTTGGGAAAAAAAAAAAGACTCTAGCTTAAAATTCTTGGGATTTCAGGTCCTTATGAGTTACCCTTACAGTGGTGTCTCTAAACCTTGCTTGGTCAGCCCCTCTGAAAATATGAGAAAAGTGAGGGATCTTTACCCCAGGAAAACGCACATGCACAGAACCCCACCGTGATTTCAGGGGGCTCACAGGTATCCTCAGCTAACAAGTAGACCCTCCTATGTTATTAATTTTCTCCTCAGTGAAAACTGAGCACTGCTCTGGGGGCTGGGGTAGGATAAAGACAGAGGTCTAGGCAGCATTCCTTTTTTTCCCCCCCTGAATAAAAGAGATTCTTTTTTTTTAAAAAGTATATATACTGGTGTGAGTTCTACTTTTTTTTCCAAAAACTGCAGTTCAGGTGCTTAGTCCAAAAAGGAAAGCAGCAGTGACACCAGCTGTGCAGTGGTGACAATAAATCTATATTTGCAGTGACTCCACGTTCATCGAGTCCTGCTGGGTTAAATGGACGTATCTCTCAACACACAGCACATTTGAACTTAGCTGCCTCTGCCTCTAGTGGGTTTAAAAATTATACTAATGTCATGAGCAGAAATCATGGGTCACTATTCCCTTCTCATTTTCAAAACACCGTAGTTGAAAGTGACTTGAGTGAAAAGTCTCCATTGTTGATTTATTATCCAAGAAAAGCAATTATTCACCTGACAGATCCGTGGAACACGTTCACAAGGATGTCCCTGGGTTTTGTTCGCTTCATTTATTTCCCCCAAATGTTAGATAAGAAATATTTGAATATTCACTCAATATGGTAGAAAGGAAGAAAAACCAACAGCACTGCCTGTTGTCTGAGGGCAATGGAAGGGCTGTTTCGATTCAAAGATCTACTCTGAGCATTCTCCCAGCAAGGCAGGGCTTCGTGCTTTGTTCTGTGATCATGTTTACAAAATCATTTCGTGATCAAATACTAATTTGTGAAGAAGCTGGTGTGGCAAGGAAGTGGAGCTTTTTATGAATTTGAAGAACTTAGATTGTGTAGAGCTGGTTTTTTGTTAGGTCAGATGTTGAGATCAAGGCTGCGCTCCTGACCATCCCTCCTTCCTTTTCGTTGTCCTTTTTTCTTTTACATGAAAATAATTTGGCCCCAGGTTTTTAAGCCCTGGGCCATGGACCTTCCCAGTTTTCAAATCTGCACAGTGACAGGGCCATCCCTAATTCCAGCCTCATCTCCGAAGAGAGTTCTATTTGGTTAGTGGGAGATAAAAAATTTCCTATGGAATTAGGTATGCTAGGCACTGGATCCTTGAAAGCATATTGTGGGCTTTGAAGGCCACGTTAAGGAAGATCTAACGCTGACCACTAATGGTGGTCAGTCATTTCCATGGTAAGTAAGTCGAGCACCGTCTCTCTCCCCATCCGAGGCTTCAGGTGATAATCTAGATCTAGAACCAGCTAACAAGCTGCTGGTAGAGTGAATTTGTTCCGTAACCTGTCCTGTGAATATCAATGCTAACAACGGTGTCTTGTGTTTTTTTTTTCTTTTTTTCCTTTCCTTTTTTTTTTTTTTTAAATCAATGTGCTTTTTTCCTATGTGAATAATTATATGTCTAGAAACAGCCATGGAGTGATTTTGCTGTTCTGAATGGGGGAAAGATTAATAGTGACATTTGGAAGGCAAGTATATTGTCAGATTCCAGATCATTTAATATTTTGTCCTTTCTGCATGGCTGTGGCTGTATCTTTTTCTTCTTCATGAATATCATCCATTCTGCAGGGACGCAGTGATGGGGCTTTTTGCTAGGGATGTCCAGCTCACACACATGTTGCCTTTTTTTTTTTTTTTTTTTTTTTTTTGATGTGTCCTGTTGTGAATGATTTCAAGCTGATTGCCCCGGGTTCCCTGTTGTCTTGTAAGAACTGGGGCTTGCACCGAGCCAGCATCCAGCAGTCCTTGCATGCCCTTTTCTGCCTAAGCTCACATACACTCTCTGCCTCATGCCGGGAGGACTTTTCTCCCCCTTGATATTTGAGGCCACATCACGGGGCCTCCCCCTTTCTCCATTAACAGGGATCTGTTTTCCTCTAGGACTTGCATGCAGCCACAGTCAACCCGGACCCCAGTTTAAAAGAGTTTGAAGGAGCAACACTCCGCTATGCGTCTTTGAAACTCAGGTAGGGCATTGGGAAGGCCTGCCATAATGTGTGGCTTCTCATGGCTAGAGTTTACAATAGAATTCTAAGTCCAATTTTCTGTTTTTCTTTCTAGAAATGCCCCACATGCTGATGATGATGATTCTTGCAGTATCAATAGTGACCCAGAAGCCAAGGTTTGTGAGAAATGTGCTTTCAGTGGTCAAAGTAATGACTTTGGAAATGGCTTGGTTTTTATAAATTATTAACCCAGAGCTACTTACTAAGTGATTATTCCTAACACTTAAAATAAATCCCTGGGCCAAGGTAGGTTTGGGAGGATTTCCATAATCATCTAGACCGTACCTATATCTCACTACATCAGTTCTGTGCAGTGTAATAAGTTAAAATTATTGTTCGAACGAGTGGGCTCCAGAGGTCTTTAAAGATACACCAGGCTCTGCCTTGCAGAGCAATGGGAGGGGCAATCGGCAGGTGCTGCAAGACCCCTCACGCCCATCCAGTCCAGGACAGCCTCACACTTGCACTGTGTCTTTCATAAACACAGGCCTGATTGACAGTAGGAAAACAAGAGTGAGCTTTTGCTTCTGGACTTTTGGTGGGATGCCAGCAAGGCCAGCATGGGCATGTGGCCAGTGTAGTTGCACAGGGTCCCATGCCTGGGGTTTAATGCTGGGTGATCACCATCTTGAAATTCTTAATAATTTTATGTCTGGAGTTGTGTTTTTGCAAGTGAAGTCCAATGGGGCGATGGAGCATGCAGCAGGGAGTTGGAGCCTCTCCTTATGAATAGTCCTGCTACCTCCCAACCTCCTTGAGGTTCTCAACTGAGAGGTTGAGAGGTTCTCAACTGTTTGTTTCCCTTCTTCTTGGCACCTCAGGCCCTGCCAAACATCCTCATCTCTGCATCCGTCCAGCAATGACTACTGCCTTCCACCCCAGTAGGAGCCTTACTGTGAGCTTGGAGAGAGCTGGCTTTGGGCACACGTGCTTCCATGGCATCTCAAGGAAGGCATCTCAAGGAAGGATGGCAAGGAAGGGCAAAGTAGTGGCCACCCCAGCCAAGACTGACAGCTTAACAGTGTGTTCAGTGGGGGTGAGGCCCTGCCCACTCCCAATCCGGGTACCTAGTGTGTCCTGGCACAGATGTTGCAGTACACTTGAGGATCACCTATCTGCTGTGCATCAGGGTAGGGGAGATGGGTCCACAGAAAAGGGGAGGATTCCTGACTCAGTTTCCCCATTCCTGACCAGGGCACAGGAGCATCAGTCCAGCAGCAGGTGGGATGGGAAACCCAGGAGGTGTTGGTCCGTGCAGGGTGGTCAGGGCCCTGGGCCATTTGTAAGGGTCTGCACTTACCCTGCAGATAACCTGTGCCCAAGAGAGCGACTTTAAATACCTAGTAAAACACACCATAGTGATTGAAGAGAGAAAATGTCGAAGAAAAGCAACAATTTTGTTTCAACACTTTTTACGGCATTTTTCCCCCTGCCTTTTGAACAGGGGCTCTGCATTTTCTTTCTGCATATTACATTTCCACTTGCAAATTATGTAGCTGGTCCTAGATATTTTTTCTCAGTCCCAAAGCAGATTTGTGTCTATGAATAAAATAGCAAATAAGTTCCCTTAGTAGTAGTTAAGTGGGAAACACCATGCCGTTTCAAAACCTTGTCTCCTTGAAACTGCCATACTGCTGTCTGTGCTGGGCGAATCATCTGCTTGCCTTTGAACACCTCCTCCCTCCTTCCAGGGCTCCTAGTCCACTCGGCTACATTCTAAGCGCAGCCTCATAGCACGAAGGTGTTCTAGAGCCAGTGGCATTCTGAACAAGTCCTTGGGCCACTGCTAACATGCTGGCCTTTAAAGATAAATTTTATGGCAGGGAGCGGAGGTAGTAAAACAGGAAGGTGGGCTGGGAGTCATTTGCTTTGCTACCAGGTGTTTTACAAGGATTCTCCCCGAAGGCTGGAGGAGGCGGGGTGGGTGGCATTCTCTTCCTCCTTCCTGAAGCACCAGCTGTGATGGGGAGTTTTGGTGCTCAGGGAAGATGGTGCGCTGGGAGGGATGGTGCACTTGGTGTGCTCAGAGGGATGGTGCACTTGGCGCACTGGGAGGGATGGTGCACTTGGTGTGCTCAGAGGGATGGTGCACTTGGCGCACTGGGAGGGATGGTGCACTTGGCGCACTGGGAGGGATGGTGCACTTGGTGTTCTCAGAGGGATGGTGCACTTGGTGCACTGGAAGGGATGGTGTGCTGGGAGGGATGGCAAAACTGACGAGTGGGTGGGTCTGGTGAGTTGCTGGGGGAGAGGAGATTGTTACCAGGACAGAAGGCCTGGTTGAAGTATTACCCAAGTTGTGCTTTCTCTTTTTACCTCCCAGTGGCACCGTTCACTGAATTCTTTATCTGCCCCTTGCTGGTACCCACGTGTCTATTCCAACACCTATTATGAATTTGTTCATATTAATGAGGACATTCGGTTTTGCCATTCGGTTTTGCCATTCGGTTTTGACATTGGTTTTGCCATTGCCATTTTGCCTCATATTAATGAGGACATTCGGAATTGCCATTGCCATTCGGTTTTGCCATTGAAGCTGTACTGAGTTCTAAATGAGAAAGTGCATGTATGGGATTATTTATTTTATATCCTACCTTGTTTTATATAAGACCTTAGAAAATTTATAAGAACAAATGCTTTCTTTTCTTTTAAGGCACAGAAAATGTAAAGGAATAATCAGTACATCTGTCTGTGCTGGGGCAATAGACAAGGGTCAGAAAAGATCAGACTAGGGAAAAGAAAAAAAAAACATAGTTTTTCAAATCATAGGACTCCACACAGTTATGGAAATTGACCTGCAGGTTCATTTTTTTGTGCCTCTTGGTGATTATTTTCACCGAGGTTTCTTAGGGTAAATGGCACAAATCCCTAGGACAATGGAGAATCCCAAGATGTCTGCACACTATATGTGCTTTTTTTTTTTTTTTTTTTTTTTACTATATGTGCTTCTAATTAATCCCACCCACCCTGGATTCTGCAGGTCCCCCTGCTGTAGAGAGTCACTGTCATTGTTGAAGACCCCCAACGTAGTGGGAGGGCAGAGCGTTTTAGAACCCTGCGTTACATGTATCACACTGTACATGAGGCATAAACCTCCCAGTTCCTTATGGTGTATAAGAGTGTTTCTAGTGCTTCTTTATAAAGTAACAGTAATAATATTTGTTGAGTGTTCACTTTTTTCCAGGCATTGTCCTTAAGACTTTATCTCTCCTGGCAATTATTGTCACAAAAATTCAGTGGCCTGAGTATCATTATCTCTATATCGCAGATGAGGAAACTGAATCACAGAAGGTTAAGCAGCTAGTAAGTAAATAGCTTCAGGATCTGAATCTAGGCCATGTGGCTACAGAGCCCACACTCACGAGACTTTGAGAAAAGAAAATTCTTCATACATTTGCGTATTTGAAAGTTGCTAAGAGAATATATCTTAAAACTCCTATCACAAGAAAAAATGTTTTGTAGCTATATGATGATGAATATTAACTAGACTTATTTTGGTGATCATTTTGCAATGTATGCAAATACTGAATTATTGTGTTGTACACCTGAAACAAAGATAATGTTATATGCCAGATATACCTCAATCAAAAAAAAAAAAAACTCACCTGGAGCTTTATTTAGGGGCAACCACCAAATTATGTGTCCTCAGTAATATTCCAACTATACATAGATATATGGGAATTTGGGTTTTGTCAGTCGGTGTTTCATAGCATGACTCATTGGAAGCAAAGGACAAACACCCAGGCAAAACTCATTTCAAGTAAACTGGTGGAAGATTATGACAGTGTGGACTAGCTTGTGGGTCTGATTTGAGGCAGTGTTGAACTGGACTCCAGAAGTGGAAGGGATGGGCTGCAGGATTTTTCCATCCCTTTGTAGCATGGTTTCAACAAGGCTTATGGTCAAGGTTGGGCCTAAAACAGGAGGAAGCCAAGGGGGCTGGAGTAGAGATAGGCTGCATCGCTGGTGATTGGCAAATCTACACACTTTAATTCACCATGGACCCAGTGGGGTTGACCTTCCTTTGAGGAAATTGAGGAGTCTTGCTGTGTTTCCCCTCTGGATGCATGGTCCCGCTACCCACTAATGGAAATTCCAGGCATGGGATGCCTTGCAGGGAAGACCAAGCTGTTCTGTCAGATTTACAACTATTTTAAAATCCAGCAGCCCTATTAAATGAAATTATTCTTTACCAATTTTGAAAAAGCTGATGAGTTTTGAACTAACTTCAGTGTGGAGTCACTTTGGAGGAGTCCTCCGCACAACACACACACACACGTACCCCCTGTGCTTTGCCATCTGTCCCCTTAATGCCTGTTTGATGTCACTGAGGGCACCTAAGAAGGAAGAAGTGGCAAAGACCTGGATTTTCGAGATGTTCAAGTCCTTTGTGGAAGTCAGTTACTTCTTTAGATAACCCTTCACATTCCTTCAGTCTGCCAACAGCTGGAAAACTGAAGTCCCCCCAGATAAGCAGAAACTATCCTCTCTTTAGGGAAAAAAAATTAATTTCATGTGCCATGGAATTATAAATATAGCTCCTAAGGACTGATTACTAAAAAGTTATTATAGAAAATGTCTTCCTTCCTGAGTGAAGCATACATGCTAAAACAACTAAAATCATTTTTAGGGTATCAGGATGTGGTACTTCCCAACCCTCTCCAGCCACTGAGTCTGGGCACCTTGATCATCATTTGTTCAAGGAAACCTCTTAATAGCAGTGACAACATAAAATGACCACACCATCCCCACCCGACACTCACACAAGGACCTCCCTAACCCCCTCACCAAAGAGCAAAGTATTTTTAAAACTTTGAAAATGTTTTTCAAGCCTACCTCAGTTTTTGTGCAATAATTTCTTTTGTAGTTGAGAGTAATGTGTGTTTGTATATAATTCTGAGGTCTTCATTCTTTTGTTTTAAAATGATTCTAGATTTACAGGGGATCCCTGGGTGGCTCAGTGGTTTAGCGCCTGCCTTTGGCCCAGGGTACGATCCTGGAGTCCCGGGATCGCATCCCACATCGGGCTCCCTGCATGGAGCCTGCTTCTCCCTCCTCCTGTGTCTCTGCCTCTCTCTCTCTTTCTCTCTATAATAAATAAATAAATAAATAAATGAATAAATGAATGAATGAATGAATGGATGAATGAATGAATAAATAAATCTTTGAGAAAATAAAAAATAAAATAAAATGATTCTAGGTTAACAGAAGAGTCAGAGATTGAGTTCCCATATAACTTTCACCTAGTTTTCCCAAATAACATCTTCATAATCTTAGTATAATAATCAAAGTTAATAAATAAATACTGATACCACATCATTAACTGTAGACCCTATTCAGTTTCTCAGTTTTTTTTTCCACTAGTGTCCTTTTTTTGTTCCAGGACCCAATCTAGGATACTATGTCATGAGCTCTTTAAAAATCATTTCAGGGGTGCCTGGATAGCTCAATCAGTTGGGTGTCTGACCCTTGATTTCAGCTCAAGTCATGATCTCAGGGTCTTGGGATCATGTGCCACATTGGGCTCCTCGTTCAGAAAGGAATCTGTCCCTTTTCCTCTGGTCTCCCCCAATTCGTACTTCTGTGCACACACACACACTCTCTCTCTCAAACAAATAAATAAAATCTTTTAAAAAATTATTTCATATATTCCTTTCCACAGTTATCAGATGTGTCACTCTTAACTCCATTAATATAAAGCTACTTTAATTAATAGCACCGTAATCCACCTAGGCACCCAGTGGCCACAGGAGCAACTTCTAGCACTGCAGAGCAGAGCTACAACTTCATAAAACTAGGTGACTTTTTATCTTTTTGTTGCTTTGGTATAGGTTGCTAAAACTGGTACTCCCTGGTCAGAGGCTATCAGTTTATGACTCTGTCACCTATTGCAAAATTGCTTTACAGAAAGGATACAGCAGCATATAATTCCACCAGTCATGTCCTAGAATACGCTTCTTTGTTCACTGCCCACTTTAACTCTAGGCTTTGTCATTTTAATTTATTCAGCCTAGTTTTATTGCACATGGGCTACTGTGTCCTCTAAAATTTCCCCTTCTTAAATTATCAAGACAGGACATTGCTTTATGAAGAAACTCTGTTTCTGTCCATTCTTGGCCGTTTCTTCCTCTATGCTTATTTTTCTATGAAATTTGTAGATTAAATATTTATTTAGGAATAATTTCAAATATACAGAAAAGTTGCACAGATAGTACAGAGAGTTCCCAATTCCCCTTCACCCAGCTTCCCCTAACGTCCTGTCTTACATAACCATAGTACATTTTGTCAAAACTGAGAAATTAACAGCACCAAATGATTAAACACTTTATTAAGATGTTATATCAGTTTCTCTTCTAATATCCTTTTTCTGTTCCAAGATCTAATTCAGGGTACCACTTGTATAGTGTCTATGCATTTTAGATTCGAAACATTCTTCATTATTGTAATCCCAAATGTTTTTTTCTCTAATCGTTTTTCTCTCTTTTGTATTACTTTTTCCATGTGAAAATGTTTTTGAAATTCCTGTGTACACAAACTTTTTATATATAATTGCCTTTTGTGCTTCATTTGTCAAGAAGGCAACACCTTGCCCTATTTAGGCAGTCGGTGGGGTGCAAGTCAGATAACTTGCATTTCTAATTTCCCATTAATTTGCTATCTGACCTCTTATTCATCCTACTTTAATACCTTAAAATCCAAATTTAACCCCATAAAACTTTTTTTAAAGATTTTTATTTATGTATTTGACATAGAGAGAGAGCACAAGCAAGGGGAGCAGCAGAGACAGAGGGAGAAGCAGGCTCTCCTCTGAGCGGGGAGCCTGATGAGGGGCTGGATCCCAGGACCCTGGATCATGACCTGAGCAGAAGGCAGATGCTTAACCGACTGAGCCACTCAGAAGCCCCAAAACTGTCTTTTTCTAATGGCCTGTAGCACATTTCTGGCCAAACCCTTGATTATAATGATCAACACCAGAATAACATTTTATAGTTAAATTGTAGAAAACTTAATCCTTTGAAAAAAGTATGCTAGGTTCTCAGAGTTCTTTTTCCTCCTTTGTGTCGCTCTGCTTGGACTTCTGTAAAGGAGCCGTTCCGCCACCTTGTGGGCAATATTGAAAATTACATCTTTAAAGAAATGGGTGGGAGCCACCTTTCATTGGGAATCATTGAATTGCTTATAGCTGGAAGGGATGCTGGAGATGATCTAAAGGGCCTCCTTTACAGGTGAAAAAGAGTAAGTCCCAGAAAAGTTGAGTAAATAACTTTCTGAGGGTCACACAATCGGTTTGTGGTAGAGATGGCACTCAAAGCCAGGTCTTCTGGGCCTTGGACTACCCCGGCTTAGTGTATAACAAATCATTTCCAGGATATTTATGAAGAGAGGCTTCTAGAACTCCCTTTAGGACATTCTCCTCTGAAGTCTGTAGAAGAGGAATTGGGTAACTCCTTAATTATCCACCTTCACCTTCCTCATCTGTAAAATGAATGTGTGATCGTCTCAGAAGTCACCCTGGTTCTGAGAAATTCCAGGTGAAATGTAGCAGTCTTGACCTATGGCTCTGGAGATGCCATCGTTTAGGCTCATCTATCTTCTTCAAGAGCTGGAGAAGGGAAGAAAGAGTAACTTGCTTACTGCTCTCCAGGGCTGGAGACAGGCTGCTGACTCCCCCTTTGCAAACACACTCAGCCTGTGCTCTGCACACAGGCACTCACATGCAGATTTCCTGCAAACACCAGGCATTGTGTTTATTTCCCCATATTACAGATAAGAAACTGATGCTTTGAACAGGTTACATAATTTGTTTTGTCACACAGCTAGTGACTGGTGGAGGTAGAACTTGAACTCAGATGCTTTTGACTCAGAAGCCCAGGAAAGTGTCTGCACCCACTCCCAGTAATTAATTCCCTAAGCTTTCTTTAAGGGTAAAGCTTAGGCGGCCCTGATGTTTTGGATGGAGGCAGCAGAGATGTCAGAGGTGGGTCTGGGTGAGGGAACTGCAAGGTCATCACTTGAGGACAGGCTCCCCCTTTCTTTTCACCGTCACCCCAACTCATGTGGTCCAGTCCTTTGCAGTACTTTAAACTCCCCTGCATGTGTTGGCAAATTCAGACTCAGGTGTTCTAGGGACAAGACAAGGAGACTGTATTTCTGTTAGGCTTCCAAATGCTGCTGCTGCTGGTCTATACCCAACAACACTTAAGAGTCGTAACACTAAAAAGTTTGAAACCTGATCAATAAAGCATTGTTTTCCTGCATCTTCTGCAGGGAAGCCGACGGAAACTTTCTACACAGCACTTTCCTGTTCTGTTATGGCCCATTTGCAACCAGTTCTCAGCTGCCTGGGGGGTTTTTAGCCAGGTGCTGGATTTTGTGTAAGCTCTGCTTGTCTGCTTACTCTTTTGTTACAACCTGCCCCAGAAGGGAGGAGAAGGGGGGATGGAGATGATGATGCAAATCAGTCCAGTGGTGGGTTTGGTGGAGGAACTTTCTGAAGTGAGTGATGAATGAACATGAAATTCTAATACTCCTCTGTGAGCCTTATTTATCTGTGCCCTCCCTTGGTTCCTATTAGCATAGATTTTCATGAAGTAATTAGATTAGTGGCTACTGACTAGATTAGCACGAATAGATAAACAGGAAGGGGTAGGGAGTATTTACTCATTCAGATTTATTTTGGGTCTGTGTAGCACATTCATTATCATTACTTAGCATTAGTATGGGATTTTATGTCTGTGTATAGTTCTCATAATTGACTTTGATTCATGTGGCACAGGTTTTTCTTTCAGAAATCCTGATCTGTACGAAAAGGTTGGATTTGATTTCTGTTGCGATTCCTTTAACTCTGTCAAACACATTTATTGAGTGTACAATGCTGAAGGAGCAGCTGTAGGATAAATGGTTAATAGCATTCTGGGATTTTGTGACTTGCATGAGTTTAAAGCCAGACTCTGCTGTTTACTAGCTGGGTGACCTTGGCAAGTTGCTTAGCCTCTCTGTACCTCAGTTTCCTCTTTTGTAGAGTGAGGATAATAATAGTACCTATTTCCCATTAAATGGCATAGATGTTGCTTGATATATTATAAACATAAGATATATCTCAAGTGCCTGGAGCCATCCCTGGCACGTAATAAGCATTCTTTATGCATTAGCCATTATTACTATTTCTGTCTAAAGAGGAGTAGATATGTTCCCTGCTTCAAGGGGCAGACAACAAACAGGAGAATTTGATGCATTGTTCTAAATGCGACTTACCATGTCATGAATGGACACTGTGCTAGGGGCATCGACCCGGGCTGACAGTGAGGGGTGGCTCATGTGGTTTCCCAGAAGGAGTCAATACCTAAGCTGATACCCTAGTCCTAAGGGTACTTGCACTGCAACAGGATTTAGTGATTCTTCCCCATTCAGTAAATGTAAATGCAGAATATTTGAAAATAATTTTATATGCAAATTTGTGTTCATGTTCACCAAGTGCCTTTAGGAACAGATCTATTAATAGGACATTCGTCATTGGGAACGCCTGAATTAAGCATCCGACTCTTGATTTCAGCTCAGGTAATGGTCTCAGGATTGTGAGATAGAGCCCCACATTGGGCTCTGAGCCAGGTGTGGAGTCTGCTTAAGGACTCTTTCTCTCTCTCCCCCATACCCACCCCCTCTTGCTCCAGTGCACACACACACACATTTTCTCACTCAAAGAAAAGTTTATCATATTTGTCCAGTGCTACAGATAGCATTGTTGCCGTTACCTATTCCTGTAAACTTATGTAACAAACCATGCCAAAACTTGGTAGCTTAAAACAACCATTTATTTTGCTTGTGATTTTGTGGAATTTGGGAAAGGTTCAGTAGTGCAGTTCTTTTCTGATCCACATAGAGGCCAGCGGGGGGTGGTTGGAGGGTCCACTTCCAAGATGGCTTCTTACTCACATGCCTGGCAGCTCGGTGCTCCTAGGTTTCTCTGTCTCTCATCGCCTGGCATCTCATCTTTCAGTCTCTCTCCATGTGGCTTGGCTTTCTCACAGTAGTGGTCCCTGGGTAGGCAGTGTACTTCTCATGTGGGGTCTGGCTTCCAAGAAGCAGGGAGCTAAAGCCACCAGGTGACACAAGTCTATTCCTTGCTGAGGAATAGACCTAGACCTAGACCTCCACCTAGACCAATGGGGGAGACGTGGCCTCTGCCTCTCAAGGGAGCATGGCAAGGTCACATTGCAAGAGTACATAGGACGGGAAGCTTTGTTGCAGCCATCTTTGGAACATACAAGCTGCGGTAAATGTCATTCCCACATTTCAGTTGTTCAACAAAAATGTCTTTAGTGAAGGGCATTATCAACACAGTTGAATCAAGAAACCAAGGCACAGAGCCAATGATGAACATATCAAGTCTTGGCAGAATGAGATTCATCCTCTCATGTGTGGCTTTTAGGTTGACATTCACAAAGAGAAAATACAGACTATCTCATTCAAGCTTTAGGAGGAATGGGAGGAGCATAGAGAGGCAACTTGATCTGCCCAAGAATGCATGACTTGTCTGGGAAGAGCAGAACTCCAAGCCAGTCTTCCTGACCCTAGTTCGGCACGGTTTTCCGTTGAGCAGAGCTGACACTCATTCTCGGACATTGAGCCATTGGCCTTGGATGTTCATTTTGACTCCTAGCCCAGAGGACAGCTTTTGTGTTTCTAAAACTGTTTTCCTCCCTTTATTTGCCAACATGGCCAAACATAATGCTGTGATGCTGGCAGAACCATGGCTCCCTTTCCCTTATTAACTTCTGGTCACTACACTTGTCTGAATGAGCAGTCAAGGAATTGGCAGCCACGTAGCCCCTGAGTTTTGAAGGGCGCTATTGAAATGAGATGCATTGTTCTCCATCATTGGCAGCTGCACCTTGTGGTGGTGGATGCCCAGGAAGGCTAATTAAGGAAAGGCAGATTTCCTCTTTCCCTGAAGGAAGGCGGCAGGAAACAGGTGAGGTGAACGGGCAGCAGCCAGCAGCAGTGGTGGAGATGAGCATCCAGGAGAATGCTGGGGCAGCAGGTGTGTGAACCCAGCCCTGTGGGATCCTGGCAGAGAATATGGGCCATGGCTAGTCACAGCACTGAGCAACCGTAGGCAGAAGCAGCAGCAGTGCCTTCATCCAGCAGAGCTGGGTCTTCCAGGAAGGGCCAGCTGGTCAAGTGCTGGGGGTCCTGATGCTGGCATGTCAAGACTACCTAGAAAATTGCCAACAGACATCAGACCTTGTGCTCTTAGGGCTGTCAGTTCAAAATTAATACCAGTACTGAGGTAGTAATGCAAACATTTCTCATTTCTTTGCTGCTAGTAAAATCTATAGAGAAATGGTCGCTCCTCCTACCAGGCTGTCAGAATTATTCAGATGCTGAGTCATTTTAGCTGAACCATACCTTCCCCTCACTTGCAGGCCTCCTCAAAGTGTGAAGTCACAAAGATCAGAATCTGAGTTCTTCCTCCACCCCTGGCTCTGCTGCTTATAAGGAAATCATTTTCATAGTCAGGCTTCCTTAGTGTCAATCTCTGATACCAAGAGTGACAGTTCTCCACAGTTGTCCAGGACGGATTCATCCATCCATTCGTTTGGCATCTGTTTATTCAACAGCTTTTACGTGTCAGCTGGTGTGAGGTCCATCAGACTGGGGAGGGGAGGAAAAGAAAACAATACAGCTGAGAAAATGGTGGTCTCATTTAAGAACGACAGCGACAATGTTGCTGGAAGAGAGAACTTGTAACTGTACATTGGATTTCAGTTGCTTCATGTTGAAGGCAATGTTTGAGGTCAGTTCACTAAGCAATAACATATGAATAATTGTAACTGGCAATTTAAGAGTCAGTAGATGAATGGATAAAGAATATGTGGTGTATATATGTATATATACATGATTTACATACACACTGGAGTAGTAGTAGCATTCAGCCATGAGAAAGAAGGAAATCCTGCCATTTGTGACAACATAGATGGACCTTGAGGGCATCATACTAAGTGAGATAAGTCACACAGAAAGCCAAATACTGGGGTCCCTGGGTGGGTCAGCAGTTTGGCGCATGCCTTTAGCCCAGGGCATGATCCTGGAGTCCCGGGATTGAGTCCCGCATTGGGCTCCCTGCATGGAGCCTGCTTCTCCCTCTGCCTATGTCTCTGCTTCTCCCCACCCCCTCTGTATCTCTCATGAATAAATAAATAAGATATTAAAAAGAGAGAGAAAGCCAAATACTGTATGACATCACTTACATGTGGAATCTGAAAAAGCCAAGCTTGTAGAAACAGAGTGGTTGCCAGGGGCTCAAGGGTGTGGGAAATGGAGAGATATTGGTCAAAGGATACAAACTTCCAGCTGTAGGATAGAAACTCTGGGGATCTAATGCACCAAATGGTGATCATAGTCAATAATACTTTATTATAAACTTCAGAGTTACTAAGAAACTAGATCGTAACTGTTCTCATCACATGCACACACACACACAAAGATAATCGTGATATGATACAGGTTTTAACTAATGTTATGCTAGTATTCATATTATAATACATAAATGTATCAAACCAACACATTGTATCTCTTAAACCGACACAATGTTGTATATGTAGATACATATTAACTATCTTTTAAAGATATCAGTTATATCTTTAAAAATAATTAGTTTAAAAAATAATTTCAATTGACCTTGAGACCTTAAAAATAACTTCATTAAGATTATGCTTAGCTATTGAACCAACATACTCTTAACCGAAATCTCCAGCCAGGTAATCTTTTAGTTCGCTTTCTATTGGCACAGAGCAGAGATGTGTCCCTTTGGATTCTATTATAGTCTCTCATTCTCTTAGCAGATTTGCTGCTCAGGAAGGGGCAGACAGGTTCCTACCTGGGGCCCACTTTTCTGCTCCAGCCACCTTACCAATGGTCAGTCTGAGCAGCAGTGACCCCCCATCTCTAGCAAATCTGGGAAGTTGGCCCACGTAAATGACACATGGATCTAGGGCCAAGAATATATGATTGCTCAAAAAGCCCTTCCTATGACAGCCATGATTTTTTTTTTTTTTTAGAGCCGTGAGTTCAGATGAGATCTATAGCAACCTAGAGCTTATTTATAGACCGTGCTCAGTTTTTTCCCTTTACACTAATGCTATAGACCAGTGTTACTCACAAAGTAACATAAAATTCTACATAAAATTCATCCATGTTACTTCAGATACTCTTCTGCATTTTCGCCATGTTTTAATTGAGATCTGGAAACAGTGACATGAATGGACATCCAGTGTAGACTGTCGTCCTTTGGGAATGGTAGAGGGTGGGTGAAGAAGGAGACTCACAGTATACTCTGATTCTATCCATGTGCTGAGCACCCTGCTGGGTGTGTGACATGCTGTGGACCATCCGATTCTCCACACAACCCTGCAAGGAAGGCAGTAACTATTATTCCATTTTACAGATGAGGAAATTGAGATTTACAGAATTGGAATCCCTTTCCTAAAATCACAAAGCCATTATGTAGACAAACTAAAATTCGAACCTGAATGAGACAGACTCTCAAACCTGTGTTCTTTCTTTCTTTCTTTTTTTTTTTTCCGTGTTCTTTCTGATAATAAAATCGCCATGGTGTTTGCTAATGTTCACTGAGCATTTGGCATTTGCGAGACACACATAGACCGAGGTGGTATGGGGCTGTTACTGGCACGCTCAGGGTTCTGCCTTTCGGGCTCCTTTGGCACCTCTGTCAATGGCAGTGACAAACGCCCACACAGCACCGCTGCTGTTCTGCTCTCCCACAAGCCCTGTGAGGTGTGTTCCTTTGTTTCTTCTATTTTTAGTCAAAGCTGAGGGTTAGAATCTCAGGTGACTTGCCCGCAGTTGGTAAATGGCAGAGCTGAGATTTGCACCCAGGCAGCCAAGCTCCCACGCCCAAGCTTTTACTCTCTGGATGCTTGCCTGTCCACGCAGTGGGCCTTCCCATGGCCTGGCAAGCACATCTGGTTTGTTTCTCTGGTTTCCTGTGTGATTGTTGTGGGAAATCTCTACCACCAGCTCAAGTTTTCCTGAAGATGTGCAACCGTTTTCAGAGATGGAGAGGAAATACCAAATATGGTTTTTGTGCCTGTTTTGTTTTTTGTTTTCGTTTGCTTGCTTTGTATTGGTGATCCCAGGTAGTTGACTCGCAGAGAATAACAAAAGAGGAAAAACCAGCCAGTGTCCTTGTCCCTCCTGCAGGGCCATGCTTCAGGTAGAAAGTGTATGAAGTAGGAGCTGGAGTATCTGGGTTCTAGCTCCAGTTTGTTGGTGATGAGCTGTGTGACTTTGAATAAGTCACTTAACCTCTCTGGACTTTGCTTATCTCACCTGTAGAATGGGATGATGCTATTGCCTATTCTGGGAACCTCACAGTGTTACTGTGAGGACCAAAGAAGATGTTATAGAAATGCTTTGAGGGCAGTGGCTCAGTCGCTTAAATGTCCAACTTGTGATTTCGGCTCAGGTCATGATCTCGGGGTTGTGAGATCAAGCCCTGAGTCAAGCCCAGGTCAGGCTCTGTGGTCAACAGGGAGTCTGCTTAAGGATTCTTTCTCTCTCTCCTTCTCCATCTGCCCCTCCCCCAGCTCATGTGTGTACACCCCCCAAATAAATCTTAAAAAATATGCTTCGATAACCTGCAGCTCTGGCTAAACATAAAGTATAATTTTGGTCTTCCAACAGTTTCTTTACAAAATTGTACTGTCGTGGGGTTCCTATAGTCCCGTCAGCAATGGTGAGTAATGGATTTTTGCTGCTGTGTGAACAGTCAGCTGGAGGCCAATCCCAGGCGTGCTCCCTCTAAAGCAACCTCCCTCCCTCCCTAGTTCAGCCAGAATGGGAACGAAGCACTGGAGTCCAGTCATACAAATCTTCCTTCGCTGGAGCCCCTGGTTAAAGCCTAGTCAGTCGGGCTTTGCATCCAGAACCCTGGTTAAAATGATTTGGGCTTTAGCCAGCAGAGGCTTTATGCTTACTCCAGAGTTCTATGTCAATATTCATGGGCTTCAAAGTTGCCCCCATGTTGCTGGGAACACTGGGTGGTTTGCTTGCTCCTTGCCCCGGCTGCTGCCCCCCAACCCCCGCAAGCAGTTGCAGAAGGTTCAGAATCTGGCCTGCTGCCTTGAGCAGCAGTATCTGGCCTGCTGCCTTGAGCAGCATTAAAGCACTCTTACTGTCACAGAGATAAATAATGTAGCACCTATAAAACACTTTCCCTAAAACCTTGTTTTTTTGTTTTTTTTTTTTTTGTTTTTTTTTTAGCTTATTGTAAAGTTAACACGGGGTGGGGGGAAATGGACACAGGAAGCTGAGAGGTTTCCCAGGGGCCCACAGCCTACTCTGGCATTCCATTACATGTAAAACAGTGTCCCATTCCTCTAGAGTTCTTGGAGGGTCTCTCTCTGTGAAGGATGGAAAGTGTGCAGGGATGAGCGTGTTGTTGTGCCAGCACCAAGTCCCTGTATGTTAGCAAAGGTGATGATGTGCGGGTTGAAGCTGGTCTTCTTTCCCACTGGAGTAAGCTTTGTAGAACCAAGATAATGCGGTCCAGCCAGCCCTGGGACATGCCGCATTGTTAACACGTGAAGATATTCTGAAGACATAAAAACAAATCTTATTTTGTTACTGTGGGTACCCAGGTGTGAACTGCCATTCTCTCCTTGAAGGTAAAAAGAGCCTCTTCCCAAAGCGCTTTGAACAAGGAGGTGGTCAACACTTGAATGCATTATCACAGAATATTAACTCACCATAGTGCATTTAAAGCTTTGCCCCAGGGATGCCTGGGTGGCTCAGTGGTTGCATCTGCCTTTGGCCCAGGGCGTGATCCTGGAGACCTGGGATCAAGTCCCACGTCGGGCTCCCTGCATGGAGCCTGCTTCTCCCTCTGCCTCTCTTTCTCTGTGTCTCTCATGAATAAATAAATAAAATCTTTTAAAAAAAAAAATAAAGCTTTGCCCCAGAGATAAAGGGCTTTTGGGTAGAGGGTTCCCTGTTTTAGTATCTTGTCCTTAAGAAGTTCAGTATTACCACCGTCCAGATTCTTCCTTACAATTCCAAGCACCTACCTCTTGCTTAATATATTGTGTGGAAGGACAGCTTTCGATTGGCATCATCCCCACTCTTTACGATACTTCAAGATACTGCTTTCATTCTTCTCTGAGAAAATTAATGTGGATTCCCTCCACTGTTCTTTATAATTTGCAAAGCTCATGTTGCTTTGATTAGTTTCGCTGATTTTTCTCTGGATACACTGCATTTTTTCAGAAGAAAAAATTAATCAACTGATACTAAATGCTGATGATGTGCTTGGAACTTACCTAGGCATTGTAGGATATTAAAAAAAAAAAAAAATCTGGTTCCCTGACCTCGTATGGTTCTTACGGATCCTATGGGGACAGTGGAAGCGGTCCTGTGTTGAGAATCAAGAGACCTCTCCTTCCCCATGCCCACCACTCATCCATACTTGCCACTTACAGGCTGGGCAGTCTGGGGCAAGTCACTTTCTTCTGATGGGCCTCATCGATCAAGTAGAGGACAAGACAAGCTTTGAGTTCAGCTCTAAAAATAAGGCTCAGAGGCTAATTGAGGAGCTGGAATTAATTCAAAGAATAGAGCATTACAAGATGAGCTATTGACTGTGTCTACCATAGGAGTTAGGAAAAGAAGAGTTTGGAAATGAGGCTTCTCCTTGAACTTGAGCCAGTTGCCCTGGGCCCAAATCACTAGACCCATGCCAACTCCATTGTAGCGATAGAAGCCTAGTTGTCCCCCAACTGGCTTGGTCCCTGTCTGGGAACCCTATCCTGTCAGGGGAGCCTACAGATGTCAGAATCCTAAGCCCTCCCTCCTTCCCTCTGGCCCTTCCCACCATGTCCTCCGCACCCTGTCTCTGTCAAGGTTTACCTCACTAACTGCTCACTCCCTTGCGCCTCATTACCATCTCAAGGCTCTGTGACAGGATCCGACCTGCGGAGTCATAGCTCTTCTTGGACTTTTGGGAAGACATTACTTTGCAGCACTCTTGCTCTCATTGGTTATTTTGTGTGATCACCAAGATTGGTCACAGTCATGCTTGTTCTTAGAACAGTTTCTGGAGCTACTGAACATTTTCAAGGCTCCTTCTAGCCACCTTTCCTTGTGTCCACACCTTGAGACACAGGTATATTGTATCTTTGGAACAGAACATGGCTAGACATGGGCTAAAGATGTTTCATTCAAATAGAAACCCATCTTCTTGCATTGTATCACCCCAATACAGAGGAAGAGCTGCCAATCTCCATGTGAAGAACAGAATAGGAAGTCACTACCTTGGGAACTTGACATATATTTCTTAAACAGGCTTGCTAATGGCAGTGCCCACTTACAAGAAGAATCCACAGGGGGCTTAGATAAAGCCTAAGATATATCTATTCCTCAGATACTTTGTCATCTCTAGGATTGCATTCTTAGCCTTTATTCTAGTCCATTGCTGAAAATGCCCTCCTCTTTAATATCTCATCCCTATCCTATGAATGCAATGTATCTAATTTAAAGCAAACTCTTTAAAGCAACTACTTAAAATTCTTGAATTGTCATAAATGCCTTGGAAGAGCACCTCTTCATGTTCACCGCGTCTTTCATTTACAAGGAGTGCCAGCTGGCCAGGGACTGTTTCTGCCAGCACCCTTGAAGATCGCCTTCCATGCCCGCTCCACCCCCTGCAAGGCAGATTGTCATTCTTGTTAGCAGGTAATGCTCTTGGGATTCGGTTTACTCATTTGTGAAATGAGGTGGTTGGGTTCCAGGTCCCCAGAGCTCTTGTGTTCTGGCTCTCTGCACCGTGGTTAAATACTTTTCCTGTGTGAGTACTTACAGACTTCTAGGAGTCAGCTTCGAGAACTAAAACATTGTAAATGCCGTCTTTAGGGTTGGTAATAGCAGTGCTTATAATTAAGGTCTTTATAGGTCTCTGTTCTTTATGAGCTCAATGAGTTCATCTCAGACACTTGGTAAAAAGTGCAGATTTTTCGTTTCTTGCTGAGTCGCACAATAAAAGCTTTCTTATAAACCAACAACAAAAATACAGTAACTCCTGATGATGATGATAATTACAGGTCACTTTTACCAGGCATCAGGTATAGGGCAAACCAGCTCCCTGCCCTCATGTCATTTACCCTCCAGTGTGGGGAGGGAGATAAGCAGAAAAATGCAGAAGTGGAATATAATCAGTACATTAGGTGAAAATACTTGCTGTGGAGAAAAATAATGTAGGGAAGAGAGAGCTAGATCACGCTGGGAGGGGTTGCAGTTCTACATGGTTGAGGAAGGCCTCCTAAGAAGGAGAAATCAAGTGAGATGTGAGGGAGTGGCACTGGGTAGATAAGGGGGAAGCCCAAGGGGAGCAGGTGCCTGGCAGAGAAGGGATTGGCCTGGAAGCCAGTGTAGCTGGAGCTGAGTGACTGACACACGGGGACAGGAGTGGGATCAGATGCTGGAGAGGTATCTTACAGTTAGAAATGTCCCGCGAGATCTTTTAGCCCAAACCTTTCTCCCTCCTCGGCTCCCCCTTCTCTTTTCTGTCTTGGTTCAATGAGGAAAATGAAGCTTAGATCATTAGGGGACATCCTAGAGGTCACAGCTACTGGCAGCACCAGGACAAGAACCCATGGTTTCCTGGCTTTGAATCCTGCCGACACTCTACTACCACAAGATCCAGAAAGCCTAATAATTAAGATCCTTTTACTACGAAGCAATGGACCTACATCCTTTACAAAGAAGGAAGGCTTCTCCATTTTTGCCCTGGGATGATGGGCTGTTAGAGTGGATGCTCATCATTTATCGTGGTTCTTTAAAATCCTATAAAAAGTACTGCCAACACTGAATTAGCAAATACTGACGCATTGCTCCTAAGGGAAATACAGAGCTAAATTCCTGGGAGTCTCTGGTCATATTTTCATCAGCCTATCAATACACAGCCTTGTTTTATGTGTCCTTCTGTTTAAAGACACCTTATATATATATTGTTGATTCATTAACACTGAACTCAGGCCAACAGCGCTATAACTCATGCCGGAATGGAGCCTAAGAACCATTTTCTCCCTAAGGCACTTCATAGCCTTCTTGCGCTTAGGAGTCCTGAACAGCGGTGTAGCACTTTGCCTCATTGCCATGTTAACCAGTGAAATTACCAACGAAAAGCATAAAAATGCAAAAAATGAGACCCTATATAACCACATAAAGGACACTTGCTTACAGCACAAAAGCTAAAACAAGAAGGCAGAGAGTTGCCTTGTTCAGCCTCAGCTGGGAGCGTGCACATCAAGCAACCCAAATTTTTTGCCACTCTTTTGCATGTTCATGAGTGACCACAAAAGTACAACAAGAATTGATTCTGGGGGTTACAGATAAAATTCAGCAAGTAGGTGAATTTGCTAATATGGAATCTGCAAATAGTGAGGATGGACTGTATTTGTACTTGAGCCATTCCATGGAAAGACTTTCTTCAAGACCAAGTGGCATCATTCCGTTGGGCACATTTTAGAGTAAAGGGTCAAATCAGTTCTGAATTGCTTCAGATGCTGCCTGTAAAGTATGCTTTTGGCTAACTGTTGTCAAGAATGATAACTGTGGGGGATCCCTGGGTGGCTCAGTGGTTTAGCACCTGCCTTTGGCCCAGGGCACGATCCCAGAGTCCCGGGATCAAGTCCTGCACTGGGGTCCCGGCATGGAGCCTGCTTCTCCCTCTGCCTGTGTCTCTGCCTCTCTGTCCTCTCTCTATGACTATCATGAATTTAAAAAAAAAAAAAAAGAGTGATAACTGTGTTTATTCAAGTATTGCATTTTCCATATTGCAAGTAGACTTGTTATTAGTTGAGATTGTACAGGTAACTTCCCTATCTCCCCAGTGTCCCAGCTCTGACTTCCCTATGTCCCCAGGTCCCCAGCCCCCAGTCTGGAGGGAACAGCCTGTCTCCTGACTTCAAGCTCTCTCTGTTCCTTTCTTTGGATCAGCATCTCCTCTATAGCTCACATGGCCATCTTGCTTTCCCTAGCAAAATAAAGTGGCCTACTTTATGTGCAGAACTTGGATATTCATTATGGTTTTACTCTATGCTTACGCTGCAAATAACATTTCTCAACTTTACAGCAGCAGAAATATAATCTATAGTGTAAATCAGCCATGTGGATCATAGAACTTGCCTCCTAGTCTTTTCCAAGACTCCTGTAGGGGAAAATTAAAATACCATTCACACTTTCAGGGAGTAAGAGTGGTTTCCCAGTAGTGCAGACATCTGCTGCTTACCAGCAGGAATAGAAGTGGGATCCTGCCAGCCTAGCTCCTTGGCCTGGACTTGCACAGGCTCTTACTCAAGCTCTGGGAGCGTGGGCTGTGAATCTGGTGTTTACTGCCACAAACCCAGCTTCTGTTGGCATTCGAATGTCTCCAGCAAAAGTTCCCTTTTGTGTAACATGTTTGCTGTCCTACCAGGAGAAGTTTCTGTGGTTATTGTCAGATCATGATTCTTAGAGATGCTTTGTGGAGGCTCAGAGTTGGCCTGGGCTTTGGGCTGCAGCAGGTTGGAGTCATCTAGGAGGGTCATGATTGGATGTTTGACCCGAGGATTTGACAGGCGCCCTAGTTGGACATGTCAGGTGTCCTGTTTCGGAAGTTGCTCTTGCCCCCAGTCTTCTACCCTTTGTGAGAGCAACCATTTCACATCATATAAAAAAAAACAAACAAACAAGTCTTTTGCAGAAGCTTTTGAATTTTTGAACAGCGAAACAAAACATTGATTTCTATACTTGGCCATTATTGCTTGGATATGTGCAGGAATGGTCTGAGGCTCAGCGGGCCTGCTCCATGTCCAGAGGGCCCAATTTAACGAGTGGTCCCTTGTTGCACATGTATCCCTGTGGTCTTTAGCTCAAAGTCAGGGTCCCAACAGTGAGGGGGCATCATGACACTGAGTTGTCTAGATCCCATTGGCACCTGGAGGGGAAATTAGCATAAAGCTTTGCTCAGGGGCTCAGCTCTAAGACAGGACTGTGGGTCTAGCTGAGTGCCCAGTGTGTTTTCAGGAACCGTTTGGAAGCCCAGATAAGAGGGCTGCAAACACAGGTGTTCATATTTTCATATTTTCCCCGGTCCATGTGTTCCAGGACACTTGAATATCAGCTCCAGTCTGCAAACCTGAGTCAAGGCCCTACCAGCTAGTGTAGACAGAACTCCTAATAAGCCAGAGTGGATTGGGCACAGGGCAGGAATTAGTCCCCTAGAAAGACTGGCCTTTGGTCTTATAGAGGAGGCATGGTACATGATATCTGACCTAGCTCTCATTGCTGGCTAAATGGATATATTTTTTTAAGATAGATAGATAGATGGATAGATAGATAGATAGATAGATAGATAGATAGATTTATTTATTTATTTATTTATTTATTTATGTATGTATGTATGTATGTATGTATGTATGTATTTGAGAAGGAGAGAGAGCATGTGTGCTGGAGCTGGGGAGGGAGGGATGGAGGGAGAAAGAATCTTAAAGCGGACTCCTCGCTTGAGCATGGAGCCCCAGGCAGGGCTCGATCTCACAACCCTGAGATCATGACCTGAGCCGAAATTAAGAGTCAGATGCTTAACAAACTGAGCCACCCAGGTGCCCCTCAATTGATATTTTTGTATGACTTTTATGTCACTAGGCATGGCCTAGATCAGGATTTGTTGATAATGTAGAGAGCTTATCATAACAATAACACACTGAAAGCTTCCCATGTACTGTTCTAAGCACATTAGATGTATGTTACTATGGTACTGTTCCAAATGTTCCTTAAGACATCAGTACTAGCATTGTCTCCTTTTTATAGGTTAGAAGCTAAGCCACAGGGCAGGTCAGTACTTTGCCCTGCATCACTCAGTGGAGAGCCAGGATTCAAACCTGGGTGCCCTGGCTTCAGAGTCCCAGCTCTAGACATTTTGCTATAATAAAAATGGCTGTGCCAGGCTCTCTGCCAGAGCTCAGCCCACCTCCCCGTGAACCCTCACCAGGACCTGCAGGGTAGGATTATCCCTCCAGGGATGTAGAAACTGAGGACAATTAATTTGCCAAGGCCACAGCCAGAGATAGTGGCCCAGGATTCCTGATCAGATCTGGTCTGCTATAGCCATGTGACCTCCAAGCCTGTCTCCAACTTGAGGTCTTCATGTGACAAATATTTATTGAGCATGTACTGTGTGCTGGGCCCTCTTTTGAGTGGTGAACATTCAGAACAGGCTGAGTCTCAAGGAACATCTGTGTTTATAGAACAGCTAACGTGGAACAAAGATTAGTGACTAGGCTTAGGACCCATCCAGTCCTCAGCTCAATCACTTTGCTGAACTTCACTGGGCTGCCTTCCTCTTCTGTAAAATCAAGAGGACGAACCACCTTGAGGGCTAAGCCTTAGATTAGATTCTAGGGTGCTTATTTCCTGTGTGACCTTGGGCAATTCAGCTGAGCATTCCAAACCTCAGTTTCTCACCTGGAAAACAAGAAAGGTGGCTTCCGCCTTGCAGGGCTGTGAGCACATGTCATGCTATGTGCTGTAAAGCATGCAGCATTTAGAAAATGGCCTATAAATGTCTGTGCTCTCCTTCATGCTTCTCCACAAGTCCAGACTCTTAATTTTGTGTGTCAGATAGCAAAGAGTAAGCACTTGATAAATGGTCACTGCTAGAAAGATGGTGGTGATTACATGTGAAGATGTCGAATGTGATCTACCTGCAGGTTGATATTGAAATATGCACATGCACATAATTTGTTTCTTGACATTCTGGAAACATTGGGCTCAATCTGTTGTTGGAATCTAGCTCTGCTCTACTCTTTCATTGATAAAAATAGGCCTCATAATGCCAGCCTGGTTCCTGGGCAGGACATCACTAATACAGTGAACCATTTTGTACTAAGTCACAACCCCGAGGGCCTGTCTCTGGCACCAGCAATGAATCTCTGAAGATCCTGGCCATAAAGATGTTGAAGCAGGCTCCTCTGCTTGCATCTCTGCTCGTGAGCCGGCAGTGGGCTGGTGATTAAAAACCAGACTGGGTTTCCTCTAGAGAATGAATCCTCTTGTTAGCCAAATGGAGCATCCGGTTAGACTTCCATTTCTTCCTGTAAATTAATAAACTGACAATCTGGTTTTTATTTTTAAATGCCTATAAATTGCTCATAATATGGTTTCGATTCCCCCTACCCTGCAGATTAACGAGAGTCACCGTGGACCAACATGGTAAATGCTTTTAGATTGCCAGGGAACACTGGCCTTTCTTTAACTGCAGAAAGCCTTTCATGGAGGAGAAAGTGCTGGGCCCTGGCTGAGGAGGTGCAGAGGCCTCAGCCTTCACACACCACCGCAGTGCTGTGGCCTGCAGGGATGAGCACAGGCTCAGACGCCTGTTGGCACTTGAATTTCCTTTGCCTCCTTAGAGACACCTTACCTCCAGTGATCTGTTACCAGAAGGTGGGGGTGGGGGGAGAAAGAAGGAAGGGTAATGGCGCCCTCCGGTGGACAGTCTGGGCAAGGGCGCCAAGACTGCCCAGGGCTAGGTAGTGCCTGTGGTGGAGGCACCAGCAAAGTCGCCGAGCCAGTCCTAAGCACTAAGTACTGTGAGTCCTTTGAAGTACTCATTCATCCCCTATTTGGGGGGTATTTCCCTCTCCTCAATGTACTTCCAGACGTGAATTCTCTGGGGCCTCTTGAGAATGGGAAGCAGGTCTCCCTGACCTCTGGTATGAACCTGATTAAGCTGTTGAGTAGTTCAGACGTGTGCGTTATGTGTTGGGTAAGGGGCTGTAGATGCTAAGTGCATCCGAGATCAGGTGCTGGCAGGTTTGGTTTCTCCCATCTCCTCCTTCCTTGGCTTGCAGATGGCATCTTCCTGTTGTGTCCTCACTTGGCCTTTTCTCTCCATACACACATTCCTGGTGTCCCTTTCTCTTCTAGAAGGACATCAGTCTTCTTAGATTCAGAGCGACTGTTATGACCTCCATTAGCCTTAGTTACCTCTTTTTTTTTTTTTAAGATTTTCATTCATTCATTCATGAGAGACACAGAGAAAGAGGCAGAGACGCAAGAGGAGGGAGAAGCAGGCACCTTGTGGGAAGCACAATGTGGGACTCGATCCCAGGACCCTAAGATCACGACCTGAGCCAAAGGCAGACGCTCAATCATGGAGCCACCCAGGCATCCCTTAATTACCTCTTTAAGGGCCCTGTCTCCAAATATAAACCACACTGGGGGTTAGGGCTTCAACCTATGAATTCAGAGGGGGACACAAGTCAGCCTGTTCCAACCACCCTATGCCTCAGTTTCTTCATCTGTAAAATAGAAATAATAATAACACCTACAGATTAAGATGTTGTCCTACAGGTTAAGATGATTACATAGGTAAAAGAAAGTATCTGGCATCTGCCCCGGTGCCTGGCACAGAGCTCCTAAAACACTTGGGATTTTCTATATGGTTAAGAGCATAGGAGCATCTTTTGTTCTCATGTTTAGCCTTTGATCCTGGTTCCTGAAATCGAGTTTCTCAACTGTTGGAATTTCCTGGGTGACAGCAGTGTCTTTTGTTCTAGTAAGGCAACTCTCATTGGGCTCCTGGATGGGAAGCTGGTCTCAGATAGACTAAGCCATGACTAAAAGCTTGGAATTTTCAGCCCTAATGCCCATTTTCCAGAGACGGAAGAAGGCTAGAAATGGGATTAAAGATAGATTGTGCCTAGGTGAAGCCTCCAGAAAAATCCCTGAAGTATAGAGTTCATAGAGCTTCTGAGTTGGTAAATGCATGAAAGGGTTGGGGAGCAGCCTGGTCAGAGAGGGCCTGGAAACCCGGTGCCTTCCCCATACCTCGCCCTATGCAGCTTTCCCATCTGGCTGTTCCCCAGCTACATCCTTTTATAATGAACTGGTAATCTAGTAAGGAAACTGGTTGCCTGGGTCCTGTGAGCTGCTGTAGAAAATTAAACCCAAAGGGGAGCTTGTGGGAATCTCCAATTGATAGCCAGTCAGAGAAGAGATGACAACTCTGGCTTGCCTTTGGCATCTGAGGTGGGGAGGGAGGCAGGCTTGTGGGAACGAGCACTTACCCTGTGGGATCTGACTTAATGTCAGATCCAGGGACTTAATGTCAAAACTGAGTTAAATGGGGACCCCTGGGCTCAGAGGTTGAGTGTCTGCCTTCAGGCCCAGGGCGTGATTCTGGGAGTCCCAGGATCGAATCCCACATCGGGCTCCCTGCAGGAAGTCTGCTTCTCTCTCTGCCTGTGTCTCTGCCTCTGTGTGTGTGTCTCATGAATAAATAAATAAAATTTATTTAAAAAAAAAAAAAGAACTGAGTTAAATGATAGGACCCCCCAGCGGTATTACAGAGAATTGCTTGGTGTCACATATTTGGTGACCAGAAATGTCAGGGGGAAGAGTTCCATCAGTACCAAAGGAGAAACACAGGAGAAATTAGTTTATCGACTCCAAATGTCATGTACACACACACACCCTAATTAATGCTTGTGTGTGACACCGCTGTCTGCTACCTCAGCTGTCCCCCACCTTCAGCCTCCTCCTCAGCACCACATTCACAAACCTTCGGTTATGTTCGGGTTTTTAAAAAATATTTTATTTATTTATTCTTGAGCGACAGAGAGAGAGAAAGGCAGAGACACAGGCAGAGGGAGAAGCAGGCTCCATGCAGGGAGCCTGAGCGAGATTTGATCCAGGGACTCCAGGATCACACCCTGGGCTGAAGGCGGTGCTGAACCGCTCAGCCACCCCGGCTGCCCAAACCTTCGGTTATGTATGACCACCACGGCACCCAGTTCACGCCTTTCAAAATGTTTTATGAAGCTTGAACTCGCCTGAGTTCTTCAGGGAGTCTGTTTTCTCCTTCTGAACACCGGGGGGTGGGGGACAGGGCCTCTACATCCTTCACTAGGTTATAAGAATTATACTAAATTAGGGATCCCTGGGTGGTGCAGCAGTTTGGCGCCTGCCTTTGGCCCAGGTCGCGATCCTGGAGACCCGGGATCAAATCCCACGTCGGGCTCCCGGTGCATGGAGCCTGCTTCTCCCTCTGCCTATGTCTCTGCCTCTCTCTCTCTCTCTGTGTGTGACTATCATAATTAATTAATTAATTAATTAATTAATTAATTAAAAAAAGAATTATACTAAATTAGAAGACTAATGGTGTCTCTTACCATAGGAGCTCAGTACATGGAAACCCCTTTCCTCTTTGTGCTATTTCTGAAGTCCCCTCACCTGGGTACTAGTGAAAATACTGCTTTTTGAAGAATTTTTATTTTTTTTAAGATTTTATGTATGTATTATGTATGTATTTATTTAACAGAGAGCAAGAGAGCACAAGCAGGGGGAGGGGCAGAGGGAGAGGGAGAAGCAGACTCCGCACTAAACAGGGAGCCCAATGTGGGGCTCCATCTCAGGACCCTGGGATCATGACCTGAGCGGAAGGCAGAGGCTTAACCAACTGAGCCACCCAGGCACCGAAGAATATTGCTTTTAAGATAATAATAAATCCTTAGAAATATGTTTACGACATATGGATGTTAGGATCTCCTTGCCACACAAAGATACATATCTGTGTCTTAAGTGAAAAGTAAAACACATTGATGTTGTGATTTCAGTGCCACACAAGTGTGTGTCTTAAAAGCCACAATCCAGTGCAGCAGCACTGTCCCGCTCTCCAGCATGGCCTCAGACCCATGTCCTCATCCTCTCGAGCCACAGGAGGGGAATGGAAAAGAGCCCAGGCTACTGTTCTGCGCAGCTGGCCTGTTTCATCCTTCAAAGAGATCCCTTGGTGAGAAGGAATGGGAACTTTTTGTTTCCTCTGAATAAATAGAGGGCAGCAAGGACTCCCCAGCAGCAGTCAGATATTTAGAGTACATGCAGAATCACATCTCTGTCCATTCGCACGTGACCGCCCTTGTGCATTCTTTTCAGTATCAGTGGTTCAAGCCTCAATTTCTGTAAATCCCAAAATGATTGCTTTTCTCAATGTTGTGTGGTGGCAAGTCAGCAAGCACTTTTTAGATAACAGTTTGGGAAGAGTTCCCACAGCCAGGAGCTGACTTGGGAGGGTCATAGAGTGGGAGAAATAAAGATACATCTGCTTGGGAAGAATCCTTATATATTCATTTAAAGGTTTAAAATCACTGAAGTCGGGATCCCTGGGTGGCGCAGCGGTTTGGCGCCTGCCTTTGGCCCAGGGCGCGATCCTGGAGACCCGGGATCGAATTCCATGTCGGGCTCACAGTGCATGGAGCCTGCTTCTCCCTCTGCCTATGTCTCTGCCTCTCTCTCTCTCTCTCTCTCTCTCTCTCTGTGTGTGTGACTATCATAAATAAAAAAAAATAAAAAATAAAATCACTGAAGTCTTGTGGCACCTGGGTGGCTCAGTCACTTGATTGACAACAAGTCAATCAAACAAGTGTCTGCCTTCGGCTCAGGTCATGATCTCGGGGTGTGGGATAGAGCCCCGCATTGGGCTCCCTGCTCAGTGGGGAGTCTGCTTCTCCCTCTGCCGCTCCCCCCCCCCTTGCTCCTGCTCTCTCTCTCACACATCCTCTCTCTCTCAAATAAAATAAATAAAATCTTAGAAATAATAAAAAATAAATAAGATGAAATAGTCACTGGAGCCTTAAATGTTGGGAACCTGCATGGCTCCACGTTGTGCATGAGGGAGAATTGAAAGCTCTGCTCCTTAACTGTGTTCACATCTTTCCTCTAATTGTGTTAGATAACTTAGCTTTGATTCTCTATAATTGTGTGCGCGCTGAGGCATTTCTCAAATACAGAGAATGCTGTTGGTATTCCTGCCCCCTGACCTTGCGTGTTTCCAGAACATTTACTAGGGACAGAGCCTATTATTTGCTAGTGGCAGAGGTAACCCAGGCTGGGAACCATCCTCCAGGAACCGACTAGCCAGCAGTGCAAGCAGACAGCCTTGGAGATGGATATTGTAGACAAGAGTTCAATTACGGATCCATCCTCAGTGTCTGGCACGTTGTGAGCACCACACGCGTGTTATCCATTATTATGGGTAGTATCTATTTATTATGCCTGTCCTCTTTGTAGAAGGCCCTGTCAGATGTTAACAAAGGATATACTTTTCCAGCCTGGTTGTCTTGTTCTGAAAGGTTGGAAGGGGGAAAATTAAGTAAATGGCCAGGGCCCCAAAGGGCCAGGCGTCTTGTTTTGTGCCTGAATGCTCACCGTGTTGTCCACAGTTGGGGAGAAACAGCAGACACAGCTAAAGTGCTCATTGGGGTCACCGTAGAAATGCTCTCTGGGTATTCCTGACTGCTGGGGTCATGCTGAATAATTAATCAAGCTGATTCCTTGCTTCAGCTGGGTAGAGAAGTGGGTCAAGCTCCACTCTAGAGTCCCCAGGCACCTCTTGAGCAGAGCCCACCGGGATGCTGGACTTAGAAAGCATCTCAGTGTTTCAAAGAAAAGCAATAGCAAATACAGCTAATTATATTAAAACAGTGTCCATAGTGACAATGATTTATTTCCTCTGTATAATGACCACAAACACTGATGAACTAAAAATTGCCCTGTTATGGAGGCAATGTCCAAGGAAGATATTTTGAATCTTGAAAATCCTGTGCTTTTAAAAAAAAAAAGATTTTATTTGTTTTAGAGAGAGAGTGTGTGTGTGCGCGCACACACAAGCAGGGGAGGGACAGAGGGAGGGAGGGAGAGAGAGAGAGAGAGAGGCGGAGAATCTCAAGCAGACTCTGCACTGAGCATAGAGCCCAGTGCAGAACTCAATCTCACGACCTGGAGATCACAACCTGAGCCAAAATCAAGAGTCGGATGTTTAACCAACTGAGCTGCCTCAAAACTTTGGGAAGGGCACTTGGACTCCCTCAGGCCTCCTCATTGCTTAATTTCTCCGTGCAATCTGGACATTCAGAAGACTGGCGCCTGGGCAGTAATCAGGCTCATGCTGTCTCCATGTTGTGCAATAACTGGGAAATGAAAGGGTGGAGGGCTGCTCTTAACTCGTAGAGAAGCAGCCCGGAACATAGGATGTCAACTATAATGAAGGTGCCCTAAATGGCTATGGTATGCAGGCCACCAGCATGGAAAAAAGGAGAAAAAGGATACCCACACTGTTCATATGTGCAATATATGATTATTAAAAAGGTTGTTTTTCATAATCACATGTAGCAAGGACACACGTTTTTCTTCCCCCTGGCCAAAAGAGTACGGGCACAAAAGGGCTCCACAGGTTGGCTCTGCATTGCTCAGGCAGTGTCTGGGATCGCCACGCTCTCAGGCTCCAGGGCACATGCCAGTCTCATGGCCTGAAGAGATCCAAAGTCCTTCCCAAAGTCCTGCCCACTCCCTGGGGCTTGAGTTGACTTGCTGGGCTCCACTCTAGGCCTTTGCCTATTGTTCTATCTCCGCCAAGCATCTCCCCAGGAGAGAGGGTATCCCGTTCTCTTTTAATTCCCCCTGGATGTCAGTCATCTCTTTGTAGCAGGCTTTTGCTGGAGCACCAAGGATAATCAAAGGGCTCACACAGAATCAAACACAGTTACTGGTTTCAAAACCTGAGTATTGGGCTTCCCTCCCCTTTGCAAGCCACTCGCTCGGAGATTCCTACAGGTTGTCCAGCTCTTTCTCCCAGCCCTCATTAACCTTCATTTCTTCTATTCTCCCCTAAATACCCAACCATTTCATATGTAGAGTCATTGAACTGTTCTTCTCCTCCGCTTCTCAGAAAAGAACTCTGATGCCACCCAGTGAGCCCTTTCCACCCCTAATATGTGCATCTTCATGGATGCCGTGATGACTGAGTGCTCTGGTATCCAACCCCCTTGGAATTATTTTAAAGTACTTCATATTCTCAGAGCCTTGAGAAAGTTAGTGAAAGCTTTGCACCCTTTTACATAATATGGAAACATACAAATAACTTGGGGTGTATTTTCAGGAGGTTTAGAAGCCCCTGGATCTGCCCCCCACCCCTGCCCGGGGCCGTGGACTCTTGGTCAAACCCCCTGAGGTAGTCTTGAGGAGATGGAGCCTGCTCTTCTGAAGAGGACAGAGCCTCATCTACTCTTCCGTAGGCCCTGTTGTCTCTCCCAACCCCCAGCCACTGCGGTGTGTCCATAGTCCTGCTTATATAGAAAACAGGATTGACTGGCTGGCTGTTGATGGCATTCCCCCAGTCCCAACACATTTGACAAGGACCAAAGACCTTGAGGAAATAGTGGCTACGTTTTCTCAACCAGCCCTTTTAAGCCAGACCTTGTAAAGGAACTTAACATAGGCCATACCATTTAATCATGCCAGTATCCCCAGGAGGTCCATAACCTTGTCCTCACTGTAACAGACATGGAAACTGAGGCTCACCAAGATTTAGTAACTTGGCTCAGATCACCCACTTTGAGATTTGTTACTTGGAACCCTGGGTTCTAAATGGTATGCTCATGCCCCTCCCCTGTATACCATGTACCTTACTCATCTAGTTCATGTCAGTGGAGCTGCGTGACCTTTGGTGTCATAGCCGAATGATTTCGTCCTTCCAGTTATTTTTATTTTTCATTTTTTAAAAAGATTTATTCATGTATTTTAGAGCGAGAAAGAGGGAGAGACAAAGGGAGAAGGGGGTAGTGAATCTCCAGCAGACTCCCTACTGAGCACGAAGCCTGATGTGGGTCTTGGTCCCATGACTGAGATCATGACCTGAACCAATATCAAGAGTTGGATGTTTACATGGTTAAGCCACCAAGGCACCCCCTTCTAGTTTTTTTTTTTTAAGATTTTATTTATTTATTCATGAAAGACACAGAGAGAGAGGCAGAGACACAGGCAGAGGGAGAAGCAGGCTCCACGCAGGGAGCCCAACATGGGACTCGATCCCAAGTCTCCAGGATCACACCCCAGGCTGAAGGCAGCGCCAAACTGCTGGACCACCAGGGCTGCCCCCCTTCTAGTTTTGTAAACTATTACACAGAGCAGAACCTTTGGTCTCTTTGGCTCATTGATGTGTTTCTAGAACCTGGCTTACAGTAGGTGTCAGCAAATGTTTGTTAACTGAATGAATCCATCCATTCTACAAAGCTCAGCTCTATAACACATCCCTCAGGTAGCTGTCCAGGGGCACCTGGGTGGCTCTGTCCATTAATCATCTGACTTCAGCTCAGGTCATGATCTCAAGGTCCTGGGGTCAAACCCTTCAGCAGGCTCTGTGCTCAGCTGAAAGTCTGCTTCTCTCTCTGCCCCTCCCCCAACTCATGCTCTCTCAATAAATAAAATGTTTTAAAAAAAAACTGTCTAAAATGCCCTCTAAGTTAAAAACAAAAAACAAAAACAAGACAAGTGTCCTTCCATGAGCAGCAAACGTGTGTGTCTCCATGCCCCCTTATTTCACATTGCCATGGTATAGATTCCCACCTTGTTTCCTCCTTTACAGGCTTGTCGAGAGTAGAATTGTGTCTGACTCATTTCTCTCTGTCTCCAGGAACTATTGGAACTATTTTTTTCTTTTAAAAATAGTATTTATTATTTCACATTAGATCTAATGAAGCATAAGCTGAGATTCTTTAAAGTACCACCATTTTACAGACATAATAGCTTCTTTTCTTTACAATAACAGGCCCAGTACTTCATCAACCTAGTTCTTGACTTACAGCTGAAAAATCAAAAGGTCTGTGTGAGCTGATAGAAGAGCACATCCTAGTCATGCCATGACCAAGGAACCAAAGCTGACATCAGCACTGTAAAAGCCAGTCTGCAGGAATGCTACTCTAAAGAAGGGGAATGAGTACTAAGTTAGATGAGGTTCTGGCTTCATTCTGACAGATTTCAGTCTAAGAAACTCTGCTGAAGAGGTTCATTCTCTTCTACAATCCCCTTTTATGGAACAAAAGGCTGAAATTGAATCTTTATAAAAGAAATTAACGGCCTTTTCATTTTTTCTTCATTTTTCCTCCAGCCACCTTGTTCCTGTGTATTAACTTGAATACACAGTTGTTATAGTGATGCAGGGTAATTAGGCTTAAATGTAAGTCACTCCCATAAATGAGTGTTAACTAAGATTACATGTATAATACTAGACAAAATTGTAGCTTTTCTCCATGAACATTTTTAGTTTTTTAAATATCTATAATTTAGTGTTGCTATTGACTCTAGTAATCATTTCCCTCTTTGTCATTGCTCCTCACTAGTCCGAGAGCACTGACCTCCACCTGGTATTGAGGGTGCTGCTTTGTGGATGCGAGCTCATCCAAGCACCCTGTTCCTTGGTGCCAAGCACAGAGTCCGGCCCCTCCTCTCCAACAGCTGCGGTCTTGTCTTTCCGCTCCCCTGTCCCCTTCCCACCGAATAGTCCTGGGATAGGCCGCACAGTCCTCTGCCAGCATATTCTCATCTGGTTTGTCTTCATTAAAGCTCAGGATGAGAGAAACACAGACCACCTCCGAGAGAACACAGAACAAAATGAGAGGGCCTCTTGGATCCCGAAAGAGAAGAAAGGGAACATTTGCTACGGGCATGCAACATGCCAGCCACTTCCCCTTTCTTATTTCCTTTGATTTTCCTGGAAGCTCTGTGAGCCTGTATGACCACGACTTTTCACCTGAGAAAACTTAGATTCATGGAGGCTGCGCACCCATTGATGGGAATGTAGGACCATCTGGCGGTAGAGACCAAGGTTTTGCGCTGTGTTCTGTCCCCCTCTGTGTGTGTTTGGAAATGGTTGTCCCCAGGTGTATGTCTCTATTAATACAGTACTCAAGAGAAAAGGAAGTTGAAACACGACATGTTTCTAACCAAGATATGACAACTTGATTCCAGTACGGAGGAGAACAGATGGGAGGGAAGAAGCCTCAGGCCAAGAGCTATGTGCCTTCTAATTCCGCCACAATGCTCATTCCCCTAATGCCAGTGATGCATAACAGGAGCAGCAACAAACTCTGCCCAGTTAATCCTCACAACATGTGACAGGCTGTTGGGGGACAGGGATTTTTAGTGTCAGATGAAGAAACTGAGGCACAGAAGGGCACCTGGGTGGCTTAGTGGTTGTGCATCTGCCTTTGGCTCATGTTGTGATCCCGGGGTCCTGGGATTAAGTCCTGCATCAGGCTCCCTGTGGGGAGCCTGCTTCTCCCTCTGCCTGTGTCTCTGCCTCTCTCTGTGTGTCTCTCATAAATAAACTAATGAAATCTTTAAAAAAGAAACAAACAAACTGAGGCACAGGAATTTTAACTAACTTGTTCACGATCACGGATAGTCAGTGGTAGTCTTGGAATTTCCACCCACATTTTACTTTCAGGACCACTCTTAGGGACAGTACCACTTTGGGTAGGAAAGGGGCCTTCTGTCTGTGGCAGTGGTTCCCCAAAGTGTGGCCCCCAGACTTCAACTTCACCCAGAGTCTGTTAGAAATGCAAGTTCTCTTGCTGATTCCCTACTTAGACCTGCTGAATCAGAAACTATGCAGACAGCGGCCAGTGTTGTGTGTTTGAGCAAAGCCCCTCATGATCCACAGTACACCTCCACGTGCAAGCGTTGGCTATAATCTGTTAAACTAGAGAAATCTTTAAAATCCACACATAGAAAAGAGTTAAAACCTATTGATAATAGACAAACGTTTACGGAGTTCTCCCTATATTCCAGGGAGGAAACTAAACATTTTACCTGCATTGTCTCATTTAGTCCCAACAACAGTGCTATAAACTATAGGTTATAGCTTATACTATTATTATTCCCATCTTACAGATGAAGAAACTGACACTTTGGGACCAGAAGTGACTTCCCCAAAGTTGTGACTTAAGTCCACATTCATCTGATGACACAGTCTGTTCCCTGAACCACTCGTTTTTGCCCTTTTGGTAAAGAACTATTGAAAAATGAACATCTGGGCTCCTGCCTAACTGGCTTGATTGGTGAAGCATGTGACTCTTGATCTTAGGGTTGTGAGTTCAAGTTTGACACTAAATGTAGAGATTACTTTAAAATCTTGAGTGGCACCTGGGTGGTTCAGTCGGTTAAGTGTCTGCCTTCGGCTCAGGCCGTGATTCTGAGGTCCTGGGATGTTGGACTCCCTGCTCAGCATGGAGTCCGCTTCTCCCTTTCCCTCTGCCAGCCATTCCCCCCTGCTTGTGCTGTCTCTCTCTGTCAAATAAATGAATAAAATCTTGAAGAAGAAAAAAAAAAGAAAAACACCAATGTTAGTTTTTTCTTTAAATTTTGAAAAAATATATATATAAGTAAGGTTGATTAAATATTTGGTTTTTTGGATTGAATATTTTGGGCTCTTCAGATACTCTGAAACAAATGTTTATTCCCAGAGCTGATTGCACCAAACATCATTTTATCTGAGCTAAGGAAAAGTGGTGGTGATGGTTGTTAACCTTCCTTGCCACACAGGGGCAGCACCCAACAGTGCAGGTTGCTCTTTGCAGCTTGGTTCTTTGGGAGGATGAATTCGCTCCCTGGTGGAGCTGTTATTTCCCTTACACCTGTTTCTCTTACTCCAGCCATGGGGACCAGTGGTGAAGGTGTATAGATCAGAAACTAAATTACAACAGCAGCAAAACTGCACAAGGAAAACTACTTAAATTCACTGTAATAATAGAGTTAGGGCTCTTGTTTTCTTTTTATCAGCATGACAAACAATATATTTCATGTACCCTTTGCATTTCTTAGCCAAGAAAAATACTGTGAATTTTAGTGAGCTTGTTTAAATTGAAATCCATTTATTCTTGAACTCAAGAGACAAAAGGCAGCCAATATTCTTTTTTACCTTCCGTATTGTTAATAAATTCTTTTGAGTATTTACAGGCTGTAGGGGTTTGTAGCAGGCAATTAAAGAGAGTGGGAAAAATGTGTTCCTGGCTTCTTGTTTGAAGGGCATATGACCATCCCACATTGTTTTACGGCTCACCTCTGCCGGGATCACTGGATGCTCTCCTGATAGCAGCCTCTGTTGATCCGGAACCCTGTTTCCATTTGGGCATATCACAGGATCCCATCCAAACCTCAATTTCCACTCCAGAGGCTGCATTCACTGGAATTTGAGCAAAATGAGTCTAATAATTTATTATCAAAACTGGGACCCTTTTGAGAGTAAAAGGAGCCCCTCAGTAATTTTGTTAGAACAACAAAACATGAATCAGAACTGTCCTGGGGACAATTGAAATGTGTGGCCACACTAACTACAAATCATATCCTTTCATTTTTCTCCCTTTGATGACTTCAGCCAAGATTTATTGTAGCACTCCGTTCATTTGCTCTTTCCATTCAACAAATGTTCATGGAGTGTTCTTTCCACCTTTATAAATGAAAAAAGATTGGGATTTTATAAATCACTTGGCCAGATCACAGTACTAGTAAATCAGAGCTAAGATTTTAACCCAGGCTGTCCCTGCTCTGGGCAGTATATACACTCAAAATTCTAGAGCTATTGCTAACTGTTCTTGAGCCTTTCTGTGGATGTAGTCCCATCTGACACTGTCCCTCCAGGAAAATTTCAGGCATACAGAGTGGTTAAGAGTAGGAGCCCAGGGGGTGCCTGGGTGGCTCAGCGGTTGAGCATCTGCCTTTGGCTCAGGTCCTGATCCCTTGGGTCCTGGGATCAAGTCCCACATCAGGCTCCCTACAGGGAGCCTTTTTCTTCCTCTGCCTGTGTCTCTGCCTCTCTCTCTCTGTGTCTCTCATGAATAAACAAATAAAATCTTAAGAAAAAAAGAAAAAAAGAAAAAAATGGGAGCCCAGCTGTCAGGCTGCCTGGGTTTGACTTCTGGCTGGGTTCAACCTATGTACTAGCCTTGTGCTTCATCCTGTTTCCTCACCTATAAAATAGGTACAGTTAACTTAGTATTGACTTAAAAGGGTTGAAATAAGGAGTAAATGAATTAATACCTTTGGCATTTGAACAATGATTGTGATTGGGTGCAGTCACCAATGACCAGTGTGTTGTGTCAAATGATACAATTCTGTTGTGCTTGTTTTCTGCTATTTAAGTAGGTTGGGATGATATGAATGTTCTCCAACCTGGGAGAGTTTCCATTTTGTTTTCGACACAGGAGGATAGCACTAGAGGTGTGTGACACTGTGATTTATAAGGAAAATATGTATTTGGTTGTTGATATATATTTCTCATATGTTTGGTCTTCTTTGAGTCCTGGCTCACAGCTCCTAAAACCCTTGGACTTTCTAAAGGCTGAGAGTGATTAAGGGTCTTTTGTTAGGTTAATGATGTGACTTTTGAAGAGCACCTAAAGCTGGAGGGCTGGTCTCCAGGGGAGCCAACAGGGAGGGTTTGAACTTCCATTCCCACCCCTGGGCCCCTGGGGTGCAGGAAGAAGGCTGGAGATTGAGTTCCATCACCAATGACCAATGATTTAATCAACCGTGCCCTTGTAATGAAGCCTTCATACAAACCCTAAAAGACAGTGAACCCATGCACACTGGGGAGAATAGGGTGCCCGGAACGAGTGTGGAAGCTAGTAAGTAAAATGTTTCTGAGTTCTGTGAGCAGCTCTAGCAAATTAATAGACTCCAAAGAGCAAGTTGTTGGAAAACTCCAGTCTATAACCTGGGCTTGTGACTGGCATCTGAAGTGGTGGGGCTAGGGAGACAGTCTTCTAGAACTGGCCCCTTAACCTGTGGAATCTGATGCTGTCTACAGGTAGTGTCAGAATTGGGTTGAACTGTAGGACACCCAGCTGGCGTCTGAGAACTGCGTGTTGGCGTGTGGGGAAAACCTCCACGCACTTCCATTGGTGGAGGTGGAAAAGCTGAGATTTTCATTAGCAGGTGGGATGGAAGGAGGACAGATGGCAGGCTGGGGTGTGGTGCTGTTGTTTTGCTACTGGGGGGCCGTGTGGGGAACCCACAAGGGGGAGGTTAGTGAGCTACACAGGGCTTCCTGTAGGAAGGGGTACATATGGTCAGAGCCCCTGCAAGCTGTGAAATGGGGGGAAGGCACGCTGTGGGGCAACCCTGTGTCGGATCTGACGTACCCAAGGGGAGAAACTCAGTTCTGTCTCTGAGCTAAGGAAGCAGAGCTACAGGAGGGGCTTGCACCAAGGCCGCCCCTCAGCCCTTGTGCCCGTGGGCATCCTCTTCACCTTTGACTAGGTTCCCTGCGGTGGATCAGAGGCACAGATGAAATGTAAGGGCATCTCCCAGAAACTTCCCTCGGGACACAGACTGCTGAGCAGCTTTTGCAGAGGTCACAGGGACCTGGGCTTTTGGTTTATTTGTAGAAGGTATCCTATCCACCATCAGCTCAGGGCTGCTGTTCTGGTCCCAATGGTTAGTCAGATACCTCGCCACTGCCTCTCCTCTAGGACGTGAGGGTGCTCTTTGCTTAAATGGATTGTCCTTGGGACTTTGGTGGGTTGGTTTTTTTCCCCCTGAGAAAATGTGGTTAGCAATTCAGGCAGGAGGTGTCCGGTCAGGGTGTGGGGGTGAGACAGGGAAAGTTGACCTGAAATGAATATGGTCACTTAGGGAGTTTGTAGCATTTCATTTTCTTAGGGGCGAGTCCTGTTCCCCAGCCTTGGTTCTTGAGTTTGGCCAAGAAGGAATTCAGAGCCAGACTTAGGCAGACAAGCATGTAATAGTGATCGGAGCCAAAGTGCACCCCAGGTGGGATAGCAGGCAGGTGCAGATGTGGCAACTGCGTGGAGGGGTCAGTGCTTTCTTATTTCTAATACTTGCATGGGTTATGAGGTCATAGGGAGGGCCATCTCTGACCGAGGTGGCCTCCTGTCCCCGAAGGGCCTCCTTCCTTCAGTAGGGAAGGGGAATTTGGGGCCCTCTATGGTCCTTGTTGGAACAGCCGTAGCAGCCATTCCCTGCAAGGGTCGGGGTGAGGAGGAAGGCCAAAACCTCAGTGTAAATGGAGTCAGAGGCTATGTTAGGGCAGCAGTTATAGGAAAGAACATCTGCGTATTCCCAGGGCTTTGCCCCACTGTTTGCATTCTGGAGATGGTTGGCAATTTCTGCCTTTTTTCAACAATCAAGCAGTCCTGCTCAATGCTCATTATCTAGCTAACTGCCTCTGCTGTCCATCTGATTATAAAGTTCACTCTGAAAACTTTGCAAGATACTCTTTGAGAGCCAGCCTGCTGGCTCCCGCAGAAACCGGCCCTTTGTCTGCCCTGCCTGTGCTGGGAAGGAAGGTAGGTGGCTTCAGCTGTTGTACTGCTTGGGAGGGATCCCGCTTCCGTCCCCCTTCGAGCCACCTGGCCTCCCTGACAATTGGCAGCAAGCAGATCTGTAGCTGAATTAGCCCTCACGTGTCTCATGAGTTTCCTTTTTATAGATCTTTGAATTTTCTTGTTGCAACACGGATATAATACTTTTTTATATTTTGAGACAATTGAGTAACTGAACTTTAGAAAGGAAGACAAGAAGTGTGATCTCAAAGTATCTCAAAGGGATAAAAGAATAAGAGCATTTTGTGCTTTAAGGTATCTCGCGAGCTCGTGTGTTGTGCAGGTTTTCAGGATTTGGTGCTAAGTATAGTTGCTGTAGGACCTAAGACCGGTTATCATGAAGGCACATTTTTCCCCATTTTCTCTCATTTCTGGGTACTGGAGAATACGTTTTGCTTCATCGTTATTAGAAACAAGTGCCTAATGCATATTTAATTCTTTCTCTCTTCCATTGTCTTTTTCTGGGTGTTTAACAAAGTAGCAGATCTCGTGGGTGTTGCATTTCTTACTGTTTAAGAAAAATGCCTTATCATAGATAAAGGAGCTTAAAAATCCTTATACTCATTAGCCCTATAATTGTAATAGGGCTACTGTAGTAAGCTACTCCTAGAAAAAAATCTGTGCACACATACGGAAAAGTAGGCAAGAAGATATTTATCACTACATTTTTTTTAATAGCAAAAAGCAGTCACAATTGAACTTTCCGGCAGTAGAGGATTCATTTGCTGAATTCGGTGACTGGACATTATGTAGTAATTGAAGATGCATTAGGCATTCCTTGCAGGGGATTTTGGTAAATTGGTGGAGATTGGCTGTGATCGATGCATGCTTTCATGGCCTGTGCTTTGTCTTCCAGTGTTTCGCTGTGCGCTCTCTGGGATGGGTAGAAATGGCAGAGGAAGACCTTGCTCCTGGTAAAAGCAGCGTTGCTGTCAACAACTGCATCAGGCAGCTTTCTTACTGCAAAAACGACATCCGAGATACAGTCGGCATCTGGGGAGAGGTGAGTAACCTGTGGAAATAATTGATGGCAGGCTTGCTTTTGCTCTGCTGTGCTTCATGAAACCCTAGGGCTCTGCGAGGTGCGATACTGAGGGCATTTATCAGGAGCATCTTCCCACAAAGACAGGTAGTCTGGGCATGACGTACCCTTTGATTTATCTGTTAGTTTTGCCAGATCCCAGTGAGGACTGGGCCCTGGGAGAGAACATCTGTCTGTGTCTACATGACAGGGTCTGACCACGTATTCCCAAGTCCCAGGGGATGTATGGATGGGTGCTAGGGCCCAGAAACCTCTAACCCGCATGCAAAACAGGACACGCCATTATATAAGAAGGAAAGGAGATGCTCTCTGAAAGTATGTTCTCAAAGGGGAATGTGACCCCTACACATACACACAGAAGTGGTGGTGTCCCTGTACTCTGAAAATTGACACATTATCCTGTTATAACACATTCTGCTTTATTTATAATCTGAAAATCAATATTCTACTTGAGTTTTTAGAATTGATACCTAGATGTTATTTCTCACTTTGAACAAAGTAATTCTGTTTTGGATTGTCAATTGACATCATTTCAGAAAGGAAAGTAATAAGTAAAAATACCAAATTAGTATAAAAATCGTATCAAGCAGGAAAAGCCATATGCCTGCCATGTTCTGAGACCTGTAGAATGGGTATATCGGGAGTGTCTTGACATAGTGCTTGCTGTATAAATCCACTACTCTGGAACCGTGCCCAGCTCATACAGAACATTGGCAACTCTTTGATGGGGTCTCTTTTGCTTGGAGCTCCTGGAAACATTGTCAGAATGTTAGGGCTTCCCTTGGAGGAGTCTATATACCTTAGAATGGGACCGAGCTGCATTGCCATCTGGACTTTTAGATATCCAGCATGGGGAGAAAGAAGGAAGAATTTTCTCCCGTCCAAGAAAAGGACATTTGTTTGGTATTTGCCTTTACCATGCTTTCACTGCATTACTTCCCACTTCCCACCCAAATACCCAGACATGTCTTTCCCACTGGATTATCTACCTGCCATCCCTCTTCTTTAGCCAAAATGCCATTCCACTAAAAGAACAAATCTCAGCTAGGATCTAGAAGAAAGGTTGGCATAATTTATAGTAATGTGTGAATGACTGATGAATACCACCGACTACTTGCCACCAGGTACTTAGAAGAGCTTAGTAAGATTCTAAAGGAATCTCCAATTCGCAGGATACCTACAGGAGAGAGAGCTTTGGATGGGGATAGAGATGAGGGGGCAGCCTGCCTGAAAATATGCTGTGTCTTCCCACATAGTTTGCCTCACTAAGCCATTCCTATTTTTTTTTCTCAATTCTGTGTGCTTCTGAACAATAAATTCTTCAGGAAGTGTTTCTAGTTCAGAGTGTATAAAGTGTAGCTCAATCCTTAGGGTTATGAGCTTTCTGCCATGCCTTACATCATACGGCACAACTCCTTAAATGTTTGTTGAGTGGGAAATGGAAAATAAAGTCATGACTGTCAGATGAATGTCTCGTCCTTGGATGACAGCTGCATAAGCATCACTATTTTGGTAACAAAAACCAATTAGCAAGATTTTACAGTGGTCAGTCAGGAGCTGCTGTGTGTGGGTGAGGAAACCGAAAGGATGTGCCAGGGAAGATGTGTGTGTGCTGAGTGACTCAGCAGAAGCCACGGGGTATTTTCATTCAGTGACACTCCAGGTTCAACCAGCCGTTCTCATTGTAGACTACCAGCTGAGAGTTGTCGTTGGTTCGGTCCAACGATGCAAAAATGGTCAGTAGAGTTAACCAATGAAGACAGTCTCTGGGGAGGACCAGCAGGGGTTTCAAAGCTGAGTTAGCCCAAAGGAAATGCAATATCCTCCTCAGTGAGGGGGATCAGGCCTCTCCATGGATGGCATCCCATAAAGCATTAAAACAAAGGCCTTCAGAGTCTGTTAGCATCTGCAAGGTGGTTGCCGTGAGGCAGCTGCAGAGAGGTAGGGTGGCAGTGACCACGTGGGAGTTATACTGGGGGTCACTTACGAGCGGGTCTGGCTGGAGATCTCTTAGGCTGCAACCAGTGCTTCATTCCTGGGGGAAGGGCAGAGAGAGCATACAAGGCACCAGACATCTGTCAGTTATCCCAAAGCATATCACTGCTTGGCACCCGCAGGACCTGGGACCCCTCTCTCTCATTCCCAGCTCTCTGGGGCTCAGCAATCTTGCCTCTCCTGAAGACCACCAAGTGGCTGGCCTAAGCTAAGGTCACCCTGTGTGTTGGTATTATGATAGTGCCTGTATGGCTAAAGGTGTCCCATCTTCTGGGTCAGACCTGGAGCAAGTTGCCTAACTGTGAAGCCTCAGTTTCCCTATCTGCTAATTGGAGATAATAACAAACCAAGCTCTCAGGGCACATTGGAAAGATCACAGGGAAACTGAGGCTGCTCATTGCTTGTGTTGCTCCTGTCTCCCCACATATGTTGGCTCTTTGGCAGCAAGAACATAGACTATTCAACTTTATTCCCCTTGCAGTTCTTCAGGCATAATTTGAGAAATTATTAAACATTGGCCGTGCACTAAGGAACGTGTCTCCTTTCCTCCGGCCTTAGTTCATGATCTGAGATGTGATCAAGTCCTATGAATGTTAGCTGTTGTGGTACCAAGAGATGTCACAAATGCATCTGCTATTTGTAAGCCAGATCACCTAGATGTGAAGTGCTATAAACACTGAGAAGGGATGGGATGGTCATGGTCATTGGAAGGCCATCTGGAGCATGCCTGGTAGGGTCTAAGTAGAGAGGAAGGGACGGAGAGAGACGAGTTATGAGAATGACGGACATGATGTTAGTGAAAGACCAGGTTCTCCAGGGACGCTCCTGTGATAGTCTTTGTTCTCAGAGTGAGTCAGGATTCAGAATTGTAAATAATTAAAAATAGGAGTTGACTAGAAGGCAGGCGAGGAACACATTTCGGAGGATGTGGAGAGGGTGAGAAAAATTGGGTGTGTGCGAGGAGTATGAAAAATTTATGCACATTTTAGTCAAGAGAGGATGTTGCTCTCTTAGGAAAACAAATTACCGTCCCAAAGGGTGGCTCCTTTTGTTGGTTGAAACAGTGTCCCTAGATAGCCACACACATCATGAAGTGCAGCTTCCTGAGAAAGATAGCATGTTTTCTCATTGAATCGCAGGGTAAGGACATGTACCTGATCCTGGAGAATGACACGCTCAGCCTGGTGGACCCCATGGACCGCAGCGTGCTCCACTCGCAGCCCATTGCCAGCATCCGTGTGTGGGGCGTGGGCCGTGACAATGGCCGGTGAGTACCCTGGGGTGGCGCCACCACTGGTCACTTCAGGACCTGCCCCTGTTTTATCTTAAGAGGTAAAACTATGGCCTCACAGTTGTTACCCTTTACTGAACGTCCTTAGGAATGTAAGAAATGTGAAAAATGTAAAAAATTAAAGCCACATCTCTCTCCTTACCTCCTAAACCCTCCACACTACTTCCCTTTCTGGTTTCTGTATGTCAGACCTTCTGTGAGCTCTGGATCCTGTTTTTGAGTTCTGTGTATTTCTCCCCCTGCTCATTTTCCTCATCCCTGTTGCCAGCTCACCCAGGCTCTATGGACACCTACCCCTTTATTTTTCCCTCTTCTCTGTAGTCTGGGTTGATCTCAGCCATTTCAGAAGCCCTCCTAGTGGTGTTTCCTTCTTAGCGGCCTTGCTCAAAGAGAGAGGTTGTACCACAAGCTTTAGATCATTGAATCATGGTCATTGGGAGCCTCTGGGGTTTGTGGTTGGCTTAACTTTGTTAACATTTGAAATGCGTGGTCACATCAGAATTCCATTCTATGTATGCTTTTCTGAAATTCTAGTGAAAATGTGTTATTTACAGCAAGTATTTCTTAGATGTGTTGTGAGTTGTTAGTTCTCCAGGATGACGGGAAATAAGGAAGTTCAAATACATATCTATTCTAAACGATAAAGTGCCACTTATTTCAGACATCATACTTGGATACTATTGCTTAGTAATTGGGCTACATTAAATGTTTCACTCTTACATTATAGTTCATCTTTGGCAACTCTCAAAATACCGGAGGATCTTCTAGCATTTAGGGATCGGGTATAGGATTAGTTATTGCTTTGTTGAAAATGGACAAAAGCAGGTGAAAATCCCAGATGACAAAAAGCTGACTCTGCTGAGCTTATGGTTCCATTCCTGGGCATTCTGGTTTATTGCGCCATGTGGTCCTCTCTCAGGGACTCTGTCTTGGCTTATCCCCCAGCCTTTGTCCACCAACGCTGGGCATTTGTGGGTTCGGTAGTCTTTTGAATCAGTTCCAAGTCCTGAGCCAGAAAAAAAAAAAAAAATGGCTATGCAGTCCTCAGTCTCAGAACTAGCATTTTTGCTATCACCAGGCGTGAAAAATTGTCTGCAAAAGAGAAAACCAAAGTGTCTTCTGACTGCTGACTGGATAAACCTTCCTGGGAGCACAGTTGTGTCTTTGAGCTTTTGTACCAGAGTGCTAAATGGTGACAGCTGGGCCAGGTGCACTGAAGGGGGGAGGGGGAGGGTGATAATTTATGCGTACACACCTGCCATTCACTTCCTTGGCAGAGCTGTGACACTGCAGTTGATGAGTTGACATGAATTGAGTAATTTTACAGGGAAAATACCTGATGATGTTTGTTCATCATTAAAAACGTTTAACCTTAATGGAAGGGTGTAAGATGCTCAATCCTTCCCTGGTCTATGCCCCCCGAGGTTGTTCTTAAGGTAGGAGCCATGGCGAGGATCGTTAGATACATGTACAAATAGATGAGGTTGTGTTTTCTTAAAGTTAGGCTATGAGCAGATTTCATTGATGACATTTTTAGCCTGCCCAGTTTTTTAAAAGGAAGCCAAATGCCACATGTTCACAGAAGAAGAAGAAAAAAAACCCTGAAACTCCAGGGGACAGAGTTATTCAAGCTCTGAGCCTCAGTCTCTCTCCTCTGTCAAATGGGGATCATAAGAGAGGCCTTTACAGAGCTTGTGTATATATGTACCTTTGTGTGTGCATCAGAACTGGCACAGTGATGGAGACGTGGCAAATGCCTAATGAATTCGGTCTTGATTCGTGAAGGGAACATATGCTAGCAGATACAGTGAATTATACGACTTCCTTTCAATGACAAGGGTGAATATGGGAGGGGTCAGATGTCAGGGAGGTTTCAAGGACAGTTTATCATTTGACACGGGGTGAGGGGCTGTTCCAGACACCTTGAGTTCAGTTGTCCTACAAGGCAAGAAGAGCCCCCTGACCCGCTGCCGCGCAGTGATAGCAATATAAATTCAGTTACATTGCCTTGCCTATGTTTTTGAAAAGTGGGGTGGGTTAACCAGTTTTTGAAACCACTTCTTATTCTTGCTCAATGTTAACAGATAAGTGTAATTTAGAAATTCCCTCAGGGTTCCACGCTGGCTGTCAGGACCTCAAGCTCCTGTGGTGGGTTGGGGGGCCCTTGAGTTGGATTGCTTTTGGAAGTAGTAAATAATAATAATAATAATAATAATAATAATAATAATAATAATAAATTATGTTTCCCAGTGAAAGGTTCTATTTCTCCCCACTGGTCCCCAGAGTTTTCATTCCCTAGAAGAAAGGGCCTTTGTATTCCTGCTTTTTTTTTTTTTAACTTTTTTTTCTTTTAACAGCAATTTACAAGAGCAAATTCAATTTGTAATGCTGCAAAGGAAAGGGGTTTTCACTTTGCATGAATAAAACATAAAAGTGTTTCATTTTGCTTGCAAAAATGAGCCCATTTTGCATTCCTTTGTAACTTTTGTTACTGAGAAAATGGAATGTCTTAGGGGATTTCTTCTCTCTCTCTCTCTCTCTCTCTCTCTGAGTTCTAAAAAGATATGTTTAATAAAATGTGAGGAAAAAGTGTGACGAATGCAGCCCCTTAATACCCTGCCCAGCCCTGTAGGTGCCCAGCAAAGACTTGTTGATTTGATTATACCTCAGTAGGTACAGTCCTTGGAACTAGGGCCGTGTGTTCTCTCTGGTGAATATCAAGATAACCATTTTCATGGAATGCTAGTAACAGTCCCATACATTTATTGACAACTGACCATGTACCCGACCCTCTGCTCCGTGCTTTGCAAGCAGGAGCTCCCGAGACTCCATTTTCTTTCTTCCCTGCTAACCCAGGAACAATCTGCTTGTCAGTAAGTGGTGTCAGGTGCACGCAGGAGATCAAACTAGAGCAGTGTATTAGTTTGCTGGGGCTCTGAGGGGATTTCTTGATGTGGTTCAAGTGAAGGAGGATAGTATGTATACCAGAGGCTTGAAGTAATTTCAGAATTTATCGTTATTTGGGGTTTAGCACCATCTTTAGGCTTTCAAGTGGGTTTGATTTGTTATGAAGAAATTGCTTATGGAGAGAGTTTCCTCTGGGTGAGGAAGAGATCTGGCAATCATGCCCCACACTGATCCCCAAGGTTGGTTTAGAGAAACCTCTTCTTATGGACGGCGTGAGGGGCTGCACTCACATCAGACATTGGTTCTCCATGGGATGTTGGTTGTTGCTGGACTGAGCTGAAGTTTCCGCCTTACTCCTGAAGGTCATCCCTGCCTTTACTGTGGTGTTTCTTAGAGCACATTTGCATTATTGCCCAGCAGAGACTGAGCTACCTCCTCTCTCTTGGCTCTTCTGTACCTGGGTTCCTTTTGATCACAGTGGGATCAATGTCAAGGTGCCCAGACATGGAGATCAGTGAAAGGAGTTTCAGAAGCCTTATATTTCCAATCTAAGGCAGCACTGGGGTGCCCATATAGACCTGCCCTGCGTCCTCCCACCTTGGGAAAGAGGGCGTCCTCAGGCACAGATGGCTCTTGGCCTTAGAGCTGCCATTTTGCCCACAGGGACTGGGGCAGACAACTGGGGTGCCACCTCTTGTCTTGTGAGCCTTTCAGGCTATCATTCCAAGGATGGGTAGAAGGATTTCGTGAGCCTGTTTGGGGAGCCCATGCCGATCATCATTCAGACCCAGGGAAACAGCTTTCTCCTTCTTCTTTTATAGAGGTATCCAGAGCAAGCAAACGTAATTTCTGAACATAGGGGACTTTTAACAGGAATTCCCTCCTTGCGGCAGATACAGACCCGTCTTCTGGGAAGGATCTGGGCACACGGATCCCCATGTATGTTGCCAACATGCAGTAGTATCTGCTGATTCTCTGTTTCGTGTGAGAAAGGAAAGTGGGTGGATGGTATAGTCAGAGGGTTTCAGATCCCACAGGCAGCATTTTCCCGAGTGACTCCCACAGCAGTGTTCCATGAGGCCCTCATGAAGTGAGATGTTCATACACTTTCCTCAAGAGGGGAAAAAAAAAAAAAAGATTCTAGGGTTAGTTGGAAAATGCAGACAAAGTGCAACCAGGCCTTTTACAAAACCTGGACCCTCCTGGAGGTTTTCCTGTGCTGATGCTCACTGAGACCCTTTTCTTCATGGAGAGACAGTCACGTGGAATACGCTTTGGAAAACGCTGCTCTGGTCAGTAAACTCATTCATTTAAATTAGCAACACTAGCTGACTGTCTTTGTTTTTTAGAAAAGTTGGAATTACTTTTAATAAATAACTTTAATAAATAACTTAATAAATGGAGATCCTATTGGACCTGCTAGAATGAAGGTAAAATCCTTTCATAATTAATAGCAACCACCACAGCCATTGGGCACAAGTGCTTTTTAAAAAGTACTTTCTCAGATTCAGTGTCCTTCCTGTGATATTATTTATGCTTATAGTTATCGCAAAACCTCTCCTTCTAGAAAATGTTTTCTACATCTCTTTTCTGTTTTTGATGAATAATTTCTAATAAAAATGGTGTGATAGATTATTTATAAATTTCCAATGAGTTTATCTTCGACATAATTGTTTTATCTGCCTAAAATCTCTCTAAAATCTCAGGGACCCTTTATCTAAAAAATATAATGAGTCTCAAGCACACTGAATTTTCTTTTCCATATTGTCATCTCTTAGGAGAGTCCCAACTGGTCTTGGCCACCGAGACCGTGATTTAAGTTGTTTTAGAAGACTATTGTTACACATAGGTCTAGGCTCTTGTTTTCATGCCATTGTTGTCTTTTGATTTCTTTTGAAAACACTGCTTCATTCTGGAGGTGGGATGGGGGTACAGGGAGGGTCCTGAGTAAAGCTGGGGTTAATTAATTAACATAGATAAAACTTTGACTCACAGACTTTTACATCAAAAAGGCAGTTTAATACCAATGTCTTCCAACCTCTTTAGAGATTAGAAAACTAAGGATGGAGGGTGGGACTTACCTTAGGTGAGCCTTCTGGTTCTGACAGGGCAAAGATTAGACTCCTGAGATTTTCATCTGTCTGAATAGGAGGCTCCCCTGTTAATCCTGACAGAAGGTGACAGATGGCCTAACATGACTGGAGGTCAGCCGGGAGACTCTTGAACTCTATGGCCTGGTCCCTGTCCTTAAAGATCTGGCTTCTTCATTGAGGAGATAAGACCACAGTTGTGAATCGAAAGCAAACTATGGCCCTGAGACCTCTTTTTGTATGGCTTTGAGCTAGGAATGTTTTTTACATCTTCAGGTGGATGCTTAGAAAAAGTAGAACAGAGACCCGGCTATAAGGGACCCAGGGTGCCCTCCTTCCCTTTAGAGAAAGAGCGTTGGAGTGGTCTTTGTGGCTGCTGTAGGAGGTTGTTGTAAGGAAGGCAATGTCCTTTTTGACTGTCTCTCCTTTGCGACCTGCACTCAGATCTACCAGCATTCTTTGGGGTACCCGTAAGCATTGCCCAGTCCTGCTACTGTTCCTGGAGCTAAACTGGTGTGTATTAAACAGGATATGGCTGGACCACTGCACCAGGTGTTCTAAAGTCCGCTGTCTGAAACACTAGAGACACATTCTCCTGTAGCAGTCTACAATGAGCAGTACCGTCTCGTGGCACAGCTCTGTGCCACGCGGGCTCAGGCTTCTTCTAGGCTGTTGCTGTACCATCCTTCCAGTGTCGTCCTCAGCAGACCGGGCCAGGGGATGTGTCTCTAAACTGAAAGACGACCTGGACCTTGCATACCTCACATATGTTACCATGCCATTCATACCCCATTGACCATACACAGCTGCAAGGGACTCTGGGATATGGAGCTAGGTCAGCTACCCCTAAAAAAGAGGTGACACAGGCAGCATTCTGATGGAATCTGAAGACGAATCCCCTCAGCCTTCCGAGCCCACGGCCTGCTGCTTCCTGAGCTGGCTCTTACACTGCTGTCTCTCAGCTCCAAACCCGCCCTTGGTGGGTGGCTCTGCTTTCTCAGGCCCAGAACACATCTGTGCTTGTCTAGGTCGCTGCCTGGATGTCTACCTCTGACTGGGAGGAGACTGCAAGGCTGGAGCAGAAAGAAGAGACGTGCTCCTTACTTCGTGCCCCATTTCTGTGAGCATCACCCTAGAAAAGCTCCTTCATCCCGTTGCATCTGCTCTGACTCCGCTTGGCAGTTTTTCCAACACTCGCAGAAGTGCAGAACTAGCTTCATCGTGTCCCTTCTTCGGAGCCACCAGCCCAACTGACTTCCTTTCTCAGCTGGTAGCAGTTGTCAGTGATAAAGGGCCGTTCTGTCTTAGGTGACAGGGATTTAGAGATACTGGGCCTCTTGTTTTTAAGCTAATCTGAAAGTTATCTCCATTTTCCCTTTGTCATGGTTTCTTTCCCTAGGAGTAATTATTGGAGGGTCTCCGTATGGAGGATGGAGAGCTTCCCAATGACATCTAGTCAGAGGGTTCTCCGGGCCAGACTGTAATGAAAGATTGATGGAATTCCAAGATCTGCTGATGAAAGTTTAATCTAGGGTATGTGCTGTGTTGCCTCAGGGAGAAAAGTCTTCGGGGAGAGCAATAATTCTCTCCCTATGCCGCAGTATTATCTTGACCTCTAGAGTTAATTTCTTTTTAATACAGCCCCATGATAAGCAGAGGCATCAGGATTTACTTGACCATTCTGCTGACTTACACTGTAGTTATATTTTATCCCTTTAGAAGTGGCTTCCTTTCCTTCTATTAATCATGCTGGGATGCTTGCTAATACTTTCAGCTTAGAATAACCTTTAAGAAAAGACTTTGTAAGTGATTGTCCAAGAAAAATGCCCTCAAGGAATATGTGAGGCCATTTTCAAGCAGATCTTTCTGGGTGGCACTGTCCCTGTTGGTGGCTGTATGAAGACAATGATTTCTCCTCAGGAACTCATCTTCTGTTTTGCTGCTAACTGGTTCAATGCATGATCCAGCATTTCTCCATAAGCATGTTTTGACACTACCTGGTGAAGTGGAAGCTTGAGCTTGTCATGTCAAGAGAGTGCAGAAAGTTCTGGTGATGATTCCAGAACAACTTTCATCTCATACTTTCCCTGAGTCCCAAGGTGGATGAAGAATGGGCCTCTCTGGATGCAGTATGAGGGTGATCGATCATGCTTGGCTTCAGTAATTCTCTGTGTCAGTCCCCATAATCTTGGAGTACTTCAAGCATTCCAAGAACAGAAAGAAGAGTAGTTTTCATGGAGAAATGGCCTAACAACCCACATAAACATGGATTAGTGTCTCATAGAGCAGAGAAAGTTGTAACTATTATGACCCAGAGCCCAGCTTAGTTTCTAGCAAATTGTATATGCTCTGTAAATGATTAGGTGGTTGATAAATTTGTAAAAGACTACTGTTACTGCAGATGAATGGGCACTCACTGCTTTTCATAGGCAAGTCATCACATTGAACCCTTTTATTCAAATGTAATCAGCAGAGAGTTTTGGCTTCATGGTAAATCCAGGGATTGAGAACATAATGTAGCTCCTATGATCTGTTACTACTCACAAAACACTTCTGATGCCAAATATGTGGGTTTTTCACACCAAGCAATTCTCCAGTTCTCTGTGGATATCAGTTCTGGGTGTCCTGCAATTTAATTCAACTCTGACACTACCCAGAATTAGTACAGACCCCCACCAGATTAAGGGCTGAGCCTCTCAAGACACCCCAACTTCAGAGGCCAGTCACAGCTCCAGGGCATGCATACTCCTGACCTGCCAGCTATAATCCAGAGGTTCCCACAACCCCTTCTCAGGTTTGACAACTTGCTAGAATGGCTCACAGAACTTAGGGAAACACTTTACTTACTACTACCAATTAATTATGAAAGATATAAATGAACAGCCAGATGAAGAGGCATATAGGGTGAGGTCCCAAAGCATTGTGAACACAGGACTTTGAGCTTCTATCCCTGGAACGTTTGAGACACATGACCCTCCTGGCCCCTTGGATGCATTTACCAACCCATCATCTGTCTAAACCAGTCGTTGTCTAAACCCTGATTTTTTGTTTGTTTGTTTCTTTGTTTGTTTTATGGGAGTTCCATTATGTATGTGTGATAGATTAAATCACTGGCCACTGGTGATTAACTCAATCTGCAGCCCCATCCTCTCCCTGGAGTTGGGAATGGGGCTGTAAGTTCAGCTCTTTATTCACACTCTGGTCTTTCTGATGACCAGACCCCACTCTGAAGCTACCCCCGGGGGAGGGAGAAGGCAGCCCTGTCATTAGCGTACAACACCCTACATTCTGGAAATTAGGAAGGTTTTAAACGTTCTTGTGTCAAGAACCAAGGACTAAGGCCAAATGTCATGACAAAAGATGCTGTTGTCATTCATGAAGTTACAAGGGCTTTATGAGTTTGCGTCAGGAACAGGACAAAGACAAAATATCTGTGTCTTCTGTTATGTTATGACAGTAGCACAGTCAGTCGCTAAGAACTAGAGAACATTAGGTGGTACTCAAGGATTCTCACCTCCTACAATGTCAGGTGTTTGAGAACTAGAGTTCGTCAAGAGAAGCACTACTGGAGTAGGAATCGCAGCATTTACAATTTAATCATGGATCTTCCCTGATATTGGGGGGCTCTTAGTGTGCCCTCTTCTCCACTTTAAGTGGGGGTCACTGTCAGGATGGCAGGGATGTGGAGGTGCTTTTGTAGAAGTATCCTGCATTGTCCCCAGTAGTACTCTTTTTATTGAGATGGTACTATTTCCTTAAAACATTGCCCTGGGTCAACTGTAACTATTATACAAAATTAAGAGAGGGGCACCTGGGTGGCTCAGTTTGTTTAGCGTCTGACAGCTGGTTTTGGCCCAGGTCATGATTTCAGAGTCTTGAGATCGAGCCCCATGTCAGGCTCTACACTGAGCATAGAGTCTGCTTGAGATTCTCTCTTTCTCCCTCCCTCCCTCTCCCTCCCCCTTCTGCCCCTCCCCTTGGTCTCTCTCTCAAATAAATAAATTTTCTTTTTAAAAATTAGGAGAAATTTAACCACATAGGAAGTTAGCATCATTTTGCCTTTAAATATCTAAAATTTGTCCCATATTGGTTCCTGGGAGTCTTGACTAATAAGGTAAAGTCTCCTTAAAAGCTAACATTGGTGTTTAGACTTCCCCCACCAATGGCTCTGTGGTCTTCTTTCTTACTGAGCCAGACTTTGGTGTTTAAATTCCACAGCTGTGAATTAAATCCTGGGAATTAATTGTGTTTGGTGCAGTTATTTCTTAATAGAGAAAAGTGAGAATGGATGAAAATTGTCCTGTGATGAGTTTTCAGGCCAGTCACTTGGGTTCAGAGACGTCCTGCTGCTGTCGTACACGTGTCAGCTTCCCACTGGGCCCCAGGTTCCTGTTCTCCTGCTGCTCACCAGCCTCTGTCTTTAGACAAGAAATCAGTCAACTTACGTTCCCAGCTTTCCTTCTTCTGGCACACAGCCTGTGGGCACAGGCACCGTGTCCTATGTTTCTTCCAGAAGCTGGAAATTCTTCCCCTCTGAGCTGTTTCCCAAAGAGTACTCTGAGGAACTGCTGTTTAGAAAGAGAAGAAGAGAAAAGGAATCAAAAACAGGAATTAAGAATTAAACTCGGGGCCCTCAAGCAAGGACCCCGCTTCTGAGGGTAAAAATGTCCAGGGAGCAGAATCAGGCTGGCACAGACATAGCGGCCGGAGAGTGGGAATAATACTAAACCAGACTTTGGGCCAGATATGAATAAATGAGCCAGATAGTTCATTCAACAGTCTGTCTAAATGCAGGAACAATTGTTTTGACCATAAATAAAAGAAGACAGCGTCGGTGACAGACTGGATGTAGCACCGTCCACGTATCCGGAGAAGCTGGGTGGCAGAGAGAGAAAATAAGAATAAAACCTAAAACATCTTGATATTCAGGCTGATATTTTACACTGGAACCATGTCAGAGGTGAAGAGATGTTTGAAAGTCCTGGGGTGGGTAGATGGGCGTAAGGGAGCACAGTTAAGAACTCTTAAGGAATTTGGGGCTGGGGACAGAGCAGATTACGGGGCTTGATGACATGGAGAACAGACTGGACACGGGATGGGGAGGAAGGTGACCATGAGTAGAAAGGAACTGGGCGTGGACTGCCTGGCTCTCTGCAGGAGATTGCTTCTCTAGGCCTGGTCACCATCCTGTGTCGCTACGTTTGCCCCTTTCGATGAATGGCTCCAAGCTGCGTTGTCAAGGGCTCCTTTTTCTGCACAGGGTGCCCTGTCCTTTTGGAGGTGATTCTCCGCAGAGCCATGGGCCCAGCCCAGGATGGAGCAGGTTGTGATGCAATTGAGAGTCTCTCTGTCTACTGGGAAATCATTCATGCTCCTGCCTCTGATCCCTTAATCCTTCCTTACCACCCCCATGGACTCCTAAGTGCAGGTTTGTTGGAAACAAAGCTGGAAAAATCTAAGTCTCCACCTTAACCTCAGTAGAACCAGACATTTCTACATGGCCACTGAAACCAGGTTTCTACCAGGAGAGATAGGGATAGGGAATGAGAGTATGGGTAATAAGTCTTACAGGGATTTTACATAGAGCACCAGCAGAAGTGTCAATAGCATTTTTAAAAAAGAGTTAACCCTTAACTCTTTGATTACCAAATCTGTGAAATAGATAGTTAATTCAGATCAAAAGTATCTCCTCCCCTCTGGCTGAGGCCCCTCAGCAGCCTTCCTGCCTTCTCTTCCTTTGGATGTACCTGGGATGGGGATCGAGATGACAATAGGAAGGCTCAAGTCACTCCTAAATCTATAAACAGCTATCTGAACTCGAAAAATTCAGCAGTCCATTTTAACTCCCTTTGAAAGAAGCTTCTCTCCTAACTGCATACAAACCACAAGGTCACAGGTAGTGTGCCTGGCACCTACTTAGCTAACCTAGGGCCAGATCACCCTTGCACTTAGTTTAATAACAGCTGCTGCTTGCTGGAATATGGAACCAAATGTGTTAAACTAAAAAGAGCAACAAAAAACAAAAAAACAAAACCCACAAATCTATTAAACTCAACATGGTCAGAACTGAGTGTGTCATCCACACACCTTGCCCCATTTTCAAAGTTATAGTCCTGTTTTCTAGGTCCACACATTCATTCACTTGTTTCCATGTGCGTGCATGCATTCATTCACTCAACTCCTGCTGAGTCCACTCTGGTTATGGCTCTGCCATCAGCTGCATGAGTCAGCAACTTGGGGTCCTCTTACCTTCCCTACCTGCCGGAAGTGGTCAGGCCCTAATGATTCTATCTCCTTAATAATTAGACCCAGGTATTATTTTCAGAAAGCTAAAAATAGTCTCTCTTATGTGCAGTAAGGAATAACTGAAGCTGGGACACTTCAGATATCCAGCAGCAGGTGAACAGATACACAGATTGTGGTATATCCATGCAATAAATATCCCCTCAGCAGTAAAAAGGAATCATCTACTGATATGCATAACAACATGGCTAAATCTCAAAAGAATTGTGCTGAGTAAAAGAAGCCAGACCCTCCTTTCCTTGCCCTCAAAAAAGAAAAAAGTATATACTGTATGATTTTCTTTATATAAAATTCTACAAAATGCAAAGTCAACTAATCTATAGTGACAAACAGCAGGTCAGCAGTTACCTGGTAAGGGACAGAAGGTAAGGGATTATAAAGAGGCAAGAAGAATCTTTGGGAGTTATAGATCTGTTCGCTACCTTGATTATGGCAACGTTTCACTAGTGTATACCTATCAAACTCATCAAATTATATATTTTAAATATGTTCAGTTGGTTATACCTCAATAAGACTGTTTTAAACATAATTTTAAAAATATACAATGAGTAAACATGTCAAAGATTTATTTAACTAAAAAAAAAAAAAAGATTTATTTAACTCACCATTGAGGGAACCAGCAGGACACCAAAATCAATTCAAAAGAATATAGGAAATGCAGAGAATCTTCAAAACTGCTAATTAAGCCACCAGGAAGCAGAGGTGCTTTTAAGAGTCACAAAGAACCTCAAGCAGGATGACTTAAATGCACACACTTCCTCACTCCTTTCTATGTAGGCACATCTTAGTCAAATGGCTGAAACCAAAGCCAGAGAGAAAATCCCAACAGCGGCCAGGGGAAAAGAGAAAATGTTAAAATAGATGACTAAGTTAGATACAAAATTGGTTAATATTCTACTGGCAATAAAATCATCACCTTTGGGGTTGTCTGGATTTTTTTTGGCATAAAGTCACAGAAATTATTTGCAGCTAATTAATCTCCATAAATTAACCACTAACTTCACAGAGTCTGAGCCCCAGTCAGTAGTAAAAAGTAAGTCAGACAAAGATAAGATTTCTCTAGAGCTGGACTGTCCAGTACAATAGCTGCTGGTCACCGATGGCTCTTGAGCCCTTGAAATGCAGCTAGTCGGAATTGAGATGTGCTGTGAAGTGTAAAATACACACGAGGATTTTGCACACACACACAAAAAATGTAAAATATCTCAAAACAACATTTTATGTTGATTGCGTGTTGAATGATAATTCTCTGGACATGTGAAGTTAATTAAAATATATAATTATATAATAATATATTAATAAATATACAATATTATATAATCATAAAATCTATTATAATATATTATTAAAGCTTCCTTTTATTTTTTTTAAATTTTTTTTTTATTTATGATGGTCACACACACACAGAGAGAGAGAGAGAGGCAGAGACATAGGCAGAGGGAGAAGCAGGCTCCATGCACCGGGAGCCCGACATGGGATTCGATCCTGGGTCTCCAGGATCACGCCCCGGGCCAAAGGCAGGCACCAAACCGCTGCGCCACCCAGGGATCCCTAAAGCTTCCTTTTAAAAAAATGTGACTACAGCTAAAATTATCTGCGTGGCTTGCGTGACATGGCTAGTGGACAGCGCAGCACTAGAGAAAGAAGCAACCCTTAGGCAGGCCGATTCAGTGTTGCTCCACCGTGACGCTGAGAAGGAACAGTTTTCCCTACCACTTCTTAGGCCCATCTCTCCACCCCCATTCCTGACCCCCATCCTTCCCTCTCTGTCGCCTGGTATTCCCCTCCAAATAACCTGCCAACTGCAGCTCAAGGAACCTTCCTGACCGGTGAAGATATGTTCCTGCTGTTTAGAGGCTGGGGTGTGCCCTCCAGGGGCAGCATGTGTCTCACCCCTGCCTGCTGCTCCAGCTCCTTCCCCCCAGGCTCCCCCTACCACCCCTCCTGCATTGTGGGCCAGAGAACATTCCCCACCTCCGGCTGCCCTTTCTTGCCTGCTCACTTTCTAAAGCCTCTTCGTGAAACCTTCATGCTTCCTTCTGGGGAACCAGCTGCTCCCTGCCCTGGGACACAGCCAGAGCCTATGGAACCTTCCACGCCAGCACTCCCAAGGAAGCTCTGCTTAACTTGCCGATCATGTGTGTCTACCCACAAGAAAACAAGTTTTGCAAGGGCAGTTATCAGATTTTTAAAAACTGTTGTGTGAACCCCCACCTTTTTTATAGTCATCAGTTTTTTTCTATCACTGGCTTTCAAACTATTTGTAGTAACCCATAAGAAATGCGGTTAATGGCATAACCTAATTCCCCCTCTGTCTCCTTTATTCTTTCACTTTAACTAACAAATTTCACGCAGTACTTAGCTTCACTGTGTGTTCTGTTCTTTGATTTTTGTTTCTTTGCTACTCTATTGTTTGATGTGTGTGTGTGTGTGTGTGTGTGTGTGTGCATGTGTGCATGGCAGATGAGACGCTCTTCTGTCTCCTCTCTCAGCCTCTCCATCCTGGCCTCATCTCCGCCTTGGTCTTATCTCACTCCTGGCTCAGCCTCTCCATCTGTTCCTTTCCAGTCTCAGGTTCCCAGGACCTCTGTCCACATCTCTCCCCCTCTCCCCCCTCCCCAGTGAGCCCCCTCCATTTCTCCAGAACCCTCCACCCAAGCTCAGACAGGTCCCAAGGCTGCAGGGGGATGAAGCTGCCCCTTCTCCTGGGGGAGGAGGAGATGAAGGGGGCTGCCCCTCACCCGGCCTCCAGCCCTCCTGCCCGCACCCCCCTTCCCCACCAGCCCCTATTTATTTAATTTTTAAAATGCTGTTTATTACCACTAGGTAATCCTAGTGTGAATAACACTGATTTTGGTTAATTTTTCCAAAAAGTATTTGAACCAAACAACATTCTACCAGCTTAATAGCTGTCATTTAATTTTTTAAAAATTCCATGAACAGATCATTGGGAGAAATAGTATTTGCAACATCCTGCTCTCAGAGAGGGGCCCACACACACAGCTTAGCTGTTGAAGGCTTTGGGCTGTTTTGAACTTTTAATACTTTGTGAGCATAAAACACATTATTTGCTTCATACAAATGGGCTTTGAAGAGGATCAGTATTTCTGGGACTTGCCGGGTTAGAAGTACCCTGATCTAGGGGTTCTGAATGATAACTCTATCAGTTATAACAAAGCTGGTTTTTTTTTTTAATTTTTATTTATTTATGATAGTCACACACACACAGAGAGAGAGGCAGAGACACAGGCAGAGGGAGAAGCAGGCTCCATGCACCGGGAGCCCGACGTGGGATTCGATCCGGGGTCTCCAGGATTGCGCCCTGGGCCAAAGGCAGGCGCCAAACCACTGCGCTACCCAGGGATCCCCAAAGCTGGGTTTTAACACTTTGCTTAGCACACCACCCCCCATGACTTCACTGAAAAGTGTTATATTCTTCTGAGCGTAGCTTTCTTTGCAGTCAGTGAATATTGACTCTCTTAAAGAATTAGGTTAATGGTGAAAATTGCATACTTGGTCACATTTGCTTTACTGCCAGAAAGTTTCAAGTGAAATTAAATCCTTAACTGCAATAATCATGCTAGACTAAACCATATGACTGCCGTTTTTTTTTTTTACATCAGAAACGGTTGAATGCAATTCAAGTTCATATTTAACCTAATTGATTTACAGAACTACTTCTTCCTTCTATTTGGTTTTAAATTTTACTTTTCTAATCGAAGAGCCTGATAGAATGTTTGCCTTTTATTGTAAACCACTTAATTTTTTTCTGAAGCACATGGGATATACATTTTAATAATTACAAAGTCCAGTTGTAGTGCCCTTTAATGGCATGTTTAAAATACAGATAATTTTTTTCCCTGGCTTTCCTATTTTTCAGTAATTGACAAATGCTGTGCATTCTGCAGCAGGAGTATTTTGAGGGTTTTTTTCCCCTATGTAAAAACCCAGAGCAGCTAAAAGAACAGCAAAGTTAATAATGTATCTCTACAGTAAATTAATATTTATTGGCCAATCGAAATGGCATTTGTGGCTTCCTACATGAATTAGAGAATAACAGTGTCACGGAAACCACCTCAGCCCTAAAGGTACTTGCTTGCCAGACTTACTTTTCTTACCACCAGGGATCCCATTACAAAGATAAGCAGTGATTACCAAAAGCATTACATCTAATGGATGGTGTAGAATTTCTTAATATATTTTCCCCACAAATTCGGTGGCCCAGAGTAATTGCACCCCTTTCTTGCCTAAAGGAAATGTCTTGGTTTATCTCTATATAGCTTCTAGCTAAAGAGTTGCTTTGTCTTTTTTATTGACATAAGAGAAGCTGTAGAGGATATTTATTAAGGAAGATAAAACCTAATCCTATTCATTAAATTCGCTAAGTCAAAGATTGCAAATAAAAAGGAGGGGAAAAATTGTTTTAAGATAAGATTTTAGTAAGTGTGCTATAGAAATTAGAGTGATACTTAAAAAAAAAGAAAGATGGTATATATCTTGGGTCTTTAAATCTTGGGTCTCTTTTAATCATAATATTGTTAATCATCCTGTTAGACCTTGGAACCATGCTATTAGAACAGATTATACCAAAGAAGTGTGTTAATCAGGACAGCAGAAGAATAGAAATGGCTGTCATCATCTAGGAGGGGCACCGTTTTTTATTTTTAAGATTTACAGTTATAATTTAACGATAATTGTACCTGTATGTTTTTAAGTGATCTGTATTGGCATTCTTCATGCCCAAGGCCCCATCATCCTCATTCCTACTTTGAGGTATCAAGCTACTGAGTTTCTTTTCTCCTTCCTTCCTCTGTTAGATGGTTCAATCCACCCCTCTGGGGATTTATTAGACGCTCATTTATTATCCCTACTACATGTCAGCCATGGTAGTTGGCATCAAGGATGTGCTATGAGCAAGAACCTCACAGTCCCTGCCCACCTGGGGTGTATTAAGTAGAATAGTAAGTAATTAACATGAGTCCTTGAGACCCATGAATCACTTTGTAATGTACCTGTCAAGCATTATATTGACATGGCTGTCCTTATAGCCTAATTTGGTCTCACCTTTTCTGGTAGCCTGTCACCTTTTGTATCAGTCAGCACTGGTTAGGTTATGCTGCAGTAACCACCAAAGGCCTCAGTGGCTTAAAACAACTCTCGTTCTGCTAAATGTCCATGGCAGATTGGCTGGAGGCACTGCCTCATGCTATGTCCCAAGCCGATGATACAGTCACTGGTTGACTAGAGTATTGCCAGCCATGGTCACAAAAAGAAAAAATGCACTGACTCTTAAAACGTCTGCCTGGAAACAACACTGAACTTTTGCTCACGTAACATTGGCCAAAGCAAGTCATATAACCAATCATGACTTCAGGGGGTGGAGAAATACACTTCTGCACTAGGAAGGGGACCAAATATTCACACCACTATGGTGCTGTATGATCTCTTTTATTTCTGTAGTCATGTACATGTTATTGGCACTTAATCTCTTCAACCTTGTGCTGTTACTTAACATTGTAGGTGTGTATGTCTCCCCAAGAAGATTATAAATCCTTGACAGCCAGCACTGTGTATTATACTTCTCTGTATGTGACTCAACACAATTCTTTCCTTATACTAGGGGCTTAAGGATGCTTTCGATTGTATGAAGAAGAGAATGAAGGGAGATTAATCAGGACTCTTTACATGTTTTAATATAATGCTTTATAGTTCACTAAGGGTCCGTGCACACTATCTCCTTTAATCTTTCTTTTTAAAAATATTTTATTTATTTATTCATAAGAGACAGAGACAGAGAGAGAGGCAGAGACACAAGCAGACACATGACTCCATGCAGGGAGCCCGATATGGAACTCAATCCCGGGATTCCAGGATCATGCCCTGGGCTGAAGGCAGGTGCTAAACCGCTGAGCCACGGCATCAGCATCCCTAGGCATCCCTCCTTTAATCTTTCTGGAGACTAAAGGACATATCATTATGCTTTTTACAGATCAGGAAAGGGAGACCTAGAACTTTCATATGACTTGCTTGGTGTTGCACCCAAAAAAAAAAATTATGGAGCCATGTCTAAAACCATGAATCCTAAATTCTGAACCAGTGCTTTTTGCTATTCCTTTTAGCTGTTAATGGGAACACCTGTTTTTTCTTGTGCTGAGGATCACACAGGGGAAGGGAGAAAGAAGCTTCAGAAAAAGAGTTGAAAGCCCCCGACCAGGATCTCCTGGTATTCAGGTGCCAGCCAGGCTGAGAAGCACACAGTCACACGTCTCAGCTTGTAATCAGCAGGTCAGTGGCTGTCATAACATAATGCCACAAACTTGCTAGCTTACGACAAAAATGAATTCTCTCACAATCTAGAGGCTAGAAGTTCAACATTCATTTCAGTGGGCAAAATCAAGGCGTTGGCAAGACCCTACTCTCTCTGGAGGCCCTGGGAAGAATCTGTTCCTTTCCTCTTCCAGCTTGTAGTTGCTCTGACTTTTTTTTTTTTTAATAATAAATTTATTTTTTATTGGTGTTCAATTTGCCAACATACAGAACAACACCCAGTACTCATCCCGTCAAGTGCCCCCCTCAGTGCCCGTCACCCATTCTTTGGCTGTGGCCATCATCCCAGTGCCTGCATCCCCTTCATGTCACCTTCTCTTCTGTGTGTGGGATCTCTCTGCCCCTCCCCTATGGGGACACTTGTGATTGGATTTAGAGCCCGTTCAGATAATTCAGGATAATACCCCCATTTCAGAATCTTCAACTTAGACCGTTTTTCCTTATAAGGTAATATTTACAAGTTCCAGGGATTAGGACCTGATACTTTGGGGACCATTTTCAACCTTACCACAGTCAGGATGGTGGGAACCCCCTCTGCTACCCCAGCTCTTTCTCCCTTGCTCTGCTCCTCCCTCCTCCTTCCTTTACCCTCGCCTCCTCCCTCCTCTGGGTGGTCCAGATTATATGATATCTTGGAAGGACCTTTGGAGTTCAACACAGCCAGCCAGACTCCTGGATCTGCCGCTTCTTGGCTGTGTGACTCTGAGCCTTTGTGTCCTCCTGTGTAGAGATGGGGACAGAACCCGCCTCCTGCCCCACTCCATGCTGTCCTTCCCTCCAGCGCCACCTCCTCGGTACCTACAGCGTGGGGTGTAGTGGGCAGGAGGGAGAGGATGCTGCCCATTGAGATTCCCAAGGCACCTCCCCCATTTATTTTTCACAGTGAAGTTAAAAACACACAATGTTTATTAAATAATTAATCATCCTTTCCTAGAAGGGTTATTTCATTTCATGGGTGAGCAGTTTATTGCCAGACAACTATGTCTTCCTCCAAAATGATGTATAACATGATTTGATGTCTACATTTTTAGACACTAGAATGTTTTTTCTCCCTGCCATTTAAACTTGGAGGTAGTTTAGTGCAAATTCGTTTGTTCTTTTTCATTTTGAGAGAGACACATGTGCACAGCAGAGTGACCTCGTATTTTCCATTTCTTTTCTTTTTTTTTTTTTTTGAAAAGTTAAAAATTCCTTAATTTTTTATTCCTAGTACCACTACCACAATTTACAGGGCAATATACCTGATGTAATGAAAAGAAAAAGAAAAAGACAAAGCTACAACAGATAAAAGACCTCAGGAATGTACATCTAATTGACACTACATTGCATTAATCAATAGCTGCACTTTTTGCAAACTGTGACTACGACAGTCCTGAACAAGAAGGGTTTCCCTGTTTAAGCTGCAGTAACTTTTCTGACTATGGATCATCATTCTTCCTGTGGCAGATTTTTACGGTTCCTCTAATGCATTTGGGACGACTGTCTCAAAGTAACCTGCAGCTTTCCTGACAACTCCTCGCTCTCTCTCCTGCTAAGAACTGTAGCCCTTTTCTTCTGAAATTTTTTTAGAACCTTCTGCTACCATATCCACCACTTCCACCACCAGATCCATAACCACCACCATAAGGACTGCCCGAGCTTCTTCCACCAAAACTGCCCTCCTTCATGGGTCCATAACTTGATTGCTGTTGTCCACTATAATTTCCAAAATCATTATGGTTCCCACCACCACCATAGTTACCACCACCAAAATTTCCTCCTTCATTGTAACCATTGTATCCTCCTCCACCACCACCATATCCGCCTCCTTGGTTTCCGTATCCTAGTCCACCACCACCATAGCCTCCTCTACTACTATAACCAGGACCACCACCATAGTTGCCACCATCACCTCCAAATCCATTATATCCACCATCACCTCCTCCATAACTACCTCTGCTGCCACCACCTCCACCACCATAGCCTCCTCTTCCACCAAAGTTTCCACCACGGCCAAAATTACCACCACCTCCAAAGTTTCCTCCACGACCCATGAAGTTGCCAGATCCACCTCCATGACCTCTTTGCGATCCAGCAGACTGCATCTCTTGTTTAGAAAGGGCCTTTTTCACTTCACAATTATGCCCATTAATAGTGTGGTATTTCTGAACAACAATTTTATCAACTGTATCATGATCATCAAAAGTTACAAAAGCAAATCCTCTCTTTTTTTCCACCCTGCCGGTCTTCCATAAATTCTATGGTTTCAATTTTGCCATACTTTTCAAAGTAGTCTCTCAAATTATAATCTTCTGTATCTTCTTTAATACCACCAACAAAAATTTTCTTTGCTGTTAGATGGGCACCAGGCTTTACAGAATCCTCTCTAGAAACAGCTCTCTTTGGTTCTCCTACACACCCATCACCTTGTGTGGTCGGGCACACATTGCTGCATCCACCTCTTCAACACAAGAGTAAGTCACAAAACCAAAACCCCTGAACGTTTTGTTGGGGGGGGGTCTCTCATTACCACACAATCTGTAAGTGTGCCCCATTTTTCAAAATGTTCTCTTAACTATCATCCATAGTTTCAAAGCTCAAACCACCAATAAACAGTTTTCTCAACTGCTTGGGTTCCTCTGGATCATGGCCCTCCTCCCCTTGGCAGCGGCGGCGATGGCCAGAGTCGGGCTGGGGGCAACCGGGCAGTGGTTTTACCTCCATTTTGAGACCGGACTCGCCTCTTCCAACTCGATTTCAATATGGGACTGAGAGGAAGAAGTATATTTCCATTTCTAAAGCACTGTGTAGAACCTGATATGCCAATGCACACAAATTCCAGTAATTTTTAGTTTTTACTAAATATTTAGTAGTAAATACCACAGACAGTAAACCTTTACAGCATTAGGCCTATATAGTTGGCAAGGAAACTAATACAATGGTATAAACCAAGAAATGTCAAAGCCACTTTTTTTTTTCTCAGAAGTCTTTGTGATTTCACATATGTTTCTCATTTGCCTTCAAAATCTAAAATCCTGGCCTATTTTATTTATAAAGCAGTCCCTTCGGACATTTGCCTTATTTTTAGGAAATGTTTATCCTAATGCCAGGTTAGCAAATAGGGGTTACTCGCCATCTTTGACATGATGACATTAGGGACCTGAACTGCTGGAGTGAGAAGAGCCAGGAGACCAAAACCAGCTGGCTGAGGAGTCCGTCATCTGTTGGTCACACCTGCCATGGACATGGAGCAGGAGGGCATAGGCATGACACTGAGTAACCATTGAATCAGTAATTCACTATTGGAATGTACTCCATCTAGGCCTTAGCCAGTCAGATTGTCCCAGGTCCTCAAATAACAATGACTTATAAGCAGAATGAGACCTAAAAATACAGAGAACAAACTGTTGATGGTTCCCAGAGGAAGAGGGAGGTTTGAAGGGGCGTAGGAGATGCAAGCTTTCAGTTGTGGAATGAATAAGTCAAGGGAATGAAAGGTACAGCACAGGGGACACTGTACAATGGTATTGTGATAGCGCTGTGTGGGGAACAGATGGCAGCTACACTTGTGGTGAGCACAGCATAATGTATAAACTTTTTGTGTTATGTACCTGAGACTAATGTAACGTTGTGTGTCAGCTATACTCAAGAAAATTTGGAGGGACGCCTGGGTGGCTCAGTGGGTTAAGTGACCTACTCTTGATTTCGGCTCAGGTCATGCTGTCAGGGTCATGAGATTGAGCCCCAGGTCCCATGTGAGGCTCTGCACTGAGCATGGAATCTGCTTAAGATTCTCTCTCCCTCTGTCCCTCCTCCCCCACTCCTGGATATGAGCATGTCCTTTCTCTCTCTCTCAAAAAAAAAAAAAAAAAAAGAAGAAGAAGAGGAAAAGAAAAACGAGTAATTTTTATACCTGAAAAGTAAAAATGGGGGGGGGTGGCACATGGGTCAAATATTGAATACTATCAATACCTATCATCATATCCAAAATTTAGTAGTTTACTGATAAATACCTATTGAAGGAAAAAAAGAGTTGTTTGTCTGGAAAACTAACCATAGTTGCAAAGGGAGAACTTGGTAGTTGCAAAGGGAGAACTTGTTTTTAGGACTGATTGTGAATCAGGAGGGCTGAGTTTGTAGCAGCTCCCAGTACAAAGCGGTCTACAGTGTTCAGAACCACCAAGGACACCCCGTCCATTTGTTTGTTTGTTTGGGGACAAGCAGCATAACTGCAGTGTTTGAATATTAAGTGTCTAACAATAGACACATAGCATTTGCAACAGTGTGGCCTTTTGTTTTTGCTGGCCACACCTCTGGAAGAAATCAAATGGATTTTCAATCAATGGATTTCAAATGAAAAAGATTTAAATCCCAATCCTGCCACTTACTGTGTGTGTGTTTTTGGGCAAATTACATCACTCTCTCTGTAGCTCAGTTTCTCCATTGGGTAATAACATTGTCTACCTCCTGGGGGTAAATGGGTTCCCCTTGCTAAGAGCTGAGGACAGTGTCTGGCGCCTACATGGTGAGTGCACTAGTCCCAGCGCAGGCTGTGCCTGGCCACTGGAAGGTGCTGAAGGAAAGAAGTGCCAGCCAGGTTCCTCTCCCCTCTCTGGGCCTCGGGCTGTGGCTCCTCTTGGCTCCAGCCACCTCTGCATACCCCACCATGGTAGTGCTCATCTGGGTAGTCTTGATCCCTGGGCCCTTCAGCTAGGGCACAGTAGGTTGCATCTCTGAGGGCCTCGCTGTCTCCCATTTGCTTTTCTACTCTTCCATCACCCATGTCACCAATTCTATTAAATTCCCCATTTAAACTATTTGGAGCAGTTTTTGTTCTCCTGGTTGTGCCCTGGCTGATGAAGACTAGGTATGTGTTTACCATCATTATTATTGTTGTGCTTGTCGGGGCTGCTGTTGCTGTCTCATATACTTTAGAGGAAACTCTGCAGGAAACAGACTCAGAAGGTGAAGTGAATTAACCAGGATCCCACAGTTGGCTTGGAACGACCCCAACGTAAGATCTTTTTCACTAAATCTCTCCTGCTATCAAGCCTTTGGATGGGCTGGTATCTTCAACTCTAATTAGCCTGAAGTTACAGTGTGTTGCCAAAGGGCTTGTTCCCTTTTTGGATTTCCCACATATGGAAGAGACGTCTGCTTGGACCTGTGCTGAACACATAGCCCTCCTAAGGGCCAGTGACTACTTTGGAGTCACTAACTATCAGGTTGGGACTGACCTCACCTCATGTGGGTTTGCCACAGTTTGGGTGAAGGGTAGGGATGGTAGTTAAAGGTCATTGATCATAAGCAACAGAAAATGATTCAAATGATCTTAAGCGAAGGACAATTTGATTGTCTTTTGGAACCTAGGGTCTGAGGTAATGTCAGGATTCACTTATGGTTTTCACTTCTTCGTATGGTAAAAAATGGCCATTTCTTTCCTAGCCAGTTGAAGACTGTAGACTCTCAATTCAAAATTCCTGAGGGAAGAGACTCACCCAGCATAGGGTAGGCGCCCACCCTAGTCTAAATTAACTGGTCAGGTTTATTTCATGCAGTGTGTCAACCAGGAACGTGCTGTTCACCTAGGTTTGCATGGTGTGGTATTTCCCAGAAAGGGGGGCCAGGATGGTTAAGCTAACAAGTGTCCACTGTAGAGCTCATTTCAGGATTTCAAACAGCTTAATTAATCATCATGTGAATAGTAATGTCCATATTTGGGTGCCTGCCATTTGCCAAATAAGTTGCTAAATACATTATATCTGGCTTTGTTTGTTTTATTTTAATCCTTAGAACAACAACAGGTTTTATATGCTTTTTATAGATGAGGAGAGGCCAGAGGGAAAATTATGCATTTGTGTAATACAAAGCTGCACAGGCCAACCAAAAGAGTCTTTGCTTCTGGTGGGAATTAAAATATGTCCACTTAGAGAGGCAACACAGGTTAGCTAATGCTGATCAGAAGTTGCGATTAGTGGCTAAGTGTACCTTTGATTGCCAGGAAAAGCAGTGTGGGTACACATCAAAGTAGTTTAATATTTGTATAAGAAGTACATTTTAAAATAAGAGGTCCTTGGTGGGTAAAAATAATAAAATAGCCCTTTGATGATTAAAAGGATTGATTTGATCCAGCCCCCAACCTTTGAAAAATAAGGAATTTTACTTAAAGTCAGTAATTTAGGTTCTTTGTGAGAAGTTCCTTCAACTTGTAAGATGATTCAGAGTTTGGAATTACTGATTCAGTCTGACTATATCAGGAGTGTTTAAATATACATTTTCCACTCGATTAATAAGTCATGAATTCATTTAATTTGTCATCAGTGCACTCAGGAACCATCAAAGTAGACTTTGAGCTGTGAGCATTTGCTTGTCTCCTTCTGGTTAATCCTGACACATCTTACATGCTATATTTTCCTAAAATTCTAAAAATGGGATTGCTTACTGTTAAAATTGGCTGTTGGCTTCTTGTGCTCCTAAAGAAAAAATTATAAAACTTGGTTAGATGTTGTGGTTTCCCCTCATTTCCTTAAAGTTTTTTCTGCATGAGTGGAGAGAGTGGAATCCATGATCTAGATGACCAGTGATGCCCAAACTTGAGCCATGTCACAATCAACTGTAGGTCTTGAGAAAGTACCCACGGCTGAGTCCCATCCTCAGAGTCTGTAATTCAGAATGTCTGGGAGAGGACCTGAGAACTTGCACGTCTAACAAGTTCCCAAGTAAAGCTGATTTTATCGTGGCCCACACTTGGAAAGCCACCACTGGAGGCTGAGATCAGGCGTGAATGATTTCAATCTAGCAGCTTTAAGAGGAGGCAATGGGGATGGCAGATTTAAATAATCAGTCTGTTCAGTCAGAAGGCAGCGATTCTTACAAGGAGCTCTATCTGGAATATATGAGTTTCCTTTCGTCAAGGGGGAAGGATAATGCACAGAGGAGGGTTTACTATTATGATAAGGAAGCTTAAAATCTTGGGCTCCTTTCAAGGCCCTGGGAGAGGGTTTAGTAATGAGTTTATGTGGTTTTTGTAAAATTTGCAAAAGGAGAGTATTTTTGCATTATTTTTCTTAAAGGAAGCCCCAGAAATTATTTGAGCTTTAGCTTCCGTGAAAATGAATCAACTCTCTGATACTTCATTAGTATAATTAACTCATATATATGAAAAGAGTATAGTTTGCATGAAAGAGAAGGTTCTTGTAGGTTATGCAATCTATAAGTGCCAGAAATGAGGATAAAAGAGGACACCATCTCAGAGGACATGAGCCTCATGCATGAACTTTGTGTGGCACTGAATTTAATTGAATGAGCTTAGACAGATGAAAATCCAAGTTGATCTTAGCTGGCTCACTGAATGGTCAGCTTGCTGATGTGCTCTATGTCTTATTTATTTTCTGTTTATTTGTGACAAGAGCAGAAGATTTGGAGAACAAGATGGGTGTGAGTTCTGGTTTCACCTCTTATAAATAAACTAACTCATTGTGTCAGAGCCTATTTTGTCTGTGAAAAGGAAATGGTAACAATTTGCCAACTTAATAGAGCTCATAGGATAATGAAATGATGTATATGAACAGACATTTGTTCCTACCTGAAGATACAGAGCTGTTCGTACGTGAAGATATAAAGTGCTGCACACATATTAGTAATTAGTAGTTATACCAGTCCACGCAAATAGGACACGAATAGATCACATTAATTGAATGACCAAAGGGCCATTCAAAACTTTTCCATAAAAGGCTAGACGGTAAATATTTTAAGTTTTGTGGGTCATCCTGCCTGTGTCTTAACTACTCAACTCTGGCACTGTTAGGCAGAAACAGCCCTCGACCAGATCTAAATGAATGGCTGTGGTCATGTTCCAATAAGGTTTTATTTATGAAAACAAGCAGAGCTCTGCTAGATAATGGACCCAGACTCCTTCAAAATGCCATTCGGAGGCATTCACCATCAGGAACTCCTGCTGAGCATGAAGATAAAACAGATCCTAGCAGTCATACATGATGTTTTTATTTCAACTCCACACGGAAGGATAAGAATGCTGGCAGATTTTATCTGCTTTGCTTTCCATAGTTTCCTGACATCGCTGATACCTCTTGGAGGGGATGGGGACACATAAGTGGAATGGGGAAGGCAAAATGTGGAGGAGGGATTCAGGGGTAGGTACAGATGAGGGTCAGAACCTGCTTCCTGGCACTGGAAGTGGTGATTACAGGATAAACCCCTGTTCAGACTCTCCTCTGAGATTCAGCCTCAACAGCAAGCTCTTAAGAGCAGAGTTTTGTGATCACCAAGAAATCAAGTGGTTCTACTTTATAATCTCTTAGTTATTTTTTAAAGATCACTCATGTACTCAGGTCTGAACTTTGGAAAACTGAAGTAACCCAAAGGAGTTTTAGGATGGGTTTCATCCATAGACAGGTGCCTTTTCATCTTAAAGCGGATGTTAAGGGGCGCCTGGTGGCTCAGTCAGTTAAGCGTCTGCCTTTGGCTCAGGTCATGATACCAGGGTCCTGGGATTGAGCCCTGCATTGGCTCCTTGCTCAGTGGGGACCCTGTTTCTCCTCCCTCTTCCCTTGCTTGTGCTCTCTCTCAAGTAAATATAATCTGGTTTTTAAAAAGATTTTGTTTATTCATGAGAGACACAGGGAGATAGGCAGAGAGAGAAGCAGGCTACCCAGGAGCCGGATGTGGAACTCAGTCCCATGACCCTGGGATCATGACTTGACCCAAAGGCAAAAGCTCAACTACTGAGCCACCCAGGTGCCCCTAAATAAATAAAATCTTTAAAAAGGAGGGAGGGGAGTTCATCATGAGCCATGAATTTTCTATAAGCATTCGCATGTAGGTTTTTGTGTGAATATAAGTTTCCACTTCTTTTGGGTAAATACCCAGGAGTGGGATTGCTGAGTTGTATGGGAAGGATACGTTTAGCTTTATAAGAAACTGCCAAACCACTCTTTGAAGAAACTACCATTTTGCGTTCCCAGCAACAGTGGAGTTCCAATTGCCCAGCATCCTCAGCAGCACTTGGTATGGCCACGTTTTCGTAGGGTTTTGTTGCTGTTATTTTAGCATTCTACAATATGTGACGTGGTAACTCATTGTACTTTGAATATGCATTCCCTATAAAAGTCCCTAGTGAATAATGATATTGAGCATCTTTTATGTGCTTATGAAAACCATATATCTTCTTTGGTGAAGTATCTGTTTTTGCCCATTTAAACACTTGGGCTGTTTTTCTTATTATTGGCTTTATTCATAATTGCCCCAAACTGGCAACAACACAAATATCCATCACTAGTAGATGAATAAACAAAGTGTGGCACATCCCTACAATGAAATTCTCAGCAATAAAAAGGATTGAACCCAACTGGTACACTCAACAATTATGCTAAGTGAAAGAAGCAAGATTCTAAAGCTATGTATGGTGTGATTCCATGTATGACATTTGCAAGAAGACAAAACTACAGGGACAGACACCAGAGCAGTGGTGAACTAGAGGTGATGGAAGTAAAATTGACTTCAGGAACTTCTTTTTGCCTCTCTCTACCAGTCCCTACCCCCTTACCCCAGCCCCCACTTTCCCAACCATGAATTTAATATCAGTTTAAGTTTGAATTTACAGAAACATGCTTTTTCTCTAATTTTAATTGTGGAAATTTGCCAGACAGCAGGCATTTCACTGGGCCCTCATGCTTTCAGGGCCCGTGCACCTCCTTGCAATCCTGCCTGCCAGGGGGTTGCATAGGGACATGGTTGAGCAGATGCATTTTAAGAACTGAATCAGTTCTAATAGGATTCCGAATCATGGAGGGTAATGATTTATGCTTACCTCCCACCACCTAGCAGTTGAGATGTGATGTTGGGGGAAGAGGGAGAAGTCAAATTTCTTCATAGTACAGTAAATGCCAGGGAAGTGCCCACTGCCTTTGGTCTAGTGGGAGGTGGTGTCTGCTGAATATTGCATGCAGGAAATGAGCTCTGCTCCCTGACTAGGACTTGGAAATGTCTTCCACTTACAAAAAATTTTGTTGTGCCCATCTATTATAAATAGCCTTTGCATTTTACAAGGGCAGAATATGAAGACTTCAGGATATTGGACCGGAGAATTTTTTTTCTCAAAATTTTCATTGGAGCACACTGCTGTCAAACCTGGAGGTTTTTTAGAATAAAGCCCTCATCCTTATGTGAGTTACAAGCAAAGCTTCTGCTGTATCTGATGTTTTATGGGGCGGTCGAGGTTTTCTTTTAAAAAGTCATGTTATGGCTTTCTCGAAGAGCAACCATCAGGTAACACAGTCCTTTAAAATAAGTCAGGAAATACTACTCCCAGTGCAAACTTCTCTGGCTGTTGTTGTTCAAGTTAATTGCAGATCTGAGTTTGCATCCTTCTTGCTGTTTATTGGTCATTGTGGCCGTGGTTGGGCTAATTTACATCTGGATTCTTGCCACTCAAAGCGGAGTCTCTGGACTAGAGCATCAGCATCACCTGGGAGCTTTTTAGAAATGCAGGTCCAACCCCAAACCTACTGAATCAGAGTTGGCATTTTAACACATCCCCAGAGAATGCATTTGCACACTGAAGTTCAAAGGTACTGATCTAGGTCAAGGGCCTGCCCAAACATCCCACCTGCTCTTTTGAAAACTTTGTTGGGATCATGTGTGACCCCCACAAGTGCATCCTCAGTGAATTCTCCTGATGTCCAGGTAAGTGTGAGTGTGGGTGCAAGCCACTTTACTATAATGAAATTAATTTATTAAGTGCTCCCTGCTGAGCTGGGCATCGAAGATACCAAAAACAAATAGTCACAGTTGAGTTTCCAGGAGCTCAGAGTGTAGTCAGGGACACAGAAGAAGCCACAACATTGCACTGTCCATTGTCTTTATCTGTGTCATTTGACGTCCTTCATCCACACAGTTCCAGTCCCATCTCTGGAAACTTTCTCAATGTCCAGCCGCTGGCCACCTGCCTCTGAAGATCTTTTAGGTGCATACATGAAAAGAGCGAGGAGTCACCCCAGACCTACTGAATCATACTCTTGGGCTGAGCCCTGACATCTTCATTTTAATGATTACCATGCACATTTTAATATGAGAACCACTGACCTGGGTGCTGCCTTGATAATCTTATTGATTATAGAATGTGATACAAAAGAATGTTCAATACAACTACATATATTTAAGGAATCATTTGGAGTTTTCCTTGTCCTAAATTCAGGGAGAGTTCCTACTGGCCTCTCAGTTCAAAGCTGCTTTTATCTTTGGGTGAGACAATGCAAAGATCTTTGTGGATGGTATTCAAGGATTCTTTGAATTCATATTTATATATTTTCTAGCAGCATGTTTTCTAGGAGCAAATCAAAATGCTTTGTTCTATAATGAGTTAACAGCGTGAACATTGTTATGACAATCCTGTGACTTTCTTGTTTAATGTTTATGCTCATCTAATCAAACAAATTGAAATTGGATTATGGCTGTTGCACATTATAGCAGTTATTATCCAGTTTAAATGCAGGTCTGAAGGAAATAAAATTGATTTTCCTATGCTACTTGGGGACATCATAGGTTATTAGTGTGCTAGTTGAATTTTCAATTAGGTTTGTATGGAGGAGAGAAAGATTGGTGGTTGTGTTTATTTTATTTTATTTTCTTAATGTATTATGTAAATAAACTGTAATATTTCATTCTAATTAGGGAGTCAGATGACTTTTAAAAGTTTGGTGATCTGCTTCCATACTTTTATTTAAAGCATGTCAGGTTTTTAGTGGATAATAATTTTGAGGAATATTTTTATTTTTAAAAAGAAAATAATAGAGTTGCACACCATTATAACAGCTACTACAGTAACAGCTATTATATTTTTCAGGGAATGAACTGCAGTATGTACCAGAATTTCATAGATGGCTGAACCTATGTTTTTTTAAGATTTTATTTATTTATTTTGAGAGAGAGAGATAGAGAGGGAGAGCATGAGCAAGCGGCGGGGCAGAAGAGGGAGATGGAGAAGCAGATTCCTCCCTGAGCAGGGAGCTTGGGCTCTATCCCAGGACTGGAGATTACAACCTGAGCCAAAGGGAGATGCTTAACTGACTGAGCCATGCAGGTACCCCTGAACCTATCTTTCTATACACCAAACCTTTAAATTTAAAAAATTGCCTTCTGCAAATGCCTTTTGTGTACCGACTCTGTGTAAGCACCACATTCTACACCAGGGATTCAGAGTTTATCTAACATAGGTCATTAACAAAAACATTTCAATGCACTGACTGCTGTTAAAGCAGAGCAATAAGCCAGAGAACACAATTGGCAAGAAAGAATGATGGGCCCTGGCGAGAAGGAAAGGGCTTCATGGAAGAGGCGACTTTTGATCTGGCCTTGACTCAGAAGTAGGAGTTGGCAAAGTGAAATTTTATTCTTTAAATTGTAAAGGCATTCCATGTTCATTACATGCTCATTTTAAAAGTACCTATAGGGATCCCTGGGTGGCACAGCGGTTTGGCACTTGCCTTTGGCCCAGGGCGCGATCCTGGAGACCCAGGATCGAATCCCACATCGGGCTCCTGGTGCGTGGAGCCTGCTTCTCCCTCTGCCTGTGTCTCTTCCTCTCTCTCTCTCTCTCTCTCTCTCTCTGTGACTATCATAAATAAATAAAAATTTAAAAAAATATAGGGTCCCTGGGTGGCGCAGTGGTTTGGTGCCTGCCTTTGGCCCAGGGCGCGATCCTGGAGACCCGGGATCGAATCCCACGTCGGGCTCCCGGTGCATGGAGCCTGTTTCTCCCTCTGCCTGTGTCTCTGCCTCTCTCTCTCTCACTGTGTGCCTATCGTAAATAAATTTAAAAAAAAAATTAAAAAAAAAATTTAAAAAAAAATAAAAGTACCTATAGAAAAAAATATTCATTTATTAAATATGATCAATACTCAATGTATCAAACACTAACTGTGTATTAGGAAATGTGCCCGATACTGAGAATACAAGAGGGAACAGTCCACCAGACCAGCCTTTGGTTCACTAATTCACTGGAAAGACGGAACCCACTATAAGCTATTATACTCACAGTTATGGTTCATTACAGCTAAAAGATACACATGAAAATCAGCCAAGAGAAGAGGTGCATAGGGCAGAGTGCAGGAAATATCCAGACACGGAGCTGCAGTTGTCCTCTCCCTGTGGAGTCATGGACTGTATAACTTTTCCAGGATCCATGTGTGACAGTATGCACAGAGTATTGCCAACCAGGGAAGTTCATCTGAGCCTTGGTGTCCAGGAATTTTATTGGGGCTCCATCACACAGGCATGGTTTATGATCCATGTGGTTGACCTCAGTCTCGAGCCCCTCCAGAGGTGGCATTGATGCCGCATAAGCCAAAGCCCCTACCTAGGGCCAAAGCCCCTAGTCTAGATCATTAGACTATCTAGTGTGACCCAAAAGCTGCAGGCAAACAGAAACACAAGTGTTAGGTCCATGGTCTTAGAGATTACCACCACAAGCCAAGACCCTCTTTGACCAAGGTTGAGTTCTTTACAGGAACAAAACCAGACACTACAATCATGTATATAAGCCTCACCATAAAATGAAGGAGAAGAGGACTGTAAAGAAAAAAATCCAGGATACTGGGGAATGGAGGGGGTAAGGGTGTAGAACTGCCTGGTAGGAAGATTTTCCTCAAGGAAATGGACTGAGATATGGAGGGTGAATGGGATTAGCCAGGTGAGCAGTGCAGTGAAGAACATTTCAGAAGAAGGAAACAGATGGTGCAAAGGCTGAGATGGAAAGGAGCTGGGCATGTTCCAGAAACTTAGGAGATGAGGCTGGAGTAAAGAGAAGAAAGAGGGAACGTGATTGCAGTGTTGATTAGAGACAGAATCAGGACCAGATCCCTGGTGGCCTCAGAGACCCTGGAAATGATTGTGGACTCTATCTCCAGTCAATGGAAGGGCATTTTCGGGTTTTAAAGCCTGAGCACGGCTCCTCGGGTTTGTAATTTGTGACACACACGTGTGGCAGCCCTGAGAACAGCCAGTTGGGAATGAGTGGAACCAGGGGGACTGTTGGAAGACCACTTCAACCATCTAGATGAGAGAAGACGGTGGCTAGAACTAGGGAGGAGGCAGTGGAGTTGGAGAGAGGGGGATGCGTCTGAGAGAACAGTGGTACGTAGAGTTGGCAGGATTTGTCAAGCATGACATCCCTGCGAGCACACCCTCAGCTGTCACACTGTGTTGTCACCTTTGGGCATCTGGCAGCTCTGGCCCATGTGTTGTTTCCGCCCTGCTGTAGGCAAGTAACCACACTCACTAGAATTATGTGGAAGGGAGGGAGGAAGGGAAGAAGGGGTGACAGGTGGGATTCTGTGAATTCGTGTCTCCAGATTCGGTGATGCCTATTCCGTCTGCTGAACCCCAAGCCCCAGACTCACCCCCCACCTCCGGGTTTAGGTTGTGTTCCAAACAGTTGTGGTTGCCGGAGCAGCTAAGTGTAAACAACTTTTCTAAACAGCTGAGGTATTTACTGGTCGTGGATCCGGATATACCGTAAGTTAGAACGTGTCCCCCTTGAAAAACAACGGATAGCCAGAGAGCCAGGCATTTAGGAAGAGCTTAATAAGTGTTGCACAAGTGAGCAGATGTTTAATCTGCTGTTAAAACATGAACATTAAGAGTTGCCAGTACACCTGTGATGTGTTTTACTAAAATCAGACAAAAACCTCCTAGTTGCAGACTCCCTTCATTCTCTATGTGTATCTCATAAGTTCCGTGCATGGTACTTTGAATATAGCCTATTTCATTTTGTTAAATTGTCCAAACATCCTGCCCACAAACAATTAGTAAAGTGCTCTCCGTAGACACAGAATAAAGACGGTAAAGAGACCTTGGATTCTTCTTTCAAACTCCATTTTAGTGACTGGCCAGCACTCATTTAAAATGCTGTCGCTTGGCCAACTGGACACTTTCCTGCTTCTGTGTATGGGGTCTCTCCACTAGAGGTGACAGTGTTGGGGTGCCAGTGTCATCTTGGCTCCAAGTCAGCACTAAACAAAAGGTGCCCTAAGAGAGGGCACCTCTCTTGGAAAGGTGTGTCGGGGCCAACTACCTGCTGGTAAGGGTTTCGTGTAAATTGGCAGGGAAATCTGCCAAGGATACCTTTCAGCTCAGTTCCAAACCGGCTGCCAGATTTTTCAAACTAGTTTGCCCCTTGCTTTGGACACTGCAGAGGCTCTCCGGCCGTGCGTGGCAGTGGGCCCTCCCCTGCCACCCCTGCGACCACCTGCTCCACCCCCCTCTCCCTGCGGACCCCCCCCCTTCACGGACCCGGCTGGATCTATTAGGAACCAGAAAAACCCAAAAGCCCAGGGCGTCGACTTCGCAAAGCGGCTCAGCGGGATCAGAATGAACTTCCCACGTCCCGAGGGTCCAGCGTTCGTGCTGGAATCGGGGGTTTGTCGCGGGAGGAGGGCATGGTGCCCGCCGCCCTGCGCGCCTCGGGCCGGGTCCCGGGCAGCCGCGTGCACCTGGCGGGGGCCCCCCCGGGGGGCGCACCTGGCGGGGGGCCCCCCGGGGGGCGCTCCTGGCGGGGGGGCGCCCCTGGCGGGGGCCCCCCCCCAGGAAGCGCACCTGGCGGGGGGCCCCGGGGGCGCACCTGGCGGGGGGCGGGGCTGGCGGGGCGGCTCCTCCCCGGCAGCCAATGGGCGGCGGCGGGGGGCGGGGGCGCGGCGGCCCGGGGCGCGGGGGGCGCGGGGGGCGCTCGCGGCAACTTGAGGCGGAGCGGCGGCGGCGGACGGGCGGCGGCGGGCTGGCTGCTGTGGTCGCCGCGCCCGGGCCGCCCGGGAGGCCACGGCGGGCCTTTGTCTGCAGGTGCGGGCGGAGGTGACGAGCGGGGACCGAGGCGGGCGCCGGGGCCCCCGGGACTAAGGCTGCGCCCTCCGCGCTGGTGGCGGCGCTCAGCGAAGTGCAGGGGCGGGGAGGGGCGAGGGGTGAGGGCGGCGGGCGGGGAGGGGCGAGGGGGCGCGGGCTGCTGGGATGCTCTGCGCTGGGCGTCTCGCTTGCGGCCCCTGGGTGCCAGGATTGAGTAAACGAGCGCCTTCGTCTCACAGGCCCTCCGGTGAGTCTTACATTTGTGTCTTCTTGTCTGTTAACGGGTGAAAGAAATCCTGGCAGCACCTGGGCAATCCAGTTTTTGGGTTGAAACCAGTGTTGTTTGGTGTAGAAAGACGGCGCATTTGCGAATGATTGTAGTCCTAGGATTGAGAATATGCGGGACTCCCATGTGAGAAGATGTTTCAAGTTCCCCAAATGTAGAAAATCAGCCAACCTGTCACCTCCTTGCTCTTGGCAATCAAAAAGGAGTTTTTGGTGTTTTTTTTTTTTTGTTTTGTTTTTTTAAGAAAAGCGTGATGGAAATATTGCGTACAACATTTGACTGGATTCTGGGGGAGTCTGTGCCTTCTCTCCATTATCTGTTTCCCTGTCCCAGTATTGTGACCAGGCACATCTATCTATCGATTCCCTAATTAATGCATGGCTGTGAATCTTCATTACTGCCTTGGGTAGGAGAAGGCGGAGGAGCAGGCAATCCCATTAGTCTTTTTCTTTCTTTTTATAACCCCAGACGCAGCCTGGTTTGACTTGAATCCTGAATGGTGGGTTGTGTCCGCTTTCCCCGTGTTCTCTTTTTGGTTTCCTTAAACTATTGGGCAGTTTCTCCTTCAGCCTTACTCCGCCACAAAAGCAGTTTGCAAGTTTTCTCCCTAAAGTTCAGAGCTTTGCCACTGCCTTTCAGTTGGTACTGCTTTGTGAAAGGAATTATTTGGTGTCCTGAAGCCCTTCCCAGGGACTTAGAAAGCATAACGTATTGTGAGGAAAACAACCGTTAAGTCCCCGTTTTGTCCATAATTCTGTAAAAGTTATTGATGGTTGTGTTGTCCAAGATGAAATGTAAAGGAAAAGCTGAATGGGGGAAAGACATAAGGCATCAGCCGTTATCGTCAAAGAAAAGTGTCATTGTTCTTGGCTCAGCGGTGAGTGAGGCTCAGAGTGAAGGCACAGGCTCTGTGCTGGGTGGGTCAGAAACCCCACTTTTGTGACACCTAATGCGTTAATGAGTTCCTCTATTGTTGTAATAAGTCCTAACTTGTGAGCAATGGGGATAATTTATTTAATAAGTATTGAACACCTGCTATGTGTTTAATAAATGCGACAAGTACCTGCTTACTTTCTTGGAGCCCACATAATGCTGTCAGATGACCCATTTCAGATCCTTTGAACTGGAGCACACCTGAGAAATAGTATGGATAAGACTGAGGTGAGGCAAGAGGATGTTGCTGCAGGCTGCCTCTAAAGGTCTGCTGAGCCCAGGGCTGTGGATGCACACCACTGAGGTCAAGGTCACCTCCTCTCCAAGGGTGGAGGAATGTATTAATCAGATGGTCGGTGGTTCAGTCTTTCTGCACTTGCATCTCTTGACCGTGGATACCTCTCAGAGGAGTCTGGAACTGCAAGGAGGACCAGAAGTTGAGATCTAAGAGAGTTTGAACAGGGATGTTGTTTATTTGGATGTGATCATTCCAGTCTGTTTCAAAAACTATCAGTCGTGCAGCCTCCTGGTCTCACCTGGACAGCTTTAATTTTGAACAAACCCTCAGGGAAGTGAATTCCATTTGGTACCACTGACTGAGCAAAGCTTTTCATCTGGCCACGGTCTCCCAAGTGTGAAGAGGGGACTCGTAGATTTAAAGACCTGGGACACAGTTGGAAAATCCCCTATTTACTCCCTCTGTACTTTTCATGTGTTTTTTTGGGGAGCGGGGGGCAGGGTTGCCTTTCTTGGTTTTTCTTAGAATGTATTGATGATATATAACTTCTTACTCATCTGGGTTTCCAGACTTTAACACACATCCCTGTTACATGAAAACATGCTAAATAGTAGTGTAAATTACTCTTTCCTAAGTGCCTCTTTTAAACACAGCATATAATATTTTTGAGAAATTCTTAGACCTTTGGATTCTTCTAATCCTAATATAGTACCTGGCCTACGTGGCTCTCCATAATTGAATTGTTGAGTGGGCAGATGAATTAATATAGATGAAAATACTTCATTTTCTCTTTGGAGGGTTTAACTATGACCATCACATGTACTTGGCATTTATAGTCTCTAGATTATCTTGCTGTTCAGCAGATACGGAACGTCTGTGTTTCAGGCATCTTGTGAGGTACACAATGAATGAGACGGACAAGGTACGAAGAGGCAGGACACAGGCTGGAAGAACGATTTAGGAAGCATGATGATAAGGATTACAAAGCTCCATGAGAATGGTCAGTTGCTCAGAGAATGCAACAGAGTAGTTCAGTGGGGAAAGGGGTCACCAAGCGGCATCCATTGTAGGAGGTGACATTGGAGCTGAACAAGAAGGCTGAGAAGAAGCCAGGCAGGTGGGGAGTCAGTGGAGAGCTCTGAGGAAGAGGGATGTGCAGTGTCTTCAAGGATCAGAGCAAAGGGCAGCATAGCTAAAGCCAGGAGCAAGGAGGCCTGTGGTATGCCCTGGGGCAGAAGAGGTCGGTGGGGACAAGATGATCTGGGGCTTTCAGGCTGTGGTCGAAGGTTTAGGTTTTCTTTTTGATGCCATGAGAAACCTTTGAAAGGTAATAACCAGGGCAGTGCCATGACCTAATATTTTGTAAGAAAAGATCTCAGTGAATGCGGTTGGGAGAATGGACATTAGGAGCACAAGTGGAAGCTGAGGAACCAGCTAGCAAGTCCCACTCCAAGAAGAATCAGAGTTGTGGCAGAGAGAATGAAGAGAAGTGGGTTGTGGAGACTGAATGGGCAAGACTGACTATAACAGAAGTGGAAGGGGGAGTATTCTAGGACACCCCCTGGATTTTTAGATTCATTGTTGATTTCTGTTTGAAATCCACAGTAAAAGAAATAAAGCCTGTTTAAGGACAGTTATTAAGCAACAGAGCAACTCAGTTTCAATTTCTGTTGTATCAAGACCTCAACTTAATTTGGGTTTAGTCTCCATTGTGGGTGAGCAGACCTGTCCAGTGGAGTGCTGTGCATATAGCCATTTTTCCAGGATGTTTTCAGCCTTATTGCCCTGACTGTCCTTCTCAACTGGTATCAGACCTTCGAGCATTTTCTTTTTTCTGTCATAAAAAAATAAAAGATCAACATAAGAAAAAAGACAAGTTTTAAGCTTTAATCCATATGGAATTAATCTACCTTTGCTCCAGTTTTATAAGAAACCTTTGATAATTGCATTTGAAGTTACCTATTTCACGTGGAACATTCTTCAGAGTCCCAACAACTGATGTATTGTCGCAAACAAAATTTGTTCCAAATGTATCTCAAATCAGAAAGAGTAAAATTCCTTGGGAACCTTGCAGAAAAATCACTGAGCACTCTGTGAGCTAGTAAAGCCATTTCCTTGTACCTGTAAAGTATGGAAATGAAGTCTCTGACTTCTGATGGGATTTTTTTCTGCACCCTCCCACTTTCACATTCACAAACTCAAAAGCTTATAGTCTTTGTCAGTTAACTTTGGTTTTGAAACCAACTTTGGTTTGGTTTTGCAAAAAAAATACCGATGCAGAAGATACTCCTTCCGTAGTCAGAAGTTGAGGCTTGAGGAGGGGTGGAAGTGACTGGGGCAGCCAGCCCTTCTGACCCAGATGCTTGGACTAGTCACCCTGGAACATGTAAGCTTGTCTGGGGATGAATAAATTATGACAGTTGAAATAATTATGATCGAGGAAAAGCAGCCACAGAGAGCACAGTTGACAGTTGGGGCTGCTTTGGCCTGCTTCTGTCATGTTAGAGCGTGCATCTGTCTGCCAGGTTACATGAAAAGGCTGTTTGCAAGAAGTCCAGTGTGATTTCTGCCCCCCTGAGTTCCCCTGCTCCACCCCCCCTGCTAAAAACACATTCACCGCCTGCATGCAACCTTTTTGAAATAAGAGGTTGAGGCAGAGCTGCACATTGACTCTGACTCTCACGCGGGGTGGGGTGTACGTGTAGGATTTCAGTTGAGCAAAAGGTGTTTTGGGTCCTGAAGAAGCTACAGATTGGAAGCGACTCTTATTCCTGCATCTGGATGGAATGGTTTCTAGGTGGCTTTGGAGCCTGTCATCTGCAGCAAGCATTACTCTAGTGTCTTAGGGCTGCCGTACAGATTTAGTGTGTGCTTGGTTTAATGCTCTGCTCTTACCATCTTGCAGTTCTTCATTTCTTCACACGGAGCCTCCCCTTTTCATTTTGCACCAGGCTTCACAAATTGTTTAGCTGGTACTGATTTCAGTGTTTGTCTATATAGTACGTCACTCCCTTGAATCAGGTTGTCATCTAACCAGGGTTTTGGCACTTTTTCTGGAAAAGGCCTGATATTGAATATTTGGGGCTTCGAGGGCTACATCATCTTCATTGCAGCTACTGTTCCACAAGTTCTGTTCTCCTAGCACAGGAGCAGCCGTAGACGATGGGAAACGAATGGGGGTCGCCATGTCCCAGTGACACTTTATAAAAACAGATAGGGAGCACGGATGATCTGTGATCCTGAGGTCCTGGTTTTTCACCTCTGATTTAAAAGATCGATGTAGGGGATCCCTGGGTGGTGCAGCGGTTTGGCGCCTGCCTTTGGCCCAGGGCGCGATCCTGGAGACCCAGGATCGAATCCCACGTCAGGCTCCCGGTGCATGGAGCCTGCTTCTCCCTCTGCCTATGTCTCTGCCCCCCTCTCTCTCTCTCCCCCTCTCTCTGTGTGTGTGACTATCATAAATAAATAAATTAATTAATTAATTAAAAAAAAGAAAATTGCTTTAAATAAATAAATAAATAAAAGATCCATGTAGAGCCCCCAACGACAGCTGAAAGAGGGACCTTGTCCTTCGAAAGTAAGAAGGTTCGGTCGCTTTGGGCCAGCAGTGGGGTACTTCCGTGACAAACTAGTATTCAAACACCCAAGCCCACACTAAAGCTTCTTCCAGGTGGTGTGTCTATTCCATTTGTTAGATATGGACAAATCTGGACAATAAAAGGGCGGTAAATTCAGGCAGTAAAAACAGAATGCTATTGTAATGGGATTGTGGTTTTTAGTTGTTTTTTTTTTAAAGATTTCTTATATTCGTTGGAAAAGAAAAAAGAGGCTGGAACAAAGAGACTAGTTGCATAGAAAAGGGAACCTTACTGAACAGGAAATATGGATATTCTTTCAAATTGTATCAGAAAGTTAACTCCTGCTAAGATCCCTCTGGAATGCTCTGGGATGCTTCATGGTATATAGCTCTCCGTAGGTCCTCTGTCTCGGTATATATGGAAATGTGTTGTCTGAGGTCTTTTTCCTAAATGATAAGCAATGGTTTATTTCTTTTAGAGTTCAAACATAAAGAAAATTATCCAGGGAGTTGATAAGTCCCGATAGAAATCAATATACAATGAAAATTTATATATTGATTTCTTCAGGAGCAGGGGAGCCATTTTTCCTTTAGACAAATGTTCTGAAGAAGGAATCTAGTTAGGGGCTCTGGAAAACACTGTTGTTTCTGCTGGAGATGATCAAAGTATAGATTTGCCTCACTTTCAGATAGAGTCACAAGAGATTGATAATCTTTTCAGAACTCTCCTCCTGCCGGCTCACATGAAATACGTTTTATTAACATTGTTTCAGATTATATAAAAACCGAATATGAGCTAAAGTCATTTTTTAAAATGCCATCTGCAGTAAACAATAGCAAGTGAAAACAAAATGCAGCCAACTCCCGGTTATTCCCAGCATCGGTACCTTGGGTTCCTACAAAATTATTAGAAGTAAGGGCGGGGGGTGAGGAGTAGTTCTTTGTGTACTCTATTTAGTTATTTCATTCATTCAAAAATATGTATTGATTACGTGGCACTGTGTGCCAGGAGGTGGTGAGTAAACACAGCAGGAAGAGTTCCTGCTCACACAGATTTGACTCTTTTCTGGGGTAGAAGCAAGAACAATAAAAGAGAGTAGTTTCGACAGCTGCAGGTGTTGACCATGACTGGATAGCCCAGAGTGCTTTTCTGGATGTGATGACAATAAGGAGGAATCCTCCAGAGGAGACCTGGGTGCAGAGGCGACCCAGGCGTTGGGAATACTGATGACAGAAGTTCCAAGGTGGACACAGGCCATGTGTGTTTTGAGAACAGAAGGATGGGAGTGTGGCTGGAGCCCAGCAGGCCATGGGTGAGGCCGAGAGGGAGGTCAATGAGATGGAGTCCGGGAGAGGATCAAAGCAGGGCAGCAACAGGATAATTGGCTGCTGTGTAGAGGACGAAACCCTTAGCCTTTGCCTGGGAAAGTTGTTTAGACTGAATCAGAACACTTGCCCTTTGTCACCAGGTCCAGCTGTGGTGGAAACGAAACTCCAAGAGGATAGAGAGAGGAGCAGAGACCTGAGACCACCTCTCTTCCCCGAGGGGTGGGTCCTGAGGAGAGCCCACTAAGGGGGAGAGAGGCAGGCTCAGTCAGGTGCTAGGTGCTCTAGAACCACACAACAACGGAGAAGAGACCAGGCAAGGGGACCTGCTGGTTCCATTTGTGGATCTACCACCTTCTATTGGTGAGAGTGTTGAGCCAGTTAAATTCCTTGCATCTTGGATTCCTTGTTTGTAAAATAGGTTGTGATGTTCTCCTGCAGGATTATTGTGTGGCTCGGCAATAACGTGCATCGAGAACAAAGCCTGGGTGGGCAGCAGGTTCAATAAAACAGACGCTGCCATGGTGATTTTGTTAGTGTTGTTGATGTTTATTTTTGTTTCGGTATCACCAAGTTTACAGAGTGTCAGGTATACTTGTATCCAGATGGAAGTTTCCAAAATGCAAATGATCAAATGTCTTGGCTCTTTGTGTTGGCTACACTAGCACTCCTGTCTGTGCAAAGAAATGGGGATTGGCTATGTAGCGATAGCCTGAAATCCTCTTGAAAATTTAGGAACAAATTTAAGAATGTGCCCTACCTGAAGGAGGCCCTCCATGTGACTGGGTGCATGGAATTGAGGGGAATTCACCCACAGACTCACCATGGTTCTAACTGGGAGTCTTGTCTATAACTTGCTGGTACTTCATGCCTTAGTGACACTTCTCGCATGGAAATCACTTTTCCAGGGTAGACCTGTCTTCTTCCCTGTTCTATACCAGAGTCAGAGAGGATGGAGCCTTCTGGGTATCAAGTTTTTGTTTTGTTTTTTTCCACCTGTACTTTCAGGAAGGAAGCCAGCCCATGGTTTCACAATTCAGGTACAATTTACATAATTTTGCTCTTTGATTATGCCCTAAACTTTATACCCTGAAACCGTAACATGGCATGAGTTATTTCTCCCTTGAGACCTAAATATAAGTTTATGTATATGTATTCTCTTTTCATAGATATTCAGAGAAGCAAGGTTGTTTTGTTGTGATGGTGGTTGTTGCTTTACTGTAATACAGCTCAGATGAAAGCAGAGGCTTGTTAATTCTTGCTCACTTCAAACATGGACTTTAAACACACACACACACACACACACACACACACACACACACCAAACTCATTTCCTGGTTGCTCTCAAATATCCCTTTTTCCCTCATTAGTAAGCTGACTGGTAACTATTGTGTTTTCTCTCCTGTGGCATGAGAAAGTCCTTTGTTTAGAAGAATGTGCCTTGAATTTCAATAACCTTACACCACTTTAGATCCTCATCTTCACACTTACTCCTGTTGGAACTCTGACTTGCCTGCATCTGCAAGTTAATAGGCCGTGTGGGCCTGGGGGGGCAAGAGCAGGGAGGTGGGAAGGGAACTAGCTTGCAAAATCAGGCACACTCATCAAAGACAGGTGCCTATGTCACCGTTTGGTCCTGGGAAGGACAGATCCTTTTCCTGAGCTGAATTCTCTTAAACTCCAGACACCAGATGGTAAATTTGCATAAATCCAGAATTCAGTTCAGTTCAGGGAGCTTTTACCTGCAGGATATGGATTCTAAAGGGGTCTTGAATGAGTTCCAGGGATTCTTGAACCTTCTCCCCATCCTGCTAGGGTTTGTGCATAAAATTCATGCACATTTCTTTCCGGGGTATTTTCATCAGCTTCCGAAAGGTTCCATGATCCAAAACAGGTTAGGAAACTCTGCAAAACCCCTCTTTGTCCACAATTGGTTAGCGCACTGCTCAGCATGCACACCGAGCCCCACATTGTGCCATCACACCATGACCCTTACATGAATTAATGAGTGTAATCCCCCCCACCCCACCCCGCAGAACTCCTAGGGGGTCCGTGCCACTATTATTCCCATTTCACAGATGAATAAAATGAAGAACAAAGAGGCAAAGGGCCTTGACCAAGGGCAGACAACTAATATACGTCAGGGATAAGAAAGAAAAAAAAGACCTTGAAGCTAGGGGGAAAATAGCGAGGTTCCGGAGTTGATGTGAGAGCTTCCATGACATAAAGTTTTATAGCTGTTGCTTCATTGTTGTGTGGATAATGCTGGTCTGTGCTGGTGCTCAAAAGGCTCAAAAGCCCCCCAGTGTTGAAAGGCCAGGCATCAAAAAGTAGCATGAAACCAGAGTTCTGCAAAAATGGAGTGAGAAGCACACTGGCAAGTCTTTGCTATGTACGTGCTCGGTGTGTGAAAAGTAGAAGGCCCGTGAGTTGCATAAGAAGTAGGTGGCCGTGCCGGGGACGAGGAGATGCATCCTCCTCCAAAAAGCTGGAACAGACATTGTCATTCTGGTGTGCTGTTTATTTTGAGGAATTTCCTATTCGTTTGGATGCCCGGTTACACATGCCAAGTAGTTCTGTTATTTCAGGCTTATTTTAATGAAAACATTGCCAATTACTCCCACGTTCATTTTCCCAAGAAATCGCCGCCGAGAGCATACTGATCAAGCAGCCCTTGAGTGTGTGGCTGGTGTGGAATTAATCCCGGTTTAATTCTTCCGCGTTTACAGCGAGAGGGGAGCAAGCGTGCGCCTGACTCTACATTTAGCTCGCTTCGCTCTTCCTGCTGCAGAAGCCTGGCTTTGGGCTGATGTTTGCTTCCTGGCAAATTTATAAGGTGTTAAATCAGTGAAGCAGCTGCCACTTTGACTCTTCTGCATTTGTTGAAAGACATTTCAAAGATCTCTCTGAAGTCCCTACTTATGGCTGGCTTTTACTTCCACACTCAAATCAAGCAGTGTCTATTAACCCCAAAAGAAGGAACCTTGTTAAAAGTTGGCAGTGTCATTTTTCCAAGTTCTGCCTTCAGGGAAAAACATTGTGGCTACATATTGATGCTGTTTCCTTAAGTGGATGAGAAGTAATGGACCTGATTTAAAATATCAAAGGCTTCAGGGCAGCTGGGTGGCTCAGTGGTTGGACAGCTGCCTTTGGCCCAGGGCATGATCCCCGAGTCCTGGAATCGAGTCCCACGTCATCGGGCTCCCCTCAAGGAGCCTGCTTCTCCCTCTGCCTGTGTCTCTGCCTCTCTCTGTGTGTCTCTCGTGAATAAATAAATAAATAACCTTTAAAAAAGAAATAAATAAAAATATCCGTAATTATTATATTCAAAAGAAACAGACTGTATTCTCAGGTCTCTGGATTGAAGGTAATCAGGCAAAGTTTTTGTTAGGAATAAAAAATTAAAAGCATTTAGTATAAATGAAAAGCACGCCAAAGAAATGCCACCAGCTCATCCTTTTTTGATGTAAGAGTCAAAACATTTTAGCAAATCCTTTTCTGATAAAAGTCTGAGCACCAGGCAATTCTTAAACCATCTAATCTAAAATGAGAAACCAAGACTCAGAGAGGTTAAGAGACTTACTGAGTGTTCATTTAATATGAGACTAGGATCCAAGTCTTTGGATCCTTTGGTGATGATCTGAAATTGCTTCTGTAGACTAATTTTGACAGAGGGACATGAGCAGGAAGTGACTTCCCCTCGTTCTGTGGCGAACAGCGCCCATCAACTCTGGGAAGATGGCCGTAATATTTCCCCCAGTGGCCTCCTGTCCAGCAGAGACATTTTACTTCCAGTGCCTGCCCAGCATGACCCAACTGAGACCTGAAACCATAAGATGACTTAGTGATGACAACTACAATGAAGCAGTTTATTGCACCGTGTTATGTACCAGGTACTCTTTTACACACACCATCTCATTTAACTTAATTCCCACGATTACCCAGAGCCAGGTGTCCTGATCCTTTTTTCACTGACAAGGAAGGAGGTTTGAAGGATCACATGCACCAGGTAACACAGTGTGGCTGGCACATAGAGGGAGCCTGGGGAAAAAAAAAAAAACAGGATAAACACCCAAGGGAACATGGCTGCCAACTGGATTTGAACACGGTTCTATCTACATACTCAGTGTAAAGGACTTCTTTTGAGAATTGTCAGCCACTTTATCCCCCTATAAAAGTTCACAACCCAAGGAAAGGAAGAGAGGTTCCCCTATACATCTGAAGATTTACATATTTATTTATTTGAGAAAGAGCAGGAGTGCAAGTGCAGAGAGGCAGAGGGAGAAGCAGGCTCCCCACTGAGCAGGGAGCCTGATGTCAGACTCGATCCCGGGACCCTGGGGTCATGACCTGAGCTGAAGGCAAAGGCTTAACCCACTGAGGCACCCAAGTGCCCCTCCCATGTACATGTAAAGCCCCAGGTTCTTTGCTAGATCCTTTGCCCCGTCTTGAACACCTGTGCATTGTAACCGTCCGGGTCATTTGGGTGACAAACCATGAGGTGATGCTGAACGACTGTAAGACTAGTGTTAGAGAGTCCTGCAGACCTCCAGTCAAACCCTGATTGCACCATGTCCTAGCTGTGTGACCTTTGTCAAGTTCTTCAACCTCTCTGAACTGGTTTTCTTTTCTATCAGTGAGAACAGTAAAACTTACCTCGTTGGGTTGCTGTTTGGGCAACACGGAGCCAGAGCTCAAGAAAAAGGATGGCTGTTGGGGGTGTCACCCTAGTACTCATGTATGTTCTAACCTTGCCACCTGTGCTTTGGGGTGCGCTTTTCACAGGGCTCTGGCTGAAGCAGCGAGGTAGATATTTACCTATTGGTAGGACAGAAGTCACACGTGCTGATTGTATAATATTCAAACAAATGTGTTAAAATCCTCCACAAGCCCCTCCTCCAGGTAACAGGTGACAACATGGATATTATATTGTTCCAGATTTCTTACTGTGTGGATATCAAAATACTCAAACCTTTGCTTCTCGCGAGTCCATATATCTGCGAGTTGCATTGTGTGCCTGTGTGGCTCCCCGCACCTAGTAACCCGTTGTCGTCATTGCTCTGCCTCAGGATGTACAGCCCGCCTCTCTGCTGTATGACTGTGGTTCGCTGTGTGACGTCCCTGCTGTTTGACCCCCTGACTTTCGCTCTCATCTCTGCAGGGCCGTGCGGGCTGCTCCGTGACCCTGGCCGCGGGGCGCCCCCAAGAGCAGGTTTCTGTGACAGCTGGGTTTCTTCCTTTCCTTCTCGGTATCCGGGTGCTCCCTGCCTCTCCGGTCCACTTGCTTTATGGTCACTGGCGTGCATGTGACCACCCTGGGGACCCGGTGGCCCTCAGGCCCTTTCAGATTGGCTGGGACAAGATCAGAGGGGTGTAGGGAGCACTCCGGGCTGGCTGAGAGTTTAAGTGACTTCATTAGGGTCACCCTGCCGGCTCAGGGAGTGAATCTTGAAGCATGTGGCCCCAAGTTGCTCTGCACCCCACTCCCCTTCCGCTCCTCTCTTCCCCGGCACATCTGATCCCTCACCCGGCCAGCCCTCCCACGTCCCATCTCTGCCCTTGACCTTCTACTGTCCCTGCCCCCTCCTGCTCTGGGGCCTCCTCGTGATGCATTTGAGTGAGAGGACCGAGATGCTAAAGTTGCAGCTCAGTTAGTAGAAGGCCAGAAGTTAGTAAGAACAGGTAAGGCTGTCTCCACGTCATCGTTTCTGTACATTTTTTATTGGCAGCAGGTGGAGCTGGAAAATGAAGACGCGCGCCTTGCCAGTGTTTACTGCAAACAGTTTCCTGTATTTGACTGTGATATTTTAAGCTTGATTACCTCCCCCGGTTGATATGTTGCCTCTAAACTCAGCTGGCATCTCTTGGCTTCATCGTAACGTGGCTCAAAATACACACTTCTGTGTGACAGAGCACAGCTAAAATCAGCCCCCAGAGGCTGTTCGTCGCAGCAAAGTTGGGAAGCAAAGATGGGATGTCGGGGCTCAGAGTTGCTGTTAACGGGGCTGTTGCATTTCCTGGATGCCGAGTGAACGCTAACGTGCTGTTTCTGCTCTGTTCCCTCATGCCTGCCCGGATTCAGAGAGAGGTAACCAAACCGATTTTCATTTCCCCCCCCTCGTCGGTGTGCTTTCCTCATGCCATGTTGCTGCCACCACAGCCATCGTTGTCTCCGAAGGGCAGAGTTTGCTCTCCGTAACCTTCTGTCATCGTCATTCGTGTGTGTCCTCATTGAAAACAGAGCATGGAATTGCAGCCTGGTCCCTAAGCCTCTGCTGTGCTTGACCCTGGGGACGGGGACGGGCAGGGTGATTGGGTAGGACAGGCCGTGGCCGTGGCCGCTCGCTGGTGGCTGGGAGGGGCCGTGGTTAGAAGTGCTAAGGTTGCGTCCCACGTCGTAGAGGGCTTCTCAGTGCCCGGTAGGACCTGCTGAAGTTATGGATTCTCTAGAGTTTCGTTGGTGAGGGTGGCTCTAGGCTGAGCCCGAAGACTGACTCCCTTTCAGTCTCGATTATTAGCCAGAGCATCTGGATTCTTTTCCTCCCTTCCTACATCTGGATGAACCTGACTATGGAAAGGGTAGGACTCTGAGGCGAACGGCAGGCGTGTGTACCTCAGATGTTGTGTTCCCCGCCGGGCTGCGCATGTGGGCCTGCTGGTTTGGTTGCCTGGGGGCCTGCAGCTCTGCTCTTCTGCAGCTTTATCACCAAAATAAAGTTCTGACTGGGTGGGGGGCACTTCCAGGCTCAGTCTTCCTGAGGGGCCTCGGTTGGGAGGATCTGCAAACGTGACGGCCCCTTTCCTTACCTTTGAGGAGGCCTCTGGAGGCCGAGGATGAGGAACGTGAGCTCGTCCACAGTAACGGGAGGGCTGGTCGGAGGCATCGGTGAGGATATTTTCAGATGTTTTCTAATCCCTCTCCTCTGTATGTATTCCCGTCTCCTCCCCGGGGAGAGGTCGAGAGGTCGTGGCTCCGAATATTAAATTAACAGCGCGACTCTGTTCTTTAGAAGGCTGCGCATTCTGGTCCGCCAGAGCCACCTGGATTATTTGCAGGTAGAATTTCAAATCTGCTGTTTACACAGCTTATGTGTCTCACGATTCCCTGTGGAGAATGTTTACGCAGGTGAGGAGTTCCTGGGATGCCCTCTGAAGGGGCACTTAGCATCTGCTTGAGCTTGCCAAGGAGAAAGAGAATGGAGTTGACAAAGCTGGAGCCTAAGCTTTGTGAAGTCAGTGCCTGCTGATACTGGGTAAAATTTAAAAAACAAAGCAAAACAAAAAAAATCAAGTGTGTGTGTAACATTCTGGATTGACCATCTAAAAAGATGACTTTCTCATCTCCTTTCTTCCTCTTCCCACCTGCAAAATGAGATCTTTCTTTTTTGTGTGTGTTTGTTTAAATTCAGTTTGCCAACATATAGAATAACTCCCAGTGCTCATCACGTCACGTGCCCTCTTTAGTGCCTGTCACCCAGTTACCCCACCTCCCCTTCTGCAACCGTTTGGTTTTGGGGACTCCTTTTGCAAAGTCAGGAGTCTCTTATAGTTTGTCTTCCTCTCTAATTTTTCCCTTTCTTTATGGTGCCTCTCACTGTTTCTTATATTCCACATATGAGTGAAATCATATGATAATTGCCTTTCTGTAGTGACTTCTTTCACTCCATATAATACCCTCCAGTTCCATCCATGTCGATGTAAATGGTGGGTATTCACCCTTTCTGATGGCTGAGTAATATTCCATTGTAGGTATAGACCATACCTTCTTTATCCATTCATCTGTCAAAGGACATCTCAACTCCTTCCACAGTTTGGCCAATGTGGACATTGCTGCTATGAACATTGGGGTGCAGGTGCCTCCTTGGATCACTACCTCTGTATCTTTGGGGTAAATACCTGGTAGTGCAATTGCTGGGTTGTAGGATAGCTCTATTTTCAACTTCCTGAGGAAGCTGCATACTGTTCTCCAGAGCGGCTGCACCAGCTTGCGTTCCCACCAGCAGTGCAAGAGGGTTCCCCTTTCTCTGCATCCTCACCAGCATTTCCAAAATGAGATTTTCAAAGTACCATCAGAAGATCGGAGCAGTGAGGCAGAGAAGAGCAAACAGTGTTGAAAACAGGACTCTTTTCCCTCCAGCCCCTGTGCACGTAAAACAAAGTGGAGATAAAGCCGTTTGTCATAGAGGGCTAGACATGCAATATTTGGCTCAGATTTCTTTGTTCCTGTTTGTCATTATTTTGGTGTGGGGCCCGTCCTCCGTGGTAGTAACAACAACTGCAGTAGTAGCTTATAGCTTCTACAGAAAGATAAACCAACCGGGAGGCAGGGGTCTGTAGGTACATTTCAGAGAGTCTTACTATAATCCTATGAACTCAAATATTTACTTAAACATCTCTCATGGAGAAGGAGACAGAATTTCAAAGGGGGTCCTCTCTTTGACCTTTTCCTTATGTATAATGACAGCTACCATTAATCGAATGCCTGTCATGTGCCGGCCTTCACAAATTCCCAGCATCACGCAGCACGGATATGACCGGAGCAAACCCAGATTCTGTGGAAGGCATTGTCTTTTTGTGGAGCCCAGCTAAGGAATGCTAGCAGAGGAAATTAGGTGAGAGTGAATGGAAAGGAATCTCCTAGAAAAGAGGGGAACGAGTCCCTCCCCTGCACATGCCTGGGCTCTCCTGCAGCTAGCAGGCTCAGCTTCTCCTGCTTCTGCATCAGGAGGCAAAGCTCGATCCCACAAGCCAAAGTTGCAAGGAGGCAAGTTTCAGTTCATCATTTAGAAAAAAATATATATATATGTTCTGGCTCCCCGGGAACATTCCTGCGGTGAAACAGGCTGATTCGTTAAGTAAATAAGATCTCGTATCACTGAAATAGTCTAGATACCAACCTCTCCCGGCTTCTGTGGACAGGGCTTTGAAATGTTAGCCTGGCTAACCCCACTAAGAGGTCTGTAGGTGCCTCATAAATTCCTTTAGGGGAGAGAGGAACACACAAGCAAATGCCCTGTCTCTAAGAGGGTTGCAGGGGAGAGATCCAGGGAAAGGGTGAGTAGTTTGGGCTCTTTTTTTAATAGAACCCATTAGAATAAAGAATCGTTTCTTCATTCATTCCCTAAAGATGGATTAAGCCCCTGCAGGGCGGTTAAACTGCTGTTCAACTGGAAACAGTAAAAGCATTCTTTTGTCCTTGTTCCTTGCCATGAAGAAATTTGAGGCTGCCACAGAAGGTGTCTCAGCCCTGACATTTTTCCCCTGGCAGGATTGGAGGCCAGCCCCCTGGGGCAGTAATCAGCAGGGGGGACCAGCAAAAGGAGAGGAACCAGAGAGAGTGGGAAACACAAGGACCCAGTAAACAAAAGGGGAGAGGGAGTTAATTGCTACTGCTCTCTTCTGTTAGAGTTTAAGGAAGGGACGCAGGTAGGTACAGCTGTAAACTTGTCATTCCTGGTTTTTAAAGGAGACACAGTGATCCCCATGATCGCGAGAAAGGAATGGGGCACAACTCTGTGTGTGGGGAGCGGGGGCCTGGACCAGAGCCTCTTTTAGCAAATGGCTCCTCATTGAGCATTGTCAGTGGAACAAGCCAGAGCGGAGGACAAAAGCGGTGCTTGCACCTGAGCGTCAGGTGGAATGTCTCAGACAGACGGACATCTAGAAGAATCTGTTGGGAAAAATAGGAACTGTGTTCTGACTGGACCTCAGAGATCATTTGGGCTCTGTGGATGTAAATGAACACACCGAAGGCCTGGGGAATGCATGACCACTGGGTGCCTGGTCAACCAGGAGGCGGCATAGAAGCCCATCTGAGCCCATCTCAGCCGAGCTGTCGCCCCACAGCTGCTGGTGGCTCTGAGGAAAGAGGTAGGGAACGGGAGAGCCATAGAGGGCTCTGTAGGCGAAGGTGGGCCTGACCCTCACCCTCACGTGGATTCAGAGCCACCGTGGGCCCTGCCTGGCTATGTGACACCCAGTGGCACCTGGAGCTTTTCCTCCAAAATTCACATGTGTGGCCCTAGGCTGGTCACACACAACCTTTTAGGTTTGCAATCTCTCAGGAGCACTGTAGTCCCAAGGTTTCTCGTCCCCCTTGGAACACAGGAAGATCTCTAGAAAAGGTCAGATTGCTCTGATGTGTGAGCATAAGGTCTTTGAGAATCCTGACACTATTGGAAAAAGTCTCTCTGAAAGGCTGGGCTGGGCAACATCTTGGATTATTGTTGAGACTGGATGATGGGACATGGGGACTGTCCTCTACTTCTGTGTTTGTTTGAAAGGCCCCAGAATGAGAAGTTTAAGGGGAAAAAAAATTAAGCAGATATACTGTGTTCTTTTAACTCAGTCTCCTAAAGCTGGGACCCAAGCTCCCTCCTCCAGAGAAGAGGCCCAGGAGGCCAAGGTCACCACAGACCTCCCTTCTTCCCTGTCACTAAGACCGAGTGACAGGTCTCCTGCTGTTCAGCCTCTGCAGCCCTGGAGATTTCTCCTGAAACCCTCTTTTTTCAGTGCCTTTGGAACCAGCCTGTCCTGGGCTTCCCCCCCCCCACACACACACACACACTCTTTCTCTATCTTTCATTGGGCCGTCTGCCTCAGTGAGGCCTTTAAATGCCTTTCTTTTCCAATCCAGGCCTCATTTTGTCTTGTCTCATTCTCCATGCTCTCATCTGCTGCCCTGACTTCAGCTGCTCCCCAGATCCGTGTCTCCAGCCCAGACCACAGGCCCACGCTCAGGGACTGAGTGTCCTCCTGCTTGGTGGGCCTGGCCAGTGGGTGGCCCTCCAGCACCTCACACCCTCACACTTCCATCCAACCCGAGCTCATGAACTTCCTTCCTTCACCAGATCCCTTCTCCTGGCCTTGTGCATTCGAGGGCACTTAGTTGGCCCAGCAAGAGTCATTCTGGCTTTGCCCTCTCCTCAGCCCCACCCATCAGTCCTGCCAGCCATCCTTCTAGCACCTCCTTTCTGTCTGTCTCCTCTTACCCTGTTCTCACAGATGCTAACCTAGCCTGCTTCATACTCATCTGCTCACCTGGACATTGAGCAGCAGCCCCCAGTCAATGTCTCCCTTGACTCACTTCATCCCACCTAAAGAAACTTTTTAAAACACGTATTGTGCAGGGTCACATGCCATATTCCGAGGCTCTGAGGGCCAGGCTGTGTGTGTGTGTGGGGGGGGGGACACAGGTACAACCTCCCTGCAGTCCCACCGTGGCCCTTTGCCACAGTACCTAGGCGTATGCACTGGGCCAGCAGTTCTTCCGAATGCTCTGTGGACTTTCTCATGTCCATGCCTTTGCTCATGCTCACGGAACCTTCTGGGAACTGTCTGCTGCCCTTCTCACCCTGGTGAGGTCTGTGTGATACTTAAAGATGCACCGTGAATCTCACTGGACACCTGTACCATTAGACAGTGGGCTTCCTAGACGGAGCCTTGTCCACCTGGCACGTAATCGTGGCTCAGAAGGTATTTGTGGAAGGGAATGGAATATGTTTTTAAATAAAAATCTTTAATTAAGTCATAATTTAGTTAGACCATAAAGCCCCCTAGCAGTGATAAACAGTGGCTCAAAGCAACACAAATTTATTCTGCTACAGTTCTGGAGATCAGAAATCTAAAATGAGTATTCCAGGTATAATCATGGTTTTGGCACATCTAATGACTCCAAGAGAAAATCCATTTCCTTGCCTTTTCCAGCTTTTAAAGGCTGTCTGCCGGCTTTCCTTAGCTGGTGGCTGCTGTTCCTGTTTGTCACTTACTTAGAAGCAAAGTCCTTCTTTCCCCGTCATTGTGTCTGGCCCAACTAGATAAGTCAGGATAACAACCCCATCTCAACATCTTTTATTTGATCACCCTTTGCCGTGTGAGCTAACACATTCCCAGATCCTAGAATTGGGCTGCGAGCATCTTAGAAGGGTCCTGATTCTGTCTAGACCGCAGGCTTTTTCAGAAATGAGGTGCTGAAAAGCTGAGCTTTTGAAACAACCAGTTAAGCGATGTTTGGGTTTCATTCCAAATAATAATGAAATTAGATCAGACATGCATTTCATTGCACACAAAGGAGGTTGCTCAACTTGTCCATGCCCCAGGTCTGAAAGAGAGGACTCACCACAGCTTACAAATACCCGAGCGTGGGGCCTTCGGGTATTTAGCTTGGGCTCTGGACAGGTCTCCCATGCAAATCGCTTGACCCCTGGTAGTGAGGAGACAACTCCCATTTTTTCCTCCCCGGGGAAGCAGATAAAGCCCCTAGAGGGCTCGTTGCAGGACTCACTCACTGTCCCCAACAGACAGATTTCCTGCGTCCCGGATCTATTAGCCCAGTACCTGAAAGCGCACAGGAAAAGACAAAGCTGGGAAAAAAAAAAAAAAAATCCCCGAAACAAAGCCTTTGGCTGCTAAGCTTCTCCCTTGGGAAGATGTGGGTTCCAGATGGTTGCCTGAGGCATTAATCACTTTCCCTGGAGCCGGAAGAAAATGAAGATTAATAATAATAATTTTTTTAAAAATTACTCCTCGGGGGTTGTATAATAAAGAGCGGAGGGCGCGGAGCTGCAGTTTGCCAGGATGGGCCATTGCTCGTTGACCAGGGCTGGTGTCCTCCTTCCGGATGGTAGCTTTGCGCCGCAGGCCAACAGCGGTCCTAAAGAGCAGGCTGGGACTGGGAAGCTTACCTCATGGTGTATCACAGCCCGATAAGAACCTTGGGAATGTGTTTCTCAGCTCCTTCACTTAGAGATGAGGTTAGATGCCATGCCTGAGTTGCTGTAGCTCCTGGACTCAGGACTGAGACTAGAACTGAGGTTGCCTGAGTCATGATTCCTTTGTCCCTGGTTGCTTCCTACTGTCTCTGAGAATAGACACTCTGAGGTCTGCACAGTAACTATGAAAGGTAGGATGTGACAAGCTCTTATCCTTTGTGCTACAGAATTTAAATACCACAAGCGTTTAGACACAAGCAATGTCCTGGGGCACAGAGGGCCAAGCAGGCTTTTTTGAGTAGGATGGACCACAGTGCACCCCAGACATTACCGGGAGGCCAGTGGCCATGCAAGAGGACATGCCATGAGTCAAGACCTGCCTTTCTGGAACAGAGCAGAGAGCCTCATGGTTGGAACAAGGGAGCTAGAAGAGGAGGTGGGCCAGGTTTCAGAACTCTAGAAATCCAGATGGAGTTTGGACTTTGAGTGGGTGATCAGAGAACCAAAGAGGTTTGGCCTTGGAGAAATGGCAGCTGAACGTAGAATTTTGAAGGAAGACGGTTGTGTGTGGCGAGACACCACATATATCCTTTTAGGATCCATCTAGGAAAGAGAAGAACCCGGAGAGCTGGGGGCCAGAAACAGGACTTTGCTTGAGCGTGCTCTCCAGAAATGAGGCCTTCTCTCGTTTCTTATTTAATATGTTGTCTTGATAGTGGTTGAGACAAGAACAGAAAGGCCTCAGGAGCACAGGGTAGGACAAGACTGCTCACCCCTCAGTGTGGGCCCAGCTCTTCGCCCAGACCCATCCCTCCACCCACGGTCATAAAGCCCGTGGGCACCTCTGGGTGCAGCTTCCCCACAGGAAATTGGGATGCAAGCTGCAGGCGCTGTTCTGAAAGAGGAAGGACCAGTCAGTCAGGACCTCCATGGCCGGGTCTGGGGTGGGTATTGGGGTTGATGAGGCACATACCATCCTCACAGAGCTTCAGGGAGTCGTGGGGAATGCAGACTGTCACAGATACTGACAGAACCCAGGGTGTATGAGTCGCTGCAGCAGCACTGGGAAGGGTGCTCCCCCCAGCCCTGAGTCCCACACTGTGACCAGGGCGTAGAGACCCCGTGAGGCGAGGTGGGGTGGGGCCACCTGCTTAGACTGCCCCAGGGGTGGTGGAACTGGCTGGGGAGGACAAGTTCAGGACGTTTTCAGGAAGCCAGACATGGGGAGTTGGGGGGTGCTGGGGGGGTAGGAAGGCCTCTTGGTTCTAGCCTAAAGGACGCCAGCCGAGATAGAACATGCGGAAGGAGGAGGTAGGGGGGAGCAGGTATTGAAATCAGGTGTGGACAGGCTGAGGCCGAAGTGCCCCCGACCTGGAGCTGGGGTGGGGAGCCCCACTGCGCATGGCATGCGATGCAGGGTAGGCTTTTCTGGCCACAGCTTCACGATGTCCAGTTGCCTCCAGTGGGTAGACCCCTGTGCCTTCCCAAAGAGCCAAGAGTATCTTGAGGAAAGTGATTTTCATAGTCTGAAAAGACCACCAGTTCTTACATGAAGAGGAACCATTCAAAATAAATTCATCAGGGCAGCTCGGGTGGCTCCGCGGTTTAGTCCTGCCTTCAGCCCAGGGCCTGATCCTGGAGACTCGGGATCGAGTCCCACGTCTGGCTCCCTGCGTGGGACCTGCTTCTCCCTCTGCTTGTGTCTCTGTGCCTCTCTCTCTCTCTGTCTCTCTCTCTCTCCTGCATCTCTCATGAATAGATAAATAAAATCTTTTTTAAATAAATAAATAAGTAAATAAATAAATTCTTCTGCGGTTGTAGACACAATCTGCAGACCGTGTCCTGGCTTAACCAGCATATACAAGGAGATCATGGTGATCCAGATGCAGCAACGCGGGCATTTCTTTTTCTTGAGTACTTTGATCTTTAAACCATCGTCGTCCTCCGATAATCACAGGGAGGAATTTAGTTGCACAGCCTGGTTCTTTGAAGCCAGGTACTGTCCCAGTCGTTACCCTTGTCATCAGTAAAAGAGACAAAAATCCAGCGCCAGCTGCATGCTCCCCGAGGTGTGTAAGCTCACCTCGGTCGGGGTGAGCCACCCAACGGGATCTCACGGCCCTGATGGGCTCTCAGTCTGTGCTGTCTCCTATTGTGGCAGCCTGCCCGGTGACAGCCTCTCACCTGGCCCCAGCAGCTGGAGCTCTGCTCATTTTCCGGGCACATGTTTGCACATCAGAGCTTCTTGTTCTGCTTCCACTGCACCACCGTGTTTGTCTTGGTAGCACTCATGCAAATCCGTGCTCGTCTCAAGCCCCTTCTTGCTTCTATAATCATAATTGCTCTAGATAGAAGGTTCATTTAAAAAATTCTGTTTTGTGACCCCTGGGTGGCTCAGTGGCTCAGCGTCTGCCTTCAGCCCAGGGTATGATCCTGGAGTCCCGGGATCTAGTCCCACGTCGGGCTCCCCTGCATGGGTCCTGCTTCTCCTCCTGCCTGTGTCTCTGCCTCTCTCTGTGTCTCTCATGAGTAAATAAATAAAATCTTTAAAAATAAATACATAATATAAAAAATTTAAAATTCGGTTTTGGTCATAAGAGATTCCAGGAGCTCAGGACACTGACTTTGGGAAACAGTATAGTTACTCAGAGATGAATTCTTAAATCCCTGGAATTGTCCCTGTGTCCCAGGCAGCTAGTGAAGTTTATGTTTTGGTTCTGCCCACCGCATACCTACTCTGCCACCGACACGCTGGCCGCTCGCTCAGCTAACATTCGTAACTAGAGCGTGTGTTGCTAGAGGTCCCTTTTCTGATGTCCTGATAAATTCTGTTCGCACAGAGATTTTGCTTACGTAGCAAGAGACAAAGATACGAGGATTTTGAAATGTCACGTATTTCGATGTGACACACCAGCAAAAGCCATCGCCACAAGTCTCCACGAAATCTGTTCCAAGGTAAGGTGGGCCAGGATGCAGGGGTCCGTCCCTCTGTTTTTCTTTCTCTCTGCCTGAGTGGGGAAGGGGATGTGAAGGCGGGGGGGATGCTGGCCTGCATGTCATGTTCAGGGAGAAACGGGCAGACCATCTGTGTAGCCCCCTGGGATAAAGCACTCTTGCTCTCAGTGATGCTCTGCCTCCGAGATGAGCCGAGCCTGGGCCCCTCCACAGCTTGCAGGGTGAGCTAGGTGGACAGAACAGTGGCAGGGCTGGTGGGTGGAGATGCGTATCCCCAGCCCGACAGGGAGAAGGGGGAAAGAAGTCGGGGCAGACTTTTCAGGGACATGGCCCCAGATCTGAGCATAAAACATTGGAAAAGGGGAGGACGGTAAGAAACCACCTGGGAAAATATTTTTAAAAGAGGGGACTCCTGGGGGACTCAGTGGTTGAGCAACTGCCTTTGGCTCAGGGTGTGATCCCGGGGTCCTGGGACCAAGTCCCACATTGGGCTCCCTGCATGGAGCCTGCTCCTCTCTCTGCCTATGTCTCTGCCTCTCTCTGTCTCTCTCATGAGTTAAAAAGAAAAAAAAAAGAAAGAAAGAAACCACCTGGGTGTCTGTGGAAATGCAGGCAGCTGACTGACACTGGCTTCAGGAGGACACACAGCTGCTCCTGGAAGCCGACCAGCCATGAGGCAGACTGTGGTCAAGGTCTCACACTGGCGAGGTCCCACTGCTTTAACCAGAGGCTCAGAATGAGGACGGACAGCTGGATGTTGCCGGACCAGCCTCCCTTCCTCCTTCCCCTCCAGCAGAGCAGTCCTGATAGAAACATCCCCATCCTCTGCCCGCACCTCTGTGACCCCCTTTAACAGAGTCTTGCACTTCTCAGGAGACTGTGGTATTATTGAGCAGCTCTGGCTGTTAGAGAGTTCTTTCTTGCGTAGACCTGAAATCATCCCCTCCAGAACCTCCATAGATTTACTTGAGATGTGTGATCTATAGCCACAAAGAAAGAATCCTCCATTTCATCTGCTTGCTGGGCAGCCCTTTACCATTGGAAGACCTTTGAAGCTGTGGACTGTACCTATACGTTTGGGGGTGCTAGACAGGTGTCTGCGCAGTCCTGTTCCTGTCCTCCTTCCTCCAGAATCCTCACCTCTTTTGGGTCACAAGGTTACGAGGCTCCTAACCCTCTTCTTCTGTGCTCTCTAGTTGGCTCCCCCTGAATGAACACAGTGTTCCAAGGGCGAGCCAGTAGAGAGCAGACCACTGGCCACTCTGTCCCTGGACCTCCAAGGAGTGCAGTACCAGGATGGTTGATGTTTTAGCAACATCACCGCCAGCTGGTGTTCAAATAGTGGTGGGCCAAGTGCCCAGGGCACTGGCACAGGTGTCCTTCAGCCAGGCCTTTCCACCCCCAGACTGACTGACTGAATCTGAACATGAGACTTGGCCACCGCCCCTGCTGAGCATCACCTTTCTGGTTCGAGGCAGATGTCAAGACCCCGCCTCATTACAGCACTTCCTCAGCTAGCCAGGCCCAGGCTGTAGCCTGGTATCTGTGCATCAGAAGCAAAGCAGGTGCCACCCACGTTTCCTAAGGGAGGGGAGGAGCTGGGCCGACTCTGATCCAGGTGACCAGGGCATGCAGGGTGACCAGCGCATGCAGGGTCGGTGCTGGTCTGGCCATCACCATTTATCCCATTCTGGCATTGACGGGCCCCGGCATAGCCTGCAGCTTTGCAGCACACTCCCTGCTCATCATTATCTCCATTCATTCAGGCAGCAGAAAGCCCTTCATGAACATCGTGTGTGTGCCAAGTCCTGTTCTAAGAATACAGCAGAGGCTAAAACAGGAAAGAAAGAAATCTTTGTCCTCGTGGAGCTTGTATTCTAGTGTAAAGCCCCCCGAGCGTGGCCCTAACACAGAGCAAGTGCTCAGTAAAAATGTGATGTTATTGGGAGCAGCCCTCTTGCCTGCCATTCCAGGCGCAGACCCACAGAGGGCTGGAGTGGAGCTCTGGGGAGGAAGTCACTTTTGTTCCACCTGAAATGGAAAGCTTGGGCTGGGAATGAAGATAGGAGTTGCTTTTGGGGTCCCTAAAGGGTGGGTTTCCTCCAGTCCCTAAACCAACAGCACTTCGTGAACAGAAGTGAAAAATGATCCTAGTGCCCCTAACAGCAGACCACAGATAGATTTGAGAATAACAACCCCCAGAGCAGGGAATATTTCTGAGTGCTGACATTCAGTCCTCAGAACTGACAACACATTATCACTGGGGACATAAATATTATTATTCCCACGTGCAAAGAGGAAACGAGACACAAGGGGTCAGGTGACTGGCCCAAGGTCACACAGCTAGTAAGTAGCAAAGGAGGGATTTGAACCCACAAACACTAACCCCCGAGCCCTGAAAAGGGTGCCAAGAAGTCAACATTCAGAAGCAATGAGAAAAGTCTGTTGCTGTATGTTCCAGTGACCGCAGTGGACCAGCAGAGGGTATTTGTTTGGGTTGTCTCCCTAGAGGTGGGAGCCTGGGGAAAGGAGGAAGCATTTCCAAGCAATCTCCTCAGGGGGATTGCTCCTCAGGGGGATAGTCCTTCACCTGTTACCCCTGGGGAAAATGAGCGCAGTTCTCAAAGTAGCTCAGCGACGCAGAGGGGGGTGGTCAGGTGGTAGACAAAAACCTATTCAACTTGGAAGTAAAGTCACCTCAGGCCCTTTCCTGGCTGGAAAGGCTGAAGACGGGGGTCTGTAACCACAAACCACAGGTGTGTTTTCTCCTCTTCAGATTATGGCCGAACGGAAGAATGCCAAAGCCCTGGCCTGCAGTTCCCTACAGGAAAGAACCAATGTGAACCTCGACGTTCCCTTGCAAGGTAGGCGAGCAGCACCTGCTCCCTTCATGCTGGCGCTCTGCAGCCTGGTGAAGACCCAGAGGGCCTCGTGGGGTTCCCTGCCATTTCTAGTCTCCTGCAGAACCATGCTTAACCCACAGATGCTCACCGAGCACGCACTAGGGGGTCCTCCTGGCACAGAGTTTGTTTTGTGCCGACAGAATTAGGCACAAAGGACCAGGATGAGTTTTGTTGTTATTGGACAAAACTAGAGAATATTATCTTTAGTGCTTCTATAATTCATGTATAGCGTGAGATAAGAACCAGCTGGTCTAAAAATATGTGGGTTGACGTGGAAAAAAAATTTTTTTTGCCAACTATAATGATCACCGCCAAGGAGACTTCCTGCGGTGATTGTTTTGGCGATACGTACGAGCGCCGAGTCACTTGTTGCGCACCTGAAACTAACATAATGTTAGAGGTCAGGTCTATAAAATACAACTGGAGACACGTGGGGGGATGCTGTTACTTTTCCTGTCTCGGTGCCCTTTGTGATTCCGTTTTCTCTGGGCCACCAACCACTCCTCCCAAATAGACCATCAAAACCGCTGGATTTAGCATATATGAAAAAAGACAGCAGCAGCTTTTAATGCATCCATTCCACGTTCTGCTTTCAAATGCTTCCCTGCCTAGAAATGAAAGTCAGGTGGGATTTTGAGTGAGAGAGCCGCAGTGTCTGGTGGAAGAGATGCTCTTCTCACAGAACAGGGGCCGCACCCCCTCTAGCAACAGGACGTCGTGGCACGGGCGGTGTGCTGGGCAATCCGGACGGCGCACAGCGTGGCGGCCGGCTGTGGTGTGGGTGTCCGAACCACGATGAAAGTCTGTTGCTTTTGTTCTCCTGCAGTAGACTTTCCAACACCAAAGACTGAGCTGGTCCAGAAGTTCCATGTGCAGTACTTGGGCATGTTACCCGTAGACAAACCAGTCGGTATGTGAAACGTTTATGTCCTTTCACTTTGCAAGCGCTTGGGAGCTCCTGGGAGGTGATCGTCCCCCCGAGGGGTGGGCTCTGCTCCTCTAATCCCTCTCCCCCATCTTGAATCGGGCCCCTGCACTGTCACCAGCCAGGGCATGTACACGGTCCTGATCCAGAGAGCAATAGAGGACGGGCTAAGCTGCCCCATCACTTTGTCCCCAGAATAGAGGGACTTAACAGGGCAGACGCATGGCTCACGCTGCGGCGCGGAGATGCAGGATCCAGGGCTCCCAAGGGCTGCACCCTTCTCGCAGGGAGCCGCCCGCTCTGGGACCGGGTACCGCCATCAGTGCTGGTGACCACTGGGCAGGGGGGAAGGCGGAGGGAGCCCTCATGCCTTCCTTTCGAGGTGCCACCCCCAGGTGGCACACACTGCAGTTGGCTCACAGCCTGGGGCAGAGCTGGGTTGCTCAGCCGTACCATGCTCAAAGGAGGCTGGGACATGGAGCCTTCCCCTGGGGAGAAGAGGCTGCAGAGAAATCAGAACCCTTGTGCACTGCTTGGGAAAAAGTGAGATGGTCACAGCCACTCTGGAAAAAAAGTCTGGCCGTTCCTCCAAAGGTGAACCGCAGAGTTACCATTGGACTCGGCAGTTCTGCTCCTGAGCGTTTACCCAAGTGAAATGAAAACATCTTTCCACACCAACTCTCACAGCAGCGTTATTCATCAATGTCAAAAAGTGGAAACAAATGTCGATCAACTGATGAATGGATTAATAAAATGTGATACTGCCCCCCTCCCCCCCAAAAATGGGATACTGCTGTACTTGGTAATTTTACTTGGCAGTAAAGAGGCATGAAGTACCAGCATGGGTTGGCCTGGAAGACAGTACGCCAAATGAAAGAAGCCGGATGCAAAGAAACACGCCGTATGATCCCATGTGTATGACATGTCCAGAATAGACCAACCTCTGGACAGGCCAGGGGACTGGGAAGAAATAGATGGTGACCCCCTAAAACATACAGGCTTTCTTTTTGGGGTTATAGAAATGTTCTAAATTTGATTGTGGTGATGGTTTGCACAATCCCGTGAATATACCAGAAACCACTGCATCGTACACCTCCAACGAGTGAGCTATATGTGAATGATGCCTCAGTGAAGCTGCTGTTCCCACCTCCCCGCTCACACTGCCACACAACACCCCGCAGCAGGGCCCGGGGCATCGTGCACCCTGCTCAGGAGGCGGGCCTCCCAGATGTGGCCTTGTGTAAGGAGCAGAGGAAGGTGGAGGAAGGTGGGGTTTTCTGGAAGATGCTGGATTCTGTCCCATTCCCTTTCCCAAGACTCCTTGCTTAGGGAAAAGTAACATTTGCTTAAGTGCTATTTATGTACTCGGGGTGGGACTCTCTGGAAGGAAAGTAGTACCATGGTCCAGTTGGGTACCTCTCTGGAGGTTCTCATGACCCTTCTTTCTGTTGAAAAAGCTGTTTGTTTGTTTTTTTTCTTTCAAGCAATGAAATGCTCCCAACGAAATACCAAAAAGAAAAAGAAAAAGATCTGCTTGGGTGTAGCTGATACTGGGTGATTTGGGCCCACACTGGAGAGTGATAAATGGCTTTAGGAGCTTCCTCAGTGATCTGTTCTATCCACAGGAATGGATACCCTGAACAATGCCATAGAAAGTCTTATGACCTCGTCGAACCAGGAGGACTGGCTGTCTGTGAACATGAATGTAGCCGATGCTACTGTGACTGTCATCAGTGAAAAGGTGAGCGGGATCGTACGCGCAGTGGGTCTTCGTGGGTTACAATGAAACTGGCTACAGTAATCTTCCATGAAATGGAGACACAAAGCCAAGGCTGGACCTCTGGGGGTGTGCTTAATTGTGATTAAAATAGCCAGCATTTAAAATTTTTTTTTTCTTTTTTCTGTCCTTTGTGTCTGGATCTTGGCATAACTTTGCTTTTCTTTGAACTAAGAAGCATCTATTTTGGTACTCCCAATTCTTTCTTGCTCTGGTGCCCAAGAGATTGAAGTAATTTGCTAGAGGTACCTATATGACGCCGGCAGTCACTCATTGTGGGATTTGGTGTTCAGGCTCGTCTCCAGGCTTTCAGTATGGATTGGGCTGTTTGTCTGGAGTTGAGGCACAGGAGACACTTCTGTTGTGGAAAGTCCCCTGGTTCTGTCATTGGTAGCAGAGGCCACTGGTCATCAAGAGAAGCCAGCATTAGCCTCAAATCAAATTACCCATTCTTTGGTTAAGGAAACTGAGGCAAATAGTGCCCATGGTCACAACAACTAGAAGCAACAAGCTCACGATTCGGTCCAGGTGGTCTTCTCTAGGCTCGGGACCACTTCTCAGTTCACCCTCTGTGAAGCACCTGTTGTGGAAAGAGCACAAGGCGTTGGCCTGCTCTCGATACCGTCCACTGGAAGGTCACCTTCAAGCCCAGTTCCCCTTCTCAGAAGGCGTTAGGAGTGATGCTCACTGGCCCTGCCTGCCTCTCCAGCCCACCAAGCTGGGTCTTCTTAAGTCTCTAAATGTGTCGAGCCCCTTTCTCCCTCACCGTGTGCAAGTGCTGCTCCTTCTGTGCTCCACCCCTTTGCCTACCCAACCCTTACCCGGGTGTCAACCTAAACACCATTTCTCCCAAGAAAACTTCTTGGTGTCTCAGGCTAGTTTCATTTGCCTATGAAAGAATTCCATAGCACCTGAGTGAATATCTAGTAAGTTGAGATGTTAATGATCCAAAAGTCAACATTCTGGATGTGTTTACTAATTCAGAAATTGCATATGGTTGATGCAAAGGATGTGGTGTTTGTAAGAATGGATTCTGAACGTTTCTTTACACTGCATCATATGGATACCATATGGACGCCAGTTTGTGGAGGGGGAGGAGTGATTTGGCAGCTTTTCTACATGGTTTTAGATAGAAATGTGAAACAGTGTGCTACTTAGCATGAGAAGGAGATCCTGTAGCTCCTTTTCTCTTGGTGCTCTGAGGTTTCCAGTGGGTTCGCCTGGGCAGATGGGTTTTGAGCCACCAGGTGCCCTGTGTGGGCAAAGCCTAAGAAGTACACATGACACTGCCCCTGCCCACAGTGAACACACAGGCTTGGAGTGTGGCAGACAGAACAGAACACACAGAAGCACAGCTAGTGTAGTTTAGAGCACAGTTAAATGTCGATGAGACACCCATATAGTAGTGATGGCCTCTCCGGACATATTTAGAAAATACATGAGTCCTTTCTAAATCCAGTCTAGCTATATATTTTGAATACCAGTGTCTGTACGCAGCCACTCCAGGCTTGAGTCTATGATTTAAGAAATGAGCATGTTTATGACTGTCGCCTGGCTTCACAGACAGAGCGGGTTGCTGACCAGCATGTCTTGCAGAATGAAGAGGAAACCTTAGTGGAGTGCCGCGTGCGATTCCTGTCCTTCATGGGTGTCGGGAAGGATGTCCATACGTTTGCCTTCATCATGGACACTGGGAACCAGCGCTTTGAGTGCCATGTTTTCTGGTGCGAGCCTAATGCGGGTAACGTGTCTGAGGCGGTGCAGGCCGCCTGCATGGTGAGTAATCATGCTCCAGGGAGCTACTGGAGCTCCACGCCACTGCTTTTGTTTTATGTGCAGTAAATTAGTGCAGAGTTACTAATTTGAAAGAAAATACATCTAACCTCTAAAGTAATGCCTTGCTGTATAATGCCCTCGCTCCTGTGGATGCCATCCGTGATGACGAGCAGTTCGCCATCTCAACAGCCAAGGACACCCACAAGAAGCCGGACTGGATGGAGCTGCATTCTGTTGAGACTCCAGTGCCATTGAAAGCAGTGATCTTCAAAACTACAAATTGGAGGATTCTTAAGTCTTGATCCCTAATTAATTTCAGTATATGATCAGGAAATGTTGGCCATGTATGAGTTGGCACCGTTTAGAACCAACTTAGTACTTAAAAAATGCAGCGTACCAAATGATTTTTGTTTCAGATAGTTGGTTTAAGCATGTTGTTCTTACATATTTTATTTAATTTGTATCTGTGAACTCAGTCCTTACAGCAACTGTTTGGAAGGTGGTTGTTAGTTCTGCTTTATTTGTGAGAAAACAGAGGCTTAGAGAAAAGAACGGGGCTCAGGGTGCAGAGTTGGTAAGAGACAAAGCCTGCATTCGACCCCAAGTTTTTCAGGTGACAAAGCTGGTGCTCTGTGTACCATGTATATGATTTCAAACAAACAAAAACACTTCATCATTCATTCTGCCAATATCCTTTCAGCACCTGTTATGCCGGGCACTGAAAAAGTTCTAGAAAAATTGCAGAACAGAATGGATATAGGCATCCAAACCTGGGGTGGGTAGTAATTCTTAGCAACAGCAGGTTGGGTTGCTGGAACCAAGTAAAGAAGGTGAGGTCTGTATCATGAAGGGCCTGTGATGTCATGCCAAGGTGATTATCTTCAGCAAACAGGAGAGGTGTTAAGCAGGAGAGATGAACTGATACTAGATTTTAAAAGCATACTCCACAAAAAAGAAACCAAAGTAGGGACCCCTGGGTGGCTCAGCGGTTGAGCATCTGCCTTCAGCCCAGGGCATGAACCCAGGGTCCTGGGATTGAGTCCCGCATCAGGCTTTAGCAGGGAGCCTGCTTCTCCCTCTGCCTGTGTCTCTGCCTCTCTCTCTGTCTCTCAGGAATAAATAAATAAAATCTTTAAAAACAAAAACAAAACAAAAACAACGTAGAGGATGGGTTTAAAGGACAAGGCTGAGGTGGGGAGCTCGGCCAGGAGGCCATACTGGTCCAGATGTGAGTTTCAGAGGGTCTAATCCAGGACAATGGCAGGAGCAAATGGCTTGGGATGTTGTAGAGAATTGCCTGGCTGGGGATGAGGAATACTGAATTTAAAGCACCTGTTCATTTAACTCAACCCACCATTTATGGGCTGGACCCTGGGACTAAGATCCTTGCATTACAGAGCTTAGGTAGATGGGGAGACACATAAACCAAAATTCTGCTGTAGTGTAAAAGGTACTGTAAATGAAAGTATTAAAATCACACTGGCCTGAGAAGTACCAGGAGGAAAAAGATGTAGAGACCCTGAAGGTGGACCAAGTCGGATATGGAAGGGGTAGCTCGAAGCACAGCAGTGAGGGTTTTGCTTCTGGTTTTCCGATGGGGGGTGCAGAAGAATTCGCACATTTTTTAGGCAGAGGGAAATGAGCTAGTAACACTGGATTGAACCGGGGGTCATACACACAGTTGGGGCAAGGTCTTGGTGGTAGATTAAGAGCCTTGGGTTGGGGTTTAGCCTAATTGGGTCACAGTGATCCCGAGAGTAGCCAAATGCTAAGAATCCAAGAGGTGGTGTCGCAGGAGGTTGCAAGAGGTTGCTAGGCCAAGAATGAAGGCAAAGACTGAGATGGGATGTAGATGGCAAAGGCCAGGCATAAGAACAGGGGGCCAGCTGACTTCCCCTTGAAGGACATCTTTGAATGAAGAGGGGAGGAGGAAGGAGGGAGGGGAAGAGCTGGCGGGGTTCTGACACCGTGGGCCTCTGTCTGGGATAGGGTTTCCCCTCAAGTGCTATGGAGCCAGGAAGCAGACTCAGATCCCCTGCAAGTGAAGGGGCGGGAGGGGGGCAAAGCTGGTGGAGGAGTCCAGATGAACCCCCCGGCCCAGCGCAGGACACTCAGGGGATGAAGACAATGGGAAGTGGAAGCACCCAGTCAAGCAAAAGTGGGGGGTGACCCTTGAGGTATTTCACGAAATGGAAAAGATCCTAACAGATGGTTTTAGTTGTAAAATGAATGGCTTTCCGCCTTAACTGTACATTTTAAATGCTGGTGACAAATAATTAGCTTTATCACTGGTTACAGCTTATTTTCTGATTCTCAGCCTCATTTTCTCTCTGAGAAACCATTTTTACTCATTTGCTTATGATTTTAATTGTAACAGGGTGACCAGCTGAAGCGGCTCGGCCAGTCCAGTATGAGGCTCACTGGTGACATCACACTCTCCTCTACACTCAGATTCCAGCATTTCTGACTCAGTGGCTTTCCTCTTCAGTCAGATCCACACGAATCTGTCTCTGAAATATCTACGCGTGAATTTACACCATATCAAATATCTGGGGGTGTTAACACATTCTTTTGAATCTACTTAATTTTTAGGCACTTTTTGCAGTTGTGTGGTATAGGCCAGCTGAAGATATTTTGGTGGCATCTAGAATGAGAGGGGGAGCCTTCATGAAATTCACCAGGTGCAATTTTGATTCACACCAGACACACCTGACAGTAGAGATGCCTAGTCGGGTGTACTACGATGCCACACCTGTCCATTTACAGATCTGTGCTCTGGAAGTCTGTGCTTTGGGTAATACAGACCTAGCAAGATACCTGACCCAGAGGAAACTTGAGAAATCAGTTTCAGTTTCTTGGATGATTGGATCAAAAGGAGCCAGTTCTGTAGCCTCGGCATTGGGACTCAGAGTCCTTCCTGTAGATAGTTCATGCTTCCCACAGGGAAGCGTCAGCCTGTTTCGCACTGTACTAAAGAACCCATAATGTTTAAGCAGAGTTTAAAAAATCAACCACGGAATGATTTTAAAGTGCTTCAATTAGGAAAAAACATTTGGTAAATTTTAACCTCCTCATCTAATTTTGAGGAATTACTTTTCATTAATATAAGAGTGAAAAAAAAAAGTGAGTCGATTATATTTCTGAAGGAGAGAAACTATCTGGGGTGCCAACAGTGCTCATGGACATTTTAAATTCCATGAGGGTTTAGGGGCTTCTGGCTTGGGCAGTGGAGTGTGTGACTCTTGATCTCGGGGTTGTGAGTTTGAGCCTCATGTTGGGTGTAGAAGCTACTTAAACTTTTTAAATCCATGAGGATTCAAGCTTGCAGATAAAATGTATCCTGAAATCTTATACATCATTCTTTTTTATTAAAGCAGGAAACAGGAGGGAGAGCAAATACTTATGAATGCCTTCAGTGTTGCTAGGCCTGTTTTCAGCCTTCTGCAAGGATTCCTTATTCATAATGCCCTCTGTAAAGGTCCCAGTTCTGTGCCATTTTACATGGAAGAAACTAAGGCTGAGAGATGGAATAACTTGCTTGGGTCAGAGTTCACATAAGGGACAGAGCCTCGCTTCAGTCTGTGCCCTTTCCACCATGTTGTCTCCCAGTTAGCCATGAGCAGTTACCTCTTGTACAGAGATGTACATGTCTCCAACAAAACTCAAATACTGTCTCTCCTGATCCTTTTCATTAGCTCTTTGACTATTAGGTACATTAATTGCAACCTGCCTATCTGTATAGAGAACAAGTAGACGATGGAGATGGATGTGGAAAGCCATAACTTTCAACTTTGTTGAGCTGAATGATCTGTTTTTCTTTAGGCAGGCTCCACACCCAGCACAGAGCCCAATGCGGGGTTCGATCTCACAACTCTGAGATCAAGACCTGAGCTGAGATCAAGGGTTGGATGCTTAACCGACTGAGCCACCCATGTGTCCCAAGCATAATGATCATTTGGGAGCATTTAAAATATCCACATTGGGGCAGCCTGGGTGGCTCTGCGGTTTAAGCACCTGCCTTCCGCCCAGGGCATGATCCTGGAGTCCCAGGATCGAGTCCCACATCAGACTTCCTGCATGGAGCCTGCTCCTCCCTCTGCCTGTCCCTCTCTCTCTCTCTCTCTCTCTCTATCATGAATAAATAAATAAAATCTTTAAAATAAATAAATAAAAAAATAAAAATAAAATACCCACATTGGGACGCCTGGGTGGCTCTGTGGTTGAGTATCTGCCTTTGGCTCAGGGCGTGATCCTGGAGTTCCAGGATTGAGTCCCACATTGGGCTCCCCACATGGAGCCTGCTTCTCCCTCTGCCTGTGTCTCTGCCTCTCTCTGTGTGTCTCATGAATAAACTCTTTTAAAAAATAAATAAAATAAAATACCCACATTAAGAAAAGAAATAACTCTTGGATTTATGTTTAGGAGCTAAGTCATTACGTTTTGGAAGTAAATGCATTGGTGAATTAAAATCAAACAAGAAGGGATGATATGTCATTAATGACCATAAAACATTTTTGTTTTATTTCAGTTACGATACCAGAAGTGCTTGGTAGCCAGGCCACCTTCACAGAAAGTTCGACCACCTCCTCCGCCAGCAGACTCCGTGACCAGAAGAGTCACGACCAATGTAAAACGAGGGGTCTTATCCCTCATTGACACTTTGAAACAGAAACGCCCTGTCACAGAGACGCCATAGCTGCATATGTCCAAGGATTCTGGAATATTTACCTGAAGATTGAATAGCTACACTAAAGAAGATGAACTGATACCTGGCCTTCCATTCAGTTGCTGATGCTTTGTCTTCAGAGAATTTATCCTTAACCAAACAGTGTTAGACAAGCATGTTCTCTCGTCTTGCCACCATCATGTGATATGAAAAGAAGCATGACTAATTTTTTTTGCTATGAGTCAGATACATCATGAGCAGTGGAAGGTCTTTTTCTTATTGTAAATACCGTGAACATTACTTAACTTCACATACACAGAGAAGAATGTGGCCACACCCCTCCTAGTGAACTCATGCGGAGTCCTTGGAGCAAATGACACCTGAGTTAGTTTCACTGTCTTCTTGACTGGATCTGTCACAAGCAATGTTTAAGTCCTACAGCACTTTGCCCTGTTTCCAACTTTGGAGTAGCCACTGCATACCAGATACCATTGAATTGCTGTTAAAATAGGATGATGAGTTTTTGTTTCAGTCTTTCATAAAATTGAACCTTTTGTTGACACAATTGGCTGTTGGCATCAGGACAGGAACCAAATGGCAGCTTTCCTTGACGAGCTCTTTGACACACAGACACCATTTCATGTCTACAGCTGTTTGTGGGATGTTGGGGGAAAAGTGAACTTCAAAAGTGAAAAACAAACCAAATTTGAGAAATTAAAATGAACAAAAAAATAGCCTTTCTAGATGGTTTTCAAACCGATTATTTAAAAAAAAAGATTTAAGAAAATCATAAGGCATTTTGGGTGGTACATATTTCAAACTTCTGCCTTATATTGTACAATGCAGCTAGAGAATTATAGTTCACTATGGCCATTCTCTACATAAACAACATTACAATGAAATATTCCTCGTAAGCCTTTCATCCTTAGTTTGATAATCAGCCAATATGCAATTTGGAGTTGAGGGAGTGTCATTCATACTTTGACTCTCTACCACCATGTCATTATGTTAGTCCTCCTAGTGAAATGTCCTGCTAGGATTCTGTATGCAGTCTTACCTTCCTGCTTTTTGCCCAGAAAGCTGTCTGTCCAACATGTATTGTCCATGGCAACAAATTACATTAAATCGAATCTTTCTGAATTTATGTATTTAATATTAGAATTTGTTGGACTTTACTAGATATATTTTTAAATTTATATTTTTTCCATTTTTTTCAAGATTTAAAAATTTCGTATCAGAGCGAAATATACACAGCAACAATGAACTGCTTAACAAGTGTCCCAAAAATAACATTTTCTCACCTCTAAAGATACACAGATTTAGACTCTTATTGACATTGTTGTTTTAAAAAGAAGTTGCTAAGGAGACCAATCTAAATATTAGCCTTAGTTAACTTTTTAATGTCAAAATTAACATTTTTAAGACATCCAGTTATAAAAAGTAACACTTTGTTTATCCACTACTATGTTCTTGTCAAAACGGTTTCCACAGTCTTATCACATTTGAGCCTTAACAGGTAGAGAAAGGTACTCTATAAACACATTTGAGAAATAAAAATATATATAAACTACCAAGAGGCTCAGTCACTTAGCCTAAGATGTCTCAAAACTTTATGAGAGAGCCAGGACCAGAACCCATGCTTCCCAACTCTGTTATACGTTATGTTGCTTCCACATCAGTGAGGGTTTCTCCAGAATTACCCTGGGCATAACTGGTTATTATTAAAAAAAAAGAAAAGAAAAGAAAAGAAAGAAAAATCTTTGAATTCCCTGTATAAATAGGGAAATACATCCAAATTCCTCATGCAGTGGTATTAATCATAAAACCATTGCCCTCACTCAGTCCAGGCCTATTTTCCTACAGTGTGCCTCAAACGTGTTGCAGAGAACAGGATCCTACACGCAGCACAAGCCTGTTCAACTCACGAGATTTTCCAGAGATGACGTTACTTGTGGTAGAGATATTCCTAACCCATGGTACTTAGCCACCAGAGAACATGATGGAGTCGGTGGCCTCCTGCCTCCGTTCCCTCAGAATCCTGGAACTGTTGGCTGGCACTGTAGTGTTGTGACAAAAAAGATGCCACCCTAGAAAGGAGTTCTGCTTCTCACCAGCCTATATACTAGTCTATCTGAAGTAACCAGTGCCATCCTAAGAAATTATCGCATTAAGAAAATCCTTACCGTGCCCTTCGAAAAGCTGTTTAAAATTTAATGATGATGGTCTTTCATCACGATCTCCGCAGGGAAAGAAAGGTTCTAGTGTGAGAAAAATTCTGAATCAGTCACCCACTTCTCTACTGGAAATCTCTACCAGAACCTACTGTTCATTTTTTAAGGTATACCTTTGTTTGTTTTCAGGATCAAGAATACTGAGCTAGCTTTAAGTAGCAAACTGATTAATATATGCAATTATAGAATGTGTTAAGATGAATGATAGGCTTTACATACTGAAAACTTTACTGCAGATATTCTGTTTTGAAAATAGCTTTGCGTACTAAATGCAATTAATTTTGTAAAATCCATTACGTTAAACAGAGCGTTCAGACACTTTCTGCCATGGCCAAAAAGTACGTGTGACAGTATGTGTGTATTTCTCTGTGAGAGGGCGCGGTGTCTCACCCGACGCTGAGGTGACACTTGAGTTATCTATGCATCTTCTTTAGACCTGCGACGCGGTAAACAGGCGGCCATGTCCGCTATTCCTCGTACGTCTTATCATTGTTTTAATTAACCTGTTAAATACGGCTTGAAATATTTTTATTTTATTTATTCTATTTTTACTGAAATATACTGCATTATTGTGTTAATGTATTATCTTGACTGGATAGTATCTCACAGTGTATCCAGGCCTAAGTAATCTCAGTGAACTATACATCGCCTAAAAGGTGGTTTTGTAATGATTTGTAGTCACATTTTTATTGGAATATGTAGAAGAAATGGCAAAATGCTTAAAGTTCCTTTTATTTTTTAAAAGCAGCTAGATAGACGCAGACTTGCCACCTCATATATGTGCTCCTTGGCAGCATCAAGGGGAATAGCCAACATGCCTATGGCAAAAACTTTACTTTGCAAACCTGAAGCACTGCTTGGGTGCTTTGTTTTTATATTCTTCACAGCACATGTGATCTCATCTAAAAGACACATGTCCACAAGCCCTTTGTTTCCACCTGGATAGAAGATCACCTATAGCTAATTAGGACCATTGTTTTTTGTTTGTGTCTGTCTGGTTGCATGAAGGGACATTTAGACCCATTTCCATTAAAATAAGTTCTTTGTGATAAACTGTTGGCACTGCTACTTTTTTACAAAATCCACTCTGATTTTATGATGGAGATTTGTAAGATGATTCTACACCAGGTCATTTACTAGAAAGCCCCAAATTCTTTCCTCCTTTTCTCATATGATGGCCTCATTTCATAAGCATTTGCAACACAAATTCATGAATTCCCACGAAAAGCAGAGCCCTGAGACTAGCACAATTTAACTAATAAAACCATTAGCTCTCTAGGTTGCCAGGCTTCCTTAACCTAATACACAGCTGACATGTGTGCTACACAGCCAGTAAAATGAAGTTTAATTTAGTTCAGCTTCAGAGAAAAGATTCCGCTCACACTTTTATCAATGAGAGCACTCCTTGCCATCCAAAGCAGCTTGTTTATCCTGAAAGAACATTTGGTTTTGCTTTCTGCCCCCTTTGCTGTTGACCACTTTTACACATTTAAATGTAATATGTTGTGAGAATAAACTTAGCTGCACAAAATGTCTGGCTCATTCATCTGCCATCTCAGTCCTATCGATCCAGGAATGGAAATAACCAGTGTAGAATCTCCACGCTAGTCATTCTCTCTTCAGATGATTCTAACCTCAAGTTAAAAACCACGTTAGTAATGAAAGATTGTGCTTTGACTGTTACTGCAGGTTTCCACCTGGTAAGAACTATAGTCACTTTAAATTTTGAGTAATTTATCGCACTGCCCTGATGGGGCAATCAGGAAGGGCAGCTGGCATCCTTAGTCACCAGCTCGGGATGGGTGGGAGCAGTCTTCCTAGTATTAAGAGTCTAGCTTTCATTACTTTAAAGAACCTGATGTTAATAAACAATAATGTTGTACAAGCACTAAGTCCAAAATCCAAGGTAACCAGAAGAGCCAGTTAGATGTGGGCTAGTTTAACTGCCAGATCCACATGAGATCAGTGTGTACCCATTTCTCCTTGTTGTCCATTTTGCAATCCCTCCCTCCCCCATCATAGCTTCTTCTTAACTCTATCAAAGGCAGTTACTCTGAAGGAACAAAATTTCATTTTGGTTTCGGGTATTACATTAGTGGTAAGTAATTTCAGACAAAATTTGCTATTGGAGAATCTACCAGTAAATTCATTATTTTAGGTTTTTGCAGCGCTTTGCTCTAAGAAGCTCAAGAAAGGAAAATGTGAGTGTAATCAGTATTCTCCTTCACTAGCATTCTCACAGTTTTATCCAGTCTTTTTCCCTTTTTACGAAAGCACTTAAATAATTGATGGTGTTCTTCTTAGAAGACCCTCAAAGAAAAAAAAAGACCCTCAAAGAAGAACACTACAAGCTTAACCGTTCAAAATCTCCATATATTTCTAGAGAAAAATAGTGACAGGATGAGTGCTGAGATACTGAAAATAAGTGGCTTAAATTGTGATACGACATGAATCACAAGCTTATCAGAAAAATATCATGAACTATTCCTCCACGATGAATTATCTTTTTATAACATCACAGAAAATAAATATCTTAAACCTGCTACTTTGGGACAATGGAATACTTTTCAGCCTTGGGCAGGGGAAGAGGCAGGAGGAATAAGCGGTTCCAGGGATAAAATACTAGCTCTTTACCCAACAAAGTTCAATTCAGCTGCCCTAGCTAGCGCTCTAGAGGCCTGGGACACTCAGAGCCAGACAGTAGGGAGTAGGAGGAAAGACCTTATTTTTGAAACTGGTCTCATTTTTTATTTTTGAAATCAATAAATTAAGCTGAGCGTTTAAAACATTTCTGTACTTTTTGAGAGTCATAATTGAGAATTCTTTGGGGATTTAAAATAGAAGTTCAAGTATAAAAAGGCTTGTTGCCTTTCTTCCCTGACACATTCTGATAAATGTAAATTTTCAGCTAAAATAAAGATTTACTACTACTAAAATGAAATCTGCCATTTTGTTTATCCTCACTTCAAGTGAGAAAATGAAGACTAGAATGTTAGAGCTGATACAGGCCTAAAAATTCATCTTGAAGAGGATAATAGTCTACTGAAATCATGCCGCCTGACTTGAACATTTAGGAATTTACATAAAACTGTTCAACACAACTGGATTCTGAAAATAGAACTTTATATTCAAACTTTATGAATGTGTCTATGAACATATTTTAAACAATAGGTTTCATAGTCGTAACTTACTTGATTTAATGTTAATTTTTGTTTCCATGATGAAAAACCAATCAATAGACCCAGAAATGATCATCATACCAATTCTTGATAGGCAACTGATAATACATTCAAGATGAATTGACTTTTAATATAATTAACATAGTGCTACAATGTATTTTAATTGTGCATCAGAAATGATTTACTGAAGTTTGATTACCGAGTGCCATTTGATAGGACTTGTAGATTTTACTGTTTCACCTGATCTTGGAACAGAAGCAGACACTTTTATGGATCTCTTCAATAATAGGTGTCACTTGCATTCAGTTTTCCTCCCCCTCAGAATTATTACGAATTAGATGGAAATCTGTGTACAGTCACTTTTCCACAACTGTGATTGGCATGGTCAGAAGGGAAAGCTGACTATGTTCAATCTGCTCGGGATCCTGGAAGCTCTTCCAAGGAGAAACAGTTTTCACTCTGGTAGCATTCAGCTGAACTACCCACACCTGGAACTTCAAAATTGCCTGTCCTTCCTACTCAATCACATCACAAAAACACATGCCATCCCGTGTTTAAAGAATATTTTGATATTTAAGAAAAAAAAATCGACCTCCATAGTGATGGAAAATGTCAAACCACAACTGAATAGATACAGAAAAGTGACCTCAAGTAGGCGTGAAGGCCAGCATCTTTTCCCTGGCCACACTTTCCAGTCACCAGCCCCACATCTGTTATGAGGCAGTGTTTCCCTGCAGGAAAAACTTGCAGCTTCCTCTTAAAACAGTATCCTGAGTCCAGACCGAAAGTTAGCAAGAAGACAAGTTCTAACAGCTGATACTGAGTCTACAGCCGGACATTCTAGAACAGATCAGCACTGAACTGTTGAAATGTAGGAATTCTGCTTTTGTTGGATCACTTACATTATTTTCTCACTTGTCCTAATTCTCTTGAAGGTAATATCACATTTAGAAGATACTAAGTGACCAAAGGATGAGTATCTTGTGTAGGGTTATCTAACCTTCAGAGAAATATCAGACTTTGAAAAAAAAAAAATTTAACTGCTCTTGACCCCTGTAAAAAACACAAGACAGTCAAAGCCATGGTCGAGGACGCCGGAGTAGGGAGGAAGGTAAGTTTTCTTTAGGCTTTTCCCCTCTTCTGGTTATTGATGGTGAGGGAAAGTAGCTGGGCATGACAGTCTTGGGTCCAACCCAACGATAGTAAAAATGTTGAGTTGGTAGCTGAGATTTGATCCCTTGGGAACTTGAAAATGGCAACATTACCGGAGGCAGAACAATTTCGATGGGTTTCAGAGCAATCACTCTGTCTTCTGAGCGAGGTCTTAGGAAGCTGGTCTGCCGTTCATATGGTCTGGGGTGAGCTGTGTTCTTCGTAAGTGTAGGCGCTAAGGGATTGTTGGCAGGCTTGCCAGGTTTTCTGACCTGTGAGGAAGAACTTGCTGGAGTTGCATTTTTCTGTGGAAAAGATGTTTTTGTTAATATCTCTGGCCGATTAGCTTTTGCATTTGTTTCTCGATTCAGGAACTCAGTGATTTTCATTTGGATCCCGTTATTGTCATTAGTGGGAGCTTTTGGCAATGATGTTTTTGATTTTTTCTTCTTCTTCTCCCGTTTTGAAGATTTACCTAACTCAATTCCATCCAATAGACCTTTTGCTGCAGCCCGGGCCAAAACATCCTTCACAGACACTGTCTCAGATGGGTCCCGCTACAATTAAAAAGAGGCAGTTACTACATGTTGGAGTTGTATATTATAAATTCTCCCAGCATTTCAGTAAAAATAAAAGAGTATCTTTATTACTATAAAGGAAATGGTTTTCAGTCCTTATTCCCAAATATATCCCATAAACCTCAGCAAATGACTTTTTACTTTAAACTTCCTCATTTGTAAATGTGATAGAAAAAAAAAATTCTAGAGCTTATTTTTTCCATGTGAGCTAAGATGAACTACATGTTGGCAAAGTGCTTGGAAAGGTAGGGGTGGAGAGCAGATACGCAAGGATCGCTCAGGAGGAATGGAAAGAGAAAAAGACGGATTTGGGGGCACCTGGCCGGCTCAGTCAGAAGAGTAGGCCACTCTTGATCTCAGGGTCATGGGTTTGAGCTCCGTGTTGGGTATAGAGCTTCCTAAAACAAATGAGCTTTTAAAAAAGGGATTAAAAAATAAATAAATAAAATAAATAAAATAAAAAATAAAATAAAAAAGGGATTTTTGTGTCACACAGTAAGCACACCATTTCAAAATCTTCACAAAGTACCTAGGTTCCTCTTTATGAGGTTTGCAGTTTCTTAATTCAAAGCATGACATGGATTGGAATTTTCCCCCTTACCTCCCTTGTTAGAACAGAAAGAAAACAACCATTGGTAATTTCAGATGGTTCCATTCTGAAAAATTTATCAGTAGACAGATGTATTTCCTTTAAGGAACACATTGGAAGAACAGGAGGACTAAGCCTGCAATAGATATGAGCCAACAGGAGATGGTTAGAATGACTTGTTTGCCAATCAAGAGAGACAGTAAATTGCGACAATTTTTTCTTCTAGTATGTTTTCTAATCATTTAAGCACAAATCCCAAATAAGAATAAAATGCTGAATCAGAACAATATTATAAATTAAAAGCTCTACTATTTCATATTAGCTCATAATTTATTTTGCTTCCCAAGGTTTCCATCTTTAAACAACCATGCCAAGAATACCAGCCTTTCTACAAATTAAAATCTCTTCCAAGTTGCTAATATGTTAACCAAAAGACTTCCATTATCAAAACAGGTAAATATGTATAGTAATCACAAAGATATAATAGAAAAAACTTTTACTTTCACATGTTGTCAAAATACAAAAAGTATGACTTCCTTCTTTTGGTTACTTTTTGCACAATTACAATATAAAAATATAGCCTATCGTTTTAACTACATTATTCTTCCCAACCACTTTTTGAGTATTAGTGAATGTGTTACACAATGCTCAAGAAAGTGCATAACAAAGAAAAGATTTTGTGCCAGAAACATAAAAATCTCTAATCACTATTATGTGTAAAATAACATTTTGGTTTTTATATTTACTATTTAATTTCTCATTCAGTAGTAAGTGGTTCATTCATAAAAAACAATTCTTATATTCCCATACTTTTACAATTAAAATATATTTAATCAAAGCAGTATTTTCCCATATAAATTAAAGTATCAGGAACTCTTTTGTCAATAATTTTGTATATTTTGAAATTTAACACCATTTTATTTTTTTCAAGTTTTTATTTAAATTCTAGTTAGTTAACCTACAGTGTAATCTTAGTATCAGGTATAGAATTTAGTGATTTACAACCATTTTAAATGTATATTTATTCATTCACTATTTGCCTACTGTGTGCTAAGTACATAAATATTAATTCTCTTAAATAGTTTACAATTTAGTTGAAGAAACTAATCAGTTTATAATAATATAAAAAAGACCCAATAAGAATGCTGAGCCAAATAGAGGCAAAATCATGTAGGAATACAGAAAAAGGTACAATTAACTCCGGCCATGGGATAGCAAATATGAAGATTCCACAGAAGTACCACCATTGGTGCTGTGTCTTGAAGAATGAGTAAGTTTCCAATACTGTAAAGAAAGTATTTCTAGGTAGAAGAAAGAACACGAACAAAAGCAAAGTGTCATAAAAATGTGTGTTCATACCTTACAATCCAGCAGTTGTGCTACTAGATATTTACCCAAAGGATACAAAAAATACAGATTCAAAGGGATACATGCATCCTAATGTTTACAGCAGCATTATCAACAATAGCCAGAGCAAAGAGCCCAAATGTCCACTGACTGATGAGTGGATAAAGAGGATGTGGAATATGTACATAATGGAGTATTACTCAGCCATCAAAAAGAATATGTTGTCATTTGCAGGGACATGGACGGAGTTGGAAGTGTGTTATGCTAAGTGAAATAAGAGAAAGACAAATACCATATGATCTCACTCATATGTGGAATTTAAGAAAAAAAATAGATGAACATCATGGGAAGAGGGAAAAGAAAAAAAGGAGAGAGGCAAACAATCCGTAAGAGACTCAACAATAGAGAACAAACTGAGTGTTGTTGGAGGGATTGGGTGGGTGATAGGCTAGATGGGCAATGGTGATTAAGGAGGGCACTTGTTATGATGGACATTGGGTATTGCATGTAAGTGATAAATTGCTGAATTCTACTCCAGAAACCAGTATTGCACTGTATGTTGACTACCTAAAATTTAAATTAAAAAAAAAAAATTTGGGGGGCAGCCCCGGTGGCACAGCGGTTTGGCGCCACCTGCAGCCTGGGGTGTGATCCTGGAGACCCGGGATCGAGTCCCACGTCGGGCTTCCTGTAGGGAGCCTGCTTCTCCCTCTGCCTGTGTCTCTGCCTCTCTCTGTGTGTGTCTCTATGAACAAATAAACAAAATCTTTAAAAAAAAATAATAATTTAAAAAATGTGTTCAGAGTAGAGCAAGTATTTCCATTTGGCTGGAACATAAGGTGAGTAAGGGGATGTAGAGGTCACTTAGGATGCAAACAGACACAAGTGACTTCAAATGACATGCGAAAAGGTGGTGCAAATGGTGGTTCTTAATAAATGTTTATGCTGAACTAAGTTGAAATATAATAGCTGTGTAGGTTCCAAAGGCAAGAGTGTCAGCCACTCCTCTCACCAACCTTGTAATGAACAAACTGAATTTCTGAGGCCTATTCATATATATGCTCTACACAAATAGAAATCCTCAAAAAAAATCTATTTGCATAAGGTAAAGAATACTCTCTCTGAAAATAATGATTTCTTACCAGTTTGGAACATATTTAGTTCCAGAATGTAAATAAGAAGGTTGGGATTTTGTCAATCTTAATTTATAATATATTCCTAGCACCTAAAAGAATGCCTTATACATAATATTCAGTAAATGTTTAATACATATGATATATTTTAGCTATATATGCTGTCTTTTTAATGGTAATAATAATCCTAATTAAGATTGGTCAAATTACCTTATAGGAATTGTCCCCACATAACAAAATTATTTCTGAACTCCAGCTTACAGGCCACGTCTTCAAATAATAAGATAACTTAATACCCAGTCTCACACATACCTGCTTTGGATAATCACAGTTGGGATTTGTGGAGTTGATATTTAGACGAGATTTGGGATTTAGAATTGATCCTAGAATGGGTGAAGGCTTGATGATATTGGGATGAGTTAGATGTATTTCATGCATGAGACAAACATCAATTTTAGGGAGCCACAGTAGACTGTTTGGGGTTGAATAGTGTCCCCCCAAAATTCATGTCCATCCAAAACCCAGAAACTGACCTTATTTTGGAAATGGAGTCTTTGCAGATATCATTTGTTGAGATGAGGTAATACCAAAGTAGAGTAGACCCTAAATTCAATATTGGTGTCCCTATAAGAAGGAAAGATACAGAGACACATAGGGTAAGAGGGCCATGTGGAGACAAAGATTAGAGTGACACAGCTACAAGCCAAGGACACCAAAGATTGTAACAAACAGCAGAAGCTAGGAGAGAGGCATAAACAGATTCTCCCTCAGAGGCCACAGAAGCCAACCAATCCCACCAACACCTTGACATTCAGACTTTTGATCTCCAAAACTATTAAAGAATAAATTTCTCTTGTTATAAGTCACCAGGTTTGGGATAATTTGTTGGCAGTCCAGGAAAATAAGACACATGGCAAAAGGAATTTTGGAGATATAATTAAGGTCTCAAATTAGTTAACCTTAAGCTATGCATATTATCAGGGTGGACCTGGCCTGATCACATGAGCCCTTTAAATCCAGGTCTACAGGAATTCTATAGAATGGTAGGATCCTAGGTTCACCGTGTCCCATGGATACAACTTAACAACTACCAAATCCTAAATGCCTCAGAAATCAATCTGAAGACTAGCAAAACAAACTCCACAACTAAGGTAGGGAAGAGACTACATCAAAGAATGTAGGAATTGTGGAGACTCAGCTTGGGAGAGAAATGGATTGTGGAACTACAGTGGGGAGGGAGCCGTGATCTCAGAGGAGGGTGAGAGACATACTAGCACACAGGAGAATACACAGAAAAGACAAATCCCTATAGCAATGGACTTGGAAAGTGAGAAGTGAGTTTTGGGAGTTCTTTTAACCAACAGAGCTTAAAGCCTGGAGTTTTAAAGGTCTGCATGCTTGGATCTGGGAGACCTCAGAGGACATTGGGACTGCTTTTGGAGAAAAGGCAGGCAAACAGCCTGCAGACATACAGTGCGGAAACACCAATCTGAAGAGTGCCTGGGACACAGAATGGGGAGGTGAGGTTATTTACTCATCTTGGAGCATGTCCCAAAGAGGTAGCATTCAAAGGAGAGATCCCTCCAGAAACAAAGGAACTGGCTGGCATCATTTCCCTTCCTTGCCCTTCAGCATAAGCACAGGGCAGACACTTGCTATCTAACTTGCTTGTACCAAGCCCTGCCCCCTCACCCTCTGGAAAAAATGCCCTTTCCAGTCACCCTTGGCTCAGTGTGATAGGCCCTCATTACCAGAAGATTGGCCCAAACCTTGCCAGCATCGTATCTCCTGACCTGGGAGTTTTTGTGAGGCCTCAGTTCTGGTGACAGTGGAGACATGTCTCATTTCACAAGCAGACTAGTTAAAATGCACCATATTCAGGCAGGGACCAAACATTGCCCACAACAGGCAAAGGGAACCTCTGAAAATGGCTGGGCTGAAGGATAAAGTGGCCAGGACACAACAGCAGAGCACACACTGGAGACACTCCCAGAAGTGCTAAGCTCTGGGAAAAAGAGGACACTACCTGCAGGGCTCTACAGGACCTTTTCTTCATAAAGCCATTACCCTCAAGAACAGGAGACATAACTTACTTTCCTGGCACAGAGACTTAGACAAAATGAGAAGACAGAGGAATTTGTCCCAAATGAAAGAATAGGGCAAGGTCGCAGCTGGAGATCTAAGTAAAACAAATATAAGTACCATGCCTGATGGAGAATTTAAAGCAATGATTTTCCTTGAGAGGAGGCTTGGGGCCCTTGGTGCAAGCCAGGCAGTCCTGAGCCAGTGGCCTCAGATCTGTCTGAAGCAGCAGTCACGCCATGGTCCCACTGGTGCCATGTCATTCTGCAGTTCCTTTGGGGGTGAGGTTTTCCAGAACCACATTGAGCCAGGTATCTATGTATATGCCAAGTGTGACTATGAGCTTTTCTTCAGCTGCTCAAAGTATGCACGTGTGGCTAGCTTTCAATGAGACCACGCATGCTCATAGTGTGGCCAAGCATCAGAAGCACAATATACCTGAAGCCTTAAAAGTTGTCCTGTGGCAGCTACGGCAATGGGCTGGGCCCTGAGTTCCTGAATGGTGGCCCCAAGCCAGGACACTCCCACTTCTGAATACTTAGCTGCTCACTGAAGTTCAACCTGAAAAGCAAAGGAACTTCTGCCTCTCAGGAGCCACAGGGCAGGCATTTCATACCCATTCCAGCTGAAAACCATGCCCTGTGGCCACACTAATGATCCCACCTTGGAACTGGAAGCCCAGACACTCAGACAAGGAAGAGGGCTAGCTTAAGAATCAGGAAGTTGTGGTTCTGCACAGGTTCTTCTTGGGAAAAGCACTAGTTTGCAACAGTGGCTCATATCCTGCTGCCAGGATGGCCCCTGGAGGGCCCAGCTGTGAGTTTAACTTAGCCTCCTGCTCATGGGAGTCTCAAGCAGGTGGGCCCTAAGCCTATATTGTTTTGAATGATGATGCACTCCCATTTTATCTTCTCCTCAGCCCACTATCCCCTCCTTGCCTGAACTCACCCCTATGGGACCTGATTTTGAGACAGCCTCCAGCCCTCACCAGCTGTTCCAGCATGCGTCACTACATGATTTGCTCTGGTTAAACCCTCCCAGGCAGTCAGAGTGGTGATGATCTTGGACCCACTGGGAGAGTGGGCCAAGGGGACAGACTTCTGGTCTCTCAGTTATAAGAAGAGAAATCCTGAACCCTGTTTCATGGTCTGTGGGGGTGCACCTTGCCTCACTCAGGCTTAGGGATGTGGCTATTGCTCCATTACCTTGATTGCATAAGGCCAGGGCTGGGGAGCTCAAAGCCTACAGCTCACACCATCCCAGGAATCAGTGACTATACTATCTTGCACAGGCTTTGAAACTCTTGCCATCTGGGAAGGTGGGTGATGCTGAAGCCCCTTCCCACCTTAACTCTTCTGTGGAGTAATCAGGAGACCAATAAACAAATGGAACCCCCAAAATAAAAAATAAATAAAGTAAATAAAGCAATGATCATAAGGATTCTCACTAGACAAGAAAAGAGGGGAAGACATCAGTGAGACCATTAACAGAGATAAGGAATAACATAGCAGAGATAAAGGGTTCAATAAACGAAATGAGAAACATGCTTGATGGAATGAACAGCAGGCTGGGAGAAGCATAGTAACAAAATAATGGCCTAGAAGACAATAATGGGAGGTAAGCTAAACAAAAGAGAGAAAAAAAATTATGCAAAACAAGAATAGACTTAGGGAACTCAGTGACTCCATCAAACGTAATAGCATTCTTATTATAGGAGTCCCAGAAGAGGAAGAGAGAAAGGGGGCAGAAAATTGAAGAAATAATAGCTAAAAACGTCACTAATCTGAAGGAAACAGATATCCAGATCTAGGAGGTACAGAGAACCCCCAACAAAATCAACAAAAGCAGGCAGCCCGGGTGGCTCAGCAGTTTAGTGCCACCTTCAGTCCAAGGCATGACCCTGGAGACCCAGGATCGAGTCCCACATCAGACTCCCTGCTTCTCCCTCTGCCTGTGTCTCTGCCTCTCTTTCTCTCTGTGTCTCTCATGAATAAATAAATATAATCTTTTTTAAAAAATCAACAAAAGCAGACCCACAGTAAGACATACTGTTTTTTAAATTTTATCTTAAGTAGGCTCCACACCCAGTATGGGCATGAAAATCACAACCCTGAGATCAAGAGTCTCATGCTCTACTGACAGAGCCAGCCAGGTGCCCTACCAAGACATATTATGATTAAGATGGGAAAATATAGTAATAAAGAAAAAAATATTAAAAGCAGCAGGACAGGGATCCCTGGGTGGCGCAGCGGTTTAGCGCCTGCCTTTGGCCCAGGGCGCGATCCTGGAGACCCGGGATCGAATCCCACGTCGGGCTCCCGGTGCATGGAGCCTGCTTCTCCCTCCTCCTGTGTCTCTGCCTCTCTCTCTCTCTCTCTCTCTCTCTGTGTGACTGTCAAAAAAAAAAAAAAAAAAGCAGCAGGACAAAAGAAGATAGTTACATACAATGGAACCCCCATAAAACTATTGATGGATTTTCCATTAGAAACTTTCCAAGCCAGAAAGAGGTGGCATGATATATTCAAAGTACTAAATGGGAAAAACTTGCAGGCAAGAATACTGCATCCAGCAAGGCTATCATTTGGAATAGGAGGGAGAAAGAATTTCCCAAAAAAACCTAAGGGAGCTTGTGACCACTAAACTGCCCTACAAGAAATATTAAAGAGGACTTTGAGTGGAAAGAAAAGACCAAAAATGACAGTATGAAGGCAGGAAATAAAAGAGCAGCAAAAATGAATTCTTCTATAAAAAAATCAGTCAAGGAACTCACAAAATAGAAGGATATAAAGTATGACACCATATACCTAAAACATGAGGAAGAGAAAAGAATGGGTTCAAACTTAGACAACTATCAACTTAATATAGACTGCTATATGTAGAAGTTATATACAAACCTAAGGGTAACCACAAATAAAACACTACTAATAAACAGGCAAAGAATAAAGAGAAAGAAATCCAAATATATCACTAAAGAAAACCAGCAATTCATGAAAGAGAAAACAAGGATGGATCAGAGGAAATCTTCAGAAACAACCACAAAACAAGTAATAAAATGGGAATACATATGTAGCTACATATGTAGCTATTATTTCTTCAATAATTACTTTGAATGTAAATGGACTAAATGCTCCAATCATAAGATGTAGGGTGACAGAATGGATAAAAAAAACAAGACCCATCTATATGCTGCCTACAAGAGACTCATTTCAGACCTAAACACATCCGCAGATTGACAATGAGGGGAAGGGAAGGGGAAACATTTATCATGCAAATGGATGTCAAAAGAAGGCCAGAATAGCAATAATTGTATCAGACAAAATAGACTTAAAAAAATAAAAAAACTGTAACAAGAGACAAAGAAGGACATTGTATAATGATAAAGGAAACAATCCAACAAGAAGATGTAACAATTGTAAATATTTATGCACCCAACATGGGAGCACCCAAATACATAAAACAGTTAATAACCAATTTAAAGGAACTAATTCATAATAATACAATAATAGTAGGGACCTTAACACCCCATTTACATCAATGGATAGATTATCTAAACAGAAAGTCAACAAGCAAACAGTGGCTTTGAATGACACCCTGGACTAGATGGACTTAACAGATATATTCAGAACAGTCCACTCTAAAAGAGAATACACATTCTTTTCAAGTGCACACGCAACATTTTCTGAATAGATTACATGTTAGGCTACAAAACAGGCCTCCACAAACTCAAAAACACTGAAATAATACCATGCATCTTTTCTCACCACTGCTATGAAACTAAAAGTCAACAAGAAGAAATCTGGAAAGACCACAAATACATGGAGGTTAAATCACATGCTACTAAATGATGAATGGTTCATCTAAGAAATGAAAGAAAAAACTAAACAGCACATGGCAAGAAATGAAAATGAAAACACAGTGGTTCGAAACCTTTGGGATGCAGCAAAAGCAGTTCTAAAAGGGAAGTTTATAGCAATACAGCTCTACCTCAAAAGCAAGAAAAATCTCAAATAAACAACTATCCTTATACCCAAAGGACCTAGAAAAAGAACAACAAACAAAACCTAAAACCAACTGAAGGAAGAAAATAATAAAAATTAGAGCAGAAATAAATGTTATAGAAACTAAAAACCAATAGAACAGATCAATGAAACCAGGAGCTGATTCTTTGAAAAAAGAAATAAATAAAATTGATAGACCTCTAGCCAGAATTACCAAAGAAAAAAGGAGAAAGGATCCAGATAAATAAAATCACAATGAGAGAGGAGATTTAATAACCAACACCACAGAAATACAACCAATTATAATAGGATATTATGAAAAACTATATGCCAACAAGCTGGACAACCTAGAAGAAATGAAAAAATTCCTAGAAACATATAACCTGAAACAAGAAGAAATAGAAAATTTGAACAGACCAATTACCAGAAAGAAATTGAATCAATAATCAAAAAGCTCTCAACAAACGAAAGTCCAGGACCAGGTGGCTTCCCACAGGAATTCTGCCAAACATTTAAAGAAGAGTTAGTACCTATTCTTCTTAAATTATTTCAAAAAATAAAAGAGGAAGGAAAACTTCCAAACTCATTCTATGAGTCCAGCATTACACTGATGCCAAAACCAGGTAAAGATGCCACAGAAAAAGAAAACTAGAGGCCAGTATCTCTGAGGAACAGAGATGCAAAATTCTCAACAAAATACTAGCAAATCAAATCCAATAATACATTTAAGAAATCATTCACCACGATCTGATGTATTTATTCCTGGGTGATAAGAGTGGTTCAAAATTCCCAAATCAATCAATGTGAAACATCACATCAATAGAAAAAAGGATAAGAACCATATGATCACTTCAGTAGATGCAGAAAAAACATTTGAAGGGTGCCTGGGTGGCTTAGTCAGTTAAGCATCTGACTTTCCATCTCAGCTTAGGTCTTGATCTCAAGGTTGTGAGTTCAGGCCCCATGTTGGGCTCCACACTGGCTGTGAGCCTACTAAATAAATAAATAAATAAATAAATAAATAAATAAATAAATAAGCATTTGCAGAATACAACATCCATTCATGATAAAAACCCTCAAAACCCTCAACAAAGTAGATTTAGAGGGAACATACCTCAACATAATAAAGGTCATATATCAAAGACCCATAGATAATATCATCCTTAGTGGGGGAAAAACTGAGAATCTTTCTTTTTCCCCAAGGTCAGAAATAAGACAAGGATGTACATTCTCACCACTTTCATTCAACATAGTACTGGAAGCCCTAGCCACAGCAATCAGAGAACAATAAGAACAACAACAACAACATAAAAGGCATCTAAATCAGCAGGGAAGAAGTAAAACTTTCACTATTTGCAAATAACATACTACTATGTATAAGAAACCCATAGGACTCCACTAAAAAACTGCTAAAACTGATTCATGAATTCAGCAAAGTTGCAGGATGCAAATCAAGATACAGGAATCTGTTGCATTTCTATACGCCAATAATTAAGCAGCAGAAAGAGAAATTAAGAAAACAATCCTATTTACAATTGCACCAAAAATAATGCCTACGTATAAACCCAAAGAGGTAAAAGACCTGTACTCTAAAAACTATAAAACACTGATAAAAAAAATTGAAGATGACATAAAGAAATGCAAAGATATTCTATGCTCAAGAATTGTGAGAATTGTTAAATATTGTTAAAATGTCTATACTACCCAAAGCAATCCACACATTTAATGCAATATCTATCAAAATACCACCATCATTTGTCATAGAACTAGAACAAACAATCCTTAAATTTGTAGAGAACCACAAAAGACCCCGAACAGCCACAGCAATCTTTAAAAAAAAGCAAAGATGGGACGCCTGGGTGGCTCAGTGGTTGAGCATCTGCCTTTGGCCCAGGGCATGATCCTAGAGTCTTGGGATCGAGTCCCACATCGGGCTCCGTGCAGGGAGCCTGCTTCTCCTCTCTCTGCCTGTGTCTCTGCCTCTCTCTCTCTGTGTATCGTGAATAAATAAATAAAATCTTAAAAAAAAAAAAAAGCAAAGCTGGAGGCATCACAATTCCAGACTTCAATATGTATTTCAAAGCTGTGGTAATCAAAATAGTATAGTACTGGCACAAAAACAGATACATAGATCAACAGAACAGAATAGAAAATCCAGAAATAAACCCACAATTATATGGACAATTTATCTTTGACAAAGCAGGAAAGAATATCCAATGGGAAAAAGACAGTCTCTTTAACAAGTAGTGTTGGGAAAACTGGACAGCCACATGCAAAAGAATGAAATTGGATCACTTTTTTACATCATACACAAAAATAAGTACAAAATAGATTAAAGACCCATCTGTGAGACCTGAAACCATAAGAATCTTAGTGAAGAGCATAGGCACTAATTTCTCTGACATCAGGTGTAGCAAGTTTTTTCTAAATAGATCCCCTAAGTCAAGGAAAGCAAAAGCAAAAATAAGCTATTGGGATTACATTAAAATAAAAAGCTCTGCACAGCAAAGGAAACAATCAACATAACTAAAAGGCGACCTGAGGAATGGGAGATGATATTTGCAAATGACGTATCCAGTAAAGGGTTAGTATCCAAGATTATATAAAGAACTTATAAAACCCAACACCCCAAATCTGAATAATCCAATTTAAAAATGGGCAGAAGACAAGAAAAGACATTTCTCCAAAGAAGACATCCATATGGGCAACAGACACATGAAAAGATGGTCATCATCACTTATCATCAGGGAAATGCAAATCAAAACTACAATGAGATAGCACATCAACCAGTCAAAATGGCTAAAAATCAACAACACAAGAAACAAGTGTTGGCGAGAATATGGAGAAAAAGGAATACTCATGCACTGTTGGTGGAAAAAGCAAACCGGGCAGCTGGGGTGGCTCAGCGGTTTAGCACTGCCTTCAGCCCAGGGCGTGATCCTGGAGACCCAGGATCGAGTCCCATGTTGGGCTTCCTGCATGGAGCCTGCTTCTCCCTCTGCCTGTGTCTCTGCGTCTCTCATGAATAAATAAATAAAATATTTTTTAAAATAAAGAAAAAGAAAACTGATGCAGACACTGGAAAAGTGGCTTTTGAGGATCCTCAAAAAGTTAAAAATAGAACTACCCTAGGATGAAGCAATCTCACTACTTGGTATTTACCCAAAGAATACAAAAACACTAATTCCAAGGGCTACAGTGCACCCCTCTATTTATAGGAGTACTATTTACAATAGCCAAAATATGGAAACAATTCAAGTGTCCATTGCTTGAGGAATGGATACAGAAGCTACACACACACATACACACACACACACACACACACACAAACAATGGAATATTATTCAGTCATAAAAAAGAATGAAATCTTGCTATTGGCAATGACATGGATAGAGCTAAAGAATATAATGCTAAGTGAAATAAGTCAGTCAGAGAAAGACAAATGCCATACAAATTCATTCGTATGTGGAACTGAAGAAACAAAACAAGCAAGCAAAGGGAAAAAGAAAGGCAAGCCAAGAAACAGACTCTTCAGTATAGTGAACAAACTGGTGGTTACCAGAGGGGAGGTGAGTGGGGGGTTAGGGGAAATAGTGAAGGGGATTAAGAGTACACTTAATATGATGTTCACTGAGTAAGGTATAGAATTGTTCAATCACTCTATCATATATCTGAAATGAATATAGCATTGTATGTTTACTATACTGGAATTAAAATTTTTTAAATATTTAAGAGATAATCTAAAAACTATTTGTAATTTATATGAAAAAAGTTAATATATGTAAAATACAATAAAACATATAAAAAGAAAAAGATGAATAATACACTTGAAAAAATAGTAAAGAACACAAGCAGACAACAACAAATTAATAGCAATAACCATAACAATGAACATTTATGTATCAATATATTAATATATTCAATCTCCATAATGATCCATTAAGGTAGATAATATGGTAACCCATGTTACAGCTACTTCTCCTTCTCCTTTCACAACACCTTTCTCACACAACAAAAATAGGCACCTATCTCATCTTAGTGCACTGTGCCAGGATGTTAAAATCTCTAGGGGGCTAACAAAAAGACAACTCAAGACTGGATTTCCTCTCCCATGGCAAAACAGAGTTTAGGTAAGAAATCTTGAAGAGGGTGCCAAACTCTTACCAAAGCTCTGTTCTTGAACTAACTTCTTGCTTCCTGCCCCCCTCCCCTTCTCACTCCCTTCCTGGCCTCCCTCTCCTTCCCTCCCCTTCTCTCTCCTTCCTTATTTCTATCTTTGAATTATAATTAGAAATAAATCACACAGGCATATTAACATGTTTATTTAAATTAATAAAGTCAGACTTTTCCTGATGAGGTTAATTTGGTTTTAGCAATGAGAACTAGTTTTGTAAAACAGGTAACAGATGAAATATTTTTCCACAAATTAAGTAAGATAAATGTGCAGCTCCAAAGATTTAACAGAAATATACTTAAATCCCATGTAATATAATATTCCAGAAATATTCTGCAATTATTTAAATTTATGATGAAAAATATTAGATGTCAACTTTAAAACGGAAAAAGATCACAGTTATTTAAAAAATGGTAGGGAGTATTTGAACAAAAATGTTTGAAGACTACAGCTCTGAAACCTTCAACACTACACTGCCCAGTCAGTAACTGCAAAAGTGCCCAACCCTCATTCACGGAGAAATGGAAATTAATTAGATTGGTAAAGATTTAAGTCTGATAAAACACAGCATTGGTGAAGCTGTGGAGAAATAGATTAATAAGAGTGTATATTTTGGTGAGTAATTTGAGAAAACCAATTACAATTTAAAATGTCCACAACCTTTGGTTCCTGAAAACCTGAAAGATTACACATCAAACTGCTAACATGATTATTTTTAAGAGAAGGGAATTTAGAAAAATTCATTCTTTTTAAAGTTGGTATTTCTGTAATGTTTGAAGTTTTTACAGTAGAGAATGAGGCAGGGGAAGTAGCATAAGCCTAAGGCAAGTATCATGATAGCTAAAGTCCAAAAATGAGCTATTTTTGGAATATTAAAAGGAAATTTAAACAACAGGTGATTAGATTCAATGGCATATAATACTGGATTCTCAAAAGCCATACAGTATACTTCCTTAAGCAATTCATAAGCTTTTTCAACAGCATCCTTAGCAAGTAAATTTCTTGAATATACATTTACTCTCCAATTTTAGCCCAAATCCCACATTATTCTATCTTCATGTCTTTAAATATTACCTGTGTCTTTTATACCATATCATGGATTAATAATTCATCATGGCTTACCTGAAATAAAATCTAATGAAATAAAATGCAGATGTTTCTCCATTTTTGCCATAGTATAGTCTTAGAAAACATCCCTGACAGACAAAATCGTTCACATTACGAATTTGGTTATACCCGCAATAATTCTCTTTGCCACTAGATGGTGATTTAGCTAATGCAGTGTTGGGAAGCTATCAGAATATGAGGTTGGCCCTTAGCCACCAATAGGAGCTACTACCAGGTAAGGAAGTAAAGTTCAGTAAGAAGGAAAATACAAACAAGCATAATTAACATATCCACTTGTGAACAGCAAAGGAAAAAATATCAAGTTAAAAGGAAGGAGCAAACCATATGCATGTTAAGAACCTTCTATAAGAATTAAAGGGAAAGTTCAGAACATGACAAGTAAAAAATAGAAGAGATGTTTTAAAATACGTATCATACAGTCTTGAAGAACTAATTGGTGCCATGTATTTTTAGATCTACTCTTTATTTTGATGTCCACAGTTCAGATGGAATAGTGCTCTTCCCCTCTACCCCTACTTCCCTGTAGCATTTAACCCAGAATCTACTTGAATTATTTAGGCCATTTTTACCTCAGTCTTTGTGAAGGACAAAGGCTACAGGGGGCTAAGAAATGTGTTTTCAGATAATAAACATCCAATTAAATAATTTTCTATCTCCTTCCTAAGGTTTTTTTATATACTTATTTTTCTTGTACTGAGGCATACATGTATATAAAACTCAGGATATAAATATTTAGACCCAATTTAATCCAAAAACCAATCAATTCAAAGTGAAAATGCCTTTAGCTTTACTAACAACAAAAAAGAATTTTTAGTAGTACAAGAGAATGCTCATGCCAAGCCATTGTAAAGGCTCTACAGAATCTACATTATAGTTGTAAGAAGTTAGCTTATTTGGTCATGTTAAAGTATAACGAAAAGGATGTGGAATGTCTTCACATAACTTAGAGAATCATAATCATTCACTCTCAGAAATACTTGAATTCAAAACGATCCTTTCCTTTCTTACCTATAAGGCTGTACTTTATTCCCCAGGTCCTGAAATTCCAGTGCTTTTTTAACAACAGCTTCATTTTCTTCTGGATAAACTGAACATGTGCAATAAACGACTGCTTGAGCTTTAGTAACTATAAAGAAGGTGTAATTAATAATAATGATCCTATTAACAATCCTAAACAGATTTATATTTCCAAACATCTATTTGATACTACTACCACATGGTTGTGAAAGGAATGATTTCCATAAATGTTTGCATGATTTCCCTTTATAGCACATATTAGTAATGTAAATCTGTGGCCAATAAGTAAAGTGAATCTAACTGGATTGTATAGAAATTGAAAATTCTTTTTTTTTAAGTTTTTATTTAAATCCCAGTTAGAAAAAATAAATAAATCCCAGTTAGTTAACATACAGTATAATATTAAAAGTTTCAGGTGTAGGGATCCCTGGGTGGCGCAGCAGTCTGGCGCCTGCCTTTGGCCCAGGGCGCGATCCTGGAGACCCGGGATCGAATCCCACGTCGGGCTCCCGGTGCATGGAGCCTACTTCTCCCTCTGCCTATGTCTCTGCCTCTCTCTCTCTTTCTCTGTGACTATCATAAATAATAATAAATAAAAATTAAAAAAAAAGTTTCAGGTGTAGAATTTAGTGATTCATCACTTGCATACAACACCCAGTGCTCATCCCAACAAGTACACTCCTTAATTACTCATTATCCATTTAACCCATCCCCCATCCACCTCCCTTCCAGTTTGTTCTCTATAGTTAAGAGTCTGCTTTCCGGTTTGCCTCTCTCTTTTTCACCTTATGTTCATCTGTTTTGTTTCTTAAATTCCACATATGAGTAGAATCATATGGTATTTGTCTTTCTCTGACTTCATTTACTCTCTAGTTCCATTCACATTGTTGCAAATGGCAGTATTTCATTCCTTTTCATGGCTGCCTACATTCCATTGTGTGTGTGTGTGTGTGTGTGTGTGTGTGTGTGTGTGTGTGTGTGTATATATATACCACCCCTTCTTTATCCACTCATCAGTCGATGGACATATGGGCTCTTTCCATAATTTGGCTTTTGTTGATAATGCTGCTATAAACACCAGGGTGCATGTATCCCTTGGGATCAGTATTTTTGTATCCTTTGGGTAAATACCTAGTAGTGCAATTACTGGATCATAGGGTAGTTCTATTTTTAACTTTTTGAGGAACCTCCATACTACATACCAGTTTGCATTCCCACCACCAGCATTAAGAGGGTTCCCCTTTCTCCACATCCTCACCAACACCTACTGTTTCCTGTGTAGCCATTCTGACTGGTGTGAGGTGGTATCTCATTGTTGTTTTGATTTGTATTTCTCTATTGATGAATAATGTTGAGCATCTTTTCAAGTGCCTGTTAACCATCTGGATGTCTTCTTTGGAAAAATGTCTATTCAAGTCTTCTGCCTTCTTAACTGGATTATTTGGTTTTGGGTGTTGACTTTGATAAGTTCTTTATAAATTGTGGTTACTAAACCTTTATTGGATATATTATTTGCAAATATCTTCTCCCACTCTGGAGCTTGCCTTTTAGTTTGGTTGACTGTTTCCTTTGCTGTGCAAAAGCTTTTTATCTTGATGAAGTCTCAATAGTTCATTTTTGCTTTTGTTTCCCTTGCCTTTGAAGACATGTCTAGCAAGAAGTTGCTGTAGCTGAGGTCAAAGAGGTTGCTGCCTGTGTTTCCCTCTAGGATTTTGATGGGTTCTTGTCTCACATTTAGGTCTTTAATCCATTTTGAACTTATTTTTGTGTATGGTGTAAGTAAGTGGTCCAGTTTCATTCTTTTGTATGTTGCTGTCCAGTTTTCCCAACACCATTTGTTGAAGAGACTTTTCCTACTGGATATGCTTTTTCTTTGTTGAAGATTAGTTGTGGGTTTATTTCTGGGTTTTCTGTTCTGTTTCATGGGTCTATGTGTCTGTTTTTGTGCCAGTACCATACTGTCTCGACCATTACAGCTTTATAACTTGAAGTCCAGAATTGTGATGCCTCCGGCTTTGCTTTTTTTAAGATTGCTTTGGCTATTCAGTCTTTTGTGGTTTTCTACAAATTTTAGGATTGTTTGTTCTAATTCTGTGAAAAATGCTGATGGTATTTTGATAGGGATTGCATTAAACGTGTAGATTGCTTATCTTAACAGTATTTGTTCTCCCAAACCATGAGCATGGAGTGTTTTTCCTTTTCTTTGTGTCATTTTCAATTTCTTTCACCAGTGTTTTATACTGTTCAAAGTATAGATCTTTTACCTCTTTAGTTAGCTTTATTCCTATGTATCTTACAGTTTTGGTGCAATTGCACATGGGATCAATTCCTTGATTTCTCTTTCTGCTGCTTCATTATTGGTGGATAGAAATGCAAGATTTCTTTTTTTTTTAAGATTTATTTATTTATTCATGATAGACATAGAGAGGCAGAGACGCAGGCAGAGGGAGAAGCAGGCTCCATGCCGGGAGCCCGACGTGGGACTCGATCCTGGGACTCCAGGATCACGCCCTGGGCCAAAGGCAGGCGCCAAACCGCTTAGCCACCCAGGGATCCCTTTTCTTCTGTAAAATGAGATACTACTACTATCTGCACTCATTTATTCACACATATCAAGCACCTACTACGAGCTAAGCACTATTCTAGGCATCCAAGATATACAGACAAAAATCCTTGCCCCTGGGAAGCTTGTTTTCCACGTTTTATTAACATGATAAGACACAAATAGTTAAATCATATCATATCTTTAGGAGGTGATAAGTGCTATAGAGAAAAAGCAGTGATGGAGATAGTTTCAGATGATATTGTAATTTTAAATAATGTGATCTGAGAGAGCATCAAAAAATTCTTTACCAACTTTCTAATCTTCCAACCATTTATTTCATAGATCATATATATATGAACTCATATATATATGTGTCCAAATTAATATTTATGAGTAGCATCAACAGACTGGCTCTGTACTTTCCATTTGCCTTATTTCTACCTCATTTATGTTCTAACTTTATGTAATGAATTATCTATAACTATATATTTATCTTTGAGCCTCTGTAGATCAGGATTTATTCACACTCATATCCCTAAATCCAGCCTGACCCAGAGTATGCACTTGATAAACAATGCACTGAATTAATAATAGTTTATGTAATTTCTCAGAGATTTCTCACTTTTTCATATCCATATCCATTTGAGGGCAGTGCTCCTCAAAATCTAAATGGAAAAAGAAAAAAACAAAAACAAAAAAACAAAATCTAAATGGAGTGATTGAAACAATACCACAAATACCTAAAGAGCTTAGTTACTCAGGGTTAAAATAAAGAAATCTAGGCTATATTTGTAATTGCTTTTCTCTATTCTCTATTTAGTACTAAGAGACATAAGAATTTGATTAAAATTTTAATTGTAGAATAGTTATTATGGGCAGGCACAATGACAACAGAAAAATTACATCAGGTAAAAACCCAAAGGAAAGAAATAAACAAAACGGTTCCATAATAGATGTACGTAATTTTTTTACTTCAGCATTAGGAAACTGTTCATTATGCTTGCTAACCCATGCTACAAATGATAGCACAGCATCTATTTTTAAGACAGACTGAAGTGGTAAAAATAAATATTTTGATATTGGAAGGCACTAAGACTATTTTGGAAAATTCACTTATAGTCACAACTCATTAGCCTGATTATAATAGATAAATGAAGTATTAATGTTTCTAAGATTTACAACATATTTTAAGATTGCACTGATTAATAAACTTACATTTCATTGCATGTGTTAGCTGTTCATATTGCTGTTGAGCAAGAATGTGAAGTTTATCTTCTGATGTGCCTCCTTGAGAGAAATCTTTAAGTAAACCTGTATCTAAAAGCAAATAAATCCTTTTAAATATATCACTATTGGGTGTATTTCATATGTTGCTATAATCACATAGTTTAATTTTTCAATCATTTTCCTTATTAATGAGAATTTCATGGAAAATATTTATTAAAACTAAATAAATAGTATTATAAAAATGCTGTTAAAATTTAAAAACTAAATAAAGATAATTTCATTTAGTTTTAATATTCTTTCTTCTCCAAGTTCTTATGCAATAGTCATCCAACTACGTCATTTAGATACAGAAGAGAGAATGCAGTAAATCTGGAGTCTAATAGATGAAAAGAAAGAAGAGATTTATTTCCAAGGCAGAAACTGATGAGCTACTACAGTCACGTCTGAGGAGGAAAGAATACAAAAAGACATGGTTAAAAACATTAACTTACTGAAAGCAATCTTGGAAGAAAAAAATTCAGGAAGGTAAATGTATGTCTTCATAGATTAAGAAACAGATCAAGAAACTCTTAAAGTAACTTTTAAAAAATTTTAAAACTAATTTTAACATGTTTTTTGATATTTTGATATTAAGAATAATTTGTACCACTTTATATACATTATTTATCAATCGCCCTTAAAGACTTTTCATTTATTTGAGAGAGAGAGAGAGAGTGAGTGAGTGAGAGCAGGCACAAGCAAGAGTGGGGGTAGTGAGGGGAGAGTGGCAGAAGGAGAGGGAAAAGCCAACTCCCTACTGAGTAGGAAGCCCTACAAGGGCTCCATCTCAGGACCCTGAGATCATGACCCAAGCCAAAGGTAGCTGCTTAACTCACTGAGCCACCCAGGTGCCCCATCACCCCCTTTAACATTAAGAAAACTCCAAACATACATTAGACTACTTATCTAAGGTCACATAGCTACGAGGTATAGAACCATGCTTCTAGCTCAGAAATCTGACCAGAGTGTCCAAACTCCTAACTTCTGTTTATTTCGCACCTCAGTAACTGAAGTACGAGAGCCAATTATTTATGCCATATAGTGGCTCTTCTCCATTCCAGTAATATCGCTAAGGGTTAATTTAATTCTATTTCTTCCCAATTTAATTTTATACTTCACATTTTTCTATCTCTATTCAACACTTAAAAACATTTTTTTCTTAAGATTTTATTTATTTGACAGAGACAGAACAAGTAGGGGGAGTGACAGAGGGAGAAGGAGAAGCAGGCTCCCCATTGAGGAGGGAGCCCCTGATGCAGGACCCTGAGATGACCTGTGCCGAAGGCAGATGCTCAACGGACTGAGCCACCCAGGTGCCCCTCTATTCACCAGTTTTTTAAAGGACCATTTACATATTATACTATAAAACTGTATCAATTTACCTCTTTCACTCCATTTTAAAATAATTCCAAGTTGTTAGCAAAGAACAATTTCATATATTCCTCAATGATTCTAATATTTTTCCATGTTAAAATGTTTTTCAAACTAACTCATGATTTCTCCCTTCCACCTAGTATCTAAGTCTTTTGGATTTATCCCCACTAAGCTTGGTACTATTTCTACCATAGACACTAGGTCAGCAGCTCCTTCTTTGCTCTGGCTATTACCTCCTCAGAGGAAACCTTCCTTTTTTTCCCCTAGGTTTCCCAAAGCCTGCTTCTTGGCTTATCCTGTTGCCTCTTGATCAAAGTTTTCAGAACGTTGCTAATACCTAGGAAATTTTTTACTTTCTCCCTTTTCATAACTTGTGGTTCCCTTTGGGCTTTCCATCCCACCCCACCCCACCCCCAACAGGCTCTACTTTATTTTTACCTATGGTTTGTTTTTTTCTGCATTCCCACTTCAAGATGGCCCAGAGTAAGGCCAGAGTCTCTCAGTTGGAAGGTCTAATTCTCTTGACTGCAATGTTTATTATGGCGGCAGCTATTTCTTCCCCCTCTTTTTCCCATTGTCTACTAATTCTTATTTATTTCCCAGTCAATGTAGGAAGTTTCTCAGCTCACTATTCTCCCATCTGAGTTGGTTATGCTTCTGTTTTACTACCACTGGGAAGACATTTTCTATAGCAGGTCAAAATTTCACGTGGAACAGTGTAAGCCCAGTTACACATTTTGTAGTATAGTGGAATGTGCTAACTAATCTGAATTTGAATCCCAGTCTCTCTATTTACTAGCTACACCTTAGGTAGCTTGTGAGATTTCTCTTAGTCTTGTTCCCTCCCTCCCCAAATAGAGATAATAAAAGGACACTACCCTCAAAATGTTATTGTGACTATTAAGTGACAGTGCACACATACCACCTAGAATATTGGCTGGCACATGGTTGTGTGCAATAAATATTAGTTTCCTTCTCTCCCTGCATTTCTTTTTCTCATTTTTTATTCTGTCCTTGCTAGAAACAGAAAATTGGTACTCACTATATGCTGAATGTTGGTGAAATGTCTTCTTTATCTAATATTTCAGTTAATCTTATTTAATTAGAGCTTTCAATATGAACAGATTAGAGTAAGGATCCATTTCAGTTAATGCACGTTTCAGTTAATGCACAGCATTTAAAAAGGGGCTCACAGTGTCAGCCTCAGAATCAGAGCTGCTGTGTTTTAATCTGGGCTCTGACACTAGTCAAATGGCTCTGGGGAGCTTCAACCCCTCTGAGCCTCAGATCCTGTACTCATAAAATGTAGAAAAAAGGAGTTCAGCATCTGCAGTTTTGCTTTCTGTAGTTCAGTTACTGAAGGTCACGGAAGCAGATGATCCTCCTTCTGCCAAATCGGTGGAAGGTCAATAGTCACCTAATGCTACATCACCACCGTGCCTACCTCACTCACCTCACTTCATCTCATCTTGTAGACATTTTGTCATCTCACATTGTAAGAAAGGTGAGTACAGTGTAATAAGATATTTTGAAAGAGAAACCACATTCACATAACTTTATTTCAAAATACTGTTATAATTGCTCTAATTTATGATTTGTTGTTATTAATCTCTTATACACTGAACTTTATCATAGGTGCATAGGTATAGGGGAAAACATAGTAGATGTAGGGTTCAGTATTACCCATGGTTTCAAGCATCCACTGGAGGTCTTAGAACAAATCCCCATAGATAAGGGGGGAGACTGTAAAAAATTCATTGAGTTTTTGTGGTTTTGATGAAATAATTGAAGCAAAGTGCTTAGCTCACTGCCTTATAAATATGTGCTCAATAAATGGTAATGTTAAATAATATTTTATGATTTATTAAAGAAGGAAATGAAATATTCCTAGTATTAATATTTAATCTGAGGCATTCATATCATAAAATATACATACTGGAGGTTAAAGAAATCTTGAGTTTGAAATAATGTGATAATAATTTAATTTTAGAGCACAGTCTGTAGAGTCTGGCTGATGTATTATTTTTTTAAGACTTCATTTATTCATGAGAGACAGAGAGAGACAGAGACATAGGCAGAGGGAGAAGCAGGCTCCCCGTGGGGAGACCAATGTGGGACTCTATCCCAGGACCCCAGGATCACACCCTGAGCTGAAGGCAGATGCTCAACCACTGAGCCACCCAGGAGCCCCTCAGTCTGGCTGATCTAAACCTGAATTCTAGCTCTGTTACTAACTAGAACCTGTGTGACCTTGTAAAATTGAATTAATCTTTCTGAGTCTCAGTTTTTTCCTCATAAGATGCTGATAAATGTTAATGCCTATATCTTGAGTTCAAGTATATACCAGAATAGCATAACAACCAACATCTGATCACCTACATCATTCCAATTATTAAATATTTTTAATATTCCCCTGTGCATATCATAAAGGATTGCTATAAGGACTAAATGAGACAATGAATGTAAAGTACTTAATTTTTTTAAGAGTTTATGTATTGGGGTGCCTGTGTGGCTCAATCGGTTGAGCATCTCCCTTCAGCTCAGGTCATGATCCCCAGGTCCTGGGATCATGCTCTGCATTGGGCTCTCTGCTCAGGGGGGAGACTGCTCTCACTCTCCCATCTGCTCGTGCTCCCTCTCGCTATCTCTCTCGCTCTCTCTCTCAAATAAATAAACGAAATCTTAAAAAAAAAAGTTTATGTATGTATTTATTTATTTGAGAGAGAGAGAGTATGTGTGTGCAAGTGTAAGGAGAAACAGAGGGAGGGAGAGAAGGAGAGAAGCAGACTCCATGCTAAGCACAGAGCCCAGGTTGGGGCTCAGTCTCAGGACCCTGAGATCCTGACCTGAGCCAAAGTCAAGAATCAGACACTTAATTGAGCCACTCAGGTGACCCGGCATAAAGTACTTTACACATTGTACATACATGGTAGCTACTCATTAATCAGATATATTTGACATGTCATTTTAATGATTTTAAACAATTTTATTTCTGAAATTATCAAAAAATTTCAGGAATTTATAAATTAAAAATTTATAAAGTACCTTCATGCTCATTTAGTATAAATTCTACTGGATTACTAACACCCAGTCCTGAACAACGAGGTAGCAACAGAATCACTTTAACTTTCTGTAATCTATGATCCTTTGATTCAATGTTAAGAAATGTCTCATGAAGTATTTCAATATCTTGGAGAAAAAACAGAAAAATTAATGCAAAAGTATTAATTTAAAATCTTAATACAGTATGTAATTAGATTGATTTATCATTGTTCATTTTTAAATCCTCAACCTCACAAAGAGTCATCCTAATATAGTAAAAAAAGAGGACTATTCTTCTCTGATAACTTCCTATACTACATGAATTTTTCTCCTTCACTTGAGAGAATAATTTTGAAATTTAAATATCTTCTACATAAAATATAATTCTATTTTTTATTCTGAACTTCAGATTCCATCAGAACACTGTGATGTAGTGGAGGGAAATGAGCTTTGAAGGCAGAAATACCCAACTGTGACTCCCAACCTCCTACTGTTTACTGGCTGTGTGACTTGATCTCTCTGAGCCTCCACTTCCTTACTCATAAAATGCGATAATAATGCCTACTTCATCTAATTGTGGTGAAGACTGAGATAAAGCAGTTTAGTATGGTGCCTAGTACATAGTAAACGCTCAGTATTAGGTTATTTCCCTTTCCCATTTGTAATCCCCTTTTATATTTTATCTTCCCCAGAGAAAAATGGGTGTCAGTAGCATTTATGAGGCAGTCTAAGGTCCCTTAAGGACTTTGTAATTTAGTTTAAGTCTGTCAGTCTCAGAGTACAATGATCTGTGCCCCTGTCTTTAGGCCACCCCTCCACTTCTGCAGTGGCTCCCATTCCCCTCACCTGCTGAGGAGTCACCCCTGAAATTGCTTGCCCACCCATTCTCTCTTGTCTGATCACCTTGTTCATCTTCCTATTCTATTTTGAAATTGTTGTTTTTCTTTTTAATCAGTGGGTTTTCCTTTTATCCCCTCTATTTTTAACTTTCTATCAGAAAAATTCAAACATGTACAAAAACAGACATAAAAATATAATAAATTCTCAAGCACCCATCATGGAGATTCAACAGTGAACCATTCATGCCCAATTCTGTTTCATCTATATCTGTACCCACTTCCACCCCACCCATGTTATTTTGAATCTACAAATATTTCATATCTCTAAAAGATAAGAACTCCTTTAAAAATATAGCCATACAAATTTTTAGAAATAATTTATTATCATTGAATAGTAATAGCATCCAATTATGGCTCAAATCTCCCAATAGTCTCACACATGTCAAAAATTTTTAATGTGAATCCAGATATTAATAAGGTACATACACTACAATTAGCTGACAAGCCTTATTTTAAATTTCTTCTAAGGTTCCCTTTGCATTTTTCCTTATAACTTATTTCCTAATGAAACATGGTTATTTGTACTGCTAAGAGTTTTCCACAGTCTGGATTTTGCTAATTGATTCCCTAGAGTGTACTTTAACATGTTCCTATCCTCTGTGCTTCCTATAACTTAGTAGTTGGATCTTTAAAAAGCTTAATTAGATTCAGGCTCTTTTTCTTTTTTTTTTTTTTTTTTTTTTTTTTTGAGAGGAGACTGAAGAGGGTAGAGAGAGGACCAAAAAAACCTACTTCACAAGTCACATCATACTCATCCAGTAAGTTGCCTTTCTGGCACCAGCAAAGGGGTTGCAAAATAGACCTATTTTAATCCTATCATCTCTTTTTCATTTATTAGTTGGAATACTTCTAAAAGGAAAAACTTCCTTTCCTCAACTCTGTGATTACCTAGTGGTTCCTATTCTTTCTTGTTAACTAGGGAAAAATTCAGATGGGTAATTGGAAGTGAAGTGGTGGGTTATAGGGTCTATACATATTTCATGTTTGGTGATTAATGCTAGTTTTCTAGAGTGGCTGTACAAGTTTACAGTCCCACCAGCTATCTTTGAGCATTCCCAATGTTCCTTACCTGGCCAGTACATGGTACTGTAATCTTTTTTTTTTTTTTTTTAAGTAGGCTCCATGCCCAGTGTGGAGCCCAACATGGGGCTTGAACTCACAACACTGAGATCATGACCTGAGCTGAGATCAAGAGTCAGATGCTTAACCAACTGAACCACCCAGGCACCCCTCCAAACCTTTTAAATTTTAATCATTCTGTGGATATGTGGTGATTTTAACTGCATTTCCCTGATTAATAATGGGATTGACTACTTTTACCTAAGTTTTTTTTTGCATCTGGATATCCTCTTTTGTGAAATGACTGGTCTTGTCTTTTGCACATTTTCCAACTGGGTTGTCTATCTTTTTATTGTTAATTTGTAAGAATTCTTTATATACATGTATGTAAAACTCTTCCTCGGTTTATTTTTTTTCTTCCTCAGTTTATATGCTCCCTCTCTACAGTTTGCCTTTGCACTCTCTTAATGTATAGAAGTTTTAAATTTTTAAAAAGTTTATTGTATTCCAATTTATCGATCTTTTCTTTTATGGTTAGTGCTTTGTGTGTCCTGTTTAAGAAATCTTTACCAATCCTAGTCATTAAGTGTTTCCCTTATAAATTCTAGGAGATTATAGATTTGTATTGGTATGAAGCGCAGATCAGTTTCATTTTTTCTAGAACCATTTACTGAAAAAGAAAACATCTCCTCAGTACTCTGCAGTATCATGTGGACTGAACTGAATCCATACAGATCAACTTGGAGAGAAAGGTCATCTTGATGACATTAAGTTTTTTCAGTTCATGAATATGATCTATTATTATATTTACTTAGGTCTTCCGTCTTTCAATAATGGTCCATAGTTTTATGAGGAAGTCTTACACATATTTTATTAGATGTACTCCTAAATGTGTTATAGTTTTTGGTACTATTGTAAAAGGTATCTGCTTCATTTTCAAGCTTTAGTTAATGATATGCAGAAACTGAATTTGTATGCTAATCTTATATCTAGAAACCTTGCAAAAATCATATGTGAAATCTACAGTTTAGTTATATTTAATATTATGTTATTAAGTATATACTTCTTTCGTACTGTTTCATTTTCCTAATGAAAATGTTATAATTATATTTCTAGTAATGTTTCTTAACTTAAATCTACCTTGTTAATAGCTCTTGTAGTAATATATGTAATGTAAATCTTTTTCTGTCCTAATTTTTTAATATCCTTTTATGTAAAGAATTTCTCTTTTAAATAAGCATACTGTTGATCTTAAAATTTTAATACTGGTATTCTTTGTCTTATTTCAAGTATTAGTCATGCATACTTAATGTGCTTACATATATATTTTTTAAAGTTTAATCTACCTATTTGCTATTTGTCTTATCCTTTCTATGTTAATCGGGTATTCTAACTCCATATTCCATTTTACTCCCTCCTAGCTATTAAACATCCTTTTATTATTTGTTTATTCATTGCCCTGGATATAACACACACCACTGACTTAATAATTTACTATTTTTACCATTTATTGGACAAAGCAAAGATGATAACAACACATTAATTCTATTTCCTTCTCTCTAAATTATGTATCATTGTTGTAATTTACTTTAATATAACACACATATTTTAACCCCATAAGACATTAGTTTATAATCCCACAAGACATTAGATTATAATTGGTTTGCCTGTGTACTTATCTTTTCCATTATTCTTCATTTATTCCAGCATCTACAACTTTCTATATGAGATAATATTCCTTCTACTCAAGAAATAACCTTTAGTATATCCTCCACTGCGTCTGCTGGTGACAAGGTCTCAGATTTCATTTGTTTGAGAATATCTTTATTTCAGAGGAAATTTCTGCTGAGTTTAGAAATGTACTTGGTAGTTTCTTTCTGCACTATGAAGATATTAATAGTTTTCTGGTTTGGGTTATTTCTGTTGAGAAGTTAGTTTTTAGTTTATTGCTTTTCCATTAAAAGTAATATATATTATCACCTCGGCTGCTTGGTTTTTGGTTTTCAGTAGTTATGCCACAATATACCTAATATGTTTTCTATATATTTTTTCTTACTGAACAGTTCATAGAGCTTCTTGAATCTGTGGCTTAATTTATTTTATCTATTTTGAAAAATTCCCAGCCTTAATTTCAAATATTGTTTCTTCTCAATTATTTTTCTCCTCTCTTTCTGTGTTCTCAATCACAGCATATGGAAGATCACTGGATCACTGAGTCTCATGTGTGTTTTATGATCTTTTCCATATTATTAATCCTTTGTCTTCCCTTGCTTCAGTCTGGATATTTTCTTGTGGCTTGTCAGTTCATTTAGTCTTTTTTTTTTTTAGTTCATTTATTCTTTGCTCTAATCTACTGTTAAATTTATTGACCTCTTATTTTCACATGTTGTATTTTTTAGTTCTAGAATTTTCTTTTTACTTAAAAAAAAAATTGTTTCCAGTTCTCTGCTGAAATTCTACCACTTGGCGTTTAATCTCTTCAGCATACTAATCATAGTTATTTTAAAGTCCACATCTGATATCTCTAGTATCAGAACCACCTATGGGTTTGTTCCTATTGCAGTGTTTTTCTCTTTATATCAGTCATATCTTTTCTTTTCTACCTTGTTTTTTTTTTTTGTTTTTGTTTTCTAAACTGAGTGCCAAACATTATATTTGAAAAAATTTAGGAGATGATATGAGACCTAGGATGATGTTATTTTCTTCCAGAGAAAATTTACTTTTGCTTCTGATAGGCAGCTAAATCTGGGCATTAATAATCCCAGATCACCTTAATCCAATTGGGAATGAGATGACTAGAACTTGGGCTTCAATTTGTTAGACAACTGATCACTATCCAGCATATACTTCTTCTGTCTCCATATGAAATTCTAGGTATTTACTAGTCTACCTCTCCAAGTCAAGCTTTAAATTCTATTTTTGTCTCCTTATCCATGTGAATCTGTCAAAAGTTTTGCTTGGTTTTTCAGCCTCACTGAACCTATAATAAAATGTTATCTTTAGTCACAGCATGATCCAATGGAAAAGATTTTGAAAATAAGCCTAAAGGATGGTAACTTCTAGTCCTAGATATTAACATTGTCAAGCACTCCTTTGGTTATGTTATTTATTAAAGGATGATAATTTCTACCACCTACTTTAGCTAATTATTGTTTGAACTTCAAATTATATGGTAGCTAATGCCAAGCAATATCCCAAAGTGCCAATATATTCATTAATTTAAACTACAGTTGTTTAACCAATATTAAACAATGAGAAGACCCTGGTGTAATATGAATTAGTGAAAATTTTTAAGAGTATAAAATGTAGAGTTTTTATATTACAAAAAACAAATTCAAACATTTTTGATATTTCTAAATTTTGTAGAACATTAATCACCAAACAAATAAATATTTATACATACTTTTACATCCCATTTTTGTAAAAAGATTCTTCAGGTCAGGATCCTTAGTTTGTGACTTTACTCCACACACAAATATTTTTGAGGTATTATTATTTGTTAAGACTGACATATGGGCAACTGTGTACCATGAACCTGTATTGACCATTAAGATATCATCATCCATATTTAATAAAGCCCTTACAGAATGGACAGCGAGACTTCGAGATTTGTCCTACAAGATAATGATACAATTAGAATTTCAAATGGTTTGACTAGAAGCATGAACTAACTTTCTTTTTGCTTAAGTTAAAAAAAAGTACTTAGTAGGACTCTTGAGATACCTAATCTATTTGAGTTTAAAACATCTTAATATATGTTAGAAGACAAAGTTAACAAAAATAACTGATATAAAGAATTTTAAAACAAAGACCTTAACATTGTTTAGCCTAAATTATAAATGTTATCATTTAGCTTTTATATAATGATGATAATGTCAAAATCCCCAAAATGTGTTTAATAGATTAGTGATGTCCTACTATAGCACCGATTCTTACCTCTTCATGAAAACTCACTCATCAGCTGATACCATTCTTTCTTCCCCATTCCACTGTCATTTAAATCACTGCTGATTCACAGATATTAAAAATAAGATGATTGACAAGCTTATAAAAAGGGGCTAGACCTATGGGTTTCTGCAGTTGATCTCAGTGCTCTGTAGGGTTTGTATCACTTTAAGATAAGGCCAAGAGATTCCACCCAAGATGAGTGTGTGAAGGGGAAGACGAAGGTAAATCTGAGCCAAGCATTGGAATCTAAGGACATAAAAATTAATATAACCTTTTTGGATCATTTCTTTTTCATTCTATTGAAACCACATATAAACTCACATCCTCTTCCTGCATTGATAGCCATTATATACCTCTTATAAATCAAGACTGTAAGACCATATTAAGGAAGTAATGGGAAAGTATTACATATTGCATTTTCAAATTCAGGATGGTATTAGCATATTCCCCAGAAATAGAAGTTGGAAAAGGTACTATTGCACTTTTTTTAATACTCCCTTGGAGGAGAAAAATATAGCCTTTCAGGTTCCAGCAATACAAGTATCCCCATCTATTGAGTCCAGGAAGGAGAACATGTACTTTATAACTTCACATGGGACAAAGATGCTGAAGTACAATAGGAACACTGATTGTAGGGGTATACATTTTATTCAATAAAATAGTTGAAAATTAGCCTTTATAAATTTCCTTGATAATCTATAAAAAATATAGTCAGTTTGTTAGGTTTTATTTTTAAGTGGATTCTTTGAGTAAGTAGGATTATTGAGAAGCACAATGAAAGTAAATGTCTGTTTACCTGAAGTATAAGTTTATAGTCTTTGAAAAGATCTATATTTAGAAGATCATTTTTAAGATGAGATGGAAAAATTAAGACATCATGGCAATGTTGGTCCACAGCAAAGACTTTATCATCAATATGTAATACAGATTTGACTTTATGATAACCTTTTTTCTTCAAACTATAATAAACTTCTTCAGGGCTGTAAATATGCAATAGTAGGTTGCAATTAAAAATAATTGTAAGTGTAATTAAAAATAATATATTAAATATATATAAAAATAATATATTAAAAATGTATTTAACACTAGCATCTTTTTCCTAAAATAAATAAAAATAATACCATATACATTGCATCTAATGGAACTTAACAATTTTAACTAATGATAAGTTAAAAGGTAATTAAAGACAGAAAAGTTAACATATTTATGTAATTACCTTTGGTAATTTGATAAGATCCTGAACTAAACTATGATTTTTTAATCACTCCCTTAGCTGTGCCCCACCCCACCCATTAAAAAGGTAGTATTTCTTATCACATTGTTTTGAAAGGCTAGTAAATTGAAATATGAATAAAGAATTTGATTAAAACTCATACCTGATTTTACAAGTATTTATCCAAGCATAAAGTGGCAAAGTGGAGGCCCTTAGTTCCTGGTTCCTAATTGTTTCTGGAAGAATGTGGTAAATTGAAAGGGCATCATGTTTGATTCGACATCTTGCCAATGCTGCAGCCAACTTCGTCTTAAAACTAGAGATAGAAAATCCATTCTTGATGACTACTGCATTGAAGACAAGACTATCAACTTTCCACTAGAAAAATTCACAAATTAGATTTAGAATTCTAACAAATCCTTCTGTAATTCTGCCTCAAATTGTCATAGTATAAAATAATATTTGAAAATAGAAATCCAATAATGCTGCTTCCTTTTTTCAGTTTTTGCTGCCCCTGTATAGATATGCATCTCCTCAGATATCAATTGCTGACTGAAAGAAATTTTATGTAGTGAAAGAGGTATAGACTTTAATCAGACAAATTTGAAGTTAAATTCAGTTTGTTACTTACTAGCTGTGTGACCTCAGGTATGTTAATGAATCCTTTTTCTCAGCCTGTTTTCTCATCTGTAGAATGTGGTCAACCACCTTACTATTAATGTGGTGATTACCAATCATGTGTGCAAAATACTGAGCATAGTGCCTGGCACGCAACAGACACTCACTATGGGCTATTTTCATAGTTGCCAATAGTGTAGTCTTGAAAGATTAAGGAACTTTCATGAATCTGTTATCTGAAGTCCTTCCCAGGTCTGATTTTCCCATAACAGAAAAGAAAAACAAGAACTGGTTAGCATCACCATGAAGATCCAATGATTTTATCTTATAGAAAATGTTAATAAATGAGAATATAGGACTTATTCTTGACCTATAATCAGCATTTTCACAGTAAGAATCTAATTGAATAATAAACCTCAAGGATAACCTTGAATAAGAAATGGGGAAGAGATGCCATGGAAGAAGTACAACCAGAGTGGTGTATGTAGCTACAGAAAGCTCAGTAAGATTAAGATTCTTATTTACTCAGACATGCCTGGGTGGCTCAGTCAGTTAAGCATCCAATTCCTGATTCTGATTCAGGTCATAATCTCAAGGTCATGGGATTGAGTCCTGCATCAGGCTCCATGCTCCATGTGGAGCCTGCTTAAGAATCTCTCTCTCCCTCTCCCTTGCCCTCCCCTTCCCCTCTCACACAACTCTCTCAGAAAAAAAAAAAAAGATAGATAGATTCTTATTTACTTGGAGAACAAGAACCTTTCACCTAATAATGTGTTTGTGTATGAACATGTGTACATGCGTTGAGAGAGGGAGAAACAGAGGAAGGAAGGGATGGGAAGGTGGAGAGAGAAACGGAAAGAGAGAATATAGATGGGGCACTTGGGGGGGGAGGAGAGGGAAGGGTTATCAAACACTAAGACTTCTAGGACTATAATAAAATTAGATTTGTGTAGTACTCCTAATGTCACAGAACTACAGCAAGGGACACTAAAAACAATTACGTAATACATTAATGCACATCAAAAGCTAAATTAATATAAAAGGATGAATTACTGTCCTATATCATACATGTGAGATGTTTCTGAGTACACACCACTTTTGACTAAATAGTCCTTCCAAATACCATAAGTGCTATTGACTGAATTATTCAATCACTGTACCTAAAAATTAGAGCTATGAAGCCTAGAAAAATATATGTTGTATATTTGGGGGAAGTAAGTACACAGAGAAATAATTTTCCAAATTTCCAGAGAGAAAACATTTCAGACTGTGAATTTTAATATAAATGAATCACACAAAAAGTAATTTAAGGTATATATACAGTTACAAAGATTTTTGTATAAATATACAATATCAGATTGAGGATAAAGACCAAATCCAAATGCTATTCAGGATAACCAGACATGCATTACTTCCGTTAGGGAAATACTCTGTGGCTACTAATAACTTCTTCCATAGCTGTAAGGTAGATCGCAATGACAAAAATGGAAACCACAGCATTCTTGTTCCAGAAGGCCATCCCCTGCCATAATCTGAACACTATCAGAGAGTTGCTCAATCATCTGTTTGCCATCAACCTGTTGTGTAAACATAGCCAGAGCTATTTCTATATGCTAAATTGTAGTTCTGTAATTCCTATGCTTAAATCTAAAATGAACCCATTAGTTACAGGACAGAATCTAAGCTCTTTATCATGAAACACTAGGATATTAATAATTTAACCTAAACTGACACCTCAGTCCTCAATTCCTACTATTCCGATCCACAAATCTATGCCTGGCCACACAGGAACTGTTTCAGCCCCTGCTGATAACATACCACATTCCCTCTCCCTCTGCCGTCTCTCCCTGTCTGTCCAGCCAGTACAGTTTGGACTCTGCAATCATATTACCTGGGTTCAAATTCTGCTTCCACCACTTACTAGCTATGTGACATTAGACAGGTTATTCAGAAGAAAGTAAAGGTATTAGAAAAAGAGCAAGGATCAGCCCAAAAAGACTTTGAAGAGGAGAAGAAACTTAAACTTCTCTTTTATTTATTTTTAAAAAGATGTTATTATTTATTTATTTATTTATTTATTTATTTATTTATTTGAGACAGAAAGTGAACACAAGCAGGGAGGAGGATCAGAGGGAGAGGGAGAAGCAGACTCCCCACTGTTCAGGGAGTCTGATGCGGGGATTGATCCCAGTACTTGGGATCATGACCCAAGCCCAAGCCAAAGGCAGATACCTAACTGCCTGACCCACCCAGGTGTCCCTAAACTTCTCTTTTAAACTGTTAAAGAAGAGCAAGAATTTTCCAGAAAATTCACAAGAGAAGCCACAAATAGCATCAATTTTCCAGACCACAAAAGGAAAAAAGACACAGAGGGCAGAGCACCATGTATATAGAGATGTTAAACAGCAAAGCATATTTAGAGTATGGTGTGGTGAGAGATCCAAGACTCACATCACAAAAAACCTTATATGCCAAAAAAAAAAAAAAATCTTATATGCCATGCATAGGAAGTGGGAATTTTTTCTGCAGGAAATGGAAGCCAAGAAAGAAAGAAAGAAAGAAAGAAAGAAAGAAAGAAAGAAAGAAAGAAAGAAAGAAAGAAAGAAAGAAAGAAAGAAAAAGAAGCCTCCTAAGCATAGAGAAGTATCAATTAATTCATGAACAAATATTTGCATTCTTATAATATTCCAGGCACTGTTTTAGGTCCCAGAAACAAAGGGATAAGCAAGGAAGATGCTGTTCCTGCCATCATCATGAAGTGTTGAATCTGGTAAGGGGAGACAAGCAATTATTTTTAAATGTCATCAGTATTCATGACAAGAGAAGGCAGGATACTGTGGTGGCACAAGGGAGGGGCACTGCTATGAGAGTCAAGGAAAGTTTCCCAGGAGTTACATTTAGGCCAGGCCATAAGGATAGAAGTAGGAGTTAGCCAGGATTAAGGAAGTGTGTGCTCCAAGTAGAAGCATCATATATGAAAGTATCTGCCAATTTTGAAATTATGTGCCTGAGAAGTTGAGAGATATGCAGAGCTTGCAATGACTCATGGGCCATGAAGAACAAAAATGGAAATTGGGGGCATACCAACTTTATGGGTGTGGGGCATTGATAAGTCCCCAGGCTTTGGACAGGGTTACCAAAAGACAACCCTAGGAATAAAATAAAATGGAATAACACCTAAGCGAGGACTGACACACAGCTTCCAATCATCTCAATCCCAGATTAGACCAGGCCGCCTGGCTTAGTTAGTGTCCCAGGTCTAGCTGTGGTCTTCCAACAGCAAAGAAAGGAAGTGCCTCTAAAGGAAGATAACAATATCCTGGGCCATAAATGAAATAAACTAATATACAATAGCAAATTATGCCTAATACAGTGTATCCCAAGAAACTTTACATCTACAAATAATGGCAAAAAGAACTTTTCCCAATATTTCCATTAATTTCCTTCTAATTTATGTAATTAGAAGTTTATTGGATTTCCAAATATCATAAAGAAGTTGAAGTTCTTTTACAGAAAAAAAGAATAAAATGTTCATATTTATTCTTATAGAGCATTGGAAAAACATAATTGATAGAAAAAGTAGAAGGTAAACAGAAATATTTTTAATGTAATTGGATAGTACATAAATACAAAAGAAAATACCCAAATTACTTGCTCATAATAGATTTTATTCTCTTATCTTCATAAGGAACCATATGGGTTATTTTGGTTAAGTCAGTGATTGTTCATGATATAGTGGAGAAATGCAATTTTCTAAGAATAAATAAAGAGAAACATGTATTTTAAGAATAGCATGGCCCCATCACAACCACACATGTGAAAAAAGGCATATTTCCTGTGTTTTTGTGTTGCTTTCCTTAAGTCAGGGAATATTCTGACTAGCAACTGATCTGACTAGCAGCTATGACTGTACCTAGCTAATGGGAGTTCCTTCTCTTAGTTGACATATTTAGCGTACCAATGTTTCCATTTATAGGAGAAACCTACTAGTTTGCATTCTAAGCACTGCTTCCCTTCTGGGAATAGAAATTCCTGTCTCCTGAAAAATGTTCTTCTCCTCCCTCCATTCATACAATTTTCCTGGAAGGTGTCCCTAACTGACTCAGTCTCCTTGGCCACAGCTGATTGGTAGAGTGAGCACTTGACACAAGGCAGGGTCAGACAATTTTTGGATGTAGGAAGAGAGAATCAAGCCAGTCTATCTAGTGTCGGTGCTGTAAGATGTAAAGCTCCTGAATTGTCAGCAGCCACATTTCCCATTCTGGGAGAAGAATGAAGCCAAAGCACACAGAGAAGCAGAGACTAGAGTCAGAGAATCCTGATGATATTTAAGTCAGAGGACTAAGTTAATAGAAGTATAGCCACATCTCTGCCCTTCCTGCCATCTTGATGTTCAATCTTCCAAGAAATACATTATAATAAATTTTCTTTTACCTAATCTTGAGTTGGAGTACTGTCAGTTACCAGAATAGAGTCCTAATATACCATTTTCCTTCAGTTTATTTACTCATTATTTTTTAATTGATGCATAATTGATATACAATATTACTTTCATCTATATAACAGTGAGTCAATATTTTTAGACATTATGAAATGATCCCATTAAGTCTAGTTCATCTGTCACCAAAGTTATTAGAATACTGACTATATTCCCTATATTATACATTACATCCCCATGACTTATTTATTTTATAACTAGAAGTTTGTACTTCTTAACCCCCATCACTCATTTTGCTCACCCCAACCCTCCATGCTCTAGTAACCCAAGAGTTTATTTCCAGTATCTATGAATCTATTTCTGTTTCGATTGTCCATTTGTTTTGTTTTTTAGAATCCACTTATGAGTGAAAGCATATGTTAGTTGTCTTTCTCTGACTTATTTCACTTAGCATAACACACTCTAGGTCTATTCATGTAGTTGCAAATGGCAAGATTTCATTCTTTTTTATGGCTGAGTTTTATGTGTGTATATGTATCTCCCATCTTCATCCATTCATGTATTGCTTTCATATCTTGGCTATCATAAATAATGCTGCCATGAACATAAGGATGCATGTATCTTTGAATTGGTGTTTTCATTTTCACTGGATAGTATCTAGCAGTGGAATTGCTGGACCATATAGTAGTTCTATTTTTACTTTTTGATGACCCTCCATACTGTTTTCCACAGTGGCTGCACTAATTTACATTTCCACCAACAGTGTACACGGATTCATTTTCTCCACTTCTCCACATCCTTGCCAACACTTTTTTTTTTTTTGTCTTTTTGATAATACCCAATCTGATAGGTGTCAGGTATCTCGTTATGGTTTTGAATTACATTTTCCTGATAAGTAGTGATGTTAAACATCTTTTCATGTGCCTGCTGGCCATCTGTATCTTTGGAAAAATGTCTATTCAAGTCCTTTCCCCGTTTTTTAATTGGTTGTGTTTTTTTAATATTAAGTTATGTAAATTCTTTATATATTTTGGACATTAACTCTTGATTGGATGTATGATTTGCAGATACCTTCTCCCATTCAGTAGGTTGCATTTTTGTTTTGTTGATGATTTTTCCTCTGTACAAAACTTTTTTTATTTAGCATTTATTTATTTATTTATTTATTTATTTATTTATTTATTTATTTATTTATTTATTTTAGCTTTTGTTGCCCTTATATGAGGAGACTGGTGCAAACAAAGATTACTGATGCCAAAGACTTACTGCCTATGCCTTTTTCTAGGAGTTTTATGGTTTCCAGCCTTAACATTCAAATTTTTAATCTATTTCAAATTTATCTTTGTATATTGTGTATATGTGGTTCTCTTTAAACATAAATATTTTTTTCAAGATTTTATTTATTTGAGAGAGAGCACAGAGAGCACATGTGTGAGTAGTGGTAGGGGTGGGTAGGGGGTAAGGAAAGAATCCCACACAGACTCCACACAGAGCACAGAGCCCAATGTGGGGCTCCATTCCACTCTGCCAGATCACAATCCCAGCTGAAACCAAAGTCTGATGCCCAACCAATTGAGCCACCTGGGCACCCCTAAATTGAATATTTTCTTAATGCCAAAAGATAATCTTCAGTCAATTGCTTGAATTTACTGTGCAAATATAAAATCAGACATCATACTTACAATGTTAGTGAATTAGTATATTCACTAAGTAAAATAAGCTAAGAGTTTCCAAAGAAGAAGTGGAAAGAATATGAGACATAAAAACCCAGGAATAAGTATTTGTGGAGCATTTTGGCAAATGAGAAACTGGAGTATTATAGGGAATGAGAGAATTGGGGAAGACAAGAAAAGAGACATATCTGAACAAATGTAATTTATCCCCAAACTACCTGATTGGTTTTAACACTCATAAATCATTCAATATAAATTACCTTACCACTTTAATAGAACAAAGAAGAAAAGACAAATTATTATTCAGCCTTCCAAAATTCCAATCTCTGTTTTCTTAGTGGGACTACCATGTTCCTCTTGGGCTCTTCCTCTTCCTGTATTGCAGCTGGAAAGTACCTCTAGGCATAAAGCCAGGACTATTCTAATGCTCATCTCATTTGTTTTCATTCTCTTAGGGATCAAGTTTCTGTGCTGTATCTTGTCTAATGCCCCAAATCTTTGCCTCATATATTTTGTCCAGTTTTCTAGTTGTTACAGTAGGAGGATAAGTCTAATTCCAGACACTCTCTTATGATCAAATAATTACATTTTCAAAAAACTGCTGTACCTGCCAAGTAGAATAGGTTGTGGAAAAGTATGCATTATAGACACGGAAATCAATAAGGAAGCTAGCATAGCAAGCTGGTGGTTTGGATTTGGAAGGTAGTAGTGGAAATGGAAAGTAGACCAATGAAGCATGTTTTTCAATTGGAGTTACAGCATTAAGTAAGGTATAGGTATAGGAAAGGGGAGGAAAGAAGTATCAAGGATGAAGTCTAGATAGATGTTGGTGCCATAATGTAACGTCGAAGATATCAGGAGGAACAGTTTTGAGTGATTTGGAAGGATGGACTACTAACTCTTTCCCCTTCTGCTGCGTCTCTAGTATTTCACTGCTCATTCTCCAATTCTGCCTCACAAAAGTCCAACAAATTATTTGGTAGTGGGACACCTGGGTGACTCAGTGGTTGAGCATATGCCTTTGGCTCAGGTCGTGATCCTGGGGTCCTGCGATTGAGACTAGCATCAGGCTCCCCACCGGAAGCCTGCTTCTCCGTTTGTCTCTGCCTCTCTCTCTTTTTTTCTCTCATGAATAGATGAATAAAATCTTTAAAAAACAAAATTATTTGATAGAAACTCTTTTTTGAGCTAGTGTGAGGGCATGGAGAGTGAGAAAGGAAGTGACAGTCATATCTTTTTATTTAGCCCATGCATGTGGGATTAAAAACATAATTGATCTATACAAGGAATGAGTTCTTAAGGACCCTGCCTATGTCCAAAATGATAATATATATCACCTTGGATTGTATATCTAAAGCCATGAATAAAGGAAAAGACACAGTTGGTACATAGAGTATAAAACACAAGGATCTCGGGCAGCCCGGGTGGCTCAGTGGTTTATTTAGCACTGCCTTCAGCCCAGGGCCTGATCCTGGAGACCCAGGATGGAGTCTCACGTCAGGCTCCCTGCATGGAGCCTCCTTCTCCCTCTGCCTGTGTCTCTGTCTCTGTCTCTCTCTCTCTCTGTGTCTCTCATGAATAAATAAATAAAGTCTTAAAAAAAAAAAAACAAAAACCACAAGGATCTCTGGTAGAAAAGATAACAACAAAGATCAAACATAATTTTTATAAGAAGGAAATCATTCTTATTCAGTTTCTTGCTAAATAATCACTTCTATCACCTCTTAAAATTAGTTCTTATCCTTTCAGTAGAAACATAATAAGGTATAGTTCAAGCTTATAATGATTCTACTTCCCTCGGGACAACAGAAGCCCTTGGAAGTCTACAGAGGTTGATCTTCATACAAGTCAACATCCTGTCTGAGCTCAGAATCCCACTCTATTGGCTATGCAGGACTGGCCCAAAGGAATGCACCCAAACCCCATGGAGCCAATCAAATTCCTGGGGAACCTAGAATTTAGAATTGGTGTGCAGAGATGATAAAATAAGTTAATGTAAATGAAGAAACTAAAACACAACTGTAACATGTAGGCTTAGGAACTACAGTGCAAGAAGAGTAGGGCTTTTTCCATATAGACTAGAGAAGCAGAAAAGATAGATATGCAGAAAAAAAAGAGAATGGAACAGATACTAAGAGAGAAGTAGAGATAAAAAGTTTAAAAAGCAAAGATAAAGGAAGTCTTAACACCTTTCCAATTCCTGGCTTCATTCCCTTTCTGAGTCTTTGAGTTGCCTGAGATATCCCGGTATCTTTGTAAGAACACTTTCCATTTTTGCTCAGACTAACTGAAGAAGGCTTCTATTACTTAAAAGCTAAGATTCTTGATTCAAACACATTTCGATTAAACACATTAAAACATATCTTGGGCAGCCCCAGTGGCGAAGCGGTTTAGTGCCGCCTGCAGCCCAGGGTGTGATCCTGGGGACCCGGAATCAAGTCCCACATCAGGCTCCTTGCATGGAGCCTGCTTCTCCCTCTGTCTCAGCATCTCTCTTTCTCTGTGTGTCTATCATGAATAAATAAAATCTTTAAAAAAACATATCTTGATTAAAATACATTTCTCCTATACCAGATTATAAGTTGAGTATAGTACAAATTAATTTGATTGGTTAACTGATTAATTTGGGAATACGATTTGCATTATATAAACCATTATTGGTTTCTATAAGGGGAAAAACTCTTGCACTGACAAGAATGTAACCGGTATATGTTAAGGCAGGAGGTAGCATGGTATTTGAGGAAAGGGAAAAATCTAGGGATTCGAGAATCCTTCGATAGTAGTATCTTCCGGCTCCTCAGGCCTCCTGAGCCATGGCCTTTGCTTGTCCTCTTCACTGCCCTGCTAGCATTCAGCTAGAAAATCTGCTGTTGAGGAAATCATAGTCTGGTCTTTCTAATTTGGTTAGAGCCCCGTGGCTTTCCTGGCTGACTCAAGCTAACCCCAGCTCTCATTAGGCTAAGACTATGCTGGGACTTCCATCAATGTCTCCTGAGTCCTAACTAAGTCAAACAGAAACTGAGGGAAGCTCAGCAAAGCTGAAACTCAAAGTCTGTCCCATAGCATATTGCCCCAACAATTTTCTCTGATGTATCTGGATGCTTGTCCTGGAAGGCAAGTAGTCCAGTCAGTAGTGGGATGGGCAGTGAGGCGGTTTGCCCAGAAACCCACATGGAAAACCAGGTGAGATCCTTACTTATCTAACACAGAGAGTATACACCTGTGATTGCTTTTGCTGTTCTCCATCTTACAATTTCTTATGGCTACATCTGACATGAGCTATGACTAGGTCTTTAATCTTTCAGAGTCCTTCAGCCAAACCTAACTATCCTAAGTGGAAGGAGTAGTAGTAGCATCTAAATGGTTAATGCTTGGACTCTGGCATCAGCCTTCCAGATTTTGAATTCTGGTCACTCCCTTCTTAGATCTATAACCTTAGGTAGGTTTCTGTAACATGTCTGTGTCAGTTTTTCCATGTGTTAAAATACAGGTTGCTAATAGTATCCTCCTCAGAGAGTTATAATTAAAGAGCTCCACAACAGTGATTGATACATATTAAGTGCTCAATAAATGTAAGTTATTTTTGTTATATCATTACCTTAGTCCTCAGGCCTCATAATTTAAATGAAACTGCTTTAATTTCCTTTAACAATATAAAATCAGATATCATACTGATAATTGTTTCAGGGAAAAATCTTTGTACCAGATTGTTATCATTGTTATATTCTGCTTTCCATTAAAGTTCAACAACATGATAACAAAAGCCTTAACGATAGTGGCATTTAACATTTATCGACCATTTACTATGCGTGTGGTTCTAAGCTAAACATTTCATATCCATTAGTTTTTTTTTTTAAGATTTTCTTTATTTATTCATGAGAATACACAGAGAGGAGGGAGAGAGAGGCAGAGACACAGGCAGAGGGAGAAGCAGGCTCCATGCAGGGAGCCAGATGTGGGACTTGATCCCGGGTCTCCAGGATCAGGCCCTGGGCTGAAGGCGGCGCTAAACCGCTGAGCCACCCGGGCTGCCCCATGCCCATTAGTTTAATTAATTTTCGCAACCACCTTTTCAAGTAGGTATTATTATTATCCCCATAGTAGGCTTCTAAGATTTAGGCTATAAAGAAAACAAATTTAAAACTTGTTAGCTTGTTCTTAACTATGTAAAAGGTTTTCTTTTTTCTTTTTAATTTGGCAAAGTAGGGGTTCTTATCTTCTGTTGGAATTTTCTTGTTTGATACATTAGATTTTTTTTAAAGAGCTATAAACAGACCTAAGTAAATAAATAATAGCTGTTTCAAATGAGGTTTAATTTATGTATATGCTGAAACATTATTAGGAATTTCTAATGATTTTTCAAGGACAAGTTGGATCTTACAATTCAAGCTTTCAAAAACAACTTGATTTTTTTTTTAAGGTTTTATTTATTTATTCATGAGAGACACTGAGAGGGAGAAGCAGGCTCCCTGAAGGGAGCCCAATGCAGGACTCATCCAAGATCCCCAGATCACACCCCAAGCGGAGAAAGCAGACGCTCAATTGCTGAGCCACCCAGGCGTCCCAACAACTTGATTTTAAACAGAATACTTAACCTGTTCAAGAAGGTTTGTAAAGGAACTCAAGAAACATGAACTTTTATTTTTTTCTCAATAAATTTTTGACATTTATCTACACGTTATATGGTATACAATTTTACCAATGAAAATACTAATAATTATTTCATATAAAATACTCTTTGTACTTTCACAATTACCTGTTAAGAAGACTCTCTACTTCTTGAACTTCTGCTATGGGCTCTTCATTATCAGAAAGGAGACGAGCTTGAAATTTTCTGTCTTGGAAATCATACAGCATCACAATAATAAGACTGCTCAAGTGATCTGGCTACCAAGGGGAAACACACATAAAGAAAAGTATACAAACAATATTTAATAGCAATATTTTCCATTCCACTATTTTTTCATAGTCTGGTTGTATTGAGAGACAAAGAAGGACTTCCAAATAGAAAAAAAAAAATCCAGTAAAAAAAATAAACCTTTTCAAAGAGACAATTTTTGCTATGTCATCACAATCAAAGTACTAGGATCAGAACTGGAAGTAGGAAAGAGTTCAGGATGTGTTTTGAAGAGGCCTCAGCATCAAGTAAACTAGTTTTTATTTTAATCTAAAGGCTTGTTAGTACTTTCCTTTTTTTTTAATTTTTTTTCTTTTATTTTTATGATAGTCACAGAGAGAGAGAGAGAGAGAGGCAGAGGGAGAGGCAGGCTCCATGCACCGGGAGCCTGACGTGGGATTCAATCCCGGGTCTCCAGGATCGCGCCCTGGGCCAAAGGCAGGTGCCAAACCGCTGCGCCACCCAGGGATCCCTTGTTAGTACTTTCTAAATAACAATCATGAGACAGCTAATGATGTAAAAGTTGTCTACTTACTATTGTGGTACTTGGGAAGATATAGCTATCTATTAATATTGTTTCCAAAATATCTTGAACTGCAAGACAAGGAAAAAAATCTGTTACTGAAAATACCAAAAATGAAAAAGGAAACTTTGGAATCAAAATATACTTTAGACAATACCACCAACTGTTTTTACTTTCATATCTAAAATATTTCAATTCTTGACAAAGACTCACATGATGAATACTTGTCATCTTTTTGAATCCGGAACCCTTAGGATCTAGGTTCCACACAAAATCCTAGTCAAAGGAGCATTTTTGGAATAGTTAAAGCAGTAATAAAAGAATTCCAACCTTTAGTTCATATCCTTTATAAAACATTAAAGAGGATCTAATTTAAATGTCATCATTTTTATATGGCTGGATTGATTTGGTAATATTTTATTTAGTTTTGTTCCATGTTATGCTCAAGAGATATCGGTCTATCATTTTCTTTTCTCGTAATATCCTTATCAATGTTGGTATCAGGGTTATACTGGCCTTGTAAAGTAAGAGGGAAGTGTTCCCTCTTCCTACATTCTTTCAAAGAGTTTGTCATAGGCCAGTATTATTTCTTACTGAAATATCTGGTAGGACTCACTGGTGAAGACATTGATGCCATTTAATCTAAGACCCAAATGACAAGGAGTTAGCCATGGAAAGATCTGGGAGGAGAGAGCATTCTAGGCAGAGATAATTGCAAAGGTACAAGGTGGAAACAAGCAGACATATTGAAAAAGCTCCACGGGGTACATGAATGTTCCTTTTGTTACATCATGTGACAAATGCTTTATATGCACGGTACACACTGAATTTCAGTTTTTTATCTGGGAGATGGGAAAACTAAAAAGAAGTTTTAGACTAATAGAGCACAGACTCTAACTTTCATAGGAAATCCTTTGGAAATCATTATCCATATTTGAGCCACCAATTATGGTTGTATTATATAAGGCAACATTTCACTTACAGGGAAAATAAGGTTTAGTTTTACACCTAAGTACGTGAAAACCAATTCCTATCTACTTCATAGGTGTTCAGCATGGGTCCCATTTCATCAGAGAAAATAGAGTCCTCATAACAATGAAGGAGTTCTAAGGGAGCAGACCTGCACAGGTCACAGAATTTTCAGCAACGGAAGTGTTTCACTCCTTCTTAGGATACAGTGAAACACTCCTATTTCCTAAGAGGGAGTGAAACACTCCTATTTCCTAAGAAATAGAAGAGGCAGAATGAAATAATGATGATTTTGCCAACATTGCATTTTTCCTTTTAGGGCTCTTGTCAAAACTGGTAACATTGTTGGGCTGCCTTTGATGCTGTGCAGAATGCATCACCTTTGTGTATCTACAATTTACATAACATTCTCATGTAGTAATGCCAACATTAATAGTACCTGTATACTTTAGATAGTGCTTCCTATGTGCTATCCCTTGTTCTAAGTGCTTTTCATATGTTCACTGAACTCTCATGACAACCCTATGAATTAGGTATCTATCATCATTATCTCTATTTTATTGATTAGGAGATGAGGAAAAGAATATGGTTAAGTACTATGTTCGTAATCACACACCAAATGGCAAATCAAGGGTTTCAGACCCAGACAGTTTGGCACCACAGTGTCTGCTCTTTACCACAACATTATGCGGCCTTTCTTCATCTTCCTCTTCTAACAAACCAGAGTGGCTAAACAAAACACATTGCTAGTGACTAATTTGAGTTATCAGGATTTACTTGATTGCAAACCCTGCATATCCTACCGGTATGGCCCAATAACTTGCATTATTCCCTGTTCCCAACTAATTAAAAGCCTGTTCTCTTTAATGTGTTGAAGAGAACTCTTCATCCCCATTCTTCAGGTTTTCAACATGGAGGGGTCTTCCCCGGAGAAACACCCTCTGCCAGTGTGTCTGTGGAGGTGCAGTAGAGAGATCTACACTTCTTCACAGGTTAGATGAGAAAGTATTTGGTAGATAGTATTTGCAAACCTCTGGACTAGAGATCTAAAGCCATGTCCCCGAACACCTTTTCTTTTCTCGCTCTCTCAGTTGGTTTCAAAATCAAATGTGAAGGCAGAGCACTATTTATTGGAACGCTATGATTCACATAGCCCATCTTGTCATCTCTCCGGCTCTGGAAGAAAGATGGAAGTTGTCCCTTCTTTTGATTCTCCTCTAGGTTCTCCCTCTTTTATTGTAATTATGTTTTCATGGAGTTTCCTTCATGTGAGGGATCTCTAGAATCTTCACCTCAAGAATGTCAAGGGCCTCATATAATTATATATAATACAGTTGGTTCAGTTTGTGTGGGTGTGGAAGGAGAGAAACAATAAAACTATTTAAGGCTTTTTTGGCAAAACTAGAAAGAATAGCCACTAACATTCTGAAAGAATATTTGAGAAACATAAATACTAGGGGAAGGAAGCTGGCATCACCAAATACAAAATCATTGTATAATTAAAACAACACACCATGGAACCCTAAAAAACCCTAAAAAAAACCCTAAAAAACATGGATTAGGGATGGGGTTGCTATTCACTTTCCAACCAGATGAAACATCTCCTCTTTTTAACCTTCTTTCTGCTAGTTCCTTAGGTACATCATTTAATCTCTTCTTGAGCTTCTCTCAATTTTTCCATCTGCAAAATCAGAATCTTACATCTCAAAGGACTGGTATATCAAATGACAAAGTGTTCTTTTAATTACAAAGAGCTATGTAAATATAAGGTATTATTATTGTCATTCAAGAAAATTGCTTTAACCTCTTCCATGAAACCAAAGCTTAAAAGGTTATTGATCTATATCATTTTTCTAATGAATGCAATCAAGAATTAACTCAGCAGGCGGGGCGGGGCTCAGTCCACTAAGCCTTCCACTCTTGATTTCGCCTCTGATCCTCATCTCAGGTTCCTGGGATCAAGCCTTAGCCCTGCATCAGGCTCCATGCTCATTGGAGAGTCTGCTTCTCTCCCTCTGCCCCTCTCCCAATTTGGACACGTATGTGGGCACACAAGCTCTCTCTCTGTCTCTCTCTCTCTCAAATAAATACATAAATAAATATCCTTTAAAAATTTATTATTATTATTATTATTATTAATTTACTCATGAGAGACACAGAGAGAAAGAGAGAGAGGCAGAGACACAGGCAGAGGGAGAAGCAGGCTCCTTGCAGGGAGCCCGATGCAAGGCTTGATCCCAGGTCTCCAGGATCACGCCCTGGACTAAAGGCAGCACTAAACCACTGAGCCACCCGGGCTGCCCTCTTTAAAAAAAAAAAAAAAAAAATTAACTCAGCAGGCCTGAGTGGCCAAACCTTGAACATTCCAAGGAAAGATATGGCCCTCCAAGCTCCTGGGAAATAACCTCTATAAGCCTTTGAAATATCTTGCCTGATGAAAGTGTCCTTGTGTACATGGGCGTTGGGCAAAACAGCATCAGTGTGGCCTCTGGAAGAGCTAGAGATTGAGTAAGGTCAGCCACAAGAGCACTCCTTATCTAAATGACTGATCCCAATAAACATTGTGGACAGCAAGGCTTGAATGAACTTCCCTATACTTCAATACTACCTTCTACATACTGCAATACTTCATTCACATTGTCGTACATTGTTGCTAAGAGAATTAAGCATTGTCCATGGACTCCATTGGAAAAGAACAATAAGAAACTTATATCAGGTCTCCTCTAGTATGTTTATATACATACATATATATAAATTTATATATTTATAAATATAAAAAGGTTATGTACTTTTTTCTAGTGTTGATTTTAAATAACCTCCACTGTAATACACTATACCCATGAATATAATAGCTTTGCTAAATTCTGTGAGTCCTTCCAGTGAATCATTGACCCTGAGGGTGTTCCTGGGCACCCCATCTAAAATTACTAATTCCCAAAGCCATAACCAAAATATACATTAAGCATTTACTAGGTTTTTCAGACCGAGTTAGAAGATTCTGAAATGAGCAGATTAATGCCACAGACAGTTCCTGGGACTGAAAGTTCACCAACTATTATATATACCTAGAAAGGCTGGAGAAAGAATGAAGTCAGGAATAAGATCAATAATTTCAGGGAAATCTTCAAGTGTTCTTTTTTCTTTATGGTTCATCAGTCTATTTCTTTTTTTTTTTTTCAAGATTTTATTTATTTATTCATGAAAGACAAAGAGAAAGAGGCAAAGACATAGGCAGAGAGAGAAGCAGGCTCCTCATGGGGAGCCTAATGTGGGACTTGATCCCAGGACCCCGAGACCACAACCTGAGCCCAAGGAAGACGCTCAACCGCTGAGCCATCCAGGAGTCCCCATCAGTTTATTTCTTAAGAAATTGTTTTCCAGATTTTCTTCTTTAATATTTAGAATTCCTTGAAACATCCAGAGATTCTTTGAAAAAACAAATTAGCTGCTAGTACTCTACTTCTTTGACAAAAGTAAAACTTAAAAGGAATAGGCTACTCTTCATTACCTTATTTAACAAAAAATTGACTTTGGGGCTATTTAGAAAAGCAGGAGTAGTGGTTGTCTTCATCTTAAAAAAAACAGACTGATGGGCAGCCGGGTTGGCTCAGTGGTTTGGCGTCGCCTTCAGCTCAGGGCCTGATCCTAGAGACCTGGGATCGAGTCCCACATCGGGCTCCCTGCCTGGAGCCTGCTTCTCCCTCTGCCTGTGTCTCTGCCTCTCTGTCTCTCTTTGTGTCTCTCATGAATAAGTAAGTAAAATCTTAAAAAAAAAAAAAAAAAAAAAAAGACTGAGCCTTTACACCTTTAAAAGGTTAATCAGATAAATACACATTCTGCTTTGAAAGAGCTTATACACAAAGGACATCAACAAAAGAGCAAACAATAAAACTGAAAACCTTACAATACAACCAAAGGAATATACTTAACATTTATATAATTAAAGGAACTTCCTGTCATTTTTTCCTTCTCCTTGTACTTCCACAGGAAAAGGTAATATGATCTAAATCATCTATTCACAAATTCACCAATAAAAGGGACCATTACCCAAGCTCTCTTTAGTTTGTACATTAACCTTTTCAGCTTTATTGCTCTTATAAAACCATAGAGAAAAAAAATCCTGAATTTTCTTTTCTGTACTGTGATTCCCTGAACCTATACTGTAGAAGCCAAATGTGAGTTTATAAAATACCATGTGAAAGTATTGGTAGAACACTGATAATACACAAGATAAAAGTGAAATGCACAGAGCATCCCATATTTTAAAGAAAAATATCAGGCTCTTAATTATCTTGGAAACCTAATGCATTTAGAAATTCTGTTTTCATTCTATTTGAACATTCAGAAATTATTCAGATAATAATTTAAGCAAGATAGTTTCCTTATAAGAAGAAAATAATATTTGTACCAAGTAAACAACCAAAAACATTTTATTTTAGTATTTGCCCTTATATCAGAATTAGAATTTTAAAAATGAACATTTCAAGCAAAAGCAGGTTTATAAAGGCCTATGACAGTACTTTATCTGACTGGGATTTTCTGGGTCATTAAAAAATATCAAATAATCACAAGGCCCTTCATAAAAAGAAATAAAGACTGAGAAAGATAATCTAGTACATATATCACTATAGCATAACCATCTAGTTAATGCATTAAATTTATATAGAATAATTTCAAGTTTTTAATATTGACTTTTAAAGGTAGGATTCAATATTCCATTAGGAAAACAAATGGTCTATAATAGAATTTTGGCATTAACATTAAATACCAGCTAATTAACATAGATGCCCAGTCTGCCTTTCACTGTTGCAAAGAGAAAAAGATGTAAAAATGTTCTTTTGACTCATGATTTAAAAGCACACCTTGGTCTTGAAAACTACATTTTTAAAAGCAAATGGAAGGAACGGATGAAACAATCTGAAAGATTACACTGGAAAAGAAAAATGGTAAATGGTTAAGGCATTAAAAAAAAAAAAGCAAGAGAAAAGAAATAAAAACTAAAGAGAAATTGCTTCTTAACATCAAATTTTCTTCCTTGTTGATAAACTCCTGGCCCTAGAGTTGAGCTGTATCATGTCTGGAGACTACCAAAAATATATATTCACGTCTCAGTAATTAATGGGACATTTAGTTCAACTGAACAATTGTTAACTGCGTATGTGCAATGATGAAGAAGGCCCAATACATACTAATACCAAGGAAATACATGAAAATTAGTGTTGCCCTTTCAAGCTGTCTCTTTAGCAAGGCACAGGCTCATTTCAGCCATGCTGCTAATAGTCTAAATATTTCCAGAACTTCTTTTTTGGAACTATATTCAGTCAGTTTACAAATCAATGTAAACATTAATATAATATAGTACAATATATTACAAATTATAAAGTTTATCACCAGTACAAAAACAAACATCTCCAGGGACACCTGGGTGGTTCCGTGGTTGAGCGGCTGCCTTCGGCTCAGGTCATGACCCTGGGGTCCTGGGATGAGTCCCGCATGGGGCACCTCGGAGGGAGCCTGCTTCTCCCTCTATGTCTCCGCCTCTGTGTCTCTCAAGAATAAATAAAATCTTTAAGAAACGAAACAACACCTCCAGACCCTTTTGACTGTTGCTCTTACCAGCTCCCAAACTTCAGGCTACTGGCTTTGAATGGGATCATCTTAAGGGGGGGGGGGGTGTTTGATTTAATTTTGATATTCATTTTTAGTATGTTGTACCTTTCCTTCTTATTCCATCTCTGTTCCTCTCCCCCACCCTCTTACTGGTTTCTACGTTTGTGAAAGTCTATACACTAATATACAAGGTGTAAACACAGAGCACAGAAAATGCAAAGAAATAACCCCAGGAGAAGGAATGCGTACTTGGCTACTTCAGTGGATTCCTAATGCTTCCTGTTAATGAAATGGTTTCCTTGTTCCATTTAAGGACTGTGCATTACATCTATCTAAGGACGGGCACCGTGCTAGGCCCGAGCAAATCTGCAGTTGGGGGGGGGGGGCAAAAAACAAAAAAAAAACAAAAAAAACCACAGTTCTGGCCCTGAAAGAGCTTATTCCTTTCCTGGAACTCTCCGAATTCCTTGACATTTGCAACTGACCAGATATACCTGTGCGTAAAAACAAAACCTGGCGTGCAGGAGGGGGGCTGCACGCCACGGATTCTCTCATTATCTTCCTGTAAGCGCTGATCTTTTTTTTTTTTTTAAGACTTTTATTTATTTATTAGAGAGAGAGAGAGAGAGAGAGAGAGGCAGAGACACAGGCAGGGGGAGCAGCAGGCCCCACGCAGGGAGCCCGATGCAGGACCCGATCCCCGGTCTCCGGGGTCGCGCCCTGCCCTGGGCCGAAGGCGGCGCTAAGCCGCCGGGCCGCCGGGGCCGCCGGGGCGCCGAGCCTTGGGACTGGCGCTACTCACACTTCAGGGCGCTGAAAGCCAGCTCGTAGGACGAACGCTGCAAGGATTCATCCTCCGACTCGGGCAAGGACCGCAAGGGTTCATCCCCGTACTTGATTAAGACGTGCTCCGGTGACTTTTCGAACCGAATACCCTGGAAAATGTTCGCTGCCGTAACGTAGACGGAGTCGGGGAAGCCCGTGCTCTCGGCCGCCCCGGCGGAGCCTGTGTCGCTGCGCGCGGCGCGGGCGGGCAGCGCCGGGTCCTCCGCGCGGGGCTCGCGGGCCGAGCCCAGCTCGCCGGGGCCGCGGGGCACGGCCGCCCCCGCGCCTGCCCGCGGCGACGCCAGGCTCAGCTACCACGCCGAGGCTCCACGGAACCGTCTTCCTTGCGCCTTGAGCATCGCGTCTGTGGAAACAAGCGGTGATCCCGGTAAGTCCCCGCGGAGGCGGGACCCACCTGGCCGCCCGACTCCGTCGCGGCGCGCAAGGCGGAGGCGGGGCAGGTGGCACCTGCGGGCGGCCCCGAGCGTCGCGGAGGGGCGGGGGCGCGCAGGGCGCAGGCGGCTGGGGAGTCGCCTCCCGAGCCGCCCTTCCCGGGGCCCGTCGGGGGTGGCGCTCCCCCCGCCCGCCCCACGACGCCCCTTACCCCAGGCGGCGGCGGTCTGCCGGGGCTTCGGGGGACGGGGACGCGGCGGCCGCGCTCGGGGCTCCGGGGCTGCGGTCGGAACGGCGCCCTCGGGGCCGCGCGAAGGCAGTTGGGTTCCGAGGCGGCCTCGCCCGCCGGCCTGGTTCGGGGCCGGGGCGGTGGCGGCCTCCGGCGCTCGCTTCGCTCGGGTTCCCGAAGGCGGGGCGCGCCGTCGGGCCTCTCCGTGTGTCCTGCGCGGCGGCCCCGGCGGACGCGGCGGCGGAGCGCGGTGGAGCGCGGCGCGGGGGGACCGCGGCTCAGGCCGCGCCGAGGGTCGGTCGGTCGGTCGGTCGGCCGGCCGCGCGGGGACCCGCGTCTCCATGGCAACCGGACGCCGCTCGAGGGCAGTTCCCGCGGGATTTGGCCGGCGAGCGGCTCCGCCCGGGTCCGAGTTCCGAGACACCTGTTCCCGCCCCGGCTGGGGGCCCGACCGAGAGCCTTTGCGCGCTTGGCCCGCCCGCGCCCCGGGTCCCCGACTCTCCCGGGAGCTCGGGCTTCCCCTCCTCCCGGACGCGTCCGGGGCGCTCTCCTCGGAAGCAAGAGTTCTGTGTCGCTGACGGCACCCGCCTTGGCGCCTGGGGCGCTGCCAGCGCTCCGACAGGAAGAGTAGAGAGCTCCCGAAACAAAACAGACAAACAAAAAAAAGGCGGGGTGGGGGGAAAGACGAGCCTGCTTTATTTCCGTACTTTTTAGGACGACGAATATCATGCACTCTTCCAGGGCGACCTGGGTAAACGTCTTTGCCAACTTAAGGCCAAGTCCCTCCTTTCCAGGAATTGCCTGCAAAGAAAGACTTGGCTGAACTGGACCGACAGACTATCAGATTAACCTCGCTGCATCCCCCAATGATAGCATGCAAGTGGGAGCAAATACAGACCCCCCCCCCAAAAAAAAGGGTTTTAATACGGCTTCTTTAATTTTTTTTAATAGCAAGTTTTTTTTTATTGGTGTTCAATTTGCCAACATACAGAATAACACCCAGTGCCCATCCCGTCAAGTGCCCCCCTTAGTGCCCGTCACCCCAGTCACCCCCACCCCCCGCCCTCCTCCCTCGGGCTTCTTTAATTTTTGAGTCCACCTAGGGAACTCCTTCCTACTCAGTCTTTGAAAACTCAGTGCAAACATTGCCTCTATAAATCCTTCCTGATGCTTGTATCAGAATATAAATTTAGCCACTGGAACAGAGACCCAGAAGAACCCATTGGCTTCAACAGAGCAAGTTTATTTCTCACCTAAAGTCCTGTTGGCACAGGGACTCTCCTCCACAAAGTTGTCAGGGACCCCACCCCTATTTTACGGGGCATGTGAGGGCTTTGCCCTTGTCAGTTTAGTCCAGGGTGGCTAACCGCCAGGTCCATCGCCAGCCAGGGGTTGAGGAACTAGAGGAAAGGGAGGGCATGCTCATTCCTTTTTCAGGGACATAACCTGAAAGGTGCGCGCATCTCTTGGCCAGAACTCAGTCACATGGCATACCTAACAGCAGAAAGGGTTGGCCTATGTGTCCATCTAGAAATCAAGGGAACTATCGCTATGGAAGAAGGGGAGGATCAGTATGGGGAAATGATTAGCAGTCTCTGCTACAAACCTCTGTCTCCCACCCCTTCATCCACTAGTGTACTCAACTTCCATTATTCCCAGAATCTCAAGTGTTGCCTCTTCTATGTCCCCATAACATGTTTTTTTAATCTTTTTTTTAATTTTTGTTTATTTATTATAGTCAGAGAGAGAGAGAGAGAGAGAGAGAGAGAGAGAGAGAGCAGAGACACAGGCAGAGGGAGAAGCAGGCTCCATGCACCGGGAGCCCGATGTGGGATTCGATCCCGGGTCTCCAGGATCAGGCCCTGGGCCAAAGGCAGGCGCTAAACCCCTGCGCCACCCAGGTATCCTGCCATAACACTTTCTACATGCATGCATGCATTCCATCCATAAAGTTAACAAATAAACATTAAATTCTTACCATGTATCTGGCACTATGCTCAGCCCTGGAAGCAATAATGAATGTATGGAAATGATCAGGCACCTTACCCTCAAGAAATTAATGAATAGATGTACATTAGCACCCTTCAATTTGTATTATAAATATTTGTGAGCATACTGTATTCCTCCTCCTTCTCCCACCTCCCTACCATGTAGCCCATAAAACACACACTCTTGGGCAGTCCCAGTGGCTCAGCGATTTAGCGCCACCTTCAGCCCAGGGCCTGATCCTGGAGAGCCCGGATCAAGTCCCTGCATGGAGCCTGCTTCTTTCTCCCTCTGCCTGTGTCTCTGCCTCTCTCTCTCTCTCTCTCTCTCTCTGTGTGTGTGTCTCTCATGAATAAATAAATAAAATCTTAAAAAAAAATTAAAAAAACACTCAAATACTTTTATTAACTCGTTTTATTTTTATTATATGTAATATTATTTTATTCCCAGATATTAGTAAAATATCATTGTCACACACACACACACATGCACAGAAGATTACAAATATGAAGATGCCTTAGGGGTCGGGTCATGATACATTTCATTATGCATCACACGGTACACAGTACAATCTGCTGAAAATGTGAGGCAAAGCTAGCTATCAACTTTAAAGTACTATTAGTCTTTCAAAATGTAACTGAGGAGCCTCTTATTTTTCCAAGATAGGTCAATGTAAGAGACAACTCACGATATTGAAAATGAAACTTAATGAGATTCTCTATCCCCAAAGTAAAGCTTAAGCAAAGAGTTGTCCGGGGAGTGAGTTCGTAGTTACTGTTTGTTCTAATTGTGTGTATAATCCTCTTTACCTCTTACTTCTGCTTAATGGTCTCATTGTGGACTTAAATCTCGGGGAGGACGGTACAAAAGTCGCCGTAGAGATAGTTGTGTGGATTCAACTGTTGTGAAAGCAGGGCAGTAAAAAATGTGGTCTTTGTTTAAGTCCCTCTTTGTAATATGACCAGAACATTAAATCAGAAATAGTGTAGAAAATTAAAAGTTAGTTACCTGGAGCTTTCTACCAAAAGAACTTAGAGGAGTGATTTTCTTTCCCCAGGGGGTAGAGTATTTGAAATATTTGTAAATTAACATTCCTTGCATTTGACTCAGAGTAACTAGTGTAAAGTAGGTATTTAAAATACATTATCTCACTTGCTTCAAGTTAATCCAGGCCTATAAACTGTGCTCAGCTTCATTGAAGCTTATTATAGAAATATAAAAAAGCGTATGAAACATAAAGAATTTTATTTTATTTTTTTAAAGATTTTTATTTATTTATTTATTTGACACAGAGTGAGCACAAGCAGGGGGAGCTCCAGGCAGATGAAGAGGGAGAAGCCAACTTCCCACTGAGCAGGGAGCCCAATGCAGGCTCCATCCCAAGACTGGTATCATGACTTGAGTTGAAGGCAGACCCTTAATGGACTGAGCCACCCAGTTGCACCAAAACATAAAGAATTTTAACTTGTGTTTTTAAACACAAAACTCAATTTATAATTATTGCCATTTAAAAATAAGTCTATTTTCTCTGCAATATTTTTTTCCTTATTCTTTTGTATTTTATAAAGATACCTAGTGTTCCATTGTGGACCTAAGCTATACCTAACTAGGAACTTTGGGGTACAAGGGCAGTATTAGGAGCCCTATTTGTCTGAGGATCCTCAGAACCTCATGGGTAAACTGCATCTGGTTACTGATGGTCAGGTACTGAAATATTCTATCCCAGAGGAGAAGAGGGTGATGAATGTCCCAAAAGACAGGAAACTACTCACTTTGAGGTGGATAAATAGCATCCTCTGATGCTGGGTGAGAGTTGGTATGAAGGAATACTTCGCATATCTTAGAGGGTAGCATTACTCAAGTGTCCTCTTGCCCAGTCCCTGTGGAAACTTGTCGCAAATAACTTGAAATGGTAAGATGATAATGCAAAGATCACTTTGGGAAAATCAAAATATGATTGTGGTTCTTTAACACAAGCCCATCAAAGATAACCAAAAGAGCTATAATCATTTGAAAAGGAGGGGGAAAATCTTTCTTAATTAAGAAGCAGCAGACAACTGGGATGGAGCGGAGTCCTGAATGGTGAGGCAAGTGGAGAGGAACAAAAGTCCAAACCATAGCAGTTCATAAACGGCATCCTTAGAAGCAATATTCTGAAATTTAAAAGCCAAATATGCCAACAACTAAGGAAGAGTTGGAGTTACCTGGGGTGCAACAGGGAAAGAGGTTCAGGAGGTCTACTATTGGGGCACCTGGGTGGCTCAGTCGTTTGAGCTTCTTCCTTCAGCTTGGGTCATGATCTCAGGGTCCTAAGATCCAGCCCCACATTGGGCTCCCTGCTCAGTGGAGAGTCTGCTTTTCCCTCTGCTCTGTCTCTCCCCACTGCTCATGCTCTCTCTGTCAAATAAATAAATAAAACCTTAAAGAAAAGAGGTTCATTTTCCCAGGATTGATTACCTTTGGTGGCCCCGGAGAAAAGAGGTTACAATAGACAATCATCATAATAGATTGCAACAACACAGTAGTTTTCCAGATGTGGTCATTCAAGTACCACTTTTGTGGGTGATTTTTCCACATCCATATACTACTATCCATACTATTTTCTCAATTTTTTAAAAAAAATCAAGATCACAGCTTTACTTTAATAGAAATCTGTGAATGGAAAATCAGCATCATTTGACATAAATGAAAATAATCACAATGAAAGCAAAATAATACTATTAAATTCTAGCTAGAAACAGTGTACCAGCACTCCAGGCCTAATGTTGACTGCTCTCAGCTAAAAAGGAAGATGAGGGGCGGCCCAGATGGCTCAGTGGTTTAGTGCTGCCTTCAGCCCAGGGTGTGATCCTGGAGGCCCGGGATCAAGTCCCACGTCAGGCTCCCCACATGGAGTCTGCTTCTCCCTCTGCCTGTGTCTCTGCCTCTCTCTCTCTCTCTCTCTCTCTCTCTTTCTAATAAATAAATAAAATTTTTAAAAAATAAAAATAAAAAATAAAAAGGAAGATGGGCAATGTTAGAGAGGTGTTAAACACGAGCCCAAAAATGAGATTTTCTCCTTGTCAGAAGGCTCAAAAGAGCCTTGGATAAAGCAGCTTTCTGTTATGTATTTGTTATTCAATACTAATTCAGGATATCACTTTAAATCATCTCCCATACCTTTGATGGTGCTGGCTCTGCACTGAAGAAACTCTGTGTCAAGAAATTTGAATTCAAGCATTAGAGGAAAAATGCTTCTTCTGACACAAGAGGTAGAAAATACAAGAAATTCATAACTGGCAAGAAAGACATTGGAAGGGGCACCTGGGTGGCTCAGTGGTAAAGCCTTTGGTTCAGGGTGTGATCCCGGGGTCCTGGGATTGAGTCCTGCATCAAGCTCCCAGCAAGGAGCCTGCTTCTGCCTCTGCCTATGTCTCTGCCTCTCTCTCTCTGTATCTCTCAGGAATAAATAAATAAAATCTTAAAAAAAAAAAAAAGAAAGACATTAGAAGGATCTTGTGTCACAAATGAACTCAGTCTGCTTACATGGCACAGTGGTAGTGGGAACTTTGAAACTAGATAGAATTAAAAAGAAAAAAAAACTAGGTATAATTAGAAGACCAGTTTTTTAGTCCTAATGTTGTCATGAATTAGTTACATAACCCCCGGCAAGTCTCTGTTTTTTATATTTGTTTCTTGGTATGTTGAAGTCCAAGATTTATTTACTAAGAAAAAAGTGAGTGAAAAAGAGACTGAGAAAGATTGGCAGTCAATAGGGGAAAGATATTTAAGTATCTCTTTAAAATAAGATTTATCAGTGTTTATTTAAAATATCTGTTCAAAAGGGTTTTTTTTTTTTAAGCAAAGGTAGGCAGAATGGAGGAATAAAAGGACCAAGACATAAGATATACAGAAAAAAAAAAAAAGAAAAATGGTAAATATAAATCCTATCTGATCTGCAATTGCATTAAATGTAAATGGATTAAATACTTAACTAAAAAGCAGAAGTAATAGAATGGATTTAAAAATCCAACTATAGGACAGCCCCGATGGCTCAGCCATTTAGCACCACCCTCAGCCCAGGGTATGATCCTGGAGACCCAGGATCGAGTCCCACATCAGGGTCCCTGCATGGAGCCTGCTTCTCCCTCTGCCTGTGTCTCTGCCTCGCTCTCTCTCTTTGTCTCTCATGAATAAATAAATAAATAAAATCTTTTAAAAAATCCAGCTATATGCTGGCTGCAAGAGGCATATTTTAGTTTCAAACACACATAGGTTGAGAGTGAGAGGATGAAAAACTATAGCCATCCAAACTAGAACCAAAAGACAGATCGAGTGGCTATACTCTTATCAGACAAAATAGACTCTAAGACAATTGTTCTAGAATACTTTTTCCTAGAAAATAAGTCTTAGACTTGAATACATCAAATTATTTTGGCATTGGCAAAGGGTTAGTAAAATTGTGGCAGGTCTAAACGTTCTTTTGAATCAATGATTTCATTGGGAGCTCTGGAAGTGTGTTTTGGATCAAAACAAAACACATGCCTCAATGTTAGAATATCATAGCAAATCAGACTGCATGGAAGAGGTAAAGGTATGGTATTTATGGCGATCCCTGACCTAATGCTCAGAATACACAATCTAATAGAAATGTCAGAGTCACTTTACACTGAGATTATATGTATTGCCTTAGTATTTAAATGCTTGAGCAAATATAAAAGAAACAAATATTAAAAATTAAATTTTCTTATTCATATTCGGAAGTTAAGAATCATGAAGAGTTATATGAAATGGCGAGAAAGGATATTTTATGCTTTTATATAACTAAATAAAAACTTCCCACTCCCCCACAAAACTAACCCAATCACACCAGACCAAACAATAAAAACTCTGAGACAATAAGGACTCCACACTAGGTTTGATTATACTATCTTATTCTAAACTAGATTCAGGGAGCCATCTGCTGGTAAATTGATGAGTTATCTTTTTTTTTTTTTTTTTAATGGATGTGCAGTTAGGGTTGGCAGATAATATACAAGACATCCAGTTAAATTTGAATTTCAGATAACCAACAAATAATATTTTTAGATTTATTTATTTGTTTGAAAGAGAAAGAGAGATAGGGCTAGCTGGGGGAAGAACAGAGAGAGAGAGAGAGAGAGAGAGAGAGAACCTCCAGCAGACTCCCCACTAAGCACAGAGCCTGACCCTTACACCCTGAGATTATGGTCTGAGCTGAAATTAAGAGTCAGATGTTTAAACAACTGAGCCACCCAGGTGCCCCCTGACAAATAGTTTTTTAGCATAAGTATGTCAGTACAATACTTGCTCCATATGCCAATGCTATTTTGTCTTAAATTTTCAATTATATTATTTCAAATGATTTAGAAAAGGTTTTCTTAAAATTCAGATTGTATAATTATTTAGGAATATACTTATTGCTATATTCTATGTGCATGAACTCTTTGTCTTCCCCTCTTCTATCTGGCTCCTTATCATTTTTTTCTAAGGTGGAACCCAACACAGGCTTGAACTCACAACCTTGAGATCAAGACCTGAGCTGAGACCAAGAGGTGGATGCTTAACTGACTGAGCCATCCAGGTGCCTCTCCCTATCATTTTTTAATTGAGCCCTTCTTCCTAGTTTACTTCGTTCTTACAACAACAGCTGTTCTTGCAACAGCCTCATATTTAAGGAATCTGAGTCAGTTACAACTAATGAATGAAAAACCAGATAATTCATTTTATTTTCTGTAGTACCTTAGTTGCAGATACTATTTATCTTTTAAAAAGTAAAGGTGCATATCTGTATGTTTTATTTTTGACCTTTAAATTTTTTAACTTATGTGGTGAACTGGTAATATATTCACATGATTTTAGTTTAATACAAAATAAAGAATATTCATTGAAAATTCTCCCACCCTTAACCTTCAGGCATCCAAAAGTTTCTTCATGTATAGGCAATCAATATACTCTATGTGATCTTCAGCTATCTTAAGGACATTATTTTGAAGTGAAAACATACAACAGGGTCATCTTTCATGAAAAAAAAAAGTGCCACAGATGACAATGAAAAACATTTATTTCCTTATTAGTTGTGGTTTTCAATTGAACGGCTTAATTTTATTTTGCCTATGAAGCAAATAATAGCAAAATGTATTCTCTTAAATCTTGGTTGCCTCTGAATGATTGACTGTAGTTGTAAAATCCAGTTAATTAAAAACTTGCATTATAAAATATCACAAGATGGAGATGTTGTTCCATGAAAGTGACAGTTAAAGAGCATGAGGAAAAAAATCTTTTGTTTCTTTTTGAACATCTTTATTTTCTTCTTTATCTTGCTCCCTGTCTTCTTGTCATCCAAGGTAGTGAGGAATATTCAAAGAGCCTGTGTTCAAATCCTTGATTTGTCTCTTTCTGCCTGTAACTCTAAATTAAATAAACCTTTAGGAGCCTTAAGATTGTCTATAAATTCAGACTTATGCTCTTATTATGAAGATTATATTAAATAATATATCAAAATGGCAAAGCCCTCCAGCAAAAGCCAAGGACACATACAAGCTGGGTTTGTCACTCATTGCAGTGAGGGAGAATGCACACCCTTAGGAAAAGGGCTTCTCAATAAGAGGGTGTTCGAAAGGACCCATTATAGGACTGGAGCTGTGGTTGGGTGATTTGTAGTAGGGCCCAAGGAAGCAAGGTTCACTTTGGACTGAGTGCTGTCAGAATGCAAGGACAGTCTATGGCTGGGTATTTCACCATCTATTTACAGTATCCCCTTTTCCATTTTTTCTCTTTCTGCAGTTTGGTCAACTAAGGTCCAGAAACAGATGACATTCTTGATGTATTGTCAGAAGGCCAATAGTAGCCTATTACTATGTCATAGTACCTACATCATTCACCTTTCTTCATTTCATCATGTAGGCATTTTATCATCTCACATCATCACAAAGGGGAGTACAGTTCAAGAAGATATTTTGAAAGAGAGAGACCACATTCAAATAACTGTTATTACAGTACATTTTCATAATTATTCTATTATGTTGTTAATCTCTTACTGTGCCTAATTTATAAATTACACTTTATCTAATGTACGTTTAGGGGAAAACATATTGAAAACAGATCCCTTCAGATCTAACTATTTTTTAAAGAATATTATTTATCCATTTGAGAGAGAGCATAAGCAGGGAAAGCAGCAGAGGGAGAGGGAGAAGCAGACACCTGCTGAGCAAGGAGCCCAATTCAGGGCTCCATCCCAGGACTCTGAGATCATGACCTGAGCTGAAGGCAGGTGCTTAAGTGACTGAGCTACCCAGGTGCCCCTCAGATCTAACTTTTAAGTTCATTTATCCAGGGCCGAAGCAGCATTTGGCCTAGGAATAGTTTGCCCTCATTACTGTGGCAAGTGAGTCTTAATATTCTAAAGAGTACCTATGAATTCTGAAGTTTTCCACTCTGTTGAAAAACTGTTAGGAGCTGTTAAGAGCTGTTAGGAGCAAGGACTATCTCTGGCCTCTGGTGAGCTCCAAGAACTTTTTCCTCTTTTCTATAATCTTCTCAGGTGTTTCTTTCCCTGACCTTGCCTAACTTCTTCACATACATTCACTGAGCAGCACTCAGCTGAATATCAAAAAGGCCCCTCTGCACATCTCCAGATTTGTCTCTCTGATCCTCTGCTTCACTCTGTGCATGCTGTTGTCCTTGGCTCCCTTGGACTTGCAAACCCATCTCCTCGACTCAGAGAGATGACTGGGCTCCACTTGGGCTCCACTTGGGCTCCCAGTTCAGAGTCCTAGAAATTGGCTCTAGGCAGTAAGGTGGAGGCAACTGGAGTCTTACCTCATTCGTTTCCCATCTCTCAGAGATCACTGTCCTTGGTTGCCTAGTGTCAGTATCTTGAATGCTCTGGTCTCCTACATTTTGCTCAGTTTTTTAGTTGTTTCAGGTGGGAGAGTAAATCAGATCCTTGTTATTCCATGCTGACTAGACACAGAAGCTGTCTTAAAAAAAAAAAAAGCATCATGTACTAAATCATTAAGTTACAAACAGACACTAAGATGGTATTGTCTTACTTGTCTTGATTCAGGCTGCTGTAACAAAGTACCATAGACCGGGTGGCTTAGAAATTTCTTTCTCACAATCTGGAGGCTAGGGTGCCAGCATGGTCAAGTTCTGGTAAAAGCCCTCATCTGGTTTGCAGATGCAGTAAACTAGCTCTCTGTCCTCTTCTTACACAGGCACTAATTCCATTCCTGAGTGCTCCACCCATGATCTAGTTATCTCCCAAAGGTCTCTCCTCCAAATATCATCACACTGGGGATTAAATTTCAACATGCAAATTTTGGGGAGAAACAAACATTCAGTTCATAATAACACCAAAAGCAGATTTTTTTTACTCAATATAAAGAATGCCTTTCTATAACCACACTTATATAAAGATGGAATAGTTTTCCCTTGGAAAGAAGTGTGTTCCCTGTCATGCAGATATAGACAGAGGTTATAAGCATTGTCTGAATGTTCTAGGAGATATGCAGTTATGCTCAACAAACTGTAGCCTACAGGCCAAATCTGTCCCACCACCTGTTTTTTTTTTTTTAATAAAATTTTATCGGCCCACAGACATGCACTTAAAAAAAAAAAAAAAACATATTGTGTATATGTAAGGTTCTTTCATGCTAAAATGGCATAATGGGGGACACCTGGGTGGCTCAGCAGTTGAGCATCTGCCTTCAGCTCAGAGCCTGATCCCAGAATCCTGGGATCAAGTCCTGCATCGGGTTCCTTGTGTGAAGTCTGCTTCTCCTCCCTCTGCCTGTGTCTCTGCATCTCTTTCTGTGTCTCTCATGAATAAATAAACAAAATCTTAAAAATAATAATAAAATGGCATAATGGAGCACTTGTGATAGAAACTATGCCCTTCAAAGCCTAAAATTTCTTATCTAAAATAAAATAAAATAAAATAAAAAATAAAAAATACATAAAATAAAATTTCTTATCTTCTTCTGAAAAAAATTGCCAACCCTAGATTACAGCATCATACATGGCTGATGTGGCAAAATGACTTCTTTGATCCCTTCCCAGCTTGAGTTTCTAGGAGTCTGTGAAAGCAGAGAATAAATTTATTGCCTAATGCAAATTTTGCATCTTCTTCCATCACATATCTATATTCATTTTTTTTAACTTTTTAAATTTATTCTGTGTGTGAGAAGAGACCAAGCACGCAAGAGCGGAGGAAGGGAGGAGAGGTGTTTTCCCTCTTCTTAGGGAGAAGCAGGCACCCCACTGAGCAGGGAGCCTGATGTAAGGGTACATCCTAGGACCCCAGGTTCATGACCTGAGCCAAAGGCAGCCAGTTAACCAGCTGAGCCACCCAGGCGCCCTCTATATTTATTTTAATATAATATTCTCCTCCCCATCTCATTTCTTTGGGTAAAATTGATCCTCCCCAAATATCCCTATGTTGGTCCTTTAGCTTTGCATCTCTCCACCATGTATATATTCCTTATGATGTAGTATCATTCATTCCATTTCCCCTACTAGTTCTTCTGCTTCTTTTTTTCCTTCCTCTTTAACCTTCTCCCTTACTCTTTTTCCTGCCTCTTCCTTCCCTTCTTCTTTGTCCCCCCCTTCTCTTTCTCTGCCTCCTCCTTCTCATTTATAATTATTTATAATACCATACCAGACAGTATTCTAGACACTGGGGCTTTAGCAGTAACAAGATAATCTCTGCCATCACAAAGCTTACATTGGTACCCTAATTTGAAAAGCAAAACCATGGTGTTTTCAGGTCAAAAACAAATGATTGTCACCAAAAAGCATTTCAGAGAATCCAAGGCAAGACACACCCACCAATTTTCATGATGCAAGATAACAGAGTGATCATTCCCTAGGCTGTCAACTTGCTCCTAAGTGGAAAAATCTTCTGATAACAAAACATTTAAAATTTCAACCAGAACGAGAGTGAGAAAAGATAGGGCACCGCTGTCCCCAAAGGCCAATCTCAACACCACATGTGATTTTGTATATGTGCCACATCAAAATGTTCTCACCTGTAGTTGCTGAAAGAGATTTTCTTTTGAGCATGAAAGATACAGTTACTGAAAGGGCATTTAACATGAAATAAATTATATTTTAGGAGCCACCAGTGCCCCACAGCCAATCTTCCAAATTTTATTAAAAACTAAAAATAACATATTTCAATCTCTATGCAAAATCTCCCCAACTCTAGTTTTTAATTAAGTTTTTTTAAAAACCCTCTCCTTTAGGAGAATGTACTTTTTTTTAATCATTGTCAATTTTTTTCCTCAGAAGCTTGAATTTAATAGAGAATATAAATTATGATCTTGGAAAATAAGCAATGCTAATTATAGAGAATCCATAACTGTGATACATTTAACCCTAGTAATTTAACAGTGACTTCATCTCTAAAATGAGTTTTGTGCTTTGGACTTCAAACTCTGTTTTACAGAAAACTTCTAAAATGGAATTGCTGCAAAGCCCTCAAGGTTTTTCAAACACAGGGACCTACTGTTTGGCAAACCTGCTTGATCTTTGTCTCTTTGTTCTCCTCTTGAATCCTGCTGCTGTCTGTTCCATGTCTCTGGGCATGCAGTATATACTGTTAAAATTCTTTCAAATTGAAATGTCTGTTCAGGAAAGGTATTCAGGAGGTCTAATAAATTACTCTGCTTCCAATAAACATTCCGATATCAACTACTGAATAAGGAAATCGTTTTAATAATAAGCTTGCTCATTATTTCTATTTCATTTGAACAGAACAACTTAAATTTAGCTATTTTTATGAAAATATTAGATACTGGGCAGCCCGGGTGGCTCAGCGGTTTAGCACCGCCTTCAGCCCAGGGCGTGATTCTGGAGACCCTGGATCGAGTCCCACGTCGGGCTCCCTGCACGGAGCCTGCTTCTCCCTCTGCCTGTGTCTCTGCCTCTCTCTCTCTCTCTCTCTCTCTCTCTCTCTCTCTCTGTGTGTCTCATGAATAAATAAATAAAAATCTTAAAAAAAAAAAAAATCCTTTGGGGATCCCTGGGTGGCGCTGCGGTTTGGCGCCTGCCTTTGGCCCAGGGCGCGATCCTGGAGACCGGAGATCGAATCCCACGTCAGGCTCCCGGTGCATGGAGCCTGCTTCTCCCTCTGCCTGTGTCTCTGCCTCTCTCTTTCTCTGTGTGTGACTATCATAAATAAATAAAAATTAAAAAGAATAGAAATATAAAAATGAAAATATTATATACTACATAGGCTTATCAAAATTTTTCTTACCTGCTAGAAATGGAATATTTGTTGATAAAGATTAAGCAAATGCTATGAAAAAATTACTGAATTTAATGTAATATGCAAAGGAGTTTTGTCATTATATTTTCACTTATTACCTTCAAGACAGGAAAATTTCTTTTTTTTTTAATTTTTTTTTTAAGATTTTATTTATTCACAAGAGACACAGAGAGAGAGAGAGAGAGAGGCAGAGGCACAGGCAGAGGGAGAAGCAGGCACCATGCAGGGAGCCTGGCATGGGACTTGATCCCAGGTCTCCAGGATCAGGCCCTGGGCCGAAGTTGGCACTAAACCGCTGAGCCACCCGGGCTGCCCAAGACAGGAAAATTTCTGATAAATTTTTTTGTTAAGATTAAATGTAATTGCTGTGAATTCTTATTTAATAAGTTTGATTACTTGAAAACTGTCACTTCCCACTACTTAAATCTATAATCTTTTGTAGTACTTCAATATAAACTTCCATAGTGCATATGATTACACATGGAAAATGGAAAATGTTAGTGCATGCACCATATGCAAAAATTAACCTCAAAATGGATTGAAACCCAAATGCAAGAGCTAAAACAATGAAACTCTTAAAAGAAAACACATGAGTAAGTATTTGTGGCCTTGTGTTAGTTAATGATTTCTTAGGTATGACACCAAAAGCACAAGCAGTAGAAGAAAAAATAGATAAACCGGACTCCATCAAAAGTTTAAATATACAACTTCCAGAGTAAAAACTTTAAAAAAAAAAAAAACAGTAAAAACTTTATTGATGTAAAAGACACTATCAAGAAAATGAAAAGACAACTCGCAGAATGGGCTAAAATATTTACAATTATATATCTAATAAGGGACTTGTATTTAGTTATAAAGAACTCTTACTATTAAAAATAAAGACAAATAACCCAATTAAAAAATAGGCAAAGGATCTGAAGACATTTCTCCAAAGAAAATATACAAATGGCCAATGAACACATGAAAAGATGCTCCATATCAGTGGTTGTTAGGGAAATGCAAATCAAAACCATAATGAGAAACCACTTCACACTACTAGGGTGATTAGAATTAAAAAATAAAAAACCCCACACAACACAAAATAATAATAAGTGCTAGTGAGGACATAGAGAAATTAGAACCCTTAAACACTGCTGGTGAGAATGTAAAATGGTGCAGTTGCTTTGGAAAACAGATTAGTAGTTCCTCAAAACTTAAACACAAAATTATCATTTTACTCAGCAATTTCTTTCCTATGCAAGAGAACTGACAAAAGGTATTCAAACAAAAATTTGTACATGAATGTCCGTAGCAGCACTACTCACAATGGCCCAAAGGTAGAACAAATCCAAATGTCCATCAACTGATGATTAGGTAAAATGTGGTTTATTTGTACAATGGCATATCTGATCACAAAAAAGAATGAAGAATTGATACACAATACAACATAATGAACCTTGAAAACATCATGCCAAGTGAAAAAAATTAGACCTAAAGACTACCTATTGTATAATTCCACTTATACAAAATGTCCAAAATAGGTAGATCTATAGTGACAAAAAATAGATTAGTGATTGCCAGAGTAAGGGGGAGTGACAGGAGGAATGTCTGCTAAGGGATGTGGGATTTCTTTCTGAGGTGATGAAAATGTTCTGGAATTATGTAGTGGTGATGGATGGACAGCTTTGTGAATATACTAAAAACCACTGAGTTGTATACCTTTAAAAAGTTGAATTTTAAGCATTCCAATTATATCTCAATCAAAAACATATCGGAGATAAAAGTGGTAGAATATGACTGAGATCAACCCATATAGACCATGCTATCAAATTAATTAGTTCTGGTTTATAGACATAAAGATGACAGCAAAGTAATTCTTTTTTTTTTTAAAGATTTATTTATTTGAGAGAGAGCATGTGCCCATGTGTGAGTGGGGGAAGGGACAGGCGGGGGAGGGGGGGAAGAGCAGCAGTGGAGATCTCAAACAGTCTCCTCACTAAGCATAAAGCTGGATTCCAAGGTAGGTTTCAACCCCAGGATCCATGAGATCATGATCTGAGCTAAAATCACAAGTCAGATGCTTAACTGACTGACCCACCCAGGCACCTCAGCACAATAATTCTTTATAATGCTATTACATTTTATATATATATATATTATATTTATTTATTTATTTATTTATTTATTTATATATATAATTTTAAAGTATAAAATTATAATTTGTTTATTACATGCATGTTAACCTGGAGAAAAAAAAATGAAATTACAATTTATGAAAATTAGGAAGAGGCTGTTGGTGGTTCCGATAAAATATATCAACTTGAAAATCATTTTCATAACATATTAAGAAATATTTTTGGGATCCCTGGGTGGCGCAGCGGTTTGGCGCCTGCCTTTGGCCCAGGGCACGATCCTGGAGACCCGGGATCGAATCCCACGTCGGGCTCCCGGTGCATGGAGCCTGCTTCTCCCTCTGCCTGTGTCTCTGCCTCTCTCACTCTCTCTGTGACTATCATAAATAAATAAAAATAAAAAAAAAAAAAAAAGAAATATTTTTAAGCCTTTACCATTTGTAAGAGAATGTGATACACATTTTGATAGATTGTCTACTATAAGACCAGCACTACACTAGGCTCCATGGGGCTTATATAAGAATTGAATGACAGTCCTTGCTTGAAATCTGTTTAAGGAAACAAAACTAACATAATGAAGCAGTTAGGGAGCAAGTGTGGCATATATTTTAGGACTAAATGGAACGTACATACTCCTAGGATAACAACACTGAATGTTCCTTAGTACTCTTCTATTTTAAACTTCTTTTTTTGCAGGTCCTGACTTTAGGAAATAAATACCATAGAGTTCCAAAAAGGAGATAACACATCAATTCATTCAAAGGATATTTAGTGAGTGCCTACTACGTGCCAGGCACTAAATCCCAGTAATTGAAATTATTATAAAAAATGAAAATAAGACACAATTTAGCAATGTGCATCTAGCATTGTGTATTGGAAGGAAATTAGAGGGATAATCATCTTTTTTTTTAAGACTTTATTTATTCATAAGAGACAGGCAGAGACATAAGCAGAGAGAGAAGCAGTCTCCTCGCAGGGAACCTCATGCAGGACTCGATCCCAGGACCCTGGGATCAAGACCTGAGTGGGAGATAGACCCTCAACCACTGAGCCACCCAGGTGTCCTGAGGCATAATCATCTTAATAACTGGTCTTTTTCATTATTGAACCTCCTTAGTTCAGTTCTATCCTGTGATGTCATATGAACAATCTGAATGGAGAAGCAATGAAATTGGTGGTCAGGAAGCACAAGTGTTTCTCAAGGGGCGTATATTTAAACATAGGTATTTATATTTTTTTATCATCAAAGAGATATTCAAATTGGTTGCTGTGAACATTTCAATCAGAATTTAACGCTATTTTTCAGGGTAAACAGCATGAGATTAAACTACCTTTTAACTTTACAATTAATTTTTCCCCCAGAAAAAACATAATGGATTCTGGTCAGAGACCGATCAAGGTCCTCGTCTTCAGTTACTGGCTGTCTAACCTTGGATGAGTCATTTAATCTCTCAGTTTTAGTTTCCTTATCTGTAAAAAGGCGGTAGCAATATTTCCTACTTTGTTGGGTTGCCCTGAGTTTAAATAAAGTAATGTAAATAAAGGTTTTAGCATTGTCCTTGGTATGTCATAAGTCTTCAATTAATGTTAAATATGATCCTTGAGGAACAGATGGATTAATCAGCCTTTCCAGTTACAATTCACAAGCACCCATGGAGTTCTTGGAGATGGTAGATGTATTTTTCCCTTAAAATAATTATTATTTTTTATATCTATTATATCTATTTTATATCTATTATTATTTTTTATATCTATATTTTTTCACTATTATTTTTCATTACCTATTTCTGAAAACAAAAACTAAACACCTAAGAAAGTCTTATTTGAAAGATAGGATTTGAATGAGAGCAATACAACATTGCATGTAAGACAAGTTTTAAAATGTGAACTTGCAGGGACTCAAATTCCTTGAGCTCAGAGTGGAAAAAATTCCTATTTAGAGAGCAAGGAAGACATTAAGCAGAAGGCAGGGATCTGAAGAACCAGCCATGGAAGAATGGGAGGTTCTTCAAAGCATAATAGGAGCTTTGCTTCCAGCAACAGAAACCAACACTTGAGTAACAGAAAATTCTATGAATTCGCCAAAACAAGAGATAAGAAACTGAGCAATATAAAATTTCATAGGAAGCCAAGTGATATATAGGCAGTTTATGAAACACTGCAGGTCATCTTATAGGCTTTGTTCTTCAATGAATAGGCATCTTTTCAAAGTTAAGGAAAATAAGACACAGAGGGTTTAATAATTTGCTATGAATCACTAACTTAATATTCTTATTTTAAAAGTTAATAGTAGGTCCAGGCTGAATATTTCTCACCATTAACTTGCTGAGGGAGGTGAATAAAGTAGATTAGCAGTTGCCAGGGACCGAGGGTGGGTGAGATGTAGAGTGATGCTAATGAACATGGGGTTCCTTGATTAAAATCAATGGGGATATGATGGTGAAGAGCATAGACATGGCTCATGTCCTCACAGAGATTATAGTACCAATGAAGGAGATAAGATAGCAAAAACAATCATTGTGTTAAATGCAATGGTTAAGGGATACCTGGGTGGTTCAGTGGTTGAGTGTCTGCCTTTGGTTCAGGTCATGATCCTGGGTCCTAGGATTGAGCCCCACATCGGGCTCCTTGCAAGGAGCCTGCTTTTCCCCCTGCCTATGTCTCTGTCTCTCTCTGTCTCTCTCATGAATAAACAAAAAATCTTTTTAAAAATATGCAATGATTAAATGCAACAGTTGCAGAAGTAAAGGGAACTGGGTCAGTGGCACTTATGCAGGAAGTGACTTGTAAGAATGAGTAAGAGTCAGAGGAAGAGGGATGGGAAGCAGCAGGAAGTAAATTATGGCATTCCTGACAAAGTAGACAGTGTATTCAAAGAGATGAAATAGCACATGGCATATTTAGGACCTGAAAAAAATTTAGATCAATGGGAACAAGGTAGGAAGAAAGGAGAGGCTCAGAAATGGAGGTCAGACCACACAGGCACTCATAGATCATATTCAAGTTTGGTCTCTGTCCCAGAAACAATGGAAAACCATCAAAAGTTTTTAAGGAGGCAAGTGACATGATCTGATTTGTTTTTGAGAGATCACTTCGGAATGGGGAAAGATTAGTATGAGGCAAGCCTGGAGACAGGGAGACTAGTTGGGAGAGATAATCTTGGTAGACAGATGTGACTGAACCAGGCTGGTAACCCTGTGGATGATAAGAGGTAGAGAGATGGAAGAGGTTTTGGAAGTTCAATTAGCAGGACTTAGTGATTAATGGAAATGAGATATTAGGGGGATTCAAGGATTATTCCAAGATTTCTGGTGTGGGCAACTTGGACTCATTCACTGAGCTGAGAGCACAGAAGGGGAGGAGATATGGGGAGATTTCAATTTTAGAAATGTTAAGTTTGAGGTGCCTCTAAAGATGCAAATGAATATGCCTGGTGGGTAGTACAAATCTAAAGCTCAGGAGAAGGACTAGCTTGGAGCCATGGACCAGTAAGTCATCATCAACCTAGAGATGGTAGTGGAAGCCATGGGAGGAGATGAGGTCCTGGGAAAGTCAAATAAGAAGGGATCTCAGATTAAAATCATGAGAAGCACCAAAAATAAGAAAAGGACAGGAGGGAGAAGCCTGCACAGGAGACCAAAGCCAAGAGGAAGGAGAAGGAATCAGAGAACCATTGTGTCCCAGAAGTCAAGTAGAGGAAGGAGTGGTCAAATGTGTCAAATGCTGAAAACCAATCAGTAGAATAAGGACTGAGAATTCTCTGTTGAATCCAGTAACAAGGAACTTTGAGATTTCAGTGGAAACCCAGATTCCAGTTAATAGTTGAGTGATCTGAAGATAAGACAGTGGAAACAATTCTTTGAAGAAATGAGTCTGTGACATAGCTGGACAGAAATGTGGAATCAAATGGAGTTTTCTTAACATAAACAAAAAGGGGTGGAGAGAATTGGGTCATTAAATGACAAAAAGACAAAAAAGAATTAGCCAATAAAGAGGGGGGAGTTGAAGATGCCAGAGAGAGGGATTTTAATAGATAGAAAAAAAAATACTTATAGGGACGCCTGGGTGGCTCAGTGGTTGAGCATCTGCCCTTGGCTCAGGTCATGATCTTGGGGTCCTGGGATCAAGTCCTGCATCAGGCTCTTCAAAGGGAGCCTGCTTCTCCCTCTGCCTACATCTCTCCCTCTCTCTCTTTCTGTGTGTCTCTCATGAATAAAGAAATAAAATCTTAAAAAAAAATTATAGAAGACAGGAGGAGTCTTTCACTTTAGACGGGAGAATAAGAGAGACATCTCTTTATGACAGAGGGTGAAGGAGGAAAAGATATTTTGGACCTATTTAAGTTTCTGGGTTCCTTTTTTTTTTCTTTAAGATTTTAGTTATTCATGAGAGACACAGAGAGAGGCAGAGACATAGGCAGAGGGAGAAACAGCCTCCCCGATACAGGACTTGATCCCAGGACCCCAGGATTGTGAGCTGAGCCAAGGGCAGAAGCTCAATCACTGAGCCACCCAGGCACCCCAAGTTTCTGGGTTTCATGCAGCGTGTGCTGGAGCCAGCTCCTACTAGCTCACAGAAGCCAGTTGTCAAATTTTCAGAAATTTTGACAACTGGCTAATATACATTCTAAGCTTGAATTCAACCAGAGGGGGAATATTTATGTCATGGAAACTGACTAAAACTACAAATCAGAACTTCCTCACACAAGGCCTCCAGAGAGTGGGTTATTAGGCATTTACCGGTGCACCACTGGCCAGGGTAGTGAAGAAGTGCCTAACTGAATAGCATTGTCTTATCTGTTGAGTAGAAAGGAAGATTGTATGTTGATGTCAAAGGTTAGAGGTAAGTGAAGAGAAATTGAATTCTGTGAAGGAAGGCAGAGACAACCACCACCTAGGGAAATACCAAATGGCTACCAGGCTGTATGAAGGAACCAGTCCAGGTTAGACACTATTGGACTATGGTGAAATCAGTGTGTGCAGTTGTATGATTTCTCACAAGCACAGTAGCCTGGAGATCTCAGCAGAGAAGTAGGTAGGTGCTTTGATCCAGAACCATTCTCTTGCCTGGCAGTGGTGATGGAAGAAGTAGATGGAGTGAGGATAATGAAGCTGTTTGCAAAAAAGTGGCTGCAGTAATGGGCCACAGGACCTAAATTGTAAAGGGAAAGAAGTGAAGATAGCAGAAGGTGATGGGTAAGGGCAGGGTCAAGGAGTTGTGTTTTCCTTGTATTGTGTGCCCTTACTATCCTGGTCTCAGTTTTACAATTAGGCCCTCCCACTTGGCAATGTCACTTTTGGAAAATGACATCTAAATCCAAGTCCCTTGGTGTTAGACAATGCTCCAGCTTGATCTGACCATCAAAGACTATATCGATGTCCTCACCTTAGAAATAATACGTTAAAGATTCAATGCCCAATGTCATCAAAAGAGTTGAACATCATTATTAACCACACAGTATAAATAAGGTAAGGCAGCGATAGTTTTTTTTTAACATTTTAATGGCAATGATCTGATATTTGAAAATACTTTGCTCAGCATTAGCTAACTGATCAACCATCATCAATGAATATCATTGATATCTGTAATATATACAGTTAACTATAGATCAATAGCGAATATAATTGCCATTAGAATATCATTTTGCTGGGTGCTGAGGTGGCTCAGTCAGGTAAGTGTCCAACTCTTGGTTTCAGCTCACGTCATGATCTCAGGATCATGGATCAAGTCATGGTTGGGCTCTATGCTCAGCATAGAGTGTGCTTAAGACTCTTTCCCTCTCCTTCTTCCCCTTCCCCCTGACCTCCTCTCTCTCTCTCAAATAAATGAATATATCTCTAAAAAAAAAAAAAAAGAAAATATTTTGCAAATTATTTCAAGAACTTAGAAGTACTAAGTAGCAGCACAGGGGGAACTTCAGAGAGTTAATATAAAATCTCAAAATGGCCTTCAAGTACACTTATTTTCTGGAGTAGTTTACCACCGGGAGACAGACTCAGGATTATACAGAATTTGTTTATGGATATCACCAGAAGCTGAGATGGGATTGTTACTGATGGCAAAACAGTAAGAAAGAACAAACCTGCTATCATGAGAAAAGACTCTGGGTCATGGGAACTATTACTTTAATTTCAAATGACAATCAGTTTTTATACCTATACCTGCTTATGTGTTCCAAAGCATTCTTAATGTTATAGCTGTCAGAAATCCGCATATTGCACCACCTAGGTGGCTCAGCAATTGAGCATCTGCCTTCGGTTGGCGTGATCCTGGAGACCCAGGATTGAGTCCGCATGGAGCCTGCTTCTCTTTCTGCCTGTGTCTCTGCTTCTTTCTCTGTGTCTCATGAATAAATAAATAAAATCTTAAAAAAAGAGAGAGAAACCCGCATATTTAGTGGACTATCTTCCCCATGTCACCTTTCCCTAAGATTAAGTAAATTGGGTGTAGAGCCACTGTTTAATTTCTTTTTTTATTTGTGTTTGTTTTTTAAAAATTAAAAAAAATTTTAAATGGTTAATTTCGTAATATGTGTAAGTTGCAGAAATTTTCTTTCTGAATTAAAAATATCATTTCAGTAAGGTAACTGAATTGCTGGTACTCCTGTGTTTGCGATTCATGATTAGTGCTGGATTCAACAAACACAATTCAGTTTCATATACTACCCTGAGATTGGCTGGGTGTTATGGCTGTGACATCGCTAGACTCCCTGGTGCGATGGGTATAAATCTTGCCCACATAACTTTTGTTCCTTCTTATGAAGTAAGTGAATGGCATGCAGTGTTCATACTTGGAGGACACTTTCTTCTTTATCAAAGTAATGACCTCATTGCATTTCCCACTTGAATAGCTGATCCATCAAAAACAGAGCAAATAAAAAAAAAACAGAGCAAATAAAGCTATTGATTTTAGTCCCTTCACACTGGATTTTTTTCTTACTATTTTTTTTTTAACCTTGAGGTATTTGGATATGCAGTTACATGGAGAGGTATCAGAGCAGGAAGTAGGCAGATCTTTTTTTTTTTTTTTCTTGTGTCACTCTTCATTTTGGCCAGCAAGGGGAGTTATAGGAACAATTTCAGTTCTATACCTTTTGGTTAGACTTTCCCCCCCACCTCCACCCCCCTGTTGATGATCAGTCACTGTGTCTCTTGCACTGGCCTCTCTGCAACCCAGCTAGTATTTTACTGTTTTGTACCAGTGTTGCTGTCTCCCGTTCATCTAATAACTTGCTGACCCAACGTTAATTGTGAACTTCAAAGTAAAAACTCTACTGGAATGGTGGGACATTGGAAATGAAGTGAGCTTCTATGCCCAGGTGGCATAAAAATCTAATTGTAGCCAGGAGCAGCCCAAGCCCCCTTAATGCGGATAAGACAGCATTCAACTGGCTTCAATAAAAAGGGACTTAAATGGAAGGGAGGTGGCCTTGAGGAGAGCCGCCAGGACTGCCAGGACTGAGAAGGCCATTGTTCTACATTCTCCTGGGGTTTATGGAGATTGACAAGGCCCCTGCTGCTTTCCAGAGCTGACCATTCTCAGTTCAGCCCTGAAAATACCTGGAGCTAGGACATTCCCGTAGCCACCAGCCCCTACCCATCCAGGTGGTGGAGATTCAAAGGTGTAGGTAGAAGGTGTGGGAAGAGCTCTCAGGAGGAATCTGCAGAGATTGTTTCCACTCTGTGAACCCAGGACAGCTTTCTCCCCTTTCAACCACATCTCGTGCTTCTTAGCTCCAACCGAAGTTATCTGGGGTCTTCTGTGGAGTTCCTCTGCTAGTAACACTTCATCACTGACCACTTTCACAGATAATGGTTCACTTCATTCTTTTAGCTTGGGACCAGGATCAATGATCACTTCGAGTCTTGATCCCGCTTTCCCAATCCCCATCCTAGCTGTTAAACATATTATGTTGCTGTTAATGGCTAAATAGACTAAAAATCAGTAATCACTGGTTTTCTTCATATGAAGGTCAATTTTCATTTCAGTGATTTAAAAGATATGTTTTGAATAAGTTACATGTCCATGCTTTGCTTATGGACAGACTATACTGTATAAAGGAGAGAATCTGGCCCTGAGAACAGGAGATGTGGACTTCAGTTCTGACTCTGCCGCTCATGAGCTGTATGATCTTGAATATACCATAATTTTGTGGAGGTGTAAGTATTTTCACTACAAAACTGGAGAGGGTGGACTAACTGAATAGACAAGATTCCCGACTCAAGAATCAGGCAGACCAGGATTTTATCCTGGCTCTATCATGTATTAACTGAATGACTTTAAGCAAGTGACTATTAGTATTACTTTAAGGCTTTAATGAAATAATGTACACGAAACCCTTAACATCATTCTTAAATATAATAAGCATTCAACAAAGAATAGCTATTATAATAATTGTAATAATGATCTTAATTATTAAAGTTCTATTAGGGCTTTAAAAAATAAAATCCAAAAGGCAATGACTTCACTCTGAAATGCTGTGACTGATTGTTGTGAATGCACCTACTCATCTGATCCTATCCTTCTTCGGGGAATTATGAAACAGGCTGAAATTATACAGAATGTTGCAAAATATTTAGATTTATTATATAATACTGCAGTAATATATTTAGCAAAAAAATGTGGCTATAGGCATAGTAATATATATAGTCATGAGTTTGTTTGTTTGTTTGTTTTCTGTTGCCGTAGTGTAATGCCTACTAGAAAATCTTTAAAGGTTAAAATTCATATTCAGTAGTAACACTAAAAGTGCGGAACAAGAAAGTGAGTGGCTCCTTTTACTTTTATTTTTTTATTTTTTAAAGATTTTATTTATTTATTCATGAGAGACAGAGAGAGAGAGAGAGGCAGAGACACAGGCAGAGAGAGAAGCAGGCTGCATACAGGGAGCCCAACGTGGGACTGGATCCTGGGACTCCAGGAGCACGCCCTGGAAGGAGGGCAGTGCTAAACCGCTGAGCCACTGAGGCATCCTCCTTTTACTTTTAAAACTCATTTAGGATTTTCTTTTAATTCATAAATTTTGAAAACGCTCTTTCTACTCATAAATTTTGAAAATGTTTGGCTTAATTTAAAATGATTGTCAGATAATAATGGTTACTAGAAATGAGCTCTGTTTACTAGCTTTATAGCTAGGAAGGCAAACTGATATAATTCAATGAATAAGTATATACCTAGTGCTCATTATGTTCCAAGCACTGCTCTTGGTGTTGGGATATAGCAGTGGATAAAACAGACCAAAGCCCTGCCTTCTAAAAACTGACAATCTCTTGGGGCTTACCTTCTGTCAGGATGCCCACCCTCAATAGAAGGTCCATCGGCCAGGCTCTGGTAACAAGAATTGGGAGACCACACCAGGACTCATTAAAAAAGAATGCCATGGCTGTCTGGTGATTTCCACCAAGTGTGAAGGATAGGAGAACCTGGGACTGAATTTACCAACATCACTACAGAGCATTGCTGTCCAGTAAGATAGCCACTGGCTACATGTGGCTATTGAGCACTTCAACTGTGGCCAGTCCAAATGACAACATGTATAAAGTACAAAATACATTGGATTTTGAAGACTTAGTAGGAAAACAAGATGTAAAATATCTCCTTAATAATTTCAAACTGGTGGCATGTTGAAATAATAATATTATAAATATATTAGGTTAAATAAAATACATTATTAATTTCATATTTCTTTTTAGCTTTTAAAAATGTGGCTACTAGAACATTTTAATATCATACACGTGGCTCTCATATTCCTGTATGACAGCGCTCGTAGAGTGTCTGTCCTGGCTTGAGTCCCTATGACGCCATGAACTTCTGAGCCGATGCAGACAGGAGACAACACTGTCAACAAGCAAATATGTGCTGGAGGCTACTGCTTCTTCTTCTTTTACCTTCTCTTCTTTCAAGTACTCCCTGATCCCTCAGTTTTCTGTCTGCAATTCTTCCTTTCAGACACCTTCCTTGGAACTCTTTGCAGGCAGTTTGCCAGGCTTCAAAACTGGCCCATCCTATCAGAACCCTCCAGTTCAGAGTCCCTTTCCTGCAAAGTACTCTGCTTTCTTTTTCTTCAAGATTTTATTTATTTATTTATTTATTTATTTATTTATTTATTTATTTATTTGACAGAAAGAGCACGGAGTGGGGACAGAGGGAGAGGGAGAAGCACTCTCTCCATTGACTAGGGAGCCCGATATGGAGCTCGATCCCAGGACTCTGGGATCATGACCTGACCCCAAGACAGATGTCTAACCCATAACTGACTAAGCCACCCAGGTGCCCCCCCACCCCGTAGTCTGCTTTCTAATGCGCTATCCATTGCGCCACAGAGCCACCTCGTAGTCTGCTTTCTAAGATGTTAATAGATTCTGATAGTTTAGGATATCATCCTTAAAGATGCATCCATTAAATGTATGTATCCTATAACAAAAGACAGTAGCTGAGAGAAGTCAGTCCCAAGTAGCAGTGAGTTTGTGCCTAGTAAATGAAGCTGGAACACTTTTCCTTCACAGCACAGAAGCCACAGAGGCATAGAGATTATAATTCCACCTTGTCCGTGATTGTCCATTGAGATCAAAACAGGCCAAGTCCTCCCTACAAATAGTCTCCCGCAGGTGTTTCTACACCATTTCACAATCTACAAGATGCTTTCCTAGCTCTCCCATTTTAGCCACCAACCATTCCACAACATAGGTAAGGTTAAGCTTATTAGTAGTTTTTATAGAGAAGATTTTTTTAAATGAGGCCAGGAGGCAATAGGTCTTCTGGCTAGTGAAGCCTGTGGAGGAGGGGGAGGAGTGGTCCTAGATGATCATAGGGAAGTAGAGAACAGTGGGAAAAAGAAAGTGACTAGAAAGATCCTAAAGATCTTAACTTAGTTTAGATTAGATTACAACATCATGGTGGGGACTATACTGCATCTCAGGGGGTGACTTATTTAAATAATACTAAAGACATACATTCTGACACAGAGGGCTGAGGAAAAGAAGTAACCATTAATGGAATGGGGAAAAAATACAGAAGACACTCCAAATTAACAAGGAATTTATTATTAACATCAATAAAGAAAAAGAGGAAACCAAAATCTAAATTAAATTGATTAATAGAGAGGCGTCTGGGTGGCTCAGTCAGTTAAGTGTCTGCCGTCCTTGCAGGTAATGATCCTGGGGCCCTGGGATTGAGGCCTGCATTGTCCAGCTTCCTGCTCAGCAGGGAGTCTGCTTCTCTCTCTGCCTCTGCCCTCCACCCCGGGCCCCACACTCATGCTCTCTCGCTAGTTGTCTCTCTCTCTCTCTCTCTCTCAAATACATACATACATAAATCTTAAGAAAAATAAATTGATTAATAGAGAGTAAGATAAGAACATTGGATGTGATAAACTGGGCGTACCCATTAAAAAACAGAAACTGTCAGATTTGGTTTAAAAAGCAAAATTCAGCTGTATGGTGGTTACAAAGAACATGCCAACACAAGGTATCAAAGGGTATACAAAGATAAAGAAATTAGAGTTGGTGATATTAATATAGGACAAGTGAAATTAAGTTGAAAGCACCAACAAGATGAAAAATATCATGTAAGGATATAAAATTATGTAAATAAATTTATAAAACTTAATTTGTTTATAAAAATGAAAATAACAAAAGCTTAACCACAGACTCAACCATCATTAGAGAAAAAAATTTACATTAAAGGAACTAAGTATCTTAAATCTAAAAGCTAGTTCTTTGAACAAGATCAGTGATACATCACCCCCCTCACATACACTACAACGAGCAGAAGAGGCAAAGTGAGAAATGAGAAATAATTCATATGCCCACATATAGGAGAGATTACTTCTTGCAATTCTATGTTAGCAATTTGAAAATTTAGAGGAAATGAATGATTTCCTGATTTTAAAAAAACCCAGCAAATAAAATTGACCCCCAAGGGAAGTAGAAAATGTGAACAGAATAATCAGAGAAGAAATTGAAAAGGTGATTAAAAAAATCTTCTATCAAAAAAAGCTACCAAACCATATGGATGGCTTCCCAGCTAAGTTTATCTGACTTTAAAAGAAGAGAAAATTGCAAGATTGTTTAGTACTCCAGATGAAAGTCTCCAAATTCATTGTATAAAAACAGCAAACTTTGATACCAAAACTGGGAAAATGTAGTGTAACACCATAAAGAAAAGTACAGAACAATCTCACTTAGGAATATAAATTCAAAAACTCAAAATAAAATATTAGTAAACAAAATCCATGTAGCAAAAGAATAATTCATTATGACCAAACAGGATTTATTTCAGAAATACAAGAATGGTTCATTACGACATAATCTATTATATAATCTATTGCATCAATAAAGGAGAAAAATATAAGTATTTCAATAAATGCTAAAAACTTATTTGTTGGAATTCAGCAGCTATTCCTGATAAATTCTATTAGAGAAATAAGAATAGAAATAAACTATTTAAATATCCTTAAGACTAACAAAGCCTAGCAAGCAATATGCAATGGCAAATCACAAAAACCATTTCAACAAAAAATAGGATAGCTACCAGCCTCAATATTCTTTACATTGCCTTATAGGTTTTGGCAAAACAAAGAAATTAAAATAGCCATCATCTATCTAGGCAAAAAATCTAAAAGATCCCCCACTTTACACTAACATAAAATAAATTCTAGGAAGATTAAAAACTTAACTGTAGGGATGTCTGGGTGGCTCAGAGGTTGAATGTTTGCCTTTGGCTCAGGTCACGATCCCAGGGTCCTGGGTTTGAGTCCCCCTTCAGGTTCCCTGCAGGGAGCCTGCTTTTCCCACTGCCTATGTCTCTGCCTCTCTCTGGTTCTCTCATGAATAAATAAATAAAATCTTAAAAAAATAAAACCTTAACTGTAAAAATGTAATTCAATAAAGATATCACACAAAGAGATCAGGTTAGTATATGTTCGGTCTAAAGGCTAAGGGGATATCCTTTTCTAAGGATTAACCATTGCTGAGTAACTCCAAAACTCTAAAAGAAAAGATAGATATATTTGACTATATAACAATGCCAGTCTTTGTATGACAGAAGATATAAATAAAACAATAAACAAACAAAAGACTTAGGATCAGACTTTTATTCTTTGGGATTTTTTTTTTTTTTTTGCATAATACATGCATTATTTACACCATCTGGGATAAAGGGGCTGCTTTCTCTGTGGAAAACATATCTGATCAGAACTAGAGAATCTTTGAGGAAAACCACCACATGTACACATACAATTTTAGTATGAGGGTCTTCATGACTGTTTAAAGCCCATCCATTCACACCAGATGTGGTCTATTTACCCTAAATTAAGAATTCCTCAATGACAACAAAAACAAATAATTCCATTAAAAATGGACAACTTGGACAGATGTTTCTCCAAAGAAGATATAAAAATGGCCAACAGCATGTAAAACAAAGTGTTCAACATCACTAATTATCAAGAGAATGCAAATTAAAACCATAATGAAATATCACTTCAAATTCATTATGATGGTTATTATAAAAAAAAAACCCAACAAGCAGAAATGAACAAGCGTGAGCAAGGATATGACAAAATTGGACCCCTTGTGCACCGTTGGTGAGAATTCAAAATGGTGTAGCTGCTATGGAAAGCCATATGTCAGTTTCTTAAAAAATTAAAAATGGAATTACCATATGATCCAACAATTCCACTTCAGGGTATATACCAAAATGATTGAAAACGGATGTTTTTGTACACCTGTGCTCATAACAGTATTATTTGCCACAGCCAAGAGGTAGAAGCAACCCAAGAGTCCCTCAATGGATGAATGGCTAAACAAAATATAACACACACACACAAAATGCGATATTATTTAACCTTAAAAAGCAAATTCTGATGCATGCGTCAGTGCGGATAAACCTTGAAGACATTACGCTAAGTGAAATAAGCCAGTCATAAAAAGACAAATGTTCATATGAAATATCTACATTAGTCAAATTCATAGAAACAGAAAATAGAATGGTGGTTTCCAAGAACTGGGTTCGAGAAGGGGAAATGGGGAGCAGTTGTTTAATGGATATAGAGATTCAGTGTTGCAAGATGACAAAGTTCTGGAGATTGGTTGCACAACAATGTGAATATACTTAACACCACTAAACTGTACATTTAAAAATGGTTAAGATGGTAAATTTTATGTTATATGTATTTCAAAGTTACCAAAAATATTCTTGCCATACATATTTTCTACATAATTTTGACTATTATATGTATATGCAAATTACCCCTAGATCTATGACTTCAATATAAATTCCTCCCCTGACATTAAGATTTATATGATTGCCTGCTGGGCTTCTCTCATTGGAATGTATTCTACTGGCCTTTCAAACCCAATGTGTCCTGGGGCACCTGGGTTGCTCAGTAGTAGAGTGTCTGCCTTTGGCTCAGGTGGTGATCCCAGAGTCCTGGGATCGAGTTCTGCATTGAGCGCTCCATAGGAAGCCTCCTTCTCCCTCTGCCTGTGTCTCTGCCTCTCTCTCTCTGTTTGTCATGAATAAATAAAATCTTAAAAAAAAAAGTTAAGGGGATCCCTGGGTGGCGCAGCTGTTTGGCGCCTGCCTTTGGCCCAGGGCGCGATCCTGGAGACCCGGGATCGAATCCCACATCGGGCTCCCTGCATGGAGCCTGCTTCTCCCTGTCTCTCTCTCTCTCTCTCTCTCTCTCTCTCTCTCTCTCTCTGTGACTATCATAAATAAATTTAAAAAAATTTAAAAAAAAGTTAAGTCTTGTCCATGCTGTAGCATATATCATCAGTACTTTATTCCTTTTTCTGGACAAATAATATTGCATTGTATTGATAAGTCACATTTTGTTTATCCATTCATTAGTTGATGGATAGTTGGGTTGTTTCTATTTTTAGGCTATGTTGAAAAATCCTGCCATGTACATTCTTTTTTTTTTTTTTTTTTTTTTTTTGCCATGAACATTCATATACATTTTTTTTTTCATATATACATTTTTGTGTGGACATGTGTTTTCATTTCTCTGGGGCATATACCTAAAAGTGAGTGAATTGATGGGTCAAGTGGTAACTATATGGTTAGCTTTTCCAGGAGCTGCCAGACTGTTTTCCACAGTGGCTGTATGGCTGTACCATCCTACATTCCCAGCAGCAGTGTATGGTTCTGATTTCTCTATACCTCAACACTTGTTATATTCTGTTTTTGTTTGTTTTATTTTTGTTTATTTTTAGTCTAGCATTCTAGTGGATGTGAAGTGGTATCTCATTGTGATTTTAATTTGCATTTCCCTGATGATTAATGATGTTGAACATCTTTTCATGTGCTTATTAGCCATCTGTATATCTTCTTTGGAAAAATATCCATTTGGAGAAAGTCAAGATCCCTTCCCCATTTTTAAATTGTTTTTTTTTTTTTTCTTTCTTATTATTGAGTTATGTATTCCAGATACAAGTCCTTTATTAGATATATGATTTGAAAATATTTTCTTCCGTTCTGTGGGGTGTCTTTTCACTCCCTTGATAGTGTACTTTACATCACTAAATGTTTTGCTTTTGATGATGTATATGTAAATTTTTGATGAAATCTAATTTATCTTTTTTCTTTTGTTGCTTGTGCTTTTGGTGTCATATCTAAGAAATTTACCTAATCCAAGGTCACACATATTTACTCCTTTATTTTCTTCTAAGAGTTTTATAGTTTCAGCTCTTACATTTAGGTCTTTGATCTATTTGTGTTGATTATTACATGTTTTGAGGCAAGAGTCCAATTTCATTCTTTTGAATGTGGATACCCAGTTGTCCTAGAACTGTTTGTTTAAAAACACTGTCCTTTCTGGTCTTGATGATCTCTTCAAACCCTAATTGACCATAGATGTACAAGTTTATTTCTGGACTCTTAATTCTATTCCATTGATCTACATATTTATTTCATGTGAGTACCACACTATCTTGAATACTGTTGCTTTGTAGCAAGTTTTGAAATTGAGAAATGTGAATCCTCCAATTTTGTTTATCTTTTTTCATGATTGTTTTAGCTTGAGTTTACATATGAGTTTTAGGATAAACTTATCAATTTCTACAAAAAAATTAGATAGGATTTTTATAAGGATTTGTATTGAATCTGTTGAATTAATTTAACCTTTATGAGTTGTGGCTTTCATACCAAATTTTATTTCTGCTACTGTTTTTGGGGAAATTCACTAGTTTTTCAATTAATTGAAAGCAAACAAGTGTGCAAAATAATACTAAAGAGCAAAATACAATTTGTAAAGCTTATTTTGTCACAATTTTAAATAAAATCAACAGTTTTGCACTTAACTAACAAATCAAATATGAAATAAGCAGTTTCTCAATGCTTTGGTTTGTCAGGAACCTTGTAGATATCTGGTAACTTGTTTGCTTATGATTCTGGACAGCTACAGCTAGAATTCAGATTGCCTCAGTCTAAATGTCAAGGTTTATATCAAGCACAAGTTTTTATAGTTTCTTTAACTTTTCAAATTAAGTAAGACATTATTTTCAAAGAACAAGGCCCCAGTTTACATCAGTACCTTAAAAAAATAAATGTTTATTTACATGGGTGATAATTATTGTGAAAGCTTTTTGATATGACCTAACTTTCTGGATTTGCACTTTGCTTAGAATAAAACACAGTACTTTCTTTGTCTACCTAAGCAGTGTGTCCTTGAAAACTATTAAAATCATTTACACATTCTTTGCAGCATTATGCACTCATATATAATAAAGGTCATTCCACTAGCAACACTAGTTGTACTGATCATTTATAAAAGTATTTAGACATTATACTTTTATATAACTATTTCTTTTAACTAGTATATTTTAGTGTCTCTTTTTAAATCAGGAATATGAATGAAATTATGTTTCCTGATCCATTAGTTTTTGAACTTATTTTGACACCAAAAAAAAAAATCAACTACTTAAGTTTAGGACTTAAAAGTCCCTCTTACTAACCTTTGTGGTAATATTTTCATTGTATGAGGATTGTGACTTGATAATTGTTATTGTTTTTTTAAGATTTATTTATTTATTTATTTATTTATTTATTTATTTATTTATTTATTTATGATAGACATAGAGAGAGAGACAGACAGAGAGAGAGAGAGAGAGAGAGAGAGAGAGAGAGGCAGAGACACAGGAGGAGGGAGAAGCAGGATCCATGTCGGGAGCCCGATGTGGGACTCAACCCCGGAACTCCAGGATCGTGCCCTGGGCCAAAGGCAGGCACCAAACCGCTGAGCCACCCAGGGATCCCCGATATTGTTATTGTTAATGCTGCTATTATTTCTGGCAAGAATAGCAGTTGTCTTGGGGTGCTGGGTGGCTCAATCGGTTAAGCATCTGCCTTCAGCTCAAGTCATGATCTCGGGGTCCTGGGATTGAATTCCAGCCCCACATCATATCAGGCTTCCTGCTCAGCAGAAAGTCAGCTATCCCTCTCCCTCCACTCCTCCCCCTTGCTCAGGCTCTCTCTCTATTCAAATTAGAAAACAAAAAACAAAAACAAAACAAAAACAGTAACAGTTGTCTTGGCTGCACTTTGTTTCATTTCTGCTAATAAGACAAAAAAAAAAGAAAAACATAACTAATATTGAAGATGACTCTAGATTGTAATCCTCAGGACTTTTGCTTTTGCCTAATCTTAATCATCTCAAAACTAGACTTTTCTAGAACATCTTCTGTTGACCTCTAATTATAAGTTTGCCAAAAAAGTATTTGGGGTACAAAGAGCTTTTAACCGAGGTGTTTTCCCACAACTAAGGGAGCTGAAAACAGAATCATTGATAAGGTTAATCAGTAAGATAAGTGTCCTATTTTTCCCAAATTTTCAGGGAGATTTTGCAGCAAACCACCTGAATAATTGTCTTTGTGTGGCATGTCTCTTTTAGAAATTTACTCTGACAGTGCTTTCTAGTGCTCAGAAACACCAGTACATACCTGGAGCCCACAGCAATGCACTGGAAGACAAAATGGGAGGGAATAATCTTTCACAGGGAAGTAGGACTGAGATTTGTAAATAAAATGGTTGGAAAAAGAAGAAGCATCCCAACTTGGAAATTTTTTTTTTGAGGCAGAAATTTGTTCTTTCTTTAACTCTGTTAGTTGGGTGTTTTCAAACTTTTCAGAGATTGTTCTTCTGGGGTCCACTGATAGAATTCAGGGTGATTTTGAAAGAAAAAGTTAAGTTTTTGTTTTCACTAATCTCTAAATTTAAGTTAGCATTTCATTCAATAATGAATATGAACAAAAATCACACTATTACTAGCAGTACCTGTGACCTTTTTACTAAAAGAAATCAGACAGATTTTCATATCCTATTATGATTGTTGCAGCTATCTTGGAAATATTAAGTTACTTCAAATTTATGTAGTTATTAGATTCCAGATCCTGTTATTTAATATGTTAACAAGGAAGCACATACATTACTTTCTAAAAAAGATTTTATAGCAGTATTTCAGTGTAATTTATTTAAAATCATATATATTTTATTTATTTATTTATTTATTTATTTATTTATTTATTTATTTAAAGATATCAATTTTGGACAAGAAAAGAGATTGGTGATACAGAAAAATTAAGAACCCAGCAAGTAAAAAAAAAAAAAAAAAAAAAAAAAAAGAACCCAGCAAGTGTAGGCTAAGGTGCAGTGAGATTTGAAATGTGTCCTAAGGAGGGAGTTGCCCATGTATGGTCACTGATATGCCCCCATCTCTTTGCTCCCTGTGTTTGAATGGAACTATGCCAGTTCCAGTATTTATTAGTATGCTGGGTCCTGATTAGCTCCAATCCAGAAACTGATCTTGACAAGAGAATTCCTTGTGCCAAGCTATAGTCAGCTTGAAAACTGACATGAAATACGGCTTCTTAGGATCTGCCAAAACTAGATTTGGACTAGAAGGGTGGCCCTTGGCCAGCCCTAGATCATCTCAATTAAAGATTTTCACTTTTATGTAAGTCCTGGTATTGTTGGATGAGCCAGGACATACATTCTGAATGGGCCCCACCACCACCACCACCACCACTGCCACCTCTGCATTTATCCCTTCATTTGCCACTGAACGCTTTGGGATAAGTATAAAAATAGTGGCCACTCAAAACCAAAAATTCAAAGTAGAAAAAACACACTGAAAAAGACATGAGTTTTATGACCAATGTCATGTCAGTGGTTGGACCAGGAGATGGGAACTGAAAAAGTGGAAAGACAATGATAATTTATTCAAAAAGAAGTCACCCATCCAACCCAGTGGCCTCCTTAAATCATTACAATTCAATTGTAGCTGTTTCTTGCACATATAAAGTGATATTACAGGTAAAAAGTTCAACTTGCTGTGCATTAATTACCTCCAGGTCTGTCTGGTATTTCTAGTTTTTTATGTTTGTATTGTGAGAGTGGAAAGGGAAAAAAAGTTCCCTTGTTTTCGCTCACTTAAACAAATACTGTGTGTGACTAACAGGGTTTCCTGTACAGCTGTAGCTACCTTTCTGATTAATGGTTTATTTAAATTTTTAGTGGGTAAAGGAGGATTCTTACAAATATTTTAATCTTGATACTTCCTCTATCTCAACTGGTTGTGTTCTTGTACAAGACCCTGTATTTTGCTGTGCTCAGATTTCCTCAACCTGAGGAAACCTCAACAGAAATTGTGGGAAGAAATGAAAGAGGAGAGAGAAAAAGTTGGTGTCAAGTTCTTTGAGTTTATTAAAAAGCTGTGCAGATAGAGCGTTGCAAAATGTTTTTTAAATTTCTATGACAGGGGCACCTGGGTAGCTCAGTGGTTGAGCATCTGCTTTTGCTTCAAGTGGTGATCCCAGGACCGTCAGATCGAGTCCCACATCACACTCCCCAGAGGGAGCCTGCTTTTCCCTTTGCCTATGTCTCTGCCTCTCTCTGTATGTCTCTCACGAATAAATAAATAAAATCTTTTAAATAAATAAATAAATTTCTACGACAGGTTTATCTCATTTTATTGCCCTTTGTTTTATTGTGCTTAACAGATATTATGTTTTTTTTTCCAAATCAAAGTTCTGTGGCAACCCTGCATCAAGCAAGTCTATTGGAGCATTTTTCCAATAGCATTTGTTCCCTTTGTTTCTCTGTGTCACATTTCAAACTTTCTGTTACTGAATTTATTATGGTAATCTATAATCAGCGATCTTTGATGCTACTATTATAATTGTTTTGGGACACCATGAACTGCACCCATATGAGATGGCAAACTTCATTGTTAAATGTTGTGTGTGTTTATGACTGCTCCAACTGACCATTTCTTTGTCTCCCTCTTCTTGGGCCTCTATTTCCTAAGACACAACAATATTGAAACTAGGCCAGTTAATAACCCTACAATGGCCTCTAAGTGTTCAAGTGAAAGGAGGAGTCACATGTCTCTTACTTTAAATCAAAAGCTAGAAAGAATTCAGCTTAGTGAGGAAAGCAGGTTGAAAGCTGAGATAGGCCCAAAGGTAGACCTCTTGTGCCCACAGTCAGTCAACTTGTGAACACAAAGGCAAAGTTCTTGAGGGAAAATAACAGTGCTACCCCAGTGAATACAGAAATGATAAGAAAGTAAAATAGCCTTATTGCTAATATGGAGAAAATTTTATTGGTATGGGGAGAAGATCAAACCAGCCACCACATTCCCCTATCCAGAGCAAGGCCCTAACTCTCTTAAATTCTGTGAGGGCTGAGAGAGGGAAGGAAGCTGCAGGAGAAAATCTGAAGCTAACAGAGGTTGATCTGTGAGATTTAAAGAAAGAAGCTTTAAGATAAAAGGGCAAGGTGAGGCAGCAAGTGCTGATGTAGAAGCTCCAGCAAGTTGTCTAGGAGACCTAGCTAAGATAGTGGATGAAGGTAGCTGCACTAAACAATAGTTTTTCTTTTTTTTTTTTTTTAATTTTTATTTATTTATGATAGTCACACAGAGAGAGAGAGAGAGAGGCAGAGACACAGGCAGTGGGAGAAGCAGGCTCCATGCACCGGGAGCCTGACGTGGGACTCGATCCCGGGTCTCCAGGATCGCGCCCTGGGCCAAAGGCAGGCGCTAAACCGCTGCGCCACCCAGGGTTCCCTAAACAATAGTTTTTCAATGTAGACTAAACAGCCTTCTACTGGAAGAAGATACCATCTAGTCCTTTCATAGCTAGAGAGAAGTCAACGTTTGGCTTCAAAGCTTCAAAGGACAGGCTGACTCTCTTGTTAAGAACTGATCCAACTGGTGACTTTGAGTTGAAGCCAATGCTCATTTACCCTTCTGAAAATCCTAGGGTCCTTAAGAAGTATACTATGTCTGTGCTCCATAAAACAAAGCCTAGATGACAGAACATCTGTTTACAGCATGATTTACTGAATATTTTAAGACCACCATTGAGGCTGACCACTCAGGAAAAAAAAAAAAAAGTCTTTCAAAATGGCTGCTCACAGACGGTGTACCTGGTCAGCCAAGAGCTCTGATGGAGATGTATAAGACTAATGTTGTTTTCATGCTTGCTAACACAACATCCATTGTGCAGCCCATGGGTCAAGAAAGGAGTCATTCTGACTTTCAAGTCTTATTACTTAAAAATACATTTTGTAAGGCTATAGCGGCCTTAGTGAGTCCTCTGATGGATCTGCACAAAATACATTTGAAAACCTTCTGGAAAGGATTCACCATTCTCAATGCCATTAAGAACATTTGTGATTCATGGGAAGAGTCAAAATATCAACGTTAACAGCAATTTGAAAGAATTTGACTCCAACCCTCATGGATGACTTTGAGAAGTTCAAGACTTGAGTGGAGGAAGTAACTGCAAATTTGGTAGAAACAGCAAGAGAACTAGAGTTAGAAGTGCTGCCAGAAGATGTGATTAAATTACTACAATCTCATGATAAAACTAACCACTGAGGAGTTGCTTCTTATGGATGAACAAAAAAAGTGGTTCCTTATGTTTCAAAGCACATTAGAATAAAAAATGAACTAATCAGATAACTTATTAGTGCTTTTACTCATTTTGTTGATTGTCATATAAAGAACATGATGGTAGTGGACTGGCACTAAAGTTTGTCAATGGGAAGAACCTTATACTGTACATTCCTCTAAAAGAGGATAGAAGAGAATTTGTATATTACTATATACTCAGAGCTTCACCTAGTGTCCGGTACATGGTAAACCTTCAATAAATATTGAATGATGTAAGAGAATAGCCCAATAAGCACATCTTCAAAGTAATGATCTGTTAATTATATAGGAATTATACATAAATTAACCATTAATGGACAAGATTAAAGCAGAAGTTTCCTGGGACGCCTGGGTGGCTCAGCGGTTGAGTGTCTGCCTTCAACTCAGGGCATGATCCCATGGTCTGGGGATTGAGTTCCACACTGGGCTCCCCGCAGGGAGCTTGCTTTTCCCTCTGCCTATGTCTCTGCCTCTCTCTGTGTCTCTCATTAATGAGAGGATAAAATCTTGAAAAAAAAAAAAAGCAGAAGTTTCCTTTAAATCCACTAATTCCAGATTGGGAGAACAAATTGCCGTAGTTTAAAATTTTAACCTATTTCTCTCCGCTTCCTTTTGCCCTTTAGCATAATATTTGCAGTTTACATTACAATAAGAGTATATAGTTTTTTGGCAGAGGGAAGGAAACATTATTAATAGAGTGCATTGTGTTTTTGCCATTATAGATAACGCAAACGCAAAAAAGTAATAATGGCAAACATTCTGACTTTGCTTTTGTTAAAAATGTTGCAGAGCAGTCTTGGCTAATGGTCTTAATATGGCCTTCCGTTGCATATAATTAAATTATCTTTTAGTAGCTAGAAGATCATCATCTTATCATGATGAATTTTTTTTCATGATGAATTTTTATTTCTTGATAAGATACAACCCATTAAGCTGAGTAAGCAGAAAAAATATAGCATAGTCCTCAGCTCTTCTCTGTTCTTAAACAAGTTTCTTCATTTCTCTAGGCTTTGATTTCATATTCTGGATGAGGGGTTAGCAAACCATGAACCAGAAGCCAAATCCAGCCTACCATGTATTTTTACACAGAACCATGAGCTAAGAGTAGTTTTATATTCACAAGTAGCTCAAGAAAATCAAAAGAAGAATATTTCGTGGCAGAAAAAACTATATATAAATTTTACATTTCAGAGTGCACAAAGTTTTATTGGAATATAGCCAGGCTTATTTGTTTATGTATGTTCTAGAGCTGCTTTCACACTGCAATGGCAGACTTGAGTAGTTATGACAGAGACCATATGGCCCTCAAATCCTAAAATATTTACTAACTGATCTTTTACAGAAAAAGTTTGCTGACCCTTGCTTTAGGTTTTTTAATGGATGAAGAACTTTATTAAAGCATATAAAATGAAAATATATGTAGAGTTTTAAATAAATAAAAACAGTTCTAGAACTATCCCATGGATTGAAGTACCATCTTTAAAATGAATTTGGTAAGATAAAAGAATATTCTGAATCAAAAACTAAGCCGATCTTGTGTCAAAAATTTCATGGATACAGGGGCACCTAGGTGGCTCAGTGGTTGAGCTTCTTCTGCCTTTGGCTTATTGGGCTCCCCTCAGGGAGCCTGCTTCTCCCTCAGCCTATGTCTCTGCCTTTCTCTCTGTGTCTCTTATGAATAAATAAATAAAATCTTTAAAAAAAATTTTTACCTATAGTGCTAAGCCAAGACATGAAGGCACCACAGGTATCAATTTGGTGACTTTGCTTAGAGTCAATATTCTTTACATATCTGTTTACTAATTGTTAGCAGGAGTGAAGAGAAACTGATTTTCTATTGAAAAAATGAAATGTTCACTGTTTTTAAATGTTCAGAGTGAGGGATTTCTTACAGTAAGTTATTTGCAATTGCCTTTCACTTTGCATCTTTTTCATCACTTAAAACTCCAACGGTTACTCTCAGGCACCAAGCAGTCGGCTAATTTACATGGGCATATTTGTTAAGTATCACTCAAAATACATTTTAAAGGTCTTTGTTTTCTGTTTTCTATACTTGCAAACATTTCCCATCTAGTTTGTCTCTGTTGCGTGTCTGTGTGCTTCCCAACAGCATGTTATCGTATGTTATTTCTTGAAAGCAGACCATTTCTGGGGGACATATTGTAAGTTCTATAATTTAGATGATAAAGGATGAATTGATCTTTTTTAAAAGTAAAGAACACTATACGCATGTATTGTTTGGCTCCAGTTTTGAATGTCCTCTGGCTGTCTAGTTCTCAGGCTCATGCCCCATGGTACTTGAACTTGTAAGCCCTCTAGATTCTGAAAAGATGTAGATCCATACTGGCATGAATTGTCTTTTATTTGCACCAGAGGTCTCCATGATCTGATGGGATTGGGACCAATTTACATTTTGCCTGTTGATTAAAGAGTTGAGTATGGAAACCTGAGCCAACAGGCATCAAATTTCTGGTTTACTACAGTGATATTATAAACTGGCCTCCTTAAACTGGCTGATGGTTTAATCCTGTGAGGAACAAATAAAACTAGATGTATAGATATGTGTGTATAATACGTGCATGTATAGTATATATGTATATATATATAATGTGTATATATATATATAATGTAATATACTTTTATATATACTTCTATATATATTTTTTCTTATATATATAAAGTACTCTCTTAACACTCTGTTTGGTACAAAGTAGGCACTGAAAGAAAGACAACCTGATAGAGTAATTGTCACCTTGTTGCAGACATCTCCTTAGAGAAGATAGATCAAACACCAGGGAGGTGTGAAAGGGAGGCTCTAAAATAATGCTGTCCAACAGAACTTTCTTTAATAATAGAAAATGTTCTATATCTGGGCTATTCGATGTGGTAGCCACAAACCACATGGGAGCTGAGGAAAGGGTTTTTTAAATTTTAATTTAATTAACTTAAAATTTAAAAATTTGAAACCACATGTGTGACTGGGGTAACATATTAAATAGCACAACTCTTTGGGGCGCCTGGGTGGCTCAGTCCATTAAGCATCTGCTTTGGGTTAAGGTCATGATCCCAGGGTTCTGTGATTGAGCCCCATGTTGGGTTCTCTGCTCAGTGAGGAGATTTTATTTATTTGAGAGAGAGAGCCCACACAGAGACAGAGGGAGAGGGAGAAGCAGGTTGCCCTTGGAGCAGGGATCCTGAAGCAGGGCTCGATCCCAGGACCCAGGAATCATGAACTGAACCCAAGGCAGGTGCTTAGCCAACTGAGCCACCCAGGAGCCCCGCATTTAACAAGATATTTCATGTAATGCTGCAATGATGTGGGAAGGTGAATTAGAATGATAACATCTAGGAAAGTTATTCCAAAATGTGTGTAATTTATTAAATCACATGTATTTATAACAAAATATATTCACATAATCTAAAATAATACTGAATGGGGTGCCTGGCTGGCTAATTCGGAGGATCATGTGATCTCAGGGTCATGAGTTCAAGCCCCACGTAAGGTGTAGAGATTACTTGAATAAATAAAACTTTATAAAATCATACTGAGTGGAATTTCAGTGATAGTGAATCCCAAGCTTACTTCCAAAACAGAAATAACTTCAAACAGTGGATTCTGAGGTGACTTCATTTTATTTGGGTACCGCATTTGATTGATAAATTAACTAATCCAACACATTTCTGGAGCACAAGATATGCAAGGGTGAACCACACAGACATAGGGAGAAGGTATCAGGAAAAAGAACTTATCTGGGGTTAGGAACCGAAAGAGAGCCACCATGACTACAGAGGAAGAGGAACACAGAGGAGAGCACATGCAGAGAGATACAGGCAGGGACTCAATCTTACAGGACCTTTTACAACAGAGGATGGAGTTTGAACTTTCCCCTAAGTGCAAGTGAAAACCATTTGGAAAGTGTTAAGTTGAGGGTTGAAAAGGGATGATGGCAAGATCAGACAATTTTAAAGAATCCGATGATGGAAAATAAAACCAATGATGAAAACCTGTCTAGAGAGGGAAGCATAGAAAACAAACTGGAAAATAGGAAGGTAACTGAATCATGTACAGGGTCTTTTAAGAATGAAATAGATTTTCATCATGTTCCATGACATAGCCCCGAGATGTGTTCCAACACAGCAGCCAGAAGGATACTCTAAAAAGTCAGATCCTGTCATTTCTCCAATTAAAGGTTCTTGTCTCACTCAAGCTTAACACTTGCTTCCAAGACCCCATATGGTCTGGGCCCCACAGTCTCTCTGACCACCTCTCCTACAAATCTCCCCCTTATGCCATGCTAGCAACCCCACTAGCATCCGAGCTGGTCCTTAAACATGCCATTCATTCTCTGTAGCAGAGTCTTTGCACTTGTGTCCTCTCTTCCATCAGATATCCCCATGGCTTCTTCAAGTTTCTGTTCAAATGTCATTATCAGTCCCTAACCAACATATATAAGATAGTACCTCCTGGCTCTCCTACCCCTCAAGGGTCCATTTTCTTCTTACCTTGCTTTTCTGTTCTCCACAGCATTTATCATAGCTGATGTGCTATTTATTTATTTGCTTAATGTTTCTCAGCCCCAGGAAAATGTAAACTCCATGCTGGCAGGGTCTTTGCTTTGTTCTCTGATATATCCTCAGCAGTATAGATGTTCAGTGATTATTTGTGGAATGAACAGAAGAATGAATGAAGGAAGGCTGGACTTGATGGCCTCTCTAACTTCTTCCCTAACTCACTGACTATAGTTTGGGGAACCAGGACCAGCACTTCATGTTCTGCTACTTTGTGCAAAAGCTTTCATATCACCCTCCCTTAAGGAAGGTTCCAAGAATTGTGGCCAATCTCCCATCTTCTATTTCTCTCCCCACCTCAAGTATCTACAAGCAGCTGTGCCAACCCTTCACCCAGTACCAACTCTTTCCAGTGCTATTTTCTCCCCCACTCTTGTGCTGTGCTAGAGAATGAGGGAGCAGACCAGAATGACTGGGAACCATGAGGTAGATGGGGAGCAGGGGGACATTTGGTGGCTGCAGCCCCACTGTAGAGCTTTGAAACTTCTCTACGGATGCACACAGGCCAGCTGGTGCCTGACCATAAAATTGTCTCCCATATACTCCATCCTGGTCATTCAGTGCATAGACTGCCAATCTCTGGTTGAGTGTCCAGAGGTTGTAACATGGAGGTGTCATATATGTCAAATTCACCTGGTGAGCTATTTATTGTTTTCAGATTTTATTTTATTTTTCTAAGATTTATTTATTCATGAGAGACACAGAAATAGAGAGAGGGGCAGAGACACAGGCAGGGGGAGAAGCAGGCTCCATGCAGGGAGCCTGACGTGGGACTCGATCCCAGGTCTCCAGGATCAGGCCCTGGGCTGAAGGCGGCGCTAAACCGCTGAGCCACCCAGGCTGCCCTCTTTTAAGATTTTAAAGGGGGAACCAAGCAAGTGAGATTTTTAACCTGGCTTAAAAGTACCAGTCTTTCTTTCTTTCTTTCTTTCTTTCTTTCTTTCTTTCTTTCTTTCTTTCTTTCTTTCTTCTTTCTTTTCTTTCTTCTTTCTTTCTTTCTGTCTTTCTTTCTTCTCTTTCATTCTTTTTCTTTCTTTCTTCTTTCTTTCTTTCTTTCTTTCTTTCTTTCTTTCTTTCTGTGTGTTGTTGTTGTTGTTATTGTTTAAGCACAGAGAAAAGAAAACAGTGTGAATTAGGGCTCAGAAGGTCTGGGTTTGAATCCTAGTTTGTGACTTGATGCTTGACCATAGCCTCAAGCAAGTAACTTAAACCTCTACAGGCTTCAGTTTCCCATCTGTCAACAGAAAAATCACTCCTGCTCTGCTCAGCCTCAAGGATGTTGTGGGGATCATGAGGCAATAATAGGTGCATACTTTTTGAACGATATAATACTATTCCCACGTAGAGATTGCTATGAACAGAAACCTAGTTGCAGCATCTCTCAAATGCCTGACCAAATGAAAGCGCGATCTCTCTTCACCCAGTAATGAAAGGCAAGTTCAACAGAGGTGAGGAAAAGAACATCAATGCATTTTTGGGCTTTGCATTTCTATGGGAACCATTAGCACACTATTGTCTGTAGGGAGATATTCAATTATAAATGTATTTTTATGGCATGACAGACTGAGTACCTTTAGTCATTTAAATGATCGTCTCTGAAAAAAAGGTGGATTCGCACAATCATGGTGACTAGTTGAAATTATGGCTCTCAAAAGGAATTTACTTTTTAAAAAAATGGTTGCTTTGATTTTATGTATGTGTGTGTATAAGCATATATATAATGCTTACTTTAAATGTGTGCATCCAGAAATGCTTTTAAATGTACTTCATATCATTTTAACCTAAGCAAATAGCTTAATTAAGATTGACATGAAGAGTGCAGTGTTATAAAAGAAAATGTCATCACCTTTGTTGAAGAGTATGAGACTTTAACCTAGTATTCTTTTGTCTTTTGCAAACACGAGGCTACTCTGGTGATTAAGAGACATGGCAAGACTGGTCTACTATTTCTGGGAGAAAGAGTAGGTGGCCACAGGTAAGAGCCCAAATAAAAACTCTTATGTACCTGGGTGCCTGGTTGGCTCACTCAGTGGAGCAAGTGACCCTCCATCTCAGGGTCATGGGTTTGAGCCTCTAGTTGGGTATGGAGATTATTTAAAAATAAAATCTTAAAAAAAAAAAAAAAAAAAAACCACTATAGCAAGTAGAATGAAATGATCTAGATGTCTCTCCCACACAGTAAAAGGACTTGAGACTTACCAAGTAAAACATCTCACATTGCCGTGGTTTGTTGATTCTGAGAAGCAGGCAAACCTGCCGTGCTGTGTGACAAAGCCTTCTTATTGCACTCCAGGGTTCACTTTCCAAAGGGCGATCATTCAGTTTGGGACTGGGCCACTAGCCTTGGCGTCTTTATTCACACACTTCATGACTCTGTAGGATGGGGACAGGGACAAGGGTGGAGTCCTGCCTACAGTGGAGGCATTGGTTGCAACTGCTAATGGAGGAGGAAAACTAAGTTGCTGAAATATAGGCTTGGAGTTTATGTATGAATTTCAAGTGTCTGTGATACTCCTATTTGCCCAGCAGGGAACTCTCATGTGGCATATCCCACAGAAACTGGCACATTTGTAAGGATTTCTGAGGAACCAGATGGAGTTACTGGTTTCGCCCATTTTATTGGTTAATATGTGGTGTGTTTGGGAAGGGATTGGTGTGTGTCTGGTGGTTCTGCCTGTGTCATCTAAGGTCACCATTCTGTCCTCTAGAGCTGAAAATACCACACTTCAAACCTGCCTCTTGACTACTGGTTGTTCATGTGTTTGGCAGCCTATAGCCTCCATTGTCTTCCCAGCATGTTTTAATCTTGCAATGCCTGTGGAATGAAGTATCCATATAATATAAATTGCAATAATCAGCTCTTGACAGATTTCTGCAAAATGTTTATGGATAACTTCCTTGAATGTCCTGAGACATTCTACAAAGAATCATTGTCAATGTTTCAGAGAGAAAGAAAAATGAGATAGCTATCTATACTATTTCTTCATTCTAGTATTGCATGTGCTTGGAAGCCAACCAGATTTCTAACAGGGTCTGAAATGTCAGCCGGAATGTACTGAATATATAGTAGAGGCTAAGATTAAATTTCCTTTGGTTTACTCAGATAAGCTGGGCATGGGGTTAGTTTGGGGGGGTAGGTGGAAGGGAGTCACTGGCCTAATAATATAATTCACTGCCCTTGAATAAATCTTTTCTTACTTTCCTCTTCGATTTGTGCCAATCTGTGCTTTTTGTCATTCCAGAGGGTTAAGGCAATATCCAAGTCTACTAAATGGCATCTTGTTTGAATATATTCTTCAAAAATTATCATGAAAAAAAGGCATTAAATCACATAAACTTCTCTATACCATGAGAAAATAGAAATGAAGCAGTTTGAACAATTCCTTTATTCTCTCCCTAAATTGTACAAGACGCGGAGTTTCCTCAATGAGAATGAATTTTCTTATAGCAGTCCCCAAACAGCATTACGTTGTTTGAAATTCAAATAGACAAGGATATTTTCTGTTTGATGAAAAACAATTTCTACTCCTAAGTTGCAAACAAAGCTGCTAAGTTCCCATGTCATTCCCAGACCCATTTGAATATAGCTGGAAACACTCCAGATTCAGCTCAGCATGTCAAGGAGCTTGGGCTTCTGGGGCATTTTTTGGGTCACGTGTAAGGGTTTGGAAGGGCTCTTCAGAGCTCTCTGCACCTGTCTCCCTGCTGACATTGGCAGAAGCAGAGTCATTATTGCTGAGACTCAACGACTCATTTTTCTTTTTATACAATGGTTGTTGGCAATGTCTGGGCTTTCTTTTCTGCTATGGAGCCTTTCTTAATGTCCAGGAACCAGTGGTCACTGACCCAGGCCCTCCCTCGGCATTGGCTCTAGGATCAAAATCCAGCCACCAAGGAATTCATGTTTTCTCAACTCAGGGGAAAGAATCACCACACTCATGTGCTTTTACCTCTTAAGGAATTTCAACTGCCTTCTTATGCACATGGCTGAATAACAGGGAGGAAATTTCATATGTGACCGAGATGCTGTGACTTTACCATCATACCCTGGACCTAGACAATTATAGTTTATTGTTTAATTCATGAAACTAAAATGATGTAAGTTTCACGATTGTAGATACCTGGACCTGGATGGGGTACTCAAGGTAAGTCTTCAGCCTCAAACCAGAAATGTACATTAGTTATCTTTCAAAGAGTGTTTGTCTATCCTTATCCATGTTGGGAAACATATAAACAAAAAACTGGACTCGCTTTAAAAAAAAAGAGAGACAGAAGACTTTCCGTCTGCATTCCCTATCTCAGTGCCCCTCCTTGGGAAAATGAGTAGACAGTAGCCTAAATCTTATCAGCACTCCTTCTCTTGGTTGAAAACTTTCCCCAAAGATAATTTGGTCTGATCATTCCTCTTGCTAGAGATGAGGGAATGAAGCTGAGAAAATCTCAAGGAATTATAGGTGTTTGAAGGAGAACAAGGGGGTGGAAGCTCGGTTTCCCTGACTAATCCATTGCTTTTAGAATCCTATCACTACATCTCCATGTCATAAAATCACCTTGGGCACTTGACAAAATTTTACAAATGACAATTTCAGCCATTCCAAACCAGCCTCTGGAGTGTTGTCCTTGTGCTAAAATGGTATCTGTCTCTTTTCTACTGTTTGCACAAGGCCAGTGCAGGTAGACGGGCTATACTTCCACTAGAGACTGCAGAATGCTTCTGAACTTTGAGGAAGAATTGGGGTAGGGCAGTGGTTTTCAAGCATTCACACCATGGTAGGAAATAGATTTGATGTTGTGACCCAAATCCCAAATAACATGACTACGAAGATACAAGTATATGTATATAATATTACTGAAATAAATTCCTCAGAAAAATACTTGTCCTTACTACTTCAATGAATTCTGTTCTATTTTATTTAAAAAATATATTGTTTGTGACCCACTGAATTGATTTATGAATGAGCATGATTCTGTGGCTTTACTCAATGGGGATGTCCCTGGCTTGCCTCGTCATGCTATTCCTGCCCAAACTACAGCCGAACATATTTGTTTCTTAAAATAGACCCAGCCACACCCTATAAAACATTTCATTGGGTGCCATCTTGGTTGGTAGTCAGCATGATCAAAGGATTCTCCTGTGGGCATATCCATGGGTGTGTCCTAGGCAAGCAGCTGTGGTTTGAGGAACAGGCTTGTGTCTCCTTTTTCAAACTGCTGAATTATCTTTTGGATACCTCGCCCCCCATCTCCCTTACGCAGCAGGCGTGATCAAAAAATGGTTGCAGACCAACCTGTTCTATCAATGCTATGACCTTGACCAAATCACTTAAAACCTTTGATCCTCAATCTCCTGATCTATAAAAGGGAAAACATTAATTCTACCTCCAAGGCTATTGTGAAAGGCAAGTGATACATTAAGTGTGAAACTGCCTTCTCAACTTCAAAGTAAATGTTAGGTATAATTATAATTTTACCTGTAACACTATAGGCCACGACACCATTAGAATTACAGGTACAAATGACACAGCAAACTGAAGCTCTGGGAGGGTTCCTGATATTTATATAACTCTCTGGTATTTAATAAACTAAGAAACACATTAATATGTTCTAAAAGCAGATTATTAAATCTGTCAGCATCTCTATGAGGTTATATGGTGCTACCTTAGAACCTATTGACTTAAATTCATAGAGACAGAAAGTAGGATAGTGGTTACCAGGGGCGGGAAGGAACAGTGTTTGATGGGGACAGAGTTTCAGTCTGAGATGATTAAAAATTCCTGGAGATAGATGGGATGGTGTGATGATGGCACATCAATGCAAATCCACTTAGTGCCATAGAACTATACCCTTAAAAATGGTTAAAATTATAAATTTTATGTTATGTGTATTTCACCACAATAAAAAGGAAATAGTGACTTAAAACCATAACCCTTGAGGCTCCTGGATGGCTAAATTGGTTAAGTGTCTGCCTTCGGCTCAGGTCATTGTCCTGGGGTCCTGGGATGGAGCCCCACGTCATCAGGCTCCCTGATCAGCTGGGGGCCTGCTTTTCCTTCTCCCTCTGTTGCCCCCCACCCCCACTCATGCTCTTTCTCTCACTGTGCTCTCAATCCCTCATAAATAAATAAATAAATAAATAAATAAATAAATAAATAAATAAATAAATAAATAAAGTCTTTAAAAAAAGAAAACCACAACCCTTTTAGAGTTAGGATTTGTGCAGGGCTCAGCAAGTTCACCCCATCTTGGCCTGTGTGGTGTCTCCTGGGACAATCCAGCTGGGAGTAGAGGATCTAAGATGGCTTCATTTACCACTTTGGTTCTGGCTCTTAGCTGAGGTGCCTCTGTTGTTCTCCACATGGCCTCTCAGCCTCCAAGTCTTCTCTCTACATGTGTCCTCTCTACATGTAGACAGAGTGTCCTTTACAAGGCAGCTGGGTTCTGACAGAGAAAGTAGAAGCTCCAGACCTCTTAAGGCCTGAGTATGACGTCCCAGAAAGTTGTTTCCATCACATGCTGTTGGCCAAGCCAGTCACTGGAATGGCACAGATTCAGTGTGGAAGAGGACTATACATAGGCATAAATTCAAGGAGGCGTGGATCACTTAGGGTCATTTTGTAACAATCTGCAACAGCCTCCATGCCAAATTGCCAGCTAGAATTTCTCCCTTATTTTGCCTGATATTAAATTCTGTTCTAGTGCCACACATACAGATTAACAGTACAGGGTAGTGGTTCAGAGGGTGGACTTAGGGATAAAGCTTCAAATATTGGCTCTACCATTTATTGGCTGTGTGACCTTTGGCAAGTTATTCACCCTATATCTCAGTTTTCATACCTATAAAATGGGGACGGCAATAGTACTTATCTCATCGTGTTGTGGTGAATATTGGAAGAGTGACTATGAGTAAAAACCTCCATAATGGTCCCTGACATGAAGTAAGAACTACACAAGAACTTGCTGTTATTGTTTTTGTCTCTTTTGTCAGAAAACAAAGGAAGAGGTAGTGTGGTGGGGAAGGGAATATTTAGGCTAAATACGACAGAAAGGCTGGAAACCCTTGCTTGGGTACACAGGACCTCCCTGCCTCACAGAGTTCTCACTTACATCTAAATCCCTTGCTGACATTTAAGCCTCTTTTCTTTTGTTCTGCCCCCAGGAGCCATGGAGAACAGCTGATCAACATCTCCCCATAATAATCCCCTGAACACCTGAAGACAGCTGTGAGAGCTTAAAGACTTGCTAAAGCTAATCTGAGCATAGGTAATTGAGTTGATGATATGTTCCAATGCATGTAAATCTGTGCCTGGGCACAGTTAGCGAGTTATAAGTAGTTACCTCCCACTTCTCTTCACTCCCCTAGGAGCTTGAAGCACAGATCTTCCCTTCCCTGAACGCAGTTGGGGAGTGAGTTTCCTCTTGCTGAGCAGAAACCTGGAACAGGTTTCTGAGGAGGAAGATAAGGCAAGCAGGGGCTAGGAGATGCCACGTGTGTGGACTCTGCTGGCTCAAACAAAGGGTTAAGCCCAGGAACTGATAAAATTGAACAGTTAATTAGCACCTACTGTTTACTACAGTGAGCTCTTGCTGAGCTCACTGGTGGCCCTAGTACCTAATCCCATGGGCACTCTTCTGTCCTGGGCAGCCTGATGGCATTTGTCATCGTCTCCTATTTTTGGAATGAGGCAGCACATTGTGGGGATTTTGAGTATTGGAGCCCGAATTCCCGGATTCAAGTCCTGTTTTGTCACTTACCAGCTGCACGACATCATGCAAGTTACTTAACCGGTCAGGTTCTTCATCTTCATCCTCATCTATAAAATGGGATTGATAATAGTACTAAATTATTGGGTTGCTTGAAATATATTAATTTTTTTTTCTGTGAACCTCTTAGCACATGGAGGAGTAAGAATTCAAGATATTTTTTTAGAATTCTTCTCCATTGACTTCCAGGATGGGGCTCTTCTGCTTCTTGGATCACTCCTTATATGCCTCTTTCATCCACCAATGAAAAATTGGCAGTGCCCCCAAGATTCTATCTTTGATCCTCCACTTTTATGATTTTGTATAACCTCTTCTGACTTCTATGGGGTTGAAGAGTGAACAGGGATATTAGAGTTCAAGCAGTAATAGAGGTGATCAGAGTTTTGGCTCAGCCTAACTGGAAAGCCATATTAATATTTTGTTAATAATACCTTAGGCATCAGCTAGGACACTAGATAAAACATGTTTTAAAAGTAAGGACCAGGGATCCCTGGGTGGCGCAGAGGTTTGGCGCCTGCCTTTGGCCCAGGGCGCGATCCTGGAGACCCGGGATCGAATCCCACGTCGGGCTCCCGGTGCATGGAGCCTGCTTCTCCCTCTGCCTATGTCTCTGTCTCTCTCTCTCTGTGACTATCATAAATAAATAATAAAAAAAAAAAGCAAGGACCATATTCTAGAGCAATAGTTCTTGGATAATTGTTCCTCAACCACCAGCAGCAGCACCTGAAAGTTTGTTAGACATGCTGCTGGAAATGCAAATTCTGAGGCCCCACCTCTGATCTACTGGATCAGAAACTTGGAGGAAGGAGCCCAGAAATGTGTTTTAACAAGCTCTTTAGATGATTCTGATACATGCTACAGTTCAAGAGTCACTGTCTTGGAGGAAGACCTATTGTCCTAGGTCTGCCCTAGTTATGCCTAAAACTAAGCCTTGACAAGATCCACAGGGGAAATGGTTTGAAGATTGAGCACACTAAATTAGAGGAGCTTTTCTGAAGATCTACCCTAACAAAGTGGGAAAAAAAAGAAAAAAGAAAAACCTGCATAAGTTCAAAGTGAGCAACCAATGATTAACTGCCTACTAGAACAAAAACTAAAATTTTTTAAAGGAAGACAACAGAATCCAGAGTCTAAAATTTCTATAATTTATCACCTTTATCCTCTGGTGTTACCATGAAAAATTATTATACAAGCGCAAAAATAAGAAAACAAAAGTAGACATTAGAAACTGACCCTAAAATTACTCAGATACTAGATTTAGTAAACAAAGACATTAAGGCAGCTATTGTATTTTCAAATAATTAAAGGCAAATGTGTTCAAAATAAAGGAAAGTGTGATCTTAATGAGTAAATAAATAGGGGATAAGGAATCTCAGAAGAAAAATATAAACTATACAAAAATAAGCAAATGCAAATTCTTGAAACTTTCAAAATAAAATAACAAAATTCTTGGGGCCCCTGGGTGGCTCAGTGGTTGATCTGACTTTGGCTCAAGTCATGATCCTGGGGTCCTGGGACTGAGTCCCTTATCAGGCTCCCTGCAGGGACCCTGTTTCTCCTTCTGCCTGTGTGTATCTCTCTCTGTGTGTCTCTCATTAATAAATAAAATAAAATATTTAAAAAATAATAAAATAATAAATAAATAAATAAATAAATAAATAATCACAAAATTCTCTAAGGGTTTTAACAGGAGACAGGAGAAGGAAAATTCCAGAAGAATCCTCTAAAGTTCAATTGAGGGCAGCCCTGGTGGCCCAGCGGTTTAGCACCACCTTCAGCCCGGGGTATGATCCTGGGGACCAGGGATCGAGTCCCACATCGGGCTCCCTGCATGGAGCCTGCTTCTCCCTCTGCCTGTATCTCTTCCTCTCTGTCTCTCATGAATAAATAAATAAAATTTTTAAAAAAATAACATTCAATTGATAAAAATTATACAATGTGAAGAACAGAAAAAAAACCCTGAAGAAAAATGAATAGATCCTCAGAGACCTGTGGTACAGTATCAGACATGATGTAATTGGTGTCCCAAAGGAGAAGACAATAAGAATAGGACAGAAAATAATCAAAGAAATAATGGTCAACATCGCAAATCTGACGAAAATATCAACTTCACAAATCCAAAAAGTGAGCCTTAGGCAATATAAATATGAAGAAAAACATACCTAGGTCCACCATTGTCAGATTGCTAGAAAATAAAAAAATAAATAAAGAGAAAAATTTGAAAGTAGTCAGAGAAAAATAACACATAACATATAGGGCAACAATATGTGGAAATAATCAAACTGCTATGAGAAACCAGAGAGAACAGAAGACAATGGCATGACCGCTTTGAAGTGCTAAAAGAGTCTAATTCCAGATTTAATACCTTCTCACTCCATTCTCTTCTCCATTTGAATTACTGGTCACCATCTCTTTCCTTTTCCACGTCAGAAAACGGAATCATTCTAGACACCTGTTTTTCCCCCATCCTGGTATCATCATCCAGGAGATCTTGATACTACTTTTTAAATGTCATTAAACTAGTCCCACTGTTATCTCCACTGTTGCTGCTTTAAGTCAGGCTCTTGCTAGCTCTAGTTTGAAGCTCAGTTTCAGGAGTCAGATTGCCTGGGTTTGAATTTTGGCTTTACGCCACCTATTAGGTGCAACTTTGGGCACATTCTTTGACTTTTCTGAATCTCAGTTTCTTGATCTGTAAAATGGGAATAATAATTTTTAAAAAACTTATTTGTGGAGACTTTTAAGATGCTACAGTTACAAATATCCTTCAAACCTCAGTGACCAACAACTGCACCTCATATTACATGCCCACTGGAAGTCAATGGGGCTCTGCTATCTATTGTTATTCTGGAATCCAGACTAAAGAAGCACCACCATTTGGAATACTGACAGTCACCATGGCAGAGGAAAAGCCAAGAATCTGACAAATTATATTCTAGTTCTTAGTTCTTAAAGACCACTAATTCTGAAAGCTTCCACCATTTCATTGGCTACATTAGGTCACACAGTCACATTAAAAGGAGGTCAGAAATGTGTGGTTTTACTTCCTACTCAGAACTAGGAAATGATAGTAGCTAGTGCTAGTGTCTATATATTCCTGATTCTTGAGGCGCCTGGATGGCTTAGTCAATTAAGCATCTGACTCTTGATTTGGGCCTACATCATGGTCTCAGGGTTTGAGGATTGAGCCTCACATCAGGCTCTGTGCTTGGTAAGCAGTCTGCTTCTCTCTCTCTGTCACTCTCTCCACCCATGCACACCCATCTCTCTCTCTAAAATAAATAAATCTTTAAAATAAATAAATAAATACTCCTGATTCTCCTTTTGAGCACATGGTAGGATTGCACTTCCTTGCCTCCCTGGAAAGGAGTTGGCTATGGAGTTGACTATGGCTCTGTGACACTTGGGCAGAAGCTTTCCGAGCCCAGAGACAATAAGCCACATTCACTTCCCACTGCTATGATGATCCTGTCTTGAAGTTATGAGGTATGTATTGAAATGAAACTCCCTTTACTCTGGGTTTTTGTGTGACTATGAGGAGCATTGCCCCCTGGCCAACCTACATGGGACGTGTGGCATGAGCAAATAATTATTTTTATTGTTTTAAATAATGTTGGTTAATTATTTGGGGGTTGTTTCTTTAAAAAAAATTATTTCAGAGAGAGAGAGAGAGAGTGGGGTACAGTGGGAGGAGGCAAGGGACAGAGGGAGGAGAGATCATCTCAAGCAGACTCCACACTGAGCATGGGGCCTGATGTGGGACTCAATCTCAAAACCCTGAGTCAAAATCAAGAGTCTGACGCTTAACCAACTGAACCACCCAGGCATCCCTTGGGGTTGTTTCTTGTCACAGCATAACCTAACCCATCCTAATATATTATCTTATAGGATCAATGTGAGGTGTGAGGATTAAATGAGATAACGTAAAGGGGCACCTGGGTGGCTCAGTTGGTTAAGCATCCAACTCCTGATTTTGGCTCAGGTCATGATCTCAGGGTTTTGAGATAGAGCCCCATGTTAGGCTCTGCACTGGGCATGGAGCCTGCTTAAGATATTCTCTCTCTCTCTCTCTGTCTCTCTCTCCCTCTGCCTATCCCTTCCCTATCTAAAAAAAAAATAATAATACAAATAAAAATATATTAGTTAACATGTCAAGTGCTTGACACATGATTAGCACTCAATATGTGTGAGTAATCATCATTCTTGCCCAAACCCTTGTAGTAACCTCCTAATCACTGGTCTCCAATCCTGCCCCATTTACTCCAACTACATTGCCACCAAAGCCATCTTCCTAAAATGTGAATCTGACCGTTTCACTTCCTTACTTAAAACCCTTCCGTTTCTCCTGACTTTGATAAAGCCTAAATTCCCTAGCAGGGGTCAAGACCTTCCATGGTCTGGACCCTGCCTGCCCCTCCAGCCTCATCTCCCAGAGATCCCCCAGGATCCAGCCACATTAAGCAACTATTGTTGCCTGTTCTTGCTATGCTCTTTCTTACACTCTGGTATCATTGCAAATCCTGTTCCTTCTGCCTGGAGTACCCTTTCTTCTCTTGCCCATCAAGCAAACTGTTTATCATCGTTGAAGACAGCTCAAAAATCATCTACTCTGATACATTTAGTAAGAATTAACTACAGTCCTCTGTTTTGCACCAATTTTTTTGTTTGCTTATCTATTTTCATTAGACTGTGGCCCTCAATGGCAAGGTCTGTTCCCACTTCATCTGTAACCCCAGTGCCTAGCACAGTGCCTGGCATGAGCCAAATACGTACTTACTGCCTGTTTATTGAAAGAATGAATAAATGAATGTTTTTTGAAATTGTTTCTAATATGATTCATTAACTGGGACATACCAAGATGGGAAAGTTTCCAATTTTTCTTCTTACACATGAAAGAATCTAAATAGAAAAAAAGTTTCTCAAAATAAAAGCAGTGCAAACTAATTTGTAACTCAATATTTTCTATTCCGAAGATCTCACTGCTGATCCCTAAATTCAGCAATATGGTTACCACATCAGTGGTAGCATAATATAATAAGTATATTTAATAGCTGTTAATAGCTGTTGCACAAAATGCTTATTTTTTGACATTTTGACTACCTGAGATACTTGATATGACAATATTTTTGATCTGATGAAAGAGATAAACCACCAATAGATAAAACATCTCAGGAATATATCGCTTATTCGTATTTTCTGGGTGTACTTTCTTTTACAAATTGTGGTTTTCATAACCTTGAATACCTACAGTCACTTTTCTGGAAGGATTGCTGCTTTTCCTGTGGCATTTTTTTACTATTCCTTTAATCAGCAGTGTTCTTTTTTTTTTAATTTTTTATTTATTTATGATAGTCACAGAGAGAGAGACAGAGAGAGGCAGAGACACAGGCAGAAGGAGAAGCAGGCTCCATGCACCAGGAGCCCGATGTGGGATTTGATCCCTGGTCTCCAGGATCATGCCCTGGGCCAAAGGCAGGCGCCAAACCGCTGCACCACCCAGGGATCCCAATCAGCAGTGTTCTTGAGAGCTCTTTATTGTTTCTCTCTTTGTGAGAATAGTAGCCTTTTTCTGTGGAATTTTCAGAAACTTTTACCTCTACTTCTATCATAAAATCCATAACCATCACAGAGGTAGAGACTGAGATTTTTCCAACAAAGCTTTCCCTTTATGAGTCCATGATCTGATTTCCGTGGACTACCATAAATTCTGCAACACTTATATTGCCCACTGCTATCAAACTACCATGGTTCTACAAGGGTGATGCATCCGATAGCAAAATTTCTAAATGAGAGAACTCTAAAATCCTAAGAAATATATTTTCAAAGACTTACAAAGATCAGAGAGTGCCTGGGTGGTGTAGTTGGTTAAGTGTCTGACTCTTTGGTTTGGTTGGTTTTGGCATAGGTGGTGATCTCAGGGTGGAGATCTAGCCCTGCATCGGGCTTGTGCTCAGTAGAGTCTGCTTAAGACTCTTTCTCCCTCTCCCCATAACCCTCTCTCTATCACTAAAAATTAAATAAATAAATCTTTAAAAAAATCAGAGCAGAAGTTGAGGTGAGAAGGACATGAGATCATAAAAAAAGGAGATCCGGGTATATATATACTTGAGATCTATACTTGATCTATACTTGAGATCCGGGTATAAACTGGCGTGCGTATCTCATGTGTAGTAGAGTACAGGGACCCAGAATGACTTCACGTAGAAAACTGTACAGGTTAAGTCTTCAGAGAAAAGAAAACATGGCTAATGAGATAAGTGTAGCTCTCAGGAAGGGCATGACTCATAACTTTAAGACTTCTGAGAAAGAACTGTGGCACCTCCTACGTGGACTAGCCCTTAGATCTGGGAGGCAGGATGACTGTTCTTGGCAGAGGGGAGGAAAGAGAAGAGCGGAAACATAGTTCTGGGAAAGGAAAAGGACACCTCCAAAAATATGCTCTCTTCTCATAGACCAAGAAAAAATGGCTTCAGCCAGAGTTAGTGATTTCCAAAAAGGAAATTGAAAATTCCACAAAAGAAAGAGTGTGAGCAATAGCACAGCCATGTAGACATTGGTTGGAAAACATATTATGGAAGGTGGTAATTGCACTGACATTTTAGGTTTAAATAGTCTGTGGCATTATCAGGGAGACCTGTCCAGTGTTCAGAACTCTGTCCGTAAGAAAACAGGCTCCCAGGTGAAGGTAAGACTAGAGTACAGGCTGTTTTTTCAATTGTGGTGGGTTGTAATCAAGCAATCACCTCTTTCAAGTGCATAACACCTTCAGCAGAACCTGGCTAGCCACAGGGTGAAGAGGGACTGGCAAATTAAACATATAATGGTCACTGGACATAAATGTCATTTTTATTTTTACAAAGAAACAAATTGAACAGATCCAAGGGGACAAAAGGAATATAGTTTCTAAGGTCCTTTCTTTCGTGGGTGGTGGTGTCTCAAACACTCTGAACATGTGGATTGCTTATTGTTAGCATGTGCTTTAAAGAGAGGCAATATCAGATCACATAACAAAATTGAATCTTATTAGCAAGGTGTTCCCAATGTTGATGGATACAGATTGAAACTGTAGTTGTTGGTTTTCCATTTTCTAGACTTGTTTCAGATAATAGACCAGGGGATATGATTGCTCTTTATTATTTCAGGTGAAGTGAATGAATGAAGTAGAAATGATGGGCTCTGTGGAATTATTTGCTGATATTGTTAGGATTTCAGAGATTGGGGGCACCTAGATGATTAAGTGGGTTAAACCTCTGACTCTTGATTTTGGCTCAGGTCATGACCTCAGGGTCATGAGACAGAGGCCCATGTCAGGCTTCACTCCAGGCATGGAGCGGAGCCTGCTCAAGATTCTTCCTCCCTCTCCTTCTACCTGCCGCCCCCCCAACTTGTGGGTGCTCTCTCATGATCTTAAAAAATAAAAAAAGGGGATCCCTGGGTGGCGCAGTGGTTTGGCGCCTGCCTTTGGCCCAGGGCGCGATCCTGGAGACCTGGGATCGAATCCCATGTCAGGCTCCCGGTGCATGGAGCCTGCTTCTCCCTCTGCCTGTGTCTCTGCCTCTCTCTCTCTCTCTCTGTGTGTGACTATCATAAATAAAAAAAAATAAAATATAAAATAAAATAAAAAATAAAAAAAAGGATTTCAGAGATGGATTGGATGTGTTCTTTCCTCATGATGGGCAATGTTCCATCTGTCGTTCTGTGGTAGCTTGAAAAGCAAATAAATTATTAGTCTGGTTGAGACATACATTTCTCAACTGAGTTTCTTTGCATTTTCAAGTTAAAATCTGAATAGCTTTTCCAATTTTAGAAACAGGTGAAAGGCTATTTTCATTTTGAGTAACATTATCTGAAAACAGAAGTTTTTTCCAAGAATTCTCTAATTGTTTCAGAGAATGTCTGAAACACCAAAAGCTGGAACCACTGGATTAGTTTGGGATTTAGGAGTCCTCTGTGACACACAACTAGGCCAAGTTGAAATTTTGTTTGCACAAAAGACCAGAGATAAAGGAAATCCATTTTCAAAATATCCTTGAAAAGCATTATGTCATAAGAGCATGCCAACATAAGGAGTCAGCAATTTGGTGAGACTTAGGATTAACAGCTATACAGGGTGGTTTCTATGGTTGGTTAATAATGCTCCTAAATTCAGAGAGTATTTTTTTTCTCTGACTCATGTGGGTCAAGCAGAGGGCAGTGTACGAGTAGGGAATGGTGGCATGTAGCTGTTAATACCATATTCTAACATTATTATTGACTTTATATACTTTTAATGATAATGCATAATTTATCTCAAAATTTCAAATAATCTTAAAGCAGGATGTGAGATTTTTATGTTGATTAAATAGATGCACTGGTTAAAATGAACCAATGTTGCATGAGGACCATTGGGGTCCCTTGTTTAGACTGCTTTTTTGAAAGAGTCCAGGGTAGTCCTTTTATATAGATTGATCACAATTCATAATAGCTATCATCATTTAAAACTACAATCTCAAGAGAAACCATAAAATCGAAATCTTCCCATCCAACCACTAGTGACTTTCAAGTTTGATGCTACAAGGATATCTGCTCTTTCTTCCAAGGATCCACCTTTGTTAGCAGCAAAACAGACAAAGCCAACATCCCAGTGATCCTTTTCTATAGGAAGGTAAAGTCTGTCTGCTTTCAGAGTAGTAGCTACTTCCACCACAACACACTATAACTGTGTTCAAAAGGAAGTGTTGTCAGAATAACCTCCCAGAATACACAGAGCCTCACAGGAAGTACTTAACTGTTGCACAGACCCTTTCAAATAGATTGAATAGCCCCACAATGGCTTATCTGAATCCTCCACTCAAAGCTTACCCTGGATGGTAGGGTCAGATTGAGAGGTCAATTGTTATAAATGTGTCTGCAACAATAGCCACCCAAAACCTCCCCTGAGCCAATGCAGTTGCTCATCACCAGATGTTAAGCAGGTCCCAATGGCTTTCTACCTTAAATACATGCCCATCAATCTTTTAGATTTCACTACTATTACCTCACGAAGAGGCCCATTATATTATCAGAAAGTTCTAGATCAGTGGTTCCCAACTTTCTTCTTTATTGGAATCTCCTTATTAATATCAACCCATTTCTACTGGAAAATAAAGGAAAAGAAAGAAAAAACTTTCAGACCTAGTTCTAGCAAACTTCCAACCAACTTGGACTGAGATTCAAAACAAATATATGAATCTCAGTTCAAAGACAAATTTTCCAAAAACTGCTAAGTCCTTATCAGACAAGGCTGAGGTACAAAAAGATCTAAACTATGGCTGTACATAATTCTAATATGTAAGATCTTTAATTCAAATCTTATTACTTAAAAAAATATTTTTTTAAAGATTTTATTTATTTATTCACGATAGACAGAGAGAGAGAGAGAGAGAGAGAGAGCGAGGCAGAGATACAGGCAGAGGGAGAAGCAGGCTCCATGCCAGGAGCCTGATGCGGGACTCAATCCCGGGACTCCAGGATCGCGCCCTGGGCCAAAGGCAGGCAGCAAACCGCTGGGCCACCCAGAGATCCCCAAAAAGGTGGTTTCATCTAGGTTTGTTGTTTTCCTTCCCCCTAATTATGTCCCCAAATTAACAAAATTGCTCATATTTTGGTACATAAAATCACCTTTATAGTATTGCATACTGTTAATTATCACATGAATATTGTACAGTATAATATTACCAGGATTGAGTAGCTTTGAGTAATATTCCAAGGAAGAAAACGTCTTTCACTAGCTAACTATATTTGCAGCCAATGGCCCCTCCTGGGCAGAGACACATGCTGCTTCTCAGCAGGAAAGAGTTAGTCCTAGAGGTGTCATATTGTTGAATGCAGATAGAGATTCACTGACGTCAGCATTTTCCAGATTGACTCTGCACACTGTTGATAGGTGATACTCAAGCAATTTGGTATTGTCATTGCTCTAGCTTCTGAACACAAAGAGCTCTGTTGTATCTGTTGAGAGCCATCTTTGGAAGGAGAGGGCCTGAAGTCCATTATCAAAAATAGCAGATGTTCTACCATTTACATGTCCCAATCCCACATGAACCTTAGGGGATCCACACTAGGCAACCAGAACAGATATTTTCATTCTTAGCTGAATGTCCTCAAAAATTCCTTGCAATATTGCACTGACAGCTAGTCTGTTACCACAGAGAATGGGACAGAAGCCAGATTTAGCCTTTAATTTAAAGAATCCTGGTTTCTAGAGGTCCATTTATCTGCACTACCATGACTATAAATAAGAACATCCCTAAATGCTGCTATATTTGCTAGTAAATGTGAATGACCATATTGATACCAGAGTATCAAAGCTAAGCTTAAAGTCCATAGCAAAGATAAATACTTTAGGGATGCCTGGGTGGTTCAGTGGTTGAGTGTCTGCCTTTGGCTCAGGTCGTGATCCCTGGGTCCTGGGACTGAGTCCCCCATTGCGCTCCCTGCAGGGAGCCAGCTTCTCCCTCTGCCTTTCTCTGTGTCCTCATGAATAAATTTAAAAAATTAAAAATTTTTAAAAATTAAGAAAAATAAAAACTTTAGAATAACACATTCTTTTGGTGAAAGGATTGGGAAAACAGGCACTCATATACTGTAGAAAGGAATTTAAATTGGTCCAACTGCCATGGAAGACAACTTGGCAATAGATGTCAACACTGCATATGCTTTTTTTGCACATACTCTTTAGCCAAGCAATTCCACCTCTAGAAATTTATCCTTCAGATATCCTTAAAGATGTGCAGAATGACATATGTACAAAGGTATTAATCACAGTATTATTTATAACAGAAAAGTTTGAAAATGAAATGTTCATCAGAGGACTCAACAGAGGACTGGTTCAACAGAAGACTGGTTGAATCAATATGGTGTACCCTTCCAGTGGAATACTCTACTGTCATCAAAAGAATGAGGCAGCTCCTTATGTGCTAATATGGAAGGATCTCCACGAGACACTGCTGAATGGCAAGGTTCTGAACAGAATACAGTATTATCATCTGTGTTAAAAACATATCTGAAAAATGTCTGATGACATATTATCATAGAAGCATTTATACTGGAGTTTATGTATAGACTATCTCAGGAAGATACATGAGAGCCTAGCTCTGCTTCAGGGAGCTCAGTGTGCAGATACCTAGGATAGAAGAAAAACTTTTTACTGTTTCTCTTTTTTGCATTCTTTTAAGTTTTGTAGGATATGCAAACTTTGCTAATTCGGTAAGTAAATAAATAAAACACAATTTGAAAAATCCATGCCAGTCTTATAAGAGAGGAGGTTAGGCCGGGGAAGAAGAAAGAAGCCTTTAAGTGACTCACTTTTGCTACTTCTCAGTAGCTCTGATGAAAGTGGAGATGGCTCAAATTTATTTGCTTAACAAACACTTCATATAGTAAGTACTTCTCCGCACCAGGCCCTGTTGTGAGCACTTTATAAATATTTAATTCAATCTTCACCACAACCCTATGAAGTAAATGATGTTTTACAGATGAGAAAACTAAGCACAGAGAGATTAAGTAACTTGCCCAAGGCCACATAGAAAGCAAATGTCAGAGACAGGATTTGAACCCTAGTAGTGTGGCTCTAGGACTTACGCTCTTTATAAAAGATGCTGCCTTGTGCCTTATGATGTCATGGTGTGAAAACTATGTGATGTCATCAGTGTGAAAACCATGCCTTGGTTGTCTTTAATATAGTCAACCAAAATAGTCATAGCTGAAATGAGTTCATTGTGGATGTGATGTGCAGAGGCCATTCCTTCCCTATTTTATTTTATTTATTTTTAAAGATTTATTATTTATTCATTCAGAGAGAGCGAGAGAGAGGCAGAGACAGGCAGAGGGAGAAGCGGGCTCCATGCACCGGGAGCCCCACGTGGGACTCGATCCGTGCCCTGGGCCAAAGGCAGGCGCCAAACCGCTGCGCCACCCAGGGATCCCCTCCTTCCCTATTTTAAAGTGACTTCAGCCAACTCCCAGAATTCAGCTGGTATCTATACTATAAAAGCCTGAGCTTACGGTCCTATGGTGATAAACTCACCACAAAGTACACGAGAAGGAAGAGGAAGGGTAACAGCTTTGCCAAAATGAGTTGATAAAGCAGAGAGATGTAATGCACTCAGAAGAAAAAGGAGAAACTCAATCTCTCTTTGTTAAATTAGATCAAATAGAATTTCCAAATCAAGTCATCAAATCAATGCTCCAATTAAAACAGAGATCACTTGCAGCACCCGGGTGGCTCGGTCGATTAAGCGTTCAACTCTTGATTTTAGCTCCGGTCATGATCTCAGGTTGTGAGATTGAGCCCTGCGTCCTGGGTCAGGCTCTTCCCCGAGCAGGGAGTCTGCTTAAGATTCTCTCTCGGGTAGCCAGGGTGGCTCAGCGGTTTAGCGCCACCTTTAGCCCAGGGCCTGACCCTGGAGGCCCAGGATCGAGTCCTATGTCAGGCTCCCAGCATGGAGCCTGTGTCTCTGGGTGTGTGTGTGGTGGCGGGGGGAGGTGTCTCTCATGAGTAAATAAATTAAAAATCTTAAAAAAAAAAAAAAAAGATTCTCTCCTTCTGCCCCTTACCACTTTATCCCCCTGCTAGCAAGAGCATGTTCTCTTTCTCTAAAAAAACAGAGATCACTTATTATGTTCAAAGTACCGCAAGAAGCAGTTAGGGGAAGAAAAAGCAAATCCCGTGGCACTTGTTAACATATTGAAACACGCATACACAGTTGCTTTGAACACAACCCTCTCCCCAAGGCCTGGCTCTGTAAATATTAGCTTGATAAAGACACTTATTATGTTCAAAGTAGTATTTTAACATTTATAAATATGAGAAAGATAATAATATGTACCATAGACAGTATAGTTTTGTCTTATACTTGATTCACTCAGCTGAGAAACTTACCTATACTGTACCTTCCTCCAAAGGGGTCCTTATGTGTAACAGTGGCAAGGTTAATTGTCTACTATTTTACACATATACATTATCCCTCATTCGCAAGGAAGTTTTCTGAGGAAGGCATTTGTTGTAGGCAAAGATTTTAAGATGACCCTCAAAGGTGTCTTGCCCTGATCCCTGGCACCTGTGAATGTGATGCGCTTTCACTCTGGTGGATGATAGCATGTTATATGGCACAGGTGACCTTAAGAAATGGAGATTATGGGATCCCTGGGTGGCGCAGCAGTTTGGCGCCTGCCTTTGGCCCAGGGCGCGATCCTGGAGACCCGGGATCGAATCCCACGTCGGGCTCCTGGTGCATGGAGCCTGCTTCTCCCTCTGCCTATGTCTCTCTCTCTCTCTCTCTCTCTCTCTCTCTCTGTGTGTGTGACTATGATAAATAAATAAAAATTAAAAAAAAAAAAAGAAATGGAGATTATTTGGGTGGGCCTGACCTAAATACACGAGCTCTGAAAAACAGAGATCCCTTAAACGGTTGAGAGCAGAAGTCCCAGACACCCCAGATGTGAGAAAGACCTGATGCGTAGGCCCTGGTTTGAAGATGGAAGGGCCACGGGAAGAGAAATCTGTGGGCAGTCTGAGAGAGCTGAGGGGGACCCCCGGGCTGACAGCCAGCAAGGAAACAGGGACCTCAGTCTGACAACTACCTGCAAGGAACTGAGTTCTGCCAAGAACAGGAATGCACGTAGAAGGGGGCCTGAGCTCTCGGTGAGAGCACAGCCGAGATACCGGATTCCAGCCTGGGAGGCTCTGACTCAGTTACACCATCTGGGACTACTGACCTGCACAGCAGCTGTGAGGTAATAAATGGGTGTTGTTCCAATCCTCTAGATGTGTGCTCATTTGTTACGCAGCAGCAGAAAAACAAATCCAGTGTTAATGCCCCCCTCTTACAGGAGGAAACTGAAACTCAAAGAAGTAAATTGGTTAAAACTCTCTCTCTCTCTCAATCTCAATCTCTCTCTCTCTCTCTCTCTCTGTCTCGGCGAGGGAGGATTTGACTTAGATCTGACTTCAGAGCCAGTTCGCTTTTCTCCCTCCCTGCCACACCACCTATGACAACCTGCCCACGCAGCTGCTAAGAAATGAGCTAACCAACCAGGAGCTGCGGAGGGAAAAGGAATAAAGCTTTCTCCGCTTGAGGAAAGGATGAGTCAGATCCTTATTTTTAGAAACCAACCTGAAACTTTGGCTGAACAATCGCTTTGGTTTCTGCACCGATCTGGATCCGAGGGAGTGCCCTCCCCTCACCTGCTTTGCTTGAGATGTGTAAGTGGGTCTCCTGTTCCGGCCTCAAGCACTAGGTGACTGATTTCCAAACGTCTGAAGCTGAATGGATTTAGCCAGATTAACATTCTAACAGCAAGAAGCAGTTAGGGGAAGAAAAAGCAAATCCTGTGGCACTTGTTAACATATTGAAACACGCATACACAGTGGCTTTAACACAACCCTCTCCCCAAGGCCTGGCTCTGTAAATATTAGCTTGATAAAGACACGTCCGTCCGTTTAAAAAGGAGGCGTTTTGAAGAGCAGTTTCCACCAGGAGCTGGGCCCAGCAACCTGTGTGACCTTGCCTTCCTCTTTCCAGCTCTCTCCGCTCCGAGCACAGGGCCCCTGGGCATTCTCTTGAATGTGCCACGCCCTACACTGCCTCAGGGCCATTGCATTTCTGTTCCCCCTGGCCTAGAACATTCTTCCTCTTGTCCCTGCCCTTAATTCTGATCACTGCTCAAATGACGTCTTACTGGAGTGTCTTTCCCTGAACATCTTCTTTAACACAACCATGTTCCCCGCCTGTCACTCGCTCCTTATTCTGCTTTATGTTTCTTCACAGGACTCACATTACCCAAATGCACCGAACGCATAAAACTACACTTTTCACTTGTTATAATCTGCCTCCCATACTAGATTGTAAAATCTAGGGGGGGGCAGAGACTCTTTGTCTTATGCTTTGTTCTCAACGTCCAGAACAATTCAAGGCATGTAGCAGGAGCTCAAATATTTGTTGGATGAATTAATGAATCAGGAACAGAAGTATCGCATCTATTTAAATAATTTGTCACTCCTGATGTATCCCTGCATCCAATTTTTTTTCTCATTTTTTAAATACCATTTGCTAACCTGTTTAATATAGAAAAGATACTCGATTGCATAGTTGTACAAAGACCAGAATAAAAAAGATTAAACACTATAGAGACAAAGGGGCACCTGGCTGGCTCAGTCAGTAGAATGTGTGACTCTTGATCTCAGGGTTATAAGTTCAAGCCCCACATTAGTGTAGAGGCCACTTTTAGGCAAATAGGCTTGAGTAATGGAATGTAGAAAGGATTATATATCCGTAGGCTTTAACTAACCAATGGGCTACTTACAACCAGGCACAGTTACCAGAAAAGGGAGACTTCCATACATCATCAGACCTCCTTACATCCCCCCTTTAAATCTCGCCCCTACCTACTGTCTCATGGCAGACAGCCTCTCCTCTGCTGTCCTGCCCACTACTCCCTTGTGATATATTCGTTAAACTTCTATCTCCTTTCTTCTGTCTCAGGTGAGTTCTTTCACCTCCCATACCACGGGCTCCCACCAGATCATTGCCCCACATTTGGGTGCCCCCATCCGATCGATGGGACACCTTATGTATGTATGTATTTAGAGGAGGGGGAGGGGCAGAGTGAAGGGCTGCAGAGAATCTTAAGCAGTCTCATTGCCCAGGGGCTCAATCTCCCAACCTTGGGGTCATGACCTGAGCAGGAAATCAAGAGTTGGATGCTTAACTAAGCCACCCAGGCGCCCTGAGAGATATTTTATTTAGACACCACAGTTAGGTGTAGAGATCACTTAAAAATGAAATCTTTAAATAAATAATAAAAACTAGAGAGAGAGTGGTCTAAGAATAAAATCCTTTTCAAGAGTAATGTGACCTTGGAAAAGTCATTTATTTCCCTGGCTCCAGATGTCTTTTAAATAGAGGTGATGACAGAGTCTGATTGGAAGGGCTAAAGCAAATAGGGTCTGGAGTTTTATTCCTGTGCTAAGATTCTTAGAAATTAGAATTCAGTTGGTAGGGAATCAGGAAATATTAGTTTTAACCCTGCCTATGTTAAATGTAAACTGAGTGTGTAACTTCGGGCAAGTCCTTTAACCTCTCTAGGCCTTGAAGAAATCAAAATTTGAGTCCTTTTGAGGTCAGGCCTTAGTCACTGGCAGGGTTGGGGGTTGGGAAGGAGCTGGGTCAACCAGATGTTCTGGTGTTTGTAAGATCTTAATCTCTGTCCCTACAGGGCCATAGGTCCACCTGTTGTTTGGTAGAGGCGAGGCTCAAGACTTAAAATTTTGGTTCAGTAAATATTTTCAGAGCACTGGCTATGAGCTGTGTGCTGGGGGATACCACACACAACACTCAAACAAGGTCCTTGCCCTCTGATGTTCTAATGGTAGGAAACACAATAAATGGCTAAATGGAAAATGAATCAAGACTAATGGTAAGTGCTAGGAAGGAAGTAGAAGAATGCTCTAAGAGAATAGTAGATAGGAACCATTGAGTTAACTTGCATCAGGGAAGGCCTTTCTGGCTGAGTCTTAAGTGATGAGAAAAATGCAGCCATGGCAAGAGCATTTCAGGCCAAGGGAAAGGCAGGTACAACCATCAAGGCCTGAGAATGGAAGGGGTTAGGACATCCATAAGCAGACAAAGGCCATTGTGCAAAGGGGGTAGTGATTGAGGGGACAGTGGCAAGAGATGACGTCATGAGGCAGGAGCCCTAAATGTGAGTGAGGCCATACAGGCCATGGAGAAGGTAAGCAGTTGTCCCTTTTTTTGCCCAGAATGGAGGAGTTTCCTGGGATGTGGGACTTCACATGTTTAAATCAGGAAAGGCTTGGGCAAGAGACGATATGTTGGTCACCCTAGCTGTGATTGGGGGTTATAGTTTACCCTGTCTGCCGTAGGCAATCCCCCTAGGAGGTTTTAAATAGGGAAATGATATGTCTTGATTCCTGTTTTCAGACATTGCTCTTGGCTTTTGTGTGGGAAATGCACCGGAGAGGAACAAGATGGTAAAGGAGGAGGTCAATTAGCCAATTATTGCAATCTTCTAGGCGAGAGGGAATGGTGGATTGAAACAGACTGGTGGTATTGAAGCTGTAACGATGTGGGTGTGTATAAGATGCATTCTGGAGGCAGAATGAACCCGATTTGGGAATGTATGCAGTGAAGGAAAAGAAATTAGGGATGACTCCTGGACTTCTGGTTTTAGCAGCTAGGTGATTAGTTTTGCCAGCAAAGGGAAATCTAAAAAGGACCAGATATGGGAGCTGGGAGAGACAGGGATGGAGGCACCTAGGGTTCAATGGGGAGGAAAGTGTGACGCCAGAGTGAAGACACTGATTGCTATGGGTTCAAAGCATTTTGTAAGCACTAGCTAATTAGTTCTTATAACAGTTGTTCTGAGTTGTTAATTACCTGAACCCCATTTTACAGGCTCTGGAGAAGAGCAAGTGTCTGTAATTTGCCTAAGGCTAAAGTAAATTATAGAACTAACAGCAGCACCAATTAATTCCTGGTAGTCCTATGCTCTGCCAATCTTTTAAAGAGTAACTCTTTGGTTAGGATGAGTAAATCAAATGGTATTTTGGGAGACTAAGGCATGGAATTTTGAGGCCAACAGACCTGGAGTCATGTTTTAGTTTTTTCCCTTGGTACTTATGTGACATGACCACATATATAAAAGTAACATCCTTGAGACTTCAGTTTCCTATAAAACAATAGTTATCGAGTCAAAGAAAACATGTTCTTACTTTCTGCTATACCCTCTGTCTAGAAATGGTTTCACCCAGAAAACCAACTGTCATCCTGTTAGAGAGACCATCTCTGATCACTCTATAATGAATTAATATCCCCTATCCAAAAACACTCTCCACTCCCCTTTAGCCTGGTTTGTTTTCTCTTTATAACACTTATTTCTACCTGACCTACTATATATCCATTTCCATAAGTTTAAGGATTTTGTCTGTCTTGTTCCTTGCTCCGTTCCCAGAGTCTAGAACCATGCCTGGCACAAGTGACTGCTCCGTAATATTTATTGAATGAGTGGCTAAGTGAAATTATACACATAAAATAGTAAACGATGTGGACACATGGTAGGAACTTAAGCAGTTACTATATCAGAATAGGAATTGAGCAACATACTCAGTTTTATATGTTCCTTGTCTAAGAAGTTGTTTTAGCAGTGCTTCTTTATGTATTTAGTATTCAAAACAAGTCGGGGCACCTGTCTGCCTTAGCAGGTAGAGCATGCAATTCTTGATCTTGGGTGATGAGTTCAAGCCCCATGTTGGGCATAGAGTCTACTTAAAAAAAAATTAGGGTGGCCTGGGTGGCTCAGTGGGTCAAGCATCTGACTCTAGATTTCAGCTCAGGTCATGATCTCAAGGTCCTGAGATCAAGTCCCACGTGAAGCCTGCTTAAGATTCTCTCTCTCCCTGTCCCTCTGTCCAGTCCACCCCCCAAAAAAAATCAAAACAAGTCTTCAAGGTATTATTGAAAAGGTATTTACCAGTTTTATACTTCATTTGATTCATGAACATAAAGATAGTCTTTGCTCTTTCATGGTGATCCTCATTATCATCTTGTGGATTACAGTTATGTGATCCGAGAACAAACCACTTAAGACACAAACTCATAAATAATATGTGTGTGAACAAACAAAACCACCGAAGGCTCAAAAATACGCTACTGCCACTTAGGGATGGAAATTGTATTTTTACATAATTGAGATAAAACTTGAGTTACAGATGTTTTGTCATCTCTCAGACCTCTTCAGAAAGAAAAAACTACAAGTAACTTTTCCTCTATAAAAATCATCAACCTCAAAAAAAGTACTCAACCTCTTAGTAGTAATTTTATTATAAAACATTTATTCTTAATTTCTAGAACCCAGGAATATGAATCTTACCATTATTTTTAAAAATATTTTATTTATTTATTCATGAGAGACCCAGAGAGAGGCAGGGACATAGGTAGAGGGAGAAGCAGGCTCCCTCCTGGGAGGCCGATGTGGAACTCCATCCCAGGACCCCAGGACCATGACCTGAGCCAAAGGCTCAACCACTGAACCACCCAGGCGCCCTGAATCTTACCATTCTTATTGCCATCTCTCTTTTAACCCCAATGCCTTTAAATATTTGTTCAAATGCCACCCTATAGGTGAGGCTTATTCTGACCACCACTCACATTCCAGCCTACAGCCCTCCTGCTCTCATTTATATTTACTGTTTTTTTTTTTAAACAAAACTACTTGCCACCTAAAAGTATATAATTTACTTATTTATCATGTTTATTGTTTATATCCCCTTGGTTAAAGTGTAAGCTTCATGAAGGCAGGAATTTTTGTTCATTTTGTTTGCTAGGTATCCTCAGGGCCTAGAACATAGACTGCCACCTCATAGATGAATGAACAAAACTTACACTCTAAGACTTAGCAAAATATAAGGTTGTTGGAGGTTAGGGAGGTGAGTAGTCCCTGGTCTCATCAGGTGGCTGGACATCAGGTGGCTGGAGCAGCACAGACCTGGGTGATGCCAATGTGACTTCCATGCACGACAGCAGCAAGGCTGTCACCGTCTTGGTTCTCTCTGACATGTCCTTTTCTGTTTTTTCCTCACCCTTCCTGGCATCAGTCTCTACCTGGCCCCCAGCCCTCAGCTCAGTTATTTTCCTGGCCAATTTTAAAAAAAAATTTTATTTATTCATGAGAGAGAGAGAGAGAGAGAGAGAGAGAGAGAGGTCAAGACACAGGCAGAGGGAGAAGCAGGCTCCATGCAGGGAGCCCAATGCAGGACTCAATCTGGGGACTCCAGGATCACGCCTGGGCCAAGGACAGGCGCTAAATGGCTGAGCCACCCAGGAATCCCCTTTCCTGGGTAATTCTATTTATTAACTCTCTTTTCACTATCTTCCTGATTCTTCATCTTCCCTCCCTCACTAAGAATAGGAGAATAAACAAATGAATGAGCCATCAATCAACTGACCATCAACAAGCATTGACTGCTTGCCTGCTATATACTTAGCACCTACAGGGTATAGTATATTCTAGCAGTTGAACGAGCAGCTCTGGGATTGGACGGACTTTGGTGGAAATCCTGCCTTTCCTCCTGCTATGCTTGCTGGTTGGCTAGGAATAGTCACTTAATTCCCGTTTCTTCATCTGTGAAATGAGGATGATAACAGTGTGAGCCTCAGAGGCTGTTCTGAAGAATGAGGGCAATAATGAGTATGAAATACTTAGAATGTTGCCAGACACAAATTAAGTGGCCATAACTATTAACCCTTAAGATTAATTCTGTCTTGGGGCACCTGGATGGCTTTGTTAGTTAAGCCTCTGACTCTTGATTCTGCTCAGGTCCTGATCTCCCAGGATCAGGGGGAGATGGAGCCCTGCCTGGGACTTTGTGCTCAGCCCTGAATCTGCTCCAGATTCTTCTCTCCCTTTCCCTCTTCCTCTGCCCTCCTCCCCCCTTGACTCTCACATGCTTTCTCTCTCTTCCTAAATCAATTCTTTTTTTCAAAGATTTTCTTTATTTATTTTAGAGCAGGGAGCCTGATGTGGAACTCCTGGGATCATGACCCCAGCTGAAGAGAGATGCTTAACCAACTGAGCCACCCAGGCACCCCATAAATAAAATCTTAAAAAAAAAAAAAAGATTAATTCTGTCTTAAGGCTCTGTGGGAAATTGGCTAGACATCCAAGACTTGATCCTTGTCTCCCTGGAACTTCCCAACCCATGAGTCAATCAGAAAACAATCCAGGAGTGGATATATGACCTAGGACTAATTTGTGTGGTTTAGACTGAATAAAGATGTAATGATATTGAAAGGAATAAAAAGAGAAAAAAAGCAAATGCCAGAAATAGTGATTTTTAGTATATTTAAGAGGTAGAAAATATGTATTATTAGATTTGTGATATATTAAACACTTTATATATAGAATATTTAAAATATATATATTAGGTTCATAGTATACTTAAGGGAAGAAAAGTGTATGAATTGCAGGGTTAGTAGCCAGTCGAAGTGCAATGTATTCAAACATTCAAGAACTTCAGTATTCTGGAGCCACATGCACCGGTTCAAATCCCAGCTCTACCCTTACTAGCTGTGTGATGTTGGTCAAGTCATTTAGTCTCTTTGTGCTGGTTTCCCCGTCTGTTTTCCCCATCTGGAGGTGATAATACTATTAAATATCTCATAAGATTGTTATAAAATTAGATTAATTAGCACATGCAAAGTACTGAGGACAGTGCCTAACATCATTGCAAATATCCAAAGGTCAGCTACTATGATCCCACATTTATCTTCTTTTTCTCCTTAAGTCTTCATTAGAGAAGAATAATTTATTTATTTTTTAAGATTTTATTTTTATTTATTCATGATAGACATAGAGAGAGAGAGAGAGAGGCAGAAACACAGGCAGAGGAAGAAGCAGGCTCCACGTCAGGAGCCCGACACGGGACTCGATCCCAGGACTCCAGGATCATGCCCTGGGCCAAAGGCAGGCGCGAAACTGCTGAGCCACCCAGGGATCCCCAGAGAAGAATAATTTAGAATGTCATAATTGGATTCTTCCATTATTTATCCCAATATTAATATGTGTTTCTTTAACTTAAGCCACCAATACACTATATTGGTAGCAAATAAAACAAAACAAAGAAAACACAACCCTCCTTATGAGTGGTCTTGATGCAGCAATGCCACTTTAGCATCCTGTGGCCTGCTGGGAGACCAATTCTTGAATTCTGAAAATGAATTATACCATGTGTGAAGATGGTATGGGCTTAGATTATGCATTAAAGGGGAGAGCTAGGGGACCCCTGGGTGGCTCAGCAGTTTAGTGTCTGCCTTTGGCCCAGGGCGTGATCCTGGAGTCCCGGAATCGAGTCCCACGTTGGGCTCCCTGCATGGAGCCTGCTTCTCCCTCTGCCTGTGTCTCTGCCTCTCTCTCTCTCTCTCTGTGTGTCTCTCATGAATAAATAAAAAAATATTTTTAAAAAGAACAATAAAAAATAAAGGAGAGAGCTATTATACTGCCTTGTATGTCCCAACATTTAGCTGTGAAATTTTGCACGTACAGTATTACTCTTCTTCCTAATGGATCTTCAAAATTTTTCATTGGCTTTTTTTTTTTTTTTACCACTCAGAGAATTACCATTTAATGCATATATGTGGCACACACTTAAAGTATGGGACTCACTGTTATTTTTTCTTGTCTCTTATGTTCTTTACAGTATAAATTTCTTCATACATGTTATCTTAAGTTTACAACTTAAGAGAGCTAGGGGTTCTATTGGTCCTAGTGTTCTATTGGTCTACTACTCCTGATAAAACTTTTAGACCCTATTTGAATGAACATTGTCTAGAAGTAACCAAAATAATTTTTTATGTGAGCTGCTACTCAAACTGTATTTTAAAGTAGTTCTCTTTTACTTGAAATAATCAAGTACATTGAGATGCTGGGTAATAGGTACAAAAACTTTCATAGAGCAGGATGCAAATGCAAAGCATTATTGCAGACTCTGGCATGTCAAAAAAATCTTCCTTTATTTTGAGGTTACTAATAATACCTTCTAGTCTGAAAAATAGGTATGTTAACTTTACAGTGGAGAAACCTTAACCAAGTAATCAAGGTTAATATCCTCATCAATAAGATATATCAGCAAGCTGCTCCAAGCTTGCACCAAGGACATCTCACTTGTGTAGTACTCCTGCCAAAAGGATTAGTGATTAGTCTAATCATGAGTAAACATCAGATGAACTGAAACTGTGAGACATTCTATAAAATAATTAGCTGGTATTCATCAATAGTGTCAAGGTCAGAAAAGAAATACAAAACCTGAGCGACCCTTGCAGGTTGGAGAAAACTAAAAAGGCACAGCTACCAAGGGCGATCAAAGTAAGAGCCCAGGTTGGGTCCTGTGTTTAGTGGGAAACTGATGAAATTCAAGTAAGGTTTATAGTTTAAGTAATAGGCTTGTATCTATGTGTTAACTTTCTAGCTTTAATAATTATACTATAGGCATGAAAGATAGCATCACAGAAAGCAGGGTGAGGGGTAGTGAACTCTCTACTATTTTTGCTATTTTTCTCTAAGTCTTCAGTTCTTTAAAAATGAAAAATAAAAAAAATAAAAATAAAAAAATAAAAAAAAATGAAAAATCAAACTAGCAAACAAAGGAACTCTATGTGTCTGACTTTAAAATCCTGATTCTGGGATGCTGAGGTGGCTCAGTGGTTGAGCATCTGCCTTTGGCCCAGGACGTGATCCCTGGGTCCTGGGATTGAGTCCTGCATCTGGCTTCCTGCAGGGACCCTGCTTCTCCCTCTGCCTGTGTCTCTCGTGAATAAATAAATAAGGAATTTTTAAAAATAAATAAAATAAAATAAAATAAAATAAAATAAAATAAAACCCTGATTCTTGGTGTGCCTGGGTGGCTCAATTGGTTAAGCATCTGCCTTCAGCTCAGGTCATAATCCCAGATCCTGGAATCAAGTCCTGCTTTGGGCTCCCTGCTCAGCGGGGAGTCTGCTTCTCCCTCTTTCTCTGCCCTTCCCCCTCTGCTTGTGTTCTCTCTCTCTTCTGCTCTCTGGCTATCTCTCTCTCAAATAAATAAAAAAATCCCCTCTAAAACAAAATGCCCTGACTCTTAACCACCAGAATGTACTTAGAATTCTAGTTTAAACTACATAGGGATTATTTGATGTTTGGCTTCTGGAGCTCCATTGCACCTGTCTGGTATCTCAGAGCTAGTCCTGTGTTTAGGGTACCAGGAAAAAAAATATAGGAAAAAGAATAAAAGTTCAGCTTTAATTAACCTATGCACAAATTTTCAATCCAAAAAATGACAAGAAAGCATGTCAGCATTCAAATAATAGCTCACATTTATATGGCACCTACTATGTACCAGTCTCCTCTCTAAGCATGTTACAAAAAAATTTTTTTTAAGATCTTATTTTTACTTATTTGATACACACACACAGAGCACAAGTAGGAGGAACAACAGAAGGAGAGGAGGAAGCGGACATCCCACTGAACAGGGAGCCCCATGCAGGGCTTGATCCTAGGACCCCAAGATCATGAGCCAAAAGCAGATGCTCAGCTGACTGAGCCACCTAGGTGCTCCCCATGTTACAAATTTTAATATATTTAATCCTCATACCAACCCTAGGAGGGTAGGTAGCATTACTTATCTCTTTTTTTACAGATGAGGAGATCAAGATACAGATTTTTTTTTTAAGATTTTATTTATTTATTCCTAAGAGACACAGAGAGAGAGAGGCAGAGACACAGGCAGAGGGAGAAGCAGGCCCCATGCAGGGAGCCCGATGTGGCACTCGATCCTGGGTCTCCAGGATCATGCCCTGGGCCAAAGGTGGTGCCAAACCGCTGAGCCACCCAGGCTGCCCAAGACACAGATTTTAAGTGACTTGCCCAAGGTTATTATACTTGCCCATTATTTCACTCAGAACACAAAACTGATAAATGAGAACACCAGAATTCAAACCCAAGCTTCCTGGCTCCAGAGTCCATGCACTTATCCAAGCTTCAACACTGCCCTCTGCATTGATTTTTTTTTTTAAGATTCTATTTATTCATGAGAGACACAGAGAGGGAGGCAGAGACATAGACAGAGGGAGAAGCAGGCTCCATGCAGGGAGCTCGATGCGGGACTTAATCCCAGGACTCTGGGATTACGCCCTGAGCCAAAGCCAGATGCTCAACCACTGAGCCACCCAGATGTCCCAGATTTTGTACTGTTAGAAATTTTATTTTGAATTACCTGTGATTTGGGGAGCACTCATCTGTCAGTGTATAGGGTCTTGAGGCCTGGACTCCTTAGACCCTAAACTATGTCCAGTCAAGGCCTGGTACACAGCTCAAACCCTCCCTGCAGTGTCCTGGGTCTGCAGATTGGGCACTGAAGCCTCAGCCAGGTTGGCTCATCTAAGTTTGCTCCAGAAACCTGAAGAGAAAGGATTCTGTTCCCAAACCCAGGGCTCAGTTCTCTCAGCAGTGGGTTTCATTTTCTCTACACAAAAAAGATAATCAAATTCATGCTACATAATCAGAGAGTTTGCAAAGCAAGAATTCCATCTCCCTCTGATAGTCTCAGAACTGAACATGCAAACCAACAGATTCCTAAAACTATTGGTGAATCGATTCAACTAGAAAAACAGAAAATATGCTAATTGACATGGCAGGGCCAGAGAGGGTAGAAGAAAGCTAAATTTCTATTCATAAAGTCTGATTCATTTAGAAAAAGAAAAAGTCACATGCCGTCAGATTGGGATTTGTGTTCACTGCAGTGAAGAGAAATACAGAGCCTTCATACTCTCAGGGGTGACTAAGCCATTATTTCACTCAGAACACAAAGAACTGTTGCTGTGCACACCCCCTCACTGTAATTAGCTCTTGCAAACGGGATGAAGAATCGAACACGAGAGGTCCTCGGCTGTGTGCCAAGCACTCAGAATTATTTATTTTATTTTGTTTAAGGAAACAGAGGAGAGGACCATGTCTAATAGCCTGTTTCTTCATGGGCCCCTGCATTACATGCAATGAGAAGATATTTCTGCTCTCTTCTGTTTGAGAGCAATAAGAGGGGCCTCCAAGAGACCCAGACCACACATGCTTGTCTGGGCCAGTGGCAGGCTGATAAATGTTTAACAACCAGTTGGGGGGCAAATTGAAGGCTGATTGGTAGTATTGCCGATTTCTATGGTGTAAATACTCCTACCTTGGCTGATTTCAAACTACAAATCCGACATTCCTGAATGAGGAGCTGGGAAGAGATGTGTGGTAGTGCACCTCTGTGTGCTCTTTCCACCACTCAAACAGTTGGTGCAAAGAACCCTAAAAGGAGATAATCATAAAATATAACGAACTAGTTAGGAAATGGTAAGTTTTGTGTATTTGTTACTTCATTTTAAATATAGTTTATTTCATTTAAGTTTGGATCATTTAATTTTAATACTGGCTATGTTTAACAACTGGCCCACCAGTTCCAAGAGCGGGACAAGGAAGTTCCAACACTGCTCTGAGTCCTTCAAATGGAGCTCACCCATTCTCATCCAGGGCTGCTATCTTCTTCTGTGAGAACAGTCATTGCAGCCGGCCTTGCCTTTACCTGCTGACAAAACAGAGAGATCACCTCCATTCCTCGTTATGGTGTCTGTAGGCTATCTAATCCAAGCATCTGACTTTATAAAAGCGGAAAGTAAATCTCAGAAGAGTCACATAATAGTAATAATAGCTGGTATTGATTAAACTCGTACTATATGCCAGTTGCTGTGCTAGGTGCATTGCAGAGTATGTCCTTGCAACTTCATAAAAATCATACAGAAGTGCCTCTTTGGCACCATTGGCCTCATGGTTCACCAAAGAGCAACTCCTCCTTTTGATTTGGTGTTTTCAGCACACAAGCTACCTTTCATTTGTTCTTTGAAACTTAGACTTCTTTTATTTAATTTTTTAAAAAAATATTTATTTGAGAGACAAAGAGCATGTGCAGAGGGAAAGGGAGAAGCAGGATCCCCTCCCCAACAGGGAACTTGATCCCAGGACCCTGGGTTCATGACCTGAGCCAAAGGCAGACACTTAACCAACTAAGTCACCGAGGTGACCAAACTTAAAGATTTCTTAAAGTGGCTATGGCTTTATCCTGACATATCTTGCACAGAGCCATATATATAATAGTGCACAATACATGTTTACTGAATTTCAGTGTTGAGCTATTTAGGCTCCAGACCCAAATATGTGCTTAAAGTCTTGGAAAACATCATCTCAGTATTCCCTGTCATTGCCAAAAAAAAAAAAACCTTTGGAACTAAAATTTACCATTTTAACCATTTTTAAACATACAATTGAATGGTGTGAAGTACAACCACAATGCTGTATAACTTTCACCACTACCTATTTTAGAACTATTTAAAAAAGACATCCACAATAGGTTCTACTTTTGTTTATTGAGTAAGTAATATATTCACATGACAAAAATGTAGTCTGTGAGAGTTTGCAAGACAAAGAAAGTCTTCCCTCTCTAGACCCCATAGCCCTCCATGTCTCTTGTCTATAGGCAACCAGTAACCATTTCTATACTTCTCCATAGGAGATGAAAACATGAACCCTAGATGTAGCTGACCTGGTTTAAATCCTGGCTCTACCACTGACCAGCTGTGTGACCTGGGGCAAGTCATTTAACCTCTCTGTGAAATAGAGATAATAATAGTGCCTACGTCCCAGGGTTATTATAAGGATTCATGAATTCATATGTTTAAAGGGCTTAGAATTGTGCACCTAGAAAGTACTATCTAATTCCTAAGAATACAACTCTGGAATTCTGATCTTCCCAAAGACCTTAGTGCATATAAGAGTGATGTGCCAGGGTATATATATGTCAAAAATCAGTGTGGGAATGCTGAAGGATGAAGGATGGGGTGGGGCAACATCTTATACTAGAACATCATATGGGGAGTAGGAGGTTCATGTTCTGCGTGTGCCACTGAGCCGCTCTGGGGCCTTCAGATTTTACCTCTCGGGGCTTTTGTTTTCTTGCCCATGAAATGAGAACATTTGACCAAATGAGTCCTAAGGTTCCTTTCACATTTAACAGTCTATGTCTGTCTCTAAAGAGTTTAAAAAGTGCCAGCACTCTCTCAGGGAGCTGAAGAAGTAATTAGGAGGTAGGGAGGCGAGTTCCTCAGACAGGCATTGATAGCTCAGTGGGACTGAGACTCCTAGGTCAACTGTGCCACCTGCTTGAGTCATCTGGTTCCCCACATCCTCTTTTAAAGGAGCTGTGCACTGTCCCTCTACCAGAAGATTCAATTTCAAGTTAACATGCTCTGTTTAGAAGACCAGAGGGATTCTTTGTTGGCCTTGATGACTCATCCGGAGAGTTTGTCACCTATTATATTCAGATTGCAATCCTGAATTATTACACTGATAGAGTATTGAGTCTTTTGCTTGTTTTTTTAACAGGTAAAATTTACCAGCTGGTAATCTGTGGTTACTTTCTGGTGTGCTTGGCCAGATGGCACTTTCAGTGATAAAACTGCATAGCACAAAGAGGTTTCACTATGTTCTAAATCTTCTCTGCACTGTTTCTCAGATATCAACATTTCTGCTCAAGCAAACTGTTTTTCTGAGCCCAGAAACTTAAACACAATGAAAACAGATGAGGGAAGCTCCCAGGGTCTGATTAGCTTGGAGCCATCATTTAGGCCCTTTTGATTAGACATTCAAATAAGATTATACAGCTTTCTATTTGGATACTCACTTTGATTGTGAACATGTAAAAACTCACCATCACTGTTGTCATTACTGCTGCATTATTACCATTATTGTTTTATTGATAACGAATCTTACAGAGAACACTTGTATATTGCCATTTGCAAAGTATATTTAAAATATTCCCTTATTTGGTCTATATTATTATCCTTTGAGGAAGTTTGGGAGAGTAGATAAGAGAATAAGCTTCAGAGTTTTACCAAATTGCATTTGAATCCCAGCTCTGCTCTTAGATTTGGTTTGACTCCATGTCTGTATCTATAAATTAGGGATAGCAATACCTAATTTATACAGTATAAAGTGGGTGGATTTGGAGGCATGATACAAAGAGCCCAGCTCAGTGCCTGGCACAAAAGCACCCAATAAATGGTAGTTTTACTGTTGTTTAAATTAGTCTCCTTTTTTGTTTTAAGATTTTTAAAAAAGATTTATTTTTATTTATTTGATTGAGAGAGAGAGAGAGAATGAGCAAGAGGGGCAAAGGGAGAGGGAGAGAGAATCTTAAGCAGATTGTGCTGAATAAGAAGCCCAACGCAGGGCTTGATCTCACGACCCTTAGATCATGACCTGAGCCAAAAACAAGAGTCAGACGCTTAACCAACTGTGCCAGCCAGCTGCCCTGCCAGATTTTATTCTTAAGGAATCTCTACACCCAATGTGGGGCTTGAATTCATAGCCCTGAGACCAAGAGTTGCATGCTTTACTGACTGAGCCAGCCAGGTGCCCCTGATCTCCTTTTTTATACAACTAAATTAAGATTCAAAAAAGATGCCTCTTCATCTTTTCAGTGACAGCCTAATGATGAAGATGATAACATTTTTAACAGTAACAGCCTTTACTCATGTCTTCTGGACTCAAAACCCATCTGTGTTCTTTCTACAGTGTGACACTGCCACTCAAAAAAAGAACACTTCTACACTAAAAGTGCCTAGCTTAGTTATCTGACTTGCTGAAAAGATATTTGTTGGGTTTTTTTTGTTGTTGTTGTTGTTGTTTTCCTTTTTTCTGAGTACCTTTTGATAGTTTTTTTTCCCCTCTCTCTTTCTCTTTCTTTTCATAGAACCCAAATAAGGAATTGGAAATGAAGAACAATAAAAACAGCCCTCGGATTGGTTTCTGAGTCATCATCATATACCAGACAGCTCTAGATTACTTTCAGTGGCCTACCTCTTTGAAAGCTTCCACACGTTCCCTGAGATCTTTGGAGCTGGAAGTTCTCAGTTCTCTTCTGTGTCATCTAGGCACAGCTCCATCATGAAAGCAGAGGAAAGTACACAGGAAAAGTTACTGCAGGAATTTCAAACTAGTGACGGAGTCAGGACTAGAACCCACATGTCTAGGATTCCAATCCAGATTTCCTTCTTCTTCATTTTGCTCTTCAAGGAGAGTTCTCTCACCTCTCCCTTTGTAGTCAAACTAATGGACATTGTGACATTGTCTTCCTAATCCTATATGTTGGACTGCAGGATCACTTTAAATATCAGCAGGTTACACAATTGTGACACTTGAGACATCACAGTCATAAGACTGAAAAGGTTTCTTTGGAAATCACGCTGTCAAGATGAGAGTCTCCTCCCAGGGGTTTTGTTCTGGTCTTAGGGTGTAACAAGAGGCTTTCTCGTGACAAACCTAAGCCTTCCTGCTTGGGGCTGAATTGAAAGTAGGGCAGGACTTGCCAATCCCCTGGTATTTCTGGGTCTCCCTTTGGTCCTCACCAATATCAGGAAGGGTGAAAATTTAAATCCTAGGCTTGCAGCTTTCCTCCTTCCCTTCCTCCCTCCCTCCTTTTCTTCTTTCCTCCTTTCTTCCTTTCTTTTTAAGCCAAGCACACTGCTAAACCCAAATCTGGAGATTTTCCAAAGTTAGGCTTCTTTAAACTTGATCCTCTAAAAGATCCTTTCCCTTCTTTTCTCCCACAGTAATAGTGCATCCAAAGGCAGTGAATTTACAAATGCACGGAGGAGGAACAAAGATGGTGTACACATGATTTCGAGTTTTGGTTCCTGACAATTTTCAGCACCTGACCTTACCCAGACAGCAATGGTTACTTTGTGTTTTGACCTGAGTTATTTCGAAATGCTTATTGGCATTGAGACCTAGATTTCATGCCATACCATTTCAGAGACCTTAGGCAAGTCATTTAACCTCTCTGAGTTTCTGTTTTTCCATCTGCAGAATGGCAATAGGAATGGCTCAAAGCTATTGAGGCCAAGTTTATAGTACTCCTAATACTGACATAATAACAGCTCAAATGTCTCCAATATGAAAAATAAGTAAGTGCCACCTGCCTGGCACATGACAGCCTCTAAGCCCTTCTTCCCTTGCCTACTGAGTCATTTACTACCTTTCTTTCATTATTACTCCCCTTCTTCTTCTTCTCCTCAAACCCTCCTTGGTTCTTTCCTGATTTCCACGTACAACATAGTGGAACACCGGTTCATTTTCCTGTGCCAACTCCCATTTCTTACACTTCAGGCTGCTTAGTTCATTTCCATTTCTGCTCAGCAGGGAAGACCAACTTTCCTTCTCGTGGCTCTGGAATTTATGTTTCTGTTTGTTTGTTTGAAGTCTCACATCACAGGGGATCAGCCTGTGCCTTCCATCCTTGCTCGGCCTGGTTCTTCAGAGGGGTCAGGTCTTCCTTGGCAGTGAGATTTTAAAATAACACTGCTGGCGAAGCACAGAAAGTCAGCCGAAACCAGCCTTCCCCAAAGACCAGCTATCTGCTCAACCAACAGTTTTGGATTCCTCCCTAGGATTATATCTCCTTTTGGGCTCTTTATTCAGCCCCCAGCTTACCACGGGGCTGGCTTTTACCCTGTGATAAAAACTACAAAGATAGCAGCTGTCTTAGGGACTGATGGCATCTTTGAGTTCCCTCGGGCTTATCTGTAGCAATTTTTATGTGGCCATTGCACCAGCCCTCAGGCCCCTCAGTCACTGGTTTTTCACACCCTTGGAATTTGCTCCATGGATTCCTAATGACCTGGACAAGTCTGCTTAGACGCTTGTCCTGCATTGAAAGGGAGCCTCTTCTGGCAATAAGAGTCTAACCAGAGTAAGTACATTGCAGGGGTGGGGGTGGGGGGATGGGGGCAGAGGTGGGGAGGGGGGCAACGAAAGGTTTCCTGGCCTCCCTCTCAAGGCACAGTAAGACCTCCCCTTTACCCAGAAGTGCCCGGTTGGGAACGTGGCTCTCAACTTCTTGCTGTGTACACAAGGCTGAGAGCCAGGAAACCACAGCAGAAGGGTCACGTATTCATTCATCAGATACTTGTTAGGCATCTTCTCTGGACAATGCACTCTGCCAGGGCCTGAGTTGACTAAGGAGGAAGTCGTGGTTCCAAGTGAGCAAAGTCAAATATGCCTACATAGAATGACAGCGCCATGTGACGCACATCATAAGAGACGTCTGGGTAAAGGGCCAGGGATCTACGGATCTCAGGGGAAGAAGACCCTCACACTGTCCATGGTGGAATGTGGTAGATGGGAAATGGCATCACAGAAGGGGTGACTGTCCTGCAGAACTTTTAAGAATGAGGAGCTCGACCCACTGGAGGCCAGTGGTCTAAGGGCCCAGGAGGGGAGGAGACTGAAGACACCGTTTGGCAGCCAGCCAGCCATTGGCCCTCAGACAAGGACTTGAATGCCATAGCTAATCTGGGAGATGATTCCAGGAAACAGCCACAGGGGAGTGGGGAATGCAACAAGGGATGGAAGAAAGGTTGTTATCAGGACAGTTGCCATTGCAGGTAGTTGGAGCTCAATCCCCTCTGGGCAGCTCTGGAATTCAGTGTAAAGCATGTCTCAGAGTTCTGTCAACAGAAAGCAAAGAAGCCCAGATGGAGGGGATGGTTTCCAGGAACAAGTCCTGCTTGCCCAGCCCAGGGTGCCCCTGCAGCCAAGGTAAAGTTATAGAAAGAGAGGTGCAGGTGTTTGCAGCAACAGGTAAATGTGGCCTGATGTGAGTGAGGCCCCCATAGCATCTGCTATAGGGGACCAGTGGCATGTGAAAGGAGCATCCTGAATTATGGACCATTCGGTGAAGAGATGAAACTGTAAAGGAAAGCGGGAGTCAAATTGTACACCTCGCTGGGGGGTGGGGGTGGATCTTTATTCAACAGGGAATGGGAATCACTGAGGGCTCTGGGCAGCAGAGTGTTCTGACAGAGGAGCCATGTGCCCCATAAGCAGGACAGGTTGAACGTGGAAAGGCAGAGTCACCAACACCAGCCCTGCCAGCCCGTAGATGGATGACTCCGCGGCACTTACAGGGATATGAGTGAATTGTTCCCTTTTCTGTATTCCCAGGCAAAGCAGGGTCCTTATGCTATTGGAATGATCAGTCATGCATATCTGTGCTTACACAACCAGACCCTCTATAGGTTGTGATCTCATGCACCATCCTAAGCCCAACAGCTTGTACAGGATCTAGCACATGGCAAAGACTCAGAACGCATTTGATTGATGGACGACTAGGTTGCTGTATACTCACAGCTCTACCCAGAGCTATTCACTGTGCTCGTACCAGGATTATCCTTGACCCCAAAGGCACCAGATCATCCCATGTACACATTTTGGAAGTGGACCAGAAAGGCAGTAAGGATGGGGTGCTCTGAAGTATTTCGGAACTCCTTCCCTATAAGCCCAGAGCTGGTCTCAGAAGGTGCTTCCTTCTAGTCTTTGCTGCTTCAGCAAGGCCTACGGTGGAACTTTGCCCAGTCGTCACCTCCACAGAAGACATTTTGCCACAGTCCTAATATCGTCACAGGAGGCTGGACTTTCCCTCTGGGTTTGGCCAACTACGTGGTGTAGGCCCTGCTTTCTGCCCAGATCTGACAGCAGTTGCTTCTGGTTGCCAACCAGAGAAAGAGGCTATCCTTGTCATTCAGCAAGGGGATGGTTTTCTGAAGTGGCTGTGTGACCTTTTCAGAAAATCCCCATGGAAAGGGGAAGTATTCTGATGGTAAACAAGAGGAAAATAGAAAGCATTCAGTAGCCAAAATCTTTTCTGGAATGGTGCTCCACACCCAGTGATTCTGACCCAGATCTTAAGGTAGAGGAGACTTTTAAAAAAAGATTTTATTTATTTATTCATGAGAGACACAGAGACAGAAGAGAGGCAGAGAGATAGGCAGAGGGAGAAGCAGGCTCCCCATGGGGAGCTGGATGCAGGAATCGATCCCAGGACCCCGGGATCATGACCTGAGCCAAAGGCAGACAGACGTTCAACCACTGAGCCATCCAGGCATCCCAAGGTAGAGGAGAATTAACAGGAATCCACCACCACAGAATTCATAAGGAACTTCTAGAGGTCACATTCAATCCACCCCCCCCCCCCCCGCTGTAGGTACGACCGAATTGAATTCATTAAATATTGTATTGTACTTCAAACATTTTAGGAAAAGATTCTGTATCTTTTTCCATCAAGGATCCAAAAAACATTCTTATGGGTAAGAAGCCCTTCAAAGGAGTAATAGAACCTAAGGCCTGAAAACTCATTTCATAACTGAGGAAACTGAAGCAGAGCCAGAACTAAAACATTGTGGGCAGCCCAGGTGGCTCAGCAATTTAGCACCACCTTCACCCAGGGAACCCGGGATCGAGTCCCACATCGGGCTCCCTGCAAGGAGCCTGCTTCTCCCTCTGCCTGTGTCTCTGCCTCTCTTCCTCTCTGTGTCTCTCGTGAATAAATAAATAAAATCTTTATAAAAAAAAAAAAAAACTAAAACATTGTGCCTTGACCCCTAGTTTGGAAACTTCCTTCAGTCACTCAGAGAATATTCCTTGAGTGCCTACCCCCAGGACCTCTACTTAAATCTGGGAAAACATAGCCCAATAAGACAGTTTCTGCACTCTGAGGAAGGGGTTCATAATCCAATAAAACAAATATTTGCATTTTAATTCACTGTAACTGTCACCAATATTATAATAAAAACATGTTCAAATGCATCTTAAAGTCTTACCAAGGGTCCTTTCTGCTTTTTTTTTTTTTTTTAGAAAAATGGGCGCTTTTATAACAGATTGCACAAGCTTCTACTTCTACCTTCTCCCTCCAATCCTCATATCTATTAAGAAAGATTCACTATTTGATTCACTTAGGCACACATTTAATGACAATTGTGTAAATCCCTGAGCTTTATTGTAAAAGCAGAATACATAAGTTCCCATCTTGAATTTGCAATGTCAGGCTATTATTTGTCCAAAGAGTTCAAAGGAGCTGGGCTGAGGTCCATTTACCTTTCTATTGCCTTAGAAATGTGGCCACTGTGCTAAAAAAACAAACCAAACCAAACCAAAGCAAAAAGACAACTTACTACTTGTCCAGATTTGTAAAAAAAACAATGAAATACTTAATATGAATGGAGGAGTAATGTGGGTCACTGGCCCATGGGCTGGCTGTCATTGCCAAAATAATCAGTTGAGGTTAGAATTTGATTTTATTTGAGTAATACTGCATTATTTAGGCACTGAAAGAAAGATATTAATCCTTATCATTCTAAAAAAAAAATTCACTAGTCTTACCAAAGTTAAGAAAGGAGATAGTACCAAGAAGAGAGCTTTCTGAATAGTAAAACATGAGAGAGAAAATGCTGCTAGGTGCAGATGGATAAGTGTGTATGAATTTCACTAAATCCACCATTGCTATTTTATAGGAGTCTTCATTCAAGAATTGAACTTGAAGGTGTGGGTCAATGATGCATTGCAGTAAAAATCCACTTAGGTTCAATATTAAATCTCCTTCCACCTCCCTATTGTGTAGTCAGTAATGACCTAGTTTCAACTGTCCACCCCGTAGCTGGGCACTATGGAGCACTTGTTCCAATCAACTTGTGAGATGGTCCACTCTGCCACCTGCAGATCTCCACCTCTCTCCACAAATCCCTATTTTGATTGATGACCACATGAAGCTAGAAACCTTGGAAGTTGTTGACTCCTCTCTCCTCTCACTGCTACCTTCTTCCTCATTACATTCAATTGGTCATCAAATTCTCCCTCAGTTCTATTTATTCAATATATCAGGCAGGGTTCAACTCTAGTCAAGAGAACTCACTCTAGCCGTTTTAAGCAGAAAGGGATTTTATACATGCAATGAAGCGCTTACACAACTGTTGGAAGAGTAGGCACTCAGCTGGACCTTGAGGTATGACTCCCATAGGAACATTGCAGAGCTGGCCTGCTGGGAAAGCTGTGGCATGTGCCACAACCAGGAAGGTTGGGAATCAGAAAACCACCACTAGTATTCTTGAGTTCAGGGACACACCACTTCTGTTGCAATTTGGGATCAAAAAGTGACCATGGCCATGTTAGACACGATATGTCTCTAATTCCACGCCAGGAAAAGAATAGGTGCCCTGTACCCTGTGCTCTGTGCCCTAGCTACAGAGCTAGAGCAGCACCCTGGGATGTTACCACAGGAACACTCTACATGTTTATGCCTGGGCTTGCTACGAACTGGCCTCTTCCTCACTTTCACCTTTCAAATCTTGCACAGATGGATTGGTTTCTCAGAACTCACATTCCATTTGGAACTTGAACTGCAAAGGAGTCTGGGAAATACAGTGTTTAGCTTTCCAGCCTGCCAGTACAAGAAGGAGAGTGGAATGAGATAATCCACAGCATCTTTAATGTCTCTTGAACAGTCGTGGCCCTATGGACCTTGTCATCGCTTACCTGAACCATTGCCATTTTCTCACTACTAGTTTCTCTGCTTTCAAGTTGTCCTCCCCTTCCATCCATCCTCTGCACTGTACTTGAGTTTTCTTTCTAAGACACACTGGTGATTGTATCAATTTCCTGTTCAAAATCATGTCACCCATAATAAAAGCCATTCTCCTTTCAAGTCTCTTAGCCATCTGGCCCCAACCCCCAACTGCCAGCTGCAAAATCCTGCCCCCACTCTGCACCTCCAGGCTGCAGTCACACCAGATGCTAAATGCTTTTGCCACCCTTCCCCCATCTTACTGTTCATGAAGTTCCCCTTCATGTTCTCATTTTTCATTCAAATGTTACCACCTCTAGGAAGTTGCTCTTACTCTCCTCCTCCTCCACACACAGAATTAATGGGTTCCTTCTGGTATTTTGCTTCCACCTCTATTGACCTCCTCCCTTTTATTATATATATATATCTTATAATGTGAGGGAGTGGACTGTGTTTTTGTTCATCTGTGCATCTCCATTGCATGACTCTTGGTAGAACTCAGTAAATACTTGTTGAACAAGTCTAAGTTAGACTGCCACTAACTTCCTGGGCTTGCAACACGGAAGGGCCATTGGCTGGTTGCTCACCTGTCACTATGGAATATTAGGTCCTTTAAGATAAGGACCATATCTCATTTATTTTTCCATATTCAGCATGATGCACAGAACATGACACATAGGAGATATCTGATAAATATTCATTAGATAAAAAATGGATGGTTGGATGGATGATCATAACAGAATACTTGCATGGGGCTTATAAAGGCCTGGTGCTGTTTCCAGCACCCCATTTACAGTAATGCATGGGATCTTTCAAACACTCCTAATGAGGTGGGCACCAATGAAGAGTGTTAAGCACTAGATAGTCAAGTTGTTTGCCCACAGTCACACAGTTAGTAGGTGGCAGAAACAGGATTCAGGCTCAGGCAGCTGGTTCCAGACTGGGTTCTTACTATGCTTATACTGGTGATGTGTGGATGAATGGATGGATATACAGGGGTATTCCAAGCAGAGAAACAACAGACAAAAGTAAGAATATTCACTTCATTTCTACATGGCTTTTATGGTCAATAAATTTAGCCACATCTGCAATTAATTCTGTCCTATAAAATATCCCCTGCAGTATATGTCAAATTAAACTTTAACCATATTTTTGAAAACGTACTTGCATTCACCCTGTAATATGACCCTAAATCTCAGACTCTCAATGAGTTAAACCCTACTTCTCTTGACACATGCTTCTAAGTACTGATAACATTCAAATGTATTTCCACATTCATTCATTCATTCATTCACTCATTCATTCATTCAACAAATGCTGTTGAGTGCCTACCATGTGCCAGATACAGGCTTTAGGGTGGCATTCCTACTACCAGAATTCATACATACATAAAATAATCATAGTCATATATAGAATCTTTTGTGAGTCCATAGAAGGTAAGGATCACAGGCTCTAGAGCTACCGGCCCTGCTACTTTCTAGTTGTGGGATTTCCACAGGATCACATACCTACTCTGCGTGTTGGTCTCTTCATATATGAAGTGGGTGTAACAACAGTCTTTATCTTATGGGGTTGTTGTGAAGATTAGCTAATACACGTAAAGTACTTAACATAGTATCTGGCAAATATGCTAGTAAGCACTTAATAAACGTCAGTAATTTTATGTTGACAATCATTTCTGGTAAGTTATTGCTGAATGATTGAGCTTCTTAATGTGAGGCTGTTTTCCATTATGAAATAAAAAGAGGTCTGGAGATCTCTGGTGGGGAATCTGTCTTAAAGGGATATAAAGGAATTAACAGCATCTGTTGCCATAACAAAACCGTTTCTTGGTCTCGAGTGGGCCTTTAAGGGGCCTATAATTGACTTTCGTGTTCCTTCTGTCTCAGCAGGCAGGTGGGGTGGGAAAAGCCTTCAGTCTAAGGAGGCTGGCTCTGGCAGAGCTATTTGTGCAGGAAGGACGAAGGTCAAGGGACTCCTTGTATTGAAGGCCTTTCTCAAAATGAAGGATTTGGCTTCTGAGATTAATGTGTAGAGGGAACCCCTGCTATACTTAATTCCCTTTTTTGTGAGCTCAGTGCATTTTTAAAATTCAGTGAGGGGCCCTCCTGTAGTGTGGCATGGAGACCACAAACCCAGATGCCCCTCTGACAGAGTCCTCAGGGGCTGTCCCTCATCCTTTGACCTATGAGCTGACGACTGTGTTCTAGACTTAGTGGCTGGGCCAAATCATTTGCATTCAAGTGTGCCCACGAATAATGTGTCTTAAATTTGCACAAATTAGATCCAGTGCAGATTTTATATAAAAACGAGAAGAGAAAAAAGATTAAACAAAAATTCTTCTGTGGGTAGCTGGTAGCCACCATATAAAGGAAGGGGAGGCTATGAAAACTGTGGTTTTCCTGGGTAAAGTTGCATGTTCTAGATCAAAATAGGGTTTATTTTCCGAATAATTTCTGTTGGGAAAGATAGCAGCCTCAACAAAGTTTGGGTTTGGGTCGGTGACTATAGTATCCCATCCAGCAGTAATTTTTCTGTTTCAGGTAAAATTAGGGGAAATGAAGGAAACAGGTAGAAAGTAAAACCACTGAAAAGATATCGCCCTTTTTTATACTGTAAAAGGGTACCTAAAAGTTCAGCTCTTATAAGAAATAGATAATAGAAACCTCTCCCTCCCCAAAAGTCAGTTGCTTACTATGACTTCACCATAGTCACAGGGAATTGCTTTATTTATAGCAAATAGTAAACAGCAATCACATGCCAGGGATTATTCTCAGCTCTTTACATTTATTTATTGCATGCATCATCTAGGCCTTAGCTGCACTGTTTTATTTAGTACATAGTCTTTAGTCTTTAAGAAACAGATATTGAGGGGCACCTAGGTGGCTCAGTAGGTTAAGCATTTGACTCTTGGTTTCAGCTCAGGTCATGATCTCAGGGTCATGAGACTAAGCCCAGTGTCTAGCTCAGTGCTGGGCATGGAGTCTGCTTGGGATTCTCTCTCTCCTCCTCCCTCTGCCCCTCCCCCCCACTCATACTTTCTCGCTTTCTTTAAAAAAAAAAGAAAAAAAAAACAGATATTAAAAACAAGTTTATGTCCAGCACCATGCTTTTATGTGTATCATCTCATTTAATCCTCAAGATGGCCCAATAGATAGGTATGTGCCATCAGCAGCAATCTGAGGCTTAGAGAGACAGGTATCACTTCCAGGACACAAGCTTCAAATCTCATGGACTTAAAGCCCAACGTCTTTCTGTTGCCATCCTTGTGTTTGTCACAGAATCAGAGTTCCATAGGGTCAGCATACCTCACTTTCATAGCGGACAGATCCTTGATGGGGTTCCTTGTGGATTTCCAAAATGAGAAGTGTCCAGATACTCTGGGCAGATTCTCTTGGCCCTCTCCCTGCAACTGTGAGCTAAAACCATCTTCTGGAACTTCTTGAGTCTGTTCCAGTAAAGTAATCACAATTCTAATCCTAGGGAAGAGTAAAAAGCAGTAGAAACCTAATTTTGCTACTTTGTAGCAACTTGAAACAACTTAAGAACTGTTAAGAACCTCAGGTTCCCTCTCTGATCAACGGGGCAATACAAATGATTTGTGCTTTACCCATCCTGACCTCACGCAGTCGAGGTGGTCAAAGATGATAATATTCGTTGGAGATGCTATGGAAATGAGTGGTTATTACTATACCTTCAATTTGCCTCTGTTGATGAGAGTTTCTTGGAATAATGTTATTTGACCTGAGATTTAAACATGGGCAGGAAGATCCTTTGTAAGCCATGGATTAGGTTTTTTCTGGGTACAAAAGGAAATAACCTTTTTTTTTTTTTTGAGTACCCACATGTGCCAGGGGTTGTGCTAAGATTTCACCTCTCATTTAACCACTCAAGAAATCTGGGGAGGTAGGTGCTAGCTATAAACGAAGACACTGTGAAGCTCAGAGCAGTTAAGCAATTTGCCCAGCACCTCATAGCTGGCATAAAACTGAGCTTCAGACTCAGATCTGTGGGAAACCAAACTCTATGCTGTTTGCATTCACTCTAGCACATTGCCTCATAGGCAGAAGGGAAAGATGGAAGCAGAAAGCAAAATGCAGGGGTCTGCAAACCTAAAATACCCTGGGGTCCAGGGATTTGCCTGAGAATTAAAATTAAAAATAATAATAATCAAGCATCAGGGCTCAGCCACAAAGAAAAAATAATGTTGGCTGACATTTCTTTTGTTATAGCCCGTGGCTTAAAGAGTCAGTTTTATTTTCACGTACTCCTGGGGAGGATAGTGGAAAGTAGTTACAAATATTATAACCGTTTAATGGGTGGTGGTGGGCAAAACTGAGAAAGAAGAAGTGGAACAGCCAGGCAGCAATTGAGAGAAAGTAATGGACTCAGAGCTGCCATAAGGTCTTCCTTCCAGGGACTTGTGCCTTGTCAAGGGCGATCTTCTCTGATGCCAGCCCAGTTCACCTGCAGTCACTGACCTCCACACTTTCACACTCTATTATTCCTGGTCATGATTCCCCAGGCTTTGGCCCAGTGCTTCCTGTGGAAAATCCTGTTCTCAGGTGGAAAAATCAGTAAGCCCAAGAATGCCCTCTCTTGATCATCCTTGACAGTGAAAGGTTCTTGAGATCACAATCCGGACACTTCTGAAAAAGAAAAATCCAGGCTAACGTAGAGTTGCAGTTTTCACACTGTCCAAAGATCATGGGACCCTTGTTTGTGACTGGCAGGGTCAACTCTTAGAGATGGTAAGAGAACCTCCATGTACTCTCACTGCCAGCTGTCGCTAGTTCATCCTGCTTGACAAGGAATGAACCCAAAACATGTTTAACTTATCTGAGTTAAATCTTGCCCCCATAGGGAAGATAATAAAACCCAAAGGAATCTAAAATGTTTCAGAATTCTTTGCTGGTTTTAAGGAATCATTTTTCCTAAAGGTGGCAAATGCTGCTTTTAGATTTAACTAGAATTGGGAACTAGTCCTGGTCTCACTGTGCAGTGAAACCCTGAACTAATGTTTATTATGGTTCATAATGGTTTATGGACCTGAGTGTCTTCATCTGCAAAATGGGGGTAAAGTAGCTCACAGGGTTGATCTGTAAGATCAGATAAGATGAGGTGGGTGAAAGTGCTTGGTAAAGCACAAAGGGCCTCATGAATGTAAAAGGGGTGGTGATTTCTTTCTTTCAAGGTGAAGCTAAGTGGAGGGAAAAGGGTGTCGCATCAGCACTGATCATACTTTTCAGCCTTCAATAATCCCTTGTTCATATTTATGAGGAGTTTTAAAATTATTTCCCCCGATTTCACACTGTTTTTCAAATGGCGAAGACCATTATTTGGCCTGCATCGGTTTCTAACTGAACAGGATGAGTAACTTTCCCAGGGTCAGACAGCAAATGAAGTGCCTAAATTTAAATTAGAATGAAGCACACATCTGAGGCTGATTGCTGGTCCTGGGTTTCCTATTAGTGAACTTGTGGAATGCACAGGCCAATTTATCTCCATGTAGTTTGTCAATCTTGCAACTTTTAAGTGAGATAAAAATCAGTTGGACACCCCTTTACAGAAGCTTTACTTTCCGTTGTATTCGTAACTGTCTACAGTGTAAGACTGTGGGCAAAACTCTCATCATCGGAATCTTCCAGAAACTGAGCAAAAGTCTCATCATCAGAATCTTCCGGAAGCTGGGAAAAGTTAAAAAACAAGAAACAAAAAACAAAAACAAAAAAACCCCAACCCTGCTCACAGCGTTAACAGCTAGGGAATAGCTGTGCTGGGTCTGGAGTCCACTTCTACCTCGGATCATGCCGTCTCCACTTCCGAAAAAAAAGCCACAGTGCAAATGCAAATGATGATGATGATAATAATAATAGTAATAATAATAATAATAATAGTGGCTGCTAGCTACCTGCCACGCACTGTTCTAAGCTCTTCGTATGTACTAACTCATTTAACCAGCAAAAAACATTTTTGGATTAAAATAGCCCAGTGAGAAACTACTTTTTTTCTTTTTCTTTTTCTTTTTTTTCTCAGTTGGTGACATTGCAACCCGAAATCACAACTCCGTTTTAGGTTCCTGGTGGTGCCTGCTTCCTCTTCTAGTTTGTTTAGTCACAGAATTCGATTCCTGTTGGCCGGTTCCGCGCCTACAAACAGGCTTAGCGCTCTATTGAAATGCGTGAGGCTCCTTAACTCTTGTATAAACAGGTAACGCGGAGGGGTGGGGCCCAGATTGCGGGTTTCTGTGCGATGGGGATGGGGTGGGGGTTAGAGCCAACTCCCCAGAGATCAGGCAAGGTTAAGGGAGGGCTTGGCCGCTGTTTTTAAAGGCAGTGTTTTTTGTTCCCTTTCTAGAAACCAGCTGTAACTTTAGGTCAGGGCGCATTAAAATGAGCCACTTCTGAACGAGCAGCGCCCAGGCCCCAGGCCCTGCTGCGAAGGCCCCGGCAAAGGTCAGGGTTTCGGCCGCGTGACGTTCCTTCCTGCGCCCGCCCGAGCGCTGCGGCGCCCCAGGTAAGGACACTCCGGGAGGTCCCCCGGCTGCAGGCCCGCCGCGGGGCTGGCGGGGACACTACCTGCCCCGGCGACCTCGGTGCCAGGGGGGAAGCACGGGGGGGGGGGAGGCTGGTGCTGGGAGGCTCGTGATTCCACAGCAGGTTCCTTATTCCGCAAACATGGTTCTGCTTCGCTTCTCTGAACAGCCCAGAGGGGGCCCGACGTCGGAGGACAGACGTCCCCAGGTGGAGCAGGTGCCACTCCTGGGGCCGTTTCTGGATGCCTGAGATGGATGGGACTTTCTGAGCGGGGAGAGGAGTCTGTCTGCTGAAGTCCCCAAATCTCTCCCATCCAGGAAGAATTAAAAAAAAAAAATTTTTTTTTTGTGGGGGTGGGGTGGGGTGGGGGTAACCTTCAGCCAAGGTATCTGCGCTCCTAAAACAACAGGAATGTTGCACTGGCCTTTCGCCAGCGGAGGCTCAGCGAGCAGGATAAAATTTCAGTGCAGATTTACGGGAAGTTGCCGGTGTTGGGAGTAAAAATCTGGTTTGGTGAGTTTAAGGGAAGGGAGTAGACGAGAGACAACCTGGCTACTGTGAGGCGAATGGCCTGGGCTGGGGGAGGGCGGCGGGAGGAGGGCGGAGGCCACCGCGCGGAGCTCGGGGACCCGACGCCGCCGGGCTCCCGGGGCGGCTCGGCGACTGCCCCCGGGCTGCACCCCGCGCTGTCGGGCTCGCGCTCCCGCCGGGGACTGCGCGGCCCCCGCGCCCCCCGCGCCCCCGGGAGCTGCCCTCGGGTCCCCGCTGCCGCCTCCCGCTGCGCGCCGGGGAGGAGCCGGCGCCTGGGGACTTGGCCCCGTCGAGAGTTTCCCCCGCGCGGGTGTCCGGGGCGCGGGCATTCCGACCAACCCGAGCGCCCCGAGCCGGGAGCTCAGCCTCAGCCTCAGCCTCGGCCGATCTGTTGCTTTAAGCGGCGCGGCGGGGAGTAGCTGGACACTCCTTATTCTGGTTTTACATTAAAAAGAGGGAGGCCGAGAAGATGTTGTAGGTTACTTCCTAGCTGTGTCCGATGCTACGGGGCTGTGAACGGTGTTCATTTCCGAAGTGGGCGACTCCAGATACTTTGCAAAGGTAAGGTGGGCTTTGCCAATCCCTCGGACTACCTTCCCTGCATCCGAAGGTCAGGGTCCCAGTTTTGGATTTTTTTTTTTTTTTTTTTTTTTACTTTTTCTCTCTTCAGCTCTGATCTCCTGGTAACACTCTCCGTGCAAACTCTGATATATTTAGTGGGAAAGATATGGTTTCAAAAAAGGATCTTAAAAGCGTCAGCTTCTGGAAAAGCAGAAAAATCATATAGTCAGCCCCCTCATGTTTCCTCTGGTGATGAAACCTCTTCCATGCAAGACACAGATTTTTTTTTCCCCTCCCCACCTTTGAAAACACATAATTGGGCCATGCAGAGGCACAGGTGACTTGTAGAATCAGTCCATTAAAGTGAGATTGAGGAAATATTCGGGCGGGCATCTATCTCATTTAAGTGTTAAGGTGAGGGGGGGCGGGAATGAGGAGGAATGTCTTCTTGCAGGAATTTACCTCCAAAGGTAACACTGAGCACGGGGCTTAGTTGTTTAAAAGTTAGGAATTGAATCTGTGTAAAAGCGTAGGCCTGATGGATTATGACAGCTGACGAGTCACCAGTCACCGGATATTTAAGAAATCAGTTAAAATAAATGACGTGGGAATTTTTCAAATAAATAAGTTATTTATTTATTTTTTTTAATTAGGTAAAAGTTTATCTACTCTTGGATACTGTCCCAGGACATTTGGGGATGTGGCTTCTTTCTAGAGGCTTATCAAAGTGATAGAAAGATAGTGTCCTCAAGGTATTTATTTGTAGGCCACACTGGTTTTTATGAAAAATCAAGCAATTCTTTTCTAGTGGCATCTGAATGACTCACTCGTTTGTCTTTAGCAGGAATGCAGATTAGAAATGTGTTCTTTATTTCTCTAACTTATTTCACTTAGCAAAAAAAAAAAAAAGTGTTCTTTAAAAGTTTTAATGCCAGAGTCACACACGTTTTTCGGGGGAGCAAAAAAGCAAAGGTTTGACAGCCCAAAACGTGAAGAAGTCGCCACAGTTTTAAGCAGGACTGCGTTCAGACCAAGAGCGTTTGAGGACTGCAGGTGCCCATTGGATTCTAAAGGGTGAGAGGTTGTCAGTGGCGTAAAACACAACCTCTTGGATATGGCAATGAGATAGCGCTTTGTGGGAGTTTGTGTTGCTATTTATTTAAACAATCTTTGTCAGATTGATGATCTGAAATCTTGGAGGGAAACAAAACCATCTCAGTCTGAAAGTGAGACAGGACGAAGAAGAGAAAGAAATGTGGGTTTTTGTATCTTTTCTTGTCCGCCTTATCCTTCATTCACCCTGTTCTGATATGCGTACTGTTGGCCTCTTTGTCTTAATAACTGCGTACTGGAGAATGAGGAATCAGAAATTTCACAAAAGCCTAGCTTCGTTATTAACGTTCAATAGTTGTTAAATGAGGAAATAAGCTGACAGCGACAAAGCTGCTAGCCTAACTGTCATGCTTCTTTACCTGACTAGGCTACTCCTAAATTCATCTGTTCAAGGGTCTTTTTTGAACGTATGTGGAAAAATGAGTTGAATTTTGAAGACGCTTTAGCTTCCTCTTGGTTAGTGAGTTTTCTGAAACTTGTAGAATTGAAATTATGGCATTATCATTATACTCCAAACTCTATTGTTTTAATAGTCAACATATTTGTTTTTGATTCCCTCCTGTTCTGCTCTGGGCTAAATTTTGGAAAGATTCTGACCAAAACAGTTGGTGACACTGAAGATAGAATCAAGATAGAAAGCAAGGGAATTGTGCTTCTGGACACGAGTCCTGTATAGTTGCTACAACTACTCACATTTTTTTCCCTCACATGATAAGAATATTCAGATTGGACTGTTCTCCTTGATTTATTAGTAGTGGAACCTGTTCTAGGTAAGTTAAACAAAGATTAGAAGGTTAAAGTAGATGAAATTATTATTTTTTTTTCACAAAACGCATTTACTTTCCAAATCCTACTCTTGATCTGAAGATTAAGATCAAGAGTCTCAGATAGATGATTGAGCTTTGACTGCTATAGGAAAGCATTTGCCTGTTTCAGACAAGATTCCAGCTCCACATTTCCAAGCCCTTCTGGTTTTTCAGGAACAGGCAGAGGATAGGTGTAGGGGAGTTCAAAAATGGACAAGAGGTTCAAGTGAAACGGTGATTAGGTTTTCCCAGAGGATGCATGATCCTAGAAAAAACTTACTCTGACGAGGGCTTAGGTTTGGGATTCATAAGATTTAGAAAAAGGATGTGCTTTGCCTGAATCTAGATTTTGTGTGCTGAACATTTGAGTTACTAGGAAGACATGACTGCAGTTTTGAAAGTGGTTGTCAGAATGGTTCCGTGTTTGAGATTATTGGCATGTCTCAACCACTGGTCTGATGAAGAGATATAGTTTTCCTCTTGGGAGCTGTTTCTGTGTCTTATGATGCTGTCAATTTTCTGGTTTCGTGTTGTAAGAGACGTGTGAGTCAAACAACCACCTGCTTGGAGTAATTGCCTCAAAGAACAACTGGAAAAAGACTTTCAAGAGGGGCAAGGCAGGAATGACTTGGATTATGAGGTAGGAGGCCTTTAGATTCTCCAGGAGAGAACTGTGGTGGGAATGACAATGGGTGATTGTTCAGTTGCCACCTCGAGTTGTTGGAACCACCTCAGGCTGGAGGGATTTAGGGGGAAATGGCGCCTTGCCACTTGTTGTGTGTGGTCTGAACCATCTCGTCAGGAAAACTCTCCCAAGGTGGTCTGCACTTGATTTCTGGTGGTTTCTACTTATCTCAGAGTTGCTTCCCTTTCGTTTCTATTGGCATCTGTATGGGGGAGAGGAGACTGAGGGCCAAGATCATCTCCCCTTACAGTTGATGTGTCCCTTCTTCTTAGAACCTTTTCTATTTTGTCCTGAAAAAGGGGTGAGGGAGGAATTTTCTAGGAAAAGTAGAAAGGGAGAGAGTGTCTGGAGGAGTACACGGTCAAGAAATAGGTGAGTTCCCAACACTGTTGGTAACATGGAATTCACCAGAAAGCTCCCATGGAGATTTATTAATGCCCTCTAACCGCGGCAGGTGAACTGGCAACCATAGGAATTTGAGGCTCACCTCTGCCCCCCTTTTGTAATTGAAATGTTCCCAGCACACTGCAATAGATGGCTAATTTGAATGGGCTCAAGATATCCCTTGGTAGGACCATAAGTAAACTGATTACAAAAGAAACTCGCATCCATCTTACTGCGTTCCACTCTGTCTTTTCTCTACTTTCTGCTGTGGTTTAAGGACACCCAGAAGAAAAAAAAAATTACAGCTCAGTTTATATAGCATATGAGTATAAAACGAGCATTCTGTTTTGTTGTGAATATTCAGTTGTTGTCATCACAGGAATTTCATTTGTGCAAAAATGATTTGTAGGTACATTTAGAAGTACGCGGTTTGTGTGTTTGTGAAATACAGAGCATACGTAAACTGATACTATGCCAGAAATGATTGATTGTAGTTTATGGTTGCTCTTTTGATAAACCCTATCATGTCTTAAGAGTGGAGTCATTTTAGAAATCAAAAGTACTATCTCTGCTTTTTCGAAGGCCATTTAAGAGAGATGACATCAGGAGAAAACAAAGTGCTGGGGTAACCCTGAAAACCCTTTGTGATATTTGGGAAAATGTCAATGTTTTAGTCTCAGCAGATTCCTGGTAGTGCAAAATATCTTATTTATAAGTTACAGCCATTCACGTTCATCACAAAAGCAATCTCCAGCCTCCTCAAATCATGATATTTGTCTTTGAGGGTGCTGTACTTTTGTGATTCTTAGGAACATGGTGGCCCAGTGCCAAGACCGTGGTAAATGCCAGGTGTGTACATGTTGAATGAAAGGGGAGTTGCTCATAGTTTTAGCCTCTGGATTGTGCTTTGCTTTGGCTAATAGTCAATTTTGCTCATATTCCTCAATCCCCTGGGGAGAAAGACAATTTGATCCCAGAAACTATGGGTAATCCACACGTGGGTGAGCAAGAGTTAACTATATGTGCCAATGGGCAGTGGGTGGGGGTACAATGAATGTGGGGCATTGTGCACTGAAACAGGAACAGGATGCCCCTACCTGACCAAGGAAATGCCAACCTGTAAAAATTATAATAAAAATATTTACCTTTCAGAGCGCTGAGACCTGGCTCAATCATTTTTGTAAAGCATTTTACATCGTGCCAAAAGAAAAAAAGAGTATTTAATAAAATGAAGAAGATTTTTTTTTTTCAGGTGCTAATTCTCATAGATCAATTTGACGCCCATTCTGAAAATGGTTATTTGGGCCTTTCCAGCTCAGGTCAAACATTCATCTTCTAAAAGTGGGAATCCATGTCCAGGATGATGATAGCACTGTGACTTTTGAAAAGACAGCTTAACTAATATTTCTTTCTGTTTGTTGTCATTTATTTTTAAAAATAATAACACAGTCCTCAGTACACCAAGCTCTTGCCAAGATTAGGCCCATCTTCTCAGTGGACTTCCCAAGACAAAGTTGCCTTTGTGTAACTGTAACTGGGAGGATTTGGTGGCACAGGAAACTCAATGGGGCACTGAAACTTATTATTAACAGAAAATTCAATGACCTGATGTGTGTGTGTGTGTGTGTGTGTGTGTGTGTGTGTTTTTTACTCTGCCAGCTGCTATCTATGATCTATTTCTCCATGCAGATGATCTCACTATATTAGACTTTCCCAGGGAAGAATATAATGGTTTACCTTGGAGTTCAGTTAGAGGATAGAAGACCAAAACTGCAGCATGCTGATGCAGAGGAGAGCTCACTTCTGTGGATTAGTTTGTTCATAAGGTAATCAGCAAAATTTGGTCATAGGTGAAAAGAAAGAAAAGATGGTTAGCCAGAGTGAAAATGACAGTTTGGGGAAAACAGATGACGATTGCGCTAAATTCAAACTCCTTGGCAGAGTGGCTAAGAGTATGGACTGCCTTGATTCACATCCTGCTTTTGCCACTTATGAGCCAGGGGACGTTAGGTGGTTACCTAAAAAATAAAACAAAAAAAGAAAACCACCCCCCTTGTGACTCAGTTTCCCCAACTGTAAAATGTCCACTTTACAGGGCTGTTATAGGATTAAACAGATTACTGTATGAGCAGAGTTAGAATGTCACAGGGCGAGTAGTCAATATAACCTGGTACATAGTCAACGTGGTATGCATACGTATCACGTTTTGATGTATTTCTGTGTTTGAATTCTTATCTCACCACCCTACTTCATGTAAGAGTTTTTTACACGAGCTCTTTTGCTGGTTGGAAGCCAGGATTCTCTTCCTAACCTCGCTGTTTGGCTTTGAACAAGTGGCCATTGCCATTGTACACAGGCACTATTTTGCTAAGTTACTTTTGGTTTTTGTATTTAGTTGTATGGAGAAAATTTTATCTAGAATCACCAAGGGACATTTTTCCCCCTCTTTCTCTAGGGAAACAAAAGATGTTGATTAGAGACAAAAGGAATAATACTGTTATATCTTTTGGTGAGAGACCACTGGGTGTTATGCTGAAAACTGAGTATAGATTCTCAGAAATAGTGGGGTGCCTGGCTGGCTCAGTCAGTAGAGCATGTGACTCTTGATCTTGGGGTTGTAGGTGTAAGCCCCACATTGAGTGTACAGATTACTTCAGAAAATAAAATTAAAAAAAAAATTCTCAGGGCTAATGTAAAATAGAAGTATTCTGTGTAAAAAAACCTAAATATAGCAAACCTAAATAGTTCCTATTGTGACTTTTGTTGGTTAGTATTAACTAGTCATGATCATGCTATATAATATGGGACTTTCTTAGAACTGCCACAGTGCCTTATCTGTGTACTTCTCATGGCATTTTATATCACTTCTTACTTTTGTAGATTCACTGTTTTCCCTGTCAAACCCAAATTAAGTTCCTTGGAGATAGGATTTGTGTCTAAATAATATTTGTATCTGTCAATGTCTCTAGTTTATAGTTGAGTGCCCAATAAATAAGAATTTCTTTGCCAGGATGCATTGCAATGTAAAGTAATGGCATAATTTGCATTCCATGGGTATGTAGTATATACTTTTTTTTTTTTTTTTTTTTTTAAGTAAGCTTTAGCTTCAGTGTGAGGCTTGACCTTAGGACCCTGAGATCAAGAGTTCCATGCTCTATGGGCTGAGCCAGCCGGGCGCCTTGTATTTGCAGGACTTCTTTCTTTTTCCACAAGCATTTTACCAAAAGTTGTTAGAGGAAATATGTTAGAGCTGTAGTGAACTGAACTCAGACAGGACTGAGCCAGAACAGAAGCCCTATCCACTGGCCAGCCTCTGAAAGCATGGCAGGGTGGGGGAGGCCAGGGGTAGGGAAGGGCTGAATTTTTACAGTGCTTGGGTGCCCACTGCATTGTTTAAAAGTTTATACCTCTTTTCTCTGCTCTTTAACATCCTTCAAAAAGCTCAGACTTGTTGCTAGGTAACTATGAGAAAACGAAGAAAGGCATTTTCTCAAAATTAGGAGAAATTTATTAGATAATTATTAGGGAAAAGTGCATCTTCCCCAAATTAGGGGACATGAACAGAGAACAGAGAGCTCCAGGAGATGAAATAATGTTAGGTGAACCCACAGATCTGTGAGCCACAATGGTGTGGTTTTGTCAGTGGCCTGGTACTATACTCTTGGCTGAGGAAAAGTGGTGAGGAAGGAGGACAGATGATCAAGAAGCATTGAGAGAGTTGCCTGTAGTGAAAAATCCTATTTGCAGAGCAAAGGGAATCCAGGAAGAGGCTAGCAGTTAGCTCTTCACACTCAGTGCAAACAATAGTTTGGCTCAGGCACCTCCTTTGCTCTTTGCCCTTCATTGTGTGTTCCAGGATCCACCTCAAGTTCTACGTAGCTTTGCTAGTGAGTAAACACAAACTACTAGCTCAGATGTGTGTCCTGTCTTTGCAGTTGCTCCATCTGCAGAGGCGCACTCCCGGCCCTGAGACCAAGCCTGGGAAGGCAGGGATCTTGGAATATTCTCTCAGCAATCTTCCCAGAGGGGAACCTAGAAGGAGTCGCTCCCCGGTAGTGACTGTAGGAGGCACACAGACCCTGACATTAATGGTAACACCCATGTTCTCACACATCCTAGTTATTTGTCACCAGTCTTCCCTTTCTCTACCGACTAGTCGTTGGAACTGCAGAATCTGCTTTCTGTTCTCCTTGCTTTCACTTCTGCCCTTACTTACCCCAACACTGTTCTCGATATAGTGTCTAGAAGGTTTATTTTTAAAAAATTTTTACTTATGCATTTGAGAGAGAGAGGGCGAGAGAGCACGAGTGCAGAAAGAAGGGCAGAGGGAGAGAGAATCTCAGGTAGACTTCGTGCTGAGCTGAGTGCGGATCCCTTGTGGGCTCGATCTCACGACCCTGAGATCATGATCTAAGCCAAAATCGAGAGTCCGACACTTAACTGACTGAGCCACCCAGGTACCCCTAGAAGGAAAATTTTTTTTTTTTGAAGATTTTATTTATTAAGAGAGAGGGAGAGAGAGAGAGAGAGAACATGCAAGAGCAAGGGGGAGAGGGAGAAGCTCAGCAGGGAGCCCCATGTTGGGCTGGATCACAGAACCCCAAGATTGACCTGAGTCAAAGGCAGATGCTTAACTGACTGAGCCACCCAGGCACCCCCAGAAGGACTATTTTAAAACAGAAGGCAGATCATGTCAGTCCCTTGCTGAGATACCCCTCTGCATCTCAGTGACAGCCAGTGAGGCACTATATTTCTAGTCCCATTACCTCTTATTACTCAGTCCTTTACTCACTCTGCTTTAGCCACAGTTTCATGCCTCAGGGCCTTTGCACTAGCTGCTCCCTCCCTCTGAGCCATTTCCCCCAAATATCTGCATGGCTCACTTTTTCACCTCTTTCAAGTCTTTGTTCTTCCTTCCTTTATCTAAAACAGTACTTTCTCCTTCCTGTTGGCACTATCTCCCTACCCTGCTTTATTTTTTTATTTGGTACCTCTTAACATGCTATATGATGATAGAGTGATTGTCTCTTCCCAGTAGAGTGTCTGCTTCATTTATTGATGTATCCCAAGTACCTTAGAGTGGAGTCTACCACAAAGTAGCTACTCAGTAAATATTTGTTGAGTGAATGAATGAATGAATGAAGAAAACACACAGGCTTTGTGACAGCACAAATATGACTGAGTGTTCTACTCAAAATACAGCCGTGAACACATCTTTCTGAATAAGCCTGATTTTTCTCCCCGACCTCCCCTATGAAGCTGCCATGTTTTTCTCTGGTTTCATTACTTTCTGTGCCACCAGGAGCCCTTGATGGAGGCTGATGACTAAGTAAAGAGCAAGGTAGGGCTGAGTGTGGGGATGGCGCAATCATTTCAGCTCTGCTCTGTTTCCAAATCAAAGCCTCATATTTGGCAATCTTTTTGTGATTTCCATCTAATTCTTACAGCCCTGTTTTGAACCAGTCTTGTGAATTGCATGCCCTACAGATAATTACTTGTCTAACTCATGTTATTATATAGTTTATTACTTTTTCTATTGTCATTTAATTATAATTAATGATTGTTCTGGAAGTAACTGTCGAGTTGTTGTTTTTTTAACTATCTCTTTTAACCTTTGAGATTCTGCCAAAAATACCTATTGCTGTTACAGGACTCCATCTAGATTTTTCTTGATTGTAGATAGAGCTCACTTAGGTATTTTGCCTTGACATGGCATGCAACGAGAGTGGTAGTGTTGTTGTCTGCATCTTTAATATTTCCCCAGCACCTTTGCACAAAACCTTGCTCTTGCCTTCTACTGAGTGGCATAACAACTCTCTGATCTGTTGTATTTGTTTGCTGGCCCTGGCCTCCTTGTCTCCTTTGCATGGTTAACTTGGTTTGGCAAAACTGCACTTCTCGGTCCTCGGTGGCACAGCTCTCTGTGTGTGTCCACCTGCCTTTTTTAGAGCTACCCCATGGCACTGGAAAGAGCTTCTCCAAAGGCTGGTAGAACTGTGGCTATTAAGCTTGGAAACACTAGAACTGCTCTCAAGGTGAGCGTCTACTCCGTCCAGCAAGGTTCTTTGCATTAAAAAGGCAATAGTATATACGTTCTGCTGAAGGTACGGTGAAGATCCTGGATTTACTTTGGACCTTTGTTGATTATGGCTTGTGGCCCAGTGAGAATTATTTGGATTTTTTTTTTTTTCACCTCCAAGTTGGTTTGGAAGCTGTCATTGCAATTAAGAGTCCCTGGAAAATTTGTTGGGAAATTTAAAAAACTAAATATATCTAATAAACAGCTAATAATTCTAGTACTTCCTGCAAATCATCTTCTTACTATATGTACTGAATGGGACATTAAAAATGAACAGCACGGGGGCACCTGGTGGCTCAGTGGTTGAGCGTTTCTGCCTTTGGCTCAGTCATGATCCTGGGATCAAGTCCCGCATCAGGCTCCCTCCCTCTGCCTATGCCTCTCTCTCTGTGTCTATCATGAATTAAAAAAGAAAAAAAAAAAAAGAGAATAACACACAAATGTTAAATTAGACTTATCTTTAACAATGTACTATGTAGACAGCTGGTGTCATTATTTATAAGTTAGAAAAATTTATCAAAATACAGACCTAGTAAATAGGTACACTTGAAAACAAAAGGTAAATATGAACTAAAATGATTTAATAAACTAGACAGTGAAAGACCTATTTTTCTTATGTAGACAGAGACTCAGCTGTTATTTTTCAAGTAGCTGCTATGTGCCAGACACTAGGTAGCAGGTATGCAGGGGAGGATAAAAGTTCTTTGCCCTCAAGGGGCTTTCTTAGGGGTGTAGCTGGGATTCAGTACTCTGAAGGAACTACCAAGTATTAAATCGATGATAGTAGGTGGGACTCTCCTACCTGGGTGGTCTAAGAAGTCTCCTCCAGGAAGCTGGATGCTGAAGGCATCTGATGGATGGGAAGATCCTCACTGGATAGAGTAGCATTTATGAAGATCCTAAGCCTGGGAAAGCTTGGCATGTTGGGGGTCATAAAGAAGGCTGATATGCTGCAGTGCTAGAGTGAAGGGCAGAGGGGGATGAGGTAGGGTTTGGGGGTTACTGAGACCTAGAGTATTTACGCTTGTCAAGACCATGGGAAAGAGTCTGCATTTTGTTTCTCCTGAGCCCAGTGGAAAGCCATGAGAGGTGGTTTGCTAGTTAAAAGATAAGTGACTGCTGGGTGAAGCCTGGATTGGAGGGAGGTTGTCCTAGCAGATGTGGCAAGAAAGACTGGCAGTGAACATGGAGAGAAGCATACGATTCTTCTGTGCCTCCTCCTGCCTTTTTCTATAGTGTCTGTTCAGCAGTGGCAGGAGTTTCACCAACTGGTGGAAATAGCAAGATTTGGTGATGGCCTGGACATAGGAGTGAGGGAAGGAATGAGGATTCTAGCTTAAGTTACTGGGTGCAGTGGGGAGACTGAAGGAGAGCCGATTTGAGGGGGGAAAAGGGAATCAAGAGCTCTAGTTTGGGCATATTTACTGAGTTGCCTGTTAAACTTCGCAGGGAGATGTTCAGTTTCCCTTTGTATCCAGTGCCATTAGCAAAACAGGGGGCACTTCTTCTAGGCAACTATTTTATATTTTAATATTTCTTTCTCACTATGGCCAGATTTACAAATACAGGTTAAGTGTGTGACCTTTATTTATATATCCCAAATGACAAAAGAATATTCTAACACTGAGTATCTACTGTATGGAAAACTGATGGTGGGGGTGATGGGTTAACATTAAAAAATCTTGGGGCTCCTGGCTGGCTCAGGGGTAGAGCAGGCAGGCAACTCTTGATCTTGGGGTTGTGAGGTTGAGCCCTGTGTTGGGTGTAGAGATTACTTAAAAATAAAATAGTAAAAAAATTTTAAAAAAATCTTAAGTAGGGGCTGCCTGGGTGGCTTAGTGGTTGAGTGTCTGTCTACCTTCAGCTCAGGGTGTGATCCTGGGATCTGGGATCAAGTTCCACATTGGGCTTTCTGCAAGGAGCCTAGTTCTTCCTCTGCCTGTGTCTCTGCCTCTGTCTCTCTCATGAATAAATTATTTATTTATTCATGAGAGAAACAGAGAGAGAGGCAGAGACACAGGCAGAGGGAGAAGTAGGCTCCATGCAGGAGCCTGACATGGGACTCGATCCCAGGTCTCCAGGATCACGCCCCGGGCTGAAGGCAGGCATTAAACCAATGAGCCACCCAGGGATCCCCAATAAATAAATCTTAAAAAAAAAAAAATCTAAAGTATGATTTTAGCCATTGAAAATCTTTTCTAATTCAAATTAATCCTATATGTATTTATATATGATCTCAATATTAATAAATTGCTTGAGACAGTGGAGAGTAATAAATAGTAGACTAGATCAATAAATAACGCTTGACATTTGTATTATATAGTTAATATCTTATATATCGATATATGATAAATATATATGCCGAGATAATTAAATGTATATTTAATATAAAAAACATGTTTGATTCACATTATGTTCCAATCAGTATTGAAGAACATTTAATATTGGAAACTAAGTATAAATAATGCATGAACAAAGATTCATCCCATATTACAAAAGAAAAATATGGGATGAAACTGGATTTCCTTGTGAGTTATAACCACTTACAGGCATGCAAATTCAGGCTGTACATGTTGATGCTTAAAAATGGATCCATTTGGAATGCACAAATATATTTCTTGTCTCTTCCTTACCTAATGTTACAAAGAGTCCTCTGCACTTCTGCATGTTATGTAAGTGGGAACTGGAGGCCAATGTAGACACACTTTCAACTACATTGTGCAAGGCTGATTTGTATCTCTAGCAAACCCATTTTTTGGACTTGTAGAGCAAGTCCTGGGGGTGTGATTGCAAATGAGGCATATGGCTTTGGGGGCTTAGGGGAATGGGAAGCATTATCTGTTTTATGTTTTAGTACCACCACTGCCAGCCCTTCTCCCCATCAGTGGTTTACCTAAAAAAAAAAAAAAAAAAAAAGCATATATTTTTAAACCTGTAGGAATAAAATACTATTAAAAAGCACTAGAAAACTTCAGCCCAGAAGTGTAATGATTTAAAAAGTCATCAATTATTAGTGGTGGGTGACTGGAAGTGGGAGAAGAAGTTACAGCGGATAATGTTTTGTAATCATGCCTATAGAAACCATCAACGGCTGCAGCCTTGCATTCTGGTGTGTCAACACCCTGGAGCCCATGAGGCATGATCAGATTTATTGCTTAATTGGGCCAAGTGGTGTGATTTGGGTTTATGCACAAGACGGGTCACTTTCCAAAAGGATATGTAGTGTCTGAAGGTTTCACATTTCTTTAAATTCTGTGTTTAATATGAAAGACTGGTGAGGAGCTGCTATGTTGTGGACCCTTGATAATCAGAGAAAGAAAGAAGTGAGGCTTGCCCTGGGTAAGTGCTGAACAGCTATCTGTAAGAAAATATTTGGAGTTGAAAGTTGAAAGCAAAAAAATAATAACAGTGGCTAATAATGATGGCTGACATTGAATGAGCACCTACTGTATGCCGGGCATGAGCTTCTTCAACCAACAGAAGTACCCTTAAGAAGTAGGTTCTACTATGATCCTTATTTGGCAGGTGTGGAAATGAGGTGCTGCTAGGTCAAGCAACCTGCCCAGAGTAAAGAGTGGTCAGGATTCAGACTGTTGCAAAGCTGCCTACATAAGGTCAAGTTGGGAAAATCCTGCACCAGGACCCAGGCTTCTTACCAACATCTGCTGCTGGTTTAGCAGATATGTGACCTTGGACATGGCACTTCACCTTACTGGCTTTCGATTTCCCTGCCTTTAAAATTGAGTAGCAAGGAGGGAAGAGGGATGCCTGGGTGGCTCAGTGGTTGAACGTCTGCCTTTGGCTCAGGATGTGACCCTGGAGTTCTGGGATCGGGTCCCATGTCAGGCTCCCTGCATGGAGCCTGCTTCTCTCTCTGGCTGTGTCTCACAAATAAATAAAATCTTAAAAAAAAAAAAAAAAAGATTTGAGATGAGACATGTTTTACACAACCCCCAATTTTTCTAAGTCCTTTTACTTCCATGGTTCAAACCTGTAAAAGGGAAGGAATCTCAAAAAGGAAGATGGAGGTGGTAGGAGCAAGTGGCAGAAGGGAGTTGAGTTAGAAGGGTGATCACTCTGTCATTGAATCCTAGGAGGAAAATTGCTAGGTTACATGGCTTGTCCACATCTTGCAAAGGTTTTACAGACTTGATTCCTAGATCCCATTCGGGATAGAGAATATTGGTGACATATAGGGTGGTTCTAGACCAGTGCTTCTCAGCTGGGGAAGACTGTCCTCCAGGGTACTTATGGCAATGTCTGGAGACATGGGTTGCCACCATTGGTGGGGGGTGGGGTAGTACTGGCATTTATGCTGTTAAACAACCTGCAATGCATGGGACAGCCCCTCACAACAAAGAAATACTTGTCCCCCAATGTCAATAGTGCTAAGGTTGGAAAACACTGTCCTAGACCAGCCTTTGCTCGCAACTGCTACAGCCCCATACACCTTGAACAGATAGTGTTTCTTCCTTTAGTTTTTTTTTTTTTTTTTTTGAGAGAGAGAGTGAGCGAGAGAGAGCGCACGCGCACCCGTGAGGAGGGGCAGAGGGAGAAGGAGAGAATCTTAAGCAGACTCCATTCCCTGTGGGGCTCGAGCTCACTGAGATGATCTGAGTGGAAATCAGGAGTTGGTCGCTTAACCAACTGAGCCATCCAGGTGCCCCTGTTTCTTCCTTTAGTTTTTAACACCCATCTCCTTTCTGAAGATTAAAGGCCAGAGAAGGGATTTGGAGGAGAAGGTTAGGACAAAGTTGAACTGAATTCTGTTCCCAGGATGCAGGTGTTTGCCGGGACCCCAATTAACAGTTTGGAAAAAAAAATCCGCAGTTAATGGTTTATTTTTCTCCTTGCCATGGGTTCAGTGCTTAATGTGCACTCTCTTCTCAGGCTCTGAGAATTTTTCCTTAGGTCCTACTCATGTCATGAAAATCATGAAAATACATAATTTTGGTAGGTTTTCTCTTTTCTTTTTTCTTTCCTTTCCTTTTTCCTTTCCTTTCCTTTTTCCTTTCTCCTTTCTCCTTTTTCCTTTTTCCTTTTTTCCTTTCCTTTCATGTCTTGGCAATTCCTAACAGAGCTGGGCTTTGAGAAAGTTTGTTAGAATCTTTTCAGACCTAAAAGATGCCTTCAGTTGAAAGCTTTAGGTTAAATAGAATGAAGGTGTCTTGTGTTTTATCAAGTCTGGATCTTAAATTCATTTAAAATGGAAAATCCTTATACAATGCTTTAAACTCCACGGAGAGAGAAGATCTCTATTAAACAAATACATGCTGGTATATAGGCACACTGTCAACAGCCTTGGAAAGACAACAAACATTAAAAGATGGCTAGAAATGAATTCCATGTACTAGGCTGAGATTTTCCTTTGAAGAAACATTTTTATAGGTATATAATGTCCTGTAGATCTAGGGAAGAAAGATAAATGTCCTGTAGATCTAGGGAAAATGTTTAGGTTTGCAGTTGTTCCTAGCTGAGGGAGGCTTAGTTCACCGAGTTACCATAAGAAATTAATTACAATTAGGGAACACCCTTCGTGTTATGCCAGGTCAGGTCATTTAGGGTAATTCCTGGAATTTTTAGTTACAGCTCTTTGAATGTCAGTTAGATACAAGACCCTAGATACCATTATCTCTATACACCCACACATTATTTGTCCACGATAAGTAAATTCATTTGCATTCTGGAGAACTTCTGTCCATTTCCCTGCCTTCTATCTTTAGGAACAGTTGGTTCTACAATTTACTACCCTCTAAAAGCTAACTTCGAGGCTTCTAGATGCAGCTGATTTAATTGTACCCTGGCCCTCTTGTTCCTTCATGCTTTTGACATTTGAGTTTTGTTTTTGTTTTTGTTTTTTTGTTTTTTTGTGTGTGTGTGTTTTGTAGGTAGGTAGGCTCCATGCTCCATGTGGGGCTTGAACTTATGGCCCTTAGCTCAAGAGTCAAATGTTCTACTGACTGTGGCAACTAGGCGCCCACCTTGAGTTCCATTTTATCTCAGTCTTCACCTTTGTGTTTTGAAGAGGCATATGTCTTGTATGGAAAGCTAACACCCAATGCTTGATTATTTTAGTTGTTCCTCATGATATTTTATATATACATATTATGTATATTATATATGCATATATACATATTACATATATTTATATTGTATATACTCAGGTATATATATGTACATATAGAATTCCTGATATCTTTATGCTGAACAAATTAATGTAAGATGCTCTGTGGTTTTCCCCAAGTCTTGAGTAATGCTTTTAAGTTTGCTCGCCAAACTATTCTTGAAAATGCAATGTGTTTTGTTGGCCTTTTTGGTTGTAATAACTTGAGCCATTTATTCACTGAATGTGTGTAGGTCCTAGATCAGGCATTGGAGGTGCAAAATGGGTAAGAAATACTCTGGGTTCTTAAGGAGTCCACAGATAAGGTAAGACATAGAAACCAACAAAAATAGTACTTTAGTTTTTTTTTCTAGAATATTCTAGAGTAGCTATAGAATATTTCTAGGGGTATTTATTCATCCATTGATTTGCTGAAAACTATTTTGTGCCTACATTTATCTTCTAGAAATAAGAAAAGATCTTTTCAAAGAGCTTATGGTCTGGTATAGACAGACACATTATGAATGAAATATTCTAGATACTACTGGAATCCATAGCATCAGTTTAATCTGAAGAGGCATAGCAGGGGAAGAGGGAGATGTTTAGGGAGGTCCTCATAAAAATAAGACCGTTAATGTATTTCACATATACATAGCATGTCCTAAGTGCCTGGTCCTATTCCAAAGCACTTTACAGAGAATAACTCATTTAATCTGCAAAAAAACCCCATTGTCAGGTACATACAATTATTATCCCCATTTCACAGACCAGAACACTGAGGTGCACAGAGGCTAAGTAACTTGTCTCAAATTAGGTAGCTTAGTAAATACTGACAGAGCCACTGACAGAGCTGGAGTTAGAAACCTGGCAGTGTGCCTCCAGAATTAGAGGTGATTCTTTCTTTCTTTTTTTTTTTTTTTTTTTTTTTGAGAGAGAGAGAGAGCGAGAGCGAGCATGAGCTGGGAGAGAAGCAGATGGATTGAGAGAGAGAGAGAGAGAGAGAGAGAGAGAGAGGCAGACTCCCTGCTGAGCAGGGAACCGATGTGGGGCTTGATCCCAAGATCCCCGATCCTGGCGCTTAACTAACTGAGCCACCCAGGTGCGCCCCTAGAGGTGATTCTTGAATGAGTCTTGTAGGTAGCTGCCCTTTGAGGGGCAGTCCAGAGAGGTGAGATGAAGGAGTGGGAAGAAACTTAATCACAAGGACTTTGTCTCATAGGCAAAGCATGTACTTTATGCTATAGACATTTAAAAAACAAAACTAAACTAAAAAACGAAAAATAATCTGAATTCTTCTTAAATTTTGTGTACTTTTTCTTTAAGCTCTTTTATAATGTGTTTGTCTTTTTTCACAAAGTTGTCTACACCACCCTGCAATTCTGTAAATGACGGTCCCTCCCTTTACGTGATCCTCACACCATCCCTGTGATGTTCAAAGTCTCCCTTTTACGGAGGTGGGTACTGAGGCTCCTCGAAGAAATTGCTGAGTTCACATGGAACCCACAGTTTAATCCAGGCGTTGTAAATTGAGGTTTTTCGTTGCTTTCTCTTTCACACCTGCCTCCCCAAAGTGGATGTATAAAAAGAAAAGGAGGGAAGTGTATCAAACGTCGCAGGCAGCTCACATGTTTTGTGTCATCTTGCTTTTCCAAATCAGAGATGACAGCGGGATTAGCAGGCTGACTCTAAGGAATGTACATATAAGACACTCGCCTTCATTCAGCAGTGCCATGCTTGTGGGATTTCTGCTACGCGTACTTACTTCCTAACATGTGCACACCCAGAGTGTGGCTTCCAAGCCAGGGTCTTGGATTGTACCTGTTTTGCTAGCAATGGCTTTGGCAGGTCAGTGATTGTCAGAGCAGACATTGTTACTGCTCCAACAATCTCCAAATTCAGGATTTGCATGTTTGCTTGGCACAAACAAGCCTAGTTGACAGGAGAGAGAAAGAAATCCAAGTCTAAGCTTGTTTCAATCTCAGTGGTGAAAGAAAGGGCTTTTTAGGCTGTTTTGTACACAATCTTAATACAGAACAGGGTTGGGCCTCTGTGTAGGGGCGTGAGATCTTTTGCTACTGGGTTGGAACTTCAGAGTCTGCACATGGGAGGAAATAAATTACTCCCTACACCTGCTCTTCCCTCAAGTGGTAACGTTCTGCTTATGATACAAGCATTTACTGGAGCAGCTCAGAGGGACTGGTCATGCTGCTAACTTCTGGGGCGCTGTAGATCAGCAGGACCCTCTTCCTTCAAGCTGCTCCAGCGGGGAGAGCTGACCTGTCAGATCACGAGGCATGGGATCTGCACAGAGCACCCAGAGGAAGGGGCAGTCAGAGGAGAGATGGGCTTTCAGCTGGATTTTGTTTGTTTGTTTCTTGGAGATAATTCACATACCATGAATCGCTCCATTTTGAAGTGTAAAAGTCAGTGGTTTTTGGTCTATTCACAAAGTTGTGCAACCATTAACCACTATCTAATTCCAGAACATTTTCATTACCCGAAAAAGAAACCCCATGTCTGTTAAGCAGCCACTCTCCATTTCCCTCTCCCCTACCCGCTGGCAACCGCTAACCCACTTTCTATCTCTGTGGATTTACCTATTCTGGACATTTCTTATAAACAGAATCATACAATATGTGGCCTTTATATCTGGCTTGTTTCACTTAGCATATATATTTTCAAGGTTCATCCGTGTTGTTAGCACATATCTGCTCTGCATTCCTGTTTATGGGCGAAAATAATTCGTTCTATGGATATACCACATTTGTTCATCAGTTGATGGGCATGTGGTTTCAGCTGGAGTTTGAATAAATAGAAGAGTTTTTGCAGGGCATAGAAGGGATGGTGGATTTTAGGGTGGATAAGAGTCTTCATTTTAATGAACACATGCACATAGCATAGTACCATTGTTGAATGCCAGGCACATTATAGGTCCTTTATAAATAGTAACTTTTTGAATTCTTTAAAAAAATATATTTTATTTATTCATGAGAGACACAGGCAGAGGGAGAAGCAGGCTCCATGCTGGGAGCCCGATGTGGGACTGGATCCTGGGTCTCCAGGATCACGCCCTGGGCCAAAGGCGGCGCTAAACTGCTGAGCCACCGGGGCTGCCCCTAAATTTTTGTTACAACCTAGTGAGGTGGCATATGAGGAACAAAGAATGTATCAGGATTAACCCAGATTGCTAGCCAGGAAGTGGAGGTCCAGATCCAGGCAGGCTGGCTCCAGAATGCATTGCTCAACCACCATCCAGCTCTGCTACGACGGTGAGGTCATGGGGCAAGGCAAGCTCAGTCTGCAGTCTGTAGAACTGTCTAGGTGGGGTTAAAGGGCAAAGTGGGTGCAGGAGAGAATGTTAGATGAGGCCAGAGGTGGGGTGTCCTCCACTCAGCACTCATCCTTGTGAGTCATCTATGTGTCATTCTCCAATGTCAAAACTGCTCCCCGTTCTCTCATCTTTCTTTCTTTTTAAAAAATTATTTAATTAATTAATTAACCTGAGGTGGAAGGTCGGGGTGGGGACGGGAGAGGAGGACAGAGAGAGCCAAGTGGACTGTGCTGAGTGAAGAGCTCCCATGTGGCGCTCAGTCTTAGGATCCTAGATCATGACCTGAGTCAAAACCAAGTCAGATGCTTAACCAGTTGAACCACCCAAGCACTTCTCCTCCTCCTTCTTTCTATATTAGTTTCCTAATACCAACCATTTCCTACCTTTCCCATTTTTCCCATACCCATATTTCACTTATATCATCATTTAATATTTTTTAAAACTCAGCTCCATTTTGTTTTGCTTAAATACATTTATTTATTATTTTTTAAAAAAGATTTTATTTGAGAGAGAGACCCAGAGAGCACAAGTGGAGGTGGTGGGTGGGGGGAGGCAGGAAGAGGGAAAGGGAGAAGCAGGTTCCCTACCGAGCAGGGAGCCTGACATGGGGCTTTATCCTAGATCTCCTGGATTATTACCTGAGCCAAAGGCAGATGCTTAATGGACTGAGCCACTCAGGCACTCCTAAATACATTTATTTAAAGTGGAACTTTACTTCACTACAGTAAAAGAAAACCCAGTACTTTTCTAATAGGTATTTAAGTAAACCAGGCCATTAAAATGAAATGCCTGGGGGATCCCTGGGTGGTTGAGCAGTTTGGCTCCTCCCTTCGGCCCAGGACTTGATCCTGGAGCGCTGGGATTGAGTCCCGCATCAGGCTTCATTCTTGGAGCCTGCTTTTCCTTCTGCCTGTGTTTCTGCCTCTCACTCTGTGTCTCTCATGAATGAATGAATAAAATCTTAAAAAGAAAGAAAAAAAGAAATGCCTGTACTCATTAGCACCTAAAGCAACTTGTACATTGGCAGGTGTGTCATATTTATTGAAATATCGGGGCTTGCAGGATAAGGTTCAAACACTGTACTGGACCTTCAAGACTCCATTTCAGTCTGCACTCTAGCTCTATATCTAGTAGTGATACCCCATGTGGCTGTCATGTCAAACATGCTTGCCTCCTGCCTGGACTCATCATACCTTTTCATTATAATATGTTGGGGCACTTGGGTGGCTCAGTTGCTTAAATGACTCTTAATTTTGGCTCAGGGTTGTGAGATGGGTCTCTGATCCCTGTATCATCCTCCATACTCAGTGGGGAGCCTGCTTGAGATTCTTTCCCTCTCCCTCTTCCTCTGCCCACCCCCCACCCCACACAAATGCTCTCTATCTCAAATAAATAAATTAATCTTAAAAATATATATGTTGTTCCTTTGTCCTCATTTTCTCTGTTTCCTTCCTTCCTTCCTTCCTTCCTTCCTTCCTTCCTTCCTTCCTTCCTTCCTTCTTAGGACTAGCTCACATAATTTTTCCTCTTTAAATATTTTCAGATTCTCTGGATTCCTCCAGAATTTGGCTTTGAGATGTCTTGTCATGTATTGCTGTTACTTATTTAGTGTGTCCCTATCAGATTGTAAGGTGCCTCGAGATTGGGACATTATTTGTTGAATGAATAAATGATTGGTTAAGGCGAAAGAGTAGAGACCTTGAATGTGATAGTATTAAAACTACAGCATTCCTAAATCATAGAAGGTTTTGAAACAACCAACATGGACCATACTTTTTTTTTTTTTTTTTTTTAAACAAAGCTAAGGTAGGGTTGGCTGTGTGCAGAAGTCAAATGAAGGAGTGAGGTCCTGGAAGCAGGGAGAGAAATATAAAATAAGCACTGATTAAAATGCCTGGTGCCAAAAAGGGGATCCATTAAATCTGAAAATATACCTACGTTATGGACCAGTGATTCTACTCGCAGGTATATTCCCAATAGAAATCTGTATGTATGTTTACCAAAAGATAAGTTTAACAATGTCCTTCGCATCATTAAAAATATTTCCAAACTGGATGCAACCCAGATATCCATCAATAGTAGAATGAGTTAAAAAAACATGGTCTCTTCATTCAATGGGATACCATATATAATGAGAATGAACAGCATTATTGCATGTAAAAAAAAAAAAAGGCTTAAAACTCAACAAACAATGGCAAAAGAAGTCAGACCTTGAAAAATGTAAGATCCCCTTTTGCATAAAGCTCAAAAACAGACAAATCTATGGTGTTGGAAGTTAGGATAGCAGATCAGCCTTGGGTGGATGGTGGCTAGGAGGGAACCCGAGGGGGACTTTTGGTGTGTTGGTGATACATATATGTTCAGTTTGTGAAAATTCAGTTAAGAAGTAGTCTCTTAACCTATACATTTCCTTCATATGTGTTGTACTTCAATGAAAAGTCTGTATTTTAAGAAATGGAAAGAAAAGTAATTAGCAAAAAAAATTAAGTTAAAAAGCCTTCTTCCAAAAAGAAATAAACAGCAGTTATGAAAAATAAGCAGAGAAACTAGTGACAAATCTAAGATCCTGAGCTGTTTCTCTCAGTTTTCATTTGTCTCAGTTGTCTTGGGATTTATTACTGCTGTGTTTTGGCTATGAAAATAATAACTACTCATAATTGCATTTTGTTTTGCAACATTTGAATCATAGGGTCATTATTCCGTTTAATCTTTAGAACTTCTTTATGATGGTTCATTATTATCCCCATTCTCCAGATGGAGAAATTGAGGCCCAGAGAGATTTCTTAATTTGTCCTTACAGAGTTGGTTAAGTGACTGACCTGAAACTATTTCATCTAAGTCTTGTCCGTGACTCTGGGCCACATGGGATTGGCAGTTGGACTTGGACTTTGAGTCTCCAGGAACAGAGAGGAGTGGAAGGGGGTTGACACTAATGGAGGGAAGAGTGGTGAATGATCTATATGATAAATCCACAATGGAAGCTTTGTAATTAATTATGTCAAGCCAATAAACAAAGCTTTTTTGACATGTGAGTTAAATCCATTGTTCTTTTGCTGTTTTTCTGCTTCCATAATTAGGGGTCTGAAATACAAATTAAATGACCTCAAATTAACAGAAAGAAAATGCCATGGACTTGATTGAGTTATAATTGAAAGTGTTTTGGGCTGCTTTCATTGAGCTTTCAGCAAACACAAACTTTCCATGAGTGGCCGTGGAATCATCTAGCATGTTTTCGGTTGGATAGGAAGGATGACAGGGGCTTTCTGGTTCAACATTCCATCCAATGCAGTAATACTTCTGCAGCATTAGTGATAATTGTGATCTAATAAGTATGCACACCCAGAGCTTCCCATGGGCCAGGCACTGATTACATTTCTCTGAGGTTGCTGTTAATATCCTTGTTTGACAAGTAAGCAAATAGATTTGCTGTAGAACATACAGGTAATTAGAGCAAACGAGATCTAGACGGTCCTCTTGATTCTAAACTTGAAGGGTTTTGTTGCTGTGTTACTTCACTGCTTCTATCTTGGCCTTGAATTCATTCAGTGATCATCAGATCATCATTTCCATGAGACACACCATGTTGGGAATGGAAAACCATACTGGAAAAGTCTTTCATATATTTATGTGGAATCCTCTTTCTCTTAATTTTCATCAGTGGGACCTAGTTTTACTCTCAAGAGTAATACCACTTAAGATTCCCCCCTTTCCAGTGAAAGCCATATGTCCAGAAATTAAAAGTGTGCGGTTACATTAGTTCCAGAATGTTGCAATGGCTCCAGTGATTGATTGGTGTACAACAAACTACCTTGTATCTTAGTAAGTCCAATAACCACCAATGAGTACCTATCCTCTCTCATGATTTGGCATGATTTAAGTAAGGCTTAGCTGGAAGATTATTTTGATATATATGCACCAACAGAGATCTGTTGGTAGTATTCAACTTGTGTCTAGTGTGGTCCTAGAATCCAAGATGGCTTCATTCATGCCTGGTACCTTGGCAGGGACAGTCTCAAACTTTTCTATTAGGTCTCTCCTACGAAGTAGTTGGACTTCTTACATGTCAGCTAAGAACTCACAGGGTGAGTGTTCAAGAGAGGACATCAATCTGCCAGTCTCTTCAGGTGTGACCTTGGAAGCTGGAAAGGTTGTCACTTTCAGGTCAGAGCAGGCAGAGAGCCCACCCAAGTTCGAGTGGAGGGACGAAAACCTCACCTCTCAGTGGGAGGAGTGTGTCAAAAGTTTTGCAGCCATTTATCATTTGCCACACTGAAGATTAGTCCAACTTAATCCCCATTTTCCTGGGTTGGAGGTGATACTACTTATTCAGATGTGAAAGTCCCCCTTCTGAAGTTACTATTTTCTCTATTTTGGGGCATTTGAACTTTAAAGGGCTTCTTTTCTAACTAATTATTTTAGTTATAGAGCACGGTCTTTTTCAGTACTAATTGCTGAACTTAAAGAGGGTAAGCCCATTAATATTACAGTTCAATAAGGACAGATCTTCCTTCAAGCTGTCGGACAAATGACTTTCTGATATAATTCATTTGCAGTTTAAACATATGTGAGTAGAGGGCAGAAGGATGCTGGAGATGGGGTAGAAGAAGAATGTAGAGACCCTAAATCAAAAGGGTTTTTATAAGTAGCTTAATTTGTACTCTTATCCCATTATATCATTTTCTGTTTTTCATTCCTGCAGAGAATTTGTGACCTTTTGAGTCTTTAAAACAGCATTTTAAAGTTCTGTGATTTTGGTCAATGAAATGCATACTTTATTTTTTCATTGGAAATTGAGGCAAAAAAAAAAGGAAATTGAGGCAAAAAAAAAAAAAAAGGAAATTGAGGCAAAATTAAATGGTTATTCCTCTACCTATATTGACCGAAGGACTTAATTGAAATTGTTTCTAATCTTTTGATCCTTGTCACACTACTCTGCTATGCAATAATACACTAAAGAATTTTCAGAAAGCAACTGTTGGGGACCTAGCATAACTCTTTGCCTTAAGAATATGCCATTTTGTAGAGTTATGCTAGCAGCTGGTATGCTGAATTGATCAAAAGGTGCTGTTAGAGAAAACAAAATGCTTTTTGCAGAAGTAAAACCAAGATGTTTTGGATAAGAGGTGTGAATTCATTGTTGCCAGGTACCTTGTTTTTTTATTTGTTGAGAACCTAATGAAAATCTTATATGAGGATTCAAAAGCTGAAATAATAGGTTTTTCCTGCACAAATGCTATTTATTTTTTACTGATGTAGTCCTTACTGCAAAAATAGAAATGAACTGGAGCACACATGCTTGATGAGTCTTTGTTTTATTAAAGTATTTCAGACCTACTGAAAATTACAAGGAGTGGTATGCCAAACACTCCTGTGTCCACAGTCCAACATAAGAAAGACCACATTAAAAACAAAAACAAAAAACCAAAACAAAACAAAAGACCACATTAGAGAGATACCTGAAGCTCCTGTGGACTTCATCCCAACCCTCTTCCTCTCTTCCCTAAATGCAGGATTACCATTTCCCGACATGACTTCTTACCTTTACTATATATGACATATACACATAAATAATACATAGGCTTTAACGTTCTTAATGGTTAGAGAAAAAGAAATCAAAAGAACAGTCTTTTGTGACACTTGAAAATTATGTGAAATTCAAATTTTGGTGTCCATACATAGAATTTTATTGGCATTCAGTGTAAAGATGTATCATCCAGGGATCCCTGGGTGGCGCAGCGGTTTGGTGCCTGCCTTTGGCCCAGGGTGCGATCCTGGAGACCCGGGATCGAATCCCACGTCGGGCTCCCGGCGTATGGAGCCTGCTTCTCCCTCTGCCTATGTCTCTGCCTCTCTCTCTCTCTCTGTGTGACTATCATAAAAATAAATAAATAAATAAATAAATAAATAAATAAATAAATAATAAAAAAGATGTATCATCCATGGTTGCCTTTGTACAAAGTGGCAGATTTGAGTAGCTGGAACTGAAACTATATGGCCTACCATGCCTAAAATATTTACTATTTGGCCTTTTATAAAAACAAACAAAAAAAAAATGTTTGACCCCTGTCTACCATATTCACACACACAAACACAGAGTAAATAATCTGGCTGGGGCAAGATTGGTATGTAGGTATACATGCTTTGGCCAGGAGCAGGCTCATATGGACAAAAGGCCTTTTTTTTTTTTTTAAATAACCTAGATATTTTTTCCTTTTCTCTGGTCTCAGGAGACCAGCAGTGATTGACCTTTCCCCTCTCAGCCCCCATCCCTGAATGTCTTATTCCTCTGCTTTAAGGTTTCCCCTTTGGTCTCACTTTTCCCACCCTTGTGTCTATAAAACCAGCAAATTCCATTTCTCCTGTGACAGAAAGAACAGTTCCAAGGATAGTCACCTCCCTGAAAGTTCTTAGCTTAGCAATACGCTTTGCCTGCGTCTCCGATTTGGCACATTGCGTTCCCTTGCACTTTCCTTGTCTTCTGTCTCTTAGAATGTTGGCTTACCACATACCAAGAGATCACATCTACAACTGGCTGCAGATAGATAGGCGAAAGTCAGCAAGGAGCGACTGAACAAATGTTCTTTTAAACAAACTGTATAAAGAGTTGATGAGACTATTTCAATTTCTTTTGCAGAAAGAGAAGTGATAGTAGTGATACCTTTTCCTTTTTCTTTAGTATGATCTTCCCCTTTCCCAAGCCAGAATTATGCAGATAATTGTCCCAACTGATAATTTTCTCTTCCAGTAATAGCTGAATAACACTCGATAGTGTAGTGGTGAGTTTCGGGCTTTGAAGTCAGGCAGTCCATCTGTTAGCTAAGAGACCGTGTAGTTTTCTTAGCAAAGGAGAAGGAAATGGCCATCCGTGGTGACTGTCAATAAAGGTGGAATACAGGGACACCTGGGTGGCTCAATGATTGAGTGTCTGCCTTTGGCTCAGGGTGTGATCCTAGAATTCAGGATCGAGTCCCACATCCGGCTCACTGCGGGGAGCCTGGTTCTCACTCTGCCTGTGTCTCTGCCTCTCTCTCTCCGTGTCTCTCATGAATCAATAAATAAATTTTTAAAAGAAATAAAGGTGGAATACAAAGAGTAATGATACTTTAATCTCAGGGTGCTTTTAAGTGAGTTGGCAAAATAAAGGAATGGCAGAAAATGGAAAATACTACAGGGTAAAAAAACTAGAGTGTCATAAAGGCTATCAGAGAGATACAGAAAAGGTACTGGAAGGGAAAGACAGGAGAGGTGATTTCCTTTTTGGGACAATTTGAAGCGCTTCTCGAAGGAGGTAGCAGGGAGAGACAAGGATTTGAATCAATGGAATTTAGAGCAAAACCGTTCTAGGCCACTGGGACAGCATGAGGTGCTGAGATATCAGGTGGAAAAATAGAGGACAGAAAAGAGTTCAGTTTGCCCATATATGAAGGGTCATAGAGAGATGAGAATGGAGGGGAGTATTAAGGTCTGGCAAGGCAAGGCCTTGAATGCCAAGGAGAGGAGTTTAGTAGCAATGACAGTATACACCCCTTCCAGTAATATGTGTACTTGTACAATTATGACTTTTGAGTCTCAGCTCTGTCTTCAGCTCTAGAAGACTGCTGCCCCACAAGGCCTTGACTTTTCCTATCTCGGTCCAATGTCACTCCATGCAGATTTGCTATCTCGGTACAAAAAAATGTGAAAGATACTGGAACATGTTTTACAAAACATCTCCAAAAGAACCAATCTAAGAAGCGTTGTGCAATGGCCCTCATCTCTCCATTATCACTCTCAAATCAGGAGAAATATCTCTGACTATAGCAGAATATACTGTCTCTTCTGTTCCTTGCTCAGCCACAGTTCTGGCTGAGAAAAGAGGCCAGAGTGGAAACTTTCATATTTGAAGTGGGCAGAGGAGGGGAGGAGAGGAAAAATGATTTTCTAAAGTATTCCCTTGGATCAGTAGGGATATACATTTATCAGGGTTTCAGGCACATCTGAAGTGGCCTTCCATGGGTCTCTTTCCTGTACTCAGGTATTATTTAGGCTTCCATTTATGAAGATGGGCCATTGGATAGAAAGATCATTTAATGTTATTATAATGAAAGGGTGTCCCAAATATTTTTCATTGAAGTTAAATTAAATACAGAGGTTAGTAAACCAAACTAAAATTCAGAATGCCATTTCAATATTGACATGAGAGGACCCCTGGGTGGCTCAGTGAATTAAGCATCTGACTCCTGATTTTGGCTCAGGTCATGACTCCTGCTTTTGGCTCAGGTCATGATCTCAGGGTCCTGGGATCTAGCCCCATGTCAGGCTCTGCACTCAGTGAGGAGTCTGCTTGATGTTCTCTCTCCCTCTTTCTCTGCCCCTCCCCCCAACTCACATGCACACCTGCATGTCCATATATTGACATAAGGGTCAGAGATTCTTCGAGTATGTGCAGCCTGAGTCCTGCATCCTAGTCACTCTGAGTTGAGCCTGGGGATCTGCATTTGGACCACACCTGAAATGAAAGATGATTTTTAAAAACTTGTTATTGTGGTAAAATTTATCATTTTAACTATCCATCTCTGGAACTTTTTTTCATTTTCCCAAACTGAAACTCATTAAACCATCATTCCCCATTCTCTTTCCTCCAGTGCCTGGCAGTCGCCATTTTACTTTGTCTCTGTGAATTTGACTAGTGTAGATACCTCATAAAAATGGAGTTGTATGGTATTTGTCTTTTTATGACTGGCTTATTTCACTTTGCATAGTGTCCTCAAGGTACATTCATGTTGTAGCATGTGTCAGAATTGCATTCCTTTTTAGGACTAAGTAATACTCCATAGCATGTATATGCCACGTTTTATCTCCTTACCAGGGAATGAGCACGTGGCTTGAGAAACCTTCTGGCTATGGTGAATAACGCTGCTCTGAATATCTGTGTGCAAATATCCATTGGGTCCCTGCTTTAGCCCTTTTAGGGTGTATATCTAGTACTGGAATTGCTGGGTTATATAGTAATTCTATGTTTAAATTTGTGAGGAACCGCCATACTGTTTTTCCATAGCAATTGCACCATTCATATTCCCACCAACAGTGCACACATTCTGTTTTCACCACATCCTCACCAATATTTGTTATTTCCTGTTAATTTGTTTTTTTAAATAATAGCCAGCCCCATGGGTGTAAAGTGATTTGATTGAGATGATTCTTTTTTGTGCCAAGTTTGATAAGAAAATGTTAATTCACAAAGTTGTAAAAAAATTACCTCATTTTTAAAAAAAAGATATTTATTCATTCATTCATTCATTCATTCATTCATTCATGAGAGACACACAGAGAGAGAGGCAGAGACACAGGCAGAGGGAGAAGCAGGCTCCATGCAGGGAGCCCAATGCCGGACTCGACCCCCCCCCCCCGGGACCCCTAGGTGCCCTAAGGTGAAGGCAGGCACTAAACTGCTGAGCCACCCAGGGGTCCCTACCTCGTGTTTTATATTCAAATATGTCCCAAATTGTTTTCATTGAAGTTAAATTGAATAGAGAGGTTAGTAAACCAAAAAGTCAGGAAAGCACCCTGAAGGACACAATATAGCTTTAAATTATCTAATAGTATAGTTTCTTTAAAGTGTGATGGAGCTGGTGTAAGTAAGAGGAAAATAAGCTGATGGTTGTGAAATGATGCCTCTCCTGTATTTCATGTTGATGCTAAGTTTTGCAGACTCTCTACTCCTGAAATCTCAGTCCAAGGAAGAGCTAAGAAAAGGGGGGGGGGGGAAGAAATGAAGTATTTGGTGGTAGTGGGGAACATTGGACTTTTAAAGCAAAGGTCTAAGATTCTATGTTTGAAGCCTGAGTGGGAAATGGTAAAAGTGAGGAGACACTATTTTTTATTTGAGAGAGAGAGAAAGCGTGCTTGCACAAGCAGGGGGAGTGGTAGAGGAAGAAGCAGGGACTGGTGGGGCTTGATTCCAGGACTCTGGGATTATGACCTGAGCTGAAGGCAAGCACTTAACTGACTGAGCCACCCAAGCGCCTTGTGAGGAGACATTATTAACAACAAGTGTAGCACCCCTTGGTTAATGAATACACACTTTTCCTGAGTTGTAAAACATATTTTTAGAAGTGATTCTCTCTGGGATTACCATAGTGAATCTCTCCTAGGCATCCAAAAAAAAAAAAAAGTATATATATAAATTTTTAGAGATTCAGTTTCTATACACATTTACCTCACACCAAATTCCTGCCAATCCGTGAACATTGTATGCTCTTTCTGCCGTATGTCTCCTACCTAGAGAACTCCCTCCAATGTCCCTCCACTGGGGAGCCCTTCTGGTGTCACAGGTAAAACCTATCACCCGCCAAGATAATTGTGAAGTTGCCTCACACATCTGCCACTCTTTGATTTTCTTACCCAGATGCTATTGCCTTTTTTTTTTCTTTTTTAAATTGAGGTGATATTCATGTAGCATAAAATTAACTTTTAAAGTCTACAATTCAGTGGCATTTCGTACATTCACAGTGTTATGCAACCATCACTTCTATCTAGTTCCAAAACATTTTCATCACCTCAAAGGAAACCCCATATCCATTGAAGAACTCACCCTCATTCTATCTTCCTTTTGCCCCTGGCAACCACTAATCTGCCTTCTGCCTCTCTGGATTTAACCTTTTCTCAATATATCATATAAATGGAATGTACAATGTGTGGTCTTTTGTGTCTTTTTTCAGGTAGCATGATGTATTTGAGGTCCATCCATGTTATAACATGTAGCAGTATTTCATTGTCTTTTAAGACTGAATAATATTCCATTATATGACTATACCACATTTTGTTTATCATGCATACATTGATGACCATTTGAGTTGTTTTTAACCTTTAGGCTGTTGCTTTTTTAAGGTAATCATGACTAAGCTAAATGATAATCACCAAGTGAGGCAGTGTGTCTTCAGTCTGGAAATTAGGGCCCTTGTCCAGGAAAGAGGGACCTCTACTAGGACTGCTTAGTGACCCTAGATGAAAGGGTGCAGATGGGCAGTTCTCAGGCAAAATGAGGCCTTCAAGATGTGTTTGATTTTACGTGCACTGTTGTCCTGTTCAATCTTTAAAACTTGATTTTTTTTTTTAATTGAGTAGGCGCCATGCCCAGTGTGGGGCTTGAACACACAACCCTGAGATCAAGAGTCTCATGCTGTATTGACTGAGCCAGCCAGGCACCCCTGTTTGTTTTATTTGTCAGTTATCTTTAAAACTTGAATCCATTGTCCACATTTAAATTTAAAAGATTCCCCTGCTTCTCTCTCCCTCCCTCTTTCTCAGTCTCTCACACATACACTTGAATATTTGTCTTTTTTTTCTTTAGATTTAAAAAAATTTCTAAGTAATCTCTATACCCAATGTGAGGCTCAAACTCACAACCCTGAGATCAGGAGTTGCAGGCTCTAACGACTGAGCCAGCCAGGCGCCCCTGAATGTTTGTCTTGTTACAAAAAAAAACAAAAACAAAGCTTTGTCAGTACCTGAGCTGTATCTGCCTGGCAACTGCCAGGTGGAGTTGGATGCAGGCTTGTACTTGGGAAAGTCCTCTCTAGTTTGCCATAGCCCTGACTCAGTGAGGCCAACGGTCAGGACGTTTGAGTTGCTGTCTTCTTCTGATAATGGAGTTAGAGGAATGTGAAAGATGGGCTCAGTCTCTATCAAAAAACAAAATTCATTTGAAAAGAGATGCAAGTGGTTGCCCCCCCCAACTGCCTTTCTTGGTCCTGCAAGCACCTGGGATCATGTCCTCTATTTTACCAAGTGTTCCTCATTTCCCTAATACCAAAATTTTAAAACCCATTTATTGAGATATTCCATACCATTCACACATTTGAAGTGTGCATTTCAGTGGATTTTAGTATATCCACAGGTACATGCAACCATCACCACCGTTAGTTCTACAACATTTAGACAAAACAGTTATTTAACATTAAACAGTCATTTATCACAGTTAGAACCTTTTCATCATCTCAAAAAGAAACCCTTTGGCTGTTGCTCCTCTGTCCCCCTTCCCCTTGGACCTAAGCAACCACAAATCAAATGTTGGGATTTTTGATGGCACACCAAAAAGGGATTGGAAGGGAACACAACACCAAGCACGTCAGCCAGAATTCCAACCCAACTGCTGTTGGAGTGTGACATTGTTGGAGTTTGACAATGTCTCTCTCCCATTGCCAATGAGAGAAAAAGGAAGGAGGGATGGTGAGATTGAGATTATAGCGCTTCATTATTGCTTTTTTGTCACCTGGAAGCCCTGGTTTCTGTCCCGCCCACTCTTTTTTTTTTTTTTTTTAATAAATTAATGATGCAATCTACTCCTTTGGGCCAGTGAATACAGGATCTTTCTTTGGAATCTTAATTGTAGCACAGTAATTTATACCTGTAAGCAGCTCATCACCGCATTTCAAGACCAAGGGAGGCAGCTGCCTCTGACTAGCAGCCAAGAGAACAGACATAGTGGGAACAAAAATTATTTTGTCTTTTTGATCACGGTCTGGCTACTGTCACACCTAAAAAGCTGCTGGGTCCTCATCCCAGTCAGTGAATTTCAGGAACAAAATCGCTTAGGTTTTCAGTGCTTTAGTGTTTTTAAGGGAGTGTGTCCTGCCTTTGTCTCCTACCCTAACATTTCTTGGTTAGTTGGTCGTTCTTATGGAGAATTTCAGTTTGCATTTGACACATGTAAGAACCTTCCAGGTGTTGTCATTATTCTCATTGAATCATTGCTTGTGGCACTTCAAATCCTAAAGGGAAACCACCCCAGAAATAATTACCTTGGTGGAGAAGCATTGAATTTTAAATGACCAAGCCTCTGGGAAGCTGGAATGTTCCCCTACAAAGCCTACAGCACTCACCTTGCTGGCAGTCTTGAGCTTCCTCTTGGCCTATGGTTGCCATATTTAGCAAAGGAAAATGATTGTTATCTGAGGTCCAAATTTTTGCTTCCACTCCAGGACATCGTTGTGCTGCGCATCACTTGTCCTTTGAGTTGCAGGTCCTTAGATCTAGGTCTGGAAGAGCTTCCCGCACCTCAAGGAAGTGGGAACTCAGAAGAGCAGCCATAGGGCTGGTGACCCCTTTCCAGCTGACACAGGTGGGCCCCACAAACTGGCCAGACCAAAGACAGATTCTGGCAAGTTCCAGACAAGTAGGAAAAACATAGACAGTAGTGGCACTTAGGGTGCTGTTTGGTAGAGGGCTCAATTTTAGGTTCTGGCTTCATTAGCTTGAACCTCAGCAGGTCACTGTAATTCTTTGGAACCATAATTGCCATGTTTTCACTTCCCTGAAATGAGAACAGTGAAAATATCAGTAACCAGCATTTGTTTCAGGCACTACTGTTTACTTCTCTAATTTACTTAGCAGTCCTAATCAGGGGGACATCCCTCCTAACTCCCTGCCCTGGGCATCTCAGAGAATCCTCACAATGACCTTTGAAGGGGGTCATTATGCCCATACTATAGACCTAGAAGCCAAGGCTCTGAAGGTTTAAGGAAAGTGTGCCACCCAGCCCCTCCAGTATTTTATTTAGTGAAGTCAGTTGGAGAATTCATAGAAGTGGAAGGAAAGGGCGAATCCACATATTTTGTCTTCATAGGTTTGGTATCTCTCCCCATACGTCCCCCACCCCCCAATCTAGTGCCTGGCACATGGTCTTCTCTCAGTGTCACCCCTGGAAGAGTGAGGGGTCAAGGTCCCTGGTCTCTTCAGTGTCACCCCTGCCCCTGCCCCAGTGTAGGTAGAGTCCTCCATTCTCAGCTCTTCAAGCACTTGGTGTAATATCACATATTTTCGTATTTAGGATGGTAGCTCATGTCAGAGTAGGAATTTCCCTTTGGTCCTATTCAGTCCAGACCCCTCATTTTAGAAGGAGAACACTGATGTCCAAGGTAGTCCTGTGATAGGCCTAAGATCACACTTTTACCTAAAATAGTTGTTCACTGCCTGTGCACAGCTGTTCTGAAAGCGTCGCCTCCATCATCCTGTATGTTTCAGTGGTTAGGGTGTATGCACGGTCTTCTGTAAGGAAACCCACAAAGCACCCTGAGAAGGGAACTCAGATCTTCCAGACTGACAATGGGCAGTGTCACCAGTGAAGAGGAGTGGCTGGATCCTCCTAGTTCTGACTTTTCTTTCTAAGGACCATCTTCTTGGCTCATCCATTATATTACCTCCACCTGGCTATTCTCAGGAGCACTGTTCTGACTTTAAAATTTGAGTCTAGACTGGATGTAGGATGCTTGAAGGAGGTAGGATGAATGCAGAAAGTTATAAGCAGCTAGATATTCTGATTAACAAGATAAGGCTTTTCCATTGTTGCTGGTAGTTGGGCCTCTGCTCCCAGTCTCCTTCCCTCTCATTTCCAAGAAATAGGGGTTGCTGTTAGTCTGGTTCCCCAGGAGCATCCTCCAAAGTCTGAATCTCCACGCAAGAGAAAACTCCAAATGGCAGTTTCTGTTCCTGGTGGTCAAAGTCTCATCTTCCGGATTCTTTTTCTGGTTGGAGGAGCCTCTTCTGTTTCAGAGTGTGTAACGTTAGGAATAATCACATTCTCTAGGGAAGGTGCCCGCCACTGCCACCACTCAACAAGGTTCTTTTGTTTTGTTTTGTTTATTAAGATTTTATTTATTCATGAGAGACACACAGAGAGAGGCAGAGACCTAGGCAGAGGGAGAAGCAAGCTCCCTATAGGGAGCCTGATGTGAGACTCCATCCTAGGGATCATGACTGAGCCAAAGGCAGACGTTCAACCACTGAAGCCATCCAGGTGCCCCTCATCAAGGTTCTTTACCCCAAACCTCAACAGGACATAGCTGGCAGATTACAACATGGTTGTGTCCACATTTAACATGTTCTACAGAGGAGTGGGAGGTGGAGGACAGGCATTTAGGGCATCTCCCTAACATGTTAATTCTTTAAGATGTGTACCCTCTCTTCTCTTGTTTTTTCTGTCCTGTGGGCATTTAGCCCAGTGTTGGGCACTCAGTGAACCCTTTTAGAATTGGGTGGATTTGATATATCAGGTGTACCTTAAGGAAGGAGTTTGGGTGGGTGGGTGGGGCCAGGGACATGAGTCATGTGAGAAGAGAGAAAGTTTGCCATCCTGCTTACCACCTTCTAGGCTACCGAAGAATGCTTATTCCACTTTCACCCCCTGGAGTGTATTCATTCATTCATTCATTCAGCTAATAATTCTAGAGTGCTTACTATATGCCAGCTATTATATTTGGTGCTGGGCATCAGCAATGAATAAAAACAGCCTCTGTGTCTGCCCTAAAGAGCTGTTTTTTGCGTGGTGGTTGATGGATGATCTGTCCCAATCTCATTAGTAACAGTAGGAGCATTGTTAATAAACCCTGCTTGATCCTGTGCTGAGACACCTCTGTCTTCTGAAGATGCCTGCGTTTGCTTTGATTTTGTTGGGAAGTACGGATGCTAAGACGAGTTTTGCCCCAGAAGCACCACCAATGTGATTACCCCGGTTAACCAAGACGGCCAGTATGAGGCAAGGAGATAATAGGCTGTTGTGTAATGTGTGCACTTTTTCTTTACACAAGACCTTTAAAGGTCAGTTTATTACAGCCTAATGAAACAATTAGGTATATATATGGGGTAATTTAGTTGCTTCTTTACTTCTGCAATAAAAGTCGCAGGTCTTGGTGATTACAGACTTGCTCTGGGGCTCTGAAATGAAAAGGATACATAAGAACTTTAGGCTCAAAGGAACTTGATCCTATTTTCCTCTTTTCATTTTTTATTTGGCACATGAATTTCATTCCATACAATTTTTTTTCCTGTGCACAGTAAAGTTTTAAAATAAACAGCAGCAACTCTGTTTTCCTAGTTTAGCTAACATGGAAACACCTAATCCTCTTAGTTTTCTTGATTTTTGCAAACAAGGATTTGTTGGGATAAAATCTTTAAGTAGTCCAGTCACATGGACTAGATATTCATTTAATGACCCCAAGTACAACCTGTGAGAAAAGCAAACTAATGAATTAATAATGTTCCCCACAGATATTTTTCTGCCTTATTTTTCAAACACATGTTGCATGAATTGAATGGAAGTAGTAAATGAAAAAGTATTCACCCCATAAGTAGGGAATAGTCACTTCACCTTGTAGCTAGCCCTCCTGTCAGCTTTCTGACCTTTCCCTATTGAGCAGGTAGGAAAAAAAAAAACAAAAAACAAAAAACAAAAAACCCCAACAAACCCCATGAGTTATATAGATGTACTGTCCAACACAATAGCCACTGGTTCCTGGTGGCTACTGAAATGTGGTCAGTGTGACTGAGCTGAATTTTTCAATTTAAACCTAAAAGCAGGAACAGTGTATTTTTTTTTAGAGATATATTTATTTATTTGAGAGAGAGAGCATGTGCATGTGGGAGGAGGGGCAGAGGGAGGGATCCCAAGCAGATTCCCATCCTGAGCAGTGAGCTCTGATGTGGGGCTTGACCCCCACAACCCATGAGCTCATGACCTGAGCCAAAACCAAGAGTCAGTCGTTTAGCCTTAGCCGACGGAGCCACCCCGGTGTTCCAGTGTAGAGTATTTTTTTTTGTTGAATGCAACTTTACTGGGAGGCTTGTATGTATGTTTGGAGCAACTTGAATGTGTGAATCCACTTTTTTAACTATAAATTTTATGTCATAGAGATTATTTCTTATGATAATTTTGCATTCAAATTGAGATGTGCTATACATGTAAAATACATGGCCAGATTTTAAAGACTTTGTTAAAAATAAATATGAAGGGGCTCCTGGGTGGCTTAGTTGGTTAAGTATCTGCCTTCAGCTCAGGTCATGATCCCAGGGTCCTGGGATCGAGCCCCGCATTCAGCTTCCTGCTCAGTGGAGAGTCTGCTTCTCCCTCTCCCTCTGACTCTCCCTCCTGTTCGTTCTCTCTCTCCTCCTCTCTCGCTCTCTCTCAAATAAACTTTTTTTTTTTTTAAAAATCAATGTGAAATGTCTCATTTAGTAATTAATAATTGTAAGGCTATATTTTAAAGATTTTTTAAGTAATCTCTAACCCAACTTGGGGCTCGAACTCACAACGCCAAGATCAAGAGTTGCATGCTCCACCCACTGAGCCAGCCAGGCTCCCCTTAATAATTTTTTATACTGATTACATGTTGAAATAATAATGTTTCAGATACATAGAGTTAAAAAATATATTAAAATTAATATTGCCTGGTTTTTGTACTTTTTAAATGTGGCTACCACAAAATTTAAAACATGTGTCTTGCATAATATTAATACAGACAGCACTGTTGGTTTGTTGTGTTTAGAACAAAAGGTTCCATGCCATGGTCCACAAAGTTCTCTCACCTGTTTACCTGGTGAGAACATCACAATGAGCTTGGTTAAAAACATGAACAACAAATTCTGTGCCATAGCAAATCACAAAATATATTTAATAATTCTGTTTTTTTATTTTTAAGCTTGTCAAACCCAAGTGGTCTTAGATACTTTTTGACTGCAAAACTACATCACATATTTAATTCCACTTACCCTGGGGGAAATCTCATCTAAAGTTTGAAACAACTCAGCTGGTTAAGAGAGCCATTCAACAGTATGGTTTAATCACTCTAGTTATAGATAGCTTTACAAAGCATTTAAATAATATTTTATGCTAGAAGCACTAAAGTAATTGTGGTTCAAAGCTCAGGTTTTGGAGTCAGGCACACCTGGGCTTGAATTCTCTATCTGCATGTTTAGTTGTGTGACCTCAAACTAGTGTGTGTGGGTTTTTTTTTTTTTTTTAAGATTTTATTTATTTATTCATGACAGAGAGAGAGAGGGGCAGAGACACAGGCAGAGGGAGAAGCAGGCTCCATGCAGAGAGCCCAATGTAGGACTCGATCCCGGGTCCCCAGGATCACATCCCCAGCTGAAGGCAGCGCTAAACCGCTGGGCCACGGGGGCTGCCCTCAAACTAGTGTTTTAAATGTGTTAAGCCTTGGTTTTCCTCATCAATAGAATGGGACAATAGTGGTCCCTATGTGATAGGGTTGTTATGAGGATCAAAAGTTATAACCCATGTAAAGTGCCTGGCACATGAGAAGTGCTCTGTTGTTAATTGTTGTTGATTATGAAGTTGCCTTATTGTTGTTATGATTATTCCTTGTGAAGTATCCACCATTGTCCTCAAAGACCCTACCTACTATCTTGCTGTTGGATCCGGAAGGCTGTGTCAGAGCTGCCATTTATTCGCAAGTAGTGTCTTGTGAAAATTACTTGCTCTTCTTGAGCTTATCCTTGGCCTTACTTTGTTCTTTTCTCCTTTCTTGTTCTTTGCCCTACTCTGCAATCAACCTTTGATCTTGAACTTTCTCTTCTCTTGCTTTGTGTTCTGTACTTGGCACGCTCCATATCTCTACTAAGATTTTATTAATGAGTATGTATTGAGCACTTACTATGTGCCAAGTTCTCTGATAGATGCTAGGAATACTAAGATGAGTGACAAAGCTCCTGCCTTCCAAGAGCTTATTAAATAGTCAAGAGAGAGAGTTTATTGATCAGGGTAACAAGTGTCACAGGTATCACAATGGAATTCGGCAGAGTCCTGTGTGGGCAGGGGCAGGAATGAGATGCCACAAGGGTGATGATCAGAAAAGACTGACGTGACAAGTGATTGGCTGATAACGAGCAGGTATTGAGAGTCAGCATTGTGTTAGAGAAGAGACAGGTAGAGGGCCTGGGATAGACACATGGGAACAGCCTGCAGCCAGAACAGTGTGTTCTGGAGATGTCAGTAGCTTGAACGGAATAGCTGGGTCACCATATGGAAAGATGAAGTTGAGCCAGCACATCAGCCTGGAGAACTGATCCTGGAGGTCTTGGTATGCTTTGCTAACTAGTTGGTATTAAGTGATACAACCTGGTCCCAGTTTTGGCAAGATCACTTTGGCAACGAGGACTGGCATTAGAGGTGGAATCCTGTAAGGCTACAGCCAGAGTCTGAGTTGAGTGAGGAATCTGAACCAAGAGGTTGGCTTTGGGACAGAGAGGAAGGGGCCAGATCTGGAAAGTCAAGGTGACTCTGCAGTGGTGGTGGAAGCTAGCCAGACTTCTTGTGGTGATTCTTTCGCAATATATGCAAATATCAAATCATTATGCTGTATACCTTAAACTAGTAGAGTGTTACATGTCAACTATATCTAAATTTTAAAATTGTAACTAGTCAGTTTCTTTAAAAAGAACAAGATGACAACGATGGCAATGAGGACGATGATGGTGGTGTCCAGGAGGGGGGAGAGGAGCAAGGAGGGGAACTGGCTTAAAGCCTTGGTGATTGACTGAGTGAAGGCAGGGAGGGAGCAGGAGTCAGACACCAGCCAGGATTCTTGCACAGTGACTTGGGGGATGGAGCTCCACTTGCTAAGGTGGGCACAGGGGAAGGGAAGCAGGCCTAGGGGATAAAGAGTGAGGTCTGTGTGGGCTGTGGTGAGGGCAGTGCTCTGCGGGCTGGAGACGGAGAGTGAGGCTGGCTGAAGGCTCCGGTATAGTGGCCATTACTTCCTCTTGTGCTTTACCCTCTTGAGGGACTGTTGTCACTGATGCCACAACCAGCCCTGTCCACCCCCACACATGCTCAGAATGCTTTCAGGGTTATGTTTTGAAGTACTTTTTGTCGGGATTGGGGTGGGGGTGCGCCCAACTGGCTCAGTCAATAGAGTGTGTGACTCTTGATCTCAGGTTCATTAGTTCAAGCCCCATGTTAGGTGTGGAGCCTACAAATCAATCAATCAATCAATCAATCAGTCACATTCTGTTGGGGTTATGGGCTCTCTTCTGACAAGGGACAACTTAATCTCACTACACACCCCGTCCCCCATCCTCTCACAAGCAGATGGTACACCAAGGGAGAGTCCTCCTCCAAAACACAAATGAACCACCCCTGTGTGATGTTTCCTAATTCTTCATCTTCCTAAGTGTCCCTCTGCAAAGCTTAACACTCTCCAGTGGCATCCCTCACTGCTCCGCCACAGGACCCCTAGCCGTTTCCCCAGCCTCGGCTGCCCCACCTCTGCCTCCCTCACCAGATTCCAGCTTATAGGCTCCTGTTCCTGGAGTTACACACAAAACACACAAACAAATGTACTTGTTCCTGCTACAGGATGTTTGCCCTTGTCTGTGCCTAGAATGTTCTTCCCTCAGGTCTCCACTAGGCTCCCTCCTTTTCTATCTCCTTTTCTTTATCCAGTTGTCAGTGCTGGTACCTCGGGGTGGCCTCCATGTACTCATCCCTGTTGGTCTCCACCCAGTGCCCTGCTCTTTTGACGTCATAGCACTTCCACTGCCTGAAATGATCTCATTTGATGGCTTATGCGTGGTCATCTTTCCCCAAAAGTGTGTAAGTTCTTGGTTCCCACATGTCCCCAACACCTGGCAGAGAGCTTCCAGGTAGCAGGCATTCATTACATATTTGATCTAAGAGCTTGAAATCTTGGTTAAACATCCCTGAATTAAGGTGTTCCCTCCCCCTCCCCCGGGCCCCATATCAGCTAAGTTGTTTTGCAACAAACTCCAGTTTCTAGAGTGACTTTATCTTTGGTGGGAGGAAGGGGAGGCGGCTACCCCAGTCAGATGCCCAATGGGAAACAGATGGACACTCAACAGGATAATTAAGGAGAAATTAATAAAGGGATTATCAGGGTTTAGGGAAACCAACAAGAGATTGTGAAGTACTGCCAAGAGCCCAGAGAAAATAGTTAAATGAAGAGGCTCTGTCAGGAGCCTGGATCAGGCTGTGGCCACCCTTTCATCACCCACAAGGGAGAGAATTTAGGGGATAAATACTCTGACCTTGCTCTACCCCCAGCCTCTCCGTCTTATGCCTGTGCCTCTATTGGCTTAGTTCAGTGGGGTTGCCGAGGCAAAGGGAGCCTAGGCCACGTGGGTCAGCATCCAGGGACACAAAGTGGTAGTGGAAGGGGGTGCTGAGGACACGTACAGTGGCAAGATCAGAAAATCGCATGATGTCCATGCCATTTTCCTTTGTCCCTGATTCAAACACTATTTTGTACCGTTACTTAATTATTTTTTATACTTACATGTGATGCCCATGAGAGAAAGGTATGGGAAGACAGGGAACATGCTTATAACACCTTTATTTTTTTTAAATATTTTATTTATTAATTCATGAGAAAGAGAGCCAGAGACACAGGCAGAGGGAGAAGCAGGCTCCATGCAGGGAGCCCGACATGGGACTCGATCCCAGGTCTCCAGGATCAGGCCCTGGGCCGAAGGTGGCAGTAAACCACTGAGCCACCCAGGCTGCCCTGCTTATAACACTTCTAAAGAACCTGGAGTGATGTGATAGGGGGCGATTCCTAAGTATGTGTGAGCTCTGAGTGTAATGGAATGATAGGTGAAAACTCGCTAAGTGAGCATGATCCGAAACCAGAATATTTTGGGCAAATTTTAGGAATGACAAGCAACAGCTTAATCCTCCATGGCAGCATTTCCATAGTACCCCCGTGCCTGGTGCGCAAGAATGCCAGATGGTCATTTTCGTGTGTTGGTTTGCCTGTTTTAGTGCATCATTTATGGCCAGAGTCCTAAGACTCCATTTGCTTCCCAAGTCAGAAAAAATTCTCCGTAGGGAAGGGGACAGTCGATGAATCTTCCAGAGCCCTTTCTTTATCTCAGCTTACTCTACTCTGGGCTGATAATATCACTAAAGGGATAGTGATGCCGTGTTTTCCTGCTAACTAATATATTTTAGGAGAAAAAAAAAAGTTATTTGTGTTAAAAAGATAAAGAGTGAAGTTCTAATTTATTCTTTACCATTTGTTGAGAGCTCATGGTATAGACCATGGGTCCCAAAATGTAACAAAAAATAATAGCTCCTACCTTGATTGAGCACCTACTGCATACCAGGCACTGGACGACTTGACATAACATCCAACAATCTCATGTCATTGGTATAATTAATGCAGTTTTATCGTTGAGTTGGATCTAAAGTCATCAGCAAGGAAGGGAGATTCAGAAAGGCAAAGACTGGGGGGGTTCTTGCTGCATGTGGAGATGCCCTCAGATGACTGCTGGGATTGCCGTGTAAAGCCTGTTGTGGAGTCAGGGTGGGACGACAGAGCTGGTCAAAGGAGGACATGACTGAGGGTGGTCATGAATCATTCTGCTTGGCCATGCGGTGGGAAGGAAGCCACGACAGAGCCGGATGAGAGAAAGATGTGGAAGAGGCAAGCTGAAGGCAGCTGATACCAGCAGGGAACGCCAGTGAAGAATGCAGCCTCCAGTCTGTGACTCCCTGGGGATGCTGCAACCACGATTTCAAGCCCCTTCTCTTGGAGATCACCTGTCCCGGTGCTTACGGTCCTAAGGTTTCCACAGGCTTCCACGTGTCTGAGGTTCCTCATTTGGGATCCAGAAGGTTATCCTGTAGTGTTCTGAGGAATTCCTGGAACCTCGAAACCAGGAAGAGGATATAGGGTTTAGGTTCCAAATGAGGAACCTCAACTCATATCATGTTGTCATTTCACAACTAACAGAATGTATTAGAAACTGGGAGGAGGAGGATGGGGAAGGAAACAGGATTCAGGCACACAGATAAGTCACCTGGATTCTTTTTTTTTTTTTTAATTTTTAAGTCCCCTGGATTCTAAGGGTTTTTTTTGTTTGTTGTTGTTGTTGTTAAGTGGAAGTAAACAAATTCAGAAAATATCCATGAGATGGAGTTATTTGATTATTTGATTTTGCTAACTAATTAAGTTTAGTTGGAGAAAGAAAGGTTTCTTGGTAGAGAGAGGCCCATGGTATTTGGTGTGTTAGAGTTTAGACAGGGTTTGCTGGTACTCTAAAAGTCTGGTTTCAAGGAAAATATATTTGATTTTGCATAAGATTTTCTGTATAGTAATGGTCGGTGTGAGAGAAAATGCTTTGTATTTCTGCCGGTCAGTAATTACCCTAAAGTCCACTTTCCCAACATAGTAACTCCAAGACCACTGGAGAATATGGCTGGGGAAGGCTCCTCAGGGAAAAATGCTTCAGAGGAGGAGATTAATTAATGAACGTAAGGTGGAAGAGAACGTTATAGAAAAGGCTCACAAAGATAAGCTTTCAGTTATAAGAACAATGAAATTTAAGTAGGCTCTGACACTAGGTAAGGACGTAGAAAGATCAAGCTAAGAAAACTGAAAATGGATAAAAGTAGAAGATGGAATCAGAGGGAGACCATTTATTTATTCAACTGTTTGCTGGATGCCACGGAGAAAATCAGTGTGTGTTTGTGGGTTTCTTTACGGGGGAATAACACCGTGGGGCTGCATCTGTCTAATCATAAGATTTCTGCAGAAGTAGGAGAAAACACCAGAGTTTGAAAGTGTCCCTGATAAGACAGAGATTTGGGGCTTTTGGTTTCTTGTTTGGCTGCATTCCTGTCTCTTTGTAACTATCAGGTTATCCCAGACATCTTGTTTTGAAAGCGTGAGACACCATGGAGAGGACCAGGGAAAGGAACACAGGATTTAAAAAAAAAAAAAAAAAGGATGTAGGAGGAGAAAATAAATGGCAGAAGGGAACATCTTTATTTTTCCAAGGAATCTGACCCTGGTGCCTATTATACTGTCTGCATCTATTTGGATGGACACATGAGCTGTTTCCAGAACTATCTTCATGACAGTATTAACTCTGTGATCTTTCTGAGGCTGTCTGCAAACCTGCTGTTGGCCAAGGACCCTGGTGAGCAGGCATTTCCCAGTTTGAGGAAGTCCCCGTGGCCAGTGTGAGACTGAGGTCACCAGTGTGTGGAGGGCTGGAGTGTGGACTCAGTGATTGGCTAGATGGAATTTAGCCTTTTTCCCAGAACTGAAACTGGTCCCAATCCATTTGTTGGCTCAGCACTCGAGGAAGGCTATTTCAGGAAGCAAACCCAGAAGGAACTAAGAACGCAGTCATGTGTTCATGAGTGACTCACTCAGGGTTTCTGCTCTAGCATGTGACCTTCAGGCCACCAAATGCATGGAGTGGGCTGAAAGTTAATGATTCATTGTGGGAGGGGGAAGCCCTTTATCTGAGCAACTCCCTACCAGGTCCTGGAGTGGCTTGAGTGACAGGTACCATCCAGCATGAACATTGCAGTCAGCCTGCCTGAAACTGCTCTCACTGTGACCCTGGGAAAGTTATTTAATATCAACCTCTATCAGTTTTTTCATCTGTAAAATGGGCATCATCATAATAATACTTGCTAGGATTGTGAATATTATGTAAGGTCACACATGCACAGTGTGTGGATGTAGCACAGTACTGGCCATTGCAAAAAAGAGAAACAACATGGCAATTGCTAACCTCAAACACAAACGATTTCTCATTAGGATGTTAATATGTTACATTTATTTTGCATTTTACAGTTTGTGAAATGCTTTCATATGCATTATGTCCATGGATCAGAGAGGATAGATCAGAGGATAGTAGTAAAAATGTTTCACATTTATAATAGGCTGATGAGAGTATAATCTAGGAAAGATAAGGAGAAAGGAATGTATTCCATTGCCTGGTGTTCTACCCCAGGAGGAGTTTAGGAAAGGTGGCCCCACCGATGCTGATTGCATACCCTGCCTCTTAGCAAGCTATGTGGGCCTCCAGGGTAAGAGTGTTTCCCTAAGGATGCTGTCCAAAGGAAAACATGGACCACTGACCTGGGTGGGCTAGAATGAGGTGAACTATTGACAAATAGAGGCCCCAAGAAGCTTCTCCCCTGTTTGCCAAGAGGCAACCACTAGGCCCAGAGAGTATCTGAGAGGTCAAACCCTTTCCTTCCTGGAGCCAGGCCATGGAACTTGTTACATGTGAGAAAACCATGAAGAAACCAGATTTCTCTCTTTAAGAGAGAGAAATTACAGATGACCAAATGGCACCATGCTCTTGATCAATAGAATAGGACAGTCCCGGGCAAACCCACAGGGGTTGGTACCCTTGGCACACAGTAGGCCTGGATCACAGTGGCCCGAGGGGGATTAAGGACAAAGCTATAACTCAAAGCCAGATAACTTGGTGAGACTTCTTTGTAGATAGCTACTCGGGTGAATCTTCCTTGTAGGTAGCCACGGTGATAATATTCCCTTTGTGAACGATAGTGTTTGTTGAGTGTTTCTGTGGGGCCAATAGCCTACCCTCAGGTTGGGTTTCTCAACCGTTGGCACAGTCGATATTTTGGATTGTTGCGGGATGTTGTCCTGTGCATTGTAGGATGTTTAGCAGCATCCCTGGCCTTTACCTACCAGATGTACTAGCACCTGCCAACAAAAATGTCTTCAGGCATTGCCAAATAACTTCTGGGGTGTGGGTGGGGGCACAATGGCTCTAGCTGAGAACCACTGCTCTAAGATCCATAACAGCTCCCACGTATTGGGAAGGTGACCACCCCATCAACTTTGTAAACTCTTAGTTTTTTGCTCTTTCCCTCCAGCTTTGCCCCTCCTAATATTCTGATAGCTCCCCACTCTTCTCTCCTCCTATCCTCCATGATCATGTGTCATTCCTAAGTTTGTGAAATTCTAAAACATACCTACAGAACACAAGTTCGTCTAACAGTCTGAAGAAGTCATTTCATTGAGTTTTTTTTAGATCTCTGGGAATTCTTTCTGGGCTTCTTCATTTGTCTTCTGAGGTTCAGTGGAATCAAGCACATAAAAGTCTTTAAGGTTTCTTAAAAAAACAAAGAACACCATAATTAAATTCGATCCTCTTACTGGAAAGCTTGTTTGCTCTAATGGTTCTAGCTTTGCTTAGGCAGCTTCTGAAATGATGAAATTATAATCTGTGTAAAAACTCCAAAAGGAGCTCTTTACCTTCTTGGAGAAGATTTTAAATCTTAAAAGTCTAAGAACTCAAAACACCTGCAGAGAGGCTGTGGGACTATAGATGGTTTGTACAGCCTCGATTCTTCACCTATTCAGTCAGTCCCTTTCCTACTAACCCTTAATGAAAAAATATTCTGAACAATGCTCTAAGTTGCAATAACACCTTTGTAAGGAGAGGTCATCAGATCCACCTTTTGGCCTTTAAAAAATGAATATTTAAACCAAAGATGCTTAATACTATTCATAAAGTTTTGCAGAAATGGAAATTTCTATTATCTTTATTAGTGAACTGTTCCAGTTTTTTACTTACCCTCAAAGGCAAAGTTTCTTCCTTTTCTTACTCACTGAAGACAATTCCTCTTTATAATATTTATTTTCTTAGAACAAAAGTTAGTCTAATTTTAAAACTAACATGGGCCAGTAGAGGGGAAGAACACAAAGGCAAAAAGAAAAATTGGTAAACCCACAACCCAGAGATAATGCAGATGATGTTTTTGGAATTAGGCATCTTTAAAAAATGCATATAATATGTGTTTATCAGGTTAACTTTTCTCCTATTCAGTTTTCACTAGGGAAAGAAAACACTTCTGCAATTTTGTGGTGAATTTTAATATATTGTACTTTTAAATGCATAAACAAAGAGTTTCACAGGGGAATTAAATTGACAAAGAATGCATAATGATGAAGACAGAACTTCATTATGGTTTTATTTAAATAGGTATGGATGTCTGCTGTTCTTAGTCTCTTATCTGTCCTTCAGGAATTTATTCTGTGTAAGTAGGTACATTTATGGCTTCTACCCTCCTCTTCCTTTTTCCACAGAAAGTAGACTCTTAGGTGAATTGTTTTGAAGTGTTTTTCTTCACTTGGCAATACATTTTGGAGATCTCTCAATCTCAGCACATTGAGGGCTTCCACATTGTTTTGTTTTTGTTTTGTTTTGTTTTTTTAATGTTTATTTGAGAGAGAGAGAGTGTGTGTGAGTGGGAAGGACAAAGGGAGAGGGTGAGAGAATCTCAAGCAGACTCCATGCTACGTGTGGAGCCTGACACGGGGCTGGATCTCACAACCCTGAGATCATGACTTGAGCTGAAACCAAGAGTCAGACATTTCAACAAGTATGCAACCCAGGTGCCCCTGATTTTTTAAAAAGCCACATAGTAGTCCATTGTATGGATTTACCCTAATTTATTTAATCCCCTGTTGATGAATATTTAGCTGTTTTCCAGTCTTTCACTATTAAAAATCATGCCATAATAAGTTATCATGTACACATGTCATTTCATAAGCATAAAATATATCTGTAGGTTAAATTCTCTGAAGTAGAGTTGCTAGATTAGGAAGTATATGCAATAGTAATTATAATAGATATAATGAATGTATAATATAGTAATTTTAATAGATATGTAATATAGATAAATTTCCTCCATGGGGGTTGTACCAAGATATACTCCTATTGGATATGTATGAGAGTACCAGTTTCCCTAAAGCCTTCCAATATATTATGTTAATATGTTACTATCAAACTTTTGGATTTTTGCCAATCTGATAGATGAGAAATATTTCAGTGTACTTTTAATTTGCATAATTTTATAGATTATTTGTACTCTGCCAACTATCTGATCATCTCTTCTGCCCATTTTTCTATTACTTTATTGATCATTTTTTTTCATTGATTTGTACAAGCATTTTATGTATTACCAAAACAAGCTCTTTGTGGTGTGAATTATGGATATTTTTCTTTATCTTTTGATTTTGTTTGTAGCTTAAAAATTTTTTGTATGTAGTTGAATTTATCAGTCTTTCATTATGGCTTTGGTTTATGAGTCATAATAGAAAGATCATCCTTACTTCAAGGTTATGAAAGAATTTTCCCATATTTTCTTGTAGAATTTTTGTGGTTTATTTTTTCACATTTATATATTTGATCCATTTGAAATTTATCCTGGTACGGGTTAGGAGGTAGAGATCCAACTTTGTTTTTTCTAGATGTCCCAGCAATATTTATTGAATAATTTCAGTCACCATTGGAATAAGATTCCTCGTTTACATTCTGCCTAATAATTCCCTTATCTGGAGTCCTTCTGAGTTTAGTTTTGTTTTCTGTATTTCTACATGATGTCACTCATGTTGTCATGATGCACCTGTTTCTCTTTGATTGGATGCTGGATCTTATATTTGAAACTGTTGTTGTGAAATAATTTGAAGTCTAGCATTTAGTTATGCTCCTCTTAGATCATACTATTTATTAAGGCTTTATATTATATTTTAATATTCTCATAGTACCATTTAGCCTTCTGTCAGGATTGTGCTGGTTATGTACTTAAGATCAGCTTTTATCAACTTAGTTCCAAGCCTCTCCTCCTTAAAAAACACTGCATTGGTGGCACGTGGGTGGCTCAGTTGGTTAAGCATCCTAATCTTGATTTCGGCTCAGGTTGTGATCTCAGGGTTGTGAGATCAAGACCTGAGTTGGGTTCTTTCCTCAGTGAGTATGGAGTCTGCTTAAGATTCTCTCTTTGCCCTTCCCCCCTGCTTGCATGTGCATGCGCGTGTGCGTGTGCTCGCTCTCAAAGTCACAATGGTTCATTATTTTACGAAAGCAGAACGTGCTAATTTATGCATTGATTCAAAATGGCATCTTACAATGTTACATATTCTCATCAAAGAATATGGTAGAGATAATACTTTAAAAAATGTTGGCATTCTTGGGTATTTTATTCATGGACTTAAGAACTATTCTTTGAGATCTAAGAGAAGTCAGTAATAGGTATGGTTTAATATATAAATAATCATTTTAGATGGCTTCATTTATACAGCATGATAACTTAATGATACTGTGATATTAGACTTGTGGCCTCTTGATCCTGTAGCATTAGGTTTTGTTTTTGTACCTTTCTCATCTTGTCTCCTGTACTGAGTCATGTTGAACAACCAAAAACTTTGACCTTTATCTTAATTCTCTTAGGCTAGCCTGCATTTCGTTGGTTTTGTCAGACACTGGATTGCAATCCTTTCTTCAGATGTTTTTTTCTGTGTTGTTCACAATTGTGTGTGTTATCCAACAAGCATGCTCGCTACGCTTTTACAAAGTCTTGGAGTCAGAGACAATAGAGCACAGTATTTAAGACAGCAGGATCTGGTGTCTGACTGAACTGGAGTGAAGTTGTAGCTGGGTCTCTTTATGAACTTGGGCTAGATACTTAACCTTTCAAAGCCATAGTTTTCTCTGGGAAATGCAAAGAATTTCGTCAAAGAAATTGAATCTTCATCGAAATATTTGTGATCATTAAATGAGAAAGCTTACAGTATAGACAACAACATATCAAGTGCTCACTAAATGTTAGCTCTATTGCAACATTGTACAGATAGATTTTCCCAGGTTCAATTACTGAAGTGGAAATGGCAGAGCTTTTGGTCTCTTTTCATGGTGCCACCAATGAATAATAGAATGACCAAGATGTATGGTCCCACTGCATAGGCTCCATTCTTAGTGCTTTACCTCTGGGGGGTTTTGGGTATTTTTTGTTTATTTGTTTGGTTTGGTTTTTGTTGTTGCTGTTATTTGCACTTTACCTCTGTTGACTCAGTTTATCCTTACTAGTCAGAAGATAGAGACTATAATTATATCCATTGTACAAATGATGAAACTGAGTTACAGAGAGGTTGAATGATTTACATACAGCTAGTAATGGCAGCTAGGGTTTGAACTAAGGCAGCCAAAGACTCCTAATGATATTGGCCTCAGAACGGGCTCCATAGTCCAGTTTTCTACCATAATGCAGAGCAAGAGTGTCTGGTAGGTAACATTCTGAAAATGAGCACCTGGTGAGCCCAAAGGTCTCATTTCGGCAGGCCATCCCTACCACTGGTGGTAGGGCTTTTGAATCCGTAGCAACCTTTCCAGGTTCCTGTTTCCCTTTTTCCCTTTTGTCTCTCCTTCAGTCCTGTCCTTTTCATTCTACATCTGTATCATTTATCTTCTACTTTTCCTTTATCTGAACCCTGTGAAGGGGGCTTGCCCTGAAGACAATGTGAGCTGGGATGGGGACTTAGGGGAATTAGCACCTACCAAACCTCAGGCATTGCATCGGATGCCCTCATGTCCATGTTCTCGCCCCCATTTTGCAGCTGAGAAAGCTAAGGCTCAGAGAGTATAAGTAGTAAGTTACCCACATTCACACCATTGGATTGTACCAGAATTACTATTTGAGTCCAAGTCTGTTTCTAGAGCTTGCTGTCTTCACTAGGGCTGATAAATAGTTGTATGCACTGATAGAGCCATGTTGGTTGTTAAAATACTGAAATGTCTCTGTACCTCTTGGTGGATAGCTTCTCCCAAGCCTCCCATGTGAACTTCTTCCTTCCTCACTCCCCTCCCCGCTTGCCCCCTCCCTCTGCCCCCCAGCCTCCCTGGACCTGCCCATAAGCCAGTAAGTAAAAGGTTCATGCCCACTCTAGCAGGGGCATCAAGGGCCATTCTCCAGTACCAAGCTGGCTGGTAGATGCATCCATGCCCTTGAGGTATTCCTGCTCTGAATCATGCCACCACCACCGTGTAGTATCAAGTATCATGCTGAGTACTGCTTAACATCACTGGGGCAGCTCAGGATGAATGAGAAAATAACAGCTCATTAATGAAACTGCCATTTGGTATCAAATCAGAAATGCTGTGGAGGCTTGGCTGAATTCACTGCCTCCTTTGACAAAGTACAGAATGAGGAATGTTGCATCTGTGGACAAATAGATTTTATGTTTACCAAGACTGAGGTTACTAGAGGAAGTGTTTCCAGCCCAGTCTTCACTCCCACCACCCAAGCCGCTCATGCCAGGGCCCTCCTTCTAGGCATTCAGCCTCTGAGCCCCTTGCTTAGAAGCTCTTCTGCCTCCTTTGCCTGCTGAGGATCCTCAGGCCTCAGAGGTCCACAAGCCTGGCGTTATTTTTAGAATCCTTTCTATTGTACTTGGGTAAAAAAGATTTTTTTTTTGGTTGAGTTTTCATTCCTAACATTCTTTCTTTGGAGAAGGTATTCTGTGTTTCAAAAAGCAACTTACAAATGAACTTTTCTAAAAAGCAAGATAGGAATTTTTCTAATATTCTGGAAGGAGATTAAGTATGATATATCACTCTTGCCCAAATGTTGTTGATTCCTTCCTGTTGTTTTGTGGTTGATGATAAACCCCTAGAAATGTTACCTGTGCCTCTTATTTCTCCAACTTTAAAGTCTTTTAAAGTTTTTACTTTTGCCAATCCTCAGAGATACCCTGTGTACTAGTTAGGATAACCTAAGTAGGAGTAACATATGGACCCCAAAATATTGGTAGCTTATTCAATAGAAATCTATTTCTGGCAATCCTGGTGATGTGCAGATTGGCAGGGTAGCTAACTTCCATGGACTCAGAGATCCAGACTGAGAGTGGCTTTGCCTTTTCCAACACACAAGGTCCAGAGTTGCTTGGGGATTGCTATCTCAGTCAGCCAGAATAGGAAGGAGCCTAGAGGAGAGTGTCTGGTAATATTTTAGGGCCAGGCATCATGGTACACACACTTGATTTCCTCTCCGTCCAGTGGTTAAGTCAAATGGTGATGCCTACCTGCTGTGTGGGAACTATGGTCTTGCTGTGGCCCATAGAAACAGACTTTAAATCCTAGAGAACAAACTGATAGTCACCCAAGGGGAGTTAGGGATGGGTGGGTGAAATAGGTGATGAGCATTAAGGAGGAGACTTATGATGAGAACCGGGTGATGTATGGAAGTGTTGAATTTGTACATGTGAAACTAATATAACACTGTGTGCTAACTATACTGGAATTCTTCTTCCTTTTTTATACTAGAATTAAAATAAAGATGTAATAAAATTTTTTGAAAAAGGAAATAAAAGAAGGAACCTTGATACCAAAGCCATACTGAGAGGAGCTTTTGTTACCTCTCTGGATTAGGCAGGTTCAGAGTTGACCAGGGGGAAGGTGAACATGTTGGTGCATCCACCCAGTTTCTTACTGCTGGACACCACTGAATACCATCATGCATCACTTGGGAGAGGCCTCAGTTCTGGGTCCTGCTGAACACTGACTGGCCTTGTGACCTTGGGCAAGTCACCTGCCTAAATATCAGTTTTCTTATCTAGATCAACTAGTAGATATCTGAGGTATTTCACTGGTTTAAGATGGCATGATTCTAAGAATTTGGCCTCTGGAGATCCTACCGGATAATTACAGCAAGCCACAAAATTTAGAGAGCATATTATAACTGTTATAGCCATTCAGTCTTCAGAAAAAAAGAAAGAAAAGGAAAACTGCACAGATCATCAGTGTTCATTGTTTAAATGCTGTTTATGAAGCAAAAGGATTTATTCTGAGTCAGCCTCATTCGATGGTGAGGTCAGAGGTGAGCAACCACATTAAAATATATTTTTGATTTTAGGAAGGACTAAGGAGGGGGCTCGGTTGAGCGTTGGACTCATGGTGGGCTTGGGTCATGGTCTCAGGTTCTCAAGATCAAGCCTCACACGGGGCTTTGCACTCAACTAAGAGTCTTAAGAATTTTCTCTCCCTCTTCCTCTGCCTCTGCCCCTCCCCACTGCTTGTGTGGTCTCTCTCTCTCTCAAATAGTAAATAAATAAATCTTTTTTTTTTTTTTTAACAAAAGGAAGGGCTAATGAATACCAATCTAATACAACATATGGACCTGTTCACTCTGCATAATTTTAAACTGCCTACTTAATGCTGTCTTATCATTGAACTTCACCTTCTTTGGAATACGGCATTTGGACCTTCACATGCACCCAATATGATTCTCACCCCTTGCAGTGAATTCTTCATTGATGTCTCCTTATCTAAGAATAATATTGCTTCTGAGCAGTAATATTGAAGAGCCAATATTATTCCATATGGAAAAAATGTATCTGTGAAACCAGTTTTAGTTTCTAAGGGGTAGTCATAAGTAGAAAGGAGGTGTTTCGTGGGCAAGTTATATGTTTGTGTGTTTATTATCCACTATGTTGTAAGGAACACTGTATTGTGCACATAAAAACTTTGATACGCTTTGGCCTAGAAAATAGCCATGCCTGGCTATTGTAAAAAACTATTAAGAGCTCACTTGTTCAAAGCAATGGGTTAAGCATTGTGTTCACATTTAGAATATTACCATTAGCTTGGGCTACCTAACATTAGCTAATCTGAATATTATGCCATGTGGGATTCAGTGGGGCAGGGTATAAGCTTCTGGTACTACACTTGGGGCAAAGGAATGAAGAGAAAAAGGGGCCTTGGTTATAATAAAAGCTGTTGTACTATTTATCAAGACACATTTTAAAAAATTCTGAATCCCCAGTGTATCACTTTCAATACATTGCCTCTTACTGGGCCCACACTCACAATAGGCTAAATGACTTGCCAGAGAACTGGGTCAACCAACTTGCCCAATGAGTAGAATTACTGGAACACTGTTTAAAATGAGAGATTTATAGACCCTTCCTTTGGTGGTGCTGATGCAGAAGGTCTACAGCAAGGCCCAGGAATCTGATTTGGACAAACTCTTCAGGTGATGGGCAAGCTTGAGAAACTATGGAGTGCACTGGTCTCCAGCCTTTCAGAAGAGGGTGCTATGAGGGATACCAGGGGATGAGAAGCTCTCCCAGGGGAAGGCCCTGGGGAAGAAGGTCTGGGTGAATATCTAGTGTGGTGGTGGCTTGTCACAGGCCCCCTCCATCAATATGTGTTGTCAATTGAAAATAAGGTTACTTTTGGGAAATGAGCATGTTCTCTCTCAACCCGGGGTATACAGGGAGAGGCAAACCATGTTCACAAGACCACTGGGTGAACATGGAATCACAGCTAGAGGAGAGACATCTAAAATTTAATGGCACCCACCTCCTTGACCTGGTGTACCTCAGTCTGTTTCACAGTAGGCTCATGTTATCTCTGGGCCTGGGACCCTTCTGGAGTCCAGTGACTTTAGAAGTTTCCTCTCTTGATCTGTATGCCAGTGGGCACTGTCAACTTTTACCTGGCCAGCTTTTTCTGGGCTTCCAAAAGGGGAACCACCCTTCCCTCTGATAGTCACAATTTTTCTTTAATTATGTTAATCTTACAGTCAGAGAACCAGGCACACCAGGTGGTCTCTTTCTAGCTGACTTTGCATATCTTTAAATCTAGTGGATTTTGAAGACTGTCTCTCGGGGACTCTTTCCCTGCATTGTAATCTGACTGTACAGATTGTAAAACTTGAAATTGATTTAATAACAGATTTTAAAGTGAGAAAATATATACATTTCGCTATGTGAGAGATGTTGAAATGTAAAATTTGGTGTGTTGTAGAGTAGGAGAAGCAAGCTTCAAGCTACTGAGTAGACCATGCATTGTAGACCTCTAATAAATGTTACTGACTGGATGGATGAATGGCAGAGATTCCTGATCTCCTAGTGGGAGGATCTCTCATTTTAAGACAATGGGATAATTTCAAGAAGATCAAGCTTTAAGTCTCAGCCTACCCCTGAGAAGGCTTTTTAAACAAAAGAATCTCCCTGAGCATCAGTTTCCTTCACTGAAAGTGGGTTTAACAATTTCCCACCTTGCCTGGTTGTTGGGGAGGATTAAAACAAGACACATGGTTTGGTTTTCCTTTCTTCTTTTTTTTAAATCTTATTTATTTTATTATTTTTTTAGATTTTATTTGAAAGAGAGTGAGAGAGATCATAGGGAGAGAGGGAGGGAGAAGTAGACTCGCTGCTGAGTAGGGAATCTGATATGGGGCTCGATCCCAGGACCCTGGGCTCAGGACATGAGCCAAAGGCAAATGCTTAACCGACTAAACCACTTAGGCGCCCAGTATTTTATTTTATTTATATGTTTTTAAGTAATCTCTATATGCAACATGGGACTCCCAACATACAATGCCAAGATCAAGAGTCTCCTGCTGTATGGACTGAGCCAGCCAGGTGCCCCACGCTTAATGCAGTGTCCAGCACATAGCCAGTGTTAAAAATATGACAAATAGTGAAAGAAAAGGGAACGGCATCAACTTTTGATGTGTTCTGCTGGTCAGTAAAGAGGACCTAGAGCAATATAATGCACAAAGTATATTCAAACTTGAGATGCACAAGGTTGGGGTGGGGCCACCCCGAGGCTGCAGTGGGAGTGGGCATGTGTCATTCTACCTGAGGAATTGATCATATCATGAGTTCTGGTTAGTTTTACAAATTCAACCCAGCAAATGCGCTTTGAGCCCTGTTGGTCAAATGAGGGTAGGAGGAGAGTGCTGGGCCATGTTAAATCTCTCGTCTCTGGAACACTTCTGCCCTGGAAAAATGGAGACAGCCACAGAGCAGAATTTCCACGCCCTTCATTTTAAAGTCTGACCTTAGTGAGCGCTTAATGCATTTTAGGGGTTTTCTGCACTTTTCATGCAGGGGATTCAGATTCTGCAGGTGATGTTGGTGAAACCTTCCACTGTCAGCAACCCTGGTCATGTTAGGAAATTCCTGGCAACTCTGAAAATTCTGAGTGGGAGGCTTGTATTTTGACAACATCGTTTCAGCCGACTGGTCTGGTTTTAACTGTTGTGCCTCTCTGAGAGTCAGGGTAGAAAATGAGAACAGGGTACTGCCAAAGTTGAGTGCCTGGCCATGGGTGAATGATTCATAGACCTACTCGCTAATCTATCTATCATAAATTTGACCAGAAAAAAGTAAACATTAAAAACTGCTTGAAATACGGTTGACCCTTGAACAATACGGCTTTGAACTGCATGGGTCCACTTACACATTAATTTTTTTTTCCAGTAACACAGGAAGGTACTATAAATTTCTTTTCTCTAGCTTGATTGTAGGAATGTAGTCTATAATATACATAACATACAAAATATGTATTAATTGACTGTTATCGGTTAAGTTTCTGGTCAATAATAGGCAGAATTAGTTAAGTTTTGGGGGAGTCAAAAGTTATATGTGGATTTTTGGTATTGTAGGGGGTCGGTATCTCTAACTCCCGCATTGATCAACGGTCAACTGTATATAGACTGAAGGAAAACTGAGTTATATATTTCATTTGTAGTTTGGTGTGCTGGAGAATCAGAGTTAGGGGATATTTTGTGCTGCTAGGAGGAATGAGGAATTAAGAAATCAGGAACAAGTGTTCTTTCCACCCAGTAATGAAGGGCCTGACTTAGCAAAACAACACAAATCCTACTTTTGCTCCGCCAAGAGTTTTCCTGATTTGGGTGGGTCCTGAAGGACGGTAGAGGGGATATTTCATGAAACTAAAAAGAACTTTGCTGAATTAAGGTTTTCTCTGCTCTTGTACTGGTCACTTGCATGAGCAGAGTTAGAACCTGCATTTTATATTTAAACAACTCAATCTTCCGGGGCACTCTTGACACATTAAAAAAAATTTTTTTAGATAAAATCTCCAATGTTCACTTCAGATTTTCTCACTTGATACTCTTCAGCACCGTGGGGCTTCAGTTGAGCCTTTTAATCAGGTTCAAAGTTAAATAAGAATAATAAATTGAAGTAACAGCTCAAAACCATAGAGAACATGTCATAGGGCACCGAATGATGAACTGCCAAATAGAATTGTCCCGGCAAGAAGACATTTCACAAATCACAGGTGAGAGAAGACCTTGTTTATGTCTGCTAGTGAAGTGCTGGCCAACTCCTGGCTTTCTGTAGAAATTCTAGACTCCTTCATTCACTCAACAAATATATATTGAGCTACTAGGATGTGTCCGGTGCTATGCTACATGCTACGGATATACAAGTGAGTAGACGGGCACCTGGGTGGCTCAGTCAGTTGAGTGTCTGACTGGGTTTCGGCTCAGGTTGTGGGATTGAGCCCCACACCAGGCCCAGCGGGAGTCGGCTTGAGGATTTTCTCTCTGCTCCTCCCCCACTGCGTACTCCAGCTCTCTCTCTCTCCCTCTCAAATAAATACATCTTAAAGAAAAGTAAGAAAACAGGTAAGGGTCCTGCCCTCATGGAGATTACAGTCTGGTTGGGGACAGCCAGACAGTGAATAAATTAACTCTGTAGTATTTAATTATAAATCACGATGAACCCTATGAGAGAAAACTTACATCAAAATGTAAGAGAAAATGGGGGAGGGGGAACAATCAATTTGGGGTGTTAGAAAATCTCCCCTGAGGAATTAATATTTGAACTGCTATCTAAGAATGGAGTTTACCCCCCAAGGACTTGTTGAAGAAAGACTACCACTGGTCCAGTTTCAGTAGCATCTTTTATTTCCATAAATAATTAGCTTGAAGGATAGAAATAAAAGCCCTAACACAATTTATACTTGTTTTGCATTCTGGGCATTAGGAAAAAAGTCTGTTTGTGATAAGCATATGCTTCCATGCACATACACACACCCTTTCTACTCACACATTTTCCTGCTAACACCCCACCCACAGCTCTCCCATCCCACTTCATAGAGTAATTTTATATAAGAACGTAGGAAAATCATCCCAGATGCCTAGCAGGTCTACCTCAACCTTTCTTAGAAACTCCTGGGGAGGCTCTCAGAGAGGTGGAACTTTTTTTTTTTTTTAAGATTTTATTTATTCATGAGAGACACACAGAGAGAGGCTGAGACAAAGGGCAGAGGGAGAAACAGGTTCCTTGAGGAGAGCCCAATGTGGGACTCAATCCTGGGACTCTAGGACCACAACCTGAGCCAAAGGCAGACGCTCAACCGCTGAGCCACCCAGGCTTCCTGAGAGCTGGAACTTTTGATGGCCAAAAGCTTCGAGTGCCCCCTTCCTGAGTGTGGCCATGACTTCCTGAGAAGCTCACTATGCTCAGGTTACTGTCCCTGAGCCCCCACTGGCTGGAGTCTTCGCTAGTCCAACGTCAGACTTATGTGTGATGTCACAAGTTCACCCTAGCCATTCGCCTTGCTGAATCCTGTGTCCTGGAGCTATATCAAGAAATAATTGAGGAAATAATGACTTTTCAGCTCACACTGACATCATTGATTAGACAGGATAATATGTGGCCTTAAGCAGGACCTGCAGAATTAGACTGCCTGGGCTGGAATCCCCACTTTGGCACTGCCTCCCTGTGTGGCTGTGGACAGCTCACTTCTCTGTGAGTATAAATCTGAGACATCGTCACCTGAAACTCTGGGTCAGATGTCTTTTTGGAATCCAGAATATTTCAGATTTTAGAAAGATAATAGATTGCATGTACTCTACTTGGCTTAATGCTACTGGCTGGGTCTGGGGCAACATCCTATAATCAAACCCATCACTATTTCTTCAGCGAAGCCTTTGGATACTCAGACATACTGGAAGAAAGGTAGTCTGTGGAGTCTCGTTCGAGTCTGGAGGGTCTAGATTTGGTTGCTAAATGACTTCTAAAAGATACATGGTTTTCAGAGTTGTGGTATCTCCCTTACAGGTGATGTGTATGTCTTGGAGGATTCAGTGAGAATACATAGGTAACGTGCTGAGACCAGGAGGCACCCACCCAGCACACGTGAACTGTTACTATAAATCACACTTGTTACTGTAAAGCCATTATAGACAGAGTAGAAATTCAATCTATATGTCATTTTCTTCTCTTCTCCCTTCCAACAAATGGGCCTTGACTGTGTGCCAGGCACACTGCTAGGTGCTACAAGACGACAAATGGCAGGCAGACACGGCCCCTGCCTTATAATACAGTTATTGCACCTGTGGCCACATACACTGCTGGCTCTTTTCTTTTCTTTTCTTTTCTTTTCTTTTCTTTTCTTTTCTTTTCTTTTCTTTTCTTTTTTTATGATTGCTTTGCATATCCTACTTTTTCCTAGGTATTTTCCATGTTGGGCTATTTGAATTCTGTTAGAGTCAGACTATCCCCTAGATACACTGTCATGCAGTGGTACGTCGTCAAACTGCATTTTAAAAGGAAAGCGGACAGGAAATAATGACACGTGACATATGTAACTGGAAATGGTTCTCGGGCAGGAAATTATAGTTGAGACAGCCATGAGAGGAAGTATATTTCTGTTGAATGAGCACTGATGGCAAGACTGAGTGTAGTTGTTACTCAGACAGGCTTCTGCTGAGCTTATCCCATGTACCAGGCACTGTGCTGGATCCTGAGATTAATAGAAGTGAATCAGGTAGGCTCTGTGCATCTTTAAGTGACCCAGTATTTGCTGATGTTCACGATTTTGGCGTGAGTCTGGAGAAGCCAACCAAACTTTCCAAACCTGTGTACTTACCTTCAAAACAAAGGCTGGTTCAGTTGGTAGTGTGTGTGACTCTTGATCTCAGGGTCATAAGTTCAAGCCCCACGTTGAATTTAGAAATTACCTAAAAATGAGATCTTAAAAAAAAAATGCTGGAGTAGGTTATAAGTTTTTTAAGGCCCCATTTTACCTTGAAAAGTCTGTGGTCCTGGGCACCTGGGTGACTCAGTCTGTTTAGCGTCTGCCTTGGGCTCAAGTCATGATTCCAGCGTCCTGGGATGAGTTCCGCATCAGGCTCCCTGCTCTGCGGGAAGCCTGCCCCTCCTTCTGCCTCCCCCTAGCCCCAGTCTCTCATGAATGAATAAAAAATAAATAAATAAATAACCTGTGGTTTTAAAGAATTACTAAACTGACTTGTTGGTCAAGCACTGTCCACCACTCTGGGATTTAAGTAAAGCATAGGGACTTCTATTGCAGTAAGAGAGGCTTTATTCAAGTAGACCTTAAGAAGGATTGGTCGACAGCGACAAAGTGTTGGAACGTGTTTCATTCAGGTTTATTAATCTCTGCAAGCAGGGATGTTTCATTTCTCACAAAAATGAGTATTGACTAGTTTTAGACTCTGTTTCAGAAGAGAAAGCCCTTTTTTTCATGGACCTTATATTTCATGAGGGCATAGAGATAATTAAAAGTGACAAAAATGAATACATAATGTAATTTCAGATGATTACAAGCGCAAAGGAAAAAATAAAAAATAAAGATAGGAAAAAGGAAAGAGAGTGCAGGCTTGGTGATTGGAGGCTTGTTTTCAAGGAATGGTCAGAAATGACACTTAGAGGAGGTGATATTACAGCAGATACCTGAATCCAGTCTGAGAGAAAGCCAGACTGGGAAAGGAAACTCCAGGCAGCGGTGATCTCTGCTAAGGCAGAGAGGTGAGAAGGAGTTGGCAAGTTGGAGGAACAGCCAGGAAGCTGGTGGTGGGCCCAGAGAGAGTAAGGGAGTAGGGAGAGGGGCAGAAGGGAAGCAGAGACAGCCCTGCAGGCTCCTGGAGGGGAGCCCTGGGAAGGACTTTGGGTTTTATTCCAAGTAGAAGGAGAAGCCATTGGAAGATTTTGAGAAGGAAAGTGACATGATAGGATTTTTTTTTTTTTTAAAGATCACTCTACTAGAATATGGATTCAGCAGCCATTTATCAGGAGTTAGTGTAACCCTCGTGTAAGTTCATTTAGTCCAACGTGATACTGTTACAGTGTGGACTAGATGAATTTTTTAACAGTTGAGATACAGCATCTATATCTATTTTTTTTCTCTATGTTCCTTTTTTTTTCATAAAAGGCCTTATATGAAGATGGATTGCTTTCTAAAGGGAAAATGTTGCCATTTTTGAGCTAATGCTTGTCCTTTTATCTTTTTTTTAAATTAAAAAATTTTAAATTTTATTTTAGAGAAGGGAGGAGAGGGAGAGGGAGAGGGAGAGAGAGAATCTTAAGCAGGCTCCACTCAGCCTGGAGCCTGACATGGGGCTCAATCCCACGACCCTGAGATCATGACCTGAGCCAAAATTGAGAGTCAGATGCTTAACCGACTGAGCCCCCCCAGGTGCCCCAGCCTTTTTCTTCTGTAGTGCAACTTTTGAAAAGATAGGCTCTTCGGTGCTCCCTCCTCCCTGCTTTTTATCCTTTCCCGGCTGCTGCTTTCGTCCCTCCCTTCTTTCTTTTAAACAGATGCTTTGTGTTTCCTAAGACACCTGGATCCCCTGCACACCAGTGTTAACAGAGGCCAGTGTTTGGGGAGGGTGGCTTGGTGGTGGCGGTAGTTTTTTTCAATATGCATAGATATCTTGGGAATATTGTACAAGGTGGTGGAACTGAAATTTTCAGTTCTGTTTTCTGGACACCCATCTTGTTTGAGACATATGCTTGCTTCTGTGATGCTGGCTTCATGCTGCAAAAGTGAAAGCGTGTGCTAGAGTGTGTTAAAAGTAAGCAACGACTTAGACTGCACCAAACCGCCTTTGGAACTTGGCAGCCTCCGACCAGATGGATTTTGTGGTAACCCTGTTTTCTTAGGTATTTACTGCTTGGCCATGACACAAGCCCATCAGGCCCCACACACAATCTTGTGGTGGCCTATACACTCACCCTCCGTTTCCCCTGAGAAGTATCCAGGGCCAAGCTGGGACGGCCACCTGAGTTAATAACTGTCCAGTTTGTGCTCAGGAAATATACGTCAAAGCCACAAGAGGGCAGCTTGTGCAGTGAATCTGGAGGTAAAAAGTGCTGCTCTCCAGACATGGCATGATGAGGGGGGAAGCCTTTGAAATTGTTCAAAATGTTTCTTGTATAAGGAAGCTTTTATTTTATTTTTTAACATTGTTAGCCAACTTTGTCCACTCCAAGAAACAATGTTTTTAGAGTTTAAAAGATTTAAAAAAATTTTTTTTTTTTTTTTATGAGAGAGAGAGAGAGAGAGAGAGAGACAGAGGAGCAGGCACAGGCAGAGGGAGAAACAGGCTTCTTGCAGGGAGCCTGATTTGGTACTCGATCCCAGGACCTGGGATCATGCCCTCAGCCTAAGGCAGATGCTCAACCACTGAACTACCCAGGGATTCCCTGGAGACTAAAAGATTTAAGGCAAGTTCTTTTACACAAATCTATTTGGAATAAGTATCTGTTTTCCCTTGAGTGTCCCTTTTTCCTGGTGGCCCAGCTTCCTTCTATCTTTCCTGAAATATAATTTACATATAAAAAAATTCACACAATCTTTAGGGCTACGTGGAATACATCCAGCCGAGGAACCACTGCCTGAGTTAAGATAAAGAAATTTCCGTCTCTCTTGAAAGCTCTCCTGTGCCCCTTTGCAGTGTGTCTCCTTTTGCAGGTTTTACAGTCCCCTTGAATCTTTAATCTTTGAAAAATGTTTACCAGAGACAAAGTATTTTTATAAATTTAAAGTAATGGTCATGCACAAATACTAGAACTTTTTTAAGAGGTGGTGTGAGTGTTCTGGAGAGACCAAGGGGATCAGAGGCAGCTCCTTTCCAAGGCAATCATATACCTTTTTTATCCTGTGGTTGTGGTTGTTGTTTTAACCTGGTTCATATTCACTGAGAGGGAGCAGTGTCCTTAATTGCACAGGCATTAATTATCCACTTATTTTTTAAAGTTTATTTATGCTTTCATAATAGCTAACATTTATTGCACTTAAATACTTTTATTAATGAGTTGAAGAAATCCTCCCTGTAAGGGAAGTGCCATTACCATCTACTTACAGATGGGGAAACTGAGGTACAGGCACACGTGGCTCTGACAGATCAAAAACACGAGTGGAGTTCATTTCCTGATGTGAAACGTAAGATAAATGAAATTCAAAGTTTCTTAAGAAATGCATGATCTCATTGATCAAAGTAGTGCTGGCTTTTTAAAAAAATCAAATAAAAACAGTGCTTCTCTTTAAAAACATAATGTCCCCAGGCAGTGTCATCCATGGCCACCCATCCCCCCATGATGATTCCAATTCTATATCCCTGACCTTGACCACTAAGTATCCCTATGTCTGTTTCCCTGGTTCCTGCCTTGATGGGTCACCTTGCCTGGGCCTCTTCTGCATTGTGGTCAGAGTGATCTTTCTAGCAGGCGGTTCTGGTAAAGTCGCCTTCCTGATTAAAATGCTCCATTGGTTCACTGTGCAATAAAATGTGAGCTCCTGGTTCCTTGCCTTGTTCAGCTGTACTCCCTGCTGCTCTCCATGGCCCACCCTGAGTCCAGCTAGTTGTCATTTTCCAAAGATGCTGTGCTCTCTGGTCCCCACACCCAGGACTAGCTGTTCCTTCGGTCTGGAAAGTGCCCTCTCCTCCATCATCCCTGTCTGCCAGGCCCTCAGAACTTGGCTCATACCTTCCTCAATTAGCCTTGACAGAGTTGGAATCATCTTCTTCTCCACTGACCTTGCCCCTTGTGTATTATAGCCAGTGTCACATTACTTTATAATGCCCCCCCCCCACCTCTGTGCATTTCTAGCCTAGCTCAGCACCTGGATTCCCCCATCCAGACCATTCTATACCATATAGGCCCACAAGATGCATATTTTATTCACCACTGCTGTGCCCAGTGTCTGGCACAGAGCCTGACCTGTAGTAGGTGTTCAATTAATATTTATTGGAAGCATCAATGGTAGGTATTTTTAAATGTCAGATTGCAGTGCATTAGCCCAGGGATCGCAAACTGACAGGTCACCGGCATCATCAAGCCATGGACATATTTGTACGGCCTCACAGTATTTTTGATACCTGTAGGTAGAGCCTGCTGTCTCCTGCTTACCACTATGTTACCCTATTTCTTGTCCTTGGGTCACTTATTTGTTACCTGCCTGGTCCTGGGACATAAGGTTGAAAGCTGCAGGGTGTATGAGTGTGCTAGGCCTGCTGTAACAAAGTACCACAGACTGGTTGGCTTAAACAACAGAAGTTTATTTTCTCATGGTTCTGGAGTTCTGAAGGCTAGAAGTCCAAGATCAAGATGTCAGCCTGTTTGGTTTCTTCTGAGGTTTCTCCTCTCGGTGGGCAGACAGCTGCCTTCTTGCTGAGTCCTCACATAAACATCCCCTGGTCTGTGTGCGGATGTCCTAATTTGCTCTTATCGGGACACCAGTCATGTTGCATTAGGGTCCCCCTAGATGAACTCCTTTAACCTTAATCGCCTCTTTAAATCACCCTGCCTCCAAACATAGTCGTATTCTAACATGCAGGGGGCTGGGACTTCAGATGAATTTGGGTGGCAGGAACACTTCATCTCGTAATAGGCAGAAACACAAACTGGCAACTACTGTGCTCTTTGCCTGGTGTCTGACGGGTGTTTTATAACAAGTTAATAAAGGCAAGTGCAGGAACCGTCCGAGAGCAGTTTGCTCACCAAGGCAGAATCTGGAGACACATGTCATGCATCTGCTCAGACACCTGATCTCTACTATAATCACTTCGATCTTGGGACCATATTCATGTTTCTTAAACATCTGATGTTCAGTTAAAACACCAAGTAGAATTTAGGTGCTTTTCAGTTTGGAAATCTATATCCTTTCATCCTGTGCACTCCAAAAACTGACATCTGGGTTGCAACTCTTGTCTCTACTATGGAATCAGTGGACAGTAGAGGTAAAAGCCGTCCAACGACAGGGCCCCGCCTCCGTGTGCCGTGAGCAAACAGCCGGGCCCTTTATTACCCTTGAAACCAGCACTCGTGACACAGATTGGACTCGGGAAGCAAGTCAAATGCCAAGTTTCTGTGGGTCAAAGTTCCTTCAAACACTGTATGTTAATCAAAAGCTCAACCTTAGTTAATTAGGCATTTTGTTGGGAAGAACTTTGGAACAAATGGTCACTGAGTTGGGCTGCAGGAGTTAGCAGAACCCTGATTTTGGTTTCCAGCACTTGGTCGTGGGCTTGTGGTCTTTCTTGGAGGGCGCGGGAGTGAGACTCTTACTGGGTTTCATTCATTCTTGGTGGAGTGATAGCATAATAAAACCTGCTGTACAGGGGCGCCTGGGTGGCTCAGTTGGTTAAACGCCTGCCTTCAGTTCCGGTCATGATCCTGGGGTCCTGGGTTCGAACCCTGGGTCCAGTTCCTTGCTCAGTGGCGTGTCTGCTTCTCCCTCTCTCTCTCTGCCCCTCTGCCCCCTGCTCGTGCGTTCTCTCTCTCTCTCTCAAACAAATCCAATCTTTATAAAAAAATAAAAGAAAATCAGTGGTACAGAGCCTGGCTAATCAAATGTATTTACTTAAAGATGAAGCTGAATAGTTATAGGGTATTCTAGGGCTTCCAAAGGTAAAGAGACATTTAAAACACTGACAGTTCACAATGCTTTAACATATTTTCAGTGTTTGGTGATTTACCCTAAAAGACCACAAGCAAATGCACCTCTGCAGAAGGAAATTTAAATGACTGTAATAATCACAGCTGTCCTTCACTGAGTTTTCTCTCATGAGACCCTAAGGGCTTCATATCTGTCATCTTATTTATTGTCACAATGTCTTTAATAGGTGGGTAATATTAGGCCCATATTAGATGAGGAATACAAGGTTCAGAGGGGTTGAGTAACATGCCTGGGATCACCCAGCTAGCAGGCAGTAGGTCTGAGTTTTGAGCATGTGGACAAACCCTTCCTTGTTACGCCACCTCTCTCTACATTACTCTCTTCTCATCAGAGTCAGATTTTCTTCCTTGAACATTCTTTTAGCTAATATGAACCCACATCGCCTTGTAGAATTGGCAAAAGCATGTGTCCTATTTTTTCTGTGTATTTGGGCCAGTGGAAATTTCCTATATGACTGGGTTATGTGCTTCTCCTTGTACCATGCACACACGAAGGGTATATGATGATAATTAAACCCCACATTTCTTCTTACCCCTCCTCCCTCATTACTCTTAGTGGCCACTAGTTGCATCCTCCTCATTCGCCATCTCTGGGTCAATAGAGTTATCCTTTCAATTTCATAGTTCAGTAACAGGCATTCGGGGGGCACCTTGCACCAGGTCACCCAAAGGAGACAGCCCTTCCTGGGCTCACTAAGGCGGTTTGGTAAGTCAGGCTGGCTTCATTTTCACCATGGCTCAAATGAACGTAATCCAAGGGTGGAAAAAAAGTAGGTGAACGTTACGTGGTGACATTCAAATGCTCGTCCTTTATGATTATTTTTTTAAAAACCAGTCCGTATTATTTTTGCCTTTGGGTGTTTGCGTAGCTTAACCAGGCCAGCATGCTCTCTATTGTATAAGCGTGAATGGCCCAGAAGACTCCCACAATCACAAATGACAGTACTACATGTGAGTGACTTTGTATTTCTCAAAGAAAGAAATTTGATTCTAACATTGAAAGAAAAACGAATTGTTTTGATAACTTCATACAATGATTTTGAGATTCATAGCCCTAGAACCTCATAAGCAGTGGTACTGGCCCTTGGGACAGCCTGTGTGAGATCATGGAGCAGCCTCCCAGGCAGCCAGTCCCCAAATCACTCTTACCCAAGACCAGGTTCCCCTCCAGCAATCAACATTGTAGGATTTGCAACTAATACTTCTTCCTATGCCTCAGAATGATTTGTTAGCATCCATTTATCTGTGAATGAATCCGAAGCCACATCATTCGTGTTAAATTCATGGGAAAATACATCTTTCTAGAGTCGGTGTCATAGAATGAGCAGGATTCCTCAAGCCACATGGATCAGGTTTATATAGGCGTTAATATTTGCATAACCTCCATATTATAGGGCCCCATGAATGATACTACACTAATCCCGAAATCAGTATGGATACAGGAAAACTGGTTTATAAACATTTTCTGAGCACCTACTACATGCCAGGCTCGGTGCCCAGGTATTGGGTAATTAAGAGATTAAGACAGAAAGATTAGATTTCTGCTCCTAGGCAGCTGGTCTAAGATTCAGGGCAAATATTAAATAAAAAAAGAGTAGAGGCACCTGGGTGGCTCAGGTGAGCACCCAGCTCTTGATTTTGGCTCAGGTCATGATCTCAGGGTTATGGGATGGAGCTCCGTGTCGTGTTCTGCACTCAGTGGGAAGCCTGCTTGAGATTCTCTCTCCCTCTCAATCCTTCTGCCCCCTCCCCCTCTCTCTAATTAATCTTAAAAAAAGAAAAAAAGTAATGAGTGGGCTGAAAAATTATAAGGAATTCAGGGGGTTTAAAACCAGAGGACCTAACTTAAGTAAGAGATGTGACCAGGAGGGAAGGTTTCTTAGAATCTAAGTGGTGTTTTAAACCAAAGAAGAAAGAATGATTTGCTAGGCAGGGGGAACTTGGGGGCAGGTAGTAGTGATGTACTAAATGAGGAACAACCTTTGTGAGGGTCTCAACTTAGAAGAGTGTCAGCTTCCAGGAGTAAGCAATGAACCTAATTGGGCAAGAGGGAGAGGGAGAGGGTTCCAGATGAATAGAAGATGTCTTTTGTAAAATAAGGACTAACTTAAATTTTTGGAAGGATCTGCGAAGCCCCTTAGAGATTGATTTCAAACTGGTCAGATGTTTTGGTTTTATGGTTCAGACATCAATTCTTCCTTCTGTATTAGCATTATATTCTAGAGCTGGATCCCAAGTCCTGTTTTCTTGCCAACCCTTTGAATTCTCTCCAAATCTATGTTCTTAATTTCCTTCACCCTCCCACAAGAAGGTGACTGGGGAAGGGTGATCATTGGCATTGTATATGATCCTCCCCCCACACCATCCAAATGCTAGATTAAAAAAAAAAAAGTTTAAACAGGACAGACAGAGGCCAGCTACTTGACCCTGCTTCCACTCTTGGACCATTATGAGTTATTCAGGTTTCAAGTCTTACTGTTCTATGTTGACATTTCTATCAAGAGTACTGCCGAGCTGAGCACCTTGGTCAGTAACTAAACTGGCAGATTCAGAAGCTCATACTTGTATATGTACAAACATACATATATCCGCACACAGAATCCTGATTCCATTTAATTAGCCATGTCAAGCTTGCTCATTTCTTAATCATGGGTGAATTTGATGTGGTCATTTTTTAAGAGTTCTGTTTAGTGTAGGGGGTGACCAGAGTTAGATCTTTTGTTTTTTTTTTTTTTTTAAGACCTTTTTAACAGACTTATAATCTTTTGAGGAGGTTTTTTTTTTTTTTTTTTTTTTTTTAATCGCAGTACGAGATAAGATTGGTCTCTTTTCTCCATACAGAAGGAAAGAGAATCACTGGCTATGATTGATAGGAACAGATTTGATCTTTAGAATGAAATGCTGGTGACCTCCTTGGCCAGCCTCTTAAAAAGTTAGTGTCTAGGTTATTACCTGATTTTTTCAAGCAACAGGAAGTTTATGCTCCCCCATCAAGATATGGGTTAGATGGTGGAGTGGTGGAGATCCTTAGGAAAGCCAAAGCGGGGGGTGGGGGGGGGGGGGTGGGGGGGGAGATTATGGAGTTCCTGATGGAAACATTTCTTTTTTTAGATTTTATTTATTTATTCATGAGAGACACAGAGAGAGAAAGAGGCACAGACATAGGCAGAGGGAGAAGCAGGCTCCCTGCAGGGAGCCTGATGTGGGACTAGATCCCGGTCCCTGGGATCAAAACGTGGATGCTTAACCACTGCACCACCCAGATAGCCCCTGGTGGAAACTTGACATAAAATAGTAAGAGATTTTGAGTACTGACCTTTTCCTATACATCATAGACTAGCATCCCCTTCCAAGTAAGTTAATAAACTAAGACATGGATATTGTTTAACCTATAACTTGAAAATTCATGTTGCTTTTGAAAAGGAGGAAAAGGTGGTCTGTGAGAAACATTGTTTTCTGCAGTAACATGCTGTTCATGTTTCTGAATTGAAGTTTTCACTTAGATAACATATTTCTTAGCGATAGGTCTTCCAGAATCCCTGAAAATGACCAGAAGGTGTCTCTTTTGGAAATTATCCTCCCATTATTTTTTTTTTTCTTCCAGGAAGGCAGGCTGTAATTCCAATAGAACATAGGTGATCTCCTAACTGTTGCACAGTTCTCATGTGGTCCATATAAAGGAAACTTGCTAAAAAACATACATACAAAAGTCAAGCAAGTGAGTTAGATTCTCTTTCATTTAGTCAGCTACTAATAGGAACCTGTCACAAAATGACCTCCCACTGCTCAAGGCAATTCCCAAAGGCAGGTTCCTTTTCTTCTTTTTTTTTTCTTTTCCAAAGGCAGGTTCTAAACACAACTATTCTGTTTCTTCACCTGAAAATAGAAGGGAAGTTTTCCTATTACATATTACTTCCTACTATTTGCCTTATGCCATATGGCCTACTGCTACACAGAGTGGGGAAAAGGCCTGTAATTTAATTTGATTCAAATTAATATGACTACAAAGGACCCACACACACAAGAAAGATAGTGGGGCAGGTGCATGAGGGATATAAAGATGAACAGACATGATCCTTGCTCCATAGAGTTTCAGAATAAAAGTTTTAGGGGTGCCTGGCAGGCTCAATCAGTAGAATGTACAACTCTTGGTCTTGGGGTAGTGTGTTCAAGCCCCACATTGGGCATAGAGCTTCCTGAGGGAAAATATGGAAGTTTAAATATTTAGTTAAGAAATATTAACAATAAAACAAGGGTGAGTTAGAACAAGCAACATCATAACTCAAATATTTGATGGCATTTTTGAAAATGCAATAGAAATTAGTAGATCTCTTTTCTCACCTATATCAAGATTTACCAGGGAGTAAACTCATCGCTTTCTTGTCTGGATCTCTTACTCTCCTTTTCTTTTGTTTGATCTCTGACCCAGTTCAATACTAGTGCTAATTCAAATATGAGGCCCACTGCTGGTAAGGACTTATGCAGAAGTAACCCTGAAGTCCTTTACTGTTTATAATTATCAATGTGTAATTGATAATAAGCTAAAGAACTTTCCAAGACTTGTCAGTATTTGGGCTCTACTCATACTTAGCCTCTTGTACAGTCAATCAGGGACTTCATAACAAGGCATTCCTTTAACCAAGATAATACTGAGATCTGTTTCCTGGACCCAAGTGAACATGTGTTTGTAAAAACTAGTTTTCAAAGGGAAAAACTGGTTTACACAGGGAGTTTTTTGGTTAATCCTAAACTGGATGATTTTCCCTTTTAAAATTATTTCAATCATACGGGCAAAAGTCTCATAGAGCCAGTGTTCCTTTGGCAACCTGCTCCTTGGTGGGTTGATATTTGCAAAACAAGGTGACCCTTTTCAAAACTGAAAAAAGGTAGAAAGGGGATGTGGGTTGTGACTCAGCCAATAACAAATGGTAGACAAACGGATGTTTGCCGACAAAAGGATGACTGTCTTCCTAAAAGGAAGAGGTTCGTTCCCACCATGGACAAGGAAAAAAGAGAGCTGTGGGCATCAACAAGATGTGTGTGTCTCTTGGCAGAATAACAGGTCGATGGTGGCATTATGCTTTGTGGGAGGGTATTTGGTGCTCTGGAAAGCAAACAGAACGAATACTCCAAGGTTATGAGGCTGACATCTGTGGCTAACGATGGCATCAAACTCTTAGGCAAATTTCATGGGTGTCAATCAAATGTCAGCTCTGAAGTTTCCAAGAACAAGATACTTCAGTCATTAGACATGCATCACAGTTACGTTGAGTTGAGTTGGAGCCTCATCGGAGGCTTGGTTCAAACAGGTTTTCCCCCAGGTGTGTCCACAGTTGCTGAAGCAGGCCAGAATCGAATATCTGACGTTCCCTTCAGCCATATTTGTGGGGGTCTGTGCTACCCAAAAATAACAGTAATGAACCAACTACACTGTTTCATCAAGAATGGCCAAAACGCAGTGTCTGCAAAATAAGTGAGGTCCTTTCGAAACGAAGTCCAAGATTAGCAAGATACAAGGGGCATCTCAAGCAAAGAATGGAGGGGTGATTGAGAAGTCAGGCTGGCACGAAAGGAGGCCCCACACCCACTGGGTCTTGAAATCTAGGGGTATTGGTAGCTGCTGATTTTTGTTTATTTCCATATGCGCCGTCACCAAATGATTCTTAAGGTCATAAAACATCGTAGTTAGAAGGAACCCTAGAGGTGATGATGATGATGATGATAATAATGACAATTAACATTTCTAGAGCGCTTACATGTGCTCCAGGCACAAAAGAAGTCTTTTACTTACCCTGTTACTCACAGGGCCTCATTTCATTTCTACAAAAATCCTGTAAAGAATGTGTTAGCGTAGCTATTTGGCAACTGAGAAAACTGAAGTATAAAAGAGAATATGTAACTTGCACAGGATCACACAGGCCCCTGGCAAAGCTGGCTCACACGTCTAGGTCTGTCCAATAGCTCCCCAGAGGGCGGAGGGATCCTCAGACAAAGGCACGCTCATTGACCAGAATCCATTGCCTAACCTGAGTCCATAGGAGTTCTCTAACACATGCTTAAGTGAGAATGACAAGGGGATGCATTGAAAATGACAGATCCTACACCCAGAAACAGAAACTATATAGTGCTTACTATGCAAATTATAAAGTGTCCTGGTGGGTACCGTGTTGGCCTCCACTGCCCCTCACTAAGGACCTGGCTACAAGTCTTAATCTGGGTGGTTAGGAGCATCATGTCAGATCTGGATCCCAGACTGTTCTTGTGCCCCTTGAACTGTTTTTGCTCTGGGGCATCTGCTTGTACTTAGGGTTTCAGCCATTTTGAGAACTTAAAAAGAAAAAAAACCCACATTGATGCATAGGTCCCATTCACTGAGACTCTGATTCAGTTGGTCTCAGGAGAAGCCCAACCATCAGTATTTTTTGAAAAATTTGCAGTTAATTGACACTCATGTATGTCCATTGTGGACAAGCACTGGTTTGGACTTGGCTTCTTAACCTGACAAATGGTGGTATATTACCTTCTCTGGAGAAAATAATTTGTGTTCTCCAGTAGCTGTTTTGTTTTTGTTTTTCCTAGGCTCTGTGAGGATGGATGGGGCCTTAAAATCCTTTGCAACCCCAGCTGAGAATGGATCCTCTGTTTATACCACCCCATTATGTGTCCTGTGAACCACACCCATACATCCTCCTTTCAACACTGCTCAGAACATATGGTTTAATAACTTTTAAAAGCCTAAAATCTTATAGACAGACTGCCAGAGGCTATATATGCCATTCATACAGGTTCAAGAACAAGGGAGCATTTTTGTCTTATGACAACTTCTGTCTATATACGGTAATCACTTAAAATACAAACATATATACATATGCTTTTTTTTTAGTTCCATTTTATGTTTGAAGGATATTCTCAAAAATCTCATCTGACCCTTAATGAGACAATAAGAAAAGGTTAAGTGACTAGTACCTTAATTCTTTTTTTTTTTTTTTAAGAGAGGGAGAGTGCATACGTGGACGTGCAAGATGCAAGTGGGGGTGAGAAGGACGGAAATGGAGGGAGGGAGAGAATCTTAAGCAGATTGCATGCCCAGCATGGAGCCCAACCTAGGGCTCGATTCCAGGACCCTGAGACCATGACCTGAGCCGAAATCAAGAATGCCCAGGTGCCCCTAGACCAGTACCATGAGTCTAAAGTGAGGAAATCAAATCTGGAGTTGGAGACAAGGCTCACTGAAATGGCCAGGCCTAGAACTCAGGTCCCTTGATGCGAATGGTCTTTTCCCTGCATCATGCTGCCTCACTTAAAACTTTCTTCTGTCTCCTTTCCTCTTCATTCATACTCCCACCTTTCTAGGTCTGGTCATATCTGTATTCCTGAATTACTGCAATAGCCATGAAAAGATAAAAACAAACCTGGGAGAAACTACATCAAAATGCCAACAGTGGTTGAGTTTGAACAGGAGAGGCCTGTTTTTGTGTGATATATACTTTTTTTTAAAAAAAAAATAAACAATTATTACTTTCCTAAAGGAAAACCAAAACCATTAGAAGAATAGCCTTCTTTCCAGTCTCTGAACGTATATATTCATTATGCAACCAGTTCTCTGGCTTGATTTCCCTTCCTAAAACAGGTTTTATTCCAGTCATTATCCTGCTTAAACCTTCTGGGGCACTCTTGAGAAAAGTCCAAACTCCTGGAATCCAAAGCTCTCCATGTCTAGCTCCACCCTCTACCTGTTCCCCTTATCTCCCAACACACCCAACACAATCCTCCCTTTCTGCTGGGCCAGCATCCTCCTTGCCCGAGAGCCAGGAGAACTCTGTCCATTTCCTCTGGTTCTGCTGTTCTGCTCTGTCCTTTCCTCTTTACCTGTCCAAATCTATCTTTCTAGGCTCGGCTCGAGAACTTCCTCCTCCAGCTCACCTTTGTCACCATGTGAGTATCAGGAGTGGCGGCACATAGGTTTCATTACCTATTACCAGGTGCAGGCAGTTGAAAATATGTTGCACAGAGTATCCTGAGAGTTAATGTTTGCTCACAGGGAAAGTTTTATCATCAGTTGTAGTTCCTGTCATAGACATAGCAGGGAAAAAGTGACAAAATGTATGTTACATATCTTCCATCCAGACCTGGAACCTTTCTTTTAGATCTATGATGTCCAGTAGAGCAGCCACTAGCCATACATGGCTATTTAAATTTAGATAAATTAAAATTAAATACAATAAAAGTTCACTTTCTAAGTCATAAACCCACATTTTAAGTGCTCAATAGCCACATGTGGCTACTGGCTGTCATATTGAACAGCAGATGTTTTACCCATATAGTTATGTAATAATTTAAGACAATAATATTTGTTTCCTGTGTTGTTTTCTCAGGGAGGCCAAAAGCCTTTTATAGGAAGATATCTTCTCTTTTTTGTATCCCTAGGGCACCTAGCCAGTGCTGGGCACATTGGAAATACACTGTATTTGTTGAGTTAGTATTTAGTACTGATTTGGCAATGTGCAGTAAAGTAGAACAATAAAAGAGAACTGATTTGGAAATCAAGAGTTTGTGGCTGTAGTTCTGACAATTAGTATGGGATTTGGAATATCTCATTTAACTGAAGTAGGTCCGTTTCCTCAAGGACACGCAGTTAAAGTCTAGGCTATACCAGAAGATTTTTTCAGGCTTGCAGTTTTGTGATACATATGGAGAGTTCACTTTTTAAAAAGTTTTTAAAAAGATTTGAGAGAGAGAGAGCAAGAGAGCGTGCATGTGTGCACATGCATGTGCATGATTGCAAGTAGGGGGAGGGGCACAGGGAGAGAACCTTCAAGCAGACTCCTTGTTGGGCTTAGAGCCCAGTGTGAGCCTCGATCTCAGGACCCCTGACATCATGACCCTGAGCTGAAACCAAGAGTCGGGCACTTAACCGACTGAGCCACCCAGGTGCCCCTGGAGTGTTCACTTTTAAGCAAAATGTGTATATACCCACACGCATGCAAAGAATGAAAACTTTTAAAATACTCTGATTTTAAAACTTGTGTATCTCATTTTGCAAATATATAAGACTAGCATTTCAGGATTTAATTCCCTGCCAGAGCTACAGCTAAATTATTTTTTTTTAAAGATTTATTTATTTATTTATTTATTTATTTATTTATTTATTTATTCATGAGAGACACAGAGAGAGAGAGGCAGAGACACAGGCAGAGGGAGAAGCAGGCTCCATGCAAGGAGCCTGACGTGGGATTCGATCCCGGGGCTCCAGGATCACACCCTGGGCTGAAGGCGGCGCTAAACCACCGGACCACTGGAGCTGCCCTAAATTCTTTTTTTGAAGGGAATCACAGCAAAGGCGAGATGACCTTGTAAGTAGAGAATGTCAGATGTGGGCAAGTGGGACAGAGAAGGAGATAGCCTTTGTCAGCAAGACAGGGACAGACATCTACATTCTGACATGTTTGACACTGTATTCGTCCAAACTGTATGCAGGCGTCACCCTTTGACCCCGCCGGCCCTTTGCTGTTGCTCGGAGTGAGGAACCAGCCAGCTGGCCTGCTCCTCTGTCTGTTTTTATATGTTTTGTATGTAGCTAAGAATGGTTTTGTTTGTAGCTGAGGATGGTTTTTACATTTTAAAGAAGAGAGAGAAAGAGAAGGAGGGAAACATGTCTGTTAGACACTGTATGACCTGCAAAACCTAAAATATTTACTATCTGGCCACACTAATGACTAGTGACCACATACAGTTCCCGCACTTTTCAAGACAAATCGCTTTCTGAAATGTCATAGGGCCTGTGTCTCAAACAAAATGGGAAAAAAAACCTTCATGTTCTCTGTGCTTTCGAGAACCCGGAAGACGGGAAAGGCCGCCAGGCTGGGGCACAGTGGGCGGGCCACACAGCTCTGTCACCTTTGTGTCTGAAGCAGGCAGGACCCTTGGCTCCATTGTGACGGTAGAAAAGCTAGTCCTCAAGCCTGAGACTGTGTGTTCCTGTCCTTAGTTCAGAAAGTTGATGAGTCATCGTTTCTGGCTGGGTCCTTGACATTCAGCATTCAGAGAGTGAATTCTGAAGGCCCCTGGAAGAGGAAAGCTTTCGAGAATCCTCCACCTCCTGCCCTTATCTAGGGAGAGAGCCCAGGCTTGCCTCTCAGTTTATTCTTTCTCTCTCACCCCTTGCCCTTTCAGGGCTTGGGGGATCTAGATTGAGTGAGCAGATAAAGGGGCCAAGCCCAGGAGGCCGACGCAGCCAGCAGGGTTTTGGGCAGGGCTGGGCCAGTGTCTGCACTCAGACAGCAGCCCTGCCAGGTGGACCCAAGGCGAACTGCGAAGTGGAGGGTTTTAGAAGTAAAACATTGACCTTTTTCCCTTGGATGACCCGTGGCCTTGGGCCTCCCCAAACCTTCTTCCCACCTAGGCCTGTTCTCTAGACTTTCACCCAAGTCTTGGTTTCTAAAAATGCACTTCTTAATTATCTAACACTCCTGTTTAGATATTTTTCCTTTTTTGATCTACCCTTTTTTTTCTCCTCCCTATTCCCTGGGCTCATTGTCAGAGTCCTATCACCATTGGCTTCTGTATACACAACTGCCCCTAGTTTAATCCAGTTTGCCTCACATCTAATAAAAATCCAAATTTACAAAACAAAAAAGATTTGAAACGTAAATCTTCCCTTTGTTAAAGAAATTTCCCCCATATGAAAGACTGGTATCTCTCCCTCCCTTTATGTTTACCACTTTGGACACTACCTTATAGCCATGGGTGATTGGGGGGAGGGCCTCCAGTTGACTGCAGGCAAATTCACTTTCTATTTGCAGATCATGTGGCACAGTGAGTGTATACTCTTGCCCCATGCTGGATCATAAAAAAATTTACTTTCCCTAGTTTGTTTACTGTTGAGCTTGAGCTCATTAAATATATCCAGTGGCCTGGGTCATGATCGTACAAAAAACAGGACCTTGGCTTGCTTACAACAGTGGTTGCATTTGCTTCAGTTGGTACAGATTCATTTGGAGAAATTCCCAGTTTATTCTCAAGGATGATTCTAGCTCAGCACCAAATCCCAGTGGCTTCCAATTAATAGTGATGAGCAGCGCCAGTGTGCCATAGCTGCATTCTAGAATTCCTAGCCTGGAACAGCACTGCTGTCGTGCCCAGGGGAGGATCTATCAGAGAAGTTGGCTCTGGGTCAAAATACTGATGCCCAGTTCTGGATAGAACTCTTTGACACACAGCCTTGGGTTTCACCATTGCTCTGATAACAGAACACACAACTGCGTGAGAGCTGTGTGTATATGTGTGTGTATGAGGAAGAGAGAGCAAGAGAGAGAGAGAGAGAGAAGAGAAGCATCAGAGATTGGATTGCGAATAAATAAAAAAACATCGTCTTTGGGAATCTCCCATTATTCAGAATTCAATTTAAGCCTAATAGTTACAAGCTGAGATTTTGGCAACTGAGTGGGTGGGTTCCAGGCTTGCATTCCACCAGTAATTAGCTTCATCTGACTTCTTTGGGTTTCTGTTTCCTCATTTGTAAAACAGAGATTGTAAGAGTACATGCCACATAGGGTGGGGCGGGGGCAGGGGGAGACTGAAGAAGTAGTCTATGTCAAGAAATTAGCACCGGGTTTTGTATACAGTGGATGCCTAATAAATGTTAGCGTTTCAGCACAAATGTGAGGGGTGTGGTCTGGTGCAGTGTTTCTTAAACTTCTGGGGCTCCATATGACTTAACAGGCAAAGAAAAGGGGCACCTGGGTGGCTTGGTCAGTTGGGTGTCGGCCTTCAGCTCAGGTCATGATCCCAAGATCCTGGGATCGAGTTCTGTGTTAGGCTCTCTGCTCAGTGGGGAGTCTGCTTCTTCCTCTCCCTCTCCCCCCACTCATTCTCATTCTCTCTCTTTCAATTTCTCTCTCGAATAAATAAGATCTTAAGAAAAAACAGGCAAAGAAAATTTAAAAAATGCACAGATAACTTCAGATAAAGTTCAGGTAAGCAATAAGTAATTTTTTAAGTATGAGTATATCCCAAATATTTCACGGATACTGTTACTAAATTATCATTTCTTATTTATCTGAAACTCAAACTTAACTGGATGCCCTGCATTTTCATTTGCTAAATCGGGGGCAACCCTGTCTTTGCATTCTTAAAAATTATTAGGGAACCCAAAGTACTCTTGCTTATGTGGATTGTACCTGTTGCTATTGAGCATGTTAGAAATTCAAACTGATAAATTAAAAATATTTAATTCCTTCAAAAATAGCAGTAGTGAACTCTTGTGTTAAAAACATAACATTTTTATAAAAAAGCTATTTCCAAAAACAAGTAAATGGTGAGAAGAGTACATTGTTTTTGCAAATATCTTTCATGACTGGTTTGATAGAAATGAGCTATATTTTTATATTTGATTCTGTCTTCAATCTATTGATATGTTATTTTCACAAAATTATATCCAGAAAATTCAGCCTCACAAAGATATGTAGTTGGGAAAGGGAAGAGTATTTTAGTTGCCTTTTCAGATAATCATAAACATTCTTCTTTGATAGAAAATCCATATTCTCAAGAAGAGGTAGTTTGTTAAAAGTTAGGTGCAGTATATGGAATCTGAAACAGTATCAATGAACTTTCCTTACTCTATAACATGAAAATCCACTGGTTTATTTCATACATTGAATGGCTCTTTTACCCATGCATGATTCTGTAACATTATGAATTGGTCATTTGGAAAATATTGGTTTACTGGGTTGTGAAGATCTCCTAAATATTGACACATTTTGTTATATGATACTTAAAAAAAAAATCACATTTGTTAACATCACAACTAATCTCATCAGAAAAGCCTTTAGTTATTGGCAAGCCGTCAAATGAATGGTGGCAAGTGCAGTTTCTCCAACATTTTAACTTTTGACTTGAAAGCTGGAAGTTTATCATTGGAAACAAATACTATCAATTATGTTCTTTGAAGTGACAGGCACACTTCATTCATTTTCCAGAAAATGTCTGCCAAATATCCAAGTCTGAATAACCATGGTTTTGTCTATCAGTCATTCATTCAGGTAAAAGTGGTGTTCTATGACAAAGACAGCTTTAATTCATCCACTCTGAGGCCCACAAAAGTGATTTTCCTTGAGACTATCATCATAATTTGGCATGGAGCGAGAGAGCTTTGTGCGTACTTCCCGTTTCATCACACAGACTATTACAAAGATATATACTTAGGAGTCAAGGTAGAATAAAATTAATATATTCTTGCATCGTCAAGTAGATTCTTGAGGAAAATGGGCTCTAAAAAAAACAAAACAAAGCAAGCTTTGGAGTGCCTGGTGGTGAAAATACTGTGATTACTAGTACACATTGTTGCCCCTTCCTTATCTTACGCTGCTGTACCCACCACTGCCTTTACATCTTTAGGGCAAATGTCAACTCCTTGAAAAAGGTAAAAATATTAGAATTATTATGAAAATAGTTATGACCTTATAGACTTCTTATTTATTCATTTTAAGATTTATTTATTTATTTGAGAGAGAGATTGAGAATGAGTGGGAGGAGCAGAGGGTGAGGGAGAGAGGATCCCAAGCAGACTATGCACTGAGCACAGAGCCCTATGCAGGGCTGGATCCCACAACCCCGAGACCACGACCTGAGCTGAAACCACGAGATGGACGCTCAACTGACTGCACCATCCAGGCGCCCCTGACCCTATAGATTTCTGAAAAGGTCTTGGTCCTTCAGAGGGCCCAGGGACCTCAATTGGAGAACTGCTGGTCTAGTGGATGATGTCTCAGTGAAAGACCATGTTGGGCAGAGAAGATTCATCGTGTATTCTTCTGACCTGTTCCAGCCTCTCCTTCCTTGGGCAACTTGGGAAAACATCAGGGGCTATTGGGATACCTTGCTTGAGATCTGAGTTTAAGCTGGATTGGGTGATGAGGAATTTCTGAGCCACACTTGGAAGGTTCTTTGAAGCCACCTTCCAGAAAACTGAAAGAGCATGGGTGATTCAGGGAGAATGCCAAGGCCCTTGGCAGATTCTGGGAGTCTTAGCAGCTCCAAATAAAACCTTCACCTTCTGCTGCTTCCTTCTCTCTTATCGCCTAGATTCCAAGGGAACTCAAAAATCCCTTCCAGAGTCTGGAACCATCCTGCAGGATAAATATATGTGAGACTCAAGGATATCTAAGCTAGAAGGGGGTCCTCTAGAACTGCTTGGGACAGTTCCAGGGTAATAGAGTAGCATTTGCCTAGAGTTTGATTATTCTGCCCTGTTGGAACTTTGCAGTTATAAATTTCAGGGGCAGAGGGGGCACCTGGGTGGCTCAGTGGTTGAGCGTCTGCCTTTGGCTCGGGTCATGATCCTGGGTCCTGGGATTGAGTCCCGCATTGGGTTGCCCGCATGGAGCCTGCTTCTCCCTCTGCCTGTGTCTCTGCCTCTCTGTGTGTCTCTCATGAATAAATAAATAATATCTTTGAAAAAAAATTTCAGGGGTATACCTGGACACTGGCATAAACAATAGAGCAAAAACTTGACTTAGAAGTATATAGCTAGAAATGGGGAAATGTTTTATAAAACATTTATATTGTACAGAAAGCACGAGTCTTAGGGGCACAGAATTTGGTCTCTGAGCAGTATGAAATATATTATTTGAATACAATAGCACACCAAATGCTCTCCATATTGCACAGGGAATTTTAACACAGCCTGCAGTGTTTAAAGTCAAATATCAGATTTGCAGCCCCAGAAGAAATGAATATAAATGGCCTCCCAGAAGTGGGACAGTCCATACTGTCTATTTGGTTAAGGTTTTGTGGTCAAACGAGGGCCCCTATATTAGAGTTTGTCAATAGATTTTAAAAGTGAACAGGACAGATTGTCTTTGGGATAAGAAGAGGAGGTGGAGGGAGGAGGGCAGGGAGGCCAAGGAAAAGAAGAGTAGAAGAACAGGGTCAAGCAGGTTCTGAGCACAGAGTGGCAAAAATCACCCGCAGGTGGCTCTTGATTGGGGCACTAGTCGTGTCCTTGGAGTGAGTAGGCTGCAGAGTGGCTCTGGCACAAGGACAGCTCAGGCAAAGAGCAAGGATGGAGACCTGCTCTGATTTTCAGTTCTGTCACTATCAGCTGCCTGCCCATGGGCAGTCTCTCTGAACCTGTCTCTTCCTGTCTGATTACAGTAAATGAGGTAACATATGTTGAGTACCTGGTAATTGCAGACATTTAGTAAATGATGCTTGTTTCAGGGCACAATTTGATGGTTAGCTTATTTGCTATCTCATCTTTATAACACACTTTTCTTATCCTTATTTGAGTACAGCCCCCCCCCCACCACACACACACACACACACACACACACACACACACACACACACACACAGACAAACCAAAATGCAGAGCAACTGTGTCAAAACCCCAAACTCCGGCCTCCGCTTATACCTAAAGTGTACTCCACTAAGGCGCTGCCTTAGATTCAGATACTACATCCTCACATTTTTTTTTTCATCAAAATTCTAATATGTTCCTTAATCCTAAGCCCTGGACCCCATGCATGGGAGGCAGAGGTGGGTGCTCTGCTGGTCCAGAAAGCAGTTGACATATACACAAATAGTGAGGTGCAGGATAGCATGAGCTACATGACCCAAAAGGAGAACTAGTGAGGAAAGTCTCCTAGGAAGTGAATAACTATCCTCCAGGCTTACAGGTTTGTCAGTTTGGAGATCTGCTCCTGTTGGGTTTGCCTAAAGAAAGGCATACAGGGGTAGCAGTAGTCAGAAGTGGGTTGTAGGGATTCAGTGACATAGACCCTAAAAACAATAAGGGGTTGACCAGCCAGGAGGGAAGAAGGAAGGAGATGAGGAGATGAGTGATCCAAAAGGAAAATGTGCACAATTGGCAGGGAGAATTGACTAGGTGGGGACTTTGGGGTACTGAAAGGGGCATTCGCAGCTGGGGCGTTGGCCCACACTGGAGTGGCAGCAGGGAAGCCCTGGCCTGTGGGGACACTGAGCTGTAGGGCCCCATCAGCAGTTGGCCTGAGACCAATCTAATCTCTGAATCTCAGGGCTCTTGTCAGTAGAATCTGGATGATAGGGGTACCTGGTTGGCTCAGTGGTTGAGCGTCTGCCTTTGACTCAGGTTGTGATCCCAGGGTCCTGGGATTGAGTCCCACATCAAGCTCCCTGTGAGGAGTCTTCTCCCTCTGCCAGTGTTTCTGCCTCTCTCTCTCTCTGTGTGTCTCTCATGAATAAATAAAATCTTAAAAAAAAAATTTCTCAGTGATAAAAACATCTGACTTCCCTCCCTCATCAGGGTGTTTGATATGACACATAAAATAATAGAAAAAATAGGATGAGAGGGTAATTCCTCTCTACCACATCCCCATCCTTTTGCTCAGGGAGGCAAGGCAGAAAGGGAAGAGGGGCAGGGGAGAGAGAAAATGAAAAAAAAAAAAAAAAAAAAAGCAAGAGAAGGAAAGGGAAGGTGAGGCCAAGATGAAGCTTTATAAGGCGGTAGCTGGTTGTGCCCAAGGGCAGGTAGATTCATGATGAGGGGAAAGCTGAAAACAGTTCAGGCCTCAAGGTTGCCCCTGGGAGGCAGATAAACCACCATTTAGGATACCCACCCGAGGTAGATTAGCCAGTTAGACCAAAGGGAAGTGAAGTCAGTTGTCCTTAGACATAGCACCAACTGGAGGCATCTGTATTATGGGGAAACCGAAAATAAAATGGGACCTATATACTGAAGGTCAAGGGACCAAAAAAATTGCAACAACCCTGAAGATTTGAAAACCTTAAGTTTTGAAAATGTAAAGAACTGCTCTTGGCCATTGTTTAGGTTCTGATTGGGACAGCTGTCAGTTCTTTGGGGTATCTTCGCAGGTTCTAGATGTTTTTATGATAGAGATGAAGACACAGGCTCCAAGAAGTTAAGTGATTTACTCGAGGTTACACAGCTGGTGTGTAGAAAGCCATGATCACAGTCCTAGGCTCGATTTTCTTTCTGCCCCACTAGACAACCTAAAAGTATGAAATGCAGAACTCTGAGTATTCCTCAGAGTCCCTGGGGCCAGGGGCTGGGGTAAGAGAATGGGTTTTCTTATTTGCCTACCCTGGCTGTGTGTGGGACTTCGGAGCCGAAGTCAATTCTTTCTGCTCCTCTGGACGGCCTTGCTTGGTCTCCTTTTAGCGAGGAGGCTTGATAGTTGCTCAGTGATTTTACTGTCTCCTTTCTCAGACTGTCCCACTCAGAGCTCCGGGAGCAGGTAGGTAGGTGTGTGCTGCCCCCATGGGCCTCGGACTCCAGCAACCTCCGTGTGTAGTTTTCCTAAAACCAGGCAGCTGATCCCTGAGCACCTCCTCTTGCTCGTGTTAACCCTGGTGGTACCAAGAGGCACCTGACTTTCTGGGTATGCTAATAATTCAGTGCCAGCAAGTTCCTGTTATCCTCTGGTTGTAATTGTTAACTTGAATGGAATGCAAAACTTCTGGTTTGGAGCAGAGTTGGGTTTTAACTGTGAATTACTTGAGGAATATAGCAAATGGGGAGTACATCTTGTTTATTGTGCAAGGTGGCCTCGAAAAGCTTTTTCAGGTTGTATTTTCTGTAATAAGTAGAAATAGGTGGTAAATGTGAAGTTGCTACTGTGTCTGTCTCCAAGCTCACTGGTGAACTCTACCCTTTATTAGCTCTTGCCTTTGACACTTTTTTGGTTTAGCAAGCCAAGACTTGCTGGGGGATTAGAACAATGGCTTATCATAATGCCGCTCCAACACACACGCACACAACTTGTAATGCTTCTGGTGTCAAGGTTTAGTTCTGCAAGCCCTTCCTGCCAGCCTACCCCTGCCCCTCACAAGTTTGGAATTTCTTTTCCGCCTTAAGGGGAAGTGTAGAAATAGAGCCTGCCTGTTCATTTGCATTATTGTACATCACACGATATCTTTGCAACCATTATATTGTGTTCTCTCAATGGTGTTTGCTCTGAGGGTGGGACACAAGGCTGTTTAGTGTCTCGTAAAACATTTACCAAAAGCACTGAGCCATGGTTTTGAAGGGCATTCCGTTGCCAGAGTGTGGGAGGAGAGCGAGCAGGGAAAGGAGAGCTCCAGGTGTTTGGCAGGTACTTGTTTCATACTTTCGTATTTATAAATATTTAAGATTTCGGATTACATACGATCTGGGTTGCTTTTGGCCAAACGGGCAGGAGTTGGGGAGGGGGGGAAGAGACAAAAATAATTCTTTTGCAAACTGTTTCTTGGTGGCCCAGAGACCCCGGAAAATTGTAATCTTCCCTCTCGGTCAAGCATTGTTTTCGGTTTTACTAGAGGGACTGGGGTGTCGTGGAGAGCGGGGTAGTACCTTCCCGGGCTTGAGGTTTTCCAGCAGCATGAATCAGATGTTAGCGTTTGCTTTAGCAAAGAATTCGGAACCAGGTGTGGTGTTTCTAAGAGGCGACCTGTAACCTTGTGATTTGCACTTCTGTGTGCCCCGTGACTCATGCCATTAAAAGCTTTTGCTAAATGGTGGTTCTGGTTTCATGAAAATACTTTTAAGCTTTCTTTCCTCCCCACCTTTTCTGTTAAATTTTGACAAGATACCAAAGTAAAAGTCAGCTTCAAAGACTGCTTCTTATCCTCAAATCTGTGTTTTTAGAACAAGGTCACTAGGAGTGACTATATACTGTTCATAGACCATTTTTGGAAAACTAATGACTAAGTACTTCTTGGAAATACTAAGTATTTATATTCTAGCGTGTCCCCCCTTTGGTTAAAAAAAAAATCCATACATATTATAAAACTAGAGCCTTAATTGAATATTTCACATTTGATCAATTGTGGTAATGGTATCCTGGACACAGGTACCTGCAACCATGTTATAGTGACAAAACCCCAGACAATAAATAGGAGAAATCTAGAAAAAGATTAGCTCTGAAAGGTTTCTGTAATGCCCAGTTCTTGGGGAAAGGAATCACAGTATAATATCTGCAATTTAACAAACATGGGATCTTTGGACTGTCTTCATACTATCGTCTCCCACTACGTGGATAGACAGCACTAAAGTGAAAATCCCATTGATTATGAAACAATGTGATTTGTGGACATTTTTGCCCAGTGACATTGGCAGCAAGAAGCCAACAGTCTTTCTTCTTACAAGTTCCCAGTCATTGCAAAATGGCTGGAAGAAATGATTGTTTCACAATTAGAGGGAACTTCCTTCATGGAGAAAATTTCACTGTGGCTTTGTGTATTTAGGCAAATAGGACTAAATCTAACAGCCACAGAGGCCAAAAGACCTCGAGTTCACCCGAGGGATAGCAGATTTGATTATTTGTGTGTGCCTATCAGAAAATTGGGTTTAGCGGCGAGTTGTTATATTCCCCTGATGGCTGAAAGTTAATGTAACTTTCGGCAAGTGGATTCACTTTTTCATACCCACTCTTTTAAGATTCCGAAACAGAGGGAAGAGTACTCGCTTTCTGCTTTCCTGGCCCATAGTTGCACTTAGATGCTTAAGAGTCTGTGAAACTTCACCATCTGTGATGCCACATAAATCCAAATCCTAACCAGTGAAGGAGCTCATGCATCAATTCCACCATTTCTAAACTACACTGGGGAAGTTTTAGGTTTGAAATCTTATCAGATGAACTGACAGACTCTGGGAAAAAGTCTAAAAATGTACCATTTCCAGATACTTGTCATTCCTTGTTTCCCTTTATTTCATTGGGAAAATCCTTATTTGGTATAGTTCCTTTGTTTAGCTTTTTCAAATTCCGAGTCCCAAAGATCTACATGAATTTTTTTTTAAATATTTTATTTATTTGAGAGAGAGCGAGAGAGAGAGCACGAGCAGAGAGGGAGAAGCAGGTTCCCCACTGAGCAGGGAGCCTGACATGGGGCTTGATCCCAGGACCCTGGGATCATGACCTGAGCCGAAGGCAGACGCTTAAGCAACCGAGCCTCCCAGGTGCCCCATCTCTGTCATTCTATTTATTTTATTTTATTTTTTAATTTTTATCTCTGTAATTTTAAACTTTACTGCTATTACATGAGATATGATAATAGTGTTTCTAGATCAGGTTGGGTTTAAAAGGTATATCATTCTGTGGTCTCTTCACAAAGGGTATTATCATCTGTTCCTGCTGTCCTATAGCATGTAAGTTCTTGATTTGTCATATGCCATGAAGGTGGACTTCAGGGACAAGCATAGGCCCCAAATTAGGTGGCAGTTTGCAGCCTCCAATAAAGCCCAAGGAGTTGGGGTTGCTTTCACTTGCTTGAACAGAGCTGTCACACAGAAGTGTGCATGGGTGACAACTGCCTATCCAGATGATTTTGGGTGACAATACCAGAAAAGTCACATTCAAAGGACCTGGGGGTCAGAGCTCTGCAGGCAAGCTAGAGGAATCATCATAAAGATTTGGGCTACGTTGGGCTGGTTTTGTTTTGGTAGCATGAAATGAAAACTACGAATAGGTTAGTTGAGCAATGAGTAAAAATTCTTCACTAGTCTAGTAACTTGGTGTTCTGACCTCCTAAATTATTACCTGTACTTCCCTCTTTCTGATTGTCATCACATTTATTTTATACTTGACTCCTCTGCTAAAACGTAAGTCCCCTTAGGTCATAGGTCATGAATGTCTTTTTCACTACCATTCTCTCCAGTGCTTAGTACATACAAGGCATTCAAAAACATAAGTACTGACTATATGAATAAATGCATGAATGAAAGCAAACGAGAAGGACTGGGGGTCCTCAGAGACAGGCGGGTGATGACAGTAAGAAATAGCCCCAGATAACACGGAAGAGGCAAAATCTACTGTCATCAGTATAGAAGCTATGACCTCTGAAGTTATTACTCTGTCTCAGCCCACCTTGACCAGGTAAGTTTCTCAGGATAACCTTGGTTCACCAGGAGGAAGGTGCTCAGTCATGTCTACTTAAAATGATAGTGAGGACTACAGATCATTTTATAAAGATTTTTATCCAAGAAAGTACTAGTTTTCTGATGTAAGTGGATAAATGCAATTATTTGGAAAATTTCGTATTTGAGTAATTCTTTATTCTACAATTGCAAGGTACCAGTGAATACATTTATCACCCATGGAAATGTAAAAAGAGCCTAGAAGAATGCACAAGAGAGAAACTTTCCATGTGATAAGATTAAAGTCCAATAAATGCTTTGAAAAGTATGATTTTTTTAGGGGCACCTGGCTGGCTGAGTCAGTGGAGTATGCAACTCTTGATCTTGTGGTTATGGACTTGAGTCACATGTTGGGTGTAGAGATAAATAAAATCTTTAAAAAATATTATTTTAAACATAATTACTGAGGTATGACAAAGGCAGTAAAATGCACAACTCTTAGAGCTTGATGAGCTTTTACATAAATGTGCACTCAGATCAAGGTACAGAACATTTTCAGTGTCCTAGAAGGTGCCTTGTGCTTCCCCTCTGTCACCCCATGGCTCAAGATAACCATTATTTTAACTTCTTTTACCATAGATGAGCTTCGGCTGTTCTTGAACTTCATAAAAATGGAATCATACGTGCTCTTTTGTATCTGGCATCTTTCATTCAATATTATGCCTGTGGCATTTGCCCACATTGTTTCACGTAACTGGACTCTATTTCCTCATTGCTGCATAATATTCTGTTGTAAGAACAGACCACCATTTCATGCATTTGGGGAGGGGATTAAAAACATGGCTATATGGACTGAAAATCATTCCTAGTTAGTGCCAGAGCTTTCAAGTGATCTCAGAAAGGGTGGAGTGGAAATGTTATCACCTAAAAGAGGTGGAGAGAGAAAAGTCTGTTTCTGGGAGTATGTTTACTAAGTGCTCTGCATGGACTGTTTACTTAACTGAATCCATCAGTTGGTCTGAACTAAACACTTAAATTGTAGATTATTTTGGGGGCAACCCTGTCCTGGCAAAGACTGCGCCAGATGTGCCACCTTGTTACTCAGCTTTTATGCAAACAGCGCAGGGTGCGTATCTCCTGTTGGAAAGCTAGCCATTGACCAGACTTCTCTTAAGTCATTTTCTCTCTGTTTCCTCCTCAACGTTTGTTTTGCTTTGAAAAAGGGCACACTTGTGTATTTTTCATTCTCACCTTTACTTATGAATAAATTTTTTTTGCGTACGAATAGTTTTTATTTTCAGATGTACATGGTACATTCTAAAATCTGAAGATAGCAACTTTTGAGGGTTTTTTTTTTAAAGCTCATGTTTTAATATTTATGCATGAAGAAATATTCAGTCACCATAAGAAAGGTAGGTGAATTTCAAGTCAGACTTGCTGAGAAATTTCCTGGGAGACAAAGGTCATGTCTTTCGAAATGGGGTTGGAAGTGCTTTACATTCTAACTCACACAGGGCTCTCTACATGCTGATCCTATGGGTGTCAAAGCCTCTGACTCAACTGAATATCTTAGAGATGAATACAGTTTCTCAATTTCCTATTCTACAAATATATGCATTCACAAATATTTCATTCTTATCAAAAGTTACTGGAGACTACTCAGAATGTCTTTCACTTAGAATAGCAAAAGGAGGCATACACCCTTAATTTTTTTTTCCAGTTGTGGATGAAAATGCTTATGTTTTGGCTTTTTTCTTAAAAGATTTAATTTATTTATTTGAAAGAGAGGGAGAGAGTAAGCGTACAAGCAGGGGGAGGGGCACAGGGAGAGGGAGAAGCAAACTCCCTGCTGAGCAGGGAGCCCAGTGTGAGACTCCAACCCAGGAGCTGAGATCCTGACCTGAGCTGAAGGCAGATCCTGAACTCTGAACTGATCGAGCCACTCAGGTGCCCCAAAAGCCATTATGTTCTTAACTTTGCATTACTATGATAGGTGGTTCAGTGCAGTCACGCCATCATTTCGGCAAGCACCCTTGCCCAAGGGCAGACAAAGAAACACTCTGAGTTAAACACTCTCAGTTAAAATTCTAAGTCACGGGATCCCTGGGTGGCGCAGCGGTTTAGAGCCTGCCTTTGGCCCAGGGCGCGATCCTGGAGACCCGGGATCGAATCCCACGTCGGGCTCCCGGTGCATGGAGCCTGCTTCTCTCTCTGCCTATGTCTCTGCCTCTCTCTCTCTCTCTCTCTCTGTCTCTCCCTCTGTGACTATCATAAATAAATAAAAGTTTAAAAAATAAAATAAATTCTAAGTCACTTCTAGAAAAAGCAATAGATGCACAGATTCTTTGCTTTATTATTCTCACAGTTAATAGAACCCTTTTCATGTGGGATACTTGAGAGCAGTCATCAAAGATTTGACTTGATTCTTTTTAACTTTAAGAGCAGCTATAGGAAGAGTATCTACAGGAAGAATATTGTATATTTGTATACTTCTTTTTTTTAAATAATTTTTTAAAATTTTCTTTTTTTTTTTAAATTATCTATTTATGATAGCCAGAGAGAGAGAGAGAGAGAGAGAGAGGCAGAGACACAGGCAGAGGGAGAAGCAGGCTGCATGCACCGGGAGCCTGACGTGGGATTCGATTCCGGGTCTCCAGGATCGTGCCCTGGGCCAAAGGCAGGCGCCAAAACGCTGAGCCACCCAGGGATCCCTATTAATCCTTTCTCCATTCTTTGGTTTACCTTTTCTAAAAAATTCTGAGATATAAAATATACCTATCTTGTACTCAAGAAAGCTGAAATAGAGAAACTAAGGTCACACATCTGGTTAGTGAAATCAGATACTCAGATTTTCTATCTCCACCATGCCCAGCTCTCCGCACTGGCCCACACTGCCAATCAGACAGCGTTTGGTGAGCTGTGTCAGCCATTAGAAATGGCACTCCTTAAACAACACTCTGGTCTTTGATGGCTTCTTAAATCATACTCTTTGCGCACTTAGTATGTGTCAAACATTGTACCAGGTACTCTATGTATATAACCCCCAATCTTTTTTTTTTTTTATAAGACCGGATTATTTATTCATGAGACACTGAGAGAGGCAGAGACATAGGGAGGAGAAGCAGACTCCCTGCGGGGAGCCTGATGCAGGACTTGATCCCGGGACCCCGGGATTATTTTTTGACTCTTGGAGCTGTAGGAAAACCAGATTAGGTTGCCATGGGGTCAAGTCATATGTGCAGAGGGTCCTATCCATCAGTGAGATTGTGGGCCCTTTTGATGGAAAAACGGTGACTGTCTGGAATGGAGATGAGTCCAGGTGGGGTAGCCTTTCCCCCTGATTTTTGCACTGCCATCCTCCTTGCTTATTTATATATTAATTCAACAAGTATTTATTGAGTACGTACTGTTAAAGTGTAAGATGGTAATGCCATAGAGAGGTGTAAACCAACTGAATTGGACTAATCTGAAGCTAACTGCAACATCCTTAGTTTGTAAAAGTACCAAATCACAGTCACATTCATACATTGTATTAGAAATGAAAACCTGTGTGTGTGTGTGTATGCCTTATGTCTTCTAGCAATTAGAAGCCATCGTGTCAACTGTCAAACTTAAAAATTTTATTAGAATATTGCACCATATTTTGCTTTCCAACAATCCCTGAGGGAGAACTGCCAGATTTCCTGGTAATTTAAGTATTTTAGGAAAGGGCATTTAAAGGAGCCTTGATGTTTGATAACGGTATCATGGTGCCCCATTAAAAGACTCACCACTGATTATATGGCCCAAACCAATTGTATATTTATCAAATTGAGCAAAACTAGATTGCTCAATGAAGTAACTTCAAATTGCAGATGCATATTAGGGTTTTGAAGGCAGGCTGGTAACAGCTCTTGACATTTGTGTCTGCTTTCTAGACTTGGAGAATTTTTAAAAAATAATAAACATTTGCAGTTCATAATATAAAATGAAGGAAGCTTGTTTTGAATTTATAAGTATTTCTCTGGGTTTCACTAGTTTTTAAATGTATCTGTGGTTGGATGTTAATAGGTTATCAATTTTGGATTATGTCAAAAGCAAAAGAAAGAGAAAGAAAGGAAGGGAGAAAAGTCAGGAGTAAAGACACTCAGCGATGAGGGTTATCTTTATAGTAGAGAGAGGGTAAGCTCGGGATCAGATCTCTCTGTGCCACTGAACTTACTGTGCAATCTTGGGTAAATTCCTTTCCCTCTCCATGTCTCTATTTCTTGTGCTAAAAATGGAAATGGTGCCATTTTCCAGGGTGGTTGTAAAGATTAGAGATGATATACATAAAACACTGCTACCAATGTCAGGCTGCTACCAGACTTCATAAGTGACAACTTAATTATCTGCTTGTGGAGAAGAAAGAATAAGAACAGCCTAGGCTTGGTTATGGCCCAGATCACCCAGAACAGTTGCAATGGTTGAGATATCTATATGAACGAGTGGTTTGTGACCTTGGCTACATACTAGAATTACTCAGAGGAGCTTTAAAAACCAAGGCCCAGGACACTACAAAAATTCTAGTTTTTGTGGTGATCTTTCTGTTTTTAATTTGTTTTAGCTCTCCAACCCAGATTAGTATATAATAGTTTAGACTGAGTAATGGTCTGGAAGCCATCCTTCCTGCTAGTAGCCTTGCTCTGCACTGTACACAACAGATTGATGGGCAACCCGCTGTTTAGCCCCCACAGGTGCTGATCTGGTTCAACCCTGATCTAAAAAAATTCTCTTAGTGGATTTTCCATGGCTTCCTGTCAGAGTTGCCCCCCAATAGGTTTTGTTCTTTTTTCTTATCTACACTCTTTTTCTAAGAGGGAAGCAGGAGAAGGCAGATAAAATAAAAGGAAAAAGAGAAGTGAGGATGATCAATTGTTTCTGAGTTCTTTGAGCAAGCCCAGTTAACACTGCCAAGGACAGCTGACAGACTCAAGAGAGACAAGCCTTTTAGGGGCTGCACTCCAGTGGCATTCGGCTGTAATCATTGCAAAAGGGCTCTCTCTGTGAACATGAGAATTTTCTGTAAAATTCTACTACAGAGAGAGAGAGAGAGATCTGACCACTTTTCAAAGTTAAAAATAAGGAACTTCTAGAAGGAGCCCTCTTTTGTGAGAATGTCCTTTGTCATTTTTCCGTTTGAAGTCTAGCACTTCTCTTCAAAGATACGTGAGATTAGCGACCATTCTTCCGTTATACCAAAAATGGTGAAATACCCTCTTCAATAAAGGCAAAGAGGCCTAGATTCAAATTTTACTGATGGAATTAAGGAGGGAAAATAGCAACTTCCTCTGGCACCCGGAGAATACGCTCGATGACCTGGAAAAAAAGATTGCCAAGAGCAGGTGGGTCAAGTGGGATTACTGGGTGACCTTCTTGGTTACATAATAAGATACACACCGAGGACGAGCCAGGAAGGGAGACCCTTTGTTAATTAGGACTCTTTTGGTCGCAAGTGATAGAATTCTAATCCCACATCTCTTCAAGGATCAACCAACAAATAGATCGAACTAAATTCTACACGTGAAGTTCCATATCTACATACATGTTGACTTAACTAGAAATTCCAAAGGGTGGCACATGACCGGATCAAGGGATTCAAAATAGGCCATCAGGATGGCTTTTCTCTATCTCCTCATCTGTTGTCCTCTGCGTTGGTTTCATTTTTTTGGCAATTTCGGGCTTATATTGTTCTTAGAGCTTTTATTCCTATGGAAAACCTCACAGCTTTCTTATCTGGAGGAGGACTCCCCGCATGGACCTGCCCTTGAGTTGTGGGACATGGGGTTTGGGGTGAGGGGGATCTGTTAGCCCAGAACACAGGAAGGCAGATAGGCAGGGCGGAGGAGGCGCCTGTCCCCTCACTGGTTTAGGCATCCCCACATCTTAGGTCACAGACTCCAGAGTCGAGTTATACCATGTTCCTTGAACCACCATAGATTTACCGACTCTCAAGGTGGTTTATCTGCACAGCTAAGCCTCTTGAGAACCGTGGAGGTTTTATCATCTCAGCAAGATTTTGCTCTGAGAACACGGAGTACTTGACTTGTCTCCATTGAGAAACTATCAGTGTCTTTTTTTTTTTTTTTTCCCACCGAGGGGAAGCCCATTTGCAAACATCTAGTTCTCGAAATTACAATAGAAGCACAGGTCCAATCAAGAAGAGCCCATTATTATCAACATTATTTTCCTGCTTGTTTCAAGAACAAGTTTAAACCTCTTGAGCAATTATTGTGGGGGAATAAAAACAACATGTTGTTCTGCCCTGTGTTACAATTATCAAGGGCCCGGTCATTTGTAAGCTTGTCATATACTCAATTTTATGTCTCTGTTGCCTGGTGCCACATAATAGGGGGTCAGAAAATATGTCTCAATATTGAAGGAAGAGTCAAGAATACACAGTACTGACCCCAGGACATCTGCATTTATTTGTTATAATATCAATGTATTATGAATAATACCTTTCTAGTTTATTATATTTATAGGCAGAAAGAAATAAAAAAGTGAGGCCCGGCTTTCTTTAGTTGAATTTAGCCCCTGATAATACCCTGGCCAGAGCAGTGAACAATCCTTTCCAGTTTCTTACCTCTTTTGACAAAACTTAATTTTTTTCTTCTAAATTCCTAGGGCCCTTCGTGGGGAAAGAACTTCACACTCTCTGAGCACTTGCTATGTGCCAAGGGTTCTGTGGACACATTGTCTTATTAAAGTCTCAGAGCCACACCATAAAGCCTTCTTCCTCCTTTTCCACCATTAGGAGAATTAATCACTCCCTCCTTCGTGATACTATCATTGCATTTATCACGCTGCATTGTAATAATGATTTATGTATATTTCTGTGTCTCCTACTAGTTTTTGAACTTTCCAGCTACAGAGTCTGTATCTTACTCAGGTGTGTATTCTCAGTACCCAGCTCATAGTGGAACTCTAAAAAAATAATTTTTTTAAGTAGGCTCCCCACGGGCATAGAGCCCATCATGGGGCTTGAACTCATCACTCTGAGATCAAGACCTGAGCTGATATCCTGAGTTGGATGCTTAACAGACAGAGAAGGTGCCCCCTACAATTTTTTTTTTAACAATTTAAATCACCATGTGATTTTCATTTTATAAATTTGACAACTGAGGCTTGCCTGAGGTGAAAAGTAATAAGGTTAGTTTTTTTAATACCCTCTTGTCTATCAGACTCTCAAGCATGTTTTCTTCTAAACCATTCTGGGATATTGGAAAGCATAGTTGGCTGGAATGATGAGGATGATCCAGGAGGAAGACATAAGTGGAAGATAAATCACTGTTTGCTGGGGCTGGGAAAGGAGGTTAATTATACATTGCTTGGTTTAGCAATGCTCTGACCCCCAGACTCCATCTCCAACAAAGCACACACCCACGTGCACACAGACACCATCGGGGACTTTTGTCACAGAGGGAGTGCTGACTGAATGGGGACCAGAAAAAGCATGTTCTTGGAAAGCTATTCAATGTAAGAGTAACAAAGAGCTGGAACACTAAGCCATCCACCAGGACATAAAAATATCATTGTCCCAACCTCCTCTGTAATGTTCTTCTGTGTGGTGAGATTTTACCTGTAAAGTTCTAGCCTGAAATGAAATTAGGGAATAACATGTAACGTGAACATCACAGTTACCACAGCTGCATGCCCAGATTTTGCTTCTTGGGCATGAGGGTTGCAATGGGAGAAATCTGGGGTAAGCTTTTGAAATACATCCCTCTGAAGTGGGCATGGTGAGTGGCAGCACTTGCCATACTTCCACTCTGATATGCTTGGCTGGCCTGCCTTGCCTGCCTTCCTTCTTCCTCCTTACCCCCTTCCATCTCTTTCCTTCCTTTCCTTTATTTTTTTTCTCCTCTCCCTCTCCCCCCCCCCTTTCTTAACAGTTTCATTTGGGGTCTAATTCACATACAATATACTTCACCTATTTAAAGTATACAATTCACCTGGTATTCATAGAGTGTGTAACCATCATTATAATCAATTTTAGGACATTTCATTACCTCCCTAACAAATCCCCTATATGCATTACCACTCACTTCCTCTTTTTTCCCCATCCCTCTATCTCCTGCCCCCCACATCAGCCTTCTACAACCACTAATGTACTTTCTATCTTTATAGATTTGCCTTTATGAACATTTCATATAAATACAATATGTGGCTTTTGTGACTGACTTCCTTCACTTAACTTAATGTTTTCAGGGTTCATCTGTATTGTAGAAAGTATCAAATTTCATTCCTTTTTAGTGCTGAATACTATTCTGTTGTATGAATGTATCACATTTTACTTGTTCATCAGTTGATGGACATTTGTGTTGTCTCTACTTTTGGGCTATTATAATGCTATGATTATTCATGTACAAATTTTTGTGTGGTCACAAGTATTCATTTCTCTTGGGTATATATGTAGAGTTAGAATTGCTGGGTCATATGGTAACTCTGTGTTCAATCTGAGGAACTGCCAGACAGTTTTCTAAAGTGGCTGCACCATTTTCCATTCCAACCGGCAGTATATGAGGGTTCCAGTTTTTTCCCCATCCATCCCAACCCTTGTTATCCTTTATTTATTTGTGTTTGTTTATTGATGCCATCCTAGTGACTGTGAAGTGGTATCTCACTGGGGTTTTATTTTTATTTCCCCACTGGGGTTTTAATTTCATTTCCCTGGTGGCTAATTATGGTGAACATTTTTCCTGTGATTTTTGGCCATTTGTATACCTTCTTTTTTTAAAAAAATATTTTATTTATTTATTCATGAGAGACAGAGAGAGAGAGAGAGAGAGAGAGAGAGAGAGAGAGGCAGAGACACAGGCAGAGGGAGAAGCAGGCTCCACACAGGGAGCCTGACAGCAGGACTCCATCCTGGGTCTCCAGGATCCCACCCTGGGGTGAAGGTGGCGCTAAACCGCTGAGCCACCCGGGCTGCCCTGTATACCTTCTTTGAAGCATGTTTACTTCAGATCCTTTGCCTGGCTTTTAATTGAGTTGTCTTTTTATTAAGCGGTAGGAGTCTGTCAAAACCGTTTTTCCAACAGCATTTGCTCACTTTGTGTCTCTTTGAGTCACATTTTGGTAATTCTTGCAATATTTCAAACTTTCTCATTATATTGGTTATGGTGATCTGTGACCAGTGATCTTTCATGTTACTGTTGTAATTGGGGGCACCATGAACCACACCCATATAAGATGGCAAACTTAGTTGAGAAATATTGTGTGTGTTCTAACTGCCTCACTGACTGGCTGTCCCCCATCTCTCTCCCTCTCTGTGGGCCTCCCTATTTCCTGAGACACAATATTGAAGTTAGGCCAATAAAAAACCCTGCAGTGGCTTCTGTGTGTTCATGTGAAAGGAAGAGTCCATCGATGTGGCTAACTTCATTGTCTTATTTTAAGAAATTGCCACAGCATCCCCAACCTTCAACCACCACCACCCTGATCAGTCAGCAGCCAGTGACTTCGAGGCAAAACCTCCACCAGCAAAAAGATTATGACTCAATGAAAACTCAGATAATGGTTAGCATGTTTTAGCAAAGAAGTTTTAAAATTAAGATATGTACATTGTTTTCTTAGATATAATGCTATTGCACACTTAATAGACTACAATAGAGATAATTTTTATATGCACCGGGAAACCAGAAAACTCATTTGACTTGCTTTATTGCAATACTCTCTTTATTGTGGTAATCATGAACTGAATGTGCAGTATCTCCAAGATATGCCTGGAGCGATATCTCTTCTCTTATGTCTGAGTTTGCTAAACTGAGTCTTTATTTTCTTGGTCATTCTAGCTAAAGGTTTGCCAATGTCCATCTTTTTAAAGAACCAATTTTTTGTTTCATTGATTTTTCTTTGTTGTTTTTCTGTTCTTCATTTCCTTTACTTCCGTTTGAATTTTTATTCTTATTGATTTCCGTTCTTTCCTTACATGGTTTTAAGGTTTCTGTAGCTGTTCTCTTTTAAAGTGGGAAGTTAGGGGACACCTGGGTGGCTCCCTGGTTGAGTGTCTGCCTTTGGCTCAGGTCATGATCCTCCACGAGTCCTTTATCAGGCTCCCCGGAGGGAGGGAACCTGCTTCTCCCTCTGCCTGTGTCTCTGCCTCTGTGTGTGTGTGTGTCTCTTATGAATAACTAAATAAGATCTTTTTTAAAAAAACCATAATAAAGTGGGAGGTTAGGTTGTTTACTGCATTGTAACTGTTGTCTCCATTCTTCATCTCACAAGACAGTTTGTAAGTGTGAATGATCAATGCTGTGGCTGAGTCAGTTCACATCAGACCTTCCCCTTTGGGGATAGAGTGACAAGGTAACTGAATTCATGAGGCAAGTGCACAGAGCAATGGATGAAGTACTGACTTCTCACTGGTGGAGTGTATGTGGTGCTGTGGCTTAGGGGTCTGGAGTCTGGCTGCCTGATTGTGAGTTCTGTCTCTGCCCTTTAATGGCTGTGAGATTTGGGACAATTATTTAAGCTCTGTAAACCTCAGTTTCCACGTGTGTAAAATACGCATAAAGATGGTTACTACTGCATACTGTTGTTGTGCTGATTAGACGAGCTCCGTATGGATGAAGTCCTTAGCTCAGAGGTGGTACCTGGCTGATGCGTGGTAAGGGTTGGCTATTCTTACTTTATTGTTGTTGCTGTTAGGTCCCATGGCCTATGCTGGGCCAGCACCGTGTAAAGTAGCCTCGGAGCCTGGAGCTGTGTTTCCATTAGTTTTGTGCTTCTTTGCCAATCATCCATGACCTCACCTGCATAGGCTACCAGGATGCACCTCACCTGCGTTTGCTACCAGGTGCTCAGAGACATTTCCCACTGAGGTGTGGCAGCTCTGGATGTTACTTCCAAACAGGAGATTTTTCGTTCTCTGAAAGATTGCAGACTTGACTTATTTGAGTATCCACCCATATTGAAATGATGATATAAGAACAAAGGCAGGAAATGTATTTTCCTGAACAAATTTGAAACAAGCTCAGGATGGGAGTACCATAAATTATGAAAATTAGTATCATTAAAAAATTCTAATTTAAGTTTGATAGTACCTTAAGTTCTCCTCTTGAGGTGGGGATAGAAATGCCCTTCTGTAGATTCCCTAGAGGAGCTTAATATTAAGTCCTGTTAGTCTAATTCTTTAGCCAAAGGATGGCCATTTAATTTTACAAGAAGAAAAAAGGGTATGAATCAGTCCTCATTATGAAACTTTTTTTTTTTTTCATTATGAAACTTTCAGTTAGCATCCTTGAAAATGAAAATATAGGGACGCCTGGGTGGCTCAGCAGTTGAGTGTCTGCCTGCAGTCTGGGGCATGATCCTGGAGACCCGGGATCGAGTCCCACATTGGGCTCCCTGCATGGAGCCTGCTGCTCTCTCTGCCTGTATCTCTGCCTCTCTCTCTCTCTCTGTCTCTCATGAATAAATAAATAAAATCTAAAAAAAAAAAAAAAAAAGAAAGAAAAGAAAATGAAAATATAACCAACCTCTAGTTATTTATGAATGATATTAGCTAAGATTATCCTAAGCCTTCACAAAAAGTAACATTTTAATACAAATATTTTATTAACTATAGCTAGATAATAGCTTTAGGTTGTTACCATTTGAATATAAGCACTGATATTTAATATTGAAACAATAGGCAAGCATTATTTTAATAATATATATTCTTTTTCTGAAAATGCAGCACATTTTCATTCATACTGTATATTTTTCCCCTCACAGCATCTCTGAGATTGTTACAGAGAAATAATTATTTACATTTTACCTATAGGAAGAAGAAATAAAATGTTCTAAAGGGAATTTTCCTAAGATCTAATTAGTAGAATCAGTACAACCAGTATTCGATTACTCAGTATTCTCCTTCCCTCCCTTTTCCCCTCCCTCTATGTTTCTTTCTCTTTCCATCTTTTCCCATTAAACCTTTTTATCAAGAGCATCACTAAGTAGTAGAAAGGATGTGGACTACCCTTTTATCTGCCCCTGTAGGTGCAGAAAAATTAGAAAACACTAGGCTATACGTAGAGAAAAAGTGAAAAAAATAAGTCATGAGCCTATGAATTGATAATCAGCTTTCTAAACTGTATATACATCAAGAAGATGAATTTTATCTAAGAGATAAAGATTAGATTATATTTTAGAGGACTGAATTTAGTATAAATAGTCAAAGATATAGTTAAAACGATTAAGTTTCATTCATCTCTTCATACACGGAGCTTGTGTCACTTGTTCTTTGTATAACCATGCATACAAATAATATATAAGGATGTGAAAGATGGCGCATACAGGGTGCTCAGGAGACTGGCTGGCTGTGGGTTCTAGATTAGACAGAGTGGCCTGGAATCAGCACAAATACCTCTCCAGGTTTTGGCTTTTTTTTTTTTTTTTTAAAAACCACAACACTTTATTTAGAGGGAGAGCAAGTGAGCATGAGTGGGTGGGAGGTGGGTAGCAGAAGAAGAGAGAGACAATCCCAAGTAGGCTCCATGCTCAGCACAGAGCCCCATGTGGGGCTCAATCTCATGACCCTGAGATCATGACCTGAGCTGAAATCAAGAGCCAAACACTTAACCGACTGAGCCACCCCCAGGCACCCCTCTAGGTTTTGGCTTCTTAAACACTTAAATATACCACAGAAGTTTCTATGATCTACTGAGAATATAGTGTTGAGAGTTATCAGGTTAAATGCATTTTGTGGCTCTAATTTACCAATCAGTAAATTTTATTGGCTGTCTACAATTTCCCAAAACTTTTAGGCCAACAAAGATCACAGCACATTAAATAATTTTCAGAGTGCCAGGTATCAAGGTAAGCCACACATGCTGAGGCAGGTATAAAGGAGTGTGTGTGTGTGTGTGTGTGTGTGTGTGTGTGTGTGAGAGAGAGAGAGAGAGAGAGAGAGAGAGAGAGAGAGAGTGTATATTTATTATATATCAAATTCAGACACTGGATTTTGGATAGGAAGGAAATAGATGATTTAGAGGTGAAATCACTAACATCATCAGATGGTAGAGACCACAAGGAGTATTTCAATTCTTTTTTTTTTAAGTTTTATTTATTTATTTATGAGAGACAGACACACACACACACACAGAGAGAGAGAGAGAGAGAGAGAGAGAGAGAGAGAGGCAGAGACACAGGCAGAAGGAGAAGCAGGCTCCATGCAGGAAGCCCGACGTGGGACTCGATCCCAGGTCTCCAGGATCACACCCTGGGCTGAAGGCGGCGCTAAACCGCTGAGCCACCTGGGCTTCCCTGGAATATCTCAATTCTTAAGACACGGATTTATTGTTTTCTTTCTTTCTTTTTTTTTTTTTTTGTATCATTCACTTCCGTCTGCCAATCCTTAATAAAAGTTCCACTCTGGTGTAAAAGAGCTAACAAATGAGTCTTGACCATCCTAAGGTTCCTCATGGTATATTTCCCTCTTGGTGAGGGGAGCAGGGAATACCTTTTGGTGGCTCTTAAATTCTTACGAACCAAAAAAAAAAAAAAAAATTAAAAAAAAAAATTCTTACGAACCTTCCATTCCAGTGAGTGCTTAAAGAAGCACTGGCGTTAATTGTTGGGATGCAAAAGGGACCTGAATCCCTGTTCGATGTTTAGATTTCCATTTACTTAATCGAACAAAGTTCAGTTTGAATTAAGTTGAGCATAATTTTATGTTTATTGGCCATGGAGTTTTTTTTTTTCCCTAAGCTGCCTGTTCATATCTTTGCTCATATTTATTGGATTATATTTTCTTATTGACTTGTAAGGGCTCCTACATATTAAGGAAATTGATTCTTTGTTATATATGTTTAATCCACCTCATTTGTAGTCTGTTTTTGATTTTGTCTTAGTAAATATTTCCAAATTCCATTTAATGTTCAGCTTTTGGGAGAAAGTAAAGTAATGAAATTTAGATAAATTATTAATTTTGTTATCTTTAGTTATCTTTTGTTATTTAATTCTCCAACCTAAGGTCAATTATTAACTGATTTGTCTTCTGGCACATGTGTGTGCACATAAGGAGTCTAGTATGGAGGTTTTCTTATATCATCATTTTTCCTTATTCCTTTCTGAAAGAAAACTGAGTACCATTAATGGTATTCTGTTTTTTCAATTAATTGTTATTATTTTACAGTTTTACCTCCAATAAATGCATTAGTTGACAATCACTCATAAGAAATTTAATAAGCTGCGACTGCAAATCATGTGTTTGTATGTTTGAGGGATGTGTCTACTTCGTCTTCACGATTGTAGGTTTTCACAGTAATGTGTTTCTCAATTAAAATATTCGTCCATTTGAGTCACTATCAGGAGTCATGAGTGACACTATCATTTTTATTAACACTAGATCAAAGTGATTCTTATCTAGTTCTTACCATGGTTTCACTTGAAACTCAGGAACTGGTCATTTTAGTGTTGGCATGTCTAAAAACATGCTGTGTTAAGCTGCTTCCTGGCCATTTCTTTGGTTTCTTTGATTATAAAACAGAGCTGGAAAAATGAGGTGTCTGTCAAAGCACTGAGGTGTCAGGGACTTAGCTGGATTTCATCGGAAGCCTGAAACAAATATGGTGGGAGCACTGAAGAGGCAGCCACATGCATATTTTGACAATTCAGAGACAAAAGCTGTTCATGTGACTTCTTCCTGTTTCCATACTTGTTCACCAAACAGCTGAAGAGACTGAGCTGTGAGGGCTTTGTTACACAGTGGTCCTTTAATAAACAAAGTTTTCCATGTCGTATGTCAAAAATATTTTACCAATAGTTTGGAATTCTTGTGAAGAATGATTATTGAGTATCCAAGTTAGTGAATTTCTGTGTTTCTGCACTGGGCAGGGGATAGAGATCAAATGGAAATGCCTTCGATATACTTCATAAGGAACTATTGTCTTGTCATGTAAGCAGCTGGCAACTGTGTAAGCAAACAACCTACCAGTGTATCTCATTTTTCATAAGAGATGATCTTAAATTTTGTCTATAAGTTTTAATTTTCAAAAGTACAATTATAGTTTACACATACTAGAAGCATTTGGTATTTAGGCAATGTGATAAAACAGGACTTTCTATTTTGCAAGTTTGATTGCAAATGACAAACATACAATTGCCAAATGCATGCATGTATGTGTATCTATATGTGTATATATATATGTGTATATATATGTATATATATGTATATATATATGTATATATATATATATGGGGTGCTGATTCAGCAATGTGGCAGTAAAGTTGTTTGGAAAAAAGTAGACACCTGGATAAAGAAGGCTTTCTAGATGATTCTAGAGAAGAGTTAGGGTATCAAACAAGGATATATTAGAGAAGGTAGAAAGGTAGTCTTGGGGATTTTGCATGTGGGTGTGTGTCTATTGAGGTTGAGAGGAACAAAGGGAAATTATGCAGTGGGTTGTAGTCAGAAGTTAATCAAAGATTTGCAGTTCATGATCAAAAGCTCAGAGTGTTATGGATGACCAAGGATCACATCAAATCCCCTTCATAGGGGTAACATGATCCCAGGGTAGATCATTCTTGCTCCTGCTCTCAGGATGGTTAGCAGGGAAAGTGATTATAAGGGAGGGAAGCAAAGGCATGGAGGTGGGAGGTTGTGCTTGGTTAGTGCTGAGCAAAATCAGTGAGAAAGGAAAGGAAAAAAATGGTCAGAACTTAATGATGGGCTGTAAAGGGGAGAATGGGCCTGAACAAAGAGATTTGTTTGATCAAATCATTTAAAATTTTCTAATGATCAAAGTTGTATATGTCAAAGGTATATAACATAAATGTATGTGTGTATAATGTTAAAATGCAGAAGTAAAAAGAAAATTTTAAATCACCCATGTTCAATACTCTAACCAGAAACAAACCACTGTCAATATTTTGTTATATGTATCTAGCTTTTATTTAGTTTCAGCTGAAAGCATGCTGTACATAGTTATCCATACTATTTTCTTAATCTCATATCTTATAAACCTTTACTCATGACAGTAAAATTCTTCGTATTTTTTAGTGACTGCACAATGAACATAATCTTTAGTTACAATAGAATTTTTTATTTAATCACTTCCTCAAGGTCAAGTATTGGTTAGTTTCTAAATTTATTATGAAGAATTCTGAGATAAACATCTATGTGTATAAACTTCATTTTTTATTTCTTTAGGATAAATTCTTAATGCCATTGCTAAGTGAAGAGAATGAACATTTTCAAGGCTTTTCATGTAGAATTTTAAACTACTATTTTTAAAGAAAAGTTTTGATCAATTGATATTGTCTTACCTAAAGAGTGATATGTCAGCGCTATTCACTAAGTATATCTGCTGGTTTTATTGGTTAAAGGTGATATTTATATATTTTCCCTTAATTTACATTTATTTGCTTATCAATGAGGTTGAACAACATTTTGTTGGGCTTAAGGCATTTTAATTCATAGAAGTGAGAGATAAAAATACACATCTTGCATGCATGATATATAAGTTAATTGGCATACCTCATATTATTAGCTAAACAGGACATCTGAATAGATTGCAGCTTTTTTTTTTTTTATGGAAAGCAAGTGCCAAGTGTTATAATTATGAGGAGGAGATCTAGAAGGACGAGGGAAGAAGGTTTTAACTTTTAGTCAATGTTGGTGGACAGAGAGAAGGGAAGTCAATCACAGAAATCCTGCAAAAGATGATAGTCTCAAGTGGAACTACCTAAGAACAGGATCACGAAGCCTAAAATGGAAAAAGTATGGACTATCAAAGAGCAGAAAACTAAGGGAGGAGCCAGGTGGAGGTGAAAGCCAGATTGTGGGGAGAGAGATCTTGAAAGTGGAGAATGAGAGGGGCGCCCACTCATTAGCACCCCCAACTCTACCTTCCATGAAGCCCTGGGAGTTTTCTGGGCAGGCACTTGTTTATGCAAATCGTTGATTCCCTGAAGTTTGGCAGGGTTTCCGGAGTATGGACCTTTTGTATACCCCCTCTCCCACCCACCTACCCAGTGTGTTTCTTAAATTTGTGGTTTATTGCTTTTACTAATGGAGGTCACTGAGACCATTTTGTGTATTTTGTTTGTTTGTTTGTTTGTTGGCCCTGAGGTCAGTTTTCCATAGTGCATACATTTGTTTTGGATTAAAGAACCATAAAAGTGTCAGAGGAAACTAGATACAGGACTGCAGAGTTCATGCTCAATATATTTAGCAGTGGGGATCCCTGGGTGGCGCAGCGGTTTAGCGCCTGCCTTTGGCCCAGGGCACGATCCTGGAGACCCTGGATCGAATCCCACGTCAGGCTCCGGGTGCATGGAGCCTGCTTCTCCCTCTGCCTATGTCTCTGCCTCTCTCTCTCTCTCTCTCTCTCTCTCTCTGTGTGTGTGTGTGTGACTATCATAAATAAATAAAAATTAAAAAAATATATTTAGCAGTGAAGTTAAGGACTGAGGGCATTGGTTGGCTAAAACTTAGGTTTTTAAAAACAATATTCCAACATGCTGCCTGATGAGTAACAGTACTAACACACTATATATTTGTGTTTTTACTGCTTATGACTGAATGCCATGCCATAAATAAGATTTTGCCCCATGTTACTGACGTGGTAGTATGGCACCACTCTTTGCTTGATTGCTCAGTGTCATCCTGGACACTGCCATTCGTCTGAACCATCCATTGGCCAATTCCATCAACTCTGCCTTTAGGATACAACTCAAGGTCAGCTTCTCTTCTTAACCCCTCCAGGATTACCTCTCTAGCAGAAACCACCATCATCCCATCCCCAGAGGACCAGAACAGTCTCCAGCCTGTCCCTCTACTTCCTCCTTTGCTCACCTGTGATCTCTTCTCCACACCAGAGAGATCTTAAGGGAAGCAAAATCAGATCACGTTGCTTCTCTGCCTAGAATCCTCCATTAGGTCCAATAGAACCCAGAGTCCTGGCCAATCTGGCCCTCACCTCACCCTTGCCAGCTTTGCTCACATTATTCATCAGCCGTGTTGCTCCTTTCCTGCTCTTCTTCAGATACCCCTGAAGAAGACCCTTCTGTAGCCCTTCCTTCCTTCTGGAATGCTTTCTCTCTGGGTCTTCAGACCATTTGTTCCTTACTCCATCAAGTCTCTCTGCCCAAGAGAGAAAGGACTTCCTGGACCACCGTAAGCAACAGCCCCCCACCATTCCTCCTAACCCTGCTTTATTCTCCCTCATTGCAGGTGTCTATGCTCCCTCCCCCAAACATACCTATATGTGTTATATACAAAAGATGATTAGCTCTTTCTTAGTTACGAGAGACCACATCTGGGTCCAGGTCTTTGCAGTTCCCCCACACACACCAGTACTTGAGTACATCTTGGAGTTTTACTGAACGTGCTCAGGAAACCCCTCTCGAGATGGAAAAACAGAGTACTCAGTAAATCCAGAATCGTAGGGGATTTCTGTGGTAATTTGGAGGAAATTATTAAAACTCCAGTAATTATTAAAGAGTAAAACTCACATAATACTTGGCAAAACCACACGCTTCCTGAGTTCTGGTTAACCTGACTGCACATTCTAAAGGGGAGGAAATCTACTTTTTACATTATGACTTAATATAGCTGGCTTTTCTCTAGCAAACCATAAACAAGAGCTTGGATTTTACACATTATTTATGACTTTGTAATAGGCATCTCCTTTCCGCCTGCATTCAATATTCTGAACTTCCTCTTTTAAAAAGAAAAAGTCTGTTAGCATGACCACGGGATATATAGGGTAAAGACAGGTAATTTCTTGGCTTATGAGACACCACCATTTGCAATGTTGGCCAGAAAGGGATCTACGAAATCTAACAGGTTTCAATGTATTAATGAAGAATGCTGCCTATGACAGAGGAAAAGTTTAGGGAGAAAATTCAAAGAGAATTGTCTTTAGAGTTAAATTGGATTCTGGGGCTTTTATAAGCTATGGCTTCGCTCACCAAGTATTAAAGTTTCTCCCCCCAACTTCAAAGACGTCATTTCCAAAGTTCCACAGCGTTTTTGGTAAATAAAGAAATGCCTGTCACTGGCAGGGTCAGAGCAGCAAGGTGAAGGATGTGTGGGTAATGAGAGAAGCAGGTGATTAAGACGAAGGAAAGAAGAGAGGGAGGGAGGAATAGTATCTATCTATCCGGAGGTAGAAAAGTGTGATCTCTCAAGCCAGAGTCCCTGGGTTCAAATCCTCCCTCCACTATTGCTAATTTGTTTGTTTTGGGCAAATCACTTTATTTCTTGTGCCTTAGTTTTCTCATCTGTAAAATGGGGACAGTACTAGTCCCTAACCTCAAAATGTACTTAGGAGGACAGTATGTATTAATTTATGTGGAGCGCTTAGAACAGTGCCTGGTATATGACAAGGGGTATAGAGAGGAGTTAACCTACAGTTATTTTATTACAGATGGAGGTGATGAAATTTCAGTGAAAGTTAGACAGGAAAAGAGTGTTGTACCTCTTCATTGGCTGCCTCACCAGGTGTTCTCTTACCTTTAAGAACCACAGGTGCTTGAAGCTTCTGGGCTCTTCACTGACTGCCCGCCCATTCAGGAAAGTGGAGAACACAGGAGAGGCTATGCTTCTGTGACAAATTTAAATCTAAAAGTAATAAAAGAAATGTCCCTTGCTTGAGTAAAGGAGTTGGTTGGAGATGGGGTGGGGTTATTTAATTTATTTGCTAATTCTCTCATTTGAGTTGCCCAAGAAGTCGCAGAAACGCTCCACAGTAGGCATAGTAATGTATGATGTTACAAGGCTCTCGGATGAACTCACTCAGTATTGGAGATTTAGAACCCTAGACTCTGAAGAAAAGTGAGTAGTCCCAATCTTCTGTCTTCTTGCTCTCTGTCTTCTTTCTCTCTCTGAGTGATGTCCCTGTCACAGTGAACATTTCTAAGGGACAGGGACTCAGTCAAGCACATCTATAATCGGGGGCGGGGATGGAATGAGCCAGAGTGAGGGTGTGTGGAGATGTCTGAATTGCCCAGCCTGGTCTATTTAAACCCTTGGAAGTTCCTGCTAAGCTGAGAAAGTAGTGCAAAATTAGTTTTACTTCAAAACAATCCTGCAAAAACATTACATTCCCTCTTGGATTTCTTTCCACAGCACTGTGTACCTGGCACCTAACTATTGCATTTAAGATGTCTGCTGCCCTGCCTGTGTCCACGTTAAATAGCTACTACTGTGTAAACAGGAAGTACTTGACATATGGTTTAAATGAGCTTAGATATATGCTTAGATGAAAAGCGTATCCCACTAGAAAAATAATGGATTCACATGCTTAAATTTTATAATAAGTAACAAATAGTAAATGTACTTGTAGGTCAGAGACCATGCAGGACACCACCCTCTTCCTCCCTCCACACAATCCTATTCTCCTTCCCTTCTGTTTTCTTCTCCTTAGCTCTTTCACAACCTAGCATACTATCTGTTGTACTGATTTACTTATTAAATGTCTTTTCCCCCATAGGACTAGAGGGCTCATGAGGGCAAGGATTTTTGTCTGTTGTGTTCACTGCTAAAGCCTTAGCAACCTAGAACAGTGCCTGACACTTAGAAGGTTCTTGATAAATAGTGATCTAGTGGATGGGATATACACATTAGTTACTATTATAATTTTACTTTTTAAAGCAATCGTACTGAGAGGATACCATAAATTTAAAGCCCTTTCCTAATATCTAGGTAAGATAAACTATCCCAAATGTGGCAGTGTCCATTTTTTAATTCTTCCTGTTGATCCCACAATGGGCTATTTGCCAAATTAACCAAAAGGGATTACTGGGGTGCTTTAGATCACACAGGTTTGTGGACGCTGGTCTCCAAAAGCAGAGGAAGACTTTTTGGTCTACAGTGGTGGTAGAAGAGGGAAGGCAAAAGGATTTTAGCAGTGCCTAACTGAGACCTTGTATATGTTGTGTGTGTGTGGAACCAAAAGGTGTCTTGAAGGAATTAACCCTTGGTATAATATTGCCATTCTTAGAGTGAGTTCTTTGTGTCACATACATTCTTTAGAAGGACTCTTATATTTACATACATGCCCTCATCTCTCTGAGATTACTTTTCCAATGCTGGTTAATTAGCTTCACTGCTAATTACTGCTGACACCACCAATGCAGTTATAGGGCTTCCATGCCAATGGATGATACTTTTTCACATGGAAGCTAGTACTTTAATATGTGCATGTATATGTGAGCAATTTCTTCTTTTTATCCTTTAGTTATACATTAATACAGCAAAGACTTTGAAATTCTAAATAGCGTAATTCTAAGTAGCATAAAATCTACTTCTGGAAACCTATGGACTACTAGGTTATACAAAGCAAATACACATTCACTTGCTCTCTATGTTGGCTATATCTTAGCCTTTATTTAAAATTTTTTAAAAGATTTTATTTATTTATTTGAGAGAGAGAACGAGTGGGGGAAAAGGGCAGAAAGAGAAGCAGACTCCCCGCAGAACAGGGCCGGACTTGGGGCTTGATCCCAGGACCCTGAGATGATAAGCTGAGCCGAAGGCAGACTCTTAACTGACTGAGCCAGCCAGGCTCCTATCTTAGCCTTTAGATAAATTAAAATAAAGCATAATGCTCTCTAGTAGCATATAAAAATGACCTTAATAGGTATTACCTGTATTTAAAATAACCCCACATAAGTTTCCTGGCTTCATGTCATGTCACCTGTACTCCACTTCTTGCTCTTCCAGACCTATCTGAGTCTTGTTTCTCGTTCCTTTTTCCAAATTACCTTAGAATTTGTCTTTGTCTCAAGCTTCTATTTTATTGTGTTTTTTTTAAAGGTTTTATTTATTTATTCATGAGAGACAGAGAGAGAGAGAAAGAGAAAGAGAGAGAGAGAGAGAGAGAGAGAGAGAGAGAGAGAGGCAAGGACACAGGCAGAGGGAGAAGCAGGCTCCCTGCAGGAGCCCGATGTGGGACTCGATCCCGGGTCTCCAGGATCATGCCCTGGGCTGAAGGCGACGCTAAACCGCTGAGCCACCCGGACTGCCCTCAAGCTTCTATTTTGTATGTGTACTTTTTTCCTATTCTCTCCAGTCTCAGATCTTGGATCTGCCTGCTGTCACTCCACTCTGAAAAGAAAGGTACTTTGTTGAGATAAAGAGCCCTCTTCTAAGGATGGCTTAAGCTGGTTGCAAGCCAGATAGATGTATCAGAAGTTAACACAGGGAATGTAGCATGACATCTCTACCACATGGCATTGACTTACCAGTTTTATACATTTGCTTATATCGGGTGCTACATAGTAGCAGTCAATGTCAGTGGCAGTAAGAGAAGGGTGGCTTTTACTTTTTCTGTGTATTTTTCTATATTGTTTGGGTTATAACTAATGAATATCTGTGTGCAATTTACCTGTATTTTTATTTTTTATTTTTTATTTTTTTAATTTACCTGTATTTTAAAAATTAACTTTGTTCAAAGCAAAAGCAGGAAAATATTGTTTATTTTTGTTTGTTTGTTTTAGGGCAGGCTGTAATTGTAATTATTGCTTTCAGGTGTTCAGTAAAAAGCCACTCTGAACTTACCTTTAAGGTGTATGTTGAGATGGTTTGTTTCCCGAGTCTTTGCATTCTTGATAATGTTTGGTATAAGAATGCATACCAACATACGTGCACATACACAGGCACGTACACTCGCACTCATGCCAAACATCCAAACCGAGAATACTCTCTAATGCTTAAGGCATGCCACACACCCAGAATTTGTAAAAATTCTTGTATAAAATACTCATAAAAGGCAGATTTCCTGGGTCCCATTTGTAGTCGAGGAATTTGGTCTCAAATCAGTTTTTTGGAAACATTGCCATGGTGTTTTGGGGAGATTGCTTCAATTTTCCTCCATCCAGAACCTATGAACTTAGTTTTATGTAATACTTAACGTGATGGTAATCTTAGACTTGTTCTGGATTTTGGCCCTTTCCTAACCTGCTAGTGTTTTCTAGTCTCTATTGATAGTTTTAGATTATTTTATTTAGGAGTAATAATGCTGCTTCTGTTTTGGGTTTTTGTTTTTGTTTTTTTAAGGTAGATACACAGATTTAGAACTTTGTCCCTCTGGACTTTTTACTTCTCACTCTGGCAACTTCAAGTTGCTGAGGTTTTATGGAATTTAGTAAGATTAACAATTACAGAATAACCCCTAAGGGAAAACTGGAAATCACAACTTTGAAATTACAGATGTGTTTCCCTTTCTATGCTGTGGAGCTTATTTTAATCCTTGTTCAGAAGACCTTGGGTTCCAGATGTCACCTCACTTTCAGGAGGGCCCTCTACCAGTCCTCCTCCTGTTCTTTGCTTCCCTAACCTCCCCACTGCCAGAACTGACAAACCCAACCTCCAGAGAGACTTTCGATGAGCTTCCATCTCTTAACTGCCTGAAAAAGGAGTGTATTTACTCTGCTTGGGTGCTTCAGGTCCTCCAGATCCGTTGTTATGTACGAACTGTCTCCATTACCGTGAATCATGTTTTACCACTCCCTTCTTTGTCAATCGCCTTTCTATTTTTCTCTACTTCTTACCAGAAAATCCATTTCCAGCTCCAAATTTGAAGTAGAGTAAGATCAAATGAGGGTTTAATTCCTGTGTAATTTTTGCCTCTATCTAAGCACTTACATGTATTCGTTCATTTAATTTCCACAACAACCCAGATGACTGTTTTTTCTTGTCTGCATCAAGCAGCACAAGATAATGGGCACCTGTCTTATTCTAGGAAGGCGGATTTAAAAGATCATTTGTTTTCTTGTAGTCAGTTTTGGCATTTGAATAAAAGATATCAGCTAAATTTCTTTCTCTATAAAATGCCGGAGCTTTTGTCTTCTTGGGCCTTCCCCAAATCCATCCATTACAGTAAGTTTTCATTAAGTTTTCAGACTGCTGTTGAGCATTCTATATCGGGCAATTTTAACACCTCCCTTCTTTCTGTACCACCCATTCAAAGCTCATTCCAGGTGCCCTTAGCAAATGACTCCCAAGGCATTTAAATGGCCAAAGCTCATTGACCAATGAGGGGACGTGTGCCATGTAAAACGGAGTCACGCAGTTCCCTGAATCAGGAGAGAAGGTTGCAAAGCTTCTGTTACTTACTATTAGCCTGTCGCATCCCGATTGCAAGACTGGAAAGGTAGGGGACACCCTTATTTGTTTTAATTGGAAGAGAGGACGAGATGGTTGTGTTTGGTTACAGTAATTTAGATCAAGTTGAATAAACAAATGATCCCTTTTTTAATTGAAGACAAAAAAAAATTAGAGCTTTGTAATAGTCTCAAATATTGTAGTTTGCTTTACCAGCAGCAAAACCAAATTTCTTAAGTTATGAAAGTTTTTTTTTTAATCAGTTCTTCCGGAAGCTCTTCACTTTGCATACTTGAAAAAGCTTAGGCCTTCACAAAGTAAAGTCATTTTTTCATAGATCGCTGCTATTTTAACTCTGGGATAAGAAGCAGGAATTTATCAAGAATGTCCACCCTTGTTTTTCAAAGTCAATTCAGTCAGTCTGGAGAGAAGAGATTTGTGATTTTAAGAAATGTGATCATGAAAAATAAACGGAATTGGCATTGTGATATTTGCTACATAAATTTAGCAATAATGGCAATTTCCTCTCTGAACAAAGGTCTGGTATAAGAAGACTCTTATAGCACCATTTTTTCAAGCCAGTGGTAAAGTTTATGAAATGAAATTAGTTAAGTTCAGGTTGTATGCTTTAAAGACTAAAGTAAGTTTCACTTTCATTATAAAGAATAGTTATATTTTATGTGCTGTTTGAGATTTGTTCTAATATTAACTCAAAAAAAAAAAAAGAGAAATACAATATTTGCTGCTTTCTACCTGGAAATGGAGCAATTTAAATAGCATTTGAGGCTAATTCTCAAAAGAAAAGCCTTCCTCATTATGAATAAATTTGTGATGAATCGGTATTATGACAAAATGTATACATATAAGAAATCTATATCATTATACTTATTTTATTCCTCTATCATTATACTCACTCATTTCTCTCCATTTAATGCTTAGTATCAGAAGCTAAGTTTGACTTCAAGGAAGGGTCTGATTTTCCTTGGTTGCTCTTTCCCAGGGATGGCGTAGGATGGTTTGTATTTTAATATAGAAATTCAATAATATGCTTGTTTAGAATTTTAGTATATGAGAGATGGCACCATTTGGTAAGTTTTTTGAGTAATTAAAACTATGTCCAATTTATAAGGAGAATTTCTTTTTCTTTTCTTTCTTTCTTTTTTTTTTTTTTTTTTTTTTAGTATATATACCACTAAGTATAAGTGCCCAATAATTCAAGTTCTCTCACAGTCCCCCCCCTTTCTTTTTGTTTTTGCATATTTATAAGATTTGCATCCTGGAACTTTCCACTTTTATCAGATTTATTCAAAATGCCATTAGATTCATTAAAAATGCGATTTTATGAGGAGTCTGCTCTCAAGATCTCCCTCATAGTCCCTTCCTCCAGGAGACTTTTTAGGGGAGGCAGTTGTGGGTCGACCAGCTGTCCCAGAGTTAACTATTCATGGCAGGGAATACTTGCTAGCCATCTTCTCCAGTACAAGTAAATGCTATTTCTCAATTCCAAGCCGAGGTTCAAAGGTTTAGACTAACCTCACAGATCAGAGGTCAGGCACGAATTGCTGCAATTTGTAGTTCAATTCTGCCTATATGACAGAATTTCACAGCTACGATGATTGCTTTTTTCCACTTTGCACACAGGCCAGGCCGGGCAGTTAACAGTATAATTTGTACAAGTCAGCCCTTGGCACCCAAGTTTAATGAGTAACTAGCTGGTGCCTTAGGTTTCACTGGTACAAGGTGCATATTATAAAAAGGGTCAAATGTCAATGCGCAAAGATGGAGGGGCGTGGGGAGTGATATCTCAATAACTACCACCTGTGAATCATATGCAAAGAATTAATAACCTGTATCATTTTTAAAAATCATATTTCTGTGGTGTGAATGTTAGTGTGTTCATTTTCTTTGCTACTAAAAGAGGTAGATAATTTTTTTAGATGTTAGCAAAAAAGAACAGTCAGATCAGAGATTGTTGACCGTTCAGTAGAAAGTGAAATTGCAGGCAATTGACTCCTTTTGAGGAGTCTGATTTCTCAAAAGCCTGCCAAAATGTTATGATTTCAAAAAGCATAACTGCCTTTCAAGAATCTAGGGAGCACATTGGATAACTGGGTTTTCTGAGCCCATGATATTTATGAGTACCTGACATTCTCTACTCTTCATCCAGGAAGTTACACTTCTATCCTTATTTCCAACCCAGGTTGAAAATATCTTTTACTGTTTAAAGTTGAATATTGGAATTCTTGAAAAAATTCTTAGTTGTCTTTGACAAATCATGGATTTGCCATTCATAGGTTTGACTCATAAATGACCCCGAAGCGCTAAGTACACACAGAATAATTTGTCATTTTGGTTACAGCTCAAATTTTAATTTTCTACTCTTCCAGACTTGGATGCTTTGGAAGCAATCAGATTCTGCCACAGAGCAGAAAAATTAAAATAATTCTGGTCTCAGGTCTTTTGGCTTTGAATTACAGCTTCATCACTTACAGCTGAGGTACCTCAGCCAATGGGCAGTCTCAGGATGAGTACAGCCAGAGTTCGCTTTATGCTCTATGATTAAATAAGACAGTGTACATAAAATGCGTAGCACAGTACCTGATGCATACTAAGCACTCAATGAATGTTAGCTGTTATTAACATTATTAATTTTATTAAGTTATATCACTAGTGAATAAGCTTGGCCTACCCTGTATATCATCCACCCTTAGTTTAGACTTAGTCTTTGCTCTGTTCATTTCTTTTCTTTTTTTTTTTTTTTAAGATTTATTTATTTATTCATTCAGAGAGAGTGAGAGAGAGGCAGAGACACAGGCAGAGAGAGAAGCAGGCTCCATGCAGGAAGCCCGATGTGGGACTCGATCCCGGGTCTCCAGGATCACACCCCAGGCTGCAGGCGGCGGCTCTGTTTATTTCATGAGGGACATAAGCTATGCTCTAGTTGGATAAGGTGATCTGGGGACATTTTAAGATGCATTCCTTTTGAATATCACAGGGAAATGTATTTTATTTTTAAGATGTTATTTATTTATTCATGAGCAACAGAGAGGCATAGGCAGAGGGAGAAGCAGGCTTCCTTTGGGGAGCCTGATGTAGGACTCAATCCCAGGACCCCGAGATCACACCCTGAGCTGAAGGCACTCAACCACTGAGCCACCCAGGTGCCCTGGGAAGTATATTTTTAAATTCCTCAGTTTCAAGTCTAGCACTCTTAGATGCTGTCCTTTCCCCCTAGCTGATCTGCTTTGTGTGGCAAAAGCTGTAAAAAGAAATAAATGCAAATCATCTGGTTTCCTTTGAGAATTGTTTTCATTCTGCCCTTTGGTGAGAAACATTGAATGAAAAATCGCAAATCTGTAAATGATACCACACCAGTGGGTTAAATTCTGCCCCCGATGAGGTATATAATACTTATTAGAAACTGCACTTTCGGGATCCCTGGGTGGCGCAGCGGTTTGGCGCCTGCCTTTGGCCCAGGGCGCGATCCTGGAGACCCGGGATCGAATCCCATGTCGGGCTCCCGGTGCATGGAGCCTGCTTCTCCCTCTGCCTGTGTCTCTGCCTCTCTCTCTCACTGTGTGACTATCATAAATAAATAAAAATTAAAAAAAAAAAAAACTGTGCTTTCCTGAAATGCCAGACGTGACAATCTTAAAAAAAAAAAAACAACAATTTTTTTCCATTGCATTTCATTTTATTCCTGAAGAACATAGAAGTAGCTTTTGAATAATAAAAACATATTTTACTACCAGTGACAATATATAAATGATGTGCTTAGCGTTAAAAAGGTAACATCTCACACTAATTAAATAGTTAAGCACCTGCTGCGTGCTAGGATTAGTTGTGGGGCACTGGGATTATAGTAGTAGATTTTGCCCTGGTAAAGTTTACAGCTGACTGGGGAAGTTTATTATTATTCTAGTTGTTGTAAGATTAAACCATATAAATTTGCCAATATTCTACTGTTTCTGTCCTTCAAAATAGCAATCTCATAGTTGAGTTTAGTGTTATGAGGAGTACAAGGAGAGATTACATGGTGTTATGGGAACATAATCCTGGGGAATCGAGAGATGGCTTCTGAGGAGTGACACTTAAGGATGAGAACAAGCTGGCTGGGCAGGGGGACTGGTGATAGTTTGAAGCATCCGGGACAGCGTGTGTAAGGAAGAAAGTGATACAACGTGAGGTTCGAAGAGGAGTCTAAGTCTTCCTTTTACAGGCCGTCCTTAGGCTATTGACTTTATTCTAAGGGCGTGTAAAGGTTAAGCAGGAGGGTGTCAAGACATGCTCAGACTGTGGTTGTGCTTTTGTTTGTTTTGTTTTGTTTTTAAAAATCACTTTGCCTGCCATGAGAGCTAGATTGATTGCAGTGGACAAAATAGAGTCAGTTGGGAGGGTAATGCAATCGTCAGGTAGAAGCTGATGGATGGTGGTTTATAAGATGCTTTCAAATGTAGTATTTTTTAATCCTTTTAACAGCTCTCACATGAGGTATTAATATCAGCTTCAGGACACCGATGAGGATGCTAAGGCCCAGAAAGTTAAGTGGCACGCCCATGCTCAAATACAGCTGGTGGCAGAGTAAAGATTCTCTTATCTGAACTCTGACTCTTGCCCTGGTGGTCTTCTGGTAGCTTTAGGCCCATGTACCAGCATCCCTGAGTATGGGTGATTGGCTTATCTTCAGAAAGGATGAGAAAGTTATTTTTAGCCCAGGCTTATGACAGAGTCGAGAAGCAGAACATGACTTGGAACTTGATATTAGACTGGGGTGTCTTTTTGGAAAAACATTTATTAATTTCATGTATTTATCATTCCAAAAATGGATTTGGAGCCGCTTTCAAAGCTACATATGGAAAGACAAGATTAAGGAGAAAGGATGAAAATCAGGGTGGGCAAACAGATGGTGCCGTAGGCGTATAAATCCAGCGAACATTCGCCCTCAGACTTGCCATTTGTTGAAGAGGGGAGGCAACTCTAAGATTCACATGCCCCCCAGAATTAAAACAAACCAAGTGTACTGCTCGGAATAACTTTTCCTTCTTCCAGAATCTAGGAAAATTTCCTGATTAGGTCCTCATAGAGACCCCATGATATAGTGAGCAGTATCCCTAGCTGTTCCACAGACTGAGGAGTGGGTGAGGAGTTTGAAGTGAATTAATTAACCCAATTAATGTCCGGAAACCATTTCTTTCTCTAGGAACTGCCCGGCAAGTCTTAATATAGTTATGTGACCTTCAGTAAGACAGTTACCTCCACTCTAAAACCCAGGAATTGTAGTAGAGATGGACTTTTCAAGCTAGATGCCTTGGGGCACCCAGTATTGTATCAGGAGGAATGTGAAACCATAGGACAAAAGAAGCACATGGGTTTTGCTTGAAGATTTTTCAAAACAGTATTAACATTTTTATGAAATGGGATTTGTTTGGAGTCAGTCTAGAAAATCAGATTTTTCTGGAAATAAACAGCCGAGCCGAAGTATTTTATTTGGGGGAAATTTTCTGTTGCTTGTATACCCATGAAAGGGACATCAATAATCCTTCTTTCAGTCATCATAATATAGCACAAAACTATATAAAGCCTATAATTTTATTTATAGGCTAGTAATTTGCTTTCAATTCATCCATTGCCATGATACTATTTTTTAAAAGGGGAAATTTTGCCATTATAGAAAGAAAACTCACAATTCTGCACAACTAATGTGTGCCAGAAATGGTACTTTATATTCTTTATTCTCCATGCAGTCCTTCTTCTGTTCTCATACAATCTCTCTTCTCCATAATATCTCCACTTTATGGATAAGGAAATCAAGGCTCAAAAAGTTGAACAAATTTGTCTGGATTCACTTAGCTAGTAAGTGAACAGTGCATGAATCTAAGTTTTATTCTGTTGCCCCTACAGGGCAGAATTAATTTCAGGACATGCCTTGTAATCTGCACATTTATTTTTATTTACCAAATACTGTGATGTTGACCATTAGGTATTATCCAGGATAACAGCATTTAGGAAATTGTCCTCACAGATTTGGGTAAGGGTTATATGCTTTGAGAACTAGTTCACCAGCTATTACTCTATGATTTATTTGAGGGTATGGCTGATTTTCTTCCCTTCCTTCCTCCTTTCCTCCTTCTCTCTCTCTCTCTCTCTTTCTTCTGTCTTTCATAGATCATTGATAAGGATGAAAAACCAGCTCATGGCTTAGCTTTATTGCTTGTATTCCCATAAGGTTATGGATTTCATCGAAAGCTTTTTCACACTCTTGGCAATATGTAATATAGTCAAGGCAAAATAATTTGGAACTGTAACTAACTTTAGAGGCCATTTAATTGGCAGGTTGTAAACTGTGCCCTCTATAGTCCTACAGGTTCTCTAGGCTCCCCATCTGGCCCTAGTGGACAATGGAGCAGAATGGATGGGGATGCCTCCCTTGCCCCCACTTCAGCCAGCTTCCTGTTTATCAGTTCTGTTTTTGCACCCAGCTAAATTTTTGGTGGAAGACAGGGTGCTACATCTTTTAAAAAAACAAAAAAAGAAGCAATACAAACCAAAAAATGGTAATCCAACTCCTTTAATTTTCTTCAAGGGAGCAAACTATATTTCCAGATGTGAAGTAAAGGTGAAAGTTTTGTGCTTAGCATGTATTTTAATGTCTCATCTGAAATACCTTTATCTTGAACTTAACTCTCTTTAATTTGAACATTTTCTGTATCATGACTTTAAAGGTTATCCTAGGACCCCATATCCTGTTTTTTGTAGAATTCAGTGTAAAGAGCATTCTCAGAGAGTTTTGACTACACATTTTAGGGCAGAATAGGACATTGTCTTTGTAGCCACTCAAATCAGTTAGTAGTGGATGGCTAGAGTTCTTGTTTTGAGACCCTGTCTGGATTCAGCAGGAGAGAGTGTACCGATCTATTAGTGGTGTGTAGCATAAGCCCCCAAATGGGGAGAGGCAGCCCATCAGCTAGATATTAGCATCTCTTTAAAGGGCACCAAAATATAGGCTATATCCGTATTTCTTCCTAAGCATTGTGTTGTTCATCTTGAAGTCATGGATGCTGTAAAGAAGGCAGAGGGAAAAATACAAAGGATGGAAGAAGTTGGACAGTTTCTTATTACTGTTCCCTGCTTCAAGAATAGGACAAAGGATAAATGGTTGCATTTCTTGGTTTGTAGAGAGCATGATAGAGTAACAGTAGTCCATTTTTAAAGAAAATGATCCCCAATTTTTAACACGTTTATGAAAATAATACTGAAATCAAAAGCATTTCTAGCATTTTTTTAATCCCTCAGGATTTGGCTCAAAGGGCATGCCAAAAATTGAACTGAAAAATCCCAAGCGAGCTGCCTGAATTTCCCTGTATATTCATTCTTGTTCTGTGTCCTATAAAGGACCAAGCAAACCAAATTAGTGAGTTTTTGCTGAGTATATTCCCAGTGTCCTTTTCTTCTTCACTTAAAAAAAACTTAAATTTTCATTCCTATCAACCAAGATATCTGTTGCTTAGACAATATGTATACGGTGTGTGTTTATGTGACAACCCTTGGTGGTTTATACGACATAATAAGTCATCTTAAACCCACAACAGAAATCCTTTTTTTCTTTATTCAGTTTACATCATTGTGACCTGAGAGGAAAAATAACTACAGCTGTCTGTATGTGTGAGAGTCTTTGGAGTTAAGAGACAAGTAATAATTATGTATTGCTTATAAATTGCCTCTTACACCACCCAAAACAGAGGTCACGGGTATTTCCATCAGAGTGGTCTTTCAAAAGTGTTGGACACAAGAAAGGGTCCTTTGCACAAGCTAGAAGAGACACTTGTATGTTCTTGAACAATCCTCATGGAATTCCCTAATTTCTGTTCTTCACCTTTGTATAATGTGAAAATAACTGTCATGTCAGACTCTCCAAATCTTGGCAATCCAGTGAATTATAACCCATGTAAATGCACTCTGACAAGGGCATAATTTTCTACAGATAGAAGGTATTAGTATTATATGGGTGACAGTCCCATGTGTGCTATAGCAGGGATGGGGAGTATGAAAGAAGGAAGCTGAACCTTGAATGGGCAGCTTTTCCCAACCATAGCCACAGCCCTCATAAAGCTCTGAAAGGCAGAGACAATAATTCTTGTATATATAGGGAGGAGGTGCTAGCATTGACACTGATGTGCCCAACACCTCCAACCCCACCAAGTCTCTTATTTTCTTACCCTCTAAGTTGGGTTCTAGATTTAGTCTACTAAATTCAAGGACTCAGCTAACTTTTTTTTGTAAAAGCATATTCATTAAAGAAAACCTGGAAATTTAAAGTATGAAATTGCTTATAGTCTCACAATCTGAAGATAACCACGATTAGGATTATGGTATATTTATTTCTTTGTTTTTTAAAAAATACTTCATATATATTCTAAAATGTTATTTAATAGGTTTAACATAGTTGGGGACATAAGATAAATATTTTAGCCTACAACTATGCCATAATTTAGCCATTTCTATAACATTGTACACTGTATTTGTTGCATTCACATATAAATATGTGCTATTATGTCCATTACATTATAAATATCACTGTAGTGAACATACTTGACCATAAATTTTGTGTCTCTGATTATTTTCTTGAGATATATTTCTATCAGTGGAATCACTGGGCTAATGAAAATGAGCTATTTTAATGAACTTTGTAAAACTCTTGTTATTACCAACCTGTCTTCCAGAAATATACCAAATTATACTTGCCCTCCCTTCACCCATTATATATGACAATGTTCATTTCATGCATATATGTAAAGACTGAGTTCTATCACTTTAAGATTTAAAATCATAAATATTTCTACAGAAGGTCAGGAAATAAAGCCTCTTCCCTCCCCTCAGCCCTATCCCAATCCTAACCAATATCAGGTTTCTAAATATGAGGATAATGTCATCCAATTGACACTGTGTACCAACCTCCATCTCTTGGATCTATTTATGGGGAAAAGCATATATGAGCCTTGTATTCATTAACTTGTTATTTGTTGTCACCACTTCTGTTCATTTCTGTACAATGTGCCTCAGAAGAACAAAAGAAGACCTTTTCATTGTCTACAAGGAGCCCAATTCTGTTGATGAGTCCAGACAAACAACAAACTCAAAAATACTTAACCTTGGACAGGTCACTTAACCTCTCGAGGCCTGTTTCTTCTTCTTTAACGTGAGAGGCTCAATTTGTCTATAATTAACGGGTGTCTGAGGTGGTTTTCAGTAAAAATATGAGTGCTCAAGGTAGGGGAAACATCAAGGGGTATCATTATGTAGATAATCTAAACTTAACTGAAAAACATGATGTGTTGTATAACCTCCATTATCTAGCAATGAAAACACATCTGTTCTTTGAGAAAACTTTCCCTGCATTTTGAATACTCGGAAAAGTTTTCAAGTTAATCATTTCTTTTTTATGTAAACAATGCAAAGGAAACTCCTTCAAGATGGCCTGTACAATGTCTTATAGCTCTAACATCTATAATTCATGAGTAATAAAATACCAAAAGCTGAGGACTCCTAAGGCAAAGGAATGGTCAGTGGACCTCACGGAGAACTTTGTAGAATCCTGACAAGAATTTTAAAGTGATAGAATCTACAGATCCGTTCTTTCTAATCTTCATCCTCATCTTGGCACCCAAACAGTTGTCCCTAAACAAACAGCCACAGGAAAAGTCTACACTTGCCCTGTTCATGGGTTTTCATTGGATTTTCAAACTCTGGAACACACCAAAAGGTTTTAGGAGTAACTGAGTTCTTGAATATTTGGCTATCCTTCACCATTACCAGAAATGTTAATGTGTGACTCAGCTACTGAGCTGTGCTGAGCGATTTCAGGAGACCAAGCCAAAGTTTGGCAAGAAAGTCTGCCATTGGCCAGTTGATCTTGCTCTCTGACGTAGATTATCCTTTGCATATCAACATAGAGTAGATAACTTCATAAATATTTGTTGGATTCCTCTCTACTCAGGTTTTGTGCTACTTTGTAATACTGGTTTGTTTTGTACTGAAAAAATTATTTTTACATATATGTTAGAATAAACCTCCAAAATCTAAAAAGCATGAAGAGATTATAATAGTTCCTTAGACTAGCTCTAATCTTATCCTTGGTATAAGGACACCTTTTGACTAGATTTCACAGAGTTAAAAAAAGTCTCATCAGTTAAAAAGCTAATATGTGGGTCATTTGTCTCTCCTTGCAATTTGAATTCTAAACATTAAAAAAAAAAAAGCTGTGTAACCTACAACATCATTTTTCTAATCATCTCCCCATCTCTTAAAAAGCTACCTCCCTCTTCCTTTTTATTCCATATATTAACTCTGCTGGTTTTCCATGACTCTATTTTTTTATTATTATTGTGGTAAGATAGACATAGTAACCATTTTTAGGTGTGCAGTTGAGGGGCACTAAATACATTCACATTTTTGTACAAATTCTACACCATCTATCTCCAGAACTTTCTCATCTTCCCAAACTGAAACTTTATACCCCTTAAACAATAACTCCCATTCTTCCCTCTCCACCAGCTCTTATCAACCACCATTCTACTTTCTGTCTCTATGAATTTTGACTATTCCAGATAACTCATTTAGTTATTACATAATACAATATTTGTCCTTTGGGATCTGGCTTATTTTACTTAGCATAATGGTTCATCCATGTGATAGCATGTGTCTGAATTTCCTTCCTTTTAAAGGCTCATGATATTCCATTATCAATATATGCCACATTTTGCTTATCCATTCATCAATGAAAATTTGGGTTATTTCCACCTTTTGTACGTGAATAATACTGCCATGGTCACAGTGTACCTTTATCTGTGAATTCCCACTTTCTTTTGGGTATATACCTAATAGTGAATTGGTGGGTCATATGCTAATTCTATGTTTAAGCTTTTGAGGAACTTCCATACTGTTTTCCACAGCAGCTGTACAATTTTACATTCCCACCAGCAACATTCCCTTTCCACATCCATGCCAACATTTATTTTCTCTGCGTCCGTGTTTTTTTTTTTAATAGCCATCCTAATGGGTATGAGTAGTATATCACTGTGGTTTTGATTTGCATTTCCCCAATGATTACTGATGTTGAGCATCTTTTCATATGCTTGTTCACTATTTTTGTATCATCTTTGGAGAAATGCCTATTTGGCCCTTTGCCCATTTTAAAATTCATCGGTTTTGTTGTTGTTGCATTGTAGGAGTTCTTTATAGCTTCTGGGTATTAATTCCCCAGTGTATTAAATATTTTAAAGGATTGCTTTCTCCCATTCCATTGGGTCTTTTCATGCTGTAATCGTATCCTTTAATTCATAGAAGTTTTCCATCTTGATGGAGTCCAATTTATCTATTTTTCTTTTGTGGCCTGTGGTTTTAGTGCCATATCCAAGAAATTAATGCCAAATTAAGGTCACGATTTATATTTTATAGAAATATCAAACTATATTATATATATTTTGCTTCTAAGAGTTTAATAATAGTTTTTGCTCTTACATTTAGGTGTTTGATCCATTTGGAGTCAATTTTTGTATATGGTGTATGGAAAGGACTAGAGTTCTTTTTAAAGAGATACTTTTCAATCCCATCAAGTCTCAGTAGTTATGTGTCAGCCTGTTAAGCAAATGGCACACACATTCACACCAAATGCTTATCCTCACTTATTTTTCTTCCTAGTGTAGGCTTAGGTGGTTTCCCTACAGACAGGTGAGAGAAAGCTGAAGCAATTAGGGAACTAACAGCTCAGCTGGCTCAGCTCTGGTAACTAGGATACAGCTGTGAGGTGGTGGCTGGGATCAGCAAGCATTTTGATGTAAACATGCTTGATGAAATTCCTAGCAAAAGAACAGCAGAGCTAGAAGCATTTTAGGCTAAGAACAAAAAAGAATGTGTGTGTTTTGCTTATGTAGATATTTGGCAGCACAGGGAAACAGAGGGGACACCACACTGAATCTGGTTGTGAGTTGTGAGCTACAGTTAAATATTTATTTTTGTACAAAAATAGATTTCTCTCCATGTTGCTTTAGAGAAACAAAATTAGATTAGCCACACTTATGTGGGCAAACCGTGTTTCCAGTTATCCTAGTTCTGTTTTATTGTGGATAGAACCTAGGTGGGCTAACAATAGAAAATGTGAAGGTCTGCTTAGCCTTCACTTGCAGAATCTTGAGAAGTAAGAAGAAAGTACCAGGCTATGGAAGCTGCCTCACCTAGTATCACCAGGACCAAAGGTCTGTGCTGGACTGGCTACTCTCTCACAGGCTTATAGACAACAGTGCCACACTAATGTAACTCACAGGTTGCAAGATTCTCCACGTGAATTAGATTCTTAGCATTAGAACACACTATGGCAGTTGGGTGTCCAAATCGCAAATAAATTCTTATTAAATCTAAGGCTCTGGCTTCAGGACCTATGAGAAACAAACTGTGACCCAATCTGCCCTCTCTTGGTTTTCATGGGGACTGATCTATGAGGGATAAGCTGTTTGCTATTGTAGGTCCTCATTTTCTCTTTGCCATAAAAGGGGATTTGGAGAAAAAGGAAATAAGCAAATTAAGTTTTCTGATGTAGGGTAGGATAAGATAAGCCATGCTTTCTAAAAACCGTTGGTAAGACTGGTATACTATATTTCCCTTGAAGCATTAAAGTCATTTCACACTTTATTAACTCAAAGGATATCCACTATTTCTCTGTGAGACTGGGAATAAATGACTAGCTCAAATTGGGAGCATTTTTACCAGCATGTTCGTTTTTCAATTGAAATATTAACTCCAAGTGCACACGGTGAAATTACGTGTATGTGAGACACGAGCAGGAATTATGTCTACAAAAATGATCCCAGGGAGTTTAATATACCTGGAAAATCATAAGCTTCCTCACACTTGAAAATTTCATTCTAAATGCTCTAGTTTCAGTAAAACTCTAGATATATATTTTCTGTTCATTTCTTAAAGTGCAAGTCTATATTTTTATGAATTTCTTTAACTAATATGGTAGTACTTCCATGGAAATTTTATAGCCTACGGAACTTTTATGTAAATTTTCAACTAACTTTAACTGCCTAGTTAAATTATAGAGACTGGGAAAACTGGTTCTCCTTCCCCTCACTTTCTTTTCTTCCTTCTTTTAATAAATCTTTACTCAGAATAGAGCAACATTGTGTCTTTCCAAATATCTACAAATTCTTCCCAAAAAACTATAAATTTAGCATTTAAGTACTTTATAATTGACAATCTCTCTTCCCTTCCCTAGTTTCAGACTGTATATTCCTATATTTTGTTCAAATGGTGAATACTCGTTAAAAAGTAGGGTGTGTGTGTGTGTGTGTATGTGTGTGTGTGTGTGTGTGTGTGTGTGTGTGACTTAAGGATTAAAACAACTAGCTAATCACACAGTAGCATTGCTCTATCCCTGTATGTTACTCTGGGTATTTATTAACCGAGGTGATTACATTTGAAAACCAGGGATATTAAATGAGAATTTAAGATGAGGACAAGAGGAAAATAATTTAAAAATGGAGAGAGAAACATAAAAGAGGAAGAACAATGGCAGGCAGTAGTGATTTTTTTTTTCTCCCTCCACTGAAACTAGAGGTCTCTGTGCTGCTTCCCCACCTTTTTCTTTTCTTTTTCTTTATCTTTTCTTTCTTTCTTTCTTTTTTTTTTTTAAGATTTTACTTATGAAAGATGGAGAGAGAGAGAGGCAGAAACATAGGTAGAGGGAGAAGCAGGCTCCACAGAGGGAGCCTGAAGCGGGACTCGATCCTATGACCCCAGGATTACGACCTGAGCCAAAGGCAGATGCCCAACCACTGAGCCACCCAGGTGCTTCATCCCCACCTTTTTCACTCTGCAGTAAGAGGTGTCCCTATGTGGCACACTACCATGGAAAGTAAACAGGTGTGTGACATTATTGGATCGAGAAGGTTGGATTTCACATATAAACATTTGTGAGCTTCTGTGTTATATTCAGTATCAGATTAATTCTGATCTGTTTTCCAATTCATTAAAACTCACTGCTGTATGGCAGAAACTGGCCCAGACCACAGGAGTACAAGGGAGAAAAGGACTGTATCCCAGCCAGTGTTCATGAGCTCAAGCACAGTAATACTCAGCCCCTTGAAATACCTGCGCATGAAGGAGCGTTTGGAAACTGCCTTCATGTTCAGGCATGGTCTGTGCCTATTTCCTTGTGGCATAAAATCTCTACCAAGTCCCTGAAACAGGATAGTAGAAGTTAAGCATATCAGCTAATGCAGAAAAAAAGGCGGAGGGGTGGGGGGAGTCACTTAAGTCCTATAGCTACTTAACCAATGCCTACTTTACCAAGAAGTTTCTAAGGAGGTTAACATTTGCATCTAGTGTTAGTCCATCAATGGGACCCTGTAGCTCTTCCCCTTGATGCTACCATTGTCTGAGCTGTGTATCAGAAATGCCAGCTCCCCTTCCAGGGCTGGCTTATCCATCTTTTAGGGGGCTACTTTTGGTCACATAGACCACTGCACAATACTTGGTATGGCTATTTGTACGTAGTTCTGGATGTAGGTAAACCACCAAAGTTAAATATAAATAGATAAATGGAAAAAATGCCCAAAGCAATTTACTGGTAATTATATATGACGGTGAAATTCTCTTTGTAGCTTTATCTTACCGTGTTTCTTATAAGACCATGCTCATGTGCTTATTCATTGGTTCTTTCATTCATTGATGCCTTTATTAGAACATTCCTTCATTCAGTGTTAGGTGCCAAGGATACCAAAATAAGTGTCCTTGCCTTTGGAAAGCTTCAATTATAACTGATGAAACACAAACCATAAGAGACTCTATAGTTAATAGAACAAAAGGGGGTGGCTGGAGGGGATGTTGGGGGTGGGCTAATTGAGTGATGGGTATTAAAGAGGGCACTTGCTGGGGATGAGCACTCAGTGTTACATGTAAATGATGAATCACTAAATTCTCCTGAAACCAATCCTACACTATGTGTTAACTAATTTGAATTTTAAAATAATAATAATTCTCATTTAGAACTCATTATTGAATTAAATCCAAAAAGAAAATTTAAAAAAAAAACTGATGACATAAACCATATTGTTTTGATTTTTCTAGTACATTCCAAATGGTATAGATAAAAGTGGAAATAACCTAAAATCCTTCCATGATAGAAAATGAAGTTTACTTTTTCTGTTATTAAAGGACCTCTCTCAGATGGTCCCTTGTCTCATAGTCTTTTGAAAACTGAAAACCAAATGAGGTTGATAAAACATACCACAATATTCACAAATACCCACCCAGAATAACTCCAGTTCCTTCATATCAATGAACTCATGGCTCTTCCTTCCTTTTCCAAGTTCTTTATAATAAAGAAATGATCTATTGGGCATTAGGGTTTGATGTTAGCCATACTTTTGCTAGAGGACCTATTCAATAAACTATCACTTTTGTATCCCTCTGAATGCAAAATTATAATAATAATAATGATGATGATAATGATAACCATCACCAGAGGGAAAATGAAGCTAGAAAGCTAAGTAAAGAAAAAAAAACTTTAAACATTTAATGAATAGAAAGAAAACAAAATTTTTAAAAGATTTTATTTATTTATGCATGAGAGAGAGAGAGAGAGAGAGAGAGAGAGGCAGAGAGACACAGGCAGAGGGAGAAGCAGGCTCCATGCAGGGAGCCCAATGTGGGGACTCAATCCCTGGTCTCCAGAATCCCACCCTGGGCTGAAGGCGGCGCTAAACCGCTGAGCCACCAGGGCTGCCCAAGATATTTTTTGATTAAAGACTCACTGTAATGCATGCTGTCTTCGTCTCCCACTAGAAAGGTTTACTTCCTTTTATATTTCTTTTCTCACAAAGAGCCTCTCATTGGTCATAATGTCAAGAACCACTGTTGTGGTATTTGAAAATATTTTTAACTCGAAAAATACCCCTCATTCAACTTAAACATTGAGGAGATAGTAATCTACTTCTTGTTCAGCGTTGAGGGTATTCCTGGCCAAATGCTAGTTCCCTGTCACTATTGCCTTGAGATACTACTGGTCAGTGACCTATAAGGACATCAGCATTAAACTGGATCTGGTTTTTTTTCTGTGGGAGCAGATAATGTTTCATAGTCACAACCGAAATGACTAATGTTAGCCAAATAAATCAGAAGGTCACACCTAAAACTGAAGCTAATGTTTGACTGTGTAACTCTGTTTCAGAGTCTTTGTTTCAAGACAGGCAGTGTGTCTGTCACTTTCCTTACAAAGAGACCTAGCATGTTCCTGTATGGTACCATCTGGCATACCACCAGGAGGTAATGAAAGAACATATCCTGTAAAGCATGTACTCTGATATAATATGGCATAGCAATAACAGGCCATACTATTACTCTGTAACTACTACATCCAAACTACTAATACGGTTTGCAGTTGAGGGAGGGGAGAAAGAATAGCATTTACACATCATTATAAAGACTGTGGAAGCTAATTCTTGAGGAAGTTCACTTTCTAAATCTGTTTTGAGATAAATTCAAGAAACTGAATGAAATATATCCTTTGTGCACAAATTTTAGAATTTTTCACTTATCTTATGTTTTTGAAAGATTTTATTTATTTATTTGAGAGAGAGAGAGCACAAACAGGGAGCAGCAGAGGGAGAAGAAGCAGGCTCCCTGCTCAGTAGGAGACTTGATCCCAGGACCCTGAGATCATGACCTGAGTTGAAGGCAGATGCTTAACCGACTGAGCCACCCACACACCCTAGAATTTTTTAAAAGCCCATTTATATCTAAAATTCTGCTGTATTTGCTGGGGTTTGATTTGGTTTTGAATATAAACAGACTACTGTCAAATAGAAATTAAATTTGAGACTATCATCCCAAAGATAAAGCTTCTCTATTAAGTTATAATCCCGAATTTGCCACCATTGAATTGTGACTTTGAGCTTAAACATAGGATCATCCTTGTTCTCAGTCTCTCCATCAGAAAATGGGACAGATCCTTTTACATAGTATCGTAGGCATATATGGATACATAGGAAAGGTATATACAGGACATATATAGGGAGAAATAAATTTTTCTATAAGTTCAGTAATATTCTAAATGACATAGAGGACTTCCTTTCTAAAGGAACTCTGATATTAATCCTTTTATTAATTAAAAAATTTTTTTAAAGATTTTATTTATTTGTTCATGAGAGACACAGAGAGAGAGAGAGGCAGAGACACAGGCAGAGGGAGAAGTAGGCTCCATGCAGGGAGCCTGACGTGGGACTTGATCCCAGGACTCCAGGATCACGCCCTGGGCTAAAGGCAGGCGCTAAACCACTGCGCCACCCAGGGATCCCAAAGAATATTTTTATAATAAAAATGACCTTCCCTTAAATTACCAGTTCATATACTCAAATGCTGGCACGAAGAGTTTTTCTGAGAATATTGTGCCCACATTACTTTCTTAAATGTATGCTAGTAGTTTTAATATCCCAAACAATATTTAGGGCCTATTACATTCAATAAGTAAGCATTCACAAAGCATCAGTGTAGGTATACTTAGTGTTAATAAAAATATATGATACTTACACAGTTGGACAAATATTAAAAAGAACATAATATTTACTTTTTGCATTATCATTAGCTTTAAAATGCATCATTATAACCACATATTTCACATGTAGTGGTTTCTTTTTAAGATTTTGAGAGAGAGAGAGAATAAACAAGTAGAGGGAGGAACAGAGGGAGAAGCAGACTTCCTGCTGAGCAGGGAGCCCAACATGAGCCCTGGGATCATGACCTCAGCTGAAGGCAGATGCTCAACTGACTGAGCCACTCAGGCGCCCCTCACATGTAGTGTCTTAAAACACTTTCCCATATAAATAAAGAAGGCAACATTTATATAAGTTCCCTTTCAGTTTGTCCAGAAAAATTTGGGAGCAAAGTCCCTCAAATTGTTTAGCTTTTAAAATTGCATTATCAAGCAGAAAATGTGTGATTCTAAGCTTTGGCTATATAGTGCTCTACAAAGAGAACATCCTTGAAACACATCTACAGCTTTGCCCAACTAAAACAATAATCATGATGATGATGATGGGATTTGAGCATTTACCTAAACTAGGTACCTTTCTAGGTGCTTTATATGTATTGTCTCATTTAATCCCCACAGCATCATGAGGTCCATTACCACCCTTCCATAGGTGATGAGACTGAGGCTCAGGGAGAGTAGGTGGCCTGTGTGATGGCCCTTGTTTCACAGGTGGTGGGGCCGGGATGTGCAGCTGGGCAGCCTGGCTCCAGAGCCTGGGTGTGGAACCACGGTACCCACTGCTTCATTATGGTCCCATCTTCTTACTGAAACATCTGGATTATGTGAATTCTAGTCCTTGTATATTTCCACTTAAGAATTTAATTCAATAGATTTTTATGTCTAGAAATACAATTTGAACATGTAACTACTTTGCGAAGGGCCAGAAATAGGCTGTGCACGGATCCGAAAGCCCAGGGAAGGGGCGGGCAGGGTGGGAGGTGCGCTGAGGCACACAGTGGAGTGTCTGTGCTTGGGCCTCCTTGAACCAATGTCCATTTTGCACTGATCGTGGGTTTACTCTGTTGACAATGGCTATAGCTGACCCTGCTAATACTAAGGAAATTGCAGAGTACCATGGAGAAAGAGTGTGGGTTTGTCATCAATTAAGTTTCAATTGTGAGTGATCTTGGATGAACTGTTTGATGTCTCTGAGCCTTAAGCTCACCTGATCTTTGAAAGGGACAGTAACAGCTAACATTTAAATGACTTAACCGGGGCACCTGGGTGGCTCAGGGGTTGAGTGTCTGCCTTGGCTCAAGTCGGGATCCTGGAATTGAGTCCCGCATCGGGCTCCCTGTAGGGAGCCTGCTTCTCCCTCTCCCTCTGCCTATGTCTCTGCTTCTCTCTGTCTCTCTTAATTAATTAATTAATTAATTAATTAATTAATTAATTAATTAAATCTTTAGAAAAATAAAAATAAATGACTTAACTATCACACAGCTACACAAATAAAAAGCTGGTGGCTCAAACCCAGGAAATCTGACCCTAGAGCAGGAGGCTTTTGCTATTAAGGGCCAGTCTGTAAATATTTTAGGTTTCACCGGCCTTACTGTCTCTGCTGCAGCAACTCAAATGAAAGCAGCCATACACAATATGTAAACAAATGGGCATGGCCACGTTCCAACAAAACTTTGTAAAAATGGCCACAGGGTTGAATTTGGCCCTGGGGGCTGTACTTGGCCAGTCCTCCCTGCTGTAGATCTCTAGCTCTCCCAATGTAGAGCCCACACTGTCAACTTCAATTCCTAGGAATGTCATGAAAAATCAAATATCTACCTTTAGGTGTATTGTACACAAAATTGGTGCTCAAAAATGGCAGCTGTCATTCACTCAAGAGTTTTAAAACATTTCAGAAACTCATTGAGATATTATTTTTAGTCCATCTCTTTCCCTCTAGGGAGGATTTCATCGAAGTCCTGTTTCTCTCTCACTGCTGCTCTCTTCTCAGCATGTAAGTGAAAAGCACACTCTGTAGCCCCTTTTCTGGAAATATTAGACATGCTGTGAAGCTGTGTCCTCCTCCTCCAAAATGATCACTGTACTGAAAGAACAGCAGTCACCAGAGTGTGTGTGTGTCACAAAGATGCTCAATAAAATGGATTTTGGTTTTTATGATTTTAATGAATTTATTGGATCACATCATCATTACGTATGTATCAGGTTTGTTATAAGTTGATATCATATGATAACATTTTAGTTCTAAGTATAGGAGGATAAGGAGGACTTCACTCTTGCAGAATTTCCAGCGGCCTCTAAATATGATTAAAGCAGATACGTGCAGATTTTCAGTCCTTGTTACAGCAGGGCGACTCCCTGGGTCCTGTTTCGACCCATGGTCTCTGTTGCTTGTACACTTTATTAAGCTATTGGCACTATCAAGCTCTGGCATTCAGTACAGTGTTGAAAGGACATATGTGACCTCCTGGCGTTAAATGATCATATGTGGCTACCCATCTTTGCTCTTGGTTTCCCTCAGCCTCTTTCCTCTCTTCCCTTGTCTACCCTTGGTAGACTAGGAACCCCAAAGGCCATGCAGCAGTCACCACTGTATCCCCAAGAGCTAGCATAGCCTGGCACACAGCCAAATGTCCAATCATCATTTGAATGAATGAGTGAATGAATGAATGCATACATAAATATGGCTGAATCATCTTTTCCATCACATCACTACCTTTTGCCTAAAGGGTACAGATGTTGATTTTAGTACCAGCGAATTGGCTGTTCCAGAAGAATATTTTTAGGGATTGTTCACAGTCTCTCTCTCTCTCTCTCTTTTTTTTTAAAGATTTTGTTTATTCATGAGAGACACAGAAGCAGAGACACAGGCCGAGGGAGAAGCAGGCTCCATGCAGGGAGCCCGACGTGGGACTCGATCCCTGGTCCCCAGGATCACACCCTGGGCTGAAGGCGGCGCTAAACCACTGAGCCACCCAGGCATCCCCACAGTATCTTTTTTAAAAAACAAAACTCTAGGGGTATCTGGGTGGCTCAGTTGGTTAAGCATCTGCCTTCAGCTCAGGTCATGATCCCAGGGTCCTGGGATTGAGCCCTGCATTGGGCTCCCTGCTCAGTAGGGGAGTCTGCTTCTCCCTCTACTCTTCCACCTGAGTGTGACCTCTTTCTTTCAAATAAATAAATAAAATCTTTAAAAACAAAACAGAAGTCTTCTGAATCTTAAGTAAAGCTTTCTACATTATTAAAGAAACCAGCAGTGACATTTGAGACGGGCCCTGCAGATGCCAGCAGTCCTCCTGTGCCCATGTAGCAGAGAGGTCTGAATTTAAATGAGGCACTTCTATAGTTTGGCAGTCCCTTAGGCTGATTTCAGAAGTAGTGTTTGTGTGACCCACTCCCATCAGCTTGCCTGTGCTGACAAATCAGTTTGACAAGAGAATCCACCTGACGGGGCCGTATGGTGGTAGTGGTTTGGTTTGAAAATTGATAGAATTTCAAACAAATTAAATGAGCAGTTTGGTATCAGAGATACACTGGACCTTTGAAAGATGTTGCACATTTCTCGGTCTTGACAGCTTTGACAATAAGACCCAGAAGAAGATGCCAAGCCCATGCTGGGAGTGGCAAGTATAAAATAACAACAACTTCTCTTACTATTTAAGTAATACTTTCCGCGTGCAAGTATATAGTCTGGTTATTACTCCAAGATAGTCAGATTTGATCTGGAATTCTCAACAGGGAGCAATTTTGCCTCCAGGAGACATTTTGGTTTGTCACAGGTGGAGGGGCTTGCACATCCAGTAGGTAGAGGTCAGGGATGCTAGGACATGGCACACTGCACTGGGTAGCACCCCACAACAAAGAATTATCACATCCCAAATGTCAATAAGGAACAAAGTTGAGAAACTTGGGATTAAATGATACCAAAGGTCCCTTTGCAGCTCAAATTCTGGGATTTTATGAAATTAGATTATCTATGTGAAAGAATTTTACAAATTGCAGAACACTATATAATTTCAAGCTACTGTTATATGATATAAACCATTACTGCTTCTCCTTCTTCCTTCTCCTGTCTGTATCTGCCCATCAGCCTTTCTGTTCCTTGCCAGATCCCTCAAAAGTTTGGGTCAAAGGAGCCAAGATAAGGGGTGAAACCAGAAATCCCTTCAACTGCTTGTTTATAGTTTGAGAAAACATTAATCCAGGAGGCAGATGTGTGCCGACTTTGTGGGATTCATTTTTTTTTTTCAGCATTACCCCATCAACCTGTTAAGAAAAAAATGTAAGTGTGTAATGCTTATTTAAAGGGAACCTGATAACAGATTCTTAACAGGTATTTATGTGCTGCCAAACACCCGTAGAAAACCCACCCACTCCTACTGCAAAAAGCCAGTAGCTTTTCCCCTCTGCAGCCAGCTTCCCTGGGAACCCACAGCAAAATGCTTCATTTTCAGCGATGTGTTGATAGAAATGCCTGGGAAAAGTGAGTCTCTTGGCTTTGTATCTGTTTATCAAACACAATCATTCATTGAATGGTGTGCTTTGCCATAACAAAATCTGTACAAGCATCAACATAGTTTAAGACCCTTTGTGAATTAACTCTTCTCAGATTAGCCAGGAGCTGACAAAGGTATGGCCCAGAATATCACCTCTTTATCCTTTTGGGATTTTACCTAAGTAAGAGAGAGTCACAGAAGGATTTTTATGTGTCACAAGGCCCATACCTTCAAATAGCAGGAGGTTGCTAGTGGAGATGGGGGGCGGGGGCACCCTGTGCTCCAATCTTCAGCTTATTGTTTGGGCCTCCAGGTAAATTCCAAGTATTCTGCTTCCATTTTGAGTGGAACTCCTTCAGTGCTTTCCAAACTCTGAGGTAATAGAAATGTCCCAGTGCCAGAGGTCTCTGGCTGGTGGTGGGAATGTTCTCTGTTGTGTACTCTAATGGGTGGTGGTCACGTGGGCCCAGAGCAGTAAGATAACCGCTCAGGGTGAGGCCAAATCTTGGAAGCTTTTTGCAGAAGTTGGCCTTTGATATACCCCCCTCCTTGATTTGTGGCATTAAATATCACTTGATCCGGGATCCAAACCTCTGAAACGGGTGCTATTACTAGAACCATCCTAACCTGTGGTCATGGAGCTGAAGTAATTTGCCTCATTTGACAGTGGCATAGCCACGATTTGAACTCGTATTTCTCTGACTTCAAAGTCTTCACTCTTCCAGAATCTTCCAGTAGGTTACGTGTTTTATTATATTGTACAGTTTATTATACCTATCTGCTAGGCCCTGCCTAAGAAGTGACTATTAGTAAAGACAAAAATTCTGTGGTATAAATAAGGGACATCACAATAGAAATCTAACCACAAACAGAGATTGAATTACCTCTTGAATAAATACATTCTAAAACCTTCCACTGAATTAGGTTCCAGCTGGCGCTGGGAGACACTGCTTACCACAGTATATTATCTTCAGATTGCAATGTGTCCATTCGTCAGCAAATGAAACTCTCCCCTGAATCCCAAATTGCACATTAATCCCAAGTACATGACGTACGTGCATGCACACACATGCACACGCACACATCTCTACAGCTGTGAACCAGAGTTAACTAGTAGTTTGGATAATTCTAGAGTATATGCATTCTGTGTTTAAACCTAAGTAAAGACTTGTTGGCAAACATTGGAAATGCATTCCCTGTATAGTGGTGTTCCTTGCCCTCCCTCTAAAATGTACCAGTTCAAAGTTAAAATCCTCCTGAAAGATACTCTGAACCACTACTCAAAAGAGTATTTAAATCCTTGATTTATGTCTGCTTTAAGTCCGATTTAGCCTTGAAATTGTATTTTACCCTGACAAGCTCAAACTTGACCTAAAACAAAGACAACAAAAACTCTAGCTAATAGTTCAGAGTAACAGCTGGATTTGAAAATATATTTTTCACTGTTTGATACGTCAAACTGTGAATAAACGTTTAAACATATTGCCACGTTTGTCAGCTAACAGCCGTCGATGAAGACAGATGCATTTTTTGCGTGTGCAAGGATGGCGTTGTGTTGGGAAGGTCCTGCCTCGGGGGACCTGGCATCCATGTGGATGACTGGACCTTTTTACATCCAATGCAGCAAGTCTCTTCAGGTTCCTTCTGGAAAAGCCTCTGCAGACTGTTATAGCCAAAGTTTAGGTGAAAAACAGGCTTACACTTGGATGCCTTTGCCACATTGCCAGTGGAGAATCACACTGCCAGACAGCTTACCTGCTAAGAATGGAATCTGGGAGATTCTAGTACACTGGTCCACGCCAGAACTCACAGGCTAGGCTTCTCATACTGACTGGTTTGAGGTTGGCTGAGATACACCTCTTGTTTCCCTGTAAACACAAGAGTCCTGCATAAGAGCAAGATTCTCACCTCAAGTTCAAATATATTTTTTTTAAAGTTCACATTTCTTCTAACATCTTTTGAACACTTAGTGCTACATTCTATGCGAGGAGCGTTACATGAATCATTTCATTTACTCCTCACCACAGCCCTGTGATAAGAATCACTTAGGGGCAGCTGTGGTACATACAGACTCTAAACCAGACTCTCAACGCTCAGATATCAGCTCTGATGCTCACGAACTGAGAATCTACTTAATCTCTCTGTGCCTCAGTTTCCTTATCTGTAAGGCAAAGATTATAATATCCCATACAGACTTTCTGAGGCTTGGAGTGAGTTAATGCATGTAAAGAGACTAGCACACTGCCTGGCACATAGTGGGCATTCAATAAACATTAGCCATCATTGTCACCATTTTAAAGATGAGAGGATATTAAGGCTTTAAGAGGTTAAGTAGCTTTTCCCGGGTTCACAACTAGTAAGCAGAGGAGCCAAGTTTTGGCTCTAGATCTCTAACTCCAGAAACTGTGCCTTTATTCAGCATGGTAGGCAGCCTAAATCAGACTACCCAATCTATTTTAAAACTCTTACATTGAGGTGCCTTGATGGCTCAGTTGGTTAAGTGTCTGACTCTTGGTTTCAGCTCAGGTCACAATCTCAGGGTCATGAGATTGAGTCTCGCATTGGGCTTCGGGTGGAGTCGGCTTGAGCCCCCCACCCACTCTCTCTCTCTCAAATAAATAAATAAATGAAATCTTAAACTATCTTATATTGAGTGGATAATTCTGTGCCATTTATCCAAGTTTTTGTTGTTGGTTTTTACTCACAGATAAGGTTCAACTTACAAAGTATACTTACTACTCATTGTGTTCAATCCTCTACACATGAAGAATCTTGTTAAAGATAGTATATCTCACTCTTCAGATGCCCCCCTCCAAACACCCACATGCACATGTACACTCCCACCCTCTACCCTTCTAAAGAGGGTATTCTAAATTAATCTTTTAAAACATGATAATGATAGTGGCTATGCTTTTAAGTTGGGAAACTATAGTCTTTTTTTTAAGATTTTATTTATTTATTCATGAGAGAGAGAGAGGCAGAGACACAGGCAGAGGGAGAAGCAGACTCCATGCAGGGAGTCCGATGAGGGACCCAATCCTGAGACTCCAGGATCACGCCCTGGGCTGAAGGCAGGTGCTAAACCACTGAGCCAGCCAGGTATTCCCTGGGAAACTACAGTCTTATTAGAAACAAATTGCTAATAATATTGAGGTACAACTCTTTTGAAGCAGTCTCTGGACATTGAGCACAAATACAAGATGCCCTAGTTCTCAGCTTTTTAGGATTTGAAGCATAATTCTCTAGTTCCATTAACCCCAAGGTAGGCTCCATGAGAATGAGGTCCACTGGCACCTGGCACATAGTAGGCACTCAATAAATATTTGCAGAATGAATGAATATAAATGAACATGAACCCTTCTGTGATTGTGCCTCTTAAGAAATTATTATTGTGCACATACAAGTGTTAGAAGCCGAGCCAGCCACCCTCACCAGATTTCTCTTCTTCCAGGTCTCATAAATGTGACCATATACTTAAATGGCAAACAATTTAGACCGGGGGGGGGGGGGAGGCAGATCAAGAAGATTGTCTTTAAAATATGTTAGAACTTAAAAGTTGGTCCTGACATTGCTCTGCATAGGAAACCGAGGAAAATGTGACTGTAATGCGTATCAATAGCAATCTATGCTACTTAGTACCACGGATGTTCTCTGCACATCTCCTAGAGCAGAGGTCAGCAAACTTGTTCTCTAAAAGCCAGACAGGAACTATTTTAGGTTTGGCGGGCCATATAATCTCTGAACTGTTTGACTCTGCCATTGTACTGCAAAAGCAACCATAGATAATATTTTTTTAAGGGTATGGCTGTGTTCTGATAAAACTTTATTTATAGGGGCACCTGGGTGGCTCAGCGGTTGAGCATCTGCCTTTGGCTCAGGTCGTGATCCCGGGGTCCTGGGATTGAGTCCTGCATCGGGCTCCCTATAGGGAGACTGCTCCTCCCTCCGCCTGTGTCTCTGCCTCTCTCTGTGTGTCTCTCATGAATAAATAAATAAAATCTTTAAAAAAAAACTTTATTTATAAAAACGAACGGCAGGCTGTATTTGGCCCACGGCCATAGCTGCCAGGCCCTTGGTCTAAAGCTTGTTTAATTGTAATAAGTTAGGTATTTTGTTACATCTCTGAGAGAAGGGTCATATCAGTAGTATAGTATAGTACCCTTTTTTAAGGCATTACATAAATCATATATCTCTTATTTATCTAAGCTTTAGGCCTTAAAAATTCATTGAGTGGCACACCATACAATATAACGACGGTCTATTAGACAGGAAGATACGGAGAATGGAGTTTGTAGGCCACAAGATTTTCTTGAATGTGTGAAACCTCTTCATTGTGCCATTTCTTTTTTTTTTTTTTACTGGCCTCTAACAAAATCCTAATTTTACTGGATTTTATTTTTGTCCTTTTTGTATCACTCATCTCTGTCACTTTCAAGTTTTTTTTTTAATTGTGGTAAAATATACATAACCAAATTAACCATTTTAACTTTTTAAGTATACAGTTCAGTGGCATTAAGTACATTCACATTGTTGTATAACCATCGCCACCATCCAACTCTAGAACTTTCTCATCATCTCTGATTGAAACGCCATAAACACTAATGCTCCATTCTCCCCTTCCCCATCTTGCAGCAACCATGATTTTACTTTCTAACTTTGTGAATTTGTCTATTCTAGATACTTCATATAAGTGGAATCATACAATATTTGTCCTTTTGTGTCTGGGTTATTTCACTTAGCACAGTGTCTTCACGGTACATCCAAGTCATAACACGTGTTACAATTCTCTTCATTCACAATTCTCACTAAATCATACTGCCCCTTGATGTTACAGCAAGTGAACCAAGGAAGTATGGTTTAGCCAGCTGGCAAATAAGCATCTCAGACCTTTATTGTGTCCCTATAATTTTTCTGTGTTTTTTTTTTCTTTCAAAGATCAAATTTACCTAATTATTTTTTTTATTTTTTTTAAATTTTTTTTATTTATTTATGATAGTCACACACACACACACAGAGAGAGAGAGAGAGAGAGAGAGAGAGGCAGAGACACAGGCAGAGGGAGAAGCAGGCTCCATGCACCGGGAGCCCGACGTGGGATTCGATCCCGGGTCTCCAGGATCGCGCCCTGGGACAAAGGCAGGCGCTAAACCGCTGCGTCACCCAGGGATTCCAAATTTACCTAATTATTCCTGAAGTTTCCCCTAGTATTCTACACAATTCCTCTTGGTAAATTCTTAAAAATAATGTTCCAGATTCCAGTTGAATGATGAAACTATGCCATTTAAAATTGTTTTTACAAAGAGTTTTAAGAATGTGGAGGCATGCTTATAAAATGAAGCAAAGCAGCAAGATATAAATTTGTTGGAAGCCAAGTTCTATTCCCCACCCCCCCAAAAATCCTATTTTTAAAAAAAGGTGGGAAAGTTTAGCTGTGGCTGTCATTGAATAGGAATAATAGGAATTACTCCTTTTCCTGCTTTTCTTAATTTTCCATAAAATTTACCTGAATACTTTTGTAGCCCAAAAAATGAAATAAACTCCGCTTTTCAAAGAGCCATTTTGCAAAAGCACAGTACAAAGCTCCTAATGATAACCTTATTGTATTTTTAAAATCATCTCCACAGAGCCCTGTACTGTATGAGTGAAGGTGGCATGGTTTAGAATTGCACTGTTGTACATGGCTATTTTTTTTTAAGATTTATTTTATTTTTAAACTTATTTATTTATTTATTTATTTATTTATTTATTTATTTATTTATTTATTTGACAGAGAGCGTGCATGTGTGTGAGAAAACACAGGCAGGGGGAGCAGCAGGCAGGGGGAGAGGAAGAAGCAGACTCCCCACTGAGCAGGGACACCGATGCAGGGCTTGATCCTAGAACCTGGGGATCACAACCTGAGCTGAAGGCAGATGCTTAACTGACTGAGCCACCCAGACACCCCTATGTATTTTAGAGAGACAGTGAGTAGGGACAGGGGCAAAGGGAGAGGGAGAGAATCTCAAGCAGACTCCTGCTGAGCTTAGAGGCCAGTATAGGCTAGATCCCACAACCCTAGATGATGACCTGAGCTGAAAATTGAGTTGGACATTTAACCCACTGACCCACCCAGCTCCCCAGGGCTATTTAAGTTAAATGAAACAAAAAACTGAGGTCAGCAGTTAACACTAGCCCCATTTTAAATGTTCAGTAGCCATAAGTGGCTAGTGACAGCTTTTCCATCATCACAGAAAGGTCTATTGCACAGCCCTGCTTTTGAAGAGAGAACGTGGAATCTGCAGCCAAGGTGACTTGGATTCAAGTCCCGGTAGGAGTTGACACTTGCTGGGTCAGGTGAGCAATTGACTCAGCCTCTCTGAGCCTAGAGACAAATGAGGAGTAATGATAGTTAGTATCACTTTCCGTGTAAGGAGGTTAAGAAGATGGGATAAGATAATGCATGTGCCAGTTCTCCAAAGATGAACTGTGGCTTACCGGGTAGTAGCTGCTTTACAAACTCCTGGGGAATCCATGAATGGTTTCTACCGAGACTTCAGCCTAAATGACACCATAAACATCAGAGTTACCATCTCTTACCACGCAGTTCCTAGGCCAAGTTCCTGGCAAAGTGGATGTCCCATTTGACTCTTGTAAAAAAAGAAAAAAGAAAAGAAAAAAAAAGCTTCAGCACACATGTCTGTATCTATGTTGCATGCATAGATAACACCTCAAAGTTTTCTTCGACAACTTAAATACACTGCTCCATTTCCATTCCTCAATGGACAAGACCGTGTTTTTTTTAAAAAAAAAAAAAAAAAAAAAAGCAAGCAAGCAAGCAAAGAAGGAGGCTTTGTCTGCCAGAGGAAAACACATGGGGTAAATAAAAATGGTAGAACTGAAAGGAAATCAATCTGAGTTGCCAGTGCAGGAATTGAGCAAAAGATGTTGCCATTTGCTTGCAAGAGTGTGAGGTTCCCGCTGACCATTACAACAGGTTCTCTGCGCTTCAGAGCTGTTGGGGGTACTGATTAAGCGGAAGTACTTGTTCATTCTGATTTGTGTGTGTGTGTGTGTGTGTGTGTTCCCCTCCCCCCCCTCCTGCCCCGAGTCACTTCTGGTTTTTCCTGCAAAACAAGCTGACTCACGCAGAGCTGCTGTCCTTCGCTCTCATCCGAGCACCTGCTGGGGCACAGCGCGCGTGCCGTGCCGTGCGTGCGTGTGGCTGAGGGAGCCGCGTTTGGGGGCGGGCCGGGGGGGGGGGACCCCGCGCGGTGCACAGCCCACGCTCGCTCACCGTCCCGTCCGCCTCCGCCCCAGGTCTCCGCCAGCCGTGGATGCCTTTGACGCCATGACCGCAGAGGACGCCGCCGCAGCCATGAGCAGCGACTCCGCGGCGGGCGGCGCGGCCTCCGCCAAGGCGCCCGAGGGCGTGGCCGGGGCGCCCAACGAGGCGGCGCTGCTGGCGCTGCTGGCGCGCACGGGCTACCGCATGGTGCAGGAGAACGGGCAGCGCAAGTACGGCGGCCCGCCGCCCGGCTGGGAGGGCCCGCACCCGCAGCGCGGCTGCGAGGTCTTCGTGGGCAAGATCCCGCGCGACGTGTACGAGGACGAGCTGGTGCCCGTGTTCGAGGCCGTGGGCCGCATCTACGAGCTGCGCCTCATGATGGACTTCGACGGCAAGAACCGCGGCTACGCCTTCGTCACGTACTGCCACAAGGGCGAGGCCAAGCGCGCCGTGCGCGAGCTCAACAACCACGAGATCCGCCCGGGCCGCCTGCTCGGCGTGTGCTGCAGCGTGGACAACTGCCGCCTCTTCATCGGCGGCATCCCCAAGACGAAGAAGCGCGAGGAGATCCTGGAGGAGATCGCCAAGGTCACCGAGGGCGTGCTGGACGTCATCGTGTACGCCAGCGCGGCCGACAAGATGAAGAACCGCGGCTTCGCCTTCGTCGAGTACGAGAGCCACCGCGCCGCCGCCATGGCGCGCCGCAAGCTCATGCCCGGCCGCATCCAGCTGTGGGGCCACCAGATCGCCGTGGACTGGGCCGAGCCCGAGATCGACGTGGACGAGGACGTCATGGAGACCGTGAAGATCCTCTACGTGCGCAACCTCATGATCGAGACCACCGAGGACACCATCAAGAAGAGCTTCGGCCAGTTCAACCCGGGCTGCGTGGAGCGCGTCAAGAAGATCCGCGACTACGCCTTCGTGCACTTCGCCAGCCGCGAGGACGCCGTGCTCGCCATGAACAACCTCAACGGCACCGAGCTGGAGGGCTCGTGCCTCGAGGTGACGCTGGCCAAGCCCGTGGACAAGGAGCAGTACTCGCGCTACCAGAAGGCGGCCAAGGGCGGCGGCGCGGCCGAGGCGGCGGCGCCGCAGCCCAGCTACGTGTACTCTTGCGACCCCTACGCGCTGGCCTACTACGGCTACCCCTACAACGCGCTCGTCGGGCCCAACAGAGACTACTTCGTGAAAGGTTAGTGGGGGCTATTGTGCAGGGCCGGGAGGGAGCGGGGGACTGGGGCCATGTGGCCCGGGCAGCGGCAGGGGTGTCCCGGCTGCAACCGGCTGAGCTGGGGGGTGCGCCCCATCCCCCACTCACCCTCCCACGCTTCTCTGCCTGTCAGTTCTGGGGTCTGCGCTTTGCTGGCGCTTGGGGCATTCGCCACCCTGGCAGTGAGGGAAATGCAGATCCTTTGTATGTATGCATGGGGTGAGCGTCGGAGGGCACAGGCACATGCAGCCGCTCCTTGCGTGCCGCCTTTTCCCTGGGCCTACCCAGTCTGGGGCTCGTCCGCTAGTCGATGCGTACTTAAGGCTTAAAGCCTCCCTGTGAAATGAACTCTTTAGGATGTTGGGAAGTGGGAAGCGCAGCGTTGTCACATTGTCGGGGTGGTGCTGGTGGTGGTGGTGGTGGTGGTGGTGGTGGTGGTGGTGTTTGTGAAGTACTGGGCAGGGTAAGACGGAGAGCAAGCATTCCACGGGGAAACTGATACTGAAGTTCTGGGTCCTGCCGTCATCAGATGCACTGGCTCTGTGCCTTTCATCAGTCCCTTGAACCTCCCTCAGCCGGTTTTCTCACGCAGAAAATGAGGAAGGTGAACCAGCTGATCCCCTTGCAGATCTAACTTTTTTTTTTTTTTTTTGCAGTCTATGAATGTGTTTCTTTATTGAAGTGGCGGTCGCAATCCTAGGAACTCCCCATGCAAGTTCATCTCTTGCGTTAAGCAGGCACACTTAGGGTACGATTCTAGGCCAGAGCAGAATGTGGGAAGCATCTTACCAGCTCACTGAAGGGCAGAGTAGTGTGACCACCTGCAGCTAGGCTCAGGGCAAACCTCGAAATGCCAAGAACCTTGGCTTCAGATCTGCCTCTTGTCTGGTCACTGTTGGATGCTCATCATTTTTTGTGTTGTTGTCATAAGCAGGCAGCATAAGAGGCCGGGGTCGAGGTGCAGCTGGCAGCAGAGCCCCAGGGCCCAGGGGTTCCTACCTTGGGGGATATTCAGCTGGCCGTGGTATTTATAGCCGATATCACGAAGGAAAAGGAAAGCAGCAAGAAAAAGGATATGAACTTGTACCGAATTTGGAAATCTCTGCCGTCAATCCAGTTGCCATTAAACCTGGTACAGGTCAGTATAAACCAGAGATAGATAGAATGCATCCGTTCAGCTGAAACCCCAGCGCTCTCATTGAAGTGACCCCAGGCTTTCCTCAGGCTTTCATCTGCACGTGGGCTCCTCTTCTCCCAGGCAGCCAGAGGTTAGGCCAAGAATGTGGCCTCCTGGGCCCCCTTATCCAGAACTTAAGGGAATGGTCTAGCTCCAACCATGTTCAAGCCACACTTTTTCAGTAGTGGGTTTTTCAAATAAGTGTCACCAGTCGTTAGGCTCTTTCTCAATCTGTGGCCTGATAGGCAGAGTTGGAGTGGCGGGGAGGGGCGGAGGAAGACAACAGAAGACCAGGAGGCTCTTCTCTACCTTCTGGCCTGCTCAGACTGTCTTCTCCTTCCTGAAGCCTGTTGCTACACCAGCAGTCGGAAGCCAGAGGGTCCAGCTGATTGCTGGTTCTGTGAGTTGGTGGAAAGGGTAGGAAATTCCACCACGGGAGTGCAAAACACAAGCGTCTCTTGTGCTCTTCGACACACCAGAACACATAGGGACAAGGCAGTGGTGAAAGTTTTTGCAGCTGCTCATGTCCTGGATTCTGATTTCCAGCACGCCTCTTCCCCCTCTTGCTGGGTCAGTAGATGGGAGGTAGGGACACCTAAGTGATTCAAGCCAGAAACCTTGAACTTTGCTTTCACCTCCAGGCCCCACAGTCCAGTTTGCCAGTGTAATCAGTGCCCACTGGTCACCTAACAGGAGGAAGGTCTTCTTTCTGGTCCTGACGTGCAAGGAACTCCATTGTAAGCACGTCATAGCACCAGCTCCCTATCAGCACACCATGCAAGCATCCGGACTCAGGGAAAATTCATCCGTGGACAGTCAGAGCGACCCTTCTCCAGCCCTCTTCCTGGTTTCATGGGGGGAGATGGAGGAGCTCTTTGAGAGAATCCCCCCCTTGAAGCTCAGCTACTCTGAGTTTCTTCTGGTTGAGGATTATACGCTCCTTTCCCTAGCTGAGAGTCAAAGAAGCTGCATTTGGGCCATAGGTTTGCATGGCCACATAGGCCTCAAAAAGCATTTTCCCAGTAGAGCTTCGTTTTTTATAATCCAGTGATAATTTTTTTCACCTATGAAAAAATGTTGTAAATTCTGTCAAGTGACTCTTTATGCTGGATTTCCTCGTAAATGCCATCGACACTATGAGCAACTTAAAACAGATCACGTCTCTGTCTAAAGTCATAAAACAGAGCCTGGATATAGGACAGGCTTCTACTCGTTGGAAAAGGGACCCCTGTTGGCAAGTTGGGAGCAGGGGACGTCTTTACCAGCTCCCCCCTCTTCCTTTTCGGTAGCACCTTGTTACCTGTACTGAGGGAGTGTTAGTTAGCAGGGGAGGCCCGTGACTGCTAAACTTGGTTTGAAAACGACCAAGAAAGCGACCGATCTTCCTCGGGGACTTTCAAGCGATGTGCATTTCCCTGTCCCTTTTTCTTGCAGTGGCCATCCCTGCCATTGGGGCCCAGTATTCCGTGTTCCAGGCAGCGCCAGCCCCTAAAATGATTGAGGATGGGAAAATCCACACAATGGAGCACATGATCAGCCCCATCGCTGTGCAGCCAGACCCAGCCAGTGCCGCTGCCGCTGCCGCCGCCGCCGCCGTCATCCCTGCCGTGTCCACGCCGCCACCTTTCCAGGTAGAGCTCCTGCTAGGGTCATCGACATTTGTGTGTGAGGCTTCCCTTTATCATGGATTCATTTCCTGTTCAGCAGGACGATTAGCTGTGTGCCTAGCTCTCTGATGAAGCATAGGATGGGGTGACAGAAAGAAATGTGTCCTATGAATCAGGACAGGACAGAAAAGTTTAAAATACTAATCATACCACCTTAGTGTTATCACTGTATTAAAGATCGGAAGCAATATGCCAAACGACACATGTAATTCTTCACAGTCTCATAATACCGTCCCTACGATTTTTTTTTTTTTTATGACACTGGATAATCTTTAACTTGTGTTCTTACTGTCCAGGAGCCGACTTACAAAGTCCAGGGAGATAGCTTACATTTTCACATTCCAAATTGCAGTTTGAAGATTTTTTTTTTTATATATAGGTTTTCTCTCTTTCTCTCTCTCAGGGCTCCTGGGTGGCTCAGTGGATTAAGTGTCTAATTCTTGGTTTCAGCTCAGGTTGTGATCTCAGGGTCATGAGATCGAGCCCCACATTGGGCTCCATGCTCGGTGTTGGGTCTGCTTGGGAGTCCCTCCTTCTACCCCTCTCCCTCCCCCACTCCCCACCTGTAGATGAATATTGAAATATCCATATACGTATATAAGAATGTGTGTGGAGAAAGAACTATCTGTAGAGACACAGATGTATGAAACTTTACAAAATCTGCCCTTCATCCTCTCCCCCTTCCAGATCAAGGTATTACCATTCCTCCTGCCAGTCCAGTCTTACCATTCCAGCCTCCTTCCCCACCTTTTGCTCATAGCTTCTCTTCTGTATGTTCTCTATAGTCTCATGACTTCTTTAGAATCTTTCTCACCCACCCAGCCTTGGAAATCCTCTCTCTTGTATTTTCTCATTTCCCACATTATTACTTGGCATATGGTTGCCAGTATGTTCTATGTCCCCAGCTAATGAAGCTACTCTAGACCAAGAGCTACATCTTATATTTTATCTTCAGCGCAGAGCACGTAGGGAATACCTATAGGTGAATAGGTCATTCATCCAAACAAAGCAAAATCGTGTTAAAGCTCCTTTTTGTGAGGCAGTGAATCTCATATACCTTATCACTTGACAAGCACAGATACTCAGGCCTGGGGTCTCTTACCCCACTAGATAAGAATTATCCAGGGAGTATGTTAAAAGCAGATTCTTAGACTCCAACCCAGAAGATTCCCGCTCGACAGAACCCTGTGGGGGTTCTAGAATGCATGTCTTGTACGCGCTCCTCAGTAATGCTGAAATAGGGTCAGACTTGAGAGTCACCGCCCTGCAGTGCTGCTCACTCCCTTTTGCCCTCTCTCCGCACCAGCCTTGACAGTGTTGTTCAGAAAGGGTCACACCAGTTGAAATTTATTCACCTGCTAGTGTGTCATCGAGTATTCCTTAAGCCCGGACTTCCTAAAGCCAGAAAGGAATAGGTCGTGAATGACTCATGCTATAAAATGGCAGCTAAGTGGAGCTACTACTTGTGGACTGACTATAAACCTCTAGAATAAGCTACAAACAATGCTTAGTGTGGGATTCTGGTAATAATTTCTAATTTCTCCTCACTAAGAAATTCGCAAACTTTTATGCTTGGTGCATAGCATCCCAAATTCCAGGTCTCATACTCATGCTCTTGATCACAGACTCTGGCTTTTATCTGTCTCCACCAGATGTTGCCGTCTGGGTCCTCTTTTTTTTTCTTTTTTTTTTTTTAAGATTTTATTTATTCATGGAAGACACACACACACACACAGAGGCGAGGACATAGACATAGGCAAAGAGAGAAGCAGGCTCCCTATGGGGAGCCGGATGTGGAACTCAATACCAGAACCCGGGGATCATAACCTGAGCCAAAGGCAGGCACTCAACAACCACTTGAGCCACCCAGGGGCTTGTTCAGAGTCTTATCAGTTGATTCCGACGGAGATTTTCCCCCTCCTTCAAGGCATCCTGCAGAAAGCCTGGAGCTATGTACTTTTGAACCCAAGAATGACTTCATTTGAGTGTGTGTGGCCTTGCTGCTCACCTACCAGTCTTGGTTCTCTGTGATTGAATTCTTTGACCCTGTGCTTTCTGAACATTCAGTTCCCTGTGCCCCACCCACCTACCCACCTCCGTATTCTCTGCCAAATTACAGCAAAGGAAGGAGCATTTTAAGCAATACTGACTGGTGAAGGGAACACTTTTCTGAGTGGAGCCACGCTAGAAGTCAGTTCCCATCATTTCTTCTAGAACCTTCCTGTGGCACACCCTCAGGCATAGTCCTCTGTCCCATGCTCACATGCTGTTTAGCCTTTTTTTTTTTTTTAAGATTTGTATTTATTTATTCATGAGCCACAAAGAGAAAGAGGCAGAGGCAGAGACATAGGCAGAGGGAGAAGTAGGCTCCCTCTAGGGAGCCTGACACAGGACTCGATCCCAGGACCCTGGGATCACAACCTGAACCAAAGATAGATAGATGTTCAACTGCTGAGCCACCCAGGTGCCCGTTTAGCCTTTAAAAAAAAAAATTTTTTATTGAGAGAGTGAGAGAGCACAAATGGGGGAAGGGCAGAGGGAGAAGCAGACTCCCTGCTGAGCAGGAGCCTGCCATGGGGCTCAGTCCCAGGACCCCGGGATCATGACCTGTGCCAAAGGCAGACATGTAACTAACTGAGCCCCCATTTTGCCATTTTGTATTCTCAATTTCCTTTATAGATCACGTTAAAAAATATTTGCTAGCATGGGCAGTCAGTGTTTTGGATTTATTTCTCAAAGTATTTTCGATCTTTACAAATCTATGGTATAAGTAGAGTAGGGATAGCTATTTGCCTTGAATGAGGTCTTTTTCTCTCCTCCTTCCTCCCCCAACTCCCCATGTTCAACCCACCCAAGCCCAGGGGTTGAGCTGGACCATAGCACAGGGAAAGGTTTCTCTCAGATATCCCCTTCCCTTCAATTTCATCCCTTTGTTCATTTATCACTAAATGTATGTCCACACGTTAGGCAAAGGTTGCTTGTGTCTTGCTGTAAGCCACCTGCCTTCCCAGTTCTGAAGTTTCTCTCTTGTCAATGAGATAGTCATTATTTTAGTGTTGTAGTAGATGAGATAATACAGGGCTAAATGTGCAGGCTCCTGAGTCACCTTAAAAGCCGTGTCACCTCATGCAAGTCATTTAACACATCCAAACCTCTCCATATAATCGTAGTACCAGCTTCATTGGTGGCTGTGATGATTCCAAAATGTCACAAATAAGGCACTTAGAATAGTGCCCAGCAGACCATATTCCTTCCATTCTTATTAATATTTAGTATTATTTTGGTTACAGTTGAAAAAATAGCTCTTAGGTGGTGAATTTCCTTTGAGCATGATTTTGTGATTCTCATTTGCAGATTTTGTAAAGGAATGATAACTAATTCCCTTATGAAAATCCAGTAAGAAATCATTTTTTTTAAAAATCGAATTCTCCATTTTATATATCCTGAATTGCTTATTTTGAAGGTACATTAAGACCTAGAGGCCAGGGCAGCATTTACTACAGGGCATTCTGAGGAACATAAGGTGCACTAGATATTTTGTTAAATGTGTGTTTTATTTTACCACAAATCCCCTTTTCCATAAAGCATCTCACAGAACTGGCTCCATGGCAAACCCTTTGGGAAATGCTGAACCACAGTCTTCCCTCTTTACACCTCTTTGTTCAGAAAACAAGTATGTTACGCTTTCAAGTAGAGAGGAGCCAAGTAGCAGGGACTTTGATGGAGCTAGTGGTGGCATCTGCAGTGAGGCAGCTTTAGTTAGCTTGCCTTTCCCTACTTCCTTCTCCCGTGGAAACTCCTTATCCTTCAAGACCCAGTTCAAATGTCTCTGCTTCCAAGATGCTCTCTCCAACTTCCCAAGTTAGTTGGTTCCTTTTCTAAGCTTCTACAACCATCTGTGCAGTTGACCCTTAAACAACAGAAGGGTTAGGTGTGCCGACCCCCCACAGAGTTCTAAATCCATATGTAAGTTTTGACTCTGCCAAAACTTAACAGCCTACTCTTGACCAGAAGGCTTACTGATAAGTCAACGAAACATATATTCTGTGTGTTATATGTAAGCTAAAGAAAAGAAAATGCTACTAAGAAAATCATAAGGAAGAGAAACTACATACATTTACAGTACTGTGCTGAACTTACTGGAAAAAAATCCACATATAATTGGACCCACTCAGTTCAAACTCACGTTGTTCAGGTCAACTGTATATATAGTGGTGTCATATCTCAGGTGGGAGGTGGTCAAAACCATCAATCAGTCACCCTTGCTGAAAATTGTATACGATCACAGGTTTTTTTTAGGTCACAGCTTAAAAAGCTGCCCCTACAGAGATCTAGACACTTTGTTCCATAACATTGTCACAGTGTGTTTTCCACTCTTGTTTTTGAAGCGTCCTGTTCCTTCAGTTGAGGCAGCTGGCATGTATTTTAGAGGAGAAAAAATATATATATACATATACACTCGCGCACATATGCACATGTATTTTATTTTATTTTATTTATTTATTTTAAAGATTTTATTTATTCATTCATGAGAGACACAGAGAGAGGGAAAGAGAGGCAGAGACACAGGCAGAGGGAGAAGCAGGCTCCGTGCAGGGAGCCTGATGTGGGACTTGATCCCAGGATTCCAGGATCACGCCCTGGGCCGAAGGCAGATGCTAAACCACTGAGCCATCCAGGAATCCCCTGCACATGTATTTTAAAGATTTTATTTATTCATGAGAGAGGGGCAGAGACTTAGGCAGAGTTGGAGGAGTCTCAACCACTGAGCCACCCAGGTGCCCCAGGAAAATATCTATTTTTAAAGATTTTATTTATTTGAGAGAGAGAGAGAGCATGGGAAGAGGAAGCAAAGAAAGAGAGAGACAGAGAGCATGAGCAGAGGGAGGGGTAGAGGGACAGGGAGAAGCAAACTCCCTGCCGAGCAGGGAGTCTCTGATCAGGGTTGGATCCCAGGACCCTGAGATCAAGGCAGACTCCCAACCGACCCAGGCACCCCTAGGGGAAAAAATATTAATTACAGTGAGATCAACTGAGCAAAGGGTAGGTTCTCCAGTCTCTCTTGTAGCTGGCTCTAGGGCCTACGGTGATGGAAAAGAATGGCAGATAGAAGGTTCCAGAGTCTTTTTTTTTTTTTTAAGATTTTATTTATTCATTCATGAGACACATCACACACACAGAGGGAGAGAGAGAGGGGGGGGGGCAGAGTTTTTTAAGATTTCATTTATTCATGAGAGACAGAGAGAGAGGGGGAGGGAGGGAGGGAGGGAGAAGCAGGCCCCATGCAGGGAGCCCGACGTGGGACCCGATCCCGTGACCCGGGATCCGGCCCCAGGTCGAAGGCGGCGCTAACCGCCGAGCCCCCCGGGCTGCCCGGTGCAGAGTCCTTACCGGCCCCCTCAGCCCGGCAGCTCCGTCACCTCGCCCAGCTGCAACTCCAGGGAGCGCTTGAGGAGGCCCGGTCGCCGCCTTCCCTCAGGGCCGCCGAGCCCGCCCCGGGCCCCCTAACGAGCCTCGTGCGTCCCCTCCCCAGGGCCGGCCCATCACTCCGGTGTACACGGTGGCGCCAAACGTGCAGAGAATTCCCGCGGCCGGGCTCTACGGGGCCGGTTACGTCCCGTTCGCGGCGCCCGCCACCGCCACCGCCACGATCGCCACACTACAGAAGAACGCGGCGGCCGCCGCCGTGTACGGGGGCTACGCGGGCTACATACCTCAGGCCTTCCCCGCCGCCACCATCCAGGTGCCGATCCACGACGTGTACCCGACGTACTGACCCCGCGGGGAGGGCGGAGGCCGGCCCCAGCCACCCCCGCGCGGAACCCTGTGCTATTTATGAAGAACCAACGTGCCGCAGGAGCACGCCTCGGAAACCTGAAGGTGAAGAATGTTATCAGACGTCATCCTGAAAAGATTTTATATTCATGAAGTTTTCACTAGTTTTGTTGCTGTTGTCGTTGTTGTTTTGTCTTTTCGTTTTTGTTTTTTAAGACTATTTTCGACGTAGCGGCCTGCGTTCAGACATTTCTCAGAGACTTGGCGGCGGCTCGCGCCCTTAATTCCATCTCCTAAAAGATTTGTACGCTGCAGTACCTTTGTATAGAGGTTTTTGTTTTTGTATTTTTAAGGATATATTTTCAGTATGAAGGTTATTTTCTTAAACTTCTGCACTCCAGAGATTTCTATTTTGTAGTATCTTCAATAATATATCAATTATATATTGAAAAGCACACTTGAGCAGCTAGGGAACTATTTTCAAAAAAAGATATATTCAATATTTAAAGATACAAACAATAGTGCTTTAAAATACTACATAAGATGTTATTTTAAAAGTTATACTGGAAAGTGCAATTTTAAAGCGAGTAAAATCTCTCTTTCAGCTGGCATTAAGGGTTGACGGTGTTAACCACGTGTTATCTATGACAGTTATATAGTTTTTCTTTTTTTTTTTTTTTTTTTGAGAAATTAAACACTCGATCTCTCCTTAAGCCCACGTTGAAAAGACTTGTCACACTTCTCCAAGTCCAAACACTGGAAAGCTCTCACCTGCCACCATCACCCTGTTTTCCCTGCTGGTTCTCCACGTGTCTTTCCCTCCCCAACCCCCTACTCATTTCCCCAGTCCCACCTCTGGGTTTGGCAAGTCTAGGGCAGATGAATTACTCTGAAGAGAGAACATTGATGGTTTTTATACTTCTTCCTGGGTTTTTGTTGGGTTTTTTTGTTTTGTTGTGGGTTTTTTTTTTTTTTTTTTTGTCTCGGTTGGGGAGGTTTTTTCAATAGCAGAGTATGCATAAGCATAAGATTTTAATAGTTTCCATAAGACATTTTTGCATTGCTATTTAATGTCTCCTTATAAAGCCTTAATTCCTTTTCTAGTCATTTTTGAAGTATGAATTTGTAGAGACAGTGAATGTCATTGTAGACAAGGCACCCAAAGGCACTTGTCACTGAAAGTTATGCTTCTAGCTGCCTTATCATGTTTCAATGCAAAATGTCTGTGGTCGTCAAGGGTGTTAGAAATATTATGTTTATTGAACAGGGCTTTCCTCCGTTGCTGTGCTCGCGGTAGGTGACCTGAATTAGGGCGTGCACACCTAGGAGGAGGAGGAGGGACCTGTATGAGTTAGAAGATAGCTTGTAAATAATCTCCTAATGCTGGTTTTTAGTTTTATGTTGCAGAAGTTCATTGGATAGAATTTAATGCAGAGTGAAAACCATTTTATTTCAATGTTATTAAAAAGTTTTATTATTAGGAAGTAAATGTATTGTTGCAGTGTTGTGCCTGTTTCAAGGCTTTTGTTTAGCAGAGTGAATGTAAAATACAGTAAAATGTTAAGATTGTCATCTACTTTATGAAATACATCAACTTGGAACTTTTTTTTAAAGGCTCCATCGAGGAATTGAGGTGTGCAATAGGTAGCAAGTACACAGTTGTGTTTTTATGCCACATCAGAGATCTATAAAATCTTTCAATTTTTGCTAATGGCTGAATTCTTATTTATGGATTAATAAGAAGATCATGCCTTTAGCAAATATTTTAGTTTTGTTTTAAATTTAAATTAAGACGTTCCCAAATGCCTTCCCCCCCCCATCTTAGGGTGGGATGAATTGTTTATATATAAGCAATATTTATTTAACTGTTCTATAAAATTATTGAGTGCCTACAAAGGCCTTTAAACATTTCTAACATTTCTTTCCATCATTCTTAAATGACATAAAATAATTGTGCAATGTTCCTGATGATGTACTCAGCAAGCTGCATCCAGACTCGAATCTGTTGGAATGAATAATCCAACAAAATGCAATTTGGATCAGATCCTCATCCCTTGACTTTGTGTGAAAGAAGTACTCTCCTTCTAATAAAGGATTGTCACAGAGGTTCACTGGATGAGACTCTGATCTAGCGGTCTTACTGTATTTTACATATGCCTGTAAATTATTTGGGGGAAAAAAAAAGAGGGTAATAAAAAGAACAGAAAAAAATTGATATCTTAACATGGCAACTACCAAACTACCTTAAAAACAGATATTGGTGAGCCTCCTATCTATGTTCTGTTTCTGTTTCAAAACCATTTCACATACACTACTGAGTTAAGTTTATAACTTGAAATGTGAACTTTTTTTTTTTAGGGGTAAGAACAAACTATATAAATGTTTTAAAAAAAAGCTTTAGTGTTCTTTGTTTTCAAACATTCTAGCAGTTTAGTTATCTTTAGTTGCTTTGTATTTGAAAAGCTTTTAAATTTATTTAGATTTCCTCTATTTACAGTACATTCTTAGGATGTATGTAGTAAATAAAGCTTTCTTTGAAGCAATTTCCAGACCTTATTTTAAGTTGTGTTTTCTTTATACTGATTTTTTTTTCTAACAAAATTAGAAAAATTAGAAAAACCCTTAACACTGTAGAAGGAAGTAACTAGTTCGGTATTTTCAGCCAAAGAAAGCAGCAAGTTACTATCTTGCTTTTGGCTTGGAATTACACTGAAGGTGAGTTATATAGGAAAAATTGTGAATTAACTTGAGCTTAGGTGGTTGAAGGTTAAGCACCGAAATTCTGCTTAGTATCTGGACTGGAATAGGATGTGGCAAAGCCTGTCATGGAATTCAGTACTGAAGTTGATGATCCCAAGAGCTTCACACTCAGACCTCTAAATGGAGACAGTTGATGTGACATTGAGTTTGGTGGTCTCATGAAAGTACTGGGTGACCTGAAGGTCTGTCACTGCATTCAGAAACCACAACCTTGTGTTCCTCATTTTCACAGTGCACAGCAAGGTTAGCAGAACACTTCCCTTTTCTCTAGAGAGCATCACTGACTTCCGGTAATTCCCATTAGCAAAGCCAATCAAATGATTCAAGGGCAAGTGATGGATTGTCAATGGAATTACTTCTAAAGAATTGCCCACGTGGCTTTTCCAATGGCCAGGAATTTTACCTTCTTAGTCTTGAGCAGTCTGGGCTATAGCCTTCCTACTCACATTTCTTGGAATAGTAATTTCTTGCTTCCTCTTAAGAAGATCATGGCGTTTTTTAGAGGCAGGAGCAGCCACGAGACTTCCCAAGATGACAGATCATTAGACAAGATGTTCAAGGGCAACAAGATCTGATTGCTTTTTGTTCTGGGGGAAGAGTACGGATGCCCTTCAAATTACAGAATCACAGAGTTTGCTTGATCTCCATTAGAAAAAAAATCATACAAAATGTGTATCACACCTCTACCAGGTGCTGGAGTTGTTTCTATATGCTTTAGCAACTACAGCATGAACAAACCCACTAAACCTTGCACGAGTAGAGCTTACATTCCAATGGGAGGACACAGATTGAGCAGATAGCATGTTGGGTAGGGACAGATGCTATGATTATGTGACTCATTTGGCTTTTTGGCTTCCATAATCTCATGTGGACCTCACAATAAATCAAGTAGGCATTGTGACTGGCCAAGGTCACACAGCTGGTAAGAACCTGGACCAAAATCTATGCTCGGATTCCAAGTCCCAGATTCTTGCTAACAGGACACTGACCCCGGAAATGGATAAAACCAGTCATGCCAACAACCTACTTCAGAGCCTGGAGAAAGAAAAGAAAAGCTTTTCCACAAGTGCAGTTTTCGGTTGAGTTCTAGTATGTTTTCATGTGTGACCTCTTTCCTTGGATGAGAACTGAAAGCAGAATGGCTGAAAATGCCTATTCTCATCCTGTGAGACCTCACAGCTCTAAGCAGAGCTGCTAAAAATGTACACACTGAGTAAGAAATTCCATCTATAAGGCTGTACCAGAGAGGATAGAGAAGGCTAAAGAACTGTCATAGGAAGTTAGCTGTACCCTTCTGATTCTTGACTAGAATTGGTGCCCCACTTTTTTATTTCAAAAATATCTGCCATGGCAATATACACAAGCAATTATTTAGTTAAAAGAATAGTTGGAAAACAAAGTTCTGGTATTTCTTTTCCAGTGAAGAATAATCCCATGACAGTCCAGTATTCACTGGATACTGTTACATGCACTGTGTTAGGTGTGTTTTGTTAGCCAAAATTGCCCTTATGGGCTTATCAAACTCTGTTTTAAGGATATTAGGGTGCTCAACTGTTTAACAAAATGTATATTACCTCAATTATTATGTGATAGTATTTTAATTATAAAGTCTTCTGGGCACTCAGCTTCTATCAGAGGTGGGTTTTTTCTTTAAATATGAAATGTGACATTTTGGCATGGCTGTTTCGATGACATGACATTTTGACACCATGACTCAAAAAAATACATCTTCAGCTTTTAAAAAAATGACTGGATAGGATGATACTCATTTTATCCTTGCCCTACCACTTTCTTGACACATTCCCCCTCTCCAACCAGCCAAGGTCAAGGGCAGGATTAGGCTTCAAAATAAAATGAGGTTCAGGAGACATCCACAGGTGTTTTGCTTTAATTTCAAGTTCTAAGCTGTTGGACTGGATACAGCCTTTCCTTTCCCCTCTTTTCCCTCTTCAGTCATCTTTTTCTAGATATGCAGTATTTCCGTTTCCTGACTACTCAGACCAATATACCTGGAAGAAATCTGGTTGCCCAAAGACTTGCCTCTGGACAAGCACTGTGGCCCTAGTGGAACAAGGCTGGGTTTACAGTACACCTGCCCCAGGGGATAAAACCCCAGCTTTGCTACTTGCCAGATGTGGGACTTCAGAAAAGACGCCTGGCCTCTCTGAGTGCCAGTTTCTTAAGTGGTAAACATAATAATCCAGACCTCACAGTTATTGTGAAAATCAGATGAATTAATGAATCTAAAAGAGCCTGGTATGTTGTAGGCACTTGAGAACACATTTCCCTTCCCTTGTAGTGTGAATGCATTCTGCTGTAACTCTTGAGCCTTTCCACTTACTCTTTTTTATTCTTTTGTTTTCATTGGTTCAATAAACTTTTCTTGAATGCCAGTTGTGTGCCAGCACAGCACGAGGCATTGCAGAGACAACAATACAAAACCGACCCTCTCTGCCCTCCAGAAACTTCTGAGCATGATAAGATCGTGTTGCAGGAGCTATGAAATGGGAGAGGGCAGCCGCACAGGCTTGGGCAGGGCGGGGTTAAAAAGGCCTTGGGGAAAGAAGCGGTGTCTGAGCAAAGATCTACAGAGTGAGCAGGAGTTAGGGCAGCTAAGCAGAGAAAAGAGGGAACAGGAAGTAGCCGGGTCTAGAAGAAAAAAACATGGGAGAGTCAGGCACCCAGAACAAGCTGAATATGGCTGTCTTGGGGAAAGAGGGTGTGCAGTGAAGAAACTCAACCTTTGTTCTGTTCAATATTCAACATGGTTCATGATCCTGTGTTAACTGTAGAAGGAAGAGATTTGATACCTATACAAGGAAATGGGCAGAACCCTAAATCATTCTTCCTTAGCACGTTGAGTTCCAGAAAATGGTGGAAGCCTTCATTTACTGAACTGCAGAGAAAGAGCTCGTTCTCCATAACCGCCATGGCGCCTGGGAGCACTCCCCCTACCGGACAACTCCCATCGTTCTGTCTTCCTGGTCCGAGGTAATGCCCACCAACCTTGACCTCCTGGCAGAGAGTTTGTAGGGTCAGCCAGAGCTCCTAGGGCTCCCCATCCCTTCCTTGCTTAGGGCCAGTTTCCCATCTGGAGCCCTTCTTCCCTTTCCTCTCAGAAATCATACCACAGCTACCCGTGCTGGGCGTCCCCGCTCTCCGCTCTCCCCGTGGCTGCCCTACAGAAATGCAGGCCTTCTCAGCAAAGATGGGAGAGGCCTATAGTCCTCCACAGGACTGTGAGAGCCAAGGAAGGTTCCAAGTAAAATTTTCCAAGACTCACTGGCTTCTTCAGGGGACTCTATTCCACAGAGTTATACCTGCAATCAAATGCAGTACCAAGCCTGCATTTGCAAGAAATATGACCTTTCCTGAGCTAATTTTTAGCCATCCTTTTCTCTTGGCTTGCTCCACTTTGTTTGTCAAAAATCTTCATTAATGATTAACCAACCACGAGGCTTAAATAGGCCTTAGTCATTCTGAGGCAGGTAAGATGTGTTGCTGAAGCCCAGTTCTTTCTAAGATGACCTTGCTGGGGGTGCTGGGTCAAGACATTTTGAGCTTATGGTATTATGATAACACTGGGCCATGCCAGTTTGCTTTTTGTGGGAAATTTTCCTCTCTGTTTTCAGGACCTTTATTCTAAAGACTGGTGGCACCAGGAATTTCTCTCAGCCCTGCCAACCTCACCCCAACCCTGAGTCAAAGATGGCCACTTGATACTTTCTGAATCTTATGCAAAGGGCTAAGCAGAATCCGCTCCTGACAAGGTCTTAAGCCCCCCTTCCCAAATAAGATGTACCCCTAAGAGGAGAAATTGTGGAAATGTGACTGAATCTAAATGTGCTCTAGCATTTCTAAAAGGGAGCATTCAGGGATCCCTGGGTGGCGCAATGGTTTGGCGCCTGCCTTTGGCCCAGGGCGCGATCCTGGAGACCCGGGATCGAATCCCACATTGGGCTTCCGGTGCATGGAGCCTGCTTCTCCCTCTGCCTGTGTCTCTGCCTCTCTCTCTCTCTGTGACTATCATAAATAAATAAAAATTTAAAAAAAAATTTTTTTTAAAAATAAAAAAAAATAAAAGGGAGCATTCAGAGCATAAGAGAAAATAATCTATTTCGCATAATTTCCTGACACCTAACTGCAGATATCCCCTGCCCTCAGTATTTCTTTTTATTCTTCATTTCCCTTATGCTTGGAAATAATGTTAAAGACTTAGAGGGTGATCACTCGGCAGGAGGTAAGAATAATATAACAGTGTAATGAGCTAAAAGTTACTCCCATGCTGATTGAATACTCACTGTATGTCGCTTAGTTGACATGGATTTTTTTAAAACTTTATTTAAAATAATGTAAAGAATTGTGCACATGTCATATATAGCTTGAAGAATTTTCAGAAACAGTATATTCATGTCACCAGCATCCAGATGAAAAACATGACCACCATGCCAGAAGATTCCCTATGGCCCTGTCCAGGCACTGCCTCCTCACCAAGGGTAACCACCACTTTGACTTCTAACAGCATAGATTAGTCTCGCATGGGTCATTTTTCTCATACTTGAGATTGCTGCTACTATTATCCCTTTTAGAGGTAAAAAGCAAGAAGGCAGAGAGAGGTTTAATAACTTCCCCAAGGTCACACAGCTGGTGTGAAAGAGCCTGAATTTGAAACCAGAGTATCTAATCTGGAGCTGGGGACAGGGTTTGTATTTGGGTGGGTAGTGGGTATTGGTAGGGGGTAATTATAATATACACATTTTTAAGGACTTAATTTGTTTCTTCTAGAAGTTTGCACTGACCTAACAGAGTCACTTTACCATAAAGGTCATTGGAAAGGGGAGATAAAAACCCAGCGTGCATGGCACAACAGGGGATGCAAAACCTTTTGGAGTTTCTGGCCCCTGTGGGATTGTCTGTCCTTTTATTCCCAGTGGCCTCCAAATCTCTGGCATTCCAGCATCCCTTTTATCAAACTTCACTCTCAAGAAGGGAAGGAATGAACTAAATCACATGGAGTTATGCATTTTTCACTAAGGGCAAATCCCTTGTTCAGTAAACTGAGTTCTAATTTTGGCATTTAAGGCTTTACCCAGTATGATACAGAGAATAACTTCAAGGATCAGGAGGTGCTCCACCTGCCCATGACCATGTACCACACCGGCAGCCCAGGAGGGAGCTCAGCCTAAGAATTCTCAGTTGCCAAAGGGCCACATAATTAGAAACTTGGAGTGTTAATTGAATAATGTTAAGGACCAGTGGCCCAAATATGAAACATTACTGAATAAAATCCTGGAAAGACATGGCAATCAAGGAATTTTTATTTTATTCTAAAATGCTAATATTATTTGGGCGCCTGAGTGGCTCAGTTAAGTGCCTTCAACTCAGGTCATGATCTCAGGGGTTCTGGGATCAAGCCCCATGTTGGGCTCCCTGCTCAGTGGGGAGTCTGCTTCTCCCTCCTCCCTCCCCCCACTCTCTATCTCTCTCAAATAAAAAAATATATTTTATAAAAAAATAAAATGCTAATATACATATTAGCTTACCTTTGAATAACATTTCACTATCCACAGAAAGCTGTCTTCAGCTCTACCTCACTTGAGCCTCAGGACATTCCATAAGAGTTAGACATTCTTCTTGTTCTCCTCATTCATTCATTTATTCAACAAATGTGGCGGGTTTTTTGAGCATCTGTTGTGTGCCAAGCATTGTGGTGGGACCTAAAGAAACAACGATGAACATTATTTCCATTTTATCAAGGGAGAAACTGAGGCCCAAAGAGGATACGTGGCTCACTCAAGATGACAATGACACTCTAAATAATAGGGTGTGACTGTTTATGTGGTGCCAAAGACTTTAAATATAGTGTCTCACTAATACCTCACAACAACTCTATGAAGCAGTTACCATTATTTTACAGTCTCATTTCATGAATGAACAAACAGCGGCAGAGGGAAGTTAAACAACTAGCAAGGCCTCACAGCTGTGTGGGTGGAAGAGCCAGCATTCACATCCTTGTTGGGCCGATTCAGGATATGAAAGCATGTAAGCATTATCCTACAGATTTAACAACCAATGTCCCATCTGAACCCTAACTCACTCACTCACAGGAGCTTTCACTCTGAGGCAAGCTGTAGAAGGGTAAGAGCTCTAAGGTTCTGAGGGAGTCTGGAAACTGACTTGGTTGGCTCAGCATCAGCCCTACTTCTTGGGTGAAACAGATACTTCAGTGCATCTCTCAGAACAGCGTTTTCTTTTTTAAAAAAAATATTTTTATTTATTCATGAGAGACACAGAGAAAGAGAGAGAGGCAGAGACACAGGCAGAGGGAGAAGCAGGCTCCATGCAGGGAGCCCGATACGGGACTCGATCCTTCACCCCAGGGCCTAAGGCAGGCGCCAAAGTGCTGAGCCACCCAGGGATCAGAACAGCGTTTTCAGAACAGCTTTTTCACCCAAATGTTAAATACATCCATTCAAACGGAACTTGGAATTTGAAGTTTTAAAAAACATGCCACAATAGCTTAATGTTTTCATTTAAACACCCTGCCCCAAATAGAGCTAGGATAGCCCACCAACAAGAGAGAGGTTGGCCAAGGAAGACTTCACTTCCACTTTTCAGAATGTTCCCCCTGGTAACCTGGGTGTTTGGATACCTCTTTCCCCCAAGGTTAGTCTCACCATGGGGGTAATCATATGAAGGAGTGTCTGGCTCCTTGTGTGTTGAGATTTCCACAAGAAGAGACATCATATCATTTTCTCTATGGAACACCAGCAGTACCTAGTACCATGTTGTGAGGTTAACAGTGGCATGGACAGCCTCCTCATGACTCTCCCTGCTTCCTTCTTCTTCTTCTTCTTCTTCTTCTTCTTCTTCTTCTTCTTCTTCTTCTTCTTCTTCTTCTTCTTCTTCTTCTTCTTCTTTTCTTCTTCTTCTTCTTCTTCTTCTTCTTCTTCTTCTTCTTTTTTAAGATTTTATTTATTGAGAGAGAGAGAACGAGTGAGGGGGAGGCACAGACATAGAGGGAGAAGCAGACTCCCCACTGAGCAGGGAGCCTGACACGAAGCTCATTCCCAGGTTCCCAGGATCGTGACCTGAGCTGAAGGCAGATGCTTTAATCGTCTGGGCTATCCAGGTGCCCCTCCCTGTCTCCATTCCTACACCCCTTCCACTTTCTAATCACCTTCCACACCATAGCCAGAGTGATCTTCCTGGAGTCAAACTTGAATGACACGTCAAAAACCTTCAGTGGCATCTGTCAACGGCACAAAGTTCAGACAGTAGCTACATCACATATAGTGTTTTATAATCTGGACCCTGTGCATCCCTCTAGAATTATCTCCTGCCAGTCACATACAGGCAGAACTGACATTCAGACAATATACTCCAGCAGGACCGTTCCAGCCATTTATCTCTGGTGGCCCCTCTGACTGACCAGAGTCCATGCTGGTGCCTGAAGATTTGGACTATGCTCCTTTCACCTGGTTACCATTCTCTCCAATTTAAATATTTTCATTCTTTTTAGAAGTTCTCTTCTTACCTCTGTCCAACAAACTTCCATTCATTCATCAAACATTTATTGAGCATGAACTATAGAGTAAGCATTGTGTTAGGCATTCAGGATAGAGAGCTAAAAGACCTGCTCTCAAAAAGTTGTGGTCCAGGGGGAGAAGTGCTAAGATAGAGAGAAATTCAGGTGCTCCTGGGGCACCAAGCAGGGGTACTTCAGCCAGACCCAGCGTTCAGGGAACTGTTCCTGGAGAGGGGGGAACCATTTACACTGGGTTCTTTTTTTTTTAACATTTTTTTTTAAGATTTATTTATTCATTCATTCAGAGAGAGTGAAGAGAGAGGCAGAGACACAGGCGGAGGGAGAAGCAGGCTCCATGCAGGGAGCCTGATGTGGGACTCAATCCGGGTCTCCAGGATCACACCCCAGGCTGCAGGCGGCGCTAAACCGCTGCGCCACCGGGGCTGCCCTACACTGGGTTCTGAAGGCTATGGGGGGAAGAAGGAATCTCCATACAGGGAGCAATGGGCCTGTAAACAGCACAAAAGGAGTAAAGCTCAAATAGGGGTGAGGCTAGTGAGGTGAGTTTGAAGAGAGAGGCTGCTGGTGTGTGTGTGGTGTGTGTGTGTGTGTGTGTGTGTGTGTATGGGGGGAGGTACATGCAGTGCAGAATTGGCCATTTAGGAGTAAGATTCTATCCTGACCACAGTGGGGAATCAGTAATTCATTTTCATCAAGGAAGTGACTTGATCAGAATTGCATTTTTTTTCAAGATTTTATTTATTCATGAGAGACACAGAGAGAGGCAGAGATACAGGCAGAGGGAGAAGCAGGCTCCCTGCAGGGAGCCCAATGCAGGACTCGATCCCAGGACCCTGGGATCACGACCTGAGCCAAAGGCAGATGCTCAACCGCTGAGCCACCCAGGGGCCCTCAGAGTTGCATTTTAGAGAAAATGTTCTGGCCAGAGCATGAAGAATAGACTGGAAGGGAAGGATAAGAGGAGGGAGGTCGGTTAGGAGGCGGTTGCAGGAAACAGATGAAAGGTGATGTGGGCTAAACTAAGGCACTAGCAAATGGGTTAGTGACAGAATGAACTCGAGAGTTGTTAAGAAGTCAATAAACTTTGGTGACTAGTTAGTGATGGGATGATGGGAAATGAGAATTAGCTCCAAGTATCTGGCCTGGGTAATTGGGCTGGCAGTGGTGCAGTTTTATATCGCTAACATCACATAGCACTGTGTTAAGCACTTAACAGAAATCGGCCCATTTAATCCTCTTAACTCCATGAGATATTATTATTTTTGTTGTTGTTGTTGGGTTAGGGTATGTGCCTGATATCCTGCAGTCAGAGAACTCACCAGAGAATAAAACCTCAGACTTCTGCGGGAGTAAGGATAAACATAGCAGCTATCTATGTCACTGAGGCAAGGAGGGGATTTGGGGCTCTAAAGACTCTTTCAATAGATATTCAATTGGTCCTTCGGTTTTAAATAAGACATTATTCTTATCCCCAATTTGTAAATAAGGAACCTGAGTCACAGACAGGTTAAGTTATCCAAGGTGACACAGCTAGTAAGTGACAGAAACAGGATTTAGATTCAGGCAATAGGAGTACAGAATCCACATTCTTTTTTTAATTTTTAAAAATATTGTATTTATTTATTTGAGAGAGAGAGAGTGTGGGGTGGAACAGGGAGGAGCAGAGGAGGGGGAGAGAGAATCTCAAGCAGACCCCACTGCTGAGTGTGGAGCCCGATGTAGGGCTTGATCTCACAGTCCTGAGATCACAACCTGAGCTGAAACCAAGAGTGAGATGCTTAACCAACTGCACCACCCAGGCATCCCCAGAATCCACATTCTTAACCAGATCCCTGGATTGCAATTTACTTAACTAAAGAGTATAGAGGGATCCCTGGGTGGCGCAGCAGTTTGGCGCCTGCCTTTGGCCCAGGGCACGATCCTGGAGACCCGGGATCGAGTCCCACATCGGGCTCCCGGTGCATGGAGCCTGCTTCTCCCTCTGCCTGTCTCTCTGCCTCTCTCTCTCTCTGTGACTAAATAAATAAAAATTAAAAATTAAAAAAAAAAAAGAGTATAGAGGCCGTAGCAAATTTGGTTAAGAACTTTGACAAGCTCATTTTGGAGATGTACTGAATTTGAAACACCTGTAGAGAATCTAGGCAAAGTCCAGAAGGTAATTGACCATATAAAGGTGAGTTAAAACTATGGATTTTAAAAGGATGACCCTTCATAATAAAATATTACTTCTGGAAAATTTCAATGGATACATTTTCATGTGCTGTAATCGTAGCGTTTTGGGGCTCCCCAGATTTAATGATTCAAAGAGTGAGAGGCCAGTCAGAAGATCAGTTTCTTTTCAGTCCATTGTAAGACAATAGTTTTGAAACTCAGGTATTATCAAAAGAGAAGCAGAACCTCTGAACCTCCGAATCATGACAGCTCCCATTTCAAGGGCCAATTTGGTCAAATCAGACCAGAATTGGTGATTGTTCCGACCATGAACAATCATTGAACCATTGAACCACCATGGTGGTTCAGACCATGATTGTTCAGTTGACAGCACATCGATAAAAGCCAATACCCACCCTGATTGGTCAGCATCCACTGTGATCTGTGGATTCTGGGTCAGCCCGTCCAACAGGAAAGGAGGAGGAGGCAAAATATAGGAGGGAGGACAGGAAATCAGGGGCAAAAGTTCCAGTCCACAGTCAAAAAAACTTGGCAAGAAGATGGGCATACACAACAACAACAAAAAAGAAGATGGGCATAGTTTTTTAAATATTTCAGTGCAGAGAAGCAAGATGAAATAATCTAAAATCCAATGCAGACCCCAGATATGTTCAAGGAAAGTCAAAAAAATATTGTAGCTGGTACCCTACTTCCCTGTCAGATCCAACATGGCACAAGAGGCAAAATAATGTTTTGGAGTCAGGTGACTGGCTAGATATGCCTAAGAAAGTGTTAGTGGTTCTAGGTTCTCCACAATCTTATGATGATGTTTTCCTACATGCTCCCACCTCCCTCCAACCTGTTTCCTGCCATGCCCCACCTGCTCAGTAGAGAAGAAAACCTAACCAGGGTCACCATAGCAACGGTTGCAATGGATACCAAAGGTAGGGGGCTGGCAGAGGATGTGACTGAGATTCCAAGGGTCCACAGCTCCAGCACCACAGAATGTTCTGGTGAGCTAAGTCAAGCTTTAGTCCCCATGCATGGCAAGAAAACCAAGCACAGTTTCCCTGGCCACACACTTCATTGATCAGCACCAGGACCAACCCCCCAGAGATCATATTAAACAGCCCCCTGCATCAGAAACCAGCGAAGACCCACAGACCAGCCTGAGGATCCAGAGCTTCTAACCTCCTGCAGTGATGTTACACGAGCTCCCGGCAAACAGCGCCATTTTGAAGGAAGTGGAACAAGAAGAGGAAAAGAGCTCTGGTGGGGAGGAGAACTTTAAATGATTGGCTATTTACTTAAAAGAGACTTTTTAATCTAAAATAGATTTTACTCGTGGCATGATAGTTTCACATATGATTGATAAATTTGGGGGAAAAACAGCATTCTGGGCTAAGCAATTCCCTCTTCCTCTTTGGGAAGTAGCCTAATGGCAGATGAGTTCCTCTCTGCTCTCCCCTCTCCTACATTCCCCCCAGGCCCAGGGTTGCCTGGGACTGGGTGGAGTAAGTCTGCCTAATTCAGGAGTTTATTGAACAGATCTGGTTCTCATTCCAAGCCAAGTCACCCAATATCCTCCAGTTTCCTCCATCAGTAATAAACATGATACTCCCACTTCTATTTTTTTTTTAATTTTATTAAGGATAAAACTAACATAATAGTCACTATTTTAATTATTTTAAAACATACAATTCAGCAGCTTTTATTATATTAACAACATTGGGTAACTACCACTATGTAGTTCCAGAACATTTTCATCACTAACACCCCCCACCCCGCAAAAAAAGAAACCATCCCTTTTTCTTAACTGCTTACTCAGTAAGCAGTTACTCCCATGCCCTGTACCTCCAGCCCCCCAGCAACCGCTGAACTGCTTGCTGTCTCTATATACTTGTCTTTTTGGGACATTTCATATAAATGGAATCCGATAACATGTGGCCATTTATGACTGACTTCCTTCACTTAGAATGTTTTGAAGATTTATCCATATTATTGTATGTATCTGTACTTCATTTCTTTTTACACTTTTTCATTTCTTTTTACACTTCATTAATATTCCATTGTATGGATATACCACATTTTGTTTATCCATTCAATAGTTGATGGACATTTGTATTTTCTACTTTTGGGCTGTTATGAATAACACTGCTATAAATATTCCTGTACAGGTTTTTGAACACCTGTTTTCATTTCCCCTGGGGACATACCTGCCTAGGAGTACAATTGCTGTGTCCTATAAAAATCCTATGTTTAATTTTTGAGGAACTACCCAACTGTTTTGCATAACAATCACACCATTTTACATTCTCACCAGCAATGTATGAGGGTTACAATTTTTTTAGATCCTTGCCAATACTTTTTCTTTCTTTCTTTTTTCTTTTTTTTTTTTTATTATAGCCATCCTAGTGTGTGCGAAGTGGTATCTCATTGTGGCTTTGAGTTTCATTTCCCTGATGACTAACGATGTTGAGAATGTTTTCACATGTTTATTGGCCATTTCTATTTCTTTTGGAGAAATATGTATTCAAATTCTTTACTCATTTTTAATTGGGCTGTCTTTTTGTTGTTGAGTTGTAAAAGTTCTTTATATATTCTGGGTGCCAAGCTCATTTCAAATATATGATTTGCAAATATTTTCTCCCATTCTGTGCATTATCTTTTCACTTTCTTGATGGTGTCCTGTGATGAAAGAGTTTTTAATTATAATGAAGTCCAATTTATCCTTTTTTTTTTGTCTTTTGTTGCTTGTGCTTTGGTGTCATACCTAAGAATCCATTGCCAAACCCAAAGTCGTGAAGATTTTTCCCTCTGATATCTTCGATGCTATCACCAAATTCAGAGTTGGAAGCAAAGTGCAATAATCCAGCATTTTTTGGCATTTCCACCACATTGATAAAATAAGTGTAAAAAGCCTTATTTTTGTGTTGAATATTTGTTACCTTTTAAAAGGTATTTTAAAATATAAGTTACTTTATTATAAGTTTATATAGTTTGATTTTTTTTAATTTTTATTTATTTATGATAGTCACACAGAATGAGAGAGAGAGGCAGAGACATAGGCAGAGGGAGAAGCAGGTTCCATGCACCAGGAGCCTGACGTGGGATTCGATCCTGGGTCTCCAGGATCGTGCCCTGGGCCAAAGGCAGGCGCTAAACCACTGCACCACCCAGGGATCCCGTAGTTTGATTTTTAATAATGGTTATTTTTAACAATCTGCTTGCAAAACTGAAAATTTACCAATCAGCTCTCATGAGGGAACACAAACCAGCTCCAGCCTGGGCTGGAGGCATCCTTTGAGCTTAAGGAACACGTGTCCTTACATAAACAAAAGAGCACAGGGCGAGGAGGTCAGATGGACCTCTCTCAGACTTACTTCCTGTGAGAATTTAGACAAGTCACTGAATACTAGTTTCTTCATCAATAAAATGAGATGGTAATATGACTCTCTCAAGTTTGTGATAAAGATTAGAGATAAATACAGAGTCTGATCCATAAGAGGTGTTCAGAAATGCTATTTTAACATTATTTTGCCATAGCTTTAAGCATCACTTCAACTTTCCTTTGGACTCAGACATTTGAGAGTCCCCCAAGGTACAATTGGGAGTTACCAAGTCCCACATTAGGTATAGCATTTGTGTGAGGACACAGATGCAAATAAATTTCACTCATTATACACTTTGCATGGGCAGAGCCTTGGAAATCTTGCCCTGGGGAGTTTGGGAGGAGGGGAAGCAGAGTATCAGGCTAATGGCAACCCTAGAAATCAGAGTCAGCCTCTGATTATGTGTCTCCCTATAAGGCCTTCATGGCTCCTCAAATGTTTCTGACAGACTGCTCAGAACCTTGACAATTCTACCCTTTCCCCTTCAAATGTGTCGCCTAAAGGGAACAAGGGTTGGCCCTGCATACATCACAGGGATCAGCTTATCAACCAGCCTGGAGGGCAGAGAGCAAGGCCCCAGGGAAATGTCACGTGGCAGTATGTCTTTATGGACTGGAGGGAGGGGAGACTGGGACAGTTTCTGGCACAGAGGAAGGCTTTGCAGGGGGCTATTGGGACAGGATACCAAACCATGGTGAGAGGGAAAGGGGCAAGAGGAGACACAAAACCTGTTCTCCCCCACCTCCCAGAGCTGCATGGAGCCTCTGATTTCACACCACCCCGTGAGAAAACTAACATCCTCTTTGCCTTTCTGTGTCCTCAACTGCAAGTGCCAGGGACACAGGTAATCAGGAAGTAAATGCACAGTGGCTGGCACTTGATCCACCTTCAACTTGTTTGTCAACATTTCACAGCCTCTTTGGAGAGGCCTGTGGAAAGATGAGCTGAGAAGTATAATCCTTTCGCCCTGGGGAGGCCAGGTGCTTTTCCCCCTAGTTTCTGGCCACTTATGAAACAGCAGATGCAACCTGTCACCATTTGGGTATGGAAAATCCAGCATCCCGCCAGCCCCACCAGCAGGATTTTAATTCAGAGATCGGTGGCCAAGAGAGTGTCAGGAAACCTGGCTTGGTGCTCAGCTAGGGGACCCTGAGCCAGGCACCTGGCTTCTCTAGGCTTCCTTACTCTTTCTGTAAATTAGAGATAATAGAACCCACCTAGGTTGTGGGGAGACATAACTTGTGTAAAATGCTTTGCTCAGTGGTAGGTAACGTAATGTGCAAGGGTGTTGTTACTACTGCCTGGGTGATCTCGAGCAAATTATTTCATCCTTTTAGGTCTTGCGGGCCTGGTGATCTCGGAGGATCTCTCCTTCTAGCCTTCTATTATTCTATGACAAACAGGATTATTGGCCTCAGCTCTGGACCTGCCTATCTACAGCCAGAGATTAGGCCATTGGCTGTTGCTGTTGCAATGCTCAGATAGCAAAGAACTTTGACAGCAGAGAAGGCTTGTTTACCCCTCCCCTTGAGTGGAGTTTTAAGGCTCTGGGACAGAGCAAGTTGGGGTGTTTCTCTAAACACAGGATTAGGAAAGGGGACAGGGTGCTAGGCAGGAGGATGTATTAAAACAATCACCCTTAAAATACTGCCAAGAGGTGAGAATAGATGTGATCTTTGGCCAAGGTCATGACAGGCATGTCAACATTTCCTTGGGGTTCCAGCAACATCTCTTTGGATTGTACCCCCCAAACAGGTGGTGACAGAGTGGGGATGAGACAGCTCTACACTTTCAGAACAAAACTCCCCCCTGGACTCTGGCTGAATGAGGCAAAACCTTCCTTTTCTGAATGGGGCCCAATGAATAATTATAATTAAGAGAGAGAGAGAGAGAGAAAGGCGGGTGGGTGAAGTCAAAGCTGCATCTCCGTGTTAGAGGGGATGAAGGGGTAGGTTGAAGGACAGTGGAACCCTATAACTGCTTAGCTCTCTCTAGTATTTTGAGTTGTCCTAATGTCCTTAACTCAGGCACATACGGGGTAAAGATTGATGACCTTGGACACAGAACAGAGAGGCTTCTTTTCCTCAGATGTGGGTCCCTAGGGCAGGATGCTAAGGGTTTCAGACTGACTTATTCCCAGAATATCTTAGATCAACCCTCTCTCCATAAAAAAGACAAGAAAAAAAACCTACAATTATGCACAGAGCACATTTTCTACAATCTGTATTTTCCCAGAGCCTCATTTATTTTGCTGCCCACCCCCCCACCCCCCCACCCCAACTAATTTCCATTAGTGATTTCCGGATGTCAGTTAAGGAGCTGGTTTCCAGCTGGTAGAAAGCGTTGCTCATTAACAATATTCACAAGACCTCGGAGCTTTCTTTGGATGACAAGTCACAGGGCTTCTGTCGCCCTCCCAGCTGGAAGGTCTCTACTGAATGGCAAACTTCCTGAAGTTTTTCCCTACACATCTTGGACTGTGATAAAGTTTCAAGATCACACTTTGGTTTTTTTACACTGTCTCAAATATTTGTGCTGCTAATTCTGTGCCTCCCCGTCAGTATGAAAAAAGCATCTGTCACAGAAAAGTGACTTGAGTGGGCAAGGGGACACCCAGCTGCCATCTGTCTGTGTTTCTGGCACTCTGTCTCCTGCCTGGACCCAGAGGGGTGAGAGCTACCAGACATCTTAAAGATCGTGTGTTCTTATTCATTCCAGCCTGCTTACCAAGCCATCATGCCATGGCCACACTTCTATGCTAAATGATGGCAAGCAATATATTCTCCAAGTCCTCAGAACAGGAGCCTCATTTTAACTTACCTCTTTAAAAGCCTTATCTCCAAATATAGTCAGTTTTCCTCTGAGGTGCCGGGGGCTTCAACATATGTAGTGAGGGCCACATCTCAGCCCATAAGAGTGAATGTTTCTTTTTGTTGTCGTTGTCGCTGATGTCGATGAAAAGGGGGAGAGACCATGCTCTAGAATTTTAGAGGAATATGAATTTTTTTAAAGATTTTATTGATTCATGAGAGACACACACACACAGAGAGGCAGAGACATAGACAGAGGGAGAAGCAGGCTCCATGCAGGGAGCCTGATATGGGACTTGATCCCTGGTCTCCAGGATCAGGCCCTGGGCTGAAGGCAGGTGCTAAACCGCTGAGCCACTCAGGGATCCCAAGGAATGTGAAAGTTCAGGAAATATCCAGAGGTCCGCAACTAGAACCAAGAATGTAAAATAGAAAAGTTAAGAGAACACAAATCACTGGGCCTGAAATAGAAAGGCTGATTTTCTTATTGAAACATACAGGGGCATCTAGGTGGTTCAGTTGGTTAAGCATCTGCTTTCATCTCAGGTCATTATCTCAGGGTCCTGGGATCAAGTCCTGCATCAAGCTCCCCACAGAGCCTGCTTCTCTCTCTGCCACTCCCCTTGCTGTGCTCTTTCTGTCAAATAAATAAATAAAATCTTAAAAAAAAAAAAGAAAGAAATGTAGGGTAGCAGGCTTAAATATGCTCACCATACAACTTGGATGTGCAGGGAAAATATTTTCTTCGTGTTATTATCTTATTGGTTGTTATTTGCTAAGCAAAGAGGAAAAATGTAACTGAATGTCTAATCCAGCTTAAAATTTAAGTTTTTTTGTTTTTGTTTTTAAAGAAAAAGAGAGGGAGAGTGGGTGAGCTGGGGTGGGGGGTTGCAGAGGAAGAGAGAATCTCAAGCAGACTCTGAGCTGAGCTTGGAGCCCAATGCCGGGCTGGATCCCACTACCCTGAGACCAGGACCTGTTCCAAAACCAAGAGTCGGACACTCAACCAACTGTGACACCCAGGCGCCCCTTAAAATTTAGTTTAAATCGATCATTGAATTGGTCCCTTTTGGATCTTGCTCAGGATCTCTGATTTCTGCTGGCTTCTCCCCCATTCTCCCTAAGGGGGTGGGTGAGTCTTTGGCCGATGGCATTGTTGTGGGGGCAGAAGGCATCTTGGCTTTATGCAGGCCCTTAGGTGGGTACTTCTGGAAGTTCAGCTGGTGCCCTACTAATGTCTGCAACTGGCATAGCTCTGTGTCTGGGCTCCCCATCACTCGTCCCAGGATTCTCACCTCACCATGGAGCTATAGACCCCTCAGAGCCCTGCCCCAGCCTCCCTCTGCCATGCTGGTGTGGTGGGCATCAGGGCTGGCTCATGGGCTCACCCATGGGAATGCAGGAAGGCACGGACTGTAGAGCATAGGCTCTCTCTCTCTGCCTGCCCAGCATGCACCTGCCTTTTGTAGCACTTTGGACTGCCCCATCCACCCTTGGCTCCTGTCCCAGAGCACAGCATGCTACCAGAGTTCTCCTCCTGGAGTCCTAAATAAGCAGGTGGTATAAAAGAAACCTGTCTTCTAGGTGCCTCTGGGCTTCTCAGACATGCCTTTTAAAGGGACATCAGAGCATGCGTCTTGCCACTTCCCCTCTTAACTCGCTTTAGTTCATAGTGTCCTCTTCTCACAATGCCCCAGGACAAGAAGAGGCAGCAGACTCATTTACTCCCTCTGCTTTGCCGTTTCCTCGCTTGAACCTAAACATAAACTACAGACTGCTGGTTAAACCCAAATCGTAAACAGCATTATCTTCTCTGTCCTATAAGGGAAACTCTGTGATCCTGACCAACGGGCAGCTGAGGTTATTTAGAAAACTCCTTTCTCAAACCTACCATTCAAGTTACTGTCTTGCTGTGAAATCTTATTTTGAATGTCAAACCTGAATATTTCCTCTCTCTTGCTATTAATTCCTTTAGGAACCATTCTAATCCCTTCTCCAAATAAAGGGATTCCTCCAGCCAGCAGGGATAAACCAAAAATGAAAAGTACATTTATTCCCATTAATTAAAACTCCCATTACCACAGTGTATGTATTCCTTGATGGGCAAAGGCAATTCCCCCAAAGTGCTTGCTTAATGTTTTTTTTTTCTTTTTTTTCTTTCTTTCTTTTTTTTTTTTTTTGTAGGGAATGGAAGGTTAAAGAAGGAAGGAAATCAATATTTTGAAGATAATAACAAATTTCCCCCTGTTTTGATACAGTTGAACAAGGGAAATTTGGGTTCAATCAAAATGGAAACTGTTTGGAGCAGTTTGAGAGAAGTGGAGCGTGTGACTACACTTGGGAGTTAGAGTAAGAAAGGGTAATGGTGCCAAAGATGAAGAGATGAACTAAATGACCTCTGCAAATCTCTTGTAGATCACACACCTGCTTGCCTAATCCCAGGAAGGCCCGGAGTTGATGTTAGAGCCATCTTTTCTGTCGTCCAGTGTGTGTGTGCATGGCCAAAGGGGTCACACCCAGCATGGTAGCCTCTGTGAGAACAGGACCATTATGGTACCAGGAAGTCTGGTTCTACAGAGTTTGTAGATTCTTCCCAGCCAGGGGACTGAAGCTCTGTAAACTTCAGGGGACTCAGAGGCTTCTGGAAAGAAGCACATCAGAAAGGCAACAGAGACTCCTTTACCCCTAGTTACTGGGAAGCTGAAGGGGACTTTGGGGAGAGTGAACCAATCCCACCAGAGGGCCTGCTTGGTGACTCTATGAGGGCTGCTTAACCAGGGTTCTTTTTTTTTTTTTTTAAGATTTTATTTATGAGAGACAGAGAGAGAGAGAGGCAGAGACACAGGCAGAGGGAGAAGCAGGCTCCATGCAGAAGCCTGACATGGGACTCGATCCCGGGACTCCATGATCATGCCCTGGGCTGAAGATAGACACTAAGCCACTAAGCCACCCAGGGATCCCTTAACCAGGGTTCTTGAGAAAGATGTCACTTGATTTCTCCAAGCCCGTTTCCTCATCCGTAGAAAGAAGATATTGGTGCCTGCCTCCTCTATTTAGTGAGCAAGTTACATGAGATAACTTAGACCCAGCCCCTAGCCCTCGTTGCAAGTTGTCAGTAAATGGTAGCTGGTTTGTGACTTCCACTCTTTTTAGGGAAATTGAAAAAAAAAAAACAACACAGGCAAGGCAGAGTAGAAAAACCTACACAAGGATCTTCTGGTATACAAAATAAGCAAAAGATTGCTTTTTTAGGGCTTTTCCCCCCACTCCTTCTGGATAAACCCAAGGAGCAAAGAGATGATTCTGAAGTTGCAGCCCATGTTGTCAAAAAGGAACCTAATGTAACCCAGATCATCTGGGTGTTCACTGAGAAAATGACAAGAATATTTGACCCCACCCTGCAGGGGAAGGGTCAAATGCTGAGAACTCAGCCCCTCCACTGTTCTCTTGTGACCCCAGGAAAGTCAGAATCCTCAGGCTGAGTGATTTGGGGCAATGTATGCATGATACTGAGTGGGAGGACTCCGGGGTGAGTGGAGAATGGGAAATTCACATTTTTATTGTGCCTCATAATTAACTAGTGGGTTAAAAATGAACAAAAAATATATATATAAATAATGCAGACCAGAATTAGGGATGGGAGAACTAAGGAAGTCAGGGATCCATGAAGTAAAAGCAAGAAAAAAAAAAAAAGATACTCAAGTTAGAATCCTAATTGTCATGATTCAGCAGCTCTGGGAATCTTTATGGTCACCACCCTTGTGATTTTCCAGATAAGGAAACTGAGGCTCACAAAGTCAGATGACTTGCCCAAGTCCACAGTGAACAGATCTGGGTCTCTTGACTTCAATCTAGCACTCTTTCCACATCCAGGGATCACAGACCCTGAGAGGGGAACAGCCTACAAGGAAAAAAACAGGTCATTTCTAGCCAAGTGCCAAGATCTATGATTGGTTAGCTGGCAGGTTGCAGCTTCATGAAAGGAAACTTGACTCCAAGAACTGCAGCCAGAAGAAAGCCCTGGGGATGGAGGCCTAATGTTAAAACAGCAAGAAGTCTGAGTTGAGCAATGGATGGCAGGACTCCAGGCCCCAGAAGGGAGCACATGCACCTGTCCAGGTACCGAAGCATGACAGGACTTGGGCAGGCCTGACCCCAACAGGAGAGAAGCCAGAGGAGGGCAGAGCAAAGGGCCTGGTTGAAAAATTCGCTTTATTTACAACACTCTACATTTCATCGGCTTGCCTTTCTTCTTTCTTCCCTTCTTCCTTTCCTTTCTTTCTTTCTTTCCTTCCTTCCTTCCTCCCTCCCTTCCTTCCTTCCTTTTCCTGCCCAGCATCTAAATCCCCCTTCCAATTTTGAGGAAGCCCCCTCTGTGAGTCAGAGCTGGTGGGCCCTTGCACCAACATCTTGAGAGTCAACCAGAAGACATGAAACCAGTGTAACTACTCTGTCACTTCTGGTTGCTAGCCAATGCGTGTGTAGTACAGAAGTGAAAAAGCAGAAATCCTTGCTTTTCTTTTTCTTGGTCACCAAAGGAACCACAAGGTTGTAGGACATCACCACCCAGGACTTTGAAGTCACAGAAATAGCGGTGTTGGGTCCATGATGTCCCCTGAGGTGGTCTAGCATTAAGATTCATGTCTAAGGATAGTGACCACAGTCCTTGATAGTGGTGGCATCCCAGCCACATTGTGTCGGCTGCCCAGCCTCCCTGGCTTCCAGGTCTGCTTCTCCTACCTTCTTACAGATTCTGTGAGCAGCCTTCCATGAATTCACTTTCCACCATTGTTGGCCAGCATTTGACTACAGATACCTGGCCTACGCAGACACCATTCCTCACTTGGAACAGCAGAAGCCATGAAGTTTTAAAAGGCTGGGACCCAGCTCAACTGTGACTCTTACAAAGGCAGATGTGAGAGCATGATGGACGATAAAAAAGCTTCACGGTGGAACACATGCTATGGAAACACATTTGCAAACCCATATGTTATTCTTGCCAAAACCACTTCCACGATGCTGAGATAGTGCTTGGCCTGACAGTCCTGGCACTGGTGCTCTCCGTTAGGGACAGACCCAACACTCACGTTCAAGGCTTAGAAAGTTACCCAGAGTCACACAGGTAGTTAAGTGATAGGATGCATGGAAGCCGTTGGGTTCAACTGAACTTTGAAATGTCAGGAAGAAAAGAGGCTTTGACTCCTTCTTGAAAGAGGCATTAGATGCTAAAGGTCTGGCCTGGATTATATAATCTGCACCAAGGACTTCCTCAGCCCCACAAACAATGAGGCATTGATTGGGGGAGAAAGGGAGTTGAGAACTGTTTCCTGATTGAAACAAGGAAGACAACCCCACAATTTGTAAGCCATGCAGAGAAAATGACGTAGCTGCAGTGTCCCTGCTCTTCCTTGCTGTTCCTAAAAGAGGAAGAGGGAGAGATCCAAGGTGGATTTGAGGAAATACCCTCTGATCTTCCACTGGGCTCTCATTTTCTAGGTCCATGCCCCAGGATCTTTTTTCCTTCTTTGCAATTAGCCCCGAGGACTGTTTCCATTCCTCACCTGCTCTGTCCTCTGGACTTCTCATCACTGCTCCATCCCAAAATGGCTATGGAGGAAGAACATCTCATTCCAGCTAACCCCAAAGACAAATACAAGCCCTGATTCTCTCGAGGATTTTCTTCCTAAGAATTCAGGACAAACAGCAGACAAGAAAAATACAAATACGTAGTTTGTTTGTTACAAAGCTTAAGAATCTTAGAAGATTCCCATAGAACTGGTTACTGCACGCTGAGCTAAGACCATACTAACCTTAGCTAACATGCACCAGGCACTTCTTACCAGGCACTGGACTGCTTCAGCAGGTGTAACCCACTTTATAGTCCCAACGACACTCTGCATGTTGTTAATGGGACTGAAGCCGACAGAGATTAAATAACTTTTCCAAGGTCAATTGGTAATTAGCATCAGAATTGGAATTTGAACCCAAGCCTGTCTGACTCTGTATCTGTATTTTAGTTTTATAATACTCACTTCCATCCCTGTCCCTTCATCTCTTCCCCCTTCCCCTTTATAAATTATTTCTGTTAATTTCTGATTTATCTTTCTTTATTTTTGTTTCAGTGTTTCTTTTTGAGAATATACATATATACACGTGAACATACACACAGATTAATGATGGTACTGCTTATGAGCTCACCATGCTCAGGTGAATGCCTACTCTGTATTTTTTTAAAAAATCAGTTGAGGGGCACATGAGTGGCTCAGTCAGTAAGGAATTCAACTCTTGATGAATTGGTCATGATCTCAGGTCATGATCTCAGGGTTGTGAGATGGCAGTCAGGCTCCACACTGGGCATGGAGCCTGCTTAAGATTCTCCCTCCCTCTCCCTCTCCCTTGCCCCTCCCATTTGCACATGCACATGCTCTCTGCCTGTGTCTTTAAAAAAAAAAAATCAATTTACCAAAAAAAAAAAAAAATCAATTTAATCAGAAGGAAAGGGTTTTCCAGAGCCAAATAAGAGAACAAGAGGAAGTGAATGTTTCTTTAGACGGTGGAAAACAGACACCTAAATTTTCCAACATTTCCTAAAATGCCCCCAGACAGTTTTTTTTTTTTTAAAGTGTCTCAGCAATAATATTAGTGTTTGGAAGTCAGAAACAAAAGTGTGAACAAATTGGAAGTATCCCCAACATAAAATAGAAATTAGGTATAATCCTAGTAAGAGCCAGGTGCCCACGTGGGCAAGTCTGTGCACAGAGCCACAAATCAGGAACTGCAACCAAAAGTAATAAAAACTAAATATTAATCTCTACTCATATCCTTCAAAGAATAGCAACAGAAATTTAACTCATAAGCCTCAGCAAATGTCTCAAATCCAAATTCTCTCCAATATTCGGTCCATATTTTTTCTTCCTTCCCCTACGTTTTTCCCTTTCCCCTAGCTCTCAAGTATGCAGATCAACTTACCTTCTTATGCTGTCTTTCACGCTTTCTTCCCACTTCATAGATCCTGTCTATTCTATTTTTTCATTCCTTCTAGAATCTAGGAAACTGAGCTGGCAATGATTCTTCTTTAGTGGCAGGAGAAGGGCTATTTTAAGGAATTCTTATGTGCTGATAAAGCACTTCCTGGTACACCACACAGTAATCATCTTTGGTAATAATTGCAGTTTAGTGGAGAAACATATCAGCTATGTCTCTAGAAGGAACAAGAAATTACATCAATTATTTGAATAAGGAAACTTTAAAGAACTGTTGATTAATAAAAGGTGATTAACTACTAAAAGGAGTAAGAGAAGCCCATAAGGGGTTCAGCAGTAGCCAGCGCAATAAAAAGAAGCTTCTAGGGCCACTTGGGTGGCTCAGTTGGTTGAGTGTTCAGCTCTTGGTTTCGGCTCAGGTTCTGATCTCAGGGTCATGGGATCAAGCCCCATATTGGTCTTGGCTCTCACCAGGGAATCTGCTTGGGTTTCTCTTCCTTTCCCTCTCCCTCTGCCCCTCGCCCACTTGTGCTCATTCATGCTCTCTCTCTGTCTAAAAATAAATAAATCTTAAAAGAAGAAGAAGCAGCTTCCACCTTTAGGTCAAAAGAGCCTGAACAAAGAAGGGACTAAGGGCTTGGGAGACCTCTTCAAACAGGATATGGCTGCTGTAAGAAAACCACCCTGACAGGGCAAAGAGAGACCCAGGCTAGAGCTGTCCCTGGAAGAGGTCCGAGGTCTTGGGCAGACCAAAGCTGCTGAAAGTCACAGTAGGGAGAGCAAGGTGTCCAGGAACCAACGTGTCCACATGGGCTGTTGGGCCACCATGTTGACTGATAACAATGGAGGGAACTAGAACCAACAGCAGCTAGAAGGGAGCTCTCTTTCTGTGGCTGTGTCCCCTGCAGTGTCCTATTGAAGGAACCTAACATTCTGCCAGCTGGCAAAGGAGAAATATTTACAGGGTCTGGCTCTGATATCACAAAGCTGTGTGAAGAAGGTTGAACTTGAAACAGAAAGACAATAATTTGATAAAAGGCACAGGCCCTGGCCAGTCAGAGGGGATGCCAGCTGTAAACAACCAGTATAGACTTACTGGTTTGCTTTAAGTGAGTAACCTGAGTTGTGCAAAGATGTTGTATTTCTCTAGAATCTATTTTGGCTTTCTGCTGTATCCCTAGAGATCGCATGGTAGAAAAACCTGGGATACAGGATATAGCCTGTTCTCAAAAATCAGAAGGATCCAGGGGTACCTTGGTGACATAGTTGATTAAACGTCAAACTCTTGGTTTTGGCTCAGGTCATAATCTCAGAGTCCTGGGATTGAGCCCCACATCAGGCTTCCCTCTGCCTCTCCCACTTGGGCTCTCTCTCTCTTCCTCTCTCAAGAAAGAAAGAAAGAAAGAAAGAAAGAAAGAAAGAAAGAAAGAAAGAAAGAAAGAAAGAATTTTTTTAGAAAATCAGAAGAATCCAACACGAACAGGGCAGGTGATAAGCAAGGTACCCAAAGGCTAATTTTTATTGCAGACATTTATAAAGTACTGATCATGAGCTAGACATTGTACTTGATCATTTATATGCATTATCTAATTTAGAGCTTATAACAATCTTGGAAGGCTGGTGTTATTCCTGTCTTTTAAGTGAGAACACTGAACTTTGCAGAAGCTAAGTAAGTTCATGAAGTCACACAGCTAGTAAGGGGTGGAAAAGAGATATGAGGGCAGCCCGGGTGGCTCAGTGGTTTAGCACCACCTTCAGCCCAGGGCCTGATCCTGGAGACCCAGGATCGAGTCCCACATCGGGCTCCCTGCATGGAGCCTGCTTCTCCCTCTGCCTGTGTCTCTGCCTCTCTCTCCCTGTGTCTCTCATGAATGAATAAATAAAATCTTTAAAAAAAAAAAAAAGAAAAAAAAGAGATGTGAGCTCAGGTCAGCTTAGTCACCACCAAAGCCTGTTTGACAGATCTTTTCTTAGGGGAATGTGTTATGGGGAAGCTGCTATGGTTCCGTAAGTTGCTGCTTTAGGTATAGAAAGATAGCATACTTGTTAATGATTGTTGATACAGGTCTTATAATCAGCATATAATGTCCTCCTTTGTCCCTTATGATCATTTTCAACGTAGATTCTATTTTAGCCATTATTGAAATCACTACCCCACCTTTCCTTTGGCTTCTTTGCACATGTTTTTCCATTCCTTATTTTCAAGTTCTCCATTTCCTTTTAGTTCTAATATGGCTCTGCAGACAACACATTACTGGATCAAGGGGAGGAGGATGTTTTCTTGTTATCATTTTAACAATTCAATCTAAGAGTCTCTCATTTCTTATCTTCAATTCTAAAATCTGTACACTTTAGAATCAAAGCACACACTATATGCCTCCTCAGAACAAGCTCGGCCGGTGGTTCGGAAGATTCAGAAGCAAAGACAAAAAAATCTAGACATGAGACCAGTGGTCAGTATGTGAGTTCCAAGCCCTGCAAGGGCTGTGAGGAGTGCACCAGGTAGGACCTCAGGTTTCAGAGAAATAGGGTAATAAACAGGAAAATTATGTAGAACCATGAATCGCTTCTTAGGATAGGGATTGGGAGTCTGACAAGAACCCCTAATAGGGTTATCAGAACCAGAAACAAGCCAAATGAAGTAAAGAATACAAAAAGACATGGTGTTCACATATGTTAAAACATTTATGATTCCCTATCCCAATATCATGTGGACTTTTTTTAGCAGATGGGCTAACTGACTTCCCAGCAACACATTCTGAAAAAATTGCTTTCTTCTCTCTGCATTTGTGTCTTTTCCATCTCTGTTCTAATGGGTGTATTTGAGGGTAAATCAAATTCCTTTAAAACAATTGAACAAAATAGTTTCTAACACAATGTAAATCTGGCAATTACTCTTTTTTGAAAGATTGCATTACTTAACCACCTTTCTCCTCCCAGTTCTGTGCCTGCCTACTCCTTACCATCAAAGGCATTCATCTGCAAAAGGGAATAAAGTCATCAAACGCCATACTTCTAGATCTATTCATCATAGGAAAGGAATGGAGATTGTCAATAGGACAGTCCCAAAGGGCCATCCATTTGACTCATTTATTATTTTCCTTTGATAGTCACTCAGATTATTCAGTGTCCCAGAAACTGAAAGTTTGGAGTTCTCTTGACTCTTACTTGGGTTCACAAACTATATAAAAGTTATCTTGCATCATCTGATCTGTGGATAAGATCCTTTACATCCAAAGAGCATTTTTCCAGGTATGAAACACTTCCAAGTCTAGCATGCATTTTAAGGCCTCTCATTTGCTCACTAAACTGGAATTCTACAGCCCAAGAATCCAGAATAGCATTTTAAAGATGACAGCTAGTTAGCAACTGAACTAGGACTCAAATCCAGTTTCTGATTCCAAGTTCAGTTCTCTTTTCACTTTTCATTGTTTCCTCCTCTCCTTCAATAATTTTGTTCTCCATTCTATCTCAGCCACTTCCAGGGTCATACCTTAAACCTTGTCATTACTAGTAACCTACTTATAATGTTAGGTTTTTTTTTAGATTTTATTTATTTATTCATGAGAGACAGAGAGAGAGAGAGAGAGAGAGAGAGAGAGAGAGAGAGAGGCAGAGACACAGGCAGAGGGAGAAGCAGGCTCCATTCACGGAGCCCGATATGGGACTTGATCCCGGGTCTCCAGGATCAGGCCCTGGACTGAAGGTGGCGCTGAGCCATCCAGGCTGTCATAATGTTAGTTTTAAGAATCTCAACTACCACTGACTTTTTTTAAAAAGAGTTATTTATTTTAGAGAGAGAGAGAGCATGAGTGGGAGGGACAGAGGGAAAGGGAGAGAGAATCTCAAGAAGACCATCCACTGAGTGTAGAGCTTGATGCAGGGCTCAATCCCAGGACCCTGAGATCATGACCTGAGCTGAAACCAAGAGTCTGAGGCTTAACTGACTGAGCCACCCAGGCACCCTGCAACCACTAACAACTTTTATTTTTCCAGCTCTTTCCCTCTTGACACTGACCCCAACATGTCTTTGATCCCACCAGGACCTATAACCCATTAGTCCTGTCTATTCACCCTATATTCTTGCTTTCCCACGTTTCTTGCTCAGATTCTTCAGTATATCTTTGTCATCATCCCTTTTGACTCGCTTGCTCCCATTTCTTTCCTGGTCAAGTCTAATTTGCCACCAAGTTGGCAATTCCCCCAGGCAGCTGAATGTGGCCAAAGACACACACATACATACACACATGTGAACACACACATACTACAGATACATTATCAATCTCTGAGGCTGTCCTTCAATTAACAGCATCCCTCTTTCCCATCATATTATCAACAAGTTGAGAAATAATGCAAAGTAAATGGGGAGGCCAAACATCAGCTTTATTGTGAATAAAGACCAGATTAGAAGATAGGCATTAGGGCTGTTGGTCAAGGCGCTAAGTCCCAGTACCCATCCACCTCCAGCAGCAGCACTGGACTAGGGCTCTGCCTCAATTATTTCTGTAATCCAGCCACTCCTCACCATCTTAATCACTACCACTTGGTCCAGGCCATCATCATCTTTCCCCTGGAATCCTGCCTGCAGTAGTCTCCTAATTGTCTCTGGATTTCCACCTTCACCCACACTCCTTTTCTCATCAAAACACCCAGAGTGAGCCTTTTAAGTCAGTAGTTTTCAACTTAAGCTTGACACTAAAATCACCTGGGCGAGTCTTGATCCCAATCCTCACCAATTAATTCAGAGTTAGGGGTGAGACCTGGGCATTATGATTTTGTAAAGCTTCTCAGGATATCCACTGGGCAGCCAAGGTTGAAAACCAGTATAGTCAGATGTGTTATTCCTCTGCTCACACCATTCTCCATGTGATTTCCCTTTTCACCCAGAGTAAAAAAGCCAAGCCCTTTAAAAGCAAAGCCTGAAAAAAAATAAAAAATAAAAAATAAATAAAAGCAAAGCCTGATCACAGAGTCACAAGAAAGCTTAGGACTATTGGAACCAGAAACAAGCCGGTCATGGACTGGCTTTCCTATAGCCCTCCAAGTTCATCTCCAGACCACTGGCCTTCTTGCTATCTAACCCTCAAGGATGCTGAGTGAGCTCTTCCCCGGGGGGTCTTTGCACTTGTTCCTCCTTTCACTGTCTAGAGAGCCTTTCCTCAAGATAGCCACATGCCTCTCACTCCACTTCCTTTAGGTCTCTGTTCAAATATCTCTTTATTAAGATCCCTTTTCCAAGTACTCGATTTAAAGAAACACACATACTTAACACACACACACTTCACCCCATCAATCTCTGTCTACATCACCCTGCTTAATTTTTCCTCATGTCACTTTTGACTCTTCCTTCCACTAGAATGGACGCTCCGTCAAGGCAGAGATTTCTCCTTGTTTGTTTACAGATATATTCTCAGCACCTAGAATGGTGAATGACACAGTGCGGGGAACCTTAATAAATAACTGTGAATGAATGAATGAGCGAGTGAGTGACCAAACAAGTTACCATTAACGAAGATATATCCAACTGAGGATACCAGGTATGACTTTTGACTTGCTAAAGAAAAATATGAGTGGATAGGAAAAATACCCTCTCTTCTCTCTCTTCTTTTTATTTCCCCAACCCTATCAGCATCTCTGAAACAAGATGAACTCTCAGCAAAGTATGCTGGATTAAGCCTGAGTGTTCCCACTGGTAAGGTGCCCTGCCCAGTTTGGCTGTGAAGAGAAGCAGTGTGGCAGAGTGTTTGTGGATCAGGGCCATCAAAAGACAAGCTGCAGAGCTTCCATCCACATTGGAAGAAGCAAAAAATCTCAGTCCAAAGCCAATAGCAAAATCAACAAAGGAAGAAAGGAGGATCAAAATCAGAATCCACGATGGATCATCCTGTACCTGTTATTACCAGAATAAGTAGGTTTTTGGTTTGTAAGGGGTAGGAGGCAGAGGAAGAATGGGAAGGAGAGAATAGATTCTTGTCGAATGCATTTACTTTTAAACACATCTTTCTTATAAGCAAATAGTGGAGAAAGCTAGGAAAATCTTGAAAGTAAAATAAAGCAAATAACACATTTTCGTTATCCCACTACCCAGATGTAACAATTGCTCACATTTTTATGAGTTTCTTTATAGTCTCTTTCCTATGTGCATTTTGTCACCGCATAATGGCCTCCCTTTCATTGGTCAAATTTCTGATTATTTCCATAGAATATTGCTCCAAAGTTTACACCCAAACATGATCATTTTAAAAATGTTTTATTCAAGTATATTTAACATATAGTGTTATATTAGTCTCAGGCATACAATATAATGAATGATTCAATAATTCTATGCATTACTCAGTGTGCCTCATGATAAGTGTACTCTTAATCCCCTTCACCTATTTTACCCATCTCCCCACTCACCTCCCCTCTGGCAACTACCATTTTGTTCTCTGTAGTTAAGAGACTGTTTTTTTGTTTGTTTGTTTGTTTGTCTCTTTTTTTCTTTGTTTTGTTTTTTAAAGTCCACATATGAGTGAAACTATGATATTGTCTTTTCTGCGTGACTTACTTAGCATTATACCCTTTACATCTATCCATGTTCTTGCAAATGGCAAGATTTAATACTTTATTTTGGCTGCATATTATTACATTGTATATATACACCACTTCTTTATCCAACAGATGATCATTTTTAAGTTATTTTGAGATGCATTGCCTAATAGCTTTCCAAAGAGGTTCCCTAATTTACATTCCCTCTAGCAGAGAATGAGAATATATACTTCACCTGGCCTCACCTGGCCTCACCTCACCAGTGCTGACAAAAAAATCAACTTGAAAACATTTGAATCATGACTCTTTGTAAAAGATGCTACCAAATGGCACTACCTTCTGACTTTCCAGAGAGGCAATGAAAAGGCAAGGGATAACATCTGACAGGTTAAAGTGCATCTTAGTCTTAAAAAAAAAAAAAAAAGTGCTGATCCTCCCCTGCCTTAGTCTTTTATAACCACAATTAACTGCTTCTCAGTTCTCTTGTCAGATCTCTGGCCAATCAAATCCTTTCCTCTAGGGCTTCTCTTCTCCCCTAATGTCATATTAAGCTGGACTTTTTTTGTAATTAACGACCTAGGAATCATCTGAATTCAGCGCCCACTGCCCTGCCCACAGCAGCTTCATCAATAGTTCTCCCCTTCTACCTCTCCCCTTCCTGGTTTGTGGCCTTGCTTCTCTTCCTGCCATTTGGAGATTAGGGGTAAATAAGCTGGCATCCTTAACCTGGGTGTTTCTCCTGTGGGGTGTGTATGTGTGTGCATGTGTTTAAGGACTCAAAATACTTCAGAGATCACGGTGATGATGAAGGTGGTGGTAGGGTCACTGCTCTCTGTAGCAATGCCTGGCGTGGACTGAATGCTCCCTTTACTGCTCAGCAACTAGATACATGTGTCTTCTTAATCCCCGCAGCTACCCTATGGGGTGGGCACTATTATGATAGGTTTTATAGGTTCTACAGGTTAAGGAAACTTAGGGAAAGGGGTTCAATTTAGATGACTTAATCTGTATGGTAGAGCCATGACTGGAGTTCCATCTCACTCCAGAGATGGTGTTCTTAAATCTGTCCCCTGGGTTTTCAACATACCCGTCAAGTATTCACAATGTTTTCACTCTCCCATTCCTTTCATAACATAATAAAAATAACAACAACAACAACAACAACATCTTCAAATCACATAGATACAAAGGAAATCTCTTTCCCTTCCAAAGATCTCAAGATCTTGGAGGATGGGGATAACTGTCATCCTCAGTGTAGATGGCTGCTCCAGGCTGGTTCATCCATCGTTCCTGCCTTCTCATTACTTTTCTCCAGGCGGTGGTTCACCCGAAACACGACTTCTTTTCTCTCCACCTTCTCCGTTAGAACACTACAACCAGAGTTGAATACAGACAGCCTTACTGAAGGCTTGTGGGGGGGGGGGGGCGGGGGCGGACAGGTCAAGGGGCAGGAGATTACTGAGCTAACAGGAGGGATTGAAATTGGCTATCAGACTTGATTGCTGAGAAGTCTGGTGATGAGACAGCACAGTGGAGTGTATCCCGGTGTAGAGGATCTGGAGCCCAAGTCCTGGCCCTGCAGTGAAAGCGAGCTCTCAGCGGGGAAGCCAACGGCGTAGTTCACAGTGGCCTCTGTTCGGATGGGTTGGAATTCATCCTGGCACCTATTCTGAATGGCCTGTTTCTGGGACTGTCCATTCTGAGTATTTGCTATTAACATCAGGCTGGTCATTAAACATTTTGAATATCACTGCCTTTGTGTATAAATTTGAGCCCATTACTTAAGCATTTTTGTGATTCAGCATCCTCATCTTTTTTGCCAGAGGCAAAAGATGGAATAGGGGAAGCTACTTATTGCAGTGACTGGCATCTAAAGATGGCTAGAAGGAAGCTTAGAAAATGAGAGATCTCTGCACAGTGGTGCTGACGTAGGCCATCATCCATATAACTCAAGGCATATGGAGTGGGACTGGGCCCTAGATGGCATCATAAAAAAATCCTAAGCCCGCATGACTGTTTGCTGACCATTGCAATTTTATGAGGTCAAAACTCCCTAGTGGTTCGCTATAAAAACTCCTTATTGTGTCTTCTTGCAGAAAAACAGCTTACTGTCATCTGCCCCAGGTGAGCAAGTTTCAGATAATAAGCTTCAGAGGGGTCTTTGGAAATAAGATAAGGAGAGATTTCCTGAGTAACTGCAACAGTTATGAAAAACTGTTGCTTTGAGTCTAAGCTTGCATCGGAGGAAGAATTCACAATAGATTTAACTACATAAAAATGTAAATTATTTTGTTTAAAAAATCATAAAAAGACTAACCACAGACTAAAAATAAATGTCACAACACATGGCAAAGAATTTAATGTCTTTAATATATAAATAACTTACACCTGTTAGTGACATTTGAAGGAGAAGTAGTCTAGGAATATGGAAAAAACATCGTCTGTTGGACCTTAATTGTTAAAAATGGCCAAAGAAAATAAAAATAAAAATGGCCAAATAACATGAATAGATGAAACACAGAGGAGTAAATTAAACCACTAAAAACCTTTTGGAAAAAATATTCCCCATCTTTGCTAATTAAGTAAATTTCCATTTAAAGAACACTTTGTCAGTAATTTATTCATATTCATTGTATATTTGAAAGTTGTAAGACAGTAAATCTTCAAAGTTCTCATCACAAGAAAAAAAATTTAACTGTGTGAGGTGAGGGATGTTAACTAGACTTATTGTGGGGAGCATTTTATTTTATTTTTTGTGGGGAGCATTTTAATTATACAAATATCAAATCAGTATGTTGTATACCTGAAACTAATGTAATATTATATGTCAATTATATCTCAATTGAAGATCATTTATTCATTCATGCAACAATAAACACTGAGCATGTACTACATGCAAGACCCTATTCAGACCCCGGAGCTTCAGCAATGAACAAAACAAACCCAAATCCCGCCGTCTTGGAGATTCCAGGCTAGTGTGGGAGATAGACCAAAATAAATAAATAAATAAAATATATAGTATGTTAGATGGTTGTAAGTGCTATAAAAGAGAACAAAACCAGGGAGTGGAGGGCCTTAAGGATGGGGAACAGGGAGTGCTCTTTTAGATACGGTGGCCAGGAATGAATAACCGAAAGAAATGAGGGAGTGAGCCATGCAGGTATCTGGGGAAAGGACTTGTCCACAGAGATGGCAGAAAGTGCAAAGACCCTGAGGCAAAAATGTGGCTGCTTGTGTGTAAGGAACAGCAATAAAGTTAAGTGGCTGGAAGAGAATGAGCAAGAGAGACAGTAATAAGAGTAAGATTAAAGAAAGGGGGTGACACTCGGGTGGTGTAGGGCAACTGCAGGGCACAGTAAGAACTTCAGCTTTACCTTGGAATAAAATAGGAAGCCAGGCAGGAGTTGGGGAGAGGATGGTGCAATCTGATATGTCAGTTTGCTAGAGTAGAGCTGCTGTAAGAAAATACCAGAGACTGAATGGCTTACATGACAGAAATTTATTTTCTCACAGTTCTGGAGGTTAGAGGTCCAAGATCAAGGTGTGTGTGGGCTTGGGTTTTTCCTGAGGGCTCTCTCATTGGTTTGCAGATGGCTGTCTTCTTGTTGTGTCTTCCCATAATCTTTCCTCTGTGTAGGCACATCCCTAGTGTCTCTCTGAATGTTCAAGTTTCCACTTTTTTTTTTAAAGATTTATTTTTGTTTATTTATTTGAGAGAGAGAGAGAGAGAGTATGAGCAGAGGGTGGGCAGAGGGAGAAGCAGGCTCCCCGGTAAGTAGGGAGTCCGATGTGATGTGATGTGGGGCTCTGTCCGAGGACTCCGGGATCATGACCTGAGCGGAAGACAGATGCTTAACTGACTGAGCCACCCAGACATTCCACAAGTTTCTTCTTCTTATAAGGACACCAATCAGATTGGGTTCTGGATCACCCTAATCCTCATTTCAATTTAATCACCACTGTAAATGTTCTATCTCCAAATATAGTTACATTCTGAGGTGCTGGGGGTTAGGACATATGAATTTGGGGGTAGGGGGTACACAATTCGGCCCATAACAACTAATTTACATTTTAACAACATCATTCTCACTGCTGGTTAAGAATAGATTCTAAGAGCAGAAGCCAAGAGAACACTTAGGAAGTTGTCACAACAACCCACATGAGACATAATAGTAGTAAGAGTAGTGGGGGTGGTGCAAAGGGATTGGATTTGGATCATCTTGAAGGTAGATCGAGCTGACTGGATTGACTGATGGATTGGAACCTGGATGAGAGAAGAAAGACAGGAATCAAGGATAACTCCAAGGTTTTTAGCTTAAACACCCAGGAAAATGGAGTTCCTGGTTATTGATGGGAGAAGAAGGTATAGGTGTGAGTAGAGGGGGCAGAGGTAATATCAGAATCTCTGATATTTAGACATGTTAAGCTTGAAATACCCATTAGACATGCAAGTAGAGAGGTGGTGAAGGTAGTTGGATCTATGAGTCTAAAGTTCAGGGGAAAGATCAAGGTGCATATAAACATTTTTAGAGTTAATAATTTTTAAAGCCTCGAGTTTTACATGAGGTCACCAAGAAAGTAAGTGTAGATAGACCACAGTAAATGTATCATTGTCAGTGGGGATGCAATGACATGGGCATTCAAACACACTGTTTGGTGGCCATACACATTGACACAGCAGTACAAAGAAACACCTTGGAAGTATGTATCCAGGGTCTTAAAAATAGTTTTGGTTGGCGTTCTTCCTTCCTCTGACCACTCAGCATCTGAACCCCCTTCCTGATAACATAGAATCTGCTTCCTACCACAGAAGTCAAACTTGATAATTACTTCCTTTCCTAGACTCCCCTTTGGCATGTGATGGAGGCTTCACCTATCAGCTATACTGGCCCAGACCTGGAACCAGTGCCACCAATGTATAAAAGTGAGGACTTTAGGGAACACCTGGTGGCAAACATGGCAGCAACAGAAGTCAGTTCCGGGGCCTGTGTCCTCTGTCCAAGCTTTGTGACATCTGTGCTACAAACTACAGAGGCTGACCTCTGCAGTAATGGCCATGTTAAACTTATATTTTCAGCCCTGTAGTACAATTGGAAGCATTGCTCCCAGCTGGGAACTCTGAGCCTGGTTCTCTCGTCCCAGAGATTCTGTGTATGGAGTCATCGGGCTTTCAAAAAAGTAAAATTACTTAAGGGGGTTGGTGGGGAGGGTGGAGGCAAAATGTGTGGAAGGTATCAAGAGATATAAACTCCCAGTTATAAAATAATTGAGTCATGGGGATGTAATGTACAGCATGGGGATTAGAGTCAATAATATTGTATTAACTTTGTGTGGTGACAGATGGTAACAAGACTTACTGTGGTGATCAATTTGCAATGTATGTAAATGTCAAATCATTATGCTGTATACATGAAACTAATAGAATATTGTAGGTCAATTCATACCTCCATTTAGAAAGTAAAATTATTTTTTTAAAAAAACGTAAAACTTATCTTATTAATTAATTTTGCATAAATGAATCAGAGTTGGGGTTTTTTGGCTACAACTAAGAACTCTGATATAAGAGGTTCTTTGTTTTTTTTTTTAATCAGGTATTTTGTGTGGTCATTCTACCCCAAGAATCTATAATAAAGCTGTAGAAAATTCTGACTACCATTATACTTATTACCTTCTAACATACCAGGTATGTGACTTTCCCCACAAGAGTGGAACCACAATTTTGTCCACTGCTACATCCACAAATAGAAGGCAGATTCTAAGGTGTCCCCCACTGACCACACACTCTGATGTTCTGCCCTTGGTAATCCCATCCCTTGAGTGTGGACTCAATCTATTGACTTGCTTCTAACAAGCAGAATATAGCAGAAGTGTCACTGTGACTTCTATCTTGGATATTTCTCTTTCTGTCTCTTGGACCACTTGCTCTGAGAGAAGCCAGCTGCCATACTGTGACGCCTCCTGGCGAAGAGATCCAAGTAGCCAGGAAGTGAAGGAGGCCTCCAGCCAACTAGGAACTGAGGCTCTCAGTCCAATTATGAGGAATAGAGGCTCATATGAGTGAGCTCAGATGTAGATACTTTTCTGAGTCTTCAGATGAAACTATGGTCTATTGAGAGTACATCCTTATAAAAAAACAATAATAAATAAAATAATTTTTTTTAAAAAAGAGAGTACATCCTCATGAAAGAACTTAAATCAGAGCCATTTAAGTGTGCCATGCCCAAATTCCTAGCTCACAGAAATTGTGAAATAATGCTTTTTGATTTAAGCTGCTATGTTTTGGAATCATTTATCATTCAGCAATAGATGACTAACACATCTCAGCACTAAAAATAGTGCTCTGTAAATACTGGTTGAATAAATGAATGAATAACAACTACACAGCTATATGCAGAGGAAAAAGACAGAAAATACCCCATATCATTGATAGTGATTGGCTCTGGATAAACTTGCAGGCTCATGGGTGATCATTTTTAATTATTTACCACTCTCATACTTTGTCCCACCTTTTTATTATGAAATACAACACAAAGATATAAAATTGCATAAACATACAGCTTGATGGAATATTACAAAATCAGTACCTACGTAACCAGGTGAAAGAACAGAACTTTGCCTACACCCCACAATTATGAGATTATTTTTAAAAACATTACTTTCTTATACACAACGAATGAATCACTAAATTTTACCCCAAAAACTATTAATATACTGTATGTTAACTAAATTGAATTTAAATAAATAATTTTTAAAGTAAATAAAAACATTATTTTCTGTATTATCCCCTCACCATCCATGTATTACCTTTTCTAGCATTCTTTTTAAAATTTTTTATTGTGATAAAATACACATAGCATACAAGTTACCATTTTAACCATTTTTAAGTGTACAGTTCTGTAGCATTAAATACATTCGCATTGTTGTGCAATCATCGTCACTCATCTTTAGAACCTTGTTCATCTTTCCAAATTGAAACTCTGAATCCATTAAACACCGCATTTCCTCTCCCCCAGCCCCTGACAACTGCCATTCTATCTTCTGTCTCTATGAATATGACTACTCTAGGTAGGCCATACAAGTGAAATCACACAGTATCTGTCCTTTTTGTGAATTACTTCTTAAATTAAAAAATATTTTGCATTTACTAAGATAAAATTAAACTCGTAAGAACCAGTTCAACTTGGTTGAAACCCCATGATTCATAATAAACAGTCCAAAAGTGGCTAAACAGCTCACTGGATGTCTCAGCATGACAAGACTTAGCAATTCCTTGGCAAAGATATATTTTTTGGCCTATTTCTGCTATTCCCTAGTTTGCTCAAACCACTTTGGGTGGGAGTGAAGCAGAAGCTGCAGAACAGGGGGCAGATTTAGGGATGCCAAAGCATGACCACGGTAAGCCTGCCACGTCACCCCAAATGACCCTTGACCTGGAAACGTCCATAGCAGAACAACTACAATAGGACTATTAATAATTAATTGTACCCGCTGCCATCTATTAAATACTTACTGTGGGCTAGGTCCCACTTTAAGTACTTTATATGTATGAACTCATTCAATCCTTAGAGCAGCTCTATGAGAAGATGGATATCACCATTATCATCATTTTGCAGATGAGGAAATTGAGGCATAGGGGAAGTTGAGTAACTTGCTGAAAAGGAACTCAAAGCCGTTTCAACACCAGCAGACAGGTTTACTGGCCTTGCTTTTTACCAGTGGTTCTCAGATGTTGAATGCACATCAAAATCCTAGGAGTGGCTGTTAAAACACTGATTGGTGGGCCCATCCCTGAGTCTCTGATTCAGTAGTTCTTGGACAGAACCCAGAATCTGCATCTCAAATACACTCCTAAGTATTCTATGCTGCAGGTCTGAGGACCACACATTGACACCTAACAAGGAGGTGAAGGTAGTCACCGTGTCACAAGCATCTACTTTGAATCAGGTGCTTGACAAGAATAGCAATAGTGGGGTGCCTGGATGGCTCAGTGGTTGAGCATCTCCCTTTGGCTCAGGTCATGAGTGCAGGGTTCTGGGATTGAGTCCTGCATCAGACTCCTCTCAGGGGACCTGCATCTCCCTCTGCCTATGTCTCTGTATCTCTCATGAATAAATAGATTTTTTTAATTTTTATTTTATTTTATTTTTTTAAAAATTTTTATTTATTTATGATAGTCACACACACACAGAGAGAGAGAGGCAGAGACACAGGCAGAGGGAGAAGCAGGCTCCATGCACCGGGAGCCCGATGTGGGATTCGATCCCGGGCCTCCAGGATCGCGCCCTGGGCCAAAGGCAGGCGCTAAACCGCTGTGCCACCCAGGGATCCCAATAGATTTTTTTTTAAAAAAAAGAAGAAGAACAGCAACACTAGGAGAGGATGTTACCATTTTACAACTGAGCATTCGTGAGTCAAAAACATGGAGGACCTCCTGGTGTTCATAGAGTTTTGGGAATGCCACAGCCTGAGTTCAAGTCCAGCTTTCTGAATGCCATCGCTCCTGTCCTTCACATCCCACTGCCTCACTAACAGAAGTGACTTGGTGCTTTGACAGGGTAATATCTGGGCAGCTTTTCAAAGAAATGTTCAGCAAATATTTGTCTGCTGGTTAATTTAGTAGAGGCAAGAGAAATAGATTTCTGTTAATAGATTCCTACACATCACACATGCATATTTATGTTAAAAAATACAATTAAGGGGATCCCTGGGTTGCTCAGTGGTTTGGCGCCTGCCTTCGGCCCAGGGCGTGATCCTGGGGTCCTGGGATCGAGTCCCACATCGGGCTCCCTGCATGGAGCCTGCTTCTCCCCCTGCCTGTGTCTCTGCCTCTCTGTCTCTCATGAATAAATAAATAAAATCTTAAAAAAAAAATTCTGGAAGCCGGCTTTAAAAAAAGAAAAGATACAATTAATTCCCCGTCCTAAATGTCTCCTGACATTTTACCCTTTGTGGCAGTGTCTTTCATTTTATATTGTTTGTGTTACTCATAACTGGATAGTATTTGGTCATTTACAGTCATTAAGGATAATTTAATGGATGTGGTGTTAAAGTCTTGTTCAACATTTAAGTTTACTTCTTTTTTTTCTTTTCTAATTTTTTTATTGGGATATTTCTTTCATCTCTAAAGTTCTTTTTCAACTTATCAAACCAGAAAAAAATCTGAGAAAATCTAGTAAAGGGTTTAAGTTTCAGACTTTCAGCTGGCTCTGGGAGCCAATTTTATATTATCATCAGCTGATCGTTCTCAGAGTTTGTGGGGTCTTCTTCACTGCTATTGTTCAGGAACTGTGAGCACAACAAAGTACTAAGAAAAGTGGGCACCGACACAGCCCCAGAGAATAAACCTGATGTTCTAAAGCCAGTCATGCAAAGCTGTGGACTAACCGTTGTCAGCGACTGGTCTAAGGGTGTACATGTGACCACATTCTCGCCAATGAGACATACAAGGAACACCAATGAGGCCTCTAGGAAAAATTTTGCTCCCTGGTAAAAATTAGGAAAGCTATTCCCCTTCTTATTCTTTCTCATTACAAATCTTTTTTATAGCACTCTGTTTACAGAACGTTTTTTAGAACAGTGTAAGTTACTAATTCTCTTAGAGTTAGACCAAATGGTAGAGCTGTTCTTTGTAGCCTTGACCTGATAGCAGTTGCCCAACATGGAGCAGGAATTGGAATGCTCAGAGTCCACTCCTAGGGACAGAGAACACCTGGATGTCCACCAGCTCTCTGTCTGCTAGCTGGTCTCTGGACCTTGGCTCAGCTAATTGATAATCCCAATTATTATATATTCTACAGTTAAATTACATATGAAGGCTCAGATAATCTTATGGCTTAGATAACTTCCCACAGAACCAGCCACTAAGAATTCAGCACAGCTGGTGCAGAATAAGACAAATCTGTATCTATAGGTTGGTTTTCTAGATTTTAGGGACATCTGTGGGCTGCATCGAGATCCTTAACAACTGTTCAGTTGCTACTACAGTCCTGCACCACAAATTAATTGAGTTAATTAGGAATCAGGGACTATGGCATCTATTTTGGCTTGGAATTGATTTTAACCCAGCCCAAGACTCTCAAGGGTAGGGGAAGAACCCTGCTTCAAATTTCTAAGATTTTGAAACAAGGCAATTCACTTGGCTTTGGGTATATATATATATATATATGAATCATCTAACCTGGGACTTGCAAGTGAAGTTATTAGTCTGTAAATGATTGAAGTCTCATGCTTTCAGCCCATCTTCCTGACAGAGACAGGGCAATGGAAACCTTTCCTTTGCTGATAGCCAGGAAGGAGATACTGCAGCCAGAGTTTGTAAAAGTGCTGTTCCCCCCAAACTCAAAAATGAACCAGACTTTCATTGTCCCTGTAAAAATACAGAATTGTTTTGCAATTTATGTTTCTGAATTATGTTTCTTGTCTCTTCTTGCCTAATGTTCCTCACTCCCCCTTTTTTTAAAAATTCAGGCCCCTTTCAAAACCTTTTCAGAGTTCTTTATACCCCCGCCAGCCAAGATTTAGTCAGTTTTGCTTCCTGTAGTCTGATTAATGAAAACAGTAGCTTTGTGGAAAAATTGCGTTTGCACCAAAGACACTTAATTCTCCTGGGTCTCCTGGAGGGATCTTCCCCAATTCAAGAATGTGTGTCCTAGTCTTGTGCGTTATGTCTTAGTCCTTGCACTTTAAACCTGTGATGAATCATTTCTTTCTTTCATTTTTTAAAAAATATTTTATTTATTTATTTGAAAGAGAGCAAGAGCAGGAAAAGGAGCAGAGCGAGGGCTCAATCTCATGACCTAAACCAAACCAAGAGTTGGATGCTCAACTGACGGAGTCTTTCTTTCTCTTTCTTTCTTTCTTCCTTCTTTCTTTCTTTCTTTCTTTCTTTCTTTCTTTCTTTCTTCCTTCTTTCTTTCTTTCTTTTCTTTTCTTTCTTTCTTTCAAGATTTTATTTATTCATGAGAGACACAGAGACAGAGGCAGAGACATAGGCAGAGGTAGAAGCAGGCTCCCTGCAGGGAGCCCAATGCAGAACTCAATCCCAGGACCCTGGAATCATGACCTGAGCTGAAGGCAGACACTCAACCACTGAACCACCCAGGTGCCCCCTTAATCATTATTTCTAAATGTGATTAAGGTGCATACTGTGTCAAGTAGAAATTGTATCATAGTTAAGTTTATAATGATCTGGATAAGGAAACATGTACAAAAGAAAGAGATCTTTTATTGCATCTCTCACTATCCCCATCCCCATTATTACTTTTTTTATATTTATTTTTATTACTCTCCTGCCAATTGGCATAACTTATTGGCTACAAATCAGGGTATACTTTATTGCACTTCCCCTTTGATCACTAAAGCATAATTGCTTGTTCTATGAATTTTACTTTCAATATGAAGATTCTATAACTTCAATTAAATTAAAAAATCACTTTATCAATGTCTCCTATATGCTTCTTATAGATTGACTCATGTCCCACAAAAGGATATATTGAAATCCCAACCCTCAAACCTGTGAATGTGACCTTATTTGGAAACAGGATCTTTGCAGATATAATCAAGTTAAGATAAGGTCATACTGGAGTAGGCTGAGCCCTAAATTCAATGACTGATGTCCTTATGAGAAGTGAGAAATTTTGATATAGAGACAGAGACACACAAGGAAAACATCATGGGAACACAGAGCCAGAAATTGGAGTGCTTAATTTCAAGTCAGGGAATACCAAAGACTGGGAACCACCAGAAGCTGAAAGAGACAAGAAAGGATTCTCCCCTAAAAACATCAGAGAGCCTGACCCTACAGATATGTAGGACTTCTTGATTTTGGACTTCTAGCCTTTGAATTGAAGGACAATAAATTTCAGTTGTTTTAAGTCACCCAATCTGTAGGATTTTGTTGCAGCAGGACATGAATACAATGCCCAACTTGACAATGAGATTTGAAGATAAACACGGGATGAATCTTGTCATCAGGGGCCCTCACAATCTAAGAGAAGTCATAGCTGTGACATTTTTAAATTACAAATTTTGAGTGTGTTATAAATGTGAATATATAAATCTGTACACACTATAGAGACACCACAAAGGAGAATTAGCAAACTAAAAGTTCAAAAGAAGCTTTGCAAAATAATAAGGATTTTTTTTAAGGATTTTTTGAATTCTTGGGATCCCTGGGTAGTGCAGCGGTTTGGCGCCTGCCTTTGGCCCGGGGCGTGATCCTGGAGACCCGGGTCGAATCCCACGTCAGGCTCCCTGCATGGAGCCTGCTTCTCCCTCTGCCTGTGTCTCTGCCTCTCTATCTCTCTCTGTGTGACTATCATGAATAAATAAATAAAATCTTTAAAAAAAAACAACAACAAAAAAAGGATTTTTTGAATTCATAATTTTTTTACTTTATACAGATAAGCACTGGCCTTTTTTAGTGAATTCTTCCTCCTTTTTTGTTTGGATTCTTTCCTGATCTCCTCCCCTTTCCACTTATATCAATCAGCATACTTCACTCCAGTTAACCTTGTTAATTCTATGTTTTTTATTTTTCCATGTTTTTCTCCAAGCTTAGGTAATCAGTCATACTCGCATACATGTATATGTTGTCATTACTCATTTTACAAAGATGTGATCATATTGTAGATATTCTCTATTTCTTCCTTTTCTTTAGCAATACCATGTAGAAACTCCTACATTTCAATCAATATAGCTCTAAATTATTCCTTTTATTGACTGTATAATATTCCACCTGTAAGTATGCCGTATTTTATCCAACCATTTCCCTGTTGATGGATATTATACACACTGTTGCAATGACAAACATTCAGATCAATATTTGGACATCTTCGGACAAATATTCTTACCTGCTGCTGCTTCTATCTCTATGAGTTAGATTCCCAGGAGAGGGATTTTTGTGCCAAAAGACATACTTTTCATATTTTAAAATGTTGTCAGTTTGCTTTTCAAAAATACTACAACACTTCACGTTTTTACTTGTGTATGAGAGTAGGCTTTCTTCCCCCCAACCCATTCCCACCAGCCATAGATGTCAAGATCTTTTTAAATATCTGCCAACAAGCTGGGTAAAAAAAAAAAAAAAAATGGCATAGCATTAATTTTTTTCCTGAACTATTCGTGTGTCTTAGCAAATATTTTTTAAATATTTTTTTATTTATTTGAGAGAGAGTGTGTGTCTGTGTGTGCATGTTTGTGTGTGTGTGTTTGTGTGTATGTGCAAGCAGAGGAGAGGCAGAGGGAGAGGGAATCTCAAGCAGACTCCTTGCCAAGTGTGGAGCCCTCCTGGGGACTCGGTCTCACAACCCTGAAATCACAACCTGAGCCAAAAGCAGGAGTCAGACACAACCAACTGAGCTACCCAGGCACCTCTACTTTAGCAACTTTTAATATGCTTTTTAGCCATGTCAATTTGTTTTTCTGTGAATTGTCTTTTCATATTGTTTGTTCGTTGTTTTTGATTGGGTTGTATATTCTTTTGATCATTTTGTATGAGTGTTTTCAATATTAACAGTACTACCAGTATATCTATCATTTATCATTTGACTTTTTCATTGACTATATTATATCGTTTGTCATATAAAATTTTTACTTTAAGATTTTAATCCTTCATTCTGTTCATTGTGGTGTATCTTGTTTATTGATTTGTATTTCAGGGATAAATCCCACCCGATCATGGCACATGATCCTTTCAATGTGTTGTTGAATGCAGTTTGCTAGTATTTTGTTGAGGATTTTTCCATCTTTGCTCATCAGGGATATTGCCCTGTAATTTTCTTTTCTCTTAGTGTTATTATCTGGTTTGGTATGAAGGTAATGTTGGCCTTGTAAAATGAATTTAGAAGTTTTCTCTCCTTCTCAATTTTTGGAAATGTCTGAGAAGGATTGGTATTAATTCTTCTTTGAATGTTTGATAAAATACACTAGTGAAGTCAACTGGTCCTAGGCTTTTCTTTCTTGGGAAGTTTTTTATTACTGATCAATCCCCTAACTTATAAATGATCATTTCAGATTATCTATTTTTTCAAGATGGGAGTTGGAAGGTTGCATGTTTCTAGGAATTTATCCATTTCTTCTAGGTTGTCCCATTTGTTGGTGTCTTTGTTTGTAGTAGTCTCTTATTATCCTTTGTATCTCTGTGGTGTAAGCTATAATGTCTTTTTCATTCATAAGTTTATTATTTGAGTCCATTCTTTTTCTTCTTGGTTAATCTAGCTAAAATTCTGTCAATTTTGTTTCCCCTCAAAAATTCTTGGTTTCAATGATCTTTTCTATTGTCTTTCGAGTCTTTATTTCATTTGTTTCTGCTCTAATCTTTGTTGTTTCCTTCCTTCTGCTAACTCTGGGCTTTGTTTATGCCATTTTTTTTCCAGTTTCTTGAAGTGTAAAGTTAAGTTGTTTACTTAAGATCTTTCTTTTTTCTTTTTTTCTTAATGTCGGCATTTATTGCTATAAACTGCTTTTGCTGCATCCCATAAGGTTTGATATGTTGTGTTTCCATTTTAGTTTGTCTCAAGGTACACTTCCATTTCTCTTTTAATTTATTCTTTGATCTGTTGGGATTTTAGGAAACTATTGTCTGATTTCCACATATTTTTAAATTTTCCAATTTTCCTCCTATTATTGAGTTCTAGTTCACACCATTGTGATCATAGAAGATACTTAATTTAACTTCAGTCTTCTTAAATTTATTAAGACTTGTTTTGGGTACCCACCATATGCTCTATCCTAAAGAATGTTCCCTATGTACTTGGAGAATTTGTTTTCTACTGCTGTTGGATGAAATACTCTGTATATGTCTGCTAGGTCTATTTGATCTATAGTGTTAGTCCATCTACTGTTTCCTTATTGATTTTGTCTAGATAATCTAATGAGGATCTTGAAGTCTCCTTCTATTATTGTATTGTTATCTAGTTTTCCTTTCAGTTCTATTAAGATTTGCCTTATATGTTTAGGTATTCCAATATTGGGTGCATATATGTTTATAGTTGTTATTCCCCTTGATGAATTGACCCCTTTATCATTATATAGTGACCTTCTTTATTTCTCATGACTGATGTTTTTTAAAGATTTATTTATTTATTCATGAGAGACAGAGAGGGAGAAAGAGAAAGGCAGAGACACAGGCAAAGGGAGAAGCAGGCTCCCTGCAAGAAGCCGGATGTGGGACTCAATCCCAGATCCCAGGATCACTTCCTGAGCCAAAGGCAGATGCTCAACTGTTGAGCCACCCAGGCATCTCTCTCATGACTGATTTTGACTGAAAATCTATTTCAGTTATTTCAGTCAATATATATAACTAAATACATTCAGGAAATACATATAACTAAATATAATCATTCCTGCTCTCTTTTGGTTACCATTTGATGGAGTATCTTTTCCCATCATTTCACTTCAGTCAATATGTATCTTAAAAGTTAAAGTGAGTCTCTAAGCAGCGTATTATAAGATCCTGTTTTTTACATTTATCCAGCTTCTCTTGTGTCTTTGATTACATAATTTAATCCATTTACATTTAAAGTAATTGTTCATAGCTAAGACCTCACTATTGCTATTTTGTTCATTGTTTTCTGTTTTGTAATTCTTTTATTCCTTTCCTCCTCTCTCTCTGTCTTCGTTTGTGATTTGTTGATTTTTTTTTCTTTGTACTGGCGTGCTTTCATTTCTTTTTCTTTACCTTTTGTGTGTCTAGTAGAGATTTCTTCTTTATGTTTACCATGAGGTTTACCTGAATCATCTTAGTTATAATGGTCTATTTTAAGATGATAACAACTTAACTTCAATCACATACAAATTCTCTGCACTTTTACTTCTCCTCTGAACCCCACATTTTATGCTATTATGTCACACTTTACATCTTTCTCATATTGTATATCCATTAACAAATTATTGTAGCTATAGTTATTTCAAATACTTTTGCCTTTTAATCTTTTTTAAAGATTTTGTTTATATATTCATGAGAGACACACAGAGAGAAAGAGGCAGAGGGAGAAGCAGGCTCCATGCAGGAAGCCCAGTGTGGGACTCCATCCCAAAACACCAGGATCACACCCTGAGACAAAGGCAGACACTCAACCACTGAGCCACCCAGGCATCTGTCTTTTAATTTTTATACTGGAGTTAGTGCTTTGCACACCATCAGTACAATATTTGAATATTATGAATTTGACTGTATTTACCTTTACAAGTAAATTATATATTTTTAGATGTTTTCATGCTGTTACTTAGCCTCCTTTCATTTCAACTTGAAAAAAATCCATCTAACATTTTTTATACAGCAAGTCTAGTCATGATAGACTCCTTCAGCTTTTATTTGTCTCTCTTTAAGTTCTGAAAGACAGCTTTTTCAGGTGTGGTATTCTTTGTTGGCAGGCTTTTTCTTTTACCACCTTGAGTATAACTTCCCACTACCTTCTAGCCTATAAAGTTTATATTGAGAAACCTGCTAGTAGCCTATGGGTGGTCCCTTATATGTCCCAAGTCCCCTTTCTTTTGCTGCTTCCAAAATTCTCTTTGTCTTTCACTTTTGACACCTTGATTATCATGTGTCTTGACATAATGTTCCTTGGGTTGATCCTGCTTGTGGTATTTAAGTTCATGTATCTGGATGTCTATATCTCTCCCAAAATTTGGGACATTTTCAACCATTATTTCTCTAAATAAACTTTCTGCCCTGTCCTTTCTCTCTTCCTCTGGTATTCCAATGTATATATTCATTCTTTTGATAGTATTTCATAAGTTCTGTATGCTTTCTTTACTTTATTTCATTTTTTTCTTTCTTATTCCCTAACTGGCTAATTTCAAATGATTTATCTTTGAGTTTGCTGATTCTTTCTTCAGCATAATCCAGTCTGTGTTGAGCTTTCTTTTGAATTTTTAAGTTCTGTCACTATACTCTTTAACTCCAGGATTTTGGTTTGTTTTTTGTTTTATGCATTTTTGTGTGTATGGGTTTTTTTATGGCTTCTGTTTCTTTACGAAACCTCTCATTCTGTTCATGCATTATTTTCATGATTTTGTTAATTGTCTACCTATGTTCTCTTACATTTCATTGAGCTTCTGTAAGATGATCATTTTGAATTCTTTGTCAGGCAATTTGTAGATCTTCATTTGGGGGAGGGGTCGTTTGCTGGTACTTTATTATTTTCCTTCAGTGGTGGCACGTTGTCTGAATTTTTATGGTCCGTGTAGTCTTACATTGGTTGTATTTGGGGGTTTTGGTTTTTTTTTTAAGATTTTATTTATTTATTCATGAGAGACACAGAGAGAGAGAGGCAGAGACACAGGCAAAGGGAGAAGCACACTCCATGCAGGGAGCCCAGTGTGGGACTTGATCTCAGGATTGGGATCACGCCCTGAGCCGAAGGCAGACGTTCAACCACTGAGCCACCCAGGCATCCCTGGTATCTATTTATTTGAGGGAACAAATACCTCTTCCAGGCTTTACAGATTAGTTTCGGTGGGTAGAGTCCTGTGTCAGGTCCCTGCGGATTGATAATATTGTTTCCTGGGTGGCAATTAAGTGGAGTTGGAGCTGGGTCATGTGGCTCCTCCTGCGTCCACCATGGAGTCCACAGTTGACAGGCCTATTACCAGGAGTTTGGGAAGATGTGGATTGTCTGATCCCTTGGGCAAGTATGGGTTCTATCTGGTTCCTCGGTGGACAGGACTGCCTCTAGAACCTTGGTCAGTAGGCTGTCACTGGAACAAGGATCTGCTTCAGGATCCTTAGATGACAGGACTGTTACTAGCATGTAGATGAATGTGGCTCCTGCTGAGTCATTAGGAGGGCTCCCTGCACTGGTCACTGAAGAGGAGCAGTCCCTGTGAAGACAGAATTTGCCCCAGACCATAGGTCAGGAATTGGAGCCAAGTCATAGGGCTGCACTAGAATCTACAATTGGACCAAAGTTGTTGGGCCTGCCTTTGGAAACATGAGAAGCATGTTTCTTACTGGGTCCCTGGATGGCAATACTGCTCCTGGACTGCAACTGACATGAGGTAGAACTGAGTCATAAGTCTGTTTTAAGATCATGGTCACACTGAAGTCAGCTGGCCTACCTCTGGAAGCATGGTTGGGTATGTCTCCTCATGGGTCCTTGCGTGGACAGGAATATTTCTGTCCCATGGCTGAGAGGAGATGGAGGCCAGATGCAGGGCCATTTCAGGATATGAAGTCAAACTGAGGTTGGTAGGCTTACCTCTGGGGACATGGATGGGTATGTCTCCTTCTGAGCCCTTTGGCAGATGGTGGTGGTACAGGGCCAAGGCTAAATGGGCTGTAGTTAAGTTCATGGGGACTGTTTCCAAGTCTGTAGCCAGGACCATATTTGATGAGTCTGCTACTTGGACATGTGCCTGCCTTCTCAAAATGGCTCTTCTCAGTCTTGAGCTCCATTAGGGTTTCACAATCTCCTATCTGGATTTCACAGTATTCCCACAAAGGCACTTTTGTCTATGAATGGCTACTAAAGTGTTGTTGCTGAGTGGGGGATATTAGAGGACCTCCTAGTCCACCATCTTGCTGAAGTCCTCTTAGATTTTCTTACAGGATTGCTGTTGTTTGATTTGTTTAATCCATCTTAAATTAGTATTTGTATCTTATTTAAGATAGAGGTGCATTTTTTTTTAAACAGATAGCCTTTCTTCACTGATTTGATCTACCCTCACGGATGTATATTAAATTCTTACATACACTGAGGTCCATTTCTAGATTCTCAATTCATTTCCACTGATTTTATTTGCTTTTGTCTATTTCTAGCATAATCCTAATTTGAATTGTTTATCATGACCTCCAATATCTCCTTAGCAAATACCCCCTCACAATCTTCTTTTGCCTATTTTTTCTTGACTATCAGTGTTTAGTATTCATTCCTCCATATAAATTTTAAAATTCAAGGCCTCAGGTAAGGGTATATGTCTAGCTCAGTCTCAGTCACATGCACAGAGTGGGAAGCCATCTTTGCAACTCCAATTCCTTTTTTATTTTTTTATTTTATTTTATTTTTTTAATTTTTATTTTATGATAGTCACACACACACACACAGAGAGAGAGAGAGGCAGAGACACAGGCAGAGGGAGAAGCAGGCTCCATGCACCGGGAGCCCGATGTGGGACTCGATCCGGGGTCTCCAGGATCACGCCCTGGGCCAAAGGCAGGCGCCAAACCGCTGCGCCACCCAGGGATCCCTCAATTCCTTTTTTAACTATCAAACACCAAAAGTCTTATTTCTAAACCCCTCTCATAATGAAGACCTTAATTTTTCCTGGGGTCTCAGACTCTCACAACAAAAAAGGTCTAATTATTTCTCTTTCAAGATACAGTAGAGGGGTTACTTTTTATGCCAAGAAGATAATTTACATTCCCAGGGTGAACAAAGGAACACCTTTTACTAGCAGAGAAGAAAACACCTATGCACACATTTTTTAATTGCTGCTATATTGTATGAAGGAAGTTGGACTTTATCCAACTTGTGCATATTTAGTTAGTCATTTAAAAGTTTTAGGTGGGAGAGTCACAAGATCAGTTTGGCAGTGGCAAAGAAGATGAAATAGAAGGGGAAGAAACTGGAGACAGGAAGCCCGGTCAAGGTACTACTGCAACAGTTCAGGCAAAGATGACAAAAACTTTAAATAAGGGAACCACTAGAGATATAAAGAAAAAAGGACAGTTTTGAAACCACTTAGTAGGTAGAATTGACAGGATCTGTGAGTGATTTGATGTTGAGTTAGATAAGAATCCAGAGTAACTGCCAGATTTCTAACCTGGGTGATAGAGTTGGTGGTACAGCTGAATGACACAGAAGCACAGAGGTGGAGGAGACTTGGATGAAATGTAGATAATGAGCTTAGTTTGGAACATGTTGAATTTGAAGGTCTGTAAGACATTTCAGTGGTGATACTCAGCTGACACGGAGATGATATTGGGTTTGGAACTAAAGGGAGTGGCAGGACTGAATAAGTAGTTCTAGGAACCACCAGGGTATATGTGGTAATAAAAACCATGGAGGAGGAGAGCTGAGGATGGAACATGGGAGGGACATCAGCCAGTACCAGAGGATAGAGGAATTGGAGCCAACCAGGGTTTCTGAGAATTAGTCATTTAAGAAGCAGAAAGTGGTAACACAGAAGGTAAGAGAGATGAGGTATAAGAAGGAGGAAGTGGTTAGTTGTGTTGAAGGCAGCAGAGAGGCCTCAGAGGTGCCCCATGGATTTGGCAACTACCGAACAGTGAACTTCGTTAGAGCAGTTTCAGTCGAGTGAGGTAAAAAGAAGTCAAGTTTTAAAGGTAGAGTGAAGTCAAAGAGTGAGGGAACGTGCCAGATGCTTCCCCTTTGTCCCTCCAGATCCCTGCTCTATCCTTTGACACTCTGCTCTCTGTCCCAGGTCAACGGCAATATCAAGAGTATACCACTGAGTGACTCCATTGAGTTTGGCCAGCAGTGAGCCCTGAGAAGACACTGGAGGGAAGAAAGAGTGAGATGGGGATATATATTCCCCCAATTCCCTCCTTCCAGAGTCCGCTGCACTCACTCAACCAAAAGTCACAATTTTCTCCAGCTGGGTTCAGGTAACCACTTTCTCCTGACTCCTCTCAGGCAGTAATAACTCTGCTTTCCTAGTCCTAGTGTTCTCTACCACCCTTTGTTTTCTCTACATCCTGCCTAGAGCTCTATAAAGAGTCCTTTATTAAACCTCCCATGAATTATTCTAAATTGAGCACACCATTTGTATCCTGCTGGAATCCTGAATTATGCAAGGAGGAACCCTGGCTGGGAAGAGTGAAGAGACAGAGATACGCAAAGACAAGGAAGGTTTTGTCATGGGGTTTATTTTGTAAGGGTTAGAAAGGTTTGGCTATATTGACAAGCTCATGAAGTTTCAACAGCCAAAGCCTATTTCAATGATGTGATCTGATAGAAAAGAAGAAATGGGCAGAGAGCTCTTATGCCTCTGGAGTTGATGACATTATCGGTGGCCTCACCCGTTTCCAAGACATTCTAGAACCTGTGTTTCCAGTTTGACCAAGACAGCCCATTTGCCAGGTTTGCCCATGGCTGTGTTGGCAAGTGTTGGTCTGAGCAATGAGCTCATGGAAAAGTAGAAACAGAGACTAAAGAAGGAGAAAGAACAAAGGTCAGGACCTTAACAAACCCAGGTACATACCTCAATGCCACCAAGGCAGTGGGACAATAAACAAAGTCATTGGTGTTTTTTTAAACTTTGCAAGGCGCTGTGTGAACCAGCCTCCTCACCTTGCCAATCTCCTCTCTTGCTCTTTTGTCGGTTGCCTGATTTGATTGTACAGCTCAACCTCACTGGCCTCCTTTCACTCTCTTAAATAATAAGCCCTGTTCTGCCATTGAGCCTGGATTCTGACTTTTCCATTGCCTGTGACCTGACACTTTCCCCAACTCTTATCCTGGCTAACTCCTTCTCATCCTCAGATTTCATCTTAAATGCCACTTCCTTAGCTGGCTGACCACTCAATCTGAACCGTCCCCTTTGTCGCTCTTCTTTTATTTGGACATCCGGAATTTTATTTGGAAATTCTAGATTCTCTCACAAACCTTTCATTTCTGTTTATTGTTACCTCTAAGTCTTTAATTCATCTGGGATTTATTTTTGGTCTATCATCTAGAGTAGGAGCCCCTTCACAGCCTGCACTTTTAAAGCACTTGGATGGACCCTCTTATAGCTCTACCTTTCACTCCCTCATCCCCTAACAATCACTTCATGGCTGATGACCCTGTACTAGGCCCTTAATTGCATACAAAGAGAATGTCCTTATTCCAGAGGATAAAAAGAGAATAATGCCAGAACTTCTGGGCATGAGGCCCAGAGAGGATCTCCGTATTCTTGGGGATGCAGACACACAAATGAAGAAATGACAGTATAGCAAGGTAAATGCTTTAATGCCACATAATGATTATCATCTTCTGGAATTCTAGCAAAGAGTGTGTTTCTAATCATTTCAGTCTCCCAGTTTGTGGCGCTGTGTCTTACCCACTGAAATAACTTAATAAATATTTTAACAATTAACTGGAGTGTAAAATCTTTCTTTTTTAAGCTTTCACTTTTGTCCAAATTTCCGAATGCATGTTCACTACTTAGATGTCTCCACCAGGATGTCCTATAGGCATTTCCAAAACAAGATGTCCTAAACAGAATTCTCTCCTCCAAAACTCCTTTACTCTTCACCTCAGTTTTCTGGGATAGAAAACTCAGAATCATTCTCAATGTCACTTTCTTTCTGACCCATCACCATGCCCTGTCTATTTAGGCCATAAATACTTTGTTTTAGGTCATAAATGACTCATTTACTTATCCCCACCATCTTAGATCAAGCCTTCACTATCAATTCCCTGAAGTGGTAAAAAAAAAAAAAAAAAAACATGCCAACAGATGTCTCTGCCCGTTTTCTCCTTTCTCTACAATCTTCTACCACAGTACTTTGCTACCACAGTCTTGTTTCTGAAACACAAATCTGGCTATGACTCTGTTACTTAAAATCCTTTTGTAGCTCCCCAGGGTTCTTGGGATAAAGCTCAAATCTTTAAACCATGATCAATGGAAACATCTCACCCTGGCTATAGACAAATGTATCCCAAACAAGTGATCAAAAACATGGAAAAAGTTATATATGCAGAGTTGTTCACTGGGTATGATATTAGCTTTTTGTGCTCTAACAAATTAGCACAAATTTAGTGCCTTAAAACAACACAGAAGAAATATGAAACGATCCCTGTTCTTTGTATCTCTAGATTTACCTTTGTGTGGATGAATAACGTTTCTCTGCTTAAGTCATACTATGTTGAGTTTTCTGTTATATGTGGTCAAATGCAACTGTAATTAATAAAAGTACTTCTATAATTAAAATAAAGAAGAAAAAGTGGTCTGATTCCAAGTTCTATTTCTCTAATTCCTCATCATCCATTCCATGAATAGGCCAAGGCCTCTGTTCTAAGCTCTTCTCATACTCTTTTCTTTTCCCTAATGCCCTCTAATTCCTAATGCCCTCTAATTTTGTACTCTACTTCCTTCTGAGTTTAGCAAACTCCTGCTCATCCTTCAAAGTCCAGCTCAAATGTTACACCCCCACAAAGTTTTTCCCAAGTTTTCCCTCAAATAGATCCATCACCATTATTTCTGTGGCACTTTGTCAAAACTTCTACTCATTTTAGACACTACATTGTATTTGTATATTTTCTTGACTGTGTCCTCTACTGAACTGTGAACAACATGTGAGCAACTGGAGGGTGAAAAGCCATGTTTTGTATGTTACCTCCAAAGCTGACATAGCACTCAGTATACAGTAGGTACACAATAAATGCCTTTCAAATGCATAAACATAAGAATTAAAAACATCTATATGTTTAAACCAAATATCATCCTCTCTTTCCTAGGTAAATGCCTATCTTCTCTCCACTTCTGTTCCTTTCCTTTGTTCTACTGGTAAAAGAATAGCTGAGTTGGAAGTTAGGGAATGGGTATTGGTACTTGGATTGTTATAATCAAGGTGGGAGTGGGAGGAATTTGATGACACATTTGATTGAAAGTAGGAAAAAAGTAGAGAAGCCTAGGAAGTAATTTAGGGCAGAAATTGGGAGTTAAAAATAAGAATCCCTCAGTCTCTCCTCTTCTAAATCATGATCTAGCATGACTAAAAGTGACTTTAGCACACCTAGCCCAAACTCAGAGTCACAGTGTTGAGAGTCTGAATCCCAGTTCCACTTACCACTGCTGAGGAGATAGGTCACTTTCATCCACCTTCCTCTGACATGGTTTCCTTCTCTGAGAAAAAGGACTAGAAATACCTGCCTGGATGACTCACAGACTTGTGAAGATCAAGAAGAATCAGACTTATGCTTAAGATTTGCTCTGACACCCAAGGCAAATGTGAACCATGTTGCTTTACTATATGTAAGAGAAATCCAATAAATGTTTGCTGAAGAATTTAATCAACAAATGAATGAGCTCATTTAGCAGATTAGCTTGTTTAAGTCAAAGACTAAAGGCAGAAACAAATTCATCTTTAGGGTTTATATGAAATATAACCAGTATATAACATCATTATCATGAAGAAGTTTCCCTTAACTATTATGTTGATGATTCTTAGACTTTCTTTATATGGGACAGAACTTTTAAAAATGTGCCAGCCCAGAGAAAGGTAACACTGCAACTTCAATCACACTAAGAAATCTATGACTATTTTCCTTTTTTCAAAGTGTGTTTTAATAGGGCTATGTGGGAATGTGGAGCTGGGTGGCTCAGTTGGATAAGCTTCAGACTCTTGGTTTCTGCTCCGGTCCTGATCTCAGAGTAGTGCGATCTGGCTCCTGCTCAACCAGGAGTCTGGTGGAGGTTCTTTCCCTCTGCCCCACCCCATACACACACACATGCAACAGAGAACTCTCTCTTTCTCAAATAAATAAATAAATAAATAAATAAATAAATAAAATCTTCAAAAAAATAGAGGCTAAGGGGAAAATGAGTATGTTTTGCTTTAAATTTTAAACAGTAATGTAAGATACTGTGTTATCTGCCCCGTTAAAAGGGAACATAATTGTGTGATCTACAAGACAGCCACCTACACTCTGGTAGGCTATAAAAGGAATCCTTTTATATATCCTTCATCTTCTTACCCTTGATATTTTGGAACTCTTGCTTAACTTTTTTTTCTGCTTAACAAGTAGCTATAATATTGATTTGAAGTTAAAAAGGACCACAACAGGGACACCTGGGTGGCTCAGTTAGTTGGGTGGCCAATTCTTGATCTTGGTTCCAGTCTTAAACATGAGTTTGGGCCAGTATTTAAGTGGGCTCCACACCCAGCATGAAGCCTACTTAAAAAAAAAAAGTAGGGCAGCCCAGATGGCTTGGCGGTTTAGCGCTGCCTTTGGCCCAGGGCCTGATCCTTGAGACCCAGGATCGAGTCCCACGTCGGGCTCCCTGCGTGGAGCCTGCTTCTCCCTCTGCCTGTGTCTCTGCCTCTCTCTCTCTGTGTCTCACATGAATAAATAAATAAAATCTTTTTTTTTAAAAAAGTAAACATAACAGAACCCAATTTTATATATATGTTTATTTATGTATTTATTTATATATGAATTACATATATACATTTGCATGTATGTGTGTATGTGTGTAAATCTTACCTGGAAAAGTAGAGTAGATCACAGGGAATTTTATTGATTTATCTCCACACAACAAATGCCCACTAATCTGCTCTTGCGATGATCAAAACAGTCATCACGAACACCATAATGAAGAAAACCCACATGAAGAATCGGTCTATGACTTTTGCAACCTTCTTCCACTCACTTCCCTTGGAATTAGTGGCCTTGTGGTCTTTGAGGCACTTGGCAATATACTCAATATTCCTTGTCAGCACCTTGTACTGTGCACAATAACTGTCAGCATCCTGTGGGTTCTCACCATGGCACCCCAAGTCATTCTTTAACAGTTTATTTATTTCCTTCTTTCTGGGAAGGTCTTTGTTTCTGTCTGTTTTCAGATTTGGCTCTGGAAGTTTGCCATAAACCTTTGTGAGGAGAGTTCGCTCCCTGTCATGGCGGGGGCTAAGGCAGCTCTCACCCACATCATAGACACACAAAACCCTGGACATGTATTTTAAGATGACTACCCTGGCCCAGTGTGGCACTGGCCGGGCCTCAGCCCCACAGAAGTGGATATTCATCACCATAATGGTCAAGGCGGTGGAGGCTGTGATCAAGGCCATTGTGGCTATGTAGTATTTGCCTGGAAAATAACCAAAACCAAGTTAGCTTAAAATTGTCTTCATATTTGGCTCAAAAATATACAAACACCTTTTCTAGAGAAGCTGTATACAATAATGGTTACTGGTATAAATTTCTAAATCAGACTTCCTAGATTCAAATCCTGTCACTCATTAGACTTGTGGCTTGGAGCAAGTTTTAACATCCTGCTAAGCTACAGCTTCCTTCTCTGTAAAATAGGTATGATAACTAGATCTAATTCGTGGGACTAGGATGAAGCTTAATTGAGACAGTCCATGTAAAGTTCTCCTCACTGTCCTTTACATTGAGTTAAAGGTTTCTAAATGTTTGCTGAGATCATGATGTGAAAAAATTCCACTTTCAACAAATAATGATCTCAGGCAGCTCTCAGAATTGTCTTCAGACCTCATTACTATTGGATAAGGAAGTAGACACTGTGTCACTATTAGCCTTTAACATTTGATTACATAAACCAAATATTCATGAAAAATGAAAATTAAGAAAAGAAATAATAAAGGTAAAGGCACAAACCTATAAAAACAAAAAAACAAAAAGATGAACAAAAGCTATTTGAAAAAAGAATAAGATTAATAAACCTTTGATAAAGTCACTCACAAAATGGAGGTAAGTAGGTTGACAAAACCAAAAGACAACCTACTGAATGAGAGAAGATATTTGCAAATGTCTTACCAGATAAAGAGCTAGTATCCAAGATCTGTAAAGAACCTAATCAAACTCAGCACTCAAAATAATAATAATAATAACAATCTAGTTAAGAAATGGGCAGAAGACATGAACAGACATTTCTCCAAAGAAGACATACAAATGGCCAACAGACATATGAAAAAAATGCCCCATGTCACTCAGCATCAGGGAAATACAAATCAAAACCACAATGAAATACCACTTCACACCAGTCAAAATAGCTAAAATTACCAAGTCAGGAAATAACAAGTGTTGGCAAGGATACAGAGAAAAGGGAACCCTCTTACATTGTTGGTGGGAATACAAGCTGGTACAGCCACTCTGGAAAACAGTATGGAGGTTCATCAACAAGTTAAAAATAGAGCTACCCTATGACCCAACAATTGCACTACTAGCTATTTACCCAAAGGATACAAACAAAATGATACAAAGGGGCACATGCACCCAAATGTTTTTAGCAGCAATGTCCACAACAGCCAAAATATGGAAAGAGCCCAGATGTCCATCAACAGATGAATTGATAAAGAAGATGTGGTGTATATATACTATGCAATATTAACCATCAAAAAGGATGAAATCTCACCACTTACATCAACATGGATGGAACTAGAGGGTACTTTGCTAAGTGAAATTAGTCAGTCAGAGAATGACAATTATCATATGGTTTCACTCATATGTGGAATTTAAGAAACAAAGCAGAGGATCATAGAGGTAGGCAGGGAAAAATAAAATAAGATGAAATCAGAGATAAACCATACAGACTCTTAACTATAGGAAACTAACTGGGGGTTGTGAGAGAGGAGGGAAGTGGGGGAATGGGGTAACTGGGTGACGGCATTAAGGAGGGGCGCATGATATAATGAACACTGGGTGTTATACGAAACAGATGAATAACAGAACTCTATATTAGAAACTAATGACACACTATATTTAATGAATTTAATTTAAGTAAATTAAGTTTAAAAAGAAAAAAATAGAGGCAAGGTGAGGGGGAGAAGAAGGGAGACTGTAAAAGAAGAAATAACAGAATAGAAATTAAAATACAATAAAATAATATTATAAATAGCTGTACGATAATATATTTGAGAACCTAGAATAAATTTCTAGAAATACAGACAACACCAAATTTAGTGTAAGAAGAAAGAACATTGGAATAGAAAAGCCCCAGAGTTAGTTTTATAGGAGAGTTTTACCAAACTTTTAAAAGACAGATAATTCATATCATGCAAGTTAAGTTGTTGTAGAAATATAAAAAGAGAGAAACCTATCTAGCTTATTTTATAAAGTCAGTTTAGCCTTGATTCCAAAAGTAACAAGAAAGGAAGTATTAGGGCCATTTTACTTATGGATGTATTTGAGAAAGTCTTATAAAGATTACTAACTAACTAAATCCAACAGTGTCTTAAAATAATTCATCATGATAAAGGAGGGTTTAACTCAACATCAGAAAACCTAATTCACTATATTAATGAGGTAAAAGAGAAAACTTAGATGATGATCTTAACAGATGAAAACAATGCATTTGATAGTTTGTCCATCCACATAGTATTTGTTAAAAGCTCAAAATAAACCAAGAATCAATGAGACCTGTCTTAATATGATGAAGACAATGGGCCAGAAGCTTAGATCAAATGCTATACTTACTCAGAAAACTTAAAAAACACATTTCTATAAGATTGGAGGTGCTGCAAATAACAAATTGTGATTATCAACATACGCTCCTGTGTACATTGTTTCTGAAAAGACACATTTTGTATTATCATAGGAGCAGAACAAGTAATGTTTGCAAAATTCCTGAGACACGTCCCAGGACATCTCTCTTTATAACTTCAGCCAGCTTGCTTTTGAATGTCACTGCTAAAGAAGAGAGAGAGATTTGCCAATTGTCTTGCCTCAAGTAGGATTATGATTACAGGTCATCACTGTCAATCATTTCTGTCTCAATAGAGGTAATAAAAATGCCAAGATACCTCTTTCTCTTTATTAGTGGTGTGGGGAGAGGGGTGGAGAGAACTTTCTGTGTTCGCTTCTCAAAAAGATGTGTGTCTGTGTGTATTTGTGTCCATGTGTTGGTGTGTCTGTTTTTTGCTTGGAGACACATAACAAGGAAGAAATATCCAAACAGGGAAACCAACGTAGTAATGTCTGAATATCAAGTAATACTGGATTCAGTAGAGGATAAAAGGGCAATACAGTATCCCTTTCATATTGGTCTTTAAATCTCTGTGTGTTCTGAAGTTCCTCGTCATGTTTACTTTGCAAAACAAAAAATTAGGTCTAGCTTCTGATTCTGGTAAGCATTTATTATAAGAGCAAGTCATTGAAACAGAGGTGTTGGAGCTGAGGTCCTTGGTGGCAGCTTGCAGGTATGAAAGGTGTGAGAAGGGGTCTCAGATAAGGTAGGGAGGGGCACCTGTGTGGCTCAGTCTGTTAGGTATCTGCCTTGAGATCAAGTCATGATCCCAGAGTCCTGGGATCAAGTCCTACATTGGGCTCCCTGTTCAGCCAGGAGTCTATTTCTCCCTCTCCCTCTGCCTCTCCATCTACTTGTGCTCTCTTTCTCTCTATCAAATAAATAAATTAAATCTTTAAAAAATAAGGTAAGGAAAGGAAGGGAAGGGGAGGCAGGTGTCATAGTCTTTGTGGGAGGCAGGTGTCATAGTCTCTGTCTCTTTGCCATCCTTAGAAGGACATTTTATTAGTGCAGACTTTTGAAAATATGGTCTATCCTAGAATTGGCTGAGATTCCCAATTCTTGCCCAAGATTGCTAAATCAAACTCTTTGGGTGTAGGAACCTGCATTTTACCAAGCTCTCCTAACTTCTTCCACACCCAATAAAGGTTAAAGATTATTCTATTAAGGGTAGATGATGGGCGGAAAAAATCTAGTCAACCATTTCTATCATGTTTACCACTCTTCCCTGAGAAGAGATCCCGTGCTGTGAAAAGATAATAACAGTCACTACTTATGGCATACTTACCATATGCCACCTTCTACGCTAAGCAATGACATAATGAATAGCAATTACACATGCTTTCCAGGTGACAAAGCAGAACTAAAAGACTAAGTAACTTGCCTAAGATTGATCATTAAGAAATGAGAGGTGAAATCAGAGTTCAAATGCAGATTTCTTTAACTTCAAAATCAGGGCCTTAACTTCTAAACCAGCGAAACAGAACGTGCATCAAAATCAGCCAGAGGTCTTGTTAAAACAGATTGCCAGGCCTCGCCCCAGAGTTTCTAATTCTGTAGGTCTGGGGTGGGCCCTGAGAGTCTGCATTTCGAAAATGATGCTGCACCTCGTGTCCGGGAACCACACTTTGAGAACCACTGCTCTGAACTATATTGCCCCTCCTTCCTCTTTTGTGTAAACCCAGAGACCATAAGACCAGTTTTGGAAAACAGCCATATCTGTATTCAAAGATGCCAGCTGAAGACACTAATTGAAGTATGACTGAGTCTGGAGTTGACCTAATGGTTTAACTGAGTTTAAAGGACCAGATACAATCCCACTCACTACAATGCAAGACTCAAAGTATAAGACACTTGAACTCACCTATCAGGGGGACATTTTCTGAGGCTGGCATGATCTCTGCCACCATGAGCTGAAATACAGTCATGGCCAACAGGATGGTCACTCCCAAGGAGACCTTTTCTCCAGAGGCTGCTGGGAGATAAAAACTCAAGGGAGCCAGAAAAGATATGAGGACACATGGGATGAGGAGGTTGACGATATAGAACGAGGACCTCCTCTTCAGAAGGAGAGTGAATGTCACATCTGGGTAAGGTTCAGAGCAGCAGCCATAGGAGATCACATTCTTCACAGCAGGCATGCCATGGACCTCCCACTCCACATCTTCGATGAAGTCGGAGAGATCACCACTGTCTAGGGCATTGAATATGTCCACCTGGTTGCCATTATAGGTCCAGGAGCCAAAGGTTAAGTTGCACTGCTGGTTATCAAAAGGGAAATAGGTGACATCCACTACACAGGAGCTTTTGGTGATGGCTGGTGCATCCCAGGTGATCAGCCCATCATACCGCAGGACCACATTGGTGTTCACAGGTTCGGAAGATTCATCATCAGCCCTGGAGGTCAGAGGGGGTAAATGAAAGCTGCTTGTCAAGACAATTCATCAACTTCCTTACTCCAGACAGCTCACTGACCTGTGCCCATCCTTTCAGTGTCTCTGGCAATGGATGCCCACTCTCCCTGCCACCCTGGCTAAAAGTTGGAATCAACTCCAATTTTCCCCTCTCCTCCATCTCCTGTAACTACTCAAGGCCATCTTTTCTTGGATTCTTCCCTTAAAGCACCTCTGCTCTATGTCCCTTTCTCTTCATTTCCAAGCCACTCTCTTAGTCCTGGTATAATGATTCAAACATCTAGATAAAAAATAAACACATCAATGCTAAAATCTAACTGGGAGGCTCTGCTTACCTGATTTTGTTAACTTTGGGCTCAAGAATATTAAAATAGCCTTTTGATGCTGTTGGAATTGTACATGTTCATTTGAAAAATGCAGGAAAAATTCATTTACCCAGAGGCACCTGGGTGGCTCAGTCAGTTAAGCATCTGACTCTTGGTTTTGGCTCAGGTCATGATCTTGTGGTCATGGGGCCCAGCTCTGCACCGGGCTTCATGCTCAGTGTAGAGTCTGCTTCAGATTCTCTCTCCTTCTCCCTCCCACCCATTTTTTTTCTCTCTCTCTCTCAAATAAATAAATAAAATCTTTTTCATTGACCCATAATCTAAGAGATTATAATTTATTCTAGATATTTCTTCTTTTTGCTTAATCAACATTTATGCCTGGATATAGAATTTTTATTTTCCTTTAGAAAATGACTTTCTCCACCACCATTGCAAGGCAGATGAAATATTGATCAAGGTGTTTCAGCCTCCCCTGGCCAGGATTAGCATGTGACCTGAGCTACATCCAACGGATTCACTCTTCCTGGAGTTTAGATCTCAAACAGAGTGATCCAAAGAGCAAAAACAGTCACCCTGGTGATGCCTCCTTATAAAACAAGCAAACAAACAAACAAATCAGCTCAATAATCCCTGCTGTCTCAAACTCTAAAGCAGTCCCAGTCTGTCCTTTCTAGGAACTGGGTATTGATTTTTTTTTCCCCTCTAATTCAGTGAGCTATACCATACCCTAACAACAAATTTCTTTTTTCAGAAGGTCGCTAACGTCAGTTTCTAATTCTTACAATCTTAACTAATAAGTTTTTATTAATATTTAATGCATATTTTCCAATCTTCCTTATAATTTTTTCCCCTACAAAATGTATTAGGTCTAGATATAATGTGTAAGGTATCCTGGATTGGATTCTGCAACAGAAAAAGTACATTAGTGATGAAATCCAAATAAAGCCTATAGTTTAATTAATAATATTGTATTAGTTTTGACAAATGTGCTGTGTTATTTTGATGTAACATTAATAGTAACATTGGAGGAAACCAGGTGAAGGATATATGGGAACTCTTCGTACCATCTTTGCAACTTTTCTGGAAATCTAAAATTACCCTGAAATTAAAAAGTTAATTTTCCCCAAAAAAGGATGATACAAAATTTAAAATGTAGTTATTAATTCACATTCTCCTGCAACATCATTTTCATGGCTAATAGTTTTCCTTTGTATTATAAAGAGATGCCATATTTATCCAACCAATCTATTGATGTTCAGCATTGTCATTTCCAGGTTTTGCATTTACAAACAATGCTATGGTGAACATCCCTGTAGTTGAATCTTTGCATTTATCCTCTCTTTCCTTACATTAGACTGCCAGAAGATGTGCTAGATCAATAATTTTTAAATTACTTTTTCCACTTATTAAAAATTGGATGCCACATTAATTGTAATGGTCTGATTGAAGTGAACCAAATCAGACTACTACAGTTAACGCTCAATTTTTAACGAGGGTCTTTTAATGAGGGTTTAAATAGAAGGATCTTTAATATGGTTCTTTGTGAAGATAGCAAGATGAAATTTTTCGAAAATTCCTGAACCCATCCTCTGTAACAATGAGAAATGTATATTTAGCTGTATGAGTAGTGAGCACTCTGGTGAACTGAGAATATCACTCACTCATCCTACCTTCCCTGGTGTAAGAGGAAAGATCTCAGCATCAGAGAAAATCTATTTGGACACTTCCAAATCAAAAATTAGCACCCCCTCTTCCTTTCCAAGGCTTACTTCCCTACTGGTACTGTGATTCCTTTCCTCTCATGTTTGCTTCAGGATTTTGCATCTCTTGGTTCCTCTTTTTCTCTCTGGTTCATCTAGACCATTCCCAATGCTGTTCCTCAGTCTCCTCTGCCAACTTCCCTTCCTCTCAGGCACTTCCCACATCCCGCCTCTCTTTCCACACACTGGAAGTGATACACGCTGCTGTCACTTCCCCTTTTTGCTTTTATTCTTGTAATTTGGCTTCTTCCCAACATGTGATCTTTCAAAAGTCATTCATGACTTGCAGACACACAAATCTAAAAACGTGTCCTAAGGGTCCATCCTGTTCAACTCTTCCCAAGCATTTCATACTGTAGGTTGCTTCTAAACATCCTTTCTTCCTGTGCTTTCTATGACACAACTGTCTCTCACTTCTCCTTCTACCCCTTTAACCATTTATTTTAAGTGCCTTCTGTAAATGTCTGCAGTGAAGAGTTTCACCAATTTTATCTGAAGCCATTTTCTCTCCTTCCTTGAGTAGTTCTATTAGGCCTTTTAGGGTTTTTGATAGCTCTTCCCTGATGCTCTTACCAGACTTGAGGATTGCCTTTTCAGTCCCTTCATTGGTTGTCTCCATGTGGGTGTTCCTTTGGTCCCCGAAACTGAGTAGGTCCTACACCAAACTCATCATCATTTTCCTCATACCTATTCCTCTTCCCCTCCTCTACTTCAAATCTCATCTGACAGGTTTGCCATTTTCTCAACCACTAGAAGACTTAAGTGAACCCTAATGCTAAATTCTAGACAAATCTTTCTGAATATAATAGGGTACCGAATTCTTCAGTAGCTCTAAAATCCAGGTGTTAAGGTGGCACACAAAAACCCAATCCGTAGAACTCTCTGATAATAAATCCATAATCGGAATTTCTGTAGCCCAGTTTCTACCCAATCTAATGTCAGGAATCCTTGCAGCCTCTTGCACTAGCCATTATATTGGCCATATACTTAAACAACCTCAGCAGAATGTTGAGCCCAAATTTATTTATCCCTTTACTGATTTGGTAACAGAGCCAGTATCTGCTTGAACAACTATATTGCTAAAGAGCTCACCACCTCTTGGGAATATTGATCGCTCAAGTTATTTGTTACGATTTTTTTTTAAATTGTTTATCTTCCCCTTAACTTTTCATTGTCTTGGTTTTTGTCCTCTAGAGCAATTTTCTCTTTTCTCTACCTTATTTTCTCCTTGATTGCCTACCATCACCATCAAGTCTTCCCAAGGACTTCTCACTTCCAAACTAAGTTTCAACATATTCAATTGCTCCTCACATGAAGTGAGTAGCTTCCAGATCCATCATCATCCTGATCACACCCTAACAAGTCCAGCCCAGCCCCATGTATTCAGTCACCAGTGGTGAATCTAGAGGTGAGTCATCTTCCTGCCCAAACTATCTTTATCACATCTTACTGGATCACTACCACATGTCCTTCTTTCCTCTCCCCACCACCATTCAGAAAGCCCATTTTGTGGTCTACAAGGCTCTAGGCAAGCTTCTGAGAAATAATGAGGATATTATATGTGGGATTGGAAGAGTCTGCAGGTCCAGGGGTTCAGCTGGAAGGACCAGGGTCAGGGAAATGGCTATGACCGAGGTCCCTTCTTTGCCTGATCTTATAGCCCTCTTCTAGTCTCCTTTTAGCTGGTTTTAGGAAGGCAAATGACATCCAACCATAGTCACATTTAGAATTTCCTCTAAGTAATAAAACTATGGCATTACTGAGAAGGAGAATACAAAGCAGAATAAGGGATCTGAAACAGAACAATCTGAGACAGGAGGGAACAGAAGACTGAAGAGTCAAGCCAGGGAAACAGAAAAGAGTTGATTAATCAGTGTCATGAAAAGGACAGGGAACAGAACTCTCACACCTCAAGGCCAGTGATCTGGGAGGAATGGAGGGACAATGGGGACAGAATTTACCGAAGCCTATGTGAGCTCATGAACACACTACTGGCTTCTGGAATGAGGGGGTACTGGAGTAGGCTTAACTTAGGTGACCATACAAGCTTGCAAAGGAGCATGTTAGTAAGAGTTGGTCACTGCTTCAACCAACCAAAGCAGGAGGAGGAGAAGAACCAGCATTCTGTTTGTTTCCCAGAGAGAAATGTTACAACGGATAGAACACTGTTATCTATGTCAACTATATTCTCTGATTACTTGCATCCTGTGAATGAGAGGAGCTCATGGACAACAAGGCTTGTTCTCATGCCTTCTGCATGTATATGTGTGTGTGTGTGTGTGTGTGTGTGTGTGTGTGTATGAGAGAGATAGAGAGAAGAAGGGTGAACTGGAATAGTAAAGCACTAGCACTGAAATGCTGTCTTGCATGGAAAGGAATATGGAAGGTCCCTCTGGCTACTCAGAGTTGAGAATAGTCAGCAGGATCAGTGCTATGATTCAATAGGTCATGACCCTTGGATGAGCTCTCTGAATAAGGGACAAGACTAAAATCCAGGGTACAACCTGACAGTATTTCTTCCTGAAAAGAAACCCATGCCCACAGGAAGGTTCAGTTCTCAGGAAAGCCCTCTTGAACTGCCCTTCATTAACCATGTTCTAAGTCAAAGATGAACCATTCCCACCCAACAGGACTGAACGTGAATTGTGATAGAGCAACTGAAAGTGAATTGTGATAGAGCAATGTGGTTCCTCCATGAACCAGCAGCACTGACATCAGAGCTTATAGAAATGCAGAATGTCAGACTCCACCCCAGGCCTACTGAATCAGAATCTGTATTTTAACAAACTCTTCAGGTGATTCATGTGCACTTTACAGTTTGAGAAACATAAACCTTTTACCCATTTACTCTAGGCCCCTTGCTCTGAAACCAGGAAAGGGCAACTGCTAATCTTATGATCTAGTTCATCCATCCTCCCCTCCAATGTCCAAACTCCACAGGCCAGCCACTAGCTGGCCCATTCTGATTGAATCTAAGTATTATCATTGTTATTGATACATGATCTAGGAGAAGGGAGCATCACTGTTATTAATTGAATTGTGTCTCCCAGCCCCCAAATTTATATGTCGAAATCCTAGCCCCCAGTACCTCAGAATGTAATCTTATTTGGAATAGGATCATTGCAGATGTAATTAATTAAGACAAGGTCATACTGAAGTAGACTGGGCCTCTAATTCAGTGTGACTTTTGTTTTTATAAAAGGGAAAAAAATGGACACAGACAACACACAGGAAGAATGCCATGTGAAAAGGAAAACAGAGATCAAGGTGATGCTTCTACAAGTCCAAGGACAACAAAGACTGCCAGCAACCACTAGGAGCTAGAAGAGAGGGATGGAACACGTTCTCCCTCACAGCCTCGGAAGGAACCAACTTTGCGCTTCTAGCTTCCAGAACTGGGAGAGAATACATTTTTGCTGTTTGAGCCACCCAATTTGTGTGAAGCCCTAGGAAACTAGTACAGCTTATAATATAGTTTCTCATCCAAAAGGGAAATGTAGCTCTAAGCTTTTATGACCTATTATTTTATTATCTAAGATTTTATGATCATCATTTCAGGGCCTAGGTACATGAATTGGTACTTAATTTCAGGTATGTTTTAAACATTCTTTTTTCGTTATGTTTAAATTCTGTTAAATCATTTAGTTCATTCTTGAGAAACGACTGACTTGTACTTACTTGTTATATAGGACAATATCCGGCCTCCATACCAGGTCACTGGGGATCCTGATGGAGTCCAGTCCATCATACTGGTCTCGATCCCACGTGAGATATGCGTCATGCCAAATTTGGCGGATCCATAAATAGGCAGTCAGAATCTGGTTTCTTTCATCCTGTACAAGTAACCATGATATAACTCTGTCCAGGAGACACCTCAATCAAATGCCTTCCATCTCTAGAACACTTGTTCTTCACAACAGAAATTCCAAGAACACAAATCTACTTTCATTAAATAAATGAGAACTTTTCTAATCTATCATTTTGACTGACTGCCAAGGCCATATTTTTTTCCTGCTTGATTTAGTGTTCTGAATGTAAAGTGGACAGATGTTTAAGCCATCAGATCTTTGCATGGATCAACAGCCCAAATTTCTCTGAAAATTGATCAACTGATGATCCACTTTAATGAGAAGGTCAGGAAATATCTACAACATACAGAAGAAAGTCTTTCAAGTTTCATAACTTTGTGCAATTAAACCCACATAAGCACTGAAAAAGATATGCCATCTTAAAAACACCACCTTTCTTTTTTGAAAAATAGGAATAAAATTCATGTAACAAAACTCACCATTTAGCCATTTTAACGTACACAATTCAGTGGCTTACAGTATATTCATGATATTGTGCAACCATCACCACTATCCAATTCCAGAACATTTTTGTCAGCCCCAAAAAAGGAACCCTATGACAATCAAGCTGTCACTCACTGTTCCCCTGTTCTTCCCACGGCCTCTGGCAACCACAACTCTGCTTTCAAGTCTCTATGGTTCTGCCTGTTTTGGACATTTCATAGAAAGGGAACCATATGATATGTGATACATCTCTTTTTAGATGATCAAGACTGTTACTGCTAATAGCCAGGATTAGGTAACATTTAGTGAAATTATTTTCGCTGAGAGCTTCCTTCCTTGGTATTCTCTTCCCCCACCAGCCCGCTCAGTTCTCATTCCCTCTCAAATTCCAGGTAAGACATCTCTTTGTAAAGCACGGTTAGTTTCATCCTAAGCACCATTTCAAAGAGTCACCACTTAATATTACTCACCATGTCCTTAATCTGAGAAAGTGTAATCTGCAGGGTGACATTCAGAACTTTATCTGTATCTTCTACTGGACGAAGAGCATTGGAATAATCTTCAAAAAGGTCATTAAACAACTTCTGAGCATATTTTCCATCTGCTGTTTCTACAGCTGCTCAAAAAGAGGGACCTGGATCAACATTCAGTGTCATGCATATTTCAAGGTAAAGAACAACAAACTGAGGACTAGAACTGGGCATGACCTGGCATCAGCTAGGGACAAGCTTTGGGTTTATGAGAGTCATTTTTCCAGCCAGTCAATAAGAGGCAAGAACACTTCCTTGCAGTTAGAACATTTGTTCTGTTTGCTGGCCCACTCCAACCAAAGAAGGGACCCCAGGTGAACTGAGATGATTACACGCCCATCAGCCTCTTACCTCTCAGCCCAGAGACAGCAAAGTAAATCCAGCAAAAGGAGATGCAGGAATGGGGCCAGTTCATCTTTTTCCTGAGCCTCCAGAAATTCTCAGCCAGGCAGCAGCCTTTCAGTTCCCTCTGTGAATGGGAAGGGTCTGGGTACAAAGATCCCACTCTGCCACAGTCTCACCAAAACAGATGGAGAGCTCAGGCTTACTGTGCATACAGGGCCCGAAGTCTTGAGATCCAGACTCGCCCTCCCTCCCCTCTGGTAATCCGAGACCCGCAGCTCTGTCAGCAGACCTGCGGGAGCCTGGGTGGGCTAAGTCAGGCAGTGCTGATCTGGGGAAGCTGTCCCAGCTGAGGGTCCCTAGCCACTTTCAGCAGGATCATCCAGACCAAAGTTTCAGAGGAAAGGAGGTAGGAGCCCAACACCCACTGAGACATTGCCGAAGCAGGATATGAGCTTTCTACACCTGCAGCAAACAGACCTAGCCTGAGTCTAAGGACTAAGGGAAGCCAAACAGACCCTGCCACGGGGCATCCTCTGGAAAGGCTCTATGAATGCGCTTCAAGTGGCATTTGAAGAGGGAAAAAGAAGCAATTCCATGATCTCCAGAACAGAGTACCTTCTGCTTCAATTCCTTCAAGATGGGGCACAGAGCTCGTGTGGGAATGTGTGTGAGTGTGGGGGGAGGACATGGGAGAAGGGCATTCACTGCCTTCGGAAGCAGCAGCACTGTGACCAGGATTCGGAGTCCAAGACCTGGGTTTGACTGCAAGCCTGAACCCTTCTCAGCCCTATAGTACTGAGCCTTCCTGAGCTAGAGACCAGGAACATAGTATTCTCTCTCCCCCACAGCTACTGGGACATTTCATGCAAAGGTACCATGTAAGTGTTAGTAATTTTTGCCTCTAATTTTGCAGATTCGGAATGTGTATAATCACCAAATTACCCAGAGTTCACTAGCTCTAAAAAAAAAAAAAAAAAAAAAAAAAGGTTCAAAGGCTAACCAAAATCAGCATGGAAATGATTCATAACTAATGGTGATATTACTAAGGATGCTGTTTCTTTGCATTTGAATGCCACTTTATTTAATTTCACAGTCATTTCTCACATGTGATCTAATTTTGCTCTCACAAAAGAATGTCAATTTCCAATTGCCATAACTTATCCCTCTTTTTGCCTGGGGAAACTGCCTTGGAAAACCAAATTAAGATCATTTGGTTGCCTGGAATCAGAGCAAGGAAATTGGATAGTTCTATTTCATCAGGTTACAGCCGTCTGATGAGTCACCCTGTCCCTCTTCAGGAATCTATCCTGCGAATGGAACAGACACTCAAGCCGTCATCTAAGTGTGTTTCCTCATTGCCTCTGCCGGGTGTGGATTGTGAAGACATTATTTTCCTGATGCCCCCAGTCTGACTCACCTGTCATATGACACGGTTCTTGCTGAAAACCCTCAGGCCTCCTTCAACAAACCATCTGCTCTGGCGTTTCAGAGGCTGAAGGCTCTTCTGAAATTGAGTTGAACACCTCATTTTCACATGAGGAAACTGAGGTCTAGAGTTGTGAGTGGCTTGCCTCTAGCAGTGCCTGGCCAGAGACAGAATCCAGGCCACCTGTCCCAACCCAATGTTCTCACCACGCTAACACCGCCTCTCTTCCTTGTTGTCATTCATCCACGTGGCACTTGATGCTGCTGGGTGATGACTTCTCATGGTTAGAGACTCTACCTATGTTTCTTCAATTCCTCATGACACTCAGAGCAGTCCCTGGTGGCAGGTGCATGACTACCTAGTCTGAATACTTGGTGCTGGCTACTTCGGCTGCTGCTTGGAAAGTGACCATCCCTGGTGATCTTTGATTGCTTTTGACTAACTCAGCTCGTTCATTGGGGTCACTTGAAACTTTTTAAAAATAGCTAACCATTGATGCTAACCTTCCCATGTTAATGCAATCAAGTTAAATCAGTACTTTCAGGGGGGCAAGTCTACCTCTTAGGGCAAAGACGCTTATGACTAAAAGCAAACTCCACCCAAATTAATTTCAAAAGAACAACGCATGAACGAAGTGAGAATTTCAACAGAGGAAGAAAATATGTTTAAAAACTTATTCTAGAAACAACTACTAGGTGTTTTCCCAGGGACCTGCTTATCTTTACCCAACCACTCAGCTCCAAACTATGTGAAGAATGGACCTGTAATATAGTGGTAATAATTTACAAGACATTAAGTGGAAGAAGAAATCTGTTGAATTCACTATTTAGGATTAAGGCTAAATAAGGCTGAGAAGCAGGCAGGTATGCTTTAGGGTGATTTTCTAAAATGGGGCTCAGACAATGAAAATAATCTAAATAAAATATCCAACCAGAAATGTGGACCCTCTGAAAACACCTTTTTCTTTCTTTCTTTCTTTCTTTCTTTCTTTCTTTCTTTCTTTCTTTCTTTCTTTCTTTCTTTCTTCTTCTTTCTTTTTCTTTCTTTCTTCTTTCTTTCTTTCTTTCTTTCTTTCAAATATTTTGTTTGGGGGATCCCTGGGTGGCTCAGCAGTTTAGTGCCTGCCTTCGGCCCAGTGTGTGATCCTGGAGACCTGGGATCGAGTCCTGCATCAGGCTCCCTGCATGGAGCCTGCTTCTCCCTCTGCCTATGTCTCTGCCTCTCTCTGTGTGTCTCTCATGAATAAATAAATAAAATCTTAAAAAAAAAAAAAGATTTTGTTTGTTTGAGTGAGAGAGGGAGCACACACTGGCAGAGGGGCAGAGGGAGAGGGAGAAGCAGGCTCCCTACTGAGCAGGAAGCCTGACTTGGGGCTGTATCCCACGCCCTTGGGATCATGACTAGAGCTGAAGACAGACGTTTAACTGACTGAGTCACCTAGGTGCCCCATGAATACACCATTTTTTGAGTGCCTCATTAACTTAGGACCAGACATATCCATTGGCATATTAATTCAGGTTAACAGAGCACTCAAATATTGAACTTTGGAAGTTCATGATTTTCATGCCAACAGCTACCTTTCCCCAGCTCATGGGTACTAATTCTGAATAGTATCTCACATAGTCTGTGCAAAACCACCACCCAGTGGAGTATACTCTGGTCAGAAAAAGGGGACCCATCATTCAAAGAATTTCTGAAGAGCACAATAATCTTTTCAAAAATCTGCGCCTTTTGAGAAGTGGCAGTCACTTGTCACAAGTTCACAAAGTATTCCAGCCATTTCAGCGTTTCAAGGAGCCAAATCCTCCCTGACAGACCAACTTTGAGGCACTAATTTATAGCCCAAATATGATAGTAAGATATTATAGACATTCCATAAAATCATATTTTTAACATAACTTATTACATAAGTGATACATATTTGTTGCAGAAAAATTAGGAAGCATAGAAATACGCAATGAAGGAAAAGAAAAATCACCCAGAAGCATCCAACCAGGCAGAAATAGATAGGGTTCACAAGGCAGCCATCTTTTTTAAGTGCCCATGGAACATGTTGTCATGTCTTTGAGACCTGGAAGGACATGGGCCATTAGCAGAACTCTGTCTTGCTCATGAACACACAAGTGCAGAGGATGCTTCTAAATACTCTTTTCGTGTTCTGATGCAGTTGCAATGTAGTTCACACAGTTTACCTTGAATGGTCTCTCATCCTTTCCTACCCCTCTCCTCACCCTCAACCCTATTCAACCCTTTTCAGTTGAAACTGCTGAGAACCCTTTGCCCATTGGGATCAAGGCCAATGTATCTCTGGCTCCACTCCAGAAGAATGAAGGCAGTGTTTCCATCCATTGGAATAGACTCCTGCCTGACAGAGAACCCTAGTAAATTCTTTTGCTGAAACAAAAGAGGAGGGAAGGGAGAAGACAAACACTTTCCTTCTGCTGCTGCATTTTTTTAATTGCCAAAGTCAAAAATAATATCTGATAAAGGGTTTCTCCCCTGTAAATTAATATGACATGAATATTTTCTCTCCATTTCATTAAATATGAAATCAGAATAGTTTTAATCTATGAAAAGCTCATTCGGACCATCTAGCTGAGCTCCTTTGTTTTACAGATGAAATATCTGAGGCCTAGGGAGAAGGTAGACAGAAAGGATGCCAACTCACCACCAAGAGCCATGCCAGGTCTTTGGTCTCCCTCCCCTAGGGGCCTGACCTCTCTACTGTCCTGGAGCTATGACACCTGCTAACCAATTCTTCTCAACTCATTAAATTCTCAGGAGATGCCCCAGCATCCAACACCTATTTCACTGCTACTTTCTACATTTGTTGGATTCATCCAGGGCATGCATCTCAAAATTAAAAACTCAAAGTTCCTTTAAAGGAGTGGTCTCCAAATTCTTTCACTATGCAGCAGAGTTTGGGGTGAGGGCTGCCAGCTGGGATGCCAAGTCTCCCCCCAAAGAGCTACCCACTAAGACAGGGCTCTCCAAACATTTTGGAGTTTGTTTCTGTCTCAGTTCTCACAATTAAGAAATACAATATGGTGTAGAGTTTAAGACAATACACTCTGGGGTCCCAAATGCTTGAATTCAAGTCCTGCCCGTCACCTACTAGCTGTGTAACTTTGGGCATATTATTTAGCCTCTCTATGCCCTAGTTTCCTCTTTTATAAAATGGGGACAATTATACTACTGCCTGCCTCTTGGGTTGTTTTGAGAATTAAATGAGTTAAGATATGTGAATCCCTAAGAACAGTGCTTGGCCATAAAAAGAGTTAAATATGTGATAATGAAAGAGGGGCAATGCACCCCAGCATTTTTAAAAATTAGGCATGTAACCTGTAGCCACAATTCCTCCCATTCTGTGTGTGTGTGTGTGTGTGTGTGTGTGTGTGTGTGTGTCTTGTCTATCTTTCTTCTCATCCATTTCTTGGTTCCTCCATCCCCAACCTCTTGACAGGCCTAATTAGAGGATTGTCATTATACTATAGGTGGGAGAATAACAGCTCTGTCATTTTCTTGTTGTCCTTTTTTACTGCAATGTTACTATTATTGTCGATCCATGGTGGATTTATTTGTTTACTTTCTTACTTATTTTTTGCAGTACTCTTTTTAATCCTCTTACCCACTTTGTGAAAGTTAGCCGACCTAAATCGATCACAGAAGCTGGCAAACTCTTTCTGTAAAGGGCCAGATAGTAAATATTTTCGGCTTTGCAGGCCATATGGTCTCTGTAGCAACTACTCTTCTTTGCATCTGTGCTGTGAACGCAGCCATAGACAAGGTGTAAATGAATAAGCATGGCTGCGTTCCAATAAAACTTTATTTACAAAAATAGATGGCCGGCTATAGTTTGCTACTTTTAATATACATCATCAAATCCTTAAGTCCACTTAGCCAGGCTCAGGCAAACTGCAATAGGGGTCAACATCCCAGAAGAAGGACCCTCAAAGGAAAAGGGAGTCATGATACACAAGCTTGCTGTGGGCAGATGGGTGGTGACGCCAGGGCTGACACCAAATGCCACTCATCCAGTGAAATCCAAACTATCTTCCAGTGCAGGTGCCCAAGGGCCTATACAAATTCCTAGAGAGAGGGAGCTCTCACATAAAATGAGCTTTTCCACTGAAGAATCAGAAACACTTGGGAACTAGAGAGCACACAGCAGTCCTGTTTGATGTCTGGAGTCCAAGGAGGCTTCCTTACTTCCACATGGTGACCGTTAGAGCATCATGGGCAGGAAATCAGAGTCCCCAAATAGGGGTGACATACATGATGATAGAAAGTGTGGCTACAGCCAGGTGAGGGGCTGAGAGCAGGGGAGTGTTTCAGAAGTACATGTGAGTCCCTCTTAGGTCCCCATGAATGAGACAGGCAGAGCCTGGTGGCACGGCTGTAGCAATTTCCCTGAGTCCCAGAGCACTGTTCTGTTTCTAGGATGGTGACCCCTATCCCTCAACTGTACCCAAATCCATTTGGCTTGGGGAAATGCAGGTGAAATCACAACAAAAAGGATTCAGGAAAGGCAGGAAGGAGGACCTGTAGGAAACAGGAGCAGTGGGCTATGCATCTCAGCGGGGTGCTAGCATCAAAATAGCTCTTGTGGGGCCATGCCTCCCTTTGTAAATGCACATGTCTCCTTCCCCATGGCCTTCTGGCACTGCTAGAGGTGTAGTAGACTGGAAACTCTTCACGCCAAAAGCCAGCAGGACAACCTCTCTTGGTGATTCTGAGCATTGTGAAAAAAATGGCCAGCTCCCAAAATGACATATAACAGACCCCGCGCCTGGGCATCATCTGGGACTCCTGTCTCTCTCTCACATGGTGCCAGGGCTGCCATTACAAAATACCACAGACTAGGTGGCTGAAACAATAGAAATTTTTTTTCTCACCGTTCTAGAGGCTGGAAGTCCAAGATCAGGGTGCCCCAAGGGTTGGTTTCTTCTGAGGCCTCTCTCCTTGGCTTGCAGATGGCTGTCTTCTCCTTCACACAGCCTTTCCTGAGTGTATCCGTGTCCTAATCTCCACTTCTTATAAAGACACCAGTCATACTGGATTAGGAGCCACCTCGATGACCTCACTTAACGTTAACCGCCTCTTTCGAGATCCTATCTCCAAATTCTAAGGTACCAGGGGTTAAGACTTCAACATACAAATGTGGGGGGGGCACAATTCAGACCGTAATACCCCACATCCAGTCGGTCAACATATCCTGGCTGTTCCAGCTTCACAGCATTTCTGGAATCCATCTATTCCTCTCACCATCAGGGTCCTGGTTCAAGCCCTAACTGACCCCCCACTGGTTCCACCAGATTTGCCTCCTGACAGCAAGCCTTGCCCCACATTCCACTCTCCACACAAGGCCAGCATAAGTCTGACCATGTCACCCCTCGGCTCAGCCCTCCTAGGGGATTCTCATCGTGCTCAGAACAAAAGCCCAAATCCTTACCAGTGACTGCAAGGTCTCTGATTTCCCATCTCTAACCCTGTTCCCCTGGCTTCCTTCATCCCAGCCACACTGATGTCCTCGCTATTTCACAAACATACCACTTCCGCTCAGGATCATTGCTCCTTTGGTTCCCTCTGCCTGGGGCGCCCTTGGAACATATCTTCTCAGCTCCTCCTCTCTCTTCCTTCTTGGTTCAGCTCAAACGCTTATCAGGAAGCCCTCCTCTGAGGACCCTCCCCAAAGTAACACTTCAACCCTCCCTATATCTATTCCTTGTTTTCCTTTCTCACGGCACTTATGACTGGCTAAGGTACATGCAGGTGTATGTGTACCTGCTTGCTCGTTGTCTGTCTCCCTACTAGAAATTAAGTTCCATGAGAGTGGGGACAGGGCCTTGTTTTGTGCCGTATGCTCAGATTCAGAGGAGATATTTATTGATGGAATAAATAAGCATTATTTAAAATGAGAACAGAAATCCAAGGAATTAAAAAGTGGGGAGAAGGCCAGCTCTCAGACAAAGGATGGTGGATTTTATGATTCATGAGCTTCCCAGAATTTTTTTAGCACTTATGGCTAGGGGATTATTTACAGCCTTACGTTACTACTCTAGTGCTGTGTAGTGTTTTAACCTAGGTCAAAGCAAAATTCCTTGAGAACATGGATCATAATTTCTACTTCTGTATATGTACCCTGTGCCTAATACCTAGCACGAGCTCAAGGGGAGCAACTGCCAAGTTCAGATAGCTACATCTGCCATGGATGCAGGAGGAGGGAGTGATGGCATCTCTCCCATGTCTCTGCTGACCTAACGCAACAGGAGAAACATGAAGACACTAGGAGGAGTCCTGTGACCCAGGTTCAAGTCTTGGGGTCACCACTTACTAGTTATATGAGCTTGAGCAAGTCCCATAATTTCTCTGAGTCTCAGTTTTCTCTTTTGTTAAAAATGATCATTACAATATTTACTTCAAAGGGTATTTTGTGGATTAAAGAGGAAACAGGTAAAGTGCCCAGCACATACTCAGCATAGGGCAAGCTCTCAATAAATGTCAATATGATTCCCCTGCTGAACCTCACGGGCTCCAGTAGACACCAAAACCTCCATTGGTAAAAAGAGACCCATTATGTTGCCAACAGAAGAGCCAAGTTCATGAAGAGACATGAGCAGGTGATAAGGGATATGCAGTTTTCTGGGTCAGGAGAACAGCTGATATATGAGACAGGGTATCCGATGCATCCAGGTGAATGATCCGGGGATCATGGCAGGCTCTGGTGTCGATGCTTTGTCAGAGGACACACACTATTCTCCCTGAAACCTCCTCAGGGAATATATTTGAAAGCCATAAAACTTTACACAGTTATTTAGGAAGAGTACCCCTTGGTTTCCTCTTATTTCTGGAGTCTTTCTTCACCATGTGCTAAGGACCCCCCATCTATGAGATCCAAAGGCCCCTTGCTTCTTGGGACTTTCTGAAATTTCTTTTGTTCTTAAGTTTCTGATCCCTTCCTGCCCCAGTATGTTCTCCCTCCACTAGCTTTACTTCTCCTTTCATAGCAGCTCGTGTGGTTACAATTACACCATATTTTCCTGCTAATTCCAGTGACCATCTCTCTGATGACAAGGGTTAGGTGAGAGACAGACAGGCAGGGAGGAGGCGGGAGGGGTCACTTCTCCTGTTAACAGTAACTTTGAGTTGCTGGTCCTCATGAAGGGGAAGGGAAGGGGAAGTGCAGAGGCAGCACCAAGCAGACCAAATTCACACTCTTCCCAGGGTATTTTGGGAGCTTTGGGCTACCAACAGCTCATACAAATGTGTGCTCCCTGAGAAGCAGCAACATGTCTCCATGGGCCCAGGTCCTCACTTATCCCCCACCTCCACCCTAGTCCTGGTCAGAGGGAACCAAAAGGACATATTAAAACAGAAAAGATGTGGGATGCCTGGGTGACTTAGTGGTTGAGCATCTGCCTTTGGCTCAGGTTGTGATCCCGAGGTCCTGGGATCGAGTCCTGTATTGGGTTCCCTGAGGGGAGCCTGCTTCTTGCTCTGCCCATGTCTCTGCCTCTCTCTGTGTGTCTCTCATGAATAAATAAATAAAATCTTTAAAAAAAAAAAAAAAAACAGAAAATGTGTGAGAAGGGGCTTTCTCACCAGAGCAACAATTTTTTAGCAACATTGGGCAACTGCCCTCAGTGCCTGAGCCTCCTGAGCTCAGATCCTTAGCAAAAAGCAGCTCAGTGGGAATGAATGGCTTACGCCCCTGCTTCTGAGAAGCATCTTTGGGATGAGGGTGTGGAAAAGAGGGTCCTGACAAATAAGACAGGAGAACTGGAAGACAGAATTCTCAATTTTTTCCCCTCAGGGTCACTTGTTAATTTTCTATTCTCCATTTCTTCTTCTCACCTATCACTGCCATTGACCCTGGCTTGACCCTGGGTCCTTACCATTGATCTGAATTGGAGGAGACCAGCAGAGCCATTGGAAAGACAAGGGAAACCACGGGGTGGGGGAGGGAGTAGACATGCATCCACTGACCATGGATGAGCCAGGGCAGGAATAGGCCATCAGGGAAGACCATCAGACCTTCGCTCTTTTCAGAGCCTTTCATAGCCATACTGGAGCCTGAATAAAAGAGAAAATCAACAATACTGATCCTGCTATCAGAAAGGGAGACAGAACATGAAAGACTCCTAACTCTGGGAAACGAATTAGGGGTGGTAGAAGGGGAGGTGGGCGGGGGGTGGGGGTGACTGGGTGATGGACACTGAGGTGGGCACTTGACGGGATGAGCACTGGGTGTTATTCTATATGTTGGCAAACTGAACACCAATAAAAAATAAATTTATAAAAAAAATACTGATCCTGCTAATTATAATTTTGACTATTTATCATTTTCTGTTGATAATGACTTTTTTGCATCAATTTTCACTTTTTAAAATATTGCATAAAAACACTGTATATATTCATTACTGAATGGCACCTCCTTAGGATTTGCTCTTGCCTTACCCTTGGTTAGATTTAGCCCAGCTGATGTGTTGTCAAGCCACTGGTCTCTTTAAGGAAAGAGAGGCTGGAGGCCCTAGAAATCAAGTCCATTTTTTTAAAATATGTAACTGCAATCCTACAAAAATATTTAGAAGAAAGAATGAAAGTCTCAACCACAAAAATGGCCCAAATTTTAGACACAATTCAGATCCTTTCTTTTTCTAACAAAGCCAGGGTACTTCACCTTACCAGCCACCAGGTGTCTCTGTAAACTCCCTGCCGGTCCCCACACAAGACACTCAAGATAACGTCATAAGTAAAATCTGCGGTTTTTAACCAGCTCTAAAGAGATGGCATACACCCAGAGAACAGTTTGAAATGCAACAGCTTCAAATATTAAATCTACAGAGACCCATCCATTTGTCCGGGATTGCTGGCTACTAGCTAAATGCTTATGATAATACAATCTATTAACAAGCTATGAAATAGATTGTTAGAATCAGTTTGTCCTAATCAATATCCTTTCTAGAAGGTCCCTGCATTATTCTTTCCTCATCCCTTAGCCAGATCAATGTCCAACAAAGCACAATTCTGCAAGACCATAACAGTATTTCAGGAGGGTCTCAGAGAAATCAACTCTTCACCCAGGCTTTCAGGACTAGCCCACTCACTCCTCTTGGGCAGGGGATTTTGAAAACAGCATTCAAACCATTTGCTTTTGTTTAAAAAAAAAAAATGAGTAAATGCATAGAGTTCTATGGTCAGGGCAGCCCGGGTGGCTCAGTGGTTTGGTGCTGCCGTCAGCCCAGGGCCTGATCCTGGAGACCCAGGATGGAGTCCCATGTCGGGCTCCCTGCATGGAGCCTGCTTCTCCCTCTGCCTGTGTCTCTGCCTCTCTCTCTCTCTCTCTCTCTCTCTCTCTCTCTGTGTCTCTCATGAATAAATAAATGAAATCTTAAAAAAAAAAAAAAAGAGTTCTATGGTCAATGTCCAGTAAACAGAATGGAAGAAAAGTTGTAGCATTCTTGAAAAAGTAAGTTTACCTATGCACGTTATTTTCCACCCTGCTGTCCAAAAGAAATGTAAACAGTCCAGTGAATAGACTATTTCCCCTGACCTTGTTTTTTTCTGAGGTCATTCTGCAAATTAGTCCTTCTTCATTCCACATCTGAGAGGGGCCGGGTAAATGGCTGTTGCGGAAAACCTCTGTGATGATGCTCTTTGAGTTTTTCCAGCTTGCCCAAGACAGCATCCATTCTTCATTCTTAAATTACTACTACGAACCATGGCAGGAACAGTGGCTAATATTTATGGAGTGCTCACTACATGCTTGTCAGCACAATAAGAGAAACTGACAAATACTATGTCCTTGAAAGGTCATTGCTCTGCGCTCCCGTGACAGTCAAGCTCACCTGGTTTTCTCCCAGCTTTCTGGGCAACTTCTTCTCATCTAACCCCTTCTTCAATGTGGGATTTCTCAGATTCAGTCCCAGGCCCTCTACTCTTGGTTAGTGTAGCAGAAAATCTTAGCTGTTAAAATACAATCTCAAACTGTCAGAAAAGAAGAAGAAAAAGTGGGTTGAAAGAGGATAAATTGATTGCATGCACTGAAAAGGGAGTGCCAACTGCAGGTTTGACCCCTCATCCTCGCAGGGGGAAATGAATTCTTTGGATTAGTGCTTCTTGCCTTTAAAGTGCAGTCAAATCACAGGGTGGGTGGATGTCTTGTTAAAATGCAGGCTCTGAGTGAGTTTGTCTGAGGTGAAGCTGAGCTTCTTCGTCCCACATGATGCTAATGCTGCTGGTCCCCAGACCACACTCTGAGCAACAAGGCTCTAGATGACTTAATAATTATAATGAGGTACTGATAAAGTACACCTCAGTTGCCAGTTAAACTGACAGACCAAGTCCATACATAATAATGGCTGAATTATAGGATGGGGAATAGAGATTGTGAGAACTGGTTTTTTTTAGGATTTTATTTATTTATTTGACAGAGACATAGAGACAGCAGAGAGCACAAAGAGGGGGAATGGCAGAGGGAGAAGGAGAAGCAAGCAGGGAGCGGGATGCGGGGGCTCGATCCCAGGACCCCCAGGACCCCAGGATCATGACCTGAGCTGAGGGTAGATGCCTAACTGACTGAGCCACCCAGGCGCCCTGAGATTGTGAGAACTTTAAAGAATATTTGTTTCTGTTTTCTAAAACTCAAAATCGATTTGAACTTAAAAGGAACTTAAAATTTTGGTGATAAAAGGCTAAAAGGCTCAACCTCAAGATTAATTACACAGGCTTGAACTGCTAGACCGGGTATCCCTACCAGGAATCAATCACTTGATAACAGAATCTGCAACATGAGCTAGTCTGAGGGGGGTTGTTTTTTGGGGTTTTTTTTTTTTTTTTGGTGTCTGTGTGTGGATGATCTATATGATTGTTGCAACCATAAGTTGATGTAGAAATAGAAATCCCAGGAAAGCAGAAAATTAAAATAAGAATTAAAATGTAGGTAACAATGGAGATGATGAATGAACAACCTTAAATCCACACTAACAGTTTAAAATAAGATTTGCATAATAATTTCTGTAATCATTGCAAAACTAGTGTGTGTTTTACCAGGTTTTCAAGATGTTGGATGCATTTAAGAACATCCAATGTGTTTGTTTTGTGATTTTAGTTAAATGGATAGAAGAACTTAATTTAGGCTTACAATCAACACGTAAATGTTTAGAGAAGATTATTTCCTTAAAACCATAACTTTTGCTTTATTAATTATATATGTAACTATATAAAGAGAGAAATGCTGACTTTGAGGATAGAAAAAATGCTAGTTGCTTAATAAGTATATGAGATGGTCTCATTGACCTTCTTGTAGTCTATTACATGCTCTGAGTTCCCTGCCAAAGCAAGCCTTCCAAAGTTCCCTTTTCCTAGAATGCACCACCCCCGATTTTCATATGCCTCTTTGCCTCAAACCTAGTGCACTGAGTGACTCTTACCCTGGATCATGAACTCCTTACCACTGTGCCCTTATAGTCCCACGAAGTTATTAGTATTATCTCATGTACAGATGAGGAAGGAGGCATGGAGAGGTTTTTATTTTATTTTTTTTTAGGATTGTATTTATTTATTTTAAAGAGAGAGAGCATGGGACCCCTGGGTAAGTTAGTGGTTGAACGTCTGCCTTTGGCTCAGGTCATGATCCTGGGGTCCTGAGATGGAGTCCGCAACAGGCTCACTGTAGGGAGCCTGCTTCTCCCTCTGCCTGTGTCTCTGCCTCTCCCTCTGTGTCTCTTATGAATAAATAAATAAAAATAAAAATAGAGAGACCACATGAGTGGGAGCAAGGAGTGTGGGGAGAGGCAGAGGAAGAGAATCTCAAGCAGACTCTGAGCTGAGTGCAGAGCCTGATGTGGGGCTCGATCCCACAACCCCGAGATCATGACATGAGTCAAAATCAAGAGTCAGACCCTCAACCAACTGAACCACCCAGGGAACCCAGCATGGAGAGCACATATATCCAAGTGGCAGATCTGGGATGGAAGCAAGTTCTCTCTTACTCGTGAGCCCACGATCAATGTTATTATGCTGAATTCTGTAAACAGTGATCTCTAAAGCTGGGTGATAATGCTGCTCGGGTGGTGTGCTGTCGTCTGCAAACACAGAGTCACATAATTACAGTAAACTCTCAGAGCTTCCCCAAAAAAGAGATTTGGGACAAATCTTTAAACACTGCTTCCTCGAAGGACTAATTATTGGAGAACACAATGAAAATGCGCACCTATAATTTAGGCCTTAATATAAGTTATGCTACTTGCCCTTTACAAAATCCATGCACTGCTATGATCAAAGGCCCAGCGCAGTGCACTCTCCTAACTTTTTTACATTGACAGAATAGCACAGTAGTTAATTGTCTCTAAAAGGATTCTGGGCCCAGACTGTCTGGGTTCGAATCTTAGGGCTGCCATTGTTTCAGCTGAGAAGCTTTGGGTAAGTCACTTAAACTCTCCCATGTTCTGTTGACTCATCAGCAAAGAAAGCATAATAAAGGACCTACCGTGAGGTTTTTGTGAGGTTTGAATGAGGTAATGATGCACATAAAGAGCTTAAAACATGAGTGAATCTCTAAAAGGAGATAGGAACCATTTACTACACGTCTATTAATATTATAGAACCTGAGCAGCCAGTTGAGGAACCGGAACTTGAACCCAGGACATTAGATTCTCATCTCTTTTCCACCAGATCCAATTACTACCTTATCCGTTTTGGCTGAACTTGCTCACATTTTCACTCTGCAGGCATGATACACCTTCCATATGCCCCCCTTCCTCACTTCCATTGCTGCCTTTCTTTTCACTGTGTAATTGAAAACCCCAACTGCAGAAGAAGGTTTATTTATAGTGGAGAAAAAATTAGTGTTATTTAGCTTGAGCTTTTCCACAACCATCAGTCCATTACTGTAAGAGCGTCCACATTTACATTGCAACATCATTCTGTTTTCCCAGTGCCCTGTAATCATTAATTAGCTACTCAAAACAATGTTTATTGAATGTCTACGGAGAGAGAAGCCTGATCCAGCTTTCTTCCATCAGAAACCAGCATCTTCCCTGAGTTCAGATGCTCACATACCAACCACTTACTAGATAGCTCTGCTCGGATGTCCCACATGCATTGTAGACATGACCAGATTTTAACTCATCTCCCATCTCCCTGTGCCAAAACTGCGCATTGGCCTAACCTGCCCTCACAAACCACCACATCCCACCTGTCACCAGTCTCCCTTGGTCCCATCTCCTAAGGCCATAAGGCCCTTTTCTTATCTCCGTGGACACGCAAGATAGTGTGGCCTGGACTATTGCAAATTGCCTCAAGGCTGGTCCCTCTCCATCAATCTCTTCCTCTTCCAGTCCCTCCTTCACATCGCAATTACATAGATCTTTTGACATCTGACCATGACACAACCCCTTCCCCATGTGAAATCCTTCCATGTTCCCCCATCATCCATAGGATGAAGCTCTACTCCGAGACCCAGCCCTTCATGTTCTCAGCCCCACCTTCCCCCACATAGTGTTAGTGCTGGGGAGGATTTGCAGTCCATCCGCAGGCTCCGTGCTGCTGCCCCAGTTACTCCCTCAGCCCAGAATACTCATCGTGCCTTGCCTGACCAGTGAACAATTGCTTCTCTTTTAAGAACTCAATTCGAGAGTTGCCCAATCAATTAGAGTTTTTTCCAGCATCCCCGGGCAGAGTGCTGTACTTCCTCTTCTGTGTTCTTGAGGTTTCCCATACATGCTTCTATTATGAGGCCCAGCCTACTGTTTAATTGCTTACATGGGTGTTCCCCCAACCAGCCCGAATACCTTCCCAACAGCTCTATTTGTCTTGGTATCCCTGGTGCCTGGCACACGAGAGGTGCCCAATAAACACTCGAGAAATACATAATTGTGGTGGCAAGAGTGAGAGCCTGTCGGGAAGGATCCTGGCTGCCAGCTCACCTCCTTCTGCCATGCCACACCTCCCCAGGCAGCCTGGGTCAGCCTCCCTCCAGGACTGGTCCTCTGTGAAAGGATGGTGGGACCTGAGTGCTTCGGGTCTTAACCTTCCCTGGCCTGGGCCAGTGCCAGCATGGCTTCCTGAAGAGGGAGCCGGAACCCGGATATAAATGGGGAGAAGCCAAGCTACCTATTGCCAAGCTCCATCAGGGTCCAGCTTGTCAGAACCTGTTTCTGAAAGGGTGTGCTCTGTTTGGCCCAGGAGCCCACAGATTCCAGTCAGAACGGAAGGAGCTAAGTGAGTCCAGACTCCACCTTTGACCCAAATGCAATGCAGTTGCCGCAAAGCCACATAGATGCTCAAGATTCTACGCTCCTTCGAGAAAGATTTGTATGGAACTCATCTCAGATAGCAAGACCCTTGGCAAGGGGGGAAAAGTCACTTAACTATTTTTGATGAATGAAAATATTTTTAGATAAAAATTAAAATCGTTTGCTACTGGGGGCACCTGGGTGACCCAGTTGGCTGAGTGTCTGACTTCTTAGGTCATGATCTCGGGGTCCTGGGATCAAGCCCCATGTGGTGCTCCTTGCTCAGTGGGGAGTCTGCTTCTCCCTCTCCCTCTACCCCTACCTTACCCCTGCTGGTGCTATCTCTCTTTCTCTCTTAAATAAATAAATGAAATCTTTAAAGAAAAAAAAAATCATTTGCTACTTTCCTAATACAAACAGGCCCCAGGAGGTAAGTTCTGACCAGAAACTCTGCTACTTAATTCAGTCTCACTACAAATATTTACTAACCGCTGGGCAGAGAGTTTATGGAAGAATTAGTACATTGTTTCTTCCTTCAAGGAGCTTATGGAGAAAAAAGATAAACTTCTAAGAAAAGCTGAATAATAAATAAGCAGCGAGTTAAACAAGTAATACAAGAAGAATATGCCTCAAAGGGGTGACTCACTGCCAAAGAAGTTCAAAGCAGGGAGATGACGATGGCCCCCAGGGTGGGCGGACTCAGAGGACACAGAGACAGGGCAGCTTGCTCTCCTCCAACAGGTCAGGTCGGACCAGCTGGGTGATTGGACCAGCAAGCCCAGCGAGCTGGAGGGTAGGGGGTAGGAGTGGCGGGCATTTTGGTAGAAAGAATAGAGTAGATGCTTCCAACTTGATGTGTAAGTTTCTATTTTGCCATTTATTAGCTAGAGATCTCAGGCACTCGTTAACCTCTCTGTGACTCGGTTTTCCTGCAAGCCTCCCTAGAGCATCCAAGACCACAAACATTTAGCACAAACACATGTGCTAAGGCCTGCATACAAAGATGAAACGGGAAGACCTAACATGTGGGGAAGGACAGTAAATATTAGTCCTCTTCTTCCTTTACCCTCCACGGCTGTCCTCTTAAAGGAGGGTTGACTAGACCCAGCAGACTATTCCTCAGTGAAATGCAAGATGTGGGTCCAGAAGGGGCAGGAGAGACAGGAAAAAAAAAAAACTGTGGAGACACAATAAGCTCATTACCATCCACTTTTCTGCCCTCCTGTCCCACCTTCTATTACGAAGTGGTCTTTCCTCCCTGAGGCCAGGCGTCCTGATTTGCTGCCACCACCACCCCACTCCCTTGTGCTTTGACAAAGCCTGGGAGTCGCCAAGGTCAAAGGCAATAAATAACCCGTAGTCAGATGCTATCATTATCCCAAATGCCTGCTGCTCACTTAATTTTTACCTATTCATTTAATTTTTTTTTTAATTGCAAAAGACAACCACTAGAGGGGCCTAGGAGCTCGGACCCTTTTTATTGGCAGAATGCCTGCCTTCTTGCTGAAAAATGTTAGTAGTCAGGGTCCACAGAACATACACTGGGAGCTGAAAACAATACCTGCTGTACCTTCTGCGATCTCTTGGTAAAGAACATGGCTCCCTTGAGGCTAAAAAGCATTCTTAACTCAACCCATCCTCCACAGCCCATCAGGCTAGGCCAAGGGTTTCTTAGCTCTGATTCCATTTTTCAGTGTTTCCTCCTGATTAAAGCCCTTTGGCTCAGCAGGATTGTCTCTAATGACAGTAAATGGTTCACATGAGGATGAGGCAATCTTTTCACATCTTGAGCTGCCATCCCTCTTGTAAAGCCCTGCCACTGTCTGAATTCACAGCCCTGGATTCTCAGAAAAGCCATCAACCTGGGGTTATAGGTTTGGTTCTTGTACCTCCCCCCACCTCCATCCCCTACCCCAATTTCTCACACCACAGGCAGAGACTTGAATAGCTATTGTATTTTATCTACCTATGGCAATCCTCATTAAAATCAACCACTCATTTGCCAACACACACACACACACACACACACACACCCCACAAAAAAGCCCCCACAAAATTCAGGTCCCTGTGTGCCTCTGGGGTCACGATAACTCAAGTCTCCGTGACCAAAGCGGAGTGGCAAAGCTTGTTTTTCCTTAGCAGGAGTCTGCTTTCACAAGAGTTCCTCTCTTACATTTTCTTTGAGACACTCACGCACACTCCAGCAACAATGGAAAGGAGCATGATTTCCCAAGCAGGTTGCCTAGAAACCACTCCTGTGTTTCTGAAACTAATTTAAACATGAAAATTCAGCTCCTGACTCATGCCAGGAATGCATGTAATGGTTTTCTCAGTATTTTACTTTCTTTTTCTTTCACATTACAAAATTATGCATGCTCATTGCACAAAAATGGAAAAGAAGATGAAAATACACAGGTCCAGAAAGAGAAAAATCCCCCATAATCTCACTACCAGAGGCAACTGCTGTTGTCAGTTGGGGATATTTTCTTCCAGACTCTCTGCTTCTATGTATTTTTAGCATTGTTGATATTAATACTGAATTTACATAGATCTTGCTTTTTTCACATAGGATATTGCCAGCCTTTCCCATCTGGCTAAAATTCTCATAATATTGATTTTTTTAAAAGACTGCATTATATTACAGTCAATTTCCCATTATTTACTTGACCATTCCCTTAATGCTACACATTTAAGTTATTTCCAGTCTTACACCATTTTAATCAATGTAGTCATGGTCATCTTAGTCCAAAATACTATGTATTTCCTCATTATAAAGTCATAAAAGGAATTTCAAAAAGGTTAAGTGTTTTAGAAACTTTTTTAAAAATTGAACTAATGCATGTTTATAATTTTTAAAAACTTAGAACATTAAAAAGAAAATTAAAAGTAAAAGTAAAAGTAAAAGAGAACTGTTCTATCTAGTACCACTTCCTATAGGTAATCACTGCTACCAGAAGGTTTCTAGGAATATAGAAGCACATACCTGTGTTTGTTTATTTGACACTATACTCTGTTCTACCACTTGCTTTTCTCACTTACTGCATCTTGGAGATCTTTCTACACCAATCCAAGTTGATCAGTTCTTTTTAGAAGTTGCACAATATCCTATCACTCAAATGCCTGGACAGTACTTCTTACTGTGCATGATACATACTCCGTGAGCTGGGAACCCAGCACAGGGTCTGAATCTACGCTGCTCTGTCCACACTGCACCTTTGCCAAAAAAGGGAACACATGGTTGCACAGGTAACAGCTTTACCTCTGGAATTAGCATTATAGTCTATAGAGGTCTCCAAATTTTTCCCTTTTTTGCTCTTTTGTTATGGCTGCTTTCAAACTAAAAGTTTACTTACTAATCCTTGCCCACACTCCCTCCACCCCTACCCAGCCCCAGGGAACCACCATTCTACTTCTATTTCTAGGAGTTCAGCATTCTGATTAATTGATTGATTGATTGATTGATTGATTGATTCTCTATATAAGTAGAGAATCAATCATGCAGTATTTGTCCTTCTCTGTCTGCCTCATTCATTTAGCATAATGCCCTCCACATTCATCCCTATCAATCTGGCAATAGCATAATTTCCTTATTCTTTAAGGCTGAGTAGTATCATTCAATTATTATATATATATATGAAATATATATGAAATATATATTATACTGTATATTTATATAATATTATATAGACATCTCATTTTCTTTTCCCACTCAACCATCAGCAGACACATAGGTCATTTCCATGACTTGACTATATGAACAATACCGCAACATCCATAGAGTACAGATATCTCTTCAAGATAGTGAGTTCATGTCTTTTGGATAACAGCGCGGAAGTGGGATTGCTGTATCATGTGGCAATTCTATTTTTAATTTCTTGAGGAATCTCCATACTGTTCTCCACAGCAGCTGCACCAGTTGGCATTCCCACCAGTAGCGCACAAGGGTTTCCTTTCCTCCACATCCTCGCCAGCATTTGTTGTCTCTTGTCTTTTTGATAATAACCATCCTAACAGGTGTGAAGTGATAAGTCTTTGTGGTTTTCATTTGCATTGCCCCACTGATTAGTGATGTAAAGCACCTTCTCATGCACCTGTTGGCCATTTGTATGTCTTCTTTGGAAAAACGTCTATTCGGATCCTTTGCTCATCTTTTAATTGGCTTATATGGTTTTTTGCTGTATGAGTTCCTTACATATTTTAGATATTAAGCCTTATCAGATTTGTGGTTTGCAAATATCTTCTCCCGTTCCATAGTTGCCTTTTAATTTTGTTAATGGTTTCCTTTGCTGTGCAGAAGCTTTTTAGTTTGATGTGGTCCCACCTGTGTATTTCTAGTTTTGTTGTTTTTACCTCTACGAACTTTTCTTATCTCCACACCTGTTGTTTTTTGAGCATGTTTCCCCCTGCCACTTATGTATACTTATCTATTTATAAGTTATACACATATACTACTTTATGAATATATCGATGTTTACATGACAGGACACACACTAAAGATGGACATTTTAATGGGTTGAATTAAAGATGAAATAGACAACAGTAAATTTATTTAATAATAAATTATATAAAAATATATATGTAATAAGATCATTTTACTCTTTTTGATCATGTGATTGCATATACTTCATCATACTTAAAAATATTCATTTAACATCCTATATTACAGTTATTCTGGGCTTTGATTCTAAGTTCAGCTTATTTCAATAGTTGATTTTAAGGGTTGTTTTTGCTGGCCCCACTTGGAGTCCTGCCAACCAAAAATACAAACTTGTTTTGAAAATGCACTTTGTGCTCACATTATTAAGTTTATCTTTGATTCATGGCTACTTTGGAAGAATCTTTTAATGCTAGCTACCAGGGGTGCCTAGGTGGCTCAGTGATTGAGCATCTGCCTTTGGCTCAGATTGTGATCTTTGGGTCCTGGGATCAAGTCCCGCATCAGACTCCCCGCAGGGAGCCTGCTTCTCCCTCTGCCTGTGTCTCTGCCTCTTTTTCTGTATCTCTCATGAATAAATAAATAAAATATTTTTTTAAAAAAAGCTAGTTACCCATGTCATAACCTTTAGCTTAACTAAAATTAGGTGAGATTATTCCATAAATCCATTTACCCAGGCACATGTCCAAAACCAGATCCCTGATCTTCCACTTCAAGCCTGTTCTCTGCCTCATCTTCCACGACTCAATTATTGACAACTCCAGCCCCTCAGCTGGTCAGGCCAGAATCCTTGTGTCTCTCCATCAGCTTCCTTTCCTTCTCTCAGCACTACATGGAATCCCTTAGGAAACCTATTAGCTCTACCTTCAGGTCATATCCAGAACCTGAACCCTTCCTGTCCCTTCTCCAGTTACTGTCCTGGTCTAAGCCACTGTCCTGTCTCACCTACAGCTCTTGCAACAGCACCCTAACCATCTTCCTATGTCTGTCCTTCCCCTCCATAATCTCTGCATCACAGCAGCATATACAAACCTTAAAAAAATTTTTTTATGTCAAACTTACAGAATAGCAAGAAAAAGAATAGTACAAAGAAAACTATTCCCTTACCTCATAGTCCTCTATAGTTAGTATTTCTCCCAACTGTTTGTCTGTCTGTCTACCAATCTAAAAGGCATATATGTAGGCCATTTACTCTAAAACACTTTAGTGTATTTCCTAATAAGAATATCATCTTGCATGACCATAGTACTGTTACTGACCTTAGTAAATATAACATTGACACAGTAATTTTATCTAAGCTACCATCTGTCTTCCTAGCTTGTCAGTTGGCCCACTGACGTTCTGTAAGACATTTTATTTTGTTTAGAACAGGATCCAGTCTGAGATCAGGGTCAGGTATGATATTTACTTGCTGGAACTCATTACTCTTCTTATTTTGGAACATTCTACTTTGTCTTTTATGATACTGACATTTTTGAAGAATACTAGTTCTCTCTCCCCTATTTTTTTTAAAGATTTTATTTATTTATTTATTCATGAGACACAGAGAGAGAGAGAGGCAGAGACATAGGCAGAGGGAGAAGCAGACTCCCTGAGGGGAGCTGGGCATGGGACTTGATACCAGGACGCCGGGAAAACTACCTGAGCCAAAAGCAGATAGATGCTCAACTGATGAGCCACTCAGGTGCCCTTCTCTCCCCTATTTTTAAAAGAATTTTCTCATTTGAGATTTTTTAAATTTAAATTCAATTTGCTAACATATAGTATAAACACCTAGTGCCCATCCCATCAAATGCCCTCCTTAGTGCCTGTTACCAAATTACCCCATCCATTTGAAACCCTTTGTTTGTTTCCCAGAGTCAGGAGTTTCTTATTAGAGAGGTCTTCCTCTCTAATTTTCCCCCACTCAGTTTCCCCTCCTTCCCTTAGGGTCCCTTTCACTGTTTCTTATATTCCACATACAAGCGAAACCATCTGATAAGTGTCTTTCTCCGATTGACATTTCACTCAGCATAATACCCTCTAGTTTCATTTGGGGTTTTTTGATATTTCCTCACCATTAAATTCAGGTTATGAATTCCCGGCCAGAACATTACAGTGATGCTGTGTCCTTGGCAGGGTATCACATCTGGAGGCACACAAAGTCCATCTGCTCCTTACCGGCAGCATAAATTTTAATCAGCTGACCAAGGTGTGGTCTGACTTCTCCACTGTACAGCAACTATTTTTTCCCCTTGCAACGAATAAGCAATTTTTACATGGGTACTTTAAGACCCTGCAAATATCTTATTCCTCATCAAAATTTCCACTTACGATTTAGCAACCACTGACGATTCTTGCCTGAGCTGATCTTTTATTGGATGACTGTGAAGGGTACCTATCAAACTCCAGCACAACCAGCACATGTACCAGCCAACACATGACATTCTACTGTTAAGCAAGGGCCCTTTCTTCTCCTTATCTACTTATTATCGGCATGGATCGCAACTTTTCACTAGTTTGTGACCCATTGCTGTCTTTAATTACTTCGATGCTCAAACTGCCTCCCATTTACCCGGTGGAAGCTGCCTGGGTGCCTGTGCTCTTCTTTTAAAATGAGATCACGTACAGCAGTATCCCCGCTTTTTGAAAGTTTACAGTATGCCACTTGGCTTTTACAAAAGACCTACATTAGTACCTGTTTTCACTAACTGAAAGAAATCCAAGAGAATTTTTGTTTTTATGGAAAAAGGTGAAATGCAAAAACAACATTTGGTGTTTGTTTGACAGCAAGCGCCCAGCGGCGAGAGAGGGGCGCTGCCAGGCTCCTTCCCCAGGAACCACGCTCAGGATCCTAGCGTCAAGCCACCGTAGTTGTGAACTGTGTCACAAGCATCTGCACTTTATTGCAATTTATTCTGTGCATTTGTTAGCAAGATGTGTCGCCAGGCAGCAGGAAAGCCTATGAGAGGTTATTTCTTGAGTCTGGGGACACTCAAAATTGCTCCATATAAATTAATGGTAATTGCTCCTTTGCTTTATGCCATTTTGGCTTATGAAAGGTTTCAGAAGAATGTTCTACTTTTGGATAGTGGGGGAAATCTGTAACTTCCCTGCTCTGAGTTGTAGCCGTGCAACCTCTCCAAAGGAAGAACCCATTTCTAGCCCTGGTTTTAGAGCCTTCTCTCAAAGAGTAACATGCTGCCCAAGACAGGTCTATGATATAAAGAAAGATTCGTCATGAAAAATCTCTGAATGAAAGTCTCTGTTAAAGATAATGTGGAGCAGTCTCTGCTTCTCAGTGGCTCAGGCAGTTAAGTGTCCAACTCTCAGGTCATGATTTCAGGGCTTGAGATTGAGCCCCACATCGGGCTATGCACTGGGCATGGAGCTTGCTTAAGATTCTCTCTTTCCCTCTCCCTCTGCCTGCCCCCACTGCCTCTCTAAATGAATGAATGGATGGATGAATGAATAAATGAATGAATGAGTGAATAAAGTAACATGGTACTTAGGTATGTGCTGGCTTAATAACTGAACCTCCAGCCATACCCCAGAGGGGCAAGTACTATGCACTGACCATGGAGACTCAAGTAAGAATGGAGCTCAAGAGACTGATGTCTGAACAGACAAAGCAAAGAGAGGCAGAGTGGCACAGTGGTGGAGAGCACAGACCCCCAGCTGGACTGGCTGCAATTGGGAGAACTCAGTTCTCTGGCTTCGCAGCTCTATGACTTTGGCAGGCTACCTGACGAAGCTGTGCTTCGGTCACAGCACTTGTACACTGAGCACCATTATGGTGCATCTGTCTGCTGCAATGATTGAGTGACTTAGTACTAAAGTATTCAAACCAATGTCTGGTCCACAGTTAGCTCTCAATAGGTGCTGGCTGTTGTTAAAATATAGTAAATAGAAGTGCTGTAAAAAGGATGTAAATGTAACCTTTCTGGGAGTTTTGAAGGAAGTAGCAAGTGAGCCAGACCAGAAGAAGAAAAAGGACTTCCAGGGAGGCCTAAGGGCGCTAGTCAGGGAGATGGCATCTCATTCCTTCAATGACAATTCCTTGTTTATACACTTTGTATTTACCCTGTGTCTCCCTTCCCCTCTGATTTCTGGTTCTCCTTATTATATGAAGGAATGAACAAACTCACCAAGAAACACCATACCCCATGACATGCTGACAGCATTTCACAACATTAAATATGACTTCAACACAGTCAGGATTGACTCCCTGCCCATCTAACCGCACCCCCACATGCTCTAAATGACCTCCCCAGGTCTGCTCTGAGTCTTTTTACCTAGCCATCAGGGAACCAGGGAGCCAGTGCAGGGCCTGGCTTGGGATGAGAAAGGGATGGGGCAGTACTTATGAACCCAATGGAAGATGGTAGCCAAAATGAGTGAAGAGGAGTGTGCTCTCATAACCAACTCAAGCATTCAAGTTCATTTTTGAGAATACTGTATGGGCAAGGGTGACATTAAAAGTAATTAACACACACAAAAAAAGTAATTAACAACTAGTACGACATGGACAGCCATCAGAACAGAGAGGGATCCCTGAGTGGCGCAGCGGTTTGGCGCCTGCCTTTGGCCCAGGGTGCGATCCTGGAGACCCGGGATCAAATCCCATATCGGGCTCCCGGTGCATGGAGCCTGCTTCTCCCTCTGCCTGTGTCTCTGCCTCTCTCTCTCTCTCTCTGTGACTATCATAAAAATAAATAAATTTAAAAAAAAAAGAGACAAACTTTTGGGATCCCTGGGTGGCGCAGCGGTTTGGCGCCTGCCTTTGGCCCAGGGCGCGATCCTGGAGACCCGGGATCGAATCCCACGTCAGGCTCCTGGTGCATGGAGCCTGCTTCTCCCTCTGCCTGTGTCTCTACCTCTCTCTCTCTCTCTCTGTATGACTATCGTAAATAAATAAAAAAAAAATTAAAAAAAAAAAAAAAAAAAAAGAACAGAGAACGGCATCAACAACCAGCCGTGGTGCAGAGCTACCCTGTGTGCTCTGCTCTGTCCAAAATAAACCTATTCATAGTCAAGACTCTGGATCTACCCAACTGGCTTCCAAGTTGCATATCAGGTCAGAGTAGGAAAACTAGGTGTCCAACCAGGATCATATGCAGCACCAAGCACAGTATCTGTACATAGTAAGTGCTCGATATAGATTTGCTGAATGAAGAAGCAGCATGATTAGAAGCATGAACTTCAGAGCTAGATGGCATTGGGCTAGAGTCTTGGCTATGCCGTGAACTGTCTGTGCGGTCTTGAGCAAGTGACTTAAACTCTCTGTGCTTCAGGCACCTTACTTATACAGTGGGGATAATAGTAGTTGCCAGATTAAATAAGAAAAGACAGGTTTGAACAGTACCTAGCACATAGTAAGAACCCAACAAGTATTAGTAATCAATGTCAGTTATCTAGCATTCAAAAAAGAGGTGTGTTGGAGGACTCACATAAAGGATCTAAGCCACTAGTCAGGCAGTCAAATAAACGTTGGCCAGCCCCAGGAAAGAAATTGCTGTCATTCGGCTGAAGCCAGATACTTTTTACTTGAGTTTCAGATATACTCGGCCTCGCTCCAAAAGTTTCTAGGTCCTCTCCTCTTTGATTCTAGGCTTGGTCTTCCTGACCCTAAGGAATCATCCTAGTAAAAAGGAAGATGTTATCCCAGGTGCCACACTTGGGAGCGCCTGTCTTCATTCACTGCCCCTGCCAGTCTCTGGGGAGCCTCTCTCAAATCAGAAGCAATGCTCAGCTGGGGCTGAGGGTCTAACCGGCACGTGGACCACTGCCTCATTTCCTAGTTAGGTGTCTAATTTCTTCCTCTTCCTGCCACCACGCAACTCATCCACTATGTCGCATAGAGCTAGACAAGTAATATCTCATAGCCCTGGTGATTAAGCGTTCACCACGTGGCCCCAAGAAGCAGACAAAGAGTCGTTTTTGTTTGCAGATGAACCATTTAATAAGAGACTGATGCTAGCGTTTGCTAGCTATTTACAAGGAAGTCAAGCAGTGGTGACTTAGGTTTTCCACCTCTGTTTGGGAGTGGGAGGTGATTTTCAAGCCTAATGTCACTTAGCAACTGAAAGGAACTCTAAAGGGCTCCTTTCTGGTCTGTGGCTAATCCAGGTGACTTTGGGATCCCCATTTCCTTGAGATTAGAGTGCTCACAGTAGATACCCTCTTTATCAATTGGCTGCATGTGCTTCCTGTCCCAGGGTTTTGAGATGGGCAATTGCAGCCACGACTACCGGATATAAGCAGAAACTTTACAACCACAAGCTTCCTTGTTGTTGCTGTAGCCCTTCTGCTTCCAAAGTTCAACGGGAAAATAAAGTGGGTCTCTTGGCCCACAGCTCCATTTCTAGCCAGTTCCTCCAGAAAGGAGGCTTGGTGAAGGATGACAAGGTTGAAAGGACATTTAGGGCCAGCAATCGGTTATTTTTTTTTTTTTAAGATTTTATTTATTTATTTGAGAGAGAGAGAGAGAGAGTGCAAGCACAACAGGGGGAGAGGCAGAGGGAGAAAGAAAGGGAGAAGCAGACTCTCCACTAAGCAAGGAGCCCAATGCGGGGCTCAATCCCAGGGCCCTGGGATCATGACCCAAGCTGAAGGCAGACACTTAACCAACTGAGCCACCCAGGTGCCCTTGGTTATGTATTCTTTTGTTTTGTTTTGTTTTTTAAGATTTTTTTTCATTTATTCATGAGAGACACACAGAGAGAGGCAGAGAGACAGACAGAGGGAGACCAGACTCCTCACAGGGAGCCCGATGTGGGACTCGATCTCTGGACTGAGATCACACCCTGACCCAAAGGCAGACAGAGGATCAACCACTGAGCCACCCAAGCATCCCTTGGTTATATATTCTTGATTATCCATAGCATTTAGTAGTCAGAATGGAAAGGAAAAGCAATATGTTCATTTTCTATTTAACTGGTTGATTATTGACGCCAAGATAGTGTTATAGGAAGTCATAATGTTAGAGCAGGAAGGGGCCCTGGAGACCAAATAAAGTTACCCATTTTAGAGAAACTGAAGCCCTAGAACATTAGGTTTATCTCTCAAGACCATCACATTGGCCAGCAGTAGAGCCAAAATTAGCACCTCGATATCCTGCTACAGGTCTAAAATATTAACCCTTGCACATGGCAAGTGGCATTTTCCTGGCAGCAGAAGAAATATACAAGAAGGTAATTCTAGTTCTGGGATCCAATCCTACTCAAGTCTGAGCATATCTCATAACTCCAGCAATAAGCTTGTGGAGGAGATCCTAATTGTGTCCAAATCCATTCTCCCATCCTACAGTAATAAAACACCAAAGGCTAACAGGGCACAGGGCTACTCAGGAAAAAAAAGAAAAAAAGAAAGCTACACTTCCTTGTATGCCTTACAATGAACTCATGTCTGAGTCCTGGTCAGCAGGATGTAAAGGAAAGTAGGGAGTGCTTTAAAGGACAAATGTATACATTATCCTCCAGACCAATGACTGAAGAGCTGACCCAAGGTCTGGAGCTGGAGCAGCCATCTTGGGCCACGAGGTAGAAGCCCGATGTCGAAGAGGACAGAACAACAAGACAGAATAAAGCAGGTGATCGGGGTGCTACCACACCAGCCCTAGGTTGCCTCTGTTTATATGAGAGATAAATATTTTTTAATCTTTTTAAAACCACTGCTATTTGGGGGGGGGTTCAGCCTCAAGAAAAATAATGCAACTCTAATGCCAGCAGCAAAACTCTTTTGAAAGTTTCCTGTAGGGCAGCTCGGGTGGCTCAGTGGTTTGGCGCAGCCTTCAGTCCGGGGCCTGATCCTGGAGACCTGGGATGGAGTCCCACGTCGGACACCTGCATGGAGCCTGCTTCTCCCTCTGCCTGTGTCTCTGCCTCTCTCTCTTTCTCTCTGTGGGTCTCATGAATAAATAAATAAAATCTTTAAAAAAAAAAAAAAGAAATTTTCCTGTAGAGTTTCCCAGAAAGAAATATAAGGATTTCGTTTCCTGGACCTGGTGCCTACTTAAAGAGAAGCGCCTATTTCATAGAGAAAGGTGGGAGCCAAGGAAAGATCCCATCTACAAAATAGAGCCACTCTCTGATGATTTGACTTCATTTGGTTTTTAAACCAGTTCCTCCTTTAAAACAAGAGTTCTGTGGAAAAGCTGAGCTATCTGTTCACACCTACAAATCAGAACATCCTCCACTGATGGGTTAGGAGCTTGGGGAACAGGTGTTGTCGTGTCGTGGCTTCAGGAGGAAGTGACTACCCTCGGGAGGGTAGGCCATGTGGGACCGACGGGGTGTGAGTGCAGGAGGCAGGACAGCCGGGAAGGAAGGTGCACAGGTGTGGGGGCTCCATCACAGTGGGTCTACTTGGACTCCTCTTTGGGAGGCTGGGACAGCAATGACCACCAGAGGGCAGCAGTGGGAGGTGAACCTCAGGGGCCTCCACATGGTCACTCTCCCCAGGTCCCCAGTGGAACCCAGCCTGCTGGTCCAACCCGGGTCTCTCTGCTTCTCTTTGTCCAAAGTCGCCCTCCTTACCAGAGGGAGTGGGAAAGGAGTCGCTTCCCTGAGCGGAGGAGGCCGAACCAGCAGCTTTCATAGTCATCAGCTTAGGGTTCCCTGACAATAATCGTTCCTTCCTTCTACCACTTTTTTGCCATCTCTACATCACACATTCAACATCTTATTAAAATAGACTTTATATTGGGTTGCTTTTTTTTTTTTCTTCACTTGGCTTTGCCCTAAGCAATAACAGCTGTGAAGTAGCAGGTTTGGGGTGGCATAATTATTACATTAAAAAAAAATGTCTGTTATTACCAGAAAATCCTCTAGATACCAGTAGCGGTATGCTAGAGAAACACTGCATTATTTCATCAATGCCCCCAATGACCCAACGAAGAAAGAAACAATATTATCCCCATTTTACAGATGAGGAAGTTGAGACTTGGTGAGATTAAACAGCTTCCTCAGGAGTTTTTCACCAGAGCTGGGATTTGAGCCAAGGTCTGTTTGAGTGGAAAGGCCTAGTGCTTGCTTTCTCCCAGGAGAAGGAAGGTGAAGACCTCTAACGCTGAAGCAGAGGAGGAATGAGAGGGAAGACTCCCAATCCCACCAGAAATCCTCCCCTCAGCTCTCCCTCACTTTCTGCCATTTCTTCTTTTCCTTCAGGTTCTAAGAATGTCTCCTTCCCACCAAAACAGAACATTCCAGAATGCATCCCTCCTAAATAAAGGCTGCCAACTCCTCGTCAGGAATGAAATGTCCTTTGGGATTTTTTTTATCATCTCTAAAATGACGATAAAGAAATTCAGCTCTCTGTAGTCCTGGATAAACCAGAAGGAAGGAGAACTAAAGTTTCTGGAGGAGTCTCACAACATACCCGTGGGAGGCTGTGGAGTGTGCACTTGTCACATTGAGCCTGGAGGACGGCAGGGAGTAGAAACCTCAACATTTATCTGCAGCGACTGCTCATACCTGAGAATCATGGTGAGAGGTGTGGTCGAAGAGAAAACCCCAGACTCTGCTTCTTACCAGCTGTGTGACCTTGGGCAAGCCCCTTATCCTCTCTGGGCTTCAGTTTCACCCTCAATCAGAAAGAAGGATCTCTGTCCCAGAGGGTTATCTTAGCAGTAAGTGGGGGAGCCTGTAAGTTAGTATTAAAACATGCTACTATCATTGTTATTATGTTAACTTACTGTGAAAGTACAACGGATGTTCTTTTTTTTATGTAGATTATAAACCAATTTTTCCTTTTCTTTTTTTGAGATATCAGAGTTGTATCGATATACATTGCAAAATGTAAAAGGATGGATGTGGCCCTGCCATAATAATAATCAGGTCCACAGCTTAAGCAGGAAGGGTTTTCATGTTCAAACCTAGTTAGCTTAAAGTAAGTTGTCACACTTGGGAAATATTGCCTTGTCTTTCTGGAAACAAAAAAGAAGAAAGAAAGAAAAAGAAAAGAAGAGAAGAGAAAAGAAAAGAAAAAAGAAAGAAAGAAAGAGAACATGTCCTAAAGCAAACCAAAAACTGTTAAATTTTGAAATACCCCTGGCCCCAAAGTCTCACTTCAGACACTGTTTCCTCTTTCCTGAATATTCTAGCCCAATATGCATGACTTTTTGCCTCTGCCCCAGGGCCCCACAGAAAGAACAGACAGGACATGACTTTGCCCAGATTAGTTTCACTTTCTCCCAACCAGGCCCAGTCACAGCCATGGAGAGCTGCCTCCCATGGCGCTGAGGGCATTTCTGTTTTTCTTAGTACAAGGCAGGGAGGACTTAAGTCAGAGAGCTCGGTGATGCAATGAATTTTCCAGCTGCCAATGACACTAGAACCTCATCACATTGTTTTGTCTTCCTTCCTAACCCCGGAGTGTAGCAAGCATCCATGTTCTCATTAACAAAGCCACCTGTTGACCTGTTGCATTACCACCAGTGATGACTGAGGCAACCTTTGCCTACTACTTATTTACCATCTGGCTTCACAAGATGGAAGCTGCGTAGTGCAAATAGCGGAGAAATAAAGTTGGAAGGCAGCTGGGTCCCCAACTTCATGGAACCACATACCAACTCTGGAAAGCTTCTGCGTGATGAAATCACCAAGAGCCTTCCAAAAACCAGATGTTCCTGTCCCTCTCAGGATGACTACCATCCCCCATAGCTCTCTGCTAGACTCATCTCAACCCCACTCTGCTCTAATTCCAGCACAAACAGATGGCCTGGGGAGCAGTGTTCTCTTCATCTCATCAACTTCTCTTTGTCATACTGTAGCTTGATCCTTCTGGAGAATGGTATTCAATCACCAGAGACTCATTCTGTAGAGCTTGATTGACCAAGGGGAGAGAACAATCTTCTTACTATAGCCTAAATGTAGATATCTGGGACCCCAGCCTGTCTCCCCCTCACATCTGATATGTAAACAGCTACGTTTTAAACAACTTCTCAGTTTCTGAGGGTTTTATCTGTCTAATCAGCTTAGTGTTGAGGGAGTTTGGAGCACTCAGACACTCATTTGTCAATGGCTAAAAGAGAAAGAAATACATAAAAAGATTTGTTAGTAGTCACTTTGTGCAAAACAGAACTCACATTTGTCTTCCGTCTGAAAAGCTGGTCATTGACTTTGAATGTGGTTTCATTGATGCTGTTTAGAAAATATTTTACCTCTAAATGAAAAGAAAGATGAACTGCCTCTCAGAAAAGGCAGAGGTAAGAGAGAATAAAAAAAAATAGAAAAGCTGATACAATTCTGTTTTGATGTTTGATGACATTCAGTGTCCCAGAACAGTGCTTTGGGAATAATTTTTCCTTTTGATCTTGCAGTATGAATGGACACGGAGACCATCTATATGAAAGGACAACCTGGGTACATAGGGCAGAACAAAAGAATTTGCCAGGAATGGGAAAAGCACACATATATAAACAAGCAGTCTGACTACTAAGTTATAATCTCCTCTCCACTCCATATCATACTAACCAATTATTCATCAGTACCCTTCAAATGTAAAGAGTATAAAAATAAAAAATAAATAAATAAATAAATAAATAAATAAATAAATAAATAAATAAAATGTAAAGAGTATGATAAAATTTATGTTTCAGATTTATCTCACCTTGATGCCAGGGTGGCCCTCCAGGGCATATCTGCCATCTGCCCCTTTCACAATCCCTCCTCCCTCAGGGACCAGAGAGTAGCACTCATCTTGAATTCTCCTGTAAGCTGCAACGCCTTAGGATGATCTGATGCAGGTATATAGTCTCCGCAACGTGTCCCTGTCTTCCACTTTATTTTCCTGCTTTCCCACATCCATTAGACTACTCTGCTCACCCAGATCCTTCCAACCCCAACAGTTTTGTCTTTGATCTCGCTTGCCTCCTCCTGATTTGGCCAATCTTAGAGCATCCATGAGGCTTCACGATATGGAATGAACATAGGTCATTTGTTCCATTCATTAAATGTATTTATTCATGAGACTGCACAGAGAGGAGAGAGAGGCAGAGACACAGGCAGAGGGAGAAGCAGGCTCCGTGCAGGGAGCCCGACGTGGGACTCGATCCCGGGTCTCCAGGATCACGCCCTGGGCTGAAGGCGGTGCTAAACCGCTGAGCCACTCGGGCTGCCCAAAATCTGGCTTTTTACTTCCTAGCTGCATGATCTTTGTCAAGTTACTTAACATTTCCACTTTAAGAAAAAGTGGTTCTAATACTACCTCAGAGGAATTCTGAGGCAATTAAATTAGAAGATGTATGTAACATCTATGGCACATTTAAGTGCATGTTAAACATCAGGATTTTTCCTTCCCCTGTCTATTCCCCAAATAGTCCTGATTTAAAGGATTATTTGTCAGCAATTACACTAAATAGTTTGGCATTATTATTACTCAGGTTTCATTCAATGTTTTCATTCATCATTCTAAGGAACACAATAACATGTCATTTTTGGCACCTGCCTCTGGGGAGGTAGTGACATCTTTTTTTAGTCGTAGATCATTTTCATAACTGGCTCTTTACCTTCACATAATACATCAGAATCTGCTCACTTTGAAACTGTGAGGATCCTCAATGGTTTCATACCCAGCTCTGGGAAGCCTCTGTTGGCCCCTTGGGAGCTAGAAGTTTCTACTTCTCTTCCTCTGAGGGGACACTGCTGAGAACAGGTGGGAGGGCTGCCTGTTCAAGTGTGGCCTCAAAGACAAGGTGGAAATGAAAACGAGGTGAGAATGTGGTGCAGTAGCCTGTGAACCCGAGACACATAGCTGTGGGGAACAGTGGCCGGGAAGGAGTCATTTGCACAAACCAGTTCATAACCAGAAAATGGAACCACCCGAAAACAAATCCTGTAAGAGAGGGACAGGGTTTTCCAGTATTGCTTTTACCGTGAGAGGATTATGCTCCATCTCAACTCTTAGTGCCATTTGATTTGAGGCTGCTCACACAGATTTCTTTGATGAGGAAAAACTTGCAAAATCATTCATTTTCTCCCCTTTATACCTCCATGCCGATTAAGCCAGAGGCCAGACTCCATTGCAAACAGAGATGTATTAGTTAAGATACAGTTGAGGCTGCTGTGTAAGAGACACAAAAACGAAAATTTATTTTTCTGATGTAACAGTCTGAGCATAAGCTTTCCAGAGCTGGTACATGCTCTTTGGTGTTGGAGACCCAGCTTCCTATCTTTTTGCTTTGCTATTCTCAACATATAACTCCTATCTGTGGTGTCAGATGGCTGCTCTGGCTCCCACCATCACAGCCACATTCCAGCTGGCAAGAAGAAAAGAAACAAGGGAGAGCATCTTGCTTTCCTTCAAAAGAAGTCTGGAATTTCAGGGGTGCCGGGATGGCTCATTCAGCTGAGCATGGGACTCTTGATTTTTGGCTCAGGTCCTGATCCCAGGGGTGGGATGGAGTCCCTGTGGAGCTCAGTGCTCAGCAGAGAGCCTGCTTGAGATTCTCTCTCTCTACCCCTCCCTCCGCTCACAAGCACGTGTGCACTCTCTCTTTATCTCTCTCTCTCTCTCTCTAAAATAAATAAATAAATCTTAAAAAGATGAAGTCTGGAAGTTCCAAATATCACTTCCACTTTCATAGCATTGGCCAGAACTTAGCCACATGACCACACTCTCTGCTGCAAGGGAGGCTGGGAAATTTAGTCCTAGATGGGCAGTAAGGAGCCCAGTTAAAGCATTGCTACAGAAGACACGTAGAATGTGGTATCGGGGGACAGTTACACTTAGCATTCTGCCCAAAGGATCAAAGAGATGTATAAATCAGCAAAACCTGCTCGGTATGAGGACATATTTTTTGTGGGTAGTGAAGCCGACATAGGTGGAGCAAAGAGGAGAGCCCCAATTTGAGGGGCAGCCCTGTTCACCCTAGATAATACTGTTACACTGAAATTCAGGTCCAGTGTTCCAGAGCTGCTGGTTTTCAAGAGAAACCAGAAATTGTTTCTTTTTAAAAATATGATATCTCTCAACTTTAAAACATTGGCTCAAAAATAGTTTAACATGGTATAGGCTGAACATATCTGTAGACTGACATTTGGGCGCCTGTGTTAGATTCAATTTGCATGAAAGTGTCAACTGTGCTTAACTCTCTGCCTGAAATGCTAAACTTTAGAAATCTAAAAATAGAACTAAAAGGCAAATCGATTTAGTAAAAAAAAAGATTTATTTTTTTTTTTTGATTAAGACAAACTCCTCACAGTAAATAATTTCTTGGCTTGTGAGTCAGACATTGAAACAAAAAAATCAGGAGTTGGCCATGAATTTCTTTCATCCTTCAAATATCATGTTTCACTTTAGATGTGAAATAATTGTACTCTCGATCTGGTTTGCAATGACCAGGTAGTTACTTTAACTAGATAAATGAATTGGAAGAAACACTCAGGCTCCATTTTTCAGTGCAAGATGGAAATGATAGGCACAGCAGCCGTGAACGTGCCATTCAGATCTCCTGCAGTGGGGAGCATGGCTGTGGGCCCCGTGCTGCCCTTCTGGCTCTGCCACCGCTTCACATGAGGACCACATCTCCTGTGAGCTTCTCCCAACCAGTGATCCAGACAGAAGGGGGACTTCTCCAGTGATCCACTTTGGCTCCCAGACTCCTCAGCAGCCTGGCCAAACCTTTCTTTTCTTTCTTTCTTCTTCTTTCTTCTTTCTTTCTTTCTTTCTTCTTTCTTTCTTTCTTCTTTCTTTCTTTTTTCTTTCTTTCTTTCTTTCTTTCTTCTTCTTTCTTTCTTTCTTTCTTTCTTTCTTCCTTTCTCTTTCTTTCTTTCTTCTTTTTCTTTTCTTTCTTCCTCTTTAAATGTTTTGAGAGAGAGAGAGCACACCCATGCACATGCTCGTGCATGGGCTGGGAGGGTTGAGGGGGTAGGGCAGAAGGAGAGACTCTCAAGCAGGCTCCACTGCCCTGGGTTCCAGCTCACAGCCCTGAGATCATGACCTGAGCCGAAATCAAGTGTCAGGAACTTAACCGACTGAGCCCCCCAGGCGCCCCCTGGGCAAACCTTTCTTGTAACTGTTCTGCAGTCTGAGGCTCCTCCTACCCTAACCTTCTTCCTTTCACAGGTGTCAGAACTCTCCCCTCACCCCTGCGGCCCCCCGCGCCCCCCCCCCCCCCCGTCACCTGCCACCTCTTCCTTTATCCTTCACAGGCTCTCCCCCTCAGAAATCCCTTGCACATCTAATCCCACCTTGACAACTGCTTCAAAGCAGGTGAACTAACACATGAGGCCGATGAGAGCAACAGCAGTTATACTTGACTGTGTGCTAGGTGCCCGGCATGGCGCTTACCCGGTGTGTAAGAGGCCAGGAAGGTGAAGGGGTAGGCAAAATAGGTGGAGGGGATTAAGAAGTACAAACTTCTGGGACACCTGGGTGGCTCAGCGGTTGAGCATCTGCCTTTGGCCCAGGGCCTGATCCTGGGGACCTGAGTCCCACATTGTGCTTCCTGCATGGAGCCTGCCTCTCTCTCTGCCTGCGTCTCTGCCTCTCTCTGTGTCTCTCATGATTAAATAAATACAATCTTAAAAAAAAAAAAAAAGAGGAAAAACTTTCAGGAAAAAAATAATGACAATGGCTAACTTTACTGAGTATGTTCCAGGACCATGCATTACAGCCTCACATGTATTGTCTTTACAAAAATCCTGAGGTCCATAGTGAATGACCATTTCCCTTGATTCTCCAGATGTGCAACTAGGTTAAATAACCTGCATAAGGTCACATGTCTAGCAGAAGTAGACAGTGATTCAGACAAACCCATATTGGTCTGATTCCAAAGCCCATTTGTTCATACATCGGATATTTGTGTATTCCTTCCCAATTTCTTCCATACCCAAATATCACCACATATTACCCTCGTGACTTAAGTGATTCATGAATAGCACCTGCACAAGTATTTACTTAATATTTCTCTTTAACTGGGACGCCTGGGTGGCTCAGCCACTAAGCGTCTACCTTCAGCCCAGGGCGTGATCCTGGAGTCCTGGGATCGAGTCCCACATCTGGCTCCCTGCCTGGTGCCTGCTTCTCCCTCTGCCTGTGTCTCTGACTCTCTCTCTGCGTCTCCCATGAAAAAGTAAATTTTAAAAAAATTTCTCTAACTGATTTTTAAAACTTGACTATATTTATCTTTAAAAAGCGACATGATATCCCTGAAATAAATGGTAATCTGCTATTCCTGCCAAAAATTAATCCTAAAAGTAATCACAATAAAAACAAAACGATAGTATCAAATTTTAGCCAGACAATATAATACCATTTAAGGAGACATTATATCCAACTAAAGATTCAAAATTTGGGGTCTGCACTCATTTTGTGGTTTTTTTTTTTAAGGGTAGATCAGTAAGTGTTAGGTGCTAAGCATCAAATGAAAACATTTTTTTTCTTGACAAAACCAGAAAGATTGACAAAACTAAAAAGGGACTAACTTTCCCAGTCTGGGACTCAGTGCTCTTCAATGCTGTAACCACGTATCCCGAAAAATTCTCTTGGGTGGTTGTATTTGGGAAATGATGAGTGATGGAAATGGAAGAAGGCTCATTTGGACGGAAAAGCAACTTTATACAATGGCCCCATGCCCCTGAAAGAAAAGAAAAAATCAATTTCATTCCTTTCCAGCCTCTGCAGGTTCTCAGCACTCACAATTGTACCCTCTGGTTTTTCTGGAGGGTTCAATTTTTCAAAAGTAAAACAAACCAGAGCCTGCAGCATGAGTGAACCCTGCTTTTTGGGCAGGTGTATCCGGTAGAGAAACAAAACATCGCTCTGTGGTTAGGCTGCCTAGTACACTGGAGTTCAACACATTCAGAAATCAGCCTGCCTCGGTGGTGGGGGGGTTGCTGAACCACACGCAGCGAGAACATGGGCCCTGTGTAAAAAGCTCCCAGCCTCCCTGCGTACGGAAGACAGCACTGACCCAGAGCCGAGCAAAGGGCAGGCTACAAGCCCTGCCACCTCTGAGTTGGGCCTTTCAGCCACAGCCCCATGTCACTCATGGTTGAAGTCCTGCTGCCGCAGAGCCACACAAGGTTGTTGCAGCGCAAGCCCACTCTGGCCACACTGTGAGTTGGATAGAGCTTTGAAGCCATCAAGGAGGTGGGGAGAGGTCTTGTCACCAGCCCTCCTTTCTGATTCTGAGTTCCTCAATCAATTTTTGTCACGTGTTGTTTGCATTTGGTTTGGTAACTGGCTGGCAAATGTAGTTGGACCTGGAAGCAGAGACAAGACTGGGATGCCACTGTGAAGAAGTGTTTCAGACCCTCTGTTCATCATCACAGAATCCCAGCTTTGTGCCCACTTTGCAGATGGGAACACAGAGTCACTAGGGACTGAAATGAGTGGCTTGAATGCTGAGATGGGACTGCGTGTCTACGGCAGATTCCTCATTCTGTACCTCTTTAGGCCTCTGGATCTCTAGTATACTATTCTTTTGAATTAATCCCCATCCTAGCAGACATAAGAAGAGGAGGAGGAGGGGGAGGAATAAGTAACATTTGTTGAACGCAAAACACTCTAAATGCCTCATCCTGTTTAATGTTAAAACCCCTACGGTGTGTGTGTGTGTGTGTGTGTGTGTGTGTGTATTCCTCTCTGCCAAAGAGAAAATTTGAAACACAAGAGGTTAACTGCCAAAGGTGACCCAAAGGAAGGACTCAAGCCCAAGCGGTCTGACCTCAATGACCAAACCTATATCCACTATGCTGTCTTTTCATGCAGACACACCTGCCTCTAAATCCAGATTCTATCTCTGTGTTACTTGGGGCAAGTCACTTGACCACTCTGAACACTGTTTTCTTATCTGTAGAGTAAGGATAAAAATAGTGACTATCATTTAAGGATGGTATGAAAAGCAGCTAAATGAGGTTATTCAGGTGATGGGCTTTGCATGGTGCCTAGCATACAGGAAGAGCTCAATAAATGCCAAGTATAATTAGCAACAGAATTGTGGCCCTCAGGATTGATCCACTTCCTCTTTCCTTCCATAATGGCTATCCTCTTTCTAGTTACCACCTGCTGTTTACCTAAACAGAGCTTCCTTTTTGGCTCAGTCACTCCATGTGATTTGGCTGATCTGAGGCAGGGGAGCTCACAAGATAGACTGCTCACCCATCCTCCTCATACAGCCTCTGCCCTTTGGAGCTGCATGCAGGAGGTCATGGCAGGTCCATCAAGCACTTCCAGAACCATCAAGGATTTGTAAGGGCAGTGACAAAATCTGGGAGATAGATGGTATCATAGAGTTGTTTGCCACAAAAGGTAATGTACCCCAAAAGGGGCCACTGAAAACCAGCCGCCCATGATGTATGTGTGCCTCAGGACATCTTAGAGAATGAGTTCACTTGGAGGAGTGAACAGAGGAAGATCATTCTGTGATGAGAAACATAGAGTTTGCAGAATCTCTACATATAATGGTTTTCAAACATGTCTGTGAATTATTTGACACCTGGCACATCAAGAGGTGGAGTCTAATCCCTTACCCTTGAATATGGACTGGACTTAGTGACAACTGCGTGACTTCTGGGGCTGGATTATTAAGGGTGTTTTGCCGTGGCTCTCTGTCCGGATGCTTGGTCTTCAAATCCAGCGGCCATGGCAGGAGGAAGCCCAGTGACAATGGGGGCCTAGGGATAGGTGTTCTGGGCCTCAGATCCAGTTGAAGTCCCCAAGAACAGACAGCCTTTGTGATGGCTCCAGCCCCAGTTCTCCATCTTTCTTCAATTTAGTGACAGATTCCCAGTAAGAATTGCCTCCTGAGCCCATAACCATAAATGATTGTTGCATTATGCCACTGAATTTGGAGCGATTCATTATACTGCAATAAATAGCTGGACACTACAATTTATTTCACAAAGTTCTGCCTCTAGGTCACTGTTAGCTACTGTGAGCTCTATGTTACTATTGATTTTAGTTACTTTGGAACTATTATTTTAGCACTTACTTTCATGAGGTATAATAATTTTTGTTAGGTACATATCAAATAGTTTCACAATCCACAGTGATCATTTTTATCAATTTATTTTTTTAAGATTTTATTTATTTATTTATTTGTTTATTTGATAGAGAATAAGAGAGAGTTAAAGAGGATAAGCAGGTGGAGCTGCAGGCAGAGGGAGAGGGAGAAGCAGGCTCCCTACTGAGCAGAGAGCCTGATGTGGGGTTTGATCCCAGGACCCTCAGATCGTGATCTGAGCTGAAACCAGATGCTTAGCTGACTGAGCCACCCAGGTGCCCTCATTTTATCAATTTATTTAAAAATAATTCTGGGGGATCCCTGGGTGGCACAGCGGTTTGGCGCCTGCCTTTGGCCCAGGGCGCGATCCTGGAGACCGGGATCGAATCCCACGTCGGGCTCCCGGTGCATGGAGCCTGCTTCTCCCTCTGCCTGTGTCTCTGCCTCTCTCTCTCTCTGTGTGACTATAATAAATAAATAATAAATAAATAAATAAATAAATAAATAAATAAATAAAATAAAATAAAATAAAATAAATAAAATAATTCTGTAATAAGAACTAGAGTCACTTTGTATGTTCCCCTGAGGAAGAAGCAGGTAGGCAGCCTTTCCTTGGAATAAACCTAAGATGACTTTTTTAGCTCCCTAAGCCATCACAAGTAGGCTTTAGGATCACAAGCTTTAGGATGAATTGACCCTTGAAGCCCTCTTGGAAGAAGGACTGAAGCCAACAGAGAAGCAGAGCCCTGATTCCGCAGGCAGCCCCAGCATATCGGTCTGTGAAACAATAATGCAGGGGTTTTCTGTAAACCATCAGCCAACTGTGAAGTGTTTTCTAGGATTCAGTTTTGTTGTCAACACTCGTGGATATAAAGCTTCCAACCCTCAGCACCTATAACAAAAATGAGTATCTATATAAATATTAATTCATATATATAAGCACACACACACACAGGGCCCCACTATCTTACCAATTGTGAGTCTTGAACAAATTACTTAACCTTACAATCTCAGTTTTTTGTGTCTAAAATGGAGATAATACTTTCCTCATAGGATTATTGTAAAGTAAATGACTAGAGCAGACCAGGCTCAGTGAATATTAGTTATTAAAATAATCCACACACATAACACATATAGAAAAGAGATGGGAGAAATTGCACCAAACAGTTGTTGTAGGTATCTCTGTGCCATAAGACTATGGATGCTTTTTATTTCCTTTCTTATAATCATATATTTTGAAGACATCCTATGTTTCATTAATTTTTTCAAAAAATATTTTGATAAAAAAATAAATAAAAATATTTTGATAGAAACTATTTTTTTAAATGAAGGTGGTTATTAGATGATAGGATTATGGATAACTTTCTTAATGTTTTAAATGTATTTTGTGTTTCGATTTTCTCAAATTGACTTAGTGGAATTTTTAGGTCTAGGAAAATACAGATGGAGGATGAATTTAGGCTCAGCCATGTGGTACAGATCCAAGATTTCATGGTGTCATTATCTCGTTAGATGGAGATTACTGAGGATTTCTGCAGTCATGGTCGACTTCTCGGAGATGGTAGAGTTCAAGGTTGAAACAGGAGAATGGCAGCCTTTTCCAGAGGACTTGTTCTACTCAGGTCTCATACACATACACATACAAACACATATGCACGCATACGCACACGCAGCTTTAGCTCTAACTACACCAGGTGCTGAGGGAAACAATCCCTGTTTTCAAGAGTTTACTGCCTAAAAAAAAAAAAAAAAAGGTTTACTGCCTAATGGAGAAGGTATACACATTAAGAAGTAATTTTTCCATTTAATGCAATAGATACTAATATAAATACGAGTGCAGGTTTTTATGGAAATGCAGGCAAAACATATTAGCCCATCCTGGGGTTCAGAACAACTTATTGGAAATGAAGTTTCTTGAGCAAAGTCTTGAGGAATGTCTTAGGTCAGCTGTTAAAGCAAAACGTCACAGACCAGGTGTCTTCAACAACAGACATTTATTTCTCACAGTTCTGAAAATGGGAAAGTCCAGGGTGAATGTGCCAGCAGATTCAGTGTCCCATGAGCACCCCTCTTCCTGGCTTGCACATAGCTGCTCTCTTGCTGTGTCCTCACATGAAGGAGAGAGAGAGGGCTCTGGTCTGTTTCTCTTCTTATAAGGGCTCTAAACCCATCATAGGAGCCCATGACCTCATCTAATCCAAAGGCCCACTTTCAAATACATTGAGGAATATAGCTTAGATATATGAATGGGGGTGGAGTGGGGGTGGGCATGACATTCTGTCTATAGCAAGAGAAGAGTCAATCCCAGGGATAGAAAGATGGGTGTTCGCAGAGGCTGGAACAGAAGAGTGAAAGAACATTGGTGTGTGCAATAAACAAGAAGAGTACTCTTCAAACCCTCCCTGCCCCATCTCACACACAGAATCCTTTCTTCAAACAAACAAACAAAAATCCCATGTGGGAGCTTAAAAGCTAAAATACATAAAATTGGGTTGGCTGTACACGGGCCGTAATGAATATCTCTCCCCAGAGGAGGCCCATGAAACCTGTCCCCACAAGGCCCAAGATTCCAAGGGGAGTGGGAGGTAGGGCTGGAGATCCTGTAGCAGAGGACAGACAGACAAATCGACTCTGCCAGAGCAACTGGTGGGGGGCCAGGTCTTGGATGGCCTGATTTACTCTATCTTTGTAGAAATGCAGTGGGGCACTGAGGGGTTTTTCTCTGAGGAGCGTGTGCTCAGGGTTGTACTTTGGAAAAGGGAGTGGCAATATGTGAGGAAAGTGCCTTAATCTGGGGAAAAGACCATCGAGACTTGAACTAGGACAGGGGTTGTGGCAAGAAGAGGGTAGGTTGTTGGAGCACATCATTAACACTATTTTTCAGAAGATTATTTTCCAGTAGGAAGTTTCATAGGAGGTCTGGCCACCTACATGGATGTCAGCCCATATGGGCACTCCCATGGCACATCATTCATACCAACCTCTTTCCAGCAGCCATTTACCCATCCAATCCCAATAGCACACCTAAAGAGATGTCTGGTTTTGTGAGTGTGTGTGTGTTTGTGTGTGTGTGTGTGCTTAGAGAGAAAGATTGAGAGAATGCACACAAGTGAATGAGGAAGGGGCAGAAGGAAAAACAGAGAGGGAGAGAGAGACTCTCCGGCAGACTCGAAGCTCAGCACAGAGCCCACCATGGGTGGCTCTCGATCTCACAACCCTGAGATCATGACCTGATTTCAGTAAAGAGTTGAACGCTTGACTGAGCCACCCAGGTATCTCAAGATGCCTGTTTTAAACATAAGGACAATGAGGTATGTAGGTGTGGTGGTTAATTCTGTGTCAACTTGGCCAGGCCAATATCTAGGGGCACCCGATATTTAATCAAGCCCTAGCCTGGATGTTGCTGGGAGGTATATTTTAGATGATATTAACTTTTAAATCAGTGGTCTTGAGGAAAGCAGATTACACCTCATCATGTGGCAGGCCTCGTACAATCAGTTAAAGGCCTTAGAGAAAGAAGAATGACTCCCCCAAGGAAGAGGGAATTCTGTCTGCAGTCTTTCCTGGGTCCCCAACTTGCCTGCCCATGCTGCAGATTTTGGACATGACAGACTCCACAATTGTGTGAGCCAATTCCTAAAATAAATCTCTTTCATATCTATATCCATCCATTTATCATCAATCTATCTTTCTATCTATCCATCTATCTCTCTATCATCTATCTATATCTATTGGTTCTGTTTCTCTGGAGAATCCTGAAAAATACAGTGGCTTACCCCATTGACCAGATAGAGGCAGGAATAAAATGCTGATTTGTAACAACTTATTAATTAAAAAAAAACTTATTAATTCAGCTTCACCACCCTTCCTTCCACAACAATGAGTTCAAAAGATGGGGCAGGTGATGCTCTTACTCAGCATTCCTAAAGCAGACCTCTGATTACATCACCAGCCTGCTTAAAATTTCAACAATTCTCCGTAGCCTTCCAATAAAGTCCCAGTTACATGGTCTAATAATGGTCAGGGATCTCTGGACTCAACCTCCATTCCCTGTCTTACCTCTCACAATTTAAATTGATTATCATGCACCAGATTTCACTCACTTCCCCGTAAGAAGATTGTATGTCCACATCCTTTGCCTTATGACTTATAGTCCCTCCATAGGAGGAGTGTAGATTCCTGCTGCACTGATTTCTGGGCTTGTCCACATAACTTGTTTTGCCCAATGAAATGCAATCAGACCAGACAATATCCATCCTAGCAATAACTTTAAATGCTTGCGTGACTTGGCTGAACTGAGGGCTGGTGGCCCCTAGGAAGGTGGGGAAGAAGAGTGCAGAACTCTCTCACGAAGATCGTTTTGCTTTTCAAGTATGAAGAATAACAGCTCCCCCTTCTAAAACTTTCTCAGAAATCCAGATTTTACACTCTGATGTAGTGTGAAATTGCTTCACTCTAAGCAATGAGCAGCCTGTTGTTTCTTGAAGGTTTATTAAATCACTTATGATTCTGGATATTTACACTATAAACCAATAGATTTCTTTGAATCTTAGTGTTTTGGGGGGGGAAATCTCTTAAAATGATGTCTTGTTTTACTTTTACTGTGTAGTAGGGTAGGAAAAAATACCTCAACAGTGGATATCAACTCTTAATTTGAATATAAAATATCTTTTTTTTTAGGAAGATAGTGTCATGGGTCTTTCGGGTTGGAAAATAAGACCCTGAGACATGGGAGAACAGGTGTGGGGACAATGAAATGGCAAAACTGTTCTGCTTTAGAAATAAATAAGAATTGGGGCAAAAGTGGGAGGCAGAGAGAGAGTACAGAGATTGAAGGAGAGTGGAAAGAGAGAGAGGAGATTAAGCAAAGATCAAGAGGCTGGAATCCAGATTGGTTGAAGCACAGACCTGCAGTCTCCAAAAACGTGTTTTATTTTTTGTGTAGTAATAGAGTTCCAGCTGGGCACTTGATTGCCTGCTAGAGACTACACTTCCCAGGTTCCATTGTAACCAGTGTGATCACATGACTATGTGTTGCCAATGGCATGAGAATGGAAATGATGTATGTAATTGCTTGCTTAGAAGGAAATCCTTGGCCTCCATTTCCTCTTCTTCTCTACTCCCAATGGGCTATTTGTAGACATGGTTTGACTCAGCTTTGACCATGCAGATGAGGACACAGCCACTCCTAGAGGATAGCAAAGCAAAAAGATAGAAGGAGCTCTTGTTGGAGTGACAGCAGAGAGCAATGATGCCCTTCATCCTGGACTGCTCTTCCTTTGGACCAAAGAAAGAATCTCATTGTTTCAGCAGCTTAGCCTAAATCTTAACTGATACAATGGTAAAATCACGAGGGGACTTTTGAAAAATAGAGATAACAATCATTCATTTTTTTAATTTACATTTTTCAGTGTTCTAAACCCCTCATCTTTTGACTTTTGGCAAAATGTGTTACTTACATAAAGGCCTATATAAGTAAGAAGCTTGTATAGAAATCAAGGAGAGGGTCTCGTATCTGGGCCAACAGAGCACAGCCAAGAATGAGAATGTGTGCAAGATGGTTTATAGACTGAAATAACCCCATAGAAGTAGGAGCTAAAGGACAACCTGAAAATGTGAGCTCACCTGAATTCACAGATATCTCAGGGAAGGCCTGGATATAGAATGGAAGGATGTTTCAATGCAATCTAGATCTTAGGGATCAGGATAAGTCCAGTGAACACTTGGACCAAAACAGTGATTAATCCAAAAAGGCAGGAATATGTAGTGATTAAAAATATAAATTCTAGAGTCAAATGGCATGTGTCTCAATGTCTATTCTACTACCTACAACTATGTGACTTCAAGGAAGTCACTTAAAATCTAAGCCTCAATTTCCTTATCTATAAATTAGATATAATAATAGCTGCCTCATAGTGTTACCATAAGGAATTGAAAGGAATATTGTACATAAAGCATTCAGCAGATTGTGGGACATATAATGAGAAGCCAACACATACTAGCTTTTACTACTACTATTAATTTTTTCACAATATTAATATGAGATCCTATTATTCAAGTCAAGGAAAATCATTAACTTTGAGACTCCTTTGGTGGAGTCAGGGGCTCAAATGTTTCTGACTTGACCTGAGGAAAGTGGGTGGGAGAAGGATGTCACTCCAGCATTCAAGGTGTACACGACCAAGTATCAGTAGCTCCATTGTACGGATGAGAAATAAAGTTGAGAAAGGTGTCTCATTTGAGTTCAAAGGCATTTTCGCAAAGCCAGGCTGAGAAAACAAGAACACTTCTCCTGTAGTTTCCACTGCCCTGGAGCCTATCCCCTCTTCCTTCCCACTGTGTCCCCATTTCAGTAAGCCACCTACTACCCCTCAGGAACTCAGGCAGGAAAGCAACAGTTCTGTACTTCCTGTTTTCCTTCACCCCCTACTACTAATCAGTCCTCACTATTTCATCTCCAGAGTTCTCTCAGATCCATCCACTTCTTTGTCCTGCCTCTGCCAGCAGCCTCCTTCAAACCACCCACCGTGGCTTCTTCATTGCTGTCCACACTTGCATTCTTCATTTTCCTCTCCTCTCAGCAGCCACAGAGATTTTTAAAAATCCAGATGTAATTACTCCTGCCCCTGCTTCCCATTGGCTCCCTGCTGCCCCAGGATGAAATCCAAGCAGCCCACTTCCTTTGGGTCAACATATAATATGCCCGTCCCCTGCCTAGTTCTCTTGAAACTCACACCACCAGTTTTTCTGTTTATAGAGCAGAGCTCCCAGCCTTTGAATGCTGTTTCCTTTACCTGAACAGTTTTCTTCTCTCCCTCCCCTCATTTAACTAACTCATTCATCCAAAAACATTTTTATCAAGCTCCTACTATATGCTAAGTCCTACTGTAAGCCATAGAGGTAAATAACCTCTTCTGTCCTATGAACCCTATCTGCAATCTGGTGAAATCTATGGACCCTTTTCTGAGACTAATGGTTTTTTGTTTTGTTTTTTGTTTGTTTTTAAGGATGATGATGTTTTATTTAAGTATCAATTTTTATCATTGTTTCCTTATTTCACTTGAACCTCACCATAAGCCTATGGTTAGATAAAATAGATATTGTGCCCCTCTTTTCCCCAACATATTACAAACAAAGTTGAAAAGAATGTTACTGTAATAGGCAGATTAATGCCACCCCCCCACAAAGAAGTCCATGCTTTAACCTCTAGAACCTGTACATATGCTATGTTATATGGCAAAAAAACTTTACAAATAGAAGTAAGGACTTTAATATAGGGAGATTATCCCTATAGGAAGATTATCCTGGATTATTTAGGTAGTCCAATGTAATCACATGAGTCCTAAAAGGGGGAAGAGGAAGGTAAGAGGAAGAAAAGGTAAAAGATAATTTGAAACATGGAGGACCTGACCCACCATTGCTGGTGGTGAAGATGGAGAAGAGAACTGTTATGGTTGAATTGTGTCCCAGGCTAATGCTTTCTAAATACATAAAATAAATATGGAGGATTACAAAAGAAACCAAATGTACTGAAATAGTTACCAAAATCTTTTTAAATTGTGATATAGTAGTATATCTGTTATTTTATGATTGCATTAAATAACAAAATCTAGCAATGGGTCTAAATAATATAATCTCCTAGTAGTGATCAGTATAAACGGTATTTTAAGAGATCTGTGAAACAGTAGTGTGTGACAAAGTCTCAAGGACAGCTTATACCACTGTGGTTTGTTGCCTACATTCACAATGGAATGAAATGCTAAATTTCAGTTAGATGTTAGTAAAAATAAGATGTCATTTTTTTTCCTATCCAAATTCATAGAGCCCAGTTCTATCCACAGACTCCAGAGAGTCCCCTAGATCAAATTAAACCTGGGGAATATAGTAAGAAACACAGGAGCTTATGTTCTAGTGGCAAGGGGGTGGGGGGAGGCTGATAATCCAATAACTTCAGATTGTGCTGAGTTGTTTAAAGACAATAAAATGACTTCAGATTATAATGAATTATTGAAAAAAAATCAATAAAGTGGGCATCTGAGTGGCTCAGTCGACTAAGTGTCTACCTTCAGCTCAGGTCATGATCCCAGGGTCCTGGGATCAAGTCCTGCATCGGCTCACTGCCCAGGGGAGAGCTTGCTGCTCCCCCTGCTTGTGCTCTCTCTGTCAAATAAAAAATAAAAATCAATAAAGTAAAAAAAAAAGTAAAAAAAAAATCAATAAAGTGATAGGGATTAACCAGCAACTAGGGTGCCTGATGAGAGTGATGTGAAAAAGCCTTCTTTTTCAGCTGAACCCCAAAGAGAAGGATCTGGTCTGAGAAGAAGCCAACCAAGAGGTGCCACAAAGGGAGTGGACAGTGAGAGCCTGACCCAGCCTGGCAGACAAGGGAGATGAAGTCGGGGATTTGCACACACATCAGTCTTAAAGGACCAGAGTAGGAAGACCTTGAGCTCCTGCTTCAGTTCCCTCCTCTTGAAAATCAGGATGGCACTGAGACCAGTGCCTGGGGGCTGTTCTAGAAGCCCTTGAGAGCATGTGAGTGAAAGGCCTGGTAGACAAGCACACCATGGAAGTTTCCCACAGGTCCCACCCCATCTCATTCAACCTCATGGGTGTATACAGTTGGAGTCCCCATTCCTCTGAGAGGTTGGTTAGATCATTTGCTTAAGGTCACATAGGTGGTTTAGGACAAAGCCGGAATTCAGACAAAGCTATCTGACCCTTTTCTCCTTCTTCTCTAGGGAGAAAGCACAAGTTCTTTCATATCAATCTCACCCAGCTCTCTGGTGGCTCCCAGGACACACCTGTCTGTGATCCTTTCCCCCTTGACAGAGCAGCATCTCCCAGGAGGAGAGATGAAAAATCCAAATGCTGCAGCTAAACGCTGCCAGGCCTGAGGGAAGCCACTTAGCCCTAATTTCCTTACTGTTAAAACCAGCATAACCATGGCAACACACTCCAGAGCTTTTATTAAAGAATCTGACTGTGAAAATCAGCCTAAATCAATGGAAGGAGGAGAAGTGCTCCATGTTTTACACACACACACTGGTTGCCATCAGCCTCAGCACACTGAGATGCTAAAAGCATCCTCCCTGCAGAGGAGCGGCCCCACCCCCACTGGGGCCTCCCATCCTTTTCTAAGAGCACAAGCTCCACTGAGCACTTCCCGAGAGACATTTCTCTCCCGTAGCAGAAAAGGGTCCAGATAAAGGGTCGGGCATATGCTATATTCACTTTTCTAAAACAGCCCAAATGCAGCCAGATAGTGTCTCCTGTCCAATGTGGAGGAACTGAGAGAAAGAGAGAGAGAGAACCAGACAGAGGGTGAGGATTGGGTCCAACCTTCTGTGTTTTCACCCTCTTGTTTTTCTCCGCCTTTTGCCATTTCTCCAACAACCTGACCTCAGAGCCTTCCTCTCACGATGCCTCTGGAGATGTCCTTCGGTTGGTGCTTTGGCCTCAAGTGTGTGGAAAATCTGTTCTTCCGGCTTCATCCAGGTGTGTCTGGACAGGAGGAGCCCTGCCTCCACCTGCTGCAGAAATGAGAGGGATGAGAAAAGGCATCAGCAGCTCTGTGGTCCCTATCCAATTCACTAAGACCTCACAGGATTGGGGGACATGCCAGGGCCCTGTGGGGGGCCGGGAGCAAAGCTCAGGCCATGCACTGTGACCAGTCTAGTTTACCAAGAGGTGCATCTTCCCACTTCCTACCCCTTTTATTTCACTGTCACCAGCAGGCCAGAGGGTGTCCCAGAAATGACAGAGGTGAACTTTCTACTGAGTCTTCCTATGGCTCACCCATGTGCTGAGCACATTCACCTCATTTAAACTTAATTACATTCTGAGTTGGGTACTATTATGACCTCGTCCAGGACAGGAAACTGATATCTAGAAAGTTTAATCCCTCGCCCCAGTTCACTTGGGGGTTTTGACCTTGGGTCATCTGACTCCACGGTTCTTACTTCCCCAGACACTGTTGCCCAGTCAAAGGATGGGGCTGGATGGTGAGATGGTGATTAGGCCAGAGTTTATTCTGGGCCTAGAATTGATTTGTCAAAATGAAATGACATGGGCAATGTTGTGTCATGGGGACTCTTAACACATATACCGTAAAATGGTCACAGATTTTTGTGACTGGAAAGTATTAACTGCCCCTTGGCTTGCCACAGTACCTCATGGAAACGAGGCTCTGACTGACTCATGCGTTCGGCAGATGCCTAATGCTGGCAGCAAGCTCCTCTTTTGATGTGGCTTCCCTCTCAAACTTATCGTGCCAAACTGCTAGAGAAAAAGAATTCATTCCACGGGACTAAGTTCCTACTCATCTTGGCTGCAGCACATAGGGAGGAGAAAGCAAAGAAAATGAAAAAGAGCAAGTGGGTGAGCTTGTAGCAGTAGCTCGCAAGGAAGCTGGGCTTCCCCAACCCGCACAACCTGACAATCTGCCTCTCTGTGCTCAACAGATGGAAACTGTGTCCTGAGGTGAATGGTTCCCCTCAAGCTGTCTTCACAACAAAACAGACCCTGAGCCCTACCAGAGGGAGGAGGGGAAAAAAACCAAAAACACTGTGAATTAAGAAATTGGTCAGAAGAAAAGGGGGGACCACTTGCTGAGTTTGCTCTCTCGGCCTCTCACTAAGGACCTCAGGACCTGGAGTCTTCCTCAGCCTTGGGCTATAGGCTGCTCACTTCCCTCTCTGGGCCTCATGTTTTCCTCAGAGAAGGCAGCTCCCCATCCCCCTCACCCGAGGGCAGGCCTGCAGCTTCGTGCACTTGCTTTCCCAGCACCAACACAGCACCCCCCACATAGTGGGTGCTCAGACCCCTTTTGGTGAGTACATTCGTGAAATTCTGAGACCCAGAATTCTCCCTGAGACCAGGTTCTGAGAACCTCTGGAGGTTGCCTCCAGAGTCCTTTGGAATCAAACCCATTTTCTCCTGGGAAGCATAGCTCTCAGCTTAGGAAAGTACAGGTGCCACAATGTGGGAACAGAAGCTACAGTGAGATCAGAGCAGATGATATCTAGAGAACCTCCTAAAAGGAAAAGTATGTGTCAAAATATAATGGGTAATTTTGCAATGTGATAGAAAGTGTTGTTCCACGTTTTCAACCCCAGCTTTTATTTGGGTTAAAAACTTTTCTGTTTCCTTTGCCTGAGTATGAGACTTACATCCTGGCTTAGGTACTTATGCTGTACATGTATGTGTGTATATGTATGTCTAAGTCTGTATATATGCATATATGTACACTCTGATCATAATCACAGCACCGTTGAGGCCTCTGAGGTGATCCCCCAATAAATAACATTTCTCTTCCCTATCCAGATTCTGAACAAGTTAAGAAGTAAAATAGAAGACAAAGCCAGAGGCCAGGATGTCACCCTTATTATTGATAAAGCTGGATAGGAAGGCATAGGTTGGTGTAAGAGTTATACGAACTGGCTTCCTGAACCCCAGAATCAGGTAGATTTCCCACCCATTCTCAACAGTGCTCTCCAGGGTCAGGGGGTGAGAGAGGGCAGCCCAGGGAGACCTGCTCTATGAGGATTTTCAACATGAAATATTAGAGGAGAACACACGCCATCCCTGACCAGGCCTGGCCCCAAAAGAATAAAAAAAAAATTTTATTAGTTCTTTTCTTTATTAGTTCTTTTCTCTATTAGTTCTTTTCAACTATACCTGGTTGTTTTCCCCATATTTACTGATAAAAGAAAGAGAGACCCAGAGTTATATTAACCAAGCTTCCCTCACAAGAAGGAAGTATCAGAAGTGGGAAAGAAGTGTCCCCCACTAAGATGCAAATGTAGCACTTAATCATTTGAATTAAATGTCTGTTTACATACTGTCTCCCTCTTAAGATCATAAGCCCCTTGAGGGAAGGAGTTATGTTTTATTTATCTTCCTTTGTGGAAACATTGTACTTAGAAGGCATGCAAATGTTTGCTGAATGAATATGGACCAGGAGTCTAAATAACCTTATGTTCAAATCTTCTTGGCCAATTACTATGAAAACTGAGCAGTGTTTTACACAGAAGTTGCAAATGGATAGCCCACAAACTACATCCAGCTCAGACATGATCTCTTTGGCCCACAGGGTATTGGTCCACCAGTGTCTTAAAAGTTTGTAAATAAGTTAATAATACTTAAAACTCAGGAAATTTCATATAAAGATCTGGATTTCTGGCTTCTTCTCGAAGCTTGGAAGACTTGATTTGGTAGATGATTGCAAAAATGGCCTCAATTTTTCATCCTTCCTCTTTTCCATACACTTTGCAATGCCACTTTATAGTTCTTCCCATAAAGGGTTGGAGTCTCTATCCCCACGCTCTTTCTCTGGCTTAGCCTTGTGACTTGCCCTGGTCATAGAATATGACAGAAATGACAGTGAATCAGTTCTGAGTTTGGACCTGCAAGGACTTGTTTACTTCTCTTTTTTTTTTTTTGGAAACCTGCTAAGACCCCATGTGAACAAGCTTGGACTAGCCTACTGGCCTATGAGAGATCGTACTGAACAAAGACAAGTTGTCTCAGTTGTGCCAGCCAAGGCCCGAGACATGGGGGAGGGCCTTTCTGAGATCAGCAAAGCCAGCCCACAGCCAACCCAGCAGCTGACAGCACATGCGTGAGTGACTCCATCCAAGACCAGAAGAACCACCCACCTGATCCACAGATTTTGGACAATAATAAAAGATTATTGTTTCAAGCCACTGAACAAATTACCATTTGTTACATAGTAGTAGCTAACTGATATACCTGGCCCCATCAGACCAGCTGTCCCTCTTGGCAATACTTAGGTGGGGCGAGCAACCCCTTGAATGAGGCATGAGTTTTGCATCACCCCACTGTTCCTACCACTGTTCGTTATTATCTCATCTCTCTCACCCAGTAGCTGAGTGATAGAGGACAGTAATTACCATTGTTGAGTGGTTGTGTTCCTCATCATTGTGTTAAGAACAAACTAAAATAGTTCTTATAATCATGACTATCAACAGAGATTAAGAGAGCTATATATCCTAAGCAGAATGAGAGAATGGAGGACAAAATATCTTCTTAGGCTAACTACCCTAACTCCGTATACGAACCTCTCAGTGTGAGCCCTTGATTCAACACCTCCCAGCTTCAGTGTTGTCCGTAAAATGAAGTTAAGGACACATGCCTCAGAGGATTCTTTAAGAATTGAGTTCAGTTTAGCAGAATAGCATAGTGGTTTAGCAATATGCTCTGGAACTAGACTGCCAGGGTTTAAATCCCAGATTTCCCACTAACTAAATCTTTGCACGGTGCCAGATGGATGCAAACTGCTTCTGATAGATGAATAATAAAGCTACTTTAGCCTCTTTCCCCTGTAAAAATTACTTCTAATCTGTACCTTGTTCTAGTAAATTCCTATCAAAGCCAATGATAAAGACTATTACTTTAGAACTACCCTGAGAACTAATAGGGACCAAAACAATGTCAATTTGCTGAGGATTAAATAATTTTATAAGAATTATGAAATATTTATGCCTTTGTTCGAAGGATAAATGCCTTCTGAAAATATCCCAGAGAAATAATGTAAAGGCAAAAACACTTAGATATTTACAGCATCCACTTAGGCCATGGAATATTCAGTTACAGAATAAATATCACCACGAAAAAACATAGAAATTTGCTCAGAAAATAATGTTAAGTAAAAAACATATGTATACAAAATAGCATAAACATGTCAATTGCAATTCTACAAAAATACAACTACACATTGAAAATTATTGGAAAAGAATATTGTATGATACAAGTGTTCTCCTAAGTTCATAAGATTTTAATAATAATAATTTTAATTACTTGTTAAAAATTAGCAAATATACTGTAACTTTAAATTTTGGAAAATGTAGATCATTATACTACATTATTATAAAAAGTGTAAGTATTAATAAGCCATTACTCAAATGGAGCATAGTCTATTATATTTGTATTTGTCAATAAAATTAAATGATTATCAGTAGACATAAGAATAATCTATTATATAAGCAAATAATTTTGTTTTCTTAAAACCTGCAATCTGAATGCTTATACTCAGGATCTCTCCCTCACTCCCACTCCCACTCCTAAACCCACATCCACCTCTCCTTATCATTAAAAAACCAAACGGAACAAAACCAAATTCCAACACTTCTAGCTCGTCTAGACCAGACGGTATGAGGGGAAGTGAGCACAGGTGTCATTCTTGTCACTTAGTCTGTAGTGAGGACAGGTCAGGGTGTTCAGCCTCAGCCAACCAGGTAGGACAGGCTGACCCCAGTTCTCCTAGTTGGGAGTTGTCTGATAGAACATCCACTGTCAGCGTCTCAGTTCCACTTAGCATTGCAGTATAATGGGTTTCCTTTGTAGTCCTATTTATTTCATTTAATGCATTTTAAATCATTTTTTTTTTGTTAAAAAAAAAAAAGAACACTTCTTTATGCCTAAGAATCACCTAGCACAGTGGGAGGCAACCTCTCTTAATACCCTACCCTCCACCTTCAGATCCTCGTAATTCTTCCAAGTAACTTTTACAACCAGTCAGGATCACACTTGGAGGCTCATTGATTTTATCTTGGAGAAGTTTTAGTTCTAGAAACTAAGCTTTTAAAAATGAATTAGGCCTGTCAAACTTGCTCCTCATCAAGCAGAAAGGATCAACACTTTAATAATGTAATTTTCTCCACCTAAACTTATGGAGAAACCTGAGATCTAGAACAGCAGTAACTCAACTAACCAAGGACCAAAAGGCCTTTCAAAAAAATCCAATTTATGACACAGGGGAGTGACTGCAGCTGTGATTTGTGGAGGGGCACAGTGCTTTGAATAAACTTCCAGCATATCCCACTCCTATGAAAAGGAAGATCTTCCTCTTTCTGGATGCTACCACTGAGTGCAAGCCCCTCCATCCACCCTGAAATTCTTTCAGAGGAGGACTAGAATGCATTTGTGATTTACGTTAACAATGGAAGGAAGGAGCTATTAACTCAAGACAGCCTCACTGATAAGCTTCCTATACCTTTCCAGTTGCATATGGACTCTGGTTTCCAGTCTGTAAAGTAGGTTGATTCTTTTTGCCCTATCCTACTTCACAGGTGGCGGTGGTGATGGTGGGGAGAGCAGCTAATGAATGCCTGCTATGTCCCAGACCCTATGCTAAGCTCTTAACACGCATTTATCTCACTTAATCCCCACAAAAACTTGTAAGAAAGATATTTGCATTATCCCCAGTTGATACTGGAAAAAAAAAAAAAAAAAAACAGAAAACAAGGATCCTGAGAAGCCACATAATTTGCCTTTGGTCACACAGCTAACAAATGGCCATGAAAGAACATAAACTCAGAATCATCTGCTAATGCTAAAACCTGGCTTTTAACCTCTGTACCATATATCCTTGATGCAAATTTATAAAACCTGGAACTCATAACACAGAGAACAAACTGGTAATTGCCGAGAGAGGCGGTGGGTGGGGGACCAGCGACATAGGTAAGAGTGATTTCTTTTTTAAAGATTTTATTTATTCATGAGACACACACAGAGAGAGAGGCAGACATAGGCAGAGGCTGAAGCAGGCTCCCTGTGGGGAGCCCAATGCAGACTCAATCTCAGGACCCAGGGATCACGATCTGAGCCTAAGGCAGACACTCAACCACTGAGCCACCCAGGTGTCCCAATGAGAGGGATTAAGAGGTATAAGCTTCCAGTTATAGAATATGTCCATCACAAGGACAGCAAGTACAACACAAAGAGTATAGTCAAAAATATGGTAATAACATCATATGGTGACAGATGGTGGCTATACTTATCGTAGTGAGCTTTAAGTCATGTATAGAATTGTCCAATCAATATTATACACCTGAAACATTGGATATCAACTATATTTCAATAATACATTTTTTAAATCATAGAAAATCACATTAAATATTCAAAAAGCTTGGATGAGACATTAGAAGAGTAATGAAAACACAGTTTCATGTTATTATCCTTTGGATATAGTATTGAGCTCCAAAATAAACTTCATTTCCAAAACATTCTTTCCTACTTGTGGAGAAGAAAAAAAAAACAAAAACAAAGGCTTTTTAAAAAAAATTGTTTTCAACCCACGGACCTTGCAGTGGTACTATACCAGCTCAGAGCACCCGAAGAGATACATAGAGACGAGTTACCTCCTTTTATAATTGAAGACACTGCAGTTAGGAGAGCAGAGGGTCATGGTAAAGCCACAGGAGATCCGGTCCAAGCCCGATTCTGCTAGGCCTCACTTAGTTCTCCCCTGGCCTCTTCTACAGAGCTTTAAACTCTGTTTTGATGGTTCTTGGAAGCCCTGAAAAATTTACCTGTTCCTCTCCCTCCCGGTCTCCCTCCCTGTCCCCCCTACCCCCCATCAACCACATCTTTGGGCCCTCGGTCATCTCAAGCTGTCTGTACTTGCTGGGCTGTCTGCTTCACAGAGCTCTGCAGGCAGGTGCAGGAAGGGCTGCAGGTGTGAGCTCTAATTATATGGTGAGAGACACCCCCAGACCCCAGCTATTCTCAGCTCACCACACTCAAGGTAGTCTCATCACTCTGCTGCAGAGTGGCTCCCCACATATGAAGACAATGACAACTGATGTCTGCAGAATGTATCTCCAGCCTTTGCATAGATTCGGTAGCAAAGCACTAAGATATATAACTGAACAAAATAATGAGCTCTATGGAAACATAGCTGATGAAAGCCCCATTCTTTAACATTTCGGCTAGACCCAAATGGAAAAATTCTTTATGGAACACTCCACTCAAGCTTCTGCCAATCCCTTTTGGATGAAACTGCTCTTGATAAGGTCGCTGCTACATTTAATAGATCAATGAGCAAATTTTCAGTTCTCTTCTATTTGAATATCGGTGACATTTGACACAACTGAAGAAGGATCAGTGCCCAGATAATGATTTCACATATCTGAGAGATTCATCAATGCCCTAGTGACAAATTTTTGGTAGTTAACACCAAAGGAGACCAGCACTTTTTGTAGCTGTTGAATATATATTTGTGTGCAAGTTAACTGTGTATAGGTTCCTCTGTAAAATAAGTTCAGTTCTTCTCAATTTAGCTTTTTTTTTTTAAGATTTCAAGTAATCTCTACATCCAACATGGGCCTCGAACTCACCATTCCAAGATCAAGAGTCAAATGCTCTACCAACTGAGCCAGCCAGATGTCCCTCAACTTAGCTTTTTTACTGTCTTACTACCAGATCTCTCAAATTGCATAAATCTGTTAGAAATCTGTTAACCCTAAGAAGATATATTATTATCAACCGCTGTCCACATCCCTGCAACTTGGTGAGTCCACTATGCATCAGGAATTGCATAGGCCCCTGGTTAAGGCCACAGATTTTACTGAAGCCTTCTGGAAGGCTTCTTCACTGCCCAGGCTCAAATTTGGCTCTAATGCTTACCAGCTTAGAGAGCAAGAGAAATATAAAATGTTCAAGGCTATCAGGAGCAGTTGCATAAGATTCTCACTGCATAAAAATGCTCAGCCAAGGGAGGAGTAGCCTCCATCCTGTCCATGCTCCTCTCACCAAGCCCTGTGTCCAGTTGCAAGGTTATTTCCACCTGAAAGAAGGGCCTTTGCTTGCAGGGGTGTGTGCCCAAGAAATGTGTCTTTTCAGAGGAAATGATTTTTTTTTTCTAGTTTGCACGAAGCTGCCTAATGACTGGGTTCTCTAACTGCAACTCTGAAATTGGGCCTTTGTCTTCAATATAATTGGTCATGAGATCAGTTAGATACAGAACCCCAAAACCTAGAACACTGCCTGGCACAGAGCACTCAATAAATATCTGTTGAGTGAATGAAAATAAAAGTCTGAGAACAAGATGTAAGTGCTGAATGTTGTGGAATATAGCAGTATTTCTCAAAGTGTGATCCAGGAGCCCTGGAGCTTTCCAAGACTCTCTTCAGGAACCAGAAGGTCCAAACTATTTTTATAATAATACTAAAGCCTTACTTGCCTATTTCTCTCCTTCTCTACAATGTTCAGAGTTCACTGATACGGTTTCAGATTCCACATTGCAACTAACTTTTTAAGAAATTATAACATCCATTTTTAGAGTACTACTAAAAAAACTATCCACAATTATCTAGAACAGCCTTTAAAGTACTTCTCTTTGTTCTAACTACATACATGTGTGAAGCTGAATTTTCTCCATAAATTGCATCCAAAGCCACACATTGCAAATTGCACCCGATTGAATACAGAAGCAGATATGAGATCCAGTTAAGTTAGACATTAAAGCAATTTTCAAAAACATAAAACAATGGTACCTTGCTCACTAAAATTTTTTATTTAGGAAAATAGAGTGATTTTTCATTTAAGAATGTGTCATGATGTTAACACTTGATGTATTACTATTATTACTTCAAATGAATTAACAGACAAATATTTTGTCATTTATCCATTGTAATTTTAATTTGGTTAATATTAATAGCTACTACCACTCATATCAATAAAAACTCTTTAGGTTTTCTAATGATTTTTAAGAGTGTAAAGTGGTCCCAAGACCAGAAAGTTTGAGAACTGCAGAAAGGAAGCAAACTAGATGATCAGATCAGTTGAGGAACTTTGTAAAAATACAGATTTTGGACCCCATCCCCATAGGTTCTGATTCAGCTGAGCTGGGATAGAGCTCTACGAATCTGTGTTTTGTAAGAACCCCCCCAGCAATTGTGATCATCAGCTACTGGTAGAAATAATACACACAATAGAAGTTTGGGGAGTTACAGTCCTTTAGTAGGCCTGTGCAACAGTTGTCAGAAAAGGCTTCAGTTATCCAGCAAACATTTATCCAGCATACACCAAGTTCCAGGCAACGTTGTGAATGTTGGCCAGACACAGCCCCTGTCCTAAAGAAACTTACCAACCAGTGGGAAAGACAGGGCAGGTAAGAGTCACAGCACACAGTCATGGGGTTCATGATGGGGGATATGGGGTGCTCTGGGAACACAGAGGCAAGGCGCCCCACTTCAGAGAGCTGACCTTGCAGAATGGGAAGGTTCTGGAAAACTGAAGGGAAATGGTAACAAGGACCTGGATTATGAGTGATGATCTGGAGACAGATGGTAATGATGCCCATGTGGTGGGCAGTACATTGACCAGCCTGGCTGGCGGGGAGGGCCAGCTAAAGAGCAAAGCAAGATAAGATCAGAGAGGCTGGGTGGGCCAGACAATGGAGAAGGTAACCTCAATTTGCTGCTTGGAGTCTGGTGGAGGCATGATGTAAGAAAGGCTTTAAGATTACAACTTTGGTGACATCGTGGAGGGTGAGGGGCTGCAGAATGGGATGGCTGCTAGTGACCAATTAGAATAATGTGATTCTGAGGCCATCCAACCCAGGCAGGAAAATAAGCAACAGTGTTCATGACCATGGTCTAACCAAAATTAGATAATTCACTGAAAATCAAACAGTAGGATAATATAAGTTCAAGAAACCCTCTCTGAACGTTCTCTGCCCTTTATGTTTGGATTTCATGAATATTGTTATAACAATGGCTCTTGAAATTTTAAAGTTATGGACTTTTTTTTAATATTTCATTTATTTATTCATGAGAGACACAGAAAGAGAGAGAGAGAGAGAGGCAGAGACACAGGCAGAGGGAGAAGCAGGCTCCATGCAGGGAGCCAGACACGGGACTCGATCCCTGGTCTCCAGGATCAGGCCCTGGGCTGAAGGCGGCACTAAACCGCTGAGCCACTTGGGCTGCCCAAGTTATGGACTTTTTTATGCAAATCTGATGAAAACTTTAGATATTTTCTCCAGATCGGTGGGGGGGGGAATGAAATAAAACAAAAAATTATGTGACTAGGCAAAATTTTCTTCACATATTTCTTTACCTTCTTGTTTTCTCTTGTTTCTAATAGTAAGTATCATTACTTACTTAGCAAGAGAGAAAAAAGAGGGGCACCTGGGTGGCTCAGTGGGTTAAGCATCTGCCTTCGGCTCAGATCATGATCCCAGGGTCCTGGGATGGAGCTTTGTGATGGGCTTTCTGCTCCACGAGGAGCCTGCTTCTCCCTCTCCCTCGGCCACTTCCCCTCCTCCTGCCCCCTCTGTCAAATACATAAATAAATAAATCTTAAAAAAAGGGGGGGGGAGGAGAAAAACAAAAGAATACTTTTAGCAGAATAAGGCAGTAGAGATTCTACTCTAAGGGCCAGGAAGCCTCTTCCTGGGGACCCCAAAGGAGGGAGCATTGGAGGAAACAGGGACTGAGTCCAAGCACAGTGGAAGAGGAGGGTCTCATGAGGTCCAGCAGGAGTTGACTGATGCCTCGATAGAAAAAGTGCAGAGCTGTACTTGATAAGTAGGAGTGATTGCCTAATAATAGGGCTTTCTTTCTAGAAATGTGCTATACCTTTATGCCCACCAGACATCGTAGCCATAACCAAGTGCAGGTTTTACCTTTCACTGAGCTCCTTATGAGCCCTCATCTTCCACAGCATTTGGACCTAGTCTTCCCCCAATCAGGGCTACTTGTCACAATTGTGAAGGCTGTTCACTGAACAACGCTCTAGGCAAAGAGGACAGGGGAGACTGAAACCCAGCCTGTGCTGGACTTGCCCAGGTTCTGTGGGTTGGCACATGGGGCCATGTGCACCGAGAGCAGGGGCCATGTTCTAATTGTCACAAAGATGTCCTGCAGGGTATCAGCGCTCTCTGTGTTCCCTGCCTCCTCCCCTTGCCTTCACCACAGGGCCATGGCAGAGAACCGTTAGTTTGTAAGTCTCCACAACACAATGTGAGCTGGGAGCATTGACTAGACCCCCATCTCCCTTCCTCCCTCTCCTTACTCTGCTCCTCCACCCCTCCCCTCCCCCTCCTCCAGCGCCTCTTACACATGGACTCTAAGAAAATAGATTGAGGTAGAAAGAGAAAAATGACTCACTACATGACAAGTGTGCTTCTTCTATCAAGAGCAGAAAGAAGAAAATGGACCCAGACAGAAGATAGCAGCCACCCCCCTCCCCTTGGCCCAAGCCTCGAGCTAAGAGAAAAGTTGTAAAAAAGGGCAGCCCATAAATGGTACCTGAGTAACAGCCACAGACTTGAAACCACAGGAGAGCTCTGTGTTCTCCCACTGCTGTGGGGTGAACGGGCTTGGCTGCCTTCCAGATCGCACACCTGCTGCAGCCCGACTCTGGGCTAAGTCTTTCAGCTGGAATCAGCCCCCAGTTCAATTTACTTAATTCCCTCCCCCTCTACATTAAGAGGAGCTTTGAAAGTGTGGGAAATGCCAATGTTCCCCACATGCAAGCACAGCTGACTCACCCACTTCAGGCTGCCCCCTCCGCCTCCCAGGCAACTAGGCTCCTATTGCACAGACAGTCCCTTTCCTGAGGCCCATGATGGATCTGCTCCTCTAGTCTTGTTCCTGCGAGAGCACGCTAAGGCCCAGAGCTTGATTTGGAGCCAAGTAGTAACCTGGTCCTGCAAGGCTTTTTACTTCAAGCCATGGCCAAGCGTCCATAGGCATCATCATAATAATGGTGAATGTTTATGGTGCGCTTATTAGGTACCAAGTCCTTTCTAGTGCATATCTCACCAAATTTAAGGCCACATCCTGAGGAATGTGTAAATCCTCAGAAATACTGTAAAGTTTGTGCAGGGTCACCAGCTCCCACACGCTCCACAAACCCCGTCAAAATGACCTCCACTTTCCTCTTTAGAAACGGACATCTGTCAAACTCTATTGTAGCCTTTCTTCAAAGAAAGTGGCCTGGAGGAGTCTATTTCAAAAATCCACGCTTGATAAAAATGGCCAGCTAACCATTATTAGACTAGACACAGAAAGAAAAGAATGGTCAAAAGTCAACTAGACGTTGTCTGATGGTCGACTGGGGATGGGGTGGAGGTGTGAGGGTGACTGGTTTCTCAGAACAAGTCAATTCCATTAGAATTCCATTAGAACCCCATCAGAAAATTGCAAAAGTATCTTATCAGGAGTACTGATTTTCTTCCCAGGAGGAGGCTCTGAATTACATCACACACAGAGAGGGTCTGTCCCAGACCATGTCTGGGACAATTTTTCTTTCAGTGCTCTTATGGTGAACATCACATTATATTGATGTAGTATATAACTGCTGCAATCTAATTATGTAATAATAACACATAATCATGGTGTCACAGTCATCCTTGGAAAGCATCAACCTGTATGCCTGGCTTATAACAGGTGCTTACTAAGTGTTTATTCAGAGAGTGAATAAGCGAATGAATGAACTTTCCCAAACAGAGAAGAAATTAGTGAACTAGATCAACACTGCTCAAAGTGTCATCCAAAGACCAGGCAGGGTAGGTCTGCAAACTCTTACTAGATTATGGCAAGATAAGCACAGAAATCAAGAGGACATATTCAAAGTTTTTAGCAATTGGATAATGTCTATTGAATCTAATAATAAAACAATGGGACTTACATTTTATATGACCCCTTTTGTTTCATTTTTTCCTGCTAATTCTTTGTCTTTTCTTCTTCCAAGAATTTGATATGCTTTTAAACAGTGTTGGTCTGCATGAGATTGGAAATTTAAAAAAAGAAAAGATCTTTTACTACAGCAGTTTAATCAGACAATCACAGACCCCTTGGAAAGGCCAGATGACTCTCTCACGTGAGAAATTCCATTATGAAAAAAATACCCTGGCAGAGAAAGAGATCCTGAGTCGGCCATACACAAACCTCCAGCCAATGAGCTCTAACAGCAGCCTTATCTAAGATGACTAGTCATTTTTTGAAGAGGAGAGAAATAAAAGTGTCCATGCCACCTCCTCATCTACAGCTTCTCAGAGTCATGGTGTAGCTTGGAGGTTCGGCAGCTCTCACGAGCTCCTCCCTCCCCTGTCCCCAAACTTCAGAACGAACCAGGGAGAATCAGAGACATTAGCATCAAAGCAGAGTAAAATCCGAGGCTCTGTGTTGTGGCAGGATGGGGGTTTTCTACCCCCCTCCCCCAACCTTCTTACCTTTCTCCCCAGTCCCCCTCCCAGCCCTTCCTGGGAGGAAGTCTGGTAAGATGGAAGAAAATGACCAGGAGAGCCTAACAATGCACACAAGCCTTGTCTGACAAGTGTCAATAGCAACAAAAGAAAGATGTGTTTGTTTCACAGCTGATGTATTCTGAAGGGCTTAAGCCTCCTTCAGGGAGCTTCTGCATGGGAAGGGCAAAGAAGATAGGAAAAAGGGTGGTGGTGGGGGTGTGGATAGAAGGGGATATGTGGGCAGAAAAGGCCACAGAAAGAAGACTGAATGGATGGCTGTCAAAGCCTGAGATGTACTTATAGGTGACTCACTGGGAAACTAAAGAAATCTCTGAACTTCACATCTGTCATGCCAAGATTTTTCTTTTTGGTTCTTGTTGTTCTCATAGGCCCTCCCAGTATGTGACCAAGGGGCTAGAGTGCGGAAGCAAATAGGGGGAACCACTGTTGGGAATGTGGTGGTCGGGAGCCAGGGCTGGAGCCAGATTGCCAGGACTGAATCCTGACTCTCACACATACTCACTGTCTGACCTTGGGTAAGGTTCCTTATCTGTAAAATAGAGATCATAACAGTCAGTACCTTTCTCTTGGGTGCTTACAAGTGAATGAATTAATGTATGTAAAGCATATCAGGCTAGATATATCTGTGATCGTTACTACAGCATGGAGCAAGGCCACACACAGACACACACACACTCTGGCATTTCCAGTACAAGGTTCAATAGACACCAATGGATGCGATGAACAAGCATGTGGTTATAGATTTCTCAGAAAAATCTGGAATACTTACCACACTGCCTTTATACACGACAGCATAGGAGTATGTGTATGCATTAATATGCTGACACTGAAAGCTGTTCACAAGACCGTAAGTAAAAAAAAAAAAAGCAGTTGAAAATCAGATGATGCTAAGCAATCCTATTTTTGTAAAAATCCACACATGAGTATATGAAAAATTCTGGAAGGAGGGGCACCTGGGTGGCTCAGTCACTTAATCGGCTGTGTTTGGCTCAGGACATGATCCCAGAGTCCTGGGATCCAGCCCCACATCAGGCTCCTTGCTCAGCAGGAAGCCTGCTTCTCCCTCTCCCTCTGCTGCTCCCCCTGCTTGTGCTCTCTCTGTCAAATAAATAAATAAAATCTGAAAGAAGAAAAGAAAGAAGAAAGAAAGAAAGAAAGAAAGAAAGGAAGGAAGGAAGGAAGGAAGGAAGGAAGGAAGGAAGGAAAGAAAACAAAAATTCTGGAAGGATAAATCCAAAAAAGTGATTTAATACTGATTATCAGAGTGATTTTTATTATTGTCTTTTTGCTTTGCTGTTTCTTTCTAAACTTTTCAACAGTAAGCATACATTTGTATGATGGGGGAACAGATATACAGAGAGATCTATGTAAAGACTTTATTTCCTTTATGATTCCTTTAACCTGCCCCAACCAGGCTGGCTTGCAGATATCCCTGCTGAGCATTTGGGGGGGGCAGTTGGGACAGATCCTTCAGGTCCCCCCAGGATTCTTCAAGTCCTGACCATGAGTTGTTCCAGGCCCATAGCTCTGGCTGTTGAGCTTGTTAGTAACGGGCAACGCAGAGTCGCGTCTGGCTGTTGTGTCCTGTGTCTTCCTGCTTCTCTACTGTTTCTGGTTTCATGTGGGGGCCTCTGTCTCTGACATTTTCTTTTTCTTTTTAATCACCTGCCAATGCCCCTGACATTTTAAGTAAAGGGTAAAGCTCTAAATGTCCATCACTCCAACCTGAAACAGATAGACACAGAGTCCATAGCTCAGAGGTAGAGGCTGAAAGGTCAGAGGCCTGAGAGAAGAGGGAGGAGCACCCAGAACCGAGTACTCAAGTCCTAGTGTAGTAGCTTTCCTACAACCAGCTGCGTGTCCTTGGGCAACTAGGAGACTCGGTCTCCTTATCTGTAAAGTGATGAAGTTGAGCTCAATCCTTCCTGACATCCATTCTAACTCCAAAAGTGTGAGTCTGATAACATAAGAATAATAATAACACATAACATAATATAGTACAAACATTACATAAATAGGGGTGCCTGGGTGGCTCAGTGGTTGAGCGTCTGCCTTTGGCACAGGTCATCATCCCGGGGTCCTGGGATCGAGTCCCGCACTGGGCTCCTCACAGGGAGCCTGCTTCTCCCTCTGCCTATGTCTCTGCCTCTCTCTGTGTGTCTCCTATGAATAAATAAATAAATAAAATTTATTTATTATCTCATATACAGATAATGAGGCATGGAGAGGTTTTTATAATTTTTAAGATTGTATTTATTTATTTTAAAGAGAGAGAGCATGGGATGCCTGGGTAGGTTAGTGGTTGGGCATCTGCTTTTGGATCAGGTCATGATCCTGGAGTCCTGGGATCGAGTCTCACATCGGGCTCCCTGCAAGGAGTCTGCTTCTCCCTCTGCCTATGTCTCTGCCTCTCTCTCTGTGTCTCTCATGAATAAATAAAAATTTGGAAAATCTTTAAAAACTATTACATAAATAGTAATACTATATAGCATAACAATAGTAATGACATAATAAAAATAATAGAGAAGCAGAAAATGTTGCAGCCATGTTGATTTAAATAGCAGACTCTCAGTGGAAACATATACTAACAGAAGGAGGGAAAATATTTAATGTGTTTGCATGCAATATCCAGAGAATTAAAGCAGATATGGTTTGGGGCCTGGATTAACAGATAATTTCCTTCTTTCAGACCTTCCCATTTGTCAAACAGAGATATAATCTATGTCTAGCACACATAATGAGTGTTTAGTAGACAACCACGCAGTAGTGGAACCAATTTTTTAAAAAATATGTTCTGGTGGTAAGGAGGGTAACAAGGGCAGCAGGGGCTTGGAGATGGAGACCTTGCTTCTGGTCAGAAGTGGGTGTGCAGCCCAGACGGGTCACCTCGCCCTCCTGGGCCCCGTCTCTCTCACTTCTGCTTCGCAGGGTAGGGTCCTCTTGAGCCTCAGCTGGAAGCCCAACAGAGGGGAAAGAGGGAAGTTTGTGCCACAAGATCTACGCACAATCCCAGTTCTGCCAAGCACCAGTTAAGTGTGTGTGGATGAGGCATTAGCCTTCCTCACCGGCAAAATGAGCCCAATAAAACCCCACAGCATTGTTGTGAGGTCATGTGAGACGATGTCCATGAAGTGCTTGATAACGTACAGAGTGCTGAGTAAATACTGGCAATTATTACAGTAAGACACGGGAAACCCCTCGGACATTGCGAAAGAGTTGTAGGAATGAGTATGTGAGATCATGAGAGTGAGGAAGGGCCCACTCAAGGGATGGAGCCCAGCTCCATGGCCGTGGCCCCATTCCAGACCCTGGAGCAATCAGGGATGGGGGGAGGGGTACCTGGCTGCAGAGAGAAAATGATGAAGAAGAGGAAGAGGAGGAGAGAGAGGACATGTATTTGAGAAGTGCATCTGTGCTGTGATTACTGGGGACTTTCTGAAGCTTTTTTAAAAAATATGTCTGTAAATCTCCTGGTCTCCTGAGACCACAGCTCTGCCATCCAACAACCGCCTTGGCTTAGCCGCGGTGCCTCACTCGTAAATTGTACCCTTGCCTGCTGGCCTCCGTGTACAGCTGCCCTGGCAGGTGGGGGCACCTCCCTGTGTTCTCTCCGGAAGGGCCAGCCGGGCCTCGGGTCGGCAGGCGGGCTCCCGGGCCCTGCGACCTCGCCCGCGGATCCTTGGAACCCTCCTAGGGCCCAGCAGGAGGCTCTGGGCGCTACTTCGAGTCCTATCAAAACTCTGCGTTCTAGTCATTTCCTTCCTTGTTTTCAGAATCTGGGGAAACGGCTTGCCTGTGGAGGCCCCAGCACTCCCCTGCTTCTGGAAGTTATGTCACCGTCTGTGCCGGCCTGTTGGCCAGGCCTGGAAACTGTGCTAACCCCCCTGGCGGGTGGGCTGGAACCCCCAGTGAGGACTGGCACTTCTGAAGGGAACTGGGGACAGAACGCTGATGGTTGCGAAAAGCACGTGTGTCCCTCTCTCAGGGACAGGAGAGAAAAAGTTAAGCCTGCTGACTTCTTCAGAGGAGTGGTTGGGGGTTTTGTGTGTGTGTGTATTTAAAATTTATAAAGATTTTATTTATTTATTTATTTATTTATTTATTTATTTATTTATTTATTTATGAGACAGCAGGAGCAAGGGAGTTGGGCTGGATGGGGGGAGGGAGAAGGAGAAGCAGACTCCCCACTGAGCAGTGAACCTGGCATGGGTCAGAACTCCATCCCAGAACCTAGCGATCACTACCCGAGACAGGGAAGGCAGATGCTTAACTCAGTGAGCCACCCAGGTGACACAGGAGTGGTTTGTTTTTATTTTTACTTATTTTAAAGATTTTATTTATTTATTCATGAGAGACACCGAGAGAGAGGCAGTCATAGGCAGAGGGAGAAGCAGGTTCCATGCAGGGATCCCGACGTGAGACTCGATCCCAGGACCCCGCCTCGGATCAACCAGGCGTCCCAAGGAGTCGTTTATTTTTAAATAATGTAGTATATCTACGCCATCCAGGCTTCTTCTCAAAACAATAAACTACCGAATATTCTCTCTCCCTGTTCCTAATTCATTTTCTTTATAGCACTGATCACCCGTCCACATTTATCTGATTTGCTTACATACTAATTAACCTCACAGACATACCTATCCCTACCCAACTGGCTACTAAACTCCACAAAAGCAGGAACTTTGGCTATTTCCAGTAGTGGTGCTACGGTCATGGTCCGATGGGGGAAAGAACACATAATTATGAAACAACATGGTAAATCCAATGATGGGGATGTGCTTGGTCATTACCTCTTATAAAGTCTCCAAATTTCTCTGAATCCTACTCCTCATAGAGAAGCTAAGGAGTTTAGTCAATGCTGAATGAATAAATAAATGAACAGAGATCTGTTTCCTTTCAGGGAACTGAGCTTCTGTTGATCCCTCTGTAAGACACTAGAGGCACCTGCTCTGTGTTAAGAAACAATATGGCAAATTATAAAGTACTGGAAACCTGGATTGAAAAGCAGATTTATGAAAAGTGAACAAGGGAAAGAAAATCTCTCTACTCATGATGCTTATAGAAAAGAGTACCCAAAAGGTTGGTAGGAAGAGTGAGGCAGTCTGGGTTTGCTACCAACTTGTGGAGCTTTGGGCAAATGTTGATCTAAGTCCCAAGATCTTAGTGTCTTCATTCACAAAACAGAAGGGTCCTCCCAGCTCTGAGGTAGGTAATGTGAGAGATAAATGACAAAGCTGCCACTTACTGAGCATTTACTATGTGCCAGACATTGTACAGCTTTTACCTATTCGAATTCCTTTAATCCTCCTTGCCCTGTAATGTTGTCTCCATTTTACAGAGGAGGAAACTGATGTACAAACAGGTTAGTTAACTTACATGAGGCTGCAAAGGTGGTGAGTAGCAGGCCTGGAATTCAAATCTAGCTTTGGAATTTAAATCCAGATTTGTTAAATTCCAGCTTTGGAATTCAAATCCAAATTCTGAACTTTTAAAAATCTTTTTAAATTATGAATGGTATCAGGCACACCGTAGAGTGTATAAAACACATAAGAGTATTTTTGAAGACTAAATAACAGAAAAAATTAAATGATCACTCATGTACCTACTTCTCAAACCTAAGAAATGAGACATTACTAAATTTTGTGACACCCCTGGGTGACCCTGCTCAGGCATATTCCCTTCCCTGCCCAGAAAAAGGTAACCACTTATTTCAACGCTGTGTTAATCATTCCCATGCTTTAAAAGGTTTTTTGTTAAGTTTTGCTTGCATTTGAATTTCATTAAGCGGAATCATATTGTATATATTATTTTGCTACTTGATTTTTCAACATTGTTTACATTCACCCATATTGATATATGCAGCTATAATTAATTCACTTCTATTGTTGTATAGTATTCTGCGTGTGATATACTAAAAGTTAGTCACTTTTGGTTGATGACATTGAGTTTTTTCTAGTTTTTGTTATTACCTACAATGATGGTAAGAACGTTCTCATACATGCTTCCCAGGAAATCTATGCAAGTATATTTTTAGGGAATGGAATTTCTAGGTCAAGGATATAGGCTACACAGCACTACTAAGTGTTGCCAAATGTTATACTAATTGGCACTCCCAAGAACATCATGTAAGATTTCCAGTTGTTTCACATCCTTGCCAAGACTTGGTAGTGATACTTTTTAATTAATTGCCAATATAGTGGTATGAAAATGATATCTCAATGTGGATTTTATATTCATTTCCCCGGCTACTCATGTTAATTGAGCACTTTTTCTATTGTTTATTGGTCAGGCCATGCATATCTCCTCTTCTGAGAAATATCCATTTTTAGATTAGGCTGTTTTTTCTTATTGATTCATAGTGGGGGGGTGGTTATATATTATGGGTAATAGAGCTTCTTAAATATAAATATGTCATCAGAAGACACACAATTCTTGAACTCTTCTTTTGCTTTTTCAGATTAATCAACATACTCTTTCTTTCTGCATAAGAATCCCCCCAAAACATAATGACACCACCAATTCAACAACAGTTTACAAACATAAAGCACTTCCACAATCATTACTGTATAATTCTTAGAGTAACCCAGGAATAAGTATCTTTTTTAAGACAGGGAGACTGAAACTGAAAGACACAGATGACCCAGATCTTCTGACTCCAAGATAAACCATAATCATCTGGCCTCTTACTCCCTTCTGATGGCTCTTTACCTGCCATTAAGCATTACGTTCAGTGTCAGAATATATTTTAGAATCTATCAAAAAAGTTGATGTGGACTTCAGGTTGAATCAAGTAATCTTAATGAAGTTATATCACAAGTAAATTCTAGGGTTCATTTTATCTTTTCTGGTAAAAAAAAAACTGCTCAAGATCTTGGCCAATGATTATATTTTGCTTTAACAGAACAGACACAATCTGAGCAAAAATAAGGCCCACCCTTGAGCTGTTCTGATCCACTCAACTCATAGGATTACCTTCTTGGCATTCAGGATGAGCACTCACACATGGCCTGTCCCCTCTGCCTATCATAATTCTCCAGATCGCATACTCCATAAATGCCCTTCCTCACTACCAAAGCCTTAAAAGGAAAGAACCAGGCTCTTCTCTCCCCTGTCACTCCCTCATTCAGAGGAAATATGTGAAACCTGAGAGATGGAAAAGTGAAATAAGAAAAAGAGAATCGTTTCCAACCTTTTATAGCATCATATAATATATTTCATCTCTGCCTTTTCACAATCAACCTATGAAATTGTACTTATAAGCCAAGGGTTAGAGCAGGGGCTTTTTGCAAATGATGATGCTCTGTTAATAAGGAGGATCCTGTTTTCATTACCAGAAAGAAAAATAAAAAGGGAGGACTGAAATCAGATTGGAATATTTTATTAAAAAAGATTTTTAAGATATAAGCCACCTGACTGGCGGGGGTGGGGTCTACAAGGCTGCATGAGATCGGATGTGGCAAAGCCATACATACAATTGGGCTGTTCTGGGAGGAAATGGGGCATAGCGGTTTTGAGTAGAGCTTTGTAGTCATACAGATCTGCTCAAGGCCCCTGGTGCTGTCACTCATCTGCTCTCTGGCCTTAGATTTGTCACATCAACATGCCGAGCCTCAGTTTCCTCGTGTAAGATGGTATTTATTAGTGTGGCCACCTATACACCATCTGATAAGATTATGCACACTCAAGTGCTTAGATAGTGCCTGGCACACCTGAAGCACTCAATGAACTTGAACCATTAGGATGCTTTTGGCTTTCTTATTGCTCAGCCTAATTTCATCACACTCGATTCTACTACATTTATTTATCTTTAGAGAGAGAGAGAGAGAGAGAGAGACAGAGTGAGAGGGTGGCAGTGGGGGGCAGGGGAGGAGGCCAGAGAGAGGACTGAAAGAGAATCTTAGACAAGCTCCCCAGTGCTGGGCTCCATCTCATGACCCCAAGATCATGACCTAAGTCAAAATCAAGAGTCAGATGCTCAACCTACTGAGCCACCCAGGTGCCCATCTGCTGCCCCATTTAGGCAGTCAATATAAAGTAACACTGAATAGGATGAATTACTCAAGCACTCAAATCAAGTCTTTAATGTAAATGAGCATATTTAATGTTGCCACTTGGAACAGTTAAGGATCTACACATAATAGTCTACAACATGGTACAGTGAGTTTTGAAGTGCAAGAAACATATGCCTGAATCTAGGCAGACAAAATATATACACACTCATGTAGAACATACACCGTGTGGACTCGAACATGATGACTTCACTTCCCACCTTGCTAGGCTGGCAAGCGCCTGCTTCCTCCTCATAGCCACCTCGCAGCATAGCAGCCCAAATCCTAGCTCTCTTTCCAAGTCAATCCAACACTACTTTGTTTAGCTATGGTTCCTTCCATGGGCCTGGCCCTGGGGACACTAAGATGCATAGGAGGTGCCTCTGCCTTTGAGAACCCACAGTCCAGCAAGTGAGACAGACACCAGTTGGCCTAAACTTCAGCCAGGTCCCTGAGGAGGACTTATACATGGATTCCTAGTCTCACCTGTGAGGACACCCAGAGGGAGTCTTGAAGCTTGGTTCCTGCCAACAGGCAGAGCACGTACATGTGTGTCTGCCCAGGTGAAGGCAAAGCCATTTGACTGAGCCCTCACTGGCTTTCCTGTCTTCCTCCCCTTCCACTGTGGAATCACCTCCTTCCTCTTCCCTCAACTTAGAATCAGGTCCTGGGGCCCTCCCATTTTCAGACAACCCCCTCTTCCACCTTCCTTCAACAAGAACGAACGAAAAGTCTACAGACAGCCAATTTTAGTAAGTAGAAATTCATTCCTGCTAACATGTTAAATACCCCTCCACCCTAAAGACCGGCCCTGAAGGAAAACCTACATGAATGATTTAAGACTGTTCATTATGTTGGAGGAGAGGATCAAGATCAACAGGGAAATCAGAACAGATGATCTGTCTTCACCTCTCTTGCCTGTTAGCTTTCAAGCCCCGCAGCCCTCTGGATGTGCAGTGAATAGAGTTGGATACAGGTGCTCTTAAGCCAGGCACACGGGTGACATAGAGGTGAGGACAAGCCACAGGACCAGAGGGCTGGAGACGTCTGGGTGATGGCAGATATGTCAGTCCCAGGGAATTAAGGGAACCCCAGCCCCCAGAGAGTAAGATCCAGGTACCAGGCCTTTTCCTGGATGTGAATGAGAGAAGAGGAGAAGGAGAAAGGAATCTGGGGATGAGCAGAAATCTGATTTTTACACTGATTATAGCATAAAGGACTGAGCGCATCAGGAAACTAAAAAATTGGGTTAATTATGTTAACATAAGTTATTCACAGTCATTCACGCCAACTCTCTTACTATCTGTATACAATGGCCATGTTGTGCTAAAACAATGATGTACTTCAACAAATGTGGTTCAGAGTAGTTCTAAGTTTTATTCAATTAGGTGAGCAAATGATATACCTGGGCGGCCACCTTGACAATTTCTCCCTCCAGTTACATAGTCCTCTATCTCAACTTTAACAGCTGAGCAATACTGTTGCTTTTAAGCTATTGGATAGAACGGGGTTGGGGGGGAGGAGGTATGTCCTTCTGTATTCAATATTTCTCCTGATAACTTTTTATTACTGAACAATTGCTATACAGTTTGCTTGTTTCCTATGCTTGGAATTTGTGGGGGGTTTTTTCACTCAGGTGTTTCATATTCATGAAATAATGAAAATTGTAAGTCCCTATCTTTTTCCCCCTTACACATATGTAGGTAGACATCTTCTCAATTACTTGAATTGGATCCTAACATTAATAAATCATGTTGCCATGCCAGCTCAGTTTAGCACTCAAATAGCAAATTTGCTAAATTACTGTCATATAGAAATTGGAGCCTGCTCTTCTTCAGAAGACCTACAACCAGCTAGGAGCCATGGTGTTGGAAGAAGCAGGCAAAGTGCACCAGTTCCTGAAATGAAAGTGAGACTTCCTCACTTCTGTTCCATTGGAGCAGTCTGATTCCCTACCTGGAAGGTTTTCCTTCCGTCTATTTTGGTGAATGAAGGAGGAATGCTTAGTGCACACTTGGACGTCTTCGGGTAAAAGATAGTTTCATAAATAAGAAATGCCTTTAAAAATATAATTACAGGGAAATCTAGTGCCGGCTGTTTAAAATTTTAATTTTTAATTAGGCCACATTAAAGAACCTTATGTTATTGAACTGTGTTGTATATACAACTCTGAATAACAGGTGGATGGAAAATTAATTGCAAGGATCAAGCTATGGTCATTTTAAAATTTGATGACCTAGGCAGGTGGTCTCAACGAAGTCACTAGTTCAGGGGAAAACACTATGAGCCAGAGGACTATTTCATTCAACCAGGAGTTTGTGTTTGGGAGCATGTAGGGAAAGACTTTCCAAAAGTAAAAACTAACTCTATACAAGAGCTATACATTTTGTTATTACTTAAATAAAATGTGTCTTTAAATATGGACTGCTTTGAAAAACCTCACTTCATCATCCAAAATTACAGTGATTAAAACAAAAAAAAAAAAAACAAAAAACAAAATTACAGTGACTATTTTGCTTTTTTAATCAAAGACGGAAATCTTCATTACAGAACTTCTAATCGACTGGGCAAGCGGCTCATTTGTAGAGTGTATTTCATGAAAAACAGCCAGCGGCCAAGTCTCATCACCAACTGTATCCTAAGGGAGGTGCTGTGCAGGACGTACCTAGGAAGAGCATGAGTCCCTGCTGGCTTGCCTGCTCTCTCTGTCCCTATTCGTCTTTGCAGGGAGTAAACGAGCGTGGGCGAAGTCTCTGGGAGGTTAGAAAATCTTGCACTCGTTGATGGAGAAAAACCTCCTTCTGTTGCGTCTCCTGGCTTGGTTGACGGCAGTTCGGACGGCACACTCAAACACCTGCTGAACCCCCCGGTTGCTGAGGGCCGAGCACTCCAGATAGCCCTTTGCTCTCACTTCCTGGGCCAGTTTTTTTCCTTCTATGGCATTGATGCAGGAGGCCCTGTGGGGCCCCACCTCCCGCTGGTCAGTCTGGGTAGCCACCACCAGCACCGGGGTGCAGGGCAAGTTGCTCCTGATTTCAGCAATCCACTTATTCTTCAGGTTGAGGAAAGAATTATGGTTGGCCACAGAGTAGCACATCAGCACCACGTCGGCCTGCTGGTAGGACAGGGGGCGGATGCTTCTGAAGGCATCATTACCGGCTGTGTCCCAGAGGCCCAGGCTGATCTGGATGCCATCCATGAAGACGTCTACACCCGTGTTCTCATACACCGTGGGCTTGTAGGCCTCAGGAAAGGTCTCTGAAGTGAAGCGCACCAGCAGAGAGGTTTTCCCAACAGCAGAATCTCCCACCAAAACACACTTGATGGAACTCAGCATCTTCCCAGCCTGGATTCCCAGTTACAAGTTCAGAATCCCAAGTAAAAGAGCCCTCAGTGGGCTGCTGAAGCAAATGCCATTCAACACAGGGGATGAAACCCAGACGGGGTGGTGTTCTCAGGACTTCAGACAGCAACTCTCTCCGTCCATCTGAAGGTGAGCACGAGCTACATTGAAAACCTCCCAAGGCTGGTCTTCAACTGCAACAGAAAGAGAGAAAATTGAGACTTTCTTTCTTTTTTTTTTTTTTTTTTTTTTGAGAGAGCGAGCGTGCTCATGCAAGTGGGGGCTAAGGCAAAGCAGAGGAAGAGAGTGAATCCCAAATAGGAACCATGCTCAGTGCAGAGCCTGACTCAGGGTTCAATCCCACGACCCTGAGATCATGACCTGAGCCGAAATTAAGAGTCAGATGCTCAGCCAACTGAGCCACCCAGGGCTCCCCTTTCCCTTTTTAAAGACGGGGGCTTCCTCATTGACACGCTGATTAAACACATGGCTCACCTCCGTGTAGCCAACCCACTGTCCACATTCCCCCATCACAGACACCCACAACTCCACCCAGTCAAGAAGCAGAAGCTGGTTTTATCTCTAAATCAGCATAGTGATAAAAACACCAGCAACTGCTCTGATATCAACATGAAAAAAACCTCAATAGCAACCTGATGTGTGAATGCTCACTTTCCAACAGCACCCTCTCGAACAGGAACAGCTCTATCGGCTTCTGCCCCAAGTGGGGAAGGCTGCAGACGGTAGCTTCAGTTTCTAATGGATCCCAGCCACTTTGGGAACTGAAAGAAAGAGAAGTGTAATGAGTGACAAAAGAAGCACTTCCCTTCATTTATTAATTAATCAGCCAGTCCTTGGTTTATGTGGGAATTCGTGCTGAGGTCAGAGAAAAGAAAAAGAAATCACCAGAACTCTAAAAATTTGCTGTGGTTTTTTTCTTGAGGTTTTGCCAAAATTCGGCTACAGAGGCAATAGAAGTGACACTGTCCTTGGCACTGTCTGTATCTGACATCGAGCTCCATAACCGATATGAATACGTAACCTTAAGCACATGACTTCATCTCCGAGCTCAGTATACACATCTGCAAGAATGTGATAAACTGAGGAACCATTTCTCAGAGATGTGTGGATTGAATTAGATCTTTTTTCCCAACATTTCAAAACAGCCACCTGTGTATAAGGAACTCTGCTAGGCCCTGGTGATACAAAATACCTTGCTTAAAAGCAACCCCATTCAGTGCGGGTCACTCAAACTGGGCTGCATAAATATGACAGCATCTGAATTTTGTGGAAGGGTCAAATACATTCTCATTCACCACAGGTGTGAGAGCTCCAGACAATGAGCTCAGCCTTGGAGACAGTGTCCTGTCTGCAGAGGGACGTCATAGCAGGCCAGGCCAGCCTTAGACAAAGGAAAGGTCTTTTAGACCAAAATTCAGAGTAAAGGTTATTAATACAATCTGGGCTTATAACCTCCCCCACTGGCAGTATTTCTGACCTGTCACATGTAAAGCAATGTATAGGTTTGCCTCAAAACATAATTTTTTAAAATATTTATTTATTTATTTTAGAGAAGGGAGGAAGGGGCAGAGGGAGAGGGAGAGAGAGAATCCTCAAGCAGACTCCCCAGTGAACAGGGAGTCCTGTGTGGGGCTCAATCTCAGGACCCTGAGATCATGACCTGAGCTGAAACCAAGAGCTTGCCACTTAACTGACTGAGCCATCCAGGCACCCCTCAAAACATAATTTTTAAAAAATCACTCTTCTAAATCTTGCCATTCCCTTCCAAGAAGTCTTTATTCTTATTAACCTATAGTCTCTGTTTAATTAGACATAATAATCTTTGCAAATGAGTTAATCAAATACATAATTTGCATGATTTTCACATATTCATTTTTTAACGGTACATGAGCTGGTGACTTTGACCACGTTACCTAGTCTCTTAGAGCCATGGTTTCTTCATAAAAATGAGAATTAGAAAAGTACCTCTTTATGCAATTATTGTAAATATTCAGCATGTGGAGAGTCTGTCTTAGCACGGAACCTGGCACATGGGACCAATAGGGAACCATCATGTTATGTATTCCCACTACTATTTATTTAAATTGCCAAACATTGGGGGACCTGGGAGGCTCAATGAGTTAAGCATCAGACTCTTGGTTTGGGTTCAGGTCGTGGTCTCAGGGTCCTGAGATCAAGCCCCACATGGGACTCCCTGCTCACTGGGGAGCCTGAGATTCTTTCTTTCTCCCTCTCCCTCTGCCCCTCCACCCAGCACTCTCACATTTGTGTGTGGTCTCTCTCTAAAAAAAATAAAAGTAAGAAAAATAAAATGCCAAATATTGAATGTCCATGGCACAGGGGCTGGGATGTCAACTGTTCAGCTAGACTCTATCTAAAGACTCACAATGCATCACTCGCATGCATCATGGTCCTGGATACCTACCTCTTTGTCACCAGACCTTTGAGCATGATCTCCTTGGGGGGCTTTGTCAGGTCTCAGACTTTAGCTGTTTAAACCAACAGATGACTTAAATATATGCATTTGTGACCCCCCCCCCATTACATGGTCCAAAACCAAGACTTTTTAAGACATTTTTTAGTTTTATTTTAATGCCAATGGAGCAGGACTGGAACTAGGAAAAAATATTCATGTGTCAGGCTTTTGGTTATTAAATAAAATCTTTCTAATAGATTGATGGACTAAAAGCCAAATTTCCGGAGTAATTTCCTGCAATAAGAAGTCAATGAGGCAAAATTGTTAAGAACACCAGCTTTAAAGTTGGATGGAGCTGGAATTGAATCCTGGCTCCCAACCAACCACCTATGCAAGAGAGTTTTAGCAGAGTTTCTTAACCTCCCTAACTCTCCATTTTCTCCTCTGTAAATCGATGTAATAATATCCACATCACCGGGTTCCTGAGAGGATTAAGTATAAAAATCCCTAGCATAGTGCATAATATAACATACTGTATGTACATAGTCAACACATAGCAAACATACAGTAAATAGTCCCTATTGTTAATATCATTGTCAAATAAAAATTACTAAATACAGTGCTAAACAATGATTAATTATAAGTGTGGAATTAGAAGTAGCACGATAGAGGTTTCTCTGCCAAAGACTGCCCTGTATATCTTATAGCAAGTCATGATGACCAAGAAAAGGGGGATTTCTTGCCACATGAAAACAAAAATATGATGTGAACAAAGAAATTCCCATGTGAGCTTTGCCACCTACCAAGTTTCTAAGAGTCAGTGCCTTTCATTCCCAGCCAGCTCCAGCACTAAGAGGCACATCAAATCAGCCCTCAGAGCCTCAGTTTCCCAAACTGTAAATCTGTTAGACAAGATAAGCTTTCTCTGTGGTTCCATTAAAGCTGAGGCCAAAGGAGAAGGCTTCATGACCTGCCTCAGTGAATACAAGAACATAAACCTCTGTATCGTTCTGTAGCAGTAAAGACAGACGATAAACCTTGGTGACACATGTGGCCTTGAGCAGATGGCTAAATATGGAGCTGGGAGAGGGAAGGGGAGGGCCTCCATCCAGGTTGGAGCACAACCCTATATAAACATGGCAGATCATCTCCAGCTGGTGTGTCCTGCAAAAGAGCCTCTGTGGGTCCCACCATCAGCATGGAAGGGGAGTGGACGTGCTTTCAGTGGAATTTCTTCTAAAATGACAAATTCTTACTACAAGGGCCTGGAGGTGAAAAATAGGTGCGGTTTTTCAGTGGTGCTACACAAGTGGCTAACTGGCAGGGGTGCCCCAATTCTCTCTCTTCACGCAGAAGAGTTACTGAGAGTGAATTCAAACAGCATCATGAGTGATGCCAAGTGACCCTGGGAAGACTTAAGTCACACTGGAACCAAACGAACCTTCAATCTCAGAAGCTTTCAGGTCACAGTGACTTGATTTCTGTCTCCCTTTCTCTTCTTTTTCATCATTTTCACAGAAAGGAACCCCTTCAAGGGTCCTGGATGGTTCACACAGGAGGGAACGTGGGGACTAGGCTTCATTTCCCAAAGGCAACCAACCAAGAAAGGAGGGAGCTTCTGTCTACTGCCGCAAAAGGACAAAGGCAGACGAGAGGGAGAGCATAGGGACAAGGTGCCCTAATCCACGTCATCTCCTGGAAAGCTGAGGGCTATCCAGCAGGAAATCCCGGATTCACTCTGGCCTTGATTCTTGTCCCAACTAACAGACACCCGTTCTTCCTAGTGATCCTTCTTTGGACATACTCTGTGCTTCTCTATTTGCCCTCACTCATCCCCCAACTCCCACACCTTTCTGGAAAATGTTCTCTGATGACCTGATCCACTGCTAGATCAGAAGTCCTCTCTGTGTTGTCATAATCTGTCCTCGCAGACCCCTCATGTGACCATCATCGCACCCCGATAAAGTAGTTGGCCGTCTTGTGCTTATCCCTCCTCTGCAAAACTGGAATAAGATCTGCCTTCCCTTCTTTGCAGGGGGCTGATAAAAATCAGGTGGAAATGATAATAACACAGCAACAATTTGTGATTGGACTTTTACACAACTGTATATTCAGAAATACCCTCTCATTTATTGGGAGACACACACAGCCTCTTCAGAACCGTAGAGCACAATATAAAACTAAGGGGAAATTATGACCATTATTAAATTATTATTGCAAGTTCTGGGTTATCTGGCCTTTGATTGAGGCAGCTTATGTTGAAATGCTGATGGAATCCTCAAGCTACCTTTTTTGAAAAATATGAACCAAGGGTGGCCTCTCAATTACAGGGAATACATCTAAAAGTCATTCTCCTCAAAAGAGCTTTGGGCAAAGGACCTGCACTAGTGGCAGCCAATTCATTCATTAAGGAAATTGATTTGACCACAAATTGAACACACTTAGATGATTAAGAAAGCATCATGCTCTTCGGCGATTCCTCTCCCGCCAGAACTTCCATCAGTGACCCCCCTACAGTCTAGCAAGGACATCACAGCAAGAGCAGGCCTTGCTCCAGACGGCTGAGCCCACAGAGAGCTCCCCACCCGGCAACAGGGTTGGGTGCTTCATTTCCTTTCCCTTGGCTGGGCGCGTGGGGGTGAGTGGGCCAGTCCAAAAACTCTGAAGCAACTTAATAGAAAAAAAAGTGTAATCGTCTCTAAATGTTATTACTCCAAATTCTAACTCCGTTTCATTCTCTAATAAATATACACATAGATGTCTTCTCAACATTTTCTCAGATTTTCTTTTAAATGTTGATTTTCTTTTTTTTTTTTTAAATCTTTTTATTTTTATTTATTTATGATAGAGAGAGAGAGAGAGAAGCAGGCTCCATGCATCGGGAGCTCGATGTGGGATTCGATCCCGGGTCGCCAGGATCGCGCCCTGGGCCAAAGGCAGGCTCCAAACCGCTGCGCCACCCAGGGATCCCTAAATGTTGATTTTCAACATAGTCTACACATTTGCCAGGTTTTAGCTAGATAGCTTCCCATCGCTTCAACAGTTCATAATTGCCCAGCCATACTCCCTGGTCAGCGGGGTCTCCAAGTCACTTCCCCAGCATTGCACCACAATTAGCAACCGTGCTATTTTACATATAAAATATATCTATGCACATATACATAGATGCAAGTTACTTTTGCGTGGGATGATTTCTTGGGGGATATATTCAGAAATATGTTATTACTGGGTCAATGGCTGTTTTGCGACTTTCATTTACATTATTCAGCATCTTCCAGGGACTGTACCAAGTACTTTGTATTATTCATTAGTTGTTTTATTCATTTTTAAAAACATTTGTTTAGGGCTTCCTGTGTGGCAGGCACCATAACAAGCCCTCAGAGAGTACCAGTGAACAAAAGAGTTGCTGTCTGCATAGAGATTACTGTTTCAGAACTGTAGACACTTCGGGGAGGTTGAGAATCTTGCCTACCATCATACGGCAAGCAAATGGCAGAGGCAGAGTGAACCCTCATGAGAGTCCCACCCAAAGCTGTGGCAGCTCCACGTGTCACCCTCAGCCTGCAGTCCCCACCAGCCCGAGCCCGAGCATCTCAAATACAACTATGCTTCCAATGCAAACCCAGTTTCAAGATACTTTCTTTAGCCACCTCTTCCAACCAGATCCCTATTCTTCTCCTACAAACAAACCAGTTCTTGGTATGTTACAAGAAGTGTGCTGTTCTTTGATCGGGAAGCTAGTTGCACAAGTGTGTTCAGTTTGTGAAAATTCACCCAGATACAGACCTACGACGTGTTCACTTCTCTGTATGTGGATCAAACTTCGGAAAAAAAGTATTTTTAAAAGTGAGATCACTGCCTTTGCAGCCAACATCTTTTCAAGTAGTAATTTATCTATCTTGAGTTTCATCTTACATGAGTTCGTTTCACTAATTTTCAACCCTACTTTAATAATTCCCCTTAGCATGTTTCTAATAGCTACAAATAATGATTGAATTCCCCTTAAGAATCAAAGAGGGAAATATTTTTAAAAGATTTTATTTTTAAGTAATCTCTATACCCAATGTGGGGTTCAAATGCACCCTCCCCCCTGGAGATCAAGAATCATATGCTTCAATGACTAAACCAGCCAGGTGCCCCTCAGTTAATTTCTTTTTATTTTCTATTAAAATTCAATTTAGTTAATATATATTGTATTATTAGTTTCAAGGGTAGAATTTAGTGATTTACAGTTGTGTGTAATACTCAGTGCTCATTACATCAAGTGCCCTCCTTAATATCCATCACCCAGTTACCCCTCAGTTTATTTTTATACAAAGATAATCTCTGTTTCAAACGGGTTTTGTTCTGAAACTTTGCTTGCGAGATGCTGGTTTGCAACTTTTAATATATGTTCTCCAAAGTCAGGTGTCTAAGCAATATTTACATTCCTAATTCTAAACTCTATTTCATCCTATCATAATTGAGTTAAAATGAAGCACCACCAAGCACTGAAACTTCCCATTATCTCAGTGCTCTGAGCCTTGAAACCTCTGAGCCAAGAGCCCTGCTCCTCTGACCCACAGGCCAAGCAGGAAGCAGGGCACCCTTCCTCTCCTCTGTTCCAGCCACCCTGCCCAGACTGGTCCCTTCCACTCTGGGGAGCACAATAATCAGATTGTCACCACTGGACTAGAGTTCCCAGCTTGATCCAGGTAATGAACAAAGCTGGCCGGCCAGCCAGCCAGCTGCCCAGAGCACCATTAAGGAACACCAAAACCTCATCTCAGAACTAAGGTGGTTGGGAAAAGGTAGCTACTACAGCTTTCCCAAAGTAATAGAAGGCACATTCTGAAAAACTGCTTGGAGTTAGGGGAGCAGTCTGCTCAGGGCATGCTCATAGATGGTCACATGATCTCTGAACTTCTTCCTGAAGAACGTGAATTTCATTTCCAAAGGACTTACATTTTCTCAGTTGGGCACGCATGTTTGAGGGCCAAGCTGAACTGTTCAAGGAAAGAGAAAGCAAAGGCCAATACATAATATCTAACCATTCTATGATGTAATGTTGCTGTAAAACAAGATTATCAAACTACTGCTTGCCCACAGGCCAAACTCACCATGTGTTTTTTGTATGGCCCATGAATCAAAAATGGTTTTTATATTTTCTAATGATTGAAAAAAGTCAAAAGATTATTTCATGACATGTGAAAATTATATTAAAATCAAATTCCAGTGTCCATTAATAATATTTTATTGGAACACGGTCATGGCCGTTCATTTAGTATTATCTATAGCTGCTTTCTTGCTCCAATACAATCTCGCAACAGAGACATTATGACTCATCAAACCTAAAATATTTACCATTTGGTCCTTTACAGAAAAAGTTTGACAAACCTGCTACAAAGAGACGCAGTTCAGAGTAAGAAAAGAGAGCATGGACTCTGGGGTCAGACAAGCTTGGGCTTGGCTCCAACCTCTGACACTTACTGGGTGGTCTTGAGCAAATTACTTAACCTCTCTGAGCTTCAGTTCCTTTGTCGGTAGAGGCAATACAGCATAATGATTAAGATATGGATTCCAGAATCATAACTGCCACCCAGCTCCACTAAGTACTGGCTATGTGATCTATGAAAGGTACTTAACCCCTCTAAGTCTTAGTTTCTTCAACTGTAAATAAGCAACTATATGTCAATAACATCTCCCTTACAAAGGTTGTTGTATGGAATTAAATGGGTTAGTGAATGTGAAGTACATAAAATGGTACATGCCAGAGTGAGTCTTACAGAAGTATATCTCCCATTATTATTATTCCCCCAGAAGGGTTGATGTAAAATTATTAGAAACTGGTAAATGTCATGAGTTTGAAACAGTGCCTGGAGCAAAATAGGCATGCTCAAATAGTAACTGTTTGATGATGTTGACATAAACCAGTACTATAAAACCTGGAAGAGGAAGTAATTAATTCTCTGGAGGCGGGAGAAAGGAATGGTAATCAGGAAACCCTACATTCAAAAAGTGACATTGGAGGTGTAGGATGAATAAGATTTTGACAAACAAAGAAGAATAAAAGGCATGGAAAGGGAGGGAAGCATGTGCAAAGGCCCAGCAGCATGAAAGTACAAGTTTGGTTTGGGGAAGTGAAGAGTAGTTCTGGGAGGCTGGACTGTGGGTTGCTAGCTAGGGAGAGAGAATAGGCAGCAGAGGGAATGATGGGAAATGGATCTGCATTCATTTTCATATAATCCAAAATTGCTTCAGGCCTATCAGCATCAACAGTATATACTTCGAGCTCTGCAGCCAACTAAAATCCCCAAGGCCTTTTGCACATATAGTCTTGCAAACCCCTTCTCTTTTAACTTAAATAGTACCTATTCATTAGACTTTCTGAGCGCCTATTATGTATCAGGCATCGTGCCCTACCATGCAGCAGATTCCAAGTTAAATGAGACACAGTCCCTGTCCTCAGGAAATTTAGAGTCTAAAGGCAATACCAGCCTTAAACCGCAAGAGTGTCTGAAGAAGGAACAAACAAAACGCTAACAAAGGAAAAAAGTGCCACTTGCCATGGGCAGGAATCAAGAAAGGCTTTGTACAGACCAGGGTATTAGAACATGACCCTTAAAACAATTGAGTTGAGATGAGCAGAGATGAAAGAGAAAGAGAAAGAGAGGACCAGTGAGAGAGAAAAACTCAGGGACACGGAAGGAGGCCAGCCAGCAGCTCAGCTGGGCTCCCAGGATGAGAGACCAAGCAGGGCTCCAGAAGCCCGTTCCTGAGGATGTGAGGAGGGGTTCCTTGGGGCAGAGATCAGAGGGGCACGTTTGGGGGCTCCTGTAATACGGAGCTGGGAATGAGGAGGACTTTCTCTAGAGTGCACGCTGTAGGGCTAGAGTGTAGGAGAGGAGCCCAGCAACATCCCTGCAGCAGAACTAACACCCAGGCCTTCAGGGAGAAGATTCTGAGGCCCAGGCCTGGGGGCTGGGGGGGGGGGGGTGAGGGGGGCGGGAGGAAGCCACTGGCAAACAGGAAACGCTGAAGGAAAGACCAGTCTGGGAGAACAGGAAGAATTTTGTATTTCAGATTGGGGTGCCTGCTGATGAGCCAGAGAGATTCCCAGAGAGCAAAGGAGCCTGTGGCCACATCACAATGTGAATGAGTGGGAAGGGAAGAAGTGGTGGCAGAAAGATAGTTCTTATTCTTCCATCGACTTTGAGGTGAAATATTTACTTACACACAGTGTTCTTGTCTGCTTTGTTTATAATGGGGAGAAAATTACGTAAGAACAGGTGGTTCTTGGAAAAATTAGTTTATTCCTCTGAGCAATACCCTTTTCTAAAAAAAAAACTTATTTACAGTGTTAAAAAAAAATCACATGCTCAAACGACTGAGCCACCCAGAGGCCCCTGTATGTGTTGTTTTGTTTGTAAATTTGGCTTGGAAGGGAAAGAAAGGCTAATCTGAGTTCCCTTCAGGCTATAGAGAATTTCTATGAGTCCTCAACAGTGTCCAAAGACAGAACTTTTTTAGGTAAGGAGCTAAAATTATTATTCATGAGAGACACAGAGAGAGAGAGAGAGAGAGAGAGAGAGAGAGAGAGAGAGAGGCAGAGACACAGAGGGAGAAGCAGGCTCTATGCAGGGAACCTGATGCGGGACTCGATCCCGGGTCTCCAGGATCAGGCCCTGGGCTGAAGGCAGCACTAAACCGCTGAGCCACCAGGCAGCCCAAGCAATACCCTTTAAAATAGCAGTGACAAGTATGTTAACTGACCAGAGCAAAATCTCCCTAAGCTAAATAGGTACTATCTAAGTTAAAAGAGAACTAGTTGTAAGAATACATGTGCAGGGGTAAAAGCAGGTTGGAAAATGGTATGTACAGTATGATTGCACAGGTATGAAAAAGCCCAGAGCACTATATACCAATGGGAAAGTGGATTGTCTACCATCCTTGCATTGGAGGCGATTCTCGTTTTCTTCTCCTTATTTTTGTGCATTTCAAAATATTTCTACAGTATGCCTGTGTTTTGAAGTGCTTTGTATGTGCTGTTGTTGTTGTTTTAAAGATTTATTTATTGAGAGAGGAAAACCTGAGGAGGTAGAGGGGCAGAGGAAAAGGAAGAAGGAATCTCAAGCAGACCCCCACTGAGCACGGAGCCTAACGTGGGGCTTGATCTCACAACCCTGAGATCATGACCTGAGTCAAAATCATATGCTCTGGGAAACGAACAAGGGGTAGTGGAAAGGGAGGTGGGCAGGAGGATGGGGAGACTGGGTGACGGGCACTGAGGGGGGCACTTGACGGGATGAGCACTGGGTGTTATGCTATATGTTGGCAAATCGAACTCCAATTAAAAAAAAATCACATGCTCAACCGACTGAGCCACCCAGAGGCCCCTATGTATGTTGTTTTGTTTTTTAAATTTGGCTTGGAAGGGAAAGAAAGACTAATCTGAGTTCCCTTTAGGCTATAGAGAATTTCTATGAGTCCCCAACAGTGTCCAAAGACAGAACTTTTCTAGATCTAGACAGCTAAAATTGTTTAAAATTCCTAGAAGCGTTCTCTCTGGCTTCTGGTTCCTTTTTGGAGAGAAGACAAGCAAAACTGAGTAACTCGGCCTCCTCCCACACAGGTCTCAAGTTCATCTCTCTTCTTGCTCATAGAGCTTTTTAAGTCTTTTTTTCAGTTTTTTAGATATTCAAAGGAGTTTGAATATGGCGTGGGTATTAGATGACATTAAGGAAGTATTTCTAATTTTCTTAGGCGATAATCATATTGTGGTCACACATTTTTAAAGTCCTATCTGACAAGTGAATTGAATATGCTGCCTGGGATTTTAGATTATTCCAGAAAAGACAACAACAAGAAGAAATAAGGATGATGGAGAAAATAAAAGTGGGAAGATGTCGAGAACTGTTGAATGACCGTTACATGGGGGTATATTAGTCTGTTCTCTCTACTTTTATGTACTTTCAAAATTTTTTATGATAAAAGTTTTAAAAGGTGGGACCTTTTGTTTTCTATAGCATTTTGTGCAAGCTGTAGTTTTATTCTCATCTTAATTATACAGAAGATGCAAAAAAGTATTACCAACAAGTAAGTATAGTTCATACTACCATGACCTTTTCAAGTATTTCAGAGAATGCTGGTGTATCAAATAACAAGTAAAATAAGAGTAGATGCATAAAGGCTTGGAGCCTACCTCCCATCAGGATGGATCTGGGGCAGGAAAAGCCATGGCTCTGGATTAGGATTCCTAGCCACATCGTAAAAAAAAAAAAAAAAGGAAACATGAGCTTCAAGTACAAGTCCTACCTGCATCTCAACAAGACATCATCATTAATCTCCGGAAAGTAAGGGAAACTTCTAGAAAATACTGTAGTCAAAGGATACTCTTGAAGTTGCTTTGAGATTATCTGAACACTTAACTTCCTACCAGGTATAATTACACTCATTGACTTCTCTTAGCCCTCTCTGCCCCAATTCTGCAGTGTTAGCTTTTTGCAAAAGAACAAAGAAGTCATAATGAAAATAACTTGAGAGAAAGAAAGAAAGAAAGAAAGAAAGAAAGAAAGAAAGAAAGAAAGAAAGAAAGAGAAAGAAACTCAAGAGTGAAAATGTATTACCCACACAAAACCATATCCAAATCAAAGTAACTGAGAGTGAAGGAGAAATTCTCCCTGGGGGTCTTTTTTGTCTGCAAGGGGAAGTTTCTGCTTTAGGGTTTTATGTTTTCCTCTCTGACTTAAAGTAGCTCTCTACCTGATGATGTTTATTTACTGTGAAAATATAGTATCTGCCTGACGTCTGCGTAGACCTCCACCAAGTCCAGCTCCCAGCTCTAAAGCACCATCTATGATGAAGAAAACCATCATATTCCAGGGTTTCCCTAGCCCCCCAATGCCAGCACCACCACCATCATCACTCAACACATATACCCAAGCCATGGGTGGCAAACAGCAGTTCCCTTTTTTTTTTTTTTAAGACTTATTTATTTATTTTAGAGAGAGAAAGAGAGATGCACACACGTTGGGGAAGCGGCAGAGGGAGAGGGGAAGCAGACTCTCACTGAGCTGGGAGCCTACGCAGGGCTGAGTCCCACCACCCCGAGATCATGACCTGAGCTGAAATCAAGAGTTGGACACTCAATGACTGAAACACCCTGGTGCCCCAAGCAGTTCCCTTTTTCTTTGCTGATCCAATCAGACTGGAGGTGGCCTCCTTATGCTAGCCAATTTCTCTTCTCATTTTCTCTGGATCATTTTTATATATCCTTTTTTTCAGATGATAAAAGTAGTACAAACACATTCTAGAACATTTCAAAATACTGAGTGATCTAAAAGACCTAAAGGAGAAAACCAACTGCCACCTAGAACCAAAAGCTGTAAGATATTAGTGTACCTTTTCCTGTTTCTTTTTTTCAGTGCATTTTTTTCTGAAACTAATATCATACTTCATATGTAATTTGGTATCTTCTTTTTTTTACTTAATATCTACATTATAAATATGTCCTGTATCATTAAGATTCTTCAAACATAGTTTTAATGACTACATAATGTTTCATTACATGAACGTAGCATTATTTATTTAATCAATTGTTGGACATTTACATTGTTTCTGTTGTTTACTGTAATAACAGTGGGTGAATATTCTAAAAATAAATCTGTATAAACATACAATTATTTCTTTAGGGTAAATAGATATGAGTGTAATTACTGAAACAAAAGAGATGTAAAACTAAACCAATTTATACTCCATAAGCAGTGTATGAGAGTATTCACTTTGTATCACACTACCAACTATCTCTGGGTATAGCATTTGCCAATTTGATTTGTTCTCATTTGCATTTCACTTATGACTAGTAAAAATTAAAATTCTCTCATCTGTTTAGTGACCAGTTATTCTTTCTTCTGTACATCATCTGTTTTATCAACTTCTCTAGCATTATTTCTTCATGATTTCCTAAAATCTCTTTAGATTAAGATATTAATCCTTTTATGTTAAATAAATATGTTGCAAACTTTTAAAAATATATTTTTTGCCCATGTATTCTGGGAATTCCCCCAAATTCCTGGTACTCCCCCGCCATTGAGCAACCACTAAACAAAATATGGCTTGTACCCTGATAGGTAAAGAAATTTAGCACAATTTGATGCCCTGAAAGGTCATCTAGTTCAACCCACTCATTTCCCCTATGAGGAAGCCAAGGCCCAGAACAGTGGTTGAGCGACTGGGGGCTGACTAGAGGCCCAGAAATGGGATCAGCTGAGTCAGCACTCTTTCCATCCACCCAGGAGGTTTTCAAATATGTATGATGTCTACATTTTACATGCCATACTTAATTTCCTTAATATTTTAAATGTAGATGCATATTGATAGCTCATAGATAGATGTTCCTAACTGGTGGCCTTTTACTCAAAAGATAGCTCCCAGTTTTAATATAAAAATACTTTTCAAACAGATGTTCCCTTTCTCATTAACTTCCTTCAAGATAGATGATCTCTCATTAGGGGCCATCACTAAGATTTTTGACATTCTCTAGAATTAGGATAAGCCCTTACCTTACAAATGCTCAGACTATAAAAGAAGTCAGGGTATTTTGTTCTGGATATTTAACCAACAGCACACACAGAACGAAGTGAGGTGATTTAGTTTCAGGTTCAAAAGAAGAAATTGCCAATTTTTGATTGTTTGCAAAGAGGTGAGATTGAGGAGTCAGGGTCTCAAATTCTCATCCTTATTGCTGATAGCAATATAACCTTGGGCCAATCACATAACCAGAACAAAAGGTGGATAATAATGCATAGCTCGTAGGCTTTTTAAGGCAATTAAAATAAATCTATCTCCCGTGCTTTGTGGGGTATAGAGAAGGCTACCAATAAACACTCATTATGGTACTTACCAACAGCCAGACACTGTTTGATGTGCTTTATAAAAATGAGCCCATCAATCTTTACACGATACTATATGGTCAGTACCATTTTTGTCACATTTTACAGCTGGGGAAACCAAGGCACAGAAAAATAAATTTCCCAAGATGACAAGCTACTAATGAGGGCCGTAGGGGTTGGAACCCAGCAATCTGGACTCTGAGCCCATTCACAATACTGTGTCTACCTCCCACTGCCTCTCATTTCGGGGGAGCCTATTTACCTTTGCAACTTTGATGAAATAAAGCAATCAGCTGTGGTCTAAATATTTGTGTCCCCCTAAAATTCATGTATTGAAATCTAACCCCCAGGGCAATGGTTTGGGGGTGATAGGTCATGAGCACAGGGCCCTCATGAATGGGATTAATTCCCTTATAAAAGAGACCCCAAAGAGCTCCCTCCCCCCTTCCACCATGTGAGGACACAGTGAAGAGGTATTGTCTTTGAACTAGGAAACAGGACCTCACCAGACGCCAAACCTGCTACCACCAGGATCTTACACTCTCCAACCTCCACAAACTGTGAGAAATAAAATACTGTGGTCTTTTGTTAGAGCAGCCTAAACAGACTAAGACACAATCCTAAAATGAAGGCAGGAGAGAAGGAGGAATGGCTGGAAAGACATTTTGCAGCTGGTAAGTGACTTCTTTCCTACTACATTCTTGATCTCTAAAATTTGGAAGTTTTTTCCCTTGAGCAAGCATTCTCACCATTGGGAGACCTGCCAAAGAGTGACATCTTTGTAGAGGGCAACTTAGCAGAATCCAGCGCGTACTTAGTGTATGTGACACCTGGAGCTGAGCACTTTTTAACCTCCCTCGTCTACATGACAAGATTAGTTTCAGTAGTAACGTGTAAGAGTTAGGAACAATGGTTATTTTCTTAATCCATTCTTTACCTTTGAAACGTGTAAAAATTCAAAGAAAAACATATTTCAATTTTTAAATTATTCAAATGCAGTAAAATGTTTCCTGTACAAACTAAAACTTGCATTTGTTGATCAAAAAATATTATACTTTGCAGTTTGTGCTCTGCTGCACTGCTTTCAATTTAAACACAAAACTCCACGAGGTCACACAGAATGGCACAACTGAAGTAAATCAAGTGCCGTTTCGTAGGCTCTATAATCATTGTGTGATCATTCTTTATACATAATGCCATAAGGAGGAGAATCACAGTCTGCCTCTGAAGTGAACTCTAATCAAATCTCTACACATACTAAGAACTTACTCTGACTTTATCACTGCCAGCACATCGTGATAATAAAAATCAGAGTTACATTGGTTTTATTGCTGTTTCTAAATTCCCTAAAGACGATGCTCCCCCTTATTACCTGGACCAGGGGTAGACCCCTTCAACCACTCTACCTTTGGTATGCCCTGCCACTAGCTATCAAAAATTTAAATGCACATACTTTTTAACCTGGCAATTCCAATTCTTTAAATACATTATCCCACTGTACCTATACATGTGGCCAAGGTACATGTGTAAGAATTTGCATTGCTGAATTATTCATAACAGCAAGAAAAGAACCGGGAATAACTTAACAGTCTATGAAAAGGCAGTAGTTAAATTCATTTTGTCAGATCCATGTAGCACAATCCAATATAGCATGAAAAGAATTAGGTCAGCCTATATGAATTGCCCGAGAAGGATGCCCATGATATATTAGTAACTGAAAAAAATAAGCAGTTGGACAATTTGGTAAAGGGTTCCCCTTATGCAGAAAAATAAATGTACAAGCTTGTTCTGGTGCCCCTGAATGCCCAGAATGCTCAGAAGGCTCAGAAAGTCATTGGCCCAGGCAGAGACAAGGTATCTGTGTAACAGTGAGCAAATCTCGGCTCACCATGAATTCTCCGCTCCTCTTACGCAAATCTTCCTTCAATTGTCTAAAGGCAAGAGGAACAAAGAGGTATAACCCAAGAACACAAGTTTGTACAGCTTTTCCTAAGTTTTTTAAACCCCCTTTTGGAATATAGATGTATGTACTTTTATATGGCTTCTATTGCAGACATAATACATAATCATAGGATGAAATATCTCCCTAGATGCTCAAGTTCTGATCTAGGACTTACAGACACTGGGAGAAACAAGCCTATCATGACCTGAAACTTGTCAGGATACTCCAGAGCAAAATTCTTTTTTAACTGCTTAATTTATCGCTTATGCATAGATAATGTTCTATTAACATTCCAAAGTAAAGTTTCAAATTCACAGAAGTCTGAAAAAAAAAAGTCACAGGATATCTGCCTTTAATGGAAGGCTATTTTAAAAAAGCCTATTGGGGGCAAAGATAATAAAGAAAATGTTAATATAGTTTAGACGAGGCCTAGAGGTCTAAAACAAAACAAAACAAAACCAAAAAAAAAAAAAAAAAACCACTTTTTTCTTAGTTAATAATGTCTCTGACCCTCACTTTTTTTTCCCCTTGTTCTCTAGAGGAGAAATGACTTCCCGGAGAGAGGTAATGTGATGGCCACGCGAAAGCAGCATGCTATGACTATGCTTCATCATAATAAGGTCCCGTAAAGCTGGGACCTTAGAGAATGAAATCCTAAATTAGAGAGGAAAGAAGCAACATTCTGCATACAAATGACCTCATGCTCAGCTTCACCCCACAGAAAAATTAAAATTTAAATGGACAAGCGCTATAATAAAAGTAAATTCAAAATGCCAAGAGAACAGTGAGGACAGAGCTCTGACAGCCTCCGGGTGGTGGGGGTAGAGGGATTGGAGAGAGGTGACATTTGAAATGGTCCTGGAGGAGGCAAAGAAAATGGGACTGGAAGGCCGCAACCACACAGAGGAAGTGGCCAGGGCCCAGGGACGCACGTGGGAAAGGCCTGTGCGTTTGGAACCTAGAGCTGGCTTTTGTGGCTGAAGCAAGGTGGGAGGTGAGGTGGAAAAGGAACACTGGGGCCAATTTACTCCCTGTTAAATATAAAATTACATCCACCCAGTCACCTGTCTCATTACCTTTCTCCTCTTCACTGTCCCCATGTCCCCTGGCTGTTACTGACAATTTCTCCAGACCATGTAGCCTCCCCCAAGCTTGCCCTGCCTTCCCTGCCTTGATACCCTTAAGCATCGTGTTGTCATCTCCTGAAATATGGTCTTTTCCTGCTCTGACTTTTCCTGGTGAAGTTCTAACTGACTCAGAGCCCAGCTCAAACGCCAAGTCTCTAGGAAACCTTCCAGAAACCTGGGAAGCATTGGTTTTCTCCCTTATTTGAGCTCAAATATCATATGTATTTCTCTTTTAAAGATTTTATTTATTTATTTATTTATTTATTTATTTATTTATTTATTTATTTGAGAGAGAGAGAGAGAGACAGACAGAGCGAGAGCATGAGTGGGGGGAGGACCAGAGAGAGATGCTGACTCCCTGCTGAACAGGGAGACCGAAGTGGGCTGACCCCAGGACCCCTGGGATCATGACCTGAGCCGAAGGCAGCAGCTTGACAAATGAGCCACCCAAGAACCCCTCACATATCACCTTTAATGTGTTTATATTTACTTTTTAAAATAGTTAATACATGCCTATAGTAAAATCCAAAGAGTACAAGAGTGGGACCCCTGGGGGGCCCAGTCAGGTGAGTCTGACTTTTGATTTCAGCTCAGGTCATGACCTCAGGGTCATGAGATGGAGCCCAGCATCAGACCCCATGCTCAGTACAGAGTGCTTGCCCCTCTCCCTCTGCTCCTTCCCTGCTCACACACTCTCTCAATCTCTCTCTTTCTCAAACAAATAAATAAATAAATAAATATATTTTTTAAAAAATGAAGAGTACAAGAGTGAAAAATATGTCTCCGTCTTCCACCTACCCTCTATGGTTCCAGGCCATTTTCCCAGAGGCAACCAGTGTATTAAGTATCTCACACGTTTTTCCAAAACTATTACATTACATTCACCTGCCTACACGTCTGAATGCATATGTGTAATTATCCTGTACACGCACATTCTTTTTTCAATATGCAAACTACAGCCTACAACTGCACTCCCCACTACTTTTCTCAATAATATATCATGAAACTTTTTCCCTATCAATAGATTTTGAGTTGCCTGATTCTAAATTCCTTTAGTAGAAGACTAAGTAGTCTCTCCTCAGGGATAAATCTGAAAACATAATACTAAATACAAATGGGGAATCAGTGTGATGCTTTAGACTTCTTCTCACTGTATTGTATGTAGAGGCAGCTTGCAGTGGACACAGCCCTGGACTGTGAGTCAGGCTTGAATTCTGGCTCTACCACTGACCATGTGACCTCGCTCACCGCAGTTAGCTTCCCCAGACTTCAGCTGCTCCATCTGTAAAATTAGGCACCGAGCTCTAATAGGCCTCTCCAGGATTATTTCATGTTTCTATGAAAGCACTGATAACACACACTACTTTGTGAGCAGAGGTTAACAGAGAGGAAGGCAAAGGGGCATAGCTCAAAATTCCTGCCATGATGATCTTTTCCAGCTCCCAGGATTTCCCTTTTTGCCTTGCCTTGCTTGTCCTTCCTTCTCCAGCCCGGAACCTTGGCTCAGAGGATGTTATGTTAAAAAAGGCCTCAGCGAGGACACATCAATCAAGCTAAGCACAAGGGCCTCAGGCCTCTGATTTCAGGACTGTGTTCAGCAGCAAATGTATTGGGTTTCCACAAAATACAAACAAAATTTGGGCCTCTTTTCCTGAAAACATGTCCCTATTCAATTTAGAATTAATTGACCTAATCAGCGACGGAGAGAACTTACAAATACAGAGTGCCTTAGGGAGTTTTCAGAGAGTGATTGGAGAAAACATCCAGCCCTTTTACAGACCTCTACAGCAGAGCAACTTGGTGGCCAAGGCGGTCAAGGACCCAAAGGTGAGTATCATGGAAGCCCCACAAACTCCCACAGTTCTCTGAGTTATCCTCAGGGCTTTTCTGAACAAAACAAAAACATATCACTCTGCCTCCTAAATGCCCACACTGAGGACAAAAGTTCTCAAGCCTTATAAAAGCATCCTCCACAAACTTAAAACAACCAAAAGTTGAGGACCAGATGTCCGTGGAGGAGCAACTAGCACAGGTCCTAGCAGGGAGGGAGATGCTAGAAAAACATTTGCTCTGGCAAGGGACTTGGAGCTCTTTCTACATTATCCACAGGTCTGACCTAGAGTTCAATACCTTAATGCCTACTCTTGTAACTTCACACAGCTGTCATCAACATGCTTGGAACCAAAAGCATAATCCTAAATCTGTTTCTAGCAGCAGGGACTTTCAGAAAATACACTCCCTGTGGAACTGACTTGCCATTTCTATTCATTTTTGCCCTCATTTGTCTCTAGTCTTTAAATATAAGACAACTTGCCACACAGGATAACTTTTCAAAGAGGAAAAAAGCACACCTTCTTATCATTGAATAGCTTATTATTTTAGAAAAATACTTAACAACATAGAAAATAGTGGACGACAACACTGTTACATTAAAAAAAAAAAGCAAGTTCAAAACACTATGTGCAAATGGCCCTGATTTTTCAATAAAAATAGAAAGAGGAGTAACTATATCAAGATGTTAATAATGTTCTTATACAATCATAATTTTTTTCTTTTTTTTGTGCTTATCTATAGTTTCCAAATTTCCTTCATAAACATATATTGCTGCTCTACCCAAGCCAAAAAAATAAAAGGGCAAAAATAGCTCATAATCGTTTGTGAAAGAAAATACAAATGTGTCCTACAGTTCCTTCCTGGGTAGAAGTAGCATTTGCTAGTATCCTTGGATAAGATTTCTTTTTTAAGAAAGTGTGGCACAGGAGGCCTGCATCCTGGGTCAGGATCAGCCTTAGACTAATGAAATGACTCTGAAAAGTCTGAGATTCCCTTCCCCGCCCAGTCACCTTATTTGTCAGATAAGCAAGTGTCTCTGGGTCTCTAAGTCCTTTTCTTACTCAGCCTGGAATGCCTCATAACCAAGCTCTTTCAGATGCCACTCAAGTTAAAACAAACAAATGTGAGATAATCCAGGGACTTGAACTGCGCCTGGACCAATCTGCTGGGCATGCTAGAAAAATTCCTAAGGAAACTAAGATCCTAAGAAAAGAAGTTTCTTGTGTCATAGAGATGGGTACCACTGTCAGGATTTATGGGAATTTCTTTCCTTTATCAGTGAGGACCAGAATGGTCAAGAACAGGCTTAACTTAAGTTGCACTTCCTCCCTCTGTCTTGGGAATGGGATCAAAATACAGGAAGTCCATTAGCCAAGATTCTCTCTCTATTGGCAGTGCATGTATGGGAACTGCCCAAATACAATTCTCAGACTTGTTATGTTTCCATGGATGACCAGTAATTTTCTTTCTGATTAATATCTCTTCATTTAAATTCAACTCCTAGGTGATGATTCTCTACTCACCTTCATGTACTAGGCTACCCTAGTCTTGTCTTACTGGTGCAAACCCACCTCAAATTACTTGCAAGAGACAATAGTAAGACTCGGAAAGGAACCGCTCTGAACATCACCATTAGCCAACCTTCTTAAATCCATGGTCCCAAAGTGAACTGAAATGCACCAGAGGATAACCTCCTAACCTCATTCCGTCCTTCTCCAACCACCTCTTCTCTTACACATTAGGTAATATCTTATAACACTCAGAAATACCATGAAGACCTCCATCTCCTTCCTTCCACTTTATCATCCTAAAGGTGCTTACCTAATGAAATTGAATTTGGAAACCTCCCAGGGAACTCTTCAGTGTTCCATTTCCCATGAAGTTTTACTAGCTTGCCTCAAGATGTGTGTGCATGCATGTGTGTGTGTGTGTATGATCAGGAACTAAAAGAATGAGACTCACACTTGCTGTTTTGCTAAAATGAGGTCCCAAGAAATTTCACTGCCATTGAGTTAACTATCAGTGGATGAACTATGTACCTGCCTTTTTTGCATCATGGGGTGTATGAGATAGAGGGCTCCCCTTTTCTACCACTTGAAAAGTCTGTTATCTTCTCTCTAATGATATTCTCCTGCCTGAATTCCAGTGTCACTGCTGTGCATGCACAGAACTGAGTATTCTGGACTCCTCATTTTGAAGGACTATAGTTCAAAAACATCTGAGAAGATCCCCACAGCACAATTCTTCATCTGGGAGAATCAAGATGCCCAGTTCTGGGGAATCTTTCCCACAGGAAAATAGAAAAGGAGGAAGATGGTGAAGGAGGTAGCTTCCCAATCTAGCAGTAGCATCTGTCATCCCTACTGATAAGAAACTCCTGCAAGAAGGTCTTGACTCTCAGCCTTTCCAGTCCACTGGCACAGGAGCCATCCAGCATGTCCCCTTCAGGGACCAGTCTGACCAGAAGATACCCACCTACATGGAGTAATATCAAGAGTGATGAGAAGTTCCCTTACTGCTGAACATCTCTCTCATCATTGTAGTAGCCCTTTCTCTAGAGGTTTGGTGCTTTTTTTTTTAAGTTTGTTTGTTTGTTTATATTTTAGAGAGAGAGTGTGTGTGCACATGGGGAGAGAGGTAGAGGGAAAGAGACTATCTCAAGCAGACTGCCCACTGAGCAGGGAGCGGAGTGTGGAGCTCGATCCCATGACCCTGAGATCATGACTTGAGCCAAAATCAGGAGTCAGATGCTTAACCAACTGAGCCGCCTAGATGCCTCTAGAGGTTTGGTGCTTTCTTCAAATGTTGAGTCTCTTTGGAAGGTAAAGCCCTTGTTACCGTTGCCACATTTATATACATGTGCTTCCACTCTCATTATTTCCTCAAAGCCCATTTTGATTGAAAGAGGAGGAAGTTTTAAAAACTACAAAAACCTTATATAAAGAGAGGTGAGACATTGGAAGATATATATTATTGGGCATTAATCCCATTCTCTAAGCCATTCCCATCTAAGTCTGGACCCCTCCTAAGTTAGGATAGCAACCAGTGGCCTACCGGTTCCTTGTGTTGTCTGTGGATGGATAATTTGAATTGTCACTGATCCAAATTCTCAATAATATCATTATGTATTCATTTCTCTGATATGTACTGCCTTCCAACTATGTGCTGGGCACCATACTAGATGTTACACAGGGAACAATGTAAGCTGAAGAATTCTAATCCATCCTAAAGTACAGTGTCCAACATATGGATATGGATCACCCGGACTCATAACACTGATCATAACTAAAGTGTTCAGGAAGCATTTGGTGTTTATTCACTGCATTTGTTATCCACCCACAGCACTGTAAAGTACCATTCATTAGCCTTGAGAAGTATCACAATAAAGCAATCAAGGTGCAAGGAGGGTAAAGTCAGTGGTCCCATATTTAATCATCATCACAATTACCCTAAGGGTTTTATATGTTTTCCTGGGCCCCTCCTGGGTACATTCTCATTCAGTAGGTCTGGGAAGAACCAGAGAAACTATTTGTAAAGCACTAGATGATGTAGAACAATCAGATTGAGGAAACGCTGCTTCACAGCTAAGCACAGCTTCCTAGCTTTTCATCTGACCTTCACAGTCTGGGAACTAAGGACTACTATGTTATTATCCCCATATTATAGGTGAATCAGCTTCAGCACACAAAAACCAATCAGCCCAAAAGATAAAACAAAACAAAATCTCTCTCCCTTTTCTTTCTTTTTCATTTATTCTAAACATAGCAATAGAACTATCATCATTGATCACCTTAGGAACAATCATTTATGACATCCCTGTTTGCAAAACCCCCTTTCAGTTTTGCCATCTACATAAGAGCAATGTAACAACTTCCTATTAGCCTAATAAAATTACGCCAACACAGCAACCAGTGTCTTTCTCCATTGGTTCATTTTCATCACTAAAAATAATGAATATCAAAGATACTTGCAACGCCTGGGTGGCTCAGCAGTTGAGCACCTGCCTTCAGCCCAGAGTGTGATCCTGGAGTCCCAGGATCGAGTCCCACATCGGGCTCCCTGCATGGAGCTTGCTTCTCCCTCTGCCTGTGTCTCTGCCTTTCCCTCGCTGTGTCTCTCATGAATAAATAAATAAAATCTTTTTTAAAAAGATACTTAAGAAACATAACACCTATATAATGGATGGACTCTGTTTGGATACTGGATTAAATAAACCAATTCTAAGAAGATGTTTTTGAGACAGTCAGTGAAATATGATTATAGATTAAGTATGGGAAACTGTCAAAAGATCACTGCTAATTTCGTTAGGTGGGATAACGACAGCATGGTCATGTAAGAAAATATTCTTGATTTTATAGATGTATAACATAGGTGGGTAAAGTGACATGATGTCTGAGATTTCTTTAAACTATGTCAGCAAAGGGGTAAAAGAGGATGAAACAAATATGGCAATATCTTGACAATTGCTGAATTTGGATGATGGGTATGGGGACTAATTTTAGGTGAATTTGAATTTTTATAATAAAAGAACTTTGTAAAAAAAAATCAACACTCTCACTTGCCCAAAGTGCCATTTTTCCCTTGTGAAGAAAAAGCCTCGATGCCTATTAAAACATCTTGCCAATAAGCATAATTATGTATCAGATATCCCCTGCACATCAATTCTTTTCTCATTTGTTCTCCAAACATGTGGTTTTTTAAATTTTAACTGATGGTGATGGAATATAACTTATCTTAGAAAGTTATTTGTTGGGCAGCCCTGGTGGCTCAGCAGTTTAACACTGCCTTTGGTCCAGGGCCTGATCCTGGAGACCTGGGATCGAGTCCCACGTCGGGCTCCCTTCAGGGAGCCTGCTTCTCCCTCTACCTGTGTCTCTGCCTCTCTCTGTCTGTGTCTCTCACGAATAAATAAATAAATACAATCTGGTATCCCTGGGTGGCGCAGCGGTTTAGCGCCTGCCTTTGGCCCAGGGCGTGATCCTGGAGACCCGGGATCGAATCCCACGTCGGGCTCCCGGTGCATGGAGCCTGCTTCTCCCTCTGCCTATGTCTCTGCCTCTCTCTCTCTCTCTCTCTCTGTGTGTGACTATCATAAAAGTTTTTTAAAAAATAAAAATAAATAAATAAAATCTTTTTTAAAAAAAGTTATTTATCTGAAATTCAAAATCAAAAACTGGCATTCTGGTTTTTTTTTTTTTTTTATCTGCCAGATGGGCAATCCTCAACAAGTAGAAAAAGCTCTAAAACATGGGTCAGGATATCTGGGTTCAATTTCATCTGTGCCACTGGCCTCATAAGGAGAAGCAAGCTGCTCGCTGTCTTAAAGTGTTTCTTTCATTATCCATAAAACAAGAGGATTTCATTCCAGCTCAAAATGCTATGAAATGTGGGTTCTACTCTTATTCCAATTCCTCAGATAGAAATACCTTTTGAAAAAAAAAAAAGAAAAAAAGAAATACCTTTTGAAAAAGCACACCTAAGTTACCTCCTCTTTTCAAGGGAATATTGAGAGGGAAATTCAGTAAACAAAAACATATTGCCAACGAGCCAAACCATCCACAGCACCATTTATTCAGTGCCTACAAGGTACCAGATCCTGAAGCAGACACATTCATCTATGACCTCATTTTATCCTCACAACAGTCCCACATGGCAAATCATACTATCCCCATTTCACAGATAGGATGACTGAGGTCCAGAGAAATTAATAACTTGTCTCTGATTAGCTTCAAAGCCCTGAGCTTTCCACCACATTTCCACGCCTCCAGTTCTCTCGTGCAGAGAGCATCAGGACCTAGAAGGCAGAACAGAGCGAGTGACAACTTCTAGCTCCTAAGTAATGCCTTTAGATCTTTCTGTTGCGAATGGATCCAATGATTCTGGGTATGTTTATGTTAAAACACACAAAAAAACAGTGGATTTTAGAATTGAAGAAAACAGAATTGCCAAGTACTTATCCCCCTCTCATTTTATTGATTAATATTTATCAATAACATCTACTATTTAACCAAGTTTTACTAATTGTTTCCTTGATGCGCAGCACTACACTGGATATTGTAGGAGTTTCCTCGCTCTCTTGGAATTCAGCCTATTGTGGAGACAAGATACAGATGCTTGAGTCGGGCAACAAGACATTACGTACACCGAATTATTTAATAAGGCACACTCAAGAATGACACAGACCAGAAACACAGTAGGATTTAAAGAGGAGGGAAAGGGAGGCCTGAGTGGCTCAGTCAGTTAAGCATCTGCCTTTGGCTCAGGTCATGATCCTGGAGTCCCAGGATCGAGCTCTGCATCCAGGGGGAGTCTGCTTCTCCCTCTGCGCCCCTCACCCCGGCTCCTTCTCTCTCATGCTTACTCTTTCTCTCTCTCTCTCTCTCTCTCTCTCTCTCTCTCAAATAAGTAAATAAAATCTTTTAAAAAAAATAAAGAGGGGGGAAAAGCATGGGGGCTGAGGGGCCCTGTCAAGAATTTGGGAAGGAAGCAGGACCTAAACTAGGTTGTGAAGGGAAGGGCTTAAAAAAGTTAGAGAGGAAGGAAGAGGCCTTGCAGGCAAGTGGAATCACCTCAGGACTCCCAGAGTTATTCTATAACTCTGAATAGAGTCCCAACGGGAAAGGAGTTTGATGGTCAACAAGAGAGGGGACTGCATGGGCAAAAGCACAGATAACGGGAGACTAAAGATGTGTTTAGGGGCCAGGCAGATCAGTGCAAGGAGACCCCAGGTAATAGCTGAGGAAGTGGTAGGAAGCAAGAAGGACAAGGTGGACCTCATGCCTGTAAGCAACTGGAAGCTGCTGGAGGCCTTTGGGGTAGGGAGACAAGCTGGAATTAATGTTTGGGGGTAACTGGTCCAGCTATAAAATAGCTGTTAGTTTCCATTCAATGTACAAAATATATGTATGGAGGGCCTTGTGTACTAATACACGAAGACGAATAAGACACAGTTCCTTAAGAAATGCATAGCTCAAATGAGAGAAGACCACCAATGACAAGATCATGGAAGTTGTTCATTAATTTAATTTATGACATCGTCCGTGATAGGGATTGTTAGTTTTCTATTCAATATCTATGCTTCCCTTTGTTATTAGTAATAGAATCCAATTTTGTTTGTAAGACTATGTGCAAAGCCTCAGGAATGGATCATGCTTGGTTTAGGCCAGGATTTCTCAACCTTTAAAAAAAAAAAGATTTTATTTACTTATTTGAAAGACAGAGAGAGAGCACAAGTAAGATGGAGGGGCAGAGAGAGGGAGAGGCAAGCTGCCCTCTGAGCAGGGAGCCCAATGCAGGACTCGATCCCAGGACCCCCGGATCATGACCGGAGCCGGAGGCAGACACTTAGCCGACTGAGCCTCCCAGACACCCTTCAGCCTTTTTTCCTTTTTCCCATGATCACCCCAAGGACATTTTTAGACACTTTTTTCCTAATCACTACACTCATGAAATTCTAATACCATGTAGATGTCTGGTTATGAATTATATGTATATCTGCTTATATTTGTGCATCTTTATACATTAAAAAAGTAAGATTTTTTTATGCCTCTTCTACCCACCAAAAAACTCTGTTTTCTACCTTATCATTAGCACCAGCCTATCCCACCCTGACCCCAGCCCCACCCTATCCCTGTCCCTCCCTCTCCATTATGAATGCATGGTCTAAGGCAATTATAATGATTCTATTTCCTATTTCTCCACCTGCCTCAAACATGTAACCCAGTTCTGGCAGCAACACTGAAGCTGCTACTTGTTTGAGAGGTATGTGGGGAACTTTTGGCTTTCCTAGAAAAAGAGAGGGCCCCTGCCTACTCAGCCTCCCTCCATCTCCATCCAGCCCAACACTCACACGCTCACTCTCAATGGATGATGAATACATAGGGCTCAAGGCTGCAGCAGCCATCTTGCAACCATGAGGAAAGGCAAGAGAACTGCAGAGACAGTATCACTGAGCCACTGAGCCATTGAGCCCATGACAGACATCCAGATTTCTTGTTATATGGAAGAAATTAATTGGGATTTTTTTTCTTAAGTTACTGTTAGCCAAGTATTGTATAACTTGCAGCTGAAATCATTACTAATCTGTAAGTTATGTCTCACGAACAATAGCTGTCCTGACAGGATCATGAATTATTGTTACACCAAAGCCAGAGACAATCACACACAAAAATAAACAAAAAATGTAACCAAGAATATTACACAAATCAAACATTAAAAATTTAACTCATGTTTAAAAGGAAAATTCTCTTCTTTGCTAAACTAATCAACTTTGAAATAATTTAAATAGGTTCCAAATAATATTTGGCATTAAGACAAATAAACATTTGGATATATTATTGTGTAGAAAAATGGCCACGAAAGGCTACAAGGTAATTTTCTTACATTATACCAGAATGAATACATTTATGATTTGCCTAGTTGGCATGCCTTTCAAAATTTTTTAAAGTCAATTATTTTTAAATTAAATATTCAGATGCATCAGGAAAATGTGCCTCTTAAAGAATACCTTTGGGAATATTTTCATATAAAAATTTTTAAATAGTCATCTGTATTCATCGACTGCATGTTTTATACTTTGCTTAAATTTTTATTATACCTGAAGCTAATTCTCTCTTATTTTAAAAACATGAACCACTCACAAACCTATTTAATAACTCCAACATCTCCCATTAAAAGTGATTTTTCTATGGCTTATCAAGTTTTAAAATATAAGAGACTTGAGATCCCTCTAAATCTAAAGATCCTCTAAATCTTAAAAGATAAAACTTAATTATAGGTTTAGGGTTCTCAAAGCCCTCAAAATGTCAAAATAACTCTCATCTCAAAATCATTTTACTAGTTTCATTATTAGCATAATGCCATAAATTGACTATATTTTAATAAGGAGCTTGGAGCTTTTTAGTATGTAAATAATACATGTTAATTACAGAAAATACAAGAAAAATCAAAAACATTTTAAAATGATATGTAGTCTTACCACACACTAGATGATAACTTTTAATATATTGGTTTATTTTCACATTCTGAATTTATGTATAAAAAATAAATATAGGCCTCTTTAAGCAAAAATATATGATTTTATACCCTAGGTTTTTTCTTATCATTAAGCATCCCTCAAAAAATATTTTAATAAATATTTAGTAGGCTTAAATATAATTTATTTAATCATCCTTTCTGTTGCACGTTTTAGGTGATTTTTAGGTTTCTCTATTATAAAAAAAAATTTTGTGTTGAAAAGCTTTCATATTGTAATGAAATACTCTTTTCTTATGAATAACTCTTAGAAGGAGTCAAAGGCTATAAACATTTTAAGGTTCTTCATTCCTACTGCCCAGTTCCTTGCAATTTTTTGAAAAGAGGCCTTTCTTCAGCCATCTAAAATAAGCCAAAATAACGATTTAGAACAGAGCCTACTAAGTAGTGAGAAAAAAGGATCATTCGACTCTTTTTCCCTGACAGGCTGATGATACTGTTTATAAATAGTCCTTTGGCCAATATTTTATAGAAAAAAGGAAAAACTTGATAATAATTTAAAGGTTCCTGATCAAACTTTAAAAGACTGTGAAGGCAACTGATTTTTTTATTTATCCTGCATTATACCCCAGTAATTCATTTGTTAACAATCTAAGAATTGTTAAGCACTCTCAAAATTGGCAAAAGAAAGAAAAGTCATTACAATCGACAGATAAAATAATGAGGCTACATACCTGTTGAGATATAAAACCAGTCGTAACCAAATATACAATGGAAGGAGCACTAACATTTAAATTCCAAGTAGCATGAAGGAATGCAGGAAGATTTTTAAATTATGATCATTACAGCCTCTACAGAAAGGCCCAGCTAACCAGAGGAAGCTTTAAAGTAATATAACTTCATAAGCGTGGCTGGTCCAAGGTCGAAAACAAAATTGAACATCAGCTAAAGCTGAAAGTGTGGTGATTTTTTCTCATGAGTACAGTTGCACAATCTAGTTTTTACACTGAAAACCACAAGCGTCTAGCCTCTGTTGGAAGAGAAACTTTTATTTTTCCTTCCATATTATCTATATGTTGGGTCTTTCCTGGATGACATGTCAAATGGGTAGCCCTTGGGGAAATCCAAAACTATTGGTTTGGGTTTTGAACTTCTGATCCAGGTTTTACATAGAACTTTGCTGCCATACAGGAAACTCTCAAGTGTTCTTATGGCTCTAGAATTGAAGAGAAACATTGCCACTGTCCACATTTAGAAGTTGCTTTTCCTGAGACAGAGAGGATGAAGAGAAGGTAGCTATAGGACTGGTCAAAGATACCATAGTTTCTGGCCCTTCATTCGTTCAAGTGATCTGTTTAACCATCAGCTGTATTCCTCTTCCATTAGGAAGCAATGCTGACTTTGGGCTTCTTTCTGTATATTCTGCACATTTTGGAGGGAAAGTACTAGCATGAGGGCATATTTTATATGTAAAAACGTAATTAAATGCTTACAAATAAAATATAAACACCTATATTTATTTTTTTTAAAGATTTATTTATTTATTCATGAGAGACTCAGACTGAGAGAGAGAGTGAGAGGCAGAGACACAGGCAGAGGAAGAAGCAGGCTCCTTGCAAGGAGCCCGATGCGGGACTCGATCCCAGGTCTCCAGGATCACGCCCTGGGCTGAAGGCAGGCACCCAACCACTGAGCCACCTAGGCATCCCTAAACACCTATATTTAAATTAAAAGTTACACACTACATTGGCTACATTGAACATGTATTACTACTATATTTTTAAAGTCCACGTTATTATAGATATCTCTTTTATATTACCAGATATTCTAAGTATAGGAATATAGTGACAATATTATTTCAGCAGACATAGGAAATTGTGATACTGTCAACATGTAAGATTTTTCTGCCTTTTCCCCTCCTATTTCCTGTATGTACGTCCAACACCCTCTTCTACTCCCTTATCACAACCAGAGGAAGAGAGAGAAAGAGAGAGACTACTGATATAAATTTCAGCAAGTCACTGCCCAAAGATATTGGGACTTAAGGAAAATCAGGTTTTAGCCAAAGAAAGTATACCAAAGGGGATTTCTAAATATTTTAAGGGTTTTTGTAGTTGATGGCAGTAATTTTACACCATTTAAATCTGAATTGAAATATATTGCTTTCCTTTTTCCTGTTAGAAGGCATAATTACAGGCATTCTTACACTTATCAATCATGGTTGAGATCATTTTCAGTTGGAAAAAGACAGGAAAAAAATTTTGTGGCAACTGAGAAGGTTCAGGTTGAGATTTGTGTGTTCGGAGAGCTTCAAAAGGCATCAGCTGGAAAGGCAGTGGGGAAAGCAAAGGAAAAGTAGGGGTCCTGTTCCAAAGGATCAACTGAAAGAAAGAAAGGTCATTAAGGTAGAGATTCATGCCAGTCAGTTCCTTGCATTGGCAATTAGGTGGCTAGGTGTGAGGATGCCACAAGGAGGGCAATCTCTAGGAGACAGGAGGGGTGGGACGTTTGCTATTGACCTTTGGCGTACATGAGCTATTTCTGTTCCCTGGGCTGTAATTGAGTATTCTATGATGTAGTATTATTATTAAAATGCACTGAACGTATTAAATTAAAATTAAAATAAATCAACTGTATTGAATACACTGAATTGAAATTGGTAGGAGACCCTGTCATGGGTAACAACACTTAAACTGGTTGTAGAAGTTGACCTACACTAATTACTTGAATTTATTTGTCATAGATTTTCTTTTTCTACCTCAAATCCTTATGCTACACAAGACCAAGAGAAGCCTGACTCAGATTTCGCAATTCATGCAGCCAATTACACATATTTTTTCTCCGGAGGGTTGAAGATGGGGAGCATTTTCACTCCCCACCCTGTATCTGCCCTCTCTACTAACATGACACAATAATACGTTCTTATCAACTTTCAACAGAATTGGCTAATTCAAGCGGTTAGGTTTCCGGTAAATCTCCAGACCCTGCCTAAACCCCTATCATAGTTCAAGCAGACAAGAGATTAACAAAGACATGATCTTCCTACCAAAAACACTAGTTCCCCAAATTGCAAGTCAGGTACCCACTAACAAAGGATGGCTAACTGGGCTTCTGTGGTTTAAGGCTACAAAGGAAAAGGACTTCTCTCCAAAGCTATCAGGGTCCAAACAGATGATCAGCTTCAGATAGGAAAACCTAAACATAGGTTTTGCACTCAGAACCAAGCACATTACACACCAGCTGCTGCTTTTCACCCCAAAAAGCAGCCTGACTCGGTATCCAGTATTCACCGAGGGGCATCAGTTGGCCCCACACCAGTCACTATACCCTGGAGTTGGCCGTGTCAATATTTACAACCTGCCTGTATTTTCAAAAGGAACCACATGATCACGAATCAGACATTAAAGTAGAACTTGAGAGGATGCTTTCCCAAATGGGAACTAACTCTGGCTTCACATAAGAGAATTCAAAATTAAGGACTTAGAACATGAGTCGTATATACTCTGAAAACCAACTCCACCTCCACATCCACATATTTACTCAAGTTAAGGGTCCAGTAATATAGAACTACACATACATCTACCATCTTGTCCTAATTTTAACCATCAACTGGAAAGTCAGTATTTCTCTTTGGCAGCTGAATCCAGCATCAGCAATAATCAGAACTTTTTTGTATTGAAACCTCTGAGGCAGGAGTTCTTAATGTGAGGACTCTGGACAAGTGGGAAGCCTGGATAGGCTTTAGAGGCCCCCCAAGTCCCCTAAAGTTATATGGCAAGTGTGCGTGTTCCTGCATTCCTGTATAAAATTTTTCTCAAGAAGTTTGTTGAAGTTATTAGGAAACACTATGCTGAAGTATAAGCCAATCAGTCCATGCAAAACTCTTTTAAGTGGAGAATAGGAGAGTGGGGATATGCACCCTTACACATCCCACAGATTCTGAGTTGTGTCTACAGTGCTAAGAAGGATTGTGATTTATTCTTGATTTGTCATGCCATGTCCCAAGAGACTAGTGACCCTGATGATAGGAAATGTGAAACTTTTTTTTAAAGCAAAAGATTCATCTTCAGTATAAAGTTGGAAGAACCCACGGTATTAAAGGCTATTTGAGAGCTTATTACAATCATTAACGCTCTTCTAAATCCAAGTGAGGCAGATAATCTCAGTACAATGGCTCCTGTTACTGCAATGTCACTAAGTTTATATTGTGATCTGTTGTTGTTGTTATGGCATATGTTTAAGTGTTATTACTATTCTGAGTGCTAAAATTCCATATATAAAGAACTGCATTTCATCAAAAACTTAGACTTTCTTTCCTTCTTTAATGTAATGTTATCATAACTGAGGCTCAAAATACTTTCTGGGCAGAGCACTGCTTACTCTACTCACATTTATTCTTAATTACCACTTCCCAGTAGTCTGAAATAGAATGTTTGTGGGGTCCTCGACCCTCCCTATGACCATTGCTCTCTGTGCTATCCCCTTATAGTTCCCTCATTCACAGCTACTTCCAGTTGGCCCAAATGCCTCACTAAAGTCACTGTGAAAGGGAATTTGGTGGTACAAACTATATTTATTTAAGGAGTGGTATAAGTGCAGCCTCCTCTACATATTCAATACAATAACTTATCCCTTCTGGCTCTTCTTGGTTGTCATACCCCTTTACAACATAAGTCCTTAGATCCTAAGCCTCAAGGTAACAACCTCACCCCCTACACACACACACACACACACACACACACACACACACACACACACAGACATTCCCTTGGCCAATCCAATCTTCAATCTGACAATGTTCTCAAAGTATAATCTGCAGATCATTTGTATCAGAAACTTTATGGAGAGACGCCTGGGTGGCTCAGTGGTTGAGTGTCTGTCTGCCCTCGGCTCAGTTCATAACCACCCCACCCCACCCCCACCCCCGGGCCTGGAATTGAGTTCCGCATCTGGCTCCCTGCAGGGAGCCTGCTTCTCCCTCTGCCTATGTCTCTGCCTCGCTCCTTGTGTCTCTCATGAATAAATAAAATTAAAAAAAAAAACTTTATGGAGTGAATAGACTTGTTAAAAATGAATATTCCTGTCAATCCTCAGACCCACTGAATCAGAATCCACAGAGGTGGAACCTAGAAAGCTGCATTTATTTGTTAACATGACCCCCATCCATCCAGATGACCTGTAAATGCACTAAAATTTGAGAATCCATGGTTAAGAAGAATCATTTCCTCTCTAGCTTGAGTCCTTTTGTTTTCAGATCTAAATAGAACTGCTTTCCTTTCCATCTTTCTCAACTCTGAGGTCAGCATTTCCCGGTCTTTTCCTGAGAAATGTTCTCTCCTCTCTCTGGGCTTTACCAGTTGATTTTCTCTGGACTATTTCCCAGCCTCTGCAGTCTACCTTAGCAAGTCTCCAGGACTCAGCCAGTCACTACTTCCTCTTTCCTGAGCTGCCCTAAAGAAACCCCCTTATTGGGTCCCTGGGGAGGCTCAGTCAGTTAAGTGTCCTACTCTTAATTGCAGCTCAGGTCATGATCTCAGGGTCCTCGGTTGGAGGCCCATATCCGGCTCCCTTCTCAGACTCAGGGAGTCTGCTTGTCTCCCTCTCATTCTGCCCCTCCCCTACCCCTTCCCTACCCCCCCTTCCTCTCCCCACCCCTCTGCCCCTCCTCCTCTACACCCTCCCCCTCTCCCTGCTCATGAATGTGTGCACTTGCAGTCTCTCTCACTCTCTCTCAATAAATAAATAAATCTTTAAAAAAAAAAAAAAGAAAGAAAATAAATAAATAAATAAATAAATAAATAAATAAATAAATAAAATAAAAAATAAGAAAGAAGGAAACCCTTTTATCATCCACCACTCCGGATTGCCTGGGTCCAAACTCCCTTTACAATACCCTGCCCAGAGAGCTATAGTACATATCTGCATGTTAAAGGCATACTTCATCTGGTCCACATTCCCATTAAATGTTGAAACTACTTACAATCACTTATTTACAGGCCCTCTCCACATTTTTTACATGCGCACACACACCACTACTCCAATAAATGAAATAAAAACAAAATTCATTTTGTCATCATTTTACCATACTAACACACTAAATGCTTGCATTGTTTTCCACTCATGTTTAATCTTCATTCATAACAAAATCAGAATATAAGTGAAATTTTTAATCCTGTTTTTCTAATTTAACACCATACCAAATATATTTTAATAGCTATCATAAAGTCCTTTTACCTTTAAAGACTACAAAGTATTCCGTGGAGTTAATGCTGCCAGAATCATTATTCCTTAGTTCGGTTATGAGTGACGATGTTCCTGCATATTATTTTTTCCTTCTTTGAATTATTTATTTGGAATAAATTCCCAGGGATAGAATTAAGGGATCAAAATGTATGAACATTTTAATGCTTCTTAACACATATTGCCTAGTTGCCATATTTGTATTTTACATAGCCCTTCAGTGGTATACTGATAAAATGTTTAATAGCCTCTCCTCAAAAAAGTGTAGGGAGCCTGATTTATAGTGTTTGCCAATTTCCTTGGTGTAAATATTCCTATAATGGCCAGTTTCAAGCTACAAACTTGAATGCGAGTTGGAAAGAGATGCTCAGTAGCACACTATTATATAATGTTTCTATCAAACAGATAAATGGAAATAAGCTCAAGAACATTGATAATAGGGCAGCCCCGGTGGCTCGGTGGTTTAGCGCCGCCTTCAGCCGAAGGTGTGATCTGGAGACCCCGGATTGAGTCCCATGTCCAGCTCCCTGCGTGGAGCCTGCTTCTTCCTCTGCCTGTGTCTCTGCCTCTCTCTCTCTCTCTCTCTCTCTGCATCTCTCATGAATAAATAAATAAAATCTTAAAAAAAAAAAAAAAGAACACTGGCAATAGTAAAATGTAGTAAAGAACTAGGAAGTAATAAATTTTGAGTATTTATTACCTTTATTTTTAACATAACTTATTTAACTGTAAGTTATAGAATTTAATTTTTAATGGCAACTGTGTTTAACAAAATTGCAAAATTTCTGGAAATATTACATTTGGCTCTTGCAAATAAGTACAGGCAGGCTCCTGCACACCACTACAAATATTTCACTTGCAAGAGCACGTCTTATTTTTTTTTAACTGAAACCATTGAAATTCCTCCTATTCCCATCTGTTGTCACAAATAATAACCATGCTTTCAAGTTAGCAAGTTATACAAATATATAATGAATAAAGCATAATGCAAAAAAAAAAAGAGAGAGAGAGAGAGAGCAGGAGGTCTATCTGAGGCAATTAATTCCACTCACCCTCCCCCAATTTGGACAATACTCTCTTCATGCACTTATTCACTAGTGGTTTTTTAACGGGGTCACCTACAACAACTACTCAATTATTTACTAACTCAAACAATGACTGAGTGGCTGACTATACGCAGTTCTCTTGGCAAACATGATGAGAACCGTACTGCCTGTTACTTAACCACTCTCTTCCTTGGTTTTCTTTTCTACGAAATGGGGAAGAGGTCACTGCTGACTACAGTGTTACAAGAAACTAAGTATAGAGATAAGAAGGCTCCAACTTACACTCTAAGAAGCAATTGAGTGTTCTGTAATGTTTTGAAATTTTCTTCCAAAAGTAATTCATTAGTATTCTGTTTTACTGGAAAAGAGAAATGGGTGATTTGGCACTTTCTCGCTTGAGAGCAAATTCTTTTCTTTGGGTTTCCCTGAGTAATAATGAACAGCCTCTACATGTATATAACAGAAGTTTTTAAGTGGCGCCCTACCGCTTGAGTGTTAAAATGTAAATATGGTGGATGAAAACTCTAAATATGCTCACACCTTTAACTCAGTCATCTCACCCTTAGGATTCTCCTAAGAAATAAATTCAAAACAAAGAGGCACCTGGGTGGCTCAGTGGTTGAACATCTGCCGTTGGTTCAGGGCATAATCCTGGGATCCTGCGATCCAGTCCTGCATCAGGCTCCCTGCAGGAAGCCTGCTTCTCCCTCTGCCTATGTCTCTCCCTCTCTCTGTGTCTCTCATGAGTAAATAAATGAAATCTTAAAAAAAAAAAAAAAGGAAAATACTTTTGTATGTTGATATTAATCACAACAAAGAGATCATTTTGCCTCATTTCAGGACTAACTAAACTTACCATCTTGGTGCTTGGCATCTTGATAAAAGAGTTCTGGATAAATGACTTTCAAATGCTCACCTATAGAACAACTGCCTCCAAGTCACCTGGGGGAAAGGGTTTGTACTGATTATCACAGATTCTTGGACCAAATCCCAGGGCTGTGATGCGATACATGAGAATTACTAGTTTTTAAAAACTCCCCCAAGTGGTTTTGATGTCCAGCCAGCTTTAGGACCTATGATTCCAGGCCAGAACCAAATAAAACAAATCATCTCTGAACAACTGTTCATATCCAGGGAATAGTACATGTTCGTATGCAAGGCACCAAGAGGTTCTGCGAAGTTTCAAGCAGCTGCTTGAGTTAAATGACTAAAGAGCCACATAGGAGGAGACTTTGTTTCTGGCACCTATCCACCTGCCTCTTGGACACCCTCCTTGGTTGTACTGCCCACCCCAGCACCCTCTACCATCATGCTGCCTTCTGTCATGCTCCACTTTGGCACCCCATCCAGACTTGGGCTCACTCCTTCGCATACACAAAGCCCCAAACTTTCCTCCCTTCTGTTACTAGTAGGACTCTAGAAGGGAAACAATATTACTATTTGACCAAGGTAATCTGTACATATAATTTAGAAACCCCTGTATAATGAGCATATTGACCATATTTGCATTTTTTTTCATGGGATGCTTACTATCCCAAAAAAATCTCTAGTCTGGAGAGTGAAACAGGAAAGCAGGATGCTTTTCAATCCTGGGTCACCCAAAACCCAAGCATCTAGAACCCATATAAGCACTTTGGGCACTCTTTGTCAAAATAGTCAATGAATAGAAATAGATTTTTGGCTATGCCTTGCTAGCACAAAAACTAAAATACCATAAAATTAAATAATTTAATATAAGTTGGACAAAGAAGAGCCACCCTCTGCCCCTAATGCCAAAAACGCCTCTAAAATTCCACCCAAAGCATTCAGGGAGCAATCTCAGGCCCAGATGTTCACAATTAACACAGCAGTGACTAAGAGAGTTGTCTTTTAAGTCCAACAACCAGACATGGAAAGGCTTAAAAAATCAGTTTCTCTTCTTGTTTTCCTTTTTTCATATATATTATTACTATAAAATAGCCAGCCATGTGCTTATTCCATACTTAGGGGTCAAAAAACATTAATTTCCAGCTTTCATCCATTAGCCCCATTTTCCTTTGAAAGGAACACTGGCATTAAAAGAGTCCCTTTACAGATACCTTGTTCCCAACCAGGGACCATATCATCTTCACTCTCGTATCCCCACCAAGTCCTTAATAACAATTACAATAGCTGCATTTCTTGACAGTTTATTTTATACCTGGCACTAGGCTAAATGCTTTACATATTTTTTATCTCAATTTTATCCTTACAACAACTCTGACATAGGTATTTTCAGTTATTAGAGCTACTTTACAAATACTTGCTTTTAATCTGAGGATTGAAGAATGTGTGTCTGAGGTTCCTACAGCTCAGAAGCAACAGTACCGGATTCAACACAAAGTAATCTGGCTCCAAAGTCTGGGTTCTGGTTCACTAGACTGTATTTTTGTTATTAGATGGATGCAAAGTTTTCACAGTTCAGGTTAAAAAGTACCAGCTAATCTATAACATTTCATTCAGATATGCAAAGGAAACAACACATATTTCGTGGAATTTTTGGACTGGCTTTTGAAGACTAGAAACTCGCTCTGTCAACCAACTCATCCTCCCAAGAGGAAGGCCACTTTAATACTGGGTGATTGACATGTAATAACCAGAAGTGGAGGTCACAGGAGCCCCCAGCCACACAAACTTTTCTCCATATAAATGGTGTAGTAAGGGAAGACAGTGGGGGGAAGGCAAGTGGAAGATCACACACATGGAGATGAATAAAGTAGCCCCAACATGAAGCGGCAAGGATCTCTGGGCTCCCTGTCACCTAGAATTCTGTGCGAGCTATGAAAGCTGAGGAGAGGAACCTGATGGCATAAAAAGACCAGAACGCTATTGAAAGGCATCTGTTCTGCTCCGCAGCCTCTCAGAGTCCTCTGTAACCCATCTACATCTGAATTTTCCAAGCTTATTTCCTGAAAATGTGTAAAAATAAACTTTCTTCTTTTGGGGGCCAGTCTCCTCAACTGGACTGCTCATCCCGTCGATATCACCTTTGTGCCTTTACCCATACAGTCCTCTTGTTGAATTAATCTCCCCTTTCTCCACCTGCTCAAATCTCATGTCCTTCCAAGGCCAGGTCTTCCAGGCCCACTCTAGCTTACCCTCAAACCCTCTTCTTGGAACTCCTATAACTTACAGCCCACATCATCCCAGTATTCACTCAGTTCTCATCTTGCACTGCTTCCTAAATTTTACTTCTCACCACAGTTAGTAGACTCTAAGTTCCTTCGGGTAGAGAATTCCTCATATTTCTTTTATATCGTCCACAGCAGTAGCTTGGAATCAATAAGTGATTATTGACTATTTGTTGCTTGTTTGAAATATTTCAGTGGCAGCTTTAACTTAGGAAAAGCTCCTAAAACTAGTGGTTTCTCTAGCTTTATTTAGCTATATAACCCAGGCTATGGATGATACCTCACAGCATGTCTCTGAATCAAATCCCCTCAAAAACTTAATTTAACTTAAAAATAAATCCTTATGCATCATATACCACTTGTAGAAAGAGGATTTGAGTATTGTCCATAGGTGAAACAGACGAACTAGGTATCCCAGATCCAAATCCTCATCATCAGGATTTTGGCTGGTTTCTTTTCTGATTTAGAAAATTTTAAAACTCTTATTTGTATAACTGAAAGGATCTTTACATTTACTTCTCAAGCATAGGGTGATATTTAAACTACCCAAATATTTGAATTCAGTTACAGTCAGTCACAAGCATTTGGATTCTCTAGGAGAATATCTGAAAAAAGCAAAAGCCAACTATTATAACTTGTAACATTGAAAAAACTATATGCATGTTGTTAGCATGGCGGGGGTGGGGGGAGAGTTGGATACCAGAGCAAGTCCCCTTCCCTCCTTAATATGGTTTCATACTTTACAACAGGTAGCACAAGATAATTACTGTGTTTAGCCCAGAGTAAAAACTAAATACACTGGAGAGCTTTCTTTTTAAAGAAGGAAAATTTTTAAAGAAGCAAAATATTTTTAAAGAAGAAAGTATTTTTAAAGAAGCCAAAGCCTTACCTGTTGTAGAATGCCGAAGATGTTTCTTGACACAAAAATGACTGACTCCGGATGTCAATTTGTTCAGTGCAGGTAAGTAAACGTAAAAGCTGTCCAAGCCCTTTTACTGTTATGATTTCCTTCTGGGATCAACTTTTTCTTCCTCCCCAAGAATATAACTGTTACACTTTAGAAGAACTAAAAATATAAGAGGTGAGCTGGAAGAGAATTCAACCCAAGATGGTTGAGTTTAGTGTGCTCGGTGACTGAGGTGGCAGAAACCATCAGAATGTGACGAGCGAGATTAGCAAGTTCCTGTGCATAAGTCAATTTCCTGTAGCTGGCTTCTCTGAAGAGGGGATTTCATTTGTGTGGGTTTACCCGTGTGTGTGTGTGTGTGTGTGTGTGTGTGTGTGTGCGCATTCGCACGTGCATTTCTCTCCATGACAATATGAAAACTTGCCGAAATAAGAGGCCCCTCCATTTCCCACCAACAAATCACCAATGTAAAACTGAGGAAAGGAAGAATGAAAAATCCAGATGATTCCTTAAGGAAGTGAAAGAAAGCAGAAAAAAGGGAAAAAAAAAAAGTGTCCACCTCTCTAACTGGTCTTAGTTAATTTCAACTTAGGGGAAAAAAGCACCTTAGAACATACACATCAACTTGGGGAACATACCAACTATGGAGGGAAAACAGTAGGTGGATGGTTTGTTTTTCTTTGATTTATTAATAACTATCAAACAATAATTCAGAAAGAACTGACTCAGCCAGAGTGAGAGCTCAAGCAGCACCACCAGGAATTCACCCTTTTTTGGACCAGCACCTGTGTTGTGAGGTAGGTGACTGAGTTGTTTTCAGACTCCTCACAGTTTCATTATTTGCCTCCAAACACAAATTTACTTTTTTTTTTCCTTTTGTGCAATCCAGGTGTGTAGAGACCATCTGCATGTAGATTATGGTGAAGTTGGATCCCTGGGTGGTGCAGCGGTTTGGCGCCTGCCTTTGGCCCAGGGTGCGATCCTGGAGACCCAGGATCGAATCCCACATCGGGCTCCCAGTGCATGGAGCCCGCTTCTCCCTCTGCCTATGTCTCTGCCTCTCTCTCTCTCTCTCTGTGACTATCATAAATAAATAAAATTAAAAAAAAAGATTATGGTGAAGTTGCCTAGACCAACAAATTTAACTTTCATGATATGCTCACAATGCCCCATGCCTCAAATCCTTGAAATCTTAGTGAAAATCTTAGTCAAAATATCTATGTGCCATGAAGATAAAGCAAACTCCATTCAAGTCAACAGCTACCTGTAGAGCCAGTACTGTGTGTAGGATTTGGTGCCGGGTGCTCAAGTAGGTGAGAACACAGAGATCAGCAAGGTGGCATCTCTCACTCAGAATGGTTAAGATCAAGGGAAGGAGAAGGACATGCACACAAGGGAGGTGCTCTGAATCAGGATTTATTTATAGATCTCACTGGAAAAATCCTGGGACACAGGAGTCAGGTCAATGGAAAGTGTATGCAACCGTTTACCAGTTAAAATAGCCCCTGAGCATTGATGTAGATTCTCTCATAATATTCCGAGGAGCCTCACTGACTTCCAGGAGACCCCGCAGACCAGTAGCATCATTTGAGGATTATCCTCGTCATTTTTTTTTTATCCTCGTCATTGTAAATTCAGGAAACTGTTATGCGTCTGACACTGTACACTGGAGAAAAAGCACAGAGACCAAGACAGATATATTTGCTGTCCTCACAGCACCTATGTCCTAGTTGGCGGGGGACAACTGGGGGGGGGGGCAGAAGGCAGGGAGTGGGGGTGGAGGCTAGACAAATTAAACCATTCAAATAAATGCAATAATTACAGATTGTAATGATTATTACAAAGGAAGCAGAGAAGAAACTAAGCTAAACAGCAAGACAATCTCTATGTCCTACAAGCAGTGCAGGAGGGCCTCTTTGAGAAGCTAACTTAAATTTAAGCCGAGACCTGCAACCATGATTCTCAGCCCCAGCTAAAAATTAGAATCATCTGGGAAGTTTTTAAAAACTAGCAGTGCCTAGACTCCACCCCTAGAGATTCTAGTTTAATTTGTCTGGGTTGGAGCCTGGGTGTCAATATGCCTCCCTCCCCCCACCCCCGGCCCCCATCAGCCTAACATGCCGCTACTACTCTAATAATGAGGAGAGGCCTGGAGAGAGTAGGAGGAAGGACCTTCCAAGCAGAGGCAATTGTATGTGCAGAGTCCTTGAGATAGGAAAGAGTTTGCCTTGTTCCAGGGAGTTGAGGAGGACTAATATGTCTAGAGTGCGGCAGTGGCCAGCCTAAATGGTGCAAGGTGAGCATTCTCAGGGAGGGACACACACTCACTAAGCCCATAAGAGGTTATTACGTGAACCCAGTGTTAATTTGCCAACGTGCAGTAAGAACTCAATTTGCCAGGCGAGATCCTTGAGCTCTCTGACAAGTGCCTTATTATAACTCTGTGGAAAGCCAGATCACCGTCATGATATCATTAGGTAAGTGGAACATAGGGGTTGTGGATCCTTTAGTCACCTCTGGTTTTGTTCATCAAAAGATTTAGGGCAGCTTGTAAAGATACATACACCTTGGCAAAATAAAACCAATAAAAAAATGAGAAATGAAAAGATGACGCCAAGAGAAATGAAGACAAAAATTCTAAAACCAGAGGTGAGGTTGGTGCAGAAAATAAATGCCATGTGGTTCTAAGCTTTCAAGCAACCATACAAGATGTCAAATTCTACCACATAAAAAATCAAGTGCTCCGTCAATAAAATGACTGTGTTGCTCAGGATGCTGAGACTAGAGGGAAATTTGGCCTCTGGATCCTCATAGAGAGGACGTCCAGGCTGAAATGAAACGCTGTCCTTACACTAAACCCCGCCAGCAACAAGTTTTGTAGGGTGGTCCCTTACGCTGTTTCTCCATGTAGGCTGATTTCATCTCCCGAAAGAGTTGAGGAAATGCAATCCCAGGGCGCAAGTAGGGGAGGGTGTGCCCGAAGGCGGTGGTTAATACAGGGTGCACAGGCCCTCACGCTGCGTGAGGCGCCAATTTAATGCAGAGATGAAGATCAATTTCAGACTTTCTTTAGAAAATGGGGGCTAGAAGAGTTTTTTCATTCAACCTTCTACAAGATTGGGGGTGGCAAAGAGTTCAAAATTGGTCACACTTCCAGCAAGAGACCCAGGGGTTTTCTGTGCCCTCGTCCCTTGAGACAGCAAGGGAGTCGGGCAGGGACAGCCACCTGCATGGACAGTCCCTTCTCCACCTGTTGTAGAAGGTGAGACAAGACTCTGCCCTTTGAGACACAAAGCCAGTGGTGCCGGGTAGTCCCGGTGGCTCAGAGGGTTGGTGCCGCCTTCAGCCCAGGGCGTGATCCTGGAGACGGTGGATCAAGTCCCACGTTGGGCTCTCTGCATGGAGCCTGCTTCTGCCTGTGTCTCTGCTTCTCTCTCTCTCTCTCTCTCTCTCTCTCTCTCTCTCTCTCTCTCTCTGTGTGTGTGTGTGTGTATATGTGTGTGTCTCATGAATAAATAAATAAATGAAATCTTTAAAAAAAAAAAAAAAGCAAGAGGTGCCACAAGCAGAGGCCTCGGGCATTATACATTTTCTCCACCAAAGGGAACACGCGAACTCCCAGGGTCAGGCTAGGTGGGGTGTGTCCGTCGGTCCAAGCATTCCCACTGCCTCCTGGGTGGTGCTGGGAAGGGCATTACTGTGTCTGGTTGCGAGACTCCCCTTTGACTCAGGGCTCCCTGCCTGACTTCTCTTCCTCTGATGGCCTGGCTCCCTGTGTGTACGGTAATTGTCATTTCTGGTGTCCACGTGTAGACTTTGTGCTTCCTCCTGCTCCTGATGTGACAAAGTTTCTCCTTTAGCCTCTTCCACACCTCTCATCTCCACATACAGTTTAATCCCAGAGGGGGTTTTCTTGCTGGGGGTGAGAGCGGGTTGGGGAGAGGAATCTAAGTTTCTTCCCTTTCTGGAAATCTCTATTTTTGGTTCTCTCCCAATCTCTCTCTGTGTTTCCGTATCTCTCTCTCTCTTTCTCGATTTCTCCCCCTCATTTTGTTAATAGACAGGGGTAGTATTGAGGGGTGGAAGCAAATGACTTAAAATACGTGTACATACCACATGCTCACAGACACACACACAGACACACACACACACAAACCTCTCGGGGTGTCTGTTCTGATGCTACATAATCCAGCCTTGGGACCGAGGTGGGGGGAGATCCTAGGGAATTCAGAGTGGTGGGCAGGAAGGAAGCCAGGGGCATGGGGTTCCTAGTAGGGAACTGTCCCTTGTTATAAGCCATAGTCTGGGACCCTACTTCCCATGAGCTGCTACACCACCCAAGCTGCCACTGCCAGAGCCCCCACCAAACAAGCCTTGTAAAGTCCACTTCCAAGGCCCTCAAGGGGCCTGGCCTTGCTCCCTGGGGTATCTCAGGCATGGACTCGTCAGTCACACAAGAACCATTTGCTGGGATCCCTGGGTGGCGCAGCGGTTTGGCGCCTGCCTTTGGCCCAGGGCGCGATCCTGGAGACCCGGGATCGAATCCCACGTCGGGCTCCCGGTACATGGAGCCTGCTTCTCCCTCTGCCTGTGTCTCTGCCACTCTCTCTCTCTCTGTGTGTGTGACTATCATAAATAAATAAAAATTTAAAAAAAAAAGAACCATTTGCTGAACGAAGACATATTCTCTCATCGAAACCTTGCAGTAGCTCTCAGTGGTAAACATTTTCAAATATGTCTTATGGCCAAGGAGTCCTCAGCTGGTTGAAGAAACTCTGGCCTATGAAACACGGAACAGAGATTTACCCCATCCAGCTGTCCTGATGCTTCACCCCGCTGTCTCCCCACGGAGGGAGCTGGGCCACTGTGGGGAGGGAGAGGCAGCCAGAGCCCCTGAGGGCCACAAGCCCATTTTATGTCTCCTGGGTGCCCCTCGTCTGAGATTCCCAGGCAAACACAATCCGGTAAAGATCAGGATCTGCTTTCTCAAAATACCTTCATTTGAAATGCCCTCTGATTTGGTAGAAGCACAGTCTGTTTTCTCCTTAATGGTGTCCTAAGAACAAGGACCTCTTTTACTGAGGATTTTTATGTACATAATAAGACAACCATCTGTGTACCCTGGACTCATGCATAAGTGGTATTCTTGCCCATTACCAAGGCGCTTTGCCATTTATTCCAAAAAGAACCCTTAATGACAGTGATAATCGTACCAAATAGTAAAATCTCAGAAACCTTGTGACACCAACCATTTACTAAACTATTTCTACCCTGGATTAGTAAGATGCCTCCCCCTTCTTCTTACTATTAACTTATTAACTGACATGATTTAGATTTAGTGGGTAGCTTTTAATGTTTACACAGACCCTCACCTGTGATATGCTATCTAATAAGATAAAATATTGCAATGGATTCTGGAGATGGAAAATATGTATTAAAACTTCATCTGAATGCTTTGAAACCTAGGGCATTAATCATATTGTGATTATTCTTACCCAGCTCCCCATTGTGTGATAACTGTATTAAACCAAAACACACGTTCCTTCTGATTGAGAGATTTCACGAAGGGGATTGTAAAATGTTAGCCCTTTGTAAGAGAAAGAGCTTAATTCTGATGTAAAGACATGGGAGCAAAATACATTCCTGTAAAATGCCCTTTAAAATTCTAAATATTAAGATATCTTAAAATGCCACCAGCTTGGAAATCACATGAACAATTTCTCCTTCACCCATCTTAACTCCTTATAAACAACAGCCGCCCTCCCCAGATAAGAATATCATCTCAAGCATCTTCTAGCTCCCCTCTTATTGCCAGAACCATCATTTCCCCCGCTGTTCTTCTCATCATTTATCTTCTCTTCGACTGTTGTAATGTAACACGCTGCTTTTGTTTAGCGCATACAAGGTTTTTGGGATTGAGCTGCCAATTTTTAACCAGGTTTGTTTGCTCTGTATAACTATGTGGATCTAGCAAACATTTACATCCTGGTTCTTTTTATTGCAGAGCCATAACTCAGAATGATGCAGGCTCTTGTTACAGAAGATGATAGCACCCAAAGTAATCATTCAAGCTGTGGCTGTAAAGTTATGGTACTTTTCTTTCTTTACCTGTCAGCATAGGGCTGATGTAGTCAGATGACCATTACCCTTCAAAGCAGTTGCTTGGCAGTTGAGGCACTTTCCCAACACCGCAGGCATGAGTCAAAGCACTCTGAGAACCTTTGTACAATATCCTTCTGACACGGGTAAGTAAATTACAAAAAGAAAACCAGAATCACTCCACGGGGCTCACAAGTGTTTTTAACTCCAAATATAATCTGGCTTGGTCACCCACCTTATTCACTGGATGAAGCTCCAAAGGGCTGTCTCCCCAAATCACATCCACCTGAAAAGGACAAAGGCTTGCTATCATTGAAGAAATGTAAAGTAATATGCCTCGGGCTCAGAGAAAATCCAGAAGACGAACTTGAAACATGATGTAAGAGCAGCATCTTTGGGTCAAGTGCATTAAACTCCCAGGGGACCCGTGCAAAGGGCACAACATTCACTCTGATGTCGAAATTCTGATTTGTTTTAAAAAGAGGAAGAAGAAGGCCATCACCACTTCTTCTCACATTCATATTTTACTCGTTGCCTTGATAGGGATCTTCAGTTTGGGCACAAACATCACAGGGTAACTGCAACTCAGCACACCTGCTCAGAGCGGGGGTTGCTCTGAGCAAATGCTCAGAGCAAATGTTTCAGTTATAAGGCAGAGACCGATGAGTGCTAACTTGCCATCTCTTCAAAATAACAGATCTCCCGCACAGTTCTGGAAGGAACAAGTTAAAGCCTGCACCCCGGGGCAACCTGAAATGTCAGATAAAGTATACATTTGAATTCAGACAAAGCAAGATTCAAATCCCATCTCCATTTAATTGCAAGGATAAGGCCCTGATCTTCCAGTCTGGAAAGTAGGTATAATAATATCTATCTTAGAAGGATTTTATTAAAAAGCTGTTGAGTCCTTGAAATTTAGTAGATGCTCATTACATGCTGGCTATTAGTAGCCACACCTGTTTTGCACTTTCGCCTTCTGGAGTGTTTCTCCTCCACCCCATCTCCTCCTTGAATAACAAGTGTTAAATTTCATCATTTGAGAAGCTTTGCCAGTGCCCAAATTCTGGTTGAATAAAGTCATACAAGCTTACATATCATGCATAGGATTCTCACATCATATGTTTATTGTCTCAACAGTTTAAAGGAATCTAGAATTTTTAAAATGTAATCTACTCCCACCAGGGGCTCAAACTCATGACCCCGAGATCAAGAGTCACATGCTCTATCAACTGAGCCAGGCACCCTAAAGATCTAGAAGTTTTAAAATCAAGTTCTTAACAGTACTTTATGCTTATGCATAATTAGAAAATCCCAGAATCTTCAGACAGACCTTCTGAGGTCCTCTGTTCATATACTACAAACTCCTTAAGTGAAATTTGTCCCTTCTTTTCTCATTCAACAAATATTTATTGAACACTTGCTCCACTATTTATCAAGCACTATCCTAGGCCCTGAGGAGACAGCAGTGAACAAGAACAACGACAAAAATAAAGAGCCTGGGGATCCCTGGGTGGCGCAACGGTTTGGCGCCTGCCTTTGGCCCAGGGCGCGATCCTGGAAACCCGGGATCGAATCCCACATCGGGCTCCCAGTGCGTGGAGCCTGCTTCTCCCTCTGCCTGTATCTCTGCCTCTCTCTCTCTCTCTCTCTCTGTGTGTGTGACTATCATAAATAAATAAAAATTAAAAAATTATTTAAAATGTTAAAAAAATAAAAATAAATAAAAAATAAAAGAGCCTGCTCTCATGAGTTTGCATCTACTGGAGAGACTGGCAATGAACATGATAAATTAGTAATAGACTATGTTCCACTGTGCTAATTATTAGGAAGAAAAATAAAGCAGAAAAGAGGGATAGAACGCTTGGATGAGGTGCATATCCAAATACGAAATTCAGGAAAGTCCTCGCAGAGAAGAGGAATGAGGTAAAGTCTGTTTTTTAAAATACCCAGTAGTGATTTTAATGTTCAATGGTCCTTAACATCAGCATCCATATCCAGGTTTAATGAGCATTTGCCTTCTGCTCGTTGCTGGAAGCCCTGCTTCCTCGTGTGCCTGCAGTGGGGTGGAGGAGCCAACTGCATATCTTTGGGAGGAGGTCCATCCCAACTAGAAGTGGGGATCTTGTGGGTGCTCACCTCTTGGCCTCGGCCCTCCACTGTGCTTACTTCTCTCAGCTTTCTGCCCTTTCTGACTCTGCTCTGAATCCTTGCAAGTCATTTCATGATGGATTGTTGACATCTAGAAAGATATATGACCAAAGCTAAATACCTAGTGGAAAGTTTCAGGGTGGTGGGAACTTTTCATGACAGTGCCACAAAGCTGCATTGGCCTTCAGCTTACTATTCTCTGCTCCCATGCTCCTTTTAACCCACTCATGATAATAATTTAAGAACAACAGTCACACTTGGCCTACCATTTACTGAGCATTTAACATGTTCCAGTGAAATGCTTTATGTGCCTTTTTTTTTTTTTTTTACTTAATCATCCTATCAAGTATGAGGTAGGTACCATGGTTATCTCCATTTGCAGAGGAGGAAACGGAGGCAGAGAAAGCTTAAGTATCTGGTTCAAGATTGCCCAGGCAATAAATGGCATGACCTGGTTCCATAAACCACTTTTGCGATGGTAGCCAGTTGAATTTTGCCAGTATCTTCAGTACCCGTAATGACAGGATACATCTATATCACTTAAATATTAGTTCTTAGTCAGGTCTCTCACATCAGATGGCTACCCCAGGCTGGTAGCCAGCCTGTTTGCCTGGATTCTACATGGCTTATTGAAAAAGATTGATTTTTCAAGAGTTGTCATTATTCTCATCCAAAAAAAAAAAAAAAACCACAGAAGTATTTTCCTTTGCCCTCTCAATGTTCCTTGTGCTTTTAAAGAATGGTTCTTTGCTTCTTTTGTCTTTTCCAAGAAGGCCTCTCATTTCCTGCTTTTTGTGTATAGGCATGAGTTTTGGACACATTCATTTTTAGATGCTATTTTTATTAGCTGTCACCACTCTACAAACAGGCCAGAGAAATTTCAGGTGCTACTAAATGGTGCTGCTGACAACGTGAAGGACAAGTGTAAAAATGTCTTCACCTGCACTCCTGAACAAAGTTCTGGAAGTGGTTACAGATATGCACTGATATATAAAAGAGACTTGGTTCTGTCTTCTGAAAATCACACAAACTAGAATTGATAGGGCTTGTTAGTTCATAATTTGAACAGGTGGTTCTCTTCAATGAATAAAATGAATCTTACAGGAACAAGTAACGAACACAAGGAATTTAGGATATGTTAGTTATGAGCTGAAAATAAGATGACCAGTGGTGTTTTAATTACACATAGCAGTTGCACAAAGATCCAGTTTGTATGTAGATTTTTAGCTTTGAATGAATGTAGTCCCATGTTTTTGTTTTTAAGATACCATTCTCTCACTAAAAATGGACACCTGGGTGGTTCAGTCAGTTAAACATCTGCCTTTGGCTCAGGTCATGATCCCAGGGTCCTAGGATTGAGTCCCAGGGTGGGCTCCCTGCTCAGCGGGGAGTCTACTCCCTCTCTCTTTGCCCCTCCCCCCTTCTCATGCTCTTTCTCTCCCTCTCTCTGAAATGAATAAAGAATCCTTTTTTAAAAATGGTTGAAAAAATCAACTGGGGACCTCTTTAACCTCTCCAGAAAGTAGCATATTCCTTAAGCTGGTGTTTACTTCAGTAAAAAATTCTATATTTGATCTGTTAGCAAATCTGGAATTATTTGGCCCAAGCTTTGGGAGACCAGATTCAGATTAACGTATTCCTTCTTCCTTACCGATTAACTTCTTGTCTTAGAAATACCCACTGCTCAAATGATAAACGTTGAGCCAACTAAGCAAAAATTGTGAATTCCATTCACTTTATTACTGATGCAATATTCACGGAGAGAACTAGCTTGAAACATCTTCGTGAAAGTTTGTACTTATCTAAAACGTGCAATTAGGTCCATAGATTAAAAAAAACAAAACATCGTGTCATCCGGCTGAGACTTGATGCCAGTTAGCATTGCTTATCTGGAAAAATAGTCATAGGTACAGTGAAAGAGAGACAGATGTGTGCAGTAGACTCAACAACTTTCTTCTGGAAGGTACTACTTTAATTCCTTTGCTTCTAGTGGCTCAGTCTAAAGAAGGAAGCAATTTCAGGTCAGTATAAATAAAAATATATATAATGAAATGGGAAGGTACTCACAATATGATGTTCAATGAAAAGAGCACAATACAAAATTTGAATTTGAATTCAACTTATTATATACACATATGCAAGTGTTAATTAGATGTAACCTCTGGATAACAAGACACAAGTGATTTTTATGTTTTCCTTTTTCCTTTCTATATATCCCAAATTTTCTATAATAAACATTTATCATTTATGTAGAAAAATCGTTGCTGTTGTTTTTGTCTGCATTGGGCAAGTCTACCTAAGTTTTCTCCAAAGACCCTTGTCACTGCTTCAGCCGAAATGTGTTTTGCATAATACCCAGTGATTTTATAGTAGTTGATTCTCAAAGGACAATTACTGAACCACAGCTGAACCTTGCGAAGTCATCTTCCTCATCACTCATTCTACAGGGTCATATTTAGATGATTCCAACCAGATGCAAATTCCACTTCCTTGCGGTCTCCAAAAACAAGGGATTCCAGAGGTTTTTGCACTAAACCTCTTAGAAGTTCTGTCTTAAATTTCCTTTAAAATGCAAATCATGGCTGAGAAAGATATCCTAAACTATCTAGGAGCTTTATCTTCTCAAGGGAAAGATAAAGGGCTACTCAGAAATAAAAAAGTGAGGTTTCCGGGAAACTTATGCAGTGCCTGAGCTCAAAAAGAAAGAGGTAGTGGGAAATGCTTTATGCTTTATTAAAGGTAAACATGTTTGTGACAAGTGCAGTCAACGATTGCAACATTTGGTTTCAAACTAAATCTGCTTTGTTCTAATTATTAGTATTATTACCTAAATCATTATAGCTGTGCAGTTTTTTAATCATTTAGGAGAAAAGGGAATTATTTCTGTGAATTCTCCTTAATGAGCACTTTCTGTTTAAATGATACTGAAAATTATACATAAAATTTCAAGATTAATCATAAATACTTATTTTTATTTTTTAACCATGTAAGCCTTTTAAAAGCAAAACTTCTATTAAAACATTTCAAAGTAAAGATTTTAAGCTTTCAGATGCTTATCAAAAGCAAATTTTAAAAAAAGGATTTATTTATTCATTTTAGAGAGAAAGGGGAAGGAGGGGCAGAGAGAGAGGGACAGAAGCAGACTGCCTGCCAAGCGCAAAGCCCAACTCTGGGCTCAGTCTTCTGATCCTGAGATCACCACCGGAGCCAAAATCAAGAGTCAGTTGCCCAACCAAGCCACCCAGGTGCCCTCAAAACAAAATTGTTTACATCAAAATGTTAACCTACTTTCTTCTGGATGATTGGATTGTAAGGGGTTTTCTTTTTTCCTTTTTTAAATTTTTTTATCATAAGAATATTTATTGATTTTATTATAAGAAGAATCAAAAAAAGAAGAATCAAACATCATTATAAAGTAAAAAAGGTGAGGGGGGGCATGTGGGTGGCTCAGTCAGTTGAACATCTGATTTCAGCTCAAGTCGTGATCTCAGGGTTCTGGAATGGAGCCCCATGGGGGGCCCTATACTCAGTGGGGAGACTGCTTTTCCCTCTCCCTCTGCCCCAACCCCTGCTAGTGCTCTCTCTCTATCATATAAATAAATAAAATCTTCTAAAAAAATGTTAAAAATGGTTTTTATGGGCAGCCCTGATGGCTCAGTGGTTTAGCACTGCCTTCAGTACAGGGCGTGATTCTGGAGATCTGGGATTGAGTCCCACATCGGGCTCCCTGCATGGAGCCTGCTTCTCCCTCTGCCTGTGTCTCTGCCTCTCTCTCTCTCTCTCTCTCTCTCTCTGTGTCTCTCATGCATAAATAAATAAAATCTTTTAAAAAAAAGGTTTTTATAATTTTGAGCAAACCTTTCTATGGTATTTATTTTTTCCTATGTTTATTATTTGAAGTATGAAATAAGATTGTTTTTGTTCTCTGTAATTCTTGTCTTTTCAATTAATCTTCTAAATATAAAATAATGCAGTTTTTTAAAAAGTTTTTTCTAATGCTTTGGAAGGAAAACATTAGGGACGCCTGGGTAGCTCAGGGGTTGAGTGTCTGCCTTCTGCCCAGGGAATGATCCTGGAATCCCAGGATTGAGTACTACATTGGGCTCCTTGCATGGAGCCTGCTTCTCCCACCGCCTGTGTCTCTGCTTCTCTCTGTGTCTCTCATGAATAAATAAATAAAATCTTAAAAAAAAAAAGGAAGGAAAACATTAAGTTACTAATTTCCTTTTAACTTTGAATTTTTGTCTTTCAGATTAATTTACTATTTACAACATATTTTTATGTATATTGTCATATTTGATCCTCATAAGATTGCTATAAAATAGCAAAACTCAGTATTATTATTATTCTCAGCAATCTTCATTTTATAAATAAGAAAAGTGAAGTTCAGAAAGGTTAAGCAACTTCTGTACAAGGCCACAGAGCCAGTGAGTGAGAGAACTCTCTAGATCAACTAACTTCTACAGCATTTCCCTACAAGAAAACAAAGTACTTTTCCCAACTGATTCATTAACACAGTAAAAGGTACACATTGGAGAGAGAAATGCAAAAAAGTCAAGAAAATCTGTTACCGGGCAGCCCGGAGGCTCAGCAGTTTAGCACCGCCTTCAGCCCAGGACGTGATCCCTGCATGGAGCCTACTTCTCCCTCTGCCTGTGTCTCTCCCCTCCCTTCCTCTCTCTCTCTCTCTCTCTCTCTCTCTCTCTCTCTCTCTGTCTCTCTATCTCTCATGAATAAATAAATAAAATCTTAAAAAAAAAAATCTGTTACCTTAAAATCATAGATTAATACTAAAAATACAAAACTGAAGTATCTGTACAATAAAATTCTAATTTTATTTTTTTATTTTTTAAAAAGATTTTATTTATTTATTTAGGAGAGACACAGAGAGAGAGGCAGAGACACAGGCAGAGGGAGAAGCAGGCTCCATGCAAAGAGCCGATGTGGGACTCGATCCCAGGTCTCCAGGATCGCGCCCTGAGCCAAGGCATTGCTCAACTGCTGAGCCACCCAGATGTCCCTAAAATCCTAATTTTATATGAAAAAAATGTATTCATGTGTCTAACAAAATCAAAAATAATTAGATCAAATAATAATAGTAATTGGTGAAATTGAAGATAATTTTTTCACTTATTTTCCTTTCATCTTTTGTACTCTATAAATTTTTAACAGTTAGGATTAATTCTATAACCAAAAAAACATCATAAGCTGTTGTTAATAAAGTACTATAAACATACAGTTTATTCTCTTTAGTGATAGTATAATGTAATTGGTTTCACTTCAGTTTCTTGGTTTGCTGTAAATTTTTTATTTTAAAAAAGGGCAGTTGTGGTTTCAATGTAAAAAAAAAAAGTAATGAGAAATCATAGCACCGTGTTTTGAGGACTTTGCCCTCTATTAGAGCCCATTTAGCAATACAGGGCTAGTTTTGAGAATGTGACCTAAAAAAACATTTCTATGGTTTTCTTTGTCTCTACAATACGTCCCAATGTTAGCTGTTAATTTGGATGACTACTTACCCAATAGCCATTTCCTTTTCCGTGCTAAAAGAACCTGTGTTTCAGGATGGGCAGAGTGCCCCAAATCAGGGGATGAACCGTGATGTCCAACTGTGAAAGAGAATCTTCTGGTTCCTGGCTTCCCAGTTCCCTTGTAGCTCTGGGTAGCCATGTGACCCAGTCCTACTCAATAAAATATTCAAAAAGTCTTTTTGAGTGTTCCTGGGAACCATGTTCCTCACCAGTGAGATCAGGGAGACATAATCAGAAAGCACCTGCCTTTCTTTCATGCTTTGGTATTGTCATAGGAGAATGCTATGCTCTGAGAGCTTCAGCAGCCATCTTAGGACAAGAGGGAAAGCCAAGAAAACTAAAGAGGCACAGAACCAGTACACTGTCGATCCACTCACCACCTCTTCATTTTTATTATGTGAGAATATCATCTGCCTGCATTATCTAAGACACAGTTTGTTATTCTAAAACTTGCCTTTGAGTGTCTTTTAATGATGTAGTAACACAAAACAAAAATTTGAAGTAGAAACTATCAACATCTTACAGAATATAAAAAAAATGTTAGCCAATACCCAATCTAAATGGCCAACAGTGTGGAGTGTCATACAGAAATAGGTTAGGGATACACAATCTTATATGTCAACTATATCCCAAAAAAGCTGAAAAATAAAAAGAGATGGTTAGATTATTTTACAGGGATATTATACAGTCATTTAAAAATAATATTTAGGGAGACAGTGTGACCACATGAGAAGATGCTCACAGTGTAAGATTTTTTTTTTTTAATTTTTATTTATTTATGATAGTCACAGAGAGAGAGAGAGGGAGAGAGGCAGAGACACAAGCAGAGGGAGAAGCAGGCTCCATGCACCGGGAGCCCAACGTGGGATTCGATCCCGGGTCTCCATGATCGCACCCTGGGCCAAAGGCAGGCGCCAAACCGCTGCGCCACCCAGGGATCCCTCACAGTGTAAGATTAAGTGAAAATAAAAGGAAAATGAAAAACAACTTGGGATTATACATGCATTATGATTACAACAATGTTTTCAAAGACTGTGAGAAAACAAGCCCAAAGCATTAACAGGAATTGTCTTCGTGGGGGGAGGGAAGGGGGAATAGGATTGACAATAAATTGTTTTTATCCATTCTTCTATTTTCTAAATATTGGACTTCATGGGTTATAATTTTTACATTAAAAAATATTAAATAGGGGATCCTTGGGTGGCTCAGCGGTTAAAGCGTCTGCCTTCAGCCCAGGGCATGATCCTAGAGTCCCAGGATCGAGTCCTGTGTCAGGTTCCGTGCATGGAGCCTGTTTCTCCCTCTGCCTGTGTCTCCGCCTCTCTCTCTCTTTCTCTCTCTCTGTCTCGCATAAATTAATTAATAATCTTTTTTAAAAAATTAAATAAAGCAACTCGGATAGATGGTCAATATACCTGGAATCTGGAATCAATATACCTGGAAGAATTAATACCAAATACAAGACTATGGTTGGCTCCCTTTTAGCAGACTCAAACTTCTTAGTTTTTCTGTGAAAGCCCTTCCTAACCTGGCTCCTGTCTACCCTTCTAGCCCTGCCTCCCACCCCACGTCCAGTTCCAGCCACAGCAAATACTCCTGCTTCCTCTGTGTTCTTGCCTCTGCCTGAAAAGCCTTTCCTCGTGTACAAGATAAGCCTTGCTAGTTGTGCCAAGATGGATGGTCATTCTCCAAAATCCCTTTCCTCAGTAATAGAAAATAATTTATCCAGCCCAGAATAAAGACTGTATATTCCAGCCTTCCTTTGACCACAGCCTTAGATGTGGTCAAATGGCTTTGTTCTGGCTACAGCAGTGTGGGCAACCTTCAGGCAACCTCCAGGAATGTCCTTAGTGGGAAGAGGTACTCTCTCATCTTTGTCCTTTCCTTCTTAGATGCTCAAGTTTGAACACCAACTTGGACCATGAGATGAAAGCCATGAGTTGAGCTTAGAGAAACTACACAGAAGGAAGCTGGGTCCCTGATGATCATGTTGCTGCCACACCAGCCCTGGAGCACCTATCTCTGGGTTTCGTCTGCACAGAACAGACAGATGGATAACTATTTTGCACATCCCACTATTGTTTTGGGCTTTTCGGTCATACACAGTTAAACCAAATGCTAACTGAGGTATTAATTTATGAGATAAGCTAGTAGCAAAATGCTTTTAGAAGAGGGATGACAACAGAATCACTCAATTGCTCTCCAGAAGAAATGAACAGAAAGTTAGGAGTTTGGGGCAGGCATGCAAAGGAAAACAGAAAGTCTGAAGAAGAGAGAGGGCTAGGAATGTGGTAAGAAGCCAGGACCACCAATGACTATTTGGAGAGGAGACAGGAGCGAAGATTTGACCAAAGAGGTTTTAAGAATAACAATGACTAATATGAAATATTAAGTCACCTCCTATACTCTGCTACAATGTAATTCCCTGATGTTCCCATATCCTCAGTAAAAATCTAATATACACAATAGCCTGGCATGAGCAAGTTTTTTTGAAAAACTAAGGAAAAAAAAAGGATGCCTGGGTGGCTCAGTGGTTGAGTGTCTGCCGCCTTTGGCTCAGGGCATAATTCCAGAGTTCCAGGATCAAGTCCCACATTGGGCTCCCTGCATGGAGCCTGCTTCTCCCTCTCCCTGTGTCTCTGCCTCTCTCTCTCTGTCTGTCTCTCATGAATAAATAAATAATATCTTAAAAAAAAAGGGTCAAGGCAGATAAAACAACAGCATAAGTGCAACACCAAAGGCTGTACATTCAGAGGAAGCTGAAAACAGAGCTTATAATAAGCAAAAGCTTCCCTAAATCCCCAGAAAAGTGGGTAGAAATGCTGTATTTCCAAAATGCAACCATTTTTTAGAACTAATATTGTACATATATTAGCATGTTTTAAAGCTATTTATATGTATGTTTTGAATATCGTTTTTCTTTATACCAGAAATAGTCATGCTAGACATACCCTTTTACAACTTACTTTTGTTTTGTTTTAACAAATCAATATGCCCGGGACATCTTTCCAAATATATTAACCTCATCCTTTAAGAATAGCATAATATCCCATCATATGGAAACTCCATAATGAATTTAACTAGTCCATATTGATGTAAATTTCCATTTTTGTTATCGCAAACAGCGCTATACTTGTACAAAATAATGTATTTTGCACACCTGAATGTAATTGTGCATTAACAATGAAATATTCCTGGAATAAATGACAGAAAGAGACTTTTTAAGGTTTCAGAGTAGATATATTTCTTATTAGAGTAGCTATTACCAAATTACATTCCAGAGGAGACTACCAGTGATGTACAGGAGAGCCTGTTTGTCTGTACTCTCACCATACTAGATGTTATAAATCATTTTACTATTTGTCAGCTGTAAAGTGGTCTCAAGCTAATTAATTAGTGTGATTTAACATCTTTTCACATATTTACTGGTCATTTACATTTTTTTCTCTGAAATGCATATTTCTATCTTGCGCCTAATTTTTTCTATTAAATTAGTTTTTTATACTTATTTAGAAAAAAACTGTTTCGTGTTAAAGATATCAATAATTGGTCAATATATATTTAACAAAAGTATCTCTTGGTCTGTCATTTGTCTTTTAATTTTGTCTGTGGTGTCTTTTGCCATGCCCAAGATCTTAATTTTAGAAATGACTTAGAAGGGGCACCTGGAAAAAAAAAAAAAAGAAGAAGAAGGGGCACCTGGATAGCTCAGTGGTTGAGCATCTGCCTTTGGCTCAGGTCATGATCCCGGGGTCCTGGGATTGAGTCCTGCATTGGGCTCCCTGGGAGGAGCCTGCTTCTCCCTTTGCCTATGTCTCCCCCTCTCTCTCTGTGTGTCTCTCATGAATAAATAAATAAAATCTTTAGAAAATAAAATAAGAAGTGACCTAGAAAGATTTTGCCACTCCAAAATGTAAACGAGATTTTTTCCTTTATTACTTATCATTCTATCAAAATTACATGGCAATAACGTAATAATTAAGAGTACAGTCTCTAGCACCAAACTACCTGAGTTCAAATCTTAATGACGCTATACAACCTCGGGAAAATTTATCTAACTTCTAAATGCCTTGGTTTCCTCATAAGGCACTTGTGAGGCTTAAATGAGTCAGTATCTACTCCGCTGCTCAGAACACTCTTTGCAACACAGAAAGTTTCCATAAACATTAGCTAATAATATTTTGCCATGTCTTAATGACAGTAGTTTTCCAAACTGTTTTAATATCTGAAACAGCCCACAAATAAACACTCCAGGAAATGCATCCAATTCTTATAATGGTCTTAACCTTTCTACCACCTGCCTCTATCAGAAAAATGAAACTCAGCAACTGTAGACAGAAAACTGAAGACAGCAAATAAGAAGGGCAAGGCGCCACACAGCAAATCAAGCAGAAGTACCAGCCACAAAACTCAACCAGCTATAAGGAATAGAAGGACAGACAGTAGGAATTATGTTCTACCTGTGAGTGTTGCCCTGGAGGGGCTCTCAAACAGCAGTTGCGCAAACCTGTCCCATCCTATCTGAGGCCAATGTGCCCTTCACATTCAAGGCAAGCTCACTTCCTACACATGTAACCTATTCATTGAGCAAGTTTCAGGCACTACCTTGTGTTTAGAGAGCCTGATCATTGTCCTTGGTAGCACTGCGGCTGGAAGGCCAAGATGGCTCATTTTTTATTTTAACCATGATTCTGTGTTGTGCTAATAATCACTGGAATTTCCAGAAAGGCACATGCTGCCCACATACTGCTAGTTCATTTTTTAATTCTCGAATCTCTTCCCTATCTGTGAGTACCTGTTTTGTGCCTAAAGCTGAATGATTTATTTTTCTTTTTCTTAATGAGTCAGCAAGGATCTTCTCTATAGTATTTATATATCATAAGAAATAGCTTTTGGTTTTACTATATTTTTATTTGCTTATTTATTTCTGATTTTAGCTATTTCATTTGTATTGATACAGACAGGCAACATAAGGGTAAAGACTGATTTTTTTTTTTTTTTTTCTGGAGAGAGAGAGAGAGAGCGCCTGTGCATGCACAGGTACAAGAACAGCGGGGAGGGGAAGAGGGAGAAAGAGAATCTTAAGCAGACTCCACCCCCAGGACAGAGCCCTGCATGGGGCTCCATCTCATGTCCCTGAGACCATGGCCTGAGCCGAAATCAAGAGTCAGTCATGGGGCATCAGGGTAGCTCAGTGGTTGAGCAGAATCTGCCTCTGGCTCAGATCGTGGTCTCTGGGTCCTGGGATTGAGTCCTGGATCAGGCTCCCCACAGGGAATCTGCTTCTCCCTCTGTCTATGTCTCTACTTCTCTTTCTGTGTCTCTAATGAATAAATAAATAAATAAAATATTTAAAAACAAACAAACAAAAAGAGTCAATCACTTAACTGACTGAGCTGCGCAGGCACCTCAAGACTGCTTTTGAATTGTACTCATTCCTGAGCAACCAATTCATCCCCCTGTTACTTTCTTTGATTTAATCTGTTTGTTTTCTGGTTGCTCAAGTGAAATCTTCAGTTTTTTTTTCTCAGTTACTCTTGTTTCGTAATAAAAGCCTTTGGTTATGGCAATTTTATTTGAATTTCAAAGGACAGAGTGACCTCAGTAGACATCTACACTACAAATGATTTATAAAAGTAGAGTTGTGCTCTCAAAAAAGGCCTGTGTGAGAAAATGGTGAAAGGGAGTAAAGGTGAGTGTGGAGAAAATGGTAGAAGATTAGAACTGGGAGCAGCCACCAAAAGAGCCAAAGTCCTGTGCCCTACAAATGGGGGCTCTGATCATAGACAATGAGATAATTTGTCTGATATTTAAAAAATTGGATATCTTCACACTGAGTTTGTGCTCTTGTTGAGCAAGAAGTCTTAAAAATCAAAGCAAAGCAACCTCTTTCCCTCCCTTTCTTCCTTCTGCTGATAGCAGATGACCTCTAATCCCACAAAGAACCCAGTTAACTCTTTCCTTTCACAATCAGCCCATGTCCAAAATACCATGCAAATTCTGTTTTCAAAGTTGAGCTTCAGCCAAGCACTGGCCCAGGCCTTCTCCTCCTTTCAGATTGGAAATTGGAGAATTCCAGAAGGCAGAAGAATAAGGCTGGCTATTGGTAACACCTGCTTTGACTGTGAATTTTAGATGCAAGCACTGGGAGCTTAAATAATTGAAAGTTAATTCAGTGAAAAAAAGATATGTCACAATTATGAGTCCTTATTATGGTTCCTGTCCTCATATTTTCTCCCAGTCACCACAGAGTGACTTCATTGCCTTAATCCTGCAGTTCTTATCCAAAGTTGGGGGAGACAGGGGTATGTCTATCGAAATCATCTTGGGAGGTTTTTTTTGTTAAAATTATACACTCTCCACTCCTAGAATCATAAACAATGATCCAATCAAAGAGGAAGAGGGGGAAATAACAAAAGATGAAAAGGAATCTAGGAATCTAGTTTGGAAATAATTGGAAATGAGGACAGATGTTCACCACATTATTAGTGATGAAAATTGATCAGCATGAATGTTCAACAATAAGATAATAAATTACATTATAGTAATTCACATTATGAAGTATGTTTATAACTATGACAACTAATACTTTTAATAACATGAGAAAAAGGGCATGGTTTAACTTTCATTGCAAAATTCAAGATACAAAAATATGTATAAAATATGATCTCAACTATTTAAATGTTTCATGTATAGATGCAACAAAAAGGTTAGATGGGAAAGTCACCAAAATGCTGGCAGATTTTTTGTTTTGAATGAGATTAATGGAGAGTTTTATTTTTTTAACACTCATTTTTTTTTTTAATTTATGTATTCATGAGAGACACAGAGAGAGAGAGGCAGAGACACAGGCAGAGGGAGAAGCAGGCTCCATGTAGGGAGCGCGACGTGGGACTTGATCCTGGGCCTCCAGGATCACGCCCTGAGCTGAAGGCAGCGCTAAACTGCTGAGCCACTGAGGCTGCCCAATGTAGAGTTTTAAATTTTTCTCTTTATACACTTTTTTGTGCCTTCAGTGTTTTGCTCACCAACATTATTGCTTTTATATGCACACATAAATCAAGAAGCGTTTATAGGTAAAAAACTTCAAATCTGTACCTTCTATTTCTTATGATCAGTTCTGAAAAAAGAAAAAGAAATACGAAAAGGAAGATGGAAAGGGAAGGAGAAAGTGATAACTCAGAGACAAGGAAGTATTAGTTTATCAGTACTGGTGATATTCAAAATATTTAATGAGAGTCTGGCCCAGGCTCCTTGCAATGAGAGCGCAGGATGACTGTGGCTAACAGGTCCACTCACACTGGTGTATTCTCACTGATTATCAGCCAGCTTGCAGGCTCACTTTATAAGGGAAGGTGTTGGGAATATCTTGACCACCATTTGGAGCCTTTAAATACATGATCTACTTTCAGAGAACATGTTTCCCTCCAACTCCCTCTGTCAAAACCCTGCATAGGTTCTTCCTCTTCCATGAAGCTTTTCCTGGCTGTCCCAGTCAAAATAAAGCTGCTTTCTGTCTCCTGATAGCCTTTTCCCCATACCTCTAATGTAGTATTTATCATAAATGCTGCCTCATAGCATAGCAACCATGCATGCTGTTGTCTTTCCGGCTGTTCCAGAAATGGTTGAGGGCAGGGGCTGTATCCCCACAGTACCTAGCATGGTAAAAGTCACATTTGAGTCCTCATACAACTATATAAAAAACAAGGCTCCTTGTCATTGTGGGGTACCTTCCAGAAAGTAGAGGGGAATAGTACAGCCAATTGCCTTTTGCAACTTTGGGTGTAAATTTGCTTCTATCCAGGATCTGAGCAATTTACTGAGGTGAGAAAACAGACCGTTTTCCTAAACCAGCCCCTCTGAGATGAGGGGAGGTGGCCTGATTGTAAGAGAAGCTCTACTGATGGTGAAAGTAGAACTAGATAGAGGTCAAGTCCCTCCTTTGTGCTAGGGTAGGGGGAGATTAGGGGAGCAAATGGGCAGCATGGGGTAGTGTTACCTGGACATATTCTCGTAGATACCTACAGGGAATACTGGATGGTGCTTTTGCAAAAAGACAAAGAAGTTCTTAGCTTTGGAACATCATAGAGTCAATATAATCATTCACTCATTTAGTCAACAAACATTACTACTACTGTGGTTGGGCCACGTGCTGGACATTGGGATGTTATATGATAAATACATGCTGTGGGGAAGGGTACATGAAATGACACTCCCAGACTTATACACACACAGCTGAGTTGAATTGATTCAAGCCCACTGTATTGGTTTGCTAGGGCTGCTATAAGAAAGTACCATAGACTGGGTGGTTTAAACAGCAGAAATTTATTGTCTCAGTTCTGGAGGCTGGAAGCCTTGGGATCAGATGCCTACAGGTTTGGTTCCTTCCACAGGCTGTGAGGGAGGGATCTGTTCCAGGCCCCTCTCTTCTTAGCTTGTGGATAGCCATCTTCATCCCATGTCTCTGCATATTGTCTACCCTCTCTGCATATCCATCCTTGTGTCCAAATTTGCCTTTTTGATAAGGACACCAGTGTATTGGGTTAGAGCCCACCCATATGATCCCATTTTAACTGGATTACCTCCGTAAAGACCCTATCTCCAAATAAGATCACATTCTGAGGTACTGGGGATTATGTCTTTAACATATGAATTTTGAAGGGATATGATCCAACCCTTAATATCCACCCACATCTAACAGATAATCCAAAATTAAACTTAAATGTCATCAGACAGTCCTGAACTGCTTCTCTGGGCCATACTGCATAGGGACTGTCACCAAGCATTATCCCTGGGAGCAAGGTAGCAGAGACACCAATCATAGCAGCGATAGGTTAGGTACAAAATGGCACTCTCATCCTTCCAAGGGGATTGGCAGCCTTCTCCTAGAGCTTGGCTCCTGTTTTCCTGTCTAGTTCCCGGCAGCAGGGATAGCCCCACAGCAAACAATATTTATGATAGCATGTCCTGGCACTTCACTTTGGATGGCTTTGCCAAGCGCAGAAGACAGGTGGAGAAAAGTTGAAGCCCAGTCCTTTAAATATACAACCCAGCAAGATAGGCTAAACATAATATTTAAATGCCTTTCCCAAATGCCAACATAACTGATAAAATCAGTAAGCTGGGCACTGCTAAATAAAATATGCCAATCTGCTTTATTGAAATATTAAAACTGAATTCTCAAATTCCAAAAAATACTTAAATCTCTCAACTGTAAGCATGTAAAATATATATTTTATAATACTTATTCCCTTGTTTCAATCACTTTTCAACACACCAAATAGGAACTAACGTAGAAAAGACATCATTGAACAAAATAAGGATACTTTAAATATAGTTGCACTGTCTTAAATGGCTCATGACACATTAACCCAATCATTTAAGTTAATGCGTAACTTGATATAGCTATTGAACAAGAAATTATCTCATTTGGTAGCATCTGGCCAAAAAGATACAGCTGGAAAAAATATAAAGCATTAACAATTTCCAACAGAAAACAAAAATGGGTGAGATCTGCTGAGCTCATGCATGTATACTTACTAGAAGTCTACCTAGTTCATTTTCTGTTTTATTTGTAACCTTTAAATATATTGCCACAATGAACACTTATGTTGGTGTGGTACGCGTGTTCAGTAAATAGGCAAAATTTAATTTAATTTAATTTAATTTAATTTAATTTAATTTAATTTAATTTAAATTTAAGTTTAATGATTGATGACGGATTAAAGACTCCAAGTAATCCAGTTATTAAAATTTGGTATAGGGATCCCTGGGTGGCGCAGCGGTTTGGCGCCTGCCTTTGGCCCAGGGCGCGATCCTGGAGACCCGGGATCGAATCCCATATCGGGCTCCCCGTGCATGGAGCCTGCTTCTCCCTCTGCCTGTGTCTCTGCCTCTCTCTCTCTGTGACTATCATAAAATAAAAAATAAATAAATAAATAAATAAATAAAATAAAAAAATAAAAAAATAAAAAAATAAAAATAAAATTTGGTATAAAGAAGATGCAGAAGTTTCCTTTAAATCTCAAAGGTGTCTGATTAGTACTCTGAATCTCATCAGAAGTATGAACCAAATGAAAAATACATAAAGCATTAACTACCGGCACTCCCTTGGTGAATTTGTAAAGTATTCATGGACTAATTTCTGACCTCTAGTGGTAAAGTTCTAATAAGATCCTCAAATATATATTCTTATACTCCAGCCTGAATTACTGCCACCATTCGAGAGAATCCATCTATAAAAAATTAAAAGGAAGACAGTCAACCACAGTTTCAGAGGGCTCCGATCTCTCTGACCCTAGGTGGCTCTAGGGTATTAGTGAACTCATTGGCTGACTTCCATTTAAATGCTAATGTCAAGAAAGCCTATCCAACAACTCCAGACAAAGCAATAGTTCTTCAGACTCTTCCTCTCCCCAACCTCTTCAGAGTGCTAGTGATTAGGGAAAACCCCAAAAAAGTGAGGAGAGAAAAAAAAGTTGTGGATAATTCCCACTCATGAGTGCTCATAAGTGTAGATATATCACTTAATCATATATAATAAATTGTTTTCAGAAACAAAAAGTAATAGTGATATACTAAGAGGAATATAAATTTAGACGTTAGAAAGTAATCCTTTCACTATCGTATATAACTAGGCAGATTTAAAATTTTGAAACCATGAAGTGAATGTAACCATTAAGACCCTGACCAGACATTACACCACTGCAGAGAAAGATTGCCAACATGATATTTTTTGAAATAATAGCAGAATATAAAACTTGGAGAGAAAACATCTTTCTCAAGGAAAACAAAACTACTTTCCCTAATGATAATAGGATCATCATTTTGACCTATTTCTGCTAATACAGGCATTGAAATTGGAAATTCCCCAATATTACTTACAAAAGCTCTATAGAGATGCTGCTCCTTCCTACATCTGCTCCAAATCACAGCCCTTCCCATGGTTTTAGATTTTGTCCTTCAGAATCTACATACACATGCAACATTACCACACCCACTTTCTATTTTTTTATCCCTACTACAAGCACTTTCTTGTATTTGTATGTATGCAGGTAAGTTATGTGTGTACTTTTATCTTGTTTACCTCCGCCCTCCATCTAGGCCCTCAACCAAAGTTAACTACCTGCTGTTCATCTCTACATGGCCTTCTTTCCATTCATATAATCATAATATACACATATCTCAGAGTTATCATTCACTGGTATGGAAATAGAATTATATATATATATATATATATATATACTGATTTTATTGTCTACTTAACAATAACACATAATGGAATACCCTCAAAGTTTACTGGTATGCATCTGTAGCAAATTATATTTTCCAAAAATAGCCACAATATATCCTGTCCCACGTGGTATTCCAGAAACTGTCCACTCTCCTATAAAAAGTGTGGAGTCAAAAAATTAAAAATTTAAATGTGGAGTCTATTTCCCTCCTCTTGAGGCTTGGTAGGCCTGTGACTGTCTTGACAAATAGAATGTAGCAGAAGTGATGCTGTGTGACTTCTAAGGCTAGGTTAGCAAAGATACAGCTTCAATCTGTTTCTATCTCTTTCTTCTTCACCTCCCTCTCCTCTTCCCCTTTCTTCTTCCTCTTTCTCTTTCCTCCTCTTTCTCCTTCTTGCCTACCCCTCCCCTTCCTCTCTCCCTCTCTCTGCTGCCATGTTGTGCAGTTCAAGTTACTCTTGGAGCCCATGTGCTAAACTTCTAGTAGACAGCTCTAGTTAAGGTCTCAGCCAATAAGTCAGACTGCCAGATATGTTAAGTGAATGAGTCTTTAAATCCAGATCCTTCCATGAAGTTCCCCTCTGCTTTCCACATGAGGCCTCAGACACCATGGAGAACCGACAAAACATCTCCATTGTGCTTGGAGTCTCAGCTGTGCCTCACCCAAATCCCTGACCCACAGAATCCACAAGCATAATAAAATTGTTGTTTTACATCAGTAAGTTTTGGGGGAACTTCATTACAATAGATTACTGGAAGAGAATCGACTTGTCTATTCTAGTGGCTGCATAGTGTTTTATAGCATGCTATATAATATGGCTGGTTTGATAATTACATTTGCAAGGGTGTTCACTTTGTTCCCTGTTTTTGCTACTACAAACATTACTTCAATAAATATCGTTGAATATATATTTTGAGATGTTTTTATTTCCATGAGAATTGTAGAGTAGAATTGCTGTATATTTTTATTTTTACTACTTCTTTTCTTACTCTGGTTCATAAGAAGTTTATTCGGTGGAGTGAAGGGGCTTTTATTTATCTTTGTTTTCTCTTCTGTCTTTTATGGTTCATTTTCTAATTTATTAAGATGAACATTGAGTTCTTGGGGTTCTTTTTTTGTTTTTGTTTTGTTTTGTTTTTGAGTTCTTGTATTTTTAATCCTTGTTTGCATACAGCTTTTTTTAAGTTGGTTCCATGCAGGGTGTGGAGCCCAATGCAGGGCTTGAAGTCATGACCCTGAGACCAAGACCTGAGCTAAGACCAATAGTCACACCCTTGACCCATTGAGCCACCCAGGCACCCTGCATATATCTTTCTTTGGGTCTTGTAGGTTTGGTTATGCTAGGTTTTCCTTTTTTGCTTTAAAAAGTTTATAATTTCAATTTTAGTTTCTAATTTGACCTAAGAAATTATTTAGGAGGATAGTCTTAAGTTTCAAATAATTGGTTAAATTATCTTTTCAAAATCTATTTCTAATTTCACTGATTTTCTTCTAATTTCATCAGATAATGTGACCTGTAAAAGTCTTTACTTCTAAATTTTTTATTGTTTCTTTGTGGAAAACTTTATGATCAGTTTTGTAAGTAGTCAATGGCCATTGGGAAAAATATATGTAATCCTTATCTAAAGAATGTAAGATCATGAAAAAAAATGTAAGATTCCATATATATTTATTAAAGTGTATATGTTGATCATGTGCCTTTGTACTATGTTACTTTTGGGGGGGGGGGTCTACTAGCTCCATCTATTTCTGAAAACAGTATAGGACAAATCCACTCTAATTTCATTTTTAGGAAATTGTATTTACATTACTAATAATATTCTAGTTTACATATATTTATAAACTTAAATATCTATACATATATTTAACTACTATGTTGTTCACTGCATATATTCATATATTACGCCCTTCATAGGAAATGTTCTTCTTCCTGTTCATTAATAGTTTCACCTGGCTGATGTTAACACTGCCTCTCCTACTTTTGTTTGCTTGCATCTGTGTGCTTTCCCAATCTCTATATTTTAGATTATTTCCTTATTACGTTGTGGTTCCTGTGGACAATGTATTGCTGGGCTTGCTTTTAATCTATAGTCCCATCTCTGTCTTTTTATATGAAAACTGAGTTCATTTACATTTAATATAATTTCTGATATTCTTGATTTTATTCCTTCTTTTTTTGCTTACTATTGAACATACTTAATTTCCCTATTTCATTTATATTCACTAGTATGCTCAAGTTATAATTTATTTCCTTTTTCCCCTTACTACAAATTTCAAAATTATATACTTTCCCATTCTGTACTTACCTTCCTTTTTATTTTCTGAAAAGCTACAATTTCCCCACCGTGTTAGTCTATTTTCCTGATCTTTTCCCTCCACTTCAGTAAGATAATATTTACTTTCCACCCCCACTTTTTGGATTTTGCTGAGAAATGTTGCAACTTTTATTTCCAGGCTCTCATTAGTAGAGTCACATTTATGTTAGGAGTCTTTATTTAACACGTATAGTATATATTCCCACTCATTCCGTTATTATCCACATACATTACAAGGCTCACTGCTCACTTACCACTTTTTCCCTTCTACTTCACCGTCTCCTTTCTTTAGATCTCTATTCCTATTAATTTGTTGATTAGCTACAGCCCTCTTTTCATAGTTTTCTTGGATGGCATATGAGTGCTATATTCTTGGAATCCTTACATTTTCTCATTCCTTTCCCCCTAGCAGGTGAATGATCCAGGCTGGAAAGAAACCTACCAATTGAGTTACATTCCTTTTCTCCTAATAGGGATAGATATTATTCCATTGTCTGATGCCAGTCTGATTCTTTTCCGTTGGTAAATAACTTCCTTCTGTCTGGAAATTTGCAAGGTTTTTCTCTTCAACCTTGGGATTCAGGAATGCTGCCAGAAAATGTTTAAAGTGTGTGTCCTTTCTCATCAATTCTGCCTAAAATTTCATGGCACTTTCAACTGTAAGTACAAGTTTTCATTCAGCTCAGGAAAATTTGCATCTATTAAATTTGTTTTTTCCCTTGTAATTCACACTGGAACTCCTATTACCCACATATTAGATCTCTGGATTTGTCCTCTTTCTTCCAGAAGTTAAAGTACCCATTTAAGTATTTGAAAAGGGGGATCCCTGGGTGGCGCAGCGGTTTGGCGCCTGCCTTTGGCCCAGGGCGTGATCCTGGAGACCCGGGATCGAATCCCACATCGGGCTCCTGGTGCATGGAGCCTGCTGCCTGTGTCTCTGCCTCTCTCTCTCTCTCTCTCTCTCTCTCTCTCTCTCTCTCTGTGGCTATCATAAATAAATAAAAAAATAAAAAAAAAGAATTTTAAAAGGTTATTAATGCTTTTCCTGATAATACTGGATCATCACCAAGACCAGCTAACTTATCTAATTATAACATTTGTCACTACACTATAGCCTAAAGTGAAATATAATAATATGCATATTATTTGTATACTAGATAACTCAGTCAAAGTTGGCTTTTCTCACTATATTTTAAAATGTTCATCTATTAATTTAATTATGTCTATTTTTAAAAATACTTTTAAAGCAATATACACAGTCTTTTAAAAATCTGTTCAGATGATGAAAGTAAAATCTCCATCTTCTACCTCTGACTCCCCAGGCCCACCCTTACCCCTAAGATAACCTGCTCTTCACAATTTCTTACAAAAGCTTTCAGAAGTTCTTCATGTATAACAGGGACAAAATTATTACTGTAGAAGTATCCATAGCTCCTTTCCATGCTCATACCTACTAACAAAAAATTTTGACATTTGCACCCTGATCCCTTCCCATCTTCTACATTCCTACTTCCCACTGCCTTATTATGCAGTTGGGACAAATAGAAGTGGGAGACTTCTAAATGAAGAAGCAAAGAAGTTGAGGTAGGAGATTTATATCCCAAAAGCCCAGACCCACTCGCTACAGGGAGGAAAAAAAAGAAAGAAATGGAAAGAAAGGTAGAGGGATGATAGATGAGGCCTAACACTGGCAGAGACATTAGGGAGAGTTTTGGCAAAAGGGGGGAAACAGAAACTTTGGAGTGTCTATAGGATATGAGACAGTGGGGGACAGAAAGGCTATGTGGATATGCAGACATAAAGAGGTGCTCATGCAAGTTATGTTTTATATAACTTCTGTTGGATAAAATATGTTTCAATTAAGCTTTTTGAGGAATACAAAGATTAGAATTGCTTTCACTGTCTCATAAGCACAAGGCCCTCTGAGACTGTCATTTGAGGCCCAAGATCTATTCTGTTCATTTTATGTGTGGGTTTGCATTCATGTATGTGTGTGTAGATGAATGTACGTGCGTTTAGAAAATGTATAGTATATAATATTTATCCACATGTATCCTTTTGTAAAAATATTTATTATGATTTTTTAAATAAGCTCTACATCCAACATGGGCCTTGGACTCACAACTCTGAGATCAAGAGTCAACATGCTTCACTGACTGAGCCAGCCAGGCACCCCTACATATATCCTCTTTTAAAAAACACAAAACTGTGGGACACCTGTTAAAAAGCACAAAACTGTGGGACAGCTGTTAAGCATCTGCCTTCGGCTTGGGGCGTGATCCTGGAGTCTCAGGATCAAGTTCCACATTGGGCTCCCTGCGTGGGGCCTGCTTCTCCCTCTGCCTGTGTCTCTGCCTCTCTCTGTGTGTCTCTCATGAATAAATAAATAAAATTTAAATAAATAAATAAATAAACAAACAAATAAATAAATAAATAAATAACACAAAAGTGTAGATACATTTTTGCACCTTGCTTCTTTTCCCCTTCAATATATGGATTCAGTTATACCCTGCCTACTTCCTACAAAGATTTGAATTTGTTTACAATAAAATCATAGGCAAATTTTTGACATGACTCCAAAGATAAGACCAAAAAGTAAAAGGGCTAACAGAGAAACTATATTCAGAAATTCTAGCTAATGGTTTTGTTGCATAAATGTAATAAAAAAGTTAATAAGGTACTTTATTTTTTTTAATTTTTATTTATTTATGATAGTCACACACAGAGAGAGAGAGGCAGAGACATAGGCAGAGGGAGAAGCAGGCTCCATGCACCGGGAGGCCGACGTGGGATTCGATCCCGGGTCTCCAGGATCGCACCCTGGGCCAAAGGGAGACGCCAAACCGCTGCGCCACCCAGGAATCCCAATAAGGTACTTTAAAAACAGATTCCTAAGTAACCAAATGCCAAACCTTACTTTTGAAAGGAAGAAATTAATTTTACCTAAAAAAAGACTGAACAATGAAAAGAAAAACTTAACTCAGAGCTTAAAAAGACAGTGAGCTTCTTACTGTGCAGCTCCATCCATCCACATCAGAATCTTAGCAAAGAGACTCAGGAGAGTGCCATCAATTCTCAATTGTTTATACAAGCAGAGAAACCAAGATAAACCAAAATAGTGGGTAATTTTTAAAATATATTTTATTGGTTTTTTATATCCAGATGGATAAATGATCAGGAAAAAGGTGTTCAGACAAAACAATGAAGTCCTACTGCAAAGAATTATTTCACAAAGACCTAGGAAACTGTTCATTTCCCATAATCCTCTGAGTTCCTCCCGATGACCCCATCCATCTCATCCCTCCAGTATGTGCAAAACAGTAGATTAAAGCAGAATAATCCTTATAAATCTTTCCTCAAAGTGGAGCTGTGTTGAGTCAGATCCTATCAGTGTGAAGGATGGGGACCATGCAAATAAAGAAAACGTGTTTTAATCCATCCATACTTTAGGCAGATGGCTTTAAATCTTCCCCTCCATTTCACTGCCTGTCACCTTCTGTACAGTATGTACCTAAAATGGATGATCCAGAAATTTGATATCTCTTCTGTGACCTTCTCCATGCTGATAACTACCATCCCCATGCTCAGCCACAAATCAAACTATGTGGGGAACAAATATCCACAGTCCTAATATCTTGAACTCTGATATTCTCTCCCTTCCTACATCTTCCTTCCACCTTCCCTCTCGGACACTTTCTGAATCTGTTCTTTATCTCCACCATACCTTCTCTTATTCACCTCCAATTCCCCACTCTATCAGCATCCTCCACTTGAATCCACTTGACCCCTAATCTAGTCTGTATCTCATAGTCAACCATTTCAACTTCATATATACAACACCCTAAATTCCTTCTCCCTTCCTTTCCACACTGACTCCCTGTTATACCTAACACTAACTTTGCTTAACACAGCTGATGTGTGTTTCTCTTCCCTTCTGATAATTGCTGGAGAAAAATCAATTAATTGATACAATAAACAAGTATCAGGTGTTTAGGATATACAGCTCACAATCCAAAACCTGGTTCTGCTATTTATTAGCTAAGAAAGTTTGGGCAAGCAACATAATCTCTCTGAACATCTGTTTCCTTATCAATAACATGGGATATATTCATTAGGATTCTTGGAGCTGTAACAGAAAACCCGGTAAAAAGTAGCTTATTGTCTCCCGTAATAAACTGGTTAAAAATCAGTGCCAGGGTTAATTTAGTGGCTTTGTGATGTCATCAAGAACAAAGATTCTTTCCTCTTTATGCTCCGCCATCCTCAGCTCATGGACTTCGGTGTTAGGCGTATCTCTTCATTTTACTACATTGGTGACTGCAATTCCAGACATCACATATAGACACCACGTCTTGCTGAAGAAGAGTGCACCTCCTTCCATGTGCCTCCTCTCTGTATTTGTAAAGGAAACCTTTCCTAGAATTCTCCTTAGGTCCCTTTGGTCTGGTCAAATATCCACCGTCTAGCCAATCACTGGCAAAAGGAAATGGGATTACCATGATTGCTTTTTCAACCAATCATAATTCACTTTCTGCGGCTAGAGGGGGGCCAAGCTTTCCTAAGCATTTTACCACCAAATACTTGTTTAAAAAAGCTGCAATAGAAAGAATACCTGTTGTGTAGGCCAGCAACCTCTGTCATTTGGGCAATAATATCTCCTCCACAGGGTGGTTATAAAGATTATAGTGGATACATTTGTAAAGTACCTAGTGATATCTGGCACATGGCAGACTGAGGGCTTTTAAAGATGTCCACAAATTCTTTAACATTCTTTCCTTCAAAAAATAGATCTAATTCCCTTATCCTTGAATATGGACTGTACCTAGTGACTGGGTTCCAACAAATAGAATTTGGCAAAAATAATGGTGTGAGATTTCCAACACTTAGGTCATAAAAGGCACTGCAGCTTCTGTTTTGCTCTCCTGGATTGCCCACTTTGGAGAAAGCTGCCATGTTGTAAGAACACTCAAGCAGCCTAAGGAGAAGCCCACACAGGAAGAAATTAAAGATTACCACCAACAACCAGCACCAACTTACAAGCCATATAAATGAGCTATCACCTTGGAAGTGAATTTCTCAGCCCAAGTCAAGCCTTCAACAAACAGATGCACCAAGCCACATCTTGGTTGCAATCTTATGAAAGACTCCAATCCAGAATGATCCCTGCCTGACACTCCAAGAATCCTGGGAAACTGAGAATAATTTTTGGTGTTTTAAGACTAAGTTTTGAAATGACTTTTTACACAACAATCGATAAGACAGATTTTGGTACTAAATGGGAGTTCTGCTCTAACAAAAACTTTAAAATGAAAGAATAGCTTTGTAACTTGGCAGTGGACAGAAGCTGGAAGCACTTCGATGAGAGAATTAGTGAAGACTTTAAAGGGCCTTGAAGGGACTGCCAGTGAGGGTGGGAAGGCTCATGAATTTACTATGACAGACCAGGTAAAATGTATCTTGGTTTTCTCCTCCATAAGTTTTAAGTCTGACCATTGCTGAAAGGTAATATGCATCATGGTTAAATGCAACTTTGGAACATGATTACCTTGATTTGAATCCTGGTTCCATCACCTCTTATCTATGTAACATTAGGTAAATTGCTTAACCTTTTTTATGCCTCAATTTCCTTCAGTGGATTTTTTATAAGGATTAAATAAGTTGCTGTGTGTAAGCTTAAATATATATATATATATAATTAAAAATCATACATATATATACATATATATATATATATATATATATATATATTTTAATAACTTTCTGTCCCATGGCAGAGCTGATTATAGTTGAGGACCTGCAAACCAGGATTGGGGTAGAAGCCAAGGAACATTACCTTGAGTAGCCAAAAAAAGAATAGTCTTTCTGATGGGCTATCCCACTAAGGTAGCATTTCTTAAGGTGTGGCCCACTTACATTAGAATCATTGAAGTATTTATTTAAAATTGGGGTCCCTACCTTCTGAGATTCAGGAAGTCTAAAGGAGGGCAAAAATCTGTATTTTAACTGAGCCTTGTGTGGATGATTCTTGTGTCCACTAAAGTTTGTAAACTATTGCCTTGGGGAAAGGGAATCCAGGTGCATAGCTGAAAGATGAATCTCTTTGAATTCTACTGTTTGATTTTTTAATTGGGGGCAAAATTGCCTGTTCTTCTCCACAATTTATCCATTTTTGTTTTAATATCCAAATAAGATACATTAAATAATAATGTGCGTTATTTGCCATTGAGTGAAACTAATGCTCTTGAACGATCTGCCACCTTTATCCTAGACTTGTGGTAGTCCCTGGCATACATCTACATACCCCAGTTGACACACAAGCTTTTGCAATAATTGCATAAACCCATTTTATTTCTACTGTCTGAGATGACAAATACCACTAGTATTGTCAATATGGACATTTGATAATTCATCCTCTGGCAACACTTTCTTCTAATTAGCCTTTTTGTACTATAGAAACTGAGAAGTTTAAAACTACATATCCTAGACCTCTCCAGCAGGTAAAAATCTAGATACAATAGTTTACACCAACTAGATAATACTCTTATGAAATGCGGAGGCAGAAGTAAGTTGAAGGCTATCCACCTACTATGTCTCATCCAATAAAACATCAAGTTATGGAGAGGTCAGGGTTTTCACAGCAAGTTTTCTGGTGTCTAGTCACCAGTTCTGAGTACAGAGAGAGTACAGGAGAGCCAGGTGTGGCAATGATGCCATGGTGGACTTTTAATCATGGCAGAGGTGGCAGGAGGTTAATTCTGCAGTGTCCTGGAAGTCACCCCCTGATCAAATCTAGAGTTCACTCCTCTAGGTCTTCTACCGACTTTTTAAAAATACTTATTATAGTTTTGAACATATTCGAAAGTAGAACCAAAGATTAATGAAACCCCAGCTTCAACATTTACCAACTTAGACCAATCTTATTTTCTAAGTACCCCCACACACTTCATTTTAAGTAAATTCCAGATATCTCATCATTTTATGTATTTTAGCATGTATCCCTTTTTCAAAAAGTAAAGACTCTAAAAAATATAATCACATTGAAAGAATATATTGGTCTCTGCCCGTATTTCCTGGCAGAGCTCCTGAAACCCTTGCACTCATTTCCCAAGTGATAAAAACACTAGGAGAATTTCTTGTTCTGATATTTGTTTTTGACCCCAAGGCTCCTAAAGCCCATGTTTCTAAGTAATAAGTGCACTAGCAGCATCTTTTATTCTACTGAGGTGACTCTGGGGGTGGGTTCATGGATAGAGGCTGACCACCAGAAAGAAAAACCAAACCATGATCAGAAACTTGGAATTTTCAGTCCGAGCTCTCATCTTCAGAGGCAGGAAAGGGGCTGGCAATCGGGGTTAATAATTGATCATGCCTATGTGAGGAAGACTTCATTAACATTCCAATACTACAGGGTTTAGAGCTTCCAGATGGATGAACGTATCCAAATAGGAAGGGTGATGCATCCCAACTCCATGGGGACAGAAGCACCCACACTGGGGACCCTCCCAGATCTCACCGTAGGGGTCTCTTCATCTGGCTGTTCATCTGTGTCCTTTACCATATCTTTTAATAATCTGGTTTACATAAGGAAGTGTTACCTTGAGTTCTGTGAGCCACTCTGGTGATAATGTATCAAACCATGGGGGGAGGGGGCATTGTGGGAATCTATGATTTACAGCCAAGTTGGACAGAAGTTGTAGGTAACCTAGAGACCTACTACTTGCAACTGGTAACTGAGATGGGATGACAGTCTGACAGTCTTGTGGGACTGAATCCTTAACTTGTGGACATTTTCTCTGGGTAGATAGTACATGAATCGAGTTGAATTGTAGCCACCCAACTTGTGTCAAGAGAATTGCTTGGTGTGGGGAGAAACTCCACACTTTGGTGAACAGAGGAAGGTATTTTGTGTGTGTAGTAAAGAGACACAGAAAAGATAACACCAGGAGGAAGGACTGGGTTTTTCCTTACACAAGGAAGAGAAAGAGAAAGGAGGGGGTAAAACTGGATTTTTCCTAGTATGCTTACAGTATCATCCCTAAAATTAATAAAGAGATAAATGGACAAATAGGTCTTTAATATAATTGTCCAATGTTTACACTGCCATCGTCTTACTTAAAAAAACTTAAGTTTTTTGCTGATCAAGTAAAGTCCACAAATTTCAATTGGTTGATATGCCTCTTCCATCTTAATGTTTAGGTTCCCTTTCCATCTGTGCTTTTTTTCCTTCGTAATTTATTTGAAGAAACTATGTTGTTAGAGCATCCCACAGTCTGTCTTTTGGTGGTTACATCCCATGGTGTTGACATAGTCCTCTATCCTCTGTAATTCATATAAATTGGTTAAGATCTACGTACAATTGCCTCTAAGGCTTGATCAGATTTAGGTTCAATTTAGTTGTTTCCACTGATTTTTGAGTCCCCAATTCTATGTATTAGATACATTTCTGGGATAGTAGAAGCTACCAAAACACAAAACAAAACAAAAAGCATTATACTGTGCATTCAATCAGATGGACAACTACAAGACATATCTCATTTCATTTCATTTTGCTTTAAAGCACTTCACAGATACTGTGTTTTTACAAAATGAAGGTCTGTGGCAACCCTGCATCAAGCAAATCTATTGGTGCCATTTTTCCAACAGCATTTGCTTATTTTGTAGCTCCTTGACATGTTTTGGTAATTCTCAGAATATTTCAAGCTTTTATTATTATTATTATTATTATTATTATTATTATTATTATTTCTCAGAATACTTCAAGCTTTTATTATTATTATTATATTATTATTTGTTACAGTGATCTGTGATCAGTAATCTTTGTACTACTATAATGGTTTTTGAGGACCACGAGCTGTGGGGCTTACATAAGATGGGAAACTTAGGGGCAGCCCCAGTGGCGCAGCGGTTTAGCGCCGCCTGCAGCCGAGGATGTGATCCTGGAGACCTGGGATCAAGTCCCACATAGGGCTCCTTGCATGGAGCCTACTTCTCCCTCTGCCTGTCTCTGCCTCTCTCTCTCTCTCTGTGTGTGTTTCTCATAAATAAATGAATATAGCTCCTTAGAAGCAGCAAAATATTTCTGTGTTCAACAAAGATATTAACCTCTAAAAAAAAAAAAAAGATGGGAAACTTAATTGGTAATTGTTCTATGTGTGTTGACTCCCCAGTGGCTGCTCCCCCATCTCTCTCCCTCTCCTTGGGCTTATTTCCTGAGATACAATATTGAAATTAGGCCAACTAATAACCCTACAATTTGCCTCTAAGTGCTCAAATGAAAGGAGTCACTCACTTTAAATCAAAAACTAAAAATGATTGAGGAAGACTTGTCAAAAGCCAAGATGGGCCAAAAGCTAGACCTCTTGGGCCAGTCAGCCAAGTTGTGAATGCAAATGGAAAGTTCTTGAAGGAAAAGTATAAATGCTACTTCAGTGAAAACATGGTAAGAGAGTGAAACAGCCTTAGCGCTGATAGGGAGAAAGTATGAGTGATCTGTAGAAGATCAAACCAACTATGTAATTCCCTTAAGCCAAAGCCCAATCCAGAAAAAGATCCTAACTCTTCAATTCTATGAAGACTGAGAGGTGAGGAAGCTGCAGAAGAAAAGTCTGAAGCTAGAAGAGGGTGGTTCATGAGGTTTAGGGAAAGAAGCTGCCTCCGGAACATCAAAGTGCAAGTGAAGCAGCCAGTGCTGATGTAGAAGCTGCAGCAAGTTACCCAGGGGACCTAGTTAAGACCCTTAACAAAGGTGGCTACACTCAACAACAGAGTTTTGATGTAGATAAAACAGCCTTCTAACAGCTATTGCAGCTGGTGTCTTTGAGTTGAGGCTTTTGTTTACCATTCCAAAAACCTAGGGCCCTTAACAATTATGCTAAGCCTACTCTCCCTATGCTCTCTAAATGGAACAAAGCTGAATGACAGCACATCCGTTGTAACATGGTTTACTAAATATTTTAAGCCCACAGTTCAGACCTACTGCTTAGAAAAGATTCCCTTCAAAATATGACTGCTCATTGATAATGCGCCTGTTTATCCAAGAGCTCTGATGGAGGTGGACAAGATTATTGTTGTTTTCATGACTGCTAACACAACATCCATTCTGCAGATCAAGGAGTCATTTTGACTTCCCAGTCTTACTAGTTAAGAAACATATTTCATAAGGCAGTAGCTGTCATAAAATAGTAACTCCTCTAATGGACCTGAAAGCCTTCTGGAAAGGATTCACCATTCTCAGTGCCATTAAGAACATTCCTGATTCATGAGAAGAGGTCAAAATATCAACATTAACAGGAGTTTGGGACATCCAACTCCCATGGATGACATGGAAGGATTCAAGACCTCAGTGGAAAAAGTAACCATAGCTATGGTGGAAACAGCAAGAGAACAAGAATGAGAAGTAGGGCATGAAGATGTGACTGAATTGCTGCAATGTCATAAAACTTTTAACAGATGAGAAGTTGCTTCTTATGGACGAACAAAGAAAGTGGTCTCTTGAGATGGAATCCACTCCTGGTGAAGCAGCTGTGAAGACTGTTGAAATGACAACAAAGGATTTAGTTATCAAGAAAACTTCATTGAGAAAGCAATGGCAGGGTGTGAAGGACTGACTCCAATTCTGAAAGGTCAGCTATGGGTAAAATCTATCCAACAGCATCACACGATACAGAGAAATCATCATAAAAGGAAGAGTCAATCAATGCAGCAAACTTCGTTTTTGCCTTATTTTAAGAAATTGCTACAATCACCCCAACCTTCAGCAACCACTACCCTACCTAATCAGTTATGTTGCTTAGTGATATCATCTGAATATTAAGTCAAAATAAATACAACTATGATTTCCTCTTTATTATTCCTAGCACAGGTAATCACTGACAAAGATATAGTGAAGGAATGCAGCAGGAACTGATTTTCACATTATTTGCATCCAACAATCAAAAATGATGTGGCAGAAACTACAAATTCCCCTAACACACAGTCGCTTTCCTCCAAGAGAACGCCCAAATTGTAGCTGACCATACACTGAATTAGGATGACTTCCCAGCGTCTCTTGCTAGACGTGAGCACATGACTAAGTTCTGACCAGTAAGACTTAGATGGAAGTGTTGTATGGCAACTTCCAAAAATCTTCTATAAAAGATCACTGGTACTTGCCCATCACTCCTGTTGTCTTTGTCCTTCCACCAACAGAATGCAGATGCGATGATTTGAGCTCTAGCCACACACCATGGTTTAGGAATTGAAAGCTACACCTTGGGTATGATAGGAGTCCTTGATCTCCAAAAACTTCATGGAAAAGAGCATGCCCATAAGTCCTGGAGTCTCTATCTCTGGAATTTTATATTAAGAGAGAAAGAAACTTTTATCTTTATCATCAGGAAAACTCCATGGTATCAGCTTCCTTTGTATGAAGGAGGAAGGCAGCTTTATAAGTGGCAGTTTTTCAAAGACATACACTGTGGAGCCACATCTCTCTTAGTTGGAGATAATAAGGTATTCTTTCTTTTCTTACTCATGAAAAATGTAATTGCTCTCTCATAGGAGTCAGAGAACTCAGGTTCGAGTCTTATCTCTGTCCTTAACATGCAACTAAGTCAACCTCTCTAAGGCTTTGTAAGACACTTATGTAGTAAGATATTCTTGAGCCTTAAAATATAACATATATGGAAGTGTTTCATAGTATAAATAACTATACACAGATAGTTGATGAGAATTATAAGATACCTTCAGGTAGAAACTCTATCTCAGACTGTATCCCCAGTAACAAGTACTCAATAAATATTTGTTGAAGAGATATTTTTAAGTCCTTGCCAAATGAGTGAATTATTCTGCTTTGGAGTGAATAAAGTTCAAAGGTCTTTAATATTAATTAAAGTATTACTTGAGTTTCTCAGAGCCACAATTCCTAATTTTGCCATCAGTCAAAAGATACAAAGGTGTGAAAAGATAAACCTAGCTAATTCATTTATCTGGTTCAAAAGTGGATCCCAATTTGCTATAACAAAATAATTTAAATAAGAATAAAAGTTGTGGTACAGAAATAAAATTTTTATGAACTTCTTCTTTCCCTTGAAATTACAAAGTTGTTTTATGTGTATTTAAAAATGTGTTTTATGTGTATATATATTTTTTAAAGATTTCGTTTATTTATTCATGAGAGACAGAGAGAGAGAGAGAGAGAGAGAGAGAGAGAGAGGCAGAGACATAGGCAGAGGGAGAAGCAGGCTCCATGCAAGGAGCCCGAAGCAGGACTCAATCCCGGGCCTCCAGGATCACACCCTGGGCTGAAGGTGGCGCTAAACCACTGAGCCACAGGGGCTGCCCATTTCTTTTCTTTCTTTCTTTCTTTCTTTCTTTTTTTTTTTTTTATAAAAGACACATTTTAATACTTAAACTACTAACCCTACCATATCAAATGAAGGATTTCCTCACACTGGACCATGGCTAAAGTACTTTATTAAATTAAGTATGTAATTTGCAAATGGTTTCATAAGAAATTTTAAAAGCAAAGTTATAAAACATTTTCAATAAAAAAGTACAGAGTTAACAGCAAAATTACATTTTCTTTATAGTACAAATAAAAACATTTCATTTCTGATATACTGTCTGAAAATTTTATAATATATTCTCCAACTGATAGCTGCAATATTACATTTTAATGAGAAGTTTTGTGGTTAATTTCAATCATTTGTTAATAACAGGTTCATCATTTGGACCATAAAAGTCAACTGCTCAACTTTAAGGAAAATAATAAAGTCTGTCATTAGATAATGTTAAGTTACAAAAGGCTCTTCGGGATATCCATGTATTCCAGCCTTGCTTCTCTACTAAATTCTGTAGAGGCATTAAGTAATATGTAAACTTGAATTACATTTTAAAAATAAGCACCATTAACATACATTCTACATAAATTACCTTTGAAATGACACTTTTTTTGTACACATTTTACTATGTAAATAAAAATAAGCAATATTTAACCACTACACAGAAAATTACCAAACTTCACTTCATTGCACAATGGAAAAGCACTTAGAAAAACCACTTGGAAAAACAGCACACATTATTTTTGTCTTTTTTAAATACATTTTGTCATTTTCTTAAATTGAGAGCAGTTAAAACATTGTCAGAGCAATTTCCTGAGTCTCAAGAGTTTCCAATTTCCAGCTCAGAAATAACCAATCTTGCTATTATAACATCCTTTTTCTAAGCACACAAAACACTTGAATTTAAAAAGAGAAAGACCAAAATAAGGACTGGAAACAATCCAACAGAATTGGTTAGCTTTTCCTCTCAAAATGTGTTATAATACCAAAGACACTTTAAAAGTGTAAGTCCGAATTTCTACTACATAATATGTCCTATATTTAAAGGCCATAGAATTGTAAATAGTATGGAAACACTAATAAATTGGGGGGGAAAAAACTCAACTTGAAAATAATAGAGATATATGAACAGCCAATAAATCCAAGATAACATGCTTCCATGTCTCATGTTGAAGGAAGTAGATGATTTGAAAATACTGTTAAAGAGACTCCTTTAAAAAAAGAGAGAGAGAGAGAGAGAGAGAGAGAGAGAGAGACTCCTTAGTCCAACCCACTTTCCCCTGTGGTTTCTACATTAGTTCTCTTTTTTTCTCCTGGTAGAAGAGAAGACTACTGAAAAGATGTAATTGTTACTAAGACCTTCCAAACTACAGAAGTGGTGTACTTTTAGAACATTGATACACTTGTGAAGAGCCATTCTAACGAGTCATCATGTATTAGCACAAATATACCAATACCTGAAAACTTTGATAACTGATAACTCCCTACAGTTTCTACTTTTGACATATAGGGTTTGGAATGAGCAAGAGAAGAATCTGATAATCCCCAAACTATGTTTACCTTTGGCATACAGAATTTAGAAATGGGCAAAACAAGAAAGGAGAAACTATAAAGTTTTCTTTCATAATTACATGTTGTTTAAACTATGCTAGTCAGTTGGGCAGGAGGCAGTTTAGGATTAAACAACTTCATAAAAACACTTGAGATACTCAAAATTTCCCTACATACTTATGAATGATGATTAAGAAAAAATACCCTAGGGCAGCCTGGGTGGCTCAGTGGTTTAGCACTGCCTTCAGCCCAGGGTCTGATACTGGAGACCCGGGATCGAGTCCCATGTCAGGCTCCCTGCATGGAGTCTGCTTCCCCCTCTCCCTGTGTCTCTGCCTCTCTCTGTCTCTCTGTGTGGGTCTCAAGAATAAATAAATAAAATAAAAAGAGAAAAAAATACCCTAGATTTACCAAAATAAAGCCTAAAATTAAGGTTGGTACAGCAAAAAAACATAGCTTGTTTCATTTGGTTTCTGCCCACAAAATACCTCATCCCTTGTTCTTTTTGATTGCTCCCACATTAATCATAATTATAATAACAATGAAATAAATTTAGCTGAAGTGCACAAAAGTGAAGCTTTTTAAAACCGGGTGAAGAAATATGAAAACATGGAAAGTGAGTATGCAGCTGCACACACTTGAATAACTTCAGATTTAGCATTGTTATTCACATTTCTTAAATCATATTAATTTATACATAGAAATATTTATTTCATTAACTATATTTTTATAGTAAGTTCTTGAACTGCTTTATTTTTAATGTATATAACTCTTCTAGATATTATAAAAAACATATGCTAAACTGTTGGATTTTTTTAACAAATTATTATCAAACAAGAATAATATTTCAATACCACTCACTGTTTCTAAATAATAAACATTTTTATTTTTGTGGAAATAAATTTAATGATACAGCTCTTTTAAAAGCATGCTTTCATGATATGTAAAAATGTGTTTTTGAGTTTTATTTTCATTAAAATGTCTGTTCTTTTGAGAAAACATTCTGTAATTCAGGATTCTTTCAGTAACAACTCAACCCTGTAATTCCTGATCCAAATGACTTTTAAGCTTATCAAAAAAGCAACATAACCATTTGTTAAATTACATATATTGGAAATATTCTCTATATCCAAAGTCAAATTTACTCAAACCATTGTTTCATATTGGAAAACTATACTTTACCACACTAAACTTGTATAAATGAAATTATAATTGACATATTAATAAGACTTTTTATAGCTCACACAAAAAAGAAGTCAATGAAAGTTTCCTTTCAGAAAGTTGGCTCATCTTAAAAACAAATGTAAAAAACGTTTAAATTGTAAAGATTCCTTTTAAGATTATATCAAAAATGTTTTCTATATTTGTTTTAAATTAATAGGACTTTGGCCTACTGCAGTTTAGAAATCATATGCCTCAAATATAAAATATAGTTCTTTAGTATCATCTTGAAAACCACTTACACAGCTCTAGAAGTTCAGTAAGACACCAATACTTGGTCGATACCTCACCATTTCTCCTTCTCTAAAAACTTTTCTGTCTACAGAAAGTATAAAAGTGTAATATAATCTCAGGCTCCAACTTTCCTCCTAGAAAATGCACACATACACGCAACATAAGGTAAGAGATCAAGATATATACAAAACAAAAGAAAGTGCAAACGGCATGTCTTCCTTCCTGTAGAATATGGCAAAATGAAATGGTTTTTTGTAGTTAGTTTTGAAATCAAAAGTATTCAAGTGTTTTTTGTCAGATTTCCTTCTTCTTTTAATACAAGGCTTTGATGGGCATGAACCAGGTCTCAAAGCACTTTAAAAACCTCTCAAAGATGCCTTTAGAATTTTACTAAATGTTAAACAACAATTTATATAAAGGTAACATTTTCTGAGAAAGAATCAGAGCACTTCAAACTTTAAAACTGCAGCTGATAATTTTCTTAGACATTTTATAATCAATAAAAATTCTCTTTAATATTTTTAACAGACAACCTATTTGGCATTTGATTCAGTAAAAAATTAAACTTCTCTTGAATTCTGAAAAACATCATAATGTTTTGTTACAACTGGACATTTCGAATAATAAACACATATTTACAGGAAATTGACTAAATTATCACAAATAAACAAATTTTAACCTACAAACCTTCACACTCTAAATCAAGGATTTTTTTTTTTTTTTTTTTACTTTAGCATGACTTTCAAGCACCCTGGTTTAATTTCAGAGAACCTACAGAAATGAAAAAAAGAGTTATTTTAGGTAAAAACTTCAAACTGGTTAAGGAATATATCATGCATGTAATCAATTCCAAATGTCTTTGCTAAATGTAATATTTACTATCAAAGTACTCTCCTTTTTAAGTCAATCATCCGGGACCATTATCTATGCTTATGGACCTTATAATCCACTGTAAAAATAAATAATCCTAAGGCTAGGGGTTACTCCTAACCTAAAAGTTATTTAAGACTTTTCAAAACTCTCAAGCCTGAATCTGACCTTCATGAAGAAGCGCATGCTGTATCAACGGTAAGATGATGTCTGTATTAAATTATTTTATTATTCATTGAACACTAAAAAGAAATCTCTAACATAATCAGTAAGTCTAATTCATCAGGCCATGATATGCTTCCAAGTCCCTCAGTGTGAAATTAAAAAACACTGGTCTCTACAAGAGATAATTAATACTAACATGATAATGTTCTAGTCCTGAACTATTCCTTTTGTAATAGAAACTCTAAAATGTCATGTTTTCATGATCAGAATTAATGCTACCATTTTCTATAATGTAGCCAAACAACATTTTTTACATGGCATAAACAAAATATGCTACGCTAACTAAAATTAGAAGGTGGGGGGAGGTTGGTACCTAATTATAAACATCCTCAAGGAATCTATCCATCAACAGACCTTTATTCTTGGACTTTTCTTGTCATTTCCTGTTACTGACTTATAATCACTTAATGAAAAAGGACATTTCATGTTTATCAGCTAAGATCATTAATGGCACTTGACTTATTGAAGATGTATAAATTACTACTGACTTCTGCTAAAGTTTAAAAAATCCAAATTATAATCATATTTTAGCAGAAACCTCCAATGCCTTCCAAAATCCACAAAGGAATAAAGGAATAATAGTAACTTTAAACTGGTGTGTGTGTTGTGTGTGTATATATATACACACACACACACACACAACACACACACTGGTGATATATAATCTATTTTAGATAACACATTATCAAAGAAATACAACTATACATACTTTCCGTTAGATTTTAAATTTATGATAGAAATAGTTTTGTCAGGTAATTACTTCAAAAAGGAACACATTTTTTCTTTCGTTTCTAGTTTTCTGAACATCATAAATCCATCAGGGAATGTTATATCATAATTTGAGTATGAATCTGTGACTAAAATCAGATGGTTAAATTTAGCTGGCTATTTTAGTAAATCATCTGAGCATACTATTAATGTTTACTATCTGTATGGGCAATTGCCATGATCAATAAGAGAAATCTATACTCACCTGAAGCTATGGCTTGTGAGGTATTTAATGACGGCTGGTTTGATGCGTGCAACTCCTCCTTGGCTGTGGTTTCCTCTTCCCGTAATCACAGAGAGATAGGACTTACCACCATTCTGCTTAAATTCTGTTATAACAGGAATTGGAAGAGTTGAAATTCATTTATCTTACGTTCTCAACAGAAAACAAACTTTACTCAAACACATGTGAAATTACTTTTTTTTTTAACTAAAACAGTTGGCACTTTTATTTTCACATTTCACAATACAAATGAAAATTTGTGCCTTTTTTTGGTCCCACTACTCCCCTGCAAAAACTATTCTCTGATAGGAAGGGGAAGCAAGTCTTCCTTGTCATGCTGTTAGAAAACACCCAGAGTCACAGCACCATGATCTCCTGATGAAGTAGAACAAGTAATATAAACTGAATATAAAGAGATTCCTATCTCTCCTTATCTGTTTGGTCGAGTCATTCCTGGCCAAGTAGGCACCATCTTGGGATGGGCAGGAGGTCTCATCATTGGGGGCCCAGGCATCATTGGCATGTGGCCTCCCATAGGTGGCCTCATTCCAGGAGCAGGTCCCATTGGCATCATCCCAGGAGGAGGAGGGCCCATCACTGGCATCATGGGAGGGCCCCCAATATGGCGGGTCTGCATCATACCAGGGCGAGGAGGACCCCCCCAATATGGCGGGCCTGCATCATACCAGGGCGAGGAGGACCCGGGAGACTGGGGGAAGGTGGGATCATTGCCTCTGCAGGAGGAGGAGCAGAAAATGGAGTAGGAGGCATCTTTCCTTGCTGAAATGCAGTAGTTGTTTTGTTGATCAGGCTCTGAGTCTGCTCTTCCATCCATTTCTGATAGTAGTCTTTCACATTCTCTTTGTGTTTCCTACCACTGCAGTGTGTCTTTCTCACAGATGGAGATTCATGGGTGAGGTATGTGTCGCAGTAGTCACACTAAAACTTAGGCATGTTGCTCTGCAGGCCGTTGGCCACTCTGTCCCCGTGAAATTACTTTCATGGGGATTTAAAAATTTATAAATTCAAAAAGCCCCCAAAATTGATGTTTTTAAATGTATGTTTCATCTATACTGTTTAAGTATGGCAACCTCAAAGCAACTCATCCACCTAAAGACAAGTGAAATTTCTTCCCCTGTGGGGAAGGAGATTTCTGTGTGCTACCAGAATTTCTCTCTAAAGTAATGATAATGACAATAATAATATTAATGATACCTAACAATTATTATATACTTGGAGTCAGGCATTGCTTTAAGTAACTTATATTTATTAACAGAGAATCTTCACAATGACCCTTTTTTAATTACTCTCAAGCCAGCCAGCTTTGGTCTAATCTGAATAGCAGCTTTGCCACCAAATGACTGTGTGGTATGACCATGGACAAGTTACTTAGCCTATCTGTGCCTGTTTCCTTATTAGTAAAATGGGATATGGCCTTACTGTTAGAGATAATCAATTGTTAAGAAACTCTTCCAAGGGCACCAGGCTGGCTCAGTCAAAAGAGCATGTAACTCTTGACCTCAGTGTTGTGAGTTCGAGTCCTATATAGAGATTACTAAAAAGATAAATAAAACTTAAAAAAAAGAAGGGAGAAGAAACTCCTCCAAAGAGATGCTTTTTAAATATCAAATGAGCCTAGGCTAGGCCTCTTATATGAAAACAGCTCCAGCTTTGGATATGACCGTGTGAAAAGTTATAACCCAAAGTTATAAACCAAGTGTATAAACCCAAAAAGTTGATAACAGCTGCAAAAAAATAACAAAAACACTCTTAAATAAGAGTTGACTTAATGAATTTAATAAATACTTATTCCTCAGGATGCCCGGGTGGCTCTCTGTGGTTTAGCGTCTGCCTTTGGCTCAGGGACGATCTCAGGGTTCTGGGGATCGAGTTCCACATCCAAGTCCTCCTCTGCCTATGTCTCTAACCTCTCTCTCATGAATGAATAAATAAAATCTCTTTTAAAAAAATGTGTTCCTCAGTTATAAAGAGCACAAGTTTTGACCTTTAGTGTAAAATACATATACACATAATATATTCTATATTCTGCTCATTAAGTTGCCCTGAGACTCCTACAGATCCACAGATACTTTTTCAAGTCTCGTATCTCCCAGGTAATGTTTAGCCCAGAACTTTAGGAGGTATGTTGCTCTTGCAATTGTAATTCTTTCTTTGCTTAAGATCCCCATTTCTACTCTAGTCCAGATCCATTACTTTAAGCAACATTTTGTTCAAAATTCAACTCTTCCTGAGTGCTGGCCACATAGGGTATTCACTTTGTAAAAAATCTTTATTCTATATAATTATTACTTGTACACTGTTCTTTATGGTTGTGATATTAGAAGGTTTACTTAAAAAAAAAAAAAAAAACTCAGGACAGGACTCCTAGCTCAGTGGTTGATCGTCTGCCTTTAGCTCAGGGCATGATCCTGGAGTCCCTGGATCAGGTCCCATATCGGGCTTCCTACATGGAGCCTGCTTCTCCCTCTGCCTATGTCTCTGCCTTTCCTTCTCTCTCTCTCATGAATAAATTAAATCTTTAAACAAACAAAAAATCTCAAATCTTATAAGTACGCATAATTCACTCTCATCACTCTTTCACTGCTGTTCCCCTTATCAGTGAGGGCAGTCATTACCCATAATTCACTCTCATCACTCTTTCACTGCTGCTCCCCTTATCAGTGAGGGCAGTCATTTATACCACCTCCTTTTTAAATTCACTGTTCTGAAAATGTTCCACAGCTGAATAACATGCCTGAGATAAAGTAGCTGTTCAAAGGATGTTTGTTGAATGAATTAATGTGTATATTTAAAGGTTCCCAAATTTCAGGCTATTCCTAACATTTATCACTTAAAAAAAAAAAAAAACATTTAGAGGCTCCTGTATAACTCAGTAGATTAAGCATCTGTCTTTGGCTCATGTCATGATCGCAGGGTCACAGGATCAAGCCCCAAGTTGTATTCCCTGCTCAGTGGGGAGCCTGCTTCTATCTCTGCCTCTCCATCCTATTCTGCTCCCACTTTCTCTCTCTCTCAAATAAATAAATAAAATCTTTAAAAAACACTATTTAAACCATTTTCAATCCTAGCTCAGATTTATTTCACTTATAAATATTTTAGTACTTACTTCAAAAGGATATGGACTTTTTTTTAAAGATTTCATTTATTCATGAGAGACTCACAGAGAGAGAGAGAGAGAAAGAGAGAGGCAGAGACACATACAGAGGTAGAAGCAGGCTCCATGCAGTGAGCCCGACACGGGACTCGATCCCGGAACCCCAGTATCACACCCTGGGCCAAAGGCAGGCAGGCGCTCAACCCCTGAGCCACCCAGGGATTTCCCAGGATAAGGACTCTTTAAAAAAAAAAAAAATCACAATGTCACCCATGCTGTATTTTTTTTTTTTTAAATTTTATTTATTTATGATAGTCACACACACAGAGAGAAAGAGAGGCAGAGACATAGGCAGAGGGAGAAGCAGGCTCCATGCACCGGGAGCCCGACGTGGGATTTGATCTCGGGTCTCCAGGATCACGCCCTGGGCCAAAGGCAGGGGCTAAACCTGCTGCGCCACCCAGGGATCCCCACCCATGCTGTATTTTAAAAAAAGCTCCATAATATCATGTTTCTAAAAATAGCTAAAAGTTTCCCTCAAAAAAATGTTTTTACAGTGGTTTGCCTAAATCGTGGTTGAAACAAGTTGACACACCACATTTGGTTGATATATTTCTGAAGTAATTTTTAATCTAAATGCTCCCCCACCCTGGGATTTTCTTTATGGTTTGTTGAAAAATTTGGATCGTATATTTTTAGTCTGAATATTGTTGACTGTATCCTGATGGTGCCATTTAACCTGTTCCTCTGTTCCCTGTAAATCCCTATAAAGTAGGAAAATTGCAAAGATAGTGGTGATGCATATTCCATAAGGGTCAGATATATTTTTGTTTTCACCCCCAAGTTTGACAATCATCTTTTATAACTAAAAGCAACAGAGGAGCCCCAAATTTTCCCTGCATGTATTTCTATTCAACAATACTACCATCTGGTGGTGACTGAGAGCAACTACAGACTACCCCAGGTGGCAACTCAGATAGGGCTAGGCCTGGCTTCAGAACAGGTTTGTATCTTGGGTCTGACCAAGTATCACCTTACACAAGTTATTTAACTTTTTTTTTCTTGTAATCTTTTTTTGAAATACAACTGATATACCATAAAGTTCATTTTTTTTTTAAATGTATGGTTCAGTGGTTTTTAGTATAGCACAGTATTGCGCAAATCATCTCAGAAAAGTTCTATACTTGTTAGTTGTCACTCCACATTCCATACTTTCTAGCCCCAGCAAGTACTAATGTACTTTGTTTCTATTGGTTTCTCTATTCTGAACATTTCACATGAATGATAATCATATAAAAAAGTGGCCCTTTTGTACTTGGTTTCTTTCACAAAGCATGTTTACAAGGTTCATCCATGTTGTAGCATATTACCACTACTTCATTTCTTTTTCTGACCGAATAATATTCCATTGTATGGATACACCGAATTTTGTCCTTTCATCAGTTGCTGGATGGACATTTGGTTGTTTCCACTTTTAGGCTATTGTAAACATTCATGTACAAGTTTACGTATGAATGAATGATGTTTTCAATTGTCTGGTACATAACTAGTAGCAGAACATACGGGTCATATGGTAACTCTATGTTTAAGCTTTTGAGGAATGCCAACCTTTTCCACTGTGGCCGCACCATTTTACATTCCCACTTGCAACATAAAGGGTTCCAATTCTCCACATCTTTACTAACATTTATTATTTTACATTAAACTTTTTAAGTCATTAGTTTCCTCATCTATAAAATGAAAAGAATATCTACCCTTTATTTATTTATTTAGAAATTTTTTGGGGGTAATGAATGAAACTCAACAATGATGATTCAATAATTCCTGGCCATAAAAGACAGATTTTAATAATCAACTATACAATAAGCATTTTAGAAATACTGGGATACACAAAACTGCAAAAGGCTGTTAGAACCTGGAGAGCAAGAAATGACAGGGTAGGTAAGTAGTCAGAAAAGGAGGAGTGGGTGCTTGGGTGGCTCAGTAAGGTAAGCATCTGCTTTTTGCTAGGGTCATGATCCCAGAGTCCTGGGACTGAGCCCCACACTGGGTTCTCTACTCAGTGAGGAGTCTGCTTCTCCCCCTGCCCCTCCCTCTGTCCTGCATGCTCGCTCTCTCAAGTTTTTTAAAACTTTCAAAAAAAAAAAAAAAGGAGAAGGAGCAAAATATAAGATGAGAATGGGGAGGTAGGCAGAGACTATATAGAGATTTGGGAGTTTATGCTAAATGTAACATGGCAACCTGTACTTTTGTATCGCAATGCTAATTACTTTGTAACTATTTGTTCACTGTCATGTACCTTACTAGACAGCAAATTCCATAAAAATAGGGACCATGTTTCTTTAACTGCTCTATCCTTGATGCCTACAAGATAATCAAATTTTTATAGAGTAAATTATTTATTCATCCTCTATAGACAGAATATTCTCTTATAATACTTCTATATAATAAGTTTTCTTTTCTCTAGATTAAATAATATATTTAAACTGCTTAGATTTTTAATTTTCTAAACTTTATTACTGTTTTCTAGATTTTCTCAAAGGTTTCCAAAATTCTATTTAAAAAAACACCAGGGGATAGAGATCCTTTATCAAGGAATGTCTGTTAATAAATACAGAATGGGGCAGCCCAGGGAGCATAGTGGTTTAGCGCCTGCCTTCATCCCAGGGCATGATCCTGGAGACTGGGGATCAAGTCCCACATGGGGCTCCCTGCAGGGAGCTTGCTTCTCCCTCTGCCTGTGTTTCTGCCTCTCTCAGTCTCTCTCATGGATAAATGAATAAAATCTTTTAAAAAATAATAATAACAATAATAAACACAGAATGCACACAAATTACAAAACACCATTATGTAACCACCAATATAATAACTGATTCATTCAAGGACCATCTAATATTACTGGTGATGCTAATGGATGCTAATATTACTAGGTGAAATACTAATGGATGCTAATATTACTAGGTGAAATACTGCAAGAAAACAATTATTCACACAGCTGCCAAGTATCAATTGCCAAAAACTACTAGTTAGTTACAAAGAAAAAGGACATTTACATAGAGAAATCCATTTGATTTCTAGAGTTCCACCTTAGCTAAGAAATCAAACTTAACACCAATAATGGGGCAAACTATATGTGTGTGTGTGTTTGTGTGTGTGTGTGTGTGTATCTCGATGTGTTCACCAAGGATAACTCAACATCACCTATGTAATTTCACCAACAAAATTAACTGAATCTAATCACGAAGAAAAAATCAGACAAACTATAGGTCAATCTACCAAAGGCTGGGAGTCTTCAAAAATGTCAACAACATAGAAGACAAAAATAGGCAGAGGAACTGTTCCCTTTTTTTTTTTTTTTAAGTAATCTCTACACCCAATGTGGAGCTCAAACTCATGACCCTAAGATCAAGAGTCACATGCTCTACTGAGCTAGTCAGGTACCCCAAACAATTTCTATATTCCTGAAGGATATGGGCAATCAACTGGAACATGTGATGTCTGACCGGATCCTGCCTTAAAGGAGGAAAAAATGGCACAACTACATAAGACATTTCCATACAGCTGGAAAATGAATGTGGCCTGCGTATTAGACAATATCATTTTAACAATGTTAAATGACCTTAAAAGTGACAATGGTACTGTGATTATGTAGGAGAATGGATTTGTTCTCAAGAGATAAACATGTTGAGGTATTTAGAGGTAAAGTACCAGGATGTTTAATAACTTATTTTCAAATGCCTCAGCAAAAAGCAATTTTAAAGAAATTAAACAAATGTGGCCAAATGTTAACAAGGGATCAATCTAGGTAAAGGATATATGAATGTTTACTATATGATTATTTCAATTTCTCTATGGGTTCATAATTTTTAATACAAAAAGGCAGGGAAAAAGATAGCAATAAGAATACACATGGTGATATACAAAGTAAAGTTCACTGTGACATTATAACTAAATGTGAGAGAGGAATGGATACATTACGATGCACTCACAGAATACTATATAGCAGTTACAATTTAAAAAATCAGACCAGGGCAGCCCTGGTAGCTCAGTGGATTTAGTGCCGCCTCCAGCCCAGGGCTTGATCCTGGAGACCAGGCATCGAGTCCTACATCAGGCTCCCTGCATGGAGCCTGCTTCTCCCTCTCCCTGTGTCTCTGCCTCTCTCTCTCTCTCTCTCTCTCTCTGTGTGTGTGTGTGTCTCTATGAATAAATAAATAAAATGTTTAAATAAATAAGTAAATAAGTAAGTAAATAAATAAATAAAGTCAGACCATCAACAAGAGTATATCCTGAAAACCATATTGGGTAAAAATAAAGTATGGTTTAAGATATAGTATGAAACCACGTATATTCACTTTTTAAAATGCACAAAAGAAATAGTATAGACTGATTATTGATGAGTCTACCTATAGTAAAGGTACTTTAAAAACTAGGCAGGAACCAAACTGAAAGATGTTTATTTCCACTAGAAAGAGAAGAAAGAGAAAATGATTGGGGAAAAAAGGGGGCATCTGAATGGCTCAGTTGGTAAAGCATGCCAACTCTTGGCCTCAAGGTTGTGGGTTCAAGCCCCACATTAGTGTAAAGATTATTTAAAAGTAAATAAAATGAAATCTTAAAAATACCTGGAAAAGAATACAAAGGGAAGAGTAAAAATAAAATATAAAGCATACATGGTTAAAATGTTACTACTTGGATTCATGGGTACTTAGGTGTTTTATTCTATTACTGTAAACTTTTCAACATGGTTTTTATGATAAACAGATGAACTCCCAATCTCTATATCAATCATATTTAATCAAGTATTTAATTAATTACAAATGATATATGCTCAATTGATAAACCTGTATAAAGTATAGTACAAAGCCTCCCTATATGCATATTATATATATAATATTATATATGTATAAGTTAACCAGAAAAATATAGCTATCAGTGAGAGGGCAGGGTTATGGAGCTACGAGGTCATAGCCGAAGCATGGGACTCCATGTCTCCAAAATAAAATGGAAGATAAAGAAAAAGTCAACTGAGAATTCAAAAATACTCTAGTAAGGATAAAAGGAGATGACTTCTAGTATTGGAGTCTGGAGTAACTAAAACAGATTGAATTTTTCTAAATGCTACCATCTGATAATGAAAAAGAAACAAGATACTTTAATGTATATGAAGTACATGATATTGGATGGAAAAAGATCCTCACCCAAAGCCCTGGGAATAAGAACTTAGAGAAGAAGCAGGGGCCCTTTCTTGACCTATGAAGACCAAATACAAGCAAAAGGGAGAAAGGGAGCACCTCCATAGTACAAACACTCAGAAAGCCTAACTTCTATAATAATTCTGTAAAACTATCACCTTATTTACTTCTGCATTTTATTAAATACCTATCAAACAACTGACATCTCGGGATCCCTGGGTGGCACAGTGGTTTGGCGCCTGCCTTTGGCCCAGGGCGCGATCCTGGAGACCCGGGATCGAATCCCACATCGGGCTCCCGGTGCATGGAGCCTGCTTCTCCCTCTGCCTGTGTCTCTGCCTCTCTTTCTCTTTCTCTCTCTCTCTCTCTCTGTGACTATCATAAATAAATAAAAAAAAAAATTAAAAAAAAAAAAAACAAAAACAACTGACATCTCATAAATATCTATTACCTTCAGGATGCCTGGGTGGTTCAGCAGTTGAGCGTCTGCCTTTGGCTCAGGGTGTGACCCCAGAGTCCCAGGATCAAGTGCCATATCAGGCTTCCCGCATGGAGCCTCCTTCTCCTTCTCCCTCTGCCTATGTCTCTATCTCTCTCTCTCTGTATCTCTCATGAATAAATATATAAAAAATCTTTTAAAAAAAATATCGATTAACTTTAATAAATGTCTACTGCACAGATATGTAGGATATTCCTGAAAGGTTCCATTTCTAAGTCACACAGGATTCTCAGATTATACCATGCCCTCCCTTTAATAAATACAGCAAAGGAATACAAATATAACTGAAATAGGGAGTTACCTAATTAGAATTTAAATAAAAACTCCTGAAACAAACAAATATGAAATAGGAAAATAAAATGTTAATGACTATGTCAATGAGGATTCTTTTCCAAGAAGGTCCCCTTGAAGAGTGAGCCTAATACAAACACCTATAAATGGCACAGATATCCTGCAAATTCAGATTCTCCTGAACTGGCAAGTTTACTAATATAAGCAAATACATATTCTATACTAAAAATTTGTCATTACTACAGTCCTACCTTCAGTCTTCTGCTGTAAAACTGTCATCAAATGTTCTATAGCTTCATCCACATGCAGCCCATGGAGGTCTAAAACATTCTGTGGCAGCAGGGAGGCATTGACTTTCTCAAAGATCTCCACAGCAGCAAGGTGATTGGCTTCTTTCATCTTCTGCTCATGGAGACTACCCTTTTATTATGAATAGATCACCAGTAAAAACTTTTGGTATTTGCTACTTAGAAGGCAATAAGGAAACAAACAGTACCCCAAATAAAAGGTAAAATAAAAAGGGAATAACATATACAAAATTTTAAATAATGCAATGGGCTAATATGCAAGAATACACCAAAATTTAGGTTAATTTTAGTGAGTTAATAACATAGTTCTTAAAATACTAAATCATCATTTCTAATATATTTTCTGATCTAAAAATCACTGAAGAGGAAGACTTAAACATCACCTATCTCAAGAAGGAATCCATCAGTTTACCTTTTGATAATCCTGGTCTCATTCCTTTCAACACCTTGTGGTTACCCCCGAAGCCTTTCCTCAAGGTATACTGGGGCTCACAGGGTTATACCAGTTTGATACCTTTCTCCCCTCTATCAAAAAAGCAAGCCATTATGGAACCACAAAGCTAAAAAGGAAATCAGACAAGTTTCTTGTAATACCATGTCCAATGAGCCTGAGTCAAAATTTTACTTCCTTGAAAGACATTAATGTAACTCTTTTCCTGACCATAAAAGTGATACACTACTAAATATTCAAATATGACAGAAAGCACAAGTCCCCTGTAATTCTACCCAGAGATGGTCAAGATTAACATTCTGTTGTCTTTCCTTCAGAAAACCTGTATCTGTTTAGAAGCAGTACTGACAGAATTTATCCTAAGGAAAATATGGACTGTAATTCATGTAAGCCATAAATGCAAAAGAAACCATAGAAATTGAGCATTTCAAAGGAGAGGTAATTCTCAGAACCTTACATTGCTTATACATTAGGATATCTTATGTCCCTTATATAAGCTACATTCCCCAGATAACTTAATCTAGTACAATAAGAGTATTACCTGCTTTAGGACACTATTCATACATCATTAAGTGACAAAGAAAGAAACAGTAATCACTTTTCCTTTTTACCTGCTGGGCATAAAACGTGGCAACGTGTTTTTTCCCCATCCGATAAGCTTCTTTCGCTTTGCTGTAGCATTCCATCCTCTTCTGTTGGTGCAGAAAAGCCTCTGCCCTGTAGTCATTATACTCTGGGTACTCAAAATCCTGGAAAGATGGTTCACTTGGTGTATCTTCAGTCTCTTTCGATTTCTTTGCCTATAAGATGTTATAGAATAAATAAAATACAAAGAAAGTAAAAAAATACAGGCTTTTCCTTCAGGAAATGTATATGAAAACTGTGGTCCACAATTTTTTACCTTTCTTCTCAGAAAACAGACTCTCCCAAAGTCTACCTAGTAAGTCATGCACTTAGCAACTACATTAACTTTTTCATGCTATAAGGAACCTCTTCTTTAGTCACTCTTATCTTAAAAGATGTTGAAAAGTTTTCTAAAATTATCAAAATATAATTAGGTCACAAAATCAAATCAAAAAAGAAAACACAAGATCTTCAAAGAATAAAACTCAATTAGCTAATGCAAAATTTTCCAAATTTTAGTTTGTAAACCTATAGAGTCTAGTCACCGAAAGTAGTAATGGGGGCAGCCCCAGTGGCTCAGCGGTTTAGCGCTGCCTTCAGCCCAGGGCCTGATCCTGGAGACCTGGGATCGAGTCCCACGTCGGGCTCCCTGTATGGAGCCTGCTTCTCCCTCTGCCTGTGTCTCTGCCTCTCTCTCTCTCTCTCTGTGTCTCTCATGAATGAATAAATAAAATCTTAAAAAAAAAAAGTAGTAATGGTATATTTCAATTTATATGTTTTAAAAAACGATCAATAAAATAATTAAATAATATTCTTTTTAAAACAAAGGCACGGGGATCCGTGGCGCAGCGGTTTGGCGCCTGCCTTTGGCCCAGGGCGCGATCCTGGAGACCCGGGATCGAATCCCATATCGGGCTCCCGGTGCATGGAGCCTGCTTCTCCCTCTGCCTATGTCTCTGCCTCTCTCTCTCTCTCTCTCTCTCTATCATAAATAAATAAAAATTAAAAAATAATAATAATAAAAAAATAAAACACAAAGGCACATGCAATGTCCATATCTAAAAGTAAAAATTAAAAATCATAAGTAGGTTTACGGGACAGTTTTCAATCAGCTGACTACTACCAACCAGCCACTATAGTAGACTTTTGAGCTTTTTGAAAAATTATCAATCAAGTAACCGCCTTCCAAATTATCATTCAAGTAACTTTCCAAAAGACCCTTAAAATTAATAAACAAGCAAAAGTAACTCTGAAACACAAAGTAATGAAAATAATAATGATGCCTCAATACTCCCCACCAAACAGAAAATTGCAGGTTTCTGAAGATGACTTCTAAAATATTAAGTCAGTGTTTTTAAAAAACAGCAAAATAGGGATCCCTGGGTGGCGCAGCGGTTTGGCGCCTGCCTTTGGCCCAGGGCGCGATCCTGGAGACCCGGGATCGAATCCCACGTCAGGCTCCCGGTGCATGGAACCTGCTTCTCCCTCTGCCTGTGTCTCTGCCTCTCTCTCTCTCACTGTGTGACTATCATAAATAAATAAAAATTTAAAAAAAAAAAAACAAAACAAAACAGCAAAATATAGTGACTTCTATATCCACTTTGGTTTTTCATTTATCCCATTTCTAAAGTACTATTTGCAGAAAACTGCTTGCAAACAGCAATCTGATGTATTTTTTAGCGTGTCACTGGGGTGTGGGAATAGGGATCAATTATTATGATTTAAGTGGATTTTCTTAAAAGCTTAAAAGAATTCCAAGTATCAGGTGCCATACCAAGTAATTTAATGAACATTTTATGAAAATTCAATCCCAAAATTCCTCCAAAAATATAATCTTAAATTTCCTAAACAAATCATGCTTTTCTGATATGATTAATTAAAAGTAAATTAAACAGGTTGTTAAATTCCTAAAAGCTGAAAACTGTCACTAAAATGGAAATATTATCAAAGATTATAATATACTCTACAATAAAATCTTTAAAAAATGCTACTTTAATTTTTAAGGTGGTATCATTTGATATATATTAACTATTATATTAATATTATATGTATTATATAATACATACATTACTAATTGATCTTTTTTTTGTTGTTTCAAATTTCCTATTAGTCAAATCCCAAAGTCACAAAAGGTTGGGGAAAAAAAAAACTACTGGTCTAATATATAATAGTTGATTGTGTAATCTTCTCAACTCATTACATGTTTTCTTTAACCCCAAGAATTCTAGAGGTTTAAAACAAATTAAGGGGCAGTCCTAGTGGCTCAGTGGTTTAGTGCCACCTTCAGCCCAGGGCACGATCCTGGAGGCCCGGGATTGAGTCCCACATCGGGCTCCTTGCATGGAGCCTGCTTCTCCTTTTGCCTGTGTCTCTGCCTCTCTCTCTCTGTGTCTCTCAAGAATAAATAAATAAATATTTTTAAAAAAACGAATTATGGAGTAAAATAAAGGTATCCACATACTTCTAATTCATTATCAAAGTCAAAAATCTATAAATAGGGGTGCCTGAATAGTTCAGTGAGTTAAGTGGCTGACCAGCTCAGGTCATGATCCCAGGGTTCTGGGATCAAGCCCAGTGTTGGGTTCTGCACTCAGTAGGGAGTCTGCTTTTCCCTCTCCCTCTGCCCCTCCAACTGTTCATTCTCTCTCTCAAATAAATAAAATCTTTTTTAAAAACCTGTAAATAACAATTGATTTATTTTTGCAAAATACCCAATTTTTTTAAAAAGATTTTATTTATTTATTTATCCATGAGACACAGAGAGAGGGGCAGAGACACAGGCAGAGGGAGAGGCAGGCTCCTCACAGGGAGTCCGATGTGGGACTCGATCCCCGGACCAGGGATCACACCCTGAGCCAAAGGCAGACGCTCAACCACTGAGCCACCCAGGCGTCCCAATACTCAATCTACTTTATGAAAGAATACAAGGCTCTCTCTCACATAAGAATATTCATAGACCTACATCCTTATGTCACTCTCACCAGTACTTAATAACAAGCTTGTTTCATATTAATGTTTAAATTTTTTTTTTTAAGATTTTATTCACTTATCCATGAGAGACACAGAGAGTGAGAGAGGCAGAGACACAGGCAGAGGGAGAAGCAGGCTCCACGCAGGGAGCCCGACACAGGACTCGATCCTGGGTCTCCAGGATCTCACCCTGGGCCGAAGGTGGTGTTAAACCACTGAGCTACCTGGGCTGCCCTATGTTTAAATTTCTATGAATATATGGTTTGCATCTCTAATAAAAATCAAAGATTTTGCAAGAAGGGGATAATGAAAATGCTTTCTATGACTTTTGAAAAGTCACAGTGCTTAACAGTATGAACATAAATATTTCCTAGCATTAGATTCTCTGTTGGCGTTCAGACTAAAAAATGCAAATCACATTCGGTTCTCTGGGAAGAGACGCTTCATTTCTTATTCTTGAAAAAGAAAAACATAGTATATGAGAAATGCTTTCTCAAATAGCTACTCTCTTTCAAAATAAAATAAAACCATGATTTATTTCTATATCCATTTCATAGTGATGTGGTTTATTACTATAACACCATTAACAAAGGCCAAGTGAAATACACGCTTCTTGGGGTTGTGAGTTTGAGCCCCATGTTAGACATGTGGAGACTAGACTGACTGAATGAATGAATGAATGACTGACTGACTGACTGACTGGCTAAATAAATAAATAAATAAATAAATAAATAAATAAATAAATAAATAAATAAGCTTAAAAAAAATCCAGCCATTTTCTCTATAGAAATTGGCAAGCTGATCCTAAATTCACATGGAACTGCAAAGGGACCAGAAGAAGCAAAACAATCTTAAGAAAAGACCATAGTTGGAAACTTATATTTCCTAATTTCAAAACTTATTACAAAGCTACCATAATAAGGCAATGTGGTATTGATATGATGACAGACATACAGATCAATGGAACAGAACTGACAGTCTAGCAATAAATTTGCAGTCAATTCATTTTTGACAAGGATGCTAAAGAAAATTCAGAGGGGGGAAAAACAGTTTTTGTAATAAGTAGTTCTGTGATAACTGGATATCCACATGCAAAAGTATGAACTTGGACCCCTATCTCACACCATATTAACTCAAAATGGATCAAGGATCTAAATGTAAGCACTAAAATTATAAAATTTTAGAAAAAAACAAAACTCCAAAAAACATAACAAAAGACAATATAAAAAAAATTTCATGACCTCAGAAGGCAACATTTTTTTTTTTTAAGATTTTATTTATTCATGAGAGACACACAGAGAGAGGCAGAGAGAAGCAGGATCTATGCAGGGAGCCCGACGTGGGACTCGATCCTGGGTCTCTAGGATCACACCCTGGACTGAAGGCAGTGCTAAACTGCTGAGCCACCGGGGCTGCCCACGGGTAAATATGTTTCCTTAAATATAACACCAAAAGTACAAGTAACAAAAGATAAATTGCACATCATCAAAATTAAAACTTTTGTGCTTCAAATGAAAGACCTCATCAAACAAGTAAAAAGACTACCCTCAGAATGGAAGACAATTTTGCAAATCACGTATCTGACAAGGGACTTGTATCTAGAATATAAAAAGAACTACAAGTCCAAAATAAACATTTTTAAGGGGCAATTAGGTGGCTCGGTGGGTTAAGTATCAAACTCTTGATTTAGGCTCAGGTCATGATCTCAGGGTCATGAGATGGAGCCCCATGTAGGGCTCCACAATCAGTGGGGAATCCACTTGAGATTCTTTCCCTCTGCACCTCCCCAAACCCCTGCCCGACTCCTGCTTGCATGTGCGCACAGTCTCTCATAAATAAATAAATACATATATACATACATAAATGTCTTAATGGGCAAAGAATACAAGCAAACATTTCTTCAAAGAAGATATACAAATAACCAATAAGGACATGATAAAGTGCTCAACATCACCAGTCATCAGAGAAACGCAAATCCAAATGACAATGAGATACTACTTCTTTTTTAACCCATTTCTTTTATTTCCTGTTTCCTGATGCTTTGACATCTGGGTCCTTGCTACCCCCTGGAAAGACAGTACCCTCAACCCTGAGGTTGGCTAATTCCTAGAAATAGCAAACAACTCATCTGCTATGTAAACCAATCTAGAGCCCATAGTCTCAACCACTTCCTTTATGGGGTTCTCACTCTCAGGGCCACAATTCACGTTGCCTAATCACCCACACCAGACAGCAGAAAACCTGGGACAGTTTTACCCTCTGGTGCCTGCCGAGAATGTTCAAACTAGCCAATCCTAAACCCACTTGCCCTGCCTCACCCATTCCTCTCCACAGAAACCACAAAAAAGGCTCTTGCCCACATTTCCCCTCTCCTCCCTCTGTCTCCTCACTGACTCTGGTGCTTCTGCATGTGGTCCTGGGTGGCAGGCCACACCTCCTGTTTCTAGAGATCTATTGAGTATAATAAATTTCCTCCTTCATGACATTTCCAAGTCTCAGTATCTTAACATACCTGATTAAAACAAATCCCGGGTACCCTTAAGACAACTTCCACCCACTAGGGAGGCTATCATCAGAATTCAAACAAGGGTCAGAGACAATGTGGATAAATTGTAACCCTCGTACATTGCTGGTGAGAACATGTTACAGCCACTTTGGGGAAAAAGTTTAGCAGTTTCTCAAATGGTTAAAAATTTCTGCCTACATATTTAACATATTTACACCCTAAAACCCATCATATTACCACCCCACTGCTACTCAATTAAGTCTCATACTCTACTGTAATAAAGCCTATACACAAAAAGTTACAGAAATTCAAGTGCTTGACATACACAATGATATTGAAGAAAAAAGCATGACCAACTATAAATTCACTATTTTGAGCAAACAGATATCCTAAATCAAATATATTATTAGTGGTTAAATTTCCAATCTGGTTAAAATGTGAGAAATAATCATTAAATTATATCAATAAACCAATTATATTTTCATATACAATGATTTACCATTATAGTAAAAATAAGTAACTTTATACTTTTTTTTTCTATACCTTTTTCTCCTTAGACTTCTGTGTAGTATGAGAAGTGACATTCTCATTTGGGTGAACAAACTCTTGCGCTACGACCGTTTTTACAGGGTCTCCTTCAAGAACACAGTTTAGAAACTGAACTGTGTGTTCTAATGAATAGCTGTAGAGAGTTACAAATATAGTGTCACTTAAAAAAATAAAAGTTATATGGAAACATTAACATAAGCAATCCTTCAAACATTTTTTAGAGTATGAAAAATTTGCTTACTTCTAAGTTTTATTTTTTTTCTAAGTTTTAAACATTGACATTATATGTTCATGTATCTCAAAATCAAGAATGACCAGAAAGAAACTATTAAATAATAAGCACTCAAAAACTAATTTTTGTAAATGAATGCAAAAAGTTATATATTGTTAATTCATTCATTTCCTGATCTTTTATTCCAGGTAGATCACCTACAACAAATCTTACTTTTAACTCATCAGCTACACTTCTTAGGTCTCTTATTAGATTCACACATGGTTTCAGTTTCCTTAAACATCAAGCACAGACAATATATCTTTACACTGAAATTTCACTTTTTATTTAAACCATAAGGTTCTAGTCAAAGAAATTCTAAGCAGGGACCTAAAAAAGAAAAAGTAAAACACTATGTTACCTCTCACCCCTAATTATTCAGGCATATTTTCATGGTGATTCTATATAATATGTAACATCAAATTCTATAAATTGACAAAGACTTGAAACTCATGTTCCAATTTCTAAAGGTACTCATTCCAAAGCACATTATAAATGATTGTATACTGCTCATTATTTCAGGCTATTTATGCTTCTCATCTCTTCCATAACATGTATACTTAATGAAGAGCTGACCACAAAGGAATATTTATGAAATGTGATAAAAAGTTAACCAAAGTACTGTGATATTTTGCTATTCTTCAATTTAGTAAAGACAACTCTTGATGAGGAACCATTTTGGACTACCACACTAGCCCTCTTATCTTGCTGCCTCATATATGCTCAACAAATAGAAGTTCCTAGGGGCTAGAAGCTACTAGCAATTATCTATCCTAAATAGCCCTTAAAATCACAGGCTTGCTTACTCATGGGGCTGGAAAGCAGTGTACACCATTGGTGGGGTTAGAGGAGGATGGCCCTGGAAGATTACATCATAGGCATATATATAATCAGTAACTAAACCCCCCTACCCCCTACCCTTCTTACCAGGATGAAGGGGAAGCTACTGCTAACTGAAAAAATTATCCACCTGCTGGCCAACAAATGGAGGCAACTGACCACCTACCTTGAAGGGCCTGGCTGACTCCCATCATTCTGGGCATCCCCAGGAAGAGACTCACTCAGTCCCAGAACTCTGGGTTGTTTCATATCAGGCCATCTTACACCAGGGTCCCCAGAAAAGAGAGTTGCCATGCCAGTGCCACTCCCCTAATCCCTATCCCCTTGGGAGATTTTAAACTTAATTCTAAGAAAAAAGCTGGTTAGGTAGCAAAAATAAATAGGCAAATATTTATTGGAATAATACCATTAAAATTTGATTTAAGTGACATGTTTAGAATTCTACATACTTAGCAGAGAATATTCCTTTTCAAAGGCACATTCATGTAATAATTGTAAATCCTAAAAAGAACTCTTCCAAAAAAAAAAAAAAGAACTCTTCCAGGTCACATTCTTCTACCTCAATACAACAAAACAAAATAAACAATAATCCTTACTCTTCCTCCATGAAGTCATCAAACCATTTAGAAAATTAAACACTCTTAAAAAAAAAAGAATATAAAAACTTTCAGGTAAAAGAGAATATCAATCTGAATTAGAGATTATTTGAAAAATAATGAAAATGAAAATACTATTTATTCATCAAAACCAAAATATTATATATATCAAAAATGCTATACAAAGAAAAATTCATACCCTTAAATGTATTTGTTTAAATTAAAGACTGAAAGGAAAAAAACTAACCAAAGAGTTAAAAATACATCAACAAATTTTAGAAAAAAGGAAAAGGGGGCCTGGGCGGCTCAGTCTGTTAAGTGTCTGCCTTCAGCTCAGGTCATGATCCCAGGGTCCTGGAATAAAGCCCCACAACGGGCTCCCTGTTCAGTGGAGAGCCAGTGTCTCCCTCTACCTCTGCAGCTCCCCCTATTTGTATTCTCTCTCCCCTTCTCTCTGTCAAATAAATAAATATTTTTTTAAAAAAAGAAAGAAAAAGGAACTATCAAAAACAGAAAGGAAAATGAATCACCAAAATTAAAGACAAAAAATAAATGATTAGAGAACATAATATAGACTTTGATCAATAAACCAAGAGCTTGTTCTTTTAAAAGGGCCAATCTGATAAAGAGCAAAACAGAGCACAGAGAAAAAAAACATCCGGAAAGGAAAAAGGGATACAACCAAATACAAAACAATGTTTTTAATTATCAAAGTATATTATATATAACAATAATAAACTTGAAAATTAAGGTAAAATTGATTTTTTAGCAAACTACCAGAAAAGGCTCATGAAAAAAACAATCTAAACAAAGTAATAACCTTAAAAAGACAGTGAAAGATTCTAAAGACCTTCTGTCTGAAAAGGCACAACTCCAGAACCTTCAAGTACTAATTTACTTACTTTCTTGAGCACAGAGAAAAATAGCAGTCTTTCCAGATTATTTTATTAAGACTAATGCCAAATAAAACCCTGAAACGAAATCTAACAAAGATAACCCAAGAACAGAAAATTATAGACCAATCTCATTTAATTGCTGCTGCAAAAATCATAAAATTAATTCCTACCCTGCATTTAAAGAAAAAAAAAAATCAGGGGTGTCTGGCTGGCTCAATTGGTAGAGAATGTGACTCCTGATCTTGGGGTCCTGAATTCGAGGTCCATGTTAAATATAAAGATTACTTAAATAAATAAACTTTTTTTTTTTTTAAAAGAAACCATCAAAAACAAAAATCTGAAGGTAAAGGTTTTATTCTAGAAATCCACTATTATGATTGAAATAACACTAATAAAAAAAAGAAATACACTAATAAACTAAAAAAATCTGTAGTAGATTCTCAAGCGATTATAAAAAGGCACCTATTTAAAACTCTCTCGCTAAAATACAAATTTAAGAAACACGTAAGATTGAAATATATATTATTCAAACCAGAAGTATTCCAAACATGCCACACATCAAACACACTGTACTACTATGATAATTAAAACAATATGGTGGAAACCCAGAACCAAACATAGAGCTCAAAAGAACTGAAGTCTTTAAAAGAAAAATGTGTATTTTGGAAAAGAGCAAATAGTAGTGGTTATATTTTGTATGAGTGAGTAAAGCTGATCTATTCATCCAGTTAATTATTTGGAAAAACAAGTTAAATCTCTACCTCATACCATACACATATAATTTAGAAAACTTTAAACCCATGGGTAAATGGGAAGTGCTAAATTAAAACTTTTTAACTATTAAAAATACTGAAGAAAGTATTTTCATAATATTAGGGTAGGAGAGACTTCTTAAAATGACATTAAACTTGGAAACCATAAAGGAAATGATTTTCTGATAAAACACGTTAATAAAAACATGTATATGCCCGAAAAGACTAATCTAGGTTAAGTGATAAACATCAGTGTAGAAAAATAATTATAACCTATAGCAACAAAGACAACTACACATAATATATAGTGAGTTCTCACTAATATCAAAAGAAATACAAAGAAACCAACAGAAAACAGGCAAAAAGTAATAAGTAGAAAAAGAAATTAATGAAAAAGTCTTAACTTTCCTAATAATCAAGAAATTTTAAATTTAAACAACAATGAAATATTTTACCTATCAGGATGGCCAAAGTTTTAAAGATTCTTATTATCCAAGACGGGTTACACTATCAGTACATATAATTAATACAGAAAGTCCTTTAAAAAAAAAAACTGGCATTAGCTGTAAAAATTTTCTTTTCTTTTTTTTTTTAAATTTATACATGAGACAGAGAAAGGCAGACACAAGCAGAGACAGAAGCAGACTCCATGCAGGGAGCCCGATGTGGGACTCAGATCCCAGGACTCCAGGATCATGTGCTGGGTCGAAGGCAGGCGTTTATTCACTGAACCACCCAGGCTTCCCTAGCTGTAAAAAGTTTCAATGCATACACTCCAAACCAGCAATTTCACTTTAGGAACTAGCCTACAATAGTATTCATATATGTGTGCAAAAATGTATATTCAAGGAAGCTTAGTGCACCATGGTTTCAAGAAGCCCAAAAAGAGGAGCATGTTCATTCAAATTACAGTACTTCTGGGGGAAAAGCATCTATCTATATAGGAATGGCAGCAGTGAAGGTTTTTTATGTGCCTTTTTTATTTTTGTAAAAAAGAAAAGTTGGAAAAGCTGAAGGGATACATTTTATTTCTGGATTTTTACAACAGAGATGACCATTATAATGGAAAACAAACAAACAAAATAAATCTTTTTAAAAATCACTTTTAGATTACTGTGGATTATTCTATGGACTTAAAAAAAACCTATTACTAAGTATGGACTAGAAAAATAAATACCAACAAAAAGCAGCATATAAAACCATCTATTTTTGGTGAAATAAGTATTTATATATAGACACAAAAGCAAACAGGTACACACACAAGCACATATACACTAGCGGACTATGAACCAACTGCCCAAATCTGCTCACTTCCGATATTATGTACACTGCACTTAAATGACTTATAATAGGGATCCCTGGGTGGCGCAGCGGTTTGGCGCCTGCCTTTGGCCCAGGGCGCGATCCTGGAGACCCGGGATCGAATCCCACATTGGGCTCCCAGTGCATCGAGCCTGCTTCTCCCTCTGCCTATGTCTCTGCCTCTCTCTCTCTCTTTCTCTCTCTCTCTCTGTGACTATCATAAATAAATTAAAAAAAAATGACTTATAGTATGCCTCTATGAATTATCAGAAAAATTAAAATGATACGCTTTCAATGACATCACAATAGAAACTACATATAATCCTATCACTCACTTGTGGTCCTTGAAAATGTCCACCAGAAAATTTTGGTTAATGGCTGGAAATATCTTAAAGAGCTGCTTCTCCTTTAGTTTAGTGGCACAATCTTTTTCAAACATAAGTGCCTCCCTTTTCTAAAACAAACAAAAGAGATAAAAATCATCCTTCAGACAGAATTCATAAAACTAATTACGCTGATCCAAAAGCATGGTTATTTTGTTGCAAAAAGATTAGTAATTTAAAAGCAATCACACACTTTCTTCACTGATTAAAGACTGAAATTAGTAATATAAGTATTCTTGCACTATTTATTTATATCCCATTTTTTGCAAAGTATCTGAAGCTGTTAATTTATATATATATATATATATATATATACTCTCACATATACACACCCAGCACAGTCATATTACATAAAAAAGATAAAAATATATAAACATATAAACAGGATATAAATAAATGAAGAAGTCAGAGTGTAGAAAATAAAAGAATATAGGAAAAAGCTAGCAAGTAAAATTAGTATATAAATGCATGCCACAAAATCCTGTACAATTGCTAAAGGTGGGCCACAAATTCAGTTCTGAGCTTCTTAGTGGCCAAAGCAAAGGGGGAAATAAAGATTCTCAGTGTCCATAAAATAAAAACAAACCAGTTGCTCAGGAGAAGTACAGCTTTTTCTGGTACTGAGACCTGAGAGAAATTTCTCCCATGGGTCCTCATAAAATGGACACTGTGTGATGCTGTGAACAACGTCCTCAAAAACATATTCTCCTCAATGGGCAGAAACTACAATGTACAAATAAGTTGCAAATTCAGGTTGACAGAAAATCTTAAAATTCACAATTTAAAAAATTTTCACAAACATTTACTCCAAAATAATTGCATGAGAACTGTCACTGATTGTTATTTTTTCACAAGTCATGATTGGATCTGTTTAAATTGCCAAACTAAAGAACTTTCCTAAAATGTGCTTTTTGAATTCTAACCTAGGATTATGGTAAACATTTTTAAAGTGATTGCTAACTCTAAGACAATTTGTTGACATTGTGATATAAGTACATAATATTTTTGTTTGCTACAAAGATGCTAATATTTGAAGAATAACTTCCTATAAAATTTCAAAGGTGACTCAAAAATATAAAAAATCATAATAATCTAGAACAACCATAAAACAATTGTTGCTTTTGAAGCCTAGCATATTTAGATCATTTGTAACACCAAACAATAAAAGAGGATCCACAATAGGTGACAATCTGACCAGTAGAAGAGCCTGGTAAAGCTGAACACGTCACAAGAGTAAATAATAGAAACAAGCCACCTCAAGAATTAAAGATATTTCATGATAAGCATTATAATCTGAACTTACTAAAATTTCAGTGATCAGATTTACTAGCACTCTACAAGGTCAAAGAGTTTCTAAACCACAAATTTTAAGGTCTCATCAATAAATTGAAAACTTACAATCTTAACCATCTTATAATTATTCTACTCATATATTATGCCTAATGTTTATTTTATATTCTTTGCTTAAAAAAATACAAAGTGTATTTCTCCTCTGGAGACAAAGAGTGAAAAGAAAGCATCAAGAAATTTTCTTACTGAAGTTCTACCTAAGGAGAAGTATCCTTAGGACCAAATAAGTATAACTTCTATTACCTAACCCATAGAAAAATAAGCAAAAATCACTGATAGAAAAAAAATGAATTAAGTTGGGAAGTCAAAGATTCTCATCTGTTCACTATTACACTGAGAGATTAAAAGGCAGATTAAAACCACAAAGTTAAGTTTCAAAGTTTCAGTAGTAAAAAATGGCATTTCAACAAAAGGTGTCACATCATTTGGACATAAGTTCTAAGTTTCCTTATTTTTTTAAGAAAATGCATTTCTCTGATTTATTACGCATATAAATGAAGAGGATATCTGAAACAACACTACATTGTAAGACCCTACCCAAAGAGACTGTTCTTGGATTAGGTAAACATGGTAATAGTAGCATTACCATTAGTAGCATTATTTCCAATTTAATTAATAAGATAACTGGGGAAAATAAGTATGAACATGGAGGAATCTCATCATTCTTCCTATGTCCCAATTCTATGTATTTCAGCCAAATATACAGGTGCTCCTTTGAGTAGTCAAATGAGTAAGAAAGTAAAATGTTTAAGATCACCATCTAAAAATTATTTCTTCTCTTTGAGAATTGGACTAAATAACCTCCGGGTCTTTTCCTTTTTGATTCTGAAATTCTGATACTAACATTCAGAATTCCAAAAAAGGCTAAGAAGTAATGCAAAAGAAACCAAATTGACTTACACCTACCTTCACAAAATTTGTTATGGTGAATAAGGAACAAAAATAAAGTTCAAAATAAAGTTTCTGTTTGAACTGTTTGACTGAAAAGTTAGAAAAAGAAGAGTATTTAATTTTTTAATTCAAATTCATAAGTTTTTAAATTTTTCTCTAAAAATTTTGTTTTGGGGTGCCTGGGTGGCTCAGTCAGTTAAGCAACCGACTCTTGGTCTCCAACTCAGGTCTTGATCTCAGGCTCATGAGTTCAAGCCCTGAATTGGGTTCCACGCAGCCTACTTGAAAAAAAAAATTGTTTTGAGGTTGGATATTTCTTTAATAGCAAGACAGACATTTCTTTTTACTAATTTGTTAATAAAGTTATCTTTAAATGAAAGATTTCATTCATGTTTTTCAAGAATTAAAAAATTTACAGAGATAAATGCTAAAAGTTAAAAAACATATACAGCCCAATCTCCTGAAATACAGAATCAAATGAAAATCACAAAGTAAACATACAATCAACCTAGAGTCAGAGACAAAGGCTTAATAGTTATACTAACTCATACCAAATCATGTTTTTCCTGTAAGGCAATTTCTTCTGACATTATTTCTCTGAGTGAGACTTTTTTAGTTTGAGCGTTCCAATGATCCAATAAGGGTAGCATTTCAGGTGCTGCTAAAGTCTTCAGTAATTTTTTGCCTGTTCTCTGAGATGATTTTTGTTCTGGATTATCAAGACCAATATGCTCAACCAGGGAAGGATCTACAAAAGCAGCACAAATAGTATCAGGCCCTCAACATAAACATACAAATTAAACATTACTCATTCTGTTACAACTATGTCAGAAAGACCAAAGAAACATGATTTTTTTTATTTCTTGCTTATAATATAACTCTGATGTTTCAAGAGATATCTTCACATAATTATAAGCAAGAAATATGTATAAAAGTAGGAATATACAATGAGCAGGGTATCACTGTAAATCAACTCAATGCTTCCCACTCTTTTTTAAACCACACTGATTGACACAGAAAGAACAACACACGCATACACTGGTAAAAAAAGGGAACTGCAGCCAGGTGGAAGCAACCAGCTAGAGCAGTTCTGCTCAGCCTTGCTCAGCCACTGCAAGGACTGAAAGGATCAATATTTTGGCAAACCCATAACCCATTAGAGGCACACAACAAATATTGAACAAATGATATTCAACATAAGGAAAAAACTGGACATTCTAAGAAATTCATAAACGCAAGATTTAATGTATAGTATTTCAGCATCTCTAAGGGCTATTGCACACTCTGATATATTCCTGTGCTTTCCCAGAGAGTGAAGAAACAGCAGATACTGCCATCCACATAACGCTGATACCCTTTCAGCACCTCTAGCTCTCAAACTGCTTTAGCTCTTAAAGCTGCAACTTAAGTATACCCAAAGAATCTTCAACCTGGAGTCCTGGTGTGGAATGGACAAAAGAGTCACGTGAAGGAAACATGCACAAAAGGAGGCCCCTGTTAACAGCTCTGCCACCCTGCACTAATCACTGAGGACAATGCTATCTAAGATGTCTTGGAATCAAATATTTCAATTTGACTGATGTTCCAAAAGCAAACTGACTTTTGCGCTCTAATAAAATTAACATCAATAAAATTTTTGAATAACCAAGTAACAGCTGAATGATGCTCTCAAACAATCAAATGAACATTTTACTGTTCTCAAACCAGAACAAGTTTTCTTTCCTTCAAAGCAAAATCTTAAAAAGGAAACACCTTGATTATATGTATTAGAGTACACCTAGGGTCTTCCACTGCACTCATAAAAGTTAATCATAGGTGCTTTTCAGTTCTAATTTTATGTCAATATTAAATGTTAAATATTTTAAAAGAACTTTTATTTGCAAATCAGAATTCCTGGGTAACATACTTAGTGGAAGTACATTTAATAATGAGTTAAAATTCATACACATACACCAAATTTAAACATCATGACAAGACCATCAGAAGTAAAAAATATATGCTTTACCTTGCATAAACTTGCCACAGGATACCTCTTCTTGTCTTTGTCGCTCCTAAACACAAATATAGGACAGGGGATTGGCAAAGGAGGGTATATTAAAAAACAAGGTTATACTATTTTTCTCTAGAAATCAGTTTTCGTTGTAAAACTATCAATCATTCTTGCTAAATCTAAGTAAAACAGTAAAATCAGATAAGAGTATGAAATATGACTACATCAATATATTTTTTCTACTTATAGAGCTCTTAGGCTGTAATTTTAGAATGTTTTTGAAATTTATCAATCAGCACTGCAAGTCTTTAGAGAATAAAAAACTACTTATGATTTTTCTCTTAAAAAAAAGGCAATCAATATATGGAGCTCCATCATTAGTTATATAATTTGGCCAGTTTGGAAATAATCTAAAATACTGGAAAGAGAAAAAAATATCAGTAACCTGCTTACTAGTAAAAGTTCATTCTCAAAGTCAAAATTCAATAAACTTCTTTCATACAACAGATTTTATTAAGAGCAAAGGTGAACACAAAAGGAGCTCTTCAAAAAAAAAAAAAAAAAAAAGCCTACCAACCATTATAGATTCTTTCCATTTCTCATGAATCACTTTAGCCAGATTCAGATCTATATGAACCACACAATCCTCAACTGTTAGAGACCCTTGTGAGGGGAAAAGAAAAAAGAAAATATAATCATTACTCATTATACATTTTCAGGAAACATACTGAACCACCTTATAACCATTTGTATTATTAATTACTATGTTTCTAGTTCTAAATATCTTGGAATATTTTTGTTTATGTAGTATGTCACTTTTTTCACACTTCTTGGCATGTGTAATTATATACAGTTCTTCATATATTTAAGTTATTTATGTCCATTAGTCTAAATGTATATATTCATTTCCATTAGTCAAGACTTTTTAAGAAGTGTGTTCTAAGAAATTCATCTTGCCTTAAGTATATCTGGAGGAGCACCACAGATTCAAAAAGGCTCATCTGTGCAAATAAGTATGAGGTAAATACCACAGGAAACTTTCAACATATGCATGGGATGAACACAAACTCCATATAAATACTATTTCTTTAAATTACATTTTTAAAAATCCTCTACAAAGAAAATGTGTCAAAAATAAGGTAGGCAGGGCAGCACTGGTGGCTCAGTGGTTTAGCGCAGCCTACAGCCCAGGGTGTGATCCTGGAGACCCAGGATCGAGTCCCACGTCGGGCTCCCTGCATGGAGCCTGCTTCTCCCTCTGCCTGGGTCTCTGCCGCCCCCCCCCCCCGCCTCTCTCTCTCTCTCTGTATCTCTCATGAATAAATAAATAAAATCTTTAAAAAATATAAAAATAAATTAAAAAAATAAGGTAGGCAACACAAATTCCTTTTCATTTAACATATGACATTATTTTAAAATTATGACAGAACCCTAAATCTGTAGCCTATTCACACAAAGACACATATATATAAGGTAATCTGTTTTTTCTTTACCTGAATCAATACCAACAGGGCCAAATAATTCATTGAGCTGAAAAGCCAGCTCAGGGGTAATGCCAATTCCAGACAGTCTATGGTCAGTGATTTGGCCATCACTGGCATGGGATTCAACATCTCAGTTTTATCTTCTTCACTAACTTCAGCTGAGAAAGTACTCTCAGCCATTAGAATTTTTTCCATTTCCTGTTCATCTTCATTCATAAATTCTTCAGTGTTTGGAAATCTCATATAATCCTTTGGAAGATTTTCATTTTTCTTTATTTCAAGAGAGTCAGTAAAGTCAACTTCTTCATTTAATTCAAGATTTGAAGTGCTTGATACAGAGTTTAAAATAGCAGACAAATTCAAAGAATGTATACTGTCTCCAATCTCCGTGGCTTCTAGATTCTTCTCCATTTCACTCGTATCTTTAGCAAGAGTTGGTTTTAGAGTACCTGGGAAAGACTGCTTAATGTTATATAGACCTGGAAGTTCTACCTGACTACTGGGAAGTACTTCATTATTATTCTTTAGACCTAGAGTGGCATTAGGAAATAAACCGGTTATTAACACAGGTTTTTCAGTAGTTATAGCTCTTATTTCTGCCTGCTCTGAGTTTCCCTCTTCTGAATCACAGGTAGATTGCACATGAGGGTTATTAACAGCAGTGCCATGGCTAAATTCTGGCACAGAACTAGAATCTTCCAAAGTTCTTCTCTGACTAATAATTTCCTTCAAATTTAATCCCAGAGAAAATGGCCCAATTTGTGCTTCATCATATGATTTTTGGATATTCTCAAATTCAGTATCCTCACATAATTTTGTTTCAGAATCCAACAAGAGACTTGTGGCCCAAATAATATCTTTGTTACACCTCTCATATAAGTCCTTTAGGGCTTCTAATGAAAAGGACCCAAAGAGTTTACAAAGAATATTAAGATTTTCAGATTCATCAGCACTGGTAAGCTCACTTTCTTCAACATACGTGCTCTTATCATACATTACCCTATATGGAATTGTTTCTTGAACATCTAACTTTGTGTTAATATTGAAAGCTTTTGGTTTAAATCCATCTAATTGTCCTGTTAACACTCTCACAGAATCTGAAACATTAATTTTATTCTTTTCTATTTTCCATAAGAGAGCAAAATCCTGTGGTTCAGTCTGGGTACTCATGCCTTCTTCTATTCCAGGGACTGTATTAGGTTTTCCTTCTGGAAATTCAACTGAAGTTTGTGGTCCTACTACTCCAGGAAAAGTTGGCCCACTGTTGGTACTAGTGAGAGATGATGTATGCTGTCTATGAATCTTTTTACTTGGACAAGTCTTATTCTCACAGGTCACTTTACTGGGTAGTGTTTCAGAACTCCCTAGAGTGGAGCTACCCAAGGTTTTTAATTCTTCAGGGCTTGTGCCCCAACAACAGGTCTCATGTGCTATGTGGAAGGCTATTTCATTCATACTCTCATTAGTTCCAAATTCTAGGTTGGGTTCCTTTAAACCATCCTTTGGCATTCTTGACCTGTGCTCTCTCTGAGCTAAGGAATCAGATGAAGGCCAGTCACCCACAATGTTAAATGACTGTTTTTCAGTATCTTTATACGTATCATATTGACAGGAATTGAAAGATTCTGAAGCATCATCATACTGTGACTTCTTGTCATCCTCTGTACTTTCATTTGGAGATTCTTGTTGCTGGATATGATCTATATTTGCAGATAGAGTATTATCTAATACTTTGCGTGACTGAGGGTGATTATATTTTTTGTCACTTTGTATAGATGAAGCTTTTTCAGTTTTTCGGTTCCTTTTGGCCCTCTGACCAATAGTCTTATCAACTGGCCAGTCACCGACAAAATTTGATAGCTCATGTCTTGGGAACTTTTCCAAAGTTGACTTGCTTTTTTGTTTTCCAAAGGCTTTTTTCCTTACTGTGGCTCTTTCTTCTAATGTTTCACCAGGTGAAGATTTTTCATTTTGAAATGGCACAGTATCTGAAAGATCATAGTCTTCTTGATTATTTTCACCACAGCAAGTACTCGGTGACATTCTCTCTACAAAACTATCTGCATCAGTTTTACTATACTCTTTTTCAGAAGCCAGTTCTACTTGCTCTTCTCTTTTACTTTCTATTGCTTGTACTTTGCTTTCAGAATCAGAAAAATACACGTCTGAAACTTCCTGAATAAAAGCACTCTGATTCTGAGAATTTGTGACACTTATTTCTGTTCTTCCTTTGTTTAAATCTCCATTAGAGAGATATGTAACACTCTCAGGTAATATAGTTTCTTTGGCCACTTCAAGTTTCTTCTCTTCAGTTAACTCTAGATGCTTCAAAGATGAGGATAAAATATTTTCTTCTTTTTCAGAGGTAACATCTTCATTGTCTCTTGGGCTGTAAGATTTTTTTTAAAGTATTATAAGGAAGTCTCTTAATGTGGTCATTAACATTATGATTTAAAGAAGCATTCAACTGAAAGACAAGGCACTTAACATTTATTCCAAAACTTCTATAAATAAACTACATTAAATTACAAAAGCTCATCTGATCTTAACTAGTACATTAGAACACTTTATTGTAACCTCAACACCTAACACAATGCTTGGCATTTAGGAAGCACTCAAACTTTTTTCAAATTAAATAATAAGCATGAGATTTTCAGTTAAGGTGTTCATGTGCACTAAATATTAAAGTTAAGAATCTAAATTTGTTCCTAGAGGGGACACCAGCTCCATGGTTTCTTTCAAAAGTATTTAATATATATGCCTTTATAACACTTGTCATTTGCTACAGAGGAAAATGCTTAAGCTTCATTTACAAAGTGACAAAGAGTCAACATGATGTGCACAACTAAAAGAAATGAGACAAAGGGAGGAGAGCTGTCATTTGAAATGTCAACTGTTAAATTTTTTAAAACCATCCTCAATGTTAACCTCAGACTTAAAGCACTTTTGCCTAATCATTACACTTTTAATTTCAGTGCTTTTTCCTTAGTCAAATTATCAACTCATCTTCCTTTCTCTCTTTTTAGAGGGGAAGGGAGGGACTAAGGGAAAGGGAGAGAGAATACTCAAGCAGTCAGCTAAGCCCAGAGCCAGAGGCAGGGCTCAATCTCACAACCCTGGGATCAGGACCTGAGTAGAAATCAAGAGTCAGACACTTAACCAACTGAGCCCCTTTCTCTCTTTCTTTATTCCAGGAGTTCTCGAAGTCCCAACTCTCCCATGAAGCCTTTCTCAATGAAATCACATCTAACACTGAGTTTTCTATATGCCAGATGCTATTCTGTCTCGTTAGAGTATTAATTCATGATCCTTATGGGATTCTTTTTTTTTTTCTTATGGGATTCTTAAGAGCAAAGTGTTATTGCCATTTTAGAAATGAAGAGCTGAGTATAGAGACACTCTCTAATTTGTCAAAGATTACAAAGCCAGAAACTCATAGCTCAGGAGCGCATGCTCTATCTAAACCACTTTGCAACACTGCTCTTCAATAAAAGAGCTTTTATGAATTTTCTCTTCCCAACTCCTTTTTAACAGAGCCTCGACCACCATTCCTTATCAACAAAAAGTGTGGGCAATTTAGACTTCTACCTTATATTTAAGGCTATTCCTTAACTCACCTATCTATTCAATTGTTCATATATCCTAAATGTTTAATAGAATCAGTACTATGCTGGACTGCAAACTTTCAAAAGGCTATGACTTGTATTACTTAGTCAGGGTATACCATTAATAATTAATTTTTATAATACTAATTTGAAAGAGTATTTTTACAAATACCTATAGAAATTAAGAAGTAATGTAACTATATATAAAATAACAATAGGCAATAACAGATAAATACTAGAATAGCAGGCAGTTACATAAAGAAGGCAGGAGTATTCACAGTATAAACATGGACTCACAAAACCCTGAGGACAATGTAAAAACTCCCATGTCATTGCATATATACCTTCAGTCCTCTTGCTAACCATATACACCTTGCTGTAGGTAAAACTATATCTAAGCTCTAGAAATAATATACATCTACTTTTATTTTTAAAGTTATTTGGCAGTGATTTCACAAGCTCCAAAATTATTCTCTTTTTTTTTTTTAATTCTCTTAAATTATATTTCAAACTAAATTTTTGTACACAGGAACTTTAACCTACCTAGTATTTCTGTCCTCACAAGAATATGCACACAACGCAACACGTTCAATTTTCTCTGGAACTGAAGAACTCATAATTATTGGCACTGAAACAAAACGCTGATAATGTTCCAACATTCTTGTTATTTTTTCTTTGCTTACCCCATGAATATTACGCCTAAAAGTTCCGGGGGAGAAAAAAATAGAAGAAATATCGGTAATTAAGTTTTGTTTAAGACTGGAACATGAAATGTCAAAAAAAAATGATATTATTTCTAATACGTAAAAATATCTAAGCTGGTTTATTACAACACAATATATACTGTTGATGCTAATTTCATCTTATTCAAGAGGTCTTAAATTACCATTTCTTTAATAATTCCAATCTTTTCCAATCATTTATCAACTTGGAAAAAATCAGCAGATCCAAATAACTTTAAAAGAAGTTATTCCCAAACTCTGCAAAAAAACATTTCATAAGAATATGACCATCACTTTAAGACTAATTATTAACTAGTAAGTAAAAAAAATCCCGCTACAGTCTTCTACTTATGCCACTATGGCAGACTAGAGTTCCAAAGGGCCCTCCAGTTAAAATAAAACTGGATTCCAAGTCAATTATAGCAAACTTATGTTTTAATACAGTTTAAGTTCAAGCAAAGGAAAAAAATTGCTGGTATTTGAAGTCTCTGGATGTCTTAATATGAAATTTATTACATTTGTGCTCTCACTCATGGTAGCTTCTTTGTGGGTTTTGTTTATGAACTCATATTTAGTTGAACCTAATATATAAGAATCCTTAGGCCTTAAACTGGGGGTGCTTTCCTTCATACCTCATGTGGATTTGCATCTGCCAGGAGGCCAGATGGTATGCTTCAGTCCCTCAAGGATCTTGTCTTAATGAAAATATCTCAGTTGCAACATTCCTTCCTTGGGTTGGATCCAAGGCTTATTAATGTCTGGATCCCAGGGCTAATATGATTATTTGCCACCTGGGCAAATCTGGCTTTCATATTTACCTACCTCAATCTTGTCTGGTTTCAGATCACAGAGAAGCAAAGAGATAGAAAATATGAAAGAGAAGTTAAGAGACATAGACATAGAGGACAGAGCAAAAAGGTAGTATACATCTAATCCAAGTCCCAGAAAGACAGTTCATGAGACAGAAGCAATTTAAAGAAAAATGGCTGAGATTTTCCAGAACTGATCGAAGATATCAATCCCCTGATCTAAGAAGCCCAACAAATTCCAAACAAGATACATAACAAGAAATCCACTAGAAACATGGTACTGAAATAGTAGTCATACACGAAAGAAGAGAGGATATTAAAAGCTGCCAGAAATTAAAGGGAAAAAATACCTAGTTATCTACAAAGAAATGAAGTATTAGAATTACAGCTGACTTAACAATAATGGAAGTCAAAAGAGAATTAAATGTTATCTTCAATAACAGAAACTGTCAATCTAGAATATATACACCCAGTGAAAGTATCTTACAAGAAGGAAAGCAATAAAAGAATTTTAAGATTTAAAAAAAAAAGAGTTTGACATGAATCAGAACTACACTGTAAAGAAAATCCTAAAAGATGAATGTCAGACAGAAGGAAATTTCCAGATGAAATATCTATGATAAAAGAAAAGTTAAGCACAAAGCAATCTCTATATGAGTGAAAACACACACTGTACATCCTGGACAATCATAATCATAGCATGTAAGTTGGAAAGGAGGTTAAGTATCAGAATTAAAATGTTTGAAGGAAGGCTAAGAAAATGGTTTGACTTTAAAGTTTGCATGATCAAAGTTTTAATGTAATCACTAAAAGGATAAAAATAGCATATACCATTTCCAAATTAAAAGAAAAGAAAAAAATGAGAAAGTCTGCATTCAGTGAAAAAAATCCAAAATAAGGCATGATAAAAAGGGGAAAAATCAAATATAGTTATCTGTGATAGGAGAAAAATAATCACAAGAAAGGTAAGTAAGATAAAGAGAAAGTAGAGCAAGACAGTAAGAAGCAAGACCAATTATATGAATAACCAAAAAAGAATTAAGCTTAGGAATGAAAAGGCAAAGATGGACAGAGAGGATTTTTCAAAACCCAGTCATATTGGTTATAAGAGATACACCTAAGGCACCCCGGGTGGCTCAGTGGTTTAGCGCCGCCTGCAGCCCAGGGCGTGATCCTGGAGACCTGGGATCGAGTCCCACATCAGGGTCCCTGTGTGGAGCCTGCTTCTCCCTCTGCCTGTGTCTCTGCCTCTCTCTCTCTCTCTGTGTCTCTCATGAATAAATAGATAAAATCATTAAAAAATAAAAAAGAGAGATACACCTAAATGTAAAGACACAGAAAAGTGAAAAGTAAAAGTATGAAAAAAAGAAGTAACACTCAAATCCTAAAAGGAAACTGCTATAGTTCTATTAATATTAGACAAATTAAAAATTAATATTAAGGATAAAAGAAAGTCACTTGCCAAAAATAAAAGGTTCAATTAGACAGATACAAAAACTTTAAGCTTATAAGCACATCAAAAAATATCCTCAGGATACATAAAGTGAAAATAGGCAGATTTATAAGAAAATGACATACTCAACATAATAGAAGGAGGTTTCAACACATGCCTCTCATACAGATTTCCTCATTCCTGTCTTAAGCACTAATCTAATCAAGCAAAATTTTTAAAAAGTAAAGCTATAGAAGATGTAACCAACAGAATAAACATGATTTATATATAACTACTATACATCTTTATCAAGCAAACATGAAACATTTATAAAAAATGACAATGAACTAGGCCATAAAATATATCTTTTAAAATATCAGAGAATTAGTATCACACAAATGGCAAAATCTTAACTACTACAGTTAGGTTGAAAATGAATCTCTTAAAAAATAAAATTTAAACACCATCTGTTCACAAATTTAAAAACATAGTTTTAAATAACCCAAGGGTTAAAAAGTAAAATCAACCATAATGCAAATTAGAGGATAAATGATAAAAAGAAAGTATGATATATTAATATTATATATTAAAATTCTAGGAGCATCTAATTTATAGCATCAAATGCTCATGTAAGAAAATAGCCTAGGGGATCCCTGGGTGGCGCAGCGGTTTAGAGCCTGCCTTCTGCTCAGGGCGTGATTCTGGAGTCCCAGGATCAAGTCCCAAATCAGGCTCCCTGCATGGAGCCTGCTTTTCTCCTCTGCCTGTGTCTCTGCCTCTTTCTCTCTCTCTGTATGAGTCTCTCATGAATAAATAAATAAAACCTTAAAAAAAAAAGAAGAAGAAAATAGCCTAAACCTTCAGGTGAAACCTTATAAAAAATAACAGAATAGGGACACCTGGGTGGCTCAGCAGTTGAGCGTCTGTCAGCATGGGGCATGATCCCTGGGATCAAGTCCCATATCAGGCTCTTCACAGGGACCCTGCTTCTCCCTCTGCTATGTCTCTACCTCTCTCTGTCTCTCATGAATAAATAAATAAAACCTTAAAAAAAAAAAACAGAATAAACAAAGCAAAATAGATTTTTTTAAAGGCAAAGAAAGTAGAATAAAAAAGCAAAAATGAACTGAATATAAAACAAACATAATAGAAAGATCAAAGGAGCAAAGAAATGTTTATTTGAAAAAACTAATAAAAAATCTGATCTTTGGTGAGAATAATCAAGAAAAAAAGAAGGAAGATACGCATAAACATATTCAGATTAAAAAGGGGAACTTAAGTATGGATGCAACAGAGATGTAAATGGTTAAGTGAATACTATAATTGTTTTAATAAAGTCTTAATAAATTTGGAAACTTAGGTGTAATGGACAAACTCCAACTGAAACTTCTCACAAAGAAAACACCAGGTCCAAGGTTTCCTAAGTAAGTTCTATCAAATATCCAAACCTACATAAACTCAGAAAAGAGAAAATGAAGAAATACTTCCCAATTACTTTTACCAACCTAAAACTATGATACCAAAGCCAGGCAAGAAAGGGCAAGAAAGAAAAAAACTACTGGTCAACCTCACTCAATTATACAGAGGCAAAAATCCTAAGCAAAATATTGGGGGAAAAAAATCTAGTAATGTATCAAAAACATATAAAATGGAATGAGGTGCTGATACATGCTCCAACATGGATGAACCTTGAAACATGATGCTAAGTGAAAGAATCCAGACACAAAAGGCCACAAATTATATGACTCCATTTATATGCAATGTCCAGAAGAGACAAATCCGTAGAGACAGAAAAGCAAACTAGTGGTTGCCAAAGGAAAGGGAGAATTGGGAGTGACCAAAAACTGGTATCGGGTTTCTTTCTGAGCTGATGGAAATATACACTAATAAGATAGGGGTGATGGTTGCACAATATAATGAATATACTAAAATTAGGTTGTCCTTTAGTTAGCATTGAAATTAGCTAAAATGGGCCGAGGCTACCCTGCAGTGGGAACTGTTGGCGTGCTGGTCAGCCGTGCTGTACCGAACGCCCGAGAGGAGGACGAGGAGGGTGTGGGCATGAACATGGCAAAAGAGGACACCCTGATATAAGTGGATTATGAAATTTTTGGGAAGGTCCAAGGGGTGTTTTTCTGCAAGTACACTCAGGCTGAGGGTAAAAAGCTGGGATTGGTTGGCTGGGTCCAGAACACTGACCAGGGCACAGTGCAAGGACAATTGCAAGGTCCAATCTCCAAAGTGCGTCTTATGCAGGAATCGCTTGAGACAAAAGGAAGTCCCAAGTCACACATCGACAGAGCAAGCTTCAGGAATGAGAAGGTCATCTTAAAGTTGGATTACTCAGATTTCCAAATTGTGAAATAATTTCCTGAATTTAAACTTTCTAAAATAAACTCGCTGGCTTTGTTTTTATTGTTATTATAGAATTAGTCTATAGAATTAGTATTAGAATGGGTCAGTAAGTTATGTTAGTGTAGGTATTTGAATATTACTGTATAATATATACAGATGATAGAAAGATGACAACTCTACACAGTTCTAAATAAATAAAACTACACTAGAACCTTCAAAAAAAAAAAAAGAAATTAGCTAAAATGACTAAGAAGAAAATACCAACCAAAATCAAGTTAGAAAAAAAAAAAAAATCAAGTTAGGGTTATCCCTAAGGGAATACAAAGCACAAAGCAAAATACATTGTGTGTCCATGTCCTAAATAACACTTTCATGTAAGTCAAACAATCATATTAAAAAGTATGACCTTTGGGAGAAGGGCAAGGAAGGGGGAGGGTTGTACAATACCCACACAGCTGGACATTTGCTACCTTTTCCACCTACAGTTTTCTCACTTCCTTTCAGTATTCTCAGTCACTAGGCAACTACAATGATTTTGTTCCTCCCAGTAATACATGGTTCAGGTATGCCAAACCCCAGAGTCTGTTCTAATTTCAGATATTGACATTATACTATTAGTTAGTAATAAAGTACTGACTATATAAGACAATTTTTCTATTAACTCAGTATTAAGAACAAAAAGATACAAACTCTTCATAAATTGAAAAAAGGTCTACAAGAAATACAAAATTTGTTAACAACATTGCAATCTAATCCATTTTGTTTCATTATTTATAGGGAGAAAAAATCTAGATGAACTTTCTATCACTGCCATAAAATTAAAAACATGTTAGATAGTCTTTAAATTTTACCTCGCAAGTTCCTTTGGTTTGAATTTCCACCACGTGTCCGGTTCCCGGAAAAGGACTTTATATTTATGTTTTTGAGACTACATACAAAAAAGACAAATGTATTTAAAAATAATACTTTCATGAAATTAAATGCACTGTTTCCAAACACACAGCATGTTAAAACTGAAAGAATCTAAAAGATTATCTAATTGTCATGAGTTTGTTAAACTGGCAAAAGGTACAATCTCTTTGACCCAGCAATTAATTTCCAGAAAGCTAGGTTACTAAAATAATTATTTAAGAGTGTAAATACACACACATATTCACACACACACAGGATATCCAGTTCACCATTATTCTTTATAGCAAAAGAAGATAACACAGTGACTATAAATATGCAACTGGCTAAATAAATGAAGGTACAACCATACAATGCAAATACAGCAATTTAAAAATTGCTGTATGTGCTAATGAGAAAAGGTCCCAATATAAACTGTTAAGAAAGTAGGATACAGAATTTCCACTTGGGTAAAAAAGAATTATTCACACATTTTTACATGTATCGAAAATTTCTAGAAAGATTCTCAAAAATATTGTTAAAAGCATCTACCTTGAGGCCGTAGGACTTTTTTAGCATTCCTTTTTATAATTTGGATACCATACATGTACTACTTTTATAACTTTAAAACTATTTTAGGGACGCCTGGGAAACTCTGGCTCAGGGCATGATCCCAGGTCCTGGGATTGAGTCCCACATCAGGCTCCCTGCATGAGCCTGCTTCTCCCTCTGCCTCTGTCTCTGCCTCTCACTCCAGGTCTCTCATGAATAAATAAACTAAATCTTTAAAAAAAAAAAAAAACCTATTTTAAATAATAGCTTATTCTATTTTTCAAACCTCTAATATGGCTATAATCTAAGAGCCATGCCCTACGTTTGTATACTAGATCCATCTTCTCTCTCTACCTCAAGGGTAACTGAGTTTAGCAACTGGCTCCTCTTTCTGAGGTGGCATTAATTCCACACACCCCCTCCTTGAATCAGTCTCATCACATTCAGTTATTTCTCCCACCTTATTCTTAATCTCCTTCCCCTGGCCAGTGATCTCCCCCATTTTCCTGTTCTCTTTTGTAGGAAAATGTCTCAAAATAATTACTACACTGTCTCCAATTCCTCTCACCTCTCTTAAACCCACTCCAGGGCAGCCCCAGTGGCTTAGCAATTTAGCTTCAGCTCAGGGTGTGATCCTAGAGACCCAGGATCGAGTCCCACGTCAGGCTCCCTGCAAGGAACCTGCTTCTCTCTCTCTCTCTCTCTCTCTCTCTCTCTCCCCCCCTAATAAATAAATAAAAATCTTTAAAAAAACCAACCCACTCCAATTGGCTATCCCTCTCAAACTGCCCATCAAGATCATAAATTACTTCCACACTGAAAAATGCTATGGTTAATTCTCAGTCCTAACTTGACTCTCAGCAGCATTTGTCACAGTTCATCACTCCCTCTCCTGACACTTTCTTCCTACACTCTTGGTTTTTCCTCCTGTCCCACTGGAAGGGTGTTCTCACTCTTTTTTGGTAGTCCTTCTTTTATCTCCAGACCTCTTCCCACTTAGTCCTTGACTTAATCTTTCATCCTCTACTCGAATCTATACTCACTACTTTGGTAATATCATCCCATTCCTTGGCTTTGAGTATCACCCATATAGTAATAACTCTGAGATGCATATCTTTAGCTCAGAATTCACTCCTGAACTCCAAGTTCAAAGATTCAAAGACCTATTCAAACAAATTTAAAATATTCAAACCTAAACTTGCAAAATCCATTACCCCATACCCACCACAAAACTATCTTATCTGAACCCTTCTCCATCATTCTCAGCTCATGACAACCTCTAATTACACAGGCCAAAAACCAACCTGTATGTCACAATGAACTCCTCTCTTTCACATCCATATCAATCTAGTAAGAAATTCAGTTGGCTCTACTTTCAAAATATATCCAGAATCTAACCACTATTCACTGTCACCTTCACTGCCACCATGTTGGTCTAAGCCATAGGATTTCTTACTTTAATTACCACTACAGTCTTCTAATTAGTCTCCCTGCTTCCATCCTCGCTACTGCCCAAACCCCAAGTCTATTCTGAACACTGAACTATAGCAATCCTGTTAATAGCTGGATCATGTCATTACTCTGCTCAAAACCCTGTTATGGACTAAATGGCCATGTCCCTTCAAACAACATATGTTGAAACCCCACTCCCCTCATGTGACTGTGTTTGGAGATAAGGCCTTTACGGAGATAATTAAGGTTAAATGAGAATATAAGGGTAAAAGTCTGATCTGACAAGATTTGTATGCTAATAAAAAGAGACATCAAAATTCATTATTCACCATAAGAGAAAACGGCAAGAAGGCAACCATCTATAAGCCAGGAAAACAATTCTCACCCAGAAGCCAACCCTGTCAGACCTTGACCCAGGACTTCAAGCATCCAGAACTGTGAGAAAACAAATTTCTGTTGTTTAAGACACACAGTCTGTGGTATCTTACTATGGCAGCCTGAGCAGATTAATACAACTTCCATGTGATTTAAGGTAAAAATCTAAAATTCTTACATGAGCCAATGAGCCCTTCTATAATGTGCCCTACCATCTCTCCCAACTACCATTACACCTCTGACCTCATCTCCCACTACTGATCCCCTCAGTTTTCTGACAAGATGCAAAGAATTCATTGCTATTTTGTCATTCTGACAGAAAAGCCCCCAATCAACCTAGGTAAGTGACATAACACCCGGTAATGACTCTACTCACTTTCATCTCCTTACCTCAGTACCAAATTTTATATACTTTATTCAGGGGCTGGCCACACCCCCGGTCTCTAATTACCTAAAGGAGTGCCCTACAGCTCTTAGGATCAAATTAATTTTAAATGAATACACATACACGGGGCGGGGGGGGGGGGGGGGAGCTATGAATATAAAGACTTTTTCAACTCCCATATCAATAGGCAAATCTTAATAATGTTATATTATTTGGGAGGATTGTGATTTATGTTAAACTATATAATAGCTCACAAGGGAAACTATATATATATTTAAAGCAAAGTAGTAAGTTTTGCCAGGTGCCACTAAGCAAGCATATCTGAATGCTTGCTACTTAACCCCAACTCACTACTTAACTACTTTTGTAAATGATAGTCATGATAGTAATAGACTGTTATCTCCAATCTATTCCACTCCCCCACAGCTCTCATTATCTTGCTGCCAAAAGGAGCAAAAAGTGATCCTCTTCTCTACAGTAACTGTTATAGCTACTTCCTTTTGAAGAAAAAAATGAATTTGATATTCTATGATAAGCAGCAGTTCTTCATACTTCTAAGTAGAGTTGGGGAGAGAAAGGGAATCAATATTGGAAAACAGGGATCCCTGGGTGGCGCAGCGGTTTGGCGCCTGCCTTTGGCCCAGGGCGCGATCCTGGAGACCCTGGATCAAATCCCACGTCAGGCTCCCGGTGCATGGAGCCTGCTTCTCCCTCTGCCTGTGTCTCTGCCCCTCTCTCTCTCTCTCTCTCTGTGTGACTATCATAAATAAATTTAAAAAAAATATTGGAAAACAGCTTCATAATTTCAATTATTATATAAGAAAAAAGGGAAAGAAAAATATTATGGAAGCCTGAAGGCTAGATAAAAATCAGTAACACAGTAATGCATAGCCTTCTTTCTTTTCTATATAAAAAAATGAGTATTAAAGAACTTTCTAAGATGACAGCAGGAAGCTAAGGGAAACTTACTGAAAAGTCAAGTAAGGTTAAGGGAGAAAATATTACCCATGATAAATACGTTAGGCTAGAAATCAGGAACTCCTGAGGCCAGAAAGCAAACTGAATTTCAATTCCCAATGTACTAAAATTGAGTCTTTGTTCCCTCTACTGCCCCCGCACAGAAGTAAAATCTCATTTGCTCTCAAAGGACATTAATTTTATTCAAAAAATGAAGAGTCACACCTTCAAAACAGTACAAGTGCACTAGACAGCAAAGGAAGTACAGATTGGATATGCTGAGGGCATAAAAGAAGGACATTCATTAACTGAAAAAACATAAACTGAGCTTTAATGTGCCAGACATGTGCTAATATTGGAGGAATAAACAATTCCCCATAATCACAAAAGGTTCATTCATTCACCATTTTAACTCAACAAATATATATTTACTATATGCCAAAGCACAGTGCTATACCACGGAGATTCAATGATGAATAAAACAACAGACCTATCCTCAAAAATATATAGATGGCTTACAGCCAAATTTAGCCCATCAGCCAGTATTTCTACGGCCTAGGCACTAAGGATAGTTTTTATGTCTTTAAAGGATTATTTAAAAAGAAAAATAAGAAAAAGGAGATACTACAACAAAGACTGTATGTGGCCCACAAAAACCTAAAATACTTACTATCTGACACTATAGAAAAAAGTCAGCCAACCCATGGCCTACTGATAAAAGTAGCATGTTTAAAGGTATCACAGAAGTAAACCAGAGTGCCATTAAAACAGAAAGAGCTTTTTAGTAAGTTAAAAAATACTAACTTCCTGAAAAAGGTGACATCAAAGCAAGGCAAAAAACAAAAAAAGAATCTTGGCAAATTTGGAGAGCTGAAAAGAGTTGAATTTATAAAAGTCTGAACTTATCAGAAGAGCAAAATCAAAAGAAATTTGGTCACTACAAAGATCCACCAATATTGATTCTGCCAAGTAACAGCAATAAGGAAAAATATTTTCTGTGTATATACATACATATACATGCACACACACACATATATATATACTCATACGAACATAAAATTATAATTTATTATGTATATACACACAAACATAAAATCATAATACCATTACTTTTTCATAAAAGACATCAAAAATGAAATCACCGGATTTAAAAATGAAATCTCCTAATTTGAAAACTGAATAAATTTAGCTTTATGCAAAAACTATTTCTATTTTTCTCATTTTGCTTAAGACCAGAGAAAGCTCAGTTACAGACCATCCAAACAAAGATTGTTTGCTTGAGATTCACTTGTGTAATTAACGTCTCCCAACAATTTCAAACTTATTACTATAGACTTATGACAAGTTATGGTACAAACCAAAGAAACATAAGGCTTCATTTCCCATGCCTGTAGGTTTGTATTATCTATTATTATAGGAGACACCTTCTTCTCAAATGCTTCTTTTGCTGAAAAACACAAACAGAAAATGACAAATCGCTCTTTATAACAGTATTAAGTATATTCTGTTGAAATTTTAAAAATCTGATCTTGGGGATCCCTGGGTGGCTCAGCGGTTTGGCACCTGCCTTTGGCCCAGGGCATGATCCTGGAGTCCTGGGATCAAGTCCCACTTCGGGCTCTCTGCATGGAGCCTGCTTCTCCCTCTGCCTGTGTCTCTGCCTCTCTCTCTCTGTGTGTCTCTTATGAATAAATAAATAAAATCTTTAAAAAAATAAAAATCTGATCTTGTCTCCGTAATTTGAAAATCACAGATATGTACTAACTTTACTCAAAACCCTACTTCTTCTTTTTTTTTTATTAAGAGAGAGGAAGGAGCAATAGGAGAAAGAGAGAATCCCAAGTAGGCTCCACACCCAGCTCAGAGTCCAACGCCAGCCAGGCTTGATCCCACGACCATGAAATCACAACCCGAGCCAAAATCAAGAGTTAAATGTTTAAACAACTGAGCCACCCAGGCACCCCAAACTCTCCTTCTAAAAATCACTTTTGAGCATATAAAAAATTAAAGTACCAGTAAATATTGGATTATAAGTAATATATACTAAAGTTATAATCAGGGATATCTGGGTGGCTCAGCAGTTGAGCCTCTGCCTTTGGCTCAGGGTGTATCCCAGAGTCCTGGGATCAAGTCCTGCATCGGGCTTCCTGCATGGAGCCTGCTTCTCCCTCTGACTATGTCTCTGCCTCTCTCTGTGTGTCTCTCATGAATAAATAAAATCTTAAAAAAAAAAGTTATAATCAGAGAAAATTATAAAACTAAGTTTTTTTTGTTTTGTTTTTTGTTTTTTTTTATAAAACTAAGTTTTATGTGTTACATATATAAACAGCATAAATGTGGGAAATAAATCATATCATAAAAACAACTACGCTAAAAGCAATGTGGTATCCTCCTGTATAAGATTCCACATGGGAAAAGAACCTTAGTAGAAAAACTAATATCCAGGGGCACCTGGGTGGCTCAGTCAGTTAAGCATCTACCTTCAGCTCAGGTCAGGTTCCCAGGTTCCTGGGATAGAGTCTCACACCCCTGCTAAGCAGGGAACCTGCTTCTCCCTCTCCCTTTGCCTGCCACTCGTCCTGCTTGTGCTTTCTTACTCACTCTCTCAAATAAATAAAATCTTTAAAAAAAGAAAAAGGAAGGAAGGAAGAAAGAAAAACTAATATCCATGTGTGCCTGGCTGCCTCAGTCAGTAGAGCATGCAATTCTTAATCCCAGAGTTGTGAGTTCAAGCCCCATGTTGGGTATGGAGCCCAATTAAAAACAAAAATTATTTTAAAAATTAATTAATTTAAAAAATGTTTTAAATAAAAACTAATATTCAAATAAAGTCTGGAGTTTAATATTAGTTAACAGTAGTACACCATTGTTAATCTCTTAGTCTTGACAAATGTACCATGGTTAAATAAGATGTTAACATTAGAGGGAAATGGGTGACAGGTATACAGTAACTCCATATTGCCTTTGCAACCTACCCATATATCAAAAATTATTCCAAAATAAAGTTTTAAAACAAACAAGCACAAAATATAAACAAACACATGCAAAAAGACATAATAATCTGAAATAAAGAAAACACTATACTGTTGTACAAGAGATTTTTCTCAAAAAACTACCTTTCTTCCCAAGGAATTAGGCCATTCACAAAATTAACAATGAAGCACAATAAATAAGCCTTACAAGGAAATTATGTGGAAGTTTTAAAAGTTCCCTGTACTCTCTTACAACTCAATAATAAGAAAGCAAAGAACCTAATTTAAAAATAACAAAGACTAAGAAGCTAGAAAAAGGAGACAAAACTCAAACCTAGCAAAAGGGAGGAAATGACAAAGATAAGAACAGAAATAAATGATACAGAAACTAAAAAAATAATAGGACAGATCAATGAACCCCGAGCTGGTTCTTCGAAAAGATCAACAAAATTAATAAACCTCCAGCCAGACTCATCGAAAAAGAGAGGATCCAAATATACAAAATCATGAAAGGAAGAGGAGAAATAAATAACAATCAACACCACAAAAATATAAACAATTGTTTCAGATTATGAAAACCTACAGGTCAACAAACTGCACAACTTAGAAAAAAATGAATAAATTCTTCGAGACATATTACCTAACAAAAACTAAAGCAAGAAAATATAGAAATTTTGAACATACTAATTATCAGCAATGAAACTGAATCACTAATCAAAAAATTCCCAAAAAACAAAAGTCAAGGACCAGATGGCTTCACATTTAAAGAATAGTTAAAACCCATTCTGCTCAAACTATTCCGAAAAATAAAAGAGGAAGGAAAACTTCCAAATTCATTCTATGAGGCAAGCATTACCCTGATACCAAAATAAGATAAGCACCACAAAAAAAGAGAAATACAAGTCAGTATCACTCACGGATATAAAAGCAAAAACCCTCAACAAAATCCAACAATACATTAAAAAAAAAAAAAAAAAAAGGCCAACAATACATTTAAAAAAATCCTACACCACGATAAAGTGGAATCCATTCCTGGGTTGCCAGAGTAGTTCAATATTTGCAAAACAATCAACATGATACATCACATCAATAAGAGAAAGGATAAAAATCATAGATCATTTCAACAGATGCAGAAGCATTTGACAAAGTACAACAACCATTCACAAGGAAAGTCATCTGCAAAGTAGGTCTAAATGGAACATACCTCAACATAATAAAGGCCTTATTTGAAAAATCCAGAGCCATCATCATATCCAATGCTAAAAAACTGAGAGCTTTTGCTCTAAGATCAGGAACAAGACAAGGATATCCACTCTCACCACTTTCATTCAACATATTACTGGAAATCCTGGCCACAGCAATCAGAGGAGAAATAAAAAAAAAAAATAAAAGGCACCCAAATTATAAGGAAGAAATAAAACTCACAGTATCTACAGATGACATGAGATACTATATATAGAAAACCAAAAAACTACCAGAACTGATAAAACTGAATTCAGCAAAGTCACAAAATACAAATTCACTGTACAGAAACATGCTGCACTCTATAATAATGAAGCAGAAAGTAAAATTAAGAAAACAATCCCATCTATAATTGCACCAAAAACAATACAGTATCTAGGAATAAACTCAGCCAAAGAAGTGAAAGACCTATACTCTGAAAACTGTAAAACACTGAAGAAAGAAATTCAAGATGATACAAAGAAATGTGGAAAGGTATTCCATGCTCACGGGCTAGAAGAAAAATACTGTTAAAATGTCTATACTACCCAAAGCAATCTACAGATTTAATGCAATCCCTATCAAAATACCAAGAGCATTTTTCATAGAACTAAAACAAAAAATCCTAAAATTTGTATGGAACCATAAAAGACCTCAAATAAGCCAAGCAATCTTGAAAAACAGAAACATAACTAGAGGTATCGCAATTCCAATTTCAAACTACAATACAAAGTGATAGTAACTAAAATAGTCTGGACCTAGCATAAAAAGAAAAACACAGCTCAATGGAACAGAAAATAAGTAAGTAAATAAAATTAATAATTATATGGCCAATTAATCTTCAATGAAGAAGAAATGAATATACAGTAAGAAAAATAATCTCTTCAAATGGTGCTGGAAATACTGGACAACATGCAAAAGAATGAAAGTAACCCACTTTCTTTCACCATACACACACACAAAAAAAACCCTCAAAATGGATTAGAAACCTTTATGTGAGACCTGAAACCATAAAAATCCTAAAGAGCACAAGCAATAATTTCTCTGATATCCACCGTAGCAACATTTTTCTAGATAGGTCTCCTGAGGCAAGAAAAATGAAAGCAAAAATGAACTACTGGGATTACGTCAAAATAAAAGGTGTCTGCTCACAAAAGAATACAACCGAAAGAAAGAAAGAAAGAAAGAAAGAAAGAAAGAAAGAAAGAAAGAAAGAAAAAGAATACAATCTACACAATTAAAAGGCAACCTACCGAATGAGAGAATGTATTTGCAAATGACATATCTGATAAAGGGTGAGTATCCAAACACATATAAAGAATTTATACAACTCAACACTCCAAAAACAAATAATCCAATTAAGTTAAGCTCCCTACTCTTCAGTTTGAGGAGAGCCGTTTTTACTCTCCCACTGTCCCCCCCCCCCCATAACAATAAAATCAATCAAGGAAAGAGTAGCGGTTAGCAACACAGGAAATACTTCCTATTAGGAAATAGGAACCAAAGCACACCAGAGAACTGGAGACATCTTGAACTATTCTGAGACCCATATAGAAAAGCTGATACACTTTTGACAACATCTCCAGTGATTAAACTAAAAAAATAAAGAATAAAACCAAAACATGCCATGCCATGTTCTAAGCATTTTATAAAAATTAACTTGTTTAATCCTCATAACAATTCTGTGAGATAAGACTACCTCTGGGACACATGGGTGGTGGCTCAGTGGTAGAATGTCTGCCTTTGGCTCAGGTCATGGTCCCGGGGTTCTGGGATCGAGTCCTCCATCAAGCTCCCTGAGAGAAGCCTGCTTCTCCCCAAGGGAAGCCTGCTTCTCTATCTGCCTATGTCTCTGCCTCCTCTGTGTGTATCTCATGAACAAATAAATAAAATAAAATCTTTAAAAAAAAATAAGACTACCTCTTTCACCTCTTGCTATGTAACTTGTTATAATTTTTTATGTTATATATAGTTGAATAAATAATTCAGTTTAACAATTAAATGAGGGGGCACCTAGTTGGCTCAGTCGGTTAAGCATCTACCTTCTGGAGTCCTGGGATGGAGCCCAGAGTGGGGCCCTGCTCAGCGGGAAGTCTGTTTCTCCCTCCCTCTGCCCCTCACCCATTCATGATTTCTCTCTCTCTCTCAAGTAAATGAAATCTTTAAAAAAATGAAGGGGAGGGATCCCTGGGTAGCTCAGCAGTTTAGCGTCTGCCTTTGGCCCAGGGCGTGATCCTGGAGACCGGGATTGAGTCCCACATCAGGCTCCCTGCATGGAGCCTGCTTTTCCCTCTGCCTGTGTCTCTGTCTCTGTCTCTCATGAATAAATAATTTTAAAAAATAAAATTTTTAAAACAAAATGAAGGGGATTGTAACTTTCTAAAAACTGTGTATCTCTCAAAATACAAATATTTTATATTGCTCTTAGTATTACCCAAAATCTATTGTCTATTCTTACCACGATTCTGGTTCCACTCGTGTGCTTCTCCTAGGTACTTTACATCAAACTGATACTGCCCATTTATGTAAAAATAATCATCAGTACTAAGAATAATTCCACTTGGATTATCCTCTTGCAAAGTCCTGTGAATGACAAATGGAATTATTTTTATTAATTTTTCTTCTAAATTCCCTCTCCTAATTTTTACAAAGCCGTAATTCAAATAAAGAACTCGTACTGTTACTTAAAAGTGAGAATATAATAATATCCAGACAAATCATACTGGAAAACCTCTAGGCAGAAGTCTGATACCCAAGAAAACTGAACTAAAACAAGTCTATTTTATTCCTTGAATTCAAAATCAATCATGGCTTTTTAACTCTATAATCAAAGTTGAACTTCTTTTCTTCTCAAACTAGTTCTCTTTCACATAAAGCTATTTCTACTGATTTCAGAAGCTCGTAATCTTGGAATTATCTTTAAATCTTTCTTATCTCCCAAAATGATATTCTAAGATAAAAGAATTCAATAAAAATTTCTGGAGAAAAGAATGCTGATATTAGCTACAAAGAAAAAAATAGTAAAGAGAAAAGATCTTAGCAGTTACTAACATCTCTATTAAACAAAAGGATTTCACATGGTCATACTCTCCATCATAAATGTTCAGGTTCAAGTATTATACTTTTTAAAAACTCAATTAAACCTCATACCTTGCCAAAAAAGATTTTCCTGATCCTGGAAGCCCTCTGAGGAGAACAAGAACTAGTCCAACATAAGATGATGTCTTCTTTCTTGCGACCTGAGAAACTGGGGTTTCTTGTACTTGATAAGCACTTGTTCCCTCTTTAGTTCTCCATACCTTTGTTGGGGAAGTGTGAGAAATAACTGGAGGGGGAAACGTGTAGCTGACGGGTCTCCAGTGCGTAGCGGTGGTTACAACAGGAGCTACAAAGGCATGATTTCCTTGAAAGAGGTCAAAAGCAGGAATCATTGGATTCCACATTGGTGGAGGTGGAGGAGGAGGCAGCAGCAGAGGGAGAGGGGTAAGTACAGGACAGTAATTCACATCTTTCCCCTTTGACGGAAGTTCAGTATGTTTGTGTGGTTTGAAACTGAATTCTTCAGAAGGTACAAATGCATCGGGGACAGAGGCAGATTTCTGATCCCCACTTGTACCTAGTAAATCAAGCCCCAAATTTTGCGCAGTAAGGCTTAAAGGAGCCTGAGGTTCACTGGCATCCAAATCTACAGGGGCTTGAGAGAACGGAGTCTCAACACACTCAGATTCTAAAAGCTCTTTCTGCCTTTGACTGAGATTGCTACTACTCACCATAGTGTCATTTGCTACATTTAAAGAACTACTGAGAAGAGGATCTTCCAATGCCAATATGTCATCCTTTATAAAATTTTTGGACTCATCAGAAACAGAATGTGAAATTAAGGTGTTTGAACTTAATGCAGAGGCAGAATTCTCCAAATTTTCACTGTCCAAATCCATATTCTGTGTAGAAAGAATGGGAGTCATATTACTTGAATCTGAATTTATAAATGCACTCGGGTCACTAAAACTATTAACACCTTGCAAAGGCAAAAATGAGTATACTTGGTCATCAGGAGAAGAGTTCAATTTCTCAAAAGCATTCTGTATTAAGGAATCCAAGTCTTCAGTTAGCTGCATGTCCAAAAACGAATCCATTTTTGAATCTTCCCTCTCTTCTTCAGGAGTATATTTTTCCATTATTTCACGTCCCACAGCACTTACTTGGTTCTCGGAGGCAACAAAGCTTTTTAAAGATGATTCTTCTACCTTGGCATCAGTGGCAGATAATTCTAATAGACAATCCATTGCATTTTCAACTGTACAAGAAGAGCAATATATAGTTGTATTGAAAACAGTAAATAAAATCCATGTAAAATTATACTTTTTGTACTGAATGGAATACAGAAATTTATAAATATTCAAGTCATTTTTTAATTAACATTTTACTAATACACAAGTCTGTATCAATACAAAGTTTGAATGATGGAGTCATGCAATGATGTTACTTACTATCAGACAAACTATAATAAACTAGGATGATAGGGATCCCTGGGTGGCGCAGCGGTTTGGCGCCTGCCTTTGGCCCAGGGCACAATCCTGGAGACCCGGGATCGAATCCCACATCGGGCTCCCGGTGCATGGGACCTGCTTCTCCCTCTGCCTATGTCTCTGCCTCTCTCTCTCTCTCTCTCTCTCCCTCTCTGTGACTATCATAAATAAATAAATAAATTTTTTTAAAAAATAAGAAACTAGGATAATAAACTGCCACCAAGTAGACAATCCCTGATAAATGTAAGTAAAACAAAATAATATATATAAACTATATCTATAAGTATCTATAATTACATATATTATGGTTATTTATAAAGACCCAAACACCAAAAAATAAAAAATAAAAAAACTTTTAAAAGACCCAAAAATCCGTTAATTTATTCAAAATTTAGCTATTGCCCATCTTTTTAAAAATTAAGCATTTTTAAGTACTCTCCTGTAAATCTGATTTGTTTATATAGTTTATGCAATGAATTTCATTTAATACCAAAAAAAGCTATTAGCATGTATTACGTATCAGACATACTTTGTTCAAAGTAAATAAGACATAGTTTTTACTACACTTAAGGGATTTTTTGCAGTCTAACAGAGGCAATTAAAGATAATTAAATTAGAAGACAATTACATTATAATATAATATAGACTAAATAATGCACACTTTTAGTAATACACAAATGCCATAGCAGCCTTATAAGAGAATAAGGAAGATTCCACAAAAGGTAATATGTGATCTGGGACTGGAAGATTAAAAAGAAACTTGTCAGACAAAGGAGGGAAAGGGAAAGCCAATCTTGAAAACACAAAGCATGTTTAAGGTATTAAGAAAAGTTGGTTGGAATGTGGGTACACAGTAGTATGGTAATAAAAGGAGACAAAACTGGAAAAAAAGAGCAAGTGGAACTGGCAAGAGTGCTATATGTCATGGTAGGACATACCAATTTTACCTTCTAGGGAAACTACTTGTCACCAAATTTGAGCTAGGCACTTTGTACGTATCACCTCAATGAGCCCTCAAATAATACTGTGAGGTATAGTATTTCTAGCAAATAGATGAAGAAAATGAAGTTCGAAAAGTACATTAACTTAACCCAAGTCACACATATATTAAGTGACAGAGCCAGGACTGGTATGTCTGACTCCAGCTCTTTCTGTCCTAATACAAATACAGAATTAGAATTGTTAGGCATTTGAAGTTTGGAGTTTTGCTTATTTCTGTGCTTTGTTTTGTTTTAAGGAAAATAAATAGGGAAAGGAAGCACAGCACAGGAGTAACAGCTCTGGTCTGGACTCAGAAAACCAAACTTCAATCCCTACTTGCTGGCTATGACCCTTTGAACAAATTACTGAACTTTCCAAAGCCTTGATTTTCTCATGTGCAATATGGGGATAATAAAAGTACCTACCTCATAGGGTTGTTGTGAGGATTAAATGAGATAATCCATGAAAATGTGCTGTGCACAAGGACTGGCACCTAGTAAGCACCCAATTAATGTTCCCTTAAGAAGAAAAACAAAGAGGGATTGGAGGGACAAGCCTGGCAAAGATACCAGTTAGGAGATTATAGCAATAGTACAAAGGTTAGAAGCCCTATACATGGGGGAGGGGGGAGGGAGAAAGCAAGCACACAAGCAAACATAAGTATTTCTATGAAGAAAATTTATATAATAGAAAAACCCCAAGATCAACCCAAAAAATTAACATGTATATAATAAAAAACAGTATTAAGTAAAAATAAGCAAACGATCATGATATATATATATATATATATATATATATATATATATATATATAATCACAAAAGAAAAGTCTTTACACAGAGTGTTGGAAAAAATTAAACCAATGGTATAAAACAATACATGAATAAACAATTCACACAAGAACATAAAAATCAATAAACCATCTACAAAAATACTCAATAACCTTATTTAAAGGAAAAAAAATAAGAAAAAGCAAAATTTTATTCCTATTAAAAACTTTAATACTAAATGCTGAAAGGGCACACCTCTTTGGTAGGCAATTTATGGGTATGTTTCCAAGAACTGAAAACTGTTCTTACCTTGTGACATACGAAAATAAAACGTTGGAACTAAGAAAAAAAGCCAAAAGAAGGGAAAAATGATTTGTGCCACGATGTCCTCTGCTGTATTAATTATTCATGAAAAACTTATATATAATTTAAAAATCAGAGCACAATTAAGTGGGATATTAGAAAGCTATTAAAAATAAATACAAAGATCACAGCAACACTGAAAAAAATGCTTATGTTAGGTTTAAAAAGCAGAATATGTAGTTTCATTAACACTATTTATTCAGACTACTCAAAATATCAGTATTTATAAATAAGGTGTAGAGAAGATCCTAGAAAAGAAAAATGTTTTCTGTTAGGATGTAAGGGTAATATATTTTTCTCGTCGTTCCTCATTACTAGGTTAGTATATGTGAAACAAATTTTAAACACCTCAACATCAGGAAATAAAAAAGTAGTACATAAAAAAAAAATCATACATAAAACTCTATACACTATCAATTTTGAGCATAATGTGGACTGCTGAAAACTGTTTTTTTGCACACATAACAGGATAGTTAATATATTCTCATCACAGTCCATGTAATGAATAAAATGAATTTTAATGCATTAGCAAAACTTCCCCAATCTAGAAAAATTTTATCTTATACTAATCATGGCCAATAGTAACACTAAGCATCAACATTTAATTTACTCAGTCAACTTTGAAAGTTTGTCAACATACTTCTAATCAATTTATTATAAGTTATTAATAATACTAAATTGATGGGATCCCTGGGTGGCGCAGCGGTTTAGCGCCTGTCTTTGGCCCAGGGCACGATCCTGGAAACCCGGGATTGAATCCCATGTCGGGCTCCCGGTGCATGGAGCCTGTTTCTCCCTCTGCCTATGTCTCTGCCTCTCTCTCTCTCATTCTGTGTGACTATCATAAATAAATAAAAATTTAAAAAATTTTAAAAAAAATAATACTAAATTGAAAACTTAACCAAAAAAAAACAAAAAAAACCCTCAGTTCTTACCAAAAAAAGTCCTATGAGGTACATACTACTATTTTTCTAACAGATAAGAAAACAGACCCAGAGAGGTTAAGTAGCGGAACTGGAAATCTAACCCAAGTTTCCTGACTCCAAAGCCAGTATTGTGAAACACTACTCTAATAATATCAACTTCTAATCAGCTCTCATTCCCACAATTACAATGATCTTTTCACTCAATAAATATTTACTGAGGTCCTGTATGAATCATTTGTTATTTTAGGGACTGGGGATACAGCAGTAAAAACTTTATAAAATCTGTCTTTATGGAGCTTACATATTAAGACAGCAGTCCTCAATTGGGAATGATTCTGGTCCCCAAGGGATATATGACAATAGGTGGACACATTTTTCATTGCCACAACAGGCTACTGAAGGTTGCTACTGTCAACTAGAGAGTATAGGCCAGGGATGCTGCTAAACATCCTATGATTCACAGGAAAGCCACTCACAACAAGGAATCATCTGGTCCAAAATGTTAGTAGTGCCAACCTGTTCTAGAGGGAAGATAAAAAGAAATAAAACACAGAATGTAGTATCTATACATATATCTTACACTTAGAACTGTGTATTTCTTGAGAGCAGAAAAAACTGCTTTCTTCTCATAACACAATACCAACTTAGTACCTTGCCCATAGCAGGTGCTCGATAAATTAACAAAAGAGAAATATGGCAGTTGTTTTTCTATATTACTATTGGCAGTAAAGTACATGAAGGCTTCTTATACTATGCAAAGGGTTCAAACTAAACTTTTTCTCACCTTTGAAATCACATTCAGAAAGCATCAAATACACTACATCAGGGTCCAGATCTGAAAACATCTCTGAGATACTGGTGAAGAGTTCCTCCCGATCAACTTTTGTCTCACACATGGAAGGAAGAGTAGTGGGTGGCTCCTCACGACTAGCCATACTGGATACAACTTCCTGAGAGCTTGCAGTCTTCCGAAAAGGATTTCCCCCAAGATTTTTCTTTCTCCTTGGCATTCTGACTTCCAAAACTAAAATGTTCCCCTTTTCTTATTTAAGATGTTTGATATTTAAGTCATACCTCAAAGAAAACACGGTTAAATATCTTGTACAATCCAGCAGTAATAGGACCTAAAATAGAAAGCAAGTAAAAACACTCAGACTATATAGTTGTATTTCCATTTCTAAAATCGGAATGACGTCTTTATTTAACACTACGGAAGTACCATCAACTCTGATAGCAAAGCCAAAAAGCAATAAGACAACCTCTTACACTTTCTCCAAAATATTCAAGTTTTGCCAGGATTGAACATGTTAAAAGATTAAGATATTAACAAATAAAATGAATTTTCACAACAGTGAGCACACTGTTTCAATGTCATTATTTTTAAAAACAGTATTCATAAATGACAATGCCTACTGAGCACCTACATTTGGATGTCTAATAGGCATCATAAACTTAACATGTCCAAAACTGAGCTCCTGATCACCTCCTCCACATCCGTTCTTCCCAGTCTTTCCCATCTCAATTAATGCAGCTCTGTTCTTCCAAATGCTCAACTGAAAAATCTCAGAATAATTCCTAACTCCTCTCATCCCACATCCAACCACTAAACAAATTTTGTCAATGCGACCCTCAAAATGTATCCAGAATATGACCTTACCTCACTATCTCAGTTACCACAGCCTGTTGCCTGAATTAAGTCTCCAAATCAATCTCCCTTCAGTCTCTCTCTATATGTAGGCACAGCGATCAGTGACTCAGTTATAAACTATAGGTCAGATCACATGTATCTTCTGTTTAACTATCTACTGACTTCCCATCTCACTCAGAACCCTTAAAATGGCCTATAACCCAGACATGTGTTACTTCTGTACTGTCATCCCTAAACCTCTTTCCCTTGCTCAGTGTCATTCCAGCCACACCTTACCTCCTTGTTCTTCAAACACACCAGCCACACTCTCCCATGGGAAACTTTACATTTGGCTCCCTCTTCCTAAACTACTGCTCTCTCAGGTATGAAGTCTATTTCCTCAACACCTTGCTATCATTACTCAAATGTCACCCACTCCAAAAGCCAGTCTCCAACACCACTTATCCTTCTTCCCTTCCTTGAATTTTCTCAGAAGTCTTATCTTCTACCACGGTATATGTTTTATTTGTTTTTATTGTATTTACTACCCATATTCAAGTACAGTATAAGTAAGCTCCACAAGGGCAGGGACTCATTGATCTAGAGAACCTCAGATAGTCTACTTGCTTTTCTCCACTTAGATGTATCTAATAAACATTTCAAATTTAACATATCCCAAAAGAAATGTCTGATAATCTCCCCAAAATCTGCTCTAACCATTTGGTCTGGCAACTGTTCTCATTCACTCATATTCCAGGGGCCTAAATGCTTTTTCTGCTTCCAACTCTTGTCTCCTGCAGTCTATTTTCAACACATGAGCCAGAATGATCTATGTACAACATACATACATACAACAACACACAAGTCAGAAAGAATCAAAGTCTTCTCTATGTCACTCAGTGAAAGCTCAAATTCTTACAGTGGCTCACCTCCCTGCTGGCCTTTGATATAAACTCTCCCCCAGAATCCTTCAAACCTTTATTCAAGTGTCACAATCAATTATTTCTTCCTTGATTATCCAATTTAAAATCATGTCCCCCACTGCCTCTGCCCCAATCTCCCTTTCCTCTAACCACCCATTGCCCTTAACACCCATACTATAAAATTTACCTTTTAATTAAATTTACTGTGTCATAGCTCTCTCCATCTTCCAGAACTGCACTGTCAATATGGCAGCCACCAGCCACATGTGCCTATTTAAATTTAAATTAATTTATATTAAATTATACCTTTCTCTATTAATAGCACATAAAGTAGAATTTGGAGGAGGGAAAAAAAATGCCAGAGACAGAGAAGGACATTATGTGATCAAAAGGGACAGAGCACCAAGAGGACACAGCAACCCTAAATGTGTCTGTACCAAACAAAAGAGCTACTAAATAAGTGAAGCAGAAGCTGACAGAATTGAAATGAGAAACAAATTGACAATTCTAGAAACTTCAAACCCCCGTTCTCAACAACTGATAGAATTGATAAACAAAGAAGATAAACAAGAATATAAAACACAGGGGATCCCTGGGTGGCACAGCGGTTTGGCGCCTGCCTTTGGCCCAGGGCGCGATCCTGGAGACCCAGGATCGAATCCCACGTCAGGCTCCCAGTGCATGGAGCCTGCTTCTCCCTCTGCCTATGTCTCTGCCTCTCTCTCTCTCTCTCTGTGTGTGACTATCATAAATAAATTAAAAAAAAAAAAGAATATAAAACACAGTAATACCATCAATTAAGAATAATCAACCTTTATAGAATACTCTACCCAACAGCAGCAGAATACATTATTTTCAAGTGCCCACCAAATAGGTACCAGAAAAAGACCATATCCTAGGCTTTAAAACAAATCCCAACAAACTTAAAAGAAGTGAAATCATATAATGTATTCTCTGACCAGAATGGAATCAAACTAGAAATCAATTAACAGAAAGATAACCAATAAAGCCCAAACATTGAAACTTATGCAATATACTAAATAATCCATGAGTCAAAGAGAAAGTCTCAAGAAAAATTTAAAAATACATTGAAATGAATGAAAATATACCATATCAAAATTAATAGGACACAACTAAAGCAGCAATGGTGGAAATTTATAGCAAATTTATAACCAAATGCATACAATAAGAGAAAAAGTCTCAAATCAATAATCTAAGCCCTCACCACAATTACCAAGAAAAGCAAAACAAATCCAAAGCTAACAAAAGGAAAGGAATAACAAAGACAAGAGCAGGACCAAATGAAACTGAAAACAGAAAAGCAAAAAAGAAGAATCAGTGAAACAAACTAATAGTTCTTTAAAAATAAAAATGACAAACATCTAACACAACTGACAAAAGAGAGAAGACACATATTACCAATATCAGGAATGAATAAAGGGTTATCACTACAGAACCTTGTATGCTGAAAACTATACAACACTGATGAAAGAAATCAAAGATCTAAATAAATGAAAAGGCACAGCATGTTCGTGGACTAGAAGACTGAACATAGTAAACCTAGTTTTCCCCAAATTGACAAACAGTACTCCTATCAAAACCCCAGCAAGATTTTCTCTGGATATGGACAAGATTATTCTAAAATTAAATGGAAAGACAAGGGAACTAGAATAACTAAAACGATTTTGAAAGAGAGGAATCGTCAACTTCAATTTCAAGATTTGTTATGTCACTATACTAACCAAGACGGTATGGTTCAGTTGAGGGACAGACATATAGATCTGGAAACAGATTATAGATCTGGAAACAGAACAGAATATACCAGAAATAAACCAACATAAATATGCCCAACTTACTTTTGCCAAAATTGCAAAAGCAATTTAATGGAGAAAAGATAGTCTTTTCAACAAATGAAACTGCAGCAGTGAACATCCACAGCTTAAAAAAAATAAACCTTGGGATCCCTGGGTGGCACAGCGGTTTAGCGCCTGCCTTTGGCCCAGGGCGCGATCCTGGAGACCCGGGATCGAGTCCCACGTCGGGCTCCCGGTGCATGGAGCCTGCTACTCCCTCTGCCTGTGTCTCTGCCTCTCTCTCTCTCTCTCTCTGTGACTATCATAAATAAATAAAAATTTTTTTAAAAAAAATAAATAAATAAACCTTGACCTCAGTCTTGTACTTTGTAGAAAAATTAACTCAAAATGGATCAAGAACGTATTAAGTCCATAAAACTATAAACATCTTAGAAAAAGAAAAAAAAAAAAAAAACAGGAGAAAATCTCCAGGACCTAGAGCTAAACAAAAATACTACAAGTATGATCCATAAAAGGAAAAACAGATAAACTGTACTTCATCAAAATTAAACATTTTTGCTCTGTGAAAGATCTTGTTAAGAACATAAAAAGACAAGTTACAGACTAAAGAAAATATCTGCATACCATATATCCAACAAAGGACTAATATCTGCAATATATAAAGAACTTATCAAAACTCCACAGTAAGAACCAAACAATTCAATAAGAATATGCGCAAAAAGCGAAACTCCAAAAGGATATACAAATGACAAACAGGTACATAAAAGATGTTCAAAATCATTAGGTATTAAGTAAATACAAATTAAAACTATGTACAATACGGTATTACTTCCACATCTATCAAAGTAGCTATCATAAAAACTAATGACCACACAAAATGCTGGCAAGGATAAAGAGAAACTAGATGATTCATATGCTCTGCTGGGAACATAAAATAGTACAGCCACTTTGGAAAACGTTTGGCAGTTTCTTTTAAAAACTAAACAAGCAACATCATATAACAATTCAGCAATTACATGTCTAGATATTACTTACCTAAGAGAAATGAAAAATATGTTCACCCAAAAACCTATACACAAAGTTTATACCAGCTTTATTCATTATAGTTAAAAATTAGAGAACAATTCAACTGTCCTTCAATGGGTGAATGGGTTAAACAAATTATGATATTTCCATTCCATGAACTACTAGTTAGCAATAAAAAGGAACAAAATGGGACGCCTGTGTGGCTCGGCGGTTGAGCATCTACCTTCGGCTCAAGAGTGTGGTCCTGGAGTCCCGGGATTGAGTCCCACACTGGGCTCCCTGCATGGAGCCTGCTTCTCCCTCTGCCTACGTCTCTGCCTCTCTCTCTGTGTCTCTCATGAATAAATAAATAAAATCTTAAAAAAAAAAAAGAATTATTGAATCATTATATTATATACCTGAAACTAATATAATACTGTATGTTAATTATACTTGAATTTTAAAAACATCTTTTAAGGGAAAAATATAGTTTTAGAGATCTTAAGCAATCAAAAATTTCTGGTACCTTCTCTCATATTCATTTCTAAGTACAAGTCATTCTAAATTAAAATAAGTGAAAAAGAAGCCCAGAAAGGCTCTGATTTTTCCCTGGTTATGATTTATGTTGTTCTTTTTATGTTAGATATTAAATTATTTTCCAAAAGGGAGCTTGGGTGGCTCAGGTCAAGATCCCCAGGGATCGAGCCCTAGGACAGGCTCCTTGCTCAGCAGGGAGCCTGCTTCTCCCTCTCCCTCTGCCCCTCCCTATTGCTCGTGCTCTTTCTGCCTCGATAAGTTAATAAAATCTTTAAAAATAAATAAACAGTTTTCCCAAAAAAAGTAAAAACTGCTCTTACCTAAATCACCATTGATGTACACGTAAATGATAAAAGGCAATGATAAAATTCACCAGGAAGATGTAATAATTCTACAATTCTAAGTTTGTATTCAACTTGTAAAACTGCTCTCTCCATTAACTATTAGAAAAAGGGTCACCCCCAACAAAACAGAGAAAAAAAGAAGGGTGAACAATAAGGACACAAAAGACCTGAGCCATGTCATAAATAACTTAGCTTAATATCTATACAACACTGGACCCAATAACCACAGAATACACTTTATTTTCAAGTACACATGGAATTCTACTAGGAATTAGTATCTAAACTATAAGTAGAAAACACAATTGTCTGAAAATTAAGAAATATACTTCTATACTTGAGTCAAAGAAGAATTCTACTATGTTAGTGAAATGCTAACATCAATTTAAAATATAATTAAGGGGAGCCTGAGTGGCTCAGTCAGTTAGGCATCTAACTCTTGATTTCGGGTCAGATGGTGATTTCAGGGTTTGTGCAGTCGAACCTCAGGTCCGGCTCTGCACTCAGTTCTGAGTCTGCTTGTCCCTCTCCCTCCCTTTCTGTCCCTCTCCCTTTGCCCTTCCCTCCTCAAGTGCTCTCCAAATAAATAAAATCTTTTGTTAAAAATAATGAAAATTTTTAAAATAAAATAATTAATAGTAATAGAAAATATTTTAACCAAATAAATATATCCAAACTGTGAGATACAACTAAAGTCATTCACAGAAAAAGATGCATACAAAAACATATATTAGAGAAAAAGAAAGGCTGAAAAATCAACTAAGCATTCAATAAGCAGTTAGGGGAAAAAAAACAGTGAATCACCCCAAAGAAATTAGAAAGGAAATAACAAACAGCAAATACAAAATAGAAAACAAATACAAAAATACAAAAACAAAAGTAAAGGGGATCAACAACATCAAAAGATGGTTCTTTGAAACTTAAAGTAGTTTAAAAAAAAAAAAAACTATTAAAAATAACAAATCCTTGGCAAGAGTGACCAAAAAATGTGAGAGAAGACACAAATTACCAATCACAAATAAAAAGGGAACATCATTATGAAATCCACACATTTAAAAGAGATAAAATGAAGAATTTTATGCCAATAAATTTTAAACTTTAAATGGAATACACATTTTTTAAAAATGCACATCATACCACATCTGAAATAAGATGTTAGTCCTTTATCTATTAAAGAAATAGAATCTATAAGTTAAAGCTTTCCCATAAAGAAAACCCTAGGGTCTAGGTGGCTTCATAAGTAAATTCCACTAAGTAATCTCTAATACCAACCTTACATAAACTCTTTCAGAGACTAGTTAAAAGAAAAAACATTTCACAACTCATTTTATGAGGTCAACCCAACCCAGATACCAAAACCTTACAAGGATATTAAAAGAAAAAAATTACAGGCTTATTTCACTCATGAAAATAGATGTAAAACTCCCAAGCAAAATATTAGAGCAGGAATATATAAATTATGATATGTTATTAAAAAATTCAAAAATTGTATTAGTTATTTATAAAAATAATATATCACAACTTGAATTTATTTTTTGATTATAAAGTTGTTTTAATATTTGAAAATTGGGACACCTGGGTGGCTCAGCGGTTGAGTACCTGCCTTTGACTCAGGGCGTGATCCTGGAGTCCCAGGATCGAGTCCCACATCAGGCTTCCTGCATGGAGCCTGCTTATCCCTCCACCTGTGTCTCTGCCTCTCTCTCTCTCTCTCTCTGTCTCTCATGAATAAATAAAATATTTAAAATATTTGAAAATTAACCAATGCAGTACCTGACATTACCAAAATAAAGAAAAATCATATAATCAATTCAATATATGCAGAAAAACTATTTGAAAAAAGTCAACATCCACTCATGATAAAAACTCTACACACACTAGAAACAGAAGGGAATAAAGAAAGGCATTTACAAAACATACACACACACACAAACCCCTCATACGTAATTATGAAATGCTAAGTTTACTCTCTGTAATCAGAAATAAGACAAAATGACTGCCATCACCATTTCTATTCTACAGTACTACATTGTACCAGAGATCACAGCCAGCGTGTTAAGACTTGAAACGGAAATAAAAGTTAAGGATTGGAACAAAAGAAATAGAACTATCATTATTCACAGGCAATACAACTGAGTGCATATAAAATCCAAAAGAATCTACAGATTATCCTTTAGATTACCCAGGTAATTTACCAAGATTGCTGGACTGCTTTTCTCTCCACTAGCAATTAGAAATTTAAAAATTAAATCTAAAGGTCTAGACCTATCAGCAGCATTTACACAGCTCGTAAATCCCTCCCTCAAAGAACACCCTAAGGACATTATCTTCTAAGAACAGGGCCACTATCAGAATTTTCTTACTATTCAACTTGGGAAAATGTTGTGTTCCAGGGCTTAGCCCTAGGTTCTCCTCTTTTCCCACTTCTTTGGTGACCTCTTATGGTTTTAAACATTAACAAAATGCTAATAATTTACATCCCCAAGCTGCACCTCTTCCCTGACCTCAGACACACATCAAACTACCCACTAAATATCTCCACTTTGTGTATCTAAATAGACATCTCAAACCTAAGTCAAAGGTTTGCTTTAAAGCCTCCAGTACCTCTGTATTTCATATAGAGTAAAAATCAAAGTTCTTAAAATGGCCTAGTTAAGATAGTAAACAGTCTGGTTCCCTAATAACTCTTTCAAATCCTTTCTTGCTACTCTCCCTCTTGTTCTTTCTTAAATTCACCCAGTATTCTCCTGCTTCACTGTCCTTATATTTAATTCATAGCCTAAAATGTACTCTCCACAGATACCTTAATGACTCACTCCTTACAAGACTTTACTTATGGCACCTTTGCAGAGAGGTTTCCCCTAACCATCTAATGTAAAACTGCACATATACGTTCTCTCCATTTCCCTTTCATTATTTTTTTTCTCCAAAGAAATTATCATTCTATAATTTTGATGTTTATTTTGTTTAACATCTGTTTACCCTGACACTAGAAAGTAAACTCTTTGAAGATAAAGGTTTGGGGGGATCCCTGGGTGGCTCAGTGGTTTAGCGTCTGCCTTTGGCCCAGGGCGTGATCCTGGAGTCCCAGGATCGAGTCCCACATCAGGCTCCCTGCATGGAGCTTGCTTCTCCCTCTGCCTGTGTCTCTGCCTCTCTGTGTCTCATGAATAAATAAATATTTTTAAAATAAAAATAAAATAAAAATAAAAATAAAAAGAAGACAAAGGTTTTTGGCAATTCTGTTCACTCCTGCATTGCCCTCACTAAATTAAATAATAAGTACCAAAATTATATACCAATACCAAAACAATGTCTAGCACATAGTAGCACTAAATAAATTTCTGCTAGATAAATGAAGGATTAAGGTAAGGAAAAAAATAAAAACAGGAAAGCAATAGGTACAGAATTCTAAAACAAAATAGTGATACTAAAAAAAATTTTTTTAAGTTTAACCCCATTAATAAAATGGAATTAGAATATTACTGGGGTGCCTGAGTGGCTCAGTCAGTTAAATGTCTGACTTTTGGGACACCTGGGTGGCTGGGCGATTGAGCATCTGCCTTTGACTCAGGGCGTGATCCTGGAGTCCCCGGATCAAGTCCCACATCGGGCTCCCTACAAGGAGCCTGCTTCTTCCTCTCCCCATGTTTCTGCCTCTCTGTGTCTCTCATGAATGGATGAATGAAAATCTTGGAAAAAAACAAAAAAGTCTGACTCAATCTCAGTTCAGGTCTTGATCTCAGGATCCTGAGTTCAAGCCCATTAGGCTCCACGCCCATTCTTTTTCTTTTTTACTCTTATGTCAAAAATAATTAAGTTGCCTAATAGATAAAAAATAATTTTTAAAATAAGAATAGCCATTGTTGGCAAGGCTATAGTGAAATAGGAATTCTCAAACATTGTAATGACAATAAACTAGTATAATCTTTCTAGAAAGCAAAGTGACACTATGTATCAAGAAGCCTTAAATTACAGCTGACCTCTGAACAATGGTGAAGGAGGTATTAAGAGCACCGATCATCCATAGAATCAAAAATCCACTGACAGTTTTTAACTTAACTACTAATAGCCTATTGTTGACTGGAAGCTAGAATATAAAGTCAATTAACACAAATTTTATAAATGTATTAAGATACTGTTCTGTTACAATAAAGTAAGCTAGAGAAAAGAAATGTTAAGAAAAATATAAAGAGGAGAAAATACATTTACAGTATTGTAAGAAATCTGTATGTGAGGGGCATCTGGGTGGTTCAGTGGTTGAGTGTCTGCCTTCGTCTCAAGTCACAATCCCAAGATCTTGGGATTGAGTCCGACATCAGGCTTCCCATAGGGAGTCTGCTTCTCCCTCCGCCTGTGTCTCTGCCTCTTTTTCTGTGTCTCTCATGAATAAATAAATAGAATCGAAAGAAAGAAAGAAAGAAAGAAAGAAAGAAAGAAAGAAAGAAAGAAAGAAAGAAAGAAAGAAAGAAAGAAAGAAAGGAAAAAGAAAAAGAAAAAGAAAAAGAAAAAGAAAAAGAAAAAGAAAAAGAAAAGAAGGAAGGAAGGAATCTGCATGTGAGTGGATCTCAGGTAGTTTAAACCTGTGTTGTTCAAGGGTCAACTGTACTTATATACTTTCATCCAACAATTCCACTTTTAGGAATTTATCATAAAAAATAATCAAATTTACATATATAAATAAATATTTATATAGAGATGTTCAAAATATAGTAATTTTTTACAAAGAAAAATTTAAAAATAAGTAGAAAGAAAGGAATGATAAAATAATTTCTGATCATAGTAAGTATAATTTATTAAATACTTAACATATGCCAGCTAGAATGTTAAGATCAAGTAAGTAATATTATACCTATTTTGCAAATAAGAAAACTAAAGACCAGAAAAGGGAAGTATCAAACTTAAAGCTCTTGGGACACCTGGGTGGCTCAGCAGTTAAGTGTCTGCCTTCAGCCCAGGGCGTGATCCTGGAGACCTGGCATCAAGTCCCGCCATCAGGCTTCCTGCATGGAGCCTGCTTCTCCCTCAGCTTCTGCCTATGTCTCTGCCTCTCTCTCTCTGTGTCTCTCATGAATAAATAAATAAAATCTTTAAAAAAAAAAAAACTTAAAGGTCTTAAGTAGCAAAACTGGGATTGAACTCAGATTTGTTAGACTCTGCTAAACAAAATATCCCTTTAGATTCCTAAGATGGAATTTTATAGTCATTAATTAAAGACTGTATCTTGAATATTTGAGGTTTTTTTTTTTTAAGACAATGTTAGAAAATAAAGCAAGACACAACACTCCATATAATTTATACAGACACCCAAATGGGATTAGGTTAGATTAACTGTAATATTAGACTGGAAAAGAAATCTCTGGGTAGTGGGATTACAGGTAACTTTATTTTTAACATACTACTGTTTTTATATACTACTTTTGTATTTTCCAAATAACCTCTAATATAAAGATGCTTTAACAATCAGGGGAAAAAAAATAACAATCACTATTATCAAAGCTGAATCTTAGACTTCCTCTATACTTCCTCCAGATGGCAAACCATAAATCCCTTCTGTTTTCCATTGTGTCTATTTATATGGAAAAATATCTAAACATGTAGGCGGCCTAAGTGTCCAACCAATATTTAGTATAGTGAAGAATTTCTATAAAACATACTACCACTCAAGTACCAGTTTTACTTTATATATCCAGATTATTTCAATTCCATTTACTCACTTGAGTAACGTTCAGTTATTGTATCAACTGAACTTATGCATCTTCCTTTTTCAATAAAGAGAGCCTTATTAATATACTAGTTTAAACAAGATTATGTAGCTTCTTCATATACATACCTGACCTAGAGAGAGTGTATTCTAAAAGGATATAGGAAATAAGGATGGGTAAGTAAGGTTTGATATATTATGGAGAAATGTGAAAGAACTGGCTCAAATGAAGAACCTAAAAGCAAATAATATAAATTTTTGTTAATAATGAGACCATGAATATATAAATTTCATATACACATTTTCCAAGCTCTTCTACCTTTATTATTTAATTTTACCTGACAGAGAACCTAACCAATACATGCTTGCTCATTGACTATCATCAAAATATTCTAGCATGGTTAGCAGAAGTCTTATCAATTCCATGTTTTGTTTTGATTTTAACAGATAAAGATAGATGTTCTTTTAAATCTTAAAAAAAAAAATCCAGGTTACATGAAATTTATAAAAGTAACAAAGTGAACACGAACTCTAACAATGGTATGGCAGTGGTCAGTACTGCCATTAATGTAAATATACCAATAACCACTTCAAAAAAAAGACACCTTCCTATTGAAAGCTATATCATCAACACAATATTAACACTAAAAAAATTTCCCATGTCATTTTATAAATAACTCTGCTATATTTATATAAGGACTACTAATTTTAGATAACTTACCTTTATAGAAAAATATCAGAAAATAATACATTTCTATAACAGTCAAGAAAGATATTCTATTTAATACACAATATCAACTATCTAGAAAAAATAAGCCTAGGAAAATCAACACTAACAATCAAATTTATTAGTAATACTTTAGTTCCAAAAAAAAGAAAAGTAGTACTTTAGTTCCTTAAAACCAGGAAAAGAGAAAGAAAAATAAAAAATATCTCTCTAGGGGATCCCTGAGTGGCTCAGTGGTTTAGCGCCTGCCTTTGGCCCAGGGCGCGATCCTGGAGTCCCGTGATCGAGTCCCTCGTCGGGTTCCTGGCATGGAGCCTGCTTCTCCCTCCTCCTGTGTCTCTGCCTCTCTATCTCTATGTCTATCATAAATAATAAATAAATATTTTTTTAAAAAATATCTCTCTAGAAGGAACATATAACTTGAAATCATAGGAATGAACCATGGCATTATCCCAAACAAGATCAAGAAAATCTCTTTCAGGGGCACTTGGATGGCTCAGTGGGTTAAGCGTTTGCCTTCAACTCAGGTCATGATCCCCAGGGTCCAGGGATCGACCTTAACATAGGGCTCTCCCCTACTGCTCCCTCTTCCTCTGCCCTCCCCACTTGTGCACTCTCTTGCTCGCTCTCACTCTCTCAAATAAATCTTAAATCTCTTTCAGAAGCAAATGCTACCAAAACCAATCAATCCATCTTTACTGGGGATTAAATTACCTACAAAATGATTTTAAGGATACCACTGTGATAAGGATAAAATAAATACTAAATCACATCAAGATACCAAAGGGTGTGTCACTAAAAAAGACAGTATTTATAGAAAATATAATCAAATTAAGGTAACCAATAATCTTAAAATGTAGCTATGTGGCATAAGAACTATTATAATTAATCACTGAACATCCTAAATATCAATAGGTAACACTATAGCTAAATAAATTATAGTAAAAAAAATCACCCTTTAGGATACTAGGCAGCTATTAAAAAGTTTAAGATAGAATGAAGAAACCAGATGTGTGGAGAAACCAGAAAGATCTCTGAGACATATTCTTAAGGGAAAAAGCTAGTTGTGGGGCAGCCCCGGTGGCGCAGCAGTTTAGCGCCGCCTGCAGCCCAGGGCGTGATCCTGGAGACCCGGAATCGAGTCCCACGTCAGGCTCTCTGCATGGAGCCTGCTTCTCCCTCTGCCTGTGTCTCTGCCTCTTTCTCTCTCTCTCTCTCTCTCTCTCTCTGCATCTCTATGAATAAATAAATAAAATCTTAAAAAAAAAAAAGCTAGTTGTGAAACAATAAACAACTTTTGGCCAAAGAATCCAGGAAGGTGTAATTCTCTGAATTCTTCAACACTTCTTATCATCCTTCGTTACTTACTGCCAGAAGTAGTCTTGCTTCATTATTTTAGAGCCTCACATTGTTGCTTTTACCAACATATTTTCTTCTATATGTGTTGATTTCCCCATTAGCCATATTCCTTAATAACACAAATTATGATATATACTCCAATCTGGCAGTTGGCCGTAGTCCCACACATAAAATAGGTGCACAAATATTTACAGATGGTGAATATGTAAAATATGAAGAAGCATTTTAGAAGCAGAGAAACTAAAGCAAACATTAAAGGAGAAAACCAGGACTATAATGCACTTGTTTTACGCAATCACAAGCTCTTTGAGAAATTCTAGTAACATGGGGGATCCCTGGGTGGCTCAGCGGTTTAGTGCCTGCCTTCGGCCCAGGGTGTGATCCTGAAGTCCCGGGATAGAGTCCCACATCAGGCTTCCTGCATAAAGCCTGCTTCTCCCTCTGCCTGTGTCTCTGCCTCTCTTTCTCTGTGTCTTTCATAAATAAATATATAAAATCTTAAAAAAAAAAAAAAAAAAGAAATTTTAGTAACAAAATTTGTGACTACAGTTTCCAAGAGATTTTTTTAATCACTCAAATAAAAATGCTTGAAAACCTATGTGTAAAATATTCATACTCTGTGACTTTAACAATACTTACCATCTGTCTGGCATTGATGCTACTAACGTGCTTGCTTATTAAGGCCACAGTTGATATCTGCAAACTCTATAGCTCTTCCTGTTATCCAACATGTCTTCTTTACTGCCAAAATAAATAAAATATTTTATGCATATACTAAAGGGAAATTTAAATTTATGTCAAACTATAATCCTAAATGAAATCAGAGTTCAAAACATGTAATACGTATAAATACATATAATATTCCACAGAGAAAGCCACAAAAGCAAAAAGAAAAAAAAAAGATCAACCTCATTTGCCACCACTGGAGGTAACTATTACACTATGGAAAATGGTTATATTGGGGATCACTGGGTGGCGCAGCGGTTTGGCGCCTGCCTTTGGCCCAGGGCGCGATCCTGGAGACCCGGGATCGAATCCCACATCGGGCTCCCGGTGCATGGAGCCTGCTTCTCCCTCTGCCTATGTCTCTGCCTCTCTCTCTTTCTCTCTCTGTGACTATCATAAATAAATAAAAATTTAAAAAAATAAAAAAAAAAAAAAAGGAAAATGGTTATATTAAAAGAAAAAACTAAGCATTTATTCTTCAGGTAAAACATTATTTCAAGGTAACAAAGTAGCCCTAACTAATGAGGGAAACTTCTTCATGGAAGATGACTATGCAAAAGGAATGTAAAAGGAACAATAGAATGTTAATATTTATAACAAGTAACTGAACAAGAATCAGCAATCAATGAAGGCTAAAATCACCATTAGGTTTAAGGTTGATAGAGATTACCTGGTGCCAAAGTGCCACCGCAGAGGACTTACTAGGTGCAAAAAGATAACTTTTTAAGATTTTTTTTTTTTAATAAGAGACACAGAGAGAGAGGCAGAGACACAGGCAAAGGGAGAAGCAGGCTCCCTGAGATGAGCCCAATGTGGGACTTGATCCCAGGACCCCAGGATGACGCCCTGAGCTGAAGCAATGCTCAACCACTGAACCACCCAGGCGACCCACAAAAAATACCTTTACAATAAAATAATCTGGTAATGATCAAACAGAGCATCAGAATGATGAGAAAACTAAATATTATGTGTTCTTAATATGAAACAACATGCATACACAGCATAACTAAATAAAGTACTCTTCCAAAAATCTTTAACCTGAATCTGAAACACCTTTAGATCTAACTCCCAATTAAATTTTTTTTTGGAAAAAAAATGAATGAATGAATGAATGAATGAATGAATAAATAAATTTTTTTTGGGGGGGAAGGGGCAGAGGGAGAGGGAGAGAGAATCCTAAGCAGGCTCCATGCTCAGCACAGAACCCAAGGAAGGGCTTGATCTCGTGACCCTGAGATCATGACCTGAGCCCAAGTCAAGAGTCTGAAACTTCGCTGACTAAGCCACTCAGGCACCCCCTAACACCCAGTTTATAGAAAATATAGGGAATAGAGTAACAAGTTATACTATATCATGAGTAAATAAAAAACGTCCAACATTCTCAACAGAACTAACAAATCTGCATCATGGAGTAAGAGAGGGAGGGTGGTGAAAAGATAGATAAGAGGCAGTTTCATATTAAAAAAAAACTCAAAATATAACACAGTGCAATAGGTAGGTCTTGATTTGAACTGGTATGAATGAATGAATGAATAAATAAATAAATAAATAAATAAATAATAAATGGGGTGCCTCAGTGGCTCAGTCAGTTAAGCATCCAACTCTTGATTTTGGCTCAGGTCATGATCTCAGGGTCATAAGATCAAGCCCTGCATCAGGATGAATGCAGGCCATAGACCCTGCTTAGGACTCTTCCTATCCCCTCTCCCTTTGCCCCTTCCCTCCTAAAAAAGTAAATTAAAAAAAAAAAAAGTAAAACCTGTTTTGGGAACAAATGGAGAAATAGGACTATGGTATGAATATTATATTAGAGAATTATTGGTAATTTGGGTAGGAATAATAATGGTTTTATAGCTATATCAGAGAATATCCTTTTCCTGGAAGATATACACTAAAGATAATATGCCTTCTTATAATTTTTTTAAAAGAGCAAATTTCAAATTAAATCCTTAAATGAAATTTAGCAAAGCCCAAAATATACACTTATAATACTCAAAAAGGAAAAACCAAAAAATAAATTTCACTTTATTTTTAAGTGGCTCAGGAAATTTATATATACACATATGTAAAGTAAATGTGCCAAAATTATTAACAATTATTGAATCTAGGAGGTAAGTGTATATGAGTTCAATGAGTACTATTCTATTCTATATGCTTAAGAGTTTTGCCAAAGGTTTTAAAACGTACTATGCTTCAAGTAAACCAGTTTGTTTACAAAGTAAAAAAGCCTTTTTTAATCCAAATACCAACCCTTGGGGGAACCGGGTGGCTCAGTCTGTTAAGCACCTGCCTTCAGCTCAGGTCATGATCCCAGAGTCCTGGGATTAAGGTCTGAGTTGGCCTCCCTTCTCCCTCTGCTCCTCCTCGCTTCTCATGTGCGCGCTCTCTCTCTCTCTCATTTAAATAAATAAAACCTTTAAATAATATACCAACCCTTTATTTGGAATTTCTTTTTCTTTTTTAATTTTTATTTATTTATGATAGTCACACAGAGAGAGAGAGAGAGGCAGAGACACAGGCAGAGGGAGAAGCAGGCTCCATGCACCAGGAGCCCGATGTGGGATTCGATCCCCGGTCTCCAGGATCGCACCCTGGGCCAAAGGCAGGCGCCAAACTGCTGCGCCACCCAGGGATCCCCTATTTGTAATTTCTAAATCAAATATGACAAGTTTTCATAAAGCAGAGTAAAGATTATACCTGGTTATCTATCCGTATGTGTCCTGAGAAGAAAAATTCAATCACACTCTAAGAGAAGAAAGAAACTTAAAGAAGAAATCTTAAAGTATAAAACTGAAGGAGGGGCTCCTGGCTGGCTCAGCCAGGGGACCCTATGACTCTTGATCTCAGGGTTCTGAGTTTAAGCCTTATATTGGGTGTGGAACCTAGTTAGAAAATTAATTTTTTAAATGAAGAAAAGGACCCATGGGACACCTGGATGGCTCAGAGGTTGAGCGCCTGCCTTCAGCCCAGGGCGTGATCCTGAGTCCCAGGATCAAGTCCCACATCAGGCTCCCTGCATGAAGCCTGCTTCCCTCTCTGCCTATGTCTCTGCCTCTTTCTCTCTGTGTCTCTCATGAATAAATAAATAAAATCTTAGAAAGAAAGAAAGAAAGAAAGAAAGAAAGAAAGAAAGAAAGAAAGAAAGAAAGAAAGAAAAGGACCTTGAACAGACAAACAAGACAACCTTGAGAAATTAGAGCTAGAGGCTTCACACTTCTTGATTTCAAAACATATTAACAAAACTACAGTAATCAAAACAGTATGGCACTGGCATAAAGAAACAGAACAGCTGCACTAGAATATAGAGCCCAGAAATAAATCCTGACATATACAGTCACATAATCTTTCTTTCTTTCTTTTTCTTTCTTTCTTTGTTTCTTTCTTTATTTGAAAGCGAGAGACAGGGAAACAGAGAGCTAGCGAACAACAGCCAGGGAAGTGGCCAAAGGGGTGAGAGAGGAAAACAGAAAAAGTCCCAAGCAGACTCCACGCTGGGCATGGAGCCTGACACAGAACTCGATTTCGTGACCCTGAGATCATGACCTGAGCTAAAACCAAAAGTCAGTTGCTTAACCAACTGAGCCACCCAGGCACCCCTAGAGTCAAGTAATCTTTGACAAGGATGCCAAGGCTATACAATGCGGAGAGGATCGTTTTTTCAACAAATGGTTGCTTGGAAAATTGGATATTCACATGCAAAACAATGAACTTGGACCCTTACCTGACACCATATACAAAAATTAACTCAAAATGGGTTACAGACCTAAACATAAGACCTGAAACCATAAAACTCTAGAAGAAAACATGGGTGGGATGCCTGGGTGGCTCAGGGGTTGAGTGGCTGCCTTTGGCTAAGGGCATGATCCAGAGTCTGGAGATCGGAGTCCTGGGATTGAGTCTCACATTGGGCTCCTTGCATGGAGCCTGCTTCTCCCCCTCTGCTTCTGTCTCAGCCTCTCTCTCTCTCTCATGAATAAATAAAATCTTTAAAAACAAAAATCCATAATGAGATATCACCTCACATCTGTTAGGATAGTCACTAACAAAAAAAAAAAAAAGGCGGGGGGGGGGAGGTGTTGGTAATAATGGGAAGAAATGTAAACCCTTGTGTATTGTTAATGGTAATGTAAAATGTGCAGCTGCTGAGTAATATATAGACTGAATTACTATATTGTATACTTGAAACTAATTTAACACTGTTAACTATATTGGAATTAAAATTTTTTTAATAAAATTAAATAAATAAAATGTGTAGCTGCTATGGAAAACAATATAGGAGTTTCCTCAAAAATCAAAAATAGATTATGATCCACCAATCTCACTTTGGAGTATACATCAAAAAGAAATAAAAACAAGATCCCCACAAAATATTTGCACAATCACGTTCACCACAGCATCATTCATAATAGACAAGACTGGAAGCAACTAAAAATGTCCATGCAATGTAAATGTTCCCTAACAGAAAAATGGATAAAGAATACATGGTGTGCGATGCCTGGGTGGCTCAGTGGTTGGGCACTTGCCTTCCGGTCAGGTCGTGATACCAGGATCCAGGATCGGGTCCTGCACTGGGCTCCCTGCAAGGAGCCTGCTTCTCCCTCTGCCTATTTCTCTCTGTCTCTCTCTCTCTGTCTCTCTCATGAATAAATAAATAAATCTTAAAACAAAAAAAAAATGGTGTATATACAAACAAACATGATGGAATATTACGTAGCCTCAAAAAAGGAAATCCTTCATGGATAAGCTTTGAGGACATTATGCTAAGTGAAACAGGCCAGTCACAAAAATACAAATACTGTATGATTCCACTTATATAAAGTATCTAAAGTAATGAAACTCTTAGAAACAGCAAGTAGCATGATAGTTGCCATGGGCAGAAAAGGGAGAAAAGCAGAGTTGTTCAGTAGGAATAGTTTCAGTTCTACAGGAAAATGTTCTAGAGATCTATTGTAATAACAACGTACATACAGTTAACAGTACTGTACTGTTCATCTAAAAATGGTTAAGACAGTAAATTTTATGGTATATGTTTACGGATTTTTTTAAATAAAGCTATATATAAGGGTTAAGTTTAACCACAAAGGGGAAAAAAATAAGAGGTGTTTAGCAAGGAAAAAAAATGTTCACCAAGAGAACTGGAGTCAGAAATAGAACAGGAAAGAAAATCACAAATAGAAATCCTGAGAAGTGAACTACATTTAGTTATAACTACATAATCAATTACCAACTCTGCATCCTGTGATAGAATAGATGTACTGGATCTTTATAGCTTCAGAGACTACATGCAAAATACTCTATTATCTACTAGAATTTATACATACACTATAATCCATCTCCTACTCAACCACTTCTTTCCTATGAACCATCACCTACCAAAAAAGTCTCCATCTTTTCTTACCTAAAGTCTAGTTCTAAAAAGTCTAAAAAGTCTAGTTCTAAAAAGTTCAAATTCTTCCATTGGAAAAACTGTTTAGAAATTTGGTATTCTCAGGCCACCTGGCTAGCTCAGTCAGTAGAGCATGCCAGTCTTGATCTCAGTGAGTTCAAACCCCACGTTGGGTGTAGAGATTACTTAAAAATAAAATCTTAAAATAAAAAGACAAAGAAATCTGATTTTCTCGATGCACTCAGAATTGATAACATCAGGTTAACTCAGACTAACCAAATTCCTAATAATCTCGGCATATAGTTTTTTAAAATAATAATTTAGGGACGCCTGGGTGACTCAGCAGTTAAGCATCTCCCTTCGGCTCAGGGCATGATCCCAGAGACCTGGGATCAAGTCCCACATCGGGCTCCCTGCATGCAGCCTGCTTCTCCCTCTGCCTGTGTCTCTGCCCCTCTCTCTGTGTCCCTCCTGAATAAATCAATAAAATCTTTTAAAAAGTAATAATAAGGGGGGATCCCTGGGTGGCGCAGCGGTTTGGCGCCTGCCTTTGGCCCAGGGCGCGATCCTGGAGACCCGGGATCGAATCCCACATCGGGCTCCCGGTGCATGGAGCCTGCTTCTCCCTCTGCCTGTGTCTCTGCCTCTCTCTCTCTCACTGTGTGCCTGTCATAAATAAAATTTAAAAAAAAAAATTAAAAAAAAAAGTAATAATAATAATTTACATTTGTTGTTTCAAATTCCCACTTCTTGTTGACCTCTTAATCCAAAGCAATTTTCCTCCTGTAGCTTTCTCTCTGGTTTTTCTCTGGCTGCCCTTTCAGTCTCCATTGATTCCTTCCCTTTTGCTTATTCTTTCAATACCACTGTTCCCCTAGACTCTGTCCCCAATTTTCTGCTCCACCAGCTTTTTCTAGGCCCATCTAACCCCATGGTTTCAATACCTGTAACTAAGACTCCAGCAAAGAATTCTCTCTAAAACGCCAACATACTTAACTGCCTGACAGACATAAACACTTGGATATTACATAGGCACTTCAAGTCTGAGAGCTCCAGCTTAAAATCCCTCAGTGGCTCTACAGCTTTCAAGATCAAGTTCCAACTCCTTGATAAAGCACTCAAGGACTTCTATGATCTGGTCCCTTATGTACCCCTAGCTTCCTCTTTCTCTATTCCTCCTCAGAACTCTCTTATTATTTCTGTATTTAATTATTTGTTTCCCAAACAATATAGGACACTTCACATCTCTGTGCTTCACAGATGTTCTGTCCAAAAGTCCCTCTATACCATCCCACCCAACTCATATTTCTTGGCTTAATTAACTTTCCTTCAGAAGAGTTTTCCACTATCCTAAAGTCTGACTTAGACACAACTCCCGCTGCATCCTAGATATACCTCTATCTTAACACCTCTGTATTTACTTGTTTAGACTACTAGTCGGTACACATCTCCCAGGTAGCATGTTATTTGGCAAATAAGACTTCAATAAGTATCTGTTACATTCCAGCACAAACCAAAAACCCAAATTAGTTCTTAAAATATTAGACTTTCCATTTCAGTACCTGGAATACTCACGTATGTAATATTGAATATCTCTTTCTCACAATAAAGTACCTAGGAAAATAAATTTATAATCAGAAGAATGGTTAAGAATTATAATGAATATTCTTTGTGTCTGCCCAGAACTCCACCTGCCCTACTCCACCAGAGGTCTGCTAGCAGACTCCTGACACATAAATGAGCACATAACATTATCTACACTAGACTAAGCAGAGCACCTCATCTCTTCGGCTACAGAAATTGGTCAAGGGATGGACATGTGGCCAAATCTACTAAAACCTCAGACATAAGGCTCTAAATAGATAAGCCTACGCAAGAAGGAACCAGGTCCCACCATGTGAAGTATATCCATCATAGGAGAAATGGCACCAGTATGCAGATTTTAAGTATAGGAAGGACAATGGGTAAGTTCCTACCTTAGCCCTCATGGCCATCTCTAGCCATACAATTTCTGTTATGTGGTTATTAAACCAGTAACTTTTCCCTCTATAGGCGATTTCAAACTGTATCTCTATTACTTGCAATCCAAAAAGTCCTAACGAGAAACTGAACATATAGAAATTTTCCCTAGGGGCAGCCCGGTTGGCTCAGCGGTTTAGTGCCGCCTTCAGCCCAGGGCCTGATCCTGGAGACCGCAGATCGAGTCCCATGTCAGGCTCCCTGCATGGAGCCTGCTTCTCCTCTGTCTGTGTCTCTGCCTCTCTCTCTCTCTCTCTCTCTCTCTCTCTCTCTCTCTCTCTCTGTCTCTCATGAATAAATAAAATCTTAAAAAAAAAAAAGAAATTTTATGTGAAGATTTTTATGTAAAGATTTCATCGAAGCTATAAAAGGGCCTACCTAGTATGCGTTTCCTAACTTAGAAAACTTTCATCTATCAGATATAGTGTCTCCTTCCCTTCCCTACTAGGTGAACCCCCAAATAAGTAAATTCCCTCTATGCAAATCACATCATTTTTTAGGATAGTCAATTCACCTTTTTCATTACATCCTAACTACTACATGGTGAGAGAACAGATAAGCAAACTACTACAACGTGATAATATAGAGTTGGCTAGGGAAACAAACAGAAGACATGGAACGATCATGAAACCAAGCCTTGAGATATCAAAAAAAGCTTCCCCATAGAGCTATCACCTTGACTGACACCTGAAAGACAAGTATGAGATAACAAATCCCAAGAGAAGGGAAACAGAGAATTAGAGAAGGCATTCCAGACAGAGAGAAGCTCCTGTTCTCAGGACTAGATTTAACAAACTTGGCATCTTAAAGAAGAAATCCAAGTAACTGAATATGAAGAGCACACTAAAGACAAAGGGAGAAAATAAGAGAGGATGAAGATGAAGAGAGAAATAGAAAGCCAGATCAGGGGATCCCTGGGTGGCTCAGTGGTTTGGCACCTGCCTTTGGCCCAGGGCGTGATCCTGGAGCCCCGGGATCGAGTCCCACGTCAGGCTCCGGGCATGGAGCCTGCTTCTCCCTCCCTCTGCCTCTCTCTCTCTCTATCATAAATAAATAAATCTTAAAAATATATATATTAAAAAAAAAGAAAGAAAGCCAGATCAGGAGGATCCTGAATGCCAAATAAAGAAGTTCAGCCTTTATCCAAAAATAATGAAAAGCCACAAAAAAAGGTTTTTAGCAGGGAAGTTAATGTGCCAGATAGATCTCTCTGGCTACAATGCGGGGAGTAAGGGAGGAGGACTGGAAGGCAAGACTGGAAGCAAGAATAACCACTTAGGAGGCAATTGCAGCAATCCACGTGAGAGAGGATGCTAACCTTGAGCAGGATGGTAGGTAACCTTAGGGACAGGGAAAAGGCAGAGATTCAAGAACTATTAAGAAGAATCCAACAGGGCTCAGTGATCAATGAGAATGTGAAAGCAAAAAGAGAGGACAAGAAATAGCCCACGTTTCTGCCAGGTTATTATTAGCAATGTCTACTACTTACTGAATTCTTATCACACATGCATTATCTCATTTAATCTTCCCCTAGAAAGACTGAAAAGAAACAGCCTATTATTCTCTATTTTTGGTTTGAGGGTGGGAGAATAAAGTTGTTAATGACTACAGTTTGGGATATGCTTAGTTTGAAGTACCTGTGGGGAGCGTACAAATGGACACGTCATGAAGGTAGATGATACATGAGTCCATTTATCAAGAAAAGAACTTTGGGTTGGCGATAGAGAATTACCAGAATACAGATAACAGAGAGAAATATTTTTAAAAGTAAAGTATCTCCTTTATTCATGCCAATATTTATTTAATACCTGTAAACCTAAAGTAATTAGGTTGGGACCAGTGTTAGCAAGAAACAAAAGGAAGATTCAGTGAAGCTCAGTTACTAGGAGGAGGAAGGAGCGCAGCATAGCAGTTAGTTAAGTGTATACTGGAAATATACCAAAGGTTCAAAGGTTAGGGGGGAGAAGGACAGAGAAAACAGTAAAACACTGCAGGCAGGAGAAATAAAATTCAAACACAGAATTTTTTTTTTTTAAAAAGATGCCCTGGGCAGCCCGGGTGGTGCAGCCGGTTTAGTGCCACCTGCAGCCTGGGGTGTGATCCTGGAGACCCGGGATGAAGTCCCACATCCGGCTCCCAGCATAGAGCCTGCTTCTCCCTCTGCCTGTGTCTCTGCCTCTCTGCCTGCCTCTCTCTCTCCGCCTCTGAATAAATAAAAAATCTAAAAATTTTAAAAAATAAAAAAAGATGCCCTGCTTTAAGCCGCCTGGGTGGCTCAACTGGTTAGGCAACTGACTTGTCATCAGCACAGGTCTGGATCTCATGCTTGAGAGTTCAAGCCCGGTGTTGGGCTCCACTTAAAAAAAAAAAAAAATGCCCTGCTTCAGAACCAAAAAAGTAAATCTTATTCATGTCAGTTTCCCAAACTAATTCTTAAGTTTAATGGATAAAGGATGTATAAAAAAAATTTTTTTTTTTTTTTAAGTAACGTGGGGAAATTCTCTCTAAATACTAATGCATTTTATGATGGGGTCCCTGTGTGGCTCAATTGGTTAAGCAACTGACTCTTGATCTCCGCTCACGTCTTGATCTCAGGGTTGAGAGCTCAAGCCTCACATTTAGTCAGCTCCCAGCATGGAGCCTACTAAAAAACAAACTAATGCATATTATGAAAGTAACAATAAAATTAAATGGTACAAGCACAAAAATCCTATAAAAGACTGAGGAACTATTTTAAAAAATCAAGAGTCCAGAAAAAGTCCTCTCAAAATTTGTATGTAAAAGATAGGCTTTCCAAAACAAGAAGGTAAGATTAAAGTTTTTAAGGGTGGTAAGATGATTTAACAGTAATTTGTAAAAACTATTAGATGGTATCACCTTGGAATTATGAATTTATGCTTAGAATTTATCCTAAATTCTGAATTTATCCTAAGTTCAAATTTTACAGATATTAGGGAAAACTAATAATCACATCTGTAGAACAATGAAATTTTTTAATCTGAAATAAAATTATGAATAGGAAACATGAAGCAATGACAAAGGAAAAGAATGATGGGGGATCCCTGGGTGGCGCAGCGGTTTGGCGCCTGCCTTTGGCCCAGGGCGCGATCCTGGAGACCCGGGATCAAATCCCACGTCGGGCTCCCGGTGTATGGAGCCTGCTTCTCCCTCTGCCTGTGTCTCTGCCTCTCTCTCTCTGTCTCTCTCTCTCTCTCTGTGTGTGTGTGTGTGACTATCATAAATAAATTAAAAAAAAAAAAGGAAAAGAATGATGGATTCATGTATGAACATTTTAAACTTCTGACAAATAAAAGTAACCAAAAAGTAGAAGAGCAAGCTAGAGAAAAATATTTTCAGGAAAAAAAGACACTAATAACCATGTATTTGGACCATTCTCAAAATTTTAAGAGAAACATACCTAGTAGATGATCAAAGGACATGAACAATCCATGTTTAGAAAAATAGTGTCCACCATCAGTCTAGTGATGTTTAGTGAAACTGGCACACCCACAGCCAGTGCTCAGCCAAGTGCAACATGTGGGTTCCTCCTGCTACAAATTTCCGTAATAATCCTAAAAACCTAGTTGGCTTAGCTAGCTTCTTCCCTTATGGAAATTAATGTGATGTTTTTTTTATTTTCAAAACTGAGTTTGGATAGCACAAATTAGTTAACCTGAATCTAGATGTATCTACTGAAATAATTTATGTAGAACAAGGCTGAGATTCTTCCAACAGTCTGACTACCTAAACATGTTTTAAAACTTGAGTACAGTGGGTAGGAAGGTATTTAAAAGTAAATTTGGGGATCCCTGGGTGGCACAGCAGTTTGGTGCCTGCCTTTGGCCCAGGCGGTGATCCTGGAGGCCCCCAGATGGGAGTCCCATGTCACTCTCTTCATGGAGCCTGCTTCTCCCTCTGCCTGTGTCTCTGCCTCTCTCTCATGAATAAATAAATCTTAAAAAAAAAAAAAAGTAAATTCAATAAATCTTGGTTTATGGAGTAATGTTAAATTCTGTATATATAAAAAAATCCGAGTATAGTTTTATATAAGCAAATTGAACTATTCATTATAGATGGAAAATGTTTATGACAAAATATACCTTACATCATCAATTTTAAGACATTTTTATAATTCTGCAATAAGGATACATCCTAAAATCAATGGCATATCACTGTTACTTGGAGTTTTGAATTGTGTTTTTTATTGTGTAGTGGTACATAAAATAATCCAAAATGCACCTACACTGTTATTTATTTAGCCTCTGAGGAGTACAAGCTACTATGCCTACTTGAATAAAGAAAAAACATTCTTCTGTAGTAACTTAAGCCCACTTTTTCTATTTAGTCCAATACTTGAGCCCTCTTTACTCTTCTCAAGGCTATCAAAGTCAACACGTATACAAACTAACATTCATCAGTACGGTGGGTTTCTTTCTGCCCCGGGATTTTGTACTGGCTCTGTTTTTCTCTTTTTTGTTTTTTTGTTTGTTTGTTTGAATTGATATAGTCTTTTTTTCATGAATTGTTGCCTCCCCGTACAAAAGCAGCCATTTCTTCCCTGTTCTTCCCAGGGTCCCCACCACCGTAGCCCCCCACCCCCACCCTGGCACGATCATCACTTAAATGACAACGGCTCTATCTAGCATAGGTAAGGTACTAAAAACCGTGGATGTAATCTCTGACCTTTAAAAATGAGCAGCGTTAGAACACTGAACCACGCCGACTATATCAACAACACAAAACACATGACGCTTACATCTCACAGCGTGTAAGGAGGATTCTTTCATTGAAAAATGAAGGATGGTGAAAACGAGTTACAAAAGAGAGCTGGATGTTTGGGAAGAAAACAACAGAGATAATAAAAAAGGAACGAAAAGGCTGATGTGCGGGAGGAAAAGATAACCTTTTTTTTTTTTTTTAATCAAAGAAAAAAAGTGAGAGGAGAGAGGCATCCGCGAATGAGTCCTCGTTTCCTCTCCTCCTCCCCCACCCCCGCCCCAAGACCAGGTTGCTGGCCAGGATTTTCTTCCCCGCGCTCCACCAATCCCCACCTTTTCGGAGTTAACCAGTCTCCAGGCAAGCAGCGCGCCCTGATTGGCTCGAAGACGTCGAGTAGAAAAACCAGCCAATCCCGCCTTCGAGTCGCAACTGTGCTATGGAGACGTTACAACCACTGCATGGCGAGAATGTGTACAAACCTGTCCCTGCCGCAAACCCCAGGTCCCTACTTCTCAAGGCTGCTGCCCAGAGGAAGCTTCTTTAAAAGCCACACTAGGCGTGACCTGGCATGTACACTTTGCCACTCCAGCTCCCTCTCGGGCGGGGGGCAGGGCGGAGGGGGACGACCACCACACACACACACACACACTTTACGGTTTTAGCCATTAGCGCCTAAGGCATGAACGGCGCCCCCCCCCCCCGGGCAGGTGACTCACTCGAGCCCGGCGAAGACGGATTTCCAAGCGGGCATCTCGGAGCGGGTCCGGGGGTCGGAAGGGCTCAAGGAAGGTCCCGGCGAGGATCAAAGTTGCGGCGGGGGAGGGGCGGGTGCGCACGAGGGTCACGGAGGCGCAAACAACACCGACCCGGGCCGCCCGCCTGCCCGCAGGATCCCCCAAATGGGAACGCGTGGAGTGCAAGGCTGTGTTTGGATACTGAAGGAAGGAGTAAGCACACGGCTGCGCTACGACGACGTGCCCGCGAGGGTGGCCCCAAGTGCCCAGAAGGCGCCTCCTGGGAAACGCCGAGGGCGCTCGCGGGGGCACGAGGTCGCGCGCCGGCGGGAACCGGCCGAGGAGAAGCCCCCGGGGCCGAGAGGGGTGTGTCTGGGGCCTGGAGGCCCGCCCGGGACCCGGGGGCCGGGACCCGGGGGCCGGGGAAGCGGCCGCGGCCCCCGCCCCCGCCCCCGCCCCCGCCGGCCTCGGGCTGCGCGCCAGGGCCCGCCTCTCGCCGACGCCTCACTTCCCTCCCGTCCGCGCGGCCGCGGCCCCCACGTTGGGGCGCCGGGGCTGGAGTCGCAGCGCCGCCCGCCGCGGCCTCAGGCCCTCCGCTGCGGCCCGGGGCCGCCCCGCCTACCACCCGCCGCCTTTACCTGCTCCGGGAGCGGGGGGAGGCCGTCGAGGCCGGGGCCGCGTCGTCGAGCGCGCGACGCGGCGCTGCGGATCCGCAGCCCTTTCCCGCCGCCGCCACTGCGCTCTCCGGCGCGGCGCTGGGCGGGCGGGCGGCGGCGGCGGCGGCGGAGGCGGCCGGGCGGGGGGGGGGGCGGGGGGAGACGCGCGGCGGCGGCCGGGCGGGGACACACTGCCGCTCTCCGTCCGGCCCGGGAAGAGCAGCCTGGCGGCAGCCAGCCGCGAGGGGGCGGGGGGCGGCCGAATGGGGAGGGGTCTCGGGGAGTAGGAAATGGCTGCCACGTCGCGCGGGTGGCTCGCCGCCCTCCGCCGCGACCTCTGGTTCGTCCCCGAGCTCCGCCATGGCGCGTCGGCCCGCCCCGCGGGGTGGCTCCGGGGACCGGGCCCGGGGCGCTCCCGGCGCTCCCTCCGCCCCCCCGGCGCCACCCCTAAGCTCGCCCGAACTCCGCGCTCCCCCCTTCCGTGGCGGGGCGGCCCCTGGGAGGAGCAAGCCCGCTTCAACGTGTCCGGCTTGGGGGGGGGGGGGGCGCAGCTGCTTCGAGCCCGTGAACGTGATCCGTAAGGGGCCCCAAATATTTGCCCAAGTAAAGGGCGCGGGAAACCGCAGCTGCTTCCGGCCCTCTGCACGCTCCCGAACCAGAAAACCGAAAACAGAAACACAAGGTCGTACTCGGTACTAGTCGAGGCGGGGGAGGCCGCCTGCGCGCGGGTCCCGGCGGCAAGTTGGGAGGGCGCGCGGCGAGCGGGAGCGCCTCGGCCGGGCCTAACTGGGCTGCGGACGCCCGGCCGGGGGGCGGCGGGGGGCGGGGCGGGGCGGGCGGGACTGCGGGGGCGGCCGGGGGCGGGGCTGCGGGACCGCGGGGGCGGCGGGCGCGGCGGGCGCGCGAGCCCTGCGGTTGCGCGCGCGGCGCCGAGCGCGGAGGTTCCCGGGCGCCGCGGCCCCCTGGCAGCGGGGAGACAAAGGGGTGGACGGACTCGCAACCGGGCCCCCGACCCGCGCCGCCGACGGCGGTCGGAACCAGCTGGCGGCAGCCCCGAGACGTGGACTTGCTTGCAATGCAAAACTGCACGCCCCGCCCTTTGCCCTCCCGGGAGAGCTTGGTTTTGAGACGCCGAGGAAAAGCCACGAGGTGCTCTTCCCCCGTTGCGATCCCTGTGCTAGGAGCCCGTCTCCTACGCCTGCTCCATGTCTCCTCCTAAACTCTGCTTTCTTTGTTTTGTTTTTTGTTTGTTTGTTTCTGTGTTCCGACATGAAATCAGTGTTTGCAGCTACCCGAATTTTTTTCACCCTTGCTTTCTGGTGCTGGTGGTTTTGCGGATCCGTTTTTTTCTCCCTCTGACCGACTCCCCTTGCGATGACTTTTCATTCCATCTTCCTTGTTTTTCAGAGAAGCAAAATAGCCTCCTGACCAAGTATTCCTCTGCGTCGAAGAGACAGTCAATGTTGTAGTAATTGCTTTAAACTAAGTGGAAATTTGGAGAAAGTTCAAGTGGAGTTTTATCTTCATCTGGGTCTAACTGGAATACCTACTCACATTCAATGAAAACATTCTAGTGGCTTGTTTTTGGGGGTTTTTTTGTTGTTGTTGTTGCTTTTTTTTTTTAGAATCAGAAATAAGCAGAGAGCCTCAGGATGGTAAATTTTCTAATGAAACCAACTAGACACAAAAATATGAATTGTATGATTTTTTGTATTATTGGTCTCCATAAAGAAACCACAATATAAAAACCTTTATTAATGCTTTTATTAAATTTCAAGACAGCAAAGATTTTAATAAAGTACCCAGAAACTCAAGATAGAAATAGCTATTGCCGAGAACCTAACATGAACTCTGCCTGTGAACAGCGATTAAGAGAGACTAATAGCAGTGATACATGCCACTCAGAAATGAAAGAACCCTAGTAATTATGAACTTCAAACAAATCTAGCAAATTAGTATTAATTTTGTTTGTATGAAATGTGTTCATGATAATAAAAACATCTAAATTCTTGATTTTCTTTGAACATTGTTAAAGATTTATCACGTCTTATCTGAACAATAACAAAGTGTCTTAACATTGGAAAACGTATTTCAAGCCAAGACATCACCCAGCCTGAATTTTTAAAAAACGAATACTTTACTACACTAATAAAAGGAAAACATCGACATTACAAAATTCTGAAAGTCAGACTCAGATGTAGAACAAAGCAATTTTTACTCAACATTCACAATGCCAGCCTTCCTTTGTGAATATTTATAAAAATGTTCTCCTTCCTCATTGGTTTAAATTCTAGACCAATAGGAGAAGCACAACACATCTTTCAAAGGGTGAGACATCAGCCTTCGGTTGAGACATTGGATAAATAGATTGTTTATCGTGCTCATTCTCATTCAAGATCATCTATCTTTTCAAAGAAGAAATTTAAGAATCTTTGAATGATTATCTTGATGTACCTTCAATACCAAATTGCTACTCCTGATTACATTCTGGCTCTCTGTAATCTTCCAATTGGTTACATTACAATTGATTAGTTAAAATATTTAATTCTCGAAAATGCCAGATGAATCTGAAGAATGACAAAATGCCTACCACCTAATATTCTAAATAGGATGAACACTGTCATTTCTTTGTATGAAAGACTGGCCTTTAAGGAAATAATAAATTTTCTGTTTTAGAAAATGTCTTGGATTTTTATAAATAAAATAGCCAGTGCATCATAAATCTTTTATGTTTTATTTTTCTAAAGCCATCTTTAATCTATTTAATGGCGGAGTACTAAACCTACTTGTTTATATTTATATTTATGTTTAGAACATAAGTATGATTTCCTCCCAATCAAAAATAATCTCTGCTTTCACATTCCTATACTTTGATTTTGACTCAGAGCATTCTGCTTAATTATAATCATTTACATATTTATAATTTCCCCAAGTAGTTCATCAATTCTAAGGATAGTTTCCATCTCCCATTCAATTTTTTATTCCTCACTGCCAAACTCAGAGCCTTGTACAAAATAAACACTCCACGGGTATTTGCTGAATGAAAGAATGAGTGAGCATTATTCTATAACGGAGCATATGGCAAATCAAAGAAAATCTGTCTCAGGATTTTTTTTTCATCCTCTACATAATAGCTGATAAATACTTGTTTTCATTCCCAATTAAACTTAGAATAGCATTGTTGTTGTTTTGTTGCGGTTTTTGTAAAGTAAGCTCCACACCCTGCGTGGAGCCCAACACTAGGCCCAAACTCACAACACAGAGATCAAGACTGGAGATCAAGACCTGTCAAGAGTCAGACCCTTAACCAGCTTATCCACCTAGGCGCCTCTTGAGTAGCATTGTTGCAAGAACTTTACTAAAAGAAAGTAGGACCAACGTATGCTGGACTCCTAGGTTTTTCAACTTTAAATTTGGTGGAAACTGGATAGTGGGTAATAATATTGCTGTTATCTAAAGTAAATAAAATCTCGATGGGCTTATCTTTATACAGGATTGCTTTACCAAGCTCAACAAGAGCTGCAAGCTCTGTGACTTGGGAAAATTACTTAAAGCCTCTCTAAAATTCAGTTCTTTAATCTCTCAAATGCATTCATTATATTCACTTTCTAATTGAAATAATGAAACCATGTAAAAGTAAAGACTCAATAGATGGTAGTTATTATTACTTGCAGATATTAGTGGACTCAATCATGAAGAAAAATTATTTTTTGTATAATTGTCTATAAAAGACAAAGTTATGAGAAAATTTTTTAACGTGGAAACAAATATCTTGAGGGATGGAATAGAATATTAAAAACATCCACCAAGAGGAGATAACTTTTGAGAATTTAAATTTGCTAAGAGAATAGATCTTAAGTATTCTACACACACACACACACGCACGCACGCACCCACAAGGTAACCATTTGAGGTGATGGATGTGTTAATCATTTCACAATATATGTTAAATCCCATTGTACACACATGAGTATATATCATTTTATCAAGTGTACCTCAGTAAAGCTGGGTGGGGGGCAGAATGAGGAGAAAAAAAGTCAACCCACTACTGAGAAACCAAACAACATAACAAAAAATAAGCAAGCAGGGCAGCCCCGGTGGCTCAGCGGTTTAGGGCCGCCTTCAGCCCAGGGTGGGATCCTGGAGACCCGGGATCGAGTCCCACATCGGGCTCCCTGCATGGAGCCTGCTTCTCCCTCTGCCTGTGTCTCTGCCTCTCTCTATATATGTCTCTCATGCATAAATAAATAAAATATTTAAAAAAAAATAAGCAAGCAAATAAAAAACAAAAATAAACTGAAACTAGAAAAAATAAGGAGAACGATGGCACTGCAGGCTGAGTGAAAACTTAATGAAAACCCAAATCTGACTGTGTCTCATAAACTTCACAGCCCCCACTATTTATTTTAGCTTTACTCAAAATTTTAAGAAATGAGAAAATATGTAAGTGAGGGTAAATAAATTTTACATTTCTTTTAAACTGGAAGGCGTCTCATTGCAGTTTGTCCTTTAAATTCTCAGAGTTTTTAGGATAAGCTGGTTAAGGGTCTGACTCAGCGGTTGAGCATCTGCCTTAGGCTTGAGGGCATGATCCCAGTGTCCTAGGATCGAGTCCCACTACAGGCTTCCTGCCGGGAGCCTGCTTCTCCCTCTGTCTGTGTCTCTGACTCTCTCTCTGTGTCTTCATGAATAAATAAATAAGATCTTTAAAAAAAAATTCTCAGTTTTTACTATGATATTGTACATTATAAAAGAGAAGAAATATGTATATTTCCAAACTTACTTGACCAAAAATCTTTATCCATAGAGAGTATCCCAGGGCACAAAATTTCATATCATGCTTTGGTAAGAAACACTCCTTTATATGTTTGAAGATAAAATCCCAGCCTCTCAGCCCATGCGTCCAAATCTGCCACTAATCCTACAGAAATGGACTTCAAATAGACCTCAAGCCTTGAAACCCTGAGGAATGCTCTTGAGAAATTTATCTTTGTTTTACCCAGTTTCTCCATAAGTGAGTAGGCAGGCATGAGGCAGTCTCCAAAGTTGACAGGGAAGGGTGGAGATGGGATTGGCAAAAAGAGTATTAAGCACACACACACACACAAAAAAAAAAAAAAAAAAACAAAGAGAACTAGAACTGCAGAATGGCAAGGTTAGCTTTCTCATGCCTGGGAGAATCTGGTGGATAATGATAGCAACCACAATTCTGTCTTTGTGGGGGATTTTTACAGGAAGCCACACTTCACTCCAGAAGCATATTGTGGTAGCTCCAGCTTTTTTTAACTGCTGAGATTCCATATCATTCACCACTAAGGAACCATTACATCCTATAACCATCCATGTTGAAGTCTTTCTGACAATCACATTACTCTTGCATTTGTGACAATCATACATTTCCCAATATAACCTGCTTTCCATGATGTTGAGTCCTTGGCTAACAATCATTCATTTTCATTTACTTCTGTCTTTACAAAATCCAGCTCAAGGGGCACTTGGGTGGTTCAGTGGTTAAGTGTCTGCCTTTGGCTCAGGTGGTGAACTCTGGGGTCCTGGGATCGAGTCCCACATCAGGTTCCTTGCAGGGAGCCTGCTTCTCCCTCTGCCTGTGTCTCTGCCTCTCTCTATCTCTCATGAATAAGTAAATAAAATCTTTAAAAAAAAAAAAAATCTGGCTCAAATTCCTTTTCTCCCATAAAGTTTCTCCCAGATACTCCAAACATAATGAACTGCTCCTTTCTCTATGCCCACAGCAATTTGTATATCCTCTCTTACCCAGTGGCAAAGGTGACTTTATGGATCATGTAACTTCACTAAGCTGAGAGCTGTCATCCCCAAAGCAAGAAGACATATCCCCAGTAACTCGAAAAGGTTCTATACACATTGAAATGTAGTAGACTCCTTTTAGGGTATCTTCGTCACTCACAATTTCCGCTTTAGTTTTCTTACCCCCATTTCATAAAGTATACTCCAGGATTAAAAAAAAAAAAAAATGACTCCACCTCCCCAGCCACAGTGAATCAACCAAGAGTGAGCATCTTTATCCAATTAGGCCTCCCTGGGAAATTTTAGAATTAGAACAAAGACAAAAAAGCATCATTAGTAAAATCAAATGATATACAAGAAAAAAATGCAATTCATATTGAAGACAAATCACTGATTTCTCTAATATATAAATATATAGAAATCAGTAAGAGAAAGATCAATAATCCAATAGAAAAAAATAGACAAAGCATAAAAGATTGCTCACAGAAAAAGAAAGATTATTCTTAAATGTGTGTGTGTTCCAGTTTTTACTGCAGCATTATTTGTAATAGCAAAAAAATTGGGAAAAACCTAGATGTTGATCAATAGGGAACTGGTGAAAAATATTACATTACAACATCAAATCCTATGGCATTCTCTGAATGCTGACACTGTACAGTTTCCAGAATAAATTGCTTGGTAAAAATGTGTATATATTATACTGCCATTAGTGGGGGAAAAATACCTAAACAGATAGACACATAGATAAATGTATTTAATCATATATACATAAAATAGGTCTGGAAGGAGCTGGAACAAACATACCATTGGTTGCCTTGGAGAAACAGAATAGGGAGCTAGAGGGAAAAGGCTGGAAAGACTTTTCACTGTACCTTTTTGAACCGAAAGAATCTATTTACTGTTTTTAAAAAATATCATTTAAGGAAGAATAAAATATTCTAGAGAGATTCAGTTTCTTTGTGCAACTAAGCCCGTACGGGGTTAACTCAGGGGTTGGATGGCAAATATATTCTGCAAGAAGACTGGGGGGCAAAGGAATCTGTCTCAGAAAGAATGAAGCAGACAAAGCAGGGATGGGAAGAAAATACTATCTGGGCTCTCAACGATTTGGTTGTAGTCTTAGGGCGAGCTACAATCAAACCTCGCCTTGGTTTCCTTAAAACATTCTTTTTTGGGCCTAGGTTATATAGTTTTATAATAAACCTCCTCTTGTGGGGCCTAAGTTAACTTGAGGTGTTTTCTAATAATGGTGTCCAACAGAGTTTAACTATTTAGTAGGGTTTTTTTGTAAATGCATGTCAAAATGAAACATGACATTCTTTATATAATGAAATCCATTTCGGGTCTCAAAATTTGATTATACTATTTAAAAAAAATTTTTTTTAATTTTTAAAAAGGAAGAGACACACATACAAAAACTCACCTCTTTAAAATTGACAGAGGGCAAGCTCAACAGACATTCTAAAAGATATTCGCCCTAAGCAAAAGTAGTGATCGCTGATGGAAAATATAAACTGGGCCTGGGGCCAAGTAGCACATTCCACCTAATAGACCTTCCTCTCTGATCCTGCCTGAGAGCTGAGACTTCTCAGTGAATGTTTGGTGATGGCATTTCTGAAAGACAAATTCTTGCATATTGCTAATTAGGATGGAGTTTGAGGATTGTAGGACATGTTTGTTGGTTTGGTTAAAGCTGATTTGTATTGGGGCAGCCCCAATGGCTTAGCGGTTTGGTGACGCCTTCAGCCCAGGGTGTGATCCTGGAGGCCGGGGATCAAGTCCCACGTCGGGCTCCCTGCATGGAGCCTGCTTCTCCCTCTGCCTGTGTGTGTGTGAAGAATAAATAAAATCTTTAAAAAAAAAAAAAGCTGATTTGTATTTTGCAAGGAAAAGTATTAGGGAATAGAGCAAGAAGAGCACCAATCCTAGTGCAATTATTTGAGCATATTCAAATATAAATTTCTAAGACCCAGGACTAGTTAACACTTTGAGGCTAAATCTTTCTGGAGGTGGTATCCATTTCTTTTTCCATGTTTTCAAATCTATGGATAGTACTATTTATTTTATATCATCCTTCCCAGTATTGAAAAAATAGGAAATACCTGGGAAATTCCTAGAAGGTCCAGAATGGTATTTGTAAAGCAGCTCCCAGAGTTAAATTTAAAGCAGCCTAAAAACAAAGTTAAATATATTTTGTATGAGCCTGATATTGTAATGTACATTCCAAGGATTGCACCATAGAAGCTTAATTTGTGTTTATATGCCTTTTTTTTTTTTTTTTTTTGAGAAAGAGAGAGAGAGCACATGCACATAAGAGAGCAGGAGCCTGGGGAGGTGCAAAGGCACGCAGAAAAAGAAGATTCCCCACTGAGCAAGAAACCTGATGGGGAGTTGTCCTCCATCTCAGAACCCTGGGATCATGACCTGAACCGAAGCCAGACACTTAACCAACTAAACCACCCAGGTGCCCCATACATCTTTTATATAAAGTGAATTTAAACAAGATGATCAAAGTATGTCTGCTGTAAAGTCACAATAATGTTATATATACACTAAGGGATAGAAGAGCACAATTTAGTTGTATCATTGAAATACCATTGAAAAATTAAATAACATTAAATGAATATCAGGGGCTCTTCTTTTTTCAACCAATATTTCTTGAGAATTTAGGGATAATGTAAAAGTGAAAGACACAGTCCTCGTCAAGGAAATTGTGGCAATTTTTCTGAGATAAGACATACATAAAAGCATCATTGTCATTTTTTCTAAGGGGAGTAGGATGGTGAAATGGAAAATAATATTGGCTTTTTAAATTTTTTTTAATTCAATTAATTAACATATAATGTATTATTGGTTTCAGAGGTAGAGGTCAGTGATTCATCAGTCGTATATAACACCCAGTGCTCATTGTATCACATGAACTCCATAAAATTCATCACCCAGTTACCCCATCCCCCATCCCCTGCTCCAGTGACTTCAGTTTGTTTCCTATGATTAAGAGTCTCTATGGTTTGTCCCCCTCTCTGATTTTGTCTTTATTTTTTTCCTTTCCTCTCCTATGATCCCCTGTTTTGTTTCTTAAATTCCACATATGAATGAAATTATGTGAAAATTTTATTTCTCTAATTGACTTATTTCGCTTAGCATAATATCCTCTAGTTCCATCCACGTCTTTGCAAATGGCACAATTTCATGTTTTTGGTGACTGAGTAACATTCCATTATAAATATATACCACATCTTCTTTATCCGTTTTTCTGTTAATGGACATCTGGGCTCTTTCCATTGTTTGGCTCTTGTGGGCATTGCCGCTATAAACATTGGAGTTCAGGTGTCCCTTTGGATCACTACATTTGTATCTTTGGAGTAAATACCCAGTAGTGCAATTGCTGGGTCATAGGGTAGCTCTATTTTCAACTTTTTGAGGAACCTCTATACTGTTCTCCAGAGTGGCTGCAACAGCTTGCATTCCTACCAACATTTGTACCTGGGTGGCTCAGTTATTTAGCATCTGACTCTTGGTTCCAACTCAGGTTATGATCTTATGGTTGAGGGATTCAGTCCTTTGCTGGGCTCTGTGTTCAGCGGGGAGTCTACTTCAGATTCTCTCCCCCTTTGATTCTCCCCCAGTCTCCCCCTTCCTTTGCATGTCCTCTCTCTCTCTAAAATAAATAAATAAATAAACAAACAAACAAACAAACAAATAAATAAAATCTTTTTTTTTTTTTTTTTAAAGAGAGAGAGACAGACAGACAGATAGAGACACAAGCAGGCAGAGGGAGAAGCAGGCTCCATGCAGGAAGCCTGACATGGGACTGGATCCTGGGACTCCAGAATCAGGCCCTGGGCCTAAGGCAGGCGCTAAACCGCTGAGCCACCCAGGGATCCCAATAAATAAAATCTTTAAACAAAAAACACCCTTATACGTTTCTTTGAGTTTTAGCTTTAAGCCAATTACAATTGTGATTTTCAAAATGATTGAAGTTTTTAGCTAACTTCAATTTAAAAATTGACTGATGATAGAATTAAAGCATTATTACTTACAAATGAACAAAAGTGAGTTAGAAAACATCTATAATCCTTTTAGTTCAGTTAGAGAGTAAACTAATATTTATTAAGCATCTGATATGTATCAAGCATTTACTTAGATATTTTCATCCATATTGTTACAATGTAATTCTTACAGTGGTTCTCTAAAGTGAACATCTTTGTTCCTGCTCTGTGATTGAGGCTCGGAGCAATTAATTACCTTTATGGAGCTCATACATTAGTGACATAGCAGAACTAAAAATGCAAACCCTACACCTGTTTAGAAGCCCATATTTCCAAAATCCCTATCAAAATATCAACATCATTTTTCACAGAACTAGAACAAACAATCCTAAAATCTGAATGGAATCACAACAGCCTCTGAATAGCCAAAGCAATATTGAAAAAGAAAAGAAAAGCTGGAGGCATAATTATTCTGGACTTTAAGTCATATTAGAAAGTTGTAGTAATCAAAGCAGTATGGTACTGGCATAAAAATAGACACATAGATGAATGAAACAGAATAGAAAATCCAGAAATAAACCCATAATTATATGGTCAATTAATCTTTGAGAAATCAGGAAGAAATAGCCAATGAGAAAAATACAGTCTCTTCAACAAATGGTATTGAGAATACTGGACACTAACATGGCAAAAGAATGAAACTAGACCATTTTCTTTCACCAGACACAAAAATAAACTCAAAAATGGATTAAGAACCTAAATATGAAACCTGAAACCATAAAAATCCTGGAAAAGAACACAGGCAGTAACTTCGTTGACATCAGCCATAGCAACTTATTTCAAGATATGTCTCTTGAGATAAGGGAAACAAAAGCAAAAATAAACTATTAGGATTACATCAAAATAAAAAGCTACACAGTGAAGGAGGCAATCAACAAAACAAAAAAGCAACCCACAGAATGGGAGAGGATATTTGCAAATGACGTATCTGATAAAGGGCTAGTCTACAAAATATATAAACAACTTTTAAAACTCAACACCCAAAAAACAAATAATCCAATTAAACAATTGGGCAGAAAACGTGGATAGACATTTTTTTTAAAGATTTTATTTATTCATTCATGATAGACACAAGAGAGAGAGGCAGAGACATAGGCAGAGGGAGAAGTGGGCTCCCCATGGGGAGCCCAATGTGAGACTCGATCCCAGATTCCAGGATCACGACCTGAGCCAAAGGCAGACACTCAACTGCTGAGCCACCCAGGCGTCCCACTGCTGAGCCACGTAGGTGTCCCCAGACATTTCTTTAAAGAAGACATCCAGATGGCGAACAGACACATGGAAAGATGTTCATCATCACTTATCATCAGAGAAATGCAAATCAAAATTACAATGAGATCACCTCACACCAGTCAGAATGGCTAAAATCAACAATACAAGAAACAATGGGTGTTGGCAAGGATGTAAAGAGAAAGAAATACTCGTGCACTGTTGATACAAATGCAAACTGGTGCAGCCGCTGAGGAAAACAGTACGGAGGTTCCACAAAAAGTTAAAAATAAAAATACTTTATGATCTAGCAATCTCACTCCTGGGTATTTACCCAAAGAATACAAGAACATTAATTCAAAGGGATACACGCACCCCTACGTTTACTGCAACATTGTTTACAATAGCCAAGATATGGAAACAGCCCAAGTGACTATATATTCGCAATGACATGGATAGAGCTGGATAGTATAATGCTGAACAAAATAAGTCAGAGAAACATACATGTTATGTGTATGTTAACTAATTCAAATTAAAATAAAAACTTAAGAACAGGGCGCCTGGGTGGCTCAATGGTTGAGTGTCTGCCTTTGGCTCAGGTCGTGATCCAAGGGTCCTGGGATCAAGTGCCGCATTGGGGTCCCCACAGGGAGCCTGCTTCTCCCTCTCCCCGTGTCTCTGCCTCTCTCTCTCTCTCTGTCTCTCATGGATGGATAAATAAAATCTTAAAAAAAAAAACAAACCTTAAGAACAACATCAAGAACAAAAAACCTGTTCCAGGGCGCCTGCCTGGCTCAGTTGGTTGGGTGTCTGCCTTTAGCTTGGGTCATGATCCCAGGGTCCTGGGATCTGGCCCCATGACAGGCTCTCTGCTCCAGGGGGAGCCTGCTTCTCCCTCTGCCTACTGCCCCCCTGCTTGTGTTTTCTCTCTCTCTTTCTGCCAAATAAATAAAATGAAAATTGAAAAACCTGTTCCAAAGCAGAAATCGGTCATCATTTGTAGGATCATGTCAATACATTTCTTCATTTTTCTTTTGGCTAATTCCAGGATGTAGAAGGATTTGATCTGCCTGGGGCATAAAAGAGGGAAGTTCAATAAGAGTATTTTTGCAAAGACTGACTGGTATTGGTCAGGGTAGTGTTGCTTACTAACACAAATTCTCCAGTCTTTTTCAGTTCAATTCGGTAAATATATATTCCTGTGATTTATGTTGGGGTTTTGAGGGGGCCTAGTGAATAGCCCTCTTTTCTATCCAGACTGAGAGTAAAGGGCAAGCATAAGGTAAATGATGGGTCAAATATCACCTTGAGCTGATAAGGGCTAACTGGAGGATATAGCTCATGAGAACCAAACTGTCCTGTCACCTGAAGCCCTGAATTGGACTTCCCTACCCTGTTCCACAGGCAAGCACAAAGCCACATTGTGTCTTGCATGGGGCCAGTGGCTCTTCTGCCTTTATGGGTACCTCCTTCATTGAAAAAATTTTTAATTACACTTTATGACACTGATATTAACAAAAATATATTAATATTTTATTTTTATTTTTTTAAGATTTTTATTTATTTATTCATGAGAGGCACACACACACACAGAGAGAGAGAGAGAGAGAGAGAGAGAGAGAGGCAGAGAGAGACACAGGCAGAGGGAGAAACAGGCTCCATGCAGGCAGCCTGATGTGGGACTCGATCCAGGCTCTCCAGGATAATGCCCTGGGCCGAAGGCAGGCGCTAAACTGCTAAGCCACCCAGAGATCCCCTAATATTATATTTTAAACATTTTCTTTGACCTACAAGTTCTTTTCTTTTCCTTCTGATTTTAAATTAAAATGAAACATTTTAGAGACCTGAAAGTATCCTAAACATACTCGACATTGGTCGCATCGTGTCTAATGGAGAAGTTGGCCCTGGGCATCACACTGAACCAAGAAAGTCTTAAATCCTGAGAAAAGTATGTGCTCTCTGAGAGCAGCCTTACTCAAGGAAAAGAGAGGAAATGAGGCAAATGCCTAGGTTATTATTCCCAAATCTACCAATTAGATGTCACTCTCCCTTCTGTGGGTGGGGAAAGGGATAGTGAGCAGCTCAGAGTTATACCATCCTAACTCCATCCACATAAAAGAAAATATCAGTAGAGAAAAAGCCACCCTACCTTAGCAAGTCTGTTCTCACCATTGAAATGGTTGTGTTCAGTTATCATAATTTGATAATCCTGGCCTTACAATTATATATCTAAGCCTTCTTGCTCCAAATTCCTGTTTACCAGAAAACTTTCTGATTATAACTATATGACTTTCCATATAGATTTTCCTACAAAGAAAGTGTATCAAGCAGCTGATAAAACATACAATCTGCTCTTTGGTTTCATTTATCATCGTAAATTAGTAAATAAGTATTCTGATTTACATATTATTCTCACAAGAAATTGGTTGGCATGAGAATCCCTGGATTTGTTTAATTCATTTAAGTGATGTTACCATGTTAACTGAACCAGAAAAATTGAGATTCAAAACCTAAATCATTGATGGCTTAGTCCAAGGTACTACAACCCCAGAGGACCCCACCTCAGCGGTCAGCAAGTTTTTGATGGTTGCAATTCATTTTTCCCATGCTCTAGCCACAACATAACCCTCTGCCCTCATACTGTTTCTAATAATAGCGTATCCTCAAATTAGATGAGTGGTGGGGGAAGAAAAAGGAAGAAATACTCTGCAAATGTTTCCACAACTGTTATTTCCTTCCAGTTATATCTAATGTCAGAGGATTAAGAATACATGGCTTTTTTCCATGGCTCATAATTAGGGAAGAATTAATCATTTTCAGTTAGATCTGTGTAAAAAATCATATTCTTTTTTTTTTAAAGATTTTATTTATTTATTCATGAGAGACGAGAGAGAGAGAGAGAGGCAGAGACACAGGCAGAGGGAGAAGCAGGCTCCATGCAGGGAGCCCGACTTGGGACTCGATCCCAGGTCTCCAGGATCTGGCCCTGGGCTGAAGGCGGTGCTTAACCACTGAGCCACCCGGGCTGCCCAAAAAATCATATTATTTACAACAAATTATCTATTGGAAATTATCTTTTGGTCTTAACTATGTCCATGGCCAGATGAGATATTATCTTGGATCAAGATAAAGAATAACTGGTAACATAACCAAGTTTTATTGTTATTGTTGTTGTTTTAAGATTTTATTTGAGAGAGAGAGATAGCAAGAGAGAGCACAAGGAAGGAGGAGAGAAGAAGCGGGTTTTCTTTGAGGGACTAGGGGGCTCAATCCCAGGACTTTGAGATCATGACCTGAGCCGAAAGCAGACGCATAACTGACTAAGCCACATAGATGCCCTCTCAACAAGTTTATAATGGGATATATCAATAGTTATATTCTTTCATTAACTATATATTGAAAGCCAATGACGTGTGGGTCAGTAGGTGTCTAACATAATTGGAGGCTAGGAAGCATTATCTAGCTGTGTATCCAGGAAAAGGAAATAGATTTTGGTAAATATATATTAATTTCTAACTCAACAACTGGGATTATCATTCCCATTTTCAGAAAAAATGGAGACACAGAGAGTAAATAATTTGTCCAAGGTCATATCTAGAAATCATATAATCATGACTCAAGTCCCAGCCTCTTCGGTTCAATAAATATTTGTTGTGTCCCTACTCTATGGCAAGCCCTGTGGTGGACATTGAGGGTACAGCCATACTCTTCCCTTGAAGCACTCCACCCACCAGTTTCCTAACATCAATTCAGTAAACCTACCTCCATGACCACTCATACTTTCTGCCAGCCCTCTTGGTTCCATGGGAGAGGCATGCCTTCTCAAAACCAGGAGTACTCTCTACCCTGTGATTTAGATCCCACCCTTCACCTTTATCCTTTTGGTTGTTGTTGGTTCTTACGTTTTGTTCTGAAATAGTTTTAGATTTAGAGAAAAGTCACAAAAATAGTACAGAGTTCATGTACATCTTTCACTGAAGCTTCCTTTATTTTTATTTTTTAAAGATTTTATTTATTTATTCATCAGAGACACACAGAGAGAGAGAGAGAGGCAGAGACATAGGCAGAGGGAGAAGCAGGCTCCATGCAGGGAGCTCGATGTGGGACTCGATCCCGGGACTAGGATCACGCTCTGGGCCAAAGGCAGATGCTAAACCACTGAGTCACCCAGGGATCTCCTGAATTTTCCTTTAATATTAACAGTTTGTATAACCATAGCATAATGATCAAAAACAGAAAGTTAACGTGCTATATACCATTAACTAAACTATAGACAGTACTGAGATTTTACTAATCTTTACCTTAATGTTTTGTTTTTTCTGTCCTAGGATCCAATCCACGATCCCATATTGTATTTATTATTGGGTTTCCTTATTCTCCTCCAGGCTATGACATTTCCTCAGTCTTTTCTTGTCTTTCATGACCTTGGTGAGCATTGGCAGTCATTTTGTAAAATGTTTCCCAATTTCATTTCTCTGATACTTTCTTTTTTTTTTTTAAGATTTTATTTATTCATGAGAGACACAGAGAGAGGCAGAGATATAGGTAGAGAGAGAAGAAGGCTGCCTGCGGGAAGCCCAATGCAGGACTCCATCCTAGGACCCAGGAAGCCCAACCTGACCCAAAGGCAGACGTTCAACCACTGAACCACTCAGGCAGGCATCCGTCTGATATTTTCTAATGATTAGATTGAAGTTATGCATTTTTGGCAAAATACCATAAAAGTGATATTGTGTTCTCAGTGCATCATATCAGAGGGTATATGATGTCCATACATCTTATTACTGATGGTATTAATCTTGATCACTTGGTTAAGCTGACAGCTATTAGGTAGTTATTATTTTTTCCTTTGTATGGATAAAAATCTTGAGTTACTTTGAGACTATGCAAAAATCCTGTTCTGCTCAAATTGCCACTCACTGATTTTACCATACATCGGTGGATCTTGCTTAAAACTATTATTGTTGTGTTTACCTAATAGAGACTGTATATTTCCCTTATTCATTCTACACTTATTAACTGGAATTTTTCTGTGAGGAATAGTTATGTTTTCTCCCTAATTTATTTGTTTAATTATATTTATGTCAGTATGGACTTACAAATATTTATTTTATTCTATGGGTTATAATTCAATATTATCATTATTTTGTTTCTAAAATTGTTCAACTTTGGCCATTGGGAACGCCTTCAGGCTAGTTTCTGTATCCTTTTGACATGTCCACTTCTTTTTCTTTTTTACAAATATTTTATTTATTCCTTCATGAGAGACACAGAAAGAGAAGCAGAGACAAAGGCAGAGGGAGATGCAGGCTCCCTGTGGAGAGCCTGATCCAGGACTCAATACAATCCCAAGACCCCAGGAATCACAACCTGAGCCAAAGACAAATACATGCTCAACCACTGAGCCACCCAGGTGACCCATGTCCACTTCCTTTTTAAAGTACTTCCTTATTTTCTTGTACCACAAGCTATTCCAGGCTCCTTGGAATCAACAACTTCTCCAGAGAAGTTCCCTTTGTTCCCCTGGTTCCCTTTGTTAAAGAATGGCATTTAAGAACCAATCTGGGTGCTAGATGTGCTCATTGCTACTAAAGTGTCTTAATGAACAGAGGCCCTCCTAATGAACAGAGCTAAGGAATTTCATGTATGTATATTAATGCACATATGCACACCCATTTATATTTCTCTCTCTCTCTCCCTATATATATATAGGTTTATAAATATATATATATATATATATATATATATATATATATATATATATATATAACCACGAGTTTTTTATATATAAAAAACTCGAGCTTAAAAAAAAAACAAAATTCGAGTTTATATATATATATATAACCTATTTTTTTCTGACACAGTTGATTCCAGATTGCAAAATTTATTCTAGCCTTTCTAGCCTTTCTCTTTCTTTATTTGTAACTTCTTTCTCCAACAATGAGAAACCTGGCTGTCATTATGTATAATACATACACTCATAGGTTCAATCCTAGTATACACATAAAGTAATTAGAGAATGTTAACCCATAGCAATGTGAGAAACAGATTTACTAAGCACAGTATTTGTGTAGGTTTTTTGTCTTTAGTCTTACAGTATCTAGTCCATATATTGATCACTTGTATTTTTTTAAAAATATTTTATTTATTTATTCATGAGAGGCACACACAGAGAGAGAGGCAGAGACACAGGCAGAGGGAGAAGCAGGCTCCATGCAGGGAGCCCGATGTGGGACTCGATCCAGGGTCTCTAGGATCACACCGTGGGCTGAGGGCAGAGGTTCAACCATTGAGCCACTCAGGCTTCCTTATTTTTTAATCTTTTTAATGCCTTCCTCTTAGCAGCATTTAAAACTCAAGCCCTCTCCCAAATGATAAACACTGTTCTCTCATCCCATATCCCCATTCTACTATAGTCTTTAGGACTGAGGGCAGTTGAATAGTTCTATATTCACTATCTCCAATCCCTCCTCTTATATTCATTCTTAAACTCATTGTACAGACTTCCATCTTCACTATTCCTCCAAAATTACTTGTATTAAGATCACTTCTAATCTCTGTACTCTTACAATAAGTGAATTTTTGCTTGACCTCTCAAAAAAAATATTTCACAGGGTGCATGAAGCTCTCTCTTCCCTTGACACCTAGGAGGCCAGGAGACTTTTCTACTAGCTCTCGGGCTAATGCTCTTGTTTTTTCCAAGTTCCTCTTTTTTTTGCTTCAGAGGATGGTGCTTCCCTGATTCTTTTCAGCACCATTCTTTTTTTTTTTTTTTAAGATTTTATTTATTTATTCATGAGAGAGAGAGAGAGAGAGAGAGGCAGAGACACAGGCAGAGGGAAAAGCAGGCTCCACGCAGGGAGCCCGATGTGGGACTCAATCCCAGGTCTCCAGGATGGAGCTCTGGGCTGAAGGTCGCGCTAAACGGCTGAGCCACCTGGGCTGCCCGACCTTCTTCCATTCTTACTGTCCAGCTCCCTGAATTATCTCAATGTACCCAATATTTTATAATTACCATATGCATGAAAATGACTCTAAAATCTAGAACTATAATTTAGATATTTCCAGCAATCACCAGAATCATATATCCAAATGCCTCTTAGCCAATCTTTACTTGAATATCTCAGAGGAACTTTAGACATAACATGTTCAATTATTAACCTATCATCAGACATGATTCTCTCAATAGGCCTATTTTCTTTTTTTTTTAATATTTTATTTATCCATTCATGATAGACATAGAGAGAGAGAGGCAGAGACACAGGCAGAGGGAGAAACAGGCTTCATGCAGGGAGCCCGACGTGGGACTTGATCCCGGGTCTCCAGGATCGCGCCCCCGGCCAAAGGCAGGTGCTAAACCGCTGAGCCACCCAGGGATCCCCAATAAGACTATTTTCAAATACTTTTTAAAACTCTCTTTCCCTTCACTTAGTCTAAGACTTTAAATATGAATGAATGAATTTTTCATACTGAGTTTCTTTTTTTAGAATTTTTTTTAATTTTTATTTATTTATGATAGTCACACAGAGAGAGAGAGAGAGAGAGGCAGAGACACAGGCAGAGGGAGAAGCAGGTTCCATGCACCGGGAGCCTGACGTGGGATTCGATCCTGGGTCTCCAGGATCGCTCCTTGGGCCAAAGGCAGGCGCTAAACGCTGCGCCACCCAGGGATCCCTCATACTGAGTTTCATATTTTGTTCAGTAATAATTCTGAAATGTGATACTCATTGCTGAAAATGACACACCTTCTAGTATTTAAATACTAGATATTTAAATAAAATTTAAATCAAGTAAAAATTTATAACACTTTCAGAGCAGAAAAACACTTATTTTTCTTGTAGCAATGAACTCCTTTTATCTAAACAGTATTTCCTGGTTTCTCTCAATAAAAAATAATTAAATATTTTTATGTTTCATTTAGATTGCATTTCTTTCAGCTCCAGAAGTTGGAAATGTATATATTTAAATTTTGTTTAAAGTACCAACTAATGAGGAAAATCCATCTCTAGTGTTCTTTTAATTACACTTGCAATGTGTCCTAAAGTTTCCAAGCCAAAGATTCCTGGGCTTCCTTCATGATTTTTCTGTATTATACCCTTTGCTCACCCACACACAATTAGCTATATTGCAGAGTATTCTTTGTAAAATGTAAATCTGGTTAGGTCACTTTCCTATTAAAACTCTCACTCTTGTGTTTCAAATGACAACATCAAGAAAACGAAAAACAATCCACAGAATAAAATTTCTTTGCAAATCATATATCTGATAAGGGACCTGTAGCTAGTATGTGCAAAGAACTATTGCAACTCAAAAATAAAAAGACAAATAACCCAATTTTTTAAATGGGCAAAGGATCCAAGCAGACACTTCTCCAAAAAAGATATACAAATGGCCAATAAGCACATGAAAAGATACTCGACAGCGTTAGCCATCAGTGGACTTTCATTCACCATGCATTTCTGAGGCTTTGACATTTGGGGGTCATGCTAATGCTGAAGCACCTGTCCCTCCCAGGGCTATCCAACCCTTAGACAGTAAAGGACTTGCCTGCATATGCTTTTCATATGCAAACCAACCAATCCAGAGTCCTTACCTTCAACCACTCCTTTATCAGATTCTTACACTCCAGACTAGTATTTTCCTACCCTAATTACCCCAAGACCAGGTACCAGGCAACTAGGAGCAACTCTCTCACCATTGCAGAGCCTGTGGAAATTATTCGGCCTAGCCAATTCTAACCCTACTTACCCACCTTGCTTGCTTTCTTCCCATAGAAACCATAGTAAAAGCTCTTGCCCACATTCTCCTCCCCTTCTGACCTAACCTGGTGCCTCCCCTTTTGGCTTCCTCAGGCAGGGCTTGGTATACCCCCTCTTCTTGTGATCTGTGAGTAGGACAGCTCTCTTTTCCATGACAGTCTGATTTGTTGACCTTGCCATACTTGAATAATAACAAAACCTATATTTTAAAACAGAAATGCAAATTAAAAATATAATAAGATGCCACATCACACCCACTAGGATGGCTGTCATCAAAAAGACGAACGATAACAAGTGTTAGCAAGGATGTGAATTCACAAAATTGGAAACCCTCATACATGGCTAGGAGGAATGTAAAATGCTGCACCTAATTGAAAAATAGTCTACAGATTCTCAAAAAATTAAACATGGTTATTACATGACCCAGCAATTCCACTCCTAGGTATATACCCAAGAGAAATGAAAACATGCCCACACAAAACCTTGAATGTGAATGTTTATAGTGACATTATTCATAATAGCCAAAAAGTGGAAACAACTCTAATGTCTATTAACTGATAGACAAAATGTGCTATATCAGGCAATGGAATACTATTCAGTCATAAAAAGGAATCAATTACTGATACATGCTGCAACATGAACCTTGACAATATTGCACTAAGTAAAAGAAAGCCAGTCACAAAGGACCACATATTATATGATTCCACTTATATGAAGGCCCCAGATAGGCAAATCTATCGAGACACAAAGTAGATTAGTGGTTGCTGAGGGACAGATGGGATGAGGGATAAACTAAGGGGTACCAGTTTCTTTTAGGAATAATGAAAATGTCCTAAAATTGATTGTGGTGATAGATATGCAATTCTGTGAATATACTAGAAGCCATTGAACTGAACATTTTAAATGGATGAATTACATGGTTTATGAATTATGTCTAAATAAAGCTGTTTAAGCAAACAAACAAACAAAAACTCTTCAATGGCTTCCCACTGCCCTTAAAATAAAACTAAATTGGGGATCCCTGGGTGGCGCAGCGGTTTGGCACCTGCCTTTGGCCCAGGGCGCGATCCTGGAGACCCGGGATCGAATCCCACATCGGGCTTCCGGTGCATGGAGCCTGCTTCTCCCTCTGCCTGTGTCTCTGCCTCTCTCTCTCTCTCTCTGTGACTATCATAAATAAATAAAAAAAATAAAAAAATAAAATAAAACTAAATTTTAACATGATTAATAAAGCAATAAGAAATCTGGGCCCAGCTCACTTTTCAATGTTATTGGTCACTAGCCTTCTCTTCAATCATCATTACTCTCCTCCTTTGAGTCTAATTCTAGTCACGCTGAACTTTTTTTTGTCATTTCCCCACACATGTAGTGGTGATTTTAAAATATGTTTACGGAATCTTTGATGTTCCTTTCAAAAAGTTTTAGGCTAATTCTCTTCTCCTTAGAGATGGGGGTAGATAGACTTAGTGACTCACTTCTAATGAATAGAATGTTGGTAGAAGTGATGTTACATGACTTCTAAGATGAAGTCATGAAAGACATCATGGCCTCCTTGCTCTCTCTTGGATCTCATGCTCTTGGGAAAGCTGTCATATTTCAAAGATACTCAAGCAGCACTAGGGAGAGACCCTAGTTGTGAGGAACTGAGGCTCCTGCCCATAGCCATGTGGAAGATCTCAGAGATCTTCCAGTCATGCTTTGTTAAATGTCCAGATGACTGCAGTCCCCCTCAGTATCTTGATGGTACCTTTGTGAGAGATCCAAAGCCACAACCACTTAACAAAGTCACTTCCAAATTTCTGACCACAGAAACTATAAGAAGATAATAGTATGTTTCTTAAGACACTAATTTGGGGGATTAAAAAAGATACAATATAATATGACATGCTATCCATTACCTCCAAGCCAAATATCATAAGATGTTTACCTCACCAACCTCCTATGATTCTTATCCTTCTCAGTTTCAAAATAATTTTTCCATGCTTCCTTAACTACTGATTATGTCTCCCTGCTACTTGCTACCATAGCACACATCCATTTAATCAAATTATTTGTATGACCCACTATAATCTAGGTTCAGTGAGGTCCCATATAGAATCTAACTTATCAAAACTGTTTTCCTAGCACCTGCCATAGTGCTGACGTATGTTATACTATAAATAAATACTTAAAGAATGAATAGTTAAATGAATGAATGATTGAATTAAGAGTATATTAAGGAGATAATAATGAGATAAAGAACCCATGTATGCAAGGCTCCTATGAGAGCACAGAAAAATGACTTTTAATTTTATCTGTGTTACTCCCTTACTGTGTAACTTTCGGCAAATTACTTAATATCTCTGTTTCTCATTCTTTCTAATGGACAGTTTCCCTATGTATAAAATTAGGTTAATAATAGTTTGTGTGTCATAGGATAGTTGTACTAATAAGTTAATACCCAGTAGAAAAAAATAATAACATTTGGGAATTTAGAGAAGAGCTAATGAGAAAAGAACACCTAAGTAGAGTCTCAAAGCATGTGTATAAATTGGGCAAAGCAAAGTGTGTGTGTGTGTGTGTGTGTGTGTGTGTGTGTGTGTGTAGGCTTGGTGGCGGGGTGGGGGGAGCCCTAGGCAGAGACTGCATTTCTAGGCAGAGAGAAATGAAGAAACAAAGTATCAAGGGTTAGAGATAGCAAAGAGCATGCAGAAAACTTCAAGCTATTCAGTATTGCCAGAGTATAAAATGCAAGGAATGGGAGCAGCAGAACAGGAGGCTAAAGAGATAGATAGGGAGGTAGGGATAGTAACATGGAAGGCCACCTATGCTATATTACAACTTTGCAATTTATTCTGAAAAACAACAATAACAATAACAACTGGGACCATTGAATGGGAGTGAGTTGGTCATATTTGTATTTTGGATGTACTGTTTAAACAAACAAACGAGAGTCTCATACTCTATCAACTGAGCCACCCAAGCGCCCTGGATATTATTCTGATTGAGGTAAAATCCATTAATCTCCATACCATTAAGATGGCTACAATAAAAAATGTGGACGATAAAAAGTGTTTGGAAGGCATGTGGAGAAATTGGAGCCCTTACACACTGCTGTTGCAAATGGAAAATAGTGCAATTCTTCAGAAAATACTCTGGCCGTTCTTCAAAAAGTTAAACATAGAATTACCATATGATCCAGCAATTTCACTCCCAGGTATATACCCAAAAGAAATAAAAACACAATTTGTCCTCTCAAAAATATACGTGAACATTCACAGCAGCATTATTAATAATAGACCAAAAATGGAAATAAGTCAATGTCCATCAACTGATAAATGGATAGATTAAATCTTGTAAATCAGGGCACATGAGTGGCTCAGTGGTTGAGCATCTGCCTTTGGCTCAGGTCGTGATCCCGGGGTGCCAGGATCGAGTCCCACATCGGGCTCCCTGCATGGAGCCTGTTTCTCCCTCTGCCTGTGTCTCTGCCTCTCTCTCTGTGTCTCTCATGAATAAATAAATAAAATCTTTAAAAAAAATAAAAATAAAAAATCTGGTAAATCTGTACAATGGAACCATGAAACCTGGCCATAAAAGGGAATGAAATATTGGTTCATGCTACAACATAAATGAACCTTGAAAAACATTATGCTAAGTCAAAGTATATAGACACAAAAGGCCACATCTTATAGGATTCCACTTATATGTAAAGTATAGATAAGTAGATCTGTAGAGCCAGAATGTAGATTAATGGTTATCTAGGATTAAGGCAAGGTGGAATAGGGAATGATATATTCCCTTAATGGATGAAGAGTTTCTTTTTTTAGGGGCACCTGGCTGACAGTCAAGAGCATGTGACTCTTGATCTTGGGGTCATGAGTTTGAGCCCCACACTGGGTGTAGAGATTAGTTAAATAAATAAAACTTTAAAAAGGGGGGGGAGAGTTTCTTTTTTAGAACATAAAAATGTTCCAAACTGAAATTATGGTGATGGTTGCACAACTCTGTGAATATAGTAAAACCACGGTATGTATACTTTAAATAGGTAAATGTTAAGGTGTGCAAATAGTACCTCAAGAAACAAAGGTTTTCTTAAAAAATGAATACTCTTTCCAATAGAATATTGTGTTGCATGATTATTACTATTATTATTTCTTTATAAGTTTCTCTTTTTTTTTAATTTTTATTTATTATGATAGTCACACACACACAGAGAGAGAGAGAGAGAGAGAGAGAGAGAGGCAGAGACACAGGCAGAGGGAGAAGCAGGCTCCATGCACCGGGAGCCCGACGTGGGATTCGATCCGGGGTCTCCAGGATCACGCCCTGGGCCAAAGGCAGGCGCTAAACCGCTGCGCCACCCAGGGATCCCATGTTTCTCTTAAATATATGTGACATAACGTGTGTCATTTATGCATTTTGATTTGCAGTACTACCTTTTGTGGCATTGAATTTTTACTTCCTTATCCATTCTAATATAAAATTTCTGAAACAAAATGGTTTTTAAAATTCCCACTCTAGCCACATATTTATTGAAATAATAATAGTTTGCAGGGCACATTGCAACTATAGAATAAAAAACATTAGAGATGGGGGACACCTGGGTGGCTCAGTGGTTGAGCGTCTGCCTTTGGCTCAAGTAAGTGATCCTAGGTCCTGGGGTTAAGTCCTACAGTAGGCTCCCTGTAGGAAGCCTGCTTTTCCCTCTGCCTATGTTTCTGCCTTTCTTTCTGTGTCTCTCATGAATAAAAAATATTAAAAAAAAAAAGAAACATTAGAGATGGATTTTCCTCATATAGTTGGTACTTAACACAAAACATAAAATGTATGAATTTTTGACTTCTGGAAATAAAAGAATGTTTCTAAAAAGGATATATCTGAAAAGAATATAAATTATTTTGAGTATCGGGCACCCCGGGTGGCTCAGCAGTTTAGCGCCGCCTTCAGCCTGGGGCGTGATCCTGGAGACCCGCGTGAGGCTCCCTGCATGGACCCTGCTTCTCCCTCTGCCTCTCCCTCTCTCTCCTCTCTGTGTATTCTCATGAAGAAATAAATAAAATCTTTTAAAAAATTATTTTGAGTATCAATTTTTATTTTTTGGAAAATATGGTTAAAATGCTAGAAAGAATATTTTTAGCAATATGTGTCATATTTCAGAAATATTAAGTAAATATGGAGGATAGAATTAATTTATATCTGAAATGATAAATTAACCCAGCAAAAAAAGATTTTTTTGTGCGTCGTTTGTGATCTGTCTCAAAAAATATTTAGGTTTAACAAGTGTTTCCCTGCTTATAGAAAACATTTAAAATACATGCAATGCTTGAAATGAGACCAAATAAATAAAATGAAATTTACTTAATTTTAAGTGGGCCAAACCAACCTATTTCCTTTTATTTCTCCCCCTGCAAAACTTGAATGAGCCATCTTATTCTCTTTATGGCCAATCAAAAAGATAAACATCATTACATTCACTACACAATTTTTTTCTCCAATCCAAGATTATTTTATGCCACAAATCCTGCTAGGTATTTGGTTACTTCCAGTAAGAATTTTAAGATTGTCCCAAAGATGTATATGTGAGCCCAGAGAGTATGTTTTTTCTTTCCAATCCATTGCCAACTGATACTACTGTAAAATACAGTGAAAATTAATTAATAGAAAATGATTAAAAAAACAGACATCAAAAAAAAAAAAAAACAGACATCAGGGTGCACCTGGTTGGTTAAGCTTCAGGTCATGATACTGGGGTCCTGGGATCAAGCCTCCCATTGGGCTCCCTGGCCAGTGGGGAGTCTGCTTCTCCTCCTTCTGCCCCTCCCCTTCTCACTGTCCTTCCCCCTCTCCCTGTTGGCGTGTGTTCTCTCTCTCAAATAAATAAATATATTTTAAAACGAGACATCAAAATACAACCTAACATTTTTATTATTAGATTCAACAGACATAAATTATTGTCAAACTGCTATAAAAGTTTCTAAATGCTTGTTCTCAATTTCCATGATTATCTGGACACAGACAGATAATATTAATTCAAAAACTAACTCTAAGAGAGGCAAACCCTAAGAGGTTCTTAAATATAGAGAACAAACTGAGGATTGCTGGAGGGGAGGTCAGTGGGGGAGATGGGCTAAATGGGTGACAGATATTAAGGAGAGCACTTGTTGGGATGAGTACTGGGTGTCATATGTAAGTGATAAATCTCTAAATTCTATTCCTAAAACCAATACTACACTACATTTTAACTAACTTGAATTTAAATTTAAAAGAAAAAAAAGAACTGTAACCCACAAGTGCACACTGTACTCTGGGTAGCACTTCTTTAGATCTTCCTCAAAGGTGTTAATATGGCAAGTAAAGTGAGGTAACCAGTGTCTCAACTATGGTGCCTCTATGGCTTATAGACAGAGCATCCCCAAATGAGTATAATTTCCCATGAGCACACAAGGCCTGAGAATGCCTTTGAAGGAGAATGGAATATGTCACCCCAAAATGTGCCACTTTGACATGTGGATTGTTTTGAGCTGAAGTCAATCAAGACCCAGCAGACCCACGACAAACTTTATCTCTCCCTTACCTACCTGAAAGAATTTAGATAGGAGGCCTGGCCCAGAAAGACAGCTATTACCAGAGAAAACGTTTTATCTGACAGGCTTATTAACTGTGTGGCAGGACAACAGCTAATTACCAAACAGGCTTTTCTTATTAACCTGTGAATTACCTTCCTCCCCTTTGAAGCCCCAGGCCACTCTCCCATTCCTTAGCTGAGGATGGCATATAAGCCTCAACCACCAAACATGCCCTTGAGCCTCAGATCTTTGGGCCTATGGAACATAGGAAATTTAACTTATTTTTGTCTTGTTGAGCTGTCTTATGTCAACTTGATGATTAGACCAGCAGAAGAACATAAGAGAAGGGGAAAATTTCCCATTCTTTTTTTTTTTTAAAGATGGTATTTATTTATTCATGATAGACATAGAGAGAGAGAGAGAGGCAGAGACACAGGCAGAGGGAGAAGCAGGCTCCACGCAGGGAACCCGATGCGTGACTCGATCCCGGGACGCCAGGATTGCGCCCTGGGCCAAAGGCAGGTGCCACACTGCTGAGCCACCCAGGGATCCCCAAATTTCCCATTCTTATAGTTGGCAGCTGTGAAGGGACTTACACTGGCTGACATTGCTTACTCTCAGATTACTGCAACTGAGAAATCCTAAAATCTCTGAAAAAAGCCAGCAGAAGGTAAGAATTCATACATGTCAGTCTCCCGAATCTCTGCCTGCAGGAACCATTGGAAGCAAGGGTGGTGAGAGTCCTTTTCTCTTTCTTTCTTTCTTTCTTTCTTTCTTTCTTTCTTTCTTTCTTTCTTTTTTAAGATTTTATTTTAGGTAATCTCTATACCCAACCTGGGGCTCAAACTCACAACCCTGAGATCAAGAGTCACACGCTTCTCTGACTAAGCCAACCAGGTGGCCCTCCTTTTCTTTCTTTAAACAGACTGACAGGAGAAAATACTTGTATGAACTAAGTTCCTTGTGTGTAGTGACTCTGGTAAAGATTTGGTATGAGTACTCTTGATTTCTATTGATCCCTTTCCTCTTAAAGATGGTCACTATTTTTTTTCCCTTAGTTCTTTCATCATGTTCCATGTCCTGAGAACTTGGCTTTATGACAAATGAGAATATTCTTTCTGGTCTCCATCAATTACAGGATTCCTGCACCAGTATGTATCTGGCAGACAGCCAAACAGGCTGTGGATCCAATATGAAAAAACCATACTGGATCTGACTTGAGCTGGACTGGGTCCAGTATAAGGCAGCATTCTCTTTATCTGACTGTGCCAGCTTTCAGAAGACTGTGTCATAAGGAGTCCAGTCCATAAGGTCATCTCAACTTTCATTGTCTTAGTAGTGCTAGGAAAGTCCCATTCCAGTAGCATCTGCTTGGTGTCACAGACAACGAGTTTGTGGCTGGGGGCATCTCATGTTCTTTTTTTTTTTTTTTAAGATTTTATTTATTTATTCATGAGAGACAGAGAGAGCGAGAGAGGCAGAGACACAGGCAGAGGGAGAAGCAGGCTCCATGCAGGGAGCCCAATGTGGGATTCGATCCCAGGTCTCCAGGATCCTGCCCTGGGCTGAAGGCGGCGCTAAACCACTAAGCCACCGAGGCTGCCCGGCATCTCATGTTCTTGTGGGAAACTAGAGATACTAGTTACACCATACCATTCTTACCACCTGTGACAATAAAAGTCTCTCCTTTCTTAGGCTAGCTCTGGTGAACTTTCTGGATCCCATGAGGGCCACATCTTTTGCACTGCCCTTTGAAATGCCTCTTATGTTCTTGGTTGAGCTGTCAAAAGGCATATTGGTTTGAGTCATTATTGAGATTAAGATTCTATTTGTCAATGGCTAGATGATGGATCCTTTGAATTGGCTAGTTTTAAGAGAAAAAATTTTAGAGAGCCCTCATCCTAAACAGTGGTCTTCTCAGTACTGATGGAAAGACCAAATTAAAGAGGACATAAAAGAGTATTAGAGCTTAGAGACTCCCTTAACAAGGTGAAAGAACAGAAATTAGACTTAGAACAAAAAGTAATGTCTACATCCAATGTAAATTACCCTTCTTAAAATCTGGCCCCATCTGCCTGTTTTAACTCTCCCTATAAGATTTGCAAAGAGCACTTCAACCTAATCTTCAGGCTCAGAGCATATAAATGCAAATGTAAATACTGCAAGCCAGAAATTGAATTTAGCAGAAACATCCAAGACAGGCAATAGGGCTCACTTTGCTGTTTCTTACCATTTCTACTTTCCAGGGCTCTGTAATCTGGCTCTACCAGGTTTAGGCCTTCCTATGTAATGTCCTTTGTGGATGTACTCTAGATGCCCACTACAAAGAATTCACGTCCTATGGATGGCATCAGATCTTTTAAATTATAAGGCCACTTTATCTCCAATTTCAAAAGTTCCTACCAAGTTTAGAGAAGAGTTTGAAAGATCACTAGCCATTCACAAATTCCATTCATAGTGGCCTTGATTATCTGCTAAGAGGTGTTTATCCCACCCATAATTATAGTTAAAATAAACCAGATAGCTCCCTGAGGATCCCCCACCACCACCCCCCTCCACCGCCCCACCACTGCTATTAAGAGAGGAAACAGATGACTAGAATTTCTCATAGGCCTTCCTACAGGTGATCAGCTGAAGGCTGATGTTCAAGGGCTGATAGAAGCAACAATAGAGGCTTTTCCCTCTAAGATAAAGTGGTCCAAGGTTGAATTGTGAAGCAAATCAAAGATAATAATTGGATGGGTGAATTGACCTACGATGTCATTTAGCTGCAGCCCAGCTCTTGGAAGAACTGAGAGCAACCATCCTTATCTTACAAATTTTCACTAAACTACAAATACAGCTCTGGAAGCAGTTCAAAGTTCACCTATTCTTTTTCACAAACTTCCAAATCTCCCCAGTTGATGTCAAAAGGCTTATAAATATTGGCCTCAGAAAACCAAAGTCCTTCTTGGGGAAGCATGTATTCTTTCTCTATGCTTTTGTGATGTAAATGTTGACTTATCTAGGCCATTTCTATAAAGTACAAACTTCAGGGAAGTAATTCTTATGAGAAGAAGGATGAAAGAGGGAAAGGTCATTTGAAACTTAGACAAATGAAAAAGCCCCTAAGTGTCCTCCAGAAATATTGGTTTTAAAAAGGCTTTAACCACCTGAGCAGGTAGCATAAATTTATTCCATCTGCCAGAAATATGACTTACATGCAACTTTTCTTATAACTAGTGAGTCTTATATTATTGTACCTGAGTCATAGCAGTAATTTTAAAACGGAAGCTATAACATCTCTGTTTCGGTCTATTTGTATGTCTATATATACATGTGTTATAAATATGAGGCATTTTCCTACCTCCAGATGGTATACTAAAATTAATCTGTAAAAGAGTTCATTTAATTAGCTTAAAGAAATTAGTTTATATAAATTAAGTCTTCCTAAAATTTTTCAGAAATAGAATAGAAACTAACCCAAATGCTTTTCAGGTTCATATGATCTGGGAAAATATACTGAAGCCAGTTTAAGTTGCTTAGTTTAGTTAAAATAGATACATCTTCAGGGTTACCAGAATTAAGTATAATACTTTTATTCTATCTAGGGTTTCTAAAGGTCAAATGAGTACATGTTATCTCTTACAAAATTTGTCAGCAAGAAAAAGAGGTTGGTATGATGGCTGACTTTGTCTAAGATCTCAAGAAGTCTGTGTGGGTAGCCTAAGCATAATTGTTAAGAACAAGTAAACTAAATAGATATAGGTAGGATAAAAAAGTTTTAGATGAACTTTTTTAAAAAAGATTTTATTTATTGATTGATTTTAGAAAGAGACAGCATGCATCTGTGCTTGTGAGCAGGGGGAGGAGCAGAGGGAGAGGGAGAGAATCATTTTTTTTTTTTTTAAGAGGGAGAGAATCTTAAACAGACTCCATGCTCAGTGCAGAGCCATCATAGGGCTCAATGCCAAGACCCTGAGATCATGACCTGAGCCAAAACCAAGAGTTGGACACTCAACCAATTGAGCCATCCAGGTTCCCCTAAGTGACTTTTTAAAATAGTTTCCCCAAATCTTTGTGGTAATCTGAAGCCTTTAATTTTGCTAAGGTAAATTAAAGAGTGAGTTAAATCTGTTAAATATCCAGATCATTTCCAACTAAGATAAAATACTAACACATTAATTACTGGGCATAGGCTTATCCACTTTTTGCCTCCTTTTACAGAGGAACTAAAGATATTTGGATATATTCATAAACATGTTTTGTGCTATGTTGAGAAATTTACTATGAAAAAGCATGTTCCCCCAAATTATAAAGAGTATTCATAAATTTGCCAGGCCACAGAATGCTAATACAAAAGGCAGTTCATCTTTTCACAAAAATGAAGTTAAAAAAATTCTAATATGGGTAGCCCGGGTGGCCCAGTGGTTTAGCACCGCCTTCAGCCCAGGGCGCGATCCTGGAGGCCCGGGATCAAGTCCCATGTCAGGCTCCCTGCATGGAGCCTGCTTCTCCCTCTGCCTGTGTCTCTGCCTCTCTCTCTGTGTGTGTCTCTCACGAATAAATAAATAAAATCTTTAAAAAAAATTCTAATATATGTATTCTACAATAACAGTAAATACCTATTCTTCTCAAAATAGTCCATAAAATGGAAGAGGAAGGAAAGCTTCCAAATTCATTCTATGAAGCCAACATTACCCTGATCCTAAACAAGATAGGTACACTATAAGAAAAGAGAACTGCAGACTAATATCTCTAATGAACATAGATTCAAATATCCTCAACAAAAATGCTAGCAAGCTGAATTTAATACATTAAAAAAATCATTCACCATGGTCAAATGGGATTTATTCCTGGGATGCAAGTGTGGTTCATTATTTGCAATCAATGAGACATCACATCAACGAGAAAGGATAAAAAACAGTGATCATTTCAATCGATGCAGAAAAAGCATTTTACAAAGTACTGCAATCATTCATTAGAAAAACCCTCAACAAAGTAGGTTTAGAAGGAACATACTTCAACATAATAAAGGCCATATGTGAAAAACCCACAGCCAACATCATACTCCAAGGTGAAAAACTGAGGACTTCTACCTTAAGATCAGGAACAAGACAAAGATGTCCACACTCACCACTTTTATTCAACATATTACTGGGAATCCTAGCCATAGCAATCAAACAAGAAAAAAAGTAAATAAAATGCACCCAAATCGATAAGGAAGAAGTCAAACTCCCACTATCTGCAAATGACATGAGATGAGATACTATACACAGAAAACCCTAAAGACTCCACCAAAGGGCAGCCCAGGTGGCTCAGTGGTTTAGCATTGTCTTCAACCCAGGGCCTGATCCTGGAGACCTAGGATCGAGTCCCAAGTTGGGCTCCCTGCATGGAGCCTGCTTCTCCCTCTGCCTGTGTCTCTGTCTCTCTGTCTCTCTCTCTCTCTCTCTCTCTCATTCTGTGTGTGTGTGTGTGTCTCATGAATAAATAAATAACTAATCTTAAAAAAAAAGACTCCACCAAAAAACTACCAGAATTGATAACTGAATTCAGTAAAGTCACAGAATACAAATCACTATACAGAAATCTGATGCACTCAATACACTAATAATGAAGCAGCAGAAAGTGAAATTAAGAAAACAATCCCATGTACAATAGCACCAAAACAATAAAGTATCCAGGAATAAACTTAACCAAAGTAGTGAAAGGTTTGTACTCTCAAAACTACAAAACACTGAGGAAAGAAATTCAAGATGACACAAACAAATGAAAAGATATTCCTTGTTCTTGGATTGAGCAGTCTATAGGTTTAATGCAATCCCTATCAAAAACTAACAACATTTTTCACAGAACTAGAACAAATAATCCTAACATTTGTATGGAAGCACAAAAGACCCTGAATAGCCAAATCAATCTTGAAAAAGAAAAACAAAACTGGAGGTATCACAATCCCAGATTTCAAGATATACTACAAAGCTATAGTAATCAAAACAGTATGGTACTGGCACAAAAGTAGACACATGTCAGTTGAACAAAATAGAGAGCCCAGAAACAATCCATGAATATATGGTCAATTAATCTTTAACAAAGGAGGCAAAAATATGCACTAGGAAAAAAGTCTCTTGAACAAATGGTATTGAAAAAACTGGAGAGCTGCATGGAAAAGAATGAAAGTGGATCACTTTCTTTACACCATACACAAAAATAAACACAAAATTGATTAAGGACCTTAATGTGAGACCTGAAACCATAAAAATCCTAGAAGACAGCACAGGCAGTAATTTCTCTAACATCAGCGATAGCAACATTTTTCTAGATATGTCTCCTCAGGCAAGAGAAATAAAAACAATTGGGATTACATCAAAATAAAAAGCTTCTGCACAACAAAAGGAAACAATCAACAAAACTAAAGGACAACCTACTGAATGGGAGAAGATATTTGCAAATGGCATATCTGATAAAGGGTTAGTATCTACAATAAATAAAGAATTTATACCACTCAACACCCAAAAAACAAATAATCCAATTTAAAAATGGGCAGAAGACATGAACAGACATTTCTCTGAAGAAGACATACAGATAGCCAAAAGATAAATGAAAAGATGCTCAACATTATTCATTTTCTGGGAAATGCAAATCAAAACTACAATGAGGTATCATCTCACACCTGTCAGAATGGCTGAAATTAAAAACACAAGAAACAACAGGTGTTGGCAAGGATGTAAAGAAAAAGAAATACTCATGCACTGTTGATAGGAATGCAAACTGATGCAGCCACTGTGGAAAACAGAATGGGGATTTCTCAGAAAATTAAAAATAGAACTACCGTATGATCCAGTAATTCCACTACTGGATATTTACTCAAAGAATATGAAAACACTAATTCAAAAAGATACATGCTTATAGCAGCATGATTTACAATAGCCAAGATATGGAAGTAGTTCACATGTCCATCAATAGATGAATGGATAAAAAAGAGATGATGTTGGGACACCTGAGTGGCTCAGTGGTTGAGCATCTGCCTTTGGCTCAGGGCGTGATCCTGGGGTCGGGGATAGAGTCCTGCATTGGGTTCCTTGTGGGCAGCCTGCTTCTCCCTCTGCCTGTGTCTCTACCTCTCTCTTTCTCTCTGACTCTCATGAATAAATAAATAAAATCTTGAAAAAAAAAAAGATGATGTATATATACAGTGGAATATTAGTCATAGGAAAGAATGAAATCTTGCCATTTGCAATGACAGGTGGATCTAGAGAGTATAATGCTAAGCGAAATAAGTTAGAGACGAATACGATTTCACTCATGCAGAATTTAAGAAATGAAACAAATGAACAAAGAAAACTAAAAAAAAACCAGACTTTTCTTTAAAGATTATATTTATTTATTCATGAGAGAGAGAGAGAGGCAGTAACACAGGCAGAGGGAGAAGCAGGCTCCATGCAGGGAGCCCGACATGGGACTCGATCCCAGGTCTCCAGGATCATGCTCTGGGCTGAAGGCGGCGTTAAACCCCTGAGCCACCCAGGCTGCCCAAACAGACTCTTTTTTTAAAAAGATTTATTTATTTATTTTAGAGACAGAGTGAGGGAGGAGGGGAGAGGCAGAGAGAGAAGGAGGAAGAAAAACTTTAGCAGACTCTGTTGAGTACAGAGTCTGACGTGGGGCCCAATCTCATGACCCTGAGATCAGGACAGAAGCAGAAACCAAGACTTGGACATTTAACCAACTGTGCCACCCAGGAACCCCAAAACCATATATAGGGAACAAACTGTTGGTTACCAGAGGAGAGGCAGATGGGGTGATGGTGATTGGATTAAAGAGTACATTTATTATGACGAGTACTAAGTAATATATAGAATTGTTGAGTCACTATATTGCACCCCTGAAACTAATATTACACTGTATGTTGATTATACTGGAATTAAAACATTTTTTAAATGTTATCTCCTTGTTAAAAAAATTCTAATATATATAATTAAACCTACTAGAAATAATAGGGCAAACATCTAAGGACCCAAGTAAAATAGAATGTGTGTTTTCTTCTGTGTGTGTATGCCTATGTGTGTTTTCAATAAAAGAGGCATGAGGGCAGCCCTGGTGGCCCAGTGGTTTAGCGCCGCCTTCAGCCCGGGGTGCGATCCAGGAGACTGGGGATTGAGTCCCACATTGGGCTCCCTGCATGGAGCCTGCTTCTCCCTCTGCCTGTGTCTCGCGAGCACTCTCTCTCTCTCTCTGTGTGTGTCTCTCATGGATAAATAAATAAAATCTTTTTTCTTTAAAAAAAAAAAGGTATGAGGAAGAGAAATGTATTTTTGTTTTGTCCTAAAGAGAGACTGGTTATTTCAAAATGGGAAAGAAGGGAAAACATAAGACAAAATCTGAAAATTGTAGGTTTGTGGAGAAAAAATCCTTAGAAATTTTACGCATGGTCAGGACTGGCTAAGTCTGAAATAGATTTAATTAAGTGAATGAATTTTAATAAGAAAAGTAAGCTCGTGCAAAATTAGAATTTAACTTTCTCTCTGTTAAAAAGACAATGTTAAAAAGACAACATTTTTTTGACTATTGGTCTGCTCTTAATAGGAGATTATACATTTTTCTTTACCTGTTAAAGTAATCTGCCTAGAAAAAAAAGAGTTCTTTTGGTCAAAATAAACTCTCGTGTTGTCTTTACCCAATTTTTGCTTAAGAAAGCTAAATCTTATGGTGCCTGGCTGGCTCAGTTGGTAAAGCATGCAACTCTTGATTTTGGGATCGAAAGTTCAAGCCCCTCGTTGGGTGTAGAGATTATTTAAAAATAAATCTTATGGGATGCCTGGGTGGCTCAGTAGTTGAGCCTTCGGCCTTTGGTTCAGGGCGTGATGCCCTTGCAGGGAGCCTGCTTCTCCCTCTGCCTATGTCTCTGCCTCTCTCTCTGTGCCTCTTAAGAATAAATAAATAAAATCTTTAAAAAAATAAAATAAAATCTTATAAATAAAAAAAAGAAAACTGAATCTTCTCTATTAAAAGAGCTAAGCTTTTTTTTTTAACAATTATTTATTTTTTTCTTTTGTATTTGCCTGCAGAATCTTTTATTGTCACTATTGTTAAATGGGTAACTAATAAGTATTGTTTCATAGTAACCTATGATCCTATTTTGATAGATGTTTTAAAACTTTTTGATATTTTTGACAAACTTCAGAAAATCAAATTCCATTTGAATGAAGTCTTTTTGACCTTGAACTAACTTTAGGATTTTCCAGGGGTTCCTGGAACATCTCAAAGATTTGTTCTCTCTCATTACAGAGAGAGAGATGTTACACTAATTAGGCTTTTTTGTTATGTTAAATTTAATGGGAAGCATTCTCAAATAACTGATGCTAAATCTTCTGAGATTATGTTTGTGTGGATATATGTTATTAACATAAGTGTTCCTGATCTTGTGTGAAATGCCAAGAAATCTGATTATGTCCTGGTATAACTTAGTCATAACTTAGTTATTATCTTAAAACGTATGTCACAGAAATAAACAGATCTTTAACCATGGCTAGTTTTAGGTCTTTTGTCATTTATTGTTGTCTTATTCTGATACTTTTGTAATAGCGTTGAAGAAGATTCATGGAAAGAACTTTGACAACTACAGGTTTCTGATTATTTTTTAAACATCTGAATAGATTCTTTTTTAAAAGATTTATTTATTTATTCATGAGAGACACAGGGAGAGAGAGGCAGAGACATAGGCAGAGGGAGAAGCAGGCTCCTTGCAGGGAGTCTGATGTGGTACTCGATCCCGATCCTAGGATCACACCCGGAGCCAGAGGCAGCTGCTCAACTGCTGAGCCACCCAGGTGTCCCTCTGATAACTTTTTGATCATAAACTGAACTGGAGAAGAATTTCCAAAATTAAGAAATACCTGGACTCAAGCAGAACAAATATAATTAAATGCGATTGAATGAACTGAGGAGGATGATTATAATTTTTTGTGACTTTTTGTTTGAAACACTGCTGGTTCCTTAATGTTTTGTTTTTCCAGATTTAAGGAAACATTTTCTTGTAAGCTCTCTATGACTTATAGTAGCTTGTAACAAAGATGAAACATTTATGTTTTCTCCTTAACTGATCCCCCAGCACTCAGAAACTCTTGAATCCGCTTCATGGCAATATAATTTGTTATTTGCATAAATTCAGTAAGAGTCTGTTGTCCTTGATACAAAACACAATTGAAAATATTACTTATATTACCATGGCTTTGGCTGGAATGTCTATTTTGAGAATGTGCATAGAATCAGTTATGACCAGACAGCTTTAAGGGCTAAGGTTGACTTTATGGAGCCAACAAAACCCCTTGAAAAACTTGGCCTGGTACCTTGTTTACAGATTTCCTGATAGCCTCAACAGGTGAGTGAGGAAAGCCACTTCCTGGCAGTCTCAGAAACCTCAGAATATTTCGGGGACTTTGAAAAGAAAGTAATTTACTCAAATCTATAGGTATTGTAGGCGAAGCCAAATGGTGAATACATGGCTTGGTTTCCTAGCATTTTTTTTTTTAAGATTTTATTTATTTATTCATGAGAGACACAGAGAGAGAGAGAGGCAGAGACATGGGCAGAAGGAGAAGCAGGCTCCATTCCATGCAGGGAGCCTGACGTGGGAATCAATCCCGGGTCTCCAGGACCACACCCTGGGCCGAAGACGGTCCTAAACCGCTGCACCACCCAGGTTTCCCCTTTTTTTTTTTTTTTAAGATTTTACTTATTTATTTATTTATTTATGAGAGACACAAAGTGAGGCTTCCTAGCATTAAGAAGCTTTTAAGGGGGGGTTCCCTGGGTGGCGCGGCGGTTTAGCGCCTGCCTTTGGCCCAGGGCGCGATCCTGGAGACCCGGGATCGAATCCCACGTCGGGCTCCCGGTGCATGGAGCCTGGTTCTCCCTCTGCCTGTGTCTCTGCCTCTCTCTCTCTCTCTGTGATGACTATCATAAATAAATAAAAATTTAAAAAAAAAGCTTTTAAAGGAAGCCTAGGTGGTTCTGTGGTTGAGTATCTGCCTTTGGCACAGGGTGTGATCCCAGAGTACCGGGATCGAGTCCCACATTGGGCTCCTTCCATGGAGCCTGCTTCTCCCTCTGCCTTATGTCTCTGCCTCTCTCTGTGTCCTTCATGAATAAATAAATAGAATCTTAAAAGAGGCTTTTAAAAGTCCAATCTGAGGGTGCCTGGGTGGCTCAGTCAGTAAAGTGTCTGACTTTGGCTCAGGTCATGATCCCAGAGTCCTAGGTCTCTCTCTGACTCTTCCCCATCTTGTGTTTTCTTTCTTTCACTCATATAAATAAAGTCTTTATAAAAAAGTCTAATTTGAGATTCCTAATGAAAAGTCCCAGCAAAACAGATTCAAAAGAGGCTATATGATCAATCACTATTCTTGTGCACTTTTAGGCCAACTTTATTGAAATTAGACTCAATTTGCAAGGTTATTGAAACTAGACTCAATTTGCAAACAAACTCATCTCACTGTGGTTATCTTTGAAAAGTGGGAGTGATTAGAGAGAGAAAAATTATGTTTCAGTAAAACATATTTGTGGATACAAAATTCTAGTGTTATTAATTGTCTTTGAGGTTTTGTTTTCTGCCTATACTAAATGGACTAGATCCTGAATTCTTCTAGTTTGCTCCAATTTTTGGCCACAACTCTCCAAACTAATTTCAATTTACTCTCACCCTTCTGATTTGGAATCATTGAAAACTAACACCACCGTTTCCCAAAGCCATGTAAGCTAAAGCTAAACAACTTGTTATAAGCTTCAGAGAAATCACCACAACAGCTCATGTATGGACAGTTGCCTGTTGCTGTCTGGCTACTCAGAGAGATACTACAGGCATGAAACCACAAACCAGGAAAAGCTTTAAGCTTGACATCTAAAAAGCTTCTCAGGAGCACCTGGGTGGCTCAGTTGGTTAAGCATCTACCTTTGGCTCAGATCATGATCCCAGGGTACTAGGATTGAGCCCTGCATCAGGCTCCTCTGCTCCGCAGAGAGCCTGTTTCTCCCTTTCCCTCTGCTCTCCCCTGGTGCTTTGTCTATCTTTCTAGTGCTCTCCCTCTCTCTCTCTCTCTTTCAAATAAGTAAATAAATATCTTAAAAAAAATAAAAGGTTTCTTGATTATCTGCCTTCGGAACCCAGACGCTGAGATTATAATCTGCTCCTTTGTTTTTCTTTTGTTTCCATACAAATCCTTTTATTAAATACTTGACTGTTTGAACCACAGTTCTAACTTTGGGAACCCACTCACATCTCTGCTTCCTGAAATGAGACACAGCTGTGTAAGTGAAGTGACTACCCTTAGTAGTAACAGATTAGTTCAATGAGATAGAATAATCTACCAACTCAACTTCTAGGCTATGAAACTTTTTTTTTTAAGACTTTATTTTTTATTCATGAGAAAGAGAGAGAGAGGCAGAGACAGAGGGAGAAGCAGACTCCCCACAAGGAGCCCGATGTGGGACTCTATCCCAGATACCGGGATCAGGACCTGAGCCAAAGGCAGACACTCAACCGCTGAGCCATCCAGACATCCCTAGACTATGAAACTTCTTGGGGAAGTTTCAAAGGCAGAACTGAAGGCAAGTAGAATATGCCACCCCAAAATGTGCTACTTTGGCATTGGGTTATTTTGAGCTGAAGTCAATCGAGACTCGATCCAAGACAAACTTTTACCTCTCCTTTACCTACCTAAATTATGTATTTATTTATTTTAAGATTTTATTTATTTGTTCATGAAAGGCATAGAGAGAGAGAGAGGTAGAGACATAGGCAGGCAGAGGGAAAAGCAGGCTCCCTGTGTGGACCCCAGGATCATCAGCTGAGCCAAAGGCAGACACTCAACCACTGAGTCACCAGGTGCCCCTCCCTAAGAGAATTTAGATAGGGTCCCTGGCCCAGAAAGACAGTTATTACCAGAGACAACTTTTTATCTGACAGACTTATCTGTGTAGCAGGACAACTGCTAATTACCAAACATGCTTTTCTTATCGACCTGCGAATTACCTCCTCCCCTTTGAAGCCCCAGGCCACTCTCCCATTCCTTAGCTGAGGATGGCATATGAGCCTCAGCTACCCACATGCCCTGAGCCTCAGATCTTTGGGGCTCTGGAACATAGGAAATTTAACTTGTTTTTGTCCTATTAATCTGTCTTATGTCAATTTGATGATCAGACCAGGCAAAGAACATAAAAGGGAAGAAAGGAAAATTTTTCTGCCCCTATACCTTTAACATGACTGTTCCCCAAGTGGCAATGCACAGTGGTCTAAAAGACTCACCTACACCACCATAGCTAATTAAAATAAGAATTCAAAAGAATAAAAAAATTCACTCTCATTTCATCCTCGTGCCCCATAACAGCCCAAACACCTTCCTCCTCGATCTTCCACTTAGCCAACAAAAATCTTGTAATTAAGAAGGGAGGATCCTTTTCCAACACCAGCTCATATTTAATAGTAGGTATAGAAATACCTGAAGAAGTTTTACTTCTTTTACTTCATCACAAGTTTTTTAGCAAATAACACCAAAAAAAATTGGAAGAAATGCTTCTGATTCTGTTCTGTCACAGCATCTTAGTAGAAAAAGCCACGGACCTGATTACTGCAGTGCCACATCGGTCCTTCTATATTTTGCAACATGTATCAATAAAATTCTGATATCTCAATCATACTGGAAGGAACTCACTTTGACAACCCTATATTTCCTAGAAGACCAACTATTGCTACAAACAAAGGAGAGGACTCAAGAATATGTAGAAGCTCTAAGAAAGGCAAACTGGTTGAAAAGTTGACTGGAATTTCTCTTGAAGCCGAAAGTTTACACGACAAGCAGGCTGCTTTTACTTAGATTATATGTTTATTTGTAGTGGTTTATGGTAAGGACACCAGCTGATCAAGTATGTGATACCTGCCTCTAAGAACTAGGATGTAGCAAGGAAGTCACTCAAATAGGGTATAAAATTTAAAAACTCAGTAAAACTCCCCTTTAAGAAGTTCAGTGGAACAATCCACAAAAACAAGGACTAAATAGATATCATGATGACACTAAACTCATATCTGTCAATAGTAACTCTGATCGTGAATGGGCTTAATGACCCCATCAAAAGGCGCAGGGTTTCAGACTGGATAAAAAAGCAGGACCCATCTATTTGCTGTCTACAAGAGACTCATTTTAGACAGAAGGACACCTACAACCTGAAAATAAAAGGTTGGAGAACCATTTACCATTCAAATGGTTCTCAAAATATACCCTAAAAACTATAGAACACTTCTGAAAGAAATTGAGGAAGACACAAAGAGATGGAAAAATATTCCATGCTCATGGATTGGCAGAATTAATATTGTGAAAATGTCAATATTACCCAGGGCAATTTACACGTATAATGCAATCCCTATCAAAATACCATGGACTTTCTTCAGAGACTTAGAACAAATTATTTTAAGATTTGTGTGGAATCAGAAAAGACCCCAAACAGCCAGGGGAATTTTAAAAAAGAAAACCATATCTGGGGGCATCACAATGCCAGATTTCAGGTTGTACTACAAAGCTGTGTTCATCAAGACAGTGTGGTACTGGCACAAAAACAGACACATAGATCAATGGAACAGAACAGAGAACCCAGAAGTGGACCCTGAACTTTATGGTCAACTAATATACGATAAAGGAGGAAAGACGATCCACTGGAAGAAAGACACTCTCTTCAATAAATGGTGCTGGGAAAATTGGACATCCACATGCAGAAGAATGAAACTGGACCACTCTCTTGCACCATACACAAAGATAAACTCAAAATAGATGAAAGATCTGAATGTGAGACAAGATTCCATCAAAATCCCAGAGGAGAACTCAGGCAACACCCTTTTTGAACTTGGCCACAGTAACCGGAGAAGGACAAACAGTGTATGTTCTCATTCATTTGGGGAATATGAATAATAGTGAAAGGGAATATAAGGGAAGGGAGAAGAAATGTGTGGGGAAATATCAGAAAGGGAGACAGAACATAAAGACTTCTAACTCTGGGAAATGAACTAGGGGTGGTGGAGGGGGAGGAGGGCGGGGGGTGGGGGTGAATGGGTGACGGGCACTGAGGGGGACACTTGACGGGATGAGCACTGGGTGTTATTCTGTATGTTGGTAAATTGAACACCAATAAAAATTAATTTATAAAATTAAAAAAAAAAAAGAGAGAAAAAAAAAAACTCAGTAATCGGGCAGCCCCGGTGGTGCAGCAGTTTAGTGCCGCCTGCAGCCCGGGGCGTGATCCTGGAGACCCTGGATCGAGTCCCACGTCGGGCTCTCTGTGTGGAACCTGCTTCTGTCTCTGCCTCTCTCTCTCTCTCTCTGTCTCTATGAATAAATAAATAAAATCTTTTAAAAAAATAAAATAAAAACTCAGTAATCAAGACAAATAATACTTGAATGCAATATTTTAAAAACTCAAATCTGATACAAAATCCCCCATAATGAACAAAATATCAAGACTTTAAATAAGATAGGATTGGTATTACTAATTTTCCTTTTTGTCTCAGGCTCCAGTATAGCTAGGCATAATACTGCTTGGCATTGCCACTGAGCAAAGAATACATGCAGACAGAATTGCTTTCAAAATACTTTTGTATGTTTTTTAAAGATTTTATTTATTTATTCATGAGAGACACACAGAAAGAGGCAAAGACACAGGCAGATGGAGAAGCAAGCTCCCCACAGGGAGCCCAATGTGGGACTCGATCCCAGGACCCCAGGATCATTCCCTGAGCCAAAGGCAGACACTCAACCACTGAGCCACCCATGCATCCCAACTTTTGTATTTTTTTCAAGTAAGTTTGGATAGTGGTGATCAAGGCAAATGCTAGGATGTCACCTTCACAATTTCCAGAATCAAGATGGCTGAGCATTGACCTTTCTAATCTCTTCTTTGAAAATCTCCAAACAGAACGGGAAACAGAAACACAAACCCCATTTTTTCCGTCCCACCCCCACTAACCCCATTTTCAACAAAACTAGGAAATATCTGTACCCCCAACCCACAATATATGAAGACAAAAAGCAGGAGAAGGAATGGTAACTAAATTAGCAGAGCAGAGGGACGCCTGGGTGGTCCAGCGGTTGACCTTCTGCCTTCGGCACAGGGTGTGATCCCGGAGTCCCAGGATCAAGTCCCACATCGGGCTCCCTGCGAGGAGCCTGCTTCTCCTTCTGCCTATGTCTCTGTCTCCCCGTTGTGTGTCTTTCGTAAATGGAAAAATAAAATCTTAAAAAAAAAATTAGCAGAGCAGAAAAGACCAAACTCTGTTGGAGAATGCTCTCAAGAAGCAGCAATACAACCCATTCCCAAAGACTTAGTTAGCAATTGAAGCCTGTACCCTGGAAGGAATAGGGCACTGAAAGCAATGAGAGGTGTCCAAAAAAAAAAAAAAAAAAAACTGAAAAAAGAAGCAGTTAGCCCTACAAGCCTTCCTCCACTCCTATCAGTGAAGCAACCACCCCTCCCCAACTTCTACAAGTACTTTATTGGGGAGAAACAACCTAAGAGACTTTGGGGGAGCACCAGGCAGGAAAAGGGCAGGATGAGGCTTTAATAAAAGTCTGCCCACTGAATGGTGAGACTCTTCAGTTCCTTACCTCACCCTGTGTTAGAGGCACCACCAGCCAGGTTTATCTTTCTCAGGCAGCAGATTAGAGGCTCTCTCTTGATAAACTAAATTGCTACAGAGAAAATACCTACACATACTGACATTTGGGGGACCACACCCACATCCACAAGCTGGCTACCTCCTCAATCTAAAAATAAGCCCACAAACTAACAAGACCTGCCCACTCACACAGTTTCCAATCAGCTTTGCAGTGATTCATTTAAAAACCTGAACAAACATCCAAGGATCACCAGATCTTCGAGAAAAGCTTCCAACAGTAAAGACAGAGGCCAAAACAAATAAACCAAAGGAGGAGAAAAAGAACTCAGAGGAAACAGATAATGCAAATGGTAAAAGTAAATTAATATTATCAGGGAGATAAGATTTTAATTCCATGAAATAAGACTAAATCCTTTCAGAAGGAAGGAAGGAAAGAAAAGGAGAGAAATGAAACGGGGGGGGGGGGGGAGAAAAATTAGAAACAAAAGGTGATTTTAAAAATTTAAAATGAGGGTAAGTAAAAAAGATAACAAAATTAAAGTATTAATTTGAGAGTTTCAATATCTAAATAAAAGAGTTCCCCAAAGAGAGGACATTGGGAACAAAATTATAAGGAAGTAGCACAAGAATATTTCCCAGAGATAAAGATCAATGGAGCACCTGAATGGTGCAGTTAATAAAGCATCCAAACAACTCTTGGTTTAGGCTTGGGTGTGGTCTCAGGGTGGCGAGATGGAGCACTTTTAGGCTCCGTACTCAGCGTGGAGTTGGCTTGAGATTCTTTTGCTCCCTCTGCCTCCCACTTATGCTCTCTCTCTCAAATAAATAAATAAATCTTTTTATTTTTTATTAATTTTTAATTTTTTTAAAGATTCTATTTACCTATTCATGAGAGAAACAGAGGGAGAGAGAGGCAGAGACACAGGCAGAGGGAGAAGCAGACTCCATACAGGGAGCCCGTTGTGGGACTCGATCCCAGGTTTCCAGGATCATGCCCTGGGCCAAAGGCGGTGCCAAACTGCGGAGCCACCCAGGCTGCCCTTTTTTTTTTTTTTTAAAGGTCAAGTCTCCAGTTTATTTATTTTTATTTATTTATTTTTAAAGATTTAATTTATTTATTATTCATGAGAGACACACACAAAGCGAGGCAGAGACACAGGCAGAGGGAGAAGCAGGCTCCATGCAGGGAGCTCAATGTGGGACTGGATCCTGGGACTGCAGAATCATGCCCTTGGCGGAAGGCGGCAGTCAACCACTGAGCCACCCAGGCATCCCAAGTCTCCAGTTTAAAAGTGAATATTGAACATGCAATCATGGAATCATTATGTTGTACACCTAAAACTAATTAATCTATGTGTCAATTGTATGTCAATAAAAAAGAACATACTGAATGCTCAATATAATAAATTTATAAAACAGCAACACTAAGACATGTCAACTTGAAATTTCAGAACACCAAAAAAGAGATGACTCTAGAAACTTTCAAAGGAAAAAACCCATAAACAGAAGATTGAGAGAATCATGTTGAATTTCTCCACAACACTGCATGCTAGAAGATAATGGATCATTGTCCTCAAAGTACAGAATTAAAAAATTGTTTTTAACTTAGATATATTTAGACATACATAGTATTAAAATGTTTATACTCTTCATCAGGATGGCATTAGAGGATACATTCTAGCAAAATAGAGGATACACTCTAGCAAAATTATTTATAATAATAAACCGAGAAAGATAAGTCATCAGATCCGGGAAACTGGATAGTCCAAGGATGACTGCTGTGTAGTAGATCCAGAAAGAAATCAGTACAGATCCAAGTAGGAAGACAAATACCTCCAGGAGGGAGGGCTACGTGGGGAAGAAATGGCAATGATAGTGCATAAAATGGAATTAACAGGCATTTTACAGAGATCAGAGATTCAAAGAAAACTAAGGAGAGGGGAAAAAGGGGGCAGATGTTAAATATCATTCTACACTTTCAGGCTTAGCAGTAGATAATATTTATATTGAAAACTCTGGAAAGTTGAGGAGGAATCCCATATTTCCTAAATACAGAAAAATGTTTATGCATAAAGATATCCTTTACAGTAATTAATTATAAAATCAAATAGCAAAATAAACTAAATGTCCACTAATGTGGACATAAACTAATGTCCAGAGAAATAATTAAATAAATCATGACATATCACTTGATGGGATTTAAATTAATAACATTACAACCTTTTCTGCATACCAAGCACTCATTTTAGAACCTGCCTTGGGAGCTGCCTATTAAATTGAAAGGAGGAATTGAAAAAAGGAGACTGAAAGTTGCTTGCATGTTATTGTTGTTGGAAACTAAAACTAAATGCCTTGTAGAAATGTCAATCAAGTAAATCCAAAAACAGGCAGCCAAAAACAACTCCAACTAACATGTTGTTAGTCTCTAGTATTGTCTGTATGAAGTAGGAAACAGAAGGTAAATGTTTTGGTAAACCTGTCTCTGATGGCTTTGGGAAGAAAGACACAAGGTTCGGTGATATGATCTTGAAGTGGTAGAGCCTGGAAAGAGACAGATGACTGCGGCATTGCTGACCTACTTCCAGAGTGATTCATTTTGCAATAGGAAACAAGTCAGGAAAGATCTTGGATATAGCAAAGAACAGAGGGCTCACATTCCCCTTTTCCCAGAGCAAGATCCTCAGCCAATCAAAGGATCTGTCCCTCTACCCCAGCAGCTCCAGGCATAAAGTCCTGGCTGTTTCTGAATAAGATCAGTAAAACAAGGAGACAGGAATCCCTGCAAACCCTACTGGTTGACTCCAAGCCCCAGAGGCTCTGAAATCATCTGCCAGAATGCTGAGCCTTTTATGCAATAGAGCTGTTAGATGATTTCAACAGAAATGCCCCAAATGCTTGAAAAGCTGATCAACTTTGGCTCTACATTACATCTAAACCCCCTAAAACAAGACAAACAAAAACACAGTATGAGAAGTAAAAGAGTCTGTATTACATTTTCTTAGTTAAGACTATTTTGAAACTGAAACTCCTCCAACTCCCTTTAGCCAAAAAAGAAAATTCGCTATGATGCAGGGGAATCTCTTAAACCCATGGATTGGAAACATAGCTGGGAAACCTGGAAGAGAAAATTCTCACAAACCAGACCAAATGCCCTTTTAGTCTCTAGTCTGTCTCTTTGTCTCCCTTTCTTCTTTTCAACTACTTTTGACCAATATTTTGAACTCAATGGTTCGATTGTCCTTCACTGGCACCAGTCTGGCAAAAATCCCAGCCTGTATCAATCCAACATTTAATATCATCTGTAGGTAGATCTGTACTGCTATGGACACCTGAAGAAAACCATACCGTGCAGATTGGTATGATTGAGACCAGTATGAATGCATGGTCTCCAATATCCACTGGACCTTTAATACTGCTCAGGGAGTCTTTGGCTCCCCTATTCTGTCCACATGTCCATTCTTCACAGCTCTTCTCTCACCTCCAATCCCGCTGCCTCTCGCTTATGAGTATCGACTCCCCTCATCTCTTACTTTACAAAGAAAAGGAAGTAGCAGTAATAGATCATTAGTAATAACAACAGAAGAAGAATATAATAATAATAGAAGGGATCCCTGGGTGGCACAGTGGTTTGGCGCCTGCCTTTGGCCCAGGGCGCGATCCTGGAGACCTGGGATCGAATCCCACGTCAGGCTCCCGGTGCATGGAGCCTGCTTCTCCCTCTGCCTGTGTCTCTGCCTCTCTCTCTCTCTCTCTGTGACTATCATAAATAAAAAAAAAATTAAAAAAAATAATAGAAGAGTGCTCTGTTAGGTCTCACGAACTAACTATTCTTTGATCTCTCTCCTGTTAAATGGACAAGGCATGAGAGAGAGAAAGAGAGAGAAGAGACACAGGCAGAAGGAGAAGCAGGCTCCCCACCGCCCGATGCAGGACTCGATCCTGGATCCTGGGATCACGACCTGAGCTGAAGGCAGATGCCCAACCACTGAGCCACCCAGGGGCCCCCACTCTTTTACATTTTTAATTTAAAATTTTAGGGCAGCCCTGGTGGTGCAGCGGTTTGGCGCCGCCTGCAGCCTGGGGTGTGATCCTGGAGACTGGGGATCGAGTCCCATATCGGGCTCCCTGCATGGAGCCTGCTTCTCCCTCTCCCTCTGCCTGTGTCTCTGCCTCTCTCTCTCTGTGTCTATGAATAAATAAATACAATCTTTAAAATAAAATAAAATAAAATAAAATAAAATTTTAAAAGTATAGCTTGGGGGCCCCTGGGTGGCTCAGTGGTTGAGTATCTGCCTTTGGCTCAGGTCATGATCATGGAGTCCTGGGATTGAGGCCCACATCAGGGTCCTCCTGGGGAGCCTGCTTCTCCCTCTGCCTGTGTCTCTGCTTCTTTCTGTCTCTCTCATGAATAAATAAAATCTAAAAAAAAAAAAGTATGGCTTGAGCATGAACTATTTTAGACTGTGTGCTAGAGGATATTGTGATGAACTAGACAGATGTGGTCCCTATGAACTTTCTAGCCTAGGAGACCGACTTTGACTAAAGAATTTTAAGTCTGACTTGTGTTAATTAATAGGAAGTACAGGATGCTGTGGAAATACATAGAAAGGAAATTTAATTTTATCTAGGAAGTAAGGGAAGGCCTTCTTGAGGAAGGTAAAATTTAAAGTTGCCACTTAAGGAATATGTAATAATTCAATAAGAAGAAAGAGGCTTAAGTTCTATATAGGCACGAAAATCTGATTGAGATTCCTGTGAAATTTGACAAGTGTAATCTATCAGATTTTTGTGAAACTTTGACAAGTGTATCCTAAAATTGAAACTAAAAATGGGATGCCTGGCTGGCTCAGTCAGTAGAGCATGCAACTCTTGATCTTGGGGTAGTGAGTTCAGCCCCATGTTGGGTGTACTCTTACTCATATATAAACAAACAAGTAAATAAATTAAAATTAAATAAATAAATAAAATCGAAATGAGAAAGAATAAGGTTAGGAAGCACCAAAACAATCTGAAGAGGAATAACATAGAGGAACCTGTCCTATAAAGACCTATTATAAAGTCATAGTAATTAAGACAGTATGGTGCTTGGTACAGCAACGAACCCCTCTCTATGCTTGTGCTTTTCTGCTCATCCTTCAGGACACAGTATGAATTATCACTGCCTCCAGGAAATTTCTGGCTGTTCCTGCCCTCAAAATCTTGAGTACGGGATCCCTGGGTGGCTCAGCGGTTTAGCGCCTGCCTTTGGCCCAGGTGTGATCCTGGAGTCCTGGGGTCGAATCCCACATAGGGCTCCCTGCATGGAGCCTGATTCTCCCTCTGCCTGTGTTTCTGCCTCTGTGTGTGTGTGTGTGTGTGTGTGTGTGTGTGTGTCTCATGAATAAATAAATAAAATCTTAAAAAACAAAAACAAAATCTTGACTAGGTATCATCTTGGGGTACTTCCATAGCACACTTACTTCCCTGATACTTAACACATTTACTCCAATATCCGCTTCCCCCACTCACTGTTAGGACAGAGATCATTACCTTTTTCACTGACAATCCTCAGCCTATTAGCATTCCTTTAACAGAAGACTTGAAGTACTACCTTAAAGGCAGTGTGAAGTGTGAAGACAGTGCTATCCCACCCCACTCTTGCCTATCTCTTGCTACTGTTGACTTTCCGGCCACTCCATTTATTGAAGACGTTAGTACTTTTGGCCACAGTCATATTTTCATAAAGCCAGCCTATTTTAATATCTACAAAGATAATCCATCCAAAATTTGTCTTTGAAGTTTCTTGACATCAAGCAGCAGCCTGGTGGCTCAGCGGTTTAGCACCACCTTCTACCCAGGGCATGATCCTGGAGACCTGGGATCGAGTCCCGCGTCAGGCAACCTGCATGGAGCCTGCTTCTCCCTCTGCCTGTGTCTCTTCCATTCTCTCTCTCTCTCTCTCTCTCTCTCTCTGTGTGTGTCTGTCATAAATAAATAAATAAAATCATTAAAAAAAAAAAGGAAAGTACTGAAGTTTCTTGACATCATCTTCTTTCAATAGATTCACTCTGCCTCAATGTCTCACTTGGAGGGTCATAAAGTCTACCTTCAAAATCATGAATTCAACCTTTCTACTGTGGACATAAAGGAATGTCACCCAAAGGAGAACAAACAGGTTATTTCTTCAGAGCTTGCTATAGCAAAGGAGTCAGCCACCATTACTTGCTTTTGGCAGAGACTCAATGGCAAGCAAGAAAGCTTTATAGTAAAAAAAAGTAAAGAAGGTGGCTCCAGGTATGTTCTGATTGGTGGTTGTTGGCATGAGGAAGCTGATGGCATTCTAGCTAGAAATGAGACATCTTTAGGGAGCACATGTGGCACTCTCTTGTTCTGAGTTGGAAGAGAGGGCCAATAAATAAATAAACAAATAGGGAGACCAGCAGTCATTGACCAAGTCCTGATCATTCCATGCTCTTTGATGCAGAGGTTACAGTCAGAATTCTATTGCCATATACAGTTTGGTTATTGTCCAATTCCATGTTCATATGGTTTGGCCATTGTCCATAAAAGACTATAGTCAGTCTTCTACTACTCATGAAGCATCATCTTCAATCTTTCCAGTACCTATGCAATTACTCCCTCTTTGATGACTCTTTACTTTACGTTTGGACTAATTGCCATCTCTTACTGGATTTTCTTTTCCTTTCCTTTCTTTTCTTTTCTTTTCTTTTCTTTTCTTTTCTTTTCTTTTCTTTTCTTTTTTAAGTAGGCTCCATGCCCAATGTGGGGCTTGAACTCATGACCCTGAGATCAAGAGTCACATGCTCTACCAACTGAGCCAGCTAGGCCTCCCTGAATGGATTTTCAACTTCTCCCTATTGGATATTTTCCTTCAATATCCAAGTAAGTTACAATCTTTTCCAACATAAAAAAAAAAAAAACAATCTGAACTCCATCTTTTCATCTACTAACACACCACTACCCTTTGCAAGCAAACTTCTCAGTTTTTCTTAATGTTTGGATCCATCAGAAGCCTCATTCCCACCTCTTCTCTCTACTTTCTGAGGCAGTCTTTATTTTAAAATTGATGTGTATTGGGGCACCTGGGTGGCTCAGTGGTTGAGTGTCTGCTTTTGACTCAGGGTATGATCCTGGGGTCTTGGGATCAAGTCCTGCATCAGGTTCTCCTCAGGGAGCCTGCTTCTCCCTCTGCCTATGTTTCTGACTCTCTCTCTGTGTCTTTATTCTCATGAATGAATAAATAAATAAAATCTTTTAAAAATTAATTAAATTGATGTGTATCATTACCATCTTTTTTAAAAAAGATTTTATTTATTTATTCATGAGAAACATAGAGAGAAAGAGAGGCAGAGACATAGGCAGAGGGAGAAGCAGGCTCCATGCAGGAAGCCCAATGTAGCACTCAATCCTGGGACTCTAAGATCACGCCCTGAGCCAAAGACAGACATTCAACTGCTGAGCTACTCAGGCGTCCCTCATTACCATCTTTGTATGTACCTGAATTTTACCATTAGGTTTAACTATACGAAGTTTTAATATTTGATCCTTTGGAAGTATAAAATAAACAATTCATTTAATTCAAGCAGGTGTAAATGTATGTAAACCTATACAATATATACTATGCTTTTTTTGTTAAAATTTTACATAAATATATCTTTAAAAACTTGTTTTTTCATGGAGAGGTTGGCAGGGGATGGGGTGACTGGGTGATGGGAACTTAGGGGGGCACTTGACAGGATGAGCGCTGGGTGTTATATTAGATGTTGGCAAATCGAATTCCAATAAAAAATATATTAAAAATAATAAAAATAAAAAATAAAACCTTGCTTATTCAGATGCCTGGGTGGCTCAGTGGTTGAGCATCTCTGCCTTTTGCTTAGGTTATGATCATAGGGTCATTGGATCGAGTCCCATATCAGGCTCCTTGTGGGGAGCCTGCTTCTCCCTCTGCTTATATCTGTACCTCTCTCTGTGTCTTTCGTGAATAAATAAATAAAATCTTTTATTTTATTTTTTTAAAGATTTTATTTATTTATTCATAGAGACACAGCTAGAGAGAGAGAGGCAGAGACACAGGCAGAGGGAGAAGCAGGTTCCATGCAGGGAGCCCGACATGGGACTCGATCCTGGGTCTCTAGGATCACGCCCTGGGCTGCAGGCGGTGCTAAACCGCTGCGCCATCGGGGCTGCCCAAATAAAATATTTTAAAAAAATAAAATAAAAACTTGCCTCTTATGTATAATTACATTTTTAAAATTCTTTATTTGAAATAATTATAGAATCACAGGAGGGAGTAAAGACAATACAGAGAGATCCTGTGAATGCTTCATCCAATTTCCCCCAATAGTTATATTTTATATAACTATAGCACTATATCAAAACCAGAAAAATGACATTGGTACAATGTGTTTGGATAGCTTTATACCACTTTATTATGTGTAACCACTACAATTGAAATACAGAACTATTCCATTATCACAGATGTCTCCTTGTGTTCCCCCTTTATAGCCTATATACATACCCTAAAAACTCTCACAAACACTAATTTGTTTTCCATTTCTATAATTTTGTCAGTTATAGAAAGTTATATAAATAGAATTGTGCAGCATATGTCCTTTGGGGACTGGATTTTTCACTTATAATAATGCCCTTGTCACATGTATCTCCAGTTTACTCCTTTTTTTTTTATTGCTAAGTATCCCATGGTATGGTACATCCATTTTATACCAGTTTATTCAACCAATCACCTATTGAGGGACATTCTGGTGATTTTTGGTTAGGGAAATTACAAATAAAGCTGCTAGCAATATCTGTATACAGTTGATATGTGGACATAAATATTCATTTCTTCATAATAAATGCGTAGCATGCAAGTACTGAGTTGTGTGATTAATGCATTTAATGTATGTGGTTAATGTATGAGCAATCTAGCTTCTCTATATTCTCATCAGCATTTGCTATTGTCATTACTTTTTGTTTGTCTATTATGTCTTTTCTATTAGATGTGTAGTAATTCTCATTATGGCTTTAATTATCATTTCACTAATGGCTAGTGAAGTTGAACACCTCACTTGCATCAACATAGTATTTTTTTTAGTAATCTCTTCACACCTTTTACTCCTTTCTTTTTTTTAAGATTTTGCTTATTTGTTTTTTTAGAGAGTGTGAGTTGGAGGAGGGGCAAAGGGAGGGGAAGAGAATCTTAAGCAGGCTCCACCCTAAGCTCAGAAACCAATGCAGGGCTCCTTCTCACAACCTTGAGATCATGACCTGAGCCAAAATTGAGAGTCCCACACTTACCTGATTGAGCCACCCAGGTACCCTTTTTACCTGTTTTCTAACTGGATAGTTTTAATTTTTATTTTTTTAAAGATTTTATTTATTTATTCACGAGTGACACAGAGAAAGAGACAGATACATAGGCAGAGGGAGAAGCAGGCTTCTCACAGGGATCCCAATGTGGGACTTGATCCCGGACCCCGGGATGATGACCTGAGTCAAAGACAGATGCTCAACCACTAAGCCATCTAGGTATCCCTAATTGGAATTTATTTTTTTTAATGTTGGGAGTTCTTTATATGTCCTAAATGTAAGTTCTTTATCAGATATGTAGTTTGAAAATCAGAAGAAAAGTTGTAATTTTGAAAAAGTCCAATTTATCAAAATTTTTTACGGGTCATGTTTTTGGTATAATATTTAAGAATTCTTCATCAAGCCAAGATAGGTTTCAGAGATTTTTCTCCTGCTTTCATCTAGAAGTTTATAGTTTTACATCTTGCTTTTGAATCTGTGATCTGCTTTAAGTTAATTTTTATATTTTGCCATATTGATACTTGTAGTTTAGTACAACTTCTGCACAACTTTTTAGGATAACAGTGTATGACTAAATCACAATGCATCAAGTTATTTCCATAAACAATGCTGCAGTGATCATCTCTGTTCATTATTGGGATATCATTTTGTGCACAGTAGTCCCTTTTCAACTCATTTCAAGAACTTATTTTGTTAATTTTTATCATTGCTCAAGTGAAACATTTTTTCCCTTCAACTCAACTCTGGTTTTCTCCTCCTACTTCTTAGGTCACTAGTTTTCAGCTTTCCTTTGGAACTCTTTTTTTTTTTTTTTTAGATTTTATTTATTTATTAAAGAGAGGCACAGAGAGAGAGAGGCAGAGACAGGCAGAGGGAGAAGCAGGCTCCCTGCAGGGAGCCCGACATGGGACTCCACCCTGGGACTCCAAGATCAGGCCCTGGGCTGAAGGTGGTGCTAAACCGCTGAGCTACCTGGGCTGCCCTGGAACATTTTTTTTTTTTTTAAGATTTTATTTATTTGAGAGAGAGAGGGAGCCCAAGCAGGGAGAGCAAGAGAGGGAGAAGCAGACTCTCGCTGAACAGAAACCCTGATGCGGGGCTTGAACCCAGGTCTGATCCCAGGATCCAGAGATAATAACCTGAGCCAAAGGCTGGTACTTAAACTGCTGAGCCACCCAGGTGCCCCTCCTTTGGAACATTTTTACCCAGCTTTGCGACAGTGGAATCTCCCAGGTTCAGTCATTAGCCCTCTGCTCTTGACCTTGTATACATTTTTCCTTTACACTGTACATTCCATCCATTTCCATGGCTTCAAGTGCCAAATTAATTTCTTTACACAAGACTTCTCTTCTGAGCTCTAGATTCTTATCTCTAACTCCTGATTGAACATATCTTCACTCAGATGTCACACATTTGGTTATTTCAAAACTTAACATTGTCAAAAACTCAGTATATCCATAGCCATATGATAACATAAATCTAATTTTATGCAATTTTTCAAGTTCCCCTGCACCTTTGAGCCTTTGTGTATGTCACTTTTCTCTGCCCAGAATGCCCTCTCCTTTCTCTTTGCATAATTTTTCTACTCTTTCATCAAGCCTAACTTTAAATATCATTTCTTCAGCAATATCTTCACTAATCATCTCCAAACCAGGGTTATATTCCCCTTTACTTTTCCTTTAGATACCCTATCACAATTACAACTTCAGTATTTTGTTTTTTGTTGTTATTAATATCCATCTTCCCCACTATATGTCTTGCTCACTGTTATATTTCAAACCCTTAGCACAGTGCTTGGTGCATGACAAATGTCTAATAAATATTTGTAGAAAGAAGCATAATTTTTAAGTGAATATTTGAGTAGCTGATAAGTAAATATGTGAATGAAACATTTCAAAAATCTTAAAAATATTTACATCATTGATTCACTAATCACTCTTCTGGACTCATCCTATGTGAACAATACTAAATACAGGCAAAGCTTTATACATAACCATCTTCACTGCAGACTTCTTATAACAGCAAAATGTATAGATGATCCAAATATTCTATAAGGGAAACATAAGTATATTAAAATTAGGTAACTTATTTCCAAATCTAGCGGATTATTAGAATCCCCTGAGGCACTTTTATAAAAGTAGAGATTTCTGAGTCTCCTTCTGGAGCTACAATATTATGGTCTCTGTGAATGGACACAGGAAAACAGTCCTTAGATTCTTTGATGATTAGCCGAGTTTTGGAACCACTGGGTTTAGTGCAAAGAATATAGATTCTGAAGTAAGACTAACCTTGCTGTTTATCAGCTCTATGACCTCAGGGAAGTAAATTTTCAGACTCCCCTGAGGCACAGTCTCCTCATCTGTAAAATACCAGTCCCTAGGGGTGCTAAGGAATGAATAGGGTCGTGTCTATAAGGAATTTGACATGCGTGCATGTTAAGTAATTTGCTATTGGTGTTAAGGTACATTGGCACTATAGAATATTCTACAGCTACTAAAATAATCTCTCTGAAAAAATTCTTATCTTCCTATATCTTAGAGTCCTAGAAGAAAGGATATGGTACACTCAAACTGGGTAATTTCAGGGGATTTAATAAAGGGATTATTTACAAAAGGCTAAGAGAAACCAATAAGGATTACTGCAGTACTTTGGGTCTGTCAACAATTGCTATCATTCCTAGGCCTAAAAGAGAGACCCCAGAAAGGGTAAGTATGTGGAGAGAGAAAGGGTCTGACAGGAGCTGGGGCCTTCAGTAAAGGGACACAGCCAACCCACAGCAATCCTTCAAAGAAAGAAATTGAAATAAATACTCTGTTCCCTATTGGCCAAATCTATTTGGAGAACCCAGTAAACCTACTGATGAAGTACTTATTAGTCCACCTCCAGGGACACAAAGCAGCATAAAGAAGCGAGAGGAGCAGATTCAGACCAAAGCAGAGTAAGAATAATATATACAAGAATTTCAATTGTATAAAATATCCTTAACACTTAGGTCATAAGTATACATCAACATTTTAATATTGGTTGTTTTGGGGAAGTGGGGTTATGGATTACCTTTCTTTTACTCTTTCCAATTTTTTTGAATATTCTAAAAGTTTCAACCATAAATAATAATAGTTAACATTGATTGAGCACTTACCAGTTTTTGAGGTTTTTTGTTTTTTGTTTTTAGGATTTTTCTTTTTTTTTTAAGATTTTATTCATTCATTCATGAGAGATAGAGAGAGAGAGAGAGAGAGAGAGAGAGGCAGAGACACAGGCAGAGGGAGACGCAGGCCCCATGCAGAGAGCCTGATGCAGGACTTGATCCCGGGACTCCAGGATCACGCCCTGGGCCTAAGGCAGGCACCAAACCACTGAGCCACCCAGGGATTCCCTAGGATTTTACTTTTAATCTCTACATCAAATGTGAGCTTGAATTTACGACCTTAAGATCAAGAGTCACATGCTCTACTGAGTCAGCCAGGCACTCGTGAGCATTTACTGTTGTATGTGCTTATGTGTATCAATACATATCATCTTTGCAGCAACCCCATAAGTTTGGCACTATTACTATCCTCATTTACAGATGAAGAAATTGTGGCTAGCAAGATTAAGAGACTTATTAGAAGTTACACAGCCACAGCAAATAAACTATGGAGCCATGATTTAGACATCATTCTGCTCTAGAGTCCATGCTTCTAAAAACTTACTATGTTATATTCACAGTAGACAGGCAAGAAAGACTTTTACAAAGGAAAAAATTAGTATACTTTGGGTTTTTTCAGTGCCTGCACATATGATCAGGGGTTGGGGTGGGAGAGGGAATCTCTAGCAGAATCTCAAGCAGACTCCAATGTAAGCAAGGAACCCAACGTGGTGCTCAATCTCACAAACCTGAGATCATGACCTGAGCTGAAATCATGAGTCTGTCACTTAGGTGACTGAACCACCCAGGTGCCCCTGAATAAACTTTGTTTTAAAGAAAAACATTTTATAGTACTTTTTCCTGATATTCATTTAAAAATAAAAATATAGGGACACCTGGGTGGCTCAGTGGTTGAGCATCTGCCTTTGACTCAGGGCAAGATCCCAGAGTCCCAGGATCCAGTCTCACATCGGGCTTCCTGCATGGAATCTGCTTCTCCCTCTGCCAATGTCTCCTCTCTTTCACTGTGTGTCTCTCATGAATAAATAAATAAAATCTTTAAAAATATATATATAATACATGTAATACCCATCCTATATATGCTATATAATATTAATATGCAGTTTAGTATATATAGTATAACAGTATAATAAACATAGTAATGTATAATAAAATAATAAGAGTTATATATTTGATTCACTAATCTCACTTCTTTCTTAGTGAGATTATTTTATTATAGTGAGATTATCTTATCTTAGTGAGATTATCTTATCTTAGATATTATATTATCTTAGTGAGATTATTTTAGTAATAAAATCTCTGATTTTCATCTGGGCATGGGGTCACCCAGAATAATGACCGCATTTTCCAAATTCCCATATAACTATGTGGTATATCTAAATTCTAGACAGTGAGATGTAAGTAGAAGTTATGTATGCAATATCTGAAAGTATTTTTGAAGGGAAAGAGCAAGCATTTCTCCCTTTGTCCCTTCTGTTGGCTGGCTAGAATGAGGATATGATGATTGGAGACTAAGCAGCCATTTTATTTATTGTTTTTCTTTCTTTTTTTTTTTTCCAGATTTTATTTATTTACTCATGAGAGACACAGAGAGGCAGAGACACAGGCAGAGGGAGAAGCAGGCTCCATGCGGGGAGCCCAACTCAGGACTCCATCCCAGGACCCCGGGGTCACGCCCTGAGCTGAAGACAGATGCCCAACCGCTGAGCTGCCAGGAGTCCCCAAAGCAGCCATTTTAGATCATGAGATTAAAACCACATCTTATGTTTGAGTGAGTAGCGAGGTAAGAAGAATTTGTACTCAAGAACTAAATGTTGGCAAGGATGTGGAGAAAAAAGAACCCTTGTGCACTGCTGATAGGAATACAAACTGGTGCAGCCACTGTGGAAAACAGTATGGAGGTTCCTCAAAAAGTTAAAAATAGAGCTATCCTACAATCCAGTAATCACACTACTTGATATCTACCCAAAATATACAAAAACACTAATTCAAAGAAATACATGTATCTCTATGTTTATAGCAGCATTATTTGCAATAGCCAATTTATGGAAATAGCCCTAGTGTCCATCAGTAGATGAATGGATAAAGAAGATGTGGTATATAAATATAATGGAATATTCTTCAGCCATAAAAAAGAAATGAAATCTCAGCATTTGCAACAACATGGTTGGAGCTAGAGAGTATAATGCTAAGCGAGGGCAGCCCGGGTGGCTCAGTGATTTAGCGCCGCCTTCAGCCCAGGGCCTGATCCTGGAGACCCAGGATCGAGTCCCGTGTCAGGCTCCCTGCATGGAGTCGGCTTCTCCCTCTGCCTGTGTCTCTGCCTCTGTGTGTGTGTGTCTCATGAATAAATAAATAAAAATCTTAAAAAAAAATAATGCTAAGCAAAATAAGTCAAAGACAAACACCATATGATTCTACTCATATGTGGAATTTAAGAAACAAAACAAATGAACAAAGGAAAAAAGAGAGAGAGAGACAAACAGACTCTTATAGAAAACAAACTGATAGTTACCAGAGGGGTACATGGGTGAAATAGGAGATGGGGATTAAGGAAGGCACTTGTCAAGATGAGCACTGGGTGATGTATAGAACTGTTGAATTACTATATTATATACCTGAAACTAATATAATATACAGTGGTTATGTTAACTAACTGGAATTAAAATAAAACTTTTTAAAAAATCACTCTTTGAACAGATGGCACAATTAATTCTATTTTTTGAAATATGTTTACTTATATAATTATTAAAATGTTGAATATTTCTGGAGTCTAGAGATTATAAGAGCATGCACATCAAAATCCTCTGTGAAGTTTTAATTACTTTATTATGAAATATTGCAGACATAAAGAAAGGTACAAATCATAATATAAAGGGCAACCATGTACCCCATACTTTCTTAAGAAATAAAATATTACAATGTTGAAACCTCAGAGTGTTTTTCCCTATTCTTAGTTCTTTCCACTCTACAAAAGGCAGTTTCTATCCTGAAATTATTATAATTCCCATGTACAGCTTCATATTTTTACTACCTGTATATATCACTCCAAAGAAAAGTTATGATTGTTTTTGCCTACTTTTAATTTGTGTATGATTTTTACAAATGAAGTAAATTTCTTGGGTTTTTCTGATATTTGGGGGGGGGTGCTTAATGTTTTTGAGATATATTCATGTTTGTTCATGTAGCTATACTTCATGCCACTTACTTGTATTTTTAAAAATCCTAGTATCCCATAACTATATTATAGTGATCGAAATTAGAAGAGTAGTTGCCTTTGGTAGGCTGGAGCAGACTAGTTTGGACATAAGGGAATTTGAGGATGAATGAAATGTTCTTTATCTTGTTTTGGGTAGTAGTTACTGAGTGATTGTCAAAATTTATTGAACCAAACATTTAAGATCTCTGCATTTCATTGTATGCTAACTTTATCTCTATAAAAAATGATTAAAAGCAAACAAGCAAAAACAACAAGAAGAAACTCTAATCTCAGACATTCTAATTTAGTAGGTCTGTGCTGGGGATAAACATGCAATTTTTTTTTTACAAAGTTCTAAATAAGCTACGCCTGGGTGGCTCAGTGGTTGAGCATCTATCTGCCTTTGGCTTAGGTGATGATCTCGGAGTACTGAGTCCTGCATCAGGCTCCCCGCAGAGAGTCTGCTTCTCCCTCTGCCTATGTCTCTGCTTCTTTCTTTCTGTGTCTTTCATGAATATATAAGTAAAATCTTAAAAAAAAAAAAAAGGGTCCAAAAAATTCTGAGGGACACCCTCAATTGAGTACAACTGCCATAGAATGACACAAGATTGGAGCAGGAGGGATCCCTGGGTGGCGCAGTGGTTTGGCGCCTGCCATTGGTCCAGGGCGCGATCCTAGAGACCCGGGATCGAATCCCACATCGGGCTACCGGTGCATGGAGCCTGCTTCTCCCTCTGCCTGTGTCTCTGCCTCCCTCTCTCTCTCTCTCTCTCTCTCTCTCTCTCTCTCTCTGTGACTATCATAAATAAATACAAATTAAAAAAAAAAAAGATTGGAGCAGGAATTAGGAAGAAGAGTTATCTGTCAAAGACCTAGGAAACATCTCATGGCATTGTGTGGCCTCCCTAGACTTCTTTATAGTATAGGTGGCAAGTTTTACAAGAGCAGAAATAGCAGTGTTTGACCCCCAAATCAAACATTAATGGCAGCTAGGCCTGACTGCAATAAAGCTAAGATTTTAACGACTTGGTAATGGATAACTTAATTGAATTTTTTCAATTTTATTTATTTATTTATTTTAAAGTAATCTCTACACCCAACGTGGAACTTAAACCTATGACCCTAAGATCAAGAGTTGTATGATTAAAAAAAAAAAAAAAGAGTTGTATGATCTGACTAAGCAGGCCAGGCGCTCTACAACTTAACTGAATTTAATTCTTTCTCACACATTGGTGGAGACACAACTAGGACTATATCTATACCTTACATATTTAGGTGCAATGCCTCTTCAGATTATCTAGTTTCCCTCTCATCCCCTTTTTATTTTATTTTTTATTTTTTTAATATATTTTTTTAAGATTTTATTTATTTATTCATGAGAGACATACAGAGAGAGAGGCAGAGACACAGACAGAGGGAGGAGCAGACTCCATGCAGGGAGCCCGATTTGGGACTCGATCCCTGGACCCTGGGATCACGACCTGAGCTGAAGGCAGACGCTCAACGCCTGAGCCACCCAGGCGCCCCTCATCCCCTTTTGAAATCTTTTATCATTGTTCTCCTATCTTATGTTCCTTTCAGAGTCAAATCAAGAAAGGGATCTCTCAGTTCACCCTTTATATAAGACTTGATTTTTTAAAAATATAATTTCCAATGGACATTCTGCGAAGCTCTTTTGTGCAGAGTGCCATTTTAAAGATAATCTGCCTACTTCTCATAAATTCAGGGATAGGTACCTCTCCAAAGATGCCAATTGAGGGATTAAATTCAATTTAAATTGGATGCACTCTCTGGAGAGGCCCCTAATGTGAAATTCCTTTGTGCATTTTGCCATCGTCTTGGCCAGAGTTTCTTTTTTTTTTTTTTTTAAATTTTTTATTTATTTATGATAGGCACACAGTGAGAGAGAGAGAGGCAGAGACACAGGCAGAGGGAGAAGCAGGCTCCATGCACCGGGAGCCCGACGTGGGATTCGATCCCCGGTCTCCAGGATCGCGCCCTGGGCCAAAGGCAGGCGCTAAATCGCTGCGCCACCCAGGGATCCCTTGGCCAGAGTTTCTGCCTCCATCTCTCATGTTCTCACTTCATTATTGAAAATCCTGAAAATTTCAGCTCTCCTATAATAGGTGAATGTGAAGATCCTCACTTCACTCAAAATAGCTGCCCAATGAACAATTGATCAAATTGGAATCTACTTATATTTCCATCATAGAAAACATTTTTTCTCGGGGATCCCTGGGTGGCTCAGTGGTTTGGCTCCTCCTTTGGTCCAGGGCGTGATCCTGGAGTCCCAGGATCAAGTCCCATGTCAGGCTCCCTGCATGGAGCCTGCTTCTCCCTCTGCCTGTGTCTCTGCCCGTCTCTCTCTCTCTATGTTTATCAAGAATAAATAAATAAAATCTTTAAAAAAAACATTTTTTTCTCATTATAAAGGCAACACATGTGTGCATCAATGCATCAATTAGGAGTCTATTATTGCAAGCAACATAACACAAATTGGGCTAACTTAAGCAAAAAAAAGAAAGAAAAAGAAAAAAATTTACCTGAAATGTATCGGAGTAGTTCACAAAATCAAAGAAAAAATTACAAGATCTGAAAAGCTGGGTGCAAGGGAAAGGCCAGGAATCTGGAAGTAACGATCTTTCATGGGCTGCCTTTCCACAAATATTCACTGACCTCCAACTACACGCCTGGCACCACTCTGGGCCCAGTTCAATCAGACATGGGAGGAAAAGAAAAGAGGAGAGTCAAGCAAGACTATATCAAAAAAGAAATGTTTGAAACAGGGCTGAGGGTTTTCCATGTGGCCAAGAGAGCAAACAGCATGGGTAGAAATACAAAGATGTCAAAAAGGATAGAAAGCAAGTAGGAGAAGGGAAAATGACACAGAAGGCAGGGAAGGATACCAGAGGTCTTTATGTCTAGTCCTCAAAACTGAAGTGGAACTGGGGGTGTAGCAGTTGTGGGTCCAAAGAAGGGAGAGGAATTTGACATAGATTATACCCAGACAGGGCCGACTGATAAGAAAGTCAACTACACCAAAATCACGTAAGAATGTGAAATTGAGGGATCCTGGGTGGCTCAGTGGTTGAACGTCTACCTTCAGCGCAGGGCGTGATCCTGGAGTCCAGGGATCGAGTCCCACATCGGGCTCCCTGCATGGAGCCTACCTCTCCCTCTGCTTCTCTCTCTCTCTGTATTGTCTCTCATGAATAAATAAAATCTTAGAAAAAAAAAAAAGAATGTGAAGTTGAAATCAAGTGGCATTTGGCCTGGGACTAGTTGGGTCGTGAGATGATTCCAAATATTTCAGAAAGACCCAGAAGTCTGATATAAATTTGGTGAGTAAAAAATCAAATGATCAAAACACTTGAACAACAAGAACAAGAATGTTCTGAGTGAATACCAGAGACAAGAGCTTATACTCACAGGTAAACTATGTGTGAGAGAGCCAGCTCTACTTTAAGAGCCAGGGATGTTGTAGACACATTTATTCATGAAATATTTAGACTTAATCATAGGTAATTAAGAAGAAGAAAGGAGGAAAAGGAGACACCTTTGCTAACGGTGTATTGGTAGTATTTACTAATGTCAGGCCTTGTTTGTTTGTTTTTTTAAAGATTTTATTTATTTATTCATGAAAGAGAGAGAGAGAGGCAGAGATATAGGCAGAGGAAGAAGCAGGCTCTCTGCAGGGAGCCTGATGTGGGACTGGACCCCAGGACCCCAGGATCATACCCTGAGCCAAAGGCAGATGCTCAACCACTGAACCACCAAGGCATCCCAATGCCAGGCCTTGTTTCAGGAACTTTACACACATTATATAATTTAGTCCTCAAAATAATCTTAGGAGATAGATGCTATTATTTCTCTCTTTTATAGGAGAGGAAACTAAAGACCAAAAATCTTAAGTATCTAGTAAGGTACAAACCAGAGTTTTCTGGCCTTAAAACTTAGACTCAAACTCGCTATGATGTGACTTTTAGGATCAAAGCCATAGTGGTTGCAGAAAGGAGGAAAAACAGCATGAAACAAAAGGAGACAGAATTATTAGGATTTGGTGCCCAAAATCCTGGCCCTGGGGGATTGCCATGGGGACAAGGATTGGCTCTGTGCTCTGTGTGTATGTGAAGAACTAAGTGTTGGGATTTTGGGTCTGTGGTGATTTAGGTCAACTACAGTGAAAAGCCAAAGAGACTTCTCACTTTGTTGTCAACTTTCATATGTGCAGGGGTCATACAGGAAATGCACAGGGAGTTTGTGGGGAGCAGTTGTTGAGATTGTGGGAGGACAGGTAGTGGTAACACATCCTTGGGCACAGGCTTAGACAAATACCATACTGAGCCTCCAGCGTCTTCCTGCTATAGTGGTAGAAAGGTAGCTATGGCAGCAGTGGCATACTCTCAGTTTCAGAGGTAGACATTTGAGCTTCAACCCCCAAGGTTCCTTGGAAAGTTCAGTGGTCAGGATCTTGACATGGCTGGCCCAGCAATCCATAAAGAGCAAATGGGACAGACTCTCTGGTTTCTTTAAGGTCATTATTCACAGGCCTGAGTAAACGCCTGGGGTTATTGGATTTATCAGGAGTAAAGAAACTCTTGGAAGAAGATAACCTGTCCCTTAACCACAAAATGAAGACTCCAGCTGTTTAATCAGAATAGTGGAGTGGAGGGGGGAGGTGTGATCTGTGTAATGGCACATCAACTAAACATTATATTTTAGATAGAAAGAACAATATGCACAAAGTTCAGGGTGCAAGGAAAAACACTAATTTGAAATGGATTACACAAACAATGTTCTGCTATTTCCACAAGCAAGCTGCTCTTCCTCTTGTATTGTTTATTCTAGCATATAAGTGAAGTGTAAAGTTAAAGGAGTAATGATAGAAAGAAATTAAAAAGTTAAGAAGGGCTATCATTTGAAGTCTTGTAAGCCATGTTATTCTTTATTCACTGTCATCCATTGATTTGGGAAAATTCTGAGTCATTTTCTCATTGGCTATTCTGTTTCACTATAGTCTTTGCTTCTGAACCCATATTACAAATATATTGAGGTCTTCTTGCTCTATTTGCCATGTTTCTTTTTATGTTTTTTTGTTTCTTTACCTCTGTATACTATATTCTATATATTTTCCCTAGATCAATTTTCTAATTCCTTAACTGTCTTTTTAGCTATTTTAGTCAGCTATTAGACTTGACCATAATTTTTAAAATTTCAATGTTTACCTTTTTCTTTTTAGAAATTATATTTTTGAAGAAATTCTATTTCTTCTTCTTGGAGGAAAGAATGTTTTCAAAGCTCTGGTCTTTTTTTGATGTCTTGTTTTTCTGAAAATTTCAATTCCTTATTATATATAATATATATTAAATAATTATATTTATGCTCTCTACTGAAAAGGTATCTGCCATCTTTGGGTGCCTTGCTTTGCTGATTATTGTGTCTCTCTTTATTGATGGAGGCTAGAGTTTCCCTCTATGTTTTGAAACTTCTGTATGGAAACCTCATGTTCAGCTAGGCTTTACCTTTGGGAATCTTGTGAAGCCTGAGTTAAGAATATGTCTCTGTAGAAGTTTTTACTGACATCAAGTCACTTTTCTTCATTAGATTTACTGAGGTATAATTTACTTTCAATAAAATTGACTAACTTAAAGTGTACATACAATTCAGTGAGTTTTAATAAATGTAAACAGACATGGAACTGCAACCATAATTAAGATATTAAATATTTCTATCACCCTAAAAAGTTCCTTTGTGCCTCCTTGTAGTTAATCCTCTTCTGTCATCCAGGCAACCACTGATTTGCTTTATGTAATTACACTTTTGATTCCTATAGAATTTCATATAAATGGAATCATATAATCAGTCTTGTTTCTGATCCTTTTATTTGGCATAATTTTTCTAATACTCTATGTTAAGTGTATCAGTGATTTATTCATTTTATTGATATGCCACAGTTATTTTTTTTTAAGATTTTATTTATTCATTCACGAGAGACACACAGAGAGAGGCAGAGACATAGGTAGATGGAGAGGCAGGCTCCTCCCAGAAAGCCTGATGCAAGACTCAATCCAGGGACTCCAGATCCGGGATCACCGCCTGAGCCCAAGGAGACACTCAACTACTGAGCCACCCAGGCAGTCCGGATATGCCACAAGCTCAGCATCTGTTTGTCCCTCTCCGTCTGCTCCTCCCCCCATTCACGTGCCCTCTCTCTCTCTCTCTAAAATAAGTAAATAAAATATTTTAAAAAAATGTATTCTAGATACAAGTCCTTTATCATATACGTGTTTTGCAAATATCTTCTTTCAGTATGTGGTTTGTCTTTCATTTTCTTAACAGTGTTTTTCAAAGAGCAATAATTTCTAATTATTATAAATTTTTTTTTCTTTCATGGGGTGTGTTTTCTGTGCCCTATGGGCATGGAGCCTACTTAAATACATAAGTAAATAAAATTTATATAAAAATGTAAAGGAAAAAAAATGTAAAGGACCCAGAATAGCCCAAAACAATATTGTAAAAAAAACAAAATTGGAAAAATTCAAACAACATGATTATAAGATTTACTGTCAAGCTACAGTAATCAAGAGAGTATAATATTGGTATAGGATTGACATGTAGATCAATAGAACAGAATAGAGTTTCCAAAGATAGACTCACATATATATGGTCAATGTCCCAAGATAATTTAATGGGAGACAGGGTAATCTTTTCAATAAATGGGGAGGAACGGTTGGATATCCATAAGCAAAAATAAAGCTTTATCCTTATATTATACAAAAATTTTTTTTAATTTTTATTTATTTATGATAGTCACAGAGAGAGAAAGAGAGAGAGAGGCAGAGACATAGGCAGAGGGAGAAGCAGGCTCCATGCACCGGGAGCCCGATGTGGGATTCGATCCCGGGTCTCCAGGATCGCGCCCTGGGCCAAAGGCAGGCGCCAAACTGCTGCGCCACCCAGGGATCCCCCCCAAAAAAATTTTTTTCTTTATTTATGAGAGACACAGAGAGAGAGGCAGAGACAAAGGCAGAGGTAGAAGAAGTAGGCTCCCTATGGGAAGCCTGATGTGGAACTTGATCCCAAGATCCAGAGGGAGAGAGAATCCTGAAGCAAACTCTGCTGAGTAGGAAGTCGGATGCAGGGCCCTGAGATGATGACCTGAGCCAAAACCAAGAGTTGGCCACCTAACCAACTGTGCTACCCAGGTGCCTCCACAGGACACTTTTTATGTTAAATTCTAACTGGAAGTTCCCAGACTGATAATAATACACTGAGATATACATTCAAAATCCAAATTTAGTTGTGGACAAATAAGGTTAATAGCTATAAATTCAGTCAGAATACTTCCTTTTTATTGTCTAAATCCCAGACTAAGACAGACAAGATTTTTTATCCTTTCCCTTTGCCAGGAAACAGAATTTCTCTTAGTCTACCTATCATTTAGAGTAGCTTTTCAAAGCATCAACTTCATTAAGGGGACTTTATTCCAGTTTCCTATGTCATGAGATGTCACAGCCTTGTTAAAATATAAGTCCTGTTGTTATCATGATGGGAAAACTCCATCTAACCTTGGTGCAGGGGTATCTGAGAGCTCACTTGCCTACTGCTCTGACTTCACCGTCTTTGTTTTTGGCTCTCAAGTATCAGTTACCCATTACTGTAACTGAACTAATGTGTCTCTTCTTTTGGCTGGTCTTGATTTGTATCCTTTATAACAAAACTGTTATTGTTAAGTATAGCACTTTCCTAAGTTCTGTAAGTCATACTGATGAATTACCAAACTTGATTGGGAGAAGGGGTCATGGGAACCCTCCCAGATTCTTAGCTAGTTGGTCACAAGAGCAGGTGGCTGGGGGACTCCACTTGAAGCTGGCATCCACTTTAGAAAGTGGAGTAATCTTGTTGGAAATTTTGCCCTCTCACTTGTGGATTCTGACAGTGACTCTAGACAGTTAACGTTAGGATAGAATTGTATTGCAGCACACTAGCTGGTGTCAGAATTCAAGGGCAGTCCAGGTTTAAAGGGTGAAGGTTTAAAGGGTGATGGTGAGAGACTATGTCTTGAGACAAGCAGCAAAGTCACACTGCAAAGGCACATGCATACTGGAGCGGGAGTGATTTGTGGCCATTATGCAAGTTTAGTACGCCTACTTTCTTGCTAGTTTAGCTCTTCATTTAAAAGAATGTTATATTTTATCCAGCACTTCTAGATGTTTTGTAGGGAGGTTTTTCCCAGTTACCAGTTCACCATATTACCAGATAAAGAAGCTCTCCTTGTTACTTACTATACACACTAAAGTGGGTAGTTAGAGGTTAAAAAAGAAAGGCTGAAAGGAAGAACTCTTTCAGTAGCACATAAAGATCCATTTGAGAGAAATCCAGAGAATATAGAAGATAATGGGATAGGCTGCACTAGTTAAATGTGGGAAAACGATTAATTATCTAGGAGGCTGGAGTGGGTGTTGACTTTGAGCTAAAAAAAAAAAGTATAAAATATAATAGAAATCCAGCAGAAACAAATAGAATGTAAAGTATTAAAAGGGCATAGAAATACTCTCTGGAAAGAAAATTCCTGCAAGAAAGAGGTTTCTTCTCAAGGAAAAATAATTGCTTCAAAATACCATCTTTGTTTGTTACCTACAAAAATAAAGTTACCAAAAACTAATATTCTTAATACTTTCATGGTTGTACTTCAATTTATTTTTTTAAAGATTTTATTTATTTATTTGAGAGAGAAAGAGCATGCACAGGTGCTGGCAGAGGAGCAAAAACAGATTTCCCACTCAGCAGGGATTTCCCAGGACCCAGGGATCACAGACCTGAGCTGAAAGACCAAAGAGTTTAACCAACAGAGCCATGACACCCTTGTACTTCAATATTTTTTAATTTTTTTTTAAATTAACATTTGTTGAATCTTTTTTTTTTTTTTAGATTTTTATTTTATTTATTTATTCATAGAGACAGAGAGAGAGAGGCAGAGACACAGGCAGAGGGAGAAGCAGGCATCATACAGAGAGCCTGACGTGGGACTCGATCCAGGGTCTCCAGGATCACTCCCTGGGCTGAAGGCGGTGCTAAACTGCTGAGCCACCGGGGCTGCCCCCTGTACTTCAATTTATTTTATTTTTTTTTTAATTTTTATTTATTTATGATAGTCACACACACACACACACACACACACACAGAGAGAGAGAGAGAGAGATAGGCAGAGACACAGGCAGAGGGAGAAGCAGGCTCCATGGAAGGAGCCCAATGTGGGACTCGATCCCGGTACTCTGGGATCACACCCTGTGCCAAAGGCAGATACTCAACCACAGAACCACCTAGGCTTCCTTTAAAAGCTTTTTTTTTAAATTTTTATTTATTTATGATAGTCATCACAGAGAGAGAGAGAGAGGCAGAGACACAGGCAGAGGGAGAAGCAGGCTCCATGCACCGGGAGCCCGACGTGGGATTCCATCCCGGATCTCCGAGATCGGGCCCTGGGCCAAAGGCAGGCGCTAAACCGCTGTGCCACCCAGGGATCCCTGTACTTCAATTTAAATCACAGATCAGGGGCACCTGTGTGGCTCAGTCCGTTAGACATCTGCCTTCAGCTCAGGTCATGATCTCAGGTTCATGTGATGGAGCCCAGTGTCAGGTTCTCAGCTCAGTGGGGAGTCTGCCTCTCTCTCTCTCTCTCTCTCTCTCTCTCCTTCTGCCCCTCCCCCACCCCATCCCACCCCTGCTCATGTGCTCCCTCTATCTCTCTCTCTCAAATAAATAAAATCTTTTAAAAAATTAAAATAAAGTCACAGATCAGTGACTAAAATTGGAACAATTGGTCAGAGAAGCACTAGAGAATAGCAGTTGACTTTCCATAGCAGGCCTCAGCACAGGAATTGTTTTACTGCTGGGACTGCTTCTGCTGAATATGCAGATACGCTAGCTAAAAGCATCACAGGGTTATTCGGAAAAGCTAGAGTTACAGATCATTATTACTAGGTCAGTCCTTTAGGGGAAGTAGGAAAGGGTCAAGGGGAAAGGAGCTTAAATCACTTGGCAGGGGATAAAGAGTCTCTCAGGTAGTTATGGATTCCTGTTTAGACTGGAGGGTGTGTTGACAAGATAGGTTCCCCACCTTCAGGCATCAGTGAGAATATTTTTCTATATGGACATCCTCCCGCTCAAAGTATGGTTCACGTATCAAATGTTGTTAATGTGGAACTCAGGCCAGGCTGCTGCCACGTCCGTGTTCAATTACCTGACCTAGATCTTCTTATCTGTAGACTCTAGAACCCAAGTACCTTCGTAAGGTCAACAAAAGGAACAGATAGGTATTAAACTGTTCTTTGCACTTTCATTAAAACTTCTGTGCAACACATAGCATATTCTTGTGTTTTTACCACAGTGAAGAGAAAAACAGTGGACTAGAAATACCACATTTCATACAAAAATTTTCAGAGCCTTCTTAATGGCCAAAAGCTATAAATAACTCAAGTGTTCATCAACAGGTCAATGGATAAATTGTAGTATATAACAGAATAATGTTCAGCAACAAATACCTACAAATATATGCAACAGCATGGATCAAATTTAAGAACTTTATTCTGAGTTAAAGAAGCTTTATACGAAAGCATAGCATATACATTATATACTCTAAGTTTCACTTCTGCTAAGTTTTAGAATAAGAAAATTAATCTGTGGGACTCATTCATCACTCTCCCCACTGTTATGACAAGCTAGCTACACTGGCATTCTTTTGGTTCTTTGACATCAACAAGTACTGTACCTTTCCACTCCAGTCATTATTCCTCTTCTTCCTCTCAGTAGGATATTCTATCTTCCCCTACATCAAGACATTCTGTCTTCCATTCCTACATTGAGACAACTGGCAACGACTTAGCATGGAAGTGATTTCAAACTACATAACTACATAAATATGGGGACGCCTGGGTGGCTCAGAGGTTGAGCCTCTGCCTTTGCTAGTGATCCCAGATTCCCAGGATTGAGTCCCACAACGGGCTCCCTGCATGGAGTCTGCTTCTCCCTCTGCCTGTGCTTCTGCCTCTGTGTCTCTCATGAATAAATAAATAAAATCTTAAAAAAAAAACCCAACTACATAAATACATTCCACCAAATCCAAACTAAATCCTACAGTTTACATATTCTTTTTTTCCAAGGAAACCTACCTAGACTTAGGTTAGTTTTCAGAACATCTAATACTTCTCTTTTTCACAATTATCCTAGTCATAAATAAACAATTATTGATATTATTACTGCTTAGGGGCCTTCTCCACCTTAAATTATGACTATATCAATGTCAGGGACTATTTGTGTCTGTTCACTGCTCTATTTCCACTCCCCATTACCATTCTTCAAAATGTAGTAGGCAAATCATAAATGTTTGTGGATTAAACAATCAGCCAAAGGAACGAATATTTCCATATTTCCATACACTCATTTTCCAAACACTTGGTGATCTTTGATCACCTTCTTATATGACAATGGTTTTATAATGTTTATATTATTTTCCTTTTTAAAAAAGTTTTTATTTGGGGATCACTGGGCGGCTCAGTGATTTGGCACCAGCCTTCCACCCAGGACGTGATCCTGGAGTCCCGGGATCGAGTCCCACATTTGGGCTCCCTGCATGGAGCCTGCTTCTCTCTCTCTGCCTGTGTCTCTGCCTCTCTCTATCTGTATGTCTCTCATGAATAAATAAATAAAATCTTTAAAAAAGAAAGGTTTTATTTTAATTCTGGTTAGTTAACATGTAGTGTTAAATTAGTTTCAGGAGTACAATATAGTGATTCAACAATTCCTTATATCACCTGGTATTCATCATGTTTGTAATATTATTTTCTATATAGTGAATGAAAAGTTATCTAGTCTTATCTCTAATTTAAGTATTCAAGTTTTTTTTTTTTTTTTTTTTTTTTTTTTACCTTTGCTAGTTTTAAAACATTTATTTTGGCTCCACGATGACGATGTGTTCTAGTAATGTCATATAAAGTTTTAGGATTGTCGTTACATTTGGGAAATCCCTAACAAGTTTATTTCGTGTATGAGGTACAAACATTACAAGGCATCTGAAGATGTCTTGTTCAGTGACAAATCTTAATATTCTGCATTGTCAGCATTCATTTATAGCTTACAGTAGAAGAGTTCCTGGAAACCATTTCCACATTGAGACAACTGGCAATAACTTAGCTCAAAAGTGATTTCAAACTACATGACTACATTCCACTAGATCCAAACTAAGTGTATCCAAACTCAGCTGGATTCCAAAAATGCCTAAGGGCACTCCAGTGCCTCCCAACATGAGGCAGGTGCTAAGGAGGGTAGTCAGAGTGGATAGTGACAGTAGTCTTAATCTCTTGTTAAAAATTTTCCAAAATTTCCAAAATCTTACAACAGTGTGACTCTGCTAAGGTCCTTCCCAGAGGGTGCTAAACTTGAACTTCATTACCTTCATGGTAAATCTATCTCTGCCTATCTCACTGGGTTGTTGATAGCATTAAACAATATACTAAATGTGAAAGCACTTTTTAAGCTCTAAAGAATTATACAGAGGTAAGACGATAGTGATGATGATGATGGGTTTCCAGCCTCAGTTCAAGTTTTGTCCACTGTGTATATGTGTGGAGACACCTAGTAAACTGATGGGAAAAGCTAAAGGAATTCTATTTGCAAGAAAATGGAGCGCCTGGTGAGAAAGTTTATCCTAAGAGTACAGCCAGGATTGACACATCTGAGTCAGTAACAAACCCTTGGTGTAGACAGGATGAGATGATTTTTTTCCAACCAAGCCCTCCACAGACCATGTCTCTCATCCTTTCATGGGAGTCAGCTGAGGAGTGCATAGTGCAATAGACACTAAAATAACATGTCATTGAATAACCTTTTAAGTCATTTGACCAAGGAAATTTTTTGGGAAAACTTTCCAAAATTCCATTTTAAAACTTCTCAAGCCAGAGTGATAGACTCACACCTTAGAACAGTTCACTTGACTGAATAATAAACTACCCCTGATCCTGCCTAGGCAGTTCCATGTACAAATATGATTAGAAGATACTTATTTACATGAATTTCTATGTTGTTATGCATTAGTATAGCTATGGTATTTTTATTAAAACTTTTATTTTTTTAAAGATTTTATTTACTTATTCATGAGACAGAGAGAGGCAGAGACACAGGCAGAGGGAGAAGCAGGCTCCATGCAGGTAGCCCGATGTGGGACTCGATCCCGGGTCTCCAAGATCACACCCTTGGCTGAAGGCGGTGCTAAACCACTGAGCCACCCAGGCGGCCCAAAGGAAGTTTTTTTAAAAGTAATCTCTATCCCAAATGTGGGGCTCAAACTCACAACCCCAAGATCAGGAGTCACATGCTCTACTGATTGAGCCAGCCAAGCACCCCTACTTCATTTCTAATGAAATACTAGAACTATGCTTTGAATAGGGAAAGAAGGAGAGGTACATCCAATATCAAACAACCATATTCTTAGCCAGTCATACATGTATACATAGTCCAAGATGTTTTGTTTCAATTGAACAAATATTTATTGAGTGCCTATAGGTGCCAGGCACTGTTTTAGGTGTTTGGCACACAACTGTGAACAAAAAAAAGATCCCTGAGCTCACACAACTTATGTCGTAGCAGAATCTACACAATAGTGCCTGGCTCCAATTTAGTGTCGAATCTCCTAACACAGAGTCACAAGGGATTAAGGGTTTGGAAAGGGTCCCTTTACTCTTTTCATAAAAGCCTGCCAAACCATCAGTGGGCATGGGTCCTGCCATCTAGGCCTACTGTGCTGCCCTAATTGATTATCTCTTTCACTGCCAACAAAGAAAAAGCAACCTCACCTTTGGCCCCTCCCTTTCTTTTCTTCTCTCTCCGTGACACCTGCATCCTTTCCCCAGAATCCTAGGTCTTTTCACCTCTGGCACAGGCTGTAAGCTCTATTCTACTTTAGATGAGACCTGGTGTGTGTCAGATCCTACGAATGGAGTACATACAATCAGCCTTTTCACATTACAAGATTGACCTCTTCCAATGTGTTAATATTCTAAAGGGGTCTCTGTCCCTTCCTCATCATTCAGTCACATTGCCAAATGCCCTTCTGGTTCCCATGGTATGCGCTATGCTCCAGGAAGGGAACCACATACAGAGAGGAAAAGAATGTCTGTCCTGCCACAATAACAGCGAAAGAATTAGGGACGCAGATCAGGGTACAGAAATGGCATTTCCTGTAGATAATAGTTTTCTGTTTCACTTTATGAAAAAAAAAGATTGTGTTATAAATTTTGAACTCATTAATACATATTAAGTATTATTTATTAAAATGTGAATAATATATTCAATTTTTTAAATTACAGAAGTCAAAACTCTGAAAATCACATTTAAATAATTAAACAATGCTAATGGAAATTTTTTTTTACATAAGGAACTTTGTGTGTGTGTGTGTGTGTGTGTGTGTGTGTGTGTGTAAATACAAAGACCATTGTTTTGGTACTACTTTAAGAGAGATAAAACTGGTGGAGATCTTTTGAAGGATATGCCTGGTCCATGACCCAGAATCCTTCCTTAACCTTGAAATTGCTGTTGGTCTCCCAATTATTAGCAATGGCTCACCTAGGAGTGCATTTTAGACATGCCCATCTGGCCCTAGTTGATTACACTAAGTATAGGCTCCTGGAAAGACAAACTATAAGCACTAAAGATAATAAATAAGTAAATTATTAGTATACTTGATGATAAACCCTACAGAAAAAAGAAAACATTTAAATTTGTTGTCTTTAGCATTTGGGATTTGGCCTAAGAAATTCTAGTTTAGTCTAAGCCAATCAAAGATGAAGGAGTTCTAGAGTCAGAAGATAAGAGGTAGTTCTCTTCTGCGTGCCATGTGAACTGAAAAGCAAAGAAGGAGGTCTCTTTGAAGAGCAAAGAACGAAGCAGGTGTTGGGAAGGAAGTAGACTGTATCCTGATGACTTTTCAGTTCTTACTTCCATTCCTTTCTTAAGGTATAGCTGTAATTTTTGCTCTTGGGTTCCCTGAGATATTACCTTGTTTATATATCTACCTATCTACCCATCTATTCTATCTACCCATCTATTCTATCTATCTATCTATCTATCTATCTATCTATCTATCTATCTATCATCTTTTGCTTAAGCTGCTTTTAGTTTCATTTGTTCCTTGCAACCAAAGAGAACTAACAGCAATTATAATAATGCCAATATTTATTAAGCCTCTATTAGGTGCTAGGGATTATGGTAAGACTTTAGATATGTCATTAGATATAGATTTTGTCTGTCACATTTAAAAAATAAATTTGGGGATCCCTGGGTGGCGCAGCGGTTTGGCGCCTGCCTTTGGCCCAGGGCGCGATCCTGGAGATCCGGGATCGAGTCCCACATCGGGCTCCCGGTGCATGGAGCCTGCTTCTCCCTCTGCCTGTGTCTCTGCCTCTCTCTCTCTCTCTCTGTGGGACTATCATAAATAAATAAAAATTAAAAAAAATTTTTTTAAAATAAATTTGTTTTTCAATTTTAAATATTTTGCAACCATTTTTTTCTGAACAGTTTTTTTGCAGACAGCTTGGAAAATACATGAAAGTATGAAGAAAGAGAAAAGCATATCCCATAACCTCATTAACAGGAGAGAGAAATGGTTACCATTTTCTCCTTGTTTACACCTAAGACAATTCTTACTTCCCCATCCCCATCCCAATTCCATTATCTTCTATCCAGACTTCTGCTTTTCAAATTAGTAAGTTAGGATAGCACAAATATATGATAATATAGTACTAAAAACACAAGAAAACTTCAAATTGCCTGCTGAATTCAGGAATAATATCTTGTCACCTCTGCATCCTCAACATTCATCTGCCAAGTAGTAAGTGCTAACTAGTTTAATGTATCAAAACCCAAAGGTTCTTAACTTGCCTCTTCCCACTGAATTTTTAAAAATACACATAGAGATTAAATTTCATCTAACTTTCATGGAAAGTTCTAGTCTCAGTATGTGTTTGGATCAATCAATCACTGATTCTATATCTATAGTTTTGAAATTTATTATTTTTATTTTTAAATTATTTATTTATTCATGAGAGACACAGAGAGACAGGCAGAGACATAGAGGGAGAAGCAGGCTTTCTGTAGGGAGTCTAGACTTGATCCCAAGACCCTAGGATCATAACCTGAGCCAACCGCAAACGCTCAACCACTGAACTACCCAGGTGCCTCTACAGTTTTGAAATTTAAAGTGGTTTTCAGATTGATAGCCCTGAGGCATTTGGGTTATGTTCAAACACCAAAAGATTCCCTATTATGGTCACTATCCTGTGTTTTCTAAAGACTGAAAAGATAACTGACCGATTTGTCAAAGAATTCAATTAGGAAAACCTGAGTGGTTCAGTGGTTGGAGGGTCTGCCTTTGGCTCAGGGCATGACCCCAGGGTCCCAGATTTAGCCCTGCAGCCGACTTCCCGCAGAGAGGTGGCTTCTCCCTCTGCCTATGTCTCTGCCTCTCTGTGTCTCTCATGAGTAAATGAAAAATCTTCAAAAAAAAAAAAAAAAAAAAAGGATCCAATTAATAGGAAACATCCTATCCCCTGAAAATCATGGTAAATCTCAGGTATGATTAGAAGGTAGAATAGTTCTTGGGGCACCAAGGTGGCTCAGTTGGTTAAGCGTTTGACTCTTAATCTTAGCTCAGATCTTGATCTTAGGGTCATGAGTTCAAGCCCTGTGCTGGGCTCATGCTTACTTTAAAAAAAAAAAAAAAAAGGTGAAACAGCTCTTACTAACTTTTCTGCAGATTCCCTGCTTAATTTTCTTTAGCTAGACAAGTCTAGACATAATTGAACTCTGAAGAGTTTTTCCAAAACAGTATCTATCTAGGTAGCCCAGAGTCCAAGAACTATTCAGTTTCTGGAATTACTTGAAAAAAATTCAGAAGGCAAAGTTGTGCAAATTCTTGGCACATTCCTTGGACAAGTCAGATAGTTCTGGCTACCAGTTCTAATGTGGTTACATTTCCAGTTAAACCAGAAATTTGAAATTCAGCTATTTATTCCTCCAGTCTGCCACATTTATTATTATAATGACACTTGATGGTTATAAGTCATAGAAAATATTCCACTTATAAAAATGTTTAATTAATAAAGTGAACACAAAAGATTTTATTATTAAACAGGCTATGACTTCACTCAATTTTACACAGCCTCGTTTAGTACATTATATATTGTCATTTCTAAACTGCTTTCAAAATTCCAATTTTAGACTTTTGCATATAAGATGACAAATGAACACTTTGAGCCAAAGCATGGTGAAGCTGGTTGCCAACCAACAGTTCCATTTTTGCAGTTTCTCCATCGTAGTTTTGTAATTATTTAAATATTTGCTTGCATATTGTTCTTATTTCTAAGAATGTGAGAAAATGGAAAAATTAAAATGCAGATTCTGGAGATAAATTGAGGCTTACAAGCTTAGTATGACTGAAAAAAATGTAGAAATAAGATAAACTGTTGGTCACAGCTTTATAAATCTTCTATAGGTCTCTTTGAAAAGCAAAGGGTTAGGTCCAAAAATGAAAGTGATGAAATTTGTCTCTCAGGAGGTAAAATGTTTTTGCTTCCTTTCTTTCTTTCTTTTTAAGATTATTTATTTATTTATTTATTTATTTATTTATTTATTTATTTATTGAAAGAAAGAAAGAAAGAAAGAAAGAAAGAAAGAAAGAAAGAAAGAAAAGAAAAAAGAGCGAGCAAGACAGAGAGCATGAGCAGGGGGAGAGGCAGAGGGAGAAGCAGGCTCGCTGCTAAGCAGGACCCCAGGATCATGACCCAAGTGGAAGACAGATGCTTAACCAACTGAGCCACCCAGGCACCCCATGCTTTTGCTTTCATACAGCTGCTAACCAATCTACTTTAAGACAGATTTTACACATGGCTGATGTATTAGTTTTCTAGAGCTTTTATAACAAGTAAAAGTTTAGAACAGAAATTCATTCTCTTACTGTTATAGAGGCCAGAAGTCCAAAATCAAGATGTCAGTAAGGGCATAATCACTTTGAAGGCTCAAGAAAAGAATCCTTCACTGCTTCTTTCCTTGCTTCTGGTGCTTGCTGGTCATTCTCGGCATTCCTTGGCTTGCAGCTACATCATGCCAATCTCTGTTGTTACCGGGCTTTCCTCCCTGCATATCTTCTTATGAGAATACCAGTCATTGGATTTAGGTCCCACCCTAATCCAGTATTACTTCATTTTAACTAATTATATCTGCAAAGAACCTACTTCCAAATAAGATCACATTTTGAAGTTCCAGGTGGACAAGAATTTGGGGGGTACTGTTTGACTCAGTAAAGCTGGGTTTATGGATCATGATTAAGATTTCATGAAGTCCAGGGCAGGCTGGGTGGCTCAGTGGTTTAGCGCCCCCAGGGCGTGATCCTGGAGACCCAGGATCCAGTCCCACGTCGGGCTCCCTGCATGGAGCCTGCTTCTCCCTCTGCCTGTGTCTGTGCCCCTCTCTCTGTGTCTCTCATGAGTAAATGAATAAAATCTTTAAAAAAAAAAAGATTTCATGAAGTCCAGTTGTCAGTTCTAAATCAAGTCATATTTAGTGGTGAAAGATCAGAAATTCAGTCAAATTATCTTGGATAAAAGGGATTTTGCTGTAAGGAAACAACTCTTATGGGGAGTCCCAGGAAAACAGAACCATCGGGACAAAAATTAGGGTATGTCAGGTTTCCTTAGCCTACACATAAGTAGATAGTTAAAGACTGCTACTGTTTTGTACGGATATAATTGAGCTAAAATTTTATCTGTTGCTGAGTTTTCATTCGCAGCCTGTCTCATGATATTTTGTTTGGCTCAGTTCAGCTTGTGGACTGCATTTTCTTGTTTCAGGTGCCACTGCACGCTCAGTCAGGTGTGTGTGTGTGTGTGTGTGTGTGTGTGAGAGAGAGAGAGAGAGAGAGAGAGAGAGAGAGAGAATATGTAGGGCTGGGATACAAACCACTCTCTTAAAAGAGTTTGCAGGAGGGGAGGCAATTATTATCCTCTCAATAGTTTCGATAAATGAGTCTCTTCTGCCCTTACTGTGATGAAGTATTTGTCATAAGTTTACTTTCTTAATTATTTTAATCATATAAAACAATAGGAGTCTGACATCCCAAGCTTCATAATAAAAACACACTGTAATGTGATTGTTCAAAGTTTAATTACCGTGAAAATTCTTTCAGTCTTATAATCATTTATTGGCCTAATACTAGCAGCTTGAGGAAGCAAGCAATTTGAGAAAATATAACTCCAAAAAATTTCTCATTTTACCATCACTATTAGAAAAAATTATCTGAAGAGGGCAGAATTTCTTTGACTTTGGGGGATATATATTTCCAGAACTATTAAATTATAATATTTAAAAAATTTCTTGAGTTTGTCATCCTATGATTTTTTTTTTTTCTCTTCTGGAACTCAGATGCCCTGAGTTGGTTTAATCGTAAACCTTGGGTTGTAAAAACATCCCTTATCAGTGCATGGATTGTCCTTATTCATTCACACATTCATTCACATATCATTTAATGAATGTATGTGAAGCCACCACTCTGCCCAAGACTAAAGCTTTAACAGGAATATATCTACGTGTGTACTCATTCTCCCATCTTTTTTTTTTTTCTCCCATCTTGGCCCCTTGTGTTCCTTCCTTCTCTTTGTACTCCAGGGGTAACCACTACCCTGAGCTTTGCTTTTGAACGTCATAAACAAGTTATATTAGGCCACTAAGATTTACTCGTGTTGTTTATACCTGTTATTTCTTTTATATTTTGAAAATATTTAGTTTTCGTTTGTTTTCCCTACTAGTTAAATAATAATTTTGAGTAAACAACTTTAAGAAAGATGATATAACTAATGATGTAGGCCAGACATCACACTTTAAACTGAAGTGAGGGGATCCCTGGGTGGCTCAGCGGTTTGGCGCCTACCTTTGGCCCAGGGCGCGATCCTGGAGTCCCGGATCGAGTCCAACGTCGGGCTCCCAGCATGGAGCCTGCTTCTCCCTTTGCCTGTGTCTCTGCCTCTCTCTCTCTCTGTCTATCTTAAATAAATAAATAAATCTTAAAAAAAAAAAACAAAACAAAACTGAAGTGAGAGTGCATGGAGACTAAGATATTAGAATTCAAATAAAATCTTTAAATTACTATGACAAACAAGTTAACCATCAATGTCTTGGTCATACTAGAGCAAAATGATTCAGACTTCATATTTTTTGTCTTTATCAGTCATTAGTGAGACCTGTCAAACTTATTTAGCTCACTACAGATAGATAATTATTATATGCCTCAATATATTTAAATTTTAGTGAATCTAAGCCAAAATGTCAGTGGTATTTGGAAAGACACTAAAATAAAGCACTATTTTTTCAAGTCCCATAGTGATTATGACAGATGGTTAATTCTCTATGACCAGAGGTAAATGGATGATTCATATGTATAATTTGTGAAAATCCTCAGGACAGATTTAGCTTGTTATATTTCAAATTGAAAAGCAAATAATAATTTCAGATAAACAGAATAGACTTACCTGCAAAAACTGCCTTAAATATCCTAAATATTTTTTGCATTTTTATCTGTTTGATTATAGCTTTTAGTCCACTTTCACTGTACACAGCTTTAGTCTCCTATTATCCCAATTCATCCTTTTAAACTATCACTCTGCTTAACATTTGTAGCATGCAGTATGAACAGTTTATCTTCTACCCTCATCTTGTCTATCATTCCTCCAAACTCTATACTCTAGAACTTCACTGTCCAATAGTCACCTAGCTATATGTGACTAGATTTTAAAATTAAATTAAATTAAAAATTCAGTTCCTGGTTGCAGTAGTCACTTTTCAAGTGTTACATAGTCACATTTTTCTTTTTTTCCTTTTTTTCATAGTCACATTTTTCATCATCTTCACTGTTATTACATGGTCCTTATTGTTATCTCTCCTTGGGATTTTTATAGTTGTCTTACACTTGGTTAATCTAATTCTATACTTGCACTTTTTTAAAATTTTTATTTATTTATGATAGTCACACACACACACACACAGAGGCAGAGACACAGGCAGAGGGAGAAGCAGGCTCCATGCACCGGGAGCCCGATGTGGGATTCGATCCCAGGTCTCCAGGATCGCGCCCTGGGCCAAAGGCAGGCGCCAAACCGCTGAGCCACCCAGGGATCCCATATACTTGCACTTTTATATTGTTTTCAACCCAGAAGCTAGAATGGTTCTTTCATTATATATATATATATGTATATATATATATATATATATATGTATACATATATAAACTTATATAGAGCCTAGTATGTGTCAGTTACTATTCTAGGCACTTTACAAATGTCAACTTATTTATTTCTCATAATGAACCTCAGAGAAACTATTATCCCTGTTTTGCAGAGGAGGAAAATAAGACACAGAAAGACTAAGTAATTTGCCTAAGGTTGCCTGGCTCATGGAACATAAATTATATCATGTCACTTCTCTCTTTAAAATACTTCAATAATTCCCCATTTCATAGTATAAGCCAAAGTCCTTCCAAAGACCAAGGGCCTAAAAGTCTACATGTGATTTGCATTCCTCTTCTACTCCATTTTCCTCCATAGCAATTTATTTATTATCTATTTTTCCCCAAACAAATTAAATTCCACCAGGGTGGACGGAGATTTCTGTCCCCTTCTCCACTACCAATTTTTTCTAAGTGCCCAAAACAATGCCTAGCAGAGCAGGCACTTTTTTTTTTTTTAATATTTTATTTATTTGTTTTTGCAAGAGAGGAGTGTGAGGAAGTGGGCATAGGGAGAAGCAAACTCCCTGCTGAGAAGGGAGTTCCATATGGGATTCCATTTCAGGACCCTGGGATCACAACCTGAGCTGAAGGGAGACATTTAACTGGCAGAACCGCTCAGGTGCCCACCTAAACAGGCACTCTAAATAATTGTTGCACAAATAAATATATCCCTTCTCATTTACTGCAAGTGGAAACAAATGTTTAAGAAAGGAGGCTAAAAGCAGAGATTTCAGAATTCCTGAAATTTGTATACATTCCATTTATTTATATTTTAATTTTTTTAAGGCGGGGTGGGAGGCGGTGAGGAGCAGAGGGAGAGGGAGAGAGTGAATGGAGAATCTGAAACAGGCTCCATGCCCAGGGCAGAGACCAACAGGAGGCTTGATCTCACAACCCTGAGATCATGACCTGAGCTGAAATCCAGACTCAATCCCTTAGCCAACTGAGCCACCCAGGCGCCCCTGAATTCAATTTGTGTTGTAATCCTTAGGGTTTACTAATCTTGTGTTTATAAAGTCAAACAATATTAACAAAGTCATAAATTGTAAAATTAAAATTTTTGAGCATATACAAAATTTACCCATTTAATAGTGGGTAAATCACTCAGAGAAAAAATGACAACGAAAAGCATCACTCTTTTGTTATTTTAGAATGACAGATTAAAGAAAAAAAAAAACACCTTGAGAGGGAGCACCTAAGAGAGAGAAGGTTTTGGTCGGTTTAATTGTCTGGATGAAGACCAACTTAAATGGATTGTCTGCTCCTATAAATGCCCCAGAACAAAGCACTGACTTTTGGGCAGTTCTAGCCAATCAGCAGCTATGGCCAGGTCCATTCCAAGATGATTGCTCCCTTGTGTAATAGCAGGAAAACAATTCAGCGAGTACAGTCCCTTTAATATTTTTCTGACCAAGTAAAGGATGTGGAAAAAAGACCAATGGATATTCATTCATCAAGAATAATAATCGAATATAATTTTAAACTACGGTAGTGGTCAGTTTCAAGAGCGGAATGCTATTTCACACTATTGTATTCTTTTTTGTCGACTTCATCTTCCCATACATGTGCAACTGGGGTTCATTTGCTTCTTCTTCTTCTTTTTTTTTTTTGTTTTGTTTGTTTTTTAATATTAAACTGCTGAAACCCGGTGCATTGGGTTTTCCTGTGGATGAAAGGAAAAGTTGTTCCGGGTGTATTTAAAACCTCAAAAAATATTATTATTTCCATATTCATCCAGCTACTTTGTAAACATGCTTCCTTCTGGGTGTCCTTCAGAGATCTTCATTCTCTAGGTTTAAACGGGAGTGGAGCCCAGGAACCTACGTTTCAGACCCCTCTTGGAGAACTACTGGACTCAAAAAAAAAAAAAAAAAAAAAAAAAGCTACCTTCATGTTTTGCAGCTTTCAAAATATCGATTTTAGAAATCCAAAGAGGAGAAGGCAAAAACCCCGGTGGTTGTCTGAACAGGAACGAGCAGCTCACGTTGTGCCATGTGGTAAAACTTTTTCCTCAGTTTGCAGCTCTTCTGCCCCTGGGGAGGAAATCAGTTCATTTTCATCGAGTAATTAACCGTCTTGCAAGCAGCTCCGCCCCCGTCTCTTCAGGCTGACCCCGAAAAGTCTTGAACTCCTCTTCGCGGCGTAACGTACGGCTCGGTTCGCCCTGCCTGCCCTCACAAGGGCCTCCGGGACCCGGTCCGCTTCCCGCCACAGGGCCCCCTCCTCTGCTCGCCCTCCGCGTCCAAAGCTCCCAGAGGCGCTCTGCGCGGCGAGTCTTGGCGCCAACCGGGTGGCGGCGCTGTCCGCCCCGCGCGCGGCCGCCTCGGGCCCGAGGGAGGCGGAGGCTCGGCCGGCGGAGGAAGGGGAGGGAGCGAGGCGCGCTCCCTGCTCTCGCGTGCTCTCGCACCGCTCGCGTGACCGGCTGGTGTGTGCGCGAGGGGCCGGCTCCCGGGGGCACGGACGGCCCGGCGCGCGCCGCTGCGAGGGGCGTCCGGGTCCCGGTCGGCGGACCCGGCCGGCGCGAGGTGCGGGTGGGTCGGCGGGCCGCGGGGGTCCCGGGCGGACGCGGACGCGGGCGCTCCCGCTCCCGCTCCCGGAGGAGCCTTCTCCGAGGCTGCTCTTCCTCGGCCAGACGGAGAGCGGCAGTGTCTCCCCGCCCAGCGCACACTCGCCCCGCGTCTCCCCCCGCGGCGGCTGCTCCTCCTCGGCACCGCCAGCCCCAGCGCCGCTCCGGGGCGGGCGGGCGGCGGCGGCGGCGGCGGCGGCGGGACCCGCGGAGCCGCTTTGTGTGCAGCCCGACGAGGGGCGGCGGCACAACCACCTGACAGAGGCCCGGGCGCTCGATGCACCTTCCGCCCGCATGAGGAGGAGGAGGTAAAGGCGGCGGCGGCTCGGCTCCCGCCCTCGGTTGGTGGAGGGAGGGGACGGAAGGGGAGACCGGAGGGGGGGGGGCGCGGGACCGAGGCCCGGCGGGGCTGCCCGAGGTGCCAGTAAGGCCTCGGCAGCGCTGGACGGCGCCGAGCGGTCGGGGGCGAGAGAAGCCGCCAGGGTCCCTCAGCCGAAGTTGAAGGAACAAAATGTGAAGTGCGGAGCCGCGTCAGCCGCTTCCTGGCGTGGGTTTGGGGTGGAGGGCGGCTTGTTTTCCCCTCCCGCGGGACAGGGGAGGGGCGGGAGCGTGGCGGGGACGCCGGGGGTCCTGAGGCGCGGCCCGGCAGAGGCGTTCGTCTCCCGGAGCCGCCGCTGCGTGCGGGTCCGTTCGGGTCCCTAGTTTTGCGGCCTAAGCCGAGCCCTATAGGCCTCGCGTCTCCTCTCCCGGAGGGGACCGGCCGGGCGGGGACTCGGGGCTTCTCTCCGACCGAGCGGGGGCCGTGAGGGCCTCGCCGGGCTCGGGAGGCTGCCGAACTCCGGACCTCGGTGCTTCGGGGTGGGTTTCATTGTGAGAGGCGGAATGGGAAACTCCTGGTGCAGCTCGGCGCTCCCCGCGGCCGCGGCGGCTGGTGCCGGAGAGCCCCTGGGGCCCGGGGCCGGCGGGGCCCGCGTGAGTGGGGGTGGCGGGGCGGCCGCCGGGGGCTGGGCCCGGGGAGGGGCGAGTGGCGGGGCCGCCGCCGAGTCCCCGGCCTCCGTGGAGAAAGGGCCCTTTGCAGATTAGAGATTTTTGAAATGAAAAAAGAGGTTACAAAGTCTCCCCTTTCTCGCTGAACTTTTGTTTTCTGACCGATAGAGGCCGGTAGAGGACTGTGAAAGAAAAGTTGTCCCCCAGGATGGACTTCACCGCGCAGCCCAAGCCTGCCACTGCCCTCTGTGGCGTCGTGAGTGCAGACGGGAAGATCGCTTACCCTCCGGGGGTAAAGGAGATCACCGACAAGATCACCACCGATGAAATGATCAAGCGACTCAAGGTAAGCGTCTGGACAGTGTTCACACTTGAGACGTTTGTGGTAGGATGTGCTCTCTCCCGTGGTATTATTACTGCACTGCTAGGCCTGGCCTTTACAGTTTCACCTACCAGGGTTTTTTGTTTGTTTGTTTTAGGTATCTCATCATCTCCTTTTTTTACCCCCTCTGAGAGGTATTATCTTGTTTGTATCTTTGGTTCTGTAGGGATATAATCATTATGGAAAATTAAAAGCTGTGTATCTGTTTTTTCAAACCTAAGAATGTGCCTTTTTTTTTTTTGATATATATGACTTTTTTCTAGAAATATTTATGAGAATACTGTTCAAAGTAGCTTACAATCTTAACTTTAGGCAATAGCTGCCTAGGAAGGGTCCTATTTCCATCACTTTCCGAGGAGACCAATCACAAAAGCATTTTTATTAAATTGTCACAATTTTCTAATATCCGGAAGCTTAAATATGAATTTAATATGGTTGAACTCTCACAGAATGTACTGACTTCACAATTCAGACTTGAAGTAAGGTGATGATTTATGTCTGCATATTCAAAGGGGTTTTTAAGAGAGAATATTTTAGCTCTTTTTTAGTTAGCTTATTTAAACCATGGTGATCCTAAGATCAGGATTGTAAGTTTCAGCTTTATGTTGATCAGCTTTTTGCTTTGTTGCATGGACATTGATTATGCCTACAGCCTTACAGGATAAGTGCTGTTCTTGTTAAGAGAGCAACTTGATGGAATATTTCTCAGGGCATCTTCATTTTTTTCTTTTCTTCCCCCCCGCCCTTTTTTTTTTTTTAAGTGGCTCCACACTGGCTGTCATGCTTAACTCATGGCCTTGAGATCGAGTCCCAGCACTTAACAGACTGAGCCACCCAGTTGTCCCTCAGCCAGGGCATCTTTGACTCCCAGGGAACATTTGTCAGCGCTGAAAATATTTTGGTTGTCACAATTGGGGCTAGATTGAGGCAAGGAAAGGGAAAGACTTGAGGCAGGGAGTCCAACTAGGAAACTGCTAATGGTAGTATAGGTGAAAGATGCTGAAATCTTGAGGTTGGGCTATGGTAGTGGAAGAGAGGTAGGGAAGGATCCAAGAAATGTTTCAGAGTTAGAATCAATCAGACTTGGTGGGAGGTGAGGGAAGAAACAATGTTGACAGGGTTTCTACCTTAGGCAACTTGATAAAAGTATTTTTAGGGTATGATCTTGCTCCTTTGTTCCTAAAGGTTAGTATAGTGCCTAGTAAATTTTTATGATGTTATGAGAGCTTAATGAATATTTAAAGTATTCCTTAACTTAGCTTTTAAAAAATCTAATTATATTCTGCAATTTGTTGCCTCTTTTGAGGGAAAAGGACACAATACCTTCCATTAAAATAAACTTGATACTAAAGGTTATATGTGAAGTGCGGTGCTTAATTGATGCTTCTTAAGGCTATATTGAATGCTTGGAGATGCTGAAAAATTATGAAATACAAAGCTGTTACGTAAACAATTTATAGATCTTTTAATTTTTATTTTCATATCAAGAATATGAAATCTTAAATTCTAGTGATGGGATAATCTGGTTAAAAAAGTTACCACCCTATATCAGAAATGTTGTTATATAAATGAACATATAACCAAATCTAGAATGAGCTTTTTTTTTTTTTTTAAAGAGTTTATTTATTTATTCATGAGAGACACACACAGAGAGGCAGAGACATAGGCAGAGACATAGGCAGCCTCCATGCAGGGAGCCTGATGTGGGACTTGATCCTGGGACCCCAGGATCATGCCCTGAACCGAAGGCGGATGCTCAATCACTGAGCCACCAAGGTGTCCCTAGAATGAGCTTTGATTAGGATATCCTTTGTTATGAGTTCTTTTGAAGTTAAAATTAACATGCATATTAACCAGTTTGAATGTCCTGCTAAAATTTTGCTTTTCTCAAGAATCTTACGATTTTGTTTTGCCCGTTTTGTTTTTTTTTTGTTTTGTTTTTTGTTTTTTAAGATTTTATTTGTTTATTTATGAGAGACAGAGAGAGAGAGAGAGTCAGAGACACAGGCAGAGGGAGAAGCAGTCCCCAGGATCACACCCTGGGCAGAAGGCAGTGCTAAACCGCTGAGCCCCCGGGCTGCCCTGCCCGTTTTTCTAAGTGTTTTGATTTTGTGATTTCTAGGGATCCCTGGTTAGTTAAAGTAGTACTGTCTCATTGGAAGCATAGATTTTTAACAATGTTTAACTAGTTTTGATAATTTTTTGTGTTACTAGATCCTTAATATGGGCAAATTTTATAAATTCGATAGTTTTTTTATTATAACATAGCGACAGTGTTCAAATGCTGTATCTTAGTCCATAGAATGCAGAGATGTTTGGTCCACTCCCTTCGGTTTTCAAGAATGGCACAAACATTTTTTTTTTAATTTTTATTTATTTATGATAGTCACAGAGAGAGACAGAGAGAGAGAGAGAGAGAGAGGCAGAGACACAGGCAGAGGGAGAAGCAGGCTCCATGCACCGGGAGCCCGACGTGGGATTCGATCCCGGGTCACCAGGATGGCGCCCCGGGCCAAAGGCAGGCGCCAAACCGCTGCGCCACCCAGGGATCCCCACAAACATTTTTATAATAGAACCATAATTTTAGAGTTAGAAGAATATTAAATTCTAGAACTCCCTGTATTTCACAGATGAGAAAATTTAGGCCCAGAGTAGCCAACTAACATGTACCAAGATCAGTTATAGAGTGATAGTGGCAGATCCAGGGCAACGGTATCATATTTATTTTCATTTTTATAACTGACTTTCTTCAGAGGAATCCTCATTACATGTTCTTTTAACCCTTTCATAATATTTATTACAGATATGATATTACATTTATACATGTTTATTTGGTTTGTCTCCCCAACTTCCATGTAAGCTTCATGAATACAGGTACAATGTCTCTTTTTGTTTACTTTTGTACACTGCCAACAGCAAGTTTAGTGCCTGACACATAGTTAGGTGCCCAACAAATATTTATTCAATGGATGAATAAATACTTTGTATTAATATTGGATTAGAAAAAATAATGTTGGATTAGAGAAATATTTTTATTTTTGAAAATGAAGGATAATTTGAAAATATTTTGAATTGCAACTAAGTCTTTACCTGAGACTAAATACCAGAGATGATAACTTGGGTATTTAGAATTTTATTTTATTTATTTATTTTTTTTTAAATTTATGATAGTCACACACAGAGAGAGAGAGAGGCAGAGACACAGGCAGAGGGAGAAGCAGGCTCCATGCACCGGGAGCCCGACGTGGGATTCGATCCCGGGTCTCCAGGATCGCGCCCTGGGCCAAAGGCAGGCGCCAAACCGCTGCGCCACCCAGGGATCCCGGGTATTTAGAATTTTAGAACCAAAAGGTAGCTTAAAGGTTATTTGGTTCTGTTCTGATTTTCCAGATGAAGAAATTGGAGTTTCAGATGTTGTGACTAACCCTAGTTACAGAACGCTGAAAATTATCATTAATTTTGTTGCTTGGGATTGCCTGGCTGGCATAGTTGTTAGAGCATGTGACTCGGATCTCCGTGTCCTGAGTTCAGGCCCCATGTTGGGCATGCAGCCTACTTTTAAAAATAAATAAGTAGACAGTTTTGTTACTTAGATAAGTTAGTTATCTGTTGGAAAGGGCAGAGGATTGTTTACTACCAGTGTTACATTAAGCGTTAAGATCTATAGTTCACAAATAGCCTTCTTTCTATATAGTTAAGGATTCTGAAACTAATGTGCCAGTCATGTTAATTTTTATGACACAAACAATGTTGTACAAAGTTCCATTAAGTACTTGTGCTCAGTTTGTTATATACAGTCTGTTTCAGATCATGTATTACTATAGAACTACATGCCACTAACATTCCTTCCTTTCTTGCTATTTTGAAAGTGGAAGTTTCTTTCTTTCTTTCTCTTTCTTTCTTTCTTTTCTTTCTTTCTTTCTTTCTTTCTTTCATTCATTCATTCATTCATTCATTCATTCATTCATTTGTTTATTTGAGAGAGAGACAGAGTGAGCATGCCAGTGAGAGAGCATAGGCAGGGGGAAGAGCAGAGGGAGAAGCAGGGAGCACCATGTGGGGCTTGATCCTAGAACCCTGGGATTGTGACCTGAGCTGAAGGCAGATGCTTAACCAGAATGACACCCTGGAAGGTCCTTTTTGTTTGTTTGTTTGTTTATTGGAGTTCAATTTGCCAACATATAGCATAACACCCAGTGCTCATCCCATCAAGTGCCCCCCTCAGTGCCCATCACCCAGTCATCCCCTCCCCCCCCGCCCACCTCCCTTTCCACCACCCCTTGTTTGTTTCCCAGAGTTAGGAGTCTCTCGTGTTCTGTCACTCTAGAAGGTCCTTGATAAGCCTTGAGTTTTAGGGAGAGGGACAGACCAAAGACTTTTTTTTTTTTTAAGATTTTATTTATTCATGAGAGAGAGAGGCAGAGACATAGGCAGAGGAGAAGCAGGCTCCCGGCAAGGAACCCGATGTGGGACTCGATCCTGGATCCTGGGATTGCACCTTGAGCTGGGATTGCACCTGAGCCAAAGGCAAGACGCTCAATCGCTAAGCCACCCAGGCGTCCCCAAAGATTTTTTTTAAGTGCTTCTTTATTTAAGTAATGTCTGCACCCAACATGGGGCTCAAACTCATAACCCTGAGATCAAGAGTTCCACACTCTGACTGAGTTCACCAGGGGCCCTGAAGATTGTTTCTTATATCCACTTCTTATTACCTGGTCTCAGAGTTCAGTACCCCAGGCAGTTCTCTGGCTATTAACTTTATACCTAAATCTGCCACATTCATTCAGTCACAGAATCAAAATTCTTATTACTTTGGTGCTAAGACCTAGGAGAGATTAAATAGGGTTTTGTTCTGAATATGTCCCCCATTTTTCTCCCACTAGGTGTTATTTCTGTGTTTTCTTTGTATTTTTCTGTCACCTTTCTCTTTGTGTCAACCATTCCCTCTGCCCCACACTCTCACTTCTGCTTTCTATAGAATGGTTTGTTTGATATAAGTTAGGATTTAGGATATGGTGGGCTTGATTTAAAGTAGGGCATCTCTCTTTTCTCATCAAAAATAGGTTGTGAAAGGGGAAGAATAGATTAGGGGCAGGAAGGCCATGAATTCTTTCCCTTTTTTTCCAGGTGGATCCCAAAAGTACCTACTTTGGTTATAATTATTTTCACTTCCATGAAAGATTTTTATTTATCCCTAAATGCCACATAGGATGTTCATTTTATATATAATTCAGTATGTAACTTCCAGTCTAAATTCTGTCCATATATCTTATTTTAGTATTTATATTAAATCTTCTTTGTGGAAGATTCTCCTAGGAAATTAAAAATATTAAATAGGCAAGATTCCTTAAAATGAAGCCCTAAGTGATCCCGGGATCCAGGACAGGCCCCACATCTGACTCCCTGCGAGGAGCCTGCTTCTCCCTCTGCCTGTGTCTCTGCCTCTCTCTCTGTGTGTGTCTCTCATGAATAAATAAATCTTTAAAAAAAAAAAAAAAGCCTTAAAATATAGCCAATATTGTATTTAATGCTAACTGTAGCAGTTTTTATTTTAGACTTGCATTTGTGTAGAGGATCTATTCTGCTCATTGGTTGCTGTGTAACAAACTACCTAGTGGTTGAAAACAGCAAGTTTAAAAAAAATTTTATTATGGCAAAATATATATAACATAAATTTTACCATTTTAATCATTTGTAAGAGGTTTTGTGGTATCAAGCACATTTACATTATTGTAGAACCATCACTACCATTCATCTCCAAAACTTTTTCATATTCCCCAACTGAAATTTTGTACTCACTAAACAGTAACTCTTGGGGCACCTGGGTGTCTCAGTAGGTCAAGTGGTTAAGGGTCCGCCTCCAGCTCATGGTTCTGGGATTGAGCCCAGCATTGGACTGGAGTCCGCTTCTCCCTCTGCCCCCCTGCTTGTGCTCATTCTTTCTCTCTCTTTCTCAAATGAATAAATAAAGTATTAAAAAAATTTTTTTTTAAATAGTAACTCTGATTCCCCTTTCCCCCAGCAGTGGCAATCACCTTCTACTTTGTATCTCTGAGTCTAACTACTGTAGGAGCTTAGTATAAGTAGAACCATATAACCTTTGTTATTTTGTGACTAGCTTGTGTCACTTAGCATGTCTTCAAGGTTCATCCATATGGTATGTGTCAGAATTTACTTTTTTTTTTTTTTAAGATTTTATTTATTTATTCATGACAGACACACACAGAGAGAGAGAGGCAGAGACACAGGCAGAGGGAGAAGCAGGCTCCATGCAGGGAGCCTGAGTGGGACTCGATCCCAGGTCTCCAGGATCACACCCTGGACTGAAGGCAGTGCTAAACTGCTGAGCCACCCGGGCTGCCCCAGAATTTACTTTTTAAGGCTAGATAAAATTCCACTGTGTATATATAAAACATCTTTTGTTTATCCATTCATTTGTCAACGGACACTTGGGTTGCTTCTACCTTTTTTTTTTTTTTAATTTTTATTTATTGGGATCCCTGGGTGGCGCAGCGGTTTGGCGCCTGCCTTTGGCCCAGGGCGCGATCCTGGAGACCCGGGATCGAATCCCACGTCAGGCTCCCGGTGCATGGAGCCTGCTTCTCCCTCTGCCTGTGTCTCTGCCTCTCTCTCTCTCTCTGTATGACTATCGTAAATAAATAAAAAATAAAAATTAAAAAAAAATTAATTTTTATTTATTTATGATAGTCACAGAGAGAGAGAGAGAGAGAGAGAGGCAGAGACACAGGCAGAGGGAGAAGCAGGCACCATGCAGGGAGCCCAATGTGGGACTCGATCCCGGTACTCTGGGATCACACCCTGTGCCAAAGGCAGATACTCAACCACAGAACCACCTAGGCTTCCTTTAAAAGCTTTTTTTTTTAATTTTTATTTATTTATGATAGTCATCACAGAGAGAGAGAGAGAGGCAGAGACACAGGCAGAGGGAGAAGCAGGCTCCATGCACCGGGAGCCTGACGTGGGATTCGATCCCGGGTCTCCAGGATCGCGCCCTGGGCCAAAGGCAGGCGCCAAACCACTGCGCCACCCAGGGATCCCTGCTTCTACCTTTTGACATCCGTCAGCAACTTTTCTTCTCTATCTCATAATTTTGTGACTCGGGAATTTGGGCTGGCTTGGCTTGATTTGATTATTCTTCTCCATATTCCTTACTGTGCTCATTCAGTACTATTTAGCTGGTGTCTAAACTGGTCTAGAAGATCCATGCTATTTTCTCTCAAACACTTAGTGCCTTAATAGGAACAGCTGTAAGGTTGAACTGCGCTGGGCCTTTTTTCCTATCTATGATGGCTTCTCTACATGGGCTCTCTCACAGGGTATTGGGACTCTTGATTTATTCATGGATTCTTTATTCCCTTTGAGAGTCGAATTATCACAAAATGATCATTCTGGCTTTGGTGTCTTTTTGAAACATCTAGTGTCTTTTAGACATGTCTGAGTCTTTGAGCACTTCTTTGGTTTCTGGTGCAAGATGTTCACTTTTGCTTTCTTGACCCAGATTTGGATAGGTCATTTCTACCAGAAAGCCTTACTTGCATTTTAGTTAGAGAGTGGTGTTTATAAACCAAGGTTTGGGCATACGCTTTGTGTTCGCATTGGTAGTAAAGTGTAATTTTTCAGGCCCTTTCAGTGTATAGAGCTAGGAAATGTACATATATACTTTAAATCATGAGTTCATTCTGTTCAGTTAAAATCGAGCACCACAAGGGCACCTAGGTGGCTGAGTCAACAGAGCATGCAGCTCCTTTTTTTTTTTTTTTTTTTAATATTTTATTTATTTTAGAGGGATAGGGTGCAGGAAGGAGGAACAGAGGGAATGGGACAAGCTGACTCTGCATTGAGCCCAGAGCCTGAAGCCCAGAGTCTGTCCTGAGGCTGGATCCCACGACCTAGCCAAAATCAGGAGTTTAGACCCTTAACCAATTGAGTCACCCAGGCGCCCATGCATGTGACTCTTAATCTTGGGTTTGTGAGTTTAAGCCCCATGTTGGGGGCAGAGCTTACACCACAGTTTTTCCTAAACTTCCTGCATTCCATGTTTGTATCATCCTTCTCCTACAGTATAAACCCTGTTTTCCCTTAACTTTGAGAAATTTATTTCTTGTACTACCCTGCTGTAAGCTCAAAAAATTTCAATACTCTACCAGTATCCCTTGCAAGAATTTTTTTGTTGTTGTTGTCCCCCTAAGGTTGTATAGAGTGCCTATTTGTTAGTTACTTGAATTTGAATTCTTCTGTCTGTTGTTATGAAATTTGTATACAAGTGGTTTGTTTGTATCCCAATTTTTATACACGCAGAATACTTTTTATTTCCACTAATAAATGTGATTCTTGCTTGATTTTTTTTATTTGTGCTAAAAAAACACATAACATGAAATTTACCATCTTAACCATTTTTAAGTCTACAGTACAGCTCTGTTAACTATGTGCATTGTGGGTCTCCCTCTGTCCCTTTTCATGTACACATTGTGGTTTTTTTTAAAGATTTCATTTATTTATTCGTGAGAGAGGCAGAGACATAGGCAGAGGAAGAAGCAGGCTCCTTGCAGGGAGCCCAGTGTGGGACTGGATCCCGGGACTCCAGGATCACGCCCTGAGCTGAAGGCCCACGCCCGCAGAAGCACAACTGCTGAGCCACTCAGGCATCCCTCATGTTCACATTGTTAATACAACAGATCTCTATAACCTTTTCACCTTGCAAAACTGAAACTCTGTACCCACCGAAAAGCTTCTCCTTTCCCCATCCTTCTCAGCCCCTGGCAACTACCATTCTAGTTTCTGTTTCTAGGGGTTTGACTACTTTAGATAGCTCATAAGAGGAATCACAAAGTATTTTTTTGTGACTGGTTTATTTCACTTAGCTTAAGGTCCTCAAGGCTTATCCATTTTGTAATATATGACAGAATTTTCTTCTTTTTAAAAGCAGTATTATAATTTGTTATGTGTATATACCACATTTTCTTTATACAGTAATCTGTTGATGGATATTTAAAGGTTGCTTCTGCTTGGCTATTGTGAATAATACTGCAGTGAACATGGGTATGCATACAAATTTTTGAGATCCTGTTTGCAATTCTTTTGTATATATACCCAGAATATATCTGTTGGATCATATGATGATTCCATTTCTAATTTTTTTGAGGACCCTCCCCCCATACTTTTTGCCGTAGCAGCTGTACCTGTACCATTTTACATTTCCACCAGTAGTGTACAAGGATTCCAATTTCTCCAGATCCTCACCAGTGCTTGTTATTTTCTGTGTTTTTGATAGTGGCTGTCTTAACAGGTATAAGGTGATGTCTCATTGTGGTTTTGATTTGCAGTTTCTTGATGAGTGATGTTAAGCATCTTTTTATGCTTTTTGGCCATTTGTGTATCTTCTTTGGAGAAATGTCTGTTCAAGCCCTTTGCCCATTTTTTAATTGGTTTATTTGGGGTTTTTTGGTTGGTGAGTTATAGGAGTATTTATATTCAGTTTTAAGGATTATTTTCTTCTTTTTATTTAATTTTACATGATTCAAGAGTCAGTACTATTTAAAAACATACCTTAAAAAAACATACTTTTCAGAAGCCTTACTCCCATCTTTATCCTTTTCATTTCATTTCTTTTTTTTTAATATTTTTTTTTTAATTTTTTTTTTAAATTTATTTATGATAGTCACACACAGAGAGAGAGAGACAGAGACACAGGCAGAGGGAGAAGCAGGCTCCATGCACCGGGAGCCCGACGTGGGATTCGATCCCGGGTCTCCAGGATTGTGCCCTGGGCCAAAGGCAGGCGCCAAACCGCTGCGCCACCCAGGGATCCCCCATTTCCTTTCTTTTTATAAGATTTTATTTATTCATTCATGAGAGACACACACACACACAGAGAGAGAGAGAGAGAGAGAGAGAGAGAGAGAGAGGCAGAAACACAGGCAGAGGAAGAAGCTCCTTCCCACAAGGAGCCCAATAATGGGACTTGATCCTGGATCCTGGGATCACACCCTGAGCCAAAGGCAGACGCTCAGCGGCTGAGCCACCCAGGCGTCCCCGTCTATTTCATTTATATATACACACCCACTATAGGTAATCATTTTGGGGGTTCCTGGGTGGCTCACTCAGTTGAGTGACCAACTCTTGATTTCAGCTCAGGTCATGATCTAGGGTCCTGGGACCCAAGGCTTCCTACCACGCACTGTCCGTGCCCCCCCCCCCCCCATTGGCAGCTCCATGCTTATTAGCAGGGAGTCTGCTGGAGGCTTTCTCTTTCTCTTCCCTTGCCCCTCCTCCTACTCATGCAAGTGTGTGTTTTCTCTAAAAAATAAATAAATCCAATCATTTTCATCAGTTTGTGGTCTCTCCTTTCTGTGTTTTCTCCCTTTTTATTCAAAACGTAGACTGCTGTATGTACTCTCTTGTACTTTGCTTTTTCCCACTTGGAAATCACTCATTTCACTTGGAAATTTCCTTATCTGGAAATCTTTTTTAAATTCTTTTTCATATTGTTTTAGTACTCTGTTAATGTGCCATAGTTTATTCAGCTAGTCTCATTGTTGCATTTGAGGTTGTTTCTGATATTTTACTATTACAAATAATGCTAATGCTAACCTTCTTCACGTGTTCTGTATCTGTAGAAGTGTATCTTCAGGGTAAATTTCTAGGAGTGGAATTGTTGGGTTAAACAGTACATTTATGAATGTTGTGTTTTGTTTTGTTTTGTTTTGTTTTGTCAAATTCCTCTCCATAGGGGTTGTAGCATTTTGGACTTCTACCAGCTAGTATAAGAATGCTCAGTCTCATAGTGTATTCTCAAGTAATGCTTACATTCATTCATTCATTCATTCATTTAAAGTAATGCCTACTTTTAAATTAGCAAATTGGCAAATTAATGTTATAAAAAAGCTGTCTTAATAACTCCTGGCAACAAGAGTTCTTTATGGGAATGATTAAACTTACATGTCACATTGAGTTCAAAGGGGTAAAGAACCCTATCTAGAGCTCCTTAAAAGCTCAGAATGGAGTGACTTTTTTAGTTTCTAGGTTTTTTAGTTTGTTTAAAGAAGTGAGGATGGGTGGAGATGGAGACAAATGTTAGTAACAAAGGTGGTATTGAAATCATCAAGTCTCACTTAGGGCTTAATACAAAACCTTAAATTAAGTAGAAATTAGGTGAAGATATGTTAAAAATCATATATAAAATAAGGTGCATTGGTATGTAGAATATTAGCACCAAGGAAAAAAACTGATGCGTTATCACAGTAGGAGAGTAGTTCAGTTTAAGGTCATTAATGAATTTTGTTTCTATTAGCTTCTATTTTCAGAACTAATGTTTAAGTTAAACATTACTTGGCTGAGGTTGTTGGTACATGGAAATATGTCCAGTTGAATACCCTGTTCAGAAAGATAAAATGAGTAGAGTTTATACATTGTATAAAAGCCTAATAGGTTTTTATTTGCTAAAGACAACAAATCAAGAGGTTTCTAGGTAATGGTTGAAATAGAAAGCTGAACACAAAAATAACCAAGGAATTTACTAATCATCTTGTTTGCATTTAATTTATTAAATTAATGCAGGGTTTCTCTACAGGTGTGCTTTTTTTTATAATAAATTTATTTTTTATTGCTGTTCAATTTGCCAACATACAGAATAACACCCAGTGCTCATCCCGTCAAGTGCCCCCCTCAGTGCCCGTCACGCATTCACCCCCACCCCTCCAGGTGTGCTTTTACACAGTTACAGGTGTGCCTAAATACAGGAATTGGAAGGACTCCATATTTGGAGGTTACAAATATTGGTGGGTTTTTTTTTTGTATATGATATGATATTCTAATTTTTCCTTTCTTATTTTTTTTTATAAGTAATCTCTACCACCAACATGGGGCTTGAACTCAACCCCAAGATAAGAGTCACATGCTCTGCAGACTCAACTAGCCAGATGCCCCTGTGATGTGATATTTTAAAAGTTGGGAACTGCTATAATATGTTTTATTTTTCATGTTTTAAAATTATCATTAAGATCAAACATTGAAAACTTCCTACCAAGGTAGGAGCACTGGGATTGGTGCTGTTAAAATCAGCCCTTGAATAGCATTAGTCCATTGAGGGAAACTAGATTTATTCTAGAATAACACTGGAATGGATTTCCACTTATATGAAGAAAGAATATTTAAGATTATCATATATAATTTATAAATTAAATACCAGTTATGTGCTAGGATTGCATTTGTTTCTTTGGATGAAGAGATACTATGAATTGTGATAGTCAAGAAAAGTTTCATGGAAAAGGTGATAGTTGGACTGGGATATGAAGACTCGGACTTTGATAGATAAATAGGTGGTAACAGATTCCAGACAAATAGAGACAAAAACAGAGCGGCAGAAGTATACTTGGTGTGTTTGAAGAAAATGAGAATAGTTTTGCTAGAGCTAACGCATCTTAAAAAAGAGTAGTTGGGAGAAAAAAAGAGGAATGTACCTCTTGAAATTGTTAAAATCCTTAAATGCCAAAGAAAGGAATTTGAGTTAAGAGTCTGGTGTCTAAGTCCTAGTTTTTTTTTTTTTAATTTTTATTTATTTATGATAGTCACACACACACAGAGAGAGAGAGAGAGAGAGAGAGGCAGAGACATAGGCAGAGGGAGAAGCAGGCTCCATGCACCGGGAGCCCGATGTGGGATTCGATCCTGCCCAGGATTGCCCCGTGGGCCAAAGGCAGGCGCCAAACCGCTGCGCCACCCAGGGATCCCTAAATCCTAGTTTTGCATGATTAACAAAGCTAAGTGACCAAGCAGTTTGTTTACACATGAATACAACCTTTGTCGCTGATTTGTAGTCTTTTTGTCCTCATTTCCAGACCAGATAGCATCTTTGGTTGAATAGTAATCCATTTCTAATTGATATTGTCTGAATAAATCTGTTAGTTGGTGAGAGTTTAGTCATATGACACTAGGTGTGAAGACTGTGGATGAGTAAAATTTTGAGTGGTTAGTAGAATGTTATGTACTAGACTATCATATAAATTGGATTTTTATAACATTTTGTGTTTTTTTCCAAAATTTTTTTGTAATTTCTGTGGTAGGAATTTAAGTAAATTTTAATAAACTGATGCCAAATTGCTAAGTTTAATACTTGAAAATTAAGTTCAGTGGCCATGTATAATTGTCCTATAATTTCAAATACTTGGATATTCAATCTAGCCACTATAAAATAAGTAGAGGTAAATTTTTCATTGTACAAAAAAATCATTGAATAAAAAAAATGTTTAATGATTGATTCAGCATGTATAAGAGGACTAGTTTATTTTTGGCAAATGTTTAGAAGATGGTTTTCTTCTTGAAGCATATACCTAAATAGTTTTGAAAAAACTAAATAAAATCATCAGGCAGTAATAAGATAAAATTGATTTTAGATCTCTTAGAAGTAATGCTATGTGATTTTGTCTATTTTATTCATTTCTCATCCTTTAGTTGATATTTTACCAGATTTTTTAGATTATAATATACCATTGTCTCACTTGTTCTTTATATTTTCTATACTTTATTATTCACTTAATGCTTTTTTTAATAGATGCTCCTTTTTAGAGTAATTTTACTTCTTAGCAAAATTAAGTAGAAAGTACAGAGTTCCCAGCAACTCTGTCTCCCCTCTCGACCCTCCCTCCCCATTATATCTAGCTCCAGAGTAGTATTTTTGTTATAGTCAGTGGACATTAATACATATCATCATCACCCAAAGTCCATATTCCTTTTTAAAATTTTTTAAAAGAAATTTTTATAAGTGTATTATTTTGATTTTCGTGAGACAGTATAGCATGAATATATCCATATCATTAAATAATCTCTTAAAACATGATTTTTAACTTTTAAAATTAAAAAAAATTTTTTAAGATTTTATTTATTCATGAGAGACTCACAGAGAGAGGCAGAGACGTAGGCAGAGGGAGGGGAGAAGCAGGGTCCATGTAGGGAGCCCGATGTGGGGCTCGATCCCGGGACCAGGACTGCAGGATCACACCCTGAGCCAAAGGCAGACACTCAACCGCCGAGCCACCCAGGTGTCCCAAAACATGATTTTTTTTAAAGGATTTATTCTTTAGGGCAATTTTGTTTCAGAACAAAAATAAATAGAAGGTATAGACATTTCCCATATATCTCTCTTTGCCACACATGCATGGCTTCCCCCATTATCAGCACCACTCACCAGAATGTTATGCTTCTTACCAACAATGAATCTATGTTGACACATACATAGTCACCCAAAGTCCATAGGTTACCTTAGGTTTATTCTTGGTGTTGCACATTCTTTGGGTTTGGACAAACATATTGACATATATCCATCTTTATAAAACATCTACAGTATTTTCAGTCACCTAAAAATTGTCTCTGCTCTGCCTGTATCTCCCTCCTCCTTTCCTGTATGCTTTTTACCGTGGAAAATCTGAAATGTTCATTACTTAGTGTTACTTACATTTTTTTATCTAAGTTGAATTTATTGTCCTCTGAATATTCCTGATTTTGACTTTTTTTATTTGGCCAAAGTGGGGCTTTAAGTGCCACATTTTCTGGTTTTAACTGGATGCAGAAGGTTTTATTTTTTATTTTTATTTTTATTTTTTTATTTTTTGGTTTTTACTTTTTCCTTTTTTTGTTTAAACATATGTGCACCACGATGGTTCAACAAATAAGGCAAATGCCATGAATATGAAAGCTGCAATTTGCAATACATCACATCTAGAACCCAGGGGAGGTGAACAGACAGAGGTGGTAGTCATTCTAATTAAACAGTCAGATGACATCATGACAAGTTGGTTTGCAGCATCAAAACTGTCCATTTAAGTTTCCTTTTTCTTAATGATCAGAGGTCCCACATTGTCTCCAGTCTCTTCATTGTGTTTTGTGTGAGATCCATCACAGAATGGAAACTTTTTGGACCTCCAACAACGACAGTACACAGCTTTATCTCCCAAATCCTCCATGTCATAAGCATGTACTATCTTGGGGTTGTCTTTCTGGATGTGAAGGTTTACCATAGATTTGTTGTGATGATCTTTAACATAAAACCTTCTGTAAGCTAGATAATCAATTGCAGCTGTCCCAGCAGCAATAGTAACTGCTGCGATCCATTCAATTCATACGCTGGAAGTCAGACTTGTGGCGCCGTCGCTTGCAAGGTGTGTGTGCACAGGACACTAAAGCACAAATAGGCTCTCACGGAGGGCCGGAGTCAAGGTGCAAGAAACGTCCTACCCGCACCGACTCCGGATGCAGAAGATTTTAAATGTTGGACATAATCAGAATGCTTTAATTAATCTAGATTAGTGGTTCTCAGATTTTTAGAGTTTTTAAATATCACCTGGTGCCTTTTAAGAATTAGACACTTAGTTAAAAAAAATTAGATACTTGGTAATCTCCCACCCATTTACCCCCAATTTAGTAGTTTAGGGGTAGGCTCAATTTTCTGCATTTTTTCCCCCTGCATTTTCATTAAGCCACTCTGGTGTTCTTGATACAGGGAATATATATACTCTGAGAACCCCACTATATTTTACTTTCCTTTTTTTATTTTTTAATTTTTATTTTTTTTAAAGAATTTCATTTATTTACTCATAGAGACACAGAGAGAGAGAGAGAGTGAGGCAGAGACACAGGCAAAGGGAGAAGCAGGCTCCTCCATGCAGAGAGCCCGACGCGGGACTCGATCCAGGGTCTCCAGGATCACGCCCTGGGCTGCAGGCGGCGCCAAACCGCTGCGCCACCGGGGCTGCCCCTATTTTACTTTTTCCTTGTTGCTAAATTTCATATTAACTATTCTAAAAAATTTTGTCTAAAAAATATCTTTAAATTTAGTTTTGGGATTTTTACATTAAGTTTAAATTGTGCCCAGAAACAAACTTCACTCCCTAATTATTTTAAACTTAGCTATATCCTGAAAACATTTAAATTTATTTGGAAGGCATGCAATGATGTATATACCATGATCTCTTGTACGTTATATGATATTAGTCTGTTATTTAGAACTCTATTAATCTACCTTTTTATTTATTTATTTTATTTTTATTTTTGAGAGGGAAGGAAAGAGGAAGAGTGAGAAAGGGAGAGGAGTGGCAGAGGAGAGGGAGAATCCTAAGCAGGCTGTATGCCCAGCACAGAGCCAGATGTTGGGCTTGATCTCACAACCCTGAGATCATTACCTGAACCAAAATCAAGAGTTGAATGCTTAACCAACTTAGCCACCCAGGCACCTCAATCTACATTTTTTTGGTATGATTTTACTAGTAGTTATTCAAATGTAATTTTAACAAAATAATCCCCAAGCGTAATTAGCAAATAGTGTCATTTGATGGGATTGTTTACTTATGAAAGCAGACATTCTAGGTTTCCAAATGAAATCTCATTGCATCCTAGTCTTCCTAATTTGAGGTGACAGCTACAAATATAGCATGTTAGAGTTGTAAAAAAATTTATTAGTTTGTATAGATTTTACTAAAAGGAGTTGGACTTTTTCCAAAATAGAAGAGTCAGTAAGCATTGATTGTGCTATTTTGCATTTTCAATAGTGTGTGGCATTCCAAAACTAATTTTTATTGACGTATGTGATATCCCTGTGGGACTTTTTTCTTTTTTTGCCTGTGGGACTCCTGAATCATCAATATTAAGAATTTGGTTTTATTACTTATCACTTCACTTTAGTTATTTTCAAATTGGCAGTGCTTGAAATATATGATGGTGATTAAAGTATTTGAAATAGTAAATTGCCCTATCCCTTAATAAGAGGGGTGCCCTCAGGATTTTTTTTTCCTTTTTCTGACCATTATGTGTCTTTTGTGTATTTCTCTGTGTATATCCGAGTTAGGGTTCTTGGAGTTTCTTAGATGTGTATAATTCAGTTTTAGTTACTGTTGAAAAGTATTTGACTGTTATCTCTTCAAATATTTCTTCCCCATTTTTTTCTCTTTTCCTACTGAGTCTCCAGACTGACAATATTCAGCAGTTTGATACAGTTTTTGTTTACATGCTGAAATTCCCCATTGTTATTAGATGTTGTCCCCCTTATCTACTATATCTTTGGATTTGTTTTTTTTTTTTTTTAAGATTTTTTTTTTATTTGGGAGAGTGAGAGTGCATGAGAGAGAGAGAGAGGAGAGAGATCATGAGCAGCAGGGAGGGGCAGAGGGAGAAGCAGACTCCCCCCTACTGAGCAGGGAGCCCAACGTGGGACTTGATCCCAGGATCCTGGATCATGGTCTGAGCCAAAGGCAGATGCTTAACTGACTGAGCCACCCAGTTGGTTATAGATGCCCTCAACTATATCTTTGAACATACTAATTTTAATTATTTTAAGTTCCTCTCTGATAGCTTAAGCATTTGCGTCATTTCTGGGTATGCTTCTGTTGTTTGTTTATCTCTTGGCAGTAGGTTTCTCTCTCCTACCCTCCTGTTTTTGATTGAATGCTAGACATGATGTATAAAAAAACAGACTGCGGTAAATAATAATTGTGCACAGCAGTAAACATCTCTTTTGTCAGGTTATTAGTGTGAGAGATTGAATTAGTTCTTATCCGGTTGAACTGGACTTGCTATATTTTGCTTTATTGTGTGTGTGTGTGTATGAATAAGTACATCTGTTTCATCAGTATACTTTACCCTGAAACACTTTAGCACAAACATCATTCATTGGAATTCATGGTATAGTTTTTCTGTGTTGGAGGGTAATGTACATATCTTAATTGTACTGTTTGATGAGTTTTAACCGATGCTTACTCATGTACAACCCAAACTCTTCTCATGATTCAGAACATTACAATCAACATAGAAAGTTCTCTCATGCCCCCTTTAGGTAGTCCCTGCCCCTCCACCAGCCTCATAGTGGTAATCACACTTAAAATTTTTTTTAAAGATTTTATTTACTTACTTATTCATGAAAGATACAGAGAGGCAGAGACATAGGCAGAGGGAGAAGCAAGCTCCCCATAGGGAGCCTGATGCGGAACTTGATCCCAGAACCCTGGGATCACAACCTGAGCCAAAGGCAGATGCTCAACCACTGAGCCACCCAGGTGCCCCACACTTATAATTTTTTATTTTATTTTTAAAAGATTTTATTTATTGTATTTGTCTCTCATTTTATTCATGAGACATACAGAGAGAGGCAGAGACACAGGCAGAGGGAGATGCAGGCTCCATGCAGGGAACCTGACACTGGACTGGATCCCGGGACTCCAGGACCATGCCCTGGGCCGAAGACAGGCAGTAAACTGCTGAGCCGCCCAGCTGTCCCCACTTAAATTTTTTTTTTTAAGATTTTATTTATTTATTCATGAGAGAGACAGAGAGAGAGGGGCAGAGACACAGGCAGAGGGAGAAGCAGGCTCTGTGTAGGGAACCCAACGTGGGACTTGATCCCGGGACTCCAGGATCACGACCTGGGCCAAAGGCAGGCACTAAACTAAGCCACCCAGGGATCCCTATCATAGTGTTTTTGAGATTCACCCATGATATTGCATGTATTATTTGTACCTTTTCATGTCTCCATATTATTCCGTTGTATGAATATCACAATTTGTTTTACCATTCTTGTATTGATGAAAATTTGGACTGTTTATGCTTTAGGCCATTATGAAGGTGCTATAAACATTGGTGTACAAGTGTTTTTTTGGACATATGGTTTTATTTATATTGGGTAAGTACCTAGGTGTGCAGTCATTGGATCATAAGATAGATTATGTTTAATTTAGTGAGCAGCTGCTAGTCAATCACAGGAGTGATTGTCCTATTTTACAGTTTCACCAACAACGTATGTTAATACTGTATTGTCAAGGAATTTGTCCATTTTTTCTAAGTTCTGTCCATGTAAAGTAGATATTATAATATTATCCTTTTAATGTATGTAGGGTCTGTGGTGATATTATCCCTGTTGCATTCCTCATGTTGGTTTTCTTTTTTAAATTGATATGTTTAGCAAGGGGTTTGTCAAATCTGGTACTCTTCAAAGATCTCACTTTTGGTTTTGCTCATTTTCTCTATTGTTTTCTATTTTCTCTATTTCATATAGAGAATTTTCTCAACCTCTGCACTCTTGACAAATTAGACCAGGTAATTCTTTGTTTTGGAGAGCTGTCTTGTGCAATGTAGGGCATCTAGTACTATCCTTCAAATGTACCTACTAGAGGCCAGTTGCAGGCTCCATCCTTCCAATTTTGTCATCTGAAAATGTTTTCAGATGTTGCCAAATGTCTCCTTGGGGCAGAACCACTTTGGTTGAGAATCACTGTCCTGACAAGCTTTTTAAAGCTATATAATATTTTTTTCAAAACACTGTTTTAATTGCATCTCACTAGTTTTGACATTTTCATTACCATTCAGTTACAAATGTTTTTTTTTTAATTTTCTTTGTGATTTTTTTTTAACCTATCAGTTCTTCAGAAATGTGTGATTTAATTTCCAGATATTTGGAGTATTTGTAAATATATGATTGTTAATGATTTCTAATTTAATTCTATGATTAGAAAACATTCTGTAAGATTATAGTCTTTTGAAATCTGTTAAGATTTGGTTTTTTGGCTTCACGTATGGCATCTCTTGGTAAGCATATCATGTGCACCTGGAAAGAATGTGTAATTTGTTCGTTGGATACAATGTTCTATGTGGTCATTTAGTGTCCATTTTGTCAGGGGATTGAGATTGTTATTCATCATCTAAGTCTTCACTGATTTTTAAAAAATGTTGGCCTCATTCTTCTGGCTGAGAAAGAGTGATAAAACCTCAAATTGTGATTGTGGAATTGTATATTTCTCTCTTAATCCTGTTGATTATTCTTTCATTTGTTTTTTAATTCTGTTGTAAGGCAAATATTGTTGGAATTATAATTGTTAGATCTTTCTAATAGGTTGGCCATTTTAGCATTATAAAATGTTCATAATGTCTAAACTCCACCCTTTTTATAGTTTTTGTCTGCATTATATATTTTACACTTTTTTCTTTTAACCTATGTGTCTTTATATTTAACATGCATCCAGAGTATGGTTAGGTCATGCTCTTAAAAAAATTTTTCTTACTGTTTTTATCCATTTTATTTATTTATTTTTTAATCTTTTTTTTTTTTTTAAGATTTTATTTATTTATTCATGAAAGACAGAGACAGGCAGAGGGAAACGCAGACTTCATCTGGGACCCGATGTGGGACTCCATCCCGGAACTCCAGGATCATGCCGTGGGCTGAAGGCAGATGCTAAACCTCTGAGCCATTCAGGCATCCCTGTTTTTATCCATTGTAGCAATTTTTGCATTTAGATTGGAGTAAGTCACATTTAATTGATGTGGTTGGATATATATGTCTACCATTTTGTACTTTTTCTATTTGTCTCATCTATTTTTCCCTTCTTTCCTGTCTTTTATCTTAATTTGCTATTTTTTTAGAATTCTGATTATTGGTTTTATAGGCAGACCCCCCCCCCCTTTTTTAGGTTTTATTTATTTATTCATGACAGACACACAGAGAGAGGCACAGGCACAGGCAGAGGGAGAAGCAGGTTCCATGCAGAGAGCCTGATGTGGGACTCAACCCTGGGTCTCCAGGATCATACCCCAGGCTGAAGGCGGTGCTAAACCGCTGGGCTGCTGGGGCTGCCCTAGGCAGACCTTTTTGCTCTGTGTGTCTGTGTCTGGTTGCACAGGGATTGCAATACATACCTTTTTAAAATGATTTTATTTATTTATTTGAGAAAGAGAGCATACAAGCAGCGTGAGGGCAGAGAGAAGCAAACTCCCCGCTGAGCAGAGAGCCTCATGGGGACCTCCATTCCTGAACTCTAATACCATGACCAGAGCTGAAGGCAAATGCTCAACTGACTGAGCCACCCAGTGCCCTGCAATAACTCATCCTTAATTTTTATAGACTTACATTTTTATTTTTATAATACATGTAAAATGTAATAATCTTTTATCAGTATAGGTCCATTTATCCTCCTCCCTTTATGTCACAGATATATTTATAAGCCCAACATTAAACAGTTCTGAGTATTTTTTTTTTAATTTTTTTTAAATTTTATTTATGATAGTCACACACACAGAGAGAGAAAGGCAGAGACACAGGCAGAGGGAGAAGCAGGCTCCATGCACCGGGAGCCCAACGTGGGATTCGATCCCGGGTCTCCAGGATCGCGCCCTGGGCCAAAGGCAGGCGCTAAACCGCTGCGCCACCCAGGGATCCCAGTTCTAAGTATTTTAAATAAGTTGCAGGGGGAAATAGTCTTTCCTATTTGAGCACTTACTACCATTTCTTGCGTTTTTCACACCTTCCCAAACATTGGATTTTCCACCTGATTATAATATCCCTTCAGTTTGAGGAACTTCCCTTTAGTGTATATTTTAGTGAGGATTTGCTGAGGTAATTTTAGTAGTTTTTATTTATTTGAAAATGTCTATTTTACCTTTTTTTTGAAGGATATTTTTGGATATAAAATTCTGGGTGGACAGATTCAGTGCTTTAAAGATGTAATTCCGCTATCTTGTGTTCTCTAGTTTTTCAGATGAGAAGTCAGTGATTATATGTATTTTTGTTCATTGTATGTAATCCGCAGTTTTTAGCTACTTTCAAGATACTTCTCTTTTCTTGATTTTCAGCAGTTTCATTATTGTGTCCCAAGGGGCGTGTTTCTCCTGTACTTGTCTTGTCTTGGAATCACTGAGCTTCCTGGATCTGTAAATTTATGTCTTTCAGCAGATCTGGAAAACTTTTGGTCATTTCTCTTTCCTAGGATCCAATTACACACATACTAGATTTTTTAATATTGCCCTCAGATTACTGGGGCTCTTTACCTTTTTTCAGTCATTTCTCTTTGTGTTCTTCAAATTTGATAATTCCTGTCGATTTATTTTCAAGCTTCCCTATTTTTTCTGATGTCATCTTCAGCTGCACATACAGCCTAAAAAAATACAAAGTCGTAAAGATTTAGGACGTGATCATATAGATCATATAGTAAAATACATAAACCTTAAGGGTAGCATTCTGCTAATTTTTATATGTATTTACATGCAGTCACAATTCAGACCAGATGCAGAACATTTCTGGCACCCCAGCAGGCTGACTTACGTTTCCTCCCTAGAGATAGACACTCTGCTAATCTCTTTTTTTTTTTTTAAGATTTTATTTATTCATAAGAGACACACAGAGAGAGAGAGAGAGAGGGAGAGAGAGAGAGAGAGAGAGGCAGAGACACAGGCAGAGGGAGAAGCAGGCTCCATGCAGGGAGCCTGACGTGGGACTCGATCCAGGGACCCCCAGATCACGCCCTGGGCTGAAGGCAGCGCTAAACCGCTGAGCCACCAGAGCTGCCCCACTCTTCTAATCTCTTATTGAAAGTTTTGCCATCATACTTAGTACAAATAGAATAATGTGGTATGTATTCTTTTTATGTCTGGCCATTTTATTAAAACATCCATGTCTGAGATTCAACCTTATTGTTATGGGGTGCAGTAATAATTTTTTACTATATGAATATACCAAAATTTATTTATCTGAACTATTTTTTTTTTATCTGAACCATTGTTAATGGGTGTTTCGGTTAATAGTTTTTTGCTTTCTGAATAACACTTCTTTAACATTGTGTGAGGTTTTTTAGGTAGAGTCAAGGACTCATGTATCTTGGGTAGGTATACTTTTTGAAGGGCCAGATAGTAAATATTTTATGCTTTGTGAATCAAAAGGATGCTGTGTATGTACTTACACAAAGGAGGACAAATTTCCACAATTTTTTTGAACAAAATTCAAAACATAATAATGATTCAGTACATTTTTTGGTAACACGGACTATTAATGAGAAGAATAGGATTCTGGGCGGTGGTGTGTGGGACTAACATTCACTTAATTGAAGTTTAAAGTTTGTGTTCCCTATCACCAAAATTGATTTCAGGTGTTCACCTATTAATGCTAATCTATTTTTTTTTTTAAAGATTTTGTTTATTTAGTCATGAGAGACAGAGAGGCAGAGACATAGGCAGAGTGAGAATCAGGCTCCCTATGGGGAGCCAATGTAGGACTCGATTCCAGAACCCTGGGATCACGACCTGAGCCAAAGGCAGTCGCTCAAACACTGAGCCACCCTGGCATCCCTTAATGCTAATCTATAATGAAGTTTTGTGTATTTCATTTGAAAGTTTTTTCACAGAGCTAGATATTCCCAAATATTGATGCCCATTTATGAGCATATGATTTTAACTAACATATTCATTGCTTGGGAGGCATTTATAGAATTCTTTGATTTTTTTTTTTCATGATAATTGCCTTTTAGCGTGTCATTAACTTGCAGATTAACTGCTTACAATTGAAGGGTAGATGGAAGCTCCTCAATTGCAGTTTGAAATGGCCTTTGGGGATCCCTGGGTGGCGCAGCGGTTTAGCGCCTGCCTTTGGCCCAGGGCTCGATCCTGGAGACCCGGGATCGAATCCCACGTCAGGCTCCCGGTACATGGAGCCTGCTTCTCCCTCTGCCTGTGTCTCTGCCTCTCTCTCTCTCTCTCTCTCTCTCTCTGTGTTGTGTGACTATCATAAATAAATAAAAATTAAAAAAAAAAACGAAATGGCCTTTGAAATGTGGAAGTTTCCTTGGCTTGTGTGTTAAGGTCCTAAAAATGCTGGTGGAATTGGAATTTGAGCTTGGAAATGAAGATCTCACTTTTTGTTATAATTTTTGGCAGTTATAGGAAGAAGGAGCTTGACATGTCTTGTGATTCAGCTAATGTTATTTGTTGAAATAACTTTACTATAATGTGTAAGTTTCACATATAAGTGCATAACAGTTCTGTAGTTACAGCTGAATTCATTGAGAAACATTACTAAGTCTGTAGTCAAAGCTGCTTTCTAAAGCTATTCAGTGCTTAAAAATAATAACAAATACTATCAATTAAGGGCTATTGAGCTATTGAGTGCTAAAAGAAGCTAAAGATTACTGGAGTGACATTGGCAATAATAGCAAGAAAAACAAGAAAGAAGTCCTCTTTCTCTTTTCCTGCCCTCTTTATCAGTTTGCTTCCTGTCAAAGAAGTCTGTGCAATGCATTTTCCAGAATCCCAGTCTCAGCATCAGATCACAGAGTATAGAAGGGTGAATTTGGAGTTAGCTATGTAAATAATTAGCACACTGTTCTACTGATGATTTGAACTTGCACAGAACAAGAATAATAATTTCATGTTTTCATCTAACAAGGTACACCTATTCTTTTTTTAAAAATGAAGATGCTCTCTTCTCTTTCCAAATACTGTCAATAGTCACATGGGCCAATCTCTAAGTGATAACATACCCAATTCTGGGTGGTAACTGCTTTTTTAGTTAAAACACTATTCTACGTGAATAGTCTGAGTGGAGTTCGTCATATCTGATCTGCTGCTAATTTCTGTAGGCTTGGAAGCAAAGAATTATTTTTATATTATCAAGTGGTTGGGGAGGGTTCAAAAGAATAATATTTCATGATACCTGAAAATTATATGGAATACTAATTTCATTATTTTTACATTAAGTGGTTGGGGAGGGATCAAAAGAATATTTCATGATACCTGAAAATTATATGGAATAGTAATTTCAAAGTCTGTAAGTAAAGTTTCTTTGGAATACAGCTATACTCATTCGTTTACATATTGTCTATAGCTGCGTTCATACTGATACAGCAGTTAAGTAGTTATGACAGAGACCTTATGGCCTGCACAACCTAAAAACATTTACTTTTTTTTTTTTTTTTTAAGAAAGAGAATGGGCAGGGGAGTGGCAGAAGGAGAGGGAGAGAGAGAATCTTAGGCAGACTCCATGCTGGTCATAGATGCAGGGCTCTATCTAACAACCCTGAGATCATGACCTGAGCCAAAATCGGGTCATTTGCTTAACCAACTGAGCCCCCAGGTGTCTAAAATATTTATTTGTCCTTTACAGAAAGTTTGTTAGTCCCCTAAACATATGTTAGAAACCACTGACAGTCCTTGTCTAAAATAATTAAAGAGAAGGAAAAGAAAAGTAGTTAATACACCAGTTCACAGATGTTAACAAGCAGGGACACCAGCATTGCATAGCTGTTTATAGCCCTCAGTTTTGTACTTGCCATAGAGCCTTAATTAACTTCCTTCTTCCATAACCCATTCTGTTTCTTTTGCCTTCACCCAGTACCTCAGCTGGGATTGCTCTGGTTTTATTTTTAACTTGGTAGATTGTCCTTAAACTTCATTCTCAAAGGGTCTGACTGCAACCCTTAGGGATTCTGACTTATTAGGACACTGTAGTTTCCTATGAACTTTTAATATTGCATGCAGAAATCCTAAGAAGTGCCTTAGCTATTGAGGGGTATGTTACCTCTGCACAACAGGATAAAGGCAGAAATTGAGGGTTAACGTACTTTGATAGGCAGTTTGCTGTTGCTGCAACATCTAAGTGCATTATTTTGTATTTTACAATTGTATTGGAATTTTTTTTATCTTTTTTTTTTTAAATTTTTATTTATTTATGATAGTCACAGAGAGAGAAAGAGAGAGAGGCAGAGACATAGGCAGAGGGAGAAGCAGGCTCCATGCACCGGGAGCCCGATGTGGGATTCGATCCCGGGTCTCCAGGATCGCGCCCTGGGCCAAAGGCAGGCGCCAAACCGCTGCGCCACCCAGGGATCCCTGGAATTGTTTTTTTAAGAGCAGTACCTGATTGGTTATTCACACACCACTAGTTTGACAACACTATCTAGCCCATCTGCTAAATTCCAAACCTGCACCGATTGCATAGTAGCAGCCAGTTTTCCCATACAAGCATTCTTTTCATGGAAACCAAAATCTCTAACTAGCAGACCAAAAGGTTTAGGGATAGAAGCAAAGTCTTTTGAGTATGGGTATTAGATATAATGGAAGAGGCACTCTAATTTCCAGCCTTCAATTTCCAGGCCCATGTACTGTAGAAATAGCATAATTTATCGGTCACAAATTAAGAGCATATGTCACATCTTATAAAATAGAACCTCACCATTTCAGAGCATTGTCTTCTCAAATGCTGTTATAACAGCGAACCATTCCACTGCACTATCAGGCTAGCCTTTAGTGATGGAACAGGCAGAAAACCAGTCAATTCCATAGATATGAGTCCACTGTCAAAAAGATTACCAAATAAATTATGATCTGATGATTTATTATTATTTTTTAAAGATTTTATTTAGGCACAGAGACAGAGAGAGAGGCAGAGGGAGAAGCAGGCTCCATGCAGGGAGCCCCATGCGGGACTCGATCCTGGGTCTCCAGGATCATGCCCTGGGCTGAAGGCGGTGCTAAACCGCTGAGCCACCTGGGCTGCCCTGATGATTTTTTTAAACACGTGGAAATTTTTATCTTGTTGGAAGAGCTCATATAGATAACTTATACAAAATTTTTTCACATTTTTACATACACCAAGGAAAATGAAATAAATTGGCTGTCATTCTGAAAATCTTCGCATTCAGATTTTGACCCTTTTAAATCTTACTTTTGACTAGATACTGACATTTATGTTTTTCCTTATTGTGTTGTTTTCATCAAAAGTATTAGTAATGTAGAATATCTTTTTTTTTTAAAGATGGAAGAGGAAATGGAGGAATAGGGAGGAGGAGGAGTAAGGAATCGCTGGGGAAGGAGGAGGAAGAGGAAGAGAAGAACTTGATAAAGTCTGTGTTTTGTTTGTTTGTTTTTTTTTAAAGATTGTATTTATTTATTTGAGAGACAACGAGTGAGAGAGAAAGCACAAATGGGGAGGGGCAGAGGGAGAAGGAGAAGCAGACTCCCTGCCAAGCAAGGAGCCCGACAAGGAGCCAATCCTAGGACCCTGAGATCATGACCTGAGCCAAAGGCAGATGAGATGCTTAACCGACTGAGCCATCTGTGCACCCCCAGAATATCTTTTTGAAGTGCTCCATTTTTGTTTCTGAGATGTTCTTCCAAGGTATTAACACTTAATGCTGCAAGATTTGGTGCTAGTGTTTTGTAGATTTTATCAGGCATTATCAGCCCAAGGTTTTCAAACTGAAGTTTGTATAAGTGCAGACAACAGTTCATTTACAATTATTTCTGGCTGTCACTTTTTATAAGACCACTGATTTTAAGACACATTTCAGTATCAAACATGTTAATAAATGGGTCCTAGGATTAGTAAAATACGGTAATTTTTATTTATCACAGACCAATACATGCCATACACTGGGAACTTCATGTTCGCTATCTCTAAATATCACAGTCTTTTAGGGTTGTATTCTTGTTTTTGTTTTACAGGCACAGAAAGTAATTTATTCAGATCACATACCTATTAAGAGGCAGAATGGAATTCACACCTGTGGTCTGAATAAATTCAAATTTAATTTGTATTCTTTCTCTGCAGTAAGGAAGAGATCTGTTTCAGATTTTAAGGTAGAATGGATGTATATGCTCATCAGTTGTTAGCATTGCTTATCTGGTGGACTCAGCCAGTAGAAACCACTCTGGATTGGAGATTGAAAGTCAGGAATTACCAAATCCAGGAGGTGTGTGTAGTATTCTTACAGCATGATTGAAATGATGTATTTGTGTGTGGGGGCCAACAGAGATAAGTAAGGGTGTGAGGGAGTTGGCTATAGAGTATGATAGAAGATTTAGTGTTCAGATTAAAGGCAAAAGGTAGATTTAATAAAACTAAAAAATGGAGAAGTTGGGAGACAGAATATTTTGTTTTGAAAAGAAAATTTTACAGTCAAGGATACTGGAAGTAAAAGTTTCTAATGAGGGGGTTCCAGATATGGATCAAGCAAGATAAAAATGAAAAACATTGATGAAATAAATTGATGACAGGAGGTTTTAGTAATTATGCTGAGATAACAGGTGTGAACTAGGGCTATCTGAGGCAAATTGGGATATATGGTCCCTTTATGAATCAGGAACTATAATACCAGGGTATTAACTAGATTTGATCTAGAGTGAATTGTAAGTTTAAACTTAGTCTGGGAGTTCTCTACAGAGAATCTGTAGATTTATGTCTAAATCCTGGATACTCTACCAACAAGTGATGTATATAAAGTCTTTTCTCTGAATTAAATTTTTCTTCTGTTGAAAACAGGTAATTTAGTCTGTTTCTCTCTCCATTACATTTATACTAAAGGATAATATAGTATATACACTACAATTTAATGTGTTCTTCTCCCCACTCCCGCTTTAATTTTGTGATATCACAGTACTGATGATTCCCTGGGCTTTTTTTTTTTTTTTACTTTATAGAAGGAAAGCACTGTACCTTGCAGATTGTGCTGTCTTTGAGCCTTCATGATGTTTCATAGTTTGTCTAGGTGACTGTATTGTCCTTTCCTCATCCCCCTCCAAATTGTTTAGAACTTGTTAGGGAAGAGTAATAAATGGTATAGATGTCAATCTCTAGTGGTTATATAGGAAAAGCTGTGGTTAGTTTATTTGGCTTACATGATCTAGGGCAATTATTCCCTTCTAGTTACTTTCTTTCCTAATGTTGGAAGGTGGCTTATGAACCATTGATTTGTCAGTTGAGCCTTTTTCATTGCCTTAAAGGAACTACACATTTAACATTTATAGTAATAATTTTGTAGAAAAATATGAGGATTTTAGGAGATCTCTCCAGTTCATTTTTATCCATCTGTATTTTCTTTTTAAATAGCTTTATTGAGATAGAATTCATATACAAGTCACCCATTTAAAGTGTACAATCACTGGTTTTAGTATATTCACAGATATGTGCAGCCATCACCACAGTCAATTTTAGAGCAGTTTTATCACCTCAGAAAGGAACCGTATATCTTTAGCTGTCACTTCCATATGGCCCTCCAGCCCTAAGCAATCACTAATTTACTTTTCATCTCTGTACATTTCAGATGGTTCATATAACAATCATAGTAGTCTGTCATAACTGATTTCTTTAACTTAGCATAATGGTTTCAGGGTTCCTCCATTTTGTAGCATCAGTACTTCATTCCTTTTTATGGCCAAATATTCCATTGTGTGAATATATCAAATCTTGTTTATCCGTTTGTTAGTTGATGGACATTTGGGCTGATACTACCTTTTGGCTATAAACATCTGTGTACAAATTGTTATGTAGACATAGATTTTTACTTTTTTTGCTTTTAAAAGTGGAATTTTGGGTCATATAGTAATAACTGTTTAGTCATTTTGAGGAAATGACAAACTTTTCCGAAGTTTGAATACCATTTTATGTTTTCACCAGTATATGAGGGTTCCAGTTTTCCAGTTTCTCCATGTCCTTTTCAACCCTTGTAATTATCTGACTTTTTTATTCTTTCTAACTTTGTAGATATGAAGTGGTATCTCAGTGTAGGGCTTGAACTCTCACAACCCTGAGATGAGACCTGAGCTGAAATTAAGAGTTGGACATTTGACCAACTGAGCCACCCAGGCATTCCTCTTTGTAGTTTTGATTTTCATTTTCCTGATACCTAATGATATCAAGAATATTTTAATGTGCTTATTAGCCATTTATGTATCTTCTTTGGAGAGATATCTTCAGGTCCTGTACCCATTTTTAAATTGGGTTTTTTGTCTTTTTATTGTTGAATTGTAAGAGTTCTTACATATATTTTTTGGATATAGGCTCCTTATCAGGCATATGATTTGCAGAAATTTTCTCCTATTCTGTGGGTTGTCTTTTCACTTTCTTGATGGTATCTTTGGAAGTACAAATATCTCATCTTGATGAAGACTACAGTTTATCTTTTTTTTCTTTTGTCAATTTTAACACTTTGGTGTCATCTAAAAATCATTGGCCAAACTAAGGTCACAAAGATTTATGTCTTTTTTTCCCTAAAGAGTTGTATAGTGTTAGTTCTTATATGTAGGTCTTTGAACTGTTTTGATCAAAGTATTTAAGAAACTGAAATTGGTAAAAAAAAAAAAATTATTAATTTTTTAACATTGTGTGCAGGTCCACATTTATTCTCTTGCAAGTGACTGTTCAGTTGTCCCAGCACCATTTGTTGAAAAAATTGTTCTTTTCCTAGCATCATTTATTGAAAATGCAATTCTTTCCCCATTGGATGGCTTTGGCATCATTAATCTATGGGTTTATTTCTGAACTCTTAATTCTATTCCTCTTGAATTGTTTGTCTATCCTTGTGCCAGTACCTCACTGCCTTTCACCCTACCTCAGTTTTATTGAGATATAATTTATGTACAACACTGTATAAATTTGAGGTGTACCACATAATAACTAGACTTACATGTATTGTGAAATGATAACTATAATAAGTTTAATGTCTGTCATCTTGTGTAGATGTAAAAATGTTTTTTGGAAGTAGGGGGGCACCTGGGAGGCTCTGTGTTGATTGAGTGACCAACTCTTAGTTTTGGTCCTGATCTTGGGGTCATAAGATTGAGCCCCACGTGGGAGTCGGGTTGGGACTCTCCTCTGCCCCTGTTCTGTACCTGCACGCTCTTTCAAGCATGCTCTCTCTCTCCCTCAAATCTCTTAAAAAATATTAATTTTTTTCCTTCTGATGAGAACTTTATATACCATCATGATTACTGTTGCTTTATAATAAGTAGTTGTTCTTTAACATTTTTTAGCACTTCCACGTAAATTTTACATTGGCATGTCAGTTTCTGCAAAGAAATCAGCTCGAATTCTGATGAGAAATTTCATTGAATGTGTTTATCCATTTGGGAACTATTGCCATCTTAACAGTGCTTAAGTCTTCCCATCCATGAACATGAGCTGTTTCTCCATTTAGTTAGATATTTGATTTCTTCCAACAGTATTTTGTAATTTTCAGATTATATGTTGTACACTCTTTGTTAAATGCTAAATATAATTTATTCTTTTGATACTACTGTAAGTGGAATTGTTTTCTTAATATTTTCAGATTGTTTATTCCACGTATTTAGAAATTTGATTTATTTTTGTACACTGATCTTGGATCCTGCAACTTGGCTAAACTTCTTTATTCTAATTGATTTTAATGAATTCCTTAAGCATTTTTGTATAGAAGATCATGTAATCTTTAAGAAAGATAATTGTACTTCTTTTCTAATGTGGATGCTTTTATGTCTTATCTTGCCTGTATGTCCTGGCTAGAACCTTCAATATAATGTTAAATAGAAGTGGTAAAAGCAGACATCTTTGCCTTCTTCCTAATCTTAGTGGGAAAATATCCAGTTTTCCACTATTAAGAATCATGTTGGCTGTGCATTTCTTATAAATACCCTTTATCATATTGAGGAATTTCCCTTCTAGTTTCATGAGTATTTTATCATCAAAGGGTGTTGGATTTTGTGAAATGCTTTTTCTGCATCTATTAATATGATAATATGATTTTTTTATTCTATTGATATAATGTATTACATTAATTGATTTTCAGATGATATACCAACCTTGTATTCTGGCATAAATCCCACTCAATCATAATATATAATTCCATTTATATTTTGCTGGATTTTGTTTGCTGGTATTTTCTTGAAGATTTTTGCATCCATATTTTTTTTTTTAAGATTTTATTTATTCATTCATGAGAGACAGAGAGAGAGAGAGGCAGAGACACAGGCAGAGGGAGAAGCAGGCTCCATGCAGGGAGCCTGACGCAGGACTCTATCCCGGGTCTCCAGGATTAGGCCCTGGGCTGAAGGCAGTGCTAAACCGCTGAACCATGTGGGCTGCCCTGCATCCATATTTTTAAAGAGATATTGGCCTGTGGTTTTCTTGTGAGATATATATATATATATATTTTTTTTTGCGAGATATATAAATATATATATTTAAGTAAATACATATATTTATTCAATTAAAGATTTTATTTATTTATTTGTGAGAAACACAGAGAGGCAGAGACATAGGCAGAGGGGGAAGCAGGCTCCCTGTGGGGAGCCAGATGTGGGAATCCATCCCAGGACCCTGGGATCATGCCCTGAGCTGAAGGCAGACACTCAACCACTAAGCCACCCAGGCATCCCTTTTGGGATATTTTTGTCTAATTTTGGAATTAGGTTAATATTGACTTAATAAAATGAGTTGGAAGTGTTTGACCATCTTTTATTTTTTGCAAGAGTTTGGTGGGAGAAATTAGTATTAATTATTTAAATGATCAGTAGAATTTAGCAGTAAAGGCATCTGGGCCTGGGTTTTTCTTTGTGTGTATTTTTTTTTTTAAGATTTTATTTATTTATTTATGAGAGACACAGAGAGATAGGCAGAGACACGGGCAGATGGAGAAGCAGGCTCCCTGCAGGGAACCGGACAGACATGGGACTCGATCCTGGGATTCCAAGGATCACGCTCTGGGCCGAAGGCAGATGTTCAACCGCTGAGCCACCCAGGCGTCCCTCTTTGTGTGTATTTTTGATTGCCAATTCAGTCTCTTCATTTGTTACAGGTTTATTCAGATTTTCTATCTTTTTCTTGAGTTGCTTGTGTTTGTCTGGGAATTTATGCTTTTCTTCTAAGTTGTCTAATTTATTAACATACAGTTCTTCATAATATTCCTTTATAACCCTTTTTATTTCAGTTTGGTAAATAGTAATATCCCTTCTTTCATTTCTGATTCCAGTCATTTGAGTTTTCTCCCTTTTTTCTTAGTCTTCTAGCTAAAGGTTTGTCCATTTTGTTGACCTTTCCAAAGAACTAGCTTTTGATTTTCCCTTTCTGTAGCAATCATCAAGTTCTTCTGGGCAGAAGTAGTTTTTGGCAACTGATAGAGGAAACTTTTGCCCAGTTCTGCTTCCCTGCCACTGTCTACTCTTTTTCCACCATTCCCTTTTCATTTTGCCCCTAAGCGAATTTCCCTGTGCTTACTATTGCTTATTCTCTGGCTTTCACTTCTGTGCCATAATTAATTCCATCTGTTTTTTTCCCTCATATATACACTTATCTGCTTGAACCTCATTTTTCTTCTCTTTCTGCCAAATTTTAATCCACTTAACCTTAGGATAAGCCAGCTACTCATTATTACGTTTTTGAGCAATCAAATGATTGATCATTTTAGGAATAAGGCAAATAATCCAACTTTAGGAAAAGGGGGATCCCTGGGTGGCGCAGCGGTTTGGCACCTGCCTTTGGCCCGGGGCGCGATCCTGGAGACCCGGGATCGAATCCCACGTTGTCGGGCTCCCGGTGCATGGAGCCTGCTTCTCCCTCTGCCTGTGTCTCTGCCTCTCTCTCTCTCTCTCTCTGTGTGACTATCATAAATAAATAAAAATTAAAAAAAAAAGAAATATCTTAAAAAAAATGTTAAGCCACTCTGCTTGGATTTGAATTTTTATTTTCTTGAACAAATTACTTAGCCTCAGTTTCCTCATCTGTTAAATGGAGATGTTAATAATAATGCCCTCCCATAAGTAATCATTGTATTAGAGGAGTTAATAGTACATTTAAATTACTTAAAATATGCCTACACAGAGCAAAAACTCAATAAATGATAGCTATTAGTATTATTAGAGATACTTTTTCTATAAAAAATATGCTTTCATTGAGAGTTTTCTTTATTATATGAGGATCAAACTATAGAATAATTAATTAGTTTGTATAATGTTACCTTCACTCAATTTATCCTTCAACCTCAAAAGGACCCCAAGCATATCTAAGATTATGTTAAAACCAAAGTCAAAACCTCTGAAGCCTCAATACAAGTGTGAAACTCTTAGACTTTAAGGCTAATAATATTTTAGACCTTGTAAATGTCCCTTGAGTCTAAAATAGCTTCTGTGATGACTGTCTCTGTTACAGTCAGTATTCAGGTTATTTTTAGAACACTGATAGTACTGGGTTATCTTAAAAGTGGAAATAAATGTAATAAAACATTTCAATTAATTTAGAAACTTTCAAGAATTATTGAAAGTGTAATTTTATAGTATATGCTTATGAAATGGCTTGGGACTAATAGAATGGGCCTAAAGAATAGATTTGGGGTTGGAGTTCAGGAGGATAGTGGTGGTATATGTAGCATCTAACTTTTGTATACCACTCAATTTAGATATGAAATAATAACCTTGCTCATTAAAGAATACTAACATCGACTAAACATACTAGTAACAAAACAAATTGTGTCATCAGGTAATCTCTGCTTATTAGTAAAACAGTGAGTTTTTTCTGGAGAATAACTTAATTTGTTGAAATTGAATGAAATAGCTATATTAATGCTTTTTTGTTGTAGGTTTTTTTCCTTCTTGCCCAGATGCAGGATTTTTTGCTTTTCTTCTTTTTAAATTAGAAATTATTCAACTTAAACTTAAAAAAAAATTTTCACCCATTTCTCCCACTCCTCACCCCCCATCTCTGGCAACCACTAGTTTGTTTTCTGTGTCATTGAGTTTGTAGTTTGTTTTTGTTTTGTTTGTTTTAAAGATTCCACATATAAGAGGGATTATATGGTATTTGTCTTTCTCTGACTTACTTTACTTAGCATAATGTTCTTAAGGTTCATGTTTTTGCAAATGGCAATATTTCATTCTTTTTTATAGCTGAATAACACTCTGGTGTGAGAGTGTGTGTGTGCGTGTGTGTTTAAAAAACACAATTTCTTTTTCCATTCTTCTGTGGACACTTAAGTTGTTTCCATATCTTTTGAGTGTTGTAAATAATGCTCCAGTGAACATGAAGGTGTAGATATCTTTTCAAGTAAGTGTTTTTGTTTTTTTCAGATAAATATCCAGAGGTAGAACTGCTGGATCATATGGTAGTTCTATTTAATGTTTTGTTTTGTCTTAATGTTAGCACTTAGTCTTAAAATATATATTGATTGTATCGTTATTGACAAATAAAAATTTCAGAGATTTCCATTCTTAGACTTGGTCCACCACTAAAGTCTAGAGCATGTCAAAAGTATACTAGTACATTTCCTTGCTTCAGAAAATATACACTTTTATCTTACTGGAGATGAAAATCTTGAGGATACATGATTTTATGTTAATAAGCACAGCAAGGGGACACCGTAATGTAATTGCTTTGTAATTGGACTTCGTTTTCAGTTTGAGTCAGTGATCCATTCGGACAAAGATGGTCAAATGGGCTTCAAGAAGAGGAAGTAGAGGGGCACCTGGGTGCCTCTGGGTTAAGCATCCAGCTCTTGATTTTGGCTTGGGTCATGATCTCACAGTTGTGAGATTGAGACCTGTGTGGGGCTCCACGCTGGGCATAGAGCCTGCGTAAGCTACTGTTTTTTTACTCTCCCTCTGCCTTTACCCCCTACCCGTGTACAAGCTAAGCTCTCTCTCCCTCTCTCTCTAAAAAAAAAAAAAAAAAAAAAAAAAAAAAAAAAAAAAAAAAAAAAAACAGAAGAGGAGGAAATAGAATTTGGGCAGAAACTTTTAGAGCGGGTGATATTTTAATCAAGAGTGTATTTTTTTTATAAAGATTTTATTTATTCATTCATGAGAGACATGCAGAGAGAGGCAGAGACACAGGCAGAAGGAGAAGCAGGCTCCACGCAGGGAGCCCGATGTGGGACTCAATCCCAGGTCTCCAGGATCAGGCCCTGGGCTGAAGGCGGCACTAAACCGCTGAGCCACCCGGGCTGCCCTCAAGAGTGTATTTTGAAGTGAGGAGTAGAGTTAGGGTAAAAGTGGTTTGAGAGCATATTCGTGTATTTCTTCAGTAAGTGTTGCACTTTGACACGAGCTCTTTCTTTTTTCTGTGCAAAGCCTTAAAGATCTTAGGATGGGAGCATCTAGGTGGCTCCGTGGTATGTGTCCACCTCTTGGTTTCAGCTCAGGTCATGATCTTGTGGTGGTCAGATTGAGCCCTGGTTGGGCTTTGCACTCAGCATGGAGTCTGCTTCAAATACTCTCTCCCTCTCTTCTCCCCTCCAGTCAAACACATGTGTATGCAAGTGTGTGCTCGCTCCCTCTCAAGTAAATCAAATTAAAAAAAAAAAAAGATGCTCAGATGTTTTTGTTTTTGGAAAATAATGAACAAATGTAGTTTGACCAGAGTGGAGAGTTGAAATCAGTATAACGTTTTATATTAATAAGTGTATGGATATTTACATGGTTATATACATATATACACACATATATGTGTATATGCATATATATATGCATAAAAGTAAGGTAAGAGTGTAAATTATGTTTTAAATGTCAGAAGATATTGGTCATTGGGAACCATTATTTGAATTGTAACAAAATAGATGTTTTAAGAATAACTTAGAATCACTGAGTTTGATTTTGAGAATTAGACTAAAATAGGGTATTGTGTAAGAAGGGTGTAAAAAGGAATGTAAGTTTATAAACTGTATTCAATATGAAGGTATCTCACTTTTGAAATAAGCAGTCAGGGCTCTTAAGAATACTGAAGTTTTCTTGAAAGACATATAAAATCTAGGTGCAGAGAAAAGAAATAATAATAATAATAATAATAATAATAATAATAATGTGATAAATTTGGTCAATATGTCACTTAAACTTTGAGCGCTAGACCCAAAAGTTACTCTAATCTGTTTAACTCCAAAATCAGAATGTGTATTAGATAGACTATTTTTGTAGTCCTGATGGTTTATGCATTCATTAACTGTGCCCCTGCCTCACCTGCTTCTCTCAGGTTTCACCTCAAATGTGCATTAGATAGAAGGATTTATGTTACAAATAATTATATGAAAGTGGACAGGAGTACATGCTGGCCAACAATTCAGTACTCATTCACATCTAGCAGTCCATGTATATACCTAGTGAGTCACCATATTAATATAAAAACCATTAAGTTCTAACTCCCAAGCTTACATGTTTTCATCCTTGAAAGATAGATTTGATTTTTTAAAGATTGGTGTACATGTAGAGATTGTGTGAACTAACTGTTTCATAATCCAACAAATAGAGTGCTGTGTATCAGTACAGTTTTATAGATTCTGTACTGCACAAATGAATACATTTATTGCTTTTCAGAATTTAAAAGTGCAGAATAGACAGAGAATAATAAATGAAAAGAAAGTGTTGAAAACTTAAACCCCTGGCATATGAGAATTAAAATAGTTTTCAGAAAAGTATTATTAGATTAGTAATCCTGAAGTGCAGGTTTTATTTTTTAGTCCTAAAACTGCCGTTAATTCTGGGTCTCCATTTCTCCCTCTATACCTCTTTCTCTCTCCTTATCCTAGTATTCCTCTCATTTTTAATGGGGTTGAAATTTTTGAAGTCCTTATACATTATCTAAAAGGTTAGTTACTGGGCAGCCCGGGTGGCTCAGCAGTTTAGCGCCTGCCTTTGGCCCAGGGCCTGATTCTGGAGACCCGGGATCAAGTCCCACATCAGGATCCCTGCGTGGAGCCTGCTTCTCCCTCTGCCTGTGTCTCTGCCTCTCTCTCTGTGTTTCTCATGAATGGATAAATAAAATCTTTAAAAAAATAAAAAATAAAAAAATAAAAGGTTAGGTACTTTAAAGGAAATCTGAGATTCTTGTGGTACATGTAATATTACTTTTTAAACTCTGTCACTCTTCATTATGGAACAATCAAAACCACAAATGGACAAAATAGAATAATGAATTTCTGAAGCAAAACCTCAAGTATTATATCATTTCATTATTTCAAAATACATTCCTAAAAAAAGAAGAATTTTTAAAATCACAATGACTAACCCTTAAAAATTTGTTATTAACTATTTATGTAATTAAAAATAGCTATTAACTATTTTACTGAAGGCATATACGTTTGTTATGGTGTATCTCTTATGTATGAAATATAGCATACAAAAATACACAGACTGTAGTTTAATAAGTAACTATAAAGTGAACCTATAAATAAAGTAGAATATTGGGGCACTCAGTTGGCTCACTCAGTTAAGTGTCCAACTCTTGATACTACCTCAGGTCTTGATCTTAGAGTTTTTTTTTTTTTCTTAATTTTTATTTATTTATGATAGTCACAGAGAGAGAGAGAGAGGCGCAGAGACATAGGCAGAGGGAGAAGCAGGCTCCATGCACCGGGAGCCCGACGTGGGATTCGATCCCGGGTCTCCAGGATCGTGCCCCGGGCCAAAGGCAGGCGCCAAACCGCTGCGCCACCCAGGGATCCCTTGATCTTAGAGTTGTGAGTTCAAGTTCTGCATTGGTCTCCACACTGGGCCTGGAGCCTACTTTAAAAAAAAATCAAGAAGGAAGGAAATAGAATATCAATACACAGGAACTTTATAAGCTCTATATCAGTGTGGTCTTCTGGTTTGCTTATAGTGTCATTGTCTATGTACACATCTCTAAAAATATAGTTTGATTTTTTTTCTAGTTTTAGTTTTTGAATTTTATGTAAATGGAATCACATCATTTAGTTCCTTGTGGTATACATCTTATTTAGTACTGTGTTTGAGCTCCATCCATGTTATTACTTATATTTGTTTTTCAATTATTTTTATTGCTGTATAGTACTCTGTTGTACTACTTATCCAGTCTTCTGTTGACATTTGATTTCTAGTTTTTTTGGCATTTACAAATAATTTTGCTATGAATATACTTGTATGCATATGTTGTATACATGTGTACAACCTGCTTTAGGGCATAGACATAGACCTACATAGGTGAAATTGTGTCATTGGGTATGCATGTACTTCACTGAAAACACCAAAGTGGTTGTACCAGTTTACATTCCAATTGACAGTGAATGAGAGCTCTCATTTTCTTTGTTGGACTTTTAAAATGTTGATTTAATTTTTACCAGTGAGGAAGCTAAAAGATCTTTTACTTTACTCTTTCCCCAAGACAATGACTTTAAAAAAACAGCTATATTGACTCATAATTGAGAATACAATAAAGTATACAATATGATATACATCTAGTCTTTGTTACCAGTTCTTTTTTTTTTTTTTTTTTTTTTGTTACCAGTTCTTAACACAGAGATTCAAAAATGGTTGGAATTTCCTAAGCCAGGTGAATATCTTTGTTATGCTAATTAAGCAACTCTTGGCTTGCCCCTAAACTCTTAATTTAATAGGGTCACTGAAACTCCAAGCACATGGTTAGAGATGGAACTTTATGCCACCTGAGCTCCTGGAAGAGATGGGAGGCTAGAGTTTGAGTTCAGTCATATGCCATTAATTTTTTTTGAGGGTTTTATTTATTTATTCATGACAGAGAGAGAGAGAGAGAGAGAGAGAGAGAGAGACAGGCAGAGGGAGAAGCAGGCTCCGCGCAGGGATCCCTACTTGGGACTTGATCCAGGGTCTCTAGGACCACACTCTGGGCTGAAGGCGGCGCTAAACCGCTGAGCCACCGGGGCTGCCCCATATGACAATAATTTAATCCTGTATTAAAACTCCAGTAGTGCTCGCTTCGGCAGCACATATACTAAAACCCCAATAAACCTCTGGATACCAAAGCTCAGGGGAGCTTACTGGTTGGTGAACACATTGGTGTGTTGGACTCCACCAGAAGAGGGCATGGAAGCTCTTTGTCTTTCTCTTTCCTCCCCAAATGTCTTTTTCATTGGGCTGTTCTTGAGTTGCATCCTTTATAGTAAAGCTGTAATTATAAGCATTGTGCTTTTTATGAATTCTGTGAGGTGTTCAGGCAAATTATTGAACCTGAAGGTATGTAGGAACCTCAAAGATATATAAGTGGCCTCCAGGACTTGTAGGTGGCACCAGAAGTGGGGCAGCGTTGTGAAGGATTTTGTCCTTTAACTTGTGGGATTTGTGCTAATACCAGGTAGTTACTGTCAGAACTGAACTGAAATGTAGTACACCTAGTTGGTGTCAGCGAATTGCTCTCAAGGTGAAAGCTTGACAAGTTTTGACATATATATATAGCCTTGAAACTATCATCACAATCAAGATAACATAGGTATCACTCCCAAATGTTTCCTCCAGTTCTTTTAAATCCCACTCTGTTCCCTGTTTGTGTCTGGCTATCTTGTCTTAGCATATTTTTGAGATTTATTTATGGTTGCCTATATGAGGTTCTTTTTATTGTTATTAGTAGTCCTTTGTGTATACCACAATGGATTCATTTGTTTACCTGTTCATAGTTGGTTATTTACAATTTGGGGCATTCTGAATAGAGCTTTTATGAACATTGTATTTGTGTGAACTTTGTTTTCAGTAAGTACTTAAGGGTGGAATTTATTTTACTTTATTAATTTCTTAATTTAAATTGAATTTGCCAACATATAATTTGCTCAGCACATCATGTGCCCTTCTTAATTCCCATTATCCAGTTACTCCATCCCCCCCACCAACCTCCACTTCCACAACCCTTTGTTTCCTAGAGTCAAGAGTCTCATGGTTTGTCTTCCTCTCTCATTTTTCCCCACTCAGTTTCCCTGCCTTCCCTTATGATCCCTTTCACTATTTCTTATATTCCACTTAGGAATGAAATAATATGATAATTGTCTTTCTCCAGTTGACTTATTTTATTCAGCATAGTACTCTCCAGTTCCATCTATGGTCAGTGTAAATGGTTGGTATCCATCCTTTTTGATGGCTGAGTAATATTACACTGTATATGTACAATGTATATTCTTTATCCATTCATCTGTCTAAGGATATCTTGGCTCCTTCCACAGTTTGGCTATTGTGGACATTGCTGCTATAAACATTGGGGTGCAGGTGCCCCTTCATTTCACTACATCTATATCTTTGGGGTAAATACCCAGTAGTGCAGTTGCTAGATCTAGGGTGGCTCTATTTTCAACTTCTTGAGGAATCTCCACGGTGTTTTCCAAAGTGGCGGCACCAGCTTGCATTCCCACCATTTGTTGTTTCCTGTCTTGTTAATTTTAGCCATTCTGCCTGGTATAAAGTGGTATCCCATTGTGGTTTTGATTTGTATTTCCCTGATGACAAGTGATGTGGAGCATTTTTTCTGGTGCTTGTTGGCCATGTGTATGTCTTCTTTGGAGAAATGTCTATTCCTATCTTCGCATTTCTTGGCTGGGCTGTTTGTTTTTGGGTGTTGAGTTTGGTAAGTTCTTTTTTTTTTTTTTTTTTTTTAAACAGGAATTGTACTTCCTTTTTTTTTTTTTTTTCCCTAAGATTTTATTTATTCATTCATGAGAGACACACAGAGAGGCAGAGACACAGGCAGAGGGAGAAGCAGGCTCCATGCACGGAGCCCTGTGTGGGACTCGATCCCGGGTCTCCAGGATCTCGCCCTGGGCCGAAGGCAGACACCCAGCCACTGGGCAACCTAGGTGTCCCTGATAAGTTCTTTATAGATCTTTGATATTAGCTCTTTATCTGATATGTCATTTGCAAATATCTTCTCCCATTTTTTTAGGTTGCCTTTTAGTTTTGTTGATTGTTTACTTAATGTGCAGAAGTCTTTCATCTTGTTTAAGTCCCAATAGTTCATAATTGCTTTTGTTTCCCTTACCTTTATATATGTGTCTTGCAAGAAGTTACTGGGGCCGAGTTCAAAAAGGTTGCTGCTTCTGTTCTTCTCTAGGATTTTGATGGATTCCTGTCTTACATTTAGGTCTTTGATCCATTTTGAATTTATCTTTGTGTATGGTATAAGAGAATGTCCAGTTACATTCTTCTGCATGTGGCTGTCCAATTTCCCATCACCATTTACTGAAGAGCCTGTTTTTCTATTGGGTAATGATGCCTGAATACTTTCCTGCTTTGTTGAAGATTAGTTGGCCATAGAGTTGAGGGTCCATTTCTGGGTTCTCTATTCCTGTTCCATTGATTTATGTGTCTGTTTTTGTGCCAGTACCATGCTGTCTTCGTGATTACAGCTTTGTAATATAGCTTGAAGTCAGGCATTGTGATGCCACCAGCTTTGGTTTCCTTTTTCAACATTCTTCTGGCTATTTGGGGTCTTTTCAGGTTCCATACAAATCTTAGGGTTGAGTTTTTGTCTTTGATTTTAAGTGTATCTTTAACTTTATGAAAAATGACTGGTTTTCCAAAGTGGTTGCACCATTCTATATTCCTGCCACTATTGTATAAATTTTTTTTTGTAAAGTGTCCATATATTTTTCCTATTTTTATGCTATGTTAGAGGACTCACACACAACCAGATTTCAAAATTTAATAATGTGAAGCTACAGTAATCAAACCTATATGATATTAGTAAAAGGATAGAAATATAGATCAGTGGAACATAATAGAGTCCAGAAACAGACCTACACATTACAGTCAATTTTATTTTCAACAGAGATGCCAAGACAATTTAATGGAGAAAGAATAGCTTTTTATGCAAATTATGCCTGAATACTTTTACATAAAACTTGGAACACATATAGAAATTAGTTCAGAATAGGGATCCCTGGGTGGCGCAGCGGTTTGGCGCCTGCCTTTGGCCCAGGGCGCGATCCTGGAGACCCAGGATCGAATCCTGCATCGGGCTCCCGGTGCATGGAGCCTGATTCTCCCTCTGCCTGTGTCTCTGCCTCTCTCTCTCTCTCTGTGACTATCATAAATAAATTAAATAAATTAAAAAAAAGAAATTAGTTCAGAATAAATTATAGACATAAATGTAAAAACCTAAAACCTATAGGAAATCTACAAAAAAATTAGGAAATCTTTGTAACCTTTGTTTAGGCAAATATATCTTCGGTCAGATACAAAAAGCACAAACCATAAAAGAAAAAATTGATAAATTGGACTTCCTTAGTTAAATCGACCTTAAATTAAAGCATTCTATATTGTTGAGAAACTTAAAATGGTGAGCCAAACATTGAAAGAAAATATTTGCAAAATACATAAAGAATTGGTATCCAGGGACGCCTGGGTGGTTCAGTGGTTGAGCGTCTGCCTTCAGGTCAGGGCATGATCCTGGAGTCTGGGGATCAAGTCCCACATCCGTCTCCCTGTGTGGAGCCTGCTTCTCCCTCTGCCTATGTCTCTGCCTCTCTCTCTTTCTGTGTCTCTCATGAATAAATAAACAAAATCTTTAAAAAAAAAAAAAGAATTGGTATCCAGAATATATAAAGAACTCTCAAAACTTAGGTAATAGAAAAAAAAAGAATAGGGCAGCCCCAGTGGCTTAGCGGTTTAGCGCCGCCTTTAGCCCGGGGTGTGATCCTCGAAGTCCGGGATCGAGTCCCATGTCAGGCTCCCTGCATGGAGCCTGCTTCTCCCTCTGCCTGTGTCTCTGCCTCTCTCTCCATGTCTCTCATGAATAAATAAAATAAAATCTTAAAAAAATAAAAGATTTGACAAGACACTTCATCAAGTAAATGTCTAAACAGCAAATAAAGATGCTCAGTTTTGAATTCCATTAGTCTAATTTCATTAGAAAATACAAATTAAGGGGCACCTGGATGGCACAGTCAGTTAAGCATCAAACTCTTGACTTCAGCTCAGATCATAGTCTCAGGGTTGTGAGATTGACTCCCTCCTCCGACGTCTTAAAAAAAAAAAAAAGGAAAGAAAATACAAATTAGAACCACGATGAGATACTACTAAACCCCTACTAGTATAGCTAAGAATAAACAGAAAACTAAAGCTGACTCAGCAAGATTGCTGAGCAATTGCCCCTCTCATCAATGCTCATAGGAATGGAAAATAAGGGATCCCTGGGTGGCGCAGCGGTTTGGCGCCTGCCTTTGGCCCAGGGTGCAATCCTGGAGACCCGGGATCGAGTCCCACATCGGGCTCCCGGTGCATGGAGCCTGCTTCTCCCTCTGCCTGTGTCTCTGCCTCTCTCTCTCTCTCTCTGTGTGTGACTATCATAAATAAATAAAAATTAAAAAAAAAGAATGGAAAATAATACAGTGACCATGGAAAATGTTTTGTTGATTTGTTATGAATATAAAAGTGATTATGCAGTTAGTATGTAACCCAGCAATCTAACTTTTAGGTTTTTACCCCAGAGATGTAATATAAATGCATTTACAAAAAAGCCTATACACAAATACCTATAGTGGCTCCTTTCATAATTGTCAAAACGGTCTGAATACTAGGCCAGCATGCCTCAAAAAAATTGAAATGATTGAAATCCTATAAAATATGTTCTGTGTATACAGTGTATTTCAATTATATTTCTAATGGAATACTTCTTAAAAGGAACAAATTAACTGCTACATGCAACAGCATGGATGGATCTCAGATGCAGTTTGCAAAGTGAAGATAGCTGGGGGCAGCTTGGGTTGTCCAGCAGTTTAGTGCCACCTTCAGCCCCGAGCGTGATCCTGGAGACCTGGGATCGAGTCCCACGTCAGGCTCCCTGCACGGAGCCTGCTTCTCCCTCTGCCTGTGTCTCTGTCTCTCTGTGTGTGTGTCTCTCATGAATAAATAAATAATTTTTTTAAAAAAGGAAAGGTAGCTGAGTCTTAAACAACAACATACATGTAATTCCATTTATATGACATTCTGGAAAAGGTAAAACTATGGGGACAGCAATAGTAGGGATTGTCAAGGGCTAAGGAAGAAGTTAAGAATTGACTTCCGAGGGACAAAAAGGAACTTTTTAGGGTGTTGGAAAATAGTCTGTGTCTTGATTGTGGTGATGGCTGTAGAACTGTGTATTTGTCAAAACTCATAGAAACGGACACCAAAAAACATGAAGTGTTTATAAATTATACCTCAGTAAACCTGTGGTGTTTTTGTTTTTGTTTTCCACGGTAAAAGGGTTGGAAGAAGTAGAATACCTCAGTGGCTCAGTTGAGTGGCTGACTCTTGATCAGGTCATGATCTCAGGGTCCTGGAATTGAGCCCCATGTTGGGCTCCATACTCAGTGGGGAGTCTGCTTAAGAATTCTTTCTCTTCTTTCCCTCTGCCCTTTTCCTCACATGCACTCACTCGTGTGCATGCTCTCTCTCAAATAAATAATTAAAAAAATATATTTTATTTATTCATGAGAGACGCAGAGAGGCAGAGACATAGGCAGAAGGAGAAGCGAGGAGCCTGGTGTGGGACTCCAGGATCATGACCTGAGCCAAAGGCAGATGCTCAACCACTGAACCACCTAGGCATCCCTCAAATAAATAAATCTTTAAAAAAAGAAAAAAAAAAAGGATTGGAAGAAGATACACCATGATAATGCAGATCATAAGGAATTTACAATGACAATATTTGAAACAAACTTTGAAATAGTACTACCAAGGATAAGGAAGAATATTTCATAATGTTATTAATAAAGGGATCATTGCACTAAGAAAACAAACAGTCCTAAATATATATTTACCTAAAACAGCTTCCATATTTATGAAATAGGAACTGATGGAAACTGAAAAGGAGAAATAGGGGTGCCTGGTTGGCTCAGTCCATAGAACATGTGACTCTGGATCTTGGTGTCATGAGTTCAAAACCTATGTTGAGGGGTAAGAGATTACTTTAAAAAATAATTAAATCTACAATTATACATGGAAATATCAACATTCCTTTTTCAATAACTTATTGAAGTAGACAGAAATTAATAGGACTACTAAGAGTTAACATACCAATGAATTTGACCTAAATGATATTTATAGAACATCACATTCAATGACAGCAGAACTATACATTTTCTTTAAGTGCATATGAATTATTCACTAAGACCATTAAAGGAATTTCGGTATATTTAATTTGATTCATATTATACATAGGGATAACACAGATAGTTAAATGAGAAATTAATAAGAAAAATCCAGAAAATACCCAAATATTTGGAATTTAAGCAGTATACTTCCTTTTTTTTTATATAGATTTATTAATTTGAGAGAGAGAGAAGAAAACACGAGAACATTGGGGCAAGGCTCAGAGGGAGAGAGAAACTCAGGCAGACTCCATGCTCAGTTTGGAGCCCATGTGGGGCTCCATCTCACACCCCTGAGTCATAACTTAAGCCAAAACCAAGAGTCAGACACTTAACAGACTATGCTACCCAGGCACCCCTAAGCAGTATACTTCTAAGTAACATGTGAATAAAAGAAGAAATCACAAAGAAAATTGGAAAATCTTTTGAACTTTTTTTTCCCCTCAAGATTTTATTTATCTGTCATTGAGAGGAAGAGAACTAGCAGGGGTAGAGGCAGACAGAGTCTGTGCTGGGCTGGAAGCCCATCCTGACTTGATGCCCAGGCTCCAGGATCTTGACATGAGGTGAAAGCAAATGCTTAACCAATTGAACCACCCAGGTGTCCCTGGAAAATATTTTGAACTTAATGAAAATGATACCATGATTTGTTATGATAGGGAATTTCCATGTCTGTAGATTTCCTGTAGGTAGACTATTAAATTTAATTTTCTTCTTTTAAAGAAAAATTGTTAGGATATAGCTAAAGCAGTCCTTTTTGAGAAGTTTATTCTGATATGCTTTTAAATGCTTATATAAGAACAGTCTAGGGGATCCCTGGGTGGCTCAGTGGTTTAGCACCTGCCTTCAGCCCAGGGTGTGATCCTGGAGTCCCGGGATCGAGTCCCACATCGGGCTTCCTGCATGGAGCCTGCTTCTCCCTCTGCCTCTCTCTCTCTCTCCCCCTGTGTCTCTAATGAATGAATAAATAAAATTAAAAAAAAAAAAAAAAGAACAGTCTAAAATGGGTGGCTCAGCAGTTGAGCATCTGCCTTTGGCTCAGGGCGTGATCCTGGAGTTCGAGGATCGAGTTCTGCATCAGGCTCCTGTAGGGAGCCTGCTTCTCTTTCTACCTCTCTCTGTCTCTCATGAATAAATAAATAAATCTTAAACAAACAAACAAAAAAATCAGTGATATTCTTCTAATCCTAGAACCTGGAAAAGAACATCAGATTACACCTGAAGAAAGAACTTAATAAAGAATGAAGATCAATCAGATAGAAAATGGACAAATAGGAGTGCCTCGGTGGTTCAGTCAGTTGAGTGTCTGCCTTTGGATCACGTGATGAACCCAGAGGCCTGGGGTCAAACCCTGCATTGGGTTCTCTGGTTAATGGGGTGTCTGCTTCTGCCCTTTCCCCTGCTCTTCTCTCTCTTGCACTCACTCTCGCAAATAAATTTTTAAAAAAGAAAAAAAAAGAAAATGGACAAACAGGGGCATCTGGGTGGCTCAGTCTGTTAAGTGCTCAGTCTGTTACTCTTGATCTCAGCTCCAGGTCTTGATCTTAGGGTCCTGAGTTCAAGGCTCAACATTGAGAAAAAGAAAGAAAATAGACAAACAGTGGGGAGAACCAGTAATGCCAAAAGTTGATTCTTTGAAAAGAGCAATAAAATTGCCAAACCTCTTGTTAGATCATGTTCCTCAACCACGGCCCTATTGACTCTTTTATCCTGTAATTGGTTGTTGTGGGGAACTGTCTATGCATTGTTTAACAGCATCTTTGGCCTCTATCTACTACATGCCAATAGAACTCCCTTTCCGTATGTTACAACTAAGAAATGTGTCTCTAGACACCATCTGATGTCCCCCGAAGGTGAATGGCAAATTCATTCCTCTTTTCTTGGGACCACTACATTAGACCAATCAAGGAAAAAAGAAAATATGACAAAAAATAGCAGTCAGTGACAAAAGACAAGGTGTCAGTGTAGATTTTAAAAGGTACAGTATAGGCATTGAAAGGAAAATAAAGGCATATTATGAGCAGGTTTATGCCAGTAAATTCAATATCCTAAATAAAATGGATATGTTTCTGGAAAATGCAAATTATCAAAATTGACTTAAGATGAAATAGAAAACCTGATAGCTTTATAAACTGAATTTGCAGCTAAAATTTGCCATAAAGACTCGGATGACTTCATTGACAAATTCTATTAAACATTTAGGGAAAAATCATACCAACCCTACAAAAACTCAGAAAATAGATTAAACACTTCTGACTTAATAAGGCTGATATTAACTTAATATCAAAACAAAACATGCTTTACAAGAAAACTACAGATCAAGAGCCTTAATGAACAACAAAGTATTAGAGCAGATCCAGCCAGCCAAATAAAAACCAAAAGAAGGAAAAAATAAGAAAAAAACACACATAACACAACGATCTAATGACTGCAATGTCAGGCTTATTCCAGGAGTGCAAACTTGGCATAAACTTTGAGTATTAAGGGATCCCTGGGTGGTGCTGGGATCCCTGGGTGGCGCTGCAGTTTGGCGCCTGCCTTTGGCCCGGGGCACGATCCTGGACACCCGGGGTTGAATCCCAGGTCAGGCTCCCTGCATGGAGCCTGCTTCTCCCTCTGCCTGTGTCTCTGCCTCTCTGTCTCTCTCTGTGTGACTATCATGAATAAATAAAGAAAATCTTTAAAAAAAAAAAAAACTTTGAGCATTAATGTAGTTCAACATATTAACATTATAAAATGGAAAACCCATGTTGTTATTTCAGTAACTGTAGAAAAAGTATTTGAGCAAAAAAATCCAACACATTTATCATAAAAACTAACAGCACTTTAGGAATAAAAGATAGCTTTTTCAAGTTGATAAAAGGCATCTACAGAAAACACCAGTTAATATAATACTTTATGATGAAAGACCAAGTACTTTCTAAGCTCTGGAAAGAGGCAAAAATGTCTACTCTTAGCATTTTTTTTTCAATATTCTGATGGGTGTTGGTTTTGTTTTTCTTATTTTGTCTTTAAGTTTATTTATTTATTTATTTATTTATTTATTTATTTATTTATTTATTTATTTATTTATTTATGAGAGAGAGAGAGAGAGAGAGAGAGAGAGAGAGAGAGAGAGAGAGAGAGAACATGAATAGGGGGCTGAGGGAGAGGGAGAAACAGATTCCCTATTCAGCAGGGATCAATCCCAGGACCCTGGGATCATGAGCTAAAGGCAAATGCTTAACCAGCTGAGTCACCCAGGTGCTCCTGTTTTGTTTTTTTTTAAAGTAGGCTCCATGCCCAGTGTGGAGTCCCACATGGGGCTTGAACTCAATCTGGAGATCAAGATTGAAACCTGAGCTAAGTGTCCAATGCTTAGCAAACTGAACCACCCAGCTACCCCTCTGGTGGTTTTGCTGGTGCAGTAAGGAAAGGAAAGGCATACAGATTAGAAAAGACAAAAACTGTTCTTATTTGTGAGTGATATTACTGTGTTTATAGGAAATCCCTAAGAAATACAGAAACAAGTCACCAGAACCAGTAGAGCTGTGTAGCAGTATGATAGGATATAAGCCCAATATACAAAAATTGTTTATGTATTAGGAACCAACAGTTGGAAAAATGAAAATTTTTTAAAATTTATAGTAGCATCTGAAAAGATAAAATACTTGGAGTAACAAAACGTGGAAGACTTGTGTACTAAAAACTACAAAATAATGCTGGAAGAGAAGATTTAAAAACCTAAATTATTGGAGAAATCTATATTCTCAGATCAGAGAACTTGGTATTATTAAAATGTTAGGTCTCTCTCTTTCTCTTTAAAAGTAGCCTGGGAGATCCCTGGGTGGCGCAGCGGTTAGGCGCCTGCCTTTGGCCCAGGGCGCGATCCTGGAGACCCGGGATCGAATCCCACGTCAGGCTCCCGGTGCATGGAGCCTGCTTCTCCCTCCGCCTGTGTCTCTGCCTCTCTCTCTCTCTCTGTATGACTATCGTAAATAAATAAAAAAATAAAAAAAATAAAAAAATAAAAGTAGCCTGGCTATACTCTGATTAGGCTGGTCCACCACCCTGAGATTAAGACCTGAGCTGAGATCAAGAGTCAGATGCTTAAACAACTTAGCCGCCCAGGTGTCCCTAAAATGTCAGTTCTCTTACTGTCATTTTACTTGACATTTCCTTGGCCATGAATGGGATTTAGTCCATCATTATATTGACTATTTGGGTTTCTTTAAAGAAGTGCTTAGTCTAGCAAGTCATTTGTCCATTTTACCTTTGGGTTTTCTTTTTCTTACTGAATTCTAGGAATTCTTTAATGTACTAGACTGGTTCTTTGTCATGCCTTTCACAAATACCTGCTTCCATTTGGTAGTATATCTTTTAAAAACTTTTTAGTGATGCCTTTCAATAAATAATGCATTAATTTTAGTTTTAAAGAAAGAATCTGTGTGTTTTTTTTTTTAAGATTTTATTCATTCATGAGAGACAGAGTCATTTATGAGAGGGAGAGAGAGAGGCAGAGACATAGGCAGAGGGAAGGGCAGGCTCCCCATAAGGAGCTTGATGTGGCACTCTATCCCAAATCCCGGAATCATGCCCCGAAGTGAACGCAGACGTACAACCGCTGAGCCACACAGGTGTCCCAAAAGAATCAGTTTTTATTGTTAGTGCTTTTTGTGTCTTAAGGAATCCTTTCTACTGAATGTCATAAATACATTTTTAAAGATTTATTTATTTATAAATATTTTATTTATTTATTCATGAGAGACACAGAGAGGCAGAGACACAGGCAGAGAGAGAAGCAGGCTCCATGCAGGGAGCCTGATGTGGGACTCAATCCTGGGACTCCAGGATCACGCCCTGTGGGCTGAAGGCAGGCGCTTAAGCGCTGAGACACCCAGGGATCCCTTATTTATTTATTTTAGAGAGAAACTGTGCACACCTGCAAGTTAGGGAGAGGGGCAGAGGGAGAAGGAATCTGAAGCAGACCCCTTGCTGAGCATGGAGCCCAATGCAGGGCTCAAGGGGTCAACTAACTGACCCACCCAGGCCCCTGAACATTTTTCCTTTAAAATATTTCCAACAATTTGTAGATTGTTGATTTGAGGACCACATAGAGCATGTAGACATGTTTTGCTTTTCCTTTGTGATAGTTTGAACTTTTTGGAGTTGCTCAAATTCTCAAATGAGATGATTTCTCTTACAATTTTGTGTGTCATGATCACCTGGATGAATTTGCAATATTTTACTGCATTGTCACCTGGCAGTAATTAGCTAAAGCCAGCTCTGTCTTTAGTTGGGGCATGGGCTCTCCATTTCTCCTCAGTCCTTATTTCCATGTCACTCCCTTCCAGCTGTGACCCTTGCTATTGACCCATATTTAGGATTATATTTACTTTAAAACTCTAAATAAACTTCTGGGAAACAGATGTTAACTTACTGATTGATTATCTATAACTGAGTAAGTTTTAAGCCAGAATGGTAGGAATATATATCATGGGTCATAATGTATATATTGTTAACACTCATGTATATATGTAATCAGAGTATACGTTAAAGAAGCATTTTGTGAATTTTAGTGTTCTTTAAAAAAAAAAATAAGTGTATGCCCCACGTACTTTGTTCCAATCACTGTTCTCATCATCGAGGATACAGCTGATAACAGACAAAAATTATTTTCCTGACGAAACTTAGGTAAAAGAAACCTGTAATTTATTTTTTTAAGGTTTGAAAGTAGAATTAGAATATTTTGTATCATTGTATTTTCATATCTTTAACATCTCTATATCAAGCTAATGATGAAGTGATAAATACATTCTATTAAAACCAGAAACTTCTTTTTAAGACAAGTCTTGTTTGGTGAAACTTTCATTGCAACTATTAATATATGTATGTTTGTCTTATACCTTGGCAAATGAATTTAATTTCAGTTTTTTAGTTTGATATAATTGCAGACTTAGAAAAGCTGCAGGAATAGTAAAAAGAGCCTCCTGTGTTCTTCAGATGTTAACTTTTTCCACTTTTACTCTTTTCCTCTCTGCCTGCTCTAGTGTCCTATATAAATGCAAAGCCATTTGTAACAAAAACACTGAATAGTTCTTTAAGATTCCATTTTTGATGTTTGTGTTTGGGCTCATGGGGACAGTAATAGTCCTCCTCTTCTGTGTTTTTGCCAGGTTAGGTCATGCATGCTATACTTTTCTATATTTTATGACTCTCTGTGTGATGTGATAGCGTTCCTTTCAGAAAGTTTTAAAAAACTAGCTGGTTCCAAAGGATCAGATTTTTAAATTTTATTTTTTATTACACTATTATTACTTCATCCTGAACTTTTTTTTAAACATGTTTTGATGTATTTGTGTTTATTTCACTTGGTTGTAACATTACTTAACATGTAGCTAAGAAAAATATCTCCCCAGTTTTAGAAGTTATTTGTACTGATTTTTAAAATTATGGTAAAATATACATAACATAGATGTATTTTATGTTAAAAATTTTAACCATTTTTAAGCATACAGTTGAGTGGTATTAAGTTCATTCACGTTGTGCAACTATCAGCACCATCCATCTCCAGAACCACAACCCATGCTGAGAAACATACTTCAATTCATACTGTGCTCCCCAGGTCAGTCATGTATGTGAAACCAAATTTCAACTATATTATTTATACCCTTATCATATGTGGTGCATTCTAATATTTTCTTTTACTTTCTTCCTTCCCTTCTGTGCTGGTATTGATCTTGTTCTGAGACTATGTGACCCAGGACCTAGATGTGCAAAACTTTCCTTATCCATAAGGAAAGGATGATAATAGTACCTATCTCTTGGAAGTATTGTCATGAGTAAACCATTGCCATAATAATTACTCCAAAACCTCACACATCTAATAGATCAATACCAGCACAAAATGGCTATATCCTTCCTGTAAGTCTTCACAAAGGTTAATGCTCCTGCTACCACATACCACAAAATGCCTTCATTCCATAGCTGCCAGCCAAAAAGAGGGCAGAAAGAATAGCAACACAACCTTTTCCACATTTCCATTTTCCAAATCATGAATAAGTGCTTCTGATTAGCTAAACCAAATTACAAGTATAACCTTTATTGTAAGGTGGCTCAGGATATATAATTTTCAGCTTTCCTGCCTCTGCAGTACAGAAAGGCATGTTTTAAAAACTGCAGAATGGCTGTGGTTTCAGTTCATTGTTGGCTATATAGTAAAACAGAATCTAGTGGGTTAAAATTATTTATTATTTCTCACAGTTTTGTGATATGACTGCTCCATATGGTGTCAGCCTGGGTTACTCTTACAAGCTAAATTTAGCTGGGAGCTCAACTAGGACTCTGAGTTCCCTATGCAGTCTGCCTCTGTGTGTTGTCTCATTTTCTAGGATTCTGTGCATGGTCTCTTCTTTCTTGGATAGTCCAGTCTTCCTAACACTGTGGTAGCTGGGTTCCAGTAGGGAGCATTCCAGCATCTATATGCATGTAGTTATCAGGCCTCTCCTTGCGTTACTCTTTCTAATGTCCCTCTGGTCAAAATAAGCCACATGACCAAACCCGGTGTCTTTTTGAGAGAGGACTAAGCAAGATGTAAATATGAGGAGACATAATACGGTAGTTAGCCTCCGACATGGCCATGAATGATCCTCATTCCCTTATATTCTAACTAGAAGGGCTGTCCTGAGTAACTAATTAGGCTATTGTAGAAGTGACAGTGTATGTTTTTTGAGGTTAGGTCATAAAAGATTGTTATTAATGACTTGGCGCTCTGGGATCACTCACTGGGAGAAAGCCAGCTGCCATTCCATGAGGACACTCAAGCAGCTGTCCATGGAGAGAGCCCCCAAAGAGAGTAATTGATGTCGTTTGCCAAAATCCAGTGCCGTCTTACAATCATGGAATGAGCTACTACCTTCATAGCATATCTGGTAGGCTCATCAGACCTTCAGATGATTATAACTTTGACTAGAGTTTCATTAGAGAATTCAAACAAAACCATCTAGCTAAGTTACTCTCTGATTCTGCTTCCACATAAACTGTGACAAAGAAATATTTATTGTTTTAAGGTACAGAGTGTGGGGGTATTTTGTCACATAGCAATAGATGGCAAATACATAGACTTTACTACTGAGAAATATTTTTGATGACTCCCATGTCCTGTATAATTTTCCTATAAAATTTAAGGGCCTTAGTTATGGCATTTAGTAGTATAGTTTACCCTTCTTACTTTATCTTTCTTGCCTGTCACTGAACGTGCTCAGATTGCTTCAAAATACTCTGTAAGATGTCACTAGTGACTTGAGAGTTTGGCTGAGTTAGCTTTGATGGATTCATCAACCTTGAGTGGGACATTCATTTTCTGGCTACCTCGTAACTAAAAAGATATTTTCATGGAATGCAAATCTAACCATATTATGCTGTTGCTCAAACACTTCAGTGGCCTTCAAAATATCTGTGGTTTGCATGTTCTCTCCTTTGGCTTTTGTCAGCTTGCATGAGGATTTAAACTGTTCCTTAGTTTACTCATCCTTAAATAAAAGTTTTGATTATTTTGTTGGTTGAGATTAGATGACTTATGTGAAAGGGAGCCTAATCAGATAATTTCAGGTGACCTGGCTAGTCCTACTTTAAGTTAATGTTAAGATTTTCTTTGATCCGTTCACAACTCACATTTGGTGTTCTTTATTTCTTTAAGAATCCCTAAACTTCAGGTGTTTATATTATTTTTTTTAAATTTTTATTTATTTATGATAGAGAGAGAGAGAGAGAGAGGCAGAAACACAGGCAGAGGGAGAAGCAGGCTCCATGCACCGGAAGCCCGACGTGGGACTCGATCCCAGGTCTCCAGGATTGCGCCCTGGGCCAAAGGCAGGTGCCAAACCACTGTGCCACCCAGGGATCCCGGTGTTTATATTATTAATGTATTATTAGAATAATGTATATTAATGTATTATATTATTAATTCCAACTAGATAACAATTTCTACCAAAATGTTAATAGATAAGCAAGAAATAAGGCTTAACATCTCAGAGATGTTTGTACTTAACAGTAAATAGACTGTCACTGACTAGTTACTGACTGCATAATCAAACCAAGATACAAAGCTAACAACAGAATGTCAGGAGAAGCTTGGTATTCTGAGCAGAGTAACCAGTTGTATGCCTATCTATACATAGTTGTCTTGATTGGGACTTTTCACCAGTGAAGCCATCTGACATTGGATATTTTTTTTGTGGGAAGGTTTTAAATTTCAGATTCAGTTTCTTTCCATAGAAATAGGATTATTCAGATAGTATTTTTCAGTGCCAGCCCCTTCCTCCCCCCATGTATTATTAGGATGGATAATATGTCCTCTTTTTAATTCCTGACAATGATAATTTGTGCCTTCTTTCCTCCTTGATTAATTCTTATAGAAGCATGTCAATTCTTTTAGTCTTTTCAACAGTCAGCATTTGTCATTGTTTGGTTTTTTTCTTTTGTATGTTTGTTTTCCAGTTCATTGATATCTGTTTTAATTTTTCCCCCTTTCATTTTACCTCCTTTTTATTTAATTTGCTATTTTTCTCACTGCTTGGGATGGAAATATAAATCACTGAATTTTCATTCTTCTATTGTAACGTATACATTTAATGTTATAAATTTCCTATAAGTACAACTTCAACTGCATCCCACAAGTATTGATAGTTTATATTTTCATTGTCATTCAGTTCAGAATATTTTCTAAATTACATTATGATTCCTTCTTTGATCAGTTGAGCTTCACTAAGGAAGAAAGATAAAACCAGTATTACTATAAACTTTCTGTATAATAGAAGGAAAGGGATCACTTATTAATTTAAGTCAGTATAACTTCATTTCTAAAATGGACAAGGTTGGGGGTGTTTGGATGGCTCAGTTGATTAAGTGTCCAACTCTTGGTTTTGGCTCAGGTCATGATCTTGGGGTCATGGAATTGAGCCCTGTGTTGGGCTCCAAACTCAGTGCACTCTGCTTAGATTCTTTTCCTTCTCCCTGTTCCCCTTCTCACATACACTCTCTAAAATAAAATAAATTTTTAAATATTAAAAAAAAAAACCGTGGACAAAGTTGTCTTAAAGTTATAAGCCAATTTCTTTCATGAATGTAAATGTAAAAATTGAAGCAATATAATAGCAAATCAAATCTAGCAATGCAGGGCAGCTCCGGTGGCTCAGCGGTTTAGCGCTGTCTGCAGCCCAGGGTGTGATCCTGGAGACCCTGAATCGAGTCCCACGTCAGGCTCTCTGCATGGAGCCTGCTTCTCCCTCTGCCTGTGTCTCTGCCTCTCTCTGTGTCTCTGAATAAATAAATAAAATCTTTAAAAAAAATCTAGCAATGCACAAGTGTTATGACCTAGTTGGCATTATTTTAAAATGGAAACTTAGAACTAGAATTAGTTTTAGGAATAGAAACTTGGATTAAAATTTGAAGACCAATCAATGAGATTTACTCTATTTACAGAATTAGGAAGAAAATATCACCTCAGCAGGCACAGAAAAAAATAACAAAATTCAATACATATAAGATTGTCTTCTGTGTGATTTCTTTTACCTTGCATAATATCCTGTTGGATCACCCATGCTCCCATGAATGGCAAGATTTCATTTTTTATGGTTGATTAATATTCTAGTGTTTGAGTGTGCATGTATGTTTGTATATCACTTTAATTCACTTATCTATTGTAGACATTAAGGTTGCTTCCATATCTTGGCTATTATAAATAATGCTGCAGTAAACATAGGGGTGCCTATATCTTTTCTAATTAGTGTTTTTATTTTCTTCAGGTAAATTCCCAGAAGTGGAATTACTGGGGCATATGTTATTTCTATTTTTAATTTCTTGAGGAACCTCAGCACTGTTTTCCACAGTGGTTGCACCTATTTACATTCCCACCAACAATGCACGAGGATTCCTTTTCTCCACATTCTCTCCAACACTTGTTTCTTGCCATTTTGATACTAGCCATTCTGACTGGTATGAGATAATACTGCATTGTTCTTTGCATTTTCTTTTTTTTTTTTTTTAACATTTTACTTATTTATAGAGACACAGAGAAAGAGAGAGGCAGAGACACAGGCAGAGGGAGAAGCAGGCTCCATGCAGGGAGCCTGATGTGGGACTCGATCCTGGGTCTCCAGGATCATGCCCTGGGTTGGAGGCAGCGCTAAACCTGCTGAGCCACCAGGGCTGCCCCCCCCCTTTTTTTTTTTTTAACATTTTATGCATTTGCATTTTCCTGATGATTAGTGATTAGTTGAGCACCTTTTCATGGGTCTTTTGGCAATCTGTATATCTTCTTTGGAAAAATGTCTATTTAGGTCCTCTGTTCACTTTAAAAAATTGGATTGGGATCCCTGGGTGGCGCAGCGGTTTGGCGCCTGCCTTTGGCCCAGGGCGCGATTCTGGAGACCCGGGATCGAATCCCATATCGGGCTCCTGGTGCATGGAGCCTGCTTCTCCCTCTGCCTGTGTCTCTGCCTCTTTCTCTCTCTGTGTGTGTGACTATCATAAAAAAATAAATAAAAAGTAAAAAAAAAAAAAAAAAAAAAAAGTTTAAAAAATTGGATTATTTGGGGTTTTTTGGTGTTCATGGGTTCTTTATATATTTTGGATATTAACCCCTTACCAGATATATCATTTGTCACTATCTTCTATTTAGTAGGTTGCCTTTTTGTTTTATTGATGGTTTCTTTTGCTGTGTAAAAAGCCTTTTAGTTTGATGTAGTCTCAGTTTATTTTTGCTTTTGTTTCCTTGCCTGTGGAGACAGATCCAGAAAAATACTGCTTAAGGTCGATGTTTAAGAGATTACTGCTTATAGTTTTCCTTTAGGAATTTTATGGTTTTCAGTATTACATTTAGGTCTTTAATCCATGTTATTTTTGTATATGGTATAAGAAAGTAGTTCAGTTTTACTCTTCTGCATGTAGCTGTCCAGTTTTCCCAGAACCATTTATTGAAGAGACTGTCATTTCCCCAATATATATTCTTGCCTCCTTTGTGGTGGATAAATGGACCATAGAAGCACAGGTTTATTTTTGGGCTGCTTTGTGCCTGTACCATACTGGGTTTTTTTTTTAATTCTTTTTTCTTTTTATTGAGGTATAGTTGACACACAATGTTATATTAGTTTCATGTGTACAACATAGTGATTCCACAGCTGTATGCATTATGTTGTCCTCACCTCCAGTGTGGCTACCATCTGTTACCATACCGCTGACTATATTCCCTGTACTGTATTCCCTTTCATCCCCATGACTTATACATTCCATAAGTGGAAGCCTGTACTTCCAACTCCTCTTCACTCATTTTCCCCATCCCCTAGTAATCATATTGTTTTAATTACCTTAGTTTGTAGTATACCTTGAAATCTGGGATGTGATACTTCGAGCTTTGTTGTTCTTTCTCAGAAGTGCTCTGCCAATTTGGGTACTTCGTGGTTCATTACAAATTTTAGGATTCTTTGTTGTAGTTCTGTGAAAAAATACTATTGGTATTTTCATGGGAATTGCATTGAATCTGTAGATTGCTTTGGGTAGTATGTACATTTTAACAACATTCTTCCAGTTCACGAGCATGGACCTTTTTGTTTTATAGTGATTCTAAAATGTACACTTGTTAATTTTGTAGTTGTAAGTAACAGGTTATTTTATAATTACAGCTTTTAATCATAAACTACATAAAAATGCTTGAACATGGTTTTCTGTGAAATGCAAAACCTATTAAAGTGTGAAATCAAGGCAGCTTTGATAATAAAATATAAAAGAAACATAATTGATGATGATGTTGCAAATATCAGATGAATTTATATGTATGAGGCTAAGAATTTTTTACCTGGACTAGATGTAAAATGATTAGAGTCTTAATTGAAGATTTATACAAACTGATTGTGAATCCTCTGATAGTAACTGATTACTAGTTTGTGCTTTAATGGACATGAGGTTTTAAAAACATATGTCTACTACTAATTTCTAAGTATCAGGAGTTGAGTATGTTTTTTTTATATATATATTTTTACAGATGGTAGTAAAAACTTTTATGGATATGGATCAGGATTCAGAAGATGAAAAACAGCAGTATCTCCCACTAGCCTTGCATCTTGCATCTGAATTTTTCCTCAGGAATCCCAATAAAGATGTGCGTCTCCTTGTAGCATGTTGTTTGGCCGACATTTTTCGAATCTATGCCCCAGAAGCTCCATATACTTCCCATGATAAACTTAAGGTAAATATAATCTTTATAGAATTAGTTTACTTTTATAGTTCAGCTTACCTTTTAGGAACATAGCTTTTATTATTATTCATAAAAATGAATTATTCAGTTAAAATTTATTACATATCTACAAAAATGACTGGTATTTTTATTGAGGCATTGAAAGGTATAGATCAAAACTAGTCCCTGTCTGCTCATAGGTAACCCTTTTGATAACCCATCACAAAGCCCAGATGGCTGAATTGAAGAGATAGAAGTAGATTTAGTGACACTTTTTTTTAAAACAATAGTGTAACGGAATTTATATATTCAAATGATTATCTCCCCTTGCACATTACATGCAGAATTATATTATGCTTATCTTGGAGGTTTCTGCCTTTGTTTGAAATGTTCAAGGAACTCTTTTGAATTGATCTCTTGAGCTGACTTCATATTCTGAATAATTTTCTTCTTGATAAATTTTAATATTTTGAACTTCTTTCTTTTCAGTTGTCCTAAAGTCATTTTTTTGCATATTGATTCTATTTTGGGTTAAAACTTCTAAAGAAAGCTTATTAAGAAATGGCACACTATTGTCATGAAAAGTATGACTCTTCAACTAATCTGTTATTGTTTTTGTTCCACACAAATTTATAACCACACATCAAATTCAAACTACATACTGAAAATTACTATTTTCATGTAGGAAGTAGTAATGGAAAAACTCTTGTCCAGGTCCTTAAAATGAAGATAATTGTTTACCATGCTGCAAATTGTTCACCATGCTGTGAAGATAGTAAAGTGGAAGTTCTGTAATAGAAGAAAGGACAACAAGATGTAGAACTTACGGTTTTCTGAGAATGAGAAAGCCTAAAGATTTATGGCAGTAATAATTTTTATTATCATTTCTGAAAGATATAATTTTATATAATTTGCTCTATTCTCATTATTTGGAGTAACAGACTAAGCCAATCCCAAGTCATTTGGCTAAGGAGAATTTTCTTTTATTGTAGTATGTAATGGAGAATATGTATAGAGAGACTATTATTAGTATATTGTGAATGATAAGTATTTGTATCTAAATTAATTTTATCATTTTTTTTAACAGGACATATTTTTGTTTATTACCAGACAATTAAAAGGTTTGGAGGATACAAAGAGTCCACAGTTTAATAGATACTTTTATTTATTAGAGGTAAAAAAAAATTTAATAAATATCACACTACTCATGTAATAGAAAATTCCTTACAGAAACTTTATAATATAAGATGAATTTTTTTGTTCTATACAAATCCCACTTAATAAAATATCTTTTAAGATAAAATACATTCCACTGGAAAATCTGTTATGTTATTTGAACGTCTGTTTTCATCTTTTTGTTTTTATTCTTTTCTAATGTGAAGAGGGTTTAAGTTGAATTAATTTTCACCAGTCCTTATATTTAGTATGTATATATGTCTACTAATCTCTTAACAGTTTAATATTTTTTCATTAGAGTAGGTTAATGCCAACACATATATGTCTTTTTAAAGGTCAGAGTATATGACAACTTTAACAGCTTTATATAGTTGGACCTTTATAAGCTTTAATATAAATTTGTAATTCTAAAAATTAAATTATAGTAATGAGTTTGCTTTTGTGTAACTATTCTGTGCAAGTATAAATAATCTATTTATTTATTTATTTAAGAACTTAGCTTGGGTTAAATCCTATAACATCTGCTTCGAATTGGAAGATTGCAATGAAATTTTTATTCAGCTTTTTAGGACTCTCTTCTCAGTGATCAAGTAAGTTATTTTTTAAGCATTTGTTTGTCTCTTTTTCTTGCTGTGCATAGTGAAGCATCGTGTACTATAACTAAGATCTTTTAGATTTATAATGAAATGTTTTCCTTAGACTTGACATGAAAAGGAAAATAAGCAAATCTGTTGTCTGAAAGCTGCCTTTATACTACGGTTTCAAGTTAGATATCAATTATATTAGTTGACTCTTAAAAAAGAAAATGGTGTGAAACCTTATGTAATGAAATACTAAATTATGAAGTGGAAATTTTAAGTATTTTAAGTACCATTAGTGAGTGCTGTAAATCATAGTACCTCAGTGGTTAAGCTTACTGACTTCTCATTTTCAAGTTAGAAAAAACCTTGAGCATTGCTCTTTTTTTTATAGAAATAGAGAAATTAATGCATAGGGAAAAGGAGTATGGTGGCTTGTCCAAGGACAAATCACTGAACAGAAGAGCCTAAACTCTGATTTCAGTTCAGTGTTTTGTTGTGGTTTGGTTTTTTGTATACTAAACCAAGCATTATTATGAGATGTGTTCTGTAGCATTGCACTATATACAAACATAATATATCTTACATTAATTTTAAATTTTCTAGTAACCACATTAAGAAAGGTTAAAAAGAAACAAAGAAATTTATTTTGATAATACTTTATCTCACAATATCCAAAAGCACTATTATTATTATATATATATATATTAAGATTTATTTATTTTAGAGAGAGAGAGAGCATGAGCATGAATGTAGGTGTAGTGGGAGGGGCCGAGGGAGAGAGAAATCTCAAACAGCCTCCCCACTGAGCATGGAGCCTTTCATGAGGCTCAGTCTCACGGCCCTGAGATCATAACCTGAGCCAAAATCAAGAGTCCAGTGCTGAATCAGCTGAGCCACACAGGCACCCCCAAAAGCATTAGTATTTCAACTTGTGGCTCTATCCATACTACAGGTGTTCGATGGCCAAATTACTATTGACTAATGGCTTCCATTTTGGGCAGCACACGTTTAGAGTTTTCTATAGACTTTTTACGAATTCTATGCTGTCATGTTTTCTGTTTCCTTAGAATGGTAGGAATAGAATTTAACCTGGAATAAACAGGAAAGAACTAGATTGAATTGGTATAGAAATAGAAGCTTATAAAGAGACTACATGAAAAAAAAGCTTCCTTTGACAACTTATTAGAGGCCTATAAAAAATGATAAAATATATAAACTTTACCTTTTGTATTAGTTAGCTTTTGCTGCATGACAAAACAACCCCAAAATTGTTAGCTTAAAATAGACCCCATTTTATTTAACTCCTGATTCTGTTTAGCAGTTCTTTTTGTCTGGGCTGGACTCACTCCTGTATATGCAGTCAGTTGGCAGGACAATTCAGTCAATTGGCTGAAGTAATAGGACAAGTAAGGTCATGTGTGTGTGTGTCTCTCTCACACTGTCATCATCCAGCTGGCTAACCCAGGCCTTCTCAAATGCTGACTGAGTTTCAACAGTAGCAAGAAAAAGTATGCTTTCTCTCACAAGCACTTTTTAAACCTCTACTCACTTTATGTTTACTTACATTTCATTGGCCAGGGAAGGCACATAATCAAGCCCAGATTTGGAGATTGGGTTAGATAGATTTGGAGATTGGGTTAGATAGATTCCATATCTTCATGGAAGAACAGCATTTTAAAGACATATGAATATAGAGAAGAGAATTTCTTTTAAAATTAGAATCACCAACACAATTTTAAAACTGTTAAAATTGTCTTCATGCTGCCCCAGTAGTAGACCTTAACTGTCCACTTAAGTCTACTTCCATTCAGCTGTTATACTTCTTTCTTCTCACAATTACTTGTATATGCACACACCTTTCTTTGATCCGTTAATATTTTTATTTCCTGAATCTAAAGATCTAAGTTTATTATTGACTTAATTATCTAATTAATTCACAACAAGCTATATGTAAATAAAAGGCTTGCCTTTTGGGGGCACCTGGGTTACTCAGCAGGCAGCTATTGATTTTGGCTCAGGTCATGATCTCGGGTCCTGGGGTTTAGCTCTGCATTATGCTCCCTGCTCCCAAGGGAGTCTGAAGATTCTCCCTCTGCCCCTCCCCTGCTCATGTGCGATCGTGCCCGTGCTCTCTCAAATAAGTAAATAAATCTTTAAAAAAAAGATTTGCCAAAAAAAAGAACACTAGCAAAAATAAATAAATAAATAAATAAATAAATAAATAAATAAATAAATAAATAAATAAAATAAAAAGATTTTGCCTTTTGAAAGAGGAGCTCACTGATTTATATTTGGTGTTCTTCATTTTTTTGTGTCAATGCAGGTTTTTATGTGATGGTCTTTTTCTTCAGTCTGAAGGACTTCCTTTAATATTTCTATAGTTCAGGGGCACCTGGGTGGCATGGTTGGTTAAGTGACTACCTTTGGCTCAGGTCAGCAGAGAGCCTGCTTCTCCCTCTCCCTTCTCTACTCCCCCTGCTTGTGCGTGCGCTCTCTTTCTCTCTGTCTCTCTGTAAAATAAATAAATACAATATTAAAAAACAAAACATTTTTATAGTTCAGGTTTGGTGCCGATAGAATTCTTCAGTTTTATGTGTCTAAAAATGTCTTTATTCCACTTTCATTTTTGAAGGTTGTTTTCATGGTAAAAGTTCTAGATTGAGGGGCACCTGGGTGGCTTAGCTGAGCATCTGTCTGTCTGCCTTTGGCTCAGGTCATGATCCCAGGATCCTGAGATTGAGTCTGGCTCGCATCGAGCTCCCTGCATGGAGTCTGCTTCTCCCTCTGCCTATATGTCTCTGCCTCTCTCTGTGTGTCTCTCATGAATAAATAAATAAAATCTTAAAAAAAAAAAGAGTTCTAGGTTGATAGGCTTTTTTCTTTTCTTTTTTCTCTTTCAGTACTTTTTTTTAAAAGATTTATTTATTTATTTATTTATTTATTTATTTATTTATTTATTTATTTATTTATTTATTTATTTATTTATTTATTTATTTATTTATTTATGATAGGCATAGAAAGAGAGAGAGGCCGAGACACAGGAGGAGGGAGAAACAGGCTTCATGCCGGGAGCCAGATGCGGGACTTGATCCTGGGACTCCAGGATCGCGCCCTGGGCCAAAGGCAGGCGCTAAACCGCTGAGCCACCCAGGGGTCCCTGTTTCAGTACTTTTAAAGATGTTATTCCATCTTCTGGTTTTCACTATTTCTAATGAAAAGTTTTTATCATTTTTAATCTGTGTTCCTCTGTACATGATGTATCTTTTTTTTCTTTCTCTACCCACTTTGAAGATTTTCTCTTCATTACTGGTTTTAAACAATTTAATTATGACCATGGTGGAGTTTTCTTTCTTTTTCTTGTGCTTGGGGCTTGTTGAGCTTGGGTATGTGGGTTTACCAATCTGATTACAAGATGCCCTATGAGTTGTGAGATATTCTCTGTGGTTGGAACATGCACTATTCTAAGACCCTTGTTCCAGGGATTATTCCCTCTGCTCCTTTCAGGTGGTGCCCTTCCCAAACGCAAGACTTTTCCTCACGTGCATGTGCTGATCAGTAAGCGAGCACTTGAAGACTCGGATACCCTTTACAAACCTACTGTCTTAGTAGGTCTCTCCCTTCTGACATTCTGCCCTGCGAACTCTAGTCTTTCCACATTCAGCCTCTAGGTTCTGTCAGGATCCTCCTTCCCCACACTGCAGCGGGGAAACTTACCAGCCATTTCCCAGAGAGGGAAAATGTTTCCCTCTCTCAGCCACATGTGCATGATGTTCAGTGTCTAAAAACTGTCATTTCATATATTTTGTTCAGTTTTTTAGTTTCAGGTAGGAAGATAAATCCTTTCACAGTTATTGTATCTTAACTGCAACCTGTGGAAACCATTTTAAGTCTGTTTTTGTGTCTCTTCACTTTGGTTCTTTCCCATCCCCAAATACATTTGGGTCTGAGAGTTAAATGCTCTCTTCAGTTTTTTTGCATCAAGCTGAGTATTTCTATTTTTTCCCCCCATATACACTCTCTCTAACACTACATAGCTGATCCTTCATGACATTGGCTTTTAGTAAGGTAAAATAGGATATTTGGAAGAGGACATGCAATGGGAGTATCCTTCTAAAAGTTCTGAGAAACAGAGTTATCTAATGTGGGAATTTTTCCACCCACTTAAGTTTTTGTCTGCATTTTATCATCAAGTGCTCAACAGGTCTCTTATACATTATTTCAGGTTTATTTTTTTAAAATTAAGAGATACATAAGTGATGTTAAAATTTTGTCTTGATTTAAACTTTTTTTAAAGATTTTTTTTTTTTTAAGATTTTATTTATTTATGAGAGAGAGAGAGAGATTGGCAGAGACAAAGGCAGAGGGACAAGTAGGCTCCATGCAGGGAACCTGATGTGGGACTCGATCCCAGGCCTCCAGGATTAGGCCCTGGGCTGAAGGTGGTGCTAAACCTCTGAGCCACCAGAGCTACCCCATTTGTTTGAAATTCTTTGTGAGATATCCAGATGATATTTTCAGAACCTTCTAGTCATAAATTCTGGTAAACATTTTATATCCGATTTTGGATTTTCAGAATCGGTGAACTAAAACCTCTAGTGACAAAGATTTTATAGCAGAAATTACTTATATTAGCTGAGGGGTTTTTTGGTGTTTATAATTTTATTTTGGGGAATGTATTAAGATCTAAAAGGATAAAAAGGATGAAAAACTGTCTACTTTCATTATCTTGTACTTTTTTTGTTTTGTTTTCTTAATTAACATTTTATCACCTTTTAAAGTCTGGGGACATGTAAGCAAAGATGTCCTTTGAAGTTGATGTTTTCATTTGGTTGACTTTAACTCACCTTTGAATTCTAATTGTGTAGTGACTTAATTCATTTTCGAGGTCTTTGGTTTTGTAAGATTCTTTACAACAATACCTTACAGCTGTTGTTATAGTCAGCAGAGGGAGAAAGTAAATAGAGTGGTCAAAATTTCTTTGCCATTAAATGGCATGGCTTCTTCAAATGAAATTATTTATCTGAGATAGTTGTTTTAAACTGGGAAGTATAATTTTATTTTTGTAAGCCTGATTTTATTTCCTTTTCTTCTTCTTCCTTTTTTTTTTTTAAGCAATAGCCACAATAAGAAGGTACAAATGCACATGTTAGACTTGATGAGTTCTATCATCATGGAAGGTGATGGAGTTACTCAAGAATTACTGGACTCCATTCTTATTAACCTCATTCCTGCACATAAGGTCTGTATAATATGAAGATATTAAGGGTTAATGTTTAAAGATAGTACTAGACACATGAAAAATAATTGTTTTCCACCATTTATGATTTCACATAATTATTCCCACTATCACTTCTAGCCCCAATAAAATAGTATAACACATCAGTTTTATAGCTATTGTTTTTAGAAGATTTATTAACATGTATTATAGAAGATTTTCATTCAGTGAAGTACTGCCGATTTCCTGGAACACAAAAATCCTTCACATTTACCACTCATACGTAATGTGGGAATTAGAAGGAGAGAGAGTACTGTTTTGGTTAGGTGTTTTGTTTTGTTGGGGTTTTATGTTGGTTTTGGGGGGAAGGAAAATATTTCCTCCTCTGTAACACAGATGGTGGAAATAGGGATTGTATTTCTTTTCAGAATCCATTTTTCTTGGACATTTTCAGAAAAAGATTTGGGCAGAAGCTGGAACTGTATGATTACTGTTAAAGGCAAAGAGATGATTCACAGCTGTATGTTTCTCCCTGTTTCTTCTTTCTGTTCCTCTCTGCTATTTCTTCCTAAGGAACTGAAGGACTTAGCTTTCCACAAGCCCTACCACAGGGCTGTATTCAGTCCTACCTTACTGTTGATATTTACTCTCTTGCTCTTTTCCTCTAATGGTTCAGTGACCTGTTATCAGATGGATGAACAATGTATCCAGTTACCCTGGCAATTAATTAGAAGTTCTCCTGCCTCCAAGTATTATTTGCATTTTATTAATTCAAATCTATAATTGGCCAAAATTTTGAGAGTATGACAAAGGGGAGGGCAGCGTATATGTCAGGCAAAATAAGAGAGGAAAAACTAGAGGAATAGATAACATATTTGGTGTTTATATTCTAGTCAGAAAATATGTATGTATTTTTTTTTATTCAAAATACTTTTAAGATTAGAAATTTACCATTTTAGAAACTAGAATGGTAAAATTTACCATTTTAGGAAATAGAAAGCTTAATTTTGAGCTAATTTTATCCTTTTGCCAATGGAAAAAAAGTTAAGAAGCTATGGCTTGTGGACCAAATCTAGTCCACTACGTGCTTATGTAAATAAAGATTTATTTGAACTCAACCACACTCATTTTCATTTTGTCTCTGGCTATTTCACACTCATCAGCAGAATTGTGTAGTTGCAGCAGTAACTATAGGATGCAAAAAGCCTAAAATATTTACCATCTGGGTTTTTGCAAGAGAAGTTTGCTGATTACTCACCTAGAGTATAGGGTTTCCTAGCCTTTTTTGGGAAAGGTGCAAGATGATGGTGAATAAATCTCATTTTCGTCCAAAACGTCAAAGTATAGAGGTGTTGACAGGTACTTTTTAAAATAAGAAATCCATTTCCAAATAAGTTTTTAAAAATTAAATATGTCTTTTCCATGGCCTTTCTCAGACCCTTTAATTTGTTACAGTATACTGGGAATCTTGAAGAGCAGACATAACATTCAGGTTTCAAAAGTATCTAGTTGACCAAGCATTTTTCTTAACATTTTCTAGGTGTACTCTTTCTTAGATCACACGTTGATTAGACAATGAAGTACTTTGGATGGTGGGTTAGACAGGGTATATGTGTGTAAATTCATTTAGATATGGGGGCATAATTGGCAGTTCAAATTGGTTAACCCAAAAAGCCTTGGGTCCATTTTCAGTTTAATAAAACTAAACATAATATAGGGTTTGGCTTTTGGCTGTTTAATATATTTTAGTTTTTGATTTAGAGTTGTAGTATTTGCAGCTTTTGCATTTAAGACCGCTTGACTAAAGAATATCGAGTAAAACCTTGAATGGGATTCAGTGATATATTTTGCTTTATGGTTTGTAGATTTGAAAATTATAGTACTGTCATGGTTGTCTCATAAATTCACGAATTCATTTGTAACTTTGTGTATTTTTATTGTGTTTCAGAACTTAAATAAACAGTCTTTTGACCTTGCAAAAGTCTTATTGAAAAGGACAGTCCAGACCATTGAGGCATGCATTGCCAATGTATGTATTTCTGTTCATATTTATTCCATAATTATATAATTCTTAATCCATTGTATTAATTTATTGAGGCCTTTCACATATAGTTTTCCTTAGTGTATAAACGATTTCATCTATTTAAAACAAATACATGAAAGAACTGATATATCTAGATGTGCCCAAAAGCAGCATAAAGTATAAGCTTTGACATTATTTTTAGATGGCATAAAATAGAGGATATTTTATAAAAATTTACCTATAGGGGCAGCCTGGGTGGCTCAGCGGTTTAGCACTGCCTTCAGCCCAGGGCCTGATCCTGGAGACCAGGGATCGAGTCCCACATCAGGCTCCCTGCATGGAGCCTGCTTCTCCCTCTGCCTGTGTCTCTGCCTCTCTCTCTTTCTCTCTTATGAATAAATAAAAACTAAAAAAAAAAAAAAATTTACCTATAACTCTCATCCCCTCTTTTGCTGCCTTTGTGTTTATATTTCTTTTTATCTCCTGAATATGCTGATATCTTTCACTTTCTCCTTTTTTTTTGTATCTTTATTTTTCTAAGTCTTTCCTCTGAAATCTTTTATTTCTTAGGTAGTTTTATATTAACAAAAATACATTTTTTACTGTATTCAAGGTTTTTTCTACTTAAAAATCAATAATCTAGAATAACTTATGATTCTTCCTAATGTAACAGTTCATTCTGTTGCACATTTGCTCACATCATAACTTTTTTCACACTCTATATAAATTTTGAATTATCTATATTAATATATATTTCTATATTTTGAAATTATTTCTTTATAATATAAATGGCTATAAATATTTCTTTCAGTTGACATATATACGTAGTTTACCTAACCATTTCCTTATTATCTTACATTTAGAGTTTTCATTGTTTTCCTTTAGCATTTTTTTTTCCTTTCGCAGTTGATTATCTTTGTGAATGTAGCATTTATCTATGGTTGAATTATTTTCCACATATAAAAAACCTAAGTGAGAGTACATTAATTTAATGGTATGAAGTATTAGTATTATTTTTGTTACTAAGTTAATATTTAAACATGGTGAAAGGGAAAGTTTCTTTTCACAAAAGAATATACTGTGAATGGTGTCTTTTCTTCAACTCTGAATACCCTGTTCTCACTTCTCAGAAATAATCATTGCCAACAGACTTTCATTTATCCTTCCAGAGTTAGTGTTCTGTTGGTATTCATTTTTTATAAGTACATTATTTAATCTTGTTAAAACTTCTAAAAAAAATTTTCCAGGGTCTGTGTAGTCAGTATAAATATTTTCTAACTTCTAATGTGTGTTCCTTTTCAAAGGAAATACATTGTTTGATGATACTACCAGAAATATGTACTATCTCAGTTATATAGAACTGCCTCTTTAGCATTTTTAATTTTTTTTTTAAATTAAATATCTTTTTTCTAGGTGTGTATGTGTTGGCAGGGAGGGGCTTTTGATATTTGTTTCTTCTAGCGTTCTTTTAAATTATCACTTTTTTATTCTACTGGTCTTCTGAGTTAAATGTTATTTTATTTTCTCTGGGTATTAAAAAAAAAAAACTCAGCCCCCACCTTTACATAGTTTATTACTACACTCATGACTAATTAATCAGACTTAAGTAAAATGCAAAAAGATTGAGACTTTAAAGTTTTTCTGTTATAAGGAAATTTCTCTATAAAATTCTTTATAATGAGTTAAAGTACCAAAGCTGTTTTGTTTTTATGAAAGTCAAGATTTCTAGAAATACCATCTCAATTTGGAAAAAGCTAACAAATAAATTCATTTTTACCTTTTTCGCTGTAACATTCATAGCTAGATATTTAGAAATTTATTGTTTTAGTGACTATTCCATTATAAGTAGTTGAAATGTCTTTTTTTTTTTCATCCCTTTCAGTTGTATACGTAATGCCTAATTATATCTTTTTTAGACTCACATTTATTAAAAGTCTGTCCGTTTTTAAGTGAAATGAATATTTTATTTTTGTTTAAATCTCCTTTAGTTTTTCAATCAAGTCCTGGTGCTGGGAAGATCGTCCGTAAGTGATTTGTCAGAACATGTATTTGATCTGATTCAGGAACTTTTTGCAATAGATCCTCATTTATTATTGTCTGTCATGCCGCAGCTTGAATTCAAACTAAAGGTAGGACTGACTATAATTTTTAAGTCCTTTAAGCTTTAAGAGAAAAATTTATATAGAATTGTAAAAGATATAAATATTGTTTTCCTCTTTAAAAAGAATAAAATGTGAGTTCAATTTATCTTCTTACATTTAGTTAAGGTATACATTTTTAATTTCAGTAAACAGTCTCTAATCTGGATGTGATAGGAGAATTACATGTGAAAATTCTAAGTCTCCTAGTTATGTAATATCTGATAAAACACAGTGATACAAATCATAGATATGAAAAATGGCATTATCCGTTATAATACATATTTTATTAAACACTATTATTAGGTAGGTATGTTTTAGAACATCAAAAGCTTTCAGATTGAGTGCTCAAAGGGTCTTAGTCACAACTATATGAATCTTCCGTAGTATAGATCAAGGACAAAAGTTTTACTGTATGACTTGGGGCATATCTTATTTTGTATAGCCAACTAAGTAAGGGATTTATAACTCCCCAAAAAACATAAAGTCTTGACCCTCAATCCCCTATCCCAGTTGAACTATGGGTGATAACAGCTTACATTTGCTTAATATTCTAGGCTTTGTGAAAGGTTTTTGATATCCAGTATCTTATTTGATCCTTAAGTCAAACTGTGGTGTAGTTAGGACCAACATTATAGTTCTGATTTTTATTTTTGTTTTTATTTTCTTTCTTTCTCTTTCTCTTTCTCTTTCTTTTTTTCTTTCTTTTTCTTTCTTTCTTTCTTTCTTTCTTTCTTTCTTTCTTTCTTTCTTTCTTTCTTTCTTTCTTTCAGTTCTGATTTTTAGATGAAAAACTTAAGATGAAATATTTTGCCAAGTTGCACAGTTAAAACAGACTTAGGATTAGAACTCCACAGTTTTCAGACTCTTTCAGCATATATACGTGATGGTTAGGAATTATCCATACTGGGGGCACCTGGGTGGTTCAGTTGGTATTAAGTATTCCACTCTTGCTTTTGGCTCAGGTCATGATCTCATTGTTGCCAACCCCCATTGGACTTAGTGCTCAGTGTGGAGTATGCTTGTCTCCCTCACTCCTCTGTCGCCTCCACTCATGAACACTGGGCATGGGACCTGCTTAAGAGTGTATGTCTCCCTCTCCCCCTCCCTCCCTCTCCAAAAAAATGGAAAAAAAATTGTCCATATTGTCTTCATTATAAACATTTGCTATTGTAGTATAAGAGGACATTGTATCAAGCTAAGAAACTCTATTACATGAAAAATATTATATGGATAACAAGATTTTGTTTTATTTTTAATATTAAAAGTTTATTTTAACAACAGCCTAAATATGTTTCCATACCAAATTATTTCTAGGTATAAGGCATTAAAATATTTTCTCTCAATCTCTTCATAGACTCTGAGTATGAAAAGTCATGCCTCTTCAGTCCTTAAACATGATAGTTGGTGGGAAGCAATTAAGAACTAGATTTGTAGGTTTCTATGTGTGGACTAAAAGTAAATTGAGGGAGACACCACCTCAAAGACATCAAATGATTTTTGCACCAAAAACAATTTACCATTATTATAATCATATTTCAGTCTTACTCAAGGAGTATATTTTAAATTTTAAAAAGGTGGGGTGAGTTTTTACTCAGTTTCAGTAGTTAAAAATACAGATTAAAAATGTCACATCATTTGAAATAATCACTAAGCCACTGAAATAGTCACTTGTAAATAGAAGAAAACTTCCACTTATTTTAGTTTTTGACATTTTTCTTTAAAAAAAAATAACTCATATTGGTTTGTTGATTGGACTAAAAAGGTCCAAATTTACATTGTTCTCTCATTACTTGAGAAAAACTTTGTCAGAAAAAATCATTTTTGTAATTATTATTGTTAAACCTTGAGACAGCTTTCATTTTTACCTGTTTGATAAGTTTGCCTATTTTAGCCCACAAAACTCCTATTCCTGAAAGATAAGCTATTCATAGCTATTTGTAGTCTTTGTTTTTTTAACTTGCTGTCTTTTTCCATAAATATTTCTTTATTAGCATTCTGGTATTACTCTTTATATGAATCCTTGAAAAAGTTAGCAATTGCTTTTTGTTACTGCCTTTATTTTGCTAGTGATATGTGATTTTTAAAGTTTCACACACCATATGGTTTCAGAATATTTTATATTAAGATGTGACATCACTAGTGATACTGAAACAATTCATAGCATATTTTGATTCAGGATAAGAAAATTTGAGGCCTTTATCAAAAAAAACCAACTTCAAACTAAATTTGGATTTTTTTATAGTGTTCAGTTTACCTGATGTTTTAAATCTTCTTACCATTCTTGTTCTTCTATTAAAATGAGTTTTCTTGAATCATGACATTCTTCAGTGTTGTGTTCTCCAGTAAGTTAGGGGATCCTTGATTAAAATTTCTTATATCAAAATCTTAACTGATAGAGTTTATGTTGGAGCTAAGAAAATTTACTATGGCAGGGGGTACCTGGGTGGCTCAGTTGGTTAAGCATTCAAGTCTTCATCTCAAGGTGTGAGTTCACACCATGCATTGGGCTCCACAATGGACATGTAGCCTACTTAAAAAAAAAAGAGGAAAAATTTATTAGGGTGGGAATTATTTGTAGCTTTGTCCTTCACAGAATTTTTTCTGAGACTCCTAGGGGAATGTTAGAATTGAATGATTAGGGGATCCCTGGGTGGCTCAGTGGTTTAACGCCTGCCTTTGGCCCAGGGCTCGATCCTGGAGTCCCGGGATCAAGTCCCGCGTCGGACTCCTGGCGTGGAGCCTGCTTCTCCCTCCTCCTGTGTCTCTGCCTCTCTCTCTATGTCTATCATGAAAAAATAAATAAATTTTTTTAAAAAAAGAATTGAATGATTATCTTCATTTTTCTACAATGTCTGTATAGATTGCAAACAAACAGTGAAGTAGGCATAAATTAGCAGTTGGAGGGGTTGTGAAATAAGAGCAAAGAACCAAACAGTCTACATGGAATCACATTAAATTCCACATAGTAAATGTGAGCATATGATATTTTAAAGTTCTCATCATTGTAAGTGGAAATATGAAATAGCTTCTCAGGAATGTATTATGTTGTTTTTTTGTAATCTGATGAATAAACCCTTGGCTTCATTTATTTTCTCTTTTTCCTTAGAGCAATGATGGAGAAGAGCGATTAGCTGTTGTTCGCCTTTTAGCTAAATTGTTTGGTTCTAAAGATTCTGATTTGGCAACACAGAATCGTCCTCTTTGGCAGTGTTTTCTTGGACGGTAAGAGAACATACAATTCCATGGATTTTAACTTATGTTTTGGAGGCCAGTCAATATGGTCCATTTGATTAAAATCACACATATCAAAACTTTAATTGGTAGGTGTTTTTTAGTATCTGTGTTGCTGTCTTTCTTGGAAAACAAATTATAGATCAGATTTTTTTATGAAGGTGCTTATTATTTAACATGTAACACTTTTTAATCTTTCAGTGCTAAAATAATGTCATTAGAAAAATAGGCAAGAGTAAAAAAAAAAAGAAAAATAGGCAAGATTGAGAATGTTCCATCTTAAGAGTTTTAAATTAAATTAAAAGAGTTTTAAATCATGAAACTGAAGATATAATGACCCATTCCATGCCATTCTTCAGTCAAGTAATGTATTCATTTACTAGTGTTTATTTTTTTAGGTCTATAGCTTATTTAATGGAATGATGTATGTTGTGAACTAATATGGTATTGTATGATTTTGAAATTGAAAATGACATTGGTCTTCATTCAGATAACTTTTAATGTTCTATCTCAAGAACTTTGAATTATTAGAATCTATTCAACTTGATGGTAAGGTTGAAAAATCTGAAATTTATATTTGCTCTTGCATTCCATTTACATGTTTCTTTGCTTCAAAGCATGAAAAGTCAGTTTTACTGTTAGTATTCTGGAAAACATTTATATTTTATTTTTAAGTTTATTTTTTTATTTTTAAATTTTATTTAAATTCAGTTAATTAATAAATAATGTATTATTGGTTTCAGAGGTAGAGATCAGTGACTGATCAGTCTTATATAACACCCAGTGCTCATTACATCATGTGCCCTACCTAATGTCCATCACTCAGTTACCCTCCTCCACTCCAGCGACCCTCAGTTTGTTTCCTATGATTAAGAGTCTCTTATAGTTTGTCTCCCTCTCTGATTTTGTCTTGTTTTATTTTTTCTGGAGAATATTTTAGATTCATCTTGTTTAATTCAACTGATTTAGAAGGTGGGCTTAGAAATGCTCTTAAAGTAAATTCATTATAATAATCCCAAGTTAGATTTGTCAATTATATTTTAATATTTGAGAAACCTCTGACACCATCTTAATTTGCTCAGAACAGACCATTTTGAAGGTCTATAAATGCTGACTATTTTGAATAATTAAACTTGATTTTATGGGAACTTAGAATGAAGCAACTGTACTTGTCCATAAACAGAGAAGTGGTCTTGTCCTTGTGATTGCCTCAATGTTTAGAGCATAACAATTACTGGTAAAAAGTAAGTCAACCTTAAGAGGCTTCTTATATTCAGAGTTTTACATTCACTGCTATTTCTAATAATCAGTCTCTGATTCATTGAAGTGTTACTAATGTATTACTAATGTATAATGTATATAATGTATAATGTTTCACTGTATTATTTTCCTTAATTATTTAGCAATAAGTGTTTTGATACTTTGTAATTTACTTGATCATAAATGGTAATATTTTCATTTTTCTCTGGCTGTTAGAAAATTTATAAATCCTAAATCCAAGATTTATTAAAATAAAATTATTGTAATTTTTATCTTTACATAGGAAATAAAAGATATTTTTAAATTTTTATTTATTAAGACATTGTTGGGGCATGTGGGTGGCTCAGTTGGTTAAGTGGCTGTCTTTGGCAGGGGTCATGATCCTGCCATGCTCAGCAGGGAGTCTGTTTCTCCCTTTCCCTCTGCTCTCCCCTTGCCCGTGCTCATTCTTTCTCTCTCAAATAAATGGAATGTTTTAAAAAAGAAAGACATTCATTTTTTTAAAAGATTTTATTAATTTATTCATGACTGGCAGAAAGAGAGGCAGAGATACAGGCAGAGGGAGAAGCAGGCTCCACACAAAGAGTCCTATATGGAACCTGGACCCGGGACTCCAGGATCATGCTCTGAGCCGAAGGCAGATGTTCAACTGCTGAGCCACCCAGGCATCCCAGAGAGAGACATTTATTAAATGAATTTTACGAGATTAACTCAAAAATAAAAATAATTCTTGCTATTTAAAAACAGATTATTTGTGATTAACAAATGTTTTTAAAATTGCCCATAATAGGGGCCCCTGGTGGTTCAGTCAGTAAGTGGCTGCCTTCTGCTCAGGTCATAATCCCAGGGTCCTGGGATCAAGCTCCACATAAGGCTCCCTGCTTATTGAGGAGTCTGCTCCTCCCTCTGCCTCATCTCTGGCTTGTGTTTTTACTCACTCTAGCTCTCAAATAAATAAATAAGGGATGCCTGGGTGACTCGACAGTTCTGTGCCTGCCTTCTGCTCAGGTCATGATCCCGGGGTCAGGGATAGAGTCCCGCATTGGGCTCCGTGTGGGGAGCCTGTTTCTCCCTCTGCCTGTGGCTCTGCCTCTCTGTCTGTGTCTCGAATGAATGAATGAATGAATGAATAGCCCATTTTAAATTTGAGAGTTAAGTTTACCTTTATCATGTGCAGTTTTGGATCTCCATGTGGTGTTTCATATTTATTGCATTTTTATAATATACTCGACCTTTAAAAGAGTACTTTAATACAAGTCATCCCAGGATATGAAATGTTTTTTTGTTGTAAAGCAGTATGACACATGCATCTTTGAACTTCTGGTTCTACCTCTCCTATGATTTGCTTCCTACCTCTTATTCCTCCAGCATTTTCCCCCTATAAATTTTTTTCAAGTAGATTTTACAGGTTTTAAATATTTATTTTTTGCATCATAATTAGCTCTTAAATTTGGGGTTCTACGAAGTGTGTCATTTGGATTGGGGGATGTGTTCATATACTTTCATTTATTTTAGAATGGTAAACATTTTTGAAAATGTTTTAATGATAACACACTTTCTATTCAGTAACTGTTGTTTATTGGCACTTACATAATGTGCCTTAATCAAAAATGATTATTTTGCCTCAAAACTAATCTTTAGCAACTTTTTCCATGTAGATTTAATGACATTCATGTTCCTGTGAGATTAGAAAGTGTGAAATTTGCCAGTCACTGTTTAATGAATCACCCAGATTTAGCAAAGGATCTCACAGGTAAGCTGGCTAATTTATTACAAATATGAGAATAATCACACAAATATATTTTAGATGTAGCCTTTGACCTAACTTTAGTATCTGAATAGGTTTTTACTCTGGCACTATTTCAGATTTTTATCTGTGCTGGGCTAACAAATGATTTCATATTTATACAATAAAACTACATTTAAAATCTTCATACTGTAATCTTTTAGAATTTTTTGGAAATCAGAGTTTGAAGAGGTACACATGTGGTTTGGGCACAAATCATTATACCTATGAGGTAATTAAATATAGTAACATAATCTATTTTAATAAGCCAGAAAGCGATTATCTCCTGGAGTACACTAGAATTTCTCACTCTGCACTTGAACATAGAGCGTTTGAACCTGCTTATTTGGTATTAGCAAATAAATGCTTTTATCAAAATATTGTTTACCAAAAAAAGAAACACTTTTTGTTTTGGTTTTGTTTGTATTGTAATTATTTAGGAATCCTTTTTAGAGATCATAGAATGTTATTCTATATTTCATATTGTGTAATGTACAGAAATATACCTGTCAGCAACCTTGCTATAAGCACTTTTTGCTATTTTTCTTTTAATTCTTTTAATTTGTATTGTATCTTAAGTTCTGAATATATAAATCAGTTAATGTGTTGTGATTTAACTTTTCCAGAATTGTTGAGGTAAAAATACATTATTTTATTAAGATGTATGACTCTTGGGATGCCTCAGTTGTTGAGTGTCTGCCTTTGGCCCAGGGTCCTGGGATTGAGGCCCACATCAGGCTCCCCACGGGGAGTCTGCTTCTCCCTCTGCCTATGTCTCTGCCCCTCTCTCTGTGTCTCTCATGAATAATATCTTTAAAAAAAAAAAGATGTATGTCTCTTCAGTAGCAGATAATGAGGTATAGTTTATTTTGTGATTATGTAGGGTATTGCCACCTCAAAAATGATTTTAATTCATGCCACTTTTTACATTGTTTCACTATGGATAGAAGCCTAAAGCCTTAGTCTTTTCTGTCTTTCTGAACATGACAAATATCATAGCTAACATTTAGCTTTAGTTTTTTTTTCTCTTCTTACAGAATATTTGAAAGTAAGATCCCATGATCCCGAAGAGGCTATTCGTCATGATGTCATTGTTACTATAATAACAGCTGCCAAAAGAGACCTTGCCTTAGTAAATGATCAACTACTTGGCTTTGTAAGAGAAAGAACACTGGATAAACGGGTAAGATCTGAGGAATTCTTTTGTAATTTACTAAATTTAAAGTGCTAAATAAGTAAAATTATTTCTAAAGTTTTATTTTACCTTTTCACTTATATGATGAATTTCAAAAGATTGATCACCTATGTTTTTTTCTTATAGTTAGCATTTTCAAAAGTGATCATGTTGTATATACTTAGCTGGATCTGTCATTCATTGAACTAAAAGAATATCATACTTTATATGAAAGTGATATTTCTATATTTCCGTGCCCAGCTAAGGGCAGAATGTATGTTCATTTACTTTTTTGTGTGATTTCCTTTCTGTGGTTAGTTAAAAACATGAGTTGAAAAGGAAGAGTAGTACTGAGAACAACAAAAGCAGTTGCTAAGGAATAGTGTCAACTGTAAGCCAGAGAACATGCAAGGCAGGCTGATTAGACATGCTTTGTATTAACATCTTCAACAAAAGTTACCTTTGTAGTGTGCTGTTTTATTTGAGGTATAGGTTGAAAACACACTGTCCTCCTAAAACTAGTGTCGTTTACCAATAGTCTCAGAATAAAATTGTATTTCTTGGTTATAAAATATAGCAAGAGATAGTTTTTAAGTGTAATAACTATTTTGTTAGCGGAGGCAGATAACGTCAAATGAGCAGTGTTTAATATGTTCAGCTGTATCAGTAATTATAACTTTGAACAAGTTTTTCCTCTTGACTTTAATAATTTAAATTATTTAAATTTAAAAGTTTAATTTAAATGAAATGACGCTCTACCTAATGGTTAGCTGGTAACCCCCCTGCCTGCCCCCACCTCCATACATACACTTGATTTAAGATTTTACCTTTTGTGTTATTTCCTCCTTTTAGAAACATTTCACTCCTGATTCTGCTTATGTTTGTTTATAGTTTCTGAAATAGTTGAATACATGAGTCTTCCTGAGGCTGCATGATGTGGTCATAAATAGCATCTACTGGACATTTTAGGTCCCAGATTTTGGTGTAATGAATTAGATGATCTTAGGTGTAGCCTTTCTGAAATTTGTTTCTCCTGTATAAAATATGGGGACAGGACCTAATCTTAGACTGCATTGCTTACATTTTTTGGTTTCATGTGAGAAATGTCAAACAGCATCTGTTACCTGTTATATAGGAACAAAGTTTCATTTGTTTCATTCATTCAAAGTTTCATAGTTTCATTCATCTTGCCTAAGAGGAAATTATACAAAAAATTATAAAGTTATATTAATGTAAATAAACAAAAGATTGTATACTCTGATTTGTTATTGAGACAAATATTTTTCTTGGTTATTTTTTAATTCTGTCTCACTATCATGGTTCTAACTGTAGGTTTTTATGGTCTCCTTTTTTTTCCTGCCTTCCTCCTGCCACCTTTCTTTCCTCCTAGTAAACTCTTCCAGTCTTTAGAAGTCCCAAAGAGTCTTCTTCCACTAACTAGTATGTGGCTAGGTAAATCATTTGCCCCTTTAATCTATAAAGTAAGGTCCACTTAAAATGATCACTAAGAAGGCGCCTGGGTGGCTCAGTTGATTAAGCGTCTGCCTTTGGCTCAGGTCATGATCCAGGAGTCACAGGATTCAGCCCTGGGTCTCCACCTCAGCTGGGAGTCTGCTTTTCCCTCTGACCATCCTCTCTCTTTTTTAATTCATGCTTCTCTCTCAAATAAATAAGTCAACTCTTACGAAAAAAATAATCATTAGGGTAGCCTGAGTGGCTCAGCGGTTTAGTGCTGCCTTCAGCCCAGGGTGTGATCCTGGAGACCCAGGATCGAGTCCCACGTCAGGCTCCCTGCATGGAGCCTGCTTGTCCCTCTGCTTGTGTCTCTGCCCCCCCCCCCCCGCCCTGTATCTCTCATGAATGAATAAATAAATAAAATCTTTAAAAAATAATAATCATTACGTGCTTTCCAACTTTGTAATTCTAGGATCTTGATACTATATTCTTCTTTTGCTAAGTTAATATCAAAAGGAATGTAATTAGGATAAAACATTCCAGATGATAGGGCTTTTGGTTACAGAGTAAATCACACACTTTCTTCTTTACCATTTCATCACTGCTAAAACTTGTGCAAATTTTTTTAGACGGAATCTAATGAAATCATCTCTAAGATTTACTACTGATTGCTTGGCTATGAGGGAAATAAAAAATTGGTGAGTTAGTATTTAGATAATTTTTAAAATAGTCTGATTTATAAATAGGAATGTATTCAAAGTTGTTGATAAAGCAATATGTTGCTTCTTAGGAAAATAAATATTATCCCAGTTTATGTATGTATAAGTCTGATTATACAGCCTAGTGAAGAAATGCCAATTTTTGCAGATTATTATACTGAAGTTTGGTATCTCACTTATCCAATGAACTTTATACTTTTTAGTGGCGAGTAAGAAAAGAAGCTATGATGGGTCTGGCTCAGCTCTATAAGAAATACTGTCTTCATGGTGAAGCAGGAAAGGAAGCTGCAGAGAAAGTCAGCTGGATAAAGGACAAACTTTTGCATATTTATTATCAAAATAGCATCGATGACAAGTGAGTCTGACATATTGGTAGAATGGTCGAATATAAAAGTGCTTTTAATTTTTTAAACAATTTACTTTTTAATTTTTAAATTATTTCTAGATTAAGAAATCATTTTCTATGTATTTATACATACTATGTTTAAATAAGACTGGCAGAAATTAAGTAGCATAATTAGTGAAATATCTATGGGCTTTGGAGGCAGACCAGAGACCAGATATTCATTCTGCCCCTTACTAGACATGTGCTTCTGCACAGCTGACTTCTTGTGCATCTTAGTTTTATCTAAAATGTAATAATAAAGCGTCCCTTACAAGGTGGTTACGTGTATTAAATAAAAAAATGAAACTAAATGTTCCTAGCCCAATGCCTGGCAATATGGGACTATTCAGTAACTGTTAGTTATTATTTTTACTTTTTTGCAACACTGTAGGTATCAATAGAGGCAGTGATGTTTTTTTATTGAGGTATAGTCGACATATAACATTACATTAGTTTCAGGTATGCAACATAATGATGCTGAAGGTATAGTCGACATATAACATTACATTGGTTTTAGGTATGCAATGTAATGATTCTGTATTTGTATATACTTGGAAAAGATCACCAGGGTATGTCAACTTAACATCCATCCCCATAGTTAGTTACAAATTTTTTTTCTTCTGATAAGGACTTATATTGTTTTCAGTTTTTTAATGTTACTTATAATTCTGTATTGGGTTGTAATGATTTTAGTTTTTGCAAAATACTTTGCAATGTTTTATAGAATTTGATTACTTTAGTATCACTGGCTGTGTATTTCATTGATTAATGAGGATTTCTTATATTGTCTCATTCTAGTGATATTGAATAATAAATATTAGCTTAGCAAGAAGGTTATTCCAGTATCAATAAGGGATTTAGACTATGGAGAGGAGATCAGATGTACACAGGAAAAGCTAAATTTTCAGGAAGTAATATGAAGGGAGATCCCCTTGATTTTTTTTTTTTAAATGACAACATGAGAAAAGAATTGGACTGTAACTGGAAGAAATTAGTGTTTTGTTTGTTTTTGTGTGTTGGGGTTTTGTTTTTGAGAATTAGCTGTTCTTGATCATAGCTTTATATGTAGTGTTAAGTAATTTCCTGTATCTCAGGACTGGTGAAGAATAGCTGGAACAGCCTAGCACCCTGTGTTTAGTAATAACATATAACCCTTGTAGAACAAATGTCCCATACTGACAAATTAAAAAGTAAAGCCACAAATAGCAACCATTGCTCCAGCTTTAAAAATAACTGTACTCCAGGGTTCCTGCCTGTCTTAGTCAGTAGAGCATGCAACTCTTAATTTCGTGAGTTCAAGCCCCATGTTGAAAATAGAGTTTTCTCAAGAAAACAACCACCACCAAATAAAAACCATACTTGAAGGCAAGGGTCTGGTCACCTGTTAATCTTTTCCTTTGTATTTATACACATAAGTCTGGTATCTTTGCAGGAATTGGTTAAAATATAAAAGGGCTGTTCCTTCTGAAAAACAATAATTATGTTACTGGAATTTTTTGTTTCATAGACTGTTGGTAGAGAAAATCTTTGCTCAGTATCTTGTCCCCCACAACCTGGAAACAGAAGAGAGAATGAAATGCTTGTATTATTTATATGCTAGTTTGGATCCAAATGCTGTCAAGTAAGTTACTTTTTATTTATTTTATTTCATTATTATTTTTTTAAGTAAGTTACTTTTTAAATGATTGGAGTTAACAATTTTGTAAAAACGACTTCACCTTATCTAATTATTGATAGGGCTGTTGCTTCTTCTGGTTGTATCGAGAACCTCAGGGGTATCTCAGTTAAGTATCCAACTCTTGGTTTTGGTTCAGATCATGATACTCAGGGTCATGAGATCCAGCCCTGGGTAGGACTCCATGCTGGGTGTAGAGCTTGCTTACAATTCTTTGTCTCCCTCTGCGCCCTACCCTCGCACACTTGCGCACACTCTTTTAAGACAAAAAAGAGAGCTTCAGATAAATATTTATAGAGAAACATTTTATAAGTTCAGATAAATTAAAAGCAAAAAATATTCCCAAATGTGTAGACATATTTAGAAACAGGGTTGGTAATATAGTTTCAGGGATTCAAAGAAATCCCATATCAAAATTACTCCCCTACCTGTTGAAGGGGATCTAAATTACACTATTGGAGCTTTACAGTACTAATTCTAAGAACTTAATACTGCTTCTTTTTTAGGAAAGCATATTGAAATCACCTCTATGTAGAATGACCACATGACTGGTTGTTTGAACTGGGATATTTTTTAAACTGAAAGGCACTATTAATATTTTTGATCAGACAATTGGCATAAACTTCAGCTGTCCAAGGCTTGCTAGGATGTGTGGTCCTCCACAGTAATAAAGCTTTTTAAGAAGTAAACATGTCCTGTTGAGAATTCTGATTCTTCTGAAAAGAACCTCAGCTTGTGTGTATGTGTATATTATTATACTTATATTTGTATATTATGTATTTGTCTTTTAACTTCCATATAATTTCAAACTTAGAGAAAAGTTGTGGGAATAGTACAAAACATTATATCCCTTTTATCCTGATTCATCATATGCGCTATCATTTGTGATTTGCATATACTTTTTCTTTATCTCTACATAAATATTTTCTTCTGAGCCATTTGGGGGTAATTTGCAGACATTAGATCCCTTTAGCTCTAAATATTTCAGTGTATATTCCCTAAGAACAAGGATATTTTCTTATGTAACTCTTATCAAAATCCAGAGGTTTAACATTGATATAACTGTCTAACCTAATGTGTATTTAAGTTTCCTCAGTTGTTCCAATAATGTGCTTTATGGGGTTTTCCCCCCTTTTTAGGATTGCATATTGCATATTTGGTTGTCAGGTCACTAGTTTCTTAATTTGGAGCTATTCCTTGGTCTTTCTTTGTCTTTGATAACTTTGATGATTTGGGAAGAGTATGCATGGTCCAGTCTAGTTTTGTAGAATAGTCCCTCGATTTGGTTTCATCCATGGTTTCCTCATTATTCGACTGAGATTATGCATTTTCAGCAGAAATTCTACAGAGGTCATGTTATAACATTAGTGCATTACATTAGGAGCCATTAGCCTTTTTTTTTTTTTTAATTTACAAATGATTCCTAATGCTCACCCTGGGTAGTAAATCCCTGGCCTAAAGTTTTGGTCTCTTTATATTTCAAAATATTGGCAAATAATACTCTAATATAGACTAATGTCTCAGAGATCCTTCTGGACACCTGGAATTATGGACTGGGTTTGTGAAAGAAGAAAATCTGCTTTCCTGGAGAGAAAGGAAGCTAGAAGAATAAGGACACTCAAGTTAAATTTGGTGTCTTGAATCTACATCATTTCTAAGAAGTTCATTTCTGCAGCTCTTTATGCATAAGTATCTCTTAGCCTGCCATGAAAATGCCTTTATGATAGTATGTTCCAGCTTCCTGGTGCTACTTCATTCATACTTTGTGCTTCAAATCTATAAAAAAATTTTTAAAGTTTTCTATCCCGGGCAGCCCTGGTGGCTCAGTGGTTTAGCGCCGCCTTCGGCCCAGGGTGTAATCCTGAAGACCTGAGATCGGGTCCCGCGTCGGGCTTCCTGCATGGAGCCTGCTTCTCCCACTGTGTCTCTGGCTCTCTGTGTGTGTGTCTCTCATGAATAAATAAATCTTTAAAAAATAAATAAATAAAGTTTTCTATCCCAACCATTTTGATGACATTTTATCTTTTTTGGTACTATAACATTCTGATTCTGCTTAGAATGTCTTTTAGTCCCTGGGCGCCTGGGTGCCTTAGTCGGTTATGCCTCTGCCTTTGGCTCTGGGTCCTGAGTTGGAGCTCCAGGTCTGGCTCCCTGCTCAGTGGGGAGTCTGCTTCTCCCTCTCCTTTTGCCACTACCCCCAGCTTGTGCTCACTTGCTCCCACTCTCTTTCAAATACATAAATAAAATCTTTAAAAAATAAAAAAAAAGGTCTTTTCAGTCCCTTCATTTACCTAGAAAGATCCTCTTCATTTTTCTAAACTTCTCAAATATTTTTTCTCATAAGAATCCTTTTATTTACCATTTTAAACTAACCTGCCTTACTTAATCCTATAAATAAATACCGGTACTGGTGTTTAAAATTTTAGGTAGATGTAGAAGCATGGTATAGATATATACCATGCAACAAGAAAAGTAGTAAAGTTGAATAATTACCAGAATTGTTATATTATGTATTTTTTTCATATTTATAACTTTATTAACAGAGCTCTCAATGAAATGTGGAAATGTCAGAACATGCTTCGAAGTCATGTACGAGAACTCTTGGATTTGCACAAGCAACCTACAGTAGGTTCAAGTTTTGTTTAAATTAATAGTTTGTTATGTCATTATTCAGTTTTTCTGTACCTATTATGAAGCAGGTAAAAACTCTTCTGTTTTCCAAATGTCAGTAGCGTATAATTTCTGTAGTTTTCCAAGCTAAATTTTCACTGTAGAGAATATAACAAAATCTTACTTTGTAGCATGAACAAAGAAATGATAATTTCTAGTTTTATCATTTTAGATATTAAGAATTTATACATTGTTCATTAATTTTCAAATAATTATAATTAAACCTCAAGATAAAATGTTGAGAAATCATGATTTTTTTTTTTTTACTCCATGATTTTGGGTCCTTCAGTGTAGAGTCAGTATCACATCAGGTACCAATCTTATAAATATGGCAAAGTCAAATTAACAAAAAAAGTCTTCTGGAAGATGAGGGAAAGAAACTTGTATAATTTCTTAGTATACTGTCTAATATACTTCTAAATGTGTTTGCTAGAAGAGATGTTCTTAACTAGGGAATCTTAGAGACCCTTCAAGGGTCTATTGATGCTAAAGCAAGGGTTGGCAAACTTTCTTTGTAAATGATCAGATTGTAAAAATCTAGGCTTTCCTAGCCGTAAAGTCTCTGGTGAAATGCTCAACTCTGCCCTTATAAAATTACAAAAGCAGTCATATACAATCTGTAAATGAATGAATGTGACTGTGTTTCAGCAAACCTTTAACAAAAACAGATGGTCCATAGGACCATAGTTTACCAATTTCTGATTCAAATTACTAAAATTCCATACAAATTTAGTAATAAAGTAATACTTTATTGTGTTGGACTATATGGAATTACTTTTTGGAAGTGAGGTGATATTCTCAAGTAATAGGCCACAAAATAGTTAATAGAACTATTCAGGAAGAAATTTTTCTCTACTCTTCACATTTTTAATTTTCTTTGATGTATGGTTTCACAATAATTTTGATATGATAATTGTTTTGATTATCTTCAGTTCAATCTTCTGGCAAAATGTTTTTCCTATGGAAGTTATGTACTCTTTTTTAAAGAACTTCCTTCTGACCTCACCTTTCCTTCTGCTTGTTGTAACTAGCTACTCCATAATTCTTTGTTATCAATTTAGGACGTAGATTTTCTTGTGGCTGGTTTGTGATATTTTTTGTTTTTTGTTTTGTTTTGTTTTGCTTTAATTGTGTAATTTTGGATTTTCTTACAGAAATTTGGTAGCACATTTGACTTCTTTTGTTTTTGTTTTAAATTTCAGTCAGAGGCTAACTGTTCTGCCATGTTTGGAAAACTGATGACCATAGCAAGTGAGTTTGTTTATTCACTCTCTTTGTGTGTGCGTGTGCGTGTGTGTGTGTGTGTAAACATCAAAACAAATAGTTTACACACTGGAACTATCAATACCAAGTAAGAGAAAATAATCCTCTTAATTTTATTTCTGAGAACCAATTAAGCTGATGTCTTTTGATAGCTCAATATTATTTTTTAGAAAGCTTACTTTTAGTTTAGTAGTTTTTCTTTTATAATACTGATTCTCTTTCAATTTTATAGAGAATTTGCCTGACCCTGGGAAAGCACAAGATTTTGTGAAGAAATTTAACCAGGTCCTTGGTGATGATGAGAAATTGCGGTCTCAGCTGGAGTTACTAATCAGCCCAACCTGTTCATGCAAACAGGCAGATGTTTGTGTGGTTAGTAAATGATACTTCTACATGTGTTCTTTTAGCTTTGCTTGTTGAAAGTTATATTTCACTAAAGTCTGCTTTGCATAAATTATTTGTGTTATTTAACAATTTAGTGAACCCTAAATTACCCAGGAGTATATCTGTGGTCAGGTTAGTTCTCTTACCGTTTAGCCACATTCCAGGAAAACCCCTAGAGAACTAAGCCAGGGAGGTTGCTGCTAGGAATTGAGAAAGACAGTACGTTTGTATTTAGTAGACAGTTGTTAAGTAAATAGAATTTTCTAAATCCTTATGTATGTATGCATTTTCTTCACTCATGTGTTAACATGGAAGTAAACCTTGTCAAAAAATTAGTAATGGTTATATCACCATATATGCATTTATAGATGAGATATCCCTTTTTAGGCCTTTGTCTACATTCTATTCCTGGATTCTTTATTTTATAGAAAACCAATATTCGTTGAAAATACCAGGAAGGAAAACTTGATCCATTCATTTATTCAGCATTTTATGAGAGTTTTGTGTTTGAATTTCAGCTATACCATTTACTACCAGTGTGACCTTTAGTAAGTTCTTCAATATTTTGCAGCCTCATTTTTCTTATGTTTAAATGTTAAAGACCTCATAGGGTTGTTAGAAGATTTTGCATGTGTATGTGTGTATATATATCCTAATACCTGGCCCTGTGCTGCCCTTTAGGACTTAAATAAATTGTATTTCTGTGGTATTGCACGTATGTCATAACTGCTATGTTTGGGACCAGGCTTACATAAGAGATGAATGAATGAAAAGAAAGAATAAGAGAAAAGAAAATTATTTCAGATATTTATGTATAGTTTTGTTGTAGAAAGAAATAGTGTCATAATTATTTATGTGATAAAGGGATAAGGGCTATAATAGATGTATATGCAACGTGGTCTGAGAGCATGGAATAGGTATTTTTTATTCATTCTAGGGATATTAGGTACCTAAGTAGATCTAAAAAGACCTGGAATTAGGAAGAGCTGAGGAGAAGCTAATTTAGGGAAGAGAACAGTGGACTCCTCTTGGTCCTAGGGATAAAGATATGCCGCATGCCCAGACTTCCTCAGCCTTTGTACTTTTGAGTTGAGTAGTTTGCTGCAAATGTTTAAAGATTTCATTAATTTCTTTGGCATTTAGAATTATAGTTTCAGAATACTGTGTCCTGCAGGGTATCTGCTAATATAATTGGATCCTAGAATGAAATATCTTTGGGCAGCCCAGGTGACTCAGCGGTTTAGCGCCACCTTCAGCCCAGGGCCTGATCCTGGAGAGCCGGGATCAAGTCCCACGTGGGGCTCCCTGCATGGAGCCTGCTTCTCCCTCTGCCTGTGTCTCTGCGCCTGTCTCTCTCTCTCTCTCTCTCTCTCTCATTAATAAATAAAATCTTAAAAAAATATATTTAAAAAAAGAAACATCTTTAAAGGACCTTAGAAATACTTGGTTTAGAGGCTCCTGGGTGGCTCAGTTGATTAAACACCCAACTCTTGATTTCAGCTCAGGTCACAATCTCAGAGTTATGAGATGGAGCCCTGCATCAGGTTCCATGCTCAACTAGGGTCTACTGGAGATTCTTTCTCCTCCCTTTGCCCCTCTTCTGGCTTGCACATGTGGGCTCACTTGCTCTCGCTCTCTCAGATAAATAAAATCTTTAAAAAGAAAGAGAGTTGGTTTAACCACTTCATTTTACAAATAAAGAGTTGGTTGAACCACTTCATTTTATAAATAAAGACATTGAATTTTAAGGTTTCTTGTCCAGTATTTTATAGCTGGTGATTGTGGCTGAGCTGCAGGTAGAATCTAGATCTCATAGGTCCTAAATAGTGTTCTTTCTATACATTCCATTGTTTGCCGGAAGAGCCAGTACAAACTTAGTACTCCTCAACAAATGACCTTGAGAAAGAATAATCAAGTGGTGTTTTTGGTCTAAGAAAACAGAAATTGAGCTTGACTTTGAAAAAATGGCAGTAACATGAATTCCTACTATTTGTCAGACCATAAATATCTAAGTTTCCAAATCCAAAAAGTATATGCAAAACAGATGTTTGTAACCAAAATATCTCAGGATGAATACCACAGCCATGCAGTATAGCCAATCAGCACTCCTGATTTTAGCAACCAGGAAAGTAGAGATGAGCACAGCAGTTGCCCTGGAAAGAGCATGGTAATGGTGCTTTTTGGAAGGGAAATTATTCTGAGGATATTTTAAGTAATGGTCCATGGAATAGCTAATAGAACTCTATTCTGGAAGAAAAGATTTCTGCTATTCATATTCTTTATTTTCTTTGGTGAATTTTTCACAGTAATATATTTTCTGGCTTTTACATTAGCTTTGTGTATTCTGAGCATATTATTTAACTTACCTACATATTTTTTTCCTCTAAAAATAGGATTTATAATACCCTTTAAACACTCAGGAAAATGACTACTGTTCGTAAAGTTTTTGCTATTTTTCAGAATATCTATATCATTTAGTCTTTCTCCCTGAGGGCTACTGGTACTAGTTATATATACCTTCTAGTATCACATTCCTTTTTTCTTGATAGTTTCATTCTAGAATAAAAGAAAAGAATAAAGAAATACACAAATATAAAATTTAGTTTCTGTCATTTTATGTAGCTTTCATTCTGAGAGCTACATAGAGCTGTGTCCCTACTTATGTGTATATACTACCACTTCCTTTTTTTCTAAATGACAATCACTTCTTACTACTTGAGCATTACTCAGTAACAGAATTTGTGGGAATGGAGATCTAATACTTTGAGCAAGGAATAACAATAGACACGTACTGTGGATTAATACATATATAGATGATGCTATAGTGAGTGAGAAAGCATGAGCAATGGCATTAGGATATATGCTGTATAGGTTTGTTTTCCCTTTGGACTTTAGGTTTTGAGTTTCTATACCTTGGTTCTAGAGAAGGATCACATATTTGGCATAGCATGAGCTCTGGTTGCTATTTTATGCTCTAGCACCCCTCCCTATGACTTGAATGTCAAGATTTTCCAGGAAGCTTACTCATTGAGCATTTGAGACAGTCTTAGGTTTGAATTTCAGTATGCCATTTACTACCATTTTGACTGTTAGTAAGTTACTCAATATTTCTGAGCTTCCTTTTCTTCATCTTTAAGTTTTATCTACCTCATGATTGTTAGAATAAGATAAAATGAAATTTTAAATATGACCTAATAGAAGACCCCTTGCACTGCCCTATAGGATGTAAATGAAAAGTAATTCTTACGGTATTACGTATTTATGACAAACACAAGGAATTCTTAAAATAAGTGGAGAGGGATCCTGAATCTCTTTTTAACAAAATGATTCAGATATGAGTCGTTCATGGACTGCACCTTAATTAACCTTCCCTACAGAGTTATCCAAATATACATTATATCTTCTGAAGGCTAAATTTTGGGTTGTCCCTTGATCAAGCTTACACCATTATGATTCACTGCATAATTTAGTAAATTGTATTATATGTGGTCTCTCACTGAGGTTGCAATTAGGTGACAGAGGCAAACAAGTATTTCGGTCAAGAACATGGTATCCTAAGTATTCTGATAGAATCATATGCTTTGGTAACACACACAAAAAAGCAGCCATCCCAGGCAGGAGTGGAAATGGGAATACCTTATTCTAGAATAAGTGATTCCTGAATTGAATCTTAAAGGACGAATAGGGATTAGACCACTACATCAAGAATGACTGCTGTATTTCTAACTTGAGTGTTTGGATAGCCGAGAGAAGGGTAGGAAAACAATGGTGTGTGGCCTCTCAGCAGTTGTGTTTAGAAGTCTGAAATTCAAGGCTGGTTGGTATATATTAGCATAGGTATAGTTCCTGGAGGAGGTAAAAGAAGAAAGGGGAGAGAGAGATGCTATTCAGTAACAATCATCAGATGCTTCCTATTTTAATTTAACTTTTCTATAGTTCAGTGAGAATGATAGAAGGTGTAACGTGATTAACATAAATATATATTGGGTCTTTGTCCCCCATTTCTGGCACAGAACTAAAACCCTTTAAATTTCAAAGATGTTTTTGTTATGTTAATGAGGTGCCTTTTGGACCTCCCCTAAGGGTAGGACTGGTTCTTTGTGGAGCCAATCACATGATTAGAGGATTGGAACTATCCTCTGACCTCTGGAAAGGAGAGAAGGACTGGAAATTGAGTTCAGTCACCAGTGACCAGTGATTTGATCTGTCAAACTTCTGTAAGGAAGCCTCCATTAAAAACTGAAAAAAGACAAGGTTCAGAGAGACTTACAAGTTGATGGACATGTGAAGATTTAGGGAGAGTGGCAAGCTCACAGAACAGGAGCTCCCTGTCCTTTCCACATACCTTGTCCTATGTATCTCTTCCATCTAGCTATTCCTTAGTTATATATCCTTTCATAATAAACCAGTAATCTGCTAAGTAAAATATTGCTCTGAGTTCAGTGAGTTGCTCTAGCAAGTTCATCAGACCCAAGAAAGGAGGGGGTAGCCAGTTGGTCAGAAGAATAGGTAACAACCTGGGCTTACAACTGAGGTCTGGTGGGGAGAGGGGAGGCAGATGCTTAAGACTGAACCCTTAACCAGTGGGAACCGATGCTGTCTCAGGATAGACAGTGTCAGAATTGAGTTGAATTGTAGGACATCCTGCTGGGGTCCAGAGAATTGTTTGTTGGTGGGGGGATCCTCGCCACATACACACACTGAATTATATCCGGGAACCAAAAACAATAGGCCACTATAACATGAAAGTTAAACCTTTAGAAACCGCTTCTTGTGAGAAATTGCTTTGTCTAGTTTACTGATTCTAACTGCAAAAAATATTGTTAATGTTAGATCCCTTTAGGAGGCATTTTGATTAGGACAACAAATGTGTATGGAGAGAATGCTGTGTATATGAAAGAATACTGTTTTTTTAACAAACTTTTTTTTATTGTCAAAATGAGAAAGGAAAAAATATATGAAGAACAAAGAGGAAGGAGGGGCACCTGAGTGGCTCAGTCAGTTGAGCATCTGCCTTCGATTCAGGTCATAATCTCAGGGTCCTGGGATTGGAGCCCTGAGTCGTGCTCCCTGCTCAGCCCGGAGTCTGCTTCTCCCTCTCCATCTGCCCTTATTCCTCCTCCCCCGCTCATACTCTCTGTCTCTGAAATGAATAAATAATTTTAAAAAAAGGAACAAAGAGGAAGTCTAAATGCAGAATTTTTAAACTTTATTTTTATAATAACAAGATTAATATGTATATATAGTCTTGTTGAAAATAGGGATTGGGGCACCTGGGTGGCTCAGTCCATTAAGTGTCTGACTTTGGTTCTGGTCATGATCTCAGGGGTCCTGGAATTGAACCCTACCTCTTGCTCCTTTGTCACATAAGGAGTCTGCTTAGCCTTTTGCCCCTCCCCCATTGCTGTGCATGTGTGCACGTGCGTTCTCTCTCAAATAAAAAATCCTAAAGAGGGATCCCTGGGTGGCGCAGCGGTTTGGCGCCTGCCTTTGGCCCAGGGCGCGATCCTGGAGACCCGGGATTGAATCCCACGTCGGGCTCCCGGTGCATGGAGCCTGCTTCTCCCTCTGCCTGTGTCTCTGCGCGCATCTCTCTCTCTCTCTCTCTCTCTCTCTCTCTCTGTGACTATCACAAATGAATAAAAAAAAATTTTTTTTTAAATCCTAAAGAAAACAGGGACTATTTCTTTATATTTTTTATATTCCCTAAGGGTGCTTAATATACTAAACAATTTATGTAATTTGTAAATATCAGTAGTAGTATCAAGCTGCATAGTTGATGAGAAATTTTGGAAACCTTGTCGGGGATGCAGAAAGAATTCTTTTTTTTAATTCTTTCTGCCATCATAAATGATTACTTCTGTTTGAAGTTTTGTCAGCTACTCTTCAGTTATAAAATTTCATGTTGGTCTTAGATGTTTCTCTTTGTGCCTTGGGTGTATGTGTGGGTATTTTTTTTCTTATGGAAAGAACAAGGAAACTATTTGTTGGTTCAAACTAATTAGTTGGCTTTTGTTGCCACTAATTTGGCTTGCTGATTACCCACAGTATCACTTAAGATTATCACATATAATTGTTATGAGATAGTACCTAAATATTACATACATAAAATATTTTTATGAGGAATTACTTAAATGTAAGGTTATATTGGAATACAAAAACATCAAGTCTTTTTTTTTTTTTTTTAAATATCAGGTCTTAAAAGTTGATTATGTTGAGCACTTGGGTAGTTCAGTTAGGTAAGCATTAGCTCAGGTCTTAATCTCAGGGTCGTGAATTCAGGCCTCACAATGCACTGAGCATGGAGCCTACTTAAAAGTAAAATAAAATAGAAGTTAATTGTGTCTAGTGTTATTGTTTATACATAGGTATATTTTATATAGTGTTTTTACTGGGTTTAGATAATCGTGAATTATTCTTTTTTCCTTTAATATTCCCTTTATCTTTTCTACCATAACTGTCTCTCCTAGTTTTTCCTTTTTTAGTAATGTATTCCAAAGAACTGACTGTATACTTTGTCTAGCAATTTTCCAGTAGATTTCGTATTAAATGATCACTGACTTCATCTTAGGTTAAATTTATACTACGGATAAAAAAAAAAATCCCCTTTGGGAGAGACCTGCAGAAAATAAGTTTGATTTCAAAAGATAGTAACATACTTAAATTCAGATTTAAAATGTTTACCTATGAGTTAAAGCAAAGTATGTAATAAGGACTGAGCACTGACTAAAATATTTTTATTTTGCTAAAATTTTGCTAATTACAGCTTGCAAAATATATCTGGCATCTTGTAATGATTAATGTTTTCCTGAGACACTGCTTAAATATGGATGGTATCTAATATTCTCTTTATAATTAATTTGTGTCCAGATGTCACTGAAACTACAGTAGAAATATTTTTCTCCCTTGTCACTCTGAATATATATCACTAATTTTTCTTCTTTTTTTATGAAAAAAATATATAAAGTGACTATTGTTAATTGCTTTATAGTTTGGAAAGCGTTTTTAATATGTATTATCTTCTCAGCCAAAATTTACATTTACTCATCAGAGATATTCAGTTAAAAGGCTCATTATTAAACTTCTTTCCCCAATAACCCAGCATTTTGTAAATTTAACCTTGTCTTTGGTAAAATCAGGCTCTTAGTCATTAAATACTAATATATTCTTTAGAAATTCCATCAATAATGTGTTTTCTTTGTAGGAGCTATTTGATATGATGTCATCATCTTTGAAAACAAATATGCTCTTCCAGAACTAAAAACACTTTATAAATAATTACACAATGAATGAATCTTCCCCTTTAAGAAAAAATTATTAACTGAAATAAAATACAATATTATGAAATAAACTAATTATTATGAAATAAACTAATATGACACACCCATGAAAGTATAAATTGTTAACTTTTTGAAAGTAGAGCAGTTGAAAAAGATTATTTACTAAGCAATAACTTCATGGAAGAAATACGAGACAGGAGGCATAAATCATACCATGTCGGGGGATCCCTGGGTGGCTCAGCGGTTTAGCGCCTGCCTTTGGCCCAAGGTGCGATCCTGGAGTCCCGGATTGGGCTCCCGTCATGGAGCCTGCCTCTCCCTCTGCCTGTGTCTCTGCCTCTCTCTGTGTCTATCATAAGTAAATAAAATCTTAAAAAAAAAAAAAATACCATGTCATCCCCTTTCTGTTCCTCATAGTCCATATTTTGCAGTGAGTATCTCATGAGTATATAATTTTAGTCAGGGTTTAGAGCAGAAATTTGGTCAGGTCTAAAGCAGATTCTGCTGGTTTTGAATCTTTAAATGCTTTTGATACATATAATCATTTTTATTTTGAGAAATACAAAAGTAAATTTTACTTATGGTAAAATCTTTCCTTTCTATAGAGAGAAATAGCTCGAAAACTTGCAAATCCTAAGCAGCCAACAAATCCTTTTCTAGAGATGGTCAAATTTCTGTTGGAAAGAATTGCACCTGTGCACATTGATTCAGAAGCCATAAGGTAAGCTAGGAAATAAATTTCACTCAAAAATGGAATATAATCTTTAACCACAGTATTGTAAGTTTAAATTCTGGGTCCCTAAGAAAACCTAAAAAGGTTTCCTGTATACTTTTTTAATGGCAGAAGCATGTATCATTCAACCTGAATGAAGGGCCTGCTTGTTTTCTAGTTTTTGGCTTACTTCACTGCTTTTTATTTTTTAAAGGTCCTTGTGTTTTATCTTTAGCCTATATGTGCTCATTAAAACCTAGAACATTAAGAATGGAGAAAGCAGAATTATATCTATAGACTTATCGATCAGACTTGGATTTTCTTAACTATTTTGATGGCCACATGACATTCTTTTACTATGTATTATATCACTGTTCACTTGAGATATGTGAAAACAGAATAGTACTTTGAAAAGAGCACAAGTTGCCATTAGACTAATCTGGTTTCATAACATGTGTCTACTGCATACCAGTTTTATGGCTTTGGAAGAAGCCCAGTAATTTATCTGAGTTTCTCATTTATTTTTAACTTCAATATGTGTGTAACATCTCCCTGTTAGATGGTTGTGAGAATTAGAGATAATATAAAAACTAAGCAGCCTGGCATAATAGATATTGACAGCTATTTTTTATTAAGTATTTTCTGTAGTTTCATACATTTTAGTTGTTTTTTATGATTTACTATTGTAAACATCTGTGAATACTTTTCCCTTGCACTAATCATTTTTTTGATAAGCTATATGTCTTCCTTTTCATGATGGGTTGCTGCATAGCATTTACTAGTTCTCTATCTTTGGGGGGTTTTTTGTTTTGATTTTTTTTTAATTGGTTCTCTTTTTAAACAGCCTTGGGTTAGGAGAGCTGATTCTAGCTATTACTTATTTCACCATATGTGAATTACTGCGTGGTTGTATTGAAATGCCAACTCTATTGGTTTTCTAGGGCTACCATAATAAAATACCACAGACTGAGTGACTTAAACAACAGAAATTAATTTTCTGACAGTTTTGGAGGCTTGAAGTCCAAGATAGAGGTGTAAGCAAGTTTGATTTCTTCTGAAGCCTCTTTCTTTGACTTGCAGATAGCCTCCTTCTTGCTGTTTACTCACAAGGTCTCACATTGTGCCCTAATCTTCCTTCATATAAGGACAATAGTCATAATGGATAATGCCCCACACACTTCACCTCATTTTACCTTAATTATCTTAAGGCCCTGGTTTCAAGTACAATCACATCAGATACTGGAGGTTAAACTTCACCAAATGAATTTGGGGGTACACAATTCAGCTAATAACGTTATTCTGCTTTTTTTCTTTTTTGACTAAGTTCCTTTTTATTTAATTTCCTTATTTGCAAATAAGAAAACTAAGGTTTTCAGAGAGTAAGTGGTTTGTTCATAGCTGGGCAAAAACCATAGATTGATTGATTGATTGATTTGGGGTATATACTTCATACACAATGTTACATTAGTTCAGGTGTACAGCATAGTGATTCAACATCACCATATGCTGTAGTGCATCACAAATATAGCTCCGATGTGTCAACATACAATGATATTACAATATCATTAACTATATTCCCTATGCTGTACCTTTTATTCCTATAACTTATTCCATAATTAGAAGCCTATATCTCCCACTCTTCTATATCTACCCATTTGCCTATCTCTACATCCTTCCTCCTTCTGGCACCCATCAGTTCTCTGTATTTATAGGTCTGATTCTGCTTGTTTATTCATTTGTTTTGTTTTGTTAGATTCTACATGTAAGTGTCATATGGTGTTTGTCTTTCTCAGTCTGACTTATTTCACTTAGCATAATACCCTCTAGGTCCACCTGTGTTGCAAATGACAAGACCTCATCCCTTTTTATGGCTGCATAATATTCGTGTGTGTGTGTGTGTGTGTGTGTGTGTGTGTGTGTGTACACACCCCACATCTTCTTTATCCATTCATCTATCAGTGGACACTTAGGTTGCTTTTGTGTCTTGACTGTTATAAATAATGCTGCAGTAAACCTAGGGGTGCATATATATTTTCAAATTAGTATTTTTTTTCTTTGGGTAAATACCCAGTAGTGGAATTATCAGATCATATGGTAATTCTATTTTTAATTTTTTGAGGAACCTCCATACTGTTTCCCACAGTGGCTATACTATTTACATTCCCACCAGTAGATTTATTTTTAATATCAGTGTTCTTTGCTCTATGCCATTTGATTTTTTTTTTATTTTTTAAGATTTTTTTTTATTGGGACCCCTCAGTGGCTCAGCAGTTGAGTGTTTGCCTTCAACTCAAAGCATGATCCCAGAGTCCTGGGATTGAGTCCCACATTGGGCTCCCAGCATGGAGCCTGCTTTTCCCTCTGCCTGTCTCTCTGCCTCTGTCTCTCTTTGTCTCTCATGAATCATGTGGGACTCGATCCCAGGACTCTGGGATCACACCCTGGGCTGAAGGCAGGTGCTCAACTGCTGAGCCACCCAGGTGTCCCTATGCCATTTGATTTTAATGGGATAAATCAAGGATAAAGTACATGTACTAGTACTCTTGCTTTTGCATATTGACTTTGAAAGAGACATATAGTGCATTTGCTATTTGTTTCCATGAGCCTTATGGGATTTTATTAGTAAATTATAATACGCTAATGGTTGATCTCCAGTGTTAAAAGACCAAAAATTCATTTTTTTTCAGTAACATCATAATATTTAGCTTAGAAAAATCAACTTATGGTTAGAATTTCTGAGAGACTAATTTTATGCAAAATTCCAATTTATTTTAATGACAAATATATATGTCATATAATATTCTTTCTGTGTAACCAAATCTTCATGGACTATTAATTTGCAAATAGAGGGTTTATTTACTCATTTAATGTATGTTTAATGGAGCAGTTTATAAAATACATTGGGTAACTGGAGAAGGATAGTTACATAACCCAAATTGTGTGGGATAGATTTGTTGTTAGGGAAGGCTCTGAAATAGATCACACATAAAATGGGTAGTGAAAGATCAGTAGGAATTATGTAGGGTAGCCAGATGAATATTGCAGAGGAAGAACCAACTCAGGCCACTAGCCCTGTAGATTTCTTATGCTACTCTGAACTTTAATTTCCTTACCTTTAAAATAAAAATAGTATATTACAATACAGTAACAACTGGAATTGTTGAGAGGCTTAAATGACATGGATATATAAAACACTTAGCACAATGCCTTACACATAGTAATTACCAAATGAACATTAGGATCTATTCCAGAAAGAAAAAATAGACAAAGGCAGAAGGAATCAAAAAGTAGTTAGAAAATTGCATGTACTTTCACCATAATGAAGGATTTTGGAAGAAAGGAATGAGGGTAGTAGAAAATCATCCTAAATATAACCAATTTTTCTTTAGTATATTTTCTCCAGCCTTGTGTTTATACAGATACAGATACACATATGCACGCTCCAGTTAGTTGTCTTTAGATAGTGGTTTAAAAGGAAGTAGTGATTGTAATAATGGTTGAAACCTCAGGAAGAGAGTAAAATTTAAAAAGAAAAAGGCGAGGACTGAACCCTAAGGAAAATTAAGAGGCTAGGAGAAGATAAAGAATTCATTGAATTTTAAAAAATTTTAACAATGTGGTAATGGTGACAGACGGTAACTACACTTATTGTGGTGACCATTTCATAATGTTTATAAATACCAAATCACTGTGCTCTATACCTGTAACTAATATATTACCATGACAGTTCTTCAATTAAAAAGATTTTTTTTAAGGAGGCATGGTCAAAAGTGGAAGGAAAATCAGGAAAGAGTGAGAACAGGTAAGACGGACTAAAAGATGGAGGGGTCATATGTTCCCCAGAAGTCAAATAGATACTAAAAGCATCCATTGGATTTAGAAAAAGGAAAAACATCACAGTGGCCAGAATAGTTTGTTTGGGGGTAGCAAGGGCAAACCCAGATGACAAACGATTGAGAAGAGCTTAAGGTAGTTCTTCACAACACAGTATCTTGGTACACAAAGAAAATGATAATATTTGAGCAGAGAAAATTGCTGATGCCCAGAAGTGACTGGCTTAGCTCAACAGGTTCCCACTAGGTTCTCACTCAGCCACCTTTAGGTATGAGAAAATCAAAAGGATAAATACCCTGTCACACTTCTAATGTAAACTCTGCTTTAGGAAATAAATTGGATGTGGGACAGCCATTGTGGACAGATTAGCTATAAAAAGTAAAGAAGAGGGATGCCTGGGTCGCTCAGCAGTCGAGTATCTGCCTTTGGCTCAGGGTGTGATCCTGGGGTCCTGGGATCAAGCCCACATTGGGATCCTTGCATGGAGCCTGCTTCTCCCTCTGCCTATGTCTCTGCCTCTCTCTGTGTGTCTCTTATGAATAAATAAATAAAATCTTTAAAGAAGGTGGGGACAGCCCCAGTGGCTCAGTGGTTTAGCACCACCTTCAGCCCAGGGCATGATCCTGGAGGTCTGGGATCGAGTGCCACATCGGGTTCCCTGCTTAGAGCCTGCTTCTCCCTCTGCCTCTGCCTCTCTCTCTCTGTGTGTGTGTTTCATGAGTAAATAAATAAAATCTTAAAAAAAAAAAATAAGTAAAGGAGAAAAATTAAATGGGAAGGGAGTAAACTTGAAAAAGGGTCTTTTTTTTTTTAAAGATTCATTTATTTATTCACTCAGAGCGAGAGAGTCTGCCTGTCTTGTTTTGCACTGTATTTTTAGGACAGACACTAAGACTTAGCACATCATAGGTGGTCAGTAACGGACTACTACCTCTTACCAATAATCAGATACATTTATAAATTTTTCAACCATGTATGATCTTAAAAATTTATAATCTTGTTAAACTCATATTTTTATAGGATTTCCTCCTGATAGCTTAAATCAAAATATTTTTTTCAAGTTGAAAATAACATTTTAAAAAATATATAATATCAGAGGTAAAACTTCTAGAACAAAATATGAGGTGAGCAAGATATCTTAAATGGAACATAAAAAGCATAATGAATGAAAGTTAAATACTGTTTCCTTTTTGCAAGATACTATTATGAGAAAGAAAAGTCAAGTTAAAGACTAGGAACATACTTGCAAAGCATATATCTGAAAAGTTTATAGCGAGAATATAAAAAAGTATTCTTACTATCCAGTAAAACAAACAGTACAGTTTAGTAATGGACAGAAAATTTGAACAGACTTCAAGCAAGTATACAAATAAGAAAGTAGCATAGGAAACGATAATACACATTATTACTCATTAGGGAAATATAAAGTCAGATTGCAATGAGAAATACAACTGCACAACCATTTGAATGGTAAAATTAAAGACCCTATCTATACCAAGTGTTGATGAGGGTATAGACTGAACCAAGTGGTAGTGAAGTAGGAGATGGTTTATTGTAATGTTAAGTGGACATATAATATTACCATACAATTCAGGAATCCCAATACTAGATATTGCCTATAAGGAAAGAAAACATAAATTGCCATAAAGATATATAATTAATTGCTTATAGCACTTTATATCTTTAAATGAGAAGTATCCTAATGTCTATCTATTGGTAATTGGATAAACAACTGTGATATAACCATACAATATAATACTTCTCAGCAGTAGAAAGGAACAAACTACTGATTCTCCTCAACAACATGGAGGACTCTCAAAAGAATTATGTCACATAAAAGATGTCAGACACACAATGTATGAAATTCTAGAAATGGTAAAATTACAGCGACAGAAACCAAATCAGTGATTGCCAGCATGGAAAAGGGGATTGGTTGACATAAGGCAATTTTTTGTGCAGAGATGGGAGTGTGTGCGCGTGCATGTGTACACAATGAAACACCACTTTATACCCACTAATATGGCTATAACAAAAAGATAATTTGGAGAAGATGTGGAAGAATTGTTACGTTCGTATATTGCTGCTGGGAATGTTAAAACGATGATGCTGCTTTGGAAAACAGTTTAGCAGTTCCTCAAAAAGTTAAAACAGAGTTACCATATGACCCAACAATTCCACTCCTAAATATATGCCCAAGAGAAATGAAAATGTATGTCCATACCTCTACATGAATGTTTATAGCAACATTAATTCTAATAGCCAAAAAAGTGGAAACAACCCAAATGTCTTTTCAACTGATGAATGGATAAGTTGTCTTACATTCATATATTCAGGATTAAAGTAAATGAAATACTGATACATACGACAATGTGGGTGAACCTTAAGAACAGTTCCCTAAGTGAAAGGAGTCACTTATAAAAACCATATATTGTATGATTTTATTTTTATATGAAATATTCAGAGTAGGCAAATGTATAGCAGCAGAAGGTAGATTAGTAGATGACTGGGGCTGGAGAAAGTGCAAGTGAATAGCAGTGACTCATTGGAAAAGGACGGGAGAATTCATTTAGATTGTGGTAATACAACTCTGTGAATAAACACTAAAAACCATTGAATTATACATTTTAAATAGATGAATTATATGATAAGTTTTATTTCTGGCTAATGTTTATATACATATCCCTAATTTGTTTTCCAAAAACATAAAGTTTTATCAATTAAAGATACTAAGATTTTGAAATTATTCTTATAATGTTAAAAAGAAAAGTACTAAAATTGCTTTAAATTATATAGATATATGTGTATCTTATGTTTTATACTTACATTTTTTTAAAATTTTATTTATTTTTTCATGAGAGACAAGAGAGAGAGAGAGAGGCAGAGACACAGGCAGAGGGAGAAGCAGGCTCCATGCATAGAGCCCGACATGGTACTCCATCCTGGGTTCCCAGGATCAGGCCCTGGGCCGAAGGCGGCGCTAAACTGCTGAGCCACCTGGGCAGCCCTATACTTACATTTTTTAATAACTTGACTAAAATAAGCATATTTTTCCAAAGAAAAAGTTTTAACCTAAAGCTTTTATGATTAGCTTCCATTTGTTAAGTATTTGCTATGTATTAGGCCATTTGCTGTAATAAATCAGTGTCCTCAAAATAAGGTAGTATTATTTCTCAGTTCATTGATAAGGAAGCAGTCTCAAAACCATAAATCACATCTGTTTATACTTATAGTACCATATTGCAACATAGCCTGATTTTTATTGACCAGGTAATACTCCACTTTGTGGTGTTTAGGTGTACTTGAAGAAGTAATTCTATAATGTTGGACAATTAAATGTTTTTTAAAATTTTTATTTAAATTCTGGTTAACATTGGTTAGTATCGGTCCAGGAGTAGAATTTAGTGTTTCATCACTTATATAGAACACCCAGTGCTCATCATGATAAGTGCCCTCAACACCCAACACACCCACCTCCCTCATCGACCCTAGTTTGTTTTTATTGTTAAATGTCTCTTACTGGGGATCCCTGGGTGGCGCAGCGGTTTAGCGCCTGCCTTTGGCCCAGGGCGCGATCCTGGAGACTCGGGATCGAATCCCATGTCAGGCTCCCGGTGCATGGAGCCTGCTTCTCCCTCTGCCTGTGTCTCTGCCTCTCTCTCTCTCTCTCTGACTATCATAAATTTAAAAAAAAAAAAGTCTCTTACTGTATGTTTCCTTCTCTTTCTTTTTCTTTCCTTTTTTGCCTTCCCATATGTTCATCTTTTGTTTCTTAAATTCCACATGTGAGTGAAGTCATATGGTATGACTGACTTATTAGCCTAATAAAGGTAATAATAATTAACCTCTAGCTCCATCCACATTGTACAAATGCCAAGATGTTATTTAATTTGATGACTGAGTATATGTATATCATGGAACATATATATGTATCACTTCTTTATCCATTCATCATTGAATGGACATTTGGGCTCTCTCCATAATTAGACTATTGTTGATAATACTGCTATAAACATCAGGGTTCATGTGCCCTTTAGAATCTGTATTTTTGTAATTAAATGGTTTTTAACTGATTAATCTATTTATGAATATAACATGATGCTTTTGATGAACTGCTTCTTTGTTATAAATTTCTAGATATGGAATTACTGATTCAGTAAGTTGATTACCAGAGATTAATTTAAATGTCTTTGTCCATGATTTTGTTAATTATTTGCTTTTTCCTTTTAGTGACTTATTTGTCAATTTAACAACTTCCATCTATTTATTGTTTTTCCTAAGATTGTAAATGATTTCTTTATATATAGAAATCAATATTAAATTCTATTTCCAGTATGTGTTGTTTCATTTCAATTTTGTTGGTTTTCAGTAGAGTTACAAATGGAGTTTGGGCAGAGTTCTGGGGAGATAAACTGAAAGTAAGCTCAGCTGTCAAATAGGGAAAAAGTTGAAAAGTCACAAAATAACTTTTTCCTCCAGGAACATATTTGTGTCTGATGTTTAGATGCTATATGTATCCTGCCATGATGCAATTAGGATATAGTTACTAATCTAGTATGGTTTCTAATTTAGATTTTCTTGTTTTTATAGTGCACTGGTAAAACTGATGAATAAATCAATAGAAGGGACAGCAGATGATGAAGAGGAGGGTGTAAGTCCAGATACAGCTATTCGTTCGGGACTTGAACTTCTTAAGGTACTTTTGAGATAATTTTGTCTCCATGCATTTCCACAGTTTTAATTTGAACTCCCTTGAGGATATGCAAGAAAAAAAAAGGATATGCAAGAGTAGGACTTAATTTCATTGGGAACTATTTGAAAGATTAAACATTTGTGGCAGAAATAATATTTTATAAAAATGTATTTTTTTACATTACAATAATGTAATTGTTTCACATTTTAAAATAATAATGTTTGGAGGGTTTGCTGTTTCATTCATCATTTGCATGCCTGTATTTTAACCACATGTGCTTGTAACAGTATGTTTTAAAGGATCTAGTCTTACCTTTCATCTGGAGTAGTAGGATCGCTTACAGAAATTTTATGACAGCATCTGTCTGATCAGAGAATTTTTAAACAATTGCTAATCCTATTTATATTCTTATGCCAAAGAATTCAGAGAATAGAGCAATTAGTAAGACTGGGTCAGACAAGACTTTGTGGACAAGATATGATTTAGTCTAAGGGAAGTGCTGCATCATCAAAGAAAATCATTCTTGGCATATATTAGGAATTGTTGGGAATCTAGCCTGACTAGAGAAAAAGATTGCTTTGAGGAGTAATGGGAGACAAGGTTTGTATTAGATTGTGGAATGCTATTGGAGCAGAAAGGTATTATCAGGGTCTTTCATTCGGGCTTTTAATATGATAACAGCACTTGACAGAGTAAAGAGGAGAGGAAATTGAAGGCAAAGAAATATTTAGATGATTACAATATATAAACTGAAGGAGAAGAGACTAACCAATGCAGTGGACATGATATAGAAAAGAGTGATGGGGTTGTATTGGAATGGTCTTAAATATAATGTTGTGGGAAGAATTGATATGATGCTTAATGAGAAATATTTTAAGTATATTTTTAATAATAAGCTTATATTTTTAAGTAGTTTTTAAGAGTGAAATGAAATCATCTTTAAGAAACATCTTTAATGGGTTGATTCAGGTTTTCAGATTTGATTCTCCATTTTCTTTCTGTAAGTAATTAAAACTTTTATAGGGTATTATATTATCAATTTATTAGTAACATGTCAATATGTTTTCTAAATATTATGGACAAGAACCTCACCAAATGAGACAATCTCTATACTTTATAACCCAGTAAATAAATGCTAATTGAATAGTTGATGAAGACTAAATACTGCACCCCCTGCCCCCGACTTCTCTACTTTTAGCCCTTATTCCTGATACTATGCTAACTAAATTTTTTCCACTTCTTGGAAAGTAAACTTTGTAGACATGTTGTGTCTAAATTGCTGTAAATGTCTTAGTACTGGGACTTATGTAGGAATAAATAAGGGAATAATTATTTATGTTTGTAATCATGATAAAAGTTCACAATTATGGCTTGTTTATAGGTGTAACAAGTGAACTTTTTGTGATGGATTCCACTTAAAATACCCCTTATGGAGTATCTTTTTGCCAGCGAAATAAAGCTCTGTGTTAATATTTTGTTCACATCACAATACCACAATCCATAAGAATGGAGCCACATTTTCTGCATTCCCAGTATCAGAATAGATAAGGTGAAGAAGAAAATAAGGCAAGGGCTATAAATCAGCTCTCTTAAAAAATCTGCACAATATTTTTGCTAATGTCTCATTAAATGTAATAAGTTGCAAAGGAGGCTATGAAATAAAATCTTCATTCCGTATGCTAGCATATACAGCCCAATATTTTGAGTTGTATTCATATTAGAAAATAATTCTCTTCTTTTAATGGATTAAAACCATTGTCTATACTTCTAAAGCTGTATCTATTCCTCTAGGTTCTGTCTTTCACACATCCTACCTCGTTCCACTCTGCAGAGACATATGAGTCCCTGTTACAGTGCCTCAGAATGGAAGATGACAAGGTAGCAGAAGCTGCTATACAAATTTTTAGAAATACAGGCCACAAAATAGAAACAGACCTACCCCAGATACGATCGTGAGTATATTTTTTCTCATGGTAAACACAAAAGTGTTTTAAGAGTGGGAGCCATACAGTCATTTTTCCCTTTCATGGAGGAAGATAGAAGAGAGGAAAGAGAACTTTTACTCAGAAGCTACTTTTCTGGTTGCAACTGGGTGACTCAATCAGTAGAGCAATTCTTGATCTCAAGGTCATGACTTTTAAGTTCCACATTGGGCTTGGAGCTTACTTTTTTAAAAAAAAAAGCTACTTTTCTGTATTCTTTGTTTCATCTTTTCTCTGCTTTGTGCTCCTCCTCTACCTTTAGAAGAACAAACAGAAGAAGAAATTAGGCAAAAGAACAAACTGAAATTTTGTCTATAACAGGATTATTTTTAAATACTAATAATCAAGAGTTTTCACAGAACTTAGAATTTGTGGTTAATAACATCTTCCTTATCTATGAATGTTCGTTTTTTTTTTCCTCCCGCTTATGTAAATTCAATAGCTGCTACCTTCATGTCTCATCAAAGAATGGGATAATCAAGTAGTGTGCTTTAATCGTGTATCTTATTAGTTGCTTGGTTGTTTGCAGTGGTGCTTTTATAATTTTAATCTCTCCCTCAAGATTACCTTTCCCCTTTCATCATAAGAATGAAATACATTTTTATACTTTTACTTTGGCATCTTAAAGAGGTTGCCTTAGGATCAAACTTGTGCTGAGAGTTTATATTTAGACAAAAGATGTGGGAGATGTCTTTTGGAGGAAAATCACATTGCTGATAGCTGTTGAATCAGATGTTCAGGGTATATGCAAATAGTTCTGGATATATCCAAATCAAACCAGTTTTTCTTCACAGGGTAATAATAGGACAAGAAGACTCCTGACTTCTAAAGTTTTTATTAAATTTGTAAGCTAACAGTTTAATTTGAGAAAAATAAGTCAATATTTATTGTACATTCTCTTCATTCTCAGAACTGTACTAACATAAAAGAATTACCACAGTCCCTGTTTTCAAAGAGTTTATAGCCTAGAGATGATAATCTTTATATTTGTACATTGAAAAAAATAATTGGCATAGCAGGATAAAGTTTCTGGTGAGTTTTTCAAGGTAGAAAACCCTTTTTTAAGGTAAAGGATTTATTCTTAAAGGAATTCCATCCCAAATGAAACAGTGGTAAGATGGGAATAGATAGAATAGTTAACTTTGGAGACAAGGAATAAAACCTCTTGTTCTTAAGACTAATGAAGAAAGGAAGGAGAGAATCATTTAAGAGCAGAGAAGCATGACAGTGCAGGCTTCAACAATCCTGATGGCATCTTTGGATTATAGCACACTAGACTAACAAGGAAAAAGGTTAAAGTTGTTGTGTCATCATTTCATTAGGCTAAGAATTAATAATATGTTTAACAACAATTTGATTAATAATATGTCTTCCTTTGTTACTTGTGTTATTTATAAGAACTGTTACTCATAAATGGGTCTGTGGGAAAAAAAAAGAGTTAAACAGTGCTCAGTTAGGGAGACTAGTTGGGCATGGAAATCCCTACCTTACCATTCTAAACCTGCATACAAAGAAATGTGGAATACTCATAAATGTCAAATTAGATTTATACTGACTAACATATGTTCCAGTTTTTTTGGTTGAGGTGCATGACCTAGGATCTGGGGTATTGCTCTTAATGTCTAGCCTCCTGTTTTCATAAGAGGACCCTTTGTCACCATTGTATTTGATGCCAGTGACCTAATAATCTAGAAAATAGGACCACTACAGTAAATGTATGACAAGTATCTTTTCTTAAATTTTCTTGCTGTAGATTTTCTTTTGATTAAAAAAATACATATATGTTCATTGTAAAAAGCTTAAACTTTAGGAAATGTAAAGGAGAAAAAGAGTCACTATTAACACTTCAATATTTTTTAGGAGTATTTTATCTGCTTGATGTGTATACCTGTTCTTTTATAGGTTGATACACACATGCTGTTTTCTTCATACAGTGTTTTCCCATATCAGCATTTAATACTTTAATGTGTATATTCATATTGCCCTATGGAAAGATTGTTTTACTTTGATCTTCAATGTCAATATAGAGGTTAAGTGCATGAATTTTGGAACAGAAGTACACCTCTTCACACCCCAACTCCACCAAATCCTAACTCTATTAAGTTTAAATAAATAATATTTTTGTGCTTTAGTTTTCTTATCTGTTTAATATAATAGTCCTCTTTGGGTGATTATGAGGATTAATTGAATTAATCCATGTAAAAACACTTAAAATGGTGGTTGGCACAAGCTCTCAATAATCATTCAATGCTTTTATTACTCCTCTACCGATATATGTATGTCTGTATCATTGCATACTGTGTTCCACTGGTATCATTTCAGTTTTTTAATAAAACTCGACCTTTTACTACTTTTTTCCATGACTGCTGTAAAATAACTGAATGGGATTGTGGAAGTAAAGCAGAAAATTAGGAGTATGTACTTAGAAGGTGAATATAAAAATAACGTGGCAAGTTTTAGACTATAAATTAAGGATGGCTTGTTTATTTCTCCATGTTCATGAGGTGGCTCTAAAACAAAAATTGTCTCCTGGAGTAGGCCTTTTCTTGAGACATTGTGTTTCTTGGATTATAGTTGGGGACAGATAAGGAGCTTTAAATCTTTCTATAGATGATGTAATTTTTAAGAGTCTGCTCAGAGTGCCTGGCTGGCTCAGCTGATGGAGCATGTGAGTCTTAATCTCAGGGTCAGGAATTTGAGTTCCACGTTGGGTGTAGATTACTTAAATAAATAAACTTAAAAAAAAAATAAGAGAGGCTTCTCTATTAGCATACATCCAAACAGTTATGGGAAAGGAAAGAGAAACCAAAAGAACTACTTGTGGTATATGTTTTTTTTTTTAACTATGATATTATTTTTTTACAGGACCTTAATTCCCATTTTACATCAGAAAGCAAAGAGAGGTACTCCACATCAAGCAAAACAGGCTGTTCACTGTATACATGCCATATTCACAAATAAAGAAGTCCAGCTTGCACAGATTTTTGAGGTATATATAATATACAGGATGTGTTTGTGTTGATTTTTATTTTTATGCTGTGTGGTTTGACCAAGATAGAAGGTAGTTTTTTTTTTTTTAAGCTATTTAATCTCACCCTAGTCTATAAATTCTATGAGAGTAGGGATTCTCTCTTTCTCTTTTTTTTTTAAGTACTGTATTCTCAGCCTCTAGATCACATTATGTGTTCAAGTACTACATATAGTGGAATATTTTGTGTGTTTGTGTTAGAATATTTTACTTAATTTTAGCTTTATTGGCTCAGTGGTCCACATAACCTCAGAAAGTATAAGTAGGTAACTTTGAACTACCCAGTTTAAAGTACCTGACAACCCTACCTGAAAATTAGTCCTATTTGTCTTTTCTTATGTATAATCCTTGGCCTGATTCCACTACTAGAAAGGTACTAGGAGTAAGTAAGATAAATTAGTACTCTTATGTGTTATTATAAATTGGATATAGTATCAACAGAACCCAGTGAATGCTTATTTATGGTCATTTAAAATGTCCCTACAGGATAAGAAATCCAATAATAAAACAAGCCTATTAATGTAGGCTTTTAATGCTAATTTGATGATACAGAAATGTTCTTGTTTTTACTTCTGCCTTTTATATGTTCTTTATTTTTTTCCCCTTTCTGGGTTCTTTCAATCTTCCTGAATTTCAGTAGTTGAACTAAGAATCAAGCATCTAATATGGCTGAAGTTACTTTTGATCATATCATTAGAACAGATTTGTTTGAGCACAATAAATTTAAGAATGTCAGGAACATTTACTGTTTCCATAGAATGTCTAGATTTTTATAAAACAAAACTGGTAATTTTGACTATTTTATTTTTATAGCCACTCAGTAGGAGTCTGAATGCTGATGTACCAGAACAACTTATTACTCCGTTAGTTTCATTGGGCCACATTTCTATGTTAGCACCAGATCAATTTGCTTCCCCAATGAAATCTGTAGTAGCAAATTTTATTGTGAAAGATCTGCTAATGAATGACAGGGTAAGTTTATAATTTAATTAAATTTAGAATAATGAGGCTAAAACTGTTTATATCTTTATTACAGAAACATTTCTGCTTCTCTTTTCCTTTTCAATTATTATGTTTTCATTCCTTATTTATTTATTTAAATTTCCAAGTGACATCCTAACTTCATGTAGCTATTACAAGAACTTAACATTTAAGAAAATAAAAATGAGAACATGAGATGGATGAATCATGAAGTAAAAAATATAAGTCAAATGCTATTATCCTAACATTTGAAGGACAATTTACTGGAATGCTAGAATTTTATTTTATCAGATGTTGTTAAAAATATAAGTGGATTTTTAACTAATGTTTTGAAATATAATGACATTGCATTTTTGGCATGAGGCCCATATTCTATTTTAGTTATTGAAGTGTGTGGGTTGGTGGGTATGTGCACGTGTATGTGCGTGCATGCTAATTTATTAGCCCTGGGTTGGAGCCTGGGAATTGATAGCTTGAAAAGGCTCCCCAAGTGATTCCTGAAATACACTTCTGATTAAGAATCACTGCTTTACCAAATAGATGTAATGAAGTTTATGGCCTACTTGGTCAAGGAGTGTATGACATTCAATGCAGTGCTAATTTGTCCAGCTTACCTATTCCTTACACATGATCCAATAGTCTTGAAGCCTTCGATACCCAAACTTAGAAAGACATTTGCCAGTGCATTCCATTCTCTTTAACTTCCCCGATTTGGATGTAATAGACAAGAATGGAAGAGCATGGCTTAAGTGTCATTTCCCACTTAACATTTTTGCTGTTCTTTGCACTGTTGATAGATGTGAATAGCAACAAACGTGAAATTTAAGACACCTCTTAGATACCTAGATTGTAGTTTAAGGTGGCTCTTTTTTGTTGTTTGTGTGGTAAAATTTTATATATAATATAAACTTTTGGCATTTTTGCCATTTTAAAGTGTACAATTCACTTACATTAATACACCAGCATTCCTATATTTGTTGTTGGGTTGGTGTATTTGTTTTGTTTTTTAAAAAACAAGTTTAATACCGTGTACACCTACTGTATACCCAGGAAAGCCAAACAGCTCTCCAAAATGACCCAAACCACCACCTAAAATATGTACCCACATTGTTGTGAAACTGTCACCACCATTTTCTCAAAACCTTTTTTTTTTTCCCTCAAAACATTTCAATCTCAGACAGAGACTCTGTATTCATTAACCAGTAATCCCCATGGTTTCCTTCCCACAGCCTCTGGTAACCTCTGTTGTACTTCTGACTTTGAATTTGCCTCTTCTAGATGCCTCTTATCATACAATATTTGTCCTTTTGTGCCTGGCATATTTCACTTAGCATCATGACTTCAAAGTTCATTTGTATTATGTATCAGAAGTTCATTTTATGCAAAATAATGTATGTATAGCCTACATTTTGTTTATTCATCTGTTGATGGACAGTTGGGTTTCTTCCCACCTTTTGACTTTTGTAAATAATGCTGATCTGAACATTTGTGACCTTGTTTTCAGATCTTTTTGGTATATACTAAGGAATGGAATTGCTGAGTCACTTGGTCATTCTTTGTTAAACTTTTTGAGGGACCACCACACTATCTTCCACAGTGACTGTACCATTTTGCGTTCCCACTATCAAGGCACAAGTCTTCCAATTTCTTCACGTCTTTGCCAATGCTTACTCTTTTCTGTGTTTTTGATAATGGCCTTTCTAGTGGATGTGAAGTAGTATCTTGTGGTTAGGGTTTGTGTTTCTTCCCCTAATGACTAACAATGTAGAAGGTTGTTTTTGTTTTTGTTTTCCCATGTGCTTTTATGCATTTGTGTATCTTCTTTGGACATTTAAAGTCCTTTGCATGCTTTTAATTGGGTTGTTTATTGTTGCTGAGTTGTAAGAATTTTTTGTATATTCTGAATATTAAACCCTTGTCAGATATTTGTCAAATCAAAGATCATGAAGATTTTCCCCTGTATCATCTTCTTAGGATTTTAATAGTTTTAGCTCTTAAATTAATAGATCTTTGATCTATAACTCTATATTGAGTTAATTTTTGTGTTAGGTCATCTTTTTTTTTTTTTTTTTTTTTTTGCTTGTGGATATCCAGTTTTTCCAGTCCATTTGTTGAAGTAATTGGTCTTAACCTTGTTAAAAATCAATTGGCCATATATGTGAGGGTTTTTCTGGGTTCTCTGTTTCATTCCATTGGTCTATATGGCCATATATGTCAGTACCATCCATTTTGTCTTAATTACTATAAATTTGTAGTAAGTTTTGAAATCAGGAAGATCAAGTCCTCCAACTTTGTTCTTCTTTTTCAAGTTCTGGTGACTTTCCTCTAGGTTTCCTAGAGCACTGCATTGTTCGGCATGAAAAACTTAATGAAGGAAACCTTAAAATTGCTTTTGTTTTTAAGAGTTAAATATATTCAATTGTCTATAGTCAACAGGTGAGAAGAATGGAAAATTATGGTCTCCAGATGAAGAGGTTTCCCCCGAAGTACTAGCAAAGGTAAATTTGTATAGGCCTTGATAACTTTTGTGTTGCATGAAGTACTTATTTTTAAATCAAGGTTATGTTTCTCAAAGAAATTGTAGTCCTCATTGAGTTGTTTACATATAGATACATGTCAGCATCTTCTGTAGAACTTACTGCTTGCTAAATTTCAGTGAGGCTGTTTTACACAGAAATTTGTGGAATGTTGATGCTCAGAAGCATCTCAGATCTAACCTCAGTACAACTCTCTACAAAAATAGGAATATTAACTTGGCAAAACAGATGCTTGTCATCAAATTGGTAACTTTAGATACATACAAAATTACTTCAGTAAAGGTAATTTTTAAAGTGTAATATTGGGATTGAAGCAAGACTCATTTGTTATCATCTTCATTGATAATGTTTTTCACCCTTTGTAGCTTCCTAGTCGTGTTCCATCCATTCCTTTTTCCTTTTTATGATAAATACCGTAAATAGCACCTAGATCCTTTAGCTATTTCATGTGTATTGGTAGCGTTCTTTTGAGTATAAATTTCCAAGTAATTATGACCACAAATAATTATGCAATCTCCTAGTTTTTAAATCAGGATAGTCAGATAGAATCAGACTTAATGATTTCTTCAAGATAGTTCTTGCAGTACTTATAAAAAAATTAACGTCTATCTAAATAGCTCATTTTAATCACTATACTAGGTATAGTTTAAAAAGTTATTTTTAAACAATGTATTTTCAAACAATTTGAAAATCTTGGACAAGTGTGAAAAGCCTGGGTTCACAAGCCAGAGTTTAGGCAAATTATCCATCGTAGTAATGTGTCTCATTGCCTTATCTATTGGAAATAAAAACACTTGCCTTGTAAGCTTGCTTGGGACATCAAATAAGTTAATGTACAGTTCTGGGAAAAGTGCATATTATAGATTAAACAGAATAAATATTCTTACTGTTATCGTTATCCTACAGACATGTTTAATAAAACATGTCTACCAGCAATTAAGCAACCTCACTAATCTAATTGACATAAATTAATCTTCCATCTAATTGGAATTTTAAGTTCCTTTCTTTTTTTAGCATGTTAATATTTTATAGGTACAGGCAATTAAACTTCTGGTAAGGTGGCTGTTGGGTATGAAAAACAACCAGTCTAAATCTGCCAATTCAACTCTTCGATTATTATCAGCGATGTTGGTTAGTGAGGGTGACCTGACAGAGCAAAAGAGGATCAGGTGAGATCTTTCTTCCTTTCCAATTTTTACAGCTCAAAATGTTGGTAGAACTTACATAGGAACTATTTACCTAATTAATATTGAATGTTGTACTATATGCTTCAGGATCAGAATTTTTTTTAAAATATTTTATTTAAATTCAGTTTGCCAACACTCAGGATCAGATCTAATATACTCACTTGGGGTTTTCATCTCAATGATGGAATGTTTCTTTTCACTTTTAAAGACCAGATTTTTCTAGTAAATGTTTAGTTGTAATCATTATATGTTATAGTTGGCTTCAAAATTTAGTTTACTTAAGCAAATATCTGTTGAAATACTACTCTTTTCAAAACACCATGAAAAGCATTGCAGCAAAAACAAATAAGATTCAGTTCCTACCTTTTGCCCTGTAGTATAATGATTGAATAAGTAGAGTGACTTGGTACTATGAAAGGAATACAAGCTTCAGTGGAGGGGTTTAAAGGAGGAAAAGTTACAGCCTTTCTGGTGGTTTGCAAAAGATTAAAACAGGGTTCTGTGAATGAGAAAAACAAATTGTTTCCATTTCTACACATTTTCACTGTTTTGGAAATCACCATTTCTTCTTTCTATTCATTTTAAGATGAAACTAAAAACAAATTTTTCATGATCGTATTTGTTTCAAATTCTTGACTTAAGGGTCCAGGAGTACCAACAGATAAAACTATAGAATTCTACTTGTGATGTGTTCCTCCTTTAAAATGTGTTATTACAGGTTACATTTAACATAAATTTAAATTTATGCATTCATTATTTATTGAGCACTGTCATCCTAGGTACTGCTGTGCTTTTTTTAAAGGTATAAAATCTCTCCTTCCAAGAATATGCATTCAGTGAGGAGATTTGGAAATGAGCAAATTATAGTAGAGATGCTGAATGCTTTGATAAACTGAAGAAAACCATGGAAAATTATCTTAATCATAGAATAAGCCAAGGGTAGTTTTTGTAGGAACAGATTAGAAGATTAGAGCCGAGTTAGGGATAATGAGAAGTTTTGTATTTGGGGAAACTATGGCAAAGGCTTAATAATGAGCTCTTAGAAATCAGTGATAAATAGGCAGGATCCCCAATAGAGATAGAGACTATAAATTATCAGTTTACCTTTTAAAAAACGTTTAGCATCACTAAATACATTAAATACAGCTTAAACTTAGCAATACCTCTTGCCTCTCAAATCAGCAAAAATATTTTTTAAAGTAATCACTTTTTTTTTTCATGGGTTCAGAGTAATGGGTCTCCTCATTACTCCTTTGAACATAAATTGGCACAGTCTTGGCTGGATAGTTTGGCGTTTTGTGTCTAGATCTTTATAAATGTTACCATTTTGACTTTTTATACTCATGAAATAAAGGAATCTTACGAATACATATATATAGACATGTTCTTTTCATCATTGTTTATCATCATAGAAAATAGGCAAATGGTTAATTGTGGAACACACATAAATCATGAAATAATTAGGCAAGTCTTAATTAGGTATTACATATCCCATGGTTTAACTTGGGCTCTAGAATCAGGAACTTCTACAACTCTACACTCCCATTTACTAGCTGTGTGAACTTATATAAACCACTTTTCTAAGCCTCAATTTCCTCATCCTACAGAGTGAAAATTAAATGAGAAAAAGCCTGTGACAGTTTCACACACTGACTAGCACAGACTTAAGCACCCAGATGGTAGTTACTTTTTTTTAATTCCTGAATTGTCTCAGAAGCCATTTGAAGTTCCCTCAAGAATATCAATGTTCACTTTGATAATCCTATTGTCCAAGAGTGCCATGTTTTCTCCTCTTGTATGCTAATGATGGACTCCGACAGCTTTCCACATTTCCTGAAGTCTTCAAAATGTCATAACCATAGTATGTTTCACATAGAAGTTGAAATAAAACTGTCCTTTCATCCCATTCATTGTCACATTTTACCATTTAGGTAATAAACTACTGGGCATACTGGGCTGGGCTGGGCTGGGAATGCTGGACTTCCTTTTTTTTTTTTTTTTTTTTTTGCTACAAACAAAGTCTGCCCCAGAGATTAGTAGCCCAGATAGATACTGGCTCTCATTCCCATATTCTTTCCTTTTAGATATTTTTCTGATACCTCCTCTTCTGTAGTGTAAATCAACTCCTAATTGCTGGCCCTTCTATTTCATCAGACGTATAGGCTTAAGCTAGATTTCGGGGGGGGGGGGCGGCGGCGCGTGTGTGTGTATGCGTATGCATGTGTATGTACATGCATTTAAAAACTAAGGAAATATGGGTGATTTAATCAAGTTTTCTACAATGAATGTGTATTCCTCTTAAAATGAGGAATACTGTTCCTGATGTAAATGGTTCTTACTGACTTTGGAATTAGTGTTAAGTTGTGATCCTAAGCGGAGCTGCTTGGCTGTGGTAGAGGATCTACACTAGAACATAACTAAAAATGAAGATAAATAAATTTGTCATTAGTCACAATGATTTGAACCTTTTTCCTTGCGTTGAGTTCAAGGACTCAAAGTAGTTTTCCCAGATATTTGTACATTATGTCAATTTAAGCATAAATTATACTAAAGACATTAACACTCAAAAAGGGATCAAAACATTGTTGTGAATGATAATGGTTATAGGAAATGTTTATTTCTTTTTTGTTTGTTTATAGTAAATCTGATATGTCTCGCTTGCGATTAGCTGCTGGTAGTGCCATAATGAAGCTTGCTCAGGAACCTTGTTACCATGAAATTATAACTCCAGAACAGTTTCAGCTCTGTGCACTTGTTATTAATGTAAGTACTCCTCTTATTTTTGTCAATCACTTGGCCTTCAAAGTTAAATACATTTACTTTCTGTGGATACAGTTCCATTTGCTGTGTGCACAAAAGGAATTGCTATTACAACTATTCTAAGTATCTTCTAAGTATTGTTTTTTAATTCTCCAGTATAATTACCATTATTTTTTAAATGAAGGCATTTGAAACAAACTGCTCTTTATGTTTGCCAGTTTTTTTCTTAACTAGGTTATTTTGTCATGATTTTAAAAGTACTAACATTTTTATTTAAGTATTTATGGTTTTGTGCTGCTGTAGGATGAGTGCTACCAAGTAAGGCAGATATTTGCCCAGAAGTTGCATAAAGCTCTCGTGAAGTTACTGTTGCCATTGGAATATATGGCGATCTTTGCCTTGTGTGCCAAAGATCCTGTGAAGGAGAGAAGAGCACATGCACGACAGTGTTTACTAAAAAATATCAGTATACGCAGGGAGTACATTAAACAGAACCCCATGGCTACTGGTAAGTAATTTTGAAAGTTCCCAGTGTGCCAGTGTATCTTGTCAGTATATCAATTTGTAGGTGGGGTTTATTTCATATATTTCCATTGTAGTGTATTTATAATAACACCATAATTTTTGTAGAATGCTATTCCTGTAGTTGTGATATACTTAATGTCTAAAATCCTGGTTTCTCAGTCCTATTTATAGTGTAAAAACACTGTTTAGGGAAATTGCATTTTTCTTAGGGAATTAGCAGTGTGGCTTGATTTAAATACTTTGCTCCGGTGTCAGAGAATAAAGAAGTATTTTCCCAGCTTTACCAAGGTCCCACTGTATAGTCTCAAATTATCCTTTTGGCTTTAATAGCTTTCAACACTGACATGTATTTCAGTATCATCTAGATGGCATGTTGCCTCTAATTTTAAATAATTGAGGAAAAAGATGGAAACTGAAGTAGAATGCAAACTAGAGAGGGATTTTATAACAGCTGTTATTATTATTGTTAATAATAATGTTTTCACTTTAGAGAAATTACTATCACTGTTGCCTGAATATGTAGTTCCATACATGATTCACCTGCTAGCCCATGATCCAGATTTTACAAGATCACAAGATGTTGATCAGCTTCGTGATATTAAAGAGTAAGTCGTATTGATTTTCAAGAATTTTAAAAATTATTTTTACTTATTGATAAGATGAAATTTTTTTGTATTACTATTCCCATTAGAATAAAAACTCCTTTGTAGTGTTATTTATTATAAGTTCCATCTTACAAAATTTTTCTTATCTGACAAGTTCTTTCTGATTCTTTTGTTTCCTGTTTGCAATTAGCTGAGTCTTTGAAATAGGTTGGTTTGGTTATTTTAGTGTTTATATTATTTTTACTATTTGTATTAAGATGGTTGTAAGTTACCTCATTTCAATAATTTAGAAAGCCACGTAGTAAAATTTTTTTCCTTGAAGCTGAACTTTCAAACTCAAAAGATAATGCCTTAAAAATGTACATGTACAAAAATATATATACATATTCTGTGGCAAGATTATGGTAATACAAAATTAAGTTTGTTAACACCAGTCACAGATTTGTATCTAGTGGAAAGACGGCAAGTAAACAATAATTAAAAAACACTGTTGAAGAAGTGTTATTTATGTAAAATAGGACTTTACATGATAGAGTGAAAGAGTGAGAGGCAGCCTAAGTTTGCCTACAAATGACCTCCAAGAAACTTTTTTTTTTAACAGAAAAACAAGAATTGATTTATTTTCCTTTTAAATCTCACACCACAACATTTTACTGAAGTGAAGTGATTTTTTTTTGAAGTGAAGTGATTTTAATCTACAGATACAAAGACTAAGTGATACTCAGAATATTTTTTACAAGTTTAATTTTAAAATAGATTTGAATTCACAACAGGTCCTACAGTGATTTCAATAAATCAGGCACTCCAGAACACAATGTGGAAGTGTAACAATTATGTGATGACTTTTTTTTTGTGTGTGTGATGACTTCTTAATAGTCCAAGGGTATAAAGACCTTTGAAAGAAATTAGTTCTTCTGGGGGATCCCTGGATAGCTCAGCGGTTTAGTGCCTGCCTTCAGCCCAGGGTGTGGTCCTGGAGTCCGGGATCGAGTCCCACATCAGGCTCCCTGCATGGAGCCTGCTTCTCCCTCTGCCTGTGTCTCTGCCTCTCTGCCTCTCTCTCTCTCTCTGTGTCTCTCATGAATAAATAAATAAAATCTTTAAAAAAAAAAAAAAGAAAGAAATTAGTTCTTCTACAGTATTAACTCCGAAAAGCTATTCTCCTTTATAGATGACAACATTATTGTCAGTTTCATATACTTCTACTTTATAAAGAACTCCCAGAGGAAGAAATTTCTGGAGGTTTTCCCAGATATATATAGCTACATTTTCTGTCGTGCTTACAGCATCTGCAAAGCATGGCACATCCAGATCCAGATTCTAATGATCAAGGGCCTTCATAATTGTCTCCTCCATGTACTCTTTGAGGTCATCAAATTCATAACCATTCCTGTAATTTGACCAGTCTTTATAATTGTGCCCATAGTCATTTGGATTATTTAATTTCCCAAACGTTTTCAGGTTTTCTTCATTACTCAGAGATTTGCTGAGGAAATCTTGCACTGAGGAAGACAAGGTGGGACAGTTGTGCCCGGCAGCGACCACATTGATTGCCTTGCCTCCAACCTTCAAGAAACTTTAAACCAATATTTACTTTCTCTTCTGTTACTATGATTTTGCTTTGTACTCTTAAATTGTAAGCTTCAACTTGTATTTAAAAGTATTAAGATTTTTGTATGTGTGACCTTATTCCTGATCTTATTTAAGGATATAATCAACATTTATCTCTGCCTCCTGCAGCTTTCATTACTGAAAACATGTCAATATCTTTTTTTTTTTTAAGATTTTATTTATTTATTCATGAGAGACACAGAGAGAAAGAGGCAGAGACACAGGCAGAGGGAGAAGCAGGTCTCCATGCAGGGAACCTGATGCGGGACTCAATCCAGGGTCTCCAGGATCATGCCCTGGGCCTAAGGCAGACGCGCAACCACTGAGCCACCCAGGTGTCCCAAAATGTGTCAATATCTTAATTGAAAGAGATGTTATATCTTGTCCAACATTACTGTTAAGCACTGGGTCATGCTCCTTACATTTTGAAGTCTTGTCATTTCATTGTTACTTCCAATACATCATTCTAGTAGTATTGTCTATTCCAAATGCTTGAAAATAAGTCTGCATTTTTATTTTATCTTTTATTTTTTAAAAAAGATTTTATTTATTTATTCATGATAGAGAGAGAGAGAGAGAGAGAGAGACGCAGAGACACAGGCAGAGGGAGAATCAGGCTCCATGCTGGGAGTCTGATGCGGGACTTGATCCCGGGACTTCAGGATTGCGCTCTGGGCCAAGGGCAGGCACTAAACTGCTGAGCCACCCAGGGATCCCCAAGTCTGCATTTTTTTTTTAAGATTTATTTATTTATTTATGATAGAGAGAAACAGACAGGAGGAGGGAGAAGCAGGCTCCATGCTGGGATCCCGACGTGGGACTCGATCCTGGGACTCCAGGATCATGCCCTGGGCCAAAGGCAGGCGCTAAACCACTGAGCCACCCAGGGATCCCCAATCTGCATTTTTAAAAATAATTTTCTTTAAGGTTTTTAGTTGATCTGTATTTTAGGAAGCCACATAATTAGGTTCTAGTCCCAGCTGTGTAATTAAATACTTCTCTGTCCCTCAATTGTACCTATAAAATGCAGGAGATAAAATAGTTAATTCCCATAATGTCTTCCAGTTCTTCAGGTTTATTTTGTAAATATTTACATTTGTATTTACAAATTTTTTTCATTAAAAACCTTTAGTTGGGGGTTTCCCAGAAAGCACTTCCATAAAATGAAAGCATGATGTTTGTGTTTGCCTAGAACACAAAGTCTGTGTTAGAGGACATTTCAGCGTATTTCAGGTTCAAAGCAGTCATGGAAGTAGGATTAAAATTAAGAGAGATAACTGTTGTGAAAAGAATATTGACGTACAAGGGATCCCTGGGTGGCGCAGCGGTTCGGCGCCTGCCTTTGGCTCAGGGCGCGATCCTGGAGACCGGGATCGAGTCCCATGTCAGGCTCCCGGTGCATGGAGCCTGCTTCTCCCTCTGCCTCCCTCTCTCTCTCTCTCTCTCTCTCTCTCTCTCTCTCTCTCTCTGACTATCATAAATAAAAAAAAAAAATTAAAAAAATAAAAGTTTAAAAAAAAAAGAATATTGACGTACAAGAAGTCATTGGAGTTAGAATTGAAATCACTGGCACATATTTTTTTGTTCTGTCTAGCGAGCAACATTTTTTAGTATCTTTAAACAGTTATTTTTAAGTTACCATGTAATTTGAAGTATTAATAATATTTTTTCTTTTCTTTTTTTTTTAATTTATTTATTTATGATAGTCACAGAGAGAGAGAGGGAGAGGCAGAGACATAGGCAGAGGGAGAAGCAGGCTCCATGCACTGGGAGCCCGATGTGGGACTCAATCCCGGGTCTCCAGGATCGTGCCCTGGGCCAAAGGCAGGCGCTAAACCGCTGTTCCACCCAGGGATCCCCCTAAATAATATTTTTTCAAACTGGTTTTTAACATTGTGGAAGTTATTAACTTACTATTGTGTCACTATTTGCTTTGGCTCTTCAGAGTCTTTCACATAAATTTTTAGAATTATTTCTTCAAGTTCTGTGAAAAATGCAGAATTTTTTTTTTAAGATTTTATTTATTTATTCGTGAGAGAGGCAGAGAGAGAAACAGGCTCCATGCAGGGAGCCTGATGTGGTACTTGATCCCAGGACTCCAGGATCACACCCTGGGCCAAAGGCAGGCGCTAAACCACTGAGCCACCCAGGTGTCCCCTGAAAAATGCAGAATTGATAAGGATTACATTGAATCTACACATTGCTTTGAGATAGTATGGATATTTTAACAATATTCTTCCCACCCATGAACATAGAATATCTTTCCATTTTTGCATTTTTCAATATCTTTCATTAATGTCTTACAGTTTTCAATATATAAATCTTTCATCTTCTTGGCTAACTATATTCCTAGATGTTAGGAATTCTGGGTGTACTTATAAATGGGAATATTTTCTTAATTTCTATTCTGATAATTATTAGTGTAAAAAATACAACATATTTTTGTGTATTTTGTATCTGCAACTTTATTGAATTTAATAGTTCTAACAGTTTTTTTTATGAAGTCTTGAGTATTTTTTGTATGTAATATCTCACCTGCAAATAATAACAGTTTTACTTCTTTCCAATTTGGATGCCTTTTTTTTTTTCTTGCCTAATTGTTCTGGCTGAGATTTCTAATACTCTGTTGAATAAAAGTGGTAAAGAGTGGAAAAAACGGACATTCTTGTCTTACTCCTGATCTTAGAGGAAAATCTTTCAGCTCTTTACCATTGAGTATGTTATATGTGCTCTTTATTATCTTGATGTATGTTCCCTCTATACCTACTTTGTTGAGAGTTTTTATCATAAAATGATACTGAATTTTGTCATTTACTTTTTCTGCATCTATTGAGATCATTGTATAATTTTTACCCTTCATTTTGTTAATGTGGTATATACTACATTGATTCATTTGTGGATGCTGAACTATCTTTGAATCTCTGTAATTAATCCCACTCAGTCATGGTATATGATTCTTTTAATGTACTGTTGAATTCAGTTCGCTAATATTTTGGAGAGAATTTTTACGTCTATGTTCATCAGGGATATTGGCCTCTAGCTTTTCTTTTTTGTGGCATCCTTGTCTGGTTTGGGTAACAGGGTAGTGCTGGCCTTGTGAAATGTTTTGGAAGAGTTTCCTCTTTTCTGGATGAATTTGAGGATTGGTATTAATTCTTCCTTGAGCATTGGTAGAATTCACCAGGGAAACCATATGGTTCTAGACTTTTGTTTTTTGGGTGGTTTTCAAGTACTGTTTCTGTCTTCTTACTAGTAATTGGTCTTTCAGATTTTGTATTTCTCCATGATCCAGTCTTGGTTAATTTACATATTTCTAGGAAGTTATCCATTTCTTCTAGGTTGTTCCGTTTGTTTGCATATGAGTTTTCATAGCATTCTGTTATGATCCTTTGTATTCTGTGATATCAGTCATAACATCTCTTTCATTTGTAATTTTTTTGAGTAGTCTTTTTTTCTTAGTCTGGCTCAGTTTTTCAAAGAAACAGTTCTTAGTCTCATCAAGAGATTGATTTTTTTTTCCTATTGTTATTTTAGTCGATTTCATTTATTTCTTCCCTAAATTTTGTTATTTCCTTACTTTTACAAACTTTGGCCTTAATTTGTTCTCTTTTTCCCCCTTCTTTAAGGTGTAAACTTAGTTTGTTTCTGGAGGTAGGCATTTATTGCTATCAACTTCACTGTTAGAACTTCCTTGTTAGATGCTTTTGCTGCATCCTATAAATTTTGTTATGTTACATTTCTATCTTTGTCTCAAGGTATATATCCTTTATTTCTCTTTTGATTTTTTTCCTGATCCACTGGTTGGATGTTGTTTAATCTCTACATTCTTGTGAATTTTTTAGTGTTCTTTGTATAGTTAATTTCTGGTTTCATACCATTATAGTCGAAAAAGATGCCTGATATTATTTCAGTCTTAAAATCACTAGGACTTTGTTTTGTGGCCTAACATATGATCTATCTTAGAAATGTTCCATGTGCACTTAAGAAAAACATGTTTTGTTTTTTTTAGAAAAACATGTATTTAAAAAAAAGAAAAACATATATTTGTTGCTTTTGTATGGAATGTTCTGTAAATATCTATTAAGTCCATCTGGTCTAACACATCGTTTAAGATCAGTGTTTTCTTTTTTTTTCTTTTTTTAAGATTTTATTTATGTATTCACAAGAGACACAGAGAAAGAGAGAGAGAGGCAGAGACACAGGCAGAGGGAGAAGCAGGCTCCATGCAGGGAGCCCAATGTGGGACTCGATCCCGGGTCTCCAGGATTACAACCTGGGCTGAAGGCAGCGCTAAACTGCTGAGCCATTGGGGCTGTCCAGATCAATGTTTCCTTATTGATTTTTCTGTCTAGATGATTTGTTCATTGAACTAATAATAGAGGCATTAGAGCCCCTATATATAATAAATTATAATAATTATCTAAATACTATTATTGTATTTCTCCTTTTAGGTCTAGTGCTTATATGTTAGGTGCTCCTATGTTGGGTGCATAAATATTTACAAAAGTTAAATCTACTTCTTTGTTGTTCCCTTTCTCATTATATAACACTCTTTTTTGTGTTTTATTTTGTGTTTTATTACAAGTCATTGTTTATTTTGTCTGATACAAGTGTAGCTACCAGAGTTTTATTTTGGTTTGTATTTGCTTGTAATATCTTTTTCCACTTCTTTTTTTTTCTTTTTAAAGACTTTATGTATTTGTTCATGAGAAACACAGAGAGAAAGAGAGAGAGAGAGGCAGAGACACAGGCAGGCTCTATGCAGGGAGCCTGACATGGGACTCGATCCTGGGTCTCCAGGATCACACCCTGGGCTGAAGGCGGCACTAAACCGCTGGGCCACCCGGGATGCCCTCTTTTTCCATTTCTTCATTGGGTGTCTCTCTTGCAGGCAGCATATAGATGAGTCTTGTTTTTTTATCCAGCCAGCCATTCTTTTTTTTATTATTATTATTACAGAATTTAATCTAATTCTAACCTAATTACTTTCAAGGTAATTATTGATATATATGTGCTTATTGCCATTTTGCTCATTGTTTTGTGGCTGTTTTTGTAGTTCTCCTCTGTTCCTTTAGTCTTTTGTTCATTTGTTTCGTGGTTTGATGACTTCCTTTAGTGGTATGCTTATATTCCTTCCTCTTTATCTTTTGAGTATTTACTATAGGTTTTTATTTTGTGGTTACCATGATGCTTACCTATAAGAACTTATAACAGTCTGTTTTAAGTTGCTAACAACTTGTTTGATCCCATTCTAAGTCTCAACATTTTAACTCTCCTCCCCACGTTTTATGGTGTTGATTTTACATTTTGCATCTTTTTATCTTGTATTTCCCTTAAGTAATTATTGAATCAAAGTTATTTTTATTACGTTTGTCTTTTAACCTTCATACTAGCTTTATAAGTAATTCCCTACCTTTACTATCCTATATATTTACCTTTCCAGTTTCACATGTGTTCTTGTTACCAATTAGGGCCCTTATTCGCCTGAAGAAGTCCCTTTGACATCTTACCTACAACCAGTTTAGTGGTGATGAACTCCTTTAGCTTTTACTTTTCTGGAAAACTCTTTCTCTTTCCATTCTGGAAGATAATCTTTGCAGGTAGAGTATTCTTGGTTGTTTTCTTTTAGCACTTTGAATATATTGTGCTATATCTTCTTGGCCTGTAAAGCTTGTGCTAAAAAATCTGTTCATAGTCTTTGGGGATTCTCTTATATGTAACAATTTTTTTCTCTTGTTGCTTATAATATTCTCTCCTTGTCTTTAACTTTTGACATTTTAATTGTAATGTGTCTTAGTGTAGGTCTCTTTGGGTTCATATATTTTGGAACTCTCTGGGCCTCCTGAATCTGGTGTATATCTCCTTCCCTACATTTAGGAAGTTTTCAGGCATATTTCTTCAAATAATAATTCTGCCTCTTCCTTTCCTTCTGGAAGCTCTTCTGGAAGAAGCAGCTCTTCTGGAAGAAGCAGCTCTTCTGGAAGCTTGCAGTTCAAATATGAGTCCATTTGATATACTTTCACTTCCTGAAGCTATTTTCACCTTTTATATCATTATTTTTCTTTTGCTGCTCTGATTGGGTGAATTCCACTGCCTTATCCTTAGGTTGACTGATCCTTAATTTATGTTTCATATCTAGTCTGCTATTGAACCCCCTTATTATATTGTTTAATTCCATTATTATATTCTTCAGCTCTATGATTTCTGGTTGGCACTTTGTTATAATTTCTTCCCTGTTGAAGTTCTCACTCTGTTCATCCAGTCTCCTCCCCAGTCTAGTGAGCATTTTATGACCATTACTTTGAACCTTTGAACTCTTAATACATTTTCTTAGGTTCCTTAAGGGTTTTGTGTGTGTGTGTGTGTGTGTCTGTGGTTTTTTTTAAGATTTTATTTATTCATGAGAGACACATAGAGGCAGAGGGAGAAGCAGGCCCCATGCAGGGAGCCTGATGTGGGACTCGATCTCTGGACCCAGGATCACACCCTGAGCCAAAGGCAGACAGACACTCAACCACTGACTCACTCAGGCGTCGTCCCTCCTTAAGGCTGTTTTATGAGGTTTTAGCTTATCTTTCACTTGGAACATATTCCTGTTTCTTCATTTTGCTTGACCCTCTGTATTGGTTTCTGTACAGTAGATGGAACATCTTTTCCAGTCTTGAAGGAATGACCTTGTAGGGGAGTTGAACCTTTTCATTTGGTCCTTCCCCAGCTCTCAGTCATCCCTCAAAGCTTTGAGTGTGTCAAGCAGCCTGTTTTATTTTTAATAGTTCCCAGTAGTTAAGGATGTGGCAAGAGGTGTCAGTGTCCCATAGTGGATGATCTCTGCATCTACATTCAGGCTGACTGGAACCCAGACCTTTAGGCAGCTGCTTTTAGAAGTATGGAGATACATACAGTTCTCAGGGGCCACAAGCATAAGCCTCACTGACCACCAGAGCCAGGCAGGTATGGTATGTCCCCCCGGTGGCATTCATAAAAATAGAGGCTCCGGACAAGTATATGACCTCCGTTCTGGGAGATACCAACAAACTGGAGAAAGACCAAGAGCACCAAGATGGCATTTATAGCCTGTGTTCTTTAAGGAAGCACGAGAAGCCACTAAATGTTTGCAAAACCTGAGTCCTGCCCTTAGTCCAAAGCTCCAGGACCAATTGGCCTTTTCACAGGAAACTCAAGGTATGCCTTAGTCTATTGTCTGTGCAACATCTTGAGGGTGGTAACCTGCCAAGGGCCATCCCTCTGATGAACACTGTCCCTGGAAAATCCAGGATGCAAGCTCCTTCAGCCACCAGAGCCAAGTGATTAAGGGGTGCCCCCTGAGCATCAGGCACCAGATGGAAAGCCCCCTTCCAGGAGACACTGGCCCTCTGGAGCATGGCAGAGGGTGAGCATGAAGATTAGTGCCTGCCCTCAGAGGTCTCTGGAAAGGATATCGGTCAACCTCCAGATGATTGTTATCATTAGAAGTCTGCCCCTCAGGTTCTGATGATTAGCTAATAGGCCTTCTGCACAGAAAGACTAAGCTCCTGGGTCAATTGCCTCTTGCTGTGCCCGGGAGGGATGGTAACTGGTAGCCGTTTAGGCACTCTTTGTGCATTGGTTACAGTCCTTGGGGACTCATGAATGTAAACCCCATTGGCCACCAGTGTCAGGTGATGTAGAAGTATTCCTTGGCAGCAGTCACAAAAATTGGGGCACCAGGGGAGGGTTATGAACTCCTGTCTAGGTGATTATTATGTTCCCATGTGACCAGAAACCCAAACACCTCTGTTCTCTAGAGACAGGTGTTTAAGAGATGTCCTCTTGGGCAACACCCACAAAAGTCAGGGCACCAGACACATGTAAAGGTTCCCTTCTCAGCAACAGCAAAGGGAAAATGCTTCATCCCTGGAGAGTGTTCCTGCAGGCTTCTAGATGTGTAAGTTAATTTAGCTGCCTGCCCTTCAGGTGGAGGCTTTAAGCAGGTTAATGTTCTCCACTTTAAGCTTCTTCTGAGCTGGACCCAGGGGCAAGTCAGTTCCAGTACACAAACCCTTTTTAGAGGCATTTCTCAGATTGCTACAGACTTGTGAGACCCACTAGGGGGACTCATCTCTTATGTTCCTATCTTAAAAGTTAGGGTGCCTGGTGTGGGGTTTGAACCTTTCACTCCTTAGGATGAAGTTTCAGGTATTTAAGTTCCCTCCAAGTTGTGGTTCACGGCACCAGGGGTGGGGGTTCATGGTTAGATTGTGTCCCAGCCTCTCCTACCCACTTTGATGTGGTTTTTTCTTGTTTGCTGAATGTATAGTCATCACTCAGTTAGCCTTTAGGTTTTTTTAAGAGGAAATTGGTTCCATATGTAGCTGTAGGTGCACTATGGTCCTGAGGGTGGTGAGTTCAGGTTCTTACTACATCATCATCTTGAATCAGACCAAGTTCTCTGTTTCTTACTGATCTTCTGTCTGGCTTTTCTATCCATTATTGAAAGTAAGGTATTGAAGGGGCACCTGGGTGGCCCAAGGCATCCAATTCTTGGTTTGCACACGGGTCATGATCTTGGGGTTGTGGGAACAAGCCTGCATCAGGCCCCACACTCAGCAAGGAGTTGGATTCTCTCCCTCTGCCCCTCCCTCCATTTGCACTCTCTCAAACGTGCACACTCTCTCTCTGAAATAAGTCTTAAAAAAAAAATAGGGACACCCAGGTGACTCAGTGGTTGAGCACCTGGCTTCCGCCTGGGGTGTGATCCTGGAGTCCCAGGATCGAGTCCCGCATGAGGACTCCCTGCATGGAGCCGCCTTCTGTCTCTGCCTTGTGTCTCATGAATGAATAAATAAAATCTTTTAAAGAAAGAAAGAAAGAAAATAAGGTATTGAAATCTCTGGTTATTTTCGCAGAATTATCTATTTTTCTCTTTAATTCTGTCAATTTTTACCTCATGTAATTTTGGGACTCTGTTAGGTTTGTATGTGTTTTATGATAGTATCTTCTTGCTGAATTGAACCATTTATCAGTGTAGTACTTCTGGGTCTCTTATAATCCTTTTTTACTTTGTCTATTTTGTCTGATCATAAAATAGCTACCAGCCCTCTTTTGGTTACTATTTGCATGAAAAAAATTTTTTTTCTTATCCCTTTACTTACAGATGCTTTACGGTTTGGGTTTTTTTTTTTTTTTAAGATTTTTATTTATTTATTCATGAGAGATATTTATTCTTTATTTATCCATGCAGGGAGCCTGCTTCTCCCTCTGCCTGTATCTCTGCCTCTGTGTCTGTGTCTCATGAATAAATAATTTTTTTTAAATCTTAAAAAAAAATAAACTGAATCTCTTGTAGATAGATATAGATGGATCTTTCTTTTTTTTCTCCCTTCTTTTTCCATCCTTCTTACCTCTGCCTTTTAACTGGGGGCTTTAATCTATTTTCATTTGAAGTAATTACTGATAAAGAGTTATTTCTGCGATATAGCTGTTTGCTCTCTCTGCCTTATATATGTTACTTAATTTCCTTCATTACAGCTTCTCTTTTTTATATCTAGATTTTTTTTATAATGAGCCTTTTTGATTCCCTTCTTTTCTGTATATTTTTAGTTATTTTCTTAGAGATTCCAAATAATACTTGTAACAACCTAGACTGAATAAAAGCAGCTTAGTTTCAAGAGTTACACTTTGTCCTTTACATCTCTACTCCTTTCCCTTTAGTATTGTGATAGAAATTATATCTTTTTACATTATTTCCATTTACATAGATGTAATTATTACTCTATTTAAAGGCAAATACATTGAGTAATAATTACATTGAAAGTACAATAATGCTGGCTTTTATATTTACTTATGTGGTTATCTTTACTATTTGCTAATGTTCTTTATTTCTTCTTATGGTTTTAGTTACAGTCTAGTCTTGTCCTTGTATTTCAGCCTGAAGGACTCCATTTAATGGTTCTTTTAAAACATGGTTCTTTTAAAAATGAGCTCCACTAACCTAGTGCTGAATTTCCCCTTCACAATAGTCTTTTAAAACATTTACATAGAATATAGGCAAAGAGGTATGCATACATTATCATCAAATGATTTATCCTCTGTTGATGCAGTAAAGCAGTAAGTCCCATGGGTGCCTGAGATTCATCCTGGAAACTTAGTATAAACAGGCCCTACCTAGACCTACATAGTTTGCAGAGTCAAAATGGAAAGACTTTGCTGCCTGCTGGTTTTCTCACCATTGCTGGGCAATGATGATACATGTCGAATCATCTAAATGTCTATTGAATACCTATAGAATGAATCTTTATGTGCCTCATGAAACTGTCAGGCTTTCTTGTATTAAGCTATTTTTTTATTTTTAATATTTTATGGTTTAGTTTATATTTTCTCTTATTTTGTTATATCCAGACAACAGACCTTCCTAATAAGATATTTAATCCATTTTAAGCAAAGCACCTACGTTTAGCCTCTTTTTATAGGCAAGTATGTTTATCATTTAGGTGCCTATGGTTCATGCTTGAAGTTTTAATGACAAAGAATGAAAACAATAGCCATGCATTTATGAAGAAGATGGCAGAGAACATCAAGTTAACAAAAGATGCCCAGTCTCCAGATGAATCCAAGATGAATGAAGTAAGATATGTATTAGGCCAGTCTGTATTAAGATAATTATAGGAAAAAATATTACAATCCTTGTCCCACTTGTTCTTCCCATTACATAATAAATTAGATTACAGAATGTTTGTAAAAATATATATTTATGGTCAGTTTGATTGTATTTTATTATAATTGAATTCTATTATTTGAGGAATGTTTATTACCTGGAAAAGGACTTTAAAACTTCTACAGAGCAAGAAGATAAAAACTAATAAAATTTACTACTCTGCTGTCTTATGAACTTTTAGTAAGTTACACAGAGAAGTAAATATTCCTTTTTGTATGTTTCCCTTGGTTTAGTTTGGTTTGGTTTATTTGTTTTTAGTGCATACTTGGCATTCATGTTTAATTAGGTAAAGGGTTTTTTGTTGTTGCTTACCAGGAGGCTGCACATAAAGAAGAAATGTAAACATAAATGTGAAATGTTCAAGGAATACCCACATAACCTTTTGATTTCATTTTATGCATCCGGTAGAATTGGTACTTGTGGTTACTTTGTGCTACTGAAAGTTATATAAGATCTTTCTTTCTTTCTTCCCTAGAAACTTTATACAGTATGTGATGTGGCTCTGTGTGTTATAAATAGTAAAAGTGCTTTGTGCAATGCAGATTCACCAAAGGATCCAGTCCTTCCAATGAAATTTTTTACACAACCTGAAAAGGTAATTTTTTTTCTTCATTGTTCTACCACCACACTAAACTGATTTAAATTTCACTTACCATCAACCTGAGTGGCAAATAGTGGATTGTCTTGACTACGGAATAAGAAATACCTCCTTGTATTTGTATCAAGGAATGGGAGATTGTCTCCCTGAACAAATGTCATTCTCAGGCAGCCCAGGTGGCTCAGCGGTTTAGCGCCGCCTTCAGCCCAGGGACTGATCCTGGAGATCCAGAATCGAGTCCCAAGTTGGGCTCCCTGTATGGGGCCTGCCTCTCTCTGCCTGTGTCTCTGCCTCTCTCTCTCCCCTCTCTCCCTTCTCTCTCTCTCTCTCTCTTTCTCTCTCTCTCTTCTCTCTGTGTCTCTCATGGAAAAATAAATAAAATCTTTTAAAAAAAAATGTCATTCTCACCTTACAGAGTAGAATGCAAATCAAAGTGATGTTCTTATATAACTATTCTTTCTCAATATTTCTAGTATGTAAGAGAAGTTTTTTGATTTCTTAAATTATTTTAATCTCACATTATTTATTAAAAAGATTGTTTTCATTTATTTGACAGCACAAACAGGGAGAGCTGCAGGCAGAGGGAGAGGGAGAAACAGACTCCCTATTGAGCAGGGAGCATCATGCAGGGCTCAATCCCAGGACGCTGGGATCATGACCTGAGCTGAAGGCAGATGCTTAACCGACAGAGAGCTACCTAGGAACCTGTTAATCTCACTTTATTAAAACAGTGTATTTTATCAGGCAAGAAATAAATGTTTGGTACAGTGTAAATATATATAAAATATATAATATGTATGAAATAATGTTAGAATTAACATTGGTCTTACCAAATGATAACCCTGTATTTTTTTTTTTAAGATTTTATTTATTTATTCATAGAGACACACACAGAGAGAGAGGCACAGAGACACACACAGGCAGAGGGAGAAGCAGGCTCCACCCAGGGAGCCTGACATGGGACTCGATCCTAGGTCTCCAGGATCAGGCCCTAGGCTGAAGGTGGCGCTAAACCGCTGAGCCACCTGGGCTGCCCCGATAATCCTGTATTCTAATCAACTGCTTCTGATTTAAGAGACTTTAGACAAGTTAACTCTTCCAAGCCTCAGTTTCTATCTCCCTAAAATCCAAATGATAATACCTATGAACAATTACTAATATTATGTCTATAATTTTATGTTTATAACAGTTTGTCATTTAGTAAGTATTCAGTATATGGTAGTAATAATTAATACATCATATATTTGTTCTGCTATCAGCAAATTAAGTTTTCCATGTAATTAAGTTTACCTACCAGCTAACTAAAGCTCTTTGTTTTTCCAACTAATCAGAATTTAAAAACTTTTTTTAGGGGTGCCTGCTCCCCTTGCTTGTGCATATTCATATTCTCTCTATATTCTCTCTCTCTCTCTCTCTCTCTCTCTGTCAAATAAATAAAATCTTTTTTTAAAAATTTTTGTATTTATTTCTGGCTTTAAGGAAGTATTTGGAAGTTTAACCTTCCTGTGCTTTGTTTAAAAAACAGAATCCTAATTTTTTTTTTTTAAGTAGGCTCCACACCCAAATGGGGCTTGAACTCGGGACCCTGAGATCAAGAGTCACAGGCTCTACCAAGTGAGCCAGCCAAGCACCCCCAGAATAAAAACATGTTTTAAATTGGGGGGAAAAATTTTTTTTAAGATTTTATTTATTTATTCACAAGAACACCCACAGAGAGACAGAGACACAGGCAGAGGGAGAAGCAGGCTCCAAGCAGGGAGCCTGACATGGGACTCAATCCTGGGTCCCCAGGATCACGTGCTGGGCTGAAGGCGGCGCTAAACTGCTGAGCCACCCGGGCCGCCCTTAATTGTAAAATTTTTTTTTTAATTTTATACATTTTCAAACCTGAAGGTACGCTTCAGAACATTCAGGGTAATAATCTCCCTTTTAGAGTATTTTACAAAAGAACATATCAGGAAAGAAAAAAAAAACATACCAGGAAATGGAGCTTCCTACTTTCAGTGCCATACTTTGACAAAAATTTTAAATAGATTTTTTTTATTTAATATTCAGCACTTACTGTGCCTGATATTTTGTTTATTTCTTAAGATTTTATCCATTTATTTATGGAAAGATACAAAGAGAGGTAGAGCCATAGGCAGAGGGAGAAGCAGGTTCCCTGTGGGGAGCCTGATCCAGGACTTAATCCCAGGACCTCAGGATCATGCCCTGAGCCAAAGGCAGATGCTCAACCACTGAGCCACCCAGGCGCCCCTAGTTTTTGATAATAAAGATTCAAAGTTCTTTGCCTTCTATTTGAGTATATACTGGTTTATGTAAATAGTCCTACCTGAGCTCTTGAATTAAATTTATTTATTTTTAAAGATTTTATTTATTTATTCATGAAAGACACAGAGAGAGAGAGTCAGAGACATAGGCAGAGGAAGAAGCAGGCTCCATGCAGGGAGCCCAATGTGGGACTCCAGGATCATACCCCGGGCCGAAGGCAGATGCTAAACCGCTGAGCCACCCAGGGATCCTTCTTGAATTAAATTTAAATTTACTTTATTGTTGATCTAGGGTTACCGTGACCAGAATAGTTAAGTACCCAGATAGAATCTTCATATAAGATCCCAGGGGCACCTGGGTGGCTTAGTGGTTGAGCATCTGCCTTTGGTTCAGGGCATGATCCTGGGATCATGGGATCCATGGGGTCCTGGGATCAAGTCCAGCATCAGGCTCCCCACGGGAAGCCTGCTTCCTCCTCTGCCTGTGTTTCTGCCTCTCTCGTGAGTAAATAAATAAAATCTTAAAAAAAAAAAACAAAAAAAAAAACAGTGATCCCATCATCAGGAATTAAACTGATGTGGTATATCCGGTTGGCCCAGTCAGTAAAGCATGTGACTCTCAATCTCAGGGGATTCTTGATGTCAGAGTTGTGAATTCAAGCCCCACATTGGGTGTGAAGCCTATTTAAAAAATAAATTAAATTGCTGTTTGTCACTAGAACCTAATTTTAGTTGGATTTGTTTTGATATCTGAAACAGTGTTTTTGGTGTTTTTTTTTCTTTTAGATTTTTTAAATTTATTTGTTCATAAGAGACGCAGAGAAAGAGGCAGAGACACAGGCATAGGGAAAAGCAGACTCCATGCATGTAGCCTGACATGGGACTCGATCCCAGGTCTCCAGGATCACGCCCTGGGACAAACGCGGCGCTAAACCACTGAGCCAACCTGGCTGCCCCGAAACAGTGTTTTTAGCCTTCCTAAGAACTACTTTTTTCTGTTTTCAGTGAATGCCTTTCTTCATTTCCTTTTCTGATATGTTGCTTTTAATCTGATATAAATTTAGGGACGCCTGGGTGGCTCAGTGGTTGAGCAGATATCTGCCTTCGACTCAGAGCGTGATCCCACGATTCATGATCAAGTGCCACATCAGGCTCCTTGCAGGAAACCTGCTTCTCCCTCTGCCTGTGTCTATACCACTCTCTCTGTGTGTCTCTCATGAATGAATAAATAAAATCTTAAAAAAAAAGATATAAATTTAAACTCTAGGAAACTAAGTATTTAAGATAATGAGCCTAGTGAGGCCATAATATATCTCAATGAATAAAGTGAATGAACTTTAGTACCCAGGCTTTGTGACATTTATTTTAGCTTCATAAAAGTTTGTCCCCCACCCCCCAAAAAAGATACAGCTGTGCCTGGAACACATGCCAAAACTGTGATTTCTCTCTTTCTTTTCTTTCTTTCCTTTCTTTTCTTTCTTTCTTTCTTTTCTTTCTTTCTTTCTTTCTTTCTTTCTTTCTTTTTTCTTTTTTGTGATTTCTTGATGGGCAAATTTAAGCCATCTGTTCTTCTTCTAACAACAGTGTGAAGGTAAATTTAATAAGAGAAAAGAAAAAAATTATTTTTTAAGTGAGATTACTGAAATTAATAAACTTATTGGTCATAGTGAATCACTTATGTGACACTGTCATGATTTATCTGTGTGCTATTACCCAGATATTTAACAGAAATTTCAAAGAATTTTTAAGTTTCATATAGATGAAACTTTCAAGAAAGTACCATTAGTGTCCACATTAACTCTATTAACGTAAACATCACTGCTGCCAAAGAACATTATAATTCATTTAATTATATTTTGGCAGTGTATTTACCTATATGATGGACAGTCTGCTTATGGTTCTAAGAAATATAATATTTTTAATTAAAGTTACAATTTTTCAATGGGAATAATTTGCTTGAGATCCAGTGTGGAGTTATTTTAGTGAATATTGAGTGCCTAATATATGCACTGTACCATTTTGGATGCTTTGGAATTCCAAATGAAGTAGATTTTATACAATAGAGAAAGTAGTTCAGTGAATAACCTGGAGACTGACTGCCCTGAACTATATGAAAAAAATAGGAATGTGTTTTATTTAAAATGTGATTTAAGGGCACCTGGGTGGCTCAGTCAGTTGGTTTTCTGCCTTTGGCCCGTCATGATCCTTGGGTCCTGGGATCAAGCCCCAAGTTGGGCTCTCTCCTCAGTAGGGAGCCTTTTCTCCTCCCTTTCCCTCTGTGGTGTTTCCTCTCAAATAAACAAAATCTTTAAAAAGTAAATAAATAAAATGTGATTAACTTAAATCACATAATTGAGTTCTGGTATTTGCCAAGTCTTATGTGCCATTGAGTTAAAGCTACACTTAATAATATGGTTCATTAAATATGCTTTATATGAGGAATTAATATGTTATGCTAGCTCAAATATAATTGTTATTGTAAGCACAGTGCCTGAAAAGTCTCACTTAGACAGTAAAAAAATACACGTGTTCACTTGATTTTTTTTCTTTTTTTTTTTCTTGGACAGGATTTCTGTAATGACAAGAGTTATATTTCAGAAGAGACCAGAGTACTTCTGTTAACAGGAAAGGTATTATGTACTAGATAATTCGGAAATCTTTATCTCATGTGTATATTACTTCTCTTCTTAGAAATAACCTTTAAATGTCCCATGGATTTTATAGTTCCTGCTTCTTAGGGATATGTTGTGGATTGTAGCATCTAAAGCATTGTTCTCTCAGGCTTTTTTCTGCCATAAATGACTCTTGAATAAGACCATGTGTTCTTATCAAGCTTCAAAGTACTCAGAATCCACAAAGCAGATTTTCTCAAAAAATGGTATAATAAGTTTAGATATGTAAGATTAAAAAAAGAAATGATTTTAAAGTATTAATGAGTTAGATAATTTGTATTCTATAACACTTAAAAGAGCAAAAGTAATTTTTGATAAAAATGTCTATTACTACATACATTTAATAGTTTATTTGTAAGACATTTTATTATATCTTATTTGTTATGTATTTCAGTGTATTTCAGAGGCACTTTTTATTTTGATTGAGCAATAAGGAATAATTAAATACTGCCTAGTTGTTTTTAAATAGAAGTAATGCCTATGACTTGTAATTGTATTTAGACCAACTTGATTTTTCAGAATTCTAATTTCTAATAAATTTATAATTTAACTTCCCAACGTAACAGCAGTTCCTTGGCTTAGGCTAAACAGTATCTTTTACATGTATATAATTTTATATGAATTCCTTACAGTAAGGTATAAAATAACATGCATATTTGTAATTTTTAGCCAAAACCTGCTGGAGTACTAGGTGCAGTAAACAAGCCTTTATCAGCAACAGGAAGGAAACCATATGTAAGAAGCACTGGAGCTGAGACTGGAAGCAATATTAATGTAAATTCAGAGCTGAACCCTTCAACCGGAAATCGATCAAGGCAATTTTTTTTCTCCACTTGTTTTTGTTACTATCACTCATTACTTGCTTCATCTTTTTTTTTTTACCTAAAGCACTAGATCACAAAAATAGAATTTAGGAAACATTTTTGTAAAATATAAAAGCAATGAGTTTAAATATAAATAATGATGGAAATTCAGAGTGCACAATTACATTTTAAACCCATTTAACGTTGCAAATATATAAAAAAGTTAAATGAAACAGATGTAAGAATTTCTAATATAATTAATTTACATGGAAGTGTTTATGTAAGAAAAGTTAACACTTGGAATCCCTGGGTGGCGCAGCGGTTTGGCGCCTGCCTTTGGCCCAGGGTGGGATCCTGGAGACCCAGGATCGAATCCCACATTGGGCTTCCGGTGCATGGAGCCTGCTTCTCCCTCTGCCTGTGTCTCTGCCTCTCTCTCTCCCTCTCTGTGACTATCATAAATAAATAAAAATTAAAAAAAAAAGTTAACACTTAGGAAACAACACATTGGTTCTTTTAAAGAAATAGAATTTATAGGGCAACCCGGGTGGCTCAGCGGTTTAGTGCTGCCTTCAGCCCAGAGTATGCTGCTGGAGACCCAGGATCGAGTCCCACATCGGGCTCCCTGCATGGATGGAGCCTGCTTCTCTCTCTGTCTCTGTGTCTCTCATGAATAAATAAATTAAATCTTTAAAAAAAAAGAAATTTATATATTTTTTAAGTTTTATTTCAATCAAATTAGTATAACATGAGTTAAGATAACATTGTTGTAGCATTTCTACTTATAAGAATATTTCATGTGTATTTTAACAAGTCTTTACCATGGTAGCCACTGCATAAAAATTTCCACCTGACCCTACTCTTATCAACATTAAAAATTGAAGCTTTTAAAGATTTTTTTCTTACTCATGAATTTTTAAGTATAAACTCGGTTGGTGTTGTTTTAAACACATTCTTAGCAATAGAACCCCAAAATATAAGATAAATTAACATGGAGCATATGTGGTTTACAGAAATAGTAGGTCTCAAACAGCTGCCCCCTCCCTTCAGAGCATTAAGAACACAGACTGGAGGGGCTCCTTGGTTGGCTCAGTTAGTGAAGCACTCTTGATCTCTGGGGTTTGAGTCCAAGCCCCATTGTTGGGCACAGAGATTACTTAAAAATAGAATCTTAAAAAAAAAACAGACTGGAAACAACTATACTATACACTCAATTTATCATTGTATTTTTAGTTTGTTTTAGAGTTTCCTACCCCCAAGAGAAAGTCTTAAAAATGATTGTATGATTTTGTTTCACAGCTAATCTTATCAGATGGTTTTAGGCAGTCATTTGTGCCTTATATTAGTAAGGCTAAAGGGAATCAATAACACGGTATAATTTAGCAATGATCTATAACCACAGAAGATCTGAATCTTGCTAATGTTGCTTCACTTGGCTAGACTTCTAAACTAGCCTGAGCTTCTGTTTGTTTCCTTATTGGTATAGTGAAAGGATAGGCTATCTGTCCATTTGGTGAAATAATGAAGCTTTGGTTTATTTTTCTTCCAACAGGGAACAAAGTTCAGAGGCAGTAGAAACTGGAGTTAGTGAAAATGAAGAGAACCCTGTGAGAATTATTTCTGTCACACCTGTAAAAAATATTGACCCAGTAAAGAATAAGGTAAAATTTAACAAATGGATTTCTCCCAAAGTTTCATGGTAGATGTAAGAAGCCCACAGTTGACAAGTTGATAAATACTACATATTCTATATTTGCATGTACCACCTCTCACTATACTTTGTGCTTCCACTCTCTAACAAATGATTCACCCTATATCACTACTCATTTCAAGAGTTTAGGTGGTCACCCAAACCCCTTAACAGTTTCCCTTCTTACACACTAATACTCCCAAAACTTGAAAGACTATGAATTGAGAGTTTTTGAGATCTTTCAAAGTTTATTGACTCCACTAAGGGATGTGAACAGTTTGATTTCTATTATATTTTTAATTTAAAAGTTAAATTTATGAGTTAAGTTTTTAAAATATATTTGAGTTTTTGTTTAATAGCCACATTCTTTATTGTTGACCTTATAATTATGGCATCTAATTTCTTAATTTTGTGGCGGGAGAGAAGGATTGGTAGGAGAATTACAGACCTGAGTCTGAATCCTAGCTCTGCCACTCATTGGCTGTGTGTTTACTTAGGCAGGTTGCTTGACTTCTCTAAGCTTCTGCTTAACTATAGAATGAAACTGGTAACTTATCTTAGTAGGGATGGTATGGAAATACTATTGTTCTTTTTCCACAGAATCATATTCTTGATATACTTGTGTTTTTATTGCCCACCATATATTTATAATATTCATCAAATGTTTTAGGAATCACCCTCGGGTACATAAACACAAGACTGTAGTTACTCCACAATAGCTCAGCTCTGCAAACGTATTATCTGAATTCAAACTGAATAGATGAGGATATATTTTTAGATCAGTCTCTCACTATTCAACCTCTTGCTGCTTGTTATCTGAACTTCAGTATGTCAGTAGATTCAGCTAACAGGGAGCCTCTCACTACCAAACTCTGGAATTCAGAAACCAATAGACTTGACTATTGTGGGATTCTTGTATAGAATTAAACAGTCTTGGGGATCCCTAGGTGGCTCAGCAGTTTAGCACCTGCCTTCGGCCCAGGGCATGATCCTGGAGTCCCGGGATCGAGTCCCACATTTAGGCTCCCTGCATGGAGCCTGCTTCTCCTTCTGCCTTTGTCTCTGCTTCTCTCTCTCTCTCTCTCTCTCTCTCTCTCTGCATGGAGCCTGCTTCTCCTTCTGCCTTTGTCTCTGCTTCTCTCTCTCTCTCTCTCTCTCTCTCTCTCTGTCTCTCATGAATAAATAAATAAAATCTTTTTAAAAATATGGTAAAAATCAAAATTACCCAGCAAACTAGATGTGGGTGTTTACAATCAGGACATTCTTAGGGCACCTGGCTGGCCCAGTCAGTTAAGGGTCTGACTCTTGATTTCATCTCGGGTCATGATCTCGGGGTTGTGAGGTCAAGCCTCACATTGGCCTCTGGGCTGGGTGTGGAGCCTGTTTAAGCTCTCTCTCCCTCCTCTTCCACTGCCTTTCCCCTGTCTCTCTCTCAAAAAAAAAAAAAAAAATTGGGGGCAGCCCCGGTGGCCCAGCGGTTTGGCGCCGCCTTCGGCCTGGGCTGTGATCCTGGAGATCCAGGATCGAGTCCCGCGTCAGGCTCCCTGCATGGAGCCTGCTTCTCTCCCTCTGCCTCTGTCTCTGCCTCGGTCTCTGTCTGTCATGAATAAATAAATAAAATCTTAAAAAAAAAATTGGGACATTCTCTCCTGTTATTTACACTGTGAGAGAAATCAAATTGTAATATGAAGGATGGGTAAGGGAAAAAGAAACAAAACGTATCCCATGGATTCAGGCAAGCAGTGTTGCCTGTGTTGTCCTTAAGGAATCTTCTTTTTCTTCCTACCTGTGGCTGCCCAATGAGTTTCCCCTTTCCCTTGCCTTATTCATGAGTTCTTTAATTATATATTCACATAATATTCATAAATGTGTAAATACAGTTATGTGCAGGATTTTTAATGCAATCTTTTTACTTTTAAAAAGTCATCTTTTTACCCCATTTTAGCATTTACACTTTGTGTGTGTGTATGTGTATATATTTCCTTTCCCCTTTTTTTGCCACTACAAACAATATTACATTAAAAATTAAATGTGCATCAGACATTTACTAGTGATTTTTATTTCTGTGGACTTAATTCTAGTAGTGGGATTGCTGAGTCAAAGAGTAAAATGTATTACAGATTTTAGATATTTCTAGATTGCTTCCTTGAAAAAGTGGAACACCTGACATTGCTATTCATCAAGGTGTAAGTACTTTTTTCTCTATATGCCCACCAATAACAAATTTTAGGGTTTTTTTTTATTTCTTTCAGTCCCAAAAATCAAAACTAATGCCCCACTATATTAATTTACATTTTTATACCAGTATCGTTGTTGACTACCTTGTGAATTACACCTGAGATCTACCCATTTTTAAAAGATCTTTTTCTTACCTAATTTAACTTCTGATGGCTGTAGTAGTTTTACCTTCTTGTTAATATTCTTGCTCCCTTCCAATCCATTCACAATACAGCAGCCAATTTTATCTTTTAAAAATGTAATTTGGATTAAATTTGTCCTCTATTGAAAGTCCTTTGGTGACTTACATGAGCACTTAGAATGAAATCAGATTTCTTCACCTGTCCTGTAAGGCATTTGTGCTCTTCTCCTACCTTATCTTGAATCCCTCTCCTATCACCCCTCATAGTTCACGTTCCTTGTCTCTTCCAAGTTCTTTCCCTCTTCAGATACTTTAATGGTCCTCTTTTCTCTGTATAGCATACAGCACTTCTCACGTGATGAATGTCCTGCTTTTATATTTTTAAAAAATATTCCTTAAAAGCCAATTAGAATTGAGGCTCCCTCTGATTTTTTTCATGCCCTGAAAAATCAATGCCCTGTTCTTTAATCTCTGAGCACTTGGGATATTTTGTACTTGAATGTTTGTTTACTTTTTTAAAAATTAGCAACTACCATGCTAATCTCCATAAGGACAAAAACACTGTCAGTTTTCTTCCCTGATCTGTGCTCAGCAGCCACTGCACCTGCTAGGCATTCATTTGAATGAATGCTGCCAACTGCAGGGTTAATAGTAGTTGGTCATCCTGTTAACCCTTCTGTCATCCTAGAATCACTGTCTTTCCCCAGGCTGACACTTTGCCTCTTTCTTCTCTGACCCATTCTGTGGTGTTTTACAGTTTAATTCTGGTGGATGACCTTATTCTTGCTCCTTCAGGTATTATCCTTTCTCTTAAAATGAAGATTAACAGTAAGATAAATAATTAAAATAAGGGGCACCTGGGTGGCTCAGTCGGTTGGGCCTCTTTGGTTCAGGTCATGTTCCCAGGGTCCTGGGATCAAGCTCCATGTTGGGCTCCCTGCTCGGTGGGGAGCCGACTTCTCCCTCTCCCTCTGCTGCTTCCCCTGTTTGTGCTTTCTCACTCTCTCTCAAATAAATAAATAAAATCTTAGAAAAAAACCACACACAGTAAAATAAACCCTAAAGTAAAACACTGATTTGTGAAATTTTTTCACTGAAATTACTACTTTCATGAGTTTTCATGAAACATAAAAGATTTATCATTTTTACTCAGATGTTCTGAAAAGATTTTCTGGGGGAAATGGAAATTAATTAATTGGAAAGATATAGACTGATTTTTTGGATAATGATAGTGCTTGTTTGTTTTCCTTTAATCAGTTAAAATTATTCCTAAATAACCTTTGTATGAAAGTCACTTTTGATTCTAAAAACTATTAAAGTCCATTATATCTATCATACTAAAATGGGATTTTATTATTTTGAACAAAGACCCAGATTTGGATCTTTGACTAGAACGTGTTGAATTAATATGTATATTTAGTAAACTAAAAAGAAAAAATGTTCAGAAAACAGTAGAAGGTTAATGATTACAGCAAAAATGACAAATATTAGAATGTATGAGTAGAGTGAGAAATTGAAGAACTTTGTGTCATAGAATTACAGAAGTTATTCTAGACAAAACATCATAGGTAAAGAGCATATTAAATTATGCAAACATGCTCCCCCTTTTTAAAAAGTTTAGATAAATTTAGGGGCGCCTGGGTGGCTCATGGGTTGAGCAGCTGAAGCTCAGGGCGTGATCCCGGGGTCCAGGAATGAGTCCCACATTGGGCTCCTTGCGGGAAGCCAGCTTCTTTCTCTGCCTAGGTCTCTGCCTCTCTCTCTGTGTCTCTCATGAATAAATAAAATCTTTAAAAGAAAAAAAAAAGTTTAGATGAATATAGAGCATACCATCGATTAAAAGGACCTTTTCATGTAGAATGAATGTGTTAGCAAAACTGAGTATGTATACCACCATACAATTCAGTAATCATTTATTAGATATATGTGCCAAGCCGCATGATTGGCACCGCTCTCAGGCCCTACCCTCAAGGAGTTTGCATTCTACAAGGGATCTATAAGCAAGCAGTTCATTAGAAGCCTTAGAATTCCAGCTACTCAAAAATACCTTCAAAAAAATACTACTTTCCAGTACAGATTATTGATATTTAAGCAATTTGCATTTACAGAATTCTTTTGTGCTCTTTTAGGAGATTAATTCTGATCAGACTACCCAGGGCAACATCAGCAGTGACCGAGGAAAGAAGAGAAGTGTAGCAGCAGCTGGTACAGAGAACATCCAACAAAAAACAGATGAGAAAGTAGACGAATCAGGACCACCTGCCCCTTCAAAACCCAGGAGAGGACGCCGACCCAAGTCTGAATCTCAGGGCAATGCAACCAAAAATGATGACATAAACAAACCTCTTGGCAAGGGAAGAAAGAGAGCTGCGGTCAGTCAGGAAAGCCCTGGGGGTCTGGAAGCAGGTAATGCCAAAGCACCCAAACTGCAAGATGTAGCCAAAAAGGCAGTACCAGCAGAGAGACAGATTGACTTACAAAGGTAATGGACACCATTCTTTCTGAACTGTTAATTTAGACATTGTGTTTTATTCTTATTTTATTCTTAGTGTGTGCCGGTTACCCCCAAACACCTAGGCATTTGAGACTGAAAACTGCCCTTGGTTTTCCTGAGTAGGTTATAGTGGCATTTATTTTGATCTCATAACCTACGGGAAGCCAGTTTGAAGAGAGATCTTATTTCTTTTGGTTAATTTTTAATTAGGATATCGTGTTGTGATTATTTCTGCTTACTAGCAAGGATGGTATTATATTTTGCTTGGTATCCTTCACATAGTTACATGGGCTTTACTTAATTTAAAGGGCTACCTTTTTGGGTAAAAAGGTCTCAGAAAGCAGAAGACAGAAGTCATGACACACAAACAGAAGTCAGACAGGTATATCCTGCTCTTCAATTCCTCTTGTTAGAGTTAATTTTAATATAAATCAACAATTTACCCCACCCCACCCCCAATCTCCAGTGAAACAATCTCACAGCTGCTCATCTTTGATCATTCCTAGGCTGAGACTTCAGCTTCTCTACCCTGTAATGGTCGTGTTCCAGTGGGAGACCTGGAACTTGGCTCCTTTCACACTTGGCCTGCCCTCTGCTTTTTTCCTTGTATATCTGTACCTAACTCATCTCCCCTTGAGCTTAGATGACAAACATCTGAATTTCTTCTAGGAAAGAGTTTTGATCATCTCAGGATGATCTTACCATCCTGCTTCAGTATTTTTATAAAGTACAGTGTTGCCTGAAACATATGTGTTAACAAGTACATTTTTTAAATTACCATTCACATTAAGTTTTCTTACATTTTAAGTGTCTCTAGCTACCTTTTACAACATCTCATGGGAGCAGATCCAGGCCCAAACCTGATCTAAGTAATGGATGTTTCTCCTACTCACTTGTAGTTTTATGGACTAATAAGTGTAGTACTGAAAGCAGTTGGGGGCAAATTTATTTTTCTCCTCAGATTTGGATCTTTGACCTAGAATGTCTTATTTAACCTCAACCTCCTCTTTGTCTTCAGTAAGACAGTATAATAATACCTTCTTCAAAGGACTGTGGATCAGTAAACATAAAGCACTTAAAAAAGTGCCTTCCCCTTAATACACTTTTCAATTACACAAAAGTTGAACAGTTTCCTTCAAGATGGCCAGAATTTTCTAAAGGATCTCTGAAATTCTGTTTTAGCCATTCCATTATTAGTACTGATCATCACACATAGGCCACTTGAGCCACCTGACCTTACCTCTCATTTACTGTCTTTTTGCCTTCTAAGCAAAATATCTACTTACTTGGTCCCTGAAAATGTTTTCAATAGCAACCAGACCTTGTCTCTGATTAGGGCATTGTAAAACCCATTGCTCTGCTTTTGCTACACCATGTACCTCAGTATCGTTAAACCAACAAAAATGGCTTACATGCCAGGGACTGGTTAAAAATAGCATTGAGCCTTCTTGAAAATCTAAAAATGTCTTCAGTGAAAAAGCACCTTAGAAGTCTCAAGTACACTGGCTGTTAGGTTGAGAGGGGTGGGGGGACTGTGTTAGTCAAAACAAGTTCTGTGATGGTTTTATATTCTCAGTGAAGTTAGATGGTTAAATTAGATGTTCATGACAATGTTTACTGTGTTAATTCAGTAGAATAGATCAGGTATTTTGCACACATACTTCAGAAACTTCTGCTTGAACTGTCTGCTACTAATTGAACAAAACATAGAAGTACATTCTGAAACGTCCTCCCAAGTTTCCTTTTACCTTTTCCTAAACCTAATATACAACTCTGCCCTCTCATTCTAGCATTATGACTTCAGCTTGGAATCCTGATGAACTATTCAGTGAAAGCTCACTCACTGAAAGATCACTGAAAGTGAAAGATCACTGCTCATGATCACCTCTTGCATAGAATTGAATGCCTTATAGGCACATCAGTATTGCTCCTGGTACTTCTCATTCGTTCTTTCAACAAATACTCAACTGATAAGAATGCTCGCATCATGCTGGGTGTTGACAATACAGATGTATCCAAAATGATAGTTGAGGTTCTTGCCCTCACAGAGTTTATTTCCCTAGCTTGTCAACTCCAAAAAAGTTTCACATTAGGTCTGTTGATTGATACAGGAAATTATAAGAATTTTTTTTAAAGTACTACATAAAACAGAGTGAAATTCCAACACCTGTTAAGGACATGATGCTAAGTGAAATAAGCCAGACCCCAAAGGATAAATACTATACGATTCCATTTATATGAGGTACCTAGAGCCATCACATTCAGAGAGACAGACAGTAGAATGGTGGTTGCCAGGACGAGGAGGGGTAGGTTTTAGTGTTCAGTGGGTGTACAGAGTTTCATTTGGGGAAGATGAAAACATTCTAGAAATAAATGGCTATGATTGTACAACATTGTGCATGTACTTAATGCCACTGAACTATGTCCTTTAAAATGGTCAAAATGGGACACCTGGGTGGCCCAGTGGTTGAACGTCGGCCTTTGACTCAGGTCGTGATCCCAGGATCCTGGGATCGAGTCCCACATCAGGCTCCCTGCAAAGAGCCTGCTTCTCCCTCTGCCTGTGTCTCTGCTTCTCTCTGTGTGTCTCTCGCCAATAAAGAAATAAAATCTTAAAAAGAAATGGTTAAAATGATAAATATTAGGTCATATAAATTTTACACCAAAAAACTGCTACATAGGAATAATGATCGCTAACACTAATCTAGTATTTATTATAAGCCAGGCTCCATTCTAAGCTCCTTGTTAATGTATTAAATCCTTAAAACCCCTCTTTGTGGTAAGTTGTATCATTCTCAGCTTACAAAAAGGACGATACCCAGGCATAGAGGCCCCATACAGCTTTTCATCTCTGCTTATATGAATAGTGCAGCCAGGATTAAACCCAGGCAATATTACTCCAGAGTTTGTAACTGCCATGCTATATTGTCTTTTAATTTTATCTTAAATTAAGTCTTAATTCTAAGGCACTGCATGTGTACACAAAACTGGGGTAAGAGAGAGTGCTTTGAAAATTCTTGTGTACTTTATATTCTTATATATCTTAAATAGCTAATGTAATTCATATGAGTAATAGTTTCCGTAATGGAGTTTATAACTCTTATGTAAAAAGGTAGCTTATTTATTTTAAGTTTATTTATTTAAGTAACCTCTATACCCGTCATGGGGCTCAAATTCACATACAAAAAGTACAGGTTAAGGGCAGCCCTGGTGGCGCAGCGGTTCAGCGCCACCTTCAGCCCAGGGTGTGATCCTGGAGACCCAGGATCAAGTCCCACGTCAGGCTCTCTGTATGATGCCTGCTTCTCCCTCTGCCTGTGTCTCTGCCTCTCTCTCTCTCTGTCTCTATGAATAAATAAATAAAATCTTTAAAAAAAAAAAAAAGTACAGGTTAAGCCAAACAGACCAACTGTAGTCCTCTTTTTAACCTCTTTCAGAGTATGTGCAAACGAGAGCCCCTGCATATTAGCATCAGAGAGGAACAAACCAAGCAGTAGATCAGATATTCTTGAAAATGGCACACTTAAAGTAAATGAAGCACCTAATGCTAACAACATTGTCAGACTGATGAAAGTTAGGTACAATAATGTGTGGAAGATACTTGGGGTAGTCCTTGGCCTATCAACATAAATAATAGTAATGATAGGGAAAGGTTGTTAACTATATATTTGCCTTGCCAGCAGTCAGTTTGAAGTAAGTATAACCCTATATTAAAGATAAGGAGACCCAGACTACTGTCTCAGGGCACCTGGCCAGTGTCCTGCAGAGCAAAGCTTCGAATCCAGGCGCATCCCTTAGTAACCACCTCAGTGTGGTGGGTTCTCTTAATTTACACAGCATTTTGAAACATTTTTAAACTGTGAACATTCAGAACTCTATTTTTCCTTTTTCTTTAATATTTTATTTATTCATTCATGAAAGACACACAGGCAGAGAAGCATACTCCATGCAGGAAGCCTGATGTGGGACCCGATCCTGGACCCCAGGATCACGCCCTGGGCGGAAGGCAGATGCTTAACCACTGAGCCACCCAGGAGTCCCTGTTTTTCCTCTTAATATGTAAAAGATACTGTGTAATGATATAAAAGATACTGTGTAGTTACCACCAAATCATGGTGTAGATACATCAAAACAAAAGTTCCTTATTTGCAATTCAGCTGATATTTTAACTATCTCAACTTAAAGAGAAATGTTAAACCCTCAAAATCCTGACAGTACCAGCTTTATTTTTATTTCATGGTGGGACTGTAGCTTTCACTTTCCTATAAGACTAAACATACTTCTCATTGAGGCACGTGGCTGGCTCAGGCGGTAATGCATGCCACTCTTGATCTCGGGATCATGAGGCCGAGCCCTACGTTGGGCATAGAGTTTCCTTAAAAAATAAATAAAAGTAAACATACTTTTCATTAACTGCAAGTAGTACCTATGATTGATTTGACATCCCACCTGAATTTTCCTGAGACCTGGTGATGAATGATCACACACAGATTAAAGCCATACAATTACAATTCTCATTATAAAACTAGGACAACACCTTGAATCATCCTGTTAATGTTGTCATTAAAATTTCAACCAACTAATTACTAAAAGAAATGGGGTTGCCAAACCTGAGAGCCATCAAACACTAAATCTATGAGCCAAGGATGACTCCAGAATGATACTCATTGCCTTGGTAACTCAAAGCCTAGCCTAAAGGCTTTGCATTGTGGAGTGAGATCTAAATTGCTGCACTGAAGCTGTTCACCCCTGGACTCAAAGCTTGAGTGTAAGCCTTTGATAAATAAGGCCCAGTACCCCTAGTGCTTCTCTATGCCCCTGCTCTCTAATTTCACATGCCACTTCAGTCTTTTTCTTAACCTTGCATTATTCTTCATAACTTTTCACTTGCATAATCTCTTACTTCTCAGATGGTCCAGTCCTGCTCTGGCCACAGGTTTTCACAGTAACAGCTGAAAAAAGCCTTCCCCCCCTGACATTACCCTAATCTTCTTAACTCCATGTATTCCTTTGTCCTTCTGAGTAGGAATCTCCTCAAGGTAGCCAATCTATAGCTATGCTACTAGCATCACCTTTCAGAGGCTATATTTGGAATTGTTACTACTTTTGAGAAAATTCCTGGAATTTACCCTATTTATAATAATTAGCCATTTGTGTATTATGGTCAGGAAACAGTATCTGACAACCTGATAATTACCATTGGCTTCCTGAGTTTTGAGTGAAGGGTAGATCATCATTTCAATTATTAAGTTAATTTGTTTTTCCTTTTTGTTTTTGAGCTATTATCCAGATGTCAAACAATTCCAAACATTTTGCATTGAAAATGTGTCTGCATAGGTCTGCTGATTCACCAGTATGTTTTATTAGACTTAAGGCCTTAAAGTTCTTACAAAGAAATTATCAGGAAACACCAGTAGAGAAACAGTGCTTAAATTTGGGACTTCTGGGGAAACTAAATATAAGGAAATTATCTATAGGAAAACAGACTATTATTTTCCCATCTTTGATGAATATATTTTGTTCACTGGGACGCCTGGGTGGCTCAGTGGTTGACTGTCTGCCTTCGGCTCAGGACATGATCCCGGGGTCCTGGAATCGAGTCCTGCATCGGGCTCCTTGCATGGAGCCTGCTTCTCCCTCTGCCTGTGTCCCTGCCTCCCTGTGTCTCTCATGAATGAATAAATAAAATATTTTAAAAATATATATGTTTTGTTCGGTATGCTTAGTGTGGGAGTGTTCAAGAATCTTGGAATTTCTATTTTTTAAGCAAAGAATTTCCTATTTCCTGTGCTGATTTGTATACTCAGAAAGTTTCCTGTCATTACATGGATTCATATCTTCAAATTATAGGAACCCCTAAGTATGTATCCTCATATGTTAATCATATGTACCATGGTACATAGGTACCATGTAACCATGTAATAGATTCATATCTTCAAATTATAGGAATCCCTAAGTATGTATCCTCATATGTTAATCATATATTAGTTTGATATGAATACTTATGCAGTTTCAGTAGCAGGTGAATTTTATCAAACTAGTATGACATCTTTTAGAAGCCAGGTACTTGATGTGATGGCAGTTCACTTTGTGACACAGAATCAAATCCAGCAAATTCTTTCAGTGATCTAGATCATTTAAAAGTCTGTGAGAGCAGCCAGGAACATACTGAGCTTTGAGGTAAATGGAAGCTTTCCAAAGGTGCAACAGCAACTTATAGAGGATTCTTTGATATATTATTAAATCTGCTTTATATATCATAACAAATTAAGTCTCTATAAGATCTTAATCACTTAGCTTGTTTTTCAAGCATTGTCATCTTAATAAAATGTATATGTAGTGGAATACAGGTAAATATCTCCCTTGCATTTCTCCCAAGTTTGAAATTGTTGAGAAGGAGACAGTTTTTTTGGTTTTGAGGTGTTTTTTAAGATTTTATTTATCCATGAGAGACACAGGAGAAGCAGGCTCCTCGCAGGGAGCCCAGTGCAGGACTCAATCCCTGGACCCAGGATCACTCCCTGAGCTGAAGGCAGACGCTCAACCGCTGAGCCACCCAGGTGTCCCGGAGACACAGTTTTAATACTGATACGGCTGACAAAAAAATGTGGAAATGACAGGCCAGGTGGCTACAAATGCCTTGCCTCTAAATTGAACCACAGGCAAGCCAGAATGTCCCTTTTGGAAGCAAAAGATACAAATCTAGGAGAGGACAAGCCCAGCATGCTTAGTTCCTCCCACCCCTCGCCCCTCACCTAATCGATGGATTCTTCTCTTTCCAAAGAGGAATTAGGGGAGAGAAGAGAGAGACCACATTCCCCATGCTTATGCTTCCAGAGATCAGACTCTCTCTCCTTACTAGGAAAATGGGACCAGTGGGGATTTCATTCCTCTAACCTCTTCACAGGATTAAAGTAAATTTTCCTCCTTGTTGTTTGTTTGTTTTAAGCATATTAAAATGTATGTGTTTGGGGCACCTGGGTGGCTCTGTTGAGCGCCTGCCTTCAGCTCAGGTCATGATCTCAGGGTCCTGAGATCTCTGTGCTCGGCAGGGAGTCTGCTTCTCCTTCAGTTTTCCTTTCTCTGCCCCTCCCTCCATTTGTGCTCTGTCTCTCTCTCAGAAGCTTTTAAGAAAAGTAAAATGTATGTGTTTACCTGGTTTGGAAGTTAGAACTTCTTTTGCTATTTATATAAATTCATTTTGCCATAAGTGCCCAGTACCTTTTTTTCTGTAATACCATTTTGAAATAATTGTAATAACAAATTGCAGTTATTTCAAATAAATAGCTTCTATTTTATTATGGTAAGCAAATCTGCCATTGGATAGTAGCACCTAATGGTTGAAAATAAAAACTTCATTGGTATATTGTGTTTATATGTAGTTTAGAGAAAGATTCCTTAAAATAAGTAAAGGTCTCAGGTGAAAACTGGAAAAAAAAATTTTTTTTAAATCCATGAGAGACACAGAGAGAGAGAGGCAGAGACACAGGCAGAGGGAGAAGCAGGCTCCATGCAGGGAGCCCGACGTGGGACTCGATTCCCTGTCTCCAGGATCAGGCCCTGGGCTGAAGGCGCTAAACCGCTGAGCTACCCGGGCTGCCCTATTTTGAGATTTTTAGATAATAACTGTAGAAATGAAGTAATTCTGGTTTGGTTTGTTTTCCTGTTTGCATCTTTTCTAACTTTGCTTTCTTCTATTCCCATCCCCAAGGTAAAAAGAAAACTCATTTGCAAAGGGAGAAAATGAAGGCCAAACAGAAGCACAGGCTCCAGCTTCTGCAAAAACTTGGATTCACAATGTCCCTGAACAGAAAATGAAGTTAACTTCAGAACACACTTTCTGCCTTGAAAACTGAAAGAAACTATTACTTCCTTTTCACATGACCACAAGTCCTTTGATGGAAATGTACAGAGAAACTCTTGAGAGAGAGAGAGAGAGAGAGAGAGAGGCTAAAAGCAACTCTATTCTACCCTTCCCCCTAGACTTTTCTTATGAAAAGTCAATAATTAAGCAAATTGCTTAACACTTGGTTCCAGTTCCTGCATATCTGGAGTTTAAAGGCATAATATACCATTAATTTCCATGCTGCAGTTTTTATTTTAAGGAAAGTAACAGGATGTCCTTACACTGACACTGAAAATTCATCAATTTTAGAGCCAGGAATTCCTGTGTTACACAAGAAAAAAAAAATAGAAGTCTACTGAATTAATTTTTTAGAAGAAAAGAGATCAGATTAAATATTTCTTTGTTTTTCCTTTTGGAAACTTTTATGTATAATTCTTTCTGCCTGCCTACTTTTCTGCAAAAATGAGATGTACAGATTTCAGTTCCCTGCTATGAAAAGTGATGTGGTGGCAATTTTATAAATGTTGCTTTCTGATTTTTATCAGAGTGAGAAAATAATTAAGATTATTATTGATTTCATATCACTTCATATTTTGATTTCCCCTCCATTTTAGTTTAATATAATTTGCAATAAATGTACATATTGTTGTTTGTTTCATAAAGCATATCACTTTAAAATGGTTTTTACTCCTGTGATTATGTTGGAATATTTGGAATTTTAAAGGAGTAAAGACTGCCCAGCATTTGGTTTTATAATGTTTGTCACCAGATTTTTATTATTGATGTAAAGAAAAAAGTCAATTTTTTTAAATAGTTGGACTTTGGCAGCTTTGTAAGGAAAGTTGGAGGTGTTTAGGATTGCCATCAATTTTCAGCATTGTGCTATTGGGAATTAAGTATTTTGCTTTTTGTCTGCCAGTCTGGGCTCAGTTTTTATGTTTATTTTAGAAGACAACTGTTGCATCGATATATTGTTTCTTGGCATTGTTCAGCATAGGTGATGTGTGCACTTTTTGTGTACACATCATATTTAAGTTTTTTGCATAAAATAAATGCTTCTAGAGGTCATATGGTAGTCTTTTTTAATCTCTTTATCATATTATGTTTTGTTTCTTTTTATGTGAAAGGGCTAAAGTCATAAAGAACATGATTACAGTCAACTCTCCATTATCTATATAAAACAGTGACTGTGCCTCAGATTTTGAGTTGCAGTCATAATTTAAATTGTAAACTGAATGAAAGCAAGTATGTTACAAGAGCTGATTCAGGAGGAACTTGTAATTGATCCTCATGCTCAAGAGTTGTTGCCCCCCAGTCTTCATTTGAGGCTCTTTCTCAAAACTATAACTGAATGTGCTCACTCAGCTGCCTTGCACGTTCCTAGGAGGGTCAGAAGACATAAACGACACGTGCACTAGAACCGTCTTGAGACGCTGTACTCCACAGGCATGTAAAACAGCGAATGTGAGTAATGTCAAAATAAAAGATTATGTTAAATGTGAAATCTGCTAGTAGTAAATGTCACGTATGATCTCCTAGATAATCAAGAGTTGGCTGTATATTGACTCAGTGAAAGATGGGTAACTCTTTCAAATATGCATGTACACACATGTAAGTATCAGATGATGGTTAGGGAACAGTGAATACAAGTGATAGAAAACAATACCTTTTAAAAGGGCAAGAAAAGCCCTGCTCTTCTTATTGCCTCTTCATTACCCTTTAGAAGTATAAAATATTGCCTCCAACATGCTGAAAAAGAATATCTATGCATAAGCATCAGAGAAGTCCCTCAAGCAAACAGTGGACGTGTATATTTAGAAAGATTTTAAAGTGCTCTTAGCATCAGACAACTTGATTCGCAAGGCCACTGACCTGTCACCAATAAAAAAAGCACACTGGTAGGGACCTTCTTTTTCAACTCCTTTTGATTACTCAGCATCACAGCTGACTAGATTACCTAGTGCTATTTAACAATGTAGCAGACCCATTTGCATCTGTTTGTGGCTGCATCGATTTTTGCAGGAGAGGAGTTTAGCTAAAAGGATCTGGTCCACAGGTGTATGTAAATGGCCCCTCTGGTTTCATAATGTCATGCAAGCATCTGGCACTAAGGGAAGGGAGAGTAGGATGATAAAAAGATTGAGATGATGGGGAGGGACTTAAGGGACATTTGTCAGTTTTCCTTAGAAAAAGGAAAATGTTAAATCCCTTAGGAATTTGATATTCACATCTCAGAGAAATACAACACAAAGTGCAGACTTATATTTGAGAATTAATGTTAACCCTTTGTGTCTAGTTTGAAGCTTCTTGTATTTGTCTAAAACTACAAGCCAGAATTTTGTATCTCCTTTGATAAAAAGTGTGTATAATGTAAAGTAGTTTTGCATATTCTTGTGCTGCACATGGGCTGAATTTTTAAAAAATTTTTTAAAGACTTGAAGCAGAACCTTGTAATTTGTGTAAATGATGAGTGTAAAATCCTACCATAAAATGCTAAAAATATGCATTGTTTCAAATAAAACCAAGAAATGCAGCATTATATAGTAGTGTGGAACCCTGAATATTCATGTACCCCCTGGTATGTCACAAGTTGATAAAATATCTGCATATTTTCTGTTTGAAATCTGGAGTCTGCATATCCTCATGAGAAATCAAATGTAATCACAAGTCAAAAAAAAAAAAAAACCTTCAAACTTCTTGGCTACATACTCTGAACTGACCTACAGTGACTGAGGGAGAGCATAATAGATGATAAATTCTGATAAACATTTGGGAAACTTTAGAAGTTCCTTTTTAACCCAAGAACTTAAAAGTGGCCTTTCATTTATACTATGATACATCTATTTATTGCAAATTTTGGACATGCACATTTAGTTTAAAAACTGATGGACAGCAAGCAGATTACATGTATCGGAAATAAGAAATGGACAGAATGAGAAATAAGAAAGCTAGCTATCCTGCCTGGTTCTGTATTTCACCCTCCATGGGATTATCATTCTACACCTTGATATTCGTACTGTCAAGACGTTTCTGTCTTCACTATTCAAGTGGATAAACTGTTCATAGAAACCAGTGGAGACCAACAAGTCTCTAACAGTCTGACAACAAGCTTTGCAGCCTGCCTCAACAATGATGGCATTGCTCACAAGAAGTTCGCTGTAAGACAGTAACACGGTAGAACAATGGAAATGAATGTGCATAATCACACACCTCCTCAGCCTGTAAACCAGAGCTTTAAATTTTCAATTTCATAAGAGTAATAAACCTTCTTTACTTCATTTTGTGTCTTATTTGAAAGGCCAATGGCACGTCTGGATGGCTCAGTGGGTTAAGCATCTGACTTCGGTTCAGGTCATGATCTTGGGGTCTTGGAATTAAGCCCTGCGTCACACTGCACGCGGAGTCTACTTGTCCATCTCCCTCTGCCTTGTGTCCACCCCCCGCCCCCCTTGTGCATGCACTTTCTCTCTCAAAAAAGAAATGAAAGGCCAACAGGAACATGTGAGTCCCATTTCTAAGGAATATGGACCAGGTGTGATCAGGATTTCAATTTGGGGGTCTTTTTCAAATAATATTTATCAATCCTGATCGCCAGCTGAAGGCCCTTTACTTCCCCTCATTCTCTAGTTACTCCTGTTCTCTAGCAAAGACCATGCATTTTGAATAAAATCCATTCCTTTTAGGAAATAACATTGTGTCCAATTATGGGAGAAGCTTGGAAAGCAATCAACTGGAGGTCATTTATACATACAAGGAACAAGGTCCAAGTCTGTGGAAGCCAGTTAGAACATTGAAGGGTACGCAATATGGCAGGGGCTCACACTGGAAAAACAATATTTTGAGCCGTTAGAATAACTAGCAATATAAAACAGCACAACATAGGCAGATGTGACTGTTTTAGGTGATATGTTGTCTGAACTTCAGGGCCCTGAGAGATGCTGTAGAAGCAGAAAACCTTCCCTTTCTATATAGAGAACTCAAACATAAAAAAGGGATTGAGCTGAACAAGCCACTGCCGCACGCACAGTAAGCTAGATCTGATGCTGAACCCGGTTCTTCAGGTTGAGGAATCCCCAGGCAGAGGTGATCATAAAGAACAAACTCCAGCTGAGAAGGAACAGAAAGAAGCCTGCTAGTTCAGCAGGGCAAACACTGCCTGAGCACTTGCCATGCATGAGGCATTACTCCATCTGCAAACTATGGAAGATCTCATCCCAGCCCCCAAACCTTGCTCACCCGCTATCCTGAGTGCACTCCCTTTCCAAACACAAATTTGAGTGTGCTGACAGTTCCTGTCGCCTCTCTGCACAAACTCTGTAACCACAGGACCTTACTATGCTTCTCCAAAAAAGCAAATTCTGGTGGAGACCCAGTGTCTCCTTGAAGCGCCTTTTAGGTTTGTTCTCAGCCTTCTTAAAAGATTTGCCCCAATGGCCATACAACCCTCATCCCAAAAAAGTTGCTGAGACCATTTTCTTCAAAAGTGTTAGTTTTGCCATCTGGTTTCACCTAGCTTACAATGGAGTGTACCCTTCAAGAGATAGACCAGCTTCAGAACACAAGAGGAACCTGCCCCCTTGCAACCTACCTCAGACTAAGAACTGAAAGGCAGAAGGCTGGTACCCCTAAAACTGCTTTACTTGTAACCATTTTACAGAGGTTCTTTTAAATGTCCTATGTAGAATAGGCCCAGAAGGTGCAGGTCTGCATTTATTGACCACTGGGCAGCTTGGTCTGCCCATGGAATCTCATCATTATGAGCAGCAGGGCCTGCCTCTTTTTAGAAATCGTAGATCACTGGGATCAAAAGACAGATCCCATTGCTTTCCACACATACTCCCAAGTAGGATCTTTTATTAATCACAAGGCATCCACCATACCATGATAGTCAAGCAGGTCCCAGTCTCCAAAGCTGACTCAGAGAAAAACTTTCACAAATATTTTATAATCCAAACATTATCATCTCTAGTCTGCTAATTCTTTTTGTGACAATAGCAACATAAATGGCAGCAAAGTGCTTGTTATCTAAACACCTGATCTTCACTGATGCATTTCTATCTTACTGATAATTTTGGCATTGTGTTTTGAGGGTGAAAACTACCTAAATATTACAGTGCCTATGGAAGGATGGAGCAATTACAAATATTCCATAATAATTAGTAGAGACAAGAAGCAAGCAATGGTGCAAACATGGCCTTCATTGCCTTTTGGCTTTGGGGAGAACAGGGTTCTGAATATGGGAAGGAACAGACTGGAAAGATTTCTGCCTCAGTTCACATCCATTTTAATATACCTGCTTGTGATTAATATTTTTCAACAATAATAGTTGAGCAAAGAGGCTCAGAAAGCGCTGGTATTGCAACTAGAATCTCTATCTGCTCCTAGAAAAGCTGAATTCTGAGAGCACAGATTGGTGACATGCAAAGAACACATTTGCTCTGTGAATTCAGACAGGAATCCTGGAAAGGTTGGGTTGAGTACCTCAAAGCAATGAGGTGGTGATGGAAAGGTACCTTAAAATAATGCAGAGTTTAGGAGGCCAAACCTGACTGCTGGAGAATGGGTTCCTCAGAAGCATATCAGGGTTCCTCCTGAGTATCTCCTAGTTACTCAGAATGTCAAATGCCCAAGGGAAGCCCAGTCAGGGAGTTCTAGAGGCTATGAAGGGGCCTCAGACTGTAGGCTGTCAAGACTGCCACGTGGGCCTTCATCTGTATTGGCACTGGTTGACTGTGTGGAGGAAATCTGAATATTTTCCTACTTAGGAAACACCGAGATGCTTTTCATTTTCCTCACTTCATGAACAACCCCCCCCTTTCATGGGGCAAGGATCAGTCACACTTCTTGAAAATGGCCACTAAGCACTTTTCCCACCCTAACCAAAAAATCAGAGAGTACCAGTCCTTGATTGCCTACTCTGCCCTGGCTGTGTTTTAACTATAAAGAAAATGAAGCACAGAAGAGATTTGTTCTACCTAAGATCTAGTTCCCTATCCCATACTCAGAGCTAATAAAAAGTGACTTTTATCAAAAGCTTAGCACTGTACATATACTGGCATTATTTAATACTCACAATAAGCCATAAAGTAGCTACTATGTCATCTCTATTTTATATATCCCATTGAAGCTCAAAGAAGTTAAACAATAACCCCAACTAAGTCTCCTCAGTTAAGAATGGGGCAGTTAAAAAACCAGGAGTTTAAATCGAAACAGTCTAACTACACAATTCAGTTATTTTTTTTTAAGATTTTATTTATTTATTCATGAGACACAAACAGAGAGAGAGAGAAAGGCAGAGACACAGGCAGAGGGAGAAGCAGGCTCCATGCAGAGTCCGATGTGGGACTCGATCCCAGGACTCCATGATCACGCCCTGGGCCGAAGGCAGGCACTAAACCGATAAGCCACCCAGGGATCCCCTACTTTTTTTTTTTAAGAGATTTTATTTATTTATTCATGAGAGACACAGAGAGAGACAGAAACACAGGCAGATGGAGGAGAAGCAGGCTCCATGCAGGGAGCCTGATGCGGGACTCGATCCCGGGACTTCAGGATCACACCCTGAGCCAAAGGCAAACACTCAACCACTGAGCTACTCAGGCGTCCCGGTTACTCTTCTTTTTTTATTTTTTTTTATTTATTTTTATTTTTTAAAAAGATTTATTCATTTATGATAGATAGAGAGAGAGAGAGAGAGAGAGAGAGAGAGAGAGAGAGAGAAGCAGAGACACAGGGAGAAGGAGAAGCAGGCTCCATGCCGGGAGCCCGACGTGGGACTCAATCCCAGGACTCCAGGATTGCGCCCTAGGCCAAAGGCAGGCGCTAAACTGCTGAGCCACCCAGGGATCCCCAACTCTTCTTTTTTAAAAAGACTTTTATTTATTCATTTATTTGAAAGAGAGAGAGAGAGAATCTGAAGCAGACTCCATGCTGAGCACAGACCCCAATACGGTGCTCGATACCACAAATGAGATCCAAGCTAAAACCAAGAGTCAGATGCTTAGTCAAGTAAGCTGACCCAGGTGCCCTGTTTTTTGTTTAAAGTAAACTCTAGGGACCCCTGGGTGGCTCAGTGGTTGAGCGTCTGCCTTCAGCTTAGGTTAGGGCATGATCCCAGGTCCGGGGATCAAGTCCCACATCAGGCTCCCTGTAAGAAGCCTGCTTCTCTCCCTCTGCCTATGTCTCTGCCTCTCTCTGTGTGTCTTTCATGAATGAATGAATGAATGAATAAATAAATAAATAAATAAATAAATATTTTTTAAAAAGAAACTCTATGCCCAATGTGGGACTCAGACTCACAAATATGAGATGGAGAGTTGGGATCCCTGGGTGGCGCAGCGGTTTGGCGCCTGCCTTTGGCCCGGGGCGCAATCCTGGAGACCAGGGATCGAATCCCACGTCGGGCTCCCGGTGCATGGAGCCTGCTTCTCCCTCTGCCTGTGTCTCTGCCTCTCTCTCTCTCTGTATGACTATCGTAAATAAAATAAATAAAAAAAAAAAAGAGATGGAGAGTTGCATGCATACTTAACCAACTGAGCCATCCAGGTGCCCTATCAATCCTATCAATAACTACTTTCAGTGTAAACAGACTAAATGCTTCAATCAAAAAAAAAAATCAAAAAAAAAAATAAATAAATGCTTCAATCAAAAGACATAGGGTGATGGAATGGATAAAACAGCAAGACTCATCTACATGCTGCATATAAGTGACTCATCTCAGACCTAAAGACACATGCAGATTGAAAATGGGGTGGAGAAGTGTGCAAATGGAAATGAAAAAAAAAAAAAAAGCCAGGGTGGCAATACTTCGATGTGACAAAATAGACTTTAAAACAAAGACTGGGGATCCCCGGGTGGCACAGCGGTTTAGCGCCTGCCTTTGGCCCAGGGCGCAATCCTGGAGACCCGGGATCAAATCCCACATCGGGTTCCCGGTGCATGGAGCCTGCTTCTCCCTCTGCCTATGTCTCTGCCTCTTTCTCTCTCTGTGTGTGACTATCATAAATAAAAAATAAATAAATAAAATATTAAAAAAAGAAATTTTTATATATATATAAAAAAAAGACAGGAGACATCTGGTAGATCAGCAGTTGAGCATCTGCCTTTGACTCAGGGTGTGATCCTGGGGTCCTGGGATCGAGTCCTGCATCAGGTTCCCTGTGAGGAGCCTGCTGCTCCCTCTGCCTGTGTCTCTGCCTCTCTCAGCGTGTCTCTCATGAATAAACACATAAAATCTTTAAAATAAAATAAAGATTGTAACAAGAGACAAAAAAGAACACTATAAATTCATAGTAAGAACAATTCAAGAAGATATAACCATTGTAAACACGCACCAAAATACATAAAACAGCTAATAACATAAAGGAAGTTATCAATAGTAATATAATAACAGTAGGGGGCTTTAACATCCCACTTACATCAATGCATATATCATCCAAACAAAATCAACAACAAAACAGTGGCTTTGAAAGACATATTGGAACAGATGGATCTAACATATTCAGAACATTTTATCCTAAAGCAGCACAATACACATTCTTTTCAAGTACGCATGAAACACTCTCCAGAATAGATTCACAAAAGAAGTCTCAACAAATTAAAAAAGAGTAAAGCCATACCATGCATCTTTTCTGTCCATAATACTATGAAACTAGAAATCACAAGGAAAAAAAATCTGGAAAAAACAGACATGGAGGTTAAATAACATGCTACTAAACAATGAATGGGTAAACCAAGAAATCAAAGACAAAATAAAAAAACACATGGAGACCAATGAAAATGAAAACACAACAGTCCAAAATTGTTGGGATGCAGCAAAAGCTGTTCTAAGAGAGAAGTTTGGGGCACCTGAGTGGCTCTGTGGTTGAGCGTCTGCTTTCGGCTCAGGGCATGATCCCAGGGTCCTGGGATAAAGTCCCGTATAGAGCTCCCTGCGGGGAACCTGCTTCTCCCTCTGCCTATGTCTCTGCTTCTCTTTGTGTGTCTCTCATGAATAAATAAATAAAATCTTAAAAAAAAAAAAAGATGGAAGTTTATAGCATTACAGGCCTACCCCAAGAAGCAAAAAAAAAAAAAGGGGGGGGATCCCCAGGTGGCTCAGTGGTTTAGTGCCTGCCTTTGGCCCAGGGCGTGATCCTGGAGTACCAGGATCGAATCCCACATCGGGCTCCTTGTATGAAGACTGCTTCTCCCTCTGCCTGTGTCTCTACTTCTCTTTCTGTCTTTCATGAATAAATAAAATCTTAAAAAAAAAAGGAAAAAAAGCAAAAAAAAAAAAAAAAAAAAACAAAACACCATAAACAACCTAATCTAACACCTAAAGGAGCTAGAAAAGAACAAACCTGAGAAAGAAAGAAAGAATAAAGATCAAAGCAGAAATAAATGAATTAGAAACTAAGAAATTAGACCAGATTAATGAAACCAGGAGCTGGTTCTTTGAAAAGATCAACAAGGGGGGGCACATGGGTGGCTCAGTAGGTTAAGTATTTGACTCTGATTTCAACTCAGGTCATGATATCAGGGCTGTGAGATCAAGCCCTGCATCAAGCTACACATTCAGTGGGGAGTCTGCTTCTCTCTCTCTCCCCTGCCTCCACTCACACTCTCTCTCTCTAAAATAAAAAAAATAAATCTTAAAAATCTTAAAAAAGAGAACAAAAGTGATTAACCCTTAGCCAGATTTATCAAAACAGAAACAGACAACAGCAGCAAGAACAAAAAAGAGAGGACTCAAATAAAATCAGAAATGAAAGAGGAAAAATAACCAACTCATAGAAATATAAATGATTATATGAGAATATTTTTTTAAAAAGATTTTATGTATTTGAGAGAGATCACAGGCAGCAGGGAGGGGCATGTGGCGGGATGAGAAGCAGATTCCCCACTGAGCAGGGAGCCCAACATGGCTTGATCCCAGGACCCTGGGATCATGCCCTGAGCTGAAGGCAGACACTCAACAAACTAAGCCATGTAGGCACCCAAGAGAATATTAATAAAAATCACATGCCAATAAAACGGACAACCTAGAAGTAATGAATAAATTCCTAGAAACACATAACCTACAAAAAGTTAATCAGGAAGAAGTAGAAAATTTGACCAAACTGATTACCAGCAATGAAATAGAATCGGTAATAAAAAACTCTGAAACAAAAGTCCAGGAACAGAAAGCTTCACAGGTGAAACCTACCAAACATTTAATATTTTTTTAAAGATTTATATATTTATTCAGAGAGAGAGAGAAAGGCAGAGACACAGGCAGAGGGAGAAGCAGGCTCCATGCAGGAAGCGCGATGTGGGACTCGATCCCACGTCTCTAGGATCACACCCCAGGCTGCAGGAGGCGCCAAACCGCTGCGCCACCGGGGCCGCCCCCTACCAAACATTTAAAGAAGAGTTAACACTTACTTTTCTCAAACTATTCCAAAAAACAGAAGAGGAAGGAAAGCTCACAAATTCATTCTATGAAGCCAGCAGCCAGCCCTGATACCAAACCAGATAAGACACACACACAAAAGAGAACTTTGGCCAATTTCTCAGAAAAATAGATACAGGGATCCCTGGGTGGCGCAGGGGTTTAGCGCCTGCCTTTGGCCCAGGGCGTGATCCTGGAGACCGGGAATTGAATCCCACGTCGGGCTCCCAGTGCATGGAGCCTGCTTCTCCCTCTGCCTGTGTCTCTGCCTCTCTCTCTCTCTCTCTCTGTGTGATTATCATAAAAAAAAAAAAAAAGAAAAGAAAAGAAAAGAAAAATAGATACAAAAATCCTCAAAAAATATTAGCAAACTAAAGCAAACAATACATTACAAAAATGATTCAACACAATCACATGGGATTTATTCCTTGGATGCAAGTAAGGTTCAACACCTGCAAATCAATCAACGTGATACATCACATTTCTTAAGAGAAAGAATAAAAACCATATGATCACACTAATAGATGCAGAAACAGCATCTGACAAAGGACAACATCCATTCATCAAAAAAAAAAAAAAAACCTCAATAAAATAGGTCTAGACAGAACATACCTCAACATAATAAAGGCCATCTATGAAAAACCCACAATTAAAATGATAATAGTGAAAAACTGAGAACTTTTGCCCTAAGATGTGGAACATGACAAGGATGTCCATTCTCACCACTTTTATTCAACAGAATACTGGAAGTCCTAGCCATAGCAATCAGATAAGAGATAGGATTTTTTTAAATATATTTTTTAATTTATTTATGAAAGTCACACACAGAGAGAGAGAGAGAGAGGCAGAGACACAGGCAGAGGGAGGAGCAGGCTCCATGCACCGGGAGCCCGACGTGGGATTCGATCCCGGGTCTCCAGGATCGCGCCCTGGGCCAAAGGCAGGCGCCAAACCGCTGCGCCACCCAGGGATCCCCAAGAGATAGGATTAAAAGGTATCCAAATTGCTAAGGAAGAAGTAAAATATTCATTATTTGTAGTGACATGATACTATATATATAAAAATCTAGTGGGTTCCTGGGTGGCTCAGTTGGTTAGGCATCTGACTCCAGCTCGGGTCATGATCTCAGAGTCTTGGGATTGAGCCCTATGTTGGTCTCTGCACTCAGTGGGGAGTCTACTTGTCCTCTCCATCTCGCCTCTGCCTCTCCCCTTACTCATGCTCTCTCAGTCTCTCTGTTAAATAAATAAATAAAATCTTAAAACAAAAAAGAAAAAGGGGCAGCCCGGGTGGCTCAGCGGTTTAGCGCCACCTTCAGCCCAGGGTGTGATCCTGGAGACCCAGGATCTAGTCCCGCATCGGGCTTTCTGCATGGGGCCTGCTTCTCCCTCTGCCTGTGTCTCTGCCTCTCTTTCTCTGTGTCTCTCATGGGTGAATGAATAAAATCTTAAAAAAAAAAAAAACTAAAGACTCTACCAAAAAACTATTAGAATTGATAAATGAATTCATTAGGGTCACGGGATAAAACATCAATACACAGAAATTCACTGTATTTCTATACACTAATAGACTTATCCTCTGAAAACTACAAAACACTGATGAAAGAAACAATGATGGCACAAATGGAAAGACTTGACATGCTCATGGATTGGAAGAATATTAAAATGTCCATACTCCCCAAAGCAATCTGCAGATTTAGTACAATCTCTACCAAATATCAACAGTATTTTCTACAGAACTAGAACAAAGGGCAGCCCGGGTGGCTCAGTGGTTTAGCACCACCTTCAGCCCAGGGCCTGAGCCTGGAGACCCAGGATCGAGTCCCACGTCAGGCTCCCTGCACGGAGCCTGCTTCTCCCTCTGCCTGTGTCTCTGCCTCTCTCTCTCTCTCTCTGTCTCTCATAAGTAAATAAATAAAATCTTAAAAAAAAAAAAAAAAGAAAAAACTAGAACAAAGAATCCTAAAATGTATATGGAACCACAAAAGACCCCAAATAGCCAAAGCAACCTTGAAAAAGGAACTGGAGGTATCAAAATTCCAGATTTCAGGATACACTACAAAGCTGTAGTAATCAGAACAGTATGGTACTGACATAAAAACAGATACCAATATCTAAAATAAAAATAAAAATAAAAATAAAAATAAAAAAGATACCAAAATCAACAGAACAGAACAGAGAGCTCAGAAATAAACCCACAATTACATGGTCAAATAATCTTCAATAAAGGCAGCAAGAACATGCAATGGGAAAAAGTCTCCATCAAATGGTGCTGGGAAAACTGGACAGCTGCAGGCAAAAGAATGAAACTTGACAATATTCTTACACCATACACAAAAATAAACTCAAAATGGATGAATGACCTAAAACTGTGAGGCCTGAACCATAAAAATCCTAGAAGACAGCCCAGGTATTAATTTCTCTGGCACTGGCTACAGCAACATTTTTCTAGATAGGTCTCCTGAGGCAAGGGAAACAAAAGCAAAAATAAACTATTGGAAATACATTAAAATAAAAAGCTTCTGCACAGTTGAGTGTCTGCCTTCAGGTCAGGGCGTGATCCCGAGATCTGGGGATGGAGTCCCGCATCAGGCTGCTTCTCCCTCTGCCTATGTCTCTTGCCTCTCTCTCTGTGTTTCTCATGAACAAATAAATAAAATCCTAAAAAAAAAAAAAAAAAGTTTCTGCACAGCAAAGGAAACAATCAACAAATCTAAAGGACAACCTACTGAATGGGAAAACATATTTGAAAATGACATCTCTGATAGAGAGTATCAAAACATATTAAGAACTTACACAACTCGGGATCCCTGGGTGGCTCAGCAGTTTGGCGCCTGCCTTTGGCCCAGGGCGCGATCCTGGAGACCCGGGATCGAATCCCACATCGGGCTCCCGGTGCATGGAGCCTGCTTCTCCCTCTGCCTATGTCTCTGCCTCTCTCTCTCTCTGTGTGACTATCATAAATAAATAAAAATTAAAAAAAAAGAAAAAAAGAACTTACACAACTCAACACCAAAATAACAAATACTCTAATTTAAAAATGAGCAGAAGAGGGGTGCCTGGGTAGCTCAGTCAGCTGAGTCACTTTTGATTTCAGTTTGGGTCATGATCTTGAGGGCATGAGATCAAGCCCTTCATTGGGCTCTGCCCTGAATGCAGAGTCTGCTTGAGATTCTTTCTTCCTCTCTCTCTGCCCCTCTCCACTATCTTCTCTCTAAAATTAATTAATTAATTAAAAATGGGCAGAAGACATGAACAGGTATTTCTCCAAAGAAGACATGAATGGCCAAAAAACACATGAAAAAATGTTCAACATCACTAATCATCAGGGAAATGCAAATCAAAACTACAATTATCACCTAACACCTGTCAAAAGGGTTAGAATACAAAACACAAGAAAGAACAAGCGTTGGTGAGAATGTGGACAAAAGGGAACCCTCACACAGTTTAGTGGGAATGCAAACTTGTACAGTCACTGTGAGAAACAGTATGAAGTTTCCTCAAAAAATTAAAAATAGAACTACTCTATATCTAGCAATTCCACTAATGGGTATTTACCCAAAGAGTACAAAAACACTAATTTGCAAAGATATGTGTGGGACACCTGGGTGGCTCAGCAGTTTAGCGCCTGCCTTTGGTCCAGACCAAGATCCTGGGGTCCAAAGATCAAGTCCTGCATGAGGCTCCCTGCATGGAGCCTGCTTCTCCCTCTGCCTGTGTCTCTGCCTCTCTCTCAAAGAAATAAACAAAATCTTAAAAAAAGAAAAGATACATAAACCTGTAAGTTTACCGCAACATTTACAATACCCAAGTTAGGGAAGCAGCCCAAGTGTCCACTGACAGATGAATGAATAAACCAGATATGCTATATATCAAGATATGCTATTATATGTGTGTGTGTATATTTATTTCTCAGACACAAAAAAGAATGAAATCTTGCCATTTGCAACAACATGGATGAATCTAGAGGGCATAATGCTAAGTGAAATAAGTCAGAGAAAGACAACATAGGATTTCACTCACATGTGGAATTTAAGAAACAAATGAAGAAAAGAGACAAACTGAAAAATAGACACTTTAAACTCTAGAGAACTGGGGCACCTGCATGGCTCAGTCAGTTGTGTGTCCCACTCTTGGTTTCAGTTAGAGTCATGATCTTAGGGTCATAAGATCGAGGCCCACATGGGACTCTGCACTCAGCAGGGAGTCTGCTTGAGATTCTTTCCCCTCCCTTCCCTCTGTCCCTTCCCCTGCTCACACACTCTCTCTCTTAAACAAACAAACAAACAAACAAACAAACAAACAAACAAACAAACTATAGAGAACAAACTAATGATTACCAGAGAGGAAATGGGTGGGGGCAAAGAGAAACAGGTGAAGATTAAAAGGATACTTATCATGCTGAGCACTAATTAATGCATAGAATTGCTGAGTCACTAAATTGCACACCTGAAATTAATATAACACTGTTAATTACACTAGAATTGAAAATTTTTTTAATGAAAAGAAACTGCAAAACAAATAGATGGGAAGTCAGACAAAAAAATAAAATAAAATAGAAATAGAGGGGCTCCTGGATGGAACAGTCAGTTAAGTGTCCTGACTCCTGATTTTGACTCAGGTTGTGATCTCAGGGTCATGGGATTGAGCCCTGCACAGGGCTCCAGAGTCAGCTCCAAGTCTGCTTGGGACTATCTCGCTCTTTCCCTCTGCCCTTCCCACTCATGCTCTCTCTCTCTCTCTAAAATAAATAAGTCTTTAAAACATACAAGCAAAAATAGAGATTGCAACATTATTCACTGTGCAATAGACTAATAGGTAGATTCTCCTCTCAAAAGATACTAGTGTAATTTGTAATCACTAGTCTACTACTCTTCCTCTTTTGTACTGCAAAAAAATTTTTTTAAGATTTTATTTTATTCATTCATGGGCAGCCCCGGTGGCGCAGCAGTTTAGCGCCACCTGCAGTCCAGGGCATGATCCTGAAGACCCTGGATCAAGTCCCATGTCAGGCTCTTTGCATAGTGCCTGCTTCTCTCTCTGCCTGTGTCTCTGCCTCTCTCTCTCATGAATGAATAAAATAAAATCTTTAAAAAAAAGATTTTATTTTATTCATTCATGAGAGACAGAGAGAGAGAGGCAGAGATACAAGCAGAAGGAGAAGCAGGTTCCCCACAGGGAGCCTGATGCAGGACTTGATCCCAGAATCCCAGGATCACACCCTGAGTCAAAGGCAGACAGTCAAACCCTGAGTCACCCAAGTGCCCCGGGATCTGTTACAAGATTGATTGGGGTGAATTATCTACATTATCAAATAGGGAAATATGTCACTGTTCCACAATAGTGGCAAGAAGGGGTATGGGGGAATCTAGGGAAACTACTGTTCTATAAAAAGCTGCTCAATCTATTGAGGTGTTAGCTAATGGAAGGTCAATTTGTAATAAATGGTAATCATAATGGTGACACTTGTCAGCTACTGTCATTGACCAGCTGCAGATATAAGCAACAATGAACAATGGTTTTTTGCTTTATTATTTGAACATTTACATATTTTAGTAATTTATATAAAATTTAAATGTTTTATATATATATATTTACATATTTTGAGTTATTTTCCACTTCTCTGCACTATTTTATATAGAGTATGTTTTGCAATTAAGTTTTAAAATTAGCCCACAGGTTACATAATATCTAGGCAGGATCAGAGTAAGAAGAGAAACACATTATTACCCAGAGATCCTAGACTTGGGCCAGGACACAGTACTAATGATATTTGATTTGGCCCCCTTTAAGAGGACATAAACACTTGGGATAATAACAATTTCATGCTTGCATAGTCTTCTGGTCCATGAACCTAATACAATTCTCTTGCTCTTAAAATTTGCCTCAAGGCGGGCAGCCCCGGTGGCTCAGCGGTTTAGCGCCACCTTCAGTCCAGGATGTGATCCGTAGACCCGGGATCGAGTTCCGCGTCGGGCTCCTTGCATGGAGCCTACTTCTCCCTCTGCCTCTCTCATGAATAAATAAAATATTAAAAAAAAAAAAAACTTGCCTCAAGGGACACCTGGGTGGCTCAGCGGTTGAGCGTCTGCCTTTGGTTCAGGGTGTGATCCCAGAGTCCCGAAATCGAGTCCTACATTGGGCTCCCTGCATGGAGCCTGCTTTTCCCTCTGCCTGTGTCTCTGCCTCTCTCTCTGTTTCTCATGAATAAAAATCTTTAAAAAAAAAAAAAAACTTGCCTCAAAAATTTAAAAAAGATTTATTTATTTATTCATTCATTCATTCATTCATTCATTCATGAGAGAAACAGAGAGAGAGGCAGACATCAGCAGAGAGAAGCAGGCTCTCTATGGGGAACCTGATGTAGGACTTATCCCAGGACCCCGGAACCACGACCAGAGCCAAAGATAGATGCTCAAACACTGAGTCACCCAGGTGCCCCTCAAATATTTGATACTTGAAAAGGTACAGATATGAAATATGAGAAGGCAAAGTAGGAAAGAAAGGAAAATACAAGACACAACCCTTATAAATGGAGCTTTGGTTACACTCAATTCACCTTCCTTTTTTTCAAATCATTTCTTAGAATAGCCCTTCCCCTGCCTTTCAGAGAAGCCTAAAATCCTGAGATCACCAGAATTACCCAAATCTTTTGGGAGTTGAGACACTTTACATTTCTGTTTGGCTATTTAGATGTCTTGTTACCAAATTTTTGTCCATAAATTGCCTGATTATCTTTGGCATGGCTTATAAATAGCACCCATGGAGCTATTTCCACAGATCAAAATGATTCATAACAAGAATTCCAATATGAAGACACGGTTGAGCATCAGTTCTCTGCCAGTCTTTGCATTAGGAACAAAAGTAAAGAAGACATGATTCCAACCCTTAAAGAGGAAATGACTGACATGAAAACAAATTATTATAATGCACATCACACTGCATTAGCACAATAGCTTACAAAAAAAATATGAGTCTAGAAAAAATTTACTGTGCCTGAGAGGGAGTTTAAAGAAAAGTACAAAGGCTCCAGAAAAGTAATTTAGTAAAATAGGATTTCATCAGAAAGGAGACAAGTATTTCAGGCTGGGTAGGGAAATGGGGAGAATATAGATTTGGAAATAGTTCCAATCTCAGTTATATGATTCATTAACAACTTTTAATGACCTTAGGCAAATCATAATTCACCTTGAATTTCTCACCAGCAATATGAAATTTGCCTCAAAGATCTCATTTCTCCTACTGACAGTGTATAATTGCAGCCATCTATACTTCAGATAATTATTCCTTCAAAATAATTACAATACATACATTCCACTTTTCCTCACCAAGAGATTATTTTCCATCTTTCCAGCATCCTCAACTTCTCTCTCCCCAGTGAGTTTTCTCCTTTTATCACAAAATGTGCCCATGCACAAGTTTCTCTCGCTTTAGAAAGCAAATAATTACAATACTTGGTAATTATTTTAGTTCCCTTTTTAACAACTGAATTTCTCTTTTAGCTCACCATTCCCTAACTTCTAAGCTGATTAATTCCATCAGTTTATCAAACTAAACTGCTCAGATACTGCAAGAAAACAAACAAAATGCTGAAACTATTGCCAATATGCAGTAATTAGCTTTCATCTGCTCCATCATTCTGATACCATTAATGTTAGCACCCATTTTTAGTCCTATTTCCTCTGCTTCTCGGTATTTCTTAAGTGCACATTTGACATTTATTAAGCACCAAGACTGTGTTTAAGGAGTTTACAATCAACCAGGGTAAACAACAAATAAGAACATAAAGTAGAATGTACATTGTTGTGGAACTTACAAATTCCTGTAAGAGATCTGGTAAGGTTCGTTGGAGGTGGGAGCATTTGGGGGTAGATTTGAAGGATAGGATTTCAATTTCTAGAAATGAAGGAGAATCCTATGCAAAAGAAGAAACAGTAATTTTATATTTATTTTTAAGTTTTTAGTTAAGAGAGAGAGGATAGGCGGGAGGGGCAGAGAGAGGGAAGAGAGAGAATCAAGCAGACTCCCTGCTGTGTGTGGAGCCTGACTCCGGGCTCAATCCTAGGACCCTGAGATCATAACCTGAGCTGAAACCAAGAGTCAGATGTTAAACTGACTGCATCATCCGGGTGCTCCCAAGAAACAAGTTTAATTTTAAACATATAAAGGCAGGAAGCACAATGTGTACTTAGAGAAACATTAGGGAGAAAATGAAAGATATTCTAATATAAATTCTTATTTTTATGCAAATAATAAAGTGGTTAAATAAAGAACAGGTTTATAATGAAAATATCTCTTCTGCCCAGATCTTTCCAGTGTCTGGCCTATTATTGAGAGACAAGCTTTCTTAACCATTTCTTTTTTTTTAAATTTTATTATTTATGCTAGTCACACACACACACACACAGAGAGAGAGAGAGAGAGAGAGGCAGAGACATAGGCAGAGGGAGAAGCAGGCTCCATGCACCAGGAGCCCGATGTGGGATTCGATCCCGGGTCTCCAGGATCGCGCCCTGGGCCAAAGGCAGGCGCTAAACCACTGGGCCACCCAAGGATCCCCTCTTAACCATTTCTTTACAGAGTTGCCATATTTCAGTTTGAGAGTGCCTACAGGAACGGGTGGGAGAGGGAGAGAATCTTTATCAGGCTCCTCACCTATCACACAGCCAATTTGGGGCTCAATCTTACGATTCTGAGATTGTGACCTCAGCTGAGGTCAAGAGTCAGATGTTTAACCTACTAAGCCACAGAGGCGCCTGAAGACTTGCCATTATTTTTAAATAATATCCTTTGAATACTATTTCTTACTATATAAATCCTGGATATATCTACAATGTACTCTAAAAGATGAAAGTTCGGCATTCTTAGACTCCCCACAACTTGCAATACTGATTTATCACTACTTTTGGTTAACTTGATTATCAAGTATTTATTGTCTTGCAAGTATTTGCTCATGAGCTAAGCTGTGTATTTATTTTTAAAGACTTTATTTGAGAAAGAGAGAGTGCAAGAGCACAAGCAGGGGGAGGCGCAAAGGAGAAGGAGGAGACTCCCCATTGAGCAGGGAGCCTGACGGGCTCAATCCCAGGACTCATAGATCATGATCTGCACTGAAGGCAGATGCCCAACCAACTGAGCCACCCAGGCACTCTTGTGTGTTTTACATTAATTATATTTAGAAAACTTACAGAATATTAGTATCAGCTCTGCAGCCATACTGAAGTTCAAACTCTGGATGTGGCACTTTCTAGCTGTCTAAACTGTGAGAAAATTATTTAATCTTTCTGCCCATTTCCTCATCTGTAAAATGAGGACAGATCTACACAATTGTTGTAAAATCAAATTAAATGACTTAACACATGTAAAAATACTCAGAATGATTATTGGCATGTAGTAAATAGGGTTTAAAAAAAAGCTATTACTGTTGTTATAGGATCTTTTTTTAATTTTTAAAGATTTTATTTCTTTGAGAAAGAGAGACAGCAGAGCAGGGGGAAGGAATAGAGGGACAAGCAGACTCCTCATGGAGCAGGGAGCCAAATGCAAGGCAATCCCAGGACCCCAAGATCATGACCCAAGCTGAGGGCAGAGGGTTTACTGACTGAGCCACCCAGAAGAACCTACTACAGGGTCTTGTCCTAATGTTTACAATGGTTTTTCTTTTGCGCATTTCCAGTTGCTTCATCCATGTAGAACATGAACTGCAAGGGCCCCACTCACATGATAAGAATAAATGAGGTTATGCAATAAGGCAGTCTGTTTTATCAAGTCCTCTTTTCTAAGAGTCTTTCTACCCAAAGCCCCGTACCCTGCTCTAATAAAGCTGAGGGCTTTGTGCTTTGTTACCATGGGTTCTTCCTGTATTTGGGTTCTTCCTGTATTAGCTCTTCTGGATTAGAAACTGTTTCTTTGACTCAACGTATCTTTATTTTATTTTTTAAAAGATTTTATGTATTTATTCATGAGACACACACACACACACACACACAGAGAGAGAGAGAGAGAGAGACAGAGACACAGGCAGAGGGAGAAGCAGGCTCCATGCAGGGAGCCCGACGTGGGACTCGATCCTGGGTCTCCAGGATCATGCCCTGGGCTGAAGGCGGCACTAAACCACTGAGCCACCCCGCTGCCCAGTATCTTTATTTATGGATACATTCTCATTTTCCTACAGCAGAATATCTACAAGCAATTTCTTACAATGCTATGTAAGTAATACTTCTGAATCTTTTCACGTAAAAAAAAAAAAGTTTTATTCCATCCTAATAAAAGACTAACAAACTATACGGAAAAGTTTTTTATCAGCACTTAAAAACTGTTACACTGTCTTCTAGAATACAGTAAGTTTTTAAGAGGTCTGATGCTATTGATTCTTGCCCTTTTCTTTCAAGGGACATTTAAGGATCTTTGTTTCTGCCAACTGCTCTAAAATTTGACAAAAATATGTTTCTTTTTTTCATGGATAGCAATGAGCTGGTGAATCTTTCAATCAGAAAATTTGTGCCCTTCAGCTCTGAGATGTTCCTGTACTATTTATTTGGTAATATAATCCCACATTTTAAAAATTCTCTTATGATAGTTTGTATTTTGATCCGTTGTTGACCCTTCTGAGTTGATTCAATACATTTCTCATATTCTTGCTTCTGTTTTCTGCCTCCCCCACACCAACAATTGACATATCTACTTTATTTACTATTCGTTCATTTGCTCAACAAGTATTTACTGATGACTGACCTACTATGTTTTTCTGTGTTCCCAGCAATGTTATGGGCATTGCAGATAAAGTAGTGAATAAGACAAATCTCAAATCTCAATCCTCATTTTGGACAAAACTTAAAAAGTAGGTTAATTTAAGTGCCTTTAAAAAAATTAACAAGTAGAGGGACAACTGAGTGGAGGCAAAAGTTGATTTAGTTAGGATGGTCAGGAAAGGTCTGACATTTGAACAACATGAATGAAATCACAGAGCAAGCAAGATATGTCAGGATCCGGGCAAAGGGCATTCTAGGTAGATAAATAGGCTTTTCAAAGGACCTGAGGTTGCAAGAAACCTGGGGTATTTGAAAAATACCATGAGGCTAGTATGTCTAATGGACAGTGAGCAAGGGAGAGGAGAAAGGGATAAAGCTGGAGGAATAGTCAAGAGCAGAACAGGTGGTAAAGTAACATAGAGTATTGTGGCCATGGTAAGGAACATGGATTTTATTCTTTTTTTTTAATTGTTTTTAAAATTTTTTTTATTTATGATAGGCACACAGTGAGAGAGAGAGAGGCAGAGACACAGGCAGAGGGAGAAGCAGGCTCCATACACCGGGAGCCCGACGTGGGACTCGATCCCGGGTCTCCAGGATCGCGCCGTGGGCCAAAGGCAGGCGCCAAACCGCTGCGCCACCCAGGGATCCCATGGATTTTATTCTAAATTTAGTTACAAGTCATTTTGAACTGGAAGTATCACTTAAAAAAATAACATTCTGGCTGCTATATGGCAGATGGACAACAGAGCTCAAGAGTGGAAGGAGGGAAGATGTTTAATAGTTAAAGTAAATGTGAATAGTGGCTTGCTTAGGGACATAGGGACAGAGTAAGGGGAAATCAGAACCAGAATGCAGTTGACCCCTGAACAGTGTAGGAGTTAGAGGTACCAAACCCCTGGGCAGCCGTAAATTCCCTTATAATTTTTGACTCCGACAACTTATTTTTTTCTTTTTAAAGATTTTATTTATTTATTCATGAGAGACACAGAGACAGAAGCAGAGATGTAGGAAGAGGGAGAGGCAGATTCCCTGCAGGGATCCCAATGTGGGACTTCATCCTAGAACTTCAGGATCATGTCCTGAGCTAAAGGCAGATGCTCAACCACTGAGCCACCCAGTCATCCCCTGCAACTTAACTTCTAATAGCCTACTGTTGACCAGAAGCCTTACAGATGACACAACAGTTGATTAACACATATTTTCTATGTTACACATATTATAAACTGTATTCTTATAATATAGAAAAAATAATATGTTAAGAAAATTATAAGAGAAAATATATTTATAGTACTTGTACTATATTTGTTGGGAAAAAAAAAATCCAGAGTGGACAGGCACAGTTCAAAGCTCTGCTGTTCAAAGGTCAGTTTCATACTTAAAGCTTGAGCTAGTAAGAGTTACTAATGTATATGGGCCATAAGGCAGAGAAAGGGGTAAATGGTGATTTGGGGGGTTGGCTTGAGCAACTCGGTAAATGATGGTACCTTTCAAATGTCTAAGGAAAGATGGAGGAAGCAGCAGGTTTGGGTGGAGGTGAAGAGGGAACAAAGATTCTGTCTTTTTAAACTGAAGTTTGAAAAGTCCTGCATAGTGGTTAAAAGTGTGGAGATGATCTGCATGAGTTTAAATTCTGAATCAGATGGGGCATGGAGTCTATAAATAAATCTTTCCTTTTTCTCTTTAAGATGGAGATATTATAACTTTGCTGGTTGAAGTAAAAAGAGAAATTTACAACATAAGAGAAAGAGATGGAAGGAAAATCCTAAAACAGAGGAGATGGAAGACAGAGTATATAACAGCAGATGAAGGTTAGATACATTTGATGATGAAAAGATGCAGTGCTCCTTGCTCCTATCTTTCAGTAACATAAGAAATTAGTTCATTAGCTGTGAGGAATTAGAAGTAGCTGCTGGAGATTGGAGGCAAGTAAGTTGTACAATAGTCACTTCAGAGAACAGATTTGAAATGATCAGGGAGATAGAAGATTGAAGCTAAGAGCTAAAAGCACACTTGAAAATAGTGGTTATCAGCTCACAGTGAGAATAGTCAGTTTAACCACCATGTGTTTTTCTCCAGGTAATTCTGATAAGAAAGTATAGGAGTTGAATAGGCAGACACATGAGGTTTTCAAGGAAGATTAGGAAGCAATAGATAAGAGAAAATTATGATGATGGCCCATGGAATCTAAGTCAGGCAGAGGAAGGTGTATAACAAATATACATGTCTCACCGTCAGGAATTGGGACTGTGAAATTAAAAACAGCTACTGAGAATTTTAAATCAACCATATCAATGATCACATTAGATGTAAATGGTCTAAACACACAAATTAAAAGCCAGAGATTGTAAATAAAATCTCTTAAACGGGTGGGGGGGCTGGTGGTGTCTGGCTGGCTCCAGTTAGTGGAGCATGTGACTCAATCTTGGAATTGTGGGCTCAAGCTCCACAGTGGGTGTAGGGATTACTTTAAAAAAAATCTTTAAAAAACTTAAAAAATAAAGAGATTGTTAGACTGGATTAAAAAGCAAGATTCAACTCTATATACACTAATTATAAGAAATCCACTTTAAGTATAAAGACATAGATATGTTAAAAGTAAAAGTAAAAGGATGCAAACACTAGCCAAAAGAAAGCTGGAGTAGTTAATTTTAGATAAACACACTTCAGAAATAGGAATACTAGCAGAGACAAAAAGGGACATGAGAGGGACACCTGGGTGGCTTAGCAGTTGAATGTCTGTCTTTGGCTCAAGGCATGATCCCACACTGGGATCCTTGCATGGAGCCTGCTTCTCCCTCTTCCTATGTCTCTGCCTCTCTCTGGGTATCTTTCATGAATGAATAAATAAAACCTTTAAAAGAAAAAAAAAAGGGGATATGAGAAAATGATAAATGTCAATTCTCCAACATAGCACAATCCTAAATTCATGCACCTAAAACAACTGAACTTCAATGTACACAAAGCAAAGACAGATATAAAAATTAAAATATATAAATCCATAAGTATAATTGGAGACTTCAACATTCTACTCTCAGTAATTGACAAGTAGGCAAAAAATTAATAAGGATAAAGATGACCTCAGCAACACTATCAACCAACTTGATCTGACATTCAGAATTTTCCACCAAAAAATGTCAGATTATATACTCTTTCCATGTACACATGGAACCCTTTCTAACATGGACCATGTTCTGGGCCATATGGTAAATCTTAACAAATTTAAATAATAAAAATCTGAAAAAAAATATGTTCTCAGACTACAACAGAATTAAATTAGAATCAAATATTTAGAAAATCTCCAAATATTTGGAATTAAACAATAAACTATCTAGTTCTTAGATCAGAGAGGAAGTCTCAAGAGAATTTAACAATTTAGTCTGAAAGAAAATGAAAATACAACACAGTAAAATTTGTGAGATACATCTAAAGCGTTGCTTAGAGGAAAACTTAAAGCATTAAACGTTTCTGACAGAAAAAAAAAAAAAAAAGAAAGGGGCGCCTGAGTGGTTTCAGTTAAGTGTCTGCCTTGTCAGCTCAGGTCATGATCTCAGGTCTTGGTATTGAGCCTCATGTCGGGCTCCCTGCTTAGTGGGGAGTCTGCTTCTCTCTTTACCTCTTCCCACTGCTCATGCTCATGTGCCCTCTTTAATAAATAAAAATCTTAAAAAATCTAAAATCAGTAACTTAAGCCTCCACCATAAGAAAAATAAGCAAATTGGGCAGCCTGGGTGGCCTAGCAGTTTAGCACTGCCATTGGCCCAGGGCCGGATTCTGGAGACCCAAGATCGATTCCCACATTGGGCTCCATGTATGGAGCCTGTTTCTCCCTCTGCCTATGTCTCTGCCTCTCTCTCTCTTTCTGTATCTCATGAATAAATAAATAAAATCTTTAAAAAATAAAAAGTAAAAAAAAAGAAAAAAGAAAAATAAGCAAATTAAACCCAAAGCAAAGAAGATTAAAGGGAAATTAATGATCGTAAAAATAAAAAAAAAATAAATGAACCCAAAGGCTGGTTTCACAAAGCAGTAAGATTGATAAACCTCTAGCCAGAATGACTAAGAAAAAAAACGAAGAAAAAAAAGAAAAAAAAAGAAGATATAAATTACCAGTATCAGAAATGAAACAGGATGTATTACCTGAAATCCCACAGACATTACAAAGAACACTAAGGTAATACTACACAAATCTCTCTATATAGAGATAGATAAGGTTTCATCTTAGATGAAATAGACCACCTTCCTTCCTTGAAAACAAAATTCACTCAAGAAGAGACAGTCAGAATAGTTCTATATCTATTAATGATATCAAATTGGTACCTAAAAATCTTTCAAAAAAGAAAATCCCAGATCCAGACGGCTTCACAGAATTATATGAAACATTTAAGGAAGAAATAACACTAGTATTATACGACGTCTTTAAGAAAATGAAAGAAGGGACAACTGGGTGGCTCAGTGGTTGAGCGTCTGCCTTTGTCTTGGAGCATGATCCCAGGGTCCTGGGATCAAGTCCCACAACAGGCTCCCTGCATGGAGCCTGCTTCTCCCTCTGCCTGTGTCTCTGCCTCTGTGTGTCTCTCATGAATAAATAAATAAAATCCTAAAAAAAAAAAAAAAAGAAGAGGGAACCCTCTCAATTCATTTTACAAGACCACCAAAGACATTTACAAAAGTTTTAGCCATACCAAAGGCATTATAAGAAAACTACAGAACAATATCTCCCATGAACACAGATGTAAAAACTTTCAATAAAATATTAGTAAATTGAATCCAACATCATATAAAAAGGATAATACTTAATGCCCAAGTGGAATTCATTCCAAGAATGTAATGCTAGTTCACCATTTGAGAATTAATCACATCAAAAGACCAAATAAGAAAAACCACATGAGGGATCCCTGGGTGGCGCAGCGGTTTGGCGCCTGCCTTTGGCCCAGGGCGCGATCTTGGAGACCCGGGATCAAATCCCACGTCGGGCTCCCGGTGCATGGAGCCTGCTTCTCCCTCTGCCTGTGTCTCTGCCTCTCTCTCTCTCTGTGTGTGACTATCATAAATAAATAAATAAATACAAATTAAAAAAAAAAAAAAGAAAAACCACATGATCATTTCAATAAATGTGGAAAAGGCATGTAATAAAACTCAGCATCCATTCCTAATAAGCAATCGCAGTAAACTGGAAATAGAAAGAAATTTCCATGGGGCACCTGTGTGGCTCAGTCAGTCAGGCCCCTGCTTTCGGCCCAGGTCTTGATCCCAGGATTCTGGGATCCTGCATAGGGCTTCCTGCTCAGTGGGAAGTCTGCTTCTCCCTCTCCCATTGCCCCTCCCAACAACCGTGTGTTATTCTCAAATAAATAAAAAATCTTAAAAAGAAAAAAAAAAAAGAAATTTCCTTAACCTAATAAAGGTCATCTATAAAAAAAGCAACAACCAAAAACCTATAGTTAGTATCATACTTAATATGAGACTAAATGCTTTCCCTTAATATTGGGAACAATTCAAGGATGTCCTATCTCATTACTCATATTCAACATTACACTGAATAATTAGGCAATCATTAACAAAGAGACAAAATATATGCTGGAAAAGAATTATAACTTTCTATTCACAGATGACATCATAATAACAAAAGATAAAACTACCCAGGGACTTGGCTGACTCAGACCACAAAACTCTTGATCTGGAGTGGTGAGTTCATGTTGAGTATAGAGCTTACTTTTAAAAAAATTGAAAATTAAAAAAAGTATAAACACCAACTAAGGAAACAGTGGTCTCAGTAAGTAATCAAGATTGAATTTTGCTCCTGAGAATTAGGGCATGGTGGAAGGAGGTGAAGAGAGGGCCAGTTATTAAGATTGGGTCAGATCAAGGAATAGCTTGATAGAGTTAAAAGTCTGTTATCAAATAACTTTAATCTTGAACTGGGTGAATAAAGTAAACCAAGATGAAAAGTATAATGGGATTAAGCCTTGTAGAGTTTTAGAAGTTGGATAATCAGTTATGATTACAGCTTCCTTCTTAGCATCAGTTTCTTAGGCAGTTTGTTGTGATAAAGTGGGTGACAGATGGCAGTAGTCTGATCAGTATTACAAAGAATGCTCTGGATGTCCTTAGAATGGGGGGAAATCTAATTTACTTTTTTTAACTATGCAACCATTAAAAAACTTCAAGAGCTTTTTGTTATTGTACGTTCCTTTTTCATAACATCTTGCTCTTTTTGGATGGGTGCAAATAATTCTTAAACATCAATAACTAGATTTCTGTTTCAACTACTCTTCTCTTCCCTGTATTATTTCCTCCAGGTTTTGTTTTGATTTATTTTTTAATTTTTTTAAATTTTTTTATTTATTTATGATAGTCACACACACACACAGAGAGAGGCAGAGACACAGGCAGAGAGAGAAGCAGGCTCCATGCACCGGAGCTCGACGTGGAATTCGATCCTGGGTCTCCAGGATCATGCCCTGAGCCAAATGCAGGCGCCAAACCGCTGCGCCACCCAGGGATCCCTCTTTCTAATTTTTATCTTAGTTTTCTGCATGTGGTTAACAATGAGGCACTGAAAGATTAAGAGTACTGTGACTATAGTTATGGACTGTCAGGCTTTTCCTTTAAGATAATCATTCAGGGGAGGGGCACCTGGTTCAGTCGGAAGAGCATGCGACTCTTGATCTCAGAGCTTTTGAGTTCACGCCCCTTGATGGGCATAGAAATTACTTAAAAAAAAAAAAAAAAACAATCTGGGGATGCCTGGGTGGCTCAGTGGTTTGGCGCCTGCCTTTGGCCCAGGGTGTGATCCTGGAGACCCAGGATCGAGGCCCACATCAGGCTCCCTTGCATGCAGCTCTCTGCCTCTGTGTCTCTCATGAATAAATAAATAAATAAAATCTTTAAAAAATAAAAAAGAGAATCTGTTAACTTAGTAAAGCTCAAATTTAAAAAAAGATAATCATACAAGGTGGGGCTTACGAGTTATGTATCTTCATTTTCTTTTTCTTAAGATTTTATTTATTTATTCATGAGAGACACACAGAGAGGCAGAGACATAGGCAGAGGGAGAAGCAGGCTCCCTGTAGGGATCCTGATGTGGGACTTGATCCTGGAATCACGCCCTGAGCCAAAGGCAGATGCTTGATTACTGAGCCACCCAGGCGTCCCATATATCTTTTCATTTAAGTCCCATTTTTAGCCTCTTATCCAACTTGTATCTTCACACAGTATCTAGTTCCTTCAAGGCTCATCCTTCTCAACAGTTCAAAGCTCTCTGCATTATAGCTAAGCAGTGGCTTTTTCCACATGTAGCATTAGTTCACATTCACTGGTTCCTACTTTGCAGGACTTTGCTTCATCCATTGTTGAGTCTATCCTATTTTCTTCATTGTTATCAAGTTATATGCATTATTACCTTGTATTCCTTTATATGTGGTCTTTTAGGAGAAACGAAGAATAAATATGCCAATCCATTTTAGCTTTACTCAGAAGTCAGCACTGAAAATGCTAAAAAGAAAAATCAGATGTAGTTTTGAATATAGTCTTGAAATAATTAAGATGTCTCTTAACAAGATGATAAAATAGGGACATAAGTCTAAGTTTGATATCTGGTTTGGTTGGGTCACTATTCAATAAGTCCTGGTCAGTTGCTCAACCTGTTTCTTCAGTTGTAAAATAAATAGAATCTAAAAAAATTTCAAAGTACTCCATTTCTTTTGAAGTATTCAGTGAAATAATACATAATATCTAAAATGCCATATGATACAAAGTAAAAACCCAATAATATTAATTCCCATTTTTTTCCAAAACAATGCTAAGATTGTTCTTTTTTTTAATTTTTATTTATTTATGATAGTCACACAGAGAGAGAGAGAGAGAGAGGCAGAGACATAGGCAAAGGGAGAAGCAGGCTCCATGCACCGGGAGCCCAACGAGAGCCCATCCCGGGTCTCCAGGATCGCGCCCTGGGCCAAAGGCAGGCGCCAAACCGCTGCGCCACCCAGGGATTCCTGCTAAGATTATTCTTAAAGAAGTATTCTAATTTCTTGAAAAAGACTGCAAATTCAAGTGAACAAAGAACCTGAACAGAGAGGAGTAACAAGGCAAATTAAGCCTTGAAATGATGCCCAATCAGTGTATATTAAAAACAAACTCCCATTACTTGCACCTTCATAGTATTTTTTTTTCATTTTTTTCATAGTATTTTTTAAATGAATACTTACATTTCAGAAAAAGTGGGGTGACCCTTTCATGTATGTTAGTGGTAATATTTATTAGTACAACATCATAGGAAAGTATCTTAGCAATAAAGCAAACCCCTGCAGATTGTCCTTTTTAAATTTTATTTTTAGGGATACTCAGGTGGCTAAGCGGTTGAGCGTCATGCCTTTGGCTTGGGGCGTGATTCCAGAGTCCTGGGATTGAGTTCCCACTTCGGGCTTCCTATGTAGAGCTCGCTTCTCCCTCTATGTCTCTGCCTCTCTCTGTCTCATGAATAAATAAACCAAAAAAAATTTTAATTTCTTTTATTTAAAGATTTATCCATTTGAGGGAGGGAGAGAAAGAGAGAGCGAGTGTGAGCATGGGGAAGGAAGGACAGTGGGAAAGGAGAGAGTCCCAAGAAGACTGGCTGAGCACGGAGCCTGATATAGGGTTCCATCTCACGACCCTGAGATCACGACCTGATCTGAAACCAAGAGTCAAAATGTTCAACCAACTGGGCAGAGTGGTTTAGCGCCGCCTTCAGCCCAGGGTGTGATCCTGGAGACCCTGGATCAAGTCCTGCGTCAGGCTTCCTGCATGGAGCCTGCTTCTCCCTCTGCCTGTGTCTCTCTCATGGATAAATAAATTAAAACACACACACACATACAGCATATCTTGACACACATATCCCATTTCATTAAGGCAAACGTTTTTAAAATAATATGCTTACACTACTATATTTGTCTTCAATGACTTAAAACATAATATAATTTAAAGGTAGACAAGTTCTTAGCTCTCTTGGATCATCCATCCCCTTCCACTTTTCATGTCTTAGTTTTTGCCAAGTCTGGTATAATAGTTTACATTGTAACCATATGGTTATTGACTGGCAAATAACCATACATTTAATGGTTTTTTTTACATCTTTGTTTTCCTAGAACAATTACGTTTTTTTCTTTTTTTACTATTTTAGAGAAAAAGAGAGCACAAGCAAGCAGGAGGAATGGTAGAGGGGGAGAGAATTCTGAAGTAGGCTGCCTGCTGAGCACAGATCCCAACACCAGGACCAATCCCAGGACACTGAGATTATGATCTGAGGGAAAATAAAGAGTCAGCCACTTAACCATACTAAGTCACCTAGGAGCCCCAAATCTTTTTTTCTTTTTGATTAGTTTTCTGCATACCTACTACTGTCAGTTTTTTCCTTGCATTCTAATTCCAATGTAATATCACACATGGTAAAATATACTAGACAATCTATCAGTTCCTTTCATTTTGTTGATCTTCTCCAGACTACTTCATCTTTCTGGTCGGTCCTCTATGTAATGGAATGACTACTCAAGCCTGCTACACAACTGGCATTCTGGATTTCTCTTCACTCATTCTAGAAACAACCAGTTCCTATGTTATATTCTTATGTCATTCTAGAAACAACCAGTTCCTATGTTATATTCTTATGCCTTTCTTTTGGATGGCTTATTCCTCAATTTTGGTGAATTAATCATTAAGGTGCTTCCCAAGAAAAAGACAAGACAAATATGTTTTGAGACTTCAATATATGAAACTATCTTTAGTCTACACTGACAGGAATAGAATTTAGAAATAAATTTTCATTCAAAACTTCTCGGTCACTGCTTCATTGTCCTAGCTTCCCATATATATCTCTGTTGAGAAACGAGGACATTCTTACCCCAGTTCATTTAAGGGACCCATTTCCCATACTTCCAATGCCATTTCTTTTGGCTCTTTTCCTCATGTTTAGAAACCAAACATGCCTTACTGTGGATCTTTTTCCATTCATTGTTAGGGTGCTCAATAGGCTCTCAAAGTAGAATGTCCTTAAGTGTCCCAAATTACTTTCTTAATACTTTGTCTCATTCCATTTTCTTTAAGTTCCTATTAGGGGTGCTTGGGGCGCTCAACTGGTTAAATGACTGACTCTTGATCTTGGCTCAAGTCACTATCTCAAGGTCGTGAATTTGAGTCTTACATCAGGCTCTGTGCTCCGTGAAGAGCCTGCTTGAGATTCTCTCTCCTTCTCCCTCTGCCCCTTTTCTATTTTATGCTCTCTCTAAAATAAAATCTTTAAAAATTTCCTATTAGGTGTTGACATTTTGGAGTGATCCCGTAATTTTAAAATATTTTATTTATTCATGAGAGAGAGAGAGAGAGAGAGAAGGCAGAGACATAGGCAGAGGGAGACACAAGCTCCCTGCGGTGAGTCTAATGTGGAACTCGGTCCCAGGACCCCAGGATCACAACCTGAGCTGAAGGCAGACACTCAACCACTGAGCCACCCAGGCAACTGTTTATGGTTTACTTTTTGAAGTTCAAATGTTTTAGCTAAATTTTAAGCATTATAATAACTTACAAAATCTGGTTTTATAAAGCATTCTGTGCTTTTCTCATGGACACAATAGCTGTATCTTATCTTTGAAAACGGTTTTTTTCAGATTTTCGTCTGCCTGTACTGATCTTGTTTTGGTCTTGATCATTAGTGTTGGGGCAATTTTCATAAATCTGGTGATTCTTAGGGGCACCTGGGTAGCTCAGTCAGTTAAGTGATTGACTCTTGATTTCAGCTCAGGTCATGATCTCAAGGCTATGAAACTGAGCCTCACATTGGGCTCTGTGTTCAGTGCAGAGTCAGCCTGAGATTATCTCTTTCCCCACTCTTGTGTGTTAAAATATATAAATAAAATCTTTTTAAAAAATCTGGTAATTCTTGAGTTTGTTCATACTTTGAGGTTCAGCTCAGGTCTGGATCTACAGTCATGAATTTAAGCCCCACACTAGGCTCTATGCTGGGCATGAAGACTACTTAAAATGAAAAAAAGGATCCAATCTCCTTTTCCCTGAGACATAACTGTCAGCATTCTAAAACTAGGAATCTATTATCCAAGTATACAGAATTTTATTTTTTTTAAAGATTTTATTTATTCATGAGAGAGACAGAGAGAGGCAGAGAGATACAGGCAGAGGGATAAGCAGGTTCCATGCAGGGAGCCCGATGTGGGACTTGATCCAGGGACTCCAGGATCACACCCTGAGTCAAAGGCAGATGCTCAACTGCTGAGCCACCCAGGCATCCCAGTATACAGAATTTTAATTGATCTTCATTTTCTTTTTTTTTTTAATTCTTATTTATTTATGACAGACACACAGAGATAGAGAGAGAGGGGGGGGATCCCTGGGTGGCGCAGCGGTTTGGCGCCTGCCTTTGGCCCAGGGCGCGATCCTGGAGACCAGGAATCGAATCCCACGTCGGGCTCCCGGTGCATGGAGCCTGCTTCTCCCTCTGCCTGTGTCTCTGCCTCTCTCTCTCTCTCTCTCTTTTGTTTTAAATTTTTAATTATTTATGATAGTCACAGAGAGAGAGAGAGAGAGAGAGAGAGAGAGAGAGGCAGAGACACAGGCAGAGGGAGAAGCAGGCTCCATGCACCGGGAGCCCGACGTGGGATTCGATCCAGGGTCTCCAGGATCGCGCCCTGGGCCAAAGGCAGGCGCCAAACCGCTGTGCCACCCAGGGATCCCTTGATCTTCATTTTCAATGTAACTGGCATCTCAGTTTGAAAACCTATTTTAAATTCTCAAAAGAGTAGTTCTCCTTCCATAGAAGATAGAGATAAGCTATTTACCTAACTGGGTAGAAAGGAATATATTTCCAACAAATACCCACTCCCAGCCCAACTCTCATATCCACATTCTGCAAGATCTATTCTGTCCCATTTCTAAGTCTGGGTTTTAAGGAACAAATCATCTCCCTTGCAAAATAAACACTCCTGTAAACAATTAGGTCTGAACTACATCTAATATACTAAATCAGTTTCTATTCCTCTATCTTCCAAAAAGTATTTTTAAAAATATTTAAGTAATGTCTACACCTAACACAGGGCTCAAACTCACGACCCTGACATCAAGAGATGTATATACTGATTGAGCCACCTAAGGCACCCCCTTGAAAAAAGTATTTTGACATTGTTTTATTTTCCATGGTCTCTATTGATTTCCATTTTAAAAAAAGATTTTTATTTATTCATGAGAGACAGAGAGAGAGGCAGACACAGGCAGAGGGTGAAGGCTCCATGCAAGGATCCCAATGTGGGACTCAATCCTGAGATCCCAGGATCATGCCCTGAGCCAAAGGCAGACGCTCCATGGCTGAAATACCCAGGTATCCCTGATTTCCACTTTTAAAAATGTCATTTCAGTTGAGTTCTAGGAGAAGCTAGTATTAAAAGCATTTGTGGTACTCATCATGTTTAATCAGAAGCTCATGCAGCATAATGTGTAATCGAAAACAATCTACACATCCAATAGGGTAACTGATATGTAAAATATGATAACCCTATTCAATGGCTATCTTTAGCCAAAGTATTTATATAAAATTTTAGTCAAGAGCTGTGATTGGGCAGCCCCGGTGGCACAGAGGTTTAGCACCGCCTGCAGCCCAGGGCGTGATCCTGGAGACCCTGGATAAAGTCCCATGTCAGGCTCTCTGCATGGAGCCTGCTTCTCCATCTGCCTGTGTCTCTGCCTCTCTCTCTCTGTGTCTCTATGAATAAATAAAAATCTTAAAAAAAAAAAAAAAAGCTGTGACTATCAGTTTTTAAAAGGTGAATATTGGCAATCATACACTATTAACTGCATAAAAACAGTACATTAAAAGAAAATAATACTCCAGGATATTAAGTAAATTCTAGGAGGAAATAGGATTAGAACCTTTTTTAAAATTTATTCTTTTTTAAGTCTAACTTTCCTGAATTAGCACATTTTTACACACACACACACACACACACACACACACACCACACACACACTTTAAAAAACAAAGAAATATAGTGGATAGAAAAACCAAAGTCTCAATCTGACAAAGTCATTATCATGTTACTTCTGGGCAAGTAAAGACCTCATTTTTTTGTATCTGCAATTTGAAGGACTGCAGAGTTTTCAGACCAATTTTAGCATTATGGAAGCCAAGAGCAAAATTGGGTGTATTAAAGAATAAAGAAAAGGTTAAGGAAAGAAACTATTCAGGAAGCAGCATTTTGTAAGTGTGGCAAAGTAGGAAAAAGAGAAAAGCGTAAAGTTTAATGGAAAAAGGCACTGGGAAAAAAACTGCTGGATGATGGGAAAAAAAATCTAAGGACCATGAAAAGTAATAAAGAGTATAAGGAGGTATATCTGGGAGAAGCTTCTCAAAGACCCAGTGAAGAAAATACTAACCTACTCAAGTTGAAAGAGTTGGGGATAGAAGGTTAGAGCACATTTTGAGCACATTAAGAAAATTACCAAATATTTAGGGCCCAGGTTTTTGGTTGGACTCTCTACATGGATGTCTTCCAACATAGCATTTCTTTCCCTTCCTATCCTGCCCTCCTCAGATTTTTTATTTTTTTAAAAGGGGAGGCATCTCTATTTTTTTTTTTTTTTTAATTTATTGAGGAGAGAGAGAGAGAGGCAGAGACACAGGCAGAGGGAGAAGCAGGCTCCATGCGGGAGCCTGACGTGGGACTCGATCCCAGGTCTCCAAGATCACACCCTGGGTTGCAGGTGGTGCTAAACTGCTGCACCACCAGGGATACCCCCTCCTCAGATTTATAACTAACTTCATCGTTTACTACATTTTGCCTTTTCTATCTCCCTTTCAGTCTCTCTCCCTTACATCTTCACCTAATTATTATCCCAATCTAATTATAATTTCCTTATTTCAGTTTACTTATTCCTTATCTCTACTTCAGTTCCAAAGCAATTTCTCTTCCAATGAATATGATGTCCCTTATCTATACATGTCCTGCCCCGAAGTCACCCTACTTTCTCAATGCTTTCATACATGGAACAGCCCTCCCTCAACCTAAATTCCACTGTAGATCTTCCTCAATTTATGATAGAATTACATGCCAATAAAATAGTAAACTAAAAATATAAATTGAAAATGCACTTAATATACCTAATATCACAGCTTATATATATATATTTTTTTTGAGAGAAAGTGAGTGATAGCGAGTACCAGTGGGGGAAGGGACAGAAGGAGAAGCTGATTCTCTGCTGAGCATAGAGCCAGACTCAGGGCTCGATCCCAGGACCCTGGGATCACCCCTGAGTCAAAGGTAGATGCTTAACATACTGATCCACCTGCGTGCCCCAGTTTAGCCTATTTTATTTTTTTAAAGATTTTATTTATGTATTTATGAGAGACACGGAAAGAGAGAGAGAGAGGCAGAGACACAGGCAGAGGGAGAAGCAGGCTCCATGCAGGGAGCCTGACGTGGGACTCGATCCCAGGTCTCTAGGATCAGGCCCTGGGCTGAAGTAAGCGCTGAGCCACCGGGGCTGCCCAGTTTAGCTTATTTTAAATGTGCTCAAAACACTTACATCAGCATACAGCTGGGTAAAATCATCTAACATCAAACTTATTTTATAATAAAGTGCTGAATATATCAAGTAATTCATTGAATACAGTACTGAAGAGAAAAACAGGATGGCTATTACGTATACAGAATGGTTCTAAGTCTATTATTTACCTTCATCAAGCGGCTAACTGGGAGCTGCATGCAGCTACTGCCACTGCCCAGCATAACAAGAGAGTATCATACTACATACCACTAACACAGGAAAAGGTCTTAATTCAAATCTCAATGTGTAGTTTCTAATGAATGCATACTGCTTTTACACCATCATAAGGTTAAAAAAAATGTAAATCAAGCCATTCTAAGTCAGGGATCATCTGTACTAAATGAAGGTTATGGATAAAATTAGGGATACTATACGTAATTGTGGAACAGAAATGTAATTAATGTAGGTATTACAAAGCCTAAAGTTACTTACAGAGATATAAGTCTATTACTTAGAGACCTGGAAGTAATCTAAAAATGAAAACCAGAAACATTTTAAATCTGTTGTCTCAATGGATTAGTACTACAGGTAGCAAGAGGATTAGAGATTTCCCACTATAAATTTTTCACTACTTCTCGTTCTTAAAAATAAATGTTTATCATTTGGAAAGCATATTTTTTAAAGGAAAATAAACCGTGTTAGTAATCACCTCAGCTGGGGTGCCTGGGTGGCTCAGTGGTTGAGCGTCTGCCTTTGGCTTACATCATGATCTTGGGGTCCTGGGATGGAGTCCCACACTGGGCTCCCCACAGGGAGCCTGCTTCTCCCTCTGTTTCTGGCTCTCTGATGAATAAATAAAAAAACTTAAAAAAAAAATCATCTCAGCTATTACCCTGAATTTGGTTTTTTTTTTTAAGATTTTATTTATGAGAGAGAGAGAGAGAGAGAGAGGGGGAGGCAGAGGGAGAAGCAGGCTCCATGCAGGGAGCCGGACATGGGACTCAATCCCAGGTCTCTAGGATCACGCCTGGGGCCAAAGGCGGTGCACTAAACCGCTGAGCCACCTGGGCTGCCTGTTACTTTTTTTTTTTTATTTTTATTTATTTATGATAGTCAGAGAGAGAGAGAGAGAGAGAGAGAGAGAGAGAGGGAGGCAGAGACATAGGCAGAGGGAGAAGCAGGCTCCATGCACCAGGAGCCTGACGTGGGATTCGATCTCGGGTCTCCAGGACTGCGCCCTGGGCCAAAGGCAGGCGCTAAACCGCTGCGCCACCCAGGGATCCCCCCGTTACTTTTTTTTTAAAAAAGTAAACTCTAGGGCAGCCCTGGTGGCTCAGCGGTTTAGCGCCGCCTTCAACCCGGGGTGTGATCCTGGAGACCCAGGATCGGGTCCCACATCAGGCTCCCTGCATGGAGCCTGTGTCTCTGCCTCTCTCTCTGTATCTCTCATGAATAAATAAATAAAAATCTTAAAATAAATAAATAAATAAATAAATAAATAAATAAATAAATAAATAAATGTAAACTCTACACCCAACGTGGGGCTTGATTCACGACCCCAAGATCAAGAGTCACATACTCTACCTAGTGAGCCAGCAAGGTGCTCCAAATCTGTTTTTGTCTTTTGATTTTATCTCTATGTCATGACATCTTAATAAGGTTAAACTGAAAGGAGCTACACATCTCTTCATATACAAAGACAGATGGAATGATACAATTATGAATCAAAGCATCTACAGTGGAATAAAATATTAAAATAAAAATAATAAAACAAATGGAATAAAATGGCTTTCAGGGCTAATTAGATTTTGTGGTTTAAATGACCATTTTCTATGGGTTCCATAAACCAAGAAAATTGCTATTTATTCTATTACTCCAAAGACAGAGAAAAGTATGTTTGGTGCATGTGAAGTAACTTCAACAGAAGTCATGGAACCTTACAGTTGAAGCTAGTTTATCAAACATTCTGTTCAATTCATACCATTGATTTGACTGGTTTGGGTACACTTTCCTTGAAGACCTTACTCCCACCTGAACTGCTTTTCCTTTTCATGCTTGCAAATGATCCCTCCATATTTCCTATTTTCAAGGAAAACAAGAATAGCATTATAGGTCTTAAAATGCTACCAAGTTTAGTAGGCACATAGAAATACAATATCATGGGGTTTCTACAACAAAACCCCTGTGACTCTAGGTATCCAACTCATGTCATTCATCTCATACTATAATGCAAACAATAATGTGCACAAAAAGGAAAAATGTATTTCACATATTAAAAACTGAGGAATAAATACAGTAACTAAAGAGCTGTATGTTAGCTGTGTAAGTGAAGAAAAGGCCTGTGACTAGTCGCTCTTACATCAAGTTAGTCATATTCTGTACATGCAGCAAAGCTTTTATGCTGTAAATGAGAAACAAATTAGGTATATTAACTCTGTAAGAAAATACTTTGGGTGTCTCAAATGTCCAGTTTTATTTTATTTGCTTTACCTATATGTATTTATAAAAGGCTCTATATATTGTACACTGAGTATTTAAACAGCTTGGCCTTCTTGATTTTGGTTCTGTATCTTATTAAAAGGTCAGTTTACAATAGGGAGATTAAATAAAGTTGTGCTTTAATGTCTTTTTACTAAAATTAAATGGGGTAAAAGGAACATTACAACATGAATACATGAGTAGATAGTATATTACTATAGGACATTACTTCTAAAAGGCATTAGAGAATTCATGTTATTTCACTGAAAATTTTCAATTCTTCAATGATTGAAACAATACATATACCAAGTGTTTACTACCCTTGAATCTGACCATCTTTTGCTAGGGGTTGGTATGAGAGCTCACTTGAATTCCATCTGTTATTCTTGATTTAATATGTAAAGATCCAGCTTGCTCCATGAAAAGAGCACTTCATACTGGTATTCCAGTCAGGAGGAATTCCATCTCCAGGCTACAGAAAAGTCATAGGTCTGCTGAGAGCTGGTTATGAATGCCCTAGAGACATAAAGTAACAATCAGTTTTGCCATGTGAAAAAACTAGTACAAAACCTAACCAATAGAGCCTCTTTTAAATTATCAGTATTGGAGGCAGGGGGTAATCCAAGGATAGTAACCCAGGACTTCCTGAAACAATTCAGTCTTTTCCATGGGAACGGGCACCTTCTTTCCAGAATGACTTGTGTGCATATATGAAAACAGAATAAACATTACTTTCAGTACCAACTCACTCTGGATTACTCTGTATTTTGGATTAGAACCTAGCCAAATAATGTTCTATTTTCAAATAAATAACTTTAAACAGTTTCAACACATTTTTAAATTCAAGGATCCAATATAATTTATCCCATTTATCATCATATCCTCATCACTATGAACCTTGTCTAGGAGACAGATCTACCTGGTTCTTTTTCTTGCTCAAAGTAATGTGGAAGCTTAACTGCCTATCCTTAGAGGAGTACCCAGAAAGAAGATATAAACCATTTTCAGGGGAAAACATGCATGCATTTATTTTTAAGAATTCCCAGTAAGGGGGGAAAAAAAATTCAACATCTTTAAAAATGTGTTTATTTTTTAAAAAATCAGTTGTGTACAAAAGTGTTTCGTAGTTTTTAATTCTCAAGACAAATACCCAACCCTCCACCCACAGCCCACCCTGCTTCAATGGTCTTTCTGGTAACCCTCCCATTTTCCCCTTACAGGAAGTTAATGGCTCAGAATAGACCCTCCTACAGAATTTATCATCACTAACAGATTGTTTAGAATAGAGATCTAGAGAAGCTAACAAGCAAGGTTCTTTTCTCAGTGAGGTTAATGAGAATCCCTATAATGGCAGTAGACTTCCAGCAGACACCACAACAAAGCACCATCAATTGCTGAAAGCTAAAAAATAGATATTATTTTCAATAGCATTTCATTTTCTATTGGAAAAGTCTTTAAATTACATTAAATAAGTCTCTTTCCCCCCAAAGAAATAGTCTAGCTTTTATTATGATGCCTGTAAAAAGTAGGTAACAGCAAGCACACAAGGATCATTTAACAGCACAGTGCAATGATTTGTATTCACTCACCCCCTAGAACCAAACTGATAAAACTGTGCCACACCTGATATATATAGCAGCATGGTTGAAATAACCAAGCAAAAGGTGACACATTCACAACTTACATTTAGGTGAAGATCACAGGTTTATGAGGGTAGATCAGTCCAATAAAGCAGTAACAGAACAAACAGGACAAGGGAGATACTAACATTCCCCTATCCCTATGCCACAAGATTTTTGATCCATATTGCAACAGTGCAAACAGAACATGTGACATTATATGTTAGACACGGCAGAAAAGTAACATTGGGAAAAGGCTATTTATCAGTAAATACTTCAAGTTACCTTCTTCCCCAGTGATAGCAAACAGCTGATGTTAAGCATTTATATTAAACTGGTACTAAAGGAATGGAAATGCGAATTTTTAAAATCAATGGTTTGTACCCTGGAATTGAAATTTCTTTAACTAGAAAAAGTGATTAATACATCATTTTGTAAAAGTCCATGAAATAAAGTTAACTGTAAACAGACGGCTTCCTTTATCATCATATCCAAACATTGTTTCCATCTATGTACAAGAAAGTATACCTGACTCCAAAGCTTCCCTGCCTGAATCCATCTTAAATCTTTAAAACAACAAAAATGCTTTATTTTTTCCTGTGTTGCTATAAGTACTGTGGGAACATTATCATATCCCTACTGCAGAGTTTTAAAAGCTCAAATCAGGCATACACTTATAGCCAAGATCTGCTTTTCATAGCGATAAACTTATTAATAAGCAGCCTAAACAGTAACACAATATGCTGCAATCTATAGTGCATAAATAAGCAATATCCACTTTAACTGCCAATTCTTTCTCATAGATACTTTAAAAATTATTTTTGCATAGTTTTAAGCGCCACCAACAATCGTGAAATACTTCCAAAAAAAAAAAAAAGTCAGTCTTACTTTCATTTCATAGATTACTCTCCTCAAAAGAAAAATACCCAGAATCCAAACATATATATACTTGAATGTATTATGTGTTTAAGTAAACCACAGTCACAATTCCAAATATTTCGGGGAGCCAACTCAAAGAATTTAATTTAGTACAAAGTTCCTCAAATATTTATATACCACCTACTGTATACTTACTTGGGTGACAAATTGCTATTCATTCATTCAGTCAGTAATCTGTACTGAAATACTATACAACTAAGTATTTGTCTTTTTAAAAGTTGGGGACATACCCAGGAAACACCCAATTATAATAAAAGCCTACTGGAATATCAGTGAGTGACCTCTAGCAAATCTGCCTGCCCTAAATGAGGTATCATTTAATATATATATATATGCATTAAATATATATATATTTAACCATCATTTTTGAGGCCTTTACAACTGATGAATCACAAAAAAGTCAGAAATATAAAAATAATTTCCACCAGGGTATCTTTTCTCTAGACCTGCACTTTTAGTGTCTTTTTCCCAAACACGTTAAGACCAGAGGGGGAAAAACTGCCTTAATTTTTATGTTTGGGGAAATACATTTATCTGTAGAAGAGTGAAAAACAGGAAACTGAAAGACAATGGGAAATGCACCAGAAAAGAGAGGGATTATCACATTTAATGTAAAGGAGGTAAGTAAATTTTTGAAATGAAAATGCATTATGGAGAACCTCTCATACCAAATATTATTCTTTTCAATTTCCTGGGCACTGAGGATGTTGAAGTATAGTTGGATGAGATTACCTATGGGGCTAATGTGCATAAAAATCAAAGGCAAGGTATAAAGGTATAGCTGCCTCCAAGAGCTAAGTATGTAATGCTTGACCTTAGTAACCTCTGAGTTCATTCTCTTTTTCTAACCACAGGACAATTAAATATACCCTGATAATATATGCAAATAGTTAATTGGGTAGATGTGTTTGATATTTAAAATAATCCAAATATTACCAAACCAACCCTCCACTAAAACAAAACAAAACAAAACAAAACAAAACAAACTAACCAATAGTGGAACAAAGCTGCCCACATTTTCACACAATCCCAACCTTACTTCAAAATATAAAGAAAAGTACAAGGTTTTAGCTATTTAAAATAAATAAAGAAAAATCTTGTTTCCTTTGGCATCTTTAGAAAGTAACTAAACTATAACAATTAAAGGAGGTGATTGTATAAAGAAATTTATGCTTAAGCAAATATATAGGGGAAAAAAACATAGCAACTTGTGTTTAGTATGCAATAATATCAACTACAAGAGTTTACTATTAATTAGGAAAGCCTTACAAGTTTTTGGAAGAACCTTCACATCTTTAATATTACAATATATTTAATAATGGTTCTTTTATTGCTTCTAAGATTATGGAGAAGTCAAATGAAATTATGCTGAATTTATGGTTCAAAACTATTTTCCAAACACTTAATGATTATAATTTAGGATAAATAACACTTGAAGAAAGCAAACCTTTTATAAATATGACTTTCAATATACAGCCTTACTTTAATTCATTCTCATTCCATTACATTTTTGTTATTCTGCATTGGTCCTGAAAATTTAATAAGAACTGTTTCTATGTATAGAACTGCCTGCATAAATCCATTTCAGTCTTCATAAAATGGTCACATTAGTGTTTGAGCTTGCAAAACTAATAATTTTCAAACTTTTGAACTTAGAATGAAATGTAACTTTAATACGAATAGAAAGTCTGACTATGTACAAGAAAAGGTAAAGTTTTCAATTCTCATATTATCAGAAACATCATAAAGAAAGCTAGATTTATAACACACTTCTATTCCTATGTGTATCTGAAGTATGTACAGTAGAACACCACACAGCTTTCATGTGTCAATAGGGGCAAATGCAATCAAGAGTGACTTTTAAAGTACCTGATAAAGTAATCTCTGTAAAGCCAAAATTAGGCTAAAAAACTGCCAATAGTTGATTGCATCATTTCAAGTTCTCAAAGAAAATTTCATCAGTTTAAAAATAGAAAGATGTCAAATTCACTGAAAAACTAAGTTAGGTTCTTTCATTAAATCTTGGGAATACTGCAACAAGTATTTACTATTTTTGCAAGAGGAACAAAATTGGCAGCTCCATTTTTACATTATTACTCACATTGGAAAGTTTTAATAGTGAGGAGCTATAACAAAACATTCCAAATGTATGACCTAAAAATGGAGCAAGGGATACTGTCCCTCGGCATATTTCCCCACCAAATATAGAGAAATTTACTATTAGAATATTAGCTGTGTGTGGTAAGAAGGGGAAAAATAGATATGGTGTCCTAGTCTGTTGACAAGGACAAAAAGGCTCTGAATAGGTCACCATCTTCAATTCTGGATAAATCTCATATTTAAGAATTCTCAAATGCTTAAAATGGTGGTCTTTTCAGCTACCCATCCTAAGAAGTCAAGTACAAGCATGCAAGTAAATTCACAGGCACAGAGGATCCATATTAAAAACAGTTAAGGTAGCTGTGATGCAACACCAACAATTTGAATGGCCCTGACACACTCAAAATATTATCTTAATTATTCAACGAAATCCTGAAGCAAACTCTTGCTAGTCTTGGTACACTGCTAAACACTAAAGTAGCATGTTTTTTCCATGGTTTTAGCTTAGCTCAAAGAATTTTTACACTATTAAGAAAAAAAAAATTAAAGTATTTCCCCTTTTTAAATTTACACAGACGTTTAATTAGTTTTATTTACAGAGCAGGGATTTTTTTTTCAGTCTCCAATGGTGCCTAGATAACATCATTAGGCAAGAATGCCAGTTTAAAAGAAATCTATGCAGAATCCTAAAAATAACAGATGTTGATGCTCCTCAAGAGGGGCAAGCTTGACTATATCAGCAGCTCTTTCTCTATGCCTCAGTTACTCAGAAGCAATTCTGTTGCAGTCTCTACATCCCATGATTTTGAAGACAAGGCCACTATTACCGCATTCTGTAGGGAAGAAAGGGGACAAAAAAAAAATCAAATCTCAAAATATTTTTAAAATACTGAATCATGCACTGTCTTCATATCGAAAAATCACACCTTGTATCTGTAGTGCGTAACAAGCTTCTAAACCAATGACTGGAATTAGCCAAAGGAAAAAAAAAATCACTGATTATAATAACAGAAGAAAGTTTATAAAACCTGATTTATAGCATCTTTGAACGACTTTTGTCAGCCAAGGATTTGCAGCAATAATTTGAAATCAATAACTACATCAGAAAAGCAAGCTTTTTGGTACTTACCCTATCAAAGCCCATAGCACATAGGTTTTCTATTTTTTTGGTGTATTCTGGACTAGAAACTGGTGCACCAGCATACACATGTGCCCAAAGTCGAGCTGTCTGTTTGAACATTTCGGGATTTTGTTTGTACTATAATGAAGAAAAAAATTGAACAACGTGACAATGCAGTCACAATATTCAATACTTAATGACCTAAGAACTGGCTTTTTCTAAGTAAAAATAATTTACATTTAAAATGTGATTGATTCTAGGTAGCCCTGGTGGCTCAGGGGTTTAGCATCGCCTTCAGCCCAGGGCGTGATCCGGGATAGAGTCCCACATCGGGCTTCCTGCATGGAGCCTGCTTCTCCTCTGCCTGCGTCTCTGCCTCTCTATCTCTATCTCTCTCTCTCTGTCTCTCATGAATAAATAAATAAAATAATAAAATAATAAACAAATAAATAAATAAAATGTGATTGATTCAACTTTCTGTTGCAAACAAGGTCACTCAAGAAAAAAAGTCTGACCTGAAGCTCTGATTCACAAATGTTGACCAAAAAAAAGAAAAGAAAAAAGGAGCAATTATACTTACCAATTTTAATCTCCAATTTCAATAGATATCAGTAGCAGAAAACTAATACCAGTGAAGTGATGTACACACATTTTTCTAAACACTGCAAAGTGTCAAACATTATACAACCAAAGAGAATTATTTGCTTCTAAAATTGTAGGGACATTAACTAACAAATGTGACCAACTTTCATATATATATATTTAAATTTATTTATTCATGAGGGAGACAAGAGAGAAAGAGAGAGGCAGAGACACAGGCAGAGGGAGAAGCAGACTCCATGCAGGAACCCGATGCAGAACTCAATCCTGGACCCCAGGATTATGCCCCAAAGCCGAAGGCAGACACTCAACCACTGAGCCACCCAGGCAAACCAACTTTCATATTAACCACAGCTCAGAATAGAATACAAGTGGACTTTGCTATTTTGCTGAAACTGTATTGGTATACAGTGATTCAAGAAAATACCATGTGCAAAGGCTTTTTAAAAAAGATTTTATTTTGGGGGCACCTGGCTGGCTCAGAGGTAAAGCATGCAACTCTTTTACTTGGGGTTTTGAGTTCTGGCTCAATGTTGGGCATGGAGCCAACTTAAAGGAAAAAACAAGATTTTTAAGTAATCTCTACACCCATCATGGAGCTCAAACTTACAATCCTGAGATCAAGAGTTGCATGCTCCACAGACTGAGTCAGTCAACCAGATGCTCTAATATGCAGTATTTTAATTTATACCATGTTTTGAGATGTTTATGAACCCACCATACAGTACTTTTATTTTTTTTTAAAAAGATTTTATTTATTTATTCATGAGAGATACAGAGAAAGAGAGAGAGAGGCAGAGACATAGGCAGAGGGAGAAGCAGGCTCCATGCAGGGAGCTTGACGTGAGACTTGATCCTGGGTCTCCAGGATCACACCCTGGGCTGAAGGTGGCACCAAACCGCTGAGCCACCCAGGCTGCCCAGATAAATTTATTCTTAAATACTTTGGAACCAACATTACTTAATAATGGAAGTATATATATTTAAAATAACTGTTCAATTCACTTTAGTATTCCTTTTAAAAGTACTTTACATGGGGATGCGTGGGTGGCTCAGTGGTTGAGCATCTGCCTTCGGCTCAGGGCCTGATTCTGGAGTGCTGGCATCCCTTGCAGGGAGCCTGTTTCTCACTCTGCCTATGTCTCTGTTTCTCTCTGTCTCTCTCATGAATAAAATAAGTAAAATCTTTTGAAAAATAAGTAAAATTATATGTATTGAGTATTCTAAGAATGATATGCTTCTATTATATATTAAAATAATACATCTAGTTTCTACTTGTAATAAGAATTCTTGCGAATTCTAAACAAGGATATATGTCAAATTATTGAACTGTTCTAGGAGCTGGAGAAAGTTCTATGTCCAGCCTCAGCCCTTGAGGCTCATAACTCCACAGAAAATCAAAGCTGAGATTTCAAGCCATGCTGACTACCAAAAGCGAACGAACAGCACATATATATAGCATGTAAAACCCTAATTCTAAGCACTCTGAAACAAATATTATATTAATAAGGATATACACAAAATAAGGAGTGAATATTTTTTTTCAGATCTTAATTATTCATTCATGAGACAGAGAGGGAGGGAGAGAGAGAGAGAGGAAGAGAGAGAGGCTAGCCTGATACAGGACTCGATCCCAGGGACCAGGATCACAACCTGAGCCAAAGGCAGATGCTCAACTCTGAGCCACCCAGGTACCCCAGAGCAAACAGCTTTTCAAGGGAAAGGAACAGGTTTATTAATAGGAACCAGGCAGAGGAAACATAGCAGACCAGGTGAACTGATGGGTAGAAATGAATGACATCTTAAAAAAAGCAGGACTCCATAAAAAACAGGAGTCTGAGGAATAATAAGAATTTAGGAGATGAAGCTGGTTTTGTGGACAGTTCAAATCATGGAAAAACTCTGCAAACCAAAGAATCTGGATTTACCAAGTAGGTGATATCCGAGCTTCTAGTAAGTTTTTAGTAATAAAGTAAGATTTCTATTTTAAAAAGCTCACTGCTATCAAGTAGATGAAGGAAGGGACAGCTCTCAGAGCAGTTGAACTAAGACATTTTTTAAAATGTGAACTAAGGCCAATCAGAGAAGTATGAGAGAGATATTGGGAATAGACTCACCAAGAGAAAAGAAGGCACAGAGAATTTCAAGTCTGTGGCTTGGATACTTAACTAAACAGGCGATGGTATCATAGAAGGATGGTCGAGTTCGCAGGATTTAAGATTCTTTTTTTTTTTTTAAGATTATTTATTTATACATGAGAGACACAGAGAGAGAGAGAGGCACAGACATAAGCAGAGGGAGAAGTAGGCTCCATGCAGGGAGCTGATGTGGGACTCGATCCCAGGTCTCCAGGACCACGCCCTGGGCTGAAGTCGGCACTAAACCACTGAGCCACCCGCACTGCCCCGAGGATTTAAGATTCTACATTCAGTTTTGGGAATGCTATGCTGAGGTATCCATGAAACATATATAACTATCCAGTTCTGAACAGGCTCTTGCACTCAAGGAGAGGTAATGCCTAAACATTTTCTCAACTTACAGGTGATAGTATCAGTGTAGATATGATCATCCATGTGACCATATACAACAGTAAAAGTAAAAGGAATGATGTCTAAACCAAGGAACTCTTTTTAGGAGGAAGAAAAGAAATAATTGTAGGAACTAAGAAGGAACAACTACAACTACCAAGATGAGAAGAGAGTAATATGTTAGAAGTTAAGAGAAGAAAAGAATTCCAGGTGGGGGACAAAAAAAAGCTCAGTAGGGATCCCTGGGTGGCGCAGCGGTTTGGCGCCTGCCTTTGGCCCGGGGCGCGATCCTGGAGACCCGGGATCGAATCCCACATCGGGCTCCTGGTGCGTGGAGCCTGCTTCTCCCTCTGCCTGTGTCTCTGCCTCTCTCTCTCTCTCTCTGTGTGACTATCATAAATAAATAAAAATTAAAAAAAAAAAAAAAAAAAAAAAAGCTCAGTAAATCCTAATGGCGTAGAACAGGGTTTCTCACAGGACCAGATAAGTTAAACAAATGGATGTGGTTGTATTCCAATAAAACATTATTTACAAAAACAGTAACTCTAGGTGTAATTTGTGGACCTCTGCCTTGGAGATCACATCAACTGAAAGATCAAAACTAAAAAATATTTATTCCATCTGGCAATTTTAAGATCCTTGGTAACTTTTACACTATGCCACTTCAGTCACAGCAAGAGCTGGTTAAAATTACCAGGGAAGGATTATCACTAAATGGAGGGATGGATAGATACATACGCACATGATAAAGCACGTATAGTAAAATGCTAATCACAGAATCCAGATGCAGGTAGGAATATGCGTGTTCACTATATAAATCTTTTGACATTGTGCTTGAAAATTTCCATTAATAGTTTTTTAAAAAGCATCATATACTCAATTAGTGTATTAAAAATCAGTAGGTTTTCGCTATTACATCTGACAAAATAATCTTACCATGAGAAAGAAAACCATTTCCAAATTTAGTCTTTCTAAATAGAACTATGCTCATGTGTTAACACTGCAATCACTACAGTAGTAGAAAAGCATAGGTAAGTACAGGCAAGTCTTACCTGATTTGCTACTACTGCATCTTGTGGATCATCCGGTTCTGCAGCTGCCAAAAGGGCTTGCAAGGACAATAATACCGTGCGGAGAGTCATTGCTGCAGCCCTGAAAAACAAAACAAGAAAATATCTCAGTTAAGAACATGCAGCGTGACAAAAGTTAAGTGATTTTCTGAATATAAAAACTACTGGAGCTAAAAATAATCTAGATTTTTATCTTAATCATATAACTAAGTTATATGAAATTTATATATCTGCCTATCATATTTTTTTCTCCTTGACTTTATAATGAACGAATGAGTCTTTCTATTTCTAAGAGCAATTCAAACTATCCTGACTGAACCGGACTTACTTTTCTTATTGTTGCCAATATCCTTTTGGTCAGCTTTACTCACTGACTTGACTTTCCATCCATTTCTCTAGACATAAAGTGGTAAACTAGTACATGTAACTTTCTTTCAATGCCACTCCAAAAACACATAAGATACCATCAAGCAAATATTCCTTATTTTCAAGAAAACCTGAAATCATTTCATAACATTCTGAACTAGAGCAAGTTATTTGCTTTAAATATATCAGTTAAGTTACGCACCTATATAAAGCAAATATTTATCTAAAAAATGTTATCTACAAAGAGCAAGGATTCTTAGCATTTCTGTTAAGGAACTCTTTGATCAATACAGAAATATTTATAAATACAAACACAACAATGAAATACATAAAATGCTGAAGAGTATTAAATAATAAGCCCATTTTATTAAGTAATTTCTACACCCAACGTGGGGCTCAAACTCAAAACCCCGAGTTCAAGAGTCACGTGCTCTACTGACTGAGCTAGCCAGGCACCCCCCAATATACCCATTTTAACCATACAAATTAGATCATTCTAAATCTTTTTCAAATGGATTCTTCATTATAACCATGGAACAGAGAAAATTACTGAGTCACTTTTTTCTCAATTTTCCAGGACGTCACCATCCTAGATGATTACAATAAAAGTTAATTTTTTTACCAACAATGGACGCCTTAAGGCACTGTATCTCATAAAGTGTAGTTTCACCAACCAGTAGTATCAACATCACCTGGGGAACTTTAAGAAATGAAAATCTTCAGTCTCATCCCAGACCTACTGAACCAGAAACTCTAGGGTGATTTATAACAAGCACTCCAAGTGATTCTTATGCAACCTAATATCTCAGAAATACTGCTTTAACGGATTACAGTTTGAGCTAATTAAGAAAGGCTGTTCTAGGGGCATGTGGGTGGCCCAGTCAGTTAAGTGTTCAACTCTTGGTTTTAGCTCAGGTAGTGATCTCAAGGTTGTGACACAGATCCATGTCAGGCTCTCTCAATGCAAAGTCTGCTTAAGACTCTTTCCCTCCCTCTCTAAAATAAATAAATCTTAAAAAAAGAAAAGAGAAAAGAAAGAGAGAAGAGAAGAGAAGAGAAGAGAAGAGAAGAAAGAGAAAGAAAAGAAAAGAAAAGAAAAGAAAAGAAAGAAAGAAAAGAAAAGAAAGGAAAGGCTGTTTTAAAACAATAAAATCAGTACACAACTGTAGATCTGTATCATATATTAATTAAAAATTACTTACAAATGAACCATCTAAAATGCAATCAGAGTAAAATTTTTTATTGATCAATCTACCCTTTTAGAAAGGCTTACAAGAATAGGAAAAATTGGTCAGAACACAAAAATTAGCTGAAATGCTAAACTAGCATAAAAGAGAACAGAATTTTTTTTAAAGATTTTATATATTTATTTAAAAGAGAAAGAGCATGAGTCAGGGGGAAAAATGAAGGGGGCAGAGGGAGAAGAAGCAGACTCCCCTGAGTACAGAGGCCAATGCAGGGCTCAATCTCAGAACCCTGGGGCTCCCTGGTCAATGGGAATCTGCTTCTCTCCCTCTACCCCTCTCCCCTGCTCACGCGCACCCCCCTCCTCTCTCTCAAATAAATAAAATCTTAAGTTATATAATTTTTAATTAATACAATTATTTCTTTCAAGGAAATTTATCTGAATACTAAAGAAAAATCTTCATTCAAGGAAGGTTTTTTTTTTTTTTTAAGATTTTATTTGACAGAGTGTGCACAGGCACACACAAAAGCAGGGGGAGTGGCAGGTGGAGGGAGAGGGAGGAGCAGGCAGACACTTAAACCAAGACACCCAGGCACCCTTCAAGGAAGTATTTCATACTAAAACAATTATTAAACTAACAATAATTTGGGGCACCTGGGTGGCTCCTTCTGTTAAGCATCTGCTTTTGGCTCAAGTCATGATCCTGGGATCTGGAATGGAGCCCCACATCTGGCTCCCTGATCAGTGGGAGGTCTGCTTCTCCCTCTGTCCCTCCCCTCACTCATGCATACTCAGTCAGATGAGTAAATAAACTCTTTAAAAAAAAATAAACTCACAATAATTTTAAGTTGCAATAAAAATAAGAAAACATAAAATAAAAGCTATTTCAATCTCACAAATCTGAGCAAAACCTAATACACACATAGCTTATATATCTCAATAAGTCAAAATATTTTTAAAACTTGAGCCCTCAAAAACATGAATTTGGATCCTTTTACACATACATAAAAATTAAGTGAAAATGGATCAAAGACCCAAGTGCAAAAGCTAAAATTATACAACTCTCTCTTTTTTAAAGATTTTATTTATTCATGAAAGAGAAGAGAGAGAAAAAGAAGAGAGAGAGAGAGAGAAGCAGACACAGGCAGAGGGAGAAGCAGGCTCCACTGCAGGGAGCCCGACATGAAACTCGATCCCGGGTCTTCAGGATCATGTCCTGGGCTAAAGACGGCGCTAAACCGCTAAGCCACCTGGGCTGTCCCAAATTATCCAACTCTTAAAATAAAACATAGGGGAAGGCTTCATGACACTGGAGTTGACAATGAGTTCTTGGATAGGACATCAAAAGCACAGGCAACAAAAGAAAAAACAGGGAAATTGGTCTAATAGCAAAATTAACTATGTAGAGAGAAAAACCTCCTATGCAAAGGATAAAATGAAAAGCACGCCAGAGAATGTGAGAAAATATATGCCAATCATGTATCTGATAAAGGGTTAATCTCTGAAATATATAACTCCTATCACTCAACAACAAAACCCAATTAAAAAATAAGAAAGGACCACAAACATTTCTCCAGAGAAGATATAGAAATTACCTGATAAGTGCATGAAAAGATGCTTAGTATCACTAACCCTTAGGGAAACAAATCAAATAATGAAATACTACCTCACATCTGTTAGGATGTTAAGAAAACAAAAATAATAGCTGATGGTGAAGATGTGGACTCATTGGAGTCCTTATGCATGGAACAATTACAGAAAACAGTATAGCAATTCTTCAAAAAAAATAAACATAGAATTACTACATGATCTAACAATTCCACTTCTAGGTACATATCCAAAATAACTGAAAGCAGGGACTCAGATATTTGTACACCCATGTTCATAACAAGCATTATTCACAATAGCCAGAAGGTAGAAGTAACTAATTTCCATCAACCCATGAACAAAATGTGGTATATACATACACACAATGGAATATTATTCAGCCTTAAAAAAGGAAGACAAATCAGACACATGCTGCAATGTGAATGAAGCCTGATGACATTATGTTAAGTGAAGCCACTATGATTCACGAAGTACCGAGAAAAGTCAAATTCAGAGAGACAGAAAGTAGAATGGTGGTTGTCATAGGTTGGAGGGTGAGAGAAATGGGAAGTTATTATTTAAAAGGTATAGATTCAGGTTCAAAAGATGAAAAGGTGGAAGGGAGTAGGGTAGAAGGATGAAGAGAGCACAGAGCACATTTTTAGAGTGCTGAAAATACACTGTACACAATGATGGATACATGTCATCATACACTTGTTCAAATGCACAGAATAGACAATACCAAGAGTGAATCATAATACAGACAAAAGGACTTGGGTGACTGAGAGATGTCAATGCAGATTCATCAGCTGCAACTAATTTACCATTCTGATAGAAGATGTTGATAATGGAGGAGGCTATGCATATGTATATGGGAAATTTCTATACCTTCTTCTCAATTTTGCTGTGAACCTAGTACTGCTTTAAAAAAAATTAAGTCCTAGAGACTGGTAGCACGACACTATGAATATACTTAATAATACTCATCTGTACACTTACCACTTACTTGAAACAGTTAAGATTTTATGTTATATATGTCAATTAAAAAAACTAAGATGATAAATTGTGTCATATGTATTTTACAATATAAAAAACTTTTTTTAAAGTGAGAAGCTCTTCCCTTACGGATTTGTAAATTCTTATTATAATACTTTCTACTTCTTTTATTTATAGTATCTTAATTTGGAATACACAAACTATTATAAACCCCTGGACTTACAACTTCAAAAAATCAGAAACTAAGGACCTAAAGATGAATGCTGAAAGGGACACTTTGCTCTCAATATGGAAGAAAAAAAAATCTTAGATTTGATTCATAACAATCTCAATGAGAAAAAGTTATGGTTTTTTTGTATGCTTAAAATTTTTAATAATGAAATATTAGGGGAGGTATTTATCAGCTATTAAGAATTAGTTGGTGGGATCCCTGGGTGGCTCAGCATGGCGCCTGCTTTTCCCTCTGTGTCTCTGCTTCTGTGTCCCTCATGAATAAATAAATAAAATCTTAAAAAAATTAGTTGGCTAAAAGATACCTAAATGAAACCTGAAACTAATATTGTATGTCAACTACACTTCAATAAAAACAAAAAATGGACTCAGCTGGTTAAGTGTAGGACTCTTGATTTTGGCTCAAGTCATGATCTCAGGGTTGTGAGATCAAGCCCCATGTTGGGTTCTGCACTGGGTGTGGAGTCTGCATAGAATTCTCTCCCCTCTCCCTCTCCTTCTTCACCCCTCCCTTAAAACACACACACACACACACACACACAATATTTAAGAGTAGGTGCAGGTAAAATGAATAAATAAATAAATACTAGATGCTAGAGGGAAAAAATACCCTAAATGCAAAGTTTTAAAAAGCTGGACAAGAAATTAATAACCAGTTGTAATTAAATTATTATCAAACCAAAACCTAGTCTTCTGGCTTTAAATACTGTAGAAAATATAGCATATTTGATAGTGTAAAGAAATGTGCGTATTTTTTGACTGCTCTACATTAATTTTTAAATCTAAATTTAGTAATGTGAAAAAGTATACAAGTGAAAATACAATCTTTCATTACATTTACTGTTCTTTTTACATAGTACTGACTAAATTAATAATACACTGAGATTTTTAGGATTGTGTGGAAAAAACAATTCCTAACAGGCAAATAAGAATGTAAAATTTCAAAATGTGTCAGCTAATTTTATTTTATTTTATTTTATTTTATTTTTATTTTTTTAGCTAATTTTAATAGTCAGTGGATGATGTACCTTGCAAACCTATCTTCAGTAAATTAATTTTGCTCAGATCTCAATAAACAGTTAAGAGGACTAATTAAATATTTATGCACACAGACTCAGTAGGGCTTTCAATCATCATAAATTAGTTTTGGTTTATTTTGAATTTGTTAACAGAATCATACAATATATGCTTCTTTGTGTCTGGCTTTGGTCACTCAGCATGTCTGTGAGAATTATCCATGTTGTTCATGTTAATATGCTTTTTTTTTAACTGCTGTGTAGCATTTCATTGTATAATTATTCCATTAGTATCCATTTTCTTATTGATGGACATTTGGGTTATTGATTAAATGTGCTATAAATACTCTTGTACAAGTCTTTTAGTGGACAAATGCATTCATCTCTCTTGCATAGAGACCTAGAAGTGGAATTGCTAGGCCATATCAAAGGTACATATTTAGCTTTGGTGGATACTGCAGGTTGAGTGGTTGAACCACATTCCTACCATCAGACCACGAGAACTATTTATAAGTGTGTAGTAGTATCTAATTGTAATTTTAATTTGCATCTCCCTGATGACTAATAATGCTAAGCACTGCTTATCAACCATCTAGGTATTCTCTTAATGCCTGTTCATGTCTTTTAGAAGGACAATATCACTTAAGTACAAATTTTTTTTAAAGATTTTATTTATTTATTCATGAGAGACACAGAGAGGAGAGGCAGATATAGGCAGAGGTAGAAGTAAGCTCCATGTAGAGAGCCCGACATGGGACTCGATCCCGGGTCTCCAGGATCACGTCCTGGGCTGAAGGTGGCGCTAAACCACTGAGCCACTCCGGCTGCCCACATTTAAGTACAATTTTTATGTGTAGTCGTTTTCTTCTATTTCCCCAGGTAAATAGACACCTATAGTCCTACCTAATAGGTTGTCAGTGGAAAAACATCAGAAAATAGTTTCTACCTAGGACACATTGTGGAGTTAAAAAAATAAACCATACTAACATAGAGTTGTTAAACATTAAAGGTAACTCACCATCTACATGTATTAACAAAAGACCAAGACAAATTTTTTCTAGTACACCTAGAAATTACTCAATGTTTATTCAATTTATTTTCTTTTTTTAAAATATTCTATTTATTTATTCAGGAGAGATAGAAGTGGATTCCCCGTGGGGAGCCCGATGTGGGACCTGATTCCAGGATCCCACGATCACGCCCTGAGCCAAAGGCAGACGCTCAACCGCTCAACGACTGAGCCATCCAGGCATCCCTTATTTTTCTGAATATTATTATCCTGTAGTTTTCTTTACCAAATTCCAGCTCTGAAGCTAAATAAACATGAATAACCACTGCCAATTATACCTCAATAAATCTGGTGGGAGGCAGCTTAGGGTATTAGATATCCATGTATACCTAATCTCACCTATTTTAATCCAATGTGTCTTTGACATTTTTAAATATTACAATTATATAAATATGAAATGAGACTAAATTCAGCTATTTCACACCAGCCTAAGGAAATGGGACAGTTGACAAAAAGTGTTTCAGTACAAAAGTGCCAAGTTCTCTTTCTACATAATATACCATAATCTTTCAACTGTCTATAGGGAGATAATCAGAAGTGCGGTTATTGCTGGCTTAATTCTGAACAAAAAGGGAAGTCAGTGGAAAATTTTAGTCTGGAGCTTTATTTGTTTTTAAAAGGGGATGTCAGGAGGAGCAGAGAGATAAGTATCATTCTGGCTGCCGAGAACTGCTGAGGAGGGTAAAATCAGAAGCAGAGAGGCAGGCTACAGTAATCATCCAGGAAAGAGGTAATGTGACTCGGGCCAGGTAGTAATAGTGAAACTGCTAATAAAATTTTGGAGGTTTTACCAACAGATTTATAAACAGAGTACAGGGTACCAGAGAAATAAGAACCAAGGATCATGATGAGGTTTTGACCAGAACAAATGCAAGAATGTAGCTGCCAGTAACTTAGATGAAGTGATACAGGTTTTGGGTTGGGGGAACATCAATTCAGTTTTCAACATGTTTGAGATGTCTACTACACACATATTGAAGTAGAGATGTTAAGCAGACATGAGAATATGAGTCTGGAGTTCAAGAAAGATAAATTTATAAGTTGCTGGTATTTAAAATCAGATGAGCATATCAAGGAAGTGAGTACAGATGAAAAGCAGCAGAAGTAAAGAGAGGCCCAAGGTATTCTCATTTGCAAAGCTCCTAGAAACGAGGGAGGAAATAGTTAAGGAGTCCAGGAATAGGCACAGAAAGGGGAGAATAGAAGAACTAATGTCCCAGAAACCAAGTGAAAGAAGTACAATGTCTGCAAAAATTCATTAGTATCACTGAATGACCAATCTACTATAAGAGGACTCTGAGATAACTTTATGGATAAAAACACTGAGGCCTACAAAATGTGAAAAGTCACAAAATAAAAGAATGACAGAATCTAATCAAGAAATGGGCAGAAAACATGAAAAGACATTTCTCCTAAAAAGACATACAAATGGCCAACAGACAGATGAAAAAATACTCAACATCACTCGGCATCAGGGAAATACAAATCAAAACCACAATGAGATACCACCTCACGCTGACCAGAATGGCTAAAATTAATAAGTAAATAAAAGACAGATGTTGGTGAGGATGTGAAGAAAGGGGAACCTTCTTACACTGTTGGTGGGAATGCAAATGATGCAGCCACTCTGGAAAAAAAGTATGGAGGTTCCTCAAAAAATGGAAAATAGAGCTACCCTACGACCGAGCAATTGCACTACTGGATATTTACCAAAAGATACAAATGTAGTGATCTGAAGGGGCACGTGCACATAGCAGCAATTTCCACAACAGCCATCATGTCCATCAACAGATGAGTAAAGAAGATGTGGTGTGTGTGTGTATACTACTATTCAGCCATCAATTTAAAAAAATGAAATCTTTCATTTACCATGACATGGATGAAACTGGAGTATATTATGCAAAGCAAAATAAGTCAGAGAAAGACAATTACATGATCTCACTCAGATGTGGAATTCAAGAAACAAAACAGAATCATAGCGGAAGAAAGGAAAAAATAAAAGATGAAATCAGAGAGGGAGACAAATCATAAGAGACTCTCAATCAAAGGAAACAAACTGACAGTCGATGGAGAGGAGGAAGATGGAGGGATGGGGTAACTGGATGATGGACACTAAGGAGGGCATGTGATGTAATGAACATTGGGCATTATATAAGGCTGATGAATCACTGACCTCTATACCTCTGAAACCAGTAATACATTATATGTTAATGAACTGAATTTAAATAAAATTTTTAAAATTATTCAGTATAGCTACTGTACAGATTTTAAAATACATAAAAGAGTGACAGAATAAAACAAGGTCTATTCCACACTATTCAATGTTTAAGGGTATGGACTACAGATCACGAAATCAGACCCCAAGAGACGATCCGAGGGAGGAGGCTTTACTCAGATATTCTATTAGAATGGAAAAGCAAAACCATACCAAGAGTTCTTGTCTGTTTATCCAGACTAAATAAACCAAATCACACAAACATTATATGTCATTCCTGTTTCACTTTGTTCAGGTTCCATTCTTTCCCTTTCTTAACAAATCAAACACATAGCTTATTAGTGTTTTTGCCCATTCTGATGTCCTTTTATATACTTCTTGTCTTAGTTTTTTATAGTCATACTGTTAGAATATGCCAGGCTCTACTCTAAGAAAATTACATAAAACAATTCACTTAATCCTTTTAATATCCTATGAAGTAGGTTTTAACCCCATCTTGTGAGATGAGGACACTAAGGCACAAAGTCTAGGTAATTTGCTCAAGACCACAGCTGAATTAATAGCAGAGTGAGGATTTGAACTTAATGGCTCCAGGGTAGGAACTCCTAAACACTCTGCTACTAACAGCAAATCAGACAAAACATGTTGAAAGCACCATAAAGTGCTATGCAAATAAAGATATCACTTACAAAGACAGGTACTCATTTCTTTGAATTTGAGAACCTTGACTAAGCTCACTTAACATAACTTTTAACATTTTTGTTGCCTATATTCCATCCAAATCAGAGCTGATTACTTCAATACTTAATTTTTTTAATCTTTCACAAGTATCTTCCAGAGATCGCAAAGAACCAAATTTACAATAAATGAAATCAAGACTTTTCAAAATATAAAGCTAGCATCTGACATTACCTAATAAGTCACTATGTAAAATCACTGTGATCTCAATTCTAACACACTTCAAAAAAAAAAAAAAAAGATTATTTATTGAGAGAGATCGTGAGTCCAAGTGCGCATGCAGAGGTGATGGCAGGGGTAAAGGAAGAGGTAGAGAGAATCTCAAGCAGACTCTGAGCTTATCTTGGGACTCAAAGTGGGGCTGGGGCTATGACTCTGAGATTGTGACCTGAGTTGAAACCAAGAGTCAGACGCTTAACCAACTGCGGCACCCACACATCCCAACACATTTTTGAATATGCACTTAAGAGATGTCATAAAGTTTTAAAATCACAGCCCAAATAAGAGAAAGTATAATATATGCTTATGTTCTGAGGCAATTACATGTGTAACATTCTAAATATAGCCTTGGAACTGATTGAGAGGGAAGAAGGTGAATTCAAAATCTCTTACCATTGATCTTTCAGGATATCCAAACAAATAGCCCCTGTGACGGAACTAATATTAGGATGCCATATTTTAGTGATAAACCGGACCTAGAATATAAAGCACACTTGAGTTTTTAAGTAACAGAAATAAAACACATATAAGTTCAAGTATAACTACAAGAAAATGAAAACCTCAGATTAATATTAGGATGCCATATTTTAGTGATAAACCGGACCTAGAATATAAAACACACTTGAGTTTTTAAGTAACAAAAACACATATAGTTCAAGTATAACTACAAGAAAATGAAAACCTCAGATTAAAAAAAAGTCCATACTTACATTACCATCATTTTGCCTAGCTGAAGGGAGGGGCGTGGAAGACAAAGCATTCAGTAAACTGAATGTTGTCAATGACAAAAATTCTTTTTAAACCTTTTAATAAATGCTCCACCTCTAAAGAAACCCAACAATTCCAGGTGTTTACAATTTATTTGAAAGGCACTGGCACTGAGGAGAGACTGAGGCTTTGAGTCTAAGAAATTTATCCAAAATCAAATAGCTAGTTAGCAATAGAATAACATGCAAACTTACACAATATCATTTCAGATTCTAAGTCTCTAATCACCTATTTGTCTTAGCATGGATGAATAAGAAGCCAACAAAGTGAAAATGCTAACTCTAACAGATCACCTTGAAATGAAATTGATCGAGTCCATCAGTTCTTACTTATGAGCGTTTGAAGGACCAATTACAATTATTATTTTGGGGGGAACCTATTATTATTATTTTTATATCTGACACATATAATAGTCATTTGAGTCAAAACTCCTTTACAAATAATAGATTAATTACTATAAGTCAAGCAATGTCCCCCCCCCCGCTTTTTTTTTAAAGTAGGCTCCATGCCCAGAGTGAAGCCCAATTAGGGCCTGACCTCACCATACTGAGATTAAGACCTGAAAGTCAGATGCTTATTAACCAATTAAGCCACCCAGGTGCCCCAAGTCAAGTAAGTACTCTACAAAAATTAACTCGTCAATATGTGCTCCAAATCTAAGACATTTATGAAAAGAAGCTAAGCAGATGGCTTTCACTCCTTGTGACTCGATTTGTCTATACTACCTGTTACTACTTCCCTACCTAATTACTAACTTATATGCTAAAAAACCATTTCAAGTTACCAATTACTTCAAAACACCTAAAATTGATGGGATTTTTTCATTCCTTGATCCTTTTTAATTCTTAGAATAATTTTACTGCTTTCAAAGATATCTACTTCATCCACAGAATCACCAACTCATTAAACAAGACCATCACTGTATACTTGGGTTACTGAACAGTTTACAGACTTTAATACCTTCAGTTCTGCTTCCTTCAATCCATTTTCGACATTGAAACCAAGAGGATAAAGTATAACTGACTCATTACCCTACTTAAGGCCCCTGAATGACTGCTCATTCCCTTTACGTAAGCCTGCACCCTTAAACTAACCCCTAGCCTATATCTCAAATCATCTTAAAAAAAAAAAAAACTTTTTTTTTTTTTTGCCTTGGGTCTTTTATATCTGTTTCTTCTCTCAATAACACATCTTGATGCCCTCCTCGGGTTAACTCCTATTTAATCCTTCAATTTTTAGTTTCCATATCACTTCTTCCTATCTGTTCTCATAGCACCCTGTATTTTCCTATGTCATCATATTGGTAACACTTCTATGATCTCTACCTTTTATGTCTGGCCTTCCCTAAAAGGCTGAGTATATATCCTGCTTACTAGAGCATCCCAAGTATCTAAAGTGTCTCACACTCAATGAATATGCTATCAACATTATAACAAACCTATTACACAGCTAACCAGCATGCCTCTCAAATATAGAGCAGATCGAAAAAAGGCAAAAACGGCATATGTACAACAAACATCTCTTCATAACAGATATAACCACAATATCCATATCTTAATTTCTACCATTCATTGAGTTTAAAGCATAAAGATATAAAATAACCAAATGCCATAATCTCAAGGACATAATCTCAGTAACTCAAGGACACTACAGCATTTTGTGAGTTTAAAATGAAAATCGGGGATGCCTGGGAGGCTCAGTGGTTGAGCATCTGCCTTTGGCTCAGGGCATGATGCCCTTGCAGGGAGCCTGCTTCTCTCTCTGCCTATGTCTCTGCCTCTCTTTTCATGAATAAATAAATAAAATCTTAAAAAAAAATGAAAATTGGTTTAATCTTTTCAACATTGGAAAAAGAATTTTATTTCATTTTTTGAAAAGTTTTTTTAAGTAACTTCTACACTCAACATGGGGTTCAAACTCACAACCCCGAGATAAACAGGCACATGTTACACTGACTGAGCCAGCTAGGGGCCCCAAGAATTTTAAATTACTACTTAAGTCGTTAGAAGGTTTATGGGATATGCAAGTGATCCAAGATGTCTTGATTTTTTTTTTAGATGTCTTGATTTTTAAAGAGTCTTTAATACATGATCTCTATAGGATCTATATGAAAACAAATATGCACATATGCAGGATCAAGAAAATTTTTAAACTACTTTGTTACTTTGTACAAATCTATAGTTTTAGGAATAGACACCTTTGAACTTGCAAATGATGTAATAAAAAAATTTTCAAGAGGACACTCCATTATCCACTAGTATGGATATAAGATATAATTATCTTAGTTTTTTCTGTGATCAACCACTCTTTTATCTCCCATTCCTCTTTTGTTATTCTGTATCAACTACCTCATTTCTTAGATTTTTCATGTATTTCTCTTTCTCAAGCCTTAATATCACTAGTGGTATCCACATGTGTCCCAGAATTTTGTCCTATTATTCCAAACCCAATTAATATCTACTGTATTTGTCACTTTCTCTCATAGTGCTAACACCTCTGTTGTATATCAACAAAAAATGTAGAATAAAAAAAAACTTGGAAGGGGTGAAACATAAGAGTAAGTAAGAATTCAATGACATTATAACCTACTTCAGTCATAGTTGACACTGATTAAAAAACAGGTACAAAATATAGTATTAAGACGACTTACTAATTATAATTCAAGCTTCCTTATTTTCACAAATGAAACTAATGGTGCCATCTGGGTAACTTCAGAACACCTCATTACTTTTGAGGGGCTCTCAGGGAATAGAAATAAATCTTAACACCATGAACATAGTGTTACCAGACCAAAATGAAGGAAAGAGACTATTATTATCTATACTGGCACACCAATACTGAGGTCATCACTAATCTTATCTCCTCCTGGAGGACAGTATCCTATTCATTCACTATTTAGTTCAAACATTTCAGGAACTATTTCACGGTAACGCGAGCTCACACTCCCACATGAATTTCCGGTTTCAACCTTGGAACTCAAGGATGTTATGATATTAAACCAGCCTTAACTAAACTTATTGTACAAAAAAAACTGCTATTTTAAATATGTGTATACAGATGGGCAGATGCATTAAAAGTTATTAGCAATGGTATTTAGGGATGCCTGGGGTGGCTCAGTGGTTGAGCGGCTGCCTTTGGCTCAGGGCGTGACCCCGGGATCCAGGATCGAGTCCCACGTTGGGCTCCCTGGGAGCCCTCTGCCTGTGTTTCTGCCCTACTCTGTCTCTCATGAATAAATAAAACCTTTTTTAAAAAATCTTTAAAAAATGGTATTTATACTCAATTTCACATATAGGGACGCCTGGGTGGGTCAGTGGTTGAGTCACTACCTTTGGCCCAGGGCGTGATCCTGAGATCCGGGACTGAGTCAGTCCCACATCAGACTCCCCTCAGGAAGCCTGCTTCTCCCTCTGCCTATGTCTCTGTTTCTGTGTCTTTCATAAATAAATAAAATCTTAAAAAAAAAAATTTGACATATACAACTACGTTTATAATATCAAGAAAAAAAAACAGGAAAATTCATAACCTAACCTTTAATACATACTGGACAAATCATAGAGCTACAGTTTTCCTATTTTAATGAGTTTTTCAGTAATAGTTTATTATAATTCACCTTAGAAATAAAACTGGTTGTATGCATTGATTAAATTCCTTCTACACTATATTCAGCTGACTCAAAGATATATCTTCTCTGTCTAGAAGCAAACATTCTGCTCTTCAGGTTAATAATATACTACAGAATAATAAACAGGAAATACTCTGTGACCACTGTTATCAATGTAAGTTTCAATCAATCTTGTACAATTTTAGTTGCACAGAAGTAAGAGAATATAATCAACTACCTTCAATACTTTTATCTCATGAAGCTTAAAATTAAACCTGAGCCTACATACTAAACATATATGAACACAATGTCTTCACAAGAAATTTACAAATACTCCCCACTTTTTCCATTATATTTACTAATCAGTAAAAATTCGTATCAATGTAATACATATCAAGAATATATTTATATTATGTTCATTAACATTTACTGCAAAAGCTTAATGCCATAAATGGGATGAATATCATATTTAAAAGAATACTAAATTATAACTAAGGTTAATTAGTTGAAGGCAGAGGGAGACACATTAGAATGATTAAAGGAAGACTTTTCTAAATCTTGAAGCTAACCTCAATATGGAATGTCTGGAATTAGGATAGTAGTGGCCTGAAGAGCAACAGTTCTATTTTTATATTACAAGGGATTGAGTCCCACACCAGGCTCCCCGCAGGGAGCCTGCTTCTCACTCGGCCTGTGTCTCTGCCTCTGTCGCTCATAAATAAATAAATAACACCTTTTAAAAAACAAATGAAAAAAAACTGATTTCAATGATTAAATAAAACATCAAGTCTTGAAAAAGAGCCAGGGCTATGTAATCACTTTGGAGCTATATAAGATTACAAAGGGAAATGTTTAAACACTTTCACTGAGAGATAATTCATCCATTTAAAGTGCACAACTCCATGATGGTTTTCAGTATATTCACAGAGCAAACTGTGTAACCATCAGCAGTAACTCCCCATTCCTTCACAGAGCCCCAGTGTGAAGCAACCACTGACCTAATTTTTGACTCTCTGGATTTGCTTCTTCCAATGTTTCATATAAATGAAATCTTATAATATGTGGCCTTTTGTGTCTGGCATGATGTTTGCAAGGCTCACCTATCTTATACCACATTATCAGTACTTCATTTGTTTTTATAACCAAATAATATTCCATGGTATATATCTACCACACTTTATCCATTCAGTTGATGGAGATTTATGTCATTTCCACTTTTTGGCCATTATGAATACTTCCGGTATAAACATTTGTGTACCAAGTTGTTGTGTGGACATGTTTTCATTTCTACTAGGTAGATAACCGAGAAGTAGAATTGATAGGTCAAAAAGTAACTATATGTTGGGGCAGCCTGGGTGGCTCAGTGGTTTAGCGTCGCCTTCAGTCCAGGGCATGATCCTGGAGACCTGGGATCGAGTCCCACGTTGGGCTCCCTGCATGGAGCCTGCTTCTCCCTCTGCCTGTCTCTGCCTCTCTCTCTCTCTCTGCCTGTGTCTCTCATGAATAAACAAAAAAAAAATCTTAAAAAAAAAAAACTTCTATGTTTACCATTTTGATCAAACTATGTTCCAAACAGCGCCAACATTTTACATTCTCACCAGCAATGAACGAGAATTTCAATTTATACAGGAAATATAAGTATCAATGCTGTATTCTCAAATGATGTCACAGAAGGAAGTCAACAGACTACTTCAAGGAAGGACCTTTTAGAGTGGTAGTCACTGGTTAGTGCTAATATTTACATAATGCTTACTCTATGTAGGCATTTATAAGTATTACTATTTCAGGGACACCTGGGTGGCTCAGTGGTTGAGCGTCTGCCTTGGGTTCAGGTCGTGATCCTGGAATCCCGGGATTAAGTATGGGTCTCCCTGCAGGGAGCCTGCTTCTCCCTCTATGCCTCTGCCTCTCTGAGTCTCATGAATAAATAAATAAAATCATTTAAAGAAAAAAAAAGTTTTACTATTTCATTAAATCTCAGATACCATGAATTAATACACCATTACTTTATGTACCCTAAGAAAAAAAACTGCAAATTAAATTATGACACGTCATCACTGAAAGGTTATCTTGATTTTGGAAATATTAAATACGTGAAAAAAGTTTCATAGAATTATTGTAATAATTTGTACATGGATTAATTCCTTTAATCTTTATAATCCTAAACGAGGATTTTATAGATAGGGCAACTGGGGCACACAGCAGTGATACAGCTTGCCTAAAATTATAAAGCCAGGGTGTTGGCTGGCTCAGTTGGAGCATGCAGCTCTTGATCTTGGGATACAAAGTTTGAGTTCTACATTGGGTATAGAGATCACTAAAAATATATATACATAAAGCCAGTTAAATGACTGAAGTAGATTTGAACTTTGGTGGACTGCTCTTGTTCTTAGTGGAGTCATATTCACTGTTTTAGAGATTTTGCCCTCACTCCTTCCTTTTTTTTTTTAAATATTTTATTTTTTTTAATTTTTTGTATTTATTTATGATAGTCACAAAGAGAGAGAGAGAGGCAGAGACATAGGCAGAGGGAGAAGCAGGCTCCATGCACCAGGAGCCCAACATGGGATTCGATCCCGGGTCTCCAGGATCGCGCCCCGGGCCAAAGGCAGGCGCTAAACCACTGCACCACCTGGGTTTCCCTCACTCCTTCCTTATCAGGATCAAAAAAGTAGTGCACACTGGGTCCCATCATTTAAATTTTTCCTTTGTTAAATTTATGGTATTCAAACAATTAAACTATCCTCAAGTGAGTATTCATTCCAATGATAACACTGAAACCTAGACTGAATCTAGTGGAGGGAAACCAAGATGAGGAAAAAAATTAAGTCACAGATACAAGATAACAGATCAATAGTGGTCATCTCTAAATGTCATGTTGAAAAAAATGTTCTCTTTTTTTTATAATTCACTACGTAACTCAAATTTCTATCAAAGCACAAACTATTTTTTCCCTCAAATGTATATTTATTTTAGAAAGAGAAGAGAGGAACAGAGGGAGAGAATCTTTTTTTTTTCCACCTTTGCACAAGTAATTTTATTATCTCCTGTGGGGAGGGAGAGAATCTTAAGCAGGCTCCATGCCCAGCATGGAGGAGCCCAACATGGAGACTTGATCCCCACGACCCTGAGATCATGACATGAGCCAAAATCAATAGTCGGATGCTTAACTGACTGAGCCACCCATGCGCCCCCAAACTACTTTTATAATAGGAAAAAAAGAATCAACCAGCTAAAAAGGTAAACAACCAAAACGTCCCCTTGATGGTTGGATGGATAACATGGCATATATGAACACTGACTACAATTTAATCTTAAAAAAGAATGAAATTCAGATATATGCTGTAATATGGATAAACTAAATACAAAAGGACAAATATTGTGTGATTCCACTTAATTGAGGTATGTAATCAAATTCATACAGAAAAAGTAGAACAATGGTTACAGAGCTGGGGCATGGAGTAGGGGAAGTTACTGTTTAATTAGGTAAGATGAAAAAGTTCTGGAGGTGGATAGTGCTGATGATTGCATATGACTATATTCAATACCACTGAATGACACACTTAGAAATGGTTAAAATGGTAAATTTTATGTTATGTGTATTTTACAACAATTTAAAAAAATCAAATGGGTACTATGAGAAAATAGATGTACATAAGATACAGAATAAGAGACACTCCAACTAAGAGATGATCCCAATGCACCCTGGAACTTCCATTACTATGCCTATTCTTAAATGGGAAAAAAACCAATAGACTGAATGAATTCCAGAACATTTTCTGAGTCACTGCTATCAGATGCTCAAGGACACTCAAGGAGCCACAGAAAATGCAAAGACGTATAATACATGATCCTTCACCTCATTAATTGGTATTGTACTTGAGTTGGTACCATAGTTGACCCTCAAACAGTATGGGTTTGAACTGCATTGGTCAACTTATATATGGATTTTTTTGATACAGTATAGTACTATAAATGGATTTCCTCTTTATGATTTTAGTATTTTTTCTCTAGCTTTTATTATAAAAATAAAGTATACAATATATATACAAAATATATGTTAACTGACTTTGTTATTGGTAAGGTTTCTGGATGACAATAGGCTACTAGTAGTTAAGATTTTGGGGAGTCAAAAGTTATATGTGGATTCCTAAGGCACAGGGAAGTCAGTGCACCTAACCTCTGCATTGTTCACAAAGGCAATTGTATATAAATTATATAAAATGTTAGTGAAAGAGTAGAGGAACAATTTAATGGATACAGCTTAACATGAAAGGTGATACTTTACCTAGAACTCAAAAAGAATCTAGAATTTTAAGTGATACAGATAATGACTCCAATGAAAATGAGAGAAAAGTATGAAATAGTAAGCAACGTCTACAAACAGCAAATAGTCTAGATTGGAAAATGAGATCTATGTTTCGGGTAGAGGTGGTAAAAAATTAGAATCGAAAAGACAACTTGGGTCAGGCTGTAGGAGGTTTTAAATGCCCAGCTAAGGAGTTTAGACTTTATTAACAAAGAAAGAAAAACATCAAAACTGCACCTTAGGAATATTTACAAAACAGCACTGCAAGGAATGAATAGGAATGGCAAAGATGGATTAAATTAATAGACAAAACAGGAACATAATAAAGCTGAATTAGCCTAAAGTGATAATAGCAAAATTAAAGACATAAAGGAAGCTATTCAGTGAGAAAGTTTAGGTTAGGTCTTCTTGTTATACATGATCTAGGGCATTCCATTTCCTCTTTTAATATTTCTCTGTTGCGATTATTTGTTCATGAATTTTTTTCCTGCTAGAATGTGAGCTCCATGAAAGGACAGTATAAGTCTTATTTATTGCTACATTGGCACATAATACTCAAATAACTATTGAATGGATTCAGAATATACTCTTCCCTAAAAAACAACAACAACAACAAAAAAAAAAAAAACTTTTTCGAGGCAAGTAAGAAATTTGTATAAGGATTCTCTAAATTTGGGAACATTGCAAATTTTTCCAGACCTAGAATTTAAGCCATTGTCAGATGAAAATCCTATTCCTGTCTATAGCCATTACTAGATGCTTCTGAGTAAGCTTGCTTTTCATTCTAATTCCAGAAGCAAACCATCTGCCATTACCTGAAATCTTGTCCATACTAAATTCATAAGACAACAATTCAAAAAGCTGTAATCTTAATAAGCACTAAAATATAAATCAAATGGGAAAAAAAAATTTTAGAAGTTCATGCACAAAAAATAGGCTTACAATACCTTAGGGGGATTAAATGGATATGTTTCTGGTATTTTTATCTCTAGCTGATATCTTCCTCCTAAAAAATGGGGAAAACAGAAAGTTAAGAAGGCTACTCACCCCAAATATGTGAAGCCAAACATAGTGAAATAGCTTTTCAAACCATGTACTATTTTATATTCAATTACAACAAATTCATTTAAAAGTTGAAATTCAAAAAGTAAATAATAAAAACACTAGTTTTTCATTTAGAAGTCATTTAAAACATATAGCCATTTTACACAACTATATTAGTTTATCAGTGAATAACAGAGCTAGAGATAGATGAATACATTAAATCCAAAGACAATGCAATGCGTCACTGGGACAATTAATACAGGTTCCATCTCCTTGTTTCCTCTAATTCACACTGAGAAGAGTCGCTAAGTAACAGAAAATACAGAAAGAATAAAAAGACATAAAGAACACAAAAAGTATAAAGGCATAGATGGTACAGAAAAAAAGTAATATGGTTATGTCATAAACTGGAAAAATCTACTTCTAGCTCATTTCTCTCAAATACAAAAATGCCTCCAAACTTTTAACTTGTGCCCAAAATTAAAGGCCAACACTACTTGTTAAAATTTTTAAAATAAAGTTCAACAATACCAGGTAGGCATAAAGATAAAAACAAAACAAAACAAAACCAAAAAACCCTATTATCATCCTCTCAACAGATATACAAAAAGAAACACTTTACAAAGAGGTTGTTTTTGGGGATCCCTGGGTGGCTCAGCAGTTTAGCGCCTGCCTTCGGCCCAGGGCGTGATCCTGGAGTCCCAGGATCGAGTCCCGCATCAGGTTCCCTGCATGGAACCTGCTTCTTCCCCTGCCTGTGTCTCTGCCTCTCTCTCTCTCATGAATAAATAAATAAAATCCTTAAAAAACAAAAACAAAGAGGCTGTTCTTGCCAATAATATGTAAAGAGAAGGCAACATTCTGTTTTGAAGTTATCTTGAGCAACTAACAGCCAAATACATATTTTTAAAGAAGTTTATCTAGCATCCCGTAACTGGGTAATTCAAGGGGAAGATAACTGTCACTCAGGGAAACTCTGAAGGGGAAAGTCTTCCATTGGATGAGAGGGTGGATTTGAATTCTAACTTCAAGGAACCTTCCAATCCTAAGATTTTATGATTCATTAACATAGAATACACACTATTCCAAAACGGAACAAATAAAACTGTCCTACTGAAACACATATGAAACTATGCCTAGGATTTGCTTCAAAATAATAAAGGGATGGATGAGATCAAAGACTGGCCTTAAGGTGATAGCTATTGATGAGCACACCAAAGATTCATTATACCATTTGTCTTCTATATATAACACTTTCCATAATAAAAGTAAAATAAAATAAAAGTATGCATTAGCATTAACTTCATAATTTCATAATTCAACTCTCACTATATCCTGGGTTCTCTCAAATCCACCTCCCTCCATTGTTAGGAATACATGAATGTGGACCTGGGAGAAAAACAAAAGAACAATTCACTTGGTACCACTTTTTTCAAGCCCTTTTTGGTTCCAATTCTTATTTTCTTGCTAATTCTTTTTAATGGTATCCCACAATGACTGATGCATGAGTTGAACTAGATGCCTAAATCAGAGCATACAGCAATAGTGAAATCAAAATAAAGGAAAGTAGGAAAAGAAAAAAAGGAAAGGAAAGGAAAGGAAAAGGAAAAGGAAAAGGAAAAGGAAAAGGAAAAGGAAAAGGAAAAGGAAAAGGAAAAGGAAAGAAGGAAGGAAGAGGTAAAAGAATACCGGAGAAAATTTTGTGTATATGGATACACCTGTTTTTGTTTAGAGTTATAACTGCTAGCTTCAAATAGAAGTTTGGCCTAAGTAATACATAGGTTCTTTTTCCTTTCTAAGAATCTTACTTTTTCTGATAAATTCTAAGATTACTGTCTCTATAAACTTTCATATAAAGTTCTTCCTTCTTGGATGCTCAAAACAATTTCTTGTTAGCAGTGTGAGAGTCCAGAGATACTATCTAAGTAATGTTGGACCCTAGAGTCCCCCCAATCCTATTTTTGCTCCACATGCTATTAATACCATCAATCAATATGCTCTATCTTGCCTTATTATCTGACAACTCTCAATATATAACCACTGTAACATTAACCATAGCATTATTTGATATATATATATATATACACATCAGAGCAACACAACTAAGAGAGCTTTATAACTACATTACTCATAAGTTTTCACTATAAATCATTTCTTTTTAAAGAATAGCTTTTTAATATTAAAAATTAATAATCTTTAACTTCATCTAAAAAGAAGATAGGGAAGGGATGGAATTTTTTAAAATATCTATTCCATAAATTCAAAACAACTGTTAGGAAGAAAGGTTCAAGAACTAAACTGTTCCTTTGCCACTATTATAGCAAAAGAAGAAAATAGATTTAAGTATAGTATGTGCAATATGGTAATTTTAACATGGGTGTTCTACTTTTCAATTTGATTACTTGTAACACACATAAAATAGTTTCCTCATTAGTTAATAATTATAAACAGTTTAACATTACACATGGAAACACTTGCCTTGGCTATGAGATTTAAAAAAACAACAAAAAATTTCTCAAAAACTAGCAAGAACCCGCAATAAATATCAAATACTTCTCATGTTCATGTTTCAAAAAAAAGTACCTTAGTTTATGCCCTTCAATAGTGCTTTTCCTAAATAAAATGAACTTCTCAACAATCATTTTATTTATGATAAAAAGAGTATGATTTATACTCAAAAAGCATATTGAAACTAGGCTTATCAAAACAAAAACAATTAGTATTATCAAACATTAATATCTTATTTAGTGGTAGCAGCAGAAATAAACACTTAAATATTACCAAACTTGTTTCTAATTAATAAAGAATACAGTACATTTATAACTCAATTATCAAAAAAAAACTCAATTATCTTTCAAATGAGTACTATCCAATTTTTAAAAATTTGTCTACATTTCTGCCTACCTAGCTTTAGTTCAGGAGGTGCTTTGTTTATAAATACAGTTTGCTGAAAGAGTCCTAGAATGATAATGCTACTGCCATACTGTCTTTTAAAAATACATCTAAACAACCTAAAAAAGATTCAAGAATATTCATAATGCCTGCTTTTAAGAAGTTAGTGTATCATTCCATACACTATCTACTACTAAGCACTTGATTTTTATTAGATAACAAAAGATCTTTTTTTCCATCTAATGAATTGTCAAAAGGACTAAGTGAACAGCAGCCATCAAAGTATCCAGACAAGGCCTGGCATATAGGAGGCACTCAATAAACAATATAATACTAAAGGATTTCAAGAAATGGTTCATATGAACTATAAAACAGTAAATACAATTTTATCATTTAAGATTTAGTAGAATATGCTAAAGACGTTCTAGGATCTTTAAAAATTTAAATGAAAACAAAGATATTCTAGAATGTTGGGTTTTTCTGATAACTTTTATCTGTTCATTATAGAATTATAGAACCACCTCAGAGTAGACATAACCACCATTTCCAATATTCAGTCAATCCTCATTTATTCAGAAGCAGAGTAATTGGAAACATTGGCTTTGAAGTCAAAGGCTATTAGGACTCAAATTCCAGCTGTGCCACTTAGATGTGTGACCTTAAACAAGACACTTAATTTCTCTGATCTTAAATTTCTTCATCTATGAATCAGTGATAACTACTTACCTCATAAAATTTAAGGATTCAATGAGAAAACGCATATAAAGCTCTATTACCACAAATTCTGTTATTATGATTTCTACTAAGCATATATTTGAATGCCTATTATAGGCAAGAACCTTGGTTATGCTACATAACCCAAAATTACAATAATATTCATTACTGAAGATTTGCCTAATGAGGAAATAAAAAGCTATAAAGCTTGTTTCTATATCTTACCACCCAATTAGTCTAAAGTAGCTACAAACTTAGTTTGTGAACACAAAGTTCAACAAAGTTGCCTCCTTTCTTTTCTCGGTCTTAAAACAATAACTCAAAGCTTTCCTGAATAAAGAAAATTAAATATCTGGAATATAGCCTGTGTGAAGACATATGAATGAATGAAATGCTAAATGACAAACAAGGGAGAGGAGCTTTAAAAAAAAAATTTATCAGAAATTTAAGGCAAGGTTTGTTATAGATACCATATGAAGGGTAACTGAGCATCTATATAGTCCATATATTTGAGGCTTAACATGCTAGATGTTTTCTACTGCTAAATTCTAACCTGTATAACTGTAACTTGGCTCCACTAAATCTATATTGGGGAAAGAAAAAAAATCAGCTAAAATTCAGTAAGAAAAATCCATCTATATAAATATCTAAATTTATTATTTAAATGTTGTAATATCCTAAGCCAAATGAAGTTATCTTCCATGTAGTTTATAGATGCTTAAGATTATTCTGATTTAATGTTTCAGATAAGTTCTAATACGCACAATATTTTGATACAGAAAAAAGTACTTGCCTTCATATGGTGTGTCTGGAGGTCCTGCTATTTCTCCTCTTAATTCTGTAAAATTCTCATCTACAAGATCTACTTTAATTTGATTTTTGCTCGTCTTAAAAATAAACAGAAAATAAATGTTAGTTATATCAGCAAGAAAAAAGCCTATTTTAAAGTATTATCTATAAAAAATTTTGAAACCCCCTCTTTAATAAACTTGATTTTCTGCTCTAGTAAAAATAATAGCCTGTGCTTTTCTAGAATTTAATTAGCCAGTTTTAAGAATATTTAAAACAAAAAAACTAACAAATTTTCACTTCATTGTTTTTAATGAAATAACACCACTTTGAACACAATGGCTTGTTAACTTTATTAGAATGTTTAGAAAAAAATAGCAGACACCTATTTTATATTTGCCAACTTCATGTAAGTTAGGTCCAAAGTGATAAGACTATTCATCTGCAGATGAACACTGCTATACTATACCCCCATATTACATGAGTTCTATCCATATAAACAGTGAGTTCTATCCATATAAACAGAAAACTCAGGATCATTAAAAGTCATTTAGGGTATAAGCTCTCACTTAAACTGCAACAACTTGGCTGTTCTGGTTAACTGAAATACTATTCCATTCACCCAGATGGTGAAAACTCTAAGCATCTAATTTCCTTTTCCATAAAAAATTACTAAAGCCTAAATGCCTCACTAGAATCATCTAATGCCTTCTTCAATTTAAGTTGCTTAGTTTAAACTTTTTAGTTACTTCAGTGGCAACTACCTACTTTTCAAAACAGACTTATTTTAAATTTATCTACATCTATTTATTTTGCAATTTACATATCTCAAAGTCCTTTCACATCTACAGTATCATTTCAATTTCTCAATCCATTCTGAGTCAATGGTGACCTTAAATGATTTAGAAAAATCTCCAGAGGGATTCACGTTAACGTTCAAAAGTACCTGTCTACAAACGAGCTCTCCACTTACATTATCTAATCTATACTAGTACCTTACTGGTCCAAGTCTATATTCCTAATATGGTAAATTTTCTCTCTCAATGGTTAAAAACCTAAGTCCTTAATTTACAAGTTACGTTTTCATTTTTTTGGTTAGGATTTCATATTTTTACCTAAGTAACACAATATAACCACTCTTATGATAAAAAGCCTTGCAATATTTCAAGAGTAAACTTTTTGCTTTCAAACCTACCTTCTTAAGCTTGCTTACTGGATGTACAATGTAAGAATTACTGTTTTAAGGTCCTTGGCTTCCTCCCCCCAAGCCTCCAACAAGAAGATAGCATTTTACATTTTCTCTACTAGTTTGTATTAATACAGAATGTTAAGAACTGAAAACATATATCTTAAAACCCAAGTTTTAAAGATTTCATGACTTCTAATTAATCTTTTAATGACATAAGATTAAAAACTTATTTTATGCACTTAAAATATTCTAATTAGTAGGTTTATTTCATAACCTTTTACATTTGGGATTGTTTTTCATATTTTTCTGAAGTTAGTTTTGCCCCCAAACTAAAATTAATTACAAATCGACACATGAAAAACTTTTTCCTGTGCTCTCAAAAATCATTATCACCTTTGGTATTTGTGGTGGAGGATGAAATATACAATTTTACCAACAATAAATACGTTTCCAGTATGCACAGGAATGAAAAATGTTAAAATGAAAATCAGAGGCATCACACTTTCACGGACCAAGTAAGAAGCCCCAAGTAGAACTACAGGACTTCCATTTCTCCCCTGAAAGTTCTAAGTAAAACTAGAGTAATCGATCTTGCAAATCATCAATGCCTTCAAAGTTCTTTATAGGTTCCCACAATACCCACTTTCCAAAAGTACATAACCCTAAAATGTGAAGATAGTAAAGGATGATTAATGTTTTGGGGAGGAAAAGAAGAGATAAGAGAAATAAGAGAAGCTGCCTTCCAGATTGCCCCCAATTCTTGAGTTAGTAAAATGCTAAATAAACAATTATTAATTTTATTAGTATTCCTCTGTCCTTATTTCTGTCACTACCTCCAAATTATAATTTGAGAAAAATAGGTCTTTTTTTTTCCTCTAGAGAAAGCACACTATTAGTGTATGAAAAATGTACTAAATTAGCTAAAAAAAACACAATCACCATGATGAATCCATTATAAAGAAGAATCCTATATGGTCTAGAGTAGGGCCTTTATCTGCAGATAACCAAAGATAAAAAGAAAATGGAAAGTTAAAAACAGATTTTTCACAGCTTAATTTTTCTATCACACAATTATCCTTTATTATCTTCACAGTTTAACATCCAATTACTCCATAATACAAAATTCTGTTCCCAGTGCCCAAACTACCTTAAAATCCCACTTAAGACCAAGAACTGTAAGGAATATAATGAAAAATGGCAAGAGATGTGACAGTATTTTAAAAAGTATGGCCTTTGAAGTTAGATGGGAGTTGAATCCAAGTTGTCACTTACTTGTGGCATTAATTTAGGTAAGTCACATAACATCTCTCAATTTTATTACTGTAAAATGAGAATACAAATCTCAAATTTAAATGAGAATCTTCTGGAAAGAAGCAGCATAGTTACCCTTTCTCTAATAATATTAGTTACAAAAACCTTTGATTTCAAAGCCCTATTTTAGAAATTTCTTTTCACAGCTCTGTTTCCAGTATAAGAAGGAAATGTTATTCCTAAAAATAAATAACAAAACAATGTGTTATTCATTTTAATGACCAGGAACACTATGGCTTTGGTATGAAACCTTGAAGAACTGTGTTACACATTTTTTGTGAGGACAGCTACAAAATTGCTTTTCTATACTTTCTTCTCCCAACTCAACTAAACACACAGTGGGGCCTCTGGTAGTCCTGGTTTTTCTGATGTTCCTTTGTGGCTCCAATGTGTTTCTAACATGTAAAAGGAAAAGAGATGAATAGAAGCTACAGTTCCTAGTAAAATTTTTAAATGGACTATTAAAATGTAATACAAAATATGCAAAATAGCACATAAGATCACACCTAATCTGAATTTGGTAAATTAGCATTACTGCCAATAAGCAATAGTGTGGAATTTAAAGCAATTCTAATAGATTTCCAAGGCCACGGCACATCTCTTGGTGAATTGACATCATCATCACAAAATTCTTTCAAATTCCTTGAGTATACTATATGCCAGAAAGAAATCTCAAGTGTTGAAGTCAACAAAACTAAGTCCTTGCCCACTTAGAGCTTACATTCTAGTGAGAAAAACTAAAAACTAAAAGATTTCATCATAAAAGCGCTAAGTACATTGTTACTTAACCTGTTTAAACTTACATGTGACCTCAAGAAAGTTAACTAACAACTATGAAACTCAGTTTCATCCTCTATCAACTGGGGATTATAATAGTACTTACTATATAACTTACTATATACAGTTCCAGGGGGACTTTAATGAATACAGTATATAAAACAGTATATAATAAATGCTGAATGTATAGTGGTCATTTAACATTGGAATATGTTGACTTTTGACAATGATGTAGGAGCAGAAAACTTCCACCTAAAGCAAATATTGGTGGTGGTTGTTTTTTAAGGAGCCCTTGTCACATTATTCTCACGTGTATTTATTCTGTAAAATTTATTATAAAACAAAATTTCAATCTAAATTTCAGATAGACAAATATAACTCTGAATTACCCCTAACATTACAGAACATTCTCACATTCTCATATGCTATAAAGAAACTATTGGTTTGTTTCCCAGTCAAATCACAAGAACCAAAATTTAGGAGCACTGTTTATCAGTATCATGCAAATAAATGTGAAATTCAATTCTCCCTAAAATTTGCTGAAAATGCAGATGAAAAGGTTTAATAGTTGCCATTGTTTTCCCCGAATTTAATATGAATGACTTATTTTCCCCTACTAAGGCCCCTCAGGGCCTTATAAGAAAGATTCCCTTATAGGATTTCCCTTTTAAGAAAGATTTCCACCTTCCAAGCAGTTAATAATATTTAAAAAAAAAAAATTCTGAAGGTTAGGGCATGTCACAAATCCAAAGCAGGCTGACATGGAAACTGAGAGTAGAAGGAAACTGAAGCCATGGGGAACATTTACGACATTCACTAAATACAAGTTCTAGATCGGTTCTAACAGATAGCTAATATGAGCCACAAAATTATCTACTAATCACACTAAAAAGAATAACTAGCAATCAAAATAAAATTTCCTGAGATATTTTCATTTTGTAAAAAGCTCACGTCTTCAAAATCCAGTGTTTAATTTACAAATCATATTCACATTTCAATTTGGATTACCCACATTACATGTGTTCAAAAGCCACATGTGATATTCAAATTCACAGATATAGAAAGTAAATTATTGGCTGTTAAGAAAGGAGAGGGAAGGGAGAGATGGGAAGGATCTGTTAATGGGCATGAGAATTATTTTAGGGGAGATGAAATGTTCCGAAATTACACAGTGGTAAGAGTTGCACAACTTTGTGTGTGAATATACTAATGACTGCTGAATTGTACATTCTAAAAAATCAAGAACAATTTTTAAAAACTTGAAAAAAAATCACATGTGGCTAGTGGCTACAGTATTGGACAAGTACAGCTATAGAGAACCAGGAAATAACAGCCTTTCCAATTAAAACAGTCATTAAAATTTTATTTTTTGGACTTCTGTCCTCATATTTCAGACAATATTTAATTCAGAATAATTAAAGTTCTGAACATATTAATCCCATGAATATTTACTGAGTACTCATACTATTCACAAGGTTGTAGCATTTAATAGAATGCTACAAACAAAAATAAAGGAGTATACTTCTGGTTTCCAATCCAACATGTAAAAACTTAGAAATCATCACTCCCATCCACAAAAGAAAGAAGCTAAACACACTGGAAATCATCTCTTCTAAAATCCATCAGAGAATTGAAGCCACAGGACAAAATGCTGACCCCAAATCATGGATACACAATGGGCAGAAAATAAAACTCAAACTTACCAGGGCAAAAGCTCACAAGTATGAAGCATTACCCAGGCAGGAAAGCCTAAACTGTAATTGACAAACTGCTGGAGGCACAGTCTGGATGAATTTGAGACTGAAAAACTCTCAAGGGGGCTTCCTGCTTTTGTTCAGTTTTTATATCCAGGATCCCTACTGGTTCTCACAGTGAAAATCAGAAGAAAATGCCCTCATGCTCCTAGCAGGGGGAAGGTAAAGAAGCCATTTTGAAATAAACCTAGAGTTTTCTGATTTCCAAGGCCTGTCCTCAAGAGAAACTTCCGACTGGGGTCTTAACCTATCTAACCAACCTGAGGGAAGAGAAGTACCCTATTCCAAACCCCTCTAGTCTTCCAGTATTATATGAGGGGGAGGGAGAATGAGAAGCACTTTTGAAGGTCACAGCTTAGGGGTGTAGACTCCCTAAAACACTAAGACCCAATTACAGGACTACAGAATGCTTCCCCTCCTCAAGCCACCACTTCAATAGGCCTCCTGTGTAATAACAGGGGATTACAGCTCAAAGAACCACATGTCTCAGGCCTGACTTAAGATGTCTCTAAGGAGCCTCAGAGGCAACAGGGAAGACAAAAACAAGAGCATCAGAGATTTTGGATTCTGATATATACAGCAAACAGTAAAAAGAGACTAATCCTCCCTGGACAGATAGACATAAAGTCTCACACCAAAGGCCTATTTATTTACTTCAGTTCCTTTTACTCATGACATCATGTATGGCTTTGGCTTTAAAAAAAAAAAAATTAAGGCATACTAAAAAACAAAACCACAGAAAAAGACTCAGAAGGTAGAAATGCTAGAATTAGACTAAAAATTTAAACTATGGTTAATATGCTAAGTGCCATTAAGGAAAAAGCTGACAACATCCAAATCAAATGGGTAATGTTAGCAGAGAGATGGTAACTCCAAGAAGGAATTAAAAGAACATGCTAGATAATTTTTAAAAATATGGTAACAGAAATTAGAAATGCTTTTGATGGGCTTATTAGTAAGTGAACACAAAAAAAAATGAGTCCGTAAGTTAGAAAAAATGTCAATAGAAACTCTAAAAACCGTAATCAAAGGAAAAACAAATGAAAAAGATAGAATAGAATCTCCAAGGGATGCCTGGGTGGCTCAGTGGCTGAGCATCTGCCTTCAGCTCAGGGCATGATCCTAGAGTCCAGGGATCGAGTCCCACATGGGGCTCCCTGCATGGAGCCTGCTTCTCTCTCTGCTTATGTCTCTGTGAGTCTCTCATGAAATAAATAAATAAAATCTTAAAAAAAAAAAAACCCACACAATATGATACACAGATCTATCAGAATGGCTACTATCAAAAAAACGGAAAATAACAAGTGTTGACATAGATGTGGAGAGACCGGGACCTTGTGCACTACTGGTGGGAATGTGAAACAGTGCAGCCACAGTGGAAAACAGTATGTTGTCCATCAAAAAATTGAAAACAGGGGCACCTGAGTAGCTCAGTCGGTTGAGTGTCTGCCTTTGGCTCAGGTCATGATCCCAGCATCCTGGAATCAGGCCCCACATTCGGCTTCCTGCTCAGAAGGGAGTGTGCTTCTCCCTCTCCCTCTGCCACTCCCACCCCCCCCCCCCCGCTTGTGCTCTCTTACTTTCAGTCAAATGAATAAACAAAATCTTTTTTAAAAAATGAAAATGGACTGACCATGTGATCAAGCAATTCCACTTCCAAGTGCATGCTCAAAAAGTAGGGTCTCAAATAATCTGCACACTCATTTCATGGCAGCACTATTCAAAACAGCCAAAGGGGCGGGGCGGTGAAGCTGGGTGGCTCTCAGTTAAGCGTCTGACTCTTGATTTTGGCTCAGGTCATGATCTTAGGGTCCTGGGATCAAGCCCCACACTGTGTCCCACACTTGGCACGGAGTCTGCTTGAGGATTCCCTCTCTCCCTCTCCCCCACCAAAATAAATAAATCTTTTAAAAAAATCCTTCAAGTATATATCAGTGTAACAATGGAGTTTCAGAGGTGTCTCGGTGGCTCAATCGTTTAAGCATCCAATTCCTGATTTTGGCTCCGGTCACAATCTCAGGGTTGTGAGATCGACCCCACATTGGGCTCCATATTCAACAGGGAGTCTGCTTGAGATTCTTGCTCTCCCTTTCCCTCTGCCCCCTCCCTCTCTAAAATAAATAAACAATTTTTAAAAAATGGAATATCAAAATACATAAGGCAGTAAGAACAAAACTGTAATGAGAGGGTGCCTGGGTAGCTCAGTCAGTTAAACGTCTGCCTTTGGCTCAGCGCATGATCTGAGAGTCCTGGGATCAAGTCTCACATCAGGCTCCAGCTCAGTGGGGAGTCTGCTTCTCCCTCTACCCATTCATTCCCTCTGCTTATGCTTTCTCATGCTTTGTCAAATAAATAAGACCCTAAAAAAAAAAAACTATAATGAGAAACAGATGAATCCACTACTATCGTCAAACTTTAACATCTCTCTACCACTATTTAATACATCCAGCAGGCAGGCATAGATGGATTAATCAACAACCACTAAACTGAACCTAATGTACATCTACAGACTACTTATGCAACAGCAGCAGAACATACACTCTTCTCAAGTTTACAGAGAACATTCACTAGACCATACTCTGAGCCATAAAGCACAAATTCAAAAGAACAAGAATCACAGAAAGTATACTTTTAGACCACAATGGAATTATGTTGGAAATCAGGGACACCTGGCTGGCTCAAACAGTAGAGCATGCAACTCTTGATCTCAGGTTTGTGAGCTCAAGCCCCACACTGGTTGTAGAAATTACTTAAAAATATTTTAAAAATAAATAAAAATAAAATACATATCGGGGCACCTGGGTGGCTCAGTGGTGGAGCATCTGCTTTTGGCTCAGGTCATGATCCCAGGGTTCTGGGATTGAGTCCCACCCACATCAGGCTCCTCGCAGGGAGACTGCTTCTCCCCTCTGCCTATTATCTCTGCCTCTCATGAATAAACAAAATCTTAAAAAAAAGAAAAAGAAAAAGAAAAAACTAGAAATCAATGATGCAAAAAGAACTAGAAAACCTCAAAACACTTGGAGATTAAACAACACGCTTCTAAATAACACATATGTCAGAGAAGACATCTTAATAGAAATTTTAAAATATTCTGAACTAAATGAAACAAAAAGACAACTTATCAAAATCTACAGGATGTGATAAGAATAGTACTTTGAGGGAGATTCACATTGAATGCATATTAGAAAAAAGTCAAAATTAATAATCTAAGATTCCACCTATGAAACCAGAAACGGAACAAATTATAAACAAAGTAAAAGGAAAATAATTTAAAAGGTGGAGCAATGAAAATGAGAAAAATTAAACTGAATTCAATTAAACTGAAAATAATAGAAAAGCCAACTAAACCAAAAATTGGTTCTTTGAAATAATCAACTAAATTGATAAACCTCTAGACAGACTAAGAAAAAAGAGAGAAAACACAAATTACTAAATACCACAAATGAGAGACCCATCTCCACTAATCTCACAGACATTAAAAGGACAAGGTAATATTGCAAACAACACTATGCTCACAAATCTGATAACCTAAGAAGTGAACGGATTCCTTAATAGACACAATCTGCCAAAACTGAAGACAGACTATCTGAATAGACTAAATAGGATTATATGTATTAAGGAAATTGAATCAATAATGAATAACTTTGGGGCACCTGGGTGGCTCAGTGGATGAGCATCTGCCTTCTGCTTAGGGCGTGATCCCAGAGTCCCGGGATGGAGTCCCACATCAGGCTCTCTGCATGGAGCCTGCTTCTCCTCCCTCTTTCTATGATTCTGCCTCTCTCTCTCTGTCTGTCTCTCATGAATAAAAAAATAAAATCTTTAAAAAAAATGAATAACTTTACAGAAGAAAAAGCACCGGCCACAGATACTGTTAATGATGAATTCTACCAAATATTTAAAGAAGAAATTATGCCAATTCTCTACCTCTTATAATCTCTTTTGTAAGGTAGAAGCAAAGCAGGAAGTATTTCCTAACTCATTCTATGAGGCCAGTATTATCCAAATACCAAAACCAAACACACACATGACAAGTACAGACCAGGGTCTCTCATGAACATGTCTGCAAAAATCCTCAAAAAAAATTAGCGACTTTACTCCAACAATGAAGAGAATCATATGGTCGGTCACCCTTGAACAACATGGGGGTCAAGGATGCCAATACCCTGCAGAGTTAGGTATCTGCATGTAACTTTGGATGCCCCCCAAAACTTAAGTATTAATAATAGCCCACTACTGACCAGAAGCCTTACTAGTAACACAATCAATAAACACTTAATTTGCATGTTACATGCATTAATGCTGTATTCTTATGATAAAGTAAGCTAGACAAAATACTAACAAGGCCAAAAGGGAGAGAAAATACATTCACACCACTGTATTATATTTGTCAAAAATGCATAAGAGAATCTGTGCAATTCAACTCTGTGTTGTTCAAGGGTCAATTGTATATCATGACAAGTGGAATTTATCCTGGGTATACATGCTGGCTCAATGTTCAAAAAATCAATTAACATAACCCAATCACATCAACAGATGCAGAAAAAGAATTTTTTCTTTTACAACAAAAACCACACAATCACATCAATAGATGCAGAAAAAGAATTTCACAAAATCCAAAACCCATGCACAAAAACACTCTACACACTTGAAATAGAATAGAACTTTCTTAACTTGATAAGTAGTATTTACAAAAAAACCTTACAGCTAACATACTCAATGGTGAGAAACTCAAAGCTTTCTCAGTTAAGATCAGGTATAAGGCAAGGATATCCCCTCTTACCACTCCTTTTCAAAATTACACTAGTTCTAGCTACTGCAATAAGAAAACGTATACAAGCTGAGGAAGAAAAAATAAAACTTTGTTTGCAAATGACACCTTTGTAGGAATCTGGAAAACATGACAAAAGTTAATTCTAAGAATAAGCAATTACAGGAAGGTTGCAGGATACAAGGTAAACATATGAAAGTCAACCATTTTCTTATATATCAGCAATGAACAATTGGAATTTAACATTAAAACACAATAGTATTTAACATTAGCACCAAAAGGGCAGCCTGGGTGGTTCAGCGGTTTAAACACAATACTATTTAACTTTAGCACCAACAGGGCAGCCTGGGTGGTTCAGCAGTTCAGCACCATCTTCAGCCCAGGGCGTGATCCTGGAGACCCGGGATCAATCCCCACATCAGGCTCCCTGCACGGAGCCTGCTTCTCCTTCTGCCTGTGTCTCTGTCATTCTCTCTCATGAATAAATGAAATCTTAAAAACAAAAAACAAAAAACCAACAAGCCAATATACTGAGGTATATAAATCTAACAAAATATGTGCAAGAACTATATGAAGAAAAGTTACAAAGCTCTGCTGAATGATATCAAAGAACTAAAAAAAATGGAGGAGTGAGCTTCAAGATTTACAGTAAAGCTACAGTAATCAAAAAATGATATTGGCCAAAGAACAAAGGGATCCATGAAACAGAATAGACAACCCATAAATAGACCCACATAAATATAATACAGTCAACTTGACAAAAGAACAAAGGAAATACAACAGAGCACTGTCTTTTCAACAAATATTTCTGAAACCAGATACACACATGCAAAAAAAAAAAAAAGAGAGAGAGAACCTAGACACAAACCTTACAACACCCCTCACGAAAATTAACTCAAAATGGATTAGAGGGGCAGCCCCAGTGACACAGTGGTTTAGCGCCACCTTTGGCCCAGGGCCTGATCCTGGAGACCCGAGATCGAGTCCCACATTGGGCTCCCTGCTTCTCCCTCTGCCTGTGTCTCTGCCTCTCTCTCTGTGTCTCTCTTGTGAATAAATAAAATCTTAAAAAAATGGATTAGAGATGTAAATGTAAAATACGGAAGTAAAAAACTAGAAAAGAGCAAAGGGGGAAATCTAGATAAACTTGATATACCTATGACTTTTTAGATATAATACCAAGGTACAATCCATGAAAGAAAGAAGTGGTAAGTAGAACTTCATTAAAATAAAAAACTACTCTGCAAAGGACAGTTTTGTCGCGAGAATAATGAAAAAAGGGACTGTGAGAAAATATCTGCAAAAGACGTATCTGATAAAGGACTATTACTCAAAAAACACAAAGAATTCATAAAACTGAATAAGAAGACAACACAATTAAAAAATGAGCTTAACAGACATCTGAACAAACAAGATATAAAGATTGCAAATAAGCATATGAAAAGATGGTCCACTTCATATGCCATGGGGGAAATGCAAATTAAAACAATGAGATACTGGGGCAGCCCGGTGGCTCAGCGGTTTAGCACCGCCTTCAGCCCAGGGCATGATCCTGGGGACAGGAGATCAAATCCCGCACCGGGCTCCCTGCATGGAGCTTCTCCTTCTGCCTGTGTCTCTGCCTCTCTCTCTCTCTCTCTCTCTCTCTCTCTGTGTGTCTCATGAATGGATAAATAAAATCCTTAAAAAAAAAAAATACCACTATTAGAATAGCCAAAATCTGGACCAAATGCTGGCAAGAATATGGAGCAGCAGAAACTCTCAATCAATGCTGGTGGGAGTACAAAATTATGCTGTCACTTTGGAAAACTGAGTTGTGGTTTCTTTCAGAACATACAAAAAAAAAAAAAAGAACTAAACATACTCTTTACCATATGATACAACAATCATACTCCCTAATTATTTATCCAAAGGAATTGAAAACTAACATCCACACAAAAACCTGCGCACAGATGTTTATAGCAGCTTTATTCATGATTGCCAAAACTTGGAGGCAACCAAGAGGTACTTCAGTAGATGAAGGGATAAACTGCAATATATTCAGATAACAGAATATTAAATATATATTAATTACATATACAACAAATATATAATAAAAAGAAATAGCTATGAAGCCACAAAGATACAAAGGAAACTTAAATGCTTATTGCTAAGTGAAAGAAGCCAAAACGAAAAGGCTACATATTGTGAAATTCCAACTATGTGCCATTCTGCAAAAGTAAAACTATGGAGACAGTAAAAAGGTCAGCAGTAGTGGTGGTGGGATGGAAATAGGATGACACAAAGAAGTTTTAGGGCAATGAAAATTCACTGGGCGGGAGCGGGAGAGTGTGCCTGGTTGGCTCAGTTGGAAGAGCATGCAACTTTTGATATTGGGGTCATGAGTTCATGCCCCATGTAGAGTGTGGAGACTACTAAAAAATAAACATTAAAAAAAAGAAAGAAAAGAAAATACTCTGTAAGAATTATAATGATGAACACATGTCATTACATACATTGTTTCCAGAATAAAAACCACCAAGAGTGAACCTTAAGGTATGGACTTTGGGTGATTATGATCTATCAGTGTACGTTCATATTATAACAAATGTAACCCTATATCTTGGTGGTTTGTAGGGAATGCTGATAATGTAAGAAGCTATGCATCTATGGGAGCAAAGGATGTCAAAAAGTTGTTCTTAAGTCTTGTGATACTGTGCAAGCTTTCCTTTACAGTAACTGTCACCACACACAGAGCTGAAATACTTTTAGTGTGGCTGTACACTTGTTCAAATTTATGAAAGTTCATAAACTGAAAATTCCTGTATTTACTAAATATATAAATGCATAAAAAATTATTCAAAGTTACTACTGAAAGAGAGGATTAGGACTGAGGAGAGGAAGGAAAGATAAGTATGGATAACTTTTACTCTGGGATGCGTGGGTGGCACAGCTGGTTAAGCAACCATCTCTTGGTTTTGGCTCAGCTTGTGATCTCTTCCACGTTGGGCTCTATGCTCAGCATACAGTCCACTTAAAACTCTCTCCCTCTCCCTCCCACCACGCGTGCTCGCACACACTCTCTCTCTCTCTCTCTCTCAGTAAATAATTAAAAAAGAAAAAAAAGAAAACTTTTACTCTGGGGCAACCCTCTCAGGTTCCCTCCCACTTCAGGTGCTTATCACTCAATAAACTTCATCGTCCACCAAAAACAAAACAAAACAAAAACAAAAACAAAAAAAAAAAACAACAACAAAAGCTTTTACTCTGTATTTCTTCTTTGAAAAAATTTTCACAGGGATGCCTGGATGGCTCAGCGGCTGAGTGTCTGTCTGCCTTGGGCTCTCAGGTCATGATCCTGCAGTCCTGAGATCGAGTCCCACAGTGGGTTCCCCACAGGGAGACTGCTTCTCCCTCTGCCTGTGTCTCTGCCTCTCTCTGTGTGTCTCTCATGAATAAATAAAATCTTTAAAAAATTACTGGATTTATTCCAGGAATTCAAGAATGATTTCTTTTCTTTCTTTCCTTTCTTTCTTTCTTTCTTTCTTTCTTCTTCTTCTTCTTCTTCTTCTTCTTCTTCTTTTTTTTTATTTTATTTTTTGTCATTTCCCTTCTTTAGGAAAATAAAATTTTGCTCAATTTCAGGTCTGTATTTGTCGGGGGTACCTGGGTGGCTCAGTGATTGAGCAACTGCCTTTGGCTCAGGACGTGATCCCGGGGTCCTGGGATCCGGTCCTGCATTGGGCTCCCTGCAGGGAGCCTGCTTCTCCCTCTGCCTCTCTCTCTCTCTCTCTCAAAAAAGGTCTAAGTCAAATTAAGGCATTTCCAAGTCCCTTTTTTTTTTAAAAATTTATTTATGATAGTCAGAGAGAGAGAGAGAGAGAGAGAGAGAGAGGCAGACATAGAAAGAGGGAGAAGCAGGCTCCATGCACCGGGAGCCCGACGTGGGACCCGATCCCGGGTCTCCAGGATCGCACCCTGGGCCAAAGGCAGGCGCTAAACACTGCGCCACCCAGGGATCCCGTCCCTTAAAAAAAAAAAAAAAAAATTATTTATTTATTCATGACAGACACAGATAGAGAAGCAGAGAGATAGAGGGAAAAGCAGGCTCTTTGCAGGGAGCCTGATGCAGGATTGGATCCCGGAACAGGATCATGCCCTGAGCCAAAGGCAGATGCTCAACCTCTGAGCCACCCAGGTGTCCCTCCATGTCCCTTTAAAACAAAAAAAAAATTGTTCATTTTTAATATTTATTGGGGGCACCAATAAAAAAAAAAATCACTTCTACCACTTAAGACTAATCTTCCACCTAAACACTTTTATAAAATCCAACGTGCAAATCCAAGTTTGCATAAATGTTATTTTAACCACAAGAATATTAAACAACAGAGACAAAGCTCAAATTACTTTTGAAGCTGTAACTTGAAGTCCCCAACCTCCAGAACTTCGTGAGAAAACTAATTGCTGTTGTTTATGCCATCTACTTTATGGTATTTTGTTATGGTAGCCCAAGTTGCCTAAGATCCACACATTCAATCATAAAAGAAGAGAAAGGAAAAAATCATTATTGCCATTGGAGGGGACTATTAAACCAAATATTTACTCTGACAGTAAGTAATTTTCATTCCAGTTGATGATGGAAAACTCTTCTTTCTAGTAGAATATTAGCTAACCAAATTTAAAGTTGGCAATTAGGAAAATCAACTTTCTACAATCCCCAATGAAATAACTAATGCAGTCAACGATCAAATGACCTAGCATTGCTAACAGTTGAGGACAACCTGATATTATTACACATTTATTAATCATTGAATATGAAACATATACTACAGGTCTTTTGTCAAAAACGTTTATCCTGAATCTAGTCAAACCTTTACACATAAACTCCTAGTTTACAAGAATTATAAAAAGCACCACCATAAAGAAATCTCCAAGATTTTCAGTGTCAAAAAGAAAAAAAAAAAGGGTGCATGTGAGAGAACCACTGTAAATTTTAAATGACTAAAAATAACATTCATTTTTTAAAGATTTATTATTTATTTATTTATTTATTTATTTATTTATTTATTTAGAGAGAGAGAGAGAGAGAGAGAGGCAGAGACACAGGCAGAGGGAGAAGCAGGCTCCATGCAGGAAGCCCGATGTGGGACTCAATCCTGGGTCTCTAGGATCACACCCTGGGCTGCAGGTGGCGCTAAACCACTGCGCCACCGGGGCTGCCCTAAAAATAACATTCATATGCAATTTGTAAACCTTAAGTAGATTCTGCTCTCCCAAAAGGCTAATAAACCTGAGGAAATATGAATGTTAGATACCAAGGAATTAACATTTTCTCTGGTAGAATAGTAAAAGAATGTTATTTTTAGTAGATGCAAACTCAAGATTTTGGTAACAGCAATATTAACAATTGTAAAATCTCAGTAGTGGGAATGTAATTATACTTCAACTTTCCATTTGAAAATTTTCTTAATAAAACGTTAAGTAGGGATTCCCTGGATGGCTCAGCGATTTAGTGCCTGCCTTCAGCCTAGGGCGTGATCCTGGAGTCCCAGGATCGAGTCCTGCTTGGGTTCCCTGCATGGAGCCTGCCTCTCCCTCTGCCTGTGTCTCTACCTCCCTCTCTTTCTGTGTCTCTCATAAATAAATAAATAAATAAATAAATAAATAAATAAATAAATAAATGAATAATAAATAAATAAATAAATCTTTTTTTAAGTTAAATAAAATTAAAATATAAAATTGGACAATTCATTTTCCTATTTCGTTCTTAAAAAAGATTGTTTTAAAGGTGAGAATATGATGAAACTGGCTGCCCCATTCAGGGCCAGTGCTAGAGTAATTTACAACAAACTTTCTGGGAAGCACTTTAGTCATAAGCATATGAAAAGTTCAGACACTATGATCCAGGATTTTTTTTCCAGGAAATCTATCTTAGAGAAATATACTCATATAAAAATTATACAAAGATATTCCATTCAGTACACACACACATGCACATAGTGGAACAAAACAGAAACAACTTTTAAACATTCAACCAAAGAACAGTTTAGGGGTACCTGGCTGGCTCAGACAAAAGAGCATAAGACTCTTGATCTCAGGGTTTTGAGTTCAACGCCCACATAGAGATTCTGTAAATAAGTTTTATTTAAATAAAACTTTAAAAATATTAAATATATAAATTAAATACTATTAATATTTAATACTACTTAATATTTAAATATTTCATTTTTAAAAAAGATTTAAGTAATCTCTATACCCAACGTGGGGCTCAAACTCATATTCCCAAGATCAAGAGTTGCCCACTTCACCAATTCAGCCAGCCAACCCTAAAGAGGAAACATTTTAAAAGAATATTTAATGCCACATAGAAAATATGTCTCGGATGCCTTGGTGGTTCAGTCAATTAAACATCTCACTCTTGATATCAACTCTGGTCTTGATCTTATCAAGGTGGTGAGTTCAAGCCCCTCTTGGGCATAGAGCCTATGAAGGAAAGGAGGAGGAAGGAAGGAAGGAAGAAACTAATGAAAGAAAGAAATATAAAATATATTAAGAAAAAATACAAAACAGTATACTACATACTAAGACCTTGATTTAGTAAAAAGAAAAAAGTATGTTAATAGCAATGGCTATATTTGGCCTATGAGAGACTGCTACTTATATCTATCATCTTTGTACATTTTTAAATTTTTCAAAAAAGGTAAGGAGACAGAGACTGTTTCTAATATTTATAGACTGTAAGCTCTTATTCCCATGGTCATACACATAATTTTGTCATCACCAAGAACTGTACTTTCTCTGAAATCCATTTCAAGTTTCTCAGATTTCCAACCTCCTTAGATCAAGTTCACTATTTAGTACTCCAAATTCAGCTATTAGCTGGATTAATTGTACATCACCACTATGTCATTATCAATCACTCCCTTGCTAACATTGATGCTTTTGTTCCTTCACGGTACTCATATGGCAAAGCCCCACTGCTAGTTAAACTCATTCCTCAATTAACTTAAAACAAAACAAAACAAACTACCTTCCTGTGTCTGCCCCAAGCAGCACTGCTGGGGAAAGAAACACACACAACCATCATTAATTGGTTTCATGTTCAAGTGAAGACCACAAATCCCAAATGAAAACTTAACATTGCCCTAAGTGTCTCTGCTCCTATTAAAGATTAATCCTTTCATTTATGCTAGTAATACCACTCCTGTTATTCTCAAGGACTTTGCAGGCTCAATTACTCCTCCTTCCTCTAGCATAATCAATTTCTCCCATCCATCAACATATAAACATCATCAACATAATATTAGAAAATTTTTTTAAATATTTATTATTTATGATAGACATAGAGAGAGAGAGAGGCAGAGACACAGGAGGAGGGAGAAGCAGGCTCCACGCCAGGAGCCTGACGCGGGACTCGATCCCAGGACTCCAGGATCGCGCCCTGGGCCAAAGGCAGGCGCTAAACCACTGAGCCACCCAGGGATCCCCTAGAAAATTTTTAAGAGGCACTTAGGGGACTCAGTTAAGCACCTGACTCTTGATTTGGGTTCAGGTCATGATCTCAGAGTTATGAGATCGAGCCCCACATGAGGCTCCAAGCTCAGTATAGAGTCTGCCTGTCCCTTTTCCTCCTTGAACTTGGGTACATACTCGCTCTAAAATAAAAATTTTTTGAAGCCATATTCTTCTGCAGCTCCGCCTCTGCTCTGCTCTCTGTCAGAGTACAACTTTAAAAAGTTGACTACAGCTGCCAGTTCCTCACATTATTCCCTCTTACTGTCCAATCATATATCCATCTTCACCATTCCAATGAAAATATTATAGCCAAGGTCACCAATGATAACTGCGCTGCAAATTCACAGTGGTCATTTCTCTCACTCAGCAGCATGACAAAGTTAACCACTCTTGGAACTGTCTCGGTTTCAGAGATACCACATTCCACTGGTTTTCCTAATATATCAATAAACAGCTCACTTTCCTTATCTTTCCATGTTTTTTCTAAGCTCAACTACAAAAGATGCTTGGGGTTCACGGTGAAAACCAGAAATTTGTCCTACTAGGTTCCCTCCTTTTCTAACCAAATTCTCCTAGAGTTAGGTTACCCAGTCTAAGCTTTAACCTAACAAGAATGAAGCAAAAATTTTATATCTCCCAACTTTTAATGTGCTCCACCCACTCTTTCCCATCTCAGAAATTAGCACCACCATCTGTCTGGTTGCTAAAGACAAAAGTCTAGGGGTTTTTCTAAGTTCTTCACTTTTCATCTACACCATCAGCAAGCCCTTGTGAATCTACCTTTAGCTTTTGTTTTTGTTTTTTTTGTTTTTTTTAAGATTCTATTTATTTATTTACTCATGAGAGACCCACAGAGAGAGAGAGGCAGACACAGGCAGAAAGGGAAGCAGGCTCCATGCAGGGAGCCCGACGTGGGACTCGATCCCAGGTCTACAGGATCACGTCCTGGGCCAAAGGCAGGCACTCAACTGCTGAGTCACCCAGGCATCCCTGAATCTACTTTTAAATCTACTTTTAATCCCCAATACTCTTCTTTAGCCTCCTATTCAACTGTAACCCCCAAGCTACAATCATCTCTTGCCCGGGCTATTTAGAAAGACTTCACAAAAGGTCTTCCTAAGAGACACCTTGGGTGGCTTAGTGGTTGAGCATCTGCTTTCGGCTCAGGACATGATCCCAGTCCCGGGATCGAGTCCCGCATCAGGCTCCCGCAAGGAGCCTGCTTCTCTCTCTGTCTGTGCCTCTGCCTCTCTCTCTCTCTCTCTCTCTCTCTCTCTCTCTCTCGTGTGTCCCACCTTGCCCCACTCATCACTATATTCCCAGCACATATCATGGCACCAAGGATAAAAGGAGCCCTCAAATATTTGTTAAATAAATTAAAGAGCTGTTGGTACTGAATATACAAAGATGAGCCACAATGCTTATTCTTGAACTTCTCAAGAATAGGGAGTCTAGTAGGGAAAGACAGCTTCAGATTACTAAAAAAAAAAAAAAACATTAAAAATTACAAATTTGGGTTGAAAGTCAGATTGGAATTATATTCAAAAGTCTTTTAAAAACTTCTATATAGGGACGGCTGAGTGGCTCAGCAGTTGAGCATCTACCTGCCTTTGGCTCAGGGCATGAATCCTAGGGTCCAGAATGGAGTCTCACATCAGGCTCCTTGCGGGAAGCCTGCTTTTCCCTCTGCCTGTGTCTCTGCCTCTCTCCCTGTCCCTCATGAATTAATAAATAAAATCTTAAAAATAAATAATAAAAACTTCTAAATAAGTGTGTATATATACATATATAAAAAAAATTAAAGAAAAAAAGTGGAAGGAAATAACCAAAATTAAGATGTATCTCTACATGTTTGAAATTTCACAGACAGACAAAAATATTTTAAAGGAAAGAATTAGGGCAGCCCAGGTGGCTCAGCAGTTTAGTACAGCTCAAGGCCTGATCTTGGAATCCTGGGATCAAGTCCCACATGGGGCTCCCAGCATGGAGCCTGCTCTTCTCCCTCTGCCTGTGTCTTTGCGCCTCTCTCTGTGTCTCTCGTTAATAAATAAATAAAATCTTAAAAAAAAAAAAATTATCCCTGGGGTGGGATTACAGATAATTTTTACTTTATTATAGTTCTTTGTATTTTCAAAAATTCAATAATAAGCAAATGTTTGTTACTTTTGTATTCATAGAAACTGGGTATTTATTTAAAAGGGAAAAGCAATTAAATGGTTTTATATTCTTGACTGTATGATTACTCGTGCTTTTGGTATGCGTGAAAAAATTGATCAACCTAATATATGACTAAGTTAATTCCAATTTACCCTCCCAAATACCAGTTTAAGGGTTATTCCCAAGGATCTTTCCCTGAGGTTTAGGTTACCCCACCCCAGACAGTTCTCCTTACTTAAACTCAATAAACAAATAATTGTTGAATGTTTCACTGCCTTACTAGGCTATAATTTATTCCATAATAGCATGGACTATGTCTATCTTATTAACAACAGAAGGTATTCAATAAATATTTGTGGAACAGGGACAGCTGGGTGGCTCAGCAGTTGAGCATCTGCCTTGGGCTAAGGGTGTGGTCCCGGGATTTGTGATCCAGTCCCACATGGGGTTCCCTGCAGGGAGCCTGCTTCTCCCTCTGCCTATGTCTCTGCCTCTCTGTCTCTCATGAATAAATAATTAATCCTTAATAAATAAATATTAAGCATGTAGCCTTAAAATAGTTAACCCATAGTGATACACCAGAGGTCATAAAGAACACTAAACAGATGCTCCCTAAGATCTTTAACAGGGAAAACTACAGAATAAAGCAAAAAAAGGCTGCCTTCCTACCACCTTATTTCCCAGTTTTTGCCTTTTATATTATATCACTTCAAATCATGGCCTGACTACATTATCAACACTTAAAATGAACAGAAACCCAACTTCATGTACAGGCCACCTTTCTCAACATATTATAAAGTCCCTAGTCCCAGAAGTAGGATAAGTGGTTACACTTTCATAATGGTTGATGATGAGCTCCTTGGCACTAAAAAAAAAAAAAAAAAAAAAAACAACAACAACTTAAACTCATTTAGGAAAACAAGTGCCTCCTGCTACCTGGTAATGAGCTAAGCAATGGAAAATTAAAAATGTAAGATAGGTCTCTGCCTTCAATGACTCTCACTCACAGTTCCTAAGAGTAAATAAAACATTTAAGTAAACAACTAAGGATATAATCAAAGTATAACCAACCTACAGATATAAATAATGTCTGACACATATAACCACCTAATATCTCACCCAAATACCTAACATCTCATCCAAACACTCAATGTAATACGAGAGTAATACGACTCTCAGATATACACCCAAAATTCTTATATATGTGCCCCAGCAAAAAACTGGAAATTACCAGATGTTCAATAGATGAATGAACTTCAGTATATTCTACATATGTAGAATAAAACTGAGCTGGGTGGCTCAGCAGTTGAGCGTGCCTTTGGCTCTTCCCGGGATCGAGTCCCACATCAGGCTTCCTGCATAGAGCCTACTTCTCTCTCTCTCTGTGTCTCCCATGAAGAATAAATAAAATCTTTCAATAAATAAATAAATAAATAAACAAAAAAAATAAAAAGAAGGAAATACTACAGAAAGATTTAAGAAAAATGAAGCAAAGTGTATTATCACTGCTGAAAAGCAATAGTATCAGACAACCAACTCTTGAACTAATTCACATAAAACATGGGCAGCCCCGGTGGCCCAGCGGTTTAGCACCGCCTTCAGCCTAGAGCGTGATCCTGGAGATCCGGGATCGAGTTCCATGTTGAGCTCCCTGCATGGAGCTTGCTTCTCCCTCTGCCTGTGTCTCTGCCTCTCTTTCTCTCTCATTCTGTGCCTCTTATGAATAAATTAAAAAATCAATAATCTTAAAAAAAATAATAAAAATAAAGTACCAACCGTCACTTGAGAGAGAAGGCTACATATACTAGCCCGGCATTTGTAATCACTAGAAAAATATGTAATTCCAAAAAGGCTAAAAATAAGTAACAGAGTACTAGGTCTTCCCTAAAACCTATGAAAGGTTTATGCACTTTCAGCAGCAGCTCCAAAAAAAAGTACATGCCTATCAAAAATTTTTTGGCTTACAGTAAATGTCACTAAGCCTACTAATTCCAGGCACTATATAGAAAAAAAGATGAGTAAGTATCCTCAAGGAGCTCAAGGATATATAGCAGGAACAGAAAGACATATGTACAATTACCAATAATACAGTAACTACTCTAACTAAATCCTCAGAAACTGACACTGGAGAAGAGGGGTAAATTGTGTTTTCACAAAAGGTTTATCAGGAGTGGCATTTTAGGATAAGTATATTTCAAAAGGCAAAGGAGGAGGTATGGGCTTGTTCCAGGCAGAGCAACTAAACAGTGAGTAATTTAGCGTAGCTGAAGATATGAGAGAGTGAAGTATGCATAGGCATGCAACTGTGTTGAGACTTGACAGGAAGTAGGTCAAGAAAAGTAGGCTAGAACAAAAGTATAAAAGTCTTGACTTTATGCAACAGGCAGTAGAGACCCTAAAGGAAAATGATCATATTTTAAAAATTAAGTCCTGTGGCACAGAGGCACCCAGGTGGCTGAGTCAGTTGGGTGTCTGCCTTTGGCTCAGGTCATGATCCCAGAGTCCCTCGATGGAGCTCCATGTTGGGCTCCCTACTCAGCGAGGAGTCTGTTTCTTCCTCTCCCTCTGCTCCTGCTCTCTCAAAAAAATAAAATATTTTTAGGTAGGTAGTAGTAAGTAAGTAAGCAAGTAAGTAAGTAAGTAAATAAATAAATAAATAAATAAATAAATAAATAAATAAATAAATAAATAAAATGAATAAATCCATCCATCCATCCATCCTGTGGCATGGCACCAAGAGGGCTGAACAGAAATTGCAGAGAAATACATGTAAATAAAACTGTTTTACTATAGTCTATCTGAGATATGAAAACCTGACCTAGAGTGATTAATAACACAGGATGAAGGAAAACCAGCAGCATCAGAGCAACCCCAAGAGGAAACCTCTGAGAAATGAAGAGAATGGTATACAAAATGGATTGCTGAGAAGTTACTCTGCATTTGACATATCAGAAGATACTGGTAATGCCTGAAGAAATAGTTTCCATATGATATGGTAGAGAGAGAAGCTTGAGTATAGAGGTTAAGGAATACAACCTACAACTGTTCCTAAAACCAAATATGAGGTATCTTTATGATAATCAAAGTAAAGATTTCTTAACGAAATACAAAAAGCATACCATACAAGAAAAAATAGAAAAATGTGACTTACTTCTTTCTTTCTTTCTAGGTCAACTCTACCCCCAACGTAGGGCTTGAACTCACAACTCCAAGATAGAGTCACACGTTCTACCAACTGAGCCAGCCAGGTGCCCCTCTAAAAATGTGACTACTTAAAATTAAACTTCAGTTATATAAAGAATATGCCAAAGTTAAGCCAAATAAAATAGTCACAAGAGAACAAATAACATATAATAGAGTAGTTCATAAAGACAAAAGTAGAACAATGAATGCCATAGGCTGGGCAACGAAGAAGTAACAAGCTAGCATTTTATAGATTCAGAGTTTCAATTTTACAAGATGAAATAAATTCTGGAGATGGACAGTAGTAATGGTACAATAATGTACACTGAAACTGTACACTTCAAAATATACAAGATAGTAAGTTTTACATGTGTAATATACCACATTAAAAAAAAAGCATAAAAGTTAAAAAATCAAGCCACATAATGGAAGTAGACAAAATTACACAAACACATAAAGAATTCCTGCCCATCAATAAGAAAAATACAAACCATCCAAATTTTTTTAAATGGATAAGAAATGAAAACACTAAATTTGCAAAAGAAAGTCTAATGGCCAAAACACAAAAATATGCTTAAATCTCTACTTGCAATGGAAATTAAAATAAGCTACAATTTCACATCCATCAGACCCACAAGAATGTTATCTTAAAAATGTCAGGTCACTAGAATTCTTATACACTGCTAGAAGAGCATAAATTGATACAATCACGGGTAGAATGAAGTAATATTCAGTAACGCAGAAGATGCAAATACACTCAGATCCTACAATCCTATTTCCTAGGAAACTCATAAGTATAATAATGTTCAATGCTTTTTTTTTTTTTAACACAACTAAAAGTTGAAACTACATGCTGTCCACAGAGAATAAACAACAACAACAAATCTGATGTGAGGGACTCAGCTGATTAAGCATCTGCCTTCAGCTCAGATCATGATCTCAGGGTACGGGGATCGAGCCCTCTATAGGTCTCCCTGCTCAGCTGCAAGTCTGCTTCTCTCTCTCCCATTGTGCTTCTCTTTTGCTCTCACTCTTTCAAGTAAATAAATAAAATCCTAAAACAACAACAACAAAAAACTGATGTGAAATACTACAATAATTTAAAGAACTAGGGATGCCTGGGTGGCTCAGTGGTTGAGCATCTGCCTTTGGCTCAGGGCATGATGCCCTTGCAGGGAGCCTGCTTCTCTCTCTGCCTATGTCTCTGCCTCTCTCATGAATAAATAAAATCTAAAGAAAAAAAAATTTAAAGAACTAAAACAATATGCATTGTCATAGATAAATTCTCAAAAGAATAACACTAAGAAGAAAAATTGCAGAAGATGCAGAATATTATAATCATCTATGAAAAAAATGTTAAACTTTTAAAAACACTAAAAAGTGTTTTCACACTCAAAAACACTATGGTTTCAATAGTAAAAACAAACGTATGAATGGGAAGAATAAAGGCATCTTCAGCACAGTGGTTACTTCTAAAAAAGAGAACGGAAGGGCAGCCGGGTGGCTCAGCGGTTTAGCGCCGCCTTCAGCCCAGGGCCTGATCCTGGGGATACGGGATCAAGTCCCGCGTCGGGCTCCCGGCATGGAGCCTGCTTCTCCCTCTGCCTGTGTCTCTGCCTCTCTTTCGCTCTATGTCTATCATAAAAAAGAAAAAAAGATTTTATTTATTTATTCATGAGAGACACAGAAAGAGAGAGAGAGGCAGAGACACAGGCAGAGGGAGAAGCAGGCTTCATGCCGGGAGGCCGACGTGGGACTCGATCCCAGGACTCCAGGATCGCGCCCTGGGCCAAAGGCAGGCATGAAACTGCTGAGCCACCCAGGGATCCCCAATAAATAAAATCTTAAAAAAAAAAAAAAAAAAAAAAGGAAAACGGAAAAGGGAAGAGGTTACTAAGTTAGCTTCATCTGTATGTTTTGTTTTATTCCTTGGGGGAGAGGCAAGTTAACCTAATATGAGAGAGTTAAGATCTGTTAAATCTATACCATGAACATAAAGGTATTCACACCAATGTTTTCTGAACTTTAAATGTAAATTATTCCATAATTGTTTAAAAATCTTCAAAAATAATGGGCAGGTAGCAAGCAGCAGACATGTTTGTATGCTATTCTTTCCATGATAATCAGTAAATATTTGGGAGACTTGGTTTCCAATCCCTGTTCCACCAACAAGTTCTTTGAGACTGAAAAAGTTAATTTCTTTGGAGCTGCAATTTTCTAATCTGTAAAACAAGAATAACATCAATCTCATAAAGCTGCCATACATATAAAACATCAGATAGTAGGCATTCAACTGTAGGTATTATTTTAAATCTGTAATAAAAGCAAAGAACTAGGGGAGAAAAAAAAGACAAGGGTTTTTGTTTTTAAAGATTTTAATTAATGTATTCATGAGAGACACAGAGAGAGAGAGAGGGAGAAGCAGAGACACAGGCGGAGGGAGAAGCAGGCTCCATACAGGGAGCCTGACATGGGACTTGATCCTAGGTCTCCAGGATCCCGCTACCCTGGGCTGAAGGCGGCGCTAAACTGCTGAGCCACCAGGGCTGCCCAGGACAAGGGTTTTGAATGAAATTTCTCTCCTTTGCAAAATTACAAAAGAGAACACCATGGATGTCAGACGGATGTGATTGCCACTTTTTATCTTTCAAGACCAATTTTAAAACAGGAATTTTACGGTCACCTGAATGGCTCATTAGTTAAGCATCTGCCTTCAGCTCTATCCTGAGATGGAGCCCTGCCTCAGGCTTCCTATTCACCCACCCCAATAATCCCCACCCCAGCTCAGGCTCTCACACTCTCTGAGATAAATAAATATTTTTAAAAATAAAATAGGAATTTTACCACGGGATTCAAGATTACATAGACCATAGGATTAGAATCTAGATTTCTTAGTCCGGAGCCACATGAAGAAATCCCAGATAATCCCATAAAGCTGTATTATTTGAAAGGCTTCCAAATAATGTACTTTTTTTTCGCTTAAAAAGGTCATATTTAGGGGATCCCTGGGTGGCTCAGCGGTTTAGCGCCTGCCTTCCGCCCAGGGCATAATCCTGGAGACCAGGGATGGAGTCCCACATCAGGCTTCCTGCCTGGAGCCTGCCTCTCTCTCGAATACATAAACAAAATCTTAAAAAAAAAAAAAAAAAAGGTCACATTTTTTAAAAAGTCACATTTTAACACAAACTCTTCCTCAATTTATAACTGGACCCTAAAGAAAGATTAATTAACCCCTTGAGAATAAGGCCCACATATATTCTTTTGTATTCCCCTTGGCCACAGTTGTTTGCACATAGATGACAAAGAAACACTATCAGAAGTACTAAACCTCCTTCATTTTAAATCTTTTCTTCAAGCAAATTCACATAGAGCTATCACTACACCACTGTAGGAAACCTTTATGATCCAAGAACAATAAGGAGAATATGAACATACAGCTAATTTTGACATCTTAACAGCTATCCATTCACATAGCCCTGGAATTGCTCTGAGCACTGTAAAGACTCTCTTATCTTCCTATATTCTTACAGATAAGAGAACTAAGATACAGAGTCAGTCCTGCAGGTATTAAGTAGAAAAGCCAGGACTCAAAGCAAATCTAATTCCAAAGCCCACGCTCTTAATCACTAAGCTAAATTTACTGTATCATGCTTAAGGAGTGAAATATCTCTACCTCCTGCCAGATTTAAGTTCTCAAACCAAGAGAGGAAAAAAAAAGGTATACTTAAATACAATAGCCAATTTTTTTTAAAGATTTTATTTATTTATTCATAGAGATGCAGAGAGAGAGAGAGAGAGAGAGAGAGAGAGAGGCAGAGACACAGGCAGAGGGAGAAGCAGGCTCCATGCAGACAGCCTGACGTGGGACTCGATCCAGGGTCTCCAGATCACGCCCTGAGCTGCAGGCAGCGCTAAACCGCTGCGCCACCGGGGCTGCCCCCAATAGCCAATTTTTAAAAATTTTTTATTTATTTACTCATGAGACAGAGAGAGAGAAGCAGAGACATAGGCAGAGGGAGAAGCAGGCTCCCGGTAGGGAGCCCAATGTGGGACTCGATCCCAGACTCTGGGATCATGCGCTGAACCAAAAGCAGATGCTCAACTGCTGAGCCACCCAGGTGCCCCTACAATAGTCAATATTAAACGTCACTCCTTCTTGGAAGTTTTATTAGCATTCAGCACTTACAGTATTATGGGGGGGGAGGGAGAAGTCCCATAAAGCAACCATATATAATGGTTAGAATAGACCAGTATGCCAAAAGCCTGGGTTCATTAACCAGATCTGTATCACTGAATAACAATCAATGTCTTTGGGCCTCAGTTTCCTAATCTTTTAGGTGTGGGATTTGGCCTAGATCTAAGGTCTCTTTCAACTTGAATACTTAATGCATTTTAACACATTTTCTAAGATACCACTAATACATTTTTTGAACAAAGATTTTTTTTTGTTTTGTTTTTTAAAGATTTTATTTATTCATGAGAGACACACAGAGAGAGAGGCAGAGACACAGGCAGATGGAGAAGCAGGCTCCATGCAGGGAGCCCGACATGGGACTCGATTCCAGGTCTCCAAGGATCATACCCTGGGCTGAAGGCGGCGTTAAAATGCTGAGCCACCCAGGCTGCCCCTTGTTTTTTTTTTTAAAGCAGGCTCAATGCCCAGTGTGGAGCCCAATGGCAGGGCACAAACTCACAACTCTGAGTTGGAGAACTGAGCCAAGATCAAGAGTCGGAAGCTTAACTAACTGAACCACCCAGGTGTCACCTGAACAAAGAATTTGAAGGGCATCTTTTGAAGACCTTTAGAATTAAAACAATCGAGGCAGCCCTGGTGGCGCAGTGGTTTAGCGCCACCTGCAGCCCGGGGTGTGATCCTGGAGACAGGGGATTGAGTCCCATGTGGGGCTCCCTGCATGGAGCCTGCTTCTCCTCTGCCTGTGTCTCTGCTTCTCTGTGTGTGTCTCTATGAATAAATAAGTAAAAAATATTTTAAAAAATAAAAATATTTAGAATTAAAACAATCATATAGTATATACTTGTATCTATTCTTTTACTCAAACATATCCTAAGCTAATCTGTACTATTAGAAATAAAGAAAATGCCTGGAAAGGGATGGCTGAGGGTTCCTGTGGTGCTGGTAATACTGTTGCACACCTGATCTGCAAGCTGGTCACACTTTATTGTTACCTTTTACTTTGACGTGAAAAAGATGTTTTTTCCTAAAGATAGTAGTGCAGATACTTAGGTGCTAATTCCACAACTATGTGTATATCAGAACTGTGCATATAACCTTTCTAAATATGCAAAAGTTTCTTGCCTAATTTTGTCAATAATCTCTGTTCCCTAGTTTCAATTCAGGTGCCTACAGAAAAAAATCATTTACTTATAAATTCCAGTACTCCTGAAATTCCTTTGGCACTGTCTTCTGAAATTTTAGGTTGGTCTTAACCCTCCTTTGGAACATGACTCAAAAACCTCCCTCCAATATTAAAGACCTGAAACTAATATAACCCTGTATGTTAACTGAATTAAAATAAAAACTAAAAAACAAAACAAAACAAAAACCCTCCTCCATACACATACCCTCAAAACTCCCATAACCCTTTGCATCTAACATTTTTATCTATATCCAACGAAGTAAGTCTTCTTGGGACGTGGTCAATCTGCTCAATAACTATTGATAACATTATTTACTGGAAAGTAAATCTATATCTGATAGATAGAGATCAGTCTTTTTATAACAGTAAAATGAAACAAAAAATGTACCCCAAACAGTATTACTTGGACAGGCACTCGTTTTTAATCCAATCAAAAGTTTTCCTCACTCAACCCACACCCAGAACCCCGTAAGGTAGACTATTTAAATGTTACATGGAGCTGTAACTTACATAACTATAAAAACCGCTTTTTGACTGAAAAAATTGTTCACATTCTAGTTACATTCATTCTGAGCGGGGAATTTCACCTTTTCCTTTAAGTCAAAAAGGAAAAAGTTTAAAAGAAAAAATAATCATTAATTTACAAAGGGAAAAATATAAAATCTTAAAAACAAAACACCACTCAAAACTAGTAGTAGCCGGGATCCCTGGGTGGCGCAGCGGTTTAGCGCCTGCCTTTGGCCCAGGGCGTGATCCTGGAGACCCGGGATCGAATCCCACGTCGGGCTCCCGGTGCATGGAGCCTGCTTCTCCCTCTGCCTGTGTCTCTGCCTCTTTCTCTCTGTGTGTGACTATCATAAATAAATAAAAATTTAAAAAATTATTTAAAAAAAACTAGTAGTAGCCATACTACAAACTTTTTTGTACCTTTACTGTCCATTCAACTTTTAGATAAAATATACTACATATCTTACACAGATAACTGAGATGTTCTTCTAAAGAGTTCTGTCTATAAAAAGAAAAAAAAAGAGTTCTGTCTACAGCAGTGGTTCTCAAAATTAGGCAAAGTCTGGAGACATTTTTAGTTGATACAACTGGCAGGGAAAGAGGGCAAAGAGGTAGGGAAGAGCGTCGGCTGTGCTACTGGCAACTAGTGATAGAAGCTAGGGATACTACTAAACATCCTACAAGGCAAGGGAGAGCCACTCACAGCAAAGAATTCATTATCTGCCTAAAATGTCAATAGAGCTAAGGACAGAAACTATGGTTTACAAAATCAACAGACTTACTTTTACAGACTCGCCAATTAGTTTTTTGGATCAAATTAGATGAAATATATTAAATTTAAAATGACACTAAAAGGGACATCTAGGTGGCTCAGTGGCTGAGCATCTGCCTTTGGCTCAGGTTGTGATCTCGGAGTCCTGCATCAGGTACCGCAGGGAGCCTGCTTCTCCACCTGCCTATGTCTCTGCCCCTGTGTCTCTCATGAATAAATAAAATCTTTAAATAATAAAAAAAAATTAAATATAATAATGACACTAAATACAAAATCCACTGAAACAGAAAAAAACTTCACAATAGCAGTTTTCATGAAATCAACTTGTAATGCCATAAATTACATATGGGAATTTCACGAATCAACTTGTAATTGCCATATCCCCTATTATTTTTAAAATATTTTATTTATTTATTCATGAGAGACACAGAGAGAGAGAGAGGCAGAGACACAGGCAGATGGAGAAGCAGGCTCCATGCAGGGAGCCTGATGTGGGACTTGATCCTGGGTCTCCAGGATCAGGCCCTGGGCTGAAGGAGGTGCTAAACCACCTGGGCTGAGCCACCTGGGCTGCCTAAATATACTCTATTAGAATCAGAGCAAATGTTAGCAAAGTACAGCTACAATATGAAAAAACTACAGATAACACATAACAACAACAACAAAAACCCCAAGAGTCTGAGCACTGACTTGGGACATATTATTTTATTGAGCTTCAAATTTAAAAGTATTTTGCAGGGGTGTCTAGGTGGCTTAGTCGGTTAAGCATCTGATTCTTGGTTTTGGCTCAGATCATGACCTCGAGGTCATCAGGGCTCTGAGGTCCAGGGGAGTATGCTTAAGATTCTCTCTCTCTCTCCTTCTGCCCCATACCACCCCCCCCCCCGCCCCCTGCCCCTGCTGGCTTGTAAGCATGCATGCTCTCTTTCTCTCTGAAGTAAACAACAACAAAAAACATGTTTTAAAGTACTTTGCATACTGACATGCAAATAAATATTTAAGTTACTTAACAGGTAATACTTCTTTTAATGTTTAAACTATTAAATTAGGTTGTGTTTATATCCTTTAATCAGTAATACAAACCAGTCTCAGTTATTTTTAAATAATTAAAGCATGCCTATCCTTGGAAAGTAAGGACACTGTGTACAATATAAACACAAGCACACCTAGATCCAAGTCCCAAAGCTACATGTTTGCAGACAAATAATTTAACTTCTTTGAATCTCAATTTCCTCATCGAAGAAACAGGAAATCTAATTCAAAGAACTGTTCCTGAAAATTAGCAAGAATGCATAAACAAATGTTATTAAGAGTCAATCTACAAATGGTGCTTAGTTGTTAACAACAATAATACAACCTGAATATAAATTATGGTTTTATTATATCCTCACAATCAACATTTCACTTAGTAATTCGACTCATAAAATAACTATAAAATGTAGTTTAAAAAATGTAGTTTAATCAATTTTCCATTCCTGGCAATTTGAAATATTAAAATTCACACAGATTTAAAATTAGTATCTGAAACATAGAGGATGGATTTCCAAACAGTCTCAAGGAAAAAAAAACCTAGATGCCTTTATTATTTTATTTAAGTAAATAATATATATGCATGACTCCAAACTCAAAAGGGATCCTTTGATGCCCATTACCCCAGACCACCCAATTCCCTCATACAGAAGTAATCAATTTTCCAATTTCTCACGGAGAAAAATACACATATTTCCCCCCTTATTCCAATACAAATGGTAGCCTCCTCCACACTATTCACCTAGCTTTTCACATTTAGGCTAGATTTTAATTAACACACTCCAAGAGTCACTACTTATAACGTCTTATGGTTAGAACTCAGCAAACATCAGCTATCTTTAGAAAACAAAAGACAAAAAAAAAAAATCCTTAAACCAATCAGTATTCTTAGTAAACAAGACCATATGAAACAAACTTTGGGAAACCTAGAGATTTATGTAGATGACATGATGAAATACTTAATTACTTGACCAGACACTCAAAATACTACATTTCCACATTTAAAAAGGAAAACATGTGGACTCTACTACAAGTCATTCAATGAGCTGAAAATAATCAACATAATCCACTTATAAAACTGGACCTACTAAAATATCGATGAAAATAAAGCTATTTATTGGTTATAATCCAAGATTAAATTATCTGACCCTTTCCTAAATGTACTCTGCAATTTATTTTCTAGAAGAAATTTCCTTCCAGGTTTATAAAGGTACTCTTCTTAAAACAATTTATTAGCATTTCCTATTCTCTTTCTCTGAAATACCATAATGCTTACTTGAAGCAAGACTTCAACATCCCTTACAGAGCAGTATTGTTTTAACAATATGCATACTAGAGTTGATACAAGATTTTTTTTAAGCTTTAATTGAAGTACTAAAAATATAGTGAAAGTCACCTCATATGAAGCAAAGAGACCATATGAATTATGAGAGCAGTAACTTACCATTTTTAATAGAAAATAAAGCATTAGAAAGAAGTCATATTAAGTCTCAGGCTTATACAACTTTATTAACAGAAGAAATGTTTTAGGCTGTTGGCAACAGTATTAGCTGAATATTTCATAGGATTATATATGTCGACTATCCTGGAATATATTTCTTGCGAATAAAAAGTTAGAATCATTGTTTCACTGTATATCAGTACAGACATTTATGACCCTATTTCTGCATTGTACCACAAAAATACAAAGTCATCCTTCCATTCAGAGTTTTGGCACTTGAACAAATACAGAGGTCAGAGTTCATACACATGCTCTGTAAAACAGATCATTTCTTATAAACTACTACATTAGTAAATCGCTAGTATTTGTTATTTTAAGTTAATCTTAAAGAATTATATTCTCCATGTCTAATTGGAGAAATGATTACTATAGAATCAGTGACATAAATAAAGCTCAAGTACTACCACTTATGTCAATTACTCATTAGAATGCTGAATTTCACAAATCATTGAGATTATCAACGCTCCAACATAAAAGAAAAATACAAATAGTAATGATATATCCAATAATGGTATGTGACATCTTGAAAATAATAACTATTTCAGTATTACTTTTTCATCTCTCTCTTTGTTAAATCCAAGGAGGAAAAACTTGGCATTCTTGTTGTTGTGGGTATAAAAAATTGTACTGATCCTTGTACAGTTTTGAGTCAAATCACTAGAATATTCTGAATATACTATATAAGTAAATATGGCAAACAGCAGAGTATTTAAATTCTGCAGGACTCAAGAGCAGCTTGAGACAAAAAAAAAAAGTGTTTCCAATAATTTCAATTATGATACAAACCTACTCAATAAGGAGGTATAATAATATATTAATCCGGGGGAAATCCCGTGTTGTTAATAGGGCTGGTTTTTCAAAAGTAAGAATCAAGTTAACTACGAGAGACATCATAATGAAGTTTCATGGCATAACACAACAGTCACAGAGGCATTGTCTTAGGAGAGACTCTGACCTGTAACTTGTAAACATTTTGAAATAAGCTACTCTTACCCTCCATTATTTTTTCCTATCGAAAAATATCTAAATGCCTTTAATACACCAAACAACATGCCTTCGACCCAATCAAAAAGCTTTAGATGTCAACAGAAAAGAGGCCTAGGAATTGGGGGTGGGGTGAAGGAAGGGTTGGGGGGGGGAGTCGGGAAAAATGAGATAATGATCTATTTTGGAATTAATTCCCTACCTCAGGTGAAAATTCCCTCATTCCCCACTCCAATAGAATAGTATCCCATTACGTCTCCTCTTCTCTCCCAACACCGAACTAAGGAGGGAGTAACTCTGAAACGTCCTTCTTTCATCAGTACCTAAGGTCTTTTTACCGCTCCTTCCCAAAAGAAAAGAACAGTGGAGGCCAAACAGGCTGTAACGTAGAAAACCCTCAAAAGTGTGGGCCTCGGAGCGGCGCGGCTCTCGGGATCCAGTTACCACCTTTCCCCTTTCCCCTTCCCCCAACCCACTTCCCGGGTTTTCTCAGGCCCGGCCTGCTCCCTCCCCACCCTACATCCACACTTCCAGCTGTTGCCACGGCCTCGGGGCTCTCTCTGGAGCTCACACCCCTCCAGGAAGCGCCCCCTTCTCCATCTGCCCCCCAAACCGTGTTCCTCTCCAGACCGCCCGCCCGCGAGACTGTCCATCCCAGGGCCCGGGGAGGGGAGGGGAGGGCGACGGAAGCAGGGGGGAGACTGCTGCTTCCCCACAGGCAGAAAGGGCGACCGCAAAGAGGGCCACCCAGGGGTTACCGGGGGGGCCGGGGTCGCCGCTGGGAGCACCCTCCCGCCCAGGGCTGGGGTGGGGGCATGTCTGGGAGTTCATTTCTGACCTCCTCGCTCTTCAGCACCTCCTTGAACTCCCGCTTGATTCGCTGCACCGCGATGTTGGCCATGTCTCCGCCCGCAGCTGATTCGTACCCGCCTCCTCCGCCACCGCTACGACCACCGCCACCGCCGCCACCTCTTCCACCAGCGCCTCCTCCCTCGGCGATTCACACCCGAGCACACGAACGCTGCCACTGCCACCCCGGCCGCCGCGCTCTCCTCAGTGTGGAATCACCTCCGCGCCCGGCCACCAAAATGGCGCCGGGTCCGCGCATGCGCAAGACGCTGACCCGGCCGGGCGGCGCAGCCGCTCCCGTCGTAGCCCCATACGCCTCCAACGCGAGCCCGCGCCGCGCTGCGCCGCGCGTCTCTGCCGGAGCTGCGGCCGCGTGGCTCCGCCCTGCCGGCGTCTGAGGCCAGGAGGGTGCGGCTTCCGCGCTGGCCGGCCCTGCGCGGGCCTCCCGGTCCTCTCGGGTGCCTCCGCCCCTCTTCAAATCGCTGTGGTGCGGCCGAGGCTTCCCACCCGCGGCCTCTGACGGAGGGCTGAGCGCAAGCTGACGGGTTCTCGCGGCCCCAGTCGGCGCTCGCAGCCGTCCTGACTCAGCCAGACCCAGGACCCCCGGGCTTGCTGCGCCTGACTGTGTCGAGGGCACAAAGACACCATTCCAGAACTCACCCGGCCCATTTTCTGTCGGTGTAGGCCCAGAAAAATCCCACGGCGGTCCGTTTTTGTTCTGAAGCCATTAAAGTGCCACTACTAACGCGATTGTTCCAGATACTCCACGTCGCTGAATTCAAAGTGGTCATTGTTGGGTCGCCTCAGGTGTATTTGAAACAGGTAAAACTCCATGTAGATGCCTGAGGTAGATTTCGAAGTCAGATGTTGATCTTTGAGCTACTTAGATCATCAATACCGAGGTGTAATAGTTTTTAACCTTGGGGGCACCCTGGGTGGCTCAGCAGTTGAGCGGCTGCCTTTGGTTCGGGTCATGATCCCGGGGTCCTGGGATCGAGTCCCACATCGGGCTCCCTGCATGGAGCCTGCTTCTCCCTCTGCCTGTGTCTCTGCCTCTCTCTCTCTCTCTCTCTCTCTCTATCATAAATAAATAAAAATTTTAAAAAAATGTTTTTAAAAAGAGAACAGGGTTTCTTAACCTTGACACTAGTGACATTTTTTTTTAAGTTTTTAACATTGAATCTACATCAGAATCCTTGAAGAGTTTGTTTAAAAAAACGAAACAAAACAAAAACAGGTTGCTAGACCCCATCCCTAGAGTGTGGGGTGGGCCTAATAATTTGCTTCTCTAACAAGTTCTCAGATGCTGCTGCTCTTGCTGCTGGTTCAGGGACCACACTACCAGCACCACTAAACTAAAACATGTGAAAATAGTTTGTATGTTAAAGTGGAAAATGGAGAAATAAAATAAAATAAATATTTTTTAAAAAAATGGAGAAATAGATGCTTCTTGTAGAGGAATGGTAGCTTTACTTCTGTAAACCTAAGGGCCGGGATCCCTGGGTGGCGCAGCGGTTTGGCGCCTGCCTTGGGCCCAGGGTGCGATCCTGGAGACCCGGGATCGAATCCCACGTCGGGCTCCCGGTGCATGGAGCCTGCTTCTCCCTCTGCCTGTGTCTCTGCCTCTCTCTCTTTCTCTCTCTGTGACTATCATAAAATTAAAAAAAAAAAAAAACCTAAGGGCCTATGACTGTCTCGCACTAGTAGGCATTCAATAAATATTGAGTGAACAAATGAAGAGTAAAATGTTTTAAGTATATAGTAAGTTTGAAAGGCAAATTGAAAACGGTTGCTAGGTTTCAGGAAGTGATATGGTTTTGGTGCTGAGCGGTACTTTACATAGAACATTCTGGAATAAAGTAATAAAGTTTATTTAGAAGTTTTTATTTCATGAGCTGCTTTCTCCTCATCAGTTAGTAAAGTATCCTCCGAGAAAAATATCACAAATACACGGTCTTAGCAAGAATTACTAAAATTGTGGCACCAAAGTGATTCACAGGCAGTGAATCATTCAAGTGGAGGCACATGGAAAAAAAGTTCTTGAACTTCTGCCATCGGAACCAAGAGGAAATTTTTGATTCCAGCTCTCCTCCATGCTAGCTATCTTGGCCAACCTTGGTTTCCTCATCTGTAATAGAAGGAAGCTGGACTAGATGTTCTCTTTCAGGTTTTAAGAGGTCAGAATTCTAAAGCATCATTTGGAAACACCTCCCTAGTGGACTAATATAAATTATAAAAAAAGCCCTTCCAGCAGTGCCCCCTAGTGGTCCGCAGAGGTTATACATGTGAGTCACGGTACAATGAATTATTGGTGTAATGTAAATCATTGCAATGCTATGTGTATTTGTGTCAATACATTAAAAATAATTATTTGGGGGGCACCTGGGTGGCTCAGTGGTTGATCATCTGCCTTTGGGTCAGGTTGTACTCTCAGGGTCCTGGGATAGAGTACTGCATCAGTGCTCCCGGAAGGGAGCCTGCTTCTCCCTCTGCCTAAGTCTCTGCCTCTCTGTGTCTCTCATGATAAATAAATAAAACCTTGAAAAAATAAACAAATAAATAAAAATAATTATTTTGAAGTGTTTTGAGTACTTTACATTTATCAACTTCATTCAGTCCCCAATCTTAATCTTGGAACTTTAAGGAGACGTGCAACATTCAAATCACAGGGGGACTACTTTGGAGAGTATGGTCATTTCTTTGATGGAGAGGGATTTGTTTTTGTTTTGTTTTGTTTTGTTTTTTTGTTTTTTTCTTGAGAGACAGAGAAAGAGGGAAAGGGGCAGATGGAAAGGGAGAGAGAGAATCTTAAGCAGGCTCCCTGCTTAGCATGGAGCCAGACATAGGGCTACATCTCAAAACCTTGAGATAATGATCTGAGCCAAAATAGAGATCCAACACTTAAACGACTGAGCCACCAAGGCGCCCCATGTCGTTTTTAAATACACATAATCATTGGCTCTGAAATTCTACTTCTAGGAAGTCATTCTACAATCCTTCCAGAGAATGAGACAACTATATATTAGCTGATATGAGACAATCCCCAAAGTACATTTTAAGGGCAAAAAAAAAGCGATATGCTAAATGCAACGTGGTATCTTGGATTAGATCCTAGAACTGAAAGGACCTAACTAGTAACTAGTAAAATCTAAATAAATCCTGTAATTTAGTTAATAGTATTGTGTCAATATTAATTTCTTAGTTTTGATATGGTACTATGGTTATATAAGATGTTAACATTAGGAGAAGTGAACAGTGTACAAGAATCTCTGAAACTTTTCTATAAATCTACAGTTACTCCAAAAGAAAAAGTTTACTTTTAAAAAACCACTATGCAGTCCATATTGTGTATAGGATACCACCATATGTGTGAGGGAAGAAAGGACTATGCTTGTGTTTATAATGCTTGCGAACCCTCAAAATATCACTAGAAAATTGCATAAGAAACTGACAGTAGTGGGTATCTCCGAGAAAGCAATTTAAATGCCTTGGAGAAGGGAAAGTGGGAGAATTTTCACCATGTACTCTCTTGTATATTTTACCTATTCAAAACTAAATTTTTAAAAATGAGTTTCCAGGAATGTAGATTCTAAGTTCTCCATTATAATGATCTAGTTCCAGTTGATTACTTCATTAAAATTAACTAAACAAGTATGTATTGAGTGTCTACTATGAGCCAGGCATGATGTAGGCCCTAGAGATAAATCAGTGAACAAGAAAGAGAAAACCTTTGGAATTGCAGGATTTACATTCTATCAGGGATAGGGAGAATTCATTTCAAATGTATAGCCCACAGAAATACAAGGGTCCCTGATAATGTTTTCAAGGGTCGGTCTGCAATAACGTTTTAACTATTATCATAATACAACTAAGACATTATTTGACTTTTACTGTGTTGACATTTGCACTGATGACATAAAAGCAATAGTGGACAAAAACAATTACTGTACTAGTAATAATTTGATTAATGCCACCCACTCACTATTAAAAAATATCAGTTTTGGGGCTTTTGGGTGGCTCAGTCAGTTAAATGTTTGGTTTCAGTTCAGGTCATGATCTCATAGTTGGTGAGATGGAGCCCTGCATCTGTTTCTGTGCTTCTGTGCTCAGTGGGGAGTCTTTTGAGATTCTCTCCCTCTGCACCAGCGCCCCCACCCCCTCACCCCACCAAATAAGTAAATCTTTAAAAAGAAAAAAAGTACCAGTTTCCAGGGCACCTGACTGGCTCAGGTGGTAGACCATGCACCTTGATCTCAGGGTTGTGAATTCAAGCCCTGCATTGGGTATAGAGTTTACTTTAAAAAAAAAAATACCAGTTTCACTTTTTTCTTTTTAATAAGAATTGCTTGTTTGTTTGTTTGTTTATTTATTTGAGAAAGCACAAGGGGGGGATCCCTGGGTGGCGCAGCGGTTTGGCGCCTGCCTTTGGCCCGGGGCGCGATCCTGGAGACCCGGGATCGAGTCCCACATCAGGCTCCTGGTGCATGGAGCCTGCTTCTCCCTCTGCCTGTGTCTCTGCCTCTCTCTCTCTCTCTCTCTCTCTCTCTCTGTATGACTATCGTAAATAAATAAAAAAAAAAAAAATTTTAATAAAAAAAAAAAAAAAAAAAGAAAGCACAAGGGGTGGGCCGAGGGAGAGAGAAAAGCAGGCTTCTCACTAAGCTGGGAGTCTGATCTGGAGATCATGATCTGAGCCAAACCAACTGAACCACCCAGGCACCCCTCACTTTTTCTTTTTTTTTAAGATTTTAAGTAATTGCTTACACCCATGATGGAGCTCAAACTTAACAATTGCAAGATCAAGAATTGCATACTCTACTTACTGAGCCAACAAGGTACCACTCTTTTTTTTTCTTTTTTACCAGTTTCACTTTAGAATGTGTTTGATGAAGCAGTAGAAATTGATTTTATCAAACTTCAGCTTTTGAATACATGCCTTTTTAATATTCTGTGTGATTCATGGGAAGGATCGAGAAAGCACTTCTATTGTATACCAAAGCACACGATAAAGCACTTGCCAAACTGGTTGAGTTGGGAGCTAAATTAGCCACTATTTCCATGGAACACCATTTTTACTTAAAATAATTATTGAAGCAAACTATGTTTATCAAGGGTTGGGTATTTGGCAGACATTTTATCATAAATGAACAAGGTAAGCCTGTCACTTCAAGGAAAACAGCTGGCAGAATTTGTTGCCAATGATAAAATTCAAACTTTCAACTGAAAATTAGAGTTTTAGAAAATATTTGTCACTGTGACTTGACAACTTCCCAATATGCTTAAAGATGTTTCTGATTAAATTGGTGGTGATATTAACAAATGTGGTTGCTTGATATTGTACAATGAAATATATTAATATTTTAAAAATCTGCAGAAGTCAGTGAACAAATATTTTCCAAATGACCAATACATGATGTTACAAAACCATGCATAGGTATAACATCCATTCAAGGTTTGAGAGAGACCAATGCATTTTAATGTAACAGAGTACAAAAAATTCACTGGGTACATTTCAGATTCCACATTGCAACTAACCTTTGAGGAATGACCCCCTTGTTTGGAGTTAGTGTAGTACTGAAGAATAATATCCACAATTATTTGGAAAAATTATTAAAATATCTCTTTCCTTTCCAACTGAATTTGTATAAGATTGGATTTTCTTTATATACTTCAACCAAAACAATATATGCACATACTGAATGCAAAAGTATATATGAAAATCCAGCTGTGTTCTATTAAACCAGGCATTAGAAAGAGATTATATCTTGGGAAATATAATTATTTTTCACTAAAGATATATTATTTATGTAAGTATGTAATAGGTTTATTATAGTTTTTTGTTTATTATAGTAACTGTATTATTAAAGGGGGGGAGGGGCAGAGGAAGAGAGGGAATCCCAAGCAGACTCTGTACCAAGCATGACCCTGAGATCATGACCCAAGCGGAAATCAAGAGTCAGCTGCCCAACTGATTGAGCCACGCAGGCACCCCTATTATAGTTATTTTAAAATAAATATTTCAATAATTTGTTTTAATTTATACCACAATGTTTAACCATGTAAACTAGTGCTCTTTGGAATCCTCAGTATTTCCAAAGAGTATAAATGAGTCTTATATACATTTGAGTATATACTGTACTGCTTAGACACAAGGATTAGATATAAAAAGTCACACACTCTCAGAGTATAATTTACAAAAACATTATATATGTGAACGTTTGTCAACTTGGTTTTAGACTGATGGAGAGTTATCTGGTAACTCTTCTGTTGCCTCTAACTGAACATTGTGTTTTTATGTGTTGATTCACAGTAAAAAAAAAAATGCAGCAAGGCGTAATGCTAATCCTTGGTTCATCTGACCCTGATAATAATCACCAGTGTTTGAAATGTGCAAGTCTTCCTTTTTGTAGCTCCTGCTACTGTCAGATTCAAATTTCCTCTTCTTCCAAATGCAGAGCAATTTTTTTTCCCTACCACTCTTTCCTGATCTTGTGTTTACCAGCTTTTTGAGACTTTTTTTCTTTTCTTTCTCTCATCACTGCCTGTTTTACCCAAGCCTCTCATTTAACTTTCTTTTGAAACACCCAGTCCTAACTCTGAGGTCATATTGCCTTCTTTTTTTTTCTTTTTTTTTTTCTTTTCACTGATTTTTGCCATTCCCATCTTGTTAGCTTCTATCTCCTACTCACCCCAGCTGTGGTGAGGAGCTCTAGCGGCAAGAATGGAAAGCAGCATTTAGATCCACAGTCTGAACTTCTAAACTTTGCTCCAGGCCAGTGAGCACCACAGTATTGATTGTAATGCATGTTATATTATTCCAGATTTGAAGAATAGAGCAGAACTCCCACCATTGTGGCTTTCAGAATACCTGCAGTATGGAGTGGAAAGCTATTTTGATAGCACAGAATATGTTTCCTTGTCTTATGTTACTGATTTGGTTCCTGTTAGGTACAGGGATTCTTTAGTTGGGAACTTTTTAAGGGAAGGACTTTATAATTTCACTCCTTCCAAGGAATATCTGGCTACAACTGGGACATGGCTATAGAGCCTTCACACTTTAAGACACTGGCCGACTTTCCGGTAGACTGCCCTCTGCTGACCATCTCAGTTGTTTTCGCTGAGTTAGTTAATTAATTCCTTTCTGTCCTCTAAACCAGAGTCCTCTCTGTTAGACCCTAGAATCGCTGGGGCCCCAATGCAAAGATCCCAATCCTTTAGAAGCTGTTCTTCAAAAGCTGCCCCCTTCCTTTGGTCATATCAAAGGCCATGAACTTCCCACTAAATAAAATCCACAACCAGCTTCTATCTACTTGACCACTCAATCATGTCAATTATTTATCATCCATTTAGAATACAGAATTTCATAAATCATATAAGCCTTGTTAAGTTGGTCAGATAGTCTTCATTTGCTCCTGCAAATCCACTCTCCAACATTCTCTACTCTGTGCCCCTAGATGCTGGAAGTATCATCTGATGTCTTGACATCAATAAGACTTCATTACCTTCTGGATTCCAGCTGAGTGTGGCTAGGCTCTGGCTGGAGATGAACCAAGGATTAGCAATGCTATATTTCCCTACTAAAGGTTGCAGTTCTTGTCCAATAGCTCTCTCTTTCAGCTGTAGCTAAAGCTATTGCTATGGCTCTTCTAGGATTCTGGTAATCTTGGGGCACCTGGGTGTCTCAATGGTTGAACATCTGCCTTTGGCTCAGGTCATAATCCTGGGGTCCTTGGATTGAGTCCTGCATCAGACTCCCTAGAGGGAGCCTGCTTCTCCCTCTGCTTATGTCTCTGACTCTCTCTGTGTCTCTCATGAATAAATAAATAAATTCTTTAAAAAAAAAAAGTATTCTGGTAACTTGCTCCCTCTACCCCTTCAAGCATGGAGGTGCCAAGTGGCCCCTGCTATTGTTAGCATTTGTCAGCTTCCTGTAACTTTTTTAGTCTCTTAAACTCTTCTGATTAACCACTAGCTTCCTGCCAGGATCCTATCTGATACAACAAGGTACAACCATAATTTCTTACTTTCCTGAATATTGCTGTTATGAGGAGGGCTACACTCTGTCTCTGCTGTTCTGTAGCCTCTGCATTAGGATTAGAGGAGCATGGTGTAACAACTTTCCCCACTAGAGTGATGACCTAACTCAGAAGGACCAAGTGAGAGTGACTACAGTAGGTAGTGTCCTATAAATAATAGATAAATATCTTTCCCTTTCTTGATGCTCCCTGGGGTGGAAATTCATAGCCACTTGCAGATCTCTGTAGCTGAGCATTCAACTCTACCATCCTAGGGAAGGACTCCCTTCTATGTTGAATGATCCAGCTTTAAGTCTTTCTTCCCAGAGGTTTAGGAAAGCATATGCAAACAATTCTCCCTGTGCCCTCTGAAGCTAGCAAGCAGCATGTCTTAGGCACTCTCAGGAGATCCCACAGAGGCCAAGCTTCTCTGTATAGGAGAACTGTAATGAAAAGCATAATCCAAAGTAGCAGGAGATAGACTTATCATATAAAGATCTCAGCAAAAGCACTGTGTTCTGATTTGATGCAAGTAGATTTTATCCTCCTTTTTATGATTTCTATGTATTAACAAGGTTGTGAATTCTTACATATCTTTAACCTATTAATATAATATGTATATATATTTTCAGCAGTTTTATTCACAAGAGATACAGAGACAGGGGCAGAGACACAACACAGGCAGAGGGAGGAAAAGCAGGCTCCAAGCAGGGAGCCCAATGTGAGACTCGATAACAGGACTCCAGGATCACGCCCTGAGCCAAAAGCAGATGCTCAACCACTGAGCCACCCAGGCATCCCAATATAAAATATTTTGAAGCTAACATTAGGAAAGACAGTTTTGTGTATTTATTTTTCATTTTTCCCTCCTCCCCAGGAAGTTAGTTTAAAAAAAAAAGTTTAAATAGCATTTGATAATATATTATTCCACAATTTTGTATATTTGATTAAGAAAGATACATTCCCATATTTCCCATCTGAAAAGTGCAGGAAAAGTATACTACCACAATTAGAGCTTCAAAAGTATCTGGAGTAGTATGTAGTCTTTTTTTTTAAGATTTTATTTATTATTTATTCATAGACATAGAGAGAGAGAGAGAGAGAGAGAGAGAGGCAGAGACACAGGCAGAGGGAGAAGCAGGCTCCATGCCGGGAGCCCGACACGGGACTTGATCCCGGGACTCCAGGATCGCGCCCTGGGCCAAACGCAGGCGCTAAACCGTGGAGCCACCCAGGGATCCCCTGGAATAGTATGTAGTCTAAGCACACTTATTGATAAAGAGAATAACTTTTTTAAAACAACAAAATCTTATTCTCTGCACTAGACAATTAGATTTTTAGATTTCTGTCCTTATATAAAACTAAGTAACAAGGATTTCTATCAGGCTCACAAGGCTTTGTTCCAATCATCATCTCAAGGTTTTGGGTTTTTTTAAAGATTTAAAAAATATTTATTTATTCATGAGAGCATACACAGAGAGGCAGGAATATAGGCAGAGGGAGAAGCCGACTCCCTGCTGGGAGCCTGATGCAGGACTCAATCCCAGGACCCCCGGATCATGACCCGAGCCAAAGGCAGACATTCAACCACTGAGCCACCCAGGCACCCCGATCTCAAGCTTTTTATTTTTATTTTTTTATTTTTTAAATATTTTATTTATTTATTCATGAGAGACTGAGAGAGAGAGGCAGAGACATAAGCAGAGGGAGAAGTAGGGTGGGGCCTACAAGGAGCCTGATGTGGGGGACTCGATCCCGGATTCTGGGATCAGGACCTGAGCCAAAGGCAGATGCTTAACTGAGCCATCCAGGCATCCCTCAAGCTTTTTATTTTTTTAAAGTTGTGGTAAAATTGGGATCCCTGGGTGGCGCAGTGGTTTGGCACCTGCCTTTAGCCCGGGGCGCGATCCTGGAGACCCGGGATCGAGTCCCACGTCGGGCTCCCGGTGCATGGAGCCTGCTTCTCCCTCTGCCTGTGTCTCTGCCTCTCTCTCTCTCTGTGACTATCATAAGTAAAAAAAAAAAAGTTGTGGTAAAATAAAATTCACCATTTTAGCCATTTTTAAGTGTGGAACTCAAGGGCATTAAGTATCTTCATATTGTGGAACCATCAGCTCACCATCCATCTCTGGAACTTTTCGTCATCCCAGACTGAAACTCCATACCCTTTAAATAAAAACTTCCCATTCTTCCTGCCATTCTTCCCTCCTCTACCCTCCTAGTATCCACTATTCTACTTTCTGTTGCTATGAAGTTCTCTATTCTAGGTACCTCTTATAAGTGGAGTCATACAATGTTTGTCCTTTTATGTCTGACTTATTTTTCATATAATGTTTTCAAGTTTCATCCATGTTGTAGCATGCATCAGAATTTCCTTCCTTTTTAAGACTGAATATTAGCTCATTGTATGTGTATAGTACATTTTGTTTATCTATTTATCATCCATCTATGGGCGTTTATTTTTCATCTTTTGCCTGCTGTGAATAATGCTGTTAGGAACATGTGTATGGAAATTATCTCTTTGAGACCCTGCTGCAATTATTCTAATCTAGAAGTAAAACTGCTGGATTACTTGGGAATCTGTATTTAATTTTTTTTAAATTTTTTTTTTAAGTAAAGTCTACCCCCCACCAATGTGAAGCCCAAACCCATAACCTCAAAATCAAGAGTTGCATGCTCTACTGACTGAGCCAGCCAGGTACCCCATCCATATTTTATTTTTTATCTTTGTTAAAAGATGTATTTGTTTGTTTGAGAGGGATAAAGAGAGAGAGTTCAGCAAGGAGGGGCAGAGGGAGAGGGAAAGAGAGAATCTCCAGCAGATTCCCCACTGAGTGGGGAGCCCTAATGTGGGGCTTAATCTCAAAACCATGAGATCATGACCTGAGCTGAAATCAAGAGTGGGTCACTTAACCGACTGAGCCACCCAGGTGCCCCAACACTTAATTTTTAAAGGAAATACCATGTAATTATTCACAATGGCTGTATCATTTTACATTCCCACCAGTAGTGCACAAGGATTCCAATTTCTTCACATCCTCACAAAAACTTATTTTTGTTGTTGTTGTTGTTGTTAATAGCCCTAAAGGCAAGTGTGAGGTGATATCTTATTGTGGTTTTTATATGCATGTCCCTAATAGTTAATGATGTTAAACATCTTTTTATGTGTTAATTGATCATTTGTATACTTTCTTTGAAGAAATATTTAAGTCCTTTTCTTATTTTTGAATCAGTTGTTTGTTTTGTTGTTGTTGAGTTGTAAGAGGTTTATTTATTTTTATTAAAAATTTTTATTTTGGGGGGATCCCTGGGTGGCTTAGTGGTTTAGAGCCTACCTTTGGCCCAGGGCGTGATCCTGGAGTCCTGGGATCGAGTCCCACGTCGGGCTCCTGGCATGGAGCCTGCTTCTCCCTCTGCCTGTGTCTCTGCCTCTCTCTCTCTCTCTCTGCCTCTTGTGAATAAATAAAAATAAAATCTTAAAAAAAATTTTTTTTATTTTTTAAGTAAAGCCCTGTGGGGCTCAAATTTACAACCCTGAGATCAAGATTTGCATGGTCTAGGGGGCCCTGGGTGGCTCAGTCAGTTAAGCATCTGCCTTCGGCTCAGGTCACGATCATGGAGCCTGCTTCTCCCTCTGCCTGTGTCTCTGACTCTCTCTGTGTCTCTCTCATGAATAAATAAATAAAATCTTTTAAAAAAGTAAAATAAAATAAAAAATAAAATAAATTAAAAAAAAAAAAGAAAATCCTTTGACCATATATGTAAGTATGTAAGGGATCATCTCAAGCTTTTTTTTTTTTTTTAAGATTTTTATTTACTTATTCATGAGAGTCAGAGACACAAAAGCAGGCTCCATGTAAGGAGCCCGATGTGGGACTTGACCCTGAGAATCCGGGATCACACGCTGAGCCAAAGGCAGGCGCTCAACCGCTGAGCCACTCAGGCATCCGTTACAAGCTTGCTTTATTTATTTATTTATTTATTTATTTAATTTATGATAGGCACACAGTGAGAGAGAGAGAGAGGCAGAGACACAGGCAGAGGGAGAAGCAGGCTCCATGCACCGGGAGCCCGACGTGGGATTCGATCCGGGGTCTCCAGGATCACGCCCTGGGCCAAAGGCAGGCGCTCAAACCGCTGCGCCACCCAGGGATCCCCCCGTTGCAAGCTTTTAAACACAGGTTATTCTCATCTTTCTTCCCAGGCAAAGCTTTACATATGAAGAAAAGCTGCTATTACCAACATTTATGAGTATGCTCATAGATGCTAGGGATACATAGAAGAATAAGATGTAGATTCTGCTGAAGACCCTGAAAGTATCAATTTATTGGGGGAAATAGAATATTTCATTAACATACATGCAAATAACACAACATATGCTAATTTAAAAATAAGTGCCACTTGGCGGCACCTGGCTCACTCAGTCGGTGGAGTGTGCAACTCTTGATCTCATAGTTGTGAGTTCAAGCACCAAGTTGGGTGTAGAGATTACTAAAAAATAAACTCTTTATAAAGAAAAAAAGATAAAAGAAAAAGAAATTACCAAACTGTCTTCCAAAGTTGTGATGCCATTTTGCATTGAGAGTTCCTGTTGCTCTACATCCTCACCAACATTTGGTATTGTCAGCAGTTGAGATTTTAGCCACTCTATTAATATATTTTATTGTTTTAATTCACAATTCCCTAACAACATATATATTTCTTATTGTTGAATTTTAGAGGTTCTTTCTATATTATTTTTTTTAAAAGGTTTTATTATTTTATTCATAGAGATGCAGAGAGAGAGAGGCAGAGACACAGGCAGAGGGAGAAGCAGGCTCCATGCAGAGAGCCTGATGTGGGACTCGATCCAGGGTCTCCAGATCACGCCCTGGGCTGCAGGGGGCGCTAAACCGCTGCGCCACCGGGGCTCCCCTCTTTCTATATTCTGAATATTAAGTGCTATATCAGATATGGATTTTGCAAATATTTTCTCCCAGTTTATGGCTTATTTTTTCATGACTATCTTTTGCAGAAAGGAAGTTTTAAATTTTAATTAAGTCCAATTTATTAATATATTTCATAGATATTCATTCTCTTGGTGTTGTTTCTAAAAATTCTAGTTTTACCTAGAATTATCTGGATATTACCTTCTAGAAGTTTTATAGTTTTGCGATTTTTTTAGTTAAGTCCATTTGAGCTAATTCTTCTGAAAGATTTAAGTAAGGTTAGGGATCCCTGGGTGGCGCAGCGGTTTAGCGCCTGCCTTTGGCCCAGGGCGTGATCCTGGAGACCCGGGATTGAATCCCACGTCGGGCTCCCGGTGCATGGAGCCTGCTTCTCCCTCTGCCTGTGTCTCTGCCTCTCTCTCTCTCTCTGTGTGACTATCATAAATAAATTTAAAAAAATGGAAAGATTTAAGTAAGGTTAGTATCTAGATTCATTTATATGTATGTGTATATCTAGTTATCCAGCACCTTTTGTGAAAAGACTATCTCTTCTCCATAATTTTTTTCCAGGATTGCCTTTGCTCCTTGTCAAAGATCAGTTCACTATATTCACTATACATACAAATATATGTATATATTTGCATATATTTGTATGGGTCTATTTCTGGGTACTCTATTTCTCTTTGTCCATTCTTTCATCGTATCACCCTGTCTTGATTATTGTAGCTTTATAGTAAATTTTGAAGTCTGCTAGTGTCTGTCCTGCAACTTTGTTCTTCTTTTTCAATATTGTGTTGGCTTTTCTGTGCTTCAGCACTTTTTTAGAACATTTTAAAGTAAACTGCCCAGGGATCATCTCTGACTCAGAAATTGTAACACTAACCAATAATTGATTAGGGACTAGATGTCTTCCTGTAATAGTTGAGCTTAATTTATAGAAATGAATAGGATGTAATTTTTTTTCTGTTAGGAGTAAGGATAAGCCCAAGATTATATTTTATTGTTCCTAGAACAGTAAAACTGACCGGTTTTGCATCTAATTTAGCAATCTTATTTCAGCATTATTTTCCCACTAACTCTATGCTTCTACTTCTCCTTTTCTTTTTCTTTTTTAAATACTTTATTATTTTTTAAACATTTTATTTATTTATTCATGAGAGACACACAGAGAGAAGTGGAGACATAGGCAGAGGGAGAAGCAGGCTCGCTGCCAGGAGCCTGATGCAGGACTTGATCCCAGGATCCCGGGATCACCTGAGCCAAAGGCGCTCAACCACTGAGCCACCCAGGTGCCCCTTAAAGACTTTATTTATTTAAGTAATCTCTACATACAACGTGGAGCTCAAGCTCACAACCCCAAGATCAAGAGTCATATACTCTGGGGTGCCTGAGTGACTCAGTCAGTTAAGTATCCAACTCTTGATTTCTGCTCAGATCATGATCTCAGGGTCATGAGATGGAGTGTTGCCTGATTAAGATTCACTCTCTCGCTCTCCCTCTGCCCTTACCACTCTCCAGTGCATGAGTTCCTCAAAAGAAGAAATAAAGAGTTACATGCTCTTCCAACTGAGCCAGCTAGGTGCCCATAGTTCTTCTCTGAAGGACCTCAATTTTACTGATTGTCTCATTAATGAATTAAATAAAACTTTGACATGAATTCACTATGTATTTGTATAATAATTTTAAGAATCAATTTCAGGGGCACTTGGGTGGCTCAGTTGGTTAAGTGTCTGCCTTTGGCTCACGTCATGATCTCAGGTTCCTGGGGTTGAACCCTACACTGGGCTCCCTGATCAATGGGGAGCCTATTTCCCCTTCTTTCTCTACCATTCCCCCTGCTTGTGCTCTCTGGCTCTATCTCTCTGTCAAATAAATAAATAAAATCTTAAAAAAATAAAAAATTAATTTCATAATTGTGTTTTCATAAAACAAAACTAAAATAATTATCTAGCAATAAACATAATTGTATAGCACATAAACATAAAACTTTATTGAGAAGACTCAAATAAAAAGACACATTTCTTTATTGGAAGACTCAAAATTTTAATGATTTTCCCATCTACTTAAGATACTTTATAAATTGAATGTTATTCCAACTAAAATTCCAAGGGGCTTTTTTTTTCCTCATCTGAACCATTTCATTCTAAATCTAAGAATTTTTGCAAAAGAAAGACACTATTAGATATCAAAATATATTTTAAAGTTGTTGAGAAACAAATCATTTTCTGAACAGGTAGTAAAGCAGGAATGGGCTGATCTGACAGTTTATAAAGATTTAGTATGTAATACATGTGGCATTTCAAATAGGTAGAGAAATAATGAATTGTTTAATAAGCAACTTCAGGATAATTTGAGAAAAACAATGCTACCCTCTACACTACAACATGCACCATGTACAACAGCTATGTCATTCTATTTACTGCTTCCCAAACATATGATGCTATTTTCATGCTTCCATGCCCTTGTGTATGCTATTCTCTTTGCTTGGAATTCCTTCTTTGCCTCAACCATTTCTTGATCCAAATTAAACACTTGTGAAACTTTTCTTCCTTCTCCAAACAAACTTACATTCTCTTTTGTGCAGCCACTGTATCTACTACATATATCTAGTATTGCAGTCATAATGTTCCATTATGATTATTTATATTTCTACACCCTTTACTAGACTGTAATCATTTTATGGTCAGGGAGCATGTCTTTTTAATGTTGTCTTTTTATATCTAGTACAAGGTGTTTCATATGGGTGTTCAATAAATATTTTTTAAATTAATGAAATTAAATGTGATGAAACTTTTTTATTTTTTACATTTCTTATTTAAATTCAATTTGCCAACATATAGTATAATATGTGCTCATCCCATCCAGTGCCCTCTTCATTGCCCATCACCCAGTTATCCCATCCCCCACCCACCTCCCTTTCTGCAACCCTTTGTTTCCTAGAGTTAGGAGTCTCTCATGGTTTGTTTCCCTCACTAATTTTTCCCACTCAGTTCCCCTCTTTTCCCTTATAATACCTTTCACTATCTCTCATATTCCACCTAGGAGTGAAACTATATGATGATTGTCCTTCTCCGATTGATTTATTTCACTCAGCATGATACCCTACAGCTCCTTCCACATTGGGTATTCTTCTCTTCTGATGGCTGAATAATATTCCATTGTATATTTATACCACATCTTCTTTATCCATTCATCTGTCGAAAGACATCATGGTTCCTCCCACAGTTTAGCTATTGTGGACATTGCTGGGGTGCAGGTGTCCCGGCATTTCACTAAAACGTGATGATACTTTGACTGAAATGTAGTGATGAATAAATAAATGGTTGTCATAAGCCTATGTGGTGGTCGTGAGCATGGGCTCTGACACCACACTGCCTCAGTTTGAATCTCATACTCCCACTTGCTAGTTGTGTGATCTTGGGCAAATGACAACCAGTCTGTATCCAGTTTCACCATTTGAAATGGCTATAATAATAGTTACCACATAGGATTGACATGAGGATTTTAAAAGTTAGCATAGACTTCTACATACCCTACTCTTTCCACTAAGTGCAACTAAAATCCCTGGATACATGGAGAGGATAAAGCAGACCAGCTAATGATGGTAAGTCTCAAGGAATAACATGGTGCTGAGTTGTTGGGTTTTCTTTTCACTGTATATATTCCGGACTGTATACTGGAAAAGCTAGCAACATGGAACTACCAATGGACACAGATTTAAAAAATAGTGTCCCCAAGAAAAGCCTGTTCTCTCTAGCCAAAGGACTGGGAAGGGGATATTTGCTAGCCAAAAACTCTTTAAATAATAACTGCCGTACTTTATACAAACATCAAAGGAAAAAAATCTGTGGCTCCACCCACATAATCACCAGCAAAGGCCCGTAGGGACCCTAGACTTCCACTTTTTCCAGGCTGTAATGAATCATCCCAATCCCCCTGCTTGGGTAAGTAAGGTTCAGAGAAAGCCAAATGAAGAGCTTGGTGGTTAAGAACATAGGGATTCCCTGTGGTGTCAGTGAAGACCATATGGAGAGCCTGGACTTCCATGTGTACCCAAGACATCCCTCCTCCTTGCTGAGTGGTGTCAGAAGAAGCCTAATAGAGATTCAGGACTTTCACCCTCTCAGTAGTAACAATACCATACACACCCCCATGGTGTCAGCAGAGGCCATGTAGGAAGCCAGAACTCTCACCCTTACTCAGGAGTAATCAAATGCCTCTTAACCACCCAGGGTATCATAGAAGAGAATCAACACTTCCACCATCACCTGGCAGTAATAAAGTAGTGTTCCCCCCTTTTCCCACCAGCGCAGAGAGGCCTGCTAAAACACAAGATCTAAATAAGATCTGGAGTCTTGTAATAACTCAAATGTCCAGGTTTCAGTAAAAAAATCGCTCATACTAAAAACCAGGAAGATCTCAAAATGAATGAAAAAAGACAATTAACAGATGCCAACACCAAAATGACAAGGATGTTAGAATTATTTTACAAGGATTTCAAAGCAGATATCATAAATATGTTTTAACAAGCAATTATGAGCATGCTTAAAGAAAAAAAAGTTTTGCAAAGAAACAAAGTCTTAAAAGAGAAATAGGATATATAAAGGAGAACCAAATGGAAAATTAAAAAAAAGATTTTATTTATTTATTCTATGAGAGACACAGAGAGAGAGAAAGGCAAAGACACAGGCAGAGAGAGAGAGCAGGCTCCATACAGGAGACCGATGTGGAACTTGATGCCAAGACTCCAGGATCACACGCTGGGCTGAAGGCAGGCGCTCAACCGCTGAGCCACCCAGGCATCCCCAAATGGAAATTTAGAGCTAAAAAGTTTAATAACCAAAATAAAAATCTTAATGGATGGGCTCAACAGATTAATGGAGAGGATAGATGAAGAATTGGTGAACTTGAAGATAGAAGAATTAGGAATTACCCAGTCTAGGGTGCCTGGGTGGCTCAGTCAGTTAAGTGAGATCATGGTCTCAGAGTTCCTGGGATGGAGCCTCATGTAGGGCTCTGCATTCAGCATGGAGTCTGCTTGGGATTTTCTCTCCCCCCTCCGTCAGCCCCTACCCCTGCTTGCACTTTCTATTTCTAAATAAATAAATAAAACTCTTTAAAAAGAAAAGAAATTACCCAGTCTGAACAATGAGAGGAAATGAATTTTTAGAAAAATTAGCAATCTTGAGGACTTGTGGGCTTATAACAAAAAAGACTAATAGTCATGTTTTCAGAGTCCTACACAGAGAAGTAGAAGAAAACAGGGCTGAAAAAGTATTTGTTAAAGAACTGAAAAGTTCCTGAATTTGGCAAAACCAACCAACCAACCAACCAGTCAACCAACCAAAAAACCCATAAGTAGTTGTCAGAAACTGACTGAACTCCAAACAGGATAAACTTAAAGAAATCTATGTCAAGGCATATCATAGTCAAACTTTTGAAAACTGAAGACATGGGAGAATTTTGAAAGCACTCAGAGAGAAATGAAATATTATATAGAGTAAACAATTGGAATAATAAATTTTGTATCAGCAACTGTAGAACCAGAAGTAAACGGCAAAACATTATGAAGTTATGAAAGAGAAGAAGAGTCAAATCAGAATTCTCTATCCAGAAGCAATATCCTTCAGAAGTAAGCATCGATCAAAACATACTGAGATGGAGGAGAACTAAAAGAATATGACATCAAATTCATGAAATTAGACCTACCCTAAATGGGTAGGTAGATAAGGGAAGTTTTATTTAGTTATTTTTAAAGATTTTATTCATTTATTCATGAGAGACACAGAGAGACAGAGATACAGGCAGAGGGAGAAGTAGGCTCCATGCAAGGAGCCCAATGTGGGACTCGATCCTGGGACTCTAGGCTCACGCCATGGGTCAAAGGCAGGCACCAAACCGCTGAGCCAACCAGGGATCCCCAGAAGTTCTCTTTTATTTTATTTTTTAAAAAAGATTTTATTTATTTATTCATGAGAGACACACAGAGAGAAGCAGAGACACAGGCAGAGGGAAAAGCAGGCTCCATGCCAGGAGCCCGACGTGGGACTCGATCCCTGGTCTCCAGGATCACGCCAGGCTGAAGGCGGCACTAAACCACTGGGCCACCCGGGATACCCCTGGAAGTTCTCTTTTAAACAGAAAGGAAATGATAAAAGAATCTTGTAACATCAGAAAGGAAGAAAGAACACAGAAAGAGTAAAATAGGGCACCTGGATGGCTCAGTTGGTTAAGGGTCTGCCTTTGGCTCAGGTCATGGTCCTAGGGTCCTGGGATCAAGTCCTGCATTGGGCTTCCTGCTCCATGGGGAGCCTGCTTCTCTCTTTCCCTCTGCTCCTCCCCCTGCTTGTGCTCTGTCAAATGGATAAATAAAATCTTAGGGATCCCTGGGTGGCGCAGCGGTTTGGTGCCTGCCTTTGGCCCAGGGCGCGATCCTGGAGACCCAGGATCGAATCCCACATCGGGCTCCCGGTGCATGGAGCCTGCTTCTCCCTCTGCCTGTGTCTCTGCCTCTCTCTCTCTCTCTCTCTGTGACTATCATAAATAAATAAAAATTAAAAAATAAATAAATAAAATCTTAAAAAAAAAAAAGAGGGATCCCTGGGTGGCGCAGCGGTTTGGTGCCTGCCTTTGGCCCAGGGTGCGATCCTGGAGACCCAGGATCGAATCCCACGTCGGGCTCCCGGTGCGTGGAGCCTGCTTCTCCCTCTGCCTATGTCTCTGCCTCTCTCTCGCTCTCTGTGACTATCATAAATAAATAAATTTTTTTTAAAGAAGAGAAAATATAGGTAAATACAACAGTCTTCCTTTGTCTTGGGTTTTCTGTTTGGCCATTGAAACAAAAATTATAACACTGTCTAATGTGGTTCTCAATGTATATAGAGGAAATATTTAAGACAGTTATACTATAAATGTGGGATGGTAAAGGAACATAAAGGGAGGTAAGCTAAAATGTCAACACCAATAGATTTGATTGTAGCAGTGGTTACACAAATCTACACGTGAGAAAATGACACAGAATTAAACACACACTTTGTACTAATGTCAAATTCCTGGTTTTGTTTTTGCACTATAATTATGTAAGAGGTAACCATTGGGGGAAACTTGATTTTACATTAACCCATATTAAAATGCCTTTTTGTATCACCCTTTTCAGATCTTCTGGAATCTTGGTTTTGTCATTAAGCTTGTCATCTATTCACCACCACCACCCATTTTATATTAACTACAAATTTGATGAGCATGTGTCTAATACCCTCCTTTACGTTAAGTGATTCATGAAAATGTTTAACAGCATAGGATCATAGAGGCCTCTGACAAACTACTAGAAACTTCTATTTCACCTTTGTATAAATTGTTTCAACTTCCAATGAACTGTACTATCATCCAACCCTCCTTTTCCATGAAGATTAGTCAAACACCTTGAAAAAATAAGGATATACAGAGTCCGTACCATTTTCTTGCTCTATCACAGCAGTGAGAGTAGTGATGAATAATAACTGCTACTACTTATTGTGTGATGAGACCAAAACTTTTTCACATATAATTGGTAAGCTAGTCCTATCAAAAAGTTTCTGACATAGGTATTATTATTTTAATTTTTGATGTGACCAAATTCAGGCTCCCTAGGGTACACATGAGTATGGTCTGGTTTTAGCTAAGCACAAATTCATTTCCTAAATATTGGCATTTTATTGAAAGCAGAAATATACCTGGAGAAGCTGTGTAGAGTGGAATTTTTTGGTGTTTTGTCTGTTTGTTTTGAGGGAGTTAAAGATTCCTGAGGGGAAGAATTTTAGGGAAGGAGTCAGGTTAGTTAAGGGGATTTTTGAGAAGTTTTCTTGTGTCATGTATAACATAATCCCCATTATGTATCAATGCCTTCAAAGTTTGAATTGTTTTGTAATAAGACCACACATGTGAGATTGTTCTCAAGTAAGTCCCTGGGTGAGAGCAGAGCCAGCTCAAAGAAGCTCCATCACATTTGGGTTAAAAGACAGGCTCCAAGAATTTGAGTGGCCAAGTCTCACTTTTGGTAAGTAGGGGAGCTGGGAAGGGAATTCAACCTCATTCCACTCCTACGCCCACCTTCTTCCCTCGTGTCACCCTGAAGGGGTCAGACCAGGGAGAATAGGAACACTATTAGAAAGGAAGAATGCTTCATTTAGATCCACTTGTTTTTAGTGAATTCATGCTGTCTTATTTTCACCACTTTTAAAAAGATTCACAAACCATTTGTCTAATTTTCCATTCCAGAATTTTGCCAAGGAAAAAAATGTGTTCACAGGCTGATAGTTTCTTCTTTTAGAAAATGAGGACATTTGTCCATCTCCAGTCTTCTGGCACTTTTCCCGTTCCCAACAAAGTTACCACCACATTTCAAATTTTCTTAGTACACCAGAGAGGTGAAGTTACACTAAAGAGCTGGATGCTTTCTCACATCCTCACCTGCCTTTCATGTGTAGCTCTTACCTTTTCTAATTTGAGGATAACTCTTTGTGATGGAAAATGAAAGTAAAGTAGGAACTGATGAATTATTTTTCCTCATTCATCTGTTATCATTACACCTTCTGTTCCTTGTTCTTCTTGCTGAGGACATCAATTTTCCTGACACTGCCTTTATGTATTGGTGCTCTTATTTTTTTTATTTTTTTTTAAGATTTTATTTATTTATTCATAGAGATGCAGAGAGAGAGAGGGGCAGAGACACAGGCAGAGGGAGAAGCAGGCACCATGCAGAGACCCTGACGTGGGACTCTATCCAGGATCTCCAGGATCACGCCCTGGGCTGCAGGCGGCGCTAAACCACTGCGCCACCAGGGCTGCCCTATTGGTGCTCTTAAATACTAATATTACAAGGTAGTATTTTTGGATTAATTTATTAAAACATATCATAGACAGTTTGGTACAAAATCTTGCTTATAAAATTATTTTGCCTATCACAGCATTTTATTTTATTATTTTTAAAAAATATTTATTATTTATTTATTCATGAGAGACACACAAAGAGGCAGAGACACAGGCAGAGGAAGAAGCAGGCTCCATGCAGGGAGCCCAATGTGGGACCTGATCCCAGGACTCCAGGATGCCCTGGGCCGAAGGCAGACACTAAACTGCTGAGCCACCCAGGGATCCCCTTAAAGCATTTTAGAGCTGTTCTGCTGCATAAAAAATAGTAGCTACAAAATATCCTATTTACAATGTTTGTTGTAAAATATAAAGTTTCAGGCAGTAATTCAACAACTTTATTGATGAAACAAAGACCTTTTTTTCCAGCTTCATTGAGATATCAGTGACATACGACATTGGGTAAGTTTAAACTATACACATATATTGCAAAAATGATAACTGCCAAAGAATTAGCTAACACCTCCATCCTGTCACATAATTACCATTTCTTTTTCTGTGGTGAGAACATTTAAGATCTACTCTTTTTTTAAAAAAATATTTTATTTATTTGTTATGACAGACACAGAGAGAGAGAGAGAGGCAGAGACACAGACGGGGGAGAAGCAGGGAGCCTGACATGGGACATGATCCTGGGTCTCCAGGATCAGGCCCTGGGCTGAAGGCGGCGCTAAACTGCTGGGCCACCGGGGCTGTCCAAGATCTACTCTTTTAGCAATTTTCAAATATATAATATTGTATTATTAGCTGTAATCACCATTCTATACATTAGATCCCTAGAAATTAGCCATCTTATTACTGGAAGTTTGTACCCTTTGACCAGTATCTCCCCATTTCCTCCACCCACCTCCAGCCTCTAGCAACCACCACTCTATCTGACTTCAGCTTTTTTAGATTAAAAAAAAATCTAAAGGATTTTTCAGAGGACTTTTCATCTTTTAATTTTTTTTAAAGATATTATTTATTCATTCACAGAGACACACACAGAGAGAGAGAGAGGCAGAGACACAGGCAGAGGTAGAAGCAGGCTCCATGCAGGGAGCCCGACACAGGACTCGATCCCGGGTCTCCAGGATCACACCCTGGGCTGCAGGCGGCTAAACCACTGTGCCACTGGGGCTGCCCTGGAGGACCTTTCAAATGGTAGGAATAGAAATTGAGTTCTAGCTCTCAGAGAGTACAAAATGATAATGCAAGAAAAAAAGATACTATATTAATAATAGAAATTTTGTTTATACCATCTTCCTCCTTCCAAGTTATTCATTCTCTCTGTTCATAAACTAGCCTTATATTTTAACACTCGATTTGAATTTCCATAGATTTCCTGTTTAAAAAAAAAAAAGATATTTGCCATCATTTTGTATTTCCCCAAGTAGCTAGCAAGAAATCCTCTTAAAAGTAAGTGGTTAAAATGCTACATTCAGTTGCTTCATTTATGTGTTTTCAAACCTCAAAAGATGTGACTCAGAGCTGACTCTGGGTGGGCATCCTAGAATTCAGCCACGCAAAGTTTATGCTTGGCATTTTCAGTATTTCATCTCTTCACTGCTCTTCCTAAATTCTCTTAATGTGACAAGATTTTTAGTTCACTTCAACGAGCTGTTCTAGAACACCTGCCACATGGAGTACTTGTCCTTTGCATTGGATTACAACTATGAGTCAGTCTCTGTAAGACACAGCCTCGTTGGGAAGACAACCATGTCAATAAAATAACAGCGTGTGATGTGTAAAACAATTGAAGCATGTGCAAGGCTATGAAATAGTGCAGAGGAGGAAATTCTCACTGCAAGGTTTGGGAAAGTGTCTCAGCACCAGTGAGTGATGCAGTCACCAGATATGAAAGGATGAACAGGTTCTCGAGAAGTCAAAGTGGGAATAATATTCCAGACAGCAGAAACACTATGTACAAGAGTGTGGTGTGTATGGGAAACAAAGATGTGACCATTGTTCTGGTGCATGTGTCAGTCAAGTGTGTGGTCCAGATCATGAGGCCATGTGGGCCATGTAAATGAATTTGAACTTTGTCCTGGCTACTGAGGGTTTTGAGTGGGGAAATGACCTGGTCAGGAAAGATCTTTGAAGATTATCCTGGCAACAATTTGGATGATGACTTGGAGAGGGCTGGATTGGAGGCACGATCACCAATTAGGCTAATTTTATTAGGCTTCCCCTAATCTAAGTATTGGTACTGAAGCAGAGATTCTGCCCAAATTTAAGCTGACTAGGAGGTTACATTAAACCGGTGACCTGGTGATAGTTTGGATGTGGGAAAGAAAGTTGATAAAATGGCTCCTAGATTTCTGTGGTTTGGTTCACTCCTTAAGACTTCCAAACTAAGATCCCTGCTTCAACTCTTCCCACTCTACTGTCTCACATAGCAGTCTGGGTGATATTTCCCTTTTGACTTTCTACTTTGTAAAATTTCAATTGAAAGAATAGTATAGGGGGAACCTGGGTGGCTCAGTCGGTTAAGCGTTTGACTCTAGATTTCAGCCCAGGTCATGATCTCAAGGTCGTGAGACTGAGCCCCATGCGGGCTCTGCACTGAGTGTGGAGTCTGCCCAGGGTTCTCTCTCTCCCTCTCTTCTGCCCTTCCCCTGCTTTCTCTTTCTCAAAAAAAAAAAAAAATAGTGTAATGAACACCCACATAGCTTTCATCTGGATGTACCAATTGCTAACATTTTACCACATACTCCCTCCTTCTCTCACCCCTTAGACCTCTCTCCCTTTGTCTCTCTGCAGTGGATTTGTGTTGTATCAATTTATTGAAGCTGGAACCACATTTTCCAGATTTTACCCTCTTAAAAGTCTGCCAGAGTTCATGGATCTGGTGTAAGACGTGAGATACCCAGGTTAGAGATAGAGGACTTTATTTCTCATGGCATAAGCAGTCAGCATGAGCTTCATGTTCATACAGCTCCTTTTGCCCTCATGCCCACCCCCACCAAGCCCTGCAGGGGCAACATGGAGGTGGACTCAGGTGGGTGCTACATATGTCATAGGTTTGTGTCACAGCTAAGGGACTTTCAGTTTAGGAAAACTCCCAGTCTTTTATAATGAGCAGCAAGCAAACCTGCCCAACCTTTGCCTTGGAAATGTCATTATTACATTATTGTCTTATATTGGAGAGCAAGTAAATGTAACTTCTGTCCCAGAGGGAGACACTACCTCTTTCTTTCAAGGCTGTTCACTAGACGAATATCTCTTAAAAGATATTCCCAGGCATTCCCATAGCTCAGATGGTTAAGCATCTGCCATGATGATGCTCAGGTTATGATCTCAGGGTCATGTTGGGCTCCCTGCTCAGTGGGTAGTCTGTTTCTCCCTTTCCGTCTGCCTGCCACTCCCCCAAAATAAATAAAGAAATAAATAAGAAATAAATGATATTCCCAAATAAAGTCTGACACTGCCTTTGCTCTAAAAATGTATAGAAAAGTGAGAGGGACGCCTGGGTGGCTCAGCAGTTGAGCATCTGCCTTTGGCTCAGGGCGTGATCCTGGGGTCCTGGGATCGAGTCCCACATCGGGCTCCCTGCAGGGAGCCTGCTTCTCCCTCTGCCTATGTCTCTGCCTCTCTCTCTGTGTGTCTCTCATGAATAAATAAATAAAGTCTTTAAAAAAAAAGTGAAAGAACTATGGAGAATAGTTGCCCAACACATAGTTCCAGGGCCATGAGGGATTTCTTTGCATGAGATTTATTTATTTTTTTTATTTTTTAAATTTTATTTATTTATGATAGTCACAGAGAGAGAGAGAGAGAGGCAGAGACACAGGCAGAGGGAGAAGCAGGCTCCATGCACCGGGAGCCCGACGTGGGATTTGATCCCGGGTCTCCAGGATCGCGCCCTGGGCCAAAGGCAGGCGCTAAACCGCTGCGCCACCCAGGGATCCCCTTTGCATGAGATTTAGAAAGCAGAAGCGAAGTAGCAGCTATTTTCTTCCTATACTTGTAATGTCAGTGCAGAGCACCAGCAAGTGTTACAGTTGTTTCTTATCTGCTGGTGTGGACAGTACAGCAACTCTAGCTCCTGCCAGATCTCCTGCAGCTTCTTTGCCTCCTGGGGAGGGTACCTGAATAGCTCTTAGATAAAAGGCACCAGCTGGATTCCTTGCATGCACCCCCATCATTAAAATTTTGAAGCTTGAAGGCGATAAAAGGCCTACCTAAGTTCCAGCCCATCTTATTGGCATCCAGCTCAACCTTACAAATTTCAGTTTGTTCTTGCCTCCCCCACTTCACATCCATTTTCCTTTCCTGAGTACTTGCCCTGTGGACTACAGGCTCTAGAACCAGTCATACAAACAACAGTCATATAGACCAATCAAGATAGTGTGGTACCAGCATAAAATCAATAAATTAGATCAATGGAACAAAATAGCCCCTTAATAGATCCACACTTATAAGATCAGTTTTTTTTTTTTGAAGATGTCCCAAGTGTCCCAGATCAGTTTATTTTTGACAAGAGCATCAAAGTAATGGAATGGGAAAACAAAACTCTTTCAACAGTGTTGAAATAACATAGGTTATCCAAAATAGTTTTATTTTAGTTTCTCTTACATTTCCATATAAATTTAAAAACGAGCTTGTCTATTTCTCCAAAGAGTTTTCAGACACTTAGATTAAGATTGCATTGATTCTATAGACCAATTTAGGTACAACTGATCTCTTAACAATTTTGAATCTTTCAATTCATGAATATGATATATTTTTCTGTTATTTAGATCTTTAATTTCTCCCAGTCATGCTTTACTTTTCTTCAGTGAAGCAGTCTTAGGCACCTTTTGTTAAATTATTCCTAATTATGTTATTTTTAAATACTATCATAAATAGCACTTAAATTTTTTTATTTTCCAGTAGTTTGTTGCTGGCATATTGACATACAAGTGATTCTCTAACCCTGATTCCCTGCGAAATTTGTTCTTAATTATAGCACTTTTGGGATCTCTGGGTGGCTCAGCGGTTTAGCACCTGCCTTTGGCCCAGGGCGTGATCCTGGAGTCCCGGATTGAGTCCCGCATCAGGCTCCCTGCATGGAGCCTGCTTCTCCCTCGGCCTGTGTCTCTCATGAATAAATAAATAAAATCTTAAAAAAAAATAGCACTTTTTTTTGGATATCCTCTAATTTTCTATGTAAGCAATCAATAATGTGATCTGTCAATAGAGACACTTTTATTCGTCCTTTTTAATTTCTGTATCTTTTTTTCTTCCCTTATTGCATCAGCTAAGACCTCCGATACAATAATACTAGATATGTTGAATGTGGATATCTTATCTTTATGCCCAGTCTTAGAGGGAAAGCATTCCTTTGTCCATCAAGAAGTGATATTATCTGCATTTTTTGTACATGTTTCTACACAGACTAAGAAAATTTCTATTTTTAAAAAATATTTATTCGTGAGAGACACAGAGAGAGGCAGAGACATAGGCAGAGGGAGAAGCAGGCTCCCCCCAGGGAGCCTGATGTAGAACTCGATCCCTGAACCCCAGGATCACGCCCTAAGCTGAAAGCAGAGCTCAACTGCTGAGCCATCCAGGCGTCCCAGAACATTTCTATTTTTAATTTGATAAGAGAATTTATGTCATGAATGGTTATTTTATCAAATGCTTTTTCTGTGTTGATAGGAGATATATAACTATATATATTTATATATCTATACCTAGCTGTTCTCCCCCGCTGCTTTCTTGCTACATATGTATGTGTGTGTAGTGCTATATAGTTCAGTGTAACAAAAAAAATATAGCTTTATAGATCTAGATAGCTAGATGTAAATGTATCTGAACCCCCCTTTATGTACAGCTGTACCTGTACCTCTCCAATGCCTTGCCCCTGAGATTTTAGCCAACCCAAGGTGCCACAGAGTGTCATGTCTGCCTTCTCAGTTCAGCAGGATCTCTATGCTCTTTGCAAATTCAAACTCTCTGCACTATAGTTAGGAAATTTTCCCTATGCAGAGAGCTGATCAATCATGAGACTCACTTCATGAGTTTTCTTTCTCTCAGAAACTGCAGTCTACGCTGTTAATTGTACACTGTCTGAAAATAGTTGCTGAATATGTTTAACGCAGGTTTACAGTTGATTATTCCACTATAACCAGAAGTGAAATTCAAACACAGCAAATTTTCAAAAGTGATTTTCTCTTTCTCTTAATTAAGGAATAACAGGTTTCTTACTTTTTCTTATTTCCAATATTTCTGTATTTTCCAAATTGCTTCAATGACAAAATTTTCCCTGTGTTCAGGAAAACACTATGGTTTTAAATATATGTATATTTATTTTGGCACAACTATACTCATTTTGATTCTACCCTGGGGTGAACACACTGTACTTTGAAGGCCAACATTAGACCCTGGAATGAAATTGAAAAGATTGTTAGCTAGGAGAACAGTAGAAAACAAATATTGCACCAAGGAATTGGGACATGCTGTTTCTCTTTTAGCATCATGTCTGAATTCAGGTAGGAATAAGGGTAAAGGTGAAAGTGTGTTAAATGAGTTTGTCTCTATTTTATTTGCAAGGATGAATAAGTTAATGGATATTGGGTAGATAATTGGAAATGTCTGCCATGAACTCTAACAATTGAGACCTAAGAAATCATCTAGTTTAGGGGCACCTGGCTGGCTCTGTCTGCAGAGCATGTAACTCTTAATCTCAGAGTTGAGTCTGAACCCCATGTTGAGTGTAGATTACTTAAAAAACAAATTTAAATAAATCACCCAGTTCATAGTCATTTTGCAAATAAGAAATTTGCAAGGCCTTAAGAAGTTAATTAGTTTGCTTTAGTAATATAGCTTGTTAATGATAAATTGGAGTAGAAAGAATATGGGCTTTTGAGATCTGTTTCTTTTTTTAAGATTTTATTTATTTATTCATGAGAGACAGAGAGAGACAGAGAGAGAGAGAGAGAGAGAGAGAGAGAGGCAGAGACACAGGCAGAGGGAGAAGCAGGCTGCATGCAGGGAGCCCAATGTGGGACTCGATCTGGGGACTCTGGGATCATGCCCTGAGCTGAAGGCAGCCGCTCAACTGCTGAGTCATCCAGGCATCCCTAATATCGGTTTCTATTTCTAGAATCATATTCTGCTCCTTTGGAGCAAGTTATTTAACCTCTCTAAGTCTCAGTTTCTTTGCTCTAAAATAATAGTAATCTTACCTACCTCAGTTGATTATTGTGAAAATTAAATGTACAAACAACTAATTCCAAATAAATGGTTAGTACTCAATGAATATTATCTCCATATTCTTTCCAGTTATTTGTGTAGTAAAGACACTGTCTACAATAACTCATTCAGAGATTGTACAGTCTACTTCTTTGAAGAAAGAAATTTATAAGACTCAAGCAACGAATACTAAAACAATATGTTCATTATAGAACAATTATGCTGTAAACATTTTAAAGAGTATGCAGGACAAAGAAACATATTTTAATTTGTATATGTTGATAATACCTGTGATTTTATGTATCTACTCGACTGGGCCATGGGGTGCCCAGGTATTTGGCCAAACATTATTTTGGGTGTATCTGTGAAGGTGTTTCTGATGAGAGTAACATATTTTTTTTTAAGATTTATGTATTTATTCATGAGAGACAGAGAGAGAGGCAGAGACCTAGGCAGAGCCCAATGCGGTACTCCGTTCCCGGACTCCAGGATCACGATCTGAGAAGAAGGCAGATGTTCAACCACTGAGCCACCCAGGGTCCCGAGATTAAAATTTGCATCAGTGGACTAAGTAAAGTACATCCCCCTAAACGTGGATGTGCCTCAACCAAACAGTTGAAGGGTTTGAATAAAACACAAAGGCTAACCTTCCCTCAAGTAAAGGAGAATTTTTTCTGTTTGGACTCAAACTGAAACACCAACTCTTCCTGGAGTCTCAAGCCTGTCAGGCTTTGAATTGGAATTGAAAATTGGTTTTCCTAGTTCTCAGGCTTTGAATTTGGACTGGAATTGTACCATCAGCTCTTCTCCATCTCCAGATGCCAACTTACCCTGCAGATCCAGGGACTTGTCAGCTTCCATAATTTCATGAGCAAATTGCTTCTAACAAATCTCTTTATAAATATAAATATATAGGGGCACCTGGGTGGCTTAGTCATGACCCCTGGTGTTTTGGGATCAAGCCTCTCACCAGGCTCCCTGCTCAGCAGGGAGTCTGCTTCTCCCTCTCCCTTTGCCCTTCCTCTGCTTGTGTGTTTTCTCTCTCAAATAAATTTTTAAAAATCTTTTTAAAATGTCATTAAAAAAAGATATGTAGAAACAGAACCATTAGGATATGTGTATATGTAGATACATAAAAACATAGACATGTATATAATTATATATATATGTCCATATATATCTATATTTGCATCTGTATATCTAGAGAACCCTAATACAATACATAGATAATACACATTCACATACTTATTCCTCATGTTTTCATAATAGTCAACAAGTGAGAATCCATTTCAGGGAATGCTTATCCAGCCACAGGAAATTGGGAAATACTGGACAACAGTTAACTTCTCACAAATGATAAATTGCGTAAGGAATATATTTGCTTCTCTGAGAGAACAGCTCTTCTCCCAAAGAACATGGCCAGTTGTAGGAGAAATAGAGGTGACTTAGGAGCAGCAGAACCAAAGAATACATGTCAGTCAAATCCTTTCAAAACCCATGTCAAGGGATGCCTGGGTGGCTCAGCGGTTGAGTGGTTGAACGGTTGAGCGGCTGCCCTCAGCTTAGGGCATGATCCCAGAGTTCCTGGGATCTAGTCCCACGTTGGGCTCCCTGCAGGGAGCCTGCTTCTCCTTCTGCCTGTGTCTCTGCCTTCTCTCTGTGTCTCCATGAATAAATAAAATCTTTTAAAAAATTTCAAAATCCAAAAAGGATACCTTGAGCAACCCTTCTGTAATATTTCCTGTTCATGGTGCCTTCAAGCATTTTTGCAATTCTCTATTTATGGTATCTTTTTAGAGTCCTGGCAATATCATGAATCAAATTTTTGTGATTTGTTTCCTCACCTGTTGGTGACTGATGGGAGTTAAATGGGGAATGCATTAAGTAGGATACATTTTTCTAATCCTTTCACATATTTGGACTAAGTGCTATTATCAACTCATTAAAGAAATGTTTTATGGTCCTTACTTTTAAGTCTCTAAAATGAAAATATTATTAATATATTTAACAAATAAGTAGAACTATGAAAAGTAACAGTATCATTTTACTTTTCAGAATGGAAATGGTGGTGCAAATGCAAAATGTTACTGCAAACACTAGAAGGCACTATTTCTCTACTGAGGCAGAAAATGAATATAACACAAATGTCTTGTATCCTGAACTCCTCCTTTTGCCCAGTATCTATTAAAGAACAAAAAGTACAGCATAACAAATTTAGAAATATGCATTTCTACAATGTACTAAGCAGTGTAAAAAAAGGGAAAAGGAGAACTGGTGAGATAAAGGACACAATGAAAAATGTAAATTCAATAAAAATACAAAAACCTGCAAAATGCGATAAAGGAGAAAAGGGATAATGAGAAGAAAATGAGGTCAAAGCAAGTTTTATTATTTTTTTATATAACATAATATATGGGAACTGTTTTCCATGTCATAGCTCTCCATCATGTTATGTTGAAAAATGCTAATTTATAATTAATCAGTGGCTCTGTAGGAACACACTGGCTCCTCTTTCCAATTTTAGCCATCCTGTTTCTCTCAACAGTACCTTATAGGAAAGAAAGTGGAAAGGCATCAGAATCCATAACGAAGGGGATCCCTGAGTGGCTCAGCGGTTTAGTGCCTGCCTTTGGCCCAGGGCGTGATCCTGGAGTCCTGTGATCCTGGAGTCCTGGGATCCTGGAGTCCCGGGATCAAGTCCTGGGATCGAGTCCTGCATCGGGCTTCCGGCATGGAGCCTGCTTCTCCCTCCTTCTGTGTCTCTGCCTCTCTCTCTCTCTCTCTCTCTCTCTCTCTCTCAAATAAATCTTTAAAAAATATATTTAAAAAAAAGAATCCATCATGAAGGAGGACAAAGGGGAGGGGTTTGGAGTTACCATGGAAATGCAAATATTGTTTGATAGTACTGGCTGGTAGGAAGAGGAGTAGACAAATGTCCTACTTATTCCTCACTAAATGATTGTATCTGAACACTTGGTTGAGACTTACAAAGGGGTTGAAAGGAGTCTGAATGCCAGAGAACAAGACTGGCCTGGACTCTGGTTGGAAGCTCTCTTTCTTTTTTTAAGTGTTTTTTTTTTTTTTTTTTTTTTTTTAAAGTAAACTAACTCTACATCCGGCAAGGCATACCAACTCACAACCTGGGTCACATGCTCTACCAAATTAGCCAGCCAGCCCCTAGAGGCTTTTCTTTTCTTAAACTTTTGGGACTTTAGGTTCCACAATAGCTAAGATTCATTTGTTCTTGTTTTTTATTTTGTTTTCTTTTTCTCTCTCTCTGAAAGAATGCTTCCTGAACCTTTTAGTTCTTGGCAACCGAAGGCAACCAGGAGAAGGTGACGCAGAGTTAGCTGCTTAGGATTTTATCTAGTTTTAAAGAGGAATCTTGAGTGGCACCTGGGTGGCTCAGTTGGTTGGTATCTGCCTTCTGCTCAGGTCATGATATAGGATCCTGGGATGGAGGCCCCTGTTGGGCTCTCTGCCCAGTGGGGAGCCTGCTTCTCCCTCTACTTGCCACCCCTCCTGCTTGTGCTCGCTCTCTGTCAAATCAATAAAATCTAAAAAAAAAAAAAAAAAAAAGAGGGATCTTAGTCTATCTTTGAAATTGATTGATTTAGGAAGCAGGAATTAAAGATCACATATTTGTCCAAATCAAATATTGTACACTTACAAACGTAGACTCTGAGGAAGTTTTACTAAGTGCGGACAAGGAATTTGAGGACAAGGAAATCAAAGGGGCTCACTTAGCAAATTGAGGATTAGACTGGAGATTAAAACATCTGGCCAAGCAATTTATCAATAATCAATCCTTTATTAAGCTATGAATTCTCAGAGAATCATGTGGTACATGTTTTACATCTTACTTATCTTTGTACCCAGAATGCCTGCCATATAGCAGGCACTCAATAAATAGTATTTGAGTGAATAAACATGAAAATATTCTCCTGGAGTTATGCATTTAAGCTATCAACTTGTTTGTTTTTCTATGATTTTTTTTTTAAGTTCATTTATGTAATCTCTATACCCAATGCGGGTCTAGAACTCATGACCCAAAATCAAGAATCACATGCTCTTCTGACTGAGCCAACCAGATACCCTTTCCCTGACCTTTTCCATTCTTGCTTTCATTAGACCATGCCCTAATGATGGAAAGTATCAACAATTTCCTTCTCATCTCTCTTTTTTTTTAAGAATTTATTTATTTATTCACAGAGACCCAAAGAGAGACAAAGACAGAGACATAGGCAGAGGGAAAAGCAGACTCTGTGCAGAGAGCCCAACATGGGACTCAATCCCGGGTCTCCAGGATGAGGCCCTGGGCTGAAGGCAGCGCTAAACCACTGCGCCTCCGGGGCTGCCCATCCTTCTCATCTCTTATCAGGAGGAGTGTCTGAGTCTAAAGAACACAACTGAGGCTGGTGCCAGTCTCTGAGTTAAAGAGAAGGAAGACTTTAAAAGCCACTAATTTTGTAATGGCTCAAGCTACTTGGAGGAGTAGGAAAGAAACCACTGGGAACTTATTAGCACAACAGGGAATCTTGATGACAGAGGGCACATTCTTTCTTCAGTATGAATTTAGACTTTGAAATCTTCAAGATAAATCATTAATGCAAGGTCCTGGGAGATATACTTATCTCCAAATGACCAAAGGACTGGCAGTGTTGCTGCTCATCTAGTTGAAGTTCAGAAAATTACTTGAGACCAGAATCACTAAGAGTGGGTACCCCACTGATGAAAAACTCTTACTCAGCAGAAGATTAGTATTAATAGGCAATATAATTAGACTTCTTGTAGTGATTTGAGCTGACTTCTTCTCTTAGAGTCCCTTTTTGAAAGAATATGGCCTAGATTGTAGGGAGATGGTAGGAGAAAGGTCCAGAGAAGAAATCTTTTCCTATTGAAAGAGCAGGGCCAGGTTTTTTTCCAAGGATAGTGTGGGATTGTAGGATTATCTTGAAGAGGAGATGTTTGGAGCAGAGGCAAGGGCAAGAGCCTGGACTGTCCTGTTAGGAATGGAGGGAACAGCCCCATGAGGGCTCCCTCCCAATGAAGTCTTTGGGTGCTTTTCCTTCTGGGATATAAAGGAAAATTCAAGTTAGTTGATATGTTAACTCTTGTCTCTTGCATATTATAGTTCTTCTTTATAAATAATTATTTTTCTATTCCAGCACAATCTGTTGTGTTAATCTGTGGAGGCTCAATGGACAGGGTGGTAAGGAGGGAAAGGCTCCTCCATCATTGTTCTTTTAAGCACCCCAGTAGAGAAAGATTATAAGTTTATCAGGTAGACCGTGGCTGTTGGCTGAAGGCCTTGGTTCTTTGCCATATGGACCTCCTCTCATGAAATGGCAGCTGGCTTCCCCATGATGAGTGATCCAAGAAAAACCAATACAGAAGCTAACCTCTATGACCTAACCTTGGACTGACATATCATCATTTCTACCATAATCTAGTGCTCACATAAACCAATCCTGATTGAGTATGGGAAAGCATCACAGAAGGGAGTAAGTAAGTACCAGAAGACAGGAAGGATCATTGGGGACTATCACAGAATTTGGCTACCACAGATGAAATTTCTAAATGTATTTAATCACAAAACCCTTTCTTTGATACTTTCCTGAAACTATTGTTGTATGGAACACATTTAGGAAATATTGTTATGGGCAATGAAATCCATTGGAATCCTGCAAAGTTATAGCATCAATCTTGTCTATGTTTTATTTTTAAAAATCTGTTTTCATTCTATGTTTTAAAAAGTTACTAGAAGAAAGAAACACGTCGAATGAATTGAAAGAAGAGGAAATATTAAAAGTAGAGAGACTCCAGTTAGGAAGCATTGCAATGTTGTAGGTCAGAGGTAATGGCCATGGGGGATGACAACAGGGAATGAAAAAGAGGAGCTAAGGTGAGATAGATTATGGAGTCAGAAACAACAGAGCAATGTGATTGTGAAAGAGGGAGGCATCTCCAGTGACTTTGATTTCTAGTGTAAGTGAGTGTGTATATGATGATTCCATTAACCAACAATGAGTATATGAACTAGAATGCTTTTGGCTACAAGCAACATAAGCCCTTAAACAGGCTGGAATAATAAGGATAGTATTGGGCTCACAATCAGAAATCCAGAAGTGGGATGGGCTCCAGTTCCATTTCCCTTCTCTTGCTGTCCTCTTTCTTGTGTCAACCTCTTCCTTAGGCTAGTTTTTATGATTCCTGCAAATTTTCTGGCCTCATACCTGCATAAGACGTTTGATAGGGTTTGGGGCATGCTACCACCAAATATGCCACTTTGGCATCTAGATTCTTTTGAATTAAAGTTACTTAAGAAAGAATCAGTGCACGAAAGGCACTCTAACCTTCTGTCCCCCTCAAGACAGAAAATAAATTCCCTATGTGAAGTGTGCCCTCCTTGCTCCTGGAGGGTAGAAGGCATCCTTATTGCCAGAGATAAGAAATTCGGGGCTGAGAAGGCTTTATAAACAAACTTAGTTATGCACTCACTCTTCATGAGTAGTGCATACAAACCTCTTCATGTATTTTACTATCCCATGCCCAAACTTGTCAGTTCTTCACAAATTTATTTTCTTTTTTTCTTTTTATTATTTTTTAAAGATTTTATTTATTTATTCATAAGAGACACACACAGAGAGGCAGAGACACAGGCAGAGGGAGAAGCAGGCTCCATGCAGGGAGCCCAACGTGGGACTCAATCTCGGGTCTCCAGGATCAGGCCCTGGGCTGAAGGCGGCGCCAAACTGCTGAGCCACCCAGGCTGCCCAAATTTATTTTCTATTTGTCTAAAAGGTATAAAAACTGTCTGCTTTGTCACTTCTTTGAGCTTTATGAGCTCCCATTAGTATGAAATTAGATTTTTCTCCTGCTAATCTCTCATGTCAATTTTATTATATCAGCTGAAGAATGTAGATAGGAAGAAAAAACAAGTTTTCCTCCCTTACACTATATTGAGGAAGAAAGAGGCCATCTCTCCATGTGGTGCTCTCCATTTATTTGCTTGTCAATGCCTAGACTGAGTCTCAATGCCCAGCACTAAATCAGTCTGAGACCTAAAAGAATGCTTTATGCTCATTTAAACCAGTAACTAGCAAGAGAGGTAGACAGAATTCTTGGCCCAGTGAAGCCTAGCTCTGGACCTGGGATGTGATGCATGTAAGGAGATAACCACAAAGTCCACTGGAATGAATCCAGCAGGCAGTTGGAAATGTGATTCCACAGCACAAAGAGGTAGAGATATGGGAGTCATTTGCATTGACGTTAATTTGAAGACTTGGAAGAATTGAGATCATTTAGGGTGACCGTGTATAGTGAGAACAAGAGAACATTGAGGAGGAGTTACATTAAAGGGTCAATGCTGAGTGATGGGAGCCAGCAAAAGAAAGTGAGGGGTGGCCAGAGTCAGGTATTTGTGGAGTCAAGATAGTAATGGGATGAATGTTTTAAAAGGAATTCATTTTTCATTTGTTTTTTTATCTCTCCCACTCAGTGTAGTTCTTCATAGGCAAATGCCCTGTCATCTATTTCTTTTCTCTCTTACAATGTCCATCAAAGTCTTATAAATAGTAAATGCTCAGTAATTAGTATATGTGCTGCTGAAGCGAGCACATCAAATGCTCAGTAATTATCTGTTGATTGTTTATGGTGGGAAATTTGGCTAATAAAGCTACGGAAAAGTGTAACTAACTAAAAGCAAGAACACTTGAAGAACTATGATCTTGGTTAAATTCAAGTGTGGGTGTGATATCTCACAAAAATTTTTTTAAACTAAAAGTTATTTTTGTGCTAGTATAACCACTGGAAGCATCTCCTGAATACACACTGGGGACTTTAGAAATGTTTCTAAATGTAATAAAATAGTTAATATAACAAAAATGGTTAAAATGTAAAATTTCAATTAAATGTATTAGATGCCTATCTGTTAAATTTGAAAACATCTACCTTACATAATGTCAATTCAGTGGTTCTCTTGTTACTTTTTTTCCTCTCAGAATAGGAGTTTAAATGTGTACATTTTAGATATAAGAAAGAGAAAAATCAAAGAATCACCTCTTTATCAGACAGCTCAGTCTCTGTTTTACACATTTTAATTTTGCATTATTTTGTGTTGTGCATCTTCTCAAAATTTGTGTAGGTGGGGATTGTTTTGCTTTATTGAAGGGGAGTGGGGATCTGTTAAAATCCTTAGCATACCAGGAAAGCAGAACGTAAGGACTTTTTTCATTGATTATTTGACTAAGATTTAGTATATTAGTGCAAAGCACAGTTTACAGTTAACACTGAGTGATGATGATGAAGAAGAAAGAAATAAACGAGTGGAATGGAGAATAAAATACTTTATAAAAGTGGTAATTTAATTGGTGCTGTGATTCATATAAATTATGCATAATGTATAAATTAATGTATAGAAGAAGAGATAGAATAAATTCTTACGAATTCTTCGTTTGAAGTAATCACTTTTGGTGATGAAAGTCTAGTGAGCTGCTTTTTTCCTTTCAGATACTCTTTCTCCTTCGCTGCCACTAGCCACTCTGCACAGATCATTAAACAATGGCCTGATGTCAGAAAACTGGAGTGACTTTATGGCTCTCAGTTTTCTCATCTGTGAAAAGGTAATAATAATGTTATCTATTGCATTATTGTTAATCACATCCTATACCTAGCACATAGTGCAAGAACTTGCATATCAGGGGCACCTGGGTGGCTCAGTGGTTGAGCATCTGCCTTCAGCTCGGGTCGTGATCCCGGGGTCCTGGGATGGGGTCCCATATCGGGCTCCCCTGCTTCTTCCTCTGCCTGTGTCTCTGCCTCTCTCTATGTCTCTCATGAATAAATACATAAAATCTTTAAAAAAAAAAGTACTAGCACATCAAAAATGCTCAACTACTGCCAGCTAATGACTATCAGGTTTTATTTTAGACTGTCTCTGATGACCTATCTACTCTGCTTACAAGTAATTGGTGGACAGAGTCATCCAAAATTTAATGGCAGTTGCTCCTTATGTGTATTTGGGTGGAGAACTATTTATCAAAGCCAAGTACTGTATGTTCTTTTTCTGTGTCATGTTTATTCAGTCATCAAATAACCACAGTGTCTGTCTTATATTACTCAGTAGGTCCTATGATTTAATTGTTGAAAATGATATCAGGACCTAAATTATGTTTATAGGGTCAGTCTTCCAGTAGGAAAAGCAGGCCTCCACCCACATAGATCATTCAGTTAAGGAAAACTTTTGTTCTTAGTTCAGCTATGAATACTTTGGTTTCTATGATTTTAGGGTAAGATTTTTGTTGTTTTCCCACTGTCCTTTCAAAATATTGTCACATACCATCTCTTTTTCATTCTTATCTGTTGGATCTAAGATTATGCTCTGTTGAAACTTTTGCTCTAGTCCTAGATAACTAATATTTAAGAACTGAAAATTTTTCTATGGTAGGGTTTCTAAATTCTTCCCATTTCAACTCATGTGGGATGCTACAAAATATTTCACGAAACAATTCAATTTATTCATGAATATCTCTCCTTAAATTTCCCCACTGTCTACGTGAAACATGGTGCCCTTAGCTTGGAGTTACGGGAAACTCTAGGATTTAATAGGAAACTCTAAGTTTAAATATCATAAGATAATTCTCTGGAATCTGACCAAATTCTTGGTCAACCACAGTGTGATATCATAACAGCTGAAAGTTTAGTCAAGTTTTAAAATTTCAAGTTAACTGCTATGTGTTGGGGATAGTTCTAATTGGAACAAGAACAGCCAGTTTTGACCCCCTCTTAAGTAGTGGGGTTCTGGAGTCAAAATATTCTGATTATGTTTCTCCTAAATTAGGTAATATTACAACCTTTTGTCATCCTTTCTATCTTTTCTTATCTTCTAAACAGAGTCCCTGATGATAACCTATATTGCACACCCTTATTTTCTTACAATATTTTTAATGTATAATATCTATACATGCATTAACAGTGATAAACAGGGTTTTATTAATCAAGAAAAGTCACAAGACTCAAAATCACAATGCTTACAAATTTATACTCTATTAAAAAAAGAATATATTGATGGCATTAAAATAAAGATTGCATCACATCAAAGGCTGCCTCACTCTCAGGGGTCCAGAGAGGCTAGGGTAGGCTGCTTTGTTTGCCCTACGTAAGGGTTGAGGCCAGATGCAGTTTCTCTCCCAGATCAGGAGCCACTGATGTGTGCACAGAATATCATGGAAGCAAAAAGCCCAAAATAAAGTTTGGGTGGAGTTTGTTACATTTTACTGATCATATAGGTATATTCCTGCTAAATAGCTAGTCCCAACAGCAGAGCTGAGACCAGCTATAAAGCACTGGTCTCAATATATTAATATTCAATGTCGACCAAGTGGTACAAATCACAACTACCCCAAAATTCCTCAGACCTATGGTTACGAAACAACACTATCAATCAATATGTTTCATGCCTTGTCCAGGGGTCAGTGCCATACAGTAACTAGCAAAACAATGCAGGCTCATTTCTGGCCTGTGGGAGTCAACTGTCACAGTATATAGTCCACCATTCTAATCTATGGGTCAAGACCTCTTTATAACAAAACAACTATCCTTATTTTGAAAGAAATTAACTTTCTGTACAATTGAAATGCACACACAGGGGTACCTTGGTGGCTCAGTCAGATGAGTGTCTGCCTTTGGCTCAGGTCATGATCGGGGGTCCTGGGATGGCACCCTATATCGGGCTCCTTGGTCAGTGGGGAGCCTGCTTCCTCCTCTGCCCCTCTCCCTCAGCTTGTGCTCTGTCTCTGCTTTCTCTCTCTCAAAGAAAAAAGAAAAAAGAAATGTACACACAGATTCTAAATAAGCATTTGCAATAACTAGTAAGGAAGAGGCATGATTTCAAGCACAAACCAAACCAGTAAATAATATCAGCATACATTTTCTTATATTTTTATACCAACTTTTATAATTCTTCTGCCTCCTGAATCTAAAGCTATCTGAACTTTAAGCATACATCTGCTGAATGATTAAGAACTGTAATCAACCTATCATTAATCAAATCTACCTCTTCCTTGGAAATGCCAGTTCTCCTCCATAGGAATAATGTCTTGTGATACAAAAACCGAAAGACACAGCCACATTAGTATTTTTCTATATAGTCATAGTTAAAACTTCCCACTTTTTGATTCATTTTGAGAATGTAGACTGTTCCTGGTAGATTGTTTTTCTTCATCTCACTTCCTGGCTCTTCAAAAGAGGAAGAGGTTTTGGCAGACTCCTTCCCCTAGAACAGGCACTTGAGTCTAAGCTAAGACAGAATATTATTCTCTTATTCTAAGTCTCTGTCTAAGCCTCATGGACACTGTTAGATTTTCCCTTCTGCAAAAGCCATTTGTTGGCTCCTTTCCCCTCAGCAATAATTTCACTTTTCTTTCAATAGTCATTAATTTTAGTTCAAACCTTTCCCCTGAAGAAGATCTCTCTGCTTTAGTGGCTAGGCTAGTCCATGTAGTTGGTAACAAGATGAGATGTGTTTGGACTTAGCTTCCAGTCTGCTCCAAATTTAGGGGATCAGATTCAAGAAGTAGAGAAAATGGAGCTATCTTGTCCACTAGCAACAAAACATTTGCATAGTTAGCCCCAACTTGGCAAAGTGGGGGAAGGGATAGTCTATCCCATCAATGTCTTTGAAATTCTTGCATTAGGTTCAAATCAGTAGATACTATCTTGTTTTACATTGTTGGCCTTGAGAGCCCTTAACTATACATCCAGTCCAGGGACTACCAGTCCAGTGTGTTTGTTATGGACTGATTGTGTCCATACCCATCCCCCAAACTTATATCAAAACCCTCCCCTTGGGGCCCTTGGGTGGCTCAGTCCATTAAATGGCTGCCTTCGGCTCAGGTCATGATTTCAGGGTCCTGGGATAGAGCCCCGTGTCAGATCGCTGCTCAGCAGCAGGTCAGCTTCTACTTCTTCCTTTCCCTCTGTGATTTCTCTGGCTCATACTCTCTTTCAAATAAATATATAAAATCTTAAAAAAAAAAAAAAAGCCCCTCCTCATTGTGATAGTACTAGGAGGTGGAGCCTTTGGGAGGTGATTAGGATTAAATGAGGGTTGTTCCCTCATAAATGGGATTATTGCCCCTATAAAAGTCGTTAAGGGAAATTGTTGGTCTCTGCTCTGTGCCTTGTGAGGATTCAGTGAGAAATCAGTGGTTTACAAACTGAAAGAGGGCCCTCATTAGAACTCAACCAAGCTGGCATTGTGATCTCTGACTTTCAGCCTCCAGAACTGTGAGAAACAAATTTCTGTTGTACATAAGCCACCTAGTCTATGGTACTTTAACGACCCAAAGGGACTAAGACAGCATTAAAAAAGAAAACTGCCATGAACTATGAAAGACCTGTATTTATGTTCCTCTATTATTCCCCACTCTCTTTTCTCTTCCACTGTAAAAGTGTAACAGTTTGTTTTTAACTGAGACCCAAATACAGTCTCCTTGATGTTAAGTTGCAAAACACAAGCTACAAGTTTGTAGACCAATCCTTCAATCCATCGTCATCCCTGCATCTTTTTAAGTAGTTGCTGTGTTTAGTCCAATTCTAATTGTCTATTAATCTACTCCTTTGAGGGTAATAAGGAATATGATAAGCCCAGTCCATTAACTGGGATGTTTCTTTGCCCATTGTTGTACTATGTGGGCAGAGAAGTGAGTGCTTTGATCTGAGGAGGTGTAACTAAGAGGGCCAAATGGGCACAATATTCTCGTTCCAGCTCTTTGGAAATTTTAAAGACAGTGGCTTTAGTCACAGGTATGCAAAACCCAACACAGAATATGCATCAAGTTCTGTCAATATTCATCTAATTTCCCTTAGAGCAGTAGCTAAAGGGTCAATATTATCTACTTGCCAGCTCTGTACTGGACCTTCTCCCCTGGGAATACTTCCAAAGGCTAATTGTAAACAGAATTGTTATTAACAGCATTTCAGCGAAGGCCACCAGTACATTTTGTCATGTGGTCCATTGCTGCATGGCTTGAATTCCCTAATGTCAATTCATTTCGTGAACCCAGATTGCCCCTTCAAGAGATCACACTTGTTGACCCTTTGCATAAAGTTTCTTTGGTGAGCAGCAACATGTTTCACTTTTATTTGCCTTTGGAATTCATGAAAAGATTTCCAAAGAGCGGGTACCCCTTTTATCATCCAGTTATTTTTGGCCCACTTGCTAGACCAGATTACAAATCCATAGGTAACAGCCCAAGAATCAGTAGACACTCAAAGAGTAGGGCTTCTATTTGTATCTAATTCTATCACTGCCAGGAATACTGCCTGCAAGTTAGCCCCCTGGACAAACTTGTTCTTTTTCTTCTTTCACAAGAATTTTGCCATCTGCTGGACACTGGGCCTCCGCTTTCCATGACCCTGTGTTCTGGAACTGATACCAGTGAACCAGGTTGATTGGCAGATATCCTTGAACAATCAGTTGAAACGAGGCACCCAATTTTGCAATAACAGCAGGCAAGGGCTGGATTAAGTAACTCTAAATCTTCTCATTTCACATCCCCAACTAGTACTGGTTAAATAATCAATATATTATTCTTTTAAATTTTACCCATTAGGGAGAGAAATAAATCACATTTTAATTTGTATCCCTTTTATAGTGGCATTTCATATCCCTTAAATTAATTCTATCACCCTAAGAGGCTGATTAGTAAGTGTAACCAGTATTGTACATTGTACTCCTATATTCAATAGAAATAAAAGTTTATTTTTTACCCCCAGGCCACTTCATCCAGTCTTGGTGTTCATCTGATATACTAAAGCAGAACATGGGGGAAAATCCAAGTGATAATCTTGAGCTGAATATCGTAAAAAACAAAAGCTCACAAAAAAAATTATTGGATAAGACATTTTCTGGGCAGGTATTTTTGAATAAAGAGTGAAGATCGTATAGGCCAGTTAACTCTTCATTAATTATACACTTAGATGCCTTATTGACAGAAAGTATTCTCAAATTGTAAGTGTGTAATGATGTAACAGGATTTGATCAGAGAAACAGTATCCCTGGAAATGACATAGGATTTGTTATATATAGGAATTTGACCTCACACAATTAATGGAAGCTGGCTAAATAGTTTATGCATGGCTTTTGCTTCTGTGGTGCTAAGCCTGATGGCAGGCAGTCTAGAAAGAAAATGGACCAATGTCAAAAACTAGTAGGAGAGGACAAGCTGGAACCTGCTTCAGTCCCTTACCACCTCTAAGCCTTTAACTTTAGTGGTACAGGTAACCACAAGAGAAGCTAGAATCCTTCATTATGAAGCTAATGTACAGCTGACTCAGGAGTCAGAGTTGGAGAAGCTAAAGGAAAAGATTCAGCAGGAAGGTAGAGTTGCTTTACACCCGCTGCAGTTTCATACCTCCAAACGAGCCAACAAATGGGTGACAATGTGCGTGAACTGCAACAGTACGTAGTGCACTGCATTGACCCTTCCTGTGTAAAAAGAAGAGGATAATGGGCTAGTTATATGGTTATTTGGAGAGTGAATTATGTTGCCATAATATTTTTTTAAAGATAGCTCCTTTTTCACTTCTGTCTTCCAAATTTTGCTCTCGTCCAAAATGTCTCCTGTGGCCCAGGTTAACCTGTAACTATGTAAAGAAGAAAATTTCTGGGACTCAGTTCTTGCTCAACTAAGTTAACACAGTACAAGACCAAATGTTTTCTGTTAATGTATACAAATTTTGCTTAAAAGTACATTTTTTCTGTTAACATAAGTAAATTTTGTTTAAAAGTAAACTTTGAAGCTAGTTGTTCTAGCTCTAATGAAGTTATGACTGGATATAAGTTAAGGTTCTACCAATATCTTTGCAATTTAAAAAATGATACATTTATACAAGAAACTATAGGACTAAATAATAATGCCAAGAGTTACATTTTCTTGTTTCTAAAGAATAGTATGAGCTATTGCTGTACTAGGAAACATGGTTTTTTAAAAAGCAAATCTAGCTTAGTTCCTGGACATCTTTCAGATGTGAAAGCAAACTAAACTATGACTATTCATGTTCAAGTCATAAGATGACAGATAACTCTGGTAGACATTAAAGTAAGTATGATGATACTGAGCTTTGAAATTAAGTGATGCATGAGTTTTGCACAGACATATGCCCAATTAGAGGTTAAAACTATTAAAAAGATGTTGAAAGGGCAGCCCTGGTGGCGCAGCGGTTTAGCGCCGCCTGCAGCCCAGGGCGTGATCCTGGAGACCGGGGATCGAGTCCCACAACAGGCTCTCTGCATGGAGCCTGCTTCTCCCTCTGCCTGTGTCTCTGCCTCTCTCTCTCTTTCTCTGCATCTCTATGAATAAATAAATTTAAAAAAATCTTTTAAAAAATTTAAAATATTTTTAAAAAAAGATGTTGAAAGTCTTTTCAACAAATGGTACTGGGACAACTGGATCTCCATAGGCAAATGAATGAAGTTGGACCCCTAATTCATAATACATAAAAATTAATTCAAAATGGATCATAGCCCTAAGAGTTAAAACAATAAAACACATAGGAAAAACATAGGGGTAAATTTTTATGACCTCAGATTAGGCAATAGTTCCTTAGGTATGACACCAAAATACAAGTGCCAAAGAAAAAAGTACACAAACTAGATTTTACCAAAATTAAAAACTTTGAAGCATTCCATTTCAAAGAAATGCTGCTTCAAAGCCACTATCAAGAAAGTGAAAGGATAATCTACTGAATAAAAAAAATATTTATAGGGACACCTGGGTGGCTCAGTGGTTGAGCGGCTGCCTTCAGCTCAGGGTGTGGTCCCAGTGTCCTGAGACAGAGTCCTGCATCAGGCTCCCTGCAGGGAGCCTGCTTTTCCCTCTGCCTTTGTCTCTGCCTCTCTCTTTGTGTCTCTCATGAATAAATAAATTAAATATTTTTTAAAAATTTACAAGTGATGTAACTGGTAAGGGAGTTGAATCCAAAATATACAAATAACTCTTACAGAGATGCCTGGGTGGCTCAGTGGTTGAGTGTTTGCCTTCGGCTCAGGGCATGATCCCAGGGTCCCTGGATCGAGTCCCACATGAGGCTCCTTGCAGTGAGCCTGCTTCTCCCTCTGCTATGTCTCTGCCTCTCTCTCTCTCTGTGTCTCTCATGAATAAATAAATAAAATCTTCAAAAAAAAATCTTTAAAACCAAACAAAAAAGAAAATCCCTAAAAAACAAATAACTCTTACAAATCAAAAATAAAAAGACAATTTGATTAAAAGATGGGTGAAAGATATGAATAGACACTTCTCCAAGGAAGATATACAAATGACCATTAAGTGCATGCAAAGATGCCCTCACATAATTAGTCGCTAGGGAAATGCAAGTCAAAAACCACATTGACATACCACTTCATACTCAATAAGATGGGCTAAAACCCAAAAGACAATAACAAGTTGATGAGAATGTAGAATGTATGTGGAATGCAAGGAACTTCCATACATTGCTGGTAGGATTGTAAAATGGTATAGCCACTTTAGAAGGCAGTTTGATAATTACTCAAATGCTGAACCTAGAGTTACCATACGCCTGAGTAATTCTACTGCTAGGCCAGAATAGGCAAATCCACAGAAACAGAAACTGTAGTAGTGGTTTCCAGGGCAGAAAAAGGAGGTGCATGGAAAGTGATTCTTACTGATTATGCGGTTTTTTTGTTGGAGTGATGAAAATGTTCTGAAAGTAGACAGTAGTAGTGGTTGCACAAATCTATGAATATACTAAAAACTATGAATTGTACACTTTATTTTATTTTTTTTTTTAAATTTTATTTATTTATGATAGGCACACAGTGAGAGAGAGAGAGAGGCAGAGACATAGGCAGAGGGAGAAGCAGGCTCCATGCACCGGGAGCCCAACGTGGGATTCGATCCCGGGTCTCCAGGATCGCGCCCTGGGCCAAAGGCAGGCACCAAACCACTGCGCCACCCAGGGATCCCTGAATTGTACACTTTAAAAGGATGGATTTTATGGTGTATGAATCATATCTCAATAAAGTTATCATTTAAACCAACTATTAAAAAGGAACTCTTAAAGGAAATAGTAAATACCTGGAAGTTTAAGTTTTATGTTTGTATCTCTCGAAAGCTACTTCATTAAAATCTTTAGACTTACTTGACCAAAGACGGTATATAATATAGCAAATAAACACATGCTAAGATGCTCAACATCATTAGATATGAGGGCAATACAAATTATTATCACAATGAGATAACACTCCACACAAACATCTAAAACTGAAAAGACTGTACCAGTTACTGGTGATGATAAGAAGGAATTAACCCTCACACATTGCTGATGGGAATGTAAAATGGTACTTTGGCAGTTTGATAGTTTCTTAAAAGTTAAATATGTGCCTTCCATATGACACAACCATTCCACTCTTAGGTATTTATACAAGAAACATGAAAGTATATATTCATACAAAGACATATATACAAATGTTCCTAGTAGCTTTATTTTTAATAGCCCAAACTGAAAACCCAGAGATTCATGGATAAACAATTTATGGTATACCCTACAACAGAATGTTACACAGCAATAAAAAGGAATGAACTCTTGATACACGAAACAGGGATAAATCTCAAAATAATTATGCTGAGTGAAAGAAGTTAGACAAAAAAGGAGTACATATTGTGTGAATACATTTATATAAAAGTCCATAAAATGCAAAACAATCTACAGAAACTGAGGTAGTGATTGTTTGGGAAAGAGGGGATAGAATGAAGAGGAATTAGGGACTACAAAAATGACGCTTAGGTGTGATGAATAGTTTTCTTGCATGTGGTGGTTTCATGGGTTTCATGGTTGTCTACATATGTTAATACTTAGGAAATTATACTCTTTCAAATTGTGCTATTTAGGTTAATTTTACTTCATTAAAACTGTTCTAATGGGACACCTGGGTGGATCAGCGGTTGAGCGTCTGCCTGCGGCTCAGGACATCACGTGATCCCAGGGTCCTGGGATTGAGTCCCATGTCGTGCTCCTTGTGGGGAGCCTGATTCTCCCTCTGCCTATGTCTCTGCCTCTCCCTCTCTCTCTCATGACTGAATAAATAAAATATATATTTTAAAAAAAACTGTTCTAAAAGATTGTTGATCTTTCATGCACAGGTGTAAGAGACATCTTAGAGGAAGACTGGTATGGTTTTAAAGAGCTTCACTTCATGCAACAGATTTATGAAAACTTGTAAGCTCAATATGGATAACAAGGTAGCATTCTTTAAAGCATCAAGGATGCTTTTTATGCAGGTAATTATTTTTTCTGTCAAATAAAAAAATACATAAAAATTCATGTTTTCAGTGTATGTACAGATCTATGATATGTTAATGCATGTGTAGATTTTCTTTTTTGCACACGTATCTTTTTGTAACCACTATCACAGAGAATGAAACAATTCAACACCTGAAATAATTCCCTCCTGCTGTCTGTATGACCCTTTTCCACTCCTAATCTTGGAAACCAGTGATCCATGTGCATTATATTTGTTCCTATATTTTTTTAAAAAAAGATTTTTAAAATTTTTAAATTTTTTTTAAAAAAGATTTTATTTGAGAGAGACAGAGATACAGAGATAGCAACAGAGATAGTGAGAGAGAGAGCACAAGTAGAAGGGAGAGGGAGAACCAGGTTCTTCACTGAGCAGGGAGCCTAAAGTGGGGCTTGACCCTAGGACCCTGGAATCATGACCTGAGCTGAAGGCAGATGCTTAACGAACTGAGCCACACAGGCACCCCTATTTTTACTTAAAAAATATTTTATTTATTTGGGAGAGAGAGCAAGCATGAGTGGGGAAGTGGCAGAAGGAGAGGGAGAAGCAGACTCGCCGCTGATTGTGAGCCCACATAGGACTCCATCCCAGGCCCCTGGGATTGTGTCCTGAGCCGAAGTCAGACGCTCAACTAACTGAACCACCTATATTTTTACTTTTATCAGAATGTTGTAAATGGAATACTACAGTATGTAACCTTTGACATGGGGTTATTTCACTTGGCATAATGCATTTGAGATTTATCCATGTTGTTTTGTATATCCACAATCCATTCCTGTTTATTGCTGAGTAGTTTTCTTTGTGTGTGTGTGGGGGGGGGGAAGGAGAGGCAGAGGGAGGGAGGGGGGGAGAGAGAAAGAGAAAGAGAGAGAGAGAGAGAATCCTGAGCAGGGCTGATCTCATGACTCTGAGATCATGACCTGAGTTGAAATCAAGAGTCAGATGCTCAACTGACTGAGCCACCCAGGCACCCCTATACTTAAGATTTTAAATATGGATTCCCAGTTATTCCAGCACCAGCACTCCACACAATGATTTCCTTTTAGAAGGCACTATTTATTTGAACTTAACCATGATGCAGCAGCAGAAAGACTTGACCTTCTATAAGTGCTTTATAGATATTTGTTAATGTTGCTGATAATGATGACTACTTGTATACTCTGAACTTTCTTATGGTCCGAAAAACATTTTGCCTAGAAGTCAGGTACATAATGATTAATTAAAATTACAGTTATTCCAAATGAGTACTTTTTGGGGGAAGGGATCTTCCATAAATATAACTTATTAGAGAGATAAAATATGTAACCCTTTTGCCAACTACAGTCATGTCATAATGGCAATTAAATTTTATATTAAACATTATTTGATATTATAGGACAATGACATTATTCTTCAGATTTTTACCTCAAAATGGAAGACTCAGTCAGGAAATGGAACATGTCTTCTTTTACAATGGACCAGTTTCCCCAATTTTGTTATCATCAAAATATATGTATCTTTTAAGATTTTATTTATTTATTCATGAGAGACAGAGAGAGATAGAAAGGCAGAGACATAGACAGAAGGAGAAGCAGGCTCCATGCAGGGAGCCCGATGCAGGACTCGATCCTGGAACTCCAGGATCCCACCCTGAGGCGAAGGCAGACACCTAATCGCTGAGCCACCCAAGTATCCCATTATCAAAATATTGGTTGCAGATAACTGTGCTGTGATATCTCTTTTACCTTCCTTCCATTCACTTTTTAAAATGAGCTTGCCCATGCCTCCTTCTCTAAGAGTTTGCTCATTCATAATACTGCTCTTGAGCCCCTAGTTGATTGGACCAGGAATGGACTAAGCTGGGCTAATTGGTTTTTTTCTCCTCAGAATTTGGAATTGGGAGTTTCTTTTGACCTCTTGAGCTGGAAATAATACACAGCTGGTATGGGTATGCACCGCACGTGCATTTGTGCATGTGTGGTGATGGGGCAGTTGTCTAGGGCCCTGCTATACCATCTAGTACAACTTGAGTCTTGGGAAACTTGCCATTCCAAACAGTAGGTATGCACACAGCTCCACTACTCAGCTGATACCTCCCTCTCTCAGCTTTACCCAGTTCCTCATGTCTTTTTAAAAATATTTAAATTTTTATTTATGTACTTTTTTTTTTAATAGTTATGTCATTTTCTTTTTTTATTTTTTTATTTTTTTTTAATTTTTATTTATTTATGATAGGCACACAGTGAGAGAGAGAGAGAGGCAGAGACACAGGCAGAGGGAGAAGCAGGCTCCATGCACCGGGAGCCCGACGTGGGATTCGATCCCGGGTCTCCAGGATCGCGCCCTGGGCCAAAGGCAGGCGCTAAACCGCTGCGCCACCCAGGGATCCCCTGTACTTTTTTTTAATGTTTCTTTAAGCTCTATGCCCTATGTGGGGCTTGAACTTATGACCTTAAGATCAAGAGTTGCATGCTCTACTGACTGAGCCAGTTAGGTGCCCCTCTCATGTCTCTTTTTCTATTCCCTAGCAACATCAGGGAAATGGCTTAGCAATTTTTAGACCAGAGGCAATCACTGATTCTCAACTTATTGAAGCAGGTAATAGTTCAGAAGGTTCAAGCACCTCTACTTAGTGAATGGTTCTTCTTAGAGAAGGGGGAAATTCTCTACTCTCCCTCACGATGTAAGGAAAGAAAATACCCTCTCTATAATACTGTATTCCCTCTAAAAGACAACTTTCACTGTTCCTGTGTTCTCTTACATGAGGGATGGAATAATGGTGGGGGTTGTGCTAATTTTCTTAACTGGTACCTCTCACTTAACCCAATGGCGGAAGGAATAGCCTCCAAAAGCTGATGCTTCTTCAAACACAGAATGAGTTAGGGGAGGATAATCTTTTTTTTTTTTTTAAGTAATCTCTACACCCAATGTGGGGTTTGAACTCATGACCCTGAGATCAAGAGTCCCATGACCCACTGATAGCCAGCCAGGTGTCCCAGGGGAGGGTAGTATATCATGTATCAAGTATTTTTAGTTGTGGGGTCAAAATCAGGACTCCTTTTCACTTCAAATGAAACAATCCCTGATACAATGATTTGACCTGGACTCCTTTCAAACTGTTTTTTTCATTTTCTTTTTTTTTTAAGATGTTTTGTTTATTTATTCCTGAGAGACATATAGAGAGAAGCAAAGACATAGGCAGAGGGAGAAGCAGGTTCCCTGTGGGGAGCCTGATGCACAATTCAATCCTAGGACCCCAGGATCACGACCTGAGGCAAAGGCAGATGTTCAACCACTGAGCCACCAGGTGCCCCCCCCTTTCAAACTGTTTCATATAATTAGAAGCATAAGTACATCTTGCAAATATGTATATAAGACTAATTTTATAAATCATTCAGAATTGGGGGATCCCTGGGTGGCGCAGTGGTTTGGCGCCTGCCTTTGGCCCAGGGTGCTATCCTGGAGACCCGGGATCGAATCCCACGTCGGGCTCCCGGTGCATGGAGCCTGCTTATCCCTCTGCCTGTGTCTCTGCCTCTCTCTCTATCTCTCTCTCTCTCTCTCTCTCTCTCTCTCTCTGTGTGACTATCATAAATTTAAAAAAAAAATCATTCAGAATTGGTTGGTTTTTTAATAGTCTAGTTTATTATTGTTTACAGAGCATTTTAAGATATACTGTGCCACTTAATTACATGTGTGGGCTTGTTGCTGACTCACAATCCTATGAAATTGAATCTATGAACATTCCAGATCATCCCTGATATCCCAGTCTACTTTTTAATTATCTTTCCTCCTCAAGGTCCACAGCCTTCTTCCCAGAGCCCACGGATTTCTAGTCATAGCTAATCCTAGATTAAAGCCTAGTTCAGGAAAGGAACATCCTTTCATCTATTTTAATCTCCCATTAATTTGATATTTAGATAAAGTTGATTTCCATTAGCAAAGAATTAATAGGTGGCATTTTGGAATGTGGCTGAAGCTAAAAGTCTGTGGATTTAGTTAGATAAAGAGATAATATAACAGCCAGGAATAGAAAAGGGGCACCTAAAATCCTTCTGCAATGCTTTGGGATCTCTCAAGATTTACAATTCTACGTATCACATTAGGAGAAAGAATATCTCCATAGCAGAATATGGTATCTTTTAAACTTTAAAGAAACTGAAATACTTTGGTGAGGAGTTAAGAGATTGGGGAATAAAAACAGACATAGCTTACTCACTATTAGAATTCAATAATCTCTAGTTTTGTGTGTGTGTGTGTGTGTGTGTGTGTGTTTAATGTGTTCCAGAGAATGAAATAAGTAACATTTTCTTTTTTAAAATATTTTATTTTTAAGTGATCTCTACACCCAATGTGACTTGAGCCCACAACCCGAAATCAAGAAGTTGTATGCTCTACAACCAGGTGCCCATAAGTAATATCTTCTAAAAGGAAGAAATGTGGAAGGGCAAGTTGCAACTATACTGAAGCTATCACACTGCTTCTCCACACTTATTAAACATTATCCACATGTACTTTTTTTCCTTCCACACTTACTTATTAAACACTATCCCCAAGGTCAGGGGACAAATAGTTTGCTTTTTATTTTATTTTATTTTATTTTTTGCCTTTTATTTTCCTAACCCCTTAGAAATGTCTTTACTTTTCCAATTTCTACTCATGAAATTTCAATATTTTCCTTCACCAAGTCCCCATCTTCAATATCTATTAGACAAAAAATTTGAAAAATCATTCTATAAATTCCATCTTTATTACTTTCTAAAAAATTAGTAAACAGAATATTATCTATTCATTATTACATAGAAAAAGCAAACATACTAAATTTTTTTTGGTTCCCTTTGCAGTTTGACATTATGAAGACACAACTTAAGTGCTCCAGCTGAGGAAATAGCATGATAGTAATGAGACAGCAAACTCTTAAAAATGTAAGAGTAAACTAATTTATTCTGATGGCTGTAAAAGTGAATATACTTTCTCAAGATTGAATTCTCCTAAATTTAAGTTGTATAACTATCTTCAACTGGCTAACAGTGAAGATTTTATACTGAATAATAAAAGAGGTCTAATGTGAATTTGAAGTGCCTCACTAACTTTCAAAAAAACTATAAAAGCATGTTGTCCAAAATTAATCCTAATTAAGAGTTTACATATAAAAAAATAAATAATTGAGAATTTAGAACTAAATATTGTATCTGTATTTTCTTTGTAGGTCACATGATTTTCTTTTTCTTTCTTTCTTTCTTTCCTTCTTTCTTTCTTTTTTTTTTTTAAGATTTTATTTATTTATGAGAGTCAGAGAGAGAGAGAGAGAGAGAGAGAGGCAGAGGGAGAAGCAGGCTCCATGCAGGGAGCCTCACATGGGACTTGATCCCAGATCGCCAGGATCACGCCCTGGGGTGAAGATGGCGCTAAACCGCTGAGCCACCCTGGGTTCCCCATGATTTTCATTCATCAATGTGCCCATAGTGTCCCACTGCATAAGAGGTATTCTTTTTTTTTTTTTAAATTTTTTTAAGGGATTTTTTTTTAAATTTTTATTTATTTATGATAGTCACAGAGAGAGAGAGGCAGAGACACAGGCAGAGGGAGAAGCAGGCTCCATGTACCAGAAGCCCGATGTGGGATTCGATTCCTGGTCTCCAGGATCGTGCCCTGGGCCAAAGGCAGGCGCCAAACCGCTGCGCCACCCAGGGATCCCCATAAGAGGTATTCAACAAACACCTGCTGAACTGAAAATAACCTAGGCTTAGGAGTAAAAAAACAAGGATGCCTGGGTGGCTTAGCAGTTGAGCATTGGCCTTCGGCTCAGGGCCTATGACCTGGGATCCAGGATTGAGACTGCATTGGGCTCCCTGCAAGGAGCCTGCTTCTCCCTCTGCCTATGTCTCTGCCTCTCCCTCTTTGTGTCTCTCATGAATAAATAAAAAATCTTAAACAAACAAAAAAGTAAAAAAACAAAATCAAACGAAAAGGAAAATAGAGGATATTGGACTAAATTTTAAATTTCAGCACATTAAAAATTATAGTTAAAAAGAAGACTGCGAACTGTAAAAGCATTGGAAGTAAATATGATAAAGCGTAGAAATCGTTAAGTATTTTATCCAAATTGCTAAACATAAAAACATAGACCTCTGTGAACTTTAAGGTATCTCAGGCATTTTAACAGTTTGTAAACTGTTTTAATAGGTGCAAAACCTTCAGGTCTGAGATAAAATATCAATCTCCAATATTGTTTGAAACGAATGGATTAATTTTAAGAACAAAGCTCAAAATCTTTGGATATTAATATTAAAAAGCATAGTAATTCTTAGTATGCTCAGTTCAGACTATAGTTCAGCTGTTGAAATATTTTTAAAATTTCAAATGTGAACAGTGCCTGGGTGGCTCAATTGAGCATCTGACTGTTGATTTTGGTTCAGGTCATGATCTCAGGGACCTGGGATCAAGCCTGGGTGTGGCCCTGCGCTCAGTGTGGAGTCTGCTTGAAATTCTCTCTTTCTCCGTCTGCCTCTCTCCTGGCGTGTGCACACTCTCTCTCTAAACAAATAAATAAAATTTTAAAAAATTTTTTCAAATGTAAGATCAAGAATTATCTCACTTCCTAACACAACCATCTTCACTTTTTAATATTCCTCTTTTTAGTGTTTATTCATTGGTGTAATATTCTTTATCCATATATAAGTATAATGTGCATGTTGTGTCACTTTTTCCTTTAACAATAGGTCCATAAGCACTTTTCCATATGCTGTATGGTAGTCATAATTAATTCACTTATGATTTCTATTCAACATTGTACTAGAAGTCCAAGCTAGACCCAAGGCAAGAAAAATAAATAAAAGGTGTCCAAATTGGAAAGCAAGTAAAATTATCTCTGTTTGGAGGTGATATGATCTTATATGTAGAAAATCCTAAAGATTCCACAAAAAAACTGTTAGAACTAATAACTTCAACAAAGTTCCAGGATACAAAATCAACATTCAAAAATCAATTGCATTTGTACACATGAATAATGAATAATCCAAAGGAAAAATTAAGAAAACAATTCCATTTATAATAGCACCAAAAAGAATAAATTATTTAGGAATAAACTTAACCAAGGAAGTAAAAAACTACAATGCTGAAAACTAGAAAACAATGCTGAAAGAAATTAAAGATACAAATATATGAAAAGACATCCATTCTGTGTTTGTAGGTTGGAAGACTTTATATTATTAAGATGTCTATACTACCTGGACATCTGGGTGGCTCAGTCAGTTGGGCTTCTGCCTTTAGCTTGGGGCGTGGTCCCAGGGTCCAGGCAGGGGTTGAGTCCTGAATCGGGCTCCCTGCTAATGGGGAGCCTGCTTCTCCTTCTCCCTCCCCCTGCTCATGCTCTCTCTCAAATAAATAAATAAAATCTTTAAAAAAAGAGACATCTATATTACCCAAAAGTGATCTACAGATCAACATTCCCTATCAAAATCCCAATGACATTTTTTGCAGAAATAGAAAAATCATTTCTAAAATTCATATGGAATCTCAAAGGACCCTAAATAGTTAAAACAATCTTAAAATAAAAAAGTTGAAGGTCTCACATTTCTGGATTTCAAAACATACTACAGAGCCACAGTAAAAATCAAAACAATGTGATATTGGCATAAAAATGGACACACACACACAATGTGATATTGAACCGGAATAAATACTCACATATAGGGGATCCCTGAGTGGCGCAGCGGTTTGGCGCCTGCCTTTGGCCCAGGGCGCGATCCTGGAGACCCGGGATCGAATCCCACATCGGGCTTCCGGTGCATGGAGCCTGCTTCTCCCTCTGCCTGTGTCTCTGCCTCTCTCTCTCTCTGTGACTATCATAAATAAATAAAAATAAAAAAAAATACTCACATATATAGTCAGATGATTGACAAGAGTATTAACATTATTCAATAGGGAAAGTACTGTCTTTTCAACAAATGGTGCTCAGAGAGTTGGATATCCAAATACAAAGGAATGAAGTTAGAACCTTACCTTACAGTATATATAAAAATCAGTTGAAAGTTGAACAAATATTTAAATTTAATAGCTAAAGCTATAAAATTCTTAGAAGAAAACAGAGGGGGGCACCTGGGTGGCTCAGTTGATTAAGCATCAGCCTTCAGCTTGGGTCCTGGTCTCAGGGTCTACCAGGATTGAGTCTGTGTCAGGCTCCGTGCTCAGCGGGGACTCTGCTTCTCCCTCTCTTCCCTCTGTGTGCTCTCCCTCTGTGTTCTCTCTTTCTCTCTCCTTCTCTCAAATAAATAAATAAATAAATTTTAAAAGAAGAAAACAGAGGAAAAGCATCATTGAATTTGACAATGATTTCTTGGATATGACACCAAAAGCATAGGAAACAAAAGAAAAAAATAAATTGGACCTTACCAAAATTTAAAACTTTTGTGCAAAGGACATTGTCAGAGTGAAAAGTGAAAAAGGACACTTTGCAACAGTGCAAAGGACACATGCAATGAAACAAAATATTCGCAAATTATATATCTATCTTATAAGGGATTAATATCGACTATATAGAGAAATCCTATAACAACAACAAAAAAAGAACCACCCAATTAAAAAATGAACAAAGTAGTTGAATAGACAGTTCTCTAAAGAAGTATATACAAATTGCCAATAAGCACATGTAAAGATTTTCAACATCACTAATTATCAGGACAACACAAATCAAAGCCATAATGATATACCACCTCACACCCATTAGGATGGAAAATATGAAAAAAAAAAGTATCAAGTATTTGTGAGGATGCAGAGAAATTGGAACTTTCATGCACTGTTGGTAGGAATGTAAAATGTCTAAAGAATGTCTAAAAGAATAACAAGCAGGGACTTGAATAGATATTTGTACTCATATTCAGAGAAGTTTTACATTAAGCCAAATGGTGAAAGTAACTCAAGTTTTTATCAGTGGATGAACAAATAAACACAATGTGGTATATACATGCAATGGAATATTATTCAGCCTTAAAAAGAAAGGAAATTCTGCTATAAGCTACATGGATGACCCTAAATTATGCTAAGTGAGGGGTACCTGGGTGGTGCATGAATGTATTCAATGCCATAGAACTGTATTCTCAAAAATGGTTAGAATGGTAAACTTTATGTTAATATATTTAACCACTCCTATAGATTAAATTATGTCTCAGATTCATATATTGAAGCCCTACCACCCAGTGTGACTATATTTGAAGATAGGGCCTATAAAGAAGTGATTAAAGTTAAATGAGGTCATAAGGGTAAGCCCTAATTCAATAGCATTAGCGTCCTTATAAGAGACATCAGGAGGGCCTTTGCACAGAAGAAAGGCCATGTGGGGACACAGCCAGATAGTGGCCATTTGTAAGCCAGAAAGAGAGATCTCACCAGAAACCAACTCTGTGGGCACCCTGATCTTGGATTTCCTACCACCAGAACTTTGAGAAAATAAATTTCTGTTGTTTGAGTCATCCAGTCTGTGGTATTTTGTTATGGCAGTCTGTATATAGACAGGCAGCCTAATGCAACCATAAAAAAAAGTAAAAAAAAATTAATAATTGTTTTCATTGCAAAACTAATGTATGGATCTTTAAAAATTCAAACCATACAAAAGGGTAAAATGTCATAAGGAGTCCCTCACCACTTACTCCTCTCCACTTGCCTCCCACCCCTAGTAACTAATGTCAGTAGTTTTAGGAAAATCTCTCAGAATGCTTTCTTCTTTAGATCAAGAATCAAAGTTGGGTTTGGTTCAGAAAGGGAAGAAACTTTGAAGTTTGTTAATCCCTAACACACAATTTAACATATTCCTCCATTATATTACCATTATGTTTAGATTATTTCTAGATTTTTTTCTCCATCATATAAAATGTGATTAAGTTTCTTAAAATCTGTTTTAAATTACTTCTATACTCAAAGTTTCTTAGATCCTAACATGCAATGCAACAAAGTTATTCATTCCATAACCATTGTTCAAATAGGTCATTTCCACATTTTTATTCCATCATATAAATGCAATTAATATCTTTATAATCTTACTAACCTTTTTTTTTTTTGTTAATGATTTTGTTATTCATGAGAGACACGCAGAGGGAGATACTCCTCACAGGGAGCCCAATGCAGGACTCGATTCCAGGACCCCAGGATCATGACCTGAGCCAAAGGCAGATGCTCAACCCCTGAGCCACCCAGGCATCCCTCTTACTAACTTTTTAATTAAGTTCCTAATAGTGAAATTGAGCCAATGGCTGTGATTTTTATAGAACTTTGTATATATTCTCAAATTGACTTCCAAAAAGCTAAATGTCAACTTAAATTTCTACCAATAGTGCTAACAGTATCAATATTAGATACTCCTATTTAAAAATATCTCCAGGGGTGCCTGGCTGGCTAGGTTGGTGGAGCATGAGATTCTTGATCTCAGGGTTGTGAGTTCGAGCTCCATGTTGGGTGTAGAGATTACTTAAAAACAAAAAATCTTTAAACTCTCCATAGAGTAGTAAAAAAGATCTTACTTTAATTTGTATTTATTTATTTAAGTAGGGTCCATGCCCAGCACCAAGGCCAATGTGGGGCTTAAACTCATGACCCTGAGATCAAGACCTGAGCTGAGATTAAGAGTCCTGATGCTTAACTGATTGAGTCGCCCAGGTACACCTTAATTTGCATTTTGATGAGATTGACAATTTTCAAAATTAGTTATTTGTACCTCCTTTTTGTGTGTGGATCATCAGTTTATACTCTATACTTACACATGTATTAGAGGCATTAATATTTTCCTTATTGATTTGTAGGAGTCCTTCATATATTATGGTGTTACTCCTTTATCGATATTTCCAGCATTTTCTAAACGGTGTGTCTTTTAATTTTATGTGTCCACTCAACAAATATTTATTCAGAGGTGGGATAGAGCCCTGCCTTGGGCACTGGAGCTCAGCAGGAAGTCTGAAGATTCTCTCCCTCTGCCCCTCCCCTGACTCAAGCATTTGTACATAATCTGTCTCTAAAATGGATAAACCTTTAAAAAAAAGTAATTATTCAGTATCTACTATGTTCCAGGTACTGTGGTAGGAATTCTATATTATTCTTCAAATTATGAGTAGAATTACACACATGCTTCTTGTTTTCTAAACTGTTTCAAGTTTAGAAGCGTTGATTGAACTTTACTATTGGGCAAAAACCACGTAAGATCCCACATCACTGTGAGTAAAGCTGGCCCTTTCTGTCTCTCATGAGATTGCAAGCAGATGCTGGGGCAGGGATGCAGTCATCCAATGCTTGGCTGGGGTTACAAGATCAGCCCAGTCACTCACATGGCTGGCAAGTTGGTGCGGCCGTTGCTGAAGGCTCTTGTTCCGCTCTACATGGTCCTTCATAGAGCTGCTTGAGCAGAGTGCTGTATACACTAGCTCCCTCCAATGCAAGCAACCCAAAAGAATGAGGTGAAAGGCTGCAATCAGTGCCTTTATGACCTAGTCTCAGAAGTCACACACCTTCAGCTGTATTCTACGGATGGGACTAGTACTTATTCAAAGGGCTGGAGGGGACTACATTTCCAGACGTGAGAATCATTGGAGGTTACCTTGGAAGCTGCCTGCCTACCACGGATCCTAATGTCTTAATTTTCCTATAAGTTACTTTATAAAGCAAGTATTGATAATTTTGCAACAGCCCCTACAATTTTAGTTTTGTGACATACTGTTTTAAACAGGGTTCTCAAACACATCTGCGCACATGAGTGCGCCCAAGCATTCAAGACTTTCTGTTCCACAAATGAAAGTTCCCTCTGCTATAGTGTCAGCACCTCAACTTCATTAGGGTACTAGATTCCACCTCAAGCTCTCTAAATTTGAGTAAATCGAGTTCAAGATGGCAGATTCAGGGTCAAGAAGTTTGGCTTCTATTCACTTGTAATCTGCTAAATAACTAGGAAATACTTTGGAGTCTTACCAGAGACTTAATTTTCTAGAAGTCTTTATCTGTGTGCGACATCCACGTACATTAAAAGGACCTTGCAGATCCTACGACTAATGTGCTGCAGGTGACTCAGGTGAGAAGATTTAATAATAATAATAATTGATGGGTAGCAATTCGGAGAGGTGAAAAGCTCATCCAGTCGGTGTTAGGAAGAGGCTTTTTGTTTTGTTTTTTAACAGCTAACTTTTACCTCTTCTGCAAGATTGGCAAAGATACGCCTTTGTGAAATCTTTGCTTGGAATCTTGAGTTTGCCACTGGTCCTGTTCTCATTAAAAAGTCTGTTAACTCATGGTTCTAAAGCAAAGTAGCTCCAAGTTTTGCCAAACTGGGCAGTTTCTAGGGCCCCAAAGGTTTAGCTGGGAAACTAGGAAGGCCAGAAGGGTGGGAGAGTAGGAAACACCAACCAGGTCCAAAAGAAGCGAGGTTCTTTCTCCTCACCCAGCATCCCAGTCCCCGCAACAAAGCCTCGTCCCTGCCCATTCTCCACTATCTCCCCTGGTTGCTGATAGTCCCTTTAACATTTCTCTTGAGTTTCATTTCAGACCCCTCTCCGGCTGTGAGAACGTTAGGGAGGCTGCAGGGGTCCGGGGACTTCGACGTTTGACATACTTCTTCTTCTTCTTTTTTTTTTTTTTTACATTTGACATTCTTTTGTGCATAGGACTAAATTCTATTTTCGTCGGGGCCTGAGGGGGGGAAAAAAAAAACAACAAACCAACTCTCCAGAGGTAGCCTTCCTTCGGCAAACGCGAACTTGCGGCCGCCTCCACTCGTCCCCTCGCTATTCTAAGCCCTCGGGTCTGAGAAAGCCACCAAGTCCGGCAAAGGCAGACGCCCAGCCCACGACGTGGTTCACCCAAGACGAAACAGAGGTCAGGCGGGCCACTTCCCCAGAGCCGCGGGGCCTCGCCCTCCTCACTCCGCGGCGCTCGGCCCCACCCCTCCCAACCGGAACTGCAACCCCCGCGCGCCGCGCCCCCGCCGAGAGCGCGTCGCTCGCGCCCGTAGCGCCCGCGCCCGCCCCGCCTCCCCCGACGCACTGGGCAGGCGCGGGGCGCGCGCATGCTCCGCAGGCGGGCCGCTGGGGTCTCGAGTCGCTGCAATCTGTTGCGCCGCCGCCCGCGGGAGCCGGCAGATCCGGGTCTCGTGGCTTAGAGTGACGTGGTCAGTCGAATCAAAACAGAGGAGGGGAGGAAGCCAGCGGCCAGGAGCAGCAGCGGCCGCGGCGTCCCGGGCGGCCGCGGCGTTCCGGAAGCTTCAGGCGGTCTTTCTGCCGAGCCTTGGTCCCGGCCCCCATCCTCCCCGCCCCGTCGGTTGTTGTCTGGGCGGGTGAGTGTCTCCCCCTCCGCCACCGCCGTTTGCCGGCCCACCCTCCCCTCACCCTGGGGGCTCCTCAGGCTCTGGGGGACTGCGGCGGCTGCAGCAGAGCGGGGCTGGCTTCTCCGGCTCGGCGGTTCTCCCGCCGGGCTGGTGCCTGTGCACCGGGAGAAGCCCGCGGCCGCCGAGCCCGCCCCCCCCCCGCCCCCCGGCGAAGAGCGAGGCGGAGAAGAGCCTGCAATTTGGCTTTCTCTGCAGGAAACCAGAGTCGGGGCTTAGCAGGAAAAAGTGGACGGGTAGCTACGGGTGGTTTTATTTTTAGGGCAAGACCGTCAGCTCGGGTGGAGGCGTATAATGGGAGTAAAAAGAGAGTCGTAGCTGGAAGGAAAACCCCACAGACCCTGAAATCCACACTGTTCTCCTTTACCTCTGTTTCTCTAGGTTTGATGAAGTCATTAGGATGCGTCCTTTGTTGTGATTGACGAGACAGGAAAGCTGCCATCCCGAAAGCGGGAGCTTTTTTGGTCCTGACTGTGGTGCGAATTGAAAGTATTCTTTTTCTGTTTGTTCAGTAAGTGGAACCAGAGCTGACAGTAAAAAAAAAAAAGAGGCAGCACCCTTTATAAAAGCAAACTGGTTACCGGAGTGCTTGCAAGTCTAGCGTGGCCGGTTAAAGCCAAAGTTTTCCAAAGTGGCTGTTTCTGTGTGCGGTTCGGGTTTGGGCCAAGATGGTATTTGCTAGCTGTAGAAAGTCAGTAGGATGTTTTGAGTTGTCCTAGTTTGGAGAATTGAAGATAGGGCCTTACTAAGAGAATGTCTTGGTTTGGCATCAAGAAGTCAGATGAGCCTCACGCACGTCATACCTGTGTTTGTTGAGGAGACCTTCCAGTTCCTGTGTGTTTGCAGAAACCGTTGGCGGCTCCACATGCACAGTAACTTGGATGGTGTAAGACCTTTCGGGTGTTTTAGTTTTATCTTAGGAGGCGATCGCACCGCCCAGTTCAGGGGGGGGGGCTGCAGAAAGCTTGCCTTCCCTTCCAATTCAGGTGATCTGCCACGCAGATGCCTCTGCTGTAGACGGCTTCAAGCCCTGCCACCCTGCGCGCCCCTCGACAGCACGGAGGAGACCAGAGGACCCGACCTTTTTGCCCTAACTTGGTGTTTGAAACCCTCCCCTTTTAAAAAAAAATGTCCCCAGAGAAGTGATTAATGGAGGTGTTTCTTTGGTAAATGGCAAGAAAGAAGAAGCATGTGCCAATTGATTGCCCCTTATGAAATCCAGGAAGAGAGCTTAGGCGTTTAGACTGCTTCCTTGAAGGGTGTATCCTTGTGTGGTGTTCCAGGGACCTCCTCTTAACAGCTTGCTTTCTCCTGTGTATGCAGCTGAGCTCTTTTTTTCTTAATACCACAGTTGAAATCCTGCTGATCTAGATAAATGAAATTGTTTTCTCGAAGTTTTTGTTTTTTTTTACCTTTTATGTAACTTGAACTGAATATTTTAGCTTATACGAAATAACTTATAATTGGTAAGTCATTACAATGGATAAGCAAAAAAAGAAAATAAGTCATTGATAATCCTGCCATCCAGAGATAATCAAAATGTTAGTAGTGATTTATATATCCTTCCAGGCTTTTTTTTTTTTTTTTTTTTTGGGCCGTTAACACATTTTACACAAAAATGGTATCATACTGCGTGTGCTTTTCTGTAACCTGATTTTTCTACATGGTAGCACTTTGGAGTAAGAAAATTTCTATCTTCGTAGAGAGGGACTTTTGGACCTTAAATTTTAGGATATATTCACTGTATGTTTGCAAAACCATAATGATTAAAATCTTGGTTTTAAAAGATTTCCTCCCAGACTTCTATGATAATATTAAGAAGTTAATATGCTTTGTGTGACAGTAAAAGGTTTTCTTGTTTAACTCTTGGGAGAGCAGGGATAGAATAGCATAAGTTGATAATAGAAGTTTAAAAGGGTTTTGCTAATTTAGTGATTTGATTTGGGTAAAGCTTTACTTCTTTTTCCATGGCTATGTTCTGCTCCAAAAGCCGACCACCTGGTCGGGCCTCTGTCAGTAAGGTCCCGAAAGATTTTACTTTATGAATCACAAGTAAGAGTCTTGGATGTATGCCCATTTAGTCCAGTGCCTTCTAGGTGGTGCCAAAAGAGAAGGAAATGTCCCCTTCACCTCAGCTTCAGAGGATACTTACTAGGAAGTATCATCAATATACTAATAACCCATTCATGTCCCTTAGTCACAAACTTAACTTAAAACCTTTCAATCTCTATTTTTATTCTGTATCTCTTGGGTAATCAGTCTCAGGTGCTTACTACTTATGTGTGACTTAGTTCTTTTTCTCTGATTTGCCTTTAATGATAGTGTTTAATATATGCATTCTAAATTTGCCCACTACTTCTCATTACTATTTCCTCTACCTTTGCCAGCTCTCATTCTCACTCTCACCTCCTAGTCTCCCTGCCTCCACTTTGGCTTTTTATGGTGCATTCCTCTTAACAGCCTTAATAAGAGAATATCAGAGAATATAAGAGAATATTACAGCCTGAGATATCCTTTAAAATGTAAATCAGATTATGTTACCCTTTTTTTGGGAAAGCCTTCCAGCACAGTCAGAATAAAATCCAAACTACGTGTTTTGGCCCTGCCTCCTTCCCTTAACTCACCTTGCTTGTATCCCTCTGCCTACATTAGTAAGCTGGAGCCTGGCCACGTCACTTTCTTCCTGTTTTCCAGTCCTGTTGGCACTGTCCCTGGAACTTGCCAGGCTTGTTCCTGCCTTAGGGTATCTGCACTTACTGTGCCCTGTAGCTTCAATATTCTCCCAGACTTTCCAGTGGCTGATTTCATGTCATTCAGGTCTCAGTTCATATGTTGTTTCTTTGAGGAGTTTGCTCCCCAATTATCTTTCCATTTTCTTCATAACATTTTGTATTACCTGGAATTTCCTTATTTTTTTTATATTCCATTTCTTAAACTAGGAATTAAACAGAGAAAATAGGGACCTTCTCTGTCCTTTTCACTGCATAGTAGGAACTCAATGGATGTTAGCTGAATGAATGAACTTGCTGAACAAGTGTGTATTTCTCTTGAACATGCTGTTTTAGATGAGTTCTTTATATGGAAAAACCCTAGTTTTTAGCCCCCTCCCCCTTTTAAAATAGGACAGTGCCTTGGTTCTTTTCAGTAATTCTTGGTGTTTGGGCCAGAGAACGGCCACATTGTATTATATCTTTTTTATCTATCTATCTATCTATCTATCTATCTATCTATCTATCTATTTATTTATTTATTTATTTTTAAAGATTTTATTTATTTACTCATGAGAGACACACAGAGAGAGTCAGAGACACAGGCAGAGGGAGAAGCAGGCTCCAGGCAGGGAGCCTGATGTGGGACTCTCCTTGGGCTGAAGGCTCCCAAGTCTTCAGGATCCCGCCTTGGGCTGAAAGCGGCTAAACCTCTGAGCAACCCGGGCTGCTCCCCTCTTGATATTTTAATGACATTTCTCTAGGAGATTTACTTCTTGCTTTATAGTAGTAATGGTAGCTACCATTTTGGGGAACACCCTTAAGTACTATGCTAAAAAGGGATCCCTGGGTGGCTCAGGGGTTTGGCGCCTGCCTTTGGCCCAGGGCCGATCCTGGAGACCTGGAATCAAATCCCACATCGGGCTCCCGGTGCATGGAGCCTGCTTCTCCCTCTGCCTGTGTCTCTGCCTCTCTCTCTCTCTCTGTGTGTGACTATCATGAATAAATAAATTAAAAAAAATTTTTTTTTAAAAAAGTACTATGCTAAAAAATTACATGTTTTTCATTTAATTGTACAACAACTCAAAGGTAGGTATTCTTACTCCCATTTTACAAGTGAAGGAACTGTGACATGGTAAGTGACAGAAAGTTGGATTTGAACACATCTATTAATCACTGTACCCTGCTGCCTCTGAACTAGTGTTTAGAACTGTACATAGTACTTCGGTTTGAAAGGCCATGTTTTTGTTAAGGGCCAAATAGTGTATTCTGCCCATTTCCAATCCAGTCTTTAATGAAGTCCAATTGTTTTTTTTGGTCTGTTTGCCTGAAGTTGCACAGGCAAAGTTGCAGAAGGAGGTGACGTCTGCAAAGACTTCTAGGTCTTCTTGCTTTGTTGTATCGAGAGCCTACCAAGCTTACAGTAAATTTAAAGTATTTGAAGTGTTTTCTCTTTATGTTCCACATACCAAAAAACCTGTCACTTACTATCTGTTTGTATAGTCATTTTGAATTCTTCCTACATTCTCTCCATTGATTTGGGTGATTTACTACTTGAACTATTATTGGGTCATTATAACTGAATAGATTTCTCACTGCAAGACCCCTTTCCAAATGAGTTTAAAAAAAAAAAGTTAAATTTGATTGGTGTGTTGATTTTTTTTTGTGGTGGAGGAACTTAGTTAATCTAGAGAAACATTGGTTGTCTTTAGACTCTTCCCTGTCTTTTTTTTTTTTCTTTCTTTCTTTCTTCCTGGTCTTTTAAGCCTGGCTGTTTATCTTTGGAGGCTCAGGTCGCACATGACCTTTACCAGAGCTCTGTCCTTGCCCACCTCAGGTTTCTGTAAATAGCCGTATGTCTGCTCCCATCACTTCACCTTCTGTATTTAACTGTTTGTGGCTATCTTGCCTTTTTTTTTTTCTTAAAGATTTTATTTACTTGTTCATGAGAGATGCAGAAAGAGAGGCAGAGACAGGAGAAGCAGGCTCCATATAAGGAGCCTGATGTAGGACTTGATCCTGGGAATCCAGGATCAGGCCCTGAGCCAAAGGCTCAACCACTGAGCCACCCTGGCGTCCCTATATTCCCTATTTGATTGGAAGGCCCATGAGGTCAGGGAGGATCAATTAGATAATCAGTAGGCTTGCTAATGGACAAGCCTAATAAATGACAAAAAATTACAACTTTAGGTTTGTAAAAGGTGCATTGCTAAAAGAAATTATATCTTTTTCCATATAATTTAATAGGACTTAGAACAAAAACCTCAATATAAGACACTAAATTGTCTAAATTGGTAATGATATTATGTGGAATGTGAAGATTTTGCAAAAAGTTTAGCACTCCCAACTGTTCTTTGTTATATTTTGACGTATATTAAGATTTTTTAAGATTGTAAAACTTCTTAGTTATTTTATTTTATTTTTTTAAGATTTTATTTATTCACGAGAGACACAAAGAAAAGGCAGAGACCTAGGTAGAGGAAGAAGCAGGCCTCCGACAAGGAGTCAGATGTGGGACTCGATCCTGGACTTTGGGATCAGGCCCAGAGGTGAAGGCAGACTCTCAACCGCTGGTGTCCCAACTTCTTAGACAACTGCTACAGGCTTATAAGTAAAGGTATTTTTTTGTTTTGTATTTATATGTATATTCATGCTTTGACCCATATAATAAATAAAAATATAAAAAATATAAATATAAAAATATATTAAAAATATAAAAAATAAAAATCAATCATAACCATATGAATGATTGTTTTTATAGTTGAGCACATTTGAGTTGATCCTGTATTGGGTAAAGAGCAGTTTGGGCACTTTCAAAGCCATTTTGAAAAAGGGCTGAAAATTATTTGAGTCTGAAATTAAAAAACAGTTAACTGCTTGAATATCAGTAATGATATTTACTATTAATGGTTATATTTGCTGGTCCTTTGAGTTCCTTTACATACTTTGTTTACCTGGTTACATCAGTCCTCTAAGTCAGATACTGTTATCCCTAATTTATACTGGAGGAAATAGGCTCTGGCTGGTTAGGTAGGTTGTCCAGGGTAAAGGTACTGGTACTGTTGGGATTCAAACCCAATTCTGCCTTGACCCAAAGCTTATGGACTTCGTTACAGCAGTATTGTGTAGTCTTTTTGTCTTACAGATTCATGGAAGTTATAATAAATAAACCTACTTGTTACAGGTGTCAGAATAGACTGGTAGAACTATTTTCATGAATTGTTTTGTTCTATTTAAACCTGAACTGGGGGAAAAAAAATAAAACTGAACTGGATATGGATTTCTAATAGCCCCTCTTTTTTTAAATTATTTTTTTATTTTTATTTTTTATTTTTTTTTAATTTTTATTTATTTATGATAGTCACAGAGAGAGAGAGAGAGAGGCAGAGACACAGGCAGAAGGAGAAGCAGGCTCCATGCACCGGGAGCCCGACGTGGGATTCGATCCCGGGTCTCCAGGATCGCGCCCTGGGCCAAAGGCAGGCGCCAAACCGCTGCGCCACCCAGGGATCCCTCTCTTTTTTTTTTTTTTAAACACAAGACATACTTGTTACTGAAAAGCTGCAAGAGATAGTACTACATGATGCGCAAAACAACAAAATCTATAATCTCATTCAAAAGTTATTTCTGTACATGTATTTTCTTTCATTCTTATGTAATTATTTAAAATGCATCTTTGGTGTGAATGAGATATGATACCCATATAAGCTTGTATCTTAGAGTTTTGTTTGATTTAAAGATATTTATTTATTTGAGAAAGAGAACACCAGCAAGGAGGACAGGCAGAGGAAGAAGCAGGCTCCCCACTGAGCAGGGAGCCCAATGACACAGGGCTTGATCCCAGGACCCTGGGATCCCAGGACCTGAACCAAAGGCAGACACTTAACTGTGCCACCCAGGCACCCCTTTTTTTGGTTTAACTTAATGAGCTTTTTACCAAGGCCTTAGAAATTTTCTAAACTTCATTTTTTACTGGCTACATTTTTTTTAAGTTTTATTTTGTTAGTGATGTCTACATTCAGCAGGGGGCTTGAACTCGTGATCCCAAGATCAAGAGTTCTATGCTTTTTGGATTGAGTCAGCCAGGCACCCCTTAACTGGCTACATTTTAGAAGATACTTTGAATAAAAGGATTACTTAAAGTTTTCATTTGAGGTTGATTATGAATGTAGTTTCTGCTTTTCACCATTATAAGTGATGAAACATTAGCTTTAAAAGTTAACCTAAGCTCTGAATAATTCGAGCAACCAGTCTAATTATTTTTTGAAAAGTTTTATTTAAGGCATTTTAGTGATTTGAAAGATAGTGACTTTAATCATAATTTGATGAGTAATATACAACATACATATACTTGTACTGCCTAGAAAATTTGCATGAGAGTTTTTAATAGAGGTTGCTTCAGAAGAAAGGAGAGTTACCTTTTTGCATTTTTTTAACCTTTTTATATTTGAATTTTAAAACTATAAATGTGTATTGCTTTAAAAAAAAAAAAAAAAAAGCTCCTGGGCAGCCCGGGTGGCTAGCACCCCCTTCAGCCCAGGGCCAGATCCTGGAGACCCAGGATCGAGTCCCGCATCGGGTTCCCTGCATGGAGCCTGCTTCTCCCTTTGCCTGTGTCTCTGCCTCTCTCTCCCCCTCTGTGTGTCTGTCATGAATAAATAAATAAAATCTTTAAAAAATAAAAATAAATAAAAATAAAAGCTCCTTTGAAAAAGTAAAATCTTGGTTCCCAACTAAAACCCAATTTTTAGATATATTATAGGGTTTTTATTTTGTTTATGACATTATGAACTTCAGTGCTTTTGTTTTGGAGAAAGTTACCTTCTCATTGCTTATTTTCATAATGAATTTTCATTTCCTTTTTTAAATTTAGATCAAAGCACAGATGTGAGTCTCAGCTTTTTTTTTTTTTAATTTTTATTTATTTATGATAGTCACACACACACACACACACACAGAGAGAGAGAGAGGCAGAGACACAGGCAGAGAGAGAAGCAGGCTCCATGCACCGGGAGCCCGACGTGGGATTCGATCCCGGGTCTCCAGGATCGCGCCCTGGGCCAAAGGCAGGCGCCAAACTGCTGCGCCACCCAGGGATCCCTCAGCTTTGTAAAAATACAAAATGAAGCTGGTTTTTGCTTGACTGCACTCATTGACAAGTACTACATGTAGTGTTTTCAAAATTTAACAGCTAATAAAGATCTTTCAAATCAAGATAGGAGTGCAGTAAGCATCTTTATGGTATTTGCACCAGGCTTAGAGGTCAGTGTTCTGGCTGCTATCTTGCTTTATCTCTTACACTGTGCTTTTTAAAATACAAGTTAATTTCTTTTTTTTTTTTGCATAGTATGTATTTTGTTTCTTTGTTACTCTTAGCAAAAGTGATGTAAAACTGACAAAATTTTGAGGACAAAAAAAATTGTATTCTAATTTCATTTTTTGATAATGTTGGTTTATCACGGTCTTTTTTTTTTAATTTTTTTTAATTTTTTTTATTTATGATAGTCATACAGAGAGAGGCAGAGACATAGGCAGAGGGAGAAGCAGGCTCCATGCACCGGGAGCCTGACGTGGGATTCGATCCCGGGTCTCCAGAATCGCGCCCTGGGCCAAAGACAGGCGCCAAACCGCTGCGCCACCCAGGGATCCCTATCACAGTGGTTCTTTTTTTTTTTTTTTTTTTTTTTTAATTTTTTTTATTTATTTATGATAGTCACAGAGAGAGAGAGAGAGAGGCGCAGAGACATAGGCAGAGGGAGAAGCAGGCTCCACGCACCGGGAGCCTGACGTGGGATTCGATCCCGGGTCTCCAGGATCGCGCCCTGGGCCAAAGGCAGGCGCCAAACCGCTGCACCACCCAGGGATCCCTATCACAGTGGTTCTAAGCATTTTTCCTGTCATCATGGCATTGATGTGCATCTATGTACAGACATGTTACCTAGCCATAGCATGGATGAGAGGAGTTCCGTGAGGTGGGAGAGCAATAACCATAACTCCTTTCTGTTCAAGAAATCATATAGGCAAGTAGATGAGTGAGAGGAAAAAGTCTTGATTCCACTCTAATTTACTTGAATGATGTAAATCATTCACAGACTTGTAACATTCTTGTGATATACTTCACAATTTCAGAGCACCTTAGTATTTTGTAATACAGCTATTGAAAACTGCTTTCTTAACTATGTAACTTCTATCCACTGTGATTTGGGATCACATGGTATGGAATTTTTGTGTCCTCTTCTGTTGAATTTTTCCCGACTTAGGGAAAAACAGCCTTTTTCCCTTAGTTAAAAAAATTTTTTTTAAAGATTTTTATTTATTTATTTATTTATGAAAGACAGAGAGAGAGAGAGGCAGAGACAGGCAAAGGGAGAAGCAGGCTCCATGCAGGGAGCTGGATGCGGGACTTGATCCCCGGACTCCAGAATCACGCCTTGGGCTGAAGGTGGCGCTAAACCGCGGAGCCACCCAGGGATCCCCAGTTTAAAAATTTTTTATTCAGAATATAACTAATAAGTACTCCTGAGTAGAAATTTTAGAAAACATTTTAGAATATGAAGATTTTGGTTATGATATTGAATATAAACCAAGATCGTTCACTTGGAAATTTTTTTTCCTTTGACCATTCATAATAAATTTTACTCCAGACCTTGAGAGAATCTTTGGGATTGTACAAAAGTAAGGAAAAGCCAGAAGAGGACAGGAAATTCATAGGTGAGGGGCCAAGAACAGAAGACTTCTTTCTGCTCTTTCTCTTGTATGCAGAAGAGTGATAGCTGAGCCCAAGGGGGCATACATGCCAAAGGAGTATACAAAGATCTTGGGCTGAGAGTTGAAGATAAATTTCAAATCTAAGGGCTTAGAATTGAATTGGCCCAGAGCATTTTATAGCTTATAAAGCACTCTCACACATTCTCACTTGATCCTCGAAACAACCCTTTAAAAAGAATAGTTTCAGTTATCACTCCTGGTTTATAGATAGTGAAACTGAAGTCACAGAGAAGCTAATATATCCTTTTCCCAGTAGTGCCATAACTTGAATTCTATATCTAAGATATATTCTTTCTGCTATCCCATGATGTATTAGCCTAAGGTGATTCCTAGAGTACAAATAGGTAAGGGAGAAAAAGGTCACTGAGGAAATAGAAGGTCGTGTCTCAGATATAGGGAAAGTGGGTCACAGTAACAGAATTTCTAGAAAAGTGTTGGCCACTCTAGAGGTAGACCTATAACAGAACCCTGTGCTGCAGATCCAGAGGAATTGAGCTGAGGAAATTCTTGACCTTGAAGAGTTAAGCTTTTAGAAGCAATGGGTTAGGTTAGTTGAGAAGTAGGTCCTTTCTTTGATTTTGAGCTTTCTCCTGAGAAGTCATTTGTCTGTGACATTTATTTTGGCTGTTAATTATATACTGGTATGTAATTATTAGTCTGAGTTAATTATAATTAATAATTAATTTGATTGCAGGCTCTTAGAGGTAGGGGATGCCCTTTATTTTTTTTATATCCTCCTCTAAACTCTTCTGCCAGTTACTTAGTCCCCTGAAGACTTGTTAGATATATCCTCCTTAGGAAAGGGGAAGTGAGAGAAGACATGGGTTTGAATTTGACCTTTGCTTTGTGACAATGGTAAGTCCCCGAAGCTGTCTGGACCTCAGTTCTTTTTAAGTGAGTAGGTGAGAACTGCTGCATCCCCAAAGTTTTAATAGTACCACTTGTCAAGTTGTGATTTGTTGAATTATGAGTAAAGGACGACTTATCATCCTCTAGTATATATCTTATCTCTACAGTGATATCTTACATGAGCCTATTGATCATTCCACTCAGTGAAAAATAAGCATTTTGTTATCCTTTCTAGCCTGCTTTAATCTCTTCCTTTTGAATAGTATGGTCTCTCTGAAAGAGTGTCTTGAAACTTTTAGTTATTTGTAAAAATATTTCGTAAGAATTTCAGAGATGGTTCTTAATTGTATTTTTCTCTTACAAATGGCTCATTCTAGGTGGAACAATATATGGTCACCCTGTTGGATTAGTACAATATTATAAGGGATTTGTACCTATAATTGTTTGGCTAATAATTTGAGTTTTAAAACTTGTCATGATAGGGCAGCTTGGGTGGCTCAGCGGTTTAGCACCGCCTTCAGCCCAGGGCATGATCCTGGATCTCCAGGATCGAGTCCCACGTCAGGCTCCCTGCATGGAGCCTGCTTCTCCCTCTGCCTATGTCTCTGCCTCTCTCTCTCTCTCTGTGTCTCTCATGAATAAATAAATAAAATCTTTAAAAAAAAAAAAAAAACTTGTCATGATAGAATTCAGGGAATCTTAACTCCTAAGCACAAAGAATTGATATTTAAGGTATAGATAATGGAGTTTATTTCAATATTTACATTTTTAAAATGTCTTTAACTTCTCCCAGTCATAGCTTTAGCACAGTTTTTAGCAAATGATTGACCAATTTGAACTTGTGTCTGCATACTTTCGTGACTTCTTTCCATCAGAGATACAAATGTATTTAAAAGTACATCATTAGTAAGAAGTAATAGGAAGTCAGTTGATAGTTATGTAATTTCTGTACTGCTCTAAAGTGATCTTTGTAAGAGTGAAACAAATGTCACTAGCGTGATTGGTCATGTCAAGACAGTTGTGGAATGAATCCGGGTCAGGAATTTACATTGTGACTTCCTGTTCAGAGTCTTATATTAGATGTGTGACTATGGTCAAATTGCTAGTTTCCCTTAACCTGTTTTCCTCATTTAAAAATAGGGATAATTGGGGTGCCTGGGTGGCTCAGCAGTTGAACATCTGCCTTTTTGGCTCAGGTTGTGATCCTAGGGTCCTGGGGTCAAGTCCTACATCAGGCTACCTGTGGGGAGCCTGCTTCTCCCTCTGCCTATGTCTCTGCCTCTTTATCTGTGTCTCACATGGATGGATAAATAAAATCTTAAATAATAATAACAGGGATAATTTTCCTGCTTTTGACTTTGTCAGAAGGGCTGTTGTTAGCATGTGAAAGTAGTTAGCCAAGCTACAGGCAAATATAAACTATAGGTATGGCTTTTTTTTTTTTTTTGGTATGGCTATGTTTGGTTGAGATCCATTTTTGATAAAAGAATAGAGTAAGTGGGGCAGCCCCGGTGGCGCAGCGGTTTAGCGCCGCCTGCAGCCTGGGGTGTGATCCTGGAGATCCAGGATTGAGTTCCACATCTGGCTCCTTGCATGGAACCTGCTTCTCCCTCTGCCTGTGTCTTTGTCTCTCTCTCTCTCTCTCTCTGTGTGTGTCTCTCATGAATAAATAAATAAAATCTTAAAAAAAAAACTTTCCTTAAAAAAAAAAAGAATAGAGTAAGTGAATATGTTAAAAAACGTGTTGTATGTTAAGTGTGAACACATTATTACATTGAGATGTTGGGTCCTCTGATGAAAGTAATCCCAAATACTTAATTGTAGTATATTAGTCTATAGCATCGTAATGATAGTATTGCTAGAAATGATAGACAAATATTTTGTTCTTCATGTTTAGTATGAAAGATAGCCAAAGTTTTGGGATATCTCTCTACTCTTTTGTTTGGTCACTTATCTAATTTACTACTGGATAAAAACCTGCATAAAAACTTGGAGCGGGAAAGCTGTTTCTAGAAACATTATTTTTAGAAGTGAACCGTTACCTCTGTGATATAATTGGGAATAAGGTTAAAAATAGAGTAGAAATCAAACTCAGGTGTGGGCTCTCTGAATGACCTGGAGGCAGTGCCAGCAGTTTCTGGCATATTTCACTTTCTTGGTTTTATAACTTTGGAGCTTTCATCAGTAGAATTGATACCTTTTAGAAGAAGTGCATAGAATACTTACTCTGAATTCCCCATTTCATTGAACATCCCCTCTATTAGATTTTCTGTTTTATTTTTTAATTTTTTTAGATTTTCTGTTTTAGAAACAAATTGTATGCATTCTAAATTGTTACTTTGCATTTTGCTCTTGCTGTGAGTTTTTATTTTTTTAATGGAAAGAATTTTGATATGATTCTTGATGACTGTAAAGATTTGGCTGACTCTTTGAAAAGATGATTTCATTGTAAGTCACTTTCTTAAAATCACAGAAGATAATTTTCATCCTCTGACCTTGAATCAGCCTGGTTATCCCTGATTTCTCAAGTAGAACCCCCTACCTATGTTTGCATGGGGAAAGCAGAGGAGTGTTTTGTTTTTCTGTAAAACTGTATTTTAAAAAAAACTTTGAGTATGTTTGAAATTTTTGGTGCAAAAAGATAAAATAGCATAATGAGTTCTTGTGTACCCATCAACTGGCTTCAACAATTACTTAACTCATGGCTTTTTTTTTTTTTTTTAAGATTTTTAAAATTTATTTATTCACGAAGACAGAGAGAGAGACACAAGCAGCCTCCATGCAGGGAGCCTGACGTGGGACTCGATTCCAGGTCTCCAGGATCAGGCCCTGGGCTGAATGTGGCGCTAAACTGCTAGGCCACCGGGGCTGCCCACTCAAGGCTGTTTTATTTTGTCTATGCTTCTCCCTTTGCAGGATTATCTTCAGCTAGATCCCAGGCATTCTCTTCATTTAACTGAAAATACCTAGTGGGATCTCTCAGAGATAAGGACTCTTTTTAGGTGTGATAATTAACATTGTAGTTATGCTAATAAAAAAAAAGTATATATATAAATATTAGTAATTCCTAAATGTCTTAATCCAGTCAGTGTTCAGAGTTTTTGTTCTTAACATAAATGTTCTTTTACAGTGTTTGTTTGAATTAGGATTTAGGGACGCTTGAGTGGCTCAGCGGTTGAGCATCTGCCTTTGGCTCAGGGCATGATCCCAGGGTCTGAGATCAAGTCCCACATCAGGCTCCTTGCAGGGAGCCTGCTTCTCCCTCGGTCTATGTCTCTGCCTCTCTTTCTCTGTATCTCTCATGAATAAATAAATAAAATCTTTTAAAAAAATAAAACTAAAAAAATTATGAATCAGGATTCAAATAAGATCTGTACATTGCATCTGATTGATTCTCCTAAACCTCTTAATTAAATCCCTGCCATGTTTTTATTTATTTACTTTTTGCCATTTACTGATAAATCTGAGTTAGTTTTCCTGGGTTTAGCTGCTGCATCTGAAATTTTTTTTCCTTATTTTAAGAGTTAATGTATGATCATTATATAATACTTAAAATGTGTAAAGCGCAAATTAAAATCAGGTTACCCAGAGATACCCAGTGTTGAAGTTTTGGTATGCATTCTTTCAACTTTTTTGAGCATGTGTTTTCCTGTGTTTTTTTTTTTTTAATTTTTATTTATTTATGATAGTCACACAGAGAGAGACAGAGAGGCAGAGACATAGGCAGAGGGAGAAGCAGGCTCCACGCACTGGGAGCCTGATGTGGGATTCGATCCTGGGTCTCCAGAATCGCGCCCTGGGCCAAAGGCAGGCGCCAAACCGCTGTGCCACCCAGGGATCCCCTTCCTGTGTTTTTTAACCGTGTACATGTGCTTGCTTATTTTTATATCCTTTTTGATATATACTTTAATTTTGTATTGTGATCATTTCCCCATGTCATTATGAAAGAAAATGAAGCATTTGGCTGCATAATACTTCACAGTATGTATCATAATTTAAACATTCCCTTTTATCTAGACATTTAGATTATTCCAGTTTTTCACTCTTATAAAATTATGAGAACCATCTTTGTATTTTAGATTTTTTTTTGCTAGAAGCAGAATTAATTCAGAGGGCATGAACATTTTTTAACTTCTAGATTCATATTGCCTTAAAAGTTTTTATAGTTTGTCTTCTTTTAAGATTTTTTTTATTTTTAATTTATTAATGAGAGACATAGAGAGAGAGAGAGGCACAGAGACTCAGGCAGAGGGAAAAGCAGGCTCCATGCAGGGAGCCCAATCCCAAGTCTCCAGGATCAGGCCCAGGGCTGAAGGCGGAGCTAAACCGCAAAGCCAGCCACCAGGCCACCCAGTTTTTATAGTTTTGTAATCTCAAATGCCGTCTGTAGCTTACTTAAGAATCTGTTTGCATATGTTCTATGTTATTAAAATGTCTTTGCCAGCCGTATTAGTCAAATGTGTTTTTTTCCCCAATTCTTTTGCTCTTTTTTATTTTATTTGGGATTTTCTTTTTTTAAATGCACACAGTATTTTTTTTTAATTTATACTTTTTTTTAAGATTTATTTTTCTTTATTTATGATAGACACAGAGAGAGAGAGGCAGAGGGAGAAGCAGGCTCCATGCAGGGAGCCCGACGTGGGACTCGATCCCGGGACTCCAGGATTGCGCCCTGGGCCAAAGGCAGGCACTAAACCCCTGAGCCACTCAGCGATCCCCTGCACACAGTATTAAGTTGTAGATTTGTTGGTGTTTTCCATTGTATGTGGTAATTCTTACACAACAGTCAAATATTCGCCTTAATTGTTTTCTAGCATTACTGATGGGCTTTTTCCTTCTTAATTGCTAGGAGGTTTTCCTAGGACCATTTATTAATATATTGATACTGTCATTTATTTGTAATTCAAGCTTTGATGTATAAATAAATTCGTTTTGTGGTTGGTATGTTCAGAAAACTCTATAAAAAAGAATTTATTTCTTATTTAAGGTTATAGTATTATTTCTTACCCTTCTTCCTCTACCTTCTTTTTACCTTCTTACCATCTCAGCTATGGTGTGTATCCAGATGTCTTTGATTCTGGATATGCCTTGGGAAAATGCCTGAAGCAAAACTAGCTAGTCCTTGTCTTTTTCCTTTTGTTCTTTTTCATGTGTATTTTTAAAATGAATTTAAAAGTGAATTCCCTTTTGCCTTTATTTATTATTTTAAAAAAGATTTTATTTAGTTATTCATGAGAGACACAAAGAGAAGCAGAGACATAGGCTGAGAGAGAAGCAGGCTCCCTGTGGGAAGCCCGATGCAGGATTCTATCCCCAGACCCAGGATCACGCCCCTAGCTGAAGGCACTCGCTCACCCGCTGAGCCATCCAGGTGTCCCCCATTTGCCTTTATTTTAAACTCGATTTGAAAAAAAAAACAAAACAAAAAACAAAAACTCGATTTGACAAATCATCATATCAACATTAGTAGTTTGTAGTATTTACAGTTTCAGTATTTTGATTTTTCTTGTTAAAGCTCGATTTGACAAATCATCATATCAACATTAGTAGTTTGTAGTATTTACAGTTTCAGTATTTTGTAGTATTTACAGTTTCAGTATTTTGATTTTTCTTGTTAAAGCTTCCACCAAAGCTTTCCTCCACTAGGAGAAAAGAAAGATATACTCTTTTTTTTTAAGTTTTTAATTTTAATTCCAGTATAGTAAACATAGTGTTATGTTAGTTTCAGGTATACAATATAGTGATTCAACAGTGCTGTACTTAGAGCTCATCATAAGTGTACTCTTTAGGGAAAGGTTATCTTTTCCAAACTGAGTTTGCAAAGAATGATTATCCCAGATTTAGGACAAAGGCTGATTTTAGAAGTACCCTTTGTAATTCTAAACCACCTTTGTGTGGTCCATTTATATACTTAGTCATTTCTTGATAATGGGATTTGGTTCATTTTTTCTTTCTAAGATTTTATTTATTTATTCATGAGAGACAGAGACATAAGCAGTGTGAGAAGCAGACTCCTCACAGGGAGCCCCATGTGGGACTCGACCCCCAAACTGGGGTCATACCCTGAGCCAAAGGCAGACACTCAACCACTGAGCCACCCAGGCGTTCCTGGTTCATTTTGTAATACGTTTACTTACAAAGTTTAGAAACCCTTTAAAAATATATCTATTTCTATATATCTGTATCTATGTCTATTGCCTAGAGTGGAACCTGATACGACTATCTTACAACCCTGAGATCATGCCCCGAGGTAAAATCAAGAGATAGATGCTTAACCGATTGAGCCACTTAGGTGTTCCAGCTTTTTATTATATATCAAGTCTGGCCAACAAATTCAGTGATGACAAGGGGTCAGATAGAGGGTTCAGAAAATTTAGCATATTTAGTCCAAGAGAAAATTGAGATGCAATTATTGTTCCTAGAGCTAATGGTCATAGTAGGGGGAAAAACAAGAAGAAGCTTATTGTATGGTTATTCTTTTAAAAAGTTAATATTTGTTTGAATAGTTCAGAAGCCACAAAATGGTATATAATGAAGTGTCCTTACTACTTCTGTCCTTAGCCATTTAGGGTTATATAAATATAATTATTTTTAAATACTAAATTCTTAAGATTTTAGACTATTTGCAAACATCTCTCTATAGATAAAAATTTACAAATGTGTGGGACTTTCGACATCAACCCTTAGTATTTTGGGTAGAATCATTTGTTTAATGTATGTAGGAATGTTTACATATATATACAGATTTACATACTCTTATGTAAATACATAATTGATTCAAGCAGTAAAATGTAGTATAGAAACTTAGGAAAACAAGAAAAAACATCATCTGATCACCTTAACAGAACCTAGACTATCATTTTAATGTAGCCTAATTCTTCCCTGCGTTTAATTTCTGGGCATATAGTAATTCTACATTCCTTTTTTCTCGTAACCACAAGAATTTCACATTGAGCATACTGGATTTCTGACTCATTTCTTATGAGGGAAATGAATTTTTAGTAATACTGCTCTTGGAAGCAGGGCAGAGAACTAACCTTTATTGAAGAAGAAAACTAGAGGTTGGCAACAAAGTAGGGAGGTTGAATAAGGACACATATTTTTATAATGCAGCCTTGAGAAAAATAAAGGAAAAATCAAGTTGCAGTAATTCTGGGTTCTTGGACCTGATTGCTTTACTTTGCTTTTTTCCTCTTCCTCCTCCTCCTTTTCTTCTTTCTTTCTTTTTTTAAAGTAAACTCTACACCCAATGTGGGGCTTGAACTCATGACCCCAGGATTAAAAGTCACCATGCTCTACTGATTGAGCCAGCCAGCACCCCCCTCCCCCTTTAGAGAATTAATTTGAGATGTATAGAGGATAAGATGCCATTTTGTTATGTTTTGATGTAGGTACTGGGAGGATTTATTTTAAGAAGGAAAGGAAAACACCTTTCCAAGTCCTGCATTCAGTTTTCATTGGAACCTCAGTGGAGCAGAGGCAGCAGAGGCCAGAGACTTCCAAGTTATAAAATGTAAAGGGGGTAAGGGGGAGCCCTGGGTGGCTCAGCGGTTTGGCGCCTGCCTTCGGCCCAGGGCATGATTCTGGAGTCCTGGGATCGAGTCCCACGTCGGGCTCCCTGCATGGAGCCTGTTTCTCCTGCCTGTGTCTCTGCCTTTCTCTCTCTCTCTGTCTCTCATGCATAAGTAAAATCTTAAAAAAAAAAAACAACAAAAAAAAAAAACCCTACTTAAATCACTTGGAATTCTATAGGGAAGATTTATTCCTTTCCAACCTTCTGTTTCCCATCCTCTGTTGGAGTATTTAAAAATAAACCACAAATAATACATGTCATTAGTAGGAACATTTTTATAGTCCTTTTTTTTTATAAGTTTATTTTTTAGTAACTCTACACCCAATGTGGGGCCCAAACTCACAGCCATGAGTCTAGAGTTTTTTTAAGAGTTGCATGGTCTGTGACTGAGCCAGCCAGGCACCCCTGTGGTTCTTGATACATATCGTCAAATTATTTTCTAGAAGTGTTGTAGCAGTTAACTACAGGACTAGCAGTGTATGAGTAAACTTTCATTGTACTATTGTACTTTCTGTGTTCTGTTTAAGTGAAAGTTCACATTAATTTGCATGTATTCAATGACTTAGTTAAGGTGACCTTTACTTTTATATTTTTTAAAGATTTTATTTATCGGGCAGCCCAGGTGGCTCAGCGGTTTAGTGCCGCCTTTGGCGCAGGGTGTGACCCTGGAGGCTCTGCATTGAGTCCCACATTGGGCTCCCTGCGAGGAGCCTGCTTCTCCCTCTGACTATGTCTCTGCCTCTTTTTCTCTCTGTGTCTCTCGTGAATAAATAAATAAAATTGTAAAAAAAAAATTTATTTATTCACAAGAGACACAGAGGGAGAGGCAGGCTCCCTGTGTGAAGCTTGACGTGGGACTCAATCCCAGGACCTCAGGATCACAACCTGAGCCAGAGGCAGACACTCAACCATTGAGCCACCCAGGTGCCCTATTTTTTTTAATTAAAAAAAAATTTTTTTTTAGTAAACTCTATCTTCAGTTTGGGACTTGAACTCAAGATCAAGAGCCACATGCTCTCAGCCAGGTGCCCCCCAGGGTGACTTTTTTATGTTTGTTAATTAGCTATAGTGACTCATTTAGGAATTATCTTTTCTCTTGGGCTTTACCTATTCAAAAAATTTTTAGAGACTCTTGGCTATTTTAACTCTTTTGTCTCTTAGAGACTTAAGAGATTTATCTATCATTTTGCTTACTAGCCCTTAATTTTTAATGATCCTCACAGTTTTGTCTTTTTTAAATTAAATATTTTATTTATTTATTTATTTGTTTATTTATTTATTTGACAGAGAGCACAAGCAGGGGGAGCAGCAGACAGAGGGAGAGGGAGAAGCAGATTCCCTATAGAGCAGGGAGCCCTTTTGAGGGGCTTGATCCCAGAAACCTGGGATGATGACCTGAGCTAAAGACTGACGCTTAAGTCGCTGCGCCACCCAGGTGCCCCAGGGTTTTTGTCTTTTGTTGTTTGTTTTTTTGTCTTTTATTCAGATTTCATGACCACATCATTCTCGGTCTTGCTGTTTTTTTATTTTTATTTTCCTGTTTCTGTTATATTTACCTACTTGTAGGAAATTTGCTATCCGTTGATGAAGCAAGAAGTAAACAGTTTAAGGCGATTTATAGGTAAAGGTCATGTAATGGTAGTTCCATTCCAAATTAATGTGAGAACTATTGTAGGTTAATTTAGCATATGACTGGATTATTTCCTTTAAAAATTCATGACTGAGGGCAGCCCAGTGGCTCAGTGGTTTAGTGCCTGCCTTCAGCCCAGGGTGTGATCCTGGAGACCCTGGATCGATTCCCACGTCAGGCTTCCTGCATGGGGCCTGTTTCTCCCTCTGCCTGTCTCTGCCTCTCTCTTTCTGTCTCTGTGTCTCTCATGAATAAATAAAATCTTAAAAAAAAATGAGTCTCCCAAGCATTTTGTATTAAAAGCACTTTTGAATATTTACTGTTGGGATCCCTGGGTGGCGCAGCGGTTTGGCGCCTGCCTTTGGCCCAGGGCGCGATCCTGGAGACCCGGGATCGAATCCCACATCGGGCTCCCGGTGCATGGAGCTGCTTCTTCCTCTGCCTATGTCTCTGCCTCTCTCTCTCTCTCTCTCTGTGACTATCATAAATAAATAAAAAATTAAAATAAAAACAATGAATATTTACTGTTTTGCCATATGTTATAAAAATCACTCATTTAAAAATGACTTTTATAACCTTCAAACCTATGTTAACATTTTATTATATTTTGGGATTTTTTTTTTTACCCCTAGGCATTTGTAAAGTTCTCTCTCTCCTTTTTTTTTTTTTTTTTTTTTTTTAAGATTTTGTTTATTTATTCATGAGAGACACACAGAGGCAGAGACACAGGCAGAGAGAAGCAGGCTCCGTGCAGGGAGCCAGATGTTGGACTCAATCCCGGGACTCCAGGATCACACCCTGGGCTGAAGGCAGGCACTCAACCACTGAGCCACCCAGGCGTTCCAAGTTTTCTCTTTTAAAGGCTTTTCGAATTAAAGGCATTTCGAATATTACAGGTTTTTGGTTTTGTTTTTTAAAGATTTTATTTATTCATGAGAGACACAGAAGCAGAGACACTGGCAGAGGGAAAGCAGGTCCCCGGCAGGGTGTCTGATGTGGGACTCTATCCCCAGACTTCAGGGTCACACCCTGAGCCTAAGACAGAATCTCAGCGCTGAGCCATCCAGGCGTCCCGAATATTATAGGTTCTTAAAAGGATCTAACCAAACCAAATATTTTCTTCTGTAAGAGGAACCAAAGTGAACTCACATACACATACTAACGTAGAAATGCTTTTCTCCCTAAATCTTTAATGGCTTGGAAGACATTTTTTTCCTTCATGGGAGTCCTTAACTTCTATAGTAACAAAAAATAGCTCCAAAATGAAAGAGCTTAAGTAAATTATAAAAAAAAAAATCTAGAGTTTATTGTTACCCTTCAGTTCTGTCAGCATATCCCTGGAAGAAATCAGTGTTAGTTAAAATATTAGAGAAAAGTAAAATACTTTCCAAATATTATTTCATATTGTCATTGGATGTTATTTTCAATGACTGTCTTAGGATTTTAGATCTGTTTTTTATGATTTGTAATTTTATTAACTCTTTGGCTAATAGTCTGAGAAGATAGATAAATATTTAAATAGAAAAATATGTAAAAATAGACCCTTGCGAATCTGGCTTTGGAGCCAGCTAGAAGGAAGAGAAGCAAATAACCTATAAAAAGTTCTCAATCTGGGACGCCTGGGTGGCTCAGTGGTTGAGCATCTGCCTTTGGCTCAGGATGTGATCCCTGGGTCTGCGGATTGAGTCCCACATTGGGCTCCCTGCGAGGAGCCTGCTTCTCCCGTTGCCTTTGTGTGACTCTCATGAATAAATAAATAAAATCTTTAAAATATAAAAAGTTACCAATCTTACTATGATACAACAGTGGTTTAATACCAAATAAAAAGCTATAATAAATAAAAAGAAGCTATAAAGAACTGCTAACATCAGTAAGACAAGTTTGAAAAAAATATAAATGCCAATAAACTTGAAAAGATATGCAGCCTTATTGGAATTAGGAAATAACAATGAGATATATTTTTGGGGTCTGACATTCTGGCACAAATTTTTTTGAGTGTATCCATGTTATTGTACTATCAGTCACACAATTAGTAACATGTACTACTTACTGTTGATAGCATTAGAATTGGCAAAAGCTCTTTGTGTATGACCTTAGGTCTAGAGATGTAATGTTTTTTGTACTCAGCCCCATAAAAATATAAGCACAAAGATGTTTGTTGCTATGTTATATTTATTTAAGAAATTGTAAAGTTCCATGGGTGACAGGCTGGCTCAGTCAGTAGAGCATGCAGCTCTTGATTTCAGGGTCATGAGTTTGAGCACCACGATGGGGGTAGAGTTTCCTTAAAAAAACATTGGCAAGTCCCTATGTAATCTCTACTAAAGGAATGCTAAAATTGTGTGTTCATGTTTTTGGAGTATTGTGTAGACTTTAAAAAGAATGAAGTAGGGGCGCCTGGGTGGCTCAGTTGATTAAAGGTCTGCCTTTGGTTCAGGTCCTGATCTCAGGGTCCTGGGATTGAGCCCCAAGTCAGGCTCCCGGCTCAGCTGGGAGTTTCTCTCTCCTGCCCCTGCTGCTCCCTGTTCATGTGCTCCTCTCTCTCTCTCTCTCTCTCTCTCTCTCTCTCTCTCTCTCAAGTAAATAAATAAATTAAATAAATAAAAATCTTTAAAAAATAAATGAAATCCCAATAAATAAAATATTTAAAAAATAATAAACAATTGAAGTAGAGCTTTTTATGTATTGACAGGTGTGAAGGCTTTTTATGCTACAAAAAGGCAAGTTGGCAGAATGTGTATCTTTAAGATCCACCAAAATGATTAATGTGTATACATATTTATAAGAGTATAAATATATATGAAAAGACCTTGGATATTCACACCAGACTATCAGCAGTGGTACCTCTGGGGAAAGGGAGGAGAGTTGAGGAGGGAGGAATGGAAAAGTTGACATTTTCCATTTTACTTTGTATACTTCTGGGGATACCACTGATACCACGTGGTCTGATAAAAATAAGTAACACTGATAACTTTATGGTTTTATGATTTGCTACAAAGAGTGTTTAGCATTATTAAGAACCACTTTTAATGGGACGCCTGGTGGCTCAGCAGTTGAGCATCTGCCTTCAGCCCAGGGCGTGATCCTGGAGTCCTGAGATCAAGTCCCACATCAGGCTCCCTGCATGGAGCCAGCTTCTCGCTCTGCCTGTGTCTCTACCTCTCTCTCTGTGTGTCTCTCATAAATAAATAAAATCTTTAAAAAAACCACTTTTAAGAAGTTTATTTCCTAAGGAATCAATCCTGTATACAAGCATGTAATTCCATGGCATAATTCTAGAAAATAGAGGTATGAGACCACACTATCTACTTTTTCACCTTTTCCAGAGTTATAAGTAGACAAATTTGGCTCCCTGCTCGAATTTCAATTAAAAATAAATAAATAAATTTGGCTCCCCGAAGGTGAAATCAGGTAAATTAAACCCACACAGCATGAACTGGAGTGTTAAAGATTCTAACAGCAGATAATAAACTGTTTAACAGCCCTGGAAAGTTCCCTAAGCATGTAGAAACAGGATGACTCAACTGACTTGTTATTGCTGAACTCTACTAGGAAATGTCTGCTAGTTGCAGTGGAAGGAGGAAATGACTTGGATCTGAGGGATACAGGGAATTGCATTTGCCCTCCCAACATTCAGAGTGTTTCCTTCACTTCTTTTCTATGATAGGAGTTGTTTGAGAGCTTTAGATGTATGCACTTGTTTTGTTCTTTATGCGGCATAAAAAGCAACCTATAAATTGTTGGTTAACTTATGCCTGCAATCAGATTGCTGTTGCAAATATTAATTGTAATAGGAAAGTACTGATGTAAAAGTTATATGCTTATTAAAAATTTGAAAATATGAAAAAGTAGAACTTTATAGGAACTCTGTAGAAGCTGTCACCCAACTTCAATAATTGTCAACAAATGGCCTGTTTTATTTCATCTATGTTTATCTATGCCCACATTTAATTCCTTCCTCCTCTGGATTATTTTGGATTTTGAATTTTTTCAATGTATTCATATTTTCATGACTTAGGCATTGCAATAAAGCTAGTTGTCTTCATGAGTCAAGTCTGTGACTTTGGTATTTAGCATATAGATAGATCTCTTGCATTAGGGACATGTTATTTAAGAGAAGGACATCAGAGCCATTGTTTTAATACCCTTAAGTATTTGTAAAATACCCTCCTGTACCCTAAAATAAGTTCTAGGTATTTGTAAAACAACCCAAATAAATTCTGATATACCAGAATTCTGATTCAGTAACCCAATTCTGTCTTGCCCACGATACAGCAGCTTCTTAATGTCTCTGGACAAGAGATTTAAATGTGAGATGGGATTAGTTAAGTTTTTTGCTCTAGTGCTTAGCTGCTAGTGTGCATTGACACTTGTTCTGAGATCCTAGCCAAGAGAGAACTCTTTCCATTTTGTTTTCAGAAAAATAAGGAATCTTATTTTTTAAAAAATATTTATTCATGAGAGGCAGAGAGAGACATATGTAGAGGGAGAAGCAGGCTCCCTGCAAGGAGCCAGATGTGGGAGTTGATCTAGCATCCCAAGATCACATCGTGGGCCAAAGGCAGATGCTCAACCCCTGAGCCACCCAGGCATCCCCGAAACAAGTAATCTTAAAGTGGAAACTACTAAGTGAAAACTGAGGAATACTTAAAACAGCTCATTTATGTGAAGAAATCTCCACAGAAGCATAGCACTATTGAGGAATGTCCTATTTATAAATACATTTTTCTCATTTTACTGGAGGCTAATTAATACTACCATATACTTTAAATTCTTGTTGATTTACATGCTTCTGGCATATGTAGATGCAGAGAAAATAAACTTCAGAGATTCAGCATTTATTCATTGCTGTGGCTTAAGCAGTGAAGGAGGTATTTGGAGACAGTGATGACTAATACAGGTTCCTGCCCTCAAGAAGCTGGGCTTTTTGGTGGTGGGAGGTACTGGTGGTATTGGTGGAATCCAGTTTTGTTAATCAAATGGATTAAGAGCTGTTTTACAATTTTTATAGGTGATAGAAACAGGTCTCCCTTTAGTTATAAAAGGCAAATTGTTAGCACTTCTGTGTTCAGAGGTTACAGAACTGGGTAGCTATTAGGCCTTTTAGTATTTAAATTTCATTAAAAAAATCTTATGATACCTTTTAATTTCAACTGACATTTTTTTTTTGCCTGGGGAGGCACAGATAGGAAAGAAAGGAGGGAGGGAAGGAGGAAGGGAGGACCAGTACTTGTAAGTGGACATTTGCTTGTGGATTTGAAAAGACAGGTGAGAAATAGGCTTTCAAGAGTGAATTTTATCTGCCGATAAAGATCTTATTTATTCATAAGAGACAGAGAGGCAGAGACATAGGCAGAAGGAGAAGCAGGCTCCCCACAGGGAGTCCAGTATGGGACTCGATCCCCAGACCTAGATCACACCTGAGGCAGACGCTCAACCGCTGAGCCACCCAAGTGTCCCTTATCTGCCCATAAAGGTGGGATATATTTACTTTCAGAGTGTTCTGTGTTGGATATGTGCAGTAAGTTCTCTGACATGAAAGCTAATCATTTTTAAGATTTTATTTATTCATGAGACACACAGAGTCTCCCTGCAGGGAGACTGAAGTGGGACTCCATCCTGCAACTCTAGGATCACTTCCTGAGCTGAAGGCAGATGTTCAACCACTGAGCCACCCAGGTGTCCCTAATCATTTTTTTTTTTTTTTAATGGGGCTCGCACAAAACAGTAAAGTAGTCAGAGTTCATTTTTGGAATTTCCTGCCTTCTGGAGAATTAGGCTCTCCAGCTTAGATGGCATGCAACTTCTGTTTCCCCTTCCAGTTCCCACCTCCCCTTAACTCAGGCATGCAGATCTCAGAAGGTACTAACTAGGTGGGAAGTAGGTTTGCCCCGACTGTTCTGCAACTTGCTTTCACCTCAGTCTATCTTGGATATTTCCCCAAATCATTACAAAGAAATCTGCCTTGTTTTTTTTTTTTTAAGATTTTATTTATTTATTTGAGAGAGAGAAAAAGAGCATGAGCAGAGGGAGAGGAAGAGTGAGGACAAACTGACTTCCCGCTGAGCTCTGGAGCCAGCTGGGAGTTTCCATCCTAGGACCCTGAGACCATGACCTGAGCAGAAGTCAGATGCTTAACTGATGAAGCCTCCCAGGTGCCCCATGCCTCATTTTCAACAGCTGTGGAGGATTTCATGAACTCATACTATTATTTATTTAATCAGAACTATAGTGATGAAGGATACACATTTTTTTGTTCTCATAAACAGTGAACATCCTTATATAATAGCATTGTATGCTTATTTGAATATGGATATGCAAGTTGACTAGATAAATTAATTTTTACCAATCTTCGGATAGATGAAAGTGATAATTTGCACCTCTTTTATTTTTTTGTTTATTGGCTCTGTATTTTCCTATGAACATGATCTTTGCTTTTTTTTTTGTAAGATTGCCATTTCTATATTGGTTTTTCAGAGTTCACTATAAATTAAAATTAACCAGATATATGTTGCAAGTGTTTTTCCAAGTTCTTTGTCTTTTTATTTCACAGTATATTTTTGGTGTGTGAAAACTTTCATAATTTTTGGCTGTCAAACTTATTGATCCTGTATAGTGTCTTAGATTTATGTTGTTTTGCAAGTATTCCAGTTGTCTTCTTGTTACATATTTGTTACTTCTTTGTTACATACTTTAAAAAATTAAACTGTGTTTTGAAAGTCTTAATATATTAATGCACACACATTCATTGTAAGAAGTATTTAAAAATTAACAAAGTGAAAGTCTGTTTTAAGATTATATTCTTTTCCCTAGAGCTAACCACTTACTAAGTTGGATGTATATTTTTCCAATCTTTTATATGTGCATCATACTTCAATTTTAAAAAAAACAGTTATCTTACCATTTATTAAATAGTTGATGGTTGAAAGTGGCACCTTTGTCATATTCTAAATTCCCCTTAAAAATCATGGGTCAGTTGTGGATATTCTAATCCATTGCTCTAGTTGCTTTAGTTGCTGTTTCTATGTGTGGCCTTATTTTAAGAAGTTAAATCAGTAACACGTCTAGAATTTATTTTGGTTTAAGGAATGAGGGTGGAGAACCAGCTGTGCCCTTCATCATTTATGGAATAATTTGTCGATCTCCGCCCCCTGTGATTTAATATGCTGTCATCAAACCTAGATAATTCTAGAAAGGACATCATTATCTCTGACCTATTGAAAGAGCATTTTGTTTAGGCTTCCTATATTGACTAGCTTCCCTTATATCAGTTTTCCATAATACAGCCAAGGTGATCTTTTCAGAACATGCCCTTTATGGGCTTCACATTACTATTTGGATGAAGACCTAATCTTGAACATGGCCTAGAAGACACCCAGTGTAACCTATACCCTTGACCTCCCTGGTTTCCTTTCAGACTACTCTTGTTCTCTGGATTCCAGCACATTCGTGCCAGGGGCTTTACCCTATTTTTCCTTTTGTGTCTGGAATGCCCTCTAGACCCCAATCTTCATACCTCTACTTCTGTCTTGCCCTGTTGTGTTCTAGTACATCCTTCCACTTTCAACTCAAAATTAACTTCTTGATAAAATTTTCTCTGACTTTCTAGCTAAGTTTATTTTTATTTTATTTTTATTTTTTTCCCTAGCTAAGTTTAGAACCTGTATGTGCGCGCTCTCTCTCTCTCTTTTTATATTTATTTACTCTCTACTTCCAACATGGGGCTCAAACTCACGACCCTGAGATCAAGTCACACGTTCTTCCAACTGAGTCAGGCAGGTGCCCCTCCTTTTTTTTTTTTTTCTTTAATGACAGCTTTTTTTGAGATGCAACTCACATGCCATATGATGCATCATTTAAAGTGTAAAATGCAGTGGTTTTTAGTATAGTCATGGAGTTGTGTGACCATCACCATAATCAATTTTAGGTCATTTTTTTAATCCCAAAAGAAAACAGGTACCAGTTAATAGTCCCCATTTCTCACCAAACCCTCTAGTCCTGGACAACCAGAATTTTACAAAAAATTTTGGCAAAATATAAAATATGTATAACAAATTTTGCTATTTTAACCATTCTTTCAAGGTTATAATTCAGTTGCACTAATTACCTTCATGATATTGTACAATTACCACTACTGTGCATTTCTAAAACTTTATCACCCCAAACAGAAATTCTGTATTCTTTTTTTTTTTTTTTTTTTACTTATGATAGTCACAGAGAGAGAAAGAGGCAGAGACACAGGCGGAGGGAGAAGCAGGCCCCATGTACCGGGAGCCCGACGTGGGATTCGATCCCGGGTCTCCAGGATCACACCCTGGGCCAAAGGCAGGCGCCAAACCGCTGCGCCACCCAGGGATCCCGAAATTCTGTATTCTTTAAGCAATGACTCTCTATTCACTTCTTCCTCAGCCCCTGGAAACCACTGTTCTGCTTTCTGTCTGTATGAATTTTCTTATTCTAGATATTTCATGTAAGTGGAATCATACAGTATCTGTCCTTTTGTGTCTGGCTTATTTCACTTAGCATAATGTTTTCATGGCATAATCCGTGTGTCAGAACTATATTCCTTTTTATGGCTGAATAGTATTCCATTGTATGCATATACCACAGTTTGTTTATCCATTTATCAGATGATGGCCAAATGGGTTGTTTCTACCTTTTGGCTATCATGAATAATGCTGTTGTAATAGTATATAAATATCTGTTTGAGTCCATTTTCAAATCTTTGGGGTGTATACCTAGAATTGGAATTGCTGGGTCATTGAAAAATCTTTTTTTTTTTTTTTTAAGATTTTATCTGTTCATTTTAGAGATAGAGTGCAAATGTGACCTAGGGTTGGTGGGGGAGGAGCAGAAGGAGAGGGACAAGCAAGATTTCTACTGAGTGCAGAGCATAACTTGGGCTTGAGATCAAGCCTGAGATCATGACCTGAGCCGAGATGGAGAGTCAGACACTCAGCCGACTGAGGTTTCAGCCCTGGATTATTGATAATTCTTTGTTTAACTTTTTGAGGAACTACCAAACTGTTTTCTAGAGAGACTACACCGTTTTATGTTTCTACCGGCAATATAGAAGTGTTCTAATTTCTTCACATCACTTATTTTAATTTTTTTTATTACAGTCATCCTAGTAGGTATGAAGTGGCATCTCATGGTTTTGATTTTTATTTCCCTAATGATTAATGACATTGAGCATTTTTTCATATGCTTATTGGTCATTTCTGTATCTTTAGAGAAGTGTCTGTTCAAATCCTTTGCCCATTTTAAAATGGATTATTTTTTTCTTGTGTTACGTTCTTCATATATTCTGGATATTAAGCTTCTCAGATATATGCAAATATTCTCTCTTATTTTGTGGCTTATGTATTCAGTTTTTTGGTCCATTTCTCTTTTATACCATTTACAAATTTGTATTTATAATTTAAAGAATACGTAGGTTAATATTTATCTTAACCATTAGAATGTGAACACTGTTAGGGAAGGACTGTATCCGTTTTTGCCCATTTTTATATTTCTAATGCCTATTTAGTTTTTGAATGAATGAAGTTCCTTTAATTTATGAATTGTTTCATTGATCTCTTTTTTCCATCTTAAGTATCAGTTGTATTCCATCTTAGCTTCTCACTTGTTACTCTTATTTTTCAAAATCTTCCCAGTTATTTTCTGGCTATTGTTAAGTTACTTCATGCACCACTCAACATTGGTATCATTTTTAGATAACTTTGTCTTTTTTATTTCAGAGGGCTTTCTTGGTAGGATGAAGACTGCCGAGTTCTTTTATTTTTATTTATTTATTTATTTATTTTAAGATTTTATTTATTTGTTCATGAGAGTACAGAGAGAGAGAGAGAGAGAGAGAGAGGCGGAGACACAGGCAGAGGGAGAAGCAGGCTCCATGCAGGGAGCCCGATGTGGGACTCGATCCCGGGACTCCAGGATCACGCCCTGGGCTGAAGGCAGGTGCTAAACCACTGAGCCACCCAGGGATCCCCAGTTCTTTTCATTAGTTTAGGCTGTTACAACAAAATACCAGAGACATTGATTTGTCATAGTTCTGGACTCTGGTAGGTCCATGATCAAGGTGCTGGCAATGTCTGATGAGGGCCCTCTTCCTAATTTGTAGATGGATGCCTTCTTGCTGTATCTTCACATGGTACAGAAAGAGATCATCTCTCATGTCTCTTCTTTAAGGACATTTATTCCATTTATAAAATCCACTCTCATGACCTAATTACTTCCCAAAGGCCCTACCTCCAAATACCATCAAATTGGGGGTTAAGGCTTCAACATATTGTTAAATAACAAAAATTCAACTGAGTAGATTTATTTATTTTTTGGATTTTTATTTTTTTAAAGATTTTATTCATTTGAGAGAGTAAGAGCACAAGTTGGGAAGAGAGGGAGAAGAAAAGCAGACTCCTCACTGAGCAGGGAGCCCAATGTGGGGCTCTATCCCAGGACTCTGTGATCAAGACCTGAGCCAAAGGCAGGTGCTCAACTGCTGAGCCACCCAGTCCCCCAAGATTTTTTTTAAGTGATCTCTATACACAGTGTAAGCTCGAACTTACAACTCTGAGATCAAAAGCTGCATGCTCCACTGACTGAGCCAGCCAGGCACCCCTCAACTGAGTAAATTTAAAAATAAAATTAGTTTTATCCAACAGTTCATGAATTAGACAGCATCCTGTGTAGCAAATAGAAAGGAGCTCTGCTGAAGTATAGAAAATGAAAGATTTTTATAGACAGAAAGGGAAATAATTAGCAAAAGAATGCATTGTTTCAGGCAAGAGCACATTCCTAATGGGAATAGTAGGGTTTATCAGGAAGATTATCTCACTAGTGCTGACTAGGTAATTCCATGTTGACTGGTTAAAGGTTGTATTCCTGGGAAGTCAAAACTTCAGTTAGGTTGTATAGTAAGTCTTGGTTTGTTGGTGTGTGGTTTAGCACAAGTGACTCCATTTTGGTTTGCTGTCTCCTTTTTAACAATTCACCTCTTTTGATGAGACTTGCAGCTTAACAGAGGTGTGATGAAAACTTAAAGCATTAGTGCCACTTTTAGCTCTGAGGATCTCACTCTTCTGTTTTTTGTTTGGGATATTCACAGGTTGTGACATTTTTTTTCTTTTTTGTTTAATCTCTGTGATAGGCCACAACTTGAGGTTCACAGTATTTTTTAAAAGATTTTATTTTTGGGGTGCTTGGGTGGCTCAGTCGGTTAAGCATCTCCCTTCACATCAGGTCATTATCCTAGGAACCTCAACAGGGAGCCTGCTTCAGATTTTATTTTCAGGTACTCTCTACATCCAAAATGGGGCTTGAACTCACAACCTCAAGATCAAGAGTCACACGCATTACCAGCTGAGCCTCCAGGCACATGGGATTCACAATTTTTAAGTCAGTCATTCTCTTTGTTCCTTTTTTTTTCTTTTTTTATTTAAGCAATCTCTACACCCAACACAGGGTTCGAAATCATGATCCTGAGACAAGAGTTGCACGCCTCTTCTGAGTGAGCCAGCCAGGCATTCCTCTTTGTTCTTTTTCTGATGTTCTCGTCTTAGATCATTTGCATGGTGGTTAGCAACTAGGAACATTCAGGTAAAGCCTTTGAAAAAATACAAGGTGCCAGGGAGATTATTATGATTATTAGATTCAGGATGATTTCCCAATGTTTAGAATACGCTTTAAAGCTGTGGTTCCCAAGACTGAAACCATCAAAATCAAGTAACTCAGAGAAAGACCCTGCTGAAGGAGGGCAAGTTTTAAAGCCAAGTGGCTTGCCTAGTGATCTATGTAACTGAGTTTCAATTTTCCCAGAAATGTTAATCAAGGTGCAGCAGGTAGTGGTGGTCACAGCATGCACACCTCCTTGCTTAGCTAAAAGATAAATAAGGGCCATTCTATTATAAAAAAACAGCTGTGGGGGGTAAAAAAAAAAAAGCAACTGTGGCCAGTCAGCCTTAAGAACTTCTGTTGGGTGACACCTTTGGCTCAGCAGTTGAGCTTTTGCCTTCAGCTCAGGGTGTGATCCTAGAGTCCGGGGATCTCCCTGCAGGGAGCCTGCTTCTCCTTCTGCCTATATCTCTGCCTCTTTCTCTCTGTGTCTCTCATGAATAAATAAATAAAATCTAAAATAAATAAAAAAGAACTTCTGATGGACAGCTATTGTGGATTTTGCAATACTTTTAAGAGTAAAGGAGAGGTTTCTAATTGTAGCCTCATTTAGACTTACTCCTGACTGTGGAAGTAGGGCCCCACCAAAGAAACTGAATCTTGAATCATGAAAGCCTCCTGGTGGGTTTTTTCTAACTTGGCTCTGAAAATTCAGGGGAATTGATCAATGAAGTATAGCAGTTAGGGGCACACTGAGATAACCAAAGAGGCACTGCCTGGCTGTGTACCAGCGCTCTAGTCATTTACAGGCCCCCAGGATAATGATGACCCCAGGCCACCATAGACAAAGACAAACCCTCTCCAGGCACAAACCATTCCCATTAAGGTAGTACTGTTACTAGATTAATTCACAGGGATGACTGTGTTTGTTCATTCAAGGCACAGGTCAGTTAGGTTTTCTTTTTTAACTTGAAATAAAAAAGCTTTTTTTTTTTTTTTTTTTAGGGTTTTTATTATTTATTCATGAGAGGCAGAGACAGGCAGAGGGAGAAGCAGGCTCCCTACTGGGAGCCCCATGTGGGACTTAATCCCCAGGACCCCGGGATCACAACTGGAGCCAAAGGCAGACATTCAACAATGAGCCACCCAGGTGCCCCTAAAAAAGCTGTTTTAAATTCCAGAGGTTACCCCACTTGGCAGTGGCCTGGGAAATATGGATGATGGTATTATGTTTCCAACCCAGTACCTCAGTAAAGAAGAGAAAGGGAAGAAGGGTTTCATGTTAAGTATGAGTGTTAATCCAGTTTTTGGGAGGAAGCACCTCCATGTCAGCTAATCTTCCTAATCAGCTTGATTTGGAGGTCTCCAGTGTTTGCATAGGCCCAGATGTCAGGTGCAGTTTTTGTGAGATGTGTATCCAGGGTTCAAGTTCCTATCTGGATAGTGAGGAGGACCTAGTATAGTCCCTTCCAAGGAGATTTGAGGGCAGTCTTTGTTCTTAGTGATTCCAAATCAGGAGAGTGGGAGAAAACTAGTAACAGTAGCATGGTATGTTTTAGCCAGATATTTGAGGGAACCTAGGATTTAGGATCCAGTATCAATTTACATGCCTTTTTTTTTTTTTTTTACCAAAAACACACTTCCTGGTTTCCTTACGTAGGGAGATGTTTCCCTTATTTCCTAGAGCTTAATTACATATGTTAAAGTCTTTCAGCTCTAGAAACCTTAATTTCTCATGAAAGTAAACAGTGGTGAACTGTCATTGCATTAGCATCTGTGGCTTGGCAGACTTTAAATACTTTATGTAACTTCTAGAAACGTACTTTTCCCAAGTATCTTTAGTTCTTCTGTAAAAGGAAGCCAAAAATCGATAAGCCTATGTTCAGTAATTAGTGTTTTAATATTTTATCTTATTTGGAAACGATCTGGATATTAAATGAATTTAACTTAAATCATTATCTAAATTAACAAAACTTCACGGTTTCAGGTTATCAGAAAGGTTTGGAGGAAACTAAAGTTTACCCTACACCTTTTTATTCTACATAACGTCTTTTTAATTGTTTTTAACCATCATGTTTAGATTATACACACAAGCCATTAGACAGAGTCAGCCATCACCCCCAAGCTTTTTTTTGGCTGACAGATTTTGTGAGAGATCAAATGAATTTATTTGATTAGTAAACCCAGGTAGAATAAAAGTTTTATATTTAATATGATAACCCAAAAGATATGTCTTTTAATTAAATCAATATACTTAAGCTAGCTTTTATACTGAAAAATTATCCTAGATCATGTTTGGATTCATTTCTGAGATTTACAGATACTTAACAAGCACTTATTTTTAAGACCATTAAACAGAATTCTTTTTTATTTTTATTTATTTATTTATTTATTTTTGGATAGTCACACACAGAGAGACAGAGATAGAGAGAGAGGCAGAGACATAGGCAGAGGGAGAAGCAGGCTCCATGCACCGGGAGCCCAACGTGGGATTCGATCCCTGGACTCCAGAATCGCGCCCTGGGCCAAAGGCAGGCGCTAAACCGCTGCACCACCCAGGGATCCCAACAGAATTCTTTTTTAAAGTGAGCTCTATGCCAAACGTGGGGCTTGAGCTCACAACCAGAGATCAAGAGATGCATGCTTTACCAACTAAGCCACCCACGTGCCCCATAGAGAAGATTTTTTATGATTTGTATTTGTTGAGGCACTTGGCTGGCTCAGTAGGAGGAGCATAGGGTTGTGAGTTCCAACCCCATATTGGGTGTAGAGATTACTAAAGAAATTTTTTAAAAAGGTTTTATATTTGTAGAGACAGGAAATCTTAAGGAGGCTCTCTGCTTTAAAGTTTGGGCTAGAGAGTTTTGTTTGCAATTTGAATTTTAAAAAGTGTCCCCCCACCCCCTTTTATTTTCAGTCTTAGGAATTGGGATGGTCTAGATAAGAGTTACTATTTAATATCAAAGGCACAGAGGAAGAATGCAAATTCCTCCCAGGACTTTGGTTTCCTATGGTCAATATTTATAAGCCTTTTGAAATAATAGGGGAAGTTTTGGAATTGGTAATAAAAGGAATTAGGTAAACTTTGAATTGCCTCTGGAGTTGCATTTCAAATTTTGCCAAGATTTGTAAGATGTAGACAGTTGCTCTAAATTCCTCAAAGAATTCGGTTGCAATTTGAATGAAATCATAGGTTGATCCACCCATCTAATTACATTCTTCTTTTTTACAAAGGCTTCAGGTGATTTTTTTTCTTTCCTTCTGGAGACTTACTTTCATTTTAGCTTATGGGAGGAGTCCTAAAAAAAAATACTCTTACCAGGCTCTGAATATCAGCTCTCAGTCTGACCAATCTCCAGTCACAGAACTACTTAAAGATTCTTTTAGGTATCTTGTCAGTTTTCACCTGGGACAAACTGCAAGCATTTCTGCCATATCAGATACCCCCCCCCCCCCGGACGTCAGAGGGATCCCCAGGGAGAATGCAAAAGATAACTTATTTTTGTGTCTTTACTGGGTCTTACAGACAGATCTGGGAGAGCTGACTCTCTGGTAAGAATTTTTTCCCTTAGCCCACTTTACCAGTTTTCCTGGGATCCCATCTGTAGCTCTGTTTCTTACAGGAATTTGGCAAGATTTTTTTTATTTTTAATATTAGTTTTCTCTTGGCTATTTAAGAGAATAGTGTAACAGTTTACCAGAAAATCTTAGAGTCCCATTTGGGAGGAGCCCTCCTTTGGGTCAGATATGGAAGTGGTGTCTATAAGGTCATTAACTTGGTTTACAGTCCATAAAGGAGGCTCAGACAGTAGTATTAGAATGAGTCCTCAGATAAAGGAAGATAGAAGGAAGCAGTAAGAATTAGGGGATCCCTGGGTGGCTCAGTGGTTTAGTGCCTGCTTTTGGCCCAGGGCATGATCCTAGAGACCGGGATCAAGTTCCGCGTTGGACTCCCTGCATGAGCTGCCTGCATGGAGCCTGCTTCTCCCTCTGCCTGTGTCTCTGCGCCCCCCCCCCCCCCCGCCGTGTGTGTCTATCATAAATAAATAAATAAAATCTTTTTAAAAAGATTAAAGCTTTTTGCTTTTAGGTACCATTTCTGTCTTAGTTTTTCACTAGCCTTTTACAACAAGTCTTTTAATGAGGCTATTTTGGAATTTTGAAGCCTTTTGGTGTCTCTTGCATACCAAATAGGCATCCCATTCTGTTTGATTTGGAAGGCTTGCTTTTAAATGTATTTATTAAATGATCTTATCTAATTGGAAGATTTCTTGAAATGACCATTATAATTCTAGGTTGTAATTTCTTGGAGGGCAATTTGGTAGGACCTTAGCCACAATTAGAATTTAACCTGCCTTTTCTGTGCAGCCATATTTAGCCATAAATGGGGTGTAACTCACATTTTTGCCTGGCCACATTTTGGGGCTGCCAATCTGATGGTTACCAAATCAGGATGTCAGGACCCAAAAAAGCTTAGTAAGATTTTGCCGGTTTTGTCGATGTATCTTCTGGACCATAGTTCTTAGGCATAAAATAAGCAGGAGTACCAGAAGGAAGCATGCTTTACTCTCTAGAGTTTAAGGATCCCATTACCCAACTTTGGTTTTCTTAGAAAGCTGAGCCTAGTACCTAAAAGGGATGTGCCTCTGGATTGGGAATTGCACAGTGTTACAGTGTACCTCATTGCACAGAAATTTTCTTGAGGTTGCCAGGTGACCTAGTGTCAACCTAACTAGTTCTACAGACCCACTTAATACAGGAGTCTTTGGGTTGGGTGATGAGTACTCTAACAGCTTTTTTTTTTTATATTTTTTTTGCTTTTTTTTTTATAAGATTTTATGTATTTATTCATGAGAGACAGAGAGAGAAAGAGAGGCAGAGGGAGAAGCACGCTCCCTGTGGGGAGCCTGATGTGGGACTTGATCCCAGGACCCTGGGATCGTGATCTGAGCCAAAGACAGGTGTTCAACCACTGAGCCTCTCTAATAGCTCTTAAATGCTTCCATTGCCTACCAATTTTTGTGGCTCCCCCCCCCCAAGATTCCTGTTAGCCATAACCCTTTATGCACACAAAATAAGACAAACAAACACATGCACCCTAACATACCAGCAGCAACCAAAAGATGTTATTGTGGACTGGCCAAGAGATGGCCTTGCATACCATCACCAGTTCTCAGCATGGATTAAACCAGCAGACTTCAGTAAGTGGAGACTGTGGATTGGAATTGAGGAAAGGACTAAACCACCAAATCCCAGTAAGTGGGTACTGTGACCGGAATTGGGGAAAGGAATTCCAAACAACTGGGGAATTGTGGACCAAATCAAGAGGTAGAGAATCAGGTTCCAGATGGAACTGTGTGTCAGCTGAAGCTGACCCACTAAGCCCTGGATTAAAAAGCCAGTTAGTTTAGGAGTTCAAGAGAAAGAGAGTAGAGCTCAGAACTGACAGGAAATTCCCAATGGCCCTCAGAAATGACTGGAAAGAAAGTGAACTAACTTCAGCAGTTCATGGGCTCCCACACCTGTGTTTCTTGTTGTCCCCAAAGCTGTCAGAAGTCTCCTTTGATCCTGTTGCTTTCACCAAATTTGTTAAATAAGAAAAATTAAACAGTAAATGTAAAGATCATATTGGCTTTATTCAACAGACTTGGGCAGCATCCCATCTAGTAAATAGAAAGGAGCTCTACCAAGCTGTAGAAAAGGATTTTTTTTTTAAAGATTTTATTTATTTATTAATGAGAGAGAGAGAGGTGGGTAGACACACAGGCAGAGGGAGAAGCAGGCTCCATGCAGGGAGCCCGAAGTGGGACTCGATCCTGGGTCTCCAGGATCAGGCCCTGGGCTGAAGGCAGCGCTAAACCGCTGAGCCACCCTGGCTGCCCAAAAGGAACGATTTTTAAAGCCATAAATGGAGGGGCTCCTGGGTGGCTTAGATGGTTCGGCATCTGCCTTCGGCTCAGGTCATATTCCCAGGGTCCTGGGATCGAGCCCCACATTGGTCTCTCTGCTCAGTAGAGAGCCTGCTTCTCTCCCTCTGCTCACTGCACCACCCGCTTGTGAGTGTGCTTTCTCGGTCTCATTCTTTGTCAAATATGTAAATAAAATCTTAAAAAAAAAAAAAGGCAGAGGGAGAGTGTAAAAAGGAACTTATTAGCAAAAATACATTGTTTTATGCAACGTCACCTTCCTAAGGGGAATGGAAGGAGTCTCTGGATGGATTATCTCACTAGTGCTGACTAGGTAATTCCATGTTGACTGGCTAAAGGTTACAGTTCTTGGGGTTGAAACTGCAATTAGGGGGTGCCTGGGTAGCTCTGTTGGTTAAGATCTACCTTCAGCTCAGGTCGAGATCCTAGGGTCCTGGGATTGAGCTCAGCTCCCTGCTCAGTGGGGAACCTGCTTCTCCCTCTGCCCCGTACTTGTGCTCTCTCTTGCTTCCTTTCTCAAATAAATAAAATCTTAAAAAACTCTGCAGCTAGATTGAGTATTAAGTCTTGGCTTGCTGACGTGGGTTTTAGCATGAGCGACTATTTTTTTGGCCCGCTGTCTCCTTTTTAACAATATGAATTTTAAGGAGGACACAAGCTTAGTCTTATGTACATTATATAATCAATTCATAAATATAGGTCATTAATAAATATGAAGTGTCCTTAATTTAAGAGAATTACTATAAATCTGTATGATAATATGAATTTTTCATAGCTCAAGAGAATTAGTAATGATGAATAGTAGTAGTCTTACAATATTTTTTTCTTCCTCCTAGATTTCAACAGTCAAGTTAAATCAAGCTGGGCAATCATGGCAGAAGGTGGATTTGATCCTTGTGAATGTGTTTGCTCTCATGAACATGCAATGAGAAGGCTGATCAATCTGGTGAGATAAATGGGATAGTCCTATTTATCAGAATTAAACTGTACCCCTTTCTGTCCTATTTCTGTGCGAATGTTGGTTATTGGAGGATTTTCATCTGATTGTCACTAAAATTATTTCATAATTGAAATTCCACAATGGTTGAAGCCATAATGGTCAAAGTTTGCTGGCAATTCTTTTATTAGAGATAAAAACAGATTGCTGTCTTTATTTATGGTATATTTATGTTGGTGATATCACCATCATAGGTAAGTAACACGTGTATAGCCTTTTCTGTCTTGTATTATTGAATATAGTGTTTAGCTGTATGGAGCTTATTTACCTGATAAATTGCTATGAAGACACAGTTCCTGTTGTGACATGGTTTAGATCCTACTGCAACAAATGACATGACAATAAAAATCTCTATATAAAGCATTTCCAAATCCAAATCAATTATTTGACAGAGGCAGTTTTCTGAACAACAGGTTTTAGATAGTCTCATTGAATTGATGTGAGATTTGAATTTATAAGGTTTTTAAGACTCTCCTAAGTCTCTAGAATCTTAAATACAGGACATTTTATATATTATACTTTATACTTTTTATGTGGAAAAGAAGAAATTTGATTATTAAAAAAGTATATTATTGGGATCCCTGGGTGGCGCAGCGGTTTAGCGCCTGCCTTTGGCCCAGGGCGGGATCCTGGAGACCCGGGATCAAATCCCACGTCAGGCTCCTGGTGCATGGAGCCTGCTTCTCCCTTTGCCTGTGTCACTGCCTCTCTCTCTCTCTGTGTGACTATCATAAATAAATAAAATTTTTTTAAAAAAAATATTATGTTAGACATAACATTTTTTTGTTCTAGAATATTATACACAGGTGTATTATCATAGACCAGTTAATAAAGGCAGGAATAAATATTTGCTCAAATATGTGAATTGGTGGTTAATAAGTAGGTTTTTTGCTGAGTCAGTGTCTGTATATAGTGATCAGAAGTGTGTTTTCTGTGAATGATTTTCCTCTTAGACTCAGCATATGTTAGGACTTAATGATCCTAAAGAATGTTTTAGAGGGAAATCAGTAAAATAAGAACTTATAAATTAAATTAGACTTGTGGCTATAGAAATAAAATGGCAATTTCATATCTGTGATAACGATATAAAAATAGATGAGTCTGAAGAGAAAATATTTAAAGTATTTTCTCCTATTTGTGACATTAAATATAAAATTTTATGTCCAAATTTAACATGAGGCAAATTTTTTTTTCAAATTACTGTGATACTAGGAACAAAAAATAGACTTGTAATTTAACTGGTAAATTTTCCCAGGAGATCAGTTTTTGATAAGAATTACTACCTCTTTTTTTCTTAGTATAGTATTTTTATTTTTAACATACTACCATGCTTGGGATCCCTGGGTGGCGCAGCGGTTTGGCGCCTGCCTTTGGCCCAGGGCGCAATCCTGGAGACCCGGGATCGAATCCCACGTCAGGCTCCCGGTGCATGGAGCCTGCTTCTCCCTCTGCCTGTGTCTCTGCCTCTCTCTCTCTCTGTATGACTATCGTAAATAAATAAATAAATAAATAAATAAATAAATAAATAAATAAATAAATAAATAAATAAATAAAATTTAAAAAAAAAAAAACAAAAAAAAACATACTACCATGCTTTTTTCTCTTAGCTCTGCTGCTTGTTTTTTAGAGATGGCTAAAACTAAGCTCTACTTTTTAGGATTTCCTGTACATTTCTGTTCTCTTTAGTAGAATGTCAGGAAACCATATTTAGCTTTTGTTTTGTTTTGTTTTAAATAGGTACATTCATGCCTGACGGAACGTTGTTTATAGCAATTCTAGTGTAAAATCTATTTTATATGAAAATTTTACAAACCTTTAAAACTGTACACTTTTTAGCCTGCGCTGGATATTTTCACACGATGTAAATCACTGATGGGTGATCCTGGATAGGTGATCCACTGATGTATAACATGCTGATAGTATGGAAGATGCCAGGAGAGAGGAGGAACTCATTTGATTCAATAAGGAAAGTAGCTGATTAGGCTTGATAGACATTTGCTTGATTTGAATTATGCTTTATAATTTTTTTCCTTTTCTTTAAACTCCAAATCAAGCAGCATTTTGGAGCCATATCTACTTAGTAGATATTAAGTGCTTTCTAAAAACATTTCTGAAAGAGAGTATCTTTTGAAATAAGATCTCTAACTTCAGAAATTAAAAAATAAGGTCTAACTTCTCTAAATTTGGTGTTGTATAATAGTCTTTATTATAGCATTATTTCTAGTGTGAATAGTTAAAAACAAACCTAATTGCATACCAGTAGGGCACTGTTTATATCGTGGTATGTTCATATGCTGGAATCTTATACAGATGTTTAAAATAATGATGTCTTTAAAGAATATATAATAACCTAAGGGAAATTCATATACAGAATGAATAAAAGCAAGATATAGAAATGGCATTTAGTTTGGTCTTGCTTTTCTGTACCCACACATACCATATATATGTGTGCCTAGGAAGAAAAGATTGAAGAAAATATGTCAAAATGTTATAAAAAGGTGAGACTTTTTTTTTTACAGTTTTCTGTATTTTCTGTGATATCTTATAATCAGAAAAAGGTTACTTAACAAAAACTATTTTTTTTTGTTTAAATATGGTCAGCACCCTTTTATAATACACTAGGCTTTTCTACTTCTCATGCATTCATTATCTTGTACTCTTATACTTTTTTTTAGTACCTTTATCTTATTACTCTGTGGAAGTCTAACTCCTTAGCCTATATTTTACAAGCAGTTTATCTGAAGGTATAATTTTTCTGTATTAGTTATAACCACTAGGATTTAGATGTTTGCATGTTCAGGAAACTCATGAATGCAATAATAATATATTACAGTATGACGATAGAGCAGAGATTTTTTTCTCATCTTTCTAAACATGGACATTTAATTCATCCTTGCAATAGAGTAGCATCTCATTAATTCTAAGTACTAATTTGGAATTTTTGTTTTGTTTTTACTTCATATAAACTGGATTTTCTTATAGGTTAGAATATTACCAATTCCTGAGGACTTAAAGTGCTAATAGTAAGTAAAAACCTGAGGAAACCTGAGGATTTTATGATTATTTATGGTTAACTCATTAGTTGTATGCTGGGCTACAGTTTAGTTTTGCCTACCCTGTGGAAATAGATGGGTTTTGCTATGGCTTATATTCACCTTAGGAGCAGTTAAGATTTTACCATTATTTCCTTTGTATTTTAATAAAGTTCTTTTTATTTACAACTTAAAACTAACTTCTGTTCCTAATGTAGTAACAGTATCAGTTAAGGTTCTTTATTATAGGTTATAGATGTTCTGGCTGCATTAAGCAGAAAAAGACATATTAAAAGGTTATTATGTGGCTCACACTGAACCAGGCATGGAAAATGAATAGGATCAAAGGGAGGGTAAGTGCCAAAACAGAAAGAGCCAAAGTCATACCATAGAATGAAAGCAGCCAAGGTGCTGCTTGTTCCTGAATTCCAGAGTTTTATATGTCCAAGTGTTGATGCACTATCTCCATTTAGATAAGTAGTAGATATCTTATATCTGATATGTGTATTTCCAAATTTTTTTCTTGCCCCCAAGCTTAAACTTTGTGTCTTCTCTATTCACTCCATTATTCTGATTGCTTAAGCAATACCTTTTTTTTTAAAGAAAGGATTTTATTTACTTATTCATTAGAGACAGATTGAGAGAGAGACAGAGAGAGAGTGAGAGAGAGAGTGAGAGAGAGAGGCAGAGACACAGGCAGAAGGAGAAGCAGGCTTCACACAGGGAGCCCAATGTGGGACTCGATCCTAGGTCTTCAGGATCACACCCTGGGCCGAAGGTGGCGCTAAACCGCTGGGCTACCGGGGCTGTCCCTAGGCAATACCTTTTTTTTTTTTTTTTTAAATTTATTTATTTATGATAGTCAGAGAGAGAGAGAGAGGCAGAGGAAGAAGCAGGCTCCATGCACCGGGAGCCCGATATGGGATTCGATCCCGGGTCTCCAGGATCGCGCCCCGGGCCAAAGGCAGGCGCCAAACCGCTGCGCCACCCAGGGATCCCTAGGCAATACCTTTTATATCAGTTTTTAATCCCTCAACCTCATAGCTAATGCAGAAACATCCTTTTGGCTCAACCTTAAAAATATATTCAGAATCCAGACATTTCTCATACTTCTGGTGCAACATCCTGATCTGGTCTACCATCAGCTCTTGCCTGGTTATTGAAATTAGCCTCCTTATGACACTCCTTGCTTCTACCCTTCTTGTCATTCCCCACTTTCTTCAAGTTTAGTTCTCACTATAGCAGCTGAACTGATCTATTTTTGATAAATCAGATAATAGTCCTCCTTCTCTCAGTATCCTACAGTAGCTCTGCATAACACTTAGAGTGAAAAAACAAACTTTATGTAGCTCTACATGATCTGTTCCCCCCCACCACCACACTTTTCCACTTTGCTCACTTTGTTCTAACAATTCTGGCCTTCTTACTGTTATTGGAAAATACAGGTCACATACAAAGGATCAAGAGTATAAAGACTTCAGACTTTTCAGCAACGGAACTGGAAGGCATTGAAACAAAGACGTTAAGTTTTGAAGGGAAATTATTACAAATACAGCATTTTTTTAAAGATTTTATTTATTTATTCATGAGAGACACAGAGAGAGACAGGCAAAGATAGAGGCAGAGGGAGAAGCAGGCTCCTTGCAGAGAGCCTGATGTGGGACTGGATCCCGGGACCGCGGGATCATGCCCTGAGCCGAAGGCAAATGCTCAACCACTGAGCCACCCAGGCGTCCCACAAATACAGCATTTTGTATTCAACCAAAGTATTGGTCAAATAGGAGGGAGTCTTAAAGAGAAGAAGTGGTACCTCATGTACCATTTCTTAGATAGTTACTAGAAGATGAACTATTTTTCACCAAATTGAAGGCATAAACCCAGAAAGAAGAATAAGATTTGAGTGTCGAAAGCAGGAGATCTGGCACACACAAGAAGCAAAAGTAACTTCCAGGATAATGATAAACAGAGATCCTAAGGTGATAGCTGTGCACCAGGAACGCAAGACAGCTGGTTTCATTGAGAGGGTGTCACATGGCTCTAGCAGAGATTTTTCAGAAAGATGAATTGATAGAGTATCTGGTGAGTCTATGTATCTGGTGATCTAGAAAACTGAAAGCAAATTGTCAAAAGTCATAGAAAACCAAGTAAATGGGGGAAAGAAAGAATAAGGAGGTACAGAAAAGAAAAAAAGTAATTATAATTCACTACATGGTTTAAGAGCATTTAAATAGTGATAATATTTAAATTGACTATTGAGCTAAACTAATTTACCATGTAACTGTTAGGAGATGGCAAGAGTGTACATGTGTGGTCAGTTCAGAAGAGAGAGAACTAAGAACTAGATTTTCATATTTTATACTGGTGAATCCATGGATATTGCTTAAAACTGAAAAATTAGGGGTCCCTGGGTGGCTCACTTGGTTGAACCATATGCCTTTGGCTCAAGTCAGGATCCTAGGGTCCTGGGATTGAGACCCATGTCAGGCTCCCTGTTCCAGGGGGAGCCTGCTTATCTCTCTCCCTCTGCCTGCTGCTCCCCCTGCTTGTGTGCTCTCTCTCTCTTTCTCTCTGTAGAGTAAATAAATAAAATCTTTTAAAAAATGGAAAAATCAATAAGTAGCAATAATGCATATTTATATATAAAGACATGGAGGTAAATACTAAAATGATCAGCTAAAAGTTGAAAGTTGTTGCCTCTGTGAGAGGGGAAATAGGAAGAGATGAGGAACTGCTTCTTTTTTTTTATTTTTATTTTTTTAAAGATTTTATTTACTTATTCATGAGAGACACACGGAGAGAGAGGCAGAGACACAGGCAGAGGGAGAAGCAGGCTCCATGCGGGGAGCCCGACGTGGGACTCGATCCCAGGACTCCAGGATCATGCCCTGGACCAAACGCAGGCGTTAAACTCTTGAGCCACCCAGGGATCCCCGAGGAACTGCTTCTTTTGGGAACAAGCTTATAGCACTGTCTAACTCTATAAATTGTATATGCGAATAGCTAATAAAAATTAAAACAATAAAACAAAAAGCAAAAATCTTTCAGTTTAGAAAGTAAAAACAAGAGGTATAAATCTGTTGAGTCACTGGGTGTGTTGCCTTTCTTTTCCCCTGCATGGACTATAAAGTAACTGGCTAAGGGCTTTGCTATTGACTAAAACTAGATTACTGCTTTCTAAGAAAAGTAGAAGATACTCCTCAGGAGAGCTCCTACTTGGATGTTAAGGACAATAAAGAAGCCAAATCTCTAATGGTTGTAGAAGGGGAAGGAAAAGGAAGAATGCCTGGTTCAGTAATGAGGTGTACTGTATATATAAAGCCTTAGAATGAAGTCTTCCCTACTTTGAGCATTAAAAGGTTCGTTCTGTAGCCTGCCTGCATGCTTTTTTGATAAGGGAAGCTGTCTGCGTATCCTAACTGCTCACCAACCTAGTCTTTCTTTAGTAACGCTGAAGAGAAAAACAAGAAAGCAGTTGAAAATAAGAGGAGCACCACAATGTGGTTGGACATTGCTACATTCAAAGACAAGATGAAATAATTAGGTTTGTCTAATAGGAAATCATTGTGAAGGTTACAGCTATCATTGCAGACTTACACAAGTAAGTTGTGCTAGTCTTAAATTTCACCAGCAACATGATTTTCTGAAATGCTAAATAACTCTTCATAAAGTTGCACACAAAACTTAGTATAATCTTCCCTTGATTTAAATGCTGGAGTCTAGTTAAATTCCTTGATAACTCAGTGTGAAGTAAAATCATACAAAAAATAACTAGTGCTGTTATTTTTTGATGGACTTAGATTATAAAGGCTCCGATTTTTCCCTCATGTGAATATGTGGCAGGACATTTCTAAGTCATGTGGGATGTAAGCTAATCACAACAACCAAAGATCTGCCTCTCAGATCCAGGGTATCCTGGTACTCCCATATTGGAGAACATTTGAGTTAGGTGAAAAGTAGAGTTTAAAAAACAAAAGGACTGGCAGCCCCGGTGGCCTAGCGGTTTAGCGCCGTCTGCAGCCCAGGGTATGATCCTGGAGATCCGGGTTTGAGTCCCACATCGGGCTCCCTGCATGGAGCCTGCTTCTCCCTCTGCCTGTGTCTCTACCTCTCACTCTCTGTGTCTGTCATGAATAAATAAATAAAATCTTTAGGAAGTAAATAAATAAAATAAAAATTTTTTTAAAAAGGACGCCTGGTTGGCGTCTGCCTTTGGCTCAGGGTGTGATCCTGGGGTCTGGGATCAAGTCCCACTTTGAGCTCCTTGCAGGGAGTCTGCTTCTCCCTCTCCTTAGGTCTCTGCCCCCCTCTCTCTGTATCTCTCCTGAATAAATAAATAAAATCTTTAAAAAGTCTATAAATAAATAAATGCCAAATAATCTTATGAAGGCAGGCAAGAATAAAAAAGAGAAGGCATAATTCATAGAAAACGTAAGTAAATTGTTATGTATGAATGGGTTATAATCCCCTGTTAAAAGAGACAGATTGGAGTTTTGAAATGCTATTTACAGGGCAGACAGACACTGAAAACAAAATATCATAGATAAGGGATAAAGGAGTGGGAAGGAGCTATCTCAAAAGAATGGGATACCTCTAATCTCAAACAAAATATAATTCAAAGCCAAAACAAATGGAACACAGGAATAATATTGACAAAAGATAGCATTCTTCAAAAAGATATAGACCTCTATGTCCTGAACAACAGAAAGCGCAAAGACTATTAGAAACACAAGAAGAAACATACTTTAGAAATATTTGAGAAATGATAGTGAAAGCCATAGAAATGCTTTTGCAGGTTGAGTATGAGAGTGTATATGGGAGGAATATGTGTAGGTCAGTATGTTTGTAAATACATAGAAATGAGGGGATCCCTGGGTGGCGCAGTGGTTTAGCGCCTGCCTTTGGCCCAGGGCGCGATCCTGGAGACCCGGGATCGAATCCCACGTCTGGCTCCCGGTGCATGGAGCCTGCTTCTCCCTCTGCCTATGTCTCTGCCTCTCTCTCTCTCTCTCTCTCTCTCTCTCTCTCTCTCTCTCTCTGTGACTATCATAAATAAATAAAAATTAAAAAAAATACATAGAAATGATTTCCAAGGGATATACCTTGGCTCCTAATAATGCTTACATTGAGGAGAATTTGAAGCTAGTCTAGGTACTAGTTTTAAGCCCAAAGGAAGTCTCTGATGTAAGTTTTCCTTTTACAAATGAGGACACTGAGGCACAGAGAGGTTGTCACTTTCCCCAGATGTTAGAGCTGACTAGAGAGTGGCAGAGGCATATTCAACCCTGGCAGTTTAACTCTAGGCCCTGGGCTGTTTCTTTAATTCCATGTTTAGTTGTGCTACTTGTTGGTCTACTTCAAGCACCTTTAAGAACACTATATTTGTGATCAGTGGGGCTCTAGGGGAGGATAGGAGAAAGCAGTAAGTCAGAGATTCTTGACTGCATTTTGACATTTTAAAACTATGTGAGTGCATTACATAGTCAAATAATTAACCCTAAAAATAAAACTTTTTTTAAAAAAGATATATTATTTGTGGGAGAGAGAGCGTGCATGCACACACGTGCTTGCAAGCAGGAGGAGGGGCAGAGGGAAGAGGGAGAGAGACTTTGAAGCAGATTCCCCGCTAAGCATGGAATCTGATGTGGGCTTGAGGCCACGACCTGGAGATCATGACTTGAGTCAGAAATCAAGAGTCGGCTGCTTAACTGACTGAGCCACTCAGGCACCCCTAAAAACAAAATTTTATAAGCTACTTCAAAGGCATTATAAGCAGTAAAATAATACACACTAATCACAGACTTTTTTCACTGAAGAATAAAATTTTTGAATGTGCTACTGTTACATGATTTGAAAAGAAAATACATTCTATGATGTTTACCTTTCCAGTAATTCTAATAAGACTTTTTTCTGTTTTTACATACTTTGATTACTAAATTGATAGACTTTTTCTCATCAGCATGTGAAAAAAATATATAAAAATAGAAAACCTTGTATGTTTCCTAAGGAAAGATGGACACAAACAGCAATTCAAATTCTTTACTATTGCCTCACCAGTGCTTATGTAAGTTCTGATTCTTTAACTGCTAAGCTCTACTGGTACAAAGAATATAAATCTGATTTGCATTTATTTTATTTTCTGTATGCAATATGGACTTTATGTTTTTTTGACATTTTATTTATTTATTCATATATAGAGAGAGGCAGAGACACAGGCAGAGGGAGAAGCAGGCTCCATGCAAGGAGCCCGATGTGGGCCTCGATTCCTGGTCTCCGGGATCACGCCCCGGGCTGGAGGCAGAGCTAAACCCACTGAGCCACCAGGGCTGCCCGCAATATGGACTTTAAAGCAGATGACTGTATCTCTAATTGTTTTATAGGGGTGTTTTTAAATGATACATTATAAACAATTTGATAAGACTGCAGTACAAAGAATGCCCATTTTGGGGTGCTAATGACAAAGCTTTGCTTACTTGGCATCTCCTTCCAATGATTTAATTACTTCATTGAGTTACACACTTGTTCATAACAAGGTTGTATTTTACTAGGTGCATGTATGTATCAATTTGTCTCAGGAATGTTCAGAGACATTAATAAATAGAGGCAATACCTGACATTAAAGTCTATTTCTATCCTATTCTAATTAGTGCTCTTTCACTAAATACTGGCTGATCAGACTCAAAAGAAGTAGATAAGAATATATAGTGAGTTCCTTTCAATCAAAATCATATATCTTTATCAAGTTATTCTGTTTCATTACTTGATTTAATATGGGAGTATGCCCAATGATAAATATGGATTTTTCTTGACATAGTAGTAGAATATTCTACATGTGTAGAAAGGTGCCAACACAAAATTTTAATGTAATTATAAATCTTTTTTTTTTAACTCTACTTATTTATTTATTGAGAGAGAGAGAGCACAAGCAGGGGGAGGAGCAGAGGGAGAGAGGCAGTTCAGCTCTGGGCTGAGCACGGAGCCCTATGCAGGACTTGATCTTATGACCCTGAGATGATGACCTGAGTAGAAATCAAGATTTGGATACTTAACTGAGCCATCCAGGTATCTGATTTAAAAATTTAAATCAATTTTTTAAATTTGGTATTTTTTGTGTGTGCCCTTTGTGAGGCTAGTATTCTTAAAAAAATTTTTTTAAAAAGGCATTTCCTTATAATTACTGTATTTAGTTATTTGGGGTTTGGGTTTTTTTGTTTCTGTTTTTTTTTTTTTTTAATTCACACAGAGAGAGAGAGAGAGGCAGAGACACAGGCAGAGGGAGAAGCAGGCTCCATGCACCGGGAGCCCGACGTGGGATTCGATCCCGGGTCTCCAGGATCGTGCCCTGGGCCAAAGGCAGGCACCAAACCGCTGCGCCACCCAGGGATCCCTCTGTTGTTTTTTTTTTTTTAATGATTAATATTTCCTTACAATAATAAAAATGGCCTGCAGAGGGACTTTTTCCATCCCCATTGATGCCATTTACAGAATTATTGTGGGTTTACCCTTATTTGCTCCCTTGCCACCTCCTCCTTCTCCTGTTCTCCTTGGATGGCTGTCTCTTGGCATAAAATTTCTTCTATTAATGATAGTTCCAGAAAGAGAGAACAGGTAGATTTAGTAATGTGAACTTGGATTATGCTCTGTATCTTTCCTGTTCTCTGTTGTAACCTAAGATTTAGAATACAGATAATCCCCCCCCCCTTTTTTTTTGGTGTGTTGAGCTCTATATTTCAACTCTAAACAGTGTAACTGAAGCATGAACATTTTTAATTTACTTAAATTTGTTTTCTTATTAAAGTAGTATAAACACGTGATCTGGGAGATCCTTGGTCAGATTCCTATTTATAGGCCCAGAGGCCTTGTAAATTGTGGCTAATGTTCATGGTACTTAAATCATTCACATTAAGATTCATTGGACTTTTTCCCAGATGAAAAATATGTGTGCCTGAAAAATTTTTTGAGAAACTTCTCTAGCAAATAGAGCTATTGCTAGTATCTTATTTAATTGTAAAACATTCAGTTATTGAAATAATATATAAATATGTTCTTTAAAAAAAAAATCAATATGGGATGCCTGGGTGGCTCAGTGGTTGAACGTCTGCCTTTGACTCAGGTCATGATCCCAATCTTAGGGATCGAGTCCTGCATCAGGTTCCCTGCAAACAGTCTGCTTCCCCCTGTCTATGTCTCTGCCTTTCTCTTTGTGTCTCTCATGAATTAATAAATAAAATCTTTTTAAAAAATTCAGTACATTAAAAATAAGACTAAACTCCTCACTCACTTCTCTGTATTTGGCTTATTCCCTACTTCCCTTAATGAATTTGGTGTGCATCTTTTCAGATCTTTCTAACAAATACATATTTAAATACTATGGTATGTGTGTGTGGGGGGATTGTGTGTGTGTTTGTGTATATATATATATATAATATATATTTAATAATAATATATTTAGCATTTTACATGTTGCTCTAAAGCCTTTTTAATCATCTGATTAACTTTTGGGTTCTTTTTGGTCAATAAAGGAAATTTTTGTCAATTTTTTTCTTTAAAACCTTAATACTTTTTATTATGAGTATCATTCAGGCACTAGAAGACTAGTTAGTCCTTCTTTGGTTAGAGGTATAATTCACTTTACCAATTAGGAAGTGAAGTTATGTTTTACTTAAAAGATAAAACAATGGGGGCGCTTGGGTGGCTCAGTTGGTTAAGGGTCTGCCTTCCACTCAGATCATGATCCCAGAGTCCCCAGATCAAGACTCACATCTTCACTTCAGGCTCCCTGCTCAGTGGGGAGTCTACTTCTCCCTCTGCCCCTCACCTCACTTGTGCACTCTCTCTCTCAAATAAAGAAAGAAAATCTTGAAGAAAAAAAAGATAAAACAGTGATTGCACATCAGTATATTTAATTCAATAATTCAGGCAATGTACAGTAAGTTTTAAAAGAGAAAGTAAAAATCTTGTATTTTTCAACCTCTCATGCTTCTTTACTGAATATGAACTATTAACAGTGTTTTTAAAATCTCATTCCAGTCACATGGCTACATAGCAAATTACTTCAACACTTAGTGGCATAAAACAACCTTTTATTAAATTGACAAACTGTGTATCTGGAGTTCATACAGTGCATAGTAGAGATGACTTGTGTGCTGTGCCACGTGTGGGTTTTTAGCTGTACATCTCAGGGCTGGGAGCAGGAAGCATCTGGAGGCTGACTTATTCACTGTCTGGCAGTTAACAAACTGTGTATCTGGAGTTCATACAGTGCATAGTAGAGATGACTTATGTGCTGTGCCACGTGTGGGTTTTTAGCTGTATGTCTCAGGGCTGGGAGCAGGAAGCGTCTGGAGGTTGACTTACTGTCTGGCAGTTGACAAACTGTGTATCTGGAGTTCATACAGTGCATAGTAGAGATGACTTGTGTGCTGTGCCATGTGTGGGTTTTTAGCTGTACGTCTCAGGGCTGGGAGCAGGAAGCGTCTGGAGGCTGACTTACTCACTGTCTGGCAGTTGATACTGGTAGATGACTGAAACCCTACCTAGTACTCTCAACCAGAACACCTACATATGGCCTTTTCAGGTGGCTGCTTTGCTTCCTTGCAGTACTGGTGGCTTGGTTCCAAGATTGAGTATCCATATTATACTATGGTTGGAGGAAGGTGAGAACCAAGCAACAGGTGGATACTTTTTTCTTTAAATTTCCTTAGGTAATCTCTACACCTAACATGGGGCTCAAACTCACCCAGATCCAGAGTCACATGGTCTCCTGCCTGAGCCAGCCAGGCACCCTAGCAGCTGGGTGCTATCTATGACCTAGCCTATGGCACTTCTGTTATACTTAAAATATATATATGTATTATATACAATTTTATATTTTTCAATTTTATTAAAATTTTAATTATATATATTTTATATATTTATATATATATTTTTAAGATTTTATTTATTTGACAGAGCATGCAGGAGCAGGCACAGCAGCAAGCAGAGGGAGAGGAAAAATCAGGTTCCTTGCTGAGCAGAGAGCCCATTGTGAGGCTCCATCCTCTGACCCTGGGATCATGACCTGAGCCAAAGGTAGATGCCTAACCAACTGAGCCATCCAGACATCCCTTTTTTTAAATTGTAATTTTAAGTAGGCTCCATGCCTAACATTGGGCTCAAATTCATGACCCTAATATTAAGAGTCATATGCTCTACTGACTGAGCCAGCCAGGTGCTCTCTTTATAAAACTTTTTTGTTACACTTTTTTGAAAGTTCTTATTTATTTGAGAGACAGAGAACCTGAGTGGAGAGGATGGGCAGAGGAAGAGGGAGAGGGACAAGAAGATTCCCTGCTGAGCAGGGAGCCTAACCTGGAGCTCTAATCCAGGACCCTGAGATCATGACCTAAGCAGAAGTCAGATGCTTAACTGACTGAGTCATTCAGGTGCCCCTGTATTTTTTTTTTTTTTTTTAAGATTTATTTGAGGGAGAGCCCGCACTCAAGCACAGCAGGGAAGGGCAGAGGGAGAAGAGAGAGAGTGAACCTCCACCAGACCCCGTGCTGAGTGCAGAGCCTGCTGTGGGGCTCAATTCCACAACCCCAAGATCATGACCTGAACTAAAATCAAGAGTTGGTCATTCAGCCGACTGAGCTACCCAGTTGCCCCTGTTATACTTTTGATTGTAACAATCAACAAGTCTGTTCAGGTTCAAAAAGAGAGAAAATAGACTACACTTCGTTTTTTTCAACTAAAGTATAATTGACAAATAATACTAATCAGGTGTGTAACAAAATGATACTTACACATTACTAAATGATCACCATAGTAAGTCTGGTTAACATCTTTCATCATATGTAGTTACAAAGAAATTTTTTGCCTTATGATGGGGACTTTTAAGATCTACTTTTTTAGCAACTTTCAAAAAAGCAGTGTTTGACTATATTATAATTGACTATAGTCACCATGCTATATCCCCTTGACTTATTTTATAACTAGAAATTTGTACCTTTTAACCCCCTACACCCATTTTGCCCACCCTCTACCACCAATCTGTTTGTTCTCTTTATATATTAGCTTGGTTTATTGTTTCAGTTCCACATAGAAGGCAGATTATACAGTATTTGTCTTTCTCTGACTTATTTCACTTAGCTTATGTCCTCAGAGTCCATCTGGATTGTCACAGATGGCAAGATTCCATTCTTTTCATGGCTGAATAGTATTCTTCTGTGTGTGTATGTGTATGTGTGTGTACACACATCATTTTTATCCATCAATGGACCTTAAGTTGTTTTCATGTCTTGGCTATTGAAAATAATGTTGCAGTGCACATAGATGTGCATATATATTTTGAATTAGTGTTTTCATTTTCTCCAGATAAATACCCAGAAGTGGAATTGCTGGATCATGCGGCAGTAATTCTATTCTTAATTTTTTGAGAAACCTTATGCCATTTTCCATAGTGGCTGCACCAGTTTACATTCCCATCAGTAGTGCACAGGGTTTCCTTTTCTCTCTATCCCCACCAATGCTTGTTATTTCTTGTCTTTTTGGTAATAGTCATTCTAACAGGTAAGAGGTGATGTCTCACTGTGGTTTTGATTTGCATTTTCCTGATGATTGGTGATGCTGAACAACTTTTCATGTACCTGCTACCCATTTTTTTTTTTTTTAAGGAAACCAGGCTTTTTTTTTTTTAAGATTTTATTTATTTATTCATGAGCTACACACACACTCACACACAGAGGCAGAGACACAGGCAGAGGGAGAAGCAGGCTCCATGCAGGGAGCCCGACATGGGACCCCATCCCGGGGTCTCCAGGATCACACGCCGGGCTGCCGGCGGCGCTAAACTGCTGCACCACCAGGGCTGCCCACCTGCTACCCATTTGTATGTCTTCTTTGGATAAATGTCTATTTAGAATTTTTAAATCAGATTGATCTTTTGTTGTTGAGTTGTAGGAGTTTTTAAAAATATTTTGGGTATTAATCCTTTACCAGATAGGTGATTTATAAATATTTTCTTCCTTTCAGTAGGTTATCTTTTCTTTTTTTCTTTCCCTCCCTTCCTTTCTTCCTTCCTTAGATTTTATTTGTTTGAGAAAGAGAGAACATGTATGTGAGCTGGTGGGGGAAGGTTGGCAGGAGGAGAAGCAGAGGGAGAAGTTGACTCCCCACTGAGTAGGGACCCCAGTGCGGGGCATGATCCCAAGGCCCACGAGATCATGACCTGAGCTGAAGGCAGCTGCTTAACCCACTTAGCCACCCAGCACCCCAGTAGGTTATCTTTTCATTTTATTGGTGGTTTCCTCTGTTGTGCAAAAGATTTTTAGTTTGATGTAGTCCCACTTATGTTTGCTTTTGGAGTCAGATCAAAAATTTATCACTAATACGGATATCAGGGAGCTTACTGCTTATGTTTTCTTCTAGGAGTTTATGGTTTCAGGTGTTACATTCAAATCTAACCCATTTTGCATTAATTTTGATTAATTTTAATTAATGTTAATCCATTTCTTAGTTAAGACCATTCACCTCTTAATAGGGAGTAGAAAGATCTGGAAGAGCCTGTGTGACTGGAAGTAGTGCTGTGGCTGCTTTTGGAGAATACAGTCTGCTACATACATCTTTCTAGAAATTGTTTTACATAGGAGGGATCCATAGTACACAAACATTTCTGCAACTTTTTTTTTTCACCTCATAGATCTTTTCATGTTAGCAAATGTCTTAGTTTTTGGTTTTCTAAAACAGTACCATAGACTGGGTGGCTTATAAACAACAGCAATTTATTCCTCATAGTTCTGGAGACTGGAAGTTCCAAGATCAGGTGTCAGCATGGTTGGGTTCTGGTGAGGGCCCTCTTCCAGGTTGCAGACAGCTGTTTTCTCATTGGGTCCTCACATGGTAGAGAGAAGGCAAGAGCATTCTGCGGTCTCTTCTAAAAGAGCATGAGTCCTGTTCATGAGGGCTCCATCCTTATAACCTATCACCTCTGAAAGGCCCCACATCTGAATACAAGCACATTAACGATTAAGATTTCAGCATTTTTCAATAGTGTAATGGTATTGGAATCTTCTTTTCCTTTAGTAACACGTAAATATCTAAGTTGTGAGTACTTGAAATAATGTAGGAAATAGAGCAAAAAGTCAAAGTCTCCCTCTTGCCTACTCCTTACCACTCTGACCCCATGATCACTATTGCTTGCTTGGCCAGAGATTGGATTTAGTTTGTGGACTTTCCAATCATGTATCTATGTATTTATGTATCTCTACATATATATGTGTATATATATATCTTTATATTTGTATAAAATCAAAATCACTTGTACCATAAGGGTATAACATATGGATTATACTGTTCTCCTGTCAGTGGCCTTAAATTGTATGGTGATTTTTGGTTCGATAAATTCAAAATCAGATGTTTTGTAGGATTGGAAAAAGTATATATTTTTCATTTGGGCAAAGTAACCCAACCTATTAGTGTTAGAGGTTTAAAAAATATTTTTGGGGACACCTGAGTGGCTCAGCAGTTGAGCGTCTGCCTTTAACTCAGGGCATGATCCCGGAGTCCTGGGATTCAGTCCTGCATTGGGCTCTCTGCATGGAGTCTGCTTCTCCCTCTGCCTGTGTCTCTGCCTCTCTGTGTCTCTCATGAATAAATAAATAAAAATATTTAAAAATAAATATTTTCAAAATATTCAGACTTGCCTTTAACTCAGTTATTTGAAGTCTTGAGGCTTAAACATGCATGGATTATTGTGGGTTGCTGCAGATTATTTTTGTTAATGTTATAGGAAAATATGTAGAAATGCTACTTACTCGTTAAGAACTAAGTTTGATAAAAAATACTAGGTTCTATCTGGTCTCCCAGTTGAAACATTGAACTTCTGTATGGTGTGATTATGTAGGAATATTTGAATGTTCTTTATTTGTGTTTTGTCATTTCTTTAAAACATCCCTCCTGTAATTTAGCAGCATATATGAAAACCTAAAATGTATATACCTTTATTCTAGCAATTCCTCTCCTTATCCTAAAGAGATTAAATACATAAGAATGTATTTGTAGGAATATTCACTGCAGCATTGTTTTCATGTACAAATTTGGAGATGATGTAATTAAATGGAATGCTCTGCAGCATTAAAAGTTATATAAAGCTGGTTTTTGACCTTAAAAGATTTGTTACTAGGTGTGTGTGGGTGACTCAGTTAAGTATCTAACTTGATTTCAGGTCGTGATCTCCGGGTCATGCCCCACACTCAGCAAGGAGTCTGATTCTCTCTCTCTCTCTCTCTCTCTCTCTCTAAAATAAATAAATCTTTTAAAAATTTATAAATAGTTTCTGACTATGGCCAAAAGATAGCAAAATAACATGGAGAGGGTTGTGTTTTGTAAAATTATATATATGTACATACATGGAATTAACTGTGTGGATCCACATATACACAGGGTTTTTTAAGATTTATTTATTTATTTATTTATTCATTCATTCATTCATTCATTCATTCATTCAGAGAGAGAGGCAGAGACACAGTCAGAGGAAGAAGCAGGCTCCATGCAGGAAGCCCGATGTGGGACTCGATCCCAGGTTTCCAGGATCACACCCCAGGCTGCAGGCGGCGCTAAACCGCTGCGCCACCAGGGCTGCCCTCTTATGATTATCTTAATAACGTTTCTTTTCTTCAGTTTTCTTTTTTATAAGAATACAGTATATGATACATATAGCATACAAAATACATGTTAATCAGCTGTTATCAGTTAAGTCAGCAGCAGCCTATTACTAGTTAAGTTTTGGGGGAGTCAGAACTTATACACGGATTTTTGACTATGCCAGGGGTCAATGTTCCTAACCACTGTGTCATTCAGGTGTCATCTGTATTACAGATATGTATGTCTGGAGTACATTAACCAGAATGTTAATAAAGAGTTATCATCAAAAAAAAAAAAGTTATCATCATATGGTAGGATTTTGTCCATTTTGGTCACTGCTCTATCCCTAAGAACTACTGGAACATAACTGAACCACATTAGAATGTAGGAAATGTTCTGTTTTCTTCTTTTTTTTCCCCCTTTAAATAGTGCTTTGTGTCATTATTGTCTCTCTACTAGTAGTAGGCTCTCTACTATGTCTACGTATCCATAATATATACTTGCTATTTTGTGACTGTATTTCCCAAACCTCACATTGGAACTCATGACGTGAGACAGATGATCAGTTAGAGTACCTAAACATGGGCATACCTATTTCTCGTCTTCACTTTTCAATATCTTGCTCTCAAGCTGGCAAGGAATTTAGTTGTTGCAAATGAAATTCCTTTATATAATTCCTCTGAGGAGTTTGAGGAAAAAATAGTCTCTTAAAATCTTTGACAAAATGCGCATAAAAATCACTCCTTAATATTTCTCAAAGAAATAAATACTTTGCTATATTTATGTTTTGAGGAGAGCCACAGGAATCTCACTGCTCAGAGATTTTCAAGCCAGCCTTACAACTGTGAGCTGTGTGAGGTCTGGTTAGAGAGGACATTGACTGAACTATTTAGTTACTGCTTTGAAAGTATTTTTTTGTTGTTGGTTTTAGAATTTCATTTTTTTTAAAATTGTAGTGATAAAGTTGAGCATGCTTATTTCACAAACAGGCAGCTCTGTTTAATTTTATTATTTTTTTTAAAAAAAAGATTTTATTTATTCATGAGAGACACACAGAGAGAAAGGCAGAGATACAGGCAGAGAGGAAGAAGCAGGCTCCATGCAGGAAGCCCGATGCAGGACTTGATCCTGGGACTCCAGGATCATGCCCTGGGCCGAAGGCAGGCGCCAAACCACTGAGCCACCCAGGGATTCCCTCTGTTTAATTTTAAAAGGACTTTCTCCCCCTTTCCTGAATATTGCTGTGATGCTATAATCTAAAAACATTATCCCGTGGGCCACGAACTGGGTTTTTATACACATGTTTAATTTTATATATGTTTAATTATATCATTTAATTCTTAGAATGCCTTAAGGTTCATAATGTTAGGTAGGTAGTGATGGGATGAGGGATAAAGCAGATGCTGGCCATGCTCTTGCAGCCACTTCTGAGGGTTAACAGCCACACCTTTGAAAGAGCTACCTCCACGGGCTAACAGAACAAGAAAGGCCTAGCCACGAAGCTGGCTCAGAAGCCATAAGGAGACTTTGAAGACCTGAACAGGCACACAAAAGGTACAGCTTGCTTTAGGGTCACAATAGAGGCTCGTAAGAATCTCATAAATATACAGTACATAAATACAATTATAACGACGCATCATGAATGGGCAGATGCGCAGAAACCAAAATGATATCTGACCACCAACTGTCAATCAAAAATGTCAATTAAAGCCAAATTTACATATACAAAAACAGGCTTAAAAGAATGCAGCTAGAGCCACTCTTACTCTGGCCAGGCCCCGCTTTCTCACTTGAAAATGTACTTGGTATCTACTCAATAAACTGTCCCCATTCTGGTCTCGGGTCTCTGATTCATTGGTGCATCTGGGACAGGAACCAAACAACCCATAACATCAATGACATCAATAGGTCATATTTATGTCTCTTATATTTTGAAGAAGCTTTATAAAAAGTGACAGACACAGAATTTGAACCCAAATACCTCTGACTTTAAAGCTTTACTTTTAATTTTTTTTTAAATTTTTATTTATTTATGAGAGAGAGAGAGAGAGAGAGAGAGGCAGAGACATAGGCAGAGGGAGAAGCAGGCTCCATGCACCGGGAGCCCAACGTGGGATTCGATCCCGGGTCTCCAGGATCGCGCCCTGGGCCAAAGGCAGGCGCTAAACCGCTGTGCCACCCAGGGATCCCTAAAGCTTTACTTTTAATAACTGTTCTGTTTACCAGTGCATAGATAGCTCCATGGGAAAGAAGGGGACTTCCCATATATGTGAAGTTCTTGGGCAGACATAGAAAAATAGCAAATAAGGGGCACCTGGGTGGCTCAGGTTGAGCGTCTGCCTTTTGCTCAGGGCATGATCCTGGGGCCCTGGGATCAAGTCCCACATCAGGCTCCCCACAAGGAGTCTGCTTCTCCCTCTGCCCATATCTCTGCCTCTCTCTATGTGTTTCTCATGAATAAATAAATAAAATTTTAAAAATAGCAAATAAGTTCTTGTTTAGGTAGTGTCTTAGCTCAGGCTGCTATAGCAAAATACCATAGACAGCTGGCTTAAACAGCAAACATTATTTCTCACAGTTCTGGAGTCTGGAAAGTCTAAGAACAAGTGCAGGCAGATTTGGTGTCTCATGATAACTCTCTACTTGGTTGACCAGATAGTTTCCTTCTTGCTGTATATTCACATGGCACAGAGAGAATGAGGGCTCTAGTCTCTTCTTCAAGGGCACTAATCCCATCATGGGGACTTCACTCTTAGGACCTCATTTAACCTAAAGACCTCCCAAAGGCCCCACTTCCAAATACCATCACATTGGGGATTTAGGACTTCAGCATATGAAGTTGGGGCACAGACATTCAGGTACATTTTGATAACTCCAAAGAGAAAAACATTCTGTTCTTTGTAATTCTTATCAGTAAATTTTTCCAAAGTAAGATTCCTCATAGAAGATCCATTTATCTCCTTTTTGTTATTAAAATCTCTTTGGTCTACATTTTTCCCATAGGCCGCCTCTGACAGCCAAGGTTTTATATCAGGCTCCTGGGATATCCTAACAAGACTGTTTGGATTCTTCAGTGTTCCCTAATGTGAAATCTCTGCACCAGATCTTTTTTTATTCTTTCAGTTTCTTTTAGTATCTGCCTATTTCCCTAATTTAGAAATACATTTATTCATACTGTGCTTTCTCTGTGATTTTGAAACTAACTCACTTCAAAAACTTTCTTTGACCATCCTAGTTATGTAGAGAGATCTAAATCTACTTTTATTTCTTTTCTAGTATCCTAGGATCAGTGTTGACATGAAAGTTTATCTGGACAGCAACAGTAGGCTCTAGATAGTTCACATATGATTCCTCCCTTCCCCTCCATCATAATACGAAAAATATTTGAAGTCTGTGACCATCCTGTAGATACTGGCATTTCTGTTTCCTTCACATATTATCCTTGTTTTTTTTTTTTCTTTTGTTTTTACAAATAGTTTCCTTTTGGAGTAAGCCAAAATTAGCATCAATATGTATTCTCCAAATAAGTCCAGAGAAAACTGAGATGTATTGTAAATTAGGCCTTTGTATAAAGAGTTCCATCAAAACAGTAAAATTTTCTTGTACTGAAAATACATGGTTTTTTGAATTTTTTTAAGAAAATTATTTAAAGAAATTACTTTTTTACTCATCATAGGTGTTTGAATCTGAACACTGAATATATATTCCAAAACACTGGTTTGGAAAAAACACTTAAGTGCTGGGCTAGGAATGTGATCATGCTACTTTGGCACCTCATTATTCAAAGTTAGCAGCATTGCTTGGTGGTGAACATGAAGAATGTCACCAGGAACTCATAGAAAACCAGCCGGAAGAGCAGGATCCAATCACAGCTCTTGGTGGAATGTCCCAAAGATTCGATGCAGCTTGAACTAGGGATAAAGTGCTACCCTCAGCCAGGCTCCCAATGGATAAATTCTTCTCATTCTTGGTTGTGTGTGTGTGTTTGTGCACATGCTTGCAGGCATTCATTTTAAATTTTCTTAGAGCTGAAGGAACTCCTGCTTGTACACCATGAGCCCCAAAGGGTTTATCCTTGCCTGCTGAAAACCATTTGACTCCCAGTCTTCTGGCTGTCTTTACCTAGGAAAAATCACTTATTATGAGCCAGTACAGCTTCCACATTAAATTGATTTAATTTCTCGTTTTACCTTATATGTGAATGAATTAATTTTCTAGAAACTCCTATAACAGGACAAATTGTACATTACCTTTTTTTTAAAAAAAATTTTATCATAATCCCAAAGGGAAACCTGCTCTTTCTTCCCATGGCACTTTGTTCCCATGGTTCTCTCTCTCTCTCTCTCTCTCTTTTTTTTTTTGAGCAATCTTTATACTCAGTATGGGACTCCAACTCTCTACCCCATGATCGAGTCACTTGTTCTATGAACTGAGCCAGCCAGGCACCCCAAGAGAGATTTCTTTTAGTGCAGAAGGAAAACATTGGTTATGTTGGTCTTAGAGTCTATTTAATAACTATACTATGGTTATTTTCACCTCAATCTGAATTTGCTTCAGTTCAGTTATACAGTTGGTCAATTCATAGAAGTATTTTGTAACCATAGAATTATGCTTGAGAGGATGTAATGATATGTTAACAAATTATGAAACAGAATTTTAAACATTGTGAAGTAGAATGGAATTGTGTTAAGAATTTAGACTCTTGGGGATCCCTGGGTGGCGCAGCGGTTTGGCGCCTGCCTTTGGCCCAGGGCGCGATCCTGGAGACCCGGGATCGAATCCCACGTCGGGCTCCCGGTGCATGGAGCCTGCTTCTCCCTCTGCCTGTGTCTCTGCCTCTCTCTCTCTCTCTGTGTGTGTGACTATCATAAATAAATAAAAATTAAAAAAAAAAGAAAAAAAAATCTATAAATAAATAAATAAGTAAGTAAGTAAATAAGTAAAATATTAAAAAAAATTAGACTCTGGAAAAAAAAATGAGAATTTGAAGTTTATATTGGGTATCTAACCTTCTCCAAAACTCAAGTTTCATCCATTGGGAAAATAGCAATAATAGAATCTGCCTCCAGCCCTTAGTTGAAGATTAAAGAAGATATCAAGTTAAAGTGCTTAGTACAGTACCTACCACATACAGTTTTCCAATATTTGCTATTATAATTGTAATTATGTGAAAGTGTGCATATTTTAAGACTAGAAAAGAATACATGGGGCAGTGAGTTAATCTACATTAATTTTTAAATATTCGGGCAGCCCGGGTGCCTCAACGGTTTAGCGCCTGCCTCTTCAGCTCAGGGCATGATCCTGCAGACCCGGGATCGAGTCCCATGTCAGGCTCCCTGCATGGAGCCTGCTTCTCCCTCTGCCTGTATCTCTGCCTCTCTCTCTCTCTCTCTCTGTGTCTCTCATGAATAAATAAATAAAATCTTAAAAAATTTTTTAAAAAATATTCATAATTGGAGTACTTTCTCATTATATAATATTTAAGATATATTTAAATAAAATATATTTTAATAATATGTTAAAATTTACAATTACTTTTAAAGTGAATTATGTAAATGTATAATTTATATTACATATTACAATAAAAACATTATCAGTGAATAACCCTACGATGACCTCAGAGTGTTCAAGTGAAAGGAAGAGTCCCATGTCTCACACTCTGATTCAAAAACTAGAAATGATGAAGTTTAGTGAGAAAGGCAGGTCAGAAACTGAGACTGAAAGCTGGGTGTCTTGCTCCAGTCAACCAAGCTGTGAATGCGAAAGAAAAATTCTTGAAAGAAAATTAAAGTTTCTACTCCAGTGAAAACATGAATGATAAGAAAGCAAAACAGCCTTATTGCTGATAATGGAGAAAGTTTGAATGCTCTGGATAGAAGACCAAAGTCACCACCTTCCCTTAAGCCAAAGCCTAATCCAGAGCAAAATCCTCTTTAATTCCATGAAGGCTAAGATAGGTGAGGAAGCTACAGAAGAGAAGCTGAAGCTAGCAGAGGGTGGTTCTGGAGTTTTGTCTTTTTTTTTTTTTTTAGATTTTATTTATTCGTGTGAGAGAGAGGCAGAGACATAGGTAGAGGGAGAAGCAGGCTCCCTGTGGGGAGCCTGATGGAGGGGCTTGATCCCAGGACCCAGGGATCACGATCTGAGCTGAAGGCAGAAGCTCAACCACTGAGCCACCCAGGCTTCCCTGGTTCATGAGTTTTAAGGAAAGAGATCATCTCTATTAAAAAAAAAAACAAAACAAAAAAAACAAAAACACAAGGTAGAGCCTCTAGTGCTGACGTGGAAACTGCAGCAGGTTACCCAAAAGATCTAGCTAAGGTAGTTAATGAAGGTAACTACTACTAAATGATAGATTTTCAGTGTAGGTGAAACAGCTTCTATTGGGAGAGGATGCCATTTAGGACTCTCTTAGCCAAAGGAGAAGTCAATGCCTTGCTTCAAAGGACAAGCTGTCTTATTAGAGACTAATGCAGGTGGTGATTTTAAGTTGAAGCCAATGCTCATTTACTATTCCTCAGATTCTAGGGTTCTTAAGAAGTATGCTAAATCTACTCCACCTAAATGGAAAAACAAGCCCTGCATGACAGCACATCTGTTTACAAAATAGTTTACCGAATATTTCAAATCCATGGCTGAGACCTATTTCTCAGAGAAAAAAAAAAGATTCCTTTCAAAATATTACTGCTCGTGGACAGTGCACCTGGTCACACAAGAGCTGTGATGGTGATGTATAAGATGAGTGTTGTTTTCATGCCTGCTAACACAGCATCCATTCTGCAGCTCATGAATTAAGAAATCATTTTAACATTCAAGTCTTAGTACTTAAGAAATACATTTCATCAGGCTAGAGCCTGTGTCCTGTGCTGGATCCGGGCAAGGTAAATTGAGTCTGTTCTCTATCCTTAAGCTCTGTTTGTTTTTTGTTTTTAGATTCCACACATAAGTGAGATTATACAGTATTTATCTTTTGTGTGTGTGTGTGTGTGACTTTCTTCACTTAGCCTAATGTCCTCATGGTCCACCTATGTTGTTGCATATAGCAAGATTTCATTTTTTTAATGGCTGAATAATATTCCATTGTATATATATTTGCCACATTTTCTTTTTTTTTATTTTTATTTTTTTGCCACATTTTCCTTATCCGTTCATACATCAGTGGACATTTACATTGCTTCCATGTCTTGGCTGTTATAAATAATGCTGCGATGAACCGGGGGCGGGGGGGCATATATTTTCAGATTACTATTTTCCTTTTGGATAAATACCCAGAAGTGGAATTGCTGAATTATATGGTGATTCTTTCTTTTTTTAATTTTTTGAGGAACTTCCATACTGTTTTCTATAGTGGCTGCACCAATTTACATTTCCACCAACAGTGCACAAGGGTTACCTTTTCTCTACTTTCTCACCAGCATTTGTTGTGTTTGTCTATGGCCATAGAATGTATAATTTTTAAAGAATATTTTGATTAATTCCCTTCATATTTAGAGTTAGGATATATGCCATATTTTTACATTAAGATCTGTTTTCCTGGGATGCCTGGGTGGCTCAGCAGTTGAGCATCTCCCTTCAGCTCAGTGTGTGATCCTGGAGTCCGGGGATCAAGTCCCACATCGGGCTCCCTGCATGGAGCCTGCTTCTCCCTCTGCCTGTCCATGCAAGGAGCCCGATATGGGACTCGATCCCGGGTCCCCAGGATCACTCCCTGGGCTGAAGGTGACACTAAACCGCTGAGCCGGGATCCCTGGGTGGCGCAGCGGTTTAGCGCCTGCCTTTGGCCCAGGGCGTGATCCTGGAGATCCAGGATCGAATCCCATGTCGGGCTCCCAGTGCATGGAGCCTGCTTCTCCCTCTGCCTGTGTCTCTGCCTCTCTCTCTCTCTCTCTCTCTCTCTCTCTCTCTCTGTGACTATCATAAATAAATAAAAATTAAAAAAAAAAGATTAAAAAAAAATAAAAATAAACCGCTGAGCCACCTAGGCTGCCCACAAAACATATTTCTAATATAGATTATCCATTTTTGGTTAAATCCAATGGCTAACTTTCCTTTCTTCTTTTTCTTTGTAGTTGAGGCAGTCCCAGTCCTACTGCACAGATACAGAATGTCTTCAGGAATGTAAGTAATGATGGGACAGGAGGAACCTTGGCACTGTGGACAGAAATAGAGGACAGATGACTATGAATATTTGTTGGAAATTTTTCTTACACTTTGATGCTTAAGGAAGTGGTTTTCAGTAATGTGTTTCCTCATTAAATATTTCACTTTTTAACTTAACCTTTTTTTGCCTCAGAAACACACTCTGGTCATTGAAGAAAATTTTATTTATTTATTTTTTTTGAAGAAAATTTTAAAGTCATAGATAAGAAAAAACTTCCAGAATACTAAAAGATAACCATTATTGACAACTTGGTGCAAAATGTTTCAGACCTTTTTCTTGGCAAATGTATGTGTAACAGTGCAGTTTTGGCTAGTCACACTGGAAAATAATCAAGGCTGCTAGGCACAAACCCTCACCCTTTCTCTAACATCTCGTTGCATCTATAGCAGCTTTGGGAACTTTCAAATGAAGGAAGGAGGCCTTCTTTCCTATGGTTTGGAAGCTTTGGGCCTTTTGGCTCTGACATTGGCATTCTCAAGAGAGCATAGACAGTTGGGAGGTTTCTCAGCGTGGCTTTATGAGCAGTAGTGATGCTAAAGTGAGAATCCAAGCAGGAAGATGGACCCTGCATTGTTAATATAGCTGCATTGTTAATATAGCTGATAGACTTGGTGGCTTTTTTTTTTAAGATTTATTTATTTATTTAAGAGAGAGAGAGAGGGAATGTACAGGTGTGTGTGCATGCATGAGTAGGGTAGGGGCAGAGGGAGAGGGAAAGGGGAGAGAATCTCAAGCAGACTCCCCACTGAGTGCAGAGCCAACTTGGGGCTTGATCTCATGACCCATGGGATCACACCTGAGCCGAAAACAAGAGTTGTACATTCAGCCAACTAAGCCACCCAGGTACCCCTAGACTTGGTTGCTATTAGGTGAGGCACCGTTTTTTTTCAGGACACAAATGACTTTAGGGGAACTAATAATAACATTTAAGCCAATTCTGTCTTATGCCATAATAATTTATAAGAATGGAAGAATGACATTAACAGGAGGGTGAAATCTGACACAATTAATTTCAAATACACTAATGAAATGGGATCACTTTGTGTGTGTTGTTTTTCATTACTGTATTATAAACATACCAGTATATATTTGTCTTAAAAATAGTTACTAATATAAAGCATTAGGGGGATACACCAGTGTTTATTTTTTTTAAAGATTTCATTTATTTGTTTTAGAGAGAGTGCATGAGTGCTTGCATACAAGTGGGAAAGGAACAAAGGGAGGGGAAAGAGAATCTCAAGTAGACTCCATGCTGCGTGTGGTGCCCAATACAGGGCTCAGTCTTTTTTTTAATTTTTTTTTTTTTATTCATTTATGATAGTCACACACACAGAGAGAGAGAGAGGCGCAGAGACACAGGCAGAGGGAGAAGCAGGCTCCATGCACCGGGAGCCTGACGTGGGATTCGATCCCGGGTCTCCAGGATCGCGCCCTGGGCCAAAGGCAGGCGCCAAGCCGCTGCGCCACCCAGGGGTCCCCCCAGGGCTCCGTCTTAAAACCCTTAGATCATGATCTGAGCTGAAATCTAGTTAGACACTTAACCGACTGAGCCATCCAGACAGAGTTTAAAGTATTTGCTTTTGTTGGAATCTTAGGCTGCCGATACATTTTTTTTGCTATTACAAATAATAGTTGAACACACATCCTTTGTATGCATTTTTAAATTACTTAAATTATTTTTTACCTTTTCATTCCATTTTACCCATTTCTCCCACCCCACACCTCCCACCTCTGGCAACCACCAGTAGGTTCTTTGTGTTTAGGAGCTTGTTTTGTTTTGTTAGATTCCACACATAAGTGAGATAGATTGTTTCCATATCTTAGCTGTTGTAAATAGTGCTGCATTGAACATGGGTTCATACATATTTTTGAGTTAATGTTTTCATTTTCTTTGGAAAAAAAACAGAAGTGAATTGCTAGATCATATAATGGTAGTTCTTGTTTAAATTTTTTGAAGAACCTACATACTGTCTTCCATACTGGCTGCACCAATTTCTATTCTTACCAGCAGTGCACGAGGGTTCTTTTTCTCTGCATCTTCACCAACAGTTGTTATTTTTTGTCTTTTGGATAATAGACTTTCTTACAGGTATAAGATGGTATCTCATTATGATTTTGTTTGCATTTCATGATGATTATTGATTTTAACCTGTTGGCTATCTGTGTCTTCTTTGGGAACATGCCTATTTAAGTCATCTGACAATTTTTTAATCAGATTTTTTTTTGCTGTTGAGTTGTATGGGTTCTTTATGTATTTTGGATATTAACACCGTGTCAGATATATGATTTGCAGTATTTTTTAAAAGATTTTATATACTTATTTGATAAAACACACAAGTAGGTGGAGCAGAGGAAGAGAGGGAGAAGCAGGCCTGCTGAACAGGGAGCCTGATGCGAGACTTGATCCCAGGACCCTGGGATCATGACCTGAGCCAAAGGCAGATGCTTAACTGACTAAGCCACCCACACACCTCTTTTCTTTTTTTTCTTTTTTTTAATTTTTAAATTTTTTAATTATTTTTTTATTTAAATTCAATTTGCCAATATATAGTATAACATGCTCATCTCATCACATGCCCTCCTTAATGCCTGCCACCCAGTTACCCTATCCCTCCATCCACCTCCCCTTCTGTAACCTTTTGTTTGTTTCTCAGAGTTAGGAGTCTCTCATGGTTTGTCTTATTTATTTTAGAGACCTCATGCATGGTGGGAAGGGAGAGAGGGAAAAGGGGAGGGTGTCTTTTTTTTTTAATTATTATTATTATTTTTTTAATTTTTATTATTTATGATAGTCACAGAGAGAGAGAGAGAGAGAGAGAGAGAGAGGCAGAGACATAGGCAGAGGGAGAAGCAGGCTCCATGCACTGGGAGCCCGACGTGGGATTCGATCCTGGGTCTCCAGGATCGCGCCCTGGGCCGAAGGCAGGCGCCAAACCGCTGCACCACCCAGGGATCCCAAGGGGAGGGTGTCTTAAGCAGACTCTGCACTGAATAGAGAGCCTGATGCAGGACTTGATCTCATGACACTGAGATTATGATCTGAGCTGAAACCAAGAATTGCATGCTTAACTCACTGTGCCATCCAAGCACACACCCCCCTTTTTTAAAGAGCAAGTATTTTCTTGTATTCAGTAGGTTGCCTTTTTATTTTGTTGTTTTCTTTGCTGAGCAGAAGTTTTTTTGTTTGATGCAGTCCCACTTATTTATTTTTGCTTCTGTAGGTTTCACTTTTGGTGTGACATTCAGGTCATTGACAAGACCTTTGTCTTGCCTGTATTTTCTTCTAGGAGTTTTGTGGTTTCAGGTCTTACATTCAGATCTTTTATTCATTAAGAGATCATTTTTGCGTATTATATAAGATAGTGGTCCAGTTTTCTACTACCATTTAGTGAAGAGATTGTCCTTTCCCCATTGTATATTTTTGGCTCCTTGGTCATAAATTAATAGAGCATAAATGCATAAATTCATTTCTGGGCTCTATTCTGTTCCATTGAGGTTTTTTTTTTTTGAAAGGGAGAGATCATAAGCCAGGGGGGAGAAGGAGAAGGAGGCTCCCTGAAGAACAGGGACCCTGATGTGGGGCTCTATCCCAGGACCCTGGGATCATGACCTGAACCACAAAGGCAGATGCTTAACTAACTGAGCCACCAGGCACCCCAAATATGTATCTGTTTTTAAGCCAGTAACATACTGTTTTAATTACTATAGCTTTGTAATAGAGTTTGAAATCAGGGAGTGTGATGCCTTCAGCCTTTTTTTTTCTTTTCTCAAGATTGTTTTGGCTCTTTGGGGTCTTTTGTGGTTATATACAGATTTTAGGATTGTTAGATTTCTATGAAAAATGCCATTGGACTTTTTGGTAGAGATGGCATTGAATCTGTATATTGCTTTGAGTAATATGGACTTTTTTTTTTTTTAGATTTTTTACTTATTTATTCATGAGAGAGAGAGAGAGAGAGAGAGAGAGAGAGAGGCAGAGACATAGAGGGAGAAGCAGGCTCCCTGCATGGAGCCTGATGTGGGACTCGATCCTGGAACTCCAGGATCACGCCCTGAGCCAAAGGCAGATGCTCAATCGCTGAGCCACCCAGGCATCCCTAATATGAACATTTTAACAATATTAATTGTTCCTGTCCATGAGCATAGAATGTCTTTTTATTTGTGTCATCTTTAATTTCTTTCATTAGTGTCTTACTGATTCAACATAAAAGTCTCTAACTTCCTTGCTTAAATTTATTCCTAGGTATTTTATTCTTTTTGATGTAATTATAAATGGTATTGTTTTCTTAATTTCTCTTTTTGCTAGTTATATTTAGTATATAGAAACACAACAGATTTGCGTATTGATTTTGTATGTTGCAATATTACTGAATTTGTTTATTCTAACCTCTTTTCAGTGACTTCTTCAGGGTCTATATGTAATGTCATCTGCAAATAGTGACACTTTTACTTCTTCCTTTGAAATTTGGTTGCATTTTATTTCTTTTTCTTTCCTAATTGCTCTAGCTAGGATATCCAATATCATGTTGAATAAAAGTGGCCACAGTGACCCATTCTTGTTGTGTTCCTGATTTTAGAGGAAAAGAGTTCAGGTTTCACAGTTAAGTATGTCTTACATACTTACACAGTTAATATATTGTTGAATTCTGTTTGCTGGGGCACCTGGGTGGCTCAGTGGTTGAGCATCTGCCTTTGGCTTAGGTCGTGATCCCGGGGTCCTGACATCGAGGGAAGGGAAGGAGAAGGGAGCCTGCTTCTTCCTCTGCCTACGTCTCTGTCTCTTTGTGTGACTCTCATGAATAAATAAATTAAATCTTTAAAAAAATAAAATAAAAAGAATTCCATTTGCTAATATTTTGTTGAGAATTTTTGCATCTGTGTTCATAAAAGACTTTAGCCTGTAACTTTTTTTTCTTGTGGCATCCTTGTTGGTTTTGGTATGGTATCAGGGTAATGCTCACGTCATAAAATGAATTTAGTAGGTTAACTTCTATCTTTGGATGAATTTGAAAAGTGTTGGTATTCTTTTTAATTTTTTAAAAAGATTTTATTTATTTATTCATGAGAGACAATGTTAAATGTTTGGTAGAACTCACCAGTGAAGGTTTTTGTTTTTGATTACTGATTTAGTCTCCTTACTAGTTATCAGTGTGTTAAGATTTTTTTGTTTTATGATACAGTCTTAGTAGGCTCTGTTTCTAGGAATTTATTCATTTCCTCTAGGTTGTCCAATTTGTTGGTATATGATTATTCATACTAGTCTATTATAATCCTTTGTATTTCTGTAGTATCAGTTGTTACATCTCCTCATTAATTTCTGATTTTAGTTGAGTCCTGTCTCTTGTTTTGGTTAGTCTGACTAAAGGTTTGTCCATTTTGCTTATCTTTTCAGAGAATCATCTCTAGGTTTTACCAGTCTTTCCTGTTTTTAATTTCTATATCATTTACTTCTACTCTAATCTTTGTTATTTCCTTCTACCTACTGACTTTGGACTTCATTTGTTCTTTTTCCCTAGTTTTTGAGATACATAAAGTTAGATTGTTTGAGACTTTTCTTATTTCTTGAGGAAGACATTTATCATTGTGAACTTCCCTGTAGAACTGTTCTTGCTGCATCACATAAATTTGTGTGTTATATTTCCATTTTTGTTTGCTTTGGGATATTTTTTATTTTATAAAAAATTTTTCTGGGGGGATCCCTGGGTGGCGCAGCGGTTTGGCGCCTGCCTTTGGCCCAGGGCGCGATCCTGGAGACCTGGGATCGAGTCCCATGTTGGGCTCCCGGTGCATGGAGCCTGCTTCTCACTCTGCCTGTGTCTCTGCCTCTCTCTCTCTCTGTGACTATCATAAATAAATAAATAAAAAATTTAAAAAAATTAAAAAAAATTTTTCTGGGGTGCCTAGGTGGTTCAGTTGGTAGAGCATGCAACTTTTATCCCTTAGTCCAGAGTTCAAGCCCCATGTTAGGTATGGAGCCTATTTTAAAATAAATAAATAAATAAAATTAAAATGGGTGAATACTGTCTTTAAATATTTTTTTCTTTAATCTACTGGTTGTTCAGTAGCACGTTTAATCTCTACATATTGTCAGTTTTCCAGCTTTTTTGTGAAATTAACTTTTAGTTCTATATTGCTGTGGTTGGAAAAAATGATTTCAGTCCTCTTAAGTTGATTATGACTTGTTTTGTAGTCAATATCTGATCTATTCTAGAAAATGTTCTATGTGCACTTGAGAAGAAAGTGTATTCTCTTTCTTTTGGATGGAATGTTCTGTATATACAGTTAAGTCCATCTAGTCTGGTGCTTCATTTAAGGCTGATGTTTCCATATTGATTTTCTGTCTGGGTAATCTATCCATTGGTGTAAGTGAAGTATTAAAGTCCCCTACAATTACTGTATTGCTGTCTGTTTCTCCATTTAAGTCTGTTAATATTTGCTTTATATATTAGGTGCTCCTATAAATATCTATAAATGTTATATCCTCCTACTGGATTTATCCCTTCAACATTATATAATGCCCTAATTTGTTTCTTCTTATAGTCTTTGTATTAAAATTGATTTTGTCTGATATAAGTGTAGCTACCCCAGCTTTCTTTTGATTTCTATTTGCATGGAATGTATTTTTCTGTGCCTTCTCTTTCAGCTTATGTATGTCATTACATTTGAAGTGAGTCTCTATAGGCAGCATATAGATGAGTCTTATTGTTTTACCCATCGAGCCACTCTATTATGCCTTTTTTTTTTTTTTAAGTAAGCTCTACACTCAGTGTACGGCTCCACTGAATTCATGACCCTAAGATCAAAAGTCACATACTCTACTGACTCAGCCAGCCAGGTGCCGCACCACTCTGTATCTTTTGATTGGAGAATTTAGTTTGTTTTACAGTTAATTAGTGATAGGTATATACTTGTTGCCATTGTGTTCATTGTTTTCTGGACATTTTTATAGTTCCTTTCTTCTCTTGCCCTCTTCATTTGTGGTTTGATGACTTTCTTTAGTGTTATGCTTATATTTCTTTCACTTTATCTTTTGTGTATTTACTATAGATTTTTTTGTGTGTGGTTGCCCTGATGTTTACATATAACAGTCTATTTTAAGGTGATAATGGCTTAAGTTTGATCCCATTCTGAATCCCAACATTTTAACTGCCCCTCTTACATTTTATGTACATTTTAAGGCTTTTGTCATATTACCAGATTTCCAGATTTCATTTATTAATTTTATACTTAGCATTCCTGAAGCTGAGCTCCACTTTATTTTGTATATGAAGCTAAAACACAGTAAGGTACTATTATAAAGTGTTATATATAACACAGTAAGGTACTATTATTAAAATGTATAAAAAGTATACTTGTTATTACATTATTATTATTACCGCTGTGTGAACTGAGTGTCCCATTAAACTCTGTAAATATAACAGCTTAGAGGAATAGCTAAAACAGTATGTTTTTAGCCCAAAGTAGAAATTTTACCAGAACATTGTCCATTGGTGCAGCAGGGTGTTGATGATTATATGCTCTGGATAGGAAGGTAATGGTAATGTGCAGATGCTGTGTTAGATTGTTAGGATGATGGGTGGTGGTGGTGGTTCCTCCACTCCAGATTTCTTTAAGTTGCTTTTTCAGTAGCATTCATTAATCTACAATGTGCCCTCTAATAAGCAGCTCAAAATTTTCTCCTAGCCGGTAAAGCTAAAACCTGTTCTTCTAGTTGAAAATAATCTTATTGAACTCCTTATGGAAAAACAAGTATTTATTACATTTGTGGTATTTGTGATGCTTGAGCCAGCCCCATCTTAAACCTCATTTCTTTGAGTGAAATTTCATTTCTTTAATCTAAATTTTATAAAGACAAAATTCTAGAGCTTAAATATTTACTTATATTGGCCAGCTTTTCTCCCCTGCTTCTTTTAGCATTTGATGGAAATCCTTTCTGAAAGCCATGTTTTTAAATGGTTTATACAGTTGTTTCCTGTGGGTGATAGAATTACATTTCTTTGTATTCTAAATTTTCTCTGGTGAGTTTATGCTGTTTTCATAAAATATATATTAATCTGGAGTTCCCACAATTACCTTCTCAGGTTAAATAATTTGCTAGAATGGCTCACAGAACTCAGGAAACCAGTTTACTTACCTTACCAGTGTATCATAAAGGTTACAATGCAAGAATGATCAGATAGAAGGGTTACACAGGGCATGGTATGTAGTGGAGGGGTGCAGAGTTTCCCTTTTTCTCTGGGTGTGCCACTTTCCCAGCACCTCGAGGGATTCACCAATTAGGAAGCTCTCTCAACCCCATTGTTTAGTTTTTATGGAGGTTCCATTTGTAGACATGAATGAATAAATCATTGGCCATTGGTGATTAACTCTATCTCCAGCCCCTCTCCTGGCTGGAGGTTAGGGAGTGGAGCTGAAAGTTCTAGCTCTCTAATTATATGGTCAAATTCTGGCAACCAGGCCCTATCCTGAAGCTCTGTAGGGGCCCACCAAAGTCACCTCATTAGCATAAACTCAGGTTTATTATTAATAATAAATGACATTTCTCTCCTATGTCTCAGGAAATTCCAAGAGTTTTAGAATTTCTGTGCCAGGACCTGGAATGAAGAACAATTACATATTTCTTATTATGTCACGATACGCATTGTGCCTGCCATGGTGTGTTGCATGTATTTGAGATGATTTTTTTTTAATTTTTATTTATTTATGATAGTCACACACACACAGAGAGAGAGAGAGGCAGAGACACAGGCAGAGGGAGAAGCAGGCTCCATGCACTGGGAGCCCGACGTGGGATTCGATCCCAGGTCTCCAGGATCGCGCCCTGGGCCAAAGGCAGGTGCCAAACCACTGCGCCACCCAGGGATCCCTATTTGAGATGATTTAATTGAATATGGAGCTCATTACTTTGTATGGTAGCAGAATTTAGCTGCCATGTATTAGCAGATTCAGTTGCTGCATGATTCTTCATATTGAACTAACCTCTACTTCACTGTGGTGTTCACCCATAGTTTTGTTCTCTAGAGCAGGACACCAGTCTGCTTAACCTTCTGAAAGATTGCCTTTCAGATAAAAGTGTTGTATGGAAACCAGCTCTATCACTAGCTTACTTCTGGAGTACATCAACTTGAAAACAGGTAGCCAAGCTGAGGATAATGTAATTATTCTCTACAACCCCAAAATTGTGGAGTTAAAGCCTCCTGGTGCTAATACACCACTTTCACTGTTGTTCTATTTCTACTTTTCCCCTGGAAACCTGTATCAGTTTATAGAAATAATCTTTTGGGAGCATTCCTGTCTACTCTTCCGTCTTCCTGGTATCCAGCTAAGTTAAGAGCGTCATTGTGAATATTCCATTTGGCAAGCTATTTGTAATACATTTGCTTGTAACTAAACAGTTAAACCTAAAGCAAACAGAATGCTGTGCTTTGATATATAGAGCCCTTTTATGTTTTTTGATTTGACATCTTATGAGACCATAGAATAAAAAGTGTTTACTCTCTGAAGGCAGATAATTTCCAGGCAATGAGAGAACAGATTTATATCTCCCATGTGATTGTGCCCATTAATATTTGTAAGCTTTACAAATATCATTGGTTCCTGATGGCATCCCTGAGCTGCTCCAGAATTTAGATGGTGTGAAGGTCCATACAATTTGTGGTACTGATGTCATCGTAATCCATTCTGATGCATAGTCAGGCCAGGGAACCACTGGCTAAAGAAGGTGATAATGGGGTTGACTAGAGCAGGAGGATGCTTTTTCTGAGAAATATTAAGAGTTAATATGATGAGTAGGGCCAAATCATATGAGGTAAGACCAGGCTGAAGAGTTCAAAGTTGAAGCAGTAGGCAGTAGAGAATGTGTCACTGGGTTAGTCAACAGATGTGTTACAATCAGGATTCTAAGCAGGGTATGCAGGAAGGAAAGGCAGCAATAAGAACCAAGCTAGGAGACAGTTAAAGAGAACTGTGAAACCATAACATCACTATGAGAGTCTTACAGGGGAGTAGGCATTTTGTTAGGGCTGCTTTGTCTAAGATGTGAATTAGTAAACTGATGATCTGAGGTTCAACTAAAGAATACTTTATGTGCAAAGAGTATCAAAAAATAAGAGACCTGGGGCACCTGGCTCTCTCAGTCAGTAGAGCATATGACACTTGATCCTCAGGGTTTTGAGTTTGTGTCCCGTGTTGGATGTAGAGTTTACTTAAAAAAATAAAGTCTTAAAAAAAAGAGAGAGAGAGAGACCTACTTTCCAAATTGTATAATTTGGGGTTGTACTTCTGGCCTATGCAATTAATCTAGCATTTTATTTCTGAAAGAGAGGGGTACTATAAGAAATGATAATATATAGAAGTCATAGTTATCTTTCTTTGACTAGCTTTAAATAACCTAATTTTACCTAGTTATAAATTTATGCGTCAAAAATCCCTTTTAAACCATGAGAGACTCTTAACTCTGAGAAGTAGAGTTAGAGAAGGAGTGGTGGGTGGGGGATGGGATTACTGGGTGATGGGCATTAAGAAGGACTGCGATGAGCACTGTGATGAGCTCTGAGTGTTATATGTTGGCAAATTGAATTTAAATAAAATATTTTTTAAAAAAGAAAAATATCTCTTTTAAATCTGTATTTTCCAATTGCACTACTCATAGGACTAATACCTTTCAGGGTTCTATTTCACTCTGTGGTATTGTCAGAGATTCTGACATGGCGAAGTGATTAAAAATACAGGCTCTGGAATGAGACCAGCTGTATTAAAATCCCAGCTTGGCCACATACTAACTGTATGACATTGGGATTTAAACCCCCTTTTCCCTAGTTTCCTCATCTATAAAATGAAAATATGATAGTACTTACCATAAAATAGATTGCTAGGATTAATAGTTGGGGTGCCTGGGTGGCTTAGTTGGTTAAGAGTCCAACTGTTGATCTCAGCTCAAGTCCTGATCTCAGGGTTGTGAGTTCAAGCCCCATGTAGCCTACTTAAAAAAAAGAAAAGAAAAGAAAAGAAAAGGATTAACAGAGATTATGCCTGGTTCAAAGTAACCACTCAAATTTTAGGTATTAGTAATAAAAATAGTATTTGCTTTTTTAAAAAAAACACCACTCTTGGAGCAGCATAAAGGATAGAATTAGGGACGGCAAGAATAGGTATAGGGAGATGAGTTAAGAGGCCATCACAATAAATCAGACAAGAAGTGATGCTAGCTTGAGCAGGTATGGAATGTCAGTATAAATAAATTTGATGGGGCCTCTGGATGGCTCAGTCAGTTAAACATCTGACTCTTGATTTTAGCTCAGGTTGTGATCTCAGGATTATGAGATCAAGTCCTACATTAGATCTGCCCTGAGCATGGAGCCTGCTTAAGGTTCTTCTCTCCCCTCCTCCCTCTGCCCCTCCCTCCACCCCATTCACATGTGCTTTCTCTCTCTCTCTCAAAAATAAAAAATAAAAAAAATAAAAAAGTAGATAGATTTGAGTGATATTTAGAAAGTAAAATTGACAGAAAACTTCATAATGGAGTGAATAAAAGGTCATTGAGAGAGAACAATAGATGTTTTCTTAAGTTTCTGGCCTAGGCAGCTGGATGAATGGAGACCCAATTTGGGTGGGGCATGGAGGATGGGGTTGGGAGAGATTTTCATGATTTTAGTTTGGGATGTTGAGTATTTAAATTGCAAGGTGAATTTAGTCCTCTGCATTTTTAAGAAGCTGCTGAATGTCTGGAATGTATACTACAGTTTAAGACTATTGGTATGAAGATTAAAAAAATAGGCAACTGTTGATGTAAACATTCAGTTGAGTATTTGATCTGAAGTTCGGAAGAGTTGGGATTGAGTATATATAAATTTAGAGGTGGTCTGCATACAGAAGGTAAATGAAACCACAGGTGAGGATGACCATGCGTAGAGCCAGAAGAGAAGGAAACCTAAAATTGACCAAGAAAATTCCAAGATTTAAAAGCCAGGAAGAGGAAAACGAGCATGTATGCAGTGGTAAGTGTAAGAAAGAAAATGAGGCAGTGATAAGGTATAGAAAACAAAGGAGAGAATGGTCATGGAAAATGAGCACTATAATTTAGTATAATGGGAGAGAACAAAGAAGGGAATGGATGTGGATATAGAGGGGAAAAAATACTATTGCATTGTGTGATAACCCATTGTGTGATAGGGCAGTTTAGATTACCTGGAGTCCTGTGTTAGCTGCTCTGGGGAAGTGATGGAGGTTTGGGCAAGAGGCCCCATTCCTATCCAGCCTGCTATTGGGCCAACCCAGCAATTTGCTTGACTGATGTTCCCTTTGGTCACTAACCCTTTGGCCTCAGTAATGCTATCCAACCCTTCCCTTCTTGGGAGTGAGATCTGAGTCCAAATACCCCAGTGCAGTACATCAGCTTCATTTGAATATCTTGCCTGGATTTCTTTTACTTTTTCTCCAGGCAAGGAAACCAAAACGGTTATAGTCCTGAACTTTAGTAACCACGTAGATTTACTATGTTTTACTTTAGAAATCTAATCTATAATTTTCATTTTTGACAACTGAGTTCTTTAATGTACGTCAATTATAAGTCTGTTTTATCAGAAATTTGTTAAGCTCATATTGTGGGCCAGGCACCGTTCTAGGTACTTGTTACAATGGATTAAATAAGATATGGCCTTAAGGAGCTGGGAGAGACTACTATCAATACACATAGCCCTGACTTTTTTTCTCTTGATAAATGCATAGACTTTAGAATATCTATATCTGAATCCAATTTCTTTTTACAAAAAAAGGCAGCCAAATTACTATCTCTGTTTGAGAATATCAGGAAAGGGATCTTTATATATTATACAGCTCAGATGGTCCCTTTTCCTTAAGCTCTATTATTTTTTCATGTTGCTTCTATAATTAAAATGCAGAATTTTCCTCTCCTGAAGGTAGAGTGTTTTTATTGTATATCAAGTGGTTTTAGCCTGGGTTTTGTAGATCTCAGTATATCTAGGAATTGGTGGTTTTGTGGGTTCATGAACCTTCCCAAATTATATGCAAAATTAAAAGTGTACTTGGATTCTTAGAGTAGAAAGAGTTCTTAATTTTTCTAAACTCTCAATTCAATCACACCAAAATATTAAAATCTTCATATAATAGGTTTTGTCCTATGACTATTTTATACTGTTTAGTATATAGATTTTCTCACAAGAGGAAAGGGAAATTGAAATGTAATATTTCATAATTATACTTCTTAAGATTATTTATAGTCTTTAAAAAGATTTTATTTATTCATTTGAGAGGAGGACCCTGGGATCATGACCTGAGCCGAAGGCAGCTGTTTAACCAACTGAGCCACCCAGGTGCCCCTATTTATACAATTTTTAAATTTTAATACAATTTTTGAAATTGACACTTAAACATTAGAATTTCTTTTTACATTATCTAACAGTATTATAACCATGCTACAGTTTTTGTTGCAAATATATTTTTTGTTTGTCTTTAGTACCAGGGCCCTCTGGTGATAATGGCATCAGTATTACCATGATCTTGATGGCCTGGATGGTTATTGCAGTGATCTTGTTTCTACTGAGACCTCCTAATCTAAGAGGATCCAACCTAACTGGCAAGCCAACCAGTCCTCATAATGTAAGTGTTATGGATTAGAAATTCATTTGGGTAAGGGATGGGTGTGGCCTGGGAATGAGATGAGTTTGTTTTGACCGAAATACCAGAATTAGCAAAAGGAAGATTTAACTCAGAATAAGTTCTTCCAGGGCAGTCCTCATAAATCTTGCCACTCCAAATGGCTTAATCTTCATGGAGTTACATACAGAGAAAAGCACAGACCAGTAGCCCAAAAAGAATTTTAAAATAAATTCCAATCTTCACCTGCATTCTGGTCTTTCTTAATATAAAAAAGGATCCAGTTCATAATAATACACAGCAGTATTTCTCAAATATCAGCGTTCTACTCCTCAGTTCCTCACAGTTGACCCCCTCCTTCTCGTGGTTCCAGCTCCCTTAATTCTCTTATCAGCTACAGTTCAAGCGTTTTTCCCTCTACTTTGGTTTCTCACCTTCTGTTCTAGCTATTAAATGCAAGAGGCGGTGAGCCTATCTGGTGAAATCCTGTTTCCCCATCCAGTTTCTCTTAGGCTCTTCCAGTTCTGTAGCATAATAGATCAACTGAACTGACAAAGGAGAAGTAGGATGATTCATGTTGGTAAATCTTGATTGTCATGATTACTACCATTTTTAGAACCTTCTAGATAAAAAATATGATAAATAAAGCGACCCAATAGGGAGTTTTTGGTGCTGACTTTAACAGAAACTTCATTGAAGGATTCATTTTAATCGTTTTGAGAACCAGTATCTATATTTTTTTTCCTTTTCTATTTTTTTAAAAGATTGATTGATTGATTGATTGATTGATTGATTTATGAGGGAGGGGGCAGAGACTCAGGCAGAGGGAGAAGCAGGCTCCATGCCTGGAGCCTGATGTGGGACTTGATCCCGGGACTCCAGGATCTCGCCCTGGGCCAAAGGCAGGCGCCAAACCACTGAGCCACCCAGGGATCCCCCTCTTTTTCTATTTGACTTGGATATTACCTCTTTAAAGGTATTTATTTACATGACGAGTTCACTTGTTGAACACCAAATTATCCCACTAGTTCCCTTCTCCAACCTTCATGTGGAATTCCTAAAAGAATTTCTTTTCCATGATCTTGTTTTGTTAATAATTAGAAGTTAAACTAATTTCTTATGTAGGAGAAAGCAGATGTGGATTGATAATTGCCCAGTGTTTTTGTTTTTTGTTTTTTAGGAATAAAACATTTAGATATGTAGCCATGCTGACTTTAAGAAAGAAGGCATCATTAGCATGATATAAAAAGCCTAAATTTATTTTTTGTTTCTCTTGAAGAAAAGGTATCCATAAACAGCTTGTATATTATCTTGATGAGATGCTTTCTCATCAATCTTTTTTCTTACTTTCTACATACAGTTTCATTACTTTAATATCAAAGAGAAACTTCCTCAACATTTGGAGCTAAAGAAATCCAACTTAATAAGCTGGCCTAGAAGCCATTAAAAGTAACAGAAATTTAAGATGACAGCCCCTAAACCTTATTTCATTGTAGGCCAGCAGTTCTAGGACAGTAGGGCCATTGCCCTAAGAATAAGCAAGAAAACATACTAATTTCAAGCAGAAAAATTGACCACTCTCAACTGGGACCTCATATAGCATGTCAGAGTAAAATAAATAAATGAAATCTTCCTGAAGATTCCTAAAAGCTCTGATCTTTCCTTTCCAGTTCAAATACTTCCTCTTGCAAATAAAAAAGATCAGCTCCGCCTGGTTTAAACAAGTGGCTTTATTGGTTTTCACATCAGAAAATCCAGAGAGGTAGGGTCAGTGTTTAGATTGCTTAACAGTATCCTCAAAAACCTACTTTTTTTTCTTCCTATCATCAGCTTCATTTCAAAGTGGGTTCCCTTTGTGGTCATAGAATGCTTGTCAGTAGCAGCTGGAGCCACATGCTTTCCTCATTGACATTCTGTAGTAAGAAGCAAAAGTCTCTGCCTTCACTTTGATTATAGTGTGTGCCCAGTCACCTTAAGCAGGAAAGATGCTTTGTTGGTTTAAATGTCACCTGTGGTGCTGTGAGGGAGAGCAGTTTCTTCCAAGTCCTATTACTTCTGTGCTACAGGGAGGAATGAGACAACCATTGGTGAATTATAGTATTAATCTAAGTTCCTCGTACAAAAACATGAAAAGTCCCAATAGGTATATGATTAGAGATTGGAGGGTGGGGGCATGCTGCTCAGTTCTTACTGTGTGTGTTAGATTGGTTGCACTGGGATTCAAGAAATCAGTTCCATAATTTCTGTCTTTCTAATGCCAGGGACAAGATCCACCAGCCCCTCCTGTGGACTAACTTTGTGATACGGGAAGTGAAAATAGTTAACACCTTGCACGACCAAATGAACGAAGATGACCAGAGTACTCTTAACCCCATTAGACTGTTTTTCCTTTTGCATCTGCAATATATGGGATGGTATTGTTTCCATGAGCTTCTAGAAATTTCACTTGCAAGCTTATTTTTGCTTCCTGTGTTGTCACCATTCCTTTTTACAGTATATTTGAGTAAATAATTATATTAAAAAAGTTACATGGGCTTTTTTGGTTATCCTAAACTTAAACATTCCACTCATTCTATTTGTAACTGTGATCATAATTTTTTGTGATGATGTCTGGCCTGATTGAAGGAAATTTGAGATCTCTGCCTTTAAATATTTTAAATAGTTTTGATAGGTTTTAAAATTGCTTTTTTTCATAAGGTATTTATAAAGTTACTTGGGGTTGTCTGAGATTGTATGAAAAAAAAATTAGAACCACACTGTATTTACATTTACCTTGATAGTTTATTTGTGGGTGGCAGTTTTTTCTAGTTCTTAGGACTGTGGCAGCCTTTGGAATATTTTACAAATCTGTGTCATCCACTACAATTGGCTTATGTGGCTAGGAAAGGAGAGGAAAAGAAATGAAATAGTTGTTTACTAAGTTTTCTATTCCCACAAAAATGTCTAATATTAGGAGAACTTTAAATAAACGTGATTTAAATATGGTGAATGATTTACAGTCCATTATAGCCTTACAAGGTTTGCAAAAGGAGGGAAAAAGTTAATTCTTTTAGCCTTTGCCAGGTATATTCTATACAGTAATAATTTAAGCTATAATTTATTTGTTAAATGGGTGCCTCTCAGGAACCTTCTTTTCCGTTCTAACACTTCCCTGTTAAATGGAACTATCTTAAAGCTGTAATGGGGGCCTATTTCGTTACTGACATTTGAATGCTATTTACTTATTTAGTCTGGTTTTTTTTTTTTCTGTGAAGAAAAAATCGAGTCTTTTGTTATCCTTCTGACTTAGAAAATATTTGATGAATTCTTGGTTTACTCCAAGGGAAAAGGAGGAAAATGAAAATGCAATCAAGGATCTTTTTCTCACCCCTTATCTCATTCTTCTTTAGTAATAAGATGGATTGGGGTGGGGAGCTCCATTAATAAAAGTAAAATTTTGAAATGTATAAAAAGTAAAAGGTTGCATTGTTTTGCTCACTTTGAAAGAAAGTGAATACACATGGCATAAGAAGTCTGCATGACCTATGTGGTTATGGAATTTTTTTCTTAGCAAGTGATTACAGATGGTTTATGGGGACTAGAAGATATTTTGCTATCAGTGTAAGGATTTTCCCCCCAGATCAGTCTAGCTTTTCACTGTATCGATCTGAGAAATTACTTGTATGAACTAATAAACTTCTCTATATCATTGTACTGTTTTAATAGAGTCTCCGATACAATTGTGTGATGCTCTTAGGGTATTTTTTCCCCTTTATTATGATTACATTTTAGGCCATACACTTTTTAAGGGCTTCATTTCATTATATAATCCAATATTGACTGCTTGCATTCCTTCTGTGCATCTTAGCTTTGTGCTCAACTTCTTGACGTAATATAACCTACTCTTAATTAGTTGTGCTAATTGAGAGATATAACAAGGTAAGTGAAAACTTGGATAAATGAGCACCATAGATTTAAGGTTCTTTGTCTTGCTGTGGCCTACTGGAAGCCTTCCCAGCTTTATAGCTATTCTAGTATTTAATGCAGAAAGGGCAGGCATGGCATTTGAAGGGCAGCTAAATCTCCGTAAGCATTCCTTTTTCTGCCCTTGCCCCCAGGACTTTGAAGGCTTGCACATATATCCTAATACTCTGTTGTCTAAGCTGCTAGAAAGCCAGTCTCTGGCAGAGATACTGATGCATTCACTGAATCTGTGGCTCACAAATAATTGAGAACTGGCTTTGGTTGAAACCAGTTGGCCTTGACATGGAAACAGAATGTCTAGTGTTAGCTAGAGACCTACAAATCTAGATTCTTATTCCTGGTTCTTCATTTCTGTCACATACACTAAATTGACAGTACATCTCTAGTGTATTAACCTTTTCTATATGGACCATCTAATTAGCAACAAAAGTTCCTAGAGAAATACTTAGTTTTGGGATTTTTGCTTGTAAAATTTCTCTGCATTCCTGAGAAAGACTGAGTACTACTGCATATAAAGTATTCTTGGTAATCTAACTAGTAACTTATATTATTCTATTTAATTCTTAAAGCTTCTACATGTGGCCTTTTTATTTAGCACATTCATATTCATTACTTGGCTTGTAAACATTCACCTGAACTGTGGCTATAATCATTTTTAAATCTGGAAAAAAGAAAGATAAAGCTTCATATTTTAATCACTTTTGGCTCTTAAATATTCCACAAATAATATTACGTTTATATTGTTTTAGAGTCATTTAATGTCCCTTATACAAAGTGTTTTCTTGCTTTCCATATGGAAAAAGTTAACATTGAAACTGTGTATAGTAAAAGATTTTATCACGTATCTATCTAAGCACTATCCCATGGCCAGCAAGTCATTTTTTAAATAACTTGCAGAGATTTTCCAAAGTAAGTATTAGGTTCAGCTATTCCCTGGTTACTTTTAGTGTCATTGTGGTATGTGATGTGATAGTGTTTATAGAATTACTGATTTCTCATATTTTCAAAGGAACCTTGGAAATTGATCACTCTGAATTTGTCACTCTAAATAAATATGTGCTAAAATTTGACCAGCTCATTAGCTTAAGACATAAAACAGCAACTTGAAGGAGAAATGAAGAGTTTACACATAATGGGTTAAATTTTTGTTGTTGTAATAGTAGATTTAGTCTTAACATAATATTTCTAAAGGAAAAATCAGATGTATTTGTTGCCATGTCTTATAACTTTGTTAAAGGCGAAAGTGGTCATGTGATGTACTGAATATTAATTGCTGTTTTTAAATGTTTAAATCATGCCAAACAAATCATGTCTGTGCCATCCAGGGTTTATTGTAATCTTTTACTGAGTACTTGGACTGGGATAAAGGGCTTGTACTATGCACTTTTTATTAATGAATAAATAGAAAACATTAGTAATGTATTGTTTTGTTTCGCTTTTGTGGGAAATGAAGCAAGCATCTTTTGCTTAGTAAAATGCTTACATCCCTTATTAAACAGTTTCTTTGTAAGACTTTTTACCCCTAACTAAAAACATTCCATAGAGAGAACTTTAAGTTACAAGAAGAATATTTATGTAATAGCAATGGGGCCAATATTCAGAAGTAGGGATTCTGAGAATCTCTAGGAACTTAGATTGCAATTATGTTTCTTTAGTTCTTTTTTTTTATTTCTTCCTAGAATACAGGATTAATGGACATTTGCTTTGAGAGAATAATATCTAATAGTGTTAAGACATGTAACTACTGAACACACACAAAAGTAAAAACTTTGCTTTTGTTCTGTGACCTGGAATGCACCCAGATACTAAAGATCATATACATGTAAAAATGGTAAAATTGCTCTGGCATGGTTATGATGTCAGTGTCTATGTGATACATAAGTATTCTTTAGCAAAATTTGTGAAATACATAATTTACTGGAAATAATTAATGATTTTAGGCTAAAGTTTTTCATTTATATGTCAATAGATATCTGAACTCCCATAAAACTAAGTTTTCATTAAATGTTTTTGCAATATTAGTTTTCCTCTCAGAAAGAATTCTAATAAAGTTGTTTTTTTTTTTTTTGCTTCCTGCCATTTCATTTGATAGTTGTCTCAGTTCCAAATCTGTTTATAGAGTTGATTTTTCTCCCCACTAAAAAGTTCATAAACACTACCTGTGATTATGTGATGCTCAGATTTTTAGAAACTGGAGTTATCAATGTGATCTTTTCCCCTGGGGAACTTAACTTTGCATACATATCTTTTCTCAAACAAATGGGCTATGTTGGTTCAATAAACATTTCAACAGTGTTTGTATTTACTTTTTGCTTAACTATTTCTGCTTTAGAATGGGTGTTAATCAGAATTATTATACAGAAAATATTTTTTAACATATTATTTATTTGAGAGAGAGCAGGAGCAGGATTAAGGGCAGAGGGAGAGGAAGAGGGACAAGCAGACTCCCTGCTGAGTGAAGAATCAGGTGCACTCAGGTGCCCCTACAGAAAACATTTTCAACCATCAGATGCCAAACTAAGATGTCTCTTGAAAAGGAGGTGGGAGGAGATGTTTGGGAAGCAGGGAATATGTAGAGATGAAAAATAGTATGTGTAGCTTTATTTTATTTTTTTATATGAAAATTATTTTTGTAGTTTTAAAAATAATTTTCATATCAAAAAAGAATATTCCCAGGGCACCTGGGTGGCTCAGTCAAGTTGGGCATCCAACTCTTGATTTGGGCTCAGGTCATGATCTCAAGGTTGTGGGGATTAAGCCATGCGTTGGGCTCCTCACTTAGTGGGGAGTCTGCTTGGGATTCTCTCTCTTTCCTTCTCCCTCTGCCCCTCCCCCTACTCTCCCTCTAAAATAAATAAGTCTGGGCAGCCCCGGTGCCACAGCAGTTTAGCGCCACCTGCAGCCCAGGGCGTGATCCTGGAGACCTGGGATCAAGTCCCGCGTTGGGCTCCCTGCATGGAGCCTGCTTTTCCCTCTGCCTGTGTCTCTGCCCCTCCCCTCCCCTGTCGCTCATAAATAAATAAAATCTTTAAAAAAATAAAATGAGGGGATCCCTGGGTGGCGCAGTGGTTTGCGCCTGCCTTTGGCCCAGGGTGCAATCCTGGAGACCCGGGATCGAATCCCACGTCGGACTCCTGGTGCATGGAGCCTGCTTCTCCCTCTGCCTGTGTCTCTGCCTCTCTCTCTCTCTCTCTCTCTCTCTCTCTGTGACTATCATAAATTAAAAAAATAATAATAAAATAAAATAAGTCTTAAAGCAAGGGGCGGGGGTTGGATGGCTAAATCAGTTAAACATCAGTCTTTGGTTCAGGTTATGATCCCAGGGTCCTGTTTAGCAGGGAGCTTGCTTCTCCTTCTCCTGTTCCCTCTGCTTATGCTCTGTCAAATAAATAAAATCTAAAGAAAAAGAAAAGCATATTTCCTTGTACAAAACTGCTTCTTTCTAGGAAATATGGGAATGAGAAAAAAATACTTATAATCCCTGTAATACCAGAGGCCTTACTTTAAAATATCTGGTTCCTATACTGCTCATAAGCTCAAACAGGCTATGTGTTCATGATGAATGGATTTGAATTGCATTGTTTTTATTTATTTTGAAGAACTGAGCAGAATTAAAGAGCACGAGGGACTCCTGGGTGGCTCAGCAGGTGAGCACCTGCCCCTGGCTCAGGGCGTGATCCTCAGTCTCAGGATCAAGTCCCCACATCAGGCCCCCTGCCTAGAGCCTGCCTCTCCCTCTGCCTACGTCTCTGCCTTTCTCTCTCTGTGTCTTTCATGAATAAATGAATAAAATCCTTAAAAAAAAAAAAGAAACATGAATACTACATAGCAGATTCAGCATCATGGAATAAGTCTTCTATGTTGTTTTTATTTTATTTTTAATCGCGATAATTAACATTTTTTATACAAAGAGCCATCTCAAGTACCATACACATTTAAAAATTTTTTTTTGAAACATTTTATTTGACAGAGCAGAAGCAGGGGGTGTGGCAGGCAGAGGGAGAAGGAGGAGCAGATGCCCCTCAGATTAGGGAGCCTGCTGTGAAGCTCTGTCCCAGGACCCTGAGATCATGACCAACCCGAAGGCAGACACTGAGCTGAGCTACCCAGACACTCCCCATGTTGTTTTTAAAGAAATGAATCTGTTGGGGTGCCTGGGTGGCTCAGTCATTTGAGTGTCCAACTCTTGATTTTGGCTCAGATCATGATTTTGGGATTGTGAGATCCAGCCCCATGGGGCTCCTCCATGCTGGGCATGGAGCCAGTTTAGGATTCTCTTTCTCCCTCAGCCTCCCCAACCCATCCCCCCACCAATAAATAAATAAATACATAAATATCTTTTAAAAAAATGAATCTGTTATATAGTCACTCATTAATTCAGTGCCAAAGGAAGAGGCACTGTACATTAAAAAGGCATTACAGACCCTGGCCTGAATGCCGCTTTCCCTGATAACTAGTATATAAACATTAAACTGGAAGTCTGGGTGTCTTAAAGGGGATTCCTTACAATTAATCCAGCAAGTAGAATCTTGTGGTGACAACATACAGAACAGATACAGATCTGATACCAGAGCCTACACTCCCAACAAATGGATTAAGATTTATATCCTTGCAAATTTGCTTAGCCTTCCATTTTAATCTAACATCCTTTTCTTAAAAACTACATTTTACTCTGTTCTCACATCGTCGTACCTCTGTCAACATCCTCTTTCCCAGAGGGTTTCACTAACCACGGCCTACTGAAAGCTGGTGTTCTCAAGCTTCAAGCATGATTTCCATTAGCCAAAGCTAAATCAGAAAATACAAGGCTTAAAGAAAGATTAAAGTATAATTGAAAATTATAATTTCTCCGTTGAAGAACGGAGATTAATCTCTGTCCACAACATCCAAAGAATTCTTTTCATTGTGTCATAATATTTTAAGAACTCAAAAGTCACATAAATAGGTATAAACTGGCAACAGTTAAAGTTGACTAATTGTAATATACTTGTAATAAAAATAATCTTGTGGGACCCCTGGGTGGCTCAGCGGTTGAGCATCTGTCTTTGGCTCAAGGCATGATCCCAGGTCTGGGGATCGAGTCCTGCATCAGGCTTCTTGCATGGAGCCTGCTTCTCCCTCTGCCTCTCTCTGTCTCTGTCTCTCATGAATAAATAAATTCAAAAATAATAATAATCTTGTAATAAATTCCAATGCTAATCTACAAAAGTATCAGATATTGAAAGGATGTTTCTGTTGAAGAAAGCTGACAATTGGTGTTCTCTATCACTTATCTGTAATTTTTGTTCAGTTCTCAAACTTCTATTTTAATATTAGTGATTGTCTCATGTGCAATAAAAATATTTAGTATGGCTTAATAGTGTTTAGCCTTGGGGAAGAAGTCCTCAAGTAGCTTTGTGTGAGTTGGGGTTAATGTTAAGGTAAAGAATTCATTCAGATTTTTAGCTTTCTTACAGCTAAAAGATTGCATATAGCTTATAGTGATTCTCAAATCACTGAGAATGACTTGGGGACCCCAAAGAATTTTTGTTCATATGCATTGTTATATCTATCATCTATCTATCATCTATCTATCTATCTATCTATCTATCTATCTATCTATCTATCATCTATCTATACTGTACCCAAAATGAAAACAGAACATTTAAAAGTATTAAGTATTTTAAAATAACAGTAAGCCCACTACATGCTAATATAAAGGTTTTTATGAAAAAAATAACCAATTTCCAAAATGGAAATTCAGTGATAAGAATGGCACTGTTTTACATTTTTGCAAATCTCTTTAATAGCTCGCTTAAAAGAGAGCTGGGTTATCATATTTTTCCTCTTTTTTAAGATTTTATTTGAGAGAGCACAAGCATGACCATGAGAGAATGGAAGGAGGGGCAGAGGGAATGGGAGAGAGAGAATCTCCAGCAGACACCATGCTGAGTGCAGACCCCCCACAGAGGGCTTGATTTCACAACCCTGGGATCATGACCTGAGCTGAAACTAAGAGCCAGCGCATAACTGACTGAACTACCCAAGTGCTCTGGGTTATCATTTCTACTATATTCATTCAGTATGTTACAACACATTCCCTTCTTATGAAACTATGTGAATGTTAGTTTTTGATAACTAAATGACTAATGGTATCTTGAGCAGCCTATATTAAGGGAAAACTAGTTATGTGACTTTCCCTCATTTAAATATGATAGCACTTTACAGAGAGCTGAAGTAAAAAGATCAAATGAAATGTCTGTAAAAATGCTTTGTAAAGTCCTAAATACTATTATGTAAAGGCCCCCACTGTTCCAATAACACATGTACACACACACACATACACACACATTCCCTTTGCAAAACCTGAAGTTGTATGGAAACAGGATATTTATTTGGGGCAGTTCCACTGAATTTCCATTGCAAAGAATTCACCCTACTAAGAATGGACAATGGCACCTTTAGGTCAGAGCTTGGCATGAGAAAAACATTAAAGATTAAAACATTAAATAGAATATCACAGTTTCCAATCAAGATTTTAAAATCCTTGAAAGGTAAACTGGAAAGCAAATACATTTTGACTAATAGGTAAATAAACCCATTGCAATAAAAGCTAAAGAGCAAACTATTAGGCTAACAGTCCTCAACTTTGGCTGCCCTTTGAAAGCTTTAAAAACCTGGTACTGGGCAGCCCAGGTGGCTCAGCGGTTTAGCACCTGCCTTCAGCCCAGGGCCTGAACCTGGAGACCCAGGATCAAGTCCCACCTCAGGCTCCCTGCATGGAGCCGGCTTCTCCCTCTGCCTGTGTCTCTGCCTCTCTCTCTCTCTTTGTGTCTCTCATGAGTAAATAAATAAAATCTTTTTTTTTTAATTTTTTATTTATTTATGAGAGAGAGAGAGAGAGAGAGAGGCAGAGACATAGGCAGAGGGAGAAGCAGGCTCCATGCACCGGGAGCCCGATGTGGGATTCGATCCCGGGTCTCCAGGATCGCGCCCTGGGCCAAAGGCAGGCGCCAAACCGCTGCGCCACCCAGGGATCCCCAAATAAATAAAATCTTTAAAAAATAATAAATAAATAAAATAAAAACCTGGGCAGCCCCAGTGGCACAGCGGTTTAGCGCCGCCTGCAGCCCAGGGCGTGATCCTGGAGACCCTGGATTGAGTCCCACGTCGGGCTCTCTGCATGGAGCCTGCTTCTCCCTCTGCCTATGTCTCTGCCTCTGTGTGTGTGTGTGTCTCTATGAATAAATAAATAAAATCTTTAAAATAAATAAAATAAAATAAAATAAAAACCTGATACTTCGGTCCCACACTTCAGAGGTTCTGGTATAGGGTTTGACTTAAGCATCTATAGGTGCTAAGGGTAAGAACCACTGGCATTAAGAATGCTAAACCTTGGGGCACCTGGGTAGCTCAGTTGGTTAAATGCCTGACTCCTGATTTCTTCTCAGGTCGTGATCTCAGGGTGGTGAAATCAACCTGTGCATTGGGCCCCATTAAGCCCCACCTCGGCTCTGGGCTCAGCGTGTGGCCTGCTGGAGATTCTTTCTCTCCCTCTCCCTCTGCTCACCCCCTTACGCTCTCTCTCTTTCTAAAATAAGTTTAAAAAAAAAAAAAAAGCTAAACCTTGCGTTTTTAGTTCTAGAGATGAAAAAACAAAAGCAAAAATTAATTATTATAAAAAATTAATTATTATATTTATATTAGCTGATTTCCATATATGGGTAGGGAACTAAGTGAAACCTTAAATTCTCCTGCAGTAGAGTTATTTTTAATAGTGTTATTTCACAGTTTTTCCTGATGCTTAAAAATAATCCATTTTTACTTTCTCAATTTTTTTTAAGATTTTATTTATTTATTCATGAGAGACACACAGAGAGAAGCAGAGACACAGGCAGAGGGAGAAGCAGGCTCCATGCAGGGAGCCCGATATGGGACTCGATCCAAGGACTCCAGGGTCACATCCCGGACTAAAGGCCAGACGCTCAACTACTGAGCCACCCAGATGTCCCTCTCAATTTTTTTCTTGGGGGGATGAGGAAGGGAAATGTCATTCTTCATGGTTGGCCATAAAATAAGCCTGTTAAGTTCATGAGAAAGCTCTGTTAAAAATAAGAAGGGGGATGCCTGGGTGGCTCAGTGGTTGAGCATCTGCCTTTGGCTCAGGGCATGATCCCAGATTCCCAGGAAGGATCAAATCCTGCATTGGGCTCCTTGCATGGAGCCTGCTTCTCCTCCCTCTGCCTGTGTCTCTGCCTCTCTTTCTGTTCTCTCATGAATAAATAAAATCTTAAAACAATAACTGTTTGTTAAAAAAAAATAAGGAATGGAAGAGAGGGAGGGAGGGAGGGAGGAAGAGGAAGAAAAGAAAGAAAAAAGAAAAAAAGCAAGCAAGGAAAAAAACATGCCAAGGAAACAAAAACACCACTGTCATAATAAGGAATAAAGGTGGGATTATTACTTAGTAAGGACTTGGATCACAATTGTTAATAGGATGAATATTCATTCTTCACATAATAGACTTAATGTTCTTCAGGAAATATGAATTCTTGTGGTGGTAAGGCCATTTGTTTTTAGTCCCTGTGCTCAAGAAGTTTATATTGTATTTACAAGGGCCAGATAAATACAAAAACTAACAAGCTAATATTTCAGGGACTAATTGCTAAAGAGAAGTTAAGATATAATCATGGTGAAGGAGCTTTCTGAAGAGATGATATTTGGAGGGCGCCTGGGTGTCTCAGTAGGTTAAGCGTCTGCCTTTGGCTCAGGTCATGATCCCAGGGTCCTGGGATGGAGTCCCGTGGCTGTCTCTGTGCTCAGCAGGCAGTTTGCTTCTTCCTCTCCTTCTGCCCCTCCCCACCCCACTCTCTCTCACTCTCAAATAAAATCTTTTATTTTTAAAAATTTGTTTAAATTTCTTTTAAGATTTTATTTATTCATGAGAGACACAGAAAGAGAGAGGCAGGGAGATAGGCAGAGGGAGAAGCAGACTCCATGCAGGGAGCCTGATGCGGGATTCAATCCCAGAACTCCAGGATCAAGCCCTGAGCCGAAGGCAGGTGCTCAACCGCTGAGCCATCCAGGTGTCCCTAAATAAAATCTTTTAAAAGAGAGAGATGATATTTGGGGTGAGACCCAAATGATGCAGCTATGCAAGAATCTGGGTAGTTTTCCAAGAGAAAAAAAGTGCAAAGACAGGCATCATTGGCATTTTCAAGGAACCAGAATAAGGCCAAATGACCTGTACAAATTGAGATCTGAAGTAAGGTCTACAGGTGCGCCTGGGGGACTCAGTCACTTAAGCATCCAACTGTTGATTTTGGCTCAGGTCATGATTTCAGGGTTGTGAGACTGAGCCCTGCCTTGGGCTCCTCCTCAGTATGCAGTCTGCCTGGCCTTCTCCTTCCCCGCTCTGCCCCTCTCCCAAATCACGTTCTCTCCCTCCCTCCCTCCCTCCCTCCCTCCCTCCCTCCCTCCCTCCCTCCCTCCCTCCTCCCTCCCCACGTCTGTCTCTAAAGCAAAAGCAGTAGGGTCTACATCTTATAGGATCTTGAAATCCAAAATAAGGACTTCAGGATTTATTATGAGTACAAAAGCTCTTGGAATAGAGGGTGAGGGATGTATGATTTGATTTATGAACTTAAAATCTCACTCTGGCTGCTATGTGGAAGATGAGCTGTGCATCAAGAAGGGAGGTAGGGGGATGCATGGGTGGCTCAGTGGTTGAGCATCTGTCTTTGGCTCAGGACCTGATCCCGGGGTCCGGGATCGAGTCCCACAGGAGGCTCCTTGCAAGGAGCCTGCTTCTTTCTCTGCCTGTGTCTCTGCCTTTCTCTCTGTGTCTCTCATAAATAAATAACTAAAATCTTTAAAAAAAAAAAAAAAAGAAGAAGAAGAAGGGAGGTAGGAAGCTAGTAAGTCATTGGAGTCCAGATAAGAGGTGCTAATCACTTTGACAAAGGTGTGGCAATATGAATTTTAAGAAGAGATCAGATTTGGGATTTATGTTGGAGGTAAAGCCAATTGGCCACATGAATGGCCTGGCAGTGAATGGAAGGGAAGAGAGAAAACAAAACTCAAGTCTAGTTTTGGGGCCTGAGCAATCAAATCGTTGATGGTACAAATTGAGATGGAAAGAGTTTATGGTAAGCAAAAGGATGGATGAGAAGCGCCGATCTGGAACAATCAGGATACAGGTTAACTTGCTGGAATAAGGAGACAGACGCAAATGGCTTAACCCAGATAGACTTGAGTTCTTTCAGGTAAGAATTCAAGAATATAAGCAGTGTAGGACTGAAATGCTTACTTTAGGTATTCAGAACTCAGGCTCTATTTTGTTGCTCCACTGACCCCTAGAGTAGTGTTTCCCAAACTGCTGTTGTCCACACTGCTGTTGTCCAAACTGCTGTTGTCCAATGTTGTCCTTCTCTGGATTGTCAATGATAGTTCACCATGATACCCACTGGGTTATTGCTCTAGCCAGAAGGGAGGAGGGGCAGGAAGCATAGAGGGCCTATCTGTTCATTTAAGGGTTTGTTCTGGACATGATATATATCCCTTCCATTCACATTCCCTTAGCTGGAACTTAGTAACGTGACCATACCCAAAGGAGGCTAGATGTAGTCTTCATCTTGGAAAATATCTGCTCAGTTAAAGTTTAGGAATTCTTACTAAATACGTGAAGTGTGACTATTAGAGTTAGCTGACAGCCACTGACACAGAGGAAAAACAACACTTAGGTGTTGGCTATGATGATTTTAAGGTGCACACAACACATCCAAATGGAGCTCTTGAGTAGGTAGCTGGCTAGAGATATATAGAGCTAAGTAAGGTTCCATCATTAAGAGAAAGAAAAATTAAAGCCAACAGAATATATAGATAAAATGTGAATCTTTGGGAGTGAATGAAATTACTGAGACAGTAAAGACAGAGAAAAGAAGAAATCCCAGGATGGGGACCGAAGGTCCTGCAATATTTAGAGCTCTAGTTGAGAAAGAGGAATCAACAAACGGAGGAGCAGCCACTGAAAGAAGAATACCATGTCTAAAGTCAAATCATGGGGATGGAGAATTGAACATTTTAGCAGAAAGGATTCACTGGTGAATTTGATAAAAGAGGTTTGGGTGGAGCGATGGGGATGAAAGCCCAGCTGGAGTAGTTAAGGAAAGAACTGGGGGTGCAGAAGGAGAGAAGTACAAGCAGCTCTTTGGAGGAGTTTTACAATGAATAAGGGCAGAGAAATGGGGCAGTTACTTGAATGGGATATGGGTCTGGGGTGAGAGGGACGTGTTTTTATTGTTTTATGGAGATGAAAGAAAAGATGATCTGCAAAAGTGTTAAGATATACCCACAGAGCCCCTTCTGCTTCCTCAAGGTGGTATCACCTCTTTGTTGGCCTCAGGACAACTATCATCATGTCTGAAAGGAAGACCCATCAGATCTATATGTTTTTGCCTCAACCCTGTCTTCCTATACTCGCCCTACACCGTGGCTTCACTATGATAATTGGCCTTAGAGATTATCATGATTAATCCAATCACATCCTATACCCCTATTTGTATCAGTGTTCACTAGAAGTCCAAGACTCCCAGGTCATCACTCAGCCATCCCCCTTAGCGGATTCAACCTTATGCCCTTTCTCTTTTTTTTTTTTCTTATACCCTTTCTTATGCCTCAAACATCCTAAACTCAAAGGCCATCATCAGCAAAAGCCCATACCCTCACCTTTTTCTCTGAACATCCCCTTCACCAAACTTGGTATCTCCTTTAGGGCACTCACTGACTGTCCATTCCCCTCTCAAATGGGAGCTGTTGTCTTTTCCAGACTTTATAACCAAACAAGGTAACGTGAGCTTCTTCCCATTTCTCATTTTGGCTGCCAGGTGATTCCCGTCTTCTCCCTAAAACTTTCCAATTCTTTGAAAGCTCCTACCGGCAGAGCATTCCAACATGATATTCTATCTTCCAAAGTCATAGACCCCTGGATCACTCCTCAGTTTAGCACTGGAGTTTCTGCTTGCCTTTTCAGCAGTTTTCCTATTGTGATTCTTGGGGATATCAATATCCAAGTAGACAATTCTTCTAATAGTCCCCTAACCTCTCCTCCGGCCATCTTGTTTTCCACACAGCTGCAGTCATCCACTCCCATCGGTATGTCCTAGACCTGTAATTTCTTTTTTTTTTTTTTAACGATTTTATTTGACAGCCCGAGAGAGCACAAGCAGAGAGAATGGCAGGCAGAGGGTAAGGGAGAGGGAGAAGCAGACTCCCTGCTGAGCAAGGAGCCTTATGTGAGGCTCCATCCCAGGACCCCGGGATCATGACCTAAGCTGAAGGCAGATGCTTAACTCACTGAGCCACCCAGGTACTCTTAGACCTGGAATTTCTAACTTTTTTTGTTTGTATATTCCCAAAAGAATTTTGAAAAACTATGTATGGTCTGGCACAGTTTTTCCTTTCAGACATACAAAGAAAAAAAAAAGTGCAATGCAAAGCAATCTTCATGCTCTCTCCTAACAAAGGTTCATATGTATCCCTCTCACTTCAGTCACTTGCACAACTAACCATACTGTTGGTATCACTTAATTCCTTTCACTCTATTTGGCCAAAATACACAAAGAAGCAAAAGAAGATCTAAGCCTTAATTTGTACCGTTTTCACCTAAACCTACTTGGCTCCCTCAGTGAACAAACCAAGTAGAATCTCTACTCCACATTCGAAATTACCTCTATTTAATACAATTTTGGGGTAAAGTGACAGCAAGATCACAATGCAGGAACTACAAGAGAATTTGCAAGACTTGTACACAAAACTGGATAGCTCTAAAGCATTAAAACAACTACAATCCCAGCTGCTGTCCAGAGTGCCAGAATCCATGTGATTAAACAGCTTGGAAGTTTTGGAGAATGGCTCTGACTTCAGTCAATCCCTCACATATTTTAAGGTGACATTTAATATGTTCCTAGACTGCAAGTGAAAATATGAGAATTAACTAGGGGAAATGAAGAGAGTAGTTACAGGAATAAAACGAGTGAATATGAGAAGAACAATTCAGAGATAATTACAGTAATTAAGAATTAGAAATAGCATGTCCAGGGTACTATCCATGGAGATTCAGAGAAATGAACAGATTCAAGAGATGACAGGAAGATAAAAGCAGTAAGATGTTAGTAATGTTCTCCAACAACCCCTAAAACCACCCCCATACACACACCAAGGGTGACACTATCTTAATTTCTGACAGTATATTTTAGTTTTGTCTTACACAGATGTATTTAAGGAAATAAATTTCCAGCTCCTCAATTTCCACAGGTACCCTTTCCCAAAATCATTAAACCTAAGATATGAACGATATACCCATTTTACAAAAGAAAGGCTTACCTTTCATCCAAGTAAAACCTTACTGTGGTCCATTACCCAGGGATAAAATTCTCCAGAGTAAACTGGACTGTTGTATGGGGGCAGTCCCTTATGGTGATTAGTCAAGATAACTCAAATCCACTTCATTTCATACTTTTGCTAAAGCTGAAGTCCAGAGTTAGAAACAGGACATGTTGGCGTATGCTGGGATATTCTGAATTCCAAACAGAAAATGCCATATAAATTAGTGACCTTGATTCTTTTAAAAGTAACCTGAGTATTGGAAGTGCCTGGGTGGCTTAGTCAAGTATGTGTCTTTTTTTTTTTAAGATTTTATTTATTTATGCATGAGAGACATAGCGAGAGGCATAGGCAGAGGGAGAAGCAGGCTCCATGCAGGGAGCCTGACATGGGACTTGATCCCGGGACTCCAGGATCCCACCCCGGGCTGAAGGTGGCGCTAAACCGTTGTGCCACTGGGGCTACCCTCAGCTCAGGTCTTGATCTCAGGGTTATTATCTCAGATTTGAAAGATAGAACTCCGCATCATGCTCAGCATGGAGTCTGCTTGAGACTCTTTCCCCCTCCCTCTGCCTCTGCTCCTGCCCTGGCTCCTCATACCCCCTCCCCACTGCCCCGCTCTTGAGCATGTGCACTCTCTCTCTCCCCCAAATAAATAAAATCTTTAAAAAGGCATCCTGAGTATTTTGCAGGACTACTAAAATTTTAAAAGATACTGGATAAAATTGAAACGGAGAAAATTTACAAGATTTATTCAGTAGTTTAACTTAGTTATATCAAATCTCTTGAATCTGTTCATTTCTCTGAATCTCCATGGCTAGTACCCTGGACATGCTATTTCTAATTCTTAATTACTGTAATTATCTCTGAATTGCTCTTCTCACATTCACTCATTTTATTCCTGTAACTACTCTCTTCATTTCCCCTAGTTAATTCTCATATTTCCTTTAGAAGCTCAATTATCACAACTTGAGGAAGCATCCCTACCTACTATGTTAAATACTCCTATTGTATATTCTCATAAGAGTATATATACCCCACCTTAATAAAGTTGTAATTTACATTTATCTGTGTGATTGATTGATGTTTCCCCAAAGAGTAAAGTTTATGAAGGAAGGGAAAGAGAATGTATCGTTCTTTACTCAATTGTATTCCTAGTGACTAGTATGTAGGAAACATTTGGAGAGAAATACTTACTCAATGAATGAGTCAATGTGTTTTTTTTTTAAGTTTTAAGAGGATCCCATATATAAATTGAAATCCTACACAAAAAAATTGATATATAAAGCAGACTAAACAGATAAAAGTAGAACTTCTCTGATGTGGAGGAAAGGGGAAATATTCGTAGGAGATCCAGAGCTCCCCCACCTCCGTCTGTTTTAACCTGTTTGGCCCCAAAATATTTTATCATGTTGAACAGCTATTGGTATTTACCTTATTTGAAATGAAAACTGACAAATTGTGAAAAATACATACATTCCTTAACGTTGATAATAAATTCATGACATGTTAACATTAACTACATATTATGAAAAATGCTGTATTTCCAAATTAAAAATTAATAAGAAGACTGGTATTGCTTTACATTTTTATGAATCTATAATATCTGTATTAATCTGTCATCATATCAAGTGTCATACAGCCTCTGGAAAATTCCACTGTGTACTTGTGAGAAGATGAGAGTAAAAAAGCAAATAAAATGTTAGTACTATTATGACAATGTTTTGACTTCCTGGGTGTCCTGAAAGGGTCTCAGGGATGGTCAGCACATTTTGAGAACTGCAGTCCTAGGTCCAAAGGTCCATTCTAGCTAGTATGGATATTCTGATTTAATTTCTGAGAATGTACTATTTCAAAGATTATGATTACTATCAAAATACTAATGAAGAATGTAAAGTGAACACCAGGTGGAAAAATGTTTAATTCAAAACAAAGGGAAGAATAATAGAAAAGTGGTTTTTATTACAAAGCTAACTGTAATAGGTAATTTAAATCTATGTGTATGCCAAGTTCAAAAAGATGACTATAGCACAGTATTTGTCCCATGTAATGCAATTACTTGTTCACTTATCTTTCCTACTAGCCTGTGAGCTTTGGAAGAAGGAATTGGGTCTTAATCCATTTTGCATCGTGGCCTCTAGGATAAAGTCTAACACACGATCGGCACTAAATATTCGTTCGACAAATGAATTTACCTGCTTAGAATGTATGACACCTACGTATCATACTTTCGACAATCTAGAGCAAACGGTCTAATCAACCTTCAACAGCTTTCTTAAAGTTGCCATGATCCTGTGAAGAAAACCGTCATCTCGGGGTGCCTGGCTGGCTCATTCAGAAGAGCATGAGACCCTTGGAGACCCAGGAGATCCTGGTGTTGAGCTAGAGCTCCATGATGTGTGTAAAGATTGCTTAAATAAATAAAACGTAAGTAAATGAAAAACCATCATCTATGAGGTATTTTAATGTGCCTTTATAAACTCCTAATCACGTTCCTCGTGACGTATTTGAAAAAGATCTTTGACTTCAAGATTATGTAGCCTGACGTAATTCTTAATGAGGAACACCAAAAAAAAAAAAAAAAAGTCATGACTGCCTTTTTCTGCCTTCTCAGATCTGAGATTTAAGATGACTTTGGAGAGGAGTAAGAGAACATAACTGGCCTCATCAAAAACGGGCAGTCTCGGGGCACCTGGGTGGGTCAGCGGTTGAGTGTCTGCCTTCTGCTGGGGCGTGTCCCACATGGGGCTTCCCGCATGGAGCCTGCTTCTCCCTCCTCCTGTCTCTGCCTTTCTCTCTCTATATATATATCATAAATAAATAAATAAATCTTAAAAAAAAGACAACAACAACGGGCAGTCTCCATACATGAATTTTACCCTTCCTCATACACGGAAGTTGCATGTTGCAGACTCTCAGCACAGACAAGCCAGACTCCGAATTTGGCAGGACTCTCTCTGGAAAATACGACTGGAGGGCGTGGGTGTCATGGGTCTCCTTCCGGGCTCAGCGCGGAGGCACTAACCGGTCCAGTCATGACAGGGCTCAGCATCCCACTAACGCAAGGCGCCTCCTTCCCAGAAGTGACGAGGGGAGGGACCTGACTAAACCTTGGGCCGCGGCGGGCCGGGAGGGCGTGGGAGGGAGTGTGCGGCCGGGCGCACTGACCTGCCGGGAAGACGCGGTGGGCCCTCGGGGGTGCTGCGGGGACCGGAAAGGGGGCCGAGACCTTCCGGTCCCCTGGGGCCGCAGCCGGCCCAGTACCCCCGCAGTCCCTGGATTATGGCCGACCTGTCGCGCACGCGGCATCACCTCAGCGCCGACTGTCTGTCTGCCTGGACCGGGACATAGGGAGGGAAGCGGGGCCAGACCACAAGCCATGGGGTTCGGGCGGCCGCGGACCCCCGACCCCGGCCTAGCTGCACCTGGAGCCCCGCCCCACGGCTGTCCGCGGACTCGCCGGGCACGTAGCTCCGCCCAGTGCCGCTCGCGGAAGGGGCGGGACCGCTGAGCTGGCCCGAGCCGATTCGTCCAGGCTCGGCCAGGGGCGGAGCCTCCCCCTAGCTCCGCCTAGCCCCGCCCCCCTCGCCCCGCCCCTGGGGCTCGCAGGAAATAGGGGCGGGCCCGGGCCTAGCGTGGCGGGAGGAGGAGCAGGGATGCGGTGGAGGGTAGAGACCTGGAGGGCCTGGCTTCGGGGGAATGAAGCCTCCGCCTTCTCGGGCCGAATCCTTTAAATACGGGCTCAGGCCCGGGACTCTGGGTGCAGTGCGTGGCGGCCTGAGGGAGGGGCGTGCAGGGAGCGGAGGTCAGGCGGGGCAGGGCGAGCGTGCAGAAGCTGCTGCAGCGCGGCCCACAGCGAGGAGCTGTCCGAGCGGTCGGGACCGGAGCAGCCGCTGCGCTCGGTGCCTGGAAACGGGTGAGCTCCTTTCCCGGGCTGGCCCCGCCGCGGGGTCGGGAAGGTCCCGGGTGCCGGCGGGCGTGGAGGGGGCGGGGCGGGGCGGGCGGGGGAGTGCGCGCTGCTCCCAGTCGCGCTCTGCGCTGGGTCCGCGGCGCGGGGTCTCACCACCTCGGTCTCCTCCTCTGGGCTCTGGGCGGGAATCGCCTTTTGGGTCGCTGCCCTGAGGATGGCCTAGCTCGGTCTTTTTATTCTATACTCACGAGTCTTCCAGCCGCTCCTCTTTCTGCTTTTCCCCCACTTTCTGACTTGAAACAAATGAGATTTCCCCCCAGGAAGCCGAACGTCCACCGAGGGAAGCGGTCCTCCGATTAGGGACCCCATTTTGGTCTCCGAGTCCTGGTCTTTTGTTTGTGGTTAGTCTGCTCACCTGGGGAGCTGCTGCTTTCCTCCGGTCACTGGCCTCCCTTCTTAAGAAACTAAAGAGAAAACCAAGCCAGAAAGCCCTTTTGGAGGGCGAAATCCTAAGACACTGCCATCGTGACATCTGCATGGGCTGTCCTGGAATCCATTGTTGGCCGCCACACCATAGAATTGCTGTGCTTCATGTCAGGGAAGGCCTGCCTTGGGTGCTGACCGTGAAAGAGCATACTTGTATGCACAGGAAGATAACCGAGTAGGCTTGAAAATGCTGGTATATTGAAAAGAGGGATTCACGGGTAGGGAGCTTTTCGTGGATATACAGAGGCATAGCTGTCCACTGACTGCCCGCAAAGACACAGTGAGTCTTTGAGTTTCTTCAAATGCCCTGTGAAATGGAGAACAGTAGACGGGTCTGTTTTTTCAGGGGGGTTCTGGAAATGAAAGCGCTTACTGTCTGCTGTGAGATGCGCTTGTTAGTACCCGCATCTAGTTAATTAAGGTAAGCGGGAGACAGCCCTGATTGAAAGGGTCTCATTTCTTCTCCCCTTACTATACTCCTTTTTTAAACATAGAATCTGTAACTAATATGCATACTTCATCTTCCCTCTTGTTATTTCCACAGCTTCATAGGAGGCCCTTTAGATGTAACATTAACACTGCCTTTCTCACTGGTTAAATCTTTTTCCCCGGTCAGCCGTCTGTTAGTGTCTAGTTTTTGTAAAAGACTAAGGTGATGTGCTTGAAGTTGATGTATCCAACTACAACATCCATTGCCTTAGCTCCTGGGTGATGATGCAGAGTATACGGGAAGAGGGGTGGGGTGGGGACGGAGAGATTATATTTAGTTTAGATTGTAATAGGACCTTCACTATTTGTTAGCCACATCTTTTAGGTTGAAATCTTCATCTGAATTTATAAAACTTTAGATGAAGAGTAGTTTTGGAACAGCTTGGTTTGTTGAGATTTTCCCAAAATATGGAGGTTAAAAACTCATTTCAAACTGACACATTGAGTAAGCAAACATTCCCATTTCCCTGACAGCACAGCAGAGGGTCAGAAGGTACATAAAAGTAGAAATTCAATATGGAATCAGAAGACATCTGTGTTGAGCAAAGTATATTATTAATACTGTATCAAGCTCCATATAAAGACTGAAAGATTTTATTGAAACATCCAAGTAATGATTTATTGGGACTTGCACAGTTCTTCAGTAATTTTCCCATTATCATCTACAAGCCACACTTCATGTGAAATAGAACCACAGGAACACCCCAAAACACACACAATTCTATAATATAGGTCCATCAGTGGTTTGCCCTGGCTGCTAAATGTAAGGCAAGCTGAATACAGCCTGGCAAGCAAGGTGGATAAGAAGTGACTCTGGGAAGACATGCCAAAGTTCTGCATAAAAAAAGGATGATGGTGTTCTGCACAATTTCAGCAAAAATGCAATGATCAGCCGTCTGAGCTAAAGATTTTTCAAATAACAGTCTTCATCTCAAACAAGCCCTAATGGAGAGTTACTCATTCATTCAATTAGCATTTATTGAGAGCCTACTGTTCTAAGTGCTGAGGGAAGAGCAGCAGATAAGAACTGTTTGCCTGGGAGCACTTTATTAAACTATAAACTCCTTTAACCCAAGAGTGGCATCATGTAAACATTCAGTCTATGTTTATATAAGAATGTTATAACCTCTTGGCTGTCGGATTAAATGGTAACCCCAACAGATCCTCTGGTCCAAAAATACTTTGAGGGATCCCTGGGTGGCGCAGCGGTTTGGCGCCTGCCTTTGGCCCAGGGCCCGATCCTGGAGACCCGGGATCGAATCCCACATCAGGCTCCTGGTGCATGGAGCCTGCTTCTCCCTCTGCCTGTGTCTCTGCCTCTCTCTCTCTCTCTGTGTGACTATCATAAATAAATAAAAAATTAAAAAAAAATTTAAAAAAAATACTTTGAAATTCTACTTTTTAGGTATTCCAGATATATTGGTCGTCATTAGAGAGGCTGGCTAGCTGCTCAGCAAGGGTGTTACAGTGTGATAGTTCTTTAGGTTCATCACAGTTCAGAACTTAATCATCAGCTTCGAAGATCTGGAAGGCAGAATTTTTTTTTTCCTCCTTGGACCCAGAGTTAATGACGCTTTAGATGTTAGCTTATGTGATTAAACTCATAAGAGACTAATGGTTTCACTAGAATGAAACTTTGATATTACAGTAGGGAAATTTTATTGCAGTTCCTGGAACACTTCTATCTCAAATCTGTGTCATCCCTTTCCAGTATTATGATTCCTGGGAATCTGAATTCATAGGGGAGAGTAGAATCAGAGCAAAGAATCTTCAGAGAACATGCCATCTAAGCATTGGGAAAGCGTGTTCTTCCCCCACCTCTCTGAAACCAGAACACTTCTGACTTCCAGATTCTGTGTCAGTCTTCTCTAGACTCTGTTGAAATAAACACATCATACTTTTTTTTTAAGATTTATTTATTTATTCATGATAGACATAGAAAGAGAGAGAGGCAGAGACACAGGCAGAGGGAGAAGCAGGCTCTGTGCTGGGAGCCCGACGCCGGACTCGATCCCAGGACTCCAGGATCTCGCCCTGGGCCAAAGGCAGGCGCTAAACCGCTGAGCCACCCAGGGATCCCCTAAACACATCATTCTTCATTCTTGTCTTTAACTCCCTCTTCCCAAGCTACAGGCTGATCCCCCCCCCCAATTGTTTTTTTCTTCAGTGGAGTTTATTAGATTTTAGCTACACAAATGTTGTTGATTGTTATGGTTACTTTTAATTATGTTGCCTTAAGGTATTGAATTGTAGCCTCCTGAACTGTCCTGGACATGCTTCCCTGAAAGGGGCATTTAAGACCCACTTTAAATTCATTTCTGCTCTACAAGGCAGTCATTACCTCTTACCACTTCTTAATACTGATATTTTTCTCCAACTAGGCTGATCTCCTCACTTTGGACTCATTTCTGTATATGAGTCCTTACTATTTTTTAAATCTGGAATGTTCTCCCCCACTTACCTTTTCTTTCTATACCCTATTTATTCTTTAGGCCAGGTTGAAATTCTACATTTCCCTTGATGTAGATACCTTCTTTTTTTTTTTTTCCGCCTCTGGACTTTAGTACTCATTTTGTCATTTAATTGGTTATACTGCCTTATATGTTACTTGAGTGTGACAAATTCCATTTCATCTTTTTTTTTTTTTTTTTTTTAAGATTTTATTTAGTGGGGCACCTGGATGGCTTAGTCAGTTAAGCGTCTGCCTTTGGCTCAGGTCATGGTCCCAGGATCCTGGGATTGAATCCCATATGGGGCTCCCTGTTCAGCAGGGAGTCTGCTTCTCCCTGTTCTGTGTGTGCGCTCTCCCTCTCTCTCTTTTTTTTTTTTTTAAAAAGACTATTTATTTGAGAGAGGGAGAGAGAGAATCTCAAGCAGACTATGCTGAGTATGGAGCCTAATGAGGGGCTTGATCTCAAGACCCTGACATCATGCCCTGAGCCGAAATCAAGAGTCAGTTACCTAACTGACTGAGCCACCCAGACGCCCTTCCTTTTCATCTTTTAAGTCAGTTTAAGAGTCACCTTCACAGAGAGTCCTTTAACTACCCTATCTAAAATAGTTCTTTCCCCATATTCAGTCTCTCCCTCTCCACCTACATATTTATTTCCTTTATACACAATGTATCACAGCTGCCATTATTTTGTTTTGTGCTCTATGTAAGAGTAGGAACTATACCTGTCTGTTCCCTATTGGATCCCTGTACCTGTCTGTTCACTATTGTATCCACGGTACATAGAACATTAGTGGCTGCAACATAGTTGAGTGTTTAATAAATATTTTTCAGCTGAATTTTTCCTTAAATGTTGAATTCTTGAGTGTCAGGGCTTATATCTAGGGGCCATATTCTCTGCTGTGCCCACAGGTAGACCCTTAAATTGGGAATATTAATTTTTCATGAAAGGGAACAAAGGACTAGCCCTGAAACAAGCTGAAGCAATGTTTCTGAAACCCGATGCCAAGCCCTTTCTACTGTAGCCGTGGGGACAGTGGCAGCGAGTGCTGGAGATACATCTATGGTAAGCATGTTCTAGGCTCAGCTGTCCCACAGGTGGGAGCTTTTTTAGAACATTCCCCTGAGCTTTAACCTCGAGGCAATCCCAGTGCAGTCCTTTCCCCCTAGAAAGTTCTCTTTTTTCTTGTGTACAGGACACTTGAGGCCTGGAAAGGAGTAAAAGGCAGAACTGAAGAGTAGAAGAAGGGTAAAGAAATGGAAGACGAATGGTTGCCAAAAGTAAATTTTGTTAGGATCAGTATTTTTGCCGGGGTTAATTTTGGAACCCGAGAAGTTTAATAGGAATATCATGTTTGTGCGGCTTCACAAGTGATAATAGGGTACTCTTAACCCATTTATTTAGATTTTTTTTTTCACTAGAAAAGGGGCCTTGTTTTTTATTTATTTATTTTTTTATAATAAATTTATTTTTTATCGGTGTTCAATTTACCAACATACAGAAGAATAACACCCAGTGCTCATCCCGTCAAGTACCCCCTCAGTGCCCATCACCCATTCACCCCCACGCCCTGCCCTCCTCCCCTTCCACCACCCCTAGTTCGTTTCCCAGAGTTAGGAGTCTTTATGTTCTGTCTCCCTTTCTGATATTTCCCACACATTTCTTCTCCCTTCCCTTATATTCCCTTTCACTATTATTTATATTCCCCAAATGAATGAGAACATACAATGTTTGTCCCTCTCCGATTGACTTACTTCACTCAGCATAATACCCTCCAGTTCCATCCACGTTGAAGCAAATGGTGGGTATTTGTCGTTTCTGATGGCTGAAGAATTGTATACATAAACCACATCTTCTTTATCCATTCATCTTTCAATGGACACCGAGGCTCCTTCCACAGTTTGGCTACTGTGGACATTGCTGCTATAAACATCGGGGTGCAGGTGTCTCGGCGTTTCATTGCATCTGAATCTTTGGGGTAAATCCCCAACAGTGCAATTGCTGGGTCGTAGGGCAGGTCTGTTTTTAACTCTTTGAGGAACCTCCACACAGTTTTCCAGAGTGGCTGCACCAGTTCACATTCCCAACAACAGTGTAAGAGGGTTCCCTTTTCTCCGCATCCTCTCCAACATCTGTGGTTTCCTGCCTTGTTAATGTTCCCCATTCTCACTGGTGTGAGGTGGTATCTCATTGTGGTTTTGATTTGTATTTCCCTGATGGCAAGTGATGCAGAGCATTTTCTCATGTGCATGTTGGCCATGTCTATGTCTTCCTCTGTGAGATTTCTCTTCATGTCTTTTGCCCATTTCATGATTGGATTGTTTGTTTCTTTGGTGTTGAGTTTAATAAGTTCTTTATAGATCTTGGAAACTAGCCCTTTATCTGATATGTCATTTGCAAATATCTTCTCCCATTCTGTAGGCTGTCTTTGAGTTTTGTTGACTGTATCCTTTGCTGTGCAAAAGCTTCTTATCTTGATGAAGTCCCAATAGTTCATTTTTGCTTTTGTTTCTTTTGCCTTCGTGGATGTATCTTGCAAGAAGTTACTGTGGCCGATTTCAAAAAGGGTGTTGCCTGTGTTCTCCTCTAGGATTTTGATGGAATCTTGTCTCACATTTAGATCTTTCATCCATTTTGAGTTTATCTTTGTGTATGGTGCAAGAGAGTGGTCTAGTTTCATTCTTCTGCATGTGGATGTCCAATTTTCCCAGCACCATTTATTGAAGAGACTTTCTTCCAATGGATCGTCTTTCCTCCTTTATCGAATATTAGTTGACCATAAAGTTCAGGGTCCACTTCTGGGTTCTCTATTCTGTTCCATTGATCTATGTGTCTGTTTTTGTGCCAGTACCACACTGTCTTGATGACCACAGCTTTGTAGTACAACCTGAATTCTGGATTATTAAAGAGAGGACCTACCAGGGGCTCCTGGCTTACTCAGACAGTAGAGTGTGCAACTCTTGGTCTCAGGGTCATGAGTTCAAGCCCCACATTGGGCTTGAAGCCTACTTAAAAAAAAAAAAAAGTAAATAGAATCTACCAGATTTAGCATGGTTTTAATATTTTCTGGTAGGTACATCCACATAATGGAATACAGTGTAACTGCTTCTAAAAAAGAGACGGAGTTTTACCAGAAACAGAAAAAAATAAAAATAAAAAATAGAAGGGAGTGGAATAGGTCTTAAGAATACATTAAATAGGGGATTCCTGGGTGGCTCAGTGGTTTAACACCTGCCTTTGGCCCAGGGCACGATCCTGGAGTCCCGGGATTGAGTCCCACGATGAGCTCCCTGCATGGAGCCTGCTTCTCCCTCTGCCTGTCTCTGCCTCTATCTATGTGTGTCTCTCATGAATAAATAAATAAAATCTTAAAAAAAAGCAAAAAGATAGATTTTAAAAATTTCTTTGTATGTGTATCACTAAGAATATTGCTTTCTTTTGTAGAATCAATAGATTCCAAATTTTGCTTATATTTTTACCAAATTTCTGGGATTTCATACCAAGATACGTTGTTTCCTCAAGACCAAGATACTTGTATGGGTTGTTCAGCTCATTCTTTTCCAGTAGGGAAGTCTACCCAGAAAATCAGTAATTAGAACATTGTTTGGTTTAATACAGATTCAGACTTAAGGGAATTGGATCATCTGAATTATGTGGCTTGTGTATCTTTTTTTCACAATAGGGTTGTGCTTGCCAGGCATTGTAATGAGATTAGCCTTCTGTAGTATCTTCTTTGATCCATGCAGGAATATATTAGCAAATTCTTAAACTCTCTGATTACCAATTTCCTTCTCTTGGGAATCCATGAATGGATTAGATTAGATGATATCTGAGGTCTTGGCAAGGACTAAAATTCTAAGAGTCTGATCAGTTTGATAGTTTTTGTTCTCATTATAATGAATAAACTGATATTCTTATATATAAATCAGTACCTTGTCATTTGATTAGTGTGAATCAGTTCACCTAAATGGCTTTTGAAAACCCATCAAAATCTGTGTAACAGTTTTGTTAACTGAAATTACTTTCCTTTAACCATCTCATAGTTTCTGATTAAAGTTGAAATGGAGTTTAAGATCATTGTCAAGTACCTAAAAATAAACTACTGAAGCCAAATTGTATAGGGAATATAATCACAGAGGTCAATTCTGGACTTTCAAACTAATCTTATTACCTATCATGTGTTTTAATATCTGTCACGTTAATCTAAACCTGCCATAGGCTGACCTTTGTACACCGACATTTATTTAAGCAAGAATTGCCCTGGTGTAGTCACCCTTGCATTTTTCCTCAGCAATCAAAGTTACCCGAGTGGCCTTAGAGACCCAAGTAAGCTTTTATTTTCTTCTTTGAATTTTTGAATATTAGATCATTATAATCTTTGTGGCATTTCTTCAGTAATATCAGTTACTTTTTTTCCTCATGTTTTATGCTAATGCAAACTAGAACAGACATTCCAATTGGAATGTTATATATTTTCGCACTTTTAATAATTCTTAATGGTGTGAATGCAGGAAATCTTTCCAGATATCTGTCACCTTGACAGTTTTTATGAAGTGTGATAAATGTGCAATGTGATTTCTTTAAATTTTCTATTTTCAATAGAACAGTCTTACTGCTTTTCTTCTAGTTTAATCATGTTTGAAATTAAGAAGATCTGTTGCATTGGTGCGGGCTATGTTGGAGGACCTACATGTAGTGTCATCGCTCATATGTGCCCTGAAATCAGGGTAACAGTTGTTGACGTCAATGAATCTAGAATTAATGCGTGGAACTCTCCTACACTTCCTATTTATGAGGTAAACTATTTTAAACAACTCTTTGTTCTTACGTTCTTTGTTTTCTTACTGTTTTTATTAAATATACTATTAATGTAAAAATCTATGACTGCTACTGCAAAGAAATTAAATGAGAAATCTAGATACACAATGTTATGGACATTACAACTATAATTATGTCAGATATGCCCAGGGAAAATGACTGGGAAGAAATATATTAGAATATTAATAATGGTTACATTAGTGCAGTGAAAATATGGGTATTTTTTTTCTTTTCTCTATTTTCTCATATTAATTAATTTTCTAATTTTGTTAATGTGGTTATCATATTGTAATAGTAAAATTTTAGAATTTTAAGAAAATAATAAAACTTGATGTTTTTAATATTAATTCATATAAGTCCATTATATTTGGGGGTTATTGTACTGTACTCATATCAGGTAAGCCATGAGTGGATAACTGATGTCTTTTATATCTAGTGGTTGGTATTGCAAATTTGTTTAATTAGAATTTCAAAATTTCTGTGAATTAAGATATTGTATAGTTAGGAAAATATGCTTCAACTATTTTATTAAGCTATGTGGATCCCATTTTTTAAAAATTCATTGTAAAATGAGTTCATGATATTATGCTTTTGAAACCTAGCAGAGAAGCATTTGAAAATTTGATGGTAGCAGTTTTTTCCAGCATTAATATATTCTTTTTTCCTTCAGGAAAGCTTTGTTATTTGTAAGACTGTTATCAACCATACTCTGTCTTTATAATATTTACTAATTTATTTTAGAGAAAGAGCGTGAGCAAAGAGAGGGACAGAGGGATAGGGAGAGAAACTGAAGCCGATTCCCCACTGAGTGGGGACCCCGACTTGGGGCTCCTGTCTCATGACCCTGAGATCATGAGCTGAGCGGAAATCGAGTCAGTTGCTTAACCATAGTATTTAAATGTGTTAGTCCTTTGGAAGGGAAGTCTCAACCCTATCAATATTTTGATAGGCATATAAAATATAGAAATCCATGAAAAAGCACCCATAAGTAGTAGCTATCCAATATCATGGATTTATTCCTATCTGAATCAGACTTGGAATAAAAATAAATAAATAACCTCTGTATGTGTGGTACCTTCTCTTTGTACTTTACCCTTTCTTTTTCTACCAAACTACCTAGAATAGTTCTCTAAAGATTTTTATTTATTTGAGAGAAAGAGAGAGAGAGAGAGATGGGAGAATCAGATTCGACACTCATTGCAGAGTCCAACACAGGCCCAATTCCATGACTCCGATACCACGACGTCATCCTAGCCAAAACCAAGAGTCTGTTGCTTCACTGACAGAACTACCTAGGCACCCTCCCTCCCTACCCCCCATAATAGTTCTTTAAATTACTTTAGTGCTATAGCATTTCCTTTCCTGTTATTACCAATAGATTTGGTTTTGGAGGAATTTTTAAAAACATTTTGGAGGGGGCTGCCCCCGTGGCGCAGCGGTTTGGCGCCGCCTGCAGCCCCGGGCGTGATCCTGGAGACCAGGGATCGAGTCCCATATCGGGCTCCCTGCATGGAGCCTGCTTTTCCCTCTGTCTGTGTCTCTGCCTCTCTCTCTTTGTCTATGAATAAATAAATAAAATCTTAAAAAACAAACAAACAAACAAACAAAAAAACCCATAACATTTTGGAGGGATCCCTGGGTGGCTCAGCAGTTTGGTGCCTGCCTTCAGCCCAGGGCGTGATCCTGGAGTCGCGGGATCGAGTCCCACATCGGGCTTCCTGCATGGAGCCTGCTTCTCCTCTGTCTGTGTCTCTGCCTCTCTATCTGTGTCTTTCATGAATAAATAAAATCTTAAAAAAAAATTATTTTGAAAGATAATAAAAGAGTTTTATAATTCTGATATCCATAAAAGGGCTGTAAGTAAGCTGAAACCCAACAAGCTGTATTTATATACAATCATTAATTAATTCTGCCAGTAGTGTACTCCAGTCATCAGAAACAAAGGGCACCCACCAGAATGGCTAAAATTACTACTACTGACAATACTAAGTGTTGTTGACAAAGATTTAGAGCAACTGGAATTTTATACACTGCTGTCAGAATGTAGTCTGCTATAGCCAGTTTCATAACTGCTTGGCAGTATTTACTTTTTTTTTTTTTTTAAATGCATCATGTAAATTGTTGCCTGGCTAATCCACCAACCCTGTCATTCCTGTCTGCACCTTTTTTTTTTTTAAGATTTTATTTATTTATTCATGAGAGACACACAGAGAGAGAGAGAGAGAGGCAGAGACACAGGCAGAGGGAGAAGCAGGCTCCATGCAAGGAGCCTGATGTGGGACTCGATCCCAGTTCTCCAGGATCACACCCCGGACTGCAGACAGCGCTAAACTGCTGCGCCACCGGGGCTGCCCCTTGGCAGTATTTACTAAAGCTGAAAATATGGGTAGTCTGATTGAACAATTCCATTTGTAAGTGTATATCCAACAGAAATGCATTCTTAATGTGCACCAAAACAGGTATTAACAGTGCTATTCATAATAGACTCAAATGGGAAACAACCTTAAATGTTAATCAGCATTGGAATGGATACATAAATTATAGCATAATCCTGCAATAAAATACTATACTGCATTGAAAATCAAGGAAACTAAAAAAAAAAAAAGAAAAGAAAAGAAAAGAAAAAGAAAATCAAGGAAACTACTCCTACATGCATGGTTAAATTCTCCCCGAAGTAATATGCTGCCAGACACAAAGTAGTACATATTGTATAATTCTATTTGTATAAAGTTCAAATATAAGCAAATTGATCTCTGATGATAGAATTCAGCATGGTATTGATTTGGGCTGTGGTAGTAACTAGGAGAGGGCAAACTGCAGGTTCTGATTTAATGTTATGTTCTAATTCTCATTACAGATAGTGGTTACACTTCTGTAACCACTTGTAATGCAACCACTCATCACAGATAGTGAGTGGTACACAAGTGTACAAATAAGTGTAATTTTCACTTATGGAAATTGAGCTGTACATTTTTCTATACTAATGTATATGCAATTTTATGTAGTGTTTTACTTCAATAAAAATTTTACTTAAAAACAAAAAACAAAGGTATTCTGAATTAGAAAAAGTACAAACTGAGGCACCTGGATGGCTCAGTTGGTTGAGTATCCAACTCTTGGTTTTGGCTCGGGTAGTGATCACAGCGTCATGAGACAGCCCAGCGTGGGAGAGTCTGCTTAAAGATTCTCTCTTCCCCCCAAAATAAATAAGTCTTAAAATAAAATGAAATAAATAAGTCTTAAAAAATACAAACTGTAATATATTGGAATTAGAGATTTTTCTTGGAGAAAACAAAAAAATTAATTGGTCAGGCATGTTCCCTAGCCAGATTCTTATTGTTGGTATTACTAGTTATATTAATTGAAATCTGAAACTCTTCTTCCTAAGACTTTACTGCTTTAAATTTGAAATAGTATCTTCTACATTGATATTGAATCCAGTTGGGACACATAGTTAGATTGAGAAAGTTAAGATCTAAAATTTCTTTTCCATATCATACTTGTTTCTTCTCAATTTATAAACAAAGAAACAGAAGTATTATTTTTGATACCTTTGTTTCATAAATAGTTTTCTTCCTTTAAATCTCTTTATAGAGAATGTAAAAGATTTGAAAAGTCTAGGTAGCACTGTGCTCATTAGAATCAATGTCTGAGTTCTCAAAACCCTGAAATCTCATTATACTGGCTTTATTTAATGGTTATAACTATTTAGCTTTTTAAAATTTATTTATTTGAGAGAGAGCATGTGAGAGAAAGCATGAACGGCAGAGGGAGAGAGAGAGAAGCAGGCTTCCCACTGAGTAGGGAGCCAGATTTGGGGCTCTCAATCCCAGGCCTGGGATCATGACCTGAGCTGAAGGCAGATGCTTAACTGACTGAGCCACCCAGGTTCCCCAACTATTTAGCTTTTATTTATTTATTTTTTAATATTTTATTTTATTTATTTATTTATTAATGAGAGACACACAGAGAGAGAAGCAGAGGGAGAAGCAGGCTCCATGCAGGGAGCCCGATGTGGGACTCGATCCTGGAACTTGGGATCACCCCCTGGGCCAAAAGCAGGAGATAAACTGCTGAGCCACCAGGCATCCTACTATTTAGCTTTTAAAGTCTTATTTTTATCTCTCTCTCTCTCTTTTTTTTAAATAAGTAATCTCTACACCCAACATGGGGCTACCCCCAAATTAAGAGTGGCATGCTCTACCAGCTGAGCCAGCCAAGCATCCCTATCTCATTTTTAATTTGTCTATTCCAAAAAATTATATATACTGTAAACAGTTATTTTAGTTTTGCACTATTTAGTGTAGCCTACAAAAGAAATGAAATCTTTTTCCAAAACCCACTGGCTTTGTTGGTTAAAAACATGGCACTAGGGGCAGCCTGGTGGCTCAGTGGTTTAGCACCTGCCTTCTGCCAAGGGCGTGATCCTGGAGATCGGGGATTGAGTCCCACGTCGGGCTCCCGGTGCATGGAGCCTGCTTCTCCCTCTGCCTGTGTCTCTGCCTCTCTCTCTCTCTCTCTCTCTCTGTGTGTGTGTGTGTGTGTGTCTCTCATGAATAAATAAAACCTTAAAAAAAAAAAACCCATGGCACTGCTACTTTAAAATTCTAGAAGAAATCATCTTAGCAAGTAAATGATTTTCCTTTTAGCAGGTAAATGATTTAGGCTTTTAATTTTCATGTGTCTTTCTAAGATATCAGTTGTTAAAACATGCCTTATAAATTAAAGAATTTATAAGTCAGAAAATAATTTCTACAACGTTGCATTAAAAAAAGCAACAACTTAGGTAATGAATTGTGTGACCCATTCAATTTTCAGAGTTAGGCTTTTGTTCCATTTTTACTTCTTAATTTTATGTTGTAAAATTAACTATTCTTCTACATTGTCTTGGCCATCTTGGAGATGTAAAATGTTAGGTGAAACATCAAATGAGAAGAACTATAAAAGAAAAATGACAGTTTTTTTTTTAAAGATTTTATTTATTTATTCATGAGAGACACATGGAGAGAGAGGGAGCCAGAGACACAACAGGCAGAGGGAGAAGCAGGCTCCATGCAGGGAGCCTGATGTGGGACTTGATCCCGGGACTTGATCCCGGGACTCCAGGATCACACCCTGGGCCAAAGGCCAGCACTAAACTGCTGAGCCACCCAGGGATCCCCAAAAATGACAGGTTTAACTGGAATTCACATTGCTCTCTGAATTGCTTTATTGAGTAGCATATACATGTTGTTACTACTTGTAACTTTATACATACCTACCTTGGACAAGGCAAAAGAATATTTTTATGTCTAGCTTGGATACCTTTGCAATCAACTTTTTTTTTTGTAAATCTGTATCCTATAATGCATTTTAAAATATACAACTAAGTAAGTATTTGTTCTCAAGGATAATTATAAAAATCAATGACATTGATTTTTCATTGTAAATACCATGTTTTCAGGTCAGGAAGTCCCTATTAGTGACTAATTTTAACTCATGGTCACTGATAGGGGAATTCTATAATATGTCATTATAGTATTTAATATGTTCTTTGTGTACACAGCCTCCTCCATCTGCTCTGAGACTAGACTAATTGGAAAAATATTTAGAAAGAAAAATGACAGGACTTGATTGTTGATTATATAAGAAGGGTGAAGGAGAAGAAGGAGTCTAGAAAGATATCCAGGTTTCCAGTTTGGATGATGGGTGCATGATTGTGCCATTAATTTAGATCAAGGATGTAGGATGTTGTGGAGGGTAGTGGGAAATGAAATTTCAAGTTCTGTTTGGTCCTATTTAGTTATAAAGGCTTTGGGACATCCAAATAGAGATGTTCAGGAAGCAGTTGGATATATATCAAAAGTGTAAGTAAATAATGCATGGCTCGAGATGTAAAGTTAGGATTATACAGGTAGTAGTTGAAATCAGAGTAAATGAGCTCTCCCAAGAAGAGTCTGTAGAGAGAGCGGAGCATGAGTCAAGGACAGAACCCAGAAAAACTCTTAATGTTTGATGATAGGAGAAGGAAATGCCATAGAGAAGCAAGGAAAAGTAGTTCATCAAAGGTGAACCAAAACCCAGAAGAGTTTTAGTAGTACAAGCCCCATAAAGATGTACAGTTGACCCTTGACAATGTAGGGGCTAGGGGCACCCACCTTATGTTATATACTGTATTCTTACAATAAAGTAAGCTAGAGAAAAGAAAGTGTTATTAAGAAAATTATAATAGGGATGCCTGGGTGCCTCAGTGGTTGAGCCTTTGGCTCAGGTCATGATCCCGGGGTCCTGGGATTGAGTCCCACAACAGGCTCCCTGCAGGGAGGCTGTTTCTCCCTCTGCCTGTGTCTCTGCTTCTCTTTCTGTGTCTCTCATGAATAAATAAATAAAATACTTTAAAAAGAAAACAATATGATAAGAGAAAATAGATTTACAGTACTGTACTGTATTGAGAAAAATTCACATATAAGCAGGCCTGTACAATTCAAATCTATGTTGTCAAAGGTCAACTGTATATGTTTTGTTTATGAGTAACTCAGTGACTAGCACATAATAAGTACTCTGTTAACATTTGCTGAATGAATGCATGAGCCCTCCATTATGCCAGATACAGAAGAAATCAAGACTGGGACGTATTCATCAAATTTGGTGTTATGGGGGTCATTGTAACTATTGCAAGAACAATTACATTTGCATCACTTGTATCTTTTAAGACCATAATTTTAAAAATTTCTCTTTTTAGCTGTTTTTCTCTTCAGTTTATTTGTTGAAGAAACCAGGTTGTTTATCCTACAGAAATTCTCAGTCTCAGGGGCAGCGGGGGTGGCTCAGTGGTTTAGCACCTCCTTCGGCCCAGGGCGTGATCCTGGAGATCTGGGATCAAGTCCCACATCGGGCTCCCTGCATGGAGCCTGCTTCTCCCTCTGCCTGTGTCTCTGCCTCTCTCTGTGTGTGTCTCTCATGAATAAATAAATAAAATCTTTAAAAAAAAATTCTCAGTCTGGATTTTGCTGATTGGACTGATCTTAACAGATTTAGATCTGATCTTTCCTTTCCTTTCCTTTCCTTTCCTTTCCTTTCCTTTCCTTTCCTTTTCCCTTTTCTTTTCCCTTTCCTTTTTTTCCTTTCTTTTTTTTCCCTTTCTTTTCCTTTCCTTTCCTTCTTTCAGACAAGAATACTTGTTAGGTGGTTTTGTACAGCTCAATATTCTTAATGTAACTATATTTCCTATTAAACTGTGGGGAAAGTAATAAAATTCTCAGTGAAAATGTGTCTTACATTAGGACTTAGAAAAAATATATGTCTATGTAGGCACAGAGTAAATGTTGACTGACAACCAGTTGTATGACTTGAATTCTTGGGGGTAAGAACCTGCATTCATAATGATGATGCAAAATCAAATGTCTGCTTGAAATCACAGAAGACCTTGAATTTTCAGATAATTGTGTTGATACTCAGGTAATGGTTAACTCTTATAAAACAATCAGGCACATGGTAAACAATGACACATTGAAATGAGCCCGTGCTACTACTGTGGCAAGGCCAACTTTGCTCTATTTAGCATTGTTACATAATGTACACTTTTGGCCTTTGCTGTGTGATCTTAGATATCTCTACAAAGGTGTTGTTTGAGGGCAAGTCTAGACCTTTAAATTAAAATATAACTATCTCCCTCTGCCTATGTCTCTGCCTCTCTCTCTCTCTCTCTCTCTCTCTGTGTCTCTCATGAAAATAAATAAATAAATAAATAAATAAATAAATAAATAAATAAATAAATAACCACGTAAAATTCTATACTTTTAGGTCGTCTCCTATGACTGGTAAACTGTAACCACGACTCTTTCTTTTTAGCCTGGACTGAAAGAAGTGGTCGAATCCTGCCGAGGAAAGAATCTGTTTTTTTCTACCAATATTGACGATGCCATTAAAGAAGCTGATCTTGTATTTATTTCTGTAAGTATTTTCTTTCACTGTGTGAGTTCTAATACATTCTTGTCTACACAGGAGTTTCATTGTATTTTAATAGTCATCCGTGAGTATCAAGACTTGTCCAGTGGAATCTTGGTTGTCACTTTGCCCAACACTTGACCATACCCCATAGTCATCCGGTCAAACGTGTCACTTCCAGTCATTGAGCAAAAGAATTTGGAGAAAATTCAGTCTGGGACCTAAAATTAGGAAGTGCTGACAATGTGTGAGACCAGTGTGGTGATAATATATGTATTTCATCATTTCTTGTTTCAACCACTGCTTGGGGACATCCAGGTGGCTCGGCAGTTTAGCACCGCCTTTAGCCCAGGGCCTGATCCTGGAGACCTGGGATCAAGTCCCATGTCGGGCTCCCATGGAGCCTGCTTTTCCTCCCTCTGCCTGTGTCTCTGCCTCTCTGTCTCTCTCTCTCTCTGTCTCTCTCTCTCTCTCTGTGTGTCTCATGAATAAATAAAATCTTAAAAAAAAAAAGATTTTAACCATTGCTTGGTAGAGGTGAGATAAAGAGAATCGGGTAAAGTGTGTGTGCAAACTTATGGGTATCTCCTATCTAGATGAATTATGTTCTAAAGTCATTTTATTTCTTATTTTAAAAAAACTTTTTTAAGATTTTATTTTTACACCCAACATGAGGCTCAAAGTTGACATGAGGTCAAGAGTCTCATGCTCCGCTGAGTCAGCCAGCTCCCCCACCAGAAATCATTTTAAATGAACTCTTTGCAACTTGGCTTGTATTGGTTAGGTGACAGGCTAGTCACAGGCACCTTTGACTCATAATATGGCTAACCTGTTGTACCTTTGTAATGAAAAAATAGAGCCAATGCTTGGGAGTAACTCTGGTAATCTAATATTTGAACCAAGATATTTTTCTTCTTACCAGTCCTCGTAGCCATTTACTCAAATATTCTGTATGTGATGGGATATATACTCTTAAGACTGAGTTACACGATTCAAGACCTTTAGAGCCTTGAAGAATAAAGGGGAAAGCCAGTGGTCTGGGCTTTGACTGAGTCCCATGAACTAAAGGAAAGAAACATCATAGGGTCCCCAGAGGGTAGATGTTGTTGAATTGATTATGCATTTTGTTGATTATAAGTTGTTGAATTAGGGATTATTTTCGGACTGATAAGACAAAAGCAGTACTATAGAGGTATGTTAACTCCAGAAGAAAGTGGTAATGAAGCCAGTGGTGAAAGTGTTATGAGTTCAGTCTCTCATTTAGCATTCTTAATTACTTCAGACAAACTGGTGCAGCTTCTGTGACTTGCCAACCCATCCTCTACTTAAAGCTTAGAGAAGGTTAAGGTACAAGACATAGAAAATGAGAAAAGACTTTGGAATAACTAGGTACTTGGAGAAAATCAAGAAATTATCTAAGTCCAACTTTTGGATAACCAGAGCTCAGATGTGAGTAGGGGGATTTCCTATTAAAAAAAAATTTTTTTTAAGAGAATCTATTCTCAGGCAGTAGAGTCCACTTTAGGGTGGTCTGGCCAGACAATTAATTTTATAGTTGCCTCTGTGCAGATCTAGCTGGAGCTACTGTGAGTCTTTCCAAGCTACTGTGTATAAATGTTATGGTAACTTATTACTGTATCACTTGCATCTATTTCCCATTATTCTCTGGACTAGCTTTTTAAAATGTATTTGTCATACACTTTTCCTTATGGAAAATATCAAATTCACATAAAAGATGAAGATGATACTATAATGAACCCCTGTTTACACATTCTCTATGGTCAGCCGTAACCATGGCTGATCTTGTTTCTTTACTGCTTCTCTCCCTTTCTTCCTACCCCCAGCTATTTTCAGGCAAACTGCAGGTAGGAAGAGTTTTATGTGGATCAATTTTCAATTGTGATACTCAGAGCACTTTATAGGGGAAGCTCTCTGATCCACCCTCATCTTTAGCATGTTCTACCTATCCTGTTAGCCATCTTGGCCCTTCTGAACTTGGGTACTTCCATGTCTAAGGCTTTTCCTAACTTGTTCCAAGCAGATAAACAACTTTTGTTCTCCTGATTTTCACGTCTCAACACAGTCTTTGAGTTTTGGTTTATTTTGGCTTCCTTCCTTTAGTCCCTATTAGGTTATAAGCTTGTCAAGAAATGAGAATTAGCATCACTAATTACTGGTTCAGAAACTATTCCTGTAAGGGGCACCTGGCTGACTCAGTTGGTAGAGCACACAACTAAATCTCAGGGCCCTGAGTTTAAGCCCCACGTTGGGCATGGAGCCTAGTTAAAACACACGCACGCACACACACTATACCTATATAGAATTTTAGGCTTTCTGGAGTGCTTTGATTTTTACCAAAGCATTATAAAACCCAGATTAGATTTTATTTTTTTGAAATATTTTTATTTATTTTAGTTTTTAAAGAGAGAGAGAGAGTGAGCAAGTGGAGAGGGACAAAGAGAGAGGGAGAGAGAGAATCTTAAACAGACTCCATACTCAGTGCAGAGTCCAACATGGGGCTTGATCTCACAACCCTGAGATCATGACGTGAGACAAAATCAAGAGTCAGTTGTTTAATGGACTGAGCCACCCAGGCACCCCCCCAGATGAGATTTTAGAGAGCATACAAACCTCATTTTCCAATGAGGTGGTTGGAGCAAAGGCAGCTCACTGGACTCATGATTTATTTTTCTTTCTATTTGATAGTCTTCGTCTGCATAGTATGGTGAGTCCTGAAGATGCTAGATAATGTCTAGCCTTTAATGAGCTGAGAAAGCATTTGTGAATGATATTGCAAACATTTTTGAAAAGGTATTGATAGATAGGTCTATTTAAAAAGGAGGATAGAAAAGGAATTTAAAATTTGGTTTTAAAGACCAGGAGGGGATCCCTGGGTAGCTCAGCAGTTTAGCACCTCCCTTTGGCCCAGGGCGTGATCCTGGAGTCCCAGGATTGAGTCCCATGTCGGGCTCCCTGCATGGAGCCTGCTTCTCCCTCTGCCTGTGTCTCTGCCTCTCTCTGTATGTGTCTCTCATGAATAAATAAATAAATAAAACCTTAAAAAAAAAAAGACCAGGATAATATATTACACACAATAAAGAAAGGAAAGAAAACATACATTTCCTTTCAGACTATAAACTCCTTTAGGACAAAAACAGTCTTATTCATCTTTATATCTCCAGGGCTTAGCTTAGAACGTGTCTGTCTGATAACTATCACTACACACTAGCTTCTCAACAGAAATTTGCTGAATCAGTTCCCCCAAATGCTTCAGGCTGTTTTGTCTGGTGATTATAAAATGTATCATTTCCATGAATCTAATAGAGGGTTGAATTAAAACTAATGATGATAGTTAACTTCCCACTTAACTGGTTAATTGATGATTCAAGGTTCATCTTGAAATCACTGAATATCTCATAGATACTTTGTTTGTAATCCCATATGCTTTTATCAGGTGAACACTCCAACAAAAACGTATGGAATGGGGAAAGGTCGCGCCGCAGATCTGAAGTATATTGAGGCTTGTGCCAGACGCATTGTGCAAAACTCACATGGGTACAAAATTGTGACTGAGAAAAGCACAGTTCCAGTGCGGGCAGCAGAAAGTATTCGCCGAATATTTGATGCAAACACAAAACCCAACTTGAATTTACAGGTATGATAAAAAGGAAGCACTAGAACCTGATTCTTATATAAATATTGACAACTTTAGTTGCCTGTGGCTAATTCTAAGCTTAAAACTTTGCTTTGCATTGGGATTCTAGGTGCTGTCCAACCCTGAGTTCTTGGCAGAAGGAACAGCCATCAAGGACCTAAAGAACCCAGACAGAGTACTGATTGGAGGGGATGAAACCCCAGAGGGCCAGAGAGCTGTGCAGGCACTGTGTGCTGTGTATGAGCACTGGGTTCCCAGAGAAAAGATCCTCACCACTAATACTTGGTCTTCAGAACTTTCCAAACTGGTTGGTACATAGCATTCAACCCTCCATTAAATTTAAAGCTAAGGATTTATATCTCTTAAGCCTGATAAGCTACACAGGTACTCTCTTAATAATATTTAGAACATAATATTCCTGTCCATTATGAAATAATTATGAAATAAATTTCACAAGGGAAATCAAATATAAGGGTAAAAATATTCTGAAAAATTCTAAAGTAAAAAAATTATAAATTTTTAATAAAATGTGACATAAAATGGAGGATGCATTAAAATAGTAGTTTCTAATGGGGCTCCTGGGTGGCTCGGTTGAGTGTCTGGCTCTTGATTTCAGCTCAGGTCATGATTTCAGGGTCATGGGATCCAGCCCTGTGTCAGGCTCTGTGTGCAGGGGTGGTCTGCTTGATATTCTCTCTTTCTCCCTCTGCCCCTCCCCCCGCCCCAGTAGTTGCTTACTTTCTCTTTCTCTCTCTCAAATAAATAAATAAATCTTTAAAAAGAAAATAGTTTTTAAAATCATTCTTTTGGGGATCCCTGGGTGGCTCAGCGGTTTAGTGCCTGCCTTCGGCCCAGGGTGTGATCCTGGAGTCCCGGGATTGAGTCCCACAGCAGGCTCCCTGCGTGGAGCCTGCATCTCCCTCTGCCTATGTCTCTGCCTCTCTCTCTCTCTCTCTCTCTCTCTCTCTCTGACTCTCATGAATAAATAAATAAAATCTTAAAAAAAGAAATACAATAGGGTAGCCCCAGTGGCGCAGCAGTTTAGTGCCGCCTGCAGCCTGCGGTGTGATCCTGGAGACCCAGGATCGAGTCCCACGTCGGGCTCCCTGCATGGAGCCTGCTTCTCTCTCTGCCTGTGTCTCTGCCTCTCTTTTACTCTCTCTGAATGAATGAATGAATGAATAAATAAATAAATAAATAAATAAATCTTTAAAAAAATACAATAAAATCACTCTATTTTTAATCCCATTCTTAATCATCTTTCTCATCTTTCTTCTCTAGTTTAAAATACTTTCCTTTACCAGCACATCCATAGCCTCCTGAAATTGAGTCCAGTAACTTATATCTCCTCAGTAATTTGTATCAATTCAGTGACTTATTATAGAGACATATAAAATTGCTATTTTAACACATCATGTCTTTCCTGTTTTTTTCCCCCAAAGGCAGCAAATGCTTTTCTTGCCCAGAGGATCAGCAGCATTAACTCCATAAGTGCCCTCTGTGAAGCAACAGGGGCTGATGTAGAAGAGGTGGCAACAGCCATTGGAATGGACCAGAGAATTGGAAATAAGTTTCTGAAAGCCAGTGTTGGTAAATTGAAATTTTTCTGTACATAAAGTAGGTTCATCAGTAGCTAGGTCTCTAAGGAAGTCTTTATAACATGTAACCTTTAATTTATCAGGAACTTTCCAAGTGAAGCAGTAATTAAAGTTATGTTGTTTTAATAATTATTGATTGATTAGTAAGACAAATATAGTTCACTGTTTTAGGAGGATTAATTAGTATTTAGTTAGAACATTTAGGAAGAGTAAGTTCAGGAGACCACATAAGAAATAACTCAGTATCTTACAAACAGGAAAAAAATTCCCCATCATTTGCTTTGCCTACTATATATGCTTTTGGAAATGTGGCCTTGGTGATATACAGTTGGTCCTCATTATTTGCCAGTTTTGTATGTATGAATAATTTTACTTACTAAAATTTCTTTGTAACCCCAAAATCAATACTCATAGTGCTTTCATGGTCATTTACAGACACAATTGAACAGCAAAAAATTTGAGCCACCCAACAGAGACATTCCCAGCCAAAGTTACATAAGGCAGTGATCGTATTCTCTTGTTTCAGCTCCTATTCTGTAAACAAGTGGTCTACTTAGTGTCACATTTTTTACATTTTTGTACTTTTTCTTGGTAATGTCACTTTTTTAAATGGCCCTTTGGGTAATATATAGAATTGTTGAATCACTGTGTTGTATACCTGAAACTAATATAACACTATATGTTCTGGAATTAAAATTAACATATATATATAAACATATATTTATATATATGAAAGATCCAACTTACAAAAAACATAAAATTTTTAAAAATTTAATAAAAATAAGCTGATAATGTATCAATTTGTTGGTGAAATGTGACCATTCCATTATAAGCTCAATAGGAACCTATTTTCCCTAGGAGCAATGCTTTAGTATTCAGTAATCCCATGTTTCTGGCACTTTTGCAGAATATAACTACTGGATAATAAAAATTGAGTGTATTTTTAGATATAAGTTAATAAGGTTGATGTCAGGGTAAATAGAGTTTTATAGATTGGGCCCTGGGCAGCTTGTCTTATATTTCTGGGCCCTTATGCTGTATCCCAGTACTATTTTCCCTGGCCCTTTTCTATCTTTTTAGTATTTTCTTTAAGCTACCATTTAGTAAAAATAGCTACTGTTTCTTGAAGGCTTATTATCAAAGAGTTCTGAACTAGTACTTTATGTATCTCATTTATTAATCCTTGTAGCCTGTTAAGAAGGTGCTGGTATCTCCTTTATAGAGATGATTGAGGTTTGGGAAATTTTTGCAACTTGCTCAAAATCATATAACTGCTGAGTGGCTAGGTGTTTCTGACTTCAAAGCCCCTGCCAATCCTCACTGTATATTGAATTGCACTAGAACGAAGTGGGCAAACTATTGTCCTTGGGCCAAACCTGGCTCATAGTTTGTTTTTATAAATAGTTTTATTGGAATACAGCCGTGGCTATTTTAGTACATATCGTTTGACTGCTTTTGAGCTACAAAGGCAGAATTGAATAGTTGTGCCAGAGACTGTGTGGCCCACGAAAGCTAAAATATTTACAATTTGTCCCAAAAAAGTTTACCAGCCCTGTGCTAAAATAAGAGATATGGGACAGTGATACTAGATGAATGAAAAATAAAATAGAAAATGTAGCCATAATAAAACAACTAGATTATTTGGGAATTATTTATAGAGTTGATTAGTTGCTTGCAGATTTCACACAATCTATAAACCCACTAAATTTCCAATATCCAAATTTTATTATTATTATTATTTTTTTAATTTTATTTATTTATTCATGAGGGAGAGAGAGAGAGGCAGAGACACAAGCAGAGGGAGAAGCAGGCTCCATGCAAGGAGCCTGATGTAGGACTTGATCCCTGGTCTTTAGGATCACACCCTGGGCTGAAGGCGGTGCTAAATCGCTGTGCCACCTGGGCTGCCTGCAAATTTTATTATTAAAAATTTCTAGGTGTAGGGGTGCCTGGGTGGTTCAGTCGGTTTGTCTGTCTTTGCCTCAGGTCATGATCCCGGGGTCCCTAGGACTGAGCCCTGCATTGGGCTCCCTACTCACTGGAGAGTGCTTCTCCTTCTCCCTTTTCCCCTCCCTACTGCTGGTACACCCCCCCCCTCCTTCTCCAATCAATCAATCAATCAATCAGTCATAAAAAAGAATCCTAGGGGCACCTGGATGGTTCAGTTGGTTAAGTGTTTGACCCTTGATTTCCACTCAAGTTTGATCTCAAGGTTGTGAGATCCACACTGGGCATGGGGCCTGCTTAAGATTCTCTCCCTCTCCTTCTGTCATTCCCACCCCTCCCCTCTCTCTAAAAAAAAAAAAAAAGCCCCCCAAAAATCCTAGCATGGGGCCGTCTGACTGGCACAGTCAGTAGAGCATGTGACTCTTGATCTCAAGGTTGTGAGTTTGAGCCCCATGTATGGTATGGAGTTTACTTAGAAAAAAATTCTAGCACAGGCCCTTAAATTTAGTGTGACAGATTTGTCACATGAATCATTTGTGATTCTTTTTTTTTTTTTTAAGGATTTTATTTATCTATTCATGAAAGACACAAAGAGAGGCAGAGACATAGGCAGAGGGAGAAGCAGGCTCCCCACGGGAAGCCCGAAGTGGGACTCGATCCCAGGATCCCAGAATCATGACCTGAGCTAAAGGCAGACACTCAAAAACTGAGCCACCCAGGTGCCCCCTCATTTGTGGTTTTTGAATGAAAATACTGTTACTTTTTTCTTCAGGTTTTGGCGGAAGCTGCTTTCAGAAGGATGTTCTGAATTTGGTTTATCTCTGTGAAGCTCTGAATTTGCCTGAAGTAGCTCGTTATTGGCAGCAGGTATTAATCTTTATAGTCAACAACTTTTGATTAATTTCTAATTAAAACCTGTCACCTTTTGTCTATAAAATGTTTTTGAAAGGAATTATTTATTCCGGGAACTCAACTATTATTACATTCAATTTGTTTATTTTAGGTTTATTTGTTAGGCCTCTATGTTTTTAATTTGCCCTTTTTGCTAATGAACTCTGATGAAAATTTCTGATAAGCCATATTTCTTCTAGTTCTATAACAAATTTACTCTCAGAGTAAAGCAGAACTGTTATTCTTTTTAGAGGGGGAGGAGCAGAGGGAGAGAAAATCTTAGCAGGCTCCACACTCAGCCCAGAGCCCCACATAGGGCTTGATATCACGACCCTGAGATCATGACCTGAGCTGAAATCAAGAGTCAGGTGCTTAACTGTGCTACCTAGACACCCCAAGAATTATTATGCTTAATTATAAATCTTTTTGGGCACCTGGATGGCACAGTTGGTTAAGTGTCCAACTCTTGGTTTGGGATTGAGCCCAGATCAGGCTCTGTGTTCACCATGGAATCTGCTTGAGATTCTCTCTCCCTCTCTCCCTCTACCCCACATCACCCCCTTGCACTTTCATGTGCTCTCTCCTTTTCTCTAAAATAAATGAATAAATCTTTTTTTAAAAAATTATAAATCTTTTCTATCTTTAAAAGCAGAAAATCAAAAAAATTAAAAAAGAAAAACAGAAAATCAAAATAAAGGAGGAATCTGTATTGTAATTCTTTCAAGTGGTTTGTGTGTGTTGATACTTGTTTTGTCCTTTTGAGATTTGCAGAGCTAAAATTAGAGACCCTTCCCAAATTGAAAATAGAGTTAATATTAATTGAGTGCTTTCTCTGCACTGGGCATTTTTTTAGGTACTTTGAGTATAGTATTTCATTTAGTCCTCATCACTAATATTGGCCTCCATTATAGGTAAAGAAACTGAACCTTAGAGATGTTAAATAATTTGTCCAAGATACCAGCCAGTATAAATATCCTCCTCAAAAATTTTCCTGCAAAAAAAAGAAAAAAAGAAAAGAAAAAAAATTTTCCTGCAAGTTCATAGTTTTTAGATTTCAGCAGTGGGTGAGAATATAAGGAAATGCACATTTTTAAGAAAAATGTATGATATAAAAGTTTGTTTCACTCAATCCAGCAAGATGACTTTATCTTCCTGTCCGTCATGGCAAAAATGCAGATAAAGGCTTGGTTTTTCAACACTTGGAGCTTATTTCCGCAGCTCTCAGACTTTAAAACAGCTCCTAAAAGTCAGAGCCTTGAAAAAAAAAGTAAAAGCCAGTCTCCTTCCTTACATTCATCTGGTCACTAATTTGAAGTCTTGTCTATACACTCTTAGGAGAGTAAAGGATTAGGTGATTGGAGATTTTTACTCTTATAATATTTATTTTAAAACTTTGCCAAGAAAAAAAAAATTTGCCAAGGGAGGGGCACCTGTGTGGCTCTGTTGGTTAAGCTTCTGGCTCTTGATTTTGGCTCAGGTCATGATCTCAGGGTGGTGAGATTGCGTTGGACCTGCTTAAGGTTCTTCTGTCTCCCTCTCCATCTGACCATCCTTGCACGCTCCCTCTCAGAAACAACTTTGCCAAGGGTTAGTGATGTTCTGGTTCATCCAGAAGCAACTATAACTCTGTGCATTGTTCAAATGTTCTCTGTCCACTTTCTACTCACTGGTGAGGGGTGAGGGATAAGCATATGGGGGGGGGCTTTGGGATTTGACTGCTTGAAGCTTTGCTTCCACAGAGTTTGGAGAAGCTGGCTAAGGAGAACACTAAGTGCCTTTTTTAACCTCTAACGGGGTTGAAACTTAGTCGTGCTCTCACCATCCATTCCATTCCAGATTGATGAACGGAAAGTTAAGCCAAATGGAAATTTTCATGATGGCTTTAAGTGGTGGGGTGCTAATTCTTTTTTAAATCAATAGATACTAACAAGGTTGGTTAGTTTTTGCCTCCTGTTACTTTATGAGGTTGGTATTCATACAATAGTACTATAAAACTCTGAACAGTGTATGGCATAGGCTGCCCCTCTGCACTAATTGTACATGCAACATTGCATAACTGTATGTGTAATTTCAGGTTATAGATATGAATGACTACCAGAGAAGGAGATTTGCTTCCCGGATTATAGACAGTTTGTTTAATACAGTAACTGATAAGAAGATAGCTATTTTGGGATTTGCATTCAAAAAAGACACCGGTGATACAAGGTATCAATCAGTTCCTTAAAATATTTCAACCCCTTTGAGAGTGTTAACTCATCTTTTTTTTATTTTTTATTTTTTATGGTGGGTATATGTATGGAAATATATACACATATATAGTATAAAGAATAAAAATAAACATCCACGTCCTCACAAGAAATAGAATCTTACCTCTATAAACCCCTAGGTATTAGAATATATGCCATTTGAAAGCTTAGCAATACTGATTTTTTTCCTTCAGAGAATCTTCTAGTATATATATCAGCAAATATTTGATGGATGAAGGTGCACATCTCCATATATATGATCCAAAAGTACCAAGGGAACAAATAGTTGTGGATCTTTCTCACCCAGGAGTTTCACAGGATGACCAAGGTAAAGCTGTGAGTTCCATGAATCACTTTGAGTATGGGCCCTAAAACTTGTTTGTTCTCTAGAAACCTTGGTTGTTTTGTCATTGTGTTTTCTTTTCTTTTTCTTTTTTTAATGAAATGCTACATTTTTAAAAAGTTTTAATCCCAGTGTAGTTAACATACAGTATTATATTAGTTTCAGAATTACAATTTAGTAATTCAACAATTCGATACATTATCCGGTGCTCATCATGATATTGCACTCTTAATCCCCATCACCTATTTTACCCATCCCTCACCTGCCTCCCCTCTAGTAACCATCAGTTTGTTCTCTATAGCCAAGAGTCTGTTTCTTAATCTCTCTCTTCTCTCTTTGTCCTTTGTTTTGTTTCTTAAATTCCACATATAAGTGAAATCATATAGTATTTGTATTTCTCTGACTTGCTTATTTCACTTAGCATTATACTCTTTAGCTCTATCTGTGTCACTGCAAATGGCAAGGTTTCATTCTTTTTTATGGCTGAATAATATTCCATATTGAATATATATAAATATATAAAACACATCTTTAACCATTCATCTATTGATAAATATTTGTGCTGATTCCATGGTGGTTCCATTTTTATCATTGGTAAAACCTCTTTTCAGCCTCATTTCTCTAAAATTAAACACTTAGACATTGTTCCATCAACTTTGATTTGAAGTGGTTGTGTGCAGCTTAGTCTAATGATTTTTCCAACATATTTTAAAAAGCCCCAGAGGTTCCTAGGACATGCTGCCCAGACAAGTTTTAGGTGCTCTCAGCCCCGACCTTTACTCTTATTCTCACTTCAATCATACCATTCCACTTCTGTTGGACCCTCAACTCTTCCTGCAATCCTAGCATTAAAGTGCATAATTTCCAATAACTCCTTTTTTATTGCCAGTTTCTTGTTGCTGTTGTTACAGTGTCCCGGCTCGTGACCATTTCTAAGGATCCATATGAAGCATGTGATGGTGCCCATGCTGTGGTTATTTGCACAGAATGGGACATGTTTAAGGTGAGGTGACAAAAGTAATATGAAAGAAAATTTATTGGGCAGCCTGGGTGGCTCAGTGGTTTAGTGCCACCTTCAGCCCGGGGCATGATCCTGGGGACACGGGATCAAGTCCTGCATTGGGCTCCCTGCATGGAGCCTGCTTCTCCCTCTGCCTGTGTCTCTGCCTCTCTCTCTGTGTGTCTCTCATGAATAAATAAATAAAAAAATCTTAAAAAAGAAAGAAAGAAAGAAAGAAAATTTATTATTTTTTAAAGATTTTATATAAGAGAGAGAAAGTGCATGCACATTGGCTGGGGGAAGGACAGAGGGAGAGGGAAAAGCTGGCTCTCCACTGAGCAGGGAGCCTGATGCAGGGGTTCGATCCCAGGGCCCTGGGATCATGACCAGAGCCGAAAGCAGATGCTTAACTGACTGAGCCACCCAGCCACCCCTAAAGAAAATTTTAGAAGTATTCTGGTATCAGTTGGGGTTGAGTATGTATGCATATATATGTTCTAATTGTGGTTTTGGTTCTGTCTTTATAGGAACTGGATTATGAACGCATTCATAAAAAAATGCTGAAGCCAGCCTTTATCTTTGATGGGCGACGTGTCCTGGATGGGCTCCATAATGAACTACAAACCATTGGCTTCCAGGTAATTATTAGGATCCTGGATTGGCTTTGTTTTGTTTGGTCATTTTTTTTTGTAGTGGGTTTGACTTTTAGAATTTTCTTGTTCCCTTCTTTAGCAATAACATAACTCAGGGGCACCATGTCAGTTCTCTGGGAAATCTCTATGTGATTTGTGTAATTACTTCATTCTCTCCTTAATTGTGATCTATAGATCATTCAGTATTGGTCTTCCTTATATACCTAGGAGTCAGCAGTTGCCTATTATATAGGGATAGAATGTACCTTGCCTTACTGTATTTAAAGATCAAGTAAGAAGATATAAAACTTAGAAGAAAAGATTTTTCTTCCCGGAGCCACCCAGGCTGTTCTGTCAAACTGTCTGGACCACACTGACCCAGGTCACTTATTCCTATATGAATGTTTTGAAAACTGCAAAATGCAGTAGAGTTGTTGTACAGGATCCTGTACTTTCTGAGTGCTCAGCACTGTCCTCGCACCTGAGAGGTCTGAGTGAAAAGTATGGGAACTTCAGTGGGAGTTGCCCTTTTTAATTCTAAGTAGACATGAGAATAGAGTTTGAGAGAGAATGTGATTTCCTTGGAATCTGGTCTGTAAGTTGCTCTCATCCATGTGCTGAGACAATGGAGGCATGTGAGCCTGTCTTCTGAAGGGATCTGGTGTTGGGAGTGGCAGGAGTAAGAGTGTCTAGACATGGCTAGGGAGAGTAGGAATATACAATGACTCTAGAAACATGAAAAATATGGAAGGAACCAAAGATCTTTCATAGCAACCAGACAACTTGAAGCCCTCTTTTGCTTTTAAAAAGAAAAAAATACATTGTGTTTCTAAAATCTCTTTTTCCTCCCAGATTGAAACAATTGGAAAAAAGGTGTCTTCAAAGAGAATTCCGTATGCTCCTTCTGGAGAAATTCCAAAGTTTAGTCTTCAGGATCCACCAAACAAGAAACCCAGAGTATAGACATCACCATTTTTATTTGTAATTTTTTTGGTACTTTAGGATAGCAGATATCTATCTGATATTAAATGATAAATGAACCAAGTGTTTTTAAGGAAACAAAGCTATTTTTTTAATAATCAAATTTATACTAGCGGTATGGGAATTAGCATATCTGGTATTACGAATCTAGAATATTTTTTACATATTTTTATAGTGTTGTTACCTCAGTGATTGGATGAGTGATAATCATGTTTTAATTGTGTCAATTTTTGTAAAACAAAAATTAAACCTCAAACACTTTTGATTATACAAAATGTTCATAGGCAGCACTTTAATATCACGTCGTAAAGGAAAAGGCACTCTTCAGTTTTTCTGATCATTGGTTTATTTACTTGTCATTAAATCTGTATTTTAAACCATGAAATTGCTATTCTGAATACTGGGCTAAGCTGGCCAGCCTTTCTAAAAGTGTCCTGGAGACTTAGAGGCGTCTGGCTTAATTGGGTAACCTGTTTTCAAGCCTTTCTTGTCTCTCTGAACATGGAAGGAAGATGCAGTGGCAGGATGGGGCCCTGTGTGCTTTTCTCTCTTTTCTTTTTTGAATGTGCTTAAAACATTTTCCCTATACTTCCATGTTACCAGTGACCCTGAAAGTTTGGTTTGAGTTAATGTTCCTTTGCTCCTTTTGTTTTAAGGAGCTGTGTCATTGTTGTTTTAGCCCAAGATCATCACTGTTCATTTCCAGTCAATCAAATAAGACTAACAGGCAATTTTTTTAATCATGAAGAGTATATCAGTATTAGTCTAGTTTATTCTTCACTTCTCGTTTTTTCCCACTGATCATTATTTTTTTTAGTGCAGGAGACAAAAATATTTGTTATTTTAATTTTGCATTTTATTTCTGTAACTCATTGAAGTTTCCTTTTTCTTTAAGTAAGAAAACCAATATAATCTCATGTATGAGCTTAAAGAAGTAGATTTTTAGAAATTATGTATGGCATAATTCTAAAATAAGAATTTCTGTATGTTTTCATATGCTCTTTTCTTATGTCTCTTATTTACTTATATTTTATTTTCTCTTGTGCTTTATCATTATTGAAATATGTCAGATGTCCATTTGTTGCTTGTACTATGCTGAGAATGTACAAATAAAGTTGAACAGATACATGTCTCATCCTTTAGGAATTTTACAGTTCAGTACGAATGCAGAGACAAATATAAAGATGAGGACAGACATCTACAGATATCACATACATAAATAAAATATTCTGTATCAACAATTGCATGAGTGTATTTTTTGTCACGGTGCAAGTAACAAATGAGTCATGACAGTCTGACATTAGACAGAAAAACATTACTCCTTAGTTTTGTAAGAAAAGGGTATTAACATTCTTTCAAATGATGTCAGAAAGGGTGGGAATTTAGCAAATAGATCAGGTATGGACAAACCAAATCTCATGGGCTAAATCTGGCCAGCCTCCTGTAAGCTAAAAATGGTTTTTACATTTTTACAAGATTACATTTTAAATGGTTATGTAAGTCCCCAGTTTTGCCCGTTGGCCTGAAAAGCCTAAAATATTTGCTATCTGGCTTTTTAAGAAAACGTTTGCAGATCAGAGAGAAAAAAAACAAAAAGCAAAACACCAGAAAGAGAAAAGCACCAGACGGATTCAACCTAAAACGATTCCTTACTCATAAGACCTTGAAGTGAGAATGAGCTTATTAATTAGAATTTGCTTTACATTCCTGTTTGAAAATATTCTTGTATTCCGTTTAATAGTCTATCGAAGGGATTATAACCCAGAGGTTTCTTACAAAAGCAGAATCAGGCACTGAATTTAAGTTGCAGGATGCTTCAATGCCTAGGATTTATAAGTAAATAATTATGTGTGAAGTATAGGTATTGACTAAAAAGAAGGAAAGATGAGCTAAAGATAGCTCATAGAACCAGTATATTTTTCTCCCCATTACAAATGGGGAGAAAAAAAAAACCCCAGTAACTGGGCAAGTAACAGCAATTTGAGTCCTTTGTGTGAAAAGTTGCAAGAAGGTGGTTAGCCTTTTCTCCCCCTGCTAAGAAAATTAAGGCATCTCTGTGTGTTTTATTTTTTTATTTTTTATTTTTTTATGATAGTTACAGAGAGAGACAGAGACATAGGCAGAGGGAGAAGCAGGCTCCATGCATCGGGAGCCCAACGTAGGACTCGATCCCGGGTCTCCAGGATCGCGCACTGGGCCAAAGGCAGGCGCTAAACCGCTGCGCCACCCAGGGATCCCCTCTGTGTGTTTTAAATGACATAAGGCTTCTATTTTTATCAGCTGGTATGTTTTTGATTGGGGCAATGAATACTGGTGAGATTATTAACTAGGATTTACAACTGAAAATAATATGGAGATAGCACCTGAGTGGCTCAGTCAGTTAAGCGTCCGACTCTTGATTTTGGCTCATTTGACGATCTCAGGGCTGTAAGATCAAACCCTGCATCAGGCTCCACGCTTGGGATCCTTCCTCTCCCTCTGCCCCTCTTCCCCTCCCTCTCTGAAAAAGAAGAAGGAGGAGGAGAAGAAGAAAGAAAATAATATAGGGACAATGGTAAAAAAACCAAAACATTCAAATAGATATGAGGATATATAGAAAAGTGAAATCTGACTCACAACGTGTTTTCCAGAATATGTCATTCCACTTAAGCTTTAAATCCTAATTGCACTACCTATTAGCATGTGATATCTTGGCTAAGTTACCTGAAAGCCTTGTTTTCCTCATCTGTAAACTAGAGATAATTCATCTCTAACACAAAGAATTGTTACAAAGATTATATGAGATCAATGTTTATACAAATATCTTACTGCACAGTGGCTGCAGGTGATGGACGTTGCCTTTAGCATAACAAGCTGGTCCCAAGAACCACATGTAGGCTCTGGAATCACCAAAATGACAATAATTAACATAGCATTACAAAGCAAACTCTATGCCAAGCCCTTTAGGTGCATTTTTTTTTCATGAGAGACACAGAGAGAGGCGGAGACACAGGCAGAAGGAGAAGCAGGCTCCATGCAGGGAGCCTGATGTGCGGGACTCAATCCCGGGACTCCAGTACCATGCCCCAGGCCGAAGGCAGGTGCTAAACCACTAAGCCATCCAGGGATCCCCAAGGTGCATTTTCTCATCTATTCTTCACTTAAGTCCTTTGAGAGAAGTTCTAGTCCCATTTTCAGATGAAGGCAGGAGGCTAGAGAGATTAAGTAATTTGCTCAAGGTCGCAATAATTTGGAAAAGAGCTTTTCCTGATGTTGAAAGCATCCTAATTTTTTTTTCATTTTTTAAATAATAAATTTATTTTTTATTGGTGTTCAATTTGCCAACATATAGAATAACACCCAGTGCTTATCCCATCAAGTGCCCCCTCAGCGCCCATCACCCAGTCACCCCCACCCCCCGCCCTCCTCCCCTTCCACCACCCCTAGTTCGTTTCCCAGAGTTAGGAGTCTTCATGTTCTGTCTCCCTTTCTGATATTTCCCACACATTTCTTCTCCCTTCCCTTCTATTCCCTTTCACTATTATTTATATTCCCCAAATGAATGAGACCATAAAATGTTTGTCCTAATTTTAGAAGTATTATGAAAAGAGTGAGTACCTGTGGCCTTAGGCAGACTAGAGGAATAGCATCCCAAGGAAAGAATCAGAAGGTAGATAGGGTAAAAGAGCCTGAGCAGGGATGCCTGGGTGGCTCAGTGGTTGAGCATCTGCCTTAGGCCCAGAGCATGATCCTGGAGTCCCAGGATCCAGTCCCACGTCGGGCTCCCTGCATGGAGCCTCCTTCTCCCTCTGCCTGTTGTCTCTGCCTCTCTCTCTCTCTCTCTCACTCTCTCTCTCTCGAATAAATAAATATTTTTTTAAAAAGTCCAAGGAACAAAAAATTATAATAAATAAATAAATACATTAAAAAAGAAGAGCCTGAGCAGCAGCTGAGAAGGATGTGAGTCCATGCCTTTCATCCTCTTGGAGACTCTCAACTTGCAGAAAGGAAGGCATTTGAGTTGGATCTTAATAGACATGATTTGGAAGGAAACCACGGGTAGAATTAACACATCAGGGGCAGAAGCAATGGAAGCGAAAAGATGGACACAGGAAAATTCAGACTGGGTTTAAGGAAGGCAAGTTGCCTTTTCTCTGGAGTTGAAAGAAGAGTGAAGAGGCAGAATTGATCTGGAAGGTTAGACTAAGAACAGATTATGGGAACCCTTGAACTCCAAGCTGTTATGACAACATTTAGTTGTCAAAATGGAGACACCAGTGGCTACACGACATTTGTGAATATACCTAATGCCACTCAGTTATGCACTTTAGAATGGTTAAAATGATAAAATGGAAACACTGAAGATTTTTTTACAGTGCAGTTACTTTTTAACAAAAACTAGAGTGTGCAGCCCCAAACTAGTTATTACCATCTAGTTTATTCATATTCTGGCACTGTATTCAAGTTTTGGACCAAAACACAAGAAATACATTAGTGCCAGTCAATCTTGCAAAAAATATTTATAAATGACCTTTAAAAATATTTTTTTAAAGATTTTTATTTATTTATTCATGAGAGACAGAGAGACAGAGAGAGAGACAGAGGCAGAGGGAGAAGCAGTCTCCATGCAGGGAGCCCGACACGGGACTCAATCCTGGGTCTCCGGGATCTCGCCCTGGGCTGAACTGGCACCTAGGTTGCCCACGATTTATTTATTTATTTATTTTTTAAAATTTTATTTATTTATGATAGGCACACAGTGAGAGAGAGAGAGAGGCAGAGACATAGGCAGAGGGAGAAGCAGGCTCCATGCACCGAGAGCCCGACATGGGATTCGATCCTGGGTCTCCAGGATCGCGCCCTGGGCCAAAGGCAGGCGCTAAACCGCTGCGCCACCCAGGGATCCCTATTTATTTATTTTAGAGAGAGAGAGAGAGAGAGAGAGAGAGAGAGAGCACAGGTGAGCTGGGGGAGGGGCAGGAGAGAAGCAGACTCCCCGCTCAGTGAGGAGCTTGACACCAAGCTCGATGGTGACCCTGAGGTCAGAACCTGAGCTGAAATCGAGAGTCAGATGCTCAACTGACTGAGCCACCCAGACACCCCTATAAATAACCTTTAAACTTCACAGGATAATTTGGATACAGTGACCTCTTGCTTCCTTCTGTCCTTCCTTTTTCTGAATGCAGATAAAAGAGTGCTCATTGTAGATATGCATTTTACAATGTGCCACTACTACCATGGGAGATTAATTTTAGATGAATATACATTTTTTTCTTGTTAGGAATTTATTTTAAAGGTGTTAGAATAAACATTTACAAATGATATTCGTTAGTACATATACTTGGTTGCTCTAACAGAGACCAAAATTATAGTGTCTTAAACAATTTCTCTCTCATATAAAAGCCCACATAGGTGGTCCAGGGCTGGTTAGAGCACCTTCACAGATAGAGAGGTCGAGGCTTCATCACCTGGTTGCTCTGCCATCCTTGAAGCGACTCTCCTATCTCAATATCCAAGATGGCTGCTCCAGCCCCAAGGTCATGTTCTCATCCTCACCAGCAGAGAGGAAGGGAGAGAAGGAAAGGTATGACCCCCCTTTAAGAACTTATTTATTTATGTATTTATTTATGTATTTATTTATATTGTATTTATTCATGAGAGACATACACAGAGAGAGAGAGACAACGGCAGAGGGAGAAGCAGGCCCCACGAGGGGAGCCCAGTGTGGGACTTGATCCCGGGACTCCAGGATCACACTCTGAGCTGAAGGCAGATGCTCAACCTCTAAGTCACCCAGGCGTCCCTAGGAACACATTTAGAAGTAGCACAAATCACTACCATTTGCATACTGTTGGTCAAAACTTAGCCACAGGTTCACAACTATCTCCAATGGAGTCTGGGAAATATAATTTTTAGCAGGACAACCAACTATGTGCCAGCTAAAAATTCTATCATCGTAGGAAGGTTATAGTAATTGGGAACAATTAGCAGACTTACACATAAAATCAACATTTTCTTTGCTATTATTGTTGATTTTTCATTGTGGTGGGGGGATATCAAGTTTCATTTTAAAGGGATTTAAGTAAAAAATAAATAAAGGGATTTAAGTTTAGAAATTCAGCCAATAAAAAAAACAATAATAATACTGTAGTTCTCATCAAGATAGGGCAAAAATTGTGTAGGTTGTATACGAAAGGGTAGAGTTTAGGAAACACAGTGGTATTTTTTTTTTAAGATTTTATTTATTCATGAGAGAGAGGCAGAGGCATAGGCAGAGGGAGAAGCAGGCTCTCCGTGGGGAGCCCGATGCGGGACTCCATCCCAGGTCTCCAGGATTACGCTCTGGGCTGAAGGGAGGTGCCCAACTGCTGAGCCACCCAGGCGTCCCAACACAATGGTAGTTTTAATTAGTAACACCAACCTTAGGAAACTACCAGGGATGATAGTTCTTCTAACACTTAAAGACCATGTCTACGTAATGTCAAACACACAGATGTAAAGTAAAAATTAGGTGTTACTAGTTTTCTAGCAATTATTTTCAAACTGTGATCCAAACATCTCTACAGAGGTGTTTCAGGATTCCTGCAAATGACTGGTTTAAATATAAATGCATATGTACACACATAATTACAGAATATATGTAAAACTATCTACAAAGCTATTATTAAAAAGACAGCAAGCAGAGCTCTCTGTCAGCATCGTATACTGAGCACACACTTATGACCTCTCCCTTCTTAGAACCCCATTAAAAGTACAGCAATAGGGGGGAAAGACATTATCCAATAAAACATAGAGAATAGGAAGGGGCTATCCGTGGTAAAGATATTTAAAGAAATTTCTAAAAAAAAAAAAAAAGAAATTTCTGGAAAGCTTTGGTCAGATGGATATATAAATATATTTTAAGATTTTATTTATTTATTCACAGAGAGAGGCAGAGACAGGCATAGGGAGAAGCAGGCTCCCTGTGAGGAGCCTAATGTAGGACTCAATTCCAGGACCCCAGGATCACGCCCTGAGCAGAAGGCAGACACTCAACCACTGCGCCCCAGATTATTATTTTTTAAAACTTTGAATGGCTTTAGAGAAATAATCCAAATATTTTGGAGTCCCTCACTGAGAAACACCTCCACAGTGAAGCTCCATCAATTAGATGGCTCCCTCCACCTCAGTTTCCCATCAACCTTAGGGTGGCTCATCACTCATATGCATGAAGAACCAAGGATCACCAGACAGTTGAGAGCCTTCAACACAGAAGGCAGAGATAAAACAAAGGAGAGACAGGGCTCAAGGTGAAGAAACACAACTTCAAAAGACTAATTATCCTTAGAAAAATAGAAGAAATGCAGCTAGGAAACAAGAACAGGATGCTGTTTTAAAAAAGAAAGAAAAAAAGGCATCATCAGAATCATCACAGAACTCTTGAAAATGAAAAGGCAGCGGCCAAAATTTTAGCAAGGAAATCATTGTCAAAGGAAATTGTCATGTAAAATAGATTAAAATATTTTTTTTAGATTAAAATATTTTATCAGCAAACATGTCTGGCTTGACCCTCAGGGGGATGAAGGGCATGGTCTCACACCTCTCTCATGGCTGTACCTGCTACTATGCTCTACTTACATTCTGAATCCTTCTTTGGAATTTTACTCCCAATTTTCTGCAAAGCCACTGGTGCTCATGTTTGTTAAAGTAATAATATTGATAATACTTCCAAAGTTAGATGCTTTCAAGCTTCAAATAAGAGAAACTCCTATTCAAACTGGTTTCATTTTTTAAAAAAGATTTTACTTATTAGAGAAAGAGGGAGAAAGTGAGGCATGAGAGCATAAGCAGGCAGAGGGGCAAAGGGAGAGGGAGAAGCCGACTCCCTGCTGAGTAGAGAGCTCCATGTGGGGCAGGGGCTCCCTCAATGTGGGGCTGGATCCCAGGACTCTGGGATCATGACCTGAGCCAAAGGCAGCCGCTTAACTGACTGAGCCACCCAGGTGCCCCCAAAATCGGTTTCATTAATACAGACATTTATTATCTCACCAAACAGGAAGTGGGTTTCAGGGTTGGCTGATTCGGTGGTTGGAAAAGAGGCTGGGACTCCTGTATTAGTTGGTATCCTAAAAACCATATGCATTTATCACTTTTCTTTTCCTAAAAATGCCCTTTGTGCTTGCTACAGAAAGAAAAAGATCAGATATGCCAAAATGGGCACGCACCAAACTTTATTACATTGGAGATCACTGATGTGTTAACTTGTCCAGCTCGAGCAAGAATTTTTATATAGACCTCTCATCATGTCTGGGCATTTAAATGGCCCTATTAATGCATCATTGCTTAGGAAGGTGAAAGCTCTGTCCTGGCCTTTTAAGATTCAAGCCTGTCCATTCTTGTACAGTTGTGCAACTGTACAACATATATTAACCACACTCAAATGTCCAACAAGATCCAGGTACTTGGTCACATGTTCTAGTCATGTCATATGGCCAGTTATGTAATGAGTGAAGAAATAACAAATCCAGAAGCTACAATTTGTGATTCCACTTTGAAACAAACATTTCTTGCTATACTTCTTTCAACTTGGGGGATTAACTGGAGAGTGTCCTGAGATTGCAAGAGTAGTCGTTTTAAAATTATGGGCAGCCCAGGTGGTTCAGCGGTTTAGCGCCACCTTCGGCCCAGGGCGTGGTCCTGGAGACCTGGGATTGAGTCCCATGTCGGGCTCCCTGCATGGAGCCTGCTTCCCTCTGCCTGTGTCTCTGCCTCTCTCTCTCTCTCTGTGTCTCTCATGAATGAATAAATAAATAAAATCTTTTTAAAAAAAGTATAAAATTATACATAATTCACTATTATTTCACTTTATCAGTTTTCTCAATACTGTGCTAATGCTGGGGCTGACCAAAATGTCATTCATGACTCCCAATTTCACATTTGTATCAAAATAGCTTCATTTTATCATTCACTGTTTTTATAAATAGTTACAAATATGAAGCCACAACATATATTTGCACTAATAAAATGCTTTTAATTCTTTTACATTGAATTCTATGAAAATTTCATTTGACAAAATTATTCTTCTGCTACAAATGTTTCATTACCATTCACCTACATTGTGCAAAATTAGGAAATACCCAGATTATGTCATAGAATCTCAATAGTAACCCATTTTTCCGTGACATAACCCATTTGTAAAAACTTTATTTATTTAAAGATTTTATTTTTAAGCAACCTCTACAGGCTGCATGGGTCTCAAACCCACGAGATCAAGAATTATACACTCCAATGACTGAGCAGCCAGCTGCCCCTGAAGCAACAGATGTTGCTTCCGGAGATGTTTAAAGTTGGGTTAATTTTACACGGCAAAATTTATTAGAATCTATAAAGAAAGTATAAGTCAAAGTATATATGGCTCCCCTGAGTTAAATTAAAATATAATGTTCGAAGTTATGCATTGCTTTTATAAAAAATACTAGTTCACCTACTTAGAAATTCAAAATAGAATTGGCCTTCTACATTGCAGATTTTACAATATAGCCATCTAAAAACTTCTTTGCAAGAATGTAGTAGAAAAACAGGATTAAAATTAAAAAAAGAAAAGAAAAACAGGATTTAGAGTCAAAAGATGGAAGTTGAGTTCTAGTACCTAGGGAAGAAAATCCTCCTTCAGGTCATTAACATCATATACAACCACCTCACCAATGTGGTGTGAAAAAGAGAAGGAATAAATGGGATAGTGCACATGAATGTAGCAAACTACTATAAAATGAGGATTAACACCCTTTTTCTTAGGTTATATTTCTGTCTTCAATAACATCATAATCTTGATTTCACAGAGGTCGTAAACAAGTAATTAATGTAAAACTATTTTCCATTGCTGAAGAATCAGCAAACTCTTCAGCCTTTCTAAATTATTCCAGTGATGCTGTAGTACTCTATAAAGGACATAGGCCAACTCTAAATAAGCAGATCACAGCCTCGATCTATACTTTTTTTTTAAACATTTTATTTATTTATTCATGAGAAACACACACACAGAGAGAGAGAGAGAGAGAGAGAGAGAGAGAGAGAGAGAGAGGGAGAGACACAGGCAGAGGAAGCAGCACACTCCTTCCAGGGAGCCCGATGTGGGATTTGATCCCTGAACCGGGATCACACTCTGAGCTGGAGGCAGGCGCTCAATTGCTGAGCTACCGAGGTGTCCCTATACTGACTGTTTCATCAACAGTGTCATTTTTCAGAAGTGAAATGTGATGACGATGTATAGGTAACAGGCTTGGAAGCTTTTCTCCAAGTTTTTCAAGTATTTTTAATTATACTGTTAACAGTAAAACTCTTAAAAGATATTTTATGATTACATCACAGCAATCAATTGTTTTATAGAACACAGAACATATGCTAAAAGACAAGTGAATTACTTAATTTAAATATGCACAGCTATTGACATGTTTCTTAAAACAAAGAGACTGAGGTATATCCACTGAAGTCTAGGCATTCTGGTACCACTTCTATTACCATCTGGAATCAGATATTAAAAATTCCTGTGATCTTGAAGGTCTCATTATATTTTAGAGGACTTTTTTCTTTTAGCCACTAGATTTTTCAGGAAAAATTCACCTATTTAGGAAAAATGAAAACACGTTAATATCAATTTAACATAAATTTCAGAATCATACTTCAGCGTTTCCCTTTTTTTAAATGTTAAGCTCTATACCCACCGTGGGGCTTGAATTCATGACCCTAAGATCAAGAGTTGCATGCTCTACTGACTAGAGTCCACCCAGCACCCCATTAGCTGTATCTTTTTTTTTTTTAAAGTAAACTCTACACCCTATGCTTACAAAAAAATTTTAACACCAGTCTCTATTATTCTTTCTAGTAACTCAGTATTATAAAGGGTGGCCCTTTTGTGTCTACGGGTCTGCTTTTGAACATTTTTTCTACTTTCTGTGCACTATCTATTCCTCATCACTGACAAAGTATTGCTGTTGGCACAATTCATTTTAGAGAGCAATTCTGCTATATTATTAGCCTGGATCTGATGTTTATAAAACAGACCTCACTGCAGTTGAGCAGACTCGTCTGATGGAATCCCTTTAGCTTATTCCCCTCTAGGGAAGCAAGAGCTCTTCATTTATAATGGGTTTTCTCTCCTGCCCCACAGTTGTGCTTGTGCATTAAGTTAGCTGTTTAGAGGGGGCACATTCCCTTTTCAGGTCATGAGGATTCCATTTAGTTTCTCACTGTTACAGCACGGCTCAGTTAGTGGCAGAGACCAGCACCATGAGCCTGATTTTATGAGAAGTCTAATGAACTTTGCTTTGTCATCTTAATATACAAGTATAACCACAATGACCATATCTGTACACAATCACCGAGAATCCCAAGGTTTATAACCCAGCCAAGTAATGGAGAGTTAGTCATGCCCCTCCATACCTTATCTAAATCTGGCAGGAGTAGAATCAACGTTTTCAGGCCCTAGCCCATCATCTGAATCTAATGTTCTACGTAGTAGAATTTGCTTTATCCTGGTAACTTTGTTTTTTTAAAGATTTTATTTATTTATTCATGAGAGACACACACACAGAGAGAGAGAGAGAGAGAGAGAGGGAGAGAGAGAGGCAGAGACACAGGCAGAGGGAGAAGCAGGCTCCATGCAGGAAGCCTGACATGGGACTTGATCCCAGGTCTCCAGGATCACGCTCTGGGCTGAAGGTGGCGCTAAATTGCTGAGCCACCCGGGGTTGCCTCCTGGTAACTTTAAAAACATTACAAAGTTCATAATTCACTTTCTTATAAATGTTAGAAAATTCTCTTAAAACAAAATAAAAACTCTTTTCAAATGATTTTACTTTAACCACTCCGGAAGCTGATGTTAGTCCTATCCTTTACTTATGTTTTCAGCTTGTCTGCAGAATTATTCTTGCTTGAAGAATACATCACTTTATTGGCTTCCAAATTCCCCACATCCTGTGAGTCAGTGCTGAATCAAAGTCTTAGGTTTTATAACTAGGATAAGCTGTTGTTAGTTCATTAAAATGTCTTGAATTTCTTTATAGGAACACTGAATATTACTAATATACAAACATTAGTTTTTGCCAATGTGTGCCTAATTTAGATCTATAATTTAAATGCAATATATCCAACAGTCATCTAAAAGATAATTTAAAGTAATCATGTGGTTTAGACCTATCCAAAAAATAACTGTTTATTCTTCAAGAAATTATAATTGTTAAGTCCAACTGGCAGGGAAAACATTATAAACATTTTTTGGATTAAATTCAAGCTTTAGATATGTTCTTATAGACTTTTTGATGGCCATTATCACATGACTTTTTATCCCTTGAAGAGGCTTTCCTTTTATATATATAAGCCCAGGGTGTGATCCTGAAGTCACAGGATCAAGTCCCACATTGGGGTCCCTGCATGGAGCCTGCTTCTCTCTCTGCCTGTATCTTTACCTGTCTTTCTGTGTCTCTCATGAATAAATAAATAAAATCTAAAAAAATAAATACTTTATTTATTCATGAGAGACACAGAGAAAGAGGTAAAGATACAGGCAGAGAGAGATGCAGGCTCCATGCAGGGACACAATGCAGGACTTGATCCCAGGACCCCAGGATCATGCCCTGAACCAAATGCAGATGCTCAACCACTGAGCCACCCAGGCATTCCAAGGCTTTTCTTTTCATAAGTCAAATCAAGCTACTAATCAAAATAAGAGCTGAAATTACAAAGGTGAAGAACTGCAGTGTAGCTAGAAAAAACAGTAAGAATTTCTTTTTTTTTTTTTAAAGATTTTATTTATTCATGACAGAAACACAGAGAGAAGCAGAGACACAGGCAGAGGGAGAAGCAGGCTCTCCATGGGAAGCCCAATGTGGAACTTGATCCCAGGACCCTGAGATCACACCCTGAGCCGAAGGCAAATGCTCAACCACTGAGCCTCAACCACTGAGCCACCCAGGTGTCCCAAAACATTAGAAATTCCTATATGGAAAATAATCTTACAAATTTTTTTTTGTTGCTTCTGGGAGGAAAACCACAAAGATATTAATGAATAAGCAGCAATGCAGTCAGATACTTTTTAGGATTTAAACTGATCTGAAATTAGCAGTTTAGAGATGCAGCTGGCATGACTGTCAAATGAATATACATTTTTCAGAAAACCATGTTATTTACTTAACTGGTATTTGTCATTTCTGAATAACCTACTATTGAAATCCATACAAAGAATAAGCTGATTACTCTTGCTTTCGTCATAGTAGCTGAGCTATAAACGGGGAAGAAATTCCTTTTTTTTTTTTTTTAAGATTTTATTTATTTATTCATGAGAAACACAGAGAGAGAGGCAGAGGCATAGGCAGAGGAAGAAGCAGGCTCCCTGCAGGGAGCCCGATGTGGGGACTTGATCCTGGGATCACACCCTGTGCTAAAGGCAGATGCTCAAATGCTGAGCCATTCGAGTGTCCCTGAAGGGATTATTTAAGGAAAAAAACAAATTTAAGATAAATTTTTCCTTAACATGAGCCCTATGGAGCAAAGTTCCTAAGGATGTTCCAGAAAAAACTTACTTTTCCTACAAAAGGCAACCACAGCTATTATAATTTTCACATGGAAAGTTGTGGTCTAAATAAAATCATCCCCTGCAGTGTAACTTACCTGCTTTATATGAAGAACGCACCAAAGGGCCACTTGCAGTATAATGAAATCCAAGTTCATTTCCTACTTTTTCCCAGTATTTGAACTTTTCAGGAGTAATGTATTCTTCAACCTATATTTAAAGAATTAATTCAGATAGATTTTAGAATTTCCCTAAATAATTTTGACTCTGTAGAAAATCTATGCTCATACATTCATGAGCATAGTTTCCTGGTTTTCACTTCATAATTTATCCAGTTGCCTGGAGGCTTTCCTCCTTTCCTTCCTCACAGACTACTTGTCCACTGGTTACTACCCCCTCTGTCAGGACTTGATTCTGGGGAATTAGGAGAGAAAATACCAATTTTGCAGTTTGTTAACTATTCCAAAAGATAAAAAAAATGAGACTATCTATAGAGATTATGTATCTGTATTACTCCTTCACTAACAGGTATGAACAAGAATTAATCATACTTGTAAGATTCCTGAGGCCCAAGACTTCCTTGTCTTGTCTTGTATCTTGTGCTTAGCACTGCGTATAGACAGTGTTACCAGCACCCATATTATAGACCAGAGGTGCTGTATTCACAGTTACTACTCAACAGAAGTTTCTTAAATGAATGATGTCCAATACAGAAATAAGATTGACTTTTCTTTTTTACATCACCTCTGACTCTAAAACAAGTCACAAAATGACCACATGCAAATGAATGCAATTTCTCAAGTATTTCTTTTTTGTACATTCACTTAAGTTGTACAATTTTCAGGGCAGCAAAAAAAAGTGCCAGAATATCTGTTGGCTTTATCCAGAAAATAAAATGGAAACTGGGACTTGGAAATAGACATGGAACATTCACTAAAAAGCCAGCAGCTTCTTAATTGTACCCATGGACAACAAAGACTTAATTCAAATTACCAGCAAACGTTCAGCAACTCAAGATTGCAATACCTTAAGATGGCGCTTTGTTGGTTGCATATATTGTCCTAAAGTCAAACAGTCCACATCAGCTTCACGAAGTGCTATAGAAAAAAAAGGCACACATTATGTTAGCATATTTTAAAAGGATTTTTTAATTAAAAAAAAAAAAAAACATTTTAAGTAATCTCTATACCTAAAAGGGGACATGAATTTACAACACTGAGATTAAGAGTTGCATGCTCTACAGACTGGGCCAGCCGGGCACCCCAAGATTTTTTTTAAGTAATCTCTACACCCAACGTGGATCTTAAACTCACAACCCTGAGACAGAGTGATATGCTCCATTAGAGATTTAGATGCTGAAATGGTTGAAATGGTTGATTCAAGCATAATTTCCCTGGGCAAAATTTTACTTCAGAACAATGTGAATTTTACCCTGGCCTATAATCCTGATGTTGGGAGGTAAGATTATATCCATTTGAAAGTGCCAGGGAATATGAAAAGATTGAAAAAATAGGAATGAGTAAGACCATGGAATAAATACTAAAATATGAGTGAAGGGTATTTTTTAAAAAATATTTTATTTATTTATTCATGAGAGACACAGAAAGAGAGAGAGGCAGAGACACAGGCAGAGGGAGAAGCAGGCTCCATGCAGAAAGCGTGATGTGGGACTCGGTCCCGGGTCTCCAGGACCATACCCTGGGCCGAAGGCGGCGCTAAACCGCTGAGCCACCCAGGCTGCCCGAGTGAAGGGTGTTTTGAGCAGGAGTCTGTTAGAAAAGGTGAAAGGAACGGTATATAAAAGGCTTGAAATTGGGGTGCCTGGATGGCTCAATGGTTACGTGTCTGCCTTCTGCTCAGGTGGTGATCCCAGGGTCCTGGGATTGAGCCCCTGCATCGGGATCCCTGCTCCCTCTCCCTCTGCTGCTCCTCCTGCTTTTGCTCTCTCTCTGTGTCAAATAAATAAATGAAATCCTAAAATAATTTTAAAAGGCCTGAAAGCGCCCATATTATAGACCAGATATGCTGTATTCAGTTTTACTAGCTGTGCAAGACATGTTCTAGACGATGTGATTTGACCTATCATATATGAGAATCTTTCCAGTAAAACTGTAATTTTATTCTAGTAATAAGGACCTTTTAATTACTATTTGGACTTGTTACTCTTAGAACCAATAAACAATGGCAAGTAGGCAAAGGATCCTCATGTAAGTAACAGCCTTTTTTTTTTTAACCAGTTTATAAAGCCCAAGAATCACAAAGCAAATGGGCTTATGAGACTAAGATTCAGTAAAGTCCAAAGCACATCATATTATATGACAGTGTTACCAGCAAGCTCTTCCTCAAAGGCCTGGCTTCATTTCATTCATCTTGTCACTGCCTGTCAGAGCTCCTGGTACCTGGCACCTGGCTGGCTCTTAAAACTGCAATGACTAAATAAGAAAAGTGGCTAAAATCTTATTTTCACTTGATTAAAGGGTAGGGAATAAAATGGGATACAAATTTCATATCCTGAGTTTTCTGCATATCATCCCATAAAGCTCCTAAGAAAACATACTTCCTTTCCTTTTTATTAGAGTCATATCCTGTACTTTGTTTTTAAGGGCACTTTCACTGAGACCATAGAGGAGGCATAACAGGGTCTTTGAAATGGGGTTCCTCAAATTAAATGAAAAAGTTTTCATTTTTTTATTACCTTTCATTGTTGCATACACTTGCTCATCATTTTCACCTAAACCCAACATGATAGAGGTTTTAGAAATCACATCGGGCCGAACTTCCTTGGCGTGTTTCAGTACGCGCAGAGACTGGCTGAAATTGGCCCGGGGATCACGAACTTTCCTTGAAAACAGCAGGGCTGTTGTCAGTAAGAATAACCACAAGCTCAACTAAGTACATAGTTATGCAAGCAATCTAAAAGACCAGGAAAGTACATTCTGAACACTGTATTATATCATGTGGTTTGATACTAGCATTTGTTGCACAAGTGTCTAGCTGTTACTTTGATAAACAAAATCAGGCTTCACTGGGCCCCTTCATTCTGCCTACTTTTAAGGCCTTTTAAGCCTTGGGCAGAGAAAGCTAGAACATAAGTAAGTTATGAGTTACTCACTGAGAAACCAAAATTTGAAGCTGAGAATGAGTTATTGCAAGGGATAGTCAAGAGAGAAGGGAAAAAGAGTAGAAGTAAGAAAATCTCAATACTGAACAAAGGAAAAACTGTTTAACATGAACCCACATTTCAGAGGCCTGAAACTTTTATGTTCAGTTCTTTTCTAAAGACCAAGCTGCCCTCTGCTGGTGAGTATATGACACTGACATCTCTTAGGTAATGCAGGATTCTGGAATTTTCACTGGAAAGGATAATGTTTCTTAAGTGAAACCAGGGAAATTGGCACCCACTGGTGGTAGTATCATGAGAAATGACAGGGCTGGAACAGGCTGTGTGTTAGACCTCAACAGCAGCCAAACCACCATGTTTTAAGAGGCGAGAATGCCAAAAGGACAGAATTGCTGACTAGTTGATGTTAATTCAGTGTTTGTTTGAATTTCTAGTGCACCTTTATTTTGTGTAACTGACTTGCTGTTGTTATTTTTAATCAGAGACGAGCTCAAAGGAAGAAAGGAAACCAGTTTGTGAATTTAAAAACAACCACAAAATCGACAATAGTGAACATAATTACTCTTGAAAGTATGTCTCCACAGACTTTAAGTTATGTTCCCTTAATGTTTATGATTTAGTGGAAACGCTGGTTATTGTTTATCATAGTTTTTTCAAGTTCTATAATACAGATAATATGTAGTGGCCAGTAACATCACTGCCAAATATACTTTACTAAAATTAAGATAAACATACTAATCTTTCTGAAGGTTAAAATAATTTTTATCTTTCTGATATAATAATGAATTATTAGTGTGGCATAACAATCTGGAAATTTTCCTTACTATTAACATTATTTACATATTTTTTTAAAGAGATTGAAAATACATCTGAATGAGAACTGCTCCTTTTGTATCACTTATTGAAATTTTAGTGCCAAAAGTATTTTTAAAAGTCTTTTCTTGGGTAGCCTGGGTGGCTCAGCGGTTTAGCACTGCCTTCTGCCTAGCTGTGATCCTGGAGACTGGGGATCGAGTCCTACGTTGGGCTCCCTGTATGAAGCCTGCTTCTCCCTCTGCCTGTGTCTTTGCCTCTCTCTCTGTGCCTCTCATGAATAAATAAATAAAATACTTAAAAAAAACATATACACATGCATATAAATATATACATTTAGGTTATAGTAATCAATATTACTGGGTGGAAATATTACAGATGGTGCTTATGCTCTTTTTGTTAGGAATATTTTCTGATTTTCAGAAAATATTTTGTTACAAAAGGAAAGAGAGTTCACTTTGTAAAAGTCAAATAGAAAGTTCTCCCCTGCAAAAAGTAAGAAAATATAGCAGATGCTGGCCCTCCAAACTTGCCAGTTACTCTGTATATGTAATCACCTCTGTAATTCTGGAACTGTTTCTATATTATGTGCATACACATCTAATCCTGACAGAGCAACTTTCTCTATTGCTTTTAGGTCTCCTCGGAAATCAGGGGTGAGACATTCCACAAGAATTTTTGGATTCCTATGGGGAAAAAAAATAAGTATCAAACTCAGGCAAAGCATTGACATAATTATTACTCAAAACAGAAATTACTAGTACTCATTAAGTATCAGTTTCAACACAGGCATCTTTGGAGTCTTGCCAAGGAAAGCATGAACACATAACTAAATGTTCACATATAAACTGTTTTATGAAAAAATAAACCCTGAACATCAAATATATTGTACATAGTAGCTAAAATACATCTGCATGCAAATAATGATCAGAATAAATTTTGAGGTTAATAGACTTACACTTTATTGAGAAAGTATTAAGAAAAAATTCCTTATAACAATTATAAACATTAAAACATGAAATATAAAATATCTTTTTATTCTTTGCAAAGTAAATTGGGACATTTCTTATGTGAATGCAAGGAGCATTTGATTGCTTTAATTCTGATTTCTTTTTTTTTTTTTAATTCTGATTTCTTTAAAAATTCATCAAATAGTGTCATCCTCCCTTCCTCTACACAAATTATTTCACAAATGCTGTGGGTTTAAAAAACTATTTTCTGAGTTGCTGAGTCATGAGCTTTGCTTAAATGAAATACAAGTTAAACATTAATCTTATTTATATTCTGGCTATATCTATGCATGCATTCAAGCATGAAAATGTGAACTAGGTCACAGTGCTGTTCCTTTTGACAGCAGTAGAAATGACTAGGACTACTGATAAATTTTTTCATAAAACCAATGGCAAAGTTTCTGGAGCTGTCTCCTGAGAGAAGAGATGTAGAAAGAACTCATACATACCCTCTCACAGATATAAGAGATGCTGAAAGAACATAGCTTATAACTCCCTGTTTTTTTAATTGTAAAGTTGAGACCAATTTGTGAAATCAATTTAGTGGGTTGCAAACAGCTTTTTAAAGTAAACTATAAAAAAAAAAAAAAAGAAAACACTGGGGAATCATTAGAAAAACATTTACTAAGTGCCAGGTGCTCAACTAACACTAAGCTATAGGTAGTAAGCATAACACCCTTTTTTAGTGCTTTTTAAATAGATGGGATTAAATATTAATAAAATGTAATGGGTAAATTTCCCAGGGCAAATGCATATGAATAAAATCTATATCAAGCATTGCATATTTTAACAATGTGGGAGTTTATCTCATTCCATATACTTTTAGAGGATGATTTATTCAAAATTAGTGCTAGAAGACTGTAGTTTTATATATTTTTTTAAAAATTACTCAAAGTTTAAACTAACACTCAAATATGAAGGACAGCTTTTATGGACTAAAGATCTAGGGCAGCCTGGGTGGCTCAGCAGTTTGGCGCCGCCTTCAGCCCAGGGCGTGATCCCGGAGACGGGGATTGAGTCCCACATCGGGCTCCCTGCATAGAGCCTGCTTCTCCCTCTCTGGCTGTGTCTCTCATGAATAAATAAATAAAATCTTATTCTCCCTCTCTGCCTCTCTCTGTGTGTCTCTCATGAACAAATAAATAAAATCTTAAAAAAAAAATAAAGGCCCATAAGTCTGTGCTGCTGAATCCCTAAAATTTTATGCAAATATGTATCTGCATGTTTAAATATACTTTTTCCGGAAAAAAGACCACGTAAATTTCAGGAGTTTATCAGAAGGGCTTATAATCCCCTAAAAGGTTAATAACCTCTGCTTTAAGGTAACCACCATAAGTAAACTGAATTTATATGGGCTAAAAAAAAAAAAATCCTTCAAATTACACAAGCAAATGAAAAACGTGTACCTTTCCTTTAAGTATGATACAGTCTTTGCAAAATGCTCCGCTCCTCCATCAGGCATATCTAGAAACAAAAGAGTCCACTGCTCAAGATGATGTCGCAACTTAGTAAGAGCCAATTTCTGGAGGAGGCAATGATGGTACACTAACCATCTCGATCCACAGATGTCAGGACAACATAATCCAGACCCCACTCTGCAATTGCCTTTGCAGTATTGTAGGGCTCACTGGCATCCAGTGGGGGCGGATTTCTTGCAGTTTTAACAGAACAAAATCTGCAACCTCTTGTACATGTGTCACCCATCAACTAGAACAGAGATGTTACAATTTAAATCAAATACATGAATGGCCCTAAAGAACATATGTTGAGAGAATAAAGCAAATTACAAAACATGAGTACAGTTTGATTCTTACAGGAAATTTGAAACATTCAAAGGTAAACAAAATATAGTTAAGGAATACAAATAGATGTAATCAAACTAGAAAGAAAATGCTCAGTCAGTTAAGTGTCTGACTCAATCTCTGTTCAGGTCCTGATCTCAGGGTCAAGAGTAAAAGCCCTATACTGGTTCCATGCTGGATGTGGAGCCTACTTAAAAAAAAAAAAAAATTGTTAAAGGGGGAGGAAAAGGTGATGTACAGGGAGGTTCAAGGTAATGTTAATGTTCTACTCTCAAGCTGGAGTTATCAGGCTATTACTTAGTTACTCTTTAAACTTACATATAGTTTATATTCTTTAGTACCTATTTAATATTAATAAAAATGATTCTAAAGGAAATAAAATATTCAATTAACATATCAACATGGGGGATCTTGGGTGGCTCAGTCAGTTAGGTGTCTGCCTTGGGCTCAGGTCATGAGAGCTTGCTTAGGTGGAGAGTATGCCTCTCCCTCTCCCTCTGCCCTTCCTCCCCCTGTTCGTGCGCAGGTGTTCTCTCTCTCTCTCTCTCTCTCTCTCTCTCTCTCTCTCGGCACATGCCCTCACTCTTTCTCTCTCAAATAAATAAATGAGATCTTAAAAAAAGAAAATCAACATGTAGGTCTCTGGAGTTAAATAGAAGTTCCTTCTCGTTAAATAGATGAAACAACACATAAAATCTACTTCCTATGGGTTATTCTGTAGGACACTGTTTCTGCTGCTACAGGTCACTATTACGTTCTGCCCTATGCCAAGCAAAGCCACTGCAGATGTTCTGGGGCCACTGGAGTTTCAAAGCTGCAAAGTAATAGGTTGAGATTTGGAGGAGAAAGCTCTTCTTTATGTTTAACCCTTGTGTGTGGGGAGGGGGGACTCATAGCTATGTCCCAACATCTCATAAGGATTTCTTGAAACCTAAACTCTTCCCAGAAATCAGTCATAAGTCAGTGAGGAAGGGCCAGGCAAGGGATGAAACCAGATTTTTCCATCATGGAGTGTTCTATATCACTCCTGCCTTCAAGAACAGAGGTTCTATAACTTGGATAAGCTCCAGGGCCAGCTCTATTTCATAAGATTCCTTGGTTCCTCAAGTAAATAGCCTTCTGCTGGTACAACTCAAGACATTCCCAGACAACTATGACCTTTCAGTTGCACAGAATTTAGATTTAACCCCAATATCTCAATCTCTGAACCCCTCTGGATATATATGGTAGAGTACACAGTTAATGGCAATTGTTATTCCAACACACTAAGATTACACATCTCACCCTTTGCCCTTTAACTTGCAGGGCCCTCCTATGGGGGAGGAGCTTATGTCTCTACCTCCATTGCTATTTGGCTTGGCCATGTGACTTACTTTGGCCAAAAGAATGATAGCAGGCATGACCAAGCAGAGGCCTCAAATGTGCATGGATGGTTGGTTTGCCCTCTGGTGCTCTTTCCATTCTTCATGATAAGAACATGGCTTGGAAACCTGCTGGTCTAAGGAGAAAAAAGCTCTGTGGAGCAGACCTAAACCCTGAGACCCCAAACTACTTCCCGCAGTCCAATTTTAGCCCAGTCAAGATCAGCTATACTCCAGGCAACCAAATGGCCACGAGAGACAAAAATAAATGCTTATTATTGTTTAGGGGGGAAAAAGTTAAGCAATCATGAATAACATTTCCAAAATGGAAGAGATATCTTAAGGCAGCACATGATTAACTGTCACATACATGGAAAAATCAGTAATAGATTTTATTCAGAGAAGGATGAGAGCATATCAGCTAGATTATTCTGTCAGGTTTTTTTCCTCACATTTCTCATAAATTCACATGTAACAAAAAATCTGGTCACAGATTCATAATGCACATTTTTAGGAGACACAAAATATTCCATTCAGTTTCTAGACTAAAACTTTATAGTCTGAGGTTGTTCTTACCATGATGGTGGCTGTGGCGGTGGCATATTCTCCACCTCCCCAACACTCTCCAATGTTGGGACATCGAGCTTCCTCACACACCTGTGAGTAAAGAGAATGGAATAGAATCAAGTTAAAAATATTAACTAACTGAGCAAATTAGTGATCAGGCATGTGTGTGTGTGTGTCTTTATTATTTTCCTTTTTCTTTTCTTTTTTTTTTTTTTTTTTTTTTATGACAAACAGAGAGAGTGAAAGAGAGGCAGAGACACAGGGAGAGGGAGAGGCAGGCTTCATGCAGGGAGCCCAACATGGGACTTGATCCCGGGACCCTGGGGTAACGCCCCAGGCCAAAGGCAGGCGCTTAACTGTTGAGTTACCCAGGCATCCCAAGGTCCCATTTTTAAATTAAAAACAACATGAATGGGATCCCTGGGTGGCGCAGTGGTTTGGCGCCTGCCTTTGGCCCAGGGCGCGATCCTGGAGACCCGGGATCGAATCCCACGTCGGGCTCCCGGTGCATGGAGCCTGCTTCTCCCTCTGCCTGTGTCTCTGACTCACTCTCTCTGTGTCTCTCATGAATAAATAAATAAAAATCTTAAAAAAATAAAAATGAAAACAACATGAACGTATATATTTCATATATGCAAAGAAGGTCTGGATGGAAATATGCTAATAAATAAAACTGGTGTAGTTAACATTTGGGATTGCATATATGACACATTTAATATTATATTCTTTCCAATAAGCATGTACTTAATTTGTAACACAAAACACACACAAAAGACAGCCCCGGTGGCTTAGTGGTTTAGTGCTGCCTTCGGCCCGGGGTGTGATCCTGGAGACCCAGGATCGAGTCCCGCGTCAGGCTCCCTGCATGGAGCCTTGCTTCTCCCTCTGCCTGTGTCTCTGCCTCTCTCTCTCTCTGTCTCTCATGAATAAATAAATAAAACCTTTAAAACACACACACACACAAACACACACACACAAAAAAACTCCTAATATTTTTTGTACTATTAAATGTGAAATTAAGAAATACAATTTCTTATTTCTTTTGCAAGGAAAATGATTTAAAAATTTTTTTCAAAGATTTTATTTTTAAGTAATCTCTACACCCAATATGGGGTTCGAACTAACAACCTCAAGATCAAGAGCTGCATGCTCCACTGACTGAGCCAGCCTGGTGCCCTGAGAAAATGATTTTTAAATGTATTTCCATTACTGATAATACTGCATCCCTAAACATCTTTAGTCACTTTCCTTGCTGCTTTTGATTTGTAGTTTATTAAATTTTAAGTTACACATATGCAGAAGCACCATGACTTTTAGTTAACAGGGAAATTTAACACTTGAAACTTACCGTATGAAGATTCAGATTCCGCAATGTATTTTTCAGTTTATTGTAATTTTTCCCCATGGGAATCTCTGTCTTTAGCCATGGTGGTAGTCTTAACCTGAGGAAAGCCAAACATAACTATTAACCAGGAAGTTTTTGAATATCTCATTCCCCAGTGAATAATACTAATAAAAAGTTCTGTATTTGTTCAGAGAAAAGAGAGATCCCACAAGTATACTTTCTGCTCAACGTTCCAGATTCATGATGGTTATTAAATGGGAAAAAATTATAAAATTTGGAGTGAAGACTATGTATCCTCAGGTTCCCCTTGGTTTATATCCACTTGTGAACTAGAAGTTGTCGGGTAAAGTATCTCCCAAAACAATTTGCCCTCTGTGTGAAATTACCTCACCACTCTTTTGAATAAAGCAAGGTATCCATAGGTCATATGTACATTGAATAGGAGGAGCAACAAGTTAGATCATCAATACCCAGTAACATGAAAAATTTATCAAGATCAAATCAACTAGCAGCAAAATGATGTTTGCTCTATGAAGAAATTTCATGCTACATGCAAAATGGGAGATGGTGGTATAGGATGGCTAAGTCCTAGGAAGACTGAATAAAAACTATCAAAAGGCACAGAGAACAGAAGAGGATTCCAACAATTTCAGCTATTTACCTGTTCTACGTCTGATCACTTCTTTCTAAGGATTTTTAGCTAAATATACCAAGTCTAAATAAAATTATAATCTAGGGCTTGGTTATATCTGAAAATAATGCACAATGAAGGAATTTATCTCAAAATTTCAATTACCTCTCTCCTTTCTGGCGTTTTAAGTTTCCTTTATATTCATCCCACTTGCTCTTGTCTGCAAGATCTCCAGATACAAAATCTTGAAGGTCTGGTCCATTTTGTAAGAATTCCTTTTTTTTATCTGGCAAGGAACTTACTGTTCGGAATGGACTGCATAAATATCTTCCCAATACCTAAAGACAGAGTTCATTATGACATGTATTTAGTGGGGTTTGAAACAATTTAGTTTTAACCCATTTTAATACCTAAAAAGAAAGGGTAAAGCCAGAGAATACAGAAATTATGTAGAACAATTTACAAGCTCTGTGTAGGAGCTCAGAATCTAGAATTAAAGTCACAAGAACAAACGAAACCTAAAAGAGAATGGCAACTGTTTACTGCTGGAGGTACAAGAGATTTGGAAACCTTTGGACCTGGCTAACATATATCACACTTTTTTTTTTAAGACTTTATTTATTTATTCATGAGAGACACACACACACAGAGAGAGAGAGAGAGAGAGAGAGAGAGAGAGAGGCAGAGACACAGGCAGAGGGAGAAGCAGGCTCCATGCAGGGAGCCCAAGTGTAGGACTCGATCCCGGTCTCCAGGATCACAACCCGGGCCAAAGGTGGCTCTAAATCGCTGAGCCACCCAAGCTGCACTATGTCACACTTTCTTGTAATCCACTTAACTACTAACAGTCTGTCTTTTATAAAGTTTTAACTGCAGTATATCTGCAGATGTCACAACTTTGAATTTTCTACTCCAGCGTCCAGTCAAGGACGTTTAAAAGGAAAATTTGCAGTAAGTCTCTCTTATTTGGGCTTTGGAGAGGCATAGGTGTTAAAATATAGAGGGAGGGACCCCTGGGTGGCTCGGGCGTTGAGCGTCTGCCTTTGGCCCAGGGCATGATCCTGGAGACCCGGGATCGAATCCCACGTCAGGCTCCCTGCATGGAGCCTGCTTCTCCTGCTGCCTATGCCTCTGCTTCTCTGTCTCTCATGAATAAATAAAGTATTTTTTTAAAAAAATAATAAAACAAAACACAGAGGTAATACTCAGTTGGTTTCAGAAAACTCAAAGGCAGGAAACCAAACCTAATATTTTAATTTCCTAGATTACATTCTATGTTTCAATACGGTAGTCACTCAATATACATTCATTGACCGTAAGCAATCACTGGCTTCTAGATCTGAACCAGAACAGTAAAATTCACGAGTCAGTACACGTAAGGCACGAGAACCTTCAACAACTGAAGAGTGCCTGTTGGGGTGCTGCGGGATTGCTACTGCATTTGACGAGTCTGCCCCTAAAGAAGAGCACAGGTTTGCGTTCTCATCGCTCTGACTGGGGTCTACTACAAAATAAGAGCCCCAACACAAAGCAGGAATTTGGGGTGCTCATCCCAGGGCTCCTATAATGCTCCCACTAATACAGGGTTCAGTTCTCTCTGATAAGCGGGGGGGGGGGGGACGGGAGGGGGAGGGGAAAGCCCTCCGCATCTGCCAGAAAGACCTCCCTAGAAACCAGGATCAGAGACCCTACCTGATCGTGGGTCCGGAGAATTAAATGAGATACTACACGAGGAATTCTGGAATAGCGCTTGGCTAAAGGTAAACGCTGAGTAAGAGCCGGCCTCATTACTGGGCGCTCTGAAGAGATGGGAAACCGTCCACCCGAGCCCGCACCCTGCCGTCCCCGCCGCTCACCCGGGGCCCCACGGTGCAGGCGGCGCCCCCGCAGCGTAGAGACATCCCTCTCCTTTTTTTTTTTTTTTTTTTTTTTCTAGCAGGGTCGAGGGATCATGAACTCCCGGGAAAGACAGATCAACAAACCGTCGCTCTATTTATGACAAGGAACCTGAGCCGCCGCGGATCCAGCGGAGCCGGAGCTGCTCCGCAATTGGCTGCATTAGCCTGGTAGCGTCGCGCACTTACGACGCCAGACGCAGGGCCCTTACGGGCTACAAGTACGTGATGACGAATGACGCTCTCTCTTTGCCGCATCTATTGCGAGGTGAGGTTGTCTCTGAGTTTTGGGGGTTTGGGGAATCTGAAGCCATCGGCTGTGGGAAAGCCAGTGGCGCGAGTTTGGCCCTCGGAGCCTTTATGCCGGTTGTTCCTCCGCGCGCCGAGCGCCCCATGGATCTGGCGGCGCTGGGATTCGAGCCGTGTGTTGGGCCTGTAGGGCCTACCCCCGCCCCTCAGCGTTGGCGTGATGGCGCCGCCTCAGTGGGGCGCCTAGGGTCGCGCTGAGCGGGAGCTCGCCCTCTGTGCGCCTGATGTCTTCTTGGAAGCTGCTCGTTCCTGGTCAGGACCCAGCGGGGGCTGCTCTCCCGCTCGGGCCCCCTCGTCCTCCCCGGGGTTTCTGCTTGCCGGCCTCCGGTGGCGGGGGAGCTCCGCGCGGGGTACTGTGGTCGCCAGCAGGCCCTGCGCCCGCCTCGTAACGCCACGCGTTTGTGTTTCAGAATGAAGACCATTCTCAGCAATCAGACTGTCGACATTCCAGAAAATGGTAAGAGACCTGATGTTGTGTTCTTACGTCTTTACTGCCTGCTTTGTGCCTTGTTCCGAGGCCTCACTGGTATGCTCTCTCCCAGTCGACATCACCCTGAAGGGACGCACTGTGATCGTGAAGGGCCCCAGAGGAACCCTGCGAAGGGACTTCAATCACATCAACGTAGAACTCAGTCTTCTCGGAAAGAAGAAGAAGAGGGTGAGATACGGGTTTTTTGTTTTTGTTTGTTTCCTAGCACATCCGTTGCTTGTTTGGGAGGTAGGGATTGATTAGCTCCGAATTTGGTCGCTCTAAGAATTAAAGAATTGAGGTTCAGTGTCTCAGCTTAAAAATTTTGGTGTCCACAAAAGTGTGGCTAGTCTCGGCGTTAACTGCCTTCGTGAAGTGGAGAAAGGAAATAGTGAATAGGTTATAAAGCTCGATGTTTGTACGAGTCGTCGTTTGTGTCGAGGTCTTTTTTTTTTTTTTTTTTAAGTTGTGAAATTCTTTTATTAGTTTCTAATTTATAGGCCTCATCAGTGCCCCTGGTGGTACTATTGAGACCATTTTACCTAGTTTAGAACTAAATGGAGATTTTTCCATTGCAGTCACTTTCTACAGAAGTTGGTAAGACATTTCACTTAGCATGGTCATAAATTACAAAGTGTCCTGTATGCTTTCTGCCACACTTCAAAGCAGCTTAGAGAAATGACTTCCCTTTCATAGCAGAAGTTTTAGGATCAAATAGGGTCTTTAAATGCTCAAAATCCACATAGCAGTATCTCAAATATACCAGTATTAATAAGCATTTGCCAGCTTTCCAAAGCCAAGAATTTGTAATTGTCACCCAAATACTGTTAAAATTCACAATTTGTTGTAGGTTACCACTCAATTCTCAAGAGCTGTTTGCTTTTCATCCTGTTTATCATAGATTTCAAACTGTCATCTTTCAGTATTCCCTTCATTAGGGGATGTTACTGGAATGACAGCAAACCAAGACATTTTCAGGTTACAAAGTTTACCCTACACTCCAGTCCAAAGGAGTCCTTCCTCTCATTACATTTCCCATTGTACCTCTTCAAACTGGGTTTACTCCAAGTGCTGTTATTGTTCCCTCATCACCCAACCTTGCTGAATTTCTAAGTTAAGTGACTGAACTCCAGTAGCCGTTTTTCTACTATCTAGATACAATTAACTCTTCTATGAAGTAAAATGCTATCAAATGCCTCACATTTTAGGGTACTTCAACATTTATGTGACAATGCATTCCAGTAACTGAGAAAACAAAAACATGCCATTAACAAGTTTACTTCATAGTGATAGAATACAAATTTTATATGCAACACACAGACTTTGGTATTACAGAATTTAACCTGTTTCTATAAACTATCATACGGTGTTACTCTGCTTATCTAAGAGAAAGTGTGTTGCACCAACAGACCCCTTTTTCCTATAGCATTGTTTTTACTATGTGTTTTAACTTTCTTGCCCTTAAGATGAAAAAACTTCCAAGTTCCTATCCAGGAAAAAGCCAACCCAAATTTCAGTTTAAACACTAGAAATAAGGTTCTGTGCAACTCCAAATCTTTTACCTGAATACTATAACAAGGCTACAGTGTTGACCAAAACGTGTCGAGGTCTTAATACTGTTGAAAGTTAGGCTTCTTTCCCTCCTGATTATTTCGTGGGAATCTTGGGAACCAGGCAGGTCTTGCAAGCTCTCCAGGCATGAAGTATGATGCAGCTCGAAAAATTAGTATTTCTGGGTTGACATACCTTTGTGAGATCATTGAGGGCTTTTTATATGTGGTGGTTTTAATCGGGGTGGATACTGAAAATGTAGAGTAATTCTGTGAATAAGTGAATTTTTCTTTCAGGCTTCCTTATTAACTGGAAAGCATCTCACAGAAGTTTTGTTCTGTTACAGCTCCGAGTTGACAAATGGTGGGGAAATAGAAAAGAACTGGCTACCGTTCGCACGATCTGTAGTCACGTTCAGAACATGATCAAGGGCGTGACACTGGTAAGCAGAAGGACCAGACAGCTTAGCTTGGGAGGGGAAGGAGTTCCTCGGCTGTACTTCACCTATGCAACATCAATGTCTACTGCAGAACATAGATTATTCCTGTAACTTATTGAGGTCTTTGGGAAAAGTTGATCTTAGCAGTTTAATAGGCGTTCGTTGGTCTTTGGGATTAAGTGATAAATGTTAGTGAAGACAAGATGGTCTTAGTAGTAGGCTGATGGTGTTTTTTTCACACAAAATTCACACCTTTGGAATGTGAATAGAAAACGTAGCATATAGGGTACGCTTTGCTTTTTTTGTTGTTATTGGCTTGCCTCTCACCACCAGGGCCCCTTGAGGGTATAGAAAAAGCTGGATCTGCTTTCTGTGCTCCGAGTCTACTAACAAAAAACCTATTTGATGTCACTATTCTCTATAACTCCCTCTCCCCCCAGCCTTTAAGATCATGTTGCTGTCTTTGCTGAAACGATTTTCTTTGCATTAAAACCTAGCCCATTCAGAGTGCACCCCATAATGGCACCTTTCAACTCCATTATAAGCCTATTAGGTCATGTTTCCCCTATTTACCTTGCTACCAGAATAAGTTCCTTGAGGGCCTGTCTGAATTCTTACCATCTGGCATACCGTAATAACTCAATGTTAGTCTCACGTCCAAGATGAAGGGCTTTGGGGTTCTCATTTTTAAAAGCTGACATTGGGGCAGCCCCGGTGGCACAGCGGTTTAGCGCCGCCTGCAGCCCAGGGCGTGATCCTGGAGACCCTGGATCAAGTCCCACGTCAGGCTCTCTGCATGGAGCCTGCTTCTCCCTCTGCCTGTGCCTCTGCCTCTCTCTCTGTCTCTGCATCTCTATGAATAAATAAATAAAATCTTTAAAAATAAATAAATAAAAGTTGACATTGTTTACTGCGGTCATGGGGGGGTAGTAAAGTAAATGCTGCTTTAAAGGGTTTTACAGTCTTGAAGAGTCAGAAACGTGTTTATACAATTTGGAAGATTTTGGTCAGGTGACAGTGCATTCCTATGTGAAGACTTTGATTTTTAAATTATAAGGAATGTTAGCATCCTACAAAATTTAGAGACTGGTTTTGTCTTTGAAATTGCTCAGTTTTGCAAATTGTTTACCTAACAGGGCTTCCGTTACAAGATGAGGTCGGTGTATGCTCACTTCCCCATCAACGTTGTTATTCAGGAGAATGGTTCTCTTGTTGAAATCCGAAATTTCTTAGGTGAAAAATACATTCGCAGGGTTCGAATGAGGCCAGGTATGTGCATATGGTTCAGAAATGGTTCCTTTTACTTGTGAAGACTGGTGTTTTGGGTTGGCTATAAATCCATACTTCATAATTGTCCATTTTAATTATGCTTGTAATAACTCTTGGTGCCAGTTATGGTTTTATATCCTGTTTGTACTGATTGTGATTCCTAGAGGCTTGTGCACTAGAGTAGTTTCAGGGAGTGTTAGCAGTGTTTAATTCTCTTTGCAAAATGTGAAATCCTAAAATTTGAATAGTGATGAATAACAGACTCAAATCTCAGTTCTCCTTTCAACCTTGGGCAAATCATCTACCTTTGTGCGTCATTGTAGTCCTCTAAAATTGGGAACATCTATGGTTAAATGAGTTAAAATGCACTAGCAACAGTTCTTGCTTGATAACGGTAAACACAGAAGCATTAAAAATTTTATTTTTAAGCAATCTCCACAATCGTTAGATCAAGAGTCACATGTTCCATTGACTGAGTCAGCCTGGTGCCCCAACAATTAGAAAATTTTAAAGCTTAGTGCTCTCTTTTTTTTTTCTTTTTTAAAGATTTTATTTATTTATTCATAGAGACAGAGAGAGGCAGAGACTCAGGCAGAGGGAGAAGCAGGCATCATACAGAGAGCCTGACGTGGGACTTGATACAGGGTCTCCAGGATCACGCCCTGGGCTGCAGGCAGCGCTAAACCGCTGTGCCACCGGGGCTGCCCAGCTTAGTGCTCTCTTGAAGCTTCTTGATTCCATTGGGGTGGAAAGAAGGAATTCTTAGTATCAGTTTAATGAACAAAAATAATTGCGTGGTATTAGCTGTGATCAACATAACACTTTATAACGAAGCTTTGCACAGCTAAGTTGTACTAGCTGAGTACCATCTTACACTTCTTGACTGAAGCACTGAAGGTCTGACTACTCTGGAACAAATTTGTTCAAGCAGGAACACAAACCACTTATCTTGTTGCCCAGATAAGTCAGGTCCTATAAAATTAGAATCTCAAGGAGTTTTATTTGTTGTGTGGAGTTTTAAATGGAATAAGTTGCTACTTTAAATGTTTTTAAATTGAATATACAGATTTGATTTTATGTTGACATTATGTGAATGCCTTTTTCTCTTTTTAGGTGTTGCTTGTTCGGTATCTCAAGCCCAAAAAGATGAGTTAATTCTTGAAGGAAATGACATTGAACTTGTTTCAAACTCAGGTTTGCATGTTTAGTATGCCTAATTACTGCCTACAAAGTTTTGTTTAAATCTTGTAGTTGAATAGATGGTATTTTCTGAGCTTTTTAATTTGTGGAATTAAGTAAAACTACCAAGATACATAGGTTTTTAAGTATGGCATTTAGTAAAATCCTTTTAAGATGAGTTTCGCTATAACGTAATCTACTTATTTTTTTCGCTGTTAATAGCTGCTTTGATCCAGCAAGCGACAACTGTTAAAAACAAGGATATCAGAAAATTTTTGGATGGTATCTATGTTTCTGAAAAAGGAACAGTTCAGCAGGCTGATGAATAAGCTCTGAGGTAGGTTCTTGGCAGTGTCTGTTAAGTTTCCTTACTGGTTTAGTTATAGAGGTCTTAATTTACTAAGTCTGGAACTGGAGTTGTAATGGCAGAAAGTGAGTTATATTCCGGAACACACTGAATTTGGCAGAATAAGAAAATTGCCATGCATTTTTCCTATGAACTCTCTAGTAAGTCAGAATCTTAGACAATGTTTTAGATTATTTAGGGTAGAACATGTTTCAGAGGGTATTGATGGGAATTGACAGATCTTTTCATTTCTTTTTACAGTTGTCCAGCAACAGAAACCGCAAGATGCCAGATGATTTTTCAGACTTATTTGTGATACCTTAAGAATGCAATAAAAACTACACTGATTTGGGGCTTTTTCTTTCTTTTTAAAAATATTTATTTGAGAGAGACCGAGAGCATGAGTTAGAAGCCTGATGCAAGGCTCCATCCCAGGAACCCAGGATCATGACCTAAGCCAAAGGCAGAGGCTTAACCAACTGAGCCATCCAGGCACCCCGTGGCTTTTTCTTAAACCAATAATTCTTTCTAGCTATTTGGCAGTTAAACCATTCAGAAGTAAATTGTGCCAAGAACAGTAACAAGGAATAGAACAGGAATTTTTTTCTAGTAAAACTTTATGGGAGAATTGGCTGAATTTGGTTTTTTGAAGGAATTTCAAAGGTATTTCAGGCAAGAGGAATACAGTACCAGTGACAGGCAACATTGTTCATCATTGGATGTAGAACTTTGGGGGGAGATCCTGAAGGTATCTAATTCTACAGAGGCATAAATTTGAATATTTGTGAGGGAAGTATGCTTGAGTCACCTGTCTGGATACTGGTAACTTGTGTAGAAATCAACAGTGGAACAAAGTGATAGTTAATTTGTGTTCATGATAAACAGGGCTGTTGTGTCCAAGATACTCTCTTCACTCTCTACACTACCTCAGCTTTTTACTCCCATATTCAGTCCTTGACTTTTTTTTAAGAAATTGATAACACTCAAAATCCCCCAATTCTGTGTGTCACACTTCAAATATGTGACCATACTGGACTAACTTAGCAGGGTTGCTCCCAACCTCTTTCTGCAGTTCTCCCATCTCAACTGATGGAAACTCCAGCCTTATATAAAGTTTTGAAATTTTTCATAACCTAGGAAATGAAAAACTACATTTTGCCTGGATTTGTATATTAGCTTTTTGCCTGGTTATCTGTTTTTAGCAGTAGTGAGAATGCCTTTCTCAACCTCCACTGTGTCTGATGGAGTGACTGAACTGGCCTTGCTATTCTTCAGTACCACTGTCTTAAAACCTTCAAGTTGTCTTTTTAGAAGTCCTTTCCCTTTGTTTGTTTTGAAGTCCTTTCCCTTTGGAGTGGCAATTTAACTTTCAAGTCTATTGTCAGATATTTTCAGTGAAGCCTGCCTTGATCACTCTATTGTGTTGATTCCTCAGCCCCATCCTAGCATACATATCCTTACCTCTGCTTCTCTTGCTTTTGTCCATAGCATTTATAATGTAATGTGGTTTACTTTGTTGTGTATTGGTTGCTTTTTTCCAGTTAGAATGTAACCTTTGTGAGGATGGATCTTTTCTCACTGGGATATTCAGAGTACTAGGGACAATAGTGCCTGGCGCATAGCTATTTGCAGGGTGAATGGTACCTAGGTTGCCAGGGAGATTGAAGACTCACCAATGGGACTGGAAAGAAATGTTTTGGAAGGAATTGAGGATTACATAACTGATTCTGAAGGTTGAAGAAAATTCCTAACGGCAATATTTTAGAAGGATGGAGGTGTTATAATTGAGAGTGTCAGTTGTATAGGTGGTGGAAGCAGCCGTGGGAGTAATTTCCCACAGTGAGATGGATTAACATGATGGGTGAGACTTCCTAGCATAATAATTGGAGGCTGGTTGTAGCAACAGTGTTTTTTTCACTTAAGCTGGATGTGGTAGGGGGTGCCTGGGTGTTTCATTTGGTTAAGCATCTCCTCTGCCTTAAGCTTAGGTCATGATACCAGGACCCTAGGATCTGGGATTGAGCCCCCACATCAGGTTCCTTGCTCAGCGGGGAGTCTGCTCCCTCTCCCTGGTGTTCCCTCCCCCATTTGTGCTCACTGTGTCAGATGAATAAATTTTAAAAAGTTAAAATTGGATGTGGTAAGGGAAAATCAATTTCTCCTGGGAAGAATCATCCAATATGTCTACAATGGATAATCACTTGTGTATTACATTTCACAGCTTTGAGGTTTAGATATCCATATTTTATATACCCCAAAGACAGTTATCCAGGATGCACACAGCTTGGGAAGATGGGCAGAGGCAATGTTGGGCAGAATCCAGTTATACACCAGACCCATTCACATTTTATATGGTTCTTAAAATTGATCAGATAATGTTAGTGAATATAAATAATCAGCATAAAGCAGTGTATTTGGAATAAGTTAGATTAAGAAATTAGTCCATGTACTGACCACCTCATTTTACAGAGGATCTTTAAACACTAGAGTTATATTTTCCATATGTACCAGACTTGTTAGTGAAAGATGGGGTTGTTCATTGACTGCAAATTAATAACACACCAAAATAGAACACCTGATTTTTAAGAGGATTTCCACCACCCCTGCCCCCCTCCCCCAAGTTTCAGGCTTAAATTCTAAAGGTCTTACCCTGTCAAAAAGCTGTCCATTTCAAATGACTTGGTTTTTAAATCAGTTTGGGATAGGGATGCCTGGGTTACTCTGCTGTTGTGTCTGCCTTCGGCTCAGGGCGTGATCCTGGGGTCCAATGATCAAGTCCCGTATTGGGCTCTTCTATGTGAGGAGCCTGCTTCTCCCTATGCCTGTCTGTCTCTTCGTGAATAAAATCTCAAAATCAGTTTGGGGTAAACGTGAGTATTAAGTATAATTGATCATGATTTAGATTAAATATTTACTTAAGGATTCTTGTATGGTGATGGTTTAAAAACTTGTAATTCCCTGGTGTTCTAGGACTGTAAGCACTAGTTTGGGACTTGACAATTTGGGGGAGTTTATGGCAAGGTAACATTTGAGAAAGGACACATTTTAACTTCAGCTCTAAATGTAAAGAAAGACAAAGTACTGAAGATTTAAATGATAAACAATACAAGATACTTTTTAATCAGAACACAAAGTATTTAGACACCAGAAAAGCAAAACCTTATTCTAAACTTTGTTATTCCTATGACTGAATATTCATTACTTTTTCAAGATGTTGGATGTTAGGTTGAAAAGTTGGTAATAAGTTGTTCAACTGATAACTCCTATAAGGATATTCACTGGAACTTTGGGGTCAATGAATCCATGTGGCACTAAGGGAAAAACAACCAACCAACCCAGCCAAGTGATTCTTTTAAATGACAGTCTTTCCCCATAGTTAACATTAAAACAATCAGTTGTTACTGTGGATAGCCTTAGGCTCGCGATAATGAGTTTTCAAAGAGGAAATACCAAAAATCATTCGGAAACATAAAAAGCATAATATAAAAACCGCCAAAGCTGGGAGAATGGATACAGTGGGGGCAACGAGGATAAAAAAACACAATTACTGTTTGAATTTGGCCAGCCAAAAAGTAAAATTGATTTCCCATCACTTTTGTATTTACCTGACCAATTGTATTACCTCATTATGGTATTTTTGAAACTTCCTGCTATTATCAGAATCTCCATTACCTGCAAAATTTGACTTCTGACATAGTCATTTGTGGAAAGCACAATTTATTTAATTTAGGGTAGTTTCCTATCAAGGTTTTTTGGGACAAGAACGCTTTCCTTTGACTCAAATTCCTAGAGCATGTGGACAGTGATTAGCTACTAGGTGAAATGGGTGGTTAAATGTTTACTAACCTAAAGAAAGGGTATGAATGGGTTTACATTCAGGTTTTCCTTAAAATTTAGAATACACTGAATAAATCAAGCACAGAGTTCAAAAAAGTCAAACTCCCCAGTTCATATTTACTTAATCCCAGCTTCAAAAGGTGCAGTGGAGAAAGTTTTAAGTCCTTCACACATTTACATTCTGAATTGTATCCAAAATTGCAATGTCAAGGTGCAGTTTGAGTGTCCCCATATTACACATAGTGTCAGAACAGTGGAACTCAGGAGAGAGCAAGTCTTAAAGAATAATATGGTCCTTTGAAGACTTGATAATAAAAATAAAACTTTACATCTTTTTAGAATATTTAACTTTCCTAAGTAAGTTAAGATCTTGTGTGCTGCCTCAACAATCCAAGTGCGGAAGATTGCTGTCAGTTTGTCCCAAGGAATTTGCTGTACTGTGAGGTTGAGTGCTGTCTCCTCAAGCAGTTGATGGGTCTAACTCTCCTTAATCTTAGTCCTGTGATCTTCCCATGAGATGGGTTATGGAAGTTAAGTCTTTAAAAAAAAAAAAAAAAACTCAGATCTAATGCAAGGAGAGACCTCACAAAATTCCATGTTTTCTAAGTGATTTTTATTTCTATTGAGAAAAACTAGGATCAATGTGTTTAAGAGTCTATGCTGGAAAAAAAAAAAGTGCTGGAATGGATGATAAAGGAGCACTATTTACCCTATTGTATATCTTCTAGAGGGGAAAAGCACCTTGTTAGAAGTCATAGAATAATCACTGAATATCCATTGTTAAGAGTTTTAGATTTCTGCTGTGGAGTCTAGCAAAAGTTGCACTTTTTTCTAATTAAGTTGCTATAAGTAGCTATTGGTATTTCTAGAAGGAAGCCAGAGAAGAATGATGGATAACAGCTTATTAAACTTAATGAAGCATTGTATCAGATAATCCTCCTAGCTTACTCTCTGGGTAAAGCCTTTGTCTTTAGATCTAAAAACTGTATTCAGTGATGTCAATACCTAATGGAAAATTCATTTGGACCACACAGCAGAGACCTTGATTGTCATCACCTTGGTTACCACTAGTGTTTCAAATTGTCTTCTATGTTACCAGTATTTGGGACTGGAGTGAATTTTTAGACTTTCTATCATGCAGACAGAAATAGGATCAGTTTCACTAAGAACTTTCTGTGGCCTCACTTTAATGGTATATGTTGTAAGTTCTTTGCTTTCCAAATTTTTCTTCTCTTTCGCTTATGAAGAATGGTAATCGATAAAAGTAGAACCAGGGTAGAGAAGAAGCAACAACTAAAGAATATCAGTGGTTTCTTTTGCACAAGAAATAAGCAGACCATGCACTCTGTGTTTCTTTGAGTCTCACTGCATCTAGGACTCCTGTTCTCAGAAGGGAAGCCACTGTTGCTGATCAGTTTGTTGTAAAGCTGAACTGAGGATTTAGCTTTGAATTCAGACGTGAAGAATCCAAATCTGGGTTTAGATTTTTCTTCAGTCAGTTTGAATGCATAATAGCCTTTGATTTTGACTTTATCAATTAGGTGTGCTGAAAAATATCAGAAGTGAACATTAATCACAAATGGGCTATAAAATATCTGAGTAAGAATTTAGTTTCTATTGAAATAAGCTAAATAAGCTCATTAAAGTAGCAGTAGTCACTAAAGGATTTTTGACATTCTTTTATGATTGGTAAAAGTGAAAATATGAGTAATTGAGTTTTAAAATTTTTGAAGTAAAACTTTATTTTTTAAAGAAGATTTTATTTACTTACTCATGAGAGATACAGAGAGAGAGGCAGAGATACAGGCAGAGGGAGAAGCAGGCTCCACGCAGGGAGCCTGATGCGGGACTCTATCCCAGGACTCCAGGACCACACCGTGGGCCAAAGGCAGGCGCCAAACCACTGAGCCACCAAGGGATCCCCTTGAAGTAAAACTTTGATCCATAAATAATACAAAAACACTGGGATGGTGTGGGGAGGGCACAAAAACAAATTTAAGAATTGGAGCCACCAAAGTGTAAAAGGACTTACTGTCATTGTGTTCATTTGGTTACAAGCAGAAAAAAATCTTGTCTATTTGGCCTGATTCCAGACCTCAGATGTGCTCTTGGTACTGCCCAATAACCATACTTGGTTTTCCCCTAGTCATTTACTTGTCTGATGACACACCTTTCCCTCCTTAAACATACAGCACCTTCTGTCATCTTGCTTTGAAGGGATGATCTTCCTACCTATTTTACTTAAAACCTGAAGTACTCAGGAGAATTCTTCAATTTCCCACAATCACATCTGTCCACCTACTGTCATACTTATGTTACTGTGGATGACCTGTCCATGTTCCTGGAAGAGGCTGACTCTTCCACCTATACAGTAAGTTTACTGTCTCTTGTTTACTCAAGGACATCTCCATCTGTTCTCCCTTTCTTTCATGTATTTCCCCTTACTACTGGGTCATTTCCATATGAACATGCTTTAACTTCTGATATCTCTAGCCAAAAAAAAAGCTCCCCCCCCCCAACTAGATTGCATACCCTCCTCTAGTTATCTTTACAGCACTGGCTCCTATTAACTCTTACTGGTTTCTCATCTCTCTGACCTCTGAATATTGAAGTGTCCCAGGGCTCAGGCCTCTTTGCTTGCTCCCTTGTGATATCATCCAGCCTTATTGTTTCCAAACACCATTCTTGCTCTTAACTCCCAAATTTGTATCTCAGCCTCAGACCTCCCTCTGAACCTGAAACTCCAAATAGCCTATTTGACAATTGTAATTGGATGTCTGATAGACATCTCAGATTTAACCTGTGCAACACCAAACCACTCCAAAAATTTGTTCTACCAGTCTCTGACCCACTCACTCTTTAATAACCTAATCCAATCCCCCATTATTTCTTACTTACACTACCCCAACCCTCCCTGATTCTGTTCTTGCTCCTTTATAATGTATTCAAAAAGAGTAGCGAGAGTGATTCTTTTAAACTGTTAGATCATGTCCCCTTCCATGGCCTGCCTATCTCAGGGTAAGAGCCACAGTTCTTGTACTTCCTTGACCTCATCTTTGATTACTTTCCTCCGTTGCTCATTTCAACCAGGTTGACCTCCTTCCTGAACCTCAAACAGCCAGGTATGGTCCCACATTAGGGTTTTTGCATTTGCTGTTCTCACTGGGAACACTTCACGGATAACTGGATAGTTTTCTGCCTTGCTCCTCCAGATCTTGGAAGACTTCCCCAACCACGCCTTAGAATAGTAACTACTCCCGTACCCTACTTCCTGTCACCCTCTTCCCTGCTGTTTTTTCTCCATGGAATTTTGCCTCTGACATGTTATATATCTTATTGGTTGACTCCTCCCACAAAAATATAGGCTTCATGAGGACAGTAATCTTTATTTTGTTCAGTGGTGACATAGTGCCCAGAACAGTTTCTGCCTATGTTAGGTGCTCGGTAAATAAGTGTATTTCTGGGATCTTTTTGCTGCTTCAACAAACCTATTATGAACTTTAAAAAAAATTAAAAATGGTACCCAATACTGGGAAGAGTGAGATAGTCTCTCAAACACTGATGTTTGCTTCTATCAAAATAGATAAAATTGAGGAATTTTTAAAAAGTATTTAAAAATTATAGCTTGCTTGGGAAGGGGGATGGAAACTGCTGTTTATAACATTTGACCCAATAATTCCATAGTGAGCAGTCTTGTTAGGAAGATAATTAAAAATGAAGACAAAGATTTATATCCAAAGGTACTTGTTTAGTTTAAAAAAACAAACAAACAAACAAACAGAGGAATGCTTAAATGCCTAAAAGATAAGTTCATGGGCAGCCGGGGTGGCTCAGTGGTTTAGCGCCTGCCTTCCGCCCGGGGTGTGATGCTGGAGACCAGGGATCGAGTCCCACGTCGGGCTCCCTGCATGGAGCCTGCTTCTCCCTCTGCCTCTCTCATGAGTAAATAAATAAAATCTTAAAAAAAAAAAAAAAAAAAGGAAAGCTTCGTGGCATATGTAGATGCCCTTAAAAAAAAAGATATGTTCATATGATGGGCTTTTAAGCAACCATTAAAATAATATTAAGACAATTTTAGAAACGTGGAAACACTTATGATGTGATATTTAGAAAAAAAATTGGATACAAAAACTTCCACTTGTACTAAAAATGTCCAGCATGCATACTGGGAGTAAATAATCCAAAATACTACCAGTGCCTGTTTGGGGGGAGTGAGAGCTCAGGTAATTTGCATTTTCTTGATTAAAAAAAAAATACTTGCCTATACGCGCCAACTTTTCGCTCATGAGCTGGCACTGTCACTAACGCACCTCCTCCCCTCGTTCCTTCCTTCGTTCACCTCAGCCGGTAATGTCATTTCCCAGCATCCGGGGTGGGCCCGGACCTCACCTTTCAGAGCCTCCTGGATGTATTTCTCCAGGTAGTATTTTCTGAGCTCATCATTTTCCAGAGACTGGTCATCGATGCCGCTGGCCGTGATGTACACGTCCACGTCTCCGTAGTTCTTCTGGATCCACCTGAGCACCTTGCGCTCCCCCCAGGGCAGGACGGCCAGGCGGCTGGGGGAGCTCAGGCAGGTGATGTCCTGCAGGAACTGGACGTCGCGGTCCGCGTCGTAGCGGCTGCCGTTCTGGCGCGCGTGCATCACGAACCTGGTGGTGAAGTGGTTCAGCGCGTAGAAGTCGGCGGCGCCCTTGACCAGCCTCCTCTCCTCGTCGGTGAAGCGGGGCAGGGTGGAGCGCGAGAGCCCCTGCCTGTTCTTGGAGGCGATGTACTCCCTCATGGCCGACGGGTAGTCCCCGGTCTTGAAGAGCGGCTCGGCGAACCAGGCGATTTCGAACTGCAGGAAGCGCTCGGCCGCCTTCCAGTGCGAGGCGGCGTAGGGGTTGGCGGGTTCCGCCCAGTCCGAGTGCAAGGACAGCGACACGGCCCCGCGCTGCGCCGGCCTGTACCGCCGGTCGTACAGGTGCCACACCAGGGCGTGGGCGATCAGCAGGTTGTGCGCTGCCCGGTAGGTGTCGCTGCCCGTGTGGCTGTAGACGTCACTCAGCCGGTTGGGCTCGTTGATGGTGATCCAGAGCTTCACCAGGTCCCCCAGCTCCTGGAAGCACAGCCCGGCATAGTCCTGGAAGGCGCGGGCGGTGGACGCGTTCAGCCAGCCCCCGCTGTGCAGCAGGGGCGAGGGGAGGCCCAGGTGGGCGTGGGTCGGGTAGTACAGCGTGACCATCGGGGAGATGCTGAGCTTCAGCGACTCGCTGACCACGCACCTGTAGTACCGCAGGGCTTGTCGGTTAACCGTGGACAGGTTGCCAGTGGGAAGGATGGAGGGCCAGTCCAGAGCAAACCTGTAGTGAGTGACGTTCATCCTCGCCAACATCTCAAGTTGTCTTTTGATGCTGACAAAATCTGTGCATTGAGCCGGCCGTGTCTTCAGCCTCACCCCTTCCACTCGGTGCAACAGTCTGTTGCCTGTCACATTCCACACATACAGGTGAGGGTCGCTGAACTGTGGGGAGGAAGCCACGACTTTGGGCTGTGAAAAACAAGCACATTCAGGTAAAGCACACCCGGCTCACGGGCCCTTAGCGTGCACCGTCGAAGAGGACGAAGAAGAGCCCCGGTCTTACTGTGCTGCTTACTGACAATAGAGAAAATGAATGAAGCATGGAGCCTTAACCACCTGCATGTTCTTGCAGCGCTGGTGATGTCATGCAAGAGGCCTGCTGGATTATCCTCCCATCTAGCTCTTGCAATCTCTCAGGGAGACCAGAAGACAGGGAAGGGACCACACCCACGGCTTGGCTTCCAAGGCAAGTTGTTTTTCAGAAAACACTGAGAAACGGTTTTCTAGTTTGTTTGTCCTAAAAACTGAAGTGACGTAGTGGGGTCTCACATGATTCTGTTCAAATGCATCTGGAAATTTGGCTTGATACCCTTAGTTAGAAGGAAGGTTGACCTTCCAAACCCTCCCATAAATGGACAGCAAAGTTGAAAATTCCAGCTGCAAAGGATTTCACTGAGATCAGAACTTGGAGTTAGAGGTGGCTGGTTGACCCAGTCAGAGGTCTTAAAAGAGGCCAGTGGGATGGCGTAGGGAACAACCCCTTACCTTTTACCTAACGCAACTCTCTAACACCTTATATTTGAAAGGTCCAAGGGAGACCACATATGCATCATTATGTTGTCCCCACCCAGGTACCTGTGAGAACACGGCATGTGTTCATCCAATAGGAAAATACCAAACACCCTCTTTATGCAAGGTACTGGGATTATGACTGGAAAAAAAAACATAAAATATCCCCAGGAAACTCCCAAATTGACTTTGGATCTGATGGTGTGTCATACCCTGCCTCCCAGTAAGAAGATAATCCTGGACTCCTGTCCTTATTCTGCCCCCCTTGAAACTCGGACTTGGCAACTCTGTATAGTGACAGAGCAATCTCACGCACCGCACAGGTGTGTTGTGAGGAGTCAATGACTCTGGGAAAGCACTCTGTCAACTCTAAAGCAATCTACAAACATAAGGTGGTCATGACTTGGGTTTAGTTTTCCACGGTTGCAATAATTTCCTGTTAGGCCCTTGAGTCTAAATTAAAACAGAAAAGGGCTTAAGAGAAACATTTCCAACTTCAAAATTAATAAGAAAAAATAAAAGTTCTGTACCTGTTTTAAAGTACTTTTCCTTCCTATGGCTGAGTTTAAATACACCTGGAAAAATGGTAATTAACCTTGGGTAAATATTTTCCCTCTAATTGTTTTCTCGTGTGTCATCCTTCATAGTCTAATTACAAAACCATATCACTGCCCACTTACCATCTGCCAGCTAGTTATCTAGAACATTAAACTAAGAGAACATTGATCATGTGAGCATGAAGTTAAATCTGCATATAATTGAGTAAAATCCTTCTAGCTTAGATTGACAATCCCAGTGTTTTGAGACCTCAGAGCATCTTAATGTTGAAAGGATGTTCAAAGAGCAATCTTGCTATGAGGTAAGGCAAGCCAAATGCAAATCTTTTAAAAACCTCCAAAAAGCATTCGGTTGAGAAGTGGGTGTGATTAATCTGCTTAGACATCTGGTTGGAAATGGTGAAGTATGATCTCAACCCTAGCTCCCAAGAGCTTAGTTCTAAAATTCTGTTTCCCACTAAGAGGATCCTGGACTCCTTGGAGAAATGGCTTTTTCCTATCTGGGGCAGGAAAAGAATGAGGTGATGCTGGTACATCTTATGCCAGAAAAATAAGGATGCACTGAAAAACTGAAAAGGAAATGTCACACAGGAGCAGTTTGAAGGAGTCCCACTGGCCACCTTTGAGATAATTTGAGCATCAAAAGGACTAATGAAACAATTATAGTAATGAATTATATATAATGCATTGAAATTAAAAGAATTACCTAATATACGTAGAAGGAATAACAATTAGAAATTCATCATTTTGCAATCTACAAAGTAATCATTCAGGTAAAGTTTATGAATCAATATTAAGGCCATTAGTAGGGCGCCTGGATGGCTCAGTGGTTGAGCATCTGCCTTTGGCTCAGGTTGTGATCCTGGAGTCCTGGGGTTGAGTCCCACATCAGGCTCCTTTCAGAGAGCTTGCTTCTCCCTCTGCCTGTGTCTCTTCCTCTCTCTGTGTGTCTCTCATGAATAAATAAATAAAATCTTAAGAAAAAAAAGACCATTAGTGATATGTTGTTGGGAAGCAGGATATGTATATGGTCTCTAAGTGTAACCAGCTGATTACTTCTTTTTTTTTTTAGATTACTTCTTAATTACAAATGGAAAAGTTACCTTTCAATTAAGAGATCTGGCAAATGCTGCCTTAATCAAGAAATATGGTAACTACTACTTCAACACAATAACATCTTCCATAATGAAACAATGACACGTGCTTCCTGATGCAATATATTGGGAAATACAACCTCATCTATGTAGTATCTTTACAGAAGTTTATTTATCTTTACAATAAAGAAACAAAGAAATGGAGAACATGAGACATTCTCCAATCAAATGTTCTGGGCTCTTCAAAAGTGATAATAACATGAACTTGGGGGAATTATTCTGAATTAAAGGAGGCTGAAGATAAATGACAACCAATGTGTCATCCTTGTTTGTATTCTTGATCTAAAAATCTTTATTTTTTAAAATTTTTTTAAAATTTTTTATTTATTTATGATGGTCACACACACAGAGAGAGGCAGAGACACAGGCAGAGGGAGAAGCAGGCTCCATGCACCGGGAGCCCGACGTGGGATTTGATCCCGGGTCTCCAGGATCGCGCCCTGGGCTAAAGGCAGGCGCTAAACCGCTGCGCCACCCAGGGATCCCTCTAAAAATCTTTATAAGGACATTTTGAGAACATTTAGGATAATTTGAATATGGAATGTATGTTAGATGATATGAATCAATATTAAATATTATGGGTTTGATAATACTATAATGATATAGGAGAATGTTCTTATTTTTAGGAGACACGTTTAAATAGAAATATTTTGGGGTGAAGTGTAATAATGTCTGCAACTTTTCACTGGCTTATAAAAGAGAGATAAAGCAATTGTGGCAACATGGTAACAATTAGTCAATCTAGATGAAGGGAATATGAGTGTTTATTGCACTAGGTTGAAATTTCTCAAAACAAAAGGTGAGAGGAGAAAAGAATACTCAGAGGCTGGAGGAAAATAAGATAGGGATGTTTATAGGTAGATATACTAATATTTTTTAAGTGTTACTTTCATTTTGTCAGTCTTCCTATAGAGGACATCTAGTTTTTTGGCATCTACTCACACATCCTCTGACTGTGTTTTCAAAAAGCACTCTCATTTTTCTTGGCAAACAATTCATCCTCACTCTTAGTCCAAGTTCAAGGGCAGCTGATGTCTACCTGGGCTTCAGGTGTAAGCATGAGACTCAGAACTAGTTGATCATTAGAATTGCTTTCCTCTGACCCAAGTGATTCACTCTTCCTCCTAGGAGTAGGGGTAGGGTCCCCAGGTAGGATAGACATTCACAGTGTCAATCACTGGGGCACAAGTGGGTCTTTAGATGAAGCAGAAACTTGCAGGTTGGGTCATATACAGGCAGGAACTCTTATCTCTCCTGGGATCTTTCTTTGTTGGGTGTGGAATTATAGAAAGTATAAACCCATTTGAAGTAGTAGGGGAAAGATGGCCCGCCTTTGCCATGTGGAAGAGATAGCAACCGAGTAAGTAGTTGGCTCTACAGGAGACACAAGTTGAAGATGAGTCAGTTCTGTATTTAGGTTACTCTATCTTTCCCCCCTATATTATCTCTGAGCCTTTACCAAATCATGTTTAAGTATCAACAGGGACTGAGATTCATAATATGTGAACTTTGTTCATTCATGGTTTGAGCCCTTTTGTCTGGTCTCATCCCTTGTAGATCTTGCTGGCTTTCCATATGCTTCTAGAATATAGGCTGTAGTGTGGTATTGTGAGGTCTTATAGCATGGTGTCAGGAAGCAGACAGATCTGGGTACCGTGAACAAATTAGGTAACCTCCCTAAGCCTCAGTTTCCTTGCTTGTAAAATGAGGGTTTTAAGATTTAGGAGAGAGAATATGCATATATGCAACAGTTATATGCTTGGCACATAATAAGGACTTAAAAAAATAGCTGCGGGCAGCCCGGGTGGCTCAGCGGCGCCGCCTTCAGCCCAGGGTGTGGTCCTGGAGATCTGGGATGGAGTCCCATGTCCTGCTCCCTGCATGGAATGGAGACTGCTTCTCCCTCTGCCTGTGTCTGTGCCTCTCTCTCTCTCTCTGTGTGTGTGTGTGTGTGTGTGTCTCTCATGAATAAATAAATCTTTAAAAAATAGTTGTTATTATTTTGAAAAGAGCACTGTAAATGTGGGGGCTTGGGGATGCCTGTTACAGTCCTGCTACTACTTATGTTACCTTGGACTCATTTATGAAATGATAGATCTCACTTTCCTTATCTGTAAAATGAAGGATTTGGAAGAGGAGGTCTCTAAGGTCTCATCTGGCTCTAAAAGTTGTCCTTAACAAATTCACTTTGCATGGTACATGGCCGGTGCTCAGTGGTCCATGTACCTGACGCTGCCCTAGTAAGGCACACAGCAGGGAGCAAAGCCTCAAGCATCTCCACCTTTCTGCAGAAAAAGCTTGCATTCTAGTAGGGTGAAAAAATGACATAAGAAAAATCCATAGAGCAGTTACAATGGGCTGTGGAGGTGGGGGACATGGGGAGATATTGGTCAAAGGGTACCAACATCCAGTGATAAAATTAAGTTCTGAGGATCTGATACACAGCATAGTGATTATTAGTAATCACGCTGTATTACATAAAGTTGCCAAGAGAATAGATCTTAAATGTTCTCACCACAAAAAGAAATGGGAATTTTGTTTTGGTGGTATTCATTTTGCAATATATAATTGAATCAAGTCAATGTGTTGTACATGTTAAACTTACATAATGTGGTAGTCAGTTATATCTCAATACAGCTAGAGGACAAAAGAAACGTGTGAAAAGTACATAGTATTATGTTAGATAGTGATGAATAGCATATATGGGGGGGGAAGGAATAAAGGGGAAGGAGAGGATTGTGATGTTTTTGGAGTGGAGGGAAGCCTTATTGAGAAGGTGGCAATTAAGTAAGTCATGTGATGAAGGTGACGAATGAGGCTTGGGAGTCCCCACCAGGACGTAGGGACCTCATAAGGCAAATTATTCAAATCTATCAAATAACAGGAACCACTTAAATAAAGGGCCACTAATAATTTGCTTTTAGCAAAACAAAATCTATAAAAAGTTTATAATTTTGATACTACTGACCAATGCCTCTTGCAAAAATAGCTATAAGTTCCCTGGAGACTGTATACTTCTTGAGGGCAGCCTCCCATCTCCATCACCAAAGATAAATTCTAGCTCTCCGTAAGCCTTGATTCTCACCTTCCTTCCTCTTACCCCAACTCCCCTCTATAACCTCCAAACAGTCATATTTGCTATTGTCTGACAGCTGTCACTGAATAAAGGAAATAAAATACTGTGTACTATTTACACCAATTTATGGTTACTTTGTAAGCAGTCACTTACCTTAAGGACAGATTCGGTGACACCCCATGAGAAGTCACAGGGAAACTGACCCTGCACATCTGGGGTGGACTCTTTGAAAGTAAAACCATTTTCTTGTATGATCTGTTTATAGTAATATGCTGAAGACTTGGGCTTTCTTTCTTTTTGTTTACTATTAAAATCCACATAAAATAATCCTCGGCGAGTGGAGTAAGCATCCTGCCATTCAAAGCCATCCAGGAGAGACCAAGCAGTGTAGCCAAACACTTGTATTTCGTCAAACCTTATTGCTGCACAGAGGAAGAAAAGCAGAGATGTTCACTCTTGCTCATGTTTATGATACGCTAACAATCTGCCAGGGGACATGTTGCCAGGAGCATATTGTGAAACCAACTTTTTTCCTAAATTATAGGCTCATTATATAAAATAGAAGATTCATGTTTATACTTGAGAAGCGGCAGTCAGTTTCATCCAGAATGGTCCTCCCCCTACTCACAACAAGTAAAAGACACAGTTAAAAGATCAATTTTAAAATATTCCTGAGAATATTAGTGTGTGAATCTGTGTCAGAAGGCATAGAAATTCCCAGAACCCTTTGGGACCAAGGCAGATGTCTGCTCGTGACCAAGAGTTTTTCACTGCAAGCTTGGGTTAGTTCCCATTTGTGCACAAACTATCTTCTATGAAACCACCCTTTAAGGACTGAAAAATCAGCTTGCAGAATGACCATAAGTGAGTGTCCATGAGGAGAAATAGTATAATGCTTTAAGAGAACTGACTGGTGAGGGGCAGGAGGTAGGAGGGTGCTATGCTCCTGGGAGGGTGCTATTGGGCAAATTTCTTGACCTCGTTTGTTAACAGAAAAGATTGGAAAAGATCTTTCAGGATCTTTAAAAACTCTGATTCAATAACTTATTTTTTAAAGATCTATTTTTTTTTTTCGAGAATGTGGGACTCGAACTTACAACCCCAAGACCAAGAGTCACATGCTCTACCGACTGAGCCAGCCAGGCACCCCTGATTCAATAACTTTTAGGAATTGGGTAGAAATGAAATATGAGAATCAACAACAGCAATAAAAGCAACAAATACCCAAATCAATTAAGAACTATTTTTCTTTTCTCTCATAGAAATGCATCACTTCCGCATTTTTGGGTTTTTGTCACTGATGTTCTTTTCCTAAAAGGTGCGAGATCCAGCCCAAGAGATTCTAGTGAGATCAATACATTCCAGTAGGCCCTGGTTCTACTCCCTTTGGTGTTGTAGGGCCCTCAGGGGAGATGGAATGGTAACACCTAGGGAATGGATACCCCTTCTGCCCAACTGCATGGTATTTGGCCAAGGCTCTCTAGGCAGAGTCCTTTGCTCTGGAGGCCCCCATGTGCACATGCCCATGGCTGGGCGTGGCTGTTCCATGCTGCTCCTTCCCACAGTTTGGGGCAAAAAGATCTTGCTCTCCCTGAGGACCTTCCCTGAAGGTACTCCTGCAGAACCTGTGTTTTCCTCTAGGCTTGTGACTTCTAAATTATAATTAGTTAATTAGTTTATTTATTTTAAAGTAAACTCTATCCCGAATGTGGGGCTGGGACTCAACACCCTAAGATCGAGAACTGTATACTCAGGAGCGCCAGGGTGGCTTAGTTGGTTAAGCATTTGACTCTTGGTTTAAGCTCAGGTTGTGATCTCAGGGTCTTGAGATCGAGCCCTGTAACAGGCTCCACATTCAGTGCAGAGTCTGCTGGTTCCTCTCCCCCTGCTCTAATCCCAGTTACTCTCTCTCTCTCTCTCTCTCTCTCTGGAATAAATAAAATCTTCAAAAAAAAAAAAGTTGCATGCTCTACTGACTGGGCCAGCTAGGCACCCCCAGGCTTGTGACTTCTAAAGAGGGCTACAAACTTTTAGAAAGATCTACTGAGAATTTCTTTATATTTGGGTGAAATGGAGCCCAATTCTGTAGGGGACAGACCCATCATCATTTAAGTTTGTCTTCTGCTCCATTATTTCAATCAGCCACCTGTAGATGTCACTACTTGAGTAGCGGAAAAGGAATGAGGGGGTTAGTAGGGGTCAGAGAAACATCCAGGAGCAATAGAAATTACTCATTTTTGCCATTCATGGCTCACTCTTTAGACCTTTTCACCATTTAGTCATGTAATAGAATAAAAAGAGCACAATTTATTTTTCCTTTAAAGATTTATTTATTTACTTATTTGAGGTAGATCAAGTAGGGGGAGGGGCAGAGGGAAAGGGAGACAGAGAAAAGCAGGCTCCCCACATAGACCTCCACAGGGCTCCATGCCAGGACCCTGAGATCACAACCTGAATCCATATCAAGAGTGGAATGCTCAACCAACTGGTCATCCAGGTGCTCTTTTTAAGGAGCACAATTTCAAGAAAAGCTTTCAGTATCTTAAACTAAGGTACTACTGTTGGAAAACTTTGGAACATATCTCTTGTAGCATGTGTCCTTTTAAAAAGGATGATTGAGCATGAGGGCAACTGGGTGGCTTAGTCAGTTAAGTGTCTAACTCTCGATTCAGGTCATGATCTCAGGCTTGGGAGATCAACCCTTTCATGAGTCTCTATGCTCAGCGCGGAATTTGCTTGAGAATCTCTCTCACTTGCCCCTTGCTCCTCCATATCTCAAATAAATAAACACATTTTTTAAATCTTTAAAAAAATAAAAAGAATGATACAGCACCTTGTTGCCAATCAAGGGTGTATATCTACAGTCTAGTATTATTTTGTTTTCAAACTCTTATTTAAAAAGGACATGAGAGTAACACAAAAATTCTATCAACATTGCACAATGGGAAAGCCCAACAACAATAATATGTTCAAAGATGACTTTAAGTGTCCTATAGGATATGTATTCCAAAGTTTTAAAAAATTGAGCTAATGTGCAACCAACCTTGAAGAACCTGGTTGAGGAAATTCTTCATCATGTAAATGGCTGTGGTATCTTCTGTTTTCACATGACTGTCTGTGAACCAGCCATTCTCAGCAATCAAGATTCGGGGGTTGCCATATTCCAGTTTAATCCAATTCAGCACTTCTCTTAAATTGAGTGACACATTTTGTCCCATTTTAGCCATGGTGTTCTGGGGCTTGAAATTGTTGGGTCCAAAGGAAAAGGCAAAGAAGTCAGCTGTGCCCCTCACTTCATTCTTCTCTGCTTCAGAGAAAAGGGGTAGAGTGGAGAGCAACTTCTTTTTCATCACTTCTGGATAGTCTCCATTCCCATGGATGGGGTTGGCAAACCACCCGAGCACTGAAACCATGGATTGTTGACATTTGAGTATATCCATCATGTTTTCTGATCTGTTTGGTTCAATCCAATGGGATCCCAACGTGATTGATAACAAACCCTTCTGATATGGGCGGAAATTTGTGTTGTAGTTATGCCAAACTTTCGAATGAGCCTAATAAGAAGAAAATATCATTAATCTTTATGGTCCTAACTCACAAGGATTGTAACTTGGCTGGTAGAAGGTCTTTTCATGGACCAATTAGTGAAGCACACGATGCAGCAGAGAGCTGTCAGGGAACCCTAATGATCTCAAAGTTTGCTCTCTGTCTGCTTCTGCTGTGCCTCCAATGTAAAGCCTCTCCTATTGGATTGCCAATGGGCAGGCAAAGAACCCTGGTCCAAACTTCATCTTACTTTTGCTCTCTCTGGCTCCTTTCATGCGCCCTCTTGGTGCTGAGTGTAGGTAAGGTGTGGATTACAGAGTTTCTTCCTCTCCTTAAAAAGACAAAGAGCAATGATCTTTCATTGTTCTACAGAATCTCCTTTTAGCCCTAACTTAGAAGTCCTAGATAATGCACTCTCAAAGTCCTGTAAATGAATAATAGAGCCCATCTTCTGGGCTTGTGAAGATTGAATGAATTAATACATGTAAAGGACTTTAGAATAGTGCCTGGCACAGGGTAACCCCTATATGATCCATTATTATTACTAGTTACTATTATTTTTATAACACTAATATTGTTAATATAACTTATTTTTATAACTCTTCTTTTATAACAATATTGTTATTATTAATATAACAGTTATTATTACTGCTATTGTAAAAGGATGACAGGGATTATACCCTGTAGGAAAGAGTGTGGGTTTTGGGTTCAGCACTCTTGGGCTTGAAGTTCAGATACTTACCATGTGGCCTTAGATAATTCACTTAACCTTTCAGAAATCACTTAGTATCTTCAGCTGTAAAATGAAGTTAATAATAATAATAATAATATCATTTGTAAAGTTGTTAGATGTGACGCTAACATATATATTAAATGTGTAGCACACAATGAAGCATGTAGGAGGTACTGCTCAAAGATGCATGTCGTTGCTATTGGTCCTCCCACAATTTACATTTCCAGTTGGGTTTTCTTGTAACAGAGGCTCATGATAGGTTTCTAGTCTACTTAAGAGGTACTCAGTGAGCACTAGCTTAATGCTTGGTTTGCCTTGGCCTGCCCTGAGAGGCTGAAATAAGTGGTACAGAAATGTGCCCTCAGGAGCCAATAATCTTATTGAGAAAATAAGATGGAATATGTGGAAGAAAACATGTAGAAAACAGCATTAAATAGGTCTTTAAATGAAAAAATAATTAAAAGTTTGGTAAAGAGTCATGAGCTATTTCAGGGGGAGCCAATATCAAGGCCTACAATTAAGGACTCTAGGCCAGTTAATGCTCAGGGTCACTTGGTGACCCGGGCAGCCTTAGAATTGTCCTTTATCTGTGTGACAGTATCTCTTCCCCTCAGACTTGCTTGCCTCCTGACATCTCTTCCAAGGTGTCCCAATTCCTCCTCTGTTTAGGTGTTTCTAAAACAAGTGCACAAACCCTTACTATTTTTAACTCACAATATCTGCTTTCCGTTTTGTTTCTTAGTTTGTCTTTTGCTCATTAGAGCTGTATTTTGTACTGGGTTGAATGATCTGAAATGCCTTTTTGTAGGCCAAAAACAATCATATCTGAACAATGGTTCAAACCTCATAGATCCTGGGTTGCTCAGTTAGTTGAGCGTCTGAAGCTTGATTTTGGCTCAGGTCATGATCTTGGGGTCCTGGAATGGAGCCCCACAACCAGCTTCCCGCTCCAAGAGCCTGCCTGTCTCCTTCTCCTTTTGCCTCTCCCGACCCATGCTCTCTCTCTCTCAAATAAATCTTAAAAAACAACAAACAAAACAAAACAAAACAAAAAAAACAGAACAAAAAACTAATAGATTCTGTGGACACTGAAAATGTTCCATAAATTGTGTTAGGATGGGGAGAGATAGGTGTTACCCTAAGAGGTAAGGATTCTAGAACAGATGCCTCCTTGCTTTATGCAATAGCTAATTTAAATCCTTCCCTGAAAGATTTTCTGAAGGAGTAGATGCTTTGAAGTATTACCACTATTCCACTTGTCCTTGCTCAATTTTCACGGGAAGATCCTGGAATCATTCAGCACCCAAACATTCTCCAGGATGTTCTTCTACTAGAGAAGTATTTAGGCTGTGGCCTTCTCCCTAACCCAGAACCTGAGTTCCGACTTCTGGAAGGAAACACAGAGGGAGTCTGGGACAGACTTCACCTGAAATGGTCTTAGGTGCTCTTTCTAGGCTTTTCTGGAGCTGAAATAACAATAGAGAGACTTGAAAGCTGCTCCCTTTTCTTTCTTCCTTTTTTTTTTTCCTTCTGATTCGCTACGAAAGCAATCGTGCATGACTAGAATTCAAAGGCAGCATTCTTTGCTTTATTGCAATCTCTCTTTTAATCTTTTGCTATCCTCTGTAATTTCATTCACAAACACCACAGTGATCAGCTCGTCTCTTCAGGGCTGTTGTGCCCCTCTGATGTGTAAACTATAAAGCACTGGACACACAAGATTCCAAGTCACAATTAGTTGCCTCACAACTACGATGCCGTCAGACACTAAAAAGAAAGATGGAATCAGTATACATTTATTAAATCAGTCCTCAGAGGAACAAAAAAAGGAGAGGGGAATTTCTTTAAGATAGATAATCTAATACCTATTTCAGTGAGTATATGAAAGATGACCTAAGCACTGATAAAATCTTACGTCAGCATTTTATTTTTTTTATTTTATTTTTAAAGATTTTATTTATTTATTCATGAGAGACAGAGAGGCAGAGACACAGGCAGAGGGAGAAGCAGGCTCCATGGTGGGACTCGATCCCTGGATTCCAGGATCACACCCTGGGCCAAAGGGAGGCGCCCAGCCACTGATGCACCCAGGCATCCCTAGGTCAGCATTTTAATGAGAAATAGGATAGCTTGGAAGACAACAGATACATAGATTTGCAATTCCCTTCCAAGCACGTTTTCTGGAGATATGTATATATATCTCTATATATATACCTATATAGAGATATGTGTTGTCATGCCCCAAGGTGACCTTCGTATTCCACAGTGTCTCTTTCACCTTTGCTGCTGTTTGCATAGGCTATCAAGGTATCTAAGGTTATCTGTGCTCTGGCCTGAAGACAGCCTCTCCATGCTTATGTGGGGAATGTGGGGGAGGTTCTTTGTGTGGCGCTTATGGTTATAACTTGATCCTGTTTGCCAAGTAACAAGGTAAAAAGTATTGCTTCAAGGTATGAGTTGGACGTAAATCTAGATGTAACAGAGATATCTAGGGGTGTCCTTTGGTCTGACACTCATGAAAGAGGTCTACTGGGAAAACTAAAATGGGGTGCAGGAGTGCGGCCCGGGCTCTGCAACCTTGCACAACAGTCCTTGTGCGATTTTCAAGGTTACCCTCTATCTTGTACAAGGCCATCTACCTTTGGAATGATTGATTTAAGGGAGCTTCAACCTTTGTTCTTTAGATTCAGTAGATTCAGTAGCTTAAAGGGGAAGTCAGCAGCTTTTTCTTTCCAAGCCAGCTATCAGGACCTGATGTCATTGAGAAACAGCCGGGGGCCTAATATCTCGTTCTGTTCCCTCCTCTAGTCTAACGTAGCAGCTTCTTTGATGCCCCTAGAAGACCAGACTCAGATAAGTTCTATGAATGATAGGAAGCAAATAAGATAGTGGGCATGACTTTAGAAACAAATTGAAGACGGGGTCAGAGGTCAGGAAGACATGGTGGGACTCTGTGGACAACAGGGGTTGAAGACAGGTGAGCAAACCTCACACATCACAGGCGCCTGTTTTTAAGAAAGCCCCAAACAAACAAAAAAAAACAACAAAAAATAAATAAATAAATAAATAAATAAATAAAAAAGAAAGCCCCAAACATTTGTCGAAAGCTGTGTATGATTTTAGTCACATTGAGGTTGAAATACCTTCATGTGAACTATAAACTTGTTTATGGTTAAAGTTATTTTATAAAGTCTTAAATAAAAACCGTTAAAGAAAATTTATTTTATTTTATAAAATTTATTTTAAAACTCCACAATCAGAGCAAACTGTTTTCATATTTCTGTGTTCCCTTCCAATTTTTCCAAATATATTTCCCAGCTAAAATCACTTTGAGCATTTTCCATCTTCCTAGTCTTCGTAACCATTCATCAATTTGATGAAATATGGTTTACTTAGTTATGTCTCTTTTGATATGAATTAGCTTGTTTTTCTTTCCTTCCTTCCTTCCTCTCTTTTTTTTCCCCATCATAAATAATGTCGTAATATCTAACTTTGGACATACAACTTTTAATTTGTTTGGATTATTTCCCTCTCTTAATCCCAGGCATGGGCTACCTATTTTCAAAATTGTTTTACATAGTTCCAAATTGCTTTTCACACATTTTGTCCATTTGGTGTGAGTGTTCTTTCACCAACTGCTTCAAAACATTGGTTGCTCTATTTGGGGATATATGGTTAGCAAGAACAACAGGAAACTGCTATTTACCTACATGCTACTATAGGAGAAAGGGTCTTGAAAGTAAGAGACCCAGGCTCTAGTACTGGACCTACTGCTAACTGGCTTTATCACCTTGGATAAATCATCCCCTCCTAGTTGCCTCAGTTCTCCCTCTGTTATTCTAGCTAAAAAGAAACACACTAGAGAATTGTTGTGAAAATTGAAAGAGGTAAACATGTCAAGACCCTATGAAGATGACACAAATATAAATTTGAAGTACATTAAAAGACTAAGCTGAAAATAATTTATCTTGCTGTGAAAAAACAATGGTGGGAAGTCTGTGTGGCCTGGAAGAGTGGTCTGCAGCTAGCTCTCCCTACCTCTTGAGTTTCATGGCTAGATATGTGTGTTCTCATTTATTTCTTGCAGCTGATTGAATTTTAGTCATTGTCCATTTGAATTGGGATTAATTTCAGTTTGGATGGAGCTCGAGTGTATTATGCTGGCAAAATGTTAGAGAAAGTCGAATACCATATGATTTTCACTCAGATGTGGAATTTAAGAAACAAAACAAATGAACAGAGGGTAAGGGAAAAGAGAGAGAGGGAAGCAAACCATGAGAGACTCTTAACTATGGGAAACAAACTGAGGGTTGATGGAGGGAGTTGGGTGGGGGATGGACTAAATGGGTGATGGGGATTAAGGAGGGCACTTGTTATGATGAGCATTGGGTGTTATATGTAAGTGATAAATCACTAAATTCTACACCTGAAACCAAAAATAATAGCAATCATAATTTCAGTTTGATTCATTGATTCATTTGTTTCTTCTACTAGCACTTTATATTAGTATCAAGTTTTCTGTTAATTAAAAATGCTGTCCTTCATTCTGCATTCCACAAATATTTATTGAGGGCTTAAGGTATGCAAACTTTTACTGTTCATTGCTAAAAAATATATGACTATTATTTCATTAAAAATATGTGGGGGTACCTGGCTGGCTTAGTTGGTGGAGTATGTGACTCTTGATCTTGGGATTGTGAGCTTGAGCCCCATGTTGGCTGTAGAGATAACATAAAAGTAAAATCTTTAAAAAAATAAAATAAAATATATGACTGTTATTTAAAAATATTTTTTTTGAATCTTGAAATTCTTGGAAACAATATCTTACCCTCATCTGTCTTAGGAGGCAGCTTAAATATTAATAAAAGTTCCCACCTTTCATAAAGAAAATTTTTACCTATCCTATTTTTAATGGCTCAAATTCATGTTTTTTTTTTTTTAAAGATTTTATTTATTTGTGTGCATGAGAGTGGGAAAGAGTGCACGAGCAAGCCAGCATGAGCAGGGGGAGAAACAGAGGGAGAGGGAGAAGCAGGTTCCCCTTAAGTAGGGAACCCAGGACTCTGGGCTTCATCCCAGGACCCCAGGATCATGACTTGAGCCAAAGGCAGATGCTTAATCAACTGAGCCACCCAGGCATCCCTCAAATTCATGTTTTCTATAGTTGGAATAGCTCAGTAATAATCATATTAAATTTTGTTTTAATGAGTTTTCTTCTTATTTTCTTTAAAAAAAAAGATTTTATTTATTTCAGAGAGAGAGAGTGAGTGAGAGAGCACAAGCAGAGGGAAGAACAGAGGGAGAGGAAGAAGAGGGTCCCTCCTGGGCAGAGAGCCCATGCAGGGCTCCATCTCAGGACACTGGGATCATGACCTGAGCCCAAGGCTGTCACTCAACTGACTGAGCCACTCAGGTGCCCCCTCTTTTTTTTCTTTTCAATCATCATATTTTCAAATGATTCTAACAAATCTTTGCTTGTTATCAATTTATATAGTTTCAGGGTTTCCCCATAGGAATCATGTAAAAACTAAACTCTAATATATTTGTTCCTTCAAAAAATGGTTTTAATATTCTTATAGAATCCTAATTTCAATGATAATATTAGTAAATTCAACTAATGCTTGAATCAGAGTCTAAACCTGGCAACACAGAGGGGAAAAAAAGTCTAGAATAAAGCTTATAATTAATTAAGTGAAGCATCTGTGGGTTTCCCCAGATATTAGAAGGGAGCTTTAAGAAATCAATATTAGCAAATTGATGCTTAACTGAAGTTCAATTTCCTTGCCCAAGAATATTTGCATGCCAACTCTGCAGAGATTGGAATGCTATTTTAAGCTTCCTGTTATTATTACATTAACAATTGGGATCCTGTTAGTAATTTTTTCATGCAAAAGGAGCATATCTCAGAGTATAAATGAAGCTAAAATGGCCTGGGTGAGGGACATGAAGCCTTTCCTCAGGATTTAGGAATGAAGAGTTAAAGGCAGTCCATGTAGAAACCACTCTGGAAATTACAAATAATACAGTTATTACAATAACAAAAATAAAACCTACTAGTTTTAGACCTGGCAACAAAGGCAGATTTCCTAGAACTGAAGGAAGCAGAAGCCTTAAGACTCCTCACTTGCACGGGTCCCTATAAAATGTTCTAGGTGGGTTGGAAGCTGGTTGCATTTAGAAGCATTTCTAGAAAAGTATTGCTGATGAATTTCCAAAGAGATCTCAGAAAAGAAGGAATATGAATCTCTAAGATTACAGTAATCTGTTGTAATATTTTTCTCATTCCAAATAAATGTTCACTTTTGTACTAACTTTGCATCCATAATTTTGTTTTTTTTTTTCTCTTACAGAGGGTCCCCCGGATTGTACATCTCAGGCCCATAGATTGCAGAACTGTGCCTGGCCTACCAGCTTCTTGGGGGCAGAAACTGTATCTATTTTGCTGACCGTTGTACATACAGATGCCTGAGAAGAGCCTGTCACAGAGTACTTGCTGAATGAATGCCCACTATGGATCAGCTAGTTAGCTGTCATCTCACATACGTTGTTGATAGCACAGCCCCTGCAGAGCTATTTTTTCCATTTTAGAGAAGAAATTGAAGTTCACAGAGGCTGAGCATTGGTAAGGGTAGCATCTGAACCCAGGCCTCTCAGATCACTTTACTAAACCATCCTGCTTTCTGTATGTCCATCAGTCCTAAATTTTGAAGCAGTTGGGGACCATTTGACATGAACCACAACATACTATTTTAAAATTATGTTTTATTTTATTTTCTTTAAAGATTTTACTTATTTATTTGAAAGAGAGCAGAGAGAGAGAGCACGAGTGGGGATGAGGGACAGAGGGAGAGGGAAAAGCAGACTCCCCACTGAGCAGGGAGCCTGATGCAGGGCTCAATCCCAGGACCCCAAGATCATGACCTGAGCCAAAAGCAGATGCTTAACTGAATGAGCCACCCAAGTTACCCTAAAATTATATTTTAAATAAATTTCTGCTGTACTTGATTATAATTGATAAAAAGAACTAAACAGTGATAGAATGAGTGATAGATAGTTGCCTATTCTCAAATGCTGAGGAGAAAATATCCATGTATGTCTGAAATTCTAGATCACCTAGAAAGGTCAAGGAGGACTTGCCAGGAAATTTGGGGTTTTCAGAAAGCCATGTAGTTGTCCAAGTGCCTAGCACAGCAGAGAACACTTGTGTGTAATTCCCTGGGCCCCTTTCCTAGAACCAGCAAAATTGGCATTAGATATTGTCCTTATTGGTGTCAGAGGCTAAATGAATCCTTAGGGGCCACTTCCACATGCTTGACCATCTTTTTTTTTTTTTAAGATTTTATTTATTTATTCATGAGAGGCAGAGAAAGAGACAGAGAGATACAGGCAGAGGGAGAAGCAGGCTCCATGCAGGGATCCTGACATGGGACTTGATCCTGGGTCTCCTAGGCGGCACTAAACCACTGAGCCACCTGGGCTGCCCACGCTTGACCATCTTGATTGAGGATTGAGATCTTTACACCATTGTGAATGTTAGACCAAGAGGGGAAGGAGGCTGTCGTTGTATAGCATTCAGCACAGCACAATTTTCTTTCTCATTCTCTCTTTCTTTTTTAGAGACTTTATTTATTTATTTATTTATTTATTTATTTATTTATTTATTTATTTATTTATGAGAGAGCACACATGACTGGGGGAAGGGGCAAAGAGAAAGGGAGAGAATCTTAAGCAGACTTCTCTGAATCATGGCTTCATCCCAGGATCATGACCTGAGCCAAAATCAAGTTGGCTGTTCAACTGACTAAACCTTCCAGGTGTCCCTTCACAGCACGATTTTCAAACAAATCATAATTAAATGGTCTTAAAGATGAGTGACTTTCATGATCAATTAGAACAGTGATTAAATTACAGAACCATGGAAAATTAGTAATATAAGTAGTAATAAGAACTAACACATATCTAGTGCCACATGTGCTGAGCACTCTTCTAAGTGCTTCCCGTGTATTGCCTCATTTAGTCCCATTTTGGAGAATTAAGGTAGGTGCTATTAGCATTCCCACTCTAGAGCAGAGGAGATGAAGGGTAGAAGATTAAGTTATTCACTTGCCTAGTTTCACAAACTAAGTCAAGCCCATGCTGTATTGCTCTAGGTCCTGTGCTCTTGACCGATGATAGCTAGGGGTAGAAGATGGACCTAAGAGGCCACTTGATCCATTCTTCAAAAATCTCCTATTTATAGATGAGAGGCTGAAGCCCAAGAAATAAGTGACTTGCTCAAGGTCTCAGTGGCAAAACCAGAATTAGAACTAAATCTTTCAGGGGAGCCTGGGTGTCTCAGTGGGTTAAGCATCTGCCTTCAGCTCAGGTCATGATCCCAGGGTCCTGGGATTGAGCCCCGCATTGGGGGTCCCTGCTCAGCAAGAAGTCTACTTCTCCATCTACCCCTCCCTGCTGCTTGTGATCTCTCTCTCTCTCATACTCTCCCTCTCTCAAATAAATAAGATCTTTAAAAAAAATGTATAAAAAAAAGAGTAAGTCTTTCTGCTTTCTCAGTCACTGTCATTTCCAGGACATTACACACATTTATTTATATGGCTTTGAAACATACTTTTAGGCAGCCCAGGTGGCTCAGTGGTTTAGCACCGCCTTTGGCCCAGAGCCTGATCCTGGAGACCCCGGATCAAGTCCCACGTTGGGCTTCCGGCATGGAGCCTGCTTCTCCCTCTGCCTGTGTCTCTGCCCCTTTCTCTGTGTCTCTGCCCCTTTCTCTGTGTCTCTCTTGAATAAATAAATAAAATCTTAAAAAAAAAAAGAAACATACTTTTATGCCTTAAACTCAAAGGTGACTGAACAGGAAGAGACAATGTAAGAGGTATGTTACAGACAAGGCACCAGGACATCGTGAAAGCCATGTAACAGTTTTTGGGTCCCAGCAATACTCAAGAGAAAGAGGGTAGCCGGGAGTGGTGGCTTTGATTATGCCTTCATTCAGACTCACCAGCTGGGGCACCATATTAGTACCCAGTCAAACTGAGAATTCATCAGCATTACCTTCTTTTTTTTTTTTTTTAACCTTCTGTTTAATTTCTTTTTCCCCTATAGGAATTACACACATCAGCAAAAGCAAGTTTCAACAAATCATTTTATCTCTTTCCTTCGACACACAGCTATTATGAGGTTCTTCTCTCTTCATTCATTCTCATTGATTAATTGCTTAAATTCAAGTCTACAAATACTTATTCAACAAACACAAGGCACTTTGGTAGGCATTTAGGAAAAAAGTTAATAAAATAACTCCTGCTTTCAGATGAGCTATAATCTCTAGTAGGAAAGAGAAGTACAGATATATGTAGGTAGAAGCAGAATACTTTTGCATTTCAATTAATCAGAGACAATAATAAAAATGTAATGTAATAATGTGATGTAAATTTTGTAAAGAAAAGTGACTATATGTATGTGTTCATATACACATAGAAAAGTATTTGGACATTGAATAAGCTGCTAACAGTTGCTACTTCCAGTGTACGGGGTCAGGGAGTAAGGAAAAAGGAGACTGCTCATCTTTTACTTTATGTCTTTCTATATTGTTTGAATGTTTTGCAGTAAAAATGCACTATTTTTGTAATTTATAAAAGTCAGGAAAATTGGTTGAAACAAATGGTTTCTGTCAGTGGATTTAATTGTTGTATGTATGTAGTTACTCTTCAGTTTCTCCAAAGTTCCAAAAATCTCAAAGGAAAAAACAGAAACTGAAAGAAAAAGTCCAGTTATCCTAGATTTCATTATCTATTAAAGAATGCCTTCTTACTCCACAATAATATGTTGATAATCAAAGGTAGGGACAGAAGACGTACGATACATACGTGATTAACACAAAAGAACTGATAACGGTAAACACTAGGCTTCTTTTTTAAGACTCAGTCACATAATTCTGGCCAAGATATGACACTATGAAGAACCAGCCAATCAATATACTGCCCCCAATACTAAAAGATCTGGTTTTCTCTATTCTCAAGAGTCACCTCCAACATTTTCAGGTAGATCACCCAAGAGCCATTTTAATTACTTCTCTGATTCACTCTTTCCTGGTTAGTAAGTTAGAAGGTTCGGGTCTTTTCTCAGCCTTCCTACTAATTTTCAGCAACACAATCCTTCATGTTCAATGGTTTAATGACTCCCTCTTCTTTGAATATAGACTAAATGAGTTTTGAGTTTTCTCAATAAGAATTTTATATACAATAATTTTATATACAATTAAATGACTTAGTTTACACTGTAAGCTAATGTAAAGGTTTCCTCAGTTCATTTCTTGCATCATATCTAGCACTGCTTCACTGCTTACAGTATTTTCCAATCTCCAGCTGGGCCGTATTTTCTATGAGAGAGTCTGTTTCAAATCAAGCTGTTTAAATATGATCACAATGTTATTCTCTGAACATTTATAATTACATTTATTTAAACTCTTGTTAATCATTCACTGAAGTATAACTTTTTCTACTCAACGATTAGAAAAAGTAAATATTGCTCTCTTGAAGGTTTTAGAATACCAATTGTCTTCTACAAATTTTTTTTAACAGAACTTATATCTAACAATGGTATTTTGGTTATAGAAATGTCTTTGGCAATTCTTATCAACAAGTAGTTTTTATCTTTTTTTCAAATTTGATTAGAAATGTCTGAAAGAACACTAGTCTTAACTTGTTGGATCATTATTTCCTATATTTTGTTAGAGGTGTCTTAGATCCTAAGGGAGATGAGTTGGGATTATAATATAGGTATTATGGATTAGCTAATTCAATGAATAATTGTGTTAACATTTATTTAAACTTCAGATGGTTTTGCCAAGTGCACACACATGACCTAACATCACTTTAACAGGACACTAAAGTTTTGAGCGAATAAAACATTAAAATCATGGGGACACATGGAAAACCTCATGATTAATGTATGAGTCAGGGATAAATTGTTCATAGATTTTGTGGAAAAATAAAACATGTCGATGGATGGTTCTGGTCTTTAAATAGGCAGAGTGAAGTTAAATATCTGTGAGTCAGCATCAACGCAAGCGGATGCCATGGGTTTTAAGACTGTAAATTGCTCCTTTTCATTGAAGCTAGGTGGCTGATTCATGTCGTTAAACCTTGTTAGCTTGGATTCGGATGGATAAAATTGGAATTTTGGCTCTGACAATCATTGTGGAGTCAAAAAAACCCACATATAGCTGCATAACCTCAGGGGAATTTCTCTGAGCTTCAGCATCATCAATGTAAGTTGGCTCTGAGAGTACCCTACCTGGCAGAGTTGATGTGCAAATTAAATGAGATAATACATGAAAAGTACCTAGTACAGCTTCGGACACTACGGTGGGTATGCAATATTCTTCTTATAGTAATAATTAGTAAGAGTAGTATGATAGAATGTCAAAAGGTTATCTGCAATAATTGCCTCAATCTTCCACTTTACTGTAAAAATTAAGACTAATCTCTGTCCTTTCTCCCCATCTCCTCCTTTCTGCGTCCTTTTTTTGTTTGTTTTGTGTGGGAGAGGAAAGTGGTAAAAGGTAACAAGTAATAAGGCTTTTTTTTCTTTTTAACCTTCTTTTTTTCTGTCCTTTGGCAAAAAAGTTTGGGCTTGTTTTTAAATCACAGATTTAGCAAAAATTAATTTTGGTATGTTGTTGCCTTAGAACCCAACTTTAACGAGGGAGTTTTTAAACATTCCTTTATTTTTCTCATGGAAAAAAAATAATTTCAGATGATCATTGGAGACTTTGTTTCTGTCTGACCAAGACAAGCTAAAGAAGGCTCCTGAAAGCTATTTCCATTTCAAAATATGACACTTAGTCTTCAAGTTATTGGTGGGGGTTTGGGCAGAAAAGGTTTAAAAATGACATTTAATCTACTTAAATGTGCCTGTGAAACACTGCAGTCCTCTTGTTCAATAAAGCAGTTGCAGCATCCTGTTGGCAAAGAAGGTTTGGCTATTAATCATGTGAATGGTGACTTTTTCACATTATAGCTGTGTTTTGAGTTTTAACACTGAATTTTGGTTAAGACTTCTAATAGTGCTTTTAAGAGGTATACTACATAAAGACAATTGTTTTCTTCTAAAATATAAAATAATCCTTTACTTATTTTATTTTTTACTTAAAAAAAGACTTTATTTATTTATCTAGGAGAGAGGGAGAGAGCAAAAGCAGGGGCAGAGACAGAGGGAGAAGCAGACTCCCCACTGAGCAAGGAGCCTCTCGTTGGGCTCAATCCCAGGACCCAGGGATCATGACCTGAGCCCAAGGCAGACGCTTAACAACTGAGCCACTGGCACTCCTATTTTTTACTTTTAATTGTGGAAGTTTATGTTACATATAAAAATAAAAAGAATAATATAGTGAACTCGCATGAGCACATCACTCAGCTTTAAGTGTCATCAATATTCTGCAGCTTGTTTCAAGATGGGCTTTGGATGTAAAATTTTTGATAGAAACAGGCATATGTATTGGTAATTTGCATGTTTTGAAAAGCCTGTGTGTTTATGCCAGTCTGTGATGGGTGTGTGTATGTGTGTGCGTGTATATGTCTGAAATACAATTTTATTCCATTGTAGTTTTAAATCCTTTCTAAAACAAGGTAGAGCTTCCTTAAATAGAAAATAATCAATTGAATTATTTATTGAATACTTAATACCTACCCAGCCTTGCATGAATTTCTCTGAGGGAACAATGCCTAGAAATGGTAAGACAACATTCCTCAAAGAGGTAGAAAAATAGGGAATAAATCAAATCTTATCCCAGGCTGAGGAACAAGTTGGTGAAGTATCGACCTCGAGCAGAGTTTCCCAACATTTCTTGTCCTGAAAGCCTCTTTCATAGTATTAAGCAATCTCGTAAACCTCTAAGGAATTTAAAAAATAATTTCATCTTTATTTTTTGTTGTTAAATTTTTTTTTAATTTTTTTTAAATTTATTTATGATAGTCACAGAGAGAGAGAGAGGCAGAGACACAGGCAGAGGGAGAAGCAGGCTCCATGCACCGGAAGCCCGATGTGGGATTCGATCCCGGGTCTCCAGGATCCCGCCCTGGGCCAAAGGCAGGCGCCAAACCGCTGCGCCACCCAGGGATCCCTAATTTCATCATTTGTGTGATATGCAAAAAAGTGTTGACATATATTTTATTTTACATAAGCCTATTTTTAAATTGTTTTTTTAAAGATTGTAGTTATTTATTTGACAGAGAGAGAGAGAGCATGAGCAGGGGGAGGGCCAGAGGGAGAGAGAGAAGCAGACTCCTCATTGAGCAGGGATCCTGAAGTGAGGCTCTATCCTAGGACCCTGGGATCATAACCTGAGCTGAAGGCAGATGCTCAACTGACTGAGCCACCCAGATGCCCTATTTTATTAAAAATTGTATTAAAATGTTTGTTTTAAATAAATTGAAAACATTCAGAAAACAAATTATGAATATTTAAGATGATCATATATATATATATACACATCAATATGGACATTATTCCATTTAATAGTCTTACAGTATTCAAATTAATTTAATTACATAAGAAAAAACATTTTTTGACACCTTTTAAGATGGCACATTGTATTTATTTATTTATTTATTTATTTTTGTTGTTTTTTTGTCTTTGGTTTTAGGAGAAAATGTATTACAGTGCTATTTCCAAGTCCGATAGACCTACCTCTTTTTGTATGGGACATGACATTAGGTGAAGCAAAGATGAAATTTTATGGTTTACATGTTACATGTTTATTTTAAGGGTATTTGAAAATACTAGTCACATGTATTGTAGAATTAAAATTTCCTTTCAAAATAAATATTTTATTCTTTTTAGGATTTTATTTATTTATTCATGAGAGACACAGAGAGAGAGAGGCAGAGACATAGACAGAGAGGGAAGCAGGCTCCATGCAGGGAGCTGACGTGGGACTCGATCCCAGGTCTCCAGGATCACGCCCTGAGCTGAAGGCAGGTGCTAAACCGTTGAGCCACCCAGGTATCCCTCAAAATAAATATTTTAAAGAAAAATATTTTAGCAAATAATAGGATACGTGTGGCACTTGGATATGCAAAGAAACAACAACCCCCCCCAAAAAAACAAAGACCCCAGCAAAAAAAGCCAACATGAAGTGATGCACAAAAAAAAAAAAAAAACAAATTTTGTGAAACACGATGTTGTAGCATCAAAGAGGGATAAAAATTGCTTATATTTGTTTGAATCCTTGAATTTTGCTTTTTAAAAAGTACAAGTTTTCAAAATATAGGGTTAGTTTTTTTATCGCAAATAACTATATCAGAGAAATGATTTGGGGCAGCTCTTGCAAGTATCTCACAAATAAGGCAGACGGGTAGAGGCAGTCTCTATCCTCAATGTGTGAAAGCCAAACTAGACATAAATTAATTTAGAGTTTATATAGGCAACTTACACTTCTGGTGAAAATCTTTTTTTTTTTAAGGTTTTATTTATTTATTCATGAGACAGATTGGGAGAGAGAGACAGAGAGAGAGAGGCAGAGACACAGGCAGAGGGAGAAGCAGGCTCCATGCAGGGAGCCCGATGTGGGATTCGATCCTGGATCTCAGCTAAATCGCTGAGCCACCCAGGGATCCCTTCTGGTGAAAATCTTGAGGCAATTTTTAAAAATCAAGGTAATTTTATGTCCCTAATACTAATTATATTTCAATGTCCTTGATCTTTATGCATCATGTCTTCAGCCAGTTGTCTAGTAAGGTTTTCAGTGGTTTTCAGGAGAGGGAAAGGAGAGGAGTTGTATGTACCTCCCACTTGCTGGGGACATTTGGCAAAGTCTGGAGACAATTTTGGTGTCACAACCCTGGAGACCAGGTGTTGCTGTCATCTAGTGGGTTGAGTCCAGGGACACCATTCAACGTTCTACAATGCATAGGACACCCCACCGCAAAAAAGAATTATTTGGCCCCAAATGTCAATAGTACTGAGGTTGAGAAATCCTGATACTCTGTAAACAGTACACGTCTATGAAAGACACAAATTTAAAGTGGTGAAGTCAAAACTATCATGGAAGCTATTCTGTGGAGCAATAAACTGAATGACTTACCGTCATATGAGCAAACTCATCTTCCCTAAACTCTGTGCATGCTTACTCAGAGGCTCTCAGATGTTCCCTTTTAAGCGGAAGGGGGACTTAAATTATTATGCCTATTTATGGACATAAAAATAGAAAGAAAACAGATATCTTAACTGCCTTTACTAATGTGAAACCTTGGGACTTTAGAGCAGTAGGCCACATAGGCTGGAATCTGTCTCTGGAAATTAATTAATTAACTAATTAATTAATTTATGAGAGAGTGAACCTGATAGCATGAGCAGGGGGATGGGCAGAGAGAGAAGCAGAGGATTAACCCCAGGACCCTGGGATCATGACCTGAGCTGAAGGCAGACACTTAACCACTTAACCAACTGAGCCACCCAGGTGCCCCCTCCCCACCCTCCATTGTCTCTGGGGTTTTAAAAGCTGAACCTGAAAGAAATATTTCCTCTACAAAAGAGAGAATCATGCCAACCCCGCAAGAAGAAAAGGACCCTAGAGATCAAGATAAAGAGCTTCTGGCAGTGTCCTCATTACTGGGTCCATTCATCCCTGTGATTTGGTTCCTGAGCCAGGAAATTGTTCATTTTTGCTTAAGCCAACTTGAATTAGGTTTCTGTCACTCACAACCAAGAAGTCCTGACTAATATACCAGTGGATTAACATAGGCAATATTTCAAGAATCAGCCATAGTGCAACAAAATGTGAATTTTGAACTTGAGATTGGTTTTTAGATTACAAGGTTTAAGATAGAAATCCTGAACCACCCACTCAACCAACATTTCTACCTAGCATGTACCTAATATTCTGTGCTGGGTGCTAGAAACACAAACACAAAGAACAGTTTTTCCTTTCATGGAGCTCTGAGGCTACTTGGGGAGACAGAAGAGTACCAGATGGTATGAGTGCTAAGGTAGAAGCAAGCACATCTCACTGTGGGAGCCATTAGGGTGGACGCTAACCTAACAGGTCAAGGATAACTTAGAAGTGGTGACTGCCTAAACTAAGTCTGGAAGGACATTAGATGAGTGAAGTAAGGAGTACAAAGGGCACCCTCACTGGATAGAACACTGGCAAAGACTGAGTGGGGAGAAATAGTGAGGTAAAACCGAGATACTGCTAGTAGTGCATCATAGTGGAATATGGAGTACAAGGGGTTAGCATTAGTGATGAACATGGGAGAGTGTGGCCAGGAAGGAGGCTGAAATGGAGGCCAGGGTTGTGGGTTGAGTTTCTTGATGAAAAATCAGGACTTAAGTCCCAAAAAGCTTTGGAGAGTCACTTCATGGATTTTATGCAAGGCAGGAACATGATGCATGTTAGAAATAATCACTCTGTGATAAAACAGGGATAATAATTGTTGTCAAAATTACAGATAATATTTAAAGCCATGATTACCATGCTTAGAGATGGGGAAGTCAAAAAATGTACTCTCTCTTTCTGTTCCAAATACTGTTCAAAATTCAGAGTGGAGCATCCATTAGTAGGTGTGATTATGGCAGGGTTTTTGTTTTTGTTTTTGTTTTTGTTTTTTTTTTTACACCTGAGGCTTAGACTCACTGTAATCACTGAATCTGCAATAAAGTTGAAATTTAAGTTCTAGATCCATTTCAGAACTGGCTAGACCTTTGGTTTCCTCCAAACCAGGACTCTGCATACTGAAATGGAGTTTTTTAAAGGTTATCCCAGAACTAGAGAGACCCCAACAGCCACTATGAAATCTTTTCAATGTCGGAGGAGGGGGAAATAAAATGAATTTAGTTTTATGTTAGCCTGTTTTTTTAACTCAGCAAAATGTGTTAACTTGGACTAAAAACCAATCCCCAAGAATGCTGTTTCTGGGCCACAGGGGGCAGAATAAGGAAAAAATACCCGATTGCAACATAAAATGTCAAATGTATCTTTTCCATGTTAAAGGAAGAAGAGAGAAGGAACAAATGGGCAAGAGGAGGTCATGCCGGGCTACCAAACCATTGCAAGATTTCTCTCTGGAGCTATATGTCACTGGGTTATGAAGCACATTTCACTTTCTGACTGATTTCAAGAGACTCCTTCCACTCCTTAATTAGGTTAGTGATTTAGAAATTTTAAAGAGATAGAAATTATTTGGAAAATGCAATAAACAAAAAATGTAATCCCTTAATTTAGAACAATAAAATTTATTTCACCATCAGAGAGCGCTAATTTTGTGTTAAAGGCAGAATTCATCTCGAATGAGGGGAAAATGAAAAACATCTGAAAATACGGCATTTTATATGCTAAGTTTGAAAGCAATGTCTATTTGCTAGTTACCACTTTTCCTGTGTGTTTTTTTAAATCAGATAGCCAGTTTTGAAGGTTTTAAATTAACCCCCAAAACATAGTGTTCATGAAAATTCCAACTGTTAACCTTTTTCCGGGTAACTGAAAACTTTTCAACAATTCAGAACATTTTTCTTTATAAGTCTCACTAAACCTACATGTGCATGTATTTGCCTATTTAACATTAAAAAAAACTGTATCAGAAACCATCAACAGTAGCTTCCTTGAGGTTGGGATTGTTGGGTGGAGAGGGAGAGAGGAATTTAACTTTTTTGCTCTGGTACAATCTGATGTTTCTCAATCTACACAGGCATGTAGTATATACAAATGTATAAGTTTTAATAATTTAAAGAACTAGATAAAAGGAATATTTTTCTGTCATATATATATAATCTTCATAGCTATAAGTTTTCTCCCCTTTAAAGTTCTCCTTGCCAAATCACAGTACACTCTCACATTAATCATTTCTTCTATAGACAGCCCTAATCAAAGATATATATGTGACCTTGAAATCATAATGCAATCTGTTTACTGCAAAGGCAGATGTGACTAAACCATAGTATGACACACATGTATAGTAGCCCAGAAAGTTCAAAAAGAAAAGAATGGGCAGATATTTTTCTATGTGCAAATTTAGACACAGAATAATTTTATGTTCCTATACATTTTTTCTACTTCTGTGCATTTCCTATTTGATTATAAAAAATCAAATTACTCCTCCTAGCACATTATGAAACCCAAATAGTGTTTTCATTTTCAAAACATAACAGATGTCCAGAGTAATTTATTTTCCCCAAGGAAATTATTTGACTCAAAAAGTCAAACCTGATTCTAGATATTAGCCTGGAAGTGAGGTGAAGTCTTTTAGAAATCCCTGAAAGATTGCTCTTTTAAAAACATTCTTAAAAATAAATAAATAAATAAATAAACAAACATTCTTAATACATTTGGTGTTTAATTATGTTGTCATTTATAAATGAATTTTATTTAATTCCACTAAGCTTCAGTTTCCTTATCTTTACCATGGGGATACTAATAGGACCTAGTTCATAAAGTTATCACGAGGATTAAATGTGATAATGTACACAGAATGCTTAATATAGTCTGTGGCACATAGTAAGCATCGAGCCAATATTTGCCATTATTTGCTTACATTTTCACCACTGTTTTAGTAATTTTAACATCTCCCAGCATTAACTCTAGCTTTTAAAACATCCTGAGTAAAAAAAAAAAAAGATAAAATAAAATAAAATAAAACATCCTGAGTAGAGCATATTCTTCCCAGCTTTTATATTCTTAGTTTAATTGTAACTCCTAGAAGAGTTAACCTCATCTTCTCTGCCATGTAATACAGACAAAACCAACAGTGAAGTACATTTATCTCAATTCCTCTATTAATATGTATCAGTTAGTTACCATGTATTTAGCTTATTATTGCTGAGTATCATCAAGAATAGCAATACTGACAACAAACAGTGATTGGAAATGGCCAGCCATAAAATAATTCTGAAATGGTTGCATGTTGTCAGAAAAGGGTTTCAGCAATTAGGTTTGTAAGGTACTGTTTTTTCACAGAATGAAAGTAAACTCATGTTCTCACACTGTTGTATACTTGTAGATTTTAAGAGTTGCAAAATGTTAAAAGCACATTTAAGGAAAATAATTGGCTTAATACATTACTCAGAGCTTAGATAAATACAACACAAGCTTAAATGTGAATTTGAGGCTAGGACTTGTGAGTTAGATCCCAATTAGTTGAGTTGGTGTCAATAAAAAGAATTATTTAAATAGAAGATACATTTCTTAGTGTTTCTTTCATTCTGAAGCTATAACACGAAGCCAGCTGTACAGTACCTTGATTAGGTTGTGTCCCACAGTGTAGACAGCTGCTAAGTTTCCCTTCTCTCCAGGCGCGTGCATACCTGTCCCATACCCATGCCAAGCAACTAGATATGGATTGTGAATTGTAATCCAGTATTTGACACGATCCCCGAATGTCTGGAAACAGTAGGTGGCATAGTCATTGAAGATATCCGTTATGGTTTCATTTTTCCACCCCCCATATTTTTCTTGTAGTGCCAAAGGCAAATCCCAGTGGTATAAAGTAACTATAGGTTCAATGTTCCTAAGTACTAGAGCATCAAGAAGAGAATTGTAGTACTGGAGACCTTTTGCGTTGGCAACTGCTGCTATTCCATCAGGGAAAAGCCTTGGCCAGGAAATTGAAAATTGATAAAAAGAAACTCCGATAAAATCCAGGGCTGATAGGTCTTTTTCCAGAAAAATGTAACTGTCACTGGAACTATTCATGCTGTTGACATTTTTAAGGTGTGTGTGGATGAAATGATCCCATATAGAGGGTCCTTTTCCATCTGTCTTCCAATTCCCTTCCACTTGAAATGCTCCAGTCCCAACGCCCCAAAAAAAGTTTTTAGGAAAAGTGTCATAGAGAAACAGCTGACTTTCATTTACCGGACTAAAATGAGGATTTTTAGACCATATAGCTCTTCCGTCTCCAGAGAATCCAGGAACAGCTCCTAGGAGAATAAATGCTGACAGGATGACAGATCTCTGTAGCCGGTGGTTGCACATTGTTTTCCTATAGTGTGTGTTGCTTTCATCGGTGCTGAGGAAAATCCATTCATTCCCTGGAGATCCAGCCGCACAGCCTGGCTTCATTTGCCACTAACTGCTCGCCTGTCTTATCAACGCTTCAGTAAAAGCTTGTGATTGTAAAGCTCTGTCAATGATTAGCTTGAACTGTGAGACTTAGGATGGGTCATGGAGAGCAACGTAATTTGAGGGAGGTGGCTCTACTACGCTCACCAACACGTTTCCTTCTCTCTTACTATGGGGAAAGTGATATGAAAATGCATCACTGACAGTAGTTTGAATGTGTGACTAAAACACAGATAAACAATCAATAAAAATGCCATATTCTCTTTGTAAGTCTTTCATATTGACCCAGATCTTTCCTAAATGTTTCGAACATTACTGAATAAAGTGTATACTCCTCCTATTTTTATACTTTTTGCATGGTAATATTATTCTTTCAAGTTTCAGGAGAAGCAATACAAAGAATAGCATTCTTCTATGTCGATAATACAGAATTAGAAAACACAATAAGATGTTACACTTCCAGGGCACCTGGGTGGCTCAGCCGGTTGAGCATCGCCTTTGGCTCAGGTCATGATCCCAGGGTCCTGGGATCCAGCCCCACGATGGGCTCCCTGCTCAGTGGGGAGTTTGCTTCTCGTTCTCCCTCTACCTCTCCCCCTGCTTGTGCTCTCTCTGTCAAATAAAGAAATAAAACCTTAAAAAAAAAAAGATATTATACTACCACAGAAATTACATGTTTAAGAATAACCTTGTCAAATGCTACCTATGTTAAGAAAATTATAGAAGTGTATCAATAAACTTGAAAGAAGTGAATGCAGAAATATATAACACTTTCTGAGTGGACAAATTTAATTTATAAATTTAAATGCACTTTTGACCTCAATCCTCTACTCCCAAATTTTAATTCAACAAAATTATTGTAAATGTTCACTTGACGAATAAATAGGCAATAATTACCCAAAAGAAAAGCAAAGAAAAAAAACCTTGAAAAGAAAAATAGTGAAGGCATAGATTACCTTTAGATATGAAGAAAAAAGCACAACTGAAACAGCATGATTCTGGAATAAGTAGAAAGAGAATACTCTACATAATCCAGAGGCTCTAAATAACTTTCTAAAAATTTAATCTTTTAAATATTTGAAGTATCCCATAATAATGAAAGGCAGAGTGGTTAAGAGTTTGGCCTCTAGAATCAGACTGCCTGAGTTGAAATACCGCTGTGTGACTGGGGATAAGTTATTTAACCTTTCTGTACTTCAGTGTTTCCTGTGATGTAAGAAAAGGTGCAATACTAGTATCTACTGCATGGTTAATTGTGAGAATTAAGTGACTTAATACTCTTAAAGCACTTAGAAGAGACACTGACATATAATAAGTGCTCAATAAACATTATTCTTATTTCTATGTGAAAAGGAAAGATTCTTCAGAAAGTGACGCTAAGATTTAGCACAAAAGATGTTATATTCTGGCTCCTGCCCACATTTTGAACTTCATTTCTCTTTGCTTAATTACATGTCATACACTTCCCTTCAGCCATAACAAACAATTTTTAATAAGCTGGACACATGTGGAGGGCTCACATCCTGTGTCTTGATATGTGTGCTCTCTGCATAGGATGTGTCCCCCTCATGTCTAGCCCATGTCTATGTGTTCTTCAAAACTGCAGTACCTCCTCTAGCAAGACTTTCCAGCTTCCTAGTTTGTTTTGAATTACTTATTTATTCAAATTTCAAAAATTTATAGTGTTATTAATCCTCTTGTGAAAAATCCACACAATCACTGTAGATAAATTCATTGTAGAATCTTTACTCCTTCTGTGTCTGATCTCCAGTTCACTTTTGCCAGCACCAACATTGGCCTTTGCAATCCCCCTGACTTCATTCTGTTCTTGCATTCCTTTCACTCTTTCCTTGATGTCTGTTTCTTCTCATACAGGCCGTGTCCAACAAGTCTATATCTGGGTTCATTTTTGGAGGTGTAATCCAAGAAATCATAAATCACGCTAAAGCCAGTTGTCTTCCCATCACCAAAACAGGCTCTGGATCCAAATCCAAAGATGACATCTGGTGCAGTCTAGTACATTTGGGCTAGTTTTTCCTGAATTTTTGTCTTAGGGACTGTTGTATTCCTTGGGTGAAGTAGTCAGTTAGTCATGAACTTCCTTGTCTGGACAATAACCATGTCACTCATGACTGTGATTAGTCCTCAGGCAGCCAGAGAGGAAATAAGACAGTTTGATTTGATATAGATATATCTCCTTGTTCCATGTTTCCATGGCAGCCCATACTTTCTCTGTTATGACATCACACTATAAATTTATAACTCCTATTTGACTTAAATTTCTCTCTTGGTCTCTATTTAAAAACAGGGGACATTACTGTTTGGTCTCTATGGAATATCTGGGGCCTAGTAGTAACTAAAGTTGAATTATTGTGCCTTTTTTATAGTATGTATACTTCTATCCCTGCATTTACCACATAATCCGAGAATTGTTTATCTCCTCCACCAGACTTCAAGAATGTCTCTCTCTCTCTCTCTTTTTTTTTTTTAAGATTGTATTTATTCATTCATGAGAGATGCAGAGAGAGGCGGAGACACAGCCAGAGGGAGAAGCAGGCTGCCTGCGGGGAGCCCGATGTGGGACTCGATCCCCGCACTCCGGGATCACACCCTGAGCCGAAGGCAGACACTCAACCCCTGAGCCACCCAGGTTTCCCTCAAGAGTGTCTGTTATCCAAATTTTTATCATCACCTATCTGAGTAAATGCTTAATCATTAAATGAATGGAGTTGATGCAATTAATTCACTACTTATAAAATGCTTTTTCCAGATTTAGTGAGATATAATTGACATGTAACATTATATTAGTTTAGATGTACAACATAATGATATATGTATATATTGTGAACGGATTACTAAAAATAAATTTTTAAAAATATTTTATTTATTTATTCATGAGAGACAGAGAGAGAGAGAGAGAGAAAGAGAGAGAGAGGCAGAAACACAGGCAGAGGGAGAAGCAGGCTCCATGCAGGGAGCCTGGCATAGAACTCGATCCTAGGTCATCCAGGATCAGGCCCTGGGCCAAAGGTGGCGCTAAACCGCTGAGCCACTCGGGCTGCCCAAAAATAAATTTTTTAAATGTGATAATTTACATCCTCATAAATATATTTAATTTAAAAATATATAGCTACAGAAAGCTAGAAAAAATGAAATATTAAATTACATTAATATATACTTTATATAATGGTATTTATATACTTAAATATGAACCTATATAAATAATTTAGCTATAATTAAGATATATGAAAAAATTGAAAGGTCAATAACAAATTTGGAAAATATTTGAGCAAATCTAAAAGTCAATTTTTTATTATATAAGCAATTCAGGCAAATCAATAAGAAAAACACTGTAAATTAGAGAAATGGCCAAACAACATGAATAAAAAGTATGCAAAAGAGAAAGTGCAACTGTCTCATTAAAAAAAAAAATTAAATAACCAGTAATTAAAAACACATATAAAAATAACTCTAGGGATGCCTGGCTGGCTCAACTGGTAAAACATGCAACTCTTACTCTAGGTTTGAGCCCCACGTTGGATATAGAGATGATCTAAAAATAAAATTCTGAAAAAACCCAAGCTCCAAATATTTTCTCTTATTAAATTAGCAAGAATAAAAACAAGTGATGAAAACTACTGTTAATGAGATTGTAAGACATTGCTGATTAAAACATCAATCTGTATAATACTTAAAGAAAGCAATTTTCCAATATATAATTAACCTTAGATTTTTTTCATATCTTTTAATTCAATAATAGCAGAAAATTATCATAATAAATTAATTCTGAATACATAAAATGCTGTATGTGCAAATATTTTATAGCAGAATTATTTATGACAGAGTAAAAAATTTGAAATTATTTAATTATTTATTAGATTTTATTTCTTTATTTGACAGAGAGAGAGCACAAGCAGGAGGAGTGGCAGGCAGAGGGAGAGGGAGAAGTAGGCTCCCCACTGAGCAGAGAGCCTGAAAGGATTTGGATTCTAGGACCCTAGGATCATGAACTGAGCTGAAGGCAGATGCTTAACCAAATAAGTCACTCAGGCGCCCCAAAATTTAAAACAATTTAAAGATCCATTCATAGGGGAATAATTACGTAAGGCATGGAATATCCATTTGCTAAAACATCATAGAGTCATTAACATTTTTAAAAAAGATTTTATTTATCTATTTGACAGAAAAGAGCAAAAGAGCACAAGCAGGGTGAGTGGGAGAAGGAGCAGCATCAGCTAAGTAGGGAGCCTGATGTGGGACTTGTCAGGACCCTGAAATCATGACCTGAGCCAAAGGCAGACATTCAACCAACTTAGCCACCCAGGCACTCCTCTTTTTTTTTTTTTTAAGATTTATTTATGTATTTTAGAGAGAGAGAGACACATAAACAGCCAGAGGGGGAGAGAGAGAAATCCTCAAATAGATTTTTAAAAAATCTTTAAAAAAGAAAAAACTAACTGAAAAATATCCAGATAATAAATTGAATAATCAGTATGATTATAAGGATGTAATAAAAGCAATAACCAATACATAGAATTGTAAGAAAATACCCACATTTTGCTATATTGTGTTTGGATGGTGAATAATAGGTTATAGTTATTCTCCTTCTTTTACATATTTAATCTAAACTTTCAATTAAAATTTTTTTAACTCGGGACGCCTGGGTGGCTCAGCAGTTGAGCATCTGCCTTTGGCTCAGGGAGTGATCCCTGAGTGCCAGGATCGACTCCCACATCGGGCTTCCTGCATGGAGCCTGCTTCTTCCTCTGCCTATGTCTCTGCCTCTCCCTCTCAGTCTCTGTCTCAAATAAACAAATAAATTTAAAAAAATTTTAACTCAATGATTTTTTAAAAAATTTTGTTTATTTGACAGAGAGAGCACAAGCAGGGGGAGTGGCAGGAAGAGGGAGAAACAGGATCCCTCCTGAGCAAGGAGCCCAATGTGGGACTCAATCCCAGGACCCTGGGGTCATGACCTGAGCCAAAAGCAGACACTTATCCAAGGGAACCACCTAGGTGCCCCTCAGTGACTTTTTTAAAGTAAGCTCTATGCCCAATGTGGGCCTTGAACTCATGACCCTGAGATTAAGAGTTACAAGGTCTATCAAATAACCCAGACAGGTGTTCCAATTCTTTAAAAATTTTATTATTTTATTATTTTTTAAAGATTTTATTTACTTCTTCATGAGAGACACAGAGACACAGGCAGAGGGAGAAGCAGGTTCCCTGTGGGGAGCCCAGTGCAGGACTCGATCTCAGGACCCTGGGACCATGACCCAAGCCAAAGGCAGATACTCAACCACTGAGCCACTTAGGTGCCTCAATTTTTTATTTTTATTTTTATTATTTTTATTTTTTATTTTTAATTTTTATTTATTTTTTAAAGACTTTATTTATTCATAGACACACACACACAGAGAGACAGAGAGAGAGAGAGAGAGAGAGAGAGGCAGAGGCACTGGCAGAGGGAGAAGCAGACTCCATGCAGGGAGCCTGACATGGGACTCGATTCAGGGTCCCCAGGATCACACCCTGGACTGCAGGCGGCGCTAAACCACTGCGCCACCAGGGCTGCCCAATTTTTTATTATTTTTATTATTTATTTTATTTTATTTATTTTTTAAAGATTTTATTTATTCATTCATGATAGACAGAGAGGGAGAGAGAGGCAGAGACACAGGCAGAGGGAGAAGCAGGCTACATGTCGGGAGCCCGATGCGGGATTTGATCCGGGACCCCAGGATCGCGCCCTGGGCCAAAGGCAGGCACTAAACCGCTGAGCTACCCAGGGATCCCCAAGCTACCCAGGGATCCCCCAATTTTTTATTTTTAATAAAAAAGAACATAAAAGGAAAAAAGGAAAAATTAGTCAATATTAGTAATAAAAGTTTATTGATGAGGAACTCTATTTTCCTATAAAGATTAGGAACAAGGCAAAGAAGTCTACTCTTACCACTTCTATTCAACATCATACTAGAAGTCCTAGCTAATCCAATACAACAAGAAAGGAAAATAAAAAGTATAAAAATTGGGGAGTAAAAACTAAAAGTCTGTTCATAGATGATAATTATTGTATCTATAGAAAAGATCCAATAAAAGAAATCCTGGAAATAAGCAACTATAGCAAGGTTGCTATAGTTATACATATACATATTATACATATATATCATATATGTATGTGTATACTATATACTATATAGTATATAGTATATGTACTATGTATACATACTATGTATATGTGTACTATACTCTGTGTACTATGTATATGTATACTATATACTATATATCATATATATGCTATATGTATATATAAAAGTTTATTTATTTTTAAAGTTTTTATTTTAATTACAGTTAGTTAACATACATTGTTATATTAGTTTCAGGTGTACAATACAGTAATTCAACAGTTCCATATATCACCCTTTGCTCCTAACAAGTGCACTCTTTTAAAAAAATTTTTATTTATTTGTCTATCTATTTATTTATTTATCTGAGAGAAAGAGAGTGTAGGGTGAGGAGCAGAGGGAGGGGAACAAGCAGACTGCACTGAATGTGGAGCTTGATTCAGAACTTCATCCCATGACCCTGAGATCATGACCTGAGCCAAAATTAAGAGTTGGATGCCCATCAACTGAGCCACTCGGATGCCTCATAATGCACTCCTTAATCACCAACACCTATTTAACCCCCCCCCCACATATCCCTTCTGGTAACCATCAGATTGTTCTCTATAATTGAGTAGAATTAATATATAAAAGTCAATTGCTTTCTTATTTACCAGAAATGAACAACTGGAACTTGAAGTTAAAAACACAATTCTATTTACATTAGCACCAAAAAAATTACTTAGGTATAAATCTAATAAAATATGTACAAGATTTATTTATTTAAAAAAGATTTTATTTATTTATGCATGAGAGACATAGAGAGAGAGAGAGGCAGAGACACAGGCAGAGGGAGAAGCAAGCTCCGTGCTGGGAGCCCGATGCGGGACTGACAACACCAAATTTTGGCAAGAATGCAGAATGGCAAGAATGCAGATTAACAAGAACTCTTATTTATTGTTGGTGGGAATGCAAAATGCTACACACTCTTTGGAATACAGGTTGGAAGTTTCTTACAAAACTACTTATAAGTTTCCTTTTACACCATCCAGCAATGACAAACTTTGGTATTTCCCCCAAAGAATTAAAAACTTGTGTCCTTACAAAAATCTGAACATGATTGTTTATAGCACCTTTAGGCATAATTGCCAAAACGACCAACATGTCCTTTAATGGATGATTGGATAAACAAAACTGTGATAAGTCCATACAATGTAATATTATTTAGCAATAAAATGAAATGATCTATCAAGCCAGATAAAGACATGGAGAAGACTTAAATGCATGTTACTAAATGAAAGAAGCCAATCTTTAAAGGCTATGTACTGAATGATTCCAATTATATAATAATCTGGAAAAAGTAAAAGAGAACCTGTATAAAGGTCAGTGATTACCTGGGAATGGGTTGAGGGAGGAACGAATAGGTGGAACACAGTGCATTTTTCGGGCAATGAAACTATTATTCTGTAGGATACTCTACTGGTGGATCTATTTATCAAAACCCATAGAATGTACAACACAAAGAGTGAACCCTAATGTACACTATGAACTTTAGTTAATAAAGTAATAATATTGGCTTATCAATTGTAACAAATGTACCCCACTGATGCAAGATGTTAAAAATAGGGGAAGAGTTGGGGCTGGGAGGGAAGAAGTGAAGGGGTATATGGGAACTCTGTAACTATAATTTCTCAGGAAAAAGTCTACTAATTAAAAAATTTTTACTGACAAAAACTGTTTTTTCTTTTTTTAAAAGTATGTATGCATGTATTTGAGAAAGAGAGAAAGAGAAAGAGTGTGAGTGAGGGGAGAGGTGGGGGCAGGGAGAGAGAATCCCAAGCAGACTCCCTGCTAAGCACGAGCCAGATGTGGAGCTTGATTTCATGACCTCGAGATCTTGACCTGAGCCCAAACCAAGAGTCAGACACTTAACTGACTGAGCCACCCAGGTATCCTTTCATTTCCTTCGTCTCCTTCTCTTCTTTTTCTAAGATTTATTATTTTCTTTAGAGAGAGGGTGTTAGCAAATAGGAGGAGGGGCAGAAGGAGAGGGAGAGGGAGAGAATCCTCAAGTGGTGAGTCTGAGCTCTGAGCCTAATGTGGGGCTGGATCCCAGGATCCTGAGATCATCACCTGAACTGAAATCAGGAGTTGGACACTCAACCAACTGAGCCAGCATCTCAAAGTTAAGTTTTTTCTTAAGTATGTTCCACACCCAATGTGGAGTCCAATGCAGGGCTGGAACTCACAACCTTGAGCTCAAGACCTGAGCTGAGATCAAGAATTGGAGGCTTAACAAACTGAGCCATCCAGTTGCCCTGACAAATGACAGGTTTTGAAATGTATACTGAATGTTTGTTTGCTAGTGGCCAATCAATGGTTTATCAGTAAACTATTTCAGGTTTTATATAAGAAAACAAAGGAATTGGATAATTGTCAGGGCAAGTTCATTAAGCTGGCGAAATCAGAACACATTTAGATAAAAATAACATAACACCCATTAGAATGGCTACTATGAAGAAAAGAAAGACACCAGAAAATTACAAGTGTTAGAGAATATGCAGAGAAGTCAGACCCTTTGTGTATTGCTGGTAAGAATGTAAAATGGTGCACATATTGTGAAAGATAGTATGGCAATTTCTCAAAAATTAAACATAGAATTACCATATGATTCAGCAATTCTACTTCTGGGTATATGTTCCAAATAATTGAAAGCAGGGACTCCAACAGATATTTGTATACCCATGTTCATGGTATCATTATTCATAATGTCCAAAAAGTAGAAACAATCTAAGCATTTATCAACAGACAAATGGATAAACAAAATGTGGTATATATACACAGTGGAATATTACCCAGCCTTAAAAAGGAATTTAATTCTGACACATGCCACAACATGGATAAATTTTGAAGACAGTATGAAATAATCCAGACACAATAGACAAATATTATATGATTATACTTCTATGAGGTATGTGCAATAGTCAAATTCATATAGACACAGAAAGTAGAATGATAGTTGCCAGGGGCTGGGGAGTGGGGAGAAAAAGGAATTGTCATTTAACAGATACAGAGTTTCAGTTTGGGAAAATGAAAGAGTTCATTTTGTGGGGATGGATGGTGTTGGTTGCACAACAAAGTGTACACCTAAAAATGGATCAATGATAAATTTTATGTGTGTATATTTTGCCACAACGAAAACATTCTTTTTGAAAGAATGAATGAGGAAAAATATGAAGAAATTTTTATGATAATGACTTAATACTGAAGCTTAACAAATTCTCAAATATTGAAAATAGGGTATGAATTTTTGAAACGTTTATCATGATTTAATGAATTAGAATAGGAACTTCATTTTTCCTGAAAAATTATCAAATATTTATTGAATATTTTACTTATAAAAGGGCCCATATGAAGTCTTAGGAGAGAATATATATGTTCCCACCTCCAAAAAAAAGAGCTTACACTTAGCCAAGATGCATAATAAAAACTATAAAATGTCTAAGAAAAAAATAGTATTTCCCAGGTATCAAGTGAGTGGGACAGACATATGTGGTCTAGAAATTCTGTATTCAAAACATCACTTCTTAACGCTTCATACAAGTGACAGAAGTTTACAGTGGGAAGGGTCCTTAGAAATCATCTAGTTTACCCCTTTATTTTACAGATAAGGGTTTTGAGACACAGTAGAGTCCAGACGTCATCATTCATTTATTCATTTCAAAAAATCTTTATTGAGTATCCCCTTGGGTCAAGCACTTTGTTGGAGGTTGGGATTTAAAATTGAAGATGTTGGTAAGAAAGTAGAGGAAAAGGAACCCTCTGATACTGTAGGTGGGAATGTACGTTGGTGCAACCACTGTGGAAAACAGTATGAAGTTTCTTCAAAAAGTTAAAAGTATAGGGCTGGCTCCCTGAATGGCTCAGTGGTTTAGTGCTGCCTTCAGCCCAGGGTGTGATCCTGGAGATCCGGGATTGAGTCCCACATCGGGCTCCCTGCATGGAGCCTGCTTCTCCCTCTGCCTGTGTCTCTGCCTCTCTCTCTCTCTCTGTGTCTCTCATGAATAAATAAATAAAATATTTTTTAAAAAAGTTAAAAGTATAAATACCATATGATCCAGTAATTTCACCACTGGATATTTACCCAAAGAAAACAAAAACACTAATTTGAAAAGCTATATGTATCCCTGTGTTTATTGCAGCATTATTTACATTAGCCAAGATATGAATGGAACCCAGGTTTCCATCAATAGGTAATTGGGTAAAGATATGAGATATATACACATACATACACACATGTATATATATATATATATATACACACACACACATATACATATATATATATATGCAATGGAATATTACTCAGGTATAAAAAAGGATGAGATCTTGCCATTTGTGAAAACATGGACAGATCTAGAGGGTCTTATGATAAGTAAAAGAAGTCAGAGAAAGACAAATCACATGATTTCACTTATAAGTGGAATCTAAAAAGCAAATGAATAAACAAACAAAAAGCAGAAATAGTCCCATAAATACAGAGAACAAACCAAAGATTGCTGGAGTGGAGGTGGGCAGGGCCTAGGGAAAATGAGAAAGAAAGTGGGAGATATGGGCTTTCACTTATAGAATGAATATGTCATGAGAATAGAAGTACAGCATAAGGAATATAGTCAGTGTAATAGTGTTGTGTGGTGACAGATGGTAGCTACACTTGTGGTGAATACAGCATAATGTATAAACTTGTTGAATCACTATGCTGTTCACCTGAATTTACTGTAATTACTGTGTGTCAACTATACTTCAATTAAGAAATAGAAATAGATAAATAAACAAGTAAATTGACTATGTTACAGTATTTACAAATTTTATAGGAAAACACAAGAGGGTTATACAATCCAGTGGGACATGTGCTTGTGAGCATGCACATATGTGTGTAGGCGGAAGGATCGAGTTGAAAACTCTAAGTCCTCAAAAATGAAGAATGATGAGATATCAGCCAGAAGAAAGACAGTAAGAGAGAGGAGGCTATCCCATGTAGATGGAGTAACATATTGGATGTTCCAGAGATGAAGAAGTTTGACAAGTGGTTCAGGACACCCAGGCCTTAAGAGTTAGTGGGGATGGCAAGAAATGATTTGCAGAGATTGGCAAAAACCAGATCATAAAGGACTTCGTGAACCATGTTACTGGAAAGAGATAGGCAGCCATTGAAAATATTTTAGGCAAGTATATAAGTTAGGGTAATAGTGTGTAAATAGACTCCAAAATATGAAGTCGAGGCCCAAAAAGGTCATTTTTACACATTTGTCTGAGGAAGGGGTACCCAGTTTTCAGATGGCTTACTTCCACAGTGATTCAGAGACCCAGGGTGCTTATGTCTATAGTTCTGCTACCCTTGAAGGCCTCACAAGGAATCTTACCCGCTGCACTCAGCATGTAGAAGTGGAAATCTTCTGAAAAGCTTTGGCCAGGAAGTAATGTACGTAATTTCTAATTACATTCCATTGGAGAAAATTAGTCATGGGGTCACCTGTAGATGCAAGGTGGGCTGCCACATGAAGCCTCTGCCTGGGCAGGCACTCTATATTCTATAGTTAATGGTATGGAGGGAGACATAAAGTTTAGTGTTTAGTTGGTGTTTTCTGCCATGAGAGAGTGACATGATTAGATCTGCATTTTAGGAGAATCCCTCTGGCAGTGAATGCATGGAGTGGTTAATAATGGGGGAGGGAGGAATCCCTGGATGGCTCGGTGGTTTGGCGTCTGCCTTTGGCCCAGGGCGTGGCCCTGGAGTTCGGGATCGAGTCCCACATTGGGCTTCCTCCATGGAGCCTGCTTCTCTCTCTGCCTGTGTCTCTGCCTCTTTCTCTCCCTGTGTCTCTCATGAATAAATAAATAAAATCTTTTCTTTTAATAAATAAAATCTTTAAAAAAATAATGGAGGTGGGGAAAACAGGTTAAGTGGCTCTTCTCTTAAGCTGAGCGAAAAATAACATGGCTTGAACAAAGGTAGTACATTGTAGATGGAGAGAAAGAGACAAGTTCAGGAACCAGTTGGAAGAAAATATCACCTGGTCTCGATAACCAACTGAATATTGAGACTGAGTTTAGGAGAGGTAAGAGTTTATGATGACTCAGATTTCTGAGTTGGGCAACTGGGTGAAATTGAGAACACGGTAGACTTTGAAAAGAAGATGGTGGGGGCACCTGGGTGGCTCAGTTGGCTAAGCATCCAACTTTTGATCTCAGCTCTAGTCTTATCTCAGGGTCGTGAGTCCAAGCCCTAAGTTGGCCTCCATGCTGGGTGTGGAGCCTACTTTAAAAAAAAAGAAAAGAAGATGGTGTTTTAAATATAGTTTTTAAAGGTTTTATTTATTTATTCATGAGAGACACAGAGACAGAGGCAGAGGGAAAAGCGAGCTCCCTGTGGGGAGCCCGATGCAGGACTTGATCCCAGGACCCCGGGATCACACCCTAAGCCAAAGGCAGACATTCAACCACTTAGCCACTCCGGCATCCCTGTTTTAAATATTTTAAAACTTTGAGGTATTAGGTATCTAATGTGGAGGTAGCTATTTGAGACTAACTTTTGAGGAAAGATTTCTTCGAAAAGTATAATGTGGACATTTTCAATATATTAATAGTGGTTGGAGCTCTGGACATAAATGGAGATAAATCATGTAGTAAGAGGTAAAAATGTCATTTTTCTCAAGTCTTTAAAAACATTTTTTATAGTATAAAAATATATGATTTTCCATTTTAACCTTTTTTTTTAAGTAAACTCTACACCCAACATGGGATTTGAACTCATGACCCCCAGATAAAGAGTCCCATGCTCTACCAAGTGAACCAGCCAGGTACCCTCCCCATTCTAACCATTTTTATATGTGTAGTTCAGTGGCATTAAGTACATTCACATTTTTGTGCAACCATTATTATTATCCATCTCCAGAACTCTTTCATCTTTCCAAGCTGAAACTCTGTATCCATTAAATGATAACTCTCCATTTTCCCTTCCCTTAGACCCCAGCAACCATCAATCTACTTTCTGTGTCTATATGAATTTGACTATTCCAGGTACCTCACAGAAATATAATCATACAATACTTGTATTTTGTGTCTGGCTTATTTCACTTAGCATTATGTCTTCAAGTTTCATCCATGTTGTGGCATGTGTCAGAATTTAATTCCTTTTTAAGGCTGAATAATATTTCATTGTATGGATATACTACATTTTATCTATTCATTTATCTGTTGGTGATCATTTGGGTTGTTTCTACCTTTGGGCTATTGTGAATAATGCTGCTATGAACATGAGTGTTTAAGTGTCTGTTAGGGTCCTTGCTTTCAATTATTTGGAGTATATACCCAGAGAAGGAATTGTTGGATCATATGGTAATTCTATGTTTAATTTTTTGAGAAATTGCTATACAGTTTTCCAAAGTCTTAATCTTTGTTGTGCATCAGAATCACTTCTTGAGCTTTAAAAACTACCACATACTCAGTCTTCATCTCTGGAGACTAATTAGTCAATCTGAGTAGACACTTGACTCCTGTTTCTTTTTAGAATTCATATTTTAAAAATACTAGAAATAAATTGTTAAGACATGGTTTTAAAAAAATATATCTATTTACTTTAAAAATTCAAGTTCAATTAGCATACGGTGTTACAGTAGTTTCAGGTGTACAATATAATGACTTGATAATTCTAGGGACACCTGGCTGGCTCAGTTGGCAGAGTAAGCCACTCTTGATCTCTGGTTGTGAGTTTGAGCTCCATGTTGGGTGTGGGGACAACTTAAAAATAAAATTTATAATCAAAAACAAAACATAATAATTCTGTACCTTATTAGTCCCCTTTATCTATTTCACTCATCCTCCCACCCACTTCCTCTCTGGTAAACACCAGTTTGTTCTCTATATTTAAGAGTCTGTTTTTTATTTTGTCTCATTTTTCCTTGGTTTATTTGTTTTGGTTCTTAAATTCCACATCTGAGTGAAATCCTATGCTATTTGTTTTTCCCTGACTGATTTATTTCACTTAGCATTATACCTTCTAGATTCATTCATGTTGTTGGAAATGGCAAGATTTCATTCTTTTTTTCAATCTTTAATTTTTAAAATCACTTTTTTATGACTGAATAATATTCAACTATGTATATATATAGAGAGATAGATATATATATTCTTCTTTGTCCAATAATCTATCAGTGGACACTTGGGCTGCTTCCATATTTGGTTTTGGCTATTAAAAATAATGCGGCAATACACATAGGGGTCTATCTATCTTTTTGAATTAGTGTTTTTGTATACTTTGGAGAAAAACCCAAAGTAGTGGAATTACTGGATCTGTAGCAATTCTGTTTTTAACTTTTTGAGGAAACTTCATACTGTTTTCCACAGTGGCTGTATCAATGGATATTCCTACCAACAGTGCATGCGTTTTCCTTTCTCTCCATATCCTTGTCAATGCTTTTTTTAAATTTTTAATTTTATTCATTCTGACAGATGTGAAGTGATATCTCATTGTGGTTTTGATTTGGATTTCCCTGATGATGAGTGATGTTGAGCATCTTTTCATATATCTGTTGCCCATCTGTATGTCTTCAGAAAATATCTATTCATGACTTCTGCCTATTTTAATTTGTTTTTTGTTTTTTGTTTTTTTTTTTGTAATGAGTAAAAAATTCTTTATATATTTTGGATATTATTAAGAGGTGGTTTTAAGTGAGTAAAAATAAGAGAACATGGAGCAGAATGTTGAGGTCCCCTCAATTAACATTTAGAGTGTATCTTTATACACATACACCTACTCCCACAGGCCACACACATTTTTCATACTTTTAAGAAACATAAATATGATCACACACCATATACAGTATTCCACAGCACGCTTTATTCTCTTAATAATTTATTGTGAAGATCTTTCAATGTCAGTACACATGTCTAGTGCAATCTCTCGGAATAGATGCATGATATTCCATGGCATCAGTGCACATATTTTATTTATTTAACCATTTAGTTACTGAAAATCACAAGTTTTTCCATTTTTTTCTTTTCTTTTTTTTCCTTTTATTTATTCATGAGAGAAACACAGAGAGAGGCAGAGACATATGCAGAGTCCACAGGGAGCCTTATGTGGGACTCGATTCTAGGACCCCAAGATCATGACCTGAGCTGAAGTTGCTCAACCACTGAGCCACCCAGGCGCCACTCCATTTTTTTTCTATTACAAACAATTCAGCAGCAATTATCAACTCTGAATTAATAATTCTACATATTGTTGAGATACAAGAAATTACTAAAATTGGAATTGTTGGGGCTAAGGGGTATGTACATTTTCTATGTTTATGAATATTTCTTTATTGCCCTTTGGAAAGTCAATTGATACTTTTAAGCTCCTACCATTAGTGCATGAGAGCAGTTTCCCCTACTCTCCTCAATATTAAGTGTTACCAGTACTTCTCTTTTTTGTTAGTATGATAAAGAAGATATTTCATTCTTGTATTCATTTGGGTTTCTCTAATTACTAATCTTATCATATTCTTATTGGTCATTTGTACTTCCTCTCCCGTGGGTTATCTTTTTACCTCATTTTTAAACTTCCCTATTTTTTGCCTTTTTCTAATGAAGGAGTTCATTATACATAAAGCATTAAATCTCTGATATATATGTTGCAAATATTTTCTTTCTACATTTTGTCCCTTAACTCTTTTAAAACATCTTTATTGATATATAATTCCCATGCTGTACAATTAATCCACTAAAAGTATACAACTCAACGGTTTTCAGTGTGTTCAGAATATAATATAATCAATTTCAGAACATTATTTAATGCTACCTTAATGTACTCACAAGTGAAGAAGTTTTTCATTTTTGTGCAAATTTATTATTCATTTCCTTTAGCATTTCTGGGTAGGAACACAGTCCCCAAGTTCTAAAGATATCCTCTCATATTTTCTTTCTTTCTTTTTTTTTTTTTTAAAGATTTTATTGATTTATTTGACAGAGAGAGACAGAGCACAAGCAGGGGAAGGGGCAGAGGCAGAGAGAGAAGCAGGCTCCCTGCTCCTGGTACTGGATCCCAGGACTCTGGGATCATGACCTGAGCAGAAGACAGACATTTAACTGACTGAGCCACCCAGGCACCCCTCATATTTTCTTTTTAGGACTTTAGTTTTGTTTTCTATGTGTGGTCTTTTTAAAATTAATTTTTCTATATATCAAGGTATTTATTCCCCCCAAGTCCTTTCCCCCTTTTTCAACTTTTTAGTTGTTCTCCTAGAATTTGTACATCTCCACATTTATATTTTGCATAATATTCAGGTACTGCTATCTTTCAATTCTCCTAGAATTTGTACATCTCCGAATTTATATTTTGTATAATATTCAGGTACTGCTATCTTTCATTAACTTTAGACTATCTATTTGCTGTTAGGGTAGATAAATATTTACGTTTCTTATATTATCATTTTGTGTTGGTAAAAAATTTACCTTTTTGGTTAAATTGATATTTAGGGTTTATGTTATTTTTACATAAAGATTATTTATGGCTTAGTATTGTAGTGTACTATGATTGGTTGGGTTTAGAATTCTATGTTCAGGATCGTTTTCATATAAACTGTTGAAGGGAGATGGAGGTGGTAAAAGAAGCTGATGCACCATGTCCAGCATCATGAGTATTTGCAGCAGTCAGTTCCATGGTCCATGGACTGGCTCCAAGTTCTTAAATGTGGGAGGCTGTGGCATTGGCAGTGGTTGAAACAGCAGCACCAGCAGTTACAGTTTCCAAGTATGACCTTTTTTTTTTTTTTTAAAAAAAGATTTTATTTATTTATAATAAATAAAAGAGAGCACAAGCCAGAGACAGGCAGAGACAAAGGGAGAGGGAGAAGCAGACCCCATGCTGAGTAGGGAGCCTGACTCAGGCAGGGCTCGATTCCAGGATCCTGGGATCATGACCTGAGCCAAAGGCAGACACTTAACCGTCTGAGTCACTCAGGTGCCCCTCCAAGTGTGACCTTAAAGCCAAGAGTCTAGTTATGATGTCTGGCTTCATTTCTTCAATTCCTGCCCCTCCAACATATTAAGTACCAAATTAACTCCCTGCTAACACAACAGCGAAACCCTTTTCTGAAAGAAATATCCAGAATGATTTCTGTTTCCTACACTGAAGTCTAACACTTACAAGGTTATTTGTTGTGATTATGTCGGTAAGTTCTCCATACACAGCTGTTCTGTATTTTGAATTGCTAATTATCTGGAATTTAAATCTATTTTATGTTTCTGCTGACCTGACTCGCACTCATAGTGCTGGTGCTTAGTCATCCTTTATTGTGAGTAGAGACTTTGTAGTGGTGAGGGATGATCCATACAGTTATCAGGGGGAAGAGCACTCTAGGTACATAATGAACAATGAGTGAAAAGTCCTTGAAACATAATCATGTCTGTTACCTTCCAGAAATAATGAAGAACTATGGCTGGAATGGAATGATTTTGAGTAGAAGTTGGTAATTACAGAGGCAAGGGGACCAGATGGTGCAGGGGAAAAGGGAGGGATTTGTTTTATACTTTTACCAAGAAGAGGAGCACTGGAAAGTTTTCAGCTGAGAGTGATATGATCTAACCACATTTGAAAAGAATCACTCGGCAGCCTGGGTGGCTCTGGTTTAGGGCCGCCTTCAGCCCAGGGCGTGATCCTGGAGTCCCGGGATCAAGTCCCATTTTGGGCTCCCAGCATGGAGCCTGCTTCTCCCTATGTCTCTGCCTCTCTCTTTGTGTGTCTCTCATGAATAAATAAATAAAATCTTTAAAAAAGAAAAAAAGAAGAGAATCACTCTGGGTGCCGTGTTTAGACCATACTGTAAGTGGAACAAAAGCAGAATCAGGGTGATCAGTCAAGAGAAAATAACCAGGGGAGACATGATGGTAGCTTAGACCTGTGTGGTAGTGGTAGACATAATGAGATTAGTTGGGTTCTGGTTGGATTTTGAAGGTGGAGCCAACAGAATTTGCTGATGGTTGGAATGTGTGTGCAGTGGTGGTGGGGCTTGAGGGGGAGGAGAGATAGAAAGAGAGAGAGCGAGAGAGAGAGAAAGTCAAAGATTATTTCAAAAATTTTGGCCTGAGCAAATAGAAGGATGGAGGTGCTATCAGTTGAGACACAGGTTTGTGGGAGAGGGTCAGGAATTTAGTCTTGAACACACTAACTTTCATATATCTCTTAGACAGTCAAGTGGAGATGTGAAGTTGGAAAATGAATATACAACTCTGAGGTCTACAGGAAAATTCAGCAGTTGATAGAAATTTGGAAGTGTCAGTATTTAGATAGTTTATAAAGCTATGACATTGGATGAAGTCACCAGGTAGTGAGTAGAGAAATAGGCCCTAGGGCAATTAAGGGTTAAGAGGACAGGAAAATCAGGAGCAATGAACACAACAGTCCTAGGGCTGGCTGTCAAAGAAGGAAGAAAACCAGGAGACTACAGAGACCCTTGAAACCAAGTAAAGAAAGTATTTTGTCAAGAAATATTTCTAGGGAGGGATACCTGGGTGGCTCAGTCAGTTGAGTGTCTGACTCCTGATTTTGGCTCAGGTCATGACCTTGGCTCCACACTTAGTAGGGTGTGCTTGAGATTCTCTCTCTCCCTCTGCTCCTACTCACTGTGCATGTGTGCATGCTCTCTCTCTAAAATAAATAAATAAATCTTAAAAAAATAAATACTTCTAGAGAAATGTTTTGTTGAAATCATAGAAATATAAATTCCAGGTTATTAATAATTTATTAATTATGTCTTCATTTTTTATTTTATTTTTTTTAATAAATTTATTTTTTATTGGTGTTCAATTTACCAACATACAGAATAACACCCAGTGCTCATCCCGTCAAGTGCCCCCCTCAGTTCCCCTCACCCATTCCCCCCCACCCCCCGCCCTCCTCCCCTTCCACCACCCCTAGTTTATTTCCCAGAGTTAGGAGTCTTTATGTTCTGTCTCCCTTTCTGATATTTCCCACACATTTCTTCTCCCTTCCCTTATATTCCCTTTCAGTATTGTTTATATTCTCCAAATGAATGAGAACATACACTGTTTGTCCTTCTCCGATTGACTGTCTTCATTTTTTAAAGCAAAGAATCCTTCTTATAATTTCACTATGCTTCACAACCATCTTATACATTATTTAGACATAAATATAAATTTTCTGATTTCTTAGGTCAGGACTATTTCTTTTGTCCCAAGTCTAATCGACAAGTCAGACTTAACATGCCCCTGAACCAATTCTTTTATTTATTTATTTATTTATTTATTTATTTATTTATTTTTTAATTTTTATGATAGTCACACACACACACACACAGAGAGGCAGAGACACAGGCAGAGGGAGAAGCAGGCTCCATGCACCGGGAACCCGACGTGGGATTCGATCCCAGGTCTCCAGGATCGCGCCCTGGGCCAAAGGCAGGCGCTAAACCGCTGCGCCACCCAGGGATACCCCCCTCAACCAATTCTTGTTTCCTACCTCCAATCCTGTTTGTTCAACCACAGCCATTTGCCTTGGGGGAATCTTTTCTTTTAACTTAAAAAAAGTTATAGAAAAGTTGAAAAAACAGTACAGAGAGTTCACACATATCTTTCTGTTTAGCTTCATGTTAACTTACATAGTCATTTACAATGATCGTTTACAGTGATCAGGATACTACACTATGCTAGTATTCACTAATGTGAATACCTTATTTGAATACCTTATTCAAATTTTTCCCATTTTCCTTCTAATGTCTTTTTTCTGTCCAGGATTCCACATTTAATTTAGTTAATATGTATTCTAGTTCTCTCCAATCTCTAACATTCCTCAGTCTTCCCCTGTTTTTCATGACCTAGACACTGTTGATGAATCCTGGTCAGTTATTTTGTAGAATGTTTCTCAGTTGTGGTTTATCTGATGTGCTCTCATGATCAGATTTAGATTGCCCCATGGTGGAAGAAGGGAAAAGAGGTGAAATTCAACTACAGTATGGAGTTTCTTTTTTTTATAGTAGTGATATACAACATATAGTAATATTAAGTTTTTGCAAATTCCACTCAAACTAAAAGCAACATTTTCTAAAATATGTCTAGGGAATCCCAGGTATTAGTGGTCTGTTTTATTTACTTTACCAATTACAATGCTTATCATCATCCTAGAGCTAATGATAATATTTATAAAAAGACATCAAGCCAAGTATATTTTAAAATGTAGAATCCAAAGCATTTGACCTTATTTGTCTTCAAGCAAGATTAACCCTCTCTGTTACAACTAGCAGTTTAAATGGATATGTTAAAAAGTATTGCTTATATCTTTTTTGTGGCAATGAATTAGACTGTATCTGAATAAAATTTTTGCTGTATATTTTATGGAATATATGAGTTTATTGGAATTTCCTTTTCATGTGTCTTTTCTATTCTGATTTGTGTTCATTTACAAGATTTTTTTTCTTTTCATATACACTACTCTATATAAACAGTGATTATGTATTCAACACTATTTAAATTGCATGTCAAGAAAGATGATATGTAAGATTTCCAATGAAGTTAAAAACATTTGTTTTAATTTTTTAAAATTTATTCATGATAGTCACACAGAGAGCGAGAGAGCGAGAGAGGCAAAGACACAGGCAGAGGGAGAAGCAGGCTCCATGCACCGGGAGCCTGACGTGGGATTCGATCCCGGGTCTCCAGGATCGCGCCCTGGGCCAAAGGCAGGCGCCAAACCGCTGCGCCACCCAGGGATCCCTAAAAACAATTTTTTATTGCAAATGTTGTGATTCGAATGAAGTTTCAGGGTACATATTATGGAAGCTCAGATTCTCAAGAGTCTTAAAGGTATATAATTTACAGATATCTGGTCATTCTTACTATAGCATCAATTTTCAGATAACTGATGGTAGTTTCTTTTATTTGCTATGCTTCACATTAATTCCATAAACAACAAAAATAAAAATCCTGGAATTACTTTGAGTTGTAGGATTTGGAGAATGAAAGATTATCCTAACCATAAAATCAATTATTACTACAAAATGCTGTTGGCATTCCTGTTGCTCTGTCTATAATCACTCTTAGACTTGCCAATTAATATTTTAGGAAATTAGTCTACAACTTGAGATACGGCATAACTAAATGTGTTTGTCAGCAGTGAAGTTATATGCTTTTTGTTTAGTTTAGTACTTTTTTTCCCAAAGATTTTATTTATTTATTCTAGAGAGACACACACAGAGAGAGAGGCAGAGACATAGGCAGAGGGAGAAGCAGGCTCCTTGTGGGAAACCCGATTTGAGACTTGATCTCGGGACTCCAGACTCCAGGATCACGCCCTGAACTAAGGTGGATGCTCAACCACTGAGCCACCTAGGCATCCCTAGTTTAGTACTTTAAATGTAAATGTTTCCTCTAACTTAAGTGAGGATACTGATATACTTGGGATAAACTTTTTATTATTATAGTTTATAAAAATCATCAGGCAAGTTTATATAAATTTATATTACTAAAGCATAATCATATTAAGAAAGCTAATTGGATATCATCGAAGAATTAAGATAAATGGCATAGTGCCTAATTTCCTAAATTAGAATATATGCACTACCCTGGTGACAGATTATGACTTAATGATTATGCTCATAAATGGATTACAAGGTCAACATCACTGGGCTGGATCTGCAGTCATCACAAACACCGAAAAGGATAAGCTACTTTGCTGACTGTTTTCTATAAGGAATATGTTCCAATAAACCTTGACAAAGCAGGACATGCTAATATTTATCCAGAGGGCAGAAAGTCATATTTGTTGTTGCACAGTGAAAATTCGATTGATTTCTGTTGACTTATAAAAGTCTATGTGAAAGACAATGTAATTATTGTGCTCCTGAAAAGGATTTTTTAGAAAAGATTTTATTTATTCATGAGAGACACAGAGAGAGAGGCAGAGACATAGGCAGAGGGAGAAGCAGGTTCCCTACGGGGAGCCTGATGTGGGATTTGATCCCAGGATCCTGGGATCATGATCTGAGCCAAAGGCAGATACTCAACCACTGAGCCACCCAGTTGTTTCCATTCTGAAAAGGATTTTAAAGAGATTCCAAGTGAAGAGGTATTTCTATCACACAGGTATGTTAACTAAGGCAGTGGCATTAACACTGAGAATTTACATTGAACAGCTGTCTTCCACTTAGACATGGCAGTGGTTAGATCATAGTGGATGTCCAAAATTCAAATCATGTACTTTCTAACTAATACACAGTTTTTAGTCATTTAAGGAGGACAATTATTTAACTCTCTGTATATGTTACACTCCAACTATTCACAAGTTTAGAAACATACTAATAAAGATGTTAATGTCACTATTCTAATTTTTGTGGTAAAAGGTTCTTCATTGAATAGAAATAATTCTTCCACCAGTGATAGACCCCTAAGTTGGGGGAGGGAAAGAGATCCTTGACTTTCACAAAATTGACTTTGTTGACAAAGTTTTCCCTGAAGCCCTTTCTTTTAAGGATGCACAATGCCAGTGAGCATCGGGTAATCAGAACCAATATATAATCCCTTAAAAATCCCTTAAAAATGTGTCTTCTTTATGGTAGGTCTCAAATCATTATTAAATATATTTAAGGGGCATCTGGGTGGCTCAGTTGGTTGGGCATCTGCCTTCGGCTCAGGTCATGATCTTGGGGTCTAGGGATCAAGCCCCACATCAGGCTCTCTGCTTAGCGTGGTCTGCTTCTCCCGTCCCCTCTGCCACTCTCCCCTACTTGTGCTCGTGCTCTCTCTCTCAAATAAATAGATAATATTAAAAAAAATACTTGGGGCACCTGGGTGGCTCAGTGGTTGAGCATCTGCCTTTGGCTCAGGTTGTGATCCTGGCCAGGGTCCGAGAATGGAGTCCCACATCAGGCTCCTCATAGGGATCCTGCTTCTCCCTCTGCCTATGTCTCTGCCTCTCTCTCTAGGTCTCTCATGAATAAATAAATAAAATCTCTAAAAATAAATAAATAAATAAAATTACTTAAAAATAATTTAGGCTTTTAATAGATGCCTGCCCTTAATTCTGGAAACAGTAATACTTATCCAATTGCTGTATTATCTGTTACTAATGTCATTCTACAATGAATTAATAGTCTTATTTATTCATCAGCTTGGTTTGAGAAATATTTATATGAAGAAGAACTAAACTCATAAGGGGGGCATGAGGAAAAACTTGAAAATATTTTTAAGAAAACATGCCAACAATCTTCGTTAGATTATGTTTTACATCACCAATAAATGACTTTTCTATGTCTCTCTGAAAAACTATCTAAAAATCAGCAACCCTAATGTGTTATGTTCTTCGTATACCCTCAATTTCTTGGAAAGGCATTATTGCAGTCTTTCAATTAATACTGAGACATGCAAGTAGTTATGATCTCCTATCATTTTATTCTCATTGTCAAAGAGAGGCCACAGAGATGGGAGGTACATATAGGCTGGTCTTTTGCCCGGAACAAATGCAAACTGGACACTATAATAGAGTAGTGCCCAGGAAGGGTTAAAGTCCAGATGCGGTTATTGTGGAGAAACAAATTTAGTAAGAGACAACTGTTGCCCTATAGATGAGTAAAACAAATCATATTTGGTAATCTTTTTAGCACTCTACAGATTTCTCTACCATGGAAAACAAATGCATATCATCTTTGCCATAAAACACATAGTAGGGCAGCCCCGGTGGCTCAACAGTTTAGCATTGCCTTCAGTCCAGGGCGTGGTCCTGGAGACCTGGGATGGAGTCCCACATTAGGCTTCCTGCTTGGAGGCCTGCTTCTCCCTCTGCCTGTGTCTCTGCCCCGCCCCCCCCCCCGTATGTCTCATAAATAAATAATCTTTAAAAAACAACACATAGTAGTCTTTTTTTCTTTTTGGTCAAAAAATACCAAGTGTAAGAATGATGGGATCATAGCAATCGCAGGGCTAACAATCTTACAAAGCCTTCCCATTACACTTAGAATAAAATTTAAACTTCTTGTTGGGGCCGAAGACTTTAGAGGATCTCTCCCCTCACCTCCACCCAAATTAATGTCTTATCACTTCCACTTGTTAACTCTGCACCGGTCATAGAACTGGCTAGCTGCCTATTACCTGCATGTTTAACTCATAATCAGGGCCTTTATACTTGCTGGCCTCTTCTTAACACTAGTGTCCCAGCTCAATGACTCCTTCTCAGGTCATTTATGTAAAATACTTCCACACCCTTCTTAGCTATCCTCTAGCTCATTAAGCTGCTTTATTTTCTGTATAGCACTTAACCCTTATCTGAAAGTACAGCCTTTATTTTTGTCTACTTATTTATTTTTCTCTTTTCCTCAAAGATAGAAACTTCAGGAAAAGTTGGGACGGTCTCTCTTATTAACTGTGGGTTCCTAGCAAGCACAGCAAAAGTGCTGACACACATTACATGTCAATAAATATTTGTTGAATGATGCATCAATAAAAACCACCACAGTGGAGAAAAGAAGTATGAATATTCTGTTCATGCTTAGTTTTGATTACCTTTTGAGTTCTTTGCACTTTAGGTTTTGTTCTGGTCATTTATCACTTCACAGCAAACTACCCCAAAACTTACTACCTTAAAAGAAGAATAATTTTATTATGCTTACACTACTGTCAGAATTTAGGCAAACCTTGATTTTTTGGTGACTTTTCTGCTCTAAGAGTGTTGACTGGGGTCATTTAGTAGAATAGTAGAATTTCACCAGCAGCTGGTATGGTGGGTTTAAGATGTTTCACTGGCAAGCCTGGCAGCTTGGGTTCAGCTGGCCCCTTCTCTTGCTTCCCATGGCAGCTCAGGGGGTCCAATAGAGCGAGGTAGGAACCTGTTAGTCCTCTTAAAGTTTACGTCTGGAACTGTCAAATCAGACACACTAGCTCAGATGAGAGGAGGAGTATCAAAGCATACGCAGTGTTTTTAATCTGGTACATTTCTGAGATAGAATATTTCCAAGTAAATGTTCCTAAAGAAAACAATCCAATAAGTCTCACTGGAACTTACAGGCTTCTGACTTAAGTCTCACCTATATTCAAGGAAGTCTTCAAATCCTGAAAGAGAAATACGAAAGTTAAAAGTAATATAAAAGATGGAAAATGTTGAATATGCATCTTATTTACTTATTCACAACACAACAAATATTTTACATTGGTTTAGATCCTCTGAGATTATGAGCAAAAATTTCTGTGATGTGTCTGCAGTGTACATTTTTCTGGAGAATAGGTTCATAGTTTCTACTGATTTTTCAAAGGATCTAATGATCCCCACCTCCCCCATTAGGTATTTCCTTAAGAAAAATCATGGAGTGCATAACTTCATTTTTAGAACTATCCACCCAGCCTTGCATAATAATGATAAATAGTAGACTTAAAAAAAGTAGTATCTTATGTGCCAGCAACAACATCCTATAGCAGCCCTATGAGGTACTATTATTATCCTGATTTTAAGGATGAAGAAACTGAGGCTTAGTAACTTGCCCATGGTCACTCAATTAGCATGTTGTAGAGCTGGGATCCCCTACCATACTGGCTGCAGGAGGTCTGATGCAATGAGGCCCTCTTCGTGAGTGATACTTTACTCCTGTGTAAATTGGGGATAATAATAGTAGCCAGGGTCACTGCCAGTATTACATGAGCTGAACTAGGATAGTCCATAACTGCACGCCTGGCACATATTAAATTTGGTATTTAATAAATACAAGCTCTGCACGCTTTGCCTCTGTTGTATTCCAGAAGCCTTTACTATCTTTCATTGAAGAGCTATTGGTGTGATAAAAATGCAAGACCTAAAAAGCGGAGGTGATGTAGGTGATGAGCGAACATCTCAAAGTTTCGGACCAAAGCCAGAGACAGCACTTTTCCCCCACTAAACTCCGTAGGGTCTCCCGTTTTCTCTTAAAATTGTACGCAGGTGTATCATTCTCTTCCACAGCTCGTAGCTTATCTATTAACATGGAACCTGTTTACCCCAAACTTTTGGGATCATTGTTTTTCTTATCGTGATACACCTTGCTTATGACTTGACTTCACCCACCCCACTGCTCTGAGGAACTTAGTGCAGGTGTGGGAATGGAGAAGCCCAGACTCCCTGCCTGGACCCCTTAGCTTGTTGGGGCCTCCCATTCTTCACTTATAAAACGGAGTGGGTGTTGATGATGAGATGATTTCACCAAAGTCTTTCCTGGTCTGCAATTACACAACATAAAATTGTCTTTTAGCTTGGTTTTCTTTTCTTTTTTTATTTATTTATGATAGGCACACAGTGAGAGAGAGAGAGGCAGAGACACAGGCAGAGGGAGAAGCAGGCTCCATGCACCGGGAGCCCGACGTGGGACTCGATCCCGGGTCTCCAGGATCGCGCCCTGGGCCAAAGGCAGGCGCCAAACCGCTGGTTTTCAAACTGTGGCTCTCCACTTAGTAGGCAAAAACAAAACAAAACAAAACAAAACAACATTTCGGTGGGTCAAACATTAAAAAAAAAAAAAAAAAAAAAAAAAAAAGCCTGGGTGGCTCAGTGGTTGTGCGTCTGTCTGCCTTTGGCTCAGGGCGTGACCCTGGAGACGGAGGATCGAGTCCCACATCAGGCCCCTTGCATGGAGCCTGCTTCTCCCTCTGCCTCTCTCATTAATTAAAAAAAAAAAAATGAGGGTAACTCCTCTTTGGAGAAACTCTTGTTAAACAAGAGATATTTAAATATAATGTGCGGAGAAAAAAAAAGAAACGTAGTACGTCGAGACCTCCACGTGAAGCGCGTATTTCCACCGCGGGGGGGGGGTCAAAACACTTGCAAGTGGGGCGCAGGGCAAGGCACCCTCCGCACGTGTCGCGCGGGGAAACGCGCTCCGCCCGCCCTCGGGGCTCAACCTCGAGCGCCCCCGGCAAAAGCCCCCAACGCAAACGTGCGCGCGGGCCCCGCTCCCGCGGCTCCTCGCGATGGCAGCGGCCTGCGGGGCCTGCGGGGCGTCACCTGGGCCGACGTCGCACCTCCCGCCTCCCGCCTCCCGCCTCCCGCCCGGGCTGGAGCGGAGCTGCGCGCCTTCTGACGTCATCACCGGGCGCCGAGAACACCCCCCCCCCCGCCCCGCGCCTCTTTCCACTTCGCGGGAGAAGTTGTTGGCGCGAATGGATCCCGAGTCCCGGTAACGGATTCCCCAGCCGACAGGCCCGCCGGCTCGCGCCTTAGTCCGTGGGCTGCGATGGTGAGCCCCGGGGGGAGGCTGTGCGGCTCGGGGGCTCGGGGAGTTGGCAGGCCGGGTGTGGACCGGGCGGTTTTGGTACGGAGGGTGGGGGAGGATGGCGGTGCGGGGCTGCGGAGGGAGCGAGGGCACGGAGGGGCCGCAGAGGGGGCCACAGAGGGGGCGCTGGGCGCAAGCTTTCCGGGGGCCGCGGGGTTACAGCGCTGGGCGCCAGGCTGCGCGCAGGGCTTGTGGTGCTGCGCAGCACTTTCATTTTTTTTTCTTCATTCTTGGGGGAAGGGAGGAAGGAAGGGAGTAAAAGAGGTGATTTGGGGGCTCAGCGATAAAGTTGTTTTCCTGTTTGGCGTTGCCCCAAACCTCTGTGTGCGTCCTGCCCTAAAGCATTGATTTCAAGCTTTGGTTCAAAGCGGAGAAAAACGTAACAAACTTTTCCTTTCTTAGGAGTAAGTTGTCTTAGGCCTTCAACTTTCGTCATTAATAGCGCCATGAAAAGCTCATCACACAGCCGTTTCGAGACCGAAGGTGTAGGGAGGATGCTTTATTTTTTTTTTAAAGAAGTTCAAAGAAGTTAATGGGATAACACGGCTTACTAGGAAAAAAAAAACCAAAAAAAAAAAAAAAAAACCCCAAACCCCGCAGATGTAATATGTTTGACAGCTGTCATCGCTTATCACCTGGTGTTAAAAATAATCTTAAAAAGAAACCCCCACCTCTGTGTGACTCTGCATAAAGCATGTAAATTGAGAGAGAAATGATGATGCAGCCATCAAAACAGACCTTCATAGATAGAGAGGCCTGTGTTTGAAATACTGTATTTGAAGGACAATTCATGATGTCCTGTGAAGCTAGAATCTACTTCGTAATCAGACATAATTTTTTTCAACTATTTTGTAGCTTATTTGTCACAAGGCCAGCATTCTGGAGGGAAAATTTTTATGCCAAATTGGGAAGCCTTGCAGCCCTTTGTGTTTTTTTTTTCCTCAAAGGATGACATACTAGCCACTTCGTATCAAATGCCAGTATGGGAGCTATTGGTTTTATAAACCTTTTCTCATTTAAACCTCACGGGAGTCTAGTTGTACAGGTGGTAAAGGAGGCTTTTAGAGTTTAAACAGTTTGTCATACAACTAATAAATGGTTGGATTAGAATTCTGACCACTGTATTATCCTGCCTCCCTAAAATGATTATCAATATTACTTTTTGGACTTAAGGCACTATGGTATTGTGGAAAGTTGATGGGATTTGGAGACTGGAAGGTAAGAGTGAGGTGATGATTTAGTCTTGCTCTACCATTTACTAGTTATGTGATTGTGGGCTTTATTTAAGTAAATAGCTTAACTTAAACCTTTTTAAAGCCTGTGTTTTCCTTAACTGTTAAAAGGGGCAAAATATAGCTGCCTTAAGTGATTATCTTGAGGATTAAACAGAATAACAAAGCTAAAGCTTCTATTGTGGAACCCGGTATGTGGAGGTATTCTGCTATTATGTGACTACCAGTGATCTAATTTTCTTAGGAAGGACTCTGGAATGTTACACTGTTGAAGGGGCATCAAAGATGCCTCTGCTGTCAGTTTTGGCGAACAGTGTCTTGTATAGTCAACTTTTGATCATTCAGATACTTTAAATTTTGGTTCTTAGTACTCTTGTTCACAATACAGGTGAAAAATAAAGCCCTTCTTGGAAAAGAAGTTGGAGTCAGAAGGAGTTTTGCTGTTTGTTAAAGGGGAAAGGTTTTATAACATAGATAGGAATTTTTGGTTATATTGGTATTTAAGTTGGTCCTTCTATCTCTAGCAAAACCTCAGACTAAAATTCTGTTTAGCATAGGTTTATTGAACATCTGTGTACATGTTATTGTAGAACAGTAGTTCTTTGGGTTACAGTTATGTGATAATGTGATGAGTGGCATGCAAATTTTCTGCCCACAGAAATACATATGAGCATATTACAGCATTTAAGAGGATTTGCAAATCTTCTGAGCCCTTCCGTAGATGTTAACGACTTTTGCCTTGGGAGCTACATTTTTTTTTCTTTAAGTTATTAATAAAGGAATAAAATACTGTATCCACAAAATGGAATATTCTGTGAGCATTAAGAAAGAAAACTTTATACTCTGATATAAAAACAATTATCAGGATAATTCAGTGAAAAATGAAGGTGTAGGACAGTAAGTAATGTATGTGTCACTTTGTGTAGAGAAAGAGAAAATATATACACATTTGCTTGAAGACTGGAAGGTTACACAGGGAACTAACTGATAGCATTTGTTGCCTCCAAAGGTGGGAAATATGTGTCTTGAGAGGCGGGATGGGAGGGAGACTTTTTACTCTTGAATTTTGAACAATGTAAACATAATGTCTATTAAAGGAATTGTAACAAAATTAAAAATGAAAAGAGAAAAGCCATGTAAACAATTTGGATTGCTATGAGAATTTAATTATTTACTCAAAATGTGAATAAAACCTGAGCTGCCATTTTAAAGAAGTCAGCATATATAATTCATTGGCTGGTATAATTCATTGAAAATATGCATAAGATTGAATTAAACACACATGAGACCTAGAGGATAGCCTGTTTGAAGAAGCTGTCAAATCTAAATACATTTGAGCTTCTTCATCCCCTATTCTAGGGGATACCTTTCATATTGTAGTTTACTATGTGAGTGCTCTCACTGGAGTGTGCTGTCACTATTATAATGTAGATTTTGCCATATATACTGGTAGTTGCCCTGTAAGGCCCCTCCCTGCCTCTCTTATCTGTCTTTTGAGTATCTTATGCTGTTCTGTCCCATCTTTTTTTTCTTGCTGTTTCTTCTCCTTGTTGAGATTCTTCCTTGTATATCTGCCTTTTTCTCATGATTCAAGCCTCAGTCATCACTTCCTCAGAGCTTTTGGTGTTATATCTAAGAAACCATTGCCTAATCCAAGGTCATGAAGATTTATGCGTGTCTTCTAAGAGTTTTACTTCTTACATTTAATTTTGAAACATTTTGAGTTGATTTTTGTATGGGATGTGAAGTAGAAGTTCAAATTTATTCTTTTGCATGTGTATGTTCAATTGTTCTGGCACCAGTTGTAGACTGTTCTTTCTCATTGAATTATCTTGTCTCCCTTGTCAAAGATCAATTGACTGTAAGTGTGAGGGTTCTTTTCTGGATTCTCTGTTCTATTACCCCTATGTATCTATCTTAATGCCAGTAATGCATTGTATTTATTACTGTAGTTTTGTGGTAAGTTCCCCACCCCACCTTGTGGTAAGTCCCCCCGCCCCCCCCGGGGTAAGTTTTGAAATCAGGAAGTATTATTAGTCTTTCAACTTTGTTATTTTTCAAGATTGTTTTGTGTTCTGGTCGGGGGCTGTTGATTCCATGAATTTTACAATTGTTAAAGAAGCCAGCTGGGATTTTATTAGTGATTATGTTGAATCCTGTAGATCATTTTGGGAAATATTGCCATCTCAACAGTAGAAGGTCTTCTGATCTATGAACATGGACTATCTTTCCATTTGTTTAGCTCTTCAATTTCTTTAAACAGTGTTTTATAGTTTTCAGGGTATGGGCTTTACACTTTTATTTTTTCCAAGTACTTTTTTCTTTTTGATGATATTGTAAATGAAATAGTTTTCTTTTCTTTCTTTCTTTTTTTTTTTTTTTTTTAAGATTTTATTTATTTACTCAGAGACAAAGAGAGGCAGAGACATAGGTAGAGGGAGAAATAGGCTCCCTGCAGGAAGCCCAATTTAAGACTCAATCCTGGGACTTCGGGATCATGCTCTGAGCCAAAGGCAAGATGCTCAACCACTGAATCACCTAGGTGTCCCTGAAATAGTTTTCTTAATTTCAGTTTTGGATTGTTCATTCCAAGAGTATAGAAATACAATATACTTTTGTATATTGATCTTGTATTCTGCAACATTGCTGACCTCATTTAGTAGTTCTAATAGTTTTTTCTGTAGGAATTTTTTCTATGTAAGATCATTTCATCTGTAAATAGAGATAGTTTTGCTTCATCCTGTCTAATCTAGGTGCCTTTTATCTCTCTCTCTCTCTCTTTTTTTTTTTTTTTTTTTTTTGCCTAAATGCTTTTGCTGGAACTTCCACAGGATTGAATAGAAGTATTGGGAGTGATTGTGTCTTTTTCCTGATCTCAGGGGAAAGCATTCCAACAACTTTTTGCTTTCAAAGGCCTTAATGTAGTTTTAAATACTTTAAGTTTATTTCATAATTTGTTTCTATTGTGCTGCTACCAGTTAAATCACTGGGTATATTAGATATAAAATTTTGTCTTTCAGTGTTTTTCAGGATGAAAGATTCTTACATTTGGATAGAGCTTGTGAATTTGATGATGGTAATCAGTTTCTGTTTGTGGATTTGGTGGGGTTAATCAAATATTTATATTTCTTTGTTACTTTTAGAGTAGAGAAGTAAAGCCAAGATACAATATTTGGCAATTACTCTACAGAGCACTGTAGTACTTATTTGTATAAAACCCTGTACCCTTCAAAGAAAAGTGAACAGAGTGACATAATTTACTTTCTTTTTGCATTTTTGATAGACAAATATGACTTGTTTATTGGTTGAGCTCATCAGCAGTGGAAATAAGTAATTAGAGTTTTTTGGTTATACGTCAAAGTAAATATATAGCAGCTTTTGTACTTTGACCTTTGAAAGCTAACGGTCATTATGAAAGCTAACTTTGTGGGTTTAGGAGTGTTTATTGCAAGAAGAATTTTTTCTTCATCTCTAACTCTACTAATAGATTTATAATCAACCAAATTGGAAACTGCTTGGTACAGGTAAAGGGCTAAACACACAGGATTTTTTTTTTTTTTTGGCAAAGTTGGGTACTTTGTCTTGACTTCTGCATATTAAAATTGCATTTGGCTGCTTGCTAGAAGATGCTTCTAATAGAGTTGTAGAATTGTTTGTTACACCTTAAAGTAGAAAATGCAAGAAACCTTTTTTTGCTTACATTTAAGCATCTTGAATTTCAAAACTTTTACTATGGAACATCTTGTTGGCATTCTCAATTTTTTTCATCTATTAATTGAAGTTAAAAAACTTCATAGGGTGGTTATGAGGATTGAATAAGTTAATTTTTTGAAGTGCTTAAATTATTGCCTGTCAGAGCAAGTCTATTTGAGAGTTTATTAAATAAGTAAATAAATGAAGCTTTGAATCTGGGCATTGGCAATAAAAATAGAGGGAAGAGGACAGCAGTATTTGGGAGATAGGTTAGGTGGGTTGAATAGGTAGAGTCAGATTGAGGAGGAAAAACAGTGCCCATTTTTCTGGTTTGGGCAAATGATGGTGATATGCGTTGAGGTGAGGAATAAAAGAGAAGTCGCAGAGGAATATGAGCTTACTTTTGGACAATATGAATTGGAGGCATCTTTGGGGCATTTGGACAGAGATGTTTCTGGCAGACTATTGGCTACGGAGCTTAGAGGAGGAGTGGAGACACAAGATTTAGAGATGATGTTGAGATGGATGTGAGTTAGCTTACACAGTGTAGGTGGATCAGAACTTTTAAATTTCGAGTTCATGGGGAACCATTAATAGGTTTCATGGGAAAACCTCACCTCTTTTTTTTTTTTTTTAAGATTATTTATTGAGAGAGAGAGAGAGTGTGCAGGCAGAGTGAGAGCAGGCAAGTGGAGGGACAGAGGAAGAGAGAATCCTGAAGCAGACTTCCTGCTGAGTGTGAAGCTGGATGTGGGGCTTGATCCCAGAATCTTGAGATAATGACCTGAGCTGAAATCAAGAGTCGGCTGCTCAACTGACTGAGCCACCCAGGCACCCCAACTCTGCATTTTAGGTTACATGAAGTTTTGTGTGTGGGGTGTTTTCTGACACCAATTAGTTCTCTAGTTCTCTTGACACCAGCTGGGTGTCCTACAGTTCGGTTCAATTTGGACATTTTTCGTAGTTAGTGCAGATTGCACCGGTTAAGGGGCTCAATCCCATTGACTGCTTCCACTTCAGAAGTCAATTGAGAGTCGTGAGACACCTGTACTTCTGCCTCTAAATTAGTTATTCAAGACCTTCTCGGGTTTGATAATTTGCTAGAATGGCTCACAGAACTTGGGGAAGCACTTTACTTATATTTACTAGTTTATCATAAGGGTACAACTTAGAAACAGTCAAACGGTAGGCAAAGATCCACAGTGTAAGATATGGGAGATTGGGGGATATACAGAACATCAGGCCATCTCTGGGTACACCACCCTCTCAGCAGCTTGATATGTCCACCAACCCAGATGCTCTTCAAACATCAAACGTTGCTTGATTGAGAGTTTTTTTATATTTTTATTATTATTATTATTATTATTATTTTTATTGAGAGTTTTTATAACTCAATCTTGACCTTCCTCTTCTCCCTATAACCCTAGGAGTGGGGCGGAGAGTTCCCATCCTTGGCCTTTCTAGTGACCAGTCCCCATCCTGAGTTGCCTCATTAGCATAAACTTAGATGTGATCCAAAGGGCTGATTGTAAATAGCAGGATACTCCTGTCAGTTAAGTCCAAGGGTTTTAGGATCTCTGTGCCAGGAATATAAAGGCCTAATATGTATTTGTAATATAGTGTTTTGTGGAAAATATTCATAGCTTTTGTCAGATCTACAAAAGCATAAACAAAGCCTGGTATGTTTAGTGTTGTCTTGGCACACATTTTGGATATTAATAGTCAACCTGTTATTGACAGCTTCTTATACTAGCATATAAGTTCTGCAAGGATAGGGGCCATAAGGATGGAGAACTGCTATACAGTGCCTGGCACGTGGTACATTTTCAATAAGTATTTGGTGAATGAAGAAGTATAAATAAACTTTATGTTTCCAATAGAAGAGAAGTCAACCAGAATAAAATTTACTGGTATGGAAACCTCTTCTCTAGTCCTTTCTACTTTATAGTTAATGTATTGAACATTTAATGACAATGAATAATATAGCCTAGAGAAATACAGTATTTATTATTTGATAGGTCTATTTTCTTTCTTTTTTTAAAATTACGTATTTTTTAAATTGAAGTATAGTTGACAATGTTACATTCATTTCAGATGTACAACATAGTGAATTGACAATTCTATAGTTTATGCTGTGCTCATGAATGTAGTAGCTATTTTTTTTGAATGTAGTAGCTATTGTGTGTCACTGTAAAACACTGTTACAATACCATTGACTATATTCTCTATGCTGTACTTTTCGTCTCTGTGACTTACTAATTCTATATTTGGAAGCCTGTATCTCCCACGCCCCTTCACTCTCTTTGCCTATCCCTTCAACCCTCTCCCTTCTGGCAACCACCGGTTCTCTGTATGTATGGTCTTTTCTGTGGTTTTTGTTTGTTTTATATATTCTACATATAAATGAAATCATATGGCATTTGTTTTTTTGTCTGACATATTTCACTTAGCATAATACTCTCCAGGTCTATCCATGTGGTCACAAATGGTAAGATCTCATGCTTTTTCATGACCGAGTAATATTCGTGTGTGTGTATGTACACACCACATCTTTGTGTATTCATTTGTCAGTGGACATTTAGGTTGGTAGGTCTTTCTGATTTGAACATATTTGTAATATTCAAGTAGATTAAATTTAATTTTTTAGATTAGAAATCAATTGTAAGAAGTTGATTTCTGAATGAATAAAAACCATAATCAGACTACAATAACCTTGGTGAAAATGTCAAAATGTTGAAATAAACCATTATATCAGGCATAAAGAGTTTTAAATGTTTCAATTATCTCAATTATGCAGATTTGAAGAACTTATTTTTAAAAAAATCTGCATTAATTAATTTCCATTTTCTGTTTAATTTTGCTAGTGTTTGTTAGTATTTTTGGATCAGGTATACTTGAAAACTTTCTGTGATACACTGTTTCATTGAAAGAGTAGTCTAAGGGATCCCTGGGTGGCGCAGCGGTTTAGCGCCTGCCTTTGGCCCAGGGCGCGATCCTGGAGACCCGGGATCGAATCCCACGTTGGGCTCCCAGTGCATGGAGCCTGCTTATCCCTCTGCCTGTGTCTCTGCCTCTCTCTCTCTCTCTCTCTCTCTCTCTCTCACTATCATAAATAAATAAAAAAAATTAAAAAAAAAAAAGAAAGAGTAGTCTAAGGCCCATATGATATACATACTGTGGCTTCAGAATTTTACACATCTTCCTCACCACAACTAAGAATAGAAATGGGTTTCTTCACTGTCTTGGAAGCAACGTCTCAGGTAGTAGACTGAGTAGATTCCAAGGTAAGGAGGAGAGGTAGATATTTCCCTTAATCATACATTTTCCATTTCTGTTCCTTTGCTGTGCTTTATTTTGTCTGGTATTTCCTGTGTTCTGCTTTTTTTCCCTGAAGACAGAAAGACCAAGAGCAGAGAATAGAATGAAGTTCCACAAGAACAGACACTTTTGTCTGTTTTATTCCAAACACCAAGAATAGTTCGTGGCTTGCGACGCCTGGGTGGCTGAGCGGTTTGGTGTCTGCCTTTGGCTCAGGGCGTGATCCTGGAGTTCTGGGGTCGAGTCCCACATCCGGCTCCCCACGGAGAACCTGCTTCTCCCTCTACCTGTGTCTCTGTCTCTCTGTCTCTCGTGAATAAATAAATAAAATCTTAAAAAAATAGTTCTTGGCTCATAGAAGACTCTCAGTGAATGTTGAAGGAAGGAAGGAAGCAAGCAAGTAAGTTAGTTGATGCAGGTTCTTAAAATTCTTTCTGGTTATAACCTATTATTATTTAAAAATTTTTCAGACCACACGTTTACTCACTGGTATCTTCCTCAGAGAATTTCTTGAGTCCAGTGCTAGACTTGGCTGTATCATTAACATCAGTTATACGTAGATATATATGTAAATTTCTAAAAGCCAATTTGTGGGGATCCCTGGGTGGCTCAGCGGTTTAGCGCCTGCCTTTGGCCCCGGGGCATGATCCTGGAGTCCTGGGATCGAGTCCGGTGTCGGGCTCCCGGCATGGAGCCTGCTTCTCCCTCTGCCTGTGTCTCTGCCCCCCCCTTTTTTATGTCTATCATGAATAAATAAATAAAATCTTTAAAAAAAATAAATAAAAGGCAATTCGTTTGGTTAAAAACAGGAAATATTGTACTAAAAGTGGAAGCAATTTTTTCTTTTAAGTAGCCACAGTATTATAATGTGACAAGAGAATACCATATTGCAAGGGTCAATTATAGAAGTCATGTTATTTTACTTTTTAAAAATATTTTATTTTTTTAAGTAATATCTGTACCCAGCGGGGGCTTGAACTCACAACACTGAGATCGAGTCCCATGCTTCACCAACAGCCAGCCAGGTGACCCTGGAATGTCAACTTTAATAATGTACTTAAGAAATAATATACAATAGGTGTTAATTTAATATCCACTTTAAAAAAATCCACTTAAAATTTCTTAAAGCCAAAAGCAGTAAGGTAAATTCATAGCACAAAATTAATTTCAGTTAAATATTATTTTAATACTTAATCTTTTAAAAACAAATCTACCATGAGTTTCATTTTAGGTAATGAAGAACCTCTTTTGGAGCCCAGGTGTGAAGGTCAGTGACCTTAGAAATAAATACTCATGTGTCCAACTGACTTTTTTTTTTTTTAAGGTTTTATTTTTAAGTAATCTCCACACCCAACGTGGAGCTCAAACTCAAACCTCAAGATCAAGAGCTGCATGCTTCACTAGCTGAACCAGCCAGGTGCTCCTTGCATTGAACCAGTATTAATTAAGCATCTACAGGGTGCTGTCCCTGTACTTGAGATAGAGTGGTAAGATAAACAAGCCTGCTATGTGGAACTTACAGCCCTGCCTTCAAGCTCAGATTTCTATGACGATCAAAAGTATGTCCTACTGGGGCAGGTGGTGGCCCAGTCAGTGGAGCTTGTGACTCTCGGTCTTTGGGTTGTGAGCTTGTGTCCCATGTTGGAGCTAGAGGTTATGTTAAAAAAAAAAAAGAAAAAATCTCCTCCTAATCATTTTAGGACTCAGTTTAGATGTTGCTTTTGTTGGAAGCTGTCCCAAAGGCTATTTGTGTTAGTGCTCCCGGTCCACTTTAGTGATAAGATCTATCTTAGCAGTTTTTTTATCTAATTCTTTATATATTTATCTCTTAGGTAGCTGCATGAAGGCATTTTCCTGTTTGTGTTCTGAGTCCTGCCTGTAAGCACACAAATGTATCAGGAATGAGAAGGGAAAGACCATACTGCTAGTTGTAGGATATGGCTACCTTTGCATAGATCTTAGAATTATAGGGAAACTCTGAAGGGACAGTCATGGTCAAGTGGAAAACTATGAAAGAGATTTGGAGTCAGACTACCAGGTTCCATAGTGGAGGTTTTGGTGTACCATCTTAATCCCCACAGGAATTTTATGAGGCATGTGGTATCAGAGGAAACTAAAGAGCAGAGAAGTAATTCATCTCAAGTGACCTGTAGTAGTAAATGGCAAAACTGACAAAGCTTGCATTCGACTTAATTTTATTCATCTGTAAGATGGAGATGTTGTTTGCCCCTGTATACTTCAGAGTCATCAAAAGATATATGTCCAGTAGCTATAAGTAAAAACATGAAAAACTTATTAGCTGTTTGTGCTAAAATTTGTTTTAACTTTGTGATTTTTGCCTAAACTTTTGCCTCATTTGAACTGACTTTCTTGTTCAACTAATAACTGTTGAATAAAATAAGAAATAATTACTACTTTTTTTTTATTTCCCCAAATAAAAATAATATTATTTTCTATTATCATTTCTTTTAGAGGTGGAATTCCTGGGACAGTGGGTATATACATTTACAATTTTGATGAGTGTTGCTGATTGTCCTGTGGAACAGTTTTTGTCTTCCATTATACTAGTTTTTACTTTTATAGCAGTATAGTGTGTGAGCATCTGTTTTTCCATATCTTTGACAAATCTGGGCATTATCAATATTTTAACATTTAGAGAAAAATAATCCAGCTTCAGTTTATCTGTTATTTTTGAAATTGAACATCTCATATTGTTTGTTGGTTATTTGGATCTTTTATATAATATGCTTTAGTTGCCTTTTGTTTTTTCTACTCAGCTATCTTTTATTGATTTGTAGGAACCTTTATATATAATAAATATTGTAGATATTTTGAAGTTAGTTGTTTGTATTTTAACTTTTGCTTATGGGATCTTTTATTTTTATGGAGTCAGATCTTTCTTTATGGATGGTTTTTAGCCTTGATGCTCTGCTTAGTCTTTCCCTTTGCCAAGATTTTAAAAGTAAATTTAAAAATCTGTTTCTTTTTTTACTCATAGACTCAACAAAAATTATTCTTTGAAGGGAAAAGTGCTGTTTAGATCTATTGTTTGGGAACATGATTAACCATTAGAGATGTTCATCATTTCATAAAATCATGAAAACTGGGAATGCTAGACAGAGAGTGTTGAGGAGGAAGGTGAAGTCATTCTGAATTGAAGCCAAATTAGTGACCTTTAGATATTTACATACATGATGGTTGCTCATGTTGGAGATAATCCTTAAAAGGTAGAGTCTGTTGGCTTTCATTCTGATGAAAATTCTTTTCCAAGAGTTTAGATTTTCAGTGTATATTGAGTTAGATCATGTTGTAATTTCTTTAACTGCTCTGTTGGTGTCAGAGTATAAGGGTGCGGGGAGTGAGAGAGTAGAGTAGAATAAAGGAAAGGAGGGAGATGTTGGGGTGGTGCAGTGGGTTAAGCATCTGATTCTTGGTTTGGCTCAGGTTCAGGGTGGTGAGATTGAGCACCGCATGGGGCAGTGGGCTTAGCTCAGTGTGGAGTCTGCTTAGGACTCCTCCTCTCTCCTCCCATGTCTCTCTCTCTCAAATTAATCTTTAAAGAAAGATAAAGGAAAGGAAGAGAAAGGAGATATGAATAGAAGGGATTACTTGGGAAGGAAGATTTTAACAATGCTAAGGAGTATGGAACAGACAGAAATCAGACAGTCTCAATATAACCAACAATTCCATTTCTTAAGTTATGTTTTGTTTTCTTTGTCTTTGTGGTTTTAAGCATTTGTAGTCCTAATACAGATTGAAAACCAGCACTGGGGGATCCCTGGGTGGCGCAGCGGTTTGGCGCCTGCCTTTGGCCCAGGGCGCGATCCTGGAGACCCGGGATCGAATCCCACGTCGGGCTCCCGGTGCATGGAGCCTGCTTCTCCCTCTGCCTGTGTCTCTGCGCCTCTCTCTCTCTCTCTCTCTCTGACTATCATAAGCAAATAAAAAAACAAAAACAAAACAAAACAAAAAAAAAACCCAGCACTGACTGTAACCTCATTATTAATACTCAGTTTTGGTATTTCCATGGTGCATGTGCATGGTGCATGGTGCAAGCATTTCCATGGTGTGCTTGCAGTTACCACCATTTGAATGAAGAACCATTTGGTAATTTTAAAAGTGAAACTCCAATGTGAAACTTTCATTTCCTCCAGAAACAATAAAGTAAGTGGTTGTCAACCTCAAACCCAGTTTTTTGCAAGTTATACGGAAGACTGTGGCTTTCTTTATTGTCCATCTTTCTTTAGCGCCTGACACAAATGTCTTAGTTTTTCATAGCTGAGGTATCCATTTCATAAATAGTATTTTTTAGACTTAGATTTTATTAGGATGGGTTTGTGACTTTTGTGAATTAAGAAATTTACAAAAGCACATAAAACCAGGAAAGTCTATAATCTTAAAAAAAAATTAAGGTGTCTGTGTACCTCATTTATTTGCTTTATTTTCTTAGACACACGGCTATTTGTGTTTGTGTGTGCATTACACACTTGGGATTTTTGACATGTTAAGAGTATGATGTTTATTGCCAGGATTTAGGAAATAATTGTTAACTTTCTTATACTTCACAAAGTGCCTTTTTTTTTAAAATATTTAATGTATTTATTCATGAGAGATACAGAAAGAGAGGCAGAAACATGGGCAGAGGGAGAAGCAGGCTCCCCATGGGAGCCCTGATGTGGAACTCGATCCCAGCATCACAACCTGGCAAAGGCAGATGCTTAACCACTGAGCCATCCAGGTTCCTGCTTCACAAAGTACTTTTAACAGTCATTTTCCTCACTATAATAAAGAGAGAGGTTGAAAAAGGTAAAAAGGATTGAAAACTCAGGAGTGTAATCATTAAGGATAGAATGAGGACAACACCTGGCTCTTGAACCCAGTTCTTAGGAATTCAGATCCTTATTTGGATCTCATTTTTTTGTGTTCCTTATACCCTTACCTGGGAGCAGAGGTAGTTGTAAATAGAGATGTGTCTGTGATGTGAAAGGATAATAGTTCATAAATGAGGAGAAGGGCAGCTTTTTGCTGAACAAAAAGTAATTAATTCTCATAAAGTGTAGGCAGTATTAGTTCCATTTTACTGATGGGAAAACAGATTCAGGTAACCTGCCCAATGTCACACATAAAAAGCACTACAGCAGATATTCAAACCTAGGCTTTTTGATTCTAAGGTCTATTCTTGTTCTCTGCACTACACTTTCTTCAAAGCTAAAATCTAAACAAGTAGGGAAGGATATGTATGCAAAAGATAAAAGTGATTTAAATTGTAAATTACATTGTAAATTTCATTATGATTAATTTTAATTCAGTATAACACAAGGGGATAGAGCAATTAGAATATTGTAATAAGCATCAAAATATTTTTTCAGGGATCCCTGGGTGGCGCAGCGGTTTGGCGCCTGCCTTTGGCCCAGGGCGCGATCCTGGAGACCCGGGATCGAATCCCACATCGGGCTCCTGGTGCATGGAGCCTGCTTCTCCCTCTGCCTATGTCTCTGCCTCTCTCTCTCTCTCTCTCTCTCTCTCTCTCTCCATGACTATCATAAATAAATAAAAATTTAAAAAATTTAAAGAAAATATTTTTTCAGAATTTGAAAATATAAAAAATAATTTGTAAGGCTTTTAGTTATTAAGGTCTTAAATGATCAAGGTTGAGAATTTGAAAGAATAATAATGAAGTTATACTGGGAATATAAATCCCATGGGCAAGGATTATACTCTTCAACATTTGTCTTCTCCCTCACTGGGCCTGGATTGGTGGGATGAGTATATGTATGTATGAACAATAAATACTTGTTACTTGTCTCTTTAGTAATTGTGCTGTTGTTAAGAAATATTTCACTTGCTCATTTTTGTTCTGTTTTTGGCCAAATTCTGTAAGTTAACATATTTTTCATTAGGCAAATTATTTTTAACTCAGGTAATTTTATCAGTTAACTTTTGCATGTGAAAAGAATGCTGTTGCACACCTGGAACTATCTCATTATGAAGAAATTGAAGGTAAACCAGTGTGTGTGTGTGTAGAGCTGTCCCATTTTGTAGTTGGAATTCAAATTTTGTGCAGTTAGTATTTGTTTATGCATGTCCTTTTTTGCTTTTAGGATATTCGGAAATTCTTTGGGGTTATACCAAGTGGAAAGAAACCTGTAACCGAAACAGTAAAGAAGAATGAGAAAACAAAGTCTGCTGAAGAAACTTTAAAATCAAAGAAAGGAATAAAGGAAATTAAGGTCAGTTTTCCAGATAAATGTTGAATTGTATAAAAAGTTAAATAAATTCAGTTCCTAGACTTGATGTAGTGGGAGCCTAAAATAAAATAGATTTCAACTCATTTTGCAGCAGAAGAAGGTAAGTGTATTTCTAATTAATGTAGCTGACTGCATTCATTGCTTGTTTTTCTGAAATAGAGGTGGAACCCTTTTTAGTTGTTAAAATTTTGCATTTTATGACCAGAGTTTGCTTGTAGAGATGTGAGCCCCAAGTGAAAGGTGTTGGACTAATGGTGAAGGAAGGCTTTGGAGGAAAGCTTTATTCTTTTCTCTGTCTTCTTTGGGCCTCAGAAAAGTTAAGGTACAGTGTCGCCATAGAAAGCAGGCAAAGGCTATAGTAGTGTGTCTGAGTTCATATTATTCCACTTCGAGTAAAATATAAGAATTTTGCAACTCTACAGGTCTGTTTATCACCACTTTATCTTTTATGTTTTAGTTGTCATATGTATTATATCTACCTATGTTAATACTCCACATTCAGTGTAATACTTTTTGCTCTAAACACATATTTTAAAGAAATTAAAAGGAAAAAGTTGATCTTTTATGTTCACCCACATATTTGCCATTTCTGGTGCTTTTCATTTCTTATTGAAGATAAGAATTTCTGAATTTCTATGTCTTTAAACCTGAAGAATTTTCTTTATCATTTCTTGTAGTGTAAGATTTTGGTAACAAATTCTGGAACCTTCTATTTAATTATCTTCATTCTTGAAAGATATTTTTGCTGGTTACAGAATTTTGGATTGATACTGTTTTCCTTTAGGATTTTTATGTGTGGTTTTTAGCTTTGACTGTGGTGTGCCTGGGTATAGTTTTTGTGTGTGTGTGTGTGTTCTGTTTATGGTTTCTGAGCTTCTTCAATCTATAAATTTATAAATCTCACCAAATTTGGGAACTCTTTGCCATTACTTCTTCAAATATATTTGTCTCATTCTCTTTCTCCTCTTCTGGGATTCCAGTTATACACATATTAGAATTTTGATATTGTCTCGTAGCTCATCAAAGCTTGTTCATTTTTATCCTTCCTTTCTTTGTATTTCAGATTGTATAATTTCTCGTCTTTAAGCTTGTCTTTAAGCTCCTTCCTCTCTAATATGCTATTAAACATATGTGGTGAATATTTTATTGTGAATATTGTGTTTTGCAATTCTAGAATTTTAATTAGTTTCCTTTTCATAGTTTTAATTTTTCTGCTTTATGTTCTTGAATGTAGTTAAAATAGCTACTTTATTTTTAAAGGTTTTATTTACTTTTATTTGAGAGAGAGAGATAGAGCACAAGCAGGGAGATGAGGGAGAAGCAGACTCCTTGAGGGGAGCTTGATGTGGGGCTCCATTCTAGGACCCTGGGATCGTGATCAAAGGCAGATGCTCAGCTGACTGAGTCACCCAGGCACCCCTATAATTGCTACTTTAAACTTTTGTTTGTTAATATTAACATATGAGGATTGGTCTCTGTTAAATCTGTTAAATTCCTTTTCTCTTGAGTCTGTGGCTCAAGTATTAATCAGTTTCAGCCACTGTAACAAAAATATAATAGATTGGATGGTTTAAACAATAGAAATTTGTTTTATTGCAGTTCTGGAGACAGGATTATGATTAAGGTTTTAGCTAGTTCGGTTCCTGGCAAGAGCTCTTTTTCTGGATTGTAGATGGCTACCTTCTTGCCATGTCCTCACATAACCTTTTCCTGGTGTGAGCACATGGTGGGAGAGGTTGAGACAGGGAGAGAGCTAGTGAGTGTGTGTACATATATGTATGTGAGTGAGCTCTCTAGTATCTCTTCTAAGAGTAGTAAGCTTATAGCAGAGTTCCATCCCTATGACCTCATTTAACCTTAATTGCTTCCTTAGAAACTCCATCTCCAGATACAGCCACAATGGGGGTATAGAGACTCAGCATATGACTTTGGAGGAATACAAGCATTTATTCCAAACATTTTGCCAAATGGCTCCCCAAATTCATGTGCTTCTCATAAAGGTTGGAACTCACTGTAACATCAACTCTAAAGTCCAAAATCTTATCTAAATATCATTTAAATCAGATATGGGGAAAAAAATCAGATACGGGTGAGACTCCAGATATGATTCATCCTGAGGCAAAATTTTTCTTCACCTGTGAACCTCTGAAACCGGACAATATGTGTTTCCAAAATAGAGTGGTGGGACAGGCACAGAATAGACATTCTCATTTCAAAAGGAAGAGATCACAAGGAAGAAAGGGATGATGGGTTCCAAGGAAGTCCAAAAACCTCACAGGGCAAATTCTAGTAGATCTTAAAGCTTGAGAAAATCTTTAGCTCGATGCCCTGCCTTCTGGATCCACTAGAAATTCCCAAGGCTTCTTGATGGAGTCTGATCTGTTGAAAAAAGAAATAAGACAGCCCTGATGATCTCTGAATCACCTTTATGGTCTCATCTCCTTTTCTTGGAGAATAGTGCAGGTTTGCAGTTGAGTAGCCTATTGTCCTGTCCTGTAGAATCAAGAAGTCTGACAGCTTTTCCTTCATTTTTTTCTCTTTCATTTTGAACTAGCAGTGTTTCTGCTTGTGTAATTCCACCATCTCTTTATTGAGTGATAGTCTAGCCACACTTTCAGTATTCTCTTTAGACGATTCATTCTCATTTTTTGCAATATAGACAGATTGAGTATTTTCCAAATCTTTAAGTCTTGGTTCTTTTTGTTTAACAACTCAGTTCATTTCTCTCCTCTTAGATTTTCCTGTAGAGGACCTTCCAACAGCCTGTACCTTCTAACACTTTACTTAGAAATGTTCTCAGCTAAATATTCAATTTCATTATTCACAAGTTCTGTCTTTCACAAAGCACTAAAACACAATTTAGCCAGTTCTTTGCCATTTTATAACAAGGATTGTCTTTTTCTTTTTCTCCAATTTCCAACAATATGTTCTTCATTTCTTTCTGAATCCTTACCAGAATGGTCTTTCATGTTCATATTTTAAACATTCTATTTATGATATGTATATTCTCAAGGTGATAGAAACTTTCACTATAGCTCTTTTCTCCCTAAGACTTTGCTGGAGTTGCATTTAACATCTGTATTACTACTAACAGTCCCTTCACAGAAGCCTACATTTTACAAAATTTTTTTTTTTAATGTATTTATTTTGCTTATTGAACTATATAGTTGACAATGTTACATTAGTTTCAGGTGTACAACATTATGATTCAACAACTCTGTGTTTACTATGCTCACAAGTGTATCTGCCATCCATAACTATACAACATTATTAGAATATCATTGACTGTATTCCTTATGCTGTATGTTTCATCCTCATGCCTGATTCATTTTATAATTGGAAGCCTGTATCTGTACTTCCCTCCACCCTTATTTGCCCATGTCCCCAACCCCCTTCCGTCTGGCAACCACCAGTTAGTTCTCTGTATTTATGGATCAGTCTTTGCTTTGTTCATTTTTTTTTTTTTTAGATTATATTTATAAGTGAAATCACATGGTACTTGTCTTTTGTTGTCTGACTTAGTGTAATACTTTCTAGTTTTTACAAATGGCAAGATCTCATTCTTTTTATGGATGAGTAATAGTGTGTGTGGGTGTGTATATGTATGTGTGTATCTCAAATCTTTATATGTTGATGGACATTTAAATTTTTTTTTTAAAGATTTTTTTAATTTTTATTTATTTATGATAGTCACACACACAGAGAGAGAGAGAGAGAGAGGCAGAGACACAGGCAGAGGGAGAAGCAGGCTCCATGCACCGGGAGCCCGACGTGGGATTCGATCCCGGGTCTCCAGGATCGCGCCCTGGGCCAAAGGCAGGCGCCAAACCGCTGCGCCGCCCAGGGATCCCTTAAGTTGTTTTCATATCTTGGCTATTGTAAATAATGCAGTAAATGTAGGGGTGTATATATCTTTTTGAATTAGTGGTTTGAGATTTTTTTGGGTAAATACTTGTGGAATTACCAGATTGTATGCCTTTCTATTTTTAGTGTTTTGAGGAGCCTCCACATTGTTTTCCACAGTGGCTGTACTAGTTTGCATTCCCACCAACATTACATGAGCCTTTTTTTTTTCCTCCACATACTCACCGACCCTGTCTTTTCGAGTCTAGCCATTTTAACAGGTAATAGTGTAATATCTCATAGTGTTTTTTATTTGACCTAATGATTAGTGATGTTGAGCACCTTTTCATGTGTCTGTTGGCCATCTGAATGTGTTTTTGGGTTCTCTGCCCATTTTCTTTTTTTTTTTTTTTTTTATTTATTTATGATAGTCACAGAGAGAGAGAGAGAGAGAGAGAGAGGCAGAGACACAGGCAGAGAGAGAAGCAGGCTCCATGCACCGGGAGCCCGATGTGGGATTCGATCCCGGGTCTCCAGGATCATGCCCTGGGCCAAAGGCAGGCGCCAAACCGCTGCGCCACCCAGGGATCCCTCTGCCCATTTTCTTAATTAGATTATTTGAGTTTCTGTGGTGTTGAGTTGTAAAAGTTCTTTATATACTTCGGATATTAGCCCCTTATTGGATATATCATTTGCAAATATCTTCTTCCATTCAGTAGGTTGCCTCTTCATTTTATGAAGGAACCATTTATGGTTTCCTTTGCCATGCAAAAGCCTTTATTTTGGTGTAGTTTCAATAATCTTATTTTTGCTTTTGTTTCCTTTGCTGAAGGAGGCATCTAGGAAAAATTTCCTAAAAGGCTGATATCAAAGAGATTATTACTGCCTGTATTTTCTTTAAGAAGTTTTATGGTTTCAGTTCTTAACATAAGTTCTTTCATCTATTTTGAGTTTATTTATGGTGTAAGACTGTGGTCCAGTTTCATTCTTTTGCATGTAGCTGTCCAGTTTTCCCACCACCATTTGTTGAAGAGACTTTTTCCCATTGTATATTTTTGCCTCCTTTGTTGTAGATTAATTCAGTGTATAAGTATGGGTTTATTTCTGGACACTCTCTTCTGTTCCATTGATCTAAGTGTCTAGTTCGTGCCAGTATCATACTGCTTTGATTGCTGCAGCTTTATAGTATATGTTGAAATCTGGGATTGTAATACCTCCAGTTTTGTTCTTTTTCAAGATTGCTTTGGCTACTTGGGGTCTTTTTTTTTTTTTTTTTTAAGGATTTTATACATTTATTCATGAGAGACACAGAGCGAGGCAGAGACACAGGTAGAGGGAGAAGCAGGCTCCATGCAGGAAGCCCAATGTGGGACTTGATCCCAGGACCCCAGGACCATGCCCTGGGCTGAAGGCAGGCGCCAAACCACTGAGCCACTCAGGGATTCCTGCAACCCTGCATATTCTTATTCCAAACAGAACCTTAGATACAAAGCAGTCACCCGTGACTTTGGCTGGCTAGCTGATCTTGTAGCTAGTGGTCCTGGGGCACTTTTTGCTGGGGTTCACTGGTGGGATGGCCTGAGATGAAGTGGATGTGGGCAGGGTGATCCTAGGGCTCTCTGCATAGCAGGACTGCTGAGGCTGAAGTACATACAAGCTGGGTGGTTCTGGGGCTCTCTGTGCACACGGTGCCCTGGTAGGACAGTTGAAGCTGAAATGGAGCCAAAATTGTCTGGAGTTATCTGGAGCCAAAGGGGTATGGCCCTGGAGTGTTCTGAGGTGCCTTGCACTTGTGTCACCTTGGCGAGACAATTAGCATTATAGAGGGGAGCTAACCAGGGATGTTGTGGTGTGTGTTGCACTAGGGTCACATGGGGGTAGTGTCTGGGGCTGGTGTGGGATGGGGCCTGGGGGATACTGAGGTGATAGGTCACCAAGGGCACCAGCACCCTACTCCTGTCCATGCTATCAGGGTGCAGAGAGAATGTAAACCGTGGCCCCTTCAAGGGGTTTACCTTGGCCCACCAACCTGCAGAGTTCCAGCAGCTCCCCCACCATTTGGTGGAATCCTAGGGCTGGATATTTTTATAATCTAGTTACTCTTTTAAACCATGACCTTTTTTCTCTGCTCCAGGGAAGACAAATCTACTTATGGTCCCTCAGTACTATCCTTCCCTAATGCGGTTTGCAGTGACAGGGGTGGGGGTTCCTTTCGTTAACCATGTCTCTGTTTCTCTTGCTATTCTCTATGTGGTCTCTCTATCTTTTGTAGTGCAGAAGCTGTTCAGTCAGCCCCCAGTTCTTCAGGAGGAATTGCTCTATAAATAGGTATAGATTTGGTGTGTCCTGTGGAGGTGAGTTCAAGGTCTTTCTGCATTGCCTTCGTGAATTAGAAGTCCTAGGCTTTTTTAAGCATGCACATCAAAACTTTTCCAGCCTTCACCATAACCCAGTTCCAAAGCCACTTCCATATTTTAGGTACTGCACCACTCCATTTCATGGTAGCAAAATCTGTACTAGGATTCTCTAGAGAAGTAGAATCTAGAAAGAGATTCATTTTAAAGATTTCATACACATAATTACGGAGACCGACAAGTCCCTAGACCTACAGTTGGCAAGCTGGAGGCTTATGATAGCTGATGGTATAGTTTAAGTGTGAATCTGAAGTCCTGTGAACCAGGAGAGCCAGTAGGGTGGCTTTTTCTGCAATTCTTTCTTTCCCATCTGTTAAAATTATTGTCTGGATTCTTTTGTTTTCAGTTTTATTAAGAAATAATTGACATATATAGCTATATAAGTTTGGTTATATAGCATGATGGTTTGATTTACATATATTGTGAAATGATTATCACAGTGGATTTAGTTAACATCCATTATCTCATATAAACACAGAAGAAAAAAAAATTTCTTCTTTAATAAGAACTTTCAAATCTACCCTCTTAATAAGTTTCCTGTGTATCAAATAGCAGTGTTAACTATAGTCATCATGTTGTATATTACATCCCTAGTACTTATAGGTTAAAGTTTAAACCTTTTGTCTACTTTCCTTTAGTTGTACCTCCCCTCACTCCCTGCCTCTGGTAACTGTAAGTCTAATCTCTTTTTCTATGAGTTTGGTTGTTTTTTGTTTTAGAGTCTACAAATTGGTGAGATCATATAGTGTTTGTCTTTCCCTGTCTGACTTATTTCACTTAGCATAATGCCTTCAAGGTTCATCCATGTTGTTATAAGTGGTAGGATTTCCTCTTTTTTTTTTTTTTTTTTTTAATGCGTGTCACAACTTTATCCTTTCCTACTTTGATGGTCACTTAGATTTGTTTCCATGTCTTGGCTATTATAAGTGATTCTGTGAACATGGGGTGGGGGGTGGGGTTGGTGCAGATATCTTTTTGAGTTAGTGTTTTTGTTTCCTTTGGATATATTTCCAGAAGTAGACTGGTGGGTCATATGGTAGTTAAAAAAAAAAATTTTTTTTTTTTGAGGGGTGCCTGGGGGGCTCAGTGATTGAGCCTTCGGTTCAGGGCATGATCTTGGATTCCCCACGGCGAATCTGCTTCTTTGTCTGCCTGTCTCTGCCTCTCTCTCTGTGTCTCTCATGAATAAATAAATAAAATCTTAAAACATTTTTTTTTCTTAAGACCCTCCAGACTGTTTTCTCTAGTGGCTGTTCCACTTTATAGTCCTATCAGCAGTGCAGAAGTGTTCCTTTTTCTCCACATCCATGCCAGCATTTGTTATCTTTTCTCTTTTTGATAGTGGATCAGGCTTATTCTTCAGTCTAATTAGGGCATTAATGACATTTTAGGCTGTATAATTCTTTGTTGTGGAGGACTGTCTTAGGCATTGTAGGATGTTTAGAAACATCCCTGGTCTACCAGCTACCCATTAGATGTCAGTAACCACCCCCTCTTCCATTATGACAAGCAAAAAATTCTCCATGAGGGCAAAATTACCGAGCTCAAGTTTAAAGAGAAAAAAACTAAGTTATATGGACTTTTTTTGTATTCTAATCATACTGTACTGTTTATAGGTAAATAGTTCTTGTAAAGAAGATGACTCTAAACAGAAGCAACCAAACAAGAAAAAGAGGATCATCTATGATTCAGGTAATATTTCTTCTGAGGAGCTTTAAAGTTTTAAAAGAATTTTATATCCCATAGAACAGTGTTTTCCAAACTGATGTTCTGAGACACACAGCTCTCTCTGATGTTATAATAGGTCCTGTGAGGGGAGGGCTCTATGCTCAAAAAAAGTTCTAATAGTTTTAATATCAGAACTTATCAGAGCTGAAATACGTTAATGTATTAAATATGTTCAGGGGGGTATATAGTATATATAGTATGTCTTAGACTTACTTTGAATATGGCATAGTTATTAAAAAAAGATTTTTTTTTAAAGATTTTATTTATTCATCAGAGGCACAGAGGGGGGTGGTGCAGAGGCACAGGTAGAGGGAGAAGCAGGCTCCATGCAGGGAGCCTGCTGTGGGACTCCATCCCAGGACTTCAGGATCACGCCTTGGGCTGAAGGCAGGTGCTAAATGGCTGAGCCACCCAGGGATCCCCATTTTTTAAAATATTCATACTACTATTGTGACTGAGCTTAGAAACTGAATTTGGAAAATAGTGCCTTAGAATATTGCTTTAAAAACAAAGATCTTAAAATTTAATTTTTGTGCTTTTAATCTAGTCCTTTTTTGTTGCATTTAAAATGGAAAAGCACCATATAAAATATTTGAATATACTTTTAAAATGGAGAATGTGTATTTTTATGGATGTCTTTTATGATAGGTTAAAATAATGGTGAAACTCAGAAAGTTTTAGGTTTTGCTTTTGTGGAGAAGACTCATCTGGTGTGAATTCTTAAAAAGGTAACCTAAGGAAGCATTTATAGATTGTTAGGATTTGACTGTGATAGCAAAGATTCTGACTCCATCCTAAAAATATTTGAATGTTTATTGTGAGTTTTTAACTGCTGTATACTGTAAGGAATTTGAAATAAATACACATCCTCATTCCCTGGGAGTTTGTCTTTTGGGAAACTGGAAATTTAATTGTTTGATGCAGTTTAGGATTGTATGAAACAGGATTGATGCATGGCAGAGGAAAAGGAAGGATACTAAAGTTTATGAAACTTCTATTTTTGTATTGCTTTGTCTTGGTTTGTATTTAAGTGTCTTGGGTGATTAGGTTGTGGTAGATAGACTAGTGGCTCCCAGAGATGTCCATGTCCTAATTCCTAGAACTTGTGAATAGGTTCGGTTCGGTTACATGACAAAAGAGAAATTAAAGTTGTAGGTGGCATTGAGGTTGATAATCAGATGACCTTAAAATAGGGAGATTGTCCTGGATTCTTTGGTGGTGGGCCCCTTGTATTCACAAGGAAAAGAACAGAGAACACAAGAGAGAGATTAACTGTGGAAGAAAGAGAACCAGAGAGATGGCAGCATGAGAATGATTTTGCCTGATGTTGCTGGCTTTGAAGATGGAGGAAGGGAGCCATAAACTAAGGAATGTTAGCAATCATTAGAAACTGGAAACGACAAGGAAATGAATTTTTCTCTAGAGTAACCAGGAAAGGATCATAGCCCTGCTGACACTTTAATATTAGCCCAATGAGACCCATATGGGATTTTTAACCTTCAGATCTGTACAATAATACATTTATGTTGTTTTAAGCCACTAAATTTGTGGTGATTTGTTACAGTAACACAAAACAAAGACAAAGACTTAATACTGGTAGGAGTAACCTGTGAGAACGCACGATAAGAGTTTTACCTCAAATGGGCCTTGAAGAATTGGTTAACAGTCACTGTAAAAACGCACTGTATTTTATTGTTGAGAGTTTTGTTTGATTTTCCTTTCATGTACAGATTCAGAATCAGAGGAGACAGTGCAGATTAAAAATGCCAAAAAGCAACCAGAAAAATTGCCATTGGCCTCTAAACCTGGTAAAATTCTACGCCAGGATCCTGTTACATATATTTCAGAAACAGGTAAGGTACTGAATATGTTTATTGTTTTAGAAGAAGAGTAGCATGTGTTATGTTCTTGAGCTTCTCATTGGTGTCTGGGTGTACCTCCTTCACTTTGAATAGAATTTCTGTTGCCTTTTTTGCTTTGTTGGTTTATATTTATCAGAAGAAGTCTATAGTCATTATCCTTGGCATTTTCTGTGGGGCAATTTCAGGGCAGTTGGCCTTGGAATTCTTTTAGGTGTTCTTTTTTAAAAAAATATTTATCTATTTGTTTTAGCACATGTGAGTGTGAGTAGGAGAGAGGCTGAGGGAGAAGAGAATCTCCAAGCAGACTCCCCACTGAGCACATAGCCTGATGTGGGCCTGATTCCAGGACCCTATAATCATGACCCAATTCAAAACCAAGAGTCAGCTACTTAACCGACTGAGCCACCCAGGCACCCCTAGGTGTTCTATATCGAATAAGTTGGAAGTTCTATCTTTAATCATATATTAAAATATTATTGGTGTGTTTTAAAACTTCTTTTTTACGTTAGTATTTTATCTTGCATTCTAAAGTCATAATCTAAGTATATAATGGTATTCATATTTGTGGTTTTTAATTTAGCATGGGGTGCCTGGGTGGCTTAGTCAGTTAAGCATCTGACTTTGGCTCAGGTCATGATCACAGAGTCCTGGGATTGAGCCCTGCATCTGGCTCTGCACTCACCAGGGAGTTTCCTTATTCCTCTGCCCCTTCCCCAGCTCGTGTGTGTTCTCTCCCTCTCCTTCTCTCCCTTTCTCAAATAAATAAATAAATCTTTTAAAAAAATACAGTGCAGATGTGACCTGAATTCTTTGTATTCCCTTGTGACCCTAGATTTTAGCATTGACTTTTTAAAAGATAATTGCTTTTGTACTTAAATTTATTTGTTCGATCTGTTTTGAATGGTCAAAAAGCAAAAGTCATAAATGTACACTAATCTTCAAATGGTAAAATATATAAATGATCGTGTCATTTGGTAAGGAACTCTGAATTGTCATCTGAGGAAAAACTCAGATGTGTTCATTGTAAAGTCCTTTTGATTCTGACATTATTAACTACTAGGGCAGACAATAACAGGAATAAAAATGTAAATGTATTAATCTTCAACCCTTTGAATTGGTTCCTATACAGAAATGCTTGAAGGGGCCGTGAAAGCATTTCATAGGTTACTGATTTGTTCATATTGAAGAAAACCTCTGAAACCATTATTTTTAGCACTCTGTTATTTTTATTGCTATTGAAGTGAATACACCTGGTTTGAAGAGATAGGGTAAAAGCCACATAATTATTTTTGGCATAGCATAGTACAACTTATATTCAACAAACATTTATTGAGTCATTTTTACAACCCAGTTACTAGGTGCTGGGGATATAACTCCCAAGTACTCTAGGAGTCTCTTGAGGCAGCAATAAGCAGTAGTCAGGCCGAGTGCTTAAAGGGTAGGATTTGATCTGGCAGTTGAAGGATGAGCAGATGATGGAGGAAAGAACATGTCCGTTTAGGCAGATGGGATTATTTAAGGCACAGCATCCAGTACAGGTATTGGTGTGTTCATAGGACACAGAAGGAGACTGCTTGCCCACATGACAAGGAGTGGTGGGAGGTAGGATGAGGGAAGACCTTGAAAGCTAGGCAGATGAATTGACTTAACATAGCACGGGAAAGGGAACTATTAAAGTTTTATTTATTTATTTGAGAGAGAAAGAATGTGCAAGGGAGAAAGGGTAGAGGGAGAGGGAGAAGCAGACTTCCTGCTGAGCAGGGAGCCCCATGTGGGGCTTGATCTTGGGGTCTTAGGATCATGACCTAAGCTGAAGGCAGATCCTTAACCAGTTGAACCACCCAGGCGCTCCTGAAGTTTTTGAAGAGAGTTGTGGAATGATGAAAATGGTATTTAAGGATGATTGCTAGATTGCTAGTGTTCAAGGTGGGATGGAGTATAGAAACTGTAATTAGGGAAGTTGAGGCTTTGACTAGGAGTGAAGTAATGAGAGATGTAAAAAGTTTGCAGTAGTGATTTATAAACATTTTTGAGAAATGAGTTACATATTAGGTGTTTGGATTACCTATGATACTATAATTAGGATAATTGGAGAGTTAATGTCTTTAGCATGTTTAAGTGTTTTTTGTTATTTTAAAAAAATTTTTGAAAATTATTTTTTAAGTAATCCGTGCACCCAACATGGGGCTTGAACCCACAACCTTGACATCAAGAATTTCATGCTTCTACCCACTGAGCCAGCCAGGTGCCTCTTGATTTTTGTTTGTTTTTTTTTTTTTTTCCCAAAAACAGCTTTATTGATTATACATATCACCTCTAAGATTTTATTTTTAATATTTTATTTATTTATTTATTCATGAGAGACACAGAGAGAGAAGCAGAGACATAGGCAGAGGGAGAAGCAGGGTCCCCAAGGGGAGCCTGATGTGGGACTCGATCCAGGATCCAGGATCATGCTCTGAGCTGAAGGCAGACATCCAACCACTGAGCCACCCAGGCGTCCCCACCTCTAAGAGTTTAATATTATTGGAATTTGCAGATAAAAGGTCAAGGTTTTTGAAGATACGAGTAACTATAAGGCTTTAGTTAAATGTATGGGCTGTTACTTGAGAGTGTGTAGGTACTCATGGTAGAACCACTGGTTGATAAGTAAGGAATAAAACAGAAAGGAAAGTCCTTCCTGTTGAAGAAGGAACCTGAGTCTGGAATGTCAGAAGCCCTGCCTGAGTGTCCTGTCTAATAGCTTGTTTGAGTCTGCCTCACTTTCTATAAAGCAGAAACACCAATTGAATAGGCTTGTTGGAGAGACTTCCCTGGATGATGTGTAGGGAAGGGCCAGACCCGGTGCCTGAGGCAAATAAAAACAAGCAGTCTGAAGGAAAAAGGAAAAGCCCACAGATGAGTTTTGTAGGTTCTCATTTATTTGATAAAGTTGTTCAAATGATCAAAAACAATGTAGGTAACATGAACGTATTTTCTGTAAGCTTTTTGGTAAGCTTAGATATTTCTTCATTATGATACAGGCCTTAACCTTTTTGTTCTATTGCTAAATATCTGTTCAGGCACATTGTGCAAATGCACTCTTCTATTCAGAGATTCCCCCTCTGAGATCTGGCCACCTTTGTGAAGTTTTGAATATGTGGGAGGGATACTAGAAACAGTATGGTGATAGGTTTATTATGTAACTGAAGGTGGTGTGATCAAGCTTCCCAGTGACAGCCTGGAAACGTCAAAGTTAGTGTGCAGACAGCCGTGGCCTTCAACTGTGGTTCAGTTGGCTATCCTTATCTTGTGATTTTAGGTACACAGAAGGGTCAGACGATTTAAGCTCTGATCACAGATTTTCTCTAACACAGGATTGTTTATTTCAGACTGGGTATTTTCAAATGTTATTTTCTAAATAGATACCCAGCATTTTATCTGAAATTTTTGTGAACATAATCAGTGTTTTATGTCATTCTGCTGGTGGCACATATATGGGAAGGTGAACATCATCCCGTTTTAGATGAAAATCTTGAAGTGTGATGTACCCATCTAATAGGATGTTCAGTATTAATTATGTAGTATTCTGTTTTTTCTTAGAATTAAGATATAGGAAAAAGCTAGTTCTTTCCTTGCCTATATTTATCTTCTCATACTTTGTTATTCCTTGAAATGACAGGTGCATGGGAAGAAAAATAAGTCCTTTTTTTCCCTCTTCATAAGAGAATGAACTGTTAAAAAGCAGCCCATAATAAAATCAGAAATATAAAGAGTTTTAAGAAAGGTGTAGCTTCTTGAAATTAATAAGCTGGAAAATGCTTCATCTTAAAATAATTTAAAAAAATTATTTTTTTTAAACTAAAACTATAGTTTTTCAGTAGTGGATCATGAAGAAATATTCACATTATAAATATAAATATTACTAGTATCAGGTTAAATAGAATATTTATGGTAATAATAGTTTAAAAATAAAAATTCTAACGTAAAATTGTACTGTTTATTTGGAGATTGGAGGTTCTTGTGGAAGAGGGTTATATGACAATGATTTGGTTTTAACAACCAATTAATAACAAAAGAAACGGGTGCCTGGATGGCTCAGTCAGTTAAATGGCTGTCTTTGGCTCAGGTCATGATCTCAGGGTCCTGGGATGGAGCCCCACTTGGGCTCCTTGCTCAGCGGGGAGTCTACTTTTCTTCCTCTGACTGCCTCTCCCCCCTAGCTCATGCTCATTCTCTCTCTAATGAATAAAATCTTTTTTTTAAATAATTTTTTTATTTATTTATGATAGTCACACAGAATGAGAGAGAGAGGCAGAGACATAGGCAGAGGGAGAAGCAGGCTCCATGCACCGGGAGCCTGACGTGGGATTCGATCCCTGGGTCTCCAGGATCACGCCCTGGGCCAAAGGCAGGCGCTAAACTGCTGCGCCACCCAGGGATCCCTAATGAACAAAATCTTAAAAAAAAATAAAAGAAACACTTTGTGGTTCATTATTCTATAGTTTATTTTTTATAAACCAATTTTTGTTTGGTATTTTTCTTGCAGCATAGTATTTGTAGTGTTTAAGAGCATGAGCTCTTGATTCAGTCTGGGTGGGTTAACCTTCATTTACCTTCCCTGTGGCTTAGTTTCCTCATTTGTGAAATGGATTTATTACTAGTACGTGTGTCAGAGGCCTTTTGATGATCAATTGAGATAATTCTTGAAAAGCATTTAAAACAGGGTCATATGGTAAATGCTCAATTATTATTAACTGTTAGTCTTACATTTTAATTTTGTTGTATCTCTACATCTGCCTTTAAAGACTATGCTAAAGACATTTTGTTTTGGCTTAAGTACTTAGAACTTTCTGTTGATTTTTTAACTGTACTTCAGAAATTTAGAAATTGTATTTGACCCACTTGTTGTGGATGTGTGCTGTCCAGTATGGGAACTACTAGTTACTTACAGCTTTTGAACACTTGAAATGTGACTAGCCCAAACTGAAACTCTTGTAAGTGAATTAGTACCAAAATGAAGTAAATTATCTTATTAATATTTTTTAGTATTGATTACATGTTGAAATGATAATAATTTGGGTATGTTGGGTTGAATAAAATATATTATTAAAATTAATTTCACTTGTTTCTTTACTTTTTTTAAATTTGGTTATTTGGATTAAACCAAACATTTAAGTTAATTTTACTTGTTTCTTTTTACTTCTTTTAAATACGGTTATGAGAAAATTTAAAACTACATATGTAGCTCACATTCCTGTTGCAGAGGGCTTTATAAACAATGAGAAAAATAGGAAATAACCTTAATTGAGAAAATAATGTACTTCATTCAAGTACTTTTGTACATTCAGGTACTTCATTCAGCTCTTTAGGCTTGTTAGCTTGTTTAGCTTCATGATGTATTTTTCATCATCACTTTTATTAAATCTGTCTTCTGTTGACTTTTAAAGCACGTTGATTACATTAATCTTCCAAATTACAGGGAAAGGAAAAAATAGCATATAAACATCTTCATAGCTAACCACGGACTCTAGTAAAATGTTCTTGTAAGTTGGTAAAATCCCAAATACTTGTTGTACTGGGTAAATATATTTACTTTTAGCTGTTTAATGAAGTGAGAGACCTTGAGTTTTGTTTGGCCAAGATGACCTTTTATTAGGCAGTTTCATCAGGGACTGGTGTTTGGTTGAAAATGATGGGGGTTTTCCCTGTCTTGAAATTTGTTTATAACGGGTATTTTTAATTGAGTACATAATTCCAGAGACAGTGCTCTTGAAATTATAATTATTTTGGGGATGTTAAATGGGAAAAAAATTGAGAATGTGGTGGTCTCTATTTCACCATGTAATATTAGCAATCCGTGGCTTTGGAAAACAGTAGCAGAAAATACTGCTGAGGATGTGTGTGTGTGTCACATTCTCTTTTGCTGATCTTTAGAGACATACAGTTTTGCTTACCAGTCAAATAGGAATAGATTATGTATAAGATAGAGAACATTTCTTAGATGTTTTCAGGGAAACCAGAGTGATTGAGACAAAAAATTTCTCTGAAGTGAGAGGAAACTAAGAACTGTGTATTACATTTCTTTGATTATACTTGTTTATAAATTAATATTGATTTGTGCACTAAGACTATAAAAGAAACTAAATTTATCATTTTGGGGGATGAGTATTTAGATTAATATTATTTTAAATCATCTAAGTAACACATTCTCATTGAAAAAAGAGACAATTCAGATGAAAATGTTTCATTCTGTCATCCATCCCTTTGCCTTACGTAGCTATATAAATAATATATACACGCACCCAAATGTACATATGTATCTGTATATACAGCTTTGTATTTATTAGAGTGGCATTTTATTTTGACATTCCTGTAGCTTTTTCATAACTTAATGTCTTTGACTTGCTCTTTCCCTCTCTCCCTCTTTTCCTCTCCTTGTCTCCCTCCTTGCCTCTTCCTCAGCTTCTCCCTCTTTGTTTCAATACAGAAAGATTTTTATCTCATTCTTTTACATTTCTGTGTGGAATTTAATAGTATGCGCTTAATTTTATTCATGTTCTTATTTTGGATATTGGATTACTGATTTGTGAACATACCTGTTTATGCTCATTACAATATATTTTACAATAAATGAGTGATTCACAGTGAAGATTATGATTACCTAAAAGAGAATAGTATTTCTTGAGGTTCATTTTAAGAATGTAGTTTACCTACCTATATTATGAAGAATAGATAGGGCTTCCACTTTCCGCTTCTAGGCATAGTGCTCCTTTGAGGGTTCTTCCCATTCCCTACCAGCAGCATTTTGTTTTTCCTTTTGACTTTTATTAATCTTATGGATCAAAGCACCACTAATAATAAATTTTTTTGAACATATGCTAGTATTAAGCCACGTCTTTTCCAGTTTTCAGGTCCAGAAAAGGGAGACTTTACAGTTACCTTTATTAAATTTCTTTCTGAAAGAAACTCTTACATCTTTTTTATTTTTAAAGACATTTAAAAAATTTTATTAGAGAGTGAGCGCATGCGTACCCGTGTACACATGCTGTGGGGTTGGGGGAGGAGCAGAGGGAGAAGGAGAAAGAGAACCCCAAGCAGGCTCGGTGTCCAGTGCAGAGCCCAACTGATGCAGGCTTAATCTCACGGCCCTGAGATCATGACCTGAGCCAAAAGCAAGAGTCAGACGTTTAACCAATTTAGCCATCCAGGTGCCCTGAAGCTCTTGTATTTTTATTAGATTCCAGGCTTTTGTATCCTGATCCATTCATTTATTTAACAATATTTAACAATATTAAATCCTCACTAATTTATTTATTCAACAAATGTCATGTGTTCACTGTATGTACGTAATAGTGTACTGAATATTCTATGAAATAGATACCAGAATAAAAGCATAGTCTTGTCTTCAGAGCTTAGAGTTCTTTGGGAAGATAAGTCTTATATAAAAATTATTTAAGGAAAAAATTAGCAGTGATAAAAATATCTTCCAAGGATATTGAGGCATGGGAGTGGTAACTTTTGTTTTGGAGGTTCAGGAAACATTTCCTGGAAGAGACAGAAATTTGAGGTAAATGTGAAAAGTTTTGGAAGAATTTATCATGGAAACTTAGGTACTGTGTGCTAGAAAGAGAATAATGTGGAAGCATCTGCTATTTCATATGCATTATTCATTACTTTCTAACCTATTATAGAAAGAAAATCTATTTTAAAAATTCAGTGTGTAAATTTTTACAGATTTACATGATTAATACTACCTAGTATTGTAGCTCATATATATTTTTTTGATGGGGAAACATTTTTTAAAGATTTATTTATTTTAGAGAGAGCGCATGCTTGAATGAATGGAGTTGGGGAGGAGAGAGTGAGAGAGAGAGAGAGAATCTCAAACAGACCACGTGCTGAGCATGGAGTCTGGATGTGGGGCTTGATTTCACAACCCTGAAATCATGACCTGAGCTGAAACCCAAGGGTCGGATGCATAACCGACTGAGCCACCTAGCACCCCATGGCTTATATTTTCTTAATTATGGTATCTTCTACATAGGAGTCTTTTACTTTATTTGAAACACCTGTGTCCAGAGTGAAAGACAGAAGTCTACCACAATGATGAAATAAATTTCATCTTATATACTGTAATTTTTTTTCAAAAACACTTCTACTGACTTCATGAATGGAATAGCATTATTTATGATAAGGCTTATATTTCATATCCATCTCATTTGAACTTCACATCTTCCTAATATTAGGGATGACTTACATTTAGAAAGCTTCCTTTAGAAACTTCTTTTTGGAAAGGAAGCAATTTTCAATCTAAAATTGCAGAGTTTTACTGTGGAAGAATGCAGTAATTCTTTGGATGTCTTTCATCTACTTGTTTTTCCATATCAGATTTTATAGCTTCTACAAATTTGATAAATATATCTTTGTATTTCTTTCCAAGTCATTGGTAAAATTATTTAGCGTTAAGAGACAGGTAAAGGTACTTTTTCCAAAATTGACACAATCTATTAATCAGTGCCTTGGATATAGCTTTTCTATTTCTCATGAATAGTTGTTCAGTTACTTATGGATCTAATAACCTCTGTTACTTATCTCGTAATTCATCTTGTCATGAATCAGTGCTTCTCAGTCAAGGGTGACTTGTTTCTCAGGGAACCTTTGGCAAGATCCAGAGACATTTTTGGTCATCATTAGCTAGCAAGTGTTATGGCGTCTGGTTGATAGAGGCTAGAGATGCTACTAAACATTGTACAGTGTGCAGGAGAGCTCCGTACAGAAGGAATATTTGGCTCAAAATGTTAATGTAGAGGTTGGAAACCTTGCCCTACCCTATCAGAAGAGAATTTTGTGAATGTTTTGTTGAACTCCAGATAACCCTTATTTCTAGATTCATTTCGTCTGCTAGTCCTTTAACTTACAAAAAGAAGCACTTAGGTTAGCATGGTTTATTCCTGTGATCCTTTTCTTGTTGAATATTCCATTTAATCTGCTCTTGATATTATTGGACAGAATTGTCACTAAACCTTTCCTCTTCTGTAGTTCTGTGTTTGGGGACCTGCCATTCACTTTTTGGCAATTGGGATTCCATTTCTTGCTTTTAACCTTTAGACACTTCTTCCATTTTATAGATGAGTCAAAAGTCACGGTTACTGCTTTAGCAATTTTATTCACAGATTGACATTAACTGAAACATCTTTATAGGAGCTAGATGCTTTCTTACAATCTTTTTTGCCTAATAGTTTGTTCTTTAGGCCTCTTTTAAAAGTGCATATTATGAGATCTGAAAAAAAAATTAAGTGGCATAGGGGAGCACTAGAGTATCTAATGATTTTTGAGGTTCTGAAGCATCTTTGAAAATGAACAGACTGCTGTTTGTTCTTGAGACACGTGTTTTACTGTCAGGCACTTGTGAAACTTTGAGAGACACAGGATTGTATTCTAGAATGCCAAGGAAGTAGGATTATATTAGGAAAGTATAATTAAATAGTAATAAAATAATATACAAGTGATTTATACTTGGCTCTGATGCTGAGATAATTTTGTTACCTCCTCTCATATGTGGGAAAGTGGAATGTGAATGAAAGTGGGGAATGGCATTGTTGAACCACTCTCTTTACTCTTGATGGCCAATCAGGTTTCCTCCATGCTGCCTGTTTCATACCTAAGAATTGTAAGAAGCTCTGTGTGATGTACCTGTGTCCCATTGTCCAAGCCTCCCCTTGACTTCCCTCGCTACTTTCCTTTTTCTGTGAGATCCAGTGGAGAGAGAGGGAGGGAAAGTAAGTAGTAAATTGTTCCACTTTCTCCTTCTGTGTTACATTTTCTTAGTAATTGAAACTGGCAGTGACTTTCCATCGACTGTTACTCCTACTCTGGTGGGGAGTTGGGACCTATGTGGTGGATAACATCACAACGCAAGCCGGTACTTTTTTTCCTCTTATATATCATTACTCACCTCACTAGGCCTCACAAATTATGGGTTTATTTAAAAAAAATGTGATGAACTCTGTTCGATTCTAAGAGGATTTAGTGGTACTGAATCATGAGCTCTCTTACTTTCTTGAGTAAAAATGGTCAATCTCAGAGGTTTTATTTAATTATACTAAAGTACAGAATATTTGATTCACCACATAAATGGTGTGAAGATGGATGTTTAGTTTCTCTTCCATCTACTTAATTAGCAAATACTTATTAAAGACTTGGCATATGTATGAACCTTTCTCTACTTCCAAAACCAAAATGACAGTTTAGGTTTTTGACTCAAAGAAGTACTGAAAAGGAATTTTGTAGGAAAAGGCTCTCAGATTCCTTTCGGGAATTTTGTAGGAAAAGGGAACTCAGATTCCTATTTTAGTTTTTGACTAGTTGTTGCAAAATAAATTATTTTTAATCTCTGTAGCCAGATCTCTCTAGCACGATCTCCATTAATTTGTTTCTTTTGTGTTCCAGACAAAAGGAATGAACGTCAGAATCCCAAACTCTAAGTAGGATGAACTCCATAATTAGATTTTTTTCCTTTTTGGCTTGTAAATAGATTTTTATATGGACCTGCACATTATTTTCTTTCTCTTTCATTTGTTATCTTTTCTAAATAAATGAATGTCTCTAACTCAGAGTGGCAAAGCAATCTTCTTTCCCAGGCAATTCCTCTGCTGTATGTTGGATAATGCTCGTTTATTTGGTGATTGTTACCACATTTGAGGTTATGTTGTATATAAATAAAAATAAATGGTGTTTTTATAAGGAGACAGATATCCTGGAGGGAGATTCTAAGTGTTCAATTGCCCATGATTTTCAACTAGGTCTGAGAAATTGGACTTAGATCTATTTATCATTATTGTATTATAAGTTTCTGCGGAGAAGGGAACACAAGTTGCCTTTGGCTTCTGAAGGTGCAAGAACAAATTTAGGCTTATTAAAAAATAAGAACAAATGTTTAAAAAAGAAAAATAATCATAACTTTATTTGGAATGTTTCATTTCTACACTTTAGGATCGTAAAATATTTATTTTATGTGAGGATGGTGACAGCAGCTTCTGTTAAATGACTGTCTTCGGCAAGCATTGTTCTCACCTTTGGCCTCTTTTGCCTTCTTTTTCCATAACGTATTGGTATATAGCCTTTGAAATATTAAGGACTAAAGGATTTTTAAGACAGCCAGTTTAGAAGTCATAGTACAGACAGTAGGACTCTTGATTTCTTCAGGTTTTCTGGTTTTGTCAAGGCAAGATGACCAAATGCTTTCAGATATATCTGCGACTTTATAGAACACCATATTTTTCTATATTCTCCTTAATGAAACCCTCTGTATTTATAAGAAATAACCTTAATGCTTAGGATCATGAGTTTACTTTTTTGTTGTTAGTTTTCCCAGTCACTGTAAGGAGTATGGGGAAGTGCATAAATCATGGAGTACTATGTAAGTGTCAAATCAAGGAAGCCAGTCTTTTCTCTTTTCATAGCTGTATTTCACTCAAATTGCTTCTACTTTCCAAGGGGCCTGAAGAGCTATTTATTTTGTGGTTAGCAGAGTAAAAGGGGCCTTGTATGTAGTTTTAGCTTAGTACAATATAAACACAGTTGAAATTTTATGCAGAACACTTCCATATTTTTTTGAAAATTCGTGTGTAATTCCATTTTTACTTAAATTATGAAAATGCTTATAAAATTATGTCTGTGTTTGGGGTATAGTACATCTTTTGGATCTATAGCTTGAAGACATTGTTAAGTTTGAATTTGTGTATTCTAAACCAAAAATTCAGAGAAAGGCTCTATTACCCTCCACTGTTACAAAGAGATCTCTAGTAGAGAAGGCTCGTGAAAAAGAAGACCCCCCTTTTAGGGGTGACATTTATACCTATAATGGTAAGGCTAACCTAAAGGAAAAGAGTGATGCATTTTTGTTTTTTTGCCAGCTTAATTTTACTGTTCCCATAATATTTTTGAGCTTTGAAACTCGAGATTAATTTTTAATGACTGCATGGATCCGTTGTATGGCTAGACCACAATTTATATAGCTCTTCCCCAGTTTTGATTATTTCTGTTGCTTACATTTTTCATGTTCCTAATAGTGTGCTAATAAATGTTCGTGTATACAAATATTTGTCAGTACCTCTGATTATCTCCAGGAATTACTGGGCTAAAGGTTATGAACATCTTTAAGGCTCTGCATATATTTTGCCAAATTGCTTTCTGGAAATTCTTACTGGCTTACATGTTTTCATAATCAGTGTTTATATTAGAACTAATAATACATTACAGGTGATTTTTATGGTTGGTGTACTTAAGTGGAATGGTGATAATGTCACCTCTCCTTTGCAAAACCATCAGAATCCGACACCTTTTCCCACATCTGGCAGGGGCAAAGAAGGATCGATTATCAGGCAGGGAGAACAGATACATCAGTTACTGAAATCTGCTGGCTGACTCTTGTTAACAATAGTTATACTGAAATCTGGTAAGTATATCAAGCCGTGGATGTGCTTAGAAAAATTTACGAATGAATTTTTATTTTAAGCTTGAAGGTGGATTGACTGTAGTTGAAGATAAAACAAGTATGCTTTAATTAAAATCTTTTGGTTGCAGGTTAAAACCTGCTTATTGTAAAAAGCCTACTTTAAGCAAAATGGCATTTGTTAGGCCATTGTCACATCTCACTGAATGCAAGAATGAATCTTTAGTACCTTAGTTTAAACATGTTCAGCAAACTGATCAAGGGTAAGATTGGCCCCCATTGTGATCCAAGTGCCCACTCCTGGTCCAGTTGTTGGTGGCAAGGAGTATGGAGTCATCTTACAAATTTACCCATGATTATTGCAGGCCCTTGGAGGGTAGCCTGGGGTGTAAATTTCTGGGAATTGTAGTGAACAATTCATTTGTGATGAATTTGCTTCAAGTGGTGGATTACTTTTTATATTTAGTAATCAGAAACCTGGAAGGGTTTCTAGTTTGTAGAGTTCATAGTTTCATTTTAACTTAGTAATTGGAAAGTAAGACACAGTCCTTTTTGATTTTTACATATCTTAGGTATTTTCCTCTTTGAGATGGCAACCACGTAGGAATAGCACAGTACCTGGCAAATGCTCTTGGCTGAACGGAGGACTATTTGAGAGGAAGTGACTCACTCATATGTGGCCTTGCACACCAAATTTATGAAGTGGTCCCCACCACCCCTAGTGACCCAGTCTTCACAAGTGCCTAGATTTTTCTTTTTATTGGATGTCTTTTGTCTTAGGCCAACACAAAGAGCTTTTTATCTTGTGAATCACAGAGCCAAACAAAATTTTTTGAGGCCCTTTTGAGGTACACTGTTGTATCCAAGTTAGACTAGAAAGACTAGAAAGCTTAGAAAGACTTTTAAAACCAGATGTTTAATGGAAACTTTTTAGAAAGATAAAATGTAACAAAGTGCTTAAAGTCTTAAGTGAAGGCTTAGATATTGCTAGACAGCCCACTTCATAAATAGCTAGACTCTGACAGCTTCTTGCCACCTCTGCAAATACCACCTAGTCCAAGGCGTCAGCATTTCTTCTGTAACAGCAGTAGCTTTCAACATGGTCTTCCTGCATTCGCTTTTGCCCCTTGACGGTGTGTTCTCCAAAGGACAGGACTTAAGTTTGATCACTGATTGCTGAAAATTTTTCAGTGGATTCTTATTCTAAAATAGAACCTAACATTCTTTGCATGACCTGGAAAATCCCACGTGATTTGACTCCTACCTCTCTCACCTTAACTCCAGTGCTATAGCCCTTTGCGCTGCAGTCACAGTAAACTCCAAGCACACTCACTTGAAGTTTTCTGCACTTGCCCTTTTCATTGCCTGAGGTTACTTCATTGCTTATCAGAGAGGCTTTCCCTGACAACCATAACTGAAAGAGCATCCCCCATTGCTCTTTAATTCTTTGATCCTGTTTTACTTTTTCTTTATAGCGGTTATAACTTGACAGCATATATTTGTTTACTTCTATATCTTTTCCTTTTCTAGACCCCAAGCTTCATGAGGTCAGGGATTTTGTCTTTTTTATTCATTGTTAAATCCTTAGTGTTGGTACATAATGGGTGCTCTGTAAATATTGTTGAATACATGAGTAAATATATTTGTGTGCTCTGGGTGGTAATTGGCGGGAATTGTTTATTACATGTGTGGCATTGGTAAAAGTGAGGATAAGTATTGAATTCAAGAGATAGGAAGAAAATAAATCAGCATTCTCTAGCTCTGGTGTGCTTTCTGTAAAGCTGATGGAAGTGGTTGCTTTATAAAATTAGAATCGATGTTTTATAATATTTGGTTATATTCCATTTAAGATGAAGAAGATGACTTTATGTGTAAGAAGGCAGCTTCTAAATCAAAAGAGAATGGAGGATCTACACATAGTTATCTTGGGACATCAAACATGAAAAAGAATGAAGAAAACACTAAGACCAAGAATAAACCTTTATCACCAATAAAACTTACCCCCACGTCAGTGCTTGATTATTTTGGAACTGGGAGTGTCCAAAGATCAGATAAGAAGATGGTAGCAAGCAAAAGAAAAGAGGTGAGTGTTCTACATGCAAGCAAGAATATTCAGGGTTTGTACACATTCACTGTTTTTAATAAGAGAAATTTGGATGTTATAAATAGGTCTGTGTTTTTATTAATGATAATTGTTTTTCTGTGATAATGGATAAACCATATTGCCATCATTTTAGAGGGTGAGGAAGTTAAAATATTGCACATTTAATTTTTTTATATTTGAAATTGGGAAAAGATAAGTTAAATCATAAGAATAAATTGTAACTCTTACAATTTAAATACTCAGAATGCAAATTCATGGTATCATTGACCTCAGCCAGACAGAATTGGACAGTAAGCTTATTCCCAAATGAGGTCATAAGTATATAACTTATAAATAGGACTTACCTGTTATATTTTTGACCTTTCTACTTTGGCTGCTGTTGGATTTATTTTTTTCTGGACATTTAAGAAACAAATACAGATAAATAAAAGTGAAAGTAATCTTCTGAATTCAGCCCTGCCAAATGGTGTGTGTATATTGATTTCATTAGTGCCTCTATCGGACAAATGTAACCATTTACACACACACATTGGTTTCCCAATGCTCTGGATTATTCTGAAGACTATATGTTTATAGGTTTTTTGCAGGGTACTACTTTTGAACACTTCAATAGAATTAACTGAGAACCATCTGTTTATAGGATATTTGCTCATTAGGAAATTGGATATGGTAGGGAGTAGCTGTGAACATAATCTTCTGGCTGGTGTGCAGTGAGACTATTTTATAACATAAACTTATCTCTCACTGGTGTATTTAATTAGCTACAGTAAAAAAAAACAAAACAAAAAAAACCCACCTTAATTTTAACTTAAGGTTTATGCTGATCTTACTTGATTTTCTTTGAAATAGCCTTCACAAAATGCAGATGATTCCAGATTAAATGATGAAGCCATTGCCAAGCAATTGCAACTTGATGAGGATGCAGAGGTATTGGCATTTCATTTACGTATCATTAACAACTTGATGTTGTATCTTGCTATTTAGTCTACTTAGGCAAACAGTTTGGACTGTCCTAGTTTAATTTTGGATTGACTCTCATTGTAAGAATTATGTGTAAAATGAGTTAAAATATAATTTATAAAAATTTAATTTTATGTAAAAGATAAATAAGAGCAAGGGATGGTTAAAGATTTATTATTAGATTTCTTTGAATAGAAACTGTATTTAGTATAGTTAAAATAATTTAATTTGGTCATATCCTTTTTCTTTTCACTATGGGTAATTTCATCCACTCCTGTGGCTCTAAATACTGTATATATGCTGATGATCCCTAAATCTGTTCTAGTTCAGAGTGCTCTCTTGGGCAGTACACCTGTTACATTCACTCAACAAATATTTATGATCCCTTACTGAATATGTGGCACAGTTCTAGCTTAGGTGTTAAGGATACTACAGTAAAAACAAAAAGAAAAAGAAAAAAAAGAAAAAAGTCAGGTCATCATAACTACTGTGAAGAAAAGTGAAGGTATAGATAGTTTTAGGGGTGATTAGTGGGGTTATGAGTGTTCCATTTTAAATAGAGGGGTTGGAAAGACCCCTCTGAGGAAGTGACATTGGGGAACAAAATGAAATGACAGTCTGACTGCCTAGAGGAAGATTTCCTCTAAACAGAACTGCGAGTGCTTTTCTTAAGGTAGAAACATTTGATTTGATGAATTTGGAAATCTTGTAAGTCATGACAAGTCTCTGTAACCTACCAAGAGGACTTGCAATGGTAAGGGTTTTGGATTCTAGTTTTTGTGAGATGAGAGGCCATTGGAATGGTTGAACACAGAAGTGGACACAATTTGATGGATCTTAAAAGAAAATTATTCTGGCTACTGGGAGGTTAATAAACCATGGTCTGGCAAGATCAAAAGCAGATTAGTTTGGAGACTACTATGGTTGGATAAGTGAGAGAAGATGTTGCCTTGTACCTGGGTGATAATGGAAGGGGTAATGAGGAGTGGTCATAATCTGTATGTGCTTTGAAGGTGCAACCTTCCAGTTGTTGACAGATTGGGTGTGAGGTATAAGGGAAAGAGAAGATGAAAAGAGGACTCCGTGTTTTTTGGCTTGAGCAACTGGATCAATGATGATACCATTTATTAAGAGAAACACTGGTACAAAGAAGAGAATTCTGTTTTGGACATGTTAAGTTTGAGATGTCTAATAGATTTCCAGTGGAGATGTGGAGTAGGTGTTTCTATAGAGGAATCTGGAGCTGGGGAGCGGGGAGGTCTAAACCAAAGATGTATGTTTGGGGGTCATTAGCATTTGAATGGTATTTGAAACCTGTGTAACTGGATGAGAGTATATAAACAGAAAAGAAGTCTCAGGATTGAACTCTAGGGTACTATTAATATGTAGAGGTCAGGAAGAGGAAGATGATCCAATGACGGAGATTTAAGAAAATGGCTAGTGAAGTAGGAGTTTGAGGAAAGCTTGGTATTTTCTGGAAGCCAAAAGAAGAAAGGATTTCTAAGAGCAGTGTTTGTCTCCGTCAGAGGCTCCAGACCTTGATACCTAATGCTTGAACCCCCTTGCTATTAGCTTAAGTGTCACTTTCTCATACTTCCTAAACTATATCAGAAACCCCTCTTATATACTGTGTTGTACCCCATTGTAGCTACTTTTAAACACTTCTTATAATTAGTATTTATGTGTCTTCCTATATGTAGGTTCTAAGCTCCACCCACCAGGGCTGTTTATGTTTTGCTTAACTTTTGTTAAGCACTTCAGTGCTTATTTTAGTGCTTGGTGTAGAAAAGGCTCTTATTAAATACTGTGAGAGAACAGTATTCCAGTTTTATGAAATACTTTGGCAGTTTGGAGTTTGTGTTTTCAAAATCTTTTCCATCTTATTTGATTACACTGAGTTACATAAACCATAAACAGGTATCCATATGACTGAAGGTCAAATGGTTTAGGTAAAACTGTGATTTTAAGGATATGACTTCTTATCTGTCCCGTATACTGGAGGTCTGTCCCACCCTTTCCAAACTTGCTGTGGTACTTTGTATCATAAAACCATGTTTTCCCATTTCTGTCACATTCTTTTAGAATCTTGTTTGAGTAATTTATTACTCTGATGATGGACTTTGAGGGTCTTTAATAACTGATGTCTTTTAAAAAAAAACAAAACAAAACACTGTGATGTCTTTTCTAATTACCTTTCCAAGACTTTTTTTCTCTCACTTTTACCTATTTGTTTATACATTTAATAAATTGTGTGTCTAATATCTAACAAGTTAATATGTTAAATACTACCTGTGCTAAACATTGTATTAAAATCAGGACTTTTGATCAAAGGATGCCATAATTACCAATAATGAATTTCTAGTGGGAGTATTTACATTTCTTCTGTTCTGGCTTCTCAAATTCTCTTTACTAACGTATACTACATAGTGTGAAATTTTGGGAAAATGATAAGAGTTTCAACCAGAAATCCTTGCAGGGCACTTGGAGGTTTAGAGTTTGAAGGACCTTTCAATGATGAAGATTTTTCATATATTTTTTTTTAGTACTTAGATGTGTAGTTCAGATATGGTAAGTAAATATTAGGCAACAGAGAATGTAATGATGTGCATCTGTCTGGCTTGCTTATGGTTCTGTGTAGCTCAAGATTATTTTATTAAAAAACAAGAAAAGGCTTGGTTACTGTGTTCTCATCAGGTATATGCCAATTTCCAAACCTTTTCTTTTCGATTGGGTGATTTGAACATTCTTTCCTTTGTTTGAATAAAATAAGTAGGCTTTTATTTGATGTTACATTAAGCTGTTTTATCAGGGGGCCTAATACCAGTGAGTTTATAAATGAGAAGTATATTCTACTGCTACACCTTCTTTTCTGGAAAACCTCCATTTTGCTGCAAATGAAAATACTAGGAATAATAACAAAGTAATTAGAATATCTGTGTGTTATATTAGCATGTTAGGAAAACTTCTGTGATATAGTGGCTTAAATTCTCAAGTCAGAACAGATATATTTGAATTAGTAACTGAAAATGGAGATTTGATGATTATATTGTGTGCAAGGAAATTACATAATTTTCTTTATTTCTTAGATTTACTCTTTTTTGTGCCCTTCAGACTATTGTTTTTCTATTAGGATGAGATTCTTTTCAGAGTTCTTTGTAGAGTTCAAAATAAATAGAAATAAGAGATCTATAAGTGTTGTATTGGGACTCTTAAGAAAAACTATAGACTTTGAACATTATAAGTGAGAAATGTGATTTAAAAATATGCACAATTTGTCTGTTTCACCTGTAAAACTAAAAATAAGTGTTCTGAAATCTAATTTGACTTAATGAAGCAATCTGTGATACTGAACTATTAAGTGGAAGAATGTCATACTTTGTGGAAAATGTTTTTTCCAGTTTCTTCTAAGTATCATGACTCAAACATTTAAAAACTTTTATTTATAAAAAGAAAAAAGCTTACTCTCTTGATACTTTTTACAGTTGGAGAGACAACTGCATGAAGATGAAGAGTTTGCCAGAACATTAGCTATGTTGGATGAAGAGCCCAAGACCAAAAAGGTGGCGTATCACCAGATTGTTTGTACTCTGAGTATATATTGCAGATCAGTGTTCCCTTTCAAACCTGTGTATTCTAGGCTCTGGAGATAACAACCATGAATAACTCTTCTAGAAAGAAGCTAAATTATTTTAATTTTTAACGATGTTTTTGGGGAAGCTCATTGAGAAACTTATTCTTGCTCTAAAAGGAAGGTTGATTGATCCAAAGCCAACCAGAATCTTTCTTAACAGTACAATGAATTTTATTTTATTTTATTTTATTTTATTTTATTTTATTTTATTTTATTTTATTTTATTTTATTTTATTTTATTTTATTTTATTTTTAATTTTTATTTATTTATGATAGGCACACAGTGAGAAAGAGAGAGAGGCAGAGACACAGGCAGAGGGAGAAGCAGGCTCCATGCACCGGGAGCCCGACGTGGGATTCGATCCCGGGTCTCCAGGATCGCGCCCTGGGCCAAAGGCAGGCGCCAAACCGCTGCGCCACCCAGGGATCCCAGTACAATGAATTTTAGCTTGTACTTACTCTCTGTCACAAATGAGCTCTTAATGTGCTTGTTTAAAGAATAACACAAAGGTTCTTAAGGAAATTTAAAGTTTAATAACTTTATTTATTATTTTTTAAAGATTTTATTTATTTATTCATGAGTCACACACACAGAGAGAGAGAGAGAGAGAGAGAGAGAGAGAGGCAGAGACTCAGGCAGAGGGAGAAGCAGGCTCCACACAGGGAGCCTGACATGGGACTCGATCCTGGGTCTCCAGGATCACGCCTTGGGCTGAAGGTGGCGCTTAACTGCTGAGTCACCCAGGCTGCCCAAAGTTTAATAACTTTAATGCTAATTACTGGTTTCTTCTTTTTGGAACACATTTTTGCTAATTCTAATTAGCAATTTTAATATCTGTGTTAGGACAGCCTCCAATAATAATGAGTTTATTTTTGGGAGTCTTTAAAAGAATCTGTTTTTTTAAAGCACCTGATCTCCAAAAAATTAGCCTTGTTTCCAAGGAACCACATTCTGTTAATATTGTGAATATTAATACCTATTTTAAAAGATTTATAGTGGGTGGATATAAGACAATAAGGAATGGAGGGACTTTGTCGTTTGAAAACCCTTACTCCCCCTAAATGCATTCAAGTTATAATTATTTTTTTATTTTTATTTTCTTAAAATTATAATTATTCAAAAAAATACTGTGTTATGCATCCCAGTTTGTAACCTCTTTGTAAAATGTAGTTTTGAAGGAGCACTGGAGAAAATTTTTTTTTTTCCCTCTCTTGAGAAAGTGTCTGTCTTCTTTTGAGCTTTAGATTGTTTTTTAAATTTAGTCTTTTGGGTTTGGATTTTAGTTTTTAACTGCATAATACTAACAATTTAAGAATTGAGATGAAAGAAACAGAAGCAAGTCTTCCATTCTCACAAGTTGGGAACAACTGTGATAATTTTTATAGATGTATTTTTTTTATAACTTTTCATCAGTTTCCTTATCTGTAAAGTTAAAATTAAGAAAAAAATGCTTCATTTTTCCCAGAAACTTTATGGATGAATGAATGAGAATTTATTATATTGTCTTCCTGCTTTGGAATGTGGCCCTTAGAATTAAAACTTAATTAAATTAAAACTTTGGTCAATCTTAACAACATACTTTGTGATAGTAGTTTTCCCATTATTTGTCACATTTGACACTTTAAATTTTCTTAGGCTTGGAAGGACCCAGAGGAGCGAGAAACGTTTTCATCTGTCCAAGCCAATTTAAGTAAAGCAGGAAAACATAAATCTCCTCATAAAGGTAATACTAACAGAGAAAAGTAAGCTAGAACATTTATTTACCTTTACAGAAGAAAATTCATGATAAACCGTTTAAACATTCTATTCAGTAATTGCCTTGTATTGTTAGGTAGACATTATTTCATAGGAATATTGAAACATGTTCTTAGATACTTTGAAAGCTATATTTGGATATTAGCTGTTGTTGAATGCCGGTCTATGATTGTTGTAAAAAATGTGTTTCAGTTCTTGGTTTCATGTTAATGTTAATTTCCAAGTGCATTGCAACATGTAGGCTTCAGCATAGATGGCAAAGATGTTTCAAGCTCATAGAGTTGACTTGTAGTTGTCCATGTCATCAGAATCTTTCCTGCTGATTGTCTGTAGGTTTTATTTTTTACTGGTCCTGATAATCTAAGCATCTGCTAGTATAGATGGTCTTACTCCTATAAGTAAATTCATTTATATAGCCTTGAAATTACAGAATTTTGGGCTTTCAGACTATATTACAAATACAGACATTTTTAAGAAATATTTATTTATTGGGACGCCTGGGTGGCTCAGTGATGAAGCATTTGTCTTCAGCTCAGGGTGTGATCCTGGAGTCCTGGGATCGAGTCCCACATTGGGCTCCCTGCATGGAGCCTGCTTCTCTCTCTGCTATGTCTCTTCCCCTCTCTCTCTCTCTCTCTCTCTCTCTCTCTCTCTCTGTCTCATGAATAAATAAAATCTTCAAAAACTTATTTGAGAGAGAGAGAGAGAGAGAGTGTGTGTGTGTGTGTGTGTGTGTGTGTGTGTGTGTGTTTGTAGGTGGTGAGCAGGGGAAGGGAAGGGGGGTGGAGGGGTGAGGGAGAAAGTCTCAAGCTGACTCTGTGCTGAGCAGAGAGTCTGACACAAGGCTTAATTTCATGGCCCTGAGATCATGACCTGAACTAAAACCGAGAGCTGGATGCTTAACTGACTGAGCCACACAGGTGCCCCTACAAACACAGAATTTTTATGTGACATTCTACTCAGTAAGTTTTCTCTGTGTAAGTTTCAGGTCATTGAAGTTTATCTGTGGAATAAAGGCCATGGCCTTAGATGTGTATGATATCATTTGAAGTAATGAGTCATTCATTCATTCATTTATTTTATTTTGAGGTTCATTCATTCATTTATTTTGAGGTTCATTCATTCATTTATTTTATTTTGAGGAGGGAGGGGCAGAGGGAGGGATAGAATCTTAAGCAGACTCCACATCCAGTGTAGAGCCCAGCACAGGGCTGGATCTTACAACCCTGAGATCCTGACCTGAGCAGAAACCCAAGAGTCCAGTGCTTAACTGACTGAGCCACCCAGGTGCCCCATGAGTCCTTTATATTTAAAAAGACAGATCCTTTAATTTGAACTGGTTATACAAAAATGTACAAATGTGTAAGTTTTAAAAATAAATGTTCTGTATAAAGAACTAAAATCTTTAAGATTTTCTTTTTAAAAAATATTTTATTTATTTATTCATGAGAGATACAGAGAAAGAGAGAGAGAGAGAGAGAGAGAGAGAGAGAGAGAGAGAGAGGGGCAGAGACACAGGCAGAGGGAGAAGCAGGCTCCATGCAGGGAGCCCAACGCGGGACTTGATCCCGGGTCTCCAGTATGACGCCCTGGGCCGAAGGCGGCGCTAAACCGCTGAGCCACCCGGGCTGCCCAAGAACTCCAATCTTAAGAGATCACCATATTGTGTGCTACTAAGATTATTTCATTGAAAAATGAAAAAAAAGGTCTTGATTTGGAGTATCATTTTTTTCCCAAAACAACAGTCATATTCTTTTCTTTCTTTCTAGTAAAAACAGAACAATTTTCAGATGGCAGGAAGAACTGTAGTCCTAAGAAGCAAACTAAATGTGAAAGTTTGATAGGATCTCAGCAACATTTGAAGTCATCACCTCACAAAATAGAAACTTCTCCAAAAGCCAGTTCCAAGTTGGCCCTTTTGAAAAAAAAAGGAGAGAGTTCTTATAAAGAAACAGAGCCTATGACTTCAAAAAGAAAAAATGCTGTTGAATTAAAAGGACAGACAAAGACTCCTAAGAAACCCAAAAGTTCTCCAGCTAAAAAAGAGGTAGAAATTTTCTAGAAGTTTATCATTTGGGGGCTATGTGTTGGCTTGGGTTTGACTGTTTTCAAGTTTACTTTTAGCTTTATAAGTCATGGTAGTACTTTTAAGCTATCTGACTTAGATGCTCTTGCAGAATATAGCTTATTAATGTAGCTAAATTAGCCAATATTTATTGAGTGTTAAACTGTATTAGATATTGCAGTAATACATACGATATCTCATTTAATCTTAACAACAACCCTGTAACATGACTTTTATTATTCAGTTTTTAATGATGAGGAAACAGGCTGATGAAAGAGTTAAGGAACTTTTCCAAGATCATCCAGCTAGTAAGTAGCAGAGCCAACTTTTAATTCAGTTCCTCTGAGGTGAAAAACAAAACATAACAAAACAGCATTATAATAACATGGTGGCTTTTGAGCACGGAATCTGGAGCCATTTTCAGATCATATAGCCCTGCCATTGAGCAGATGTGTTACTTCTCTCTGCTTTGGTTTCCTCATTTGTAAAATAGGGGTAATAATAGTACCTGAGTTAGTATTGGAATTTTGGAACAGTGCCTGGTACATAATAAGTGCTATGTTTTTGTTATTATTAAAATCATTTGAATTTGTCCTGAATGTACCCCATTTTGCTCTTGTATAACAGCATTGAGATCATGAAATCATTTGGAAAGGCAAAAAACAATGAAATAATGCAGAATAGTTTTCAAAATTTTTGTTTTTATATATATTTGAGAATTGAATGATTTCTTAAGATCTCTGTTTGGACCCACGTTAGATTCATAATGAGAAACCACTGTTCCTTCAAGCCTCATAATGCACTTCGAGTTAAAAGTAGAATATTGTCCGTTTTAACTGCTTATCACTGTTTTTTTTAGTGCAGAATAGTGAAATGGTGATTTCTAGATGCTTTTGTTTGTGGCCATTGCTCATAAATATGCTTGAGGGAACAATTAACATTTGGTTTCAGATTCTTTTTCACTAAATGCTTATCTGGTAGATGAATGTTTTTCTTCAGGCACACTAAACATGTTCATTTTGTAGAGGCAAGTCTATTTTTATTAAAGTAGAAGAAATCTTTAAATGTTGCTTTATTCTTCACCTTATTTTTCAAAGTTAGAATAGAAATGACTTAGAACTTTTATTTTAGCATTTGAAAGCATTTAATAAATTCAGTCTACCCTGGTTAAATAATTTTGACTTCATAAATGGATGTGCTTCAAAGTTACTTTATAAGTGGTTTATAAATCATAATTATGTTTTTTATAGAATCAATGCTATAAATGAATAATTTTCCCATTTTGGTATGCCTTGGATTCTCCTTTGAAGCTTATTAAATATATGACTCTGTAGTCTGAATAGGTGTATTTTAATAAGCTCAGATGGTTATGAATGCCCACCAGCGTTTGAGAACCACTGTTAAAACAGTAGGATTAGAGTCTAGCAGCTTCTAATGGCTTACTTAGCTTCTAACCAAAGCAGCTTACTTATTTTATTGATTAAAATAATTTATTTGTATAAAAGTAATATTTTTATTCTCAAAGGGATTTGAGCTGGCTTATAAGTTGAAAGAATATGAAATGTGAAGTAGAAAAAACAAGAGACCTTTTTCGTAGTGGTTCTGAAATCAGAATTATCTAGGGTGGTTTTCCCCCAAATACACATGCCCTAGCCATATCCCGTATCTCTGAATCAGAAACTTGGAGTGAGTCCAGGGATATATAGTTTGAAAAGTTTCCCCACGGTTTTCTGAGATAGACCCAGAGGTCTATATGAGAGAAACAGAGTAGGAGACATTCAACCTAGAAAGGAGGTGGTGGTGGCATATAGAATGTGTCTACTTTTTGGAGTAAAGCTTGCCTGTTGTTTGAACCTGCTGTGTATATGAAGCCCTCAATCGTCAGCCTGTAGTACTCATATACTCAGAGGTATAGGGCCATTTATGTTGCTTTAGGGGTGTGCAAGGGTATAGGATAACATGAGATCTCTTCTTGTGTGATCAAGTATACCTGGGGGGGGAAGGGGAATTAATTTTTTCATTAAAATACACATGGTTATATTATGGAAAAGAACTTGAAATTCACATGAATTTTTGAAATGTACTTTTTTTTGTTTCTTCTCTTGGGGCTAGCAGCTTGGCTTATGTACCTAATCTGCCCTTGCATATGTGCCTTTAGAGAGTCAAAAGGCTTGAGAAGAGCTGATACAGGGATGTTTATAAGCCAGGCTTATCTATACTGGGGAGTACTGTGTAGCTTAGCTAAAAATGTTAATTTCAGGACCAAACACAGAAGTGACTTAATGTGTATTTATTGATACGTATTTTGAATTTTACATGAATTTGCATGACTTTATTCAATTTCCCCCCCTCTCCCCAAAGTCTATAAGTCCTGAAGATTCTGAGAAGAGACGCACAAATTATCAAGCTTATCGAAGCTACTTAAATCGAGAAGGCCCCAAAGCCCTGGGCTCCAAAGAAATACCAAAGGTATGAGTGCTAAGAGGGCATGCTGTTTTGTTAGGGCCTCTGGTCCCTGGGTCCGTGCATGTATTTACTATGTTCATAGCAGTAGAGAATTTATAATTAAAAATGAAGAGGGGTCCCTGGTTGGCTCAGTCAGTGGACTGTGACTCTTGGTCTCAGCGTTGTGAGGTCAAGCCCCACATTGAGTGTAGAGATTATTTAAAAAAATAAAATCTTAAAAAAAAAAATTAACAGAAAAGCCTTAGTCACCATCTTTGTGATTTAGGGATTTTTATTTATAGTATGAATTACTGCTTGATACTATTAGAACAAATTTCCCTTAAGTAACCAATAACCCTGGAGGGGCTCAGTTTTGAGGAATATGGTAGTCATAAAACCAGAGCTTTTTGCTGATAGGTCTGGATCCACCAGAAAGGGAGATAGAAGGTATACCAAAAAGAGGATAATCAAATGTAATAGAAGATTTCTGAGAAGGTAGAGAGGAGAGGATTCAGATCACAAATGGAGATTAGTAGTTCCCCTAATAAAGAAGGGATGAGGATGAACCTTACAGGGCTGCGGGGTTGTGTAGGGGGCTAGAGGAGGATGTCAGCCCTGCCTCTTGCATGTGGTGTAAGAAAGACTGTAAGACTCAGCAAGCTCCTGAGAGGACTTTTTTTTTTTTTTAAGATTTTATTTATTTGAGAGAGAGAACATGCACAACTGGGGGAGGAGGTGAAGGAGAGGGAGAAGTAGACTCCTTGCTGAGCAGGGAGCTCAATGTGGGGCTCAATCCCAGGACCCTGAGATCATTACCTGAGCCAAAAGGCAGATGCTGAACCGACTGAGCCACCCAAGTGCTGCTGCTTGAGAGGACTTTAGGCAAAGTGAAGTTCTTAGGGGACTCAATGAAGGCAAGATGGTGGAGGAAATACTGAGTAGAGGTTGAGGATATTGGGTAGGTTGCTGGTCCCACATGTTCTAGAGTGGAAGAGTTTGGTCAAGAGGCTAATAATGCTGAGATTGGTTGTAAAATAGGTATTCAGAGCTGCAATGGTTGATAGTTCAGGATAGGTGATTAGGGTGTGGGATAGAGGCTTGCATGTGGACTTTCCCAGGGTCATTTTGAATTTGTTGAGAATAATTTAAATACCTTAGTGGTCACAAGATTATTTCAATCCTAGAATCATAGGGCTTGAAGGGACCTTGAGTCATTAATCAAACTTTTTCTCTCCAAGCAGATTCATAGCTTTTTTCCCCCCACTAAGAAAGATTCTTTAGCAGGATGGTGAAAGATTGAACTTGTATTGGGGTAGTCTTTGATATTTGCTTAGCTTCTTCATTTCAGGCCTATTTTAAATCTATATTGATCCCAATTCTCTGTTCAAAGGGTAATAAGTAACTTGGAATGGTTTTTACATAATTTTCATTTTCCTTGGTTATTTTATTGAACCATTGCAAAAATTTGAAAAAATCTATAACTATTCATAGTTCCAATTAAGATTAAGTGTCTCCTTCATCCAGTTCTCTTTGGCTAGTATCTTTTGTATATTAAGTTATCTTTCTAATCAAGAGATAATATGATTTTGCCTTTAAGTTACTTACAGTTTGTTCGATTTACTATCACACAGAGAGAAGGGCAAGAGCTCAAACTTGCTTAGCCTTTTTAGAATCAAATTTTTCTTTTTTAACAAGAAATTCTGTAGGTGGATTTTATCTAGTTGTTTAAAGTTTTGCAAATTAGTGATTTAAATATTAAAAAGACATGAGAGTAGTATGAATAGATTCATAAGCTTTAGTGAAGTGTAGTGGATATATATTTTTCATTGCTGGTTTTTTAAGTTTATTAAATGCTAACCTACATGAGAATTTCTCAGGATTTAATTTCAGGTTCTACTTACTTGCTGTGAATTTCCTGCAAATTTTTCATGCTGAGATTATTTATGATGTCAAATGAGAAAAATCAACTTCCTGCAGTTTTGATGCCAAATATTTCTTTGGAAGGTTACCATGTAATTTCCTCTCTGCTTGAACATTTTGGTTTTTAGGGAGCTGAAAATTGCTTGGAAGGCCTTACATTTGTAATCACAGGAGTGCTGGAGTCCATCGAACGAGATGAGGCCAAGTCTCTAATTGAGCGTTATGGGGGAAAAGTAACAGGAAATGTCAGCAAGAAAACAAACTACCTTGTCATGGGTCGTGATAGTGGACAGTCCAAGAGTGATAAGGTGGGTCCTGCTATCTTTTTTACACAGTGAGATAGTCTGCTTGCCTTGGCAGGCTCTTACTGGGACTATTTGTAGTAATGCCCTCTACACAGAATTAAATGAAGAGAAAAATTAGAAAAGTAATTTCATCCCTATATTATTTCTTCTGCAGATGTGCTCTGGCTTCAACTTCAGGATTTTGGCTTTCCAGTTGAAGGCACAGTTCCTGTTCAGTTGAATTTCTCAGTGTAGTATTCTAGTTTAGATCATTTTTCAAAGATAGAAGCAAATGCAGTTTTCTTTTTCTTCTAGGCCTAAATACTTCTATATATGCCACTGTGAGACTCCATCTTAAGTTTTGTTTATTGAAAGCTCTTTTTGTGTTGGGGAAAATTGTTTAGCCAAGTAACAGAGTATCTGATAACTGTGGTTTGGCAAATAGCTGCTTATTTTCTTACCTGACAAGAATCCCAGAAATAGGCAGTTGCAGGGGATGGCCCAGCAGCTCTGTGATGTAGCTAAGCTACTTCCATTCCCCATCTGTGACATCTTGATTGTGTTAGCTTTAGTCTCTGTGCACCTTGCTTTGTGTTACAAGGTAACTATAGCTGTAGGGATTCAGGTCCCCATTTAAGGCAGGAAAAAGGAAGCATGGCATGATGTCACACTTGTTGTGATTGGCTTTATAAGAGTTTTCCTGGAAATACCTCTTGTAGAATTCCCCTTAAGTCTCATTGGCCAGAGCTGTCACATGGCTGCTATTCATAGCTTATAAGGGAGTTTGGGGAGGATGAGGACTTTTCTGATTCTTCAATCGTAATTCATCACCTGGAGGTGGACACATTGGAGTTATTTTAACAGAGAAGATGGTGGGGGAAGACAAAATCTTCCAGAGTAGTCCATCCTGGAAGGCCTGGAGTGGCTTTGTCCCACCTAGGGTAGAAGAAAAGATAAAGCAACCCACAGAAGTGGTAATGTGATGCCTCCATTGCCAGCTCATAACTCTTAGGGGATAGATCTCTTATTTTCTCTTTTTAATGGTACTTTTTCATGAATATGGTTTTTAAAACTTATATTCCAGTTTTTCTAATTTACAGATGTGGTGTTCACCTATGAACAGACCCTAATCATTCTTTTTTTTTGACAAAAGGTAATGGTTAGGGTATGGTTTTAATGATTTGTATTTTTAATCAATAGGCAGCAGCCTTGGGGACAAATATTATTGATGAAGATGGCCTATTAAATCTGATTCGAACCATGCCAGGCAAGAAGTCTAAGTACGAAATAGCAGTTGAAGCTGAGGTTTGTATAAAATGAACTTGATTTATTTCAGTTGGTATATTTAACAACTTTCCTATTTCATAGAGATGTTTCGTGAGTGGCTACAGGCCTGTTACCTAAAAGATTAACTTCCCTTTCCACCACAGATGAACCTACCTTATTTCCTTCTGAGCGGGTGGATTTTGATTTAGACTGTCTTCTTTGGTGTATTTTCTTACCTTTCTTAAAGGAGTATGAAGAGAGCGAGAGCACAGTATAGTGCACCTACCATATCTACTTATTAAACTTTCCACATCTTGCAGTGATTTATACAAAGGTTATTGCTTTTAAGAGTTCTTTGAAGGATATGTCATAGATCCCAGCATGTTATGTCCTTTTCATTTAGAATTTATTAACTTATGGATCCCTGGGTGGCGCAGCGGTTTGGCGCCTGCCTTTGGCCCAGGGCGCGATCCTGGAGACCCGGGATCGAATCCCACATCAGGCTCCCGGTGCATGGAGCCTGCTTCTCCCTTTGCCTGTGTCTCTGCCTCTCTCTCTCTCTCTCTGTGACTATCATAAATAAATAAAAATAAAAATAAATAAAAAAAAGAATTTATTAACTTATTAGGGCTTTTTCAGGATAGAGGCCCATATTAGTTTTAGCAAAAAGGAAAAACGTTGTCTCATATACTCAACTGTGGGCTGGCCGCGTCTGATGTCAGAATTACTGGGTCTGGAGACCACAGTGCTATCAGGACTCTTTCAGTTTCTGTTGCCGTTTTCTGTTTTGTCGTCCTCAATCATTTCCACTCTATTCAGGACTTTTTCCACATACAGGACACAAGGTGCCAGTGGTCCAGCTTTAATGTCCCCAAGCTCTGTCACCCAGGTAGTGAGGTGGTCTTCCTACTTATTGCAGTTAAATAGTCTTGGGGAATTATTGGGATTGGCCCTTCACCCAGTGTCCCCTAATGTGAGCAACTTACATAACCAACCAGAAGTTATCAAAGCTGGGAAATTAACATTGATACCATACTGTTAACTAAAAGTACCGGTGTTATTCAAACTTCACATTTTTCCCCAATTGTCCTTTTTCTTTTCTAGGATCCCAAACTGCATTTAGTTGTGGTCTGTTCTTCATCTCCTTCAATCTATGACAGTTCCTCAGCCTTTCCTTGTCTTTTTATGGCCTTCAAGAGATAATTATTTTAGAGAGGGAGTGAGCATGTGCACATGAGCAGGGAGAGGAGCAGAGGGAGAGGGAGAGAAGAAGACTCCCCACCAAGCACAGGACCTGTCATGGGCTCAGTCTCATGACCATGAGATTATGAACTGAGCTGAAATCAAGAGTCAGAAGCTTAGCTGACTAAGCCAGCCAGGCACCCTGGCCTGAGACTTTTTTTTTTTTTTAAGATTTTATTTATTTTAGAGCTAGGGTAGGTGGGCGAAGGAGCAAAGGAAGAGGGACAGGAAACTCCATGCTGAGGGCAGAGCCCAGTGTAGGGTTTGATCCCAGGACACTGAGATCATGACCTGAGCAGAAATCAAGAGTCCAGTGCCTAACCAACTAAGCCACCCAGGTACCCTCCAGACTTGAGACTTTTGATGAGTACTAGTTAGTTCTTTTGTAGAATGTCTCATAGCTTGTGTTTTTTGATGTCTTATGATTAGATTTGAAGTTACACATTTTTGGCAGGAATTCCACAGAAGGGGTATTTTGTCCTCAATGCATTATATTAGATGTGTATGTTAATATGCCTTTTAATTTTTTTTTCTTTTTTTTTTTTTAGAGAGGTGGGGGCAGGCAGAGGGAGAGGAAGAGAGAATCTTAAGCAGGCTCCATGCCTAGTGCAGAGCCTGACTTGGGGCTTGATCTCATGACCCTGGGTCAGTATGTCTTCCTGTTAGTGAGGTTAACCTTGATTAAACTGGTTTCTGACTGGTTTCTCCACTAGTAAAGTGACTGTTTTCCCGTTTGTAACTGATAAATATCTTGGAGACCATGTTAGTACAATGCTAATAACCTATTTCTCCTCAAACTTTCATCCACTAATTTTCAGCATCCACTCACTGGCAAAGAGGCAGATTTTTTTTCTTTTCTGAGACTTTCACCCATAAAATTCAGCCTTTTAAAATGTATGTCAGAGATTTTTAGTATATTCACACAATTGTACAGCCATCACCAGTATCTAATTTTAGAACATTTTCATCATTCCCCATACCCAGTTAGCCCTCATTCCTCATCCCCAGCCCCTGGCAACCACTGTTGTATTTTTTGTTTCTATGGATTTGCCTGTCCTGGACATTTTAAATAAAGGGAAACATGCAATTTGTGACCTTTGTATCTGGCTTCTTTGACTTAGTATGTTTTCAAGGTTCAACTGCACTGAAATACATGTGTCAGGACTTTGCTCCCTTTCTTTTGGTGATTAAAATTCCATTGTGTATGCATACCACATTTTGTTTATTCATTCATCAGTTGATGGCCATTTTGGGTTGTTTCTATATTTTGGTTGTAATAATGTAGTTTTGTAATTAATTTATAATCATAATTAAATATAATGCTGCTGTGAATACTTGGGTACAAGTTTTTGTGGAGGTGTTAACTTTTAATAAATCAGAAAGCTAGAAAAACATTTACCTTGGATTTCAGGCTGATTATGGAATACTTATCATTTGTAAACTGATATGTTCTCACCTAAAAAATTGCATTTGGGTGCTTTTTGGTGTGTTTATTGATAATTTTTATAAAGTTGGGAAAGTGGTGATTCCACAGCAGCAGGGTTCATTGTAAAAGTGAGACCCACGTTGGGTGGCTCGTTTGGATATCCTGGGTTGCCCTAGAGAGTACAGTTAGCAGGATAGACATTTTGTGTATCTTACCAGCTTTCTATTTTCCTCACTTTTCCAATTTTAAAGATGAAGAAAGAAAAGTCCAAATTGGAAAGAACACCTCAAAAAAAAGACCAAGGAAAAAGAAAAATTAGCCCAACTAAGAAGGAATCAGAATCTAAAAGAAGTAGACTTACTCCCAAGAAGGACAGCTCTATAAAGTCAGTAAAAAAGGAAACAAGTGTGCTTTGGAGATGCCTGAACTTTGAGGAGCAGGTGGCTGAGGAGACAAATGACGACAGCCGGGCTAGGAATTTGGCCGGTGACAGCAGTGAAAACAAAGTGGAAAATTTGCTCTGGGTGGATAAATATAAGCCAACTTCTCTCAAGACCATAATTGGACAGCAAGGTGACCAGAGCTGTGCCAACAAGCTCCTACGCTGGCTCCAAAATTGGCACAGGGGTCCCTCTGAAGACAAGAAACGCGGTGATTTTACAGCTTCGTTCATTTTGTGTGTGTCTGTCACTGTGTAATTGCTCAGTTCCGCATACGTAAGAAAGTAAAATAGTTGGTTCGTTCATCTCTCAGCAAACACTTGTTGAAAACCTGCTCTGAGTTCAAATGCTATAGTAGGCCTCAGAGGTGCTGTTGTGAACAAAACCATCTCCCTCAAGGAGCTCAGTTAGCCACAGACATAGATGAACCAGCAATTAAGATATGTTGTGCCAAGTACTGGTATAGGGGTCGGCGTAAGGTGCTAAGGGCGTGGAGTGTGTGGAGGAAGGGAGAGCTAAGCAAAGACTTGGAAACTAAGTTTCCTAGGGGTTAGCTAGGTGAAAGGAGGGAGGAGCATTGTGTGGGAGAGAATACAGGTACCAAGGTTCGAAGATGTGTGAGCGAGCCACTGAGAGTGCCAAGGAGACTTGGGGGCTGGCAGAGTGTGCAAATTAAAAGCCAAGGCATGCTTACAGAGTAGGCTGCCAAAAATCCTGTCAGTGTTTGCTTTTAGCAGGTCTGAGCTCTGGTTTCTGTGCTTCTTTACTGTGTATTTGTCGTGCAAAATGAACAGTACAAATCTGTATTTAATGTCCAGGGTATTCTTGAAACTGAGGTTTCAGATCACAGATGTTAATAGTGTTTTCTTGAGCTTCACCAGCAGCCTTAGAGGATATTGTGTGAGAAATAAGGCAAAATTTAGTGAGCAGCACAGTGAATTCCCATGGTGATGACTGGGTTGTCCGTGTCCAGCTGGTCACTAGACATTGGCCAATGTTGTCATCGTTTATGTATTGAGCACCCCTGATGTGTCAGACACACATGGGATAAGGGGAGAAGAATGCTCTAGAGTTGGGCTCTACAGGATAGTTGCAGACACACCATCTTCAATTCATTGTTTTTGTGATCATGTAGCTGATGATGCTTGCTGACATTTATTGAGGCATCTGGCTCTGCGATCAGAATGTTTATCTTTACAATAACTCTGCCAGGCACATTGCCATCGTTACCCTCATTTTACAAAGGAGGAAATGGGCCCAGGAGGTTAAATCACTTCTCCCAGTTGGTGAGCGGTGGAATTAGGATAGCTGGAGTTAGGATTGGAGCCCAGATACTCTGCTTCCTGACCTGTGCTTTTATAGAATAGGAAACTCATAAAATTATGGTTTTAAATCAGAATTTCAGAATTAGTTGTAGTGTGTTATTATGGGTATAAGTGAGGTGGGCAGTAGAATTTCACTAAATGATCTGGAAACTCGTTTATGGTTTGTAGAAAATATTCTACAAATTTAGAAGTAAACTGGAGGACTGTGCTTGATTTTCAGTGTATGCACAGTGATTCCTGCCATTCCTGAATTTCTCTTAGATAACGTAGGCTAACACTCTGGAACTTCTTTTTTCTTAGCAGCAAAGTTTGGTAAGTTTGCTGGCAAAGATGATGGCTCTAGTTTTAAAGCAGCGCTGCTCTCAGGCCCTCCAGGTGTTGGCAAGACCACCACAGCTTCTTTGGTTTGTCAGGTGAGTTTTCTGCTATAGTGCAGTTGGAAAGCTAACCCAGGAATGGGCATGTGTAGGAGATACACATGTGTGTGTTAGTAGGTCTGTGGTATATGTATTTTAACTTTCTGTGTAGTATACTTTCTAAAGTCAAACTGTTGAATTTACTTTGGTTATGGGGATATTTGTCATTTTCATCCTTTTTTAATATTGATAATTAAAATAATAGGTCATATTTACGTATGTATCAGGCAATGTGCTAATAAGCCCTTGGCTGCATTATCTTTTAGGTAATATAAATGTGTCTTTATAGACTGTTAGGGATATAAATATCTTATATATTCTTGTAAAAATTCTTTGTACTAAATATACGTATTCTTACCATCTTCATGTGACAAATGAAATGGGCTTAACAGAGGAAGCTAGTGGCAGAGTATGAACTCAGGTAGTCTGAGCCTGCCTTTGCTCTGGTCTCTACGGCTTCCTTATTGAGACAGAGAGAGGAGGAGTCCTTAGAGCAAACCAGAGTTCATGTATCAGAATGTGAAATAATAAAGTGGTATCAGAATGATAAAATGAGGGATTTTAAGCTTGTTTTAAATTTATTACTGGATTTCCCAAGCCTTGTCCTATAAGCTGGTGGTTGTTTTGTCCCTGTTTTATATTTTGAGCATAAATTAAACATTTATTTAATAGCTGGTATAACGGCTATATATTTTCTATTCTATTATAAATATTAAAAAAACAAAAAAAAATTTTTTCCTGGTCTCTACAAATTGTGAACATGACTCTTTTCTCCCTTTATTATTATTATTCTGGAGGGGAATTGCTTTAAGGCATTTTATAATGCTTATGATCAATATAATCAAATTTGGGAAATGAGCCAGAATAACTTGATTTTTCACAGCTTGGTAAGAAGATTGTGTATTGGGACGGTTTGATAATGAATGATTTATCTTTATCTTGAAGAGTCAAGAATTATTTTTGGTATCTTATAATTAATTCTATATCTGATATTAAAATCTTGGGATGGGTGTATTTAATTCTATATAGGACTTTAAGAAGCAAACTTATTAGTAAAACCGCTTCTAGAGGAGTGATTTATCAGCTGTTGTTTTAAGACCGAACTTATGTTTGTGTATGTGTGGTATATATGTATATATTTAAAAAATCTCTTTATATTATGAGGCATATTATCATATCATCTTTGTCTTTTTTATGCCCTCTTTCTTCATTAATTGCCTTGTTTTTTGGGAGAGTTAATTTGCATTGTGATAGTAATGGTTTCCAATATTTTGTTTAGGAATTGGGATATAGCTACGTGGAACTGAATGCGAGTGACACTCGGAGTAAGAATAGTTTGAAGGAGGTTGTTGCTGAATCACTGAATAATACCAGCATCACAGGCTTTTATTCAAGTATGTGGGTATTTGAACTGTTTTTCTTTGGTTATGTAAGGAAAACAAGTTCACTTCAACATTTAGAAACCAGAATTGAACATTACTATGTGCCAGGCACCCTGCTAAATCCTAATGATGGAACTCTTACAGGACAATAGTCCTCCCACCTTTTTTTCAGGTCTTAGAGGTTTCTGAGAATGTGTTAAAGTACATATATGGATATGTTTATGCATTTTTGCACATTATTTTAGAGGATTCATAGTGAATTCAGGGTGATGAGTGAGGTAATAGAGGCCTGTAGATGAAGTGATTCGATTTGGAGCACTAGGGAAAGCCAGGATAATGGGTGACATTTGTTTGACAGATCTTGAAGGATGGAAGAGGATCATTTGTGGTAAAAGAGTTCATATAGGCAAAGATAGTAGCAGAGGAGAAGAAACTATGAAGGTGCCACTATGTTTCTGGCTATAGCTGGTGGTCTAGTATGGCCAGAGTTGATTGGAAAAATAAGATGCTCAAACCACAGACTCACTAGTGCATATTTAGAACCTAAAGTGGCTATTGCATGATCACCTGAATTCTTGGTATTTTCAGTGGTGTAGCAAATCATTATTAAAAGGATTTGCTCAGGAAACATTACTCTGGTTGGTGGGAGTGTTAATTGATACTACTCTGGAGAGTAGTCTGGCCGTATTTCTCAAAAGTGACATTATACAGACCCTTTAGCCCAGAAATTCTAGCCTTGGAATTTAGCAATTGATATACTTCTATATATCCAAAATTACATATACAAGGATATTCATGTAGTATGATTTGTAATAGCAGATGATTGGAAGCATCTTCGTATTTTAATAGATAGTGGTTAATTATGATACATGTGTAAAATGGGATATTGTTAAACAGCCTTAAAAAATGAGGTGTTCTATATTTACAGATAAGGAACAAATCACCAAAATATATTGAATGATAAAACCAAGATGTGTATTTTTACACACATATGTTTTTAATATGTATAGGGATACCTGAGAGGGCAAAGGTGGGAGGGAGAATTTATTTTCATCTGCATATGCTTGTACCTCTTGCCTTTTGTACTATGGACCTGTGTATTGTCAGTTTAAAATGTTTATGTGTTTTTTTAATAAAGCAGCAGTATTTGAGCAATTGCTCTTTTTTGTTGCATCCCATAGCTTCTCAACATGGGTCAGATGGAGCAGTCCATTCAGTAGGCTCGAAACATGCTCTTATCATGGATGAAGTAGATGGCATGGCAGGCAATGAGGACAGGGGAGGAATTCAGGTAAGGAAAGCACTGTAGTTTTGCAGTTTTACTGTTGAATTTTTAGTTGTAGGGTTTTTTTTTTAATATTTAAAGAACTAATTACATTGTGATATTTACAACAATTAAAGCATTTTGCTGAAATTTTCAAAACCTAAAATACTGTGTAGTATTATTGTTTTTTTAATTATTTTTGTGTTGCAAATTTGCCTTTTAGGAATTAATTGGCCTGATAAAACATACAAAAATTCCCATTATTTGCATGTGCAATGATAGAAATCATCCTAAGATTCGTTCTTTGGTTCATTATTGTTTTGATCTTCGTTTTCAAAGACCTCGAGTTGAACAGATTAAGGTATGATGATTGGAATTTTTTTCTCCATCACCCTATCCTTTTTACTTCTTGGTCAGTTTTTAAAAGTATCTGATAAACTTTTTAAAAATACCTGATTATGTGACTTAAAAAAATTTACGATTCCCCTTTGTTAATTTCAGGGTGCTATGATGTCTATTGCATTTAAAGAGGGTTTGAAGATCCCGCCTCCGGCTATGAATGAAATAATTTTGGGAGCCAATCAAGATATCAGACAGGTAAATGGGATAGGTATTATTAACAGTTGCTGATTCTTTTGAATTAATGCCTTTGACTTTTCAGAGTTTCACCTTGACTATGTCTTATTTATGATTTCTGTTAGGTTTTACACAATCTGAGTATGTGGTGTGCACGCAGTAAGGCACTAACCTATGACCAGGCCAAGGCTGATTCTCATAGAGCCAAAAAGGATATCAGACTGGTAAAATAAATTTCCATTTACTTTCTCAAGCTAAAGCATTTCTTGTTCTGTTCATATTAACTTAATAGAAGTAGTTATTATAGTTCCTTGATAACACCTATTGAACCTGTGGATATTTATAATAAGAAAGACAGCTGCTATAAAAGATTTTCTATTTCAGATTAATTTTTCTTCAAGGGCTGTTTGTTAGCGTATATTATGTATAAATTATGAGATATAGAAGTTTTAAATTATATTCATGCTTCAGTAGTTATAAAATGGCCTTTTCAGAGTCCCTTATGTATAGGTTTCATGTTTTGAAGTTTTGGAACTTTGAGAATAATCTATTTCAAATGGCTTATCATTTAATAACCTGTCTGAAACTTGAAACTAGAAGTCTAAGAGCAGTTTTAGTTTCATAGCGAGATTTAGCACACAGTACAAAGACTTCCCTTCTTATTCTCTGCCTCCAGACTCCTGCAACCTCTTCTTCTATCAATACCCCCACCAGAGTGATACATTTGTTATAGTTGAACCTACATCATTATCACCCAAAGTCCATAGTTTACATCAGGGTTAGTTCACTCTTGATACAGCTTCCATGGGTTTTGACAAATGTATCAAGCTTTTATCTACCACTGTATATCACACAGAATACTTTCACTGCCTCCTGTTTATCCATCACTTCTTCCAACCCCTGACAATCACTAATCTTTTTAGATTTTATTTATTTATTTTAGAGAGAGAGCATGAGCCAGAGGGGAGGAGCAGAGAGAGAGGGATAAGCAGACTTTAGGCTTAGTGTGGAGCCCGACACAGGGCTTGATCTCATGACCCCGAGGTCATGACCTGAGCCAAAATCGACTCAGCTGCCTAACTGACTGAGCCACCCAAGGCACCCCAATCACTAATCTTTTTATTGTCTCTGTAGTTGCATCAGTTTTCACAATGAGTCATGTAGTTGGAATCATACAGTATATAAACTTTTTACGTTGGCTTCTTTCTTTTTTTCTTTCTTGAGAGAGTGAGCGAGTATGACTGGGGGAGGGGCAGGGTGTTAGGGAGAGAAAGACTTAAACAGGCTCTATGATGCAGGGCTTTATTTCACGACCCTGACATCATGATCTGAACCAAAATCAAGAGTTGGATGCTTAACCAACTACCACCCAGGGGCCCCCAGATTGGCTTCTTTGAATTAGTAATACTCATTTAAGGTTTCTCCATATATTTTCTATGGTCTTATTATAGCTCATTTCTTTTCTGTGCTGTATAATATTCCAGTGTCTGGATGTACCAGTTTATTCACCTTTTGAAAGACATTTGGATTGCTTCCAAATGTCAGTTACGAATAAAGCTGCTGTAAAGATCCATGTGCAGGTTTTTTGTGTAGTATGTCTTCAGTTTATTTGGATAAATACCAAGGAGGACAATTGTGGATGGAATGGTAAGAGTATAGTTTTGTAAAAAAATACTGCCAATCTGTCTTCTAAGTGACTATACCATTTTGCAATCCTGCTAGCAATAAATGAGAGTTCGTATTGCTCCACATCTTTGCCAGCATTTGATGTTGTCAGTATTTTGGACATTGGCCATTTTTCTAGGTGTGTCCTTCCCTTTTTTTAGGGCCCGTTTGATGTTGCCCGGAAAGTGTTTGCAGCTGGAGAGGAGACTGCTCACATGTCACTTGTGGATAAGTCAGATCTCTTTTTTCATGATTATTCAATAGCACCCCTCTTCGTCCAGGAGAACTACTTACATGTGAAACCTGTAGCTGCAGGGTGAGTGATCAGAGTTAGTAAGGGATAGAATTCACACCCTCCTGGCACAGCGAAGGCCATATACCTGAGAAAGAGGGGTATGAGATATGGACAGTGGTGTAATCCAGACTGGTTTATTTATGCAGGGGCGACATGAAAAAGCACTTGATGCTTTTAAGCAGAGCAGCAGATAGCATATGTGATGGTGACCTAGTGGACCGTCAGATCCGGAGTAAGCAAAACTGGAGTCTTCTGCCTACACAGGTAAGCACAGGGCTCTCCTTAAAATGCAGACTCTGCTTTAGTTAAAGAGAACAAAATAGCTTTTTAGTTCCTGGAGTTATTTGATTCCACACAAATCTTAAAATAATTTGTTCTAAGTCTCTGAAGAAAGTCCATGGTATTTTGATAGGGATTGCATTATACGTGTAAATTGCCCTGGGTAACATTGACATTCACAATATTAATTCTGCCAATCCATGAGCATGGAATATTTTTCCATCTCTTTGTGTCTTCCTCAATTTCTTTCAGAAGTGTTCTATAGTTTTTAGGGTATATTTTGAGAACCATTTGAATGGTAAATGGTTCTCCAACCTTTTATTTTCAGGTTGTAGGTGTCCTTCTGTCTAAAATGAGTCTCTTGTAGACAGCAAATAGATGGGTCCTGCTTTTTTATCCAGTCTGAAACCCTGCGCCTTTTGATGGGGTCATTAAGCCCATTCACGTTCAGAGTTACTATTGACAGATATGAGTCTAGTGTCATCATGATATCTATTTAGTCCTTGTTTTTGTGGATTGTTCCACTGAACTTCTTCTTAAAGGGGAGTTTTAAGAGTCCCCCTTAAAATTTCTTGCAGAGCTGGTTTGGAGGTCACATATTCTTTCAGTTCCTGCCTGTCTTGGAAGCTCTTTATCTCTCCTTCCATTTTGAATGAGAGCCTTGCTGGATAAAGTATTCTTGGTTGCATGTTCTTCTCATTTAGGACCCTGAATATATCCTGCCAGCCCTTTCTGGCCTGCCAGGTCTCTGTGGAGAGGTCTGCTGTTACCCTAATATTCCTCCCCATGAAAGTCAGGGACTTCTTGTCTCTTGCTGCTTTAAGGATCTTCTCTTTATCTTTGGAATTTGCAAGCTTCACTATTAAATGTCGAGGTGTTGAACGGTTTTTATTGATTTTAGGGGGGATCTCTCTATTTCCTGGATCTGAATTCCTGTTTCCCTTCCCAGATTGGGAAAGTTTTCAGCTAGGATTTGTTCAAATACATATTCCGGCCCTCTGTCCCTTTCGGCGCCCTCGGGAACCCCAATTAAACGTAGGTTTTTCTTCCTTAGACTGTCATTTATTTCCCTTAATCTGTCTTCATGGTCCCTTAATTGATTGTCTCTTTTTTCCTCAGTTTCCCTCTTTGCCATTAACTTGTCTTCTATGTCACTCACTCGTTCTTCCACCTCGTTAACCCTCGTCGTTAGGACTTCTAGTTTGGATTGCATCTCATTCAATTGATTTTTAATTTCTGCCTGATTGGATCTAAATTCTGCAGTCATGAAGTCTCGTGAGTCCTTAATGCTTTTTTCTAGAGCCACCAGTAGCTGTAGAATAGTGCTTCTGAATTGGCTTTCTGACATTGAAGTGTAATCCAGATTTTGTAACTCTGTGGGAGAGAGGGCTGTTTCTGATTCTTTCTTTTGAGGTGAGGTTTTCCTTCTAGTCATTTTGCTCAGTGCAGAGTGGCCAAAAACAAGTTGTATTGGAACACGGGGGAGTATCACTGGTCCGTCCAGCTGGTCTTCTGGGGGAGGGGCCTGCTGTGCTGATTTTCAGGTGTTAGCACTTGGGGGAGCTGCTCTGCCCCTGCCTGCTGCCGGGCTCAGCGGGGGTTGTTTACCCCGTGGGGCCCCAGGAGGAACAGCAGCAGTTGCTATGGCAACTCTGGAAGCCTGGATTTAGCCTCCGCAGGAACTACGGGGCTCGGGGCTCTCGGACAGGGGGCTCGGGGCTCTCGGTTCTCTGTCCGCAGGGCCTGGAGGCTCCGGGGCGGGGCCGCTGATCTGCTCAGCTCGGGGCAGGAGCGTCCTCGCTGTCCTGGGCCCTCCCGCTGTCCTGGGCCCTCCCGGCCTCTGCCTGTCCCGGAGGAGGCCGGATCCTGGGCTGTGTCCCGGCGCCCTGTGCTCCGGGGCCTGCGCTGTTGGATTCGCGCTCCCGCCCCGCAGCCCCCTCCCTGGAGCCGCTCCCGAGCCCCTCCGAGCTGCTCCGGGTCGGTCCCCCGTGCGCGCTGCAGCCCTTAGGGAGCTCGGAGCACTCTCCTGCGCTCGCAGGTGTCTGTTAGTGTCCCAGGGAGCCTGAGGGCATCCCCGCTCTCCTGGGTCCTGCTCCAGCTCCCTGCGAGCCCCTTTCCGCCCGCCCGGGAAGGTTGGTGCAGCTCCTGCTTCTCCGGGACGGGGCTCTCCTGTCCTGGGGACACTCGCCCCGGCCCTAGCCCGGCTCCTCGCGGGGCCCCTCCCCCTCGGAGGCCTTTTGTTTCTTTATTTCTTTTTCCCCGTCTTCCTACCTTGATAGAAGCGCGGACTCTTCTCACTGTAGCATTCCAGCTGGTCTCTCTTTACATCTCAGGCCGAATTCGTAAATTTTCAGGATGGTTTGAAGGTTATCTAGGTAATTTGGTGGGGACAGGTGATTTGGGGACCCTGCTCTTCCGCCATCTTGCCCCTCCCCTCCTGGAGTTATTTGAAATACCAGATAAACATTATGGCTCTTAGGGCAAAAATAAAGTCTTGTTCTAAATTAAATCACTCTGTGGTCACAATTGTGATTTCTTAATAAAAATTTTTTAAAAAGCCTTATTTTTCAGGGTTTCAAAATGTTTTATGTAAATTGACATAGGGAAATAGGAACATTAGATTCTTGACGTAAGTAAGATGTCAGTCAAAAGTTTTATTTGCTCTGCTTTATCTTAAGAGTCCATTTCTTTTGTCATTTTTTGGCTCTCCTAAATGGTTACTAAGTAGCTCCTAGTTGAAGTAATGCAACCAGGGCAGGTCAGCAGCTGATATGTGAGTAATAATAAGCAAGGGACTTTTGGGAGGCCTCCTCCTCTCTTAATTCTACTTATACATTGTTGGAAAACAAAAAATAAAGATGCATTCTGGATGTAAAGAATCCTTTCTATTATGTTTTACAAGTGTTCACTTTTTATTTTTTTATTTTTTATTATTTTTAAAAGATTTTATTTATTTATTCATGAGAGACAGGGGGGGGGGCAGAGGGAGAAGCAGGCTCCATGCAGGGAGCCTGATGTGGGACTCGATCCCGGGTCTCAAGGATCACGCCCTGGGCCGAAGGCAGGCGCTAAACTGCTGAGCCACATGGGGATCCCCAACTGTTCACTTTTTAAACTAATAATTGTACCTTTAAGAATTTATCCTAAAGAAATAACTTTAAACATAGGAAAAGATTGCTGTACAAAAATACTATATTAGTTTTGATACTGTAAGACATTGGAGAAAATCTCCATGTCTAGCAATAGGAGAATGATTATGATAAATACTCTTGATGGACTATTACGCAGTCCTTAAAATTATTTATAAAGATTGTCTAATGCTTATGAGAGAATATTGTTAGAATAAAGCAGGATACAAAATTTATGTGTAATTCCAACTTCAAGAAAGTATAAGCCCTGGATAAAGAAGATATTCAAGAATACCTTTTTTTTTTTTTTTTTAAGAATACCTTTTTAAAAATCTTTTCTTGGGGCACCTGGGTGGCTCAGAGGTTGAGCGTCTGCCTTTGGCTCAGGTTGTGATACCAGGGCCCTGGGATCGAGTCCTGCATTGGGCTCCCTATAGGGAGCCTGCTTCTCCCTCTGCCTATTTCTCTGCCCCCCCCCTCATGAATAAATAAATCTTTAAAAAATAAAATCTTTTCTCAAGTGCTGGTTTACTTAATACTCTATTCAGTTTTCTATGCTTTGATCTACCTGTGCTGTCAATAGTTTATGTTAAAGACAGTCATGTTCCTCTTAAAATCTTTTGTGCATCATCAAGTTTCTTGGGGTCAGTTGGTGCGGAGACCTAGTTAGCAAGATCTCTCTCAGGGCCATAACGTGTTTTGGACTGATCTGTTGTTTTCTCTGGGAGTAGCTTCCCCTACCAACAGATGAGAGACAGAGGGAAAGGGTGTGATGCCCTGGAATTAGGTGCCTAGGACAGTGTGGCTTTGTTTGCCAGAAACGACTCAGAAGCCAACAGCTGTGTAGGAAGCAACTTTGTACTGAATTCAGATTGTGGACTGCAATTGATTTTTTTTTTTTTAGGCCATTTATGCCAGTGTTCTTCCTGGAGAGCTAATGAGGGGGTACATGACCCAGTTTCCTACTTTCCCAAGCTGGTTAGGGAAGCACTCATCTACCGGCAAACACGATCGTATTGTACAGGATCTAGCACTGCACATGAGTCTCAGGTAAGTGGTATTAGTTCATGTCTGGCATTTTATCAGTATAGCGTATTTAGCTTTTATCCAGTGAGGATAGTGTAAATTAAAAGATTTGTGTTTTAGTTGTGATTTTATTGCTAACTAGATAAATGACCCTGGATTGCAATCCTGCTAGCGATTGATAAGTTCCTTATATATTGTGGGCCTGAGTTTTATTATCTATAATAGGTATAATACTTGTTTTATCATTTAAAAGGATACTTTGAGGATGAGCACAGTTGGTAGATGTGCCATAATTTTAAGATAAATATTGAATCTACGTAAATCTGAGGTAGTGCTACTATTTATTATCGTGACTACACCTATTACTTGTAGGGATACATAATGTCTCAGCTTCCAAATAATTTAATAGGAAAAAAGAGACTATTTAAATAAATGAACTAGTTTTTACCTATCCTAGTAATAAACTGAACTAGTCATTTAGGATCGGGGACACAGTTTAGCATATAACAATAGGAAGCAGATGTGCAGATGATTGAAAAATCAGTGTGCTTGGAGAAGTTTAATGAAGTCCAAAAATTCTTGTTATTTGGTACAATTTTGTTAAAGTTGAAAAACTTAGAAAATGTGCACACACCCAAATATTCAGTGAACTTTAGGAATTTATTTTTAACCACAAAGAACTACTTGAGTAGTCTTCTTTCTTTTTCTGATCTCTGGAGGGAATATTCGTTAACATTGGTCCACTCTTAACTTTTGTTTGAAGCTGAACTGAAATGCTTCCTTTCTACTGTTCCTATAAAATTCTATGTTCCCTCTTCCTAGCCTATAGCATGGCTCTTTTTTTGCCACTCTTGTATTAGTTTCCTATTGTTGCTGTAACAAATTGCTAAAAATTTAATGGTTTAGGGGTGCCTGTGTGGCTCAGGCAGTTAAGAGTCTGCCTTCAGCTTAGGTCATGATCCTGGGCTCCTGGGATGGAGCCCCACATTGGGCTGCCTGCTCAGTACGGAGCCCGCTTCTCTTCTGTCTGCCATGCTCTCTTTCTCTTTCTCTCTGTGTCAAATAAAATCTTAAAAAAAAACCCTTAATGGTTTAAAATAACACAAATTTATTGCTGTCTTAGGATGCAAAGAATGTCCTGGACTATCTGGGCAGGCACAGTGTAATTATAAGGATCTTTACCAAAAAGAAATAAAAGGGAGACAGCAGTATCTAGTCAGAGAGGGAAAGAGATTCTAAGATGTTACATTGTTGGCTTTGAAGATGGGAAAAGAGACCATGAGCCAAGGGATGTCTATGGCCTCTATAAACTGGAAGGAGTTGCTTTCCCCACTGCTCGTGGTCAAAGTGTAAGGCCTGGCTCTAAGCTTTTCTACTCCCTGCCCTCTGCTTTTAAAAAAGGTGATGCATCCCTGTGCCCTGGTGGTAGGTATTCATCTTTGATGCCCCCACCGTTTTCATGTAGATCATTGGCATTGGACTTCCATCTTGTTTTGTGGCTGTGCTTTTGTATGTCTGTCCCCTTTTCCTGTTAGACCGAACATTTCTGGTGATAGGAACTGAGGCCTACTCATCCAGCACATTAAATTGCTCCATGAATGTTCCTTAATGAATCATATACAGGACATTGTCATCATCAAAGGACATCTATAGTGAATTCAGAATTTTTAGAATAAATTAGGACCTTCCTATTTAATTTTTTAACCCTAAGTCCTTGAACTTTTATAGATCTCAGTTTATCTTTAAAAATGGAAGTACTATTTTAGTATTAGTTCTAGTTAGGGTGATAGGTGCCATTGCGAATCTGAAAGCTCTTTGATTTTTATTAATCCCAAAGGCAGTAAAGTACAAATAATGCTAGAGGAATTACAGATTTCTGAGGTTAAGAACCCTTGATTTAGGAACACTAGATGATACCTTTAGACTTTTCTAGAGGTATTTTCTGTGATTCTAAGTAGAAGGTAACAGTAATTAACAAAATACGAGAATACTTTTGAGAATACTTTGTTTCATGATTTTTGTAGGCACTGTGGCTTAGGGCTTGTCTTCAAGCACTAATAGTGCTTGGTTATGGAAGACTACTGAATCTAGAGGAAACGGGTGAATTTAAAATACGAGTTTTTGGATTCTTTGACAGGAGCAGGGTTCTAGATTTTTGATCAAGAGAACTCTTCAGTTACCTAAAGGCAATAGCAGGGCCCATTAATAATTTAGAAATGTTTATGGGTTCTGAAGCCCAGCAACTTTTGAGGTTTCTTGTTTCCTCATTTGATGATGGAAGCAGCTGGATTGGAAAGGTTTAGATTGGTGGCATTTTGTTCTAGTTTTGAGTGACCATATTTTAAGAGCGAGTGAGAAAGTCATTTCATGATAGCATTGTTGTTCTCAGCAGATGCGAGACTTTTTCCTGAAGCCTTCCTCTCATAAGTGTGGACCACCTTGTGATTCTGCAGGGACATTTTCGGCAGTTTTCTAAGTTTGGGGAAAGCCTTGCTCTAGAACTAAAGATTTTGGAGTAACCTCATATTAGGAAATATGAGGGAAACATTCATATATAATTTTGCGTGTTACAATCAGAGATCAAATGGTGTTACAAGTCCTCATGTAGGAAGTAGCACTGGTACTTGAGGTAGGAAATCTCACTGCCTTTTCCCGATGCTTGTAATATTTGGAACTGGGAATGAGTAATATTTGGTTATAATGAGTATGAGCACATAGAAGTCCTGTTGTTGCCCAGGCCTTGAGAGTAGGTTGGAAGTAGAACCTACATTTGTGTTTTTCATTCACTGATGCAGATAAGTAGGAAATCCATTCCCTTTGAGCACACTGGTGTGTATCCATTATCCTGATGTTGTAGTGAGTGCTAGGCTTTTTCTCTACCAGCTGATTTATTTTTATTTTTTTTTCTACCAGCTGATTTAAATAGTAGACATTACATTGGGCATTATTAAAGGTGGATTGAACTTGAGCATTTATGTCTTGAGCTTGGTGGTAGTTTGCCACTGACTACAGTTATGCCTCTTTTGTTTTGGTTTAAGAACTTATTCCAGCAAAAGGACTGTAAACATGGATTATCTGTCACATATAAGGGATGCACTTGTACAGCCCTTGACCTCACAAGGGGTAGAAGGAGTACAGGATGTTATTGCTCTTATGGATGCCTACTACTTGATGAAAGAAGACTTCGAGAATATCATGGAAATTAGCAGCTGGGGAGGGAAACCTAGTCCCTTCTTCAAGCTGGATCCCAAGGTAAATTACGTAACTAACCCACTGGTTCTCCATCACTTGTAATTACCAGGTTTATAGTAGGAATATTTCAGAGATGTTGTAGGTGCTTTAAAAAGATTTAATTTTTCCCTCTTAAATGCCTTTTTGCTTCTTATGGTCTATGCTTTCCATATTTGAGTGCAGTATTAAGAATGGAATTTGACCTTAACGATTTGTAGTTCTATCATTGCTTTACATTGAGTGAAAAAGCAAGACATAAAATCTGAGAAGCAAATATAAATGTATTCCTTATAAAAGTGGGCGGATGAGCCTGGGAAAATAAATCAGGTGGTGGTAATATGAAAACAAAGTTGTTTGTATTGGCTGAGGATTTTGATGCTTTTTCTTAGTTTGCCTAATCTATGAATTTAGTATTTATTATAGTTGGACATTCTATTACGTAATAATGTATTCCTTACTTTCATTGTATAAAGTGACATAACATGAATTTGTAATATCCAGTACTTCATACTCTGCCTGTTTCTTTTATCTATATTTCTAGATATATTCTCTATGGCTTGCCTTCTCTAGAATTTTGACCTGACTTTATGGTTATGGGTAAATTCTCATGAGAGACCTCCACTGTTAGTGTTCAAGGACTAAATTGTACAGTTATGTTTAGAAGTTTCAAATTAAGGCTTTTCAAGTTACTTAGTATTTTGAATTAACCACTACTATTATGGTAAAGGAAATTTATGTATTTTGTGATAATTTAAGGCCAACTTTTAATTTGTACCTTACTGTAACCTTACTGTAAGTCTTTTTTGATTTATTGATTCATAGGCTTCTCACTTTGTAAAACTGTGGAATGCGATAAGCAGGCAAAAATGATGAGTTAAAGTTCTTTTTTTTTTTTTTTCCTAATGTTCCCAAATACTAGTTCTTGTTTTTGAGTCATGGACTTTATTAAGAATGCCATGAAAAATATAGACTTCTCCATAGAGAAGTCTCCATGTATGTAAATACACTTACATGTACATGCATAAATATTTTGCTAAATATTTCAAGGACCCTGCAGGAACTCATGAAACCTTTAAATGTATTGTTTGGCACTTACATTTTTAACAGACTCTTTCTGTTCCTTTTCTATAGGTGAAAGCAGCCTTCACAAGAACCTACAATAAGGAAGTCCACCTTACTCCATATTCACTTCAAGCAGTAAAGACACCCAGACACAGCACAGGCCCGGCACTGGATTCTGAATACAATGAAGAGTTAATTGAAGATGACTCTCAATCTGATGAGAAAGACCAAGACTCTATGGAAACTGATGGAATGATCAAGGTAGTATTTTAAGCTATAGACAGGAAATGCTATGATACACTCTCAGTAGTTTATCTTTTCTTGTGTAGAACTTGCCTTCTGAAATTATTCAGGGCCTATGTTTAAGCTTTTACGTTAATTACTTTCAGGGTAGAGAAGTGTAGATTTTATTTTATTTTTTTAATTTTATTTATTTATTCATGAAAGACACACAGGCAGAGACATAGGCAGAGGGAGAAGCAGGCTCCATGCAGGGAGCCCGATGTGGGACTCAATCCCGGGACTCCAGGATCAAGTGCCGAGCCACCCAGGTGTCCCAGATTTTATTCTTATAGTCAGCTGCTTATAATAGTGGATGAGCCAGATAGCAAGAAAATAGGCCATCATATTAATGGTCATATGCTGTGTTAGAAAAAGTACCATTTTTATTTGGCCATTGTTGTGTGCTTTACCACAGACACATATTTCTACAGTTTAAGAAAAACATTTTCAATGAAACCATTTCTCTCTTCCATAATTTGTGTTTTACTATAGCCATTGAACTGCCTATAGAAGTTTCTGAGAATAAAACAATCTTGTCTCGTGCTAGGAAAGATTAAAATCATTTATGGTGTCAGCCCACTGTTTACCATTGGCTAAGGCAAAGGAATCTAGTCTGTTCTCTTCTATCCTTAGTGTGTGTCATCCTTGTCCCTCGTTTCTGTTTTGTATATGCAGAGGTAGGAAAAGTGGCCTTCTGCGGTGTAGCTCTCTAGTCTTATGTAGACATATGAACAGAATTCCAGGCTCAAACTAACTGAACCTGTTTAGATCTCTAATCTGAAACCGGAAGGAAACGAAATTCACTAAAATGTTACCTTATTAGTAAATTATCTCCTACTCATTTTGTCTTTCCTAAATATACCTGTGTCCTAAATCCAAGAAACTGTATGCCTTGGAAACATATCTTAGTTCTAGATTCTAAATAGCTTTTCAGTAGTTAAAGGCTCCAGATAGCCTAGTTGTTGCTTGAAAATAAGCCTAGCCTAGTGGTAGTTGAAGATGTTTGCAACCTTTCTTTTTACTAAGTTGCAGGTAAAGATTTGCTTTATTTTAGAAATTAGTTTATTTCATTTCCTCATAAGTATAGCTATTAACTGTTTTGTGCATTCTTTCCTCCCAACAGAAGAAGACAAAATCTTCAAAGCCTTCAAAATCAGAAAAAGATAAGGAGTCCAGAAAAGGAAAAGGAAAAAGTTCAAAGAAATGAAACTGTTTTTCACTACTGACAGCCACTTTTTACTCACCCTGTTGACCAGTCTAGCTTGTCTAGATAATGCCTTGTTTTTTCCAAAGGAATCATATTTTAGCATAATGGGGCAACTCAGTTATCCCATTATAAATAAGTGGTGGTACAGCTAGAGGGATGTAACCAGTAGGCTAACATACACCTCTTATAGAGGTTGATAGGACTGCTTGGGTCCTCCACTGTCCCGTTAATCTACTTGGATTGTGCTTCAAATTGACTGTGTATAATCCAAAACTACATGTGGGCTTTGGAGTCAGATTTTAGTCAACAATAATATGCCTGGGAGCATTGGTACTTAAGGCAACTTTTGTAGGCTTAAGAATTTATCCTAATGGCCTTTATAGGACCGGTGCTGAATTTTTTTTTTAAAAGGTAGTTATTATTAATGTGGTGAAATTTTGTAAATAAATGCGCTAATACAAAACAGTCACCACCTAGAACTGGTATTCTTTGTATATTGTCAAATATCTTCAAAATATAAATTAGGAATAAAAATGTTCCATGTGATACATTTGCAAATTCTTAAGAATGTCAATCTTGTACAGTAAAATAATATGTTGGTATATTACATTCCTTACTAGTTTGCAAATGATTGGGTAAAAAGCTAATTATATTCTTCACTAACGAACTATGTGATGCAGAACTATGGCATTTGGACAGTCAGAACTCTAATGCCCAGCTTGATTACCTCTACGAGTGCCAGCCATCTCTCTCTTGTGAACATTGTGTCATGGAGAGGCCTTTGTGGTATTATTACTAGAAGGTATGAGGGGCTGGCTGTTAAAGGACTGCCGCATTTTTATCTTTCCAGAGTCTCAGCTCATCGGGTTCAGACCAGTAGAGTCTAGGCTGGGTCAGACATAATCTTTGTCTCACTCTGGCTTGGGACAAAATGAACACTGGCTTTTGTTTACTTTGTCTCTGGGAGAGCTGGTTCTGCTCTGTGACTGATTCTACAAACTGTACTGGAATTTTAGATTGTACCTGTACTTGCTGAGTGGCTTTGAGGCTGTGAACTAGCCTGGAGTTTTGTTGTCTATTTGGAAATTTTGTCAGTAAATGCTCAGAGGTATGTGCTAAAAGGAATGTAAAATTAGGATACTATTTCCTCCCTTTAGGTAATTGACAGTCTTGTTTGGGAGGTGAGACATAAAGTTCTTGAGACATATAAAGTGTATTTACCACTTTAGTGTGAAAAACGTCTTTCATGTAGACTAAGTTCATTATGGGAATGAAACATTGCCTTCAGCCTTGCCCCTCTCTTTGTTAAAGCCCAGCTTGAAATTTCTGCTTCAGGGAAGATCTCCTTGATTGATAACTGCCTCACCTCACTAGTGGGGTGAACATGGCTTTCTTTTGCATATTCTTCCCTTTCTATTGTTTTTTGATACGAAAGTCATGTCTGCCTACTTGTTTGTTTTTTACTCCCTAGGAAAGGGAGTGTAATCTACTTGCAGCCAGAACAATGAATAATGTCTTTTACTGTAAATTATGATTTTGTTATTAATTCTAAATGCTCTATGATTGGCATAATCAGTGTATAACTTTTAGAATTAGAGATTATATATATGCTTTAAAATATGAGGACAGCGTGGGTCTCCTGAAGCTACGTGATGCCACATGCCTTTGCAGAATAAAACTGCATTACTTCATTTGAGATCCATTGTGTCTTGGCCATTTTGGAAGCTTTAACAAACTACCGTGCTTTATTGTTCATCCTGTTAAGTTTTAGCAGTCCATTATTGTAGCAACATTATTTGGCCTCTTGAAGTTATTAACAAGGAACAGTGTTGTTGTATGTACTAGGAGGAGTATCTTCCTAAATAAGTTCTGGTGTAATTATGCTTATAGTGAATATTTAAAGCCTGTCACTCCCCAAATATGATGTGCTTTATTCTCACAGATCCCAACTGCCTATGGCTCTTATTCCTGTGACTTTACAACATCCCTCCAGTGATAGCGGGAAAACAGGATAATAGGTGGGTTTACTGGTAATGACTAATATCACTTAGTAAAGCCAAGGCCTCTGGCCTGTTCTCTAGCCAGCCTTTGTGGGAGGAAGATCAGATCATAAAGTTGGAGGCATTATGTATGTGGATACTTGGATGCAATAAAACATTATTGGCACTTGGGTACTACCGTAGGCTTGCAACTACCTCTGTAATACTCAGGATGCTGGTGGCTGTACTGTAAGATCCTATCATTGGAAACATTCAAAATTAGGCTACATGACTCATTTCTGCCAGCTGCTCAGACTTTGGTAACATTGGCTTTGGACAGCAAGGAAGCATATACTGATGTAAGAAAAATATGGAGTGGTGTGTGTCGGGAAGATTCTGAATAATGTATGTCTTCAGAGGAAGTCAAGTGATTTACTTTTGTGAAAGGAATTAATGACTCAGGAGATACAAGCTTATGATTTATAGCTTCATTCTTTCAAATTGGTGTTTTTATTCTAAGACTAATTCTACTAAACTTATTAGTATCTGTGCTGCCCAAACTTCATGATGTGCTGCAGAGCTATTTTCCTTTCTTCCTTTTTCTATCTCCAAATCCAAGAAAACAAACATTACAATATCTAGTCAACAATTTTATTTTAAAGGAGATATTTCAAAATATAAAAGTTATCAAAAAGTTGAATATTTACAGTTACATCATAGGCTACTATTAACAGTGCAGAGCATAGAATATATAAGACTTTGAAGAACTCCATGAAGATAATAAACAGCGAGGTTATATGTCATTGTTTTGCCATTCTACAATGGCACCTCTACAATGTCTGTGACTTGGAGAGTCTTTTTTCTGTATCCAGAAACCACAGGGGTAAAAACTTGGCTTCCTGTGGGAAAAAGGTATCTTTTCAGGAACATTATATCTTGGAGAAAAAAAAAAAATCACATCTTAGAAGTGTTTCACATAACTGGCATGCAGTAATAAAGCAAAGCTATATTGAAGTTTTTGCTCATTTCTGGAATGTGAAGCAGAATGACCATATTCAAGTTAGAAACCGCTGGTCTATTATCAATATTGGGTTTAAATCTTGGCCTTGACTGAAATCGTACAGGCAAGCTATTGGACTGTTACTATAAAGTGAGGGTGGTGATAATAGCTACCTTACTGGAAAGAATGGGAAAATACAAGGTAAGTGCTCAGCAATCTGTGAAGATTTTCTTGAAATTAAATGGTCATTAATGATTCCTTGTCTAAGAGGAGTCAGTGAACAGCTGTTCCAACCAGTACTCATTGTACAGTAAGACATTTATAGTGACTTCTTCAAAAGATGGTGTATAATAATCATAACTTTCTGAAGCATAATCTGCAATATATATGAATCATGGGTCTAAGCATCTACAATAATGCAGAGATACTGTTTGGAGAGAGTGTATGTAGGATTAAAAACACCAGAAAGATCCTACTTCGGCAGAATTGCATATTACCCTCATGCAGATACTGGTTACAAACTTGGGACAAAATATAAATATTCAAAGGCATTGGAGAGCAACCAAAAGCTGGCAGAAGTTGGAAAAGGTGTCAACTCTTGAAAAAAACAAGTCTGCTGGGTAAGATTCATCTTCATATGTGTTTGCACCTGAGGGTAAGTCTATGACTTACTAGCTCAGACTCAGAGAAGAGACTTTGGATCTGCCAGAACTACTGAAATGTGAAGGAGAATATCCTGAAAAAGAGCACTGCCCCCGAAATCTGCATATAAACTCCATGTAAACCCTTTTGAACTTCACAGGCTTATTCTGGACTAGAAGCAACACAGTTCCATGTTGTAGGGCATGCCATGTGTTAGGAAACCGAGGGCTGTTTCTAGGATCTGAAGGCCTCAGTACTCTGACAGTAAAGAATGGAATTCCATCAACAAACAGGCTAGACAAGAACCTCACATTAGATTGCAGCTCCAACCAACTGCAGCCTTGTGAGACCTTGAACGGAAGACTCTGCTAAGCCACGCCTATATTGCTGGTCCACAGAAACTGTGAGATAGGTTCTGGTTCAAGATGGCAATGTAGGAAGATCCTGAACTACCTCTTCCCGTGGATGCAGTGCATCTATAGCTACACATAGAACAAGTCTCTGAAAGAGAGCCAGAAACTAGCTGATCAACTCCTGCACATCAGATAAACAAGAAAACACCCAAATCAAAATGGTAGGAGAGGGTGAGAATATCTTGCCGTAAGCCCCACCTCCAGGATGATGACACCCAACCAGGAGGGACCTCAACAACTCCTAACTTCTCCCTGAGGGGTAAAGGATCTGGACCACCCCACATTTGGTGTCCTGACTTTTAAGACTACCACCTGAGAGATGGACCTCCCAACACCTCTAGCTTTAAAAGGCAATGGGCCTTGTGTCCATGAGAAGTAGAGGACATAGCAAACTGAAAAACAGTTCAAAACGAGTTCACATGATCCCGTGGCTAATCCCCCAAGGCCTAGCTCAGAGGCAGCAGACTGAAATGCATCCAGTCTGTGAAAAAGGCCTAATAATCTTAAAAGCTTTGACCTGAAGGGCAGGCTTCTAATTTAACACGTACTTAGGGGCTAACTGCAACACACTGCAGAGTCTAGCAGGCACCATCTTTGTGTTCTCTCTCTGCCTTGTGCCAGGTGGCCAGTATCTCTCAGGAACTTGTGCACAAGTCTGGCACTCCAGTTTTTACAGCTGCCACCCAGGGGACACCCCTTAATCACCTAGCTCTGGTGGCCAGTGGGGCTTATGTTTGCAAATCCAACTGGACTGTCACAAACAGTTCTTAACAAGCTAATCTGCCAGAGCTTAATGCAGAGGCAGCAGACAGAAATGCCCAGTCTTCCCACAAAAGAGGTTTATTTGCTTATCCTAATAACTGTAGGTCCAAGTTGCAATCAGCTTGCATGTAGGTACTGACTGATCCCCCCCCCCCCCTTTAGGATGCTGACAGGTCTTGGCATACCCTCAACTACCGGGAGCAACGATGAACAAAGAAGAAAGAACCAGGATAGTGTTGAATGGCTAGGCTTATTTCCTACATGAGTCCACTCCAAGATTGGGGGAGGTGGCTGTTTTAGCTAATGCATAGAAACCCAAATGAACAGGTAAAACCTCAGAAAAAGACCTTAACAAAATGGAGATAAGTGATTTACACGATAAGGAGTTTACAATGGTCATAAAACAATTCATGAACAAAGTGAAGAAAGTACTAAACAAATCATAGAACTTGAAGAATACCACTGCTGAACTGGAAAATACAAAGAATGGTTCAGTAACACTAAAACAGAAAGGATCAGTGAACCTGAAGACAAGTCCATGGAACTCATCTAATCACAGCAAGAAGATTAAAAAAAAAAAAAGTGATTACAGCTTAAGGGATTTATGGGATAACATCAAGCCAACCAATTTTCACATGATATGCATCCTTAAAAGAGGGTGAAAATTTCCTGAAGGAAACAGACATCCAAATCCAGGAAACCCAGTTCCAAACAACAGGAACCCCAAAAGACCCACAGCAAGACACATTCTAATTAAATTGCCAAAAGCTAAAGGAGAGAAACAACTTGTTATATACAAGGGAACCTTGTAAGACCCTTAGTAAATTTTTCAGTTAGAAACCTTTGCAGACTGGAAGACCGTGGCATGGCTGCTGAACGAAAAGTAATGTGAACCAAGAATACTCTACCTGGCAATGGTGTCCTTCAGTATTGAAAGAGACAGTTTTCCAAACAAGGAAAAGCTAAAGGAGTTCATCATCACTAGACCAGCCTTACAGGAAATGTTAGAGGTGCTTTAAACTGTTTAGTAAGAGGAAAACTATGAAAATATGTATCTGAATATTTAAAGGTTAATATATAAATTCAGAATAATCTTATATTGTAATGGTAGGTTAATCACTTACAAAAGTAGTAAAATAACCATAATGACGACAGTTTGATGGACCCTCAAAATGTTAAAGATATAAACTATGACATCAAAAATAGAACGGTGGTAAAAATGTAGAACCTCAGAATTTACCAGCTTACAAGAGGTCTAATGTAAGCCTCATGGTATTCACAAAACAAAAATCTACAGTTGATACACAAAATATAAAAGTAATCTAAGCATATCACTATAGAAAACAAATCATAAAGAGAGCAAGAGAAGAAAGGAACAAAGGAATTACAAAATTTCCAGAAAACAATAAAAGTGGCAGTAAGTCCATATCTGTCAATAATTAAATACAAATGGACTAAAACCTCTGATCAATAGAGTGGCTGAATGAATGAAGAAACCATATCCATCTATCTTGCTGCTGACAGGACACAGTTTTAAGGACAGACACAGACTGAAAGTGAAGGAATGGAAAAAGATAATTCAGGCTAATGGAAGCCAAAACAAAGCTGGAATAACTTTATATTAGTCAAAAAAGGTTTTTGAAACGAAGACTAACCAGAGACAAAGAAGGTCATTACATAATAAAGAGGTCAACACAAAAGTGAGTATAACATTTGTGTATGAATCCAACATAGGAGTATCTAAAGATAAAAGCAAAAAGTAACAGGTCTAAAGGGAGAAATAGCAATTATAATAGGGGCAGGGGCAGACAGTGGATAGATCATCCAAACAGAAAATCAATATAATGAAACAGTGCACTTAAGACAGTTACAGAACATTTCATCCAAAAGCAGAATACACAGTTTTAAGCACACATGAAATAGTCTCCGGGACAGATTGTAGGTTAGGCCACAAAAACAAGTCAGTAAATTTAAGAAGACTGAAATCATAGCAAATATATTTTCTAATCACAAAGATATGGAACTAGAAGTCATAAAAAGAAAACTGGAAAATTAAAAAATAGTGGAGATTCAACAACATGCTGGAACAATCAGTGGGTCAGAGAAGAAATCAAAAGAAAAAACATACCTTGAGACAAGTGAAAATGGAAAGACAACATACCAAAACTTAAGGGATGCTGCAAAAGCAGTTCTAAGAGGGGACTCATAGCAATTAGTGCCTATATCCAGAAACAAGAAAGATCTCAAGTTAAACATATCTTACTTTATACTCCAAGAGAAATAGAACAAGCTAAGCCTAAAGTTAACAGAAGCAAGAAAATAAAGAGCAGAAATAAAGGAAATAGAGACTAAAACAAAAAGACAATAAAAGAGCAATAAAACTAAGAGCTAGTTAAAGAAAATAGATGAAACTTGAGCTAGACTCAAACAGAAAAGAGATGTTACAACGGATAACAAATACAAAAAGACTACTATGAACTATTATACATGGACAAATGAAACAACTTAGAAAAGAAATATGGAGTATTCCTAGAAACGTACAATCTTAGAAGAGTGGATCATGAAGAAACAAAATCTGAACAGACCAATTACTAGCAAGAATATTAAATCTGTAATCAAAAAACCTCCCAGCAAACAAAGTCTAAGACCAGATGGCTTCACTGGTGAATTCTACCAAACACTTGAAGCATTCATATCAATCCTAAAAATAATCTTCCAAAAAACAGAAGAGGAGGGAACACTTCCAAACTCCTTTTATGTGGCCAGGAATAGTCAGATACCAAAACCAGACAAGGATACCACAGTAAAGAAAATTACAGGGTAATATCCCTGATGAAAATAGATGCAAAAATCCTAAGCGGTCTATTAGCAAACTGAATTCTTTTTTGTTTTTTTAAAGATTTTATTTATTTATTCATGAGGGACACAGGCAGAGAGAGAAGCAGGCTCCATGCATGAGCCCGATGTGGGACTCGATCTCAGGACTCCAGGATCACGCCCTGGGCCGAAGGCAGGCGCTAAACCGCTGAGCCACCCAGGGATCCCAACAAACTGAATTCAACAATATGTTAAACGGATCATCTACCATGATCAACTGAGATTTATTCCAGGGATGCACAGATAGTTTAGCATCCACAACCAGTCAGTGTGATTGGTCACATTAATTAAATGAAGAATACAAATCATATGATCATCTTAGTAGATACAGAAAAAAGCATTTTAACAGTATTCAACATCCACTGATAAAAGCTTAACTAAAGCAGGTACAGAGGGAACATCCTCAACAAAAGCCTTATAGGGTAAGCCCACAGCTGTCATCCTCCTCAGTGGCTAAAAGCTTTTCCTCTGAGATATGGAAGAAGATAAGGATGCCTACTCTTGCCACTTTTAATGAAACATAATATGAATCCTAGAGCAGTTAGGCAAGAAAAAGAAAAGGCGTTCCAATTGGAAAGGAAGAAGTTCAAGTGTTACTATTTGCCGGTGACATGATATATAGAGAAAACCCTAAAGACCACTAAGAAACTGTTAGAGCCTAATAAGTGAAGTTAGTGAGTTGCAAGATACACAATATACAAGTCTGTTGCATTTCTATATACTAATAACTATCAGAGGTTAATAATCCCATTTACAATTGCATAAAAAAGAATGTATAAATTTAACCAAGGAGGTGGAAGACCAGTGGAAGTTTTTGCTGAAAACTGTAAGACACTGATGAAAGAAATTAAAGGCAAATAAATAGAAAAATATTCTGTGTTCACAGATTAGAAGAATTAAAATTGTTAAAGTGTTCATACCACCTAAAACAATCTACAGATTTGATGCGGTTTCCAATGATGTTTTTCACAGAAATAAACAATCCTAATATTTGTATGGAACCATGAAGACCCTGAGTAGCCAAAGCAATCTTGAGAAAGGACACAACTGGAGGCACATTTCCTGAAACTATATTACACAGCTATAGTAATCAAAAATGGTATTGGCATAAAAACAGTAAGTCACAGGCAGCCCGGGTGGCTCAGTGGTTTAGCGCTGCCTTCAGCCCAGGGCCTGATCCTGGAGACCTGGGATCGAGTCCCACGTCAGGCTCCCTGCGTGGATCCTGCTTCTCCCTCTGCCATTCTCTCTCTCTGTCTCTCATGAATAAATAAAATCTTAAAAAAAAAACAAACAAACAATAAGTCATATAGTAGATGTGAAGATCAATGGAACAGAGAGCTCAGAAAAAAAAAAAAACTATATATGGTCAGTTAATTTGTGACAAAGGAGCCAAGAATATATAATGGGGAAAGGAGAGTCTCTTTAATAAATGGTGCTGGGAAAACTGGACCACTAGCTCACACCATACATTAAAATCAACTCAAAATGAATTAAAAACTTGAACGGAAGACCTGAAAGCATTAAAACTTCTAGAAGAAAAGATAGGGGGTAAGCTCCTTGACATTAGTCTTGGTAATGATTTTTTGGATTTGGCAGCAAAGCAGATATAAACAAGTGAGACTACACTGAACTAAAAACCTATGGAACAAAGAAAACCATGAACAAAATGAAAGGGCAACAAATGGATTGGGAGAAAATATTTCTAAGTCATAGATCTGATAAGGGGTTAATGTAAAAAACTAACATAGTTCAATTAAAAATGGGCACCGGATCTGAATAGAAATTTCTCCAAACAAGATACACAAATGGTCAATAGGTACATGAAAGGGTGCTGCTGCTAAATATCACCGGTTATCAGGGAAAGGCAAATTAAAACCACAATGATGTATCACCTCACACCTGTTAGATGGCTATTACCAAAATGACAAGAAATCACAAGTGTTGGCAAGGATGTGGAGGAAAGAGAACCTTTGTGCATTGTTGGTGGGGATGCAAACTGGCAGCAACGGTGGAAAACAGTACAGAGGTTCCTCAAAAAATTAAAAATAGAATTATCATATGGTCCAGCTGTTCCACTGTTGGGTATTTATCTGAAAAACAAAATCACTGTCTTGAAAAGATATCTGCACCCCCTTGTTCATTTTGGCATTATTTACCGTAGCCAACATAAGGAAACAACCTAAGTGTTCATCTACACTGGATAAAGAAAATGGCACAAGTGTATGCAGTGCACACACATAACACAGGAATGTTATTCAGCCATAAAAAAGAAGGAAATACTGCCATTTGCAAGAACATGGATGGACCTTGAGGGAGGGCACTATATGGTAAGTGAAACTAGCTAAAGACAATACTGTATAGTCTCACTTATACATACAAAAAAATTGAACTCATAGATACAGAGAATGGTTTGTTGTTGCCAGAGGCCTGGGGTGGGGAGTGGATGGAATGGATGAAAGTGGTCAAAAGGTACAAGGTCGTAAGTCCTAGGGATGTAATGTACTGCATGGTAACTACAGTTAATCATATTGTACATTTGGAGGTTACTAAGAGATTTAAAAGTTCTCATTAAAAAAAAATGTGTACCTCTGTGTGGCGATGGATGCTAACTTATTGTGGTAAAATCATTTCTGTATATATAATCATTATGTCATACACACCTAAAACAACAGATGTCAATTATATATCAATAAAATTGACATAATTAATATATATTGTTTTAAGATGCTAAATTTGTGATGTTATACAGCCACAGGAAAATTAAACATTCCAATTATAATTTGAGCAAGTTTTAAAAATAGAATTTGACAAGCTGATTCTAAAATTTTATAGGGAGATGGAAAGGATTAAGAGTAGTGAAAACAATCTTGGAAAAAATGATAACATTGTTGGATCCACAGTACCTGATTTAAAGATATACTAGAAAGTCACAGTAGCTAAGATAGCATAGTATTGCATAGGGGACAAATACATCAAAGGAAAAGAAGAGAGGTCCAGAAATAGATCAATATTTAAAACCTCATTGATTTTCAAAAAAAAAACCACCCAAGTAATACAATAGGCAAAGAAGACTTTTCAGCAAATGGTGGGGGAAGACTGGATATCCAGCTGGGGCAGGGGGAATCTCAATCCTCCTCTCAGAGTGTAAACAAAAATAATTTCAAAATGGATCATAGACCTACAGCTTCTAGAAGAAAACATACCAGAATAAGCCTGGGACTTGTTAGAAGGCAAATACTTTTTTTGACAGGATACAATAACCATAAAACTTAAAAATGTATAGATTATAATTCATCAAAATCTCATCAAAAGACAGCATTAAGGAAAAGAGTTGGAAAGCCACAGGAAAAAAACTTGAAAAATATATCTGACAGACTTATATCTAGATACAAATAAAAGAAGTTTTACAACTCAATAACAAAAAGACAACCCAGTAACAATGGGGAAGAACAATCTTTTCAGAAAAAGATACTGGGACATGTACATGGCAAAAGAAGGAAGTTCCCTCTACAGAATTGGGAGAAGGTATTTGCAAATCACGTATCTGATAAAACACCCATATCTAGAGTCTGTTAAGAATTCTTATAATTAAAAAAAAAAAGAATTCTTATAACTTGGGACGCCTGGATGGCTCAGTGGTTCAGTGTCTGCCTTCGGCCCAGGGTGTGATCCAGGAGACCTGGGATCAAGTCCCACATCAGGCTCCCTGCGTGGAGGCTGCTTCTCCCTCTGCCTGTGTCTCTGCCTCTCTGTCTGTCTCTCATGAATAAATAAATAATTTAAAAATTCTTATAACTCAACAATAAAAAGACAAACTAGCCATTTAAAAAATGGACAAAGGACTTGAATAGACAGTTCTCCAAAGAAGATACACAAATGGCCAACAAGTACATGAAAAGATGCTCCAAATCCTGAGCCATTAGGGATATGGAGATCAAAACCACAATGAGATACCACTTCCCACCTACTAGATGATTATAAACAACAAGGCTGACAAGTGTTGATGAGGATGTGGGGGCAACTGGAGCCTTTGTGGGAGAAATGGAAGAGTTGCAGGTGCTGTGGAAAGCAGTTTGGAATGTTCAAGGAACAGCAAAAAGGTTAGTGGGGCTGCTGCACAGTGAGCAGAGGTGGTGGCCGGCAGCCTTTGTTTTTGCACGTGATTAAAAAATCCTGGGGGGTTTATGAAGGAACTTGCTACACTGCAGGTAGTCTGAGAGGACTCACCATGGACTGGGTGACGGGGGTGAGGGTGAGGGGAGTCACACCTAACGACCGGGTTCCCACCGGAGCAGCTGCTTGAGCGGAGCTGCTCCTGATGGAGGGCAGGTTGTGAGAAAAGCCAGAGTCCCATTTTAAGCAGGCTAGAGTAGATGCCGTGGCAGGGACTGAGCTCCCTGCTTCCCTTTGAAGAGTCTGCCACATGTGGGCAGGCTTTTGGCTTCCCAGGTAGACACAACATTTCCCTGCCTCCCTTTGCAGTATGTGTGGCCACGAGTAAATTCTTGCCAATGGAATGCAAATTGAAGGGGTGTGTGCAGCTCTCATGTGACAAAAAATGAGACTTGGAAAGGGATTTTTCAGATCTATGGATGCTAAAAGTTTTATTCAGAATATATTCTAAACTTTAAAAAGCTCCATTGTTATTAATTGGCTCTAGTTTTAATGGACTGATTAAAAAGAAGCCCTTATAATTTGATAAAATACATTATAGTTGGAATCCGTGATGCTGCTTGGCCAGAAAGCTTTTGTCACCATGGAGATTGTACCCTCTGCATGTTCGCATTGTTTAAGGACATTAAAGTTTTGTTGTCAAGATAATTCAAATCTGACAAGTTACACGATGCATAAAAAGGAGCCACTGCTGGTACAAACTGTAAAACTGTCTACTCTGTGGACCCTCGTGCCCTGGGAAAGTGAGTTAGATGGTCTGGCACTTACCTGCACATGCCGCTCACTGCTCCACCTCTGTTCGCAGGTACTGGGTACAGTCTGAGATTTTTTTTAGTTGAGCAAAGTTTAATCTTTCTGAACACATAGGACATGTGCTTTCAGTGTTTAACAAGCTGTTTGGGGAGGGAAAGCAGAGTAGATTAAATATGTAATATTTGTTAGCTTTGGGTTATTCTAATGAGAAAAACCACCATTCCTGTCTATACCTCCTTAGTACATATTCATCACGCGATTTAAGAATTAGGAATATTCAGTCTCATGCAAGATCCTCTTTAAGGAAAATGTTCTTAAAGGTCATAGAAGGTTTGGGTCTTTAGAGATCTATAGGAACATGAATTAGGAGACCTTAGAATAAAAGAGTGATTGAATGAAAGGCCTATTTTTGGGTAACTCTGTGTGACTGAATGAAACAATGCACACTTACATCTTAAATTCTGAGTACAGAGCAGGGAAATCGCAATGTGGACACACAGTCCAATCATCTTTCAACATATGTCGACCCTGGAAACAGTACATTTAAGAGTAAAATTCACTGAAAAAAATTCCCGCCATTATTCAATTATAATGAATGTATTAAGATTAAAAGCCAGACCTCTAAATTAGGCGAGTAATAGAGATGGCATCAAACAGACTGAAGCCAGATATCACTTATCAAATTCATGTATAAAAGAATAGTCTTGAATTTTGTGACATCATTACCTAAATTTATTTCCCTTTATATAAAGTTTAAGATAGTCTAGTGATTAACAAATAATCTGGTATTTAAAATTTCCTAATAGGGGGCACCTGGGTGGCTCAGTGGGTTGAGTGTCTGACTCTTAATTTCAGCTCAGGTCATGATCTCAGGGTCATGGGATTGAATCCTGCAAACCCTGTGTCAGGCTCTAATGCTCAGCGTGGAGTGTGCTTGTCCCTTTCCCTCTGCCCCCCCCCCCCCATCAGTCCCTTGATTGTGCTTTCTGTCAAATAAATTCTTTAAATTTTTTTTCTACTAGATAAAATTAATAATAAAAACCACCACTTATTCAGTATGGCGGGTAGTGTACTAAGGCTTCAGACTGTTCTGTCATCAGCCTGCAGTTTATCTCAGTAGGCAGGCATTGTTATGGTTGGACCTAGCAAAGTAAAGCAAATTGCAGGTTATATAGCCAATCAAGTGGCAGAGAAAGGATTTAAGCCCAGGACCATCTGATTGCCAAGTGTGCTTTATACACATCAGGTATTCAAATGGTCTCCCTCCCCCACTATATGTGTGTGTGTGTGTATATTATAAACAAACTTACTGTTGCAATGCAGTATGGGATGTTATTTTTACATCCAGGACAGAGGAGTTCACACTCTGGGAGAAGAAATTCACAGAATGGACATGGGGTTGTGGCTTCTTCTGTCTCAGATGTATCAGGTCTCCTGTGAGAAAGAATCCTGTGTGACATGCCTGCTTCTTCACAGTCAGAATCTGACACTAGAGATAAGCTCACTGTCAGTCTGCACTCCAGAGCTCCGGGAGGAGGAAGAGGAATTAAGATGGGTCAAACTGTAGCATTATACAGCCACTTGGGGGCTGCAGTTCTTAGCCCGTTAAGTGGCAGACAACATGGGTGGGTCTTGCCGTCTCTTCTCTTCCTGTGCCACTGACGTGGTAAGCCTGCTTTTTCCCGTCTCTCTCTTTTGTGTCCTGAAGTGGTAAAGGCTATGCGGGGCTGTGCAAGAGAACTTTCTGTGACAATGGCAGTGTTCCAATTCTGTACTCTCCAACTCTCCAATGCGGTAACCATGAACCACATGAAGCTTTTCTTTTTTTTATTTAATTTTTTTAAATTATTATTTATTTATGATAGTCCTCAACAGAGAGAGAGAGAGAGAGGCAGAGACACAGGCAGAGGGAGAGGCAGGCTCCATGCATCGGGAGCCCGATGTGGGACTCGATCCCGGGTCTCCAGGATCGCGTCCTGGGCCAAAGGCAGGCGCCAAACCGCTGCGCCACCCAGGGATCCCCCACATGAAGCTTTTCATATGGATAGTTTGAGGAACCAAATTTTAAATTTTTTAAAATTTTAATTAATTTAAATTTAAGTTGATGCCTGAGTGGCTCAATGGTTGAGCATCTGCCTTTGGCTCAGGGTGAGATCCCGGAGTTCTGGGATCCAGTCCCAGGTCAGCCCTCCTGCAGGGAGCCTGCTTCTCCCTCTGCTCATGTCTCTCTCTCTCTTTCTGTGTCTCTCATGAATAAATAAAATCTTTTAAATTTAAGTAGCCATATGTGGCTAGCAGTTACCATATTAGACCTCCTAGTTGTGTAGGAATCTTATGTGGGGGGAGAATGCCTAGCATCTCTTCCAAGCTAGTGCCCAGGCCACAGTGGCACTAAATTGTCAGGGGAGACGTGCTCTAGCATTCCCCCCCACACACACACACACCTGACTCTCCAAGGAAGGAGACTTCTGTGCTCTGGAGGACAAAGCTGGAAGACGCAGGACTCTGCTTTCCTGGCATCAGGACACAGCGGCACCCACCCTGAGCCATGACACTTTATTTGGAAATCAAATAAATCCTTTTTCAAGTCGTTGTTGGGTTTTCTGCAGCTGGTAGCTGAATACAATTCTAATTGCTACCCCCAATCCATTCTCTTACTGAGCCAGCACATTAGCAGCCATATTGTAAAAAATACGTTTGTAAAATGTGATTAGATAGTAGAACCAGTTGTCACTGCCTACCTGACCATTGCCTCAATCTTCTTTTTGTATTTGGGGTCTATTTTGTTGCGGTACTCGGGCCTCATCAGCATAGCTGCGAAGCTGAAAGCAGAGTTCTTCAGGCCTGCTCTGTGACACTCGATCACAGTAGACGTCAGGATTGGCACAATGTCTGCAATAGAAACGGGACAGCAGAATGTACAGTGCCTCTACTGTCGTGACTCCATCCTCCTTCAGGAGGAAAACAGGATCACAGCTTTCTAAGTTTGCTTTTTTCTGGCAAAAAACCAGATATGACCTGTTTGTTGAATGAGGAAAGGGCATAGCAGTGCAGTCACTGATTATCACAATGTCCTTCCTGTGATGATCCTATGTTTTGCCTTGTGACACCAGGACCTGCACTCCCTTGCTGTCACCTTTTGCATGTATCCTCTGATACCACTGAGATGCATTTTTGCCTTTGACAGGGCTGCCCGTGAATGGTAAGGGAGATTACTAATTTTATGCACTGGCCTCTCGACATGTGTCTGTTTCTTCAGGACAGATACCCAGAAAGTGAATTACTGGATCAAACAACATGACTTTTTAAAAAATGCTCCTAGCACAAACTGCCAAATTGCTTTCTAGAAAGGCAATACTGTTCCCCGGAGCAGTCATGAGAGTGCCTGTCCTATTACATGGTACAGAATTATTTTAAAGTCTTTTTCATGAGACAAAAAAGAATACAGTTATAGAAGAGGGGTTGCTGAATTTTGACCTGTGGGCCAAATCTGGCCCCCTGTTTTTGTATAGCTCATGAGCTAAGAACGGCTTTTATGTTGTCAAATGGTTGAAAGAAATCGAAGAAGAGTATTCTGTGACGTGAAGATTAGATGAGGTTTAAACGTCAGCATCCAAGAAAAGTAAAGTTCTGCTGGAACACAGCCATGCTCATTCACTTCCGTACGGTTTATGTAAAAACAGTAGTTGTGACCAACCGCTATGGTCCATGAAGCCCCAGACATTGACATCTGTACCTTTATAGAAAGATTTTGTTGACTCCTGTTGTAGAATGTGAGAAAGTCTATTAATTGAATGTTATAATGACGTGTCTTTTAGAATAATGGGACCATATTTATAGCAGCAGTGACCTTTCATGGTTGAGGACAGAGTCAGACTTATTAGCTAACACTGTGATCTTGGGCAAGTGGTACTTCACTTCTTTTGCCTCAGTTTGCTTCTCTGTGAAACAGGGAACATAATAATAGTACCCATGGGTGTACTTTTGAAGCTGTTATCCTTAGAAAGATCTGCTTGATCTTGGCTGGCATCTTGGAACTTGGATTTTGGGGAAGTTTCTGCCATTTCCAGGTAAGAGTGACTCACAGTGCCTAAACTCTTTGTACAAACAATGTGGTTTATGCCAAACACCTGCTTTCTGGGAGTTTGGAAATTTAGTGCATGCCAAGCAGGGGAGGCCTACATACCCAGCCCACAGTACAACCCCTGGGCATCGAGTCTCTCATGAGCACCTCTGGTAGATACCATTTAATATGTGCTATCACACAACTCACTGCTGGAGGAGTCAGAGTGTCCTAGGTGACTCCACTTGGAGGGGACTCCTGGAAACTTGCCTATTTTCCTCCGGACTCCGCCCCGAGTGCTTTTTCCCTTTGCCAATTTGGTTTTTGTATTCTTTTGCTGAAGTCAGTTTTAGCCTTCAGCACTACTACTATGTTGAGTTGTGTGAGTCCTAGTGAACTGTCAAACCTGGGGGTGTCTTGGGATCCCATTATACTACTTCCTGGGGGGTGACTGTGAGGATTAAATAGGTTAATTTATGTAGAGAACAGTGGCTGGCTGAGTTAGTGACTGCTATTAATGCAGACATATGGATGACAGGCTCTTCTCAACAGTACTTACGTGACGGAAACTTGCTGATGTTGTTGGCCACCCGAATAAGCATACGTGCCCCTTTCATATGATCTCCATTTTTAACGTGAATCTGAAATAAATGATGTATTTTACTAATTGTAAGATATTTTGATTAACCTTAATTCATACTTTATTCCCTTAGATAACCAATTCCTTCATTATCACCCTGAACAGGGTCGTCCCATGATCCTCACAGCCTTTCTTGGCTTACTGGACTTGGGATTTCTCCTTTATTTCTCCTTCCAGCAGCTGCTGCCTGGCACCATGGCCTCACTGGCCTTACCCCTTCTCTGTGCTCTGCTTTTTACTTTACCCTAGACCATGTGACATGAGTTCAAATCCCTGATCTATCTTTTACTGGCCATCGTTGGAGGGTTAATAATACCAACTTTGCCAAGTTATTGTGAGACCTGAAAGTGGAGTCTCTCAGGCAGAAAGGATGAGTTGTTAAGGGAAGAGGGCACTGCTGTGGTAAGGCCAAGGGGCAGTGGTAGCTGGAAAGCCTGATACTGGGTGAGTACGGAGTATGTGTGTGGTCTGTGATCATGGCCAGGACATGATGCCACAGTATCATCCAGCAAGATGGGGTAGCCCACAGAGGTGAGGCAGGATATAGGGGTGGGGGTGGAGAGAAGTAGACCCACTAGGAGGCAGAACTGGTGGTATTTGGTGAGAATGTGCAGAGTGAGTTTAGAGTAACTCCCAGGCATCAGGTCTAAGCAAATGGAAGATAGTATAATTTACTGAGCTCTGCAACATAATAAATATTAACTGAATCTCAAGAAGGGGTAGGGAATCCCTTGCTGCTTGTCCTCCACTGACTCTCTGGGCCTCAGAATGTTTGGTGTTTGCATTAAGAGTTGAGAACTGTAGCAATAGGGAAGAGTCACAGGGGTGCCCCTCGGTGGGAGGGGAGCAGGGTGTCTGATTGGTCCTATGTAAGTGACAGGCCAGCTCTTGGGGCCAGAGGAAAAGACTTGAGAGCCATCCCTGTGACGAATGGTGGTAGAAAGCCCTGGTTCTGGAGGGCTTCTTAGGATTCCCTAACCCTTGCTTCCCGTCTTCTACCCCACAAAACTCCATTTTGCTGGATTCTGTGCTCCTAGCACATTGGCATCACCACTCATGCCTGCAGTTGAGAGAAGTCTCCCTTCTCCCTTTCTATTTCTTTCCATGTGAGAAGGGATGCTCCTGCTGCTCTGGAAGCAAATGTATTCTTGGGGGTTGCAAGTTGGAATTCTAGGGTTTTTTCTTACAGAACTGTGTGGCCTAATATGGTAGTCACTAGCCAGATACAGCTATTTAAATTTTAAAATTAAAATTATATAAAACAAATTTGGCTTGTCAGTTGCACTAACTGTGCTTCAAGTGCTCCACAGCCAGGCCAGTGGCTGCTGTAGGGGCAGCACAGACGCAGTACACTTACAACGCTGTAGAAAGTTCTGGGGGATGGTGCTGTTAGAGATCATATCAGGATATAAATAATTTGTAAGAGGAGTCCTCTATCCTAGGTACCATCAAAATTAAATAAGTTCTTGTAGACTGGCCTGAAAACTAAATCAGCGTTAACATAGGAAGATGTGCTTTGATATAATGAAAATATAGAAAATACCTAAGTTGAATTCTACCTATATCTTTACAGAGATGCTGTGTGTGTGAATGTATTTATACACACAAAACATTTAAGTAAATGGTACATACGAGCATTTGAGGTCTGCATGCTATATTTTTTTATTAAAACTTACTAATTAAAAAACCCAAATACAACTGGATATAAATATAATCCTAATGTGATTAAAAAGTAAGAGTGCACCCATGTATGTATAGAAGCATAAAGGATATTTACAGCGCAGTGATAGCAGCTGTTACGTAGGGCGATGGACTTAGAAGGTACTTTTCCATTATACATTTCTACATTCTCTAAATCTTTTCAGTGAATATGTGTTTTTATATTGAGATGAAAACTAAATGGTATCAAAAATTGTGGGATTGTATAAAATCTATCTTAGAATTCATAAACTAGTAAGCTCTGGTTAAATGTCTTAGGTAAATCTTTTTTTTTTTTTTTTATCAGGTGATTCCCTAATATGTACACAGAGAAACCTGCTTTCCCTCTTATCCCCTTCCTGGGGATTGGTCCCATGCCTCCTCTGCCCCATGTCTCGTTCCCTTTAGGAAACTACTTTTGAGTATAGCTAGACTTTTGAGTATATTTCTAATTTTATTTGCAGTGAATATATATTCATTCTTATGTTTTGCCCTTTTGTACACAAAAGGTAGCATACAGTGTAATTGTTGTTTTTTTCACTTAACAGTATGGAGATCTAGAAAATGGCTCTAATCCGATGGAGAGGTGCCCATGAGAAATCCCTTCAGGTGATAAAGTCACTTGGCAGATTACGTCCCGAGTCACTCGAAGGGCCTCACCTTCACTAGTATATAGCTGTGCAGAATCATGAGGTTGGTAGCCATCTCCGAGGGAATCTTGATCTTCTGGGATTTAAGTTCTGCGTACATACTAAAGAGAACATCGTGGGCATTCCGATAGTTTCCTTGAAAAAAGGTGGCAGAATGATATTATTGCAGAGGATGAAATCTGAGGACTTCCTGTGGTCCTTATTTTTTTGAAGTTTTTATTGAAATTCCAACATACGGTGTAATATTAGTTTCAGGTGTACAATATAGTGGCTCAAGATTTCTATGCATCACCAGGGGCTCATCACCATGTGGACCCTCACTGTACAGGCAGACTTTGTTACCAGCATTATCTTTAAAATTTCTCATCTAAAATAACTTAATAGTTTTTCCTGTGCTAACTGATGATAGTGTCCAGCCAGTCCCTCAGGGAGAGAATGGTGTCATCTGAGGCATCTCCTTCCTCAGGGCACCACCTGCTCCCAAAGCCAGGGGGTCAGCCCAGTTCTGAGTCTACCTTCTAAGCCTCCAAAGTCCAGCCCCGCGGGTAGCTTTCATGCTTCTCGCCAGCACCACTCTGCAGCAGCATACTAATTGGCACTCCCCTGTGCTTGTTCTGCCGCCATTCTCACGTCAGAGTGTTCTGCAAAAATGTCAAATTCACACTCCAACAGAAAACCCTCCAAGGGCCTTGGGGATGGAGTACAAGTTCCTGAGCAGAGGGCCCGAGCCCTTCAGGACCTGCCTCTGAGCCCTGGTAGGTGCCCCTGCACCCCCTGCTGCTGTTCTCCTTGGACACCCCCTTCTCCCTCAGCTCCTGCCTGAACCTCGGCCTTTCAAAACTCGGGGGGAACTTCTGTTGCCTTCTCTCCTCTCCATCCTCCAACTCCCTGTACATCCACACCTCAGGATGAGGTGGGTCTCTCTCATGGTGCCCTTCTAATGGGTTTCCTTTCCACTCTGGCACTTCTCAGCCTGTATAACAACTCTGAATCTACTTTCTATGTGTCCCACTTAACCAGGACTCCCTAAAGGCAGAACTGGGGCTCAGTCCTCTGAATCCTGAGCCCGCATCATGTATCCCTACAGTAAGTGTTGGATCAATGTAAAATGAATAAAGTAGTGATTTTTTAAATTCAATATTTGCCAAAGCTGTGTTCCATATTTATGAACATCTAAAAGAATCAGCTTGCAAAAATTAGTCAATAAATATTCAGAGAGCATGTGAATAAGTGAGTAGAACCATTCTGGAGGTTCTATAGATAGTCCCTGTATACTCTTAAGAGCTAGGTCAATAATCATACCACATCATCTCCCATCTTCTAACATCTTTTATGTTGTTAAAGCCCTATACATTGGATGGGAAGGAAGTGCTGCATGGTGTAGGAGAGAGGCTATGTGCTGGTTGAGGGTAGAGAGGCTGCCTTCTTGGAGATGAGAGCCTTGAGGCCATTAAGGGAGGATGAAACAGCACAAGCAAGGACACATTAATGGGATTATTCTGTGATGGGGAATTATTTTACTTCTCTTGAACCCAGAAATGGTTATTTCCTTAATCTTCTGGGTTCGGAGCAAACCCAGATCAGAAAAGAGGATGGGGTTTGATTCTACTACTTGAATATGAGAAACAGATGAATTTCCAGGACCTACCTGCAGACTGCTCTTCTCTGGCAATGATGATGGCAGTCCGGGCAGCTTCTCGGGATTGTTTCAGGGCCATGTACAAGCGGAACAGGTACTTGGCATCCTGACATACAAACCATTAGAGAAACATCACTGTCTTCATTAGCTAAGGGGAGAAATGCCTACAATTTTGCATTTCAGTTGAAATCCACTTTTGATACTGTTTTTAAAAAAATCCATTCAACAAAGAATTTGCTTTATCAAGTATTTATTTATTTATAGTTCAGTATGTGCCAGGTCATATTCTAAGTACTTGAGAAGTATTAATGTGTTTAAATCTTCACACCTTCCCTGGGAGGAAGGCACAATTATATGCCAATTGCACTGATGAGAAACAAACACAACAGGGCCTCTTCAGAGTCTGGATTTGACCCATGGTGATTGGGCCTCAGAATCTGTTCCTAACCCTACTCCATAGAGTTACCTCCTGTGTACTTGAAATCAAGTTGGTACAATGTACTAACTTTGCAAAATTTCAAAAACTGTTACACCTATATAAATTTGGCCCATAAAAACTTTGGCCTTCAACTATTTTCTATTCCTATTCTCTTCACCTCTAGACAATTTCATATACTTGATGCTGGTTTCTGATTTTGTTAAAATAAGAGGACATAAGGTGAGCTGGTTTGGAACAGTCTAAGGGCCTGGGGCTCCACATCTCTATCTGTGAAATACTGGAAATGGACTCGAGGATCAAGTTCCCTATAATCCTCTCCAGCTATGACATTCTTGCACCTTCGCTCCAAATCAGTAAGCTGACTCCCTTCACAAGAAAATCACCTCAAATATCACAGTAAAAGGCAAGAAAAAGCTCCCAGGTATTCTCATAGGAAATGAAAGAGGACCAGTGTCTGTATAAACTCCCAAGAGTCACATACTTTGAAAATATGTTCTTAATGATTTATTTCTACTTTATATTTACAGTGAGTTACTTTTACGCTAAATAGGATTTTTTAAAAAATTAATTAATTAATTAATTAATTTATTTATTTATTCATGAGAGACACAGAGAGAGAGAGGCAGAGACACAGGCAGAGGGAGAAGCAGGCTCCATGCAGGGAGCCTGATGTAGGATTTGATCCCGGGACTCTAGGATCACACTCTAGGCCAAAGGCAGGCTCCAAACTGCTGAACCACCTGGGGATCCCACTAAATATGATTGTTATTAGTTCCCCAATATTTGAAATACGAACAAAGTATACTGATTTTTAGGGATTAATGCTAACTCATAATTCTAATAATATTTCTTATAGTTCCCAGAATAAATAAAACTCTTTAACCTTTGAGGAAAATTGTGGGTGGTGAGAATGGTTACCTTGATGATGGTTGTGCCTATTGCACAGGTGGCAATGCCAATGTCAGAGTGAATATACCTAATATCCTCTAAAATGCAGGGTCGGTTTAGAAGACTTCAGGCTAAACTTAGAAAACTGTTTAAGTCTATGATGCAGGAGCCATAATAGGTAAAAACAGGGCAGAAAATACTTAAAAAATCCAAGTGACAACAATATTCCTGGTACCTTAGGCATGCCATCACTTTCTCCCATAAGGTGGTCTATCAGCTGATTGGTCAGCAGTTCATCTTTGGCTTGACCAACCTAGTTAGGAAGAGAAAGAAACCATAAATTCAGCACCTTAAAAAACTAGGAAGGAAGAGGAGTGGAGGAAATAAATAATCTTGTGCTAAGGAAATAGAATAAAAAATTGTAAAAATACCTATAGTTAAGAACCTGACATGATACAAATTCAGAGTCCTTCATTCATTTATAAAGTCTCCATTAATAAAAGTCTCTCCTTAGAAGCTGTAGCTTCTCTAAGTTGCTGTATCAAAAGGCTGCATTTTTTTTCACACACAGAATACACTTCTTGAATGTTTCAGTAAAAACTTTAAGGTAAGTGACATCTAGACAATAGGGTCCTGAGTGCAGGAACTGGGCCGTCTGTGACAACATAGCACCAAGTGCTGCATCTTCAGCATTTTCAAAGGAAATGAACTTGTCCATGGCCACATGCCATCCAAAGCAGAAAAAGTATGGCTGTAGGGACCCAGAAGAGGGCAGGCAACTGGAAGTATGGGTGGAGTTTTGGAGAGGATGCTGGCCTGGAGATCTAGATCTGAGAGTCACTTCCATGAAGGTCAACATTAAATCACTATTGTTGCATAGTGTAGAAGAAAACTTATGTACCATAATGGAGGATGGGAATGTGTTAGTTGGAGTACCTACTGACATGAGTAGGAGGCTTAAGACTCTTGTGTCTATAAAAAAGGGGTGAGCCAAGAATACAACTGGAGATACACTAGAGGGGAGGAATACTGAAGAGTATAGCACTGCCTTCACTGTATTAGTGATACAGTAAGAAAAGCCACTGGAAAATGAAGGTAATGGTCATTAGGACAAAGCAACACATGGCCTAGCTTGCTACAGGGGAAAGAATAAAAAGTTTGAAAGTTCCTTGTGCAGAAGGGATTGTTGTGAATCTGTGGAGTAGAAGGGCTCTTGTGGATTTCTACACACTTGTGTGTCATCAGTGCAAGAAAGCTAAGCTTTTATAAATCTATTGCCTTTACTTTTACCATTGCTAAAGGAAAGGACGCTCGCTGTATGGAAGAGAAATCCTTTATAGTTCCTCAGGTGTATGGTTTTGGGTGAATAAGCCAGTATAGAGACATGGTTAAAGCAAAGAAAGGCTCTGGAATCAGCCTGCTTGAACTCAAAAGATCACCTGGGTGATCTTCAGGTTATTCTTGGGACCTCAATGAGGATAAAGATAATACCTAACTCACAGTATTAAGGATTAAATACGTTAATACCCTTAAAGTGCCTGGACTGGTGCTAAGTAAATGGTGTTGCCAGATATAGCAAATAAAAATACAGGACATCTGGTTAAATTTGAATTTCAGAGGCTTGAGCACACCCAAAATGTTGGGGTAGATGGAAAGGGTAGCTGGTAAGGAACAGGTGTGGCCACTAAGAATTAAAATTAAAAGGAGGATGGAGACAGAAGTCTGAGGAACACTAACATTTAAGGAGCAGAAAAGTCAGTGAAGGAGGCTGAGAAAGGACCATCTGAGAACTAGAGAAACAGTGTTCTAAGGGAGTAAAAATTTCAAGAAAGGTGTAGTATAATAGCATAAAATGCTGCCATAACATGGAGTAAAGACTGAGAAGAGACTCATGCATTTAGCATGTAGGAGATCATTGGGGACCTTTTAGAGAAGGTTTATAGAAAGGTGAAGGCAGAAGCTGACTGCAAAGAGGCAAGAAGGCCCGCAACATGGCTACCGGATACTGTGAAGACCCATCTTTCTCAACCATCTCCTGGGTTCACTCAGATAATGATTCCCCATTAGGCCTCTACTACACACACATCAACACACACACACACATGCCAAGAATGTATTTCAGCAACTTGAGGGGTAGAGGATGGGGGTGGGGTTGAGGTGGGTGAAGTATGAATATTTTAAAGATATTCTCCATTATGGGGTCAGCAAGTAAGAGTGGACAGACTATAAGAAAGTTCAATTAGGGGGAGGGTGTCTCAAGGTAGAAAGGAAAGAAAAGAATGGAAGATTGGAAAAAAATTTGTATCATCTATACAGTGCTTCTACTGAGCTGGGAACCAACATGTGTTCAATTCAGCAAATATTTACTGAGCGCCCACAATGTGCTAAACCCTCTATGAAAAAATGAGTCCTTGACCTTGAGGAGCTATTACTCTGAAGGGGCGATAATTGTAGTGGTTAAGTGATGTTCAAAAGTACTTAGAGAAGATTCTAAGGAGGGTGAAACTTCAGGAAAGGCTTATATGTGAAGTGGGTCTTCTGTGTTGTACAGGAGCATGAATACAAGGGTGCATTTAAAAAAAATAAAAATTAAAAAAAATGTCCCTATTACCCAAAGCAATTACAGATTCAGTGTGATGCCTATCAAAATTCTAATGGCATGCTTCACAGAACTAGAACAAATAATTCTAAAATTTGTATGGAACCACAGAAGATCCCAAATAGCCAAAGCAATGTTGAGAAAGAAGAACAAAATTGCACGCAGGAATCTTCGCTCCCTGATTTCAAATTATACTACAAAGCTACTGTAATCAAAACAGTATGGTATTAGTACAAAAACAGGTCAATGGAGAGAGCCCATAATAAAACCCACACATATAGGGACAGTTAATCTATGATAAAGGAGCCAAAACCATACAATGAAGAAAGGACAGTCTTATTTTTTTTAAGATTTTATTTATTTATTCATGAGAGACACACAGAGAGAGGCAGAGACATAGGCAGAGGGAGAAGCAGGCTCCCTCTGGGGAGCCCAACATGAGACTCGATCCTACGACCCCAGGATCACACCCTGAGCCAAAGGCAGACGCTCAACCACTGAGACAGCCAGGCGTCCCAAGACAATCATTTTAATAAAATTGGCTCAGCTGGCTAAGTTTCTGGCTCTTGATTTTGGCTCAGGTCATGATCTCAGGGTTGGGAAACTGAGTGCTGCATTGGTTCCATGCTGAGAGTGGAGCCTGCTTGGGATTGTCACTCCCTTTCCCTCTGCCACCTGCCTGCTCATGCTCTCTCTAAAAAAAAAAAAAAAAAAAAAACATTAAGAATAAATAAAAATAAAATAAAAGTGAACAAGATAAGTGCAGCCCCTGCCCCCACTCCCACAAACTTGGGAAAAGTGGAAAGCCACATTGAAAAGAATGAAACTAGACCACTTTCTTACACCATAAACAAACATTAACTCAAAATGTATTAGGCTTAAATGTGAGACCTGAAACCATGAAATTCCTAAAAGAAAACATGGGTAAATTCCTTGACATCACTCTTAGTGATGTCTTTATGGATCTGACTCCAAAGGCAAGGCAAACAAAAGCAAAAGTGAACAAATGGGATCACATCAAACTAAAAAGTTGCACAGCAAAGGAAACCATCATCAAAAATGAAAAGGCAACCTACCAAATGGGAGAAGGTATTTGCAATCTATATATCCAATAAGGGGTTAATATCCAAAATATATATTTAAAAACTCAAAATATATATATAAAAACCATGCAACTCAACTCATCCAAAATATATGTATAAGAACTCAAAAAATATATATAAAAAACTCATGCAACTCAACAACAAAACCAACCTGATCAAAAAATGGGCAGAGGATCTGAATAGATATTTCTCTGAGGAAGACATACAAATGGCCAACAGGCACATGAAAAACTGCTGCACATTACTAATTATTAGGAAAATGCAAATCAAAACCACAATGAGATATCACCTAACACCTATTAGAGTGGCTATTATCAAAAAGACAAGAAATAACAAATGTTGGAAAAAATGTGGCAAAAAGGGAACCCTGGTATGCTGTTGGTGGGATTTTAAATTAGTACAGTCACTACGGAAAACAGTATGGAGATTCCTCAAAAAATTTAGAACTACCACATGCCCCAGCCATTCCATTGCTCAGTATTTATTGAAATAATATAAAAACACTAATTTAAAAAATATGTGCACTTATGTTTGTTGCAACATTTACAATAGCCAAGATATGAAAATTTGCATCCATTCATAGGATGAATAAATATGTCATACACACACACACACACACACACACACACACAATGGAATACTACTCGGCCATAAAAAAGAATGAAATTTTGCCAAATGTGGCAACATGGATGGTCTTTGAGGGAATTATGCTAAGTGAAATAAGACAAAGACAGATACTATAAAATTTCACTCATATGTGGAATCTAAAACAAAATAAAACCAAACAAATTCATAGATACAGAGAACAGACCAGTGGTGCAGAAAGGAAGGAGGTTGGGGGATGGGTGAAATGGGTCAACTATATGATGATGGATGGTAACTAGACCTATGATAGTGATCCTTTGTAGTGCATACAGATATCGAATTATAAAGCTGTACAACTGAACCTTATATAATTAAAAACGAAATTAAGAAATGTAATATCTGATATCTTGTTGTACCTGAGGGCAAGGAAGCTATTAGAGATTAATTAGGATTGTGTCAAAATGCAATTATCATTAATGCAAAGAGACATTTGAGCATAAAAAATATCAACTGCAATGGACTGAAATCAAATACGTTAAAAACCTATGATTTCACAATGATATTAAAAACAAAAGTACCTCTGGAGGTCACCTACAGAGATCATTTACAACCCTGAATGAAATAACGGATCTAGGTAATAAATATTAATGGCTGCTAAAGCCATTAGGCGAAAGGTTGATGGGAAACCTTATAATGGAGGGATCGAGCTGACTGCTCCAACATCCAAAAATCCATTTTAACACCATAAAAACAGAGATGACAAATTATGGGCTATTATAGGCTGAATGTTTATGTCCCCCCTACCCAGTTCATATGTGGAAGCCCTACCCCACGATGTGATTATATTTGAAGATAGGGCCTTTGGGAGTAATTACAGTTAGATGAGGTCATGAGGGTGGGGATCTTATGATGGGATTAGTGGTGTTATAAAAAGGGGAAGGGAGAAATTTCCTGGAAAGGTCATGTGAGGACATAGCAAGAAGGTGGCCATCTACATGTCTGGAAGAGAGCTCTCAACCAAACTGGCTGGCCCCTTGACCTTAGCCTTCTCAGCCTCCAGAACTGTGAGAAATAAATTTCTGTTTTTTAAGCCACCTAAACTCTGTGGTATTTTGTTAGGGCAGCCTGAGCAAATTAAGATATTAGAAACCTACTTAAGCGAAATACATAAATCAAGAAAGACAATTATATGATCTCACTCATGGGGAATTTAAGAAACAAAATAGAAGATCTTAGAGTAAGGGAGGGGAAAATAAAACAAGATGAAATCAGAAAGGGAGACAAACTATAAGAGACTCTTAATCATAGGAAACAAACTGAAGGTTACTGGAGGGGAGCGGGGGGGCGGGATGGGGTAATTGGGTGATGGACGTTCAGGAGGGCACATGATGTCATGAGCACTGAGTATTATATAAGACTGATGAATCACTGACCTCTACCTTTGAAATTGATAATACACTACATGTTAATGGAATTTAAACAAAAATTTTAAAAAATATCCAAAGTAAACCCAAGTGAAATCCTAACAACAAAAAGATATGAGCCTATTGATATGATGAAATATGAAGTACACAGTACCATCTATGAAGTCATTTATCTAAAAAGATCAAATCTGTGTCTGATCAAGTATCTAGATTTAATTACCAGTTGGTGGGAAATACAGGAGATGGAGAAATTTGCATCCTAACTAGATGCTCAATAATATCAAGAAATGACTGTTGGAGAAATTGCAAGGTAATGCTGGAAATGTAAAATGGTTTAGCTTCTTTGGGGAAACAGCTGGGCAGTTCCTCAAAATGTTAAACATAGAGCTAACTCATGTCCTACCAATTCCTAGGTATATACCCAAGAGAAATGAAAACACATGTCCACACAAAAACTTGTACACAAAGGTTAACAGCAGCATTATTCATAAAAGCTCAAAACTTAGAAGTAAGCCAAGTGTCTACCAACTGATGAATGGATAAACACAATGTGGTAGAGTCCTACAATACAGTGTTATTCAGCCAAAAAAGGAATGAAATATTAGTACATGCTACAACAGTTGAACTTTGAAAACATTCTACATGAAAGATGCCAGACACAAAGGTCACATATTGTATGGTTCCAGTTATATAAACTGTCTAGAATATGCAAATCCACAGATTATAATAAAGAATACATATAACACAGCAATTAAGACAGTGTGGTAGTGGTACAGGGGAGACAAATCAATGGAAGAGAATACAGAATCCAAAACCAGACTCACACAAAAATGGTCATTTCATCTAGAACAAATGCTCCATGGTAATTCAGTGGGGGGAAAAATGGTCTTTTGATAAATGGTGCTGGATCAACCAGATATCTATATGGGAAAAAAAGATTCCTGACTCCTACCTCGCACCATACACAAAAGTTAATCCAGGATGGGGATAGGCATAAGTAAGAAAGCTAAAGCAATCAAATCTCTAGAAGAAAACAAAAGAGAAATACCTTAATGACCATGGGATAGGCAATGATTTATCAAATAGGACTAAAAAACACTAACCATTAAAGAAAAGATTCATAAGTTGGACTTTATTAAAACTTAGGAATTTCTATCAAGACACCACTGAAGAATAAAAAGGCAAGCCACAGCTTGAGAAATTTTCACAATACACATTTTGATGAAAAGACTTGTATCTAGAAATTATTTTAAAAAGTCCTACAAATCAGTAAGAATAAGGTGAGATGATACAATTAAAAATTAGAAAAAAGATTTAAAATGCACTTCAGAAAAGAGGCTATCCAAATGACCAATATACATATGAAAAGGTGCTCAGTAATCAGTCTTTAGAAAAATGAATTAAAACCATTAATGAATTAATTCATTAATTAAATGAATTAAATTATAAATTCATTTATAAAAATGAATTATAGTGTATAATGAGATACACTATACATCTATCAGAATAGTTACAATGAAATAGACTGGTAAGTGTTAGTAAAGAGAGCAACTAAATTCTTTCACACTGCTGGTAGAGTGTAAATTGGTATAACTACTTTGAAAAAAATGTTTGGCAATGCCTGCTATGCTAAAATATGTGTATCTTATGACCTAATAATTCTACTCCTGGAAATATACCCAATAAGGCAAAGTGCTACGTCCATCAAAAGACATGAACAAATTTATGGCAACCTTATTCATAACATGCCCAAATTGGAGACAACCCAAATGCCTGTTAACAGAATAATGGTTAAATAAATTGTGGTATAGTCACATAATGGAATACTACACAGCCACGAATAAGAGTGAACTCTTGCTGCATGTAGTAACACACATGCATTAACAGACTGTTGATTGGAAGAAAACTGGACATAAAATAGTACAAAGTATGTATGACTCCATTTATCTGAAATACATAGACAGATAAAACCAATCTATAAGGACAGAAGTCAGAATTGTGGTTACCCTTGGCTGGGGGCACTGACTGGGAGGCAACATAAGAGAGCCTTCTGGGGAGCTGGAAATGTTCTATATCTTGATCTCAGTAGGGGTTTAACCAGTGTACATATCTGAAAAAATGAGTTATATACTTAGGATTTGTGCACTTTATTGCATGCAAGTTACACCTAAAAGAAAATCCAAAGGTTCTTATCTTTTATAAGACAGATTTTGTACCCATAAATAAATGACATGGTGTCTGTGATTTGTTTTAAAATAATACTGGGAAAGAGGTGGGGGTATGAATGACATAAGATTGGTTCTATGTTGATGGCTGTTGAAGTCAGATGATGGGTACATGGGAACTTGTTACACTATTTGGTCTACTTTTGTATGTTTGGAAATTTCTTCAAAAAGTTTTAAAAATATTGGCATTCGCAAAAGTCCGCATTACAGAGTTTACTTACAGTTTCAATTGCCATTTCTATTGCCGCATTATCTTCTGAGCTTGGACATTTCAGGAAATGTTTAAGTGCCTGAAATGAGAATCGTATAGCAATTAAAAATTTTCAGGCTGCTTTCACACTGGGGAAAAACAAAGCTTTCACATACTTAAAGTAATTATAGTTTGTGAAAGTATCTTCCTCTCAGCCAGGGGCTTGCATAGTCTGGGTCTTAAAATAGACACATAACAGGTTGAGTGCAGTTTAAACAATGGAAGGATCCAGCAAATCCTCTGAAGAATTTAGTTCTGACTTCTGGTGAGAAGAGAATAAAAAATCATCCCTCTTTCATTGTGAAGATATAATTATTTTCATTCATTTGTTCATTCAACAAATATTTGCTGCCCACCTGCTACTATGCATATGAGATTGTGCTGGATGCTGCGGAGAATCCCAGGAAGGATATGATATGGCCCCTCTTGTATTATGCACAATCTAATTGGGGAGATCTATGTAACATGATACTATAAGGAACCAATTATTTTAAGTCATAACTGTTTGATTCCTGAACACTACACCACCACACCTATGAAGAAATTTAAGGTTATAAAAGTTTAAAAGACAAATGGGCATTATGGCCCAGTTTTCATAGGTGCTTTGAGGAAGAAAAGCTGATTAAACATAGGGATGACCCTAAAGGTGCCACCAAGGAAAAAGGACTTGAGATGAACAAGTCTGAAGTCTGTGGTAGATGGGGAAGAGGAGAGAGGAATCCAGGTGAGAACAGGAATGGGGAATGGCCAGCGGGAATACAGGTTTCTTCAGTGGAAACAGCTGGATGCCAACAGCTTGTTGGGAAGTTCAGGCTTCTTGATCAATTTGTGGGAATTCTCTTGTGTGCCAGCTAAGGAGTCTGGACTTTAAGTGTCCAGAAACAGTAAATTGGTGGCCAGAAGGCTGAGTTCACACACAGACATGTTTCTTCAGTGGCTGAGGTATTCTATGAATATCTGGGCCCATATTTTAAAATTGGGAGACTGAGACTCCTATTTCTCATGAAAAATCCTATGATCAGGCACTAGTAGGACCAACTCCTGAAAGGCAAGAATTTTCTGGAAGCAGAAGCTATTTCCTTCCGACCAAACAAGTGCCACCCATTGGCCCCTGACCTGACATACAATGAAGGCACAGCTTCAATTAGTTAAATCCCTTGCTGAAACACTGTAACCCCTGCTGTAGGGGCTCTGTAGCAAAGAAAGTATGTACTGTCTGGGGAACAAAATGCAGGAGGAGTTACAGGGACAGAAACTAAAAACAGGGAAGGTAGAAATAATATTGTATTAATCTAATAATAAGTGAGGTGAGTGACCCAGGTTTGAATTAAGTTGATGATTGTTATAATGAAACGGGACAGATGTCAGAGATACTACAAGGAAAGAATGTGACCAGCTGTGGGAGAGAGAAGATGATTTAAAGTTAACTCAGATTCCAGATCTGGGTGTCTGGGAGCATAATATATTTCTGGGGCACCTGGCTGACCCAGTTAGTGGAGCATGTGAGTGTTTATCTCAGGCTCATGAGTTCAGGCTCCATGTTGGGCATAGAGATAGATGGATAGATAGATAGATAGATAGATAGATAGATAGATAGATAGATAGATAGATAAAATATTTCCTATAAGAATTCTTGTGGAATTCAATGCATATTTTCTTGGGAAATACGAACTCGTGAATATTGGCCACACAGCAAGAAGAATTTTCCAGCCTGAAAATGTCTTTTTTCTCCTTCAAAATATAAGGCAATACTTTGATAGTCTTCATTAGTAGTATCTTCAGAACCTACAACAGAAATTCACTGAGTAAAATATCTGAGTAAAACTTGCTGACCTTTTATTGCTAACTTAAAAGTAAGATCTAAAAACAGGTGATTGAAAAAATTTTAACTTAATATCAGAGTTGTTTTCATCACAAAAAACATTCACCCTCATTATACCAAATATCAACTCTGTTCCACCTTCTTTTTACTCAACACAGGAATCAGAACAGGAAATGATGAGGCCTTATGAGAATCTAGGCTGTGGTTTGACATTACCCTTTGTGACTGTTATCCATCTTAAAGAGTCTCAATCTCATTTCCTGAAACAACAGGAACAACCAGGACCATAATCGCAATCATGATGTGCCTAGAGCTTCAGAACAGTCAGAAGTCAAACATAATACATACAAGTGTAATCCATCTCCCTGTCTCAGCAATGCCTGGTTTAGACAACTGTCTGTGTTTATCACACAAGTAAGGAGATAATATTCAAGGAGCCCATAGATGCCATTTACAGATAATAACTGTTTTTCTTTTGGTTTGAAGCTTAAATATGTTAAGCACAGAAGAAGAAGAATCTCAAATCTGCAGGAGTTCCGACTCATTGTTTACACTTACCCAGGGGAGTTGGAGGCCCATTATGATGCCAAGGTATAATGACAGTCCTGGACTTCCAGCCCCAAGGCACACAGGGAGTTTATGAGAGAAGGGGGTAAAGAAAGGTGGAGAAAAAGTAACCGTGTGTGATGCAGGATAAACCACATCCTTCGGAAATGGAAAAAACCTAAATGTGTTAGTGCTATGGTGATTTGTAGTGTTAAGACAGAAATGTCATCTGTCAAGTTAAACATTAATAATTCTAATGTTGCTTTTATCTCTATTTCCTTTTTTTCTTTAGCTTTTTATTTTCTCCAATTATATGAATGGCTTCCTAAGATATTAGAAGATGCTTTCACCTGTTTGAAAGACTGAAATAAAAATTTTCTAATAAATTCTATCATTTCTTATGGTCATCTTGTGAATTTTTAAAACCAAATAACACAAGGGTGTCTGGGGGGATTCAGTCCATTGAGTGCCAGCTCTTGATTAGAGCTCAGGTCTTGATCTCAGGGTCATGAGTTCAAGTCTCACACTGGACTCCACGCTGAGCGTGGAGCCCACTTAAAAAATAAATAAAGAAAGAAGAAACAAAAATAAATTTTAAAAAACCCAAAATAACACAAAGGGATAAATATTTTGTGACTCCACTTATATATGATGTACCGTGAATAGTTAAATTTATAGAGACAAAGTAGAATAGTGGCTACCAGGGGTTGGTGGACAGGGAAGTGGGGAGGTGCTGTTTAATGAATACAGGGTTTTAGTTCAGGATGATGAAAAAGCTCTGGAGATGAGTGATGGTGATGGTTGTATAATAATGTGAATGTACTTAATATGACTGAGCGGCACATGTAAAAATGGTTAAAATGGCACATTTATGTTATATACTTTTTCTACAATAAAAACAAAACAAAACACTACCACAAATAACATTATGTGTGGCCCATAAAATGAGAATCTGAAAATTATTTCAGTAGTTTCTAAGAATAATTGCAAGCAAGGGAAGAAACCTATAAGCAGGTGTTCTCAGACTATAAAATTCTCTTTTGGACTTTCTTTTGGAAAACCACATCTTGTGTATATCACTCTTCATCAAAGAATAACCATATAATCTTAATTTGTAAGTCACTTTTAAAAATTCATGAAAATATTTCTTAGAAAATTCCTTTGTGTTTTCTATCACCTTCATTTTGGAACTTTGTTTTACTACTGGTTGACAAACAGAATTTGGGAAATCTGGCCTCTTTTAGAGGTTACCCAAAAAACTTAATTTTTGAAAATGGTCTTATAATTCCATTTCACCTTTAAGATGGTAGGAATCTTGAAATCTAACAAGTAACATATAGATATGCATGTATCTACATATAAATGGTGTGTGTGCGTGTGCTTATGGGCATGCCAATCTGATAATTAGATCCTAAGGGTCAAGTATTTCTATGTCACAAATCTTTAGGAGAAATTTGGGAAAACAATGGTATTTACCAATAATGTCTGCATAGATTTCCATTTTGTTGTGCTGCTGAGCCAGCGTGAAAGCTTCATTATTACATTTGGACATAACAAGAAACTGGATGGCAGACCCGTAGTCACCCAACTGTAGGAAAAACCTAAAACAAAGTACTTTAATCACCTTGATTCATTTAAAATAAGTTTGTCATTTACAAAATCAAATCTTTTTGCAACTATGAGAAACCACTTAAAAATAAAAATTAGCGATCTCTGGGTGGTGCAGTGGTTTGGCGCCTGCCTTTGGCCCAGGGCGCGATCCTGGAGACCCGGGATCGAGTCCCATGTTGGGCTCCCTGCATGGAGCCTGTTTCTCCCTCTGCCTGTATCTCTGCCTCTCTCTCTCTCTGTGTGACTATCATGAATAATAAATAAAATCTTTAAAAAAAATAAATTAAAAAAATAAAAAATAAAAAAAACAAAAATTAGTCAAACTGCAGTTCTACACACTACATATGCTTATATTTGAAAAATGAACTCTTACACTCTACCAGAAACAGACTTTGAATTTAAACACTTAGACCTACCAAAAAAATGAAAAGGAATAAATATTCCCTTTGAATGTATTTATTTGATGAAGGGAAGGGGCACTTTCTTTTAAGGCTAGTTTTTGGAGGTCCAAAAATAATGCATTCTGTTACCTGGCTACCATTTTGGCGCCATCCAAAGACTGGGTCTCTCTGACAATACTGACAGCCTTTTCGGGATTGTTGAGGTGATCCAGATAGATGCGGATTACGCTGTTCCATTGTTTTGCATTCTCATAAGCCACAACAGCTTCTTTGTATCTATAAGAAATAATTTGGTTCAGAAAAGCTTTCTTAACACCGTCACATTTGGGGGGAAAGTGTCAATAAATTGGACAGTTTTTTTTACTGATGGTGGTTGCTTATTTTTCTTGAACTGTGTCCTTCATAGGAGAATATAAGGAATCATCTCACTAAAATGTGTTCTTTTTAGAGGTCTGATAAACTAACAGTAAAGTGTTAATATCAAATTGCTTTTTCTCGTCTAAACCGTATCATTTTTTACCTTTGCTTTTTTTCCTCACTGTGCTGTTGTTTTTTGAGTGGGAATGGAAACTTATTTTAAAGAAAATACAGACTATTTCACATTTATGGATACAGCTGAGGGTGATAGAGAAAATCTTTGCACGTTGACCTCTAGATGGAGCTCAAGACTTCTCTTCCAGACGAGCTCTCCAGCTCTTTCCCTTTTAACAAGATACTTACTGTTATATCTGTTTCCTAAGGTTGCTTTTCTAAAAGTAGATGGTACTGACCTTTAAAAATCTTTTAACGTCTATTGCCAAATAATTTTCCAAAGGCTATAGAAATTATACTCCCATCAATCATGCATACAGAGTACGTTTTGATGATTTGGTGATTAGTTTAAAATCTTCCATGATATGATAGGTTAAAAAATAACATACTGTTGCTTTAGCTATTATTAGTGAGGTAGAACTTTTGTATGTTTGTATGAAAAGCAATTTCATAATTGTGTTTTCTACTCTGGGATTCCTTGACTTTGAATTTCTTATATCAAGTTGCAGGGAATCTTTGTATATTTAGGATATTAACTCTCCACTGCAATATCTTGACACTGTTTTGCAGCTCATACTGTGCAGTCATAGGTGTGGAGTTCATATTTCTTCACTGCTCTTGTCTTCTGCATCTGTAAGTTATCCCTCTTAATAAAATGAGGATCACTTTGTTTTAATGCCATATTATATCAAAATATCAACTTTTAGTATTTAACTCTCAAAAGAGACAGTAGCCTATATATCTGAACACACAAAGGATCAATTGAGGGATATAAGATATGGGAGAAACTGAACAGTCTGGCACTTCAGGCCTGGCAAAGGGTAAAGATGTTTTCTTCCTCCACTCTGCCTTTCGTAGAGGTACAAAGGTGGATGGTTAATTTATCAAACTTACACAGTGCTTTCAATTTGTATGAATTTGAGACAAGGTACAAACCTTCCATCTGCTTCTTTTGCTTTGGCATACTGCAGGTGAATCTTTGGGGAAGCAACACGAGGCAGAAGCTCACCAACTTTTGCCCTAAAATGTAGATTTAGGACAATAATGTCAGCACTATATTCACTCCCAAAGTAGCTCCTTACAATCAGATGTTAGTTTTTAGGATTCAAAACACAGTTCTCATGATCTTTAAAAAAATAAATCTTGCTTCCTACGGATAAAAGCAGACATAACTGCTTTTCCTTATGACACCCCACCCCTGTCCTTCTCTGTGAGAAAATGAAGGTTAGTTCATTAGCTCTTCGAGGACAATAGGGCTATTTTCCCTAGTAATGTGTCTGATCAGGGATGTCCCCACACCAAATTGACAGGATGTACTGTTTTTTTTTTTTTTTTGGAAAGCAAACTATGAATATGAACTCCTCTAAGAAGAAGGAGAAAAAGAGAAGCGGGAACAGGATGTACAGGCAGGAGGGCAGACCACCAGGACCCATTCATTTCCACACCTGCTCAGAACAAACTGTAGCAAATTCTTACCAATTCTTACAGCGGATGTAAACAGAGGCTGCTTTGTCAAAATAGAGGCCTTTTTCATACAGTTGGGCTGCTTCTGAAAATTGCTAAAGTAATATGAGATTATTAAAACACTGAATTTGTTACATATAAGATTGCAGGAATATTTATTCAGAGAAAAGTATACCTTCATATTCTCCAAGATGGCTCCACAGTCTCTTTTCAGGACCCTGCTGGGATGCTTCAGGGCCTGGTTAACTCCTCGGCGTATGTCTCCCATTCGTATGGACATCTGGGCCACTCCAGCCAGACAGAGTTCATCATGTTCCTGGAATTATCAGGCAAATAACTAACAAATCAGACCCTGAGTTATACTAATGTATTTCAGCCAAACAATTACTTTCTCAAATGAGCCCAAATGTTACTTCCATTAATCCTTTCAGGCAAATCTCTCAAGATTATGAAATAACACTGAATCCTTTTTTTTTTCCTAAATCACCTGTTACAAAGTTATATATATATATTTAGAAGCCTACATCTTTTCAAATACCATATAATTTCACTCATATGTGGAATTTAAGAAACAAAACTGATGAACATAGGGGAAGGGAAGGAAAAATAAGATAAAAGCAGAGGGGGAGGTAAACCATAAAGACTCAACTCTAGGACAAACTGATGGTTCAGGAGGGGAGGTGGATGAGGTAATTGATGACAGGCATTAAGGAGGGCACTTGATATAATGAACACTTGGTGTTATATAGAACTGGATTCACTAAATTCTTCCTCTGAAACTAATAATACACTATATATTAACTAACATGAATTTATATAAAATAAAAAAAAAAACAACTGAGGGTCACTGGAGGCAAGGGGAGTGGAGGGACAGGGTAATTGGATGATGGACATTAAGGAGGGCACATGATATGATGAGCACTGGGTATTATATAAGACTTGATCTACCTCTGAAACCAATAATACATTATATGTTAATTGAATTTAAATAAAAATTTAAAAATGTTTCAAAAAAACAAAGTCATCACCCCCCCAAAAAAAGTCTAGATCTTTTATGTTTAAGAACAAATTTTTACTACCCCTTGTCATAATGCCTTGTATATCTTTGTATGTCTTCTTGGTATAAAATTTTATATAACAGGTAATATACACAGCATAAATGCTATGAACAAAATTATGGAAAAACCATTTATCAAACTGAAGATTTCTCTACTAGACATGATTAAACATTAAAAACTTTATGTAAAATTAAAATTGTTTAATTCATTAAAGATAACTAAATAGCTTTCAAGTAACTAATCTGGACTAGTGAAATATAATGTCAGATTGCATCTTATGTGAAGCAGCATATCTGGTGGAACACTGTGTGATGATGGAAATATTCTATATCTGTTTGGTCCAATATGGTAGCTAATAGTCACAAGTGGCTATTGAACAGTTGAAATATGGCCAGTGGGACAGAGAAACTGGATTTTATTTTATTTTTTTAAAGATCTTATTTATTTATTCACGAGAGACACAGAGAGAGAGAGAGAGAGAGGCAGAGACACAGGCAGAGGGAGAAGCGGGCTCCATGCAGGGAGCCCGATGTGGGACTTGATCCTGGGTCCCCAGGATCATGCCCTGGGCTGAAAGCGGCGCTAAACCACTGAGCCACCAAGGCTGCCCGAGAAACTGGATTTTAAATTTGATTTAATTTTCAATAATTAAAATAGCCATGCAGTAGTAGTTACTGTATTCACTAACACAGATGTAAGAAAGTACATAAAATATATGTAGCCAAAGAAAATATCAAAACCCCGAGTTACAAGGGCAAAGGATATGATCAGGCAATTCATTAAAAAAACAAAAACAAAAAAACCATATGCTTGACCAATAAATAAAACACGCTCAGCTTCACTAATAATAAAATACACACAAAATACCTTTGTTTTGGCTTATGAATTGGTAGATGAAGATAAATAACATTCTGTGTTGTGGGAAATGTGGGGGAAAACGAACACTGTCATATATGGCCAGGAGCTGTGTGAGTTGCTATAAATTCTTCTGGAGAGCAATTTGACAATAAAAAAAAATTAAAAGCATACATTTTATGACCTAGAAATCCCATCTGTAAGAATATGTCCTTCCGAAATACTATCTCAGGTAGTTATTGATACATGCATACTCGATAGAATATTCATTGCAGTATTTTGATAGTAAAAAAGCAAAGACAATTATAATTCAATAAAAGAGTAGATTAAAAAACTGTGCTATATATTAACAACAGAATATTAGAAACTCTTAAATGATTAAAATTGATTTGTATGTATTGACTTCAGAGACCATCAAGAAAGCAGAATGCTGCTTTTCGTAGAACAGATTTCAGTTGATCATTGCTAAATGAATAGAAATGAATGATTTCATATTTAGTAAAAACCCACATTTCATACATATTTGTATGCTTACAAGAGATTCTGAGTGGAAATATATAAAACTATTAACAGTGGTTACCGGGCAGCCCTGGTGGCCCAGCGGTTTAGCGCCACCTTCAGCCCAGGGCGTGATCCTGGAGACCTGGGTAAGAGTCCCACGTTAGGCTCCCTGCATGGAGCCTGTTTCTCCCTCTGCCTGTGTCTCTGCCTCTTTCTGTGTCTCTCATGAATAAATAAATAAAATGTTAAAAAAACAAACAAAAAAACAGTGGTTACCACCGATTCGTGTGATAGAGGAGAGAATGGTGGATTCTCCTTTCTCATGTTACACAGTAGCGATTTTTAAAATTGACTATAATGAAACTGTATTACTTTTGTAATAAAAATTCTAGATATAAAACAGGAAATAAAAAGATTTTCAATCTTTGCAAGACATCACGTAAAAACATCAATTTTTACTGCAAAATTTAGCTTCTTGAGCTAAAATTCTGGGATGGGAGAATGAGCTGGAATAGTGTAAAGTACATGCTTTCCAGGATCATCATAAAAGATACAGTGTGACAGATGAAATGGCAGAAAGGACTTTTATGGGCTGGGAGTTCACTTTACAGTGGTTATTAAAACTTTTTTAAAGAGTGAAGGAAAAGCCTCGTGAAAATCATAGTTAGCCTGTAAGTGGGAAGGGACAAAAATTTTACTTCCAACATTAATAAGCATCTCAGGTTTAGCATACAAGGGACGATGTATTTTTTTCATACTGATAAAAATATTTTCATCTTTAGTTTGTGTTTTTAACTGATTTAACTATATCCTTGAAAAAGAGCTCACCTACTAGATATTGAGTAAATGCGATTCACAGCATGGCTTTTTAAATAAAACTAACAAACCTAAAGATAATTAAACATATCTTTATTCAAGGTTACCTTATGATCACCAGTTATTCCTTTCTCATAATGAGCCAAAGCATTTACATAATCACCCCTGAAAGAAAAATCAGAGTGAATTTTAATACATATTGAAATATCTCATTTCCATATACAATATTTAAAAGATAATCTTTGTCACTGAGTTGTTTGAGCTCACAAAAGATGTGATACACAACATATAAGATACTGTTTCAAGTGTAGTTCATTATTATTTTGCTACTTTAAAAATAATTATAGGAGTGCCTGAGTGGCTCAATTAAGCATCTGACTCTTGATTTCAGCTCCGGTCATGATCTCATGGGTCATTAGCCTGAGCCCCATGTTGGGCTCCAGGCTGAGCACAGAGCCTGCTTAAGATTCTCTCTCTCCCTTTCCTTCTGCTCCCCCACCTCACATGCACTCTCTCTCAAAAAAATAATTATTATAAAGCTGGATTACGCTACATTGTAGGGTACTTACTTTGTAGTATGTTAGGCATTTTGGGGAGCTACATTAAATGTGATGGGCCACTTTTTGGGGGAATCCTTTGTGTTTAAAAATTATTTTTAAAATTCAAGTATAATTAACACACAGTGTTATGTTAGTTTCAGGTATATAATAATTCATCTATTCTATACACTCCTCAGTGCTCATTATGGTAAGTGTACATTGCATTTCTCAATGTAATGACCCCTTTCCCTTCAGCACAGAAATTTTGTGCTCTAAGACTCTGTCACCCTCAGGACACAGATGGAGGGCCAAGGCATTTGTCCCATATGTTATACAGTAAGTTTGCAATCAGTCCTTTTTAATATATAAAATTACTTTTTTTTAAAATAAGATTTTGTTTTTAAATGATCTCTACAGCCAACCTGGGACTTGAAATCACAGCCCTGAGATCAAGAATTGCATGCTCTACCAGCTGAGCCAGCCTAGGCGCCCCTACGGAGTTACTTTTTAAGGGGCAGATATGTAAATTTAAATTTAAACTCAATTTAAATTGAAGTTGAGTACAAAAGAATTAAAATCTCTAAAAAGTTTTAATTTGTAAAAAATAAAATTTCAGGGGGATCCCTGGGTGGCGCAGCGGTTTGGCGCCTGCCTTTGGCCCAGGGCGCCATCCTGGAGACCCGGGATCGAATCCCACATCGGGCTCCTGGTGCATGGAGCCTGCTTCTCCCTCTGCCTGTGTCTCTGCCTCTCTCTCTCTCTCACTGTGTGCCTATCATAAATAAATAAAAATTAAAAAAAAATAAAATAAAATTTCAAATAAGGTATCATGGTTAGAAGTGAAGGACTACTTTTTGATAGAATAATTTCTAGAGCTATAATTTGGGTGTCAATATTGGCAATGAATCTAAAGTCTGCACGGAAAAAAAAAGTCTGCATGAAAATAAAGTGGAACTACATAAAAATATTTTAAAAACACTATTAGAACCATATTTTCTTTGTTCAAAGATCAATACTTTTCCACATTTTATTACTTTTGAAATTGGAATGTATAATAAATGTCAAAAGAAATTGTCCAGTTGTGATATAGTTGTTATTGTACATACCTGTGTGAACTTAATTTGCAAGTAAATTATTCAATTGAATTCTCTCTATGGGTGTTCGCATTGGTAGCACCAACCACGGCTGCATCTGAGCTTAAAAATGGATCTTAACTGTTTCTAAAATTACACCTTTATGCAGCAATGAAATAAAAATCTACAGTCTGTCAATTAAGACTACTGACAACTATTTTTTTAATAAATTAATTTTTATTGGTGTTCAATTTACCAACATACAGAATAACACCCAGTGCTCATCCCGTCAAGTGGACTACTGACAATTATGACTGTGGAGCAATGAAGAGCACCAGAAAACTCTAAACTCTATTGGAATAGATTATGGAATTTCCCAAGGTAGGAGAGATTTGTAAAGCCTAGTCATGCAACATGAAGGATTAATTACTCAAGTGCTGAATAAACCTCCTGTAAAAAGCTTCTGGCTTGACTTTCTTTCTTTCTTTTTTTTTTTTTAAGAATTTATTTATTTATGAGAGACACACAGAGAGAGAGAGAGAGAGGCAGAGACATAGGCAGGAGAAGCAGGCTCCCTATGGGGAGCCTAATGTGGGACTCAGTCCCAGGACTCTTGGATCATGACCTGAGCCAAAGGCAGATGCTCAACCACTGAGCCACACAGGTGTCCCTAGCTTGACTTTCAATGCTAATTTTTATCCCCACACAATTCAGTTAAAAGAAAAACTATGATTTTAAGCAAACAGAAGATGTAGACCAAATTCTGTTTTTTTTTTTCAATATGAGTTGAAATTTTACTGCAAATCCTCAAAGTGTTCAAAGAGGTCACGATCACAAACACAGGCTATGAAAAGCAGTACATCAACCCGGTGCTACACGTAACTGTTGCTGGCCCAACGTGATTCAAAACAGTATTTAGACAAGTGTAGAAAAGGCTGACACTCAGACTTCCATTTTGATGCTGGAAATAAAAGTGCACAAAGGCCTGGACAACCCTTCATTAGTGAGAAAAGACATTTTTTGGAAGTACATATACATAGCTTTTTACCCCCCTCTTTCAAAAGATTTTATTTATTTATTCATGAGAGACACACACAGAGAGAGGCAGAGACACAGGCAAAGGGAGAAGCAGGCTCCCTGCAGGGAGCCTAATGTGGGACTCGATCCCAGGACCCTGGGATCATGACCTGAGCTGAATGCAGATGCTCAACCACTGAATCCCCAGGCGTCCCTGCTTTTTACCCCCAATAAGCAATTATTAAATCAATGGAGGGCCTTCTACTTAATGGCAATTTGGAATTGGAGATACTCAGCACTTAAATACTGACTGAAAAACAGAAAGATAAGGACTTACGTGAATTCAAGCTGAATAGCATATTCTTTTGATATAAACGGTATCTGGTCTGGGGCTAACCGCTTGGCCAGTTGCAGGGCACTGTCCCAATGCTGTAGATCCCTTCTCATCTATTGGGAGAGAGAGACCTTAATTTTAAATGAACAAATTACTTTGCATAGTCACCACACAGTGCTAGTTTTACTAGAAGCGATTAGAAAAACTTTTGTTTAAAAAGTGGAACTTGACCTTGGCAAGGATAATATATTACTAGAGTACACATTCTCAGTATACTTGAAGGGGGTAATATTGGTTCTGGGAGAGCAAAAACACTTACTATTACAATGGTTTGTGGTCTTCCAAAACTCAATCCTACCTAAAAAAAAATATCCTTTATTATTTAATTTCTACCATAGGAAAAAATTAAACTGAATTAAAATGAATCCAATCAATTAAGATTAATTTTTATTAGAGGGGAGCTAATAAAAAATGAGAAATACTTTACTATAGGAATTGATGTTATTTTCTGAGAAAATGTGAAGCTATATTACAACATGAATAACAGACATAAATATAAAATGTGAACGTGTCTTTCTTCCTGGTTCTTATGGTCTTTTACCTGCATCTGGCACACAATTCCAAACATAAACTAATCATTAGAGAATCTTTTACAGTTCACTCTTCACTTTATTCACCCTTTGTAAAGAATTAATAACAGGTAATATTTTTCAAGTGCTATTATCTGCCAGGTACTATTATTTAAGGGCATTAGCTTGTTTACTTTTCCCAACTGGGCCTTTTGCAAGAAACCTTTCTTGTACCCATTTTAGAGATCCAGAAACTGAGGCAAAGAGAGGCTAGTTTTATATACAAAGTTATACTGCTAGTATCTGGCAAAGCTGAGCAGCAGGGCTGTGCCTCTAATCCCTTTACGTAGCTATCTCCTCAGCCTTCAAAGTTAGGTTAAAGGAATGACACTGGGAAATCAACACCTCAAATCCTTTACAAATCCAGTAGCACACAAGTGCTCAGAGCTAAATGCAGAAGAATTAAGGGGACATTTTTGCCCTCATATGACAATCATATTCCTACTTCCATGCGTACCAGTAGTCTAAGTTCTGAAAATTTCTCAGGGTGCCCCTAATTATTACAAATAATGTAAAATTATTTAAATTTTTTTTGTTAAAACACAATTCAGTTTACTTAAAATTTAAAAATGAAAATTCGCTGTAGACCACTGTGAGAAAATGAAGTTGTAAAACTAATACCAAGTATGTTTTCAAAACACCTCCTCTAGGTAGTTGTGGAAATGCTGATTTGGGGTAAGATAACGTTAATGACAAAGAGCTACCATTTTGTGTCTTTACTATTGATCAGGCCTAGCCTCATTTTTAAATCTTTACAACAACCTGTGGGCCAGATACTGTTTCCCCACTTTAGAGAAAGAGGACGTAGGACATAGAAAGGTTAAATAAGGGATCCCTGGGTGGCGCAGCGGTTTGGCGCCTGCCTTTGACCCAGGGCGCGATCCTGGAGACGCGGGATCGAATCCCACGTCAGGCTCCCGGTGCATGGAGCCTGCTTCTCCCTCTGCCTGTGTCTCTGCCTCTCTCTCTCTATGACTATCGTTAAATAAATAAATAAATAAATAAATAAATAAACAAACAAACAAATAAATAAATAAAGGTTAAATAAGTTGCCCAGGGTGACAGAGCTGGGATCTGAACCCAGACATGTCTAACCCTAAAGTTCATGTTCTTAAATTGCTATTCTATATAGCCACTTCACCCTAGCGTTGAGCTAGGTCCTTCCCTCTGTTCTAGTCCTTCCCCTGTAATGCTCACCTCTGGGAAAATAAGGTCCTTATTCCACCTCTTAACACACAAGAGGATCTCATTGCCAAGTAAAAGATACATGTATATCATTTTCCCCATTTAAGAAATGGAGAAAATAACTATCTCCTGGGATTATTGTAAGGGTTAAATTAGTTAAAATACATTAAGTGCTTAGAAACGTGCCTGGTGTGATCCCTGGGTGGCGCAGCGGTTTAGCGCCTGCCTTTGGCCCAGGGCGCGATCCTGGAGACCCGGGATCGAATCCCACATCAGGTTCCCGGTGCATGGAGCCTGCTTCTCCCTCTGCCTATGTCTCTGCCTCTCTCTCTCTCTCTCTCTCTGTGTGACTATCATAAAAAACAAAACAAAACAAAACAAAAAAACGTGCCTGGCACCATGTAGGCTCTCAATAAATGGTAGCTGTTTCCGTGTGTGCATGTTTTTGTAAGTTACATAATCTGTTCTCTTTGGACAGAGTGAGACTTTAAATTATTTGGTAATGTTACAATAACATGCCTTTTATGGTTCCACAGAACACAAAATGAAAGTACTTTTGAAGTTAATGAATACTCCAGGGTTCTTAAAGCTGAAATGTCTAAATTCCAGGAGTGGGAAGTCATGTGGTTTCTGGTGCTGAGAAATTTTAAATTTTACTTTTCTTCATTCCTTTTTTTTTTTTTAAAGATTTTATTTACTTATTCATGAGAGATACAGAGAGAGAGAGAGGCAGAGACCCAGGCAGAGGGAGAAGCAGGCTCCATGCAGGGGGCCTGATGTGGGACTCGATCCTGGGACTCCAGGATCACGCCCTGGGCCAAAGGCGGGCACTTAACCACTGAGCCACCCAGGCGTCCCAAATTTTAAATTTAATTTTAAATTTTTAAGGGGGATCCCCCCGTTGCATGTTCTTCCCATCCTTATACATTGCCATACCTCCAAGGCAGCAACAGGACAGCTGGACGCAAGGTACAGGTCCTGAGCCAGGTTGAAGTCATTAGTAAACATGGCAAGATGTCCTGCCAAAAGATTGTAGTCTTCTATTCCCTACAAATAAAAGCAATTTTAATGAGAAGGAACACAGGGTTTCACTTTTTTTTTTTAAAGCTTTTGCTTAGTAGGAAGTAGTAAGGTTTGATCGGTCAATTTGCTGATGAGTTAGGGAAGACTCACTGCAGAAACTTAAAATGATTGAATAAATACCATTTAGATCCTAATACAGTAAGTCTCATGAGATGCTGTTTACCTTTATCTGTTCCAAGGACATCACTATGCCCACATTTCCAATTGTCCGATAGACGCGAATTGCAAACTCCACTTCCATGTGATGGAGACAAGCTCTGGCCAGCTCATTCCAGGCAGTGTGATCGTTCAGAATTTTGCACATTTCCCAAGCATCTGAAAACCTAGCATTTGAATATGTTGGTTTAATTGGGGAGCTCTACTTGACCCCTAGTTGGTAATTTTCAGGTTATATATAATTTAATGTTAGGTCTTAAATTCTGCAAAACAGTTCTTCATCCTTAATCATTTCCAAATTATAGAAAATTGCATAAACTTTTCTTTCTTTATTGTACAGATACATGTTTTTTTAAAATTTTTTTTGAAAAAAATTTTTTAAGATTTTATTTATTTATTCATGAGAAACACACACAGAGAGAGAGGCAGAGACACAGGCGGAAGGAAAAGCAGGTTCCATGCAGGGAGCCTGATGTGGAACTTGATCCCAGGACTCCAGGATCACTCCCTGAGCCGAAGGCAGGTGCTAAACCACTGAGCCACCCAGGGATCCCCTCTTGAATTTTTTACTAATCTGAATCTACTCTGTGTAACCACCTCCATCATTAACAACTCTTTTTATTTGTTTTTGGGTTTACTTCACACATAGATGAAAATTATTTCTGTTCTCACATAAATCTAATGCAGTACTCTCTCTGTTCCTACATACTGGGAAGTTTAAAACAGGGGCCAGCAACTATGGCCTACACTCCAAATCCAGTCAGCTGTCTGCTTCCATGACCGAAGTCTGAGTGGAACATAGCCACTTGGCCTAATTTTTTATGGACTGTCTTGGCTGCTCTTGTGTTACAATGGCTTGAGTAGATGTGACAAATATTTCATGGCTTTTAAAGCCTGAAATGCTCACCATTTGGTCCATAACAGAAAAAGCTTGCTGATCTCTGGTTTTAAAGCACAGCCACAAATGCCAATTGAACTTTTTGTGGGACTGCTACATCAAAGAATTTATTACATCTATCCATCTATTCACTTATTGCATTTTCCCACCCAGTGTGCATTTATTGAGCACCTTTTTTGTGCCAGAAACTGTGTTTGGAACCAAGGTACAAAGATCAAACACACATTCACTGTCCTTTAGGTGGTCATGACTGGGGAAGGTGGAAGAGACAGATAAGTCAACAGATGACCCTGACACAGTGTGACAGAGGTTAACTGAGTGCTTCTAATATGTGAATCTGTGGCAAACTTTGCATAGATTCTCTCACTGTGTTACCCTAACAACCCTAACCACTAAGGAATATTATAATTTCTCCTTTATAGATGAGGAAGAGTGAAGCTCAGAGGCCTCCCAAGACCAGCCCATCACACAGCAGGAGGGTGCAAAGTGCTCTAAACCACTGTGTTTACTGCCTGGAGGCCATTCACCAGGAGGGCCCGCAACCCAGGCCACCAGAGGTTAGGGGGCTGTAGGGAAGGCATCCTGGAGCAGGAGAGGCCTCAGCTGAATGTGAAAAATAGGAGTTACTGCCTACAGACACAGAGGAAGGACATTCCAGGAAGGGAAAGCTGTATGTGCCAAGGCAAAGAATCATGAAAAATATCGAATTCAAGCAGCCAGCAGAACAGAGAGGGGGTAGAGGCACAGTTGAGACTAGTAATAAAACAAGGATCTAATACGTCCTGCTGAGGTCCCTGAGGAGGAGGGATTTCTTCTTCAAGGCAATGGGAAAGATCTCCAGCAGGGGGGTAAGAGGATCAGACTGATATTTTCAAGTGTAGTGAATAAATGAGATTGTCATGAGACTATCAGTAGAGAGAGCAGTCAGGGAGTGGTTCCATTATACATTACTCTGAGTGGGGGCCTGAGTTACTGGGGGAGTATGGGGTGGGGGTGGGGGAACGGAGAAAAGAGTCTGGTGTGTGGGTGTGCGTAGGTATAGGTGTGTGTGTTGGGACATGTACACATGGGATTAGGACTAGGGGAAGCGAGGGGGCTGGGGAAGATTATTGTTTTATTTTATTTTATTTTATTTTATTAAGATTTTATTTATTTATTCATGAGAGAGAAACAGAGAGAGAAAGAGAGGCAGAGACACAAGCAGAGGGAGAAGCAGGCTCCACGCAGGGAGCCCCACGCGGGACTCAATCCCAGGTCTCCAGGATCACGCCCCAGGCTGAAGGCGGCGCCAAACCGCTGAGCCATTCAGGGCTTCCCAGATGAATTGTTTTAAATAGAGCAAGTCTGAGGGGTTCATGGGCTTCCGAACACACAATTGGCAGGCAGTGGTAAATATACGTTTAAGTGAAAGATGGATGTTTTGGAGTCAGCCTCTTATGAATGCTATTGAAGCCATGTACGTAGAGGAGATTCATTCAGAAAGAATCATTAGAGAAGAGAAGAGGGGGCTCATGGGACCCTGAGGAACAGCAACATTTAAGACATGGTCAAAACCACAAAACCACAAAGGAACATTTAAGACATGGTCAAAACCACTCAAGGTGGCTAGAATAGGTAAGACGAAAAAGCAGAAAAAGGAAATCCCAAGCAAGGCAAAACCAAATTTCTTATGTTGACATTAGGATACTGTTGAAATAATAGGTTTATTAGAATTTCACAGTAAGTATGCTATTTGGGCTTAGTACAGCAGTATTTCCTTTAGGACTTACATACATTCTCACCTGAGCCTCACAATAATCCTGTAAACAAGATAAATACTATCATCTCCATCTATTTTAATAGGATTTGACCTTTAAAATCACAAAAGCAAATAAGACGCTCCAGAGAAGTGTTTTGAGTCCTACCTCTTGAGCATTAAAGTCTGTGTCAGCATTTGCCTCAGCTCATTAGGCCCCACATCTTTTAAACTGTCGAGGAACCTGTGCGTGCTCAGGTACATGTTGTTGATTTTTCCACTCTGCGTCTGGCAGGTCAGCTCTCCATTATATAACAGCAAAGGTTTATGAGAGAAGGGGACTTTGGTGCCTCCAGCCAAAATGACCTTGGATCCTTAGATTTTAAAAGACATTTTAATGCTGAAAGCGGATACCGGCACATAAATCAAAAGGAAGGTTTTAATTTCACTGTCACGGAAATCTGTTTGTCAACAAATGCACAAAAAGTGATTAAGTACCTTGTATCGTGTCCTTGTGAAAGACGTAAGTGTATACCTTATCATCATCGTATGCAATAAATACGCCTTTATCCATTGGCCAGTTTTCCCAAAGAACACCTTTGATGGTTGGTGAAAAGTCTGGAATCTCATAGGTAGCATCATTAACCTACAAAACAGGATTTACAGATTTGCCTCAAGACTGTACTTAAATGTCATCACTTGCCTCGGTAGCAGCCTGTTCCGCTGCCTTGGCTGGCGTAGCTTTTCCAGCAACCCAACAACACCGCAAGCACATTTCCTTTTTCTATTCTTGCACTAGATCTGGCTTGAAAGAAACCCTGTGGTTTATACGGCAAATTAAGGTTTTTCTCTAAAACTTGGTGAATTTTCAGGAAAAACTACAAGTATGGACACAAAGCTTCAGCTTAGGGGGAAAAAAAAGTTGAATCTGCTGAAGACAAGAGATATTTAAACTATGAACACAACTGTGTTCAGAAAATTTCCAATACCTGGTAGAGAAATGCTCTAGCTAGAGAAGAAGCAGATTAATTCCTACGTATTTGAAAATCAAATTCCACTGGGTCTGTTTTCTTTCAAAAACTTCTTTATAATTCATTCCAATAAACATAAAATGTGCTGTTACTGATATAAACTATTAAAAAAAATCAATCCACATATTCCAGGAACCTTGGCAGACAGGCTTATATATTCCCTGAATGTGAAGCTGAGGGGGAGCCCTGGGTGGCTCAGAGGTTTAGTGCCTGCCTTTGGCCCAGGGCGCGATCCTGGAGTCCGGGGATCGAGTTCCACATCGGGCTCCCAGCATGGAGCCCGCTTCTCCCTCCTCCTGTGTCTCTGCCTCTCTTTCTCTCTATGTCTATCATAAATAAATAAATAAATCTTTAAAAAAAATGTGAAGCTAAGAAATCCACCTCCACCCTACCTCATCTTGTTCTCAAAATAAGAACGAAATAGAAGACTCTTGTGAATAATACTATAGAGCTGTGCTGTCCAACACAGTAGCCACTGTTTCACATCTATATGTGGCTATTTGAACACTGAGATGTGTCTAGTCTGACTGAGATGAAAGTTTAAACTACCCACTAGGTCTCATGGAGCTAATATGAAAAAAAGGGTAAAGCATCTCAGCATATTTTTTACATAGATGACATACTGAAGTAGCAATGTTGGGTTAAATACATTAATTTCACCTGTTTCTTTTTATCTTCTTTTAAAAAAATATGGCTAGTAGAAAATTTAAAATTATATGTAGTTCTAATTATATTTCTATTAGACAGTGCTACTTTTTAGGTATCGTGCTAATTTCTCATATAAACGCAACCTCATTTAATTCTAACTCATACTATACAAGACAGGCATTCTTACTCCCATTTTGCAGATGAAGAGATTCAGCCACAAAGAAATTAGCCCAAAGATAGATAGCTAGGGGGGTGAGGACTTGAACCAGAAGGCAGTTTGGCTCTACAGTCTGCTTCTGACCACTGTGTTATACTGACCCTTGCTTTATGCAGATGAGACAACCAATGTCACTCGACTGGTGGCAAAAGTCTTTTTTTTTTTAATTATTTTTATTTATTTATTTATTTATTTGATTTTTTTTAATTAAGTTATTTTTAAAAAAGATTTTTATTCATTCATTCATGAGAGACACAGAGAGAAAGAGAGGCAGAGACACGGGCAAGGGAGAAGCAGGCTCCATGCAGGGAGCCCGACGCAGGACTCGATCCCGGGACTCCAGAATCACGCCCTGGGCTGAAGGCGGCGCTAAACTGCTGAGCCACCAGGCTGCCCCAAAAGTCTTTTTAAAAAGGCAACCATTTGTGAGTGCTTATTACATGGCAGGCACTGTAGTAAAAGCTTTACGCACATCATCTTGTTTAGTTTTTACATAGCAACCTACAGAGTAGATAGAGCTGCACCCATTTTATAAATGGTGAAACTGGGAACCCAATCAAGGTGAGAGCTCTGGAGGAAGCCACCCAGGGCTCATACCACGGATACCGTTTTCTGACTGTGTGACCTTGGACAAGGTACTTACCTTTTCTAACCTTAGTTTCTTCACCTGTAAAATGGTCAATAATATGATTATTTGTTGGGGTGCCCGGTGGCTCGGTCAGTAGAACATTGTGACTCTTGATCTTGGGATTATGAGCTTGAGTCCTAGACTGGGCATAAAGTTTACTTTAAAAAAATATGAGTATTTATCTCTGGGGCTGCTTTAAGGATTAAGAGATAATTTATACAGTTAAGGAGTACTCAGCACAAAAATATTAGTTGTAATTATTACTAATCTTAAATCCAGGTCTGTTCGCCTGTCTTCAAAGTCCACGCACTTAACTACTACACTCTACCTATTATGAACTTCCTATTATGAACTTCCTGTATGTAATACACAGCAAATCATCCTTAATGGGCTTCTGGTGTGTGATGCAGTACAAGGCTGTTTTATTAGGGTGTTTGTAGGGAAAAAGTCATCTCTCCCAATTCTACGGTACCCCATCAGTCACAGTGTGGGACAGCTGATTGAATAAATATACATATGAAGGGAAGTTGCGAGGACATGTAAAACTTGACAGAGGAACAGCAGCCATCGGAATAGATACACATTTTCACATATGTACGCCACAGGAGCAATGTTTCTCTCAAATTTGTTGAAATGGAGTAGTAAAGTAAGCTGCAGTAGTAACAGACTTTGACAGGGTGAGTGATCAAATCAGATCAAATGCACAGCCCACCGGGCTGGAGTCCAGGGGCCCTCGGCGGTGGGAAAGGCTCCGCACAAGCCCGCTGTTCCCTGCCCTGCCCAGCTCGCCTTCCCTGTAGAGACTGTCTGGTGTCATTTAAAAGAGGAATTCACTCCTGTACTCCCCTCGGACATCTTGCCCACAACCGCCTAAGAGTCTAACCCAGCAGGGAGATCTTCATTTGGATAAAAGCGAACACCGCCCACGGGCTGGGTTAGGGAGAGTCAGTCTTTTGTGTGGATGTTGTTTTACCCAGACTCTTTTTTTTTCCTTAACATGTAACTAAGCTGCAGGTTAGAATTGGAGATGGGAGTGGGAATGGGAGGAAACAGTGAGATAGTTCTGGAACTTAAGGGGTTTAAGGGTAGTAAAGCAAAACAGAGGCAGGGCTTTCACTAACACCTGCTAAATAGCTATCAGAAGCCTGATCATGTGTTTAGAAAAACCAACTCAGGGGATCCCTGGGTGGCTCAACGGTTTAGCGTCTGCCTTCGGCCCAGGACGTGAACCTGGAGTCCCGGGATCGAGTCCCACATCAGGCTCCCTGCATGGAGCCTGCTTCTCCCTCTGCCTGTGTCTCTGCTTGCTTGCGCTCTCTCTCTCTCTCTCTCTGTCTCTCATGAATAAATAAAATCTTTAAAAATATAAAATCTTTAGAAAAACCAACTCACTGAAACCTCATGGCAACTCCATGAGGAAGGTCATGTAGCCTCTTTAACAGAAATTATCTAGGAAAGAAGAACTGTAAAAGGAGAAAGAAAAATGTGTCAATTCATTTAGACTGCTTTAGCTTTTCGCCCTTCCCCTAGCAGCCAGACCCCAGTTCTAACTTGGACTCCTGTCAGATCCCCGATTTCCCCACCTGCTTTCACAGGACCCTCAGCAGCAGCTTCCCTCTGTGGTGAACCCACGCAGGAAAGCCAGGCAGCTGAAATAACAGCCCTGTTACAGAAAGGGGATCTGTACAAGAGGAATTTCTGGGTGAAGAAGAAAGAACTCAGGGTTATCCTTCTCTTGAGGTCATTTTCCCTCATTTGTTTTATGACTGGGAGAGGAATGGGGTGAACAAGAACTGGCATATTGGGAATTTTGCCTAGATAATCCAGGTGCTCCTGTAGAAACCAGTTATATTTATCAAAGATAAAAAGAAGAGAAAAAAGAAAAAATTAAAGGAAGAAGAAGGACAAACAGGAAGGAAGGAAAGGAAGAGAGAGAGAAGGAAGGCAGGCAGCCAGGGAGGCTGGCTCAGTATCTTGTGAAGTGGCCAGTGAGGGGAAAGTGGTCTTCATCAAGTGGCTACTAAGGTGAGGGGAACAATTATTAGGATGCATCTCAGAGCAACTGTAGTCTCTGTGAACTGTGACCAAGAACATGCTAAATCATTAACTGGGTATCAAAAGTAAATGAAAAATTCAAGTACAGCAAGTGATGTAAAAAACTATCTCCTTCTAACCTATTTTTGAAAAAGTTAAGGATCTATAAAAATAAGAGTAACTGATTCTAAAAAGGGCCCATCTGTTTTTTATTATCTTATACAAAAATACCTTTTCTTTGTGTTTAGGATCATTAAGGCAAAAGGAAAATCAAGTGAGGTGGGCAGAGAGGAGTCCTTGCCTTCTCAAGCTTATTGCACACCTGGAGAGAAAGGTCATGCACATCAAGATGTACTGTAATATTGTGCAGTAAATAAGGTTAAAGCAGTACAGAATATTACTATTTTTCCATTTAAAAAATCCTTCTGGGACTGACACTATGAAAAACTATAGAATAATGGAGAAAGTTTTCTTGATGTAAATAGTTGTGAAAATGGATCACAAACACTATAAAGTACTACAATCCTTGAACTGTTTAAGAAAAAATTATTTTATATATAATATATATTAAAATACTTTTGCATATCACATTTAAAAAAATGAATGCTTAAAAAAAATCTCCCAGACTTACTGGACAGTAGACAAATCCATCACTTTTTTCATCAATGAAAACTAATCTGGTTCCATTTGGGTCAGGAAAAATCTTTTTCACGCTGACAGGATGTCGATAATCATTAACAAATTGCCAGTCTTCAATGTAGAAATACTGAATAACACCAGTCTAAAAAAAAAACCCCAGTAATACACATATAAGGTTGTCGAGAAAATACTGTAAGCATTTAAATATACTTCCAATTTTAAGAGAAAATATACCATATTTTTCATGAAGTCTAAAATAATATTTATTACATGTAGAGGTATAGACCCAAGAAAATGAGTGAGAATGTACATCTGATTCAACAGTCACTTAGTTCTAACATTCTTAGTGATATTAAAGCATAACTGATTTTCAGATTTTCATCTTATAGGAAATATCCTTACTGTTTAAGAATAGCTTTCCAAATTATGCTATTTTTAAACATTTTTGCTGTTAAGACAAATTAGAAAATTAAACAAAACCATCTGATGCAATCAATTGTATTTCTATATATTAGCAATGAACTATAGATACCAAAATTTAGAAATATAGTACCATTTATAATCACTTAAAAAATGAAATATTTAGGTATAAATATTAGAAAACCTTGCATAGAATTTGTATGCTAAAAACTATATAACACTGATGGAAAAATCAAAGAAGATCTAAATAAATGGAGAGGTATACTGTATTCATGGATTGGAAGACTCACCACAATAAACATGTTAATTAATTCTCTCTGATATACAGGTTTAATATAATTCCAATTCAAATCTTAAGACTTTTTTTGTAGATAGAAACAAGATTATTCTAAAATTTATATGAAATGGCAAAGGAACTAGAATAAAGCAATTTTGAATAAAAAAAGAATAAGGTGGGAAAATTAGTCTATTCCGTTTCAAGACTTCTTTTTTTTTTTGTTCTGCTACAGTAATCAAAACCGTGTAGTATGGATGAAGGGACAGACACATAGATCACTGGAACAGAATAAAGAAGCCCAGAATAGACCCACCCAGATATCCCCAGAGATTATTTCCCCTTTTTAAAAGATGTCTGCATTTTAATAAAAACAAAAAAGCATATTGAAGTATAACTCACATACCATGTAATTTACCCACATAAAATGTACAACTCCATGGTTTTTTGTATATTCACAGAGTTGCATACTTGATCACAATTCATTTAAAAATATTTTATCACTTCAAAAAGAAACCCCATTTAGTAGTCTTTCCTTAATCTCCCCAACCCCCCTCCGGCTTCCCTGCCACCCTGCAGTCTTAGGCAACCACTAATCTACTTTTTATCTCCATAGATTTGCCAATTCTGGACATTTCATATACATGGTATCATACAGTATGTGGCCTTTTCTGATTGTCTTCTTTTACTTAACATGATGTTTTCAAGGTTCGTCTGTGTTGCAGTATATATCAGTATTTTATTCCTTTTTGCTGCCAAACAATAGTCTATTATACAGATATGCTATATATTGTTTACTTATCAGTTGATGGACATTTGGGTTGTTTCCAGCTTTTGATTATTGTAAATAATTTTGCTATGAATACTGGTATACAAATTCTTGTGTGGACATATGTCTTCATTTCTCTGACAAAAAGGGGGACTGGTATACCAAAAACTCGAAAACACTAAGAGAAATTAAAACCTAAATTAAAGGAGATAAAACCTAAATTAATGGAAATATATACCTTGTTCATTGGTGAGTAGATTTTGTCAAGATGGCAACTGATCTATAAGTTCAACATGATCCCTTTAAAATTCCCAACAGGCTTTTTGTAAAAATTGACAAGCTTATCACAAGTTCAAATGGGAATGCAAAGTACTGAGAATAGCCAAAACAACTTTGAAAAAGGAGCTCAAAATTGGAGGGCTAATGCTACCTGATTTCAAGACTTATTATAAAGGTACAAGTACTTAAAACAGGGTGATAGTGTTATAAACACAAACACACATATCAATGGAATGAGCAATTCCAGAAAAATATCCACACATTTATGGACAATTGATTTTTGACAAAAGTACAAAGAGGACTGAGTGGAGGAAGACAGTCTTTTCAACAAATGGTGCTAAAACAATTGGAATATCTATAAACAAAAAAATGAACTTTGATCTATAACTCACAGCATAAATAAAAATTAACTCAAAATGGATCATAGACCTAAATATAAAACATAAAGCTATAAAGCTTACAGATGAAAACAAAGGAGAAAAACTTTGTGACCTTGGGTTAGATTACTTAGATATGATACCAGAAGCATGATCTGTAAAAAACAAATTAGTAAATTGACTTCATCAAAATTTTTAAAAATGTCTTCTCTTTAAAGACACTGTTAAGAGAATGAAAAGACCACTGATACACTGGGAAAAAAATACTTGCAAAGCATGTATCTGATAAAGAACTTGAATCTAGAATATATAAAGAATTCTCAAAAATCAATAATAAGAAAACAATCCAATTAAGAAATGGCCAAAGAAATTTGAACAGACACTTCACCAAAGATATACAGAGAACAAACAAGCATGTGAAAAGATGCTGGTGGGGGTAGGGAAGGAAGAAAAGAAAGAAAAGATGCTTCACATGAGTCCATTAGGGAAAAGCAAATTAAAATCACAGTTAAGATTTCAGTACACACTTAAGAGTGGCTGAAATTAAAAAGACTGACCATATCAAATGTTCGTGAAGATGTAGAGGAATTGGAACATCCACACAGTTGATGGGAATGTAAAATGGTACAAGCAATTTAGAGAATAGTCTGTCAGTTTCTTAAAAACTTAAACATACACATGCCATATGATGTAGTCATTCTACTTCTTAGTATTTATCCAAAAGAAAAGAAAACACATGCCCATGCAAAGACTTGAACATGAATGTTTATAGCAGTTTTATTTGTAAATACCCCATACTGGAAACAATCCAGGCAGGAAACAACCCCAAACTGAAAATAGCCCCCAATGTCCATCCTTGGGTTCATGGTTAAGTCAAAATGCAAAAAAAGAAAAAGTAATCAATAATTGATACACACAAGAGAAATAAGCCTCAAAATAATGATCCTGGATAAAAGAAGGCAAATAGAAAGAAGTACATACTCTGATTCCATTTACATAAAACTAGATAACAGAAACTCATTTATAGTGACCTCGGGGGGGGGGCAGGAAGAAGGAATCATAAAGGGGCATGAGAAAACTTTTGGCAATGATGAATACGTTCACTATTTTGATTAAGTTGATGGTGTTTCACAGGTATATACACATCAAAATTGTTATATAATTGTAGACTTTAAATAGTGCAGTTTGTTGTATATTAATAACTTGATAAAACTTTAAAGACATATTTTCAGAATACTTAAGAAAGAGACTGAGATAAATGCTGACTTACAGACTATCACACTTCGAGTTTTTTTTTTTTTTTTTTTTTTTTTTTTTGAGAGAGAGAGAGAGAGAGAGAGGCAGGGACATAGGCAGAGGGAGAAGAGAAGCAGGCTTCATGGAGGTAGCCTGATGTGGGACTCGATCCCGGGTCTCCAGGATCATGCCCCGGGCTGAAGGCAGCGCTAAACCGCTAAGCCACCGAGGCTGCCCTTGAGTTCTTTTTTTAAAAATTTATTTATTCATGAGAGACACAGGGAGAGAGGCAGAGACGTAGGCGGAGACAGAACCAGGCTCCTCCTAGGGAGCCTGATGTGGGACTCGATCCCAGGACCCCAGGATCATGACCTGAGCCAAAGGTAGATGATCAACCACTGAGCCACCCAGTCATCCCACACTTTGAGTTCTTATTTCAAAATGCCATGTGGAATCGTGGTTCAAGTGTCACATTTGTTACAAACTTACTAACTGCTTAATCTTCACTTTTCTTCAGTCTCTAAAACTTCTCTGCTTGTTTTATAAAACTAATGAGATAAAATAAGTGAGATTAAGGCTTTACAAACTGTTATGTTATCATACAAATGTATTATATTTACTATTATTTACCATATCCCTTACCACTTAATCTGACACATGAAACCTACCCTATTGGTATATATTAGTAAAAAGATTATTATTTTATGTCGAACTTAAATTTAAAGTCTCTCTTATGGCAATAAACATGTTTTAAAACATGCTTTAGGGATCCCTGGGTGGCGCAGTGGTTTGGCGCCTCCCTTTGGCCCAGGGCGCGATCCTGGAGATCCGGGATCGAATCCCACGTCGGGCTCCCGGTGCATGGAGCCTGTTTCTCCCTCTGCCTGTGTCTCTGCCTCTCTCTCTGTGTGTGTGACTATCATAAATAAAAAAAAAAAATTAAAAAAAAAATAAAACATGCTTTAAAAAAAACAGTTTAATGTGAGAAAATGAAGCATTTGAAACTGTGAATAATTGTTTTTCTAATGCGGAAAATAGTGCCCTTCCTACCACCTATACTAAATTCTTTTAGAGACTGAACAAGATAATAGGCATGATATGCTCTGAAAACATTTACAAATGTAAGATGCTACTACTAGAATGTTCATCTAGCTAGCTTACTATGTAGAGGTATAGGGTACTGGTAACTCAAAGGACCAAAAGCCAGGGAGGGGCATCTGGGTGGGTCAATCAGTTAAGTGTCCAACTCCTGATTTTTGCTCGCATCATGATCTCAGGGTTGTGAGACTGAGCCCTGCATTGGGCTCCACACTGAGCCTGGGGCCTCCTTAAGATTCTCTTTCTCCCTCTCCCTCTGCCCAACCTCCAACTCTCTCTTTTTCAAAACAATCCCCAAAAGATCAAAGTAGGATTCTCAATATTCAATTAATTTTACTATTTATTAAATGCCTACTAAATGTAGGCCCTGGAGATCTAAAGCTGAATAAGCTATCTTATGTTCATCATCAAATTAAATTAGCATCTAGATAAGGAAAATGAGGCTTGGAAGGGGTTAAGTAGCACCTAGCAAGTAATAAAACTGGCATTTGAGCCCAGATTTTCCAAACTCCAAAGTTTGCTCTTTTTACTCTGCCATCGGAATTGCTTATAATCAAAAGCACTTGATACTAGCAAATCATGTGATCTATATGCTGGGCTGTACATAAGTGTGTATGTACTGTACATAACAATTTAACATAATGTACACAATACACACATATATATATTACAAAGTAAAAATTAGAAATTCCCCCATGTTCTATATCAAAGAAGCCAATACCTACATCTGTACCATAGATGAGGAAATCACCAGTTAAGGCATGGCATAAAATACGGCACTTATCATCCACTGCTGGGAAAAGCCGAGTCTCACGTTCTTCTTGAGCATCCAAGATCTCACTTTCTATCTAAAACATAAAGAATCAGAGTAGCTTATAGATTTGAGTAAAGTGGGTCCACACCATCTTGGGAGATAGGGGAAGGTCTTCTCCTGAAGTTCAATTAAACATTCAGACTCCTCAGGCTACCAGTCTAATGAGAAAGACATCAGACAGGGATCACAGCTTGCCAGCCGGGCAGCATTAAACATCCCTCTTCGGTGGGAATAATCTTTGTGGGAGGCTCTACAGTGGTCTAGTAGCTATTCTCTGGCTTCCCAGAAGCAAAGAGCCAAGAAATAGATGTAGGAGATGCCCTTGGTTAGAAGCCAATATCTTCTTTTTTAAAGTCTCTATTTTTTTTTTACGCTAGATCCTTTTTTTAAAGTTTAAATTCAATTAATTAACATATTATTAGTTTCAGAGGTGGAGATTAGTGATTCATCAGTTTTATATAATACCCAGTGTTCATTACATCACGTGCCCTCCTTAGTTCATCACCCAGTTACCACATCCCCCGTCCCTCTCCTCGCCTCCCCTCCAACAACCTTCATTTTATTTCCTATGATTAAGAGTGGTTTGTCTCAGGAGCCACTATCTTTTGAACACTTTAACTGGCATAGTTTCAAGGATTCCCCGTAAGTGATATGCCCAAATATATAAGTCAATTCATTTCAGGAAGCTCAGACATAGAACTTTCCAATCAGTTTTTAATTTTCTACTAGATGCATTTTCCAACTGGGTCATTTTTACCATGGCAATATTGTGAGTAGCATAGTTGAAACTTTGTTGGCTTTCTTGGAAAAGAATAAGAAAATTAACTGAACATCTCATCCAGAAGGGCAAAGAGTTTTGTTAGTCCTTTTTTGTATATTTTTCTATTGGAGTTCGATTTGCCAACATATAGCATAACACCCAGTGCTCATCCCATCAACACACCTGATTTTCTAGCTAGTCTGTATGTGGTTGCTTCCTGACCAATGTTCTTGGTAATATGACATTAAGCTGTTCATTATCACTAAACTGGGTCATCCATCAAGAGACCTGAGGGCTCCAGGACATCAAAATTATACTTACCAAGTGCAATTGGACTTTGCCTTCAAAAAGTGCAGCAGCATAGTCAGAATGAAGGCAAACACTGGCAACCGTCCCCAGATACTCCACATCTTTCAATTTTTTAACAGCTGTAGCAATAAAAAAACATACATGTAAAAATATAATTACAAAGATTTGCAAATAATTTTTAAATGAGTGCATTTTTTAAATGAGTGCATTTTTAAGGATATTCTAAATCTAAAATTTTTATTTTAGCCACTGTAAAGAAAATCTTAGTTGTTACATAAATTTGCCTTCAGGAATTCCATAATGAATCACATAAAACAAAGTAGTAGAAAATAAAATTACACGTGAAACAACCAAAAGTTTCCACTTTAGTGACAATAAGCTTAATGGTGTACTCTGAGGCTAAATCTCCAGTTTGTTCTACTCCTAAGGGATATCTGACCTCCAGTGGGGAGAAGAAAAAGCAAGGCTCCCTTCAGATGCTAGTGGTCATTACCTCAAGAATAAAAGGAATAGGGAGGAACTCAATTACCTGACCAAGGAGTGCCTAAGAAGGACATTGTGCAAAATGGATCACATGGATCACATCATTTTATTTCATTTAGTTTTCCTCATGACCCCTTACGTGTAGAAGAATCCTCATATTCTGGACGAAGTCTTCTAAACCAAGGCTCAGAGAAGTAAAGAATTTATCTAGTCACCCAGCAAGCTACAAGAGGCAGCTGGGGAATTTAAACTCAGGGCCTAATTCCTAAGGTCATACTCTGCCCACTATACCATGCTGTATTCACTACAAAATTTTCAGAGGATTCACAAAACTGTTTAAGCTTCTTAAGAAAGAGACAGCTGAAGGAAAAGAGTGAAAGACATGGTGCTTCCCAAACAGTAACAGAATTTAAATGCTAAGTAAGAAAGTAAGAAAACGACAGCTGGATTGAGACTTGCCATTCTCTCCGAGGACATAAAACCAAGCCCGATTATTCATTCCCACGGCCAGATGATAAAGCCCTACTGCTACAAAATTGGGTTCCACGTCAACAGAAACTGTGATTGGCAGCTCCTATAATACAGAAAAAGCACAGTAGCAAATCAACTGCTACAACTTTTTTGATTTTCCTAATAAATCAAATCAAAATAACACCATGATCATACTCCTTCAACAGGGTTGGCTACGGTGACTTCAAGGAGGGAGGTGAGGTATGCAATCCTTGTGCTGCAGGCATCCCCGAGTATGGGAAGCTTGGTCAGGAAAACATGCAGAGAGCCCCTTTGGGTAGACAATGCTAGCAACTGGCCATCATCTGTCCAGGACAACGTGCCCAAACCTGAAATATTTGACAGAATCAAGGATTAATAAAAAACAAGTTATATTGGTGCAAACAAGCAAGTATTTTCATGTAAGCTGCAGACATAAAAATCTTCAAGTGCTATCTTTAATAGTTTAGTCTATACAAAGTAAAAATTCACCACGGACAGGTATGCATGTGAACAGGAGCACTGATTCATTCAGTAGTGGATCAAAGGGAAAGAGTGTAAGAATTTAGGTTTTATAACTGAAATTGAGATTAAATTCACTACAAATCTTTGGATCAAAGTGGACTTACAGTCTTCTATAATTACTAAAATAAGTAAGTTATTTTAGGGAACTCTAATGAAGGGTGTTAGTTTTATTCCTATGATTAATGCAAATCAAACAATAATAAACACATTACTCTGTCACTGCAGTGATAAAATGTCACTCTGCTTCAGAAAAATCGGTACCTTTATTTTCATCGTCCAGGTTGATTATAGCATACATGTCTTTCAGTTCTGCCAAGTCATGAATTTTAATACTGAAAAATGAAAAAATATGTATATTGCAAATACAGGTGTTAAATAAAATAGTTTTCATTCACAAAAAATTGTACGCTACAGAACAAGTCAGTGTTCTCCAAAAAGGGATATATGTAGGATAGATAATCTATTGGGTTGAGGTAAGACAATAATAGAATTTCTGTAATTTATTTTATCTTCAAAAGAAATCTCTTAGGGGTGTGGTGGATGTGCCTGGTTTAATTCTCTGATCTGTAGTTTCAGGAACAAAGAGGCTGAAGTTGCCCTGAAGAAAAGTATGAGTAGGAAAACATTCTCCCTAGCTGTTAGAGGAAAAAGGTTTCTTTTTGCAATGTGCTCCCCCCATCACCCTGACTTTCTTCATACAAAAAGTAATGAGGTATAGGAGAAAGAGCATTCGATTTGGAATCACAAGACATAGGTCAAAAACTCTGAAAAATTGGGGGCATTTTACTGCATAGGGTCACAGGGAAGATAGGTTGGCCAAAGAAAGCTGTGTAGCAGCACAATGTTGGCACCTAATGGCTGTATCTTTCTTCCTGGTCTTAACACCCTCCTCCCTTCTGCCCTCCCAGAGCTTTTCCCCTTTATATTTTCTCTCATTGTTTTCATTTAACTTTTTATTTTGATATAATTATGAATCTGTATGCAACTATAAGAAATAATACAGAGATCATACATACCCTCCACCTTTCCCTCAAATGGTAACATCTTGAAAAACTATAGAATATTATAATGGAAATACTGACATTGATATAATCCACTGACCTTTTTCAGCTGTCCCAAGTTTTACCTGTATTCACCGTGTGTGTGTGTGTGTGTGTGTGTGTGTGTGTATGTATGTTTAGTAGTTTTATGCAATTTTATCACATGCAAGATTCCTGAGATCCACACCACATAGATATAGTGGATATAGAATAGTTCCATCACCACAAGGATCCCTTGTGTTGTCCTTTTATAAACACACTTAACCTCCTGCCTACCTACCCTAGCCCTGTCCTTAACCCCTAGCCACCACTAATCCATTCTCCTTTTCTGTAACTTTATCATTTCAGCAATATTACATAAACGGAATCATACAGTATGCAGCATTTTGTGACTGGCATTTTTCACTCAGCACCCTTGTTGTATCAATAGTTTGTTCCTTTTAAATTTTTATTTATTTATTCATAGAGACACAGAGAGAGAGAGAGGCACAGAGACACACACAGGCAGAGGGAGAAGCAGGCTCCCACCCAGGGAGCCTGACATGGGACTCGATCCCAGGTCTCCAGGATTAGGCCCTGGGCTGAAGGCGGCGCTAAACCGCTGAGCCACCTAGGCTGCCCTAGTTTGTTCCTTTTAATGGTTGAGTAGTATTCCATCATATAGATATACCAGTTGAACCACTCACCCACTGAAGGGCATCTGGATTGTTCCTAGTTTTTGACTATTACAAATAAAGCTGCTGTAAACATTCATATTCAGGTTCTTCTGGAAATAGAAGCTTTTATGTTTCTGAGAAAAATGGCTAGGAGTGAAATTGCTGGGTCATACGATAATTGCATGTTCAGTTTGTTTAAGAAATTGCCAAACTATTTGAGTGATCTAGGTTCTCCTCATCCTTCCCAGCATTTGATGTTATCACTGTTTTTAATATACTAATACTGTGTGTTTCTCTGTTTATTTCTGTCTTTTTAAATTTCATTCAGCAGCATTTTGGAATTTTCAGCACACAGATCCTGTATATGTTAAGTGTATATCTAAATATTTCATTTTCTTTGGAGTGATTAAAAATGGTGTATTTTTTATTTGGTTTCCACATACTTGTTAACATATAGAAATGACTGATTTTTGTATGTTGATCTTACATCCTGAGATCTTGCTGCACTCTCTCTCGTTTTAGTTCTAGATGTTTCTTGTTTGTAGATTCCTTGAGATTTTCTACACAAGCAACCAGGTCATCTGCAAATAGAGATAGTTTTACTTTTCTCTTTCCAATCTGGATGTGGCTTATTTCTTTTTCCTGTCTTACTGCAGTGGCTAGAACTTCTAATATTAGGTTGCATTAGAGTAGTGAGAGTAGGTATCCTTGTCTTGTTCCCAATCTTAGGGGGCAAGCACTCAGTCTTTTTCACTGTTAAGTTTGATGTTGGCTATAGGTTTTTTATAGACATTCTTTATCAAGTTGAGATAATTCCCCTCCATCCCTTACTGAGAATTTTTATCATGAATGGGTGTTGGATTTTTTGAGACTGTTTCAGTATGTCATCTGATATATTCAGATGGTTCTTCAGCTGTTGATAGAGTAACTTCATTGATTTTTGAATGTAAATAAGCCTTGTGTACTTGGAATAAATCCCACTTGGTCATGAGGTATAATTCTTTTCGCATACTGCTGAATTCAGTGCATGAAATTCTGTTGAGGATTTTGTGTCCAAGTTCATGAGAGAAATCTTTCTTTTTTTTTGTACCTTGATTTTGGTGTAAGGGTAATACTAGTCCTTATAAAATAAGTTGAGAAATGTTTCTTCCAGTTTTATTCTTTGAAGAGGTTTTATAAAATTGCTGTAAATTCTTTTTTTAAATGTTTGGTAGAATTCTCCAGTGAAACCATCTGAGCCTGGAAATTTTTCAGGAGCTTTAAAATTATTCAATTTCTTTAAGAGTTACGGGGCTAGGGATCCCTGGGTGGCGCAGTGGTTTGGCGCCTGCCTTTGGCCCAGGGCGCGATCCTGGAGACCTGGGATCGAATCCCACGTCAGGCTCCCGGTGCATGGAGCCTGCTTCTCCCTCTGCCTGTGTCTCTGCCTCTCTCTCTCTCTCTGTGACTATCATAAATAAATTAAAATAAATAAATAAAAAAAATTAAAAAAAAAAGAGTTACGGGGCTAGTTAGGATAGATTATCTGTTTCACGTGGATTGAGTTTGGTAGTCAGTGATTTTTGAAGAATTTTTCCAATCTTCTAAGTTGTCAAATTTCTAAGTTGTTTGTAGTATTCCTTTGTAATTCTAAACCTGTAGTTTTCCTTTATGATCCTTTTAGTTGCTTCCATATCTGCAGTGATATTCCTGCTTCATTCCTGATATTGGGCATTTGTGTCTTCTTGTCATTCTTACTAGAGGTTTATCAATTTTTTTTCAAAAAAATCCAGCTGTTAGATTTTTTTCCTATTCTATTTTCAATGTCATCAGTTTCTGCTCTTTATTATTTTATTCCTTCTGCCTTACCCTTAGTTTGCTCTTTTTTTTCGAGTTTCTTGAGGTAGAAACTTAGATTATCAATTTGAGATTTTTTTCTTTTGTATGTAAACACTTAATACTATAAGTTTTCTTCTCAGTACTGTTTTAGCTGTATCTCATATTTTGATATATTGCATTTTCATTTTTATTCAGTTGTATGTATTTTTAAATTTGCTTTGAGATATACTCATGAATTATTTGGAAGTGGGTTAATTTCCAAGTGTTCATTGAATTTCCTGTTGTTTTCCTGTTATTCATTTCATGTGTGATTACATTACGGTCAAGGAACACATTTTGCATGACTTCAACTTAAATCTGTGGAGGTTTCATGGCCCAGAATATGGACTATCTGGGTGCATGTTCCATGGATCCATAGAAAAAACATGTATTCTCTTGTTGGGTGGAATGTTCTATAGATGTCTATTAGATCTAGTTGGTTTATAGTGCTGTCCAAGTCTGTTCAGAGTTTACCTAAGCTACTCCATGGTATTACTACCTTAGCATCCATTCTGTTTGGCCAAGTGGCCTGCAATGACCTTAATCCTACACTAGTCCCTCCTGCAAATGCACACCCACAGAGTCACAAACAAGTGTTAATTTCCTAATGTGACTTCCCTAAAAGCCCTTTTGATCAGGTCTTCCCTGCCTCCCAACAGCATATGCCTTATGTGCCCCTTGGATAAGATCACTGGAGCCTTCCAAACACTTACTCTTTTGGTTAGAATTGACCAATCTGGCCTTAGCCTGGAAACCCTAAAGCAGTCTATTCACGAAGCCTGTTTTTCTTCAATGAACTCTCTTAAAAGCACATGCCCTTGGTTCTGTCTCTCTCTGTCTGCACTGTGCCTTGATCTCTCTGTGAGGCCCCTCAAGACAAGCCAGTTACTTCGTCTGGAACCTTTTCTATTTCGATTTGTCTTGTGTGTGTTGAACTACAGCTCATGATCTGGCAGCCTGTGTTCCACTTAGTAAGTCTCAATTTGACACTTTTATTTCCTTTTTGATCTCCTATCTAGTTGTCCCATATATTATTGAAAGCAGGGTTCTGAAGACTTCAACTATTATTGTTGTCTATTTATTTCTCCCTTTAATTCTGCCAGTTTTTACTTCATCTATTGTGGGGCTCTGTTGTTAGGTGCATACTCATTTAGCAGTATGCTATCTAGTCAGTATGCAATAGGCATCTTCATCCCTGGTAATTTTCTTTGTTCTTAGTCTGATATGAACATAGCCACCCAGCTCTCTTCAGGTTAGTGTTTGGATGATCTTTTTCCATCCTTTTACTTTTTAATCTAGTTATTTCATTATGTCATTACATTGAAGTGAGTTTCAGCAAATAATAGGGTCATTTAAAAATTCTATTCTAAAAAAAAATTCTGCACTGAGGGGGACACTTGACGGGATGAGCACTGGGTGTTATTCTGTATGTTGGTAAATTGAACACCAATAAAAAATTAATTTATTAAAATAAATAAATAAATAAAAATTCTATTCTAATAGTCTAATAGCATTGTCATTTACACATTTAACATAGTTAAGTGATCTGTATGAACTTAAATCTATTGTTTTACGGTTTTGTTTCTCCCTTTTGTTTCCATTTCTCCTTTCTTGCCACCTTTTAGGTTTGAACATTTTCCAGTATTTCCTTTTAATTTACCTATTGGGGTTTTGTGTATAAATCTGTATATTTTTTAGTGATTGCTGTAGATTATAACATACATATTTAATTTCTCATAGGCTCTTTAGAATCAGTATTTTACCACTTCAAATATTATAGAAATCACATATAATAACTTTAGCCTCTCCTCTTTTTTTAAACATTTTCTTTATTTTTTAAAGATTTTATTTATTTATTTGAGAGAGAGAAAGAGTGCATGCAGGAGTGAGCAGAAGGGGCAGAGGGAAATGGAGAAGCAGACTCCCCACTGAGCAGGGGCCCTGACCTGGGGCTCAATCCCAAGACCCTGAGGTCATGACCTGAGCTGAAGGCAGACATTTTACCAACTGAGCCACCCAGGAGCCCCTACCCTCTCCCCTTTCTGTTGTGGTTGTCTTATGTAATGTATCTTAAACACTGAAAACACTATCAAACAATATCATAATTTTTACTTTAAACAGCAACATATATGTTTAAAAAAATCTCAAAAGAAAAAAAAATGAGCTGCTATATTTACCATTTCTGTTGCTCTTCCTTAATTCTTGATGTCCCAAATTTCCTTCTGTCATCTGTTCTCTTCCATTTGAAGAACTTCTTTCAGCAATTCTACAGCAGGTCTGCTAGCAATAAATTCTCTTCATTTTTCTTCATCTGAGAAGAAACCACTGATGGGTATTTCACTGCGTAATGAATTTCAGCTGACAGTTCTTTTCTTTCAGCACTTCAGTCATGATGCTTCCTTGGAACTGGCCTCAATGGCTTATGGTGAGAAATCCACTGTCATTTAAAATGTTGCTCGTTAGCTGCTTTCAAGTTTTTTCTTCGTCTTTAGTTTTAGCAGTTTGATACTGATGTGTCTGAGCTAGGTTTTTTTTGGACTTATCCTTTTAGGGACTTGCTGAGCTTCTACAATATATAGGTTTATGTCTTTTGGAAGATGTGAGCAGTTTCTAGCCATTATTTCTGAAACTCTTGTGACGTAAACGTTAGACTTTTTTGGTATTGTTTCACAGGCCGCTGAGACTGTTTATTTTCTTCCAATCTTTTCTTTCTCTGTGTTCGCTGGGATATTTCTATTGGTCTATTTTTAAGTTCACTGACTCTTTGTGATTTCCATTTTGCTATTAAGTATACTGTATTAATTATACTTTTCAGGTCTAAAAACTTCCATTTAGTTATTCTTTAGAGATTCTATTTCTTTTTTGAGACAACATTTTCATCTGTTTTGAAAATGCTAGCCCTTATCTCTTGGAGCATTTTTATAATAGCTGCTACCTGCATCATCTTGGCATTGGCATCTTTCAATTGCCTTTTCCCAAGTAGGTTGAAATTTTCCTGATTCTTCATATATCAGATAACTTTGGGTTATATTTTGGACATTCTGAACATTATGTTTGAGACTCTTGTATCTTGTTTTAAATCCCATGGAGAAGGTTAGCTTTTTGTTTTTTTTTTTTTTAAGCAGGCAATCAACTCTGTTGGGTTGAGTATCAACCAGCCTTCTGCGGGTTGTGGTTTCAATGTCAGTTCCAATTTGAAAGGCTTTGCAGTTGTATTCAGATATGTCCCTATTCAGCCCAGTTTGTGATCTATAGGACTTGTATTATGATCTATCCCTCTGTTCAGTTCTCAGAGTCTTTGGTTTATTTAGGATGAGATATGCATATATCGTTAAGAAGTGAAACTGGGAGTTCATAAATATCTTCAGAGGGTTGCTTTCCAGAACTTCTTCCTCTTCAGGATCTTCCTAGTATGTTCTGATTTCCTGGGGCTCCCATTTTTTATCTTCCTGTAGGAAAGCTGGGGCTCTAGTTACCTATAGTGCCTTGTCCTTCCCACAACTGCACCCATGCCTGTGGCCACACAGTATGAGGGCAGAGAGAAAAATAAGCAACAAAGTTTGCCCCCATTCCTGGGGCCATAGATCCTTTAATTAGAGGAAGGTTACCCTGTGTCAGAGTAACCTACCCTGTAGGTTACCCTACAGACAGAGTAGGTGTCTGTAGGTCCTTCCTGCCATTGCTGTTGCTGCCACTGCCATGATGAGGTTGCTTGGTGGCTGGGGCATGAAAGAACAAAGAAAGAAAAAGAAAGGAAACTGGGAGATTTCCCCAACTAAGTGTTAGGAGTTCTCTTTCCTGCAACTTGAGCCAGAACTACAGGGTTTCTCTCAGAGCTCTCTCATTTATGCTTTGGTGTTCACTTCCAGATTTTGGCTGTCTTGAATCTTGAGAGAGTAGAAGACAAGTAGGAGACTCCTCACTGGTTCAGTGATACTTCAAATTCTGTTCTTCTTTTTTATTCTGCCTACTATTCACTTTTCAGAGTCCTTAAATAATTGCTCCATACATTCTGCCCAGGTTTTATCATTGTATTCAGTGAGAGAGACAGGGTGGAGTGTGCTGACACCATATTATTCGGAAGTACCTATTTTAAGATTGATTTTCAAGCATTCTCCATTTTAGGTTTTGTAGTTAGTATACATTTAGCATTTTAGGTTTTGCCCTATGTGTTACAGCAGGAATCTTAGGAATTTTCAATTGCAAAAATGTTTTAAAAGTGCAGGAGAGTATCGCTGACAGATTCATACTAGCTATCAAAGTCTTGTTGAATCTCTTAAATATTCCTTACATAACGTTTTCTGAGATTTTTGAATATAACTTACCAATTATCACCACATGTAGCAGCTTTACTAAGGGTCTGTGATACTGCAATACTGGTTAGACGATCTTTGTGGTCACGAGCCTGAAATACCTCTTGGCCAATCTCTCGAATATAAGTGGAGAGGACCACAAAAATTCCACGTGAAAAACCAATCATGATGTAGCCATCACCATACCTATAGTAGCAAAGGCAATAATATGGTAAATGGATGGTTAACTATCATTGGCAATACAGTAAGTTAGCAAGTACATTAAAACTAAGGAACTATAGAATACAATTTGTTGAGGGCCAGATAATATGTTAGGTAGTTTCACATATTAAATCATAGTCTATGATCCAGAAAATGTTACATAGAGAAGTGAAAATGCTATGGGCAAAAATTAGATATAATTAGTAAGGAAAAACACATGGAGATCTTTTGGTAATGAGCTTCTTGTACATACCAGCTATAGGAGACAATGTTCCCATAATGCTGCTGAAATTCCAGATCAATTGGGTTATCTGGTTCATTCAGATTATAAAGAAACAAAGTTTTCTTGCCAACCACTACACTGATCTGCCAGAAAAGATTAAGAGATTGTGAAATGAATTATTCAGTACTTCATGAAGACCAATAAGCAAATTCAAATAGCTGAACCTCATTTATGGAAACAGTAAGCCAAGTTTACATTAAACATTATAATTAATAAGATAACAATGTGACTTTAAAAAATATATTGTACTAATATACAGTCTGAGAAGGGTCCTTGGCTTTACACGTATCCAACACAGCCTTTGAGAAGACACTAAAATAGCTAGATGGATTAACTTTTTAAAATCCTCTATACCTCTCATTAGAGTACTGTGCAGTACTGGGCTGGAAGTCTGACATAATTCCACTGAAACTGAATTCATATTCAGAGTACAGAGGGTCTTCCCTCTTAAGAAGTCATTCTGATTTTGAACCATTGGGGATTACATTCCATACTGTGTGGATAACTGAGCTTGGCTTTTTGGATCATCATTTCCATCATCTGCAGATCATTGGTCAACGTGGCTAGATAGTGTCCCTCTATTACTCATGCAAGCCAATACTTAACTGTAGTTCTCAGTGGAAGGTATAACCATGTGAGGGAGAGAAAAGAGTATATTACTTATTTGAGCTCATTAAGAAGGATGGATTTATATAAGAGAAACACTTTGATATATTTTCTTGACTCTTTCAATTAAGTCACTATATCAAGTTAATAACAGCTTTTTAAGAAATAGAAACATTATTTCATTTCATATTTGTATTAATTATAAAAATCATCTGGATTTTAGAACAATAAAATGTGGCAGGTAAAATGCATCTATGGTATTAAGAAAATAAAAGCTACAATTTCTAGAGCTCTGGTCACCACCTCCAATTGAGTGAAAATAAAAAATCATATACAAATCAAAATTTCTGTTTATAAAGGGACCCTCACTGTTTTTAGTACCACAAGAATGAGAAGAACAATACCAAATGTAATAGGAAGGTTTCCTCATTTGCTGTGATACCAGGTAGCTAGCTGCTGCCAGAGCAGTAAAAGTAACATATGCCTGAGACACTGGAGTCTAATACTAATTTAATAAATGACAGATCATAATTTATCACTATACATTCTGAACCATCCTAGAAAAGGAGAAAGTATAATCTACAAAATTATCAAAATAACGGATATGGATTTGACTTAGAATTCTTACTGTGCTTTCAGCAGCAGACATTCGATCATCAGTCTTCATCATGGAAAACTGCATGTTACTAGGCTCTGATCTCACTGGTGTCTGTAGGGATAGAAATATTATCATTATGAACATGCACAACACTTAAATTCATTCTTAATATTAATAAAACCAGTAACTTGTTTTCACTTCTGTTATACCTAAAAATCCCACTGTTACAAACATCTAGAAATCCTGGATGAAACAGAACACGTCTTATTAAATAGATAAGATTGAAAAAAGGTAAGGAAAATTTCCAGGGACAATAAACAAAGATTAAACCATAACCAAAGTATGTGTAGAAACTGATGCTATAGTAATCCAGAGCAGTTGGTAAGGAGACAATAAAGAAGCCCATTTGAGTCTGGCTGAGCTTTGGGTCAGAAAAAAAGAAGCTGAAAAAGTTATTTTCAAATAAAAGACTCTCCATCCTCTCTTGCTTATGCTCTGAAGTCCAAATTTATACTTTGAGTGGTCTAGAAACTCCTTGGAGTGTTTATCAAAAACAGATCCAAAGCCTTTTCCAAAGCTCCAAAAAATTTCCACATACAAGCCCTGCTGAAAGATGAGCTCACAATTCAAAATGAGAAATGTCACAAGAAATAATGCATCAAGAACAAAAGTTAGTGGATCTAAAAATAACAGAATTATCACAGAGATCATAATAAAACTTTAAAAATGACTGAAAACACAAAAGGACTCATAAGTATGACAATAGACTTAAAAAAAAAAGTCCAGGCAGATTTTTTAGGGAACTACAAAGTACTTTTCTTTATTAATTTAAAGACAGATGACACTTGAACAATGTGTGGGTTAGGGGACCTAAGCCACTGCACAGTTGAAAATTCAAATATAACGTTGACTCCCCCCATATTTAACTACTAATAGCCTACTGTTGACTGGAAGCCTTACTAATAACAAACACTCAACTCATACATGTTTTGTATGTTATGTATATCAAATACTGTATTATTACAGTAATCTAGAGAAAATATTATTAAGCAAATCTTAAGAGAAAATATATTTATGGTGCTGTATTTACCAAAATATATCTGCATATGAGTAAATCTACACAGTTGAAACCAATGTTGTTGAGGGATAAACTGTATACTTGACATACGATATCCTATTAGCTCTAGGGGTACATCATACTGATTCAGTATTTATATACATCACAAAATGATCCCCATGGTAAGTCTAGTTACTATCTCACTATACAAAATTATTATAATGTTACTGACTATATTCCTTATCCTGTATATTATACCCTCTACACTTATTTCATAATTGGACTTTTTAACCCTGTTTGCCTATTTTGCCCTAAAATACTTCCCAGAAATAAAAAGTAGAATCATTAAAATAAAAAAAAAAACTCAAAAAGATAGAAGACCAGACAAATTTGAAGAAAGAGTAAGTACACTGATTAGGTAAATTATCCACAAGGTTGCACAGTGTGACAAAAAGATAGATATTACGAAAGAGAGGAAAGAGAGACAAAGAGGGGTGCTTGGGTGGCTCAGTTGGTAAAATATCTGACTCTTGGTTTTGGCTCAAGTCATGATCTCAGAGTCAAAATCTCAGGGTCATGAGATTGAGCCCCATTTTGGGCTCCCCACTCAGCGCAGTCTGCTTGTCCCTCTCTCTCTGATCCTCCCCCTGCTCTCTCTCAAATAAATAAATAAAATCTTAGAGAGAGAGAGAGAGAAGGTCCAATGTATGTCTAACAGATACTCCAGAAGGACAGAATAGAAAGGGCAAGAGACTAATACTGAAAGAGATGACAGAATTTTCCAGAATCGATAAAAGAAAGCAATCTTCAGATTTAAGAAATAAGACAATTCCTTAGTAGAATCATAATAAATTCACACACACAAAAAAAATAAAAATAAATAAAAAATAAATAAATAAATTCACACAAGTAACAATGGAGTGATCCGTAGAATAGTAAAGTCAAAGCAGTTCAGAGACACATCAAATAAAGCAATACATACTTTTAACGTATGCTTTGCTTACCGCATGACAACTTAAATAGTATGTCTGATTCTAGAAGCATACTTCTTAGAGATCAAAAAAGGTAAATAGCTATCTTGTATATAAATAATAGCTGAATGTAGTGATTTCCTGGGATGTTATATAGCAAAATATTGTAAAGCCATGTCTTGAGGAGGAAAAAAAATGCCAACATCTACTGATGATGTCTGATATGGATATATAAGAATGAATGGGGAGCTAAAGCATTTGGACTTGTATATCTACCATTCTAATTCAAAATGGCACCAAAATAGAATGCAAAATTTTAGGTTTCTAGAAAATTTTAGGTTTCCACATTAATTAATCTGAGAAACCAGTTTAATTGTGCTATGGTTCTACTCAACATGGTTGAATTACTTCTGCCTCACTTTTGGAGCTTTCCAAGTACAGGAAACAACCAACCAGCCTTATTTTCTATAAATGCTGAAAGCCCCTATCTTCAGTCAAGCCAATCTTGAACAAGCCATGAACAAGGTAGAAGTTTCTCCTCATATCTCTGTCCATGCTCTTTTGCTTGGGTTAAATGACAGATGGTTAAATGTCTTATGGTTTCCACTAAAACAAGTTCCAGCACAGCACATGATTACCTACAGAGACTAAATTTGCAGCTTCACTGGCAGCAGTGGGGTGTGACTATATGAGTAGGTTCTAGTGATATGAATGGAAATAATAAAATGCATCTTCCAGACTAGGTCCTTTAAATATTTCTTGCACTCCACTTCTCTTTCTCCCTTCCCTGGAGCGGAAATGCAGATGTGGTGTGTGGGTAATTATGCAGATGAAGACAAAACATCATTGCAAATGGCAGAGCAATAAGAAGATGGAGGAAAACCTGGGACTGTGTATAGTGCCCTGTGAAAGCAAAGATGCACAGATGATTTGCCTACCTGTCTCTGTTACCTAAGAAAGAGAAAGAGGGAAAAAAACACCCAAACTACCATATCTTAGATCCCCTGTAAGTTTGGACCTGTTACAATTTATCCTATACCTTTACTAATTCAGATCATCTGTCTTTTAAAGATTCACAATCCAACTTTCATTGATCTCCTCCATCTCAAATATTATAGAACTTGTAAACTATACCACAAAATATGGCAATCATATAAGACTGTGTGTGTTTTAGCATGATTTGTTTGTATCTTCTTAGAGTAAGGGCCTATGGTCAGCAGCTTCTAAGATGATCCACAGTGATCCTGGTTTCTTTCTATAATCCCCATCTCTACACCTCTCTGAGTGTGGGCTGGACCTAGGGACTCACTTCTACATAACAAAATATAGCAAAAATAATTTTTTTTTTTTTTAGCAAAAATAATTTTGAGATCAAGTTATTTGTTAAGAGACTGTGGCTTAAGTTTTAAATAGCTGCTCTCATTCTCTTACCACCTGCTATATTGTGAGACACTCTATGGAGAGATCCATGTGGCATGGAAATTAGGCAGGCTTCTAATCAATGGCCAGAGAGGAACTGAGACCTTAAACCAAAACAACCTGTAAGGAATTGAACTCTTGTCAATGACCATGTGATTGAGCTTGGAAACTGATTTTTTCCCAGTCAAGCCTTCAGATGAGACTCCAACCTTGACCAATAAAATGCAGCCTTGAGATCTTAATGCAGCTAGGAATGCACCTGCATTCCTCATCCACAAAAACTATAAAACAATAAATGTATATTGTTTTGAAACTGCTACGTTTGGGGGTAATTTGTGACGAACCAATAGAGACCTAATATAGGACCATATTTCATATTTCTTCTAAAATGCATAGCACAGTGCCATATACCTAGAGGGTATTCAAAGAACTTGCTAGTTAATATTGCCCCAGAAATACTAAATCATAAGCCAGGTAGTCCAAAGTAAAATTTACCCACTGGTGAGATTATGTAGTAACTATAAGTAATACAAATTTCCTTAAGGAGGAGCCACTGAAGATCTAATCAATTGGGAAATTTGAACAGCAGTAAACTTCATCCTAAAATTAAATTATGGTTAGTTTGGAAGCAATTTAACATATCAGTTAAATGTATGGGCTTTAGAATCAGGCAGATCATGGGAAATATGAGTGGCTCAGCAGTTGAGCGTCTGCTTTCAGCTCAGGGCATGATCCTGGTCTGGGACCAAGTCCCACATCGGGCTCCCTGCATGGAGCCTGCTTCTTCCTCTGCCTATGTCTCTGCCTCTCTGTGTCTCTCATGAATAAATATACAAAATCCTAAAAAAAAAAAAAAGAATCAGGCAGACCAGACTCTGAGTCCAGTTATTAACATTTATATTATATATATAAAATAAAAGCTATCTCACAAACATACAGCTTATAACCATAGAGCCGGTAGTCCATGTTAATTCTAGGTAACAGAAAATGTACAAAGGAAGATATTTGGGTAAAGGACTCCAATGAAAGAAAAGTGTTCTAATACATAAAAAAGAACAGCTTTTGTTGTTTAGAATATGAAGTTATTGCATATGTATCTCACATAGGGATTTTAAATTTTCATAGATTAGTTTGTTAGACAAACTTTATTTCAGGAAAAATTTTGAATATATCATACCAAAGATGTTATTGTATTACCTGTCTTATCGTGTCACCTTCCTGATTGCTAACTGTAATCATTTTATCTTCACCACCTAAAGCAAGCAGATTTTCTGCATTCCAACATCCACATGTGATTCTCTTAGTATGTTTTCCTGAAAAAGAGATGATTTGTGTATAGACACATGGGTTTCTCAAAAAAAAATAATAAAAGATCTGTGATATCAATCTGAAAGTCTAATATGTCATGGATATTAAACAGACAAGGAATATTAAATCTCATCAAAGCAGTCAATGTCTAAGCAACCTTATATAAAAGTTTATTACCAAATTCTAAATCAGTATAACTCTGTATAAGAGCAATACTGCTTTTCAATATTATGTGGATATGAGTATAGGCCCTAACACGAAAAGATACTCCTCCATTCCTTGACAAGTTTATTTACCATACAACCAAACCTATAACAATAATGTCTCAAGAGAAGTAAATCCCAAGGCACTTGAGTTATCTTTACTATACTCAGCTTCACAGTATGGTAGACCCTTGGTATAAACAGATTCAACATTCAAAGTTTTGGATATTCATGTAAAGCCAGAGCACATATGACTTCTGATAATGCTGAGCTCCAAATCTGCATGTACCCTAGTGAGACTTGTGTTGAGAACCGAGTCACTTAACCAGTCAATGATATCAGATGGAAACAATGAGTATCAGGAAACTTTTTCATTGAGGAACCTAGCCAGTGCAAAAACTGAATTTTTTGGGTGGGGGAAATCATATACTTGACACTGTGTACATTTGTTGAAGGTCCTAGGATAGATAAATCCTTGAGTCTCAAGATTAATTCTACAATGAGATATAGAATGGTTAAGTATACATATTCTGGAGCCGGACTGCCTGGATTTGAATCTTGGCTCCACCACTTACTATAAAACACTGGGTAAGCTACCTAACATTTCTATTCGTTAGTCACATATCCATAAATTGGGGATAATACTTAGGGCCTGTCTCACAGAGTTGAAGATCAAATGAGTTCAAGCACTTAGAAGAGTGCCAGGCATATATAAAGTGCTATAAGAGTTTAGCTATTTTAACTACTTTTGAGAGCAGAGACCACACTCACTTTATTCTTCCTACCCCTGACAGAACTTAATACAGTACCTATGCAGGAAGGAGGTTCGAAATAAGTAGTTATTAAGTGAGTAGAGCCTAAGGCAGGAGAGTGTCTGGTGTGTTAGAGGCTCAGCAAAAAGGATAGTGTAACTGGAGCAGAGGAAGTAAAAAGAGAGGAATATGAGATGAAATCAGGGAGTTTGCAAGGGCCAAATCATGCAGATGTTGGATGGCCATTGTAAAAACTCTGGCTTTGACTCTGAGTGAGATGGAGAGCCATTGGAAACTTCTGAGCAGAAACCTTACTGGTACCTAGGCTGAGAATATTGTATAATGTGGAAAGAGCTGAAGCAGGGAAACCAGTTCAGAGATTGCAGAAATTCACGTGGAAGATGTCTGAGGCTCACACATAGTGGTAACATGAGAGGTGTTGAGAACAGGCTGGATTCCGGAAATATTTGAAGAAGAGCCTACAAGATTTTCTGGCAAATTAGATGCAGAAGGTATGAGAAAGAGAAGAGTCAAGGATGATGTTAAGGTTTTAGCCTGAAGATCTAAAAGGATGGGATGTCATCAGTGGTGAGGGGGGACAGCTGTGGGTCAAAAGGGTTTTAGAGATATTAAAGTGTTTACTAGACATCTCATCAGAGATGTTGAATAAGCAGTTGGATACATGAGCCTAGGGATAGGAAGAGACAAATATAAGACTGTTCAGGATATAAATGGCATTTCAAATCAGGAGACGAGGGCACAAAAGAGAAGGGATCATGCAGAGAAGACACTGAGATATAGGAGAGTTTAATGATCATAGATTAAGGGACTTATGTGGTACATTGCAATTGGGCCCAAAGAGATGGGCATCAGGAAAGAAAAAGAATGCATGAAGAGAGGTGGGAAATGTCAAAGACCGACTTCTTTCTATACCCCAGAAAGGGAGAAGAAAAGCTCTTCTTTCTTCTTCCTGTGTAGATGATGGCCTCTTGGCTTCCAGAGCTCAGAACTCAGGTTAAACTTAACATCAAGAACAGTTAACCTGTTTTGTATGCCTCCTTACAGTGTTCGGGGCACTTCACATGTACTGACTTATTGACATAATATTAATTCACAATTAATATATTCTGGTAACTGAAGTTTGAATCATGTTACTGGGAGGCTGGCAATATTTAATTAAACCACAGTAAATGAATTTCATGTATACAAGAGCCATGCAACATGAGAACTGCCTGTATCTGGTCTAGCTGAAGGAAATAAATGAGTATAAGATGTAACAAGATTAACAGATTTTAGTTATTGTGAAATGCTGGCAGACCATGCTACCATGTAGTGGCTATCTAGAGTGGAAAAGCTTGGATCTAGGAAAGTGAGTTATTTAAAAGTGAAAAAAAGTAGAGCCACAAATCATAACCAACTCCAAGAGAGGCAGTATGTATTTAGCCAAAGGACCTAAGATACATAATCAGCCTGAATCTCCTCAGGCCCATTTTACACAATAAATGACCGAGAACAGACTCAATATTTATATTAAATACAAAGATCACATATAAAATCACATATGTGTAATAAATACCTGACATGAAATAATCATGCTTTGACAACTTATTTTCTCATATGTCAAGTGTCAAAATTTCTGGGGCCTGTAAGTTAGCTGGTAGGGTGGGTATTCTTACAGATGAAGTGGGATACAAAAAATTGCCTAACTGAAGTCAAATGGTCAATTTACATTGATTTTTGTAACTCAAAATATCTTTAGTTTTATAGGATCAATGGCATTAACTTACAGCTGGAGCACCAAAACCACTGATATTAAAAATAGACATAAATGTGAGAAAAACGGAAATAATTAAGTGTCCTTAGTTGATAGACACTTTCTCAAGTATTCTGTGGGCACTCTTCTCTGCAGAGTTTAATTCCTTCCTTAGCAATAAATGATAATTTTTCTGGCCACCTGGGTATAATTAAGCCTACTAGTTTTACCATTCACCAGCATGATGTTCTAATCATTGAGAAGAATTCATCTGCTTCTTCTTGGGTATTCATTCAGAGGACAGATTGACCAGAGATTGGGGGAATCAAAGAACCTGAACCAAGGTCAAACAAGGAACAACACCTTCTCTAGTCATATACTCTGAGGCAAATGTAACTCACAGTGCACACCTAGACTAAATTGGTGTTTGGAGAGAGTAAGAGGTCAGAATTAAGAATCTAATATAGGGATCCCTGGGTGGCGCAGCGGTTTGGCGCCTGCCTTTGGCCCAGGGCGCGATCCTGGAGACCCGGGATCGAATCCCACGTCGGGCTCCCGGTGCATGGAGCCTGCTTCTCCCTCTGCCTGTGTCTCTGCCTCTCTCTCTCTCTCTCTCTCTCTCTGTGACTTCATAAATAAATAAAAATTTAAAAAAAGTTTAAAAAAAAAAAAAGAATCTAATATATTTGGACCAAACAGTCACCAAATGTTTCAGTCCATCTACTAAGGTATTGATAAACACCAAGCTATTCCATGTCCACAGGTACAATCTAGGTGAGAAAGGGACAAATGGAAGCCATGCTATTAATGTCCTGGTGTCCAAAGGCACAAGCTGCCATTAGAGCAGCCATTCTATGTAGCCTGGATAATTCTTAGTAGACAGTGAAGAGGGATCTTGTAGGTTAGCTAGATATATGGCTTGACCAGGGGAGCTTTACTACAACATAATTTCCCTTGCAGTGCCAGAAAAATCTGGGATGCCAGGGTGGCTCAGCGGTTTAGCACCTGCCTTCATGCTCAGGGCATGATCCTGGGGTTCTGGGATCGAGTCCCACATCAGGCTCCCTGCATGGAGCCTGCTTCTCCCTCTGCCTGTGTCTCTGCCTCTCTCTCTGTCTGTCTCTCTGTCTCTCTCATGAATAAATAAATAAAGTCTTTAAAAAAAAAAAAAGGAAGTGCGAAGGGGCTTCCGACTTCCAGGACACAAATGCAAATATCGCCTTCCTTAAAAAAAAAAAAAAAAAAAAAAAATCTGAGGCAGTAAAACATGACATCTATATAAAGCATCTTAAGTATTTAGCAGTGTTTCCAGGTATAACCTACCCAGCACAGGAATCTTTCGAGATGTCTGACGATTATAAATAAGCAAATTTCCTTTAACAGTTCCAACAGCCAGCACACTTCCAATTTTTGACCAAAGAAGAAAAGACATTTGATCCCTGTAACATTAAGATATAAATCACAAAAAATTCACAATCATAATATCCAAAGAGTTCTTTACAAAAACATTTCATGAATAATTTTAATATCTACTTAGAAGCTAGAGAACAAAATAACAACTTAATGCTTTAGGACAAAGACTAAGTGCTAAAGACATTCTGGAGATGCTTTAAGATGATCTTATGATCAGTTAGACCTAAGATACATATATAATGAATACAAGCTCCGCTTCAGTCATGATGGAACCTCAAATTTCATAAAATGACTCATGATGAGATAGTTTAGTCTAATGACAGTTGTAAATGTGGAGAAATGTTATTGGATGATAACATCACATGCTTTTAAAAAAAAAAAAAAGTGGAATCTGGGTGCCTGGGTGGCTTAAATGGCTAAACATCTGACTCTTGATTTTGGCTCAGGTCATGATCTCAGGGTTGTGAGACTGAGCCCTGCATCAGGCTCCACAATGGGTATGGGACCTCTTAAGATTCTCTTTCTTCCTCAGCCTCCTTCCCTTAAAAAAATTTGAAAAAATTTAAAAGTAGGGTCCTATAACATATTAAATTGGAAAAATCATTGGGAATTCACCACCTTAAGTAGGACATATCTTTTCCAACTCTGTCACTTTTTAAAATTCTTATTTAAATCCCAATTAGGGGATCCCTGGGTGGCGCAGTGGTTTGGCGCCTCCTTTGGCCCAGGGCGCGATCCTGGAGACCCAGGATCGAATCCCACATCGGGCTCCCGGTGCATGGAGCCCGTTTCTCCCTCTGCCTGTGTCTCTGCCTCTCTCTCTCTCTCTCTCTGTGTGTGTGACTATCATAAATAAATAAAAATTTTTTTAAAAAATCCCAATTAGTTAACATACAGTATAACATTAGTCTTAGGTGTGCAATATAGTGATTCAGCACTTCTATACAACACTCGGTGCTCATCACAGCAACTGCACTCCATAATCCCCATCACCTATCTCACTTAACCTCCACCGCCACTGCCATCACCTCCCCTCTGGTAACCATCTGTTTGTTCTCTATAGTTAAGAGTCTCTTTCTTGGTTTCTCTCTCTCTCTCTCTCTCTTTTTCTTCCTTTGCTTGTCTTGTTTCTTAAATTCCACGTAAGACTAAAATCATGGGGCAGCCCCGGTGGCGCAGCGGTTTAGTGCCGCCTGCAGCCCGGGGTGTGATCCTGGAGACCCACGTCGGGCTCCCTGCATGGAGCCTGCTTCTCTCTCTGCCTGTGTCTCTGCCTCTCTTTCGCTCTCTCTGAATAAATAAATAAATAAATCTTTAAAAAAAAAAAAAGACTAAAATCATGTCTTTCACTGGCTGACTTATTTCACTTATAAAATTTATAATTTGTCTTTCACTGGCTTATTTCGCTTATGCAATTTATAACTGTTACACCTTCTTGTCTCCTTTATTATATAGTGTCCTTCTTTGTCTTGTTACAGTCTTTGTATTAAAGTCTAAAAGTCTAAAAAAAAATTAAAAAAAAGTCTAAAAGTCTAGTTTGTCCCATATAAATATTGCTACTCTAGCTTCCTTTCAACATCCATTTGCATGTTGTTTCTCTATCCCCCTCATTTTCAATCTGCAGGTGTCTTCAGATCTAAAATGAATCTCCTTTAGGCAGCATATAGACGGGTCTTGCTTTTTTAATCCATTCTGACGGCCTATTCTTTTGATTGTCTTTTGATTTAGCCCATTTACATTCAAAGTAATTACTGATAGATATGTATATATTGCCATTTTATTACTTGTTTTGTGGTTGTTCCTGGAGATTTTCTCTGACCCTTTCTTGTCTTTCTCTTTCATGATTTGATTTTCTTTAGTGATAAATTTGGATTTCTTTCTCTTTATTTGTTGCATGTTTATTAGTGTTGTTTGATATATTGTTCCCATTAAGTTTGTATATAACCTCTTTTGCAAATAGCAGTCTATACTAAGTTGATGGTTGATTAATTTTGAACTCATTCTTTTCTCCTCTCCTTCCCATGTTTTAGGTACATGTTATATTTTATATCCATTTCTTGTATAAGTTCCTTGACTGAATTTTTTTACAGAAATATTCTGTAAAATTGTGCTTCCTGCCTTTATATTGTCATTTTTGGTTTCTCTTTTGCATTCAAAGAGTCCCTTTTAATATTTCTTGCAGGGCTCTTTTAATGGTCATGAACTCCTTTAGTTTTGTTTGGGAAATTTTTTTCTCTTTCTATTCTGAATGCCAGCCTTGCTAAATAGAATATTCTTGACTGCAGAGTTTTCCTATTCAGTACTTTGAAGATACCATGCCACGCCCTTCTGGCTTGTCAAATTTCTGTTGAAAAAAATCTCCTGCTAGCCTTATGGGTTCTCCCTTGTAAGTTAGTGACTTCTGTCTTGCTGCTTTGAAAATTTTTTCTTTACTACTATATTTTGCAAGCATAATTACAATATATCTCGGCGTGGGTCTGTTTTGTTGATTTTGTTAGGAGTTCTTTGTGCCTCCTGGATCTGGATGTCTGTTTCCTTCTCCAGGTTAAGAAAGTTTTTAGCTACTATTTCCTCAAATAAATTTTCTGCCCCCTTTTCTTTCTTTTCTTCTTCTGAGATTTCTATAATGGGAATGTTATTACATTTGACTGAGTTCTCTATGTTTATTCTCATGTTGCAGAATTCATCTTTTTTTTTGGTTCAGCTTCACTGCTTTCTATTACTTTGTCTTCTAGGTCATTAATTTGTTCCTCTGGGTCTTCCAGCCTGCTGTTCATTGCATCAAGTGTGTTTCTGACCTCATTTATTGCACTCTTCATCTCTGATTCTTTTTTAACTCTTTTATCTTTGTGGTAGTGTCTCACTGGTGTCTTCCCAAGCACAGTGAGTATCCTTATAATTGTTGCTTAAAATCTCCATCAGGCATGTCACTTATATCTACTTCACTTAGATCTCTGGGTGTGGTCTTATTTTGTTCTTTTATTTGGGATAAATTCCTCTGTCTTCTCATTTTTTTCTAAGTCTCTGCTTTCTTTCTTTGTGTTAGAAAATCCAGTTATATCTCCTGCTCCTGAACATAATGACTTTATAAAATAGATGTAGTGCCCAGGGCCTGGAGCTTTAGGGAATGCCCTCAATGTACATTCTGTGCCCTCTGCTATTGTGTTTTGGCTACTCTATCCTTCAGGCCAGTCATCCGCAGGGGCTCTTCTTGTCTGCTGTATACAGTGTTGGTCACTGACCTTAATGTGGTCAGTTTTAACTAAATGTGCTTTGGTTTGCTTGTGATATGAGACCTGTCACCACCACCACTAGAACTGAGGCTCTGCAGCACTCTCTGGTTGGGAGACATGGTGTGAGCAGGGGTATGTGTTGGTCTGGGGGAGGAGCCGGGCACACCAGGACTGAGGTAAGCATGACTGAGCAAAGCAGTTCCGCTAAAGCCAGGGAGTGCTTAGTATAAGCAAATTAGGCAGCCAGTAGCCACACTGCACTGCTTCTGTAGATGGCTCTGTGTTTATGCTGAAGGGTGGGAGAGGGAAATGGCTCACAGAGAGGTGTCTGAGTACTATCTTTCAGGAACATGCTCTAAGAAGAGCAAATAATCTCCCCACTTTCTGCCCTGGGCTCTCTTCAGATGTGTTTTCATGCTATATGTCCCAGGGTTGTTTCCCTGCCTTCTTCCCAGGAGTAGGGCAGTGCCTTCCAGGATTTTTCCTAGCCAAGGCCACGGACATTGAAAACCCCAAGCTTTAAGCACCAATGGTCATGAGAATTCATGAAATTCAGCCCCATTTTCCAAACCAAAGGCTTGCTTGCTGCTCTTCTCCATGACCATGACTCCTTCCCCTCCACAGCAGTCAGGATCCGTTTCTCCACTAGACCATGCCTCCACACTTACCTTCTTCAGTGTGGCTTCTTCTCTCCCTTTAGTTGTAGAGTTTGTTCTGTTAGTCTTCTGGTTGATTACTGGGCTATTTAGGATGATTTGATGGTTATCTACTTGTATTTATGGGATGAGATGAACCTAGGGTTCTTCTACTCCATTGCCATCTTCTTGTTTTTCCCATCTCTGCCACTATTAAGATTAGCTCACAGGGGATCCCTGGGTGGCTCAGCGGGGCATCACTGGGTGGCTCAGCGGTTTAGCGCCTGCCTTCAGCCCAGGGCTTAATCCCAATCCTGGGATCGAGTCCCACATCGGGCTCCCTGCATGGAGCTTGTTTCTTCCTCTGCCTCTCTCTCTCTCTCTCTCTCTCTGTGTGTGTGTGTGTCTCTCATGAGTAAATAAAATCTTAAAAAAAAAAAAAAGATTAGCTCACTTGGAAAGAGGTAGAAAGCACATTTGCCTACCATCAGTTCTTAAGTACATTCTAAGGCCCACTGGTTAAACTTTTATGTAATTCCCTACTAAATGGAATCAGGACTCCTGAGAGAGTAGCTCATTTTATATATCAAGGAAAGAAATCACAGTGGGTATAGAAAAGTGGTTCTGAAAATGCGATCCCAGGACCAACAGCATCACTTGGGAACTTCAGAAATGCCAGTTCTCTGATCCCACCCCAGGCCTACTGAATGAGAAACTCTGGGGGTGGCATTCAGCTGTGTTTTAATAGGCACTCTAATGCAGCTAAAGTTTGAGTGAGAACCACTGACAGATCATTCACTGTTTGCAAAAAGCAATACTGCTTTCAAGAATGCTCATACCTAAAAGACAAAAATTCATGTAAAGTATACAAAAAGTTCATTGTAACAATAGGTGAATGTAATAAAATATTTAGCTAGAAAAATTATTTCTGATAAGTACTAATATCCCAGGCTGCTGGGTTTCATCTATTAAATATATGTTTTTAGAAGATCAATATGCTTGTTTTTCTGTCTGCTTAAGTAGGTGTGACAGCCATGAGAATATGCCTCTCAGATCTCTAGCTACGGAAAGTGTAACTGATGACGGCCCCCACTGGAATCTATTACCTTGATGTGCTGGGGCCATACCTTCCCACAGCTTCCCAGACTGTAACTGAGTGGGCAAGGATACTGTTGAGGCCCATTCCTGAGAGACAGAATTCCACTGATGGGTAACGTTGGCTGAAAGTCTCCTCAGAGGCCTACCTGAACTTTCTTAGAATTGGGCTCCAGTATAAGATGTTTCTACCCAACGTTTCTTCCTTCCCTCTCCCCTTTACAAGGGTCAGATATGCACTGTGGTCTGATGGCTCTTCTAACCTGCTCCTTCTATGTTTCCTTACAGGCATTTCCTGTAATAAATCTCACACACTCAATCCTGTTTGGGAGTCTGCTTTTCAGAAAACATGAATAGAAAGACTTGTGAGCCAGCCAGATAGCACCAGAGAAAGGAGGAACTGCATGAGAAGCCCAAAGTGTGATCAGCAATAGTGGTTATATTTAACAAGAATAGTGTAACAATAGTCCATTCAATAGTTTATCATTACCAACAGTCACATAACAACCAACTAGAAAAAGAGTTAAACAGTATGTTCCAAGAAGATCAAGTAACCAAATATCCTCAAAAGAAGAGCCAGCTGAACAGACCCCATCTTTCTTTTCTTCAGAGATAAGGCCTCTAGAAGGCTCTACAAATTACAATAAGATGTTGTGACACACATAAGTTCCCAATAATGCTAGTGGATGAGAACAATATATAGTGATTACATGTATTTTTGGCCAAGTTAAAGAATATATTATTCTAGGAAAATGCATGTGGCTACAAAAAAAAAAATGCAACCTATGTAAAAGGCACAGACTTAAAAAAGTCTTGCTGATGTAAAAACTTAAGATCAATTAGAAAAGAGACTGAGTAGGATGACTAGTACTTAGGTCTGAATGGCCTTTGGAAGAAGCAACCATGTCCAATGATCCAACCAGAAATCAACTGGTTCACAAATGTTGTATTTAGTTCTCTGGAAAGATTGCTGTACCCCAGGGACATAATTGCTATAAGCCTAGGTAAGATCAGGGGATGTACCACTATAATTCTAAGAAGTTATAAAAATACACTTAGTAAAAACTAATAAATTCAATCTGTTGTGTTAACATAATAATTTAAGATAGTTAAGTGACACTGTAGTAAGTTTTGCAATGATTATATTTGAATATGTTTTGTGTACTAAGATATCTGAAGTGCTCAAAAGAATAAATTCCAACTAAATTTGCAAATGGAATTTAAATTTAAGGAAATTTGTTTGCAAAATTAATATACTTAAAAAAACTGATATTAAAAATTATGTTTAAGTATCTTAGTGTAATAGATTGACCTTTAAATAACAGACAAATAATAGTAGCTGTACCTATGTATATACAAAAGTCTTTTAGACATTAAATATTAATATCAACAAATATTTAATTTGTTCTACCTTGATAATTACAGTAACATCTATACTATTCATTCAGTTCCTGATTTTATGCCTGGCCATGACATGCAATTAAACATCACAACAACTCTGAGATGATGTAAGGAAATGGATCTGTGGGAAGATAGACAGCAGAGGCAGACATATACCAATCTGAAACACCTCAGATTAATTATGCATTTTTCTCTGCGTGAGATTGCATTCTCACTGATGCTTAATTTGGTTCAAGAACCACTAATTGATATTTATAAATATTCTCTTGAATGGAAGAACAGATAGTATGTAAAATCTTTCTAAAAAGTGATATATACCCAAAGTATAAAAGGACAGAGCAAGAAATGAAGGCTCTCAAATCTAGCAAGACTTTATGATGGGTGGACAATATCATCTGTGAATTGCATACCTCATGTGTCAATTTGGAGGGTTAGAGTTACCTCTGGTCCTGTTCTACATGGCCACCTTACTTCCTTCGGGTTGTTATTCCTTAGTAAACTGGAAATATATAGTCTAATCTTGCAGTATGTGTGTGGCCTACCCGCATGTCATATGACACTACGTGGGAGTTATTATTCACATTCCATATAGTTGAAGAAATTGAAGTTTAGAAAGAAGTAAAGCAAGCAACTTGTTCAACGTTGAACTGCCAAGTTTCAGTTGTGAATAAATTTTTCTACTCCATATGGTATAATAGTTTCTATTTTAGCAGAAATCTGTCATTTCTTCTATTACCCAGTATATTTTCCATTTGGGAAGTGTCTCATCTTTTATCCCACTCTTCACCTACAGGAATTTTCAATCCCATGGCCCTGCCTACTACTCTACACAGAGACCTTTTGAATAACAGAGTGGATGTGATAGGGACATGCTCTTCTCTTTGGCATAACTTGCTGTGAAGAATGATATAACCCAATAGCTGGCAGCAGCCATGGGGAGAGTCTGACTTAGAATAAAGTCAATAGAGAGAAAGGAAGACCTAAGAGATGGAAAGAGTCTTGACTGCATCACTAGAACCCCTGGATCCAGCAATGCCTGAGGCCAATCCTATTTGCAGATTTTTCCAGATGTTTTGTCTCATCTTTGAACATTTTAGTCTGTTTCGCCAAAAGCTAATTTTCAAGAAGCTATTTATATTTTACAATTTTAACAATTTTATTCTAATTCATTTGGCAAAATCAATAGGATTATATGCAATAAAAAATAAACTTTCATAGGAAAATAACTCACAAATGCATCTTTATAATGAGAGCAGTAAGTATTATTAGCATCAAACCTACAAACAATCTTATTTCTAAGTGAAGATTTAAAATAAAAAAGTTATTCTTACCTCATACCACTGTCTAATTGGCTGGTTTTATTTGTGTTGGCATCCCATAGATAAATGCAACTAGATTTCTCAGCAATCACTGCTAGGATATCTCCATCTTTATCCCAATCCATAGCAACACAGTTACTTTTAAAAAAAGAAAGCAAAATATAACTATACGTTTTCTTAAAGTAGGAGAAAGAAATTTAAATATGTATTTGTGTTTTTTATCTATAACAAGACCATTCAATCTATTTTGAATAGGTCATAAACTTTCTAAAGTGGAAAATACAACTCACTATTCACTGCTTACATAATACAAATTTTTTTTTTTTGAGAGAGAGCATGTAAGCAGGAGGGGGGAGGGGCAAAGAGAGAGAGAGAGAATCTTTAGACTCTGCACTGAGTGTGGAGCCCAATGCGAGGCTCGATCCCATGACTCTGAGATCATGACCTGAGCTGAAGCCAAGAGTTGGACACTTACCTGACTTAGCCACCCAGGTACCTCACTAAGTTAAATTTGTTATTATTATTGAGGGGATGGGAAAATTTTAAATTCTATTTTAAATATTTTTTATATATATTACATTAAATAAAATCACACCTTGTAAGCACATTTTCTTAGATCCTATAAAGAACCTAGCCTTCTGGTAAAACAAACTCATCAAGTACCCCTACAAAGCAATCACATCTGGAATCAAGAGGTAATTTGTATGACCAAGTGTTAAAGGTTATATCAGATTTACAGAGAGAGGGATCCCTGGGTGGCTCAGCGGTTTAGCGCCTGTCTTCAGCCCAGGGCGTGATCCTGGGGTCCTAGGAGTCCCATGTCGGGCTCCCTGCATGAAGCCTGCTTCTCCCTCTGCCTCTCTCTCTCTCTCTCTGTCTCTCATATGTAAATAAATAAAATATTTAAAAAAAAAAAAGATTTACAGAGAGAAAAAGGTTTCAGCTCAGATCATGATCTCAGGGTCACGGGATTAAGCCCCATGTTGGTGCAGTCTACTTGAGACTCTCTCTTCCTCCCCCTCTACCCCTGTGCTCACACACACACTCTCTCTAAAATAAATAATCTTTTTAAAAAATGCTTATGTTTTGTGTAATCTAAAATAATTTACTGAAAACTGACAGGCCTTGTCCTTTAAAAAAGTATGTCAAGGGGCACCTCGGTAGCTCAATTAAGCATCAGACTGTTGATTTCACCTCAGGTCATGATCTCAGGGTCATGAGATTGAACCTCACATTGGGGCTCACTCAGTGTGGAGTCTGCTTAAGATTCTCCCCCTGCCCCACGTCCCCTGCCACCCTGCTTGCAGGCATACACACTCTTAAAAAAAAAAAAGGTTTAAAAAGTATGTTGAAAGTAATTATTTTCCAACAATTTATGAGAGGAAATATTACAGTGATATGGGCTTATCTTCTCTGCTTATACACAAAATAAGGCTTGTTTATAATTAAATAAGAATCTTTCATTTGGATTCATTTGTAATTGTACATTAAAGCTTCCCTGTGAACGTATGGAGGTTATAAATATCAACTCTAACTCATATGCTATATGTCTACACACTTCACTAACAACTTATGTGTTAAAAAAAATCAAATCCCTGGGGTGCCTGGGTGGTGCAGTCAATGGTCTTTGTTCAGGTTGTGATGTCGGGGTCCTGAGATGCAGCCCCAGATTGGGCTCTGTGCTGAGCACAGAGTCTGGGATTCTCTCTCCTGTTCCTTCTGCCTCTCCCACTTATGCTCTTTCTCTAAAAATAAGTAAATAAATGTTAAAAAAAAAAAAACAGAAAAACAAATTGCTTTGCAATTGAAAAAAGCAAAAGAGGACATACAGATTCTATATAAGTTGTAAAATTCTATTTGATTATAGTTTTAAGGTAATACTTTTTTATCTTTTAGGAAAGAAAGCTTGAAAAAGTTTCTGATCCACCTCTGTACTTACCCAGGTAAGTTAATTTCACTTCTTTTTTGACCATGGCGATCAAAGATTTTCACAATATGATCAGCTCTAAAAGCAAAGAGAACACAAAATTAAAATTTAAGTGTTTCTTTTTATAAATGTATATCAAAAATATTTAAGCTGCCATCCAAATGATTTCAGCGCTCTCTCAGGACAGTTTCATAATTTATAACTACAAAGTTAGTACCAGGGAAAAGATTTTATGAACTGTGATGTTCATGCAGGTGAATGTATTATTCTTCCCACTATACAACCATCACACAGGAACCGCTACTAAATAAATTGTGTGGTTATGCAGGCATACAACCATTTGAAGTCAGGATAATTTACTTAAAACATTCACTGATTTCTTACCCTGTTACTGCAAGGTAGTTTCCTGATGTTTTTTGCCAGGTGAACTGTATTGGTGTGCCAGGCCCACTCTTTTCTAGCAGTGAGAAAACACGCTAAAAAGATAAATATTTTTTTATTTTCAAAACATACAATTAAGGGTTGGTCAAAGATATCCAACATGATCATGAAAACAGTAGGATTCAGATGTTAAAAGCTTACTGTTAGAGCTTATCCAGAAAAAGTCAACAATGTAACAGACAAAATAATCAGATCAACCAACCAACCAACGAACTTCTACAATCTGGTTGTTAAAGTATGGACCTCAACACATAGGCAAGCATTTATTATAAAGTTTTGGTTTAAAATGTTTTTGAAAAAAAAATGTTTTTGAGGGACACCTGGGTGGCTCAGCGGTTGAGCATCTGCCTTTGGTTCAGGGCATGATCCTGGGGTCCGGGGATGAAGTCCCACATCGGGCTTCCTGCGTGGAGCCTACTTCTCCCTTTCCATCTACCTGTGTCTCTGCCTCTCTGTGTGTGTGTCTCTCATGAATAAACAAATAAAATCTCAAAAAAAAACTTAATCATGATAAAAATACAAACTGTCCTTCATTCAAAATTATTTTCTACCTTTACCCACTAGTTATATTTACTTAATCATTAAGTGCTCACTTTGACTACTGGGTGGACAGTGTCAACTCAAAAGCCTTTCTTTTCACCCATACAGTCAAGAACTGGGGTACCCAATATAAAAGCCACAAAACACAGGTGGACTTGATTTTACTGAGGGCTTGAAATGTAGGTAGTCCAAATTAGAGGTGTTGTAAATATAGAATACATACACATTTCAAGGACTATGAAAAATGTAAACTATCTCATTGATAATTTTTTGTTGATTACATATTGAGATAATATTTTTAATATACTGGATAAAATAAAATACATTATTTAAATTAATCTTACCTGTTTATTTTATTTATTTATTTTTAAAGATTTTATGTATTTATTCATGAGAGACAGGCAGAAATAGGCAGGAGAAGCAGGCTCCCTGCCAGGAACCTGATGGGGGACTCAAGCCCAAGATCCTGGGATCTGCCCTGAGCCACCTACGCATCCCTGTTTGTTTTTAAAACATTTTAAGATGGCCACTAAAAATTTTAAATTACATTCGCTCACAGTACATTTATATCAAACAATACTGATCCGAAACAATTACGAATATAGACCTTGAATAAGAAAATTTAGATTTTAATATTAGGTTAAATTATAAACAATTAGGTTAAATCATAGACCACAGCTAGGCATATGAAGTTCACATACTACTACAGGTGGCTTGACAATCAGAGTGGCCATACAAAACTCATTCAGTGCTTAAAATTAAATACCAAGGGTCACCTGGGTGGCGCAGTTGGCCAAGTGTCAGGCTCTTGATTTCTGCTCAGATCATGGTCTGAGGGTCCTGAAATTGAGCCCTGCACTCGGCTGGGAAAGTGCTTGAGATTCTTTCCTCCTCTCCCTTTGCACCCATGTTCTCACTCTCTGTCTTAAAAAATATAAATAAATGTATATATATAATTTTAAAATTAAATACCAATCATTAGTCGTTTGGTATGTTAAGGAGATGAAATCCACCTCTATTGGAAACATAAGTGTATTATAATGACAAATCCACCCACGTTTCGTGGAGCTTGAAAACACCTTGGGGGAAAAAGGTGTGACCTTTGTGACCAAGTGTCCCTGGAACCCCTTCCTGCAAGTGAGGGATCCTTAAACTTCAATCTGACTAGATTCCGGGTAGACCTCTTCTGGCTGTGATCTTACATCTTAGTTTTCTTCATATACAGTATAGTGCTCCATATACAGTAGACTGAAAAAGCGCTAGCTTCAAACCCAGAAAACCAAGGTCTGAACTGTACTTTTTAACTTATGATCAGCTGCAGGGCTTAAAACAAGTCGCTTAAGTTGCCTCAAGCACAAAATTTTCAGTTGCGAACCAAGAGGAATGCTCCTCCGTGCTGACAACTTCAGAAACCGTGAAAGGCTTTAGAAATGTGAAGTCATGATCGATTACCAGCCTGTCAATTCCAATTTCCACGCTAAGAGCCACAAGGAATCATTAGGTCTTCAATTTAAAATTGAACTATCCATTTCTTTGCCAGATCGGGGCGGAGGGCTATGGCTGTGGTAAAGCCGGGGGGCGAGGGCGCGGTAGCCAGGGGCCGGGGATGGGGTCGCCCGAAGCCCAAGCGCAGGAACGGTGCGTGCAGAGGATGATGCTCTCCAGCAGGACCCGCGTGTGCAAGCGCAGATTTCCCCGCGAATTACATCCACGAGCCACTGCGAGATTTGTACATTAGTCACCGGCGATACACTTTGACATTCTTCTTTCGGAAGCTCTTTACTCTTTTTAAACGCTGAGCGGTTGCGCGGCTTGCCAGGGGTTCAGCTGCTTGCGGGGGCCGAGCCTCCCAGCATACCGGTCTCCCCGCCGTGGGTAGTTCGGGGTCTTTTCCGACCCAGTCTGCTCCTTTCGGGCCGTGCCCGGGTTCCCTCCGCCCGCCCCGCTTCAACTCCGTTCGCGGTCCCAGAAGTGAGGCCTCCCCTCTCCGCGTTCCCCTCCTCCTTCCTTCAACTTCGCCCCCCCACCCCCGCCCCAGGTCACCCAGCTCTCTTCGCCATTCCTAGCCCCCCTCGGGAGGAGGGAGGGGGACACAGGCCCCCTCTCCTCAAAGTGACGCTCAGCGGGCCCAGCGCCTGTGGTCGCGTTTCCCCGCGCCGGCCCCGGGGTTTGTAAGTTATTTACCTTCATCTCAAGGCTAGAGCGGCCGCGCGATCCGGCAAGTGCGCAGGCGCGGAGAGTCAGCTCCAGGAGGGCTAACGCGTTCCCGTCACCCAGGAGACCGCGCGAGCAGTGACCAATCATGGAGCTCTACCCGGGGGGGCGGAGCCTCGTGGGGGCCTCCGCAGGGACGGACGGGAGGCGTGGCCTGGAATCACGTGACACTCGCAGAAGCGGGCCCCGAATGGTTGTGCGTCAGGAGCTCCGGCCCACCCTCCCTTCCTGCTTGGACTCTGATTGGACGAGGCCGGGGGACGCCCTTGGGACGTCCTGCGTCAATTTCTGCTCCGGGTGCCGAAGATGCCGATGGCGGCGGGCGGGGGCGCCCGGATTCCAGGGAACCAAAAGGCCCTGAATGTTGCAGGAACCGAGAACGGGGATTTGCTCTGGGGCCAGATACTCGTGCAGAGTACGCACAGGGAGGACTTGGGCGGGCCTGCGCGTCATCTCTCTCTCTCTTTTCCTTCCCAGGCTTCTGGGCTAGAAGACACAGGATGTGAGAAGTAGTCTTTTTCAAGGCGTTAATAGGCCAACTAAATTGGGCAAGAAAAATGAGCACTGATTGCTTCTCTGTTTAGACTTCGGACCTGGCAGCTTTTCCCCAAATATCATGCCTTGCCATAGATTTGTGCTTCCTTCGTTATGAAAGTACTTCTTTTGCCCAAGTGCCCACCCTTTTTTCTTATCAGCATTAGGTAGGAATCGTATTTGCTTCAAGAAAATGATTTCAAGGAACTAATGATGGATGTTACCGTTCTTAAGGAGGATACTGTTCCCTTGGCGTCGGGTTTTGTTTAGTTAGTTTAGTTTCGGGTGCAAGACCTGCCCATTATTATTATTATTTTTAAGACCTGCTCATTAAAATGAAAATATCATTACTAGGTGATTGAGTGAAAGAGAAAAAGGTTAGAGAAGTAGAAATTCAGAAATTGGCCTTCCACTATTTAAAGGAGTGAATGGGACTTTCTAGCTTTAGGGAATGTAAGGGAGACAAAATTTTGCCCTCTTAGGGTTTTTCAGCTCGGCCTGAGAATTAGACTAACCTAAGACAGATTAACGAAGAAAAGCCTACAAATACATGTTCCTTTTCCTAAGGAAAAGACCCAAAGAAATGACACCTGCGTGCATGCATGCTTTTATATTTGGCTGAACAAAGAGAGGCGACTGTGGGAAAGCAATTATAAACTATGGTGAAGAGAAAGAAAAATAATTATGTCAATAAGTTCCGTTTGTATAGACTCTTCAATTTCAGCGTCTCCTTGATGGTAAGAATGCCGTTTCTTATGGTACAGGGAGTGTATCTTTCACATGGGAGTTTTTAATCCCCGTTTTCAGGAAGAAAAGAAGATTAGTCTTTTGCACCTGCTATTTTTTAGGTACCGTTAGCTCAAAATAATCCTTATGTCAAAGTAGCTTATTTTGGAGTGGCATATTTTGCCACTCTTCAGGGGAAGTCTACAGAACAGAGAAATGAAATTAGGCCAGAAAAATGAAAATCAGGAGAGTGCAGAGTTTGCCCTGCAAACCAGGGCAGAGCATTTCAAGAGACTCAAAACATATTATTTAATAGACTATTGGGTTTGTCTCAGAAAAGGTAGTTAAGGTAAAATGATAGAGTAAGGATATGAAGAATTGAAAGAAGTGGGATTATCTGGATAGAGTAGATAATTAGTCTTACTAGCCTTAGTGTGTGTGTGAACTTGTTTTTTAGTTAGAAATTCCATGTCTTGTTACAGGTCTAATCAGATTTTCGACTTCTTTTTGAGTCAGTTTTGATAATTTGTGTCTTTCTAGGAATTTATGCTTTTCATCTAGGTTATCCAGTTTTTTGGCATCCTGTTGTTCGCAGTATTCCTTTATACTTTATTTCTATAGGGTTAATAGTGATGTTTCCTCTTTTATTCCTGATTTTAATAATTTGAATGTTTTCTCATTTTTTCCTGTCTAGCTAAATATGTCAATTTTGTTGACCTTTTCAAGTTTTGGTTTTGTTTTGTTTTTATTTTTTTTAATTTTTATTTATTTATGATAGTCACAGAGAGAGAGAGAGAGGCAGAGACACAGGCAGAGGGAGCCCGATGTGGGATTTGATTCCGGGTCTCCAGGATCGCGCCCTGGGCAGGCCCCAAAGGCAGGCCCCAAACCACTGCGCCACCCAGGGATCCCTGGTTTTGTTGATGTGATAAGTTTGTGTCCCCCAAAAAGATGTGTGGAAGTCCTAAGCCCTGGTATTTGTGAATACAGGTTTATTTGGAAATAGGGTATTTGCAGGTATAATTAAGATATCATTAACATAGCCATAATTTAATATGACTTATGTACTTACAAGAACAGGAAAATTTGAACACAGACACACAGGGAGAAAACCATGTGATGATAGAGGCAGAGATTGATAGATGTAGCTGCACCCAAAGAATGCCAAGGATTGATGGTCGTGTCAGACCTAGGAAGAGGCAAGTAATAATTCTCCCCCATGTTTCAAGGGGTACATGGTCCTGTCAAACACCTTGAAATTGGACTTCTAGCTTCCAGAACTGTGAGACAACAAATTTCCTGTTTTAAGTTGCATGGTTTGAGGTATTTTGTTATAGTAGCCCTGGGAAACTAATATAGATTTTGGTACCAGGTAGTGGTATGCTGCTGTAACAAATACCTACAAGATAAAAATGGCTTATGGATAGAGGCTGGTAGAATTTTGAGGTACTTGGTAGTAAGCTTAAATTGCTTTAAAGACATTGTTGGTTGAAATGTGGACATTAAAGGTGTTTCTGATGAGAGCACAGACAGGAGAGCTATAGAGGAAGTTCCCGAATTTTTAGAGAATAAATTGTCATAACAGAATGTTGCTGAATGTTCACAGTGCTTCCGGTGAGGTCTCAGATGGAAATAAGGGACACGTTATTGGATACTGGAGGAAAGGTGATCCTTGTTATAAAGTGGTAGAGAAGTGGGTATATTATAATTGTGAATTATACTGTGTTGGGTAGAAAGCAGAATTTGTAAGTGATAAATTTGCATATTTAACTAAGGAGATTTTCAACTAAGGTGTTAGAAGGCACAGCCTAGTTTCTCCTTTCTGCTTATAGTAAAATGTGAGAGGATAGAGGTAAGTTGAGAATGAGCTGCTAAGCACAAAAGAACAAGCACTTGGTTGTTTGGAAAATTCTCAGCCTATCCAGATAGCATGTTCTGGAAATGGGGTCACGGGTATGGATAACCATTTACTAAAGAGATTAGGCATGTGACTCATGAATCCAGTCAACCATCAGCAAAAACAAAAGATGAGTGAACTTCAAGATATGGCAACATAAACATCCCCTTGTGCCCTCCTGTACTCACCACATCCCCACTCCCCCCCCAAAAAAACCAACAGCCAATCACTGAGAGATGTATAGAGCATCACAGAGTTGGGAAACAACATCATGAGCCTAATTTATGTGTAATTGGAGTCCCAGAAGGAGCTGGGAGTGAAGGAATAGAATGTTTGAAAAAGTAAAGGTTGAAAAAAATTTCCAAATTTGATGAAAATGCTAACCCTACAGATCCCAAAACTCAATGGACACTAAGCATAAGAACCATGAAAAAAACTAAAAAGTTATTTAAAACCTGTGATGACAGAAAATCTTAGAAGAAGCCAGGTTAAGAAAAATGCATAGAGGAACAAAGATTAGAAAATGAGTAGACTTCTTGTTGGAAACCACGCAAGCCAGAAGACAGTGAAGCAACATATTAAAGTACTGAAAGAAAAAAGCTGTCCACATAGATTCTATACTCAGAAAAAAGATCTTTCAATAATGAAAGTGGCCAGCAAACTAACTCCAGTAATGTATATAAAAAAAGAATGTACAACATGACCAAGTGAAATTTATCCAAGGAATGTAAGCATAGGTCCGTAGCTGAAAATCAATACAATATGCAATATTAATAAAGGACCAAAAAAATGTATGATCACATTAATAGACACAGAAAAACACTTGACAAAATCCCCAACCCTTAAAACTCAACATTCATTCATGATAAAAATACTCAATAAACTAGGAGTGAAAAGCAATTTCCTCAAACTGAGAAAGATCATCTACCAAGAAACCATGTAACTAATGTTATACTTAATGGTGAAAGACTGAATGCTTTCTCCCTAAGCTTAGGCAGGGGGAAGGGATATCCACTCTTGCCACTTCTGCTTACCATTGTACTTGAGGTTCTAGCCAGGGGAATTACTGACAAAAAGGAAATATAGACCATCTAGATTAGACAGGAAGAAGTAAAACTATGCAGGTGTCATCATCTTGTACATAGAAAATTCCAAGGAATCTGCTAAAAACCATTATAATTATAATAAATTGAGCAAGTTTGCAGGATATAAGATCAATACACAAAAAATCAATTGCATTTTTCTATACTAGAAATGAATAATCCAAAAATGAAAATTAAGAAATCTATAATAGCATTAAAATAAAATACATAAATTTAATGAAAGTACAAAATCTGTACTCTAAAAACTACAAAATTTGTTTTAAAGAAATTAAAAAAGAAAATGTGAATATATACCACATTCATGGATCAGAGACTTAATATACTTAAGATGGCAATATTCCCAAACAAATGGACAGATTCAATAAAATCTCTATTAAAATACCAGCTGTCTTTTTTTAGGAGATTGAGAAGGTGATCCTAAAATTCATAAGGAATTTCAAGGGACTCAGAATATATAAAATAATCATAAAAAAGAAGAACAAAGTTGAAGGGCTCACATTTTTCTTTTTTTTTTTTTTGGCTCACATTTTTCTATTTTAAATCTTATGCAAAGCTACAGTAACCAAAACAGTGTGTTATTAGCATAAGGGTAGTTATATAGATCAATGGAATAGAATTGAAAGTCCAGAAATAAAACTATGCATTTGTGGGCAATTGATTTTCAACAAGGTTATCAAGACAATTCAATGGAGGAAAAGAATTAAATTCAACAAATTGTGTTGGGACAACTGGATATCCATACAAAAAATAAAGTTGGACCCCTACCTTACAGAATATATAAAAATTAAATAAGTTAAAGAGATAAATGCAATAGTTAAAATATAATATTCTATAGAAGAAATAGAATTATTTCTTATATATAACTATAATATAACTATAATATTCTTAGAAGAAAATGTAGGAATTCATTACTTTGGTTTAAGCAATTGTTTCTTGGGTATGATACCAAAACCACAAATGACAAAAGAAAAGAATAAATTGTGGACTTCATAGAAATAAAAACTTTTGTCCCTCAAAGGACATGACTATGAAAGTGAAAAGACAGCCCACAGACTGGGAGAAAATATTTGCAGATAATGTTTGATAAGAAACTTGTATTTAAAATATGTAAAGAGGGATCCCTGGGTGGCTCAGTGGTTTAGTGCCCGGCCTTCTGCCCAGGGTGTGACCCTGGAGTCCCAGGATCGATCCCAGGATTGAGCCCCACATCGGGCTTCCCGCATGGAGCGTGTTTCTCCCTCTGCTGGTGTCTCTGCCTCTCTCTTTCTCTGTCTCATGAATGAATAAATAAAATCTTTAAAAAAAATAAAATAAAATAAAATTTGTAAAGAAGGGGGATCCCTGGGTGGATCAGCGGTTTAGCACCTGCCTTCAGCCCAGGGCATGATCCTGGGGTCCTGGGATTGAGGCCTGCATTGGGCTCCCTGCATGGAGTCTGCTTCTCCCTCTGCTTGTGTCTCTGCCTCTCTCTCTCTCTTTCTGTGTCTCTCATGAACAAATAAATAGATTCTTTTAAAAAAATAAAAAATAAAACTTGTAAAGAAATCTTAAAACTCAATAATAAAAAGACAACTCCACCAAAAATGGGTAAATAATTTGAACAGACATTTCTCAAAAAAAGGTATATGCATGACTAATAAACTCATGCAAAATTGCTCAACAGCATTAGGCATCAGGGAAATGTAAATGAAAGCTACAATAAGATATCACTTTAACATGGCATTCATTGTCAGTTTACTTTGTATTTCTCTGGGTGCTAATGAATGCGAACACTTTTCCATTGGTCATTTGTATTCTTCTGTGCATTATTTTACAGTATTCACTAATTTTATGGGGCTGTCTTTTTAAAAATCAATTTGTAAGAGATCTTTTGCATGATCGGTGGTTAAATAAGTATTTTTAAAACAGCTACTTGGTTCTACTTTTGGTTTTGAAGTTTTCCCTTGCTTATAGACTTTCTTGAATGATTTTTTTATTCTAACTTTTTACATTTAAGTCTTTAATATATAGTATGTATTTTTTGTATATGGTATCAAATTGGGGTATTCTTTTACACTAAACATGGCCCAAACTCTTTGCCAGACGTTCACTCAGGGTAGAGCTTGTTATACCACATGTATTTTTATTATGCCCAAGAAAAGAGTCTTCTGGCCAGGGCAACTTACAGTTACTCAATTTAGTTTCAGAAAAAAAAAAATCATTTTTATCAAACTGCTGCTGTATACTTTTGGCTCACCATTCCAGTGTTGGCAAGAATGCAGATATTCTACATTAGTCTCCTTGTTTTGTCTTTTTTTCTTCTCCCTTACTAGATCTTGGTAACTTGCATAATTACCCTAGTTTCACTGACTTGACTTATTCTATTTTCATTTCCCAACCTTATCATTCTGTACTCCAAACCATTTCCTTATGATCAATATTGCCCATTCAACAGTTCTTAGTTCAATCAAGGACTTTATTTCAAGCCTTTTAGGAATGATAGAACTTCATGATATAGTGTACCCATTTTATCTTTTCTTTGCTATATTATAAAATTGTATTGTTATCTTAGCTTTTCATGTTTATTTTTAAATCTTTTTAGCTTTACGTTTTTAATATTCACTTTTATCTCAAATGTGATGCAAAAAACATAACTGTGGTCAATTTTAGTATGTTTTCAAGAAGTTGGCTGGGAACATTCTTAGGCTTGTGAACATAATTTTTCTAACATTGCATTAACTTAGTAACTAAACAAAGTTGGTAAGTAATGGCCGTTGCATATTTAACTTTATGAATAGTAAACGGATTTTTCAAATTTTAATTTTTGTGCTTTGGCTCATAATATGTGTTTATATATTTAAATGCTTTTCAATTTTAAAATGATGTGACTTTTTTAAGGACTGCATAAAGTAATAGCGAAATGAACTTGGTCATAAATGTCCAGTTTAAACCCAGTTCATGACACTAGTTTGTTTTAAAGATTTTATTTATCTGAGAGAGAGAGATACCGAGTGAGAACACGAGTCGGGTGGAGGAGTACAGGGAGATGGAGAAGCAGGCTCCCTGATGAGCAAGGAGCCTGATGTGGGACTGGATCCTAGGACTCTGGCATCATGACCTGAGCCCAAGGCAGACACTTAATAACTGAGCCACTCAGGTGCCTTGTTTTGTTTTGTATTGTTGTAAGATTTTATTCTTCAGTAATCTCTACACCCAACGTGGGGCTCAAACTCACAACCCTGAAATCAAAGGTCACACACCCACCTAATGAGCCAGCCAGGCACTCTAGTTTTTTGACCTTGAGCAAATTACCTCCTCCGAATCTATGCTCTGAAGTTTAGAATGGGGATAACAATACCTACCTTCATTTGATTTTAGAGAAAGTTAAATTAGTTAAAAAGAGGGGAAAAAAAGAAAACATAAACTTCCACTATCAATATATATTAATTTTTTGTGTATATTTCCTTTTGGGTTTTGTTTCTATGTATACTTATTTTACTATGCATTTATAATTAAGCTGGGTGTGTATTTTTAACACATTTATGTAGGTCAAGTAATAAATATAACATTAGGCTGCTCAGTACTGAAAATAGAAAAGCATACAATCCTAATAAAATGGATTTTTAGTTTTCCCATACCTGGTTAAGTCACTTTCTTCTTCAATTCTCTTCTGCTGTTTTAGAGGCTGAATCATTTAGATCATTGATTCTCTAACTTTTCTGTGTATCTGATAAATTCAGTGTGTATTAGAATCACCTGGTAAAGGGGCCCTGGTGAAATAAGATTGCTTGGCCCCACCCCAGAGTCTCTGATGTAGTAGGCCTGGGGAGCATCTGGAGAATTTGCTTTTTTTTTTTTTGCATTTCTTACCTTATAGTAAGGTTTTGTGTGTGTGTGTGTATGTGTGTATGTGAGGGGATGGGGAAGGGCAGAGGGAAAGGAATAAGCAGACTCCATGCTGAGTGCAGAGCCTGACGCAGAGCTGAATCCCATGACCCAGATGAGCCGAAATCAAGAGTTAAATGCTCAACTGATGAGTCACCCAGGCACCCCTGGAGAATTTGCGTTTCTAACATGTTCCCAGATGATGCTGATTATGCCCATCTGTGGATTGCCCTCGGAGGCTAATGATCTCTCCAGATAGTTTCCTAAGTCCCTTTCATTTTTTGTTATATATTACACTAAAACAGCCTGTATTATATTTGATGTTAATTAAGTTTATGAAGCAACAATACTTTTCTTAGTATATGCCTTCTGAAAATTTTCAACTTATTGTTTTTAAGTTGCAAGGAGCATTTAGTATTATTTTATATAAATTGTGGACCCTAATTAATGCCTGGTTTTCTGTTTTTTGTTATTCATATTTTTCTCATTAGGCTGACAGGCTAGGTATGATTTCAGTAGGGGGATAAGGAAAGATATTGAAAGGTAATGAGGAAAAAAAAAGAAAAGTAATGAGGTACAGTGGAGGATGCAAGCAAGGTGATTTGAACTCAAGAACAAACGCTTATAATTTAGATAATATACTTCCTCGGCTACACTTTTTTTATTGAAATATATTTGGCATACAACATTGTGTGATATTTAAGGTATATATGTTAATTTGATACATTTATAAATGTATGATTGCCATTGCAACAATAATTATCAGCTTTACTTTTCTTATCTATAATGAGTTTAAAAATTAATAAAAATATTTTTGTTGTATTCTTCTGGAAATATTTATATCCTTTGCAAATTCTTGAATCCTTTCCTGAATGCAAAATCTTTTGTTGTAGGATATTTGGGAAAGAAGGGAAATCCAGCTCCCCATTCTAAAATTTAAGAGCCAGGAACATGATTAAACCGGTTCATCTGGGAAATGATCTGGTGTTCACTTATTTGGGAGAGATTCATTGAAGAGTTAGTCAAGCCATTTACACAACCTGTGGGAGGAGTAATTCTAGAATGCACAGAGCTATTTTTGTTTAAGCTATACAATTTAAAATTGATTGCTTATTTAAGTGTAAATAAATAGCTGTTATTATAGCAATCTTTAGAAACCCCTAATTTATTTGGAAAAGCATGGCATTATGAAAAAGTAGTATTTTCAGAATCTGCTATAAAAATTGGTAAAGATTGCAGGAAGCTTGTCAAAAGGACACTGAAAAATGAATATAGTTTGCTATATCAGAAAAATGTTTTTCCAAAAGAGAAAGTGAGAGAGACAAACAGAAGGGAGAATTTCCAGGATGAAGAGAGAGATGGCATGGGATTGGGGATGAAAAATAACAATGTTGATACTAAATACAGATAAAGGAATAGGAAATTTAGGTAGAATTCAGATTTTAAAAATAAATAAACATATAGAGTTTGTTATTGCACATTACATTTACAGTAAATGCCAGTATTTTGATCATCTTACGTTTTTGGCTCCAATTTATCTTTTAGATTTCTGGCCTTTAAAATGGCCACTTGAAATAATTTTTTACCAATATTCTATAGAAAGGAAGTCTAATAAGCATACCAACTAGGGAAAGACAGTCTATTCAAAAATAATATCTGGGGGATCCCTGGGTGGCGCAGCGGTTTGGCGCCTGCCTTTGGCCCAGGGCGCTATCCTGGAGACCCGGGATCGAGTCCCACGTCAGGCTCCGGTGCATGGAGCCTGCTTCTCCCTCTGCCTATGTCTCTGCCTCTCTCTCTCTCTGTATGACTATCATAAATAAATAAAAATAAAAAAAATAATATCTGGATGGAGATCCTAAATTGAACATTTCCTTTTGGTTTCCTAATTAATATCAGTAGCTAAAAAATTAATGTCATTTAAAATTATTAACTGCTATATGATTAATTTTAAGCTTAAGATAAAATTGGATGTTCCACGTTAAGCCAGGTATTTTTGTCCAGTTGCACGATTCAAGGTACAGATACACGGCTATGAATCAAATAGCCAAGGAAATTAAGAAATTAAAATTAGTTCTGGGTCCATGACAATTTAATGATTCCTATTCTTTAGGGGAATTTTTTTGCATTACTTCCTCAGGATTCATATAGAGTAGTAGTTCTCAATGTTGGCTGCCATTAGAATTACTTGGGGGTCCCTTGGGATGGCTCAGGCTCAATCCAGATTTATTGAAACAGAATTTCTAGAGATGGAGCCCGGATGGAGCGTTCTTGCTTGATTTCCCTGTGGTTGTTATTGTTGTTTTAAACTCTTGGTGGTATACAGCCAGAATTGGGAACAACTGATTTATTCTGCAGTATGCTAAATCCAAGGAAGCAGATGGAAATCCTGTTTTGTTTCTGAAGGCAAATAGCTTCGTCTCTTAACAAACCTATGCTCAGAAATGTAAAGGGACTCTGTCACTTTGGAAACAAGTTTGATGGTTCCTCAAAAAGTTAAACATAGAATAACCAGAAGACCCAGTAATTTCACTCCTAGGTACATACTCCAAACAATTGAAAACAGGGACTCAAACAAATACTTGTACACATATGTTCAGAGCAGCACTATTGATGTTTGCCAAAAAGTGGAAACAACCCAAATGGATAAACAAAATGTAATAGTTCACCCATACAGTGGAATATTACTCTGCCATTAAAAGGAATGAAGTGTTGGTACATTTCACACTACGATATGGATAAATCTTGAAAATATGTTAAGTGAAAGAAGCCTGACATAAAGAGTGGGCTTCATAGAATTCCATACGAAATATCCAGAATAGGTAAATCCATACAGATAGATTGCAAATTGTTGGTTGCCAGGAGCTGGAGAAGAGGGAAGGGGGAGTACTGCTTGATAGCTATGGGGTTTTCTTTTGGGATTATGAGAATGTGCTGAACTAGAGAGCAGGGGTGGTTGAACAACATTATGAATGTAGTATCTGCTACTAAATTAATTGTTCACTTTAAAGTGGTTAATTTCATGTTATATAAATTTTGCTTTAATTAAAAAAAAAGCTATGCACAAACATCAGATCTTTACATTTAATAATGTGATCTTCAACCCTGCACACCTTGGTTGTGGAGCAACCTATGGGGGTCTCCTCTGCAAATGGGCTCCTAGTGTCTCTGTCCCCCGCCACCTATAATTGTGTGCTGATGCCTGGGAGACATCACCCTCAAGGTTTCCATCAGCCCACAAGTGACAGCATGACAACCTTCCCTTCCAGTGGTAGGCTCATGGCCCCTTATAACTATCACCAGCCCTGTCTGGGTTCCAGTTCCAGTAACAGCTCCTGCAGAAGTGCAGAGCATCCTGGGGAAGCCATCCCTGACCACCTTGGTCTCCCCACGGCAACCCACACCCCACAGCCTGGTGAGCAAGCTTCTTTTTCCAGAAATCCACCCTCCCATATAGTCTTGGAGTCCCCAGAATGCTTGGACTCTTCCCAGGCCTCCAATAACATGATCACCTACCTGAGACTTGGCTTTGGAAGCCATGAGGGAGCAGCCTGGTGGCCAGCCTGGCAAAGCCAACACCAGACCCCAATCTAGAGTGGCCACATCAGGCTTAAGGAGGCACTAAACCCTCCTCTTTTGTCCCTTCTGCCCCTCCCTGTAGATTAGGCAGGCTGCAGCAAGTAGAAGCAATTGGGTTTTTTTTTTTTCAAGATTTTATTTATTCATGAGAGACACACAGAGAGAGAGGTAGAGACATAGGCAGAGGGAGAAGCAGGCTTCATGCAGGGAGCCCGACATGGGACTCGATCCCAGGTCTCCAGGATCAGGCCCTGGGCCGAAGGCGGCACTAAACCACTGAGCCACCCAGGCTGCCCCGCAATTGGGTTCTTTTACATCAAAACAGCAAAACAAAACAAAACAAAACAAAACAAAAAACAGCAAAACATCAAAAAGTGAGTTGAGAGATCCTGTAATTATGTGCCTTGCACCAAGTGGAAAATAAACTCCAAGCAGCCAGTAAATAAATAAAATAAAATAAAATAAAATAAAATAAAATAAAATAAAATAAAATAAAATAAAATAGTGATTTTCCTGTTAAAACTAGCTCTTCCAAAAATTAGATTAAAGCCTGTCATTAAACACAACTAATGAACCTAATTAATCATGTGATCTCATAGATAGCCTTAGGTAGAAGCTGTGACCTACCTGTTACTCAGAATATATTCTGAACATATCTAAGAATATACTGTATCGATATCTGGAGATTTGAATTTCTTTATAACTGGGTGTTTAGGCCTTCAATGAGGAGCATGCAGGGACCAAAGGGTATTACTTGTCCCAATAATTAGTGATTTCAAAATTTCTGGCCCTGTCCTCAAAGGGTAAATGATTAATGATACTGTTTTCTCTAAAGGGCAGAGAAGAAGCAAAGCAAAGAGAGAAAAGGAAATTAAGGAAAATAAGGAGAGAATAGGAAAAGTCAGAGCAGTAGGGTTGAGAGATGTGAATATTGTCTTAAGTAACTACAGACTTAGAGGGTGGTTTTGTTTTTTTGTTTTTTAAAACACACCAGAAATGTGAATTTTTCTTAAAAAAAAAAAGATATAAAGATCTTCTTATGATATTTTAAAATGCCAGGCAATGGGATATATTTGGAACCTAGGAAAAAGTTGCTGTTTGAGAAACAATCTTATGAAAGAGTGAACATTGTGGGTAATGTAACTATTCTACTGCAAGATTCAGTGATCAACACACAGGATCACACACATAGGGCAGAAGTGGTCAGAGGCCTGGCACCTGCCCTTGGATTCTTTCTAGCTGAACCCCCCACTCCTCAGGAAGATGTTAGATATAACATGGAGCTGAGGCCTTAACATACCCTGGTTACATCAGCCCTTTTATACCCTAAGTCTAGTCCTGAAGATAGAACACATTTTGACCTTCCCAGTTAATGTGTAAAAAATATGCTATTTGTAGGAAATCCTGCTATATTGCCATTTTGATTCATAAAAAGTGAATTGCCATGCATACCTAATAACTAGCAATTCCCTCCCCTGTTCTCCTGCTAGTCTTTGTCTTTTCAAGAAAATCATGTTAAATGTAAAGATTTCGTAACATAAGCTTCTTTTCCTTCAAAATAATTACAGATTTATGGGAGAGTGCAAAGAAATGTGCAGGGAATTCCCATGTACTCTTCCCCTGGCCTCCCCACAACATTAACATCTTACACAACTATGGTATAATATCAATGCCAAGAAATCAATATTGGTACAATCCACACAGTTTATTCAGATTTTCAGATTTCACCAGTTACAGAGATACTTGTGTGTGTGTGTGTGTGTGTGTGTGTGTAGAGCTGTAAGCAATTCTATCAGACTTAGCCTTGCATAACAACCACTACAATCAAGATACTCCACCCCAGCTGCCCCTCAAATAAATAAATCTTTAAAAAAAAATAGATATAGTGCTTGGATTATTGTATGTTAAGTTTTGTGATTTGAACATTTTATTTTTGTACTTCCTCTGTAATGATTCAGATGTTGCTGAAAGCAGTTGATCCTGTGTGAGTTATGGTCTTACAGCATGTGAACATAGCACAACAGCAGAGATGGTTGTCAGTGAGTCAGCGATAAAAATAATTTTTTGTCTTTGGTTACAATAATCATGAAAACAATATTTTCAAAGAAAGATTTATGAAAGAAGAGAATAATAGTTACTATTTGCCCACTGACTTGTAAATAAAGAATCTCTCGTGGTTCAGGATTATAAAACTTCATATAATCAAACTGTGGCAGCCGCTAGCCTTCTTAAATAATGAAGGAGGGAATGAAGGACATGGAGCATTTAGTAGTTAGTATATTAGACCAGGGGGATATGGCATATTTAGAACGGGACAAAGTAGATGACAGGCTAGAGAAATAAGGTATTCAGCATAAATTAACCTGTTCCTGAATCTTGTGATTTTTAAGTTTAAACTTAAAAAATTTTCTGTGCATCTTTTCACCTTCTTCGTTTCTGTCTCCTTGTTACTTTTTATCTGCCCTGGAAATCATAACCATCTGAAAAATAAGCTTTTCCCTTGGCTCATCACTAGCAAAACGTTTTAAAATGCAAATATCACCTTAAACTCATAAAAATGTTAATTCCAGAGGTTTTGGCATTTCTTTCCATGCCTTCAGTCACTTTCTCTTATCTCTTCCACAGGAAGGAGGATCAATTTTCTCCAAAGAATTTCTTGAAAGGAACAGAAAACTAAATTTTGTGTGCTTCATTTGTTCTATTACAAACATGGTCATTTTCATAAACTCTATCTCATAGGGATGGAGCTATATGCAGAGAAGCTGTCCTTGGCAATTCTGAAATTAGATGTGCAGTTTTCAAAAATCAATTATTTGCAGATGATTTGCAGTTTCCCTCATGTTTCCTATGCATCTGAGGAAGGCAAGAAATTGACTTTGTGGAAAACTGAAAGGAGGCCTAAAATACAGAGAACATATGTCGAGGTGAAAACAGTCTTTTTAAAAAATATATTTTACAAATTGTGAAACAATTGGAGAGTTACAGAAACACGACTTTTTTTCTGAAGTGTATGAGAGTACGTCGCTAGCATAATGGTCCATCACCCCAGAATACTCTGTATTTCCTACAAACATACTTCAGTATAAAACCACAATACAACCATAACACATCAGGAAGTTCACACGGACACATTTCTGTCACCTAATTGTCTCTAGAATGTCTTTTATGGTGAAAGCATTCAATTCAGGTTCATGCATTGCATTTAGTTGTCCTGTTTCTTTAAGTCTTCAAGCTGGTATAGCTGCTCAATCTTGACTTTCAAGCCTCATCACATTTGAAGATTCCAGGCTGGTTATTTTGTAGAATGACCCTCAATTTTACTTTGTCTAACATTTTGTCATGATTAGATTCAGGCTACGCATCTTTGTCAGGAATATCACAGAAGGGATGGTGTGTTCTTCTCATCCCATCCTCTTACGTGGCATGAGATTTTGATTTGTCCCATTACTGATGATAATCACTTTGATTACTTGATTAAAGTGGTGTCTGCCGGGCTTCTCAAATTAAAATTACTCTTTGCCCTTTGTAATAAATGAATATTTTGGAGGGAGATACTTTAAAACTATGTAAATGTCTTGTTCCTCATCAAGCCTTCAGTTTATGTGTTTTAATATCTGTAGGGGTTCATATTTTATTCAAAGGGTTATAGTTCATTACTGTCATTTATTTTTTAATGTTTCTTTTAAAAGATTTTATTTATTTATTCATGAGAGACACGGGGGGGGGGGGTGCGGGCAGAGACACAGGCAGAGGGAGAAACAGGATCCATGCAGGGAGCCCGATGTGGGACTCGATCCCAGGACCCCAGGATCATGCCCTGGGCTGAAGGCAGGAGCCAAACCGCTGAGCTACCCAGGTGTCCCCATTACTGTCATTTATTTGTATGCTTAAATCAGCTCCAGTTTGTTTCTTGGAAGCCCCTCCAAGCTGGCTTCCATGTCCTTTTGCCATGTCCCTAACATTTTTTTAGGACAACATTGTTTACTGACACAATAAGATGTTTTAGGCTTGCCTTGTATTTCTCCTGCCCCAATTCTGGAACCAGGCATTTTGCCAAGAATCTTTCATTTCCTGTTAGAAAATGGTATTTAGAAGCCAAGATCTGGGCACAAGGTGTGATCACTGCTATTCTCAGGCTCTGTGGAGAGTGCTAGGGAATTTGTCCATTTGTCTATCTATCTAGCTAAACTAGCTTGAACTGTGAGTTCACACAGATGCATCCAATCCCAGTTCAACACTAGGATTCATTCTAGTTTTTACCTTTTCTGTATTTATAACTCCCTTTTTGGGATGCCTGAGTGGCTCAGTGATTGTCTACCTTCAGCTCAGGTTGTGATCCCAGAGTTCTGGGATGGAGTCCAGCATCAGGCCCCCTACAGGGAGCCTGCTTTTCCCTCTGCCTATGTCTCTGCTTCTTTCTTTGTGTCTCTCATGAATAAATAAATCCTAATATATATAAATATAAATATAAATATAAATATAAATATATATTCTCCAACAGTGAGAATCTGATGTTTCATTATCCTTCATGTAATTACTTTTTAATTAATCCTCTTTAACCATTTTGGGACCAATCTCAATGTCTGTGGGGGTTTTTTCCACACCATCAAGTAATTCTCAGACACCAGCTGAGTATCCTACAATTCAACTCAATTCTGACACTATCTGGAGCTATTGTCAGATCCCACAGGTTAAGGGCTCAGTCCCACAAGATTGTGGCTCCCATTCCCCCAATTCAGACACTAATCACAAGCCCAAGTTGCCACCTGTGCTTCTGACCAACTTGGCTGTAGATTGGAGTTTCCAACAACCCCTCCTAGAGTGGCTCACAGAAACATTTTACTTAACAGTTGGTTAGAAAAGGATAGAACTCAGGAAGAGCCAGGTGGAAAAGATGCATAGAGTAGGAGAGCTTACCTCAAGGTGTGGAACTCCTAATACACTCTCCAAGCTGCCATTTTCCTCAATTCTCCACCAACCCAGAAACTCTCCAAACGCCATTCTTTTTGGTTTTTTGGGGACTCGTGACTTCTTAGGCAAGATTGATTACATAATTGGCTTCTAGTGATTGAGTTCAATCTAGGTCAAGGGGTGGGGCTGAAAGTCCCAATCATCTATTCATCTGGTAGGTGCCCCTGGCAACCAGCCCCCAGCCTTCGGGTTTTCCAAAAGTCACCTAATTAACATAACAAAAGACACCTTCAGTGCCCTCTTGTAATTGGGAAATTAGAAGTGTTTTAGGAGCTCTGTACCAGAAACTGGAAGGAAGACAAAAAGATGTACGTTTCTTATAAATTACAATATCTCACCCTTGTAAGCACACACTTTCCAATCCCTGTCCCAACTCTCTCTGTGCCTGGATCCCTGCAGCTCCCTGCTGGGCTCTGACTCCCGTTTCTAGGCTGTCCCCCTGGGATACCTTTCTCACTCTGCTCTGTCTCCGTCTTGCCAAACCAGGCTGCCTCACTGTGTGGTTACCCTCCTGCTTGGACCCCAGCACCTGGGCCACACTGGGCCACCCTGTCTTCCCTCAACACCACTGCTCATGCTATCCTTGTCATGTTCCACTTAATAGCTTTAGATTGCATTATTAGGGAAATAAAATGCTTTTTTTTTAATTAAAATATTATTATTTATTTATTTATTTATTTATTTATTTATTTATTTATTTATTTATTTATTTGATAGAGCAAGAGAGCACAGGCAGGAGGAGTAGCAGAGGGAGAGGGAGAAGCAGGCTCCTCGCCGAGTAGGAAGCCCGGTGTATGTGGGGCTCAGTCCCAGACCCTGGGATCATGACCTAAGCTGAAGGCAGCCACTTAACCCACTGAGCCACACAGGCATCTCGGAAAATGCTTTTTTAAAAAAATAAGTTTTAAATTACTTAAATACTATTTCTGTTTGTGTTTGAATAGATTCACTCTCCAGTCATTCTGGGTCTCTTACCTAGTTTTAAATTGGCTTGGCAACAAAATCAGATGGTACTTTAGGCTGACATTACTAGTGAGCAATGCACATTTTTCAAGGGCTGTTGTTTTTACTTTCAGAAGCCATATAAAGCTTGATATTTTTTTCCCTGCCCTTTATTTTCCCCTTTTCTGTTCAACTCCATGATGTCCCCGTAAACTTTTTTTTTCCTTTGTCATCTCATCTTCTTTCATTTCTTTCTCTTTTCTTCCATTATTTAGTGAGCTCATTTCTTCCTGTTTCTCCAGGGAAGGGCCCAGAGGTTGCTATGACAGTCGAGATTGCCAGAATGGGTTTTGCTGTTATTATTAGTTCCCACGGAAAAGGAAGAGAACATCTCTTTCCCCTTCCCCACTGACCTCTGGTAGGGAACATGAGATTTACCTCCATGTCTGTGTTGAATTTCTAAGTCTGAGATTTAACTGGGGATGGGCGAGGGAATCAGATCATGGAAGAAGAGAAATAGATGCTACACATTTGTTTTTTAAACTGAGATATAGCTTAATCCAGTGCCCCACTTTTAAGTATACATGTTTACATATTTATACACCTATCTAACCATTACCAGATCAAGATGTCAAACATCCCATCACCTCAAAAGTTACTGTCTTGCCCACTTATATTAATTACTCCTTCAAAGCTAAGAACTATTCTGATGCTACATCTATGAGATTCACCCATGTTATATGAATTAGTTGGTTCTTTTTTATTGGTGAGTAATTGTTCATTGTGTCAATAAACCACTTCATCCATTTTCTGTTTTAGGACATTGGGGTCATTTCTAGCTTTGGACTATTATACATTAAGCTGCTATGAACATTCTCTTTCATGTATTTTGATAGAGATAAGCACTCATTTCTGTTTAGTATATATTCTGGAGTGGAATTGCAGAAAGGTAGGGCTTATTTGTACTTAGGATTAGTAGGTAATGAAAAACATCTTTACAAAGTGGTTATATTAATTTAGACTCCCACCAACAATGTGTAAGAGTTTTAACTGTTCTGTCCTTAAACCAACATGCAGTATTGCCAGTTTTTTAAAACCGAATTTATTTTAGTGTGGTGTACAGTGAATGCTATGCCAGTTTTAACTTGCATTTATCTAATGACTAATGATGTTGAGCACCTTTGCGTGTATTTATTAGATACTTTGATATTCTTTTTTGTGAATTGCCTTCATGTCTTTTGCTTAAGTTTTAATTGAGTTAACCCCACAACTTTAAATCCTGCAGACGTTCTTTCTTGTGCACAGAAGCATGGCACTGTTGCATCAGATCAAGCACTTTCTGCTGCAGGCAGTCATGAACTCAGTTTGGATAGTATGAGAGGCAGGACAGAAACTTCTAGCACTTTCTGGAAATGTGAGGGAAATGATCAAGCCCAGCATGTTTCTATCCTAAGTTCTGCAACTATCAGAACACTGCTGTATGTCTTGAAGGAGAAAAGAAATAATTTTCAGCAGACCTTTTTTTTTTTTAAAGATTTCTATTTATTTATTCATGAGAGACAGAGAGAGAGAGAAAGGCAGATGCACAGGATCTGAAGCAGGCTCCATGCAGGGAGCCCGACACAGGATTTGATCCCGGGTCCCCAGGATCAGGCCCTGGGCTGAAGCGGCGCTAAACCACTGAGCTACCCGGGCTGCCCCATTTTTTTTTATTTGTTGACAACATCCATGACTCAATTTAACAGGAAAAGTTAAATTCCTTTCCAGATGCTTTATAAAAATAAGATAAAGTTATTTTTGGGGAGATGTGAATCAATGAAATTACAGTCCCATCAGACCTCACTTAGATTCCTAATTTTTCTCTGGGGGATGAGTCACACACTTTTCCATTATCTACACAACCTGGCTCAGTGCAGCTCTTGGACCCTCTTATTGATGGTGCACTGGTGCCCACAGCACCAGCGCCTGAGACTTGCTTGTGCACCTCTTTCCAACTTTGCATTTCATGACATCAAGTTGGTAGCTTGAAATTGTTACCTGGTGGGAGTATTGATACCACTAAAATTGGCAAATGTACAAATCAGAGAATGTCCCCCCACACACACACACTGAGATTCATTGTTAAACATTTACCAAGACACAGCTGCTTCTTCTTCATGCAAACTGGTCATTGCCAAAGCAGTGGTCAATTTTAAATTCCCACTTTCCCGTATATTCAGATTTTTAAAATCTTATTTTATTTTTATTTATTCATGAGAGACAGAGAGAGAGAGGCAGAGACACAGGCAGAGAGAGAAGCAGGCTCCCTGAGGAGAGCCCAATGTGGGACTAGATCCCAGGACCATGGGATCATGATCTGAGCCAAAGGCAGATGCTCAACCACGGAGCCACCCAGGTGCTCCTTGTATATTTAAGTTTTGTAGCTGTCCTGGCTTAGGTCACGTCATGAGGGTGCAGGGTGAGGGCTTGTATCATGATGGCAATATGCCCCAAAATAGGGAAAACACAGAAGTATAAGAAAGTAGAGGAGAAATATATGAAAGAAACTTAGTGCGAATCTTCCCCAAACCTAAATATTTACACAATATGACCAATAATGAGCTGCAAAGCTGGATGGAGTGTTTATAAACTATGAGCAATAAGCAACAAATTATGATCAACTATGCTAGAGGAAAGTGAATTATCTTACTACCTTTCTATACTTTCTATAGAAAATATTAGAAAATTATTGCCATACGAAGAGGTGATCAGTAAGTAGGCAACCAAAAACTCTAGGAGAAATGTATTCTAGAGGTATGTCAAGCAGTTCATAAAATTATTTCCTTCCATAACTCAGATCTTGTATATATTTAACAAATGTTTACCTAACTAAACTAATTTCTGCAAATGTTTGCTTGTCTACAATCTGTTTATGTGGGGGTCTTTAAATTTTAATATATTATTTGGGGTGCACTGACCATGGAAGGAACTCTTGTGCTTATTATTTTAGGAATCATACTTCTTCCTCTGAATTCTTCTGAAGTTTATAATCTATCCCAGTTGTTACTTCTTGTACTGGGATTATCCATCAATATGCTTCTTTTCTACTAAAATGTTTCCCTCCTTTGCCCCCTTTTGTATTAAAGGGAATCACATATGTGAAGGACTGCCAGGGACACCATAATGGCTAGTCGTCTATGCCCCACCAGCTTCTGAGCTCCTTAAGGTCATTGAAGGGTTAGGGACTATGTCCTTTGGTTTCTTCAGCACTCAGCACACAGTGGAGATCACGCACACACACACACACACACACACACACACACACACACACACTTGTTAAAATGGGTTGAATGATCCTCTTTCTTTTATTCTATATTTTCAGACTATATCTTGATTCACCTGCCCCTTGTACTACTCATAGTCATATATGCCAGTTTTCAATTTATGGCTTCTCACTTCTCGTCTCTAATCTTCATTACCTGCTCTGTGAAAATGGAGATGGGTCTTTTTCTTCTTTTTCCAGCTGGCACAATGTTAAATGCTGGAGACATCGAAGGAGGAAGGGGCTAGGCAATCTACTGCAGCCCCTGAGTGTCCCTATTCACCACTATTAACCCGGGCATTTCTCAGGGTTGTGTGGGTAGGAGTAACCTCGAGGGCAAAGAGTAGGGTTGTCTACTATTTACTATAAAATCAGTGAATTCCCCAAGCTCGGTGGATTCCCCATCTGCTCCTGTGACTTTTGGGGGCAAGAGGAATTAACCCAAACTAGAATAGTCACACTTATTTTTTTACTTTGGGTGAAAAGGCCTTTTTCTCTGCCCCAGTTAAGTGTTCTCTGCTAGCATTCACGAAACAATAACAGGCTAATTTACTAGCCTGCAAGTAGGGCAGTCAAATCCCAGACCATGATAACCAGCCAATCCTGCGTGAGTCTAACCGTCTGTAATGGTACATAATTCTCTATACCAAACCTTCTCTGTTCCAGTGATAGTGCGGTTTCTGTCTCCCTGACTGATACAGTACCGCTACAGAATCATCCTCCTCCCATCCTTAGAATTTTAAAGCACTTGTCTCTCTTAAATTATATTCAATTTTAAACAATGGATTTATGACTTTCTCCAAATGGCTCATTCTCTCATTTTCATTCATTACTGCTCCACCCAGCATCCCTGCTCTTTGCTCTACTGACAGTAACAGTTCTCTGCACCTGGGCCATTAAATATGCCATCCTCACTAAAATGCCCTTCTTTTGTCCTCTCATAACAGAGCGGCACTTATTAAGGGCCTGTTTGTGTGCGTGTGCATATGCACTCATGCACATAATAGGAAGAATTACATATCCTGTTCCTACTCATTAAAAGCGAACATTTAAAATATGGCACAAATGTGATGAGGACACTATCACAACATCTGACCTTGGCATCCAGTATGTGGTCATCCTATGTAATAAGACAGCTGAAGCTCACCTCCATGTGGCAGTCTTGCATAGGTTTTTAAAAAATTTCTAAGGTCATACGGATCTGGTTGGTTTTTATTTATTTTTTTTTCTTTTTAAGATTTTTACTTATTCATTCATGAGAGACACACAGAGAGAGAGAGAGTTGCATAGACACAGGCAGAGGGAGAAACAGGCTCCGTGCAGGGAGCCCGACGTGGGACTCGATCCTGAGTCCCCAGGATCACACTCCCGGCTGCAGGCAGCGCTAAATCGCTGCGCCACCGGGGCTGCCCTCTGGTTGGTTTTTAAATTTGCCTCTGCCATTTACTAGCTAATTTCCACACCATTAAGTGGGAATAGTCATATCTACTTCATAGGGTTACTGTAAAAACCTTAAAAATTATCATGTATATGAAGTGCTTAGCACAGTAACTGCCACATAATTAACTCAAACTCTCTATATTTCAGTAAACAAATGACCAAGTCTGAGGCAATTTAATAAAAAAAAAAAAAAAAAAAAAGCTTTTAACCCAATTTCACTTGGCTGCCTCACAGCTAAGAGAGTCTCTAATCATCCTCAGGCCGACAGAAGACTTCCCCAGAGACTCAGTGGGGAGGCCAGACATTCCTCAGACTTTCCTCCTCTGTCTTCTTCCAATCACTTTCTTGCTATTGAAAGCTCCCTCTTGGTTTACCAGTTTCTTTGTTATGTATTTTCCTCATTTCCACCCTCTCAGAGGTCTTATCTCCTAAGTGATTGAAAAATGATTCTTTATGCACAGGTTGGCAAACTTTCTCTGTAAATGTCAAGAAAAAGATATGGTTTCTGTCACAATGACTCAATTTGCTGTCATGCACTAAAGCAGCCATAGACAATATGTAAACAGGCCCATCTGTGTTCCAATAACACTTCACTTATACACATAAATGGCAGACAGATTTGCCCTCTGGGTTATAGTCTGTTGACCTTCAATCTGTAGTTTCTCTACCTTTTAGCCTTTGGACCTAGAGATCTGAAGTATCATTTTGAGTTGGTCATTTTTCTCTGTGTTTGCTGTTCAAAAGAGGAACTCAATTGTGGAACTTCGTCTCGCCACAGGTAAAACATTCATTTAAAAAATATTCCCTATTCCAGTAGTACTTATTATATTTTATCATGGACCTTCATTGAATGGTTCTCCCTGGTTACCTGAAATTCTATAGTCACAGGTTATTATATGGATGTAGGTGATTAGATAAAAATGCCTTTAGCTCAAATCTTTTTAAGATTTTTATTTATTTATTCATGAGAGACACACAGAGAGAGGCAGAGACATAGGCAGAGGAAGAAGTAGGCTCCCTGTGGGGAGCCTGATGTGGGACTCGATCCCAGGACCCAGGGATCATGCCCTGAGCTGAAGGCAGATGCTCAACCACTGAGCAACCCAGGTGCCCCATTAGCTCAAATCTTAAAGCACTATGTAATTAATGAAAAAAAAATGGCAATGTACTGAACAGCATTAACTATATAGTATCAATGAACAACTCAGAATCGGCACAATTTTAATACTTTGATGGGATATTAGGAAGTCCACAATCTAAAATTTCTCCTGCATTAAGACAAAGCAAATTAGACTGAATGATTTTTATCAGTAAGAGAGAATGATTTCAAAATAATGACTATTAAAATGTTTAATATTAATTAAGTCTTTTTTTTTTTTTTTTTTTTTTGGTCAAAGAACTTGTCACCATTATGCAGTCACGGATATATTGGGATTTGGGTTCTCTTATCTAGCCTGTCGATATTTTGTAGGTTTTACAATTCTTTCTGAATGCTCAAACATTATATAACATGATTATACTAATGGCAGTCATTGTAGTGAACCATATAGAAGACTAGATAGAATTTGAGATAGAATTATCTTTCACCGTATTTTGAATAATTACAGAATTAGTTTAATAAAATTAATAAAGTTTAGTATTGTTGAAAGTCATATGAATGAGAGAAATATTTTATCGAAATTGTGTAGATAGGACATTTCTTTGACCATTTTTCTGAAAATAATTTCCTGAGCACATATTACTATGTTTAAATACATTTCAGAAAGACAGTCTTCCTTGACTGCTAGAAATTGCCAATGAAAATATGGCCTGGAGTTTTCTTTGTGAGAAGATTTTCTTTAAATGATTATAGAACTGTTCAGACTCCCTAGGTCTCCTGTAAAGTAAATCTGGGCTACAGCTTTATGGTAGGTGTGTGTGTGTGTGGCTTGTGGTCACCTGTTCTTAGAGATCTCAAGGCATTTTTTTTTCTTTCTCTTTTTCTCTTTCTCTTCCTTTTTCCTGTATTTTCTTTTTTCTTTCTTTCTTCTTTCTCCTTCCTTCCTTCCCTCCTTCTTTCTTTCCCTCCCTCCCTCCCTCTCTCCTTCTTCCTTCCTTCCTTCCTTCCTTCCTTCCTTCCTTCCTTCCTTCCTTCCTTCCTTCCTTCCTTCCTCTCTCTTTTTCAATCTCCTAATAATGGAGAATGAGGTAGGTATTATTTTGGTTTGCCATTTCCCTTGAGCTGTAGCATGTTGAGGTCTCAGCTTTATAGAGTCTTTCTACCTTGGGCATATCTTGGGTTTTGACTTTCCTGGCCCATACCTTAGGAGGCCAACAAAATCAAAGGAAAAGTCCCTGAGTTTGGGGAATGCTCTCAGGGTAAAAGAGGTTCAGTGCTCAGCTCATCTTTCTGGGTCTTTCCTTTCACTTAGCTTTTTGTCTTCATAATTTTTAATATTTTGTTTGTTCTTCAATGCATTAAGGAGAATGTATTTTATTCAGAATTTTTGGTTGTTTTAAGCAGGATGATTCATCTAAATAGTCTACTCAACCACATTACCAGAAACAGAAGTCTGCTCTGAGTTGGTCATGTTTTCTCAAAGCTGTTCTTCATTTTAGACCATCAAAAATATCTTCTTAAATAACTTTGTTAAAAATATTCCATTTCTTCTACAAAAATACTATATAGCCTCACTGATTTGGGAAAAGCTCATGTAAATTGCGAAAACCTCTAAATGGTATGTTATTTTAAAATAAATTGTGTACTTTGCACATGCTAAATAAAGCTAGCAAAGTATCTCGTAGTGGTCCTTGGGGGAACTTGAGCAGATAAAAATGATTTGCAATCTCATAATTATGTGACTAAATGGCTCTCCTAGAAGTGTTTGAGTGTGCTTGAAAAGTTTGTTCTTGGTATAGCACTGTGGCAGTCTGTTCCAGCTACTATAAAGAGAATATCACAGACCAGATGATTTATAAACAGCAGAAATTTATTGCTTATAGTTCTGGAAGCTAGAAGTTCAAGATCAGGGGCCACATGGTGAGTGAGGACCCTCTTCTGGTTGCAGACTTCTGGGGATATCCTCACAAGGCAGAAGGATCTAGGGATCTCTTTGGAGCCTTTTATTAAGACACTAATCCCATCCAGGAGGCTTTATTCCCTCATGACTTATAAGCACTTCCCAAAGGCTCTACCTACTAATACCATAGCTTTTGGGGAATAGGATCTTAACACACGACTACTGAGGGGACAAAACCACTCTGACTATAGCAAGCACAAGGGCCTTGGTGTGAAGAAGTTGGCAAGCAGTGACATAGTCTGAGGGGAGTGAAGCCACAGCATGTGACATTGACTTAGGTAATGGTTCTCTATCGTGGCTACACATTAGGATCACTTCGGGCTGCGACTGACATCCTGAGATGGCACCAGAAGTCTTTTTAAAATTCATCAAGTAATCCTGATGTGATGCCGTGGCTGAGAATCACTGGACTAGACAGTGCTAGCAACGGGGTGATCACTTCATAGCATTCTGGGTTCTGGCTGGTATAGTATCCCCAGCTATCATATCTGGTGGATGGGAGTACTGAGAGATAGTCAGATGATATTCAACAAACATTTTTTAAAAATATTTTATTTATTTGACACAGAGAGAGCACATCAGGGGGAGTGGCAGGCTAGAGGAGTTCTCTCGCGGAGTGGGGAGCTTGACACAGGGCCTTGATCTCAGGACCCTGAGATTATGACCTGAACCAAAGGCAGACCCTACTGAGTCACCCAGGCACTCCTCAACTTACGTTAATGAATACTGGAGCTGGAAGGGACCTGAGCAGTCATCTAGTACAATCTTTGCAAAGACTATTTCTTACACAAGATTTATCTAACAGGGAAAATACAAAATTTCCCTACCACCCAAATATTGAGTTAAATGTCCATGATATTTGAAAATTGTAATTGTTGGGGCTCCCGGGAGGCTCAATCGGTTATGCATTGGCCTTTGGCTCAGGTCATGATCTCAACAATATATAACCTAGCTTCAGGCTCCCTGCTCAATGAGGAGGCCTGCTTCTCCCTCTCCCCTCCATAAACCCCACCCCCACACCATGGCTCATGCTCTCTTGCTCTCTCTCATTCTCTTAAATAAATAAATAAAATCTTAAAAAAAAAAAAGAAAATTGTAATTGTTGTAATATTGCTGGGAGAAGAGAAAACAGACCATTTAGTTGATACATTTTAGCTGAAAGTGGTCCATATGGCTACTTAACAAGGTCAGAGGGCAAGAGCAGGTCGACAGAGTATAATGGAGGCCTACCTGGAGACTGCATCCCTAGCAGTTAGTTATAACCATCTGGAGCTTCTTCATATTATTTTAGAGATCATGTGCAGATAGAAATGATGTTTGTCATTCTTAATTTGAATAAAACAACAAATTAGCCAACATTTCCCTCCATCGCCTGCATGTATCTCATGCAGCAGTCAGCTTGGGCTGATCCTTCCTTCCTGTACATATTCTAGTTTTCTCACTCCCAGGCTCATGCTTTCTACCCCTCTCCTAATGTCATAACCCTCTTTCAAAATGTGAACAAGGAAATCTCATAAATTCTTTTTATTCTCTTTCAGAATCTGTGTTACTATAAACCCATAATTCAATACCCCTGTAGTGATTGATCTCAAAGACCAAGTCTATTCCATATTTACATCAACCAATGATTAGCAAGAGCCTATTATGTGAAGGTGCAACAGTGGGTAAAATACTAAGTGCTGCAGTAGATACAGAAATACACCCCAGTATGTGCCTTTAAGAACTCACATTCTTTCCATCCTGTGTGTCATAATCAATGATTGTATAAGATTTTAGTCTCCCTACTGCTCTGCTCAATGCCTTATTGATCAGAAAGTTTATGAGATAAATGAATTCTCAATTGGATTAGCTCCCCCCACCCCCAGTCCTTTTCTGCAGCTTTGCTACTGAGTTTGTGATACAGAGAAAGGTAAGTAGGTCAGCTTTTGCCAAACTTACTACCTAGCATTTTCTTTCTTTGAAGTTCTCACACAGCCCAGCTATTCTTGTCACTGACACAGACAGCTCTTTCAATGACAGCTTCTCTCTAACCTCATTGCTCCCGCTACGACTAAGCAAGGACCTCTTTCCTTCCACAAACTTTACTCCATCTAAGTCTCTTTGAACTGCTCAGTTTATCATATATTTTAGATTTGTAAAGATGCATAACTTTAAAGAAAACTGTTTGAAAAATTTAGTTGATTCTACTTCTCAATTTCAATGGAGTGTTTGTACTCTCTTAAAAAGTGACCATAGATTTTCCAAGTAGAATTCACTCAGAAAAACAGAAATAAACAATCTGACTAGTTTTGAAAACTAGTGTAGTCACGATAATTTTAATACCTTGAGCATGCCACCACTCCTGGTATAACCAAATGGTCACTGAGTCATTGTTTGCCTTCCCAGTCTCTATTATTTTTTAGGCAGAAACATATTATATAAGTAGCATTCATTCAACAATATAGAACTATTTAAAAATATATCAGTTAAATATATGTGTACTATCCACAAAGAAATGTCACCAAATTGAACCAATTTCAGCTTGGGCAAAGATGGAATGCACTGAACATGGTTCCCATGCTTCCTTGGCTTCACCCCTTAGATATGTCTCATTAGCCAAAGGAAATAATTACCCAGGGCTGGGGGAAAATAGGGTAGAGTAAATGCTAGTCACGATGTTCATACCTACATCAATCAATACTGCATTTCTTCAAGAGAGTCACAAAATGCCAGAGTTGCTCAGGCCCAGGAGAAGATACAAAACAAACATGGTATATTCTTAAGTTTCAGGAATAAGGACAGAGTCTCTGAGAGGGGAATTGGTCCATTTTTATAAATCATGGAAGGTATCTGAGATTGAGAAGGATGAAAATGTCAAACGTAGGCTTTAATTTTTCATGGCATTTGATTTTTTTACTCCAATTAAAAAATGAAATAGAATGAAAATATTACAGGGAAATTTATAATCCAGAGTAAAATGTCATTTTACTGAATATTTGCTCCTCAATAACAGTTAAGATAGCATAACAATTTCAAGCATCATACAGAGTTTATGAAAAGATACTTGTACTTTTAACATTAAAGGAATGCCTGTTGTATACCAGGCATTGCTAAAGAGCTTCCAATCAAAATTTCCTCTTTGTCATCATTTCTCACTCTTAGACTAGAATTACAATCTATTTTTTTTTTATTTATGATAGTCACACAGAGAGAGAGAGAGAGAGAATGAGAGGCAGAGGGAGAAGCAGGCTCCATGCATTGGGAGCCCGATGTGGGATTCGATCCCTGGTCTCCAGGATCGCGCCCTGGGCCAAAGGCAGGCGCCAAACCGCTGCGCCACCCAGGGATCCCTAGAATTACAATCTAAAGAGATTTTCTCTCAGACTTTAAAAAAATCCATTTACTTGCAGATTATATTTAGAAAAAATCTCTTTTGGGATGAATATAAATGCAGAGTTTCAATCCTAGTAATAGAGAGAATGCCATGTATGCATTAATAACAATTTTAATGTACCTATTAAGCTTTTCATTGTTGTAAAATATACATAAAATTTGTCATAAGTGGCAGTCAGTACCTTCCCATGTTGTGTAATCATCTCTAGTTCCAGAACATTTTTATCACCCTGAAAGGAAACTCCTTACTCATTAAGCAGTCATCCCCCACTCCCTCTTCCTTTCGGATTTTGCCTGGTTCCACAAATTTGCCTATCTTGTATATTTCATATAAATGGAAGATACAATAAGTGGTCTTTCATGTCTGGCTTATTTTACTTAGCATAATGTTTTCAAGGTTCAGTGTTGTCATTTGTATCTGTACTTCTCTTTATGGCTGAAAAATATTATGTTATGTACCACAATTTGTTTATCTATTCATCAGCTGATGGACATTTAGGTTGTTTCTACCTTTTGGCTACTATAAATAATGTTGCTATGAATATTTTTGTGGAAATTTTTGTTTGAACATCTGTTTTCAGGGTTTCTTATTTGGGTATTTCTTATACCCAAGGGTGGAATTGCTTGGTCACATGGCAATTCTATGTTTAATTTATTGAGGAACCACCAAATTGTTTTCCACTATACCTATACCATTTAACCATCCCACAAGCAATGTACAAAAGTTCCAATTTCTAAAAAAAAAAAAAAAAAAAAAAAAGTTCCAAATTCTCCACATTCTCTCCAACACTTATTTTGTTTTAAAAAGTATAGTCACCCTAGTGGATTTTAAATGGTATCAAAGTATGGTTTTGATTGCACTTCCCTAATGAGTACTTATGTTGAGCATCTGTTCATGTGCTTGTTGACCACTTACCTTCATTGGAGAAATGTCTATTCAAGTACTTTGCTCATTTTTAAATGGCTTGTTTAGCTGTTTGTTGTAGAGTGTAGGGGTTTTTTACTTATTTTGGATAGAATCTTACATGATATGCAAATGTTTTCTCATTCTGTGGGCTGTCTTTTCACTTTTTCTTTTATTTTTTTTTGTCTTTTCACTTTCTTGATAGTGTTCTGTGATGCATAGAAGCTTTTAATTTTGATGAAGTCCAATTTATCTATTTTTTGTTGCCTTTTGCTTTTGGTATAAAATACGTGAAACCATTGCCAAATCCAAGGTCATGAAGATTTATGCCTATATTTTCTCTTCAGAGTTTTATGGTTTTATCTCTTATATGTAGATCTTTGATTTATTTTGGGTTAAAATTTATACATTTGTGAATTAAGTGTTCAATTTCATTCTTTTCCACATGAATAATGTTGTTTCAGCACCATTTGGTGAAGAGACTATTCTTTTTTTTTTTTTTTTGAGACTATTCTTTATTGAACAGTCTTGGTACCCTTGTTGAAAATCAGTTGCTCATAGTGTATTGACCATAGTTTATTTCTGGACTTTGTATTTCATAATATTGGTCTATGTATTTATCCTTATACCAGTTTTTAATCACTGTAGCTTTGTAATACATTTTGAAGTCAGGAAATGGGAGTCCTTTAACTTTGTTTTTTTAAAGATTATTTTAGCTCTTTGGGTCACTTGCAGTCTCATATGAATTTTAGGATTAGCTTTTCCATTTCTTTTTCTTTCTTTTTTTTTTTTTTTTTTTTAGCTTTTCCATTTCTGCAAAAAAAGGGCCATTGGATTTTTGATAGGGATTGCACTGAATCTGTAGACTACTTTGGAGACTACTGTCATCTAAACAATAAGTCTTCTAATCCATGAACGTGGGATGTCTTTTCATTTATTTAGATCTTTATCTCAGCAATGCTTTGCACATTTCATTGTGTAAGCCTTGCACTTCCTCAGTTAAATTTATTACCAAGTATTTTATTCTTTGTGATGCTAATATAAATGGGCTTTTTAAAATTTCCTTCTTGGATTTTTCTAAACCAATGTATAGACTCAATAGACATTTGTGTGTTGATCTGGTATCTTGTAACATTACTGAATTTATTAGCTCTCAAGTTTTGTTGTGTGTGTGTGTGAATTCTTTAGAATTTTTAATATATAGGATCATGTCAGCTACAGTCTTACTTCTTCCTAATTGAGATTCCTTTTATTTCTTTTTCTTGCCTAACTGCTCTTGCTAGAACTTCTGGTGCAATGTTGACTAGCAGTGGTTAAGAGGGCATTTTCCTGATCTTAAGGAGATAGTTTTCAATCTTTCACCATTTAGTATGTTGTTAACTGTGGGTTTTTCACGAATGCCTTTCAATAGTTTGAGGAAATTCCATTTCTCCCTAGTTTGTGGAATGTTTTTTTAACATGAAAGGGTGTTGGATTTTGTCAGATTATTTTTCTTATCAATTGTGATGATCATGTTGTTCATATCTCCCTTCATTCTTCTTATAAAAAAGAGCTTTGTTTTCAAGTCATTGTCCTAGTTTCTTCTAGCTGTTGCTTCCTTCATGCTACTGTGATATATTACATTGATTGATTTTCATATGGTGAAACAACCTTGTATTCCTACAATAAATATTACTTTGTCATAGTGTATACTCTTTGTCTGGCTTGGTATCAAAGTAATGCTAGTCTTACTGAATAAATTAGGAAGTGTTCCTCCTATTTTTTTTTGGACGAGTTTAAGAAGAATTGCTGTTAACTTCTCTTTAAATGTTTGGTAGAATTCACTAGTGAATCCACCTGCTGCTGTACCTTCTTTGTTGGGAGATTTTGATTATTGATTCAATCACTTTACTTGTTTTAGGTCTGTTCAGACTTTTTATTTCTTTTTGAGTCAGTTTTGGTATTTTGTGTTTCTAGGAATTTGCCCATTTCATCTAGGTTATCTAATTTTTTTTGACAATAAAGCCTTTTTGATAAGTAAATTTGTTTATGGTTCAGTCTTCCAAAATGTCATGCAATTTATCTAATATTTATAAAATGTGAAGTATAAACACGTTTTCTTACATTTGCCTTTCTAAAGCAAATTGTATGTAAAATTCCATGAGATTCAAACAAAATTTCCCCATGAGGCTAAAGAACCAAAATTTTCTGAGAGGAGTATGACCAGTATAAATTTTACTTCTAAAAAGCATAAACTTTTTTCATTTTCTTTTTGTTAAAATAAATGATTGTTCATTTATTAAAATGAAACTTCTCTTTTTCTACCTATAGAAAGAAATGAGTATGGACTCTCATGCAGAGTGCCTGCATTCAAATTCCTGTCCTACCACTTACTTGCTATTTGTGAGCATAGGGTAACTTCTCTGTGCCTCGGTCTCCTCACCTGTAAGAATGAGAATAATAATAGAACCTACCTCATAAGGCTGTTGTGATGATTAAGTGCATTAATGCGTGCAAAAAACTTAGTTCTTAATTCATAATAAGCATTCAGTATTAACAAATATTATTATTATTTTTTTAAATTTTTTTTTAAATTTTGTTTTATTTATTATAGTCTCACAGAGAGAGAGAGAGAGAGAGAGAGAGAAAGAGACGAGAGAGAGAGAGAGCAGATAGGCAGAGGGAGAAGCAGGCTCCATGCACCAGGAGCCCGATGTGGGATTTGATCCCGGGTCTCCAGGATCGCGCCCTGGGCCAAAGGCAGGCGCCAAACCACTGCGCCACCCAGGGTTCCCCCAACAAATATTATTTTTATAAGGTATCAGTAATTGAGGTTAAAATAAAGAACATCTAGACATAATCATCAATGAAAAAGCAAGTAAAAGGCAGCAATATTGGATGATGGGAACAAAAAGGAATCATATTTTCTTCTAGATTTATAAGACCCCAGACTAGGAGAATGAATGTTTTGGCAAATGTTCTGTCACTAGAAAAGAAATGGTTCTCTTAATTGGTATTCAGGAAAGCAGGTCCTCTTGACTACAGTTGACCTTTGAACAACATGGGTTTGAATGGTATGGGTCCACTTATATGAGGATTTTTTTTGATCAATATAGTACTGTACATGTATTTTTCTCTTCCTTATGATTTTTTATATAACATTTTCTTTTCTGTAGCATTCTTTAAGAATACAGTATATAATACATGCAATATACAAAATGTGTGTTAGCCAACCGTTTGTATTATTGTTAAGGCTTCTTGGTCAATGGTAAGCTATCAGTAGTTAAGTTTTGAGGGAGTCAAAGTTGTATGCAGATTTTTTGCTGTGCAGGGAGTTGGCACCCCTAAACCCTGTGTTGTTCAAGGTCAACTGTACAAAACGGTATTAAAAAGCCTCTCTCTCAGGGTAGAAAAATCAAAGGCACTGTTCATGAATCCCATAAAGGAAAGGAAGGTCCTCAGAGAGGAGAATCAGTTCTTTTAAAATGAGTCTGGCCTCCACCATGGGCCACAGGTAATCAGAAAGTGGATGGTGAGTGTTCAAAGGAATAATCACAACTATAAGTACTTCCTTTCAAATTGCAGGCTTATGCCTCTTAGGAAAGTGATGATGTACTAACACAGTTCTGCTTTTGATTGTTTTGTTTCTTAGATCTTTTGCTCTCTCTTCTCCTAGGTACATAAATATACTCTAAGGCTGATCCCTCCTTGTCATGAATACAATTGAATTTCTATCCATAATATAATGAATAGATAAAACATTAACTAATTGAATTATTTTCACTATCACTATTATTTTCTTTGTGGCCATACCAATAAAATGACCACAAGGTTTGTTTTGGGAATGGAAGTACTCAGTTTCTTGGTTTCCAAGTAAGAAACATTTCAAGAGCATTCAAAATCGGCTCCCTCTGCACCCCCAAAAAGAGCTTGGTTTAATTTTTTAGAGAAAGCAACTAAAATGAGTTTACCTTGATATAAAATGTAAATCACATCAACCACAGCAGTGTATTTTAAAAGATGGGAATTTAGTTTATGCTCATTTTTATAGTAAGACATAAGTTAATGACTTTAATATCTTAAAGGCTTTATCATAAAATGTTACTGCCCAATGAGTTTTTTGCAGACAATAAACAATTCACTGAGAGTATTAACATTCACATGTATAATTGGCGTTTACAAATGTACAAAACTTTGGGTAATAAACACTTTAAACTTATTTTTCAAAATTCAATAAACCCATTCCCCTCAAACTGTTTGATTACAAAGAAGCACAAAAGGTTACTAACAGCAGCAAAATGTGAGAAACAAAGCAAGGGAGGCAAATCCAGACATGAGAACATAAGAATATCTGAAGAGTTTTGTTAATATCAAAAGACAAAATCAAGACATCTTTTATAATATAAAGGAAAACAAATCCATATAATTAAGTATTACTTAGGCAAAAGAACATTATAGGGTATATAACATTTATTTACTCTACATAAATTTGCATATCTTAAATTTAATGCAAAACACCATGTTTCTTTTTTTTTTCTTCCATGTTTCAATTCTAATTTGAGAATATCATAACACGTAGCTCTTAGGAATCCTAAATATAACTGGGTGAATATTTTAAAAGACCTCAAAGATCATTTTGTTTTCAACTGGTCATTATTGTTTTAACTCTCATTTTTCTTCATTCATTAGACTAAGTCAATTTAGAAATAAAATCCACAAAGTGTATATAATGCAGCTATTTCTGAAAAAACTAAATATTAGCATAGTGTTTAGTATGTCATTAAAGTTGTAGTTGCAGTTAAACAACGAATAAAAATTACTGCAACTAATGTATGATAAAGTTACAAAGCAAACATTAAAAGTGTCATCTGGTGTATGTGCACTGTAGTAAAAGAAATCTGGATAACATGAGTAAAATGTGATTGATTATTAATAAATGAAATTCCCAGCTAATACCACATTGCATTTAGGAACAATGCATTTGTCCTCATATGTTACATCAGGAACATATGTTCACAATCCACCAGCTGTAGTTTTGATTTGCTGAGAAATAATTCCTAAGAAATGGAGGATTTAATCCTGGTTCATCCACTTGTTCCTCCCTTGTTTTACCATCTTCACTTTGAGATTGGGCACCCTGTGCCCAGGAATGTGGCATTACAAATTTACTAAAAATGTATCCATTGGTAGTAGAATAATTTTACTAAATTCATAAGGAAGACAATATCTTCATTTAGAAAACAAAGCATTATGTTATAATTTGACAGTTACAACGCAAGCCCCAGCTCTTCCTAGGCACAGTGGAGCAACCTAAAACAAAAACAAAAACAAAAAAGACATATTGGTTGGGTTTATAGGTACAGATGTTGATAAAACCATACCAGTAGGTCAAATGCTGAAAGAGTATGTACTTGTCAAAGAGCTGCTGACACAGCAAAGGATACAGTCCACAAAACTAAAAGACAACCTACAGAATGGGAGAAGATATTTGCAAATGACCTATCAGATAAAGGGCTAGTTTCCAAAATCTATAAAGAACTTATTAAACTCAACACCAAAGAAACAAACAAACCAATCATGAAATGGGCAAAAGACATGAAGAGAAATCTCACAGAGGAAGACATAGACATGGCCAACACACACATGAGAAAATGCTCTGCATCACTTGCCATCAGGGAAATACAAATAAAAACCACAATGAGATACCACCTCACCCCAGTGAGAATGGGAAAATTAACAAGGCAGGAAACCACAGATGTTGGAGAGGATGCGGAGAAAAGGGAACTCTCTTACACTGTTGGTGGGAATGTGAACTGGTGCAGCCACTCTGGAAAACTGTGTGGAGGTTCCTCAAAGAATTAAAAATAGACCTGCCCTATGACCCAGCAATTGCACTGTTAGGGATTTACCCCAAAGATTCAGATGCAATGAAACGCCGGGACACCTGCACCCCGATGTTTCTAGCAGCAATGTCCACAATAACCAAACTGTGGAAGGAGCCTCGGTGTCCATGAAAGATGAATGGATAAAGAAGATGTGGTTTATGTATACAATGGAATATTCCTCAGCCATTAGAAACGACAAATACCCACCATTTGCTTCAACGTGGATGGAACTGGAGGGTATTATGCTGAGTGAAGTAAGTCAATCGGAGAAGGACATACAGTGTATGTTCACATTCATTTGGTGAATATAAATAATAGTGAAAGGGAATCTAAGGGAAGGGAGAAGAAATGTGTGGGAAATATCAGAAAGGGAGACAGAACATAAAGACTCCTAACTCTGGGAAACGAATTAGGGGTGGTGGAAGGGGAGGAGGGCGGGGAGTGGGGGTGAGTGGGTGACGGGCACTGAGGGGGACACTTGACGGGATGAGCACTGGGTGTTATTCTGTATGTTGGTAAATTGAACACCAATAAAAAATTAATTATTTATTTTTTTTAAATTAATTTATTAAAAAAAAAAACAAAACAAAGAGCTGCTGACAAACTGCTCCCCCAGCCTTACTGTGGGCTGGGCCAGGGCCCTTCTTCCAAGCCCCCTGCTGATGTTAAAGTTTCACAGACTAAATTGTTCGGGTATATCACATTATTATGCAGTATTCCCTTTTCTTTAAAGGTAATTGTAAAAGAAAATTGCTCAGGACTTATTCTACCTGAAACACTTTATTTGGCCAAAATGATGCAGGATATGGATAATGAGGAAATGCTGAACACTTTAACTTTGTAACCAATGTGGTGAGAATATCAAGTACTATCTAGAGAGGCCCTGGAACAGATATGCCATCTCAGAACACACCAGATATGCTGCATGCCTGGCTGCTTATTCCAGGGGAACCAGTAATTTCACATTTACTGACTGCCTTCTCTGTGCATGGCTGGAAAGTCTAAACCCATTTTACTATTTTTTAGCACAGTAAATAAATAATAAATACTACTCCAACTCCTTAGGAGTAAAAACAAACTTGGTGAATGAACTCTATAACGATGAGACAGAAGTGCAGGGTGCTAGGGAAAGGAATATAATCTTAGTTTATGGATAAGGAATAATCTTTCACCCATTTTTTTTTTTGAGTACCCTAGATGCTGGAAACTAAAAGTGTGGACAAGGATAGCTTTTAAAGGATTACTTCTTTGAGCACAGTAAGACCCAAGAATTAAAACAATAGTATTTAGGGAAGAAGTGACTAATCCAAAGCACTGAGAAAATTTATTTTGTACTTTTATATGTGGGGGCATGTAATAAAGTGTTTTTGTCAAATAAGGGATATTGAAATGCCTCCCTAATCAGTTTGGCCTCTCTCCCAACCTTTCTAGACCAGCAAATGGATTTTAAGACACACCTGAAGTCAGCTGTCAGAATATACTCAGTTGTTCTCTATCTGAATCAGGTGTTTTGATCACTGTTCTATCTCCTTGAACAATCAAATCACCTACTTTAAAACCGTACCTATTTACAGTATTCCAGGAGTAACCTCTAAGTCATTTCAATCAAAATGTCTGTCTGTAATTAGCAGCTTTTCTTAAAACACTGAAGACCAGTCTTTATACTGTAAAGAGTTGATGTTGCCATGACAACCAGCTAGAAAGTTCAGCTTAGCATATTTACTAAATATAATGCAGTCACCTCTGCATTGGGTCAAGGTAGCAGGGTGGTGATTGCTTTGGACTTTATAATCTCATTCCCTGAACAAACGTCCTCCTGTTCATTTGTTAGAACACTAAATGGAAAACATTCGTTTTCCAGATTCTACAGTTATAAGTTCAAATTTAAGTGCTTACAAATAGTAATAGAGGTGGCATGCAAACAAAATGGTATGTGGTCACAGATCATTAATTTTGATAAGAGCGTGATTCAGCATAAAGCATCTGTTACCTATAATTACAAGTCTCAAAAACAGGCCAAAAGATTTCCTTAAAACTAGGCTAAGAGCATATGTATGTCACATACAGCCTAGGAAAAGAGATTCTTACATCTCTTTTTGGGCTCCTTGGTTATCATTCACATTGCCATGGTGAGAGGCTGATGGTAGAAAATCACATCATTTCTTTTTTTAAATTGATTTATTTATATTAGGGAGGGGGTGCAGAGGGAGAGGAGGACAGAAAATCTCAAGCAGACTTCCTGCTGAGGGCAGAGTCTGATGTTGGGCTCCTTCTCAAGACCCTGAGATCATGACCTGAGCTGAAACCAAGAGTCAGCTACTTAACCTAGTGAGCCACCTGGGTGCCCCAATCACACAATTTCTAATGAAATTCTGTAGCTCTGATTTAAAATCTCAAATGATCTCTTCTGATCCCAGTGACCCCACTTAAACTTAAGAAACAGGATCAAGGGTCACATAAAGTCCCTTTTTCTATCCTCCTCATTTAAAAACACCCTGTCCCTTGTATAAGTAAATACGTGATACACTAATATTCTCATCTTTTCCTCCAGCCTTGGAAGAGATCTTTCCTCCAGCCTGAGGAAAACCAGACTTTGCTCTCAATTTGGTTTCCTGCTTTTCTTTCAGGAAAGAACCCTTCATTGTTGTTCTCTTTTTAGCATATGAAATCTCTACTCTGTTTTCACCTCTATTGTGAAAAAGACCTATGGCCCAAATTTCTAACTTCAACATTGACTTACTGTGTGACTTGGGTCAACTATTTAACCTCTCTGCATCTCAGATTCCTCATCCAATAGAGCCTGGTCCATAAAATGTGTTCAACAGATGTTAACTTTCTATTATCATCATTATTTGAAAATTGTATGCCTCTCTAGCTCATGCATTTACTTATTTTTCTCTTTATTTTTCACCCTATATAGTGGCTTCTTCTAGCACATCCTCAAAGGTTCTTTAACTTCATGAATGGCAACTTAGCTTCATTCATCCTTATACTGTTGAAACCTTGTCTCCTCTCTCTAAATGCTCTATTCCATTATTTTATCTAAGCCACTCTCTGGTCTTTTATTTGCTATTTTCTTCAGAAGTTGAACCTTCAATCCTACCCAGTAAGTGTAGAAAGAATAGATAGGACTTGGTAATATCTCTTGAATCCACCTATAGAGTTGATACTCAAGCCCTGCAAGTGCTTCTTCTAAATGTTTTATTTTTATCCAGTCTTTGCTTCCCCTGCCCCTAACCCAACTTATCCTGTTTCCAACTGCCACGTGAACTTTCTATTAGTGCATCACTCTCCTGGTTAAAAGTCTCTACCGCTTCCCACTATCAAATTCTTGAAGCATGGCCTTCAAAGATTTCCAACCTGACCCCAAACTTGTTCTCCAGTAAGAACTTCTGCTCTTATTAAGCAAGTATCCTTATAACCAGTCATCCTGCTTCAACATATCTTGCATATTTCTGCTTCAGTGACATTTCTTTTGTGTTTTTTCACACAATTTCCCACCTCTTTCTGCCCTTTTGAATTGGATTTTGAGTTCATTAAGGATTAGCTTAAATTCAACTTCTTCTCACTAAAGCACTCTTAATAGCCATTGTATTTTTTTTCTCCTTGATTTCCTACACCACTCAATGCCTATACAATAGCATACTTCCTACCAACTGTTCTACATTGTGGGTTCTCCCCTTACACACGCAGATTATACCTACCTAAGTAGCTAAATTCTGTGGTAGCGGGGATTCTTTTAAGTTTCGCTTTCTTGATAGTACTTACCATTTCTCCTTGTATGTAGGAAAACCTTGGCTGAATTACACATCTGACTGTCTTTCAGGTGCCAGATACCGAATTGGCATGAAAAATTCCTAATTCTTTTCTTGGTAATGATGGAAACAAAGATCTCAAAAGATCATTCTTAGAAGTGCTAAGCCCTCTGGAAATAGACACAGCTGAATGTCTTCTGTTTATAAGCTTACCAGGTCAAGTTTCTTACTTCTTAATGAAATTTAAAGTTGCCATCTTTGTTAGGTGATGACCAGACATTGGTCTGCTCCCATATATCACTGGCTTGAGTATTTCAATAATTATTGCTCATGTATGCATAAGTAATTCACATTTTTCTGATTTCTATCTTTGTTTCTTATTTTCCACAATCTGCCCTCCCTTTGCCATAGTTCTCTTGTGGTCCTATCTACTCTATCTATACTAGAACATCTCATCAATTCCCAGCAAATGGTGGCAGATCAAAACTATTAATAATTCCTCTGAGTAGTAATTTATACTTTAAAGATAATTTTGGATTTTAATTATGTTATAAAATTAAACATTCCTTGTTTCCATATGTTTATCAAGAGATGATTTTATCATGCTTATGTTGATATTGGACAAAATTAAGAGGATCTTTTTACCAAATGAATTGTTTTAATAAAAACAGAGAAGTGTAATAATGAAAAATGAAATACCATACCTGGGTCCACTCATTTGTCTGGGGATCATAAGCCTCCACTGTATTAAGATAAGTTTGTCCATCATAGCCTCCAACGGCATATAATTTATCACCAAGTAAACAGACCCCCACTGCATCTCTGCTGATGCTCATAGATGCCACTGCAGTCCACATATCTGTTTTGGGATCATATCTGAAAGAAAATTTTAGAACTGGAGCTGACATTGTCCTCACAATATTTTTATGTAAAAATAGTTTATGAACGAAAGATTTGCATGTAAGACCTATATCATAAAACTCCTAGAAGAAAACATAGGGGGTAAACTTCTTGACACTGGTCTTGGCAATGATTCTTTGGATTTGACACCAAAAAGTAAATGCAGTAAAAGTAAAAATAAACAAATGGACGTCAAACTAAAAATCTTCTGCACAGTAAAGGAAATCATCAACAAAATGAAATGGCAACCTATGGAATGGGAAAAAACATTCTCGAATCCTGTATTTGATAAGGGGTTAATATCTAGAAGATATAAAGAATTATACAATTCAATGACCCCCTCCAAACTCTCATATAAACCAATTAAAAACTGGGCAGAGGGTCTCAATAGACGTTTTTCCAAAGATAGCCAATAAGTACATGAAAAGGTGCTTAACATCACTAATCATCAAGAAAATGTAAATCAAAACCACAATGGCTGTTACCAGAAAGATAGTAAGTGTTGGTGAAGATGTGAGAAAAGGGAACCCTCATGTACCCTCTGCCCTTCCCTCCAGCTCGTGCTCATTTTCCTCTTTCAAATAAATAAATAAAATCTTAAAAAAAAAAACAGTATGGAGATTCCTGAAAAAATTAAAAATAGAAATACTATATGATCCAGTAATTCTATTTCTGGGTATTTATATAAAGAAAATGAAAATGAAAACACTAATTTGAAAAGATATACTTACCCCCATTTTCACTGTAGCATTATTTACAGTAGCCAAGACATGGAAACCTAAGTGTTCATCAATGGCTGAATGGGTAAAGAAAATGTGGTACATATAGAACACACACACACACACACACACACACACACACACACACACAACCAGAATATTATTTGCCCATAAAAACGAATGATATCTTGCCACTTCAACAACATGGATGGATCTTGAGGGTATTATACTAAGCGAAATAAGCCAAAGAAAACAAATACCTATGATCTCACTTATATGTGGATTCTAAGACAAAAAAAACCTAAGCTCATAGATTGGTGGTTGCCAGAGGTGGGGTGAAATGGGGGATGGGCGTCAAAAGGGACAAATTTCTAGTTATAAAATACATTAGTTATGGGGATGTAATGTATAACATTGTGATATAGTTAATAATACTGTACTGTATATTTGAAAGTTGCTAAGAAAGTAGAACTTAAAAGTTCTCATCACACACAAAAATTGTAACTATATATGGTGATGGATGTTAACTAGACTTACTGTACTCATTTTTCAATATATACAAATGTCAAATCATTGTTATACACTTAGATGAATATAATGTTATATGTCAATTACACCTCAATAAAAGAATGCCTACATATTCAGAAACACCTGGGAGAGGCAGTATGCAAAGTGGTTAGAGAATGGGTTTAGATGTGAGCTGAAGAATCTCGAGTCCTTATTCTTCCAATTACTCTGTGGTATTGGAAAGTTACTTAAAATTGTTACATCTTAATTTCTTTATTGGTGAAAATACTACTCACCACCTAGCAAATGCACAGTAAGCACTCAATAAATGTCATCTTAAAGATGGGTTCATTTATTACAATTTTTTCCTATTGGCATAGAATGTGTTCCTTTAACAAAAGTTCAAAGATCACAAAAATATATAAAAAATGCAATAGCTAGCCTCATTTCCTTCCAACTTTAATTACAGAGTCAAGTGGTAACCACTATTAACAATTTGGTTTGTATTTGATCTTCTAAATATTTCACTTTTTATTCTCAGGGCTTGAGAGGCTATTTCAGGACATGTTTTTTTTTTTTTTTAATTCAACTTATGTTTTCTTTCCATGTAAACATTAATATTTTTTTCTTTCAGCAAATACAAATAGTTTCATTCTTTAAGCCTACCTTTTATCTTATTACTGCTATCTAAAGTACATTTGAATGTATTTTAGAAGAAATATCAATATTTTCCTGCACACTTTTAACTTACAATATTAATAGATTCACTTAATAAATCCATAACACTTAATGTATTCAAAAGAGCTAAAGTAAATATTGAAAACTGCTTTAAGATTTTCGATTGCCTACTGAAAATCTGAGGAAATCAATACGTGAAACTTATGTAAGATGGCTCACAGACACAATCATTACAGCTGTCCACTTTTGAATTTTGTTCCTCTCATGAAATATATTAACTAGAACAGCCCAAAATTGTCTATCTACGAGCAGATACTTCATGCTAAAGTGACCTATATTGCTTCTAATAGTTCTTGTACAATGAACAATTTTTCATTGGGTGTAGTACTGCAGTGGACCTGTAATTTACAGGATAAAGTATACAAAGACATTCATATTCCTTTCCTGGAATATAACATGCAGCAAGTATAGTCTGGATTACTTTCTCCCTAACACAGATAAAATGCTGATATAACTTTCCAGCTTTTTCAAAAGACAACAAACTAACCCTGTTTATAATTTTGCAGAAAGCACTCATTGTCATCAAACTTAGATTTCACTTTTTACCTCTCTTCCAATCATGTATAATTAAACAACACGCACACACACGTGAACGCTTAGTAACTTTCCATTGCTCTTTAAAATCCAGAATCCGGGATCCCTGGGTGGCGCAGCGGTTTGGCGCCTGCCTTTGGCCCAGGGCGCGATCCTGGAGACCCGGGATCGAATCCCACATCGGGCTCCCGATGCACGGAGCCTGCTTCTCCCTCTGCCTGTGTCTCTGCCTCTCTCTCTCTCTCTCTCTCTCTCTCTCTGTGTGTGACTATCATAAATAAAATAAATAAATAAATAAATAAATAAATAAATAAAAATATTAAAAAAAAATCCAGAATCCTTAAGACTCTCCATGATTTGTCCCCATCTCTACTCTAGTCTGTCTCCTTTCCTGCCACTGTTTCCCTCACTCTGTTCTCTAGACACACTGGCCACACTGGCTGCCTTTCGGTTTTCTGAATGAACCATTTCCTTCCTGCTTTGGAGGGTTTGTACATGCTCTCATTGACTCTACATCCTAACTCCATTCAATTTCTCCATTCTTTGAACTGGACTAAAGATAACAGATGGGAGCCCGAACTATTATCCAAATTATCCATTGATGTTAGGCTCTTTACCTGGCCCCGACTTGAGTTTCAGGAAGCCAGTTTGGATGACTTGTATAACCTTTTAAGCCATATTAGTTTTTTATTTTATTTTAGTATTTCATAGTATTTCGTTTTATCAAAACATGTTAGAAATGTTCTTCTCCTTTTCACTTCTTATTTAGCCTCCAGCACCTATGCCTTCTCTCTGAAATTCATCAAGCTCCTTTCCTTTTCTTGTCAGGTACAGTATCCAGTATAAAATATGTACACAACAAATATTTGTCATATGACTCAACTAATAAATTATATAATCAATTATAAGGTAATAGTCTAGGCAGTATTATGACAGAGAATCTGAGTAGACTGTTAGGAGATAGACCAAGAAATGGCCAGAGCAGACAACCCAGTATTTACCAAGCTGTGAAAGAAATGCCTTGCATGTGGTAGATGTTCATTAAGAAGTCATTAATCTGTCTGGAAGTGTCAGGCAAAGTTTCCCTTCACAGGAAATTACCTCTCCACACAGTCTGAGAGTCTGGAAGTCAAGTTGGATGCAGGAGCATCGTGTCCTCCAATAGCATACAGCAATCCATTCCAGGTAGTTACTCCTACTCCCCCTCTCCTTTTGGACATTTGTGCACAGAGTGTCCATTTATTAGTATGAGGATCAAAACATTCTACTGATTTGAGGCAAGAACTTCCATCACGACCACCAACTGCATAAAGTCTATAAGAATAAATAAGATAATAAATAAAAAGTGCCATTATTATGATTAAGGCAGAGATTATTCTCAGAGTATTTCATCGAATTCGAGGTGCCACAGATTATAAAACACACTATCAATTTACGTGCCATCAAGACAGAATATATGCTACCAAAGTTATATGACATATGTATATGTCTATATATACATCATATGTATATGTCATATGTATATATCATATACATATCACTCTTATCTTATCACTCTGTCTATACATAAAAGAGAACAAACTCACATGAAAGCAATGACAACTATTTCTGACAAGTCACCACTGATTAAAAACATGCATCACAATTTTAGAGGTATAAAATGTGTCTTGGAATAGAGAAAATGTGGTATCTAAATATACCATGACTTATTTCTTAAATAACTAAAATAGGACTAGGTTACAAAGGAAAGAAACTAGCCTTCCCTGCACATACCATAGGCTAGACATTTTACCTGTATTAATTTAATCACCTCAATGATGCTATGAGAAGTGATTTATATTCCTGTTTCATGGGTGAAGAAACAGGCTCGTGGAGATTAAGAGGCTTATACAGGGTCAGAAGCAGAACCAGGACGCAGTTAGAGTAATGAGCAGTTGTACTGTGAGCAGTCACCTGAGATGTTCTTGCAGTAGTGAAATATGAGAATAAAAGAATTGCTTGAAACAGTGGTATATAAATTAATATTTATTACAACTGAATAGTGATTCTTCATTAATTTAAATTACTGCAGAGAAGGATACTGTAAGTTATCTAAAATGAATACAGCATGTTAATGTCCTAAGTGTTGCCTAGTAGATAAATTTTAATTCATTACTAATCAATATACTGCATTAAGTCTTTTATTCAACTTGAAATATATAAAATACTATATTTTTCTAATAGTTTTTTCAAAAGTAATAAATTCAGATCATTGCTTATTTAAAAGTCCTCACATTCTGAACTTACATATACCTTAATTAATATTTAACTATATTTTTTACCTTAAGAAATAAAATTTGAACTATACCAAATGTCTGCCAATTAAAACTCTCAGTATTTACATTTACATATATATATATATATATGGTATCTTTAAGACATTTGTTAATTTTAATTCATAACGTAAAGTATACTATGCTACTTAAATTGGTTCTTAAGTGAGAAGATGACCATATCTTAGACAGCAACATATGGCTGTAGCAATATCTTATTCTAAACGTTGTATTAGGGGATCCCTGGGTGGGCGCAGCGGTTTGGCGCCTGCCTTTGGCCCAGGGTGCGATCCTGGAGACCCAGGATCGAATCTCACTCAGGCTCCCGGTGCATGGAGCCTGCTTCTCCCTCTGCCTGTGTCTCTGCCTCTCTCTCTCTCTCTGTGTGACTATCATAAATTAAAAAAAAATTTAAAAAAAATAAATGTATTAATAGTATGGAAATTGAAATTTATTTGCAACTTTGTTAAAATTATTTATCCATCAAAAACTACTTTCTTGTGTTAACTAACACTTGGTAGATTAATTGTCTGAATATGGATCACAGAATTTCAGAAGACATCAGCAATTAGAAAATATAACTAAAAAACCATGTACGCACATGTGCACACACACACACTAGGATTCAAGGCACCACCTCCTCTTCACAGTGAACACATGGGTCTTGACTGTGTAAAGTGGTGTATTACAGGGGTTCAGGGGTGGAGCCACAGTCTCAGGATTTGAATTTTGGTTCTCACACTTACTAATCCTGACTGTGGACAAGTTATTTAATCTCCGCCCGCCTGAATTTTATCATCCAAAACATCTAAGCTCTGCTTCATAGGATTATTGATGACCAAATTTAAAATAGTCTGAACAGTGCCTTCTACATGGTAAACATGGTGTTAAATGTTTAAGAGAAAAAAATGAATTCTGTCTCTGTATTCTTTTAGAAAATGGCATTTTTAGATCTTAAAGTTGTACAAACAACATGTATATTGAGCTAATGTTAAGGGGTAAAATGTATCAATAACATTTTCTAAAGAAATACTATCTCAAGTAATGGTTTTCAAATTTCTTTTTTTTTCTTAAGAACTTATTTATTTGACAGAGAAAGAGCACAAGCAGGGGGAGTGGTAGGCAGAGAGAGAGGAGGAAGCAGGCTCTCCACTGAGCAGGGAGCCTGACAGATGTGGGGCTTGATCCCAGGACCTTGGAATCATGACTTGAGATGATGGCAGATGCTTAACCCACTGAGCCACCCAGGCATCCCTCAAATTGTTTTCTAAGAATAGGATTCTGTGGATTATTTGAGGAGGTCCCAAAAATGGTGTATTTGAAATTCAAGTTGGGAGGGGTTAGAGAGAGAAAGTGCATGTTATACTCACACGTAAGTGAGGGGGGAGTGGCAGAGGGAGATGGGAGAGAGAGAATCTCAAGCAGGCTCCACACTCAACCCAGGGTCCATTATGGGGCTCGATCCCATGCCCCTGAGATCACAACGTGAGTGGAAATCAAGAGTCCAATGTCTAAATGACTAAGCTACCCAGGTGCCTCTGAAATTCAAGTTTTAATATTTTTCAAAATAATTTTCACCTAGCTCAATTAAATGCCATGCAAGATTCAGAACTCATCTTTTTTCTCCATGACAGTATCTATTACAGTAAAAAGAGAAATATTATGTCAAATTGGAAATTGCATCAAATTGTATTGTACGATGTGCTTTAAAATAAGATTTAGTCTTGCCTGACTTAAAATTATGATCAAGGATGCAGGCGTTGGTGATATTGAGATTTAACTTAGAAAAAAATTTCTACTACTTTCAAACTACCTCAACAATTTAACTGAAAAGTTTCCCAAGATTCCAATTAAATTGCTCTAGTAGTTAAAGCAACTGTTCTCATTTCCAGCTACTTAGCTGTGAATCAGGATTTTCTTTATACTGAACAAGAAAAACAAGACATAGAAATAATACGGATGTTCTTTAAAACAGATGTGTTCTTCTACATTGATTTTTATAATAAATCCATGCTACAAACTTGAACTTACAATGAATTTAAGATAGGTTCAGAATAAACTTGAATATTCCATTTGCATTAAGTATTGAGGTTTTTGCAAGGTTTCATTTGAAAGAAAGATTCTACTGCCAAAAATGTTTGCCAACAAGTGGCTTAAAAGTAGCCTGAGCAACTGGAATTCTAAATAAAGCTTTTTCTCTCAAGCATGGTAGAAAGAAAATTTTAACTCTTTGAAAATTTCAAGATACAAGATGTAACTTATAAAACATTCAAACAGTTCCTCCCTAAAGAAACAATTATATTTTGCATCAGGAAGTATTGTAAAATAAGTTAAAATAACAAAAACAGTAGTTAATCTAGGCTTTATCGTTCTGTAGATTAAAAAAATTGAGGCACAGGGAAATGATTTGTTCTAAATCATAAAGGAGTAGTAAAGAGGCATAATTTTTTTTCAATCAGCTGCATATTGTTATAGAAAACAACATGATCTCTATTTTTCCAGATTCTGGATATGTACCTAAAAATGGAAACCAACAAAATATTTTAAAATATTGCTGCTTTGTTTTAAACCAAGTTTAGAAAAATGCTAGTTGATAGATTAACACATCCTCTTCTTGCGGGCGATTAAAATACCATTGCATCTAAGTGGTACCATAACATTCTTCAATAAGATTACACACTTCAGGTTATGCTCCAGGTACCATGCTAGGTATAAGGAACAAAAAGTCAGACCAGATTATTCAAGACCATAATCTACTATAGGAGATGGATGAGTAAATAACAACAACAATAGAGTGCTTCATGCTCTAATACAATCATACACAAATTATGCACAGTAAAGATGCCGAGAATGAATGGACAGTTAGAAGGTGGGGGGCGAGGGAGGGAGGGAAAGGCGGCTAGGAGATGGGAATGGAAATGGGAAAGTTTTCCAGAGATGACTTTTGAGTAAGTTTCAAGGATGCTGAATTTGCCAGGTTCAAAACTGGGGAAAAGATACTCTAAGACAGATGGAATGGGTTAAAAGATAATGGTAGTGTGAAACAAAATATATTTTTCACAAATAGGTTAGTTCTGCTGGAGTGTAATATGCATGGGTAGAGAGGAATGGACAGAAGTGGACAGAAGCAAGACCATAAAGGAGCCTTGGTCACATAAGCTACTGAAACCTTTTAAGCAGGAAAATGACGTGGTCCTATTTGTATTTTAGGTAGAGTATTAGGTTAAGTCTTTAAAGGATGAAAGTGAGAGAGTTAAGACTTGGGGCAAAGTGACCAAAGGACACCATCCCCTCACTCTAGGAGTTTTAACTGAAGGGTCAAGGCTGAAATGACACTGCTAGTTTTCTCTCTTTTTTCAGATTAATGAGCCTCTTTGGTGGCTGACTGCTACCAAAGAATGAGGAAAGATACCTAGTGATAAATTCTGAAGTTCTTTCTTTAGCTAAAACAAAGGAAGGGAGGGGGTGTGGAGATCAGATTATTTTATTTTATTTATTTTATGATTTTATTTATTTATTCATGAGAAACACATACAGAGAGAGGCAGAGACACAGGCAGAGGGAAAAGCAGGCTCCATGCAGGGAGTCTGATGCGGAACTTGATCCCAGGTCTCCAGGATCAGGCCCTGGTCTGAAAGCGGCGCTAAGCCGCTGAGCCATGCGGGCTGCCCAATCAGGTCCATTTTAAAAAGTGGGTTTCTATTTCTCTAGCTCATCTCTTGTGATAGTGCTAAAAATGAATATAAATAAAATCTAAAAAGTGGAACATAATAGATCCCCAGGAACCAAAGCCTTTGGTCATAAAATATAAAAATTCTAATATTTTCTCATTTTTCTTTTACCAATCAATCAATAACACATTTCTATATCTAGTTTTAGGTCCCTTTCTGGAAATGAAAATAAAGCAGTTAAGTGAGGAAAGGTATGCAACAAACAGCTTTTATATAATAACCCTGTAGGGTTTCATTTAATGGAAGAAGGGCCTTTCATATGTAGTTAGTCCCTGACTTACCAAGAGCTGTATTGGTAATGGCTCTGTCCACATCTGTTAACTCCAGTTAGAGGAGCCAAGAGCCAAGAGAGCACCTTTCTAAATCTATTTCAGTTTTCAGAAGTTTACCACGATAAGAAAGGAGAAGTAAAGGTAAGTCAGTAGAAGAGAGGGAAGGAATTATTTAGGAGAACACTGAGAGGGCCAATACTACATTTAAAACACTTTATGCGGGGATCCCTCAGTGGCTCAGCGGTTTGGCACCTGCCTTCGGCCTAGGGCGTGGTCCTGGAATCCCGGGATCGAGTCCCACATCGGGCTCCCTGCATGGAGCCTGCTTCTTCCTGCTTCTCTACCTGTTTCTCTGCCTCTCTCTCTGTGTCTCTCATGAATAAACAAAATCTTAAAAAAAAACAACACTATATGCCTTTTTCCTTAAAATTTTTTAAATTTAAATTCAATTAATTAACACAGAATGTATTATTGGTTTTATTGGTATTATTATATATTATATAATATGTTATATAAAATATGTTATATGTTATATAATATATAGTAAGTATATATTATAAAATAATATAATGTATTATTGGTTTCAGAGGTAGAGATCAGTGATCCATCACTTGTAGATAACACCCCATGCTCATCACATCATGTGCCCTCCTTACTGCCCATCACCCACTTAACCCCATCCCCTCCAGCAACCCTCAGTTTGTTTTCTACAGTTAAGAGTCTCTATGGTTTGTCTCCCTCTCTGATTTCATTTTAAAACACTATATACTTTCACAGCTATATAAACTACTGGATTTTTACTAAGTTGAATATGTATATAAAACTTCTTCACTCAAAATAACTTGAAATTTATAATATCTGCACATTAGAATAAAAACCTAACATGACTGAGTTATTTAAATTTAGTACTATGATAAAAAGAGACTATTTTAAAAGTTTGCATCACTCCAAGTTTCTTTTTGTGATTTATTTATGCATTTTAATGTATATTTTTAAGTTAGAGCTCAATAAATTTGGTTTACTGTGTTTTAAATGGAATTTTAAATATTTCCTTACTTTCCACTTAGAACTGCTACACCTACTGTGCTTCTGGGGGTAGACATAGTGGCAACAAAATTCCACTGGCGAGCCTGAGGGTCCCATCTTTCCACTGTATTCAGGTAGCTCCAGCCATCGTGTCCGCCTACTGCATACATGGGACCTTCCAATACAGCCACACCTACAAGGTGACAGGAAAGAAGCAAGGCCTTGAAATTTGCTGCCAAGTCTTAAAAATCACATTTTAATTGAAATATACAGTTTACCACTTAGTGTTTTCATCTGAGATTTATGGTTCCAAGTCTTATGGTCAAGTCTTTAATCCATCTTGAGTTTATATTTGTGTTTGCTGTAAGATAATGTCCCACTTTCATTCTTTTGCACTTGACTATCCAGTTTTCCCAGTACCATTTATTGAAGACTGTCCTTTCCCCATTGCTTATTCTTGGCTCCTTTGTTCTAAGCTAGTTGCCCACATAGGCATGGTGGTTATTTCTGGACTCTATTCTGTTCCATTGATCTATGTGTCTGGTTTTAAGCCAACTATCATAATGTCTTAATTCCTACAGCTTTGTAGTATAGTTTGAAATCAGGGAGTTTGGTGCCTCTAAACTTTGTCCTTCTTTCTCAAATTTACTTTACTATTGTTTTTTTCATTTTTTTTTTGTGGCTTTGTACAAATTTTAGGATTATTTGTTCTATGTCTTTGAAAAATGTCATTGGAATTTTGATAGGGATTGCACTGAATTGGTAAATTGCTTTGGGTAGCACAATGAACCTTAAACATGCTAATTTAATTAAGGAAACATTTACGGTAAAGATAACTGGGTTTCCAGGGGATCCCTGGGTGGCTCAGTAGTTAAGCGCCTGCCTTTGGCCCAGGGCCTGATCCTGGAGTCCCAGGATCGAGTCCCACATCAGGCTCCCTGCATGGAGCCTGCTTCTCCCTCTGCCTGTGTCTCTGCCTCTCTTTCTCTCTCTCATGAATAAATAAATAAAATCTTAAAAAAAAAAAGGTAACTGGTTCCCTTATAGCTCTTCCTGGTTAGTAGGTGGATAGGTGAGAGGGGGGAAGCAGCACTATAGCTCTGCTCTATAAGTTTTAGAGGCAGGATCTTGAGTTTCAACAGTGGAAAGTTACTTAAAACTACACAAGATGCACACACTGCCATATTTAAAAGATTTTTCAATAATTCAGATTTAAGATATATTTGAAAAATCACTTTTATTCCTTTCCCCCTATTTATTCAAATTTGTGAGATTTTATAGTAGTTAAATTTGATACCACAATCTATTGGTATGATTCATCACCAGGGAATCAAGCCAGATTCATTTGTTCCCTTATTCAACTAATATCTGTTTAGTTTTTATTAAGTACTTAATAGAAGATAACAGAAAGGGCCCTGCCATCATAACTATTCTAGTTAGTAAACAAGCAAAATATATTTCAGGTATTCATCAAGGCTAACAAGAAAAATGGAATGGAGGAAAAGGGTAGAGAGGGTTAGGGGACACCTCTTGGGTAAAGAGACATTGGAACAGAAACATGAATAAAGTTAAGAAATCAGACATAGAGATATCAGAGAAGAGGTGAGGTAAAGGGAACAGTATATATAAACTACACACACACACACAATCCAAGTATATATAAATATACCCAATTATATGTGTATATGTATGTGTCTATAATTAATTAAAGAGCTGGAAGAAAAATTAATGAGTCCATCTAGTTCAACTCCTCAAACAATATTTTTGAAAATAAATTTTAGCAGAACTACTTCAAGATGAAATCTTTAATTCTCACATGTAAAAGAGATAAAAGGAGTGTTTCCTATATAAAAGTTTCTAAGTTCAAATTATAACACTGATTTATTATAAGGTAAATTAGTAAAAAACGAGAATGACAGAAAGAGGGCAGCCCCGGTGGCTCAGCGGTTTAGCACCACCTTCAGTCCAGGATGTGATCCTGGAGACCTGGGATTGAGTCCCATGGCGGGCTCCCTGCATGGAGCCTGCTTCTCCCTCTGCCTCTCTCTCTCTCTCTCTGTCTCTCATGAATAAATAAATAAAATCTTAAAAAAAAAAAGAATGACAGAAAGATTTGGGAAAAAGCTTAAAGAAGACATTTGAACTATATGATTATTCTCCTTTGAACTTGCTTCAATAAAACAGTTTGTATGGTACTTAGAATTAATGATAATACTCTATGCACAATCTAATCTGCACAAAACATAGCAGGATCATGGGCATTCTCATTCTCTGTACTAGAAGAATTTGCCTTAAGTTAAAATTAAATTTCTTTTCTCTATAGTGGGGGAAGTATGCAGGTGCATCACATTATTGACCTTGGATTTTATGGTCAACTCAAGTTTCATTCATGCTGCTTTTAAGCTACATTCCCATTTTGTGCCTATGTAAGAGGTTGATTTTATGAACTCAAGATTAATATTTTATCATTTTGTTAAATTTAATATAGTTAATTTTACACTCTCCTCTCAGTACTTTACCCCAACCCTCTGGTTTTACTTTATTAGCGAACTTGAAACTTGATCACCTTGAACTGAAAACTAATTGCAAATAGTAGAATTACTTGTTTCTTTGATTTTTTTTGCTATACCCATGATCAGAAAATTGTAATGCCTAGATAATTTTCATTACTGACTATTGGCTTTTTTTTGGCAGCCTCTAGTCTGGTGCTCGACATTAATAAATTGAATGTAGTACAAAGCTACGCTATCTGAGCTAGAACTTCATTGCTACCTCGTCCATCTTTTAATTCGTCTTTTTGATGATTTATCAAATTTTTTATTGTAACTAATTTAAACCTTTTTCAGACTGTGATACACTGACAATATGACCATAAATTCTTCCTATTACTGAATGCATACCTATTTTCATGGTGACTCTACAGCTCGTCCCACCAAGAAGAGTAGTGTCCATTAATAGATGAATGGATAAGAAAGATGTATCTTTCTCACACACACACACACACACACACACACACACACAGAGGAATATCACACTGGAATATTATAAAATGATGAGATCATGCCATTTAAGACAACATGAATGGACCTGGGGGTATTATGCTAAGTGAAACAAGTCAGACTGAGAAAGACAAATACCATATGATTCTACTCATAAATGGAATCTAAGAAATGAATAAAGAAAGGACAGAATCAGAACTATGAATATAGAAACAAATTGATGATTGAAGGAGGGGAGGGAGATGGAAGGCTGGGCAAAACAGGTGGAGAGGGAGACATAGGCTTCCAGTTATGAAATGAGTAGGTCACAGAATTAAAAGAGCAAAAGGAATACAGTCAATGATAATGATACAGGGATGTGTAATGGGACAGATGGTAGCTATACCTGTGGTGAACACAGAATAACGTATAAACTTATCAAATCACTTAGTTGTATACCTGAAACCAATGTAACATTGTGTATCAACTAGCCTCAAATAAATATGATTATAAATAAAAATAAAAATATATATACATATATATATATACTATTATATATAGTATATACTATTATATATATATATATATATATATATATATATATAGTCTTTTTCTCTAGTCTTTGAATCTGGGCTTGCCCATGTGACTTGTTTTGGCCAGGGCAACATTAGCAAACATGATGCAAGCAGAAGTTTGAAAAGTTTGTGCACTGTGGCTTGCCTTATGCTGCTTTTGAAACCTTGTGACTGCTACCATGTGAAGAAGCCAGGCTAACCTGCTGAATGATTAGAGGCATGTGGCCCAGGTGTCTCGGTTGCCCAGGCCAACAACCTGCCTACCACTACACATGTGAATGAGGCCATTCTAGATCACCTAACTGACCTGCCAGTCCACCGGAGATCCATGAGAAAACCCAGCAGAAATACTCCAAGGTAGCCTAAACCAGAAGAATGGCTCAGCTGACCCACAGATCCATGAGCTAAATATATCGTTGTTGTTTTAAACCTCTATTTTGCTATGTAATGCAGGAAAAGTTGGGTGATACAGATACATGTCAAGCCCCATCAAATTTTATTCCCATCTGTTCACTCTCATCAAACAGTTCTATTTCACCTATTCTTTCTCCTTTCAAAAAAAAAAAATAGATCATGTACTACAAGATCCTAAATTATCTTCTGTCATCTCAGAGTGAGCCATCAGTTCCTTTAGAGTAAAGACAGTGTCTTCGTCATCTTTGTATACCTACTGAGCAAAGAGCATGGCACATAGTACATGCTAATCAATGTCAGTTCAGTGAAATGCTGAATGAAAGAACAAAAAGTCTCTATCATATTCTCTGTGCCACCTCATGATTTCTCTGGGTTTTTACTCATTTCTGCTGAAAAACCAAGGATATAGATGGGAACAATAATGCTAAAGATTTTAAATCACCATTTCACTCAGTTTAGATTAATACTGATTGTCAAAACAAAGCACATATTTAAAAAGGTGGCCTATCACTCCATCATGTTACAATTAAATCCTTAAATATCCATGTTTTTACTTGTGCTGGATGCTGTTACATTTTTGTATATTCTTGTCTTCTCTGATGCTGTTTCTCAGTTCAGGAGCACATAAAGGAATGCTTCGTGACTAACTGTTGCTCACAATGGTCTACTTCTGCCTGGTATGGAATGGAAAAATGTAATGGATGCCTAATATATGATATCATGAATGAACCTGCATAATTATACTCACCAAGGCCATGCCTATGGGTGGACATAGGAGGCATCACACTCCAGGTTTTTGTTTTGGGGTTGTAGCATTCTACAGTGTTCAAAGTCTTCAGTCCATCTCTTCCTCCAACCACATACAGTTTGTCATCTAACACTGCAACACCAAACTGTAGCCTCCTCCCATTCATATTTGCTACAGGAGTCCACATATTTGTACGAAGATCATACTTTTCAATGCTTGTTGCTCCTTTAACAGTAATATATGGAAATTATGGAAATAAAAATCTCACCATGTTTGAGTATTTTATGAATTCATACATATAAAACAAATCATGATTTTCTAGCATTGACAATAATAATTTTATTGTATTTCAGTGAGCTTCTGCATGGTCAGGATTCTGCTTATATCTCTGACCCCACCTCCTCCTATTCTCTAGGCCATACACAAGGCTCTGTATTAAAAGGTCAAGTAAGAAAGGATTATTTGTAACAGCTAGAAGTTGGGGGAAAAGGAAGGTAGATTAGTGTCATGGAAGCCAACGTAAAAAAAAAAATGTAGCAGATAGTTTTGAAGGAAGATGGAGGCAGAGTAAGAGGACCCTAGGCTCCCCAACTCCCACAAATACAACTAGATAAACAGCAAATCCTAAATAGGAAAGAATCTGAAGACTGACAGAAGAAACTCCACAACTAAAGGTAGGGAAGAGGCTACAATGAAGATGGCAGGACGTGTGGAGGCACGGCTTGGGAGAGAAATGGATTGTGGTTAATGCAGTGAGGAGGGAGCCATGGTCTCAGATAAGGGTAGGAGGCAAACTAGCACACAGGGGGTACATGGGAAAATAAATCCCCTTGGCAATTGGCTTGGCAAGTGAGAGGGCCTGAATTTCATGAGGTCTTGCAACCAGTGGGGCTTAAAGTCTGGAGTTTTAACAGTTAGCATGCTTGGCTCTGAGAGAGGTTGGAGGACACTAGGGCTGCCCCTGAAGAAGAGGCAAGGGAAACAGAATGCAGACGTACAGCATGGAAACAGCGATCTGAAGAGCACCTGGGGCACACAGTGAGCATGTCCCAGAGAGGCAGCATTCATGGAGGCCTCTCCAGGAACAAAGGAATTGGTAGATGCCATGTCCTTCCTCTTGCTCCTCAGCAGAAGCATGGGGCTACCTACAGGAACCAGTGCAGTGCCAACACTTACCACCTACCTTATTTACATCAAGTTCTGTTCCCCCAAACTCCAGCAGAACTGCCCTTCCCAGTCACACTTGCCTCAGTGCCAGCACAGCAGGCCCCTTCCTCAGAAGACTAGCCCAAACCCCTGCCAACCAAGGAGTTTTGTGAGGCCTCAGTTCCAGTGGTGGTGGTGATAGGTCTCATTTCACAAGCAGACCAGAGCATGCCTAGTTCAAATGCACAACACTCAGGCCAGGCACCAAATGCTGCCTGTAACAAGCAAAGACAGCCTCTGCAGACAACTGGTCTGAAGGATAAAGTGACCAGGCCACAATAGCAGAGTACACACAGCACACTGGAGACACTCCCAGAAGCACCAGGCCCTGGAAACTATTCTGCCGGGCACTATAAGATCTTTTATTCAGGAGATGCAGCTGACTTTTCTAACATAGAGAAATAGGCACGGAGACTTAGACAAAATAAGACAGGAACTGGATCCAAATGAAAGAATAGGACAAGGTCACAGCTGGAGATCTAAGCAAAACAGATTTAAGTAACATGCCTGATGGAGAATTTAAAGCAATGATCATAAGGATACTCACTGGTCTTGAGAAAGGAGTGGAGGACATCAGTGAGACTGAGAATAAACTTAGAGAATTCATGACTCCATCAAACATAATTAAGATTCATATAGGAGTCCCAGAAGAAGAAGGGACAGAAAAAAGGGCAGAGAACTTATTTAAAGAAATAATAGCTGAAAACTTCCCTAACTTGGGGAAGGAAACACATATCCAGATCCAGGAGGCACAGGATCCCCCAAAAAAGTCAGTAAAAGCAGACCTATACCAAGGCTCTGTAACCCACACCAAAATATCTTGTAATTAAAATGGTAAAATATAATGATAAAAAATATTCAAGGCAGCAAGACAAAAGAACATAATTACATACAAAGAAACCCTATGATGCCAGCAGCAGATTTTTCAGCAGAAACTGTCTATGCCAGAAACTTACCAGGCCAGAAAAGAATGGTATAATATATTCAAAGTACCAAGTGGGTAATATTTGCAACTAAGAATACTCTATCCAACAAGGCTATCATACAGAATAGAAGGAGAGATAAAGAGTTTCTCAGACAAACAAAAACTAAAGAAGTCCATGACCACTAAACCAGCCCTGTGAGAGATATAAACGGGACTTTTTGATGGAAAGGAATGACAAAACAAAAAACAAACAACAACAACAACAGCAAAACAGTATGAAGGTAGGACACACAAAAGCAGTAAAAAGAATATTTCTTTTAAAAGTTGGTCAAGAAACTCACAAATAAAAGGTTGTAAAATAGGATACCATATATCCAAAATGTAGGGAGGACAGAAGAATGAATGGGTTCAAACTTAAATGACCATCAACTTAATATAGACTGCTATATACAAACCTAATGGTAACCACAAATCGAAAAACATTAATAAACAGGCAAAGAATAAAGAGAAAGAAATCCAAATATATCACTAAAGAAAACAAGCAAACCATGAAAGAAAGACAAAGAATCAGAGAAAATCTCCAGAAACAACCACAAAGCAAGTAATAAAATGGCAATAAATATGTATCAATAATTACTTTGAATGTAAATGGACTAAATCAAAAGATAATCAAAAGATATAGTATGACAGAACGGATAAAAAAAACAACAACCCATCTGTATGCTGCCTAGAAGAAACTCATTTTTGACCTAAAGACATTTGCAGGTTGAAAGTGAGGGGGTAGAGAAACATTTATCCTGCAAATGGATGTCAAATAAAGCTGGAGTAGCAATACTTATATCAGAAAAAACAGACTTAAAACAAAGATCGTAACAAGAGACAAAGAAAGACACTACTTAATAATAAAAAGGACAATCAAACAAGAAAATATAACAATGTAAATATTTATGCATGCAACACAGGAGAACCCAAATACATAAAACAATTAACAAACAAAAGGACCCAATTGATAACAATACAATAATAGCAGGGGGACTTTAACACCCCACTTATATCAATGGATAATCTAAACATAAAATGAACAAGGAAACAATGGATTTAGATGATACAGTGGACCAGATGGATTTAGCAGTTATACACAGAACATTTCACCCTAAAACAATATAATATACATTCTTTTCAAGTACACATGGAACATTCTCCAGAACAGATCACATATGAGGCCACAAAACAAGTCTCAAAAAATTTAAAAAGATTGAAGTCATACCATAAATCTTTTCTGACTACAATATTTTGAAACTAGAAGTCAACCACAAGAAAATCTGGAAAGGGGGATCCCTGGGTGGCGCAGCGGTTTAGCGCCTGCCTTTTGCCCAGGGCGCGATCCTGGAGACCCGGGATCGAATCCCACGTCGGGCTCCTGGTGCATGGAGCCTGCTTCTCCCTCTGCCTCTCTCTCTCTCTCTCTCTCTCTCTCTCTCTCTCTCTCTGTGACTCTCGTAAATAAATAAAAATTAAAAAAAAAAAAAAGAAAATCTGGAAAGACCACAAATATATGAAGGTTAAATAACATGTTAACTAAACAATGAATGGGTCAACCAGGAAATAAAAGAAGAAATTTAAAAATACATGGAAACAAATGAAAATGAAAATATAATGTTTTAAAGCCTTTGGGATATAGCAAAAGTGGTTCTAAGAGGGTAGTGTATAGTAATATAGGCCTATAAGAAAAATCTCAAACACCTAGCTTTACACCTAAAGAATAAACAAAACCTAAAATCAGCAGAAGGAAGGAAATAATAGAGATCAGAGCAGAAAGAAATGATATAGAAAATAAAAAAACAGATCAATGAAACCAGGAGATGGTTCTTTGAAAAAAAATCAATAAAATTGATAAATCTCTAGCCAGATTTATCAAGAAGAAAAGAGAAAGGATCCAAATAAATAAAATCACAAATGAGAATGTAGAAATAACCAATACTACAAAAATACAAGCAATTATAAAAGAATATTATGAAAAACTATATGCCCACAAATTGGACAACCTAGAAGAAATGGATAAATTCCTAGAAACATAAAACCTACCAAAACTGAAACAGGAAGAAATGGGAAATTTGAACAGACTAATAATCAGCAAAAAACTGAATCAGCAATCAAAAAACTCCTAACAAACTAAAGTCCAGGACCAGATGGCTTCATGGGAAAAATCTACCAAACATTTAAAGAAGAGTTAATACCAATTTTTCTCAAACTATTCAAAAAAAAAAAAGAAAAAGAAGGACAATTTCCAAATTCATTCTATGAGGCCAGTATTCCCTTGATACAAAACCAGATAAAGCCACCACACACAAAAAAGAATGACAGGACGATATCCCTGATGAACACAGATACAAAAATTCTCAACAAAATACTAGCAAATTGAATACAATAAATACATTTAAAAAATGAATCACCACGATCAAGTGGGATCTATTCCTGGGTTGCAAGGATGGTTCAATATTCACAAATCAACCAACATGATATATCACATCAATAAGAGAAAGGATACGAACCATATGATCATTTCTTTTCTTTCTTTCTTTTTTTTTTTTTTAGAGAAAGAGAGAGAGCAAGAGCATGAGCATGTGAGTGAGTTAGAGGAGGAGGCGCATAAGGAGAATGAGCAAGAGAATCTCAAGCAGCCTCCATGCCCAGGGTGGAGGCTGATGTAGAGCTCAATCTCATGACCCTGAGACCATGACCTGAGCTAAAATCAAGAGTCAGACACACTTAACTGACTGAGCCACCCAGGTGCCCCATTATCATTTCAATAGATGTAGAAAAAGCTTTATCAAGAAAAAAGGATTTTCTGGATAAAAATCCTCAACAAAGTAGCTTTAGAGGGAACATACCTCAATATAATAAAGGCCATGGCTAACATCATCCTCAATAGAGGAAAACTTAGGAAAACAAGACAAGGATGAATAGTCTTACCACTTTTATTCAACATAATACTAGAAGTCCTAGCTACAGCAGTCAGACAACAAAAAGAAAAAGGCATCCAAATTGGTAAAGAAGAAGCAAAAGTTCCACTATTTGCAGATGACATGATAATATATATAGAAAATCCAAAAGATAGAAAATCCAAGACTCCACCAAAAAACTGTTGGAAGTGATAAACGAATTCAGTAACAGGGTAAAAAATCAATTCTACAGAAATCTATTGCATTTTTATATGCCAATAATGAAGCAGAGAAAGAGAAATTAAGAAAACAATCCTATATACAATAACACCAAAAATAATAAGATATCTAGGAATAATCCTAACCAAAGAGATGAAAGACTTGTACTCTGAAAACTATAAAACATTTCTTTCTAATGAAAGAAATTGAAAATGACACAAAGAAATGGAAATACATCTCTCTGTGTGACTATCATAAATAAATAAAAAATAAAAAAAATAAAAAAAAAGAAATGGAAATACATTCCATGGTTATGGACTGGAAGACCAAATGTTGTAAAATGTCCACACTACCCAAAGCAGCTACTTTATAGCCTGCTATAAAGCAAGCTACTCTATCATCTATCTATCTATCTATCTATCTATCTATCTATCTATCTATCCATCCATCCATCCATCTATCCATCTATTTTTTTAAGTGGACTCCATACCGAGCATGGAGCCCAACATGGGGCTTGAACTCACAACCCTGAGATCAAGGGCTCAGAGCAAAAGTTGGATACTTAACTGTCTGAGCCACTGAGGTGCCTCTATCTATCTATCTATCTATCTATCTATCTATCTATCTACCTACCTACCTACCTACCTACCTATCATCTATCTATCTATCTATCTATCTATCATCTATCTATCTATCTTTAAATAATCTCTATGTACAATGCCCAATGTGGGGCTTGAATTCACAATCCCAGATCAAGAGTCACATGCTCTGCTGTCTGAGCCAGCCAGACACCCCTGCAATCTATTCATTTAATGAAATTCCTCTCAAAATGCCAACAGCATTTTTCATAGAACTAGAACAACCCACCCTAAAATTTGTATGGAACCAGAAAAGACCCCAAATAGCCAAGGAAACCTTGAAAAAGAAGAGCAAAACTGGAGGCATCACAATTCCAGACCTCAAGTTATATTACAAAACCGTAGTGATCAAAATAGTATGTTACCGGCACAAAAAGAACACATGTATATCAGCAGAATGGAATAAAAAACTAGAAAAAAACCCCAAAATTACATGGTCAATTAATCTTTGACAAAACAGGCAAGAATATCCAATGGGAAATATGCAGTCTCTTCAACAAATTGTATTGGAAAACCCGACAGCAACATGCAAAAGAATGAAACTGGACCACTTTCTTACACTATATACAAAAACAAATTCAAAATGGATGAAAGCCCTAAATGTGAGACCTAAAACCATAAAAATCCTAGAAGAGAGCACAGGCAGTAATTTCTTTGACATTGGTTACAGCAGCTTTTTTCTAGATAGATTCCCTGAGGCAAGGGTAAAAAGCAAAAATAAACTATTGAGCCTATACCAAAATGAAAAGCTTCTGCACAGCAAAGGAAACAATCAACAGAACTAAAAGGCAACCTATGGAATGGGAGAAGATATTTGTAAATGACATATCTGATAAGGGGGGAGTATCCAAAATATATAAAAAAACTTATATAACTCAACATCCAGAAAACAAATAATCCAATTAAAAAATGGGTAGAAGACGCGAACAGATGTTTCTTCAAAGAAGATAAACAGATGGCCAATGACACATGAAAAGATGCTCATCATCACTCACCATCAGGGAAATGCAAATCAAAACTACAATGAGATATCACTGCCCACCTGTCAGAATGGCTAAACTAAACAACACAAGAAACAACAGGTGTTGGTGAAGATGTGGAGAAAGAAGGACCCTCTTGCACGGTTGGTGGGAATGCAAACTGGTGTGGCCACCGTGGAAAGCAGTATGAAGGTTCCTCAAAAGGTTAAAAACAGAACTACCTTACAATCTAACAATTGCAGTATGGGGTATTTACCCAAAGAATACAAAAGCACTAATTCAGAGGTGCCTGGGTGGCTCAGTCAATTAAGCAATCGACTCTTGATCTCAGCTCAGGTCTCAATCTCAGGGTCATGTGTTCAAGCCCCACATTGGGCTCCATGCTAGGCATAGAGCCTACTTTAAAAAAAATTAATTCAAAGGGATACATGTACCCCTATATTTATAACAGCATTATTTATGATAGCCAAGATATGGAAAAAGCCCGAATGTCCACAAATTGATGGATAAAGAAGCTGTGGTATATATGTACAATGAAATATTACTCAGCCATAAAAAAGAATGAAATTTTGCAATGGCATGGATAGAGCCAGAAAGTACAATGGTAATGCTAAGTGAAATAAGTCAGAGAAAGACAAATACCATGTGATTTCACTCATATCGGAATTTAATGAAAACAAAACAAACGAACATGGGGGAAAAGAAAAGAGGTAAACCAAGAAGCAGACTCTTAACTATAGAGAACAAAATGATGATTACCAGAGGAGAGGTGGGGGGGATGGGTGAAAATAGGTGATGGGGATTAAGGAATGCAATCATGATGAGTACCAGGTGATTAAAATAAAAACTTAAAAAAATTTTTTGTAGCAAGTAAAAACTACTAACTATTAAATGCTACCTAGGGGAGCAAGTAAGATTAAGACTACAAAGTATTATTGGATTTAGCTTCATGGAAGTCATTGACAACTTTATGGAGAGTCCCTTGTCTGACTGGCTAAGACATGATGGGGAGGTGAGAGGATGATAGATAATGAGCATAGATGATTCTATGAGAAGTTCAGCTATAAAAGGGAGGCGAGAGATGGGAGTTACTAGGTAGATTGAGAGAGGTTTTGTTTTGTTTTTAAAACCTGATAAACTTGAGTTTGCTTGAATGCTACTGGGAAGGATCTAGTTGGGAGGAAAGAAGCTGAAAATACAGATGGAAGGCATCCACTTAAGAAGAAGGTTCCTTAAAAAAAAAAAAGAAAGAAAGAAAGAAAAAAAAAAGAAGTTTCCTGGGCAGCTCGGGTGGCTCAGCGGTTTAGCGCTGCCTTCAGCCCAGGGTGTGATCCTGGAGACCCGGGATTGAGTCCCACGTTGGGCTCCCTGCATGGAGCCTGCTTCTCCCTCTGCCTGTGTCTCTGCCTCTCTCTCTGTCTCTCATAAATATATATATATATATATATATATATATATATTTTTTTTTTTTTTTTTAAAAGAAGAAGGTTCCTGAGGAGGCAGGAAAGGGCAGTGTCAGAACACAGGTGTGGGGCTGGCTTTCCTAGGAGGGAGGGGATACACATTCTGTTGCAACGTGGAAGGACAAGAGTGTAAGCGCAAATCATGAACTTTGGAAACTAAGAATGTGGGAAGTCCAGGAGTAACTGTCTGTTCCTATCTACATTTTTTTAAGAATTAAAGTATTCCAGGGGCACCTGGAGGTTCACTCTGTTAAGTGTCGTCTGACTCTTGATTTCAGCTCAGGTCATTATCTCATGGTTGTGGGATCGATCCCCACATCAGGCTCTGCACTCAGCATGGAGTCTGCTTCAGACTATCTCTCCCTCTCCCTCCCACTCACTCATTCACTCTCTCTCTCTTTCTCTCTCTGAAAATAATAAAGAAAATCTTAAGAAAAAAAGAATTAGAAGATTCCAAGAACTCTTTTGTTTTCTTTATGAAGTGAGAAAAAAAGTTAAAAGCCTCACCCCTCTAAAATAATCCAACCTCCATTTATGAAGAGTTCAATTAGATTCTATTTTACTTTTCTCTAAGTGTCTAATACAACATGCAATCAGAGCTATTTTTAGAGAATTAGAATCAGGACAAATATTTATTCCAAAGTATTTGTTATAATTGGTTCATCAGAGCACCAATACTATTGATAGTCATATATAGATAGATAGATACACATACACAGAATATTCTATTTTCTGATGTTGTGGTTTTTATTTTTTGATATACCCTACAAAATTCATAAGCTACTTGAAATATGTTCCAAGTCTTTTTCCATCTCTGTATTCTTTTTCTTTTTTTTTAAGATTTTATTTTAAGTAATCTCTACACCCAGCATGAGCTTGAACTCACAGCCCTGAGATCAAGAGCCACACATTCCACAGACCAAGCCAGCCAGGTGCCCCTATTTGTTTTCACAGCAACAAACAGAGTTCCTTGTATATAGTAGTTGTTCAAAAATAATTTTTGAGCTTGAATAATCTTTATAATTTTTAGCTATAATGAGATTTTATTCATACACTCAGATTATTTTATGTAATAGGATAGTTTATACATCACTCTAAATTTGATGTTTAAAATTATCTTCATTCTGTCATACAAAAAATCCAGTTCACTAAGCAGCATCATGGTTCTACGAATTGGTAACTAAAATTTCCTTTGCTAACACCAAACAAAATTCTTTTTTTTTTGACATTCATCTTCCAAATTTTATTCATAACTGTTGAATATGTGTGTAAGAATGCAAATACATCATTACTAGAAAGATAATTTAAATAGCTAAATAGACATGGTATAAATAACTGCAACACAATGATACTACTGAATAAGTCAAAGCATGATATTTTATGACATTTTTGCAAAAAAAAGGGATATTTTTATGGGGTACTTTATATAATATTTATTTTTTAAAAAGATTTATTTATTTTAGGTGGGGGGTGCAGAGGGAGAGAGAAAATCTCAAGAAGACTTCCAGCTGAGCCCCACTTGGGGCTTAATCTCACCACCTGAGATCATGACCTGAGCTGAAATCAAGAGTTGGATACTTAACTAACTGAGGCACCCAGGTACCCCTATAATATTTCATTTAAAAAGAGGTAATATTGTTATCAGGGCTGTTGAACAGTGTTCTACCCCCAAATCCATGTTTATCCAGAACCTCAGAATATAAACTATTTTGAAAATGTGGTTTTTTTTTTTTATATAATTAGTTAAGATGGCAACATGTCATGGGAAAGTATGTTTGTGTGAGCAAACATAATTCTTAAAAAAAAAACAAAACCCAAAGATCTTCAAGTAACAAATTCCTAATAATTACAAAATTCTATATAAAAGGTTAAAACTTCCTTATACTAAAAGATTAACCTTTAAAAAAGTAAGCAGAAAAAAAAAGTAAGCAGAAATATATTCTAACTTTTTCTTAATGGCTATTTAGAAACATTTCCAGCTTATTTGTTGGGCCCTGTACTAAGGTATATGAAAGGACCAAGAACCCAATGATCCAGACTGGATGCAAATTGCTCTTCATTATAAAGACTTTGGGTATAAAATAAGTTATGGCCAGGGAAGATAGCTTGCATCGGATAGAAGGTGAGAACAACTGGCATCTAGGAAAGACTCAGGAATAAAGCTGGTCAAGTAATAATGGCCAGATTACAGAAAATCTTGGAAACTAGAAAGAGGATTTTACATCTTATGTGGTAAGAAATGAAGATCACTGTAGTCATTGAGCAGAGAAATGTTATGTAAACAGAAGAATTAATGAAGCAGAGGGTGTAGTCTCCAGAGTCCATGCCTTATTTGAATCCTGATTCCATCACTCGTTAACTGTGTACTCCTGGGAAAGACAGTTAACTTTTCTAGGGACAGGTATCCTAGGGCAATAACAACATTCAGCTCTTAGAATTATTATGAATATGAGATTAAAAATGATAGGTGAGGCACTTAGCATAATTCCGGGCACATAGTAACAACACAATGAATGAATGCTATTCACACTAAATGAACATGATTGAAAGATGTAGGCTGATAGGAGGCTACCAGGAACTGGAAAGTACCAATGGAAATTTAGAAGGATAAGACCCATTTGAAAGAAGACTTGGTGATTGTCAGAAGGTAAGATCTGGAAGGAAGGAAGGAAGGAAGGAAGGAAGGAAGGAAGGAAGGAAGGAAGGAAGGAAGGAAGGAAGGAAGGAAGGGAAGCATCTACAAATATAAAGCACCATATTATATGAGATAATATCTACACCCATATCTTTGTTACCATAAAGCTAAAAGTTAAATTACAGTAAAACTCTTCCAATTAGAGCTCCTATTTTTATATTCATTAAAGAAGTCACATGGAAATCTTTAGATGTGAATAATGCATTGAGGGCTTCAGTCATACAAATAATTCAAGAAATGGGGAAGGACAACCTTCATTTATATGGCAAATATTTATTGATGCTGCCTATGTGCAAGGAACTGTTTTAGGTGCTGTGGGATATATTGTTGAGAAAAACAAAACAAGTTTCTTGCTTCCCAGAGCTTACTTGGGGGGAAGAAGTAGACAGATCAGGTGTTATGAAGAAATATAAGCAGAAGAATGAGATAGAAGGAGGTAGGCAAAAGATTAGAAAGCGATGGGCAGGTGATGATTGGCCATGAAAGTCTTTTTTTTTTTTTTGTAAATTGATGTTTGGAGATGAGTGAATAATTTCTGCTAGGCATTCCAGGAGAGGGAACAGCTAATGGAGTAGCCCAGATGTGGGATAATGTTTGACTTGTTCCATGAAGGAAGCGGAAGCCAGCAGGGCTAGAACTGGAAGAGTGAGGGGAGAAGTAGAATGAAGTGAGTTCAGAGATGTATTCCCAAGTCAGAGAGGTGCTGTCAGGGGATTGCAGGCTACCAGTGCTAGGAATTCAGAGGAAAGGAAGATCAATGTACTGAGAGATAATACACAGAAAGCTTCTAGCACACCACCTGGCAGAGGAGGCACTATATATGATGTTTGTTACTATTATTGTTGCTGTAACAACTGTTGCAAAAACAGTACAAAGAATTCCCAAATACCTTAACCCCAGATTTCCCAAATGTTGTTTTACATTTGCTTTTGCTGTATACACGTGTGTATAAATTTTTTTTTCCTGAATTGTTTTAAGATCAAGTTGTAGAGATGATGCCCTTGTACCCTAAATACTTCAGTGTATCTTTCTCAAAGCAAGAAACCCTGTTACGGAACAATACAATCATCGAAATCTGGAACTTAACATTTATACAACGCTGTTATCTGACCAACAGACTTTATTTGGATCTTATCACCTGCTCCAGTTATGTCCTTTAGAGCAAAAGAAATTCAAGGTGATGCAGTATAATAGCTGTCATATCTCTTCAGTCTCCTGAAATGTGGCACGAATTCCTGAGTCTTTTCTGTATTTTGCGACATTAACATTTTGGAAAACTACAGACACAGAAGTCATTTTGGAGAACGTCTCTCAACTTGGATTTGTTTGTTTTTTCCTCACGATTAAATTTGAGTTGTTCACTTCTGGCGAGGATACCACAGATGTACAGCTGAGTTGTCCTTTGTATACTCCTAAGAGGCACATGCTGCTGATTAGTCTCATTACTGGCCATTGGATAATAGCTCATTCGGTTGAGGTGCTGTCTGCCCCGTTTCTCCACTGTAAAGATACTAGTTTACCCTTTGTCACTAATAAGCAAGCGGTTGGAAGATACGTTGAGTTGAAGCTAATTATCTGTTCTCAAACTTTCACCTACTGGTGGTAGCATCTATTGATAATTTTTGACTGAATTAGTTATCATGATAAATTATAATTTTTTGAGTCCTTTCTTTCTGTAATTATTAGTTGGCATTCTAATAATAATTCTAAAGCTGTCCCTCCCCTCGTCTTTATTTGTACTAGTGTGGACTCATGAATACATACTGATTTAATAAATGATAATCTTTTATCATCATTATCTATTTTGGTGTTGAAATTATCCCAGATTTGGACAGTGGTGGTTCCTACAAACTGTCTCTTCTGTCCCTTGTACTGTCTTCATTAGTTGTTGAGCACTTCTTTACTTTCTGGGACTATAAGATGTTCTGGGTTTACCTTGTATTTTTCCAGTCCTGGAACCAGCTGTTTCTCTAAAGAGCTCTTTGGCCTGTGTTGTTACTAACTAAAGCTTCTTTTTTTTCTCCCTTGTTCCCCCAAATAAAAGATTATTAATACCTTTTGTTGAATCCATTCCTCCAACTGCAAATAATGTTCCAACTGTTGACTTTCTAGGTTTTGTCCGAGGGCTTTGTAACATGGGTCGTCTCTCTGGTAATAAATGGTACTTCATTGCTTCCATAATAAGTTTCTGACATTCTATATCATCCCGAAAAAGTGCATTATTTTCCATGTCTGCCAGGAACTAGAAAAGAGTGGTGAGGATGTATACTAAATGAGCAAGAAAATAGTAATTAAAAGAACATATAGTTCACAAATGGAAATGATCTCATTTAGAAAAAAAAAAATCCAAGCCTGGACACTTTTTTTTTTTAAAGATTTTATTTATTTATTCATGAGACACACACACACACAGAGGCAGAGACACAGACAGAGGGAGAAGCAGGCTCCTCACAGGGAGCCCAATGCAAGACTTGATCCCTGGACTTGGAATCACACCCTGAGCGAAAGGCAGATGCTCAACCGCTGAGCCACCCAGGTCTCCCGTGGACACCTATTTTTAACTAATATATTCAATATTTACAAGATCGGCATTTTAAATTTCACTGAAAAATATAAATTGAAGAAGACAGGTGGTATGCTCTGAAACCTGAATAGTGCTTATCTCTGGGTAGTGGAGAAATTGGTGCTTTTTAATAATCTTTTTTACTGCTTTTCTAAAAAAATCACTTTATTTTTTAAATTAGAAATAATTTTAACTGAAGAAGTGTAATTATAAATAGAAATTGACTAATTAGACTGCATTTACCTGACCTCTCTAAACAGTGCTCAAGGAACAGCAGGGGTGCCTGGGTAACTCAATGGGTCAGCATCCAACTCTTGATTTTGGCCCAGGTCATGATCTCAGGGTCCTGAGATCTAACCCCCAGAAGGGCTCTGTGCTAGGCAGGGAGTCTGCTTGAGATTCTTTCTCTTCCTCTCCCTATGTCCCTCCCCCTTCTTAAAAAAAAAAAAAACAGCAAAAACACCTTACAGTTTCTTAAGGGCAAAGAACTCTAAATGGTGATTACCCTAACAAAATTTAAATCCCTTCTGCTTCATTGAATCCAAGTTTTAAACTTTATGTAACTTTATGCAAATGCATAGAAATGATTTCATCCTGACTTTTAAAAAATGTGTTTCTTTTCCTTTTGTGTTTATTTCTCCAACTACCTCCCACCCCTCTTTTTGCTGTATTTCTTTTATTTACTATTGATTCATGTGAAATTAATTTTTAAATAGAGTATGAGCTGAAGAATATTTTAATTTCCTTCAAGGTAGATGGCCAGTTCTGTACCACCACCATTTATTAAATAATCTTCATTTTCAAGTGAATTGAACTTTGGTTATATATTATATTCTTATAATTATATCTCAGTATATATGAGACCCGTTTTCCGATTCTTTATTCTTTTCCATTGATCTGTCTATTCCTACTCTAATATCAAATTTTTTACTGTCTTTATAGCACACTCTGATTTTCTGATATAAATCTACCCTTACTGTTCATTTTCATAGTTTTCTTGGCTATTTTTGAGTTTTTAACTTTCCATATAAGCTAAAGATAAATTTATCTAATTCCCCTTCACCATCTTGACCCTGTTGGAATTCTAATATGAACTGCATTAAATTATTTATTAATTGTGGAAGAATTTACATTTTTATGATACTGTCTTTCCGTTCAGGAAGCCTTTCCATTTGCTGTATACCTTTCTTCATATAGGTCTTATGCCTTTCTTGTATTAAATATACATATTTAATATACATATTACAGATTTTATTATTTTTATTGCTATTGGGAATGGATTCTTAAATTTACATTCTGCAAATATTTTGCTGGAGAAAAAAATCTTTTGATTATTTTATCCTTATATTATAATCTATTATTTTACCACATTCCCTTATAAAACTGTAGTTATTAGGCATACAATCATAATCACCACCCATACAGGGATAGTTGACATCTCTTTCTAATGTGTATGCCATTTACTTCATTTGTATTTTATTATTACAATTGCTAAAACATTTAAAGCAATGTTAAATAATTAGTGATACAGAGTACCCCTTTTCTGGTTTGAATTGATATGGTTTTAGTGTTTGACTATTTCGGATGAAAGTTGCTATAGCATTTAGTAATCCATCTTTATTCTATTTAGGCTATTTTCTTCTCTCTCTATTTTACTTCAGAGTTTTAAAACTGAGAATGGTTCCCACATTTTTTCCAAACGCCTTTTACAAATTTACTGATACGATCATATGGCTTTTTCTCCTTTAACTTATTGATATAATTTTCTTGACAGATTTACTTATAATCACTCTTACATTCCTGGAAAAAGGCTTGCCTGGTCATAGTGTATCATTCTTTTGATACACTGCAGGACAGTATTCGATAATATAAGACACATTTTACATATCACATGATTCACGAATTTAAGTATATAATTCAGTGGTTTTTTTAGCAAATCTGCCAAGTTGAACAACCATGACCATAAACAGTTTTGGAACATTTTCATCATCCCAGTTAGAGCTCACATGCTGTTTGCTGTTTAAACTGTTTCCCATCTCTTGTCTCATGGGCTTATCTGTCTCTACAGATTTGCCTTTTTGGGGGGATGTTTTATATAAAGCCATACAATATGCTGACTTGCTTTTTAAAATTATGTTTTTAAGGTTTACCCATGTGTAGCATGTATCAGTACTTCATTTCTTTCATAAAAAATTTTTTATTGTAGTTGGTACACAGTGTACAACATTGTTTCAGGTGTACAACATAGTGATTCAACAATTCTATACATTATGCCCACAAGTGTATGCTTACCCACCATTGGTCACTGTTCAACACTGTTACAATACCACCGGCTATATTCCCTATGCTGTCTTTTTTACCCTATGACTTATTTATTACATATGCAGAAGCCTGTATCTCCCACTCCCCTTTACCCATTTTGTTCATCTCCCAACCTCTACTGCTCTGGCAACCATCAGTTTGTATTTATGGCTCTGATTCTTTTGTTTTTGGATTCCACGTAGAAGTTAAAACAATGGTATTTGTCTTTCTCTGTCTGACTTCTTTCACTCAGTGTAACACCTTCTAGGCCTATCTATATTGTCACAGATGGCAAGATCTCATCCATTTTTATGGCTGAATAATATTCTGGTGTGTGTGTGTGTGTGTGTGTGTGTGTGTATACCACATATTCTTTATCTACTCATCTATTGATGGAATCATGGGTTGCTTCCATATCTTAGCTATTGTAAGTAATGCTGCAATAAACACAGGATTGTGTATAATTTTTTGAATGAGTGTTGTTTTCTTTGGATAAATACCCAGTAGTGGAATTACTGGATCATATGGTATTTCTATTTTTAATGTTCTGAAGAACCTCCATACTGTCTTCCACAGTGGTGAGGCCAATTTAAATTTCCATCAACAGTGCATGAGTGTTCCTTAGTACTTCTTTTTATTGCTAAATGATATTCCATTTACGGATATACCACATTTTGTCTATCTGTTCACAGTTGATGGACACAGATTATTTCCAGTTTTTGGCTGTTATGAATAAAACTGCTACGAGCATTTGCATGCAAGTCTTTATGTAGATAAATGTTTTCATTTCTCTTGGGTAGATAACTAGAAATAGAATTGCTGGGTTATATGGTAAATACATGTTAACTTTTTAAGAAACTGCCAAACAATTTTCCAAGTAGCTACATCATTTTATGTTCCCACCAGCAATATATGAGGGTTCCTGTTCCTCCACATTTCTACTAACAGTTGTTACTATCTCCTTTTATTTTAGCCATTTGAGTGGGTGGGGAATGCAGTTTTACTTTGCAAATGCAAATGAGTAATAATGTTGAGAATATGTTCATATCTTGATAATGGAAGAGTCTCTAACAAAAGTCACTGTAAAAAAAAGTTCATGGTTTTTGGAAACTGAGAACAGCATGCTAACAGTAAAAAAGCCAAATTAAGACATAAGTCTCAGGACCTGTGCCAGAGTATATATTATGATATTAATTATTCCATATTTTTTCTACACACACAAAATATAGTTATATTTGCTATAGAAACCATTGCTGAATATGCACTGAGTTGGCTCATTTTGACTGATCTTAATGTTTATATTACTTTTGCTATATGTAATTACTTTAGTCCTTTCTAAATAAAAATAAATGTGAAAAAATTATAGAAAGTAAAGTCTTGGGAGACTTACTAGTTACTGCAATTTGAAGTAAAATATATATATATATATATTCTAAATTTTTATTTATTTATGATAGTCACACACAGAGAGAGAGAGAGAGAAAGAGAGAGAGAGAGAGAGAGAGGGGCAGAGACATAGGCAGAGGGAGAAGCAGGCTCCATGCACCGGGAGCCCGACGTGGGATTCGATCCCGGGTCTCCAGGATCGCGCCCTGGGCCAAAGGCAGGTGCTAAACCGCTGCGCCACCCAGGGATCCCTAAAATATATTTTTAATCATGCTAACAGTCTCTATACTTAATGAATAATGGGATTAATCATATTTAAGTAGGAGATGAGAGTAACAGAAGGGAATGTAAAACCATTAACCCACATATCAGATTAATCAAATGGAAGATACCAGAAATCATTTGGAAAATCATTCAGAAGGCACTGAAAGAGAAAAAATACAGACTTGTATTCTCTGCATTTTAGGTGAACACTATGTGTCTTATCCACTATTAGAGAATGACAAATAACTTAAATGAAAATATGTAGAAAAAAGAAACATTTTCAATGTGTAAATTTTTATCCTTACATACCTAATCTCCATATGATTATTTCTCTACAACTGTCCCTTCCAGTACTACTTAGTGTATAAAATAGAATGTGAATATTTCTGAATTCTATAGGTTTTAAAAATGTTTTGGCATCAAAAACAGGTAAATTAAAAGAATGGTAAAGGTAAATACTGGCTCATTTTATATTTTTGACTTTCAGTAGAAAACAGTAATGAGAATTGAGAACAGAATAGTAAAGACCAAGATACTTATAATGCAAGCTAACCATTGGGAACTTTAAGAATTTAGGTGTCAAAATATTTTAAATAATGTACACTTCTCTAGTATTCCTATCCACATTGTTTGAAGCTTGATCAAATAGAAAAGCTTGTGATGCATTCAAAGGTAAACAAAAATCCACAAACATGTATCTTCTGGATTATTCAGAGTTAAAAAAAAACACATCATAACAAACCACACTAAATGATCATTTGGTAGAGGATGACAATTACATATATATTTCTTAGGTCATTTTAAGGATCTACTACGGGAGACACTATAAAAAATTACTATATATGTAAGTTACATCCTTTCTAGCTAGACTCAATAGTGTTTCATATTAACAAAGTAGGGTATAAGCTCGTTGGGAAAGGAACTATTTCACAAAAGTAAATTCTTTTTAAAAATTTTATTTATTGTTTTTAAATTTCATTTATTTTGTTTAATTCCACTATAATTAACATATAGTGTTATATTAGCTTCAGGTGTATGATATAATGATTTGGCAACTCTACATTACTCAGTGCTCATCATGATAAGTGTATTCCTAATCTGCTTCACCTATTTACAAAAGTAAATTCTTTAGGTAAGTGGACTTGGTAGCAATTTTTAAATATTAGTCACTTATTATTTGATACCCACTGGACAGTTTAAATAATTGTCATATGTTTCTATCTTTCACAATAAAACATACAGAATATAATCCAATGTTTTCTTCATGAGAATAACTGGGTTAATCCAGTGGATCTTCTGTCCTTATCATGTCTCCTGTGTAATATCAGTTTATGTTAAAATTTCCTCCTCCTTGACCTTAGAATCTCTTTTTATTTTTTTAATTTAATTTAATTTAATTAATTTAATTTAATTTAATTTTAGAATCTCTTTTTAATAGCCCTCTAGTTATTTAGGCAAATTTAGGAATTACTACTAAACACTACTGTTTCTGAGGGTTCCATCTCTAGTGCCCTTGCTTTTGCTTTGGCCAAGTCATTCTCTTCCTTTTGGCTGCAACAACCTAAATAAGAAGTTTTCAAAACTTCTTCCTAGACTCCAAGAGGATGAAAGGTACCAAGAAACTCTGGGAACACAATTCTTCCATCTTCTTTCCACTGTAAAATCAGCACTCCATTTTGTATTCTTTGCCTTAAATGACAGCACTTTCCTTAACTTAGTTGCACAAATCAGAATCATTCTGGATCCCCTTTTTTTTGTACCCCACACCTTTAAGTTGTACCAATTCTACATCCTAAACAGCTCTTGAGCCTGGTAATTTCTCTACCTGCACTGCCAGCAAGCACCTAATTAACTTGTCTGAATCCAATAGTCTTCCTAATGGATTTCTACTTTGACTGCTCTAATTCAATATCCGCAATACAGTTAGAGAGGATCCTCCTTCCTAAGCAAGATGGTACTTATATCATTCCCTGCTTAAAATCCTTTAGTGCTTCCCCACTGCTTTGGGGATAAAATGCAAACTCCTTGGCATAGCTAGAGATTCGTTGTCTTCCCACTCTGCCCTTTTATGTCTGCACTAGAGCCATTAAAGCTCTCTTGCTTGATGTATTTGCTCATGACTCCGTAACTAGGTCCAGTCTCCTATCTCTCCTGGGCTATCATGCCCCAGTCTTCTGGGTAGCTACTCAGTATGCCGACCAAGTGACACTTCAGAAAGTTCTCCTAGCTTCCCCACCATCAGCCTGGGCGGGCTACTCCAATTATTTTTATAATGCCATATTCATATATTCATCACAGCCTTCCTCTCATTATATCATAATCACACATTTATTTTTTAACTTACTTCTTCCTCCACTTGATATACCTCCCCAACCCAGAAATTTTATACACAATATGTTCAAGGGGCAGACTGGTTCAGTGAAAAAGGCACAGAACTTAACTCTGTCTCTTATTAGCTCTATGTTAGCCAAGTAGCAAAGGCAAATAAAACTACAATGCAGAAGGACAAAAATTTATGCAATCACTTTAGGATTGTGAGCATATGGTTTTACTTGTTTGGCTGGTTACTTCATTTGTACAACAGGTGTTAGGCTAAATGAGTGCCTTTCCACTCTAAGATCTTGTGGTTATGATTATCAGCAGTATCCTGGATAACAGAAACGTGAAATGTCTCTAGGAATCATGCAAATATAGTATCATAAATATTTGAAACTGCAGGACTTAAGTCAATTGTCAGGTTATGGAATCACACAGATTCTTTTCAAAGTCTACTAGGATTTTTTAGATTTAATTTTCTTTAACCTAGAAAACGATAAGGAAAAAACTTCAGCTAGGTACCAGTAAAACAGAACTCTCTTTTTGAAATCTGATTTCAAGGGAAACGTTTTAGAATGTTATTTTTCTTGAATTGTCAACATTTCATATGGTTTCACTTCTACGAATTCATATGATAGTTTACCTCTGAAAAGGAGGTCTTTCTTATTAAGGATTGGTAGTACTTTTTGTCTTTATAAGGTAGAGAGCAAACAGTGACTTCTGCTAACAACTGCCAGACGAAATACATAATCCTCAAGATAAATACAAATAAGATAAAATTTATGGCACTTGAACAACAAAAATCTGAGCTTGAGTAGTCACAGCTCATTCTTCTTGTACTTTCAAGGCCTCTTTCTCTAATTCAAGCCTTCAGGATAAGCAGTAAAGGAGGTAGAGGAAATTATAGTACAGTGGTCTCCCTTAACCATGGAGGATATGTTCCAAGAACCTCAGGGGATGCCTGAAACCCCAATAGTACTGAACCCCATATATATCTTTTTCCTATACATACATACCTATGATAAAGTTTAATTTAAAAGTCAGGCACAGTAAGAGAATAACAGATAATAAAACAGAACAATGAAACTGTAATAAAAGTTATGTGAATGTGGTCTAAGTATCTTATGCACCTTCCTTCCTCTTGTGATGACACGATATGATAAAATGCCTACGTGATGAGATGAAGTGAAGTGAGTGACACAGGCTCTGTGATGTGTAGTTGGCTACCGCTGACCTTCCAACAAGAGGTCAGAAGGAGGATCACCTGCTTCCTGACCATGGCTGACCACGGGTAACTGACACCATGGGAACGCGAAACTGCAGATAAGGGGGGGACCACAGTATATTCCGGTTAAAACTGTACAAAGGGGAAAGTATGCATGCAAATGTGTTCTGACTGATTGCCTTGAATACACTAACTAGATATCTCTCAATTCTAAAATAATGCTAATAATTCTACCATGATTATTTGTAGCACATTTGATCTCACCGAGCACTTTTCTCATCTTTACAATAATCCTGTCAGATAGTCAAAGAGGATGTTATCTCCACCTAACAGATATAAGAGAATGGGGTGTGTGACTATGCCAAGACAGAGAGTTTTAAAATGTCAGAGCTGGAGGGCAGCCCTGGTGGCCCAGCGGTTTAGCGCCACCTTCAGCCCAGGGTGTGATCCTGGAGACCTAGGATTGCATCCCACATCAGGATCCCTGCACGGAGCCTGCTTCTCCCTCTGCCTGTTTCTCTCTCTCTCTCTCTCTCTCTCTCTCTCTCTGTCATGAATAAATAAATAAAATCCCCAAAAAAAAAATGTCAGAGCTGGAACTCTTACCATGTCTCAGTTTATACATCACCAGAATCTGGCATTTAATGGATACTTAATAGATGTGTAGCAAATGAATTAATTTACATTTTCTGGCTCCTGGCATCTACTGCAAATTTCACCTGCAGCTTTACTAATTCTTCAATTGCTAGGATAGGTTTGTAAGCTGAGTCAAATAAAATTACTAACCCCCTTAGGAACAATGTTATTTAATTGACGTAATTTAGGCAGCCAGACCTTCTGAGTCAAAAACACAAGCAGAAGTTTTTTGGCTAAGTATCTTTTCACCTACACATTTCATAGGAGTATAGGTAAAATAGCCTTATTGGATAGAATAGCCAAAGGAAAAAACCTACAGACATGTACGTATTAACATGATTTACATAAAATCAATACCCAAATATTGTTGAAATTAGGATACTGATTTTAAATAATCAAAAATAGTTTACCTGGGGTGCAAGAAGAGGTAGCCTAATATAAGCCAAAAGTTTACTGAGATCTTTCCGTCTCTGTTCCAAATCATGACGAACCCAAGTAAGAAGTGCATTCAGTATTGTCTCCTCATTAGGAATGTTCATGTCATCACTCGCCAAAAGCTTTGCAATTTCACTGGCTGGTAATAATACAAATTCCTGGTTTCGAATTACTTCCATGAAATGCTCCTAGAAGGGAAAAGTAGCATATCAACAATATCGTTTCTTCTATCCATCAGTTTATTTAAGAGTAAATAAAAATTTTTGAATCAGGTGCTAAAACACATTTATACGTTTGTTAGACCTTCCTTACAATAGCATTACTGTTTCCTAGAAAGAAACACAGTATAAAATAACATTAAACTGCAAATTATGTTGTTACACTGTGTCTCCATATCAATAGAATTAAATTTTACCTCTTGGTACATTTTATATTTTTTAAGATTTATTTATGAGGCGGGGAGGAGAGAAAGAGAGAGAGCACTTGAGCAGGGGGAGGGGCAGAAGGAGAGGGACAGAAAGAATCCTCAAGCAGGCTCCCCGATGAGTATGGAGACTGATGTGGGTGGGGCTTGATCCAAGGACTCTGAGATCATGACCTGAGTCAAAATCGAGAACCAGCCACTTATCTGACCGAGCCACCCAGGCGCCCTTACCATTTGGGACTTTTTAAAAATGGAGCCGGGATTTTTAGGTTTTGCTTTGCTCAAGTTAGAGAATAGTTTTGGCAAGTCTTTCAAGAGGTGGAGGGTAGAAAAAAATGAATTAGACTCTGAGATGTAGGATAGTCTGACATCAAAGTGTGGTTACATTTGTGGTTGCTGAAGAATTTGGTTTATAGTGCAGCCAGTTACCTGGGTGAGTCATGAAGATTTCTCTTACCCAGAAATGGCTGCCAGGCAGGCTGGATTTCCCAGGACCATCCTGTACCACAAAAATCTTCTCCGACTGCGCAGAGAAGACTATATATACTTAGGGCTATCCTGGCTCTGATTGGCCTTGGCCTGAAGAGTGTTTTAATGTAGTTCACACAGCATTTTAGGTCGGTTTTAAAAATTTCTAAACTGATTTACGTCTGAAGTTCTTTTCATCTCAGAGAAAAAGAGACAAAGCAAAAGTGTTAAAATACAATGTACTGGGATTCCAGGACCTTGGACTGAAGATAATTCAGTTGCAGATACTACTAGAATTAGGCTCCTTATAATTTGAAATGGGGGACAGAAATGACTTTAGCTGTGAGATAATGACCTTTACTAGGTTGTTATGCTAAACAATCCAAAGATATGGGAAATTTACTATCTGGAGTACAGGTTACAAGTCTTAATGCATGGATTGTTTACTTAGCTATAATATAAATGCAAATGCTACACAAATTGCCCCTTGATGTTTTTCTTATACTTCCTAGTGTGCTGTGGCTGTCTCAGCATACATGGTTTTAGTGAAATAGCTAAGGCCACTTAAATTAGAGCTAGAGATAAGGATTACCAGTAAATATCTTCTATATTAAAATGAGAATTATATGTCCCATATACCTTGCAGTAACCCAAATTAGGTACTGATCTAAAATATATCTTGGGTTGAAATTCCTTTATTAGAAATTCTTAACAGGAAGCCATACATGAATAATTAACTAAATTCAATTGCTTCAATTCATCACGATTTGTTAAAAATGCCCAAATGTATCTATTTTAAATGACTATCATTTTCAGAAATATATTTTAATAAAACCTCAATGTTGGCTTCAAGCAAACTGTTCTACTCAACTGTGTACTGACATTATAAAATAATCTGGTAACACATTGCAAGAGCTATAAAAATGTTGAAGCTCTCAACCAGTTATCCTACTAGCAGTTTAATCCTTAATAAATAATTCACAAGAGGAAAAAAAAAAAGCTGATGCTTCCCTAATGATGCTTCTCTATATTATTATTTATAATAGTATAAAATGGGAATTAGCCTAAAGGTCCAGCTATAGGGGGTTGTAACTCAATGGGCTATTATTAAGCAGGCATTAAACATTTTAAAAACAAAGATCACATAGATACATGGAAACACATTTATTATATAATGTTAAGTAAGATTCTCAAGAAATCAAAATAATATACATTTCTAATTGCTCAATGGTAGTGTACAATATAATCAATATTTATAACATTTACACCATTCTGACCGTATCGATACAACTACTGCTTTGCATTCGAATGGTATTAATGGCATTACCAATGCAATGGTATGAATTCAAGCAGAAAAGACTATTATATATGTTATTATTTATTTGTTGATTTTCTATTTCAGAACTGTGCCCATTCTGACCTAGTACAATTCATTTTAAGTGAAAATTGAGTCTCTCAACAACTGAACTCAAGGTTAAATAAAAGTGTTTTTCAAAAGTATTACTTGGTGTTACACCAGGTATTTTAGCAGAATTCAGTCTTTTCTTCTAGGTTGAGAACCAAAATTCAAAAATTCAAAATTAAATGCTTATATTTATTTCACAAATCCATAATGCCATCAATTATTTGTAATGACATACCCAGTGTTAGACTTTTGGCAGAGGTTAAAGGACTCATGCCAGGTCACATTCAATGGCAGTCAGAGTAAGAACAAACTCCTAGATTTCAGGATTATAAGAAGGAACTCCTCATTCTTTCCTACCTGTATTCACAGAGGATGAGTGAATGCCCCAAGTACGTGCAACATTTACTGATTGTGACAACTGAATTCACTATGTGGCATTATGCTTACTTCAGATTTTAACTCTTTTTTTGTGTTGTTGTATGAGCACAGGGTGATATATGGAATCACTGAATCACTATATTGTACACCTGAAACTAATAGAACACTGTATGTTAACTAACTGGAATTAAAATTAAAACTTAAAAAAATCTATTTTGTGATATAAATAGCTATCATGTTACCAAACACTTGCTAGCATTATGCCCTTTCTTCATTTGGAATTAGTTTTTAAGCAAATGAAATTACCAAGGGATTTATTTAAATTGAAGATTGAATTTTGGTATACATTTTCATTGGGTTCCCATAGCAACAATTCAAATCAGACAATCTGCTACTAAATGACTTATTGTTATTAGAATTAAATTTCACCTCTGTTGAAACTGAATAATGTCAGATAATAGCCTTGAGACAAAAAAAAACACTCAAATAATTGGCTATGAAAATAGCTTTAAAAACATTGAGCTAAATCAATAATCATGTAAAAACTCTGTATGGTTACAGAACATAACTACACTTATCATGGTAAGCCTTGTATAATGTATTGAATTGTTGAATCACTATGAGGTACACCTGAAACTAAAATAACACTGCATGTGAACTTTACTTTAATAATAAAAAGAAAGAGCCAAGGGCAGCCCGGGTGGCTCAGTGGTTTAGTGCCTCCCTTTGGCCCAGGGCATGATCCTGGAGACCCGGGATCGAGTCCCATGTTGGGCTCCCTGCATGGAGCCTGCTTCTCTCTCTGCCTGTGTCTCTGCCTCTCTCTTTCTCTCTCTGTGTGTTTCTCATGAATAAATAAAATCTTTAAAAAAAATAGCCAATTTAAACTTATATCTAAGCCTTTATATCTAATCAGCCACTGTGCCTCTACTGTAAACAATAGGAGTGACCTAAATGCATACAACTGTTTTCATGTGAATAAAACTCTTTTCTAGGAAAGAGATATTACTTAAATGATAAACTGATTATGAAGAAAAGAAACCCAGCTTTATTTTAGTCATCTTACTCCTAAAATTATTTGAACCTAAAGTTTAAGGTCAAAATGAGATATCTGCAAGGAAAGATACAGACGTAGGTGGGGAAAAATCTTCCATGAGACTGAATTTAGAAGATGCTTGGTCTATCTGGTATTGCCTTTTGTATGAGGGCTTTTGTTCACTCACATCCAATTCTATGTATTGAATAGAGTAAATTTGTACAATGATGGTAACAGCAATGAGGATATCATTTATTGACTGGGGATACTGTGTGTCAATCACTATTTTAAGTGCGACACTTCTATTAACTCATTTAATCCTCATTTTGAGCTTATGAAGGAGGTAGAATTATCCTTCCCAAGAGTTGTAAACATCTGTTCTTATCATTTTTTCACATCTCTATTTCTGTATGAAAAATTCCTAAAGTATTTGTCAGTCTCTTCACAGACAAACCAACTTAATGGAAGAATGGAGGAAAAGGTAGACAAAAGCATCTTCTTAATTTTGATACAATCAATAATATGGATAACTGGTATGTTTGTGAGAATGTTCACATTCTTTCTTAAGAGCTATATTGCCCTAATTGCAGGATTAAAGCAAGTCTTCGATTTTTGCCCAGCTGGGAAGACCTAACTGCCATAGTGTAACAAGATGGTCATTCCTTAAAAATCCAGATATCCCCACTCCCCCATGTCCCTGTACTATGAAGATTATGGGGCCTGGTCCTAACAATATGCCCTCAATATGCCCTTCTTTTCTTGCTATCCTAGATCAATCTATATCCATTATCCTCCTGAGTCTGAATGAGAACCTCCTCTGCGATTTATTTTGAGCACATAATTTGCTTCAATTCATAAGAACATCTTTCTACATAGCTAAAAAAACACTTCTTACATATAATCAGGTTTATCTTTAATAAAAAGCCTCCCTTTGATCCTATTGTCTGTACCGCACCAATACCCCACAATCACTGTCACCAATTTCCATCTGTAAATATGTGGGCCATTCTGAAATTCATCCAGTGCTACAAAGTAAAACGTAGGGGAAATCCTGCTCTACAAAGCAGCAGATCTGAAAAATCTTGAATAGGACAGTCCTTGGCCACTGCTCTGCCTTTTAGCAACTGTAACAACTCAGGCTGGACTCATAGATCCAGGAGAAATATTACTTGGTGTTCTCTCCTTATAACTCAATGAAAATGTTCTGCAATAGACAGTGAACCTGAACCTCAAGACGTGTGGCAGAGCCATGGGAAAACAGCAGCACGTAGATAAACCTGCAGCAATAAGGAATGAGGTAAAGAGCATATGACTTTCTGCTTCTCAGAGAATACATACCATAGTATAATTGTGAGCCACTTTATGCAAATCTGTACAACCTTGGGCATCAGCAAAAGAACGGATTCCAAGACAGTTGGATGGGTGAAGCTGTTTCATCAAAAACTTACAGCAAGCTTCCACAACCTGTGAAAGCTGAAGGAGGCAAGCTGTAGACAGCAGGCACTCAATATTATCTTCTTTTAATTCAAGGCGGCCTTAATGACAAAAAGACATTCCATGAACCATAGAACTGTATTAACTTTGATGTATAAAATAATCAGTGTTAACAGTAATAATTCTACACAAGAGCTCCTTATATGAATTCTAGACCTAGATGATTTCAGATGGAAAAGACAAAGTACAAAATGTGAAAAAACATTATTAGTTCTGTGACTTCTATTAAAATAAAAAACTAATGGTTTATTTTCAGAATTTTTAAATGATGCTTTAATTAAGTAGCATATCTATTATATATAACTCAAATTTTAGGTGCAATAATTTAAAAACATTATATAAGTCATCTAATTATTATATTAACATTTAAAAATACCAATCATAAGGTTAATTATGACAATCATTTTATTTCATTTTTAAAATACTTTATCCATTTGACAAAGAGAGCACAAGTTGGGGTACGGGAGTGGTAGGCAGAGGGAGAGGGAGAAGCAGATTCCCTGATAACCAGGAAGCCTGATGGGGGGCTCCATCCTGGGACTCTGGGACCATGGGCTGAGCTGAAGGCAAACATTTAACCTAGTGAGCCACCCTTAACAACAGTTTTAAAGATTCTAATAGAGAGATTTTAACCTTTTATAAAGGTATTACCAGGAGTGATGATTACAATAGCAGAATTCACTGTTAGCTATGTATGGCAGGCTTTACTAAAAGCAGGAACCTGAAATCTAATTATACAACATAATTTTAAGAGGTTTTAGATTTATGTTTTCAGATTTATTACCTGTATATGCATACTGAATCAAAGACCATAGTGAATTTGGTTCAACACCTTCCATTTTTATTTCTTCTTGTCTTGCTTCCCTGACATCATTAGTAAACATGGCAGCAAAATAATCCGAGACAGAGGAGAGCACCAATCTGAGAACGTACCAGAAGAAAAAAAAATCAGTGACCACATTAAAGTTGATGTTCATTAATAAATACTGCTTCTTCTCTCTCTCTCTCTTTTTAAAATTTGTTACCCACAGAAAGTGCATGGTACTGGGAAATGCATTTTAAGTTTGACAAATTGCTTTATGCTCTAGTTCCTTCCATGGAGTAATAAATTACCATTACTGAAAATTTTCTGCTGAGGTAAATGATTTACCCATTCATTACTCAAATACCATTTTATAACATCTAGAAGAAAACCTAAAGCCCACAGCGTTAAACTGACTATATAAAAAAAGAAAAAAATCATAAAGGTTATTTTCTGTTTATCCCTTTTGGAAATAACCTAAGGTTTTTTTTGGTTTTTTTTTTTTTTCAATTTAATTGTAGAAGTAGTAGACATATGGGAGAAACTTTTTTTTTAATTTTTTTTAATTTATTTATGATAGTCACAGAGAGAGAGAGAGAGAGAGAGAGAGAGAGAGGCGCAGAGACATAGGCAGAGGGAGAAGCAGGCTCCATGCACCGGGAGCCCAATGCGGGATTCGATCCCGGGTCTCCAGGATCGCGCCCTGGGCCAAAGGCAGGCGCCAAACCGCTGCGCCACCCAGGGATCCCATATGGGAGAAACTTGAGAATGGTTTTAGCAGGTTGTTTTTAATTTTTGTGATTTATTATTATTATAATGTTCACATTTTGTTATCAAATGATAATACTTTTGTTATAACTCTACAAAACTATAATATTTTTATAATAGTACATTATTATATATTAGGTACATCTCTGACCAGATTTTTTGATAGCCCTATATGAACAAAAATAGGTTATAAATATATATTTTGAAACGTAGATTTTATTTGATGTCTTGGAGATATTTCTATGTTGGCACATTTATATAGATTTACTTTATGTATGTATGTATGTATTTATTTATTTTTAAAGAAATATGAACAGTGAACAGTTGAAGCTCCCTTGCATTCCCCTCTACTTCCATTCTCCTCCGTCCCAGGAGTACACTGTGGGGTGGTTTGCCAGATTGCTCTCCAAGGTGCTGTGCCAATTTAGATCCCCAGCAGCATTGTATGAGAGAGAACACTTTCCCACAACATTGTCAGATGTTAAAATTTTTGGCCATCTGCAATGTGTTAAATGGTGTCTCGTTGTCATTTTAATCTTCATTCCTCCGATTGCTAGTAAGACTACAGATCTTTTCAAATGGATATTGGTTGTTCAGGTTTCTTCTGAGAATTGCCTATTTATTCATCAACTCACTAAAGAAATTCACACCTAATAAGTACTTGGCACTGCTCTAGGTCCTTGGACACATGCGGTTCAAACAGAGTGCGCAAGGACAGAATGTCAGAGGGCAATGACCATCACACAGGCCACTGGGCTCTCACAGTAATGTGAGGAGTCATTGGAAAGTTCGATCATAAGAGTGACCAGATCTGAGTTCTATTTTAAAGGATCACTCAGCTGCAGAAAACAGAATGTAGGGGAAGAGAGTAAAAACAGGGAGACTGGGATCCCTGGGTGGCGCAGCGGTTTGGCGCCTGCCTTTGGCCCAGGGCGCGATCCTGGAGACCCGGGATCGAATCCCACATCGGGCTCCCGGTGCATGGAGCCTGCTTCTCCCTCTGCCTGTGTCTCTGCCTCTCTCTCTCTTTGTGTGTGACTATCATAAATAAAAAAAATAAAAATAAAAATAAAAATAAAAATAAAAGAAAATTGGAAAACAGGGAGACCAGTTTGCAGTTTCTGCCACTGGTAACCAGAATGAGATGGTAAGAGTTCACACATATGTGGTACTGAAGGTAATGAACTCTGTTGTAGAAATAGAGAATTTGAGATGTCTCTGAAATGCAGGTTGAGGCATCTTCATCTTTTCTAATAAAATGCAGGTTGAGGCATCTTCATCTCTTCTAATAAACCCACGCTCTAAACACAAACTTTTTGTCACGTTCTAATAGCATCTTAATAAATGTATGCCCACTGAATCACTGGGAACTAAGACCAAGCCCATTTTTTCCTAATGATTTCACTTCCACTTTGGAAAATTTAAGAAAATCTTTGGGACAGAATGTAATTAGTTTTTAAAAGCATTTAAAAAAAACCCTTAGGGGTCATAACAGTGATTAATACAGAACAATTCAATATGGAATTATCAAAAGAAACATAATGAATTGTTCTTTATTAAACATCTCTTTTCTTATTTAAAAAAAGGTAGTACTTTATTTGTGTTAAAGGCTTTTGTTCCCTAACATCACTGCTTTTCTTACTTCTTGGAGATCAGGAAATAGAAGTTGGGATAGATGTTGCTATTTTAAAACTGCAGTTTTTGCCATTTCATTCCACTAGGTTTTCTGCTTCTAAATATTCAGCTCAAATTTCCATTGAGTTTGCTTATTTAATTGGTAGAATTTAAGAGAAAAACTGCTCATAGAAGCTGAAATCTATACCAAGTAATACTAACTGATCTGAGGTCAGTGTGTTTTGTTTTTGTGTTTCTACAAAGGAAAGGACTCTTTTGGGGTCATTTAATATATAATAATTTCATGTGCACTGTTTTCTTTGTAGAAATCCCATGAAAGATATCCCTTTCCAAAAGCATATGGAATAGTTAGTTGGAGCAATATCTCAATGTACATATAAGTAAATTAGTATGGAAATATTTCTCACATATAGAGATTTAGAAAACAATTACCTATGCGCTGGAATTCTGCGATCACCAGCAACTAGAATTACATCACACAACTGTTTATGCCTCAAATAGTTTTCCATCTTTTTAAATGTTTGCTCAGCATGATTAAGGGCTTGGAAAAATTCATCTGATGAACATGGCTCCATAGTATGGCAGGATGATAATGTCTGACTACTATTGGAAGTCCTGAAAAGAAAGACAACACATCTTTTGAAATATTACTATCACATTGAAAAGATCTTTTCTATCAAGTCCTTTAGAAACCTTTAAATGTAGTAGAAGTCATCAATGCTGCCAGTCAATAGTAACATGTAATCATTAATCATTTTTGGCTTTTAAATTCAATGATGGCTCAAATTCTAGGTGTGTCTTGTAAAAATTGTGAGTGAATGTGACATGTTAGTTAATTACTACATATATTCTTTGTGGTGTCTATTTTTGAGATTTTTTTGGTCAAAATAATTTCTCTGTGGAAAAAGAGCCAAGCTATATTCATAATGATAGTATATCTCCTAACATTATATTTAAGGGTATAAGAGATCATTCTTTGGAAGCAGAAAGGCAATGAAACTATTTTAGAAACATAAGTCCAAGCCATCCTTAACTTAAAAATGGGTTATAGTCCACAGTTCATTTATAGGATAACTGTTTAGAACATAAAACACAGTTGACCTTGGACCAATATGGGCTTAAATTGTCTGGGTCCACTTATACATGGATTTTTTCCAATGAACATAGTGCAGTACTAAAAATGTATTTTTTCTTCCTTATATTAGTCTTAATAACATTTTTACTCTAGTTTACTTTATTGTAAGAATATAGTATATAATACATAAAACACAAACATTTTATGGACTCTTCATAATATTTGTAAGGTTTCCAGTCAAGAGCAGGCTATTACTAGTTAAGTTTTCGGGGAGTAAAAAGTTCTATGTGGATTTTTTACTGTATGGGTGTTGGTGTCCCTAATTCCCACATTGTTCAAGGGTCAACGTACACTGTGATAAAAACAATGTTACAAATAATTAATTTGATTCTCTAGCCTGTCTGCAAAAGCCCAGCCAGATAACCTATAACTTATATTATAGGTAAAAGAAATCTGATGGCCTAACTTAGGTATCTAAACATTATATGAAATTTCCAAATCATTAATTTGAAAGTAGGAGTTCTATGGTTTCATTTGATTTACTGATGGAAATGGTGAAAAAGTAAAAGGGTTACTATTAGGAACTAAGTCCTAGGTCTACCCCTCCCTGCACCGTCCCCCACCAGATCACTTGAATCATGTAATCAACATCCATTGGCTATGCAATTAACTACCAATAACACCATAACTTAATTCTCATTTCTTGTCAGATCCACTTTTAGGGATATTATGATTCTGACAAATGCTTTGTCGATTCAATCCTCACTGTATCTTGAGATTATTCTTAATATAATTATTTAATAATCCTATCAAAAAAGAAAAAGTCACTGGATCTTTCACTTTTAAAGTAGAGAAGGGAAGCCATGGAGATTAAGTGCTTTGCCAGGAGTCACGCAGTTTGTTCATGACAGACAGGGCTGTCACAGAGACCACTATGTGTTCACTTTTAAAGCCCTTTTTCTTTTTCTTTGGAGCCTATAACTAGACCGCATTACCAGCCTCTCTAAGACAGGTGTGGTCTTATAATGGAAACAAACTGCATCATGTCCAGGGTACCGTGGCTAAGAGCAGGTGGTCCTTTCTCGTGCTTTCTTTCTCTTTACAGGAGCTGAGTGAAGAGGAGGGCTTAGAGGAAGGAAGAGGTAAACATACACATGGAAGGTCACCCAGGTAAGAACATTCACAGAAGTTACACTCACAAGAATTTTCGCATTGTATTGAGATTTATCCATTTTAGAAAATAGCAGAATCTCTACCTAAATTCTCCCGCCCGACACATTTTTAATGCATACAAATATGTAATGCATACAAAAATGTTCTTGGAAAATAATTGTCAATAACAATAATACAAGCAAAATATAACAATATATAACAATATATATATTGTTATATATAACAATATATATATATATATTGTTATATATAACAATATAACAATAATATAAGCAAATTATCTGGAATGCATGTGTTACACACTATGAATATTATTGGTGTAAGGACTTGGAAAACCCAGGATAAGATACTCAACATGTACGAAAATTATTATAAAACTATATTGAGTAATGTGTAATTATAGGTTGCTTACAGAAATGAATGAGAATTAAAAATCATTTTAAAATCTAGGAGAAAACATAACATGAGCAATGACAGATGATGGTAATTTTGGTGAAGAACAATTTGAAGATTTAAAACATACTGCAATAAAATGAAGTTTTATATTGTCAAAATACGAACAAATGATAAGAGTTTTACTGATCTAATAATGAAAGAAAATTAGAATTTTTAATTTTCATAAACCACAAATTCTTTCAAGAACAAGATTAAGTAAGGAAATCAAGTACTTCTTTCTTAGGGTTCCTATATTTTGTATTACATTTCTTATATTAAATTCTTATTGGTGGCAAGACAGTTGAATGTTTTTGAGTTAGTTGAATATTTTTGAGTGATGAATTGCCATCATCCAAACATAAATGCTTATCAGTGTTAACTTTTGAAAGACCAATAGAATTTTATAATAGGATTACAAGGCTAGTTTTGATTTTTTTTGTTTTATTTATTTATGATAGGCACACAGTGAGAGAGAGAGAGAGGCAGAGACACAGGCAGAGGGAGAAGCAGGCTCCATACACCGGGAGCCCGACATGGGATTCGATCCAGGGTCTCCAGGATCGCGCCCTGGACCAAAGGCAGGCGCTAAACCGCTGCGCCACCCAGGGATCCCCACAAAGCTAGTTTTGATGTTGGTATATAAGCCTAATTAATAAATCAGCAATACCTTTTCCTATCAAGAACTTTCAGGATGCTTGGCTCTTTAACTTATGGAATGAGTAAGAACAGCCTGAGGACACTTTCAGCATCTGTGTTCAGAGCCTCATTCCCTAAGACTGATTCACTACGTCTGAGATGGAACCTGAACTTACATTTTTTGAAAGCCCTACAGATGATCTGAACACACATCACAGGCTGAAAAGCAGTGGTGTATACTTCAGGAAGAGATTACACAAATTAGCATATGATGAACTTACAGGTTCAAAGCACCACTTTATACCATAGATACTTTATTTCAAACATGTGTAAACTGAATTTTTTTGACTTAAATATTTTAAATGAACTAGTTGAACTTAATGGAATATTTGTTATTTTTAAAATGAGCATAAAGGTAAAACATCAAAAATCATTTATATGTAAACATGTTAACAAACGGTAACATTTTTCTAAAATAACATTTCAAACTTTGTTATTTGCTTTCAAGACTTCTACTGCCATCATATGTTAAATAAGCATATTATTTCATTGTGACAATTAATTCACTGAGATTTCTGGGTACAGAAATCACTTCCATCCACTGCTACAAAAGGAATGCAGGCTTCTGATTTGTATCCTATGGAAAAGTGAAGCCACCCATTCACAAAAGGAGTGTGAAAGAGTAAGAAACAGAGCTATTAAAAAGACTTGAAGTGGGGCAGCCCGGGTGGCTCAGTGGTTTAGTGCCGCCTTCAGCCCAGGGCCTGATCCTGGAGACCTGGGATCAAGTCCCATGCCAGGCTCCCTCCATGGAGCCTGCTTCTCCCTCTGCCTGTGTCTCTGACTTTCTCTGTGTCTCTCATGAATAAATAAAATCTTAAAAAAAAAAAAAAAAAAAAGACCTGAAGAGCTGCACAGCTTTTTGGCATTTCTTGTTTTGTTTTTAAGAAACTTGGGAGTTTATATATGTAATTTTAATAATACAAGAATTTACTAAAAAAAATTACTGCATCTCTATACAATTACAGGATCTTGGCCATTAAAAAAATTATATACTGAATTTTTACATCTAGAAGGAACCTATGCATTTAATTCAATTCCCTTATTTTGAGATGAGAAAATCTGAGGCCTAAAATGGACAAAGTAATCCACTAAAGACACATAGGCAGTCAGTTACAAAGCTAGGATCCGGAAGCCTTCAGAGTGTTGCCCAAACCACTCACAAATAAATGGAAATTCTTAGGCCTTTACCCTTAAGGTATCAGTGAGCTCAAGGGCTAAGGGTACGAAAGGAGAATGATAGTACAATATGAATGAAGGTAATCTCACAGAAAGAAAAGAGAATTAAGAATTTTAGACAAAATACCGCTATGTGGCTGCCCCTTTGTTGGGTATGAGAACAAGATGTCTTTTAGGTTTCCAAGGAACAGAGGTCACATCTATATCCCTGACTAATCAGACTGCTTTTAATACTATGGCTCCGTGTAATTTACAATATTAATATTTCCTTATTACTTCTTTTCCTATTATGTGCTTTGGTTTGGAGATTTGAATTGTAGAGGTGTACTGTAGTAGTTAAGAACATTTTAGGAAAATTCTAGAGCTGTGCCGTCTAATACAATAACCACTAGCCTCATTTTGCTATTTTAATTTAATTACAATTATGTTAAAAACTCAGTTCTTTAGTTAGACGAGTCATATTTCAAATACTCAATTTCAGGAGGATAATGGCTGCCAAAATGAATACTGCAGATATAGGACATTTCTGTCAATGCAGAAAGTTCTATTAACTTTTTCAATAGCAAAACAGGAATAAGCAATACATGGTACTTTCTTTAGTGGATCCCTCATGGGGGAATCATTAAATGAAATGATGAATGCACCGCTCTAGCACAGAATAAATACATAGTCAAGGTAAACTACTGTTGGTAGAACCTAGGTTTTCTTTTTTTTTTTTTTTTTTTTTTTTTTTTTTTAATTTTTATTTATTTATGATAGTCACACAGAATGAGAGAGAGAGAGGCAGAGACACAGGCAGAAGGAGAAGCAGGCTCCATGCACCGGGAGCCCGACGTGGGATTCGATCCCGGGTCTCCAGGATCGCGCCCTGGGCCAAAGACAGGCGCCAAACCGCTTATATTTTGTCTTTACATAATGCTGTTTGGCTGGTTGGTGGTTGGTTGTCTTTTAAAAAAATGATCCCCAGCATTATCAATTTTATAATTAATTCTCATACTTCCTAATTAAAGTGGTCTTTTAGTAAACCTGATAGACATCACAACACCCAATACAAACATTTGGGAATAGGCCATTTATGGAGCATTTAATATATACTTCTTTCAATATATTCTACTCAATCTTTTACATGATAACAGAGGGAATACATCTAACCTCTCTGCTTCATTTTATTTATATGATGTTACTAGGGTGGTAAATCATTAAAATCTTTCATAGGAGATGTTCACTGTAGAGAACTATGCATTGCTGAATATTTGCAGGCTATAACGAAACATTTAATTTTTAGCCTATTGTCCCTCTGCAGTAGGCAATGAACTTGTCAGAAAAACACCTAAACGTAGAAAAGAGGCAAGTATCAAACAGAATCAAGTTATCAATGATTTACAGAGCAACTCCTATTATGCAATATTGCACCAGTTGTTAGAAACTGTGGAGATGCAAAGAAAGAGAGGATTCTTTAGTGAAGAAATCTGAAGAGTCAAGTTTCATGAACTGGAAAAAAAAATTAAATAGCAACATTGCCTAGCCCTTCAGATTTCATACATGTGCCCACTCGCATATACACATACAAAGTATGTTCCAGGACTAATATTACCTTTTAGTAAAAACGACTTAGAGCTCTTCACTTTTGTCATCAGAATTTGCATTAGGCTTTCTTCATGGAGTAATTTTTCAAAATAAGTTTTAAAAATCCCTTCATAAGAATTACATTGTTTGTAGATTTGAGTAGAAAACAAAGCTGCATTGAGATTCTAACTGGTCTGTTTGGCTCATTCCCTCGGTAAGTGATTTACTCCCAGCTATCTGCCTCATAGCTTTTGGTATTCAGAATTCATGCTTTTGCAAAAGTGCAAACTACCTATCATGAATCTTTTGGCATTCTCTACAAATATTCAAAACCACAAATGTAAAATAAGAATGTAAATTGCTTTGTATAGGCTAACAGTTTCTAAATCTTTTTTATGCATATCCTTTCCTGTATACTTTTAAGCATGTGCCCAAATATATGGATGTTTACCAGTTTATAAAAGATAGATACCATTGTACAATTATTATTTGTATTCTAAAACATAGAAAAAATAGAGCTTTACTGGATAAGATAAAGGGATGCAGTTAATAATATTGTAACAACTTTGTATGGTGACAGATGGTAGCTAGATTTATCATAGTGATCACTTCATAATGTATATAAATGATCACTGTTGTACACCTGAAACTAAAATTGCATGTCAACTACATTTGAATAAAAAAGGCATAAAATGAAATGTAAATAGAAGCTCTATTTTTACCATCTCTCCAGCTGATCATTTTGTACATCCCCAATTGGAGTATAATTGCTATTAGAATACAGAGAAGGGAAAGATCAATATGAGCTAGTGTTTGGAAAGGCAACAAGTACGAAGTGAGATCTGAAATGTGCCTTGGAATTAAGTGGATAAGGTAAAAGAGGATTCAGGGTGTCTCCTTTAAGGGAAGGACAGAGCGGGTATATACGGAGAAATGACAAGAGGGAAGGAAAAAAGAATACGTTCACTTCTTCCCTTCTCAAGACAAAGATTTTTGATTTTGGAATTTAAAGGCATTTTTCATGGTACTGTGGCCAGAATATCTACAGTGAAGGGAATTAAATGTTTGTAAGAACCAAATTTTCTTAAATAATAGCCAGTGTGAAGGGGAAGGGCCAGGGGACAATTTTATACAACGCTCCTGAGAATGAAAATAATAGTAATGTTCCTGAAATAACTTTGAGAATATAAATCAAACACCCTAAAAATGCGCACATCCTTGGGACTTTATCCAAAGGAAACAATCATGTTTGTATACAGATCTCACTATATGGAGGGTTTATCACAGGTTGTTTCTTTTTTTTTTTTAAGATTTTATTTATTCATGAGAGAGAGAGAGAGAGAGAGAGAGAGAGAGAGAGAGGTGTGTGACACAGGCGGAGGAAGAAGCAGGCTCCCTGCAGGGGAGGGTCTGACATGGGACTTGATCCCGGGTCTCCAGGATCATGCCCTGGGCTGAAGGTGGCGTTAAACCACTGAGCCACCAGGGCTGCCCTCACGGGTTGTTTCTAACAGGAAAATATTGGAAACAATCTAAATCCCAAAAAGAAACAGAACATTGGTTAATTAAACAAAAGATGTATCTGTGCATAGGAGGATGATGCAGCCATTTAAAAAGTGGATGACATGGAGAACTGTTTTAGTCGCCATTGTTTTTGCCTCTCCAGGATTCTTTCTTATGGTGAGAGACCCATTTCTACCTTTTGGGAAACCATACATTCCCCAAGTCAGTCCACATGATATGGGCAGAGATGAATCTTTCCCTGGACAAAAATGAACAAGGGACTGGGACCTGGCTAGTAAAAGTATTGTATCTCCCGGCAATTATGATTGTTTGAGAGAACTCATGATTCAAATAAGGCCAATCAGAGTCAATTTTAAGATGTTGGTTGGCACTCTAGAAGAGTCACTCTCTTTCCACTGAGGTTGCTAATAAAAAGTAAACTTGCAGTTGCTAGTGGTTTTTGCTACCACACTGAGAGCCTGCGTGAGAAAATGCCATCACAAAGGAAAACAGAGTCTGGACAGGGAGAATAATCGATTTCTAGTGTTATTTGAGTATCTGAATTCAGCCATGAATAAAGCTAAGATCTATCCTTGGATTTTTTATTTACTTACATCAATCAAAAATTTCTAGTTTTTGCTTAAATCAGTTTGAGTTGGGTTTCTGTCTTGTGTGACAAGAGTCCTAATTTTAATATTTACATTAGAGTAAAAAAGTCGGTTACAAAATAGTAGGGACGCTAGGGTGGTTCAGCAGTTAAGCGTCTGCCTTCGGCTCAGGGCAAAAATAAAATCTTTAAAAAAATAGTATCTACAGCAAGGCTCAGATTTTTACTCTAAAGATACATATTTTTATTATACATACATGTACAGAAAATATACTTCCCCAGATTGTCAGTGGCTGTTATTTGGGGGTGGCAGGGTTATTAGCGATTGTTCTGTTTTTTTAAAAAAAATATTTATTTATTCATGAGAGACACACACAGAGAGAGAGAGAGAGACAGAGACAGAGACAGAGACAGAGACAGAGGAGAAGCAGGCTCCATGCAGGAAGCCTGATGTGGGACTCGATCCCGGGACTCCAGGATCACGCCCTGGGCCAAAGGCAGGTGCCAAACTGCTGAGCCACCCCGGGATCCCCTCTGTTTTTACCTATCTCTACTCTCCAATGTCTCTATGGTCAAAATATTACATAATGTGGGAGGGGGGAGTTTAAAAATCCGTTCTGAAGAATTCTGTTCAGCTATCTTCACCTCTTGCACCTGTTGATTATAACTCCTAGATCATTCTTTCCTTCTACCACAGTAATGAGTTTTGCTGGACACTTGGCTACGCAGATAAAGATTACAGTAGTTCTGAGTCTTCCTTGCAGCTAATTGTGACCACATGTCTAGGTCTCACCAATAGGATGTCAACAGAGCTGATACATGCAACTTGTGTTATTGGCCTAACGTCCTCCCTTTCCTTTTGCTGGGCTTTCCCACAGGCTGGAATGCAGAGAGGGAGTTGAGTAAGCTAGCTTTGAACATAAAGAAAGGATAATACCCTACAGGATGGAGAAACAGTATGGAAAGCATCTTGGTCTCTGAGTGAACTTGTGAAGCAGAGCTACCTATGTGCCCTGAGCTACTTACCCATCTGTTAGGAAATAGAGAAATAAACTTGTTTTATTTGAGCCACTGTATTTCTGAATCTCTTTTCATCTTAGCCTATTCTCTAATAGGCTCCCTAAAGTTAAATGACCAAATTACATGGCTATGCACATATGGGTGTATATGTAGGGTGTGTGTGTGTATGATTGTTTTCATGCCTAATATACCTAATATTAAAAAATGTAAAAGCTCACTATCTAGTTCCAAATGGATAAAAATGAAATATAAGTAGTAAGCGGCATAAAGGCAGTTTCTTTTGCCTGTAAAATCTGAAGTTAAAAGGGCCAGTTGTGTAACTGAACTGCCTATTCTTTGTCCTAGGCTGATTCTTCAGCTTTCCCAGCAGTTCTGGGAACTAATACAATTCCAGTAAATCCCCATTTTGTTTAAATCACCCAGTGAACTTCAGTGGCTTAAAGCTGAGAAGTAAGGGCAGCCTGGGTGGCTCAGCGGTTTAAGTGCCTGCCTTTGGCCCAGGGCGTGATCCTGGAGTCCCAGGATCGAATCCCACATCAGGCTCCCTGCATGGAGCCAGCTTCTCCCTCTGCCTGTGTCTCTGCCTCTCTCTATCATGAATAAATAAATAAAAATCTTAAAAAAAAACCTGATAAGAGTGATAAGAGCAGAGATGCTTCAGAAGGTACACGAGCTCCTTGAACTGTAGAGAAAATATTTAACACTCACATGTGCACACACAGACCTGCACATACCTGCAAATGCACAGTGTCTTGTGAGAAAGTGTTCCATAGGTTTATGTCAAAGGAATTCCAGCTATGACTTGGACATTTACATGTGAGGGAGGACATGCAATATAGTCTTCCCAGGTACTAGCGCATTATAGTTGAGCTTCTTTGCCAATTCTGGGAACAGAATTCGTTTCATGTGGAAATGTTGAGGATTTCATTTCAAACTGTACCAGAATTAGGGCAGCCCCAGTGGCTCAGCGGTTTAGCGCTGCCTTCAGTCCAGGGCCTGATCCTGGAGACCCAGGATCACGTCCCACGTCGGGTTCCCTGCACAGAGCCTGCTTCTCCCTCTGCCTGTGTCTCTGCCTCTCTCTCTCATTAATAAATAAATAAAATCTTAAAAAAAAAAAAGATGTGATTCTTCACATCTCAACAAACTATACCAGAATTAATACACTGGTTCAAACAAGAAGATGCAGAGATAACATAAAGAGGGTCAAGAAAAAGAAGGTAGCACTTGAGAAAAGGTAAAGATAACTCCTTGTTGGGAGATGAGGAAGCCCTAAATGCCTTCAAGAGGCATCAAAGAAGAGTGTTGTGCATCTGCAGTTGAAATATGGGGGGAATAAGCCACCATGTAACACGAGTCAGATAGATGGCTGTGGTTGAAGAGTTGTGGCCCCATTAAAAGACTATACCTGGGGCAGCGCCGGTGGCCCGGGGTTTGGCGCCGCCTTCAGCCCAGGGCGTGATCCAGGGGAACCGGGATCGAGTCCCACATCAGGCTCCCTGCATGGGGCCTGCTTCTCCCTCTGCCTGTGTCTCTGCCTCTCTCTCTCTTTGTCTGTCATGAATAAATAAATAAAATCTTTAAAAAAAAAGATTATACCTGTAAGCAAGCTAGGCTTGGCATTTTCAAGAACAGGCTGAGAAAATTAGCTGAGGAGAGAAGGTGAAAGTGGTTAGAATGAATCATCAACTATTATGTTAATCCAAGTTGAACTTGGTGATGAAACAGTCATAGACAGCTGCCTACTGGTGTGTGAGCATGAAATCGACATCTTAATTCTTTGGGTTCAAAATGCAACTACTTCCAAATAATCAAGGTCAATATCAACAGCGATAAGTCAGGCTGATAGTATGCATCCTTGATGTGATGTGATGAAAATGCACTTTACACCTTGGTGGCCTTCCTCCGCAAAACTCATAACCTCAGTCTAATCACAAGAAAAACATCATATAAATCTCAATTGAGAAAACATTCTACAAAACACTTGACCCCACTCCCCAAACTGCCAAGGTCATCAGAAACAATGGAAGTCTGAGAAACTATCCCAGCCCAGAGAAGCCTAAGGAGACATGATAACTAAATGTAACGTAGTGTTCTGGATGGGATCTTACAACAGAAAAAGGACATTAGGTAGAAATTCAGAATGTGAATAAAGTATGGACTTTAGTTAATAATAATTTATCAATATTGGTTTATTAAGTAACACATGTACCATACTAATATATTACACATAGGAGAAACTGGGTGTGGGGTATAAAGGAATTCATTATACTGTTTTTCAATTTTCCTATAAATCTAAAACAGTTGTAAAGATATAAAGTTTTTTTTTAAGGCAGTTTTATTTCACTTACCGATCTTGAGCAAGTTATTTAGCTTTTCTGTTCCTCATTGGCTCATCTATAAAATTAGAATAACTGGCTAATTCTGGCTATCTCAGAAATTTGTTGTGAAGATTAAATGAATTAAATGAATTAAATGAAATGCTTAAACAGTGCTTTGCAGATACTAAGCACCCAGCTAGTATTAGCTATTGCTGTTTTTGAGTATTTATAAAGCACAGTAAGATTTTACACATAGACTAAAAATGTGACATACAAATCTGACATATAAAATATTAAGTTCTATGAACAAAGCTTGAAATAGTGTAATTTCTCTCAAGATGTCAAAAATTCCATAACTTCAAAGCTGGCTCGTCAAGTGAAGTGTAAACTGTGTTTGTACTGTATGTGCTCACACAGTGGGTCACAACATAAACTTTCTGGCCCTGGAAAAAATTCATCCTGAATTAAGGTATTAGAAACCTACTGCACAGTGATAATCCCCCTTAGTGTCTAAAATTCCTCAGAGTTTGAAAAATAAGGATTGTATTTCAATATCAAAGTAATGACTTAGATGATTCCCATGGAGAAACTGTTGGCTAGGCTACAGACCTAAGATCAAAGCTAAAATACGAAAACTTCTGGGCACCTGTGTGGCTCGGTCGGTGAGCACCTGCTTTCAGCTCAGATTGTGATCTGGGATTGAGTCCCACATCCAGCTCCCTGCAGGAAGCCTGCTTCTTCCTTTGCGTATGTCTCTGCCTCTCTTCTGTGTCTCTCATGAATAAATAAGTACAATCTTTTTAAAAATATGAAAACTTAAAGATTTTACTTATTTAGAGAGCAAGAGCAGGGAGGGACAGAGGGAGCAGGAGAGAGAGAGATTCCCAAGCAGACTCTATGTTCAGCATAGAACTGAATGTGAGGCTCCATCTCAAGACCCAAGCTGAAATCAAGGGGTGGACTCTCAACCAACCAAGCCACCCAGGTGCCCCCAAAAGATGAAAACTTTTAAATCACTTAGATGTGTGGCAGGAGAAATTAGCAGAAGTCAAAGGGCTGAGGTTGACATTTCTCCTAGTTAGAATGCAACTAATCAAACATATAAACAACATATGATGCCTTAAACATCAGTCTTAAATTGTGCAGATCCACTGTGGGTGCTAAGATTTTGTGTAGGTAAAACCGCTCTGCTGTTTTCCCTTTTTTCTAATAATTCAAAATTTCAGTCTAAGTTCTGAGCTCTACCTAATTATTATGAATGCTTAAATTAGAAATTCTCCATATATCATGTTATATATTTCCCTGTTAGGTCTTTAATATTTTAAGATACCAATCTCTAACATACTCGCATGTTTACTATGTTTTATCTTTTGTAAATATTACATAAAAAAAGAATTGTTCCCAAGTTCTATACAAAAATTTGATGTCAGTGTAGCTTCCTTTGACATTAACAGTGACAGCCTTTGATTTGTGTACAGTGGAAGGGCAACCACCTAAAGAGACTGCTCACTTAATCAAAAAGCTAGGGGCAAATAAATGTATCCTCACGACAAAGAGCTGAAGGACTGAAGGAAGATGAGAGAATCAGATATATTTAATCTAGAAAAAAAACAGAAGAGGAGTAGTGTACACACAAATGACATTTCTAAATCTAGAATGGTTTGTCTTTTGCTTTTTTGCAGTAAGAAATTAGTATAGAAATTTCAAATCTTTGCAAATATTGAGTTGCTTTGAAACATTTCTCCTTTTCTATCTAAAAATCAGAGACCTTTTAAAAGTACATTTTATTGTTGAAATAATATTTTAGGAATAGTTTGGCCACTGCAGATGTACACTATTTATTCCCAACTTATTATTTACTTTCTCAAGCTTCTTGATTAGCATTTTAAAAACAATTACACCAAACCGCTGCGCCACCCAGGGATCCCAGGGCGCGATCCTAGAGACCCGGGATCGAATCCCACGTTGGGTTCCCGGTGCGTGGAGCCTGCTTCTCCCTCTGCCTGTGTCTCTACCTCTCTCTCTCTCTCTGTGTGTGTGTGTGACTATCATAAATAAATAAAAATTAAAAAAAAAAAATTTAAAAAAAAAAAAAAAACAATTACATTTAGATTTTTTTAAATATCATTGTCTTTCTTTTATATATCCTGTAAGTAAAAATGTCAATTTTAAGTTCTTGAAGTACACATATAGAAATCTCTCACTAAAAAAAAAAAAAAAAAAAAAGTAGTCTTTTTCTTTCATACTGAACACCTCACTAAGATGGTATTTCGATATGGATACTAAAGAATACAATAACTTAATGTCAATAATCATTAGCTATGCATACTACCTTTGTTGTAAGGAAGTAAATTATAGCAACCAATGTGTGTATAACCTTTCCAACTTCATACATTGTATATAAATTTTATACTAACATCTGTATAATCTCTCCAGGTAGTAGATGTATGTTAAGATTTTTATAATTTATGGTGATGAACGAATGTTTTGTTTTTCTGATTCTGTTAAAATAGTTTTGATACACTGCATTTATTTTCAAATGGAAAGATGGTTACTTTTTGGTTTTCCACAAAAATGATAAACCCTGAACCTTTTACTATATATATTATTATTCTCTTTATGGCAACAAGTCTCTAAAGAAAATACAAAGCAATCAAACCATACTAAAACTGATCTCCATATTAAAATTATTTGTGGCTCTTATTCATCTAATGCCAAGTCACGAGCTAATTAAAAATTTTTTAAATTAAATACACTAGTTACCTATGTAAAGATATGCCCCTCTTTCCATTATACAAATGATTATAGATGGCTGGTCTATATTTATTATTATTCCAACACCACAGTTCAGAATTCCATGTTCTGAAGGTTAGAAAAGGAAAAGGCAATAAATATCCCCAAGTAAGAGATACGTGAATATATGAACTCATTTTGTCTCCATCTCTTATGATGTCTATAATTAAGAACCAACATACAAATTCCAAATGTTATCAAAACCTGCAGAGAAATTTTTTTAAAAGAATTCAGGAATCAAATTAGACAAATAGCCTTTAAATATTTAGAAATATTTTTGCATGAAAATGAACCAGAAAGATGATTTTCATGCTGTCACTTGTTACATAATATGCTACAGAAGTTTAAACTGATTGACAGGAAAATTCATTTCAAAGATAAAGCCAGGTTTCAAAGGGGAAGATGAATAAAGTCATTGAGAAATCAACCAATTTTTTTCCTTACGTTCTCTCCTCAAACTCACTCTCCCTTCTCCTCTCCCTGTTTCAGCAGCTGACCATATCTAGCCCCTGTGTTTCCTTAAACTCTCGTGAAGGAATGTCCTTCACTTCCCTAAATAGCACAATTTTCAGTGAAGTGAAGGTAACAGGAATTAGAAGCTGTCATCTCAGAAAGAGACATGCTACTGTATTTCCTGCATTAGTCTGGAGGGCTGCAACATAGGACAAAGAGAAATAACCATAAGAAAAGTATTATTGTAACTACAATGGTGTAAAAAAATTTACTGACAACTACAATGTGCATCTCCTTGTAAAACCTTCCATTTTCATTAAAATTATAAAATGACTCCATAATCTGTTGCAAAGTAAAATGTCATGTCTTCTATAGTTTTGCTATAACTATAGAAGGTAAATGAATGAAGCAAACTACAAGGCAATGATGCATAAAATTGCTACTATGTATTATTTTCAAGGTAGAGCCATATCTATATATGGAACACAAGATATTTCAACATGAATGTAACTTGTCTTTACAATTTTATAGAATTAAAATGAATATTAGAACATTTTAGTAAACCCTAGCAAAAGTAGCATATATGCATACCAGGATGTTATATATGTATATGTACATAGAGGTATGTATATTATCATAGATAGATAAATAATAATACTAAATTATTAACACTATAGAGAATATACCCCCACACCCCATTTCTAACAGTAAGAAAATAATCAACCTGCATGAACTGGAATCAGATTCATTTTCTTCTTCACTAGTGCCATCATCCACTTCTGGTCTATCCAGCCAATGTGCACCGCCACAATCTTCAGCTGTAAACTCAAATGCAGGGACTTCAGAGGTGGATGCCATTGGCCAAGAAGGTGAATTCTGAAAATCCAGTTGGCTGGACCTTCGGTAACCAATTGAAGCCAAAGGCAATTGTAGGCTACATGGATCTAAAAACTTTCTCCCACCGTTTGCTCCAGTCTGTCCTCGATTCCAAAATTCTCCCTGCTGGCTGTCAACTGTAGAATTAGATGATGCTTGATGGCTAAACCACCTCCATCTGATTTTCAAAATCTGCTTCACATCAAACTCTTTACGAGAACCAGACATCCTCAGAGAAACCAAGTGATCGTCTAGGCAACGGGCAAAAAGCACTGCACACAGATTTGTGCATCCAACCAAGACAAGAGAAGTATATGCCCTGCTGTACACAATAAACAGATTGAAAGGAAATAAATCACGTTCACATATATATCTACATTAACTTTTATACCAATATAGCAGATTATAAAGAACAAAGGAGAATGAATAGCGATGAAACACGGTGGAACATTCCGTTCAATCAGAGCAAACTCTCATCCACCTATCCTGAAGCAGCTAGACCACTTTCCCCCCTCTTTTCCCATACTGACCATTAGCTCCCACGAACACTGACAGCATTCATTAAAGTCCTTTCAAATGCAGAACACCACCCTCTTTTCTTAAACCGCAAATGACAGAAACAGAAAGCACTATCCCATTGCAATCTCAGTCTCTGCTGCTTAGTAATATTAACTCTTTCACTGCTGAAACCAGGAATTTATTCCAGAACATTTTCCTTTGTACATAAAAATCACCGTCAAACTAAAATGTTTCCATTTTGATACTAAATTCCTAAATGACATATCACAAAATAAGCATTTTTTTTAAAAGCGTGTTTTAATTAGATGAGTTATGGTGACTTTCAAGCTGTGCTCTTTAGATGGCAGGAGGAGGGAGGAATACAAAGGTGGGGCTCCAGTTTGTTGCTTTCCGCTTCTATCTTCTTCCTTCGGGAAAGGAGTGTATTTAATTAACATGGTAAGATCTGGGGTAAGGTTTCATTTGATCAAAGGATAGGAACAAGGAGAAAGAAAAAGTCTGAAAACTACAAAGGATCAAAATATGACAGTACTTACTCTTTTGTCAAATAAATAACTTGAAGCCAACATTGCTCTATAGTTAGGATTGGGTGGCTTTGATTTAGTATAATTTCCAAATTTGTGTGACACCATTTAGAAAGAGGAGAGTGTGGCTCAAGAAAGCTACCAAGGACTGGGACAGGATTATTTCTTGGGTGTACGAGTACCCTAATGGTGCCCTCTGTCGTTAGCAAAACAAAACAATGGTCTGAACATGGTTACAGTTAGGGCAAACTGATGAAGAAAATTTTTAAAAAATCAAAATTTAAAATGCTGAGTAGTTATTGTGAGCAAGACACTCTGCTAGGCATTGTGGGGGACACAGTTACATAATATCTTACTTCCTCCCTTCAAAAAGACTTAAACCGAGTTACTGAAACAAAAAGTACTGGACCATTTAAATAGAAGACACATGATAATGCTGCAATATTAATATATTGTGATCTACAAATACAGAATTAAGTTTTTGGGGTGCTCAATATCTAATGTTATTTCAATCGAAAGACCATGCTTATTATCAATCGACTAAAAAAAGAGGCTGCTTCGGAGGCTTCGGAGGCTTACAAAATGATTGGGAGGCATAGATCTTAACTTCACACAGCTCTTTAGAAGAATAAAAATTATTCAGGGAAATAAGAATGAGAGTCATGAAAAGCTCTCTATAATTTTGTCCCCAGTAGGTAGAACAAATAATAAATACAGTAAGAAAAAGAGAAATTGGGAAGGTGTGGAGTGGTACGGGCCAGTTTCATTAGGGAGAAGGCCTCTGGGAATAGGAAGTTGTATAGAAAGGAAGAAAGATATTAATAAAAGCATGCAGTGAGCATACTGACAAAGAAAGAGGGGGAAAATGGCAGTTTGATCAACCAGCCAGACATACCTAATTAATTTTAAGGACTAATAAGACATAAACTGGAATGAATACGATGAGATAAAATACCTTGAACATAAAGCAAAGGTATAAAGACTCACAGGCAATATTAAGTGGACCGTTGAACAGGGCAATGTTTTAGAAAATTAATTTGGCAGTGGTATGCAGGATGCATTCGAGAGTAAAACGATGCTGTTCCTGTCTCCTCCATCCCACTCCTTCATATCAACCATTCCAACTCCACTCTATCTAGCCAATTTTATTTCTATTTTCCAACAAGAACATACTGCTTCATCAGTTAAGACAGAGTCTACATTATGTTGCTCTCTCTTTTGGATACTGTTTGTGTCCCAAGGTCTCTGGTTTTAAGGTCTTACTCATCCTCAGAGGTTAGCCCAGGTGCCACTGCCCAGAGAGAAGCTGCTCCAATCACTCTAGCCTTGTGAGTCTCAACAAGCATGGCACCAAGCCTCTGCTCCTACCCCCAAAAAAGGCTTCTGGAAGTCGTATAGTTGTTGGATGACCAGAGAGTGCCACAGGCACTCCACTGTATAAACATACAACCATCAAAATACATTCTATAGCTCAGACATTTTAGTTGTTTCTAGAGACTCTTGCAAGTAAGTAATGCTGCTATGCACGTTCTTGTCTGTGTTATCTGATGCACATGCATACGCATTCCTATGGAGTATATACGTACAGAATCAAAACTGCTAGATTAGAAGGTATGCATATGTTCAACTTTAATTGCTATTACTGATTTATACTCCTGCAACCATATGAGAATTCTAGTTACTCCACAGGCAGCCCACACTGGTATTGTCAATCTTTAATTTTAGTCATGCTGATGAGTGCGTAGTGGAATCCCATTTGATTTTACCTTGCATTTCTTTGGTTATTAATAGTTGTTGGATAACTTTTCATGTTTAGTAGGCATTTGGATATCCTCTTTGTGAAAGGCTTTTGCTTAGTTTTCTTCATCTTTTTTTCAATTAAGCTATCTGTACCTTTTTGATTTGTTGGAGCCCTTTTTATTTCTAATAGGAGACCTCTACTATCAATATAGTTTTAATGTAAACCACTCTTTTTCCACTGAATGAGGTATTGTTGTTAATTAGCATCTCATATATACAGAGATCAATTTTGGGGTGCTAATTCTGTTCTACTATTTACCTATTTTTATGCCAAAAGTACAGTATTTTAATTATAATCTATCTGTAAGATATTTAATAATTTTTTTTGATATTTAATATTTGTTAAAGCAAGTTCCTACCTCCACATATATCCTTTTAAAATAATTTTTAAAGCTGGGGTACCTGGATGGCTCAGTCAGTTAAGCATCGGACTCTTGATTTTGGCTCAGGTCATGATCTCAGGGATGCAGGATTGAGCTCCCTGTTGGCTCTGTGTTCAGCAGGGAGACTGCCTGGGATTCTCGTTCTCCCTCTTGCTGCTCCCTGCCTAAAATAAAGAAATAAATCTCAAAAAATAAATTAATTTTTAAAGCTAATTTTAGATATTTACCCTTCTGTATATATGTTAAAGTAACATTACCCAATCTTCTCCTCAACAAAAAGCTCTGACCCTAATGAGATTCTAATTGGAATTGCATTAAACCTGCATATTAATTGAGATGATTGGCATTTTATGAGATTAAGGCTTCACTTCTAAGCATATATGTTGTTTAGTTTATTCAGATTTCATGTTCACCAATAAGATTTTAAAATCTTTTAACTATAGGTTCTATGCTTTTCTTACTAAAATTTTTTATTAAGTCCTTTCAACTTTTTTTGTCACCATAGTAAATGCAATAATTTTTTCTAGTTTCATTTCCACATGGTTATTACTATTATAATAAAAGTATTGAAGGGCGCATGTGTGGCTCAGTCCATTAAGCGTCTGCCTTTGGCTCAGGTCATGATCTCAGGGTCCTGGAATGGAGTCCCGCATCAGACTCCCCACTGAGCTCTCCCTCTGACTCTCCTCCCCACTTGTGTTCTCTCTCCCCTTCTCTCTGTCTCAAATAAGTAAGATCTTTAACAAAAAGTATTGAGTACATTTACTTTATATCCATTTTATTACATTTCCTCATTAGTTATATTTTTTACTTTTTTTTAAATTTTTATTTATTTATGATAGTCACACACAGAGAGAGAGGCAGAGACACAGGCAGAGGGAGAAGCAGGCTCCATGCACTGGGAGCCCGACGTGGGACTCGATCCGGGGTCTCCAGGATCGCGCCCTGGGCCAAAGGCAGGCGCCAAACCACTGCGCCACCCAGGGATCCCTAGTTATATTTTTTAAATTGGTGTTCATTTCTCATTATGTTAAGTTACATGTACCTTTGAGACGTCTAAGTGGAGATGTCAGATAGTTGGATAAATGTTCCCAGAACTTAGATCTAAGCTCCAAAAAACTCTAAGAGAAGTGGAGAAGCCACCAAAGGAAACTGGAAAGGAATAACCGATAAAGTAGAGGAAAATCCTCAGGATCTGGTGTCAGGCAAGGCAAAGGATAAAAGTGTTTCACAACAAAAGGCATAGTCACAATATCAAATAAGAGGCTTGGAACCACATGCAAAGAAGAATGTCCGCTGGAATTGTCACTATAAAGATTTTGCCAAATCAGATTGGAGCAGTTTCAGTAAAAGGGGTGCAGACAAAGCCAGACTGTGGTGGGATTAAGAGCTAATGGAATATGAGAGGAATAAGAGAGGAAGTGTATACACAACTTGTTCAGAAAATCTGAATGGTGAGGCTGCATAATGGGATTGGAGCTGGAAGAGGTGAGGAACTGAGGTAATGGATTTGCTTATTTGCTGATTTTTTAAAATATGGAATATATTAGAATGATGAAAACAGTCCAGCAGGAAGATGAGATTGATGATTGTAGGGAGAAGCAGGGAAGCAAAAAACAGTGAAGACTTTGATAGAAGGGGAAGAAGGCACCTGAGCACAGTGGATGGTTTAGATAATCACAGGAGGAGGGATACCACTTCTGTTGTAAGATTTATAACTTTCTTTTTTTTTTTTTTAAATTTTTTTAATTTTTATTTATTTATGATAGTCACATAGAATGAGAGAGAGAGAGGCAGAGACACAGGCAGAGGGAGAAGCAGGCTCCATGCACCGGGAGCCCGACGTGGGATTCGATCCCGGGTCTCCAGGATCACGCCCTGGGCCAAAGGCAGGCGCCAAACCGCTGCGCCACCCAGGGATCCCCAGATTTATAACTTTCTAAATGCATCGATTATTTAAAACGAAAGGCATGCATTAAGCACTCTGCTCAAGATGAAAATCAAATCAGCCCTCTCAAAGGAGTCATGAAATAATAAAAATTAGAGGAGAAACTAAAGAATTAAGAAATAAAGTGACACAGTTAATAAAGATCCAGCTGTTAAAAAAATTTGCCAGTATACCCTCTTACGTTCTAGCAATTATAATCAAAGAAAAAACAAATAAAAACCTAGAAAAGAGGGGGCACCTTGGTGGTTCAGCGGTTGAGCATTTGCTTTTGGCTCAAGTCATGATCCTGGGGTCCTGGGATCGAGTCCTGCATTGGTCTCCCCCCAGGGAGACTGCTTCTCCCTCTGCCTATGTCTCTGCCTCGCTGTGTGTGTCTCTCATGAGTAAATAAATAAAATATTAAAAAAAGTTAAAACAATTTAAAAAAAGGACCTGGAAAGAGGATAAAATAACAGTTATAGTAAAATAGAACATTTTAATAAAAGAGCTAAAAAATAAAAGACTAATATGGCCACAAAAATTCTAAATGTCAAACTGAATGAGGGAAATGCTGGCAAGTGGAGAGAATTTAGGCAAGCGAAGTTGGAGAGTAGTCTTCAAAGACAGAATTTGCTCAAAATCCCTTACAGCTAAATCTCTATTTAATAGTTTTGCCTAAGGTTAAGCTTGTCTAAGCATGGGTACTTTGAGGAAAAATCTTCATTCTGGCAAAAAAGTCAAAAAATTATCTATTGATACAGTAGCTTATTAACCCCATGTTAGAAAGAGCTTTATGGAAATTATTTCCCAGCTTTAACTCAATTCTTGGGCCACACTTTATGAAAAAATATGTAGTAAGCTTAAGAATTAACACTTTCACGGCATGAAATACACCATTTTAAAAAAAGATTTTATTTATTTATGAGAGAGAGAGAGCATGGGGAGCAACAGAGGGAGAGGGACAAGCAGACCCATGCTAACCACAGAGCCTGGCTTGGGGATCGATCCCAGGATCCTGAGATCATGACCTGAGTCAAAGGTAGACGCTTAACCAACTGAGCCACCAGGAGTCTCTTAGCATTTATTTAACTTACACTTTTCCTTCTTTCTCATCAACTTTTGCCAAACAATATAAAATTGTTTTGCTCAAAAACTATTCAACTCGGATGAGAAGTACTTCTTACAGTAACTATTTTATACAAGATCAATACATATTAAAAGTCATTATACTGAGCACCTGGGTGGCTCAGTCGGCTGAGCCTCTGCTTTCAGTTTGTGTCATGATCACAGAGTCCTGGGTTCGAGCCCCAAGTGGGGCTCCTCACTCAGCCAGGAATCTGCTTCTCCCTCTGCCCCTCCCTCTACCCCTCCCTCTGCTGGTGCGCGCTCTCTCTTTCTCTCTCTCTCTCTCAAAATTAATAAAATCAAAAAGAAAAAAAAATAAAAGTCAGTATATTGTTATATTATCAAAGTGGCCTGCATGGACTACTCCTTATAAATTAGATCCCTCCCTGTTCTCTATCCCCTGACTCTTGAACTTCCTTTCATAGCACTTATTATTGCCTGGCATACTAGATGTTTATTCCTTTAGTTACCATCTTTATCCTTACTAGAAAGTAAGCTCCAGTAGGGCTTTGGTTAATCACTATAGCCTTTGTACTTAGCATGGTACCTGGCAGACAGTAGGTGCTCAATAAATAGTTCTCTAATGAATGAATATATCCAACAATTATGAGAAATAATAAAAATATATACATTTTTGAAATTATTAAAGACTAATTTTTAAAATATTAAAAAAAAACATTTACTTCTGATGACAAAACCTTCCCAGTATTTATTTTTTCAGCTTAAGAGAAAAATCACAAAATGTTACTCTAACAATTTCCTTCTTTTATTTCATTCTTTAGGCATAAAGTTTTTTATCACTTTGAAATCTAATGGCTAAATAGCCAATGTTTTTTCAGGCTGACCAATATTTTCTTCAAACTGATTATCAAATTATACTTTGTACCTCTCTTTTAGTTTAATAAGCTGGCTTTCCTGAAACTTGAGGTAGAGCTCAAACTACTTAAAATGGGAAAGTGTTGATTATGAATACATTTTTCAAAATGTAATTAAAGAGTCCACATGCAATTTCTGCTTCAACTCTGCTCAAATGTTAGCTTATGAATTTATGAGATGACTCTATTCAGTATTGTAACAGCAACACTGAAATGTCATTAAGATAAACTGTAGACGAGCTCACTTTAACAGGGTGACTTCTAAAGGCACAGCTTTACTCCACAATAAAAATCAAAGCTACTGAATAACTGGGTTATATGGGTAATCGTTATTACACAAACCGTTCTTCACATAGAGTTTTTAAGACAACAGTATTTGTTTTATGAGTAATCAATTATAATGAATCTATTCCTGTAGTTTTATGTGTAATATAGATTGCATAAACACTTTTAAAGTCTGATGTTCCAGGATACTTTTAAAACTTAGTCAAAATAGGTCTTTTATCAGAATTTGGCTTAAACATTTGAAAACTAATATAATTCCACGAACTCTTAAATTCCAAACATTTCAAAATGCTGGCAGAAAATAATTTACACAGATTAGAAAATATGTAAAATTTAAGCTTTAATTTCAGAAATATATCAGATATTCTGTACCTCTCCTCCAACTCCATAAAAAGCGAATTTTATAAATGTGGAAAAAAAACCTGTTTATGTAAATTCAACACATCTTTGTGCTGTATGCAGAAAGAACTTAAAAAAGAAAACAGACAATAATATCTATCAGGGTGGGGACCACTATATCCCTAACACCTGATATAGTGCATAGCATTCAAATATCTACTAAATTTAAATCAAAGAATAAATGAATAAATTAACAACACAGATCTTGATTTCAAAGATTTTAAAATCTAGCAGAAGAGGGTTTTGAATGATGCTCTTACTGAATTATCAAGGAGGAAGTATGTCCTTTATCTGTGAGATGATGAGGTTCTTGAGTCAAATGAGGTATGCTTCAAAAAAATTTGGCAACAGTGAAGAACAGATTTGTGAGGGAAGAGGCAGTCAGTAGGGAAACCAGTTAGAAAACTTTTCAAGGTGAGAGGTATAGTTTAACCTTGGCTGGAGGCAATGAGATCTGACAGGGAGATGGGCATTAAAGATATTACAGAGACAGAAGTTAGAAGATGTCTGTCGCAAATGAACAGGAAGCACTCAAAGATGACAGCATTTTCAAACCTGGGTGCTTGGAAGAATGGTAACACCAACCGGAAGAAAGAAGAAAGTTACAGTTTCAGGAGGATTGAGTGTAGTTTAGGTAAATTTGGTTTTAATTAAGTATCTAGCAACCAAATAGAGGAACAGAGTTCTGGAGTCTTTCTATTTTACAGTTAAATATCAATCTCTTTAAGAAATCAGAAATTTAGAGTGTGGACAGATGGACCCTGGGCTGTTAACACTGGTTATTTTTCCATTCTTTTTACTAGTTACAACACATGGCATCAAAAATTTCTTTTGTAATTAAAAAAAAAAAAACAAAAAAAACCTTAGAATACAATCTGAAATTCAAAATAAGGATTCTAGCACAATGTTAAATCTTTCACTTTGTTAAAAAAACAATTGGGAAATAGTTCTGGTTTAATCCATAATTGAAAATTAAAAATAAATATTGAATTTAAATTCAGTTGTAATATCCTAAGAGATTCAGCTTTGTAAATTATGCAGAGGATTAAAAGCTCAGCAGTTGAGAACTCTGAAATACACTGAAAATTGAAGTTGTTTCATGGTAAAAGCTATCTAATATAGGAATTTTATTTCTTTGTGTACCCTCAAAGCACTGTGTCATGTACTTACGAAAGACCAAGGTGAAAAAAATGACTAAGGTAAATTTTAACCTTCGAACTCAATTATGTCTCCTTGTTACATGATCAGACTGCATCCAAAACTACTTGGGTAGATAATTCAATAATCCCACCGAAATTACTTATTTAATGTCTGCCTGCTTCCCTAGACTAGAAACTCTATGAAGGTAATAGAACCATGGTTTTTGAGACACTTACAATGTAGGAACTGACATTCAATTTAAAAATTACAATACAGCATGGTAAAGATACACAGAGGCATGCATAGGATGGAAGGTCAAAGCATATATTTTCAGTCTAGCTGGATGTCTGTAAAAGCCCTTTGTCAGATGGAACCTCATAGTTAGTCCATTAAATGGAAACGTCAGTAGCTGTGAAAATTATATTCACATATCTTTATTTTATTTTTTAAAATATATTTATTTATTTATTCATGAGAGCCACAGAGAGAGAAAGAGAAAGGCAGAGACACAGGCAGAGGAAGATGCAGGCTCCATGCAGAGAGCCCGATGTGGGACTTGATCCCTGGTCTCCAGGATCATGCCCTGGGTTGAAGGCGGCTCTAAACCGCTGAGCCACCCGGGCTGCCCTATTCACGTTATCTTTAAAGATTTTAACTGAAACACATACATATACATTCATTCACAGATCTTTTCATATAGGGTCAATGCCACATATTTGATGTGGGCCCCCTACTGAGTCTGGGTCCTTTCTTGTAGAAGCCATGCCAACAATGACCCAACATCCAGGATTTCCATTTAGGGTTTCTATTAATGGAGAGAGAACTTAAAAGCACTTCAAAAATAATATGAATACAGAATCTATTAGACTACTGGTCTGTCTACCATGAGATAAAAAGCTTGTGCCAAAATGTAAATTAATGCACTTCTTTGAAGGAGAAAGTGTTACCATGAAAAAAAAAAAGTCAGCTGCACAAAACAGTGTGCTTAGTGATGTGGCTCATTTACATTTCAGGGTGAGCTCACTTCCTTGAGACTACTAATGGTCTAAAACCAGTTAGATGGCCCATGAACTTTAACACTCACTGCTTTAGACTTTGATGATCTCCAACATACACCCACCCCCCCAGTCTTTTACAATTATCCAGCCTTCATCAAATTTGATAACAAATTTGTTAAGAACTTTTATACTGAGATGTCCCAGAGTATTCAACTTCATTTTCAAAGAATGACTTCTCTTTTCTTTATCCTCATTAACACACTTATATGTAATTATTATTATAAGCAAACTGTTAAAAACATAATATTCATGATTATTATAATAAGCATAACTGTTAAAACATAACATTCATAATTATTATAATAAGCATTACTGTTAAAAACAGGTTTGTGAATAAACACAACCAGCTTTTGGTGAGTACTCATCAGGTAAGCACACAGTTTGTGCACGGTTGTGCCCTACTACAGGGCATCCTATTTAGCCATATTTAGTTGGCCCTGGGGACCAGTAAGTACAATTTACAGAGAGAAGGGAGTGCATTAGGTTAAAACTATGAGTCAACTCAGAGGAAGCTATTTGAGGGTGCTTCTGCTATTATTTTCTCACATTATTACTTATTAATGGTAGCCTAAGTGATATAGCAGAAAGCTTGAGTCAATAACTAATACACCAGCTAGCTGTATAATTTGGGCAAATCACCTCTTTGGCCTTCAGTTTTCTTTTGAGTTCAATGGGATTAAGTAAATAGTATGTGCAAATATTAAGGATTTGGATTTCTAATGGCAGCTACTATTTCCTAAGTGCGCAAACGTGAATGGTAATATATGAAGTATTCTACATTGAGTGGGTATTTAGTTGTCTCACTCTAGCAAACAGGTGTCATTCCTCTCTCCCCTGACATATGAGGACACTGAAGTCAAGTGAGGTTACAGATATCTGCTGAGTATCAGGGTTCAATGTGAATCCAGGACTGACTCTACAGACTATATACTTTCAAGTATACCACATTGCTTCTCGCATAAAAAGTATTCTCATTTGGAACTCAAAACTACATTGTGAGAAGGTAGAGTAGATATTTACCCCCATTGTCCGAATGGGTAGCAGATTCAGACTATTGTTGATTTGTACAAGGTTAGATATCAAGAGTTGTAGAGCAGACTTAAATTCTTTACCAATAAGGTCTGACTAAAATAAAAGCAAATAAGGCACTAAAAGTAAAAAAAGAAACCAACCAACCAAAACAAAACAAAGACAGCCCTTAAAGCACACATCACTCCCAATATAACAAAATACTAAATTCATGACAATTACAACTAAATGCCAAAGTGGCCTTTATTCCTAAAGTACAAGAGTCTCCCAGATTTCCTCCCACTTGACTCCTTCCCAACTTCTGTCACTAATTCTTATAGGATAAAGGGCTGACCTATATTAATATATATCAAAAGTACCTTTTCATCTCCCAGCTATTTATTGGTACTAATATCTGGTACTAAAGGAAACACTTAAAAAATCAGTTAAATATCATATGGTCTTTTATTTTATTTATTTATTTATTTATTTTTATTTTTAAAAAAAATTTTTTTTAATTTTTATTTATTTATGATAGTCACAGAGAGAAAGGCGCAGAGACACAGGCAGAGGGAGAAGCAGGCTCCATGCACCGGGAGCCCGATGTGGGACTCGATCCCGGGTCTCCAGGATCGCGCCCTGGGCCAAAGGCAGGCGCCAAACCGCTGCGCCACCCAGGGATCCCTCATATGGTCTTTTAATCCCTGAACTCATCTATAAAAGTTATCACAGTTGATACTATGAAGACCACAACATAATTATAACAAAATGTTTACTTTTTTAAAAAGCCCTTTTACTTGATGACAGGTTAAAAAAAAAAAAGAGATATTTCCTTGCCACCCACTCTTAGATTTTGTGAATTTCGGTATATATTCACTGTGGCACAAGGATGAAGACTGTAATACCATAAAGATAATGGCAAACCACAAAGTCCTGCTTGACCCTTTACGGTTGGCATGTGCTGAGACACCCAACTGTCTTATGTGCCATAAAAAGTAATAATCTGGATAACCATCATTTTGTCTTTTACTGACCTGAACCGAATCCAGTATTTCTATCTTCTATGTAGCCTTATGGTGATGGAGGAGAATAAAGTAATCAATCAGTACTCTCTAGACACAAATGTAATCAAGCAAAATTAGCTGGGTTCTCTGTACACGTAATAAGCCAATCACAGATCAAGTTGATTCTGCTGCAGAACCAATCAGATTTTATAAACTGTTTATTAGATGGAATAGTGAAAGCTGGGTCAGGGTAGTAAAGGACAATGTAAGCAATAGAGAAAAATGTGGAGCACTCTCTCAGCTGCTTGTAATTAGCAACAGTTAATACAAATGTTACACCGGTTAACCATTATAAAGAAACTCCCTGGCTTGCCCTATAACTAGACCTTTAAAAAATAAAAAAAAAGCACCAGTTCATTCTGTAATTCAACTCTGGCAAAAAGCAAAATGAGTGATGTCAGTGAGTCAAAGGGCAATCAGTGGAGGCAGTTCAGAGCAGTCCCCCCAAACTCCTCATTGCCAGTGGGGGTGGGAGGAGTGACAAATTTAGGACAAACTGGTCAGGCCCCTCCAAAGCACCATGCTGAATCTGCCCACCAATACCCTCCTGTAGAGCAGGAGAATTGGTTAGTCCCCTTTCTGCTGATCAGAGAAATATCTCCCCAAAGAAAGGCAAATATTAACTAAAAGTGAACCAGCCTCAAGTCTAATCTCCTTTCATTCACTCTCCACACTACAGCCAAAGTAACCTCCCAAAATCCAATTCTTGACCATACTACTTAAAACTTTTATTTTCTATCACCCACAAGCTAACTAAAAGCCAAGATCTTTAGTATGGAAATCAGTGTTTCTAACAATCTAGTAGTTCTTGCTAACTTTCCAACCTTACTTTCTTTGCAGCCTTTCTTCCTATTTCACACTCTGTCATAAAAGGAGTTAAAACACACTACATCAAATGAAGCAAAATGGCTATTAATGAATACTTTCCGAAAGAAAAGGGCTATGGAAGACACTATGGGGAATACAACTGTGAGTTAAGTTAAACCTTTTTCTCTTCTGCATTTAACCTTCAGTTAACTCTCTTAGCTCTGTTCCCTGGCGATCTGATAAAAGTTAGGTATGCCAACTATGTTACTAGGCAACATTGCTTATAGTAAGAATGATTAGTAAATTTGCATTTGGACCCAGGGGAACTATAAATAAACTATAAATACCTCATAGGAAACCATAATTTTGACTTCCCTGAGTGTGATAGCTCTTACAATTGTTATACCCCTTATGGGGTCCCTGGAAGCTAAGTCTGTGGAGCTGTATGGCATAGTCTTCTGTGACACACAAGATTTTTTTCAAACCAAGGCAGCTCCTGCATCTACCTTTTGTGAGCTTTCTCTCCTTCAGCTGAGCTTTCACTTAAGAGCAAGGACTCCCAGATGGCTACAGGAACTGCTTACATGGACTGCTGTGAGGATCACAGCCACTGATGAGGAACATTTGATGCTGCCTTGCTGGCAAGCTGTGGTTCCTGTCTGATATCCTAAGTAAACAAGCCTATGGTGGTTTTCTGTTTAGTTGAACTTAAAAAGACTCGCCCATTTGTACAGCAAGAAAAGTAAAAGAACACCTTAGAATGACATTCCAGGTGTTCTATAATCTGGACCCAAACCCTTCTCCACCCCCCCCCGTCTGCTCTTTTAGATTAATATATATCCCTGACAAATCAAATACACAACTCTTTACTCACCTCTCCCTGTTGTTATTCCTTTTCTGGGGAGAACATCTTCCAGGTAACATATACTACGTCCCCTTAGTCCATTCCTTCAGTCATCTGCTGAGATGAAGCTATGGATATTTGCAACCAGAAAGAAAAGAGATATTGCCTAGGTGAAGAATGCAAGGAAAATTTGCTAAGAGAAGCGAAGTGTACACACTTACAGAAAAAGAATGGAAATTCATTGAGAATAAAAAATAGGTTGAAGCTGATGGAGAGGTATGGCAATAGCAAGTTAAAGTATAAAATGTCCAGATAGAGTACCTATACCAATTGTAGAAAAGTGCAGAGCAAGACTGTATATCGAATGCTCCCTTTTTCCACATTATTAGCCATGGAGGGAGAAGCCAAGGAGCCCTATATCAGTATCAAAAGCAGGTGACTTGTAAGAGACAATTCAGTAATACCTACCTTGAGAGAGAGAGAGAAGGGATGGAGGAAAGGATTACAAAGGAGATGGAGTTTACCAGTGGTTCAGTGAAGGAACAGTGTTGTTACAAGTCAGCTCTAACTCTACCTCCTTACCCCAATTATCCTAATCAGCCTGCCCTGATAGAATGTGAAAGTTGATGTTAATTGTGTAGTGGAACTTTCAATGGCATCAACAGCTTTCTTTAATTCCAAACTATTAGAACTGCCTCCTCTATTACAAAGTTGCCAACTACCCTAACTTGTTATTCTTTAGGGTCAACTCTATTATTTCCAAATTCTGATAGTGGTTAACTTAAGAACTAACCAAGATGTGGCACAGAAAAACAAAAAACAAAAAAAAAAACAACAAAAAAAAAAACTTAGTTCTTCTGGACTTGCTAATGGCTCTAGTTAGTTTCCTTTAACTGTGTGAATTCTTAGGTTAAAACACCCATTTAAAAGCAAAATAATCAGTCAACAGAGAAAAAGGAATGAAGTACACATGCAGAGAGACACTAGCAAGATTATCAGGGAAACGTGGAGAGGAAGAGCAGCCCCAAGCTCCTAACTTCCTGTTACTGGTGTCAGTTGCCTCTAAGACTGAGCTGCCCTCCCTGCTCTTGGACTCTGTGACATAGAGCTATATCCTTTTTTTAATGAAATATTCCTTTTGCTTAAGCTAGTTTAATTTGTCACCAAAAAAAATCCCTACCCCAAAACAGTGATTGGGGTAAAGTGTATACATAATCAGGTTTTACCATATTGAAAAATTGTTAATGTTGCTTTGAAGAGAGAGAGAGAGGGGGAGGGAAGGAGAGAGAGAACTCAATTATAGCTATTTTATATGGGGTTGTAAACTCCCATTCATCTTTTTATTCTCACAGGATCTAACAGTGCTTTATACACACATTTAACACATTTAAATGTTTACTGAATGAACATATAATTAGAAAAGAAGGAAATCTACTTGGTCAAAACAGTATGTCTAATTATGGAGTTTTCAAAAGCATTTCATTTCTAATTAATAAAAAATATTCTTTGCAATTCTCATTAGCATAATTCTATGATTAAACACACATACATACACAAAAGATGCTGTATTCTGTGCTCTAAGTACTAAAGGCATAACTTGGATTTCATTTATTCAGATTTTGTGTTCACTCATGGGACTACACTGTCCCCTTACTAATGTCATTAAGACTGTCTGCAGACTATTTCAGTTCTCCTCCTTCTGGGCACATGATAGAATTGCATTTCTCAATCTCCTGGAAGTTGGCTGTAGCCACATGACTTGTTTGGCCAAATAAAAGGGCAGGGGAAGTTAACAGGAGTCATATCCAGGGAGAAGCCTTTAAAAGACAATGTGTAATTCAATACCCCCAGGCCTAAAATTGTGGAAGCAAGTGTTAAGATAGAGCCTCTGATAAACTGGAACTCCAGATGACTACCTGGAACAGAATTCTCCTGTTGACTCTAATTGGACATGTCCTGTGACTAAGAAAACTAAGAAACAAACCTTTTTCTAAACCACTGAAATGTGAGGGTCTTCTGTTACAATAGCATAATTTACCCTACCTGATATATTCATCAAACACTTCTCTCATACATGGCGTGTAAAAATGAATAGCTCTGGTTTTCAATTCATCTTCAGATTAGTAACATTTTGTATAGCACTGCATCACTTATAGACTACTTTCTTCTATAAGTGCACCTCATCATCCAGACTCTCAAAACCCAAACACAGGAGCTCATGGGGTCAGATACATTTTTGGACCAATCCCTCATTCTCTCAACTCCCACCACCTGCTGTCTGAAATTCAGGAACTAAACACATTTGGATAAGGTGATACTCCTTGCCTTCCAAACTCTTGCCATCTGAACTCGGGAATGGAAAAAAAAGTAAAGGATTCAGGACACATTTTGAACATATTTTATTTGTTCCCTTAAAACTGTTTTTCTACCACAATACCTATTAGACCCTCAACCTCTATTGAATGAACTATACGCTGTTATCATTCAAATTTTACAAACAAGGAAAAAGATTCAGGAAGGTTCATAAACTTACTGGGAACAACTTTACACATTAGTAGCACAATTCCAGATTTTTCTGGCTTCAGATTCCTTGCTCTTTCCACTATATGTACCATGCATTCTAAAGTCTCATAGCTACAGAATTCCAGGATTTGATACTAATAGTTGCAATAGTGTTTGTGATTTTAAAAAAACCAAACAAACATGTTAATCACATAGTTGCAGCCAAGAATAATTAGTCATTCTTTAAGCAATTCTACTTGCCTGAACATAGTCTAATTCAGGACCCTGAGTGCCTGACAGGACAAAACAGGAAGAAGTCCCAGACATCACTTGGTCAAACAGGCAACTTGCAGAACAGTGAGGAACTATGAAAGAATTCAGGGGAGAGATAGCTTTTTCCATATATATACATACAGTATACTTAAAATCCTGACTTTCAGATGATCTTCACTTTGGTTCTTACCAAATTGGCTAACCTCAAACTCTTTGCTCTCCCAATTTTTATCAGACCTTAGTTTAGGAACTACTTGTGAAGGATTGCCTGTCCATCCATTTCTATAGGTTCAGTGGTTCTCAGTAGTCAAATTTGGAAAAGGTCAGCAAAGATATCCTCCTTTAAAAGAGTAATCTTTGGGGCACCTGGGTGGCTCAGCAGTTGAGCATCTGCCTTCCACCCAGGGCGTGATCCTGAAGTCCCGGGATCGAGTTCCACATTGGGATCCCTGCATGGAGCCTCCTTCTCCTTCTGCCTGTGTCTCTTCCTCTCTGTGTGTGTGTGTCTCATGAGTAAATAAATAACAAAATAAAATCTTAAAAAAAAATAAGAGTAATATTTCACTTTAGCCAAGAAATTGAGCTAAAAGCTATTGAAATTTGTCTAACCCAGCTATTTCAAAGTTATAGGAGTTCAGACTCTTATTTCAAGAAATAAACTATTGATTGCTCATTTCTTAGAAAACAGTTTGGGAAATACTGTTCTAGGTAATTCTAAATGTTATGAATGGATCAAGTTGAGCCTTCAGGGAACTTTATCTTGAGTTTTATTACTGCCCTACATTGAAGAACACTGTCTAAAATTCATTACTTTCTGTAAGAATTTTTTTAAAGATGTTGCCAACTGCATCATACAATCTAATCTCCTTTTTTTATCAGGGCCCATAAGAGAATGCTCTTCTCAAGCCTTATCAAGAGAAAATGCCCTGCTTGTTTCTATCTTGTAAGTAGAAACACACTGAAGCTTACTTATCCCTCCTCCACTTTTTTTTTTTTTTTTTTGCTGGCTGCTATGAAGCCCAAGGCCAAAACTGTGACTCACTTTTAGTACAGGATCTTACAGTGTGAACTTGGTATTTTCTTTTCCCTTGACTTTGTATTCTTTTTTTTTCCTGCTGTGCCTCGGTTTTCTCATTTAGTTTTATCCTTTTGTACCATATGGACACTAAGGTGGCTTCAAATCACTTTTGGAACTCTATGTTGCATATATTAAGTCCTACCTTAAAAAAAAAAAGATTTTATCTATTTATTCATGAGACACAGAGAGAAAGGCAGAGACACAGGCAGAGGGAGAAGCAGGCTCCCTGTGGAGAGCCCTGTGTGGGACTTGATCCCAGGACACAAGGATCAAGACCTGAGCCAAAGGCAGATGCTCAACCACTGAGCCATCCAGGGATCCCAAATCCTATCTTAACTACTTTCATATTGATTTTTCCCTACATGCTCCATTACCCAAAAATATCTGTGTTCACCTTTGTGTAAAAGCATTCATAGTTATGACACCAACAGAACGACACATTCACAATACAGTCAAATCTACAAATGCCTAAAACTACAAAAAAGTCATTATTGTTGTTTTAGCGGTCTAATAACCAAAACGACGTATTCAACTGTGCTCTTAACGGAAGGAAAATTATCACTTATTGGGGATCAGTAAGTGCCAGGCACATAACAGACAAGTTTCACTTTTTAAAGAATGAAACTAGGGCATTTGCAAATTACACCATCTCTGAAACGATGAATTAGAAACTGGTAATACTAGGGGGAAAAAAAGAAACTGGTAATACTAGTTGCCTGGGGGTGCACGAGTGGGCGGGGAGAGACTTCGTATATCCGTTTTGTACCTTTTGAATTTTTGTGCATGTATCCACTATTCCAAAATATTTTTAAAAATCGAATGAGAGACAGTAATAGAGATGGCAGTAACGCTTTTACTCTTTGCTACCGCCAACTTTTTCCATCAGCTTTGGATCTCTGAGTATGCACTGAAACGCCCCAAGGAGTTGCAAGCAGGCTCGCCGGGTTTTATTGAAATAGTCCCTTTCCGATTCTCCATACTTCGGGACGGGGCAATCACTTAAAATAGGAACTGACACTGTGCTAGCCTGAGGACAACTATAAAAAAAAAAAAATCCGAAATGGTTTCCAGTTGGTTTTATTAGTGGAAAAGTGCGGGCAGGAGGCGACGCAGGGCACGCTCGGCCGGCGCCGCTCCACCGCGTGCGGAACTTTGCCCGAGTCGGAGCGCGGCCCACTCGCGGGTCCCGGGCCCGGCTGCGCGGCGGGGAGGCCGGGCCGGGGCTCGAACCCCCGACGCCGCCGGGGCAGGTCCCCGCTCGCAGGGGCCCCGCTCGGCCGGGCCCGAGGGGCGCGTGGGGGCGGGGAGCGGGCCTGGTCGCGCGGCCCGCCCGCCGCAGCCCCCTCCCCGCCGCCGAGGAGGGCGCACTTACCGCGTCGGGCTCCGGAGGCGGCCGGGGGTCACGGCGGGCGGCGGGCAGGCGGGGGGCGGCGGGCAGGCGGGGGGCGGGGGCCACCGGGCCGGGGACAGGGATGCTCGGCGCCACGGGCGCCCCCAACCCCTCCCCGGCAGCCTCACCCCGGGCGCCGGCCGGCGCGGAGCCGGCCACTCCCCCTCCGTCAGGCTGCACCGGGCCGAGGGGACGCGAACTCGGCGGGCAGCCCTGGAGGGGGCGGGCGAGCGGGCGGGGGTCCGGCCGGCTCGCCCGTCAGTCCCGGCGCGGCGCGCGCGGCTGCCCGCCCCGCCCCCGCCCGCAGGCCCCACCCCTCCCGCAGACCCCGCCCCCTCCCGCAGGCCCCGCCCCCTCCGCGCCGGGCCGCCTGCCCTGGGAGAGCGGAGACAGCCGCCGCCGCCGGTTGGCGCTTTCCCTTCCTCCCCTCCCACAGCGCGGCGCGCGCGGACGGCCTGGGTCGGGGAGGGGGAGGAGGAGGGGGACGAGGGAGGCGGCAGGGTGGAGGGGATGGGGAGGAAAGGCGAGGCGCCGGCCGCGGCTGGGGGCGCTCGGGGGGAGGAAGCCCCGTGGGGGAGGGGCGGCGGACGCCGGGGGCGGGGCTTCGGAAGGGGGCGGGGCGCGGGGCGGCGGACCTGACCGATCTCCATCCCGGTGGTGCCCGCCCCTTGGAGCGGGGTTAGGGGAGGCCCTGGGGCTGGAAGTTTAGGAGGAGGCCCCTGGGAGAACGCGGGCCTGGGCGTCTTGGTTCCTTAGACTCAGGGCTGTATTGTCCTCGCGCTTTCTTTCAGACTCCCCAAGAGTTGCCTCTCTTCTCCATCCCTTGCAACAGTCTGAAAATTACCGTGTACCAGGTAGTGGGTTTGTGCCATAGCAATTAGGATCCTTAACTGCTTGTTTTCAGATGGGCGGGGTGGGGGTGGGGGAGAATAATAGGAATTAGAAGTAAGTTCCTTCTTCATTCCTGGAGCCAGCGTGTATTAAGCAACAAACTATATGCTAGGTGCTGAGAATAACGAGAACTAAATATATTTAGCGCTGAGAATAATGAGAACTAAATTTATTTAGTGCCTGTATGCCAAACACAAATTTAAAGGGCTTTACGTTTGTTAGCTCGTTATCAGTCTTGGGCGAAACAGCTAAGGTCTCTGCCTCCGTGGAGCTCATGGTGCAAAAAGAAGGGAAGGATTTTCCTTAGTGGGTCTCGGTGACGTGTAAAAGAAATGTCCACCTGCTTTCGGTTCTCAAAAAGTAATGCATATGTTCATTTTTTTTTTTTTTTTTGCAGATTCAGCTTATGTTACTTTGAACTACCTGTATGCTGTCCTTGAGGATTGAATGTGGTCAATCTCCTTCACAAAATGACATTTGCTTAGTAGATCTTCAGTATGTCTCCACAATAAAAAAAAAAAAAAATCCAGTGCAAGCATGTGGTCCAGAAAACTGATAATCAAGTCATCAACACAAAAACAGGGCAATTATAGAAGCTGCCTGGGATGGTTGGGAGATCTCTAGGGATCTATTTTGTACCCTCCCGCTTGAGGAAGTGGTAAAGGAAAAACAACATAATATAAAACAATGAAGCACTGACAAGACCGCTAGCTCAAAGGGAAGTGGATGGGCCTTCTCAAAACTTAGAATCAGGAAAGACATCACAAAATCGACCACTGAGGGCTCTGATTACAAAGCACAGGATATATTTGTTATCAGAGCTCTGTGGTTGTGACTTCCACCCCACCCAAACCCATACCCTTTGCAATCATACCTATACGCACAAGCAAAAATTACTTCAGTGGCATTGTTTTTAAGTACAGAAGGTAGTTGTGTAAACCTTTGACCAGAATTTTTGGGATTTGGTACTACTTTTCAGCCCTTGGTTGATTTTTTTCAGTGTTAACATTTGTGCACAGTGACAGCAAATGACATTCTTCTAGTTTCCCCCCACCCCCATTTGTTGTTTAGTTTTAGAATTTTGATTCAGCCTTTCTCTTTTGGGTCTGTAGTGAGAAAGATTAGAAAAACATTGCAGTTGGGGCACTTGTGTGGCTCAGTGGTTGATCCTCTGCCTTTGGCTCAGGGTGTGGTCCCGGGTCCTGGGACTGAGTCCCTCCCTCTGCTTATGTCTCTGCCTCTGTGTGTTTCTCATGAATGAATAAATAAAATCTTAAAAAGAAAGAAAGAAAGAAAGAAAAACATTGCAGTCAGATTACAATTGCAGTAAAAAATGAATCCTACTTTAAGACAGGAATTCCTCTAAACCCTTTCCTTTTATTCATGTCAAACAGATTGTCACAAAATCTGTTTTCTTTGATTTACTTATTTGTATTTTCAGTTTAATTGCTCTATCCCCTTGATAAAAGCAAATTAAATAAAACATTCCTCATGATCTCGTACCCTGCTGCTGGCCTCAGCTCCTACCTTGCTTGTTCTCAGGCTGTTCCCCACATTGGACTCCTTCTGCCAACACACCAAGCACTTGCCAGCAAAGCCTTTGCTTGTCCCTCTGTCTGGAAGGCTTTCAGCTTAATCTCGTGACTGTCTCCCTTTTCCTTCATGTCTCCTGTCCTGACTAGCCTGTGTAAACCTGCAAACTGTGCCTCCCCTCACTCTCTAGCTCCTCATTTCTCAGCACTTAGCACCACCTGACATATATACATACCTGTCTCTGTTCCCACTAGAATGTGAACCCCATGAGAACAGAATTTTGCCTGTTTGGCTCAATGTTACACCTCAGTGTCTATTATTTATCAAGTCTGTCACATAGTAGGTACTCAACAAATTCTTTTGAATGAGTGAATGGCTTCACATAGGAAAGATGGCGGATATTCCTTTTTGTAATAGTCAAAGGGCTTTCGTGCAATTCACCTTATAACTGAGTCTTAGGACTTAGATGTATTGATAAGGTCTAAAATAAAGCCCACTTTCACCCTACTTAATATTTGAAATAACTGTTTTTAATCTCCTTTTCTGGCAATATACTTTGGAACAGGGTTTGAAAAAGTGTTTACAGCTAAAAATTTATGCTGAGATTTTACAACTTGGCCCATAAATGGATCCATGGGATCAGAGAGTAATGATAGACCAGTAAATCCTGTCAAAGGCTAAATATTTTTCCCTGAGATGAAACAATATAGCAGTGATCAGAAGTGGAATAATTGAGCTTAAATGTGATGACTGATAACTTGATAGATAGTATTAATGCTCTTTTGTTAGTTACTCTAATAATTTTAATTGATACTTGTGTTGGTGAAGTTAACAATGTTTTAATCTGGTTAAAGTGCAGTTCTGATAGAGAGCAAACATAACTTAATCCTAGTGTGTAGACACTTTTAATAAAGAAATGGTATGACTTTATTACATTTTCTGCCCTCATTACGTTTGTGTGGGTGGGGGAGGAGGATTAGAGCCTTAAATATAATTATATACAGAGTCTACATTCAAAAACTGGATCCCAGAGATGGGATGTCTTTTAGAGGATTTAGGATTTCTTTCAAAAGTACTGCTGATGTCCATGTTTTGGCATGAAACAGCCTCCTATTAAAACATGGAGCTTTGTTTCATTTTTTTATTTTTTGTTAAGATTTTATTTTTATTTATTCATGAGAGACACAGGCAGAGGGAGAAGCAGGCTCCATCCAGGGAACCCAATATGGGACTCGATCCCAGGACTCCAGGATCACACCCTGGGCTGAGGGCAGCTGCTTTAACCGCTGAGCCACCCAGGCATCCCAATATGGAGCTTTAAAAGGCCGGAGTAGATCATACCTTGGAAGGACAATCTCCATGTTGACAGAGACAGCTGGCCAAGTAAACCCAACTCAAACTTTGTCTCCTGGAAGTTCACCTCAGATTTTCACTCAGGTTTCTCTTGGTTCCCCAGGGTAATTCATTCATAGTTTAAATACAAAAAAAGTGAGGGGGGGGGGTAGGGGAGCAGTGGGGGTGAAGAATGAAAGAAAGAAAAAGGAAAAAAAAAAAAAAGCTTCCTTGGCTTCTTTTTACCAAAGCCAAGCCAATCTGGGATTTTCACAACGAACTTTATTAAAATCTAAAGGAGAAGAAAAATGGAATTGTTATGGAAAATGTAAGCAACTCACATAAGTCCATTCATTTGTTAAGTGGCTCTTTTACAGTTTCCATTCTTCTAGGAACAAATAATCTGTCCTCAAAGGGCAGGTATAAATTTGCAGGATTCTCCTAGCTTCTTCCCCTCTTGACTCCCTTTCTCCACATGTTAGATCACTCTTCTGTCTTTCACATGAGAGCCATCAAGCCTGTCCTGATCACAGTCAAGGCTAAAAACCTCACTTGTACTGTTCAGTTCCTACCTGTGGTTCGCAGCAATACGGCATGGTCCCAGGCTTGGGGGCTGACGCTATATGTGAGCTCCTTCCTCAGGTGGAAGTCTCTTTCCGCACCTAGAAAAGGTCATCCCAGCCCACCGTCTGGCCACTCCCTTCATTCCCCAGAACTGCTCTAGAGCTGGGGCCTTTGGGAAGGAATGCACATTCTCTCATGCACATATTTCCATCCACCCATAGTAAGTAGCCTCCTACAATCAATCAGGTCACATTCTCTGAGAAAAAAAATAAGAAGGTTTTTGTAAAATAACTTTAAGTACTTCCTGCCAGTCCCCTCAACCTTTCTGAAAATCACAAACCTGATTCTGTTTATTTCCCAGGACTCTGCTTAACACACTTCAGTGACTCTTCACTGTCTTCAAGGTAAAGATCAAACAGCACAGTTTTAAGACCCTTCATAATCTAACTCTTCTCTGTCTCCCCAGGCCTGTGCCCATTGCAGTGTCCAGCATGTATCATTTCTCCCACAATTATATCATTAAATAGGTTTCCTCCATCTGGACTTCCCTGCCTTTCCAACCCTGCTTCCCTAAGTCCCTTAAGACTCAACTTAAGGGGGACACCTGGGTGGCTCTGTGGTTGAGCATCTGCCTTTAGCTCAGGTCGTGATCCTGGGGTCGTGGGATCGAGTCTCTCATTGGGCTTCCCCATGGGGAAGCCCTGCTTCTCCCTCTGCCTCTCTCCCTGTGTCTCTCATGAATAAATAAATAAAATCTTAAAAAAAAAAAAAAAGACCTAACTTAAGGGTTACCTCCTTTGGCAGTCTTTACCCTGATCTCTCTAGGCTGAGTGTGTTTCTCCTCTGTATTCACATAATACTGCAGGGGAGGAAGAATAATTTTCCCTCTACTCTTCTAAAGTTCTTGGCTGAGACACTCCCTGTAATCTAAGGTTAATAGAAAAACAAACAAAAGTTTAATAATATATATACCTCCTGTATCCATGGGAAATACCAGGAAAACTGAGTAACTCCCCTACATAGTCCAAGCCACAACCTTAAATATGGGACATTACCATGCAAAGCACAGTAAACAATGGTTAGTTGTTGTTTAAGATTTAAAACAGTTGCTTTTTCCATAGAAGTTTCTATAGATTTAGTCATCCTTCTCTCCTGGTACAGAGGAGACACACTTAAAAATGGAGATTTGCTGGGTGCCAGGGTGGCATAGTCTGTTAAGCATCAGTTGTGATCTCAGGGTCCTGATCTCAGGGTCCTGAGATAGAGCCCTGTCCACGCTTAGTACAGAGTCTGCTTATGAGTCTTTCTCCCTCCACCTCTGCCCCTCCCCACTGTGTGTTCTCTCTCTTTAAAATAAATCTTTTTTAAAAATGGAGATTTGGGGATGCCTGGGTGGCTCAGTGGTTGAGCGTCTGCCTTCAGCTCAGGGCGTGATCCTGAGGTCCAGGATCGAGTCCCACATTGGGCTCCTTGAGGGAGCCTGCTTCTCCCTCTGACTGTGTCTCTGCCTCTCTGTGTCTCTCATGAATAAATAAAATCTTTAAAAAAAAAAAAAGGAGATTTGCCTTATGAATGTAAAGTCGCTTACAAAACGGTAACTTCTACTTGGTTTTCAGTGTCTCTGTTGTTTCTTAAAAATAATCAGCCTAAAATAATCCTTATGCCAAAGGGGCATATTTTGGGGTGATATATTTTACTCCTCTCCAAAATCCTGTGTGCCCCTCTATTGTAGCAATTACTTAATGTACTGTGGACATGGGCTAACTTGTTTCTCTTCCTGACTAGCTAAGAGGTCTATGACCACAAGTACTCATAAAGATTTGTTGAATGAATGAATGAATGAATGAATGAATGAAAAAATACCCCTTGCCTATGAAGCCTTGAAAAATAATTTATTAGAGATGGCCATTTTTTCCCTCTGAGCGCTATAACGTGTACAAACAGGCCCTTTCCACTAATTTATAGCATCAGACTACCAGTTTCATGAAACTTTAAAAATCCTTAATTTAGGATTCCGTAAGCTTCAAGGCAAAGGAATGAATGCAAAGTACTTATATTTATTTTTATGCATTAAAAAAATTCTTTCAGCATTTCTGTATACTTTTAAAACAAGCAGCTTTACTGATTTTACTTTTAAAAAATAACAGTTGTAAGGCTACAAATCAATGTCGATTTCTTATGAGTTAAAAAAAAGTTCCAGGATGTATCTTCATATTTGATATATGACTTCCTGATTCACCAACAGACAGGAACCACTCAATCTGGCTTCCATTCTAATGTTCTCAGAGCACAAGTTCATAACCACTAGACAAGGTTTGTCACTGTGCTGATGGTTTACTTATAGAACATTCATTCAGCAACACTCACCAGCTATGATGAAGAGGCCCACAGCATAGGAGACGCTGTGTTGCTTGTTATACAGAAGAGAATGGATGAAGATGAAATCAGATGTGTAAACTGAAAAGTCCTTATCAATCATTATGCTTCCTCTTTCTCCTCCATTTTGTTCATCTTTTTCAAAGCACCCATGCCTTTGTGTTCTATATTCAGTGACTATACTTAGCACAGAATTCTCGGGGAGTGATTCTGGCTGAGTAACAAGCAGCTGACCTGAGACCAGAACAGAGTAGGTGAAAAGAAGGTGGCACGCACTACAGACATTCGAAGCCATTCAGAGTCAGTCGTCTAAGCAATACAAAGAGGGAAGAAAATAAGCATTTCATTCTCCTCTCCTAAAAAAAAAAAAAAAATCAAGAAATAGTATTATTTACAGAATCCACATGGAAAAGAGACAGAAGAGCACAATCAAAATATTCTTCATGATGCTAGAATAAAACAACTTTGACTCTTTACAAAATAGAGTCATAGTAATTGCTCTATCAGTATGAAGTCTAATTGGTCCAGTCTGAGATGAAAAGAACTGGCTGCAACAAGAGGGCTCTTCTGAATCTAAGTAATACTATTTATTGATTTTCTTGATGGGTGGAGGGGAAAAGAATGAAATGCATTCATAATTTGACATTGAAATGCCCTCTTGGGGATCCTTGGGTGGCTCAGCGGTTTGGCGCCTGCCTTTGGCCCAGGGCATGATCCTGGAGTCCCAGGATCAAGTCCCACATAGAACTCCTTGCATGGAGCCTGCTTCTCCCTCTGCCTGTGTCTGTGCTCTCGTGAATAAATAAATAAAAATCTTAAAAAAAAAAAGAAAAGAAATGCCCTCTTGTTACAGCTTGTTCTTTTTTTACCACGGACTGGACCTCTTAGACCTGATACTTTCAGACTCTGAACAATTGATTTTACTCTATTTCCTGGAGAATCAAAGATTGTTATATTCTAGCGTCATGAAGAATGTTTTGATTTGTATTTTCCTGTTTCTTTATACATGTAATTAATAAGGGTGCATTTCAATGTCAAATTAGTTGCCAGAAACTTTGTTCCCAAAGGCTAAAATATTGTAGCAGTACTAGGGATCCATTCCAGGGTGATTTTCCCTTCTTTTTCTTCTTCTTCTTTTTTTTTTCAAGATTTATTTATTTACTTGAGAGAGACAGAGAGACAGAGAGCATGTGAGTGGTGGGGGGGAGGGGAGCGAAAAGAAGAGACTTTCAAGCAGACTCCCGGCTGAGCACAGCACCTGCTGGCAGTCATGGGGCTGGATCTCTGGACCTGAGATTATGACCCTGAGATCATGACCTGAGCCAAAAATCAAGAGTCAGATGCTTAACTGAGCCATCCAGATGCCCCTGGTTTTCCCTTCTTGTTTCCCTTCTCTAAATATACTTGCCGGGCAGACAAGCCTGCTTCATATTCTTTTTAAGGATAGTGACCCCACCAGGTTCTGTCCTCCATAGGATGATAACTTGGTGCAGGGGGTTTTGTTACTGACAACAGACTCCATTTTCCCTGCCACAAGTGATCAGAGGTGGGGACAGTGTAGGCAAACAGCCATACATGGGCTTGCCATGAGAAGGCCAGACACCTCTGCGGTGGCCTGTGTGTGAAGGCCTCAGGTAAACTCTGCCCAACCTCCAGAATAGGGGCAGATCAAACCAGATATTCCCCAGAGGGGAGGTGAACAGAGAGAAGTCAGTGCAGTGAACCACAGCCTATAGTCTGAGCCATGCTGAGCACCTGTTCTGGCTCTCTGAGGGGCTGGCTGTACTTTCCAGGTTGGCCTGGCCACTGGGTTTCTTTGCAACAGCCTCACCACAGCTACTGAAAGCAAGCAAGGAACAGAATTCTGGTCTCCTCTGGCCTGAGCTGAGGCTTTCTCTGAATTTCTATTCGGTTAAGTTCAAGCTCTGGCCCTGGCTCCCAGCCCCTTTCTCAGTAATCTCCATTTCTAAAACAGCCAAAAAGCCTCTGTGGAGTGGAGCAGAGGAAAACTTTTCTTTTCTTCCTTTCTGGATTCTTTGGCTGGCCTCATAATTAAATTGAGGTAAGACAGATTAACGGGAGAAAAACAAACAAAATTTCATATATACCAGAGTTCATAGACATATAAGGCTCACAGAAGTAACCAAATCTGGCAGTTTTTATATCTTTTAGACAAACAATTATTTGTGAAGATTTGACAAGGGGTTTGGGGTTGGGGTAACCAATTAATAAGTAAATAACAAGGTTTGTGTATATAGCCTTCTTGGACATAGGATGCCTTCTACCCTCGAGGTGCAAAGAACATACTCTTCATGTGGAGAATTTATTTCACGCTTTCAGCTGAGTAAAGGAGGGTCAGAGTGTCCTTCTTACACTGTTTCTTAAGTAATTTAAATTGAAGATAATAATATATCAAAGTGGCATGTTTTGAGTGGCCTTCTTTGAACCCCATCAGGAGGGAAAGAGAGAGAAAATGTTTATTGGGTTATAATTTACATACAGTAAAATCCATCCCTGTTGGTGTACAGTTCTAGAGTTTTGACTAACACAAATAATTGTAAAGCACCACATCATCAAGATGTAATTCCCATATAGAACATTTCCATCAGCCTAAAAATTTCCTCAGGCACCTTTGTAGTCAACCCTTCCTCTACCTCCAGTCTCTGGCAAACACTGATGTATTTTCTGTTCCTGTAGATTTGCCTTTTCCCTAGAGTCCTTTAAATGGATCCTACAAGATTTTCTTTAACATTCTTATTTAAAGCAACATGTGCCTCGTCCACCTCTCTGTTAGGACATCATATTTTGCTTTATTTTTTTTTCAGAATATTTAACATTATCTGGAAATAATCTGTTGTCATTATTTGATTATTGTCTGTCATTGGAATGTACACTCCTACTAGAATGTGAGTGTAAAGGCTGCTTCATTTGCTACTCCATCTCCAGGGTTCAGAACACTGCCTGACCTTCTGTAGGTGTTTAGTAAACATTTGTAGAATGAGGATGATGGAACTTCCCCAAACCCTCTCATACTCAGGCAGACTTCGTTAATAAGAGGCTATCTCCTCTGACAAAATGTGTTAATCCAAGCATTGCCGTGTTGCCAAAGTGGTTTGTCAGCAAGCAATACAATAAGAAGTAATTTGGCTGATCCAGATTATGAATTGTCTTTTAAATTCACTTTCTGGATGATTAGATTACCTGGAATAGAACTGTCTGAAATGAGTAAAATGGAAGTAATGATAGTAACTATTTCATAGGTTTGTAAGGAGGATTAAATGACTTCATGTAAGTGAAGTGTTAGGCGCAGTGGTTCTCAAGTGGAAGCTTGCTATTATCATTATTATTTTATAAGTGACCCTTGAAAACTGTTGTCCCATAGTCTGAGCGTGGAGAGATAGCACAGTGGTTGAAAGCTTTAAGTCTGCAGTGAGAATCTCAGGGTTTGAAGCCAAAGCTTTACTTTGTGTTAACAATGTGATTTTGAGCACTTTCTTGACTTTTCAATACCTAATATCCTTTGCTTGTAAAATTAGAATAACAGTAGTAACTCCCTCAGAGACTTGCTGGTGGATTGAATAAAATAATCCATATAAAACACTCAATACTGTGCAGGAGCACAAGATAAATGTTCAATAAATGTCACTGATCATTGCTACTGTTTTCATTGACCCCAAAAAATCTCTCTATGTAATATAGTGAAGGGATTAAGGATCATTTCAATGAGAAGAGAAATAGAAAATATATAGCTCATACAAAGTATATTCGAGTGTGTATCTCACATAATAATAGGTGACTACATAGAAGTTAATCCAAGCCATCCTCTTTAAGGTTATTATTTATTATTTTTTAGAAGTATGTTGCTCTTGCTTCCTTGGATAGAGAAGCTCCTGGAAATAAAGAACTCTGTCATTTAAAAAATTTGTGTCCAGGCGTGCCTGGGTAGCAAAGTCAGTTAAATGTCTGACTCTTTTTTTCAGCTCAGGTCGTGATCTCAGGATTGTGACTGAGTCCTTCCCCTCTCCTGCTTTCTCTCTCAAATAAATAAATAAATCTTTAAAAAAAATTTGTATTTAGCACACAATGTGCAATTTTAATTAAGTCTTCAGTCTTGATTAAAAGTATAAACACTTTAAAGTAGTTTGAGAACCTGAGTGTATGATATGAAGTATAAGACTTAGGAAAGTTAAACACTAATTTAGCAACACTCTCTTGAGTTTTAGATTTATTAATTTCTTACTCCTTCATTGAGAGAAGCCCACTGTGGATGGATAATAGCAGATTTGTACTTGTGTTGCTAGCTTCTCCCTTCATAATCTACTATCTGTGAAGGTGCTTTGGAAATTGTAAAATAAAATTATGGAGCTGTGGTCCACTACATTATTATCAACTCTTGAACAATTTATTACAGGGGGGATGTTTCTATTGTTAAAAAGATGACCAGGGTTTTTATTTTGTTATTAGGCATTCCAGGCAGCCAAAATCAGGCTGCAAGTATATTTTGTATTGAAGAGTAAACGACTTGATAAGCTATAAATTATTTGGTTTAGTATTACAAATATAATGAGAAAGGATTGTGTTTCTTAGCATAAAACTTTTAAGTCCATAATATATCATATTTTATACTCTGTCATAAATAGGGGAGAAAAAACCCACCCTATATCGAAGGAAATGAACATGACAACCTGGGAAAATGTTTGCAATGTATATGGCAAGAGATACATATTCCCAATAGAGAAAAAGGTCTGTAAAACAACAAGGATATGAATGGTCCAGTAAAACTCATGAACAGGCAATTCATAAGAAATTCAAATTGCCAGCAAATATAAAAAATGTTTAGAACTACCAGCAATCAAAGAAATGAAAATTAAAATAAATTTTTTTCTTCCCTTTCAAATTGACAAACATTAAGAGAATAAAATAGCCAATATTGAAGTTTGGTGACATATGGGCACTCTCATATACTGTTGTTTGAATATATATTGACTCACTTTTTCTGGGAGACAGTTGCCCATATGAATTAAGAACTTCAAAAATCTTTACACTGTTTTAGTAATTCCACTCCATAATCAGACAACACAAAGATTTATGTATGTGAATATTCACACTGTAGTGCTACATAAACAAATATATTTAAATGATATAATTGGAGGGCCATTAAATGAATAGTTTGTCTAAAGACCATTAAAAATCTGGGGTGCCTGGGTGGCTCACTGGTTGAGCATCTACCTTTGGCTCAAGTCATGATCCTGGAGTCCTGGGATTGAGTGCTCCTGGTGGGGAGCTGCTTTGCCCCCTGCCTGTGTCTCTGCTACTCTGTGTGTCTCTCATAAATAAACAAATAAAACATTAAAAAAAACTCTAATGAAGTCTTTAGAAATAAGTTATTCTGCAGAGTTTTCATGTTTGGTTGATTGAGAGGTTATGGTACAGTTAAAAGAAGTATGAAAGGAAGGAGAACACAGATGTAAGAGGAGGACATCACAAGAAGAGTGCCGGGCAGCAAGAAAGACCCTTATTCACTTCTAAAGCTCTGGGAGCTGCCTTTGCTTCTCACAGTTCCTCAAGGTAAATAACCAAATTAAATTCTAACAATAACCCAGGGTCATGCATATAAAGGTTTAGACCTTGCCATTCCTCTGTTCCTTCATAGTATATAAATCGAAGTCACAAGTAACATCGTTAAAGAAAGCTTTTTTTTACACACCACTTGACGCTTGTCTATTACATGTTTGCTCCTTCCCTCTTTTCCTTCCTTTCTCCCTCCCTTCCTTTCTTTTTAAAATATTTTATTTTTAAGTAATCTCTACATCCAATGTGGGGCTTGAACTCACAACCCCAAGATCAAGAGTCGCATGCTCCACCAACAGAGCCAGCCAGGTGCCCTGTTTTGCTCATTTCTGACTTTTCTGTTACTTGAGTTCTATTTTCAGAATAAAATTAAAATTTAAATAATTAAATACATACCCTTATGTTTACTGCTACCCCTATGTTTATTTACAAAAGCCAAGATATGGAAGCAACCCAAGTGTCCATTAATAGATGATCAGATAAAGCAGATGTGGTATATATAATGGAATATTACTCAAGCTTAAAAAAGATGAAATCTTGTCATTCAGAAACCATGGATGGACCTAGAGGGTATAATGCTAAGTGAGATAAGTCAGAGAAAGACATACCACATCATTTTACTTACATGTGAAATCCAAAAAATAAAACAAATTAAGAAACAACAAAGTAATAGAAACAGACTCATAAATACAGAGAGCAAATTTGTGGTTGCCAAGGGGGCAGAAGGTTGGGGGGGTGGGGTAGGCAAAATAGGTGAAGGGAATTAAGAGGTAAAAAATTTTGGTTATAAAATAAGTCACAGGGATGAAAAGCATAGTATAGGGCACAGAGTCAATAATATGATAATAACTACTTCAATCAAAAATAAAAAGTTAAATCAAAAGTGAGTGCAAACTCTATTTTTTTTTATTTATTTGAGAGAAAATGAGCAGGAGTGGGGGGGGGGCGGGGAGAGCAGAAGAGAGAGAAGCAGACTTCCCACTAAGCAGGGAACCAATGCAGAGCTCTATCCCAGGCCCCAGGATTATGACCTGAGCTGAAGGCAGACACTTAACCGACTGAGCTACCCAGGTGACCCTATTTATTTATTTCTAAGAAACTATCATTTAAAGTTGGATTACCTATAAGAAACTGCATCTTAATTCTTAAATTTTAGTGATTGCTGATATTTAAAATGCAAACATTTAATACTGTAATTTATGTAACAATTTCAGTTATAAAATATTTTAGTGGATAAATTTTGACAGTCAGAAAGAGCAAGATATTTTGACTCTTTAATTTTAACCCTTGCCATTGAATCTTGGAGGATTTCACCCAGGGGATATTTGAAACTTGCCATTGGCCATTGTTCTACTAACATTTTATGCAGAGGGCAGAATGATTGAAAGTGTTTATATAAAACTTAGATTCAGATATAGTCAAAAAATCATGGACAATAAAAGATTCTTGAAATATCTGAGGGTGTATTATATTTCTCATAATCTGCTAAATCAGAGATGACACACTGGTGTTCAGCAAGTGGATTACAGGCCAGGTGTGAGATACTGACTCCCCCATATCGTCAGAGCAGTGAGACAGTGGCCTGGGTTTTAGGAACCCTGGTTGGTCTCCTGACATCCACTATCTGAGAAGCACCAGAGAAGCCAGCTGCAGAGAACATGGGTCAGCACATTATGTACAAAGAGCCCATGGAGCTTACTAGGGAAAGTTGTCTTTCAGGTGCTCAAGAATAAAATAACCAGTCTGAGGCCATATCAGGGGTAGGGGTAGGTAAGGAAGGAGGAGGTCTGCAAGAATGCTACCACAAAGAAAACTCACAAATCAATAAAATTTGATGTGGACAAGAGAATTTATCAATGAACCAACACGTTGTTCATAAAAAAAAAATAGATACTAACAAAAGTAATTTCAGTAAAATCAGAGTAGAAGAATAAAGAAGTGGTTTACTTGCCCTTTTAAAGAAAATTGATCGAGGAATTAGACTAACTTGATAGTGTAACATCAGGTTAATATTTTCTTTTTTTTTAAGATTTTATTTATTTATTCATGAGAGACACAGAGAGAGAGAGAGAGAGAGAAAGAGAGAGAGGCAGAGACACAGAGGGAGAAACAGACTCCATGCAGGGAGCCCGATGCGGGACTCGATCCCGGGACTCCAGGATCACACTCTGCGCCAAAGGCAGGCGCCAAACCGTTGAGCCACCCAGGGATCCCCCAGGTTAATATTTTATTTTTTTTAATTTTATTTATTTATTTATTTATTTATTTATTTATTTATTTATTTATTTATTTATTTATTTTTAGGTTAATATTTTCTTGATCAATTTCTTCTCTAGTAGGAAAATTATGGTTGGAATGTGTGTATTTATAAATAAAAATTAGGGAATCAAAACAAGGTCAAATGGGGAGTAGAAAGTCCACTGTCACTTTGCCATCTGTAGGATGGGAAAGAATTAAGGGACAGAGTCTCTTACCCCTTTCCACCAGCATCTTTACTGAAGACGCTGCCGGACTCGTAACACAATATATCTCAGTTCAGTAAGCTGTGTAGGCATTGACTCTCATCAACTCCTCTCTTCCTTAGAATGACCCTGATGCTATTCATAAAACAAGTCTAACGTTTGAAGTTCTAGTCCCATTTTGACTGTCCTTAGATTCAGTTTTTAAGGTCTCTTAACCCACTATTCCCATCTGTCCATCAAATCCCCACACCCAATCAGAAGATGAGTCAGTTCATTTGTATTCACAATCTATCCACAGGACAACCTCTGTTTCCTGCCTCCTGCTCCTCACTCACCCATTGTTTCATCAAGCCCAGGGTTGCAGGGGTAAGAGCAGATAGGGTGAATGAAAACAGATGGGGTGATGGAGGTACCAGAGGGAACCAGCAAGCAGAAATTGATTGGAGATACCCCCTACCATTTTTTTTAAAACCAGAAGGCAATGGAATAAAAGTATTTGTTTGCACATATTCTTTTTTAACCATGGACTTTTCTTACTCTTCATTTGTATTCTAAAACAAAGTATTTTACTTCACTGAGATTACAATGAAAGATCATTTTTTTGAAACGAGAACTGACAGTGTAGATTTGGTAACAGTTGTCACACTGTTTATAGGCATCATGATAATGAGGCCCATTCCACTGCCTTATACATGGTTGTAAAGTAGAATTGAGATTTTGGTTTATCCTTACATTCATCCTCACATTTATACTGTTTACTGTCTTACAGACACACTCTTTTCTGAACACCAGGATGCAGTTCAGCCTGGTACATATAAGGGGTCACCAATCATTTAATAAGCAAATGAGGAAATGGACATGACTGACCATCATTTTATTTTGGGTGTCTATATTGTGGGTTTATATTTACTCATACAGATTGGTAAATGTGGGAAAACAGCATCAAATCCAGATGAGAACAAGACCCCTTAGCCTCTTGAGATCTTTTTTTTTTTTTTTTTTTACTCTTTCTTGTTTAGAAGATAGTTTGAAAGTGTCTTCCTTATTAGATGGTAGTTTTCACAATGGAAAGTGACTCAAAATGAAGTCTCAGTTCAAGCCCTCTTTTTTTTTTTTAAGTCTTACCCAAAAGGAAGTGAGTATGAAGTAAATTGCATAAACTTAAAGCACCACAGAGATGAAGCCCGAAGCAGGAAGAAACATGCTACCGATGTCCCAGAAGGGAACACATTGTATCATGTGAAGAGACATGACAAAAACAGCCCTCTTTAAATTACTTTTGGCAATAGTGGTCACATTCATTTTAATTTTGCCAGAATATTTTAAGACATCAAAAGGTGAGTATGTAATTATAATTTATCTTTTCTTTTTCTAATTTTTAAAAATTATGATAGCTAATGGTTACAGGAAAGGTCTTTTTGGACACATGCTGCATGAGCTGAAGCTCTATGTCTGAAAAGTTAGGAAAATGAGATTGTAATTTTAGCTGTTAGAGAGCACAGTAACCTTATTCACAGTACGTAATTATTGTGGCACACAATAATGAGATAAAAAATGAAGAGAACTATTTAAACTCTATAGATTTTAAACGTTAATTTACATTAATTTTATCACATGATTTTGCTCTTTGAAGGAGTTTCCTTCAAAACAGTGTTAAGTATACTTTTACATTCTGGAATTATTTTATAAAGCAAGTAATATTTATTATGTTAAAATGCGTGATTTCCCTCCATCACAGCTATTTCACACAAATAACTCACTATTGCCTTTTGACAAATAAGAGTATTGAAAAATACAATTAAAATAAGATGAGTGAAAATTTCAGCAGGTGTGTGTACGTGGATTCGTAACTGATGAAAAAAATGAACTCTATGGATAATTCAGGGACTTGTGATCTGATTGCTGAAGCCTAGGATAAGAAAACAAGTAAATGTAAACTATTTTTAATTGTTTTGAAAATATATTAATATGACTGTTTAGATGATCACTGTGCTCCTCAGCATTTAATAAGAAAAAAGGATAAAAAGAAAGTGCTGTATTCTATCATTAAAGTTACATGAATTTGCTTAAAATCAGGGAAAAGCTTATTTTTGAGACTTGCTGGGGTGATTATGGTTGCATATACATGGCATTAAGTGGCCAGAGAACAATATTTTACTAAATAAACACTATGTGCAATTTTGTGAATGACTGGATTTTTCAAATTTTTCTTGCTTTTCTGGCATTCTGTTGCTTAGGTTAAACAATCATAACATGTGTTTTAAATTTTTGATTCCACTCAGTGAAAATATAAAGAGAATAGTTAGAATTGGAATAGAGATAACATATTTCAATTTTTAAGCTTTTTGTGGTGGAGAGTAAGCTCATTTAATAGTATCTAAGGTAGGCCATAAAGGTGCACCTTGTACTTCCAAAAAGGCAGGTTCATCTAATGAAAACCAGGTAATCAGCCTTTCATAAACTGTTTGCTGTCGGTTAGTGTTTTATAAGACCTGGTGATTGCTAGACAGTAATCAACCATCAATGATTTTTGTTTTCTTACTTTCATAACTGATTACATCAGCTCTCAATACTCCCTGTATTGCCTCCCCAAACTGAAAATGGCCATTTCTCTTTTCCTGGTCCAAGAATAGCATAGATATTTCCTTGGACGTTTTGGGGGGATGGATTTACTTAGGAATTTTGTTTCAAAGGGACCCTCCCTGGGGCCAACAAACAAAAATGTTTGTAAACCATCATCTTAATCCTGATGTCATGTTGTGGTAGAAGGAATTTTGCACAGAGCCACCATCAATGAAAGGTCGATGGTTGAGCAAAATATTTTACACATGCAATAGTGCAATAATAATACTTTATATTTTACAATGGCTTATGGATCACCAGGAACAAGTTCATATAGCCTCACCTTATATAGTTTAATATAGATTCAACTAAGGGCACATATCGTTTCACTTTTTCTCAGTACTTTTTTTTTTAAAGATTTTATTTATTTATTCATGACAGACACAGAGAGAGAGAGAGAGAGAGAGGCAGAGACACAGGCAGAGACACAGGCAGAGGGAGAAGCAGTTTCCATGCAGGGAGCCCGACGTGGGACTCAATCCCGGGTCTCCAGGATCACACCCCAGGCTGAAGGCGCCCCTAAACCGCTGGGCCACTGGGGCTGCCCCTCTCAGTACTTTTTAAATCACAATAATAGTTGCCTCATGAAGTGAGTTGACTTATCAACTATTATATTTCATAAAATAAAATATATGGTAAAATTATTTATATGATAAGCTAAGAGTGTTCAAGAAGTGCTAAAATTAACCGTGAGACTCTCCCTATCAGTTACTTGGGTTTTTTTTTTTTTTCAGTTTTTTCTTATAGTCTATTCACTTTAATTTCTAAGATAAATATTATAAAATGATTTTTACTTATAAATTATTCACAGATACTGTGTTGTTAAGATATCAAATTAATTCAGAAGGAATCTTAATGAGGAATAATGTATTCACGAAGTTTAATAGATTTGATTTCAAAATAATAAACCCTCTGAAGGCCTAAGTTAAAAATAGAGAACCGTGTTTGATCATTTTTCATCAAGAATGTATCTGAGACCCTGAATAATCATTACTCGGAATATTCAATTATCATAATTACACAGTATAAGCTATCTAGTCTAACTTCGCCAAAGAAGAGAAACTTCTTCAATGGTGTTTTGGACTTTTAATGAGTTTGCATTGAGCATGCACTGGCAAGAAAAACCACTTTAATACTTTCAGTTTATTTGAAAGGCAGCTTATCCTAAGATACAGTAGTTAATATAATGATTTGATACACGCATATTGCATATAGATAATAGAGATAGAAAAGGGAATGCATATATTTTGATTCAGAACTGCTTGCAATTAAGGGAGCCTGGGTAGCCCCAAACAAGAGACTTCACCAACCTTTTATTGAATTTACAGTGTTTAAGAGAGAACTGGTTAACTCCTATAAATCTCAGAGATCTTTTATTTATTTATTGAAACTTCCACTTATGAATAGTGCCTACCTGTGCTCGCTTTGGCCCATATACTGATATTGAAATGAATAGTGTCTACCTGTACCAGGAACCCAGGGCCACAGAAACAAAAGGCAATTCTTCTTTCAAGGAGTTTTCAGTTAGGGGGATGCCTGACTGATAAATAATTAAATATAATACTGTAATTACTAAAATAGCAATGTAAAAAGTGTGATGGGAACATAAAAGTTGCTTCCATTCCTGTCTGGGGTAGATGTTCCTTCCATTTTTGTTGCAAAGAAAAACCACTGGCACAGTTCTAATGATCAGCTAATATTTCTCCTTACCTGCTTGCAGAAGCACTTTCTAAGAGCAGTAATTATTGTTGATTTTCAAATAAAATGTACTCATCTAAATATCTCAGAAGTTCTGGAAACCAGAAACTGTAGTGAGTTATACAAGTGCCTTACTGATACTGAGGCAAGGCAAGACAGGAATAGCAGAGATGAAAATACCTGAAACCTAATTTTATCTAGCTGTCTGACTTCCTCACTTACATTTAAGAACCAAACTGACATAAACCATGTTTACCAGCTTTCATTTCCCCCTTGCATTTCACACTTTTTGATGGAAATGGTAGTATAATGGTCAGTGAACTTTAAGAAAACAATGGATAAAAGAACTTTACTCATGAACTATAGGATAAACCCTGAAGTATATGAGCCTATGTACACTTTACTCAGGTCTGTATGATAAAGAAGAGTGTTATCAAGGGTAACTGCAACTAATTTGCCTGAAAGGATTATTTTAGTTCTTAGAGATGGGCACTTTATTTCCCTCCTATTGACTGGCTCATTAAAAAGTTAATCAGTAATTCCCAGTGAGGTCTGGGAAAGAGACTAGTGACTTAAAAAAAAAAAAAAGATTTTTTTTATTTATTTGAGAGAGTAGAGAGAGAGGGAAAGAGAGAGAGCGGCGTTTATGACCAAACATGGGTGGGGGAAGGGGCAGAAGGAGAGAGAGAATCTCAGGTAGACTCCTTGCCTACCTCAGAGCCTGTTGGGAGGCTTGATCTTACTACCCTGAGATCATGAGCTGAGCAGAGATCATGACCTGGGCCAAAATCAAGAGTTGAAGAGCCCAAATCAAAAGTTGGATGCTTAACCAACTGAGCTACCCAGGCACCCCTAAAAAAGTTTTAAAAATATAATACTTACACATGTACCAGGTACCATACCAAGTACTTTTACATATAAAAGTTTTTTTAAAAAATATTTTATTTATTTATTCATGAGAAACACACACGGAGAGAGAGGCAGAGACAAAGGCAAAGGGAGAAGCAGGTTTCCCATGGGGAACCCAATGTGGAACTCCAACCCAGGACCCCAGGATCATGACCTGAGCCAAGGGCAGTTGCTCAACCACTGAGCCATTCAGGCATCCCATGTCTCATTACAACACATTAAATATTTCAAATCATTCATGGTGAAGCATCATTCTGAAGAGTGACTTTTCTTGAAATATTCAGAGAGAAGGAATAAAATTAGATGGATAGATTTACTTTGTTGTAACATTTTTTTTCTTATGGAATTTTCTGAATCTTTGTAGCATGGAAATGGATAATAATCAATACAATATGTTTACTTATATTTTTAGACAATAGGTGCTGGTTAAAAAAAAAAAGGATATTGATGAATATAATGCTTTCCACTGCTTTCTTTTTTTTTTTTTCCACTTTCACAGAACTGTTTTATTCTCTCCTCTCTTAGATTATATACCAGCAACCCTTGCTTGGGATGCTTTTGCTATCAGCTTGTCTTACTGCATTGGTAGATAAATGCTCTCTCTGTATATCTTTTTTGTTTTTATAGAAAAAACAACTTTCTTTAAAACAGCATGTGGTGATATATCTTACCCCTATACTGCTCTGTTTCTTTTCTCCATAGCACTTATACCCTATATAACTGACTTATTTATTATATATACTTCTTATTTCTCCAAATAGAATGTAAGCTCGTTGGAAATGAGATTTTTGTCTATTTGGTCATATTTTAAGCACTCAGGACAGTACATGTCACATTAGGAGGAACTCACTAAGTATTTGTTGATTGAGTGAATTTTCTGAGTCATATTGTAAAGGAGATAAAAGGGAAACATATTTAAAGGAAGCATTTTTTGGCTGATCCTCACAACCACCTTCTGATTCAGGCAGACCAGGCATTATTATCTTCATGTTACACTTTTGAAACAAAATTTTACTGCACACCTAGAATTTTTAGGGTCCTAGGATTGAGACGTGCCTCTAGCTTCTAGTTCAGTGGAGTGGAGAGTCTGCTTATCCCTCTGCCCCTCCCCCCAATTGTGCACACACTCTCTCTCTCTCCCTTCCTCTCAAATAAATAAATAAAGTATTAAAAAAATAAATTGTCTTTTCCAAATGTTCTATGAATAAATCCATTCGTAGGGATGCCTGCATTCAGGTCAGGTCATGATCCTGGGGTCCTGGGATGGAGCCCCACATCGGGCTTCCTGCTCAGTGGGGAGTCTGCTTTTCCTCTACCCCTACCTCCTGCTTGTGCTCTCTCTGTTAAATAAATAAAATCTTTAAAAAAATTTTTAAAAACAAAACTAAAAAAACATCCTTATCATATCCAGATTCCCCCATTCCTTATCTGGTAACACCATGGATATATTATTCATTTGCAACATGATATATTTTTACCCTTTCCCACTCAATATTACTAGAGAAGCTTCAGTTACTGAGCCCCAAATAGAAATAAAATGATTTGAGCTTTTGCTATTGAAATTGGTATTCTGTGAGTCGTTGCCAGTTGTTAAAGAGGCTGACCTGTGACCAAAGGACAGCAATGTACATTAACTAGTATCTCTGTAAATGAGGCCGCTAAGCCATAAGCTTTTTTCTCTCCTGGCAGCTAATATTTTTAAATTGCTGAATTATGATACATAATCTCCAATAATGATGAAAGATACTTAGAAACCATCGTCTGTGTTTTGTTTAGTTTCGTTGTTTTTAAAGGCACAACTTACAATAAAATACAAAGATCTTAAGTGTTTGGTTTTATAAATTTTGACAATTGTATGTGCCTCTGTAACTACAGCCCCATACAAAATACAGATTTTCATCAGTACCAGAAAGATTCCTTTTGCTCTTTCCTGTCAAATCTCCTCCTCTCCCCAAGGCAACTTTCCGACCTATGTCATCATAGCTTAGCTTTATCCCTTCTTATACTTTATATAGATGGAATCATCACATAGTGTCTACTTTTGGTCTGGTTTTTTAGCTCAGCATAATGTTTTTGAGATTCATTTGTTATGAAGTACATCAGTGCCTCATTTCTATTTATTGCTAAATATTCCATTGTAAGAATAACATCACATCTGTCCTTTTGGCCACTGGGTTGTTTCCAGCCTTTGGCCATTATAAATATGCTGCTATGAACCTTCTTGTACAACTCTTTGTATGAAAATATGTTTTTGTTTCTATCAGGTAAATAGTAGTAAAATAGCTTACTTTTATTAAAAAAAAAAAACCTGCATGCATCTTCAAAGTGGCTGTTTCTAGTGGTAAAAATTTCTTATTTTCTTCAGCTTGCATTTCATATACTGAAGAAATAACACCTAAAATATGTACTGTCTGAAATAATCAATGCTTCCTCCAAAGTTTCTTGACAACTCATTAACAGAGAAATAGCTTAGGTATTGAGAAAATATGACTTGACATATAGTAGTTTCTGGAGCTCCTATTGTCTGTCAAACAATGAAGATTTTCCTGTAAATTCTCACTTTTTTTGAAGGTCAACAGAGAGTTGAGACTTTTGTTCTTGCAGTTGTAACTTGGAAAATACTCTTGGCACAAAATATCTAAAAATGTGAGATTAAAATATTGAAGACAACAACCAAAAAATACATAGTTGAAGTAGTAAGAAAATAAGAAAACTACTTAAAGGTGGAAAAGGATTAGAAATTATGAATCCAGGGCAGCCCAGGTGGCTCAGTGGTTTAGTGTCGCCTTCAGCCTAGGGCGTGATCCTGGAGACTTGGGATCCAGTCCCACATCCGGCTCCCTGCAAGGAGCCTGCTTCTCCTGCCTGTGTCTCTGCCTCTCTCATGAATAAATAAATAATATCTTAAAAAAAAAAAAGAAATTACGAATCAAGATAGGTAAGCAAGAGTGAACAGATTGGTGTGATCTGAGGAACATCTACGAATTCCTGGTGGCCTAGAGTCTTGGTTTCCTGGGTCACACATGGAGGGACAGAAGCCAAAGCTTAACATTGGGATGCAAAAGGTAACACGCTCTGTGAGGGAGTAAGGAGTAGTCTAGGAAAAGTCTTGGCTGTGAGGAAATTTGTCTATCTCCATCTAGGCCGTAGAGAGAGCAAGGAAAAAATTTCCCTGGAGAGTTTGTGAATATGAACTAGCCATAACTTGGATATTAATACTCATTGCCTATGAGGTGTGAAAAGCCAAATCCAATTGGGCTTTAATTTAATTAATTAAATTAATTTTTGCTTTTGTTTTTTTTTCTTGGATAAATTTGACATATGACTTTGTATAAATTTAAGGGGTATAGCCTGTTACTTTGATACATTTATATATTTGTAATATGGTTGCCATCATAACAATAATTATCATATCACATACTTAAAGTAAAATGTTACTATGATCAATATACTGCACATTAGATATCTATGACTTATTTAGTACTTATTTAATTACAAATGTGTACCTTTAAATACCATCAATCTTGTCCCCCCAGGGGCACCTGGGTGGCTCAGTGGTTGAGTGTCTGTTTTTGGCTCAGATCATGATTCCAGGGTCCTGGGATTGAGTCTCACATCAGACTCCCTGCAGGGAGCCTGCTTCTCCCTCTGCCTATGTCTCTGCCTCTCTCTGTGTGTCTCTCATGAGTAAATAAATAAAAACTTTTTTTTTAAGATTTTATTTATTTACTCATGAGAGACAGAGAGAGAGAGCTTGGCAGAGACACAGGCAGAGGGAGAAGCAGTCTCCACACAGGGAGCCCGACGCGGGACTCAATCCCGGGTCCTCAGGATCACACCCAGGGCAATGACGGCGCCTAAACCGCTGAGCCACCTGGGCTGCCCCTAAATAAATAAAATCTTAAAAAAAAAATCTTGCCCCTCTATCCTCATCCCTTGGTTTGTTTTACTCTCTTTTTTTAAATGCATTTAAAAAATATTTTTAAGTTTTTATTTAAATTCCAGTTAACATACAGTGTAATATTAGTTTCATGTGTACAATATAGTGATTGAACACTTCCATACAATACTCTGTGCTCATCACAAGTGTCCTTAATCCCCATCACCTATTTAACCCATATTTCCAGAATGGCTGCACCACTTTGCATTCCCACCAACAGTACAAGAGGGTTGCCCTTTCTCCACATCCTTGCCAACATCTGTTGTTTCACGTGTTGATTTTAGTCATTCTGACAGGTGTAAGATATTTCATTGTAGTTTTGATTTGCATTTCCCTGATGATCACTTATATTGAGCATCTTTTCATGTGTCTGTTGGCCATCTGTACGTCTTCTTTGGAAAAATGTCTATTCATGTCTTCTGCCCACTTTTTAATTGGATTATTCATTTTTGGAGTGTTGAGTTTTAGTTTTGTTAAATGTTTCCTTCACACTGGAGAAGCTTTTTATTTTGATGAAGTCCAATAATTTCTTTTTGTGTTTGTTTCCCTTGCCTCAGGAGACGTATTTAGAAAGAAGTTGCTATAGCTGATTTCAAAGAGGTTACTGCCTCTAGGACTTTTATGGTCTCATGTCTCACATTTAGGTCTCTAATCCATTTTGAATTTATTTTTGTGTATGGTGTAAGAAAGTGATCCAATTTCATGCTTTTGCTTTTTGCTGCCCAGTTTTCCCAACACTATTTGTTGAAAAGCCTGTTTTTTCCCCATTGGATATCCCTTCCTGCTTTGTCAAAGATTAATTGACCATATAGTTGTGGGTTCATTTCTAGGTTTTCTACTCTGTTCTACTGATCTATGTGTCTATTTTTGTTGCCAGTACCATACTGTTTTGATCATTACAGTTTTGTAATATAACTTGAAGTTTGGAATAGTGATGCCTCCAGCTGTTCTTTTTCAAGGTTCCTTTGGCTAGTTAGGGTCTTTTGTGGTTCAACACAAATTTTAGGATTATTCCAGCCCTGTGAAAAACCCTGTTGGTATTTTATTAGGAATTGCATTACATGTATAGATTACTTTGGATAGTATAGACATTCTTGCAATATTTGTTCTTCTAATCCATAAGTATGGAATGTCTTGTGTGTCATTTCCTTGTGTCATCTTCAATTTCTTTCATCAGTATTTTATAGTTAGAGTACAGGTTTTTCATCTCTTTGGTTAGGTTTATTCTTAGGTATCATAGAATGAATATGGAAGTTTTCCTTTCTTTTCTATTTTTTGGAATAGTTTGAGAAGAATAGACATTAACTCTTCTTTAAATGTTTGGTAGAATTCACCTGTTAAGACTTCTGGCCCTGAAATTTTGTTTTTTGGGAATTTTTTGATTCTTGATTCAATTTCTTTGCTAATTATCAATCTGTTCAAGTTTTCTATTTCTTCCTGTTTCAGGTAATTTATATGTTTTTAGGAATTTATAAATTTCTTCCAGGCTGTCTCATTTGTTGGCATATACTTTTTCATAATATTCTCTTATAATTGTATTTCTATGGTATTGGTTGTTTCTTCTCCTCTCTCATTTGTGATTTTTTAAAAAAAATTAGGTTCTATCTCTTTTCTTTTTGATAAGTCTGGATTCTTTTTGATAAGTCTGCCATTGATAAGAACAGAACAACAATTTGTTCTATTGTTTGTTTAGTTTCTATATTATTTATCTCTGCCCTAATCTTTAGTATTTCCCCTCCTTCTTCTGGCTTTAGGCTTTGTTTGCTGTTCTTTTTTGAGCTCCTTTAGGTGTAAGGTTAAGTCATTTATTTGAGATTTTTCTTGTTCCTGCAGTAGGCCTGCATTGCTGTATACTTCCCTCTTAAGACTGCTTGTGCTGCATCCCAAAGGTTCTGAACCATGGTATTTTCATTTTTATTTATTTTCATGCATTTAAAAAATTTCTTCCTTTTTGATTTAAATTTTGTTTATTTAACATATAGTAGAACATTAGTTTCTGGAGTAGAATTCAGTGATTCATTACTTACATACAATACCTAGTGATCATCATTAATTTCTTCTTGGATTTTCTGGTTGACCCATTCATTAGTTAGTAGAATGTTTTTTAACCTCCATGTATTTGTGGTCTTCCCTATTTTTTTCTTTTGGTTAACTTCTAGTTTCAAAGTATTGTGGACAAAAAAAGGTGCATGGTACGATTTCAATCTTTTTGTATCCGTTGAGCCCTATTTTATGACCTAATACATGATCTATTCTGGAGAATATTCTATGTGCACTTGAAAAGAATGTGTATTCCGCTGTTTTACAATGAAATGTTTTTTTTTTAATTTTTATTTATTTATGATAGTTACAGAGAGAGAGAGAGAGAGAGAGAGAGAGGCAGAGACACAGGCAGAGGGAGAAGCAGGCTCCATGCACCGGGAGCCCGACGTGGGATTCGATCCCGGGTCTCCAGGATCGCGCCCCGGGCCAAAGGCAGGCACCAAACCGCTGCGCCACCCAGGGATCCCTACAATGAAATGTTCTGAATATATCTGTTAAATCCATCTTATCCAGTGTGTCACTGAAAGCCATTATTTCCCTGTTCATTTTCAGTTTAGATGATCTGTTCATTGATGTAAATGGGATGTTAAGGTCCCCTACTATTATTGTATTATTATTTATTATTCCCTTATGTTTGTCATTAACTGTTTTATATATTTGGGTGCTTCCATGTTTTGTGCATATTTATAATTGTTAGACCTTTTTGTTGGATTGTCCCTTTCATTATGATATAGTGCCCTTCTTTACTCTTGTTACAAGTCTTTGTTTTAAAAATCTAGTTTGTCCAATATAAGTATTATTACTCCAGCTTTTTTTCCCCCAGCTTTCTTTTGACATCCATTTGCATGATAAATGTTTCTCCATTCCCCTCACTTTCAATTTTCAGGTGTCCTTAGGTCTAAAACGAATCTCTTGTAGGCAGCAGATAGATGGGTCATGTTTTTTGTTTTAATTTATTCTGATACCCTATGTCTTTTGATTGGAGCATTTAGTCCCCTTATATTCAAAGCAATTATTGATAGATATATATTTATTTCCATTTTATTTCTTGTTTTGTGGTTGATTCTGGAGATTTTCTCTAATCCTTTCTTGTCATTTTGGTCTTTTCTTTTCACTCAAGGAGTCCTCTTTAATATTTCTTGTAGGCCTATTTAGTGGTCACAAAATTATTTAGTTTTTTTCTATCTCAGAAACTCTTTGTCTATCCTTTTTATTGAGTGATAGTTTTGCTGGACAGAGTATTCTTTGCTGTAGGTTTTTCCCATTTAGCACTTTAAGTATATCATGCCAATCTCTTCTGGCTTGCCAAGTTTCTGTTGAGAAATCTTCAGCTAGCCTTATGGGTCTTCTCTTGTAAATTAAGGACTTCTGTCTTGCTGCTTTTTTTTTTTTTAAGATTTTTTATTTATTCATGAGAGACAGAGAGGGGGGGGGCAGAGACATAGGCAGAGGGAGAAGCAGACTTCCTGCAGGGAGCCTGATGTGGGACTCAATTCCAGGACCCTGGGATCATGCCCTGAGCCAAAGGCAGACATTTGTTTTGGTTACTCTATCTTTCAGCCTAGTCATCTGCAGAGGCTCTCCTTGCCTGCTATGGGAAGTGTTTGGTCCTTGGCCAATTTTAACTAAGTGTGCTCTATCTGCTTGTGAGATGAGACCTGATATCACTTCCATCAGAACTGAGACCCTACAGAACTCTCAGGTCAGGAGATGTGCTGTAGGTAGGAGTTTGTGCTGGCCTTTCCAATGAGGGGCTCACCAAGCTGAGACTGAGGCAGGCTTGACCAAGAAGGGCAGTCTAGTCAGAGAGAAGGTGTGGGGGGCTTGGCGTAAGCAACACTAGCTAGTGTTGGTGCTGCCCTGCCTCCTGCCAGTGGCTCTGGGTCTATGCTGAGGGTCAAGGGAGGGAAATGGCACCAGCCAGCTCCTTTGTTCCCAGAGAGGAGTCTCCATGAGCACTTCCTCTCAGGGACATGCTCTGAGAAGAGCAAATAATCTCCCCACTGTGTGCCTCAGGCACTCTTCAGACTGTTGTTTTCATGCCATCTGCCTTCCACCCCCGGGTTGTTTGCCTGTCTTCTCTCCAGGAGCAGAACAGTGTCCTCTAGGCTCTATTTCAACCAAGCCTACTGACCTTTCAAACTCCAGGCTTTAAGCCCAGCTGGTTGCAAGAACTCACAAAATTCAGCCCCTCTCATTTTCCAAGTCCATCACGTCGGGGAATCATTCTCCTTGTGCATTCCCCTGTGTGCTCCTCTCTCTCTTTGCCTTTCTGCATGACCATGGCTTCCTCCCCTCATAGCACCTGTGATCCTATTTCTCCCCTAAACCATATCTCCACATTTCCTACCTTCTTTTATGTGGCCTCTTCTCTCTCTTTAGTTGTAGAGTTTGTTCTGTCAGTCTTCAGGTGATTTCTGGGGTGATAGGATGATTTGATACTTGTGTTCATGGGATGGGACGAGCCTACGGTCCTCCTACTCTGACATCATCCTCCCTCTCTCCCATTTGACCTTTTTAGATTTTACATATATATTATATCATATAGTAATTGTCTTTCTTTGTCTTAGAATAATCTGCTCAAGTGCATCCATGTTGTTACAAGTAACAGGATATTCTTCTTTCCCGTAAGTGAATAATATTCCATTGTATATGTAACATATCTTCTTTATTCATTCGCTCATTGATGGGCATTTGGGTTGTTTCCATATCTTGGCTATTATGAATAATACTGTGATAAACATGGGAGTGTAGATACCTCTGTGAACCTCTGTTTTCATTTCCTTTGGGTATCTACCCAGAAGTGGAATTTTTGGATGATATGGTCTGTTTTTAATTTTTTGATGATCCTCCATACATATGTTTTCCATAGTGGATGAACTAATTTACATAACAACAGTATATAAGGGTTCCTTTTTTTTTCCACCACGCCCAGAAATTTAATTTAAAGTTGTTTTGAGATAATGTGTTATTAGACACCAAGCAGAGGTAAACACCAATCCTCTCTGCAGGAGAATATCTTCAAACCAGATCTCAAATATTTCAAAACAAAATTCTTTTTTTTTTTTTTTAAAGTCGCTATTTTTTTTTAATTTTTTTTAATTGTTATTTATTTATGATAGAGAGAGACAGAGAGAGGCAGAGACATAGGCAGAGGGAGAAGCAGGCTCCATGCACCAGGAGCCTGATGTGGGATTCGATCCCGGGTCTCCAGGATCGCGCCCTGGGCCAAAGGCAGGCGCTAAACCACTGCGCCACCCAGGGATCCCTCAAAACAAAATTCTAAGGAACATGAGCTACTATTAAAAATCATAAAACACATGAAGACATAATAGACAAGAGTCAACAGAGACTAAAAGGGAGAATCAGATTTTTAAGGAATTCAGATACTGGAGTTATGAGATATATAACACAAAGTAAGTATTTGGTTTGTTTCAATAAAAATGATATAAAAAAGTATGAGTAGGAAACAAGACTATTAAAAATAATCAGGCAGATTTTTGAATCACTATATTGTACACCTGAAACCAATATAACACTGTATGTTAACAATACTGGAATCTCAAATTAAATTTAATTTAAAAATATAACCAGGTAGATTTGAAAAAGAGTCAACTCAAAATTCTAATTATAAAAATATAATAACATGATGTAGAAACACAAGGAATGAGTAAATGGATCAGACACAACTGAATAGTGAATTAATGACTGGGAATATAGATCTGAATAAATTATTGAGAACATATCACAGAGAGCCAGAGAAAGAGAAAATATGAAACAGAGGTTAAGAGACACAGAGAACAGAGGGAGAGATCTCTAACTGAAGTTACCAAAGGAGAGTTACCAAAATGGGGAAAAGACAATGTTTGAAGAGAGTGGCTGAGAATTTTACAAAAGTGATGAAAGACACAAATCCTCAGATTCAGGAAACCCAACATGTCCCAAACAAAATAAATTTAAAAATTCCATGGAACATGAAAACTAAAGAGATAAACCAGAGATAAAGACTGATGGTCTTCACAGGAATAATAATTAGCCTGGCAGCTCATTTCTTGAAAGCAACAGTGAAATTCAGAGGCCAGTGGAATAATGTCTGCAAAATGTTGAGGTAAAATTAATGTCAAACTGGAATTGGTGAGATACATTTTCACATGAGCAAAATCAGACAGTTTATGACCAGCAGATCTTTAGGGAAGGAATTTTTAAAGAATTAACTTCAGGAGAAAAACCATAATCCTAGAAGGGAGGCCAGAGATGTAAGAAATGGCAGGGAAAAGACTCTCAATAATTATAAGCATGTGGATATCTAAGTAAATCTTGAAAATATTAGCTGCATAAAACAAAAAAAACTACTAATTTGTATATCAATGAAAAAATAAGAGAACTAAAATGCGTACAAAAATAGCATTCCTTTCAGAAGCTGTAGGTGAGAGTCAATTTTGTTTACTTTTCCAGTTTCTGGAAGCTGCCTGTATGCCCCAGTTTGTGTCTTCCTTCCACCTTCAAAGCCAGCAATGGCCTGTTGAGTCTTTATCACATTGTGTTATCTGACACAGACTCTTTTGCCTCTCCCTTCCACATTTGTGATTATATTAGGCCCTTGGATAATCTAGAATAATTTCCCAGTTAAAACTTTTTTTAAAAAGATTTATTTATTTATTTTAGAGAGAGAAAGAAGGGGCAGAGGGAGAGGTAGAAAGAGAATCCTTGAGCGCACTCCCCACTGAGCATGGAGCTTGATGTGGGGCTGGATCCCAGGACTCTGGGAACATGACCTGAGCCAAAATCAAGGGTGGGACACTTAACTGACTGAGGTACCCAGGCACCCCAATAATTTCCCTATTTTAAGATAAATGTACAAGATACCTTCATTCCTTCTTCTGCCTTAATTTCTCTTTAGCATGTACCATAAACACATTTATAGGTTCTGGGAATTAGGATGTGGACATTCTTAGGAGGCCATTACTCTATTAGAATTGAATAATTAAAAAACAAGCAAGAACAAGTAAGAAATGTTAGGACTAGAAATGGACACAGTCGAAATTTAAAATGTAGTAAGAGTATTATGAATAACTTTAAGTCAATAAATTTAAAACATTAAGGACATATTTATGGAAAAATATAATGTACCCAAACCTTCTTTGGAAGAAATGGAAAACTGAAGAGTTGTAGAACTCAATTAAAGAAATTGAGCCAATAGGTTATATTCCCTGAAGGAAACACTAGGTTTCAATAATTTTACATGGTTTTCTGCCAAACTTTCAAGAAATAGATTCAATAGATAAATGCAATTTTACAATAAACCTTTCCAGAAGATAGAAACAGGGGAATATTTTCCAATTTAATTTTAAGTCTAATTTATCTTGGTACCCACGCCTAACAAAGATAAAACAAAAAAGAAAAACTTATAGGCAAATCTCATTTATAAACAGACAAATTTGAAAGGGGGTGCCTGAGTGGCTCAGTTGGTTAAGCATCTAACTCTTGATTTCAGCTCAGTTCTTGATTTCAGTGTCGTGAGTTCAAGCCCTGGGTTGGGCTTTATGTTGGGCATGGAGCCTACATTAAAACATTAAGAATCTACTTGGATAAAAATGATCAAATATGTATAAAAATGTGTAAAATTATCAAATTAGATTTATACTTGGAATTCATGATGAGTCAGCATTAGAAAATCTAATAATGTAATTTGCTGTATTAATGATTATGTATGAGAGACTACATAATCATCTCAAAGTTGTTGAATGAACATTCAATTATATTCAGCAGCCCTTATAATGAAAAACTGTTCCTTCTATAAGGAACAGAAGAGAACTTCCTTAAAGTGATACAGGTCCTCCAAAAATGATTATGTAAAATATTATTCTCAGTGATGAGACATTATAAGTATTCTTCTTAAGATTAAGAGCAAGCAAGGATGATCTCTCTCCACATGCCTGTTCATTGTGGTACTGGGAGTCATGACAGAGCAATAAGAAAAGTAAAAGAAATAGGACACCTGGGTTGCTCAGTTGGTTGGGTGTCTAACTCTTGGTTTTGGCTTGGGTCATGATTTCAGCGTTGTGAGATCAGACCCCACTTCAGGCTCTGTGCTCAGTGGGGAGTCTGCTCCAGATTCTTTTCTCTACCACACCCTCCCTCTCTGTTCCTCCCTCTGCTTGCACACATATGTATTCTTTCTTACTCTCAAATAAATAAATAAAATCTTTTTTAAAAATTAAAAGAAATAAACATATGGAGATTGGAAATCCAGATATAAAGCTGTCATTATGTATAATTGATATGCGTATCTGCATAGAAAGCCCAAAAGATTTAATTTGTAAGAAACAGAAGTTAATAAGGAAGTTTGTAAAGTGGTAAAAATAAAATTGATATTCAAAAGTTAATTGTGTTTCCATATACCACTAACAAACTGAAAACATATTCCTTAGAAGATAACGTTGGCACTGGAAACAGAAAGAACAGTACCTAGGAGGAAATGTAATAAAAGATAAATGAGACCATCACGGAGAGAATTTGGAAATTTCACTGAACAATATCAAAGAAAACTCATACAAATAGAGAAAGAAAGTAAGAAAAAAGTGATAGGAGGAACTCAGATTTTATCTTCTCCAGTGTATTTCAAGATTCAAGTCAGAATTGCAACTAGGTTCTTCACTGAACTTAAGCTGATTCTAAAATTTATTGCAAAGAGCAAAGGGCCAAAGTGTCTTTATAGGTAAGACACTCTTAAAGAAGATGAACGAAGGGACTTTTCCTATCAGATATAAAAGCTTTTACAAAGAAAATGTAATTAAATAAGTATAATATCTTTGCCAAGATAGAACAATGGAATATAGAACAAAATTCAGACCCCCAGAAACACACTCATATGTCTATGGATAATTGTTATGTGGTAGAGGCACTTTATAGGTAGTGAGGAAAAGATAGACAACCTAATAAATGCTAGTGCAATTGCTTATCACATGTGGAAAAACTAATGTGGCTTTCCACACTGAACCAATTTCAGATAGATGAGGAACATACTTGGGGACATCTGGGTGGCTCAGTCAGTTAAGTGTCTGACTCTTGATTTCAGCTTGGGTCACGGTTTCAGAGTCATGAGATAGAGCCCTGAGTTGGGCTGCAGGCTGGGTGTGGAGCCTGATTAAGATTCTCTCTCTCAGGGCACCTGGGTGGCTCAATGATTGAGCATCTGTCTTTGGCTCAGGGTGTGATCCCGGGGTCCTGGGATTGAGTCCCACATCGAGCTCCTCTGCGTCAGCCTCTGTGCTCAGCATGGAGCCTGCTTGAGATTCTCTCCTTTTCCGTCTCCCTCCCCTTCTACCTCTCCCCCTTCTTGCACACACACGGGTGTACTGTCTCTGTCAAATAAATGAAGAAATAAAAAAATTTAAAATATTAAATAAAGAACTTAAAATTTTAAACAAAAAAAAATAAGGAACTCCTAAATAGTAATAAGAAAAAGACAAACAGGGGCACCTGAGTGGTTCAGTAGGTTAAGCAGCTGCCTTCCCCTCAGGTCATGATCTTGGGTCCTGGGATCAAGCCCTGCAATGGCTTCCCTGCTCAGCAAGGGGTTTGCTTCTCCCTCTACCTCTGTGCTCTCTCTCCCTCTGTCACTCTCTCTCAAATAAATAAAATCTTAAAAAAAACAAAAAGAAAAAACAAAAACAGAAAAAAATGGAGTAGAAAAAATGAAAGAAAATACACTTTTAAACCATCATAAGATTCTATTTAACACTGACTAAACTGGCAAAACTTGAAAAGCCTTGACCAAGATGTATGTCAGATGGAGCTTTTATACATTGCATGTAAGAGTATTAATTGGTACAATCACTTCATATAATGAATTGACATTTTCTAGAAAAATCGAAGATGTGCATACTGAATACCCAGCAATTTTACTCAGTATGTATACTAGAGGAACTTCTGTATTTTTGTACCAGCAGATACATTCATGAATATTCATAGCAGCATTATTCAAAAATAAAATTTGAGATAAAATATACATATAACAAAATCTTCTCATTTTAAGTGTATAAAGTTTGACAAATGTTTACACCAATGTAACTAGCACTACTATCAAGATAAAAACTTTCCAATATCCCCCAAAGGTCCCTCTTTCTCCTCTGCAGAAAAAGCCTTCTGCCACTGTCAATATACTTTTTCATTTCCCAGGATATCATATAAATGGAATAATGAACTATGTAATCACTTGTGTCTTGCTTCTTTTTCTTGGCATAATACACTTCAGATTCGTTGTGTACACGTTGTTGTTTGGATCAGTATTTTCTTGCTTTTTGTTGCTGAGTAGTATTCTATTATATAGATATGTCAGGAATCGCTTTAATAATTCAGTAGTTGTTGGGCTTTTAGATTGTTTCCAGTTCTTGGCTATTACAAATAAAAGAGCTGCCATGAAAATTCATGTACAGGTATTTTTATTTTTCTTGTGTAAATTCCTAGGAGTAAAATTATTGGGTCAAAAAACAAGTATATATTTAACATATAAGAGATATAATTCTGTTTTCCAAAGTGGTTACACTATTTTACATTCCCACTAGCAATATATGAGGGCTATGGTTCATAGCAGCGTTATTCATAACAGCAAAAATAGAAACAACCCAAATGTTTACTGTCAGAAGAATGAATAAATTATGGTATATTCATTCAAAAGAACACAACAGACAATTAAATTAACCACAGCTATATGGAGCAACATGACTAAAACTTATTTATAAAGGCAAGTCATAGATGAATACATAAAGTCTATTCCATATATATATATACATATATATATCTACACACACATGTCTAAAATATGCTAAATGAAACAATGTTATTTAGGAATATATACATTTTGGAAAGGCTCTAAGATAAAGCAAAAGAGTGATAAACACAAAATTCATGATAGTGGTTAACCTCTGTGAAAGGATTATGTAGGGATGGGAATGGATAGTGTTTTTCAAAGATATTGGTAATATTGATATCCTTAATCTTCATGATAGATGCATGGCGTTTATCTTTGTTATTCTTTAACTGGCACCAACATTTTACATATGCTTATATATGATAAAGTTTTATAACAAAAAATTAAAAGGAAAACATATTTGATATTTCTTTAGCCTTACTGTCAGGTTTCCTTAAGAAAAAAAAGATTGACTTGAGCATTTGTCCTATACTGTAATATATTTTCCTAATTCTATTTAGTATTCTGTATACTCTGCTTAGAGATTGCAGTCATAGTACTGGAATAATTCTGGAATGCATTTCTTTCTATGGGAGTAAGAAGCTAGATGTCTGACTCCCAGCAATATTAATGGCAGTAATTAAATTCATATATCCTTGTTTATGGAGATGAGAATATAGTCCACCTGATAACAAAAATGATTGAATAGAATTCATTATTTCTTAAAATTATGCCAGGGAAGGATATATATCTTCTATTTATTTCCTTTCCAACTGAATAATTTAAAACTAGGGTTTAAAAACCATCATAAAATGACCTCAAAGTCAAAAATATGTCATTAATTCTAGAAAGCTGGGTGGTCACTTATTGGGTAATAGGACTATAATATAGACAGTAGAAATTTCTCTATTTTGGTTGTATCTTAGGCATACAAGTTCAAGAAGTGGAAAATTTTGTAAGATGAAAAATCCCAGTGAGTAAAATAGAAACATGCAAGAAATGTTTTTATGTATTTTAGTAGTATAAAAAACCCCATAGGTTATAGAGTTCCATCAGATGGTACATTTCTGCCTCTTTCCTGGGATATTATTCTGAAGACAATTGTTTAAAAAATTAGTTACAATTTGATCTTTGTTTATCTACTTTGTTTGTAAATATATTAAGACATAAAATTGTGAATTTGAGTAAAATACCATCTTCTCCCCCCAAAAAACCTTTACAGCAACTCAAGTATGAAACGTGTTTGTAGCTGGAAATCACATGTGAATTATTACAGAAACAACTTCAAATGTAGAGGGCTGGTAATGAGCTTCTCATTTTATTAAATGATAAAAATATAATAATCGTAATGAGATACTTAAGGAATTACTATTAGAGTACAAATTCCACAAATAAAAAATTCCTTGGGATCCCTGGGTGGCGCAGCGGTTTAGCGCCTGCCTTTGGCCCAGGGCGCGATCCTGGAGACCCCGGATCGAATCCCATGTGGGTTCCCGGGGCATGGAGCCTGCTTCTCCCTCTGCCTGTGTCTCTGCCTCTCTCTCTCTCTCACTGTGTGCCTATCATAAAAAAAAAAATTCCTTAATACCAATCAATAGCCTGGTTTACTCTTAAGATTGAACCAAGTTGTATGACTAGCAGTAATCATTGTAAGAACTAATGTGATACTTTCATTGTGCTCCACATTATTTAGAAAAAATTTAAAAAATTATTTTGCCCTATATGATTAGACAAGAAATGGTAAAGAAAGCCACATAAAGGTACAATTGAGCATGTGAGTTATTTTCTCATACTAGCAAATGATTGTCAGACTAGGAATACCTGAGAGAGAGGTTTCCTATTCCTTAAATGATCATCACTGACAAATAGGGATTCTGGATTTTTATACAGTGAGCTTTAATTACTTGTGTGAATTGGATCACAGATAATCCTACTCTAAATGAAGGTTGAATTTTCAATTTTCACTTTGGAATATAAGTTTGAATTTTTTAAAAAAGATTTATTTACTGGGGCACCTGGGTGGCTCAGTGACTGAGCATCTGCCTTCTGCTCAGGTGGTAATCCAGGGGTCCTGGGATCAAGACCCACATCAGGCTCCCTTCATGGAGCCTTCTTCTCCCTTTGCCTATGTCTCTTCCTCTCTTTGTGTGTCTCTCATGAATAAATACATAAAATCTTTTGTAAAAAGATTTATTTACTTATTTTAGAGAGAGAGTGCACATACATGAGTGGGGGGAGGGCAGAGGGAGAGAATCTTCAAGTAGACTCTACACTCAGCATGGTGCCCAATGTGGGGCTGGAGCCCAAGGTGGGGCTCGATCCCATGACCATGAGATCATGACCTGAGCCAAAACCAAGAGTCAGTTGCTTAACCAACTGACTGTAGAGATAGGTTTGAATTTTAAATAATATACATTTGTGCAAATTTCAAAAATGTTTTCATATGTACCATACACTTGAAGCTACTATAACCCTATGACGTTAGTGGGATCTATAGTTACTTTTCTCTATTTTGCTGATGAGAAAACAAGACTTATGGAGATTAATTGTCCAAGTATCTTGCCTAATGACTGGAGTCCTTGTATTATACTTTGAATACAGTGCTCTTTCTTCTGTATCATCATTTCCATATCTGATGTTTGTCTTCAGACAAAAATAAAAATTATGATGTCATCTTGTTACATTTCATCTTTGGAGGTTCAGGTAGGTTGAATAATGGCTACCCAAAGATATCATGTGCTAATGCCTGGGACTTGTACATGTTACCTTATGAGGAAAAAAGATTTCCACAGATGTGATTAACTTCAGGATCTTGAGATAGGGAGATAATCCTGCATTATCCAGGTGAAACTATATCCCATCAGAAGTGTCCCATATAAGATGCTTATAAGAGAGAAGCAGAGGGATATGACACAGAAGAGTAGAAGACAGAGACACAGAGGAAAAGGCAACGTGACCAGAAAGTCAGAGACTGGAGGGACGTGGCCACAAGCCAAGGAATGCCAACATCCAGCAAAAGTTGGAAGAGGAACAAAGAACAGAGCCTTCCCTGGAGCTTTAAAAAGGAATGGTGGTCAATGCAAACACTGAGATTTCAGACCAGTTAAATTGGTGTTGAACTTTTGGCCTCTAGAGCTTTCCTTTTTTTTTTTTTTATAAATTAATTTTTATTGGTGTTCAATTTACCAACATACAGAATAACACCCAGTGCTCATCCCGTCAAGTGTCCCTCTCCGTGCCCTCTAGAGCTTTCCTAGGAGAGAATGGTTAAAATGTTAGGGTTTATAAGAATATCTCTAAAGACGATCCACTGGAAGAAAGACAGTCTCTTCAATAAATGGTGCTGGGAAAATTGGTCATCCACATGCAGAAGAATGAAACTAGACCACTCTCTTGCACCATACACAAAGATAAACTCAAAATGGATGAAAGATTTAAATGTGAGACAAGACTCCATCAAAATCCTAGAGGAGAACACAGGCAACACCCTTTTTGAACTTGGCCACAGTAACTTCTTGCAAGATACATCCACGAAAGCAAAAGAAACAAAAGCAAAAATGAACTATTGGGACTTCATCAAGATAAGAAGCTTTTGCACAGCAAAGGATACAGTCAACAAAACTCAAAGACAACCTACAGAATGGGAGAAGATATTTGCAAATAACATATCAGATAAAGGGCTAGTTTCCAAAATCTATAAAGAACTTCTTAAACTCAACAGCAAAGAAACAAACAATCCAATCATGAAATGGGCAAAAGACATGAAGAGAAATCTCACAGAGGAAGACATAGACATGGCCAACATGCACATGAGAAAATGCTCTGCATCACTTGCCATCAGGGAAATACAAATCAAAACCACAATGAGATACCACCTCACACCAGTGAGAATGGGGAAAATTAACAAGGCAGGAAACAACAAATGTTGGAGAGGATGCGGAGAAAAGGGAACCCTCTTACACTGTTGGTGGGAATGTGAACTGGTGCAGCCACTCTGGAAAACTGTGTGGAGGTTCCTCAAAGAATTAAAAATAGACCTGCCCTACGACCCAGCAATTGCACTGTTAGGGATTTACCCCAAAGATTCAGATGCAATGAAACGCCGGGACACCTGCACCCCGATGTTTCTAGCAGCCATGTCCACAATAGCCAAACTGTGGAAGGAGCCTCGGTGCCCATCGAAAGATGAATGGATAAAGAAGATGAGGTTTATGTATACAATGGAATATTACTCAGCCATTAGAAATGACAAATACCCACCATTTGCTTCAACGTGGATGGAACTGGAGGGTATTATGCTGAGTGAAGTAAGTCAATCGGAGAAGGACAAACAGTGTATGTTCTCATTCATTTGGGGAATATGAATAATAGTGAAGGGGAATATAAGGGAAGGGAGAAGAAATGTGTGGGAGATATCAGAAAGGGAGACAGAACATAAAGACTTCTAACTCTGGGAAATGAACTAGGGGTGGTGGAAGGGGAGGAGGGCGGGGGGTGGGGGTGAATGGGTGACGGGCACGGAGGGGGACACTTGACGGGATGAGCACTGGGTGTTATTCTGTATGTTGGTAAATTGAACACCAATAAAAATTAATTTATTAAAAAAAAGAATATCTCTAGTTCTCGTCTCTGAAAATTAATAGGGAATATTTACATATTTTAAAAGGAAATATTTAAGTGAAGTAGATATTGTTAATTCATGTAAAAACAAAGTCATATCACTGACAAACTGAAATATACTGTATCCATCTAAGAAAAACTGGGAGCTTATTGTGTATTTATTTGAATGACAAAACCTCAGTATTTCATTTCATAGTAAACAAACTTTTTTCTTTTATAGGAAATATATTGGAGCTGTCATGTCTGGAAGTATGTTTACAACCTAATTTCAATTATTCACTCCCCTCTTTAAATTTTTCTTTTGTGACTTTTCTGAAACCAGTAAGAGAAACTCAGACTATTATGGGAATCTTTCTAAATCACTCCAACTTTCAAAACTTCACCAGAATTTGCCAAGGCATCACAGGTGAATTCAAAATGTGCTCTCCGTGTTTGGCTTGTAAGTCCAAAAAGAGCATGGATTTTATTTCTCAGGAACGAACATCAAAAGGTAAAATGATAATAGAATTTATCAAGAATAAATTACCTTAGTCTGTTAAAAAAATAATGATATATTACAATTTTAAATCCAATAGTATCAGAACACTCAGCAGTGTGGCTTTTGATGAGTGACTTGCAGGGCTTTAGGATATTACTCGTTCTTGGTTTAGTTTATCTAAAACAAAATATCTACTTTTAAAAGATATCAAAATTCCACCATAATTTATGTATGTTTGATGGTTAAAAGATTATTTAGCATGCTCTCTTCAGAGGTATTGCATTTTTTTAATTGAAAAAAAAATCTAAGTAAACCTGTAGGCTCTCAAGTAAAATCAAACTTTGATTTCCTAAGAGGTCATTGAATCCTTGATACATTTGTACCTTCTCCTGCCTAACATTTATCCACTGTGTATGAATTGTCTTTTTACTTGTCTAACTGTCCAGTGAGCCACTTGATGTTAGGGACTTTGTCTTTATTCACGATATTTCTAGATCTTAGAATAATGCCTGCCATTAGGCACTCAATAAATATTTCTTTAATGAATAAACAAACGAAAGAATAACCATGTCTAACTGAATCTTGCATCTATTTTGAGATCAATATATGTTATTTAATTAAATTAAATCAGCTTTCATCATTGAGAAATTAAATGACTCATTTGTAGTCATAAAATATACTTGTGGCCTCAGGTCCAAGCATCAAATTTATTATTTATACCCTATTCAGTGAAATTGCCCTCTATATCACTCCATATTGGCATCTTTCCCCATTCTTTCAGGATGGGAATGAGATTTCTTGGCATGGAATTTGGATAAAAGACAAAAGATCTTTTTCTGGGTTCTTGCTCATGTAGTGCTGTAACTATTGCACGGTTCTGGGTCAAATTCACCAGAGAGTAAGCTGAGGTGATAAACCTTTATGCTGAGAGAGAACTAGGAAGTGTTTTGAGGGTTGGTAACTCATGGATGCTACTTCTCTGAAGTGAAATGTGAGACACTGCATTGATAAGTTATGCCTGTTGCTATGGCTGTATAACATACCACCTGGAAACTCAGTGGCTTGACACAATGGCAATCATTTTATTCTTTCTCTTCCTTTCCTTGTCTTCCTTTTCTTTTCCTCTGTCTCCCTTCTCCTTCTTCTCTGGTTGGCCAGGGATTCAGAATGGGCATAATGGGGACATTTCTGGCTTGGAACATTATAATCTGTCCCACAAGTCCTCAGAGAAAGGTCTCTATTTTGTTGAGATACTCCAATTCTATTTCAACCCTACTGTGACCTGGTTTTCACAATTAAAAAAAAAATGTAAACAGTACTTTATCTGTAGAGGAAAGATGGTGTTTAGTTTTGAGTGGTGTGTGTCTTCTTAATATGTATTACTAGTTTGCAAATAATATTTTCTTAATCTCTTTCTAGTTCTTACCATGAAAGGATCAACAGAAGTGAAGGCAAATGATTTTCATTCACCCTGTCGACATTTTAACTTCACTGCAGCTCCTACATTTGATCCCTTGGAAGAATATAACATTACTTGTAATCTAAAAACCCACACGAGAAGGTTAGCAATCATGGAGGAAGATCCACCCAAGGAAAAGTCTAGGAACTATACTTGTAGGACTATGGAAATCCTGAACAATTGTACATACATTTCTTTGTACCTAGAAATGGATGTCAAAAGTAAGTACTTAAGGAAGTTAGAGGGAAAAGAGAATTGGATACAAAATCAAATAAAGGTTTACTAAACCATTAACTTCATTAAAAGTTAAATAGTTGAAGACTTTGTTGATGAATATGACTAGAAAGAAGCTAGTCCTTTTACCTGTTTATATTTTTTCTTTCAAAATTTGCTTTTCCTGAGTACAGCTAGACCTGTACTGAGAAACAGAGAAGGCATCTGTGGGTTGTGATTTGAGGGGCACTAGCAAGACCTCAGAGTAAACTTTGGACATGCCTTTTAGCTGTGCTTGAAGTAACACTATGACACCTTCATAGTGTCACAGAGTATTAAAGGGTGAAATTTATTTATTTATTTTTGGTGAAATTTATTTTTAAATGTAAATATCCATGTACCTTGGGATGAGCTATTAAAATCTTACTTTGGATAGACTTATGTCTTCTAGAGTTGAGAACCAGGACTAAATAAAGATTTTTGATGAAAAGCCATAGAGATAGGCAGTGTGCAGATGAGGCATTTTGGGTCACTGGATAGCTCTGAGGGAAAGGGAGTAGCCCAAAAGATAAACATCACACATATCTTACTTCTAAAGCTTATTAGCTTCCTAGGCACCCTATTGGGAATTACCACAATTGATCCTTTCCACTAAGCAGTATGCCCCACTTTACCTATAAAATCTATTTTTGAAGAGTATTTTATGATATAACCATTTAATAAGTGCCTACTGTATGGCAAGCAATGTGCTAGCATTAGGGACACAAAAGTAGATGAATGTCAAACAATTCAGGAAGTGTGTCCAGCGTAACAGAAGCTATGGTAGAGTAAGTTGCTGAGCTTTTTGATACTCCAGACATATGGAAGCCTTTCGTATTGCCTTAGAGTGCTTTTTTAAAAGCTTTAATTTTTTAGAAGTAATTCTTTTATTTTTATTTTTAAAAATATTTTATTTAAATTCAATTTGCCAACATATAGTATAACACCCAGTACTCATCCCATCAAGTGCCCTCCTATAGAGGTAATTATTTAAAAAATATTATATATATTTCCAAGCAAATAAACTATGTAATATGTATGCATTTTTAAAGTAAAATATAAGGCTTCAAAGGAATTTCTTTTGTGAGTTAGTCTGCAGGGCCGTACAGCATCTGCAATTAGGGGTTATTTCAAGGTGTGTGTATGTGTGTAAGATACGGGGAGGATCTGAGATGATCTGAACAGAGGTCAATTCTCTTGGGTTTAGGAGTGAGGTTAGAAGGTAGGGTTTGGAAGGATTGCATAGAGATGGTGACAATGATGAAATGTGAAAGATAAAGAGGTTTAGATTACAAATATTAAAAATCATATTTATTTCCATGTATCCATCGAATTGCTTTTTTATGTTTTCTAAAACATGAAGTAAAAATAAGCATTTCTATAATTATGATTTCAAGACAATTTCTTTGTTAATGAAAAAAAATCCATAAATGCTAGTCAAAGTGAAATAGTAGTTAACATAATTCAGAAAGATAACAGTCTAAACAAACATATAGTCTTGTATTCTGGAAAAAGTATATCTATTTGCCACATGTAGAAGATATAACATTTATGTGTATTTTACTCTGCTGTGCAGAGACTAATTTGATCTCCCTTAAAAGCCCTATCCCCCAGCAGGTGAAAGTAAATTTAGTCCAATTTGGTAAATTTACTCTGAAACAATAATTTAAATTCTCTCTTCAGATTTTTTTTTCAGATTCCTGTCTGTTCCCCCTTGCTTCTCTCCAAGATGACTGCTGGGATGGGGGATAGGTAGGCAGCATGGGATGTGGGAGAGAAACTCTTCTGTATTTGCATCTGTGCTTTGGTGGCTGTACAGGCTGGCCTGGCCCCAGTTGCACACATTCTGCTATTGCTAGATAAAGTTGGTGAATGTGTCATTCTTTTTTCATAGATTGATCAGTGCCCAACAACACTTTGAGCATTGGCCCACCATGGCTCTTGCTGGCACTGTAAGGCTTCTATTCCAATTAACTGCAGGCTTTTAATTTGCTGAGCAAGGAATGCAAGTTTGTAGCTGAATAGCATGGGATGATTTGGGGGACACTGAGAGATGCCATTCCAGTCAACGTTTACCTTTTTAGCATTTAGCCTCTTTTCTAAATAAATGTTGGATGGCTATATGATGTACATCTGCTCATGGGGGTAGGTCCTGTGAAAGGGGTACCCAAATAGTGAACCCCACAAGGACAATCATCCAAGGGAATAAACAAGTTATATATCCTGCTAACTTTGAGCAAGTGTTGTGTTTTGTGTTCAAGAAAGAGGGTACATAGGATGGCTTGGGAAGACAGTAGACAGTTATATCTTGGACATGGCGAGGTCACCTTTCATTATGTCACTGATTCCTAGGTCCACTGGCCAGTGTATCTTTATGAGACCAAAGGAGATGGTGCTAATGTTGGATGGGGACTATCCTTCCCGTGTGCCTCACTGTCATTTGAATGAACAAGTTTTTACTTAGGGTAACGGCATGTTTAATTGATGTGTGCACCTGCTCTGATCATTGCAGAGAGTCCATGCAGAAGGGGGGTTCTGATTATTCATCTGCCTTGGCTTCTCATATGCTCAGTTCAACCTTTTCTCTGCATTTTTCTTTCCTCTACATCTTTCTTACACTCACTATATCTTTGTTGATTTGAGGGCCATAATTACAAATGGCCTTGACTCTGGAACTCAGCTTGTTGTAGTCTTAGCTTTGTGATAACAACCCCAAGGAAACTATCACCAACATAAATAATCTGTAACTGAAATTAATCCTACAATTTCAGAATTAGAGGGATCCCTGGAAGCTCTCTGGTCAAATTTCTTCACTTAATACAATCATTTGACATATCAGAGAAGAAATAAAGATAGCAAATGACCCTATAACAGAGATGATCATATATTCAGTGTTTCAGTTAGGGCCAGAATATGTAGTAGAACACAACTACTCCACCATAAGGCCTCTCTCTGTTGCATCATTTTATTGTATTTTTTTTGTGTGTATGCATGTGTTTTTATTGTATTTTAATAGTACTTTTTTTCTTTGTAGATTTCACTTGTTCCATGAAGATGACTTGGTATGTTTTAGTTCTAGTCGTTATTATATTTTTTCTCATCCTCACTATCCATAAAATACTTGAAAGCCACAGAAGAATGTGGAAATGGCAGAGTAAGTATTGAGGGATAAATCCATTGTTTGGGACAATCCATTTAGGGTCTTATTTATAGATTTACATTCTTTTTAAGGTTCAATTTATCACTTATTGAGCACCTACTATAAGTGGCAGTTCTAGGTAACCCAAGGAATATAAGCATAAGTAAGACACAGTATTGGCACTCAAGGAGCTTTGTGCGTCTTTCTCTACTTAGACAAGCAAATAGGGGGGAAGGCTGAGCAGACGCTTAATGAACGTGAAGACAGAAGACAGAAGAATAAGGAGTGGTGATAAAGAATTTCAGAGTTGGAGATCTTAAACAGAGTGGCTCTAGGTGATGAGGGTGAATGGGAATGAATCTTTAATAAGTATAAGGGTGTCAGTAGAGTTTTGGCTGGGCAGAGGTATAATGTGTCATTGGAATCAGGCAATAGGGATGATACTAAAATTTTTAACTAGCATGACACAGGCATCCACCTATCAGGATGGACACTGACTGGAAACTACTCAGGTCACCCTAGTGGTGTGTACCTGCACACATATACCAAACCTTCTCGTGTGTACCTATGCATATACTGACACTACTAGTAAGTACCCATACATATACTGCCTGAATATCAGGCCTGAGGGATGGGGGAGAGGGAGAGAAAGAGGGAGAATCCTAAGCAGGCTCCACACCCAGCACAGAGCCCCACATGGGGCTCGATCTCACGACCCCGAAATCATGACCTGAGCCCAAATCAGAGTCAGATGTGTAATTAACTGAGCCACCTAGGTGCCCCTGTTGCAGATATTTCTGAGAGCAGTTTCAAATCATTGTCCTTGATACCTTAGTGCATAGTTTTGAGTTTCTTGATCTATTTTGCCATATAACTGCATATCAGGAAAGAGAGATAGAAGCCAGATAGAGAAAATGTCTAGAAAGGAACCAATAGTGAGGAGTGAACATCCCTATAAACATTCACCCAAATGACGGGCTTAGCGGCCTCACAAATCCAAGCGTATGAAGTAATGAAACATGTCTCGCCATTTAGGGCATTAAAATAATTAAATATTAAATATGCATTAAATATTCTGTAAATATCTATGTATATATAATAATGTAAATAATATAATATTCTGTACATAAGACCTGGTGGTTTTCATTAGAGGCGATGGCATGATGGCTCTGGCGGTCGTGGAGAAACCACTTGTTTTAGAAAGAACCTGTGTTTGCTCATGGAAAACCACTTAATGAGGAAAGCCCTTAATGTCTTGTTACTCCTGGCTCTATTGTAAATGGCCCATTTTCCTCAGTAAACTTTTGAATCAACATGGGGAATGTATATTAAGAATGTGCTTGTTTTTCATTTAAATATTTAATTTCTTTTCTTGGACTAGGTCATAAATACAAACCTACATCTGCTCTCTTAGGAGGACAGGATTCTGAGAAACTGCAAACACTGCACGTGCAGGTTATTTCAGGTGAGTTTTGTGGCCTGCCAGCAGAGCATGGCTTTGAAAATCCCAGTGCTTCACCATTTTACTATAGACCCACGATCGAATGATCTGAGCTCCTTTAAATTAGCCTTGTATCTGGAAGAAAGGAGCTGCGGGCAAATGAAATCTAGTTTAATATGTCTCATTATCAGGGGGCAGTTATGATCAAAACTAGCTCCTTAAATAATGGAAAGTTTGCCTAATTGGCAAGAAGAAATTCATGTGAGTGGGCAGAGGAGAGAAAGCAATAAGGAAGAAGCCTCAGATTTATTTTTAAATGAGACAAGATACCATTATTCCTCAGAATTGCAAGAGGTAATTGCAGAGTGGGCATGGCTTTTGCTGGAGCTTTCACTTAGCAAAGGGTGTCATTGTGTAAAGAGAACTTCTAATAGCCCCAATTAAAAAGTCCCCTGTCCTCTCCCGAGAAAGAGGAATGGAAGGGGGAACCCTAATTAAGGCAGCGACGGGAGCTGTTAGCACAGACGCTGTGGTTCGATCTCCTAATTGCGAAGCCTCCTTCGGAATTCAAGCTGTCACATCCCATTAAAAAGGGAGAGAGGGAGAATGTGACGCGAGCAAAGTCCTCTTCTTCATCAGGGAGACATCATATCCTCAGCTCTTTGAAAAACCGCAGCATGATGAGTGATAATTTCTCCAGCTCCTTGTGTACAGCCAGTGAGCAGTCGTCTTCACACTTTGAGAAGTCACATAAGGAGGCTTCAGGTCGGGTGTATGATCGGTTTCCAAAAATGAAAGGAAAGTGAACAAAGCCCAGTCCCCCACCCCCCACGCCCCACAGCTGCATCTGCAGCCACATGCACATCTGCGCATTTCACTGGAAACTCTGCTCCCGAGGCTTTTCTCACCTATTTAAATTAGCAGCGACTCAGCAACCCTGAGCTGGAGGAAAAATCAGATGGAATGTACCTAGAGAACTCAATTTAAAAAAAAAAAAATCAGACTTTCTGTTCTCAGCATTAGCAGTAAGTATTCGCCTGTGGCTGACAATAGGCAGTAGCTCAGTAGTCATTTGATACCAGCTAAATGTGGGGACCATTGATGGAAGTGTTGTGTGCTCAGTGACAGTTCTGTTTGATTAATGAAATGAAAATCAGCAGGTTGTTTCAAATGCCCAAATTCACCTTTATAGGGGAAAAAAAAATGCCATTCCTCTTGTTCTCCCCTCTGTGGCTGGACCCAGGCCTTGACATTCACGCACCGTTATAACCTTGTTCTGTTGAGCTTTTTCCGTGGCCTCAGGAATCCTGGTCCTGCCTCTCTTTTGAATCATAATTATGAGCACTGCAGCTTCGTCTGAGAAAAAGGCAATAGTCCCCCTGTCAATTCACTTCATCAGGGGGATCACAAATTTAAAGTACTAGCTAACCACAAGGCTAACCTCACAAGTTGTTTTTATGAGCCTTTGATTTTAATTCAGCAGAGGAAACGGTCTTGGCCATCCGCTCCCTTTAACAGCTCTCACTAAAAATCCTCAAGCTTTATCACCAGATATATAATATTAATGTTTCGAGCAAGCCAAGAGGGGAAAGACTTTAAAAAAAAAAATCAAGAGTCCTTTTGAGGCTTAGCATCTTAAGGGGGGGTGGGGCAGGAAGAAGCAGATTCTTTCTTGTTATTTATAATCCTTTAACCTGAATGCCATTTCCCCCTCCTATTATAAGTTGCTCTTTCTGAGAGAGAAATGGGAAGGAAATAATGTCTCCCTCGAGTGCCGTTTTTAAGGCCTCTCTTTGTAATGATGGATTACAGGCAGCAGTGAGAATGGAAGGAAAAAACGTGCCAGCCTGGTTTTCTGGCGAAGCAGTAACGCAAGTGCAAAAAAACCAGTTCAAAGGGGGTTGACTACTGTCACATTCAGTGGAGCAGCTTGCTGCTGTCTCAGGCTGTATGTTCCAGAATGTCTCTCCAGTTGTTCATGTATTACAAAGGAAGTGTTGTCACTCAGAGATAGATGGGCTTACATCCTCGAAAGATGGGAGAGAAATAAAGGGAGATGACCTTGACCTTGGCGCTGCGTGGTACCTGGCACGGCCCGGAGCCTAGTGACCACTGGCAGAAGACGTGCGTCTCCTGGCTGCAGAAAGCCATGTCCCAAAGAATCAAATCCCAAGCTTTTATATGCCTCTGATGTTTCCTTCCTTGTTCTGAGAAGCGTGATGGCTTCTGTTGCCTGCCTTGGCATTTATCTACATTTTATTCAGCCGAGTGTTACCTTCACAAAGGTGCTGACTCTCTTTTTTCAGCTTTGGATCCTTGTCTCCAGCATAATATCTGGCACTGTAGTTAGTGTGTGCACCAGAAAAGCTTATTAAGTCACATAAAGCCTAACAGGAAAGGAGTATAGAGTGAAAAAGAGCAGATGAGCAAGGAATGAATCTTAGGGTTTGAGAAAGGTGAAAAGAGAGAGTGATCAGAAGAGACATAATTCAACTTCATCAAAGAATATGTAACTTGGGGCATCTGTGTGGCTCAGTGGTTGAGCATCTGCTTTCGGCTCAGGTCGTGATTCTGGGGTCCTGGGATCGAATCCCGCATGGGGTTCCCCGTGAGGAGCCTGCTTCTCCCTCTGCCTATGTCTCTGCCTCTCTCTGTGTCTCTCATGAATAAATAAAATCTTAAAAAAGAAAAGACTATGTAACCCTATAGAATTGCCAAGGATATTAAAGAATCATAGAATATATCAACTGTCTAGAAGAAGAGATTTTGAGAACTATGCAAAAGTAAATTTGAAATATATCCCTAGAAACAGTGTTTAAAGGTTGATCACATTGGGAGACCAGAGTCAAGAGCAGGAGCAGGGGACTAGGACCCCAATAATCGGATACAAACAATAGCAATCAACGTGGCTGGCTTGGCAGAAAGGAAATGTGTTGGAATACCAGCAGGTAACCCATAGAAACAACGGGAATGTTAGGCATTCAGAGATTGAAGATGAACAGGAGCTAAGGGAGGCCAGGCAGCCAAAAGTACAATGAAAGTCATGATGGGAATGGTCCGGTGAGAATGCCTCTCTGCTGGTATCACCACCACTAGACATTCCCTCGGAGCTTCCAGACCTATCCTTTGATCATTCAGCTTTGCATCACTGTCCAGGATTGCAAGCCCTGACTGAGTGCAGGCCACGGATTGGTACTCTGGGTGCCAGGAAGCAGGGAGAAGGACTATCTGCCCCTCTGGCTTCCTGCATCTTTGAGAGCACCCCAGAGATGTCCCCATTGTTGGATTGCCAATAACTAAGTTTCTATGACACCAGGTTTCTAGGATTAGAGCCTCCACAGACTCTTGCTGCATGGGTTGGTGAAGGGGCTTACTTCATCTCTCCACTCTATGTCCACTGAAAATGGTGAAATCTTTAAAACTTGAAATTCTTCACCTTCAACTATTCAACCAAAATCTGTTGGACACTGACTAAGGGCTGACGCTAAGCACTGATGATACCGTGGCACAGCCCAGCACGGTCTCCGCTTTCACAGAGCTGATGTCAAGGTTAAGGAGATTCTATACGCCCCCCCACCCCCCACCCCTCCACCTACCCTGTGGCCTTAGGAGAAGGGAAATCTGGTTAAACTATAAACATTCACTAAGCAACTTTCATAGACCACATTTTATTTCACAAGAATCTTACTTTTTTCCTGATGAGAAAAACTGGAACTAAGAGTTTCAGTAACTGACCCACAGCCAGTTCCTGGCACAGTCAGGGTTCAAACTCAGTTTTGTCCAGCGGGCTTTCCGGCACGGCACTTACCGGCTTTGGTGCACTGGGGAGTTTACCCCTGCTGGTTCGAGTCACAGATCAAAACTCACCTTGTTCTTTTACATTTAACATTGGAAACTGAGATGAAACATTTTTTCCCTATGCTGTATAAGGTTGTAGGAGCTTGTGTGTGACAGTGTGAGTCACCCTCAAAGTAACACTTCAGCTTTAGTGAAATGTTTTTTGCAGTTAATGTGGGTGGGTTCTTAGGGACCATGAAGCAAACAAAATGGGATTTTACTGTGAAAGAGAATTACTAAATGCCAAAAGTAAGTGGATGACCCTATAATTTGTATTACCCCAAAATACAACTAATGGCAACGTAAAATTATAATTTGCAACATGTTTACGGCCAGCATAATAAAGACTAAATCCGTTTCGATTTCCAGCAGAGAAGATAAATTACCCATGCCAGATGTCCAACAACCAAGCAAAATAACATGGAAATTTAATTTTTACTTGCTTAACTATAATATTTATGACTCTTAGAGTACAGATTTGGGTTCATAAAACAGTAAAGGTTGAAGCCATCTGCTTGATAACAGAGCAGACTGTGGAGAGTGACTCTGTATGCTGAAAGAATTTCTTAAGTGTGGAGAATCTACAGGCCAAATAGAATGATTTATTCTGTTCATTCATTGGATGCCTTTATGTGATGGCCTTTTGTGCAAGGTCTGGAAGACCTGATGATAAAACATATACAGACCAACCTCTTCTCCATCTTTGCACAGATTCTCCTCACCAGGACCATCCTGCCTCCCTTGCCCCTCCTTGCAGATCTCCCCTCCTCTTACCCTGCTTTTGTCTAGCTCATGCCAGCCCTCACTTCTGATCTCAGCTCCACAAACACTTCCTCAGAGAAATTATACTGGGCCTCCGAGTCTAGGTCAGTTCCCCTTCTTACCCTCATAACACCACACATCTCTCCCTGTGCCGGCTGTCACTACTGTTATTTTATTTGTGTTATTTTAAAAGGGATTTTTATTTATTCATTCATGAGAGATACAGAGAGAGAGAGAGGCAGAGACATAGGCAAAGGGAGGCAGGCCCCTGTAGGAAGCCTGATGTGGGACTCGATCCCAGGACCCTGGGACCCAGGACCCTGGGGTTCACACCTTGAGCCAAAGGCAGATGCTCAACCACTGAGCCACCCAGGCATCCATATATTTGTGTTATTTGATTGATATGGTTCCCATGAGCCACCTAGCTCCTTGAGATCAGGAACTCTACCTAGTAATATTCATCACTGCATCCCCAGCTCGTAGCATAGTGCATATGGGGGCACAGAGTAGGTACCAATAAATATTTGTGAGATAAATACAGTTCTACATTGACTATGTGGAAAGTACAGCTGCTGTGGTGTCTTACGAAGACCCTTCAAAAACTCTTCCCCCCCTAAATTATAACTGAGATCAGAAGTGAGGGCTGGCATGAGCTAGACAAAGGCACTTCATCAGCTTCATTCCTTGAAGTGCCAAGGATATCCACAGTGTGAATGAACTAGGAGTTGAGACAATGGCTCAGAATATTGGCAGCTGTCTGTTCTCTTTAGTCGTTAATTCTAGGTAATTTTGCAATCATGTACTTTCCCATCCTCATTTGATTTTCACACTGGCCAGATTTGGAACAGCTGAGTGGTTTTAGGATCACTGTTAACAGATGGAGCTTTGAATGTAGTAGAAAGTTGGCTCCTTGAATAATGGAAGTCTATTTCAAGCTGCCATAATTGGTTCTATTAGCCCTAAAAAGCAAGTAGCTATCTTGGGCTTGCACAAAAGTGCCCAGGTTTTTATGTGCTAAAAAGGTCAGAATGATGCATAGCAACGCTGAAGTTTTGGGTTCCTGGGGCAGTAAGAAGAAATAAGACTGGAAGGTTTTTTGGAGCCAGATTAGAGAACTGATTAAGAATCACCAAACCATCTGAAAATGTCCACATCCACCTTGACTACGGTCATCTGGGAGGGTTAATGTGAATTCCTTCTTTTCTGGGGAAGCTCTTATAAGGAAAGCCGGTACTTTGTGGGTACCAGGGTAGACATTATTGCCATTGGCACCACAGAGTCATAGCTGAATCTTCCAAAGTACGGGGAGAGGAAGGAAGCGCTAAGGTCCCCATTTCCAAGGTCAGCCATCCTGCTGAGCACCTATGTGGTCCCACCCAATTCCAAAAAGACCCCTCGAGTGGGCTTAAAAGGATGCTTGAAAAAATACTCTGTTTTACAGTTGGTAGTGCTTTCTATTTTTCAAAGTACATCAAAATACACCTTAATTACCTCAATTACCCTTACCTTTAGTTTCTTCCATGTAGCTTCAAGGCAGCCACACTAGCTTTGCTGATGTCACAAGGAAGTTCAGGTGTTGTACCCACTGCTGAACCTTTAAAGAGAACCTGTGGGGAGAGGCCAGCGGGGGCTGCCTCACTGCTCCACCCACCAGGCAACACGAGTGCCTCATGTAGGTGACTCTACTTGGTCCAGGGCCTTCCTTCAGGCTTGTAGGCTCAGCCTTCTGCAATAGCGGCCTACCAAAAAAGATCCATTGTGTGATCCAGCCCACAAAACAGGTTAATAAGAGCAGAAGGCCAATGCATTAATTCACAATGAGCAACACAATCGAGAGAAAATATGGACCAAAACACTTCAGACAGCTAACACGTGTGTCTTCTCTCCATAGACAAAACCGTGTGGGAAGTCAAACCACGGCTAAGGCTTGTTTGGTAGGTCTTAAAAGTAGATTCCTTTGCCAACACAGCTTGACAGTCCTTCTCCCCAACTTTAGGGGTAGCCTGACTGGCTCACTTAACAAAGCACTTTTAACACATAATAGGCTTTAACTTTGTTTGGAGTGATTTCTGAAGACGACTTTGCATGTTTCCGTGTAATCATGAGTTGATTTTACAGGCCAGCTCTCAGAGGACAATCTTATTTTCTTATCCCCAAATTCCTAGGTGGCACCTCAGAGTTGACTTCTTGTACTGCTTGCACCCCCACACTCTTATTAAGAAAAATGAAACTCAAAGAAGTTAGGTGTCATTCTTTCAGTCATTTAACACATTTTTTTTTTTTTTTTTTACCTGTTATGGGTCATGCCCCAAGGTTGGTTTTGGGGAAAATGGGTTGCATAAAATACAGTCTTTGTACACAAGGAGGCAGGAAAATAAGCAGTTGCAACAAAATCGGATAAATTCACTATCGGGAAATAGAAGTCACAAGATTATAGTCTGGATCCCTAGCTCTGCCTACTACTCCTTGTTTTGTTGGTTGTTATTTTATTTCAGCTTTCCAATTTCATACCCAAGTAGAGCTGAACAAGTAGTTTTGTAAATACAAATATAAAAAATTGATGGATCGATGGGGCAAAACTCTCTAAGCAGCCAAGAGATTCCCAGCTAGGACGAGGAGGTTTTAGATGTACCATCACCATGGGGGATGCGCCTTGTCTTTGACATGAAAATCATCAGGAAGCAAAGTGAAGAAAAGACCTTGCAAGTTTCCATTACTCAGTGGGAATCAAAAATTACTTTGGAAGGGTGAATTAAGGTTAAATACCAGATGTTATAGACATAAAGCACTTTTGAAAAGTGATAGAGATCTAAAAAAAAAAAAAAAGAAGAAGAAGAAGAAGAAAGGAAATATCAGAGGGCCATCTGGACATTGTCATGGCCAATGTGACAGGGGCTTATTCAAGAATATAAGGCATGGAATTTTAATTCAAGTTTCTACTGATGGAAATTCATTTTGTGTACTAGATTCAGGCAGGTCAAAACTTTTTTTTTTTTTTTTTTTTTTTTATTTTTTTATTTTTTTTTTAACAATTCTTTTTTTTTTTTTAATTTTTATTTATTTATGATAGTCACAGAGAGAGAGAGAGGCAGAGACACAGGCAGAGGGAGAAGCAGGCTCCATGCACCGGGAGCCCGACGTGGGATTCGATCCGGGGTCTCCAGAATCGCGCCCTGGGCCAAAGGCAGGCGCCAAACCGCTGCGCCACCCAGGGATCCCCAGGTCAAAACTTATACTAAGGTTCTTTTTAATTTTTAAGGCTCTTCCAAGGTTCCTGAAAAAAAAAAAAAAGTCAAATAAGTATTTGGTTCAGACCTTTGACAAATTCATGAATAGACTTCTGTGAAGATTTAAAATATTCCTGACAGCTTCTGCTGCCTTAACTAGTCCTGGTGAATTAATATTATTTGAAAAAAATTCTATTTCCCAGTGTAGAACCAGAATAATATCCCACTCACCTTAGCTATTCTGAAGAAGGCCTACCTTTTTGCCTTTTTATCAATTTTTCAGAAATTTCCCTATTAGCATATAAGTTACATTTCCTTGGATATGAGGAGAAACAGAATATAATGCACTACTAGAAAATTATTTTGGACTAGCCATCATTTTGACAGATAATAGCTTTATATAGTAAATTATGGTTACACCATATTATCCAACATCAGCAAACCAAATAACTCACAAATGATGAACAGTTTGGCTTTCCAACCAAAAGAGCTCTGCTAATTTTCTTTGATAATTATTTAATATCATGAATAGGTTCTTTTGATATTTTATCCATAGAAAGAACTGCCTCCAAATCTCAAATTCTGTACATAAGATACTTTGTCAAAGATTACCTAAGCAATTATCTGCATTCTGAAGCCTTAATGTGTATCAGAATCAACTTGGATGTCTGTAAAATTTCAGGCCCTTGGACCATTTTGAAGAGAGATTATAATTCAGTAGATTTGGGACAGGGTTCTAGAACCTGCATTCTAAACTCAACTTCTTGTGGTTTGCACGCCAAGGGTCCGTTGATCACTTTATTCGTTTTCTATTGTTGTGTGACAAATTACCACAAATTTGAAGCCTTCAAATAATACTCTTTTGTTATTTCAGTTTCTGTGGGTCAGAAATCTGGCCATAGTTTTGCTGGATCTTGGGGTCTGACAAGGCTAAATCAAGATGAGAGCTGGCCTCTATTCTCATCTGGAGGCTCTACTATTTTATTTTATTTTATTTTATTTTATTTTATTTTATTTTATTTTATTTATTTATTTATTCATGAGAGAGGCAGATACATAGGCAGAGGGAGAAGCAGGATCCCCATGGGGAGCCAGATGTGGGATTTGATCCCAGGACCCCAGGATCATGACCTGAGCTGAAGACAGATGCTCAGCCGCTGAGCCACTCAGGGGTCCCCTGGAGGCTCTACTTCTAAGCTCATTTAGATTGTTGGCAGGATGCATTTCTTTGAGGTTCTATACTAAGGGCCCTGGCTTCTTACCACCTGTCTGCCTGAAGTACCTCAGCATCCAGAGGCCACCTGCAGACTCCCACTAACTGACCTTTCCATAGACAGTTCACAGCATGGCAGTTTGCTTCCTGGAGCCCTACAAGAGATCCTCTCCAATTTCAGGTGGGCCCAGTCTCTTTTGTAAGGGCTTTTACCCCATGAGGTCAGGCACACCCAGAATAATCTAATAATCTCCCTTTTCAGTAACTCAACATCAACTGATTTGGAATGTTAAATACACCTGCAAAAATCTCATCTTTGCCATATAATGTAACCAAACCACAAGAGGGAAATCCCATTCATGGTCCTGCACACACACTCAAGGGAAAGGAATTAGAAGAGGCATTGTGCCAGGGGGTGGGAATCTCAGGAGCTGTCTTAGAGTTCTGCCTACAACACTCACTCACCCGTGGAGAAGGTGAGATTTAGAAAGACAAAAATCACAGATTCCTAGGAACTTTCAGTGTGAGACAAATAGAGCTTATAGAATTATCCCCATATATGTGGTTGTCCTTATAGATAATAAGGTAAAAATAAAGGATGCTAAGGTAATCAAATGCAATGGGTCTGTGAGGAAGAGAGCAAGGAGATGAGAGTTTGGTGTCCACGTAAAAACTGGTCTCATTTTCTCACCTTTGTCCCAGCCAGTCAGGAAAGCTTTGTCAATCACTTTTTAGAAGGCTAAATATTGTGTAAGAAGAAATTCTGGCTTTGGTGGTTATTTTAGCATTTTCATAGGAATGGAAGGGTCCTCAATGTCTGTTGAAATGGCCCCTAAAAGGCATCATTCCTGCCCCTTAAAGAGTAGTTGCTACTTTTTAACATCTCTAATTAACATTGATAATTTTCTGGAAAAATTTACAAAACCTGATACCAGAGGAAATAGAAAATCTAGACAAAACCATTATCATAGAAGAAATAGAAAATTTGTCAGTTATCCCTCAGAAAGTAACAGAGCAGTTCATGGGGGAATTTTTACCAATCACCAAAGAATAGATTTTCTTTTTTTTTTAAGATTTTATTTATTTATTTATTCATGATAGACACACAGAGAGAGAGAGAGAGAGGCAGAGACACAGGCAGAGGGAGAAGCAGGCTCCATGCCAGGAGGCGGACGCAGGACTCGATCCCGGGACTTGAGGATGGTGTCCTGGGCTAAAGGCAGGCGCCGAACCGCTGGGCCACCCAGGGATCCCCGAGAATAGATATTTTCAATGTATTTATTATTGACCATAGAAAAGAAGGCTGCTTCCAAATTCTATTGTAAACATTAATAATATTTTAAACTAAGATTGTGCCTAAAATGAAATCATTGAGCAATATTGCTTATGTATATAGATGCAAAAACCCTAAACAAATATTATCAAAAGAACCCAGTAGTAGCACAGTTTAAAAAATATATGTATCTGGGCAGCCCGGGTGGCTCAGTAGTTTAGCGCCACCTTCAGCCCAGGGCCTGATTCTGGAGACCTGGGATCGAGTCCCACGTCAGGCTCCCTGCATGGAGCCTGCTTCTCCCTCTGCCTGTGTCTCTGCCTCTCTCTCTCTCTCTCTCTCTCTCTCTCTCTCATAAATAAGTAAATAAAATCTTTAAATATATATATATATATATATATATATATGTATCTATACATACATATATACACTCCTACTTATTCCAAGACTATAGGAACAGCTTGCCATTAGGAGATATCTACTAACATCACTCATTAATAGATCTAAGGGAAAATTTGTTTGGTTATCTTTCTACATCCTAAAAATGCATTTGACAAACTCTAACGTCCATCCTTCATAAAACTCCCAACCAATAAAAATAAGATAAACAGGTACTTCCTTAACATGATAAAATATATCTATCTCAAACAAAAACCCAGAATTATATTTACTAGGGAAACACTAAAAGCATGTCTATAAAGCCAGCAATTTTCAAGACTGTCCACTGTTGCCACTTTACCTACCATCATCACAGAAGTACTGGTCAACATAATTAGGTAAGAGACAGAAATCGGAAAGGTAAAATGATCACTTTATGTACAGGAAAATTTAAGAGAATTCTCTAGAAAAATTTAAAAGTAAAATTCAATAAGGGGCAAGGTATGAAATTAATACAAAAAATCAATACCATTCATATATTTAAACAACTAGTTAGAAGATATGCTGCATTTAAAACAACCATAAAAAGATAAAATAACTAGGAATAAAATTAATATAAAGAAATGTGTAAGAGCTTTCTGAAGAAACCCAGAAAAATGCTCCTGAGAGACATAAAAATGACTTGAACAACAACAAAATGGTATATCATGTTCTTGAATAAAAAGATGAATATATAAAGTTGCCAGTTCTTCCTAAATCATAAACAAGGTCATTTTAACATCCTGATGAAAAATAAGCTGTCAGTAATAGCCAGATAAAAATTGACAGAAAAGACTAAAGAAGAGAAGGATCTGTTCCATCATGGTACAGGCACATAAGTAGATAAATATATTTAATGAGGGGCCCCTGGGTAGCTCAGTCAGTTAACTGTCCAACACTTGGCTTTGGCTCAGGTTGTGATCTGAGGGTTGTGAGGCTGAGCCCTGCGTCCAGCTCCCCTGCTCAGCATGGAGTCTGCTTAAGATTCTCTCTCCCTCTTCCCTTCCTGCTTCTGCTCTCTCAAATAAATAAATAAATCTTTAAAAAATATATATCTAATGAAATATTAGAAAGTTTAAGACTTGAGTAAATGATGAGAGTCGCATATTTAATTGGTAGGAAAGAGAAGGATTACTGAATGAATGGTATTGGGACAATTGAATAACCACCTAGGAAAAAAAATTTCCTTTTTTTTTTAAGATTTTATTTATTTATTCATGAGAGACACAGAGAGGGAGAGAGAGAGGCAGAGACACAGGCAGAGGGAGAAGCAGGCTCCATGCAGGGAGCCTGATGTGGGACTCGATCCTGGGACTCTGGGACCATGCTCTGGGCCAAAGGCAGGCACTAAACCGCTGAGCCACCCAGGGTTCCCCGGAAAAAAATTTTCTTACTCCAGAGTTCACACTAGTATGAGGGTAAATTTCAAATGGATCAATAATTTTAATGTTAACATGAAACCATAAAAGTAATAGAAACAATGGTAGAATTAATTTATAATCACAAAGTAGGGCTTTCAATCCATGACACAAAATTCAGTTAAAAGACTGATAAATATGACTATGTGAAAAAGAATGTACATAGCAAAACCCACTAGGAAAAAATTATTTGCAGTTCGTCACATATGATAAGCAAACTTTCCTGGTAAAAAAGGAAGTTCTAATAATTGATAGAGAGAAGATCATTACCCAATAGACAAATGGATAAGGATATAAATGGACTGTTTACAGAAAAGAAACTACAAATGGCTCTTAAATATATGAAAGGTTGTTCAGTCTCATTAACAATAAATTCTTTCAAAAGAAACTTTTATTTTGATGTCTACTATGTGCCAAATAATATTGGCCTTCTGGGTGTAGGAGACACAGCAATGAGCCAAACAAAGATCTCTGTTTTGTTGAGCTTACATTCAGGTGGCAATGAAAATTAAAGTTACATGGAAATGCCATTTTCATCTACCAGACTGGTAAAAATCCAGAAGTTAGATATATTCTGTAGCAAGGGGCAATAGGCATTCTGCATTCTCATACTTGGCTAAGGCTAAAATGAGTAACAACTTCTATGATATGTAATTTCAAAGTTACAAATATACAAGCCCTTTGAGCCAGCAATTCTATTTCTAGGAATTTTTCCCATGGATTGCTTACATATGACAGAAATGACAAAAGTACAATGTTTATTGCTAGTGTGTTTGCAGTATGAGACTGGACACAATCTAATAGGATGTGTTTGAAGACAGGATGATACATCCTTACTATGGAGTACCAGGAAATTGTAAAAAAGAATGAGGAAGCATTTATGGAAAGATCTTAGCCATACCATTAAATATACATATATATGTATAGTATGCTACCAGCTGTGTAAATAAAGACAAAAATAACATATATGTACATATGAAAGTGTAAATCTATCTACCTATTATCTATATAACTATCCCCCCATATCTAAAAGCCTTGGTTGCCTGTGGCAAAGAAAGGAAAGAAGGAAGAGAATTATCTGGTGTGGTAGAAAGTGGTTGTCTATAGCAAATGGAGTAAGAGGGAGACATTTTGCTGAATATTCCTTTATAGTTTGTAAAATTTTAATCATTCAGAAAATTAAATCCCCAAAATAAGTCTTTCTTATTAAATGTTTTTCTAGGGATCCCTGGGTGGCACAGCGGTTTGGCGCCCGCCTTTGGCCCAGGGCGCGATCCTGGAGACCCAGGATCGAGTCCCACGTCGGGCTCCCGGTGCATGGAGCCTGCTTCTCCCTCTGCCTGTGTCTCTGCCTCTCTCTCTCTCATTCTGTGTGACTATCATAAAAAAAAAAAAATTAAATGTTTTTCTAATTAAAAGTAAATAATTCCAAAAAAAAATGTTTCTTAAAGTATATAATTCCAAGAGATGGTTTGACAGTATTTCTATTTTGGTAACCTATTCCAGTGTTTAATCATCTTCATGAATAAGAAGCATGATATTCTTTTTTTTATGCATATGGAAATTTCTTTAAAATTTAAAAGCGTTTTTGCTAAGCATCATATTCTTGATTACACTTAAGTCTTTTTGATTTGTCTTCTTCAGAAGCAGCTACTCAAACTCTTTAAATTATAGGTCACCTCATTTCCATTCATGTCCATGGCTTTGTATAAAAAGTAGAGACATCTGTGAAGCAAAAACCACATGTATTATGTAAAACTCTAGTTTCAGTATAAAAACTAGAAAAGCAAGGCCCCAGATCCCAGTGGAATGAAAGAGATACCATATGCCATGGGCCTGAAATTTCATCTTCTACCTTGAAGTCAGCTGCAGATAATATTAGAAGGATTTGATGCCTCGTAGTCTTTGAAAAGGAGGACAGACTAGAATTCATCTGATTTGTAACTTGGTTTCTTGGTAAAATTGTCCCTGAAATCAAAGATGTTGTTAATAAAAATTCTTAGGGACCTATTTTAACAAAATGCAGAGATGGAAATGTTTGCAGTCAATTTCCATACTAAAGTTCTATTCTTTCTACTTGGCATTGTATGGAAAAAATGGTTTTCTCTGCTTTGCTCCTCCTTTAACAGTGCTTCGGGGCTTGTACTCAGGAAGTGGGGAGAGAGGAGAAATGAAAAAAACAGAGTTAAGAGAAATGGGTAAAAGGTATCACAGTTGTAGGCAGGAAATTCAGTGAGTGATGGAAACTGCCAGTATCCTTGCCAGATGGAGGGCATGATTCTCTTAGTACGTTGGAAAATGTTGCATCTGTTTTTGCATTGCTATTAACTAAACACAGACTGGAACAGCTCTCTTTCTTAAAAACTAGAGACCAAGCAAAGGCTGCCCTTGAATCAGGTCAAGAAAGTGCTTCCTCCAATACCAGAACTAGAAGTTACTTCCACGGTGCATCCGCAAGATCAATATACACGGTGAGTGATGATTTGGCCTTCTTAATGATTTGCCTTTATCCAATTAAAAACATGAAAAAACATGAAAAGACCTGAGGAGGTACAGTTTACCCCAACCTCCCAACCTTCTTTTCTATCTGCGTGTAGGATACAAAAAGTGATGAACTTGCAAAAGCAGTTTATATGAATTAGATGACATGAAATAAAATCACTATTTCTTCCAAGGTCTAGGAAGTACGAATAAACTAATCTCTGTCTGTTAAACAGCATCTGCCCCTGAAATGTCAGCTCATCCCTTGGCTGTTTCCGGGGTTGAGTCGTAGATGATTCTAGCAGGCCAATCGTTGTTTCAGTCAGAACATGAGAGAAGAGAGAATGCAAATTTATAAGCCGAACTACCCACTGACCCTCAATTACTGAAATTAAAAAAACTTTCCTCGACATAACATCTGATGACCTAATTAACATGCACCGATTTTCAGGTGGGGGACTCCAGACTGTGGTCAGAAGTGTCTTAGAAATTGTTTTTCATTCATTCAACAAATATTTATTAAGTAGCTATTATGTTAATACACTATTAATAGCTATTGTAGAGGGTATAAAAATTATAAGGAAGAGGGGAGACACTAGCATTTACTAGTATCCTTCTTTTGTGCTTGGTGGCGATAGGCTACATCGTTTACTCTTTTTTATTTTTTTCAGTTTCAGGCATAGAATTTAGTGATTCAAAACTTACGCACAACACCTGGTGCTCATCACAACTGCCCTCCTTAATCCCCATCACCTATTTCAACCATCCACCCCCACCCCTCCACCAACCTCCCCTCTGGCAACCATGTTTGTTCTCTATACTTAAGAGTCTGTTTCTTGGTTCTCCCTTTTCTTTCCCCCCTATATTTGTTTGTTCTGTTTCTTAAATTCCACATGAGTAAAATCATATGGTATTTGTCTTTCTCTGACTTATTTCACTTAGCATAATACTCTCTAATTCCATCCACATCATTGCAAATGGCACGATTTCATTCTTTTTTATGAAAGTGGTATATCTATATCTCCCTATTTACTCTTCATGATACTTGGGTAGTTACCAGTCAAGATTCTAGCAGGAAACTAATCGTATACTCAAATTGGATCATTTGAGGTGAATTTAATAAAGGGTCTATTAACTCAGGATGTGGGAAAATCCAAAAGGAGAGCACAGCACTGAAAACTAGTAGTAGTAGGGCACTGCCACTGTCCCTAAGACTAAAGTGGCAAGGAACCCAGAGAGACAGAGGCACACACACTCTCTCTCTCTCTCTCTCTCTCTCTCTCTCTCTCTCTGATGGACTACGTGGGGAGGGCTACTGATAGGAACTGTGATTTTTAGTCAAGTGACACAACAGCCTGTGATCACCCTGAAGAGAGAGAATACTTCAATTTGGCTGTCCTGTTCTCTTTCCCCCATGTGATAGTACTTCCCATTGGTCAAACCCAACCAGAGCCAGAAGACACTGGAGCTGGACTGAAGCAGTTCATATAGATTGGCCTCCCAGGGTACCAAACAGGATGGCAAAAAATGGAATGCAGATCTAGAGAAGCAACCAAAGGGATCGAGTGTAGGTGGCTCAATATGTCAAACTGGAAACTAAGGGCTAAGGGAGATAATTGTGTTCAGGATTAGAGAGAAGCAGTTCTTAGTGGAATCAGAGTCTGCTATGGGTTCAGAAATTGTTAGGTAGACTAATGTAATCATACAGTTGTTTTAATGAAATATGATGTTTGATACCTCTCATTCCAGTCCTTATTCTGGGATGCTTAGCCTTGCCTATGAGGAGATTCTCTTTGTTCATTCACCTAATGCTTTTTGACACCTACTGTATTTCCAGAGTTCTGCTATTCATTGGCAAAATAACATGCAATCAGTGGGGAAATCAGATTGATCAACTGGTTTCCTGGGTCCTAGGCTGAGGAGTTGTTACCACTAACCACACTGTCTTCCTAGGCTTATTATGGAGGTTCCATTGTGTAACACAGGATTGGAAAGAAATGTTAATTAGGGATATTGGGAGGGTTTTGGGTATTCTTATTAGACACAGTTTATTTTTATTTTTTTTTTTTAATTTTTATTTATTTATGATAGTCACACAGAGAGAGAGAGAAGCAGAGAGACAGGCAGAGGGAGAAGCAGGCTCCATGCACCGGGAGCCCGACGTGGGATTCGATCCCGGGTCTCCAGGATCGCGCCCTGGGCCAAAGGCAGGCGCCAAACCGCTGCGCCACCCAGGGGTCCCCTAGACACAGTTTTAATAAATGGTTTAAAAATTATTCTCCACTAATTCTTTTCATTTTTGTGTAAATAATATTTGTCTTTTTTTCCGTTTCAATCTTTAGAATATCCTTATGAATTCCTCTGGACCGTTTGGACTGAACCCTTTTGAAGAATACTCCTAATTTTACTTTGGGAATGAGTTAACTAGTAAATATATGGGTTCAGCTGAGAATTCACAATAGGAAACAGTAGGAATGCTGACTGGTTGATGAAAACTGGCTCAAGAGCATTCATTTGCCCCACGAGATCAAAGAAATGAGTTTTTTTTCCAGGAAGGCATCATGAGTCATGGAAAACAAGCTGATGAAACCCATGGAAACAACAAGGGAATGCTCACTGTCCTTGCATATCTGTCATCCTACAGCTTACAATGGACCCAAGATTTAGATTTTGAAAGGAACCAAAACCAGGATCAAGGAAGAAAATCTTTTCTCTCATTAGCCCACATTGCAGATTCTCATGTGATAGGTTTTCTTATATAGATGGATTCTATTTGGTAAATTACTTAACAGTGCCTGGGTTGTTTGTTTATACATTTGTTTGGATTTATAAATTCTGCCTCCTTTCAGCACTGAGGATGTTTTAAAAAAATCAAAGATATCAAAATAAAATGAATTTAAATGAAATACTAAGTGAAACTTGAATATTTAAATCTAATAGCAAAATGTTTCCTTGATTCTTTTTGGTGTCATATTTTTCATAGCTGTTACTGATGTCAAGAAAAATGATAGTTATTAATTACAATAAAAGCACATATAGACAAAAGGGCATCTCTTAACATTGAAAAATAGAAAAATATCTTTCCAGAGTTAGGGTAGAATTTAATCAGTTGGCATCGATATATGGTTACAATTGCTTCTCTGAGCAGATTTCTAGAGTTTAACTGCAGGGTCAGATTTAATATTAAGCGACCTAACAGGCATGGATGATTCAGCACACAGAGGTTTTCCCTTGTACTCTTTTCTTTCTTTCTTTTTGCTAGACCACAAACTGAGATTCTAATCATAACATTTAGGGGTTGAAGATTTGGCAAATGGAATTCTAGTAGCCTCACTTTTTATTGTCTCTGTAAACTCGATTAATAGGTGAGTCAGGCTCAGGTCTGGCATTATTCAGCAGGAGTTTAGGGGTATCACACTCCATGAAGGATGGATATTATACAATTTCTGAGAGGCCAAATTATTGTTTCCTCGCACACTGCCTATTATGTTCAGACAAATGACTTGAAAATCAATGGGAACTTGGCTTACAAAAGGCATAAATTAAGCTTCAAATTCTGTTAAATTGTGGCAGCTTTCTGGAAGCTAATTTTGCTTATTTATTGAAATAATAGACTCTAATAGATATTATGAAGCGTTCGAACATGTAGATGGCCTGCTGTCTGCCTACAAAGAGTCCAAAATCTGGTAGAGGAGACGGGGCATGCATACTACTAGTTACAATGCTAGACACAATAGGGTAAGATAAATGTCATTTATAGGCTCCACGCTTCCCGCTGAGAATTCACAGGCCAGTAGAATCATTTCCTGTTGGAGGTAAGCAGGGTAGGCTTTTCAAGAAAGTGGGTTTAGGCTGCACTGAAAATGGTTCCTCTTGGTCTTTTAGAAGAGGTCAAATTTCTCAAGGATACACTTTCTCAGCCCCCATAGCCCTTTTCATATCTGTTATTTACATTTGTTTTCATGGTTACTAATTTATTCTGTTGCCCTTTCTAGACTGATTCTGCTCACCATAATATCCCTGGCAGCTGGTATGATGCTTGGTTCACAGAAGGTTCTTAATACATATTTATTGGATAAGAGACTATTAACCCCCCTGTATATCAGGCACATGTCCTCTATAGTCTCACTTCTTCCCTCCAATGACTCCAGGAGACAGATGTCATCGTCCCTAAGGAACCTCAGCCTGAGAAGCTCACCAATTGGCCTATGGTCTCAGGATTAATATGTAGTTTCCGTCCTAGATTGAAGTATATAAAATACATACACTTTTGTATCTATATTTAATAAACCTAAATTTTACAAAAGACAAGTATCATATGAATTGCATTTTCCTTTCTCCCTCTGTCAGTAGATAGCTTCTGTCTGTCTACCTGTCTCTCTTTTGCTCTCCCAACTTATTTCTTTCTGTTCATGTAAAACATGATAGAATAAAGACTTGAACACAATTTTCTGACAATTTATTCTCATAATTTGATTTGATTGCTTCCTTCTCTGTTTCTTTTTTACTCTACTTCTCTCTTCTGTCTACATCTTTCATAACCATCTCTAACTATTGGTGCTATTCTGATGGATGGTGATCTTAGGACAATGAGGGGGAGGAAGTTCTTACATTTTTAAAATCTAAGTAGGATATGTTATCAATTAACCTAGAGGTATGACAACACAAGGTGCATTAAAAACCCCTCTGTGAACTGGAAATCGTGTACTTTAGTAGAAGCAAAAGAGTCTAGAAGTTTCTGTGATTTGAAGGACAAGGTGAAGTGTACATGCCTAGCTAGGAAGGGGGAAATCAGAACATCCTGGTAAAAATAGACTTCATAAAATCCTCCGGATAAGTCATTTTCCTTCCTGAGAGTTAAGGCTGTTCCAGAGGGAAATATGGATCTACCATGGCTATTTACTGGAAGAAAATCATTTTGTGGGCTATCAGTTGAGATATTTTCATTTGTAAATAATAACAGGCCCAAGTCAAAACGCCTTAAATGATAAAATGTATTGTCTTACCTAACAGGAATTCTGAAAGGAACACTTTCAGAATTGGTGAATTCAAGAACTCCCACTGAAATACAGCCAGGTTTCTCCCCACTTTCCTCTCTGCCCTCATCAACTTGCTCTCATTTGTCTTCAGGTGCTTTGTCTCACGGTTCCAAGAAGAGATGAGATGGTGGTACCACAGTGCCAGCAACCATCACATCCACAATGCCATTTTTAAGAGTAAAGAAACCTTTATAAGAAGCCCCCCCCCCAAAAAAAAGAAGCCTCCCCAGATTTCTCCTCATGTCAGAGCATCTAGAATTGGATTATGGATGTGCTCTTACACCAACCAATGGTGAGGGAATGGGGCCATTGTTATAAATTCGGGAGTATCAAGATTTGCCCAGTTCTTAAGGTGGGAAGGAATTGACAGAATCAAAACAGGACTCTGCAAATATGGAAGACAGAAGACTGGCAGGTGCCTCTGTGCACATGTCTCCTCAATTCCAGGGAGATGTGAGGAGAGAAACTGACTAAAAATAAAACCCAGGCTTGGTTTTCCCCAGAACAATTCCTTGAAGCATGTTAAGGCTACTCTTCAAGTATGTGCTGTTGCCCAAACTTTCATGATGGGTGTCCACAAAGTTGTCATGGCATCATAATCTCGCTCCAAAGTTCTGTTTATTTTCAGATGGGCTGTAAAAATAGCCCATCTGTTTGCACATAGAAGAGTGATATCAGTGTGCAATATTACAAAAGCAGGCACAACGTCCATAGTGAAGAGCCACATAGTAGGCATTATCTTTCTTTCATAGCCTTATGCCAGTTTCCTCTTAGGGAATTACCTCTCACCCATGGAATGATGTCTTGACAAGACAGTAAATCAAGGTTTCTTGTCAATCAGCCAAGGGGTGACATGTGGCCAGAGCTAGACCACTTTGATCCTCTATGTCAGGACTTGGATTTATGGGTGCAATGATGTATGTGTGGAAAAAAAAGACTTGGGTTTCTTCATTCCAGCAGCAGAGTTGAGTCATTTCTGCTTTTGGATGCCCCAGTACACCCCGAACTCCCACCCAACTGCTTTGGTTCCGAGCTTGCTTCTCCAGCCTTCCCTTTGATTCTGTGAGCTACCAATAATATCCTTGCAGAAAGATCCTTTTCCTGCTTAAGTTTCCAGACTTGGCTTCTGTTGCCTGCTGAATATAACATCTAACATCTATTTTATTTCATAAAGTCAGGATGTCTGAACTGTAGGAAATCTTAGAGATCATCCGGTTAACTCCCTCGTTTTACAGCTGAGGAAACTGAAGTCTCCCAGGTTGAGGCTTTCACCCAAGTTCACATCACAGACTTCATCTGTGACAGAATTGAGATGAAGGCAAGGTCTTCTTTGCCCAGGGTCCTAGAGTCTGCTTTTTATTTTAATTCCTTTTTAGTACAAATCACAGCCTCCTTCTCTGTCTCCTCTCTCTCTCTCTCCCTGCAATGCTTAATAGAAAATAGTGGCCTAAAAATCACCCCCCCCCCCAGCTGACAACTTGCTTTGTATAGTTTAAAAACTTGTTTCAGAGATAGTCCTTTCTGGGATTTGGCATCTGGTAAGGACAGGCATCAGTTTATATCCTTATATGGAGCCTTGATTCTTCCCAGCTATCTTTAAATGTTTATTTTCCCCTTACATGAAAATAATGTTGGGAAAGGAAGTGGTTTGCTCTAGGGAAATGTATGGGCTGAGGTTCTCAAAGTGATTACTTACCACTTCCAAGTCTGTCTGACTTTTAGCTATGTGTATTTGGAGAGAGCCTTTCTTCTTGCACACTAACAGATAATATATCTGCTGTATTTTTTTTTTAAGTTGTTTTAGGGCAGTCATAGCTCATGCAATCACGGCCAAAAAGGCCAAATGTTGGGGTAGGAGTTGGGTAGGGGATTAATAATGATAAGTAATCTTCCCTTATCTGTGGGGGATATGTTCCAAGATCCTCAGTGGATGCCTGAAACCATGGATAGTGCCAAGCCCTATGTATACAATGTTCTTTCCTACACATACATACCTCAAATTTAATTTATAAACTAGGCACAGTAGGAGATTAACAGCAATAACTAATCATAGAGAAAAATTATAACAATACACTATAATAAAAGTTATGAGAATGTGGTCTCTCTCTTGAAATATCTTACCGTACAGCACTCACCTTTCTTCTTGTAATGGCGTGAGATGAGAAAATGCCTCCTTGATAAGATGAAATGACAAGAACCACTTAGGCCTTACAGTGTACTGTTGGGCTACTTTTGACCTTCTGCTGATTCCTTGGGAGGATCACCTGCCTCCAGACCACCAGTAACTGATCCCAAGGAAAGTGAAACCCTGGATAAGGGGGCAGGACTGTAGCACTAATTATGTGCCAGCTACTACTATAAGCACCTAGCAGGGATTGGTTAATTGGTTTTGTCTTGTAACACTCACAGCTATACCTTCTATCCCCCTTTTGGAGAGTTAAAATGCACAGTAACGACCTAAAACGTTTGCCGTGTCCTTGTAGTTAAAAAAAAAAAAATTTTTTTTAAAGGTTTACTAGTGGTTATAGACAGTTCTCAGGAAAATCCTTTTCTTTTTCTTCCCAATTATCCCTAAATACCAGTACTGAAGCAGGAGGTAAGGACTATTATCAATTACCCCAATTTACAGGTGGAAAAATGAAGGCAAAGAGAGGTTATGTAACTTACTCAAGATCACACAGCTATTAAGTGGCAGAGTTGAGGGGAACCTGGGTGGTACATTCTGTTAAGCTTCTGACTCTGTTTTGGCTCAGTTTTTGAGGTCAGGGTCCTGGGATGGAGCACCTCATTGGGCTCCGTGCTCAGTGTTGAGTCTGCTTGACATTCTCCCTTCCTCTCTCTCCCACTCCTCTCTCTCTCTCTCTCTTTCAAAAATAAATAAATATATAAGTCTTAAAAAAAATAAGTGGCAGGGTTGAGAATCGCACCCAGAGAGTCTAGGTTTAAACTCCATGCTTTTAACCCTCTACTCTGTTGCATCATAATCATGGACTCTCTCTTTATGTAGGGAAGATTATATTTTCTTAGGAAAAAAAAATATTGTCCAATACAGACAAATGCCTTCTGTAAACACTTCCAACGGGGGTTATGTATCATGAATTTCTGTGTTTCGACAATGCTTGGAGGGTACACTACAAACAATACTCTACCACAAGTATTCTTACGCCGCAAATGCTTCTATCTACCCATGTATCAAAGTACCTTCATGGAACTGAATCATTTGGTGACTGTGAGAAGAATTGCACAGAATGAAGCTTTTGGCTTCATAAAATACTCATAAAATAACTCAACAAATCATTGTTTCATCGATTACTTGAAAGAGTTAAAATCTTTTCACTCATTTCAAGATCCCCTGTGGTGGAAGATAATAATGACAATGCAAAAACAGCCAAATATTGATGAAGAAAGGCTGTGAATTGAGTACCTGAAAGTCTCTTTCTACTCACTAGGTTCAAAACATATTTTTTGACTTGAAATTTGCTACACAGAGACAGGAAATCATCTCTAGTCCCCTCCCTATTTTGGCAAACAGACAATATAGGTTTTATTTTTAAACAATGTAGCATAACAAAGTTCCACTCTGTCAAAACAAACAACAGTGCTTAATAATTACATCATAGCAAGATTTTTTTTTCTTATTTTATTCTTCATTCAGAGTGAAAAATTCAGTAGGAAAAAAAAAGTGTTTTAAAAACTTGTCTATTTTATTCTATCTAAATAACAGACTAATACCAGAAGAAAAGTTGTCCATTATTCAGTAATTGTTACTTTTTTTACAGAACAATTAGATTAATGTGAGCAAAAACAATCTTTTTCAATGGCATGTTTTAGTGCCAGAAATTCTATCAGAGACAGAAATCACATAGGCCATATTCTAGACAATGTTCTCATTTGGAATGGATAATGGTGGAGGAGCAAGAGTGAGGTCAGAAAAGGAGAGAGGACATTATCCTGCCTCTCTTGAGAACCAGTGGTATGAGCCCTGAAACTCAGGTTGGCCTACCTGTGCTCCAAACAAGCCAGTGTTTGAAAGTCCATCTTTCCTTCCCATTTAATTAATACCACCACAATATTTGAGCAGTGTGGAACCTTCCCTACCATCTCAGTACCCAGACTTAATTTTTATTAGCAGTTTTTTTTTCAGTGAAATTTAATTAAAGCTTTAGATGGGCTCCCTTTTAACATATTGCTGAAGTGCAGTCTTTTAGTTATTCATCCACTCATTAATATATCAGCTACTTTATTCTTTATTCTATTCTTTATTTTACCTGTCCCATAACCAAGACAGGTAATCCAGACAGTTATAATGCAGCCTGAAAATAGCTGGGCTGGGGCTTACGTCCTTGAGGAACTGATTTCATCCGTCTTTGAATTCCTAGTACCAAACCAGATGCCTGATATGGAAATAACCCAATAAATGTTTGTGGACTTAATGAATGGAGTGCGATGGTACCCAGACAAGGGGCACCTAAATGGAGGAGGAAGACAGAACTGAGGGAAGACTTCCTGGAGGAGGGGACACAATCTCTTCCAGGAAGGAACACATATATAAAGACACCTGGGTGATGATGTACAGGAAAAGAGGCCCTACATCAAGATCTATGTGTTCTTCAAACACACACACACACACACACACACACACACACACACAGGGGCTGACACGCAGGAGACAGAAATATGCTCTCTTTGCAAATAGTAATAACTATGCTATTCTCTATTTCAAGGACATCACAGTAATTAATATGTGACAGAGATGGCCTTTGTTAAACTTGAGAATGCCAGAGTTCTGCAGGAGAAATTGACAATACTGTGATCTATTGTGATATTTTTCACACTATATAATTTGAGCTTGTAACTGCTTAACCAATTAAAGATTAAGCAGGCAGGCCTTAAATGCTACTGCACAACTGAAAGAATGATTTATTACAGCAAAGGATATTGGAATAGAGGGAAGGCAGATTGCAATCAGAGGAGCACCATTGCAGGGTGTTGTTCACTGGTGCTCCGGAACCAGGCTTTCCTATTCAACCTGGAGAAAAGCTGTCCCTTAAATCCACCTTCTAGAGAGTTCCAGTGAACAATAACTAACTAAAAGTCCGTATAGTTTAAAAAAGGCACGTGTGTGTGTGTGTGTGTGTGAAGGGGGGGTCTCATTAATGGTTAAACACACTTTTTAGGAAAATCCTTTTTTCCCCCCAAATTATTCCTAAATACCAGTTTTTGAATCATTGCAGTAAGAGAAGACTGAGACACTGGAGGATTTATGGAATTTCATCCCACCTTTGGGGTTATACTATAGCCAAATTTTTAAAATCCAGTCAAAAATAAATTCCATTAAATACAGTTTCAGTTGTGCTAATGATGTTATACTGATTTTGGAATGCATTGTTCTATGATGTCATCAGTATTGTTCAATACTTCAATCCATGAGGGCCCTTCATGAGCTCCAGCTATGCGTGGTGGCAGTTGCATATGTTCAATTGCCACTACGTAGAGATGAGATGGGGCATGGTGCCAGGGGCAGTCCGCAAGAATCTCTGTGAGTTTGACCCTTGAGTTGGTAAGGAATTGATGAAAGTGCTGGAAAATGTAGAACCAAAGTGTAAAGGATTTGTTTGGGTATTTTCCAGAATACTGAGGCTAGTCAGTGAAGGTTTTAGTCAAGGGATTTCTCAGAGAGTCCGTCCCAATCCACTTCCATGGAGGAGTACTAGGACCTGTGCTGACATCAAGTTGGTGTTATGGAGGAGGAAAAATAATTCCCCCCCTACCTTTCTGAGTTCTTAGCTGAGACCCTTGTAATAAAAGTCAGAATAACAAGAGAAAAACAAAAACAAGTTTATTACCTTGTAATCTCATATAACATTAGTGATATCCATGGGAAAATGAGTAACTCAAAGAGGTGGCTTAGTTCAGGCTTATACACCATTACTAGGGAAAGAGGAGGAAGATACAGACCTCTTAGGAGAAAGCAAATGATTTTTAGGAAAGATGAGTGGGCCCTGAAAAGAACAGATGGGAGGTATGATGGGTTGTGATGAAATCTGCCTGGGTGTGGTGTCACTTCTAGTCTCCTCTCCTGTAGTTAGAGTTTACCACCTCTGGTTTGATGAATCTCCAGAGGAAAGGATTTATGACAACTAAGTTCCTCTTTGGGAATTTTAGGCAGATAAAGGGAGTGCAGAGGAAGCCTTTCCCTGCATTTGCTGTTTTTCAAGTGCCTACAGCTCAAAGTAATCAACATACCGAAGCACCATATTTTGAGGTGTACATCCTAAGCCCCACAGTCACATAGTGGAGTGCCATATCCTGCTATCCTTCAATATCTTTTACACCAATTCATAGAACAGAAAAGAAGAAAGTGAAACAAGACTGAGGCAATGGGATAACGGAAGATACAAAGAGAAGTGATAGAACTTGGCAACTGACTGAATGTTGAAGGTGAAGAGAAGCAGCAGCCTAGGGTGGCAGCTAGGCTTCTGAAGAAGTAACACCATGTATCCAACATAGGATGTAGGAGGAGAAAGAAAGATGATGGATTCAATTTGGACACATTCAGATTAAGTTTAGTGGGATATCGAAATACTGATGTACAGGTGTCTGGTAGGAAGACAATTCCGGTTAAAATTTAGGAATGATGTTAGGGTTCCAGGTAGAAATTTGAGTGTCATTAGCATAGTGGGTGTTTGTAGAACCATAGGTATACCTACTGGATTTCTTGGCTCAAACTGATTTACCTAATTTTGGATGGGAGAAAGGCAAAGTGAATTTCAAATTGAACCCTATGTTGGGACCTACTGGATAGATATATGAATGGATAAGTGATTGAAGAAAGAGTATAGGTTCATGAACATCAATAAATGTTCTCTTTATTTCATGATTTACTTCAGCTTTAGCTCTGGTTAAGAAAAAAAAAATGACTACTTCAAAAGGCAAAAGGGCAACATTTGTGTGCAAAATATGGAGGACTTTATTCCTGCTTTTAAAAATCCTTTCCTAGCCTCTCATTTTTCAAGCTAATTTGAGACCATTTGATGTATTAGACTCATTAGGTATCAATGACCTAGCAATGACTGACCAACTACTGCCATTGCAGCAAATCCCGACGGAGATGACCAGTCAAGTGACAGACTCGGTACTGGTCAGCAAGCAAACGTGTTATTTTGCACCTGACTTCACTTGAGTAAATGTGAGTCTTCATGTTCCTTGCCAAAAGACCAGGTGGTTTTAAAAGAAAGAGAGATGTGGGATACCAGGCATTGGTTTGTAACATCTATATCTTAGATAAATGGTCCCAGGAGCTGCAGGACAAACAAGACTCCTTAGTAATCAATCACAACACTCCCCACAACTCCCTTCCATCAAGGTAATGTACAGGGCAGGATGGAAACAAGTCTTTCATTACCACTGATGAATCATTTTTACCTTGCCAGGGAAAGGTAGTTCTGACCCTTCATGAATCGTTGAGGAAATGCTTAAAACATACAGTTGTGGCCCAAAATGGCCAAAATGTTTTCACACCTCACTACAGCCACCAAATAGTTTGGGCAATGCCAAATAAATTGCAAATCCATTTTGTAGTTCAGGAAGGTCATTAGGACTCAGATTCGTTTTCTACTGAGACTTTGCTTTGCTTTCCATTTATTACTCTCCTTTGAGTGAAATGGAGCCATAGGAGAGCAGAGACCTCAGTTCATTCAACCCTGACACATTATTCGTGTCTACGATTTTGCCATAAATTTGGAGGAGAGACAGAAATTGCAAATGCAGGGATTTAAATCCCCTTGTGCTACATTTGTCAAGAAGAGCAGATTGTAAACTGCTTCTTGCAAATATGATATGCATTTGGGCATCCAGCTAATAACTCTGAACCACAGACTCATTTATTTGTGTGGTGTTTCCCTCCAGAAGTTTCTGAAATTGCTTCTGTTGCCATTACATATCTCAGAGCTGTTTGGGTTTAGCAGGAAGATTACAGAGACTATCTGGCTAAGAAAGAAAGAAAGAGTCCTCCAGTGAGATGAAAATGACATATTTTTCTGTTTACATCATCACAGTCTTTACAAACTATGCTTTTGGAATACCTGGTTTGGGCTTCTCTGAAGAAAGCAAAAGAGATTTGTATAGTCATCAAACTTGTCTGAGAACCTTATAGAAATATTGATGAAGAAATCCAAATCATGAACACGCCCCCACTCACACTTCTGGCTCTTCTATTGAGAAATAATTTGTCTTTTACTCTTTAAATCACTGGTAGGGTCCTATCTTCTTGTCTTCCCAATCAGAAGCAATTTTCTTTTGCTTCTTGTTTTGATTTTTCTTGGGGGAGGGGGCGAAGAGGGAGAGAGAAAGAATCTCAAGCAGGTTCCACGCCCAACACAGAGCCTCATGTGGGGCTTGATCTCACAACCCTGAGATCCTGACTTGAGCTGAAATTGAGAATCAGGGACCCCTGGGTGGCGCAGCGGTTTGGCGCCTGCCTTTGGCCCAGGGCGCGATCCTGGAGACCCAGGATCGAATCCCACGTCGGGCTCCTGGTGCATGGAGCCTGCTTCTCCCTCTGCCTATGTCTCTGCCTCTCTCTCTGTGACTATCAGAAATAAATAAAAATTAAAAAAAAAATTGAAATTGTGAGTCAGATGCTTAACCAACTAAGCCACCCAGGCACCCAGCTTCTTGTTTTGATTTTTAAAAATTTTGTTACATGTCATCCATTAATACATTTTCATTGTAAAAACAATTATTACAAATAACAATGGAGTTCCCTTGGATTACTATGCCAAATTCTGAAGTTCTCCTCTACCTTATCACAACACTTCCCACTCCTGGTAACAGCATTGGTGGTGGTTATATGTGTATCTTTCTAGATCTTCTTCTAGGGGTGTCTGTGTGTAGTCTATCTTTGTGTGTGTGTCTGTGCGTGTGTTGTTTCAGATAACATTATACAAGTACCACCATACTGTGACTTTCTTTTTTTCACTCAATAATACACCTTGGGGATCTGTTAGTACAGAGATCTATTCCATCCTGCCATGGACTGAATATTTGTGTTCCCCAAAATTCAGCATAATCCCCAGTGTAATGATATTTGGAGAGATGGAACTTTGGGAGGTAATTGGGTCATAAGAGGGGAACTCTCATGAATGAGATTAATGCTCTTATAAGAAGAGACACAATAGAGCTTGCTTCCTGTTTCTCTGCTCTCTGCCACAGGAGGATACAGTGAGAAGACAGTCATCTGCAAACCAGGATACTAGATTTCACCAGACACTGGGTCTGCCAGCACCTTGACCTTGGACTTCTCAGTCTCCAGAACTGCAGAAATAAGTGTTTGTTCTTTAAGCCACCCAGTCTATGCTGTATTTGTTGCACCAATCCCAAATGACTAAGACATTCTTTTTTATTTCTTGTAATGGTTGCATACTACTCCACAGTATTGGTATACCATAGTTATGCAGGCGGTTTTAATTTTTCACCATAGGCTACCTCTGCTTGATGAAGAGTCTTGAAAAATCTCTCAGGGAGTGAATTCTCCTAAAAATGCAAACTCCATTCACTTTAATGGGAAAATGTTTATATATTTCTAAGCCTCCAAATCATATCCATTTGTCCCATGACATCAAACACCATTAAAACGGACACAACTACTTCTATAGTTAACATTTCATGATCTAATTCAACCATTTTCTCATTAATTGCCCTATAATATGGCTGTTTCCAACCTCTCATTCAGTATTCATAGATTGTACATTTAAGACTTTGATGGATTTGTTCAAATAATTACTGAGCACCCACTATGTGCGAAGCACCAGCTTTGGGTACAGAGAATACGGTAACAGACAAAAAAAAAAATCTCTGTCTTATGGAATTTATATCCTAGTGCAAGAGGCAGATAATAGACAAGATACAAAGGATGTTAGCTAGTGATACATCTGAAGGAGAAAAAGACAAAGCCAGAAAAGGGAATATGAAATATTGGGAAGGTTGCAATTTGACCTGGAGAGACCTCACTGACAAGGTGGCTTTTGAATAAAGACCCAAGAGAAGTGAGGGAGGGAGCTGTGAGTCTGTCAGGAACAAAACTATCCCACACACCAGTGACAGAGGTGCCCTCTAGGACTAAATCATTCTTTCTGACAGAAATGGCCAAAGTCTTTCAGCCCTGCAGTTCATCATTTGGTTTCTTGTCCTTTATCACATTTCCTAGCCATGGGATTTTTTTTTCTTTTTTTTGCAAAGATAGCGGACTAGAGTTTTCCTGCAGAGGTGTCAAAAAAGGCAATCAGTGTTTTCAGTGAGAAATGGATCATCCAAAGTGAGGTTTATAACATGAGGGAGAATGGGATGTATAGGTTGCCCACCTTCTCTTAGGATTGGAGGTGTCTGCAGGAAAAATGTGGTTAGACTTCTGACAAGGAGATTTGTGGAACAATTTCTCTCTGCCTGAAGCCACAGGATAGGAAGAGGAGAACCCAGATATTAGCTGGAGGAGGACTCAACCCAAATGAAAATGTCCTTTTTAGGACCAGGTCTTTGCTTGTCTGTGGGCTCTATTATTTTATATACTGCCTGGACATAAATCCTAGCTCTTCCAATTATTAGTTGGATAAACATAGAGATTATTCGATCTGAGCTTCATTTTTCACCTGTAAAATGGGTATAATAAAAGCTATCTCATAAAATTGACATTGGGGATTAGATGAGATCCTGGAGATAAAGAGTCTGGAACATAGTAAGTACTCAATAACTAAGAATGCCGCCACCGCCACCACCACCACTACCACCACCATCATCATTTCTTGGGCTTCCTAGGGTACAGCACCAAGGCCAAGACAAGAAGGTATGATGTAGCACATCTTTAAAATGTTTATGAGGATCTCACAGCACCTGGTACTGAAGATCCAGCTAAACGGCTGCCTAGATAAACTGATAATCTTCAAGACAACATGAAAACATCCTGGTGCTCCAGGCAGGCAGGAGAGGGTTAAGGATTTTCACGAAGGTGGTGATTTACAAATGGGTTTCCCTGGCACTAGGAAGGGGGTTGGTGAGGAGAAGGAAATGAAGCCATTTTAGGCATTTCAAAGGCACCCGTGAGACAGGATGCTGTGTTGATGGCCAGGAAGCTGCTTGACGTAAATGTCTGTGAAGCAGTGTTGTGGCCAGCCTGGGGTGAGAATAATCCAGGGGTGACCTTGCATGGCTTCATTTTGTGTCTCTTTAGCCCCTAGTTTGTTCTCAGTTGCACGGAAACAACCAAAGCTGACAACAGAGTCTTTCAGCTACAAATCCACCTCACGGTGTAAAAGAGAGCTAAACATATAAGGTTCAGATGTCTCTAAAAATAGCATTGCGTTTCTTTTTGCTTGGAGGCTGTGTATAGTACGTTAAAATGCTAGCTTGTCCGGTCAAACTGCCCTGGGTTTGAATCCTGGCTCTGTTTTACTAGTTGTGTAATGTTGGATGAATTATATAATTTCTATAACCCAGAGAAATTATATAATCTCATTTGGGCAGTGGAGATTGTAATAATAATTATCCAATAGGGTAATTACGGAGATGAGATGGGACAATGCTTATAAAACACTCAGCCCGATGTCCGGCACATAGTAAACACATATTAATTATTATTATTATTGAAATCTTTGGGATGGATTGTTTTCTGATGAGATCAACAGGGAAAGGGTCATATAATCTTAAAGAAAGGGGAAGGAGTGATGCGGAACACAGAAGCAGGACTGTACAAGCTGATCCCGGGAAGGAGGCACTCACTGTCAAAAAAAAAGGAAAAAAATCCTGAGAGAGAAAAAGGATAAAGATGGCAGAGACTCAAAGGCAAAGGCTTAGCTTTGCTTTTTGCCAAGGTTCCATCCATCTGGCCTTGGCTTCAACGCGGACTTTTTGCTCCAAATGACAGCTCTAGAAGCCCAGTGGTGAAACCCAGGGCAGGGAGATAGATCATCTCTGAAGCACCCTAAATTCTGTAGTCAGGAAAGGCATATAAAAGTGCACATATTATTCTTTTGAAGTATAGAAGTCCCCTGAGACCAATAGGAGAGACAGGCCTGTCAAGTGAGTCAGCAGTGACCACAGGCAGACATAATCCCATTGCTTTCTGGTTGACAGCTCATGCAGAGGAAAATATTCTCTGATCCACACAAAGGTAAATGTGGCTTCAATCCCAACACAAAATTCTAACTGTAATCATCTTCTGTGCCCAGTCGATGATGAATGAACCCAGATGCCAGAAATATCAGGACCACCACCTATACGTTTCTTACCATTGGGTTGTAATAGCTTAATCATCGCTAATGGTTAAGATGCTCAAAGGGCAGGATAACTCAGGTTACCTTCAGATCTAAGCAAAACAAAACAGAACAACAGAATGACATCTTTCCTCACATTTGTTTAATAGTGGATATTGCAGCAGAGCATCTATTATGGGTGAACATACAGAAAATGAGAACCAACCCGAATAAGTCATAAGAGATCTAGAAAAATAAAACACATAGTGAGCCACATGATTTTTTCTTCTTTAATGTGAAAGAAGGGTGGCTGGTCTGAACCCACTCCTCTAGCTTTTTGAATTCTAATCAACTGTAAAAACAAGGAAAAGCTGCAGCTCTAAAACGGATTTTCGGTATGATCTCTTCTGATGTGTCTTCACAAACACAATAATTTAAGAAACCAAGTTGAAGCCAGGATCTGAGTTTTCAGAATGCGGGGCATGCTTCAGGGGAAGATCAAAGGGCAATTTTTACATTACAAAAATTAGCTTGATGCAGAAGAATAACTGTTCTTATAAAATGAAACACGGATTGAAAACATGTATTATGATCCACACCATCTGTTCAGTGTATACTTTATCATCTGTCTGTCTATCTATCATCTTTCTCTATATATATGTATGTTTTTTAAGGAGAGAAATCTGTTTATTTTACTTTTTTGCTAAATTACTTCTCTAAGCCATTATTCCTAGACCTCTGGGATGGCTTTGATTGAAATCTGCCTGCTTTCATTTCTGATTTAAGTGCAGCATGGCCAGTCTACGCAGAAGGTGACTTTCCAGACAGGTGAGCTCCTGGGTCAGCTGATTTCTACAAAGCACAGGAAATGCTCTCATTTCTGTGTTCAGACTTCCACCCTATATTTAGCACTTTCCTTTAGCCCACCTGAGGCCAGTGCTTCTCCAGCCCCTTGGAGCCCTGCTGCCGAGGTCCATGGCTCCTTAGCTGGTGTTGCTGAGGCTCCTGCATCCTGCACCCCCACCCCCACTCCTGCCACCACCTCAGCTCATCCCACTATTCATTTAATCATGAGCATGATGTGCAGCCCAGTGTGAGACCCAGAGAGAAGATGGAATTCTGTTCTCAGTGGGATAGAATATTTAAGCCTAGGCCTCTGCTTTAAGATTTGGGACTCAATTTTACCCTTTAGAGCTGTATGTATCAATACCCCAAAGCAATTTTTCTTGGATGCATTTTGCTTTGATTTGGAAATATGCTTTTGATGTTTTTATATTTAATAAGGCACAGGCATAGGACTACATTCATTATTTAGACTAGAACTTATTTTGCACTTGATGTAAGAAAAAAAGCTGGTACACTTGTTCAGGGTAATTGCATAAAGTGAAATGAACCCAATTTATGTAAAGGATTATTGAAGGGATACAAAACATCCCAAGTAAGCCTGCTAAATCATTCATTCAGAAACTGATTGACGTTTGCCCAGACCTGGATCCCGCACTTTGCTAGGTTTTAAAGCAAAGCAAAGAAGCAATTATTTAAGTGATGATGAGAAACCGCATTCTTGAAAGAGAGCAATCCTGGAGGATGGATATATTTTAAGTGATTATTCTCTCTTAAATAATGTAATTCACAGACCATTGAGCAAGGCCCCGGGAATCAGCTCTCAGCCTATGTTTCTACCTGGCAACCTTTAATATTCTATCATTGAAAGATATGTAAGTGCAATGTAAATAATGTCAACTACGTTTTTAAAGGATAATTATCTCTTTTATTCTGCAGATTCCTGTTTCATTTTGTGATTAAAAATGTTGCTATAAACTAAATGGGTGCAGTTGGGCTTAAAGTCTATTTCTGGGATTCTAGCTCCTTTGAAACTACTTGGTCCTATTACATTTCCAGTTAACATCTATAAATTCGTCTGATGCTAAAAAATCTCATGTGAAGAAACTGTAAATCTAAGCTCTTTCATCTGCTCTATACACGTTATGTCCAAAATTTACAAAGAGGTAAAAATCAACATTTTCATTAGTTAATTGTTCTCTCGACTTACTATCAGAAACATTTCAGGCAATCAGGAAGCAAGAGGGGGGAAGAAAGAATCTTTAATTGATTCCTCAGAGAATTCTTTTCCAAATTGTAAATAATTGTTTTTATGTTTTCTATTTGGCTGGTTCAGGAGATACACAAACAAATGCAGACAAATAAAATGCTAATAAGATACAGGATAATATTAAAATAGTCCCACCTTGCCTATATGGGAAAAAGGCTGTCCACTCCATCAGGAGAATTAAAGCAAATGTGAATGAAGGATTTTTACCCTTATAAGAGTACAAGCTTCATCTGCCTTGGAGAGAGCCATGGAGCAAAACATCTTATGATGATTGATTCCTGTAGGGTTGCTGATGGGGCTCTGAAATAGGAGGAGTATATGAACCCCCACGGCAATGAACTTAGGGAGCTCAGGAGAAGTGGCCACTGACAGTCAATGCCTCTCCTGGCTGTAGGGTCTTCTGGGCAGCCTTTCATGGATCAAAACACCAGTCAGTCAGTCCATACATTGGTATTTTCTGCCCTTTAGAAACAATGATGGTATTTACCATTGGTGAGTGTGATCTGTGTATTTATAGAATATCTTGCCTCAGATTTAAAAAATGCAGTCTAAGGGTCTCCTGTGTTGAAATCCCTTTAATTTTCTATTTGGATATTTCCAAGCTTTGTAATTATGCTATCATGCACTTATGCTCATAAAAAGTCAAGTTTAAATGGAATACTCTTTAGTACCCCCTTTTTCATATATATTTTCACCCCAAATCTAAAGTTTGAGATCAAAAAGTCAAGGCAATGTGGAAAAATTCAATAATACACTGAAAGAACATTTAAAAAAAAACACTAGTTTACCTTGTTCTTCAAATTTTTTTAAGGTTTAGAAAATTCATAAGTATTTTTAAGTACTTTAAGAATTATTATAAACCCTCTTTTAGAGCATCTATCTAGAGGTGCCTGGCTGGCTCAGTCTGTAGAGCATGCAACTCTTGATCTCAGAGTTGTAAGTCTGAGCCCCAGGTTCGGTGTAGAGATACTTACAGTGTTTGTCTCTACTGGGTTGAGATCATGTTCCTCTATTATGAGCACACAGTAGGAGCTCAAAGAAAGCTAGTTTTCAGAATGAGTTACTATAAAGAGATACGTTTCTCTTTTACCATAATAGGTAATATCTATAAGTAGTGTTATCTTTGTCTATGATATTTATGTGACAAAACTAAGTTCAGTATAAGAATTGATTTAAAATAATACTATCAGAATGGGAAACTGAGAGGTGGGAATTTAAAGGATTAAAAAAAAGAAGTCTAAGATCTGCTCACGAATTTCAAAACATAGCATGCTTGACCAGGAAAATGGAAATGAATACTGGCGACCGAACTTCAAATCAAAGGAAATTATCAAGATAAAGCCATGTACATTTAAATTAATATAAAGAAAACACAATTATTTGTGAAAACTGCCATATACATTAAGAGAAATGATATTCCCTCTATTGCATTCTTCATACTGTCCGTGCAAAAATTGCTTGTAGAGTCCTCAACGGGGCGTGTGGGGCCAGAGGTGTCAAAAACATCCCCTGAAATGGTATGTATCAAAGCACTGTGACCTGCCTGCTTTTTTAACTAGACAGAGTCTAGGCCAGGTTACGGCTGTGCTTCTGAACAACTGGTCTGGATGTGTGACACCTGCAGGACAGGCAGCAGCAGCTGGAAGGCGTCCTGTATGTACGTGGTGCTGTTGCAGCCCTGGGGAGAGGGAGAAAGGTGGTTGAAGGGTTGTTTCACAGGTCAGTCTTGACAATTCTTCCAGTTTGATAACGGCCCCTCGCTTCAAACTTCACAACATCTCGTCCTTAATGCTGGTGCTTAAACCAAATGTAAACCTGCTCCTTTGGATGGACTGACTGCACTTAGCTCTTAATTATCTATATTAATGAGGGGAAGAATGCACTCAACACGAGGCAAGTCCTTCCCATAGACACAGGGGCCACATCGATAGGCGTATGTTCATGACCCAATAGGTCTGGTCTTCCCCATCCTTCTCCCAGACCAAACCCACTGTCCTGAAATAACATGCAAGCCCAGGGTGAAGGCAGCTCTAGTGTGTCCCAGCCTAGAGATGAGTAAACAAGAATGCGCCACATAAAGGTAACTGGAGATATCATTCATTGTGCAGTTATCCGTGGCAAATCCTTGAGTGCTGTCATCCTCCTGTGCACACGTGTTGCTACCCTCTACTTGGTTTGGATATTTGACGTTGCCATTTGTGTTCTCGGGCAGAGAGAACAGTGGGCAGAGAGGCCATTTGATGTTCAGGTCACTAAATCATAAGAACTACCCCCGCCCCGGGGAAATGAATAAACATTTGACCTCATATTCTTCATGACTGACATAGTAAATTAATCTGCTGATGCCTCCTGGGTGGCCAGGGAGACATTTTCTTATTCCACGTTCTGTCCTGACTACCTGGCTTTCTTTGTAGCTGTGGCCTCCAGACCTTGCCCCTACTGCTTCTCACCCCTTCCAGGGCTGTGTCCTAAACAGTAACCCTTGATGCCAACACTGTGTTACTTTTATACCTTCATAGTTTTCTGTAACAGCAAGGCAAATTTCATATATATATATATTTCCCTGACATGAATTTGGTAATTTCCAAACCCTGCACTCAGCAGCTACTTTATTTTTTTTTAAGTTTTTTTTTTAATTTTTTTATTTATTTATGATAGTCACACAGAGAGAGAGAGAGAGAGAGAGAAGCAGAGACATAGGCAGAGGGAGAAGCAGGCCCCATGCACGGGGAGCCCGACATGGGATTCGATCCCGGGTTCCCAGGATCGAGCCCTGGGCCAAAGGCAGGCACCAAACCACTGGGCCACCCAGGGATCCCCCAGCAGCTACTTTAGACAGCAAAAAACTACAGTGGATGTGTTGCCCATGTTCAAAACTTAACCTGTGGCTTCAGCTGCATGCCCCGGGGCTACAGATGTGCCAGTTCCTTATAGTTAGGCCTCCCATGGAAAGTTTTCCTCCACCAGCCACAGATAGAACACAGCAAGAATGAAGCCTCTCAGGCCTATTTTCTTCTCTCTTATGGCCCTGCTTCTGGCAAAATCACAGCGGTAGGGTGGAGGCTTCAAGTAGTGTTACAGAGTCCCTGGTGAGCCAGCAGGCCAGAGAGTGAGTGGTCTCTGAGGACAGAGCCTCTGGTCACTGACCTGGCCGAGGCTAAACAGTCAAATTGTCACCATTGCTAGTCCTAAACTTAGACCCAGCAGAACCAAAGGTTATCGGGAATGGAGAGAAGCGCCCATTTTTACAAAAATCACCACGGAGCAAGAATCCCTCATTGCAGCCAATAATCACAGTGTTAAATCTGGTGTCAAACTTGGCAGCAGAAATGTGCTTCTGCCGGAGGAAACAGCAACAGAAATAACGTGCAAGCTTAGCATTTCTCTTTATAATCAGGGATTCTTGAAAATTAGGTATTGTTGCTTCACGCAAGGGTTTACAGCTGGTTGGGCTATACAACTGTACTCAAAAAACACTGTTGATGATAAGATTTAGAATTGCAACAATACTTGCTGCCTGGAAAAAATACAAAAAAAAAAAAGTAGCTCTAACATTTGCTTTGATTCAGAAGCACTTTCTCCCTTGGGGGCTACTTACCTCTAACAATACACTGTTGATCATGGGGTTAAGGACCTCAGCCTTCTTGTTGCTCTGTGGAATCAAAAGGATGAGATTGACTGATTAGGTGCTCATAATATAAGGCTTGTCACATAAAATGTCATGCTGGCTTTGAAAGAGGAAGGAGAGAAGTGGAGTGCTTATTATAGACCAGGTTTCACATTTGGTGCTTCTTCTATATAGTCTTATTGAATTTTGACAGCAATCCTGGTAGGTAGGTACCATGATAACCTTAATTTAAAGATGAGAAACTAGGAATCAGGAAGGTGGAGTAACTTGTTTAAGGTCACACAGCTAGACATTTAAACACAGACATTTTTAACTATTGACAGCTTGTAGCACGTCTGGGATTATGGGGGCGGGGGAGTGTAAGTGACGCTGAGTTGTACAAGTACAGGATTGAGTCCTGTCTCTACTTGAAATGTTGATGTTTTGTTCATCATGATCTTTTTGCATTCATTTTCATTTTTAAAATTTTTACATTAAAATATCTATCTAGATGACTGATGTTTCTTTGTCTTTTTGGGGAGCCTGGGGGCAGGGTAAACTCTTAAATTTTGTGGGTGAGTTAAGTCCCTTACTTGCCCACCCTAGTTAGACCCAGCCCCGGTCGGTAGCCTTATTTTCTTTCTTGTTTTAAATGCAAATATAGGTACTTGGTTATAGGGCATGTCTTCTAGATTAGCAGCAGAAATAACACAGTCTTTTTTTTTTAAAGACCTTTTTAAATTCTTTTTTAAAGATTTAATTATTTATTTTAGAGACAGAGGGAGAGAAGCATGTGCTTTCTCTTACATGCCAGGGGCAGGGAGGGGCAGAGTGAGTGGGAGAAAGAAAATCCTCAAACTGACTCCCTGCTGAGTGCAGAGCCAGTGTAGGGCTTAGTCCCAGGACCCTGAGATCATGACCTGAGCCGAAATCAAGAGTCTGATGCCTAACCAAATGAACCAACCAGGTGTCCCCAAATCAACACATTCTTAAATAGAACTTATAGTCAGATCTGCAGATTCCAGTTTGTAACACATGAATATACATAAAGCACAGAAATACAGAGCCTGATATTAAGTAGGTCTTCAAAAAGTGAGAGCTAGTGTTAGTATCATTATTATTATTTCCACTACTAGTCTATCAATCAACACTCTTCTCCAAGTGTTCACTTTACTCTTAGGCAATAAATAATTAAAGGGACTGGAAAGAGAGAGGGCAAGTTTAATGGGCTGGCTTTCTTTACTGTACCCAGAAGACTTTATGGTAAACACAAGTATATAGATGGAATACATCTTTCCAGAGCAGCACACTTTCAATGACACCACTCTACTGAGGGCAGAGTAATGTCTTATGAGGGAAACCATAATGGAGTCTTGGGGAAAAACTCTTTAAAAACCCAGTCATTTTAGTAACTAACCAGAAAATCCATTATGGTATTTGCTTTCATGTTTATTTGATTATCAAAAAACCTCTAAAATATAATCAATATGAGGGCAATAAAATGACATTGGTTTTCAGAATCAATGAGATGTGCAAGCAATTTAAATGGAGTCTGGAGAGTAATATGCACTCATTAACTTCAAGTTATGAATAATGGCTGTTTTAGAGAACAGCAACTCAACATAAATGATTCATCCTAGCACAGGATCAGGGGTATTGTTGTGATGGGATGGCATTTCAGTAAACTCTGTTCAGCTTTAGCTCTTTCTTTCTCCAACGTGGTAACTTGTGTCTTTTGGATTTTGTGTACACAAACATTTGCACACAATACAATATATATGTGTGTACGCAAGTGTAAGTCCAAGTGTATACCCAATTGCTAGAACATTGCTACTCAGAATGTACACCGTGGATCAGGAACATTGTTCTCATCTGGGAGCTTATTAGATATACAGAATCTCAGTCCTCATCCCCAGCCTACAGACTCAGAACCTGCGTTTAACAAGGTCTCCAGGAGATGTGCCTTCACATTGAGGTTTGAGAAGCACTGCGCCAGAAGACAATATGTCAAAAGAAATGGGAAGCAATACTGTGAATATTACCCATGAATATAAATAAATGAATGTTCAACATGAATCATATATAACATATCACACACACACACACACACACACATCCTCATCACTAGATAGCCATAGAGAAACAAAAAGTTGGCCATCCGTCTGCTGGGCAGCTGCCTGGGAGGTGAGAGATCAATTGAGAGGCCTGGGGGAGTCAGTCGCCCCTCTAGGTCTCAGTTTCCCACCTAGTGAACTGGGGAAAGAATGAGAAGAGGGTCCAGAGAGCCTTGGGCAGCTGGGTGGCTGAGGCTGTCTCATCCTGATGAAAACCTCACACCTCTCTGTAAACCTGGCAGTTATACCAAAGTCCACAGGGGTGGGTTACCCAGACAACACTGAGCACATAAATGTATTTATCAAGCCTATCATATCAATGAACTTCTATCTCCCCCTTCACTCTGCCTATGTACAATGAAGCTCTTATTGCTGAAGCCCCCAAATTATATAAGTATGAAAGCTCATGCTTTACAAAATAGGAGAAGCAAACTAGATTCCTTGACAACAGAATGAATAAGTGGTATGTAGTTCATCCCTAATTGAGTCGCTTATCTGCTGACAGGCAGGTCTGCAATCATTTCCACTTCTTTTGAGAACTGCCCTTAGCGAGTGGGGCCAGGGGAAGTGCAGCCCCACAGCCAGGTAGGTCTGCATGATATGATCCTGTCCCCAAGTCACTACAGGTGACCCACACTGATGAGCCTTTCAACCTTCTCACCCAGGAACCCAGAATCCGAATGGAAAGACATGGGGTCCGGGAACTGCTACAACTGAGTCACATTAACAGTAACACTTTGGCGAGAGAGGGTATATGTATTCTGGTGCTGGGTCCCACAGCTTCTCCCATTCCTCCACTGCCTTTAGTAAAGTCCCTTTTCTGCAGAGATTACATAGATTTCTCCATAGATTATGGGCTGAATGGTGTCATCCCAGAGAGATACACTGCAGTTCTCACCTCCATGACACCAGAATGTGACCTTACTTGGAGATAGGGTCAGTCATTGCACATGTGATTATAAGATGAGGTCACACTGGTCAGACCTGAATCCAATACAAATGGTGTCCTCAGAAGAGAAATATGGACACACACAGGCCTAAAGGGAGGATGATGTGAAGACAGATAAAGAGATTACAGTTAGGCTGCCACGAGCCAAAGAATGCCTGGAGCTCCAGCGACCAGAAGAGGGGAGAAATGATCCTCCTCTAGAGGCTCCTTGAGAGAGTGTTGGCCTGCCCAGGCCCTGACTTCCAGCCTCTAGAAGTTTCTGTTTCTGCTGCCAGTTCATGAGACCTGTCATGGCAGCCCCAGCAAACTAACACATTCACAACCCCCAAAGGCCAGAACTTGAACAGGAAATAAAACCTGCTGTTCCTCATGGCAAGGATCATCTCTACCTGCCCTTGCATTGAGGGCCTTAAAAGAAAAAGTAGAAAGGTTAAAAAGGAATATTTTCCACTTGTCTTCCCGATCCCACTAAAGGGGACTTTCTGAAGAAACTGTGACTGGTTTCTGAAGAAAATAATAATCAGAAGTCATACCTCCAAACCAACGCGAAACCTTTCAAAGTTGTTCTCTTGAGAACAGAGCCGCTTACGCTAATTGGTAAATTTTTTTCTTTTCGTTAAAGCTGAAGTGTTATAATCAAGGAAAGAAACCTCGCACCTCGGGGAGCCCACAGGACAGGCTCTGAGGGCAACAGTGAATGTGAATATTCAAAATTACTTTAATAGGGATTCTTGAATTATGTATCACAGATATTAAGTAACGAAAGGAACTTCTCTTTGACTTTTTAAAATCACTTATTCAATATTTTAAAAAATATTTTATTTATTTATTTTTGTGGAGGAGAAAGGGGGGAAAGGGCTGAGGGGAGAGGGAGAAGCAGATTCCTCTGCTGAGCAGGGAGCCAGAGGCAGGGCTCAATCCCAGGACCCTAGGATCACCACCTGACCTGAAGGCAGACGCTTAACTGGCTGAGCCACCCAGGCATCCTTTGACTTCTTTTTAAACAAATAAAATGAGGCCCAGAAATGTTCCAAAACCCACCTTAAATCTTGTAAGTCAGAGATGGCAGTGTCAGAACTAGAACCCTCGGCTGTCCATCCTGACACAAAGCTCCTGGCCTGCTTTTAGTGGACATCATGGGCACAGCTTCTGTTTATGGAGCTATCAAAGAAGGCACTGCATCCTGCCCTGCTCCTCACAGTTCCTCACAGACCCATCTTCTATAAAAGAATCAGTATTATAAACTTACCCCAACAGTGGTTAAAAAATTCATAAACCTCTTTGATAAGGAGGCCACTTCTTTACACATCGCAGTAGTTAATCTGAAAGGAAAAAAAAAGGGGTTGGGAATTTTCCATCAGATCAAATAATTGAACCATCAAGACAATTACTGATATTGATACCATATTCCATTTAAAAGAACACACACAAGTTTTAGGATGCTCTGTAGAAATGTGTCCCTCAACAATCTTCCAAGATTCACAATCACAGTTGAATTGAATCCTCGTTTTCTCTGCATGTATAATTAACGAATAATCACCTAATTCACCCTACTTCCTTTTAGAATCAAAAGTGTATACAGGAAAATTTGAACCTTGAGCTCCATACATTTAGAGGTATAAGCCTCTTGCCAAGTAGCTTTTCTCTAGCTTTTGGTCATTTTGAAATAATAAGGAGCATTCACTGAGGTACTATGTTAAGTACTCTTACATGCACAATCATATATAATCCTCATAGTGACTTTATGGATTACATTAATATCTCCATTTTATAGATGATAAAACTGGCATTTAAGAAAGTTATGTAACTTTTTTTTTTTTAAGTAGGCCCCACACCCAACATGGGGCTTGAACTCATGACCATGAGATAGAGCCACATGTCTACTGACTGAACCATCCAGGCGCCTTAAGAAGGTTAAGTAACTTGTTTAGGACATGCTGGGACAGAGCTGGGATTCAAACTCAGATGTCTCTTGATTTCTTGATTATGTTTTTATTAGATGCCTCGTAATAAAGATCCTGTAAAATCTGTTTGAAGACTTAAATCAAACTTCAAGTTTATTCTAGCCATTTGACTTGTAGGACTTTACCCCAAGAAAAGAATGCAAGACCGGCACAAATATTTAACAAAGCAGTGTCTGTTATGACATCACAGGTGATGACAAAAACCAAAAACAACCCAGTTAATGTAACAATGTATTGTTTTCTTTTATAATTAGTATATATGACTTTTATGAATAGTGGTTAAAATGCTACTAGAAAAACAGTAACTCCTAATCAAGAAAAAGATCTAGTAAAATCAGTAGAAGTAAGCTTTCTTTTGATAAATAGGGGTTCTAAGTTATGTATTTAGATTTATTGAGTTCTATCTGTCCACCATTCCATCCATCCATCCAATCATGCACCTAAAACTTAGCTGTAGAAAGAGTCAGGAGTAAGGTCCAGGGATAGCCCAAAGCCATTTTTGTCTATGTCCTTGGGCAGATGGGTGGAAAGGCACTTATTATACAGACAAATGTGAGGTCTTGTTACCTTTTGCTCGTGGCAACTTGGTAAGGTTGAGACAATCTGGACTGGAAATCAGAGGTGCTAAGAGTAAGGTCCTGCTATATACATGCTTAGAGACTTCTCAACATTCTCCCTTTACAAACAAGTGCCACATACATAAAAGAGCACTTAGATGTTTTCCTCAATACTTTAAACTTTTCCTTCTTTTCCTTTTCTTCTTCCTTTTATACACTGAAGTAAGTACATATTCTTCCTAAGTCCATTAAGTGCAGGATTGTACGGTTTTTATAATACCTTTCATTTTGGGGATGCCTGGGTGGCTCAGCGATTGAGCACCTGCCTTTGGCTCAGGTCCTGATCCTGGGGTCCTGGGATCTAGTCTCACATCAGGCTCCCTGCAGGGAGCCTGCTTCTCTCTGTGTGTCTCTGCTTCACTCTCTGTGTCTCTCATGAATACATAAAATCTTTAAAAAAATATCTTTCATCTTCACATAGGGAAATCTAGACTTGTAAGACATCCTTACAAGTGAGGAGAAGTGCTACCAGTAGGACAAAGATGCTAACATTGACTTTTTGGGAGGTTCTCTGACTAAACATTTGCTCCCCAATCTACAAGGCCAAATGCAGTAATAAGCAAAGACTAGTTAGCTAGCGAAGCAAATGGGTGTATTGAGATGTGTGTGCCTGTACTCATATATTTTTAGGAGGCTCTATTTTGACTTCTGTGCCTGTGTAGTAACGAGAAGGTACTTGGATCTGTGCTAATTTTCTATACCACAGCATACAGTCATGCGGGTAAAGTTAACAGCTTGTTTTTCAGCTCCATACCAACTATTTTAATATATGCTTCATACCAACTATTTTCATGTATATAAGGTTACACTGATACACATGACTATTTCACTAGATAAACTAATAATAATGGCTACTATTTTGAAGAATATAACATATGACAGCACATATGCACACACACGCAATCCACAGGGAACTGGCTTACATCAACAACCATCACTGCCAGAATTCAGAATACGCAAAGCGGTATAAGTCGCATCCAGGTGTTCTTTCTCTATTCTTGTAGTACGTTAAAAATGCGATTTCCCTTAAAGGTCCGTGCTTCTAAGACTTCGATCTATGAAAATAAACACTTACCTTTGAATGATGTAGTGTGTCTTTCCTTAAATCTCTTCATAAATCCTAGTTAATTATTATTATTCTTGCTAACATGATTCAACTAAGAATCTTATGACTCCTAAGAGACTCTATTTCCTAAGATGACCACAGAACAACGTTATGCAAATTCAGAACTTGTAATTTAAATCTTTAGTAGCCCAGGGTGTGTGGGTGCATGTGTGTGCTTGTGTATGTGTGTGTGTGTGCATTTGAATGGCTCGTGTACATAAAACTGGAAAAATAAGAATTAAAAGTAACATTTACTTTATCAGCACTCTTGCTTGGTCCTGCGCTGGTTTTTCCTCCTCTTGCCCGTGAAGAATCAATTCTGCTACTTTATGAAGCTGCTCGATACAGCGTGCTGTTACTTCAGCCAGACTTTCGATGGATAGCATATATACTTCCTGAAATAGACAAATGCAAGTAAGACAATTATTCACCGAGCAGAAGCTTTTTTAAAAGAAAAAAAACCTGTGACACAGGGCACCTGGCTGGCTCGGTCGGTAGAGCATGTGACTCTTGACCTCTGAGTTGTGAGTTCAAGTTCCACATTGGGGATAGAGTTTACTTAACAACAACAACAACCCTATAATGTCAAAAAAAAAAAAAAAAAAGATGTAATTCTTGAAAAAAATGTCCTGAAAAGTTTACCCAAAGATTATCTGAGACTCTTCTAAGTAAAAATGCTGCCATCAAATGCCATTGCTTCCAGGTCCCAGGTGACATGCAAGCCTTACAGCTGTGTCCCTACTTCTCAGAGCAGTTCTGCACACACTACAGGCAGGTGCTCAGAAGGGCAAGTGAATAAATAAACCTCAATGGCCATTTGTCCTTAAAGTGATTTAAAAAGTTACTTTCGTGGGGCACCGGGTGGCTCAGTCGGTTTAGCATCTGACTCTTAGTTTTGGCTCAGGTCATGATCTCACAGTTGTGGGACTGAACCCCTCATCGGGCTCTACGCTCAGCGCAGGGTCTCCTTCAGATTCTCTATCCCTCTCCCTCCACTCACTCTCTCACAAATACATAAATAAAATCTTAAAGAAAAAAAAAGTTACTTTCTCTGAAATGGAAATTTAATGTAGAGATGAAGTTATTGCAAACTCATTTGTGAACGCAGGCAGGCTATAAATTATGCACACATAAATTTATTAAATTACAGATTAAAAACTACGGCCGTGAAATTTTTTGGAAAAAAGCTTCAATTACCTCATTAGTTTATGGGGCATCAAGACATTTTACAGTTACATATTTGCATATCAGATGGAATTTTATCCTAATGATAAATCAACTATGTTCTTAAAGATCTTTTTTTTTTCCTTTTTTCCTTTCAATTATTATCGTGAAGCTCTGGAGAAAAACTACAATATCTATGCTAAGTCCTGAATTGTCTTGGCACTGAGAAATTTTAGTGTTTATCACGTTAATCCTCATATTTCTATACTGTTTGAAACAGGGTACAAACGAAAATGAAATGGTTTCTGCTCACTTGAAATTCAGCTAACAAAACTAAAGTAATATTACCGCTCTTTAGGGGCACCTTGGTGGCTCAGTGGTTGAGCGTCTACCTTTGGCTCTGGTCGTGATCCCGGGGTCCTGAGATCAAGACCCACGTCGGGCTTCCCGTAGGGAGCCTGCTTCTCCCTCTGCCTGTGTCTCTGCCTCTCTCTGTGTCTCTCATGAATAAATAAATAAAATATTTAAAAAACATATTAGTGCTCTTTAGGTGGCTAATCTCCAATAAATTTACCTCAACTGTCTTAGTTTTCGTTCCTTCTTTTTTATCTTCTTTGGGATTTTCTGGCCTCTCTTCCTCTTCTTCCTCTTTAGTGTTCTCCTCCGACTCTTCCATCATATCTACTGGCACTGTAGCTTGATTTTCTTCCACCCAGTCATGAGCCTTCTTCATGGCCTGTGAAGCACCCCCAACCAAAGCAACTCATTTGTTATGCAAATTTGGAGACTAAGAAATTCCAATTCCCAGACTAGAATCCAGTTGCCCTACACCTTCCACAGTGGTTCTCTGTACATTCAAAAAGCAATGGGGCATTTCCCTAGGCTCCTTAAAAACACCATGTTGGTGCCTTCTGGTGACTCTAAAGTAAGGAAAGGGGACAGAACAGAAAGGAAGTATGGAGAGAACCTTGCAGGACCTGTTTAAGGAGCACTGTAAAATGCTACATGGATAGGCATAAAAATGACAGTCACCTTGAAAGAGCAATAGTATATTTTTCACTTTTCATGACCAACTATAAAAGAATAACAGTACTTTTTATATATATATGGGTTAGAGATTTAGCCAGGGTCATTGCTAAAGCAAATTTCCTCATTTGATATGTCTCATGAAGCCCTTAATGTATCATGAACCTAATAATGTATCAAGCAGGGAAGATGAAGGATGGCTCTGCTCTTCCCCAGTCATGCCAGGGGAGGAGAGAGGCTGTTGGAAAGACCTGGAGCTGCTCTGTGACTAGTTTAATCTCACACAAGTGCCGTTGGAGACACCTGTAGCCGAAAAAATTATGGCTAACTTGAACAGGCATAGCAGCCTCTCTGTTATTCCCTGAATTTACAAAGGGCAGACTCCTCCAGCTTTGATCCTTGGAGTTTAAAGCTGTTTGCTTAAGTGCAAGTCGTATCTGAGCTTATGTTAGACTTTCTTCTCATCTTAGAGCTCACCTATGTCAACAGGCCCATGGGATGTTGGAGGCACCACACACACACACACACACACACACACACACTCTCTCTCTCTCTCTCTCTCTCTCTCTCTCTCTCTCTTTCTCTCTCTCTCTCTCTCTCTCTCTCTCCCCTGGAGCAGGGGCAGGTGCTGCACAGAGATGAATGAGGCAATTTCCCACTGTGTTCAAGTCACTGACCTGTCAGAATCAGTGACCTCTATCTGAGATAAAGAAATTACTCATGTCTCCCCCTCACTGCCTCATCCTGCCCTTTTCTCACCCACCTTGATAAATGAGGGCCTGCGTCACCTACTGCTTGCTAAAGAGGAGGAGGGAAAAAAAAGAGAGAGAGAGAATAGGGAAAAAAAATACACAGTTTTAAGTAATTAATAATGAGTGTCCTCATTAAGAATCTCCACCGCAAGACCATTTACTAACTTGCAGAACATACAATTAGAAGCAGCCAGACTGACAGCTGGATCGTGCTTGGGCACCATGTGGCACCAGCATTGGGGTAGGGGTAGGGCTGGGATATGGGGCGGGGCATGTGGCTGACCTGCCCAATGGGCTTCTCTCTGCTGAATTCTCACATGGCACCCCAGGCAGGGAGTGGAGGTGGAATCTGAAAAAGCTCTTACAGTGATTCTGCACCCCTCCTCCTTCCCCTGCGCTGAAGATACCTACTGCTCTGATATACAGTCCTACTTCGAGGAGAAGTGACTTGTCCAAGGCCACAGGGTAATTACAAGGGGGCTGCAACTAAAATGCCTGGTTTGTGGCACAGTCTTGCACGTTCTCTCCTCTCACACCTCATTATGTTGCCTCCTGGGATCTTAATTACGGAGCTCAGACTCTCCTTCCCTCCTGTGCCATTCGGGGTTTGGGGTTTTTCCATTTTGGGTGGATCACTTGAATTTTATAAGCAATACCTTTAAAAAGAACACCAACAAATAAGAACTCAGACTTGGACAGCGCTGACCTTATTGAGTTTGTCAGGTGTGGCTGCAACATGTAATTCAAAGAGAAGTTCTGTGAGCCTGCTAGCAAATTCTTCTCCCTTTTCTTCTAAGGCTGGAAATAGAAAATGACAGAAGTAAGAAGCATGATTTATTTTTCATCCTTCAAAATGTGGCAGCAACCCTGACCTGATGGCCTGCAGTCAGAGTAGAAGTGGGGGCTGCAGCAGCCTGCCCCCTAACCCCCATCCCCGCCCTGGCTGCAGAGGGCAGCTTAGGAGCTGCCCACTTATAAGCATGGCAGTCAAGCAGGCGGCTGCTGCAGTGTGAGGGGCTGCCCTAGCCCTGTTGCTCGATGCTCTAGCTGGGGTGTCCCAGGCTGGCCTGAAGGCAGCATGAGGATGGGGAGGGGACTTATCTGTCTTATTTACAGCTACAGGTGATCAGCAGCTATTTGTTGAAGGAATGACTGAATGAACAAATGAATGCTGTATCTCGGGTCTAAAAGACCTGGACCACACTGTATTCACGCCCTGGAGGATTGCTATGCTGAGCACTGCAACCCTAATAATACCCAGGGCACCCTTTTATGTCCACAGAGCCCCAGTGCTGGGCAAGCAGAACCAGTCTCCATGGGCCATACACTATCTGATGTAACTACACTGTGTCTCTGGAGAAACAAGGTTTCTGAGGACACCTGTTGGTCCTATAATATTTCTTAATAGCCTTCACTCCAGAATGGGAGCTATCTAAGGATGGACATGGTATTTGTTTCTGCTTATTCTTGAATCCAGAGCATCTAACACAGTGCCTGGAACATAGTGGGTACTAACATGAGTATTTATTAAATAAATTGTTGATAAATTATAGAGAATAACATACAGACCATGTTATGCATGTTATGCATAATATGTCATCAAATAAAAATAAGTTGATGTCATTGGTGGGCCGGAAAGAGGGATTTTTAAGTTACAATCTTACTTCTTTTCCTCATTTATATCTATGGGTTGAAGTCATTTTTAGAGTTGCAAAGTGCTAAAGAGTTGTTTCCACAATGGGTTAACCACCAGTTTTGGGGGAAATAAAAGCATCATTAATCTGCCCTGATTACACGATCTCAAAACACTCTGGCTCACATCAGTGGGTGAAGGCAGTAGCTTCAGCGAAAGCTAAGCCATGTGAGAAAAACTGTATCTAACACTTGTGTGCATGTGCTCTTTCCTGTTTTACAGACAAAAGGCTAATTAGCAGCCCGTGAAGATAGCCAGGGTAACCTGTAGGTCTTTGTTCAAAACATTTGGCTTCATCCATTTATTATCACCTTGAATCCATATATCCTCGGGGGGGGGGGCAGATTAATAAATAGAATAGAGAAGACATATATGTCAGGTGATATGTTTTATGGAGAAGCATAAGCCAAGGAGAGGAACAGGGACAGGGGATTGGAAAGCAAGTGGGCAACTGACACGGTGCCATTTGACTAATGACCTGATGAAGGAGAGGGGTGAGCAACACTGGATGGGGCGCAGGAAGAGATTTCCAGCCAGAGCCTTCACCAGTGCAAAGTCCAGGAGGCTGTGTTCCTGGGCTTGCTCAGGGTGGCAGCGGGGGGGCAGAGAGGTGTGTGCCTTGGGGGTGGAGGGAGAGAGATGGCTGTCTTTGTTCAGGATGAAGGGGACACTAGCAAATCATTATAATCCAAAGAGGTAAGTGCACTGATTGAGGAGGCTTTTCCAGTATTGAATCTTGTCCTCAGAGGGGTATTAAGAAGGCTTCCTGGAGACGGTGATACCTGAACCTAGTCTTCAAGAATGAGAAGGCATTAGCTACTTGTAAAAGAAGTAGAGATGGAAGACTAGAGAGAGAGACACACACACAAAGCTGAGACACTCTCTCTGCTGGGCAGAGGTCTTAGTCTCTTCCTCTCTAAGCAGGCAAAGTAAGAGGGGGCAGGGACATATCTGGGCAGCATGGCCTAGGTCTCATTCCCAAACTGCTTGGTCCTTCTCATTCTGTATGAGGCAACGCTGCAGGGCAGAAAGAGCCCTGGCTTAGGTGTGGGTTTTAACCCCAGCTCCTGTATTCAGAGACTCTGTGGCCTGCAGGGACTACTCATGGGTCTTCGGAGCTTCCACACCCCCCTATAAATTTAGGCTAATAAAACCCACCCATCTCAGCTGTAGCACTGTTGTAAGGATCAGATCATACAACAAATGTGAAAGTGTTTTGTCAACACTAGTTTTATCTAACTATATTGTTATGTGCTACAAAGATATAAACACTGAGAGCTTAAAAATATTGGGGAATCATCACCAATAAATTAGGATGCCAGGACTCTGTATAGCTCCAGTTTTTGAATGTGCATTTGGGGGACACCAGGGTGGCTCAATGGTTGAGTGTCTGCCTTCAGCGCAGACTGTGATCCCGGGGTCCTGGGATCGAATCTTGCATCGGGCTCTCCGCAGGGAGCCTGCTTCCCCCTCTGTCTATGTCTCTGCCTTTCTGTGTGTCTCTCATGAATAAATAAATATTTTAAAAATGTACATTCTATAAAACAGAAAGGTTTTAACTTTTAGCAAACTTTTAGCAAAGATTTTGGGGAAAAAAGTCACGGGAAAAAAATGGAAGTGGATAAGAACAGATGATAAATAAAGTTGCAATAAAGAATACCTATTACTACAGCTCTTGGTTCGTACATATGGTCCAGATCTTCACCAAGGCAATAAAAATAGAAAATAGCCTCTTAAAATCTCTTCACAACAGTGGTAAACCAAATTAGAGACCCATGGCAGTGTGATAAAATTACATGCTGCTGGAAAGACAAACCTGCAGATCATTAGCTAACGCTATCAAATGCAGAGGAGTCCAATATGGAGTTTATCTAAAAATGACAGTTTGTTATATTTTTCCAACACTTGCAAATGAATTATTAAGGTGTTAAGAGGCTTTTAGAAAGGTAAATGCTTACAAGAAAAAAAAATGGATGAAAATGCTCTGGTTTCTCCCCGAGTTTTCCTCCTGGCTTGTCCGCTCACCCCCACTAATGAGATAGATTCCTCTTTATAGCTTTTAGATAATCCCTCCACCTCTGGAGTTGTCACACTATCCTAATTGGATTGATTTAATGACAACCCTGCTATTCTTCCCTCCCAGTTTTTCTTTACGTGTTTGACATTTATTTATTAAACTAAGCTAATTAAAATTAATAGTGTTTTGATAATCTGGAGATGCCCTTTGGGAAAATGGAAATGTTCTGGGAGATAACAGGGTACTGTCACTTAAGAAAAGACCAGTCTACCATTTCTTAAGCATGCTGTTCACGACTTCATTTTTTTTTTTGTCATATGAAAAAAAAAATCCCAATTTACTGAGGCTCTATATTAAGACTGGAACACATCAGAGGTAGTAACATTTTCTATTTAGAAGTATTGAATCAAGGTTCCTCTCTAAGAAATTGTGCTAGCTGGGGATGACTTGCACTGGCAACAGTATCGCTTGGATGTTAGGAGAAATCTGGGATCTTTTTACCCTTTCTGAATGACACACCCTATAGGATCAAGGTCTCCCTTAAAAATCAGGAAACCAAAGAAAAATAACCTGGATCTTTTTGGGTGATCATTACTCTGGAAAACAGGCAGCTCTACTGGTTCACCGCGGGCCCATAATAATACCTGTATGAACTCTGATGGCTGGCGTCTTAGTTTCTCATTATTAAAACAGAGGCTGTCATCCGTTGTGACTCTTGTGAAACACACAAATGCCCCAAAACATTATTCTCCAACAGCCTCTTTGCTATTGGCCTCTGTCTATTCTTCAGTATAATTGAGTCTTCTATTTTGATGCAATGAGCATAAATCTCATTAAACTGAAGGCACATAAGGTCAGTATGGGAGACTAAAGCCGGAGATGGTATTTAAATAACAGTTTGCAAATGCTTAGAATAATTTTGCCCTGAGCGTTGAGGCTGAAGCACTTGGCTCTCCAGGTTGAGCTTCGATTAAAGGGATGCAACACACCTGGACACAAAGACACTTCCAGCTACTCAACTGGGATGAATGAGCATGATCGGTACTCTGCGTGTGGGTAACAGCAAGTACAATCGTAAATAAAAGCTATGGTTTATCGTACTTTTGCTATTTTCCCCACCTTGTTTTAGCACTTGAAATAACAATACCAGCTCACATTTTTGAGCAGTTCTGTGTGCCAAGCTCTGTACAATATACCTTTACATACGTTATCTAATCTGAGCCCCACAATAGCCTTGGGGAATATGCATCAGTGTCTCCGTTTTATAGGTGCAGATAATGAGTTTCAGAAAGGTTATATAACTTGCTCTAGGCCAATGCAGTCAATTAGTGGTGAAAATGTTTCAAATGGACCTTTGAGACAGTCCTAGGAGAAGCCAGCCTTGTGTGTCCATGGTTGACCTGTGTGTCAGCATGACTCAAACAATTGTGGTTGCAGGGGTAGGTGATAATACCAGTAAGAAATCACTCTCCTTGTACACAGCAAAGGTTTTGCTATCTTCTGTTCCTAAATGGGCAACCTCAAATAACTCTTTTTTTGTAAAAATTTATTTATTCATAAGAGACAGAGAGAGAAGCATAGAGATAGGCAGAGGGAGAAGCAGGCTCCCTATAGGGAGCCTGATGCGGGACTCGATCCCAGGACTCCAGGATCAGGATCTGCACTGAAGGCAGATGCTCAACCACTGAGCCAGCTAGGTGCCCAACCTCAAGTAAGTCTTAAGCATGTCTAACTTTGAAAACTCTTTTTCCCCTCTCAGGGAAGACAAAACAGGTCCTGGTCTCCGTGGGGTCCGGCCATTGGGTGGCTGGAGGATTCTCAGGGGCATGCACCTGGCTCAATGCAGTGACTGACAATCTGACACATCACGCCCCAAGGCCCTGGGTGCCATTGTCAGAACCCCATTTTCTAGGTGGACAGCAGGCCACTTACAAATACACCTTAACTCCTACACATATAAGTGAAACGTAGTAAGAAGAATGTAACAAGAAATCCATTGAGAGGGACGCCTGGGTGGCTCAGCTCAGTTGAGCAATGCCTTGGCCTGGGGTGTGATCCTGGAGTCCCAAGATCGAGTCCCGCATTGGGTTCCCTGCATGGAGCCTGCTTCTCCCTCTCCCTGTGTCCCTGCCTCTCTCTGTGTGTGTCTCTCATGAATAAGTAAATAACATCTTTAAAAAAAAACATAAAAAGAAATCCATTGAGAGAGCTGCTCACCGCATGCAGATAAAAAACTTAGATCTCAGAGTATAAGCTCTAGTCATCAGGGCCTGGCTCGGCCCACCGCAATCTCGGTTCATTCAACCCTCTGTGTGTACCGCACGCCTGTGATGTGCCAGGAACTGTGCCACCCACCACGGCAATAAAGATGCTTCTGTCAGGAGAGAGGATCATAGATCTACGTGACCTGCTCCTGTCACGAGAGCAGGTGCACAGAGCGTGGGGAGGAGAGGAGGAGGAGCACTTGAATGAAATCCTGCCCTGTTCAGAGGGCGATCTTTATTAACAGCTTGTTTGGCTGTTTCACTGCTTATTTTCCTTTACCTTGTTCTTGAGTGTCTTCATTCTCCAATTCTTTGGCTGCAAAGATGTCTTTAATGGAAATTAGGTCAGTTTTTAAGAGTTCCAGCTTCTCTCCATCGAGTGATGCTAAAAATGACTGAACCTGAAAAAAGAAATAGGTCAGCATCACTGTCATCATTTCTTCTTGTTAATCATGTTTACGTCCAGCTGTCCCCGGTTCTCCCAGGACTGAGGTGATCGGTGGGGGGGGCGGCGGGGTGGGGGGGCGAGGCCGGGCTGAATGGGCTGAGTTCCATAAGCTCCCTGGGCCTCAGTTTTTAAAATTTTCAAGTGCGATCTACTCTTCGTTGTGATCCTCTGTGAGGAAAATCAAACAGCGAACATGAGACACATTCCACAGGTGCACACAGCAGCGGCTGAATAAATAGTGGTGGCGGCCCTTCTGGCCTCGTGGTTAAAAACACGCGGGCTGTCAACTCTGAATTCAAATAGGAGCCCCTCACTTGTGAATTGTGTGCCCTTGGGTAATTTATTTAACCTTTCCTTCCTTATCTGTAAAATGAGGACTAACAGCATAGCATCTACCCTGTAAGGTTATTTTGAGGGTTAAATGAAATAATGTACTTAAAAGTACTTGTAGGCATGCCTGGCCGGCTCAAGGGGAAGAGCATGAAACTCTTGATCTCGGGGCGGTGAGTTCAAGCCCCATGTTGGCTGTAGAGATTACTAAGAAAAAAATAAACTTAAAGAAAAGTGCCTGTAGTGAAGGTCAAGAAATTACATACATATTACGTACATATATAATAATGTGAACATATGCGTATATATAATACATATACGCGTAAACAAACACATAAAGAAATGTTTTATGTATACAGATACGCATACATATATACTTGCTACATGTGGGTTCTGGAACCGGGGTCACAAAAACACACGAGACACATTTTTCTCCTCAGAGATCTTGCAGGCAGGAGGTGGGAGGCCCAGGGTAGCTGCTAACCGCCGTGTCAGGGGTGAGCGGAGTGGTAACAGGGCACCAGGGAGGGAACCTCAGTTCTCCTTAGGGGGGCGACAGGGCGGGCAGGGAGAGTCCTCAGAGGGTAAGGTTTGAACTGACATCCTTGCTGCTTATGGTCTTCAGAGCCCTTCTCTGGAAACTGTCCTCTGTAAACACTTAAAAATTACTTGCACGCCTGGCCAGTCATCCTCTGTGAATCTAAAGACTGATATGAATTTCCAAGTTGGCCAGAGCACATGGAGAACCATATAAAAAGTGAAGTTGGACTCTACATAGGAGCGCCAGGGTGGTTCACTCGGTTAAGCAGCTGCCTTTCGGCTCAGGTCATGATCCCAGGGTCCTGAGATCAAGTCCCGCATTGGGCTCCCTGCTCAGCGGAGAGCCTGCTTCTCCCTCTCCCTCTGCCTGCCACTCCCTCTGCTTGTGCTCTCATGTAATCTCTGTCAAATAAATAAATAAAATCTTTAAAAAAAAATCCGTAAAGTAGTAAGGTTTTTATGTTTTCATTCTGCAGGTCAAACACCTGCTCTGGAGGGAGAGCCAGCAGAGGAGCCGCATGCTCTTTGGAATATGTTTTAATATTCATTATGGTACTAGATTCACACATCAGGACAAGGAGAGAGTCAGAGAGGGAATCAGGGATGCCAGGCACCATTTTCCTAAAAATTGTAATGAATATCACCAGGGCATAATGCAATCGGCAAGGAGGCTTGGGAGAAGCTTGGCAGGAAGTCATCAACACAAAACCCATTAGTTATAGAGTTCAGCAGGTGCAAGCTAATGCTCTCAGCCTGATGGCTGCCACCGTGCCTTTTTGCTCTGACCTTTCCAGAACCTTCTTTTCAGCTCATATACTCATGATTAGGTCTCAGTGTCCTAGATAGGCCCACAGCAGATTCCTACACTTTATTACTATTTTTAAACATTCATAATGACTAGTTTTTAAGATTTTATTTGACAGAGAGAGAACACAAGCAGGGGGAACGGCAGGCAGAGGGAGAGGGAGAAGCAGACTCCTCACTGAGCAAGGACCCCAATGTGGGGCTCAATCCCAGGACCTCGGGATCATGACTTGAGCTAAAAGCAGATGCTTAGGAACACCTGGGTGGCTCAGTGGTTGAGCGTCTGCCTTTGGCTCAGGGTGTGATCCTGGGGTCCTGGGATCCAGTCCCGCAGTGGGCTCCCCACGGAGAGCCTGCTTCTCCCTCTGCCTGTGTCTGTGTCTCTCATGAATAAATAAATAAAATCTTAAAGAACTTCTTAAAAAAAAAAAAAGACTTAACTGACTGAGCCACCCAGGTGCTCAGATTCCAATACTTCAGATATATTTTCTAAACATTAGTTTTCTAAGAGTAAAATTAAAAGGTAATTATTGAACACAAGCTTGAGCACAAAACTAGTGAAAATGTATATACACATGTGGGATATTATGATTTCCCCATGTCTTCTGGAGGGTAGCCACCCTCTGGGAGGGAATGCACTGGGGTTTTATGCTTTGGGCATCCACTGGGTAGGGTTCTTTTTAGCAGAGGACTCTATTGTCAGCATCTTTCTACCACAGTATCTCTTTTGCTTCCTTCTAGATCACTGCATTAATGCCAAGGTAATGAGCAATGAGTCTTTACTTCATCCAATAATAAATAATCATGCACTCCTCAATAAATATTCATAGAATGCTGACTAGATGCTTGGCACAGTGCTAAGTGTTGCCAGGAACACAAGGATAGACAGTCTGCCTTGTCAATCTTTTCCCTGAAATGGAGCATGGGGCGCCATTTTGAAGATTCTTGTTTAGTTTTTTTGTTAGCTATTGCGTATAATAGCAATAAAAATTATCAGGTGTTTTCTTAAGAGTTATAGTGTACCACATTGCCATGCCTGTTCCTAGAATCAATCTCCTAGAAGAGTAATGATAGTAATTCCTTATATTTCCATACAGTGTGTCAGTTTTAGCCAGTGAAATGTCAACAGAGGTGATGTGTATCATTTCTGGGCCAAAGCTCTTAAAAAATGGGACTGATCCCACATCGGCTCCCTGCATGGAGCCTGCTTCTCCCTCTGCCTGTGTCTCTGCCTCTCTCTCCCTCTCTCTGTGTGTATCTCATGAATAAATAAATAAAAATTTTTAAAAAATGGGACTGAGGAGCACCTAGGTGGTGCATTGATTGAGTGTCCAACTCTTGGTAGGTCATGATCTCAAGGTTGTGAGATCGGGCCCCGCAACAGGCTTCACAATAGGTGGGGCATCTGCTTGGGATTCTCTCTCCCTCTCCCTTTGCCCCTCCTGCTCATGCTCTCTCTTTCTTTCTAAAACTAAACAAATATTTTTTTAAAAATGGGAGTGTACCCTCTACACTTTCTGTCCTTACGCTGGTAGGATAAAGATGAATAAAGATGACAAGGAGGCTCTAGAGGATGGTGGCCCAGACATAGGGGAGGCCACAGGCCCAAAGGGATGTGCCCAGTACTAATGTTACTAAAGTTACCCTTCCACAGCCTGTATGGATCTCTTCCCAGGCTGTGCTCCTTGTGTTGGGACCATCCACTGGAGGGTGCATCCCTAGGTCTAAAGGATGGCTAAGAGGTGGCTGTTTGCAGGGCTGCAGGTACAGCTTAAACCAGGGCATCCTCACATGTGCACATAAAGCTCCTTAAAGTGAGACAGCTGGAAATAAAGGGATAAGAGGAGGAGGAGGGTGGCATGGAAACGTGAGGAGTTTGAGAATTCTAGATGGGAATCTGATTTTCAAAGTCATTATAATATATTCTTTAACAGCTTGTTTCAAAAGTCCTCTTAACTTTTTTTTTTTAATATATTTTTTTTAATTTTTATTTATTTATGATAGGCACACAGTGAGAGAGAGAGAGAGGCAGAGACACAGGCAGAGGGAGAAGCAGGCTCCATGCACCGGGAGCCCGACGTGGGATTTGATCCCGGGTCTCCAGAATCGCGCCCCGGGCCAAAGGCAGGCGCCAAACCACTGCGCCACCCAGGGATCCCCTCTTAACTTTTTTTAAAAAGATTTTTATTTATTTAACAGAGAGATTGAGAGAGAGAGAGAGAGAGAGCATGTGAGCACAAGCAGGGGGAGTGCCAGAGGGAGAGGGAGAAGCAGACTCTTCCCTGAGCAGGGATCCAATGCAGGGTTTGATCCCAGGACCCTGGGATCATGACCTGAGCCGAAGGGACACTAAACTGAGCCACCCAGGTGCCCCAAAAGTCCTTTAACTTGAAAGTATTTGGTATGTATAGGAGGTCTAGTTAAATTTGAATTCTAGATAAACAATTCTAGATAAAAAATGAATATTATCCTAGTATGAGAGTGTGTCCCAAATATTGCACAGGACATATTTACACTAAAAAAGTATCCAATGTTTATAAATAGTTGAAGTTTCACTTGGCATCCTGTGTTTTTATTTGCTAAATCTGACAACCCCAGCAGGAGTCTCCATTTGTATTCTGGCCAGGAGCCCGTGAACATCTGGATGAGTCTAGGGGAGACATAAAATGGACAGAGCCTGACCCCTGAATCCCTAAGGCAAGAAAGCCTCCTGATGACCAGGCAATCCCATCTTGGACTGTTACAGAACTGAGGATAACTCCTACTGGTTTTGACCCATACATTTTTAGGACTTGTTTATTATAGCACCCAGTAACTATCATTACTAATCCAAGAAAACATTCTGCAATCCTTACCATGAATACTACAAAAATCTCTAGGCTGGGGGAAAGGAAGCAAAGCTTGCAGGAGCAGTGTGCAAACAGAGGGGAATGCATCCCTCCAGGGACCCAACCCCCTTCCTAGCAACATCAGTCCTTTGGGGCTCTTTTCCAGGAACCTGGAACTCTCCCAGCTGAGACCTGCAACAGACCCCGCCAGAGTGGAATCGCTCTACCAGCATGATAACTTCAAGGCACCATGCATCCCTGTCATGTTTTTAATAATAATAACACACACACATATAAAACATAAGGATGCATGTAAAAATAAGATGTCATCGACATTATTCATTGCATATACATATATGTATAAAAAGGTAGCCAACATTCGTTGAGAACTTATGTACTAAGCAAGCTGCAACTGGCTTCACATGGATTACCTCATTGAATTCTTTTAATATTCCTACAAGACAGATTTTGTTATTATTTCCATTTCCTAGATAAGGAGATTGAAGTGAGAGGGGTCCAAAATCATGCAGCTACTGAGTAATATTTGATCACATAATGTCTGACTCAAAACCCAGCTTTTAGAGGAACAATTTACGCTTCCGTGGAAAACTGCATTTTTTAGAGCATATGTTACCGATTATCTGAGTCTATGGGAGCAATTTCACAACTCTTTAGATTGTAGCTAGCTGATAGCAGTGCAAAATAATTCTTGTCCACAGACATGTGAATAGATTCCGGAGGCAGAGGGGCAACCTCACCTCCTGTGGAAAAACGAGGTTTATGCCCATTTGCACATGCATTGCAAAATTGCTCTACTCCATACAAATGTGCGCGTTGGCTTTTTTCCTTGAAACACTTGTAACATCTGCTTCATTTAATGAAGGGGCTAAACAAATTCTTTAATTTGTGTACATTTTGTATATGTATATGAGGTATGATTTTGTTTTTTAAAAAATTACCCTTTAACAGTTTAACTGGAAGACTGTCACTGATGACTCCAGGATAACACGAGGAAATCAACACAGATAGTAACTCAGTAATCTGGAGGGAGGGGGATTTCCATTCTGTTTGGTTCTTAGTTGCCTGTTGCATGGCAGATGCCATTTTTCCCTGCCTAGGTGGGCATCAAGAATGTCTCAACCCTTTAAAGTCCAAACTTAGGGATCCCTGGGTGGCGCAGCGGTTTGGCGCCTGCCTTTGGCCCAGGGCGCGATCCTGGAGACCTGGGATCGAATCCCACGTCGGGCTCCCGGTGCATGGAGCCTGCTTCTCCCTCTGCCTGTGTCTCTGCCTCTCTCTCTCTCTCTCTCTGTGACTATCGTAAATAAATAAATAAAAAACCTTTAAAAAAAAAATAAAGTCCAAACTTAGAGGATGTGGCGGAGAGAGAGTAAAAAATCACTTCTCTGTTCTAAAGCTCACTTCCAACTTCCTCTTCTCACCAGAGGGCTTGCTTCCCTCCAGCGAATGTCACCAAGATGACCCAGAGCCTCTCCCAGAAGGCTCAGAGGGTGCTGGCCTGTGGCTTCTACTGGAAAAATACCCCAGAGTATAGTCAGCCTGACATTCACACAGAAGAGCTGTATATACAAGAATAATAGTTTTAAACTGCTTATAAGAGTGACTATATAAGTACCATGTGAGTATTTGCTAAATAACCCTCCCTCCCACATAGATCCTTGAAAAAAAAAAATCTCCAAACTCTGCTGATTTCTGTTATTTCTGTTCTGCTTCTTGAGATCCCAATGGGGGAATGTGAATGATCAGGGCTGTTAGGAAATTCCCAGGTTTCTGTTCAGGAACAGTCTCAAAAAGAACTTTAACTCCCAGTAAGATGATCCTGCTCTTTGTGCAGGCAATTTAACAAACAGGTAAATAAATAATTACCTAGCCCATAAAACCCCAAAATCTTGCAATCTGGAAGAAACCACGATGCTTTGTTTTCACTGGGTGGAAGTGGTTACCTGGCCTGGGGGTAAGGATCCCTCTTATTTTGCTGGCCCTCTTGGGGCTGGGGCGGGGTCATAGCACAGGACAGAGAGGAAATAATATGGAGCATGTGGGAGTAATCAGGCTTTGTAATATTTGTGACCCTAGCACAATACTCATGAGGTCCTAAAAATGAGATATTTTAATGGCAGATTTTCTTGTTTCTTTTGTGTGTAAGAAAACACATTGGTGAACATGGTATTTCAAGTGACCAGTGCAGACATACCTTGCTTTCACTTTCATTGGATAGAATTTCCAGGGCTTCCAGGTGTGACAAACCTTGATACTCATCAAACAGCATCCCATAGTGTGCAGTCCTCTCGGCCGTGAGCTGCTGGGCCAGTCTCTGTTTCTCTTTCTCTTTGGCTTCCCTTAACATCTGCAGAAATACACACAATATTTGTGCACTAGATAGTGCTCGTAATGAGTGCTTACTCATTTCCTGTGTAAGACGTAGGAGGAGATGAGGGCTGGCTTTGTATTTGTGAAGAGTAGGTTTTAGTCGCTTGGGAATTTCTAACAAAATGATCCTTTCATTGACTCTACTGACAATTTTTACATAATATTCCACTTCAAATTTTACATGTTCATTATGTATGCAACAAAACTAAGCAAAAATTCTCTGCCTGGGAACAGGATTGGAAAGAAGCAACATAGAAGCTGAGCGAACAATGCTTTCTGCCGAAGTGTTTTCCATGTGTGTGATTTTCTTATCTTCTAAAATACCCAAATTTTCCATAATGAGCAAATTGATGTGCACGGGGAAAGTTTCATCTATTGTGACAGGGTTCATTGCAACTTCTGCACCTAGGCCGACCTCAGAGCAGCCACATGCTGGTCTGCTTTGATCTGAGTTAACATTATTTTGAAATTTTTATGTGCATGGTTATTAACCATCTTTGATGAAAAAAATTAATAAAATATAAACTCATCATGTATTCCTCATCAGGTACTGAGTATAAACAAGAATAGGAGCTTATCAGTTCTCGAGAAGGATGACTGTGAACGGCATCCCTCTCCGTGCTGATCAAAATTTTTCTCTGGTTTTCTTTTTTGTTGATGACATAAAGAGAACAAAATGAACACGAGTCCCTCAGTCAATCCCAATTTCCTGCCTTTGCTTTCTGTGATTCTAAGCATCTTTTATTTGGTTCCTCATTAAGTTTACTGGGCATTGTGTTTATAGGGTTCTTTAGTATCTAAGGAGAACGCCATAAACACAGTGGCCGCCACAAGTTCACAAGGGAAAGATCAATGGGAGAACAGACTGTGGTTTTTACTGTGGGTCAATAAAACAATCAAGCTCCTTCTCCTTTTGGGCTCCTGAGGCTGGTAGCCAAAAACTCCCTGGGCTGCAGAAAGAATTCTCCCCTCTGTCGGTCTTTAAGACTAAATACGCACAAGCTCTGAATTTTAAAGTTTTCAAAACAACCTCGTCAAATTACCACTGGGGGTTTTTAACACTTTGCGATAAAACCCCACTGTTCCCACTGATCTTTCTGGCTCCGCGATGGTGGGAAAATGAGACAACTGGACACTGAAATCGCTTCCTTTCCCTACGACAACTTCCATCTCTAAACCTGGGCTTTGGGACCGAGGGGAAGGGATGAAGCGAAGGGGGAGGAAAGGTCGCTCTGCAGGGATTCTGATGCCCTTGAAAAAGCTGCAGTGAAATTAAGGTTGCCTCAAGAAGAACGAGAAGAACTGAGAGAACGAGAAGAACCGGCTTTCCAGGGGAGATGGGCTGAGCACAGGAGCGGCTCTGGCGTGGGAGTCTTCCCGCCTCTGGGCAGCTCTGCAGACTTGCACCTGTGGCTCCCCCCGGGGAGGGGGGGGGACCCTGTGCCACGGGGACAGGACAAGGGGCCAGTTCCGGGAGCTGGTGTAGGAACACCTCGGGTGCCCCTGGTTAAGTCGTGAGGATGCGGAAAATCCCAGCAGAGCTCCCTAAGTCAGGGGTGACAGCTTCGTCCCGCCAGGGCTCGGGCTGATGACCCAGGAGGCGCTCTTGCTGCCTCCGTATGTCACACCCCGCGTTCCCTCCATCGGGCAGTCTGGGGGACCTTCCAGAATCTCCCTGCAATCTGCATTCACCACGGCTTCCTCCTGCTCAGGTAATAGCCCTGGCCCCGAGGATGCAGGGGGATGCCCGGGGCCTGGATGCTCCGCCGGCACCAGGGCGTGCTCCCTGATCCAGTCCCACGGGGAGCCGTCCTGGCAGATGGAGACCCCTCTGTAGGCGCCTTCAGCTCACGGACTGTCCCAGGGCTCTGCTGGGCCTTCCTGAGGACACGGGCGCCTAGGGCGCTTCCATCTCATCTCCTGCCCTCTGCCCCTCTCTGGGGCCAGGCTAGCATCTTGATCTGAGGGACCCCCCAACCTTCTTATCCCCCACCTCCATTTCCTTTCTTTGCATTTCCCCTGATGAAATCCTCACGCGCTAAGGCCACCTTGGCCTCTACTTCGGGGGAGCCTGGGCTGGGACACCCTCTCTCCACCTGGTCTCCTTGCCCTGGGCCCTTCCCACACCCAGTCTGTCCTCAACACAGTAACTAGAATGATCCTGTTACAGTCAGAGCTCATCACTCCTCTTTCGGAAATGCTGTAACGTGTTCCCCGTTTCATTAACAGCAAAACCCAAAGTCCCTACAAATGCCCTCCAGGATCTGCCATGACCTGTTCTCCATTACCACTCTGGCCTCATCTGTAACAGCTCTCCTCCCGGCTCACTCCTCTCCCACCATGTAGGTTCCTTGTTCCTTGTCCACACTAGACAGTCTTGCCTCAGGGCCTTTGCACAAGCTGCTCTCACGGCATGGAATGTGCATCACTCAGATTTCAGCATGGTCAAGCCCCGATCTCCTCAATATTTGCTCAAATGTTATCTCGATGACATCCTCTCACAATCCAATTTAATACTTAACCTGCCCCCTCACTCCCACATTCCTGCTCTACTTTTTCTTTTTTTTCCCACAGCACTCAATCATGTTTTAAAATACTAGATAATGTTGATGGTCTGTTTGTCTCTCCTCACTGTAATGAAAACTCCTTAAGGACAGGGATTTTAATCCATTTTGGCTCCTGATGTATCTCAAGTGCTTGGAACAGTGCCTGGCACAAAGTGGACATTCGAAATGCATCTGTGGAATGAATGAATGAATAAATGAATGAAAACTTACTGTTTGGAAGGAGAATGGAGTCAGTAGTATTGTGGCGATCCAGCTTCAGCAAGGCAGGGGAATTAGAGATGCCATGCTCAAGTGTGCCCCAGAATGTGTATCATACTCGTTGCACTTTTCCAATGTGTGATGGGAATAAACACTGCAGATGGCTAGTGTGGATTCTCAGGTGATGTATTTACATGAGTGCTGCTACTTAGTTTTTAGCAATAGCCTGATAAAAATTGTGAAAGTGGCCCCAAACCTACAGTTATCTGGGAAGCTGATCACATCCAATTCTCCATTTTACAGGTGTATAGATTGAAGCCAAAGAAGAGTACAGTTAGCCAGTCTCTGGACTAGGTCACATTTTCCCCATACAGCTTCTCAACTAGAATCAAATTTATACATATTCACATATACTTATTTATGTATACGTATGAATGCTTATATGTTCATACATGTGATATATAATATGTTGTGTATACGTATATATAAATTTTATGTAAATATAAAATCTGTGACAAAAAATATTCCTACAAGCTCACCAAATATCTCTTCCTCCTAGACACATTGCTAAACTATATTTCTCAGCCCTCCTGAGTCGAATTAGGTAGACCATGTGATAAGTTTTGGCCAAAGGAGTGAGAGTAAAGTCCTCCATTGTCCCATCTAGCCCTCCCCATCCTACCTTCCCCTCTCTGTGAGAGTATAAGTAAAACATTTTAGGATGGAAGAGCCACAGGATAGGAGTTCAGAAAAAAGGCTGCCTAGAAAGTCCCTGAATAGGAACACTCACATCGTAGGAGCAAAAGATGGACTTTTTTTTTGGTCTCAGTTGCACTGATCCTTGGGGTTAGTTTTTTTGTTTTGCTTTTGGTTTTTTGCAACATCTACTATTAATGACCTGATTCATATAAATCTGTTTTCTTTTTAAGGAACAGTAGGGTAGTGGTTTAGATGATCCCGCCAAGTTCTGACCTGAGCTATAATATCAGAGTGGTTATGAGAGTGTTTTTCCGGAAGAAACAAGAGGAAACAGTTTAAAACCAAACCCTTTCAGGAACTGCCACTAACATGATGTCAGTGATAGCTCCTTAGTGGCTTCTTGGGACTGAGCCGTGAGGAGATGTGTTTGTCCGGCCTGTGAAATTTACAAAATCCAGGGCCATATCAGCTGCTCTTGATTTTAGGAAGGCAAGGACAGAGGTGCATCTGACCGCTAGGGAGGAAGGGGATGAGTGGTGTGCTTGTACTCTGGAATATGAATAGGGCATGTGCCGTCTATAAGAGTAAGTTCAGTATTAGGGTTTTATACTTAAAAAATAAGAGAAATACTATTTTTAATTTACTTGACTACTATAAGTAAGGAAAACACAGATTAAATCCTTTTCTATTTTTTTAAGTAAGCCCTACATTTGATGTAGGGCTTCAACTCATGACCCCAAGATCAAGCATCGCATGCTCTACTGACTGAGCCAGCCAGGCGCCCCATAGATTCAATTCCTCATATCATATTTCTCAAGGAGGGCTGGAAAACTTTAAAGGTGGACGTGTGAGAACCTCATCCTTGCACATAGTAAGAGGACTATGAATTAAAATTCCAATGAGATACCATTTCCAACTATTATATTGACGCATAATGACAACAACAATAACAAGCACTCCTGAGTGTTTGCTAAGAGTCAGGTACTATGTGAACTTACTTAATCCTTACCTCAAAGCTATCAGTAGGTATTGATGTTATAACCACTGTATAGATGAATAAACCAGGGCACAGAAGGGTTAAGTAAGCAGCGCAAGGTCATGCAACTAGAAGGTGGTAGAGTGGGAATACACACAATAGTGTTTTATATATATATAAATATGTGTGTGTGTGTATTTAAGATTTTATTTATTTATTCATGATAGACACAGAGAGAGAGTCAGAAACATAGGCAGAGGAAGAAGCAGGTCCCCCAAAGGGAGCCCAATGCAGGACTTGATCTCAGGACCTGGGGATCATGACCTGAGCCAAAGGCAGATGCTCAACCACTTAGCCACTCAGGTGTCCCTACAATAGCGTTATAAACTGAAGGCTTGTGTCTCCCCCGAAGTCTTATGTTGAGATCTAACCGCCATGATGGTATTTGGAGGTGGGGTCTTTGGGAGGGGATTAGGTCGAGAGTGAAGCCCTCTTGAATGGGATTAGTGTCCTGATAAAAGAAACCCCCGCAGAGGTCCTTGCCCCTTCTACCATGCAAGGACATAGCAAGAAGACAGCTGTCTATGAACCAGAATGGGCCACCACCAGACATGGAATCAGCCAGCACCTTGATTTTGGGTTTCCCAGCCTCCAGAACTGTGAGAAATCAGTGTTTGTTGCTTGTAAGACACCCAGTCTATAGTACTCTGTTAAAGCAGCCTGGGTGGACTGAGACAAATGGCAAAAACATAATAATCTTCAAGAAATCATTAAATAAATAAAGCAAGGTACAAAAGAGTGTGGTTAGTATGCTACCATTTGTCTGAAAAAGTAGATACGTGTGTATCTGTACCTCTACTGCATGAATACACGTATGCATGCCCGTATCTATAGTTTTATGATAATTTCAACAGAATCCATAAGAAGCTCTTAACAGTGTTTATCTCCCATGAGAAACCAAGTGGCTGGGGAAAGAGGTGTATTAGAAACTCAATTTTCATTCTCTACTATCCTATGTCATTTGAATTTAAGTCATGTGCTTTAAAATACCTATTTAAAAAGATGAATAAAATATATTTATTTTACAGACTGAAAGAAAACGTTGCAAAAGTATATAATCCCACCTGTGATAAGGAAACGGTTCTCTCCATGAGTGTCTTTGTCCGCTTAAAGCCTGGGTCACTCTCCGCAAGGACATTCATGGTTTTCTTACCAATAAATTCCAAAGCGTCAAGACCGCCCGTTAAGACACTTTTACCCTGCAGATGAGATAATTGCAGGAGATTAGTTTCTGCCTTTTGCTATTCCACAGCAGTCAGCAACTCCTAAATGGCACCGTCTTCAAATATTAAAATCAATATAAAGTCACAATTTTTTCTTATCAGGGATTTAATATTCGCTTAATCCTATTTTCTTTTACTTGGAAAAGCGTAAATCATATAATTTCTAGGATATATGATATTATTTTAAAAGGACGCTTAGGAAAAGCCAAAGCAAATTTGGGATTAATTTTGCTGGCTCTGTGTGTATGAATAGATATGTATCTAAGACAAAAAATTAATAGGTGATCCCATTACTGTTTTTGTTTGAAAAAATGTTAACCCAAGTAACAGAATTATTTGGAGCAGTCTATTAAAATGTCAGATACTCTTGCCAATTACTGAATTCTTTAATCTAGGGCCTCGGAGTGTAAGACCCTTAGGCTGTTTCAGATGGCTCTTGCATACTTTCAGAAAATAGTAATAACCGCCCATAATTAGTATATTCATGAAATAAGACAGGTTGATTTCCATATACCACTGGCTTTGGAAACTGTTCTATCATATAGTTATCTTTTTGCAAATCCTCTTGTCAGTCATTGTTTTTCTTAAAAAAGAAAGATTAAAACAATCAAGGTTTACTCATATAAACTGTTCATATAAATAGAACTGCTTACATTTCTTTGCAACTTCTGTCCAGACACTCCCACTGGACAACTACAATTATAGTATGTGTACATCTGTGTTTTTTCCACCTTACATGAATTGATATACATTATTATATCATTGCCTATATATATCTCTAATCTTCTTAATTAATGCTTCATTAGCAATATTAGACTTCACTGAATATGCTTTAGTAGTCATTTCCATCTCAGACACTTAGCCTTTGTTTTCAGATTTAGGAGCCAATCAATTAGTCACACTATAAAACAGATTTTAACACACACATATTGTAGAAGGACTATGGGATACATCAGCAATTTATATTTTTGTCTAATTTGGTTTATTTTCCTTTAACATCCTATGAGGGAGTATGCTGGTAAAGCATAAAATGGGAGAAGGAAGGACATAGGGACTTTGATTAAGGGACTTTGGTGGGAGCGTCTGGAGCTTTGGAAAAGGAAGTATCAGAAGGTAGAAGGAAACACAGAAAGGAAATGAGGTACTGAAGACAAACTCAGAGGGCCCTGCCTTGTTGCTCAGGGAGACGATGAATGCATGTCTCACAACCAGGGATAAGGAAGGTGCTCCTCCCCATCCCTGACCATATCCACCCCACACTGTAGACATGTACTCCTGAAACATATTTGCTGCTTTTCATTCACCCTACTTAGTCTAGAGGACCTCAAGTTTCAAGAAGAGCAGGTATTTTCTAATTGTGGGTAAGATACCCTCACATGTGTGTCCACATCCTTCTCTTCTTCCTGCATTGCACTGTACTTGCCAGTTGTCTCTGTCTTCCAGAATGTTATGCCGTCTTATTTGTCAACATATGCCCAGCATGTAGCATAGCTCCTGGTACACAGTGACAGCTGACCACTTTTCTTTTTAAATGAATGAATAACTTGGACATCAACTATATTTCTAGAAAAACTAGTTGGTTGGTCTTACACAGCAGAAAATAAACCTTTTCTTCTTGGCACTGAAGACTAGCTAGTTGTGTCATCTCAGTTGGAGTGACTCCCCCTTTCTGCATTATTCATCAGTGTGGTGTTTTTTTTTAAAGACTTATTTATTTATTTATTCATGAGAGATACAGAGAGAGAGAGGTAGAGACATAGGCAGAGGGAGAAGCAGACTCCATGCTGGGAGCCAGATGCAGGACTCGATCCCAGGACCCCAGGATCACAACCTGAGCTGAAGGCAGATGCTCAACCACTGAGCCACCCAGGCATCTCTATTCATCAGTGTTATGTTGCTTCTTCAGGAGGCAGGCAAGGGTCTGGGGTGGGGGATAAATTCAGGCTTACTTAAGGAAGGGGGAGAGTAGGAATTGGGAGGTAGGGGTGGGGTAAGAATGTTGGTCTTAGTTATCTGGAAACACTTCAGAAACATCTCAGGATGTTGTTCCCAATTCCCTACCAGCATTTTTTAAAAATTTGAATGGCTTTATCATTTTCAAATTGTTAAGAGACACAGACCACCTAGGAAAAACAGCTGTCTCAGCTCTAAGAAAGAGCCCTCCCTACTCTCCGAGCTGGGGGCTGTCCTTGCAGCTGTTGGAAAGGACACTATCACATCAGACAGAAAACATTCCTTCTAAGCAGCTCTTTGCTTTGAAACATAAAATATTTTTTTTGCTCTTATTCTTTTAGTGCCAAGGTTACGCCCACTCTGTAGGAGAAAGCAAAACAAAACCCTAATCCAAAGTTATGAGCAAGGCCATCTTCTGTCTGATGTTTCTAGGTCACTGGTAAATACAGATATCAAAAGGAGGCGCTGGGAGATGCAGGGCAAACAGAGAAGCAGCTAACTCACTGTGTTTTGAACCACGTTGGTGATGGTTGACAGCACGCCCCGAGACCCGGAGGCAGAAGCGGGTGGGCTTTCTGCAGGGCTCTGATCTGCGACCACATCTGCTGGTAAGGAGGAAAACATCCTCTTAGAGCTCATCCTGCTGGTCTGAACTCAGAAATCTCCCATCTGTGCACATAACACACTACAGCCCAAGCCCAACATGCCCCCAAATAAATGCACCACCACTCACTCCGAGGGCCTCCACTTCCAGCATCAGGTTGGGCCCCTTCGGAAGAGCTGGAGTTTCCACTATGAATCCGCAGGGTGGCCCCTGCTTTTTCCTTGACTGCTGTCAATCCGTGACCTGTCAGGAAATAAAAATATGGTTCACGAATACTCTAGAAATCTGCAGTCTGCCAATTCAATAGTTCATGTTCCAGAGCTGTTGCAGGCTGTAGGTGTACACCCTGGTTGTAAGAGTGTGGTGGTGAACAGCGTGGCCTTCTCCTCTTTCCTAAACTCCTCAAAACCCGGGCATGCATCATTCATTCTTGGATTCCTTGCAGGCCCAGCCTGTCACAGACACTCAGTTAATGTTTGTTGAATTGAAATCAGAGGCTCAATACGCTCTTTCAAACTGCTGGCTGCTCTTTTGGTGCAGAGGGTGCAAGGTCTGGAGCTGACAGGTCAAAATTAAAAGGCAGATCAATGAGAAGACCCGGAAGGGCACCCACTGGCTCTGACAGTCATCGGAAGCAGTCACAGTGGGGACACAAGCTCTAACTGGTCAGCCAGGATGAGGGACACTGGCTTTACCCCATCTGAGCAGGGCCTGTATACCTATATTCTCCACAGCCCAGCACAGTGGGTGTTTGATAACTATCTGGTAAACACAGAGCTGCCCTCCATATCCCAGCACCCCCTGCCACTCACACAAGCAACCCCTGGCCTGACAGATAAATACTCTTGTCTGCATTTTATTCTGGAGCAATTCATTTTTTCTCCTTAGAGTCCCCCATGATGAGCTGTAGCTTTTCTCAAGTCCCCAAACAGAACACCAAAATTAATAGTCTACTGACAGTGCTAGGTGGCTGTGTGAGTTCTTGAAGGAGAAATAGCCCGGCATGCCATTGTCCCCTTAGCCTGCAGGGAGAAAGGAAAAGATTTCCTTGGGAACCCAGGCAACATCAGGTTGTTAAAACCCAAGATGGCAGCAATATTAATACATGGGGTGGGGGAGCCCCAAGTCATGGCAGGGTTTGAGAGCCAAAGAGAACCACCTACTCTTAGAAAGCACTGCTAAAATGACCAGTCATCTCCTAAATAAGAGAAATGGATGAATCCCAAACCCAAATAGTAGTATTTTACCAGTTGTAACTTTATTTATCAGAGTGATCTTAATATTATCAGGGCACTGATATTTACCAAACAGAGGGCTAATTATATCCAGTGGAAATCACCTGTCATTACACACAATCTAGGAAAGAGGGAAATTTAAGAAAGAGTATTTACAATGTTTACAACATTAATTTCATAGAGACGTAGGTCTATATTCATGTGTAGCTCATTAGATACGGTTCAAATTATTACTGAGTTACTTGGAAAAAAACATGCCCTGTAACTGCTAAAACTGAGCCTTGAATTCATGTGCCCTACCTTCCAATAAATTCCAAGCATTTCAATGGAAATTTCCTGGAGTTTCAGTAACACACTGAAGTTATAGGATATCATCGCACTTATTTACACACTGAGTCCATACTCCTTGCCATATTTTAAAAACACATATATTTTTTAATTAAAATGTTTTTGAATTTTTTTTGTTACATTTATTTTCCAAAAGGAAATAATGTATGTCCAAGCCACAACCCTGATTCTCATTGAGATTTCTGTGGGCTAAAATAAGGGAATAAATGAGTTTGAGAAGGCTGGGAGGTGTCTGCTACACTTTCTTTGTGAAAGCCATGCAGGAAAGATGATTCCACATCCTTCCTTGAGAACAGGCAGGGTTTAGCGAAGTTCACTGCCGTCATCATCTCCTCCTTCATCTTCTATATCCTTCTCATGTGAGGGCCACGTCTGATTCATTAACGAGGGAAAACCAGCTTCTCACCATCTCAGAACACAAATGATTAGAGTATGTCTTCATTCACTGCCTCTAGAAGTTACTTTGTTTTTGGAGGGAAATACTACCTCTGTGTTCATATAAATGGGATGTGCCTGTTTATTACACATGATACTATGCTGAAACTCTAGACACACAGACGCACACACACACACACACACTCACAGCTTTAGTGAGGCGTAACTGAGATTTAAACATTTTTGAAAAAATAAATAAAAATTAAAAAATTGGTACATGTTTAAGTTTGCTCCACTTGGATCTTCTGATGAACAATTCTCTTTTCTGAATTCTTTTGCTAGTTAAAGTACATCTTCACTGCATTCTGCTAGAAAGAGAAAGCTAAAACCTTCTTCACAGAGGTTTAGAGGATACCACACCCTACTTTGAAGAATAACTTCTAAAACTTTACTAAGTGTGACATCTAGTGCCCAGAACAAGGAAGTAATAATATGGAGTCTGTTGCCTTTTGACTGTGATTCATGCTCAGAGATATTGATCAGATTTTACCAATAATAGGAAAAAAAACCCAACCAACAAATACAAATAATGCTATAGTGTAGTATAGCATGGATTCTTCACATGTTATCCTGAACTCTTCCTCAAAGAAATGAAACTCCTCCAAATTCCATGGCTTTCAAGATAGAATATCCTCTCTGCCTTGACTTACTGCAGCAAAAATTGGTGAATATTGCAAAGAAGATAAGGATGTTGTGCAAATGCTGTGATACTGTATCATTTTAAAGCAAACGTTCAATGACTGGCTGGCGTTTCTCACCTATACTCTAGTGGAAAGCATCCTAAACTTTGGAGTCAGGAGACTCGTGGAGGAATTTGGTTTCCATCACATACTAGGTGTGTGGTCTTCATGAGTTACTTAACCTCTCTGAGTATCTACTGTTGTGTCTTCCCTGAAAGGAGGATGATAACATCTATTTCCCAGGGTTCTACAAGGTCGGGAAGGAGAAACACGTGAAATCCTTGGTCCTGGCCAACAGTTACTGAACACTTACTCTGTCCCAGGCACTGAACTGAATATTTTTAGTATAGTGAATTATCTCATTTAGCCTTCTCCATATGAGGTAAGGGATATTATTATACTCATTTTACAATGGAGAAAACTGAGATCTGGTGACATGAAATCATTTGCCCAAGGTCCCAAAGCCAATAAGGGGCGGAGGCAGGATTTGAACCCAGTTCCAACTCTAGAACTTACATACTTAATCACTATATTATATTGAGAAAGTTTTATATGTCATTTACAGTTTATTAAATATCACTTTAGTCCCATTTCTTTTTTTTTAAATATTGTATTTATTTATTCATGCGAGTCACAGAGAGAGAGGCAGAGACACAGGCATAGGGAGAAGCAGGCTCCCTGCAGGGAGCCCTATGTGGGACTCGATCCCAGGATCCCAGGATCATGCCCCCAGCCAAAGGCAGACACTCAACCACTGAGCCATCCAGGCGTCCCTTAGTCCCATTTCTATCACTGCTTGGAAATCATATCCTTGATCAGGAGCTTTCTTATTTTGAAAACACTGGCTTAGGCTTAAATTACTTGACTTACCTAACCTTGACCAGACAGCAAGGTGAAGGTCACTTCTGGAATGGAACCTTCCTCTAATCCTGCCCCTTTCAGCCAGGTCTTGGGTTGGCCTACAACCCTGGGTTGGTGATCTTTTTAGAACCATCCTCTGCTGTACAGGCACAGATCCTAAGACATAATCACTTTCCTGATATATCTTATACATCCAGCTTATTTTTTTTTCTTAAAAGGCACTGTGATATGGGCAGCCCTGGTGGCGCAGCAGTTTAGCGCCGCCTGCAGCCCAGGGTGTGATCCTGGAGACCCGGGATCGAGTCCCACGTCAGGCTCTCTGTGTGGAGGCTGCTTCTCCCTCTGCCTGTGACTCTGCCTCTCTCTCTCTCTCTCTCTCTCTAATAAATAATAAATAAAATAAAATCTTAAAAAAAAAGGCACTGTGATATCACCAAGCCATTATCTTGTGAATTCCACCAAGATAAAAACAAATTAAAAAAAAATTGTTGGGGTTGAGAGGGTCTCTCTGGCCAAGTGGTAACTTATGGAAGCAAAAGCAGTTCCCTGCACCACCCTGGATGACTGACTAGCTCTAGGGGTACTTTCTAGTGGTCCCCTATAGTAAAGCACCTGTAAATAGGGCATCAACTAACTCATTCAGAGGGCTCCCTCCGTGCTTTAATTTTTAATGTGATGTTTCCTTTTTTTTTTCATTTCCTTTAAAAAATGGATACATAAAAAATAAGTTTTTAAAAAATCTCGTAATCTCACTTTCCTGATATATCTGGTTGATTTTGATTTTAAAGTTTTTTATTTATTTTTAAAGATTTTATCCATTTGTTTAGAGAGATACAGAGAGAGTACAAGCAGGGGGAAGGGCAGAAGAAGACAGAGAGAGCCCCAAACAGACTACAGGCTGAATATGGAGACTGAGGCAGGGCTTGATCCCATGACCCTGAGCCGAAATCAAGAGTCCGACGCTTAAAAGACTGAGCCACCTGGCACCCTTCTGGTTGGTTTTTAAAACAAAAAATGTACATATTACCAAATTCAAAGAGTTTAAAAACACAGACTACAGAGAGTGGACTAGTCTCTTTCTCCCTCGACCACTTCTGACTTAACTAACATAATAGGTAACAGAGTCCATGAACTTATAAGGGCCTATGGGACCTGAGCTGAGATCAAGAGTCAGACCCTCAACCTACTGAGCCACCCAGGCACACCCTATGGAAATATTTAAGCCCTGAAAAAAAAGTTTTGCTTCTAAAAGACAAAAAAAAAAAAAAAAAAAGGAAAATTTGCCAAACTATTCAATATTTACTTCAATGTATTCAAAATGTGATATAAGGTCAACTGGACCAACTGTAGTTAAATGAATCCAACTCTTACATAGTTATATGTAAATTATGTATTTAATGAGGCATGTGGCTATATTTCACTGCATTTGCTGTGATATGAGGAACTTCAAACAGAAAGTTGCTTGGCGCTCTTAAAAGACTTTAAGTGACTCTGCCTTCCTCCTCACCACCCCACCCCCCATTTCCCTCTAAAGATAACAGCTCTTATTTGTTTCTTGTGATTTCTTTCATAAAAAATCTTAAAAAGTATACCTACTTCGAAGTGTTCTGGATCTGGCTTCTCCCACTTCAAAATATACAGCGGAGGTCTCAGCACATGCAAGTGCTCCTCTGCATCAATGCAAGACATCTTTGAGGAGTCATCCTGACCCCCAACCCCCTCAGCTCCCTAGGGCTGAGGCAGGCAGAGGCCTCAGACACAACTGCATTATAGTTCAGCTTCTCCTATGGCTCAGTTCTGCTTCCCAATTCACTTTCCTACAAGGCTTCCTCCTGACAGCACTTCACACAGAAACTCCCACAGCCTAATCTCTGCTTGTGTCTCTCCTGGACATATGATCTAGAACACTGATCTATCTGCTTCCTTCTTTTTAATGGTTGCACAGATTATTCTTCCAAATGGCCATGTCACATTTTAACATTCTCTGTGGGTGCATACTTGGGGTGTTTCAAGTTTTTCACATCTGCTGGGTGAACACCCTCACCTCCTTTAGGTCTTTGCTCAAATATCACCTCCTTGAGGACTATCCTTCACCATCATTTTAAAACCTTAACTCCATTTTATGTTTTTCGTGGACTTGCCAGCTTCTAGCCATCTTTGTTATTTTACTGTTCACTGTAATGTATTGTTTATTGTCTGTCTCCTCCCACTCGTATGTAAGGCCTACAAGGGTGAGGATCTTTGTGTCATTTGTCACTGCTTATATCAAGTGCCTACAATAGCATCTGGCACAGTATTTGCTGGGTGAATTCGACATTGAACATCTTTATATATATTAAAGAATTTTTGCAACAGATCAACAGAACTATTGGGTTAGAAGTTATGTGCATATCAAATTTTAAGGACAGTGCTAACTGCTTTTCTGAAAGTTGCATCAATTTACACTCTGGGTGAGTTTTTGAGAAATACGATAGTTTGGAAATACCTGCTTCATCTCAGACTCCTATCAAGGAATTGAAGATAGTATAAAAAGTTGTGAGGAGTCATTGTTTAGAAAAACACACTGATGATGTTGCTTCACTCAGCTAAAGCAAACGTCAGTGCAGCAAAAAGAGGAGGCATTCAAACTTTCTTCTGGAAAAGTCTTCTCTCTCCATAATGAGGGTTGGTGTCCACTCTGTAATCAGATATTCACTTTTTTTTAGGTTCAGCATTGATGGGGCGCCTGGGTGGCTCAGCAGCTGAGCATCAGCCTTTGGCTCAGGGCATAATTCCGGAGTCCTGGGATCGAGTCCCATATTGGGCTCCCTGCAGGGAGCCTGTTTCTCTCTCTGCCTGTGTCTCTGCCTCTGTTTCATTGTGTCTCTCATGAATAAATAAATAAAATTTTTAAAAATTTGACAAGAGTCTCTGAACTGAGAGGGTATGCCTGGCCATCAGAGATTCATTAACTAAAAAAAAAAAAAGAGAGAGAGAGAGAGAGAGAGAGAGAGAGAGAGAGAGATTCACTAACTCCTGGGTCTTATTCATAGATTGTAAATGATCGTGAACAAACTCCATGCACCAACCAATAATCCTGTAATCTTTTGTATTGACAATTCTTGAGAATTTTCACATCATCAGCGATGTCACCTTCAAAAATGAATCCATGTGATATCGATAGTGATTTGTCCCTTTAAGAGTTCTCATTGTAGTATGATTTTGACAAGTTTGCCATTCTCTGGAATAAAATGCTGTCATTATTTCTGACAGGGCTGGTAGAAGGGTTTCATTAAAATGTGCAGAAGGGGAAAACTGTGTAACTTGGAAGAGGGTGGGAAACAGGAAGACTGTAATTTTGAAAAGGTAAATATAGACATCAGATACACCTCTCGCCTCTCAGGTAGTCCTATATAGGGTGTTTAGACTTCTAAAACTGTCAAAACTAGAATTAAAAACAAACAAACTGGGATGCCTGGGTGGCTCAGCGGTTGAGCGTCTGCCTTCAGGCCCAGGGTGTGATCCTGGAGTCCCGGGATCGAGTCCCACCATCAGGTTTCCTGATGGAGCCTGCTTCTCCCTCTGCCTATGTCTGCCATTCTCTCTCTCTCTCTCTCTCTCTCTCTCTCTCTCTCTCTGTCTCTAATGAATAAATAAATAAAATCTTTACAAAATAAATTTAAAAATAAAAAAAAACTAAACATTCAGGACATTTGTGGTATCTAGAAAGAACTTGCTCTATTCTGCTATAGAAGAATCTTTACCTTGGTATATTCATGTATGTTTCAGCATTGTCGACTTTCACGTTGATTGTCAGGTTATCTATCCCTTAGCTTAGCAATATAGTCTAGGAATAAGTCAGGTCTCTAAGATGCTGGCAGGAAATCACATCTGGTTCTCACAGTATCACTTTGAAATGATTGTGAAAATAATAATTTTTTTATGCTTTCCCATTCTGGTTTCTGCCTGGATCTAAAATAATAACCATTTTAATTTCATTTTATGAACTTGTCTAAAGGCAGGGGTGGCAGGTGATCAAGTTTTCTTAGAATGTGATGACAGTGTAGCTGCAGATGAAGCTAATGCAAGAGTTACAGTCTTTCCAAAAATAGTTGTTGGCTGAGAACTGTTTGATTTTATATAAGCATTGGGGAGGTCACTTTTTCTTGTTTTTCCCTTAACCTTGGGGTCAAAGTAGCGAGGCAAAAGACAAAATATAAAAGGAATAGCAAAAAGTCAATCAGCTTCTTGTATTTTCCCACTTAGCATGGGGTTATAAGTATCTTTCTCTTCCTATATATAGCCATAGACTATGGAATCATCACATTACGGAAATTGGAAGGAATCTTAGAATTTCTCAAGTTCCCCCACCCACACTTTTCCAAATAAGGAATCTGAGTCTGAGAGAGGTTAGGTGCATGGTGTTGCTAGTTAGTGACCAACCTCTGTGATCACAAGTTAGTAGCAGTGAGGACCAGGGCTCAGGTCTTTGTGACTCCTTGGGTCCAGTGCCCTTTCCAAGAGAGAACCACTCTCCAAATGTTTCAATTCCAAGTACTCTCTTGCTAACTATGCACAGTTCAAACTACTGTGACTGCAGTTTTTCAACAAGTGTAAGAAGTATTGGTTTCTGTTTCTAGTGTTCAATGACAGCTCTGTGTTTTGTTACCGACTACGTGTTTTGCACTCCTGTCTGCAACTGGATTTACCCTGGGCGTGACAAGAGGTTTCCAAGTGGGAATCAATTGCAATGGAATATGCAGTTATTTTCTTTCTTTACTTTCCACATGCAATTTATAAACCTTCAAGAGCTCATCTATCGCTGTGAGTGCTCTGTTTTCTAATATGTTTCTTTGCCCTGTGATAATGACCTATTAGCACTGCAAAGTCTTAGGCAGATATTATGGTTGTACATAAAAGTGTGTCTGGCTTGCTTCTCTCAATCCCTAGGCAGCAGCTTGATGTAGATGACAATCCAGGATGGTACCCATAGCTTTTTAAGCCCTATTCTGACCCTCTGTTTCAGGCCATGAGCCTAGCTATGGCACCCCTCCATTTATGGGATGCTAGTGATCCCTATTATGTTTTGGGAGTCAAATTCCCAGCCATTACGATTGCCCATTTCCAGCCTCGGAACCCATAACTTCAGCCTTTCCCGATGCTACATGTTGTAGTTCTCTCTCATGTCCACAGAGAAATACTTACCCAGTGTTAAAGTACATATTACTATTAATTTAGTTACTGTTACCATGGATAGGCATGATACCATGTCTTTACCAGAAATCTCCAAAATATGCCTTCAGAGCAACTTAGGGATGGTATTCAGGATTATTGCTTTGGCATTCATTGGGGTTGTGACAACCAGAAACAGGTTTCAGCTCTGCTTTTCTATTTTTCTTTTTTTTAAAAAATATTTTATTTACTTATTCATGAGAGACACAGAGAGAGGCAGAGACATAAGCAGAGGTAGAAGCAGGTCCCCCGCAGGGAGTGTGATGTGGGACTCGATCCCAGGACCCCGGGATCACAAGGACCTGAGCCAAAGGCAGACACTCAACCACTGAGCCACCCAGGTGCCCCCTGGCTCTGCTTTTCTAAAGATAGCTCCAATTTGTCTAATAGGATTCTTAGAATAGGCATCAGCATTTCAAAATGTCTTTGAGCCCCTTCATGTGACCTTTGTACCTTGTGGATGCAAACAAGATTTAAATGCATCTAAACACCCCAGCATGTAGCTAGAGCCATAAAAAATAATAGGTTTCCGGACTTAGTCATATAACTGAGAAAGACTTCGAACAGAAAACAGAAGTGTGCTAGGTAGTTTCAAGAGAGTGACCTGCAGTTTCTGGGTCATCCCGTCCCCCTTTGAGCATGGGCAAGACTGTGGAAAAGATGAGATTTCACTCCAGAGATTAGGTGACGTTATATGGCAAAGGTGAAGGGACTTTTCAGTTAAGTAAGGTCCTTAATCTGTTGAATTTGAGTTCATCAAAGGAGATCATCCTGGGTGGGCCTGATTTATCAAACAATCTTTCAAAGGGATGAGGCTCTTCCTGAAGGGAGAGATTGGAAACCTGGGTGACATTACCCTGTTGGCTTTGAATAAGGCAGCTTGTAGGAGCTGAGAGTGACCCCTGGCCAATAACCAGCAAGAAAATGGGGGGTCAACCCTACAACCTCAAGGAATTGAATTTCGCCAACAACTTGGATAACTTCAAAAGATAACCCTGGATATCACACGAGGACACAGCCAGCTGACTGATTTCAGCCCGGCAAGGTCACTCAGCAGACAGCCCAGCTATCCCCTCCCTGAGCTCCTGACCCACAGAAACTGAGATAATCAACGCATATCATTTTAAGCCTCTAAATCTGTGGCAATTTGGTATACAGCAGTAGCAATGAATATAAGAGGTTATATTCAACTTCATTCTGATAGTTTATGGGGTGATGTGCAAATGTCATATAGTCTCAGAAAAACTGTATCTGCACCAACCACAGAAGGGAAAGTGGCAACAGTGAGCAGCACAAGGATCCTGCTGGTCCATGACAATTCTCTCTCTAGGCTTTTCCAGATCAATTACTGCACAAAGCCAGGAGAGAACCACCAGAGATTTTACGCGGCTGCAACATTAACAAGGTCCAAGCATTTCTCATCTTCATGGTGCCTTAGACACAGGGAAACTTCAAGAGTAACAGCAAATACAAGCCCAGGCTACAGGTTAAATACACTGACTTCAGATCAGATTAAAAGATGAAATGTCCCACCAGTATGAGGTGGGACCTGCCACAGGAATCACGGCCTGCTTTTTAAGCACTAAAGCAAGCATCATATACTGGTTGCACTTGAACCAGTAACAAAACCCAGAGGCCCTGGAACGCAGTCCACTGGACCACAGCTGCACTCAGCTCTATTCGTGCAAAGGTCAGATTACAACAGGACACCTAAGAAGATAATGGACGGTAAATTTAACAGGCAAGCTGTCCATCGGTGGGTGGAAAACTCTGTAAGGATCCAGTGAAGCTCAAGTCAAAGGAGTAGACATAGCTGCTGACTGATGAGACACAACAGCAAACATACCAGCTGGTAGCAGAACAGGTACAGGTAGGGGCACCTGTACGTGTACCAAAAACACCTGAACTGCTACCCAAGGGGCAGCTGGCTTCATAGTCTACTGTGGAAGGAGCTTATATTTAAATTTTTAATGAGAAAGTAAATCTTTCCTATAATAGAAACTTTCAAAGCACCGAATTCATTATAAGGGCAGGGCAGCTCTGGACATGATTTGTACTGCTAGAAGCACCCAGAATACTTGATGTTTTATGATCTGAACCATGAGGAGAGCTGTATAATTTGGTAACCATATTATTTACCGTTCTATGGCTTATCAAGTGTCAAAAACTTTTGGAACCCCGCAGTTTTAGCTTTGGGGTCAGAAAGCATGTCACTCTTATATGCATCCTGGGGCAAGATCCATGTGAGAGCCATTAAAAGCTCAAATGTTTTCCTTAGGAAGCAAGATGCCTCCAGGCACCTGTCTTCAGTCTCCTGAAGAGACTCTATCCTGATCAGAAAACAAAACAGGCCCCTCTACTTTAACTTGGCTGGTTTTTCCATCTGCGTATATAGTATCCACAGCACACCTGGCCCCTTCAATAAGCAAGAGAAAAAATCTGCTCTCCAGGGTCTCCTCAAAGACCAACATTTATCTGACCACCATCTCCTTCTTGCCAGAGTTCCCCGATATTCCAGTCATGAAGTAGAGGAATGTAGTCTACCTATTCTTGTAGGCAGTCTAAGTTCTATCAGATTAGACATCTGGCCCTTAAACTGGAACCACAGTCCATTGGAGTGGGGCAAAGGACCTTTGGCTTCCTATCCCTTCTGCTTTTAGGACTAACAGCCATGGACTACACCTTGAGAACACCTGACTCAGATGACCTGACGGCTATGTTACCTGGGGCTTCCCCTGTCCTGCTCCTTGCTCTCCACCTTCAAGATGAAATGCCTTTGCTAAATTAGCTTAGACATGTTGATGTTACACCTTCAGTTCTTACAAAGAATGCACATGAGAAATGGTCACACGATGAATATTTTGACAAACCCATACCGATGAAGACATTGTCCAATATATTTTCTCTTTGTATATACAGAGACAATACAAGAAATGACTCCAAAAATTTAACACCAGGAAAAGCAATTTATCTAGATAAACTAAGTTTTGGGCTATCATTCCATGAAAAATTGATAATCTACTGGCAGCCAAGAAGCTCAGAGTCAAGGTCAGTGCTCAATTATAGTAACTCTATCAGCCTTGGGATATATATTCTATATCCTTCATACCTGCATATGTTATTGAAATACCTCAAATCCTTTCAAGGAGTAGGTTAGTTGTATATTTTTAAACATTCAGGGGGGAGGATAAATACAAAACTTTAAGGATAGAAGAGCCCAAATCTTATATTTTAAGATGCAATATAATATAGTGGTTAAATCTATATTACTTGGTTCAAATCTCAGCCCATCTACTTCTTTTTTTTTAATATTTTATTTATTCATGAGACACAGAGAGGGGGAGAGAGGCAGAGACACAGGAGAGGGAGAAGCAGGCTCCATGCAGGGAGCCTGATGTGAGACTGGATCCCAGGTCTCCAGGATCTGGCCCCAAGCTGAAGGCGGCGCTAAACTGCTAAGCTACCAGGGCTGCCCAGTCCAGCTACTTCTGACTTTGGACAAAGTCTTACCCTCTCCGTGATTCACCTTCTTTACCTCCAAAATGGACAAAACAAAAATACCTCTTTCTAGGGCTATTTTGAGGAACAAATGTATCAATATATGCGAAGCACTTGGAATGGCAAGCACTGAAAATGATTGCTCTTCTTATCTCACAGGCTAATGGTAAGCTCTATCAGTACATGGTATGATCAAAATGTCAAATGCTATTATTAGGCTTTTGAACTTCATCCACTCAAATGCAACATATAATTCTTACCGACTGTAGCAGATGCTGATGAGAGCAGAGATTTGCCCCAGGAGCCCCAGCCTGCCCATCCCCCTCCAGGTGAAGGTGAATCCACAGTCTGTAGGAAAACAGATTAGCAGAAGGTTAGCAATTCAGTATATGCAGGAATGAAAAAACACTCATTGGTTTGAAACAAAAAGGTTTTTAAAGAAGTTACCAGTAACCATATCTCTCTGGCTTAAAGTTTATAAGGGCCATAAAAGAATACACCAACCCACATTTCAATGTGTACTTTGGAACAAAATTGTTTAGTAGTGGTGTTGGCTTCAACTGGCTCAGCTTGAAGTGAGAGGAAGGGAGTCTGATGTTAACAAAGGCCCATATGTCCCCTTGTCTGGAAGAGAGGGACAAGGCTCTAGGGGGAAACCATTTAATACCTTAGGGCACAAAAGTGATTTGAAGAAGTTCAAAACTCTGGCAACTCTGACACAACTAAACAAATATTCTCTTTCAGGTAGAGGTAACTTTCAGATCTCTGAGGTGATAGGAGGGAGCTCTGGGATGTCAGGTAAAGAAGTGTCTAGAAAAGCACCAATGAGCTGGGGGATGGGGAGAGCAAAACAGGTACACTTATGAGGTAGACATTTTTTTTAAGGTTTATTTACTTTTTGAGAGGGGTTGGGGAGGGAGCAGAGGGATAGTTTTAAACAGACTCCATGCTGAGTGTGGAGCTGATGGCTTCATCTCATGACTCTGAGATCATGACCTGAGCCGAAATCAAGAGTCAGATGCTCAACCGACTGAGCCACCCAGGCGCCCTGAGGCAGACACCGTTCAAGGTGTCCACTCCACTCACAATGACCCCTGTAACTGTCTCTCTCACTGTCCCTGGGCTCTGTGGATTCAAATTCTTCTGCCTAAGTATTGGGATGGAGATTGAGAGACTGGTTCAGCTTAAGCTGGTTGTCTGACTAGAAGATGAAAACTCAGGCAATGTAGGGTGACCATATTCAATCCAACATGCCAACTAAGGATGAAGAGAAATCAGAGTGAGTAGAATGAAGGGTGTACGCTCAGAGAAGCTGCTGAATCCCTGACAGCTTCTCAGCCCCTGCTTCCTGTCCTTCTTAAGGCCCTACTGCCTTCCTATCTTTGGGTTCCATAAGATTGCTGCAGAGTCTGTTTCTTTTTTAAATATTTTGTTCCCTGATTTATCTCCAGAGCCTAGACAAGGATATGGCACATAATGAGTGCTTAGTACATTTATTTGTTGAATAAATGATTGAAATTCATCCATTTTCTTAAGTATATAATAGTTTCTGTTACTTGCAACTGCTGAGCCCTGGATTCAGTTAGTGGAACTATAGCTTTCCCTTATTATCTAGGAATATAGTCTAGAAAATGAGGCAACCCGATGTTTCTAGCAGCAATGTCCACAATAGCCAAACTGTGGAAGGAGCCTCGGTGTCCACTGAAAGATGAATGGATAAAGAAGATGTGGTTTATGTATACAATGGAACATTACTCAGCCATTAGAAATGACAAATACCCACCATTTGCTTCGACGTGGATAGAACTGGAGGGTATTATGCTGAGTGAAATAAGTCAATCGGAGAAGGACAAACATTATATGGTCTCATTCATTTGGGGAATATAAAAAATAGTGAAAGGGAATAAAGGGGAAAGGAGGAAAAATGAGTGGGAAATATCAGAAAGGGAGACAGAACACGAAAGACTCCTAACTCTGGGAAACTAACTAGGGGTGGTGGAAGGGGAGGTGGGCGGGGTTTGGGGGTGACTGGGTGACAAGCACTGAGGTGGACACTTGACGGGATGAGCACTGGGTGTTATTCTATATGTTGGCAAATTAAACACCAATAAAAAATAAATTTATAAAAATAAAAAAAAAGAAAGAAAGAAAATGAGGCAAGATTATATTAGGAGTAATACATTAGGTACTGGAAAATCACAGCTCTTTCCTCCAAAAACAGAAAGAAGTTCAGTGAAATATTCCTACAGAGTTTGTAGCTTCTATAACTTTTGACCCAAGATTGTCTATCAGTCAGATCCCCCCTACTCCCTGCTGCCTTCTGCCTTTGCAGATGAGGGTGGTGATGTCAAAGAGTTTGGGCCAATGAGAAGTAAATGAGAAGGCTTTTGCTTTCATGATAAACTACACACTTATGGCCAGTACCAACTCTTCCCACCATCCTTTTTTTCTGCCCTGAATGTGAATATGATGCTTGAAACTGAAGCAGCCATTTTTGTGGCCATGAGGGAAAGGCCAAGGAAGCATAGAGTCACTGGTCCTACTACTGTTGAGCTACTAAAGCAATGTTTGAGTAGTTGACTGTCTTCATTCTTTCTGTTAAGTGAGAAAAAATAAGTTGCTATTTGGTAAACTATTCTATGTTGGATTCTAGTTATTTGTGCCCAAATTCTTAACTGATTCACCTAGTAAATATCAAACACCAACCATCAGTGTAGGATACTGTCAAGAGAAAAGGTTATGGAATTAAATCACCTGGGCTTGACTCCAGGCTCTGTCATTTGGGGTAAGTTATTTGAGTCTTTCAAGCCATCATTTACTCATTACAAAATGAGACAAATGGTAGTATATGAACCATAAATATAAGAACCGATAACTTCACACAATTATTGTGAATATTAAAAAAATAATTCATATAAAGCTTTGAGCATTGTGCCTGGCACATAATAAATACTTCACCAATGTTAACTAGTAATAATAATCATTATTAATATTAATAATAAAACTATTTTTTTAACACTAAGAAGCAAAAAGCTTTGAAAGTTGGCTGACATTTATTTCTATCTGGAAACAATGAGGAGCTTGTTAACATGAATGGAAATACTCATGATTCATGACTGTCTGCTTTCATTTTTGGTGTCTACGTTGATTTACTTCACTTCTGCAATGGAAGCCAGTGGCAATTTTATACCATCATGAAGACAGATGTAAGTTGGTGATTAATATCATTCTTTCACAGGACAAATCACTACCTATGTGACTAGGGAAAGTTAACACACTTAGGGGTGACAGCTTCTGACTCAAATTTATAATACTTAATATGCTCTGACAGCTGGTAATTGACTAGCAAATGAAAATAAATGTTAAATGAGTCTAGAACTTTCTGCAGTATAAATGACTACTTCAATTGCTTTATTAATAAAACTCCTTTGACATTGAGCTGTGACCTCGTGATCAGCTGCAAAGAATATTTGCTATCAATGGCAAATACTCAAATGACTAAATGTGTACATTTAATATAAAAACCATCTAAACTGTTCAACATGAATTCTCATCTTGAGTATTGTCTCCACTTTATTTTTTTAAAAGGTTTTATTTATTTATTAGAGGGAGAGAGAAAGTGCACAAGTAGGGGGGAGCAGTAGGCAGAGGGAGAGATGTGGGGCTCAAACCTAGGACTCCAGGATCATGACCTGAGCTGTGAGCAGACACTTAACTGACTGAGCCACCCAGGATCCCCTTATCTCCACTTTAAATGGCTTTAATGTCACACACTTATGAGTCTATGAAGTAGGCAGCATGATCTATTCAGATCTTTCATGATCAAGTATGATTATTTTAAAACTTTTTTTCTCATCCTCATCCCATGCAACCCCCACCACCTTTAACAGACAGCTTCACATACTAATTTGCAGAGAAAACAGGGGCCACTGGATGGGAACTCTCTTAACTTCCATCCCCCCTCATAAACTCTCAGAAGGATGAACTCATTTCACAAGAGTGAATCGGACTTGGGTTGATGAAGAAGGGTAGCCAGAACTCAACTGAAGATCGTAAACATCTGCAATTGTTGTGTGGTCCCAAAAATATGAAGAATGCAGGATTCCATAAAGTTCAAATTTCTTTAAATAGAAAATATATGTACGTATCTGGCATCCCATTTAAAGGTCTTTATCATTAGATGGAAAATACATTTATTTTAGCCTATCGACTTTACATGTATCATTAGATAGAAAAGAAATGTACCAATGTTAGCATTCCATAGAATTTGAAGGTCTTTAACATTCAAATGGAAACATAAGTACCTGTTGTAAAAGAGCAAAGATCCACCTGGTTGTCTTATTTTCTTGAGTACATCAAGAAACAGGTACTGTCCATTGCTCATATCTGTGAGATCAAACTCATTTTTAAGTTTTGTTACTCATGACAGAGCTGCTCTAAGAAGGGGCTCAGTGTGATGTTCAAGAAGATTGAAATCGCTCTGGCTGCCTGCAGTTCTGTCAAAATACTTGCTTGAAAATAGCTTCAGTTATTTCCCAGTAATTTTCTCCTTGGTGAAGTATGCATTATTCTATTCTGGGAATATTTAAAATTAAATGTACAAAGATTTAAAGTGTCAAAATCATGCTATTAATATTTTAATGCATATTTTGTCTTTTCTGCACTAAGAGAGTGAAACTTTAAAAAAAACAAAGTGAATAATTGAATGATTAGATTTCTGATTTTAAGTTGAAATCATCCTATGTTTATACATTGTATAACATCCAACACGTCCTCAGTTTCACTCTATAATTTAATTTACAAATTTAATAGGTTTATAATACTTCCTATACACTCAGCAAGGTTTTGTTTGAGTAGACAAATGAGGTGCTTAAAAAAGAAAACAGAATATATTGCATTTATATAGACACAGTTTTAAAATATTTGAACATATTTATGTTGGTAAAAAGGACCGACCATTCATCAAAAACCTCTTGAAAGTGCCTGTTCAATTTTGCTAGACTCAAATAGAGTAAGATTTGTGAAATGGATATAAAGTCTAGGAAATTGCATTTTTGAATTTATAACCTTAATACATTGAACAGTAATTATTTAAACCAAATTAAAAGTCTGAGTAGTCCTTTTTATTTTTAATATTTTTAAAGATTTATCTATTTATTTATTTGAGACAGATACAGAGAGAGAGAGAGAGAGAGAGAATAAGCAGGGGGAGAGGCAGAGACAGAGAAGGGAGAAGTAGGCTCCCCACTGAGCCAAGAGCCCACTGTAGGGTTCCATCTCAGGACCAGGAGATTACAACCTGAGATGAAGGTAGATGCTTAACCATCTGAGCCACCCAGGTGCCCCTGTATTTAAATTTTTTATAAAAGATTTATTTATTTTAGAGAGAGCGAGAAGGAGAGAGAGAGTTGGAGGGAGGGGCACAAGGAGAGAGAGAGAATCTAGAGCAGACTCTCACTGAGTATGAAGCCTCATGCGGGGCTTGATCCCAGGACCCCAAGATCACAACCTGAACTGAAATCAAGAGTCAGATGCTCAACCAACCGAGCCACCCAGGCACCTTACGAGTAATCCCTTTTATGTCCAAAACACACACTAGCCTATACCAAAAACCCATCTAAACACAAATTTAACATAATTGTACCACCACTCACAATTATCTCCTTCCCTTCTAAAGCATTATGGAAGTGATATCTTCCTCTTAGTTAAAATCATCACCTTCACCAGAACCCCCCTGGGCCTGAATAGGTTGGTCTTCCCTTCTCTCCTGGCTTTTCAACCTTTCTCTATCTGCTACTTCCCAATTTAATCATGCACATGATTCCTTCACCTTAAAAATCAACAAATGAAAATCACAATGACAAAATATTTCTTTAAAACCAGTCTGGTTTCTGCTCTACATCCTGCTTCTTCACCTCTTAGAAAAAATGCCCACTGTCCATACCCGCCCCCCCCTCCATTCTCCCACCTGCCACAGTACTCTCCCATGGCCACCAGTACTGCATAAAACCATTCTCATCAATGTCACAGCAGCTTCCTTTAGTAATTTTATTTCATGACCTTTCACTAGCATCTGAAGCTTAACCACTTCTCTCTCTCTCTCTCTCTCTCTCTATATATATATATATATACATATATATATATATTTTTTTTTAATTCATGAGAGACACCCACAGAGAGAGGCAGAGACACAGGCAGAAGGAGAAGCAGGTTCCTTGAGGGGAGCCCGATGCAGGACTTGAACCCAGGACCCCAGGATCATGACCTGAGTCATAGGCAGACGCTCAACCGCTGAGTCACTGAAGTGCCCCTTACCTGTGTTTAAAAAAAAAAATTTCAACTGAGTAGATTTTAAAGATCTTCTTGACTTTATTCACTGATTTATGAACTGGCCAGCATAACTGCCCCCACTTCATATTCTTAAACTACTATTTTCATGGCTCTGTCTTCTGACTCTTACTTTTTTGGCCCAACTTTTATCTTTATGATTTCAGTTTACTTTAGAAGTTTCTAAATGCGTATTGTGATATTATGGGGAGCGCTTAATTAAGCTATAATCCAAGTGCTTCCAGCATTCCAATAAAATATGCATAGTTCAGGGTGGTCAGCTGATATCCTAATCAGGAAAGCCATATTCCAGAAGCATCTATAATGAGCATTTCTATTATCTGTCACTTAATTAACACTGGATGCTTTGCTAATTAGCATACTAAATTGCAGAAGTGGGTTTTAACTGGGAGACATGGTGAACTATTAACAAGCATTCTGAATATCTGAAAGGGGGTCTATCTGGTGAAATTAAACATATTCAAGAGTTACTGATGGCTAAATTTATTTTAGAGCCTCTTTCGATCTTTTTATTTTAAAAAAATATATTTACTTATTTACGAGAGACACACAGAAAGAGAGAGAGGCAGAGACACAGGCAGAGGGAGAAGCAGGCTCCATGCAGGGAGCCCGATGTGGGACTCGATCCTGGGTCTCCAGGATCAGGCCCTGGACTGAAGGCGGCACTAAACTGCTGAGCCACCCAGGCTGATCTTTTTATGATCAGGGCATAAGAATGTTTTTGCCCTGTGCTAACCGGGGTTCTATCCAGCTCTGAACTCTGGGGAATTCCAGTGTTTTGATGCCAGCTCAAAAGGAAGAAAACCCTGCCTCTAGAATTCTAGGCATTTGTCTCGAGTGAAACTCATTCTGGGTAGTGGTCAACGCACCTAAAAGGACAAAACACTGGGACATTCTCAAGCCTCCATGAAAAACAGTAATCATGAACTGTTTTTAATCTTCTGGTTAATTAATGTTCAATTTTAAAATATCAGCATGGTACAGTGTGATTTGTGGTTTGATTTCCCTCGTAGAACGTGACGATAAGATAGTGCAGAGAAGAGGTAACCCTCACCATCTCAGCTTCTGGCTGCCACAACTTATCAAAAAGAATCTAAGAGCCAAATTGGCCTGGAGACAGGAACCTTCCAGGGCCCATGCCTTGGCCTCGGTGCTTCTTTAATAAACATATAACACTGGAGGTAATCTCAACCACTCCCATTTCTTAAATAACATCCAAGTATTAACAACCTCCAAATCTCCCTCCTGGGCTTTAGGCTATTATAATTAAGTGACCACAAAATGCCTTCACTTGGAAGTCCCATGGCATGCTCAATACTGAATTCACCATCTTCTTAGTCTCATCTGATGCCCTGATTATCTCTTTCTGTGTCCTAGTATTAGTAGTTCCCAAACACCGGCCCATAGATTGACTGCAAGAGTATTACTTACGGGAACTTATTAAAAATACAGAGTCTTAGCTCCCATTGTGATCCTTTTGAATAAGAATCTCAATGTAGAGCTTAGGAATCTGAATTTTTAACAATCTCCCTGGGTTAGTCCAATACACCACCAGATTTAGGAAGTACTGCCCTATATGGCCAAATTGCACCAGTGTCCACCAAAGCCAAACACTGAGTGCCATCATGTAGAGTAGGCTTTAAGGGGGAAATACTCCAAAAGAAGAGGAGCAAATGCTACTTATTTATTTAAGAGGCAAAAATCTGTCATCGTGTATCCTGGTCTACATTCGCTCTTTTTCGTCTCCCTTAACAGCAATTTCATGGCTCTTATCCATTCTGATTTTCTTTTTCTAGGGAGAACACTAACCAGTGGTAGTCTATGTTTTTCCTTTGTGAGTACCTTTAGTGATAACGTTGAAATTCTTTACTTTCATAATTGGCCTTGTATATTGGTGTTGAACAGTAGAGATGACTTTTTTCCCACTCTGGGTAACATTTCTTGGTATTAAGAACTTAAGAGAAATTCGATTTAGATTGGATCTTGTAGGGGCTGATAGTTCTGTATATAATAAAGTCCCAGGAAATCTCTGGAAATAAATGTCACTCCTGCCTAGCACTTAAGACAAACATCTCTAAATTGAGGCTGAAGGTGTCCCCGACTCCTGAAGATTGATCTAATTGCCCTATCTAACGCTTCCCTTGTGTCTGCCCTGTCTAGTACTATAGGATATGCTATCATTACTTTCATACAACACTCCCTTCTCCAACTAGACTGTAGGCATCCTGAAGATAGTTCCACTGCTTAGATTCCTGGGCACGATACATGGTGTCATGGGGCATGTAGAGGCCCTTGAGAGTCTAATCTAACCTCCAATGTTCAAATGAGTTTGGGGGTCATCTCTCATGGATGTTGTAGAGTAGATCCTGCACGAAATCTCAACTCAATGGCCTCTAGTCTGTACATGATAATGGATGAGAAAAAAAAGGAGCACCAAAGACAGAGGTAGCTTCTTGAGAGCATAAACTGTGAGTGGTATGATCCTTCAAAGCAGAGGTGCCAGCTGAGCAGCTGCCAGAACCACTGGCCTCTTTCTCTTCTCCAGGCCTCTCCTAGTCACACCCCTCTACCTGCCAGGTTACAGCCACTGGGCTGACTCAGGCAAAGCGTAGCTAATAAAGTGGATTTTGAGGGGACCCAGACCCAAAGTGACCATGCAGATTCAAGTCACTTAAAGAAAAAAAATATATATATATACATCTAAGCACATTATCACAAAATGTAGTGTGTCCTCGAAGATACTGGTTTATACTTTCTCAAAGGCTACTTGGCCAGTTTGTTGTTGTTATTTACAAAACAGGCATTTTCCCCACAGAAGCTTGTTTAAAAGGATAATGAGGTTCTTTTAGGCTCAGACAGACCTGGGATCAAGTAGGCTTTTGAGCTTGGCTTTCTTCCTATTGGACCTGCCACTCCTTAGGGAACCTATGTTCAAATTCCAAACAGACAGTGTGTCAATGAACTTTTGATTCAAGGTTTTCTGTAGAATTAATTCTCTTCTGGACCAAGAGAAAAATAGTTGTTTTCATCATTGCAAAAGGATTTTTCATAAGTATCCAGCAAGGCAATAACATAGAGCAAATGAACAATGCTTAAAGACAAGGCACAAAATTGATTTCTTGCATTAACTTAAAAGGATAAGTTACCAAGAGAGAGAGTAGAACCCCCTTCTCTGGGTAATCCTTTAAAAAAAAAAAAAAAGGACAAAATTTGCATCTACTTAGAAGGGTTTAAATATGACCTGGGTAGAAGAGATATCCTCCTCCTGCAAGGCCCTTCCACCAGCCGTATCGGTTTTCTATCTTCTTAGAACAAACATACAAATGGGCACTCCTCCCACATCTTGGTTTCATCTGAGCTCCTGGTGCAATGCCACACACATACACCCAGAGCCACAGTCCCAACCCTGTGGCCAATATTTGTACTTCAATCCAGATAGTTTTGTAATACTTCATTATGAAGAAATACTCCTTTTCAAGTCCTTGAAAACTCTCAGTGTTATGCAGGGAGAAGAGGGAAGTACCTGTCTACTAATTGGCTCTAACCCTGTAGCATTAAGGTGTGTGTGTGTGTGTGTGTTTAAAGATTTATTTATTTATTTATTCGTGAGAGACAGAAAGAGAGGCAGAGACATAGGTAGAGGGAGAAGCAGGCTACCCAAGGGGAGCCCGATGCGGGACTTGATCCCAGGATCGTGAGATAAGGACCTGAGCCAAAGGCAGATGCTCAATCACTGAGCCACCCAGGCAACCCGCGTTAAGGAAGTTTATTTATTTTTTTTATCTGTATATTTTTTTATTGGAGTTCGATTTGCCAATATATAGTGTAACACCCAGTGTTCATCCCATCAAGTGCCCCCTCAGTGCCCATCACCCTATCACCTTGTCCCCCTTCCCCTTCCACTACCCCTTGATCATTTCCCAGAGTTAGGAGTCTCTCATGTTTTGTCACCCTCTCTAATTTTTCCCACTCATTTTCTCTCCTTTCCCCTGTAATCCCTTTCACTATTTTTTATATTCCCTGTATGAGAGAAACCATATAATGATTGTTTAAGGAAATTTATAAAGAGCTTTCAAAGGCAGGATTCATTCAGTTTGCTCAAAAAATTAAGAAGGCAGATATGTAGGAGCCTACTAACTTTCTATTGTGCTATCTTTATTAGAAATCTCATTTTCATTACTAGAAATCTGGAATTGGAATGTATAACCTATCTATCAGGAGCATATATATTTTGAATTAGTGGAGCTTGTGTAGTTTCTTTAGGTCACAATGCTGTAGTCAAACTATGGTTTTCTTAATGTACAAAGATATTTATTAACAGTAGCACTTATAATAAGAATTGAGAATCAATGATTCTCACAATAGAAAGATAGCGTGCAGGGCAAAGAGGTTCCAGAGTCATGTATCTGGGTATGAATAGTGATAGGATTTTTAAATATATAACCTATTGGCTCTGTTTCTCTAGAGAACTGACTAATACAGTATCAGCATTTTCTAAAGCTTTCCCAGTGGTTGAAATGTTCAGCTCGAGTTGAGAACCTCCGGTCTAAAAGTGCTTAATCCCTTAGGGGGTCCATAGATGGCTTTGAAGAGTCCGTGAACCCTTGGAACTCACACATGACATTTTGCCTGTATGTTTACCATATCTCATTCCAACTCTCAGCTGGTCCTCAGAGCCGCTCCCTGACATCGCTGCAAAACCACTGTTGGCTTTTGTTTAAACATCTCTGGTCATGAGGAACACCCTCCTCCCTGAGGCAGTCCATCTCCTCTCAGAACAGTTCTAAAAGTCAAACCCCTTGAGGAAACTGAGGCACAAAGAGCCTAATTTCAAATGAAAGAACCACAAAACATTAGTCAGACGACTACCTAGTGCAAACTCTTCATTTTATAAAGGGAAAAATTAAGGCTTGGAGAAATTAGGTGCCTTGCCCAAATTAATAGTGTTACTATTAGGTATAAGGGGAAAAACTAGGCCCCTGGTTCCCTGATAAGTTTCCTCCCTTCATTACATGCAGTAGAGTCCCTTCAAGTAGGTAACCTGTGGTGGTACACTCCAGATGAGTCAGGGCTGGGGCCTGACTGAGGGAAACCCCGATTCCCCATCTCGGTGCCATCACTCTGGAAGGCAGGATTAGAAGGGAGTGGCCTGCTTCCTTCTTTCATGCTGAGCGCCTCTCCGTCTCCACCAGCCCCCACATGACTGAAGGTGAAGATGCCAAGAAAACCCAGCTCGATGGTCATACTGACGTTGTACCAGGTACCAACTGGGAGACACTGACCTATCTTATCCCCCAGAAAGATAGGTACAGGTATCAAAGGGAAAGGGCAATGAACCTGCTCTGATGCCTCTGGTCCTCTGGAAGGTGGTGTGTGATGATAAAATAGTGATCTGAAGGTTTGAGATTCCCACAGTGGATTTGTAAATAGGTGTTAAAACGTAAGTGATACTAAAGAAACACTGACTTGTTTAGGGTAGAATCAGGCTCATTAATAACTTGGACTCATTATGTTCAATATTTCAATATCTTCCATTTGTTACAGTGGTGCAATATCTTACTAGGTTGCTTACTATCTCTGAGGCGGATTGCCTTGTCTATAAATTAAGATTAATAATATCCAGCTTAGAACCGCAAAGAACTATTGTATGGAGTGAATTAAATCACATATAAAGTGGCTAGTGGGGTGCCTGGCATACAGGACGTAGCCAGTCAGTCAGTGGTGGCTGTTACTATTATTACAACTATCAAAATGCAAATATTATAATAACCAGTTATTCTCATGTACGCCTTTTCTCACCACACAGCACCTTTTTGATGACAGAGGTGATGTCACAGTATCTGAATCCCCACCCCCCCCGCTGCTCCCAGTCCCTGTAAGCATAGAAAATACCCCAAACTGTGCCCATGGTGGCTATCCATAAGAATGTAGTTAAACTGAATTGAATGAACCACACCTACCGGATTATTCTGGTCTTTCAGGGGTATTTCAGATCCAAGTTCTGCCTCAAAGCTGACAGAGTCAATGCATTCAACAAGTGCATCCTCAGTCACTTCTCCATTGAGGGGGGGCTCCATGGGACTGGTGTGTTGGGGCTGCTCATGCTGCCCAGTGTCAGTAGTCTCTGCACCCTGAACAGTGGCATTTTCATGCCCATCTTCTGTGCCATCAGCTGCTGTCGGCTCATCTGAAATCATAGCTGAATCACAGTGTGCTTCTGTGTCTTCAGGCACAAACTCCTTCTTGGGCATCTTGGCAATTTCTGCTTTGTCTCCAGTGGCTGAAGGGTCACCAGCATCGTCAGACATTTTAAGATCTGTCAACATGATTACAAACAAACACTTTCTGCTTTAATCTGAGTTGTTAAATCCAAAGCCCCAAGTACTTAAATATGGTAGGGGAAAACTTTCTTCTACCAGTAAGAAACTTTATGTAACCTTGGGGTAGGCTGAAATAGAAGCTACAAAAGTCAAGGAAACCATTCTCCCCTCAGAGATGCCAGAAGGAACCAGACCTACCAACACCTTGACTTTAGCTCAGTGAAACTGGTTTTGGACTTCTGACCTCCAGAACTATAAGAGAGTAGCTTTGTGTAGTTAGAAGCCACTAAGTTTGTTGTAATTTGTTATAGCAGCCATAGGAAACTAATACAACCCTACAGTGCTATCTCTAAACTCTCATGGATCTCTTACTTGGTATTCAGGGATATGTGTGTGGAAACTAAGAGTAAGAGTATAAGCTGTATCTGTGAGGTTATTTAACATCACTTTATTAGTTATAATCATAGCGATAATGAGAGTAAGCATAGAAAATACCTGAGAGCTTATCAAAAACTACTTGACATTTAGCTTCACATCGTTGTCAGAGATTCACATGGAGAAAGAGACATATATACACATAAGCGTGCTTTATTGGACACCAGCTGGCGAAGGCCTGTTGGACCACAGTTTACACAGGGAAACACAGGAGGAGTTGGAAGGGAAAGAAGCAGTATTAAGTCAAATGAGGAATGTCACCATTATGAAATTACCTGTAAAGCTGAAAGCTCTTTACAAAGTTTGCAAGTTATTGTATTATGTAAGACAGAATGATTCAATAGAAGTTTCCGTGATCATGAAAATGTTCTATGTCCATACTGTCCAATGTTGTAGTTAATAGCCACACGTGCCCATTGAGCATGTGTGCACAGTGTGGCTGGTGCAACAAGCAACCACATTTTTTGTTAAAGATTTTATTAATTTATTCGTGAGAGACAGAGAGACAGAGAGAGAGAGAGAGAGAGAGAGAGGCAGAGACACAGGCAGAGGGAGAAGCAGGCTCCATGCAGGGAGCCCGATGTGGAACTCGATCCCAGGACTCCAGGATCACACCCTGGGCCGAAGGCAGGCACCAAACCACTGCGCCACCCAGGGATCCCCAGCAACTACATTTTTTGAAAAAATATTTATTTGAGAGAGAGAGAAAGCCGGGGTGAGGGGAGAGGGACAGGGAGGGAATCTCAAATAGACTGCCTGCAGAGCATGGAGCCAGATGTGGGGCTTGATACCATGACTCTGAGATCACGACCTGAGGCAAAATCAAGAGTCGGATGCTTAATTGACTGAGCAACTCAGCCTCCCCCACCCCACTTTTTAAAAGTAGGTTCCACACTCAGCATGGTACCCAATGTGGGGCTTAAATTCATGACCCTGAGATCAAGACCTGAGGGTCAGATGCTTAATCGACTGAGCCACCCAGGTGCCCCAGAAACTACATTTTAAATTTTATGTAATTTTATGTAATCATTTTTATGTAATCATTTAAGTTTACATTTTACAGAGGCATGTGTAGCTACTGGCTACCTTACTGGATAGCACTGATCTAGAAGGCTCGTTTGAGGTGATAATTTTCTTAGGCTAACATGAAAACAGTGTTCTCACTCTAACAGAAGCCAAGTCTAAGTGAAATCAGCTGGTATTTTTGTTGACCTGTGTTTACTAGTTGGTCAAACGTCAAGTTGCCATTAGAGCCATGGTAGGTAAGTAGCCACTTAACATATTGGCTACATGGAATCCAGGCTTAGAATCACATGCACATGAAACTCTCTGGTACCCTCATGTAGCCATCCCCAAGGTCCTCTGGCTATTGTCTCTGCTCATGCAACATTCTCTCCCTTGGTGAATCACATCCCTTTCTCAGGGTTTCATACACCACTCTCATGTTGTGAGTTTTGAATATCTATCTCATTCCATTGAGATGGAAGGTGAATTAGTCGTTTCCAGGAGCTGAAGGGAATAAGGAGGGACGACTAATGGGTACAGACTCCTTTCTTTGGTGTATGATGAAAACGTTCTAAAGTTAGTGATAATGGGTGCACAACTGTGCAAATATTCTGAAGACCACTGAACTGCACACGTTCAAAGAGCAAATTTTGAGGCACGTGAATTATCTCAGTATATTAAGAGTATCTGTAACACATATAACCTAGTGCTTCATGTTAATAAGGCTGTTATTAGAAAAAATTCTACTTCTGTATAAGTAGTTCCAATGGCCAGTTGGTCATCTGTTCCCATCCAAAATGGAGTCTGTGGTCTTACTGTTAATATTAGTTCTTCTTCTTGACTTTTGAGTTTCCTTTAATGGTGCCTAGATTTCCCCCAATAATCCAGGCTTAACACCTCAGGGCTGTCATTAACTAAACCTTCACCCTCTCAAGAATATATAACATCAATAGCTATCATTTATGAAGTGCCTGTCAAGTGCAGGCCCCTTAAATGTATTATCTCCTGTTAGATATTATGAGCTCCATTTTATAGGTGAGACAACGGAAGCTCAGAAGTCACACTTTCAGCAAGTTGTTAAATTTGAGATTTGAACCCACATCTAACTTTGAAATTGAACCATATCAGAACTGTATCTGCAGTGCCACCAGCCTCTGCTCACATTCAACCAGTGGCCAAATCCTAGAAGCTCTTTACTCAGAATTCATGTCTTTTTTTTTTTTTTAACCTCTCTTCTCACTGCCACCAATCCAGCTGAGGCTCTCAATATGGTTCACACTGATGATTTCAACATTGGATTCAGCCCTTCCCTGTTGCTCTCCCTTTCACTTCCCCATCCCTCCCCATCCTATTCATACATTCCCAGGGTTTTCCCATTTACTATGGAGATGAGGCCACCAGCTTTAGCTGGCATTCAAGCACCTCTGCACATCGATGCCACTAGCCTTACTCCACAGGTCCCTCCCAAAACCTAGAACGAGACAATGTAAGCATGTGTGCAATGCCTGACATTCACAGAAGATCCTCACACGGCTGTTGGTTCAAAATGTTGTCTTTCACACATTTAAAACCCATTTAAAATAACCACTGCCTCCACTGTTTGTTCTTCCCAACTGGATATATTTTTTCTTCCTCTGAAGTGCCGAGTGCTTTGTGTCTGTCTCACCTTGGTGAGAGCTGCTTCAGTGTTTTCCTTGTACAGTATGTTGGAAATACTATGAAGACAAGGATCTTCCTTGTCTAGTTTTCATGTTTTATGTGGCACTTATTAACCTGGTTTCTTGACCATATTGGGGAGCTCAACAAATATGTGTGTTGTTATATTAATATATTTGGAGACTTAAAATTAAAATGTAATTTGGATTACTGTTTTTGTATTTCTTGGGTAAATACCCAGTAGTACGATTACTGGATTGTAGGCGCACCTCTATGTTTATAGCAGTGTTATTTACAATAGCCAAACTGAGGAAGCAGCCCATGTCCATCAGTAGATCAACGGAAAAAGAAGATGTGATTTATATATATATAGATATATAGATATGTATATTTAAGTATATATATATATAAAAATATATAAGTATATATATATTATTATTCAGCCAGCAAAAAAGAATGAAATCTTGTCATCTGCAATGATGCATGGAACTAGAATATAATGCTAAGTGAAATAAGCCAGCGAGATAGAGACAAATGATTTCACATGATTTCATTCATATGTAGAATTTAAGAAATATAACCAAGCAAATAAAAAAAAAACAGAGAGCAAGAGCAAGAGAGGGAGACACACCAAGAAAAGGGCTCTTGACTATAGAGAACAAACTGATGGTTACCAGAGGGGAGGAGGGTGCGGGTTGGGGGAGACAGGTGATAGGCATTAAGGAATACACTTGTGATAATCAGCAGTTGATGTATAGAACTGTTGAATCACTATATTGTACACCTAAAACTAATATAACTATTAGTTATATGCTAATTATATTGGAGCTAAAAATTTTTTAATGTAATTTGAAAACTAGCGGAAAATGCCTTTACCCTATTTACTACTCAAGAGCTACTTTACAGCAAATGGTTCCAAATGATCCATATTGTCTTTCCTTGGTTCTTTCAACGTCTAACGTCTCCTTTTAAATAAAAATCCTTGAATTTAGTCATAACACTCCTGTAAACAAGTCTATGAGTGGGAAAGGCAAAAAATGCATACTTCCCTTTAGCTGGCATATAAAGAAAATCTCTGAGTCAGAACTGGGTTAGGACAGGGGGTTGGCAAATTGCAGCCTTCTGGTCAGATCTTGCCCTCTGCCTGCTTTGGTAAATAAGATTTTGTTGGGACACAAACACATTCATTTGTTGATGTACCATCTATGGCTTTTCTAGCACCGCAGCACCTGAGTTGGGTATTAGAAAAGACCATATGGCTCACGAAGTCGCAAAGCCTAAAATGTTTACTATCTGGCCCTTGACAAAAATGTTTCCTGACCCATGGTCTAGAAGATTGCCTGGTTGCCATGACCTACATATTGTTTTAATTTATCCTATGAGTCCTAGGGGCATAAGGAGAATGGGTTTGTGAATAAATGATGCTTTGACATCACTTTTGTTCCCAGTTTTTATTCCTCAATAGCTGGTTCCAGGTACTGTCTGATATTTTTGTGTAAGGTAATTTGAAAATCGTATTATTAATCTGATTAAGGCACTCCAAACGATTTCACTTTTCTGTAAGTAGGGACATGGGACTAAACCTGGCTATAATAAACATTCATGGGCAAATAAAAAACATTTTGGACACTTTGTCGATTATGCTTTGCCCTAAATGTGTCGCCAGGCTATTCATCATGTACTCTAAAATCCTTCAGCATATATCGTGGGACATACATGCCGGTTAGTTGTAATTTACAGCCTGGGGTGGTTGGTTAACATCCCAAGTGCCCTATTCAGGAATATACTCTCTGGAGGACTTCAGTTGGCATTCAAAATCTATAGTTGGGTGTCCACCTCTAGAGAGGGTTTCCCAATCACCCTTTTGAGTCAGTACCCCCAAGATGTGCTAATTAGAAATTCCACTGGTGAAACGGAAAATGCTGAAGATATGTGGACAGGCAAGCAATAATGTACAGGTCAGTCTGCCCTTATATCACCAGGTCAGAAGATATTATTGGATATTATTGAGTTCAGCAGCTTAGCCCTCTTTGATCAAAGATATTTTCTAGTTACGCTTGGATTGCAGGAGAACCCCAAAGCCTGATTGGGTTAGCTGAGCCCTGCCTCTAGAGCAGTCCTCACCAAAGGCCAGAGAGGACAGAGAACACAGGTTTCATCAAGCTTGTAAAAACAAGCTGAGGGCCAACCTGCCTTAGGTCCATTCACCTCAATTGCAGAGAAATGGCTGTGACAAAAACCTCCTTCCCTGCAACTGCTCTGCATGTTCAACCAGCAGTAAGAAGCCACCCCTTCAGAAATACCCCACATCAGCTGTAAGGTGTTGAACCCACACTGCTAAAAATATTTACGGATGACTTCTATGTTTCAAGACATTTTCACATCAGTTTGGATAATAAAAATGGTCACTATAGTTTTCAGCCCTACTTTAATTTCTTATATATATCTTTAATCTCTATTTACTTCTACCTGCTACAGGTCTATATTTTCTCTAAACCAAAACCAAAACCAGAAATCTTTTTCCTTTGTTCTCGTAGATCTTTATCTCCTCTGGGTGTTATGACAGGAAAGACGGAGTTAGTTTTAGACTGTGCCCTTTTCTCTGAGGCCATCAGAAAGTATTGCATCCTAAAGACACAGCTGCTTGGGCTCAGTGACTGTCGGGAGTCCACCAGGACTACAGCTGTGACACATGCTGTTTCCTAGGACAGTCCCCATCTCGGCCTGGGTGCCCCAGAAGCAGTCAGACTTATAAATCTCTCCTGATTTATGGTTTGGAACGTTGATCACTGCAGCCATGTCTTGTGGCTTTGATGCTAGTGAAACTCAACCCACAGAAACAAGGAGGCTTCTTTAGAAAAACTCAAGGAGAGGAAGAGTAGCATATAAAGGAGCCTTTGTGGGCTGGGAATAAGGTAGTTTTTCATGAGTAAATTCATTCATCACCTAAAACGCTCCCAGAACTATGCTAGGTATTGGAACAGCAACATCATAGGCTCCAAAAATAAGTTTAAAACGGAAGACATGGCTACTATCCTTCAGAAAATGAATAATCTGTTTTCATTTTAGCTCTGGTCAATGAAGGTCCACGAAACTACTTCAGCAAACATAAGATGGTTAAACGATGATACAAAACAGCACACCGAATGAGGGAAAGATGTGCCTGAATTAGACTGACCTTGTGCAAAGGAAAACCTTGAAAATAGCTTTGATAGGATTACTTGGGCCTGATGGGAAAAGAGTATGTGCAAATGCCCTGCATCAGGAACGAATTCTAGATAATCAGGATGAACATCTGTGTGGCCCAACCAGGAGGCAGTCTAGAGGAACAGTGAGGGCAGGTCAGTGGTAGGAGGGGGGCGGGGGGGGTGGTACTCTGAGGCAGAAAGAGTGTGTTCTGGTCCCACCATCTCTTTGTGGGCACACAACTCACTCCTGTTGGGCTTCCTCACTTCCTCCTCTGTAAAGACTGGACAAAATGACCTGGATATTTGGTTCCCAAACACCAAAGACTGCGGGACTGGGACCAGTCCATGATGATAGAGAAAAATGAGGACAAGATAGCAAGTTTTTCATCCATCTAAATTTATTAAAGGGCTGCCTTCATCTTGCAAGTTTAGCCTTCATGCTTTTCTTGGTATTAAATGTCTTTAATTTTACTGCATAGTAGTGCAGTGGATGGATTTTTTTAAATGGCCACTTTTGGCAAAATATGAATTTGGTAGTGCAATACCCTGGATAAGATTACTGCCCCCAATTTTAAAAAGGGCTGGTCAGTGAGGACCAGGAACAAAAATTCTGGGTGAGAGGTTAATCAGCAGCTAAGGTTCCCTCCTATGAAGTTCAAGTGCCCAAGCCCAAGCGCCCCCCAACCCCGACCCAACCTGTTTCCTCCCCTCTCCACCTGTCTCCTATGTATTTTTCTGAAACACAGATGGGACCTATTTGCTCCCCTGTTTAAAACCACCAGGATTAAACACCTTTGCATGACACCTGTGGCCCCACACGGTTCTGCTCCGATCTCTTCATCCACCTCTTGTAACTCTTGGTACACCGAGCGCTGTCGCCTGGCCAGACTCCCTCAGTGACCGCAGCCTGCAAATGTGCCCCCCTTGCCTTTGCCTCCCTGCTTCCTCCACCCCGGGCTGCCCTGCCTGCAACTGCCAGGCAAACTCCCATTTGTCTCTTTCCACGTCCAGCATCACTTTTTACTCTATAATCGTCCTTAATTTCCTCCACTCTTTTCTCGCATTAACTGCTTCCCCTTCCACGTCCTGTGTGTGTCCGTGTGATCCTCTGCACTGACTTCTATGGCATTTATAAGGAGTCTGCATCTCTGTGTCATTTCCTCCTCCTGGACTGTGACCAACACGCACTCAGCTCGGGTTCTGATCCTCAGATGTTTACAGAACTGAACTATATTATTGTCTGATATTGATCCAAGAGAAAGAATATTTGACATAAGCCAGACTTATAAATACACGGCTACTTATATGGGCTGAATCCTTGGTATTCTAGAAGGCTCCCTCTCACCCTCCAATTCCTTCTGCACTGGCTCCGTCGTGCTTCAGACACCACCCTGGAAGTTTCATGCCTTCGCTTAAAGCTTACAGGGTCAGGAGCTGTCAGTCTTCCCTGAGCTCGGGTTCTGATGGAGGAAAGGGAGGAGGGCGCAGGGGGGTGAATATGGGTGAGGTTGGGAGGGGCCTCCGAGGAGAGAGACGGTCTCTCCGGTGACCTCGGGCTGGATGGAGGTCCAGAGAGACGCGGACTTCAGAAGCCACCTGCTTGTACCCTTAATGTTCGGGATGGGATGGGATGGCGTGAATAGGGCCCAGATCCTGCCCTGAGCCCACACTGAGAGGTCTCCGGGCTCTAGGAAAGGGCAGTGCAGCTCAGGCGCCCGAGCGGAGGCGGCGGGAAATACTCACCAGATTCCGGGGCCCAAAGGGAGACAGTGGGTGAGCGGGTGGGGCCTGGGAGCTGGGGGGCTGTGCAGCCAGGTGGTGCTGGCTCTTCGGGCGCTGGCAGGGGCGGGAGCGCACGCGAGGCCGCGGAGGGAGACAGGACCCAGGCGGGTGGGGGTCACGGCCAGAGCCCCCCGGTTTCCCAGGGCGGGCCAACCCGGGGAGGGAGGCCTCTGCCTTACGGGGACCCGGGGCACCGGGGAAACTTCTCCAGCCTCGCTCGGGGCCGGGACCCGAGACCTGGAGAGCTCGGGGCAGGCTCCGCGGGGGCTGACGGCGGCCGGGGGCGCAGACCCCGAGTGCGGGCGTGTGGGTGTGTGCATGAGCGTGGACCCGGAGCGACACACACTCACACACACACACTCACACGCCCGCACCCACGCAGGGCCCCGGGCCGCGCCGCCCGCGCCTCCCCGGACCTCCAGCCCCGAGCCCGCTCCTCCCGGTCCCGGCCGACGGCTTCCCCGGAACGCGCCGGGCGGGATGCGGGGCCCAGGACGAGGAGCGCCGGCAGGGCCCCCCCCCCCGCGCCCGCCCGCCCGCCCCGGGAAGGGGATGCGGAGACGGCGCCCCGGGCTCTTACCGCTCCGGCGGCCGAGTGCGCGCGGGAGCGCCCGGCGGGTCCCGCCCCGCCACGTCGGCAGGGCCGGCGGGGACGCGGCCGGAGGGCGGGCCGGGGGGCGGGGGGGACCGGGCGGCCGGCCCAGGAGGAGCCCCGCCCCGCCCCGCGCGCGGCCCGCCCCGCCCCGCGCCCCCGCCCCCCGCGCCCCGCGCCCCCGCACCGGGGGGGCCCCACTGGGAGCCTCCCGGGCCGGCGGGCGCCACCCCACCTGGGGGGGACCTCGGGGTTCCCCGCCACCGTTCCCTTCCTCTCAAGGCGCCCGGAAAACCCCGCAGCGTCCCCGGGAAAGGCTCGCTTCGACTCGAGCAAGAGTTTTCCAGGCGCCGATTGTGCGCGTTCAGCAGCTTTCCCTTCCTTCCCTTGCTTCGGGGAGCGCCATCCCATAAAAGTTGGTAAAACCAACTAAACACAAGCACCCTCTACAAGGCCAGTTCGGAAATGTAGGTCAAGATGCAAAAGCCCTGGGACGCCCCGGTGGCTCAGCGGAGCAGCGGCTGCGCGGCTCAGGTCAGGAGCCCGGGGGCCCGGGATCGAGTCCCACAGGAGGCTCCCCGCGGGGAGCCCGCTTCTCCCTCTGCCCGCGTCTCTGCCTCTCCATGAATAGATAAAATCTTAAAAAAAAAAAAAAAAAGATTCAAAAACATTAGCTGTGGCCCGGGAATTCCACATTTGCGAGTTTGTCTTAAATAGTCAAATATAAGAATATGTATGTACAAGGATATTTACTGTGGTTGTTTATGACCGGGAAGACGCATACATAGTCTATCCCACAATAAAGCATTGGTTTTTTTTTTTTAAGATTTTATTTATTTATTCATGAGAGACACACAGAGAGAGGCAGAGACACAGGCAGAGGGAGAAGCAGGCCCCATGCAGGGAGCCCGACGCGGGACTCGATCCTGGGTCTGCCCTAAAGGATTGTTTAAAGAGTAGCAGCTTCGAACAGTCTCATATGCTGTGGCCATTAAAAATTATAACTATCCATCCGACTTGTTGACATGCAAAGAAAGCAGGCCGTAGCCAAATTTCAAGTCGAGGCCCCGGGGAAGTTTACCAAAGTGTATGCACGGTGTAACTCTTTTCCTGTAAATACATCTATATGTGTATATATTTTACATGAGTTAGGGAAAATACAATTTTAAAAACCGTGATTCTTTCCGAGTTCTGTAATTCTGAGTGTTGGCAAATTTTGTTCAAAAGGCGTGACAGGTGTGTTTTGGTGTTACCATGGACACAAACACTGTGCCTGTGACTTCTGCGCCCGCCTACTAGGGACAGCAGGTACTTTTGCCACACCTGTCCTCCCTCCGCGCTGAAGGGCAAGAGCACAATCAGACCTGCCTTGTAAGGGCTGGCTGGTTTCCTTTTCTCCTTTGACCCAAACCACACCTTTCCAATAAAAGAATATCACACAAGGAGCCCTAGCCACAGGGTTTTGTTGCTGACTGCAGATTATGCCCTTCTACTCAACTGCTGCTGCTTCCAAGCCCACCAGGTTTTAGTTCAAAACCTGTTATTTTTTGCAAGTTAAAAATTCTTTATTCATTTAAAAAATTCCAGAGTCTTAAAACATATTGAAAAGCAGAGAATAATATGACAAATACTTATTTAAGAAAAAAAGTGGAGAGTGACAATAGGTAGATTGAACTACTTTTTTGTCATATTTATTTTAGAACCTTCTTTTAAAAGAAAATAATGTTAAAGATATTTGGAAATCCTTTCCCTTCCATTCTCCACCTTCCCTGGAGGTAACCATCGTCTTGAGGTGGTTGTATACTCTTCCCACCCTTATTTCTATATTTTACGGCACATACCTTTATCCACAGATACTACATAGGGTTCTTTTTCCGGCAGCCCCGGTGGCTCAGCGGTTTAGCGCCGCCTTCAGCCCAGGGGTGATCCTGGAGACCCGGGATGGAGTCCCACATCGGGCTCCCTGCATGGAGCCTGCTTCTCCCTCTGCCTGTGTGTCTCTGACTTTCTCTCTGTTGTCTCTCATGAATAGATAAATAAAATCTCTTAAAAAAAGAATTATTTTTCAATGTTTTAAAATTTTATAAGTAACATCCTATACATTTGTTTACTCAACATTATATTTTTGAGAATCGTTTATGTTCATATGTGTAGATCTAATACATTAATTTCGGTCTTTATAGGATTCCACTGTATGAATATCCACAATTTATCTATTTCCCAGTTGATGGAAATTTGGTGCATTTCATGTTTCACTACTATACATAGTGCTGCAATGGCCATCTTTGTGTATGCTTTCTGGTATCCCAGGCTAGCAATGGAATAGCCAGGCCACCTTTCCTAGATATTTGAAACTGTCCTTCAGTGTGGTCCAACTGAGATGAGGAAACTGAAGGGACTCCATAAAAATCTACTTTTTGTTCCCTTTCCTGCTTCTATTCATGCTATGACCTACACCCCCACCTTACACATGCCTCATAGTACAAATAATACATGTCCTCCTGTTAAGGGACAAGGAGTTAATGACTTCTTTATTTTTCCAGTACAAAAGATAACATCTAAGAAAGGACTGGTTGAGAATGACCAGACAAACCATATTCCAGATCATTGGCTCTAGACATCTCAGTGCCAAGACCCTCTGGCTCCAAGGAATAAGTGACTTATAGAGGATACCTGGACCCTTGTCTTTGTTCTGACCAGTTCTTGGATGCCTGAGAGGACACATATACTAGACCACAATCTTCAATAAAAACCCCAGACCCCAAACAAAAACCACAATAGGGACTTTGGCTTATACTTTGAATGAGAAGAGGATCCTTACAGATTTTGAGTAGGCGTATGTGATGATTCTAGTGTCTGATTCTCACTGGGTTGGAGCGGGATAGGGTGAAGGTGGGTGGGTGGAGGAAAGAGCAGAGGCAAACAGACCAGTTAGGAGGCCATTGCAATTTATCCATGTAAGAGATGACTATGGTTTGGCCACCATGGGAGCAGTGGAGGGCATGAGAGGTATTTTGCTTTTGGAGATATTTCCAAGAAAAACCCAATGAAATTTGCTCAAGGATTGGATGTGAGGTTTGAGGAAAAGAAAGAAGTCACACATTAGTCCAAGGATTTTGACCCGAATGACTACAAGAATAGAAGTATCATGGGGCACCTGGGTGGCATAGTCAGTTAAGCCTCCGACTCTTGGTTTCTGCTCAGGTTGTGATCTCAGGGTCACGAGATCCAGCCCCATGTCAGGTACTGTGCTAAGTGCAGAGTCTGCTCGAGATTCTTTCTCCTTCTCCCTCTGCCCCTCCCTCTTGTGCTCACTCTCTCTTTCTCTTTCTTTTTCTCTCTCTCTAAAAGTCAATAAATAAATCTTTAAAAAAGAATAGAAATATCACTTATTGAAATCAGGAAGAATGCAAAAGGGACAGGTTTGGGGTCTGAGGTAGTAAGGATTCAGGCATTTGATTTTCAACAAGAAACGTTTAGCAAATGCTTAGGCAGTTGGATATAAGAATCTGGGGTTTGGGGGAGAAGTCTAGGCTAGAGATAGTAACTAAGGAATCTTTGCAAATTGATTGTTTTTTTTAAGATTTTATTTATTTATTCATGAGACAGAGAGAGAGGCAGAGACACAGGCAGAGGGAGAAGCAAGCTCCATGCGGGGAGCCCGACGTGGGACTCGATCCCAGGTCTCCAGGATCAGACCCTGGGCTGAAGGCAGCGCTAAACCGCTGAGCCACCCGGGCTGCCCAAATTGATTGTTTTGAAGCCATAAACCATGATGAGAATTCATGAATTGCAGAAGAGAAGAGGTCCAAGACTGAGTTTTAGCTGTGCCAAATCAGATAAGGAGGACCCAGAAGAAGACTAGGAAGGAATGTAGTCATATAATATGAAGTTGGGAGGGAGGTGTGTGTGTGGGGGGGTGTGGGAATGCAGTATGGGGTCCCAGAAGCCAAGTAAGAAAACTTTTCAAGGACTTTTAACTGTGTTAAATCCTGCTGATAGTTCTGATGAACATTGAGAATTGACCCTTGGATTTGTCAATGTGGAGGTCATTGGTGACTTTAACAAGAATGATTTCTCTGGAGTGGTGGAGAAAGAAACCTGATTGGAGTGGGTTTGAGAGAATAGAAGAATATTTAGAGACAGTGAGTAAGATGACTTTTTCAAGGAGTTCTGGCATAAAGAGGAGCAGAGATGAAGAGATTGGGGGTTCAAATATGAGAGAAGTTGTAGCGTCATATGCTATTTAGGACCATACATTAGAGCAAAAAATGACGATGTAGTAGAAAAAAGATAATTGCTAGAGTGAGAGAGTGCTTTTCTTGAGTAGACAAGCAGGAATGGTATTCAGTATTCAATGGGGAGGAATTGGCTCTGGACAGAGTTCATTCAGGAGAACAGAGGGAAGTACAGCTAGACAGCTACAAGTAGGCTAGCGAGTTTTGGGGGGAGGATGTGGAAATGCTCTTCTGGTCACATTTATTGTCTGCATGAAAAATGAAGCATCATTAGCTGAGAGAGTAAGGAAGAAGGTATTGGAAGCACAAGAGAGGGAAGGAGGTATAAGAATGAATGGGCTTGGGAAGGGGAGTAGAAAGGGTAGTAGAATAGCTGTTCTGTCTTGAGGTTGGGATCCAGCCATGAATTTCAAGTAAAACAAGTCAACATGGATGTGTATTTTCTCCGATTGCAACCAGCTGCTCAGGCTTAGTATAGTCAGTCCAGTAATCAGTGGGATTTAACCTGGGAAGAGGAGACAGGAGAAAGGGAGCTGAGGGTGAATGCAGAGGGATGATCAAAAGGATAGATCATGACCTTTCAGTCCAGTGCAGTGGAGCTGAGGAATTGTTGGCAGCAGAGGGAAAGAGTGGGAGGTGATAGCTGGAGAGTTAGATGTCGGCAACCGAGATTACGGAAAGGGTGCAGCCATTGGTAGTAATAATATCCAGGATGTCATGAGGGAATACATGGCTGAGGTAGGTTGCAGTGTGAGATCATTAAAGGAGAGACTATCAAAGAACTAAGAAGCTGCCGGAATGAAAGAATCTCTACATAGCTATTAAAACCACTAGATTTAAAAAAATAATCAAAAAAATAAAATCAGTAGATTTATGGCAGGGATAGTGTTGCACTGGGACGGTGAGCAGAGCTGAAATACTCAGTGAGTAAGGAAGTGGTTGGCCTCTGTGGATGACTGCCACCAGGAGGGGTAGGTTTCAAGGGCTGAAGGGAGGATGGGTGACCTGGAAGTAGCAGCAAGAGTTAGGACGCCTCCATCACCTCCAGGCACTGATAGGTGAGGGGTGCAGTTGAGGGAGTCTAGTGACCACTAGAGGGGGATGTGTTCAGGATGGTGTTTAGATCTCAGAGTGTCCTTGTCCTGGTCCTTTGGAACTAGATCACCTGAAGAGCTTTTATTTTCATTTCATTTCATTTTTTTTAAGAGATTTTAAAATAATACAGATGTCTGGTGCCATCCCAGACCATTTAGGTAGGAATCTCTGAAGATGTACGAGAGTCCCTGTTTCCTCACATCTGTCCAACGTTTGGTGTTATTAGATGTTTTGATTTTAGTACATCCCAGGTGTGGACAATGGTATCTCCTGGTTGTCTAAATTTGTATTTTCCCATATCCTAATGAGGATCCATTCCTTATATGTTTGATATATTTACTTTCCTGTTGTCCATCTCTTTATATCCTTTGCTAATCTCCCCGCGTTGAGTTTGTTAGTCATTTTCCTATTGATTTGTAAGAACTCATTATATACTTTAGATATTAATCCTTTTGTAGTTATATGTGTTGCAAATATCTTTTCCCTGAATGCAGCTAGTCTTTTTTTTTGTTCAGCAGATTTAGATTTTAATATCAATATTTAGGTTATCAATTTTATTTCTAGCAGTTTGTATATTTTATGATATAATTTTCATATAACTTGTTTTAAAGCTCTTGCTAGACACAAATATTTATTGATTGATTTTCCAGGGAAAGAGAAAGGCAGTATGTTAAAAAGTAAAAAGCATCAAAATAATGTTTTGCTTCTGTCTGTATTGGGATGGTACATTTGCCATTCTTAGACTGTTATTTTACCTACCCCACTATGACATTTTTAAAAAGATTTTATTTATTTATTTGAGAGAGGGAGAGAAAGAGAGAGAGCAGGGGAAGAAGCAGAGGGAGAGGGATAAGCAGATTCTACATGGAACATAGAGCCTGATGTGGGGCTCAATCCCACAACTCTGAGATCATGACCTGAGCAGAAATCACGAGTCAGATGCTTAACCAACTGTGCCACCCAGGCACCTCGACACTGTTTTATTTTTTAAAAATAAAACCAATGCGGGGATCCCTGGGTGGCGCAGTGGTTTAGCGCCGGTCTTTGGCCCAGGGCGCGATGCTGGAGACCCGGGATCGAATCCCACATCAGGCTCCCAGTGCATGGAGCCTGCTTCTCCCTCTGCCTGTGTCTCTGCCTCTCTCTCTCTCTCTCTGTGACTGTCATAAATAAATAAAAAAAATTAAAAAAAAAAATAAAATAAAACCAATGCATATACACATTAAAAAATTAAAGGACATTAAAAAGGACAAAAGAGCATAAAATGGTGCAAAAAATTTCTCTCTTTTGGTTCTGCTCAAAGTATACATAATAAAAAGTTATGCATATAGCAGCATATGTAGACCCTTGTGTCAGTGTCCTGCGGCTGTCATAACAAATTCCCATAAACTGGGTGGCTTACAATAACAGAGAGAGATTCATTCTCTCACAGTTCTGGAGGCCAGATGTCCAAAATCAAGGTGTTGGCTGGGCTGTTGGCCTCTGATGGTCCCAGACATTCCTTGGCTTGTGGCTGCTGTGCTCCAATCTCTGCTGGTTTCCCAGCCTGTCCTCTCTCTCTCTCTGTCTCTCCTGCGGGTGTGTGTCTTGTAGAGACACACGGTGTCTTCCAAGGCGGCCTGGTGGAGTGCTGAAGCACACAGATGCTGGGGACAGATCTTATCTGGGTTAAGGCCCCAGGCCTGGTACCCACAACCTAGGTCACTTACCTGTTGCTCCTTCTGCAGTTTAAGTGGAGATAATGATAGTACATATCTCACGGCACCTTTATGAGGGTTAAGTGAATTAATATTTGTAAAGTACTCAGAACAATGTCTGGCAAGAAGATAACCTAAGTAAATATCTCACAGATATTTACACAGATATTTATTGATTTACAATCAATTATATTGATTTTATGCAAATAATATCATGCTTTCCACACTCTTCTGCTCCTTGTTTTTTTTTCACTTAAAAGTACATTTTGGGATCCCTGGGTGGCTCAGCGGTTGAGCATCTGCCTTTGGCTCAGGTCAGGATCCCGGGGTCCTGGGATCGGAGTCCCACATCGGGCTCCTGTGGGGAACCTGCTTCTCCCTCTGCCTATGTCTCTGCCTCTCTCTGTGTGTGTCTCTCATGAATGAATGAATGAATGAATGAATAAATAAAATCTTTTTTAAAAAAAAGGACACCCTGACATCTTTCTACCTCAACATGTAAAAATGTAAGGCTTGTCTAGAATTCCAAAGCTCCTCACTATAATAACTTCTCTTCTGTATCAAGCACTATTTTAGTCACTTTATATTCATCATCTTCCCTAAAAGTCACAAGTACTCCCAGTTTGGAGAAACGGAGACTCTCTGAGGTTAAGCAATATGCCCAAGACCGCACAGCTAGTACTTGGTATTGTGAGTTCAGTCTAGTACTGTCTGTTCCACTGCCATCCTGTCTCTGTATAACCTGACTCCTGTGGGTTTTATCACCTCCCTAAGGACATTTCTCAGAATTATAATAGCCTCAACAGGAATAGTCGCCTTGTTCTCGAAAGCCAGCATTATGAAATGTCCTTATGAGCAGTTGTTAAATCATTGTACGATGTGACCAAATCTGCAGTGATGTGTCTGTGTGTGTGTGTGCACATGTGTTGTGTATGTAAATATGTGTGTGTGTTGTCTTAAAGACTTCGGTCCAGTGTTGCTTGAGATTCCCTTAAAACCCCAGCTGGCCCCTTTCTCCTCTGCCTGGTTCACAAAGCTGGTTTCCCAGTGTCACAGATACCTGCGGCTCCCTAGCTGTTGCTTTTGCTGGCCCACCAGACCCCTCCACCCTTTGCTGGCCCTCCCCAGGCCAGTGAAGACTTCCTGTTATGGTCAATGAGTAAGAATGAATAGTAAGAAAGCTAGCCTTTCCCTTCCTCCAGAAAGCAGAAGTGATTCTTACCCAAACATCTCACTTTGTTACAGGCCAAATTATAGGGTTTTTTTTTTAAAGATTTTATTTATTTATCGAAGAGAGACGCAGAGGGAGAGGCAGAGATATAGGCAGAGGGAGAAGCAGGCTCCCTTTGGGGAGCCTGATGCAGGACTCGATCTTGGGATCCCAGGATCACAACCTGAGCCAAAGGCAGATGTTCAACTGCTGAGCCACCCAGGTGCCCCCAAACTTCAGGGTCTTAACTTGTTTTTTGGAAAGATGAGGTGATGCTAGATAGCAGGATTGATTATAGAATTATTGTTCAACTATTATGTTCAGTTCTTTACAGGCTCTTGATTAAGTGGAAAGTCTTGGGAATTGGGTATCCTGGCTGCCTGAAGTGTCTGGTTAGCTGGACACTTTCTTTTTGTACCAAACTTTGTTGATCTAAAATTATTCTAAATGGCCTTTAGGAAATTGATTTTTCATTTAGTCCTGCAGCATGTCAGTGTCATTTATTATTCTAGAATTAAGAATTAATGCGTCTCAGGGTCCCTGAGTGGCTCAGTCAGTTAAGCATCAACCTTCAACTCAGGTCAAGATCTCAGGGTCCTGGGATCGAGTCCCACATTGGGCTTTCTGCTCAGCAGGGAGTCTGCTTCTGCCTCTCCAGCTGCCCCCGTTCATGCTCGCTCTCTCTTTCCCAAATAAATCAATAAAAATCTTAAAAACAATAAAAGAATTAATGCATCTCTTGACCCTTACTAGCTCTGTGACTTTGGGCAAATTCTGCAGACTTTAAGGCTTTGTTTCCTCATCTACAAAATGGGCACAATCATAATATCTACTTCGAAGAATCGTTATTACCATCAAATGCAATAACGGCATATAAAGCCAATAACACAGTGTGTGACACACAATGAAAGCCCAATCAACGTGATTAATAGTAAATAATAATAATAATAATTAGTGGATCTGGGCTGGTGAAGTGGCTCAGTGGTTGAGTGTCTGCCTTTGGCTCAGGGCATGATCCTGGGGTCCTGGGATCGAGTCCTGCATTGGGCTCCCTGCAGGCAGCCTGCTTCTCCCCCTGCCTGTGTCTCTGCCTCTGTCTCTGTGTCTGTCATGAATAAATACATAAAATATTTTTTTTAAAAAAAGAATTAATGGATCTAATAATACCAAACATTGGTCAGAACATGGGGAAAGAGGATGCAACTTCCCCCAGGTGTGGCTATGTACATACATATCAACTACTAAAATCTCCTTGAAAGTTGATTTTTCAAAAAAAACAAATCCTTCACCTAAGCTTATTTTACTTGGAGGCATGGCACCTCATCCAGCTAAAAGCATGCTCCAAAATTGCTTGATAGGGGTGGTTGCAATTCTTTTGGAAAAGTTAAATCTGCTGCTAATAGAAAACAGGCAATGTTCATTCAATAACTACCCTGGTGACAATGTAACATTCCTGCTGCAAACTCTTACAGATCAGTCTCACCTTAGAAAAACCATTTTTCTTCACCTGGTCCTCACCTGTGCGCTCCTACTAGTTTAAAAACTGGTCCGCAGCCCCTCAAACCTTGCTGACCCACCTGCTTTTCACGGGACCTTTGAAAAGGAAATCCCTACGTAGGGGTAATTCCAGGAAGGCTCAACAGATGGCACAAAACCATCTCTGTGGTGTCACTTCCCTGAAACCCAGGACTTGGCCTTTTGTCATGCACTTACTTCCCCGGGGCCCTGTGACTTACTTTCTCTTTCTTCTAAGCAGGAGACGTCTAGGTAAGTAAACTGGCTTTTGTGGCTCTTCCAGATTACGGCTCCCATACTTCACCTATGCGAGAAAATGCCAAGGGCGACACCGGAGGCAGGTAACGCTTCTTTGACATTTTTGCCGGATGAGTTTAAGTGCCCCTTTAAAGGGGCCGTGGATGTCCTTTGCATTTACAAGAAGGACAAAAAAGCAGGTGGCTTGGGGCTGTCTTGAGAAGACAGTAAAGAGACGGAGCCCTTCCTTGCAGCCGCAGCTCCGCGGAAACCCGAGCGGTGTTACTGCCTGGGTCTGGGGCTGCGCTCCCCAGCCCCCAGCAGCGCCGCGGCAGGGCGGCCGCCCCGGGGCACCCAGCACCCGGCGTGGGGGTCACAGCAGACGCGAGCCGGAGATCGCCCCCGTCTCAGGGGACCCTAAGTTGTCCTTGGGTAGCTGTCGCTAATGCAGAAGCATCCTGGAGATGCTGTGGGCGCTGTTCCTCTCGCTGTGCCCGGCTCCCCACGCTGGGACAAGCGGGTCCTAAGCGGAGGGAGTGGCGGGGAAGGGTCTCGAACCGCCTGCTTCCAGGTCTGGCAGCTGGCCTCGGACCGGCACGGCAGAGCCTTTCTTGCACGGCGGGTGACCTGACTGTGCCCTCGCGCTCCCTCACCTCAGTGTTTTGTCCATCGTGTCTTTTTGGTGGTTTTTAATTTTCATAGATCCTATCCACCCAAGGTTTTTGTTTTTTTTTTTCCTCCTCCCCGTTGAGGTAGAGCCTCTTCTGTCTTTTTCTCCCTCCCTTTCTTTGATGCAATAAAGGAAAAAAAAAAAAACACCTTTTACCTTTTATCTCTGCTTACTTCCTTTGAAAACAAATTATGAACTCTCTGGCCGACTGCTTCCCCCCGCCCTTTTTTTTTTTTTCCTGCTACTTTCTTTTGCTTAAATAGAAAAGCTCCTGGCCGGCTTGTTAAGAGGAGACACTAGGGACTGCTTGAGGATATAAAAGCCCTTGGAGGAGTATTGTGTGTGTGTGTGCATGTATGTGCATGTGTGTGCGTGTGTGTACATGTGTTGGGGGGGCAGGCTGTTCTCAGGGCACCTGGTCAACCTTCCTACACGGTGGCTACGTTTCAGTGCCCCATCACCGCACCGTGGAGGGACCTCGCGGGGCTTCTCATCCACGAGTGTCAACTACCTAGTACCCTGGGGAAGCAGTGCTCTGGAGTTAACAATATTCCAAATGATATAGACATGTTTCTTTAAATATAAAATATTTTTGCATTAGCTATATTTTGAGACAAGTCTTTCGAGTTAAAAAAATATTCAAGGGACGCCTGGGTGGCTCAGCGGTTGAGCGCCTGCCTTGGGCTCAGGTCGTGATCCTGGTCCTGGGATCGGAGCCCACTTCTCCTCCTTCTGCATCTCTGCCTCTCTGTGTCTCTCATGAATAAATAAATAAAATCTTTTTTAAAAAGGTTCAAAATTAGAAATTTTGCAAATACATATAAAAATATAAGAAAGAAAATGAAATTTATTTATGATTCAGAGATAACCACGATTAGCATTTGGTGTATTTATTTCTTCCCGTTCTCTTTTTCCCGAGGCTTGTGTATTTTGTCAGGTTTTAATCATATTTTACAAAATTACAGTTCAACTACATATACGATTTTGTATTCTTTTGTTCATTATATTAGTTATAAATTACAAATATAGATTAATATAAATATAAATTATATTTACATAACATTATATTACTTCAAAAGTACAATATTTGAGGCTGCTTGCTATCCCTTGTTATAGGTATATAATAGCTGACTAAACCATTTTCTACACTAGATAGTATCATTTTTTTCAATTTTTCATCATGTCACAAGCATTTTTCATAGTAATATTTTTATGTGTATTTCTGATAATTCCTTTTGGAGAGAATCCTGAGAAGTGGAATTGTTAAAATAAGGATAAGCATGTTTTTTAAGGAATTTACATTTTGTACTAATTTTTCATTTCTGCCAGTAGTAAACAAGAGTTCTTATTTTACTCACACCTACCAATACTATATTTTTTAATTCTTCCAACTTAGTAGGTAAAAATAATCATACTTTTTTTAATCTTTAAGAAACAATTCCCATTTGATTCACTTTCTTTTATGCTTAAATATATTAAATTATAGCCATCCTAATATTCCCTTTGTAAATGCTTCATCCTATATCTCCAAAAGAAGTATGTTTTCCTACATGGCCAAAGAACATTATCAAAAATTAACATTTATAATTTTTTAATAGAACCTAATGCTAATCCATCTTTTTTTTTTTTTTAATTCATGTGAGACACACAGAGAGAGGCAGATACATAGGCAGAGGGAGACTGATACAGGACTTGATCCCAGGATTTGGGATCACCACCTGAGCCAAAGGCAGACAGACAGTCAACTACTGAGCTACCCAGAGCCCCCTGGTGGGTCCATCTTAAAATTCCTTCTCCCCTTATTATTCAAGTAACTTCTTTGCTGGGTCTGTCTAAACTGAGATCCAATCCAAAAACATGTTTATCTAGATGCTATGTCCTGTTTTATTTTAATATGCATTTTAAAAAATTCAAGTATGGTTGACATGCAATGTTACATTAGTTTTAATACGTTAGTATCAGTTCACAACATAATGATTCAACAAGTCTAAATATTATGCTCTGCTCACCACAAGTGTTGTTACCATCTGTCACCATATGACACTATTACAATAACATTGACTATATTCCCTTTGATATTCCTTTTATCACCTTGACCTATTCATTCCATAACTGGAAGCCTGTACCTCCCACTCCCCTTCACCCATTTTGCCCATCTTCTCAACCCTTCTCCCCTCGGCAACCTCCAGGTTGTTCTCTGTATTTATGGGTCTGTTTTCTACTTTTTTTTGTTTATTGATTTATTTTGCTTTTTGAATTCCACATATAAGTGAAATCATATAGTATTTGTCATTCTCTAACTTACTTCACTTAGCATTATAGGTCTGTGCCTGTTGTTGTTGCAAATGGCAAGTAATAATTATGGTTGAGTAATATTCTATTGTATAGCTATACCACATCTTCTTTCTCCATTCACCTATGGATAGACACTTGAGTTGCTTCTATAATCTTGACTTTTGTAAATAATGCTGCAGTAAACATAGGGAGCATTTTTATTTTATGTGATATTGGACATAATTCATATTATTAACTATTGATTTTTATTTTTAAGCACATAATGTGCTCTTCTTTTAAATATTTATTGTTATTTTTTAATTAATTAATTGTTTTTTTTATAGACAGCAAGCATGAGTAGGGAGAGGGGCAGAGGGAAAAAGAGAAAATCTTAAGCAGGCTTCACATCTAGTGTAGAGCCCAATGGGAGGGCTCTATCTCATGACTCTGAAATCAGGACCTGAGCAGAAATCAAGAGTCAGATGTTTAAGTGACTGAACACCCAGGCACTCCAATAATGTGCTCTTCTTAATTTTGAATGTAGAAATTTGAAGAATACAGGTAACAGCTAAGAGGAAAATAAAACTCCCTTATAATCTTACCATGTAGAGATAATTACTTAGTATCTTGATATGTATCTTAATTTTCCCACATATATCTATACATATTTATTGCTGTACATTCAAAAATAAACTTTTTGTCACTTACACATAGTGTACAGTTTCCCATGGAATTAGGTTTTCACTATTTTTAAAGGCCACACTGTAATATTTACTTATATGGAGATAAGTATAATTTGCTTGACAACCCAGTAATTTTAGATGATTAGATTTCTTTTTCAAAAATTTTGTGCTAGCCACTTTATTGTACTCTTTTACTGGTCCTAACAGTTTTTCCCTTACTTCTCTTGGATCTCCCACACTAACAATCATATAATCTAAAAATAGTGATAATTTTATTTTCTGCATTCCAATATTTCTGTCTCTCATTCCCCTCCTACATCTTAATTATAATGGCTAGAACTTCTAGAACAATGTTAAATAATAGTGGACATTCTTGACATCGAATTTAACAGAAATGCCTTGGGAGTGTGATATTTAAGTTAGACACTTTATATATTTTATATGAAGTTTTCAAAGTATCTTTTCAATATATACTTTATTTAAAGTCGTATTTTTAGTCAAAAGTGAATGCTGGAATCTAGCGAATGAATTTTTAGCATCTGTGGAGATGCTCATCTGTTTTTCTTAGTTTATCTATTGATGTATGATCATCATAGATTTGCTAATAATAGCAAGCCATTCTTACAATATAAAAACATCCTAATTAATCATTACATGTTATCCCTTCAGTAAAGAGCTAGATGGATTTCTTCATTCTGAGCTTTTCCCTACCACCAAATGATTGGAATTTATCTCTTTTATTTGTGTTTTCAAGTAACTATTCTTAATTTTATAATATACATACTTAAAGTTGCATTTTTCTAATATCTTCAATTAATTGGTATCTATCTGTAGATTCTCCACAGTCAGGCAAGGATCATAGCATGCTTTTCATTCACTCTGTCCATCTCCCCCACTGTCTACTAATTTCCCTTGTGATTGTTGGCAATTTTAATTTCACATTGTTATTAAAATTTTTGTCATCAATATTTATTGGAATTTAGCACTGAATTTTCCTACCTTTTTTTTTGCAAAGTATTGCTTCTTGCATTCTCTTTATTGCTTTTTTTGTTAGGGAGTCAGTTTATTTTTCAGAGGATAGTCTATCCTCTGGTAATTCAGACAGTGGATCTGTCTTCCATATCTTTTAGGATTTCTTTTATGTGTTTCATCACTTTGGGCTCATGTGCTGTGCTTTGGGAAAATTCCTCTTCTTGGTCGCCTATCTCACTAATTCTCACATCATCAGCATTGCCACTCTGCAATTCAACTCACACAAAGTGTTTTCCATCTTAATTATTAGGTTTTTAATTTCCATGATTCCTGCTCCATTCTTTTTTAAGATTCTTATCTCTCTCTAAGGATATCTATCTATTACCAATGGCTATTCTACCCTTTTATCTCTGTTTCCTTGGGTGTTAACTTCTATCTTGAGTTTGGTTCCTTTCTATTCTGGTGTTTGTTTCGTAAGTGTCAGACTTTTTTATTGTACAACCCAAATTGTGGTTGAAGCTCCATGTCAAACTGCTTATTGATCTCTTTTCACAGCCTATTCATCAGAAAGGTGGAACAAACTAGTCTGTATTAATTTTATATTGCTGTTGTAGCAAATTACCACAAATTTAGTGGCTTAAAAAACACATCTGGTATCTTACAATTCTGTAAGTTAGTATTCCAACATAGGTCTTGTTGGGCTTATATAAAGGTGCTGGCAAAGCTGCATTCCTTCTGGAGGCCCGAGGGGAGAATCTATTTACTTTGATTGCCTTTTTGAGTTTCTAAATGCTACCTGCCTTTCTTGGCGGATGATCCCTTCCTCATGGCAACTCAAGTTCTCACATCACAGCACTCTGACCTCCTCTTCTGTCTCCCCTTTTTTGTTTTTAAGGACCCTTGTGATTACCTTGATTCCATTTGAATAATAGAGGACAACCCTCTTATTTAAGGTCAGTGGATTGGGAAATTTTATTCCATTTTCACTTTGAATTCCTTTTCCATGTAATAGCATATTCACAAGTTCTGGGATTAGGAGGTGGACATCTTTTAGAAGCTAGTACTCCATCATAGTCCAATCTATTTGTGATTCTCAGAGACTTCTCTTGGGGTCTGTTCCCGGAAAGACTTCTCTTCCTGACTTTAAATGTGTGTGTGTGTGTGTGTGTGTGTGTGTGTGTGTGTATTTTCTCCCCCAGCATTTAGGGGATTTAGGGTGAGAGGAGGAGACTAGAGTATGTGCACAACACATTGTTGACACTAAGAAATTTTAATGTTTGTAATTGAAAACGTGATTTTCTTGATCCAGAAAATGTTTAGAACATATAAAACAGTGGTTTAAAGAATTTATTCTGGGGAGGCCTGGGTGGATCAGTGGTTAAGCGCCTGCCTTCAGCTCAGGACATGATCCTGGAGTCCTGGGGTCGAGTCCCACATTGGGCTCCCTGCATGGAGCCTGCTTCTCCCTCTGCCTATGTCTTTGCCTCTCTCTCTCTGTATCTCTCATGAATAAGTAAAATCTTTAAAAAAAAATAAAAAATAAAAACATTTATTCTATAGTCTGAAAAATGACTTATGAATTTCTGCTTTGTGGTATTTATTTAAAAATTTATTTGACTAAAGAGTAAATATTAACAAGTGCTCCATGAAACCTGGGGACTTAGATATACAATATTCTTTTTTTATAGGTTCAGTATTTCTATTCAATCCTTTATTATCTTATTCAAATCCTCTTATGCTTATCTTATGCTGCTTGATCTAATTGTGACCCAGAGAAATGAACCGTCTTCACTATCAATATCTCCTTTGTTTTTAGCATTTTTACTTTGTAAATTTTGATGCAGTTATTCATTGTGTAAGTGTCCTTATCTGTTATATTTTCATTGTGAGCTAGCTATTTGTTTTAACCAGTATGAAGGAGTAGCTTCTCTTATTCTCATTGCCCAATTCTTTGATACTTTGACCTAATGGTGTATTACATATACAAACTGCAACTCTTGATGAATAGTGCTCCCTAGCGTTCTTATCTTTGCACCCTTTACAAGTATTGTATGGCTTACACATCTCAGAACACAATAGGTACCCACCCTCAAATCCCTCCCTACCTCTTGTTTAGTTCTTTTTCCCTCTCTGGATTTGAAATATAATTAACACATAACACTGTGTAAATTTAAGATCTACAATGTGATAATTATATATACATATTATATATAAATATATATATGTATATATTTATTACAAAATGGTTACCACAGTTAACACATCCATCACCTCACATAATGACCTTTTATTTTAGGTTGTGAGAATCTGCTCTCTTAGCAATTCTCGAGTATATAATATGCTACTGTTAACTATAGTTACCAGGCTGCATATTAAATTTCCAGAACTCATTCATATTATATCTGGAAGTTTTAACCTTTGACCAACATCTCCTTATCTCTCCCTGTCTTTGAGCCCTTGGGATCCCTTTTCTACTCTATTGGTTTGGCTTTTTTAAGATTTTCATACAAGTGAGTTCATACAGTATTTATTTTTCTCAGTCTGACATTATTTCACTTAGCATAATGCTCTCAAGTTTCATATGTGTGTGTGTGTGTGTGTATTTTTTCACGTTTTCTTTACCCTTTCATCTGTCATTGGACACCTATGTTGTTTCCATATCTTGGCTATTGAGAATAATGCTGCAATGAGTATGGCGATGTATGGTTTTGAGACAGTGATTTCATTGCCTTTGGATATATGCCCAGAAGTGGGATTGTTGGATATATGGTAATTCTATTTTTAATTTTTTGAGGAAACTACTGTTTTCCACAATGGATGCACCAATTTACATTCCTACCACTGGTGCACAAGGGTTCCCTTTTCTCCACATCCTTGTCAACACAAGTTATCTTTTATCTTTTTGATATCCATTCTAACAAACATGAGGTAACAGCTCATTGTGGCTTTGATTTGCATTTCCTTAATGACCAGTGATGTTGAGCATCTTCTGATGTACTAGTTGGCTATTTGTATGTCTTTTTTCAAAAAATGTCTATTCAGGTCTTCTGTCCATTTTTAAGTCAAAAAATTTTTAATGTATTATTATTATTTGCTATCGAGTTGTCTGAGTTCCTTATATATTTTGGATATTAATCCCTTATCAGATAATATGACTGAAAAAATTTCTTCAATTTTATAGGCTGACTTTGCATTTTGCTGCTTGTTTCTTTGGTTGTACAGATGCCTTTTAGTTTGATGAAGTCTCATTTGTTTATTTTTGGTTTTATTGCCTATGTTTTTGGTGTCAGGTCAAAAAAATTATTGCCAAGACCAATGTCTGGGAGCTTTCTCTCTATATTTTCTTCTAGGAACTTTATGATTTCAGGTCTTATAATTAAGTTTTTAATCCATTTGGAATACGTTTTTTGACAGTAGAATAAGATAGGGGTTCTATCTTACATGTGTATATCCAGTTTTCCCAACACCATTCACTGAAGAGACTACACTTGCCTTATCAAATATTTTTTACTCTGCTGTCAAATATTAGTTGACTATCTATATGCATGGGTTTATTTTTCAGCTCTTGATTATGTTCCATTCATCTGTTTGTCTGTTTTTATGCCAATACCATACTGTTTTGATTACTACAGTTTTGTAGTATAGTTTGAAATCAGGAAGTGTGATGCCTCTAGCTTTGTTCTGTCTTAGGATTGCTTTGGCTAGTTGGAGTCTTTTGTAATTTCGTATGAACTTTAGAATTTTTTTTTCACTTTTCTGAAAAATGCCATTGGAATTTTAATAGAAATTGCACAAAATCCATGGCTTTGGATACTGTGAAAATTTAACAATATAATTCTTCTAATCCATGAATACAGGATATCTTTCTATTTATTTGTGTCTTCTTCCACTTCTTTCATCAATGTCTTAAAGTTTTCAGGATATAGGTCTTTTACCTCCTTGGTTAAAATAATTCCCAGGTATTTAATCTTTTTGATGCATTTGTAAATGAGATTTTTCTTTCATTTCTTTTTCAGAGAGTTTGTTGTTTTTTTTTTTTCTGAGAGTTTGTTGTTAATACATAAATATGCAACTATTTTTATGTTGGTTTTGTATCCTGCAGCCTTACTGAGTTTAATAGTTCTAACAGTTTTTTAATGAAGTCTTTCAGACTCTCTACATATAAGATCATAGATCTGCAAACAGAGATGCAAACAGAGAGAGAGAGAGAGAGACAAAATTCCTTCCCATTATTGTCAGGGAGTCTATTTTCCTGAGGCAAAGCTTGAGTATGCCAGGGTTTTTTAAATTTGGCTCCTGATACCTTTTCATGCGTGTAGATGCTTTTGGATCCCACCATTAATTTTCCATCTTTCTTTGTTTTTGGTTGCAAGGTGGGTTTTAAAAGTTTCTGTGTTTTCATGGGCATTTTGGTGGCAATTGGAAGAGGCTCTAGAAGAGGAATAGTGAGGGATGTTTAAAGATGTTATTTATTTATTTATTTATTTATTTATTTATTTATTTTAGAGAGAGAGAGTGTTGTGTGTCTGAGTGGTGGAGGGGGAGGAAAGAGGCTGAAGGAGAGGAAAGGGGAAAGAATCTAAAGCAGACTCTGCACTGAGCCGAGGTGGGGCTTGATCTCATGACCTTGAGATCATGACCTAAGTTGAAACTAAGAGTTGGATGCTTAATCAACTGAACCACCCAGACACCCCTAGGGACTTTTAGCCATATGCCATTATTTTTTAAAGATTTATTTATTTATTTATTTATTTATTTATTTATTTATTTATGATAGACATAGAGAGAGAGAGAGGCAGAGACACAGGAGGAGGGAGAAGCAGGCTCCATGCTGGGAGCCTGTCGCGGGACTTGATTCCAGGACTCCAGGATCACGCCCTGGGCCAAAGGCAGGTGCTAAACCACTGAGCCACCCAGGATCCCCCCATATGCCATTTTGTAATGAAATTCTCTAGACAAGAGTTTTACTCTTCCAAAGAATGGTTGATTGAGACCCTATTTATCTCTTAACTATTTACTGTTTCTAATGTGCTCTCGGGTAATGAACAGTGGTTCCTTTTGTTAATAAAACTGAACAAGTAGTCAAAATCTGCTTTCAATTTTTTCTGCTCCACAAGCCCCTACTTAAGTAATGTTGTCTGCTCTTATCTCCTGGGAACTTCTAGATGTTTACATGTGTAGATCAGTCCCTGAATAGGGTAGAATGAACCTCATATTCCAACCCTTTGTACTAGTCCCAAGTATGGCATCTGTTCCTGCACCTGCCTCCACCCTTCAGACAGGTAATCTTTTCTCATTCACTAAGCATCAGTATCATGAACATCGATGCCTATAATCTGTTGTACAGTGAGACTTTCTGGGCTCTGGGAAAACTGTTATCTCTTACACATGGCAGCTTCAAATTGATATGCTTTCTGATTTCTTCAATGTACTTTTTAATATTTCACTCTTTTCCTGTTTTATCAGCATGTCAACTGTAGGAACTTGATGTTTTCAGATTATCCAATGCCAGATCTTGTCACTTTCAATTTGTTGCTTTTGGTCTAATGTGAATTGGAAAAAAACACATATCCATTTTTATGGGAATTGTATCAAAGATCCTGTGACTAAAAAGATTTCCAGTGACCACAAAGGGTGGAGTACATATGTGATCTCATCTGCCTCTTCCCACTCTGTAAGAGTACCTCTAATATCTACCTGTAGGTGGTTCTAGGTGGGTGTGGCTGTAAAGATTCTGGTGTAGGTGCAGGATGCTGCCCTGTGGACATCACAGCTGCCATTGCTGCTCTTAGGATGCTGTGAAGGGAGTAAGGCAGCTGTGGGCCCTGTCTGTCCTGCTAGCTTTTGTTCCCTACAGGGGCTTTTAAGTGCTTTTCCATGCAGATCAGAGCTGGAATGGTATAGACTCATGAGTGTATGTCTTAGTTTCTGGGATTAGCTTCTACTTTTTTTTTAAGATTTTACTTATTTATTCATGAGAGACACAGAGACATAGGCAGAGGGAGAAGCAGGCTCCCTGTAGGGAGTCTGATGTAGGACTCAATCCCAGGACCCTGGGATCACCAACTGAGCCAAAGGCAAACTCTCAACCACTGAGCCAGCCAGGTGCCCCCGGGACTAGCTTCTGCTTGACCTTTTGCAAAATTGTAGTCCCACTGTTTTGTCTCAGTCACAAACATGGGATCCATGGGCTGGTGTGCCCTCATCCAGTCATTAATGCCCAGTTTGGCATATATTAATCATACCTACTCAGATGGCTCCATGAACAGTAGTATCATCTCTGCTAGCCCAGCTACAACTGGTTTTAGTGAGGTCCAATTCATGGAAGTAGAGATGGTTCTTCACTGTGACACAAATTTGGCCTTATTCCAGTCTCCACCTTCACAAAAGGATTTATCCTGTCATGTACCAAAGAGATTTAGGCATCAAGCCACAGGTGGATGCGCCTTCCAATCCCTCACCATTCCTTTTTTAAAAAGATTTGTTTTTATTTGAGGGAGAAAGTGTGTGAGCATGAGCTGGGGGAGGAGCAGAGGGAGAGAGAGAATCTTCAGGCAGACTCCCTACTGAGTATGGAACCCCTTAGCATGGACCCTGAGATCAAGACCTGAGCCAAAATCAGAAACTGGATGCTCAATCAATTGAGCTGCCCAGGTGCCCCTCCCCCAATCCTTTTACTTCATGTTGCCTTGACTGATCTTAGCTAAGGACTTGAAAGTCTGGCCAAATGAGTGCATGGTTTCTCAATGACCACCAGGAGTTTATCTCAGGTTCATCTAATCATTCACACCAACAAGCCCTAATAGGCCACACTGTTCACTTTCTTGGAAAGATGTAGGAGAGGAAATATAGCATAGGCTTCTTACTTTGTACTTACAGTTCATATATAGTCCTTTTAACATGGATACTATTTACCATTCAAGAGTCATTTTTGCCAAAAAGTAGTGTTTTCTGGTAACATAGTGGACATTCTACATGTGTCAGATTATCAGAAAAGAGCTAGAAAGTTAATCATTGGTAAGATTAATCACTGGAGCAAGAGATAGATGGGTTTGTTAACCCTTTACCCATGAGAAGTCACTGGTTGCAACAGATGGCTGATTTTAGTGCCAAATTGAATACTGGTGTAAACTCTTGAGAATGTCTTATAGCTTCTGGGAATAACTCCTTGATTGCCCTTTTGTAAAATTTTAAATTATCACACTGAGTGATATAACATTTTGGAGGGATAAAGGAGTGCCCTTTAAAAGAGAATAAAATATCCTCTAAGTCCAATGAAAAGAGGCCATAGTCATGTAGTTAACTTTTAAGACAATTGATTTAATACCATTGTCCAGTAAGCGAATGCCTGTGCTTCTTCAGAAACCATTTCTATTAATACCTTCTTCTTCTCCTTCTCTCCCCTACTTTTTAAAATCCATTTTGATTTTATTTTTGTGTATGGTTTAAGTGGCCCAGTTTTCCTAAAACCATTCATTGAAGAGACTGCCTTTTCCCTATCGCATAATCTTACCTCTGTTATTGTAGATGAATGACCATATAAATGTGGGTTTATTTCTGGGCTCTCTATTCTGTTCTATTGATCTATGTGTCCATTTTTGTGCCAGGATCATTTTTTTTTTATTACTACAGCTTTGAAGTATATCTTGAAATCTGAGACTGTGATACCTCTGCTTTGTTCTTCTTTCTCAAGGTTGCTTTGGCTATTCAGGGTCTTTTTTTTTTTTTAAGGATTTTATTTATTTATTCATGAGGGACACAGAGAGAAAGAGAGACAGAGACACAGGCAGAGGGAGAAGCAGGCTCCATGCAGGGAGCCTGATGTGGGACTTGATCCCAGGTCTCCAGGATCATGCCCTGGGCTGAAGGCAGCGCTAAACCGCTGAGCCACCTGGGCTGCCCTATTCAGGGTCTTTTGTTCTTCCAAACAAAGTTTATTTGTTCTAGGTCTGTGAAAAATGATGTTGGTATACTGATAGAGATCTCATTAAATCTATAGATTGCCTTGGGTGAAATGGACATTTTAATAATATTGATTCTTCCAATTCATGAGCATGGAATATTTTAAAATTTTTGTGTCATCTTCAATTTCTTTCATCAATGTTTTATAGTTTTTGGAGTACAGATCTTTCACCTCCTTCGTTAAGTTTATTCCTGGGTATTTTATTATTTTTGGTGCAATTGTAAATGGGATTGTATCTCTTAAATTCAAATTGGACAACATAGAAGAAATGGGTAAAATCCATTTGTAACCTTCCAAAACTAAATCAGAAAGAAATAGAAAATTTGAACAGACTGATTACTAGCAATAAAATTGGATCAGTAATAAAAAAAAAAACTCCCAAAAAACAAAAGTCCAAGAGCAGATGGGTTCACAGACAAATTCTACCAAACTTTAAAGAAATGTTAATATCTGGTCTTCTTAAACTATTCCAAAAAATGAAAGACGAAGAAAAGCTTCCAAGTTTTTTCTGTGAGGCCAGCATTACCCTGAAACCAAAACCAAAAAAAGACACCACACACAAAAAAAGAACTACAAGCCAATATCTCTGATGAATATAGATGCAAAAATCCTCATCAAATATAAGCACACTGAATCTAATAATCATTTTTAAAAAATCATTCACCACTATCAAGTGGGATTTATTCCAAGGATGTAAGGATGGTTCAGTATTTGCAAAGTAATCAACGTAATACTGCACATCAAGAGAAAGGATAAAACGATATGATCATCTCAATAGATGCAGAGAAAGCATTTGAAAAGTATAACATCCATTCATGATAAAAATCTCAGTCAAAGTAGGTTTACAGAGAACAAACCTCAACATAATAAAGACCTTATATGCAAAACCCACAGCTAGCATCATACTCAATGGTAAAAAACTGAGAGCTTTTTCTGTAAAATCAGAAACAAGACATGATGTCCATTCTCACCATTCTTATTCAACATGGTACTGGAAATCCTAGCCATAGTAATCAGATAAGAAAAAGAAATATAAGGCATCCAAATTGGCAAGGAAGAAGTACAATTTTCACTATTTACATAAGGCATGATACTGTATATAGAAAACCCTAAAGAGTCCCCCCAAAACTACTAGAATTATTAAATAAAGTCAGTAAAATTGCAGCATACAAAATTAATATACAAAAAACTTGCATTTCTATATACTTCTCTTTTTAATGGACTCCATTTTTAAAGAGAAGTTTTAGTTTTAGAAAAAAATTGAGCAAATAGTCCAGGAGAGTTCCCATGTACCCCTTCTCCACAGTATACAGCTTTTCCTATTACAAAATTTTGCATCAGTGAGGCACATTATATAATTGATATATTATTGTTAACTAAAGTCTATGATTTACACTTAGATTCAGGCTTTGTGCTGTATAGTTCTATGGGCTTTGACAAATGCAGAAGTTCATATATCCACAATTGCAATATCATATAGAATAGTTTTACTGTCCTAAAAAATCCTCTTTGTCCTGGTTATTCATCTCTCTCTTCTCCCAAACACTAGCAACCATTGATCTTTGTATTTTATCTTTAGTTCTGCCTTTATAAAAATGAATGCCATAGAGTTGGGATAGAAGGCATGCAAATAAATTAGAAACTATTATCCATTTATAGAAGAAAAAAAGAAAAGAAGAAAGAGAAGTAACACTACCCAACTTCAAGACTTCCTGTATACAAGACAGTATGGTATTGGTGAAAGAATGGACAGAGAAGTCAATGAACCAGAATGAAAAACTCAGAAACAGGCTGACACAAATATAGCCAACTGGTCTTTGACAAAGAAGCAAAACAATTCAGTAAAGAAGATAGTCTTTTCAATAAGTGGTGCTGGAACTATTAGACATCCACATGCAACAACAACAACAAAGAGGAAAGGATCTAGACACAGACCTTACACTTTTCACAAAAACTAGCCCCACATGGATCATAAATCTAAATGTAAAATATAAAACTAGAAAATTTCTAGTGGATAATATAGGAGAAAATCTAGGCGACCTTGGTATAGAGATGATCTACATCAAAAGCATAATCCATGAAAGAAAACATTGTTAAGTTGGACTTCATTAAAATTAAAACTTTCTACTTTAAAAGATGCCATTAAGACATGAAAAGATAAGACTCTAGCTTGGAGAAAATATTTACACAACACAATCTGGTAAAGGACTTGTGTTCAAAATATATAATGAACTCTTAAGTTCAGCAATAAGGAAATAACACAGTTTAAAAATGGAGAAAAGATCTGAACAGAGACTTCACCAAATAGCAAATTAGCATATGAAAAGATACTCAATATCATATGTCATAAGAGAATTGCTAATTAAAACAATGAGATACCATTGGCTCTCTGTTGATGCATTGCCTCCATGTTTAACCAGGCTATTTGCAACTTTGCCCTAGCCTTCACTTTCTGCTTTCACAAAGCCAATGGTCAGCCAGGGGTGAAAGTTTAGGATTTTCTTAGGTCTTTTGAGCATGCAGATAGCCCTGGACACATGTGTGGCTTTCTAGATTTCCTGGTATACATGGAGCTTTCCCAATACTTTTTTCTCCCCTGTATTTCTTTTCCCAGCCTCTTCCTTCCTTGGCTTTTGGGTGTGTGTGCTGTTTGTCCCATTTGTTATTCTTTGTTCCAGGTGCCTGTGGCTGGTATGTTTGCCTTTAAAGATTTTCAGTAAACATTACCCAGGAGACTGTTCCAGTCCTGAGAAAGTTCTGAAGAGGGTTAAACAAAGCTAAGCCCCTGAGTGGATCCCTCAGAGAGTGCCCAGACAGGATAAAACCCAGAACCACAATTATTCGGTAACAAGGTCTGTATTGCCTCCCCTGGTACCAGCAAGCTGCATAACTGGGAAAAATATCACACTTAATTATGTGGACAGAAATGACTCTGATAGTGAATGAAAAGATCATTGAGATTTTGTGATTAGAAAGTGGAGGTTTGAGGAGCAATCATTCAAAATTTATACATCTTAATGTGTGTTATATATTTTATTTATTTATTTTTTTTAAATGTGTGTTATATTTTTAGAATTTGGACACATATCAAGATGCTCTGAAGAACAGCAACAACCCTTTGGGGAATAGTCATTTCAACATCATGATCAAAGACAAAGACTCTATCACTGGAAGCTTCCATTTTGTGTACATTGTGACCTTAATAGTTGGAACCATAATCCAATTCTCTGATGAAAGTGAATTTGCAGTAGACATGTCAAATATGAACCTTACTCATGTCCCAGGAGACCTGCCACCAAAAACCAAAATCTTAGATATGTCTCAGAACAACATATCTGAGCTTCACCTCTCTGACATGAGCTATCTCTCAGGGCTAAAAATATTGAGAATTTCTCATAATAGAATCTGGTGGCTTGATTTTAGCATTTTCAAGTTCAACCAGGATTTGGAATATTTGGATTTATCTTACAATCAGTTACGGAACATGTCCTGCCATCTTATCAGGAGTCTCAAGCATTTAGACCTCTCATTCAATGACTTTCATGTCCTGCCCATTTGTAAGGAATTTGGCAACTTGACGCAACTACAATTCTTAGGTTTAAGTGCTACAAAGTTACGGCAATTAGATCTGCTACCAATTGCTCATTTGCATCTAAGTTATATCCTTCTGGATTTACAAGGTTATTATGCAAAAGAAAGTGAAAAAAGAAGTCTTCAAATTCTAGATACAAAAACACTTCATCTTGTTTTTCATCCAAATCAGTTATTCTCTGTCCAAGCAAACATGTTAGTTAATAATTTAGGGTGCTTACAACTGACTAATATTAAGTTGAATAATGACAACTGTCAAGTTTTAACTCAATTTTTATCAGAACTCACCAGAGGTCCAACTTTACTGAATTTTACTCTCCAACATGTGAAAACAACTTGGAAATGCCTGGTTAGAATATTTAAATTTCTTTGGCCCAAACCTGTACAGTATCTCAATATTTATAATTTAACAATCGTTGAAAGCATTGATAAGGAATATATTCATTATCCTAAAACAGCACTGAAAGCATTGAAAATAGAGCATGTTAAAAATGAAGTTTTTCTTTTTTCACAGACAGCGTTATACACAATTTTTTCTGAGATGAACATTATGATGTTAACCATATCAGACACACCTTTTATACACATGCTTTGTCCTCCATCATCAAACACATTTAAGTTTTTGAACTTTACCCAGAATGTTTTCACAGATAGTGTTTTTCAAAGTTGTTCCCACCTAGTTAGATTGGAAACACTTATCTTACAAAAGAATAGATTGAAAGACCTTTACAAAGTAGGTCTCATGACGAAGCATATGACATCTTTGGAAATATTGGATGTTAGTGTGAATTCTTTGGAATATGATAGATATGATGGAAATTGCACTTGGGTTGGGAGTATAGTGGTGTTAAATTTGTCTTCAAATATACTTACTGACTCTGTTTTCAGATGTTTACCTCCCAAGGTCAAGGTACTTGATCTTCACGATAACAGAATAAGGAGCATTCCTAACCCAATCATGAAGCTAGAAGATTTGCAAGAACTCAATGTTGCTTCCAATTCTTTAGCCCACTTTCCTGACTGTGGTACTTTTAATAGGCTTTCTGTACTGATCATTGACTCTAATTCAATTTCCAATCCATCAGCTGATTTCCTCCAGAGCTGCCATAACATTAGGTCCATAAGCGCAGGGAATAATCCTTTCCAATGTACATGTGAGCTGAGAGAATTTGTCCAAAGTCTAGGCCAGGTAGCAAGCAAAGTAGTAGAGGGTTGGCCTGATTCTTATAAGTGTGACTATCCAGAAAACTATAAGGGAACCCTACTGAAGGACTTTCACGTGTCTCAGTTATCCTGCAACACAACTCTGTTGCTTGTCACCATTGGGGTCGCTGTGCTGATCTTCACTGTTACTGTGACTGCCCTCTGCATCTACTTTGATCTGCCCTGGTATCTTAGGATGGTGTTTCAGTGGACCCAGACCCGGCGCAGGGCAAGAAACACACCCTTAGAAGAACTCCAAAGAAACATCCAGTTCCATGCTTTTATTTCATACAGTGAACATGATTCTGCCTGGGTGAAAAATGAACTGGTACCCTGTCTAGAAAAAGAAGAACTAAGGATTTGTCTCCATGAGAGAAACTTTATTCCTGGCAAGAGCATTGTGGAAAATATCATAAACTGCATTGAGAAAAGTTACAAGTCCATCTTTGTTTTATCTCCCAACTTTGTTCAGAGTGAGTGGTGCCATTATGAACTGTACTTTGCCCACCACAATCTCTTTCATGAAGGATCTAATAACTTAATCTTGATCTTGCTGGAACCCATTCCACAGAACTGCATTCCCAGCAAGTATCACAAGCTGAGGGCTCTCATGACGCAGCGGACTTACTTGGAATGGCCCAAGGAGAAGAGCAAACATGGACTTTTTTGGGCTAATATTAGAGCTGCTTTTAATATGAAGTTAACACTAATTGCTGAAAACAATAATGCAGAAGCTTCTTAAAAATCAGGAAATCCCATTTAAGAAACCATCATTAACTTGGATTCCGATGAACATGATGGTTTTAAGTTGCTGTCTAGATGGTGCCTCTAGTCTCTCTACACATTCAGTGAAGACTTCATGAAAACTATTTCAGCTCATCTGGGGAGCAAGGATGGAGGCTGAGGTGGTGCTCAAACCTGTGTATTACAGATAGCTCAGTGGCTTCTGGTTCAACCATTCTATTTCAAATGCAAACACCCTTGAGTAAATGCTCATTAGAGGACCTTTGCTCTCCCTTCTCCTTTCCCAAATGGATTCTGTGTGAGCAGGAGTTTATGGGACTTCATGGTGACAAGGAAAGGCTCAACCTCAGAAATGTACACAATGGCCCTTAGAGTGTCTTATGGAGCCTCATTGACCTGTAGGTGAACTTTGTCATCCTGTTCAACTTTGGAGTTTGGGAAAAAATTAGACCAGTTATAAAAAATAAGGATTTTTTTTCTGAGTATATTATTAAATTTTTAATCCTGGCACACAAATATGTAGTGAGGACTCCTGATTTAATAATTTATATATATAAAGGGAAACACAGTTGACCCTTGAACAACACGGGTTTGAACTGCATGGATCCACTTGTACGTGGACTTTTTACAGTACAGTAGAATAAATATATTTCGTCTTCCTTGTGATTTTCTTAATGTTTTCTTTTTTCTAGTTTATTTCATTGTGAGGATACAATATATAATACATATAAAATATGTGTTAATTGACTGTTTATGTCATTAGTAAGGGCTCTGGTCAACAGGAGGCTATTGGTAATTAAATTTGGGGGTGTTAAAATTATACATGGATTTTTGACTGCACAGGGGGTGAGTACTCCTTACTTCCACATTGTTCAAGGGTCAGCTGTGCAGCCTTCAGTCACAGGTTGTTGAGAGCAAAGATATGGATTTATTTGCTTGCGGAGGAAACTCAGAGCCAAATTTATTTATAACTCGTTATTGAATAGGACTTTTCTGGTTGTTTTAGAATTTTAGCAAATGGCTGCCTTCTTGCTGTGTCCTCAGATGGCCTTTCCTCTGTGTGCACACATTCCGGTGTCTTTTCCTCTTCTAATAGGGACAACAATCACATTGGATTAGGGTCCCACCCTTATGACCTCATTTAACCTCAACCTCAAAATTTGTATCTCCAAACATAGCCATATTCTAAGGTACTGGGGGTGAGGACTTTGACATGTATATTTTGGAAGGGACACAATTTAGTCCATAACAGATGACTATGCAGATAAGTTAAACATTATGAGAGAGGTTATTAGTTGTCACCAATATCCTTCACCTTTAATTTAATTAATGTGTGAATTTTCTCGGAGCACTGGACAACCCAGCTAGAGAGTACATTTCTCAGCCTCCCTTGCAGCTTGATGTAGACATGTGACTGAATTCTGAGTGTGGGATATAGCTGGAAACTGTGTGCCACTCTGGGTCATATCTCTAAGAAGAATGAGCATGGATTCCTTTGCTCCTTCTACCTTTCTACTGGATCGGAGATACGAACTGGAGGATCCATCCAGAACCTGGAGATGATAGCCACATGTGGAGGATATGCTCCTCATTGTACCATTTTGAGCTTTTCAGGCCAGCCTCTCACCCAGTCCTGGAGTGCTCACCTCTGTTATGTGAGACAGAAGTAAACCTGCACCTTATTTAAACCAGAATATGTTTGGGATCTTTTAACACAGCATCTTCACCTGCACCCTCATAAATACAGACATTAATGCCCCACAGGCAGTGGTACAGCCCTTGACATTTTCCTCCCTATGTACACATATTATGAGAGAAGAGTGTGTATAGTCCATCCTGAAACCTGCAGCAGAGTCCCTGACATCTTGACTAAGCCACCAATACTTGTCCCTTGTACGACCGCTGGCCTCCTAATTGACCTTACTTTTACTTTTTCCTCACATATTCTCCAAAAAGGAATTGGAGAGATTGTTTTTAAAGTGTAAGTTATATCAAGCTCTCCCCTTTTTAAAACTTTCAAATGAGCTCCTCTTACAATTAGAACAAAAGCTGAGCTCCTCATGACCTGTTATCATGGTCTGCTCTCCTCCTGCTCTGAACTCACCTGTGCATCTCTTTCCTCTCTCTCCCTGCCCACCACACTCCAGCTACAGCTGCCTCTGGCTCTTCCCCAAGGCTCCACACTGATTCCCACTTCTGTAGGATGAGCAACTTAGAATTCTATTCTAAATTTGGATTAAATAATCATAGAAACGATATATCATTCATAGTAATAGAAGATGCAGAGAATAATGACACAGATTTACATCCATTGGTTAAGAAAGTCCACTTCATGGAGTATATCCTTTTTTTTTTTAAGGTTTTATTTATTTATTTGAGAGAGAGACAGAGAGAGAGGGAGAGTGCATGTATGTGCAAGTGGGGGAAGAGGCAGAGGGAAAGCAATATCAAGCAGACTCCCCACTGGGTGTGGAGCCCAAGGTGGGGTTCAATCCCATGACCCATGAGATCATGACCTAATCTGAAATCAAGAGTCAGACACTCAACCAACTGAGCCACCCAGGTGCCCCCCACCCCCTGGAATATATACTAAAGAAATAATTGTTCATACACATCCTAAGGAAATGTATGAATATGCATGAATATGTAGTTTATTGCAGTGTTGTTTATAATAGCAAAAATTGAAAATAACTTGAATACTCAACAATAGATTGGTTAAATACATTGTTAATTAAAATATGCATTGTAAATAAAATAGAATATTATTTAGCCAATAATAAAGTTGTAAATGATGAGAAGAATAAAGGCAAAAAAGCTAGATAAAATTAAATTTCCTTACCACTTGCAGCCTATTGACAAATACTTGAAATAGGCAGAGTAACACACTCCTCAAGGAACTCACAACTGCCTTAATGTTAATACTTTGCCACAGGCAAAATGCAGCCTTAGCTTGACATCAGCCAGAAGTCCAGGATCCTAGTAAGTCTTCTTTAGCATGTGAAAATCCTTTTGGGAATTTCCTTTGTCTTTACCACCCCCTCAACTTGAAAGTATATAATCAATCCTTCCTCACAATTCCAGTGCAGCTCTTCCTGCCCAAAGGTCCTGTCTCCCAGCTTTAAGAAAAACACCGTTCTGTACCGAAAACATCTCAACAATGCTTTCTTGAACTTTTGCTGCTGGCCCACATCACATCATCTTGGTGCCCAGTATGTAACCTGAGTCTTCTCATCTGGATTCTAAGCCTGGATGCAAATTTAGTAAGTAGTTCCTCTTCTCTTCCTTTGCTTTCATTTCAGGAGCTTTTTAAGGAGTGTGGTCTTATTGGAGCACTTTCATGTTGATCACTCAGGCTGCAATCCTCTATCCTGTGGCTACTCGATGGGAGGGAGCAAAAGACTGCCTTTCACCTGGAGGCTAGTACTCTGGCCAGAATGGTAATAAGACCCAGAAACTTGATGCTCTCCCTTTGTTCTTACTGTTTTACAAAGTTGTCTTTCTTGAGCACAGGGCAGCTAAGTTACTAGGATGGCTGCTGACCTTGACTCCTGTGTGTGGTTTCCTCTTCACTGGTCTAATGTGATCCCCTTCACATCTCTGGTCTAGCCACTTTTGACTATGAGACCTCCAGTAGGAGCTGGCCAAAAACTGTATCAGATGAATTAAAACCCAACTGGGGAACATCTTCCTAGGGAAGTCGGCTGGAAAGACTACAAGTGCTGGAATGTCACTTAGACCTTGAAAATTTTTTTCTTTATTTCTTAATTTTTTTAAAGATTTTATTTATTTATTTATTTATTTATTTATTTATTTATTTATTTGACACACAGAGATAGAGATAAAGAGAGAGTAACACAAACAGGGGGAGCAGCAGGCAGAGGGAGACAGAGAAGCCAGGCTCCCCGATGAAAAAGGAGTCCAATGTGGGGCTCGATCCCAGAACCCTGGGATCATGACCTGAGCTGAAGACAGCCACTTAACTGACTAAGCCACCCAGGTGCCCCCATGATGGATTTCTATTTTAACTGTTTTCTGTCAATGTCCTCTACTAACTGCTTAAATCACAATATTGGGCTATTTACCCTTGTAAAGTTTTTCTAGTGATTTCCATGGGATAAAATGGTGGGTTTTTCTTTGGCCCATACACCAGTGCCATTTGTAACCTAGCATGAAATGGGGAAGCAGGGGCAAAGGCCAGCATCTTTCCTACAGGACAAGGCAGTGTTCATAGTGATTTAGTTCAAAGGATGCCCCAGTTGCTTTAACACTAGGAACCTCTGACATATCCTGCATGGGACACCACCTGGGAGTTGGGAGTTTGGGGGGATTTTCTTAGTAATGGTCCTTCCCTAACACTGTATGGCCCCAGTACTCCTAAACAGTCCTCCTAAACAGTCCTAAACAGGCCTCCCTCCTCCTAATAAACCCAAGCTGTTGGAGGAATCACAGGCGATCCCTCACAAAGAGGACATGACTCTCTCACTGTTCCTCCTCCTAATACACCCTGGTTACTCTTGTTGTGTGTGGGGGCTTCTCTCTCATTCATTTTCTGGGTAAAAGGCTATGATTGGAGCCATTTTTCTCTGGCTAGTCTATCTCAGGATGGGAACTTTAAGGAATATTCCCAAGCAGCTGTCAAACTCCTTTTGTTTCAGGGAAGTCCCTCTGTCCTGATGTGGACTCCTATTTTCACTTGGTAGAAAGAAAACATGTCTTTCACCTGTCCAAGCTGATAAGCATTAGGACAGGGAGTCTACTTCCTCTGCCCTCTGGGCTTTTATCTACCTCCAACCTTGCTGGCAGCACCTCACCTCTTCTGTCCTCCCCTTTCCTCCCCTTCCTGATTCTGCTCTAGCTTGGTTGTGACTTGCACAACTGACTCCAATATCATCCTGGGTGCCTCCAATGCCTTTGGCTCCTCCTTCTACCATTGCTATCAAGGAGCAGAGAGCACCCCCTTGGACTTAAACCACCCACTTCAGATTACCCCACTGGTGTCCCAAGTAAAAATTGACAATGGGGAACACATTGACTTTTAAGTGGAGCCAAGTGGAAGGTATTTGGTATTTAAATTAATTTAAGTTTGTTAAGTTTAATTAAGAGAGACCTATCTTTAGAGTTACCAGCATTATGTATGAAACTTTAATTCTACCAAGGTTTACTAAAGTCAAATAAGCTCCTGTTATTTCTTTTACAATTTGTCAGCAAAAGGATGACTTAAAATGATACTTAATTTTGTCTGTGTCATAGTTTTCATGGGTAATTGTTAAGATAGCTATCAAAGTCTTTGGTAACCTGAAACCTTAAAGTTTTGCTTGGATGGTGAATTGGATTGAATTCGTTGGACATTTAAGTCTTTTCCAAATAGGATAAAACACTAAAGCATTGATGATGGAATGTAGGTGTATGCTTTTGGCTTCGTATTGCAAAGAAGCTGAGGATATTTGCATCTGTTGGTAAAAGGCTTTGTGCTTTATTAAAAGATTGTACTATGGAAAAACATGTTTTTTAAAAATCATGAAACCTACTTGTTGGGGGAACACAGGGCTAGCTGAGGACAAGCATGAGCCAGGGGCAACACATTGACAAGTCCTTGAAACAGGCAAAGGGACATTCCTCTACGGACTTAACTGCCTCAATGTTCATACTTTGCTAAGGGCAGAAGGCAATCTTAGCCCAACCCCCAGGAGCCTGTAAGCCTACTTTAACATATAAAATTTCCTTTAGAAATTTCTTTTATCTCTAAACCCCCAAGATACATGTTGGCAATCATCCTCCAAGCACATGTACCACCAATATCCATCCAAAGGGTCTCATGACTCAGGTTTTATTAGATAGTAATAAATGACCTTTCCCAACATTAGCTAACCCCCTCAAGGTCCTAGAAACCTTGCTTCCAAAATTCCTTAGAGAGTACACTATCCTTAAACCCCTCCCAACTCCCAGGCATATAATCAGCCACTCCTCACAGGTGGGGACAGCCGCTCTTCCTGCCCACGGGTTCTGTCCCCATGCTTTAATAAAACCACCATTTTGCACCAAAGACATCTCAAGAATTCTTTGTTGGTCATCGACTCCGAACCTCAACTATATTCTAAAACTTCCAGTACACTGGTATACTGGGGTGTCTGGGTAACTCAGTTGGTTAAGTGTCTGACTCTTGATTTCAGCTCTGGTCATGATCTCAGGGTTGTGGAACTGAGCCTCCCGTTGGGCTCTGTAATCAGTGTGGGGTCTGGTGGAGTTCCCCCTCCCTCTGCCTCTACCCCTGCTTGTGGGTGCGCTCTCCTTCTAAATAAATAAATAAATAAATAAATAAATAAATAAATAAATAAATAAAATCTTTTAAAAAGTACACTGGTAAGATTGACACTCTTTTAAAAAGGAAAGGTTTTCTTGTATTCTTGGTCTGCTTTTGATAAGAAAATGTAAACAAAGTTTTTTTCCCCTCTTTTGTCTGCCTGGAAAACCAAAACTTTTATATTTTGTCTTTATTAGACCTTTGATTACTTAAGATGGTTAAAACTTCTCAATATTAAGGGAGGTAAGTTTTGCTAACAACTATATAACTACATATTTGCCTTTGGAATCTTTTATTGCCACCTTGGTTAAATAAATAATTAAGTTTATAATGATCTGTAATCCTATTTAGGCATCTGCTTTATAACTTTCTGAGGTTTTATTTTATTTTATTTTATTTTTAAAGATTTTATTTATTCATGAGAAAGAGAGAGGCAGAGACAGACACAGGCAGAGGGAGAAGCAGGCTTCATGCAGGGAGCACGACTTGGGTCTCCAGGATCACGCCCTGGGCGGAAGGCGGGCGCTAAACCACTGAGCCACCCAGGCTGCCCCAACTTTCTGAGGTTTTAAACAAACTTCCCCAAGATTTGAATTGTAAATGAAATCTTTTTGACTAATTAGGCCTTTTTTATTTCGTATGTTAAGTTACTTTAAAAGCAGTGTTAAACAAATAATGACAAACCTTAGGTTATATTGCTTGGGTAAATGCTACAGCTATTCTAGAGATTATCTGAAATTCCTGAAGTTTTCATATGTTTTGGTATAAGGCCAGTACTTGATATTCTGATTCTTGAAGTGTTATGTGTCATGGAAATAACGGAATTTCCTTATCAGCTTTATTATAATGAACTATCCTATCAGATTTTTCACCGTGTCCATATTTAAGCCTTTGTCATATATAGTTATTGTTCTTATTCTCTTGTAAAACATGTTTCATCTTCCAGGAGATTCATTAAAAGGACTTTTGACAAATAGAGGTTTTTTTACATCTTTAAAATCATAAAACTAAAATGGGTAAGTTTCCAAAACTAACTAAAAAAAACTGCAAACTGAATGAGTAACAGGAAACTAAATAAATTGAGGAAGATATAGTTTTTTGCGACTCTTGTTTGAAACATTGCTGGTTTGCTAGATTAAGGAAATTTTCTCTAAAATATCCCTGATATACAGAAATATGATAAAATATTCCTTTGTGAACAAATTTAACTTTTCTCTCTACCTGAGAGTTAAATGTGAAGCATTTAACTTTTCTCTCTACCTGAACCCTGAAATGCAAAACTCTCAGTGACTATTCTTTCTTTCATGGCAATTACAATTATTTGCATTAGTAGAGTCTGTTCATCAAGTAACAGGGCACCACTGGAAACATTTGTTATTTTACTAAGACTTTAACTGGAAGTCATAGTTGAGAGAGGTGTGCATAGATCAGATATGATCATACAGCTTTAAGGAAGTAAGGTTGACTTTATGAAGCTTGAAGCCAATAGAGTCCCTTGGAAATGTTGGCTTGACACCTTACAGAGTTCTCAGAAGTCTTACCAAGTGAGTAAAGTGACATTACCTCCTGGCAGATGCAGGAATGTCAGAATATTTGGAGGACCTCAAGAAGAGGAATTCACCCAAATCTACAGATATTGCAGGCATGTATGATGGTAAGGAGAACAAGGTCAAGAGAAATGTAGATAAAATTAAATTTCCTTACAACTTGCAGCCCACTGATAAATACCTGATACAGGCAGAGTATGACATTCTTCAAGGAACTCACAACTGCCTTAATATTAATGCTTTGCTAGAGGCAAAATACAACCTTACCTTGACAATAGGCAGATTTCCAGGATCCTAGGGAGTCTCCTTTAGCATATGAAAATCCTTTTGGAAACTTCCTTTTTCTTTACCCCCCAATTAAAAGGATAAAATCAATCTTTCCTTACAATCCCAGTACAGCTCTTCCTGCCCAGGGTGTCTTGCCCCTGTGCTTTAATAAAAACACCTTTTGCACCAAAAGTGTCTCAAGAATTCTTTCTTGACCATTTGCTCCTGGCCCACATCACATCACAGATATTTACTGACATGAAAAGATATTTATGATGTGTTATAAATTAAGAAGAGCTGATAACAAAACAGCATTCATAGTCTTATGACTTCTGAGTGTGTGTGTGTGTGTGTGTGTGTAAATTGGTACCAAATTTCTGAACAAAAATTTGGCAGCAGGCATCAAGAGACTAAATCATGTTCATTTACATAAAAAAAAGTCTGCATGGTTGCTATAAAAATGATACTGGTGTATCTCTATATGGTACATTACTGTTGATTTAAATTTTTTTCTTTTTATTGATTTATATTTTCTGATTTCTTCTCAGTAAACATTAATTACTTGGATAATAAAAATTAAAGTAATTGAAAAGTTAACGCTTGAGAAGAATGCATTCACATATGTTTGTTTGACCTTGTTATAGAGAAGAATTTTTAAACCAAAAAGCAATGTAGCAGTGGTCCACTGGAGTTTGTATAGATTGTGAGAGCTAATTGTTAAATATTCAGGAATTTTGCAAGCAGGTCAATTGGCAGCTAGAAGTCATCACTGAAATATTTACAGGGCAGATACTGGCAAGTGCTAGAAATCAGGCCTTTTTTGAGTGGTGGTGGTGGTGGTGGTGGTGAGTAATCTCGTTTACCAGCACACAACTGAATGATAGTGATAGCAAAGAAAAAGTCAACTTACTTGTTTATAGAAATATATACGCATTTATATACAAAAGATCATGAAATGAAAAGTAAACAATGGGGGAAGATGTTTCCAAAAAGTTTGACAGAGGGTTGGTGTCAGTAACATAAAAGAGAATGTATAATTAAAAAGTGAAACATAACCCTGATGAGAAATGGGCAAATAATGTGAACAGGTAATTCACTAAAAGATACAGATTGCAAATAAACATGAAACACCATCGGAGACACATACAATAAAAGAAAATAAAAATGAAACAATAATGAGATATCACTCTTCATGTATGAAATTGTCTCCAAAATGCCACTTTTGTGGAGAATGTGAGTACTCTGATATCCGTGGAGGCAGGCAGATTGGCACAAACTGACTGGAGAGCACTGGCAGTTATGCATCAAGAACATAAAGTTCTATGCCCTTTAACCTATTCATTCTTTTCAAAAGTTTATCCTAAGACAACAGTAAAAAAAACTCCAACCAAGACAGTGTACAAAGGTCTTGTTGATATTTTATGAAACTGAAAGAGGGAACCTCCCATCAGGTAAATACCTAGAGGCAAGGCTGGCCTTGGCCTATAATTTTCTCAGGTGGCAGTTTCAAAACTTTGGCTGGAAAACTTTAAGCAATTAAGGCAGAATTAATTATAAGGCAAATGTCCAAATGATGCCATTTTTCATTCCCAGCTGGCTTGATGGGACATGATTTGAGCTCTAGGGTCAGATGGGTAGGAAGAATGGTGGTATGAGAAAAGTAGGAAGGGCAGGAAGGAAGAAGAGGCACCCCTTCTAAAGCAAGGCACTGTGGTCATAGCACTGTCCTCTTCCTTATTGATTAAGAAACCATACTCTCTACCCCTTCTTGATAAAAGCACTCAACAAACAAGGACTGGGCAGGGGGGACTTCTTCAACCTGGTAAAAAGCATCAATTAAGTATTCATAGTTAACATCATACTTAATGGTGAAATACTCAAAGCTTTCCCCAAACATCAGGAACAAGATGAGGATGTCTGGTCTCACCACTTCTATTCAACATTGTCCTGGGAATATGCTAGTCATGACAATTAGGCAAGAACATGCTATACAAGGCAGCTATATTGGAAAGAAAGATACTTTGCAGATGATAGGATCTTGTTTGTAGAAAATATTTAGGAATCTGCTAAAAAACTAATTAGAACTAAGAAACAAGTTCAGCAAGGTTGCAGAGAAGATATACAAAAGGCCAATATCTGCACATAAGAAGATGCTCCACATCATTAGGCATTAGGGAAATGCAAAATAAAACTGTAATGAGATACCACTTCATTCCCACTAAGAAGGCTATAATAAAAGTCAGATAATAACAAGTGTTAGCAAGGATGTGGAGAAATTAGAAGACTTACATACCACTGGTGGGTATGTGATATGGTGCAGCTTCTTTGGCAACAGCCTAGAACTTTCCAAAACACTAAACATAGTTGCCATATGATGCAGCAATTCTACCCCTAAGTATATACCCAAGAGAAAATACATCTATAGGAAAACCTGTACACAAATGTTCACAGCATTATTCATAAAAGTCATTTAGTGTAGGCAACGCAATTGTCCATCAACTAACAGATAATAAAACGTAGTGTATCCATACAATGGGAAATTAGTTAGCAATAAAAAAATGAAACACTGATACCAGCCTAACATGGATAAGCCTTGAAAACATCAAACTAAGTGAAAGAAACCAATTACAAAGAAGCACATTTGGATTCCATTTACATGAAATGTCCTACAAATCTACAGGGATTAGTACAATGTATTGTGGTTTTCTAAGGCTGGGGCTTATGCAGTAGAGAGTGACAGTGAGGGAGTGTGGTCTAACTCTTTAGGGTGATGAAGTTTCTCAATTGATTGCATTAATGGTTGCACAATTCTGTGAATATACTTAAAGCCATTGAATTATATACTTTCAGTAGGTGAACTTTTTTGTGGTATGTGAATTATATCTCAATAAAGCTTTTGTTTAAGAAAGAAGGAAATAACTACAGGTCATATCTAATTGGCAGGATATTTATAATGCCCTAGGTCCAAAAAGAAATGCCTGGGTGTGGGGTGGGCAAGAACTGCTATTGAGAGTAGGTGAGGAGTGCCTAGAGTCTAAGACATGGAAGCTCTATTTGGAGTTAGTTCTCGGGGCTGATATTAACTAGACTTAGGCGTGTCCTTATTTGCATGACTCCATCTAGAACTGGGCTCTCTCATATGGTAGCCACCAGCCCAGTGTGACCATTGGCTACCTGAAATGTGGGTATTCCAAATGAAATGTGCTGTAGGTGTAAAACACACACTGGATTTTGAAGACTTAGGATAAAGCACATACAAAATACCTCATTAGTAATTTTTACAAAGATTGCATGTTGAAATAATATCTTGGACCTATTAAGTTAAATAAAATATTTAAAATTTTGCAAGGAAACAATATTCTCTGAGAATTAAAGTTTTTTTTAGGACATGTAGATCAAAGTATGATTACAAGTATACAGGATTACAAGTGTGTGTTCATCCAATGACAATAGAGAAGAAAGAGGCAGGTGTGTAACTCAGAGTGGTGGGGAGGAGTCTAAAGGGAAGCACAGAACTTCTGAGCTCTCAAATGCTTTATTTACTGCCCCGTGGGCTTCCCTCTCTAGACCTGGTTCACAAAGTCAAATACCTTTGGAAGCCAGGAGCTGAATTTCTTAGTCAAAGATGACCTTGGGACACCTGGGTGGCTCAGTGGTTGAGTGTCTGCCTTTGGCTCAGGGCATGATCCCTGGGTTGGGATTGAGTCCCACATCAAGCTCCTTGTGGAGAGCCTGCTTCTCCATCTGCCTATGTCTCTGCCTCTCTGTGTGTCTCTCATGAATAAGTAAATAAAAAAATCTTTGAAGACAAAAAAAGACGACCCTCATTAGGGGTCTGAGGGAAGGAATGGTTGACATGGAGGAGAAGGAAGTTCATGCTTTCAGTTTCAGAAATATATTTATAGACACATTTCCCCTATTAAACAAATTATGAGGGGATGGGGGGAAACAGAGAGAGCAACAGAGAGGGAAGCTGGCCTTGCTGACTGTGGAAGAAAAAGCTGATTACAGCAAAAAAAAAAAATGTATCCAATCTATTACTGCACATCATGTAATACTAGGCTAGGGACAAATTTTTGGCACAGTTGGCATTGCTTAGCTTTGTTTGCCTGTTTGTTGTTGCTTTTTGTTATTTTAAAAGAGTGGAGCTGTCAGAATGGATTTCTTGAGTGTGCAGCTAACTAACCCAAAGGAGATGTTATAGACCTTATCGCACAAAAGAGATTGTTCGATAGCATGTTTTTTCAAATGGAGTCTTGAAAAATCACTTTTTGAAGAAAGTTTGAAAATATCAATGGAAAAAACTGTGAGCACCAGATTTTCTCTGAAAACCAACTTGTCTAAAAAAGGAGACATGATTAGCATCTATTCTATATCAAACACATGAATAAGCTTCCCTCTTTATGAGTTTTAGCAGAACTTTGATCTTGAACCCCACCCTCTTTCCTCTCTTGGTCACTCTTTTTATTTTATTTTATTTTATTTATTTATTCATGAGAGATACACACGCACATACACAGAGAGAGAGAGGCAGAGACACAGGTAGAGGGAGAAGCAGGCTCCATGCAGGGAGCCTGACGTGGGACTTGATCCCAGGTCTCCAGGATCACATCCTGGGCTGAAGGCGGCGCTAAACTGCTGAGCCACCCGGGCTGCCCTCTCTTGGTCACTCTTAATAGTGGACTGATCAAGAGGCAAGAAGAAAAGTAAAGGTAAAGCACTTGGGATACATCTGGACCTGTACTTCTACCTCCATCAGCACAGCTGCAACAATATGCATTTTGAATTCAGCCAATAGTCATCTGTGGTTTGTTAACATCACCTCCCTCGCTTCCTTAGTGTACAATAGTGAGCTGACTATAGTGAAACACAGAGCCCCCCAGATTCTATGTAAATATAGGTCTGTCGATTAACACACCAGACCTTGTTCTAATATGTGACTAGAAGAAAAAAATACATCTGTGTTTACTATGTAATTTCAGTGGGATTCAGTAGATGGCATAAAAGAGCTTTTCTCTCCATCCCCCAACATTTAAATGCAGTTACCACTGAAATAAATGCTTGAGGAAGTACTTAAAATTTCCTACAGACTGCCAACGCGACAGACGGGCAGGTTGTGTTGGTAAGCAACATTTTTTTTTTAATTCTATAAAGAAAATAATGGTTTAACTAGTTAGTCTCAAAAGTCTCTATGACTAAGAGAAGTGGGTTAATTCTGATATATGCTTACCGAGTATGAACTAGAATTTGTTTATCAGCTTCTCATCCCATGTCAGTGAAAGGATTTTTTTTTGGTGTGTGTGTGTGTGTGTGTGTGTGTGTGTGTGTGTGTGTGTGTATTTGTTGGTTTTTCTCTGTGTGTATTTGTTTTTCTTTGGATGGCACCTCATCTCATGCATGGCTCGCTTTCAGGAGCTGTCTTTGAGTTGGGAGATGAATATTTGGGTCGCAAAATCTCAAGGTTTTCTACAGAGCTGCTAATACTGGTTTCAGGCACTGCTCTTCATCCCATCATTCCTATTTCTCCCTTTGCAGTGAGAGTGCTGAGGAAGAAGGGGGTGTAGGTAAATTACTTGTGGAGGCTGTAAATTACAACCCCTCTATTTTTTTTTTTTAAGATTTCATTTATTTATTTGTGAGAGACACAGGGGGCAGAGACATAGGCAGAAGGTGAGGGAGAAGCAGGCTTCCTGAGGAAAGCCTGATCCCAGGGGATCGGGGACTCTATCCCAGGACCCCTGGATCATGCCCTGGGCTGAAGGCTCAACCACTGAGCCACCCAGGCATCCCAACCCCTCTGTTTTTATGGGCAGGTTTATTTTAATTTTTTTTCTCTGTGCTGTTCCCACTAGATATTCTTTTCTATTTTCTCAAGCCACTGAAACTATTCTGAGTGCTACTAGTCAGGTGGAATTGTAGATTTTGAAAATGTTTCCCAGGCTACACCCAATTTGATCAAAAGAATTGAAAGTAAATACATCTTTACAATAAAAAGCAAAAGTTTACAGATCCACATGGAAAATAAAACCAAAATGCTCTTGAACTGGTTCCTATCCTTTTAAACTAATAGCTAGTTGGCCTTGTGTAGGGAAGGTTCTCAATTACTATTTGTGCTACAGAACTTAATAGGCCAGGTTGATGTATGGATTTTATCCATGAAGTCAAGTCAAAGTCCTGATTTAATTACTCTAAAGACAACTCAAATGTATTGATGTATTATATCATATAAAGTGAGGCCAAATCATAATCATTAAAATTGACACAAACACATCTAGAGACACTTTCATTTTTTAATTAAAAATTCCTTTTACTGATCAAGTTAGCAAATAATCATCTTATTTGGTAGTAAAATAGTTTGAAGATTCAGTGCTGGCCATCAGGACTTTGCTTAAAAATTTTTTTGATTTTTGCTGATTTAGCAAGTTTGGTAAATGAAATATAAATGTCCTGTAAGTACCTAAAAATCAGTCTCTCTTGTTTCCAATACTTTGACTTCTTAATCACAGAAATAAAAGTGGTTTTATTAACTGAGCACTTTAAACTGATGATTATAAAGGCAAGGAAGGACAAAATGGAGGCTGGAAAAATAGAGGATATTTAAGTCAATTAATTTAGCGAGACATAAAACTGAAGCCATGCTCTCATTAAATGCTGGAGATAGGCAGTTTTATAAATTTATATCCCTTGTGGTAGTTGCTGTTTCTAAGAAAACAAGGACAACTTTTTAAATTTGTTTGTGGTGGGTTCACTGTGTGCAAAGCACTCACATCTGTACATGGAGCCCTGTCTCTGCTCCTTGTCTCTCCTGTCACTTGTGTACCATGCTTGATCATGCTGACCACTGCTACCTTGACCTCTGGAGTTGGCCAGAAGTTAGAAAGATCCCCAGATTTGGATTCAGGCTAAGGAACAAGTTAAGGAATTCCACTTGAATCTTTTTTTATTTTATTTTATTTTATTTTATTTTTTTAACTTTTTTAAAAATTTTTTAAATTTCTTTATTTATGATAGTCACAGAGAGAGAGAGAGAGAGAGGCAGAGACACAGGCAGAGGGAGAAGCAGGCTCCATGCACCGGGAGCCCGACACGGGATTCGATCCCGGGTCTCCAGGATCGCGCCCCGAGCCAAAGGCAGGCACCAAACCACTGCGCCACCCAGGGATCCCCCCCCCTTTTTTTTAATGTTTTATTTATTTATTCAGAGAGAGAGAGAGAGAGGCAGAATCACACGCAGAGGGAGAAGCAGGCTCTATGCAGGGAGCTGGACATGGGACTCGATCCTGGGTCCCCAGGATCACACCCTGGGCCACAGGCGGCACTAAACCACTGCACCACCGGGCCACCGGGGCTGCCCCCACTTGAATCTTAAACCCAGGATCCTTTTACTTTGACCTGGCTTTTACTAGGGGGTTCTGTTTTGAGAGATTAGGCACTGACCCAGATAGTAATTGGGTATAATTTTGATTCTCACTAAACAATTTTTACTTGTATGAGTAACTCTTTCAGGAAGCTGGAGAGGAAAAATTGGGAAATTTCTGGATCTTTCAGCCAAATACAATCAATGCCATAAAAATGCCACCTTTAATTTTTTTTTAATTTAAACATTCTTTTAGTTGACATACAATGTTATATTAATTTCAGATATACGATCTAGTGATTCGGCAATTCTATACAATAAGCTGTGTTCACAATAAGTATAGTTACCATCTGTCACCATATAATGCTATACTATTAGTGACTGTAGTTCTAATGCTATACTTTTCATCCCAGTGACTTATTTATTTTATAACTGGAATTTGGTCTCTCTTATTCCCCTTCAGCTATTTTGCCCATCCTCCTATCCCCTTCCCTTTGGCAACTACCAGTTTTCATTCTGTATTTATGATTGTTTTTGTTTTTTTCTTTGTTTTGTTTTTAGATTCACAGTAAGTGAAATCATATGGTATTTGTTTTTTTCTCACTTATTTTAATTAGCATAATATCCTTTAGGTTCATCCATGTTGTTGCAAATGGCAAGATCTCCTTCTGTTTAATGGCTGAGTAATATTCCATTGTATGTATATTTTATTCCATGTGTGTGTGTGTGCGTGTGTTTGTTTATGTGTGTGTGTGTGTATCTTCTTTATCCATTCATCTATCACTGGACACTTAAGTTGCTTCTATATCTTGGCAATTATAAATAATGCTGCAATAAATAAAGGGCTTTGTTTATTGTTTTGGAATAGTATTTTCATTTCCTTTGGATAAATACCCAATAGTGGATTACTTGATCATTTGGTATTTCTTCCTTTTTTAAAAAATATCTTTTTTATTTATTTGAGGGAGAGGGAGAGAAAAAGAGCACGAGCAGGGGAAGGGGCAGAGGGAGAAGCAGACTCCCCACTGAGCATGGAACCCATTGTGGGGCTTGATCCCAGGACGCTGAGATCATGACCTGAACCAAAGTCAGACACTTAACTGACTGAGCCACCCAGGCGTTCCTTGATCATATGGTATTTCTATCTTTAATTCTTTGAGAAACCTCCATACTGTTTTCCACAGTGGCTGCACCAATGTGCATTCCCATCAACAATGCACAAAGGCTATCTTTTCTCCACATCTTCGCCAACACTTCTTATTTCTTGTCTTTCTGGTATTAGCCATTCTGACATGTGGAAAGTGATATCTCATGGTTTTGATTTGTAGTTCCCTGATGGTTAGTGATGTTAAGCGTCTTTTTGTGTGTCTTTTGGGTGCCACCTTTCCTTTTAATATGCATTTTAATGGCTGGGTTCCTTTCTTTACACAGAGTTTATATGAATGGTGATGAAAGGGGTATATTGGGCCCTCTTACATGTTTAAAGAAATCAAGATAACCAAGGCATCATTTGGATACCTCTACAAAAAGGTAAGTCCAAACAGTGCTCCAAATACTAGATAAGTTTGCATGTGTACCTTAAGGAAGTTTTATGACTTAGGGTTTTTTTCTGGGACTTTTATTATTTAGGTCTTTTTGTGTCCATTGAGAGGTGTGAAGAGATATGTAAAGAATTTGACTCTTTGCTGATACAGATGGCTTGCCTGTCTAATTCAGCTCCAAAAGATTGAATAAGTTCCCTGAAAGATCTGAGTAGCTATGTAGCCCCAGATGAAAGGGTGTCAGGGGTAGGGGTATGCAGGTCATACTCTAGGGTTCATCCAACTCCCTCCGGTCTCCTATGTCATTGGAATCTTGGTAACAAAATAGTGTCTGGGCTATAGTGGGTTGATAACTAAAGCAATAAGCATAATCTAGTACTTCATAGGGAATAAATACATATTTGATGAATGAACAAAATCTTTCTGAAGAAGAGGAAACTACTCCTATCCTTGAAACCTTTCAGTGCTCACCACTCCCTCATGACTTTCAGGCTAGAATCCCAACTTCTTGTAATGATCTGCACCTTGTACAATATTGACTCTACTACCTTTCATCCTCACTCACTCTATACTAACATTGACCACCTTACTATTCCTCAGATAAACCAACCTCAGTCCCATCTCAGGACCTTTGCACTTGCCTTTTTCTTTGTCAGAAATGCTTTCCCCCAGATCTTCCCATAGATTACTCATTCACTCCATTCTGGTTTACACTATAATGGCATCTTCTCAGAAAAGTCCTCTCTGACCTAATCTTAAAAAGTCATTAGCCACTGTTACATACCTACCATTATTTTTGATTCATTTACTCTGCTTAATTTTTTTTTTTTTTCTTTTGAGGGAGAAAGAGAGATAGCATGTGCAAGTAGAGGTTGGGTGCAGATGGAGAGGAGAGAGAGAACCTTAAGTAGGCTCACTTTCCACACAGGACCTGACAGGTGGCTTGATCCCACAACTATGAGATCATGACCTGAGTCAAAACCAAAAGCTGGGGATCCCTGGGTGGCGCAGCAGTTTGGCGCCTGCCTTTGGCACAGGGCACGATCCTGGAGACCCGGGATCGAATCCCACGTCGGGTTCCCGGTGCATGGAGCCTGCTTCTCCCTCTGCCTATGTCTCTGCCTCTCTCTCTCATTCTGTGTGACTATCATAAATAAATAAAAATTTAAAAAAAAAAAGATTTCATTCTAAAAAAAAAAAAAGCTGGGTGCTCAACTGACTGAACCACCCGACTCTGCTTAATTTTTCTGTATAACATTTAATACTACATGAAATTACATTTAGTCATGTATTTTCTGTCTTACCAATAGATAATAAGCTCTTTGAGAGTTGGGATTTTATTTTGTTCACTGCTTTATCTCTAGTTCCTAAAACATGGCCAGTAGGTTATCAATAAATAGTGGTTGAATAGATAAATGGATAAGTAAATGGATTTTCTGAGACACCTTTTATCATGATCTAATTACCTTTTGAGTAAGATCAAGGTTAGGCAGGAAATCATGTGTAGGTAATAGAAAGTAAAGCAAGAAGAGTCCAAATTCATTCCCCATGGAAAAAGAACCTTAAGAAAGCCATGAGGTGATATATGTCAAAGGTAGAAAATACACCAGCTGTGAATTCTAGTTTGAGTTCTATATGATCTTTGGAGGGTTGAGGTTAGTGGGCTTTCCATAAATATGTAAAACTATCTGTATTAGTTTCCTGTGGCTGCTGTAGCAAGTTACCATAAACTCGGTAGCTAAAAACAACAAAAATTTATTCTCTCATGGTCTGGAGACCAGAAGTCTAAAATCAAGGTGTTGGTAGCACTAAACTTTCCTGAAAACCTCTTCCAGCTTCCAGTAACTATCAGTACTCCGTGGTTTGTGGCTATATCCACCTCAATCTCTGCCTCCGTCTTCAGATGGCCTTCTCTGTGTCTCTGTTGTCTCCATCAAATATCCCTCTGTCTTTTTCTTATAAAAACACGTATCACTGGATTTAAAGACCACTTGGATAATCCAAGATGATCCCCTTACCTAAAGATCCTTAACTTAATGATCTCTACAAAGACCCTTTTTTGGAATTAGGTAATGTTCACAGTTTCTGGTGATTAGGATAGGGTTAGAAGGTTGGATATATCTTTTGGATGAAGTCACTATTCAACCTGTTACACCTTCCATATTAAAAGTTATTTAATTAGATGTAGTATAATTGTCTACAATGTATATATTTCCCTCGTTTCAGGTTATGTGACTCTAAAGAACACAGTCTTTATTTTATAAATCTCTAGGAAAAAATGTTTAATATCAGCCATGCCTAGTTTAATAATATCATTTAAAGTGGTTTTCTTTTATTTCTTTTTTTAAGGATCTTTACCCGAATTGCGATATTCTGAGGAACAGCAACTACACTTAGGGATGTCTAGTGTTACAAAATGATGAAAACTAATTCTAGCATCTTCCAATTTGCCATCATCTTCATATTAATACTTGAGATCAGAATACAATTGTCTGAAGAAAGTGACTTTCTAGTTAACAGATCAAAAACAGGTCTCTTTCACATTCCCAAAGACCTATCCCTGAAAACAACAATCTTAGATATATCACAAAACTATATATCTGAGCTTCAGACTTCTGACATCCTATCACTATCAAAGCTGAGGATTTTGATTGTTTCTCATAATAGAATTCAATATCTTGATATCAGTGTTTTCAAATTCAACCAGGAATTGGAATACTTGGATCTGTCCCACAATGAGTTGGGGAGGATTTCTTGCCATCCTACGGTGAACCTCAAGCACTTAGACCTTTCATTTAATGCATTTGATGATCTACCCATATGCAAAGAGTTTGGCAACATGTCTCAACTAGAGTTTCTGGGGTTGAGTGCCACACAGTTACAGAAATCTAGCATGCTACCAATTGCTCCTTTGCATATCAGAAAGGTTTTACTGGTCTTAGGAGACACTTATGGGAAAAAAGAAGACCCTGAGAGCCTTCAAAAGCTTAACACAGAAAGTCTTCACATTGTTTTCCCTACAAGAAAGGAATTCAGTTTTACTCTGGATGTATCAGTCAGCACTGCAGTAAGTCTCGAATTGTCTAATATCAAATGTGTGCCAGATGGTAATGGATGGTCTTATTTCCAAAATGTTCTGTCAAAACTGCAAAAGAATTCAAGGTTATCAAGTCTTACTTTAAACAACATTGAAACAACTTGGAATTTTTTCATTATGCTCCTTCAGTTGGTTTGGCATACAAGCATAGAGTATTTCTCAATTTCAGGTGTAAAACTACAAGGTTACCTTGACTTAAGAGATTTTGATTATTCTGACACTTCACTGAAGGCCTTATCTATACACCAAGTCGTTAGTAATGCATTCAGTTTGCCACAAAGTTATATCTATAAAATCTTTTCAAATATGAACATCCAAAATTTCACAGTGTCTGGTACGCACATGGTCCACATGGTTTGCCCATCTCAAATTAGTCCATTTCTGCATTTGGATTTTTCTAATAATCTCTTAACAGACATTGTTTTTAAAAATTGTAGAAACTTGATTAAACTGGAGACACTTAGTTTACAAATGAATCAATTAAAAGAACTTGCAAGTATAGCTCAAATGACCAACGAGATGAAGTCTCTACAACAATTGGATATTAGCCAGAATTCTCTAAGGTATGATGAAAATGAAGGAAACTGCTCTTGGACTAGAAGTTTATTAAGTTTAAATATGTCTTCAAATATACTTACTGACTCTGTTTTCAGATGTTTACCTCCCAAGGTCAAGGTACTTGATCTTCACGATAACAGAATAAGGAGCATTCCTAACCCAATCATGAAGCTAGAAGATTTGCAAGAACTCAATGTTGCTTCCAATTCTTTAGCCCACTTTCCTGACTGTGGTACTTTTAATAGGCTTTCTGTACTGATCATTGACTCTAATTCAATTTCCAATCCATCAGCTGATTTCCTCCAGAGCTGCCATAACATTAGGTCCATAAGCGCAGGGAATAATCCTTTCCAATGTACATGTGAGCTGAGAGAATTTGTCCAAAGTCTAGGCCAGGTAGCAAGCAAAGTAGTAGAGGGTTGGCCTGATTCTTATAAGTGTGACTATCCAGAAAACTATAAGGGAACCCTACTGAAGGACTTTCACGTGTCTCAGTTATCCTGCAACACAACTCTGCTGCTTGTCACCATTGGGGTCGCTGTGCTGATCTTCACTGTTACTGTGACTGCCCTCTGCATCTACTTTGATCTGCCCTGGTATCTTAGGATGGTGTTTCAGTGGACCCAGACCCGGCGCAGGGCAAGAAACACACCCTTAGAAGAACTCCAAAGAAACATCCAGTTTCATGCTTTTATTTCATATAGCGGGCATGATTCTGCCTGGGTGAAGAGTGAATTACTACCAAACCTAGAAAAAGAAGAACTAAGGATTTGTCTCCATGAGAGAAACTTTATTCCTGGCAAGAGCATTGTGGAAAATATCATAAACTGCATTGAGAAAAGTTACAAGTCCATCTTTGTTTTGTCTCCCAACTTTGTTCAGAGTGAATGGTGCCATTATGAACTGTACTTTGCCCACCACAATCTCTTTCATGAAGGATCTAATAACTTAATCTTGATCTTGCTGGAACCTATTCCACAGTATTCCATTCCTAGCAGCTATCACAAGCTCAAAAATCTCATGGCACGAAGGACTTATTTGGAATGGCCCAAGGAGAAGAGCAAACATGGACTTTTTTGGGCTAACCTAAGAGCGTCTATTAATATTAAATTGAGGGAGCAAGCAAAAAAAATAGATCACACATAGGTCTAAAAATATTCTCTTGCTGCTTTTGGAAAAAATCTTTCTGTTTTTGGAAGCTCTATTGTAATTGATTATTTTGTATCAGCACAAATATAAATGCAATTTTGAATCTATGATGTAGATAAAAATGCATACTTTCAGGCTCTCCAGTTCACCATTTATATGTGGTAATAAAAATTAATGAAATGATATAACTCGGATTTAAATAGTTAATTTCTAACACATGAGAATTTTTGTAGGGAGGGTGGGCCTAGGGCTGAATTCATTGAATTTTTCATGTAATCAAGAGAAGAACCTGTTAAACAACTTCAGTTCCTATAGCAGATATCTATAGCTATTGGTGCCCTTCTCGTTTCTACTCAGCATTTGTTTCTGCATGTTGAAGGCCACCTATTGCTAATGTTGCAGACTGTGCCTGGAGGGTTTTCTCCGGGCCGTGAGAATTTACACGGCTCACACAAAGGGCAACTTAAAAGTGCTGGATAATTTTTTTTTTTTTTTTTTAGATTTTTTTATTTGAGAGAGAGAGAGAGAGTATGAACAGGAGGGGCAGAGGGAGAGAGAAACTCAGATTCTATGCTGAGTGAAGAGCCCAACTTGGGGCTTGATCTCATGACTATGAGATCACAACCTGAGCCTAAATCAAGAGTTGGATGCTAAACTGACTGCACCACCCAGCTGCCCCAAAAAGTGTTAGAGATTTTTCTTGGAAGGAGCTCTCAACAAATATCAGGAAGAGAATTGGTTGATAAATGACCCAAATTTCTCAGTCATTTTGGAGATAAATCTGGAGTGTGCTTTACATTATCCCTGAGTTGCCCAGTAGAATGGATTTTAATTCTCTATGGTGGAAACAGCTTGGTAAATATTTTTTTTATTGGCTTCCTTTCTATCCTTATCTTCTACCTTCATTCTTCTAAGGGTGTCTCCTGGGATCACTTCTGCAATAAACTACTTGTAGTTGAATAGTTATCTCAGGGTCTGTATCTGGGGGACCCCAAACCAAGAGTGAGTTAAATCTCAGGCCAAATGAAAATTCTGAGTCTGGAAATCTTGTTGAAATTCTAGTTGCCTGATCCAGCATGCATGAGAGACTTTGCTCTTTTTGTTTTTTTAAGATTTTTATTTATTTATTTGTGAGAGACACGGGGTGGGGAGGGGGGAGAGAAGGAAAGAGAGAGAGAAAGAGAGAGAGAGAGAGAGAGAGAGAGAGAGAGAGAGGCAGACACAGGCAGAGGGAGAAGCAGGCTCCCTGCAAGGAGCCTGACTTGGGACTGGATTTCAGGTCTCCAGGATCACACCCTGGGCTGAAGGCGGCGCTAAACCGCTGAGCCACCCAGGCTGCCCGACTTTGCTCTTTTGATCAGAAGGAAGAATATAGTTCACTGTGTACTGTTTCTACACATAGTATTCTTGTCTTTGGGAACTATTCAACATGACTAGGGCACGAGCAGGGCACAAGCAGTTTGGAATAGTGTAAGGAATGGGCTATATTATTTTTTCCTAGTGTTATTTTATCAGATTTTTAAAATAATCCTCATTCATTCAGTTTATCCTTTTAGTCTAACTGCCAGCTCTGGAAAGATGCCATTAGATAGCTTCTCGTCATAGCTGCACCATGTATGTCTCACTTTATGCCCTGTGGCTTCATTAATACCACTTCACATCATGTTCATAGAAGCCTGTTCAACCATTTTGGTATATGCACAAACCTGGAATTGCCAGAGATAACCCCTAAGGAGATCCTTGACCACTTAAGGGAAGGGATCCATCAGATAAATATTGCTCTTTTTTAATTCTTGGGTTAACAAATGAGTTATGTTCTATATCATTCCTCAATGAATCCCCAGTAAGACTTAGCTTTATTCACACTCTCAGATTGGCTTTTCTTTCTTCCTCATTCATTCTTCCTAGTCCCCTTGCTCTTGACCCCTGAGATAACTTCTCCAAACAAACAACCTGCACACAAAGATTTTGTCTCAGGTTCCACTTTTGGAAGAGGAAATAACGTTTTACATGTATTAGTTGCTTCTTGCCCTAAGAAACTTAAAGTCAATCAGAGGATATTACATGAATCCAGGTAACTAAAATAAAAATCAATGAAATAAAAATATGCAATGGAAGTTCAGAACCATCTAGACTGAATGAAAAATAGTCTTAGAAGTGTTGGGTTTTCTACTGGGCACAGAAGGAAAATTTTAACTTTGGATTTTTCAGTGTGTGATGATGAGGAATGGAAAGGCCATTCTAAGCAGAGAAATGAAGAGAACAAAGACAGGAATATCCAGGCCTATTTTCGTATTGGTGTCCCATTTTGACTGAGCCATGTAATTTATGAAAAATGACAGTGAGATATAAGAATGAAAGTTAGATTAAGATCATATTGTCAGGGATCTGGAAAAGTTAAGCTATGTAATTAGAATTTAGGGCTATAGATAAATCATCATTTAAACTTTTATGAGGTATTATAGTGGAGAGGAAATTAAAACCATGAAATATATGCTAAAAAAATATAAAAGTTTTGTTTTGGGGCTCCTGGGTGGCTCAGTCAGTTGAGCATCCAACTCTTGATTTTGGCTCATGTCATGATCTCAGGGTCATGAGACTGAGCTCTGCATCAGACTTAGTGTGGAATCTGCTTGAGATTCTTTCTCCCTCTCTCTCTCTGCCCCTCCTGCTTCTCACATCTAAATGCATGAATGAATGAATGAATAAATAAATAAATAAATGCAATCTCTTTTTAAAAGTTCTTGTTCTGTAAATGAACAGTAGTTGTTAGGACTGGATTTTCCTGTTTTCTCTAGGATGATTGTACTTCTTATACTGAATTTCAAGATTTCATAACCAGGCTTCAATGTTCAGCACTAATTGTGTATTAGTTTGCTAGGGTTAATGTAAAAAAGTACTACAAACTGAGTGGCCTAACCACCAGAAATGTATTGGCTCATAGTTCTGGAGGCTTAAAGTCCAATATTAAGGTGTTGGAAGGGTTGGTGCCTTTTAAAGGGTAGGAAGGAAGGATCTGTTTTAGGCCTCTTCTCCTTGGCTTATAGATGATCACTTATTTGTCTCTGTACATTGTCTTCCCTCTATGCCTGTCTGTGTCCAAATCCAACCACCCCCCTTTTAAAAGATTTTTTTTTAATTATCTCTACACCCAATGTGGGGCTCAAACTTACAACCCCAAGATCAAGAGTTGCATCCTCTACTGACTGAGCCAGCCAGGTGATCCAAATTTCCCTTGTTTTAAATAAGGATGCCAATAATATTGGATTAGGGGTCATCCTAGTGACCTCATCTTAACTAATAATATCTACAACAACCTTACATCCAAATACAGTCACATTTTGAGGTATGGAGTGAGAGGGGTGGTTTAGGATTTCAACAAATGAATTTTGGGGAACACAATTCAATCCATTGCATCTTGCAAGTCTAAAAAAATCCTTAAAGGGAGTAATAGAGTCAGTTAAAGTTTATCCCTGAATCTCATAAAAGTTTTTAAGGGGGCTACTAGAAGGTTGAAATTCTACTAGTAGAATCCAAAGAATTCCAAGTGGAAGATGAAGAATTCAGGTCAAAGTATGGACAAATATATAGTAATGAAAATAAAAAAAGATTTCACAGGTAAATGAGAAGAAATATTGCAGAATGGGTAAATATGCAAGCTCTGATTCAGAACATCTGGGTTTCAATTCTAGCTCCATTACTTCCATTGCTTACTTACAAATGACCTTGAAGAATTTACTCAAATTTCTAGGCCTAAATTCCATTATTTGTAAAACGTACCCTTAGAGTACCTGTAGCCAAGAACTTTAGGTCTCCAGGAATGAATTAAAGACTGGTTACAATATGTCCTCCCAAATGCAGAGTTCACATGGTGAGGTTTCCAAATGGTTCTGCTGAAGCCCTTTTTCCTAGGATTTAGGTAAGAGGGAACACATCTGACCCTTCCATCTTGAGGGTAAATGGAAATCATAATATACCGAAAACTCTCCAAAATCCTCTTCTAATCTTTAACTCCTCTCAGACTCTCTAACCTCACTTATTGGCTGGAAGTCAGCAAATGGTTGCAAAACCAGTTATCTAGTCTCACACTTCACTCCAGAGACCTTAATCAAATAGAGATTAAAACAGTCACATTAAAAAAAATTTTTTTAAAAAGTCTCATTTTTATCAGCCTGTTATACTAGTAAGACTGCAGTGAAATGGGCATTTTAATAGTGATAACAGAAGGTCAGAGTAATTTGGCAGTATATACCAAGGGCTTTAAAATAATAATATTCTTTGACTATAATTCTACTTCCAGAAATCCAGCCTGAGAAAATAAGTTGAAATACGGACAAATATTTCTTACAAGTATGTTAGCTGCACAGTCATTGTTAACAGTGAAAAATTTGAAGCATTCCAAATTTCCAATAATGGAGGAATGTGCTGTGCTTGTTTAATAAAATATTTTGTAATAATAATCATTAAAAATAGTGAATAGGATTAAGATAATAAATTTTGTGTTATGTGTTTTTTATCACAATCTTTAAAAAAAGTACAGGAAGTCTTTTTTATTAACATAAGAGAATGCTTGTATTACAATATAGATGAAAAACATAGGATGCAAAAGTTTATGTACAAGGTGGTTTCATATGTTAAAACTATGCAGAATAAAAGTCTAGATGAAAATATACAAAAAGATTACCACTGCTTTGCCCGTGGCTAGTGCTAGCTTTTGCTTTTATACGACTCTGTACTTAAAAAATTTACAACCAACAAAAGGAAATGATATCAAAACTAAGTTTTCATCAGCTCCTGGTGAGAAGGCAAGCAAACACCCTGGGGGCAGACAGTGTGGAAACAGTAATCTGAAAAATGCCTGGGGCACACAAAGAGGAGGTTATTGGCTATTCTAAGAGTGCTTCCCTGAAAGGCAGCATTGGGTGAGCACCTCTTGGAGAATAAAGGAGCTGACTGGCGTCATTCCCCATCCCCTATTCTGCACCCCTCCTCCCTCCACCCCCCAACATAAGGACAGAGCCACCCGGGGGGAAGCAGCTTAGAGAAGACACTGGCTGTTTGCTTACAACAAGCCCCACTCTCCTGTGCTCTGGTGGTACTAACCTTCTCAGTCCCAGTGCACTGGCCTCTCTCCAGAAAACCAGCACAAACCTTTCCCCCACCATGTCTCCTGACCAGAGTTCTGTACAGATCTCACTTCACAAGCAGACCAGAGCACATCAAGTTAAAATTTGTCACTTTGATGCCAAGGATCAAAAACGGCCCATAGCAGGCAAGGAGAGCCTCTGCAGACAAGTAGCCTGAAGGATAGAGCAGTCAAATCACAACAGCAGAGCACATTCAGCACACACCAGAGAGACTCCCTGAAGCACCAGGCCCTGGGCACCACATGATGTCTTCTTCCTGAGGCCATTACTTTCAGAAGCAGGAGACAACAAGAGAAGAAGGCAGAGACTTAGACATAATGCCAAGACAGAAATTTATCCCAAATAAAAACAAGATAAGGCAAGATCAAGTCTTGCATTGGGCTTCTGTGAGGAGCCTGCATCTCCCTCTGCCTATGTCTCTGCCTCCCTCTCTCTCTGTGTCTCTCATGAATAAATAAATAAATCTTTCAAAAAAGAAAAGAAATGAGGAAGAACCCAAATAAAATTATTTATTATTTATTATTTATTATGATTTATTTATTAAGAGAAGCGATCACAACCAACACCAAAGAAATACAAACAATTATAAGAACATGTTATGAGCAACTATATGCCAACAATTTAGGCAATCTGGAAGAAATAGATGTATTCTCGGAGACATGTAAACTACCAAAACTGAAACCAGAAGAAATAAAAAAATCTGAACAGACCCATAACCAGCAAAGAAGTTGAAGCAGTAATAAAAAATCTCCCAACAAATAGAGTCCTGGGCCAGATGGCTTCCTAGGGGAATCCTACCAATCATTTAAAGAAGAATTAATACCTATTCTTCTGAAGCTGTTTCAAAAAATAGAAATGGAAGGAAAATCTCCAGGCTCTTTCTATGAGGTCAGCATTACCTTGATCTCCAAACCAGGCAAAGGAGAATTACAGACCAACATCCCTGATGAACACAGATGCCAAAATTCTTACCAAAATACTAGCCAGTAGTATCCAACAGTACTTTTAATGAATTATTAAAACATTAAAAGGATTATTCACCATGAACAGGTAGGATTTATTCTGGGGCTGCAAAAAAAAAAAAAAAGTAAACATAAACTTTTAAAAACCCCACAAAACAACTAAGTTTTCATCAAAGCTAGGAGTAGTAAAATTAAAAAAAAAAAAAGCTAGGAGTAGTAGAAAATAGAGGTTATAAAGCTGGCTTCTATACACGAACATTCTGGAATTAAGTCCTGGCTCATTTTCTCTGTAGCTCTGTGCCCTTGGATGAATTCTTTAACCTCTTCCAACCCCGTTTCACATCTATAAAATTAGCATAAGAATGGTCCTTCCCCCATATGACTGTTATAAGAAATTGGTGGTATAATGTGTGGAAAACCAGGGTGTGGCTATTCACTCTAAAGCTGGCAGGATGCAGTTAGCCAGAAGACACTCCAGAGACAGACCACCCCGGCCTGAATTCTGCTGCCCCTTTCACCTTCTTCTAGTGACCTGAGTAGTTATGCATTTCCTCTCTGCTTTATTACCATGAATGAGAATAATCATACTTGTCTCATACTGTTGTAAGGTGCCTTAAATGAGTTAAAACATGTAATATGCATAAAATAGCACCTGGTGCAGAGCAGAAGCTCTGTAAATGTTCGCTTTTATAATGATGCTGTGATTATTATTATTGGTATCTTTGTTATCTCATGCCTCTACGTAGAACTGGAGCTGAACTGCTAATCGTGTGCAGTCCAGACAGTCCTAGGCTGTCTCTAAGATTAAATAAAATCAGAAAAGATACAGAATTTGACTACATAAAAACTAGAAACAACTGCCTATTAGACAAACACGCTAATGAATCAGCAAACAAACACAAACAGCTAAACACAGCCAATAGAAAAATGATAAATTGGGAAGTAAACCAGTAGTAAATATCGCAGATAAAACTGACTTTTTTAATATAAAGAACTAGCAGAATAAAATAGAAAAGCGCTAAATCCCAATTGGTATATTGGCAACGAGGTAGAGAGCTCGAAACAGGTTTCAGTCAGAAAACAAACACACGAAACTTCAACCTCACTCATGCAACCCAAATATCACCAAAGTTTCTAGTTTTTCCTTTAATTTTCAAGTAAAACCACTCAAATCCCCAACCTGCATGGTTGTAGGAAAGCAGTCCCTCCTGAGGATCTCAGAGGCATGCTGAATTTCTGGCTACCTCTCATGTTCTCTCTTTCTGGACTATATCTGGTCCAAAATGTTGGGGAGCCAACACATCTCTGCCTTCCTTCATTTTTCCAGAACTCTGATGGACTTCATCCTCTTTCTAGGACACAGCCAACTCTTGAATTCCACAAATAAATACCCACACAAGTGGATGCCCACCCTTAATAAAAATCCATTATCAAAGTTAACTAACTAGGTCCTGGGCACTATGTCTCTGAGAGTCAGGGGAAGGAGTGCTGCCTGTTGATGATGTGGTCTATGAGGATGTTAACCTGTCTTCCAAGACAACTTGAAGAAACTTCTTGGAATTCAAATAAAGAGCCCCTCTCCCAAAGAAATTGAAGCATTGGAAAATATGCTAAGGGAAGTTTTTTTTTTTAAAGATTTTATTTATTTGTTCATGAGAAACACACAGAGAAAGACAGAGAGAGAGAGACACAGAGACACAGGCAGAGGGAGAAGCAGGCTCCATGCAAGAAGCCCGACATGGGACTCGATCCCAGATCTCCAGGATCACACCCTGGGCTGAAGGTGGCACTAAACTGCTGAACCACCTGGGCTGCCTGCTAAGGGGGGTTTTAAGGACTTAGAGCAGCAAGATTAATTGCCAATGTAAGGGGAAAAAATAAGAAGCAAAAGCCTAAATCTGGGAGGTCCACCTGCATTTAATAAGTGTTCCCAACAGAAAATGGAAGGAAAGACATTGTCAAAGTAATAAAGCAAAGAAATTCCACTGCAAGACATGAATCTCTTTATTCTGCGCAGCAAAATAAATAGTACAAAGCACCTCCTCTTGAAATTTTTGAATGATTTTAGAATAATGTTAGACAAGGATCCTAAAAGTTTCCAGAGAGGAAGAGAAAAGCGTGTACAATCAGATATCAAGAGGGCATTGCACTTCTTAGTACTAGGAGCTAGAAACTAAACTTGTGTGGGGAAAATTATTTGGAACTTAGGGTTTAGATACAGCTAAGCAATCAACCAAATACGAAGCAGGACATTTAAGTTCCTGCTCTAAATTAACCCTCAAAGACATGTTCTTAGGAAATTACTGGAGGATGTGTCCCCCTAGAGAGGTAAAAACCAGGAAAGACAATGCTATGCATTCTTTATAGTGTTTCCGCCATACAGATACAAAACACATGGGTAACTTGGGTAAGAGCATAACAATAAATATCTAGTAAAATAATTAGGAAGAGATGAGTATTGAGCACCTATTACTCTTGTTTTTAATATAGTTTTATTTAATTGCAAGCATATACAGTTTAATTTTTAATAATAGTTGTTTTTAACAACTGGCTCACAAAATTCTTGAAAATTAAAAATTAGCCCTCATAAGTGGGTATAACCTAGTCCTAGCACACCACTGGATATATTGGAAGATATCTTAGCACGATTCAGTGTATAACTTTTTCATATTCAGTCAAAACATTGCACATATTTGGTTGTACACAAGGAAATCTAGGGAGATTCCTCATGCTGATGTGTCTTACAAGATGTTTGCTACATGATTGCATTTTTCTATTACTTGGTCTAAAACAAACATGAAACAACTTATTAATAAAAAACTATAATAATAACTGGCACCTGGATGAGAAATCCAGACGTTCCTCCTTTCCTTCCCTACTCTTTTCCCTTTGTCATTCTCCTGTTTAGCCTATAAATTTAATTTTGTCCCCCTTTTTTTTGGGTCTCCATTCCTATCCCATCTCTTCTTTTTCATCCTGACGTTCCCCATTTTGTTGTCCCTTCTTTCCCCTATATTTTTGCTTCCTCCTTTAGATCTGCTATGCCTTCTGCTTTTTTCAAACCCTCCATTTTCTCTGTTTTCTTCTTTAATCTTTTTTTAGTATTTGTTTATCTTCACCCTTTTCTCCCCCATTCCACCTCTAATTTATGACTATCTTCCTCTTTCTTAATCTTCTTCTCTTTGTACTGCCAGCTTTTCTTGATTGCTGCCTTTGTTTCTATGTCTTCTGACAGCCTTTTCTATGGGCAGGACAGAGACTCATGCTGGGGGTACTTTCTGAAGATAAGAAATCTGATCATATATAATATTTTATATATGTTCTTATATGTATATCCCTATATTTTGATATAGTGACTAATATATTACTAAAACTAATTTAACCTGTTTCTTTTTATATCTTTAAATATAGTTACTAGATAACTTAAAGCTACTTGTGTGACTTGCATTATTTTTATATACTATTGGATAGTGCTGCTCTAGTTCTTGATAATTAAGTATTTACCAAATCTCTGCAAAGTCTTTCTTTAGGTTTCCAATACACATTTAGGATCATTCAGCTTATTTGTTCAAACTAAAATGTTCTCCCCTCCTTGTATTTGTCAAGTATAGTACATTTTAGTGTCTGTGCTGTCAAAGCAAGCGCTCAAGTTTAGTAAATGCATAAATTATCAGAATTTCCTAACCATGTGAGAATCTTGTTACCTTTTATCTTTCAGAAATATAATTCAGAAAAAATAAACTGTGTCACTATTTTCTCCTACTGATATTTATAAGTAAACTAGAGGAGCTTTACTCAATTAACACATGCTTCATACTAGACTATGAGCTAGCCCGCAATGGCTTCAAGGGAAAGCAGCCCAGTCCCTTCCTACCACTGCTGGAAAGACTTGAGTTGTGTGATTTTTCCTCCTGGCCCAGATCAGGGGCCTAGGCCCCATCAAAGGCAAGATGTAAAATAGGCCAGTAGACCTATGTGTCCCTGTGTCCTCTGCCCAATAGAGATGCTCCATTTTGGAGCTTCCTGGATACAAGGATCCAATCAGATTTCTTATCTTCAGAAAGTACCCTCAGCATGAGTCTCTGTCCCACCCATAAGCTAAGACTTTGAAAAAAAGGCTCTCAGAAGACATAGAAGCAAAGGCAGTAATAAAGAGAAGCTGGCAGTAGGAAGAGAAGATTAAGAAAGAGGAAGAGTCAAAGAGAAGCTGACTCATTACTAGAGAACAGCCTTTGCCCACTTTGGAGAGTACAGTAAGATGGCCCCACTATCAGGGCCACTGTGGGAACCATTTGGCTAGTTCTCTGTGGCGCCTGGCAGTGTGTGGCTGTGCTTCCTTCCTTCCTGGAGTATCTTTAAAATAAACCTCCATTCCCCTGTTACACAGGTTCTTTGTTCATTGCAATTTATATATGAAGGAAGAAATACGACAAGCAGAATTCTGAAATCAGGGAAAGTTATAAGAGGGGGAAAGTATGTGAGAGTGGGTGTGTGTTTGTGTGTATGTGTAAGTAGTTACCATGGCAGATATCTCTGAAGCTCACAGTAAGGGAAGAGGAGAAAAAGGCACAGAAAAAGGAGAAAGATTTTGAAGGGAATAAAAAAAATTACATCCTGAAAGTATCAGCACATATGGTTCTAAGCTTACTATTCCTATTGCTAATTGCAAATAAGGATTTAAATATGTAGAAATTCCAGGTGAAGGCAGAGAGAGTAGTTGTACATGAACTTTTGGGCACCTGGAACAGTGAAAATGCTGTGGACTTTAGAGCCAGACAGGCTCAGTTTTGAATCCTGACTCCAACTCTTAGTAGATGATGACATTGGGCACGTTTCTTATTCTCTCTGAACTAGTTTCATCATGTGTCACATGGGAATTATATATGACTTTGGTGGAGTTTCTGGTGAGGATTAGCCATTATCTTGTATGTTAAACTTCCTATAATACTTCCTGTATTTGGGAAGTAAATATAAGTTGTTGTGATGATGATTGATGATGATGATGATGGCGACATAGAATGCTACTCTTTACTTGGGCTTGACTTTTTTTTGGTAAGTAAATTAAAAAGTAAGTAAACAAAACTTCTCCATTCACTGACAGGGTGAAGTGTTTAAGCATTTTGGGCTCTGGGAAAAGGAATAATACGTTTTTGGACACCAAAAAAGCCAAGTGATTTTTTTTTTCTTGAGAAGACAATGGAGATTGTGAATGTGCTGATCATAGTAGTCTGAGAATTTCTGAGATGAAAGAGATTTTAGAGCCTAGTTCATCCAACAAGCTAGGAGTAACCTCCTCCACACTTCTGATGGGTGTGCATCTAGTGCCTATTTTTACATGTACGGATATATAGACATGTTTGCATATGCCTAGGTGTGCAGTAGACTGTTCATTTTCTGTTGTTTTTCTTTATACTGTTTTTATTGTATGATTCCCCCCAAATTATGTGTAGAAATACATGCATTACATCTTTATTAAAAACCCAATATTATTGTTAAAAAATTTCTTGTTTTAAGAATGTACCCCCTTCCTGTTTTCACATTTACGTAAACCTATTATAATCATTTATTTTTTTTATTGGTCTTCCCTTCTGTGGACAATCCATTCGGAAGTTATTATCTTCACTAGTGATGTCCAGCAGTGTCACTTGAATTTTGAGTATAAATAAAATCTCAAAAACTGTTCCTTAAAAAACAAAACAAAACAAAACAAAACTGTTCCTTTGAAAAAATTGATGTGCACTCTGCAATCTATATAAATAGTACCATGCTTGTTTTATCACATTACTACAAAACAAGGCCTCTAGCCCCCTTCCCACTATTTTCTAGTCAGATTGCTGAAATTACGGAGTCACCATTCCTGTTCCTTCTTATCACCACTTAGCCACCTCACCAATTTGATGGGTGGGATAACTCATCTGAACCTTGAAGGAAGGCACCAAGGAAGTGCTCTAAAATGTTTTGGGAAACAATATTGCAGTTCTACAAAAAATTAAACATAAAATTGCCATATGATCCAGCAATTCCACTTCGAGGTATAAACCCAAAAGAATGGAAAGCAGGGACTTGAAAAGGTATTTGTACACCATGGTTTATAGCAACAATATTCACAGTAGCCAAAAGGTGAAAAAAACCCAAATATCTATTTTTTTAAAATGTTTTCTTTTTTTAATTTTTATTTATTTATGATAGTCACACACAGAGAGAGAGAGAGAGGCAGAGACACAGGCAGAGGGAGAAGCAGGCTCCATGCACCGGGAGCCCGACGTGGGATTCGATTCCGGGTCTCCAGGATCGGGCCCTGGGCCAAAGGCAGGCACCAAACCGCTGAGCCACCCAGGGATCCCCCCCAAATATCTATTGATGGGTGAATGGATAAACAAAATATGGCATATACACAAAATAAATTATTATTGAGGTTTAAAAAAGAAGGAAATTCTAATACACACTACAACATGGAAAAATAAAGTCCTGCCTTACCATTCTTTTTTTAAAAAAAAGATTTTATTTTTATTTATTTATTTGAGACAGAGCATGTGCATTTGTGAGAAACGGTAGAGGAGGAGGGGAAGAGGGGGAGGGAGAGGCAGACTCTGTACTGAAAACAGAACCTAATGAAGGGCTCACTTCACAACCCTGAGAGTTAGGCGCTTAATTGACTGAGCCATCCAAGTGTCCCTGCCTTATCATTCTTTAACAAAAGTTATAAATATTTTTTTCTCTAACAAAACTTTGACCTTGAAGTCAGAATGGGAGCAGTTAGAGATGGAAAGATAGATAAAGGAACCAGAATAATGGAGGGTATGGCACTGGGCCTTACCACCACTGGTAGAGAGAAGGATTTCCTTGAGAAACAGGTTTTGTTTTGTTTTGTTTTCTAAGCAGGGTCAATGCCCAGTGCGGAGTTTGACATGGGGCTCAAATCTCATGACCCTGAGATCATAAACTGAGCTGAAATCAAGAGTCAGATGCTTACCCAACTAAGCTACCGAGGCAACCCAAGAGACAGATTTCCATCATGGAGGCCAGACTAGTCCAATATGAAAGGTGAAATGAGATATGCATGTACCTAACTGCTCTCAAGGAAGGTATTAGAACCTTTTTTGGTTTTTTTGGTTATTACTAGACCAGAAAGTGTGACTGGGCCCCCAAAGAACTCTCATGGAGGGAGGTAAGATTTCAGAGATCAGACTGGAATAATCTATGCCCTGCCACCCCAACAAGGGAATGCTGTCCCAGGAAGCTCTAGAGAAGCACCTTTCCTTCCTTTCTTTCTTTCTTTTTTTTTTTTTTTTTTTTTTTAAGATTTATTTATTTACTTTAGAGAGAGAAAGACAGCACAAATGGGAGGGGCAGAGGAAGAGAGAGAGAATTTCAAGCAGACTTCCTTGTTGAGTGTGGAGCCTCACCCAGGGCTCAATCTCACACTCCGAGATCATGACCTGAGCCAAAACCAAGAGTTGGATGCTTAATCTGCTGAGCTACCCAGGGACCTGAGAAGTCCCCTCTTAAAAGGTTAGAAAGGAGTCAAAAATAAGTTTAATTGGGGAATCGCCTTTTAAAGACTGTGACAGTTACACCAGGTAGTTAGACAACTGTGACCACGTTTGAGGTGGGAGGCCTGAGAAGATGAGCATAGCATCTTCTAGCTTTTAGTTTACCAGTGAGTTTTGAGGTAGCTCCATTATTATAAGAGAGGGGGAAAAAAAGGAAGGAAATTGTGATGTACATGACAACATGGGAGAACCTTGAAAACATGCACTAAATGAAAGAAGCCAGTCACTCAAGGACAAACATTACAGGATTCCACTCCTATGAGGTGCCTACAGTAGTCAAACTTACAGAGATGGAGAGTGGAGTAGTGGATGTTAGAGCTAAGAGGAGAGGGAATGGGGAGTTGTTTAATGGGTCTAGAGCTTCCGTTTGGGAGAATAAGAAGATCTGCAGTTGGGTAGCGTGATGGTTGCACAACCCCGTGAATGTGCGTAATGGCACTACACTTAAAAATGGTGGATGTTATGTATGTGTATTTTACTGCGATTTTTTGAAAAATGCCTGAAGATTGTAATGAATTTATGCAACATGTAATGCCACTAGCATGCAGCAGAGGGCAAAAGAGCTTGAGCTTCACTGAAAAGCTTGATTCCAGCGCCCCTGCAGCCAGTCTAGCTCTGTCAATGAATCCTCTACACATCTACACCTGCAGCTCTGCTGGAGCCGCCACAAGCCCTGGGGGGTAAGAACTGTTAGCCTTGTTTGCTCTAACACTCATGAGAAAGAATTAAGGGGGGATCCCTGGGTGGCGCAGCGGTTTGGCGCCTGCATTTGGCCCAGGGCGCGATTCTGGAGACCCGGAATCGAATCCCACGTCGGGCTCCCGGTGCATGGAGCCTGCTTCTCCCTCTGCCTGTGTCTCTGCCTCTCTCTCTCTCTGTGACTATCATAAGTAAATAAAAATTAAAGAAAAGAAAGAATTAAGGGTTGAATGGGTCTTTTCTAAAGAAGAGATCATTTGATGGGGGGGAAAGTAGCCTTACTTAGACTTTTAATATTTATTATTTTGTCTATATTAAAGATAAATGAGTGACCTTGGGGGCTACGGATCTAAGAAACTGTCTTGCAGGTGCTTGAGGTTTGGGCTTCCTTTCACTAGTTGCTGATTTAACCCAGTCAGTCCTTTTACCCAGAATGGATGGTCCTATCACTGTGGTGAGGTTTCTCCAGCTTTTATTTTCCTGTGATGCATGTTAATGACATCTGCCATTTGGCTATTCAAAGCATAGTAGTTACTCCGTTACTAGTTTAAAAGTTCTGCATTTGTGTTGTATGTAGAAGTGTAGGGGCACATCTGATTGATTTTGTACGTGTAGATCTTGTTCAGTCGCCTGCTGGGGTCCAGAGTGGCCAAAGATAGCCATGTGGCTGCTGCAGAGGACAGAATGATTAACAGCACCTAGGCGTTTGATTCCTAGGAGAGCTTTCTCACAGACCACCTATACTGAGTTATGAGTTAGAGTTCTATGTTCTGTTTCAATTCTTGTGAATTCATAACTTAGGAATTCATGTAGGCAAAGTCTTGAGCTTTACGACACCTAGCAGTGTCTAATAACAGCTGCTTGCCACTTCACAGAGAGGCACATGGGAAGGGAGGAAGAAGCCACCGTGATGGCTAGCCCTGACAGTGGAATCAACGTTGGTAATGACATCCTAAATGACGTCATTTCAGGTTTTGAAATGCCTACAGTCTGGGTTCTGGAAGGAACCACATAGGTCTGGATTCAAATCCATGCTCTATCTTATTCACTGGGTTTCCTTGGGTAAGTTACTTACCCTCTAAGTTTTAGCTCCTCCCTTTGTGAAATAGGGGATGAAAATAGCTACCATTTTGGTGAGTTGTTAAAGGCATTGAACATAATAGCATGTGAAAGCATTTAGCTCTATGCAGCCACATAGGAAGCACTCAAAAAATGTCATTCTTGCTCTTTCTTATGTTGCAAAGATCATTCAACACGCTATGAAGTTTTAACCCCTTCTCTACTTTTTTGCATCACCAGGAAAAGAGAAATTCAGTGATTGAGTGTTCTTTGGTAAACCACAATGGTCATTTCATAGTGTCTTTTGATTCGGACTTTCAAATCATAAGCTATTAATGAAAGTCATTCTCTGTTTTTCACTTACTCTCACCATAGTAGTAATAGTAGTAGGAATATGGTAATATACAATAACACCTATTGAATGCATCTTTCATAAAAAAAATTATGCCCTACTTTTAAAAATGTTGTAATGAAATGCCATAGTGCACATATATTGACTGAGAGGTAGGACCTTTTTATTTTATTATATTAAGAGAAGTTCAAAAAGAGTTAGTTCCTCTCCCTTCTTTAGAATAAGTTACAGATGAGGTTGTGGTATTGGGTAAGGAGAAGAAGTCAGTAAAATATGGAAGCTATGATACTTCATTTCAGGAGACTTCAGAGGTAGCAATTCTGCATTTTTCAGGAACCATAGCCCCAAACCTTAGGAGCTACAAATTGAAGTACTCTGTGAGACGATAATGTTAAAAACACTTATGTCAGCTTAAGGACTCTAACTGCCTGGGCCACATTGGATCCTGAGACAAAAGGAAAAATCGGTAGTAATGATCCTGTCTTTATGAAAAATGTTGTTCCTTGTGGATTTTTGTTAAAATTAATGTTTAAAAATGTTTCATTAAAATATTATTTATCTTGATTATTGACTTTCTTGGCACCCCTTAAAATTTTTGCCTGAAATCACCCTGCTCTTGGCCTAGATGACTGCCACCATTTGTGATAATCTACACATGGTCACAGTGATTCCTATACATTATCTCTTTTATGCCTCTGTACAAAATACATTTACACATGAAAATATGGAACATTTCGGCAATGAAATAGTCTGTTGACATAGCCAGTAAGTGGCTAAGATAGGACTTGAACACAAATCTATTGATACCTAACACTAAATTCATTCTCTCACCATCTTGCACTGCACCGTATCAGGAATTCAAAAAATTCATTCATTCAACAGACATTTTTGAGAGCATATTATGTGCCACCTTGTGCTAAGAGATACAAAATTGAAATCATTCATTCATATATACATTCAAAAAGTATTTTCTGAGCCTGTGCTATGTGTACTCTTCTATAGAGTGGGAATACAGTAGTGAACAAGCTCATCAGCTCCTTTCTTCTCTCATGGGTGTAAGAGGTGGAAGGGACAGTCAATAAATTAATGAACAAAGATTTCAGATAGCAGTAAGTGCTCTGTTTTGAAGAGATATAATAAGATGATGTGAACTAATAGCAAGTTGGCCACTTTAAGATTAGGTGGTAAAGTCAGGTCTCTTAGAGGGAATAAACTTTAAGCCAAGATCTAAGTGACAAGAGACATCCAGCCAAGGAAGGATTGGGGAGAGAACATCCCAAGGAGGGGTTAAAGCTAGTACAAGGCTCCAAGGTCAGAACAGATATGGTATGAAGTGAGATCCCAAGAAGAAACAAGAGCAGCTCATGGAAGGTGTTATAAACCAACATCAGGAGTTTGGATTTTGTTCTAAGTGTGACAGTACATAGTTAAAAGGATATAGCCTGGCTGCCGTAACAAGATTCACTAGCTTAAACAAGATACGGCTCAACACAATGGCTCAATCTCTGGCAGTCCTTGTAAGTAATTGATATAAAACCTAAATTGAGTGGCCTTTGCAGACTTACTCATTAGGTTCCTTGGACTGTATAATGGGAAACTTTAAAGAACGAGTATGACTTAGTGAGATATAATTTCATTGTGATTAGGGTATTATAACATATTTGAAAACAAATTTACCTTGACTCACCCTAGAGAACCAGGGTAGCAGAGTTGCTAAGACACCAAGTGCTGGACTCACCATGTATTAACTTTGTGACTCTGGGGCAGTTACATGACCTCCCTAAGCACCACCTTCCATATCTGGAGAAGGTGAACAGTGATACCACTGACACTATAAGACAGTTATTGTAAGAATAAGGATCAAGCTTTATGAAGTTAGTATTACTTAGCTCAGTGAATGCTAGTTGTTATCTAAAAAGACATCAAGTGGCTACTGCCTCATTCGCATGACAGAGTCAACATGGAGATGCTATCAGACTTGCTGAATAGATATAAATGTTTAGATTCATCACACAGAATAAATTATTCAGGTCATTTTAAATATGGGTAATGGATTACTGAATGTGAAGTAATATTCCAGGTGTCCTTTTGTCTGAGTTTGTCCCTTCACCATGTCTATGTATTAATTATCTCATTTATTTATTCCAAACTCAATGAGGAGAGTATATTACCTGCATTTTACAGATGAGGAAATTCATGGATGCAGAATTCTGAGGACATTGAGAGAAGAGCCAGATTTCAAGTTGTTTGAACACGGAACAGAGATAATTGAAGAACTAAGATTTTCCCAATATTCATTTTTCAAGGTACGTATTAAGTACCTACTCTGCCAGGAACTTTTCTGGGCCCTGGGGCTGTAGCAGTGAATAGAACCAATAGAACTTCTATTCCTACACAGCTTATATTTTAGTAAGGGGATAAGAAAAGAGAGACGATAGGGCATGCATCTGGGTAGCTCAGTCAGTTAAGTGTCTGCCTTTGGCTCAGGTCATGATCCTGGGGTCCTGGGATTGAGCCCCCCCCAACCCCCAGCATTGGGCTCCCTGCTCAGGGAGGAGCCTGCTTCTCCCTCTCCCTCTGCCCTTCCCCCTTCTGGCTCATGCTCTCTCTCTCACTCTGTGCTCTCTCTCTCAATTAAATAAAATCTTTAAATTTTTTTTAAATATTAAAAAAATGATAAAATAAGACAAGAAAGACTATAAACAAAATAATAAATGTATATGTAAGGTGGTGAGAAGGGCTAGAAAGAAAAATAACTTTAAGATAAGGAGTGTATTCTGGAAAGAGGATGGCAAGTACAAGTTCAAAAGTCTGATGTGGGATCCTACTTGGGAAGTGTAAGGAATGACCAGACAAGAGTTGAAGATGAGGATTGAAGATGTCAGATCCTCCAAGGACTTGAGACTTTCCTCTGGTTGAAATAAGAAACCAGTGGAGGATTTGGAGTAGAGGAATGGCAGATTCTGAGTGCATTTTAAAGATTCCTCTGTCTGTTGGGAGGAAATGATTGAAGAGGCACAAGGCTTGTAGGAAAGACCCCCTGGGACTCTATCAAGAAAGGAGTCAGTAGGGAAGGTGGGGAGAAGTGGTTAGATTCTAATATTAAATTCATAAACTCTTAAACTTTATGTTTTCCCACACCAGGCATTGGGAAAACACCAAGCCAAGGTAAATAGCCTGGTGAGAATTTTCCTGCTTATCCATGTCCAGTACACACTGGCCTTCACTTTCCTTAGACTGGTCACTCCTACAGACAAGCAGAAGGAACAAAAGATATATTCCATGGGAAGATATGGTGTAGTGAGACCTCTCTGTGCTATATACACTGTCTCATTGTTCTGAGGAGCTGTGTGTGCGTGCACCCATGTACCTGTGCAGGCATAGTGTATACATTTTGGCACTGTAGAAAGCCCCCAAGAAATGGAAACTGTTTTCATCATTATTGCTATTGTTTGGCAGTGATCCAGATTGCTTTTGCCACCAACCTGAAGGCCTACAGAACTATAAGGACAGGAACTATTCTGTTTATTCCTATGTTTTGGACCTTCCAAGTATATGGGTAAGTGTTGTAAAAAATCAGATATTAGCTCAATGGACTCTCTATGTCCACAAATATAAAAGTCAAGGAACAAATCCTTGACATGAATTCAGGAGCCCATAGCACTTGGTAATAAAAAATTACTTCATCGAGAACTTAAAACCCGCACAAAACCTGCACATAGATGTTTCTAGCTGTTGTAGTCATAACTGCTGAAACTTGGAAGCAACCAAGATATCCTTCAGTAGGTAAATGGATAAAGAAACTACAATACATCCAGATAATGGACTACTATTCTGTGCTAAAAAAAAAAAAAGCTATCAAACTATGTGAAGACATGGAGGGCTTTTAAGTATGTATAAGTAAGTGAAAGAGGTTAATCTGGAAAAGCTACATACTGTATATTTCCAGCTATATGATATTCTGAAAAAGATAAGACTATGGAGACAATAAAAATATCAGTGGTTGCCAGGGGGTGTGGAGCAGGGGGAAGATGAATGGGTAGAGCACAGAGGAATTTTAGGGCAGTGAATGTATGCATAATGATAAATGCATGTCATTATACATTTGTCCAAACTCATCGAATGTCCAACACCAACAGTGTGAACAGTGTGAACTATAATATCAATTATGGACTTTGAGTGATGACAGTGTGTCTGTGTAGGTCCATCAATTGTAACAAATGTGCCACGCTGATGGGGCATGTTGATAATAGGAGAGGCTGTGCATGTGTGGAGGGCGGGTGATATGGAAAATTACCTTTTCCATATGTACCTTCCCCTCAATTTTGCTGTGAGCCTTAAACTTCTCTACAAGAATAAAGTCTTAAAATTGTTTAATTTCAATTGTCTTAAAGCCTCCGGCTATCAAAATGGCATGTAAGGGAGAGTGTTGAGTATGCTCTGGCAATGAAGCTCCTAAGTTGAACTGGGAGACAGGCACTTCTACGAACTATTATATATCTCCCTTCTGGGAATCCTCACTTGCTTCAGCGATGGGGATATGGCACAGGTATACATATATATACACTATGCCTGCACAGGTACATGGGCGCACGCACACACAGCTCCTCAGAACAATGGGACAGTGTATATAGCTTGGAAATCTATAACCCAAACTCTCAGATCAAGTCAAAGATTTAATATATAGGTTGGAACCCTGTTCCAAACTCTTGGTGAATAGAGTCAATTCTTGGCATTAAAAATAATCTATACTGGGGCATCTGGGTAGGTCAGTTAAGTGTCCAACTCTGATCTCAGCTCAGGTCTTGATCTCAGGGCCATGCGTTCAAGCCCCACCTTAGGCTCCATTCATTCATTTTAATATTAATATTCATTTTAATAAAAGAATAAGGTATTAAATTATAAATAAATAAAACTATAATCCTACAAGATTTAACAAACAACATAACCACTTAATATTTTAAATATATATCTATATATCTTTCTAGGATTTTGAAGTCATCTTCATCATTCATATGAGGGAACCAGTGGTAAAATTCTTGGAATTACAATGAAATGTATCAGAAGCATTTATATATTTTGTAGTATTGCTATGTCAGTGCAGGGCTGGGCTTCGAAGCTGCCAGAAGAAAGGGAGTTGACAACCAATTGCTCCAACATGTCCCTAAGAAAAATTCCTGCAGACTTGACCCCAACCACAACCACACTGGATTTATCCTACAACCTCCTTTCTCAACTCCAGAGTTCAGATTTTCGTTCTGTCTCTAAACTGAAGGTTTTGATTCTCTGCCATAACAGAATTCAAGAGCTGAATATCAAGATCTTTGAATTCAACAGAGAGTTAAGATACTTAGATTTGTCTTACAACAGATTGAAGATTGTAACTTGGTATTCATTGGCAGGTCTCAGGCATTTGGATCTTTCTTTCAATGACTTTGACACTGTGCCTATCTGTGAGGAGACTGGCAACATGTCACATTTGGAAATCCTAGGTTTGAGTGGGGCAAAAATACAAAAATCAAATTTCCAGAAAATTGCTCATTTGCATCTAAAAACTGTCTTCTTAGGATTGAGAAGTCTTTCTCACTATGAAGAAGGTAGCCTGCCCATCTTAAACACAACAAAACTTCACATTGTTTTACCAATGAACACAAATTTCTGGGTTCTTTTGCATGATGGAATCAAGACTTCAAAAATACTAGAAATGACAAATATAGATGGCAAAAGCCAATTTGCAAGTTATGGAACTCAAAAAAATCTTACTTTAGAGAATTCCAAGACATCTATTTTATTACTTAATAAAGTTGATTTACTCTGGGATGACCTTCTCCTCATCTTCCAATTTGTTTGGCATACGTCAGTAGAATGCTTCCAAATCCAACATCTGACTTTTGGAGGCAAGGTTTATCTCGACCACTATTCATTTGATTACTCAAACACTGTAATGAGAACTATAAAATTGGAGCATGTACAGTTCAGAATTTTTTATATTCCACAGGAGAGAGTCTACTTGTTTTTTACCAAAATGGATATAGAAAACCTGACTATATCAGATGCACAAATGCCATATATACTGTTTCCTATATATCCTACAAGATTCCAATATTTAAATTTCGCTAATAATATCTTAACGGATGACCTGTTCAAGCAACCTATCCAATTGCCTCATTTGAAAACTCTCATTTTGAAGGGCAATAAATTGGAGACGTTTTCTTTAGTGAGTTTCTTTGCCAACAACACATCCTTGAAGCACTTAGATCTGAGCCAGAATCTGTTACAACATGAAAATGGTGAAAATTGCTTTTGGCCAGAAACCTTGATCACTATGAACCTGTCATCCAACAAATTTGCTGATTCTGTTTTCAGGTGCTTGCCCAGAAATATTCAAATACTTGACTTGAATAATAACAAAATTCAAACTGTCCCTAAAGACATTATTCATCTGAAGTCTTTGCAAGAGTTAAATCTTGCATTTAATTTTCTAACTGATCTTCCAGGATGCAGTCATTTCAGGAAACTTTCAATTCTGAACATTGAAATGAACTTAATTCTCAGCCCATCTCTGGATTTTTTTCAGAGCTGTCAGGAAGTTAAGATTCTGAATGCAGGAAGAAATCCATTCCTGTGTACTTGTGAATTAAGAGATTTCATTCAGCTTGAAAAATATTCAGAGGGCATGATGATTGGATGGTCAGATTCATATATCTGTGAATACCCTTTGACTCTAAAGGGGACTCTGCTAAAGGACGTTCATCTTCCTGAGTTATCGTGCAACACAGCTCTGTTGATTGTCACCATTGTGGTTATTATGCTAGTTCTGGGGATGGCTGTGGCCTTCTGCTGCTTCTACTTTGATCTGCCCTGGTATCTCAGGATGCTAGGTCAATGGACATTGCAGAGGATTAGAAAAACAACCCAAGAACAGCTCAAGAGAAATGTCCAGTTCCATGTGTTTATTGCATACAGTGAACATGATTCTATCTGGGTGAAGCACGAATTAATCCCCAATCTAGAGAAGAAAGAGAAATTGATTTGCCTTCATGAGGGAAACTTTGACCCTGGCAAGGGCATTATTGAAAATATCATGAACTGCATTGAGAAAAGCTATAAGTCCATCTTTGTTTTGTCTCCCAACTTTGTCCAGAGTGAGTGGTGCCATTATGAGCATTACTTCGCCCACCACAGTCTCTTCCATGAAAATTCTGATTACATAATTTTTATCTTACTGGAACCCATTCCACTCTACTGCATTCCTACCAAGTATCCTAAGCTGAAAGCTCTTATGGAAAAGAAAGCATACTTGGAATGGCCCAAAGATGGGCGTATATGTGGACTTTTTTGGGCAAATCTTCGAGCTGCTATTAATGCTAACTTATTAGAAACCAGAGAGATGTATGAACTACAGACATTTGTGGGGCTGAATGAAGAGTCTCAAGGTTCTGCAATCTCTCTGATAAGAACTGACTGCCTATAAAACCCTCCCTTCCCCTAGGGAGATTGGGGCCTGCATACACTGTTGGGATAGAAGTTGATAGAGTCTTTATGATAATAATTTGTCAATGTCATTAAGATGAAAAATGATTATTTTTTCATGTCAGTTCCTGGAAGGATTTCTAAGAACATATTCTACAAAATCACAAATTTGCAAAGGCTTATGTAAAAAGATTTTCATCCTAACATTGTTTGTAATCATGAAAAATTGAAAACAACTCACATTTCCATAGAATAAAGATTGATTCAATAAATCATAGTTCATTAATGCAACAACATATTACACAGCCATTAAAAAATGAGGTAGTTCTATATTTACTAGAATGGATAAAATTATACTAATATGATGGTTTACATATTGAAATAAAAGTCTAAATGAATATCTACCAGTACAATGGTATGGTAACACTGGCTTGGATCTGGGAGCTTGTATTACAGAAAACATTAGGTTTCTATTTGTATATTTCTGTAACATTGGAATTGCTTTAAGTGAATCTGTATTTCTTTTGTAGGTAGTAAAAACAGCAAAGAGAATTTTTGAAGCCTACACATCCTACTCATTTTGTTTGATTCTTCCTTTCTAATCTCATCAGTCATAGAACAAAAACAAGCCTTTTTAAATTTTGCAAGATTATATTTCAAAAAATGCTACTTCCCCTGATGAGAAATTTTTCTGTAGTTTCTATAGGCTTACGTACTTATAAGGGAAGAAAATGGCCCTACTTATTTAAGATCTGACACCAATCTCCTTTTACCTCCCTGCATCCTATCATTGAGCCCTATCAGGTTATCGGCCCTTTCCCAGAACATTCGGTATCTTTCTCTGCCTCCCAGGCCCTAGCGTTTGATATCATGATGGACTGTTCAGGGAATCTTACATCTCCTTCAAGGACAATCCAAATGTCAACTCTTTTTTTGAAAACTTCGTCACAAAAAAAAAGAAAGAAAGAAAGAAAGAAAGAAAGAAAGAAAGAAAGAAAGAAAGAAAAAGAAAACTTCCTCACTTCCAAGTATGATGTTCCTTGATGCCACATAACACTTCAGACATATTTCTATCACCAAACAGGTCATTTATGTTTTTAAAGTTTCCCTTTCTTATTATACTATGAGCTCCTCAAAGGCTAGGACAGACTTCCCTCTGTCCTTATTTTCAGCATCTATTTGCTCAGTCCTTGGTTCAGGGAAGGTGTCAATGAATGTTTATGTTAGGTAAGCTAGAGGAACTTAGCAGGGACCCAACTGGCTTCAGGGTAAAAAGGTGAGAAGAATAAGAATCTAGAATTGAAGGATTTCTGAGTATAGCTTGAATCACATGAAATTGCCAGTATGTGGTTGCTCTTGACCTATAAGAACATCTACTTCATTCCATTCAATCTAATAAAACTAATCTCCTAAGCAGGGTAAAATTGGGATCTGCATCTATTTTATTTCCTTACAGTTGTTGTCTTATGAATTCTCATGCTAGTAGTCATTTAAGAAATTGTAATCAAAACGGTCAACCTTGGAGTATAGGGACAGAGTCGGGTGTCAATCTACAAGCCAGGCTGTGGTACCATTTAGCTAATGATCAGTCTACTCCGAGGAGTTAGAGCTCAGTAGCCTTGAGGTTGAGTGTCTCTCTTCTCCCCCCACTGATGAGCCCATAGTCTATTTGGTAGAAGGGGAAACCCAAGGAAACCACAGTGCAGGGAGAGCAGAGAATGAGGAGAATGCATTTCCAACCAGGCTCTCAGCATCTGGGTCACTGCTATTACTGTGATTTGTGGCTTCTGGAGGAGTCAGGCAGATGCTGTTGGAGGATTTTGTAAATTTTGAGTAAATTACTCTATGTGAGACTCTTACCTTTAAAGATTAGTTAATTGGGAGCATGTAAAGTAGGTGACACTAGCTCTGAAGTCACCCAGAATTGAGTCATTCCATAGTAGAATCTGAAGTTTAGTAATACAGTTTTAAAAATAAGTATATTTGATCACAACCAAAAAAAATCGTGTTAGGCATAGCTCTCAGCAATTTCTTGTTTCAGCAGCTGGACTACCCTTCAATCTTACCTATCAGACCACTGTACTATTCCTTTCTCAGAAACTTGGATACCACCAAAAATGTCCTAATTTACTTGGCTTTGACTCTTAAGACTCATAGCAGAAAATGAATTTTGCATAAGTTTAATGCTGGGACTTGTGCTAGAAGTAGAACCTAGCCTCATGCAAACCTGATGATATATTTTACCCAAGACATCTCATATTCGTCGAGAGACCCACTGTGCTCAAGAATGACATTGATTAGGAAGTAAGCATTACACAAGACTGCATGCTATAGTGGGACTGAGCGTAACGACCCTGATCATGTGTTGAAAATGACTTCAGGTCTTGTGAAACAGCAAGACCTTTTCATTTCCTTGCCATTTGTCAACCTGGAGCTTCTTCTACTTTTTTTTCCCCTAGGAGACTGAGCTCTATTACTAATGTTCAAGTCTGTCTGAGGTCTTCAGGGTGCCTTCACCACAACTGTGCATCTCTGCAGATAAATGACAATCTTGTCAGGATGCCACTGGTCCAATGTTGACAGTGTTCTATAGTCTGTAAACATGCCAAAGAGGTCTATACTAACCTGGGATTATAATCCTCTAATTCCAAGTGGTTTCGAGGGAGAAGAGTTTTAAATGTAATTTATGGCAAATGTTCCAGAGATTCAACTCCTTTGTGAATTATAATGAACCGTTCCAGAAAAGCACAGACTAGGAATATTTAAACTGAGTGAGAGTTTAGAGCTTATGGAGTATAACTCTCACTTTTAAGTGGAAAATTGAGGCTTTGGAATTTTAAATGACTCTCCTAAGCCTGAAGTCAAACATTAGTCTTTTAACTCCTAGACTGAAGAGGATTTTCTTTCCAATGTAGGACAAGGTGCCTCTTACTTTTCGCATTTGATTTTATCTTGATCCTTTCATTTCCATTCTCTACAATGGGGCCCTGGATTGGGCTCCTCGAATATCCTGCTTATACTGTCCATAATTATTTGTGCCTGGACTCTGCAGTCTCTCCCTACTGTCTCACACTCTTCCCCTATTCCAGCCCCCAACTCTTTGGAGGGCTTTCCTTGAATTTCTAAATCCTTCTTAGGGTCTGGTACGGCCAAGACTGGCAATGTTCTTTAAGTGAGATATCCCTGGCTCAGACCCAGACCCACATGGATCCTGGTCTTCATTTGTCCCTTTAAAGATGCTTTCTGACCCTCTGCCTTGCACATGAGGAGCTCTGGAACTTATGCCTACATGGTCCTCTCAGAGTCTGGTGGTTGGGCCCAAATGTGAGTTAGACAATCTGGCAAGCAGATCACTCCTACTGGCTGATGTAGTGTGGGATAACCCAAGATTGGGCCACCAGAGTGGTGCTAACACACTAATTTGGGGTGACTTTCACATCCAACACAAGATGACTTCCAGGGTCAGAGCTGTTAATAGTCTACCAACAACTCTTGGGTTTGGGCCACCAGTTGGGCTTTGTCCTTCTGTGTTTTGACTGTGGTGCCACCTCTTGTCAGTAGCACCTTAGGATAGCAAGCATAGTGGGAGGTGTCTTTTACCTTGCACTCCTTCTCTTCCCCCAACCTCTGGCATTCAGAGTGATAATCACCATTGCTGTAGGCTCTGTGTCATGTGTTAGGTAGTCCTTCAAGGATGGTTTTCAAGACTGAACACCAGTGGGCCTTCCAATCAATATCCTCTCTTATCTGCCATTGATGCGGTGATGTTGTGCTCTCCCTGTCTTAAGCCATGAAGAAGGAAGTACATATCTTGTAGGAATGGAACTGTGCTTCTGTCTTCAGACATGAACCCCTCACCTGACCTCCCCACTGGTGTTAGTGTGTGGAAGGCAAGGGTTTGGTCAACACCAAAAGACCTCCCATTCTGGAAATGCAATGATTACTACAAGAGTCCAAGAGAAGACAAGACTGGAAAATACTTTGTTCTCTGTTTATACCATAAAATTCTGAATGGTAAAAGGGCCAAAACCAAAAATGGTTCACAGTTACCTATGTATTTTGGGGAAGGCTTGCATCAGTGAAACACAGTACCAACCTTTAGAAAGTGTCATTGGAAGGCAGTGTGGATGGATGATACAGTATCATGGTTAAACATGTGACCAGTATTACAGACATGCTATTGGGGTACTTCAGAGGAAAGAAGAGCTATACTGTTTAATGTAAACAGGCTCTGAAGACCTGTGTCCTTGTGATTACAGCAATGCTACCGTTTTCTCCTGATGGGACATATAAATTGAACCAGGGAGAATGCACTGGACAATACAATGCCTGAAGGGATGGTTCCTGAATTTGAACCGGAAGAGATGGTGCTTGGATCCTACAGAGAATCTTTCAACATGCCAACAGGACAATTAACAATACATAAGTGAATCTTCTCTGTCCATCTTCATAAATAAAACACTATACTTCTCATGGGTCCATGTATTTTGAAACATTCTTAAATCTATTTATAGAGTTAGGAGCTCTGTATTGCAAAAAATCTTTTCAAAAAAAAAAAATCTTTTCCCAGGGCCCTGTACTCCCTGGAGGCAGCTCTAGGAAGGAGAATATCCTACGTTATGCAACCAGAACTTATCTTGCTTCTTATTTCTTGGCTGCTTAACTTGGGTTGGCTTTAGTGTAAGTGGTTGACAGCAGGAGAGTTTTGTCTCAGGTCCTAATGGGTCAGGTGGCAAAATTCAATGGTAAGACCCATGGATCTCACAGAGTGGCAAAGGCAAATTCTAGTACCACTGTATTAAGGTTGTTGGATATTCCTCCTATGATTTTTATAAAAAATGGAAAGAAAGAGAGGCGTTTCTTATTTTATGTCATGATGGGTAAAAGCTCCACATTACTAAGTTCTGTTCTCTCTAAGGAAGAAGTTAGATTTTTAGTTATGTCTCAGAACTTTCTAAACCTAATGACCTAAAATATTTAACTTCCTGGCAGCAGTACCTTTGGCCCTGGGGAAGAAATAGGGCAGAGAAAGAAGCTATATATATACACACAAGGTTAGCTCTAATTGTCCATTAGGACCAATGTCTTCTTTTGATTCCTGGACTCAGTAGTCCTGGGGAGATCCAGAGACCCATCAGCCCTCAACCTCCTCCTGATTCCTTGATTTCTGGAAAAGAGTTGAGTCAGTCTCCCTGATACTGTTATTAGTATGATGGCCATGTGTGTAACAATACAGACTGCCGACACTTCTTGAGGTTTTTATGTGCCAGACACTGTTCTAAGGATGTCATGAGTTATACTTGCTAATTCTCATAGATCTATGAGTTAAACTTTATCATTAGTCTCATGTAACAAAGTACCCAAGGTGCCCAAAAGTTAAGGTTTCATCGCTAATAAATGACAGAAATGCAAGGCAGTCTGATTGTAGTGACTGCTTTCCTATCTACCATGCTACACTGCCTCCCAAGAGCTTGCTAACTATTGGTTTCATTCATATTTATATTCACCATGAAAATGCTTGTTCCTACTAGACTGTATTTTTGGATGGAGGTGTCTTGTTGCTTAAGAGTGATTCTCATCATTCAGTGTATAACCCAAATGCTGCCAGGCTTCACTGTGGCTAAAATAAAGCACATCAACATCAGTGACCCCAAATTCTTGTCTTACCCCCACCTGCTTAAACAGGACTTCTTGCCTTCCTGTAAAGGTCCCTGTGTATAGTGTTAGGAGATCCCAAGGAGGCTCAGTTCTGCTCACATGTCACATTGTCAGCTACATTCCCCATTTGGCACCACCATAGTCGTCTGCACACTCTAGCTAACTCAGGTGGCTAGATATGGGGCCTTTCAAAGCCCTTGAAAGAGCCTTGCACTATTGACACTGCTGAGTGAAGGGGCCTCTTAGATGATGTTGCTGTCTATGCTATGGTGTTTTCTCCCAATAATCCCCAATTAATTTATCCTTGAGGTAAGGAAAAGAGCCATGCTTCCCAAAACAGGGTGTCAACATCTCAGCATTCCAAAGCTGCAATGCTGGAATCCAAAATCTCACCAAGTCAACATGCTCAGCATCTCTCATTATCAGGGAAATACAAATCAAAACCACAATGAGATATCACCTCACACCTGTTAGAATGCCCATTATCAAAAAGATAATAAATAAGTGTTGGCAAGGATGTGGAGAAAAGGGAATTCTCACTCCCTTGAGAAGGGAATTCCTTGTTGGTGAGAATGTAAATTAGTGCAGCCACTAGGAAAACAGTATGACAGTTTCCCAAAAAATTAAAAATAGAAATACCATATGATCCAGCGATTCCAAAGAAAGTGAGAACACTAACTTGAAAAAATATCTGGACCCCCCCACCCCCGCCATGTTCACTGCAGTATTATTCACAATAGCCAAGATATGGAAAAAAACAAAGTGTCCATTAATAGATGAATGGATAAAGAAAGTCTGGTATAAATCTACCACAGAATATTAGCCATAAAAAAGGAAGGACCTCATGCCATCTGTGACATGAATAGACCTAGAGGCATTGAGCTAAGCGAAATAAGCCACACAGAGAAAGGCAAATGCTGTATGATCTCACTTATATGTGGAATCTAAAAAACAAAATGAAAAAAAAAAAAACAAAAAACAAAAAACAAATACCAAGCTCATAGATACAGAGAACAGATTCATGTTAGCCAAAGGCTGGCGGGTGGTGGGTGAAATGGGTGAAAGGAAGCAAAGGTATAAACTGCCAGTTATAAAAAAAGTCCTAGGGATGTAATGTACAGCATAATGACTATAGTTAATAACAATGTATTGCATATATTTGAAAGTTGCTAATAGGGTAGATCTTAAAAATTCTCATCCCAAGAAAAAACGGTTTTGTAACTATGTATGATGATGGATGTTGACTAAATTTATTGTGGTGATCATTGCACAGTATATACAAATTTCAAATCATGTTTTACACCTGAACTAATGTAATGTTGTATGTCAATCATGTCTCAATTTAAACAGTTAGGAGAGAAAAATAAGACAATCATACTAGTGTTTACAGCTTATTTAAAAATTAAAAATTTAAAAATCAAAAATACTTTGAAATCTAGTGTCATATTAAATAACTCTGTTAGAAAACAGATAAACCTCTAAAAATAAAACTGAAAATTACTCAACTGGATGCACATAAATTTACATCATAAACCACCAAATCTGTAATAGCCAATTAACTTTAAAAAAAATAAGAAGTGGCTAGGGGCACCTGGGTGGCTCAGTGGTTGAGAGTCTGCCTTCGGTTCAGGTTGTGATCCTGGGGTCCCAGGATTGAGTCCTGCATCAGGCTCCTCATAGGGAGCCTGCCTTTCTCTCTGTGTCTCTCATGAATAAATAAAATTTTAAAAATAAAAATAAAAAGTGGTTATATACACAACCTCAGAAAACTTCATGATTAAAACCCACTAAGAGGAAAAACACTGCATATTCATTACAATAAAAAATAGTCCTAGGAGTATGTGTAATCAACCTAACTGGTGAAAACTTTCTATAACTATTATAATATGAAAATAAAAATTTCTGTTCATTTTTAAAACATTGCCAAATACTAATTTGGGCTCTTTTCTATAATATTTTTCTGAAAAGTAGAAGTGAAAAAATCACTAAACGTTTTGATGCTTAGTAATAAATTTACAAGTGTTTAGTTGTGAATACTTAGCCAATTAGGTAAAAATAAATTTTGGTCCTTTGCTCCTTCCCTTTCAGTTTTTGTCCATTATCGTTCCAGGGCTCATAATTGTATAGAGACCACAAAGTCATGTCATCTTTCTCAGCCTTTACAATTTATATAGCAAATTTGAATTAAAATTTTAAGAAAATTTATTCTTTAGAAAGTTAAAAAAATCAGGACACCGGGGTGGCTCAGTGGTTGAGCATCTGCCTTCGGCTCAGGTGGTAATTCCAGGGTCCTGGGATCGAGTCCTGCCTCAGGGTCTCTGCAGAGAGCTTGTTTCTCCCTTTATGTCTCTGCCTTTCTCTGTGTCTCTCATGATAAATAAATAAAATTTAAAAAAAAAACAAAGTTCAAAATATCTGCTCCCCCAAGCCAAGCATGTTTGGGTTATATAATGAAAACAAATGGTTGAACTACATATGTTGCACAAGATTAGAAAAAAACCCCTCTGTCCTCAAAACCAAGTGTGCACATCTCAGCACTCCAAAGCCTCGGTGCTGGGATCCAGAGTTTTATTGAGCCTCTCATGAAATCTATTTGTTCAGCAGTCACTCCTAACATTTGTGGGAGCTCCGAACCAGTCCAGGGGCCAAGGAGCATGCTTAGCACCCCAGCCCTCCCATTTTCCTTATTCCTTTTACCTCTCCTTTGCAACTCTGCCCCCTGCCCCCACCAAGTACTTTCCTCCTCCCACCTATGCATATCAATATACACACAGAAGCGGGGAGGAGTGAACATCATCCAACTAGCCCAACTTTTTTTTTTAATTTTTATTTATTTATGATAGAGAGAGAGAGAGAGAGAGAGAGAGAGAGGCAGAGACACAGGCAGAGGGAGAAGCAGGCTCCATGCACCGGGAGCCCGACGTGGGATTCGATCCCGGGTCTCCAGGATCGCGCCCTGGGTCAAAGGCAGGCGCCAAACCGCTGCGCCACCCAGGGATCCCCTAGCCCAACTTTTATTCCCAGTTTGGTTTCAGTTAGAACACACTGCTACATATTTCATTAGGCAAATTGGATGGAGACGTTTGCCCCATAAGGAGGCACACAAGAGGATGAGGGTGGGATGAGGATGAACAAATTCTCCATTGTCAGAACCTTAGAAAACCTTAGACCCAACATCTTCCTTAGGCTTTCATATAAGCAGGAAGCTCCATCAGCTTGCAACTGACTTGATATGATAGTTAAAACCTGAAAGGACAGCAGTTCGCTTTTAATTTTTACATCTCTCGGTCTTAAAACTTAGCTTAAAACTAAAACAAAAATCCACCAAAAACAAAAAGCAAAAAAAACTTAGCTTCAGGTCCCAAACTAGAAAGGACAAAAATGATATACGGAGGTCATTAAAAAGGAGAAACCAAACCAAACAACGACAACAAAAAAAGAAAATGAAAAAGAAAAGGACCGAGAGAGAGAGAGAGAGAGAGAGAGAGAGAGAGAGAGAGAGAGACAGAGAGAGAGAGAGAGAGAGAGAGCTGGCAGGCGCCCACTATCCTGCAACTTCTCACTTTGCAGCGCGCCTCTAACCTTAAAGCAACGGCCTGGCCGGTGTAAGGCAAACGCCCTGGGGCTTACAGGGAGTTTCACTTCACTGGTTCGCTCCTCACCGGGGATGGAAAGCAGAAGTTCACCACATGAAAATAGATCCCGTTGGGCATGCAACAGCAACACCGTCAGCAAAGCGTCTCTTCCTGTTAGTTCACTTCTTCAATTCTCAGCTTGGCTCTTTGCAACCTAATTAGTCGGGCTCTATGAGAAACCCTGCCTGACCTTGAACCGGGGGCTTTACAGTGTTTGCTGAAGCTCCTGACCGCCCAGTGTTTCGGAAAGTCTGCTCTGAATTCCTTAATGGGCCCTTGTGCCGGAGAAAGAACTACAAGGAAAAACCTTTATGACCCTCTCCCGAGTTCACCTTGACCCAGGGCACCTGTCACAGCAGTCAGAGAGTGGACCGCAAGGGACTCAGGGCGTTGGGATGTTGCAAGAGAGCTGCCCTGATTTTTCTTTTGCTGTTTTCTCAGTTTTCTTTCTTTTTCCTCTTTTGCTACCTCGGAAAGGCAGAGAGTGAAGCTGCTTTTCAGGTCTACTTAATTCTTACTCCTGTCTCCAATCAGAAATAAGTGGGAAAAGAAAGAAAGAGAAAGAAAGAAAGAAAAAAGACAGAAAGAAAGAGAGGGGGGAGGGAGAGAGAGAGAGAGAGAGAGAGAGAGAGAGAAAGGAAGGGAGGGAGGGAGAAAGACAGAAAGAGAAAGAGGAAGAAAGAAAAAAGGAAAGAAGGAAGGAAGGAAGGAAGAGAGAGAGAGAAAGAAAGAAAGAAGGAAGGAAAGAAGGAAAGAAAAGAAAGAAGAAAGAAAAGGATCAACAGTGGAAACCAGGGAAAGTCCTTGAAAGCCAGAACCTTGCTGCAGCCTCAGCATCACACCTGAGAGCTTGTTAGCGGCCTCACCTGAAAGCTTGTTAAAAATGTAGTATTTCATGATTCATCCCAGACCTACTGAATTAGAATCTGCATTTTAACCCCCCCCCCCCCCCCGTGATTCCTACGTACAATAAGGTTTGAGAACCTTGGAAAAGAAACTCGAAAAACGAATTCAAGTCTTGCCCCCGAGGGGCGTGCCCTTGGGTGAAATTTTGGGATCACAGCGACACCTTGTGGTCGCCTTGGTAGTTGCTGTTGTGCTTTCCCGGGGGACAAGCTGCACCTGAGAGCAGCGGGTTCGTTCATCCCTGGAGCGACAGGTGACCGTTGTACCAGCGCCCACGGGTCTCTCTCCACCACGCTGTCAACGGAAGGGATCCGGGCCCTCTTTGAAGGATGCCTTCTGCTGGAGCTTAGGACGGCTGGTAGGCAGCTGAAACAGCAGGACAACAGATCTCAAAGCATTTCTTCACCCTTCACTAGACTTTTCATAAAATTCCCAAAGCCATTAAAACTCAGAGGCACAAGATGGTTTGGGAGATCACCTAGATGAGTGGTCCTCACCTGTTCAGGATGACGATCACGATATAATATGGTTATTACTGAACATTTGTTTCAAGGGCTGGTCTAAGTGCCTGCATGCATTAAGTCCTTTAAACTCCATAAGCCAGCGAGGCAGATGATAGTATATTATCTCTGTTTTGTGGATCCTCATCCACTAATTTTGTTAGTAGTCGTTGTTGGTTGAGAAATATCTAGACCGACATGAAACTATTATGATGAATCTAGTAACTCTTGAAAATAAATTTGCATTGAATGAACCCTGATGGCTTCATACAATACATATTTTGGGGAAGAGTAGTGCAGATGTAGAAGATTTGTTATCTTACTCAGCCTCAGGCTGTGCTTGGGCACAGAGAAACTTTTGGCTTCTTGCTCCAAGGCTCTCCAAAGGATTTGTAGCCCACAGGCTGGGAATCCCCAGTGTAGAAGCAACCCTATTGTTGATGCCATACCGTACAATCCTGAACACACCTGATTTTATCTGGGCTCTGATCCACGAGAGGATCAAGGCCTGCCTTGGCCTTGGATAGCAGACTTTGGGGAGTAGCAGATGAGGACATTGACTTCAAGGAAGTTACCAATGGCTACACCTCTAGCTTGAAAAGCTACACTATAGTGTCCATGGCCAATCTCTTTGTTCTGTTCTCCAACCTATACACCCTAGGAAGAATAATTTTCCTAAAACACAGTTATTTATTTGGGTTAGTCTCCAACTCAAAATTAACTCCAATTATGCCCAGCTGGCTACATGAGATAAAGCCCATTCTGATTACCTTGGCTTTCAAAGCAAAATCTTACACCAACTAATCACCTGCTTGTCACTATTCTCTTCATGTCTCCTATGCTGTCTAGACTATTCCTCGTGTCCTCTGGATTGTCAGGCCTCAGAGGAGACCTCTATGAGGCAGCTAGTGGATAGCTAGGGTGACCCTCCCCGGGAAGTACCGCCTTGGTTAAGTCACTTGGAATGCAGAGTTAGATCCTACGTAGACACAGAAGTTTGACAGCCTTCTCTTAAGAGCAAACAGAGGTTTACTGTAAAAAATATAATTACTGATTTGACCACATAAGTGCACATGCTGGTGGGTATTCTCTTCTACTGGCCCTTATTGGAAGAAGTAGCTTGGTCAGCATGAGTCTTAGCCGTTTCTTGTTTCTGGCTGCCCAGTATCAATTCCCTCTTCCTAAAAATACATTATTTCCTTTTTAGGCATCATTTCTTCCCACTGGATATAGTCTGTGAGACAGTGACCAAGATTCTGGCACTTTCTGGTTAATGGGTAGAGAGGTAGCCCAGGTTCTTAGAACAGTAGATAATTGCATGCTCTCTTCCTGTATTTCAATCTTGACCAAAGGATCAAAGAAATAGAAAATAATTATATTTTATCCCCACACTGGTGCCCTGTTCTTCTTCCGGAGCAGCCTTCTTTTAGATTTCCTGGTGGTCTTCAAATTCTATCCTCCAGGGGAGGAGGTAACTGGGTGATGGGCATTAAGGAGGGCACATGAAGTAAAAGACTGCTGAATCACTGAACTCTACCTCTGAAACTAATAACATACTATATGTTAATTAATTGAATTTAAATTTAAAAAATTGTTTTAAATTCTATCCTCCAGAAATATCCTAGTTCCTGTTTCCAAGTCTCCATTTCACTGATTCTGTGAGCCCTTGACATCCTTCCCCACCCCCCCAAAAAAATCTTTAAGTTAATATGCTATGCAACTATTTCTAGAATATGTTGTGTAAAAAACAACCCTTCAATTCTCAGTTGTTTATACCAAAAAGAATTCATTTTCCAAAGTCACAGTAGTTTGGGTCAGCTGGGGCAGTTGTGTTTCAGACTTCAGATCTGGTTAGGTCTGTTCCACGTGCCTCTCATCTGAAGACAGAAGCAGCTCTTCAGGGCATGCTCTTCTCATGGTGGATGGTATGGGGCAAGGTAGCCCACACAAGCACATTTAAAATCTCTGTCGAGCATTATACATGTTAGTCTGCATTTCATTGGCCAAACCAAGTCACATGGTCAAACTTAAACTCACTCGTGCGGGGATATGTATTCTGCTTTACTCTATAGGCAGGCACCACAAAGTCCCCATTGAAAGGGCATTGACGTATTTGTATCCTGTTGCAAGTAGAGGGTGCAAAATTAGGACCATTAACCGACCTTGGTTAGCCAGAAAGTAATAAAATGTTAACAGAAATTAATTTCAACATAGTTAACTTTATCCATCTTTGCCATGATGGTTTGTGTTGTCTACCTCTTGTTTAAGAAATTTCTGGTCCTGGGATGCCTGGGTGGCTCAGTGGTTGAGCCACTGCCTTTGACTCAGGGTGCGATCCTGGACAGGCAGAGGGAGAAGCAGGCTCCATGCGGGAAGCCGGATGTGGGACTCGATCCCGGGTCTCCAGGATCACACCCCGGGCTGAAGGCAGATGCTCAACTGGTGAACCACCCAGGCGTCCCAAAGATAGTCCTTTTTATTTTGCTTTTCACATTGAAGTGTTTAGTTCATGGGGCAGCCCAGGTGAGCACCCAACTTTGAATCTTTGCTAATGGCTGACCAATTGGCTCAGTCTTGGTTTTGTTTGTTTGTTTGTTTTAAAGATTGATTGATTGATTGATTTTAGAGAGAGTGTGTGTGCACATGTGAGCAGGGCCTCTGAGGGGCCAAGGGAGAGGGAGAGAGAATCTCCAGTAGACTTCCTGATGAGCATGGAGCCCATGGGGGTGGGGATGGGGAAGCTCAATCCCAAGACCCTAAGATCATGACCTGAACCAGAACCAAGAGTTGGACGCTTAACAGACTAAGCCACCTGTGTGCCCCTGCAGCCTTATTTTTTGAATAGTTCATCTTATTCCCACTGACCTGTAATGCCACCTTTGCCATAGACCAAGCTTCCATAATGCCAGAGTGCCTTTCTGGATTCTCTCTTCTGTTTCATTATTCTGTTCATCAACTTCAGGGCTGATACTGCCCTTCTCAATTATTCCATGTTTAATCTTTATTTAGAATCAACCTATCAAGTTCCACATATGCACACTAAAAATATCGATCAACATTTTGTTTGGAATTTCTTTGAATTAAAGATTAATATGGGGGGAAAGTGGGTTTTCAAGATAATAAATCTTCCTCCCAATGGAGGGTTTCTAATTGCATTCTGCAAAGTTTTATAATTTTCTTCTTATAGCATGCAATCATTTGTTAGATTTATTCCTAGAAATTGTATTTTTATGCTGTGATTTAAATGTAATCTTTTAAAAATTACATCTTTTCGTTATTTGCTGCATATATAGAGAGAATATGATCAATTTTTGTATATTGCTTTCAAAGCCAGCAATCTTTAATATAGCTACCATTTATATAATCTTTACCATGTGCCAGGCACTGTCCTAAGCATTTTATATGTATAGAATACATTCAAATTCACAATGACTCTCTGAAGGAGGTATTATTATTATTAGAACTATTTATATATAAGGGGACTGATGTTTAGAGACGTGCAGAGAGATTAAATAAATTGTCCCAGATCACAAACAGTGAAGCCAGGATTCAAACTCATTGTCCAATATCCAGGGCTATAACCATGAAACTGTATTTGTCTCTTAACCTTGTCAAGCTTTTGCATTAATTCAAATGATTTGTTTGTCTAGTCTCTTAGGTTTGCCGTGCAAACCACGAAAACAACAAATACTTTAAAAAACAACTAGCAAATACATAGTTAACACACTATTGAAGCTGTGCAAGGGTTGTGTGTGTGTGTGTGTGTGTTAGGAGGAGGAACTTTATAAAGAGCAGCATTCTCAGAGCAAATGGAATTCCCCAAACCTTTGGGATTGCTGGTATACTTGACGGAGGAGCCAGGCATTTCAGGCAATGCAGTACTAGTCACGTCAGGGCATCCAGAGAGGCCTGAAAGGGGAAAGAGGCCCAGGGCCAAGTGCAACAGACAGTGTCAAATGACAGGCCCTCTCCTTCCCCACCCCACCCCCAGATTTGTGCTGAATCCAAGGCCATTTGGGCCCCTCCCTCTCACAGAGCCAGGCCTAGGGGGGCCATCTCTGGAGGCTGAAATGCGACAATCCCATGGGCTTCTGCTCCAAACAGGCTTGTGTTTGAAACCACTGTATACTTGGCTCTGGTTGTACACACATGACTTTCCTGGTGCTGGAAAAAAGGGGGGAGGGGGAATCAGGAGGATGAAAGGGGAGGTCTTGAGGGATGGGGAATTCTTTTCCCAGTCTAGTGAATGAGGTTAATAAGTGGAAAAATAAAACTACTCTCCGTGAAGGGTCTTTGGAAGGGTTACCAGGCCACAGTAATTAAAAGCAAATTAAAAGGCTATATCATTCATGCAGCCTCAATGGCCTGTCACAGCTCTGAGGGAGCTGAGTCTGCTTTGGGGCAGTGGAGGGAGAGCGGGCAGGAGGGAGGGTGGGAAGGAGGGAGAGCGGGGAGGACTGTGGGTCCTTGCATGTGGGGTGGCCACCAACGAGAAGCAGGGATCCCGCCTATGTCTCCCTCTGTGGCATCCCAAATGCTAATTCATGAATTAGGGAATTGATGGAATGATCATCTTCCAAAACCCCATGACAAACTGAACATTTGTTCACACATTTCCAAGGAATGTTTTCTAGGGCTTTGTATGGTGTGGAAAAAAACCCACACCGAGCCAACCTTCAGTTTGGTCACCTTGAGGGAGTCACTTGACTCTCTCTCTGGCTCTCAGTTTCCCCTCTGTAAAATGAAGGTGCAAACGAGATTAAAAAAAAATTTTTTTTTTTTTCCAAACAAGTGCTCTCCTGAGTCTTCTCTGAAACTTGGGACAGGTAGGAAGAAGAGAGATAAAAATATTCATTAAGCAATTCAGCCCTTAAGGCTTCTGTCATTTTTGACCTCAGACCACTTGTGACATCACTTGGTTGAGCAGTTAATTCTAACAAGCCCATTTCTGTGACATGCTAATGCTGTCCACAGTTCTGGGTGACCCCAGAGGTCTAGGCTCTGCCTCTGCACGGGTTTGGTCCCTCTTGCCACCTCGTGGGAGGTGTGGAAGGCAGCCCACATCAGGTCCTTCTCAGGGAGACTGACCTGTGACAAGCCACTGGGTGGGGAGAACTCAGGCAGGTTCTGGGCCAGCAGAGGGAACCCTGTGGCCCACGTGGAAGTGGGTCCCAGAGATCTACATCTGTATTGCATGAGATTCTACGAGTCTCCCCATAAAACCTTTCTTGAAACCCCAAATTCGGGTTGTGATGTTGTTCCTGTTGTCCAAAGCACCCTGGCTATTTGCTACCCGAGAACTTAAAATTTGTTAGTGGTATTGCCTGTATACCCAGGCTGCATGTGCCCTTTCTCTGGTCTTGAGGTCAGAAACTATGACTTTCCCCAAAAATCCCTGGCACCTAGCAAAGTCCTCACCATACAAAGGTGACGATATTCTTCAAAAATAGCAGCAGCAATATTTCCAGTGTCACACGTTCTTCCACAAACGTTCCATTCCCCTCCCCAAGGCAGGATCTATTTCCCCTCCCCTCGGGGATGGGGGGGCAGCTCCGTGACTGCCTCCACAAATAGAATCCTGCAGGAAGCTTGATTTCCAAGGCTAGATCATAAAAAGAAATAAGGCTTCTGCTGGACGCCACCTCCCTTGGGATGCTCACCCTTGAAACCAGCCACTAGCTTGTGGGGAGCAAACGATGCCCCCAGCTGACAGCCAGCTTCCACTGCCAGACAGATGAATGAAGGGACCTTCCAATGATTCCATCCTGTAGACCTCAAGTCTTCCAGTTGAGGCATCAGACATGGGAGGGCAAGACAAGGTGTCCCTGGTTTGTCATGTGCAAACCCACAGAATCTGTGAGCATAATAAATGATGGCACTGCACCACTAAGTGTTGGGGATGTTACCCAGCCCTAGTGTTTGGAACAGTGGTCTATGATAGACACTAAATACATCAGTGAACGGCCAGCTGTAGGTTCTAGAGGATCCCTGGACCCTCCTGGACCCTCCTAGGATGTAGAAGAGAGATAGAGTCATTTCAGGAAGTAAGTAGAAGTATACTTTGTTTCTCTAAAGAGTTAAGGCATATGTATCTATAAATACCTCCTCGACTATAATAATAGAAAATATTTTTTTAAAAATCAGGATCCTATCAAGCCATGAAAAAAACATGGAGGAAACTTTAATGCATATGGCTAAGTGGAGGAAGCCAATCTGAAGAGCCTATTGATTGCAGGTTACAGCTACTAAGACCGTCTGGAAAAGGTGTAAGTAAAAAAAAAAAAAAAGAGAGAGAGAGAGAGAGAGAGGAGAAGGTCTAAGTATGGGAGCAATAAAAAATATCAGTGGTCGCCAAGGTTTAGTGGGGAGAAGATGAATAACAGAGCACACAGGATTTTTAGGGCACTGAGACTATTCTATATACTATAACGGCGGATACATGTTATTATATATCCAAACCTATAGAATGTACAACACTAAGCGTGAACACTAAGGTAAGCTGTAGGCTTCGTTGGTTTGTCAGTGTTGGTTTCGAGATTATAGTGTTGGTTTCTCTACTGTAACAAATATACCACTCTGGTGTTGATGGTGGGGTCACCTGTGCTTGGGTGGGGACAGGAAGTATATGGGAAAATCTGCATTTCCTATTTAGTTATGTTTTCTTTCCATTCCATTTTGCGGTAAACCTAAACTGCTCTAAAAAAATAAAGGTTGGGGCACCTAGCTGGCTCAGTCAGTAGAGCGTGAGACTCTGGATCTTGGGGTTGTGAGTTTGAGCTCCATGTTGAGTGTAGAGATTACTTTAAATATAAATTAAAATAAATTAAAAATAAGGTCTATTTTTTTTAAAGGCCATTTAAATATGGCCTAGGGATTAACAGCCTAGGGATTCCTTCTTCCCTCTCTCCAACCTTCTTGCAAACAAACAAGCTGTGGGTTTCTGGTGTTTGCATCATTGCATTAGAGCTTGAGGGTGAATCCAACCATGTACACCATGGGTTAATTTGCCCCAGGACTTAGTCTTTCCTTCTTCTTTCCTTTCTTTGGTGGACTGCATGTTAGCTGGGAGCTGATCTGTTTCTAACATAATTTAAGGAGTCCTCTGTTGTTGCTTTGAGTGACAGGAAAAAAACTTGAGCCTTAGAAGGCACAGAACTAAATGAATGGCTTAGGAAGAGATTAAAACAAGGACTCCAGGGCAGTTTGAATAATTAATTAAGCCTTCATTATCCTTGTTTCTCTAACAGTTATTAACTCTTTTCTATAAAAATATCAGGGGAATCATCATTCTTAAAACTGGCCAACATAAACGTGATGTTTAATTTTGTGTTGTAATTAAAATTGGATGTTAAAATGGGCTTTTATTGTTATATCTATTTATTTAATAGGTACCTCCTCAGAAAATTCAGCAGCTGACCATGTTGTTTCCACATGATCTGGATAGAAGCTTAATTTATATGGACGTGTGCATGTTTACACAGTTGCTAAACATCTTGGAAGAAAAGTGGTTGTCTCTCTGTGCCACAGGAATTTCTAACCTCCATGGGAGTAGAGATTTGATGACTGGGACCCCAAAGGTTCAGTGGGTCGCGACACCACAGGACAGGAAAATGCATGACCAGAAGCCTAGGCTGACAAGGGGAAGTCTAAGAGCTGTTCTGTGAGGTTTTGCATAGAAATCATCATAACAATATGTTGGCTACTTGAATTGAAATTTAAGAAAAAGAAATCATTATAACAGAGTTTCTTTTTATTAGTTAAAAATATTTTAAGAATGTGCATTTGTTAATCGTTTTTTAGTTTTATCCATGTTCAACATGTACAAAGGTTAACATGTCAAATGGTTTTTTTTAAAAAGATTTTATTTATTTATTTATCTATTTATTTATTTATGACAAAAAGAGAGCATGAGCAGGGGGAGGAGCAGAGGGAGAGGGAGAGGGACAAGCAGACTCCTTACTGAGCATGGAGATCGCCATGGGACTCGATCCCGGCACCTTGGGATCATAATCTGAGCTGAAGTCAGATGCTTAACAAACTGAGCCACCCACGTGCCCCTCAAATGGTTTTATAAGGCTTCAATTGAAAACCAGCCATCTTCTACTGTCCCTTCCCATTCCTGCTTTCTTCTCCACAGAGATGATCACTTCTGTTACCTAAAGCTGTTTCTTCTGGAGCAAGTGTGTCTCATATTTCTAAAATATAAGCTCATACTACCATTTTTCATACTTTCATTTGCAAAATGGGTTTCACAACCCCCTAAGTTTGGTGTGAGCATTAAAAGGAATTAATTCAGGGGCATCTAGATGGCTTGGTCAGTAGAGTGTGCGACTCTTGATCCTGGGGTCATGAGTTCAAACCTCACATTGGACACAAAGCTTACTTAAAAATATAAAATGATAAAAAAAGGAATTAATTCATATAAAGCACCTTTAACAGTGTATGGCACTATTGTTATATTAACTTTTTGGTTTTAGTTATTACCTATTGTCTTCTTACCATTATGTTTAGCTCTATTGTAACACCCCTTTTACACACACACATACACATACACAGACAGTTTCTCCTCCTGGCCAGTATTTTTTATCATAAATTTTAAAAATTTCATGTCATAAATATCATAAATTAAAAAAATTATCATAAAATTTTAAGATCTATATTTAGTGTTTACACTATTATAACCTTGAGTATCTATAGCTGAGCTACATAGAATATTATGATTACATTTTCTTACTGGAGTTAATCATTATCTTTTCTTTTTACTTATGTATTTGCTTAGTATAATTCTGACACTAATTGTGATGTGTGTATTTTTTCCCACATCAGCAAAAATTCTCTGACACCAGCTAAGTGTCCTGCAATTCAATTCAGTTCTGGCACCATGTGCCTGGAGCTAGTGTCAGATCTCACAGGTTAAGGGCTTGGTCCCACAAGACTGGCCTCTGTCCCATTTCAGATGCAAAATAGCAAGTCCAGGTTGTCACTTGTGCTTCTAACTCACTGGCTATAAATCAGAGGTTCCCACGGTTCCCTCCTTTGATTTGATTAATTTGCTAAAGTGGCTCACAGAACTCAGAGAAACATTTACCTTACTAGATTACCAGTTCTTCATAAGTGGATATAACTCAGGAACAGCCAGGTGGGACAGCTGCATCGGGTGAGGTGTATTGGGAAAGGGTGAGGAACCTCCATGTCCTGTCTAAGCAGCCAGCCTTCCTAAATATCCAGGAAGCTTTCCAAACTCCATCCTTTTGGGTAATGATGGAGGCTTTATTACCTAGGGACGATTGATTAAAATCACTGGCCTTTGGCTACTGAGTCAACCTCCAGCCCCTCCCCCCTTTCTGGAGGTCAGGAGGTGGGACTGAAAATTCTAACCCTCCAATCACGTGGTTGGTTCCCTGGCAACCAGCCCCCCCATCCGTAGATTATCCAGGGGCTTTCCAAAAGTCACCTCATCAACATCACAAAAGACATTTGTGTTACTCTAATCACTTAGGAAATTCCAAGGGTTTGGGGAGCTCTGTGCCAGGAACAGGGGCAAAGACCAAATGTATATTTATTATAAATCATAATGTCACACTTCACGTTCTGCGCGCTACTCCTTAAATCATTTCCAACCCCTCCACCAGAAATGTAAATCTCTTCTCAATATGTTCTACAAGTGTAAAAGTTTTGGGGGGAGATACCCTTTCCAGGGTTCTCTCTTCTGCTGTCTATGCTGGGAAGTTCTAAAAGTCAATTACACAGCTGTGACCTTGGGATTGCCTTTGACTATTAGCCCAAAATTCCTTTTTGTTCTCCTTAACAGTAGATCCTCTTTTTTGCCCCCCTTCCCATGAAATCTTCTTTTTGCTTTACATTTTCATTTTGAGTGAGCACATCCTTCAGTAGGATGAATAGGTTAGGTTATGAATGGTTATGAATGTCTAGGTTATGAATGTCTACAAATGACTCACTTTCCTACATGATTGATAGCTGGACTAGGTATAGAATTCTAAGTGGAAAATATTTTCCCCTTAGAAATGTGAAGACATTTTTTCTAGCTTCCCCCACAGCACTTGAGAAGTCTGATATTTTATCTTTTGAACAAGGTTTGTTGCTTCCTCTCTGGATGTGTTTAGTATCTTCTCTTTGTCCTTGGAATTCCAAAATTTTATAATTATGTGTCTTGGTGTGGGACTTTTAAAATCTATTATGCAGGTGGGGTACCTGGGTGGCTCAGTCAGTTAAGCATCTGACTCTTGATTTCAGCTCAGGGTCCTGAGATTGAGCCCCATGTGGGCTCTGTGCTCAGTGGGGCATCTGCTTGAGATTCTCTCTCTCTCTCTCCTCTCTCTCTCTCCCTCTGTCCCTCATGCTTTCTCTCTCTGAAATAAAATAAATAAATCTTCTTAAAAAATCTATTCTGCAGGGAACACAGTGAGTCTTCTCAACATTAAAACTCATGTCCTTTTGAGTATTTCATTCCCTCTATTTTTCTCTTTCTGGAACTTTTATTCAAACATTATAAATTTTGGTCTGGTCTCCAAATTTTCTTCTTTTTTTTCTTATATTTCCATCTCTGATATTTTTCTACTTTCTTAAAATTTATTTTCCAACCTTCCTATTGTATTTGCATGTCTGCTGTCATAGTTAATTTCTAAGGGCTTTTATATAACCTCCTAATATCTTTCTTTTTGTTTTCCTCTGAAAGTATTGACAGAATTCTGAGGTTTTTCTTCTGCTCCTTGCGTTATTTCTATTTCTACTGAGCTCTTCAAAAATTTATTATTTGTTTTGATCTCAGTGTTCCTATTAGAAAGTTTTCTCAGATATTTGGTTATCCTTAGCTCCCATCTCACATTTAAGAGTGAGGCACTAAAAAAATGGATGAGAAGCTGTGTGGGGTGAGTGTGTGTGTGTGTCTATGTACACACATATCTTGTGAGGGCCATGGGGAGCTTGCCAATGGGTGGAATTTTTTGTAGGGTGATCTTGATGGGCTGTCAGCAATCCAAGACCAGAGTGGAGGAAAGGGGATAAAGGTTCAGAGTTTAGGAAGTAAAATTCTATTTCATTCTCAATTTTCTGTTTGGTGCCCTGCCCTGATGTCAGTGAATCTAAGTCCCTCTGGCCTACCTTCTTTAGAGAGTTGGCCTCTGAATTTCTGTGGGGGAAGGTAAAGGTTGACAGTGGAGGTGTCTGTGTACTTTTTGTAAGAACTGGTACCTTCTGTTTTCAGCCTCACTTTCATCCCAGAGCTGCCAACTGAAAGTCTTTCCAAGATTCTGTGACAAATCAGCTCCTTCCAGGTGGCCCCAATGTTAGCAGTAGTTCAGCCTCTTTTGGTCAGCTAAGTCAAGAAGCACTAGTTCATAAGCTTCCCAGCTCCCAAAATATTTATTTCCTTTTCCACTTTATTTTTCTTTTGTCTTTGGGGCAGCATAGGGCGACACAAAACTGTAAATGGTCTTTTCAACTTGCCACATTTAGCAGGATTTTTGAGGGATAGAATTCAGACAATGTAGTGACAAAATATAAACTGAGCTATGTTAATTTAATTCCTGTTAGATTCAGTGCTGACTTTTAAAATTTCCTGGGGATAGTACATCTGGTTGTTTTTATAGGGTTTTATATTTCTGTAGGTGTCCTATTTGTGTTGTCTGTTTAGATCAGGGGGAAAAAAAGCACTGGAAATTAATAAATCACCTCAAGAATTAGAAAAAGAATAGAATACCCAAAGAAGCAGCTGGAAGGAAATTGCAAAGATAAAATCAATCAAAACCAGGGGGCACCTGGGTGGCTCAGTCAGTTAAGCATCTGACTCTTGGTTTCAGCTCAGGTCTTGATCTCAGGGTCATGAGTTAAAGCCCTGTGTTGGGCTCCACACTGGGCGTGGAGCCTACTTTAAAAAAAAAGTCAAAATGAACTGGGAAACAATGTACAATAGAGAAACTCAGCAGAGTCAAAAGTAAACCCTGGTGAGACTGATCATGAACAAAAAAGAGAAGACCTAAATTACCAATATCAGAAATGGAAAAAAAGACTTTACCTTAGAGACTAAATACATCATATTATGAAAAATTACATATTTAAGAATTTTATATAAATTGGACAAATTCTTAGAAAGATAACCTTGCAGAATTGACATTAGGCATCTGAATAGTTCTTTAAATTTTTTTTAAAAAATTGAATCTGTAATTTAATCCTTCCCATAAAAAACAAAAAGAACCCTCCAGGCTAAAATGGCTTCACCAGAGAATTTAACCAAAGCTTTAAGAAATAAGACCAATTTCACACAAACTCTCCCAGAGAACAGAAAAAGTGGAACAATTTGCAAGCTGTTTTAGGAGGTCAGCATACCCTTGGCACCAAAATTGAACAAGGACATTTTAAGAAAAGAAAATTAGAGGCCAATTCCACACATACATGAAAAAAAATCCAGAATAGAATATTAGTAAGCTGGACCCAGCCATGTATGAAAAATAAAAAACATCGTGACCACATTTATTTATTAAAGCGTTTATTGCAGAATTCCAAGGTTGATTTCCCTTCCAGAAATCATCACCCTGGCCAAAGAAAAGCCACATTTGTGTTGAGGTGACTGTTTAATAAGCTCTACTTTCAAGCAGAGTTTTGGACACCTGAGTACTTTTCTCTACAATGCACTAACCAAGGCAGAAATGAAGAAAATTTGTCCAAAGTCTAGTCAAGGCCGTGTTCATTGGGGTGGGAGTAGAGAGCCAGGCAAGCTGGAAAGTACAAAGCCCAGGACCTAGATCTAGACATGGAGGAGGCCAAGTGTAGGGAAAGAGGCCCCAGTACCCAGTAAGTAGGACCCTCAATAGGTCACACATCCCACCCCATCCCCCACCCCCCATCCCCACCCCGGACCCACCACCTTCCAATTCATACAAACCTTTCCTAAGGAGAATATGCATTCTGGGTTTCAAAATATGTCAGTACTCCCCAAGAGATATTCAATGTTTAATAATAAGTATCCAGTCCAACTTCCTTCTGCTAACATCCCAGTTGGGTTAGCCGGGTTCCAATTGTTCCACAGTTGAGCCATGGTCATCTGTGACACACTGACCCAGAAGGGGAGGGGCTTGCAGGAAAGCATCCAGAGCTGACCCACCTCCCTCCCCTCAGTCACACCAGCCATTCCAGAGACATCCATCTCCTGTGGTATGCCCAGCTACCCGTGGTTATTTCTTGGAATCTTGGATTAGCCTTTTTTTGGTTTGTTTTGCCCCCTCATTTTTTTTCTTTTTCTTCTTTTTTTAACCATCAGAGGTCTTACTCTAGCCTACCAGGTAAGAGCGCTGTTCTGAAGACAGTTCTGAGTTCAGAACTTGTGATGACACCAATCGAAATCAATTTAATTAGACACATCTCTTGGTTCCTTCTGTTGCCATAACTGGCGTGAAGTAAGTGAACGTGAGTGACTCCCTCCCTCACTATCTCGCTACCAGGTTATAATTCTGCCGCAGAGATATTTAATAAGTAAATGGTTATTAACAAGCGAGTCCTGAAGCATTTCTGCAAACTGTCAGTTAGCTCAAAGGAAGGCCCAGCTTTCTGCCCCTTCACGTGCTTCATAGAATGCCTGGCCCAATAAGGTCTTTTTTTTTAATATTTTATTTATGGGATGCCTAATAAAATCCTTAAAAAAATAAAATAATAAAATAATTTATTTATTTATTCATGAGATACACAGAGAGAGAGGCAGAGACATAGGCAGAGGGAGAAGCAGGCTCCCTGTGGGGAACCTGATGAGGACTCGATCCCAGGACCCTGGGATCATGACCTGAGCCGAAAGCAGATGCTCGACCACTGAGCCACCCAGGCGTCCCTTGATAAGGTCTTTCAAAACAGACTCACCAAATTCCTAGACACAGGGCTCTCTTTGCTTTTGAGCTGGCGTTGGCTGCAGAGTGAGCCGGAATGCTCTGAGTCCATGGCTGTACCCGGAACCAGTTAGGGACCTAGCCTCAAGTTTACCCTTAAGGGAGAAAGGCACAGGAGTCAAGGGCCCACCTATTTCATTTGTGCCATTGTGTGGAGGGTCCCTAAAATAGTTTAGCCAAGCCACATACGTTCAATACCTTTAATTGTGCCACACAAAGCCCATTTCTAAAGTCCACCATGCTACATACCCAGCCACTGTGATCACAAATGAAAAACCATTCCTGACATTTGCTCTGCTGATTGGCAACGCATTAGATGCATTAGATGTGGACCGAGATGCAAGAAAAACAAAAAACAAAAAACAAAGCTTGCCTACTGGCTGCCTCTGGAGCACAGGTCCTGATTAGAATGTTTGCCAACTGCTGTTCATTAGAATAGACCACCTGAGTCGTTGCTTAACCATAGTAATACATATGACACACTGCATATATACAAGTATTTGAAAGTAAGCTAGAGACATTGAAACAACCATCCCTGCCATGTTCTGATTCATGGCCTGGACAAAACATCAACATTGCCATGCCTCGGTTTCCCCATTTGTCTGCACACAAGGACTGGTTGGGTCAACAAAATGATATACTGTTTGCAAAGTACTTAATATTGTGCCTGGCATACAAAAAGCAACTGATAAATGTAAGCTACTATTATAAGCTGTATACTGTATGCCACTGTACATCTCCCATTTGCCTCTCAGAAAGCCCCAGCTGTCAGTCCACACTGTGGTACAAATGGGGAGATGGAACTGAGGTCCACCTAGGTGTGCTGGATGCGACCGCACACCAGGGATTAGATTGCCCTCAGCTTACAAACCAGGAAATGATTTTTCCTCAGTATTTTCAGATATGACTCATGATAATCAAGCTCATTAGAGACTGATGTATAAATGGACGCTTCAATTTATAAATCATAGTGAGAAATATAGCTACTACGTACATTGGTTATTTGAGTTCCTGGATGATATCTTTAGTGTGAGTTCATTTTATGCAATGGATGAATTCCTGAAGAATTTGCATTATCCAAAACTCATGTAATTCAAAGCAAATGTTCCCATATTAATAAGTTTAAAGTATGGAGGAGTATGTTCCCAGAGCACACAAATCCTCACCCATTGGCGTGTAACTTCCTTTTAATGGTGCCTTTCATTTCTTCAGCATGATCTCTGGTATTTTGCAAGAATGAATCTGCTAAATTGTAAGCATATCATATCATAATGGCTGTTAGGTCTTCTTCAGAGCCTTTTTATGATACCCAAAGTCGGTAATAAATGCATTGCTTTTGGTGCTTTTCTGTACCACCACATTATAAATGCTCTGATGGCACGGTCATAGGCTATAAAAAATTTTTTTTGAATTATAATAACCACACAATTGTCACCAAAATCACTTGAAGTTCGAAGCCATGTGAATAGCAGCATAGTTTAAAAGATACTAACAAAAAGAAGAGAGGATTTCTGTTTTAGAACCAAAGTGTTGCGGCTTATAATTCACTTGTCTGAGCAGGTTTGAAATTGAGCAATTCTTTGTTTCTTTTTTGATTTGGAGGATTTGCATGATTTCTCATTTTGAGCACAAAATAAAAACTTGTGAATGTTTTGCATCACACAGTTACATGTAACTCAAATTCACTTAAAATGTAACTGTGGTACTGACAAATTATTGCTTTTTGCGGTCTTTTTAAGGAGGGTATAGCAGGAAGACCTTGGCTTTGAAGCCACCAGACAGATCGAGGTCTAATATAGTTTTCTCTGATTTATTAGCTGTGTGAGATTCAGTTTCCTTATGTATAGAACAGGAATTATAAACGCCTGTCACATAGGGTGGTTCTGGAGATGAATATTAATATTTACCACTTATTATATTTATTGGATTAGTCTCACAGAAATTCCATGATGTAGAAATTACTATTCCATTGAGAATAAGCGCTCGTGGAAGTTAAGTAACATGACCAAGGCCAAATAACTAATAAGCAGCAGAACTGGAATTCAAACTCAGGTTTGAATGGACTTCACATCAAGAGACACTACTCTTTCTTCTAGAACTAAATGAGGTAATACGTTTAAAATGACCAAGTACAGTATGTGACACAAAGTAGGTGATTAATAAATGGCCATTAAGTTTACATTATAATGGGGACCTCCTCCCTCATGTCCAAAACACACACACACATACACACACTCACGCTCAGACACACAATTACGAAGAATCTATATACCACATTGCCTGAACCTTCTTCCTTATTCATCACTCCTGGTATAGAAATAAATAATGTGGGCAGCCCCAGTGGCCCAGCGGTTTAGCACGGCCTTGGCCCAGGTGTGATCCTGGAGACCTGGGATCAAGTCCCATGTCGGGCTCCCTGCATGGAGCCTGCTTCTCCCTCTGCCTGTGTCTCTGCCCCACCCCCCTCTGTGTGTGTCTCATGAATAAGTAAATAAAATCTTTTAAAAATTTTAAAAAATAATGTGAAAGGAGAAATAGCACTCCTCAAGGCCTTTTCAGAGGACTTACACTAACAAAAATACCTATTGCTCTTCTTCCTAGATGTAGATAACTCTGGCAAAGTCACCAAGCTATCTGCCAATGAACTGAGTGTGTGTATTTGTTTCCAAGGGCTGCTGTAACAAAGAGACACAGACGAGGAGACCCAAACAACAGACATATATTGTTTCACAGTCTGTGAGTTTCCTTCTGTTGGCTGCGAGGGAGAATCCGTTCTCTGCGTCTCTCATAACTTCTGCTGGTCTGCTTACTGTCAATCTTTGGTGTTCTCTGGCCTCACAACTATGACCCTGATCTCCACCTTATTCCTCACATGGTATTTCCCTGTGTCTCTGTCTCTTCGCAGTCTTCCCTCTGTGCTGCATGGATGTCTTGGTGTCCAAACGTCCCCCTTTTACCAGGCACCAGTCCTAATGGATTAGGGCCCACCCTAATGACCTCATTTTAACTTGGTTACCTCTGCTAAAGACCCTATTTCCAAGTAAAGTCCTGGGGGTTATGAGTTCAATGAATCTTTTGGGGGAGGGTTTCTGTTCGACCAATAAAGTGTGTAGAAGTGTGTGTGTGTAAGAGAATATGTGTGAGCAAGGCTAGCACTGGACTTCCCAGAAAACTGGGCAAGGTAAGAATTGTTGACCACCTATTGGCTAGAGGTCTCCTGGCCTCTGGCACACTGGATGTGTTAAGCAGCGACTCTTTGGGTTGCATGGGACAGAGAGTCAGCTAGTAGTAGATAAGCAAAGAGAGAATGCATTGGTTTCTATAACCAAGCTACAGAAGTGGCAGGAAGGGGATAGCCTTAAGGATCAAGGGACCTGAAAGCCATCCATTCTCGTCTCACCCTCCACTCTTTATCTACATGCTGCTTCACTCCTCTGACTGTCTCCATGAATGAGGCTGTGGGCAGGGTGCTAGACCACTCCACGCTTCCAGCCACCCTGCCTCATAACCAGAGAATTAAGAACTTTCTTAGTTGGGGAGGGAAGGATGCCAATAGGCTCCCCTTGGATCACATGACTTTCCTTCAACCAACCAAGCCTTGATTCTCAGGGGAGGAGGAAATAGGATTGGGCCACCCAGGGGCACATGCCTATCTCCAGTCATGGGTCTGGGGCTACTAGGATTGGCAAGGTTGAGATTGGACAGGACTAGTTGCCCACAGAAGAGGACAAAACAATCAAAGCTCATCACAAAAGGGCCCTGGGCACGTTTGCAATTTGCAGCTTCCGGTGCAGCTAGAAGTTTGGCTTCCTGCAAGCTTGCCGGGGGGAGGGGGGAGCAGATGTCCCCAGTGAAGGTGTGACCTATGCTTTTGCTCTGTCCTGGGATCTCACGCTCCTGGTCATTGGATAAGGCCATGGTGGGGACTGCCCTGCTCAACAAAACTCATTTCCTTCTTTGCTTGGACACAGAGTTATGCTACACTTCCCAGCCTGCCTTGCAGTTTCACTGTTGCTGAGCACTGACCAGATCTCTGAGTTCTAGCCAAAGGAATGAGGCTCAAAGTGATGTATGCTTCTTCCAAGTCTGACCCATAAAACCTCCTATTCTGCATGCTGCCTCCCCTACTGCCAGTTTGATGCAGATGGGTACAGCAGCTTGAAGCCACAGATGGAAGTCTGGTGGAACCACCACATAGAAGGGGCGTAGGCTCCTGAATCCCTGCTTGGAGGAGAGAAGCCCTGTTTTAGACTTATTCGAGTGAGAAACAAACTTCCATTATTGGAGCAAATACAAATTTCAGAGCTTTTTACAGCCATGAGTGCTGCCCCTACCAATAGACTTTCTTCCCTCTCTTCACCATTGACTTCATCATCCCTGGTTTCCCAAATAGCTGGAGGGGAATGCTGGAACCCACAGTGCCATGGACTCTGCTGCTTACCAATGGTGTGACAGGCAGGCGACCCATCTTCCTTGAGGTGTGGTTTTCTGATCTGTAGAATAATCATGCTTACTTCACAAGGAGGGTGTGAAGATTGAACTATAGATAGTATATGAAAATAGTTGTGGATTCTAGGTGTTGATAGTTGATTATATATATATATATTTTTTAAAGATTTATTTTATTTATTGGAGAGAGAGAGAGAGAGAGAGAGCAAGGGGGGAGAGAGAAGGCATGAAAGAGGGGCAGAGGGAGAGACTCTTTAAGCCAACTTCCAGCTGAGTGTGGAGCTGACACAGGGCTCAATCTCATGACCCTGAGATCATGATATGAGCTGGAACCAAGAGTCAGATGCTCAACCAACTGAGCCACTCAGGTACCCTCAGTAAATGTTATTTTTAACTGCCACAAGGCGACTTTTTTCCACCTGGTTCTGGCTACGTTGGGTACTATCTTATCAGTACAGAGATTCCTCAGTCTCAGAAAAAAAATCCTTCCTGACTTTGAAAGCTAAATTATGTCCTTGGGCTATGGTAAACTGCTGTTGCTACCAATCTTTTTTCTACCAGTAGGCAGACTCCAGTGGATATTAAATCCCAGGCTCTTGTCCTGCCTCTCTGGATGCTTCAGATAGGAATTCACTTCTCAGTCCCAGGGTTGCAGCCCTCTGCTTCTCCGATTCATTTACTCATTCATTCATTTGTCCATTCATGCAGGTGTCCATCTGTCTGCTTATCCATTCACACCCAGAACAAATATTTATTGCATGCCAGCTCTTTGCTGGAGTTATGGAGATGAAAAGGAAAGGCATATCCTCATCCCTGTGATGCTCCCATTCTAATGAGAAGTCAGAGGAGAGAGTGAGAAGTGCCACACCTAGTACAGGGTGTTGCAGAGGTCCAGAGAAGTCATGTGGTCCAGGCACTGGGGTCACAAATGGTGTTCCACAAGTAGCAGTGCCTCCAACAAGTTTTCCAAGCAAAAGGATGGCAAAGCTCTTTTGCTACAACTACTAGCTACCCCTGAAATCAGCTACTGGGGGAGGTCTTCCACTTGCAAGCTGAATCATCTAGATATACCATCACCACCAATCACCATCATCTCCCTTTCCAAGCCCTGCCCTACCCAACTTCCAAACTTTTTAAGCCTTGGGGTGCCTGGGTGGCTCAGTTGGTTGAGCATCCAACTCTTGGTTTTGGCTCAGGTCATGGTCTCAGGGTCATGAGATCAAGACCTGCATCGGCTCTGCTCTCAGCTTAGAGCCTGCTTAGGATCCTCTTTCCCTTGCCCTCTGCCCCTCCTTCTTATGCTTTCTCTCTCTAAAATACATAAATAAATCTTAAAAAAGAAAAAAAAAGGATTCAGGAACCTCTGTAGTCCTATAGCTATCAAAATTTCTTTCATACTTCATTCTCTCCCCACAAACACCAACATTCCACTCAAAGGGGCATAAATATCATCGAGGCATTCTGTATCTATTGTATGTATGTATATGTACAATATATACAGTCTTTAAAATGTTAGTTATACATATGCAAATGCTTTAAAATGTAAAATATATGTTTGCATACATATACGTACACACAATGCATACACACACACACACACACACGCACCAATATACATATGAATAACCTCCAAATTTCCAGGAACACTAATTGTTCAGTTGCGGTTACTATTGCTACCTCAGACACCAAACTTTATTAAATTTCCCCAAAAGGTGGCCTACAGCTTATTTTCCTGTCAAAAAAAAAAAAAAAAGCCAACAAACCTAACAAACTTGTCTAGCTAGCTGCAAGTGCTTGGTTGATACAAGTTATTTTACCTTTTTCCTTTGAGAAAGATTTATTGTTGGAATAATGTTAATAATTTCTCTCTCCTTCCTTTGGTGTCTAGAATAATGTGTGCTATGAAGTATGCTAAGGTTTGGATGACTAACAGCTGACAGGAATTGCATATTTACTGAAGGGTGGAACTGGAGATGTATTTTTTATATATGTCATTATCTCTATCATCTTCCCTCTCTGAGCTATCTCCCTGCTAGGGGACTCCCAGATTATTAGAATTTTTTTTTTAGATTATTAGAATTTTTGAGGGCCATGAGAGTGACCCTTAGGGTTCAGAGAGAGGAGAGAAGGTTTCTCTTAGGTTTCATTACTAAAAATAATAATAATGATAGCATTTATGATAGCAATAATCAATACATATATAATTAAGTATTATGCCCATTTACACATATTACCTAATCTATATCTCAGTTTCACATATGACTTCATTCATGTCTCATAACTGCTCTGTGAGGTGGGTTCTAGCATTAGAATCCTGATTGCACAGATGAGGAAGGTAAGGCACAGAGAGGTTTAATGATCTGTCCAAAGTAGCACAGCCGTGGCAGAGATAGGATTGAACCCAGGCAGTTGAGCTCTAGGGTGCATCCTCCTCACCCCTAAGCCATGTTGCTGTTTCACTATTGGTATGCACTCTGGTCCTGGAAGGACAAGAAAGAGAAGAGCCAAGTATCTGAGGGGAGCAGGAGCTACTCCAAATACCTCCTTAAGACCACTGGCTCTGAACTCAAGGCCCTAAACCTCTGGGTCTCCTCCCTCTCCAGCAGGGGGCGCCCATAGTCCACATTTTCTGGGTGCCCTTTTTTTTTTTTAAGTATTTATTTTATTCATGAGAGACACACAGAGAGAGGCAGAGACTTAGGCAGAGGGAGAAGCAGGCTCCCTGAGGGGAACCCGATGGGAGACTCCATCCCAGATCCTGGGCTGAAGGCAGTCGCTCAACCGCTGAGCCACCCAGGGGTCCCTCTGGGTACCCTCTTAAGGACAGAAGCCTCAGCTGTTGAGAACCAGAACTCCAGACCCTTATCAGGAGAAGCACCGATCTTAAAACTTTGTCTATCATTCTCGAAGTATTTATAGTGAACTAATGAAAGAAGTGACCCAATGTGTGGAAAGAACCAGTGCAATAATACCACTATATTTCTTGGAGGACCTGCAACGGGCATTGAGAATAACCGCAAGCCTAACAGACCTGCATAAGCCCAAGCTATAGCATCACTCCTGGCTCCAGATAAACCACTAAGACATCAGAGGCAGGGATTTTTCTCACCACACTCAGAAAGCATGTGATTCAAACGGGCCCCAGCACTTGGGGTGGCCTTGAACATACATACAGGCCCTCCCACCTGGTTTGTTAGGTGGTGGAGCCCATGCCGTATGCATCGCACTGCCCTTTGGAACTTCTGTTGAGGTGTTTCCTCTCTAGTGACTTTTGTTCCATGCTTCCTAGGAACTAGAACACAGGAGCAACAGAGAAGGCCAAACTTCAACCTTATGATAGAGAGGAGACCAGTCTTGACACGATTTGTACCTTTCACAGCGGTGGGAGGAGAATAGCTCTACTGGGGTCGGTGGTGTGGGTGGGGGGGTCGGGACCCCTGGCTCAGGCACTGCCTCCACCCTTATAGTACTCTCCAAGAAGACTGGGGAGGGGGGCAGCTTTCAAGCAGGAACAGAGTTGATTGCCTAGAGCGGGCCAGTTTCTCCCATCCTCCCTATCCCCCTAGCAGCCTGCAGGGCACCCTCACCCCAGCCCCTCCAAGTGATCCCTTTTCTCAGTATCTTTTAGTATAAGAAACCTGATTCAAATTAAAGGAGAGGAAAAACAGAGAGAGAAAAAACCTGATGCCAGCCTCCAGGGAGGGGCTAGACATCTCCAGGCTTCAGATTCTAGTTTTCCCTCCCATGGGCTGGGCAGCCCCCAGGAAGTTTATTTACCCTTTCTTTCTCCCTGCGCGCTGAAGGTAATGAAATGCATGTCATAGGGTCGTGGAGCAGTGGATGAGGGCGTGTTAAGAGGAAGCCCGGTGTGTGGCACGTAGGAAGCACTCTATAAGTCTTAGCTGTTGTGACCAAACTTACTCAGGCCAGCACTGCTCAGCAAAGGAAACTTGCGCTCTGTCACCATTGCCAACTTTGTTGTTACCAGGGCAGTGTTTGCGCTCCCCGGCTCTGGGCGACCTTGGCAAACTTCCTGTCTTCCCCCAAGAATACAAGGCCCCTCCTCACCTCCTCAAGGTCATCGACTAGATGCCATTTGGGAGGTTCTCCCTCCTGGAATTGGGTCCCTGGGCACTTATCCTGGTGACTTACTAGCTTGGGCCTGAGGTCAGGTGAAGGGCAAGAGGGCCTCAATCCTGACTTTTACTGTTATTGATTTGTGGTGATTTTAAGGCAGAGGGCACGGCCTCTGGGGCCGGGACTGCAGGCCCAACAATGCGTCCCTTCTCCCATGGCCCTGTTTACCTTCCGGGAGCGGGCAGGGTGTGGCCAGAGCTCTTGGCGTGCAAGAGCACCAGGGTGTGGTGAGGACACTGGGTGTGGGTGCCCAGGACAGGCCGCAGAGGAGGGACCCAGGTCTAAGTGCTGAAGCCACCTGTCGGCCCTGCTCTGCTGTGGAGCAGCTGTAAGACTCAGGCTCTCAGCTCCTTGCACACAACAACAGCAGCAACAGCAACACGACTAGCATTAGCTTTCCTGAGTCCTTATTAACCACACGTGGCACGCCAAGCACGCCCTTGATCGTTAGGACCTCGGCTGCGTGTGAGTCCTGGAACCACCACTCACTGGCTGCGTGACTTCAGGGACATTACTTAGCCTCTCTGCTCCTCAACATCCTCCTCTGTAAGAAGGGCGGTGGTTAAGGCACCTCTGCTGACAGCAGGCCTGGAGGCGCCCATTGGAACCCAAGGCCATCGTGCTGGAGCCCAGGAAGGGGAAGATAGAATTAGGCCATTAGACCATGTGATATTGGGGTGGGGAATTTACCTTGATGACGTTACGATGCTGGGTCCGTGTAGGTGTAAGTATGCAAAGCTAGGAATCCAGGAAAGAATTGCCAGAGGATGCATGAAAAACAAGATGTTTTTTTTTTTTAAAAAGATGTTTTTAAAACAGATTTTATGTATTTACTCATGAGACACACACACACACACACACAGAGGCAGAGACACAGGCAGAGGAGGAAGCAGGCTCCACGCAGGGAGCCCAATGTGGGACCTAATCCGGAATCATGCCCTGAACCAAAGGCAGGCGCTCAACCACTGAGCCACCCAGGTGCCCCCAAAATAAGATTTTATATGAAAATACTCACTTTGATCCTGAGAGAAAATAGACCACCTGGCATCAGTAGTAATTGAGCAGAGTCATGAGCGCAGAAAATCAAAATAGAACTCACTGAAGTCAGTGTGAACAAGACTGAGGTCAACTACTTAAAACATTTTATGTACCATAAGAAGGCTTCCAATGAAGTAAATAAAGTATAAGTTGTAAAAGAAGAAGGAGGGGAAGGAGAAGGGGAGGAAGAAGAAGAGAAAACGTCTTCCTCTGGTTGTCGGAGGATGAAGTGAGAAAGTCCTAGAATAGTTTCTGGCCCGAGGGAATGTTGAGCAAGTATTAGCAGTTGCTAATGTAAAGTTCACATGCATGACTTCATGCCATACTCATAACAATCCTGAAACAAGCCCTCTACAGAGAGGCTTAGGGCACACTCAAAGAAGCAAGCAAAGCTGGGATTTGCTCAGGATTATCTGATTCTGAATCTCAATCTCTAGATCCAAAACCACTGTGTCTTGCTGCCTCTCATTTAGCAACATCACCCGAAGAGACCGTGATTGAGTGCCTTGCTTTGAGCCAAGCTGCTGTGACCTTATTTAATTGGTTGAAACATTCCAATTTGATTTGCTCAGCTCATAAGCGCTTGCAGAGCTCTTCTCATGGGGCACTGAGCTGGGTCCTGGACTCACCTCCATGAGCCAGATGTTGGTCTTGCCCACAAGGAGCTCACTGGCCAATGTGCAAACAGAAAAGCCCGTGTTGTGATCAAACAGCTTGACAAATCTAAAGACTCTTTTGGCTTGCAATTCCATTTGGACAGCTTCTGGAACGTCCTTACCTCTTTTGAGGGCCTTAACTAACTGTGTTAACTAACTAACTATCCTGTGTTGCCTGAAATCCCCACATCTAGGTTGAGGTTTAAAGTAGACTGTTACATGGGGCATCTGGGTGGCTCAGTTGGTTAAGAGTTGGTGTCCAACTCTTATTTCAGCTCTGGTCATAATCTCAGGGTCGTGGGATCGAGCTGCGCTTTGGGCTCTGCACTGGGCATGGAGCCTGCTTAAGATTCTCCTTCTCCTTCTGCAACTCCCCCCCACCCGTGCGCTCTCTCTGTCTCTCTGAAATAAATGAATAAAACTTTGAAATAAAAAAAAAATTCTAAAAAAACTTTTTTCTCATCGTAAGATGAAAGAAAGGAATAAACTGGGGGAGACGTTGACCATCCATTTATCAGTTATCAATCCTTGAAGGACTAGAAAGATTTGGTAAGGGTTTGAGGAAAGGAAAGACACCCCTCTGGGCACAGGCCTGGTCTAAGTAGTGGCTTTGGAAAATTGCAACCAGCTTCCAGAAGAGAGGTTGGGTAAATTTTACCAACGAGAAATTAGGGAGAAAGTAGTAGATGAGATTTGCTATCTGCAGGGGTAACTCCCCCCAAGGTGTGTTGTAGATGGCTGCCTAGGGAGACTTGAGACACTATGCAAAACTGTGGGGATTTCACACAAAACTAACCCCAGTCCCTGCCTCACCAGGTGCCTTGGAGTATAACCTGCAACTAAATGTAAACAAAGAGAGGTGTAACCCAATCAACTGAATTAATCTGAGTGTCTAAAGCCTTGAATGTGACAATACAAAGTGTGTGGCCAGCATAGAGTCCTAGGAAGGGGGCATTTGAGCCCATTCCCTTAGGGTTTATCCAGCCCTCAGGAGGTCCCGAGTTCCAATCAGGAGAGGTGTGAGCTAGTCACCTAGGCCAGGGAAAGCTTTCTGGGGCTCTCCACACACAGGTAAATTTGTCACTTACAGACCTGATGTGTTACTACTCTGTGCCCAGGGCTATTCTAAGCACCTGACACCTGATGGTCCATTTAATCCTCACAATAACCCTATGGAGTACGTGTACTGTGCCCCTCAAAACTCCAAAACGTGTGGCGTTGAGAGGTGGGGTGGTTTATTCAAGATGTCTCCTATGGTAGGTAGATGGCAGAGAAGGGCAGTCTGGCACCGGGGCTAGAATGAATAGCGCTAGCAGACCTTCCAGAAGGCACCAAACAGCCTTCTCATGAGGGACTTGGGGTCCTCGGTCACTTGGTTGTGGGTGGGTAGGGCACAACACAGACACGCTTCTCCCTGCAACTTAATTATAGGGCATCAGGTCTGTACCACAGTCCTTCTGTAAATGTGGGTCCCATGCCTCAGTTTCCCTGAGCCTGACGTCCTCACGGTGCTCAGGAGAAAATCTAATCCCCCACTAGGATCGTACCCAAGAGCGAATGAATCAGAGTTCCATCAGAAAACAGACGGTCCAAGATCTTACAGGAGAATCAGGACCAGAAACCTGGTGCTTTGGCCTCGGCCATGGTACTTTATACTTGGAAAGAGTGAGGGGCACCTGGGTGGCTCAGTGGCTGAGCATCTGCCTTTGGCTCAGGTCGTGATCCTGGGGTCCTGGGATCGAGTCCTGCATCCGGCTCCCTGCGAGGAGCCTGCTTCTCCCTCTGCCTGTGTCTCTGCCTCTCTCTGTGCCTCTCATGTATACTTGGAAAGAGAAAGGAAGGACAGGACCTCTTACTGGAATGAGGTTCTGAGGACGTGGAGCCAGCCGCACTCACAAGACACACACGTTCGACGTGAATCCCACAATTGAGTTCAGTGGGTACCACGGGGTGTGTTTTCTATCGACCACCTTCACTCACAGGGCAGGGGCTCCCCGAAGTGCCCACCTCGAGGGAGGGGGGGTGGTGGGCCCGGAGGCCTGGCAGTGGAATGGAGGTAAGCCAGCCCGGCTTCAGAAACTCGAGGTGAGCATCTGAGAGCCCAGGTAGACCTGAGGAACTCACAGGGCTTGGGAGAGGTTGTGAAATGCCGCTGAGTTAAAGTGAAACTGGATGCTTCACAGGCTCTGAGAGTGGAAGTTCTTAGACTTTTTGGGTTAGAGCCTCAGGACTTTCTGTGGTTAGGCAGAGGAGGGCCCTGGGGCCCTAGGGGTGTGGCCTGGGAGTGGGGGAGAGGAGGGGGTGGGAAGGCTCCCAACCCCACCCACTTCCAAGCCCTGGAGCCACTAGAGCAGGACCCAGAGGATGCAGTTCTGATTCGAAAGGGCTCTGGTTTGACCCTTACTGACGCAGTTTCGGGAGAGTAGGCCCTCCAGGGGGAAAGGGGGCCTCTGGAACCCAGGAAATCCACCCTTGATCTTAGCCGAAAGGCCAAGAAGTGATGGAGCCCAGGAAATCCGAAAGGGCCCTGAAGCTCTGGCTGCTTCAGTTCAGTTCAGCTTGACCCAACTGAATGCCCCCCCCCCCCCGTTCAGCTGCGTCCACCTGCTGGGGGGCGAGGACACAGCCGTGAGTGACCCAGGCGGACGGGCCCTTCTGCCTGCCAGAAGTGCAGGGCCCAAAGGTGGACACAGCTCAAAGCACCATGCATCGGCCCGGGGGTGCGTCCCAATGGCAGGGCTGCCCCCAGACGCTGGGTCAGAGGATGGAGGGGGCCAGCTGCTTTCCACAGACCGGGTCCCCCCGGTCTGCAGGGCTGCAGGGCTAGGCCAGGGAGCCCCCAGGGGACAAGTGGCTGCCAGGCAGCAGCTGCCTCTCAGAAGTTGTTCTCTCTCCAGAATCAGCCCTGCCCCATCCCAAGCCCGGTGGCTTCAGCCAGCCCTCCGCTGCTTTTGCAAGATTTTTTTCCTGTGGCATCTAGATTTTCCAGTTTTTTCTGGCAGAAGCTTTGGTTTGCTGTAGGCTCCTTTATCCCCCGTAGAAGTGGAGTTCACATCACTTACTTTCACACATTTCTTTCTTTTTTAATCACACAAGTTGTACACACATGCAATATCCTTCTACAAATGAATTTAAAATTATTAACAAGGCCACAGAAATGGTTGGCAGTTCTCTTTGCCCTTTCCTGGGATTTTCTGTCCATAGGTAGCAGATAAAGATGACCGCTTCTTAACCCCATTGGTGTCTCCTTTCCAAGTGAAGTTGTGACACTCCAGTCCTCTCTCTTCCCCTTGCTTTCTGGCATGTCTCAGGGAGAAAAGATGTGGCTGCACTGAGTTGGTGAGTGGGGAGCAGTACGGGAGGTGCTCAGCTCGGGGTTTTGCCCTCCTTGCACCTGGGAGTGAGCTGTCCCTATGAAAGGCAAGTTCTCCTCTGCCCTGAGTGTTACCAGTCATCGCTGCCACCTCAGCTCCCCCAGGAGGGAAGGCCACCACCAATCCTACCCAGGCATTGTGTTGGCCCGGTCCTGGGCTTCGATTAACAGGCCATCTGGACCTCACATGAAGTGTGCTCTCCAGCTTAGCCTTTTTCTGTAAAAAAAAAAAAAAAAAAAAAAGAGGGGGGGGAATATTTTAAACCACACCTGACATGCCTTTGGCGGAACCTAATTTTCACCCCCGATCTCAGCTGCAAGACAGTGCAGGAAATGTTATTTTTAGTTTTCCAAGCTCTGTAGTCCAAGAAAGCATGTTGGGAAAAGGTTGCATAAATGCAGAGAGCCAATTCTCTCTCCCCATCATGAGTGTGAGCAGTGCATGTCACAGTATTTCTCGCAGCTACACTAGGGCAGCTAGTTGGTCTTGGAAGGGCCCTAATCAGACATCTGGTTCACGACGTGGTTCAGTATTAACACTGTATCATCTACTTCTACTCACTGGAGTCAACTGATTTTACCAAGAGCAGCTGAAGGATAGCACCAAGGATAGCCTTAGTTTAGATGGGTTTGCAACACATTCCTAGAAAATACTTAATTTTGATAAACACTACCAAATTACTTTCTATTTTTTTTAAAGATTTTATTTATTTATTCATGAAAGACACAAAAAGAGAGGCAGAGACACAGGCAGAGGGAGAAGCAGGCTCCACACAGGAACCTGATGGGGGATTCCATCTCGGGACTCCATGATCATGCCCTGGGCTGAAGGCAGGCACCAAACCGCTGAGCCACCCAGGGATCCCCCCAAATTACTTTCTAAAAAAAAATCTTTATCTTTTACCCAGAGGCACCTGGGTGGCTCAGTCGGTTAAGCATCTGCCTTTGGCTCAGGTCATGATCCTGGGGTCCTGGGATTGAGTCCCACATCGGGCTCCCTGCTCAGCAGGGAGTCTGCTCCTCCCTCTCTCTCTGCCGCTCCCCCTGCTTGTGCTCGCTCTCTCTCAAAGAAATAGATAAAATCTTAAAAAAAAAAAAAAAAAAAAAAACCTTTGTCAATCCTCCCATTAACAGTGGTTGAGAACGTCCTTTTCCTGTCACCTTAGCAGCTCTGGGGTCTCTTTCCTCTTTTTATTAGCATGACTGCCTTATTCATTCTGAGAGCACAAATAGTAATGTAGTGAGTACAATAGTTATGGTTTATGAAGCAAAACTCGACATTGCACTAAGTTAGGACTTTACAAACACAGTTTCATTCCATTCTGACAACCTCATCACATCAATATGAACCACCCTTGCTTTATAGACCAGGCAAGTGAAGTCCTGAGAGGTTAAAGAGCTTGCCGGGTGTTCAGAATGGCAGAGAATGCAGCAGGCATGCGAACACAGGCAATCCCCTCTGAAGCCTCTGTGCTTAGGAGCAGAAGTGTAAAAAAAAAAAAAAAAAAAAGAAAAGAGAGAGAAAGAGAGAAGAACTTAATGGCAAGGGTTCTTATCTTTTTCATATTTTTCATACTAGTATTTGGTGGGTATTTTTTATTCAAATGGCTTCTCAAAGTCAGAGTTGTGTCTACCTCCAGCAGTGAAGAAATAGTCTTATTTTTTAGAAGGAAGATCATCCTCAGGTTTTAAGCAGCTTTCTATGAACTCTGGTGGTGGGGGTGGGGATCATGTTGATTTAATCGCTCACCTGGACTTGAGATGAGCACAAGTACAATGGCCTCCATTTTAGAACACACAAAGGAATCCAAGGCTTTCCAGTTTGCAAGTGGCCAGTCCAAGATTCCAGTTGATAGATTCAGCCGTTGACTGCATGTTTGCCCTGTGGTGGTAACTTAGAGGAAGCTGCACAGGGTGTGGGTGTGTGCACGTGCGTGTGTGCCTCCTTTAAAAAGGGTCAGAACAAGGAGAAGTGGGATGTGTGTGTTGGTGGCGTAAGGGCAGTGCTAGCAATTTGGAGAAGCTGACCTTGGCCCTCACTCCTTGGAATACTGGGAGACTTTAAAGGTTGATGCGTAGGTCATAGGTTGGCAGGATGAGCCCTGGAGAGAATGATTTCTTCATTTGTTTAAGATAAGATAATGAGGTCTCAGTAGGTCTCCTCTGTCCTCTCCTCCCTCCCAGGGCCACACCCAGGTTGCCTCACCCCACTGGGCTCCAAAGCACCACTTCCACCACTGAGTCAGAGTTTCCAGAGGTGAGACCTGAGAGTGTGCATTCTCTGACTGGGTCTGCAGATGAATTTATCAGCCAAGTTTGCAGCCCAACAGTGTCAGACGTGGATTTACTACGAAGCTAATAAAGCTTCCAGGGATTCACTTGCATGAGTCCTTCTCAGTTCTGGGAGGGCACCGGTGTCCTGCTGCTCTCTTGCCATTTGTCTGTCTGAGATTTTCAATAGTACAATATTTTAACTGCATTTGGCCAAGATTCTTGTCTGACTTTTGTTCATGTCGATGGGACTGAAGCTGCTGCAGGCACTTTTGGGATTCACTTGAAGGAATATCATCTAAGGGATTTCATTTCATTGGGGGTTAGTAGAATGTATTCAAGTTTTCACATTACTTCCATGCTGAGTTATTGTCAGCGCATCCCAGTGTGGGACTAATATCCAGGAATACTTTTATCACCCACTGGGCTTGCTCAACGGGCATGCAAATATGAAGTTGCAGCAGCAGAGGTCGTATCACAATAAGAATGTGTCCTGTGGCATCTGGCCAGGTATCCCAGTGCAAGAACAATTGGGTCACAAGCTAATCCATGGAAAATTCTTCCAGCCATCAAGGCACGTAACATTGTAAGCAGGGGACCCATTCTCATCAATACCTGGTCCAAATGGAAGTTCTTTCCTCTCAAGAATCTACCCTTTTGTTTGTTCATTTGTTTTGTTTCTTAAATTCCACATGTAAGTGAAATCACATGGTACAGACAAACAAAACCAGACTGTTTAATACAGAGAGCTGGTGGTTGCCAGAGGGGAGGTAGGTAGGCGATGAGTGAAATAGATAAAAGGGATTAAGAATACACTTATCATGATGAAGCATTGAGTAATGTATAGAATTGCTGGATCGTGATATTTGTACAGTGAAACTAATACAGTACTGTGTTAATCACACTTCAATTAAAAAAAGGAATCTACTCAATAATGCAACAAATTACAAATGAAGCATATATATATGTCTTTCCTTTTTGAAGGAATTGCATGAAATCGATTTTTTTCCCCAGCATTTCTGTATTTATAGGATCCAAATCTGTAGCAGTTCTACAAAGGTGAGTGCTTCGGTGTGTGAAGTCACCAGGTTTATACATCCAATTATTAAAATTAAAAGACAAATTTTAATCAACCACTCTAGAGGAAAGACTGGCTTGTCTTTTTAGTCTCTCTATAAAAAAAATAATGAAATTGTTGCCATAGAAAGAAGCTATTAAAGACTCTGCATCTAAAAAATGCAGAAAATGAGCATTGTGGAGATGGCCAGCCAGTTTGCTAAGAGATACTATGATATTTTTAGAGATTTTATAATGTTTAACATATCTATTGGCTTTTCAATTTTATAGTTCATTGAAATTTCTTTTCTCCTTTGAAATAAATATTCACATTTTCACATAATCATAGTTGATTTTGTGTTTGTATTTTTATAATCACTTTTTAGAGACTCTTTCCCTTTCCCAAATATATAAGCTTCAGGTTTCATAAAACCTGGATTTAATCCTGACTGAATTACACGGCATTTTTTTTTTTTTTTTGAGAGAGAGAAAGAGGGAGAGAACTACTGGGTGCCAGGGGTGGGGGGTGGGGGTTGGTGGGAGAAAGAGAGAGAGAGAGAGAGTCTTAAGCAGGCTTCACACCCAGCATGGAGCCTGCCACAGGGCTTGATCTCACAACCCTGAGATCATGACCAGAGCCCAAATCAAGAGTCAGACGCTTAACCAACTGAGCCACCCAACAGCCCCTACACTGCATTTCTGAGACTCACTTCCCACATGGCTGCCTGCCCATCCTTCTTGTCCTGCCTCCCCTTCCAAAAAGGTTGTATTTCTCCTCGATTTCTTTTGTCATTCTCACTTACCAGGATAATCTCCTATTTAATCCCAGCCAACTTGTCTGCCCATGTATTAAATTCTTGTAAAATCAGCAGCAGAGATTTTTGCAATGCCTGACAGGCAAAATACTTGTAGGCATATTCAATTTAGTCCAATTAAAAGCTCAAATGAAACCAATTGTTTCACTCCATTCTTTATGAGGGAAGAGAGGCCTTTAAAAGAAGTTAGCCAGAAGACTCTTTCACTTCAAACATTCAGGTCAGCCATTTTCTCACATTTTACTTTTAGTAAAAAGAAAGTTCTGATCAGTAAGGTTGAAAGCTTCTGCTTATTTAAAAAAAAAAAAAGTACATACAACAAACCCAGGCTGGGTTGCACAGACTTATATGAGTTTTTAAGGAAGTGGAGGAGGAAGGCATCTAACAGCTCTGCAGCAAGTATACGAGGTACTAGGCTAGTCTACTTGTTTTCTGCATACAATTGAGTTACTCTTGTGTAGACTCATGATGCCCTGAGGCTCTGGGCTGAGGTCTTTCTTTCTTTCTTTCTTTTTCTTTCTTTTCCTCTTTCTTTTTTTCTTCTTCCTTAGTTCTTTTTTATTTTCCTACCTCCATTGAAACACAAAGTTGTGACTTTAAATATACATGTATTCATTTTTTTAAAAAGCTTTTATTTATTTATATACTTAGAGGTGGGAGGGGCAGAGGGAGACAGAATCTCAAGTAGACTCTGCAGGGAGCACAGAACCCCAAGTAGGACTTGATCTCAGACCCTAAGATCATGACCTGAGCCAAAATCAAGAGTCAGAGGCTTAACTCCTGAGCAACCAGGTGCTCCAAATAGGCATGTACTCTTATAAAACATGTAGTTTTGTTTTGTATGTATGTATGTATGTATGATATGTGTACCTACTTTATATGAATGGCATGTGATATTGTTTCCTACTTTTCTCACTCTGCACTGTTTTTGAGACTATCAGTATTTATTTACATGTGTTCTTTGTATGGTCCTTATAAAGATATTGAAAATATCTCCTTTCATTCTGTTAATTACTGCTAACTTTGCTGGAAAAAACTTTTTTTTTTTTTTTTTTTGGTGCAATCCAATATATCACAACCTTGCCACATGGTTTATATATTTTCAGTCTTATTGAAGAAATCTCTCCCTACCCAGAGGTCACAGGGATGGTCTCCTACATGTCCTTCAGTTAGCTTTTAGTTTTTTCCTTTATACCAGGTATGTGTCTTCGTAAATGATAAAAGATAGAAAATCCAGCTTATTTTTCTCCAAAGAGTGATTCAGTTCTCTTCAAGCCATTTCCTGAGTGGCTTTTCATCCATTTATGTATGGCATGGCCTTTCTTACATCACATGAGGCCATATGTGCAAGGATGCATTTCTGATTTGTCTATTAAGTTTCATTGGTCTGTTTTCCTTTGTTTCTCTAGCATATTACTAAAATGAAATCACAGATATCTAGAAACTGAATAAGACACCACTAAATAACTCTTTGGTTAAAAAAATAAAAATGATACGAACTTCTAGGGCATGCAGGTGTAAGGAACCAATGGCAAACTCTGGTGGGAACTTAAAGGCAGCCTTCACTACAAGAGGACTCCAGGAATCCTTCTGCAGTATTCGGTTTGTCCTCTCTTTAAAGGAGACTTTCCACCACGGAAAACATAAGCCTTCACCAAGAATGGTAAGTGCAGATCTCTTGATTCTTTGTGTTTACACCTGTTGAGTCCCCAGGTGCCCTCCCATATTTTCTGCATTTTCTTCAAAGGAAGACATAATATCAGTAGCACTTCTTCTACTTTCAAAGATTAAAATTACTGAGTGGCAGAATGTAGAAAAAAAAGGTGGGACTTTGGAATACATGTGGATTTATTTATATATAAAACAAGGAATTAAATTTTTAAGGACTTATTTATAATCCTATATGTGTAGTTCTTCCTTAGTTCATTGATTCATATGATATTTTTCATTGAGCCCTTCCCAAAAAGATCACTAGTGAATTTAAGCTAATTCTCTTGGAAGCATTTTTGAGATCCTGTACTTTTTCCATAAATAATTTTAAATACTTGCCTTTTTCAACTCTTCCCTATAAATCATTTACTAATGAATAAAAAAAAGTGACATTCAGAAAAAAAAATAAGACAAATAACAAAACACTTGGGGCTGAGCAAGCAACAGGCCCATCTCAGGATTCCCACCACCCTATGTGGCATCTCTGTTTGAATCAGAAAGAGGCACGTGTTTCCAGCAATTCCATTCCTGAGGGGCTATGAGAAGTGAGCTAAAGGTCCCTTTGGGCGAAGAAACAACATTCCTTCATTTATGCAGGGCCTCTGTACACCCCTTTCCAGGCCTGATGGTAAAGTAGATACACATACATACATACATGCACTGAGCAGAATGCATTACATTATGGGGCCACTTCTCCTGTGTGCCAAAATTTATGGGACCCAATTAAAGCAGAACTTAGAAAGAAATTTGTAAGTTTAAACACATTTTAAAAACAAGCAAATAAGGGAGTTGGAAAACAAATGAGTTAGGCAGTTTTCTCAAGCAGTTAAAAAATAGCAAAATGCAAACCTAGCAAGAAAGAAGGAAATAATAAAGATAAGGAAATTAATAGAATCAGGTACTAATAGAACTAACACAAAACACTCCAGAAGATAAATTAACAGAATATATTTAGCTGTTTTGGAAAAATTGAGATGATAGACTTCTGGGAAAACTGATCGAGAAAAGGAAAGAGAAGATAGAAATATGTAAAAGGTAGACTAAAAAGGAAAATAGCTATAGGAACAGAGATTAAAAGAGTTTTGAAATGCTATTATGACTATTTTCAAATAAATGTTGACTTAGAAGAACCAGATACATTTCTGGAAAAATGTGAAAGGTAAAAATTGGTGAAGAAAGAAATAGAAAGTTTAAATAAAATGATTATTTAAAACCCTAATTACTTAATAGCTATTAAAAACATAGACCTCCACTGTCCAAGATTTAGCCCAAGCAGTTATTAGAGGAATTTTACCAAGCTTTCAAGAATTTCTATCTAAGTAATTTCAGAAATTTGAAGGAAAGGGGTTCAATTCCACTGAGAGGCTGAATATATAAACAGATAATGGCCATATCACTGGCAAATATAGAACTCTGGCCCACAATATGCAATGAGAAGCCCAGGAAATGAAGTCATTATTTATAGTAACCATCCCAGGAAGCCAACATACTAGCTGCAAGTGAGATTTGTAGGAAGTCAGACCACTATCTCTAATAAACAGTCCAGGAAGCCAAACAATACCTTCTATAACAAATCGCCTCAAATAGCCTGGAGTTGATTAATAATTGACAGCTTCCCTGATTTTTGCCCTCACTTTCAACTTAGGGCCAACTGGAAAAAGCCAAATGTGTAGCCCTAACCAATCACATAGAATGCCCTGCTTGTACTTGGCCTTCCCCTGTCTTCCACATGTCAACAGCCTCCAATCAAGGAGTACTTGAAGTCATTTTTTTTTTTAATCCACCATAAAGCTTTCCCACTTTTCTGCCTGCCTTCAAGTCTCCGCCAAAACCCAAGTGATGGTGATGGACTCTTTTGCTATATTAAGCTCTAAGTAATAGCCTTTGCTTGTTCTCATCTAGTTGGTCTTCATTTGTTTCCACACGGTTTAGGAAGCTAGTGAAACTGTGATCAGGAAACTGTAAGTTCATTTCACTTATTGTCACAGATACAAAATCCTTAATAAAACATCAGCTACACAAATTTTATATTTTATTAAAATATGCATATTTATATATCCCATGTATAAGCAGCCTTTATGTAAGAAAAGCAAGACTGGCTTCACATTTAAAAAAATCTATCACTGTAACTTACCATATTAATGATTTGCCCAAATAAAAAAGTCCTATAACAGAAGTCATGCTTATTGGAGGCATTTTGGATACATTTCCATAAAGATCACAATAAGACAAGAATGCCACCAATGCTTAATACAGTGCTTCAGAAATAACCCAACAGCATAAGATAGGAGGAGAGCATAGCAGTTATGAGGATTTTGAAGGGGGGGGAAGTAAATAGTTATTATTGCAGGTATTTTAATTATCCTTACAAAAAGAAGACCGCATAGCATCAGCAGACTAAGTAACAGAGCTAATAAGATAGTTCAGCCTGTTTGCCAGATACAAGATCATCTTATAAAACCAATAGTATTCGTTTATAACAGAAACTAGAAAATATAACAGAAATAAGAAGGGATGAGTAAGCTCACTCCAAACATTTGTGATACCTGGGGCAGGAATACAAATGAAAACCATATTGTATATTTAAATATCAAAAATTTAAAAATCAAAGCTATTTAAATCAAGCTATAAAATGGGAGTGGATTTAACAATATCTATCAGCAAGCTCACCATTTCCTTATCTCACCACACCACCATGTGAAAGAAGAGACAGAAGGCCAACATTTCTTTCTGCCACTAGGCCAATTGGCACATGGTCAGGCCAGGATCCCTGGAAATAGGCTCCCAGACAGAGATTTGCATGCAGGTGGTTTAATGAGGAGCGACGCCTATGGTATAGAGTGCTCCTTGCATGAGACTGTAGGAAATAGGATTAGGCAGGGGGAGAAGCTGAGACACTTTATTTTTGGAAAAGTTCATGAAATATTATTAAATGTGTTTATAAAAATAAAGCCATCACAATTCTAGTATTTCATATCCATTTAGTTGCCAAGGTAAAAACTCAATATCACGCTTCATGCATGTTATATCTAACCCTACACTGTTTTGCTTTGTTTTTCATTTTCAGCAGTTTGATTATGATGGGTATGGGGAGGGGGGATTTCTTTGGGTTTATCTCAAGACATTGTTTTGGGATTGAGCCAGCTACTTGAATCTGATGGGTTTTTGCTGTGGTTATTGTTTATTTGTTTGTTTTGGCTTTCAATAATCTGGGGGCGGAGGTTCAGACATTATTTTTTAAAAGATTTCTTCGGGTCTGCACTTTCTTCTCTCTGTTGGCACTCCAGGAATATGAATGTTAGATTTTTTATAATTCTGCTGTGGGTCCCTAAGGGTGTGTTCATTTTTTTTCAATCCATTTTCTCTATGTTGTTCAGATAATTTATATTGATGGTGAAGTCATTGACTCTGTCTTCTGTGATCTCTGCTATTGAGCTCATCCTCTGAAATTCTTTTTTAAATACCTAAATGCACAGCATGGAACCCAACACAGGCAGGGCTTGAACTCACAGCCCCGAGATTAAGATCTAAACTGAGATCAAGACTCAGATGCTTAACTGACTGAGCTACCCAGGTGCCCTATCCAGTGAATACTTTTTATTTTGGATATTGTATTTTTCATTTTAAAAATTTTCATTTGATTCTTTTTTTGAAAAATATCTTTTATTTCTTTGCTGAGATTTTCTAGTTTTCCATTTGTTTCAAGAGTATTCATAATTGCTTTTGGAGAATTTTTATGATCGTTCCTTTAATAAAATCTTTGTCAGATAATCCCAACACTCTTTAGGCATAAGTATCTGTTGATTTTTTTTTTCTCATGCAGGATGAGATTTTTCCTGATTCTTGATATGCCAAGTAATTTTGGATTGTAGCTTAGAAATTCTGTGTGTTATGTTTGAGACTTTGGTTCCTCTTTAAATCTTCTATTTTAGCAGGCAGTCAACACATTTAGATTTAGGACACACATCCTGGCCCACTTTTGTGGGCTGTGGTTTAAATGTTAATTTAACTTTTGAACCTTTGCAATGCTATTCTGGTCTGCCCCACTGTGCACTGCTGAGAGGCCAGTCTGCAGGCTCGGTGGTACTCTACATGGTACTTAATTCTCCAAGCTTTTGCTGTGTTGATTATGGTCCGTGGCTCACTCAGAGAGGAGTCTCTTTTTTTCTGCTCTCTTCTCTTCTCTTCTCTTCTCTTCTCTTCTCTTCTCTTCTCTTCTCTTCTCTTCTCTTCTTTCTCTTCTCCTCTCCTCTCCTCTCCTCTCCTCTCCTCTCCTCTCCTCTCCTCTCCTCTCCTCTTCTCTTCTCTTCACTTCTCTTCTCATAATCCTCTCCCAACTCTCTAGTTGAAAGCAGAGGGTAAGCAGCCTCTTTGCTGCTTAGTCCTGGGTAAGCATTGTGGACAACGCTCCTGCCCACTGTCCCTGCTGCCACTGCACCAGTACACAGAGAAAGGGGAACCACTTAGTGCAGAGTATAGGATGGTGATTTGGCTCCATCCTGTAGACTCTACAGCATGGTGGGCGGTGGGGGATTGTTGCATCATTTATGGTTATGGTCATAAAGACTAGGGCAGTTATGATCATAAAGGCTCCATCAGTTATGGTTGGACAGTTATGGTCATAAAGGCTCCATCCTGTAGAGCCATCCTCTTCCTGGTTATTTGTTGAAAGAGAGTGGATTTTACTTGGGTCTTTTTTTTTTTCTCTCTCTTTACCTCGCAGTGGTTCTAGGTTGTGAGCTGTTCTAGTTCCCACACCAGTCTATATGGCAGAGAACAAACAAACAGAAAACTACCCCAAGGAATTTGCTGCTGGGTTGTCCCTCAAGTCCTAAGTTCTCTAGCTGGTCTCCCATCTTCTCTTCATCATTTGGAGTCTATTGAGAGTTGCTTTATATGTCTTATTTTAGAGTTTTCTATAGTAATTAGCAGGAGGAATAGAGTGGAATGCTTTTATTCATATCTTGACTGGAACCAGAGACTCTTTCCTTAAGACTTTGATTAATTCTGTTACGTCTTTAACTGTACTTATTTTTATAGTTGTTTCTGACAGTTCAACCATATGGATTTCTTGTGTTGTGCCATTTGCAGGGACAGCTAACTTCTGAATTCAGTATATGTTTCCTCATGTATTTTGTTAGTTTGACTTTGTAAATCAAAGTAGGGCTTTCTCTGTGTCATGGGTTATGAGTATGTTCTTCTAAAAGTGTTTGGTATTTGCTCATAGCCAGGGATTTATATAGAAAGTCTCAGTTTCAGCTACTGTAATCAATATCATGTGGTGTTGGTGAAAGGAGGGACACATAGAATAGTGAAACATGAAGCCCAGAAACTTGACCTATATGTATATGGTTAGATGATTTTTTGACAAAACTGTAAAGGCAATTTGAAGAAGAGTGACCTTTTCAAAAAGTGGTCTAGATGGGGCGCCTGGTTGGCTCAGTCAGTTAAACGTCTGACTCTTGATTTTGGCTTAGGTCATGATCTTGGGGTCTTGAGATCAAGCCCTGCATCAGGCTCTGTGCTCAGCAGGGAATCTACTTGGGATTCTCTCTCTCCCCCTGCCTCTTCCCCCACTCATGCTTGCATTCTCCTTCTCAAATAAATAAATAAATAAATCTTTTTTAAAAAAGTGGTGCTGGATGGGCACCTGGGTGGCTCAGTTGGTTAAATGTCTGACTCTTGATTTCAGCTCAGGTCATGATTTCAGGGTTGTGGGATTGAGCCCTGCATTGGGCTCTGTGCTGGTCATAGAACCTGCTTAAGATTCTCTCTCTCTTTCCCTCTGGCTCTCCATCACCACCCACTTCTAAATAAATAAATAAATAAATAAATAAATAAATAAATAAATAAATAAATAAAGTTCTGGAACATATTTAAAACAGTGGACCTTGACTCATATATTATATACAAAAATTACCTCCCCATGTGTCAAATGAAAACCTAAAGTAACGAAACATTTAGAAGAAAAAATAGAAAATTTTTGTGATCTTGGGTTAGGCAAAAGTTTCTTAGAACACAAAATGTATGATCCATGAAAGAAAAAAAATTGATAAATTAAATTTCATCAAAATTAAAAACATTTGCTTTTCAAAGATACTGTTGAGAGAAGGAAAAGACAAGTCATATACTAGGAGAAAATATTAGCACTTACATAGAGATTTTTCAAAATTCAATAATAAAAAAACAAAGAACCCAATAAATAAATAAGCGAAAGACTCGAACAGACTCTCTACTAATGAAGATATATGGAAGTCAAATAAGCACATGAAAAGATGCTTATTGTAAGTCATGAGTGAAATACAAATTAAAAGAACACTGAGATACTTTTCCACCCATTAAGATGGATAAAACAAAGAAAAACACAACACTTGACCACACCAAGTGCTGGCAAGGTTGTGGAATATACATTGCTGGTTGAAATGCAGAATGGTACAGTGACTCTGGAAAATAGCTGAACAGTTTGTTAATGGAACTAAACATTACTGTGGCACCTGGGTGGCTCAGTTGGTTAGGTGTCAGACTCTTATTTTCACTGAGATTGAGGCCTAGGTTGGGCTCTGTGCTCAGAGAGGAGTCTGCTTCTCTCTCTCTCCCACTGCCTCTCCTCCTGCTCATACTTTCTAAAAGAAATAAATCTTTTTTTAAAAAAAGAACTAAATATTACCTACCACATTTATCAATCTTAAGCATTTGCCCAAGAGAAGTGAAAACTTACGTTAACACAAAAACCTTTACATGAATATTTGTAGCAGGGTTATTTATAATTGCCTCAGACTGGAAACAATCCAAAATCCTTCAGCTGGAGAATGTATAAGCATATTGTGGTATATCCAAATAAATAATGAAAAGGAACAAACTATTGAAACATATAACAACATAGAGGAATCTCAAATACATGCTGCCAAGCAATAGAAACCGAACTCAAAAGTCTATAATCCATTCTGAAAAAGGCAAAAGTACAGGAAAGCAAAATAGGGCTAGAGATACAGATTAATTGCAGAGGGCTATGGGAGATCATTAGGGAGGATGGAATTGTTCTGTTTTTTGAAAAAAATTTAATTTAAGGGGCATCAGGGTAGCTCAGTCAGTTGAGTGTCTGATTCTTTTTTTTTAAATATTTAAATTATTTATTCATGAGAGACAGAGAGAGAGAGGCAGAGACATAGGCAGAGGGAGAAGCGGGCTCCATGCAGGGAGCCTAATGTGGGACTTGATCCTGGGACTCCAGGATCACACCCTGTGCCGAAGGCAGGCACTAAACCGCTGAGCCACCCAAGAATGCCAAGTGTCTGACTCTTGATCTCAGCTCAGGTCTTGATCCCAGGGTTGTGAGTTCAAGTCCTACATAGGGCTGTACCCTGGGTGAGAAGCATATTTAAAAAAAAACAATTTAAGTATAATTGGCACACCATGTTACATTAGTTTCAGGTGTACAACATAGTGATTTGACAAGTCTATGTGTCACCACGAGTGTAGCTACCATCTGTCACCATACAATGCTATTATGATACCATGAACTATATTCTCTATGCTGCGTGTTTCATCCCTGTGATTTATTCATTCCATAACTAAGAGCCTAGATCTCCCACTCTCCATCACCCATTTTGCCCATTCTCCCACCCTGCTCCCCTCTGGCACCTACCAGTTTGTTCTCTGTATTTATGTTCTTTGTCTTAATTGTGTTGACTGCATGACTGTACGTGTTTGACAAAACTCATTGGAATGTGCACTAAAAAGAATAATTTTATTTTATGTAAATGATTCCTCAATATACCTGATGCAAAAAAATGTATTAAGCCTCATTTATGGAAATTAGCAAAATGTTGTCCTTCTGTACCACGTGGAGTGTTGTGGCTGTGCGATTATTGAAGAATTAGTAGTGTTTTTGCAGTTAGACCTGGGATGGTAGGGGCAGGCATCCCAGAAAATGACTCCATATAAGCAAACATAAGCATGTGTGGGACACTTTAATAAGAGAAGGCACCAAAATGACCCGGAGGTTACCTAGACCAGAACCAATGTAAGAGCTAAGAGAGCAAACTCGAGTTGGACAGTCTGAATTTGAACCTGGCTCTTCCACTGCCTATCTTTGAGACCTTCGGCAAGTTACTTAACTTGACTATGCCTCAATCTCTGTATGTACAAAGAAAATGATAATAGTCACATGCCTTGGGTGCTAAGAAGTAAACAACTAATACAAAGTGCTTAGACTCATGCTGAGCATATAGTAAATGCTCAGTTAATGTTAGCTACTATTACCCACTGGCTCCTTCAACCCACCTAAGTACCACTTTGTGCCCTGCCCTGAGACTGGACTTTGGACACTTGGAACAGAATCATCTTTGGATGATTTGAGATCTAGTGAGGGAAGGAGACAGGCAAACAGACAATGCAGAGTGATAAGTGCTAATAATTGACGAAAACACAGGATTATGGGGACACAAAAGGAATGAAGGAGAAATTGATCTCTGCAGAGAAGAGGAAGTAGAATTCACCCAAAAAAAGCCCAAAGAGAAGGCAACTTTTGAGTAGCATTTTGAAAGATAACTAAGAGTTTGGAGACTATCTTCCTGAATACCTTGTGTACCTTTTAAAGACAGAGCCCAGAGAGTGTTTTGAGGATTCTTTGGGGGAAAAAAAGAACAAGAAAAAGAAAAGTTTAATAACTATAGGTGAGACTTTAAAGGGAGTAGGACTGAATTCAGTAGAACCAGAATCGCATGATCAAAGTTTTATTTTGGAAGGATGGTCCTGGTGTGGAGGACGATGGTCAGAGTGAGATAGTCAGTGAGGGGACTTCTCTGATAGTCCTGAGGGATGGGCTTGGGCAGGGAACCGGCTATGGACATTCAGGAGAGATTTCAGAGGGGGCTAGCTGGATGTGAAGGGGTCAGAAAGATGTTAGTGCCTGAGCTGGGACCAGAACTCAGATTTACCTAATCTGTCAACCACTGTATAATGATGTCTGTCTCGCGTGCTGCGGAGGGTACAGAGGTGAACAAGTCTCACCCCAGCCCCTGGGGTTCTCATTCTGGTGGGGAAAAAGTCTTAGACAAATAATCAGAGGGTAATGAGTGATTTCAGGGAGGGTAGGCCCAAGCTGTAGATCATGAAAGGGGTTCGAGGATGATGTGGGAGAAGCTGGATTGAATGTGTAGTGGGATTTTAGTTTGTCGAGGGATTGCACGAGCACAGCCATAGAGGCAAGTAACTGACAGGGAGGCAGCTGGACTTTGCTGGGGAGATGAGATCTGGAGCAGGGGGGCAAGCCTTGAAGGTCCTCAACAGCTTCCTCTTTGAGTTCTTTAGAGCTGAGTTCTGAGCCTGATGGGTTCCCAAGAGTAATGGTTACTTGTATGTCAACTTGACTGAGCTACAGAGTGCCCAGATTAAACATGATTTCTGGGTGTGTCTGTGAGGGTGTTTCTGGCTAAGATTTACATTTTTGAACCTCTGGACTCAGTCAAGTAGATTGCCTCCCCCATGTGGGTGGGCATCATCCAATCCATTGAAGGCCTGAATAGAACAAAAAGGTGGGGGGCACCTGGGTGGCTTAGTCGATTAAGCATCTGCCTTCAGCTCAGGTCATGATCTCAGGGTGCTGGGGTCAAGTCCCATGTTTTGGGCTCCCTGCTCAGAGGGGAGCCTACTTCTCCCTCTCCCTCTATCCTCCCTGCTCTCTCTCAGATGAATAAATAAAAAAACTTAAAAAAAAAAAACAAAAAGAACAAAAGTGTGGAGGAAGAAGGAATTTGCCCCTTTTGCTTTCTGCCTTTGTGCTTAAGTTGGACCATTGGTCTTCTCCTGCCCTTGGACTAGGACTTACACCATTGGCTCCCATGGTTTTCAAGTCTTCAGATTAGAATTAGATCACTGTTTTTTCCATGTCTCTGGCTTGCAAATGGCAGGCAGATCATGGGAGTTCCCAGCTTCCATAGTCAAGTGAGCCATTTCCTCATAGTAAATCTCTTTCTGTGCATACATATTCTACTGGTTCTCTTTCTCTCTGGGGATTCCTGACTGATACACTGGGTCAAGAAGCATGAGAGATATGGTCTAGGAACCTGAAGAGCCAGCTTCTGTCTTCTATACTTAGATCACTCTCGATGCCCATAGGAATGCATAACCAGGGACATAATAAGCCGAAGCACTCAAAGTAATAAACACGTCTATATTTAGTAAGAACTGCCATCCACCAAAGTAATAAATTCAAAAAGAATTCTAATTTATAGCATGTATCACTCTAATTTAGGGGTCGCTGCCTTTACCAAACACCATGATTATGACTGGATCAGAAATAGGAAAAAGTAGCAGGTTCAGTTTACACATTTTAAAATGAAATGTAAGGATGCCCAAGTGGCTCAGCAGTTTAGCACCACCTTCAGCCCAGGGCGTGATCCTGGAGTCCCGGGATCGAGTCCTACATTAGGGCTCCCTGCATGGAAACTGCTTCTCCCTCTGCCTGTATCTCTGCTTCTCTGAGTGTCTCTCATGAATAAATAAATAAAATCTTTAAAAATAAAATAAAATGAAATGTACCCTCGAAGAGCAATTTGTTGTTTTGTGCACATACAGGTTACTCTGGTCTCTTAACAGTTTAACTTATATATCTCTAGGTATGTGTTTTTACTACCATCTCAACTTGTCCTTCCCATTTAGTTTCTTTTTTAAAAAATATTTATTTATTTATTTATTTATGATAGACATAGAGAGAGAGGCAGAGACACAGGAGGGAGAAGCAAGCTCCATGCAGGAGCCTGAGGTGGGAATCGATCCCAGATCTCCAGGATCACACCCTGGGCTGCAGGTGGCACTAAGCCGCTGCACCACCATGGCTGCCCGAACTTGTTCTTCCCAGAACAGAGTCACTTCTTTCCTTTTAGGCACACTAGAACTGGTAACTTGTCCCCAGTGAGGCTCCTAATCTCTTCTTCAATCTGACAGCAAATAGTGGACCAATGATTATGTATTTGTGTGTGCATGTGCATACACACGTGTGTGCTGAACATCCTTCAACCATTCCTCAAAGACTTTGATTTCTCATAAAATTTGCATTTGTCACCCTTCAGATCACTTACCCACCTCTCTCATGTACTATCTCCTTGGAAGAATGGGTCTGCGGGGCACCTGGGTGGTTCAGCGGTTGAGCGTCTGCCTTTGGCTCAGATCCTGATTCTGGGGTCCTGGGATCTCCCGCATCGGTCTCCCCACAGGGAGCCTGCTTCTTCCTCTGCCTGTGTCTCTCATGAATAAATAAAATCTTCAAAAAAGAACTTTAAAAGAGGATGGGTCTGCTTTTGAACTCAGCAAATGTCATATCACTCATAGTGGGAGGATTATAGCCAATCACCTGGACTAATCCAAGCCAGTGTTCCACTGGGATGTAGCAGTGACATATAATACATTGAGTTTACAGTCAACTATCTCAGTGTAAAAGCAAGGAAGTTTCCTGGAGAAATCTGATGGAGAGTGCTCCAACGTTTGAGTTCAGCCTTCTCCCCAACTCCTTCTCTTCTCCAAGTTGTGGAGGGGTCATGTAGTAAGTGCCAGCCAGATATTTTTTCATGTTATGCTAAAATGAAGTCCAGGCTCAAGGTGGCTGTTGTGAGATCTAACAAGCCAGTATCTTAGTTTCAATTACATTTAGGGGCAAGGGGAGAGTAAAGATGTTCTTACATTTTGCTCTAAATAAGAACTCTAAATCCCCATCAGAAACTATTTGTTGTTTCTATGATGCTGAGAATATACCAGTGTCCACGGACATGGCTTACAGGCTTGAAAAGTTTATTCAGAATCATTTAATGCAGTTACTGTCCTGTTCCCCCACTCCCCAAGTTATGAATCCTAATCTTTAAAAAAAATTAAATATTATATATATTATACATTGTATCCTTTAATACAAGGCACTGTAAATCCTTTTTGGAAGAAGGTGGGGGTCATAAACAAAAAATAAATATTCCAAGAATGTATTAGGAAAGTTTGTGGATTCAGGGTGGGTTGTCTACAAGTTTATAGTTTGTGGCTTAGAAGACTTTGTGCTGCTGTTATCAAAAACCCAGAGACATAACTTCAAGGCTAAGTTAACTCATTCCATGCCAATATCTGACAGATTTGTTTTGTTTTTCTTTCTCTCCAACAATTGCCTATCAAAGAATGACTCACTTTGAAATTTCTAAGTACTGTCTCTTACATGTTACATTGCTAAGTTTTGCTCCTAGTGATCACTGCATGTATAGTAATCACATGATCATGCTTAATATTCTGATGGTTTTATTAACAAGTATATAATACATATATTGCATACTGTATATAGTATATGAGGACTGTACAGTACAAATTTATGTTCACAGTTTGACATGACAAAATGTCATTACTGAATTCCCATTGGACTACAGAGTAGAAACAGAGAAGGTACATTAAACATTCACATCTTTAGTAAGAAAGATTACCAAAATGTTTCAGTATTTGCAAGTATACTAATGCATGCTAAAAACCTTTACCCATTCAGTCTTATTAGCTTATAAAATATATTACACTTTATTAAAAATTTCTGCATAGTTTATACAAGTATTAAAGTATTGTAAATGTAATAATCCTGCTATACTTGCAGGTATGGTTTAAGAGATGCTAAGCAGAAAGATTATTTTGACCCTCTAACACTAAGTACATAACAGCAAAAAAAAAAAAAAAGTGCTAGTATTTGTAAAACATAGTATTGTTGTAGCCCTCGTTTAATGCATGTAAAATGGCTTTGTAAATGTATTAAGTGAATTTGCGATCATTTAGAACTTGTTAACCTCGACCAAGAAGAGAATAAAGACAACTCTGAGCAACTTCATGTATAACAGCAATTCCTTCAAGATGACTGTGTATTTTCTAACCAAATTATTTTAAAACCTTACATCTTTGAGATTGTCTTTAAAACAATCTAATCAGGAATGACGTGCAGACATATAGTATCAGCAATAAAGTCTTTCAAATTCCACATTAGTGCAACACTGATAGTGCAGATGGGTGTTTAATAAAATATACATTTACATCTATAGTTCCCCTATAAATCTGTTCCAAGGCTCTTGAAACTTCCATGTATTTAGCATTTCCTTAGTTGAACATAGCTATGCTGCTAACATGTTCTCCATACCAGATGATTTAGAATGTTAATGCCCATTTATGATGTAGATTCACATTTTAGAACTCTAAAATATGATGGATCCAGCCTTAATTTTTCTGACTTCCCCAAGATGACACTTGGACAATAAAAAGAAACTCTATAAAAAAATTTATACAACACTAACTTCATGTTTACAAATCATTCTCATCAATGTAAAATATTGCAATTAAAACCACCATAGCAATATGGCACATCATTAAAACCACATGTTCACGGGCATCTTATCTTGTATTTGAGGTCTTCCACAATTAACACCTAAAAATGTCTAAGAGACTAAATTTCTCAACTATCATAGTAAAATACAAATATATATAAAAAAGGAAAATTTGGTTAAGAGCCAATTGGTAACTAAAGTATACAGACCAGAATGGGAACAGAGAATGGCCTCTCTGGGTTGCTTTTCTTTCAGAGTTAAAATGTATCTTTGTTAATGAACTGTTAACATAACCTAAGTAAGCTGAAGAGTAATGTAAGTCTTTGCAGGGTCTTGCTTGCTCTTTTGAACAAAATTTAAATATGCATAACACATCAAATTTCATGAGAACCTACAAAGCTTTCTATCAACTGGACTCACACTCAAAGCTAATTATGCAAAGATGATCAATTCTACCCTTTCTTGCCTTTTTTCCTACCTTCTATATGGGTTGGAACACATACACAGGTCATCTCCATCTCCTTGCATTTCAACTCGATTCTTCAGTGTGTCATAAAAGAATCACTTCTAGAAATAAACACTTTGGCATAAATGTGACTGAGCATTTACAGTACGGACAATACCTACTTTATCCCTCAAATCATGTCATAGTTGCAAAAACACAAACAGAAAAAAAAGCCCAATTAGGAGATTTTAATATTCTAAATTTCGCAGTGCTTACAAAAAAAAAAAAAAAATCAAAACCAAGTGCCAAGAAGATAACAAATCACTTTGCATTTCTCAACTACATTTCCTTTCAGCTGGTTCAGAGGGCTGAGTGGGATCTCTTAGGTGCACAGTCCCTACAACTAACTTTTATTAACATAGCGTCATCAAAGTAAGCTCCCCACATGATACACAGGCCTCCAGAATCACTCATTCACTGATGTTTTAAAAACAATTGAACAATGTGCTCCTCCCAGTAAGGTTGTGCTGGATCCTGAGTTGTGGCTGGGATGAATCGTCAGGATTCCACTCTTCTCTTCTCTTCCATCCTTTATTGAGGGATGAAGGCGCATTTGGTGATATGCACCTACATTTGACCACCGTCGCCCACTGTCTTCAAACTTAGGACCAATGACATTTCTATGCATGAATTATTTTTATTGGCATTTAGACTATGGTGCTCAAAAGCCAGCTTTTGGGAAAAAAAAAAAAAAAAAAACTTCCCCCAAATAATGACGCTATTTATTTTTAACATAAACACGAGTCATTTTCAGCTTCTTCTGATGGGATAATTGAGAGTGATAAATTTCCAGCTCTTTAGCAGTAGATGTTGGGGAGATTGAGCTATAAACATATGAATCCCTGAACTGTGGTTTTCGTATTTTTCAGAAATCTTTCCCCCAAATGAAGGTATGTGTGCTTCACAACTAGTTGTATTTACAAATAGTGTCACTCAGGTCTTAAATTGAATGCATCTACTAAAGCATTAGCAGATACTTATTTATGGTATGTATCACAGACACAATTGACAGCCAACTTGGCACCTTACAGTTCACTCGGAAGAGTTTCTGTATAAAAGCTGTATGATTAATTTGATACGGGAATACAATTACCACTCAACGTGTCCCCGTTTGAAAAAAAAAAAAAAAAAGCTGTTAAGTAGGTTGGGGAAAAAAGGACCATCCAGATTCTTACCCAAAAGATTTCTTTCTTTTTTTTTTTAAACGATTACTGGGCAAATATTTTTGTGGTGTCCCTACAATCAACGCTTGATGACTCACATTAAGGACATTGGAGGAATAGTGACAGGTACATGGATAACTGTCAGTTTTCGGCTTTGCTGTATGGTTCTGAACAGTCGGAACACAAGAGCCTGGAGCTCTGGGAATGCACTGCATAGCTAACCAAACAAACTGAAACCTCACCAAAGAGCCCTAGCCCAGGAGGAAGGGCCAGCTTCCTCCTCGGCCCCTGCCGCTTCTCCCCTGCGCAGTGCCCCTTTGTTCTGACTCCATGCTAGACAGATAGAGCATCCAGCCCTTAAGTGACACACCTCACCTGCCTGAATCAGCAGCTCTGGCTCAGCTCCAGTGGTGGCTGAGACCTTCTTGTCAGCTGCAGCCACAAAGGAGTGTAAAGGACTTAATTTAGATAATGTGGGAAATCCAAGTTGACAAGCAGGATCTGTGAAGGGCAATGGAAGAGTGGACGGTCCTACCTGAAATCTTGCTGCACCTCTAACTAGGCTGTGAAAGGGTGTCCACCCTTTTTGCTGGCGAGCACAAAATACGATCACTGGGCACAGAGGTATGAACGTCCCTGGCAAGGACTAGCAGGCTGGATACTGTATTTCTAATACATTTACTTTGACATTCTTTTGAGAAATACATGGAGAAACTGACAATTGGTTATTTGAAGTTTACATGTTCCCTTGTTCTCATTACATTAAACGTATCTGTAAGAAGGGTTTGCTTAGCATCCCCGGAAAAAAAAAAAAAAAAAAAAGTGTTCACATTCTTTAGGTCTGACCCGTGGTAAGGAGAGGAGGATTAGAGAACGTCTACTACTGACCATATGGAAGTTTGAATGATATAAATTCAGAGATTCAGACCAGCTGAACCAAAATTAAAATGTACATGTAAAAAATGAGTTAGATAATGGGTGGGAGGACAGAGAGAGAGCCGGGAAGAGTGGGGAGCCAGGCTGAGGTGGGGGACGGAGGCATTCAAACTAGCATGTGGCGTTTCCTATGCAGGGCAAGGTGGTCAGAACGGGAGAAGCTGCGGTCACAGTCTGGACACTGGAAAGGTTTGATTCCAGTATGTTTTCGGAAATGTCTTGTTAGTTCATCGGACCGAGCAAACTTCCATGTGCATCCTTCCCATGTACATTTGTAGGGCTTTTCTCCTGCAAAAAGGAAAAATGGGAGAGCTTATTTTTTTTCCCTGAGGGCAAAAGGCGATTCATTAGTAAAAAAAAAAAAAAAAAAAAGAAGAGAGAGAAAGAAAAGAAAACATTGGTGAAATTAAGATCTTTGAGCTAAAACACTGGGCAAATATTATTTTCAAGGTAGGTCCATCCATTTGTTTCCCAAAAAACACAGCGCCACAGAAACCACAGCAAGATAAATGAGAAAAGGATGGCTTAATTCTCTTAATATTTAACTGGCACTTTGCCAATGAGAAAAAAAATTTTTTTAAGAGTTCTTAAAGCATAAAGCCACTGAAATCCATTCGGAGGAGCTAGCAAATAATATTTTGGTTTGCCCTCAATAGTAGGGATGAATAACTTAAGAAACAACTCGTGATCTGTGTTTATCTCCAAGTCTTAAAGTTACTGGGGTGCTCAGTTTTATGTATTGCTTTCCACTTAATGAAAAGTCCAAATTGAAAGTCTGTGGGATTTTCTTATTATTTTAATAGTTTCCTAAAAATGAGAAGTGTGCCAGACACTGGCAGGGATTTCAGCATCTTTTGTTTAGTCAACAGCAATTACGCTTCAGTATAATGCTCTAATTCAGACATACTAAAAATACAGCAATTTCTCCCCACCCCGGCAGAAGCCAGGTCTCTCCAACCCCCTCCTGTGGGATGATGACAGGCAGGAACAGGAGCTCCTTGGGGGAAATCATAGGGAGAGCCAGGATGAAGACCCTTACAAATAAAAAGGCCATCAGTGGCAATCTGAAATGTTTGCATTAGTAATCATGGGCAAATGGGCATCACAAATCAACTCCCGTCTACTATCCCTTGTTTTCTAGAAATTTTAAGGATTGACATTCCTTGCTATTTCAAGAAGATATTCAGACTTGTATTACCTGCTTTGCTTCACAGAACATAAGTGCTGAGGTTATTTTCCCTATACCTCAATTGTTATTCAAATATTTAGTGTCTGGGGCAGTTGGGTGGCTCAGTGACTGAGTGTTTGCCTTTGGCTCAGGTCGTGATTCTGGGGTCCTGGGATCGAGTCCCACATCAGGCTCCTAATGGGGAGCCTGTTTCTCCCTCTGCCTATGTCTCTGCCTCTCATGAATAAATAAATAAAATCTTTAAAACGAACAAACAAACAAAATATTTACTGTCTTTTTAATCTTAGGCTGAAAGTTGGTAACATCCACCTCTCAGGTTCTGTCAATGCCCTTGGTGGTGCTTTTACTAGTTACCTTGGCATCACCAATTGGATGTTCCTCTAAACACAAGGTGATCACCCTAGTTCCCTCTGTAATAACAGGGACAGCCCAAGAACTCAGCTGTCCACAAGCTGGTGTCCCCTCTCCCAGGGAGTCACTGAAAAACTTCACTTCCATACCCCTATTTCCCTTCCCTTTTCTCTTCCAAATCCCAGATTTTTCTTTTTGTCAACATCCCTCATTCAAATGAATCATAAAAGCTCAAAAGCAAACAAACAAACTACATTCTGAGTTAAGGAAAAGGTGCACCCAGGACAACTGCTGTTGTACTAGAATTTCACATGGAAGGGGTTTGAGGTCAGGTCAGCTGGGACTTACTGTCAACTGTAACCACCAGTACTGACTGGGATTAATCAGGCCATGGAAAACATTTTTACACCGATTCCTTGAGATATTTTGCACATGAATGTTCAAGAGCAAACGGAACAGTATTCCTCACTGCTGTCATCATTTTTGTAAGATATGGCTGCCTGTTCTGTATTCAGTCCTGGGCAGAATAAATAATACCCCGGGACAAATAGGGCAGGCAATGGCATAGAGGTTCCCTCAGTTTTAGAAGACATGAATCCCCCAAAGACCTTTACTTTTCTGTATTTGTTCTGCATACTGAACTGTGGGGGTTTTTTGTTTTGTTTTGCCATTGTGAATTTGATGATGTACAACACTTATTAAATGATGGTCCCTACGAAGGCCACATCCTTGATGAAACAGGCCTATGGCTAGGAGCCCTTCCCCTCCGTTCCAGCAGCCTTTCCAACCTTTTCTCTCTCCCTGAAACACAGAATATAGAGAACTCCACGGGACTGGGAGGGACCCTGTCACGGAGATAACCCAGAATCGAACGGAAGTATAAAAATAAATCTTGAACCAAAAGTTCGTTTTTCAGGACCAGCAGAGAGCTATATAGCCCAACTCGGCTGGCTTGCACAATGTCTGGACCATTTCATTAGAATCACCTTGGAAAGCTAGGATATCTATTTCTAACATCCTATTTTGCTATTTGTGAAGAAGAAAGCTGGAGGGAGTGTAGTATGTCTGATACCTGTGTGTGTTCTTCTGTGCGCTTTCAGGTGAGAGCTTTTAGTGTACACCTTGTTGCATCCGTCATAGTCACATCTGTGTATCCTTCGTTTCCGCTGGGTGTCCGGGGACTCCACAGGCAAAGGTCTCTTCCCTGGTTGTACTATGACTGATGGATGATTCCTATGAGAAAACCGACGTTAAATATAAGGTATCAGGTCAAAGTCTCTTCCTCTCCTTCAGTCTACCAAAGGCATTAACAACACTAGGCGAAAACAAACGAACAAAAAAACAAACAAAAAAAAACCCAACAGAATAAACAAAAAGAAAATTAGCGGATCAACCCAAGAAGCACTGCTATATTCATTCAACAAACATTGAGTGAGCACCTACCATGAGCCAGGCACTGTGCTTGGCACCAGGACACAAAGATGAATAAAAACAGGGTTCCTGCCCTCGAGGAGCTCACACTCTAGGGGGAGACAGACATGTAGATAAGTAATGACAGCAAGAAGGGTTAGGTGCTATGCTAGAGGGAGATGCAGGTGCTAGGAGAGTCTCTCGCCCTCAGTAAAAAATTGCCTGTTCAGAAAATCTCATGGTACTTTATAAAGCCATGCTGAACCCTGTTACCCTGTCTTGTCACTGGCTGCCCTGAGTGTCACTTATTGCTCTTTAGGGAAAAAGGTAAAAGGCCAAATTCCTAAATCTCTGGCAACCCCCACTAAGTTATCTACATTTTTAGCCTTTACATAACGGGCAATTAATTAGCTTCTCTTCAAGATCACCAATTCACATTGGAGTTTCAAATTTTGGCTCTTCAAAAATCAAGAAAGAAAAAGAAAGAATGGCACTGCTGAGTTCACAACCTCAAATACCTGTTGCTGGTATTCCTGCGTGAGGGCGAATTTTGGTTGGTGCCATGCTAGCTGTCAGGCAAGGAGGAGTCCCCTCAGCCCCGACAGTGGCTCTCAGGGGCCCCTGGGTCTCCCAGCTTTCCTGGCTGCTCCCCCAGACCCATGCCTGCGTCGGCACACCTTTCCAGGGTGGGTTTGCAATCATGTCAAACACTATTGCTCTGAACTTTCTTTTTCAGAAAGGGATCTGGTGGAAAGAGGAGGCAGATGGGGAAGGGCTGGGGAAAGTCTGCAAGCCTTCCTCGGGCTTCCTCTGCTGATTAATGTCTGTAATTAAAAAATTCTAATCTGTTAATTTGCTTTCCTAACGACTAATTACTTGATACATCACAAGCTTATGGAACTGGCCTCAGACGGTAATGAAAACTTCTTTGTCTTTTAAATTGGAATCTAAAGTTCTTAAAAACGTTCCAAATAACATATGAATTTTCTGTACAAGCATGGATGAAGAGAAAGGGAATCTGATGAAGGCAAATACTCAAGCTTGGGAAATTAAAAAAAAAAAAAAAAGAAAGGATAATAAAATTTCACCATAAAAATCAAAAGGGAGCCCCTGAAATGAAACTTGTTTGGATCTGGGTAAAAATCTCAACATATGTCCCTTATCGGTAACTCTTCCAGGTAGGCTAAGAAGTAACTAGGAAAAGAATAAAAGGTGCATTGACTTTAAGTGACTCTACTTATTTCTCACTTCTATTATTAGCAAAGAAAACTGGCAGTTGAGTCTCACTTTACCTTCCTACCTTGATGTTTAGTGGGGGTGATATAGAAGAATAAAATAGCCAAGATGGAAAAGTGAATATGGGTGGGTGTGTGTGTGGGAGGGACAAGGACTTCAATTCTATATATATGTACAAACAGAGAGAAAATAGAAAAGTGACAGATCTATGGACACGTACAGTTTTCAGACAGCTGAATCATTAATTTAAAATCCTTCAATAGAAAGAAAAGAGTTATCAGCTTATTTTTAACTTTCCACCTTAATGCCATGGATTGAAAGGTTTCATCTTCATTAAGAGAACTTCAAGAAATAAAATGCTGGGGGAGAAACTGAATGTTTAAATACATCTCTTCTGCCTCTGGGATACCGGGGGAGTATCCCAGGTGATTTTAGAAGTCTCTCCCAATTATTAGATTTTATGGGTTGGGAATCTGTCTAATAGTCTCTGTGCAGCAGTTACGATCGCTTTTCCCAGCTCGTTTTGCATATAAAGGTATGTTAAAAGGCTGTGTGCTCCAAGGTCAAATCCCAGCTCTGTCACTGATTGTCCTTGTGACCCTGGGCAAAGGATTTACCCTTCTGTGCCTCCGTTGCTCCTGTAAAATAGGGATGATGGGAATAATATGATCTCAGGAGGTTGTGAGTAATGTACACAAAGCAGGATAACATCTGTTCCAGATGTAAACCCACTAAACGGTAGCTGTTAATATTTTGAGGTTCAGAAACCCATTTGCAAACTTTGCCCCTTCAGCTGCTTAATTTCATAAGGTTTTTTTTGGGGGGGAGGGGGAGTCCCAACACTAGAAAAGGAAATCTCTGCTCAAGCCAATGTCTACCTTAACAGGTAGCATCACTGAGAGCCCATGGCAGCCCCATCTCTAAGAAAGCCAGATGCTGGCAGAAGGTGGAGAGCGGGATCTTGAGATCTCGTCCTTTTTGGATTCTCCACTGCTCACTTTCAAAAAGGCTATTTGGGACCATTACAGCCAAGAAGTTAGAACAGCTCTTAAATATCAGATACCTGGTCATTGTTTTGAGTTAAGCCGGACCCTCTTAAGTTTGTTAAAATTCACACACACAATTAAATGAGGAGATCGGATCCTCAAGCTTTTTGTTCTAAAGACATTGCACATGTGTAAATATTAAAAAAAGGAATCTGACTGACAGTTGAGTGCCTTTAAAAATAATTCTGAAGCTGTAACTCTTACATTCCAGCAAATGGATTTCAAAGCTGTATTTTAAAGTCTGCCTTCGGAAAGGAAGGCCTTCCGGAAGGCAAATATTGGAGCTGCCTCATCGCAATGGTACTATGCGCTTGGTTTCCATCGATTCTTTCCTGGCTAGCTGGTTTCCTATGTGGGCTGTGACTGGGCACACGCCAAGACATTACTTAATCACATCTGTGAGAGAATTACTTAAAGAGTACATGTCCCAGTTGTGGCTAATCTGTTGAATTTTTTGAGGAGCAAAATGCATTCTTAGGTCAGCATTAAAATAAGCATATTACTCATTAATCATTAAAAGCCATTGAGCTTGAGATCATCAAGAACTTAAAGTAAGCAAAAAGCATTTTCTTTTCAGCAGTATTTAGAGCATAGAACATTGCTTTCAAATATTCCTCTTTTATAATGGTTTACATTGTAATTCGTAACCACCTTGGAATAACCCTTTTCCGGTCAATGGATCATCCCTCTCTCTGTGGGCACTTGGCTTTATTTAGTTGTAAGGCATATTCATCACCTGTGCAGGAATAATGACAAGTGCAAGTCATGTTGCCAGTTATCTTGCCAGAGACACCTGGCATCATAAAAAAAAAAAAAGAGGTAACTTAGCCTACAAGGTGTGTCTATTTTGGCCAGTTCTTCTGTGTCTCCTTTCACCTGAGAGTGGGAGCGGGACGCACTGGTTAGACAAGGATGTGGCAAGATGAGTCCTCACTGGGTGGCAAGAGATCAAGCCCGGACCCCCTCTGCTCTTCATAGTGTGATTATAGGCGAGTTATCTAATGTCTTGGCTCATCAGTCTCCTTTTGCTCTGACTCCCACGTGCTTGTTGCGGGGGAATGAAATAATTCCTTTGAAAACATGTGGGAAAGTTTCATTGGGGGGGGGAGTGCATTATGCAATTGTGAAAGGTAATAATGTACAAGTTCATCAGACACACTCTCTCCCTGCTGATGTGGCTGGTCGTAGGATTCAGTCTCTTCTTCATTTATCAGTGAGGAGGGGACAACCGCCTCCCTCGCAAAATAACTTACTATGATTTGGTGCAATGAGCCATTAACATGACCTACTAAGAAGGTACCTACTTGGGTTGAATGTGGGTAGAATTAGAATGTACTCTAAGTTCCAGAAAACAGCTGTTTGAAAGCCAGAGGATTCACACTCTGTTGCACAATTAATTGGGTAAGGGAGAGGGGAAAAAGTGGAGTAGAAACGAGGGCAACACTGTTTCAAGTTGGGAAAAAAGTGCTACGGGAGAATGATGATGGAAGGCACCTGGAGGGAACGAAAACTACCACCTCTGTACTAGGAAGCTGGCCATTATGTCCAACCTTGAAAGTGCCCCAACCCAAGACAATTACAAGAAAAATAATTACAACTGATAAGGAAAATAAAGAGGAAACGGAGGCACCAAGATTAAGTGACTCGGCCAAGGTCATCCATATAGTGGAGAGCAGAGCTGGGATCCAAGATGTCCGATCCAAAGGTCACCTTCTTGGTTCCTACAAACACAGCCTCCAGTGTAATCACTGGTAGAAGGCAAGGCTACCTATTGTAGTGAATCCCATCAGTGATGCTATTTAGCTTGTGTATGACACCGTCACATTATAGACCTAAAATAGACCACTGTTCAGTGCATGGATGTAGGCCAACACAGAAGCTTTCCTCCTGCATGGCAGTTCTAAGGCACACTGAATATTTTAAGGGCTGATGTGATTAAAAAGACCAGAGAATAACGGGTCATTCCAACACTGAACTTGTCTGAGCTACACGGACAACTTTCTGTGGCCACCACGATTTACAGGTCTTTACTGGAGTGACTTCTTTGGGCTGTGGTTGGCCTGAAAATTCTGATTCAAGACACTCCCCATCACAGAAACAGACTACTGGAAGGGCGAGGTGTGTCTTAATAACTAAAGTTTTCATGATCCAACCTTAAGTAGAATATCTACAATCCCAAATTCAATCCATATTGGAATTAAGATTATGGGAAAATTATGTATAGTCTGGAAGGATTAAAAAAAAAAAAAAGAATCCCAAAACACCAGGATAAATCATGAGTGATCCAGATGCTGCAAACTGGCGTCAAGGTCATAAAGCAGTCCACATAGCAGAACACATTGCCTCTGGAGCGATTTCCCCATTTTTCCCAGTGGCTGCCCCTACTGCAAGGTATTCCTGGCAATCACACCACAACACCACGAGCTGGAAGCCTGTGCTTCCAATCCAGGTCCCAAGATGCACGCTGCTACGCAAATGTCGGGTAGACCTGAACATACTTACTCTTGCAACAGTGCTTGCGGGGGGGACACTGAGTTCATTAAAGGGGGTGACATTTCTTCAGGATAATAATCTGTCCTCTGTGGTTCAATCCCAGGTTCTATTTTAATTTTTTTCTGTAATATAGGCTTCTCATATGATTCAATTACAGGTACTAAAAAAATAAAAATAGAAAAGTCACTCCATGTACAATTTACCAATTTCAGCTTTTAAAAGTCTACTGCACAGCTTCTATCTCTAACACCGGATTATTTGTTTGCCTTTGCCAAAATTACAGCAGAAACAAATCTGGGTTTGGGGTGGGGGTCGGGGTGGAAGGGGACGACTCTCATTTCGCCCCCACCACTATTCTACTAGCAAGCAACATGCATAGGAAGCTGGACTTTGAGCACCTCAGTCCTCAAACGGTTCTACTTTAGGATTTTGGGTTAACCTCTTTTTAACCCTTTCGTCTCCTGCCTACGGCGAGCCAGTGAAGGAGGCGGCTTTTAGCAACCATTACTTATCACCACCAGCAGAGGCGAGTATTAGATGCCGTTTTAACAGAGCCACATCCGCATTCAATAAAGCAACATAGAAAGTTGGGATTTTTACCGGCCCGAAGTTGCCGATTATGCAGTGAAAGTAATGATTTTATGGCATTAAACAGCTTGACTCCTGGGAGCTCTTCCAGGATCAACACTTAAAAAAAAAAAAAAAAAAAGGCCACGACCAGGGAAAGGAAACGATGCCTGGGGCAGGGGTCCCTGGAGGGCCCGAGGCGGGGCAGGTGGGGGGCAGGTGGCGGGGCAGGTGGCGGGGACAGGTGGCGGGGCAGGTGGCGGGGTACCTTGCATGCTGCTGTTGGAGTTCTCCATCTCCTCCGACAGGGAGACCATGAGCGGCTGCTGGAGGTGGCTGGTGTACATGAAGGGGACCGGCTGCACCACGACGGGCTGGATGACGGGCAGTATCCCGGGGCTGCGGATGCCGTGCCGGGACAGGGCCGCGGCCATCACCGGGGGCATGGACAGCGGCACCCCGAAGGGCTGCACGCCCGCGGGGGGCGGCGAGTACTTCTTCACGGGCGGGCTGGAGGAGGGCAAGCTCAGGCCGGGCGAGGCCCTCCGGTGCGACGGCTGGAACTTCAGCGACGACGGCGAGTTTCCCGCCGAGGGCGGCGAGCTGCGCTTGTTCACCGTCAGGTCCACCGGCTCCATCTGCATCCCGTGCGACAGGCCCTCGGGCGTCTGGAAGAACTTATCCGGTAGCGGCGTCGAGTAGATGACTCCGTACTTGTTGGGCTTCATCGGCTCCATGTAATTAGACGGGTAGGACTACCGGGAAGAAGGACAGAGACGGCTCAAGCCACGGGCACAGGTGCGCTGCAGCGCCAGCTACCGACGCCGTCGCTACAGGGCGCTCCCGAGGGCGCGCACCCCGCGAGCGCTGTACCTGGATGTATGCTGAGCCCCCCAAAAACGCTGAGGACAAGCACCCCGCAAGCGCTGTACGTGGGGGGTGCATGCTGACCCCCCCAAAAGAAACGCTAGGAGGAGCGCTGTACCTGGAGATGTATGCTGACCCCCCCCCAAATGCTAGGACGCGCAACCGCGAGCGCTGTGCGTGGAGATGTATGCTGAGCCCCCCCCAAAAACGCTGAGGACGCGCAACCCGCGAGCGCTGTACGTGGATGTATGCTGAGCCCCCCCAAAAGAACGCTAGGAGGACGCGCACCCTGTGAGCGCTGTACGTGGATGTAAGCTGACCCCCCCCAAAAATGCTAGGAGGACGCGCAACCCGCGAGCGCTGTACCTGGATGTATGCTGAGCCCCCAAAAACGCTGAGGACAAGCACTCCGCAAGCGCTGTACGTGGGATGCATGCTGACCCCCCCCCCAAAAGAAACGCTAGGAGGAGCGCTGTACCTGGAGATGTATGCTGACCCCCCCAAAATGCTAGGACGCGCAACCCGCGAGCGCTGTGCGTGGAGATGTATGCTGAGCCCCCCAAAAACGCTATGAGGACGCGCACCCCGCGAGCGCTGTACGTGAAAATGTATGCTGACCCCCATAAACACTATGAGGGTATAATGAATGTCCGGGGTAACGATGTTACATGAGACATCTCAGGGTTTTTTTTTTTTTTGTTTTTAAATTCATGAGAGACAGAGGCAGAGACATGGGCAGAGCGAGAAGCAGCAGGTTCCCTGTGGGGACCCTGATGCGGGACTCGATCCTGGGGTTCTGGGATCACACCCAGAGCCGAAGGCAGACGCTCGCTCAACCACTGAGCCACCCCAGGCACCTCGAAATCTCAGATTTAATTCTATGATGATTCCCATCCAAAATATTAAGGTTGAGGTTGATACCTGGCAAAAATTTTAAAACAGGTGATACACAGAAGATTTTTCATGGGCCTTGATCCCTAGGAGTCAGCGGGGCTTCTCAGTGGGCAGGAAATGCGGCTTTCCCCCTAGCGGTGCGGAAGTGCGCAGTTCTCACCATATGCTTGCGCGTAACACAGAGAAACGGAGCTGCAGTACATATGGAGGGGCTTCCGCTGCCGACCAATCGATGCCTAGGGTGACCTGAGCAATGGTCCTGTTTGCACTGGACAGTCTGGTTTCAGCACTAAAAGCACTAATAAGCCCTACTACATCCCAGGAGACACTCCGTCTCAGGCAACTGAGATGGCCAGTCACTCCCACCCACCTATATATCGAGGGCCACCCACTATCTCGTAATTATGTCCTTGGCCCCAACTCATTCAACGGTCTTATTCATGGTTTGAATGAAACTGCAGGTGGTGACTTGATGTCCAAATTTGTGCATGACACAGAAGTCTAAGAAATAGCTATATGACTCAAATAAGGACACGTGGTGCTTGAAGTGACTACTTACACACAAATTGAAGCGTAGTGTTTCCTCCAAATCTAAGCTCTGACGATTGACCTGACTGATCTTCAAATACCTTTCTCTCATAGAGAGAAAACAGTCATAATCATTGCATTCTATGGGTGTAGTCCTCGGCCATGGAATTCACTAGAATTACTTCTATTCCTTAACTAAAATTGAAAAAAAATTCTTTGCTGTAAGATGCTTTAAAAAAAAATTAGACTCAACATAAACTATTTTCTTTACTCGTAGGTATTTTAGGGAAACTGAAACTTTTATTAGTGATAACATGTCTGCTAAAACTACTTGCATTTAAAAACTTTATATTTTAAAAATTAATTTATAAAAAAAATAAAAAAAATAAAAAACTTTATAGTCAAATTGATAAGCAACATACTATGCCTTGCTTTCAGTTCTAAAATCATTTTGAAGCAATACTAGCTCATGGGACAACGACGAAAACTTACCAATGGGGTCTTATCATTGAAGAGTTTACATGCATGAGAAATTTCCAGACTGTCTCCAGTGCCCCAGTAGCCACTACTGTGAGTTATAAATGACGGTGGGACAGCAGTAGTTTTTACTGGGATTACAACTGAGATCATACCCCTTCTTCTCTGGGCCTGCACTAGGTAGGTGCATCTTCACCTGGCTATGCATCCCCCGTGCGGTTTCTAAAACTTCCTTCTCTGGACCTACCAGGCAGAAGTATCGGACAGTATGGCCGATATGGGACCAGGCAGTATTTATCTTTATCTGCTTCTGAAGTCAGTTTCTCGTTAGGATTGTGTGTTTTGTTCTTCTGCCTTTCTTTATCCCTGTCAATGCAATCTCTATCATCTAGAGCAGTGATTCCTGCAACACGGTGCACATCTCTCTCTAGGGGTACCGGAGACACTTTATAGGTAGTACACAAAGAATACAGTGCTTTAAAAGAGTTATATGTTTATTTAAATGCATAAGAAAAAAACTTTTTACAGTGCTGGTACAAACTTCCTTTTCAGAATAAATTCATTAAAAAAGCAATTCTACAGAAGAAGGTAGGAAAGCTTACTAATATTTAGGGAGAAGTGCAGGTGCCATGAGTATAAGGCAAAACTTGTCAAGGTGATATTGAAAACCCACATTTTAGGAGGTTGTGAGGCTAAAATTAAAATTGGATTCAGTGAGATAAGCCATGTAATGAGCTTAACACACACTGTAGTGCTAGAAGTCTCTTCTCTTTCTAGACAAGAAGTGGCACTGTAATGGGTCTGATCCTCTCAATCAGGGCTTCTCAAACTTTACTGTGCACAAATGTACCTGACCATCTTGTCAAAATGCAGATTCTGGATTTCTGGAGTGGCCGGCCCTAGGTGCACAGACCTCTTTTGAACAGCGTAGCTCTCAATGACAAAGAGAGAATAGAATAAAAATACTAATTTTTAGTATTAAAATTTGATAAACCATTCAAAAACAATTTAAAAGTGCAGGAAGAATTTTTCACTAACAATACTGCTTAAAAACAAGGATGTAGGGATCCCTGGGTGGCGCAGCGGTTTGGTTTGGCCCAGGGCGCGATCCTGGAGACCCGGGATCGAATCCCACATCGGGCTCCCGGTGCATGGAGCCTGCTTCTCCCTCCGCCTGTGTCTCTGCCTCTCTCTTCTCTCTCTCTCTCTCTCTGTGACTATCATAAGTTAAAAAAAAAAAAAAAACAGGGATGTGAAGGATATAAAATCAGGAAAATATTTATTTATTTATCTATTTATTTATTTATTTATTTATTTAATTTTTTAGACTTTATTTATTTGAGAGAGAGAGCCCATGTGCACACATGAGCAGAGGGAGGGGCCGAAGGGAAGGAAGAGGGCAAGAACCTCTAGCAGACTCCACAGAGTGTAGAGCCTGACGTGGGGCTTGATCCCAGGACCCTGAGATCATGACCTGAGCTGAAACCAAGAGCTGAACGCTTAACTGACTAAGCCACCCAGGCACCCCTATAAATTGTTGTTTTTAAAAACAACAATTGTTTTGAGTTATGTATCAAGAATCAAAGGAGGAAAAAGAATCTTCCTTTAGAACCAGGCACACATAAGTACACCACAGGGTAAGAGGCCCAAAACATACAGCCATACTAATATTAAATATATTTACACTTAAATATGAAAACAGGTAATGTTAAGAGGCACCAATCTGCTAACAAAACAAAAAAATTCTAGTATGTTCAACAAAGGTTTAAAGAAATAATTAAATATGGGGAGAGAAAGATTTCTCCTAGTTCTAAAGGTTAACTCACTTTATAGAATTTTCAAAAGGGCAAAAAGTTCTTGTATTAGAAACAAAAAGTTAGGAGATGGGAGGCGCATTAATTGTTTCTACTCACCAAATGTAGCTTCTCCCTTATTTTCAGCCTTATTCTTCAAAGACCTCCCTATGACCTAGATTTTAATGCCAAGTTATTGGCAGCTAAATAGAAAGCAGAATGAGGACACATTTTTATTGCTGTCATTGCTGGATTTTTCTAACTGTGGGGTGAGTTTAAGGAAAGTAGGAATTTAGAACCTGGGAGATTTGCAAATTTAATAATATTCTCAGGTTTCTGAAGCCATAAAGAAAGAGAAAGCCACACATAAAGCCAAGTTTTATAAACATTATGCACTTTTCTGCTGACTTTGCTCCCCAATGAATGCCCCCCGGCCCCCCATACCCAACCATGCAGTTTTTGCAAGGCTTTGGGGCTAAAAGTAGGGAGACACATTTGGATACACATCACAGTAAACAATTAACTATTTCCAGTCTGACGGCCTTGTAAAAGGGTGAAGAAATGTGGTTCCTCATACCATCTCACTAGAAATTTCCATAGTGATGTTGATCAGAACCTTCTGTAAGATGTGTTTGCTTTAATTATTTGGATGGAGCACATGAGCTACTACAATCAGCTTGCAAACAATCTGGTTCTCCACAGTGTAAGGACCAATACAGGGTTTGCTCTGGGCATGTGCCTTAGGTGAGTACACCCTGGTAAGAGTAGCTTCTCCTCTGTTCCAGACTTTTCCTATCTTCTAGCAAAGCAGTGCAAATAAGGGCCGCATTAGTCCCAAATCCCAATCAGAGGCAAGTGTTGAAGAGGCAGCAAAAGCTCCTCTGGCCACAGATGGCTATCCAATCCCCCTGTGCACACAGCTTACCCGAGGAGGCCTCATATCCTCGAACAGAGCAGCCTGAAGACAAGGCTCCAGCAAGGGTCTCTCCCATCTTGCGGCCCTCACTGGGGGTGGTCATGAGTTGTGCTTTTCAAAAAGTTCTCTCCTGTTGTAATATACATTCATGTGTTCAACCTCCACAGCATGTGTAATTTCTTTGCTGGCAGCCTCCTCTTATGTGATGAATGAATGAAGTGAATCAATGCATACTCTGAGCAAGATTTTACTACATTATGGATAGCATCAATTCTTTTGATTCTCAAAAACAAGGACTTTAATTGTGACAGGGAAAAAGGCACAGGGCTTGGACGATTTTTCCAAAGTGAGCACTTTAATCATCTCTTGTTTTACTGGGAATCGTTTTGGTGAATTTTCCATCACAAGACAGTTGGAAGTGGATGGACTGACTGACTGCATGAAACATGGGCAGAGTCTCTATTTCACTGCTTATTAATATGAAAACCGAGCGAACATCCGTGATAGGGCAATGGCAAGTCAAAAGCATCTTCATACCAAGGGTGGGGTTCCCACTGCAGAAAGGCGTGGTGCATTTATAAACACACATTCTGGAAACAGCAAATGTCATACTCTTCTACGCAAGCTAAAGTAGAAAGCTCTCTTTCTACCAGGCTCAGAAAGTCATGAAAGTTTCTGTTAGAACAGAGGTACTACTGATTTTAAGTAAAATCTCAACCTGTAAAGAGTCTGTCAGAGGATAATTTTCATTACAAGAAAGGAAGGGGAAAAAAATACACTTTTTTCCAAAAGTAATCTTCCTAAAGGAATAAAACATGAATACTTTTAAAAAACATTTTCTTTCTCACTTCCTGATTTAAATTCTTTCATTTCCGACCTTCTTTGAAAATATATTGGTAAAAGCAATTCTTTGATATGTGCATTGTATATTCACATCTCATATTTTGCATATTTTCATTTCCAATTTTACAAAAAAAAAAAAAAAGGGCTCAGGGAACTGCTGGTGGTTTGCCAATATCACACTGATAGTAAGTAGAAGAGATCCACAGCACGGGGAGCGGATGGTGGTCTATGCTGTTTCCACATCAGGGCCATCCAAAGCCTTACTGTTTGCCTCAAAGCACAAGGGTTAGCAGAGGAGGGTACCGAAAGCTTACATTTCATTAAGAGAAATGACACTTCCTTATTTTTTCTAAACTTTAGCAAAATACCAAATAGGTAACTCAGCCTTCAGGTCAAAGGTGGAATTAAAAAAGAAAAAAAGAGGAACAAGGGAATAATAAATTAGGCTTAGTGTACTCCACCTAAAGAGACAGAAAGGATAAAATCTGAAGATTCAAGAGTGGAAACAAAAGCTTTTTATTTAGTTTTGTAAAGTAAAGTAATCACAACACCCCACACTACCCAAATGTTCCAGTTAACTGAGGTTTTGCTGAATTAAGAAAAAGAAATGTAATTGTAAGGACTGTCACTAACTTTTGATGAAATGATCTCATCAAATTCTTTAAGTGTTAGCTCGAAGTTGAAAACTAGAGCGTGAAGGAGAAAAAGACCATTAATTGCAAAAATACTTCTATATATTTTAACTTCACATATTTATGTAAGGTAACAGCATTATAAGTATATCTGTTACTTCAAATTCATTTTATTTCCTTTTTTTTCCAGTCAAGTGCATTTCCTTGCACTTAATTATATCACACCAACTTAGCAACGCGGATCTTCATTTGAGCTTTAAATTGGCTCTTCAGCCATATTTTCATGCTTGATTAAAAGCATTGGAAGTATACTGAATATTAAAACGCATCAAAGATGGTTCTGCATCATTTAGAAAATTAATCATATTCTCCAGTACTAAAAACCTATTCATATTTCAAGGATATAATTAATAGGGAAATTTTATAGCTCAATTTTCCTCCAACGTGATCACGCGATAGTTTGGAGTAAGGGGGCTGATGAATATGGTGACAGCACCAAATAACATCAGAAGTCAATTTAGTTTTTGATTAATGAAGTTCTTATTGCTCAGTTATTATCACCTTCAGACACTTGGGTTATCCAGCTCGCACGCTGGAATGTAAATGTTATTTCCTCCAAGCCACTTGGACCTCACTTTTCATTGTACCCAGTGGTAAACACTCCGCTGGTTCAGTCATGCCCATGGCGACTCAGCTCCAAGGGCCTCCGGGTGACCCCTGTGTCTTGTATAAACATTTTTGGCAGGAGCCTCAGTGGCCGATGCATAAGGATGATCTAATTTTGCAAGCGTGTCATTACCAACCTTCAGATACACAACTCAGCCAAGTTTTTCCCCTTGTGACTATTTTCCAAGCCCATGGAAGAAACGAGCAAGGCAGAGTGGGAGCCTTGCCCTGTTATTTCCTATTGGCCCATCCGATCGCCAGGAGTCCAAACCACTCCCTGCCTGGAAGTCCCTGGACCCCTCTCTGTCACCGCCCCTGTCCCACTTCCATAGCACAGCACCAGTGCTGGCCCTCTATAAACCCCTGGACTAACTCCTAGCCGCCTGTGGCCCAGAAGCTTCCCGAGGGGTTGGCTTTGCACTAAGGTGTTGAAAAAGACAACAAGATTCCCTCCCAGCCACAGACTCTTCCATAGTGGAAAGGAATCCCATCCTCATGGCTAGGTCCTCTCTCGTTAGCTTCTCCTCAACCATCTCACTCAGGCACAGCTCAGTATAAGGTGTTGTCATCGGCTTTATTCTGAATATGTTTGTATTTTATTTTTTTAAAGATTTTATTTACTTTAAAAAAAAAAAAGATTTTATTTACTTATTCATGAGAGACACAGAGAGAGAGGCAGAGACATGCAGAGGGAGAAGCAGGCTCCCCATGGGGAGCCTGCTGTAGGACTCAATCCCAGGACCCCGGGATCACAATCTGAGCCAAAGGCAAACACTCAACCACTGAGCCACCCAGGTGTCCCCCGAATACGTTTTTAGATGCAGAGCTGAGAATTTTTTTCTTTCCCAGGTTTCATCTTTTATTTAATCAGCTCCAGGAAGGACATGCTGAATACCACAGGACACAAAACGGAATATTTTTTTTCTTCCAGTATTGAAAAAAAAAAAAAGGACATTCACAAACATTTTTAAGAAAATATTCTTTATAATTGGGCTGGTGATCTTGAGTAAAGAACACCTCATGGAAACACATTCTTGATGCAGATTTCTTGTAAAAGTACAGCTGAAAGCTTCTTAACCATGATAAACATTGAGTATGGGATTTTTTTTTTTTTAATATCCTGGATGCACATTAATTTTTAAAAATCAGTCTGGTCAGGCTTTTTTTTTTTTTTTTTGAGGGGGGGGCAAACCAATAATCCCAAGAGCCCCAACAAAAAAGCTGGTAACTGAGGAGTTTTTATAAACCTCCTTCTGTCATGACTAGATTCACCTGTGACCCAAGTTCTATGCTGATCACATCTTGGGGGGCCTGGGGTACTGGTCTTGAGGAGACATGGATCCCATCTATTGAAGGGTATATGGTATTAAAGGTGTTAGGAGGGTGTTTAGCTCAGTTACCAACCGTGGCTTTGAGAAAAGTGTGTTTACCAAATGCCTGTCAAGTGATGAGTAACTTTAAGGAATAACACAACACACAATAATGTTATTGCCACTTGCAGTAAATAGGAAGAGGTGTTCAATTTTGGAAAACTTACCACCGACACGGAGTCCATGACCTCTTGCTTGACAGGGACCGGGTCAAACATGAGCATTCTTTTAGTTAAGCTTTCTAGGGTGCTCTGAGGTTTAGCCTAGAAAACAAAACAAGGTGTCCAAATAAGTCCCAAGGTCACTTTAAACATAAGTGAGTAAAAATAAAACCTAATATTCCTCAAACCCATTCTCTGCTCCTTCCTCTCCCCTGGCCCCAGAATGGCTGGAATTTATTTTCCTTACCTATGAAAGATGCCATTTTATATAATTAAAACCAGATTCCACGGTCATAAGTAGATGAGAGCCAACTGGCATTTCTAACTCCAATACATAAACCCTGACATTTTCTGGAACAATATGTACAGCCCCTCCTGAGCAGCAAAGCTTGCATAACATTGCTGTGCAATTCACCATCAGTTCACATGATATATGAATGTTAAACATTTTTCCTTATGTTCATTACAGACAAATCAAGAAAAAAAACAAGACAGGCAAAAAGAAAACCTAGAACCAACCACCATTCATAACTTTGTTTTTATCCTTCCAAACTCTCTTTTAAAATAGATTATAGTATACATACGATTTAGTACCCATAATTTCACTTGACAACGGATTCTAAAAATGTTTCTTTTTCAGTAAGTATGGTTCCATACTGTGGAATTCCGTGTGCCACTGTGTGAACACAGCTTTTTTTTAAAGTATCCCTTTTTACTGGGCACTTAGATTGTTTCTAAATGTTCATCATTATGGATGGCAGTATCTTTATACTTATGCCTTCCTGCACACCCTTAATTTATTGTTAAATAGCATAAGGGTAAATCTCACATGGAGGAATTCTTGGGTGAGAAGCATGTACATTTTCCAAAGCAGCTGATCTATCATCCAGCAAAAATGCTCTATTATTTCCATGAATAAAACAGAACCCATTTCTCAACATGCCCACCTGCAATGTGCATTACCGCTTAAAAAAAAAAAAAACTTGGTTTGTCAGTTTCAAACTGGCAAACTATTTTTATTCTAAATTGATTTTGTTGAAGTCGAATTTTTTCAATTTTTATTTTCCATTTGCATGTCTCCTCTAGAGAAATGCCTATATTCAGGTCTTGACTCCTTCCCCATCCCCAGGCTGCCCATTGTTTCCTAACCCACTTTTTATACATGAAGACTCATTTTTTGGTATTCACTCCCAATTCTTCATTAGGAAATAAGCTAATCTATAGCCTAATGTAAAGGAAATGTCCATCTTAATCCCATTTGGCCTTTCTCTTCTCTTCTTCTGTTGTTATGCTCGTGTTATCCGTCCCTTTTCTTCTGTGTTCTGTACTAGTTCACTGCTGGCACTAATCTACATCAAGCCAACTGCTTCCTCACAAAACAGAATATTCACTTTGCTCAACATCCAACTGCATTTCACAGGTTTGGGAATCACTGCCCAGCTACTACCCAGATCTTCGACAACCTGCTTTAGGCACCTACTATCCAAATTTGGTTTCAGGCTTCAGAGCTTTGGTTGAAGGCAAGGTCTTTACTGGACCACTTTGGTTTGTGTGGGAGAGTGAACAAGTTCTGGACTGCAATCTACCTGAAAAAGCTGCAGAAGTCTCTGGTTCTAGGTTACCTCCTGTATTTCAGGATTAAAACTCACCAGCCCCAGCCCCACCTCCACAATAGCAGTTGTATCCACGCTCTGTGGGTTTTACTACGAAATCTTCACATACAATTATAAAAGTAATACTGTGTCGTTCTTGTGCTCCCTTGCTCAGTTGAAGAAAGACTGTTCTGGGTCTCATGACAACACGTGAGTATCGTCATTAACTCAACATAAGGCTCTGACTTCGAATTTTATTTTCCTACACCACAGTATGTATTATAATCTGTGAACACAATTTGATACCAGGCTGCTCAAATCAATGGTGCTAATACCCTCTTATGTATGCCAGCAAAAACAAACCCCAACAGCCAGTGAAAAATGGATGATTTCATAATGAAGGATGAAAACCCCTTTTGTGTCTTAGGATCTATTATTAACCAGTTCCCAGCCTAGCAGCTGCAGAGATGGATATGGTTCTAAAAAATACTGTCCAGTGCCTCACAGCAGACTATAAACAAAAGATGTGAGATCTTCTGCTCACATCAATGAGGTCAGGTAATTCAGTAGCCCTGACCTTTGGCTGGCCACCCTTCCCCCAAGCCTTTTAAATTTAATTTAATGGCTACCCTTCCCCCAAGCCTTTTAAATTGAATTTACTCTTAGATTCATCCACTTGACTGAAGGGTATCTTGATGCAAATTCTTCTAAATATAAGCAGTCCTATTCTCAGGTGCATTAACAAAAAGAGCTCTGGTCTTGGTCTCTCTTTTTTTTTTTAAGATTTTATTTATTTATTCATGAAAGACACACAGAGAGAGAGAGGCAGAGACACAGGCAGAGGGAGAAGCAGGCTCCCTGCAGGAAGCTGACATGGGACTCGATCCCAGGACTCCAGGATCATACCCTGAGCCAAAGGCAGAAGCTCAACAACTGAGCCACCCAGGTGCCCCGGTCATGGTCCTGAGACTCGAACAGGAGAGCTGCATCCTAGCTATGAAATTTAAAGCAAAACAGAACCCTTTGCCCTGTAAAGAGTTTGTATCAATAAACACATACGCAATTTCTGGATATACATAGGTGTGTACACGGCACTAACACTGTTGGTTCCAACTTCAGGAGCAAAGTCAAGCATTTGTCTCTTTGCCAACGTAGGTAGGCTTTTAGAGGTCGGTCCCCTCTGCCCTTTAAAAGACTCAGACTGAATTCAGTTTAAAAGTGACTAGCAGCCTACATCCTGCCTGAGAGCTCACAGAGGGGCTTGCCACTTCCCAGCTGCATATAGTGCAAGTGTATGCCTCACGGTACCTTACAGCCTTCACTACCAGTAAGAGCACACAGTGGAATTAGGACGGGCTCTGGTTCAAATTCTAACTCCACCATTTAGCTCATAAAGCCATTAACAACTTTTCCTAATGCCCAGAGCCGTGGCTATTAAATCCATTTAGAAATGAATGACACATTAACCTACTCTATCTCTTATCATTTAAAGACGTTATTTAAATCGCTTGCATTAATGTTTATGCTTTATCTGAATTTAAGGAAATGAATGCTCCACAACTTGAAATCATAAATGAAAAAGGTAAAGTCTAATATAGAGCATCTGCCCTAATAAAAAATTTTTTCCTAATAAAATTTTTATTAAAAAATAATTGTGAAGGTATGTTTATAATATGTTCAAAACTGTACCTCAAGAGTAACTCAATCCCTGGTGAACTGATAGTTCTCATTATAGAAGTATTTCAGCTAGTGAATGAAAAAGGAGTGGTACAATTAGAAGACCTCATTTTGAAAGACTTAAACAAGGCAACGCTGGACAAAGTCTGCAACATTCAAATATCATTATGAATAGAACGAAACTCACTCACTGTCCATTTGCACGCTGAACAGTATTCTGTTCCCGACCTGGCTGCCTCTAAAAGGACCGATCATACTTTCAGCGGTAGTCACAGGATATGGAACAAGAGGTGAAGGACGTGCAAAGAAGACTGTACACTCTTAAACTGTCAACCAGACTGCCCTTCTTGGGAGGGGGTCACGGGGTGGGAGAGCTTTAAACACACATCTGTGTGCCAATGTTTAAATGTATCAATTCTAGAATTAAAACTCAATCAAAGCACAGGAGGGAAGCTAAGCCAGAAAGAAACCAAATTTAGGAAGAGAATGGAACACAGGAACACAAATCAGGCATTTGTTTATTTATGTGCAGAAAAATTCTATAGTCTGTAACTAACTCCTGGGCCTATCTCTGGTCCTGACCGTGTCTTTGGGTTCAGGTGTAGGATAGGAGGAGTGACTGCAAAGTCTCCAAGGTGCCTTGCATACGACTGAGAAGTAACTTATGCATTGAAAGAACTAGAACGCAGTGGATCTTGTTACACGTGGACAGCTCAGGCTCGGGGGACACTAACATCCTCGGTACAGTACACTAAATAAAACACAACCGCGCAGGAAAGCTCTTACGCCACACGGACCGCAGTCTTGAGCAGAACCAGGAGGTGGCGCGCTACGACAGGTATTAGGGGCTAAGGACACGCGGGAAATGGGAGTTTGCCGACCTCACCGTCCTTAAACCCAGTGGGTTTTAAGCGGGCCCAGGAATTCTGTTAACCACTTTCTGTGGGTGCCACGGAGATGAGAAGTCCCCAAACGTGGTTCTGTTTTTTGTTTTTGTTTTAATTTTTGTCCCACACTGCTATTTTCCAGTCATTAATGCATTTACATCGTAGCCCTACTGAACTTGCCAGAATGATTTTCCATAACCGGAACAAATGTCATCCCTCCCTAACTGGGTTATTTTGCTGGGAAGAGCCATCCGACTGAATTTTTCGCCAAAGAGAAGAAACACATTTCCCTTCACTCTCTCTACTTACACTTCTGACTTTTCCCAAATTAAGACATGGGTCAGATTTTTTTGTCAAAATGCAAAAACGTGTGATTTAGGTATTTAAAAGCTTTGGTGCATCATTTACATAAAGTTTCAGAAGGAATGCAGTTCCATCTCACACTCTTATCCAGTCCACCAGGAGGCCTACTCAACAGCTGATTTAGGAGGATACAAATGAGCTGCAGAGCTCAGAAGTAAGCACAACTCTTGATGTAAGAGGAGCCTATGATGTCACCAAACCTCCTTTGAAAGAAGCTTGTCTTGAAGCAGGAGCAAGTTTTATTATAGAAACAATCTTACGATTGTCCCTTACTTAGAAGCATCACACACACACACACAATGTGTGTGTCTGAAGCTAAGTTTCTTGTGATACAGCAGGATTTGCTCCTGACCTTCTCCCTTCTTGGGTACATTCCAAATCTCACTCCTCAGATCCTCAAAGGGTCCCTGCATTATCCTCCCCCAACCCAGCCTGACCCTTAGACTCCAAATGACCTGCCAGCCTCGGAGCAATCTTTGTCTCCTGCTGACCTCAGCAAGGTGTAAGGAGAAAAACAGTAGGAACAAAGCATGACGTCATCTGCAAGCGCCCTTAATTTTCCCAAGGGTTTGGATGTTAAAAGAGAAAGTGTACTCCCCCCTGCCCCCACCACCATTTACTGCCCAAAGGAACTGGGGAAAAAGAAAACACTAAAAAAAAAATTGTGTGTGTCTGTGTGACTCCTGGTCAGGAGAAGGGCCAGGCCAGGCAAGCAGGGGACATCTCTGCAGCTGAACTTCCTTTCAAAAGAAACACTTCTTTCTTCACTTCTGTACCCAAATGCTTTTAAGAGCTCCTGAGGAGTCACATTTTTATGGCAGTTGCCTTGGCCAGAGACAGGGCGGGTGGGGTGGGGGCAGGCAACAAATGTGGGAGGGCATTTTTAGGTTGCAGGCTGCTTTCAGAACAGCCAGATGCTGGCCCCTACCTGGAAATGTGCATTTTCCTAGGGCTGGATGATTTTCACCTATCTTAGTCTTCTATTGTTGGTTTGAAAGGGGGAAAAAAAAAAAAAACGCCATGGAGCATTTCTAAATCTTTGCCCCTCACAAACTGGGTTGGCCATTTTGCATCAAAATGTTTTGTAAATGGAAAGAAGTTAATTATTTAGTTTTAGATTAAATATAATGATCCAGTGAGCAAACAATCCGCCCTCTCTCCTCTCTCTGCTAACAAGCCACCCAATTTTACTTTCCTGCCTCCACCCATCTGCTCCACCCTATGGAGAGTTGCCAAGGCGAGTCCAACTTGTCCAAACAGGACATGGCTTCAGATAAGATTCTGTCCACACCCTGTACCTCGGAAAAGACCAAGTGAAGCAATTGATTTTGCATGTAAATAGGGACAGGTGCAAAGGTAACAACCAAGCAAAATCCCTACACGTTTGCAGACTGAGGCCCAGCTAAAGCAGGGCTGGGGGGTGGGGGGTGGGGAAACCCAAACCCATACTCTCTATAGGTAAACTCTCAAGTTCAACGCTGCCACCTGGCTAGTAGCATTCATTCCACACCTTTCTGAAAGACATTTTCGCAAATGCAAATCATTTCGCCTACTAAGGTTACGCGCTTGTTTTCCTTCTTCAGGCTCTCTGGCAATTCTGTGTTTTAGTTTGAAGGGCACAGAACCCAAGATCAATTGAAAAAACGCCCATACTGTGTAATAATCCTGCTGTGTACATATCTTACAAGGCCGGCCGCAGCCCTCACAATTCTCTTCCGTGAAGCGTTATATAATCAAATCCAGAAGGGCTGCGCGAGGCCACACGGCCTCTCATCTGCCTCTGCGCTGGTGCCCTATCACTGGAGACCCACCCCGCTCTCCCCCAAGGGGCCTCCACCCATGGGGCCCCACCCAGCAGGGAGTGGGAGGCAGGGAGGGACCAACTGGCTCGGGTCAGCAGCCAGTTCCTGGAAATTCCGGCCTGAGCAGGGATGGCTGGGACCTTACAAATAACCAGAAAGAGGGACGCCTGGGTGGCTCAGTGCAGGTCGTGATCCAGGGGTCCTGGGATCGGGTCCCCCATGGGGCTCTCCGCAGGGACCCTGCTTCTCCCTCTGCCTATGTCTCTGTCTCTCTGTTGTCTCTCATGGATAAATAAATACAATTAAAAAAAAAAAAAGAAAAAGAATCATTAGGGCGGTGGCAATTCCTGGGCTCCCAAGGAGTCTCCATTAAAAGCTGACCTCACAGGGCCACCAGACCTTTGGATATGAAACCATGAGCTAATACTGCCCCCTCCCTTCAAAAGTACACGAAAAAGAAAGAGGAAAGCATTTTGGGCCACTGCCATGGGAGAGAATTAACTCAACATGTCCCCAGCACAATCCTCCCTCTCCGGCTCCTGCCTTGAAAAGCCTGCCTGCTGCCCCCCACCTCCCCGGTGCCTTATTTTCTGGTCATTCGCCATGGAAACCAACCTAGAGGTCATCTTTCAAGTCTTCCTCACCAACTTTTCTTTCCATTCCTGCTACTGCCACTGGGGGCCAGGCCTCCGGTGTAAGACTGTGTCACTGGGTTCCCTCCACCACGCTCCCCACGGCGTCCCTGGGTCCCTCCAACTCATCCTGACCCCTTGCCGCCCACATTTCTCAAAGCCCAGCCCTCACCGGTCTGGCCCAAGCTCGCAAACCTTCCTCCAAAGGGGTCCCCGGGGCTTGCAGAGTGGGTTCAAGTGCCCATGCTCCCCGCACCCCGTCTCTAACCGGCTGCCCCTTGCTCCAAGGGCCCTTCACGCTGGCCGCCCCGTCCATTCACCCCCACCTCCCACCCCCATGTCTTTGTTCATTTTTGGCTCCGATGCTGGGCAACCAGCATGGAATGCCCCATCCCCTTCCGGCTTATCTAAATCCTCCTAATTCTTCAAAGACCTGCTCAAGGCCTCTCCACTCCGTGCAGCCAGCTGATTGCGCCCCAGTTGAGCTGAGGCCACCCCTTCTTACCTAGATGGGCGGGGCCTGTTAAATGGTTTGTGGCAGACCACCACCTGGATGGGGAGCATCGCCTTCCATATCCTTAGGGGAGCAGAGGGGGGCCCCTCCCATCTTCCCCAAGGGGGGGGGGGTCAAGCTTGCTCACTAGAGGGAAGTTTTCTGCCAGGCATGAGGGGTGCTTCCAAGAGCACTCAGCCCAATGTAGGACTTCTACAGCCGTCCCTTTCCCCTTTGCCTTTGAAGACACTTGGAATTCTCTCCTAAAGTAAGTTAATAGGGAAGAGGGGCCCTAACTTTAAAGCAAACTTGTTAAACCAAACTTCCTTTAAAAAAAGTTACTGCTCCTAAACCTTAACCTCCTTGCCTGTTATGGGTCCTCCAGAGACTTTATTAAAATCATCCTCCCAGAATCTTTTATTAGCTACCCAGAGAGATCTTCTAAACAAATCTCGTGTCAATGTCTCTTCTCTGTTGTAAAACCTAAAATAGAAGAGGAAAAAGAGAAAGAGGGAAAAAAGAGACGGGGCAATTTTCCATGAGGAGAGAGTGAGAAAGAGAGTGTGTGTTTGGAGGGTTTTCTTTGTTTTGTTTTGCTTTTTCAGGATACTTCTATTGACCAAGGAAAGCAAGGGGCTACGTGATGTCACAGGTTTCCTGCAAATCATCACCACCTTCATGACTGGTGGTCTCCAGGTGCTGTCCTTTACATGGACTGTGTCACTGATGCCTATCGGGTGGGTGGGTACCAGTTTCCAGTTTCCTATCACTTAGGAGAACTACGGAACAGAGAGGTAAAGCAATCTGCCCCAGGATCACACAGCTGTTAAGTTGTACAGCCAGGTTTTGAACCCAAAGCAGCCTGACTGCAAAGCCAGTGGCCCCGGCACCCTACTCTACAACCCCCCCCCCCCCCGGCAGAGGACCACATTACACCACGGACAGCAATAGCAGGCCAGCACGTCTGCAAACACATCTGTCCACGGGGGATGTGGAAGGCAGGGACAGAGTACCTCCAGTAGCGGCAATTCCACCTCCTTCCAACTGGCCCCTGCTGCCTACCCTGAGTGTGCACACTTGGACGCAAGATCAAAAGACACATTCTGAAGGCCCCAAATTAGGCCATTATTCTTCCTAGCCAATGCACCTGCAATTGGTCCATAAAACTGCTCAGAAAAAAACTGGCAGCTCTACCCAAGTAAATACGGAAATCCTCATAATAACTGTACAAAGGTGGAAGGGTCAGGTCCTCATCCCCATTTTAGAAATGAGGAAATGGAGGAACAGAGGTGAAATGACTTGCCCAAATTCACAGAGCTGGTTGGAGCTGCAGCCAAGAACAGAAATGTGTCTGCCGGCAGACCCAGGGCTCTTTCTGTTCTGCTTCAGGGGCCCGTGCGGTGGGACCGACTTATAAGCAAAATCCTCTCAAACTGGGATCACTCTGGATACAGAGGGTATGCGACGTGTACAATACCTGCTGGCCCATGTTGGCCCGTGCCCTGGGGAGGTTCCAGAGGGTAATTAAGATTTCAAAACGCCTTTTCAGGTTGGATCACTCGGGACCTACTCCATCCTAGTGGCATAATAATGACTGCACATAATTTGAGATTAGCTCTAATGAGTAGGTGCTCAATAAATACTTGTGAGATGAATAAATGAATGGATGTCAAACTACCCTTCTTACACGTGAGGAGAAAAAGAAGGGCAAGGGCCTCTATAATGATTGTACACCAGGTGGCACACAAGGAAAACTTGCCCAGGGGCCAGCGAAGCTAGCCTGAAAATCATCTTCTAAAACCTAAAACACAGCCAGTGCGAAAACTTCAGGAGGCTTTGCAGAGAAAACCTCCCTCGTTTGGAGAATGGAGTGGAACAGGGGCTTGAACTTGCTAAGGAGAGTAGTTTTGGAGTGCAAAGCTTGGGAAGGAACCACGGTCTAAAAGCCTAAGAACAGATATAAAGGGGTGGATTTCAGTGATTAGACTCAAAGCCCAGTAGTTAGTAGACAGAAGGTGTACAGGCCAGGGGGGAAAAACCCAGTTTGTTCACAGGTCGCTCTCCAGGGTAGAATGCACTGACCTCAACGTCCATTTGATCTCTTCTGTCTAGATTTGGCCAAATTCCACTGAACCGGATTGAGAACTAGCCACAGGCCATCCCTGGAGATCCCCAGGCCTTCCAGAGATTGGAACCACCTTACCCATGCCCCATTCTAAGCTGAGCTTTCTTCAGTGTCCTCTGGTCAGGGGGCTGCCTCGGGAAGCACCCACTTCCTAAACGTCAGGGTAGGAGCTAGACCCCAGGTTTGCTCAGAATGCAGGAGATGAAGGGCAACTTCACTTGCTACAGTTGGTCTCCAGCTCCCCTTAATAATTGGATGGAGGAAATGATAATGAATTCAGCCTGCCAACACAATGGAGTGAGTTTCAAAAAGCTCCAGGAACCTGTTTTGCTAGAAAATGAACTTGACTATTAAAAACCCTGACCAAGGGATACAAAATATACTGATTTAAATTTTTTTTTTAATGTTCCACTGAACTATGATGACATTCCAGAAAAGGCATAGATCCAATTAAAAAGATATTTTTGCTTTAGGAGAAAACAGTCCTAGTTCTGGGGTAGAACTGTGTCTATAGCATTGTGTCTCTTTTTCATTACTACCAAATTTCAAGGAAGGAGAGTTCAGGGGGGGAAAAGCAGGGCTACCTCCTTTAGACAATGCTCTCCCTTATCAGGGTAGACTGCTGTCTGGTTTCCTGTCTCGAGCTCTGGCATTACTGCTTCAGATGAGAACAGGGGTCTAATAAAGGGGACCGATCAGGCTTGAAAATGAGAATGCTAAAAACCACCATAATCCTCTTGCAACTTACTCTGAGATGTATTTTGACTAGAACATTACACATTAGCAAACCAGGTATCAATGGTTTTATGACTCTAGGGATTTTTTTTTTTTTTAAAGCTAGAACCAATGAGTATGAAGCACTTCAGAAAGAAACCTAATTTCCAGAATAATGTAATTCCTAGGATTTCAAGGATGAGGTTGCTTATATTTTTTTCTTAAATACAACCGGTGTGAAAAAATAGTTAAGAAATACTTCCTAAGAAAGCTGTTCATTATAGCAAAAATGTTGACTTGGAAATAAATAATGATTTACATCATCAAGAGATGAAACCATTATTCCCATTTTTTTCCTTTTGTAATTCTAGTAACTATCAGACAGATACAATCTTTCCAAATTGTTCAGCTTGGTATTTAAAAGCTCGCAAAGTGTATTTAATAAAATATATTAGACCCTAATAATCACATCTATTAGCCAACCACCTCCCTCTCCCCCAATGCAAAGAAAATAATTACCTGAAGTAAGCTAAATAAAGATTCTGTCTACCAAATCCAGTTGGATTGTTAACAGCCTTAGAACTAAATTGGAAAAGTTGCTTTGATTTGGGTTACTCACAAATTTTAGTTTTAAGACCCCTTGCACTACAAGTCAGCTTTATATTTCAAGTTTGCTTCTCCCAAAGGAGAAAGAACAGCTCTTACTAAAAGCTTCCCAAACACCCACCATTTTTTAAAGGAAGGTTATCAGTAACCTTCTATTTGATTCTAATAGTTTTCTTAATATCATATTATATATCTCCCTTCACCCATTAAGAAAGAATGTAGTAGAATGTGAAGTTAAAAACCCAACTACTATTATCATCAATTTAGGGGAGGACAGGGTCTGATTTGCTGCCTTAGCAACTCTAAATTAATTCCATTAGAGAACATCACAGATAATCCCTTTGGATCTTAAAGAAAATCCAAAAATAAGTTTAGAAAGAAACTTGCCGGAGTTTTCTTATCCAACTATCTAAAACTTAGTTTCTGAAGAGCCAAGAGAAAAATGTAGTAGGTTTTAAATAGTTAACCCAGAAGTGTTAGCCCACAACTAACAGAATTTACAAAAAAAAAAAAAAAAAAAGAAGAGGGGGATTATGAAAAAGTTGGTGTTGTAAAACAATGAAAACAAGAGGTCTCCTTCTGTTTTCAAAATACAAGATTAAAATTTTCCAGACTCTCATTAAAATGAATTTATTTCCAGTTCTCTTTTTCTTTGAGCTTTTTATTCTTAAAACAGGTCGGAAATCAGATGGGAGAATAAATACATCTTTGTCCTTGGGAAAATTATCCTAGCACTTACATCTTTGTCTTTAAGAGATGATCCTGGGATTTTCTCCATATATTTTATGCCTCAATACTTTTCCTCAAGATTTCTTCCTTAAAACCTAAGCAAGATTTCCAAATCAGCCCAGTCTGCCAAGACTGCTTAAAACTCTCCATCCGGTAGAACCTCTTCTGCCTTGAGCTCCAGTGTTACTTGGGAACAAGGGTGGGCCAGAGCCTTTAGGTAATGCCAGGTCTTCTAAACTGTAAGGTGGCAATCCCCCCAACTCCAGAATTGACAGCTTCAGGGCAAAATGCCTACCTCTAAACAAACACCCTACCCACCTCCAAACAGGAATGGAAAACAAACAAATGCAACCTCCTTTAGACTTCTAGCCAATCTGCACACAAATTTCTCAAAGTCACAATTTGGCAATGATGAATTTTAAAAGGTACCAGTATTTATTCACTCACAGAAACACACTGGAGCAAAGGGTATATGTAAAAAGGTTAACTGACTCCTCATTATGACATAACACAGGCATCTTAAGCAATTGCAAGTGTGTAGAGACATGATAACTCCCTGGGTGGGGATCGGGAGTTTAGGGGCAGGGACCACGGCCTGGTCTGGGCTACTGATCTACCAGAAAACAGCCTGAAACAGGAAAGAGCACACATATGCCACTTGGAATGTATGACGCAAACCCCAGCCTTGAAACAAAGAACAGGAAACAGCTCTGCTGGCTGTGCTGGAGAGCAAGCACAGAGAAACATTTAGCCGGCCCTCCCTGACCCTATATTCATGAGCAGCTGGAGTTTTTTAAAACAACAACAGGGGGGTGGAGGTGTTTGTTCTATGGGTGTGAATAATAACACCAGCTTTATTCAGGGGACCTGCCCTATTTACAAATAGGAGCTTCCACATACAGTAAACATCATAAGTGAACATGTGATTTTATCATATTCAGGCAGCAGAGACCTTCCTAATTAACACCAGCCTCCTTTCCGATTTCTTTTGTCTCTTTCTCCCCCATCCCAATGGCTGGTCTCGAGCCATCATCAAATTCTGGGTTGGGGTAATGAGTATTGTTCAGCCTCAGCATCATGACGAAAATGAAAAGGGCGCACTCTTAAGAATTCAGATGACAACTGGGTTATCCCACAGAACTGAACACCGGACCAGTTCTAAGCGTCTCTTAGCTACACAACTACATTCCTAGACACAGAGTCTGGGATATCTAGAGTCACCCCAAATTTCACCATCTTTTTCAACTGCATAGTTAGAAACCTATCTGCACACAGCTGCACATCTGTTCTCCATGTACACACACCTAAAGAAATTCACCTTTTGAGAACGTGAATCTCTCTTCCTGACATTTCATTTAACCCAGAAGTGTTACACGATCTGTAGAACAGAGTATCAATTTTTATAAGATGCCCGAAAATGTCTATCTTACTTTAGGTATATTTAAGGTAGTAAAATCCATTCAGTCTTTTCCCCATTATGTCTCTTTATTTTGTTATAGTGAGCCAGGACTGCTCAATTCAGGTTTCCATGATCAGAGATTTAACAATCTGTGTGTAGACAAAACTACAGGTAAAAAAAAAAAAAAAAAAAAAAAAAAAAAGGCATCACTGTGTCCATAGCAACCAAAAGATTGGGTTTTAATTTAGAAGTTTGCAGTGAAAAAACAATAGCGTTTTATAATTGACAAGATTTTGTGGTCTTAGCAGCTACTTTTCTTTGTTATTCTCACACTAAGGTTTTTAGACTTGCATTCTCCTTCATGAAAGCCAAATGTTCCTTGCAGTGTATCTTTATTGAACTTCCAAGAGTACATTGGGCTTTTTTCTTCTAATACTTCTGCTGCAAACCCCACTGACTGTAGAACTGGAGACAGTTTCTCTAGGGAGTTTAAATTCATCAAACATCTCATTTTAGGTTTCTGTTAACAGGCTGAGGTCACCATACTCCATGCTTCCAGCCAGAAGAAACTCATTTGTCCATTCCTTAAAAAACACTAACTTGCAAAATTTTGGAGATGTTAATGTTATCAGATTGTTTTCTTTTTCCCTAAAAGCAAGTCTTCCCTCCCGTTAGGCAGATTATCATCCAGATGGATTTCTTATAAAAATGCTGCTCGAATGCACTTAAAAAAAAAAAAAAAGTACAAAATTGCTCAGTGGAAAAACCTGTAATGAACAACTGCCCTATTCGCCTACTCCATTTTGCTAATAATTATATGCTCCATGTAAATGAAGTCAGAATACCACTACACACTGCTCCGCAAATCCAGGCTCTCGTGAGGATATAATCAACACATTTAAAGTATCTTAGGTGATATTCGTGGAAAAATACATTCTGAGCTAGCAAAAATTCGGTGTAAAATGTTTATTTTGGTGCAATACAAGAAGGTGAGCGATTTCCAATTTCCGTTTAACCTGACTTAACAACAACAAAAAAAGTCCAGTTCACACGTTCTCCGTCTATTATTATTGCATATTGCTGTAAAATTTAAAGCAGAAGATGCGCCCTGATATCTCCCAGAGAAGTGGACAGGAGGACAATTCCAAGTATTATCTGCCATCTCCAAGAAAGCCACTCTGAAATGTTAGGTCGGTCCCCAGGGTCCAGGTCCAGGGATCAGTCCCTCGGTCCCCACACGGCTGAGTCCCTAACGCTGCAGGCAGTTGCCTAAGGCGCTCTCCGCCTCCAGCCTCGCTGCAATCCTTGCTCCAGGCAGGCACTGCGGCAGGTTCCCTCCGCGCCCCCGAGGAGGGCTCTCCAAACCCGGCCGGCTCTTTCCTCCTGCCCCCGGGGATCCAGACGCCCCGGCAGCTCCTGGGCTCCAGGACCGAGAACGGGATGCTGCCTTCGGTCCCCACGGCCCCAAGTTTCTTCCCAGAGGGCCCGGGAGGCTGCTCCAAGTTTGCTCCGGCGGGCGAGCGGTCGCGCGCGCCCCGTCCGAAGAGGGGGGCGGCGGGGGGCGGGGAGGGGAGGGCGCGGGAGCGGGGGTGGGGGACCCGGAGGGGGAGGAGCAGGAGTGCGCGGCCTCCGCGCTACCTTTCTCCAAACAACGTTGCCACACGCGGAGAGCACTGAGGTTTCTGGGGCTTTGGAGGGAATCGCGAGCGAGGGAGCGAGCGAGCGGCGGGCGGGGGGACCGACCACACAGGTGAGCCCCCGCCCGCGCCCCCGCCCGCGCCCCGCCCTCGCCGCGGGTCTCGCTCCCCGCACCGCGGGCTCCGCACGGCGGCTGCCCCGAATCCCACACTCTCGACCGCCGAGCCCGAGGTCTCCCCCCGGCCGCCCCCAGCCCCGGCCTCGAGGAGCTGTTGCACTTTCCCAAGCCCACAGGCGCCCCCGCCCCCGCCCCCGCGCTGCGCCCCCAGCCCATTCGCTGCGCGCCCCCCCCCCCGGCCCGGGCGGGGGGGAGGCGAGGAGTCCGCAGCAGCCGGGAAGGGCGGCAGCAGGAGCCCGGCCGGGGGAAGGTGAGGGAGGGGCACTTACTTTTGGAGGCGCGGTGCTGGGCGCTGCAGACGAGAAATAAAGGCCCGGATCCGAGGCGCCTTGAACCCCGCGAATGCAGCAGTGTCAGCGCGCCAGCCCGGGCGGCGGCGGCGGCGGCGGCCGCAGGGCACGGGCACGGGGCCGGGGTCGGGGGCCGGGCCGGGCACGGGGACGGGGACGGGGACCGGGACGGCCGCGCGTGCGGCGGCGGGCGCTCGCGCTGCGCTCCGGCTCGGGCTCCGGCTCGGGCTCCGGCTCGGGCCCCGGCTCCGCGCGGCTCCGCTCCTGGCTCCCCTCTGGCTCCTGGCACCAACTCCGGGCAGTCACATGACGCCGGCGCCGCTCGCTCTGCGAGCCTCCCGGGGCTGGCGGGGTAAGTAGAGGCTGGGACCCGGGGTGGGAGGGTCAGGGAGGGGAGAGGGAGCCGCCGCGGCCGCCCGGGCTGGGCGGGTCCCCACCCACTTGGGTGGAGGCTGCCGCCGGAGGGGTCGGCCGAGTCACTCGCGCAAACACGCACCCCGCCCTGCGCCCTTCCCCCGCCGCCCCCGCCTCCCGCGCCGCCTCCGCCCCGCCCCGCCCAGTCACCCGGGGCCGGCCTCACAGACACTCATTATTCCCCGGAGCCGGGCGCCGCCCCGCCCCGCCGGCCCAACCTGTCCGGCGAGGCGCGGCCCGGCGCGGGAGGGGCTGGGCGTGCGCGGCGCGGCCCCCGCCCCGGAGCCCCCGCCCCGCGCCCCCGCCCCGGAGCCCCCGCCCCGGAGCCCCCGCCCCGCGCCCCCGCCCCGGAGCCCGCGCCCCCGCCCCGCGCCCCGCGCCCCCCGCCCCCCGCCCGCGCGGGACCCGCCGCCGCGCCGCCGCCCCAGCCCGGGGGGAAGGAAGGGCGGCGCTGCCCGCTCCGGGCGTCACGGGGCTGCAGCCCGCTGCGCCGCTTCCAAAACACACAGCCGGGCGCGCGCGCGGGCCCGCGGGGCGGGGGGCAGGCGGCCCGGCCGTCCGTCAGCCGGCTCCGGCGGGAAGGGCGGCCCCGGGCGCGGCGGGAAGGGCCGGGCCCCGCGGCCAGCGCGGCCCCTCCCGGGCCGAGGGCGTGCAACTCTCTTAAAGGAAAAGCCGGGAAAGGCGCCGCCGGTGGAGGCGCGGGGGCCCGGGGCGGGGCCCGGGGGGCGGGGAGGACGGCAGCCCCGAGACGGCCCCGAGACGGCCCCGAGTTCCCAAGGTCGTCGGACGCACGGTCCGGGCGCCCCTGCTTGTGCCCGCGGCGCGGAGGGGCGGCCCCGGAGGCGAACTCCGCGCCGGCCGGGCCTGCCGCGGGGGGAGCCGGCCGCGGGCGGCAGCGGCATCCGCCCAGCCGGGCCTGCCTGCAAACTTGGCCAAACTTCGGAGCGTCCCTCCCCGGCGGGAGGCAGAGCTCGGGGCCGGCCCGGGGCGCGGCCGGGGACCGAGCGCGGGCGAGCTCCGTGCGGGGCGGCGGACACGCGCTCGCCGGCCCCGCCGCTGGGGCTCAGCCCCCGAGTTGCTTGCTTTCTGAATCCCTCTTAAACAGTATTAATGTCATAAAGGATGCAATAAAAAGAACAAAGGACAAATTGGTTCAATTGTTTTAGTCCGGTGTGATGTTTCAAAACGCCCCGCTTCAGCGTAAGGCTTGTTACTGCTTCAAGATGTCTTAAAGGCCCTTTCGGTTCACCCTTCTCTTCTCACTTGGATGCTTCATCCAGGCATGGTGCTGCTTGAAACGGAGAGGTACGGAGAGGTACGGTCTATACCGAGCCCCACCCGGGAGCTGCGCAGTATTGGAGGATTAGTACCCCGTAACCTCAAGTAGTGGAATTGCACGGTATAAAAAAAGGCACATAACATAGAAGACCACGTGGAGAGCACCCAGAACTGACACTGGTTCTTGTGCCATCGGGCTGATCCCCAAGATGACTCTTTAAAGGGATGAGAGGTTTATTTTATTTTTTGAAGATTTTATTTATTTATTCATGAGACACAGAGAAGAGTCAGAGGCGCAGGCAGAGGGAGAAGCAGGCTCCCTGCAGGGAGCCCTGTTGCAGGATTCCATCCCAGGGCCCCTGCATCACCACCTGAGCCAAAGGGAGATGCTCTGAGCCACCCGGATGCCCCGAGAAGTTTCTATTAATGAGTAAAGGACAGATCCTGGAAAATAAGTTGGATTCGTGTCAATTACTAATTGCAGTTCATTGATCACTGACATCGAATGTCTGATTGGATGGCTCAGCTTTGTATTAGCTGAAAGACCGTAGTATTAGTGATGACTGATGCAATCATTTTTGCATTTGGATGTGTGGCTCGCAGCAGCTGCTCCAAAACTCCAGGCTTTGCTCAGAGGCCACAGTGGTGAAAACCTAAAGTACATTAACCGTGTTCTTCACCTTGTTCGTGTGGGTGTGGACCCAAAGGAGAAACGTGAAATAGGTCTGAGAAAAGTGTGATCCAAGATAAGTAGGGAGTGGCTTCAATATCAAAGGTGGGGGAAGGAGGAGAAAAGTCATAAAAAAGCTTAATTAATGAACACACTGCGTTCACTGCCCTGTGGAGGACAGCTGAAACACAACTTGTACAAGAATGAAGGATCAGTGAAGGAGACCAACAGCCATCTGTCCAGGTACCCAGAGCAGAAATGCCTGAGGTCATCATCCTTGACTCCTCCCTTCCCCTAGCAGGTCAGAGCCCTGTCCTTCACAGAATCTTGGACCTCCTCCTCCCCACCCACTCCTTGACCACTCTCCCGGTCCAGCCCATAGCCACAGGGTCTTGTTGGTCATCCTGCTTGTAGCAGGGTTGAAGTGTGGGAAACGGATTGGAGCAAAGGAATAAGAATATTTCTTCTAAAATACAAGCCTAAAATGTGTCAATGTCTTCATTACATTCCCTCCAGAAGACCAAGAGTTTACTACCAGTGCTGACCTGGCCTCCATCTATCTTTAAAGACTCATCTCTTCCTGTTACCCCCCACCTCACTCTTCCCTGCAGCAACAATGAACTTTTTTCCCTCCAGCTCGTTCTCCCCACCTCTGGCCCTTTGCATATGCTAATGTTCCTAAATGGGCTTAGTTAGCATCCTTGCCTTCTCCCCCAACTCCTCACCTCCATTCTCATTCTGTCTATTTTATCCGTCCTTTAATTATTGACTTAAGTGACGTCTTCAACAAAATGTATCTTGTCTTACCACCACCCCTCACCCCTCCTTTGGATGAGTGGAGGCACTCCTTCTTGGTGCTCTGATAACACCCATGCTTCACCTCTTGTAACTCTTTCTTATGGTAGATTATGTAACTCTCTTTCAGTGGCACTGAAATAGAAACTCTGTGAGGGCACAGACATTGTCCTTTTAAAAGCAAAATTGTATCCTCGTGGCCCAGATGTTCAATGAATATGTGTAAAATGAATAAATGTCAGCAATGAATTGGGAAGAAGTCATTCAGAACTAAAGAGAGAAGAGTGGGGAGCTTCCGGGTGGCAGTGGCCAGGAACTGTATGTACCTTTGAGATAGTGAAGGGGAGGGAGGAGGGAGTTCTTCCCGAATGTCTTTGAGCAGTAGAGTGAGATGGTAAAAGTGGTGCCCGGGTCTCCTTTTTATCCTTAACGTTTTAGCACAGGGACCACATATACTCAGGTGTTCAAGACATCCCGCACAAATGAAGTATCTCAAGCCTGGTCCTTGTGGTGGCAGCTTTACTCTTGTTCTTCAAGGACCGTAGGCCAGTGTGGTTTAGGTTTGGGGCAGCACGTACTGGGGGAAGGATACCTCTCCCTGGCCCCAGCCTTGTTGCTCCCAACCAGTCGTGGCAGCCCCAGCCTCTTTTGCCAGATATATGACCTAGTTCTGGCCAGCAGGACATGAAGGGAAGTGTGCTGGAGCTTGTTTTTCCTAATTAAAGGAAACTCTTGCAAGGATAAATCCCCAGGCCTGCTTTGGAAGTTATGTGAGGACATGATTGTTGAAGCTGTGGCAGCCATCTTGTAATCATGAGAGGAGAGCAAGGTTTCAGAGTTCCATACGGATAGCTCTTTTTTTCATCATTAGTTTCCAGTTCAAATAGTACATCTTCTGGGATGACTTCCTTGACCACACAACCTAAAATATCCCTCCCTTCTCCAAATCTCTGTCTAGTTGTTCTTGTTAATTTTTTGGATACCTCTTTCCCCACTGGGCTCCATGAGAGCAGGGACATTCTATCCTTCGCTTGTATTTCCCACCAAGTTCCTACAACAGTGCCTAATAAACAGAAAGTGTTCCAAACGTATTTGTTGATTAATGGCTGACAACTAAATAGTAACTATGTTGAAACTGCGTCAGAGCTCAGTGGACACAAGCCACCACAAACCTCCATTTTACGTTCCGTGGCTTGTATCATAGATAGTTCCATTTCAGGAGGTCTCTTTTGGCTACACAAGGGCATGTTCTTGAGATTCCTTCTTCTGATCCCACTCTCTTCCAGAGCTTTTCCATTCCTTCCCTCAGGGAAGTTTCTCCTTTTCATTTGAGGACCCAACGTCATGAAGGCAGAAAAGTGTCATGTGCTTAACAAATTAATGAGCCAACACAGATAACATCTACCTTAAAGGGTAACAAAACCATAGGGTTTTTTCTTTTTCTTTTTTTCCTGCTAGCTTTATTGAGATATGATTGGCTATCATATATATATGTTCAAGGTCTACGACATGATGGTTAGACATACCTATATTACAGACTAACCACAACAAGGTCAGTTAACATTTCCATCCCCTCACATAATTAGTATTTAGTATGTGTATGTATGTGTATGTGGTGACAACATATAAAACTACCCTCTTACCTCTCAAGTATATAATATAATATTGTTAATTATATTTATCTTGTTGTACATTGGATCCCTAGACCTTATTCATTTTTATAGCTGCAAGTTTTTGCCCTTTGATATCTTCCCACTTCCCTCTTTGCCCCCCCAAACCACCATTCTATGGCCTGTTTCTATGAGTTTGGCTTTTTAGATTCCACATATAAGTGAGATCACACAGTATTCGTCTTTGTCTGAATTATTTCACTTAGCATGATGACCTCAAAGTCCATCTGTGTTGTTGCAAAAGGTAGGATTTCCTTTTTCCTTTTTTTAATGAGTGGAAAATATATAGCAAGAGAGAGTAGATGTATGTACACACACACACACACACATATACAGTGAGACAGAGTGAGAGAGAGACGTTTTCTTTATCCATTTGTCCATCAGTGGACACTTTGGTTGTTTCAATATCTTGGCTATGGTAAATAATGCTGCAGCGAACATTGGACTGCAGATATCTCTTTGAGATAGTGATTTCGTTTCCTTCAGATACATACCTAGAAGTGAGGTTGCGGATCATATGGTAGTTCCACTGTAAACTTTTTGAGGAACTGCCATACCGTTTCCCATAGTGGTTATACCAGTTTCCATTCCCACCAACAGTGCAAAAGAGTTCCCTTTTCTTCACACCCTCACCACCCTCACCCTCTCTCCTTTCTTTTACAAAAGCCATTCTAACAAGTGTGAGGTGCTATCTCCTTGTGGTTTTGATTTGCATTTCCTGATGATGAGTGCTGTTGAGCACCTTTCCATATACCTCTTGGCCATTTGGATGTCTTCTTTGGAGATGTTTATTCCTGTCAAGTCCTTTGCCCACATTTTAATCCGATGGTTGGTTGGTTGTGTTAATGAGTTATATGAGTTCCTAATACATTTTGGGTATTAACCCTTCATTAGTAGGTGGTTTGCAAATAGGTTCTCTCATTGTGTAGATTGTCTTTTCATTCTGCTGATGGTTTCTTTTGCTGTGTGAAGAAGCTTTCTAGTTTGATGTAGCCCCATTTGATGATTTTTGCTTTTGTTGCTTGTGCTATTGGTGTCATATCCAAAAAACTGTTGCCAAGACCATGGTCAAGGAGGTATTTTTCCTCCCATGTTTTTTTCTAGTCATTTAACAGTTTTTGGTCTTATGTTTAAGTTTTTAATCCATTTTGAGTTAATTTTTGTGAGTGGTGTTAAAATAGGGGTCCAATTTCATTCTTTTGCATGTGAATATCCAGTTTTCTTAATACTGTTTTTATTCAAGAGACTATCTTTTCCCCACTCAGTACTCTTAGTTTTTTTGTCAAATATTAGTTGACCGTATATGTGTGGATTTATTTCTGGGCTCTTAATTCTGTTCTATTGCTCTATGTGTCTCTTCTTATGCCAAAACCATACTATTTTGTTTGTTATAACTTTCTAATATAGTTTGAACTCAGGAATTCTGATGCCTCCAGCTTTTTCTTTCTCAGAATTGCAAAGCCATGTGTTTTGAGATAAAATTAGAAACGCTAGACTAAGGGTTGTCTGTCTCAAAAGCATTACAAAGAGTCCAGTGATTCTCTTTGGCTTTTCTACAAGTTCTACCAATATTACCCATTGATCCATCAATCTGTCCATTCATTCAATTAAAGTTTGCCAGGAAGTACTGAGGTAGAGGTAGGTGACCAAGAGTTATTATTTCATAATAAATATGAAACCAAATGTATGATCTCCCTCCCCCATCCCACCCCTCTAGGAGCTCTCAACATTTCCAATACAGGTGGGCAATGAAAACAGTTCTGGATTATGTTTGGCAAGACAATGCAATTGAAGGACAGTGGTGCAAAAATAATTGAAATTGTTGGATCTTGGAATCTAAGTTGAAGACCTAAAATAGAAGGAGGCTCTAAAGAGATAGCCAAAGGATCAGTGACCAGGACATTTCAAGTAGGTTGTAGAGAGGGCAATAATGAACGACCTGAAAGCTTAGGAGTTGAGCAGTTAGAAAGTGGGGACATGTGGCCTTAACATTTCAAGGTGTCACAGTGCCAGAGATGACAAGGCTCGGGGTGTACCTGTGGGAGTGGGAGACTAGAGGAGGTGGTGAGACCAATGGAAAAAGTGACTAGGGTACTGCGCAGGTTCTTGGAGCCTAAAATTATTCAAATTGTAGCTAGACTCAGGGTCAAGAGCAAGACCTAGGCCCTCAGGCCACATCTTCAGTCCATGAGAAGAAGACTTCAAGAAACTGGTGAACGATAGCAACCAGTAGAGATACAGCCTCCTTTTCTATGGTTAAATTTGCTTTAATGCATCATGATTATTTGAGTTAAAAATAACCATTCAATATGGGGTTGCTTATTGGTTATTTTACTAAAATAAATATGTCAGTAGCTTTATTTTCTACTTTTTATTGCAAATGTATTATTTCTGCTTCATTGAGAGTTCGAAACCCCCTTTGGGTGGGGGGACTTGTCAAGGATCATAAATATTATTATATCATTTCAAAGGGAATATGTTATTATATTATTTTAAAGGGAAATAAATGTAATTTCCAAATCAATGACCTACGCACATAAAGATGTAAATTGTAACTAATGTCTAAGTTGGGGGCTATCTAGATTTCCCCTGTGCTGGGAAGCAGAGGTAGTAAAGAATGAGGGAGCCCACAAAATGAGATAAACTACTTGCCATCTTTCAGCTGGTTTTGGAATAAGCCTGGCTCTTTATGTTTCCAGCCCTCACCTCTCTTGGAAAAATTATCAGCATTTAAGTCTTGGATTTAAGTTAGTTGAGTAAGTTCTGGTTGAACATTTACCGTAAGTCTGGGGTGGGTACAGGAGTAATGAAGCAAGCAAAGAGAGGGTGTGTGAATTATGTTCTAGGGAAGTGGCCTTGCCACCTTTCTTCTGCTCATTCCAAGTATGCTGGATGCCTGTACTCCAAACCCCAAAGACTAAAGTGCCCAAGACTTCAGCCTTTAGTTCCTTAGCCTCTCAAGCCGGCAAGCCAGTAGTCAGTCCACACTTACGAATGCTTTAGAAGTTTTGCTGATACATTGCAGGAAACAGTAAGCAGGTGGTAGGATCATATGAACAGTAGAGAGTTCTTTATTATCCTTGTAATTCAAAAAGATTTGCTAACTGGAGACAACATTAAAATGATATTTTATTTTAATCAAATCGTATCAAAGTGATAGGAGTGGGGTGATATTTTTTTTCTCTGCCTTTGAATACTTTTTTGTTCTTTTCTTTAATGAGCATATATTACTTTTGTGTGTGTGGGGGGGGAATGCGCTTTTAAAAGTAGCCAAGAAAGAAACATGCACATTGTGTATGATTACATGTGAGCCTTCAAGCACAATTTTGCTGGAGGGGTCCTTGAAGGCGCCCTGACCTCAGAGGTGTGGCTGTTGCTTGTGAATTTTGAAGCCGGGTGGGCTAAGAAGGCACAAGGCTCTAGGAGGTGAGGGCCCTGGGAGAGAGTGAACATCTCCTTTCATCGCCTCTAGCTTTTTAACTGCTGCCTGAATAGCTGGACCTGTGCAGGTTCTTGGAACTGGAATTCTTCCTCAGAATAATATGTATTTACTTTAAAAACCACTCCAAAGAGTAAACGCTAAAAAACAAAAATAGAAAACCCAGCAAATTGGACTGAGTAGAGCCCAAGTTCCCATTTCTCAAAAGATAGAAACATACTTCCTGGAGCCCAAGGTCCACTCACCCTCTCCCCCTGGTCTTTCGCCAGGATCTGTTGATTCAGCAGGGGAAATGGGAGTTGTCAGCAGTTGTGCTGGATGAGAACATGTGCGAGGCTACCTTCAGGTCCCCAAAGCACCATTAATCCAGGGGAGACTGTGTCGTCTCAGCTATTGGGGTTCTAGCTTCTCTGGGATTTCTTTCTAGGCTACGTTTGTTTGTCTGTTATTGTTCTTAGGGTTTTCTGGGTAACTATAAGCAACAGACTTTGTTAGTTCCTCTTGAGATTGGCCACTACTCCCCACCCTTATTTCTCACCTCCCAGCATCCTGTTTGTCTCCCTGACTCTGTCCCCCGCCCCATCCCCACCCCCGCTCAGCTTTTAGCCATGTTTTTCTCCCCTCACTTAGTTAATTTTAAATTTCTGTTTTTATAAGTGTTCTCAACACCAAAAGAGGCATGCCACATATTCACTTTTTATTCGCTGATTTATGATTTCTTCTCCTGTGGATACCTTTAAAATACAAGTCATGCATATTCCAATGTGTGTCTCCCCCTACCTTACCGGAGGACACTGTATTTCCAGAAAATTGGAAAGAGTAGGGAGGATTAAAGGAAATATGGGAAACTTTGAATTCATGGATGGGATCTTTTTTGGTGAGCTTTGCCTATTTAGAATTAGTCTGTTATAATAAGAGCAACAACAACAAAAATCTGCAATGTGTACTGTGTTCATACTCACATTGGTACAATCTTTAGCTTATTAAATTTTATTTTATTTGTTTAAAAGATTTTATTTATTTATTCATGAGAGACACACAGAGAGAGGCAGAGACAGGCAGAGGGAGAAGCAGGCTCCATGCAGGGAGCCCGATGTGGGACTCGATCCCGGGACTCCAGGATCATGCCCTGAGCCAAAGGCAGACGCTCAACCACTGAGTCACCCAGGCGCCACATAATAAATTTAATAGCTTATTAAATTTAAAGGACATTTCAACCTGTCCATGATTTTATATGAACTATTTAGACTTATATTTCCATTTTGCTCAGTATTGTTGCAAATGTCTCTCTAGCTATGAAACACTATGGAATCCAGCATCTCTTAAGTCTTACAGGCTTAGAGAAACACAAAAATTTTTTTTAGAATACCACCATAAAAAAGTCACCAGTACCACGAATATATAGTTCTGCCTAGTAATAACATCTTCACAAAAGAGAAACTTCATTTTCTTAAAAAAGGAGGAAAACACTTTCGAACTCATTGAATACAACTCTTGCTACACAATAATTTATCTAATCAGTTTCTTTTTCCATATTGAAGTCAAGAAAAATAGAGACTCAAAAGAAGATATGGATGATGGCATATTCCTATTCTCCTTTCTCTGAATACTTTGTAGTGTCAGAAAAGTTAAGATTCACCCCAGATGCACACAAATTACTCTCCTTCCCATGTTTGCTTATTTGGCAAATTTCTCAAATACAATTTGCTTTTTTTCTTTCAATTAGTGCTGAGAAGACCAGTGCATCTTAAAGAAGATCCCAAGAAGATTCAGGAGGAGGCAGGAAAGGTCTCCATGAGGATTTATTACCATGTCCCAGGGGAGATGATTTAGGTAGAATCTTACTTATTTTGCTTCCCCTGCGTCCTCTTCCCCTTCAGATATCTCAAGATGTTCCTGTTCTGGTGCCTTTGAAAGTACTTTGCCAAAAATTCAGTCTTCGGGACTTGGTTTTGATTAGATGGTAGTGCTAGGAAACGAGTAGCGCCATTTGGATGAGAATGTTTGGCACATTTCTGAATGTATTTTCCTTTACTCTCTTCTGTACTTCAAGCAACACTTAGAGCCAGAAAGAAAAAGAAAGAAAGAAAGAAAGAAAGAAAGAAAGAAAGAAAGAAAGAAAGAAAAAGAAAAGGCCCAGGTAATTTAATCTAGACCATTTGGTACAGATGACCTGACGAAGATGCATTATCTAATTCAGACACAGTGATTGCTATGTCTGATGCCCTCCTAATAACACTGTTGATTATGTTGTTTTAAGTCTAGATAACAGCCTTCCTGTTGCATAGTCTCTAAAAACTAGAGAAGGAAAGCAGTTTGTTTACCTTATTTTAAAGAAAATATTTCTTGTATTACTGTTTTTTAAATTGAGTATAATTCAGATTTTCCTTTTGAATCCAAGAAATAAACATTCCAAAAAAAGTTCTAAAAATTGTTTTTTTTTTTAATTGTTTTTATCCTCAAGAATTCTCCCTCTTCAGCTTCCCTGTGAAATTTATGTTTCTAGATAGCTTGAAATCCAGTAAGTTGTTTGTAAGCTAATTAGGGTAGGGGCTTTATCTTTTTACAGCTCCTGTTACAACTCTTTATATTTAACAGACAGTTGTATATTATTCCAACAATGAATTGCCTTGACCATATAAATAATGTTTTTCTCATTGGAACTTATTTATCTACATAAGAATGCCAATACTCTGATTTATAGAGTATTGATTTGCATTTTTATATTTTATACCTCATTCATATTATTTTGCTTTAGTATCTCTGAATTGTATTCCTGAAAATGCAAGCTTTGCTCAAGAGAGTGTTTGTTATTAGAGCCTAATTTTTCAGGGAAAAGATTATAATTAAATATTATATTTATTTAAAATATTGTAATTAGGGATCCCTGGGTGGCGCAGCGGTTTGGCGCCTGCCTTTGGTCTAGGGCGCGATCCTGGAGACCCGGGATCGAATCCCACGTTGGGCTCCCGGTGCATGGAGCCTGCTTTTCCCTCTGCCTGTGTCTCTGCCTCTCTCTCTCTCTCTCTCTCTCTCTCTCTCTCTCTGTGACTATCATAAATGAATAAAAAAATTAAAAAAATTAAAATATTGTAATTAAAATTCCATTCAAATATATCCTCTTTATATCACATAAAAATGAAAAGAAAATTAGACTGGGGGGTTAAATAAGAAATGTCCACAAAAATAGTCAAAGATGATGATATCCGTGCTTATGTGCAATGTTAGGTCCCTCCTTCTCCAGTTATCTTTATTTATCATTATTGCTTGGATCCAATTCAATGAAAAGAAACATAGTAAGATTTTTAAAGGTCGTTTGAAGATGGGATCACATGGCCAGAAAGCAATGTGAGGAATATCACACTCATTTTTCCTAAAGGCTTTGCCTTAGAGCAAGAAAAAAGGCTTCCTTACACTGACTGGCTCATGTTTCGTATCAAGGGAATCCAAAAAAATCACTGACTGTAAACAATGACAACAACAACACAAAAAGTAATTAATTTTGTACAGTATTTCTTTTCCGTGTGGTTGGACATACTCTAGCTGTTTGCCGAGCCCACAGAGGCAGGGATCAAAAGAATTTCCGCATCCTGCTGCTGATTTGGTTATCTGAGGTAAGTGGCTATTCGATCAGAAAAACTCCCAGAGGAAAGAAGAGTAAGAATTCTTGGAAAAGAAACTCCTAGCATTGATTAAATAGGCATTATTCAAAAATAGGGCGTGGTGGATATTTATTACCCTGATGGGCATTGGTGATGCTATACTCTTTGGGGGCCATGGCACCATACTAATGACATCATTACTATTCTCTATTTCCCACTTGTGGGAGGATTTGTACCCAAGTTGTCAAAAGAGATTTAGATTTGTCAGTGCCTTCCCTGGCTCTTCATACCCTCAGGGCTGTGGCTGGGCACGAATGCTCATTCGCTGTTTTCCAGTGATTTAATTAAAAATCTATTTACAATATGTGCCGGACCCCTACTTAGATAGGGGTAGGATTAAGTACTTTTCAAGGTTCCTGTCCTCAGAGACCTTAGCCCAAAATGGAAACCAGACACATATCTTCATACAAAGATAACTAACGGTATGGGAAGTAAAGGATATATTTTTTGAAAGGTAGTCCAAAATGAGTGTGGTATCACTTTGGCTTCAGAGGGTCAGGAAAGGCTTCCTGTGAGGGCAGCTGAGCCTAGAAGGATGATGCACCCAGAAGTGATGCACAGGCCACTCTGGTTCCAGCAAGGGGGTCCTGTGGACTCAGAGAACAGGTTGGAAAGATCAGTGAGAGGCACATGGGACAGTGCTTAAATTTAGGCCAAGGAAGAGAGATGTCAAACAATTAACACTTTACCAAAGTTGGATTTTCCAAGACCAGCGTGAAAATCATGACATTTTGCCCTTTTCTTTCTTTCTTTTTTTTTTTTTTTTTAGAGATTTTATTTATTTATTCATGAGAGACACAGAGAGAGAGAGGCACAGACACCGGCAGAGGGAGAAGCAGGCTCCATGCAGGGAGCCTGATGTGGGACTCTATCCCGGGTCTCCAGGATCACACCCTGGGCTCAAAGTGGCGCTAAACCGCTGAGCCACCAGGGATCCCCAACGGCTGAGCCACCTGGAGATCCCCCATTTTGCCCTTTTCAATTCAGGTATTTGCCAAGTGCAATTTAATATTTAAAGTTTTACACGCTTACATAAATACATTTACATAACTTGTTTTACCTCAGATAATATCCTGATTTGGTATTTGGAAAATAAAATAATTTATTCTGTCCTAAAATATTTGCTGAATATCTTGTGCCAGGTACAAGAATTGAATAGTTATGTACTATTTCAACAATTGTTTATTAGGGGGGCACTCAGGGTACAATATAGAACAAAAAGAAAAGTCTCTGCCCTCACAGAGCTTGTATTCTAGTGGTATATTAGTTTGCCAGGATTGCCACAGACTGTCTTAAACAACAGAAGTTTATTTTCTCACAGATGTGAAGACTAGAAATCTGAGATCAAGGCTCCGCCAAACTGGTTCCTTGTTAGGACCGTGAGGGAGGGATCTGTTCCAGGGCCTGTCTCCTTGGTTGGTGGATGTCCGTCTCTCCTTGTGCCTTCACATTATCTTCTCTCTACACTTGTAGGCATTCCAGATTTCCTCTTATAATGATATCGGTCATGCTGGATTGGGGCCCATCCTCATTCTAACTTCATTACTTTGTAAAGACCCTATCTGAACCTATAGTCCCATTCTGAGGTACTAGGGGTTTAGGATTTGAACAGATGCATCTTGGGAAGGACGCAATTCAGCCCATAACAAGTGGACATTGATGACAGAGCAATGAATAAAGTCTAGAACTGGGGTGGTCCTGGTTGCTGTGTGCCAGGCACTGTACCAGGTACGGTCACGTGCCTCACTGCACTGAATGCTGTAACCAGCCCATGAGGTAAGTATTGTTATCCAGACTTTACAATGAGGAAAATGAGGGGGTTTGCTTTAGTGGCACTGTGCTTAATGTTTTCATTAGTCAAAGCCTTGGAAATGAAAATTAAGCCATGGCTGAATGTGTAGGGTATATATTTGTGGCTAATTCAGATTCAGAAGCAATTTCTGAAGGTAAAGAGGGAAGGTCTTTTTTTCTTTTTACATTAGATTCTAAGAAAAAAGCCCAAGATAAAAGTAATATTTGATAATTAAGTATCTTTTTTTTCTCTGTAAACAATCCAATATATTATTTTATGAATTAACACTATTATACATAATAACACATTATTATATATAACCATAACTATTTATAGTAAATATACAACTATCTATTAGGTAAATCCTACATTTTTTTATAGCAATGATCACTTCCTTTGGATTTGCTAGGTTTAAATAAGGTTCCAGGTCACTTCTGGAACTATTTGATTCATCTTCAGACCAGAAGCTTGCCTCAGCACTGCTTCTATGGAAAGAATTCCCATATTACCTGTTTTGCCTGTTTCAATCATGATGTTCCTCTGGTGGACAGATTCAGATTCAGCAAACTTTTATGGAGTTTTCAGATTCAGATTCAACAAACTTTTATGTCGTGTGGCAGGCAATTTCACAGTAATCCATGCGTTTCTTAAATATGGAAAGCCAAAGGATAATATGGTGCATTTATGAGCATCAATTTTTTTCAATTATTTTATGGGAAAAAATATTTAACTTTTTTTTTTTTACTTAAGGTAACCAGTGGATAATTTAAAACATAATTTAAATATCGAAACAATACAGGTATATATTATAGTGTAAAATGCAACATTTGCATGAACTTTCCAGATGAAACTTATTTCAAAGAAGTTGCTTTTGTTTTGAGTTGTGCCTTTGTTCAACAAAGATGTGAACCTGCCCTTCTCCTTCAGAGGCCTGGGATTGGGGGGTTATCTGGAGAGAAAACCTTTGCAAAGTTCTGAAATTTTCTTCATTCAGTCTTCGTAAGAACCATGTGAAGTATATTATGCTCATTTAAGAGATCAGAAAACAGAAGTTTGGATAAATTATCTTGCCCTAGTTAATACGGCGAGTAAATAGCAGAGGCAGATGTTAAATTCAGACTTTCTGACTCTAATTCCGGGGCATTTTATATTGCACTACACCCACTCGTTGGATGAATAGGCTTCAGTCTTCCCGAGGCCACATAGACCTCACAGTTCTGCATGTCCCCATGGTCCAACCTCATTGACTCATGGATTCATGCACTTATTTGTGCATTTAATAAATAAATAAATAAATCAGTAACTTTTGAGAGCTTACTATGTACCAGGCTTTATGCTGGGTCCTGAGGACACAATGGTTAGCAACAAAGGCATAACAGTTTTTTCCCTCATGGAGCCTACAGAGTCGTGGAAACACAGATGTTACACAAATACCATAAGACACTTGTTTATAAACTTGATTGGTATTATAGAGGGAAAACATAGGGTGCCATGAGAGGGAAAAAAAACCAGATGTGTTAATTTAGTGATCAGAGAAGACTTCTTTAAGGAAATGAGTGACCTTTGATCTGAGGTTTTAAGCACGAGTTAGCTAGAAGAAAACTTATTTGCATGTAAAGTAGTTATAAATTGCCATCCTACAAAACCCATCACTAGAATTCCCTCTATCATCGTTAGATTCCTTCTTTGTCCACAGAAAGATCAAATTCTTGTCCTCAACCATCACATTTATTCTTTTCTATTATATCTATCCATCCATCCATTCATCATGGAGCATCAGCTATGAGCCTGGCACTATTGTGCCCTGAATCCTTTTCTTTTTCATCTTCACTCTCTTCTTTTTTCTCCTTTGACTGCTTTAACCTTCTGATTCTTTTTCTAAGCTTTATTTATCTGAGGGGGGATGGGGCAAAGGGAGAGGGAGAGAGAATCTCAAGTGGACTCCCTATTGAGCCCATAGCTGGAAGCAGGGCTCAATCTCATGACCCCAGATCATGACCTGAACCAAAATCAAGAGTTGGATGCTTAAAAGAGTGAACCACCCAGGCACCCCTAACTTTCTCATTCTTGAAGCTATTTTTGATTCACATATTCAGTGTTATGCCTTTCCCAGACCAGTCACTTCCCTTCCCTTGGGCTAAGCTATCATTTCTCATCCTGTTTTCAACAAATGCATTCTTTCATCACATTTTTCTGAAATTTTTATATTCAAGTGTAAGAAAATTAATTAGGTTTCATTTGTTTGTTTATTTTGTCAACTACTTGGTGTTTCCATCCCTTAACACAGAAATACCACTAATATAAAAAACAAACATTTTTGGAATCTCTTTCTTTCCCTTCTTCTTTCCCTCCCTACCTTTATCTATAATCTGTCTATGTTTGGGATAATTTCTTCCCTTTAACTATGGACTCCTAGAGATGAATAGACCTTAATATAGCATCTGGAGCTAATAGTAATCACTTCTTAAACTTTTCATATGCTTTTTAAGAGGCAAGGCACATACTTTATAGGTCTGCTAATATGTTTGATGTAACTCTGATATAAATCACAAACGAATTCAGAAATGCACAGCCCAGGATTAGCCTGCTTTCAGCTTCTTCTATAAAGTCATTTCTGTCCTTTCTGTCAAAACCAGGACGTAAAAAAATCCAAGTCAGCAATAATATAGTGTATCATCAACTATTTAGGCAAACATACATTTACCTCTCTATCTCCACACAAGTCAGTCAAATCCAACAAACCTTCTTTGGGAAGTCTGAAGACTCAGAGTGCACTATCTAGAAAGTTCCACCTATCAAAAGATAAGTAGAGGGGATTTCTTTTTCAAGGCACGATGGAGTAACAAGGACCAGACTTAAATGCCCACCATAAATAATTAGAAAGCTGGATAAAATATGAAACAATGGTTTTCAGACATTGGACAATAGTCTGCCTAGGACTATGATTACTGAAAGAAGAGAAACAAACAAGTGAGTTCGATAATTCCCCTGGCTTTCTGCCTGGACGTAATTTCTAGACTGTGGACTCAGGAAAGAGGGACCCAAACAGATTCTGGCAGCTTTATTGAGTTGGTAAGATGGAGGCTAGAGTTTGAGGAGGCTGAGATGGCTAAAAGTAGTGGGAAAATTCTGGGAAGGAGGGGGCTATATGGAAAAATTCCTCCAGAAATATGTATAGGAATCCCTTGAGTCTTGTCCTCAATACCAGGACACAAATATATAGAATGACACTCCACAAGTTTGGACAGAAAAGACACTCCACAAAGTTGTAAGCTGAATAAATCTCAGGGCACACATGAACTGGGAGAACATTTGGTTAGCCAAAGAGGAGAGTCCTTGTTCATTCTTGGAACATTCAGTGGAGTCTCTAAAGTATCATATGTTAGTAATACGTCTGAACTATCCTTTGAGTGAGATCCTCTGGGCCAATGGTTGGAAATTTTTCTTAAATTTACAAATCATAATTATTTTTGGCTTGTGGGTCATATGGTCTTCACCACGACTAGTCAGTTCTGCCATTGTAGTGTGAAAGCAGCCGTAGAAAATACATAAGTGAATGGGTATTGCTGTGTTTCAATAAAACTTTATTAACAAAAACCAAGTGGTCAGCCTGTGAGCTGTAGTTTGTTGACCTCTGCTCTAGACCAGCACTATCCAATAGAAATATAATGCAAGCCACATATGTAGTTTTAAATGTCTGGTAACCAGAGTAAAAAGGAAAAAGGAGTAGGCAAAACTAGTAACATACTTTATTTAACCCTACCTACATATCCAAAGTATTATCAATTTGACATGTAATCAATATTAAATTGTTAATGAGGAAGTTTGTGTTCCTTTTCTCACACTAAGTCTTCAAAAATATGTTGTGTTTTTATACTTATAGCACATCTTAATTCAGATGAGTCACATTTTAATAGCCACATATAGCTAGTGACTAACTACCATATTGGATAGCACAGGTCTCACCAGTCTCTAGTAAAGCTTAAAAACAGATCTTGAAGGAATCAACCTGATGGGACAATGAACTTCCCTGCCTGCCAAAACAAAACCCAATGCTCTTGAAAGGAGGACAAAAAATACAGACACTTAATAATGGAACAATAGCAATGTCACCAGCAAGTTAAAAAAAATAATAAATAAATAAATAACTCGACATGCTTAAAGGCAAGAAAAAAATACAAGAAGAAGAATAAGTTAAGAGAAACAAACCTAGAAATGACAAAATAATGGAATTAGCAGACACAATGTTAAGACAGATTTTATTATGTATAATCATTTAAAGGAAAACAAAACAATAATCAGAAGAAAAATAAAGGATATAAAAAAGAACCAACTCAGACTTCTAGAGATAAAAAAAAACCCTGCAATATCTGAACTAAAGATTTAAGTGGATAAGATTAGGATAATATTGTATTAGGCACTGCAGAAGAAAACATTAGTGAACCTGTGAGCATAGCAATTAAACTAATCCAAGATGAACCACACAGAGAAAAAAGACTGAAAAAAAAATTGGTTGAAAAGAGGCTTAGGAGCACCTATGGCCTATCCGTTGAGTGTCTGACTCCTGGTTTCAGCTCAGGTCATGATCCTCAGAGTCATGAGATTGAGCCCCAGTCCCACTCTGCACTCAGCAAGCTCTCCCTCTCTCTGTGCCCTTCCCCTGCTCACATGTGCACGTGCTCTCTCTCTCTAAAATAAATAAATCTTAAAAACAAAGTAGAACAACAATAAAAAAGAAAAAAACCAAAGGTTAAATAAAAACATTATCAGACAAACAAAACATGAGGAACTTTGTTGCCAGCATATATATACTAAAAGAAATGTTAAACAAAATTATTCAGGCAAAAGCAAAAATGACAGCAAATAGCAACTTGGAATATCAGGAATGATAAGTATGTGGACAAATAGAAAAGATTTGTCTCATCATTTTAAATTTTCTTTAAAAGTTAATCGACTATATAAAGCAAAAAGAATAACAATGTATTTTTAAGATTTATCGAATGCATAGAAGCAATATATATGACAATAGCTTGAAGGACAGAATGGAGCAGTGGAGATCTATAGGGTTATGGATTTTATGTTATACATGAAGTGGTATAATACTATTTGGGTGTAAATTATGAGTTAAGATAGGTATTGTGAAGTGTAGAGGAATCACTAAAATAAAAAAAATAAATTAAAATATATCTCATCAATAGATAAAATGGAAAACTAAGCAGTACCAATTAACTCAAAAGAAGCAGGAAAAGAAAAAATAACAAAAAAAGATGAGACAAAATGAAAACTAATAATAAATGGTAGACTTAAACTCAACCATATCGATAATTATATTAAATGTAAATGATCTAAAGACTCCAGTTGGAGTCAGAGATTGCCAGACAAGATAAAAAAGTAAAATTCTCTTATATGCTGTGTAGGAGCAAACCACTTTAAATATATAGGCAGGATAAATTAAAACTAAAAGGAGGGAAAAATATAATTTATACAAACATAAATTATAAGAAAACTGGAGTGGCTATATTAATATCAGATAAAGCATACACCATAAAAAGGAATATACTAGGAATAATGATAAAGAATTCAATTTATGGGGAGACATGACAATCCTAAATGTAATAGAGCTTCAAAATACATGAAGCAAAACTTGACAGAATGAGTCAGGATTCTGGGAATCACTTAAATTCTCTGAAGTGAATTAGTTGTATGGAATTGGGGAAATCATTTAATCTATGAGTGAAAGTTTTCTCCCTTGTAAAATAAAAATAATCACACATATATCATGAGTATTTTGTGAGGGTTAGATAAAAGTATATGTGAAATTAAAAGAACAAACCCAACCTGACAGAACTGAAAGGAAATTTTAAAATCTGCAGTTACAGTTGGAGTATTCAACACTTTTCACTTACAATCAATAAAGAAAAGACAAAATCAGCAAGGAATGTTGAAGACTTGAATGATACCATCAATCAACTGTACCTAATGGGTATTCATAGAATAACCAACAATAGCAAAATATAAATTTTTTAAAGTTCACCTAGAACATTAATCAAGAAAGGCCATATGCTGGTCATAAACAAGTTCTAACAAATGTAAAAGTATTGAAATCATAGGGTTTGTTGTCTGACCATAGTGAAGTTAAATTAGAAATCAATAACAGCTATTTGGGAAACCTCCAAATATTTAGGAATTATATAACACATTTCTAAACAACACATGAGCCAAGAAAGAAATCATAAGGGAATTTAAGAAATATTTTGAACTGAATGAAAATGAAAACACAAATCAAAATTTACGAGGTGCAGTTAAAACAATGTCTTAAAGGCAATGTATAGTATTAAATGTTAATATTAGAAAGCCAGAAAGATCTAAAATCAATGACTTCATATTCTACCTTAAAAAGCAAGAAAAGAATGAATTAAATCTAAAAATAATAGAAGGGAGAAAATAACAAAGAAAAGTAGAAATCAGTGACACAAAACAAAAATAATAGAGAAAATAATTGAAACCAAAAGGTAGTTGGAGAATTTCAACAAAATTTATAAACCCCTAGCTAGATGCATTAAGAGAAAAAAGAGAGAAGACACAAATAATTTCAGTGACACACTACTTACTGATACTACCATTACAAGGATAATAAATGAATATTATGAATATTTTGTTGTCAATAAATGCAACAACTTAGATAAATGGGGCTAATTACTTAGAAGATACAAATTTGCCAAATATGACTAAAGAAGTAGAAACCCTGAATAAGCCCTATATCTCGTAAATAAATTAAATATGTAAATTTAAAAATTTCCCACAAAGAGAACTTTAGGTCCAGAAGATTTCACTTGTGAATTCTATCAAATATTTAAGAAACATATCAACGTTTCAGAAACTCTTTCAGGAAATGGGAGGATAGAATACTTTCCAATTCATTTCATGAGGCCATGTTACAAGAGAGAAAAAAAGAGAAATAATGTGAGACCAATATGACCCATGAACATAGACACAGAAATCCTTAGCCAAATACTAGCAAATCAAGTCTAGCAATCTCTAAAAGAAACAGTATATCATGGTGGCAGGTTATTTCAGAAATGCCAGAAAATCTAGAAGAAGGCCTTTGAAGGTGGGGGTGTATGCCAAAGGGAAGTAAAAAGTAAAAAGGGAGCATTATTAGCTTCAATAGTCTTGATTTTTATCCTTATAGCAGCTGATATTTCTGATCATTTACCACATTCCAGGAAGCATGTTCAGAGCTATATGTGGATTCTCTTGTTTAATCTGTAGGAGAATTCTATGATGTAGGTACTATTGTAGCATTTTACAAATGAGTAAACTGAAGCAGAGAGAAACAACCTATCCACAGTCCCATAGCTATTAAGATCTGGGCCTATTATCTGTCTCCAGGTCCTGCATTCTTTGCTAATGCACCACTCTACAAAGAACTGCTTATTTTCTGTGCTTTTGCCTATAAGGCTTATTTCATCACTCCTAAACATTTATTCACTTTTTCAGTCCATGATTAAGAACTTTCATCTGAGTCAAAATATTAAGTAGTTCCAAATGCAAAATACTTCTAAAAGTATGTGTATTAAATTATAAAACTTACAATACTAGCATGGAAGATGTACTCTATCATTCCCTCCTAAATTTTTATGTGGTTACACATGTTGTGGTCTGCAAGAAATGGGAAAAAAAAACAAAAACATCCCCAACTTTCCCTTTCCTATGTGTAGAACAAAATTCCTTTTATTTTTTTACCACCCCCCCCCCCCCCGCATGTGTTGACTTAGAATTCAACGCTGGCATTAAGACTTGATGGCATATGAACTTTGGCAGGGTATTTGAGCTCTGGGAGCTTTAGTTCTCAGTTTTGCAAAATGAAATCGTTCTGCCTCTGACGATGCATGATCCTGTGAGGATGAGGAAGGTATCAAGGTGCACTTCAGTATTCTTTTCTTCCTTCTGCTTCTCCCTCACCTTCTCTCGTTTGTGATGCGTCTTTAGAGTCTCAGAGGTTCGAACCTCTCCAGAAAAGGCTTTTTGGATCTTTTTTGATCAGCGTCCACAGGAATCACAAACCAGTAGGACCATTATACATACATATGTATAGTGAAAGTGATCACCTAATTTATTGTAAAAATTAGGAAAACTATTGCTTTTGAAAATAATAACTCTGCTGATCCACCAAGAATAAACTGGGCCTGTCCTGGGGAAACGGCCACATGTGACAAAACTACTTAACCTTGATGCATTCTTTTTTATATATATCATCTATTCTAGTTAATGGTAAAGATGCTTTCCAGGATCTATTAAATCAATTTTGTGACCCACTAATGAAACCCTATGCAAGTATTTTAATTCCTTCTAAAGAATGTCTTGTCTGGCCATTACAACATTCCTGGGATCCAGAAGTGTGAAGATAAGCATACACAAGTATGAAGTTTTGGAGAACTGAAGAAGTTCTAATTCCCATAGGTACACTTATTCTGTTTCTCTTCATTCATTCATTCATTCATTCATTCATTATCTATTCTTTTATCCACTCCTTCATCAAATACTTTGAGCATTTCCTATATTACCACATGCTGGAAATGATCAAATCCTGGATGCTGGGACCTGGTCCCTGCCCTTGAGGAATTCCTGTGTTCTGGTGGCCAGAGGCACCTGAAGATAGATTGTTTCAGGACAGGGAGATGAGTGATAAAGTACAGAGATGAAAGATCATAGGAACCTGGAAGAATTATCCACCAAGTTTGCAAAAGAAATAGGGAGGGTTCTATGGAAAAGACTAACACTGAAGTGTATGAAGTTCTTGAGGAAGACGTCGAAGCATCAGGGCACCAGAGGAGCTACTGCAAACCAGCCTCCAGGCTGCACCACGTGGCTCTCTCACAAGGCGGATGCAGTTCAGGAGGTGATGTGCAGCCCCATCTGCTTCCTTGGTGTTTCCCAAATTTATTTTAAACTTCTTGAGAGTACTCACACCCTCTCTATTTTGGTCTCCCCAACCTAACTGTCCTATCCATCTTACCCTGCTTGAATTTTCTCACAGCACCTTATAGTTTCTAAATATGCTGTATCATTTACTTATCTGGTATGTGTTACTACCTGCTTGGTCCTCCTGTAATGTAAGCTAAAGGCAGGATTCATTTATTTTGTTCACTGTGGTGTCCCCTCCCCCCTCACCCCCCCAACTCCTGGAAAAGTGCTTAGTCCGTTCACAGTAAGTTCCTGGTAATTAATGGGAATGACTTGAAAGAGCAAATTTCTGTATCCAGACATAGTTTGTAAGTGCTCATACCTGAAAGAAAATGTAGAGGAAAATAAAAGCCTACGAGGCACCATTTCTAATCGCATCCTTTTCTTTCCTCCCTCCAACAGCGTGTATTGATCACCTGCTCCCCTCCAGCCCTGTTTTGAGCACTTGGATTTCAGAGAACAAAACAGATCCTCTTTTTTATCTTCGTAGTGCTGACATGCCAGCGTGGAAGAGACATGAAATGAGCTATGTGATTGCAAATCTGGGATAACTTCTAAGGAAAAAAAAGTACAAGATGCTTTGAAAGCCTGAAATCATAGCACATGACTTGGGCTGGGAGGTCAGGGAAGTGATTTTTAAGCTGTGTAGAAGTGAACTCAGTGAAAGAGGGGTGGAAGAAGGAGCATTCAAGTAGAAGAAACAGAGTTGCAAAGGTCGCTGAGTGGGAGAGAGAATACATGAGTGTCGGTGTGGCTGAGCCAGTGGGGAGGAGAAGCTTAGCTGAACAGAAGAGGTGGGCGGGGTCTGGCCAGGTAGCTCCAGGTGAGCACAGGTGTTAAGGGGTTGGACCTTTAGCCCAAGAGCAAAGGGGAACCCTGAGAGGGGCATCAACTGGGGGATGTTGAAATGAAAAGATAGCTCAGGCTTCAGTGCAGATATGGGATTAAGGAGTCTTACAGAGCAGCTATGGGGGTGTCAGATAGGAGGGTGTGCAGAGCTCAAAGCTCTGGGTAGGTTAGAGAAATCATGAGGACAGGACATAAAATTGAGGTGAATGCTTTTCTTTAGTTTCGGATAAATCGGTGACAGCTTGTATGTATAAAGTTTTTTTAAAAGATTTTATTTTTATTTAAAAGAGAGAGAGAGTACTGGGAGAGGCAGAAAGGGAGAGAGAATTTCTAGCAGACTCCCCACTCAAAGCAGAGCCCATCACTGGTCTCAATCTCACCACCCAAGATCATGATCTAAGCTGAAATCAAGAGTCAAATGCTCAACCAACTGAGCCACCCAGGTGCCCCTGTATGTATGAGGTTTTTGTATGTTTCTATGAACCAAAATATAACAAAGATGCATCTTGAATTGTCAGAATTCTTTGTAATATGTATATGAATATTAGTAAGAAGTGAACTGCCCAATCCATGATGATCTAGTAGCCCCTGGATGGCTGCTGGGTCTTCAGGGGATGCAAATAAGGGAATGCTACCTGGAAGGCCTGGTACAGATCACAGGAAGATAATAAAAGCAGAACATGTGGTTGTGTGTACATGCACGTACCCAATCACAGAACCCGGCCCTCACTCCTTTCTTATCTTTCCTTCTAGCCCTGCTTCTTTCTTTCCACATCCTCCTCTTAGCCTGCAGTTTAAGATCAGTAGTTCTTGGGATGCCTGGGTGGCTCAGTGGTTGAGCGTCTGCCTTTGGCTCAGGGCATGATCCTGGGGCCTGGGATCGAGTCCCACATCAGGCTCCCTACTGTGAGCCTGCTTCTCTCTGTGTCTCTCATGAATAAATTAATAAAATCTTAAAAAGAAAAAAGATCAGTGATTCTTAATGTTCGTTGGGCCTTCTCCTGAGAATAGTGTGCAGCCAATACACACAGAAAATGCCATATCATGTATCTGGAGCCCTGGGACCCCAGACTAAGAATCTTTGACCTGCAGAGTTTGTAAAATGGCAATTTGTAGACAAAAATAAATATATTTAGCCAATAAATATATGAAAGATGGTCAAACTCACTAAAAATCCATTGAGCCAGTGCAAAGATAACATCTTTTTATTTTTTATTTTTTAAGTAGGCTCCATGCCCAGTGTGGAACCCAATGCGGGACTTGAGCTCAGGACACTGAGATCAACACATGGGCTGAATCAAGAGTCTGACATGTAACCCACTGAGCTACCCAGGTGCCCCATGAGATAACATCTTTTATTGATCAGATCGGTAATGATTCAAAAACTTGATAATATCCAGCTTGAACTGAACAGAAAACCAACAGCTTGGCTGTTGTGGGAGGAAATGAGCACTCTTGTATACTCAGGATGTGCACAAAACAGCTTTTGAGAGAGCAACAAGGCTCTTTCAAAATTGTAAGTGCCTAGATCCTGCAACCTAGTAATTCCATCCTAAGAAACTATCTTTTAGGAAAACACGCATACCTGTGGAAATAATCAAGGATGTTCACTGCAACAATGACTAGAAAATTGGGAACTACCTAAATGATCACCGTGAGGGCAATGGTTAAATACCTTTGGGACATACCCAGACCACACAGTGGAATACTATGCAGTCCAAAAGAATGAGGTCGATCTGCACTGACAATATAGTAAGCGATAAAGGCATATTACAGGCCAATATATAGGTAGCACAATACATTCTCTATTAAAGAACTTACAAAAATATCTGTTATTTATAAATGCTTTTTTACATATTTAGAAAATAAATACATGGATGTACCTGAAATTCAAAATAGTGATTTAACCCTGGGGAGTAGGATTTGATTGAGGGGATGAGGGAGGAAAGTCTTGAAATTTTCCTCTTTTATTCTGTGCACTTCTATACTGTTTGAATTTGTTTTAACAAGCCTATACTATCTCATCTTCATTCTTTGAAATAAAAATAAAGGTAGCATAAGAATTCTCCCCCCAAGGTTCTTTTCAACTGTACGGCTCTAATTTTAGAATTTGAGATGGGAGAACAAGCAAAGTGGAGATGTGCCCCAGTGTCCTCCCCTGGTTAAAATATTTCAGTGATGTCCCATGTGTTGGGGATCAAGTCTAAACTCATTGGGGTGCCTGGGTGGCTCAGTTGGTTAAGTGTCTGCCTTGGCTCAGGTCATAATCCTAGGGTCCTGAGATCGAGCCCTGTATGGAGCCCAGCACCCGGCTCTGCACTCAGTGGGGAGTCAGCTTGTCCTTCTGCCCATTCCTCACTCATGCTTACTCTCTCTCAAATAAATGATTTAAAAATGTTTAAACAAACAAAGTCTAAACTCTTTAATGTAGCACTGCAGGTTTTCCTAAATCGGGCCACTTGCCTTCCCCTACAGTGTCTTCAGTGATCCTCCAACTGGCTGCCTCTGCCCTCACTAGAACCCTCTAGGATTTGGATTCCGAGGATTCTCTGTGATTATTGTTGCACATTAATTGTGCCCAGATTGCTCACTTGCCTCTAAAGACATCCTCAGCTGCCTAACATTCATTCTATTCTTTGAGACTCAGTTTACTCATCACCTCCTCCAGAAGATCCAGCCCACTAGCCAGCTGCACCCCGGTCTGAGTAGGGTGCTGCTCCTAAACGTTCCATGTCCCCTGTATTATGTCATTTATTGTACCCTACTGCCTCTTTGTTTTAGTATCCTGTTTCCCTCTAGGCAAGAACCTTCCTGAAGGCAGAAGCTGTGTTTTGTGTCACTATATGCCCATTGCACATCCCAATGGCTGGCTACCGGAGACCCTTACCAAGTGCCTATTGGATCGTTCCCTTTCTGGAATCCACTCATTGGCAGCCTCAAAGAAATATGGGAGATCAAATTTTAAAATTCCTCACAAATTACTTTTTTACATAGATCATAATTTAAAATTTAAATCCACAAAATCACAGCACTTTAGAACTGGAAAAGACTTAAGAGTTATGTAGAGGAGTTATCTTCGATCAAAAATCTGTGAACTAGGGGCGCCTGGGTGGTACAGTTGGTTAAGCCTCTGATTCTTGGTTTTGGCTCAGGTGGTGACCCCAGGGCCCTGAGATTCCGTCCTGAATAGGGCTCTGTGCTAAGTGCAGAATCGGCTTGAGATTCTCTCTCCCTCTCCCTGCCCCTCCCATTTGTGCTCTCTCTGTCTCTCTAAAATAAATAAATTAACTAAGAAAAAAGAGTCTGTGAACTAGTACAACTTGTCATACTCCAAGGCAAAATGAGAAAAATATGAGCAATAGAGCAGATTTAAAAAAAATCAGGTTAGATACATTTGGTTTAAATGATGCTTTCTTATTCAGAGACTATGTCTCCCTCCATTTTAAGGTTATTTATGAATTATGTGCTTGTAGGGTTTTTTTTTTTTTAGTTTAATTGGTCTACTAAATAAAAAAATCTGGAAATCCTGGCTCTTGTGTATTTCACCTCAGAACTAAGACCCAGGGAGATTATCACTTTGTGCATAGCCAACAAAGAAACAAATGTTTCCGTCCAGAATCCTTCTGCTGTTGTGTGTAATGCAATTGCGTATGTATACAAATATTATATATGTTTGGTGTGATTGGTTTTCTGTTCAGTATTTTAAATCCAGAAATGCAACAGTTAACATATTTGTTGTATTACAATGGGAAACAGCCTTGCTCTTTGACAAGTGTCTATAACCATATGGTATTGCTGTCTGTTAGTATTTGGTGAGGTTTTAAGAAATGTCAGAGTCTTGAAATGGTATATATGCAATATTATTATTGACTTTGATATGGAAATAAAGACTGTTTACTATCAATTTTTGGATGCTCTCTAAGTTTGAAAGTGTTGTAAGCATCTTAAAAAAAGAATTTAAAGTGACTTTGAATTTGGCTATTGCTTCAATTCTGATTTTAAACATCTGAATACTGTCCAACTGAGAAATCCCACTTCCAAGAGTTTTTCATGAGAAAATAATGAGAGATGTGTGCACAGCAATACATATAGAGGTGTACATTAAAGCATTTGTGTTAAAGAATAGAAAAAACACAAATGCCCAATAATAGAGAATTGATTGAATGCATTTTGACGTGATCCTATATGGCTGTATTTTTACTTTCTTTTGTATACTCGTTTCTATTTTCTAACTTTTATCTGCCCACATTATACTTATATAAGTAAAAAGTTTAAAAATCTGCCTAGCTTGGGACACCTGGGTGGCTCACTGGTTGAGCATCTGCCTGTGACTCAGGGCATGATCCTGGGGTCCCAGGATCTAGTTCTGCATAGGGCTCCCCACTAGAAGATTGCTTCTCCCTCTGCCTGTGTCTCTGACTCTCTCTCTGTCTCTTATAAATAAATAAATAAATAAATAAATAAATAAATAAATAAATAAATAAAACCTTTAAAAAAATCCGTCTAGCTTAACGTTTTGTCCAAAATAACATTTCTTACCTGTTCTTATGTTTTCCCCCTAATTTGACATTATTGATGAATATAATTTGATAGCCCACCAAAATTCAGTATATATAGACTCTAAATTTTATTTTTTCAAACTTAGCTTTTACATCTTCCGTGTTTATGTAGTTTAGCTTGGCTTCATATCTGCCACTGAGCTGCTATCGATCAGCACACAATCCAAAGGAAAGCTGTCATTCTCGTTTTGAACACTATACTCTCTAGCAAGTTCGTGTTTTAGGCTTGTACATTCTAATTAGCTATCAGTAAGGACATAAACTCAAAGATCCAAGGACATTTGAAAGTATAATTGGTCTAAGTATTTATTTTTCCTCTGGATCTAGCTGCATCTTAGCTCAGAGTCAGACTGTTGGCCGTGGGATTTACCAGGGTTGCAGCCTGCTGGCCTAGACACCAGAAGAAGTAGCATTCTTAGCACTTCCAGCCCCCAAAAACCCTCTTTGAAAGAGGAAGACAAGAGAGGCTTTCTCACATCGTATCATGCATACCTGTGTGTGTACCAGTGTGAGCATCAGTGTGTGCATGTGTTTGTGTGTATGGCTGAGAGATAAGAGAGGGGGGGATGGGAGGGAGAGGGGAGGTGGGGAGGGAGAGAAACGGTGAGTGGTTTCTGGAATCTCTGGTGCTGGGTTAATTCTTCTGCTGTTACAGCTTCCAATAGTTCTTCCCACTAGCTGTTCTACTGTGAATTAATTAATTAATTAGTTATTCAATATCTGGCTCTTTCTAGAATGTAAGGCAAGAACCCTGTCTTTGCCTCCCACCCCCTTCCCAATCCCAGTACGGTGCTTTTTACATATGTGGTGAGGATTTAATAAATATTGGTTGAAACCCTTGCTTAGTTCTGTTTGTACCTTGTCTAACAGTTTCTATGGCTGCTATAGCTTTTCTTCTTCCAGCTGCTTCTCAAAGCCATTTCTGGAAGAGGACCATTTCATCAGACTGTGGGAGGGGCTTGTTGACTATTTCTCTAGCAGGAGGGGAGGCCCACCCTTTATCCACTGTGAACTTTAGAAAGTGGGACCCAGGCCTCAGCCCCTTTCCATGTCAGGCTCCTCCCTGTCCTAGCTGCTCAAACACTCTAGATAGTTTTGTGACAAAAGCCAAGCATCTGTTTCAAGGTTCTCAGTAACAGGGCTGCAGCTTTTTTAGGACACCTGATTTGGATTACCATATGGCCATGGGAACTCCAGCCCTCTCATAAACAATGTATGCCTCCATCTTTAATTTGTGCAACATACCGTTTGCCTCCAGAGAGCTTGGCGAAGGCGGTGATTCTTGCCTGATTTGTTCATTGCTCTGTCTCCATCTCTAAGGACAGTGCATAAATGCCTGGTCCGTGGGCACTCAGTAACTACTTGCCGAACGAGTGAACAAATGATGAAATGTCCCCATGGCCTTTGAATACCATCCTGTGTTTGATGTGCTCTTTTGCTTCTAGTTTGCCCAGTTAAAACCCTGAAATGTGTGCTGTTGATGAAGAAGGCCATCCTTTACGGACCCTCCTTCCCAAATTACAGTTCTAATGCTCTGCTACCCAAACCTTCTCAGCTGGACTCTACTTCTTCAACTTCCCCTTACAGAACATGTCAGACCATTAATAATGGCAGTCACATGCTGGTCTGTAGATTATAAATTTCTAAATTTTCTGACCAACCACAGATTTTATAAATGTAACACACCAGCCTTTCTTTGTGCATTGTGGGGAGGGTAAAATGCTGTACCTTCGAATCAATATTTTCCATAAGAATACCATTTTTTACTCTGTGATTCAGAAATTAGACAAGTGGAGATAATATATACTAAACTTAAAATCCGTCTACCTCCTTTTATAAACAACAAAAGCCTTGTCACTTCCAATTTGTCTCATCTTGCAGGAAGCTCAGAGCTAAGATTTGTGCCCCTTTGTGCTATCTATTTTTACACTCAACTTTCTGAGACAGTGATTTCACCTCTGTTTCCCTTCATCACCGTGTGCTTTTAAACTTAAAAAAATAAAATAAATGGCGTTGTACTTTGTGGAAAGTGGCCTCAAATTCTTTTCCAGCAGATGGAAAATTATAATTAATGAGAAGAAAAATATTTCTCTAACCATTGACAGGTGCTTTTTCAAAGCCTGCATTCCAAGATGCTATCAATGCCCCCTTCTAACTCACTGGCTATCAACTCTCTTAATGAGCTTGATTTTTCTAGCATCACAGGTGCTGGAAAACATGCATGTTAAGCTAGAACGTCGGAGCACAGCAGAAAGAGCCCTAGGTTTTCAGACAGCAGAACTGGACTCTTATTACAATTGCACTTACTAGTGGAATAATCTTGGACCAGTCATGTAACCTCTCTGTGCCTCAATTTCTCTTCTGTACATTGGGCATACAATCACGTGCTGTACCTACTGCATTGAGTTCTCAAGATATATATCTCTCTCACAGATAAATGAGATAACACATGCCTACATGTTTTATAAACATTACCATTGTCTGCATTTCTGTGTCCCCCACAAATCTGTATGTGCTTCAAGATCAGAGACTACACCTGATTCATATTTGTGTTCCCAGGGCCTGGTTTGTCAACCCAAAGATACTTTTTAAGAGAGGGCACTAGATGTGGGTGACATGCAGCTACCCACATCTTTTTTATTTCAGAAATGCTCCACCAATGTCTCGTTATTTATTTTTTTAAGATTTTTTTACTTATTCAGTTGAGACAGAGAGATACAGAGAGAGAGAGAGAGAGCATGAGCAGGGCGAGAAGCAGACTCCCTGCTGAGCTGGGAGCCCGATGTGGGCTCCATCTCAGGACCAGGAGATCATGACCTGAGCCAAAGGTAGACGCTCACCCATCTGAGCCACCCAGGTGCCTCTGGTGTCTCATTACTAACAAACCTTCATTGGTCAGCTGGACTTAATTGAATACCTTCTGCATGTTTTCTACTGCTGCTAGGGTATTGAATTGAGGAAGAAGTATCAAAAAGAAACAGAAAAATGGAAGTGCAGGAAACACACATACACTCATACCATTATAGATTCATAAACGTCAGGGGCCACAAAATGGTGAGTTAAGGGCTAAATTGACCTCCACACATGCTTTCTTTGGCTCAAACATTAATCTTTAAAATGTAACCCAATAAGGGGCACCTGGCTGGCTCAGTCAGTGGAGCACAGGACTCTTGATCTCCTGGTTGTGAGTTTGAGTCCCACATTGGGTGTAGGGGTATAGAGATTACTTAAAAATAAAATCTTAAAAAAAGTCACCCAATAATCTGAAATCCAAAAAAATGTGGATTTTCCCTTCTCTTGAAATTGTGAACAGCTGGTCTCCCTAGGCCAGGTCCCTCCAAGGGGGACTGATGCAGCTGTGGCCTTTTCGGGCACATCCTTGAGAGTCCACCACAGAGGACTGTCACTGACCATCATTTCCTGTTGTCTCCTGAACACCGAGGCAGATAGGAGCTGCTGCTTGTCATCACATTTATTCTGCTTGCACTTAAAGGGCATCCACTGCACACCAGGTGCTACTGTAAGCTCTCTGGTTCCCTACCTATCATAGGTTAGGAAACTGAGGCACAGTCAGTGCGTGGTGGATCCAGGATTCCAACCCGGGTCATTGGGCTTCCAAGTTCTCACTATCCATCACTCAGCTATGTCCCATCTCAGTGGGGACTCGGGGGAGGCTATCAAAAATCATCCCTAACCACAGCACAAAGTTGTGCCAGAGCCTCTTGTCTGAACTCTGGATTCTAATTGGAGCAAGATTCACAAGGGAAGTGTGCAGAGTTGGAGAGTTTCAAAGATAAAAAGAATCATTAGCCCAGGCATGTTAAACGTACTGTGCATAGGCTTGTTTGAGACCTGAGAGCTGGCATCTGGAGGGCAAGCAGGGCTAACGCAGCTGCGTGAGGTGCAGACAGAAGGCAGACAGGGCTGAGGTGTGGCTGCTGAGCCCCACAGTGCTGGGAGCTGGGATCTGATACCCTAGGAAAGCAGCCTGACCTGGGCGGGGGGGGGGAGGGAGGCGATAAGGTCCAAGTCCTGTTCGACCAACGTGATATGGGATGAATCGGCATTCTTACAGGAGTCCTGCTGAACTTCATTCATTGCTTTCACAACATGAGAAAGTCAGTTTTGTAACACAGGTGTCCCTACAATACTGGCCTGACTGTTTACTTCTGCTTCAGTCCCTGAGCTTATGAGCACATACTCCAGGCATAGAACGAGCAGAAACTTGAGACAGAGCTTATCTTGTAATGCTGGGTTTTGCATCATATCCAGGGTGTGGTGTTACTTTAGAAGGCAAGTTCAATAATTACGTGTTTACAGATTGAGCAAACAGTGCATGTGCCCTGAGATGGCTCAGAATTTATACTTTGAGAGCCCGGTGAACTAACTTACTCAGCTGGACAGCAGGCTCAGTACCTGAATGTGTCAAGTGGTCACAGTATATTCAATATATATATATGAGTATGTACATGCACGTGTACATATTCACTATATATGTGTGTTTGTGTATGTACACGTATAGACTCATACACATAAGTACTTTCATTGGACACTTGTGCACACCTTGTCTTTAATCATACTTATTCACAAAATAGCCCAGGAAAGCTTGAAGAGGCTACGTGAAACAATTAAAGCTAATTCAGGCCAGCCCAGGTCATTGACCCACCCAGCGTGTTCTCTCTTTTTTATGTGTGATCTATTAACCATAGGACTCTGTGTTTGGTGTTCCCTAATAACATAATGAAGTGACCAAAATTAAGGTTAGAAGCATTAGGGTCGTTTAAATATCCTTTTTTTTTTTTTAAGAAAAAATGCTGATTAACCAGTTATATTCTTTTTCTCTTGCTCCATTATTATTTCTCTCTCCTGGAGGGAGATTGGGACCATGTTGACTTCTCTGCTCTTAATAGAGCTTGTCAACTACTGTCATACAGCAAGTGTTTATAAGCATCAGTACTAATGACCTGTGGCTTACACCTCCACCTAATCTGTTTCCCTGGTCTATTTCTCTTAGATAATTTCTTCCTTTTCTATTTTTGCATTTTCAGGGACAATGCAAGTCGTAATAGTTATCTGATTCAGGCATTCTAAACACATTTGAACGATGGCAATCACTTGTTATTCTCACTCGATAATAAACCTAAAGGCAAGCTTGCAAGCACTGACTTGTCCTTTCCCTCCTCATTCCAGCTACTACTCACTTGAAGTTCAGGGCTTTGAAATTATCTGCTTAATTGGGCTACATGTCACTGCTGTCTGTAGAAGTGGCTTTAAGATGCAGGTGTTGGCTTTTTGGGCCTCCTTTGCTGTGATTTTACATGTCTTGTTTGCACTGCTACACTAGCTCCCAGGACCAGGCAACATCCTTAGCTTCCCCTGGGGCGAGTAGGAAGGGGCACACCCTAGATTGTTCTACTCCCTTTGAAGTAGATGCCATCTGAGTGTGGCCCTTCCTTGCTCTGGGTATTCAGATGTACTGGACTTAAGTTTCTACTCCTCTTGGCATGGTCATCAGATGTCCACATGGAGACTTTTGGTTTACTTAGAGCTATGCTAGGAGAAGCATGAAATTACTTCCCAAAGGGTATGGTCCTGCCCCCTCAGAACCAGAAAAAGGAGGCCATGTTTGGACCAGTAACCCATCCTGGAGTGTGGCAGTTTCCTTATTTGTACAGTGGTAAGCATCAGACAAGACTGCCTCTAACAAAATTTCCTTTTTTTTTTTTAAGTTTTATTTGTTTAAGTAATGTCTATCTCCAACGTGGGGCTCGAACTCACGACCCTGAGACCAAGAGTTGCACATTCTTCTGACTGAGCCAGACAGGAGCCCCCAGGATTGCCATTTCTGATCAAATATTCTATGAGCCACAGAAGGCTAGGAATACATATAAACTGAGAATTCTGAAATCTTAAGAATCATCAAAAGAGAGAGAGAGAGAGAGAGAGACTCTGGCACCAACCAACAGGACAGAGAGCTCGCAGGCAAAGGAAATTAAGGTTGAAGCCAGTTTCTGCCCATTCCTTGCTCTGTGACCCTTAGGAAATTACTTCTCTCTAGGTCTTAGGTGTCTCCCCCTTAAATTGGAAATGCTGCTATCGAGTTGTTTTAAGGATTTAATAAATGCACATAGTACATTTTAAGTACTACATGCTTGACTGACACATTGCAGCCACTGTGTAAATGGTGAAAGTTACTACGATAACAGCTCATCTTCTGAGAGTATGGTTTTTGGAATAGCTGAGGCTCCAGAATAGATCTGACCTAAGGAAGATGGCTTATGAAGTCTTTGAAGTTGGGGAAGGACTAAGAATGCCTTTGAGGATAGAGTAGCTAGCTACTGGAGGATATGATGCAAAGGATGTGATAAGAAACGGAGGTGAAGGGTACTGATGGACGAGACCTTCTATTCACTTACTTCTTCCCCTGTTCCCGGTGTAGATATTTCTGAGGGGAAAAGCTCCTCATTATCAGTATAGTCTTGCATCTTGTCCAGCATTTTCCAGACACAGAGTCAACCTTTGTATTCAAAGACGATGGTGTACTGATGACACACTGTGACTCTTGTTATCCATAATAGATAAGGCGGTGTCTGAAAAGGCCCACTGGGGCTCAGCATTTCTTTCTCCAATATCCCGATATGAAGATGGGTGGTATTTTGCTGCTATCAGTGCTTGTGATGCCCAACGCGTTCAGTGTTTCCGCAGACAGCTGGATCCTCTACAATCTTGTCTTACTGCAGATCTTAACCTAGGCTCCTGTAGGTCTCAGGGAACATTTGAAGTCCTTGAAATTCTTTGCATAATTGCATGTATAGAAGCATGTGTGCATGGGGCGGGGGTGGGGTGGGGTGGGGTGGGGGGAGGGGGGAAGGGCCAGGGGATCCTGGCCAGAGCAAAGGGAGCTGACCTAAGAAAGCTGAACACTGTTGCTGAAGGTGTCTTATAATAGGAAAGAATGTGGGGCCCCTGCATAGCTCAGGTGGTTAAGCGGCTGACTCTTGGTTTTGGCTCAGGTCATCATCATCTCATGGGTCCTGGGATCGAGCCTGGTGTTGGACTCCGCATTCAGCGGAGGGTCTGCTTGAGGATTCTCTCTCTCTCCTTCTGCCTCTCTGCCTCTTCCCAACTCCCACACGCATATGCATGCTCTCTCTCTCTCATAAATCAATCAATCAATCAATCAATCAATCTAAAAAAATAGGAAAGAATGAAAGTGACATCATGAGATGAAAAAAAAACGGTAAAATACAGACACAGAGAGTTCCCCCAATATCTATTGGCTTTAATACCCCCAACACCTTCTTCTTTCCTCTAACAAACAAAACAATGGTGTCTCTTTGGTAAGGTGTGTCACCGTTTTCAGCCAGCTCTTTAAGACAAAAATCAGGGTCTCACTGAATGGTCTGGATTTTGGTCACCAAAATCTGGTGAGTGGCTACGGAGACTTTGCACTTTCTTCATTATTCCTAGAGAGGGCTTTTTTTTTTTTTTGAGGTGGAGTGGACCTCAAGAGTCTGAGAAAGTTCCCAGGGAAAGAAATGAAAACTGATTTTGATACCACCAACCTAAAAGTGTTAAAATAAACGTTGACAGGATGAGTTTTTTTTTTTTTTTTTTTTTTTTTTAAGAAAAGAAGGAAAAGTGCTTGTTTTCCAGATTTTATTGCAAACACAATCAGTTCTTTGTGCTGGCTTTGCCTCCAGGCCAGCAAGAACCACAGGGCCACACCCCAAGGCAGCTTCGATCCTTTCCTTTTCTTCCTCTTCCTCCCCTTCCTCCTCCTCCTCCCCTTCCCCCTCTTCCTTCTCCTCTTTTTCTCTTTCTCTCTGTCTCTGGGTCTCTCTCTCTCTCTCTGTTTCTCAGTCTCTGTTTCCCTCTCTGTTCTCAACCTTACACACACACACACACACACACACACACACACACATTCATCTTTAAAAGGTACAGTCTTCATTATGTCACCAATGTCAAGATTTGGAACATCTTAAGGAGGTGCTGACCACTATAAACCTAGCTTGGGGAAGGAACTGAATTTCAGTTGAATCTGATTAGAAAATACAAAACTTGTCTTTTAGGAAAGGGGAGGAAATCAATTAATAGAATTTGTTGAGCCTCTGTGAGTCCAGAGCTTCTGTTAATATTCTTTCTGAGGGAGTCAAAAGCCCACAGCTCATCATTTACCATATACAACAGAATGCATATCATACCTGGTTGTAGAGGTTGCTCTCTAGAAGTTTATCGACTAGTGTGGGAGACAAGTCTCACATCCCTGAATCAACCAAGGAGAATAAAGTACAGTCAGACTTCTAAGAAGAAAAACATTAAGCAGGCTGAAAGAACACATCAGATCATCAACAGACAAATACTGAATTGCCTTCAGGAGGAGAATGGCTAAAAGTCGTGGTTCCAAATGATGGAGTACTATTCAGCCAAAAGTATGGAAATAAATCTAAATGTAGCTGCCTGGGTAAGCCTCAAAATAGTTTTGAATGAATAAAGCAGTTTGGGGGATCTGCATAGCATTATATCAAATATGTAAAAAAAACCCACATAAATAACATCATTTATTTTGTGTGTATATATGTATATGCATGTGTATTTCTTTTTAAAGATCTGGAAGGAGACACATTGAACTCAGAATCACAATTACTTTTTGAGGATGGCAAGATCAGGGTAAGGGTGCTAGTCAAATATATATTTAGTTTCATCTGTTTCATGCTGGTTTTGTAGTTGGTAACTTTGGTGACTAGGACTCTTTTTTTTTTTTTTTAAGATTTTGTTTATTTATTCATGACAGACACAGAGAGAGAGCAAGAGACACAGGCAGAGGAAGAAGCAGTCTCCCTGCGGGGAGCCTGATGTGGGACTCGATCCCAGGACTCTGGGATTATGACCTGAGCCAAAGGCAGACACTCCACCACTGAGCCACCCAGGCGCCTGGGTCTTGAGGCCCAGCTCTCTTCTGCAGAAAGCAGTCAAAGGTTCTACAAATATCTTGTCTTCTCCAGATGTCCCACATTGAGTTCCTGAAAGCCAGAGCCTTTCTGAGGTCCCAAGAGTGAGGTCTCTTCCGCTTTTCTTTGAGATTTCCAGCACAGTTCTAAATGAAAACATACCAGAAGAATGTTACAACCAGCACGGTGCATTTAAATGTTTGTGTTTAGCTATGGGAGTTTAGTGATGAATCCTTCCTCTCCAGTCCTGTCTATGTAGCTCTCTAATACCATCAGATGTCTGTATTTTAAGTCTTGAGCCAACGGTTCTCCTGCTGTACTCCTCCAAGTGGCCCCAGGGAACGAGAAAAAGATCCTGCAAGAAACAAGCTAATGCATGGATGATGGGAGGGCCCATGAAGGCTAGTTCTAGTGCCTTCCATCCTTCTCCAGGCCAGGCATTTGGATATCAGGCATCTTACCTACAAAGTGGTTCCATTTCAGCACTATGCAGTTGTCCTACCATATCAAATAGAGAAAATTTTACCTTTTCAACCATCCTCCCTTTCCCCCAGTCAAGGCATTTAAGACCAAACAGCTTTCGGTACACAGCCCATGCCAGCCCAAACCAAACCTGCTTCTCCCCTCTCCCCACGCTCAAGGAGGGAGCAGGGTCAAATCTATCATGACTGTTTCACGGGCCTGTAAAAGGTCCAGCCATTTTATTTTTTACGTAGGAAATGTTCACCCTAGGAAAAAGTTGCAAAGGGGCATAAAATATTAAAATGGCATCTCTTTCACTTTATACAAGGGAAATGGATTTCGTTTTAAAGTCTTTACTTTTGCATTTGGTGAACTACTTGCATAAATATCTGGAGAAGTTAATAGCCTCAGCCAATTATGAACACACTCTTAAAATGTTTTGAAGAGCTTTGTTCCTCCTGTCTCCCTCCTTTTAATATTATATTGAGAGTTTATATATAATCTAAAGTGTTCTCATTATGACAGCACTACTAGTCATTTGAAGAATACATTCATCTAAATAAACACACTCCAAAGTGAACCAAATGCTAATGCACATTTTATTGGATGAAAAGACAAACAATATAATTATACTTGAATTTTAGAAAATCAAAGGTAGTAAAACAAGTTTACACCAGAGCCTAGGGCAGGATTTATAAGTTAGCCATACACACATTCTCTCCAAGCCACACTAGCCTGGAAAGTTTGCTAAAATGAGCTGAGGGTTACTTCACCAGACTAACAAAAAGGAAAATGTCTATCAGTTTTTCTTTTGTTCTTTCCAGATCCTGCTCAAGTGCACACTGAGCCAGCAGGTTCACCAGAAAGCTATTGAGCATTGGCTGGAACACATTATGCAGGGTGAATTTCTTCTGGAATGTTGCCAAGGGTTTTTTATGCTTCTGTGGTAAGCATTTCTTGAACATTGTCATTTAGCCAAGCAAAGAGCATTTGCTTAAAGGATAGAAAATGTTTAAAAAATCCTGTTTGTTTAAAAGCAGGTTAAATAGCAATATGATCTTAGGGAAGAGAAAAGCACTTATTTCTCTAAGTGACCTGATTAGGTTAAACTTTTTTGCATTAACCAGATTCTAGTTTTTCCTAAAATAGTTATACATATATTAATACTGTCTTCTAGATAGTATCTTCCAGTGCCTGCTTTTCTTTAATGTGATTAGCTGTTTTTCAAAACTAAAATTTCACTTTAGAGAGTTCACACATGTTTGTGTATATAGGAGCTACTAGTAATAGCTAAGAGAATTTGGAAGTGCAGAGAACACACTAAAATAGAATTTCTTTTTTTTCACTTTCAATTCTAGAACTATGCCATAAAAAAATTAAAAAGGAAAGCATAAAAATGACTTTAAATTAGAGCAGATAATATTTTAAAAGTATTGCAAATCTCACTATAAATTCCAGTTCAAATTTTTGACATGTAAAAAATACAATACAGGGGACACCTGGCTGGCTTAGTTGGTTAAGCGTCTGCTTTTGGGTCCAGTCATGATCCTGGGGTCCTGGGATCGAGCCCCGCATCAAGCCTCACATCAAGCTCCCTGCTCAGGGAAACCGCTTTCCCTCTCCCTCTACCTGCTGCCCTACCCCCCTCCCACCACTTGCACTCTCTCTTTTTCTGTCAAATAAAAAAAAAATTATTAAATAGTACAATACATAAGCATGTCCCCAGAAATTATTCTCTAGTGAATAGTAAAATCTGATCCCTAAGCACCTCACTTTAACAAAGCTTTCATTTGTACCAAAGTTCTCATCATACTGTCTGTAATATCCAGTAATATATAAGGGCTCTCTCTAAATTTGTCAAAGAGAGATCCTAAATATAAGAATTTGAATATTGTCTCTGCCATTCACTAGTTGTATGATCTTGCTTAAATTACTTGACTTATGCAAAATAGGAATGATGACATTTATCATGGGGCTGCCGTGAAGATGGAAGATGTCTGTAAGGAGTCTCAAGTGTTTGGTAAAGGCTTAAAAAAAGATTAGTTTCTTTCTTGTCTTCCCCAATCCATTCCACTACTACAAATCAATCTGGAGGCTTAAATAGGCAAAACTGCGGTAAGTTTGGATTGTGTTGTTTTAGTGTTAGGATATTTCTAGCTCTTGCATTTTATATTTGGATGTGAAATATACAAGTTTCTGTAAACACTCTTCAACCAAATTAATCTTTTTTGTTTGTTTGTTTGTTTGTTTTGATGAAGGTGGGACTGATTCTGATATGGGGGAACTCAATGATAATGCAAAAGAACTTTTTTCTCAAGAGCTGACTCTCTCACGAAAATGCACTCAGTGAAAAGTAAATAGGATCCCTCCTCCCTCTTAGTGTTTACGTTAACTCATAAGGAAAAACCTGGCAATTCTCCTTTTATACCTGAATCCTGTGGAACTTGCTGCCTCCTGTACTTAAGTTTGAGCTATGATCCTAAACTTGGCTCCCTTCAGTTGAGGTCTGTCAGGTACTTGGTGTGTTCCCGCAACTGAACCTCCCATCTGTAACCTGCACCTGCAGTTTGCGGTTTACAGCCCAGATAGCTCTGTTCTTCTGGGCCTCCTGGGTCCCTGGCAGCACCGGCCATCGCTTTTCATACCCCGTTTCTCAGCTAGTTTAGACCCTTACAAACATTTGGGTGTTCTAGTTTCTGTGACTTTGTTTTGGTTCTGTAAAAACAGCTCTTCCCCCACCCCTGGCACATCACCATTTCTCCAAGGCACTCATTGTGAGATGGGAAGGCCCGTGCCTGTCATTTGCATTCCAGATTGAAACGAACAGAATCTAGACTTTTTTCTTTCTTTCCTCTCTCCTCTCTCTTTCTCTCTTGGTGTCATGACAAACAAAAGAGGATATGAGACGTTTTAATTCTTTTGTCAAATGCGCGAGTGTCAACTCCAGGAGATGTTGAATTTTCCTCACTTACTTTGAGTTGTTTATGTAAACTGTAATTCCTACTTTGAACATTACTTTGATATTGAGGGAAGCATGAATTTGGTGGAGACGTTGGGAGGGAAAGCAGGGATGTGGAAAAGCGACATCTTTCTCATTTGCCCAGAGGCGTTTAATTTCTGGAAAGAACATACATAATGGCAAGTAAAATGTCCCGGTCTCTGGGGCCAAGAAATTGTGTTGTGTGTGTGTGTGTTGTGTGTCTTGAAGCCGTTAGGGTAGAGGCTGATGGTACAGACATCCTACCCCAGTGTCTGCTTCGTGGCTGCTTCTCCTTCACAGTACGCTCTCCCAAGGTGGAGTCGCTTGCTGATGGATCCAGGGTCTTTGAATAAAGAAGAATAAATCTGATAAATAAATTCATAGTGGTTGATTTAATTGCTTTAAGAAATCATTCAAAAAGAGAATGTCAGGAAAAGGTGTGAGCAAAATAGCACCCTCCCTCAGATTCTGGCTCAGGGATGGAGTTGGAGGCAGAAGTGATGTAAAATAATGTAAAAGGGAATTCTTAAATATTTAAAAATATTTCTTTAGAGGATAGTGCTGAGAATCTATGGGTCAATATAATGCTTCTTACCATAAGTTTTTTTTTAAAGGTTTCATTTTTTAAATTAATTAATTTATTTTAAAAAATTTATTTATTTGAGAGAGAGAGACAGAGCCAGAGACAGAGAGAGGGGCAGAGGTACAGAATCTCAAGCGGACTCCCCACTGAGTGCAGAGCTCCCACGTGGGGGCTTGATTTCACTACCCTGCAACATTGACTTAAACCAAAACCAAGAGTCCGACACTTAACTGACTGAGCCACCCAGGTGCCTCAAGGTTTTATTTTTAAGCAGATACTATCATTATAAGTTTTGGTTAAGGTTAAACATTAAGGTTTAGAGAGTTCACAGCTCAGACATCAGCATTTCTTCCTACTTTCATTCTTCTCCCCACTGCCTTTTTCCTCTCTTCCCCTCTTCTCTTTTGGAATTGGCAGGAGACTTGTCTTCTTCAAGATGCTCATGATATAGTAAAGAAGATCTCCAGGCAAACATGCATGCAGGTAGCCCAGACTGGAAAGAGTATGTACTAGCCAAAAAGAACAGAGAAGCAGTCAGTCCTGAAGGGCTTCATGGAGGAAGTGTCTTGCAGATGACAAGACAGACAGGAAGTGAGACTGAGTGCTAATGATGAGATCCTGTGAAACTGGTTTGGACAAAGGAAACAGCATAGGAACACTACTGCAATATGAATGCTGGGCAGTTGTTGAGAGTTTATTATGTGCAGCCACCTGCTAAGTATTTTACATGGATTGTCTCATTTAATTGTCACATGAAACCTTTGGGGCAGATTTTCTTCCTATTTTAATCAAGGGAAAAATTGAGGCAGAGCAATGTTATGCTACTTGCCCACAGTTGCACAGCTAGTGAGTGGTAGGCCAGGATTTCAATTTCCTGAGTCCGGGCTTTTAACATCTTTGTAGAAAGGATCTGTTTTTGTGTGTGTGTGTGGGGGGGAGGGCAGGGTGGGATTTCAGCGTTTTTGTTTTTGTTTTTTTTTTAATTCCTTTGCTTATATTTACATGGAAGTGAAATTTTTCTTAAATTTTTCTTCTCGGGGTATGTGTGTGTGTATGAGAAAGGTAATTTGTAGATGGTTTGGACAATGGGGAGGGATGTGCTTAGAGGTGGAACAGTTAAGAGAGCCACCGCTATCCCAGGTAAAAGATATTGATGATGATGGTAATGATGCTGGTTATTATTTTATCGAGCACTTACTATGCACCACATATCTTCACTTAATCCTTACAATGGCCCCATGAGATAGATAATTATCTTTTCAACTTACAAATGAAGAGACTGAGACTCTCAGAGGCTAAGTAACTTGTCCAAGGTCACACTGCAGGTAAGAGGTAAAACCAGGATAGGGGTACAGGTCTGTCTGATTTCAGACTCAACCCTTTTTTTTTTTTTTTTTTTTCAGATTCAACCCTTAAGCTTAGGCAGCATGCAATATTAAGTGGCATAGACATTCTCACGGGGGTGTGAGGCTCCTGAGGTGTTATCCAACTCTGGAGATGTCTAGGAAAAAAGAGAAATATATACACTTGGAAGCATGAAAGTTGACAGATGAATGAAACCAAGGGAATAAATATGTGGAGGAAAAACTGTGTGGAAATGGTGTCCTGGGGACCATTTCACAGGAGACAAGACTGAATGAAAGACCCTTAGAAGGTGGGGAATCAAGATCCTGCCCCTCAGTTCTATAGCTTGCCTACTGAGTAGTGATAGATAAGCTCCTCACCTAGCATTTTATCCTCTAACTCTATAAAAGTGAAGAAAGGAACCCCATTCCTTTTTTTCCTAATATTTTTTATTTTTTAAGTATTCTCTACACCCATTATGGGGCTCAAATTACAACCCCAAGATCCATAGTCACATGCTCTACTGACTGTGCCAGCCGGGTACCCCAGAACCCACATTCCTAGATGGCTTTACACGATTTTTTTTGTGATCATTAGTGAGGTGTGGACATACACACCCTTTAAGAACTCCAAAGTTCTTTACAATCTAATGTGTATGGAGATAAGAAGGGAGCAGTGGAGGGGTCTGAACCCAACAAGTGGGCTGAGCATACTGGGAGAATGGAGCTGTGAGCTTTTTAAAATGTAACAAGAAGGAAGTTACCTAGATATGCTTGTGGGTTGGGTCCAGATGGAAACCCTGGAAGAAATACCACACTAAGATTTAAAAGTAGGATAAGAGAGAGGAACAGGAAGAGAAAAAGTCAGGAATGTAAGTGAAGAGGTTGGTGCCATGGGAGGAGCCCCAGCCTGGGTCTATAAGTCAGAGACTCCTGCCCTACCCTTGACCCTAAAACGTTCTTTGCCTGAGAGTACATAGCTTCCACTTTCTGGGCCTCAGGCTTCACCTTTGTAAAAATGATAGTTTAGTTGGTTGTCACGGCTGATGAACCCACAGCCCAAATGGAATGACAAGTATTACTATGCATCACGCCAGTCCGTGGTTGTGTGGAATGTTGTACTGAGAAGGGGAGTGAGGCCAGGAAAACAGATGTCAGGGTGGATAAGTGAAATCTGCTGGTGGTGTGCGGCAGGGGAGGTGCTTCATTCAGGCCTCACATTTATCCCCTCTAGCCCTGGCCTCCCAAAACAGGAGACTCCAAATCCAGGAAACTGAAGTGTCTGAGGAAAGTCCTTTCTGGAATTCTGGGGACAAGGCAATCATCGCTCATGAGACGTCAGCCATGTGGCCTTACCTGTGGGGGCAGACCTGGGCTCTTGGGAAAATCTCTGCTTTGTGAGGAGGCTAAAAGAGAGCACACTAGGCGTGGCCAGATTCTTCTGATAGGTGACTCCTGGGGTCTGGGCCAGGAAAGGGTTTTGGACAGGAAGGGGATTCACAACAGGGCATGCTTGAGAGGAATTGTTTAAGACTTTAAACCCTTGCCAAGACAGAGAGCATGAGACTGAACCTATAAGTTCCGTTAGCTATATATAGTGTGTAACCTGAAAACGCCTCCCTGGGCAGCATTTGTGTTTTTGACCCCACAGTGTGTGCCTCATGTGGAGGATGGAGTGGGGGAAGGGATTCTGCTGGGGACAGACAAAAGTGGGGAGGCACTGGCTTTGAAGACCACATTTCCTCCCTTTTTATGCCTGGGGTGTAACCAGAGACCAGAGTCAACAAGGAATCTGGCTCAGGACTGCTTTTGTTTGCAGCTCTCCATGGGGCGTGACTTGCTTTTTTCAGAGGTCAGTGAATTGTAAATTGTGTAATTTTGGGTTCTGCTGAACCACCATAGGGGAGACATTTGAGGGGGTTGGCAAGAGAGGGGTGGATGGTGTCACTCAGGCATCTAGGAAACGTTTACTGTCTCTAAGACCAGACCCGGCCACATGGAATTCTCTCATTTATAGACAAGCAGAAAATACATGTGAATTTGAGTGCTAACACCTGAATTTACTTTGGTAAATGGATCTATGTGAAATATCCGAAATAAGGTAATATCCTGAGTTCAGGAGGAGCAAAACAGTAAAATCAATTATTTTGTATGTTTGATTGCACTTTTCTGGTTACAACTATTTGTGGTCTCTGAAGCTATATACATATATATAGCTGGGAAGGGTACATGCTGGGAACTGCTAAAGGTCACAGTCATTTTCCATATACATTTTCCCTCCCCTCCCCCACGTCCCCCCTGCTTAGCACAAGACCTGATATTTATTCATGCACTCAACAGATATCTGTTGAGCATTTATCTTACTCCAGTCACTGTTCTAAGGACAGGGCGGGGGCGGGGGGGGTGGTGGTGGTGGTGGTAAACAAATCAAGCAAGTTCTTGCTCTCTTAGAACTTAGAATCTATTGGGTTGGGGCAGACAAAAAGATTAATATATTATACAATATATCAAGTAGCAAGACATCCACTGAGGAAACACAAAGGAAAGGTGCAGAACATAGAGAGGGGTGGAGCGGGGTGGTGTCTCTAGGGAAGTGGAGTTGGAGAAGAGTGAGGAGGTGACCCCTGAGGCTCCATGGAAGGTAGCATGTCCAAGACCAAGAGAGAGGGTGTGTTCCAGGGAGGGTGCAAGGGAATTGGTGGGAGGTGAGGTCAGGGCGGAATCAGAGGCAAGGGCAGACCTTGTACGTCACTGTGAAAACTTAGAGTTTTATGCTGAAGGAGACAGGAAGCTTATGGAGGATTTTCAGCAGAAGAGAGGATCATTCTGGCTACAATTTTTAAAATAAGTTGAAGAGGGCAAAGATGGAAGCAAGGGGACAGGGTAAAATAATCTATGCAAGAAATGACAGTAGCTTAGACTGAGGATTTAACAGATTCTAAATATTTTAAAGGAATAGTTGGCAGGATCTTGAGATGAGTGGAATGTGAAAGTAGAAGGAGAGAAGTAAAGATGAGTCAAAGACTTGGATCTGAGCAGTTGGAGGAATAGAGTTGTTGTTTACTGAGATAGGGAGGAAGAGCTTGGAAATAAGGGATCCAGCGTTTGGTTTTAGAATTGCTAAGTTTTGGGGATCCCTGGGTGGCTCAGTGGTTTAGCACCTGCCTTCAGCCCAAGGCATGATCCTGGAGTCCCGGGATTGAGTCCCATATAGGGGTCCCTGCATGGAGCCTGCTTCTCCCTCTGTCTGTGTCTCTGCCTCTCTCTCATGAATAAATAAATAAAATCTTAAAAAAAATTGTTAAGTTTAAGATACCGGATAAACAACTAGCAGAGATACATGAATCTGGAGTTCACAGGAGAGGATGGGGCTACAGGCATAAATTTGGAAGTGGAAAGCACGCGGAAAATTAAAGCTATAGGTGGGTGGAGGCAGAAGAGGGAATATAGGTGAAGAGGAAGAGCAATCCAGGAGTGATCCTCAGGGATTCCAGAACTAGTGGTTGGAGATATGAGAAGAACCAGCTAAGGTGATGAGGAGGAACCAGTGAGACAGGAAGAGAGAGTGATCTCCCAGGGAACAAGGCGAGAGGCTGTTTCAAGAAGGGAGTGTCCAACTGGGTCAGATGTTGCTGATAGATCAAGAATGAAGAAGACTCAAGTTAGTCATTGGATTTGGAACATGGAAGTCATTGGTAAGTTTCACAAAAGTAAGTTTAAGTGGAACTGTGGGGATGAAAGCCTGATCTGGAGTGGCTTCATAACAGTACAGAAAAAAAATAAGGGGAGATAATGAATATGTAGACAATTCTTTCAAGAGATTTTATTATGAAGAGAAGTCAACAACAACAACATCAAAAATTGAGGCAGTTGCTGGAAGAAGAAATGTCCATCTCTAGTATGGCCCAATAGCATGCCAGGAACTGGTTTTTAAAACAGTGGGTTTTTCTTTTCTGAAGAAGGCAGTTCCAGAAGAACCCTAGAAATCTATCTTGTGACTCTCCTATTGGGGCTGGCTAAAGACTCTATGCAGTTTCCCTATCTGTTACGGGAGCTCTGGCATCACTGGGTCTGCTGGATGGGAGGAGTCAAGGGACTCTGCAGGGCAGCCTAGATCTGCTGCAAAGCCTTCTCTTGCTCTGGGTCCCACTCAAAACTACGACCATCTTGAATCACCCAATACATTTGTTAGGAGCAGTATCCCTTATTGCAAGTTATGTTTCTCCAAAACCCAAAGGGGTTCACAAAGCATTAGATTCTTTAGCAATAGCAAGACCAAGGTGTAATAACTTGTCCTTTACCTCTCGGGGATGTCTTTTTTTTTTAAAAAAAAGATTTTATTTTATTTATTCATAGACACAGAGAGAGAGAGGCAGAGACACAGGCAGAGGGAGAAGCAGGCTCCACACAGGGAGCCCGATGTGGGACTCGATCCCGGGTCTCCGGGATCACACCCCAGGCTGCAGGCGGCGCCAAACTGCTGCACCACCGGGGCTGCCCCTTTCGGGGATGTCTTGACGTGCCTTGGATCATCAAAAATCCTAAACAATTTGCTAGTATGGGAAGTATTGCAGGATCCATTTTCAAGGGAACCCAGGCTTTGGGTCTGAAATCTGGCTCAGATTGGGTTATTGTGGGCACCTCAGCCTTCTCCTTAAAAGCTCTTAATTTTTATTTCTTTGGCTTATTCTACAAGTCATGCAGCACTCTATTGGCTGCTCATCTAACTCACTCCTAAGAACACCACGATCTATTAACCATCATCAAAACCTCTGTGGGTGGAGGCACCCTGGTCGTGCCTCTGGCCTTGCTGCCTGCTATGGTTTATGTCTGTTTGTAGTTAAGCACTGGCATCTGGCCTTTGTTATTCTGGGATCTCATCATTCCCATTGACACGAGGGAGCCCACTTATATGGCTGAGTCACTTATACTCAGTCAGACCCACAGCAGAAAGTCATCACTAGGCTTCTCAACGACGATGGCCCTCACCGAGATATTCTTTACTGCCTAGCAAAGATAATGTTCTTTGAACCCTTTCAAGAAGCATAAGTCTCACATGACAGATTTGTTCTGCTATTCCTGTCTCCCTAAGCGTTGTGTGCTCTTCTTCAGCTTCCTGCCGGGGCACTCCAGACTCTGCCCGAAATCTGCTGTAAGGTATCATCAGGTCCAAGCCTCGAAGAGCCATTCAGAAACACACTAGTAGTAACTGTAGAGGGAGGTTCCCAGTCAACTACCTCTTTCTTGCTTTTGTATTCTGCTCCCCATCTCATTCTCCTGTTTATCATCCTCAAGATCACTCCCACCCATGTCCCCCTAGTCCACGCTGACACATCCATCCCAGCCACGTCCTGCAGCTCTGTCTGAGGATAAGATGTTTTCTGCTGGATCTGGCATTCTATTTCTGCACTCGGGCTGCCTCAAGATTAGTTATTGGTGCAGGAGCAGTGAATGGAGGCAGAAGCAGATCTTCAAGAGAAAAACATAATTTTGCGATAGTCACTGTCAAGAATCTAGTCTCGCCCAGATCTGGAGAAGAAACCAGAAGCAACATTCAGTTTAATATCAGTCAACCGATGGGATATTTGGGATGGGATATTTGGGATGGAGAAGCCAAGGAATGTCCCTCAGGCTCTAGGCTTCTCCCTGAAGGATTAGGAGGAAATTGTGGTGGCAAAGTATGTGTGAGGCCAGAGAGCACTGTGGGAAGTAGGGTCAGTGGACTCTATCTGGTGAGTTTTCATAGGTGGCTGTACAGTCCCAGAACTCTCATTCCAGTGAGCAGACTACATCAATCATTCATTCATTTGTCTATTCATTAATTTAACATTTGAAAGCCTCTTATACTAGGTGCTTGGGTTCAAGACAAAAAAAAAATCTGTCTTTATTTTTCAGAAATTCAGAGTGTAGTGGGGCATGGACAGAAATGCCATTCGCCACTTACTATTACATGTGATAGAGTAGAGGATGTACAGGGTTTTGTGGGAGTCAAGACAAAATAAGAAAAACACTTGCCTGGTGTGTACGTACACAAAGGAGGAGTTACATAACATCTTGTTTAGTTTCTTATCCTGGCAGGCTTCCAGAGCCACTTGACCACAATCACTGGTCATGGATAACATAAAGAATCTCCATTTGGTAGCTGAGAGGAGTGTAAAGTCAACCTTCCTTTTTGTTCTCCACATCCATGCCTAGTTTCTTAATCTGTTTTTGTGACACATCTCCTCTTGTCCCCCAATTTCATTGTCCTAAATCTCTTCTCTACTTTTATACCTGATGTGCTTTCAGAGACCTCCTGAATCCCTCTTGCCCAAAGCCCAGGCTTTTGGGTAAATCCTTACTCCCTGTCCTCTGTACCTGCCCAAGCGGAAGGGGAAAATGTCTTAACATGTGCACCAGTGAGGCATGTTGATTATCTAATTTCAGCCTTCCATTGTTTCCATTCTATAAATGAAGCCAAAGGAATTTAAGGAATTTGCCCAAATTCACATAGGCAAGAAGAGAGCAGGATTTTCTTTCTTTTCTTTCCTTCTTCTTTTTTTTTTTTTTTCTTATTTATTTATTCAGGAGAGACACAAGACAGAGGCAGAGGCAGAGGGAGAAGAAGGCTCCTTGCAAGGAGCCCGATGTGGGACTCCATCCCAGGACCTGGGATCACGACCTGAGCCAAAGGTCAAGTGGTTGAGCCAATGCTCAACCAGTGAGCCACCCAGGCGCCCAGAAAACAGGATTTTCAATGAAGATCCAATATTCAGAATACTGACCCATATCTTAAATGCTCCCAGATGATTAAGTACCTGGAAAACATTCTGTCACAAAGATTTTCTGTTCAGTTTCCCAAAAGAAGAGAAGAAGAACTAAAAGGCTGCTTTGTAATTTTAAAACCTCTTCATATTTCCTATCAAAAATTTGGTCCCCTCCAGGTACCCCCAGACTCCTAAGGCACTTACATCTCTCTTCCTGGGTGTAAAAGTATATGAATTTCTCATGACTATAAATGTAGTAGTGGAATTCCTGGGTCACATAATGTGAGTATGTGTGTATATATATATATGCATATATATACTTACTGAGTAAATATCACCTAACACTTTTTCAAAGTGATTGCACCAACTTTTTGGTGCAAGTGATTGCACCAACATTTCCACCAACAGTATATGTGCTGATTATTCTCATCAGCATCTGGTATGGTTGGTCGGTCATTTGAATTTTAGCCGTACTGGTGAGTTTGTAGTGAATCTCATTGGGGTATTAATTGTATTTACCTGATTATCGATGAAGTTGAGCACATGATGTAATAAGTAGAATATTTGAAATAGACTTTTCTTTTGAAGATACTTTCTTTCAGATTAAGGAAGTCCAAAGCTGTACGGTTTCCTTTTACCACAGCTTTAGCTGCATTAAAACAATTTGATTTGTCATGTTTTCATAATTACTCTGTTCAAAGTATTTTCTAGCTTCTGTTTGAAACTGTAGGTTTGTTTAGAAGTGTATTTTAAAATTTCCAAACATGATTTTCTGAATATCGTTTTGTTATTGATTTCTAGCTTAATTCTGTGGTAAGATAACATATTCTGCATGTTTTCAGTCCTCTGACATTTGTTGGGGCTTGCTTTAAGGCCCCAATTTTTAAATTTTGGTACATAAAAGAAATGACTATTCTTTAGACATTGGGAGTGGTGTCCTTACAGTCCCACTAAGTCAATTTTATAAATATGTATATACTCCTGTGAATATGAACTAACTTTTGTCTAACCTATCAGATATAGATAAATAAAATTTGAGGCTATGCATTTAGTTCCATACAACTCTTATAACTTCTTGATGAGTTTAATTTTTATTAGTTTGAAATCAATCTCTTTGTCTTTAGTAATGCTTTTAGCCTTAATATATAGTTTTCTAATACTGATATCATATCTTTGAGAAATCTTAAGCTTTAGACTTGTCTTTTGTAAATAGCACATACAATTCAGTGTAATTCTGTGAGACAATCTTTGGCTGTTAAACAGGGAATTTAAACATTTATATGTAATCTAATTTCTGATTTTGAAAATTTAAATCTGCCATCTTGCTCAGTTCTTCAATTTGTAGTGCTTGTTCTCTATTCCATTTCTTTCAGTTCTTGCTTTCATTGCATTGATGGAGGACTTTAAAGTTTTATTTGAATCCTATAAAATCTTGTAGTGGTTGTACTAGATATTGCAATATGCAACCTTAACATATAATACATTCAGTATTAATTGGTTCCTTTCTCTTTTCTTGGACAATGTATGGACCTTAACACACCATAACCCTATTATTTCACTCCTGACTTAATTTTCTGGCAATGCATTATAATTCTTTATATAATTCTCCACAAGATATTTTTTGTATTGTTTTATATTTTTCATTCCTTTCTGCATTTTTGACCTTTTATCTGGAACCATTTCCTCTTGCCTGAAGGCTATATATATTAGTTCAGATCTTTGGGGATGAATCAAAAATCATCCCCCAAAAAACTGGAGAAGTTTTGGTTTGTTGGAACAGTTCTCTTTTCAATTTATATACTCTGGGAATAGAATTCAGAGTTTAATAAAAGTTAATTTCTTTTATTATTCTTATTATTATCTTATTATTTTGAAGCTATTTTCCCATTGTCTTTTGGCTTCCAGTGTTGTTGTTGAGAAATTAGCTGTTGGTCTAATTACCACTCCTTTAATGGCAATCTGTCTTTTTTCTCTGGCTGCTTTTAAAATATTTTCTTTGTGTATGATATTTAGCAGTTTTCCTATAAAGTACCATGGTTTTCCTTTGTTTAACTAGTTTGGGATTTCTCAGATCTGTCAACTGATGTGTTTAATTTGTTTGGAAAAGTCCCAGCTCTTAACTCTTCAAGTTGTATTTCTGTTCCATAATCTCTGTCCTCACCCTCTGGGACTTCAACTAAACATACATTAAGACTTTTCATGGATCTTTTATGTCAGTGCCATAGTCTAAGAAAAGGCAAATACTAAGATTTGAGCGTAACCATTTTTGATGCTTTTATAACAACTGGCAGACTGATTTTATGCCATGAATCTAATAAAAATGTGGGCTTATATTAAAATGTCTTTTTCTTATTTCATTGTTCTACTGATTTATTCAACTGCATTTTATAGAAGTATCAGTTTGTGACATTTGGATATTTTAAAAAATTCACTTAGGAAGTGCTTTTCTAGGTCTCTTACCCTCTCTTCTAATTTTTCTTTTATTTTTTTCTCTCTATGCTTCATTCTGGATAATTTTTTCCATATTACAAAATCTCTATCTGTATGTAACTGACTATTAAGTCTATTCACACGCAGATTTAATATATTCCATATGTATCTTAATTATTTATTACTTTTTAGTTCTAGCATTTTCAGTGTATCTTTTAAAAAATAGTTTTCAGTTCTCTGCTAAAAATTTCAAGGTTGAATTTTCTTTCCTTCAATAAATTAAGTGTAGTTTTATTTATTTTTTTTAAGTATGTGAAAATTCTAAAATCTGAGTCTCTGCACTCTATGGCTGTATTTTCTTGTTTTCATTTATGTGGTTTTTGTCTCCTTGAATTTCAGGGTTTTTTTTTTTTTTTTTTTTTGCCATGCTTTTTTGTTTTGTTTTGTTTTGCTATGTGTGTATGTATGTTCAGATATTTTCAGTGAAAAGGGAAGGGGTTTTCACTCTTTCCTGCTCCTGTGGGATATCTACATCCTTGATTTCCTCATAAGAAGAAAATGTGTAGGGTAATAAATGCTTGCTATTTGTTTGCTTGTTTGTTTGCTTTAAAAGCTTCCTATTTCAAGCTGCTTAGTTTGGAGTCATTTGTTGCTAATAGATAGCTAACTAATATACTTCGGTTTGAATACCAGCATTACCCTTTACTAGATTGGCATCCTTGGACATAGGACTTCACCTTTTGAAGCCTGTTTACTTTTTATTTTTTTTAAAAATGGTAATAATAGCTACTTACAGTGCTGTTGAAGCCCAGTCTCTGTTATATAGTAAATTCTTAATAAATAACTATTTTAATTTTTATTACATTCATTATTAAGTAAAGTGAATGCTTAAGAACAAAGACAGCTATAGAGCCACTATAAAAAGCAAGCACGAAAACTTACAAAGAATAGCCACCTTGGGTCATTAAGTTTAGGGCCAAGAAGCTTTATCTGCTTTCTAGACCCTAAGAACATAGTTGTGTCAGAGTCTATATAACGAGGATCATGAATTGTCCATAAAAGGTCAAACAGAATCTATGTACTATCATTTCTTTTTTTTTTTAAGACAGGAAACACACTAAATATGTCATATACATTTACTTTTCTTCTTAAAAATGTGTTTGTACTTAAGGAAGTTCCAGCAATCTAGAAAGTTCTTTTCTCTGGAGCAGTGGTTCTCAAACTATCATGCATCAGAATCACTTAAAGGGCTTACTGAACATAAAATGTTGGACTCCACTCCCAAAGATTTTTATTTTATAGGTTTGTATTATGGCCTAAGACTTTGCATTTATAACAGATTCCTAGGATGATGCCAATATTGTTGGTTTGTAGCCACATTTTGAGGACTTCTGCTTTGGAACATCTTTGTCTCTGATAAATGAAGCATTATAAATGTGTTAAAGAAGAAGCAGTTCTAATATTAGGCAAAATATAGAGTAAAAGAAAATCCAATTGCTTTACAAGGATGTATAAGGCCCTGATGTATAAGACTTTATTTTGCACTGTTTCTTATTTCCACTTGGCCTTCATTCTATTCCTCAACGACACCAAGCCCATTTCTGTCTCAAGGCTGCACTTGTTCCCTCTGCCTGAGGCTCTTCTCTCCCAGATTATGGCCTCTCTGTATATCATCATTGAAGGCCTAGCTCCAAATGTCACCTTTTCAGAGAGGCATTCTCTATCTAAAGGAACCATCTTGTCTCAACATTTCCCACTCTCCTAATTTATTCCTTTCATGTCATGTATTATGATCTGAAATTGCCTTTTTGTTTCCTTATTAGAAATCTTCAATGTAACAGACACCTTATCTCTTAAGTTCTTTGCTATCTCCAGCATGGAATGGGCCCTAGTATGTAGCAGGTGCCCAAGAGATATCTGTTGGTTGGAAACAGCAATGTTTTTATAACCTAGTTTCTGAAAGGAGGTGAAGAATGCTAGTAACCTGGGAAATATGGAATATGGTCCCTCCCTAACCTGCTCCCTACATGTTACAGATGCCAGGACTCTCTCCAGTTTATAATGTGAAGGTAAGGGGTTAGTGCTTTACCCTCCTCAGGGGTGTCTTCTACACTCTTGATTGCCTCATAAGAAGACAAGATGGTGACTTGGGGAATGCTTGTCACTCTCAGAGACTCCAGAGAGTTGCTAAATGGGTCAATTTTTCATCCATCCAGAATACTCCTAACTTTTATAAGTGATTCTCTTCAGGATGGCTGGCATCTGCTAAGTTGTCCCTAGCAATAATGAGGGAAGGAGAGCTGTTACTTACTTTTGTTGGGTTCCAGATGGGTCTGACTATAGTTGTTCCCCCTCAGGTAGTTCCAGTTGTTTGGGATCCCATGTTAGAAATGGAACTGATCTATCCCATTGACAAGGACATGGGCCACTAAGATGAACAAAGAAGCAAATCTGCTTACTCAGATATTTTTAAATTGTATTTATTTCCTCCCAATGGTTTGCTCATTAAAAATTGAGTGCCTGTGCAAATTCTGGCTGTAGACAAGGCCTGGACATTCTCTCTACAGACAATTGTTTGTTGAGCTGACTCACTCCCATACCCTCTCCTCCCCAGGTCTCTACCGCTGGCACCTGGTTTTGCAGTAATCTCAGGCTGCTGACATGAGCCTGGGGAAAACAACAGAGCTTTTTCTAGGGAATTAAGGAGTGAATCTTATGATCTAGCCACTGACTTTTACCATTGTTTGCATGAGGTTTGGGGGAGAGTTTTTCCCAAATAAAACAAATTGAGAACTCTCCTGGTTGGAGGTACTCTGGATCCCCAAAGCACTAGAGTTAGAAATGTTTACACAGATACCTCTCATATTCTTTCTGTCCTTTAGATAGGCATGTAGAGCATTCCAATTATACTAACTTCTTTCACTTCTCACCTTTATCCATGCTAAGGCCAGCTAGAGACCCTGACTAGTGTCACTTGATTAGTGACTTTGGCATTGCTTGCACACTTTGTTGTGCCAGGAATGAACTGAAGATGGATTTGACAAGAAGCAGAGGCTGTGTGTGGGAGGCTTTGGCAGCTCCTCTTCTGAGCTGCCTTGAGGGTTTTGTTAGGTTAACTCAACCTCCCCTAGAGCTTTTCTGTGTTTGTGTGGGAGTTCAGTGCAACAACAACTTGCTAAGTGCCTACTCTATATCAACCACTCTTCCCAAGTAGATGTTGGGTATACCAAGACTAAAAGAATTTTCTCCTTGCCTTCAAGGAGCTCACAATCTTATTAGGAGAGGGACCTATGGTGGTGACTTGAAGATGGTTACAAAGTCTTTCAATTCCTTTTCCTGAATTTGAGCTTTTCCTATCACTAGTTTTGACCAGTAGAATGTAGTGGAAGTAATATTGTATAACTTCCAAGGTTAGGACTTAAAAGATCTACAGCTTCACTTTTGCCATTCTTAGAATGCTTCTTCTTTGAAGCCAGTCACCATGTAAGGAGTCTGATTACCTAAGACCACCATGCTGTGAAGAAGTCCAGACTAGTCACATGGAGCAAGAGTATGAGAGGAGCACTAAGGTACTACCCATGTGACTAAAACCTTCTTGGGCTTTATGTTTAGTTCAACAGCTAGCTGAATACAGCTAAGCAAATGACATCAGCTGACGCCACATGAACAGAAGAACCAACAACCAAGACTTGCCGAAATTCTTTTTTTTTTTAAGGTTTTATTTATTCATGAGACACACACACACACACACACACACACACACACACAGAGATAGAGACACAGGCAGAGGGAGAATCAGACTCCATGCAGGGAACCTGACATGGGACTTGATCCTGGGACTCCAGGATCATGCCCTGAGCCGAAAGCAGGTGCTAAACCGCTGAGCCACCCAGGCGTCCCACTAAATTCTTGACCCATAGGATTGTGAGCAAATGAAATGGCTGTTAATTTTAAACCATTTAGCTTTTGAGTAGGTTGTTATTCAGCTATAGATAATTGAAACACAATTATTCTTAATGATGGAGGGATGCATAGGATGTTAATAGGAACACAGAAGAAAGTACCTGAGCTAGCTTGAGACAATGGTCATGGAATGCTTTCCAATGCAGGTTTGCTTGAGTAGAATCTTCTCCAATGATCTAAATGTCAGCCAGGCTTGTGGGAGAGTAAAGTCTGTCTAGATACAGGAGAATAGAACAAAATAGCATGGAGGTGATTAAAAGCTTGGTACCATATGTGAGGGATCGTCAAACAAGTGTAAGGCAGAGAGGATTGGGTAAAGTTGCAGAGGTGTTCATAATAATAAAGAGTAGTAATAGATAATCTTTACTGAATACTTACTATGTGCCAGATCCTGATCTAAAGGTTTTATACGTATTAACTCATTTAATTCTCACAACAACCCTATATTATTGTTCCTCTTTTACATTAGAAAAATATGAAGCTTTGCAACAATGTGGATAAAACTAGAGGGTATTATGCTAAGGGAAGTAAGTCAATCAGAGAGAGACAATTATATGATTTCACTCATATGTGTAATTTAAGAAACAAAACAGAGGAGCAAAAGAAAGGGAAAGAAAAATAAAACAAAGACATAATCAGAGAGGGAGACAAACCATAAAAGACTCTTAAACAGAGGAAACAAACAAGGTTACTGGAAGGGAGGGAGGTGGGGTGATGGGGTAAAGTGATGGACATTAAGGAGGGCATATAATGTAATGAGCACTGGGTGCTATATAACTGACGAATCTGAACTCTACATCTGAAACTACTAATGCACTATATGTTAATTAATTGAACTTAAATTTAAAAAAGAAGAAAATGAGGCACAAAGAAATAATAACTTGCTCAAGAGCACATAGTTGGCAAGTGCAGTGTAGGGATTTGAACTGAAGCAAGATCTTGGGGGATTTTATGTGTTTCTTTAAAGAGCTTGGACTATGTTCTGTAGCTGATGTGAAGTGACCCAAAGGTTTTAAGGAAGGGAGTGACATGGCCACACCAAAAGATTCTATCCTCTTTATAATTTTCCCTACACTGGTCATTTTCTTTGCCTGTTGTCTATTTCCTCATAGTGACTAGCAGTGAACTCTTAATAACAAGCAGGGCCTGTGGGCTTATCTTTGAAGGATATAAGGAAAGAGGAAAATATGGGGACATGTGCTACTCCACAGCTGGTCTTGGGGGTGGAGGGGAGGACAGAATGCCCAGGGAGAGAATGGGTGTGGCAGCCACCAAGAGAGGAAAGTGGGCTGCATCTTTTATCCCATGGAAAGATGAGAACAGCAGCATATGGGAGCCAGCCTGTTCTGAGAAGATCTTTTAGGCTAAGGAACAGATAGGCTCATGGGCTTTGCAGACAATTTGCCTCTCTCTCTTTCCTCCACCCCATGGGCTTTCAGGTGATTAGCATCAAAATATTAAAAATAGCTGTTGGGTTCCCAACAGCAATTCACAAAGAAGAGAGCATTTCACATAAGTTTAGAAATGTTCATCTGGCTGTGGCCATTGCTTTTCTGAAGGGGTCCTTATGGGTAAGCCATCAAAAAGCTTCTGCATGCACCACACGCACTTCCTCTCTTTCCCCTGTTCTGTCAACCAAGGGCAGTAGAGCAGATTTAGTAGAGTCTTAATCTGCGTGAAGAGTTGTCATATCCACATTTTGACAGATTTTGTGCAAAAAGGGAAAAGACAAATATGAGTGTATAAGAAGAAAGAGGTCTGACTTAGGTTCCAGGAGAAGCTAGGAGATCTGCCCCTCAGACTTAGGTTAACCTACTCTTACTTTGTATGATATGGACAATTGTCTGAATTTCTCTAGATCCCAGGATCCTCATCTGCAATATGAGGGTATCAGGTGAAATTCTCTGAAGCCATTCCTGACCATCCTATCTAAAGCTCCCTATATTCATTATCTGTTGCTGTGTAACAACTTACTTGAACTTGTAGTTACTTCAAACCAGAATAAAAATTTGGTCTCATAGTTTTTGTGGGTCAGATTTCCAGAGAAGCTTGACAGACTGATTATGACTTGGTGTCTTTTACGAATTTGCTGGGTCTGCAGTCATCATTTTCAACATAGGTGGTAGGCACTGGCTATTGCCACCTCCTTGCACCCTAGGATGTCCATGAGACTATTGGAATGTTCTCACAACATGGCAGCTGGCTTCCCCCAGGATGAGTGATCCAAGAAAGAGCAATGTGGAAGCTGCAATATCTTTTATGACCTACTCTTCGAAGCCACATACCACAGCAACCTAGTGGTTACCTTGGTCAGTTCTATTCATTGTGGCAAGGACTACAAAGAGCAGGAATGCCAAGAAGTGAAGCTCATCAATAGTCATATTTGAGGCTGGCTATCATCTTCCTCCTAAATTTCTATCACATTACCGTGTTTTATCTTTAATAGCACTTACCTGAAATTTGTTATTTGTTTGCTTGATGTCCATTTCCTCCCCATTAGAATGTAAGCCTTTCCAAGAGCAGGGATTTTACCTTTTTTATGACTGTATCTTCAGCACCTGGAACAATGTCTGGTGAAATGTTGATGCTCAATATTGACCATGAGCTAGGTACTATTATTATGCCAGTTTCTGATGCAGAAATAGAGGCTCAGAGACGTTAACTGATTTGACTGAAGTCATATAGATAGTAAGTGTTAGAGCTGGGACACCATCTTATGGATAGAGACTGATACCAATAGTCTAAGTGGATAGCATTCAGTGATTCCAGGGGTGTCATTACACAAATGGAATTACATGTGGAAGTGGAGAATAGGACAGCGTATGGGAGGAGGGCTGACAGAATTCAATGGGCAGCTAGGAAATACTAGGAGGAAGTAGTAAGTGTCTATATAAGTGGATGTGTGTTTATGGTTGAGATGGTTGAAAGGGAGGTTGAGAGAGAGGCAGGGAGACAGAGAGAGAATGTGTGGGTATGGTAGCTGGATCATTAAAGGGGAAATAATGTGCTCTGAACAGCTGTTATGACATAGGCCTAGAGATAATACTTTGACCTTAGTCTTATTTGCCTCAAAATTCTTCAAAAAATTGGTCTCCAAGGAACATCCTTATTAAAATAACTAAGTAAATGTTCCTTTAAAAATCCCACAAGCAATTTAAGTCATTATTTGATTAGCAAGCATATTGCCAAATTACACAGGAATTGCTAACTTAATTATGTTTGTGGGAATTATCCATTTTCTGGACTATTTGCCAGTAAAAGAAAAGTACAGTCTTTTGGCCACCCACTCTCCATTCTCCTTCCCAACCTCCTGAGGGAGGGGCCCTGGTATTCATCAAACATACAATGGGATCCTCTTAGAACAATGCCTCCCCCCCCCCCCTTTGGCCTGGGAGGTGGAAATTTGCGAGGAGTGGAGGGAAATGATAATAAAAGGCCCTCACTTACTCTTTCTTCTCTGAAGCCTTCTGGGTTAGGGGTGTTGTCTTGTCTATATGGAGGAGTCTTTGGTCTTTGAGTGAGACCAGGGTGAGATACAAGAGAAAGGCTATAGAAGTTGGCTGTTGAGATGGCTCAAATCTAGTCTTGAAGCAAAGATAGTGATGGTTCCTGAGTTTCTTCAAGGCCCAGCCTTGTTGACCAGAGTAGGAAAGCAGAGAGAGATTCTTTGTAGGTCTACTCAGGAAAAATGAGAGTTTTCATTTAGCTTGAAAGTATCCTTAGGAAGCTGTGGGTTGTTATGGTTAACTGGACCAAAACCAGACCTGACTGAAAGATTAAAATAATTTCCCCCTCAAATTAGTGAGATTGTCTCACTAATAGCACCCAGACAGAGACTGATTAGCTATTTGTCAAGGAGAATGGCATTTTCCATGTGTTTACCACTCAGGCTTACCTCTTAGTTTATTCAAGGCAGACTCTAGAAGAGCCCCACTTTCCTTTTCCATGACTCCCTTATGAGGCGGCCGTAGCACACTGGTTTGAACAGAGGTCTTAGAGGTTGCTTCATTTTGTGTCCTTGGCTCTGGCACTTACTATGTGACCAAGGTCAAGTTACTTAGCTTCTCTGTGCCTCTATTTTATCAAATGTAAAAATGGAACTAATAACTGTTCTTATTTCATAGGCTATTTGTGAAGACAAAATTAGGATAATACATCTACATGTATTAGAACAGTATGTTGCATTCAAGAATTAATTTAACAAACATTTATACAATATATGTTGCTATGTGCCAGGTATAGGAGAAGGATGAAGGAGATCTGGTTCTGGCCCTAAAGAAACTCACATTCAACTGTATTTATGGAGGGTGGTAGGCAGAATAATGCCCCCCACCCCCCAAAGATGTTCATGCTCTAATCCCTGGAGCCGGTAAATATATTAGGTTACATGGCAGCAGGAATTAAGGTTGCAGATAAAATTAACGTTGATAATAAACTGGCTTCTAAATAGCAAAATTATTCTGGATTATCCAGGTGGGCCTACCGTAATTACAAGGGCCATTAAAACATGGAAGAAGGAGGCAAAGGAGTGAACATCAAAATGATGCCATGTGAGAAAGACTTGACCTGGTGTTCCTGGCTTTGAATATAGAAAAGGGGCAAACAGCAAGGAGCACAGGTGACTGCTACAGGATGAAAAAGACAAGGAAATGAGTTCTCCAAATGGAATACAGCCCTATTAATACCTTGATTTTAGCCCAGCGAGACCTATTTCAGACTTCTGACCTCTGGAACTCTAAGATAATATATTCATGTTGTTTAAACCACCAAGTCCATGGTCATTTATCACAACAGTGATAGGAAACTGATATCAATACAGGTAAGAAATAAGTCAACACATGAATATATATTGTAACTTCAGGGAATAAGTACTAGGAAGAAAATGAAGCAGATTAAAGGGATAATTAGTAGAGGTCAGACCCTAAAAAGCCCTTGGAGTTTGGTTTTTATGGCAAGGAGTTTGGATTTTATTCTTAGTGTGACAGGAAACCACAGGAGGGTAACCACTGGAGAAGGTGGTATGAATGGATTTACATTTCACAAAGCTCATTTAGGCTGCTGTGCAGGGAATAGACTGGAAAGAGTTGATGAGTGGAGGTAACAGGCCAAATTAGGAGAATACTATGGAAAAAGATAGACTTAGGTGGCAGTGATAGAGGTGGTAAGAAAGAGTCGGATTCTGGACATATCTTGCTTGTTAGAGCTGACTGGACTTGATTCTGGCTTGGATATGGGGTTTGAGGGAAGGAAACAAATCAAAGACACCTCCTAGACTAGGGCTGGAGCAGCTGGGTGAATGGAAATGCTATTTAATTAAAGGTTGGTTGTCCCCAACACTCAGGAAGTTTGTAAGTTTTCTAGTTCTGCACTTGATTAGGGAATGCATGGACAATGCGATCTACTTTCAATCCCAGCCCAAGGAACACTTTAATTAGGAAGGAAATATTGGGATTGTAGATGCATACAAATATGGTTTTCTGATGCCAAAAATAAATGGTTTCAAATTGTATGTGGTTTTATACTACCCATCCTTTCTTTCTACTCACTCTCATTGCCAATTCATAGGGACAACCTCATAACAGATCAAAAATAGGAAATGATGGTAGGATGCCAGTATTGTCTTCAATTAGTCCATTTCCAAAACTGCAAAAATCTCACTTGTACTATTTAATAACTTAATTTTGGCAGCATTTACATGTATCCATTTCCAATGCCAAGATTGATATGCAGTTGACCTTTGATCCAACAACAGTTCAAATTGCACAGGTTCACTTATATGTGGATTTTTTTGGATAAATATAGTCCAATACTACAGATATTTTTCTCTTATGATTTTCTTAAAACCATTTGTTTTTCTCTAGCTCAATTTATTGTAAGAATATAGTATGCATACAAAATATGTGTTAATCAGCTGCTTATGTTATCAGTAAGACTTGTGGTCAATAGTAGGCTGTTAGTAGTTAATTTGAGGGGAAGTCAAAGTTATACATAGATTTTCAACTCCATGGGGAGTCAGCACCTCTCACTCTTCAGATCTTTCAAGGGTCAACTATATATTTAAAGATTGCTTGATGAAACATGCAGTTAAGAGAAGTTGTTGTTCTTAGCAACAATCTCTATTTTTTACTTTTATCCATATATCAATTATCTTTGGCTATGATCCCACACATAGTAGCTTAAAAGAATAAGTTTTAACTTAATTCTTAATCCTGTAGTTTGGTAATTTGATTGGGAAGCTGGGAAGGTCTGGTATGGGCTGGCTTGGCTGATCTTGGCTGAGCTCATTTATGTATCTGTGATCAACTGGTGGGTTAGTTGGGGCTGGATGGTTTGATGGCTCCACAGAGGTGGCTGGGAATAATGAGTCACTCTTTACAGGGTTTCTCCTCTTCCATACGCTAGCCTGGGCTTCTTTATATGTAATGGCAGCAGGATTCCACAAGTGAAAAAAAAAAAAGTACGCAAAGCCTCTTGAAGCCCAGGCTCTGAACTTTTCAGTATTGCTTCTGCCATATTCTATTGCCCAAAGCAAGGCATAAGCCCAGCTCAGATTTAAGGGGTAAAGAAATTGCCTCCTTCCAACAGGATTGCATTATATAGGCTATAGATATAGGGACAGGGTGAAGAATTATGGCCAGTTTTGTAATCTGTCACAATCATTTAGAATGCTTTTGTTTTAAATAACAGAAAATCCAACTCTAAGTTATTTAAACAATAAAGGCCCATATATCTCACAAAATATGAAGTTTGGAGGAAAAATGATTATAGGTTTAATAGCTTAACAATGCCATCATAGTCCTAGATTTTCTTTTATCCAAATTTCCACTCTGTCATTTCCAGCATCTTTGTTTCTGTCCACATTTTAACAAGATGTCTACAACAGTTTCAGGATTTACTTATAAATGATCAAAGTCTAGAAGAGAAAAATGAAATGTCTCTGTCTTGTATTTCTCTTTAGAAATGAGGAAAATCTACCCAGAAGCCCTTTACAGTCTTTCCATTGGGTCCCATTATATCATAAGACTGTAACTGAGGATAAATAGATTGAGAAGCTCTGCCTGTCAACTTTCTACTGCTAGCTTTTGGGGTAAGAAGATGGGAATTAAAGGTGGTGAGCTACGCATACATTTCCCTCAAGAAATACAGCAGCTTAGGAATGGTGAATGTAGGGCAAGTAGTTCCATGAAGAAAGTAGCTTTGGGTTTATCCTTCTGGATATCCCTACCATTTGCAATGAATTCTTTAATAGTAATGATAACAACAATGACAACAATAGATGGTAAAATGAAGTCAACTGGTAGGAGGTGATGTCCCTGACTTAAGGGATTTCAAGTAAATTAGGACAAATAATTTAAAAAATCTCATTGCATGATTCTTGTTTTGAATATTTACATCTGCTTCTTGAGCCATGTAAGAACATTTATTTCTTTATATCTTTCAGGCCACTAATGAGGTCTGAGTTTCACAGTCTTAAACAACTAAATAAAGAGTGAAGAGATGAAAATATAGCCACCAGCTAGGAAACTTTAAAGCTTTTGTTTACAGAGTACATTTGTCCTTAATTTAATTAAGTTTCACAACATCTATTAGTTCTCATGTCTTTAAAATTTGACCCCGAGTGACATATATGGCAAAGCCAAGTATCATTTTCTAGGAATTCTCAAGTAAAATGTGCCTCTCCTTTAGCTATTCTCCATAAATAAAATGTCTTGTAAAACGACCATCACCTTAGCAACTGTCAACTGAAATCAGCTTTATGAAGGCAAAGTAAAACTGCAAGTAAACTTGCAGAGAGGACTTGAGTGATTTTTTTTTAACCATTAAAGAAAGTGAAATTAAAAAAAAAAAAAAAAAAAAAAAAAACTTCTGACCAGGCTTTGAGAAAGATTAAACTATGTAAATTTAAAGTAAATACAGTTTAATTTTAAGAAAAGAAGTTACCCTGAAAGGCAAAATTGAACATCATAATGTTCTACAATTTCCTTCCATTTAAGATTTGTTTGAAAAAAAAAAGAAAAAGATTTGTTTGAATATCTATTTTTTTCCTTCCTTGTTAAGCTGCTTACACTTCAAAAAACTTTTCCTCTTTCTGTAAGTATCACCATTAAAGTAAAAGCAGCCAGTGCACTTAGTGAATTCCATACTTTGGGATTTGGGGGGTCTTTTTGGTAGGATTTTGATTCTTTGATAGGACTTTGTCATTGACACACTTGTTTTGTATGGGGGGGGTTGGGGATTGCCAATCCTCTTACCTACTACAATTTAAATATCTATGACAGGACTTTCAAAGGCAAACTACAATGATTTTAGAAAAGAATTAACAATGTGGGTCATTGGCCAATGATCGGATGTTCGTAATAAAGGTATAAACCTAACATATGATTGATTCAAAATAAACCGTTGTTTTTTGTTTTGTTTTTGAGTCACATATGACAGAGGTAATGTAGTTCAGATATCAGGGTATGACAATGGTTAGAAAATGTGGAGTAAATTTCAACTTAGAATATTGGATATTTTCTAAGAACAAAAAAAACTATGGTAAGAAACATAAAATCATTTTTTGTATCCACCCTCAAGATATGTACGCAGGGAAGAAAATCTGAAGGAACTGCTCCCAAATTGTGTTAACTGTGGTCATCTTTGAGTGGTTCCTATTTGGGGGCAATTCTCCACTGTGTTCAGTTTTGGTAGAGTCCCTTGCCCTAGCTGCCTGTGGAAACTGAAAGGGGAGTCCTTTTTCTGCTCACTGCATAGCCACTAGGGTGTGGTCATATGACCTAGGCTTGGACACCAAAGGCTTCCAGGCTTCCACCTAAAATATCAAAACTTGGGTGTGTGACCCAGAATCTGGAGTAAGGTAAGCAAGCGAGGCATCTAGGGTGGTTAGGTGTACAATTTAAGGAGGCACTCATTCTCAGGTGCCAATCTGTATATCTATGATCCTTAAATGTTGTGCCCTAGCCCTTGACTTGCCTTCTCAAGTTGCAGCGATGGTATGACACTTGGACAGTCAGAAAGCAGATCATCACAGTGGGGGTGGAGATGACAGCGAAAGGATGAGAGTGATGGCAGACACAGTGATGGTGGCAGTGTCTGTGGTGCTGTTGATGCTAATGGTGGCATCACATAGATTGGGACGAGCGTGGCTCCCCTGGGAGCCTTCCCCTTGGTTTTCCCTTGGGAAAAACGCCTGGTTCTCCTGCCTCTAGGCATTGCCATTTCTTCATATACTTCTTGGAATTGCTACAGCCCAGGCTGTCACTAACCTGAGGATAAAGCCTCAACAATTCCTCCAATACACTCTTTTTCTACTTAAGTGAACCAGAGTTGGTCTCTATTGCTTGCAACCAAGGACCCTGAGCAATACGGTGAAATCGTGAGCTATTTATTTTTTGTTCTTTTTTTATCCTTTTCTCTGCTTTCAGTTTTCATGTAGTTATAACCAGATTACATTTTCATGGAAGGCCAAATATTTTTATAAACTTGTTCTGTCGTCAAGTAGACCAGAGTATATAGGGTAGACTCTGAACTCGGTTAATTCAGCAACTCATCAATGATGTTAATGCCAAGCACCTAGATTCTTTCCATCTCTCCACTGCTTCACGGTTAATGTTGGCTTGATCCTCAGGTTAGTGGCAGCCTGGCTGTAGCAATTCCAAGAATTATATGAAGAAATGACAACATCTAGAGGAAGAAGAGAAAGGATTTCTTCCTATGATGCTTTTGTAAGAATGAGGAATAATTTTTCAGGAGCCCCACTACTAACTTCACTTTCGTTTCATTGGCCAAAATTGAGTCATTTGCCTGAGCACAGCCTAACTCCTGACAAGGGCAATACTTTCCTTAGACCAATCAAATGCCTTCCTAGAGCTGGGGTTAGTTTCCACTGAGGCACATGCCACTGTGGAGAAGAGGAGAGTAACTGAATAAAATTGGAATTCTGTTAGGAAAGATTGAAAGGTTGAATGGAGACTATATAGTCAACCTGCAGTACCTGTAACTTATTTTCACTACTTGTTGCTTTGTTCACTACTTGTTCACTACTTTGTTGCTTTGTTCACTACTTGTTCACTACTTTGCTCACTTTGGCGTGTGTGGTTATAGGCTGAATATTAACGTATATGTATTTTGTTAATCTTCTCTTCTGCTACCAGTTTTAAAATGCTGACTAGAGCAGAGTACAATTGTGCAGCTACTGTGGAAATTAGTATGGCGGTTCCTAAAAAAATTAAATAGGATTATCATGATCAAATGACTCCTCCTCCAGGTATTCAAAAGAATTGAATGCAGGATCTCAGAAAGATATTTGCACACGCATGTTCATAGCAGCATAATTCATAATACCCAAGAGGCAGTAGGAATGCAAGTGGCCATTGACAGATGAACGGAGAAACAAAATGTAGTTTATACATACAGTGGAACATTATTCAGCCCTAATGAAGGACATTCTGATACAAGCTAAAACATGGGTGAACCTTGAAGACATATGGAAGTAAAATGAGCTAATGACAAAAGGAAAAATTCTGTATGAATCCACTCATATGTGATACTTGGAGTAGTCAAATTCATAGAGACACAGAGTAGAATGGAGGTTGCCAAAGGCTGGAGAAAAGGGAAAATGGGGAGTTATTGCTTAATGGATCCAGAGTTTCAGTTTGGCAAGAAGAAAAGAGTTCTGCACAACAATGTGATTGTACTTAATGTCACTGACTTTGGACACTTAAAAATGGTTAAAATGGGAAATTTTATGTCACGTATCTTACCACAATTAAAAAAATGCATAAATTAAGCACAAAAATCCCATTGTGAGGGTTAATTTTATGGGTCAATTTGGTAAGGCTATGTATGGTACCAGCTGGTCAAATACAAGTCTAGATGTTGCTGTGAAGATATTTTTAGATCTGACGAACATTTACATCACTAACTTTTGGTTTTGTTTCTCTGGGGAACCCTGACTAATATAGCTCTATTTTTTTCATAAACATTATATAATATTTACATAAATTTTATAATTAAACACCTTCCTATCTTTATGACTAGAGGATGTGAGAAACTCAAAGACTTAAAGTTGTAAATCACAGGAGCCCTGGACCAAATGAATGTGGGTTGGATGGAAGCTGTATAGGAATAGATGAGGAAGTGTGTGGGTCAGAGAAACCCCACGGAGCTTTCCCCTTAGCCTGGACTTCCCTTTCCTTACATAGTCCCTTATTGTATTCTTTCTGAAACCACTCGAAACAAGAGCTGGTACAACTAGCACTCAAAAATTATTAGAGGCATTTATTATTATTTTAGAGGGAAGATCTGCTTCCCCCATTCATACTATTTCCTTTTATGTAGAGGCAACTCTACTAGGGGAATTATCTGGCCCCTCCCCTCTCTCTCTCTACTCACAGACAGCCGAGTTTAGAAGAAGAAACAGAATGTATTAGTCTTTTATGGCTACAGTAACAAATTGGCACACATTGAATGGCTTAAAACAGTAGAAATATATTCTTTTGCAGTCCTGGAGGCCAGAAGTCTAAAATCAAGGTGTGGACAGGATTGGTCCCTTTCTGGGGCTTTGAGGAAGTTTCTGTGCTATTCCTCTTTCACAGCTTCTGATAGTTGCCTGTAATCTTTGGTGTTCCTTGGCTTGCAGATGCACCACTCCCGGCTCTGCCTCCTTCTTCACATGGCCTTTCTGTCCATCTCTTCTAAGGACCCCTGCCATTTGATTTAGGTCCCATCCAAACTCAGGATGATTGCATCCTAAGATCCTTCACTTAGTTACATCCACAAAGAAGGTTTTTTACAAATCACAGATTCTGGGTGAGCAAATCTTCTTGGGGGCCATCATTCAACCCACTACATCAAACTCATGTTTTCCAGTCTCTTTTTCCTTCTTGGGGCGAGTCTGACTTCTGAAGATATGTGTTCTGCACTGATTCACCTGTTGTAAGTTTTAGAGGAGTCTTGCCCTCCATCAGGAAGTCTGTCTCTGCCATGCAATCCTGCCACTGTGTGGATAAATCTGTATAATTCTGGGTTCAGAATTGGAAACCCACTTACCTGCAGCCATAAAGCCTTATTCTTTGATATCAGCTATATCAAATAAAGGTGATAGTTTGGTTTCCCATCTGCCTAATCCCTCTGTATTATTTCTCAATTAGTTTAGAATTCAGGAAGGGAAGAAAGGTGCCCTTTTCCTGGATCCCTTGACAATTCAATAACTATTACTTAAGGCTCAGCTCAAATGTCACTCACTTTTCAAATTCTTCCCTCTTTCACAAGCAGAATTAGCCATCTCTTCTGGGCCTCCATGCTCCTTTGTATTATCTTGTTAGTACTTTTTTCCATTGGGTTTCAGTTGCTTGCAGACTGTCTCCCATTTTGCACCTCCTGAATCCCATTCCCTTGTGTTCCATGAGTACATGACTTGAATGAGCAAGGACTATATTTTGACAACCCAGACAACCTTCTAAGAATATAAAACACAGGGGGCATGATTAGCCATCATGCCTCCTGTTATTCTGTTGTACTTTTGATTTTATTGTCGTCTTTGTTTTCTTTGCTGTTAAGCATCTGTAAATAAGAAAGAAAACCTCACTTTCTTTAATGAAGGTGGGATCCAAAGTATCTCGTATTTTTTGTCAAATCAATTTATGGGTTTTGCCCCCTTAAGAAAGGGTGGTCATTTATACTGCTTTATATATCTTAAAATGGAGAATATTTCCTTTACCTTTGAAAGGTTGAGAAATAAAAAAAATGCATAAGAGAAAAAACATAAAACTTATACATCACCTCACTATCCCAAGTCCCTGCCACCTTGTATTTCCAGTTTATTCTCTCTCAATTCCATACGTGAGTGTAAAATTAACTCATTAATAATACTATATAACTTGGTGAATACTGATTTTTATTTAACATTATATCAATAAACATTTTCTCTTGTCATGATACATCCTCCAAACTATGATTCTTTAGGAGGGCTGTATAATATTCCTTCTTATAAATATAATTTATTCAACTATTTTCTTCCTATGGGACATTGTTTTTAATTTTTAGCTGTTTGAAATAACTTTTGAAGTCTATTTCAGGGCACCTTGGTGGCTCTGTCCATTGAGCCTCTGATTCTTGGTTTCTGCTCAGATCATATCAGGGTCTGAGATGGAGCCCCAAGTTGGATGCCTGCTAGGTGAGGAGCCTGCTTAAGATTATCTCTCCCTCTGCCCTTCCTCCCCTGGTCATCTTCTCTCGTTCTCTCTAAAATAAATAAATAAATATTTTTAAGAACTCTATTTCAAAAATCAGTTGTAACTCTGACATTGTACGTAGCAAAGCCCAACAGTTGCCACAAACTTGAGATGGCAAGCAATGCTGTGGAACGCTGTACTGAAGAAAAGCCAATTGATAAGATTGCCAGCCTCACCTACAGCCCTCTTGTCATGCACATAAACCTGAGCCCTTTTTCCCTGGCTACAGCAGATTGAACTGACAATTGATGACTGACCCAAAGACAGTCATACATGGAGTGTCCAGTGGCCACTGAAACGGGCTGAGGCATGAGTGCCAACTCATGTGGCCACTGTTTCCTGGGTGATGACTGGCCAATCAAACAAAGGCTCTTTCAAATTCAGTTTGAATTTGAAATCTATTGGGTGTGGAGGCGGAAGAGAGCTCAACCAAAAGGTTGGCTAGAAAAGGGCAGACACCCTGAGAGCCGTCAGAGAGCCCTGTCCCCATGGAAGTGGGAGCCATGAAAAAACAGGAACAATGGAGTAGAGGAAAAGAAGTGTGGGGAGGATTAGGCAGCATGAGGAGAGAAAAGCAGAGGCAGAGTGTAGCTGAGTCACCATACTGGCAGAGCATTAGAGAAGGAGCAACAGATGCCTACTGCTGAAGCAATGTCAAGAAAAACAGGTGGCTGGAGGTATACTGTGTCCTGAATGATATTCCCAGCTCCGCCAGGCAGCTGCTGTAACTGCTTCCTGCTCTTCTCCACTTCCTCCGGTATCCTCACAATGAACCACATTAACCCGAGTCACCAGAGCACGTCTGTCTTCCTGGCAACCTGAAAAAGCCTGATCGACACCATGTAATATTAGTCTCTCTATTATGGCCCATATCAGGTGGCTTTATGATGATTTGTTATGTTTCTCCCCGACTACAGTCCTTGAGGTCAAGGACTATGTTCAAAGCCTTCTTAAAACATCCTCAGCAACCAGGACAGTACACGAACACATAGTAGGTGCTCATCAGTTGTTTGAAGAACGAATGGCTGGTGAAAAGTGTGAGCTGCATGTGGCCAAAAGAGCCCTCAGAACACAGAGAGCAGTCAGAGAGCATTTCGCTAAGGAGGTAAGGTGTTGGTTTTTGATTTTGTCTGCCACCGATTTGGGGTACAAAACTGTGTAATCGCGGGAATTTTATTTGACACAATGGCTAGGCAAAAATCCCCCTTCAACTTTGTGGTAAATGTGCCACATTAATTTTTTAAATGCATTTCTTTTCTGAGCATTTACTGAGCCCTGCCTCCTATTAGACATTAGGCTAAGCTCTTAGTATACATTATGCTGTGCTGTATGAGGAGGGAGCATGTGGGGAGAGAGAGTCCCAGCTTTATGGACGTTTTCAGTCTAGGAAAGAAAGCATGCCATCCACACCAAGAAAAATAAAATAATGTAGAAAGACTATAGTGGTGCAAAGTGTTGCTGAAATGTGATTTTATTTATTTTAAAGATTTTATTTATTTTTATTAGATAGATAGATAGAGAGAGAGAGAGAGAGAGAGAGAGAGAGAGAGAGAGAACATGAGCTGGAAGGAGGGGCAGAAGGAGAAGCAGACTCCCCTGCTGAGCAGGGAGCCTGATGCAGGGCTGGACCCTAGGACCCCGGGATCATGACCTCAGCCAAAGTCAGATGCTTAACTACTGAGCCACCCAGGTGCCCCTGAAACCTGATTTTAGAAAAGACACTTGAAAGTTGCCTAGAAAGGGCTTCCTATTAAGGAGGTAGCAGCATCTTTTAAAAGCGTGGTTGATAATACTCTATATTGTCAGTTTAATAGGGCATGATCATCAAACCAGGCTTTTCAAAGTTATTTGGAATGTATAAGGCTGTGAGCTCCTGAATTTGCTATTTTCAGGTAATATTTATCCACAGTCTCAAAAGAAGCTATTATTATTACTATTTCAATTGAGATGAGAAATCAGTATTTTATCCAAAAGGAAACTTTGCAAAATAAGACTGATGTAAGAGTTACATCACTGGTTGATGTTTTTTAGTAAGCTGAATGCGTTTGATTTTGCAACATGGGGTTATAATATCATGATGCCTACTTGCTGATAACATGTCAGCACTTCAGTTGAAACTTCAAATTGTGACTCAAATAGCAAGACAACATTTATTTTACTGTATTCAGGCTTTGAACCATAGTCGCTGAGATATCAGAGTTTTTTTTTTAAATGATGTTGCTGAATTTATTATTATATATTACAGATGTATTTGAGAAGCATTTTACGAGTGAACACTGAAATCAGCAAAGGAGCCTCATCATGGTTTCTGTAATTAAACTTTGAAATAGAATTTCCTGTTACTCAACCTTTGGTCTACTTTCAAACTTAGGCACAAATTTAACTGAAGGATATCCTGAGTGTTCCAGGTATGCTGTTTTAAAAAAAACAGTTACTATTGGAGGTGCCTGGATGGCTCAGTTGGTTGAATGTCCAACTCTTGATTTTGGCCCAGGTCATGATCTCAGGGTCGTGAGATTAAGCCCTGTATCAGGCACCCTGCTCAGTGTGGAGTCTGGTTGGGTTCTCTCCCTCTCCCTCTGCTCCTTCCCCTACTTGCCTCTCTGCATACTCACACACTCTCTAAATAAATAAAATCCTTTTAAAAAACCCAAACAGTTACTATTTGTAACTACTCCCTATGTGAATCGAGATTTTTCTCAATACTGTGCAACTACAATAAAATACAGAAAGAGACTGAGTGTTAAGACTGATAAAAACCTATAATTGTCATTCCTTACCCCCAGTTTAAAATCTTCACATTATATTGGCATGGCAGAGTAGACTGTGTGGTTATTACTTGCCCAGCATTCTTCCTGGGATGCACCTCAGTTTCCCTCTGAGACACAATCTGCTTCCATACTCAGTCCATGGAGACTCTTGGTGTCCTGGGGACCCACTCTGGCCACTCAGTAGGCACCATTATCAGGCCACAGTGACAGGTTTAGGGAGAGGTGTGTGAGCCAGGCCCAACCACTGAGGCTTAGTTGTGGGACTGTGTTGGGTTCTCTTGGGGGAGGAGATTGCAACTGATAAAGATGGTTATAAGCTCAGAGCTGCTGGAGCCGCCACAGGGAGGAAGCCCTTCTTGAGAGCAGAGCAGCCATGGAGAGGGATGCAGAGCTGTATTAAAATGGGCAAAAAGCTTTGATCATACTCTTTTAGCTTCTCCTGAATCCCAGAACCACTTCTGAATTTACAGAAATAAATAAATCCTTCTCATACCTCACTTTTTGTTTCTTCTCTGAGTTAGTTGAGATTGGAGTTTCTATCATTTACACTTGGAAAAAAAATCTTGACTAACATGCCAACGGTTATAATTTTTTCCCTTTGGTTAATTTAAGAAAAGGCAAATGGAATAATGAAGGTGAAAGTATAAAAGTCAGTTTGCATTGATAAAGCATCATTTCTCTTAGGTATATATACATTCAAGTTTCAAGTAGGAATCACTTGACAAAAGTTCTGCTGGAATACAAAAATTTAAAAACAAATATAAAGTACAAAAATATATAATGTCTACAACCCTTGGCCTACAAAAATAAGGTCAGGTGCAGGTGTAGTGGTCATTCCAGACCACTTGCAGCCTGTCCTGACCGACCTTTCCAGCCTCAGGCCTTGCACTCCTTCCTTGTCAGAATTCTAGCACTCTCTCTAGCTGCCTTTGCCCCTCAGTTCTTCAAAGTCTTGCTTAGCTTGTGTCTGCTCAGAGCACCACCTTTTCTAACTGTTGGTTTTTTCATTCCTTCTTTATGGTTCAGCTAAATAGCACCTTCTTTGTAAAGCCTTTCAGAATCTCCCCCATGTAGAATGGATTGCTCTTCTTTCTGCTTGGCCACCATCATGATCTGAGCTGTGTTATTGTTGGGGATACATAAATACCTTTGTTCTAGTCTGGAGTCTCATGGGCAGGGCTTACTTCTCATTCATCTCTGTATACTTCCTGTTTAAACTCTGGCATCTAGTAGATGCTCAATGTATATTTGTCAAATGAAATTTCTATGCTGGGACTTCAAGTAATTTGCACTCTCCAGTTTACTCTCCTGGGTGCTCCTAGCCCTTCTCATGTAGGGTGCAGAGGGACCTGTATATACATAGCAGCAGTAGCCGTCAGCATTCACAGTCACCAAACACCACAAAAGACCTGTGTTTCATCCATTCAAAGAGTCCCAGTCCAAGGATAACTTTTATTAGCTCTATTTATTGGCCCAAACATACACTGCTTGGTTTTAATGTGGCCTTGAGCCAAATATAGTAATGCACAGATCAAAGAGCCTCCAAGGCTATTCAGTATTGTGGACGCCACCATTCTCCATCAATTTGTATTCTGGCTTAGTGGTCTAGTGCTTTTCTTCCTTGGTAGTTTCTATTTATCACAAGAATGGGAGATATTTATCCAAGGAGTTTTACAAGTATTTCACAACACATTCAGGTATCAGGAAGCTTGCTTCGTACCCAGCCATGTTGGGTGTGTCACCATCTTTGGGCATCACTCATGCCTGGTGTCACCTTCATTGGGCTGCTTAATTGACTTGTGTGCTTTGGGCCATCTGAGATGATAGTGACTTCCCATGCTGCTTTCCTGAATAACTAATGATAGGCATTATACCTGCAAGTATTAACCACTCCCGACTTAAGTTGGACTAGTTGGACAACCTTAAATGTTCTGAAACTGTCCTTCTCCTCTTCCTGATGGATTTTTTTTGGGGATGAAGCACCCCACCCCACTACCTGTTGAGAAAGGATATGATGGTGGACACTTTACCCTGTATCACGATCAAGCCATCCTCATGCTTGGAAGGGAATGCTCGTCTAATAGAACTCATTCTTCTAACTGGTGAGTAATTAGTTGTGACGACCCAGTTCCTGCTGAATGATTAGGAATGTCCTCTTTGTGAAAACAACCATGCTGAGAGAAGTGACAATAGAACTGCTAGAGTTGTTGGGATGGCCCAGGGCCAATCCAGACATATCAAGAATCCTGCTGGATTATCAGTAGGAGTAGCAAAGAAGGTGACAAGGTCCTATTCCCTTGGGCATTCCTGCTTTGTTGGACAATGCAAGCAATTTGCAGGCTGGAGAATAGTATTTAGGACATGCGTGCTGACATGTTAAAAAGAGATGGCTACCCTGATTTTTCCAGAAGTCAACCCATCTTAAACCATTTTATTTTCAATTGATCTTTTCCATTGATTTGGCTATCTATTGATAACTCTCTCTGGGTTTACCCCATTATCGCTTCCTAGCAGTGGGGGCCAGGGAAACATTACAGGAATCATAAAATCAGAGAGAAAGAGGTGCTTAGAGTAGATGTGTTGTTTTTTGTGACTAAAACCTAAAAAACTCAGAAAAAAATTTCCCCTCCCATTCTCTTTAGATGTTTTTGTGTTGTTTTCCTGAAAATATATAATTACACATATTTTAGAATGTGGAATGAAATAATTAAGAAGAAATTTAACATAAATGGCTACTCTGTGATCTTGGGAATCCATACAGATCAGTCTGTTGTTAAGAAAACAGCAGGAGTTGGGAGTGCCTGGCTGGCTCAACCACTCTTGATCTTGGGGTTGTGAGTTCAAACCCCACACTGGGGGTAGAGCTTACTTTAAAAAAATAAAAGAAAAAAGAAGGGAGTGCCTGTGTGGCTCAATTGGTTAAGCATCTGACTTTTGATATTGGCTTAGGTCATGATCTCAGGGTCTTGAGTTCAAGTTCCTAGTCTGGCTTCAGTCTCAGCGAGGAGTCTACTTGAGGTTCTCTCTCTCCCTCTCCTTCTGTCCTTCCCCTCTGTTCCTATTCTCTCTTTCTCTCAAAAGAAAGGAAATAAATAAAGAAAAGGGCCAAAGTGTTGGAGCTTGCTGGACACAGGTTCCAATCCTATCACTATGAAGTTCAGAAGGAGATCATTTAAAGTATTCAGTTCCTAACAATGTTGTTTATTGTACTATAAGAACATTTTAAAAAGTGAAACTAAGTAGAGAATATTATTCTTGAACCCTTGCTAAGTATATGCAGTAGGCAAGAGTAAGCTGCTTACTATGCCCAGAGATTCTATCATTTTTGTAAGAGAAGGCAGTGGTGGGCAGCCCCTCCTTTCCTTGCTAACTTCCCCTTGTTGCGTTTTGATCTTGAGATTGGTGGGTGTCTTCCTGTATCCTCAAAGGACTTATGGTTTAGTGGACACTGAGAGTAGCATCCACTTGTTCCTGCAGAGATTGGAAACAAGGGGCTTATTGGCCATTTCACTCAAAAGGCCCTAGACAGAGAGAAGGAGAAGGAGGAAGTCAAGAGATTTGGGAGTTGGAAGGAGATGAGTACTCTCTGTATCTGCCTGGCAGAGGAAAAGCTCCTAAGTGCAGAAAACATAATGACTGCCTTTGTTTGCTGGAAGGTTGCTGGTGTCTTTGGTTTTCAAGTTTTAGCTTGCTTCATAGAAGCAGGCAGAAAGCAAGAGATGCTGGATTCCCTTGAGTCCAGCAATTTGTAATGCCATGATATTAAAAAATTATTTTAATTTGTTGGAATGCAAATTCAAGAGGAAAATGTGGGATTGTTGCGTAAATGGGTGGTATTTTTAAGCCTAATAAGTCAAAAGCATTGTAACTTTATAAGAAAGCCACAAAATGTGAAACATTCTCATGCTATTAACCTAGCAAAGTCATCTTAATCATGTAACGTGCACTCAAAATGTTGCAAACATTTATCCTCCTCCATTTTGCCTTTATAAGTGGGGGAGAGTAAATAAAAAGATTTTTCCTCCTCTTTTGCATTAAAAAAATTTAGGAGCTATCTTTGTGTAATTGATTATCATATGGGGGTAAATGCTTGGATTCTGCTTTGGTTGGGATGTCATCTCTACCTTTTATTAGCAAGCCCCTCCTCCTCACAAGGATGTGGTTTCTTATAAAATGGGGGTTCTTGTGAAGATTAAGTGAGTGGATATGTGAAGTCCTTGGCAATGGGAACATTCTATAATTATAATCCATTTTTCTTCTTACATGCCTTCAGTTTATCATCACCAACATTTTATGAGGAAGATAGAGCAGGAGTCATTAATGTCCTTGCAAGGAATAGAAAACTCACAATGACAGAGCCTGTCGGCTGGGATCACATATTTAGTTAAGTGCGATTCAGATTTAAGTGTTCTGGTTTTCCACTGCATCTCTCGTGATATCAGGAAATTATACGTTTCTTATCTTCTCTTTAATGCTCCGGGAGTGAATTAAGCTCACCTGTTGACTGAATAGACCTACTTCAAATATGTATTTATTGATTGAATAGAATAACTAAGAAGCAGGTATTATCTACAGTAGTGTTTGGTCAACATTCCCTGATATGATATCACAGACATTCAAGCATTTTATAAGAATATTTTTCCTTTTGAGAGCAACCAAGTGTTTTATTATTTTTCAGGTTAGATTAAACAAAGACAATTGGTGCATGAACCCCTACTATTGCCAAATTCGCCAACTAAGAGCAAACAGGTTCACATGCCCGATGCTAGAACACAAAGCCACATTGCAAATGATCCAGTCATTGAAAATGAAGCATTTGCACAATCTGAAAGTATGATTAATCTTACAAGAGATTGATTTCCATACCTTTTGTCCATAACATGGCTATCCTGCCTTTTCATCAAAACACTAAAGCCTGAATCAGCCTTCCTTCCGGGGCCTGAACAACAGCATCTATGGCAGGAAAGAAAATCTAGAAAGACATCTCTTCACTTTGTGGAAGTGTCTGCTTGGAAGCCCCAGAGCTGAGAGGAGGAGGAGGTGATGGTGAATCTGGAGGGAGAGAGGGAGGTAGGTGGAGCTGGCAGCAGCATGGAAGGGTGAAGCTGAGGAGCAAGCGCTGCTTAGGGCACAGTGCTTGTTAGGAATGGATGAAGTTGCTATAAGGACAGTTTGCTCTATTTCTTTTAAGTTTGTTTGTTTATAAGGAGGCTTCATGCCCAACGTGGAGCCCAACACAGCACCTGAATTCACGACCCTGAGATCAAGACCTGAGCTGAGCTAGAGAGTCTAACGCTTAAACAACTGAACCACCCTCGTTCCCCTTTTTTCCTTTAAGTTTTAAGAAAATATTTCTAAGTTGATTTCACAGAATTTTATCACTGGGGGAGAAAGTTTAGAACTTAGTTGCCATTTCCCCCCACCTTTTATGGTTTGTCAAGACACAGAAGGATCAGCAGTTCCCCTGATGTCACAGTGCAAATTCCACATAACCAAGTCAAGACTAGGTCTTTGGACTCCCTTCTGGCTACAGCAGTAGATTACTGCTGAGTCCTGCACCTGATACATTGTCAATATTCCACAAATATTGGAAGGAGAGAAGAGCAGGAGGGAAGAAAGGAAGAAAGGAAGGAAGGAGAGAGGGAGGGAGGGAGGGAGGCTCCATCTCCCATACTTTCCATTTGTGAGCCCCATTTTTGTACCCCGGAATAAAGAAAAAGGCAAAAGAGATTGTGGTGGGCTTTGTAGTTGGGCACAAAGATTTAGAAAGCCAAGATTTTAGTTATGGTACAGATTGAGAAACATCAGAAAAATGACTCCACTTCTTTTTTTATTTTTCCGTTTACTTGAGGGGCCATCTTTCGGCATTGACGTGTCTGATCGGAGGGTCAGGTTCTGAGGCCAACCACAAGATGAAGGCCACAGATAAGCAAAACTACCCTTGAAACTCTCCTAGGGAGGTGCCATGCCAGAGGCTGTGTACTGCTTCTCAGCCAGTACCCGCCCCCACACATACACCGCTGTCCCCCAACCATCTCTCTCTATTTCTTGTATAATCAAACTTACCAAATTTAAATGCGTGTAAAATTCGACTCCACTGCCCTACCTAGTCCACAGGGAAGACTGAACTAAGTACTAATAAAATATTCTAGAATCAAGATCTATATGAAATGTATTTCTTTAATTTGGTGGAGCTTCTTAGTTAAGAGATGGCTCAACTCTAGAATCAGATTTTTTTTTTTTTTAAATTATTTTTGCTGTGCAGGCTACAAGAAAAGGAAGCTTTTGTATGAATATCCCTGGGAAAAGGAGAATGAATTTGATGACAATTGAATTTAGAGAAATTTAAATGCAAAAGGAAATCAGTCTCCACTACCCTTGCCCTCCTCTCCCCCTCCCTTAAAAAACAAAAACAAAATTCCTGGTTTTCTCATACTTCCTCTTGAAGATTTGATTTAGGCATCAAAGCCTTTTATGGCCACCAGTTTCCTCAATGGGCTACTCATTGCTCTTTCTGCATCCTCTCTGTCTCCCTTCCTTTTCCTCCTCCCCACCTCTACCTCAAAATCACCTTCCCACTTTTGTTTATGTTGCCACCTCACAGTGGACACAGACTATGTTCTTATGGAGGCCTTCGTGAAAATTTATTAAAAATGAATCAACTCCTGGAGACATTACAGAGGACTTTGGACAGGGACCCAGCTGATTTCCTGGAGGAATACCTGGGGAATAATTGTTTTGGCTCCGAAAGGATGATATTTTAAGTTGTTATATATTTGCTGATCTTGGGGAGATTGTTGGAACCATCCAGCATGCACAGGAAGCTTGGGCTCTTGGCCCAGTCAGCTCAGAATCTAAATATTTGGAGGATGAATACTTGGAAGTGCATTTAAACATTTAAAGCATTTTATTTGTTTTTCCAGTAAGTCTCATTGTTAGTGTGATATCATTCTGCAGTAAGACTCTATCTGCTGAAGGCCTAGCTAGGCCTCCTGACAAGTCCAGACCTAGGATCCACCTCAAGTCTTGGCTCAAAGTCACAGGTGTAGGTCTACTGGCTAACATCCACACCACTGAAGTGGGTTGTTATTACAGTCATTCACCGTTGATGCCCATGTTCTAAAGTCATGCTAAGGGTCTGACCCAACTCTTCAGTGCAACCCAAGAGTGGAACTTGCACACACATGAGCTCGTGGGCACGCACACGTGCACCATTTTCCAAACCAAACTCTGCAGTGCTTCCTTTCTTTTGTCAGTACTGGATCTTTACTGTTATTGCCAACCTTCAGCTCGACCCTGATGATGAGTTGTGGTCAGTTTTCTTCCCCAGCTTCCCGGGCAACATACCTTTGGGCTGGTATATGCCTAGAGAAGACAAATTAATATGAACACATTAGATTATGTAAAACATAATTAGAAAAGTAAATTTGCTATAAAAGCAGACTGTGTGTTTATAGAACTCTGAATCAATTATAAGCAATTGGAGGATTTTCCATGTTTTTTAGACCCACAGGTATACTCTAGAACCTGAATTATATGAATTGTTTGCCTATCCCAATTGAACTATCTAGATAGTTGCTAAATATCTACTTTGCTACACCACAGAGTCACAAGTTCTTGTTGTCTCAACAGAATGGGAATGAGCATCAAGTTCATCTCTGAAATTCGTAGTAGAAAGGGGTGGGGTGGGGTGAGTATGGGTGTGCACCTGGCCTGGTAATTGCCATGGTAAGGTGTCCTAGACAACATGATCATATCCCTCTTGATAGAATTGGGGATGTGATAGCAACAGTAAAAATTATATTAAACTTAGCTGGATGCCAGACTATCAGCCTCCAATAAACAAAGGACAAGAGAAACATCTCTAAAGAGACTAACTTGTGAATCAAGGAAACAAAACAGGCCAGAGAGGTGCTTGCTTGAAGAGACAATGCTTTCACTTCTTTGCAAAAGCTTTGCCTGACCTAATTAAAATGCCCAATGTAATTAAAAATCTAACCATAATCCCTCTGGAAGCCTCTTGCTCTCCCTCTTTCCATTGTTAAGATGCTCAGTTGGCACCCCCCTCTAGCTGAAAACTTATTGGACTAGAGTCCATTTGAGCACACACACGTAATGCCTAGCCTGCTGAGTTGGAGCAAGGACACTAGTGATTTGTCCAGTGGATGGATGGTGGTGTCTCGCTCAGCATTGATGTATGACATGGATTAGTACGGAGTGGCCATCTGCTGTTGGGGAGGGCGGTAGACCGAATCTGTTTCACTATGGCAGATGATTCCCCAGTGCTGGCCAGCTGGCTTAGAGGGGACAAAGTTGGACAGGGCAAGTGATGCCCCAGCAACCCTCTGGGGATATAATTCAAGGGCCTCTCCCTTATGTGCCTGTATTTATTTCTGTCTTCTTGACTCATACACATACACTGTAGAGCTGACATGAAACAACATAGTTTGGAACATGGAGAAGAGAGAAGTAGCACATGTCCACCGTGAAGGCTAAAATTTGTTGGTCTTAGTATGAGAGATAACTTTGAGTTTCCTGGCAGCCTGGGCAAAAAGAGGAGAACTCATAAGTCACATAGTTCACGTTCTTTGAGAAGAGAAGCAAATCAGTTTCTTGGAAGAAATAAAGCTGCTTACCCCAGTTGTCAAATCTATTTTTTCATGTTTGACTTGATAGGAGAAACTGAGTTTTTTAGGGCATATATAACGAAACAGCAAACTGCTAAAATGCTTGGCCTTTTGACAGGGAGAGGACCAGAACATTGACCCCCCTCACTCAGCAGTTCTCTGAGACTGGCAGATTTAACTTTGCCTCTTGACACTTGCCTCTTAAACACTATGTCAAAGAAATATCTGCACCCCCATGTTCATTGCAGCCTAATTTTTTAAAATGTGTTTTTCAAAAACAAATTTAACACAGCAATTAAAACCAATTCTGGAATGTCTTCATATTCAAAACACAGGGCTGTTACTTTTCTCTGCATTGTTAGACAAAAACAAAAAAAATAAAAACATTCGTTTCTACTTAGGATGGAGGACAATCAATAGAAATAGTTTCTTTTTTTAAAATAGAAATATTTTCTAATTTATTCTTCACTGAATACATACGTATATACTTACTTGCACAAACTCATATTCACCAAAAAAATGCTCCCCCCTCAATAAAGACAAAACAAAAACAAAATAATCCTTTAAGTCACACCTACACTTTGTATTTAAGCAAACAAAGATCCTGGAAGTAAGTGCAAAATGTAAAATTAATTGAGGGACACCTGGATGGCTCAGTTGGTTAAGTGGCCCCCTTCGGCCCAGGTCATGATCTTGGGGTCACAGGATCATCGAGCTCCCTGCTCAGTGGGAACTCTGCTTCTCCCCTCTACCCTTAGCCTCACTCGTGCTGTCTCTCTCTCTCCAGTACATAAAATCTTTTAAAAAAGTAAAGTTAATTGAGAGAAAAATGGTGAACAAACAGCATTATTAATATACAAAATATTCCTATTACATAGTGTTAATAGATGATATTCTCTGCTTCTCTAGCGCTTTTTGGAATCATATTTAGTGGCAGCATTATTTATGGTTGCCAAGACATGGAAACAATATAATTGCCCATCAGTGGATGAACGGATGAAGAAGATATGGTATCTATACACAATGGAATATTATTCTGCCATGAGAAAGAAGGAAATCCTGCTATTTGTGACAACATGGATGAGATCTTGAGGGCATCATGCTAAGTGAGATAAGTCAGATAGAGAAAGACAAATACTGTTTGATCTTACTTATATGTGAATCAAAAGGAAAGGGAGGAAGGATAAAAGACAGGAAGGAAGGGAGGGAGGGAGGCAGGGAAGGAGATAAAAGAGAAAGAAAAAAACCTCAACTTATAGTAAAAGAGATCAGATTTGTGGTTACTAAAAGCAGGGGATGATGAGTGGGGGGATTGGAGGAAGGTGGTCAAAAGATAGAAACTTTTAGTTATAAGATAAATAAGTACTAGGGATGGGGTGTACTACATGATGACTACAGTTATCATCACTCTATGGTAGATAGGGAAGTAGTTAATAGAGTCAGTCCTGAGAGTTGTCATCTCAAGGGAAAAAAAGTGTGTTTTCTTTCTTTCTTTCTTTCTTTCTTTCTTTCTTTCTTTCTTTCTTTCTTTCTTTCTTTTTTTTTTTTTTTGTATCTGTATGAGATGATCAATGTTAACTAAACTTATCGTGGTTATCACTTCACAATATATGTCAGGCAATCATGCCGTACACCTTGACCTTATACAGTGCTGTATGTCTAGTATGTACCAATAAAACTGGGGGAAAAAAAACCCTTGTAAAATCATAATTTTTCCCTTTTTGTCTCTGTATCTATCTGTATTTTCTAATATTTTCCCACAATGAACATGGATGGTATTGTCATGCAAGCATGCTTGTTCTGGGTGTCTCGGACCTGAGATCCTTTCCTTGCTCTTTCTCTGCTGGCTCTGTATGCAGGGCACCTGACCCTCCAGACCCCTTGTCAATGGGCTCCTAACTGGGTCTGGCCAGTGGTGGGAGTGTGGAGATCAGGAAAAAAGGGGAGTCAGCGTGTTTCTCCCTCTCCCTCTGCACTGGGGTGGCATCTCTGGCAGCTGCTGCCTCCCTTCTTTGGCTCCAGCTCTCACCGGAAGCCTGCCATAGCTCTGGCTTCCTCTGGGCCATCCCGGGCTCTGGGCTTGGGTAGCATCACCTCCTCCTTTTGTCCCTCCAGCTTAGGAGTGGCAGCAACTTCCTGCTGTGGCTAGTCTCTGGATTGCCTCACAATCCCTTGTTTGGCTTCTAACTTTCTTTCATTTTATTGCATTAGATTTCCTCTGTTTTAAATATTCAAGGTGGTTTCTGTCTTCCTAGCTGGTCCCTGACATAAAGAAACAAAAATGTGTTTGAAGCACAAATGAATCAGGCAAAAGAAGGTAGGAGAATGTGAGTTGGAGAAGGAGCCCAAGAAGCCAAAGACTCCACAGATAGTGACAGCACACGGAGAGGAATGTCCAATCTTGATGTGTACCAGTTGGAAAGGACTTCTGGTCACCTAAGGACCTGTTTCCAGGCACATTCACATGCACAAAAATAGCAGTTTTACTTAGAGTTGTCTGCTCCAGGAGTAAAGGATAACAGTACACAAGATCCAGAAAAAGACCCCAAAGTCCAAAAGCAAGCAAACCCAAAGGATTCAGAGTTCTAAGTCATGAATTCAAGTCCTGACATGTCACAGATACTGTGGTTGACTCTGTAGCATGAGTCCCTCCCACATGACAGAGCAGCCGTAGAGTTTGGAGGAGAGACTGACCCAATCCCAAGCTTCTAGACAGTGGCCTCCATTGACATGGTCACTGGTTCATGCAGGGATCTCCAGTCCTGAGCTAATCCGTACTTGACATTCCTTTGGCCCCTGGTGGTAACAATGAAGCCTGGTACTCATATTTGGTGGCAGGAGAAAGAAGTCCTTTCTCTCTCTTAGATAGTGTGATGGGTCCTGAAACTGCTTCAACAAGTGCTATGAAATGAAAAAAGAGCCTGAGAATAAAGCTGACACACACAAAAAGTATAAATCCAAGACACAATAAAACAGGGCTGGATTTCTTTTTTCTTTTCTTTTCTTTTTTTTTTAAAGATTTTATTTATTTATTCATGAGAGACACAGAGAGAGAGGCAGAGACACAGGCAGAGGGAGAAGCAGGCTCCCTGCAGGAAGTCCTATGGGGGACTTGATCCTGGAACCCTGGGATCACACCCTGGGCCCAAGGCCGACCCTCAACTACTGAGCCACCCAGGCATCCCAGGGCTGGATTTCTGACCAAACTGTGCCTGAAGCCCACTGCCCCCCTAGACTTTTTCTGTTACAGGAGTTCCTACATTTCCTTTATTTACTGTTTCATACATTTTAATTTGAGTTTTCTGTTACTTGCAGCCCAAAGCATGCTAGTTGATAAAGAGAAATGTTGTCTTGTTGTCCGTGTGTCCTTAGACTAGTCGTTTGATCTTTCTGTTTTTCAGTTTTCTTGTTTATAAAATGGAGCTGAGCTATTAAGACAATTTACCTTAAGGAATTTTTGTGAGGATCAAATGAGATAATAAATGAGAAAGTGCTTTGTAAATTGTAAACAGTTATTTCAATCTTTTTATTATCACACATATAATTTATTTCAATTGTTAATGCACATTTATATCTCTGTAACATACACAGAACTTATTTTATCAAGCCTATAGTTCTATAATACCTGCTTTATTGCTGTAACATGAGTGTTCATCGGGGTTAATCAGCAATAACCATTATTTCACTCGGTACAGCTCTAATATTTTACTTTTGAAGTCCTGGGTGACCTAGGTAAGCTTGAAAGGGTTTACCTCCAAACTCTCAGCCAAGTGGATATAAATTGAGTAACCCTTTGTGTGACCACTCATAACTCGTAAAATGCATGTTCTGGAGCAGCCTGTGCAAGTGGGCGTGTGACATTCCTCTCACTGAGTGAAAGTTTGGGTGCATCCAGGTGGTCAGTTCTTGCCCTTGCATTTTCTTGAAGTTGTTGCCCTGAGGGTGTTTGGGAACCTGAAAGGGTAGTCTGGGCATGAACCTTTAAAAAAGCTATAAAAACTAAGAACTCCCAGAGAAGCATCACATAGCATTTAGATTTTTATAAGAACAAAATATGAGGGGCAATTCATTGATCAAGACTAATTAGATAAGGTCTCTAACAATTAGGGCAATGAAAATAAAAGTATAAGAGAGGTATGTTTATGTATGATTTTCCTCCAGTAACTGGCATATCTTAGGACAGGACCTGGTATGGCCTTGAGAACCGTGGCAGGTCAGGGCAGGTAGGAAGTGATGGGGACTGAGAACTTGACCGTCCCACGGGGCTGGGGCAAGCCCAGGGTACAGGAGCTACAAGTCCGACCTTGGTCCTTGTCACCTAGCAAGGCTGGTTCACCTCCCAAACCGACTTCCAGCTCTCCCTTCTCTGACTGCCCTGCCACTGAGCTGGCTCAGGTTCCCATCATGTTCCACCTTCTACTAGTCTCTCCACCCCCGGGCTCACCCCCTCACTGCCCCCAGCTCGCCTCTGTTCATCCTCCTTCCTGCTAGAATGTTAACTCATTTTTAAAAAGCACACTGTGCTGCCCCCACTCCCTCTCTCCTTCCCTTAAAACTTTCACTGGCTCCCTATAGCTCATCCTATGAAGCCCAAGCTCCTTAGCATGGCAAGACATTTGTGGGGTGTGATTCCTCTTAAGAACCAACCCAGCTGCTGTCCCACCACCCTTTCTCTCACTCCCCAGCTTTCCTCCAAACTGAGTCAGAGACCTCAGACAGCTCTTCGAGGCCAGGGATTATCCCGTTTTTATAGTCCTGCAATACTTGAGTTTGTTAAAAAATACAGTTTCCTGGGCTACATCCTTACCGGATTATGATCTAGAGGACTGCCAGGTTGGAGAATCTGAAATTTTGCAAGAACTTTGGCCAAGTCAAGTTCAGGTGGCTCAGGCTGCCTTAGGAGAACCACAATATGATAATCCGTATCCCACGGTAGTCCACTCCTTCCCTCTCATGTCTGCCTCTGACTAGAAGTTGCTGGAGGAGCAAGCTTCAGGTCTTTTCAGCTGTGTCTCCCTAGGACCTGGCATGGTACTCAGCATGCACTAAGCTCTTGTGTGTTAAGTGAATAAATGAATCCCAACAGAGCCAGTATCTTGAAAATAAGGCAGGGATAGGAGTCAGCGATCAGGGTCCTCAGCACGGGGTCCTGGAGAGCAGTAAGTAGTTTAGGGCTGAGAAATGTTGGAGATGCAAGGGAGCATTGGAGGAGTTGTCAATAAAGACACCTGTCACTGGGCACCAGGTGGAAGGAGGATCCTGCTCAGTGGGGGTCACAGGGAGAGGGTTAACAGTGGGAAGGAGACTGGCACTCAGCCTGAGAGGAGCCTGGGACAACTGGGCTATACAACCAGGCTGGGAGAGCATGGTTCAGTTCAGAGTTCCAAGTTATTGCTCTAGAAAGCAGCTGTTGCCAATTTTACCTGCAAATTACTTTTACCTGGAGCAGTGTTTTTGGAACCACACAAACAAACAAAAGTCCGATTTTCGCGTTCCAACCCAGAGTCCCTGAGTGAGACTCTGGATATGTGCAAAGGGGACAGCAGGAGTCCTGCAACTGTCATCTTGTGTACAAGGATATCCCCCCATAATCGCACTGGTTGTTGCCCACTGGGCCATTTCTATTTAAAGAATCATGGGGCTCCTGGGTGGCTCAGTCGGTTAAGCACCTGCCTTTGGCTCAGGTCATGATGCCAGAGTCCTTGGATGGAGCCCCATGTCGGGCTCCCTGCTCAGTGAAAAGTCTGCTCCTTTCTCTTTCTCTCACAAGTAAAATCTTTACAGAAAAATCACATTTGTTTTTTTGTTTTAGCTCCAGGAAACATTTTCTATTATTATTTCTTCGGTTACTTCTTTAGCTCTGTCTCTCAGTTCTCTTTGTATGTAACTTCTATTAGATGGATGGTGGAATTTCTGGGTATAACTTCTACAGTCCCCTAACTTTTAATATTTCCATTTCTTTTTTCTTTAGTATAGTGTCCTGGAACAATTTCTCAGCCTACTCTGCTAGCGAAGGGCTGCATTCTGCTGTGTCTGTGCTGTTATTCAGCACATCTATGGAGATTTATGTTTCAATGACTGTATTACTCACTTCCAAGATCTCTACTGAACGTCACAACAGACTTTTCTTGCTTAGGGAACACAGTGTCATCACTTAATTCTTGAGAACATTCCACGTACAGTACTTCTTTTGAGATTTTCTTCTGTTTATTTTATTTATATTGTTTCTTCAGATATTGGCTTTTTGATTTGTTTAGTTTGGTTTTCCTTTCATAATTTGAGTCTTCCTTAAATATTTGGTGATTCTGGGCTCTGCACCGATTTTTGTATTTGATAATGTTTTTTTCTTCTAGATTAGGGCCAGTAAATTGTGACCCATGGTCCAAATCTGGTGACTGTTTATTTTGAAAATGAAGTTTTTTTGGAACACAGACATGCTCATTCATTTCCATATCATCTATGACTGCTCTCATGCCAGGATGGCAGCAGCACCAAGTAGCCCACAAAGCCTGGAGTATAATCAGGTTCCTTACAAAAAAAAAAAGTTTGCCAGCACTGCTGGATCTAGCCATCACAGCGCAGAGAGGAGCATGGCGATCAATGTTGATACCTCAACCAAAGCAGACTATAAGTAATTCTATAAGACAAACACTCAGCTTCTTCACAAACAAATTAGATAAAAAGAAAAAAGGAAATGAATGTGGGTTAAATACTATTTAAACTATCAGCCAAAAGTAAAGTGTGACCCTTGCCTGGATACTCATTGAAATAGGTGAACCATAAAAAGCAGATTTTGAAACAGTGGAGGGAGAACGGAACATGAACTAGCATTTCTGATTTTTTACTGATACGACACAAATGACCTTACCACTTAGTGATGTAAAACAATAACCAGGTTATGTTCACAGGTTCTGTGGGTCAGAAATTTGGATAAATTTGGAAGCCTTGAAAGGTTGGGCTCAGCTGGAAATGTTGAATGGACACCTACAGATGGTCCCTTGTGTGGCTGAATTCTGAGAGGGGCCATTAGAGAGAGAGTTTCTGAAGAGTAAACACTGCAAGAAGGTCAGGTAGGAGTTAGAGACCTTTCTGACCTGGCCTTCAGAGGCAGGCAGCATTTCTGTGGTCACATTCCATTGCTGCAGTGAATGATGAAATCCCACCCAGAGTCAAGGGGAGGGGATTTAGACTTTACCTCTTGATGCGGGGCATGGCAAGCTCATTCTAAAGAAGATGGGAGATGTTGCTGCAATCATTTTTGGAAAATACAATCTGCCACAACTGGCTGTCAGATGATATTAATAAATCATTGGTTTGTTTTTTTTTTCTCAGGTGTGGTAATGTCTCATGGATTTGTTTTTTAAAAAGTCCTTCAGGCACCTGAGTGGTTCAGTCAGTTAAGCCTCTGACTCTTGGTTTCGGCTCAGGTCATGGTCTCAGGGTCCTGAGATCCAGTCCCCCATCTGGCTCTGCACTCGGCAGGGAGTCTGCTTGGGATTCTCTCTCTCTCCCTCCGCCTGCCACTCCCCGCAAGCCCTCGCACTATCTTTAAAATAAATAAATCCTTAAAAAAATAAAAAAAAATAGTCCTTTATGTGTTAGAGTTACATTCGGTATTTGTGAGTGAAATGATGTAATACTTGAGATTTGCTTTAAAATACCCCAGAAAAAAATGAACGGTCTTGGTGGTGGTGATGATGGCATACATAAAACAGGAATGATGGAACGTTGGTAGTTTTCAACCTGGGCACTGAGTTCAGGTTGTTTGTAATATTCTCTGTCATTTGTATATGTTTGAAATTCTCTTATGTGAAAAAAAGGAAGAGAAATCTGGTTTTGCCTGTTACTGGTATTCTTTCTACCTTCAGCAGATGTAGGTGAGTCACACAGTCTTGGTACTGAGGCGGGGGGGGGGGGGGGGGGGGGTTGGGAGACACCAGTCACTCTTCTCCAGGTCTAGGGGCTCCCTGTTCTTTCTGGGAGTTGCCACCGCCCCGAGGCATTTTCCTGCCTCTTTCTTCTAAGTCTTTACACTCACTGTTCTCGCCTGAGGCAGACAATCCAACAGGCCTACTTCTTGGCACAGTTTGGTGGTAGGACGGACCTACCAGCCTGGTGACCTGGATTGGGTTATTATAATCTCCCCATGACTGCCCCAAGGCTCCCTCCTGTTCACTGTATCTGCTTCCTGTGTTTGGAGAGCAAGATGAGCCGCTCCTACAGGTCCACCAGTCTCCCCTGAACATAGTTTCAGATGTAATTTGCTTTGTCAATGTAGTCTTCTCTGCTTTCCTTACTTCAAGGGTTACTTACAATTTCTAATTTGATGGTAGCATGCTTTGCATAGCATTACTAAGGTTTGAACTGACCTCCTCCCAAATCTCCCCACCTCCCTAAAAACCCCACTTATCTGTCATGTTTTAGAGACGTTGGTTGGAATGGAAATATATTCATGAGCATGAATTGGCCATTTTGATTCAGTAAGATTTTTTAATGCATTATAACTGAACAATATATATACAATTCTGTATCTTGTGGGTTTTAAAATCCTACATTAGAACTAATTATTTTCCATTTATTAAAAACTACTTGCAATAATAATTATTCATAATTTTGTCACATCGTATAAGTATCCTGTAATTTATAATTTCTGAATATTTATATTCAAAGCATTTCCAACTTTTTGATATTAAGTATAATGACTAGGATAAACATCTTTGCTTCAATGTTTAGTCTCAATATTAATTTTATTTCCTTTGAATAAGTTCTCAAACATGAAATTACAGTGAAAGAACGTGATCTTTTTTAAAAAAAAGGTTTTATTTATTTATTTGAGAGAGAAAGAGCACAGGAGTGGTTGTGGGGAGGGGCAGAGGAGAAATAGACTCCTTGCTGAGCAGGGGGCCCAAGCAGGGCTCAATCTCAGGATCCTGAGATCATGAACTGAGCCGAAAGTGGACTCTTAACTGATTGAGCCACCCAGGCAGCCCAAAAGAACATGATCTTTAAAATGAATTTTGATATCTATTGTTAAATTTTCTTCAGATTATTTCTGTTCACTTATGGCTTTCCTTGCTACTGTCAGCAATGCAGGAATATCCATTTCATCCATTATTAATTTTTAGAATTGTTTTAATCTTTGCCAACTTGATAAGCACTGAATGATATCTCACTCTTTATGCTCTTGTTTTCCCCAACAAATTTCAGAATAATTTTACTAAATATAGAGAAATAGAAAGAGAGAGAGAGAGAAAGAGAGAGAAAGAGAGAAGGAGGAGAAAGAAGAGAAGACCAAAAAACCCTAAAGAATTCTTATTCCATTAGGACTTTTATTGGATTAAAAAAAAAAAAAACCCAAAGTACTTAAAAATGACATACATAATACTTAAAAATAAAATTGATTTAGGAAATCAAACAAATCAAAAGTATATAGGGAGGAAAGATAGATATTAATTTTCTCTTTATTCCCTCCCCCCCCCTCCAGATACAAAATTTTGGGTGTTTTTTTTTTTAAATCCTTATAAATTTTTATTTATATTTGTAGACAAACATAATTTTTGTTGAATTGACTGTTTTTCTTCTTTTTTTCTATTCTTGCTTTGAAAATTAAACATACGATCTCTATTTCTCTAATAGTTATTCTTAAAAATGTACTTATTAAACATATCAGTATCTAGAAATAAACCATGGCGTATCCTTTCCAAATAATAAGACAAAGCTTAGGTAATTTTTTTTTCTTTTTTCTTCATTTCCAATGATAAGAAAATCATCTGGGATTTTTAAAAAAGATTTTATTTATTTATTTTAGAGAGAGAGAGAAAGAGAGAAAGAGCATGAGTAAGGGGAGGGGCAGAGGAAGAGGGAGAGAGAGAAACTCAAGTAGACTCCACACTGAGTGCAGAGCCTGACACGGAGCTCAATCTCATGATCCTAGGATCATAACCAGAGCTGAAGTCAAGAGTTGGACACTTAGCCAACTGAGCCACCCAGATACCCCTCATCTGGGATTTTAATTTAAGATTTTCATTAATTTTTTTACATTGCTTATCACAATTATTTAAATTTAATTACCCATCTTTCTACATAAAGTTTTTGGTGCCCTTGTTTTTTTTTCCTTCTTTCCTAACAAATTTTATTTTTCTGAAGTATGTTATTTTTATTTTTATCTTTTTTTTTAAAGATTTTATTTTAAAGTAATCTCTACACCCAGTGTAGGGCCTGAACTCACAACTCTGAGATCAAGAGTCACATGCATTACTGACTGGGCCACCTGGACACCCCATGAAGTAAGCTTGTAAGTGATTTTCTGAAAGGAGATAATAAACTTTCTGTATCCTTTCATGTTGAAAGTGTTTATTTTGTCCTCTCATTCAAATGTTGGCTGATATAATTTTAGATTAAAAGTTCTTTTGCCTGAGATTTATGAAGATTTGCTCATCTATCAGTGTTCGTTCACTAAATTTTTGCTTCTTTGTCTAATCTGCTGTTAAACCTATCAGGAGTTAAGAAATTGAGTTCTTAGTTTCAATCATTGTATTTTAAGTCCTATACTTTTTATCTATTTTATTTTCAAGTCTAAGTGCTACTTTTATAGTTTACAGGCTTTTTTGCCAAAATTTTAAAGCTTATCTTTTATTTTTTGAAAATAGTAAACATTGTTTTATAGGATGTGTAATATCTATTAGAATCTGGAATATCTCTGCATCTGTTACTGTTGTCTGTTATTTCTGCTGGTTCTTGCCCATAGTGTTTTGTCTTTTTTGTGTGACTTGTTATTCTTGATTGTGTTCTAAGCATCTTTTTAAAAAAGATATTTATTTATTTATTTATTTATTTATTTATTTATTTATTGAGTGAGTGAGTGGAGGGAATGGCAGAGGGAGAGGGAGAGAAAGAATCTCAAGCAGACTCCATGCAGAATGTGAAGCCAGAAGTGGGGCTTTGAGCCCATGACCTGAGATCATGATCTGAGCCAAAACCAAGAGTTGGACGCTTAACTGCCTGAGCCACTCATGTGCCCTGTAAATGTCTTATTTTAAAAACTTGTAGAAATAATTTGAGGCCTGAAATAATGTTCTCTTCATCATGAGACCAGTTTTGCTTTTCTCTGCATAACAAACTGTCTGGGGTCACCTTAATCAAGTAAGTACTGGCTGAAATTTGTTTCCCCCATGGATGAAGTGAAAATGGGGAGAAGACTGTATGAGGGCTGATTTACTTCCAGTTTGCCTTTACACCCAGGGGATAGTCCTTCAGGGTCCTAACTCAAAGTAGTGGTGGAAGATATATTTTATCAGAGACCTGGAATGACCCTGTTGGATTTATTTACTCTTCATCCCTGAGAGGCTTATCAGTAACACACTCATCCTCTCTGCCTTCTCTCTCTCTCTCTCTCTCTTTTTTTTCTGTATTGGCAAATGTCCTCCCCACAAAAGTAATGTCAACACCAGGCTCACTTCTCTGGATTCATGTCTTTTTCTGGATCTTGGTACTTGAAATAGAAGTTTCTCTTTCTGGAGTGCCTGGGTGGCTCCACTGGTTAAGCGTCTGACTCTTGATTTTGGCTCAGGTAGTAATCTCAGGGTCTTGAGATCAAGCCTCACGTCAGGCTCTGCACTCAACAGGGAATCTGCTTGAGATTCTCTTCCTCCCTCTGCCCCTCCCTTGGTGTCTCTCTCTCATAAATACATCTTTAACAACAACAAAAAAGAAGTTTTTCTTTCTGATAAACTCAAAACAAGCTCTATTTTGCCAAAAGAAAAATAAAATCTCCTTATGACAACTCTTTATGAGAACTCTCTCTGCACCTTCAGCAAGAGTTTTGAAATCTGGATGATTAATAAAATCACTTGAGGAGCCTTTAAAATGATCCAGTCCTGGGAAGTGTGTACCTTGGTAGGTGAAGACTTTCTGGTTCTGTGACCACAAATGGTTTGAAGATAATCTCCAGACCCCACAATGTCCATGGATATTTCTTCCTAAGAAACCATTTGTGCTTAGGTACTCCCTTTCATGGAGCTCTTTTCCTACTAATAGCTACTAAAGCCAAACTAGCCAATTAAAGTATAAGTCCTCCTGGCTTGAATGATTTCAGTATATCAACATAGCTGAATCAAGGATAATCAGAAGCCTGTGGGGGATTTTTTTTCAAGGGCCATCAGAAAGATTTGTACCTTCCACTGTGGTTACTGAGGCAGGGAGATGTGAGTCTTGTTTTGCTGATGGCTGTCTTGTCTTCTTTATAGAAAACCTACCTCAGAAATGAAGAAAAGAAGAGAGAAACATTTCTGACAGTTTGATGACGCCTCTGAACATTTTGCTGGACATTAGTTATATCCTTGGACTTAGTAGTTAAGTGAGCCAATACATAGTCTTTTTTTCAGGTTCAGCTAGTTTGCGTTGAGTTTGTATTACTTGCAAACAATGAATACTCTGTTTCTCCATTCTAGAGGGACTGATGTGACTAGGCAGGTTGTCAAGACAAAAACTCAGGGGAAGAAGGCAGTTGCTTGACTGTGAAACCTGGGGTATCTGGCCTGGTAGGACCAGAAGCATAGAATTGGACTAGGGGCACATAAAATATGGTCAGTACCCGGGCTTGTCCTGCACTCAGAGAAGGTTTTAGTAATCAATTTCAGCATTCTTTCCTACAGAGTCAAGACAAACCATGCACCCTTACTCTTCTTAACACACAGCTCCAGGCAACCACTACCTCTGATTTGAATTTGTGTATATTTCTCATCCTTGATTTAATGCCTGAGGACTGAGATGCATTTGTCTAGGAACTAGGGGTTGAACTTGGAGGTTGGTCCAGTTTTATTTGGGATCTCCTCCTTGTGGATACTTTTGGAAGGTTAACTAGTCAATTTATTGTCGATTGTTATTGAATTGTTATTCATAACAATTCATTTGTTATGAATATGAATTAATGGTAAATCATTACACTTTCTTTTTTATGGAATTTTCTTTTTTAAACATTTTAAGTATTTTACATGTAACTAACTGTAAATGATTCCTGAATTCATATCTTTCCATTGACTTCCTCATTTCTTTTAGCTGTTCAAGAGTAATGATATTTTCAGTTGGTTCTGAGCATTGTCAAATACTACTATTTTTGGAGTTGTTGCTCTGTCATTTAAGAGAAAGCCCAGGAGAACTTGGAGCTGACATAATGGCATGTCACTGGGCAGTTACAGATTTCCCTCTTGCAGTAGAACAATGCTTTCTTTTGCTAACTGCCTTAATTTCCTGCCTGTATCAATCAAAAATCAATGATAATAGTCTATTATGTGGATTTTCATTTAACCTTTTACATTTAAGTTCAACATTTCTCTACAACCAACAAACAGATATCCTACTCAAATGATTTAAGTGCAATTGCTAAGAGAATTTATAACAAAGAGTTTTATGGGCTTTAGCAATCATTCACAAAAGTCAAATACCATTTAAACCTTTACCTATTTCCAACTCTTCCTAAAATCCATTGCATATTATAAAAGGAATTCAAATTGTATTATTGTTGTAGAAATAGTAACCCTTTTGTTACTTGGATCTTAACTGACCCAGAGATTAAATTTAAGATGTTTTAGGACAAACATAAAAATTACCCAACACTTTCAAAAATGATGATATATCAGAAATATCACCACAAAGCATCCAGTGGCAGGTTTGAAACTGCATTCACTTTGGCCAATTACATTAGTTACTGTGGCTCATCATCATTGACATCAGTTCTAATAGTCAACATTTATTTAGCATTTACTTGTGCTGGATACTAGACCAAGTGCTTTACTTGCATTATTACATTTAATCTTAGTATAAAAAGCATATACTTTTCTTCACTCTATTTTACAAATGAGGTAGCTGAGATAGAGATTGGGTAACTTAACAAAGTATTATAACAATTAATTAATTAATTAATTAATTAATTAATGTACAGCCTACATTCAAATTTGGAGTTGTATGATTCCAGAGCCTGTTTAGTTGAAATATGACTATAAGGGTGTGCCTATATATTCATTAGGATCACACACAAGTAACAGAAAAATTCAAAATGATAGCAAGTTAGTTTATCCATTCCCTTGTGTTTATGGGGTCCAGAGAGAGTCCAGAGCTAGCACTGCTTTCCATAGTATTACGGACTCTAGCTTCAATTATCTTGTTGCTCTGCCAACGTGTGGCTTCTATTTCTAAAGTCACCTTCTGGCCTAGGATAGCTACTGGAACATCAGTCATCACATCTGCATTCTAGGAAGTAAGAATTCACATACCAGTTCTATTTTATGCCTTTGGTTTGAAGTTAGTCACAAGGTCACATGAAGCTTCAGGGAAGGCTAGGATAGGTAGTCTTCATGCGGGGGAGCAGTGTGCTCAGCTGAAGCTCAGAAAGAGGAGAAAATAAATATGGAAAGTGGTTCAATAACAGTATGTATTAATGTCATATTTTCAGTTGCTTTTCCATTATTTTTGTGAATAGAAGAATCATATATTTATATATATAGTCCTATCATTGTTTTAAAAAATCAACTCAGAAGAACTTCATTAAAATGTTGCTTATTATTATACATTCAGTCGTTTCACAAAACAAATTAGATCCCCAAATCTAAAACAAATAAAGCAGAAGCTTGGCATTATCGGCATTATCATTTGTCTGCTACACAGAGGACAGTCCTGCCTTTAATACTAGCATGAGAAGAAGGTTTTGCTATTAAGGAATACTCTAACAGGCATGCTTTTATGGTGTCTTGGTAATTATATTCTTGCTTAACTATTGACTAGAAGCCATGAAAGAACAAGTTTCCTAGCTTCTGACTCTCTCCTTTATACTGTGCCAAAATCTAAGTTGGAATGTGTATAACTGTGAACATCCACTCATGCAATAAAAAATTCCAGGTACTACTCTGGGTATCTCATTAGTAACCCTAATACTTTTATAATTCTGTGCTCTTGTTTACTTGTCAAAGGTTTTACATGCATGCTATTGCTTTGATACTCATCCCTAAGAATATAAATGTACATAATCATGGAAGTCCTGAAGGAATGATGGAACATTTTTTTTTTTCCATTTGACAAAGTATTTATTAAGCCCTCATTCTATTCTAGGCACTGGTTAGATATGCAGAGAGGAGATTCAATAAATAACACCTCTTTTTACTACCTTATATTGGGTCCTCAAGTTGAGCTGTCTTCACTGCCAGTCTCAGGCAACACTAAGGACCAGGTGGCCAACACAGGGTGTGCCTCTATACAACCTGTGAGACAAAGGAAGCAGGTGATAGGCTGGACTGGGACAGACTTGCTTTACCTCCTATAGGAAGGCTGAGGTTATACCAAGGAGTGTGTCTCCCATGAAGGAAATGTCAGGATGAGTAAGAAGTTTCTCTCATCTGTCTCTGCCCTTATAGAGATCAATCATCAGTCTAGAACCAAAGGGGAAGCTTCCCATGAGCCACAGAGGAAGTGTTTTCTGTCTCCCCAGCTTTTTACTTCATCATCCCCCAGTTCCTCTGATGAAGGCAGAGTCTTCCTAGAAGCTGAAGTCACCTCTTCTGCCTTTAGGTACATCAGCTCTGTGGTTCACTCTACCTGTCAGCTGACTAGTCCCCTTCCACCATCCTTCTCCCCAGGCACCTTCCAGTAAGATGACATTTTTGGTTTTGGATACTGAAATGTAGGTAGAAGTTCCTGGGGGAGCCTGCCATTCTCAATCTATAAGGTAGAACCTTTCTAAAAGAGAAAAATATCTTTTTGGCCCTTTGTTCTTTTATTTTTCCTGCCTGGAAGGTGAAGATGGGGCCCAGAGAAGCGGTAGCCATCTTGCCATGAGAAGACAACACATTCAGAGATGAGAAAGGACTGCTTGCTAAGAATGTGGAACAGAGCTGGAAAGTGCTTGCATTCCTGACAACACTGTGGAGTGCCTTTATGGGATCAGGACCAGATGTCTCAAGGATCCCCAAATGATGTGTGATTCTTGCTGTGTGCTATGGTCTGAGTGTTTGTGTCCCCTAGATTCATATAACAAAATCCTAACCCCCAAGGTGATGGTATTACAGGTTGGGGCCTTTGGGAAATAAATGGGATTAGCATCCTTATAAAAAAGGTCCTAGAAATTTCTTTTGCCGCTTTCCCCATGTGAGAACACAATGGAAAGACAGCCATCTATGAACTAGGACGCTTATCCTCACCAGATACTGAATCTTGGACATCCCAGCCTCCATAACTAAGAAAAGAAAATTAATATCCATTCTTTATAAGCCACTTGGTATATGGCATTTCATCATAGCTGCCCAAAGGGGACTAAGGTACTATGTATCATAACCTCAAAGTACTGAATTTTGGTTATTAGCTATCTTTAATGTTGAAAATGTTCTTTTGGAGACAAGTGTTTGATTTGCCATATTCTGACATCTAAGGCAAATGAATGCTTAAAATATTGTTTAACTTTCTTTTTAACACACATATTAATACATATTAAAAGTTAAATGGAAACGGGGGACATAGGGGCTGGAAGAGAAGTTGAAGAATAGATGCTGTATCCAGCACTGCACTATTCCTCATGTCCATGCTTTAAGGGAACTCAGAGAGCTTCTAGTCCAGGGGTTCTCAGATTCAGTCATGAGGACTTCCCTGGGGATGCTTCTAGAGGGAAGCAGGGAAGTTGAGTAGATGGGCTCCAGCCCCATCCTGGTTGAACCAGGACACCTCCATTTTTACTTGTGCTCTTCCCTGGATTCCTTGTTACAATTAATCCATGTTGTCAAATGAAATTCAAAACTACATGTTGAGTCAAAATTAAGTTTAAAAACCACTTATATTTCCCAATACCCTTATTTTATAAAAAAAGGAAGGTGACACCTAGCAAAGTTCAAATGACTTGATCAAGTGGCAGACAGCAATACCTCTCCTTTCTGTTCCCAGTATATTGTTATTCCTGCATGAATGCTTGATTTCCATAGATTATTAAAGAGGGAATTTCCTCCAAATGTTCATCTGTGTAAGACTGGATTTCTTTGGAACAGCTGCTTACTTAAAAGCCTCATTAATAGAAATGCCACAAGGCTATAAACTCTAGTCACAGAGAAAAAGGACATAACGCAACTGAAAATTCCAGAGGTAGATGGACTTTATGTTCTATTTGATCAGCGTTCTCATTCTGTAAGTTCTGCTCACCATAGACTAACTCAGTCTGATTCTTTACATGATAGTTGTCTGAGGGGCCAGGCATGAAGATCCTGAACAACCATGAAATAATCCTGACCTTTGCGATGATCAACCCACCTATGAACCAATAACTGTAGCAAACTGTCTTGGTTTCTAAGGACAGCTGCCTTGTCTTCTTGATGTGTGCTGAATGTTCTCTTTACCATGCCTGTGCTTATTCTGTTTAAAAATATCTCTTGAACTTAATTATCTTGTATGACCTAATGATGAATTTCCTTATTTTTTCCACCCTTCCTTTTCTGATCAAGTGTTATCTGAGGTGTTTACTTCCTAGTGCCTTATGATTATGGGGTTCCATATCATGTTTCTTTAGTGTTGGCTTCGTTTTTGACATTGTCCAACCTGAAAATCTGAGTGGAATTGCTCTGGGTTTGCAGCTTTCACCATCAAAGTGATCTGGAGAGTGTCTACTCTTTTTCTCTAATTGATGGGGTGGAGTTGATATTCTCTGTGCAGCATTTCTTGCCTGTGTTATGTGAGGTTGGAGTCTAGGCAAAGATGGCAAGTGCCATAGTGAGCTAAAGTTGCTGAGGGGCACTAATGTCTCTAGATCTCTCTGGCTTCAAACACTGCATTTGCAGCCCCTCTACTTCCTTAGCCAGGAGTGGGGAATTGGGACTGGGATTTGGGGTTATGTCTCAGATTCTGAACTTTTTGGAACATCCCTGGGCTTTCTGTTTTGCCTGCCTGGATTGATTCACAACAAATCCCTTAAATCAAAATGACCTGCATCTTTGTTCCCAAGAATAAAAGAGAATAAAGCCAGCTTGGGGTAAAGGAGTCCCAAAACAAGGGTGGGGATGTTGAGGGGAGCAGAAAAAAAAAAAAAAGAATGAGAGTGAGACCTCACCAGAGGATTTAGGAGCAGAAGGCCTGGATCCTGAACAGAGTTCTTGCTCCCAAAGGTATATAATTGGAGGATAGGGGAGACAGTTGGGGCTCCTTTGAGATTTTAAAGATTATCTCAGTCAAAAGACTTGTAATTTCATTTGCAGAGGTAGATGTAACTTCATTTGTAATTTTATTTGCAGAAAGTTAAAAGAAACAAATATATCAAAAGAAGAAAAATGCCATATGAGCAATGATTTTTATGGCAGTGTATATATAACTGTACATAATACTACATCTGCTGTAATAGCAAAAATGAAAAGCATTTTAAATGTCCAAGGACAGGGAAACCACAAAATAAACCAAAAAATCAATACAACAAAATATTATGTATCCATTGTAAGAAACAGGCATGAAGACTCTAGAATTGTGTTGATCAATACCAGAGTCACTAGCCTCTAGTGAATGTCTAAATTTGTATTTAAATGGATTACAATTAAATAAGAAATTCAGTTTCTCTGTTACTGTAGCCCCACTTCAAGAGCTGAAGAGGCATATGTGCTTAGTAGCTACCATCAAAATGCAGGTTTTGAACATTTTCATTATCATAGAATGTTCTATTGGAAGTACTGCTCTAGAATGCTGGAAAGGTGTTCACATGTGACTGTTGAAGTGAAACAAAAGTGGCATGAGAAGCATGTGCACTGATTATACCAATGGAAAAGTTATATACATGCATGAATAAAGATTAGTCAAGACAAGGAAGCATTAAAATTATTTCAATCAGGGAAATAAATGCATTAGGTGGATTTAAGTTACCTTTTAGAGTGGTCTAGAGTTCAATTACTAATGCAAGAAATTCATGAAAACTCTCTTTGGGAAGCCAATTGTACCTGCTGCTCCTGGACTAGACCCAGAGAAGTTGAAGAGGTGGCATCAAGTGATGGAAGAGAAAGGTTCTTAAGCTGGCTTTGCCACTGAAACAGCTCTGTGATGTCATGGAAGTCACTGCAAGTCTCTCTTTTATCAGATAAACTCCAAGGTCTCTTCCAGCTCGGAGGAATGGTTGTGCTTGTCTTCCAGGGGAGGGCAGGTCTTCAAGGGGCCCATTGTGCTAGGCATCAGGAGGCTCTACTAATGGAGAGACAGGAACAAGTTATCAGGTGGTGGGAGAGTTTAGCAGAATCTGGTGCTAACCATGGATTCTAGGGACAAAGAAGGAGAAGTGGAAGGGATACCTGAGGACAAAGAAGCTGGTCAGTGACAAGATGAGGGATTCATATTCTAAACACTAAAGAGGTATAAGAAAAATGGCATCTGTTTTTATTAAGTGTTAGAGATGACTTTGAACGGAACTTGAGTGAAACTGCCAACACAGCTGAGAAAATCCCAGTTCTGCTTGGTTCCTCGGAGACTCCACCCCCTCTTTTTCCGGCTGGCTCTCTAGTTACAAGTGGTTCACCAAACACCCTCCCATTGGCTTCTTAGTAACACTCTAGAGCAAGGCAATTCTTCCCTTTGTTCAACTATTTCTATGTCAGATCATAAAATCATACTTCTTGAAAATCACTTATTCTTGAACATTTCCTGTCTGAATTGATTTTACAGTTGTAGAATTTTATCTAAATCATTTCACACTTCTTTTTAGAATTTGAAGGTAATGTAGCATTTCCCTCCTATATTTTTCTGTTAAGCATCACATGGAGAAATGCTTCAACTAAATAATTGAAATTATCATCTACCTTTATGACTTTTTGAGGCATAATAACTACTCATCCACATGCCTTTGTTATGTCTCATGTACACTCTGGTGTTATATTCCTGTTTATGCTTTCATCGTACATTTAAAACAAAGCAAACTACCTGAATCTCTACCTGTAAGACCCTTTAATGGTGTAAAACACTTATATGAGTTGGTGTGTATCTGTGTGTGTGTGATCTACACATTCATTGAAAAATGAGCCATGCCCTGTGGGAGATCAAAGTTGAAAACACATAGTCCTATCTGCCAAGAAGCTTGTAATCAAGTGAACATGTGCTTCGATCATTTCTGGACAGCCCCCAAATTAGAAAAAAATTGGGTTCCAAAAGTGTATTTTAAAGCCAATGGCTCAGAACCTAAAAATTTTTTCCTTTCAAAGTTTGTATATGTTTAATAGTTTTCAAATTCAGTCTCCCTTAAGTAACTGAATGTATAATATATATACATATACATATGTATATTATACCCTGGGCATCATTATACTCAGCATAATTTCATTCAATTTATCAATAGCTTTGAGAAACTAGAATATAAAGATGAGTAAGACATATTTCTTGTTCTCAAGCAGCTCCTAGTTTGGTAGGGAAGGCAAACCAGTTAACATATAACCACCAGTATGCACAATGGGAGCCAAATAGGTCCAGGAAGACTTCATAGAGAGCACTGGTAACCACTCTATCGAGAATGTGGGCATTTTTGCTAATGAACAGACCAGGAGGCTTGGAACACATCTTCCACTGACAGAGTTCTGGGGGTAGAAGAGGAAGGATCTGCCTCCCCTATTCTTCCGATCTGCTGATCCGGCTGTAGAGAGGCACCAGCTCCAAGGGAGTAAGATCGTGGTCTGGAGCAAAGGCTGAATGACTTGTCAAACCAGGACTTCCTGCTAATGCAACTCCACAGGCTAACTTCCTGTTTTCTCCTCACTCTTCATCAGGAACCAGGAAGGAGAGCCTGTCTTTCTTCCAACAACAACATCACTGATTTCTTTTCTTTCCTGGCCCACTGTGCAGCTCAGAGAAGCCTAAGACATGCATTAAGAGCTCCTCGCTGCCTTTCAGATAATATCCAAACTCCCTTCAAGGCCAGCCCTCATCTGTCTCCATCTTGAGCTCAGCCACACGCCACCATGTCCTCTTTGCTACAGCCATGTACACTCCTTGTAGTTCCTCAAGCACATCACACTCCCCAGTATGTTCTCCAGTCTTTTATTTATACTTTTCCTTTGGTTGAAAGCACTTTCTCTTCTATTGGACTGTCTGAACCCAAGTCATTCATCTGTCCTCAGCTTGCATTGCATTTCCTTAGGGAGTTCTCCACTGACCTGAGATGAGGGAATTCCAAGATGACCCACTGCTTCCCTTTTCTTCGTTGTCATCAAACTTTATATGATTATTCCCTCCACTCCTTTCATCTGTAAGCTCCAGAGGGAGGGCACAGACCACAACTCTCTGACTCACCACTGTAGCCACCAGCACTTGGTGGATGCAGGGTAGGCTTCACAGGCGTGGGACCTGTGTGATTGAACAAGGCCTTGTGCTAAAAAAGGTGAGCTTCATGCTTGATTTAATGATTTGCATTTATTGTTTTGAAAGTTCTTAAAAACTTTGGACAAGGGGCACCACATCTTCATTTTGCACATTTCACAAATTGTGGAGCTGATCTCATGTGGATGAATAAATGAATTAATGAATATATATTAATCTTCACAATTCATTGAATCAAAAAAATTAAGGTTTCTGAAGTCCTAATTTCAAAATAGAAAAGGGATTTTAGGAAGAAATTGCAATGTATAAGGCAGACATTTTTATGATCTATTTTGCTATTTTTCACATATTGTTTGCATCTATGAGGAAAGAGAAACAATGCCTGAAAGATTGCATTCTGTTCTGTGACAAGTATTTTCATTTAAAATTACTTTTTAGGTACACCTGGGTGGCTCAGCTGTTGGGTGTCTGCCTTTGGCTCAGGGTGTGATCCCGAGATAGGTCATGGGGTCCTTTATTGGGATCCCTGCGGGGAGCCTGCTTCTCCCTCTGCCAATGTCCCTCCCGCCCTCTCTGTGTCTCTCATGAATAAATGAATAAAATCTTTAAAAAAAATAAAATTACTTTTTATTCAACCACACTGTTTATGAATTTAAAACAAAACAAAACAAAACAAAACAAAAAAACAAGTCCAGAATGATTTACTTTGTCCTGTGCCTGATTCATTAGACTTGGAAAGATGGGTATAACTTCTTAAAAAGGACAAAGGAGCAAGAATAATTCTGCAAAGAGTGGGTGCTGCCTAGATTTCTACTTCTGTAGGGTGCATGAACAGCAGCAGCAATATTTGAGTAGTGAAAGCAATACTAGAAAAGAATGAATCTCAAAGGAAAAAGATGCAAAGTGTGACATTGCATCATAAACTCAAGGAAGCCATTCAAGAGAGACTGTGGAGTCCGGGCTTTGAGCTTTTAAGGCCTACAAAGGACCTCTGGTAAGCTCTGTGAGGGCAGCTGGGGAGCCCTCTATTTTTATTAAGGATCCTCTGAACTGTCATCACCACCGCTGGCAGCCCTTGGCCGTCATCCACATCTTTAACTAATTGAGAAGGCGGCTTTTTGGTGGGAGGGGGTGGGAATGTGGGTTCCAACAGAGGGCAGCCTGGAGCAATATACCATTTTGAGAAGCTGATTTCTTCTCACCCTTACAGGTCCAGAGGACCAGCTCCAAGTTTTGTTATGCTAATCACTTGTTTTGTGGTCTTAATGATTTCCTATCTCCCGATCTTGGCTTCCTTGTGTGTAAAGCCCGAGGTGGATAAAAGCTTCACATCACCTCCCACTTACCCTTCTGGTACCCTCAGTCTCCACCTAAGGTCAATCCTTTCCCCATCTCTGGGAGTTTGGAACTGACACTGATCCATCCACTGAGTTCATCCTCACCAGGTCCCCATTTACTAATTCCTGACCCATTATTCTTTCTTGCACATGCAGTTGTCTTTGTCCCTGTGTCTTACTGAATACTCTCTTTTCACTCTCCTCGCTTTCTTGATTTACCTACCTAATGCCTACTCACTCTTCAAAAAGTTAAATTCCATCCTGCCCAGAGCTCTCTTGAGCATCACCCTCCATCCAGTCTACACAGTCCTGTTGACGGGCACTCATGTGTGCTCACAGCCCTCTGCTTCCCTCTGTTCCACCTCCCATCCCACTGTATCATCATTGCCTATTTCCTTGTCCTTCAGGAGTCCCCGAGTTCTTTGAGGGCCTCGATGTTACCTCTTCAACATCTAGCACAACCCCTGGGGCATAGTGTATGTTCAATCAATGTTTGTGGAATGAATGACTGAATGAACCAGTGAAGGAATGAATGAGACCTCATCACCCTGCTGCCTTTTAGAAAGCAATACTGTACTTACTGGGCCTCCTGGAAACACAGGGCCTTGATGAAGGAGGGTCAAATGGTAGAGTTTAGGCTGGTGGGGAAAAGGAATCTCTTTGCCACTTAGCTGGCCCTTCTGCTTAGCCAAGACCCAGTTGGCTCAGCTCACAGCATAACTGTAAGGAATAGCAACAGGAGGCATCAGGAAAGCTCATTGGGTTTTGTTGCCTTGCTCACATCTTCCAGGTATCCTCACCCTGCCTTAATGGTATTGGCAGTAGGAAGTAGGGGAGAGGAGCAGTTCTTCGCCTTTATTGTAGCTCCTGCTGGGGTGGCATAATTCCTGCCTCAGAGATACCCAGGAGTGAGCAGCAGAGACATGATCCCCAGTCTTGGTTCAGAGAATGATGCAGCTGATGGGTGTCATGTACTCAACAAACATCCAGGTGGCAGGTAGGCTGCTGGTGCTGACACAGGTATGTAGAGAACCAGACACAACACTTGGCCTCAAGAAGGTAATAGTCTGGGCAGCCCATGTGGTTCAGAGGTTTAGCGCTGCCTTCAGCCTAGGGCATGATCCTGGAGTCCCAGGATCGAGTCCCACATCGGGTTCCCTGCATGGAGCCTGCTTCTCCCTCTGCCTGTGTCTCTCTGCCTCTTGCGCACTCTCTCTATGTGTCTCTCATGAATAAATAAATAAAATCTTAAAAAAAAAAAGGAAGTTAGTAGTCTATTGGAGGAGCCAGACAAGCAAAACATTATAGTGGAATAACAATTAGGTAAGTTTTTGCCTCCCACCAGGGTGTAAACAATTAAATAAGCCCAAATGTCTGCTTTTAAGGGAATGAAAATGTCAAGCTGATATTAGGAATTCTTTATTTAAGCAAGTCCTTTTATATACATAATCTTTAGCCCCCCACAGAAAATTCATGAGGTAAGTATAATTGTCTTCTTTTCAGATAAGATTAAAAAAGTTAAGCCATTTGCTAGAAGTCATCTAATTTTCAAGAGTGTCTTGGGATCAGGACCTTTTAGATCGTTCCTCCTAACTCTACTCCTGGATCTTCCATCCTCCAAAAGCCCTGGTACTCAGGAAGCTGAGTCTAAAGCTTGACAAGTTTGTAAAGTGCTTTTGAAATAATCAAGATGATTAGACTCAACATATTTAAGTCATATGTGTGTTTTCATTTTTTGAAAATTAGACATCCATGGAGAGCATATGACATCTAGGAGCAGGTCTGGGCATGAAGAGGAAGCTCCAGGCAGGGGGTGTTGGCTGGTGGGGAGGTGAGACAAGATGTGAGGCTGCTCCGGATATAGGCAGTGATCGGGGGTGCTACTCTGGCTGCGGAAGTGAGGCTGGGGAAGGAGGCCAAGTAGCTCAAGGCATAGTGGTCAAACGACAATGTGTACTTAAGCCAAGTCTCGACCAGCTTTGGCACCAGTTGGCATCGGTGAGTATGCCATCAGTGATCCAACAGTTGGGAGTCAGCCAGGCACTAGGCTGTGGCCCGCAGCCCTGTAGCTGGTGCTGCCAAGGTCAAGGTAGAATCTGAACACAGGGTTGCCTTACCCTCCTCCCCAATGAAGGATGGGCAAAGCACTCCAGGGGGCTCCAGGAGCCCAGGGTGTGGACCATTGGTTGACTTTATCACTGAATTATGAGGTCCTACCTATTATGGTGTATCTGAAGCCACTAACCTCTTGCCCCAACCAGAAACTGAAGCATGTCTGGGCCTGCAAGTGGATGGAGCCTACAGAGGATCTAGCCCAGGCTAGGCAAGGGTCAGGGAAAGGAAGAAGGGCCTTATAGTAAATGCGCTAACTTGCAATTAAGTGGAAGAGTAAATAACTCAGAATACCGCATTCCTCAACCATTCTGAAATGAGTTTACTGTAATTCCAGATAAAAACAAAACTTTCAGAGCTGATACTTAGAGACTTGAGGCAAGGTTGGTTTATTTTTTTCTACAGTTTCAGTATAATTCAGCACTTTCACTTTGCAAAGATAGACCTGCACTTTATGTGGTCTGCAGAATGCTGATTCAACATCAGGGTAACCAGTGGTGCAATCATGACATGAAACAAGACTCGTGGTTGTCAGGGTTTTTAAATCTCCTTACTTGGGCTATCCCATGATCTCGGAAAGCTCTGCCTTTATCAGAAATTAGAGCCCTTGGTGAAACGGGGGTCTGGAAATGCATCTATTCATTTGAAACCTTTCTTCAAAGGATTTTTCCCCCTAGCTTATAAGGGGTGGGGAGGAGTGCTGATTTAGTTTAGGTCTTGCCCTGCTCTCCTCCAGTAGGACAAATGGTAGCCAAAGCTGGTGAAAAAAGAAATGGGGAAGGAAGTAGGGAGAAAAGAGGAAGAGGGTGGGGGGGGGCGGGTAAGAGGGAGGGTTGATAAGGAAGGCTCGCTTTTACTTCCTTGGAAATAATTGGTTCATTTCCAAGAACTCCATATTGAGGTGCCTGCCCCTGAAAAAGAAAAAGGCTTGGGTTCTTCCAAATGTCTGTTTATGTGACTTTTATCTGGCTTGATTTTATGGTTCCTTTGCCATCAAACCTTGAATTTAACTTTCTCATGTGAAAAATAGACAAAAGTTCTTCCCGCTTCTTCAAAATACAATGCAGCAGGTGCCCCCTTACCCCCAGCACACTTCAAAGCACCAAATTGATGTTTTCAACATACTTATCGTAAATCAAATCTGCTGTGCACACCAGTAAATAGTGCTAGTAAGCCAGGTGTAACTGAATCAGATTTTTTAGCCTTGACTTCCAATGGTGAGAACAAGAATGTGCTGACAGATGGGAAAAATGATGAGGCAAAGGTGCCATGCACCTACCCTTTCAGAAGATGGAGAAAATCTGGGATAAGGATGGGATGGGGGTGGAGTCTGGAATAAGGATGAACCGGGGATCAGCAGTGATCCAGTGGTCTTGAGGGACAGGAAAAGCCAGAAGACTTTATGTTTGAGAATTCCATGTGGCCTCAGGGGGCTCTTGATGGCTTTTCTGGATTTTTTTCTACAAGAGTGGACGTGAACTCTGGCACAGATAGAATAGAAGATGTGAGAAAAAGCTTGTACCTGGCTGGTGGGATCCGAGCCCTGGCTGAAGCCTCAGGCAACAACCCCTGATCCCAGTCTTGATTCTGGACTCCCCATGAATGTACTAGCACAAAGAACCTAGAAAAAGTGTGCCATAGCCCATCAGCGGGTGCCAGCCTCTTGCCCAGTGTAAAATTGTCTACAAGAACCAACCTGTGTTCTGGAGAGATGCAGGGTATCTAGAAAGGTACAGGACAGCAAGGATTATAGGTGATTTTGATTTTCTTAACAATTTTTTATAGTTTTGACTTTCCCCCAACCACTAAGGCAAAAACATCACATAAATCAAATTGTTGGTCTGAGCCTTTTCTTTCGAGGGTTGAAACATTTTATCAGAAGCATATTTTGGGAGACCACCCTCTTTTATAAGTTTATAAAATGATCCTGGGGGCTAACATAGTACCTCAAAAATGAGGAAGGAGGCCACTTGTCCTTCTTGCTGCTGATCTTCAGCTGTCTTTGGGACCCTGAATGCCAGGTGGTCTCACTTCATCATGGCCCTCTTCACTGCAAGCTTTGTCATGGAAATTCTTCTAGGGTTTGAGGCTGTGGCATGTAGGGCCCAAGCAATATAGTGGCTGGGTGTCTGGGTTGCTGTATGCAAAACGGGCAAAAATTTCAAGAAAACTGCAAACATCCATCACCTTTTATAATACTAGGAAATCAAACCCCAGGGTTTCAGTCTCTGCCTCTTTGCTATGGTTTGAATGTCTGTGTGCCCCTCAAATTCATATGTTGAAATTGTGATGCCCAATATGATGGTATTAGGAGGTAGGGCCTTTGGGAGATCATGAGGGTGGAGCCCTCATGAATGAGATTAGCGTTCTTATAAAAGAGACCCCAAAGAGCTCCCTTGCCCCTTCCACCATGTGAAGACATGCTGAAAAGTTGGAAGTCTGCAGCACAGAAGGGAGTCTTTACCTGACCATGCTGGTACCTTGATCTTGGATTTGCAGCCCCCAGAACCCAGAAATTAAGGTTTGTTGTTCATAAGCCACCCAGTCTAAGACTAGGACACCCTTCCAGCTGAGCTCCTTCAGCAGCAGCTCCTATTTCCTCTGCTCTGGGCAAATGCAGTTTAAGTCTTTCTCTTCAGCCCTATATTGGTGTCCTGGGGCTCTTATAACTCAATGCCACAAGCTGGGTAACTTAAAACAACAGAGATGTATTGTCTCTCAGTTCCGGAGGCCAGAAGTCTTGAGATCAAGGTGAGGTTGGTTCCTTCTGCAGGCTGTGAGGGAGGGATCTCTTCCAGGCCTCTCTCCTTGGCTGGTAGATGGCCACCTTCATGCTGTGTCTCTTCCCTCTACACATATTTTAAATTTCCTCTAGCTATAAGAATACTAGTCATATTAAAATAGGGTCTATGCTAATGACCTCACTTTAATTTGATTGCTTCTGTAAAGACCTGCTCTCCAAAGAAGGTCACAGTCTTAGGTACTGGGGGTTAGGACTTCCATAAACAAATTTTTAGGGGAAACAATTCAAGTTATAACAGGGCTAAACATAAGACAGGGGGAGAGGGTGAAACTGAAAGCTCAGACTTTTTAAAATTAAATTTGGTTTTTTATTTATTTAATAAATACAAATATTAAAAATATTTTATTTATTTATTCCTGAGAGACACAGAGACACAGGCAGAGGGAGAGGCAGGCTCCCTGCAGGGAGCCTGATGCAGGACTCAATCCTAGGACTCTAGGATCACGCCCTGAGCCAAAGGCAGATGCTCAACCACTGAGCCTCCCGGGCATCCCAAATTTGGCTTTTTAAGGACAACTTTATATAACAGGAAAATTGAGAAATTAGGACAGAGTTTTCATAGACCCCCTCACTAGTTTCCCCTAGTTAATATCATATATTCTGATGGTACATTTGTTATAACTAATGCACTAATATTGATACATCGTCATTAACCAAAGTGCATGGTTTATTTTGATTTTTCCAGTTTCTACCTTATGTCCTTTTTCTGCTCCCAGATCTCACTGAAGATGTCACATTACTTTTACTTGTCATATCTGCTTAGGCTCCTCTTAACTGTGATAGTATCTCAGACTTTCCCTGTTTTGGATGACTCTTGATGACAGTTTTGAGGTGAGCAGATTAATTATTTTGTAGGATGCCCGCTTTTGGAATGTGTCCAATGTCCGATTTTGTTTTTTCACGATTAGACTCAAGTTATGGGCTTTTAAGGGAACATCATAGAGGTAAAGTGCCATTCTTGTTACACTGGATCAAGAATACATACTATCAACATGATCTGTCACTATTGATATTGACCTTGATCCCCTGGCAGAGGTAGTGTTTGTGTTTCATCACTATGAAGTTATTATCCCTCCACCTTTTCCTACCCTACCTTTTGGAAAAATGTCTCTATGTACAACCTACACTTAAGGAATAAGGATTTATGTGCTCCTTCCGGAAAAGTGAAGTACCTACACAAATTATTTGGAGTTTTTTCTGCAGAGGCTATTTGTTTCTTCTCCCTATTTATTTATCCAATCATTTATTAATATCAGTATGGATATGTGGATATTTATTTTATACCTTGGGTTATATAATCCAGTATTTATTCTCTTGCTCAAAGTGTTCTGGCTTTGGCCATTGGGAGCTCTTTCAGTTTGCTTCTATGACTTTTTGAGGTAGGGTTTTGGGTTTTTCTTAGTATTTCCTTACTCTGTGGCACAATAAGATGCCATGTTGGCCACTTATCTGTCCTGACTCCAACCCCAGTTTTTATGTGTTAACTTCTAACTTGTTCCTGATACCCATGCCCCTACTTTTGTCCTTATTCTAGAAAGTCAAATCTGCCTTAGTCCTTATTTCACTCCTGTGTGGAGTTGTAGCCGCCTACTGACCACTGATATCCTTCCTTGATATTGACCACAGCTGCTGCTTTGAACTGTTTGTTCCCTAGTTTCCATTTTTGCTCTATCTTCACTTTCCAGCACCTCACACTCCCATATCCATCTTCAGGCCTCACCCAGCTGAGTCTCTGAGGGGCAAGAATACCTCAATCACTCCTGTATCCCCTCAATCATTACCTCTCCCCAAAAGGTTCATTTCATTTTCTCCATAAGGAAGCTCTTCAGGCTCCTTCAATGGCATTTTTCCATAGCACATTCCACAATACAATCTGTGAAGATAGAACTCTAAAGTCAAATCATGTGAACTCCATCTCTTTCAGATTCTTGACTCATATTAACATATTATAGACATGCTGCTAGTAAAGAAAACACTTTTACTCTGTAACTCTGCCCATGGAGTTGATTTTTGCCATCATTGCTGCCATTGTGCCTGGTACTCTGCAATGCCCACCGGAGGAAACATTGCCTTTACTGCTGGGAGGTAGCGCTGTACAGAGGCTGAGAGCTTTGATATGGAACCTTACTGCCTCTTACTAGACATGTGACCTTGGGTGAGTTACTTAATTTCATCTTCATCTGTAAAATCAGGTTGATCATAATATATTGCTTCAGCTGTAAAATCAGGTTGATCATAATATATTGCTTTATATCCTTATAAAGCACCTAAATAGTTTTCCATTTAGGGCTTTTCCCAAATAAGGTTCCTCTCCCAGGTGGTTTTTGGAGGGGCACAGGTGTTCCTATTTGCTTTCCCCAGAAGTAGCAGAGGGAGGAGCCAAGTTTCCTGTTTATTGCATTTAATCTCAGGTACTCAGCTACAAATTCTCTTACGGATATCTTGGGCATGCAGGCTCTAAGCAAGGTGCTTAGAATGATAACTAGAATATTATATGCACTTAATAAGTGAAATTTGTTATTATTTTTCTTATGCTCTTTTGGGCTACCTTCAGTTCTATAGTGTATAATGTCTTCAAGGTACTCTTTCTTGGCAATAACTAACACCCCAGGGCTGGCCATCCTGTGTGAACATTTTAGATAATCTCCCTATAATTTATGATCTTATAAGTGTATATGATAAAGCCCCTTTGTCATATTTTTTCTCACTTCTGCAGCCTTAAGAGGTTCCCTGCACTTTAGTCACTTAAATAATGTCTCAATTAAAAAAAAAATTCTATGATGGTTGAGAAAAAAGTCAGCTTGTATCTCTCCCACAAAACAGATGGGAAATGATTCAGAACAAGACAGTCTCTAGAGGTACAAATAGTGCCCTTTCTTTTGGGAAAAAGAATGACTACTTTTTTTGTGTCTATGCCAAAGTCTGGGATAAAATTAAATTAGTCTTTGTTTATTTCCTCTTTCTTACATTATCTTCAACTGTCTGAGGACTCTGCCCACTGAAAGTGCAGCATCCACCTGGAGGTTGTAGCTCAAAGAAATAAAAACACTTCTCTTAGAAACAAAGAAATAAATAAAGATGAAACCTCCAAACCAATAAACTTTAAAACCTAACTTTGCTCTTAATTACAGAGTCACACAATAATTTATTCTCATAGATAAGGCTTAAGTCCCCATTGATATCAACCCAGTCTCAGCAGACTTGTCAGTTTTCACTTATACACACATATGCCATTGTCTTGTGTTTGCTTTTGCTTTTTTTTTTTTTTTTTTTGAGAGAGAGAGATTGAGAAAGAGAGAGAGAGAACGCATGCGTGTGTGTGCACATGGTTCAGGAGGGGTAGAGAAAGAGGGAGAGAGAGAATCCTGAGCAGGCTCCAAGCCCAGCACAGAGCCCCACGGGGGGCTCAATCTCATGACCCTGAGATCATGACCTGAGTTGAAATGAAGAGTCAAACCTAACCGACTGAGCCACCCAGGCGCCTCATGTTGTATTCATTTTTATGTAAATTTCATACCATTTTATTTTTCAACCTATCTCTGACTAAAAAATATCTTCCATATGGACTTAAGTGATTCACACATTAGCCTTTATCATTCACAGCTATAACTTCTTCTAGTAAAAACACACTCCAAGTGTTACTAATTAATACATTAATATCTGTGTCAATGTTTTTTCATTAGATTGCTTAGGTCCATGGTTCTCAAACTTGCTATGTGTTAGACTCGCTTGGGAGTCTAAAAATATTAATGCCCAGGCTTCACCCAGAGCCAATGAAATCAGAATCTTGGGGTCGGTGGGGTGCTAGCATTGGTTTTTTTAAAAGATGACCAGCTAATTCCAAACTGCAGCCAAGTTTAAGAGCCAGAGTTTAGGAGGTGCCTGGATCTTGTCTTCTCAAGCTTGATTCTTGCAGATTTTGGGTTTGAATTTGTGTACAGAGAAGTTCTGAACTGGGTCCGCCCAAGCAGATCAGGAGACTCTGCTCTTTAACTATGGTCACCATTAAAAAGAAAAGCTGAGAAATAGCTTTTTATTGTCATTTCTTTTCTGATATTTTGGAAATGCTGTAACAGTTTCCTTCTGAGCTATCAATAAAACTTTAGAGAATAATTGGGGATCCTTATGGAGGGTCTTCCAGAACCCTGGGATTAGCCCATAAAATTATTCATTTAGATGATAGGTTGGTGACAATACCAGGGATCACAAATAGTACTAAAGTATGGAACTCCAGATGCCCAGTTCATGTCGGAAACAAAGGGGTAATGGCTTAAAACATTATGGGAAGCATTATAGTGAAGAGCAAAAGCCAAGACATGAATTTAGATGAGTTCATGTTCAAATATGTCCTCACCAGTTTATCTGTAACCTTGGTCCAATTACTTTATCTTTTTGAGGTTGTTTCCTCATATGTAAAATGAGCATAATATTTCATACCCCAAATATTTGTTGTGATGACTGTTGAAAATTTTGTTAAAGTACCGAACAGTTATTGGCACACAGAGGCATTCGACAAATGCTATTTGATATTTCCACTTCAGAGACTAAAAATACTACATTATCCAGTTGTTGGGTGGTATAAAAGTGATCCACAGGGACAGGAAATAGATTCTTTCTAAAGAGGAACTTAATTAGCAGAGGGGACGAGGCACAGGTGAAGTATTTAAGTACTGCCAGTCTTCACTTTGCCTGGTTCTAACATGCACGAATTTCAATTTACCACAGTTTAGTTAAATAGCACCAGCTCTCAACAACACATTTTAATTTTAGCTGCTATGATATGTTAACTGTGAGAAATTGTATAAATATAATAAATCCCAAGCTTGTTTGCTAGCCCTTCATTCTACAAGTCCCTACATAAATAACATATGCAGTATGATCATGAATAATCACATCACTTCTTCCAAAGTCTGCTGGTGATTGGTCACTAAGCATCTGTTGTTAAGTTTACACACAGACAGCAAGGCCTTTAATTGTGTTTCTTCCTTGGCTCTCAGTGATGAACTCCTGTGACATTTTCCAAAAATGGATAATCAAAAGAGGGAAGTGGCCAACCAAAAGGAAAGCAAGCAAGGAAGCAAAAAGGCATAATGTTGGAAGTGAATTCTAACTGAACATGAATAGAAGAAATAGCTGAATGTGAGAGGTTCTGAATATGCAGACAGAGAAACTTAGTGAAGGCAAACTTACTGACATAAATGAGGACAGGATTGTGATGATAAAGATAGACGAAGATATCCCACAGGAAGCCCTCCTGGCACAATACTTTACACCAAAGGAATTCGCAACATTGAAAGTGCAAAGGAGAAAAAGTGAAAAACTGATCCAAACTTAAAGTGTGACAATTTTCCAAAGCACAGAAAAAAAAAATGCTTGCTCCATATCATGAGTTACATGATGAGAAGACAAGCACTGATCACACTATTCTTGATAAGTTTTTGACAAAGAACGACAACAATTCTCAATGTTTCTAACGTTTTAAATTACTATCTACTAAACAAATTAGTTTTACTATTTTTTCATTGCCCTCTACATTTTTGGTTGACAGCAAGAGTTTTTAACAAATTGACAAAAAATGTTTAAGTATCACAAACCAATGTGATTTTCTCATTATTAAGATCACTTAGCACAGTTTCGGTTTGCATGGTTGTTTTTATGGTCCCATGCTACCATGCAAAGCCTGCATGCCCAAGATGTCCGTAAGAAAACTTGTAGCTGAGTACCTGAGATTAAATGCAATTAACAGGAAACTTGGCTCCTCCCTCTGCTACTTCTGGGGAAAGCAAATAGGAACACCTGTGCACCTCCAAAAACCGCCTGGGAGAGGAACCTTATTTGGGAAAAGCCCTAAATGGAAAACTATTTAGATTCTTTCTGAAGCTTAATCCTTTCCTAGGAATTTTTTTTTTAAGTCTGTGCTGTGAACTTTTGCATCTGTTTCCACAGACCCATCAGCTGTAGGCAGGATGGGGTGAGAGTATACACGTAAAGCACTTGCATTGTGGTTGATATGTAGTCATTGTTCAATAAATTATCATCATTATTGTTATGAATCTTGTTGTTGGACTCTAGGGTGACTCACTGTCCCAGCTTACACAGGACTGAAGTGTCTTCTGGAATGCAGGATTTTCAGTGCTAAAAGTAGGATGGACACAGGCAATCCAAATGGTTGGTCACTTTATTTGACTCTCTAGGCTCTGGGCCACACAAAATACTGAAGTTACTGCAAGAAATTCTCTTGGGATTTAGAAAGTGATTAGAAGAGAGAAAATCCCTCATGCATAGTTTCTAGATTAAGCTTTAGGGATAGGAAAGATAGGATGGTCCATGCTTCAATACTGCACAGAATGCTCTCTAATCCATCCCAGGCAGATTTTGTTTTTTCAGTTTGTAAGGGAAGAAAATAAATCATTGATAAATTATCAGTTGATAAAGGTCATACTTCAATCACTCTGCCAGAAGCTGAGGGAACACTGGTTAAATCAGACTCATTGCCTGTTTTATAGGAGCTTACATTCTACATATACATCCAATTATGTGTATCATGAATACATGATAGCTGGCACTGTGCAAGGTGCTTCCGATGTGTAGACTCATTTTATCCTCATGACAACTCCAACAAGGTATTATTATTCCATTTTACAGATGAAAAAACTGATGTTCAGAGAGTTTGAGCTGTACAAAGTCACAAAACTAGTAGACATGATAATTAATCTCAGGATTAGGTTTGTAGTAGCTGAGAGCATGGGTTCAGGAGTCAGAAAATCCAAATTTGAATCCTGATTTCCACTGACTTGCTATCTGACAAATGTCAGTGAGCTGCTCTGTCCTCTGCAAAAATATGATTGATGGTAATATCTGCTTTTCAGAGTCATGAAGATTAAATGAGAAATGCATATAGCAAAGTGTGACATGTAGTCAATGCTCAACAAATATTTATCATCATCATCATCATCATCATCATCATCCCGAAAATGCTTCAAGAGAAGAGAAACCCTTCATGAGGAGTGAGGAGACTTTCAATCTGTGATGATCAATAAAGGTCTCTTACAATATTGGAACTTTATCTTCATGAATGGATGATTGTTCAATAGGTTGGGGTTGGGGCAGGGAGCATAATCCAGGCAGAAAGAAGGATTTTAGCTGAGGCAAAGAATCAGGAAAGCACAATGAGTTTGGGGAACCGTATCACTGGTGGTTGGAGTATAGGTTTCCTATAAGAAGACAGGTGGAGATAAGGCAGGAAAGGGTGAAATCCTCACAACTCAGGTGATGCTTCCAGGAAGCTTTTTGTGGACCTTTCCTTCATAAGCTGCTCTCACTGTCTTAGGTCTAGAATTGCTTCACCCATGCTTGCTCCTTCCTGGGGCTGCTCCCCTGACCCTGCCAATTGCTATCTCATCTTCATCCCTCTTATGCAATATGCTGGAACCATGGTGCTGTGCTCTGACTCTCCCAGGGCATTCTCAGATAAGCTCCCAAGCCTTTGCTGACATGCTGGATTTGAGGCGGGGGTTGGGGGGGGTGGGTAGAGGCTGAAAGAATCTCATAGGGATTAGATTGTCTGAAGGAGGACAGGAAAGATAGCACTTGTTTCTCAAGATGGATGAGTTTCAGGTTTCTTGGCTTTTTCTAAAGGGTTAAATCAAATTAAAAAACAAAACAGAACAATCTGTGGCATGTGTTTCTCAGAAGGTCTGTTTTGAAAAGATGGCTCTGAGTGATCATAGGAAATTTAGAAGGATGGGCTCTTACAGAAAGGGAGGAATACATGGGGGAAATCTCTGGAAAGAATAGAAGGGAAGGCACAAATGCAGTGTTACTATCTCGAGAACAATAAGCGGCCTGTAAATAATGTAAGCAGAAAGAAGTTGCTCTGCCTGGAGGGTATTATGGGCTAAATTGTGTCCCTGCCAAATCTGTATGTTGAAAATATGACTGCATTTGGAAAGAGGGTCTTTAAAGAGGTCATTAAGATTACATGAGGTCATTGGGATGGGCCCTAATCCATTTTAACTATTAGTCTTCTAAAACAAGGAGATTAGGACAGATACACAGAAAAGACCACGAGAAGATGAAGGGGGAAGAAAATGAACTTCCTCCCCCAAGGTGGACCCAGCGACCTGTGTAAGCTGTGTGTGGCTCCTCCTGGGGCAGCCTGGCAGTGGGGCTCAGCATTCCAGCCTCCCCTCACTGTAAGCAAACCGTCTAGATTCACTGAGGATTTAAGGGAGAAGACAGCAGAGGGTCTAAACACATCACACTGTAAACAACTTAATGGATAACCTGTTAAGATTCGGTCTCTTTAGGCCTCCTCACCCTGGGTCTCCCTCCCAACTTCCACCTCAAGCAGGCCCCAGATCTCTTCCTTATTTACAAAGTGTAATGTAAGCTCTGTCTGGCTTTGCCAATCGTAGGGTCTCCCGATGCTCGGCCCCTGAAGGCTCAGCCTCTCCACTGGTTTACCAAAGCCTCCACTCAACGAAAGTTAACCTTCTCTAGGAGCAAATTCTGCTGCTAAGGAAACTATCTTCCTTTTCTGTATGTTTATATCTTCTGGGCAAGTCTGTGCCCCTCCTTTTTTTAAAAAAAGATTTTATTTATTTATTCATGAGAGATGCACAGAGAGAGGCAGAGACATAAGCAGAGGGAGAAGCAGGCTCTCTGTGGGGAGCCTGATGTGGACTCGATCCCAGGACCTGAGCCGAAGACAGACACTCAACCGCTGAGCCACCCAGGTGTCCAAATCTGTGCCACCTTTAACTCATCTATCCGACTTTCTCTGTAAGAAGTGTGGGAAGAGAAAGCAAGACACAGCTTTAGCTTGTGGCTCATGTAGGGGGGTTCCTGCTTGGCCAGGCTGGGGTGAAGGATTGGTGCTCAGATAGGAAGGACGGTGACCATCCTGAAATCTAAATAACTGAGTAAGGAGGCAGGATCCCAAGAACAGTCCATCTGGAGAAGGAGAGGGGAGGTTGGCCATGAATCAGAAGAGGGAAGAGCAAGTGTAAAGATGCTGAGGCGGAAACAAGCTGGCATGCATTAGGGCAGCAAGAAGGCCAGGGAGGGGGCAATTGCGGTGTGCAAGATAGAGAGGAGTGGGGAGAGAGGCAGGGGTGCATGTGAAGGCTTCACCCCGAGTGTCAGAATCTCAGAGGACTGAGGCTCGCTTCATTACCACCAGTCCCTAAACCCACCCTTTGCCTCTGAACCACACTGCTCAGTCACGCCCCCTGAGAGCATCCCCTTCCACCACTCCTACTTCCTCATCTTGAATTAACTTCACTATCAGGGAGGATATCTCTATGCCCTGGTGAAATCTAAGGTTTTTGTTTATTCATTTGTTTTGCTATTTTGCTATAAACACGCCCATAGGTCTGATTCTCAAAGTTGTACCTACACAGCTAGGAGTAACTCCAAAGCCTTCAGAGTCTGTCACAGAGGGGCTGTTGGCCTTTCCTTGGATGTGTGCTTAGAAACCTGCCATATAGATCCCAGTGTCTCACCACACCATCATGCGCTTGAGGGCCAGCAGGCCTTCTACCACAGAGAGACCTTTGTGGCTTTGAGGCCTCCTCTAATCCCCAATCCTAGACCCTTGCAAACTTTCCACTAATTTGTTGCTTCTCCACCCCTGGGGCTGGCCAGCTTTGCAGCATCACAACCCACCGGTCTCCTTTGCAGTCCTTTCTTTGTAGTCTCATCACTGGTCAAGGTTTGGGAAGCACTTGCTAGACAGTCAGCGCCCTGAAGGGCCTCCCGGCTCTGGAAAACTCACAGCAGCAGGTGAGGCTGGGGCTAGGGAGTGGGATTCTTCTCTGTGGTGGGTCTCCTTTCCCCTTCCAGGGCAGCATCTGATTTCTCAGGAATTTAGATGTGTCTGTCGAAGCCAGCTCACACATCATCCTTCCACCTGGATTTTATGAGGGAGTTTCTTAGAGAAAGTGCTCCTAACATCACAGACACTAGCACTTGGGGATGACTTTCAAAGGCAGTCACCACCCAAGCCAGGATCATTCTAAGGCTCCACTCTACTGGCATGGTAGATGAGAGGCAACTTTGTCATGGTGCCCACTCAGCCTCCTCTTTCTCTGGCACTCAGGTTGAGGGTACCCACCTAGCTCTCCTCTCAGAGAATGGTTCAATCTGAGCTGAAGCTGGTTCCTCCACCTTAAAAATCCTGAGGGGGACTTCGAACCGTAGCCCAACTTGACTTCTCACAGGAAGCTCTGGTTTTGCCCCAAAGCCAACCACATATTTTGTCAACACATTTTCATATTTCTAAAATGAAATACAGAGCAATATATAATATATAGTGTATAGAGAAATGTAGATTGTACTGGGAATTTAACGATGAGAAGGAGAAGAGAGTTTACGTCTTGGTATAGCTCCAACCCCCCATCCCCCCCCCCAAAAAAAAAAAACGGGTTTACTTTTCAGCAAACAACAAAACTCTATACTGACCACTTTGGCTTTCCCCACCTCCGGCCAATTAGTTCCTTCTTTAGCCATCAGCTGCTTGGTGTCCCTACCCCCCAACTCCCCAATCCTCTCTCTGCACCCCTTTTTGCATGTGTATTCTACAATTGTTGATGTACTGATCCATTAATGCCCATGAGGCTAAATTGGTAGAGAGTGTTGTTCAAATCTTCTGTAGTTAGATTCATTCTCAAGTTGCCTTTTGCTCCCTCTGCCCACACTGCCACTATTTCTTTGAGTTCTTTTTCCATGTGTTTGTTGGGTCGGTTTTTGGTCTCTGTCTTTCATATTAGTTTTCCTCAAATGTCTGATGATCCTTGGTTGTTCATTTATAGTTAAGAGTGAGGCATTAAGAGGCACCCAGCTAGCTCAGTTTGGTGGAGCGTGCAACTCTTGATCTGGGGATGTTGGGTGTGGAGATTACTTTTTAAAAATTCCTTTTTTACTTAAAAAAAAAAAAGAATGAGGTGCTAAGAAGCTGATGAAGGAGCTGTGTGTCTGCAGAGCATTTGTTGATTTGTAGGCTTTACCAAACAGTGACTAGGTGGGACCCAAATGGGAGTATTCATCAATATCTATATTTCTAACTCTTGTCTACCAAAAGTTCTATTTCTCTGGGAGTCAAGAGAAGGAAGGCAGTTATGGGTCTCACTGTTCAGTATGCACTTAACCCCTTGACTTCAGCAAGGAGCTATCTATTTGCCCTCCTCTATCCTCAATAGAATTTTCCCATTTGGTTTCTCTGGCCAATAAACCCAGGGGTAAGGGGAAGCTGCCTAGTTCTTCTGGGGGAAAGTAGGAATCTGGGTATCTGAATAAATTGCTCTTCATTAAGATTTTGGACAAATTCTGATATTTCCAGCCCTGTCACTGCATGATTGTGAACTAGGGCTTCCAACTCCTGAGTCTTTTCAGGATGCTATGTTGTGAATCGGTGTGCTTTTTCAAGCATCATTCTCAGACTCAAGAGAGTTAGATGTGACTTTCCTTACTTTTTCACGTTCTTCATCTTCTTCATCTTTTTTGATTGGATGTCTAAAAAACTCAGTTCATCAGTGGATGATGGAAAGGGGGGAGAAAAGGGAGCTTTGGAAGGTTTACCAAGGAATTGGCATTTTGACAAGGTTTTAAAGAGTCAGTTGGATTGTTTTGTTCTATTTTGTTTGAACAAGAGTCAGTTGGATTTTGACTTCTTTAAGATTGACTGCAGTGTATTAGAATGTAGGGAAGAAAATTCTAGGTCAAAGAAAGCACATGTGTAAATGAAGGGCAAAGTGATTTAGGTTTCGTACGGCAGCCACCACTTCGCTATCAGCTTTCCACTGGCAAAAATTTGGCCCACCTTTGTCTTGTCTCCTATACTTTTCTTACTTTTCTCTTTTTCCATTTTGATCCTTTAAAATACTTTAACTGTCAACTTAATGGGACTTAGAGGTGGAGAAATTATAAAAGCACTTGTTTAACCCAAGGTTTTTCAACCTCGGCACTGTCGACATTTGGGGCCAGATGACTCTTTGTTGGGGGAAAGGAGCAGCCCTGTGCATTGTAGGAGGTTGAGCAGCATCCCTGGCTTCTGTCCATTAGACACCAATAGTTCTCATCCCCAGTTGTGACAACAAAAGTGTCTCTGGACATTACCTTGCTAAGGGGGTGGTTTAGGAGTTGGTTGTCCAGTTGAGAACCACTGATTTAACTCATCACTTTTTAGCAGAAGTCTAGAAAAATAGATACACCAGTGGATGATGAGGAGAGAGAAGAAAAAGGGGTTTTGGAAGGTTATAAAGGAATTGGCATTTTGACCACGTCTTAAAAAATGAGTTGAATTTTGAAGGTGGAAGATTTGCTAGAGTGGTAGAAATGTAAGAAAGGAAATTCTAGGTCAAAGAGACCACATGCACACATGAGGGCAAAGTGATTGATACTCAATGGTTTTCTATAACCTCAGTGTAGGGTTATCTGTAGCAAGGGACGAGTCTGCAGAGGTAAGAGGCAGATTGCAGAGGCCTTGACCACAAAGATGTGGAACATGGACCTTTTCTGCAGCAATGTGATTGCATTTTTGATTTTGAACAGCGACTTTAGAAAGTGAGACTTGAGTGCTGGGAGATAGTGAGGTGGCCACTGCAGATGTTAGGGACGAGGACAGCTGACTGGGACACTGGGAATTGCAGATAGAATCCTGAGGTGTCTCCATTTCCAGGATAGTGAAAGGAACTAAAGGGGAGTCAGAGGAGGAGCAGAGGGGTTAATGGAGCTCTCTGATATATATATATATATATTTGCCTATTAAAAGAAAACCTGTCTTCATTCAAGGAAAGTACCTTACCAGTGGGAATTTCAGGAGGTTGATACCCCTACAACCACACCCATGAGACAGCTTTGTTGGTGTATTGGCAGCCTGGAGTCCAATTATAGCAATTGCCGATAACAAATAGCATTGATGCTTGAGGTTAAAAAGGGAACTAATGCTTCCTAATGAAGACCGTTTAAATTTGCATTTGAAGGCAAGGTGGTCCACAGAAGAGCTGAAATGCTTTCGGAGGGGACATCACTGCTGTCACCCTTGACACCTCAGCTCCTAATCTTAGTAAGAGAACCGGAACTACCTTATTATCTCAGGTCTGCTTGGAAGATCAAGCCAGTTTGGCTTTTTGACAACTACTGTCTTTTTTTTTTTTTTATTTTAAGGTAATTGCAGAAACTGTTTCTGAATTACTTTGTTCTACAAGTAGCAAATTCATTAAAAGCAAAGAAGAGAGTAGATAGAAATTAATCAAAGATTTGGGAATTTGGGAGTTAAAGAGGTGACATTTATAGATATAGCCTCCCTAGAGAAAACTTGCAAACAACTCTTCCCCCTCCCCACTTTCAATTTCTCCTTACTACCTCATCCTCCTCATTAGTGAAATGATGGGGAAGTTCCGGTGAAAAGTGAATACTTCCTGATTTGAGTAAAAGAAGAAAAAAGTACAGAAAGGAGATATGGTTTTGAGAGCAAAGGGGAATTGACTAAATGTGAAATCTTTGGTAACTATATGAACTCGGGAGTGTCCATGTTGAGCTTTGTGCTGCAGAAGGTTCTCAGAGACAAGGTGTGAAGGCCCTCCTACTTGGCAATGGAGTAAGTCGGGCTTGGTTTAAATGACTCTGTGTGACACTTTCAACCAAGATTTCATCTTCAGGCCTCGCTTCCCACTGGAAAGTGTGTCACACAATTGGCCGCCACGAGGTTAGAAACTTGTTCTATCAATAGAGAAAATGACAGTGATGTTTGAAGACTCTGGGGCCATAAATAATGCTGGCAGTGATTTAGTGCTTGAAAGGATAAAACAGTAGCTAGTGGAGAATATGTGATCATTGAATTTCATATCATCTCCTCTGAATGAAACAGGATGAGAGTCAGATACAGTTTCACAAATGATTCTTGATGCAAACCTCGATCCAAATAGCCAAGGCAATTGTACCAAAAAAAAAAAAAAAGTAACTTTTTAGTCTTAATTTGCAGTTCTTCTTTTCTTTCAATTCAATATGGCAGACTCTGCCACAGCAATGGTACACTGCCCCACTGCTTACAGGTGGGTGGAGATACAGCAGTGCACATCTGAAAATTGCCCAATAGAAATTGATGGCTAGCATGATAAGGGATTATGCCCATTGACATGCCTGTTTGCAATAATAGTCTACCTATCAGGTAGGGTGCTATTTTCTGAAAGCTATTAATAAATAAGAAAACCAGATACAGATTTGACTTGGGAAGAAAAGAACAAATACTGGTAAAATATGTCACAATCAACAAGTGCTATTTTAATATTCTTCTCCCCAGAAGGAGGGCAGTCATTGGTTAAATAAAAGCCATAGGATAAAAACTTAAATTTCAACATGGAGTCAATCTGATTTGTTAATCAATACTAGGCTTAAGTTACATTGAAGACCACGCCTTTGACAGATACATTGAATACAGTGGTATCGCTAGGTAGTCGATTTCTTTTTATTCTTTTTTTTTAAGATGATTCTTTTTATGTTTTTTAAACATTATTATTATTATTATTATTATTTAGTAATCTTGACACCTGAGATGGGGCTCAAACTCATGACCACAAGATCAAGAGTCACATGCTCTTCCAATGGAGCCAGCCAAATGCCCCCCTTTTTATTCTTTTAAAATTCTCTATATGTCAATTATTCACTAAAATCAGAAAATCTTTTGAGTTCTATCTTGTTCCTATGATATAATGGAGTGCCTGATAGGGACTAGATCTTGACTTCTGGCAACCTGGAAAACTGTCAGAAAATAATAATAAAAAAAAAACCCTGGAAGATTAAAAGTATTTTATGCCTGTTAGATGGAGCCTGCGATCTGTCTTTGGCACAGATTGGTTTGGAGGAAACAACTTTGTGGGACTATTTGGCAGGCCCAGATACCAACAATAATGATGTCCAGCACTTACAGAGTGCTCACCATGTGCTAGGCACCCTTCTAAGTGCCTTACACATATTAATACTTTAAATCCTAAAAAGGCCCTGTGTTGTGCTATCCCCATCTTCCAGATGAGGAGACTGAGGCACAAGGATATTAAATACATTGACTGGCAGTACACAGTAGAGCCAGAGTTCAAGGCCAGACTGATGCCAAAGTCTGCACTTCTGTATTCATGCCTCCTCTTAACATAATGATGGCAGACAAGGATGTTGCCAATCAAAGGGATATGCACTTACCAGAACTAGCTTCTGGAATATGGACTCCCAGGGATTCCCAGAAATAAGTGAGCAAGAGTGAAGCATGGGGAAGAGAATCTGGAGCTCTGTGTTTAAGTAAGGTAGTGATTCAGACTACCATGGGAGCATTAAAGACTGGAGAAGTCAGGCAGCTAGGGTGGCCTAGTGGTTTAGTGCTGCCTTCAGCCCAGGGCGTGATCCTGGAGACCTGGGATCGAATCCCACTTTGGGCTCCCTGTGTGGAGCCTGCTTCTCCCTCTGCCTGTGTCTTTGCCCCTCTCTCTCTATGTCTCTCATGAATAAATAAATGAAATCCTTTAAAAAAAAAAAAGACTGGAGAAGTCAAGAATATCTGAGTTACATGTTTTTATAGTCCAAAAGCTGAATTGTAGTACTTATTTCTAAGCTTGATCAATTTAGGAAAAGGATATAACTTATTATTTAGGAAAAGGATACAACTTATTATTTAATTTATCTGCTTACTCACTATTTATTGTCTACTGTCCTATCTGCACCAGATAGCCACATGAAGCAGAAGACCCTAGAACACTCATCTGAAGGAACAAGCATCCCTGAGCTCCAAGTCTGGAGGCTCTGGTTTCCCATGGCCTTCTTAGTGAGTGCCATCGGCCCTCCTTTCCCTCTCCTCTATGCTGGGACTTGTGTCCAGAAGACACTTGAGAGTTCTAGGCATGGCCACCCACCAGTGAGTGGTGGTCCCTAGCAGAATTGGGAGAGGCCGAAGGAACCCACAAAGCTGAGCAGACCCTGCCCATGGAGTACAAGGGGGAGAGAGACTTGGGAAACACCAGAAAATCTCCCCTTCCCCAGCATAGGTCTCAACACCTTACCTATAATTCTGTGGATTTGGGGGGGCTCATCTTTATTTGGCAATAGTACCTGACCGCACAAGGGGCTGTTTCCTTTTTACTTATTCCACACAAGTGCAATGTTCATTTGCTTTACTATAGAAATATTCATGTGTTTGATTATGTAGAGTCCACTCAATCCCACCAGGTGTGGGAAGGTATGATCTGTGCCCTAGATGACTGTGCCAGATGCCTTTCATTTGCCCAGACCCACGCTCCACCCTTCTTCACCTTGCTCTGGCCCTGGGAGACCAGCCATGTGGATCCTTCCATGGGTACCTCTTGCCCTCCAGCTTCTGGTGGGGATCAGCCAACAGGAGGTAGCAATTGAAGTCAGAGTCAGCAGGAGAGAGAGATGGGGATATTTATTCCGCTGGCTGCCCTGCCGCTGTGCCTTGAGGTGGTGGTGGCTCAGTTCCTCCCTGAAAGGCCACAGCTTTTGTCCCACAGCCTTTCCTGGAGCCACAGGTTACAGTTCTGTCTGGATTCCAGTAAGCACTACCTTCCCTACCCCCTCAGGCCTATGAATTGCCAATGAGATGGAGCACTTAAAATAGAAGATACAATTACAGGACAGGAGGCATCATCTAAAAACTCTCCAGGTTGTTGAGAATGAGGGAATAAGAGGAATTATGGCTTGGAAGGTGGAGAGAGTAATTTATTGTGTTCAGAAGACACAGAGAAGAAAAGAGGAGAGATCCAATTAAGTTCAGAGAATGATCATTTATTGAGCATCTATTGCGAGCCAAGTTCACTCACGTGTATCCTCTTGCTAATTTCAACCCACAGCCCTGCAGACTCTGTTATTATCCCCATTAGAGTAGGGACTTGGCTGTGCTCATACAGCTAGGAAGCATGGCTAGTTAAGTGGTAGAGCCTGCACTCAACTGTATACCTCAGGGAGGGGTGACCATGAGTGCTTCTGCCCTCGGCACCTCCCAGGATGAGGATGCCCCTCCCTGGTGCTGTCGGACTAGGGAAACAGGCACAGGAAAAAGGAGGCTGGGATATCACAGACAGTGATGGATTCCAGATACTGGATCCGCCCCTGTTTTGGCAGAGGGTGAGCCAGCAGAAAGGGGTACCGGCAGTAGGGGAGAAATCACCTCCGAAAGGGGTAAAAAAGTATAGAAAGTTAGCAGGCCCTGCGAGCTAACCTTAAGTACATCACGTAGGGTTTTCTATAGGTTCACTTTGGTTACTTTCAACTGTATCAGACAAATAAGAGAGAAGGTCTTTATTTTGGTCCTTTGTCTAATGGAAACCATGAATGTGAGTACCAGCAGCCCGATTGATCTCTGGGAATGCCATGCAAACTTTATTTTATAGAAGCTTCGTACCGAGAGGCTCTTAATTGGGACACCACTATCCTTTAGAATCAAAGGGCAGTCTTAGGTGCTCAAGAAAGATTTAGCAAGTGCTTCTTCCATTAAGAACGCCTACTGCTTGTCTGACGGTAGCACCTAGAATGGTCAGCGTGGTAGGTAACAGAGCAGCTTTACGATCATGCAGAACTGGGTGCAAATTCTAGCTCAGCTACGAAGTGAGTTAGGGAATCGGTTGGCTATGTACAAGAAATTCAAACTAATAGAGGTTTCAACAAGAGAGAAGTCTATTTTTTCCCCTTACTTCATAGCCTGCAGGTAGGGGACCTAGGAAAGGTAGAGCTGGTCTGCGAGAGGTGGCTGTGGGAACCTGCTCCTTCGATGCTGCTGTCCTACCATCCAGATGATGATGCCTGTGACTGTAAGGCAACGAGATGTCTCACTACTTCATCAATGCTTCAAGCAGCAGCATGGTAAGGGAGGGGACAGGTGGGGAAGCTCCTTCCCTTTAAGGGCAAGTCTAGGAAGTTACTCATACTGTTCCAGGCCCCTGCATGCCCCAGTGGTCTGATCTTCATGTTCGTACCCAACTTCAAGGGAGGCTGGGAAGTGCTGTCTCTATCCTAAAAGGCAATAGGCCCAGGAAATCAGAGATCCTATCTCTAGGAGGCCAGCTGTGTGACTTCAGGCTAGTGAAGGAACTTCTGTGCCTCAGTTTCTGCATCTGTAAAATGGGAATGATAAAAGTCTACTTCACAGAGTTGATGTGATGATTAAAGAGGAATGTGTTTAAGTGCTCAATAAAGGTAGCTGTAATTATCGTTGGGTTACCGGGGCTGGGAGCACCTCCCTAGCTTTACCAGGATCCGGATCTTGCCACTCCTTTTCAGGGTAAGCTCATATTGGAATCCTTCAAAGACCTTTCTGGCTAGGATTTAGTGACCTACAAAGTTACCTGCCAACAATGAAAAGCAGAAAGTCCATTCTACATTATTCCTAGGAGAAGTGGAGTTGGCAGTGGCTGTGATTCCTTTCCCCCATTCACTAGCTCATGGGACAAGGATCAGGGGTGGGAGACGGGGGAGAGGAGCAGAGTGTGGCTCCATCTTCGGCTGCCCAGTCATGCCCAGAGCTTACCTTTCATCTCCCAAACCCAGCGATCCAGTTTCAAGCAGGAGCATGCCAACTCCCCACACAGAGCTTTTGCTACCATTCTCCACAGCCTGGCCCCTGTCCAGCCCACCACCAAGCCTGCCACAGTTAGCTGGAAGTCAAAAATGAATTATGATTAGAAAATAATTTTTACAATTGCTCAGTTTGCCTTTCTCTGGCTTTGTTTCTCGAGGCCGGGTAATAACGCAGGTGCTGAATCAGACCGGAGGGAGAAGCTTCTTCCTTCCAGAAGTATGACTTAGAACCTCGTTGGAGAATGCATTTGCACTCTGATGTGGCTGATCCGTTTTAAAAGGCCCTATAAAATCTCTGCAGTTAAGAGAAGCTACTGGAGCACCTCTGAGGGGTAATTAGTGCTGTGGCTTGCAAAATACCAGCCCTTCATCCCTGTGGCCTAAAAGGCACTCTTGTTTTCAGGTAGCCATAGTTAGGGTGAACACCCTCAGCTCGAGGTCAACAATCACGTGTTGCAGCCTCACTGTGTGCCGAGCTCTCCCACAGGCCTCGGGCCTCCCACCTTCTTGCCCAGGGGCATATATAGATGAGCACCCTGAGCACTTTGCATGGTTCCACCTCACAGTTCTGTTGGCAGTTCTCACTGCATTTCAGGACATCGCTTCCTTGCCCCATCCCTCCTCATGGAAAGAATTACCTCCTTAACTTCATCACTACATCTGGCAGCAAAGACTGAGAGCCCAGGACAGTTAAAAACACACATATATTTTAAATCGACAGGGGTTCCAAGTTCTTCTTGGCCGTAAATCATCAGAGAATGTCTCAGCTGGAAGGGTTCCATCCTTAACACACAAAGATGCTAGTGGAAGAGGTTATAAGTCAATAGCTTTTCTTATTTCTTTCTCTCTTTCTTCCCTTTTTCCTCCCCTCCCTCCCTTTTCCTCCCACTCCCTCCCTTTTTCCTCCCCTCCCTCCCTCTTGTCCTTCCACCCTTCCTTCCTGCCTTCCTTCATTTCCCACTTCTGCTTCCCTTCCCTTCCCTCCTTGGATGTACATCAACCACTGTGATTGCAATAAACAGCCCAAAGGTTCTGGGATTTTAGTGAACTAAGGTTTACCCATCATAGCTAATCACTAGTTTGTCCTCCTTACTTGCACTCTCTGCACAGTTAAGAGAACCAAAATGAATTCAACTCCACACTCTGGTTATCCTCAACGAAGACCTGTCCCTTGACGTGCATCACTTACAGTGAAAACTTTGGTTTTCCAAATTGGTTCAGTGTCTCTCAATTCCATCTGGATAATAGAAGTTGTAATGCAAAACACAGGCAACTCTGGTTTCTGCGTAGAATGAGGGTCCTGTGCAGAATTGAAGCCATTCTTTTTCAATGTAGTTTATTTTCCGACAACAGTTTTGGAAATCTCCAATTGTGATACAAGGAAAGCCAGCACGAGGCACCAAAGATTTCCTCCCCCAAATCCTTTAATCTTTTTGTGTTGATTCTTTGCCACCGAAACCTAAGGAAATAACTTGGCTTAAAAATAATTGCGATGAATTACCATAACGTGTTGCTAGGCGTGGTTTCAAAACAGTTTTTTTATTTCCTATGTATGTCCTTTGATAATAAAAAAACATGACCCTTCTAGTAATTAGTAATGCTTTTCAACAATCACTCATAGAAGGAATTGGCATAATCCAGCAAGTCTAGTTATGTTTCAAATAAGTATTTGTTCACAGATACAAGGAAGGTATTATAGACATGCAGCAATATCGTACTTACCGACACAGAAACCCATAAAACCCCAACTGGAAAGCTTCTCATTCTGCTGTTAGATTCAAAAACAAAAGCCTAGAAAAGAGCAATCTGTATTTTTAATGATTTGCTATTAAAGAAAAATGTCTTATTTCTTCAAAGGCACATTAAACAGAATGTAAAGATTCTGGATAACATGGAAGGACTGTAGGACTACTCTTCTAAACTCACAAAAATTGGCTTCAATGATTTTCTTTTTTTATTCTGGAAAAAAAGACCTTTTTCTATCATTTGGTAGAATAGCTCGTAAGGCATTACTCAAGGAATGGGAAGACATTTCATTTTAGTTGATTTTAATATTGAAACATTTGCTGGAAATGCTCATAATTTAAATTTGCAGTGAAAGAAAGCAAAATGCTAAATATCAGGAGAGCTTTTTTGGAAGAACTGGGAAATTTTCTATTAAAAAACTGAAAAAATACATACTAAAATGTTAGCATTTGTTTTCTCTGGATGTTGAGATCATTAATTGGAGATGTTTACTTTATTCTTCTGTGCCACTTTCTATTTCTACAGTGGTCAGATCTGACTTTTTAGGAGAAAAATTATGATTTTAGGAAAAGAGATGAAAATAATACAAGGCCTCCTCTACCAACAGAAATAAAATAGGAAAAAAATAGGAAGACATGTTGCTTTGGGAAAGTGAAACTTTGAATATATTCTTTTTCATCTTTATTCTAAGAGTCAGCAAACTTTTCCATAAAGGGCCAGATAGTAAATATTTTATGCTTTGTGGGCTATCCATGTGTGTTGCACCAATTCCACTGTACCATCGTAGTACAAGAGTACGCATACATGCCACGATACATAAAGGAACGGGCACTGCTGGGTTCCAATACAACTTCATTTATTGATCCTGGAATTTGAATTTCATATATTATAAAACATTATTCATCTTTTGATTGTTTTTCTCTATCATTTAAAAACTTAAAACCTAGAGTTCCTGGGGATCCCTGGGTGGCTCGATGGTTTAGCACCTGCCTTCAGCCCAGGGTGTGATCCTGGAGTCCCAGGATCAAGTCCCACATCAGGCTCCCTGCATGGAGCCTGCTTCTCCCTCTGCCTGTGTCTCTGCCCCTCTCTCCCTCTCTCTGTGTCTCTCATGAATAAATAAATAAAATCTTTAAAAAAAAAACAAAACCTGGGGCTCCTAGGTGACTCAGTGAGTTACCTGCCTTTCGGCTCAGGCCACGATCCTGGGGTCCCAGGATAGAGTCCCATGTTGGGCTCTGCAAGGAGCCTGCTTCTCCCTCTCCCTCTGCCACTCTCCCTGCTTGTGCTCTCTCTCTCTTTCAAGTGAATAAATAAAATCTTAAATAAATAAATAAAAATAAAAACTTTTTGTAGCTTGTGGATCATATAGAAACACCTTCAGTTCACCCTTTGACAACCATTGTTCTATTTCATATTTTGCAAAAAAATGTAAAAGAGATGCATAATTTTTTTTACAGTTGTCTTACTTTAAGGATTTTAATAACATCAAAAAAATTTAAAACAAATGCATATACTCTGATCACTCATATGATAAAATTTTATTCCCATGGGTAGGAACCGAGCTTGGCCCTGCCAGGCCATGTGAAACCCGAGGTCTGTGCGGTCAAGGTCAACGGTAGGTCAGAATTTAAGTCACAGCTGGTGTGGCTTCACCGTGCTGATGAAAGGGAGAAGGGTCTTACCCAACAAACTTGGCCACGTCAGAGCCATCAGAAGCCACCCGTACAAGGTATCTGGCAACGGTTTCAGTGACATTTCCTGAAGCTTCATTGGGACCTCAGTGTGGAGGAAACAATAATTCTCCTGTGGTCACCCCAAGGGCAGAACCGGGGGCACTTTCCCCACTAGTATGAGTCAGAAGTCACCCAACAATGGTACCTCGCTGGTTCAAAGAGAATGTTGTTTATAGGAGAGGGCATATATGAAGCCAGAGGCCAGCGCGGTTCAACGTTAGTAATTTTGTGGTCCTTCTAAGTGACTGTTGTTGTAGGCTGCGGTGATTTGGGGGTGGGAGGGAGTAGAGTTAGACCCCGGCTGTTTGTTTTTCAAGTGTTAACAGACTGTTTTGTTGAAGGCTTGCTTATTCCTGGAGTCTTTTGTTATTGTTGCTTTTGTTGTATTTTTTAAAAAAATAGAAGACACCCCCACCTTTAACTGCTTGGTTACCTAATTCAGTAGAAAACAATCAAATCTCCGCAGGATCATCATTAAGTGAGGAGAGAGGGACAGTGGCTGCCTTGGTGAGGAGCACCACCATGAGAGATTGTAAATGCTGGAAACCCAGCAGAGAGGAAGTATCGGGGAAGGTGGAGCATGTACATTAAATCATCAGTCAACAAATCTAACACAAATCACTCGTTAAATACTTACTGAGCTCTAGATCTCTGGCCCCTGGTACTTACTGAGCTCTAGATCTCTGGCCCCTGGTACATTCTAGTTGCCATCTACACTTATGATCAGACAATTAAAATATGCTTCCAGGGCTGATGGGAGGCGAGCGGAAACGTACAGGGAACTTTTTTTTTTTTTTTAATACTACTTTGCAGGGCACCTGGGTGGCTCAGTGGTTTAGCGTCTGCCTTTGGCGCAGGTCGTGATCCTGGGGTCCTGGAATCGAGTTCTGCATCCAGCTCCCCACAGGGAGCCTGCTTCTTCCTCTGCCTCTCTGTGTGTCTCTCATGAATAAATAAATAAAATCTCTGAATAAATAGATAAACACTACTTTGCAACATACTGAAGACTCAAAATTTTGCTTATTTTTAATCAGGTGACATTATAGGACTAATTAATATCCCTTATTTGTGTAACAAGTTGTTTCTTACTAGTCCATGTTAAAAGAACAAAAACAGGTCTGTAGGTTTCCTATTTTACTTGGTAGAGAAAGATCCCACCGTACAAAGGCACACCTTACAAGGATTTGAACAGAAGGAGTCTGATTCATTTGCTGTGGGTGGAGTCCTGACTTTGGAATTCCTGAGGTCCTAGAAGTGATTTGTGTTAGAGCTTCTCTGCAGCTGGTCTCCTGACAGTCATCAGAACAATCTGTCTGTTCCAGAAGGCCATCAAGATAGCCCCCTGCCAGGACACCTGGGCTGCAGCGTGACCCCAGTGGGCTGGAGAACTGGAAGCATCATAAACATCCTCCCTGTGACAGATCTGCTCTTGTATTCTGTATTAAACCAGCAAGAGCTGTAGGTAATCACTGTAGGGAAAGCAGGGGATTTAGGTGATCGGGTCCCTCCAGGATGTGGGCATGGGTGAGGTGGGTGGATGGACACCAGGATGTTAAGGATACTTCAAACTTTGTCTAATGATGTTCATATTAATTATCTGGGGAAGCTGCTAACCAAACTTGTTAGGATTGTTGTTCACAATCATTTACTCATTTGACTAGTGGCCTTTTGGTCCTCTGAACTTCCATTTTCAAAATCTCCAAGCATTAGAGTATTTGTATCTCTCAGCTAGGTATTTACCTAAAGAACACTAAGTACTAATTTGAAAAGATATGCACACCCCTATATTTAGTGCAGCATTATTTACAATAGCCAACATACGGAAGCAACCCAAGTGTCCACCCATGTGTGAATGGAGAAAGAGGATGTGGTATATATACGATGGAATATTATTCAGCCATAAAAAAGAATGAAATCTTGCCATTTGCAACAATATAGATGAATCTAGGGAGCATAATGCTGAGTGAAAGCAGTCGATCAGAGAAAGACAGATCCCATAGGATCTCACTTACAGAAAATAAATAAGAAAAGAAACAAATGAAAGAAGAAAAAAAAGAGACAAAAAACCAGATTCTTAACTACAGAGAACAAGTTAGTGGTTCCCGGAGGTGGGTGGAGGGTGTGGGAAATTGGTGAAGGGGATTAAGAGTACACTTGCCGTGAGGAACACTGGATAGTGTATAGAATTGTTGGATCAGTATATCCTACACCTGAAGCTAATATAATACTGTATGGTAACTACACTTGGAACACAAAGTCTGTCATTCTTAGGTGATGGGAATTGAGAACTGGGAGCCCAGAAACATAAATCATGGAAAAGATGGAACGCCAGGCCACTGAGTACACCACAACCTCACGATTCTTCAATCATAGAATTTGAGCAGGAGACTCAAAGCATCAGCTAGGTTTGGAAAGGCAAAGTAGAAACAACCCTGACTGCTGGAGACTTGTATTTTCATGCTGTCTCTCTCATCTGCTGTGTGACCTAGGGCCAGATATTTCACTTCCCTGGACCTCTGTTTCATTGACTATAAAGTAAGAGAGGCCTCGATGGTTTAAAATGCTCCGAGGTATCTTACCAGAAATTCATATGAAATAACAGCACAATTATGTATGGAACTACGCCTCCTCTAAGAACTCTCACTACTTTGCCACACTTGCTTCTTTATATGTTTTCAAGATGGCTTTGAAGCGGGACACCTGGGTGGCTCAGCTGGTAAGCGCCTGCCTTGGGCCCAGGATGTGATCCTGGAGTCCCAGGATCAAGTTCCGGGATCGAGTTCCAGGATGGAGTCCCACATCGGGCTCCCTGCATGGAGCCTGCTTCTCCTTCTGCCTGTGTCTCTGCCTCTCTCTCTCTGTATCTCTCATGAATATATAAATAAAATAATTTTTAAAAAATGGCTTTGAATCCTATTCTGAACCACTCCCCCCTCCCCTACTTAATCCCATTCTCTTCTCTTTGTCCCCAGAAATAATCATTATCCCCTTACTGGAGTTTATCATTCCCATGTATATTTTTTACACTCTAACCTCACCTGTCCACAAGCCACGTATCACATCATTTTGCTTATTTTTACACTTGATGTGAATAATATGACTATTTTATTCTGCTGCAGTTTGCTTTTTAAAAACTTAATCTACTCTTAATCTAATCTACTCTTTTGAGGTTCATCCATTTTGATGCATGTGTCTCTGGTTGGTTCTGTATAATGTACCATTTAGAGCAATCCTGATGATTATGAATCTTAAGTTGTTCAGATTAGAGAAATTGCAAGTTGTCCTCCTGTTTGAGCTTTCTAGGATTTGGTATAAAAAATAGGGGGGAAGAAGTTTTGTAACAACACTTTTTGGCTTTTACCATTTTTCTCAGTGATCACTTTTTCAAATGGTAGCTTGCAGGTGTGTGCCAGATTGCTGGAAGCCTGATCTCAGATCAGTGGGGGTTGACCCTATGTTTACTGGGAGAGGCTGTATCATGCAGCAGTTAAGAGCAGACATTGGAGGGGCACTTGGGTGGCACAGTTGGTTGAGCATCTGACTCCTGGTTTCTGCTCAGGTCCTGATCTCATGGTTGTAGGACGAACTCCACGTCTGGATCCACACTCAGCACAAAGTCGGCTTGGGATTCTCTGTCTCCCTCTGCCCCTCCTCATCGCACACACAGGCACTCCTCTCTCTCTCTGTCTCTGAAATAAATAAATACATCTTAAAATAAAAAAAAAGCTGACATTGGAAACAGTCAGCCTTTGTTTTGCATCCTAAGTTTGCCATCTGTGAGTTGAATGATCTTGGGTAAATTATGTAACTTCTTTGAATTTCTTCATCTAGAAAATGGGGAAAGCAATTTCTGTTGCATATGGTTGTCACAAGGATTCAAAAAGATAATGCATATGAAGTACTGGGGAACATACTTGTCACCAAACAAGTGCTGGATTAAGTGATTGGATATGTGTGTGTGTGTGTGTGTGTGTGTGTGTGGTATGAGAGAGAGAAAGAAAGAGAGAGAGAGGACTCTTCAGGACCAGTGCTCATGTTCACCGTGCTTTCCAAGGTATTTCCAACTTAACACGATGGCACCCAGCTTGTTTTTATTTTTGTATTTTTATTTTATTATTTATTTATTTATTTTTAAAAGATTTTATTTATTCATGAGACACAAACACACACAGAGAGAGAGAGAGAGTAAGGCAGAGACACAGGCAGAGGGAGAAGCAGGCTCCTGACGTGGGACTCGATCCCAGGTCTCCAGGATCACATTCTGGGCTGAAGGCGGTGCTAAACCGCTGAGCCACCCAGGCTGCCCTATTTTTATTTTTTAAAGATTTTATTTATTTATTCATGAGGGACACACACAGAGAGAGAGAGAGGCAGAGACACAGGCAGAGGGAGAAGCAGGCTCCGTGCAGGAAGCCCAATTTGGGACTCGATCCCAGAATTCTGGGATCATGCCCTGAGCTGAAGGCAGACGCTCAACCACTGAGCCACCCAGGTGTCCCCCTAGTTTGTATTTAATAAATATTTGCTAAAAAAATATAATAAGTTTCTTATAAAATCAAACATACTCTTACTGTGAGATCCAGCAATTACATTCCTTGGTATTTCCCCAAAGGCGTTGCCCATACAAGAACCTGCACATGAATGTTTATGGCAGCTTTATTCGTGATTGGCCAAAGTTGTAGGCAACCAAGATGTCCTTCAGTAAATGAGTGAATAGATGACCTGTGATATAGTAAAACATGGAATATTACTCAGCGCTAAAAAAGAAATGAGCCATCAAGCCATGAAAAGAGGAACTGCAAATGCACATTCCTTAGTGAAAGAAGCCAGTGTGAAAAGGCTACATGCTATCCGATTTCATTTCACCTATATCACACTCTGGAAAAGGGAAAACTGGAGACAGTAAAAAGATCAGTGATTTCCAGGATTGGGAGGGGAGGGTTGAATGGGTGGAGCACAGGGGATCCTTAGGACAGTGAAAATACTCTGTGCGATCCCATAATGACGGATGCACGCCATTCTACGTTTGTCCAAACCCCCAGAATAACAACACAAGGAGTGAATCCCAATGCAAAAGATGAGCTTTGGGTGATGACCGACGATGTGTCTGTCTGGTGTAGTTTGTCCAGCCGTAACAAATGTCCTACTCTGGTGGGCGCTGCTGATGATAGGGAGATGAACCATGTGTGGAGGCAGGGGGTATATGGGAAATCTCTTCCCCTCATTTTTTCTGGGAACCCCAAACTGCTCTAAATGAAGGTCTTAATTAAAAAAAAATAAGCAAGGACATAAATATGTAAGTGAGACTATCGAAGAAACATATTTACCAGTGGGACTGATGGAAGCATAGTCTATGAGATGACAGTTTTTCAACTGTCCCTATTCTTAGGGGGGTGACTCCAAAAACGAGAGAATTTTTCCTGAAGATCAAATACTCTGTCACACAAATCAATCACTTCTTTCACTCCCCCAGAACAATCTTGCTGAAGCTTCAGGCAAAGAATAGGCCCAGGAGCAGCCTACAGCTCAGATGTTACCTACAATTTCCTATTTGTCATTGTCACAGGTCCCGGCCCTAATTGCTCCATCCTGTCTGATCAGAGCTCACTCTCTAGACAGCCTGACTTCTTCAGTGAACGTCCACGTTTACACTAGAGCAGCAGGCACTTCCTGGCTGGCTCCTTCCAGACAAGGAGCCTCTGTTCGCCTTGGGACCAGGGAGGAAACAGCCTCTGACTGTCCCAGCTGGTGAGCTGGTGAGCCGCTAGCCCAGCCCTGGGACAGCAGACTTCACATACATATTTCTGAGCACTGGATGGGAAGCAAACCAATAGGTTATGATATTGCCAGCCTTTCAAAAAGCAGCAGCACTCGGCAATGGTGTTTACAGGGTGACATTTAAGCAAACAAAAATGCCCAGCTACCAAGCCTCCCTTTTAAGTGGTTTGCAAAGGTGTGTCACGACTAAATAAAGAGCTTTTGACAGGCGCTCACGCTAAATAGTGGTGGAGGATTGTTAGGGTCCTATTTTACTTTGGCGGTTGTGTTTATGTCCTGCTGCAAGCCTTTAAAAATACTGTACATACATCTGGGATTATACTAGTTTACTTGGCTCCTATTTAAAAAAAAAAAAAGAGGAAGGGAGAGAGAGAGAGAGAGAAAGAAAGAAAGAAAGAAAGAAAGAAAGAAAGAAAGAAAGAAAGAAAGAAAGAAAGAAAGGAAGGAAGGAAGAAAGTATTCCTGCCTGACTTAGGGGTTAGTAAATGGAGTGGGGCAGGTTTGTGGTCTCTGGTTTGCTCAGCTTAAATTGATTCAAATCCTGCTTTGAATCAGCTTTGGCCTGCCTTGGGGGTCAAACTGGGGCCTTTTGTTAGGGGCCATCCTGAGTGGCGGGAGGGCCAGGGAGATGGAGGAGGGACAAGTGTTACAGGACTGTAGGTTGCTATTGTCTCCGACAACCCAACTGTTTTCTTCTGTTGAAGGGAAGCCGGATAAAGAGAGAGGACGTGCTCTGGGGACCGAGAAGAAGGGAGGACAGGAGAGGAGAGGCGGGAAGGGCTGGGGCAGCCATTTGGGCCTGGCCTCACTGTGCCTCCCAGCTCCCAGCTCCCCCCCACCCCCACCCCCACCCCCCAGGAACCCAGGGCCTTCTTGCTGACCCAGAGAAGGGAGCAGAAATGCCATGCTCTGAGGCAGGAACTCTAACCGGCTGTGGCCCTCTGGAGCCCAGGCCATTTTCTAGGCAATTCGCTAATGAGACCTGACTGAGGCTCTGAAGAGAATCCCGTCCAGGCCCGGTTCCGCCCTCCATGCTAATGAAGAAGGCAGTGAGGTGGATAATTAAGAGCAGTGATGTGGATAATTCCACACTGATAATCCAAAGGTAATGAAATGCATTATGAGTTTTGGGGACAGCAGATCTGCTTTACCAGCCAAGGCTGTTCTATGATAAAATGAGCTCGCCTTTCCTAAGCACAGACCAGCTGACTCTGGGAGGGTGGGGACGACAGGGGGTTGGAGGAGGAGCCACCCTGGGATCAAGCATTCGGGCGGCCATTGGAAACAACTTGCTCCCTGCTTGGGGAGACCCCCCCTCCCCGCCGTGGGACCTGAAGGCACTGGGGGGAGAGAGAAACATGCACCCTGAAAGGTTTGACCAACCACAGCAATGTGAAAAACAAACAAAACGAACACCAAACCAACCAGATCCCTAGAAGAGAGGCTGTAAGGAAATGCACCAGAGTGTTTTTCTACTTGGTAGTTATCCAGGGACCTGGAATGTAGGTGATTTCTTCCATTCTACTCTCTGGTCTTGTTTTCTAGATTTTCTTATATTAACTTGGATCATTTTCATCAGGAAAAAGGGGAGCACACTGAAAAGGGAAAACAAACAAGAATTTGATTTAGCAGAATTCTTCCCCAGAAGTGACCACAATGCCAACTCCTTGAGTAACGTGCATGGGCAGGGGCTCCAGGCAGGCTCGATTCTACTGTAGAAGTGGTTAGAGGTCCCAGCAGTCCTCTTCTGGATAGAAATATTTTCTCCGTCTAATTCAGAATGTATGCATCTCCCTGGCTCTGCTTTTCTGAGAGCAAAAGACGAAGCAGCAGCTTTTGGCTACATGTTCTCCTTAGGGTATAACCAATTCCTACCATATGTAGTAGCTTTCTGGAACCTCCTCCGGGCTGTTTCTTCCTCATGTCTTCTAGTTTTCAAACTAGTTATGAAAATAGCACTATCAAATTAAACGGATTCTTTATTTCACCACGTTGTGGGGGCTGGCCAATCTGTGGGGCTTATAGTAGATATCTGGGAGGAGATGACTGGTTATTTCTCACTCTCACTGATAAGACAAATGTGAGAGACTTGGTAGCAAATTCTTTATTTTGTAAAGATTTTTAGTTAATGAAAGTGATCTGTCACCTAGAAATAAAATCCATACTTCCTTCTACAAGTGTTTGGTTTTGAAAACATTAAAACAAAAACCCTTAGAACTCTTTGGATACTTGTTCTCACAAAGTCACTTTTGGTACGAGATCTGCCAGATGTTTATGCTGCTGTTGGCCATGATCTTATTTAGGGCTGGGGTGGTGTTTAACTGTGCATTCCTGGAGAGGAGAGTGCCTCTGTCTTACTGAATTGAGTTGATCGAAATACTTACTGCAATCTTACGACATCATCCAGATTTTCACGTTTTGTCCTAATAACATACATATTTGCACACATAATCATTTCACATTTCTTGACACTATAACCTAAAAATGATGACATCGATACTTCAAAAAGAGAATTAAATGAAGAGAATTAAAGAATTAATTATTAAGAGAATTAAATGAAATGTGCGACGTGGTTATACGGCAGATAAGCCCCGTACTGCATCTGTCAAGCAGTTGCATCCGAGTTACAATGCTCACATGGTGGAAGCCAAAGGATGCCTGGGCTGCCTGCAGCCCTTTCTGGGCACTTCCTCATGAAGTACCTTATGAGGTTAGGTTACTTATAGGTGCCAAGATATAACACAGAGGTTTTGTTTTGTTTTGCTTTTGAGGGATGACAGTCCAAAAACGACTTTACCAGGAAGAAGTATAAGACGCTGGGTATGTAGAATCCAAAGGTGGAAACTCATAAAAAGAAAATGCTGAAATAGGGACTTAAAAAGGCTTTACCATTTCTTCTTTTGAAACTTGTGACTTGAGGGGCAGCTGGGTGGCTCAGTGGTTGAGCGCTGTCTTTGGCTCAGGTTGTGATCCCGGGCTCCTGGGATTGAGTCCTGCATCAGGCTCCCCGGAGGTAGCTTGCTTCTCCCTCTGCCTGTGTCTTTGCCTCTCTCTCTGTGTGTCTCTCATGAATAAATAAATAAAATCTTAAAAAAAAAAAGAAAAAGAAAAAGAAAAGAAAAGAAGAAAAAAACGTGGATGCCATGTGTTTGGTGGGTTCCAAATACTTTTTTCTTTATACTTCTTTTGTAATGTATTAACATATTCTTGGTTAAAGGAATTGACCGATATTTGCTGTTAGGCAAAATTATTTTTTGATTATCGAAATCTTTTATTCTAGTGTCCCCAAAATTGACTGTGGAAGTAACAAGTTTCTACATTAAACAACTTAACATTAATTACATGAATTGTAATTTTCATAAAAGTCAAAGTGAGATGTTCCACAGAGAACAAAAGATATGCCAGGCAACAGATCAGATTTGCACAAGACCACCGAATGCCATGGATAGTAGTAGCACGAGAAAACTGTTGTCCATGGCAGACTAGCAGAGATTTCAATTCGGTATTCCATAAGCCCAAGACTGTAAACTACTTTTAACTATACAAAAGCTCTAATAACATACAGAGTTTTGTGTAGGAACTCTCGTGCCTCTGGTTGGCATATCTTCTACTTTTTAACATGTGCAATTAATACAGACACTTGAGAGACATTGTGCAAGACTATTGTATTTAAAGGAAGAATGTGAATTCAATAATGTGCATGCACACTTCACTCATATCTTCACCACAGATTCATTTTTTTTTTTTTTAAGTAGGCGCCATGCCCACCATGGGGCTTGAACTCATGACCTTGAGATTAAGAGTTACATGCTTTACAGACTGAGCCAGCCAGGTGTCCCCTCACTCACATCTTCAACAACAAAAGGTAGTCTAACACTACAGAACTGGATAAGACTACTAGTTTCAATGGCAGTTGTTAAGCGCTAGAGGCACATAAACTGCACCAGAATGGACAAATATTGCCAAGCAAAAGTCTATTGTTAAAGCTGCAAGGCAGCCTTGTCCACATTCCAAGGCTTGGCCACTGTTGATTGGATGGAAAGAGGGTGCTGGACCAAAGACAATCATTTTACAGGCTGATTAAGAGTTTATGAGGTTGTACCCTCTGACTGACTATTGGGAATATAGGAGGCTCCCTTTCCCGATCAGCTCTCTGAGTGAGTGGAACTCCTGATGTACTTGGAGAATCAGTTAGTACGAATAGCAGAGGTAGCTGAGTCACTGAAAGGGCTATAGCTTTTTCCTGCCCAGCTTCTTTTCTTCTACATCTTTTCTTTTGGGAACACCCCAACTTTCAGGCCATAGCTACCCAAGCCAGGTCGGAGGCCTTCCTCAGCTTTTTCTAATTAGGTTCCCTTTCTTCTCTGGGAAAGAGGTCCTATGAACCCTGGTGTCACTATCTCATGCCTACAGCAGCCAGATGGGTAACTTCAGTGAGAAGTGGCCAGATTGGAAAAAAAAAAAAAAAAAAATGGAGCTGGAGAGGGCTGGTGACCAAGGAGAAGACGTGTCTGCCAAAGGCAATTATATTAGAGAATTGACACCTATCCTGGCTAGTAAAATAAATAAGGTCTGAATGTGACCTTCATTGGGGGGTTTGCTACCTGAGATAATATCAACTCAAAAACCTGGGCTTCATTCACTCACCCTAGAAATGGGCTTTCTTCAAGAAGAGGATTGTGGTCATTGGTATTTTATAAGGAAGGTATTGTAGGATGAATGTTTGTGTCCCCCTCAGATTCATATGTTGAAATCCTACCCCTCAAGGTGATAGTATTTGGAGGTGGGAGCCTTTGGGAGATGATTTGGTCATAAGGGTGGAGCCCTCATGAATGGTTCTAGTACTCAGTCAGTTAGGCTTCCTACCCATGATTTCAGCTCAGGTCTTGATCTCAGGGTCATGAGTTCAACTCTGCATTGGGCTCCATGCTGGGCAAGGAGATTACTTTAAAAAGGAAAGAAAAAGAAAGAAAGAAAGAAAGAAAGAAAGAAAGAAAGAAAGAAAGAAAGAAAGAAAGAAAGAAAGAAAGAGAAAGAGAAAGAAAAAAAGAAAGAAAAGAAAAAAAGAAAGAAAAAAGAAAAGAAAAGAAAAGTGAGCCCACAGAGCTCCCTCACCCCTTCCACCATGTGGAAACACAGAGAGAAGGCATCATCAGTGAACCAGGAAGTGGGTCCTCACTAGACACCAAATCTACCAATATCTTGGTCTTGGACTTGCTAGCATCCAGGACCCTGAGAAATAAATCTGCTGCTTATAAGTCACTCAGTTTATGGTATTTTATTATAGCAGCCCAAATAGACTATGACAGGCGGGCTATTCTGTGCCCGGTGACTCACCATCTAAGTGGTATCAAAGATGGAAACCCTAGAGGAAGAGATCGAAACATGTGACTGAATAACAAAAGTGAAAATAAGTTAAAAGGTAAATTACAAGGCAAACGATAAATTGTAACGAGTACTTATAAGTAATAGACATTTATGATGCTGCCAGCTATAGCTGAGTGCTAAAGCTACACACCATTTTTCTTTCTTTTTCAGTTATATACCTTATCCAGCCTGGCAGATCCAGAGAGCTTTCTCTGTGAGGTGACAGATTTTGAGTTAACCTGTGGGTCTTATGTTCTACTCCATCAGAGCAACTGATCCCCCAAATTAGTCTGGTCCTAAGACTAGGGGTGGGAAGGGGGGCTTAAGTATATGATTTTTGACATTTTTATTGTCATTTCCATATGATGTGTCCACCTTGGACTCTCAGATAATGTAGATTGAGAAATGTACATTGAGGAAATGTAAATTTGTTTTATATTATTTGCTCTTCTTGGGGTATAACAGCAAAATGTCGCTTGCCCAATGGGGAATGATGGCTTCATTGCCGGTGTGTCCCTGGGTCTGGGTTCATATAGGATTGGAAAGATGATTATACCTCCTTGCAAAAATGAATGATTCTATGCAAGTGTGTAGCTTAAATGAGCTCAGTTTAGAGAAGGCTCCCAAATTCCCTGCTCTTACAGGTGGTGTCTTTAGCCTGTGAGAATTAACTAAAACACTTGGCTCTTAAACTGGCAACATTATTTCCCAGGTGAGATTTCCTTTGTGACCCAGGAAAGCTCCTACCTTAGAGATTTGCCTCATAGAATTAAATATCCTAATTGTTAATACCAAATAATACAAACCTATTGTTTTACTTTGGAATGTGCTAGATCTTGTAACATCAGCCACAGCATCACAGAACTTGAGCAGCTTCGAAAAATAAGCTATGAACTGAACAACCAGAACTCTATTTTGAGGGAAGATGGCTGCGTCACAGAGAAATTCTCGCTGATGGGGATTGCCTGTTGAGGTATTCTTGAAAAAGAGTTTTTAAAAGACATCAAGCAAGAAAACTTGAGGGCAATTGGAGGAAATCATTACTTCCTTTTTTTCTTTAAAATTTTATTTATTTGATGGAGAGAGAGAGAGAGGATAAGCAGAGGGAGAGGGAGAAACAGGCTCCCCACTGAGCAGGGAACCTGATTTGTGGCTCAATCCCAGGACCCTGGGATCATCCTTCATCTGAGCTGAAGGCAGATGCTTAACCAACTGAGCCACCCAGGAGCCCCAGAAATCACTACTTGTTGATAGGTAAGGTAGGGCTAATTCATGTAGGAATTCAGATGACCTTTATTTTTTTTAATTTTTAAAAAAATTTTTAAAGGTTTTATTTATTTTTTCATGAGAGACACAGAGAGAAAGAGAGGCAGAGACACAGGCAGAGGGAGAAGCAGGCTCCATGCAGGGAGCCCGACGTGGGACTCGATCCTGGGTTTCCAGGATCTTGCCCTGGGCTGAAGGCGGCGCTAAACCGCTGAGCCACCCGGGCTGCCCCAGATGACCTTTAGATGACTGCCTTGGGTTGTGGAGTCCTTAGTGCCAGCATCCAGGAAGATAGGGGGGAAGGGAGCAAATCACAAAGGTGAAAAAAAATCCACATCATTCTGATCATCTATTTGTTGTTGTTGTTGTTGTTGTTTTAAAGATTTTATTTACTTATTCGTGAGATACACAGAGAGGCAGAGACATAGGCAAAGACAGAAGCAGGCTCACTACAGGGAACCTGACGGGGGAATTGATCCTAGGACCCCAGGATCACAACCTGAGCCAAAGGCAGACACTTAACCACTGAGCCACCCAGGGTCCCCCATTCTGGTCATCTTGTTGTATAATAAGTCACCCCAAAATTAATGGCATAACACAACAATTCACCATTATCTCTCACTATGCTCTGGATTGATATAGCTGTAAGCGGGAGGCAAGACGGCATCACTGCCTGGGTGACCTTTCCACATGACAGCTTGGCCTTCCTTACAGCATGGTGATCTCAGGGCAGCCTGATTTATTCTTTTATATGGTGGCAGCTTCTGCAAGAGCAAGTGCTCTAAGAAGTTAGGGTGGAAATTGCCAGTCCTGTTGAAGGTTAGGCCCAAACTGGCATGGCATTACTTCTACCATTCTGTGTTGGCCACTGGCTACTCACGGGGCAGCCAGATTTAAGAAGAGGGGAAATTAATCACACCTCAATGGGAAGAGCATCAAAGAATTTGTTGCCATCTTTAATCCATCACCATCACTAAGGTGATCTTGAAAGGCGAAAGAAGAACCAAATTAAAGCTCAGAGAAACTAAGTGGTAGAAGGATGGCTTTTCCTTTTCACTCTGCTCAGCTTCAGGGTGTGTGGTTGTTGCTTCAGTAATTGGAGAAGGAGATGAGGAATTTGGAGTTGTTTCAGAGAGTGGAGGACCCTTATAGAGATGATTGAAATGTTGGGAAGTGAGATCTGTAGAAAGGAATTAAAAGAAGTAGGATCAGTTTGGCCTGAGGCGGGGAAGGCTGAGGAGTAACTGAATAATCATCTGCAAATATGTGAGGGTTATCAGGAAACAATACATGGCCATTCAAAGTTGAGCATAAAGGGACTGGGCTGGAAACACTAAAGAATTTCCCACGAAGAAATGGGCATCTCTTGGGCCTCTTTTCTGAAGCTATTTGAAAGAGAACCCATTTTATAAGCCTGCAAAGGATATAGGATTAGTTTTACTGAAAATAGAAATGTTAGACCAGATTGTCGCTTTTTTCAATAAGTGTCATTTTTTAAAAATAAAACCTTATATAAAACAGATGAAGAGTGGTGTTGTTTGTGTTGAAGCGAGAACATGCAAAGCCACACTTGCTCTTCTCCCATCCCTTATCTCCCCAGGTGGCCCCAAAAGTCACTGAATGAGACACAAGAATCCTGCTAAAGATAGTTTGAAAATAATTAAAACCGATAAAGAGTTCCCTAACTGTTCTGTAAAAGCTGTGGGTGACTGGAGTTTTTTTTTTTTTTTTTTTCAAACAGAAGTTAGGCCTTGAGGGTTTTGTGAAATTGTTGAAATCTCTTCATGGCTCAAATTTGTGAAATGTTGCTGTTCCTGAACTTGGGTTCTGTTCTTTTGTGTATTGTCAAGTGGCACTTTTATATTCACTCTTTAGTAGCACATGTGTTATGAAGTGTACTAAAGTATAAGGAAAACAGTGGCTGAAAAATTGTCACCTTTTGGTAAATAAAGTTTTACTTCACGAATGGTTTAATTTCACTAACAGCCAATGACACTCAGGGTTTACTTTCTTAACTCTTACATAAAATTTTTGCAAAAAAAAGAGAAAATCTTTGTATAAACACCAAGGTTGTCATCTCAATATTACTATCCAGATAGCTTCATGAATAATCCATTTGCTTTGGAATTCTTCCTACACAAAAGGATAAAACACATTCTAGCACCATTTTAATACTCACACATATTGTTATAACTTTTAATACTTGATAAAGTTCACATTAAAAATTTAAATACGTACAGATTTCATGGTTGATACAACTTTTATTCAAGATGGTGAATTGGGCACCTTGCTGTATTTTCCCTCTCATTCCAACCCATACATTGGTAGAAAATATATTGGAAAAAAAAATACACAACTGTATTGAAAATCAGATATAGTCAGGTTGGATTTTTTTTTAGATTCCGTCTATGTTTTTTATAAGAAATATAAAGCATGATGGCACAGAAAAGTTGAAAATACATGGATGGAAAAAACTTACTAAGCAAATGCTAACAGAAAGAGTCTATAGCAATATTAATATAAGACAAAATAGAATTTAAAGTGAAAGGACAATATCAGACAAAAAAGAATTCAAGAATTAAAGAGGATATTCCATATCAGCAAAAGTAACGAATCACTAAAAATTATGCGGCTTCATGAGCTTTTGTGCACCTGAGGATGTAGCTTTGACAAACAGACGTGTTTGAAGACATACATTGTAGCGGTGTCTATGGTTACAAACATAAAGTAAAACTGAAGAGAACCTAAAAGCCAATCAACTGGTGATTGGCTAATATTAATACTTTGTTGTAACAGTTACAAAAATGATGTCAAACTCTACCCTAACATAATTAGCTCTTTAAAGTGTACTGTTGACTGAAAAAACAACTTGCAGAAAGGTGTGGACAATGTGCAATCATTTATGTTAACACACATCCAATACTATGTATTTTCTTTGGATACAGAAGTCTTTATATAAATAAATTTTAAAAATGAGAAAAGAACACATGCCAAAAACACAATTGTCGTTACCTCTGGGATTGGGAGGGGGAAGGTGAGTTGGAGTTGAAAGGTGCTGAATCAGAAAAGGACTTTAAATTTTCTCTGAAATGCTTCCATTTTTGAATAAGAAAAATCAATTTTATTACTCATGTTGTTAAATTAAAAAAAAAAAAAAGGATTCCATGATTTTGAAAAGTTCTGAAAGTCCTGTACTAGTTGATGTTTCAAGCTGGATGCCTGTGGATGCAAATACGAAAACCTAATCTGAACAATAAGGCTTGGACAGTAAGGGAGTTTATTATCCCATATAATAGGATGTTAGCAGAGTAGAGGGTTGATTAATTACAAAGTTCAGCCATGTCTCCGAGGACCCAGGTTCTTTCAATTTCTTTGCTTTAGTGAATTTTGAAGAAATTTACTTCAAGTTCTCTTGCATTCCTGGAGTCTGTTGAATCCTCAGGCTGAGAGCAAGATGGTGCCAGCAGTTTCAAGCAAACAATATCCAGAACAAAATAATAATAAAAAACAGTAATACAGTGCTTACTATGTGCCAGCATTTTACATACAATATCTTATTTTTTTTTATTCTCATAACTGCTTTTGCAGAGGAGAAGACAGAGGCACTGAAAGGCTCTGTAATGTGTTGAATATTACATAATTAGTAAGCGGTAGATTCAAATCCAATTAGGGTGAGCTAAGAATCTGTGCGCTTAATCTCAGGACTTTACACTGTATATGCTTTTCCTTGTGACTTTTTTTCTTTCTTTTCTTGTAGTTCTCTCTAAGGAGTAAGGAAACTTTTTCCAAAAGCTTTCCAGCAGACTCTTCACATCTCATTGGCACATGCCCATTCCTGAAGTGATTAGATTACCCATTGCCCAGACCACCCCTGGAGTTGAGAATGGAGTCAGCTTCCCCCCAGGGGACATTACTGTGTGGGAAAGTGTAGACACATGAACCAAATCTAGGTTCTCTTCAGAAGGAAAAGGGGGTGGAAGGGAATTAATGCTGAGAAGATAACCAACAGTCTCCAGTAAAGGTAACTTTTATTGGTCTTTTGCAGCTTAATGATTCATTCATTTGAATGCTTGTTATGTTGGGCACACAAGTGAAAACATCCAGGAACCATTTTTGGTTCAAATCTTGAGAAGAAGAATCTAGACTGGAGAGACAGATCTGAACATCATCAACACACAGATTGCAATTGTTTTAAATCATGGGGTTGGAGAGAATCCCCACAAGAGAAAGTATAGTTTTGGGGGAAGATGAGCTACAATAAGAGAGTGTTTTCATCTTGCATGTAATTAAATAAAAAGTTCCCTTGTGATATAAAAAAAATATAACTGTATCTGGCATATTTAATGTTAATAAAATAGCCATGCATTCACTCATTCACCCAATTTGTTTGTTTGGTTTATTAGTTTGTTAATTTGTCTGTTCTAAACACAATGGAGAATCTGGTTCTTCACCAGTGTAAGATGTTGAAGCGTCCAGTGATCAAAGCTTTGCAAGAATAACCTAATATTGTCCCCAGCTAAATCTAGGAGGTAATCTAGTCCCTGTGATGGTAACAGAAATGTGCCCTGGTGCATGTAGCCTGCTGACTTTGCTTTGAATAGATCTTGAACTCAGCAATCTGAAGAGATGACTTCTTAGAATGTTAGGGGGACCAATCTAACAAGCCCCATAGTTCAGTGGCTTAATCCATGGAGGTTTATTTCTTGCATATGTGGCAGTCCAACTTGGGTTGGCAGGGATTGTTTCCTTTCATCCAGCAGCTCCACCATGCCCTTGAGTGCCGAAGACCCCACTGGATCTTCAGCATTTGTCTAGCAGATGAGGGAAGAGAGAAAGAGCATGGAGGATTGCATGGGAGGGGCCAAGCCTACAAGGGGTGACCATCGCTTTGGATTCATATTCCACTGATCAGACCTCAGACACTTGGTCACAGCTAACTGTAAGGAAGTCTGGGAAATGTAGTCTAGCTTTGTGTCTGGGAAGAAGAAATGGATTGAGTGGGCATCTGGCTAGTCTCTGACATACGATGGTTGTAGTGAAACATTTCTACCATGTTAAAATTTAATGTTTTTATTTGGTATGTTTACTGTTTCTCTCCAATATTTTGTTTCCATTTAGAAGAGATCTTTCTCATGCTATGCTTTCCCTCACTGACTACAGCTTGGACATTAGTAGTATTTCATACGTCAAGTTCTTCAGAATCCTCCTCCCAAGTTTGCTCTTGTTATATCCAGTTATTCCATTCTTTCTTCAAAGTTATCTGCCTTCCATTTTGCAGACTTGCATTGCAGCCAGAGTGCATTTGATCTCGCCTCTGAAGTTTCAGGAAATTTTTTTTCTATTTCTCAGACTTTTTACGTGTGGATCAGTTATTTCTATGAATCTTAAAACTTAAAACTCTACAGCAAATGGACACACCTTCAAAAATACACTGTATTATTTGATGAATTAAATAAAATCTCAAAAATGCACACACTTCTTAGAAACTCATATACCACTATATCAAACTCAAGGCAAGTAGATTATATTTAACATTATGAGTTGTAGAAATTATAAGCTTAATTCTAAAAAGATTAAGTCAATAAATTCCCAGGAACACAATAATTCCTGAGAAACAATCATGTAGCCATTGACTGTCATTGGTAATTTTTAAAAATTAACCAGCGTGGTTTTCACATGAACCCAGATTGATTAGGTGGAAACCACACCCAGCAGAACTTTGGAGGAAACATCCTTGACCTTTTAATATATTGATATTTTTTTTCCCTTGTCATCATCATCAAGATCAACAAAGTGCTTAGGGACACATTAAGCTGCAACTGTTGGAATTAATTATACCCTTATAGCCTCAAGAGACAAGCCCCAGCAGTGGTGGCCAGCCTAGTCCCAGGGAGCAACTGGTTCTAAACAGGGACTGCTTGGCAGAGTGCTCTTTAGGCCCCTCCCTGAAGACAATCAGTAGCTTGATTAGGTGGGGCAGGGACCAAGCCTGGCCTGAGGCAGGGCTGGGGCTGGGCTGGGCTGGGGCTGGGCCTGGGTGGTGGCAGTCTTTTAAAAGCAAGGCTTTCATTGGCTTGGCTATACCCCACTCAATTACTCTGGCTGGTGACTCGACTTTAAGCAAGTGAAGCAGTCTGGGAACCACAAACAGGGTACCTGACAATTAGCTGCCATTTTATAAGAGTGGGTCTTAGGGTCATCCATTAGCATTTTACAGGATGGGGCCTACTGGCTCACCAACAGAATGATGGCTGCCCCTCTTCCATGGCAAACCAACTGCTACAATATTTGATTTTGCTGAAGATTGGGAGCCTAGTCTGCCCAAAATTTGATCAATATTTTGCTTCTTACATCATGCCACATGAATGCTGTATAAATCTTTTTTTTTTTATAGTTTAAATGACCTGCTTTATGGCTTGCTCTAAAACCAGAATTAGACTCTTAATTGCCGTATGAAAAGAATTCAAGGCAGAATTAAATTAAATTTGTCTATTTGATTATCTGCTGGATCTAAGTACATCTTCTTTATATTGTTCTAGCCTCAGTGGGATAATTAATTAGTAATCCCACTAGGTGTATTTGTGGAAAAACAAGGTTTGGGGTGATCTCATGCCAAGTAAATACCCAAAATGAAAAAGAAGAATTCATCATTTTATAAGCTGTCTCTTGGTAAATGTAAACCTTGATTTAAGGGAGCCAAGGACCTGGGGCAAAGTAGGCTATCAGGAGAATCAGGTAGAGATGTCAGCAAACAGGTTAACAATGTGTGCCAAGCCCTGTGGGAGATGAGAGTGGGCAGGGGAGTACCCTTACACAAGGGAAGGTTGGGCTTAATTTTTTTTTTGGGGGGGGGATGGAGCCTGTCTGTTCTCCCTTTTGATTATATGACACAGTCATTCAGCTCCCATTAAACAGGTCACTGGTAAAAATGAGCAAAACTAGAAATCCCTCTAGGTTGAAGAGGGAGAGAGAAATAGGAAAATTTGGGTTGGTCTCATGGAACTTCAGCCACTCCCCGTGTTCTCCATGCCAACTGAGAAATTGTCTTATTTTAAGCAAAACACGAATGTGGATGCAACTCAAGAATGGTCATAGGATCGCACATCTGGCTCGAAAGCTATGCCATCTACATGTTCTAGCTCGGTAGAACAACATGCAGAGAGGGAGACACCGAAAAGTCAAGCGACCGAGTGGGATACGGAGTAGCTAGGGGTGGCAGCCCAAGGAAATTCTGAGTTTTTCCTTCTAGGGGGCAGTGGGGTGGGGTTGGAGGTGGTGGTGTCATGAATCAGGATTTGGCTGGGCAGGCTCTGACTCACTTATCTTCTACAGATAGTGCCCTGGGTGCCCCAGGACAGGGAAGCCACATCACCAAAGTTTCCAGCTGTCAGCATCAGGGTGTTACCTGGTTGTTTTTCCTTTACCACCAGTGTTCACTGGGATGTTTTGATCCAGGAACCTTTGAAACTTCTCCTGTTTCAGCTTCATCAAGGTAGTATTTAGCAGTTTAGATGCTAAAACAAACCAGCTAGACTTACATCTATAAAGCTTTACGGTGCCTTTTAAGACCACAATTCACTCAAGATTGTATCAGCACGAAGCATGACATCCACAGAATACCCTTAGAGTCTCATCATGAATAATGTGACTAACAAGAATCATGTGTGGCCACCTGGCACCCTGGGAGCTTCATCAGCCTGACTCCTCAGGTAACTTCCTGGTAAACATCCTCCAAGATTGCCTCTGCCTTGCCTAAGGATTTTCACCGGCAAAAAGGATGAGATCTTATGTCCTGCTATGAGGGAGAAGTGAAGGACTTCACATTTTATTTTGCATAGTTTTCTGTTTGTGTGTGTGTTTGTTGTAAAGGACTGAGGTAAATTTATCCCTTGAGAGAAGGCCTTGAGAGGGGGCTGCATCAGTCTTCCCGGCTAGCTTATCCTTCTCTCTCCCTCCAGCCAGAGGAGGAGGCAGTTGGGGAGCTGGGGGTTTGAGGGGATCATAATAACTGCCACCAGTTTCTCTACCCTCTGGGCTCACCCTGACCTCCTAGCCATGCTTGTCCAAGAAAAGGCAAATCCCTATCCCTGTAGGAATCTATCCAGAGAGACTTTACTAAGCAAATGAGGATAAACACTCCCCAGCTCTCTAGAACAGAAAGAAAATGTAAACTATAAAGATGGACGTATTTACAGGGGCCAGGTCCCACATGCTAACACAAATATGTCGAGACAGAACTCAGCTCACCTGGCCCCCCTCGTAGAGCCTTTCCAATTTTAGTATATGTGCTGCCGAAGCGAGCACTTGGTAGAGCCTTTCTTTTTTTTTAATATTTTTTTAATTTTTATTTATTTATGATAGTCACAGAGAGAGAGAGAGAGAGAAAGAGGCAGAGACACAGGCAGAGGGAGAAGCAGGCTCCATGCGCCGGGAGCCCGACGTGGGATTCGATCCCGAGTCTCCAGGATCGCGCCCCGGGCCAAAGGCAGGCGCCAAACCGCTGTGCCACCCAGGGATCCCTGGTAGAGCCTTTCTAACAGCCCCACCCCTCCCCATTCCCTTCTTCTGTGAAACTCTGCTTCCTTTAATGTAAGATCAAAAGCTCAGCCTCCTATTTCTGCAATTTTACAATAAAACAACAACAACAAATATTTAAACCAGCAATAACAATAGGAAGTAATAAGAGGAAGGTTGCTCCTCACATGGATCCTTCCCTGAAACAGAGAAGTCAAATTCAACAGCATTTGCTTTATAACCTGACACAAATTTGCTGCTCTATGTATATGTGTCACCCTAAGTATTTAAAGTCAACATCCACCAAGCGCTCCCTACATGCCGGCCACTCTGCTGGTCACTCTGTATTCATTTTAGCACTTGATTTTCATAACATCTCTCTGGTAGTATGGTGAGGAGCGTGTGATTGGTGTTGTCATTTTGTAGATGAGCAGAGACATTGAGAGGTTGGGGAATTTGTCCAGAATCACCATGGTTGATCCAGTGTAGAGTTAGGTTTTGAACCAGATCTGTGTGGCTCCAGGTCTATCTGAGTTCACCCTCTGTGTTCCTGGGGTATGACGCCACAGCAATACTAACGAGGCGATACTGTCCGTTGAGGGTCATGAGGTTAAAGTCAAGTACCCTGCAAATAGATGAGATGGAGAAAGAACTCTCAACTCCAATTTTTGTTTCTTTGTTCTTTTTCCCCTCTAAATCAAATGTTTGCAGGAGACCGGGCCCATGATATGCAGGGCTCAGTGCCAAATGAGAATGTAGAATTTCTCCTTGTTGAGAAATGGTTAAAAATTTCAAAATGGTGACCAGGAGTCCAGCCCTGCATCAAGGCCTGATTTAAATTGGCTAGTCTGTTCTTCCAATTCTGTATCTAGAACTCTCTAAGCCCCATCCAGGAGGCCCCCTCCAGAAGAGTGTCTCCAGGAAGTGACATCTAGATGAGGATCTAGATACTGCTGAGTTCCCAGTCCTTGTACTACCCTGTGGCCCAGGTTAATGAAGTATGTTCCCACTGCCATCATCACGCTGGCAACAAAGTCCTGCTATGTATCTTTTCAATTTAAACAGTTAATATAGTTGTTATTTGTTCTAAGAAAATAGTTGCAAATATCTAGCTCAATAGATTTGGGAAATGAAATGACCCAACCTGATATCTCTGCAAACAGCTAAAAAAAAAAATACACATCGATTTTTATTTTTTTTTAATTTAGTGCATGCAGAACAGCTTGGTGTACATGAAAAAGGAACACATTTGAGTCCGGCAATCTGGCTCTGAGTTCTCCTGCAGGGCCCAGAGAGTGTTTTATGGCATAGAGAGGTATTCTTACAGGCAAAGCCCTAAGCAAGAAACCAGTTTGCTCAAGGAAAGACTTCTTTGGCCAAGACAAAACCTGAGAAAGTTATAGCCCCCACCAAGCAGGCTGTGCTTAGGGCAGTCTCAGGCCCAGCAGGTGGCTGACCAGTGCAAGGCAAACTGGTCACGGACGGTTGCAGAAGGCCTGACAAGACATGCATGAAGGCAGACACCATACATTGTCAGGGTGGGGACCCCTAGGGGAGCCAGGGAACCAGAGCAGCCCCTGGGTAGGCTCAAGCCTGCACATGAAGATCTGTGGTTCTATAGATCTGTGGTAATATTTAACACTGATGAAGCAGTTCGTGTGTACTAAGTGAGCTAAGCACTTATGCATTAACTAATCCAGTGGTTCTCAAACTTGAGCATGTATCAGAACTGTGGTTGTTAAAATGTGGATCACTGAGCCCCACTCCTAGAGTTTTAGATTCAGGAGGACTCCGTCTCTCCCCTTTCCTTCCTAAAGCCTCTCCATCGTCCTGTTTCCTGTGTGGGTCCTTCTCTCTCCAGGACATCTCTGCCCATGCCAACTGTGTTATTTCCCCTCTGAACTCTTCCACTCCTGAGTGCATTGTCTTGGTTAAGAACACATACCAGATCTGGATTCGAAACCTACAGATGCACTTACCGGCTTTACAATCTCGAACAAATTATTTTGCAATTCTTCATTTTTGTCAAAGGTAAAATGAGACCTAAAATACATTATTTACTTCATAGAACTTTTGTGAGGGTTAAATGTATATATAAATACATATATAGAGAGAGTAAGAAATGTTATATGTATACGTGCACAGTATATATTATATATATAATTTTTTAAATAGTATGAGAAATTATATGTTACTTCTTATTTAGTTGTGATAAATTGTTCCCTTTCTTTTGGTTAAAATTGTAACTGTAATTTTAAATAAAAATTGGCATGTCTTTATTTTTTTTTTTAATTTTTTTTTTAAATTTTTATTTATTTATGATAGGCACACAGTGAGAGAGAGAGAGAGGCAGAGACACAGGCAGAGGGAGAAGCAGGCTCCATGCACCAGGAGCCCGACGTGGGATTCGATCCCGGGTCTCCAGGATCGCGCCCTGGGCCAAAGGCAGGCGCTAAACCGCTGCGCCACCCAGGGATCCCTGGCATGTCTTTATTATTAGGTTTCATGGTTATAGGATTTGAGGACACTCATTGGAAAGCCAGGATTTTATGTGATAGCAGGAAGCTGGAGAAGTGGACAGAGCTGCAGGAAGGCCTTGCCTTTGGGTTGAAGGAATGTTATTCATTGAGCGATAACAATCACCTCTGCTCTGCAAAAAGACTCCTTAGAGGCTTCTCTCAGAAGAAAAAAAACAGGGAGTGAAGGGAGCAGATTCGAGAGAGGAGTCTTTGAAAATGAAGAGATTAAAAAGTCCTTTAGCAGACACAGGGGATGGTATGTTGAAATTAAGTTTTAACATACAGATGGCAACCCAAGCAAGTCTAGGTGGTCACTTGAATGACCAAACCGAGAGACCAACCTAGGGTAAAAATAAGAGAAGAAGCCACGTCCCTTGGAAGAATAGGAATCAGATTAGTTATGATTTCTGGCCAGGAAATTTACTTCTGGCAAATCCAATAGGCCATAGAAAACAAGTCAGGGCACAAGGTCAATGCCTCGGGCTCGTTAAGAGTCATAGGGTTCACAGGTGAGATGGGGTCATGGAGGCTACTGCATGATCACTGAAAACTCGCCTGAAGCCCAAGAGGGAAGACTCTTAGGGAGCCAGATAGGGCAGTGTCTTTTGCACCCCAAGGATCAAGCATCGTGCCAGGAAGGGTGCTTGCAAGCAGAAACAGTTACATAATTTCCAGGGCCCTGTACAAAATGAAAATGCAAAACACCTCGTTCAAGAGTAGGAAAAAAAATATGTTAGAGGTATTCAAATATAAGGTGTTTTCCTTCTGGGGTCTGTCTTTCTCTTAGACTGTCATGGTGTGTTTTGTTTTGTTTTGTTTTGTTTTTTTACTTGGCTGAGCACATGGCTCATCTGCTCCCAGGTTCTCCCTTTCAGCAGCCACCAGACCAACACAAAGTCTCTGGTCAGGGGCAACAGGTCAAGGCTGGCATCTCCCCTTCCTACCACCCCAACTCTCAGTAGCTAGGGGACACTAAGGGTATTGCAACCTCTACATGAAACCCTATGAAGTATGTGGATCAGGACTGAGCAATCGACTCATCTGCCCTATGTCCATGCATCTAAACTGCCGGTCCTGGACAGGGATGGATGCCACTATGCTCAACCCCAAGACTCTGCAGGGTGTGGAAGCCTGAACCCACTATTCCTGTGTCTATGCCCACATCCCTGGTGGGGTTAACAGTGGTTGCTGGGTGGGGATTGCAATGGCAAGGCCAGGTGAGGCCCAGGTGCTGGGGGAGGGGGAAGCAGGTAGCTGAGACCCCACCCCCACCCCGGGAGTGGTCAGGCAAGGGAGGCTGGACCCTTGCTCCTGAGCAAACTGCCTCTCCTCCCTCAACCCCCACATTCTTCATTGTTCTATTGGACTTGACTATTAAAATACAAATTCAAAGATCAAATTATTAAGAATTGCAAGGCAGCAATTGCGGAGTGTTAAACCCTAAACGAGAAGCCCTTCTGAGCAGAAGGCCCTGTGCTCCTCCCCTGGTCAGACACCCATGAAATGGTCCTTGGTTGCAAATGAGAGAATATAGCTACAGTTCAGAGCCAGGGAAGAGAGTTTGAGGTGAGCAAGGGGACCAGGAAGCAGGTCCTAATAAAGATTAGGGCATCTCATCAGATTCCCAAATCTACTTTGGAGAAATACCGAACATTTTATTTTTACATCCAGCCCCAGTAGGCAGAGTAAAGCACCAAAGTCAGAGAGTTTACCTTGTACTCAGTTCAGGTAAGTATAGATTAGCAAATATACTCAATTTTAGTCCTCTGGGAAATGATTTTTTGTTTCCTTTCTTAGTTTCGTCAGTAAAAATTTCTTGAGAAGATTGCCAATCCTGATTTGGCTGGACAAAGAGGACAGGGAAGTTTTCCTCATTGGGCTGGCAGGCAGGGCCTCCGTGTCTCTCTGGGGGCCACGTGCAGGGGAAGGCTGGCACTGACCCCACCCTTGGGTGGGGGTGAGAGAGATCAGCGCGGATGGATGCATGTGTGGGGTGGGAGCCCCAGAGGCCACAGACACTCCCAGTTGTGGATTCTGCTATTTCTGGTCTGGACTGCTTGCTCCCACTGGCACATTATACACAAGAGACACGATGATCATGGAATGAGAATGATTTTCAACCTTCCCAAGCAGACTACACGAAGGTGGGCATTTTCCTTCCCAGAGTCATTTTGAGGACTGTGCATACATACGGATGGTCCTGAAGTCCAGTGTGATAGAGGAGAAAGAGTTTAGAGATGTAAAAGAGTCAGTTCTGGAATAGGATTATGGCTTTGCTGTTTACAATTCTCCCCTTCCTACTTTATGCTGGTCTGTGTGAGGTGCTGGGGTTATGGTGGTAAACAGGGCAGACACACAATCCCTTCTCTGATGGCATCTGCAGTGGGGAGGGATTATGACCCGGGGCCATGGGAGGAGATAGCAAGGGGAATCACCCTGGATGAGGGCTCATTGACAGGGCACTCACTTCTTTGTTGTCCTCTGTCCTAAATTGCAGCAATCGGAGATAATGTGCATCAAGGGTCCAGCACCACGCTTGGTCCATGAAGACACCATGACTACTCAAACCAGCTTTGGGATTCTTCTTGGGGAACTACTACAGAGTCAGTTTCGAGCTCCATTGATGATCATGCTTTATCATAGCTCACCTTTGCTTATAGTAATTATCTTTTCACTCTGGTGGACGTTGCTGCCTCTCTGAGACTGGGCTCCCCAGAGGGCAGGAGCGGCCATTGCCTCTTTGAGTCTCCAGAGCACCTACAACAAAGCCCGGCATAGAGTTATTGCTCAATAAATGTTGTTAAATTAAAATGAGTTGAACAATGAAAATGAAAAAGAGTCCCAGAGAAAAAAATTGCCAGGCGACCCAAAGAATGAGAAAGTTTTATAGGAAGAAATTGGAACCTCTTCTGCTGTTCTGATATTATCTTTGTGACTTATTGGGAGAATAAAACCCCACATACATTATGCTTCTTGTCTATCTTTTCCTCTGATAGAAGGCAGAGAGGATTAATGGAAGAAAGAATATTTAGTCGAGGTTTTACTCCAAGGGATCCTTCCTAATTAAGTAGTGAGGCATTAATTAAAAATCTAATTAATCATAATAAGCTGTTGCTGTTGTGCTTGGCATAAGGTGCATGCAGGCTTTCTGAGAACATGAAACTACTGGAGCTCTGAGCTACATGGAAAAGAAATATCCCCCAACTCTCCAAATAGATGGTGAATCCCTGAGCAGGGAATCCTCCTGGTGGGTCAGTTTGGGATTACTTCTTACAGGCTAATATACCGAGATGGACTTACCATGGAGCTGGTGACGCTCAAGCCTTGGATCCCTCACTCCATGGAAATCGTAAGATGAAGGCCAGACTGAGAGATGGGCTGGTAAGGGCACCCCAGAGAGTTCACCATTTATGGGGTCAGGGAGTGGTGTTGGATCAGAACCAGATCTGTAGCCAGAGACCAGGTGCCTATCTGTAGTTTCCACCTACACACCCACATGAGCCAGGTGCAGCCACTTCCCTGCCTGCACCTGCAAGGCTTAGCAGCTGGCTGGGCCCAGCGTCTGGTCCCACCCGAGTTGGAAGGATGTGAAGAGCTTCCTGCCTAGGGCAAACATTTGGCTCCAAATCACATCCTCCTCTCCATTTTTCCCTTGTCTTTGCCTGGCCAGCATGGCCGGTTCTTTGACCTCTCCCTGCTCCCAACCCTTGGTCTTAGAGTTCACCAACCCAACCTAATCCCTAACATTTTGTCATGGCTTTTCTGGTCCCAGCCGCTTGCACTCTTCCTAGGATCCCTCAATCCCACCCTAGCACCTACACCAGCAAATAAGGCCAGTCTCTAGGGCTTGCACCCAGGATAGGGGTGGATTGAGTTGATGTCGGAAAGAGAAATCCCAAAAGCCAAAGAGGTGAAGGGCCTAGAAGAAGTATGCATTTTGTCCCTCTTGGACCCCGAGACAAAAGTAAGGACTAGTCAGAAATTCTCTATAATAATGTTCTGATGGGTGCCTGGGTGGCTCAGTCGGTGAAGTGTCTGCCTTCAGCTCATATCATGTTCCCAGAGTCCTGGGATCAAGCTTCACAGCGGGCTCCCTGCTGAGCAGGGAGCCTGCTTCATCCTCTCCCTCCAGCTTGTGCTCTCTTTCTCTCTCTGTCAAGTAAATAAATAAAATCTTTAAAATAAATAATGTTCTAAGAGCACCTATCACAAAAGCCTATCTACCCAGATCTTCTGAGAAAAGAGTTATAACATATACAAGTAGAGTATTCTCTTTTACCAGCATGGGGAATATGTGCTAAATCTGGGCAAGGGTTAACCATTTCAGGAGATTACATCAAGCTTGGGTTTAACTTTTAAACTAGATGCTAGAGGGCATGTCTTAACTGTCATGTTGGATTGTGAATTTAGAGTTTGGGTGTGGAAGCTCTGCCTTCCTGCTTTATAATCTACACAGGTGTGCAGAGGACTTCAAAGCTAGTTCTAGAAGGAGGCTATTGTGAATTAGCTCTGGGGAAAAAGAAAGAAAGAAATCCTGCTGAACAGATGCTGAGCGAAGTCAACTAAACACTCCTTGAGCAATTACCTTTACATTAATTTTAAGATCCCAAAATCTTTCTCTTGTGCTCTTGCTCAAGAATGAGGACTTTCCCATTCCAGAGAATGATTTCAGATTTGAGAACCTCTATCTTTTTCTGAAAGTGATTCTAATAGGAAGTTTACCCAGGGAAATTTTGGCATCACACTAGGCTATTGAGTAGGACCTGTGGTAGCTCTGTCTTTCAGCCTCCTACACTATACGTTCTCAGACACTGCTCCTTGCTATTGTACTAACCATCAACTATAATTCCCTAATGGAGAATGTAAAATGTGGTCACTTTAACATTTGCTTCTCTTCTATAAAAGCAATTAAATTAATGAGCATAGTATCTGTTTTTATGACATGCTGCTGCTGCCTAATTGACTAATGTTCAATAGGGTATATACTTGGAGTTGTATTTTTTTAACAATGATACTGGAGCTTGATTGTTGTTACCATATGGAGAAAAAAATTCTTCCTTTTAAATGTCAATATTTGAGTCCTACTAAAAGCCAAGGGGGATTTATGCATTTAGCCTAAAGTATATTTTACCTCTTGGCATTTTCAATGATTTGCAGCCAATGAATCATGAAAATGAAATCTTAAATCCCCAAGAAACCACCAGAAACCCAGCTTGGCATTTAGCATATTTCACAGTAATTATTCCCACCCCACTCCAAAACGAAAATGTTTGTTTTCCCCAATTTGTTTGCTTTTTTTCATTTATTGACATTTTGGGAATTTCCAGATTCAATTGCTTGTTCTACTGAGGGTACAATAACTGACACTGGAGTTTGGAAAGTCCTGTATATTTAGTCAATATCCCCCTTCCTCAGAGAACAGGAAAGATCAAACCTTTTCTCATATCGTAGAGGTTTCTCACTTTTTTTTCTAGGAAAGATGATTTCTATGAGATTTTTTTCATAACCGTAAAACGTAGGACTTGAAAAATTTAAAACTTCTAACAACTGTCTGGTTAAAGTATCTACCGAGTTTAGTCACTCATTTTCCAGGAAACAACTACAACAATGCAATTTGTTTAGCCGTGTGTCACGGTACCCTCCAGCTTGCCACAAAGCTGAGCTACAGATACCCTGTTTATATTCTCCTTCATTTCATCTTAGCAATTTGTATTGATTCTTGCTAGTTATTTCTAATTTCTTTTAGTCAGGGGGACTTTTAGTTTTGCATAGTTTCTCACAGAAGGGATTCTTGATTTTTCTTCTGTGTTCATTCTCCCCTTGGGCACTTCTAGTGTGTTAGCACAGTATTGGGCTCCACCCTGCTCCCCTGACCCCCAGAGTAGAATTTGTATTTCCCAGTTTCCCTTGCAGATGGCTGTGACCATGTGACTAAGTTCTCACCGACAGAATGGAACAGAAGTGATAAGCACAACTCATGCTCACTTCCATATAAGAACATTGCTCACCCTCCACTTCCTCTCCTTCTCCTTGGGCTAGAACTCGCACACGGCATTGGTGAACCTGCAGTAACTATACAAAGGAGGGCATTAGAGTGAAAAATCCCTTGGTCCCTGGACAAACCACACTCTTGCCCCTGACCATTTGCCCAACTCTAGACTGTTACCTGAGAGAAAAATAGATTCCTCTCTCATTTGAACCTTATTATTATGAAGTCTTTTTTTTTTTCATTATAGCAGCATCACTGATACCACTGCCCTGCCTAACACGTTTCTTAAACAATAGAGAGGTTGCTACTACTGTACTCCACTTGAGTTAGATCCTACATAGAGGTGTAGTTTTTCTTTCTGTAAATCACATGTTAAGAGACATAAAGACAAAGCAGAGGTTTTCAGATGAGAACAACAAGAGGGCTGAGGGATTCAAAGTTGAAGAAATCGGAAAAGTATTTTCAGAGTAGGAATGGGATTTTCAAATGTGTGAAGAACTGGTATATGGAAGAATGGTTCACTTCATTTTATGTGGTTTTAGTGGATAGAAGTAGGGCTCAAGGTGAAAATAGATTTTGCTTAAGACAAGGAATATTCCTGGCTGTCAGATCTGTATAGAAATGGAAAGGGCTACCCTGGAAGTGTTGAGTTTCTTGCCCACGGACACATCTTAACAGAGCCTGGATAACCATTTGGCTGGACTTCATAATGACTATGTGTCATGTGTGTATATTACATAAAACTGACTCAAATTCTTAGAACTACACTAAAAAGTACAAATTATCTCCATTTGATAGAAAGAGAATCTAAGTCCCAACAAGTTAAAACTTGCCAAAGGCCACAGAGCTAGTTAGTAGCAGAGTCCATATTCTTTCTACCAGCCACCCTTAAAGTTGATTTACAAAATGGCCTAAAAATTTCTTTCAGATCAGAAATTCCACTGTCTTTCCTGACTCTTTAGCAGAAAACTGAGGTATCAAAGCCAAAGACATCTACTGAAGGTTGGTGTGCCTTGTCTTCTAAGTTTTAATTCAGTAGCAAACTTACTTTGGTCCTTCCTTTAGATGTCAGAAATCGTCAGCAAATCACCAATCCATTTTCTCTTTTTTACTTGGCACACAATGGGAATACAATTTCCAGCTTCTCTTGCAATGAGATGTGGACCACTTCTAGATCTGGCCAGGAGAAACCGCCCATATAATTTCTTATGCTGCTGCTGAATATTGGCACATGGAATGACCTTGAAAGTTGAGTGTTGAAAATGGCAGAACTTTTCTTCCAACCTTGGTCCCCAAACTGTATGTTGAGTCAAGCCTGGCAACCCCAAAACTGCTCTGGACTGTGTAAGAGAGGGAGGCATAAACTTTTACCGCGTTTGAGCCACTTGATGTTTTTTTTAGTATCTATTGCTAACAGCACTGAGCCTGCCCCATCCAATACTTCTTCTCCTTAGCCACTAAATAGCAAGAATTGTCTAACTCGGTCGGTCATAGGACCCTGGGTAGGGTCACCGTATTTATTGACAACTCTGCTAAGCTGAACTTTTTGAAGCTGCAGGTATTCAACCCTTTTGGACTAAAAAAGCACAACTTTAATGCAGTTCAACCTAAAATACTAGAAGACAATCTGATTCTGTTTCCTCTCACACCTTTGACCCCCATACCACTTTGCCCAGTTGATTAAGAGGGATCAACTTCTTTCTACAACAATGTCAGAGGTTTTCAAATACAGACTCCCCTCGACAGAGGTCTGCAAAAGTTTGCCAAATGGTGACCATATGGTACAGTCCACTGATTTATGCTGTGAGATTCTTAAGTATTTTTTCTCTTTCTTTTCTTTTTTTTCCCCCCTTTTACTTATGGAAGAAAAGCTAGATTTCCAGATTATTTTAAAAATTGGAAGATTTAGCCACACTCACATCACAATCAGCTGGCACTGAGGGGATCCTCTTTAGACAGATCATACCTTCTCCATTTCTCCATAGAACCAACAGTCCTTTTATCTCAACACTGACATGTCAGATGCCACATATCTTTGTGATGCACATCTTTAAATATCTGGCCCTAGAGGCCACTTGTACTACTCTCTCCCTATTAACACTGAAATAGAGTCAATGATTGACAAAGAACTACTACCCTGAGAACTGCTTCTGAAGGAGATAGAATTCTTTTGGAAGACAGTGAACTCTTCATGGGCCTTGGCAGGAGGGTCAGGAAAAGTTTCTCCATTATTATTGGTATGGACTCGCCTTGTGGAAGCAGAAACCTAGGCTATAAAAATTATTAATTTTTTTTAATTCCCAACTTGCTTTCTGCAACACAAAATGTGAGACATAAAGTAAAGCTTTGTAAAGAAGAATAGAATTTCGTTGTTCTATTTTTAATTGAAAGCCCAAAATGTGATATTGATTGGTTTGACACCACCTAGAGAGTTAAGCAATTTTCTTCCTCATCCCACATCCCCAACTGTGTTGAGCTACAGTTGTCACCGTTAGCCTCTTGGATGTTGGGCAGGTTCAGGTAACACATCCACAAGATCAGAGAAGCTTGGAGCTGGAGAAGAATCCAGGACAGAGGACCTTCACCTTTTTGACTCGGAGGTGGTCATCTGTGTAAGGAAGGAACTTTGTACCAGTGTTCCAGAGTTCTGACTCAGTCATAGAATGATGCTCCTATAGGTGTAGTGCTTATTTTCAAAGTTCTAGAATATGCCAAAATTTAGATGTGTGCATGATTATCATTTACAATGTCTTTCCTTTTCCAAAAGTCTAAAAGACGATAAGTACAAAGTGAATCACTGACCTCCCAGAGAATTTTCTGTTTGTAGTACAAATTGGGGGAAAGGGGCAGATAAGATAGAGCATTTAAGGCAAATAATTGAAGTTAGCTTTGCCCAACCTCTTGAATGGCTACTACTGAAGTAAATACGATCATTTGAGGTGGAATCAAATGTACATTTTAAAAATGTTAATAGTGTGACATATACTTTACATGAATCAGAATAAAAATAACATAACAATGTCTCAGATCTGCGATTTTATCGATATAAGTACTAAAGGTGAATAAAGGGAAAATCAGGCTTTTTAAAGGGAAATATTTGGTTAACTAAGAATATAGGGACTTCTGCTTCCATTCAAAATAGAATAACAGGGATCAGACTTATCCTTCCACTCAAAACAGCTGGAAACAAAAGAATGCACATGAAGCAGTCATACTCAAGATACTGGACATCAGGCAATGATGACAGTTGAACAAATGAGGTGAGCCCTATAAGTGCCTGAGCTCTTATTACCTGGAGAAAGTTTCCAGGTCATGGCACAGGAACGGGAAACGCAGTCAAAGCTGAGGAGTAGTTTTCCTGACTCACAGAGACAGAGATGAGAATTTAGGAAAGCGAGTTATCTGTAAGCAAAAATAAATAAGTGTCTCATCCTGACTGCATATTAGACACAAAAATTAACCCAAAATGGGTCATATACCTAGGGGCACCTGGGTGGCTCAGTTGGTTAGGCATCTGCCTTCAGCTCAAGTCATGATCCCATGGTCCTGAGATCAAGCCCTACACCAGGTTCCCTGCTCAGGAGGGCCCCTGCCCCTCCCCTGCTCCTGTTCTCTCTCTCAAATAAATAAATAAATAAAATCTTTTAAAAAATGGATTTTAGACTTAAATGTAAAACACGGAGCTATAAAATGTCTAGGAAACTATAGTGGAAAGTCCCTGTGACATTGGATTAAGCAAAGATCCCTTAGGTAAAACACAAAAAGCATAATCCATAGGGAAAAAAAGAGTCAATAAATTGAGCTTTATCAAAATGAAGAACTTCTACTGTCAGAAAAATACTGTTAAGAGAATGAGAAGACAAGTCAAAAGCTAGGAGAAAATATTAGAAAATCTCATATCTGGTAAGGGATTTACATCCAGAATACATAAAGTATTTTCAAAAACTCAATAAGAAAACTATCAACCTAATTAAAATTGGACAAAAGGTTTGAACAGACATTTCACCAAAAAAGGATATAGATGGTCAATAACCTCATGAAAAGATGCAAACGTTGTTAGTCATTAAGTAAATACAAATTAGAACCATAATGGGATTCTACTACATGCCTATTTAAATGGCTAAATTAAAAGGATCCAGGGGCACCCAGGTGGCTCAGTCAGTTAAATGTCAGACTCTTGGTTGCCGCTCAAGTCATGATCTCTCATGGAATCCAGTCCCGAGTTGGTCTCCATGATGGGGGTAGAGCCTGCTTAAGATTTTCTCTCTGCTTCTCCCCCTACCTGGCTCGTGCATGCACACAAGCTTTTTCTGTCTCCAAAAAAATTAAAAAATAAAAGGGATTGACCATACAAAATGTTGATAAGTATGTGGAGCAACAGAAGCTGTCCTGCATTCCTGATGAGAAAGAATTATGGTACAACCGAAGTTGGAAAACAGTCTGGCAATCTCTTAAAAAGTTAAATAAACACCTACCCTGTGATTCAGCCATTTCACTGCTACATAAACAAAAGAAATGAGAGCATATACCCACACAAAGACTTATGCAAAGATGTTCATAGTAGCTTTATTTATTTATTTTTTAAAGATCTTTATTTATTTATTCATAAGAGACACAGAGAGAGAGAGAGAGGCAGAGACACAGGCAGAGGGAGAGGCAGGCTCCATGCAGGGAGCCCGACATAGGACTCGATCCTGGGTCTTCAGGATCACGCCCTGGGCTTAAGGCGATGCCAAACCGCTGAGCCACCTAGGCTGCCCTTCATAGCAGCTTTATGTGAAATAGCCAAATATTGAAAAGAACTCATGTCCCCCAATAAGGGAATAGACAAAGTTGGTATCCCATACAACGGCAAACTTCTCAGTCACGAAAAGAAAGGTATTACTGATACACACAACCACGTGGAGGAATCTCAAAGTGATTATACTGAGCTAAAAAAAGACAGACAGAAAGAGCTTACTATTGAATGACTCCATCTATATAAAGTTCTAGAAAATGCTAACTAAACCGAAGTGTTAGAAAGCACATCACTGGTTGTGGATAGAGGTCAGAGGGGTTGGGAAGGAGAGATTACAAAGTCATACAAGGATGCTCTTTGGGGGGGATTAATGTATGCTGTATCTCAATTGTTGATGGTTGTGTCATGTCAAAACATACACTTTAAACACATGCAGTTCATTGTATGTCAATTATACCTCAATAAGGCTGTTAGAAAATATGAATATAACTGACTGTAACAGAAAATTAAGGGTTCAATGACTAAATTTTGGCAACACAGCTTGAATTTATCCTATTTTTCTCATACCCACCCTTCTTCTCTTTTTTCTCCCCACATTAGAATAGGTGATAACAGTTTGGGACCACCACATACAAAATGCCCCTGGCCTCAAAGTAAGAAAGGACTTTCTGACAATTTCTGCTCTTTAGAGATGCAGTTGAATAAGTCGTTTGCTAAAAGAGGGGAGATCATCTCAGGAGGCGTCCAGCATAGACAAAATGCGCATTTAACAGGGATATGGAAGCACCAGGTGGGTGGGATAGGAAGCCAAATCAGTGGCTTTCAAGCTTTTTTTTTTTTTTTTAAGTCATAAAACTCTACAAATGTACAAGAATCTTAGGTGAAAGACAAATATTTAGAGAAGACAAAGAGGCATCTCTTTGAAAAAAGTTGGGACTCAGAATCCTGCCTACTTGGTGTCATCTTTTACCTACTGTGGTGGCTCTTCCATATCTCCTTGAGTAGGTCACTTCTCTTTGTACCAACTCTGAAGTTCTTTTTTTAGTATTTTATTTATTTATTTGACAGAGAGAGAGCGTGAGCAGGGGGGCTGGCAGGCAGAGGGAGAGGGAGAAGCAGGCTGAGGAGAGACGCACTGAGCAGGGATCCCTATGTGGGGCTCGATCCCAGGACGCTGGGATCATGCCCTGAGCTGAAGGCAGATGCTTAACTGACTGAGCCACCCAGGCGCCCCGTAAAATTCTATAAACATTTAGTTGCAGAGGGAGTAAATGAGACTTTTTTTTTCCCCAAACCACCCCAGTTAGTGCAGGAATTTGAGGTGAAGGTCTGACCACATCTTAGTCATTTGAGAAAAAGTGGACCCGTTTGCAATAGAAGAGGCGGTTCTCTTTTTTTGCAAACAAATCCAGTAATTACAACATTGATTGTCTTTTTCCCAGAGGGAGTGTAATACAGCTACTATTTATCCAGATGTACCAGCTCTTTTTCCTCTTTACTTTCTGAGAAAGAAAGGGTTTCAAATAATGGTTCAGTTTAATAACAGTTTGGTCAGCTCTGTTTCTCTTTAGACCATGTATTTTTTTTTCTTCCTTTAACCCTGAAAATGCCAGTTGTATTTGACCACATTCCAGTCAATAAGAGAAAGGATGGTCTGTGTTCATATTAGTCAGAATGATGGAAATAATCATAGTGAGCATTTACTGAGTGATTACTCAGTGTCAAACACTGCACGATGGTTAATTTTTATGTGTCAACTTGGCCAAGTACCCAGATATTTTGCCAAACATTATTCTGGATGTTTCCATGAGTATGTTTTTAGATGAGATTTACATTTAAACTGGTGTACTTCAAGTAAAGCAGATTGCTCTTCTTGACATGGGTGGGCCTTGACCAATCAGCTGAGGGTTAAGGAGACCAAAAGGCAGACCTCCTCCCAGCAAGGAAGGCTCCTCGGCAGACAGCCTATGGACTTGATCTGCAACATCACCTCTATATTACACAGCTTTTGCACTCAAAATGCAACTTTTCTGAATTTCTAGCTTCTCAGCCTCCCCTAAACAATTTTGAACTCACCAAAGCATCATGATCAAGTGAGCCAATCCTTAAAATAAATCGTTGTTTGTGTAGTATACATCCTATTGGTTCTGTATCTCTGGGAACACATAGCAATAAGTATTTTAAATTTATTAATTCATCTGATTTTCTCAGCAATCCTATGAAATTTGAACACAACACTTTAAGAGGTGTTACTCACAGGTAAGGGAAAGGGGCCTAGTGAAATAAAATGATTTGCCCAAGATCTCCCAGCTAGTAGGTGGCAGTGCCATGATTATAACCCTAAGTTTATGCACTGAGACAGTTTGCTTTCCCACACCAGCCAGCTCTTGACATACTTTGGCCTCAGTGATCCTGAACAGGCCTCAGCATCCACAACCTCACTTTGACCTACACCATTTTTCCTGCCAGGGTCTCTTGGGAGGCTGCTTGGCACCTACCCAAGCCTGATGCACCTGACCCTCTCTGGTAAACCCAGGTATGATTCTTCACGTGCTGATCCTCAGCTTCCTCACCTACAGAAGGAGAGTAAATCGCTCAGCCAGCTTGTCATGAGGATTAGATGGGTCAGGAGCATCCATCCACTGCCTGTACCCACAGGCGCTCATGTTCTCACATGGACTGACATGATGCCTGTTCTCTAGATGTGGGTCTTAGGCACTCGTGGGTCTCAGGCACTCCTGGTTCCTTATGGAGTGAGTCCTTCTGTGTGCTGTTTGTATTAGACTGCTAAGGCTGCCATAATGGAATTCCACAGGCTGTAGGCTTAAATGCCAGAAATGTATTTCTCACGGCTCCAAAGGCTAGAATCCAAGACCAAGGAGGTGGCAGGGTTGGTTTCTGGGAAAACCTCATATGTGCTCAAATTTCATCTCCTTATAAAGACATCAGTCAGGTTGGACTAGAGCCCACCCTAATGACCTCATTTTAATTTAGTCATGTCGTTAAAAGGCCCTATCTCCAGAAGTAGTCACATTCTGAGTAACTGGGGGTTAGTGCATCAACAAATGGATTTTTAGAAAGACACAATTCAGTCTGCAATACCATCTTACCTGCCAGAGGCCAAGGACCTGCTGCCCAGAACTATCCTTTACACATCTCACTACTGGGCTTATGCACTGGACCTTTCCTGCCTGACTGTTCCTTCATACTGTCTGCCAGTTAGACACTATCTCTTCAGGATTAAGCTAAGAGATCGGCTAAGCTGACCAGAAATCAAAGGCAAATATCTCACTCAAATTCTGTAAACTTATTTTTGTCTAATGGCTATGGAAAGGCAATTAGAACAAGTATAAAGCAGATAGAAATTGCTTCATAATTTTAATCTATAAACTATCCCTCCCAGTCCTTCCACCACCACCAAATACACACACGCACACACACACACACACACACACACACACACACTACACAGAGGAAGCGGAAAGGAATTTTGAAGTGTACTTCAAACAACAATTATATGTATATGCATATATGATGTTATGACAAGCACAATTCTTGACTCCGTGACTTTTGCATTCTTTAAGTTGGCTCCTATGTGTTTCAGTTACCCCCTGACAGTGCTACACTTGTTCACACTGTGAGTCCTATTAATTCTGTCCCTAATTATGATGTTAGGGTTTTTTTCCCCTAACATCATAAGACTCCAAGAGAGAGTCTCCAGTTGGATTGATCACCATCCAATATGGTCCATTCCTAGTGGTAATAAGGCCAAAGTATCTTCACAGGCATCAGTCTTGCTATGTCAAGCCTACTTCTGGTTGCCTTTGGCTGAGGCACTAATACTGGGCACAAATACAGTGACTTGCTTAGAAAGAACCTAAATGACCAGCGTCCTAGGAAGAGGGTGTGAAAAGGTAGGTGCTAGGTTCTGTGGGTCTTTCTGGGGCTCTCAGAGGCTCATTGTGAGTCTCACATCATGTCAGCAGAGTAGCCACCATATTGGCAAAACTCACTTCCTTCTGCTGATAGTCTGCTCCAAAATATGATCCATTTTAGAGAAGAAATGGATTTTCCAAGCCCTAAAATTAAATTTTACAAAACTGGATTAAACACAGCCCTGTTTCTATGTCATTTGGAATCATTTAATTAAGACATAAAACCAAGTTACAAAAGAGGAAGGCATGTGCAAAGACTATAATTTTATATTCTGGAGGAAAGAAAAATACCTATAAGGAAAAGAAATTCAGTCTGAGAAGTTGTCTTCACCCTCCTTTTTCTTTCTTTCTTTTTTTTTTTTTGTCTTTTAAACAACATTTTAGATAGAGCGTGACCTTCTATAGTTGAACTTAAACAAAGAGTAAAGGCAACAGGAAATCAATGGGAATCATATCTTAATGAAAGCTCCTCTAAAATAGTCCAAGAATCCATAAGAGACTCACTCTGTATTGGATTTCTGGAAGTCAGCCGAAGGACCCAAGCTTGTAACCCAGTGATTGATGCCTGCCATCAGCAGCATGTTCATTCCTTTCCTCCCCCAAAGGCTTAGACAAATTTTGCCTCATTCAACAAGCTCTCAATCATATTCATGGAGTCAAGACTTCAAATGGGGCATGATTATAACTTTAATAGCTATTCCAGGTAGAACTGATTCGCATGATGTGGGAACTTGGCAGCAGTTTAATTACTTTAGGGTAATGATGTGAATCTCAGTCAGGGGCCAATTTTGGCATTGCTGGCTACTTCGTGCAATAATTAATATGATTAAGTGTGCTGCTTTAGAAATTCTTTTATTCCCTTCTCTGAGCTAATATTTGGAGCTTGTCTTCAGAAACTGTTGTACACAAGGTTTTCTTCCCCTCCTCTTCCCTGTAGGGCAGGATATATTCCTGAGAACACAGGTATCTTTATTTACTGATTTAAAAAACCCCCATTTTCTGGAAAATTTTTGCATAGATAAAGCAGAGGAGGGACTTACTTGCTTTCTTCATTTTCCTTCTCTTGTCTCCTTCTTTCCTTGCTTGTTTATTGCTTGTTTGGTCACTTCTCCCACTTTGTATGATTTTATGGTTCTTCAAAATGAATTCAAGTTTCCAAGTGCTGATGCAAAGGCCAAAGCCAATAATAACAATTTCTGTTTGTTGATTGCTGAATGAGTGCCAGCAATTGCTGTAAGTGCTTTCCTTGTCTTACTTCATCTCATCAAAATAACTGTATGACTTCCATTTTACAGGTAAAAATATGAAAACTTATACAGCTTAGGCATCTTACGCAGGGTGGTACAGCTAGTAAATGATGGCACAGGGATTGAAATCTAGGGGTTCTGTGACTCACAGTATGAGCTTTTCCATACTAACTTCTACCAAAATCTGGCAGTTGTGAAAATAACTGTACTCTCTCAAAATAACAGTCATTCCTGCAACTGATATACTGCAACATACATATGTTGAGGGTTTGTTGTATGCCAGGACCATGTGTTGGAGGTGTAGGGCATGAGACATAGCCCATGCCCTCAAGTAGTTATGTCCCTCTGGTGGTAATTACAGTAGCATGAGATAATTGTCGTGATGGGAAATCACAGAAAATATCTTTTAAAATAATGTTACCATGGCTGCTCAGAAAGATATAATGTGTGTCTGAAAAATCCTAGTTAGTTCCAGCCAGTGAATTACTTCCTGCAAAAGTATGACAAAAAGCCAAGGGGTATTACATAGATGATATCCACTATCATCAAACGTTAGCCATCACTGATTATCTCCTGTGATCAAATGAAAAGGCAATGGGTTCTAGAATTACCACTGACCTGGTGTCAAGTTTTGCTCGACTTCTTATTAAGTGTGTGCCCTTAGCAATTTACTCAAACCGAACTTATGTTTCCTCACCTATAAAATCAGGTGATGATAAATCTTACCTCTTCTGGTTGTTTAGATCAGGGGTCAGCAAACTTTTTCTCAAAGACACAGATAGTAAATATCTTAGTTTTTGCTGGCCATGCAGTCTCTGTCACAAGTACTCAACTCTGTCATTGTGGTGCAAAGGCAGTCATAGATAATAGGCAAGTGAAGAAGCATGCCTCTGTTCTTCAAATAACATTTTGTTTATGAAAACAGTGGGCTGGATTTGGCATATAGGCTATAACTTGCCAATCCTTGGTTTAAAAGGGGAAAGGGGGAAAAATAAACCCAACATATAAGTTTCCAATATACCGTAGGTGCTCAAAAATTGTTCTTTTTCCTTCCTTCTTGCAATTTATTCCACTAGGCATCATAAAGATGCATGCAATCACTGTGTCTCTCTTTTGAGACCCTCACGGTCCAGTTAGGAGACAATACATAGAAAATATAGACAGCAATGCAGCTTTGCGAGTACCAGTTGTAAGGGAAAGAGAGCAAATCGAACATTATAGGAGTTGGGTGAAGGGAACAGCTGAAGAAAGAATTTCCAGGCGGGACTCACAAAAAGGAGGGATGTCCTCAGTGTTTTCAGGGGAAGCTGAGAGGACATCATGTTTAGGTGGGGAAGTAGGGGCTGCATGTCAGGTTCAGGAGTTTACATCCTTTTTCGTAGATCTCAACCAATGTGCTGTTGAGGGCTTTTGACGAGAACATAGGAAGCACTCAACAGATATTTGCTGAATGAATCAATTCCTCGGAAGTGATTTGCGTGATGCTTGGGCACAGAATGGCTACCAAGAGATCAGGTGATAAGGACCCGGTCCAGGGTGACAGCAGTTAGAACCGGCCAGAAAGGACACATCGAAAAGACACTGAGAAGGAGTAAAGGACATGACCTGGTGATGGATCTTCAGGCAAGACAGGACTGATCAGAGTTGTTGCTGAAGTGCCAGGAGAACAATGTTGCCAGTGACAGAATAAAGGATGTCAGGGAGGATGCTTTTTGGAGGAAACATCACGAATTTAGGGTCCCTGAAGAACATCCAAGTGGAAATGCTTAGTACCATAAGATGGGCTCGAGAAAGAGACTGACTCTGGATGCAGAGATTTAGACTTCAGCCTGATCAATTGATGGCTCATGAGAATGGATGACATATTGATTCTATTGATTGAAGGTTAAAATAAGCACGTGCTGTAGGGACATGATCAGAGACAGGGGCTGTCCTTAGAAGTCCAGAAGCATCTTTCTGCTTCATCCTGAATGTAATGCCAATGGAAGCTCTGCGAGACTAGCAAGGTTTCACAGCATTTTTTTTTTTAATATGAAAACAAAGATCAGGAAAAGAATTAGATAAATCCTGAAATTTTGATGTCAAGAAACTTCTCCCATACAATCCTGAGAAAAAGACACAGACTATGAACTCCTAGCTATGTAGATTCTGATACATAGACCTAATACAGAGTCATGCCACAGAATTCAGTTAGTAGAAGATGTGGAAATGTATCAGCAATGATAATGGTAAAACAACTCCAAGATAAGGGCACCTGGGGCTCAGTCAGTTAAGTGTCTGCCTTGAGCTCAGGTCATGACCTCAGGGTCCTAGGATCCAGCCCTACATTGGGCTCTCTGCTCAGTGGGGAATCTGCTTCTCTCCCTCCCCCACCTCTCCCCTCCTTCCACTAGTTCTCTCTCAAATAAATAAAATTTTGAAAAAACAAAAAAACAACCTTAGGACATTCTCAGCATCTTTTCAAATGTGTGTCTTTAATCATGACTTAGCAAAGCTACTTTCAGATATAGATCCTAATTTGTTGCTCTGTTAAATAAATACAATCTCGTGCCAAATCTTATGGCAAATTCTCAGTAGATCTCAAGTTGATCCTTTTCTCTTGTCTTACAACTTTTCTTGCTACTACCGTGAGGAAGGGAATTCCCGTCGATGAGGAAAATTGGTCTATGCAGCTAAAGCAAGAGAAATGGATCCTTCTAGAGTAGAGATGGCTTATGTTTTCTTTAAGTAACAGCAGTAAAGTGTTACTCAGAGGCATTACAAATCTGGCCTTGTTAGCCGCCAACTCCCTGTTAAATCAAGCTGTGGAGAGAGGTGGGATCCTCTGAGACAGTTCTGGAAGGGGTTTCATTTTCCACTTTCCATTTATTTACCTATTTCTTGAAGCTGGTGAAACATATTGTACTTATGTCATTGCAGGGTCAAACAGAACAGCCTTTTTCGGAAACACTTTACAGTGAAGGAATCACAGGATTTTAAAATCCAGCTCCAGACCATGCCAGGCTTAAACTTCTCATTTTTTAAAAAAAAATTTTATTAATTTATTCATGAGAGACAGAGAGAGACAGAGAGAGGCAGAGACACAGGCAGAGGGAGGAGAAGCAGGTGCCCTGCAGGGAGCTTGATGCGGGACTCGATCCCAGGACCCTGGGATCACGCCCTGACCAAAGGTGGGCGCTCAACCACTGAGCCCCTTGGGTGCCCAAACTTCTCATTTTTTTAAAAGAGAGAAAACTCAGACCCAGAGAGGCTGAAGGCCTGACTGAAAATGAGTCTGCAAGGAAGCCACAGCCGCGGGCCTCAACTCAAGGGCCCTGGTGCCCAGTCCGTGGCTTCAAGCGCGTCTTTGTCAGAGATTCATCTTGGCCACGGGTGGATTCTTGTTGCATCGTGGGAATTTGTGAACGAGAATTTAAGCCACAATCACATTGACGATGGAGGATTTGTACGGAGGATGCACCCACTTCTTACCCAGGCTTCCTAAGGAGTGGGACAGCATCAGGAAGCCCTGTGACGGGGAGCTGGGCATGTCTGGGAAAAGCAGAAATCCTGAGAGGAGCCAGCAGAAGGCCTCGGAGGGCGAACAAGGGGACCAGGGAGCCAGCCCCAGACCTTGATATTTAAAGCAGTTGTCCACAGACATAAAGCCTTTAGTTTGATCAAAGCGCAGGCCACACAATCCCCGAGAACAGGAAGGCTGACCAGGGCTGGGGGGAAGGGTCCTTTGTCCTCGAGGCCTGGAGGCCTGGCAGCCGGAGGAGGCCTTGGGGCAGGGCTGCTGGCCTCGCAGGGAGGGCTGAGGCCCGGCCTGTCCTCCTCCCAATTCCCGCCCCTGCCCCCTGCCCTCCTGGCTCCCCCACCCCAAGGAATCGCAGATCCTGGCCCACTCCCCACCCTCTGTCTGGGTGCATTTTCTTCAGCACCGTCTTCCAAACCATTTCCTCCAGCCCCACAGGCTTTGCTGGAAAGTTCCCTGTGTGATTCCGCAGTCAGAAAAGGTAAGCGTCCCGGTTTAACTCTTTCAGTCTCTCTCTCCCAGTGTGTGGTTTCCTAAGACAAATATTTCGGGTCACATTCTTGACCTTGTTGTTTCAGGTGCCTGATAACTCTGGGCTGATGACAGCCCTGAGCAGGCTGGTCCCCGCTCCCCGACCCCTGAGTCCCTGGCTCCTGTCCCCTGGTGGCTTGTGTCCCCGCCTGCGTCCCAGCCTGTGCCCTGGTAACAGCCTCTCTCTGTCGCAGTGCTGCTCCCAAGGCTCACGCGTCAGATTCCTGCCCCTGCTGCCCCGGGCTCCTTCATGATTTAATTTTTCTTTCAGTCTCCGGCCTGTCAGGCAATGTCTGCACGCTGTGATTGTTTTCCTTTTTGGAAGTCTCCAAACACAGATTGCAGCCTTGGAGATAAGCTTTAAAAAAAAAAAAAAAAATTAGAATGTTCTTGGGCGCCTGTGCCGGTGCACACACCCACACACTCGCCTCCCACTGCCCCCACCCTCCCACCCCTCATGAGTAAAAAAAAAAAGAAAGAAAGAAAGAAAAGTGCTTGGGACCCACCCACATTCTTAGAAGCACAGAATTTTAGCAATGAAAGGGCTTTATGCTCTGCCCTTTGGCCCTGACAGCGACACTACAGCTAATGCTGGCGCTCCTGCTTAGCAAGTAGTTGGGAAGGGTATTTATTTTCTTCCAGTCACACAGATATATATGGAAAGTATCTTCTAGAGGCTTTTCAGCATTGTGCTAAGCTGGCTGAAGGCACTTTAGAGTTCCAGTCCAGTTGAGGGGATGGCGCTATCATAGAAGGGGGAGGCACCATCTGATGGTAGTTGATGGAGGCCTAGTGGTGCAGTAAAGCATTCAGAATAGTCAGGAAAGAGGAGACTAGATGGGACCTCTGGGGAGGAGTGACATTTGGATTCAGGAAAGTTCTTTCTCTCTCTCTCTCTCTTTTAATCCCTGAACTTTAGAAATGTTCAACATTGCCGTGGGCCAAGCTGTGTTCCCCCAAAACTTATATGTCAAAGTCCTACCCTCAGGATCTCAAAACGTGACAGAATTTGGAGGTAAAGTTTTTAGAGAGGTAATTAAGTTAAAAATGAGGTCATTAGTGTGGGCCTCGATCCACTATGACTGGTTTCCTTATAAGAAGAGGAAATTGGAGGAAATGGCTCACATGGTTGAGCATCCGACTCTTGGTTTTGGCTCAGGTCATGATCTTGCTGTCATGAGACTGAGCCCCACAGCGGGCTCCGCACTCAGTGGGGAGTCTGCTTAAGATTCTTTCCTTCTGCCTTTTCCCACACTCATGCATGCTCTCTCTCTCACTTTCTTTTTCTCAAATAAATAAAATCTTTAAAAAAAAAAGAGGAAATTTAGACATAGACATGAACAGATCTCATGAGGAAGAAGATGGCCATTTGCAAGCCAAGAAGAGAGGCTCAGACGAAACCAACCCTGCCAACCCTTTGATCTCAGACCTCTGGCCCCCAGGATTGTGAGAAAATACATTTCTGTTGTTTAAGCTGTCCAGTCTGCAGTACTTATGGCAGGCCTAGCAAACCAATACCAACGTTGATGTTTCAACATGGTGTTCATTCTAGGGGGACAATGAATTTAATCAGAAAATAAGTTCTGGGCAGGAAGTGGCTCCTCTTCCCCCATGTGGGCTTGCAGGCACTCATTTCTCATCTGTTGACAAGGAGTAGATATCCAGGATGTGTTTACTGGGCACATACTTCATACAGGAACTGTCCTAGGCCAGTGAACGGACACTCAGAAACTGATGACTAGGCCTAGATTCCAGATGAGATTAGTGACTTAAACTGGCAGTGCATGGGTATTGATGACCAGTCTGCAAGGCAATCTCCTCCCTAGGACCTGATGGCTACATTGTGATAAGACATCTCTTCCTTCTTGTCTCTTACTATACTGATTCCTAGTATTAGGTGGAACCATATGAAATTGCCTTTTTATGTGGATCAAATAAGTTGAACTAAACCCAATGTGATATCTCGAATTGCATCCTGAACCAAAAGAACATTAGTGAAAAAAACTGATGGAATCCAAATGAAGTAGTTCAGTAATAGTACTATTAATAGTAACGTTCAGTTAGTAGTAATGGTGTTAATTAACAGTAATTAATTTCTTAGTTTGCCAAATGCATCACGGTTATATACCATGTTAACATTAAGAGGAACTGAGTGGAAATATACAGAAATACTTTATACAACCTTTGCAAGTTTTCTATAAAACCTAAAATTGTTCCTGGGGTACCTGGGTGGCTTGGTTAGTTAAGCATCCAACTCTTGATTTCAGTTCAGGTCATGATCTCGTGGTCGTGAGATCGAGCCCCACGTTGGGCTCCACACTGGGCATAGAGCCTTCTTAAGATTCTCTCTCTCCCTCTGCCCCTCTTGCTCTCTCTCTCTCTCTACTAAACTAAAATTTCTCTAAAATAGTTTTTTTTTCCCAATATTTGAATATTGGCAATTATACACAGTTTAAACTAATACATAAAGCCCAGGGGCCTTAGATATAAAGTCTGTTGATTCCAACTTTTCATTTTATACTTGTAGGATTTGCATTTGAAATTTAAGTGTGTTTTATGCATAGATGTTCTTTAAATGAGTAAATGGCTGTTGTACCTTGGCAGCTCATACCCTGGATGCCTGGCCAGTCTAAGTAAGAGTGAGAATTAACTGGGGCACCTGGATGGCTCAGCAGTTGAGCATCTGCCTTTGGCTTATGTCGTGATCCTGGGATCAAGTCCCACATCGGGCACCCCACAGGGAGCCTGCTTCTCCCTCTGCCTGTGTCTCTGCCACTCTCTCTCTGGGTCTCTCATGAATCAATAAATAAAATTTTTTAAAGAAGTGAGAACTAACTGAGTGAACCTTCAAAGAGGACCTGATGGCCATTATCAGGGGACGATCTTGAGCCAAAACATGTGGATGGGGCTTCTCTTCTCCACTTATTGGACAAGGATAAAGCCAATTTTTTGAGGACTATTGGTCTGTTGGAATGGACTGACTCTCTCGACCCTACCCGACAGCCAGTGGGCACCCAACATGGCATCATTCCAAGAGAGATATTTGCTTCCAAATTCTCTTCTTCAAGCTAGAATCCTTCCTTTCTTCCCCATCAGGTCATGAGAAGACAGAAGGATTGTGCTACCTCAGTTTCAGGGGAGTCCCAGATTGTCATTTCAAAGGAAAAGAGCGTGCTTCCAGTTCTGCTTCTGAAACTAGAAAATTAGTCCTTCATCAGGCCAACACTTGTTTTGTTTGGCTAACAAGCATTTAACATTTTAAAGAACTGTTTGTCATACTTTAAAATTGGGAAGCTTCACAAAAATATCTACATATTTGGCTTCTCTCTTTTTTTAAAAGGTTTTATTTATTTATTCATGAGAGACACAAGAGAGGCAGAGACATAGGCAGAAGGAGAAGCAGGGTCCCTGTGGGGGTCCATCCCAGGACCCCAGGATCATGACTTAAACTAAAGGCAGACAGTCAACCACTGAGCCACCCAGGTGCCCCAGGATTTTATTTATTTGAGAGAGAGAGTGTGTGAGCAAGAGTTGGGGGGAGGGGCAGAGGGAGAAGCAGGGCTCTCCCCCTATGGGGAGCCCAATGTGGGACTCCATCCCAGGGCCTTGGGACTATGTCCTGAACCAAAGGCAGATGCTCAATCATTGAGCCACCCAGGTGACCCTATTTGGCTTCCTTTGAACAATTAAAAGTTCTAGCAACAGAGCCCTATATTCCTATGTGGAAGGGACTAGTGGAAGCTGAGTAGCCAGTAGGCTCTTTAAAGGGACCCTGTGTTGTTTCCTAGAGCCTCACACAGCCTCTATGCATTTATGCTACTTGCCAGACCACTTCAAGCATCTGGATTTGCAACCCCTGGGGTAGCTCTGTGTTTGTCATATACTACAGGCCATTGTCTAGTGGAGAGTCATGAAATCAGTGTAGTGGATAATGACACTGAAAAAAAAGGAAAAAGGGGAAGAGGAGAGGGAAGGAAAAGAGAAGGAAATAGGAACTGTCAAAATACATCACACATAGTGAGGGTTAGTGTGAGTTTGTGAAATCTTTGTGTCAATCGTCTCGGTGAGTGCTTGTGCTAGGTTACAATATAAAATATCTTTCTTCTTGTGAGTTGCAATAAAAATGTTTGAAAGCCAAGACTAATGAAAATTTAAACAATTCAATCTTTTCATTACACATGTAGTTTGCCATATTTGCTTAATGTTTTTCTTTTGTTTTCCCATAGATAATCTGAAGGATGAAAGGGGTATTTGTTATGTAAACACAAGCACAGAATTCATACAAACATGATAAAGTGGATCCCTGTGAACACTAGTAGAAGAACTATAATAGAGGATTAAAGATTCTGATTGAAATGAAAGAAGAAATAAATCTCCTTGGTGTTTCCAAGACCTATTATGGTCCACCAGATTGCATAGTTATATGGTTTTAAGTTAGATCATATTAAATAATAATTGTATTATTTATATAGGTCATCTAGGCAACTAATACTCTAGATGAGCACTGTTCAATAGAACTTTGATGATGGAAAAATTCTATATCTGCTCTGTTTAACATGGTAACCACTAGCTGTGTGTGCCCCTTTAGTATTTGAAATGTAGCCAGTGTGACTGATGGTCTGGATTTTTAATTTTAATTTTAATTAATTTAAACTTAAAATTTTAATTAATTAATTAATTAATGCATTTAAACTTAATTAATTTAAACCTATGGGTGGTGCCTGCTATATTAAACAGCAGAGCTCGAGACTCTAGAACTCATATCTTCAAGGAAGGAGGGCTCTGTTTCTTTCCTGTTTTCTGCACTAGAATGCCCATTGCTTTGGTGGAATCATCATATTGAGGCACGGCACACCAGAGTAAGGAGGGTTAATAGTCTGCCAGATACAGTATATGTTTTGTAGTCTAGCTTATGGCTACAGACAAATGATCCAACTTCCAAATGTGGACTGCCCAAATTCTTATCCCTGATTTTTGTTTTTCTCAAATTAAAAATTGCTTAAGGCAGATTATGTGATTTTGAACTATATGGATTAAAAACTATAATACAGTACTGTGGGGCCTCTTTCCTCCATAATAGTAATAATTGTATTTTGTTCTGCTGGCATAAAGACAAACATATTAATATTCCATATTAAGCCATTTTCTTCTCCCTGCAATTATAATAATAAATGTAATAAAAATAGGAACAAGACTAGGAGTCATGTTTCAAGTGCTTACTATGTACCTGGTGCTGTGATGGGTACTCTGTATACCTTATGCCACTTATTCATGCTCATCCTAGGAGATAGGAGGTATTATCATGAGGAAACCGACATTTGTGAAGGTTAAGTACCTTGAAAGGTCACTTTGGTAGCGAGTGAATGCGCTGGAACGTGAGTCCAGTTCTGTCTGGCTACAAACCCTTCATAACCACTATGGTATCCTGGAGGGTGCTAATCAGTTGTTTTTCCCATCAGCCCATTGTCTCCTTGATAAAAACTTGGCCAGGATGAATTATTAATGGCAGTGCTAGGACTAGGGCCTCATTCCTATGATTCCGAGATGCATCCTCACTACTGCAACCCCCTTATCACAGATGCTGCTTTGGCCACGTTGCAGGAATGTGCCTGTGTGCTTCACTGCAGCCTAAGCATTTTTTACTGTGGGGCCTCTTTCCTCCATAACAGTAATAATTGCATTTTGTTCTCCTGCCATAAAGACAAACATATTAATATTCCGTATTAAGCCATTTTCTTCTCCCTGAACATTCTCTCCCTGCCTTCTGGTTTTAAGAGAAATTGGAACATGACCCTGAGTCCTATGGTAGATGGAATAATAGCTCCCCAAGATGTCCACAACCTAATCTCCAGAACCTTGAATATGCCACTTTATATGGCCACAGGAACCTTACAGATTAAGGTTCTTGAGATGGGAAGAGTATCCTGGACTATTCAAGTGAGCCCAGTAGAGCCCAAGGTCCTCAGAGGAGAATCAGAGAAGGAGAGGTGTTAGCAGAAGGAGAATGCAATGCAGAATGAGCAATACTCAAGTGGCTCTGAAGAGGAAGAGGGTCAGAGCTAAGGGATGCAGGCAGCATAGTGTGTAGTGCCCGGTACCACTCATACATAATGAAGGAAAGACAGAAATCAGGAGAATTCTTTTCAAACTTTCAAGGAATCATAGGATTAAAAGTGGTTTTGAAAGAGACTTCAAGAGGCTCTTGGGGGCTCAGTCAGTTAAGAGTCCAACTCTTGATTTTGACTCAGGTCATGATTTCTGGATCCTGGGATTGAGCCCTGAGTAGGGCTCCTCACTCAGCAGGGAGTCTGCTTAAGATTCTCTCTCTCCCTCTCCCTCTGCCCCTCCCCTTACTAGTTCACTCTCTCTTTTTCAAATAAATAAATACTTGAAAGAAAGAAAGAAAGAAAGAAAGAAAGAAAGAAAGAAAAAGAAAGAAAGAAAGAAAGACTTCAAGCTCAATTATTGAGTGGCCCCTACTCCTCTTAAATAGTCAGCTATTAAAGTCGACCCATTTTTTCCTCAGAACGCACAGTGTCAGTGAAATTGTTAACTGGAATAATTTGCTTTCACCAGAGTTTGTGATTCTGATTCTTTGCAGAATCTACATCTGGAAGAGGATGAGCAACATCTGGGGGAGGTGCCTGAATGAGAGGGAAAAAGAATGGAAAAGTGATAAGTCACGAACAGACCTGAACACGCCAAGAAAAAGGCGAATCAAAAGAGGAAAGACTGTCAAAAGGAAAAAAGATGCTCACAAACACAGGACATGACAGATGTCAGTGAGGATGTGGAGAAAGGGAAACCCTCTTATGCTGTCGGTGGGAATGCAAGCTGGTACAGCCACTCTGGAAAACAGAATGGAGGTTCCTCAAAAAGTTAAAAATGGAGCTCCCCTACAACCCAGCAACTCTAGGTCTTTACCCAAAGGATAACAAAAATACAGATGGAAGGGGCACATGCACCCCAATGTTTAAGCAGCATTATCAACATTAGCTAAAATATGGAAGCAGCCCAAGAGTTCAACGACTGGGCAATGGATAATGAAAATGTGGCATATATATATATATATATATATATATATATATATATATAATGGAATATCACACAGCTATCAAAAAGAATGAAATCTCTCCATTTTCAATAACACGGGTGGAGCTAGACAGTATAATGCTAAGTGAAATAAATGAGTCAGAGAAAGACAAATACCATATGATTTCACTCCTATGTGGAATTTAAGAACCAAACAGATGAACATAGGGGAAGGGAAGGAAAAATAAAGTAAGATAAAAAGAGAGAGGGAGATAAACCATAAGAGACTCTTGACTATAGGGAACAAACTGAGGGCTGCTGGAGGGGAGGTGGGGGGGGATGGGGTAATTGGTGACAACCATTAAGGAGGCCACTTGATGTAATGAGCCCTGAGTGTTAATATATGTGAGTGATGAATCGCTAAATTCTACTCCTGAAGTTAATACTACACTATATGTTAACTAAATTGAATTTAAATCAAATCTTGAACGAAATATAATAATAGAGATGAGAAACTTGAAAAAAAGATGTTCATAGAAAAGAAGAAGGAAGAAAAGAGAGAAGGAAAGAATCTGGGATTTGAAAAGACCCAGGAGGAAAGGTAAGGGAAAAAGAAATTAAAAAGCAAAAGCAGTCGTGGGCCTGAGTGACCTTCCTTTCTTTCCTGCCCGATGCTGAGCACAGAGCTGAGCTTTGCAGGGCAGAGCCCGTCTGCGGCCATGGTCAGTAGGATCTGCACACTTGGGACAATGACAGATGCAGCCTGAGAAATGAGGAGGCTCCCATACAGTCAGAGGCTGCACTTTCTCTGCCCTCCTTACCCAAAGGGGCTATTGACATCAGAGTGGCTCCCTAGGACCCGTGCTATTCACTGCCCAAGCTCAGAGGCTCCCGTTTCTGTCTTAGGCCATTTTGGCAATTGTCTGAACCAGTTACCTTTGGGGGAATAGGCTCTATGCCCAAGTTTGTACATAATATCCACGTGTGCGCATGTGTGTGTGGGGGGGGCGGGTGTCATCATTTAGCTTAGTGCCTATAACCAGTTGGCTGGCTCTAGGTGACCTTTTCATCTCTTAACATCACTTCATAAAGAACTTAAAAAAAGAAGAAAGGTCTTTCTTTTAAAAAGTAATATTCAATACGTAGGTCTAGGTTGAATATTAATATGTTGACTATGGAAGCATTCTGTGGGTGGACACACACGCACACACACGGATGCGTACTTGGGAGTGCCCACCTCAGGCTTCCATTTCAACTTCTAGGAAACCGAGCACAAGGCATGATGAAGTGTTTTCCAATAATCCAGAGTGTCTCTTTTGCTTCTATTTTTACATTTTGAAAGAGTCTCACAATGAGACGCATTCCTCAGGTCTTGAGACTATTAATTGGGACTGCGCTCAGATGGGCCTACCTTGTGGCTTTTCATTTTACCCATTTCAGTTAACTTTTTGCACATACAATCACCCATTTTTACAAGATTTACCCAGAGAATTTTTTTGAAACAAATTTTGTCCAGGCAGTTTTTAATTGTCCTCCTCAAATTGTGTTTTGTACGTTGTCATTCCCCAGGATTTAGAGTTTTTAACTTACCAGTTCTTCCTTCCTCGCCTGACATTGGGCGATTGCTCCACCACGTCTGGCCTCTAGATATCACCAGACTGTTCTGTTTTCTGTTTTTCACACAGCTCACTTTTCCGTCTGGGCTTAGGGACTGAGATACTATTCCTTGCTTTTCTCCTTTTTTTAAAAATGGCTCTTACTTTTTCACAGAGGACAGCCTTTCAGCTTTGTTATCAAATCTGTGCACCGATAAGCCAACAGGACAACAGCTACATGACTCTTTGAATCTTATTTTTTAAATCTGTTTCTATTTCTCCTGTCCTGAAGTGTTGCTAAGTTTTCGTCTTCTCTTAGACAATGTATTTAACAGGACTTACAGTGTGCTTACCCTGTACAAGGCGTCAGCACCTCCCAAATATTAATTAATTCAATCCGTGGGCGACCTTAGGAGGATGGTGATGTGATTCTTCACACTTGGTAGTTGAGGAAATGGTGGTACAGAGACGTGAATCACTTGCACCAAGTCGCACCTCTGGTAAGGAGGGCTGAGATTCAAACCCTGATAATCGAGTCCCATCTTCGAGCTGTTAACCACCACACCAGAACAAATGGAGCATGGATTTCTCACTTTCAGACTTCTCTGATGAATTGGTTCAGCATTTCCAGGACTAACATCAATTGTGTCTCTGTTTATAGTCTATTTTTTTGTACTTTATAAATAGCATTACAGGGGTGCCTGGGTGGCTCAGTCATTTAACCGGCTGCTTTCGGCTCAGGTCATGATCTCAGGGTCCTGGGATCGAATCCCACATCAGGCTCCTTGCTCAATGGAGAGTCTGCTTCTCCCTCTCCCTCTGCCTGCTGCTCTGCCTACTTGTGCTTTCTCTCTCTGCTAAATAAATACATACATACATGCATACATAAAGCTACGACTCATAGCAAACGTAGAGTCCTATAATCCTGCTTAGGTATTTTATTGACATCTTTCCCTTTTTTTAGGCAAAGTCAGGTGAGCTGAGTTCCTTGCTCTGGGGAGTCTGTCTGAAGGCACGTGTGCCCCTTTTCATCATTCACCGCCTTCACTCCTTTCTGGCAACTTTTCATGAGTTTTTCCATCAACATGCAAAGCCTGATTTATGTTTTGGGAGGCACACCCTTTTCAACAAAACACACACAGATGCTATACATAAATGAAAGGTGACCTTTACACATGAAAAGAATTTTGATGAATCGCAGGAAGTAATATACTGTGCAGGGAAAATAGTCTTCTGATCTTTTTGTTGTTGTTGTTCAATGTAAATCACTTCCCATGAAGAGCAATCTGAGTCTAACGAGGTTCGTTAACTGTAGAATACAAAGACCCCCAAGTATGAGAGAATAATTCCACTTGTGCTGGTCGCTGGTTTACTCCTACTGGAGGCAGGGCAGGGGGGCTGTGCATACTGGGGAGAGAGGAGGAGGTTGAGGGTTCTAAGAAGGAATGACTAAAGGTGTTTACATTAGCCGATGAATATTTCTTGGTTACAGAACATGAGCTTGGAGTCTCTGTTGCAATGTTTTTAAACTATGGATTGGGACACTGATCAGTAGACTCTGAAATCAGTACTGAAAGGCATAGAAAAATAAAAAGGTAAAGGAGAAGAGAAAACATCAGAATGCATGACCCAGAGTAAAGGCAGACAATGTTTTGTGAAACGTCCCTAACTGTATGTACACACAGAGTATGTACACTAAGTTGCCATGTAAAGTGTTATCTCTTACTATGCGTTCTATCCCCCCCCCCACAAAAAAAAAAAAAGTTTGTAAAACACTGCTCTATAGAATAAAACCAACCCCAGGCATTTTTCTCTACCTTCTGAGAACTTAAAATGCAAGCCAAAAATGACAACTCTTAACGTTCTAAAAATATTAGGGGAATTCATACTGGTGATACTACAGGGAGTACTAAAGGGGGATCAATTGAAATAGGAGTAAGTGACTCTACTCTTCTTGTTAGCGAGAGTGCATTTCTGAGGTGAGGTCAAGAATTCTGAAGAGAGAGGTCAGAGTCTAAGGAGATGTGAAGCCATTTGGTTGTTCCAACATCTCAGGCTGGGAGAGGAAGACCCATATAGTGATGGTTGATGAAGGTAAATTGTGAAAATGTCCTCCTGGTAGGAGTGAAGGAGCTGATGGATATATAGGAGAAAGCGAGGTGGGAATGAACTAGATGTAGCAAACTAGATGCCTGTTGACGAAACAGAACCATGGATGTGTTTGTTTTGACTGGTCTGGCATTTACAAAATTAAGACCTTCCCATAAAAGTGGGGATTTTTTACTTTCTCTAGAAAAATCAGAAGACCTGGTACATCTGAGTCCACACTCAGTGCGTGGCAATGATTGGCTGGAGCCAACAAGCACTGACTCCCTTGTGGGACAGCCGCTAGCACCTTTGGCTCTTCAAATTCTTCTTCTTTTTTTTTATTAAATATTTTATTTATTTATTCATGAGACACACACACACACAGAGAGAGAGAGAGAGAGAGAGGCAGAGACACAGGCAGAGGGAGAAACAGGCTCCATGCAGGGAGCCTGATGTGGGACTCGATCCCAGGACTCCAGGATCATGCCCTAGGCCGAAGCCAGGCGCTAAACCACTGAGCCACCCAGGGGTCCCACTGGCTCTTTAAATTCAAATGAAAAGCTCAGTACCATAGCTACAGTAGCTGCATTTCAAATGTTCTGTAGCTACATGTAGCTAGTGTTCACCATATTGCACAGCACAGCCAAAGAACATTTTCACCAGCAGAAGCTCCACTGGCTAGCACTGCTTTTAGAGCCTCTGTCTCGCTAGTCACTGCTTTTTGTCCAGGGCCAGCCCCAACCCTTTCTGTTTCCTGTCTTACTCTTTAGGCATTTCTATCTGCAACTCTCATAACACAATGCTAATGCAAGTTTGGCTGAAAAGCTCCGTGACTTAATCTTGGGAATCGAAACCTATCTCAATTGACCACAGACTCACTGAAGTATCTTGAATTGAACGCGTGTGTGTGTTCTTTGCAAAATAAGGAGTGACATGAGAATTACAAATATGAGTGTAAACGGTGTCTTACAAAGTTATCAGAATAGAAGAAAAATGGGTTTCAGTTAAGAGTTCTTCAGTACAGGGCAAAACTAGAGAAAAAGAAAACTGATTTCCTGTTCTCAACAACTACGGATATCCACTAGGATGAACAGGACAGAACCAAAAGGACAAATCTGATGAAAGGAGCTAAAAGTGGAGCAATGGAGAACTTTCCAGATAAAAATTAATATCCTGTTAGGATCTATATGGTGAGGTAACCTCACACTCTGCCCACGTATCACAAAACATACGGGAAACCTAACAGTGATTGGGTTTATTTGATCAATGTGGGAAGCTATTTGAGAGAATCATTTGGCTTGTATTGTCTGACACTTTTAAATTAATCAGATAAGGATAAATGCCATTTGTGCAGGCACAGTCATTAAATATTGTCTTTGAGCTCAGTAAAACATCATAAGTGTGCACATGTGTGGGTACACACACACCCCTTCAATTTTCAAGAGCTTAATACAGTTCCTAGGAACCTGAGAGGGAAGCTGAGTGCTCTCAGAGTTATTACATGTTAACGAATTTGGGATCCATGTTGTATTTTAGTGAATTTTAAGTGTTGTTTCTTCAGTCTTGGTTAACTTGCCTTTCCATAGGCTCCTTTGCTGTAGAAATACATGGAAAATATGAAAGAATTCTTCTGGCAGCAAGAAAATTTTGTTTTTCAACCTGCATTTGTTCTCTGTCATCACTACCTACATTTTTCCAGGTTCACATATGAAAATAATTATTCCTCACTTCAGGAAGTCTGTTTTTAAAAAGTAAGTTTGGCCTCAAAGGATCCAGCCCCCTTAGCAGGGTCAGCCCAGCCCAGGAGACAGCTGGACAGGAGCCCTGGCCTGCGGATAATCTGAACTTTCCTGGGCTATTACGTCTGAGAACTTGTGCTGGAGTCCTGGGAATAGGGGCTGTGTCCCACCCGATGGAGGACCCACATGTGTCTGTCCCTAGGAACCGAGAATAGGCTCACAGCTCTCTCTGGCTTTCCCAGAGTCAGGGCCAAATGCTCTGACCCCAGGGCTTTTCCAAGCAGAGTGGAAAGGGCCCAGCCCCGGGTCAAGGCAGCTGCCCTCTTGCCTCTGATGTGTGACCTTAGGAAAGTCTTTTACCATCTATGAGTTTCTGTTTGCTCAGGTGTATGAAGGATTTCAAATGCTTCAATCTTCCTTTTGATAATTGTAAAAATCTCATGTCCTCCTTGTTGAAGCTACATTAGTCATGCCAAAATCGACCTCTATCTTAAAGAATCAATGGAATTAAGATCGATGTTATGTTTGGTGAATAAGAGAGAAAACATTCACATTTGTACACTTAATAGTAAAGCGCCCTACAGCAGCACTTCTCAAATTGTGGTGTCAATTGGTAGGTGAGGGAGGGAGAGGGACAAGCAGACTCTGAGCTGAGCTCAGAGCCCAACCTGGGGCTCGATCTCATGACCCTGAGATCATGACCTGAGGTGAAACCGAGTCGGGTGCTCAACCTAATGAGCCATCCAGGTGCCCCGAGCTGTGTCTGCTCTATGCTTTATTCAGAATCTTTAAAAAATGCTTGATACTCAATACATGTTTCTTGAATGAATGAATGAATGAATGAATGAAAAGTATACCTAATAATTTCTTTCAGCTATGGTTATAGGCCCTACTCCAGGCAGAAAGTCTGGCCGGCTTCAGTGGCCTCATCAGTGCCCTCATCTACCCAGCTCTCACAGCCTGGAGGGGACTCCCATACAGGTCAGAGTGACAGGTCTGATGGGTCATTTCCCATTGACAAAAATAAAGTGATTACTGGTGGACACAGGACTTAAGAAATGGCACTGTAATCCTAGATAGATGGAGATGATTTTATCTCAATAATTCATTTTTTAGTAAATAAATCATATTAATGGCCCTCATTTTCAAGCATTTATTCTGTGTCAAGTACATAATGATAGCCAGTCTTTATGGAGCTGATGTACCAAGCATTTTAAATGTATTACTTCATTTAAGCCTTCCAAAACCCAAGACAGGGACTATCATTATCTTCACATTACAGCTAAAACTGAGAGTGGATACATTGAGTCTTTTGCTCAAGGTCATACAAGTAGTAAGTCAAGTGGGATCACTTCTTTCTGTCTGACCCCAAAATCCAGGATCCATTGCCTTCTATCCACTCTTAAATCTTCTCTGAGGAGGAGGAAGGGGTACACTCAGCCCCAGATGGAAATGATGAGCAGCTGAAGGTGAGGGAGAGACAAGATGAGGAAACAAACACAGGGGAGGTCCCACTTTGTGTCAGGCACATGTGATCCCCATGGGCAGGAATCATAATCTCCCTTTTAAAGAGGAGGGAAGAAAGGCCCAGACAGAGACTCACCCCAGTGCTGCAGGGACCAAGGAGAAGTTCAAAGGAGCAAATCCAGGTCTTCCTTGGCTCTGCTTTCATATTGGGGGCTACCCAAACACGAATCTCTCTGCCTTTTTCAGGTCTTGGACACATTGGGACAACACTTTAGGGACAATACCAAATCTTCTGGTCCCTCACATCCTTGCCTTGACAGGAGCACCCTGAGCAGTGTGCTGGGTAATCAACTCTTCTTAGCAGAGTGACAGAAAATATTACAATTCTGAATCTGCTTTATTCTAGAATAAATTCTTTATTGCATCTCAAGGAAAGTTGCTATTATCCAAACACGTTCCAAAATATACAGCCTCAGTGATGGTTTCATTTATCAGAAACCATGAAGGTGAGACACCTGCTGTTGGATACAGGGGACAAAGAACATTCGCTTTACTGCTATATCATAAGGACTAAAGCATGGAAATGTTACAATTGTTTCTCTCTCCCTCCCTTCTTCCTTTTTTTTTTTTTTTAAAGATAACATTAAAAGTTAGGTGTAATTTGCAAACTAGCTTAACTTTGAACTCTCTGGACCTATGGAAAGTAATCATTATGAAATTATTGATGCAACTTTTGCATTGATGGAACTTTTAACCAGCGCTTTTGTTGCACATAATTCTGGATGCATTTATTTATGATTGGGTGATGTGGCCCAGTGTCTAAGGTAGAGTTCTGAAAGTGTCCCAGAGCTGTTTCAAAAAGTTCTGTCTTAGTCATTTGTGCCGCTATAACAGAATAACACAGACCGAGTGGCCTATAAACAATGAACACTTATTTCTCACAGCTCTGGAGGCTGGAAATCCAAGATCAAGGAGCTGGCCAATTCAGGGTCTGGTGAGGGTTCACCTGCTGGTTCCTAGACAGCCACCTTCTTGCTGTGACCTCACCTGACAGAAAGGGTGAGAGAGCTCTCTGGGTTCTCTTTCGTAAGGGTACTAATCTCACTCACGAGGGCTCTACCCATAGGACCTGAACCCTTCCAAAAGGCTCCACCTCCAAATTCCATCATATGGAAGATGCGATTTCGACATACGAATTTTAGAGGGGCACGATCTTCAATCTCTAGCAAGTTCTTTCTCAATAATGTAACTTTGCAATGTTTCCTCAGAAAGTCCAATTTTCAGGTTGGGTATCTGATCCTTCTGCTCAAATATTTCTTTGTGAACTCGGCAGGAACTCAGAGTGTACAAGAGAAACAACACGAAAGGCAGATGACCCTGTCAGGTGTCAGGTGTGCTGTCCCTGGGCACTTCACCCCCAACCTCATCCTCAAAGGATCTAAAGGACTTCACTGCCACTTCCCCAAAGGACATGGAATCCGTCAGTGAGTTTTCTCTCTTTGAGGCTTCAGCTGGGAGCAAGGGACCACCTGACTTTAATTAGCAGCTAGGAAGGGAGATAAAAAGGGAAATTAATACTAATAATGTCTGTTTTACAAGACATTCACACCCAGTTCACACGAATACTAATCAAAGCATGCAAAAGATCATAGTACATCATGTCTGAGGAAAATATGTGTTAGGATAGACCCTACTTCCATAATGCTAACATGCTTTAGTCTCCATCAGATGAAATAGAGCTATGAAACTGAGAGTGCCACTTTATGTGTGTAAGTTCTAAAACTGGACTGAAGTTTCGAAAAAAGGGGAGAAATATGGTGGAAATAGGAAAGTTCTCTTGAAATTTATTAAGAAGTTGGGACATATAATGAGATAAACAGTCAAAACTTTGCATGATCACTAAGAGAAGAAAGATCTGTAAAGATGGGACCATCTCCCCAGCCTCTAGAACAGTGCCTACCATGTGTGAGGACCTCAATACATACTTACTGAATAATTGTTTTAGCCAAAATTGGAGGTGAAGGCAGGAGGGAAAGGGCAGAGCAGTCTGAGGACCAGATTTCTCGAGAATCAAGAAAGAAGGAAGGTCATTCAGATTGCTAAAGAGGATATGATAGCTGGTCATCAAAGGTAAGGTAGCTGTAGTGACTTCCTCTGGCTGTCATCACAAAGTCCCACAAAGTGAGCGACTTAAAAAAACCAGCAATGTATGACCTCATAGTTGTGGAGGCTAGAAGTCAAAAATCAAGGTGGCAGCAGGGCCATGCTCCCTCTGAAACCTAGAGTGGAATCCTTCTTTGCTTCTTTCTGGCTTCTGGTGGTTTGCTGGCAATCCTTGGCCTTCCTGGGGTCTGTAGCGGGTAAGTCCAATCTCTGTCTCTGTTGTCACATAGCTCTCCCTGTGTGACTTTGTGTCTTCACATGACTGTCTTATTCACAAGAGCCAAAGGCTGAAGCAACCCAAATGTCCATGTCCATCAATGGATGAACCTAAAAACAAAATGTGGTAAATACATACAAGGTAATATTATCAAGCCTTGAAAAAGAACGTTCTGAAACATGCTACAAGATGGGTGAGCCTTGAAGATATCTTGCTAAGTAAAATAAGTGATGGGCAAAAGCACAAAGCCTGCATGATTTTGCTTACAGGAGTTCAGATTTGTAGAGACGAGAAAGAGAATGGTAGTTGCCAGGTGCCGGGGGAAGGAGGGATAGATAGTGTTTAATGGGTACAGAGCTTCAGTTGGGGAAAATGAGAATGTCCTGAAGATGGCTGGTGGTGACGGGCGTGCAACTGTGTGAAATGTACTTACGGCACTGAACTGTATGCTTAAAAATGGTAGGCTAACGTTATGTATTTTTTTAGCATAATAAAAAAGAATCAAAATGAGGATTCAGGAAGGGATCGATCACTGAGGGCAAAGAATAGGGGATTAGAAGGATCCATGAAAGTGCTTTTTAGAAGCAAGGAAAAGCAGAGCCAAACGAGGGGGAAGGCTAAACGGTAGCACGTGACCTTGATTGGGAGGCTAAGCATTCTCAGAGGCCTTTGACACCAGCCAAGTAGAGGGGTTTCTGCAGCTGGTCATTATTGCCAGAAAAGGAAATAGTCTCTGGAAAGTATGCATTTCACACTCCATCATGCACATACGTAAGGTCCTGAACTCTCTCACTGGAAGTTGAAGCACATGACTTTTAAGGTCCCTCTGATTCTCAGAGATTCTATCAGTTTCTCAGATTCTATCAGAATCTCAGATACTCTATCAGTTTAGGTAACCTTTCCAAGGGAATAGATATTGGTCAGTTGTGGTGAATGGCAAGATCCCAGGACTTACACCAAAAGTTCTGATTCAGGTCTGGACAGTGGTTCTCTCTGCCTTTAAGGACTTCAAGGTTCTCTTCTGTAAAAGTGGATTAATAATTCTCAACGTCCTGTGATTATAGGGATGCAATGAAATATTAGATATAAAAGCAACATTTCACAGTTCAAGGTACGATTTATTAGACTCTATTTGAGCACCAGGAGATCTAGTATTAATTAGTAAGGACACTAATTTTACTGAGTTCTTGTAAGGGTGAATATATATATATATATATATATATATATATATATATATATATGTATATATATATATACACACACACATACATAAAATATATGGGAATATAGGGAATGTTTAGCTCCCCACCCAGAACCCAAATCTCACATTAGAATATTTAGATATTCTCACAGTTTTCTGGCTTTATTCTTCTTGTATGCCATAGATCTGCAATAGTTTTTTTTTTCTTACACTATGTGGCCCAATAATATGTTCTTGTTTTGCAAGAATAGCACCAAGAACTTCTTTCCAGAACCACTTAAGAGTGAACTGCCAACATAATGTCCCACCATCTTTGATATTTTAATATGATTTTCCTCTGCAAAAGGACAGGCTCCTACATAATCACAAGACAACCATAAACATCAGAAAATTAACCTTGACGTACTACTACCATCTGATCTTCAGACCCACTCTGGTTTCACCGGTTATCTCCATAATGTCTTTTATAGCAGAAGGATCTAATCCATGATCACATGTTACATTGCATTATCATGTCTCCATAGTCATCTTCAATTTAAAACAAGTCCTTAGTCTGTCCTTCACTTTCATGACCTTAATACTTTTAAACAATAGCTCATATACCAACCACTGCCTGGTCACTCATTTTTGGAAATAAAATTTTATCAGGACATAATCACATACATTCATCGTCTCTGGCTGTTTTTTGTACTGTAACAGCAGAGTTGAGTAGTTGTGACAGAGACCATATGGCCTGCAAAATCTAAAATATTTATTACCAGACTTGTTACAAAAAATCTTTGTCAACCCCAGTGCTAAACTAAAAGGCAAGAAAAAGAAATGAAAGGAATACATATTGAAAAAAGAGACTGGTTTTAATACACTTTATTGCTTACATAGAAAGTCCTAAGGAATCTATAAAGTAACTACTAGAACTAATAAGTGAATTTAGCAAGGTTGCAGAATATTAGGCCAGTATCATAAAATAAGTTCTGTTTCTATAAATTAGCAACAAACAATAGGAAATGATATTTTAAAAATAGCATTAAAGTAGTATCAGAAAATATAAAATACTGAGTAGGAGCGCCTGAGTGGCTGTCAGTTAAATGTCTGACTTCAGCTCAGGTTATGATCTCAGGTCCTGAGATAGGGCCCCACGTAGGGTTCTACACTAGCAGGAAGTTTGCTTCTCCCTCTCCCTCTGCCCCTTCCCCTGCTCATGTCTCTCTCTCTTTCTCTCATATATAAAAAAAAAAACTTAAAAAAATATAAAATACTTAGAAACAAATTAGTAAAATACTTTCAGGTCCTCTGTATTAAAAATTAAAAAAAGGGGGGGGCACCTAGGTGGCTCAGTTGGTTAGGTGTCCATCTCTTGATTTTGGCTCAGGTCATAATCGGGGTTGTGAGGTCAAGCCCCTCATTGGGCTCCATACTCATTGGGAAGTCTGCTTGAGATACTCTCTCTCCCTTTCCCTCTGCCCCTACCCCCAATAAATAAATAAATAAATCTTTAAAAAATATATTGCTGAGAGAAATTAAAGAAGAGAAGTAGAAAAAAATTTCCTGTTGATTTTCACATACTGGAAGATGAAAAATTGAGAAAATGTTAACATTCCTCAAATTGATTTTATACTTAATGCCATCCTAGTGAATATTCTAGGAAGATACTTTTTAGAAACCAACAAGTGTATTTTAAAATTCAGATGAAAATGCAAAGTTTTCTAGAGTAGCCAAAACTATCTAGAAAAAAACAACCCAAGTGAAATGACTTATACTACAATTTCAAGACTGTAACTATCCTACAAGATGGCCTTAATGATCCCCACTTCCTGGTATTAGTCCCTTGTGTAGGCCCTTCCCACATGCCATCAGGGTTGGTGTGTGTGGGAAAAGTGATGGCATTTTGCTCCTAGATGAAGTTATAAAAAAAATTGCAAACTTCTCTCCCTCTCTCTGGTCACTTGTTCTGAGGAAAGTCAGTAGCTCTGTCGTGAACAATCTTTTTTTTTTTTTTTAAGATTTTATTTATTTATTCATGAGAGACACACAGAGAGAGAGAGAGAGGCAGAGACACAGGCAGAGAGAGAAGCAGGCTCCATGCAGGGATCCTGATGTGGGACTCGATCCCGGGTCTCCAGGATCAGGCCCTGGGCTGAAGGCTGTACCAAACCACTGAGCTACCCAGGCTGCCCCGTCATGAACAATCTTATGGAGAGTCCTGTACAGTGAGGAATTGAAACCCATGGCCAGTAGTCAGCAAGAAACTGAGGCCTCTCCTCAACAGTCAACAGATGCATTAGTGATCAAGGAGGCAAATCCTCCAGCCCTAATCTCATCTTCAGCTGACTTCAAGCCTAGCCAATAGCTTGACTGCAACCTTATGACACGCCCTGAGGCAAAACTATCAGCTTAGCTGCTCTCAGATCCCTAATTCTCAGAAACTGCATAAAATAATAAAGTTTGTTGTTTTATGCTGCTAAATTTGGGGATATTTTGTTATGCAGAAATCCTAATGAAATATTGGGTGCCTGAGTGGCTCAGTTGGTTAAGCATCCGACTCTTAATTTTGGCTCAGGTCATGATCTCAGGGTCATGAGTTCCATCCCTGTGTCCCGCTCCAAGCTGGATATGGAGACTGCTTAAGATTTGGTCTCTCCCCGCCTTTCTGCCCCTCCTCCCACTCCCCCTTAAAAAAAAAAAAGGAAATGGCTAATGAATATAAAAACTTGCATTTAACTTCTAGTACTCAATACAATGTGGTATTGATGTAAAGATTAATAAATAGATCAATGGAACAAAATAGAATCCAGAAATATACTCACATTTGTAGTCAACTGATATTTGACAAAGGCACCAATGTAATTCAAAGAGGATAGTGTTCCCAAAAAGTGATAGAAGACCCCTTGCCATACCAACCTCCAAAAGTAATTAAAGATAGAACAGAGATAACATCTTGGGGTAGGCAAAGATTTCTTAGGATGATGGATGACTGGATAGAGTCTTTGGTAGATATATCACAATGGAATATTATTTGGCCATGGGAAAGATGGAAATTCTATCATTTGAGACAATCTGAGTGGATCTTGAGGGCATTGGTGAAATGAGTGAAATAAGTCCGAGAAAGACATATACCGTATGATCTCATTTATTTGTGGAATTTTAAAAAGTTGAATTTATAGAAACAGAGTAGAATAATGATTACCAGGGACTGGGGAGTAGGAAAAATGAAGAGATGTTGGTCAAAGGTTACAAACTTCCAGCTATATGGTGAACAAGTTCTGGGGATCCAGTGCGTAGCATGGCGATTATAGTTAACAATACTGTACTATATGCTTGAAACTTGCTAAGAGTTTAAGGCTAAGGCCTTAAATGTTCTCACCACACACACACACACACACACACACACACACGAAAAGGTAATTAATTACGTGATGTGAGGGAAGCGTTAACTAACCCTGCAGTGATAATTATTTTGAAATATGTAAATGTACCAAGTCATCATGTTGTACATCTTAAACTTACCAATATCACATCAATTACATTTCAGTGAAGCTAGAAAAAACCTCCACATGTGTCTTCAAAAAGATTTGTACAAGAATATTTATAATGTTATCATAATGGGAAAAACCTGGTAATGAGCCAAACGCCCCTGAACAATTGCTGTGGATTACAGTATTTTCATACAAAGGAATACTACTGAGCAATAAAAACAAACACACTATTGATATATCCAACAAAATGCAGGAATCTCAAAAACATTATGTTGCATCAAAGAAGCCAGATACAAAAGAGTACATACAGTAGAATTCCATTTATATGAAGATCTACAGGCCAAACTAAGCGACAATGATGGAAATCAGAACAGCAATTGCCTCTAGATGAGAGGTAATTGATGGAAAGGGGCTGCAGAAAAATACTCGGGAGGATAAAAATGTCCTATATATTCATAAGGTGCTTACATTTGTCAAAAACTAATTTAACTGTGCACTTAGAACCCAAGCATTTTATGGCATGTAAATAACCATATAAAAAATAAATGTGAAGCTTTACACAGAGCCTGCACCTTCTAGGTCCTGGCTATTTATAGCGTAGCAAATATGTTAGTTGGTTTACACAGGTCCTGAGAGAGACCTTAGAAATCCGGAGTGAGTATGGAAGAGACCCACAGAGTTTGCAAGGAGACCATGGCAAAGGGCGGCCCTCACATGGAAAAGAAACACAAATAAAAGAAGAAATAGAATATTCACTTGGCATTGCGTCTTGGACTATTTCCCAATAGCCTCCTTGGACTATTTCCCTTTTCCCATATGTCTTCTCTTTAAGGTGAGATTTCAAACTCTTCAAAAGCATTGATGTGTTTTACAAGCCTTCGCATTTCCCAAAGCGCCTAGCACCATTTTATGCAGACAGAGGTTGGTAAAGATCATAAAAAAAAAAAAAAAAAAAAAAAAAAAGGAGAGAAAGACAGAGAGAGAGAGTCCTATGATTTAGCACATTTTCCAATGGGGTTTACAAGACTTTTCTGGAATGGCTGCAAATGACATGAGACCCAAGCCTGTTCCCTGCTTCCGCGAGTCTAGCACAGTGTCTGGCACATGGCACAGTATGTTTTCATCGCTTCACCGACGTGTACACTCGAGAAAAGAATCCACACTCTCTTCTCAAGGCCTTATTGTCGGTGCCCTTCTCCCCCAATCTCCCAGCTGTGGAAATCTGTAAATATGCTTTTTGTTGTTCTACAGCCGTTTGCATTTAAATCGGGCGTGTCACTATCACATTTTATTAGCTATTCCTCATACCAGCCCTGTGAGGTTAGTGCTCTTATCTGTGCTTTCCAGGCGAGGGCATGGAGAGGTGAAGCCATCTGCCAGGTCAGATCCCACAGGGAGTTTGGGGAAGAAGAGGGATTTGCCTGCCTGGCTCCACCTTCCCGCCTGCTTAGCCAGTCCGCAGGGCCCTTTGGCTTTGAACCTGATAATGAAATGTGGATTTTCTGTACTGCACTTTGGAAATCATGTTAAAGGCATTAATTCCTAAAGAAAGAGTTAGGATTGTAAATCTTCAGCTTGATTATTTTTCCGGAGGAGATTTTTTTTTTTTTAGGTACTTGAGTGGGCTGCCTAGACCCCAGAAACGTCTAGAAATGATTCACTCTATTCAGAGATTCACACCATTATTTCCTGCTCAAGTACTGCAGCGCTCAGATGTCCAGTCCCTCTGGTGGAGCCCACCCACAGAGCATAACCTTTATTTAAAAAAATTTTTTTTAAAGATTTTATTTATTTATTCATGAGACACACACACAGAAGCAGAGACATGGGCAGAGGGAGAAGCAGGCTCCATGCAGGGAGCCCAATGTGAGACTCGATCCCGGGACTGGGATCACGCCCTGGGCTGAAGGCAGGTGCTAAACCGCTGAGCCACGCAGGGATTCCCCAGAGCATAACCTTTAAACAAAACTTTAATTGGAGTAAAATGATTTTTATCAAGTCGCAAGGGGATTTGGGGTTTATCTAATTAAGTAAAATTTAATGTGGTCCATGAACTTCCCTAAATGTAAAAATGTATGTAAAGTTGCACTGATGGAAGGATATGGCTTTTTTTTTTCTTTTTTTCTGAGAAGGTCGAGCTTTCCGATAGTTCTCCTTAAAAGTGGGTATGCCCCAAACAGATGGGGAAATTGAAGCTCAGTGTGTTTAAGGAACTTGCCTTATGTGTCATACAGCCAGGCGACAGCAGTGCTGGTTCTGAATTTCAGTCCTCCACTTAGACTGTTCTCTTGGTTCCCAGAACGTACATCTAGTTTGAAGAATTACACCCACAGGCTCCTTAACGCATATACTTTGTTCTAAAGAATTGGCTTTCCCCAAAATAGTATCCCTCACCAAGATAAATTGTCTGGCTTTTCCTTCATCTGCATCAATTGACTCCCCTGGAGGACAGTGGGCTGAGGGAGCTCACACTTGCCGTGTCCTTTCCCTCAACGGCAGGAGGGGACGTCCGCATTCCCAGAATTCCCAGTTCTGATAACTCTTGCCAGTGTGATTAGCAATACCATTATTGCATCACCCACTAACTCCCTGTGTGATATTGGATGATTCAATTAAGACAAGTGGTTTTCAACCTTGGCTGCACTTTAGCTTCACCCGGGGGGAGCATTTAAAAATCCCCATGCCCATGTCCAGGCCACACCCTGGGCCAATTAAATCCAAATCTCTGGAGGAAGGGCTTAGTCAAGAATATTTTTTTAAAGCTCCTCGAGTGGTTGCTATGTGCAGCCAAAGTTGAAAACCACTAATAGAAGCAAGAGGGGGAACAAAACCATATTGATTAGGCACCTATTATGTACCGGGTGTTCTACGTATGCTGGCCCGTTTACTCCTCCCTGCCTCAGAGAGGCTGTATAACTTTCCTAAAAATCACACAGCTCGAAAGTGGCAAGTCCAGCTTTCATCCCAGGCATCCAGGATGGTTTCCTGGAAGCTCTTTGTGAATCATAGACCGAGTGATGATTAAATGAGGGGACATCCATTCAGCACCTGGCACACAGTAGGTGGGCCTGGATAATCTCTGTCTCCATTGCTCAGCCAATCGTTTATCTGGAAGGTTTCTCCTGACCCCTTACTGTGACCTGACACCAAGACTTTAGGTGTGGGAACTTGGTGCTAACCCCTGCAGCTATTCAGTTTTATGCCTTCTTTATGCATGAACCACGTTAGAGCGTAATTTCATTGTATAGGGATGTTAGGTTTTAGGGAACCTAAGCTGATGGAATATGTAACTGCAGATATGTCCTACCCGTTACGTGAATTTTACAGATGCTCTTAGTTTTATATATTTTAATGTTCTGTGTCATTACTTCTCTCTGTTGTCATTATGGAATGGGATGATTCCACATTTAACTGATGGGAAATTGGCCCTGCCGTGCCGTTGAAAGCTGATGTAACCAGGTCATCTATCCCTCCAGCACTATTTTCCCTGGACTGGAGCAGGGGCCAGTGCCCTGGTAATTCTAAAGGCTTTCCCCTTCTTCTAGTCTATTTGTGAGGCTCACAAATCATTTCAAACTTTTTCTGAGTTATGACACTCAGTCAAATGGGGTAACGCATGGGGTCAGGGGCTTCAAGACAGGATGCCTCCTTAGGGTAGGAGCAGTGTTGGCATCTTCCAAGGAGGGGAGGTAATGACCATGTCCAGCATACATCTATATGCAAACAGGTACTGAAGGGTTTGACCGAAGCTGGAACAGAAATAATAGCTAGTGTTGAGAGCAGCCACTTAGGCCAGGCATTGTCATGGGGACTCTGTGGGAGTGAGATGGCCAGCATTCTGACACTGGTTTCTGAATCCAGAGTCTGGTTTCTACTCCATGCTGTGCTCTGGGAACCCCCAGGGGGGAGAGGGTGGGAGGTGTCTCACTGAGGGAGTGGGTGTCTGTGTCCACCTCAGGAGAGGAGGGAAGGAGATGTGTGGTTGGCCATGCCCAGGCCCTTATTCTTCTTCATCCTCCCCTTCCTCCAAATCCCCATCCACCAACCTCCTCCTGAGACAGAAGGAACCTCAGGAGCCAGAGAGACCCCTGGTTGAAGGGAAGTGAGGAAAGGGACAGAATGTCTCTCTCTCCTCACTCTATTCTCTGATTTCTCAAGCCTGCATTGAGAACTTCCTGTGTGTCCAACACGCCATTCCAGTTCTCGGTATATATTTACTGAGAGAGGTTGGACCCTTGCCAAGGTCCACTGCTCTAAAGGAGTGGGGGACTGGATGCGAACCCAAATCTCATAAAACTGAAGACATGCAGTGCCAGTCTCTCACTTTTGGTACTTTATACTCACTTTAAGGAATTTTTGACAGAGATTCTTGGTCAGAGGATCATAATTCAAGTAAATCCAAATTAAGTTCTCATCAGGGAAAGGAATGTTGGGGGGGGGAGTGTTGCGGCTTCCTAAGAAGCCTCACTATGCGTTTATTTGTTGCCCCTCATGCTGGGCTGGGTCCTTGCTCTAGTAATATGTTTGGTCGTTGTCTGAATAATGGAACCACTAGACACTATTTCGAAGATGCTCTAATTTATCAGTAGCTAAACACTCTCCGCTTTTATTTTGCATTTCCATAAATAGCTAAGGTATTTCCAAGGCATGAGTGATTGGATGGGGTGGGGGCTGTGTTCAAAGACTGCCAGGGGCTCCATCTCTCTCAACAGGAATTCTGAGGAAATCCTGTTCCTTGACACAGAGCTGGCAAAGAAGAGACAACACGAAGATTGAATGCATGTGAGGGGTTTTTATGGGCCAGGCCTGGAAATTGTGCCCATCACCTCTGCTCACATTCCAATAGCCGGAGCTCAGTCATCTCCCCCTACCTTAGTGCAAGGGAGTTTGGGAAACATACCCAGCTGTGTGCCCAAGGAGAAATTGATTTTTGTCCTTTCCTTTGCTTTGTTTTTTGTTCTGTTTTTGCAGTTTGTCCTTGTTATTTTATGGCCAGTGGTTTGAGGACTGAGCTGCCAATAGAAAAAAAGAGTATGAAGAAGAATCTTTCAGAGTGATCCATGGACAGTGCTAATTCTAAGTGTGAAAACAGCAATAACTCGTTTTTATTGAGTATTTACTGTGTACCAAACTGTGCTAAGCCCATTACATACACAGTTGCAACGAATCCCGTAGCAGCCTTGCACATGGGTTTTAAAATGTATCAATAGTTGCAGGATGATACAGTTCTGCTTTTCTAATGGTAATAAAGAGCAAATGTGTCCCTGGAGGGCCATTCTCCACCCTTTTTTCCTTGTTGTGTGTCCCAGAGGTTGTTCCACTTCCAGGCTTTCGTGTCTTCTGGCTTCTTGTTGGATTGGCCAGTGGGGGTCCCCAGCGGGGGATCAGAGTTGGGTGTATAATTGTGTATCCTCTTCTCTTTGGCAGTGGCTGTGCTCCTCTAAGGATGGCCACAGCTTCCGCCAGGCAGCCACTCTCTTTTGCCTATAGATATCACCAGGTTCCCATGAGAGCCTGGGATGACCAGGGCTCCCTGCCATTGACAGTCCCTTGGCGCTTCACTAACCCCTGACGGGTCCCTTAAGCCTCCCCACACTCCTGTAAAACCTCCCCACACTTCCATAAACTCACTTCAGTTATCCCTTGGAGAGTACCGTCTCTTTCCTCCTGATTCCTGGCCCATTCAACTAGGACTTAAGAACTTGTACAGTTCCCACCCCACCTCCCTTTTGTAAAGAACTTTATTTATCATAGTGGCCACCCAGGAATCTGGAAAGCCTAGGTATGAAGCCCGGTTTGATCACCTACTAGTTGTGTGATTTTCAACAAGTTACTTAACCTCTCTGATCTGTTGTTTACTCATCCAAAAAAACAAAAAGTAAGGGATTTATGAGGATTAAAATAAATAACATATGTAAACAACCTAGCCCCATGTTTGGCACATAATAAATAATAAATAAAATTAGAAATGGCAAATGATGTCATGGGAATATGTCAAACTCAAGAATTAAATAAGTAATCTATATGCTGCCTTTTAAACTGACAGACATTTTTAAAAAGATGATCACTGCCAGTGTGGACAATGATCCGGAAAGGTACACACTTCAAGTGAAAGTATAAAATTTGGTTAAAACCTTTCTGAAAGGCATTTTATCTTAGGATGTAAAGCCCACAAAATGTGTGTTTTCTTTGATCCAGCAATTCACAGCTATTTTAGGAATTTATCCTAAGAAAATAATCTCAAGGAATGAATCAGACAAAAATTCATCTACAAACACATTCACACTGTCATTGTTTATAACAGTTGAAAACTGGAAATAACAAATGTTTAGCAACAGGGAATTAGTTAAATAAATTTTGGACAATCAATACAGTGACAAGTAGATTATCACGATTAATTTAGAAAGATGGCCATAGGGACAGCTGGGTGGCTCAGCAGTTAAAGTGCCTGCGTTCAGCCCAGGCATGATCCCGGAGTCCCAGGACTGAGTCCCACGTCGGGCTCCCTGCATGGAGCCTGCTTCTCCCTCTGCCTGTGTCTCTGCCTCTCTCTCTCTCTCTCTCTGTTCTCTCATGAATAAATAAATAAAATCTTAAAAAAAAAAAGAAAGAAAGATGGCCATAGCACATTGGTAAATTAAAGATTCTATTACAAAGGCGTGCTTATAGAGCATGATTCATTTTTTTATGAATCTATAAAAAGAGGGAAAATTGAAGACATATATATTGAAATAACAATTTTGTTACTTCTAGATGATAAAGTTATTGCTAATCCTCTTCCTCCCTTTAATTTTTCTTTTTCCATCTTTTCTAACTTTTCTACTATGAACATTGCACAGAAATTGAGCAGATAGGATCGTCTTGGCTGCAAGCGACAGAAATCCAAAAATAGTGGTTCGGCAGCTCAACAAGATCTTGTCAGAAATTTGTATGGCTTTTCCCTTGTGGCCTTAAAGTGGCCACTGTCCCTCCAGTCATCACATGTGCTTTCTGAGGAGAAAGGATGACTGGAAGCATCAGAGCCTGTCTCGAGGAAACAAAGAGATTTTCCAGGAACTCCATCCTCAGGGTTGACTGAGGACTCCTGATGACAGCAACAACACTGTGGAAGGGACAGGGGTCCATCATCCTTAGACCTATGGCTTGGGCATCTTATTTTTGTTCATTTGATTTTGAGTGCAGTATCAGAGTTTAGAGGGATTTTTGTCTCCTTGAGTAATATGATTTTCCAGGTTGTTGCACTCAGGATATAGTGGCAACAGCCTTAAACTTTGTTTCTGCTTCTACCCCAGAGCCCCTGTGGCATGGGGAGGGTCTGACCACCCTGTCTGGCCCCGCTGTCGTAAGGAAACTCCATCAGAAATTCAACTGGCATCCAAACTAAAAAAAAAAAGATCTAAGCTGAAATGGCCAGACTTGTATCCTATGACCATCCCAAGCAAATAAATGGAAGGGAGAAGGGGCTGGGAAATAGGGTTGAATCAGTCTCTTTACAACGTTTGCCACAAACACATACTGCATTTGCATTTGTAAGAAAAAAGAAAAAAGTGATTGAAATTTTAAAATGAGTTACAGTTGACCCTTGAACAACATGGGTTTGAACTGCATGGGCCCACTTATAATACATGGCTGTTTTTGGATAAATATGATACAGGACTGTAAGTGTATTTTCTCTTATGATTTTCTTAATATGTTCCTTTCTCTAGCTTACCTCCTGGTAAGAATACAATATATGATCCGTAAACCCTACAAATGTGTGTTAATCCATTGGTTATGTGATCAATAAGCTTCCAGTCAACAGTAGGCTAGTAGCAGTGAAGTTTTGGGAGATTCAAGTTATATACGGATTTTCAACTATGCAGAGGGTGGGTGGCCCTAACCCCTGCATTGCTCAAGGATCAACCTGTTTCTTTTTTTCTTGACTACTCTAATGGGTCCCCGCTTTTCCCCTTTCCCATGCACGCAGGCTGCAACAGCCAGCAAATTCACAAAGCCTGGGGTGAGGAAGAGTGCAGAAACCTGACATGAGGTTTCACCCTCCGAGGCAGGGGTGCCTGAGAGGGGGGCAGAGCGTCAGGGCCTGGGAAGCCCACCTGCTGCTTGTTCAGCTAACCTCACCTAGGTCTCTAGTCTGAGGCTGAGGCTGCACAAAGCTTATCAGCAGTGACTTCGGTAACTTCAATACTTCGGGTCCTGCCGTTCTGTTATAGAGTGTGCAAGAACTGGTGCCGGTATCCCATCTGGCTTGCTTTGGTCTCAGCAGGGCTTTCCCAGTAAAGATCATGCCCATGATTCGCACTGAGGGATGGACAGGGTTACCTGCCCTTGGATCCTGGCTGGGCCACTTATGGGTTATGTGACCTTGGATCAGTTACTTAAGCTCTCTCCGTTTCTGCTTTCCTAACTGTAAAACAGGAATGATAATAGTATGCATTTCGTAGGGTTGCTATGAAAGATGGGATGAGTCAGTATTTGTCAAGTGCTTGGAATGTGTCTATCATATGGTAAGTGCTCTATGAGTATCTAAAAATAAATAAATAGGAGAGAGGCAGAAACAGCCATGGCTCTCTGGGCCCTAGCTGAGGTTACGGCTTACTTGGACATAAATCTGAGACATCTAAAGCTACAAAGAAGGGCAGAGTTTTCTTTTGTTCCCTGCTGGCTGTTCCAAGTGGTCTCTGAGCTGGGAAGGAAGGAGAACCCGTGGGAAGCTGAGAGCCATGAAACACCTACTGGGTGGCAGGAACGCCCCAGGCGCTTTATGGGTAGAAAGCAGCTCTTTAAAAAAAAAAATTTTTTTTTAAGATTTTATTTATTTATTCATGAGATACCCAGGGAGAGAGGCAGAGATGCAGGCAGAGGGAGAAACAGGCTCCCCGCAGGGAGCCCAATGCGGGACTCCATCCCAGGACCCCAGGATCACACCCTGAGCCAAAGGCAGACCTCAACCACTGAGCCACCCAGGCGCCCCACTCTTTTAAATCTGATAAGACAGGGACTATACCTTCCTCATCTTACGGATGGGGAAACCGAGGTTCAGAGGGCTGAGGTGACTTAGCCACAGTTCCAATTCTGTGAGTGGTGGAGCTGGGATTTGACCCTAGCTATGTGTAACACCGAAGTCCACAGCTTCCATCCTAGGGATGGTGTTGACACCGGGAATTCCCTGTATGGGATTCTAAAAGGTTAACATTTACATCATTCCCTGGCCCAAAGATACTCAAGCAGTTTTTATTTACAAGGCCCTCTAACAAATACTTCTGAAAAATGCTTTATTTCTCTCTATTTAATTTGGCAACTATGGATCTTCACATATTGTGTTTTCTTACAATATGCAGCACATCTCTTTGTTCAAAAAATAAATCCCAGTCCTGAAACTTAGCTAAAGTTCTTTTTTGGGGAGGGGTGAGGAGAGAAGGTTGGTTTTTTTTTTCCCCCTTTTTTTGTTTATCTTTTTTTTTTTTTTTTGGAAGAATGGAATACAGGATCTAAATACAGGATGCATCTTTCTAAAATAGCTGGAGCTCGGTAGCCCTCACTAGCACTAAATGACCGGTGTGTTGCCAAGTCTGGGCATATTGTCTTGAAGATCAAAGCCCGGCTCAAGCCAGCTGAAATCATCAATAATTAACATCATGAGTATCTCTCAGGTCCAAACTCCTCTGTAAGTAGCCCAGAATTCCTCTCTGCTCTCTGATCTGTCGACGCCACCTTTGCAAATGCCAGTTCCAAAGAGATATAGCCAGACATTGCTCTGTGGTTTTATTCTTGACTGCAATCAAGTCCAAGCAAAGTGTAAATGTTCAGACACTTCCCTGTTCTTTCCCTTTAAGAAAAAAAAAATATCACTAAGCCCCACCCAACCCCACCCTTAGCTTCTAAAGTCCTGGAGTCAGTGGTGCAAGAGATAGAGCCAAGATAAAGAGAATTAAAAACAAAATGGTTTTTTTTTTTTTTTTTTTTTTTTTTAGAAACCTCTGTTCCCAGCTCTTCCACTGCCCCCGCCCCACCCCACCTCACCCCACCCCACCCCACCCCACTGCACCCCACCCAGAGGACTCTCCTTGGCTCTGGGCCAATTCTAGGCAGGCTGAGGTTGTCCCAGGTCAAACCCCCACCGCCCTCAGAGGGAAATTAACCCTTTCAGGGGAAGACAGTGTGCTAACCCACCTCCCTACTGCAGGTGCTAATCTTGAACCCTTTTATGCTTTTGGCTTCCTAATGGTTGTCATTCTTCTGCCTGGGGCTGGGGCTCAGAGCGTGCAAACAGCCCAGAAGCAGCCACAAGGAAGCTCTGAAATACGTGTCTTGCAGGTAGGGCCAGTGGCCAGAGGCAGGAGAGGGGAGACAGGGAGAGAGATTAGGTGAAACATTAGCTTCGGCCTTTTGAATGCAGGCCAGTGTCTTACAATTATTTCTTTATGTTCTTTTGGTCCTGGGCTTATTTGGCATGGGACAGGCATCCATTAGAAGATTTCACAATGATTTGCCATGTTAGAGTTCTAAACAGATGTGAACTCGTCACCAGAGGAAATTTATGTTTTACCATCTTTTCCCCCCACCTCTCCCTGGGGTCCTGCAGGGAAAAGCACTCCAAGCGAATTAATCAAAATGACTAGGTAATGCTCTAAAAATAATAAACGTTGTTGTAGTCTGGATCTCTTTCAAGTTTGAGCTCATTTTGTGAGCTTCGGGATCCATACGTCAAATCACATGTAGATTATTTTTTATTCTAGTGAAGTGGGTTATCGCATAGGGACAGATAACTTATTAAGACACATAAATGCAATAACTCTCATCACACCAGACTGCATTTGAACTGAGTTCACTAAGCAAGTTGGTGAAGGAAGGGGCAAGAGGTGGATGCCTTAATGATTCCTTAGCTTGCCTCCTTAATAAGCCAGCTATGCAAATTAGATCAGGTTATAGGCTTTAGGCTCTGAAATCAAGGCTGGACAGAAATCCAGGAGCGGGGTTAGAATTCAAACAAGAAAGGAAAATATATGTTGTGTCTCCTTGGGCTTCTCTCATGTACTGACAAAAGATGTACTGTTGCCAGAGAAGGAAGAAGGACTGGAAGTCTTGGAAAACTACTCAAAACGTTGGTGAATAATAATGAAAAAAAAAAAAGCTAGCAATCATTATTATCATATTTTCAAAATACGTTCCCAGAGATCAGCTCTTTGAAAAGAAACTCGTAGCTGGGTCCTGGCTTCTCGAGGTCTTCTTCTGTGGTTAGAATGTGATTAGATCAACCTCCGGAGGAGGTAGAGAAGGGAAATCCTGGAAAAGAAGAAAGCGTTGATGATCAGGGTTGATTCTTTTCTTACTTTAACTGATACAGTTCTCGGATTTTCGGTTGGTCTCTTTCCCAAATATACGTCCCAACTGTCCAAGAGCAAGGTGTTCTTTAAAGATCTGGAACCAAATCCTCCACGGATCTTGATGATACTGTAACCACATCAGGCAGGGCTCCCAGGCCAGCATAATTGTGGGAAAAATAGGAGCAGGGCCTGCTGGGCTTTACCACGTTACCCTTTGTCTCCAAATCTGAGCCCTGCTGTCATTAGCCTAAATTACAAGGACATTTCCAACCTAAGAAATCTCATCCAGCCTCAGAACGCTTCTCAGATAATTTCCACATCTTCATTCTCTGGGAAGGGTTGATCGCACTGTTACTAATCCCAGCCCACTTTAGCCAGCCTCCATTAATCATGGCTGGCAGGAGAGACTAGAGGGTCATGGGTAATTGAATTCCAGCCAACCTTCAAACCTAATTTAAGTCAACCCTTTGACCTCTTTCCTAACCAAATCTGCTGCCACAGCTAGTAAATAAATATTGTTTTTAAATTAGAAGAAGCCTTTGTGGAATGCCTACTACGCGTTAGCTGTGTGAGAGATGCCTGCATTATTTCACTTCATTCATTCCTTTTGTCAACGCTTCCATCGGAACCCAGACACAAGGAATTAGCAGAGAGTGGAGAGGAGTGGAAAGGTCATCTTGGGGTCAGTCCAGTGGGGGAAATGTGTGCTCCGCAGACACCCTGACTTCCTATCTTTGAAAGAAGATAAATCTTTGGGTGACGGGAAGCCCAAGGCCCCTTGCACACAGGAAAATGGAATGATAAGCACTTCCCTTCTCTCAAAGAGAAGCCACAGAGGATCTTAGGAGTCCAAAGGCTTCCATTCGAGTACCTTCTTCCCCCATGTTGACATGCAACAGCAGGTATGCTATTTAACTCTCTGGGCCTCTGGGTTCTTATCTGTGAGGAGGAGCAAGGTGTGTAGCATGGGGGTGTGGGGGAGTGAGTAAGGACACTAACCCGGCTAGGCTAGCAGGGGGATTTAAGGATTAAGTGATATAAAGTAGAGGGAAGCTCCTTGTAAACCATAAGACTCCTCCCACTTAGGACATTACTGCTAATTACTCACACATTCTGTTAAAACCCGCGGCCAGCCATGGGACCAGGGCTTCAGATCCAAGGGTTAGGCGGACAGTATACACTCTTTATTTTAAATAGTGGAAGTTAAAAAAAAAATAGTGGAAGTTTAAGTAGGATTTATCAGGAAATCTGCTTCATTTCTTTTCTTTGGTGAATCTCTGGGTCACCATCATTGTCTGCTAAGCATATGCATGATCTGGATTTTGTTGCCAGAATGCTTTCCTGGCATTTCAAAGTCCCTAGAGACCACCCCACTTTCCCCCACCCGTTTCTCATCCTCAGACAGTTAAAAAACCAGCTCGCCTGTGACTAGTAGTGTTCTACTATCACCAACCCTTGAATCCGGAAGGCAGCTAGCACTAAATGCGACAGGCAATATTCTTGGCAGCAATACTTTCTTAGGAATGATGATGAGTCAAGGATGTGCTGGAGTTTGTCGAGGAAAAAAAAAAATCAATGTGCTTGAATAATCTACTTTCTAAGTCCAAAATGATAGGAGGCCCCTAAAATTTCACAAGCACCCAGGGACCGAACCGGAGAGGCTAGGAATTAAGTGGCGATGTTAATGGAATTATGCGTTGATGCTGGATAACTGTCTGTTGTCCAGAGATAATTACCCGGCCAAAGATGAGGTATCGTCGAAGATAAATAAACACTGAAGCAAAGACCTCAGTGTTTATTTTCTATGCTGCAACATAATCTCCTCCACCACGTACCTTCATCAGCATCGCTGCTAACCCTGGGCTGCACAATTTCACTTAAAAGAAAGAAATAACATGAACATACATGCAGCTGTAAACAAAGTGGCAGGAGATGTGGGTTGGGATGCTTCTGCTGCCGGAGTCAGAGGCAAAGAAAGATTCTCTTTTACCTCATCCTTCTCCCCAGAGTGCGATCACAATGAGAAAAACGTTTGTCCAATGCTCCATGTGGACTTGCCCTGGGTTAAGCACTTTATATATAAGGTTTTATTTCACCTTCATGCACAGTTCCATGAAGGAAGTGCTAGTAGAGGAAACTGGGGTGTCAGAGCCGTTAATTTGTTCAAGGTCATACCACTAGTGAGCAGTGGGGTGAGGGGTTCAACCCTGGCAGACCAGCTCCAGCTGTTCCCAGAACATCCCCAGAATTTGCATTCACCCCTAATTCCAGTCTGGACTTCTTGACTTTCCAGATGAATCCAGGCAGTTTTATTACCTCTACAGCTGCCCCTGCTATCTTTATTGGAAAGGCTGCCAAATCTCCCATCCGGTCCTCCGTCCAGTTCTGCATTTGTTTTATTGAAAAGGTACTTGCATTCAACCCCATGCGATCAAGCCTGGGCTTTGTAACTCATCCTCAAAGGCCTTCACATTGGCCAAGTTCCCTGCCTTCTTTGGCCAATCTGGAAGCAACCACTGCTTCTCCCTCTAGGTTCTTTCCTTTGGAACTCATTATTATGGAAATGAGATACAGAGAACCTGAAAGAATATTTCAGTGCATATCTCCTAGCCTCCAGCAAATCCAACAACTTAATATTTTGCCATATTTGATTCACTAAGCAATCAACCTTTCTATCTACTTTTCTTTCTAAGCCATTGGAAAGTTAGTTTCATGATACTTCAGCCCTAAATGCTTCACTCAGCATGCAGCTCTTTAAAATATGGAGCATTCCTACATGACCATATCACCATGATCAGACCTAAGAAAATTTACTATAATCTCTTAGCATCATCTATGATCTAGTCCAAGGATACATTTCTTAACTATCATAGCTGTTTAAAAAAAAAAACAAAAAACAAGTTTCATGCATTGTATTGGTAGTGATGTCTCTTTAGTCAGTGATAATCTAGAGCAGCCCCCCTCCCCCCCCCCAACCACCACATTTACTTCTTGAAGAATCTCTCTAGTTTCTGGATAGTTGCAACGCTTCCTATTCCTAGTGGTCTTCATGGGTCTCTACCTTCATCTCTCAGCTGGCTGTTAGTAAAATGGGAGCGCTAGGATTTCCACATGGGAAGGCTTGGGAGGGAGTGCAATCTGGTTACAGGGGGTGGGGTGGAACGAAAATATTTAGGAAAAAACCAATTTATTGATTTCTCTTGGGACATCTGGGTGGCTCAGTCAGTTAAGCATCAGAATCTTGATTTTGGCTCAGGTCATGATCTCATGGTCCTGGGGTGGAGCCACCATGTTGGCTCTGTGTTCAGTGGGGAGTCTGCTTGAGGTTCTCCCTCTCCCTCAGCTCCTCCCCCCCTCATGTGTGCTCTTTCACTCACATAAATATAAATAGACCTTTTAAAAAAAATGTTGATTTATTTGACATGGCTGCTGCCCTCACATAGAGGTGGTCTGTGCTACAGAAGAGGTGATAAAAGGTAATGGTGAATGATACAGGCTCTGTGCAAACTGCCTAGATTCACACCCCAGCTTTGCTACCTACAAGCTGTTTGACTTTGAAAGTTATTTTACCTCTCTGCTATTCAGTTTTATTACTTATCGGATGATGGTGGTAATAACAGAATCCAACTCACAGAGTTGTGCTGAAAGGAATCAATAAAGCATGGAGCAGTAAGAACCCAGCCTGGAATAGAATATTACCCATAAATGGTAGCTACTCTCCTCATTGATATCCTTCTCCCACCTTCTCTCAATGTCCTTCTCCAGGCACTTCCTGGACCTGGAGCATCTGGCATTTCTGGCTACCTGATAGTTTCGCCCCTGGCCTTTTACTCTATGTTCAATGTATTCCAATTGACTTGGGGAGCTTCTAGTTTGCCCTCAACCTCATCCTCTTTCCTGGCTTTCTCTAATTTCCCATTGGGTTTATTTTCCCGGTCAAATTATTTTTAAAAATATCCACTTGATTCTTTTTTTTTCTTCTGTTATCTTGTGTGTCTGGAATAACTTCCTGTTTGCTCTAAGGCATAGCTCATCTTTTGATTGAAGATGCAATCCCATCTGTTATTTCTAGTCCAAGGACATTTTTTTTTGCTTAAGTAAACATCAAAGCTTCTTGGTTCTCATTCATTCATCCATTCAGCCAGTCCTTCAACATGTTGGGCGCTGGCTAGACACTGGAGGTACAGCAGTGAACTAGATGTGGTCCTGGCATGGAAAAATAACCAGCCAATTACTCTAAGAGTCTGAACTACAGCTAAAAGCTGTTTAGACCAGGAAGTTCTACAACCTCCCTACATCCTGACCACATACAAGAATTCTAGAACAATGGTTGAAAGAATGTTAATGGATCCCTTTCTCCAATGGATCCTGAAATTCCTACTCGAGAGAATACCACTAGAGTTGCTCTAGTTGCTTCCTGTTTTTCCATGAGTCCTTTAAACATTTCTAGAATCTTTTAAAGCTGTGGCTGCCACTGCCTATTTCTGCCAAAGTGCATGTATTTTATTAGAATAACTGTCATAGCACACATTCCTCATCTGGAGAATGGGGATAATAATAATAACACCTACCTTATAGAACTGGGATAAATGCTATATAAGGTAATATTCATAATACAGCATAGATTTGTATGTTCGATAAATAAATGAAAACACTGTTGAGAGATCCTGATGGAGTCAAAAGAGATTAAGACTTAGAGCACTTAAGCTATGAAGGAGGCAAGGAAGGAAAGATAAAGGTAGGAAGGACAAGGCCTGACTCAAGCAACAAATAGGCAGGGAAGAATTAAAGAAATTGTGGAGGGGCGCCTGGATGGCTCACTTGGTTAAGTGTCCGACTTTTAATTTCAGATCCCGTCATGAGATTGAGCCCCACATTGGGTTCTGAACTGGGCATGGAACCTGCTTAAAATTCTCTTTCTCTCCTTGGCCCTCTGCTCCTCTCCCCACCCTCAGCATGGTGGATGTGGGCTGATAATGTCCTCATTCGCTGTCCTTGTTCTTTTATCTTTGTGCTCTAATCCTTGTCTGTATTGTCTGGTCCTTTCTAAGCCTCCCATACCCCCTTCATTGATGGAGAGAACATCTTGGGACCTGATACAGCACATGGTAGGCCCCCAATAACCATACATTCCCGTAGTCTTTTATTCTACCCTTTTTTTTTGTTATAATCCTAACCCTTCTCTCCCATACTCTGCATCCCCTGTCACTTTTAAAATGAATCTAAGAAGACAATAAAAACAAAACAAAACAAAAAAAACCATAAAATCCATTTAATGCAGCATAATTTTATTTCCTATGCAAACAATGAAACTACATAATGTGTCCTTTTTTGTAAATGGTGTTACAGATGACAATGATAATCTAATAAGTGTTTGTGGGACAAATAATTGTATTCCACAGCCTTCTATACAGTGAGCATACAAAGTCTTACAAAGCAATCTCCACCACCAACATTCAGCAAAGAATTAGTTTTGGATGATTAAGGTTGGATCTGTTGTATAGCATTTGGGCAACTAATATTGACATATCACTATAGTAAAAGATTTCTTTTTCAGGTAGTACTGTTGAAGTATGAATTAGTCGAGTGAGTTTGGGCAGATATTGGGTGGCAGCTGGATACCCATGCATGTGGTATATTCTCTGGGAGACAGATGCAGACCTGGCCTATAGAGACCAAGTTCTCAATGTCCAACAGCAAGGTCTGGGTCTCTGTACCATCATCAAGACTCAAGGCCATGTAGAGATCAGGAATTAAAAGCAGGCAGCATCATTTAAGAAACAAAAAATAAACCAAAATAGCCACAGTATAAATTGTTTTATATTCCACATATTATGTGTGAACATTCTAGAAACATTAGAAACTATAGTCAGGAAATTAATAAAGAAAAAATTATTCATGATTTCGCTCCCCACATCTCATCACTGTTAACATTACTGATGTATATCTAGTTCTATTTTCAATGTGTATGCATATTTAACATGCACAAATACATCCACACACAAATGGGAACATATTATGGATTCTCCTGTATATTCTTTTGAATTTTTGCTTCCACTGTCCTGTGAACAGAAGTTATATACCCACAGCAAAATGTTAAGTGGCTACATGGTATTCCATTAACTAACCCACTACCTATTTGATCAGTTAGGTTGTTTTCAAGTTTTCACTATTATAACCAATGCTGTAATAAACATCCTTATATATCGTCTTTGAACATTTGTCTGATTTGAGATAGCTTTCTAAAAAGGAAATTTCTAGGTCAAGTAGCGTGCGTGTATTTAGAGCTCAGATACATATTTAACCACAGCCTTTAGAGAGTTTTAATTAATTTATAGTCAACCAGCAGTCAGATTGGATTTTTTAAGTAAAAATTAATTCGTTAATTAAATTTGTTTGTTTTATTTTTAAGTAATCTCTACATCCAATTTGGGGCTCAAATTCACTATCTGAGACCAAGAGTCATATGCTCTACTCACTCTTCCAGTCAGGTGCCCCCAGATTGGATTTTTGAACAAAGTTTTCAGGCAAAACTCAAGTCTAAGAAGAAGTTTGAGAATCACTTGTTGCTAAAAATCACAAGATGGCCTAATGAATATACACAAAGTTGAAGCTACTCCTGTTCATACAAGGATCTTTGATGCTGTGACCTAGGTCAATTCCATCATAAAGGTAAAGAATATCCTTGTATATGTAGACATAATATATGTTGACAAAAGCAGCCAAAACCCAACATTTTTCAAACTCTTAAAGAAATCATCACAATACAACGCTACTTAGTCAGAAAAATGGGTTATCAAGGGTACGAAAATTCATTTTTTTCTTGTGGGAGTGTATTCATTTTTTATTGTTGTGTAACAAATTTCCACGAACTTAGTGAATTCAGACAACACATATTTGCTATCTCACAGTCTATGTAGGTCATGAGTCTGGGCACAGCTTAGCTGGGTCTTCTAACAAGCCACAATCAAGATGTCAGCCAGGGCTGGTTTCCTATCTGGAGGCTCAGCTAAGGAAAGGTGTGCTTCCACGCTCATTTTACTTATTGGCATTATTTCTTTTCTTGTAACTGTCAGACTCCTAGAAGCTCGATTCTTCAAAGTCAGCAAGAGGGGCAAGACTCTAGAGTGTTTCTGCTAGCAAGACAGTCTTTCATAGTGTGATGTAATTGTGGAAGTGATATTCCATCAACTTTGCCATGTAATATGATGTAATTATTAGAGTAGCGTCCCACCACTTTTGTCGTATTCAGTTGGTTAGAAGCAAGACACAGGTCCTAACTACCTCCTCTTTGATGACCTTGGAGTTCCTCCTTCAGGGCGAGGAGATTATACAAGGGCATGAACCCTGGGAGCCTGGGATCATGAGGACCACCTTAGAGTCTGTTCACGATAGTAAACAACTCTAAAATCTCTCTCCTTGATCTGCTTTTCACATGAGTAATCAAAGGAGCCAAAGACTTGCGAAAATGTAAAATATGAAACTCATTGACCTTAAAATATTCCTCTTATTTCAACTGAAGGTAAATAACAGCATTCTGTAAACAATGGTTGGCCCAAGATCTATATGGCATCTTCAAAGGTGTACCCTGGAACATGTGTTTTATGTTTTCCTGGGAATTCGGTTCTACTTCCCTATGACTAAGTTATTTTCCTTCAATTTTGTCTTGTGGAATGAGGTGGCTTATTCCCAAACCCATGTCATGATGACCACAGTTGAGACATTTTCCATGTGAAATTATGCTAGCTATTCTTATGTCTCTAATTACTATGTCTCCCCCAAGACGTAGCCATGAGTCTCCACAACACTTTAAAAAAATTTCTTAAATACAAAAGGAGGTAAGCTGTTAAATATATTCTTTGAAATGGCAATATGAATTATGTTATTAAAAAGGAGCATGAAAAGAGTTCCCTATTTATGTCCATATTTTTATCTTCCTTTTTAAGCTCCAAAGAGAGTTTAGGTTCCACATTTCATACCTTCTTTTTAACTTTAATTAACTATTGCCATAATTGTAAAGCAGCTGTAATACATTTTCTTTGGACAACACCGCATTTAATGTATCTTCTTATCACTATTCAGAATTAACATTTGCGATTGTATCAAAACCTGGGGCAGGAGGGAAGGAGGGGAAGAAGATTCCTCTTAAAGTCTTTAATTCTTAGACCCCTTGCCTTCCTGACTGGTTCCCTTCCTAGCTCTACCTTCAGAGAAGAACAAAGCCTGATGGTCCGATGGTCCATGGGTGAGAACAATAAATGACTGGGGAGGAGTGTGAGCTTCAGTCACTCAGTGAATACTGGGGGGTTTCCATAAGGCTTCATTAATCAATTATTCCTTCAAAGGGTTCAAAAGTGAAACATTGTGTGCTCAGTGGAGATGGTGATCGCGGAAGAGCCAGTTCAATATGTAATACTCAGAGTCTGACTCTCCTCCACTGCTCAGCTTCTTGCCTCGCTCCTATTCTCTAAGGAAGGGAAAGCTTTGCAGTCTAATTTGCCAAAGAAAAGCTGATAAGAAAGTAGAAGTACATTCCCAGGGGGCTGGGAGCCAGGGAATGGATCTGGCTGGAACTGTGTTTTGGCAATTGATCCTTCATCGATTAGCAAGATGAGAAAAGAACTAAGGAGGGAAACAGAGTGCCCTTGGATAAAAGGGTTTGAAGAGCTAGGAACTGGGTGAGGGGAAATCTAGAAGATAGGGCAGGGCAGGAGGTTTTATATATTGGACCCCCTTAAATGTTTGAGAGAATTGTTAATGAAGACTAGTGTTGCTATTTAGGCTGGGCTACGTGTTACATCATTCTGATCCTGCCCACCCCCTGACCCCCACCCATAGGCATGTGTTATTACATGTAAGCATGTATTATTACGATCCATCCTAGCATGTATCTCCCAGGGCTGCCATAACAAAGTACCCCAGATTGGATGGCTTGAAACAACACAAATATTTTCTCCCACAGTCCTGGAGGCCAGAAGTCCAAAAGTAAAATGTCAGCAGAGCCATGTTCCCTCTGAAACCTTTGTAAGAGAACACTTCCTTGACTTTTCCTAGCTTCTGGTGGTTGCCAGAAATCCTTGGCATTCCTTGGCTTACAGACACACCATTCCATTCTCTGCTTCTGTCATCACGTGTGTTTTTTGTATGTGTGTGTGTGTGTCTGTGTGGTGTTCTCTGTGTCATCTCCTCTTGTTATAAAAACACCAGTCATATTAGTTTAGGGAGTACTAACCCAGTAAGACGTCATATTAACTAATTACATCTGCAAAGACCCTATTGCCAAATAACAGCACATTCTGAGGTTCTGGGTGAATGTGAATTTTGGAGGGACACTATTCAACTCAGGACAAAATAGAACATAGAGAAATACACACCCATACAATTGAAACTATTAGCCAATTAAATTTGGTCTTTATGCTCTATTTAGTTAGAAACAAAGCCAATGACATTCTGCTTGGGAAAGGAATTGATGTGAAAACTTCAACTTCTCTAGTCCTTTCTTAGCCAGCAGACCTCACCTCAAGCAACATGCTGTACCTTCCTGCTGACAGTGTCTCAAATCACCCCTTTCCTGTACATCTGGTGCCCACACACATACATATGCCCCCTCCCCCCACACGCACCTCACTGCTAGCAGGAGAAGGGGGATCTGGATGATTGTCTGTCCATACTTGCCACTCCCAACATGTGCAGACAAAGGAGTGTGTTTCCTGTTTTGGAGAAGTAGGGGGCTTGCCCTATGGATATTCAGCACACAGAGGTGGGTTCCCTGCAATGCCTGTATCTCAGGGTTGATAGGATCTGGGAGGACTGTAAGACCAGGGGCCACTGGGCTATCTCACTGTGTGGGCACAAGAAGGCAGAAAGAGTACAGTGACATTGGAATGCTGCTCCAGTAGATGACTCCTCATCGCCTTAGTTGGGGAGGTCTTGCCAGGACATTTTTTCACAGCCTAAGAAGATGTCTTAGGCCAAAGTTTGCCCAAGCAGGGGTTTGTGTGGTTCAGGACAGGTAGAGACCAATCTCAGACACACCAGGCTCAGATGTGCAAAGAGAACATAGCTTCTTAACTTTCTATAACTGACCCAATTGTCCTTAAGTGTCCCCTGATCCCCACACCACTGACTAATGAGGGGTGTGGGTAGAACCAAATTTTAGTCCAATCGGCTAGACTCGGGCTATTCCAGTAAGCAATCTCTTTTGAGTGACTCAGTGTTTCCAATTTACATCACTCTCACTGTTTCTCTTCAAGATGGTATCTGAGCATGTGGGAAGCTCAAAGACTTTGGGCCATTGGTGGAGAGGGGGGCCCCTGGAGTTGTGCTGCTCCATAGCTACAAGCTAACTGGTGTCTGCAGGGACACTTGGTCTATTGGTCCAGACTTTGGAGGAAGTTCGCTGCTGAAGTGTGCAGCTGGGACACTTGTAGTCTTGCTCTCCTGTCTTGGTCAGGGCTTGAGGTCCTCCCTGCTGACTCAGTCCTGCCATAGTCCTCCCTGGCACTCCAGCTGGGACTTCCTCTCAGGCTCCAGCTTGGGGGAGCGGCCCTCCCATGTCCCAGCATGACCACCATCCCCTCTGGAGGCAGGACACAAGTACTTGGGGGCCCTCAAGAAGACACAGTCTTATGGTTCTGCTCGTCCCATTCTGGGCAATTCCTCCTGTCTTTAATTATTCTTAGTTATATCATCTGTTCAGGATCAGGGCAGGAGCCTGAGAATGACATGAAGGAGGTACAGTCATCCCCTCTTATCCACGGTTTTGATTTCTGAGACTTCAGTTATCTACCTTCGACCATGGTCTAGAAACAGATGATCCTCCTTCTGAGGAGGTCAACAGTAGCTGAATGCTGTACCATTCCCCTCCCTTCATCTCCTCAGGTAGGCATTTTATCTCACATCATCACAAGAAGGAGGGTGCGTATATTACAATGAGATATTTAGAAAAAGAAGCCACATTCACAAAACTTTAATTGCAATATATTGTTTTATTGTTCTATTTTATTGTTAGCTATTGCTGTTAATCTCTTACTGTGCCTGATTTATAAGTTCAACTTTATCACAGATATGTATGTATAGGGAAAAAATACAGTATATTTAGGGCTCAGTACTATCAGCGGTTTCAGGCATCCACTGGGAGTCTTGGGATGTCTTGGGATGTCTTTTCAGGCATCCACTGGTATCCCCCATGAATAAGAGGGGACGATTGCATTGCACTGCCACTCTGCCCTGGCTAGCTCAACTTCTGAACCATGAGGGAGCGCAGACACTGGTGATGGAGGAATGGCTTAAACATAAACAGGAAAACAGCAAGAATCAATCCAATCCCAACGTTACTGTTTGAAAATGTTGTCCATAATATTGGCACTGGGGTGACAGCAAGTGTGGAAAGTGCAGAGACAAATCCAAAATGAAGCATTAAGCTATAGACATATAGCTATGGACAGCTATCCAATAGAACTTTCTGCAATGATGGCTGTACTCTGTACTGTCCACTATGGTAGCCACTAGTGCCTGTGGCTTTTGAGTACTTGAAATGTGGCTAGTGCTACTAAAGATCTGAATATCTAATTCCATTTAAATTAACTTAAAATTAAACTTAAATAGCCACATGTGGCAGGTGACTACCATACTGGACAGTCCAGCACCATACCTTAAACTTTATGTGTCCCAAACGCCTTTAGTACTCCAGGGAAACCCATGGATTCCTCCTCAGACTAATGTGTAAAATATGTAGGATTAAAAGAAAAACTAATTAATTTAATATTTATAATGTTAGTTAATTTTATTTAAAATTTTCAAATTATGTAATTTTTTTTAAAAACTTGGTGATAATATATGTTCTTCGTTCTTAACGCATTAAATATCAACCTAGCAGTGAGTAAATCACAATTTTGAAGTAGTCATGAACATAAACAGTAATTTGAGATATCTAATACAATGTAATGTGATAAGAAAATACCTATAATTTATATTTGTGATAAGGTCACATGTGCCACTAATACTAATCTGGCTTGGGTTTAGCTAGGAGTTAGTGAAAATAAACATGTAAACTTCTTCCCACGCAAGTCCACAGACCCCCCTGAATTTTCTTCAGAACCCAGTTTGGGAGACATGGATCTGGGCCAAGAATCCCAGCTGGAGACTTCTGTAGACAAGACAGGTTAATATATAAGGTTAAAGCAGTCAAGAAGTATTTCTGGGATGTCTAGGAAATGCCAGGTACTATTCTAGACACTCGGGTTGCAGTTGTGAATGAGATGAAGTTGCAGTTTCCAGTTTGAAGTTTGAATTTCAGTGGAGGAGAAAGACAATGAGTCGACAATCAGATAACTTCAGATGATAGTAAATTCTATGAAGAAAATCCAGCAGAGTGGCCTGATAGAAGATGACTGGGAGGGACAGTGGCTATTTTAGATCAGCGTGGTCTCTCAAAAAAAGTGACACTCATGTTGAGGCTTAAAGGAGAGGATGCAGCCATGCAAAATCTGGAGACAGCACCTTCTGAGCCTGGGAATACTAAATATGAAGGCCCCAGAGCCCAAAGGGGCTGGTGTGATAGGAAGACTATGATCAGCAAGAGAGAGCACCATGGAAATGAGATCAGAGAGGTGGGGAGGGTCCAAGTCAGTGCTGGAATTGATGGGTTGTCATCATATATGGCAGAGAATTTAGATCTTATTCTAAGTCCACTTAGCATACAAGGTGGGTTACATGACCCTTTTGGGAAGGGATGGATTAAATGGGGAAATGGAAACAGAAACTTTACTGAGATGGAAGAGTGGTAGGGAGGAGGATTTGGGGCAGGATCAAGATTTATATTTTAGTTTTATTAATCCTTTTTAGGTATTGAAGCACAGAAGTTTGAATATATGAATCTGAAGCTCAGTGGAGAAGTCCAGAGTCAGGGATTGTAGAGGTCCTAACAGTTGTGTCATGTCCTAGCCGTGTCGGTGATGCAAACTGGAGTGTCTTTGCACAGCAGGGAGCAGGAGCCTTTCCACTGGAGCTGTCTATGGAGTCACGGAACATTCTTTCTTAGAACACATTCTCCATGCGTGGCTTGCTGGCCTTCCTGGAGATTCTATGAGCTACCTCATATTCTTTAATAAATTCCTTTTTTGCTAAGCCAGTGTTGATGTTTGGGTTTCCCAGGCAACCGACAGAGATTTGTGTGCAGGAAGTTTTTGGGTGGAGTGGCCTCAGAATCAACATCTGTGAAGGGTGAGAGATGCAGGATAGGTCAGTGGAAGACAGGAAGTGTGCTGCTGTTATAGTAGAACCCTCATCTGATCCTGAGGGAGCTCTAGAGCTGAGGGGCCCTCCAGGTTTGTCCTGAATTAAGCCAAAGGGGCTGGGTTTTTTTGTTTTTTGTTTTTTTTTTACCACTCCTCTCCCATTGCCCAGTCTTTAGACACAGGCTGCCCCAGGGAAGGTTATGTCCTGGGGCAATGTGACTCTTAGATTGACAGCCAGTCCAGGCTAGCGACGCAGCCTCCTTTACTCCCAGTCTCCACAACCAACTTTACAGTTTGCAAATCTCTTCTTGCCTTGAAATATAATAATAATAATAATAATAATAATAATATAAAATAATTATAATAATGTAAAATAATTATAATAATAATAATAGATCTGGGGAAGCCTGGGTGGCTAGGCGGTTGAGTGCTTGCCTTTGGCCTAGGGTGTGATCCTGGAGACCGGGGATCAAGTCCCCCACTGGGCTCCCTGCATGGAGCCTGCTTCTCTCTCTGCCTGTGTCTCTGCCTCTCTCTCTCTCATAAATAAATAAAATCTTAAAATAATAATAATAATAAATAATAATCTTATTTTCTTCATAGTTTGAGAAAATGAGGCTCAGAAATATCCAAGGAGCTGTCAGCAATACTGGAAGTGACACTTAACCCCTGGTCTGACGATTCCAAATCCTATTTCTTTGCTCACACAATGCACTACATCACAGAGCACAGCCAAACCTTCAGGAATGGGCAAAGTGTTCAAGAGCCAGAGGAGAGCCTGGGAAGTTTCAAGATTTTGAGGCACATCACCTCTGGAGCCTTCCTCAGGTACTCTCAGATTTAGCTAGGATTTGAGACAGTGGAGTCCAGTTGAAACCACGATTTGTGAAGGAGCCTCACCCTAGGCCCCTGTGCAGAAGCTGCTCAACAGCAGCCAGAGCACCATGCTGAATATTACTTGTTGACATGAGGCATCTTGTCTTACCTTCACTTATGTTCCCTCTTGGGATCTGAAAGGCAGCTGGGCTCTGAGTGGGATTAAGCTCTGCCAATGAGATGCACTTTCATGATATCTGGAAGACAGAAGAGAGATGGAGACCATTTTCCTACAACCGGGATGGTGGGCATGCAAGCTCTAACAAAGGTCAATAGAGGTGGCCAGACTCCACGGCCACTGCCAGGTCAACAGGTGGCAGGAGCAGCAGCAGTTTCCTGACTTCTGCTTTGTAGCCACAGTGGTTGGTCTTAAGACCAAATGTCCCCTGATTTCTATTCCTCCGTCCCTTCCAAAAATTTTGTAAGCACTTAATTTCCGATTAAGTAGTAAGCCAATCTCTTTCTGCTTGAAATGCTTACAATGGTGTTCTTTATCCTGTGCAGAACCTGCTACCGCACCCTAAGAGCGAACGAAGCCAGAGTCACTGACTCTGCTTTCGACACCCATGCACATGACACAACTGGAGGAAAATGTTTTTTTACCTGGAGAACAACACAGAGAGTAACACGGAATGAACCAAATACCTGAGTGTGCTGCTCCAGGGGAACCATAGACAGTGGGCCAATCGGAAGTTGCTTTTTGGAGCAGATGGGCTTAGAGCCTTGTCTTGCTGTCTGGATTGTAGTACTTAACCTTTACGACCATGGCGCGTGGTGCCAGCATTTAACTATCCGACACCAAGGGGAAGTAAGGCATGAAATCCCGCCAGGTGGGCAGGAGACTTCCTGGTGCACCGTGTTGACAAATGCTTCTCTAATAAAGCAGATGTGCAGGAGCCCATGACTACTGGCAATCAGCCCAGTGTCAGCTACAGTTGGAGGCACCAAAAGCAGAGTGAACAACAACAAAAGGGCACTTTGTGGGCCCCTGATTCCCACACCCTAAGGAATGGAGAGCAGCAGTGTGGACTTTGGGATAGTAAGAGTCACATGGATTTGTAGACCGTAGAGGCAGAAACTCTTTTCAAACAAAATGCCATTTTTAGAGGAGGACAGAGCCAAAGCTGCAAAGTCTTTGGCCCCAGGAATGCAAGCATGGAGCAAATATTCAAGGACAGCCTGCCCTTTAAGTGCAGAGCCTGGGGCACAGAAGATGCTATGAAACCACTGGTTGGATGATTCATAGTGTAAGGGGGGGATTAAGGTAATGTGCAGGTACCTTCAATTTTTAACAAGAATCACTAAAATATCCAGTTTCTGTTTCATAAGGCTAATTCCATGTTTTGGGCAACAGCTGGTCCCACTTTACTGCTGTGGGTACAGTGAGTTCTAGTAAATTCTGTGTAATAGATGTATTCATGTGCTCCATCCTTTTAACAATCTTCTTAATTAGGGTGCTGTTCTTTTAAGCAAAGCATTTATATAGTGACTTTATTGCATTTGGATATAGTGTTAGCTTCAATAGACAATATAATTTTATGAGTTTTTTTTTTAAAATTGCTTTACAATGAAGGGAATTTATTTTATCATCAGTATGGAGTTATTCCCATGGATACTTAAGAGCCATTGTTACAGAGGCTTATAAATCTCTCTTAAGAAGGAAAGATCCTAAAGAATGTAGTAGATGGAAGTGGTTTGACCACTTACTAAACTTCTGTGAATATCAAAGTTTTTATCGATAAAATGGGATCAATATCTTTTTTGCCCACCTCGTGGAATCATTGTGAACATCAAATAAAATATTATACATAAGAGGACTTTATGATGCACCCTGAGTTACATGCATTTCAAGCACTATTCTCCTCCCAATGGAAGCTCCTGACTTCATACCGCATAAGGAGATGGTGCTGGTGCTTGTGATTTAGAAGCATTAGGGTACACTTGGACTCTCAGGATACACAGGCCTTGGAGAGCAAGGAGAGCTTGGATTGTTTGGAAAAGATGATGGAGGATTAGCAGAGCTGACAGCCTCAGGCATTTGGGGAGTGAGGGACACAGGATAGATATGGGGTTAATTAGGTGTTAGCTATAAGTACCCACTGACACTCTGATACCTAAGTCTGTGGCTCCTCTCCAGTATGCCATGTTTTTTTCTAGGTCCCACACATCCAGCCTCACCCAAGATATTCTTACTCACATCAGAGTTCAGAAAAACAACTCTTTATGTAAGCAAATGAATGTTCTGGAAAAATCCTCTCAGTACCCTAGAGCAAGAGGACTCCATTTATTTGGATCAGATGTCCTCATCCCCCACTTTTTTTTTCCCTCATCCCCCTTTTAATGTAGATACAATGGAACTTGACTGACATTAGGTTTCAGCTACTTATGCCCAAACAGGGTAATTTTCAAATTTGAAAGACAAAAATTTATGAATAGGCCCTACCATCTTTTAGCTGATATTACTTTGTCAGTACTCCAGCATCAACCCATATCTTTTTCTTTACCATTATGCATCACAGAAACAAAGGAATATTAGCCACCTTGCAAATCACAGAGTGAAATCCACTGTGTTGTCCACGATACGTTCAATAAGAAAATGTAATTATTTCAAGCCCATCTGTTTAATCAACTTCTTTTAAGCATATCAAAGTCTCAGTGCATCCCCAAGCATATAGACACAGAGGCAGTAGGAGTAGAGGAAAAAGATCATTAGGCGTGGAATCAGAAAACGTAAGTTTGCATTGGATTCTAACATTTAATAGCTGGGCAAATTTGAGCACGTTACTCTCCTTCTAGGCCTCACTTTGTCAAGTTCTTAAAACCAACTTTACAGGACAAGGATCAAATGAGATAACGTGGAGGAAAGAGCTTTGAAAAAAAATGATGTGCTGATTGGTTAGATGTTATGATCATGGACCAATACTCTCATTTATTGGTATCTCATCGATACTGGAAAATCTCACATATATTCTCACATCAAACACTTATTTGTACATTTTTTAGCTGCACATCAAGGTGGGGAAGCTATCCTTTCCTTCTTGGCTTCCTTCTCCTCCTTTCTAGTTTTAATATTTTATTTAACTGTGGCCATGCCCTTTTTGGCTGACCTCTCAATTCACAATCAAAGCACAGAGTCTCATTGCCAATTTCAAGTCCATCTAACAACAATCTAGAGATACATATTTTATATCCTCCAAAATGATCCTGAAAATCTAAGTCTCAGGAAGGGTAAAGGGAAATGTGGACAGTCTTAGAGCTCTGAAGGAATGGAGGGTGCCAGGAGCTATAGCAAAATGTAAAGGCCGAATGATTTTCCATATCACAGTCTTCTAATTCTGATGGTCCATTTGCCAAAATCTAAAATTGAATACCAAGCTATTTCTTTTAATCCAGTGGAGAGTGAAAGAAATGTTAATCTGTTGATAAATCTGCAAAGGTAAGTAGGAAACTATGTGAAAACATATTTTCTATCATATGAAACCTACCACTGGCTAAGTATCTGTTGAGGTTTGTAGGGAACCAGTAATTAACACCAATTTTTCTTGCCCTTATTCTGAACCAACTGAGAAATAAAACAAGAAGTTGGGACAGGTAGAGAATCAAAACATCGCTTTTATTACTGACAGTATAAAACTAAGAATGTGGCTGAAAACTATAAATAAGTGAACTTCCTAATACTGTCTAATGTTTAAGAGCATGCCTTATATCTACAAGCAAATGGGCTTCCTCTCCTGCAGGCTGGCTTACTGCTTGTCTGAGAGCAATGGTGACTTATGCTGTCTACAAGTGGGCTCCCTCCAAGAGAAAGAGAAAAGGAAGGAGCTCAGGAATGAATTTCTAGTACCTCTTTTCAAACTCCTTTCAAATCCTGAGGAAGAATAAGGAATGGGGAGCAGAGAAAATCCAAGGGTATTATGCCAGTGGAAGTCCCCGCATATGCACAGAAATATCCACTCTTGAAAAGAAGCACTCCTCTATAACAGAGGAACCGTTCTTTCAGCCTGAAAGTACATTTCTCTAAGAAGAGTTAACTCTGAAATCCACAATATCGCGTAATCATGCTTCTGGAAGATGATGACTCGGCTGAAACATCCATATTTTAAGAATACTTATATGTTGCAAAATATTTGGCTGCCACATGTTTCATCTGCCTTCTTACAGTGCATTCTCCTCTAGGCTATCTACCCTGCTAATTATAAAACCATCCATCAACCCAAGTCTAGTAAGGCAATAGTTGAAGAGCAGTTGGAAATAGAGGGATTGAACGATGGCTGGTTTCCAGATCACAGAGTCAACGCCATGAAACACTTTGCAAGATGGCATATTTTTTTTTTTCTCCCTCAGCCTGGATTACTTCTTAGTGTTCCTGATTCTGCTGGCAGGAGTCCTGTTGAATTCAGGAAAACCATATGAAACCCATCCCGGGTGTTGCCAAAATAAATTGTTAATCATATCAGATGTAGCACCAAAGAGTGTTCCATCATAGTCAATTTTCTGTTTTGTAACTGTTCCCCTTGGCTTCATTCAGGATCTGCCAAGAGGAAAGAAAGCCCATATTATACATGCCACATCTTGTTATCTGCTGAAGAGAGGACAATAGGGAGTGCTCATGGGGTCAGGGTAAGGGTACCCCTAATACTAATGGGAGATGTTTACTACAGCCCAGTTTCAAGTATCCCTCTGGAAATGTAAAGAGTTGGGGATCTCCTACTATATCCATTACAGCTTGAGAGTATGAGAATCTCAGGATGGTTCAATTTTCACAGAAGGGAGATAATCAACAGGATTTGTGCGTGCATGTTCAAAAATGGCTTCCTAACATGCAAAAGTTGTATGAAGTGACTGGAATTGCTTCCCCTATCTGGTTCAATTAAATAGAACCAGGCTACCTGGACACTTAGTTATCGGGACCGTTGTTCATTTCTCAGTTATAGAATAAAGAAAGAAGCAAATGATAACCAGGAGAGTGAGATCCAGATTATTATTTTTTAATAGAGCAAAAGCAGAACAGTTCAGCAACAACCAGAATCTGTCCCAGCGTAGATCACACTGACACATGTAGCTTAATCAGATCCTTGGAAACCAGATTGAATTTCTTTGAACTCAATATACACCCACTCCACATTTATAGCATTCTACAGGTGTTAACATTAAGACCTATGTAGTCTTAAACACTAATTATGGCATCGGACCTTTGTACAGTGTGCCCCCGGAGCAAGAGGGGTTTAGGAGTGCCGACCCCCCAGAACAGTGAAAAATCCACATATAATTTTAACTCCCCCAAAACTTAATTAGTAATAGCCTGTTGACCAGGAGCCTTACCAATAACATAAATAGTCAATTAACACATATTTTGTATGTTATATGTATTCTATCCCATACTCTTACAAGAAAGTAAGATCTAAGCTTATTGGAAGACCTCAGATTTGGAGATAGGACACCTGGAGATCGTTAGCTGTTGCATGAGTAGAAATGTACTTAGCAAAACCCGAAGGAAAATGCACCCCCAGCAAAGCAGTGTGGATACCACTTCACTGTACTTTCAACATAAGATTTTCAAATCTGATGTTTCAATCCACCAGCTGAGGTTCTAATAATGGTGTTCCTGCATACGTATGTGTTGGGGGAAGTAGACATATTTTGTAGAGAAGTTAAAATAAGAAAGCCGACTAAGAGGTGGGCTACTTATTATCACCATGTGGCAGATAATTCTCAACAATCTGAGAGATAAAATGCCTTTCCTCAAAAAAAATGTATATATATATTTTATTGTCTAAATTATAAACCAGCATGCTGCCACTACTGAGTTTAATCACAGATAAGAAGCCTCGATTAGCACATTTTGTTATTTATCCTTTAAGAAACACTGTAAATAGAAGTTAATTTGTAGAACTCACAGTGAAGCAGCTTCCCCTGACACACCAGATGCAGCTACATACACTGTGCATTTTGAAAATAAATTTCAGGGGTGCCTGGGTGGCTCAGTCAGTTAAGCATGTGCCTTCAGCTCAGGTAATGATCTCAGGGTCCTGAGATCCAGGCCCACTTTGGGTTCCTTGCTCAGCAAGGAGTCTGCTTCTACCTCTCCCTCTGCCCCTCCCCATGGCCCTTTCCCTCTGCTCATGGGCTCATTCTCTCTCTCTCTCAAATAAATAAATAAATTTTTAAAAGGAAGAAAGAAGAAAGAAAGAAAGAAAAAGAAAGAAAGAAAGAAAGAAAGAAAGAAAGAAAGAAAGAAAGAAAAGAAAGAGAAAGAGAAAGAAAGTTCCTAGTGGGTCCAAGTTATCATAGTTCACTTTGAATGTAGTTCTTTCTTTAGTCCTTGTGATATGAAGTTTATTAAAAGAAAATTTTCACGATTTGTGTTTCTCATTTGGCTGTTACTGTTATTCATTTCATTTCATGATTTTCCCTAAAAATAATTTTGTCAGATGGGGGGAAGAAGTGTTACAAGATGACTCATTCCAGGTATCAAATACATGAGGTACACCACAGCCTTCTAGGCAAAAATTCACAGAGTTGTTTCTAACCTGAGAAAGTACAAAAAGTGATCAAGGGGATATGATGATTTATTTGTGGATGAATAAATGTGAAAGAAAAAAATCCTGCTTCCATCATACAAAGATTTGATGTAGCTTTTTAAAAATGCCTATGATAAAAATGCAAACAAAACATCAGAATTATGGGAAATATAAGTCAGAGTAAAGAAGCAGACAAGGGTAAAGTAGAGGAGAACATACATGCATGCGGTCACGTCTTCCATGATTGCTAACACTAAGCCTTTCCTTTGGTTCTGAGCTTCCTGGTGGGTCAAACATAATAGGCAAGAAGCAGCACACACATTACACCAACCTGTGACTAATGAAATGCAAAGTGACAGGGGCAGAAAGAGCACTGGCTGGAAGTATTCGGTAAGCAAGTATGTTCCTTGAGCTTCTAGGAGTCATCATTTGTGATCAAAGCTAAGGATAATTATATGTTAATTAATGCATAATTAGATACAGTGGGATAAATGTTGCTAGTGATTCATGCAGAATGGTCTACTATCCATGGGAGTTTGCTAAGCTGACAGTAGGAGAGAGAGAAAGAGAAAGGCATGAGAAAGAAGGGAATAGCATATTAGAATATGCAGAGGCACAGAGGAATAAAAAGGGCATGTGATTTTGAGAAGCACAAGCACTTCAGCGTGACTGCAATGCAGCACATAATTCCGGGTGCAGCGCCCAGCTTTTGAATGACAGCAACACAGGCGAACTATGGTCCTCTGGCTAAATCTGGCTCCTGGACTGTTTTTGTAAATAAAGTTTTATTGGAACACAATCATGGCCGTTCTTCCACATATTGTTGCAGGCTGCTTTCTCATTCGTTACTACTGCAAGGTTGAGTTGTGAAGAAAGACCAACCTAAAATATTTCCCATCCGGCCCTTTGCAGAAAATTTCAGCCAACCTCTGATGTAGAACTTACAAAGGAACTTGAATTTTATCCTTGTAGTTTAAAGGGAAACAGTGAAAGGTTTTTAAAAGTTACGAGAACTAGCAGGGTGCCCATGGCAAGTTTACTTCACAAATACTAGTCTCAGTGCCTTAAAGGTAAAGATGATTTGATGCGCCACTGAACGCACACACCTCAGGGAAGGCAATTTCATGACAGAGCACATCCAAGGGTCTCAAGAGTTACCTGTGTACAGATCTGCATTAGGGTAATGAAATATTAAACCATTGACTTCCCAAGCAGGACAGATTTGGGACGTTCCAAGATTCTAATCAAGAGCAAGCTGTCCAGCAGACTCAGTAGAGACAGGCTCCAGGCAACTGTGAATGGATGAGTCAGGAGTAAAGGGAGTCGCTGAGACACATTATTCACTTAAAGGAGTCATTTTGTGTGGCACCCCCACATTCATGGGGCAGAAAGCAGGGTGGTTAGAAGTCCAGGGTCTAGAGTCAGCATCTAGGTCAAAGCCTGGCTATGGCCACCTACCAGCCATGTGCCTTTGGAGGTAAGATTCAGTCTCCTTCTCTATCAAATGGGGATACAAAAGGACCAACCCTATAATAAGTTTATTGTGGAGGTTAACGAATTCTACATTTTCTGTCACAGAGTAAGCAATCAATAGATGTTCATCATTCCCATTACTAGGACCATTTAGTTGGGTTTAATCCTGACTTTAAATATGACATTATATATATGTATATAATATGCTATGTTATTTTATATCATATCTCACCATCTCACCGAGATCCAACTCCCAGTGTTTGTTGGTTATTATATTAGTTTCTTAGGGCTGCCATAAAAATTACTACAAACTGGGTGGCTTAAAATAGAAATTTCTTATTTTGCAGTTCAAGAGGCTAGAAGTGTAAAATCAAGGCGCCTATTTCCTCTGAAGCCTCCTGGGGAGGATCCTTCCTGTCTCTTCCAGAGCCCTGGCTCCCAGCAATCTCTGATATCCTTTGGCTTCTAGATGCATCTTTCCAGTCTCTGTCTTAGTGGCCATGTGCCTTTTTTCCCTGTATGCACATCCCTGTCTTCCCATGATCTTCTGAGAACACTGGCCATTGGACTTAGGGCCCACTCGAATCCACTATGACCTCCTTTTAACTTAATAAATGACATATACAAAGACCTTCTTCCAGATAGGGTCACATTCTAAGGTTCTCGGTGGAGAGGAATTTTAGGAGATATGCTCTAAGCCAGTGTAGCTATTTGTAATCACATTTTTCCCAACTGCAGCTTCAGGTCATCACCATCTTTATGTACCAGTCCTCTGACATTGGCACTCTCTCTGTACCTCTCACTCTTAACTGTACCTTGAAGCATATTCACTTCTGCCAAAGGAAGCTTTGGAAGTCCACTCCTTCATTGTTTTACCTAGTACTTGGCAAAGCAGAACACAAATGGATAATTCTTTGCCTTGGGCCTATAGTCTGCCATTTGGAACGCTTCCTATTGGAAAACACAATCTCTTCTCTTAGAAAAGACATTTCAAGTTGCAAACAATCAATTTACAAACTATTTTTAGGAATGCCGCCAGCTTAATGTTGGGGAAAGCCTGCATTGTTAATGAGACACGACGCAGGGTTTTGGACTGTCATCAGAGCCACTGTAGGAGTCCAGCTTTAGTGTAATCCCTGCAAAGAATGATGTCTGTTTAATTTTTAAAAATGAGTATCATTATCAGATATAAATATTTTATTTTGGGCAGGCTCATATAAAACATAGTTCATATTACACAAGATTCTAACTCACATGCAAGAAATTTAAATATTAGATTTCTTGGTATGGGTTCTAAAATCAGAGCCAGGGACAAGGAATTGTGTCCAGGTACTTTGTTTGAGAGGTGATTCTGGAAAGTAGGAGTGAGGGGAGCAAAGACAGTGAAGGAGATAGAAGGAAAAGTCAAAATGAAATGCACAGTGGAGGTCACTGCTGCTATGTGCAATGGAGCCTTAGTCCTCAATTGAGGACTTTGGAGAACTGCAGAGAACACCTTCCCAAATCATCCTCTTCTAAGACCAGGCTGGAACATCCTCTAGCTTCTTCACCATCAAATGAAGGTTGCCTCTGGCCATTACTCTTTTACGTTACTTGATACCTACTTGGGAGAAGGTGCTGGAACAGAATGTACTTAAAACAGATGCTGGAAGTACATGATGGGGGGGGGGCATAAGTCACACATAACTGTCCACCACAGCTGTGGCTTCAATCACAGGTGGCCCAAGGGAAGGTGGCATGGGTGCCAGAAGCACCTGCCACTTTCGAATTCCTTTTTTCATCATGGATATGATCTTCATGGTGTTTGTCAACTGAAAGTTAACTGCCCTGTGAATTAGGAATGGCATATTATATCTTCCTTTTACAGGTGAAATAGAATTAAGGTAACATAGTCTGAACACAATTGGTTTAACAATGTATCAGCTAAGATGCTTTTGGCAGCAGACACAAGAAGACCCAAGTCAAGATCATGGAAGACAGGGTTACAGTCTGATATGGCATCCTGTGGGATATTAATCCTTATAGCCTCAGGTACCTAGCTGTGATCCTTCTGCAGATTGAGCACTGTGATGACGCATTCATTTGTATATCAGTTTTTCAGGTCAGATATTCAGGTTTTTCAGGTCAGATCTCAGTTTTTCAGTCAGATATTCAGGTTCCCAAATTGTCAGGCTGTAGATCCCATCTATACTCCATTTAAGCACTCAAAATTATAAGCTACTTGGGAAAGAGGCTCTATCTTATTCCTCTTCGTGTGTGTCCATATCCTACAGTGCCCTGCATACACAAGGTGCCTAGGAAATGTTGGTAGATTATTGCATGATATATAAATGCAATTTAATATTCTGAGCAGTTTATGCCCTCATAAATTGTCAATAGACAAAGGAGAATGACTAGGAAGTGGGTTCCTCTCGGTTATGGAAGCAGAACGGGAGGCTCCACTTGAGGCCATTGACATATGGAAACATGCTCAGCGCTTCAGAAATGACAAGTAAAGCTGAATTTCTTACCATCTCCCCCATCACCTACCATATCCCTTGGAATACTGATTTTTAAACTCTTCACTGATTTTCCCAGATGTTTTTCCTTTCACTCCATTCATATTCCATGAGCAGCCCAGTATCTGTCCTAGTTAGAATCAGTGCAAAATTACATGGATGAAATTCTGGAAGATGCTCTTTGTCATGGGTGTTGATACGGCTGGCATTTTTCTTACGAGAATCAGACCCATGAGAAGATATTACGATGCCATGATGTCTCTTTGATTGTCTTGCCCATCATGAAAAAGGGAGCAAACATTAAAAAAAAAAAAACCACAAAAACCCTACTTAACATTCTGCAATTGGGTGGTCCTTTCAAATGCAATTAATTTCACATGGTATTTATCTGTTCTTGCATTTGCTAAAGGACAAGGTAGCCTGTTAGTTCATTGTGTCTCTTTTTGCCTTTCAAAGCACATTGAGTGTTTTAGCGGAAAAAGAGCTGAACCTCACTCCCTCCTATAAATTGTATAATTGGAAAGCAATAAATTTAAAGATCTAAAAGGAACAGAATAAAGAAAGTGTCAAACAATAACTTACTCTAATTAATAACCATTTATGTCTCCCATTTGGTAAAGTGCTCTGCAAATGTAATCACCTTTTAGTTTAAAGTACTATATTCATTTTGTGAGTAGAATATGATTTCATTTGTGAAAATGAGAATTAAATATGGCTTTTAATCAACCTGGAGCCACTTAGTACTAAGAGCTATTTAGCAGGAGTTCTACAAATTATAGCAGTATTGTGAAGAGTTAATTTGCTACAGTACTTTAAAAATCTAATATTGCCATAGAAGCAAACTTTTTTACTTATTTCTGATCAGAAGAAAATTAAACTTGAAGGACAAAAGCATATATATACATGTACAGTATTAAAACCGCTACAGTGTTTAAAGATCTCAAATGTTAGCACTATTTTTGAAAGTCGTGTCTTTAGTTGTGACTTGATTTTTCATGATTTATTGTTTGAACTAACATGCTGCTCTACTTAGAACCAGCATACAATTATTGAATTCCAACTATAAAAAATTTCTAAAGATCTATTGAGAATACTAATAACTTCACATTAATTGCACTAAATGTTAGTATCTGTCTTATGAGGAACAAATGTCATTTTCGGGAAAGCGTGGTGATTTTTTTCCCTCTAACTTCCAGCTAGCTTGTAGAAATCTTTGAAATTTGTTTTTAAGAGATGTGTGCTACCTAGGAGTCGAGAAGACATGACAGTCTATGTGCTGGAGTGATAATATATGGAAAGCCTTTGCAAGCGTTGATTGAACGTTTCCTACTACTGTGGTCCAGTTGGACGGAAGGAGAACAGTGGCCTTTTCCCCTTCCAACATTGTACTATGAAAATTTTCAAATATACAGAGAAAATTGAAAAGGTTTTTATGGTAAATACCTCTATACCCAACTCTAGAGGCAACAATTAGCATTTTGCTAATTGTTTTATCGCATAGTTATCCATCTATTTATTCTTCTATGCTATTAATCAGAATTATTTGATAATAAAAATTAAAGTCAATTGCAAATATCAGTATACTTCCTTCTCAATATTTCAGCATGCATATCATTAGCTGGAGTTCTATATTTATTTACAGTTCTTTATGAGATTTTTATTTCGGTAAAAATTTACATATTTTGAAACACTTAAATCTTAAGTGTCTCATGTGAGAAGTTTTGACAAGTGCCCGTACCTGGATAGTTATAATAACGTAGAACATTTCCATCACTCCAGAAAGTTCCCTCCTGTCCCTTTCCAGTCAATCCCTGTACCTACTCCCCCACTCCCAGGCAATTACTGTTTTTATTTTTTTCACCACAGAATTGTTTTCTCTATTCTAGAATTTTACATAAATAAAATCATCTAGCACATACTTTTCTTTGTAAGGCTTCTTTCACTCACATATTGTTTTTGAGATGTATTCATATCATCGCCTATTGAATGGTTTGTTCTCTTTTTATTACGTTGTGGTATTTCTTTGTATGAATATAAGAACTTTATTTAACTGTTCTCCTATTGATGGATGTTTAGGTTGTTTCCAGTCTGAGGCTGTCATAAATAAACCTGCTTGTACATGTTTTTGTGTAGTTGTTGTACTCATGTGTTTTCATTTCTTTGGACACTAAGGAATATATCTTTGATTTTTAGTATCCTTAACTTTAGTGAATGAGATCTACAGGACTGTAAAATAATAAATCTGCATTGCTTTAAGACACTAAGTTTGAGGTGATCTGTTACAGCAGCAGTAAAACACTAATACGAATCTTGGTACTATGAAGTGGGAGTGTTGCTGTAATAAATACCTGAAAATATGGAAAATGCCTTTGGAATTGGGCAATAGACAGAGGCTGGAACTACTTTTGATAGAAAAATCTTGATTACTTTGAACAGACTGTTAATAGAAATACGAATTTTAAAGACTCTGCTACTGCGGGCTCAGAGGAAGTGAAGACTAAGGTAGAGAAAACATACATTGCCTTAAGAATACCTAAATTGCAGGGAAGAGATTGCTGGCAGAAATACGACTTTCAGGGCACTGCTGAGGAGGACTTTGGAGGAATTTGTTACTAAAAATTAGAGGAAAGGGAATCTTTATTTCATACAGCAGAAATTATGTCCCGCAGTTATGTGGAAAGCAGAACCTAAAATTGATGAAATGGTATTTCACTCGAGTAACTTTCCGAGCACAGTGTCGAAGATACAATTTGGTTTCTTCTTGATGTTACTAGTGAAATGGGAGAGGGAAGAGATCAATGGAGGGCAAAACTAGTAATACAAAAAATTTAAAGTAACCAGAACATGGCAACTGGGGAGCTTCTCAGCTTACCCAGATTGCAAAAAAAATGCTAAATATGAGATTTGCTCTCAGGAAAGTATGCTGTAGAGATAAAGTGGAGGATATGGCAAGATGACTTTTGCTAATTCCTCAGAAGAAGCAAAAAGTCTGAGGATTTAATCACATAAATACTTGTTGAGGAGTTAAGTGTGTGACTTATAAATCTCCTCAACCATCAGAAGCAAAAGTAGATATGGATCATCTAGAAAAGACTGTAGAAGAAGGTCTTGTCTAATGGACTCCATCTCTGCTACATACACAAGAGACCCACAACATTTTTTAGAAAGTTATATGAGCAGACATATTGTCAGTTTGGACCAAAAGGGGTAGAGAAAAGATGGAATAACACAATTGTGAGAAGGATTCCATGTGTCTATGCTAGCTTGAAGAAGAAGGAATGGGACCATAAAGAATGAAGACAGATTTTAGAACCTGAAAAAGGCAAAGAAATGTATTTTCCCTTAGAGCCTCTAGAAAGAAATGTATTCCTAGTAACACTGATTGTAACTTAGACTTATATCAGACTTTTGATCTCCAATACTGTAAGATAATGCATTTATATTGTTTTTAGCCACTAAATTTGAGGGAATTTGCTACTGTGGTCATAGAAAACTAATACACTTGTGCGAATCCTATGAATGGCATTGTTCAGAGTAAAAATTTGTCTTCCTTCATAAGAAAATGCCACACTTTTCCCAAAGCAGTTGTAGAGTTTTACACTCCCACCAACAATGTATAAGTTGCTATGCAGTAGTGTCAATCCTTTCCATTTAAGCCATTCTGGTCATTTGTAGTAGTATCTCATTATGCTTTTCATTTGAATTTTCCTTTGACAAATAATAATGAACACTTTCTCATGTATTTGTTTTCCTTTGCTAAAGTTCTGGGCAATTTTTTTGCCCATTTTTAATTAGATTGTTCACCTTATTTTTGAGTTGAAAGAGTTCTTTATGAATTTCAGATATCCTTTTTCAGATATAGATGTTGTGAATATTTTCTTGAGATCTGTGCCATTTATGTTTATTTTTGAATGATGTCTTTGATAAGCAGAAATTTAAAATTTTACGCATAAGGATATTCTTAATATAGTTTATTAAAAATATTTTTCTCTCCTCATTGAGTTATTTTGGCATTATTTTCAAAAATCAAATGACCATAAGCATTGGTCCATTTCTGGAACCTTAATTTCTGAGACCTCAATTATTCTCCTTTAATTTATTTGTCCCAGTATCACCCTGTCTTGGTCACTATAGCTTTAAAGACTACCTTAAAATCAAGTAATTAAGCTAATTTTGCTTTTGTTTTTCAAAATTGCTTTAAATAATTTAGGTCTTGCATTTCCATGTAAATTTTATAAATAGTTTGTCAATTTTTCCAAAACTCTAGGTCAGTTTATGATTGAGATTGAGTTGTATTAATTTGAGGAAAATTAGTGTGTTAACAATATTTTATTTTCAATCCATGAATGTGGTATATTTTTCTGTTTATTTAGATCTTGAATTATCCTCGGCAGTGTTTTTTAGTTTTTCAGTGCAGATCTTACACCTCTTTTGCCAAATTTATTCTTAAGAATACTTTTTGAAAGTATTAGAAATGGAGTTTTTTTTTTTTTGAATTGTGTGCTTTTGAATATATAAAATCAAATTGGTGTTTATATGATGGTACAAATTCTTGTAACATCACTAAATTCAAGTGTTAGTTTTAGAAATTATTTTGTACATTCTTAAAGATTTGATTGTGAACATTCAGGTCATCTGCAAATATAACCAGCTTTACTGCTTTCTTTCTGATCTTTATGCATCTTTTTCTTCATTGCACTACTGCACTGGATTCAATCCCCAGTATTGTGTTGATTCAAAGTTTTAAGACCAAAAATTCTTGCCTTGTTGTTGATCTTAGGGGAAAGTTTTTATACTTAAGCAGCAGGCACAAAACTACTTATAGGTTCGTTTGCAGATGCCTTTTATCTGATTGAAGAAGTCTCCTATCTCTGATTTTCTGAGACTTTTTTTTTTATCATGAATCAGTGTGACTTTTGTCATATGGTTTTTCTATTGATTTTAATTACTTATTAAAATATTATTTATTTATTAAATAATAAATATTTATTATTTATTATCATTTCTGTTAATATGGTGAATTATTCTGTTAATATGGTGAATTAAACAAATCTGGCATTCGTGGGATAAACTCAACTTGATTTGTGATGGTTAATTTTATGTATCAACTTGACTGGACTAAGGGATGCCCAGAGATCTGGTAAAACATTATTTTTGTGTGTGTCTGTGAAGGTGTTTCTGGAAGGGATTAACATTTGAACCAATGAACTGAGTAAAGCAGAGGTGATTGAGTGCACATCATCTAATTCATTGAGCCCCTGAATAAAACAAAAAAGAGGACATCAGTGCTCCTGGTTCTCAAGCTTTTGGACTCAGAGACTTCCACCATCAGGCCCCCCAATTCTCAGGCCTTCATACTCAGATTATATGACAGCTTTCCTGGTTCTCCACCTTGCAGAGGGCAGAGTGTGGGACTTATCAGCCTCTATAACCATATAACTAATAACTATAATAAATATCCTGTTGTACATAGCTATATATATCCTATTAGTTCTGTTCCTCTCGAGACCTTTGACTCTTAAATTTGGTCATAATGTAATGTTATATTATATTTAATATAATATATATTGCTTAATTAACTTTGTCAACATTCTGCTAAAAAATTTCGTGTAGGATATTGGTCAATAACTTTATTTCTAATGTTTTTTTTCAAGTTTTGATATCAGGGTATGCTGGTCTCATCAATCAAGTTTTTGGAAAGAGCTTATCAAAGATTGATGCTCCTCAACCCTATGTTAAGTTTCCTCAACTATTTGATAGAACTCATAAGCAAAATTATATGGTTCTGTAGTTTTCTTTGTTTAAAGATTTTAGATGAAATTTCAACTTCTATAACAGACTTAGGGCTATTCAGATGTTCTATTTTATCTTATGTCAGTTTGGGAAAGATGTTTCTCTTAAGTTTTTTAATTTTTAAAAATTTTAAAAAATATTTTATTTATTTATTCATGAGGAGGGACACAGAGAGAGGCAGAGACATAGGCAGATGCTCAACCACTGAGCCACCCAGGTGCCCCCTTACGTTTTTTTAAATTGTCAAATTTACTGCAAATTTTTCTTTGGAATATTCCTTTATTCTTTTTACATTTGTAGGCTCTGTACTGGTTATTCCCTCTTTAGTTCCTAAAATTCATAATTTATGTTCCTTCTCTTTTATTCCTGATCAATTTATCAATGATTTTACCAATTATAGGAGACTAACAAAATAGAGATGATGCATAATTCAGAATGCTTAGGCTTACTGATGGGCTGAGAACTAACATGGATTGCTTCCCAAAACATTTTTACTAGCGTGTCATATAGTGAAACATTTATTGTATGTAAAATCATATAACTATTTCTCTATTTCATGGCACTTTTTCATTTGCCAACCCACAGATAATAATGCATGAGCATACAAGGTATGTGGGGAAAAAAAGAGTTTCACCAAAAAATATCATTATAACATCAAAGTTAGTCAGTATATCTAGTGGTTAAGAGCAAAGCCTCTGGAAACCAGACTTGTGTCCACATTCTGGCTTCAGTGCCTCTAGCTAGGGATTTATTTTCCCAAGCATATAATGTTGTTAGGTTTAAATAAGATAATACATGTAAAGTATTATGTGCGATTATTGAATCAGTGAGTTAAAAAAAAATTAGGTATTATTTCTATCATTACAACTGCTATTACTAACCTGGTCAGACTTAATTGTAGATAACAGAGTTTGGTTTATTTGTGTGTGTGTGTGTGTGTGTGTATGTGTGTGTTACTTCTGTTGCATTGTCTCAAGATTTTTACTTCCTGTCCTAAACTTTGTAAAATGCTGCTTAGCATTATTTTACCAGTATTGTGGTCATAAGTTATCTCCAGAGAAAGTTTTGACATCAAATGGAGTGCTGTCCTTGATTGATTGATTTCTGTACCATTTTCATTTACATAGCTCTTTGGGGATAAAAAGATATTGGCCAAGACTTTTTCCATGTGTTCTTGAAAATTATCTAACTAAGTCCAAAAAAGACATTAAAATACAACCCCAAGCAAACAGGAAACTGACTTTTTTCTTTTGGGAACTTAGTCAAAAGCCAACTTTTTGTGGTCTATGTGAAGGTTCCTCCCAAAAAGTTCAGAAATTCATCTTACATTTTCAATCTCTATTTTCCTCTTTTTCTAAGCTACCTGCAGAGATACCACTCCTTCTTTTACCTTACAGAAGCTGACTACAGAGAACCCTGCACAGTTTTTTTTTATGCTTTCTCTTTATTACAAAACAAAGCTTTTTTTTTTTTTTTTTTTTTTTTCTTTTCCTTCTGAGATGAAGACAACCCCCATAGAAATACCAGACAGCCACACTGGCTTCAGGCAACTATAAATAATTTCCCTGTCCACAACCAGATACAAGTACCTGGAACGCTGTTTATATAGCCTATTAATCATTTCTTAGTCAAGGGAAACGTGAAGCAATGGGCAAGCCTGGACAGAAGATGAGTCTTTTGTAGAGAGACTCTTTTGGCTTATTATATAACTCCCTATCTTTTATAGCCATCATGTTTTAGGATAAGACTGTTGAGTTATCCTTTGAACTTATGGCAGGTTTTTTACTTTACAAAAGTGACACAGATGGGCAATTTTATTTGGAGGAAAAAGAGAACTTGATGAGTATGTATGTCTACTTGCTTTCCTCATTGCAAGTCCTCTTTCTGTCTTTAAATATATATTTTGGTACATTTTCATGTGACAGTAACCTGGGTGTGTATATTGTTTTGTGTTCTGTTTTTTACTTGCTACTACTACTTTCTATACACATTTCCGTGTAATGATGCAGAGTGTATATTTGTCATCATTGACCAAGGGGTCACTCTATCATGTTAAGATAACTTAGTGTACTTAGCTCTTTTGTTATTGAGAATTTGGATTGTTTCTAATTTGCTAGCTCCTCTAATAAATATTGGGCACTAAGAATTTCACTGTCCTTCCTCCTTTTGGGGTCACTGACCTCCCTTTTGGGGGTCATTTCCATGTATATCATGAACAGTTCTGTATATCATATTAAAGCTTCTTTTGGAGGGGATGATCAGAAGGAAAGCTTTATTCTGAGTTAATTCTTACTAATCAAAGTTTGCTCCAAATATTCAAGCAACTGTACTTTTTATAACCACATTCCATGTTTTTTCTACCCATGAGGCATTTTAGAGCCATAAAGCCAAAACAAGAACTTTGGAGAAACTTATTCAACAAATATTTATTATGTACTTATTATACATTAGGTATTATGTTAATCTAAGCCCCTCTCTTTATGAATGAGGAAAGCAAGACCAAAAACTCTGGGATGGAAATACGAGTGCTTTGGTCCTTTATTTGAAAATGACTTGTTGCATTTCAAAGGTTTTACCTTTAATTATTAACTATAACTATCTCATTATATTGTAGTAGTGGTCCCAAAAGGTGAAAGAGGACACATCACTGTCTTTTGTTTTGTTTTGCTTTATTTTACAGATGAGATATAAAACACTTACGGAACTGATCCAAAGTCACACACTTAATTCTTGGTCAAGCATGGATACATATTAGTGACTTCTTTTCCATGATTTTGTCCTCAAGCCTATGTGAATCTTCCAAAATTAAAAAGGTAAGTCAATTCATATATGTAGGAATGTAACTTGCATGCTACTTTTTATACCTGGATTATAAACTCTTAGTCTTCCCAGTACAGGATCCAATCATTTTCAAATATCAGATCATTAAACACATTATTTCCCAATAGATAAGCTGGCAAAAGATATAATTTTAAAAATCATTTTAAAAAATATTTACTGGCTAGTTTTCTTATGTAGACACTCTTCTCAGTGCTAAGAGTTCAGCAATGAGCAAAACAGACACAATCCCTGCTTCTGTAGCCAATATATATTGAATTAAAATGTTCAAACTTAGGGGCACCTGGGTGGCTCAGGGGTTGAGTGTCTGTCTTTGGCTCAGGTCATGATCCTGAGCGTCCTGGGATTGAGGCCTCATCTGGCTCCCCATGGGGAGCCTGCTTCTCCCTCTGCCTATGTCTCTGCCTCTCTCTCTCCGTGTGTCTCTCATGAATAAATAAATAAAATCTTAAAAATGTTCAACCTTATTAATATTCAAAACTCTACATAAAGAAAAGCAGTGTGTCGTTTTTATTACTGTTATATTGAATTAGTTCTTTAAAACGAAAAGAGAAAATTCTCAAGACCTGCAAGTTTGTATGAAACTGATGCTGTCATACAAGTTCCTACAAGAGGAACTGTGATATTAGAATCCCTTTCTGGGAAAGACATTTTGCAATATATAGACAGCCTTTGAAATTACACTTTTTGATTCAGAAATCTCACTTCTGGAAACCTTTCCATGCACAAAGATGTTCATTTCAGAGTTCTTTATACCAGTTTTGTTTTTTTTAAAGGGAAGTGTAGCAATGAAAATAATGAAGAAAATATATGTAATAATATAAAACACAGGCTTGCAAATACGATACTTACAGTTTGTGTAGAAAAAAAAAGACTATATAAAATGATATATTTCGTATGATCTAGAAAGAGAAATACCAAAATCATAACAAAATTATGGACGGTTTACTTTTCTTCTGTTACATGTGTTGGTACTTTCTTGATTTTTACAGCAAAGTTTTATTACTTTTATAGTCAGAAGAAAACTTCAGCACTACTGCCCCCCAAATAATGTGTTGGCTACAGATAAATTTGTCTTTGTGGATATACAACCCTGAAAATGCCCATGGGAGGGAAAGAATACCAGAGGACGAATGAAGAATGTGTTTTATTTTTCTCAATTGTCATCTTGTTTTATATTTAACTCTGAATAGCTCCTTTTATCTTCTTTGTCCTGGATGTATGCATCACAGGGTTTCCAAAAGAGAATTTAAAGATTAATGTTAGAATAAAACCTCATCCTCTTGCCTTAGTGACTACATTAGGGCCCACATTTGTTATATATCTGGGGTCTCAAATTCAAGTATATTTGGGCAACTAGGATCATACCCAGCCAGAGAGGGTTGAAATGAATTCTGGCAAAGGGCTCAAGATAACAGGAGGAAATTTCCCCATTCAGCCTCACCTTGCCACAGCTTCTCCATGAATGGCTTGTGACTTTATCTGCCCTGAACAGTCTGTGCTTGCAAAGGCAAGGTCATCTCAAGAGTTAAGTTTGGCTGAGCCAGGAGAGTGCTGGGGAGGGATCTAAGAAGCTGTGGGGAAGGAGAGGGCGGCAAGAAGCAGCGAGGGGATTGGGATGCCGACCAGCTGTTCTCAGGGCCTTGAGAGACTTCCGATGACCTGACCCTTCTCTCTTCCAGTCGCTTCGCTTGTCCTGATGCCAGATGCCATGTGGCTGTTAGGATCACTTGTTTAAATAGAATGAAACAGTGGAACAAGTCTCGACTACTGACAGAACTCTCACCGAGTATCAATTTGTTACTGATCCATGCTAAATCGTTGCAGAAAAAATCCTCTGCGAGCCACTGTACATTTACTATTGCCTTTCAATTGGAAATATGACTGGAAAAGCCTCGTTTAGAAGGATTTAGATTATATGCGTTTATTTCTTTTATTATTAATGCACATTTATATGTTTGTGTGTGTGCATTATGTAGCAATTATATTTAGAACAAAATATGCTATATGCTCTATCATGTTGTGTTGTGTTATGCTGAATAAGACCTTTAAGGTGAAGCTAATTCAGAATTCCCAAGCATTTTCCAAAAGACAATATTTAATTTAATTCAACTCAGGACCCTGGTGATGTACAAAAGCTCTGGGCCTTGCATCAAGTAAGTTCTATTGAAATGCTTGCGTTCCATTGAAAATGAACTAGAGGGATCCCTGGGTGGCTCAGCGGTTTAGCGCCTGCCTTCGGCCCAGGCTGTGATCCTGGAGTCCCAGGATCGAGTTCCACATTGGGCTCCCTGCATGGAGCCTGCTTCTCCCTCTGCCTATGTCTCTGCGTCTCTCTCTCTCTCTCTCTCTCTCTCTCTGTGTGTGTGTGTTTCATGAATAAATACTGAAAGAAAGAAAGAAAGAAAGAAAGAAAGAAAGAAAGAAAGAAAGAAAGAAAGAAAGAAAGAAAGAAAATGAACTAGAAAGAGGGTCAGGGAGCCATGGGGCACTGTGCAAAAACTCTGGACTGGCCAACCCACTGCAGAGTTTGAGGAAGACAGTTACTCTCCACCTCTGAGTCTGTTTCTGTATCTGGAAGATGAAAGCATTGAATGAGGATACCTCGAAGTCCCCATCCAGCAATCTGACACAGAGCTGATGTGTTGAGTTCCCAGGAATCCAGCCATATTCGTGCTATTTACCAAAGAAAGGAGCTTGGGGACTCAAACTCCACTCTGCGTCCATTCTGGGCCTCTAAGTATGTCCTATGATTACGGAAGTGTGTGTGTCCATGACTCCAGGCAAATACACATGTTCCCAGGGCTAAGAATAGCCAGACATAGGGAAGTGACAGCGACCAGAGAGAAAGAGATGGTTGCGGGTGTTGTAGGCAGGGCCCAAGATCCTGGAAGAAAAACATAGCCCTGAGGAAGCATTCCTGAGCAGGGCTATTCCCTCCCTGGAACCAGAGCTAGAAGAGCCTGCCCGGGACAGCCCCCAACTCGGTCACCCGTGAGCAGGGATCACTGTCACCTGGAGTCACTTAAAGCAATCAATCCCTTTTCTCATCCACACTGTGAAGCTAGGTATATAGAGCTGCCTCCGGGGTTCAGAGGTGGCCCAGAAACTCCAGTGACAAAAACCATGTCGCCTTACAAGGGCTCTCACAATGGAGTTATTCCTTTGCTTAACCAGCTCTTACTGGCCATCTTTCTATTGCCAGGGAGCTGTTGGGGATGGAAGCATGAAGAAGCCACAGTCCCTGCCCTGGAGGATAGCCACACCCAGTAGCGAGAGCCTTACGCATAACCATAAACTGCTTCTCAATTCTACAAAGTGTACAACATCAGAGACACAGTCATATGGTACCTACAATGGTGTTTCCCAGTCAATGGCTCGCCTCCTGATAATTGCCTTTCAGTCTGAAGTCCACTCTCCCCTTCTGTGTTATGCAGTGCCGCAGCTGGGTCCCCGCAAACTGCATTTCTGCTCAGCTAGCCGGCCCCACGCGAGGTCCTGCCAACAGGAGGGATGGGAGTGTGTGTGTGTTGGGGGGGCAGGTGGAAGGAGGAGGAGAGTTGCTCTTTCCTGTCTGCTCCCTGGTCCTGGGTGTGTCACCCCACCCAAGGCAGTTCCTTCCTATCACAGAGGCTGACTCTGGTTTGCACTTTCCAAACACTTAGAACCCACTTTATGGTGTCATCCTCAAAGACACCACCACCGGGCTTCTCAGAGTCTGGGCCCCAGATTCCTCTGAGCTGAGGGATGCCAGCGCCAGCTAGCTGCATCCATTCTGCAGAGGCCCAAGTCTCTGCTCCATGGGGCCCATTCTCTCAATTTCTAAGATTTGCTAATAATTACCACCTCTTCCCTTTGTTTCCTCGGCCTGGAGTAGGAGCTGCTTCTTACAGTTGCTACCTCTGCGCTACCTGAAGAGTTAGTTCCCCTTTTACCCTTCTGGTTACCTAGTGAACAGCTTCTAAGAAGGGGTCTGGGGTCTGTCTTCTGGTAAGATCCCAACTGAGAAGGCTCCCTGGCTAACCAGAGAGAGACTCTAGACTAGCAGAAAATGGAATGAGCTTTGAAGTCAGCCAGCCCTGGATTTGAATTCTGGCTCTTGTAATCTGTAGCTGCCTAATTTCTTCCAATCCTGTTTGCTCGTAAGAAAGATGGGGTTTCCAGCTGTTGTGAGGGCAGCTTCAGCACTCGGCACAAAAGCCCTGCTCAGTGGGTAGCAGCCAACATGATTACAAGATTGTTCCCTTCTGAGGCCAAAGCCTGGGTCTTGTATATCTTATCATTCCCAGCAGGGTGTATCATAAATCCATTTCTGTGATATCTACTTAATAAGAATCTGTTGCAAAGCGAGGGGGTGAGCGGGAGAAGTGCTGAAGATAATTATGGTTCCATAGAGTAATTAACTTTTACCTTCTCCAATATGAAACCCATTGTGGCGGTCAGATCTGATCTTGAAGTCGTGGTCAGAACATTATTTAAGTCGTTATTTTAACACAAGCAGCAATGCGTCTACCTGGAGGATGAAACAAGGAAATCCAGGTCATTCCTTCTCCTACCAGCCTGGCGAACCTCCTGAGGCTGGATGACAGTATGTGGGAACGCACCACGTCTTCAGAAAGAAGCCAAGTTTGGTAGGCGAGGGACACATCTGTGGCTCAGCTATCCAACAGACACGAGTTTTATTTTTTGTGCCATGGCACACCTCATAAAGGGAAAAGATCTCCCCTGCTCTTACACATTTGGCGACATCTCTTCTGAGTGCTGAACTCGGGACTCTCATGTAAACCCTGAAAATGAGCAAGGTCCCAAGTGTCCTAGGCCTTCGCAAGTCCGTGCGGATAAAAGTCATTCGACACAGAGGGGAGAGAGAACAAAGCATCTGTTCTTTGCAGCCCAACGGAGAGCTAGGCGTCCACTCTGGGTAACGGCTGTGGACACAGGAGAAGGAGGAAGAAGTCAGCCCTGCTCTCTTGTTTCCTATTTGGGGTTGTGTCGGGCTGGGCCTGATAAAGGTATTTGGGTCTGCATCTGGAAGGTGTGCAGTCCGGCCCCAAACTGTCCCAGTCTGAAAAACCTGAATGGGGAAGTGGAGGAACTCAGTGCCTTCCAGAACATTTCCTCCCCACCGAAGCCTAAAACTTCCACAGGGGAAAAAAACAGCTCCGTGAGATCCTAAGCCTATCATTTCTGAAACAAACTGCGACTCCTCCAGCTAACCAAGGAGCCGGGTTTGAGAGAGGCAGGGCCTGCTATCGTCTTGAGATGGCTTTCCTAGCCCCGAAGTAGCTGTTTGTTTCTTTGTGGAAGGGCGGTGACTTCTAGACACAGGAAAACAGACAAGCAGTTTGCAGGTGGAGCTAGAGAACAAACCATTCTGTTTTCAGAAAGACTTTACTCGTCTCCATACCTGCTTGTTTCCCCCCCAACCCCCCCGTGCCACGTCCTCCCTGGAGCCTTTCTCTGAACAGGCTCCCCTCTTCTGGACCAGGGAAGGGCTTCTGCTGAGCATCCCCATGAACACCGATTCCCACTCTGGACTGCATGCAGGCACTGTGCTGCTCTCCTGTAGACACATCGCATGGGGGTGGGGGGGGTGCAGAAGGGAAGAGGTGAAGAGACAGAGAAGGAAAAAGGGAGAGAAGGAAAGAGGAAAAAGAGAGAGAGAGAGGTAGAGAGAGAGGTGGGCGGGGGGAGGGGGGTGCCGGTGGTGGCGAAATCATTCAGAAACAAAAGTGCCACCAGGCTATGTGAGAACCAGCTTTTTGTAGAGATCAATCCTACCACGTAGACTAAGATTATCTTTTCTCTGGTTAATCATCCCCCAGATTGAAGGTAAAGTGCTTGAATTATCTGCAGAAAGCACCTGGGGGAATAAATCTTGGTACACACGGAGGAGGAAAGGCTTTGAAAGTCTGGAACACTCAGCAGGTTGGGTGTGTCGGTCACCTTGCTATGCTAATTAGGTGCGAGCTAGAGGTTTCTCCCTTGGACTCAGGGCCTCAGGGCCTCAGGGCCAGTGGTGATTTCTAGGAGCCCAGGCAGAGGGGGAACCTCATTCAGGGAGCCAGGGCCAGGGTGCGAGGTGGCAGTGAGGGGGGCGGGCTCCAGGCACCAGCCTGGGTCCCCGCCAAGTACCTCCAGGCGAGGGGGGTGGAGATGGACCGGCTGGAGGATGAATGGGCCTCAGGCACATTCAAAGACGACTGGTGGAAGGCCGGGCAAGGCCCGACTCCTGTGTGTCCTTCCAGTGGAGCCTGCGGGTCCAGGTCGTCTGTGCTGTCCCAGCGCGGGCAGTCCCTTGGCCGGGGCCCTCCTTATCTCAGGACGCTAAATCTGTGCTTCTACGCCCAGCCATTTCGTTACCTTGTGGTTTCTTTTTCTCCTTGGTTTCTCAGCCACACTTGTTTTGAAAAAAATGTTAACTCTTTCTCATCCAAACTGAGGCAGAAGGGGATGCCTACATCTTAGCTGGGAAGAAGAAAAAGGAAGAGAGTATTAACGGCCCAGGTGTGATGAATGGATAATCCGATTTCTTTATTCTCTGTCCAGGATGGCGTTGGGGCGGTGGTCATACAGGCTTAGGAGCCAGCTAGTTGGTGGGTCCCCATTCTTCCTTCGTTGATAGCTGTGTGACCTTAGGCAAGTGAACCTCTCGGAGCCTCGAGTTCCCCGTCTATAAAATGACACATCCGACTCGCAGGATTGTATGATAATAAGGATCAAATACGAGGATTGTGGCAGATGCTGCTCCACACGTACCTAAATACCTATTTTCTCTTTCTTCTCTAGCAATGGATTTTTACCAGGGCACATAGCAGCCTGGAATAAAGATCTCGAAGTAGTACATCTCTAAGTAGCCCTGGAGCCAGCTGCTCCATTTGACTGAGTTCTCGCCAATGAGTTACACGTGGCAAGGTCACGGGCAATTTCTAGGGCAGGTCTTCCAATTGGAAACGAAATGCCTTCTTGCCCTCTTCTTTTTCCTGCTGGTTAGAGTGTGGAAGTGATGGCTAGAGCTCAAGCAGCCCTCTTGGCACCAAGAGGCAGCACACTAAAGATGTGGCAAAGGGAGAAGAAAGACCCGGACTCCTGTGAAGTTTGAGAGAACCGGCCCTTAAGCCCTATGCGGCCCTTAAGCCGCCTACCTCTGGATTCATTACAAGAGAAAGGAATGGACTAACTTTTGAATGAGATCGATTTGGAGGGAGTTTTCAATTACTCGTGATTAAATTTGAATCCAATGAAGTCCATACAGCACACAGAGTATTTAGCATAGGGTAGGTAACAGCTTCTCATTTTTCTGCTTTTAAGGAAATACATATCAAAGATCTCAAAAATGCAGACATAAAGCAGAAGGACCAAAAGGACCAAAGAAGGAGTATCGCCGCACCCCTTCCTGGCCTTGGTGCCACTCTGGGGCTCTGTGAGTGGGACAAGAAATACGGCCTTCTCTAGGCAGAGGCTACGGGCCACCAGAGCAAGAGGGTCACCTAGCCTCCTGGCCTTGATTTATTCTCCCCACTAAGCCTCTCTTGCAAGCAGCAATAGGGTCTGAAGAAGAGGAAAAAAGGGACAAATAACCCTCAAGAATCACACAAACTTTGAAAGTTAGTAGACCTGGGTTTGGCTCCTGGCTTCTCCTCTGCTAGCGGCGTGACTTTGGGCTAGTTATGGGCTCTCTGAGCCCCAAGGTCCCCACATTAAAATGGAACATGGGATAACTCTGGCCCCGCAGGGCTGTTGTAAGACCCGAACAAGAAAATGTCCATCAAGGTCTGAACAAAGTGCCTGACCCATTGTAAATATTTGGTAAATGCTTAGAAATGACACCTGAACTTCATCTTTTAGCATTTCCAGCCCTAGCCCCGGGGCTCCCTCCACACCCTTTTGGTCCCTGGGCCCAGCAGGGACTGTCTTTTCCCAGTGCTGTGCCTTTGCTCACTAGGTCTCTACATAGAGACCCACCTGTCTCTCCCTATCTTTTGCAACTTTTCAGGGCAGCTCCAGGTCCTCCGACTTCCTGCCTGGGTGAGCTCTCTGCCTCCTATGCCAGCACGTGATGTCCAACCGCTCATTAACATTTACTGCCTAGTATTGGTATTTGATCTTGAACTGCTTGTCTCATCTTGCCAGCCTGACCGTAGGCTCCCCAAGGGTGCGGTTCGAGCCTTTTCTGCCTTCCTATCCCTCCAGCCCTTAGGTCAATGCTATGTTCAGACCTCAGTGAATACTTGCTGAACAAGGAAACCAAATCCTATTACCCAGAACCCTCTAGTGAATTTGTTTCTCAGTAGAGGTTTTGAACTATGTGCCTCTTGCTTTTCCATGTTCTTCAGTTTCTCATGTTCCACTTTGACGATAGTGCCTTCCAGTAACACCATCAGGGGCTCAGTTAAACTCTGCACAGCATCCGAGTTAGGTCCACACACAAATTGCTTTGCTGATCTTAGCTAGTCATTGACCATAAAGGGAAAAGGTGAACGAGGATTTCATTTAGTAGAAATCCATTACTCCAACCAAAATAAGCAATCAAAATTGTTTTACCGGGGCGGGGGGTGAGTTAATACCACTACTTGGAATTTGGGAGCACATTTAAATTAGTCTTTTCAAAGAAGAGTACTGTAATGTAATCCAACACTACTATTTTGAATATGAGAATGCATTTGTCTTTTTTTTTTAAAGAAGTTCTCTTTGTTCTTTATTTTTAAGTAAACTGTCTGCCCCATGTGGTGCTCGAACTCATGACCCTGAGATCAAGAGTTACCTGCTCCGTGGACTGAGGCAGACAAACACCCTGCATTTGTCTTAAATAGACAATCAATAGACCAGATATGTTTGACTTGTTTTATGTGCTTGTGCCTAATTTGCTGCCCCCCAGGACCTCAAGGAGATGAACAGAACATCAGTAGCACTGATTTGGTAGCCTCTAGAGTGGCTGTTCTCCCCAGGACAGGATGCACTGCCTTCCTCCAAGCGGGCTAGAAGAGCCCAGAGGACTGAGGTCGTTCTGGCTCCATAGTGAGTCAGAAATGCCAGAAAGCAAAATTCTAGAGCCATCACTGTTGCTTTTCAGTTGGTAATTTGAGACTCACTTGTGGATACTTATTAAAAATTAAAATATAAATTCCTTGGTTTTCTGACCCCACTTCCCTCTCCTAGCAATTCAGTCCGTGTATGGTAGGACCTGGGAGTCTGCATTTTTACCCAAACCGCAAGTGATTTTGATGTAGACGGGGGTACAGGGACTACACCTAAGAAACCCGGCTTTAAAGGAAAGACATGTCATTGTTACTGGATCTACTATTACCTTCCCTCTTGCAAACTTTCTACTTCGGATGTGGCAATAGGAAGGGTTAATAATCTGAGTTAAGAGGCAGACAGAACAACAATGTGAGCATAATTTTGGAGCAGAGCTGCTCCGATCCCAGAGATGTGGGTGGCCGGCTCTTCTAAGAGAGCTCGCACTAAAGGGTACGTCAAAGCGCCTTTTTTTGGGGGGGGTGGGTTGGGTAGTAGGGGCAGGTCCTGGAAGTGCTCCCAAACTGCGGAAGAGAGTCCAGTGGTCACCAGCTGTTCTGGGAGAGTGAGTCATCGCCTATGTGGCAGGAACCAGGAATGACTCCCTGGGCCGTGGGGGGCACCGGGGAGGTGGTGTCTGTGGTTGCAGAGCGCGGCGCATTCCAGAGGAGCCAGACCTCCTGCACGGATGCCAATCTGCGCTGTCAGTCACCTCGCAGGGGGACAAGGAGGGGCCCTCGAGCGGCCTCTGTGAGACCACAGAGGCACTGTTTAGTCATTGGTATTAAAAGCCCTGTGTTCACTGTCCCTGGGCTCACCCTCGCCTCCCGTTCTTCCTCGCCCCTAAGTCCAATGACTAAACCAGGTCTGCTTCCTATTTTATGTCCTCTAGCTAGTCCCGGGACCCCTACCTCTCCTGTCCTACCCACACACCCCCTCCCTACATATTCCCTAGCTCCTCATCCCTCCTCCCTGAGACCCCTTGTCCTGCCTCCTGTCCCCCATCTCGGACCCATCCCACTAACAGCCACCACTGTGTTCTCTCCCAAAACAGAAATCCAAGCATATCATCCCCTTGCTTAAAATCCACAGCTGGGTGGCACCTGGGAGGCTCAGTTGGTTAAATGTCTGCCTTCGGCTCAGGTCACGATCCCAGGGTCCTGGGATCGAGCCCCATGTCGGGGTCCTGGAATCCTGCGCCCTGTTGGAATCCCTGCTCAGCGGGGAGTCTGCTTCTACCTCTACCCCTCCGCCCACTGTGCATTGAAGCTCTCTCTCTCTCTCTCTCAAATAAATAAAATCTTAAAAAAAAAAAATCCACAGCTTACCACACAGCTCAGTGGTTCTTAAACTCCAGTGCACATCTTGGAGGGCTTATTAGAGCACAATGAGGGGCCTCTTCCAGAATGTTCTTTACCCTTCACATTCCCCTCTTTTCCCCCACTGAAACTCCTGACCCTGCTGTTCTCCATTTCCTCTCCCTCATCCTGACCCCACCACCACCACCACCGCATTTTCGTTATCACCAGTGACACACGTGGACTGCTTACTATGTTGCAGCTGGTTGAATCCTCACAGAAAAACAACAAACCCATGACATGGGTACCATTATTCTTCCCATATTATAAAAATGTTGAAACTGAGGCTCAGACAGGTTCAGAAATCTGCCCCAGTCACACAGCTAGCAAACGGTAGAGCCAGGATTCCAGTCCTCATAGCCTGGGCCCTAACCCCAGCAAGGACTATGGTGTATGCAGGTAGATTTATACTGTCTTTGCTGCATTCTCTCAGGATAGTCTTCTGGTCACTCACATGTATAAACACACGTACGAGGGAACATGAGGCCTCGCACCAGACAGCAAGTTATTCAAGAAAGGATCTTCACCTTTGTTTCCTATGCCTAGCATAGTGGGTTCTCCATCAAAGGTGATTAAGTAAGTGACCTACTTGCACTAGGGTTTTTGCACGTGTAAATTTCCTGATTGGCCTTGAGAAGTGAGAAACATTCCAGAGTACTTAAATTCCTTATAACACATAACATATAGGTATCACTTTATATCAGGGGACATACAGGTATTGCTATGATGAGAGGTATAAATGAGGCGCAGGTATCACTTTATATTAGGGGAAATCTGGATGAGAACGGAGATCCAGAGACCATTATTAGTACCACCTATTCTTAGTGGGTCACCATTTAGTCCATTTTCATTTTGGTCACCCTAATTACATCTTTTTAAACTTATTCACAGTGAAGGGAGTTTTGATCCTTAGCACATCATGAAGACAGAGATGCCTACGTGGGACTTTTAAATTTTGGTTAAGATCTTTTCTGCTGCTCTAGAAAAATACCCAACAAAGTCAACATTTGAAGCCAAAGAAGAAAAGAAAAAATCAGGAACAAGTGCATTAGAGTACAAATTTCATGTGTATTTGGAACCAAGACCAAAACATGTTTTCTGTAAATAACCTCCATTCACAACACAAGATCAATTATCTTCTATATACAAATCCGAAGTGTAGGCCAACATTAGCTCCTGCTTCTTGTCTCCAGCTGGAAAGGAGATTGTTGCCAACCAGCCCTCAGAATATCTCCCCCCTGCAACTTTTCTTTCCCAGGTTAAGAAATTACAGTTTGGGTCCAGAAAAGAAAAAAGAGAGAAGGCTACACCCCAGATTCAGAGTGGCCTGTCAGCACTCAAAGCCATTCCAGAACTAGCACAGGCCTCAGAAGCTTCTCCCCAGCCTCACTCTGAGCTTAGGGTCATGCAATGCCAGACATATTTGTTTCTTTTCCATCTCACTTCAAGGCCCTTGTCAAACGCAGCATAACTTAACAGGCTCTGTCAGAGTTAGTACCTTGTAAAAGTACCTAGAGCCAAGCCAGCCACCTGCAGTGTTCTGGAAGGCAGAAATATAGTTAAAAAAAAAAAAAAAAAAAAAGACACACATCTCTCTATTCCTGCAGTGGACATTCTAATTCTCTTGCTACCAACTGGACAAATTTCTCTCCTCTCAGAACCCAAGACAACCCATTGTCTGGGCCTCTGTGTCTTCTCCCCCGACACAGAGACAAAGCTTCAAGGACCTACCCTGCCCTGCAGAGGCCCAGAGCTGGAGCCTTTCCTCAGAGGCAAGGTGGAGACTGAGAAGTTTACTCCCTTTGGCCCAGTAGGCATAAAGGTGACTTCTTTTTACAACTCCCTCAGGCTGATTTTTTCCACCCTACAAATCAGTAAGCACAAATCTTTGCAGAGAAGGCTGGAGTTTTAAGCGTTCAGTCAGGGAAGAAAAAAAAAAAAAAACCAACAACATACCCGCAACTTTTCCAATCCAGGCCTGTTAAGGACACATGATCTCAGACATTTCCTGCTTGAGCCCAAGTGGCTTCCCTCCTCTTACACACATGCTCCCCCTATTGCCTGCCACTGACAACGCACCCCGGGGTTCAGGGGAAGGAGGAACACCCCAGCCTGGCCCTGGAAATAGCCATGTTGTAAGACTGCAGAGATGCTGCCAAAAAAACGAAATAGCAGAGCCTCAAGAATTGTTCCATTGCTCTGGTGAAAGGCCCGAGCTGAGTCTTTTCTTTACATTTCAGAAATCAACTCTGTAATTAAAATGGAGCAAATACTTCTGAATAGAATTTGGCCAATCAAATTAAATTTTGGCTTCTCCCTTAAGAGTCAAACGAAAAGAACTTCAGATTTGGATTCAGACTCAAGGGGGTCAGACTCAGGTTCTGCTCCTGTATTAGATGAGTGACCTTGAACACTAACCTTTTAAAGCTTCAGTTTATCTCCAGTTTGAGCATAATGATACTGCTTAACCCCTCCTGCTGTTGTGGAAAGTAAATGAGAGAATGAGACTGTATGAGAAAAAGAGTTTTAGAACATAGAAATTGAACGCAAGTTATTATTTCCTTCCCTTCCAATCCAGCACGCGTGTGCACACACACACACACACACACACACACACACCCCTTTTCCATACATCTAAATGGAAATGGTATTACAGGCCACCCAAGCCCCTCCAAAAGGAAGTAGGGCAAGGAAAGCTCAGTCACAAACAGGAAGTAACAGAAATGCCACCAGAAAAAATGGCTCAGGCAAAAAAACAAAAACAAAAACACAACAAAACAAAACAAAACAAAACAGTCCTAGGTTAAGTTTTAAAGACCAAATTAAGTTTAGTTAATGATTTGAGGTGTTGCCAGCCTGGCCCAACCCCTTAAAATAGGAGGTTTTCAGAGAGATGCTTAGTTAATTATTCTGACCTTAATTTGACCTCCCAAGTGGGAATTAGCACCCGGCATTTTAGGATTTCTGCAGTTGGTAGGTTCCTGCCTTTTTAAATGTAGGTCTCTCCTCCTTTTCCCCTGGGGCACTAGGAGGGGCCCAGTTTGAGGCCGGGAGGAGCTGGGGCTCCGCCTCGCCTGCCCTGCACCGCCCGAGCCCAGGGGAGCCGCCCTGCAGCCCTGCTCAGATTACCACCTCCCTTCCTGGCTTCCAGAACTTGCCACATTGTAGGTTGGCTTCTTGAGGGAATGTAAGAAAAGCATTCCGGTGACGGCCACACAAAGAGGTTTTACAGTTCTGGGGATTATGTCAAACTTTCCTTCCAAACTCTTGTTAAGAAAAGACAAAATCCTGGATATGGTTCTAGGGGGAAGAGAAATCTAAAGGGAAATATATCTACGTGTCAGGACACATTGTGCTCTTTATTTTCTTGTTTTTCCTGTCTCCTTCTTGAGACCTCTTCCAGGAATCTTTACCACCTTTCTTGCCTGTTCCTTAATTTCGTGTGTTTTTAGGGGAGGGAAGCAAGAGGATTAGAAGCTTAAATATCTTAAGCCACCACCAAGCATTCTTACTACTTGTCATTTGTTTGCAGGACCAGAGTTCCTTTGCTGGCCCAGACGAAGAGACTACTTTATGCCTCCCTTTGCCTCTACCTTTATTATTATTATTATTAGTAGTAGTAGTAGTAGCAGTAGTAGTAGTAGTAGTAGTAGTAGTAGTAGTAGTAAACAACCCTTCCAACTCTTAGCAAATTGCTTGGTGTGAGTAAGAGTTGGAAAAAAAAATCTACATCCATCCTTTGAGGGACTCTAGTCTCTGGACAGCGCCAGAGAGACACACACAAATATTCTAGAAACTGTACCAGGTCTCATTTTAGCCTTCGTATGTTCTGCAATGGCCTTTAGCTTCACATGCTCGATTGGAAACTGTCAAGATGGTGGTAATGGCGCTTTCAAAATATTTTCGCATGGGGGCTACGAAACAAACCTGAGAGCACAGTAAACAGGTGGAATTAAGCTGGAGTTACAGAGGAAGAGATGAGGAACAGGAAGTTCAGTGGTTAGTCCAAGGCCACTCAGCTGGTTTCTCGTGAAGCCCAAATAATGAGGTCAAAGTCTTCCAAAATCCTACTCTAGCATTGAGCGCCCATTCTGGCATTATCATCAACACGTTCTACAGGTTCTCATTTATGCCAAACAAATAGACTGTCACCATTTTTAAACATAGGGTAATGTGAGCGTATAAAGGAATATCACTTTTAGCAAATTACGTAGGGTGTGTTTCATAAACAAAAATAGGACTTTGAGAACCTTTTCAACAGATGGTGCATTTTTTTAAATTAAAAATTGATTTTGGGGATCCCTGGATGGCTCAGCAGTTTAGCGTCTGCCTTTGGCCCAGGGCGCGATCCTGGAGTCCCGGGATCAAGTCCTGCGTCAGGCTCCCGGCATGGAGCCTGCTTCTCCTTCTGCCTGTGTCTCTGCCTCTCTCTCTCCCTATGTCTATCATGAATAAATAAATAAATAAATATTTTAAAAAAATAAAAAAAATTTGATTTTTAATAGGTAATTCAAGTATATGACTCAAAGGTCAGAATTCTTCTTGAATCATATTGTACACCTGAAACTAATATAACACTGTATGTTAATTATATTTCAATTAAAAACCATTTGGTTTAAAATAAGGAGAAGTTAGAACTCTAAAGCACCTGAGAAGGTTCATCGCCATCTCCTACCCCTTCATCCCAGTTCTCTACTTCCCTCACTCTTTTGTTGGTAATCATTCTTGCTTTGTCTTCTTACCTATTTTCTTTATGAAAATACAAATAAATACAAATGTGTGTTCCTGTTATGTATTTGTAGTTTTATAGTGCATTTTGAGTTGGGTTTCCGGAAGTGGGGGTAGACTTTTCAAAACCATCCCCTTCTTGCCTGACAACCTCAGAGATCATAGGTATTGATCTGCAAATGGTGAGAGTGTGACCGAGAATCCAAAAGAGTTAAAGCAACAGAGGCTTCAGGTGATAGACGTGCTCATCAGCCTGGGTCCCTCACTAAAACAGAACCAGCCACGGTGGCTGCAAGTCAAGCCTGGGTTTCCATGCTTCATCTAGATGTTCAATAAAACCAAATGATATGGTAGGGCAAATGTTGAAGCAGTAATTGTCTGTTAGCATTGCTCAGAGGATGGTTAGTGACCATTCTCGGCAAGTGTCCCGGTGTTACAGACAGATGGGCCATCTTCAATGAAATCTCCAGGTAAAATTCTTCCACCAAAGGAGCCATCACACCTTTTCCATTGTCACCATGCACTGAAGGAAGACAGAAAATTAAAGGAGATCAAACCCAGGTCACTCCAAGAAGAGGAAGACCAGGGGCTATCTGTGAGTAGAAACACCAGATAATGGAAGGTCCAGTGTACGTAGGATCATCTAGGCCACAGTTGCTCTAGACTGAGGGAGGGTCTCAATCATAGACTGTCTCGCCAGCTCCAGCCCCCCCCTAGTCATGGGTTTACAATGGTTCCTCATGAGGAGGGACTGGAGCCAGAGTGGGGACCCCTAAGATTCTCCACACTGTTGATCAAGCAGGCCCTGAAGAGACAGCTAAGGGGTGCATCACAGAATCACCGGTGTCTTTTGTATTGGTTTGCTAGGGCTGCCATTACAAAGTAGAGCAGACTAAGTGGTTTAAACAACAGAAATTTATCTTCTTCTAATCTTGGAGGCCAGAAGTCTGGGATCAAGGTTTCTACAGCATTGGTTCCTTCTGCAGGCTGTGAGTGAAGAATCTGTTCTGGGCCCCTCTCTTCTTGGCTTATGGGTGGCCATCTTCTCCCTGTGTCTCTTCATGTTGTCTTTCTTCTATGTCTGTCTGTGTCCAAATTTCACTTTCTGTGAGGACACTAGTGGATTAGGGCCCACCCTAATAACTTGCTTTAAACTTGATTACCTTTGTAAAGACCCTATCTGCAAATGAGTCACATTCTGAGCAATGGGGACTAGAAACCCAACATATCCTTTTTTTTTTAATGTTTAAAGAATTTATTTAAATTAAAACTTGCCCCTTATTGTCAGCATGAATAGTAACACACAATTAGTTTTTTTTACCCTTTTGATGAAAATATCAAAAGCCAAGATTTTACTTATTTGGCATAGCACCACTTACTGTTTATTAATAAAGCTATCTGATGTTGAATATGAGCATCTTGAAAAGGCCTAGTTTACGTTTTTATTCTAATGATATTTACCTGGGACCATAAAATTCTAGAGAAGATTTTTCTCTTTTTTTTTCCCCAATTATTTTGATAGTAGTAAAATACACATGATGTAAAAGTTACCATCTTAACCATTTTTAAGTTTCAGTTCAGTGGGATTAGATGCATTCATCTTATTGTACAAACATCTTCACCTTGCATTCCAGAACTCTTACAGTTTTGTAAAACTGAAATTCTATACCCATTAAACCTCCATTCCCCTCCTTCCCCCAGCCCTGGCAACCACCATTTTACTACGACTGTAACTACCTCACATAAGTGCAATCATATAGTATTTATCTTTTTGTGACTGGCTTGTTTCACTTAGCAAAATGTCTTAAAATTTTATCCATATTGTAGCATATTGCTGAATATGTTGCATAATATTTTTTAAGGCTGAATAATATTCTACTCTGTGTGTGTGTGTGTGTGTGTGTGTACTACATTTTGCTTATCCTTTTTTCTACTGATGGATTCTTGGGTTACTTCTATGTTTTAAACATTTTTAATAACGCTGCAATGAACATAGGTGTACAAATATCTCTTCAAGACCCTGCTTTCTGTTCATTTGGGTATATACCCAGAAGTGAAATTGCTGGATCATATGGTAATTCTATTTTCAATTTTTTGAAAACTCACCATACTATTTTCACAGCAGCTGTACCAGTTTGCATTCCCACCAACAGTGCATAAGAGCTCCAATTTTCTCCATATCTGTACCAACACTAGTTATTTTCTGTTTTTTGATAGTAGCCATCTTGATGGGTGTGAGGTGTGGTGTCTCATTGGGTTTTGATTTGCATTTCCTGATGATTAGTGATGAGCATCTTTGCATATGCTTACTGTCCAATTGTATATCCTCTTGGAGAAATGTCTATTCAAGACTTTTGCCCATTTTTGAATTGGGTTGTTTGTTTTTGTTGTTGTTGTTGAGCTTTAGGAGTTTGCTATATATTCTGGATATAAATCCCTTGTCAGATTTCAACTTATCTTTTTTTGCAGGGACAGAATTCAGTGCATAGTGTTCCTTTACAGATACATAAGTATCCTCTCCATTTCCAGAAGTGCTGGGGCCTCACAATCCCTTCCACTATTGAGAAGAAAGTCCTACAGGGAAAGTGCTATATTGCTTGGGCATATTATGAAAAGTGGGAGGCAGTTTGAAACTCCCTCCTTCATAATTTGTTGCCTATATACTTTATGTATACTAAGTCTAACATGGTTCTCATTGTGGAGAGTGGGCCCTGTCATTTTCAACCAACCTTTTCTTTGTCGTTATAAAGCCTGAGGCAGAAAAAAAATTTCTCCAACTATGATGCTACAGACCAAACTCCCTTGCCACCCTCCCCACTCACTCATACACACACCTGATCACTGATATTGAGATTCTGACAGTCAAACTACTTGAAATCACATGCTACTGAAACCACATGAAATCACATGCTTCTTTTACTCAGAACTAAGATTTTTCTTTAACTAGGCTTTGGAAGATATACTACACTAAAAGGTGTATCACTATCTCTGGGCTTTGGTATTGTGGTTGTTAATTATTTCAACCTTGTTTCAGTTAAATCTGCCTTGACATATTTGCTGAGACACTGTGACAAACTTTGGACTCAGGACTTGGCATGACTGGGTGTGGCTTGGCCCACCCCTTGTCAGGCAGGTGAAAACAGACAAGCTTAGTTCAAACATGCTCGAGGGATTCAGCACCTGGAAATCCCCACAAAGCTAATTCTATTCCAGATCTTTCTCAATACCCAGAGGAGGGAGCACAAGGGCTATTTGTCTTTACAAGTTTCTCAGCCTGTAGTTCTATGGTTTGGGAGATTGGGATGGGGTATCAGGGGGAGGAAAGGAATGAGGTTTATTTATGGGATTGCATATTTATTAGTGTGAGGTTTCAAGTCAGGAAGTAGATTTGATGCCTTACAGGAACCCAGTGACCAAATGTCATGCTCTATAATTCTGAGGGATGATATTTAGAACTGAGTGGCCCCCAACCCCTGGATACCTACATCAAACCCCTCTACCAAGCTCAGACCAGAGGCCTATTTTCCACAGGGCTATTGCATTTGCAGTCTCTTATTGCTTCTCATAATTCTTATTTTCCACAGGGTTATTGCATTTGCAGTCTCTTATTGCTTCTCATAATTCTTATTTTCCACATTTCTTGGGTTCCATCCTTGTTTTGCATGTTTATTGGGCTCCATCCAATGCTGAGTAATGATTCAGAGCCAAAAGCTTTGAGGTGTTAAGCTGCCACTCCAAAAAGGAGAGTAACTAAGAGCTCCAGGCACCAAACGATGGGCCCCCACCTGACCTACAGGCTCATGGCTCAAGGCGCCTCTAATGAGGAGTTGGGTGTAGCCAGGGTGGAGAATTTGTTTTCTTTGGCAGAACTAGGAAGAAGCTAAGATATTCCCAGCTGAACCTCCATCACTGGTCTTTCTGGGGAAGTTCTCTTACTGCACACACAAAACGTGACCCTCCATTCTTCCTTTCTTCTCCTCTGTCCCATCCCATCCCAGGTTCACCTTTGGAAGTATATTAGCCCCAGGTTGCCTTGGCATGAAGGAAAGATCTGAAATCAGGGAGAGTATAACACAGTCTTTCCTCTCATGTGACCCTGGTCTATGACATATCCACTGGGCAGAGTGCTGGCCTGACTCCTGGTGGAGGACTCCAGGGCTGGTGTGGGAACTCAGCAGGTCTAAAAGCAGGCCTTAGGTGAGGTGTCAGGCACATGAGTGAGCTCTCAAAGTGCACCGTGCAAAATGATAGCAGTGATGAAGACAGTAACAACATGTTCTGTGTGCCATCTGTGTGCCAGGTATCACTCAATTTAGTCCTGACGACAATCTTATGACATAGGATTATTACTGTTCCCATTTTGCCAGCAAGGAAACCATGCCACCCAGGGGTCCAGGATCAGACAGTTAGTCCAAAGCAGAGCCAGCCAGGACTCCGACCCCACAGTCCAGCTCTGGAGTTAGCACTTTGATTACCACTCTGTATTAACAAAAGCATGAGTACTATTGTCCTCGTGTTACAAACAAGGAGACAGTTTCAGTGAAGACATGTGACTTGCCCACACTGCCAGGGAGACACAGAGCCAAGAGGAGACAGCCACTTCCCTTTCGGGCCCCTCACTTCACCCTCCCCCACCAAGGGTCCAGAGCTTGAGAAGGAGTGGGGGAGTGAGGATGCAGCTTATATCCTCACTTACCCTCCTCCATCCCAAGCTTTTCCCTTCCCCCTGAAGCTTTGAGCTCCCTTTTCAGGTGACAGGAAGCTGCTAGAAAAAAGAGCCAGATAGTGAGTGAGCAGGTGAGGAAATCAGAAACTTGCACCTGCCAATCCAGGAGTCTGTCCAACACGCTTTATGGAACTGACACCTGGCCACCCAGGTGAGGTGTCTGGATGCCCCGGGCAAAGGGACATGCGCATAAGAGGAAGTTAGAGTTTCCAGAGAAGTGAACATGAGTACGATAGAACAGGTTGGAATCAGATATTCTTTCAACTGGAAAGAACCATAGAGGCGAATTGGCACAAACCCCTTATTTTATTAATAATGAGAGCTAACATTGAAAGGGCACATATTATGTGCCAGGCACTGTACTAAGTGCTTTCCTTGTGCCTACAATCAGCACAAGAAGTAGGTGCTATTTTTGTCTTCATGGGGAAACTGAGTCAAGGGTTAACTGGCCCAATAAGAGGTAATCATCCCTCTCTAAAACCCACATTCTCTTGTACACTTTGACTCCTTATGATGAACCATTCCAAACACACAAAATTAGAGAGAATACTATAAATAAACCCCCATATATCCATTGACTATTCGCAATAATTACCAACACAGAATAGATGTTGTTTCATCATCCATCCCCCGTCCACTCCTCCTCTACTAGATTATTTTAAAGTATATCCTGTGTGTATTGTTTCTGTATCATACCATCCTTCCATGATCTGTGCATACTTTAATATGTCTCTCTAAGAAAAAAGGACTTTAACACAATTATAATGACAGTGTTATAAAGAAAATCACAATAATATCTTAATATCAAATATCGAAACACTGTTCAAGTATCTCAGGTTGTCTCATACATGTATTCTTATAGCTGGGTTATTTGCATTGAAACCAAAAATTGTCCACATATTGCATTTGGTTAATAAATCTCTTAAATCTCTAATATTTAAGGTTCCTTCTCCCCTGTCATTCTTTTGTTGAAGAAATAGTCATTTGCCCTGCAAAACTTCTCACATGATGTCACTACAATGTCATTTACTATGTTCCTCCATCCCCTGTATCTCCTGTCAACTGGTAGTTAGATGTAGTTGTTTGGCTCAATTCACATTTAATTGTTTGGCGAAGATACTTCATAGGCAGTTCTGAGTCAAGACCCCTATGCTTGAACCTACTTTTTTTTCCCAGAAGACAAAGAGTCGAGCCCAGCTCACAAAGCTAAGGACAGAACTAGGACAGGAACTTGGTCTTCTGAGTCCAGACCTCTGCCCTGCTACACTACTTCAGGACATGAATCTGGACTTTTCTCCTTGGAATGGAAGGATGGCTTGGCTGTCACGTAATCATCTTCCTCTTCTACCTCCCTCTGTGACAGAAGCCAGGAGGAGCAATGGGGAAGTTCAAACCTTTCTTTGGCATATGCCAATATTTTAATTTGAAACAGATGGTGGGAGGGAGGGGTCTCCCCAAGGCTAGGCTCCTTCTGCTTTTGCCAGTGGACGAGAAACACTTAAGCCAGGACTCTGGCACGGAACATTCTTCTTCTTTCCCTCTCTCTCCTTTCAAATATTGAGAACCAATTCACCTGAGTGAGTGCTGACAGGAACATTTCACCCGTGTGACTGACTCATGTGTATTGGAGGGGAAGAGGTGTGTGCACACTAACAGTACTGATGCCTGAGAGAAGCACCGGATTCTACTTGGGGAACTAGGGGAAATGACTAGCTCCTGGAGGTAGCAACCCTTCGGGTACGCTTCAGTAGTGAGTGGGTCTTGTTTTGTTTTGTTTTTCTTTCCATTCCTGCTCCACTGGTATGCAAATGCCAGAGCCAAGACTCTGGAACATAGAGAAACAAAACTATTCCTATCAAAGGAAGAAACCCATCCCATAGCAAAACCTGGACCAGAGTAGGCAGGGAGGGGGGGCAGAAAGTGACTCAAAGGCACAGTAGGGGGGTGAGTTCACATTTATTGAACACATAGAACATGCCAGGCACTTTGTATGCGGTATTTCATTCATTCCTGACACCCACCCTTCAAGGCAGAAGGTCGGAGCTTTTATTGCCCGAATCTGAGATAAGGAGGAACCCGAGCTCACGAAGATATTATCAGTGAAAGAAGACTTCAACTCCACATCTTTCTGACTTCTTTCCTGTGGCTTATCCAGTGGCTGCAAGGTCGGCTACCTCAAGACAGCCATTTGGGAGAGGGCGGCAGCTGTAGGGAGCTGTAGTAGGGTTGGGGAGTGGCACGGGTAATGCACACTGGGGTTCCCAGCCTTTGGAGACCAGTCATCTTACATTTTAACACAGGCATCCGAACTCCTTTAAGCAAATTTCACGAGGGAGGGATGGAAAGATTCCACAGGGAGCTGACTGGAGAAGCAATAGTTAAGCACCCTTCCTGCTCCCTCTCCTGTCAAGTTTAAGGCTCCTGACTGGGAAGGATTATCAGGACCACATGTGGCGCACACACAAAGCCTTAGTGTGAACTCGAAAGTGACACCTCCTGTGGGTGGGTAAATTGCATAAGCGTGCCCCTCTGGGAAGCCCCTCCTGCGAGGGCGACACCTGCAGAAAGCCTCAGGGCTCCAGCCCTGGTGGGTCAGATTTCAGCCCTGGGTACCTGGTGGGAGCAGCCGGAGAGGAGGCAGCGGGGCCCTGAAGGAGTTAACCGTGTTCCCCCACCCAGCACGCTTCTACACTTGTCAAGCCCAAGTCACACTTGCTGAGCTGTTAACCATCTTTTCGTGGTTGTTTCACGTGACTTGTGGTCTCAAGTCAGCTCAGAAGAGGGCAGAACCCAATTACTAGATCACTCAAAGCACTGGGTGGGGTTTTTCTTCTTCTTCTTTTTCTTTTTCTTCTTCTTCTTCTTCTTTTTTTTTTTTTTTTCCCACCAAATTCAAGGCTGTGGCAGTCAGATTTCCCCGGACCTCACTGGTTTGACTCAGCCTGACACTCCTGGACATGCGCAGCTGAGAAATGGCAACCATGTTATTCTGTGTCTTATCAATAGAACTGATGGATCGAAATGGCTTATTTTTGTCACTGGATTTTGTCAGAGAACATGAAAAATAATTGGCAGTCTATTAACATTTTTTTAAACTGCGAAAAACTCAAATGCATGCGCATCAGTACAAACCACTGGGAGATAAGTCTGGTCATGACTTAGATAACACTCATTCCACTTTTGGAAATTTGTAGTAAAGGTGTGCTCAATGCAAAGGAGGACAGAAACTTCCATTAGCAAAGATATTTACTGCTCCATTATTTATAATAGGGAAAAAATGGAAATCACCTGACGATTATTGGAAAGCAAGTCAATTGGCAAATTATGGTACATACCACATGATAGTTTTACATGGTTTTTAGAACTTGGGTTTGTTAAATGATCTGAAATGCGAATGTTGCTATGTTTTGGGAAAAATGAAAGGAAACCAATCAGTATAAAGTATGATCACAAGTACATCAGACATACTTAAAAAAAAATTCAGAAGGATGTTATACTAAAAACAGTCTTATTACACCTAATGATGATTACTAACATTTTGTAGGGTTTTTACTATGTGCCAGCTTCTGTTCTAAATGATTTACATATATTGACTCAGTTTCTCCTTGTAGCAACACGTGAGGTAAGTGCAATTATTATGACCCCCATTTTATAGGTGCAGGAACTGAGGCAAAGCAAAATAAGTTGCCCAACTCCATAGCAAATCAGATAAAAGCTGAAAGATGAATCTAGGAAGCCTTAACAATCATGCCTTCTGGCTGTGAATCAGCTCACTGAAAAAGACTAATATGGAGAGATATCATTAAAGGTATTACATACAACAGGGTGAGCCTGGAACATTCTGTCATCATGGAGAGCAAGGAAGCTATCAAACACTGGAACATGGTGTCAAAAGGACCAAGAGCCAAATGGAAGAGGTTTCCCTTGGCTACAGAAAATAAATCTGAGAATCAATAACTGCACTGAACAGAAACACATCAATATTTTAAACCTTGAAGTTTAAAAGTACTCAGAAAAAAGAACTTCCCTGGTTACTCTCAGAGGAACTAGAAAACAAGTCATTATTTTGAAAACTGCAAAGGAAAAGGGAAAGTATCAAGTGTGTACCTGCTGCTATAGTACAAACATAGGGTAACTAAATTGCTGATGAAGTCAAATGTGTTCCGGTGGAAACATTCCAGATAATAGCGAAGGTAGGAATAAGAAAATAGTGTTGTTTTTAACCCCTGATAAATTAATTAATGCATTAGGCGATGGATGCCAGCTTTAGAGAAACAGACAAAGCCAGAGAGTACACACTTCCTGACACTCCTGGACATACGCAGCTGAGAGATACAACTGTCCCATCACCATCGACAAAGCATTTGTACCAAAAAAGGTAAAACCTGAATCAGATTGCAGCACTTCTAATATGACTCCCAACTTATAAGAACTATAAGGGAAATGTCTTCAATGACACCGTTGAGGGTGGGAAGAATGGCAAAATCCAGACTATGGGAAACTATAAGACATAGGATTTGGTTTCTTAGCACATAAATTGCAAGGAGAAAAGGGGGAAGATACTACAATTAAAGAGAGACTAATTATAATGATCTTGTTTGGATCGTATTTGGAGGAAAAATCCCTCAAGACATTTTTGAGACAATCAGGGAAATTCAAATATTGCCTGGATATTTGATTGAGTTAAGGGATTATTGTTCATTTTTCAGGTGTGGTGACGGTATTCTAGTTACATTAAAAAAAAAGTCCTTGTCTTTCAGGAACGCAGTCTGGAAAATTTATAGATAAAAGTATGTTTTCTAGGATTCCCTTTAATATATTCCAAGAGCAGGGGGGAAGTGAATGGGGGAGTAGATGCACTACAGATTGGCCGTGAATTGAAAATAAGTGATGGGTACATGGTTTCTTCACTTCATCATACCCTTCTTTTTACTTTTATCCTGGCACAATAAAAAAAATTTAATGGTTCAAACATACCTTAATTTTGTTCTTCTTTAAAACATTTAAATCTTTTGCTGTAGAACTGAGGATGAGTGGAAGACAATGGCTGCTGGCATGGACTAAGGATCAGACTGCCTGCATTTGAATGCCAGTGATTCGCTTACCACCTGGGTTATCTAGAGTAGGGAACTTCATGTTGCCCTACCTCATAAAATGGGGATAACAATACTACCCCCTTATTCCTTCATTGAGTTATTACAATAAAATAAGATGAGTAAGATTTATTTGAGAGAGAGAGTGGAGGGAGGTGCTGAGCTTAGAGCCCAATGCCCGGCTCAATCCCCTGACCCCAAGATTATGAGCCAAAACTAAGAGTCAGCTGCTCAACTGACTGAGCTACCCAGGTGCACCCAGATTTACTATTTTTATTGTGGTTTTTTTTTTCTGCTTTTGAACTTAAGTTTCCTGATAAGAGTGTCTATACTCATTTTGCACTTTATACTACGATCCTGACATTCATCCCACTTCAGATCACCACCTCTAGTTCTAACACCAACTAACAATTCCGGTACTGATTCTGACACATGAGTTTTTCCCCACACATCCAAGCAATTCTCTGACCCCAGCTGGACGCCCTGCAATTCAACTCAATTCTGACATTATCTACCTGGAGATGGTGTCAGATTCCTACAAGACTGCCCCCCACCCTCACTCTTTTAGATGCCAGTCATACGTCTGGGTTGTCACTTGTGCTTCTGACCCACTGGCTACAGATCAGAGGTTCTCGTGACCCCCTCCCTGAGTTTGGTTAATTTGCTAGCACCTCTCACAGAACATGAGAAACCAGTTTACTTACTAGATTATTGGCTTGTGATCTAGGAACACAAGATCTTGGTTCCTGATCTAGGAACAGCCTGATGGAAGAGATGCATAGGGCAAAGTATGGGGAAAGGGCATGGAGATTTCATGCTCCCTGGAAGCACTTTCCCCAAATACCTATGTTTTCACCAACCCATAAGCTCTCAGAACCCTATACTTTTCGGTTTTGATGGAGGCTTCATTTGAATCATTGGCCACTGGTGCCTGAACTCCATCTGGGCTCCTTACCCCTCTCAGGAGGCTGTGGGACTAGTCACATGGTTAGTTCTCTCAGCCAGCCCCCTTCCTTAGGTATTTTCCCCAAATCATCTCATTAACACAACAAAAGGCACTTTTAGTGCTCTCCTGTCTCCGAAAATTCTAAGGGTTCTAGGAGTGCGGTTCCAGAAATAGGCAAAGACTAAATATATATTTCTTATTATAAATTATAATATCACAATACCCACCTACTCAGTCTCTCACACTTAATACATCAGCTGCAATATTCCCGTTTCTTTAAAGTGGAACAAAAACTTAAAGACATTTGCGAAGCAATCTGAGGGCAATCCTGCTAGATTTTAGTGATTAACTTTCAGTCTTTTATAGTTTCTTGTCCACACCTAACCTGAGAGTTCTTTCATTTGTGTTTTTGGTGTGGCCCACCTTTATCAAGTCTTTCCAAAGCAGCCTGATTTTCTGAATTATTTTTTCTGCATTATTTTTTCATCACTTATATAATTCCAAATTATATCATACATTTTCAACTGCAACCTTTTTAAATATGTTTGGGAGCAAACAAACTGACTCTTGGCAGGCAAACATCACAACTAGCGGAAGAGATGCCCAGATGCATGCTGAGAATGCCAGTGGCATGTGTTAAGCTTGCTGAAGGCAGCAGATGCTTTACAGGTAGAGTGTAGACTACATCAGTTAATCTGGTGGGTGGGTTAAGTGGAGATTAGTTAGGGGAACCTGGTGTTTTCAGGTCAACAGTGGTTGTCTTTGGGTAGCAATTTGTCTTAATGATGACCATGTATTTTAACTTGTCCACCAAAGAAAAAAAATCAACACTTCGTATCTTTGAAGCTTTTTTTTTTTTTTTTTTTTTTTAAGTAAATCCATTCACAGAGGACTAGAATGCAAGCACTACGAAAATGTGGCAGGAATATTGTTAATTCACACACCTGGGGTGGCTGAGTGGCTCAGTCAGTTAAGCATCTGCCTTCAGCTTAGGTCATGATCTCAGGGTTTTGGGATCATGCCCAGCATTGGGCTCCCTGCTTAGTGGGGAGTCTGCTTCTTCCTCTGTACCTGCACCCCCCACCCCTGCTCATGCTTGCTGTTGCTCTCTCTCTCTCTCTCAATCCGAAATAAAGGAATAAAATCTTAAAAAAAAAATTCGCACACCCTTGTGTCCAAACAATAGGTGGATGGATTCTATAGAGCATGAGTGGTCATCGTTGTCACTTGTTGCAGGGACAACGTATACCTTGAGTGATTCTATTACACAGCGGGTTTCCTAAATGCCACAGCAGCTAGGCTTCATACTAAGAAGGTTCACACACTAACATTCACATCCTAGTTTCACTTTGACTATAAAGTTACACAGAAACCAAATGATCAAATCTGCATTTCCTTCTCATTCTATATGCAAATAGTGAGACAGGGATTCCCCTGGCCCTTGGCATTCCTTATCAAAAAGGATTCTGGACAACCTCAAGCTCTGAAGATGGGAACTGCCTTAACAGCAATCCAATCTAGCTGTGTCGGACACTGGCTGTGTTTTGCCAGATTTCACGGATCTCACTGCTAGTTTGCTCTTCTGCGACATACCGTTGTTACTCTGCTTTCTGATCAACTGTGAATTCTCACAGTCCTCCCTGAACAGGAGAGAGGAAGTGAGAGAGGTGTGTAGCTACTGCATTCGTTTTTATCTCTTGACAGATGGGGAAGCCAGAGTTACAAGTCAGAGCAGTTTTTGTCACACTGGGGCATTCCACATCTCTCTGACTTGGAGATTTGACGGTAGGGGCACTCCAGAAGGTGTCTTTGCAAGAAAATGATCTGAAATAAGCTCATCTCATTACAGTGTCAACTTGGAGTACAGGCACAAAGCTGTAGCTATGACCCTCCTTCTGTTCCTGTCCCTTGGCACTCACCACACGCTTCTAGAAGTCTGGGCCTTGAGCCCTTTCAGAAGAGTTCCACCACTTACTAACTAACTGTGCAGACCAAACTGAAAGAATATTGTCGCAGTCTCCTTAAATGCCACGATGTCACTCACAGATAATACGATCAAAGACAATCTTACATTCACATTTAATCAGGAATGCATTTCCTAGTTGTATCGAAGTAACGCATGGCAGCAAGGGCAAACAAAATAAAATACACAGCAGCTCCCCTGAAGAGGCCTCCTCAACCCAAAATTTCCTTCATCCTATTACCACCCCACATCATTCTATTATTCTTTTCATTGCTAGCAAGTCTTTCATAAACTGAAAACCTGCTGGCATTATTCAAAATAACTCCAAACCACAAGTATTTACCTAACATTAGATTCATTTATTCACTTCACAGTTATTTAAAGATAACCAACAATTTAAGTGAGACGCATGAGAGCTAGGCTTGGAAAAGCAAGATTACTGTGGGGGTGCCATTTCTGAAGTTAAGGAAAAGTAGTATCTGATTATGCAATCAGGTACTCTTGAAATTAAATTATTGTTATTATCATAAAACTCTACACATATAATCATAGTGAATGTGTATGTGCTTGTGAATTTCTGCAATACAGAAATTTAATTAAAAGCAGTCTAAAGTTATAAAAGCATGGAATATCACTGGTTTCTTTGAAATCAAGAGGCAAGAAAGAACCCAACAGAATCCCACAGATAGGAGGTGCTTTAAGCCAAAGCCTGGGAAAGGTGGTACATTTGTCACAAATATACCACTACCTAAGGAAGACTCACTTTTCTCTGATGCCCAGTAACATTTTCCATCAAGCTCACACCACCAGGCTCCTCCAAGGTTATCGGGCTTCTGCTAACAGTGTCTTTAAAGTCCTTTGGATCTTCACTTAACACTCTCCTCAGACTTAGACTTCTATCCTCTATTCAGTTCCAACGCTTCTTCCACATTTTAGATTTTTGTTAGAGCAACATCTTACTTTCAGATACAAAAACCTGTATTGGTTACTACCTCTTCATAACAAATTACCCTAAGGTGAATGGCCTAAGGCAACAATAAATATTCATTTTTAAAAAATTTCACATAAAAATGAATAAAAAGTAAAAAAAAATCTCATATACTCTGTGGGTCAGAAATTTGGAAAGAGCTTAGCTGAATAGTTCTGGCTTAGGATCTTTATGAGGATGTAGTCAAGAGGTTGGCTAGAGCTGCAGGCATGTGAAGGCTCTGGGGGCTGGAAAATTCACTTCCAAGATGACTCACCACAAGGCTAGCAAAATGGTGTTGGTGGTTGGATGGAAGTCTCAGACATCTGCCGAGTGACCCACTTTGTAGGGCAATTGACATTGCCCCTGGTTTCCCCCAGAGTCAGTGATCCAAGATAGCAGGGTAGAAATTGTACTGACTATTCCCGAAACCACACATCATCCCTATTCTATCGATCACCCAGACTAACCCTGATACCTGTGGGAGGGAGAGTCGACATGGGCATGGCTAGGAAGAGATAAGGATCATTGGGACACACCTTGGAGACTGGCTACCACAATATATATTTAATCATGTGCTTATGGATTTTTATTGTGACATTCCACCACAGGTTTCGACAAACAGTTATTGAGTATCTATTATGCTGTTCTGGATGCTAAAATAAGTTCTAATTTCCAAAGCCTGCAAAAATCCCTACTCTCATGAATCTGAAGTCTTAACATGAGAAGATAAACAGCCATCAAATAAATAAACTGTATGTCAGTTGATGACAAGTGCTCTGAAGGCAAATCAAAGGAAGGCAAGAGGACTGAACCTGCAAAGAGTGGAGTGAAGGATTGCACTTTCAGTAGGATGATCAGGGAAGTTTCGTTGAGAAGGTGACATTTAATTTAAAAAATGTGAGAGCAGCAAGGGATGGTATCTGGGGGAAGAGCTTTCCAGGAGAAGGAGACAGAATGCAAAGACATTGGGGTAGAAGCAGCTTTGGATTGTTAGAGGAACAGCAGAGGAGCCTGTGGGCTTGGAGCAGAGTGAGCAAGAATGAGAGCAGTAGTGATGAGCCTAGGAGATGGTGGAGAAGGATAAGGCTTTATAGGCAATTGAAAAGACTTTGGCTTTTATGCTGAGTGATTTGGGAAGCCATTGGACAGTTCTGAGCTAAAAAGTGACATGAGAGGAATCAAGCATTAACAAGATCACTCTAGTTGCTGTGCTGAGAAGAGACTAAGGAGGGACAAGAGACAGGGAGTTCAGTTATTGGGCCATGACAATAATAAAGTAGAGAGATTATGAAGGCTTGGACCAGGAAGGTGATGGAGGTCGTGAGGTTGGCAGATTGCAATTCCAAGTCTTTGCCAGTGAAATTTCCTGATGGATTCCACATGGAGTATGAGAAAAGAAGAGCAGTCAGTTACGAGCTTGAGGTTTTGGCCCGAACAAGAAGAAGAATGGGGTTGCAAGCTGGGAAAAACAATAGGAGGAGTAGATTGGAAGACGGGGTTGTAAATTATGAGTTCAATTTACATAAATTCAGTTTGAGATGTCCATTAGACATCCAAGTGGAAAAGTTGACTAGGCAATTGGATATACAAGTTTGGAACTGGAAAGAATAAGTGTAGATAAGGTCCCACGATTAAATCCTAGTCACTAATTATGCTATGAGGTTGAGCTAGAGAAGAGAAAGAAGCAAAAGCAACTCACAGATGCACCCAGGGAAGCAGGAGGGAAACCAACCTAATGTGATGCTCTGGAAGCAAAATGAAAAAAAAAAAAAAGGAGCCTGTTTTGTCAAGTGCTATACTGATAAGCCACATAAAATGAGGACTGAGAATTGACCACTCTTTCTACCCACAAAATTGGAGTGTAAATAGACAATTTTTTTAAATGTATAAAGTAGGGATACCTGGGTGGCTCAGTGCTTGAGTGTCTTCTTTTTTTTAAAATTTTTATTTATTTATGATAGCCACAGAGAGAGAGAGAGAGAGGCAGAGACACAGGCAGAGGGAGAAGCAGGCTCCACGCACCGGGAGCCCGACGTGGGATTCGATCCCGGGTCTCCAGGATCACGCCCTGGGCCAAAGACAGGTGCTAAACTGCTGCGCCACCCAGGGATCCCCCCCCCCTTTTTTTTTTGAGTGTCTTCTATTCAGGGCATGATCCCGGGCTCCCGGGATCGAGTCCGGCATCAGATTCCCCACAGGGAGCCTGCCCCTCTCTCTGTGTCTCCCATGAAAAAATAAAAATTTAAAAATAAAAATAAAAAGTGGTTATATATACACAACCTCAGAAAACTTCATGATTAAAAACCCACTAAGAGAAAAAATACTCCATATTCATTACAATAAAAATAGTCCTGTGAGTATGTGTAATCAACCTAACTGGTGAAAACTTTCTATAACTATTATAACATGAAAATAAAAATTTCAAAAAAAAAAAAGAAAATAAAAATTTCTGTTCATTTTTAAAATATTGCCAAATATCATGTGGGCTCTTTTCTATAATATTTTTCTGAAAAGTGGAAGTGAAAAAAATCACTAAATCTTTTGATGCTTAGTAATAAATTTAAGTGTTTAGTTGTGAATACTTAGCCAATTAGGCAAAAAATATTTTTTGGTCCTTTGCTGCTTCCTTTTCAGTTTTTGTCCATTATCATTCCAGGGCTCACAGTTGTGCAGAGACCACAAAGTCATGTGCTATTTCTCAGTCTTTACAATTTATATAACAAATTTGAATTAAAATTTCACAACATTTTATTCTTTAGAAAGTTCAAAAAATCAGGACACCTGGGTGGCTCAGTGGTTGGGCATCTGCCTTTAGCTCAGGTCATGAACCTGGGGTCCTGGGGTCGAGTCCCACATCAGGGCCCCCACAGAGAGCCTGCTTTTCCCTCTTCCTATGTCTTTGCCTCTCTCTGTGTCTCTCATGAATAAATAAAATCTTTTTTTAAAATGTGTAAAATTTTGCATTACCATATGTATGACTCCTTTTGTATTCAATTTAAATTCTATGATGGTTAAAAATTAAATGTAACTACATACATATACACATACCCAGACATATAATTATTTATTAATAATTCCTCAGCATGTTCGGATACTTCTTCCTCTAAGCTAAAGTGGTCTTTCTCAACTGTAAACCCCAGCCCACACCACCATCACCCAACCCTAAGCAAACTGCAGCTTATAACATTCTTCGAAAGAATAAAACAATCAACCTGAGTGCACCATCAGGAAATGAATCAGCAGAATACTATCTGTAGGAAACGGAGTTAAGGATGTGGCCAAGAAAGTTAAAGGTATCTTTTTGCTGGAGCATTTGGGGCATTAAATCACCAAACTTCTGCATGGTTTCGAAGGCAATGCCTGTAACAATAGGCGCAACAGCATGGAAATTTTCATGCCTCTGGCCCATCATGAGTTAATGACTGGAATAAATGTGATAAAAGACATATTAACCCAGCTTACAGTAGCCCTTCACTTAGTATGTGTGCCAAATGACTTATATGACTTACAACATGTGTTATTAATTCACTAGATTTAAAAAAAAAAAAACACTTAGAATTGAGATAGTCTCAGTTTTGTCCTTCAAAAAAAAATGGTACACTAATTCTGTTGGTGCAAATATTGATCAACTGGCATAGCAAAGGGACCCACCAATAAAAATGGCTGCCCAACCAATGAGATCATTAGAAGGTTATAAGCAGGCTGCACATGCATTTTGGGGCAACTTGGCTGTGATGTCCATCATCACTGCAGAGAATGTTTTGGAAACTCTCCACCTTGTGCCTTAGATGCATTTATGACTCAAGCCAGAATGTCAGTCATGATATGTGTTCTGGTTAGGCATAGCTTTTGATTCTGAACAGTAATCCCCCACTTGATCATAAACTCAGTTCACCATAACTGGCCCCAAATGGTCTGGGATCTTTCCAAATCCCTTTGAAAGAATGTCCACAGGCAGTGCAAGTGAGCCTACAAGAGAAGTTCCACTGGCATGCAGATTCTGATGGGGGTCTGCTCTTCCCCCAGGCTCCTTTCTTTCTCCCTGCCAGAGGCAAGGGGAGGGGAGAAAAATCTTGGGAGTCAGGTTGAGTGGAGAGGGTCATCAATCAAGATTTTCCCCCATGAGTGAATCACCCAAACAGGGAGATAAAGCCCATAATTCAGAGACAGGACATGCAACCCTCCAAGGCACCTAGTGAGGAAAATGAGGGCAGATCAGAGTTTCTCAAGCGCATTCCTAGGATGCTTGCAAATTACTCCAGTATGTCTTTAAAATGCAGATTCTTGGGCCCCACCCCAGATCTAATGAAGACGGGGTTCTAAGTTTTATACCTGTTTTCCATGTGATCTTTTTGCAGGCTGAAGCTTGAGAACCATTGAGTCCATGCAGTAAAACTTAGAAGAGAAACGATGCAAGGGGAGAGGTTCTGGCTGAATCAGGTGTAGAGCTGGCCACCTAGCCCCCATAACAGGCTCAGTGTGGGGATTTGGGAGTTTCCTCAAGAATAACATGCATCATTTCCTTTTCCTTTTAGTTTTCATTTTAAGTATCACACGATCCAGCATTGTTTTCCACATAGCTTCCAAAAGCAGAAGGCCAGAACGAAAAGACATTTTACAGCAACTTTTCTAGGAGGATAAAAGTGCATTTAACACCACCCTTTAAGTCTTTACTCCAACTTTAATTATTTTTATCTGCACTGTAAAGTTTAAAAAATGATTGTGCATAGGAATGAGCTAGAAGTCATGTTACAGAGCTGTCCCAGTAGATAGATCACCATGGGTCATATAAAGAATGAAAATATAAACTTCCCTAAGAAAAGCATTTTTTATCAAGCATAGCATCCAGGTAGCTTATGTCTACCAGGAGATGGATAGCAATGTTCTGGGCTCCATATGATAACCCTATAGATGTGTGACACAGAATGCCCTGTGCTCTAGGCTTAATGCGTATGACTCCCCTCCAAATTACAGGTTAAGCACTAATGCCCCATGTGATGGTATTGGGAGGTGTGGCCTTTGGAAGTGATCGGGTCATAAGGATGGAGCCCTCCTGAATGGCATTAGTGCCTTTATAAAAGAGACTGCAGAGAGATACATCGCCCCTTGTCCCTCATGAGGTTACAGCAAAAAAGATAGCTATCTATGAACCAGGAAGTGGGCTCTCACCACACACCAAATCTGACAACAGCTTGATGATCTTCCCAGCCTCCAGAACTGTGAGAAATAAGTGTGATACACGTGTGTTGTTTATAAGATACCCAGTGGCTTTTAAACTTTGATCTGCCCTCATTTTCCACATTTTCTCTTACAGCAGCCCAAAGGGACTAACACTCACTCTTTTCAGAAAATTAGAACCCCTCTATGTAAACTTAAATTATTAATGAAAGTGATGGTCTACAAAGATAGTGTGTGGAGCAGTGAACTGGACCTGAGTTCACTGAGGTTTTCAGTGACCTGGGCCATATCCATTTTTGGAGATTTCAGGATATTAAAAAAATAAACGCTAAAAAAACTTTAATGCCAAAACAAGGTTATAGAAATTTTGGTATTCAATAGATAGATAGATAGATAGATATAGATAGATAGAGATAGATAGATAGATAGATAGATAGATAAACGTGTGTGTGTATATATATATGACAAATTAACTTTCAACAGCAAAAAGAAGTAAATGACAATATAACTGTTCACACATATCAGCATTTATTTTATTTTTATTTTTTTATCAGCATTTATTTTAAAAACTATTCATTTATAATGTGTCAAAAGTGCATATGCATTTATAATGCATCAAAAATACCATGGTCTGGTTACACAGAACACAGATTTAAGTTCTAAATCTGTCAGTGTGTTGCTTTGACTCTATATGTTATAACCTCCCTTGAGGGCAAAGTATAAACACTGGAATAGATGCCCCTTGTGAATGGGAGGTCCAAGCCAAATGCCCCAATGGTCACCTTTCAACAGAGCCTGGTGGTGCTGAGTTCTCTGGGCTGAACTGATTCTTGGGACACCAACTAGAAATGTGACCTTGGGCAGTTCAGTGACGCCCTGTTACATGCATTCCCCCGACCTGTAAAATGAGGGAAGATCATTTGCTTCCAGCTCTATGCATCTATTATAGTTTCATCTATTCTAGTTGTTCACTATGCATTTCTACAGTACTTCTCCTCTGGTACCAGAGGGTAAGATGCTAGAATTTCCTTGGTGCCAGTCAACTGTGTAAAAAGCTTACTCGTTCCTTTCATTATGCTTCAATTCAGTCTCTTGCTCCGAGCTCCTTTTCTTTACCAGTGGGCCAGCTCTTTAATAAACATTTCACGAGCTGTCTCCATAATTAACAACTAATTAACAAGAAGGCCTTAGTGCTAAGGGTTGGTGCTTTCAAAAAGAAATGAGCAGGAAAGTTGCTTTGCTTTCTGTATTCACAAGGTCCCGCCATTGTCATTGTAATATGCTGGAGATGGTGGTTCCTAAATAGTGTGAACAATCTCATTAAAGATCTCTGCTGGAACAATCAATTCACTGTCAGAGGACCCTATCGATCCTCAGGAACTGTCATTGAGTTCCAGGGTGCTTGTAAAAAATTGACAACCGGAAGGGTGCTTCAGTTTGGGCTATTTATTTCTCTGAGAAATGCAGTATAATCATATGGAGTCTAAGTGGCTCCCTCTGTTGCTTTTGCAGGCTTGAAAACACTGACAAGTTTTCTGATGAAAGTCTTAGCAGGGTGTCCTTTCCAGACACACCAGATATGCATGCAGAGTGGGGACACTGCATAATAAGTTACTCTGTCCCCTTCTGAGGTGCCCCTGAATGTCCACCATGTCCCCCTCTTGAAATTCCCTAATTTGATAGCCTTATATCATGTGGTCATGCTTCCCTGGCCGGCTGACAGGATGAGGAGTGAGCACCTGACCCAAAGGGGCTCGTCTATCTAGTGACTGATGAGACAGCCTGGCACGGGAGCTTTGCCTGGTTGCAAGTGCTGAACATGAGCTCTGTGGGAGGGTGGTTTGGACAAGAGAATATGATGTAGCTGCTAGTGGTAGAAGAAATGGAAGCAAAGAAAAAAGTTTGGAGTCACCACAGTGGCACATCACTATTCTGGGTAGGAACAAACATGTGACAAGAGAGCTGGCCACTGTGTTCTGAACCATAAGCCAGTGCTCCATTGAAGCCCACTGTACAGGGGACGGGAACCAGCATGTCCAGTCTTCATCACCATGACGGCCACCTAAGTAGGCTGCCATAGCGCACACAATCACCATGAAGAGAACCCAAGGCCAGAACTGCACTGCCAAGGAAAACACTACTCTCCCATAGTCATTAATGTGAAGGACTGTGCAGGGCGCCCAGGTCGCTCAGTTGGTTAAGCATCTGCCTTTGGCTCAGGTCACGATCCCAGGGTCCTGAAATGGAGCCCCATGGTGGGCTCAATGGGGAGTCTGTTTCTCTCTCTCCCTCTCCCTCTGATCGTTCTCTCTCTCTCCCTCCCTTCCTCCCTCCCTTTCTCTGTCTCTATGTGTATACATATATATACACATCTATATATCAACTACATAAAATCTTTTAAAAAAAAGATGGAGCCCAGTGAGTTCCAACTTTATTCTCTGAAACAATGATACTGAAAAATGCCCACACCTAGATAGACACATTGGATTTGTCTTATTCTGCTGATACTGTGGTACTCTACTGATAGAGAGAAAAACAAGTTGAAGACTATGCCATTTTAGTGGAACTGGCTGATTGGTAAAAATGAAGAAGAATGATTCAAATGAAAGCAGAGGCTTGGCCTCTGGAAATGGGGTGTCCTCATAGTGTTGCTTTTCATGTCTACAGTTAGTCAAAGGGCAGATATGAAATGTTACCACTTTCCATGGTAGGTTCTTAAGAAGCATACATGTTTGCATTGCTTGAAACGCTGCACCATGAGATGTAAAGAAGGATGTCATCTGTGGTATTGTTACAAAGCAAAAAGTAATAAAACAAGCTAACCGTATGTCATGAAAATGATTGAATAAACAGTAATCCATCCATAGTATGGATTTCTACACATTAATTTTTCAGTCAGGTGGACCTACAGCACAGATATGGAATGATTTACAACTATATTGTTAAGTAAAAGAGGACTATATCAGAAAGTCACTTTCGAAAATAAAACTTATGTTTGTACCTTTACATGCATATGTATATAAACATATAGAAAATGATCTGTAGGATAAACCCTCAACTTAATGATGAGCATATCTGGAGAAGAAAGTGGGATGGTAGTATGAGGTGCAAGGCAAGATAGAATTTTTTTTACTACATATTTTGTGTTATTGAATATTTATAACAAGAATGTATATTTCATTATTTCTTTAAATTTTATTATTTTAGTTTTTAAGATTTTATTTATTTATTTGAGAGAGAGAGAGAGAGAACACAAGCAGGGGGAACAGCAGAGGGAGAGAGAGGAGGAGCAAATTCCCCACTGAGCAGGGAGCCCGACGCAGGGCTCTATCCCAGGACTCCGAGATCACAACCTGAGCCAAAGTTAGACACTTAACTGAGTGAGTCACCAGGCACCCCTCTATTTCTTTAATACAACAGTTTTTTATAATAGTTTTTAAAGAGATTTTATTAATATACTGATGTCTCTCCCAGTTTTTCCATAGGCATCTATTTGTGTCAAGAAAGCTTAGGATCACTGCATGTGTATTCAAGAAAGAACATGCAGCTTTTGACATTCAAAAGAAATGTAATGGCCAAGACAATATTCTTTAAAGCCAGTCTGAAATCTTTTAATTCCCAATACACATCAGGATGAAGCTTGGGAGACTCTAATCTATATAAGTTTGCTCCCAATGCAGAGGAAATACTCCTTCCCCTTATGAACCAAGAGGGGGAGAAAAATGGGAGATGGTGAAAGCCAACAGCTCAGGAAAGAAAATTCAAGAAGAGTGCGGGATGCTTTAGAAACATTCAGACCATCTTGGGGATATTACAAGAAAGGGTGGATGACAGCTCTTAGAATTATATTATATTTTATTTTATTTTTTTATTTTTTTTTATTTATGATAGTCACAGAGAGAGAGAGAGAGGCAGAGACACAGGCAGAGGGAGAAGCAGGCTCCATGCACCAGGATCCTGATGTGGGATTTGATCCCGGGTCTCCAGGATCGCGCCCTGGGCCAAAGGCAGGCGCCAAACCGCTGCGCCACCCAGGGATCCCCAGAATTATATTTTATGTCTGGCAGCAGTAAGTGGTAAAAAGACTCTGATTCTAGAGTCATGAGATGTGTTCAAATCCTTTTCCATCCTACAATCAGAAGTGTACATTTAGGCTAGTCATTTGACATCCCTGAGTTTCAATGTCATCACCGGAAAGTGGAGAAAATACCATGTAATCTACTATCCCACAGAGTCGCTAGTTGCTAAGACTAAGCATGAAATGAGACAAAACACATGTAGGAACTCTGTAAAATGATGGTCTGTTGTTGGTAGTGACCACCGTCACCACCTGAGACACTCACTGAAGATAGTGCAAGAAGTGTGTTGGAGGTAGAGGGGTGAAGTCCAGTCTTTATGCCTTTTCTAGCAATTTCCCCATTTTTTTCTCCTACAAAATTCTGTGACTATTCTATAAAACTTAAGCTGTCTCTAAACAATTTTGGAACGCTGATAAGATGATGACGATATAGTCAACGAATAAATTACTTGGCTAAGTGGAGTCCTGTCACCAACTTCTACTCTTGTTTTTCACCAAACTGACTCAGTATCGTGTTTTCCCAGACCATGAAGGAGTTTCACAGAAGAAAGGAGTTAACTTTTATTAAGTGCTTGCTGGGTGCCAGATATTTTATAGACACCATTTCATTTAATATTCACAGTGAGGTGGCCATTATTTCTACTTAACAGATGAGGAAACCCTGAGACTCCGAGAGACTTGGTCACAATCCCCGAGGTAGTAGTGAGTAGGGGTGCCACCTTCCACACCTGGAACTGACTGTAACACCTGTGCTTTTCTCCCACTGGAACATCATCTGCCCGGTGCCCAGCAGCAGACACACAGACAAATCTTAATTTTCAACTGCAACAAAAGACAGAGACAACATGGATGACCAAAATCTCAAAAGTGTACTCAGTATTTTCACCCTCTTCTTTCAACCTTAATTAATTACAGGTAATAAATTTAGCTGATCGATTTTCTCTTTCTATCCTCTGCTGTTCAAAATCCTCTTGAATTTTGGCAAGAGGAGGCAACTAGACCAACGAACTGATGAAAGCAGGAGGAAGCTGAGAACTTCCCTGCATTTGAACTGCAGTCCCAGGTAACCAAGGGTTGATTGTGTAATCGGGGTAAAAAGCCAATCAGTGCAGAATTTGTACATACCCTAATCCCTCCATGGCTGACACTTAGGCTAGTTGTTTCCTTCCTGGGATCCCCAGACAACTGGGTTTCTACAAAGGAATAAGGCAGGGAGCAGTCCTAAATAATTTTTAATATTTTTACAAGTCCATCCAATTCACATATCTTCAGGAAAGACGAACAGGCCAAAACAAAAGTCCAAGGATCTTTGCTTTGGGCTAGAGTTCAAGACAAACCCATATGAAGTACTACTGTTACCTTCTGCTTAATAAGAATACAGCAATAGCAAATAGTTCCTGAGCACTTTGTGCTGGGCACTTTGGACTCATTGTCTCTTCTGATATTCAACACAACCCAGGGAGGGAGATAATATCGTTCCCCTCTCACAGATGAGGAAACACAGAGAGGTTAGATGGCTTGCCTAGGATGACACAGCTAACAAGAGTCGAAGTTCACTGGTTATGATTAGTTATGGCCTGGTGATCAGAAGCAGTGTTTGGCAGATGTACGTGTCTTCAGTAATAAAACGTGGGTGGGAAGGGGAACACTGGTTTTTACTTAGTCAAGGCCAAGGTATAATGACAAGCAGTTCTTCATAGCAAAAGATTTGGGAAGACCTGAGTTAAAACCATTCTGGAAATAAGAGTCACTCTGTAGGGCATATAGAACCAGAAGTTTGTCTTGGGCACTTACAAATTTGGCTTCATTGATTTTGGAGATCGCTAGAGAACTTAACCTTGAAATGATAGGATGTCCAGAAAGGACACACACACACACACACACACACACACACACACACACACACCTAAATTGGTTTCACTACAAAGATGAAAGCAGGGTTGTTTTGGCTCAATCACAAGGCTATTCTATTGCTGCTATGATTTTTACGCATCTGTGAGAGGACTACACCGGTATCACAACTGTTCAGTGCAGCTTCAGATCCCATTTAATGAGAAACAGTATAGTCCATAGGCACTCAGTCTTGGGAGCCAGAAATCCAGACTCCTTCCTAGCTGCATGACCTTGGGCAGGTTACCCAAACTTCTTGCCTCAGTTTCCTCATCTGTACCACTGGGATAACAATAAAAATATCTATCTGCTAAGGTCATTGTAGGAATAAAAAGAGTTGATTTTTGTCAAGTGTTTCAAATAGCACCTGGCACACAGGAAGCATTGTGTGGGTGGTAGATGGTATTAACGGTGCATGAAGAAGTCTATGGAAACAATACAGAAATCTGCGTCTGGCTTTTGAATAAAGTAAAAAAAAAAGGATTTTTTAAAAAGTCAAGATATGGATACCTGGGTGGCTCAATTGGTTAAGTATCTGCCTTCGGCTCTGGTCATGATACCGGGGTCCTAGGAGGGAGCACCACGTCGGGTTCCCTGCTCAGTGGGGAATCTGCTCCTCCCTCTGCTTGTGCTCTCTCACTCACTCTCTCCAATAAATAAATAAAATCTTTTAAAAAAATAAAAGATTTAAAAATTTAAAAGTCAGGATAGTGGTTACCAATGAGGGGATGAAAGAGCTTGTTGGAAAGGGCACTTGGGAAGTTTCTGGAGCTGATGACATTTTGTTTCTTGGCTCAGGTGGTAATTACACGAGTATTCATTTATTAAGTTTTTCTGGAGTTTTGAGCAATTTTCTGCATTTTTTAAAATGCACATTAGAAACAGTTCAATGAGAGAAATAAAATGGAAGGAGAAGGAAGAGTTGGTGGGAGAGAGAGTGGAGGAGGGGCCAGAGGAGGAAGGACAAGGGGAAGCTCCACCTGGTGTGACTTCTCCATTACGAAGCACTTTTGCAGCAAATGGCCATTTCAGAGCAAGTCTATGGCAAAGTCAGTTTTTAACTCCAGTTTTCCAGGTGGGAAAACCCTGGCATGGACCGTGGTTAAAGTAACATCATGTTCAAAGCAAACGAATAGCCAAGTTGAAATGCAATTGCGGAGGAACTAAACCCTAATCACCTGCTTGCTGACAGATCTACAGGAAGCAGGTGAGGTGCAGGCCAGGACCAGCTGCAGGATGTCACGAGCCCAGCATTAACACTAGACAGTGGGTGTGCACCGTCCATGAATCACTGTGACCCTGCCCCCCCCCACAAGAGTCAAGGTCTAGAAGAGACCTACGCACACAGCCCTTGAGACGTTTTAGAGAGTCCTTTAGTGAAGCATCAAAGACAAGTCACGAGTCTGTGGATGTCTGAGTGGCCAACTTGTAGGTGAGGAGGACTCACATCTCCGCAGGCCTGGAAAATTATCTTGACAACCTGTCCATCAGCAGAACTGGCTGGCAGTGGTGAGGCTTCTGGGGTTGGCTGTACTTCCCCGAACATCGCTGTGCAGGGCTGGGGGAGCAGTTCAGGTAGGCAGAGGTGACACTTTATGCCTATTAGTATACCTGGCTCCAGGAAAGAAACTTCTGGAAAACTCCCACTGTCCATCACCATCCTGGCAAATTCCCTGCAGGACTGGCCAAATAGCGATAGCATTTTAGAACTGGTGGAGTCATACAGACCCAACACCTTTTACAAGGAGGATGGTCAGAGGCTGGTGAAGCAAAGGCACTTACTTAAGATTACTTAATTAATTAGAGGCAGAGCCAGAAGCAGAATACAAATTCCCTGCTCCGGGGAATACTCTTTAAAAAGGCAGTGGCTACTTTTAATGAAATAGACTGACTCCAGAGCTTGAAAGAAGAGTGTTAAAAATATGGGCAAAAGCTCCATTAGGCCATAAACCCCCAAAATAAAACTCATCTGCCCTAAAATAAAAACATCAAATGCACAAGTGTTGTTTGCGTCGCTTCTAAGACTGAGCTCAGGATTCATCCCCCCACCTTCGCCACCCAACCCTGATTTTAAGAGTGCCACCATGTGTCAGGCACATAATAGGCTCCTAGAGATAAGCAGTGAGCTAGATGGAGGTAGCCCTGCCCTGGATGAGCTCACTAGTGGGTGAGGGACAGGAGGGAGGGAAGAAAGGAAGGAAGGAGGGAGGGAGAGAGAGAGTGAGATGAAACTAATAATCATATAAAATGAAGTGTTTTGAAGAGAAAGCCCAGGCTGCTAGGAGACTAAGTACCAGGTGGATTACACTGAAGGATGAAGAAGTTTGCTCTTGGCTTCCTTCCCATCCCCAGATATCAAGTATAGAACATTCTCTTGTCATACCTCACCCTAGAAGCTTGAGACTGACCCAATCCTCAGGGTGTTACAGCCTCTAGGTTCCTAAGATAGATTCCTTGGGCCCTTAGGGAAAACTGACCATCTTTCAGAGACAGGGGCCACCTCTCCCATAGCTCTAAACCCCAAACCCATAACTCCCCTCGAAGGAAGCGCAGTTTCCAACACCCAGCAAAACATTGCTTACTGGGGGCCTGTGTTCATTCAACACCAATGCAAAGAAGTTCATGGGAACGTAAGCCTCATGAATCCGGTCTTGTTCACCACTCTGTCCTCGGCGTGGCACGTGGGAGACATCTGGAGGCCCTCAGGGGGTGCTCAGCCACCTTGCAGAATGAATCAGCAAGCTAAAGGGAAGACTTCCCCTGTTCCGTTCAGATAATGTCAGAAAACCTAAAGTCAAGAACAAAGGAACTCACTATGTGCCAGGAAACCAAAAGAAACCAGGAGGAGTCAAATGGAAATTGGGCAGTGTAGACTGATTGATCAAATAGCCACTTGGAAACTACCCAGCAGCTGTTTTATTATTAACCACACAGGCCAGGTTGTGAGCTCTGTGTGGCAAGTCAGTCTGCCAGAAGCCCTGTGGCCAGGGACTCCTCCTCAGGCCTGTGGAAAGGAACCAGGAGCAGGACCTGGACATTTATGAGCTCAGGGATGAAGACACTTGACCAAAGGATGACGGGTCCAGGGAGGAAATGCCCCTCCGAGGTTGTAGGCACTGGCTGACATCACAGCAAGGGGTGGGGGGGATGTACATATGATCCATCTCAACCCTTGTGGAACTTACAGTCTATGGGGGAGACAGAGGTTACGAGGTTACACAAAGGACCAGAGCATGACAATCATGACAAGTGCCACATGGGAAAGGCATGGGATGCCACAGGGTGGGGGTCTCACCTGTGTGTTTATGGGGGAAGATTAGGGCAGGCTTGCATGCAGAAGAGATCTTGAAGCCAAGGACTGGAGGTCAGTAGAAATTAGTAGGTTAGCAGGCAGGCAAAGGGTTGGGAGCAACGTGGCCTTGGCTTGAACCAAGGAGGCATTGGGCATGTCTGAAGGGCAGTGAAAAGGCAGGATGGCCGGAGCATAGTGAGCCAGGTTGAGAAAGAGTCAGAAGCCAGATGCACAGGGACTTTCAGGTCATGGAAAGGTGCAATGGGAAGCCACCAAAGGGTTCGAGAAGAGCTCACCTGTCAGATTTTTCCTTCAAAATGATCATCCTGCCTATATGCCTAGCTTGAGACTAAGGATTAGAGGAATAGGATACCATATCTGCCCCGGGAGCTCACAGACCACCGTGAGAACACAATACAGCATGCTTCATAAACAAATTCGATCTTTCCCACACTTCAGGGTGCACCAGAATCTCGGGGAGGGCCTGTTAAAGCATAGTCTGCTGGGCCCTGCCTCCAGAGTTCTGACTTCAGACTTCAGGGCTCGGGCTTGAGAATTTGCATCTAAAACAAGTCACCAGGTGGACGCTGATGCTTCCGCTCTCTAGACCACACTCTGGAGCCCCAGAACCAACGGAATCCCACACGTGGAAGTCATTGGGACCTGGGGGTGAGGAGGCGGGGAGGCGGGGAGGAAGCCTTTTTGGAAGAATCAAAGCCTGAGCAGAGTTTTGAGGTTGTCATTAGACAGACAAGGCAAAAGAGAAGCTACCCTAGGTTTAGGGGGGGAAAGAAAATCTGAACAAAGTGGCCAAGAAATAGCTTCATTGGGTCTGAGAAACCACGGGTCACAGAGGAGGCTGGCGAGGCCCTGAGTGAGTGCAGCAGCCAGGCTGCCCAGGGAGGACGCCACCGCCACCACCAAGGCAAGATTTTGCTGGACTATTCCAAGCCTCCTTAGCAGGTGGCCCTCCGTGGGGGGGAGGGGGCAGGACATTTCCAGAACTGCAGTCCCCAGCAGAGACGGGGGCCGGCCGGGAAGGCTGGGCCTCTTCCCCACGTCGTGGCCGGCCTGGCCCAGGCACCCGGGCCAACCGCCCGGCGCACCACGTTTGTCCTGCCCTCGCAGCAGAAGGCGCAGGGCTCTTTTCTCTCGGGTGCTTAGCCGAGGCCACAGAATAGGTTTCCCTATTGAGTAGGGCTCTGGGCTCTGCCCGCCTGCGGGAAATTAGGTCAGTTTAATCACGGCTGATGTCATCAAAGCAGCTTTGTCGCCGGGAGCCCTGCCCGAGGGTGTGGTAGGGAGGGGAGCTGAGGTCCCCGCGGGCTGCTAGGGAAGGTTCCAGGCCCCAGCCACGCCTCTGGGGCTCCCTGGGTGCTTTCGGACCACATGAGCTTTGCCCGGACCTGTGCACCTGGGAACCCAGGCACCCGAGAGACCTGCGGGCCCCTGACTCTGCAGGCCGGGGGCCGAATCCGCCCGCTGTGGGCCCGCACCCGGGGGAGACTAACGACCCACCAGATTTGGAAAGCCTCTGCCTGGAGGCCTCGGTGCAGAAGCGACATCAAGTGAGGCGGGGGTCCCTGAGGAGTGGGGGTCCGCAGTCCGCTGCTCCAGGGCCCCTGACGACCGATGCCCTCGCCCGGCGGGAGCTCATGAGAAATGCAGAAGAGCGGGGCTTCTGAAGCCGACTCTGCATTCCCATCAACTTCCCAGGAGAGGCGCGTGCACATCACAACTCGAGGGGGGCTGGTCTGTACCCCACATCATTCAAACGGCCCCTGCCCTCGGTTGGCTCACCTGCGGGAGAAGGTGGCGGCGGGTCTTTGCACTAGCTCCTGATTTCAGTAGCTTTGGGGCCTGGCTCCTGGGAGCAAGGGTGCCCCGGGCATCAGCTTTTGCAGCTGGAACTTGGACATTTGCATAAACCAAAGCATATGAGCTCTCGAAGAGGACTTTTTTCCAGCAGGAGTCTTGCCCCCACCCCCCAGCAGTGCTTTAGTCACTTTGAACAGGTGTATGTTTCTCAATGGGGGGGGGAATTCTGAAACAGAGAACGTTGTAGATGAAGCGTGCCATGGTGCAAGCTTCTCAAACATCTTTGTGGCCACGAGTTAAGTGCAGGTTCTGCTGTAGTAGGTGTGGGATGGGGCTTCAGATGCCACTCCTCTAACAGGGGTCCACTAATGCTGCCACCACCCCTCCCACAGACCACACTTTGAGGGACAAGGCCCTAGGAGGCTTGGGGGGCACAGCCCTGGGTTTGAGTCATCAGCTAGCCCTGTGACCTCAGGGTTCCTTAATCTCTCAGACCTTAACATTGCTCACATCAAACGAGATGCCTTACTTTGCTACGAGGGCTGCTCGGCATCACCGTATTAGTCTCCTCTTGCTGCTGTAACAAATCCCTGCAACACAGTGGCCTGAAACAACACATATTTATTATCTTCTAGCTCTGGAGGTCATAAGTCCAAAATGGGTCTCACTGGGATAAAATCAAGATGTCAGCCAGACTGTGCTCCTCCTGGAGACTCTAGGGGAGGATTGCCTTGCCTTTTACAACTTCTGTAGGCCGCCTGCCTCTCTTGCCTCCACTTTTAAAAAACATTTTATTTATTTATGAGAAACGCAGACAGGCAGAGACATAGGCAGAGGGAGAAGCAGGCTCCCCTTGGGGAGCCTAATGTGAGGCCCAATCTTGGGACCCTGGGATCATGACCTGAGCAAATGGTAGACGCTCAACCACTGAGCCATCCAGGCATCCCCTCTCTTCTACTTTCAAAGCCAACAGTGTATCACTGCCACATCTTCTCCAGCTCTGACCCTCCTGCCTCTCTCTCATAAGGACCCTTGTGATTACGTAGAGCCCACCTGGATAAATCCAAGATCTTCTCTCCATCTCACGATCCTTAACTTAATCACATTTGCCAAGTCCCTTTTGCTACATACGTAATACAGTCACAGGTTCCAGGGATGAGAACACGCACATCGTTGAGGGGGGTGGGTGTCAATCTGCCTACTATAATCACATAAAACAACTTAAGTGGAGGCAATCAGCCACATGTCTGGCACATAAGTGCTTAGTTAGGTGTCAACCTGCCTGCTTTCTAGAACTTTGGCAGTATCACAATCCCCTCTACTACTGTAGCAGAGTTTCTGACTCCGTAGGTCTGGGGTGGCGCCTGCAAGTTTGCATTTCTAACAAGTCACCAGGTAAGATTGATGCTCTCGGTTCCAGCATAATAGTTTGCAAACTACCAGCGTAGTGGGAAGGAGGAGGTGGGCTTCAGAATCAGGCCAACCAGAATTTGAAACCTGCTCTACCACTTGAGAAGTTACTTAGGCATGCTGGGACTCAGTTTTCTCATTTGCAAAGGGCTCTTAGAAGGTTTAAATGTTTCTGAACTTACCGTGGAGGTTTGTATGGAGAAGTTTAATACATTATTGTGATACATGTTCTAGGTTATTTTCTGTTCATTGTAGTCATCAGATTTTCACATTATCACGTGGCATAGGCATGCAGTAGACAGGAGGAGCCCCTGTGATTAGTTGAATTGTGTCCCCCAAAATTCATATGTTGAAGTCCTGGCCTTCAGAATATAACTTTCTTTGGGGATAGAGTCACCGCATGTCATTAATGAAAGTTGAAGTGTGTGTCCTAATCCAATATGGTGGAGTCCATATAAAAAGGGGAAATCTGGACACAGTCATGTACAGAGAGAAGACGATGTGAAGACACAGGGAGCACACTACCTACAAGCCAGTGAACTAGCAGAAGCTACCAGAAGACCTGGAACAGGTCCTTACCTAGTGCTTTTAGAGGGAGCATGGCCCTGCCAACACCTTGATTTTGGACTTCTAGCCTCCAGAGACAATGTCTATTATTTAAGCCTCTCAGTTTATGGTATTTGTCACAGAAGCCCTAGGAAATTGATGCTGCCCTCTTCAAAGTCATTTCTTTGTGTCTTCATTAACTATTAATTAGAATACTCTAGAGAATTTAATTCTAGAGGGATCAAAAGCAGAGAGAAGCTGCCTTGTGGAATTTGAAAAAGCAAGGCTGCTGTGGAAATGCTGGTTTCCCTGACAGTGCTGCTTTAGGCCCAGGGGACCCAGGCTCGGGTGCCATCAACTATGAGACTGGGCCCTTGGGAACTGGGCATGTATGTCTGTGCGAGAACTGCATGCAGATGTTTATATCACCTTCCATCATAATTGGCCAAGCCTGAAAACTAAAATGTCCTTCAGTAGGTAAACGGATACATACAATGTGACACTTCCAGGCAATGGAATATTATTCAGCACAAAAAAGAAATGAGCTATCAAGCCACAAAAAAGGCAGGGAGGAGTCTTAAGTGGAGATTGCCAAGTCAAAGAAGCTGATCTGAAAAGGCTGCATACTCTAAGATTTCAACTATATGATGTTCTGGAAAAGGCCAAACTACGGAGAGAGTCGAAAGATTAGTGGGTGCCGAGGCATGGGGGGAGGGATGAACCGATGGAACACAGGGGATTTTTAGGGCAGGGAAACTATTCTGTATGGCCCTACAATGGATGATAAAGCCATAGACCGTATACCAACACGAGTGAACTCTAATACAAACTATGGATTTGGGGTGATAATGATGTGTCAATACAGGTCCATAGATTCTAATGAATGTACCACTGCGGTGCAGGCTGTAGATAGTGGGGGAGGCTGTGCATGTGTGCGGCAGGGGTAATAGGATATCTCTGTGCTTTCTGTTCTGTTTTTGCTGTGAACATAAAACTGCTCTAAAAAATAAATTTTATTAAAAAAAATGAAACCAGGCAAAAGACTGGATTAGGCCTGTGGGCCATAATTTGCCAACACTTGCTTAATCATATCTGCTGATCCCCATGACTGAAGCCCACATTTTTGCTTCACCTTCATGTGGCACTCCATGCAGCCAACATGTACCCCATGCAAATAGCTAGCAATGTAGGTTCAAACTTAATTCCAGAAGAAATCCATTACCAGACCAGACAGACACAGGGATGTTGGATGGGATTCAGCAGCTCCTTCCTACCTAGAAGCAAGAATCCCTGGCCTTATGGACAAATGGTAAAGGTGGGCCTTCAGTCTGCAGAGAAAAAATCAGGGCCGCGGGCTCCCGAGAGGCTCCCGTTTGGGCGCTGCAGCCCTTACCAAGCCCCTGGGTGGCCATCACCGACTGAGTCAGGAATGGGTTAACAGCCAAACCCGAAACTAAGGCTTTAGCTCCAGTGCACCTTTAGAATAACAACCTGGGTCTGGATTAACATTCGAGAAAATAACCCCTCAGGAAAGTGTTCTCTAATAAGAGGATCTTATTTCCACTCCACCCTCCACCTTTTTCTTTCTTTTTTTTTTTTTTTAAGTCTGAAACAAGCTCAGAAGGCTGTGAAGCTATGAGTGAGTGATGAGTCAGACATTTAACCAAACAAGTTTGCCCTCCTTGTGCTACTCGACACCTGCATTGGGGCTCAGTGGTGAGGAGGAGGCCTGGGAATGGGGGGGCAGCCCCGAGGTATGGGGGCAGACAGGGTTTTTCTGAATCAAGGAGGTAGCATAACCATCCCAGTTTTGGCACTGGCAAGAGCACCATGTTCTTCAAAAAGCTTGGACCTGAACTGTGCAATTGCCAACCTCCCCCCTTAAGGTAACTACTTAACATCCATAAAACGCTCAATGCCACAAGCCAGGTGCTTAGACAAAGGCACGCCCTGGCCCACGTGCCTTGAGAGGTGTGAGATATTTGTAGGCTGATGAAGGATTTGTTCTACCTTCCTGACCTCTTCTGTCGGCTAGGAGCAGTCCCCAAAATAGTACAGCTGAGAGTAAAGAAGTCATGTTTACTACATTATATTAAGTCCTCACCTTGACTCTATGAGGTGGGTAACATTGTCCCAATTTTACAGATGATAAAACTAAGGCTTAGAGGGAGAATGATTGTCTGATGACAAAGCTAGTCAGCAGCAGGGACAGGGCTAGAACCCATCTCTCCTGTCTTCGGGGGCACTGCTCCCTCTGCTGCACCAGCTGGCAAGTACCTCCCTCTGACCTGGAACAGCCTGTGAGAACCCTGAAGTTTCCAGGGAAGTGGGAGAGGACATGGATGCTGGGTTACATCCTGGACTAGCTCTGAATCACATCCAAGTACTGATAGCACCCTCCGATACATCTAGTCTGCTGAGTTTGGACCCTAAGCAAAATGGAATTCTCAGACCCATGTGTGGTTACCGGGTTGGATTTGTCAGGATATGAACTGTATTGATTCATCTCACAGATACTATAGTCAATGAGGCTTTAAATACATATTTCCTATTATTTTACTCATGATTACTCCCAGAGATTTATGCTTAGATAAAAATAAAGTACAGCCTATTTACACTGAAGGAACAGCAGTCATGTGGGAGAAAATAGAATGTATGACTGCAGTAGTATGGGGAAAACAATAAAAGAATGAGGCCCTCCAGCATATCCTAGAAGCTTTTAAAAGTCCGTATGCTTTGACCCAAAGTTGTAGATTGCTTGCAGAAATGGCTCCAGTTCAGGGTATTATGCTGAGTGAAGTAAGTCAATTGGAGAAGGACAAACAGTGTATGTTCTCATTCATTTGGGGAATATGAATAATAGTGAAGGGGAATATAAGGGAAGGGAGAAGAAATGTGTGGGAAATATCAGAAAGAGAGACAGAACATAAAGACTCCTAACTCTGGGAAATGAACTAGGGGTGGTGGAAGGGGAGGAGGGCGGGGGGTGGGGGTGAATGGGTGACGGGCACGGAGGGGGACACTTGACGGGATGAGCACTAGGTGTTATTCTGTATGTTGGTAAATTGAACACCAATAAAAATTAATTTATTAAAAAAAAAAAAAGAAATGGCTCCAGTTCCCCACCCCTCCCTGTATCCATGTCCTTTGTATCCTTTGTAATGTGACTTTATAGCTCCTCCCAGCCAAGGGTGGACTCTACTTCCCCAGTCCTTGAATCTGGGCTGGCTGGCCTTCTGACTTTCTTTAGCCAATAGAATGTACCAGAAATTGTGGTGTGCTGATTCTTCTTTGCACACTCTGCTTGCTCTGTCCAGTCATCATGTGACAAGCTGGGGCCATCCTTCTAGAGGATGAGGCCACGTGAAGCACAGACAAGCTGTCCCAGCTGATTCCATCTAAAATCAGCTGACCTCCACCCCATCTAGCAGATAACTGCAGATGTATGATTCAGGTCAGTGTAGATAGTAAGAACCACCTAGAGGAAGCCAAGCCCAATTGCAGAATTATGAGCTCAACAAATGATGGTTAAGTCACTAAGTTTTCAGCTAGTTCGTTTTTGCAATACCTATATGATATGCTCAATAACTTTTTTTTAAAATAGGAATGCCTCCTAGTAACAGACCCAAATTCCAACAAAATACGTACATATGGAAAAGGTCATTTCAGTGTTAATTATAATGGCAAAACAGGGACACCTGGGTGGCTCAGTGGTTGAGCAACTGCCCTCAGCTCAGGGTGGGATCGAGTTCCGCATCAGGATCCCTGCGAGGAGCCTGTTTCTCCCTCTGCCTGTGTCTCTGTCTCTCTCTGTGTCTCTCATGAATAAATAAAATCTTCAAAAACATTATAATGGCAAAACAATGGACATAAAAACTTGCCAAAAATGGGACAATGTGTACGGACTTTTACTGCAATGAACTACATTCATGAGTTCATAAGGATAACGATTTTTGAAAATTCATTGTTCCTCTTAGCAGATACCTGGAAACTGACTTATTTATTTAAAAATAACTAATAGGGGGATCCCTGGGTGGCGCAGCGGTTTGGCGCCTGCCTTTGGCCCAGGGCGCGATCCTGGAGACCCAGGATCGAATCCCACATCGGGCTCCCGGTGCGTGGAGCCTGCTTCTCCCTCTGCCTATGTCTCTGCGCCTCTCTCTCTCTCTCTCCCTCTGTGACTATCATAAATAAAAAAAATAAAAAAAAATGTTTAAAAATAACTAATAAATAAAGAATCAATTAGTCCAGCTAATATATGAAAAAAAAGATTTAAACTATCATTATTTTGCGACTTCTAGCATGTTAATGGACCTAGGCATTTGTGAGGTTGATACCACGGACAGGAGACAAGCAGACCTCACGTGCCCCCTTATGGAAGTTCACAACACTGCCTAGGAAGCATTCCTACCAAAAGAATTGAATATAAATCTGATAGACCCTCTAGTTCTAATTGCCAATGTACAGATACAGGGAACACAGGAACGCGACACATGACACTGTAGAAATGCAACCGGCAAAAACATACCGACAGACATTCTTCAGGACAAATGAGCCCGTTTCTTCAATATATAAATTGCAAAGAAGAAAAAAAATAGAGAAAGATGATGGAGAGGAAGCTTGTAGATTAAAAGAGGCTTAAAGATTTACCAACCGATTTCAATAACGGTCATAATTATGAAGCAGCTGGTGAAATTTGGACCACGGGTGATAAGAACTATTGTCAGATTACCCTTACCATTTGAAGAAAGGAATCACACAAGTTGTTACTGGGAACCCACCGTGTGCTCAGCATCACGCAAGGCCCCAGACTCTGAGCAGCTCATTTACAGCAACTTACAGCAACTTACAGCAACTCCAGAGATAGCAGCTTATCAGTCTCACTTTTCAGTGAGGCCCCAGAGGCCTGCAGGACTTTTCTGAAGGCCATTCAACTGCTTAGCCATCAAAACTTGTGCTCACCTAGGATACACACTCATTTACAGCAAAGCGCTGGCTTCAGCCCAAATGCTTCACGGTGTGGAAACACTGGTACATTATGCAGATTCTCTCGGGGAAGCACTGTATTTTAAGATGATAATTACAAAGACTTGGTAGCAACTTGGAAACATGTTTATGATTAAGCAATGGCAAAATTTTACATGTTCCAATTCTAACTAAAAATCCATAGGGAAAAAAAAGAGAAAAAAAACTAAAAATAAATACATAAATAAATAAATAAATAAATAAATAAATAAATAAATAAATAAAAATAAAAATCCATAGGGTCAAGTATTGAAAGGGAACAGGGTCAAATGACAGACATATGGCCTGAGGGTGATAAGATGTGAGTGAATTTTATTTTGGCTTTGTAGTTTGCTCTCCAATACTGTTTGTCGGCAATACATAAACATCCAGGAAATGTTTTCTGACCCAGGTTTTATTTTTTTACAATTCCATTTTCTATTGAGGTAGTATATGAGTTTCCCGCTGTCACTGTGACAAACTGCCACAAATGTAGTGGCTTAAAATAACACATATTTATTATCTTATAGTTCCAGAGGTCAAAGTCCAAAGTATGTTCCCCTGGGCTAAAATCAAGGTATCAGCAGTCCTATGTTCCTCCTGAAACTCTAGGGGAGACTTTGTTTCCTTGCCTTTTCTGGCTTCTAGAGGCTGCTCACATTCCTTGGCTCATGGCTCCTCCCTCCATATTATTATATAATGGCACATCTCCTTCTCTGACTCTGACCTGCTACCTCCCTCCTGTAAAGACCTTCATGATTATTTTGAGCTCACCTGAATAATCCAAGATAATGTCCTCATCTCAAGCTCACCAATTTAATCACATCTGCAGAGTTCCTTTTGCTGCAGAGTGTAACATAGTTGTAGGTTCCAGGGATTAGGGCATGGATATCTTTGGGATACCATTTTTCACCTACCATAGGTAGATCATTTCACCATCTGCTCTATGCTCACATTTTGCAGGGTACCATGTTCCTGCATGATGTCAACAAGGTCTTAACCAAACAGGAGAACTGAAGAGAGGGAAAAATAGAGTTGTGACTGGCTGGGGGACAGGTGAGTGGCAAGTGGGCCTCCCCGGAGCAATGCAGAATCCTAGGGTCACAACCAGTGCACAGAGTTCATGCCTTCTGGAAGCAACAGGAATGGGGCCACTCATAGGTGTGGTATTCGCTCAAGAGTAGGTCAACTCCCATCAGGTGTTTGGGAGCCCTGCTCAGGTCAGTTAAAAGTAAACAAACAAACAAACCCAAAACCCTACAGCTTTTTGTAACTGTAGGTATCACAGCATAAAATGCTCTTGGAGTCAGGAGCCTGAGGCAGGAACTGGGGGTTCTCCACTGGCTGACAGGAATATGAAGAGAGACCCTTGAGTGCTTGAAATTTAAAAGTAGGGGCCCGGGAGCCAGGAGTTCCTCTGGGACACTCACACCACTGTGATGGGGACAACCTGGAGAGATATAGCAGTAGCCCAAATGTCAAAGTATTGGACTGTTTGAGGCCCAATAAAATGGTTCAACCCCATCTTGCATGCAATGGTAGCACTTGTGCCTCCAAATCCCCTGGGGATTCTCGATGTTAGAAAAGCATCCTCTGGGTCTTCACTTCTTCTCCATCACTTCCATCTCTGAGCTCATTTCCCCTGAATTAGTCCAGTGAACAAGTGCCTTGCTCTTATTCATGGGCTGCCCCCACTAGGGCACACCATTTCTCCCAAAATACCACCCACACAAGGCTCAAATTTGAGGCACAGAAAAGAATTATGACACTGAAACTCTAAACGTCTTCAAGTTGAACAAAGGACCTTCCTATTCTTACAAATCAGTCTGTCTCATTACAATCTTGCTCTAGACTTCCTTAGTCTCTGACCTACAACCATCACCCTTTGGTTTTCTCTCACATTTGAACTCAATTCTCCACAGTTTTTAAAGTGGATGAATTCATCTCTACCTCCCCCCTCTACAGCATCACTGCAGGATCATTGCTGTGCGCTACCAAACCCTGGCCAGTCCATGCCAGCAGCAATGAACCAGAAACAGGCTTTGAAATGTGATTTTTCTTTCTATCTCCTTCTGTCTCTGGGAGAGAAAGGGAGAAGCATAGCGGGAAATTCTCTGTCTGAATGTTGGTAGTATTCCATAGGTGCTTTGGGTTTTAAATAGCAATTCTCCTCCTCACATTATTTACACAATGAGGTAAGGAAAGTATCAATTTAAGGACCAAGACACCCAGTTTCCAGTTCCATCACTGCCAAGCGATCTTGAATAAGTCACTTTACTTTCCTGAAACTTGGTTTCCCCACTGTTAAACAGCTGCATCATGTCTCACAGAACTGTTCTGATGCTTATAAATAAGAAAACATGTGGGAAACTTTAAGAGTGGCAAAAGACTATAGATGAATGAAAGATTGTTAGGATCTTTAATAAGGAAACTACTATTTATGCAGTTGGTGATCAATCAAAAGGTAAGTGGTTGGTGGTTGGTTGGTTGGTTGGTTGGTTGGTTGGTTGGTTGGTTTTCTCACACTGTGCCTCAGAGAGCTGAGTGACAAAAAAAAAAAAAAAAAAAAAAAAAAAAAAACAGAACAAGTTGAGTAAATGACTAGTTCAGCCCATGCTGATTTGAGAGTCTGGCTGTCCTGCTGCCAGGTACAGACAGGCCACCCACATGTACGGGTCCTGGGGCAACTGTGGGTGGTCCTGAGAGGCTACTGGCATTTTCCAGTTTCAGAGAAAAAGAAGAGGGTGACAGTGTCACCAGCTGGACCCATGTGGGCTGAGGTCATAGGACTTGGCCAGGCCTTCTTTACACTCTTTCATGTCAAAGCCAAACACAGACTAATAAAATACAAGGTGATGCTCCTTTTTGGTTTCTGGGTCATTGTTCATTGACAGCTAAAAATGATACTGTTGCCTGTAACTTAGCACCACCAACCTCTAAGATTTCCTGATTTCTTTATTATTGTTTCAATCTTTTTGTTTGTTTTTACTTTTAATCAATAGATTTTAAACTAAAGCAAGTTCTTGATGATGCAAGAGCTATGAGATGCTTCTTAAAATAAAGGATCATGGTCTTGGCCAACTAATTTTGGGAAATTGTCTATTTCCATTAAAGAACCATACTGTGCCTTTGAATTTTAGAGTTTCAAAGAAGTCCTAGAGTAAAGAGATCAATGTTTTGCAAATTTATCTTCTCATTTGACTCTATTATTTCTAAAGAACACTTATTAGTATCCAGGAGAGAGAGTTTCCAAATAGGAAGACTTGAAGACTGCTGCTTTGGCTGGACATTTCCATGTGTCCACAGGTCTACTTTCATCCTTCTTTCTGCCCTGTGCTTTGAGAAGTTGATTTGTCCAGCATCAAGAGTCTCTTGTCTGCTGACTTCTAGTCAAGTCCAACCAATGGGAGGAGACATGAGGGCAGGCAGAGGGAAGTCAAGGTATTGATTTCCCCAGCGCATTCTTTTCAAGGATACTGCCTCTTACCATCTGAAGAGCACAGTGGGCCTCTGTTCACTGTTATTCCCTCCAGGTTCTAGTAACCAGTTCTTGGTCCTTCAGGCCAAGAGTGCACCGTACTTGCTCCCCCACATTGCAAATCCCAGGTCCCTGCTCCATCTCTGGTCAGTTTCCCTTAACTCTGTCCAATCCTTGGTAAATTGTCCCTTTAAAACACTTTCTGAATTATTCCATTTGCATAAACCCCCCTTTTCCTGCCAGGACCCTGACTAATGCACTGCTTTAAATCCATGGGGCGGGGGTGGGGGGGCTAACAAAAAGTCTAACATGGTAACATAGAGAAATATTTTAAAATCTAGTTAATACCAATTGCAGTTAGAAACCTGTAATATATACAAAACAGAGCATATGCCAGTGGAATATTTAGATCACTGAAATGGCTTAGCCTGATGTCACTGGGTCATCAGTTCCTGTCCTGATTCATCATGGATTACAACCTCATAGCTTTGAAAGGGCTTTAAGAGGCAAGGCCAGGTCCACCAGTGCCCAGCCATATCTTTAGCAATTGACAAAGACTTCTAGTTTTAGGATAGTCAGATTTCTGAGTTGGAACACCGGCTAGGAATCTTAATTTTTTAAAAAGCTGTTTTTATGACAAACTGATGAAAGACATTTGCAGTGGATTCTCCTTTATAAATGGGACACCTCGTGTGCTTCCTTCCTTCCTTTTTTGAAGATTAATGAAAAAGAAAATTCAATGGAAAGACCTCTTGTCTTCTGTTGGTTATCAAATATGTACTAATATCTACTGAGTGCAAACACTGTATATGTTAGAGCCAGCGGGCCAAGTGGGAGGAGTAATGAGAATAAGTGAAAATGTTGGGCTCTTCCCTTGAGGAATTTACAGTATCATTAAAAGAAAATGTTTTCTTTAAACATTTGAATCCAATCATATAAAGCTTAAGAAATGGTATTACAAATAGTATAGATATCTAATGTAAGTATAAACAAAAATATTATATTTTATTTAATGTTGAGGCTAGATTTCATGTGTTGGTCTATCTGCATGTCTGTCTATGTGTGTGCAAAACAATGAGCAAGTTTAGAAGCAGTATGGAATAAGGCAAGATGTATGAGCTTTAGACTTAAGTATTTGAATTAATTTGCATGACCATTGATAAATGATTTAATTCCTCTAAAACTGTCTCATCTGAGAAAGAAATAAAGTAAATGAAATATGTCCATAGGTAGACAGGCACAGCTGTCAAGAAGATTCAATGGAGTCAGATAAACAAGAGTCCAGGCTGAGTTGGCACTTTGAAGGCCCTCGTGAGATGTCAATTCCTCTCTTCCTTAAAAAAAGAATACACTTTGTAGTCTATTTCTTTTTTGGAGGCGTAGGGGCAAAGGGAGAGAGAGAGAGAGAGACTCAAGCAGGCTCCATGCCCAGTGCGGAGCCCAATTCGGGGCTCAATCTCACAACCCTGAGATCATGAACTGAGCCGAAACCAAGAATCAGACACAACCAACTGAGCCACCCAGGTGCCCCTGTAGTCTATTTCTCATTTGCCTAGAAAGATTTTGTGGAGAATGTGAGACTTCATATGGATTGTGACTATACAAAGGAGGGGCCAACAAAAATCATGACCCCTTCAGGTACTGCCAGAAAGGGATATCTTGCGGGGGGGGGGGGTAGGTGGGGGATGTCCTCATAAAGGGTTGTGCCATCCATTTTGCTACTGCTACAGAGAATTAAACTTAAGCTAGTCCAGAAAATACTCTCTTTTCTAAAGCAGTTTCAAAAAGAGTAGTCGCATAACCTACCTAGGTAGTATTTTTAAGAGCCACTCAAATTTTATGTGTAAACTTGTACATTCAAGCACTTCTCTCTACTTTCAACACAGCTTTCTTATCCGAAATTTAGCTCCACTGCCCCCACCCCCATCCTATGTCCCCTGGGACAGCGTAATTCCCTCACACAACATGCATGCCGTTCTGCATTTCCTTTTACACCATCATCTGAACCTCTTTTTTCCAGTCTTTGAGAAAGTGTTATGTGAGTGCCAGGGTAACATAGGAAGGAGACTTTGGGGAAAAAAAATCCAGCTTGGGTCCGGAGGTACCTTAATTCTAGGGAAACTTTAAAAATCAGCTGCAGAACTGACCACTTTGTTTAGAAGAGCTGGAAAGCCTCCAAAGCTAACTCATACATCTTCCACGAATGTGTGTGTGTGTGTGTGTGTGTGTGTGTGCACAAGACATTTGCAAACTGCTTGCTTCCTCAAGGACCATACCTCCCCAAATAGTCTGTCAATTAGCAAACAGGTGAGTGACCTCTGATGACTGCAAATACTGGCATACCCAGAGCTTCAACCATAATTTAAAAAGGGGCAACAATTAATTCCCAAACCACAACACAGTTTATTTGGCAGGAAGAGACGGGGCCACTCCGCAAATTGTCAAGAGGCTGAGGAAGAGCTGGCAGTAAAGGGCTTCCTTGTGGGTTTCCTGGGGCTGTGCCCTGCAGACTGTGGTAATTAGGGGACAGGGTGGGGCCCTCTGGCCTGAAAATGATAGGAAAGGTGCTGCCCTAATTACTGGATTTTATTGGGATGATACTTGAGGTGTGGTTATTACCAACTGTAGAAGTTCATTAACGAGACCTCATAAATGGCAGGCTAGGGCTCTAAAGAGGAATGGGAGTATTATAGACTACCCTGAAGCTTCTAAGTGGATGTCATTTGAAGGCCAGGTTCAAATAGCCATCTTAAATACAGATATGTACTTGGTGTCTTTGCAATGAAGCCATTTTGGGAAAGAAGATAACCCTGAATGCACATCTCTCATTTGTGTATCCGGTGAGCCTTGAGCACCCGGATGTAGGCATATAGGATCCTGGCCCTCAGTGAGTTTATTCTAATTGCCCATTGAATTGCCTGTCTGCACTGTTTGGCTATAAAATGTGGCAGTTTCCACGACTTAGAAAGTGTAGGGTACCTTGAAATCACATGGTGAGGACAACTAATGGAATTGGGAAGGTCATGGGAAGTTTCCCTGAAGGAGATGACATCCCAACCAAGACCCAAGGTGGGGCAGTGTGTCCAAACCAAAAGATAAGGATGGCAATCCCACCTCCAGCATGATTCATCACACTCGTGCTTCTCAAACTTTGATGAGTTTCTAAATCACCAGGGGATCTTACTTAAATGTAAATTCTGATTGAGTCGGTCTTGGGGACCAACTGTATTTATAAAAAGCTTCCAGGGGATACGACTGGTCCAAGAATTACTCTCTGAGTAGCAATGTGCTAGATGATCTTCTGTAGTACTCAGCTTCTCTATGCCTTAGTTTTCTAGTCTATCAAATGGGCCTCCAAGAGTCAGAGAAACATGATATGGATCCTTCTGTAGCATATTTTGAGTTGATCACACTGCCGACCAAATGCTTGCTGATTGAATTAGTGTGTGTGCCTGCGCAGGTGTGCACACCCGGGTGTATTTAAAGATTCCCCAAGAGACTTGCCAAACTGTTTTTTCTTATATCTTGTCAGTATTTTCTTCACCTAGCTGAGGAAACTTTTTTAATCCTTTTCCTATTTCAAGTTTTATACTATTATTAGCCAGACATCAGTTCCTAAAGTAGAATATATTACACAAAGGAACTGAATTATTTAAAATGTGAAAGTTCTTCAAATAAAAATTTGAGAGCTGTTGGTATCTTGTAATTTTGGAGGTTAACTGATATACTGATAGGCGTAATAAACCCTGAGAAAGGCAGGGCCCTCTGCAGGCTGATTTCATAACTTGGTGACAAGCATTTGCAATCATACAGCCTTCTTGCTATAATTAGCTTTCAGGTTAAACAGCCTATCATTCATCTCAAAATTGCAAAATTTAGACTTGCAATCAAACATGTTAAATTCGGGGGCTTTGTGACTAACCACGAAATTCACCAGTTGAATCTTGGCTTTCCACGGCATCTCACCGGGAGCCTGCGTCAGGGTGTGAAGGGAATTTTCGAGAAAGCATCCATGACTCAGGAGAACCAATACGTGGGCAGGGTTCATCTCAGATATGACAAGTGATAACAAAACATAAGCAAATCCAGGCCAAACAGACTTAGTCATTTTTTGAAGGGAAATTACGTATTCCCTTGATGGACTCACTGCAACTGTTTTCTTGGAGAATTCCTGTGACCACCATCCTTTTCTTAACTTTAAGATCTTTTTAAAAACTCCCAGTTTCTAATTTCCGTCTAATTGCTCCTTCCATCACATTCCTACTGAGAGAATTATTTCTTCATCATGGTGTCACATGAGGATGAGAACATATTTTACGTGCCTCAGGGAGAAGACTGCATCCCTCCTTACTAATTCACCTCCTACTATGTGCTGGGTGCCCTTACAGGTGACCAGTGGTGAGTACAATAGATGTGTGTTCTGCTCTTTTGGACTTTAATTTTTTAATATTTTTTTAAAGATTTTGTTTATTTATTTGAGAGAGAGAGAGAGAGAGAGAGCAGGAGTAGGGTGAGGGGCAGAGGGAGAAGCAGACCGCCCAGCTGAGCAGGGAGCCCGATGCGGAGCTCGATCCCGGATCATGACCTGAGCCGAAAGGCAGACGCTGAACTGACTGAGTCACCAGGCTTCCCGTAAATTAGGTTTTTAAAATTTATTTTTACAGCAAAGAAAATCATGGTTGAGGTAGCTTGTGAAGTGCATTTGGAAGAAAGGAAAGAATTTCACTCTAGAGGTGGGGAAAGAAGAATCTGCCACCTGTGGATCTTCTTCAGATCCTCTTCACATCCAGGTGACCATCAAGTCCTTTCTCCAATCATCCATCATGGCCTTTGTTCAAGTTCTTTGTGGGTCTTGAAGTCTGGCCCATAGCAATGGTAATTACCTGGTCACCGGCACACCCCTGTGGTACACTTAGTACAACAGTATATGGAAATTGTCCACGTGTGCGCCTGTCTTCCCCTTGGAGACTGGGCCTGTGCCCTAAGTTTTTAATGAATGCTTGTTGACCTGAATTGCTATCTGCTATAGCTCCCCTCTTGGTCCATATCAGAATCCAATCAAGATAACAGATGTTCTAGGTGTTTCCAAAAGTGGGAATGGAACATGGGGAATTGGTTTGCAATTGATAGAAGAGGTAGGAGGCCAACTGGAGGTTCAAGGCAGTTCAAAGATTAGCATCTGCAGGAAGTTGCTACCGCTCCTAGGGCAGGGAGGAGATGAGTCGGCCAGAGTCCAGAGGCCGGGGCTGTGTGACCAGTGTTGAAACTCAGCAGGAACTGGAATGGTTGGAGAAATGCAGCCTCTGAAGGAGATGGTGCCAGAGAGGGAAGGAGTAAAAGTACCCTGGCTTCTCCCCAACTTGCTCCCTACCTGGCTTTTGCCAGAGCCTTCCAAGGGCCCCATCTATCTGGGAGCCCAGTGGCAAGGAAGCCTGTGATACAGTGAAGAGCCAGGAGGGTAGGGAGTGGGACTGGAGGCAGACAGCCAGCCTGTGGGCACCGCTCTGATTCCTCTCCCTGGCTGCTGCCCGGGGTCCTTTCCAAAAGGCAGATTCGACTTTGTTTCCCTAGCTCCCCTAAATGTAATCAGAATAGCTCCTTGCAATCTCCAGGATAAAGACCAGTCTCTGAAGGGATAAAACTAACGATAGGAGTGTATCTGAGAGGCTAGTCTGAGATCTGAGAACACCACCCTCAGCACCCCAGATAAGACCCGAGGCCCAGCAAGGGGGAAGGGGTGATCTCACTCACGTCTCCTGGAATAGAACTGAGTGTGCTTGAGCCCTTGACGCTGGTCCTGTCAGGACTATTCTCCAGTGTTATCACAACAAAAAATAGTAGACATTCATATACATTCGACTCATCCTTGAAGCTTTTCAAATGCTTTCAGAACCATTGTCTTCTGGGGTACCTTAGTCAGTTAAGCATCTGCCTTCTGTTCAGGGCATGATCCCAGGGTCCTGGGATCCAGCCCCACGTTGGACTCCCTGCTCAGTCCAGAGCCTACTTCTCCCTCTGCCTCCTGTTCCTCTCTTTCTCTCTCTCAAAAAAAAAAAAAAAAAAAAAAGACAAAAAAGACGATGCTTTTTTTTTTTTTTAAGATTTTGTTTATTTATTCATGAGAGGCACAGTGAGAGAGGCAGAGACATAGGCAGAGGGAGAAGCAGGCTCCATGCAGGGAGCCCAATGTGGGGCTCGATCCCGGACCCTTGGGATCACAGTCTGAGCTGAAGGCAGATGCTCAACTGCTGAGCCACCCAGGCATCCTGCATTGTCTTCTCTGAACCTCACAACAACAGGTAGGAGGAACATTATGAGACTCACTAAAGTAATTACTGAAGCATCTGACACTACCGGATGGTACATGGATGTGTGTGGAGCTCAGAACTGACCAGTGACAGGGTGCTCCCTAGAACATGGTGCCCCTTGTTCCTGCTTGTTTCCACCAGACCTGTGGGCCCCAGCCTTGGGTTTCAATCCTCTAAAAGTCCTTGAAACCTGCACAGGGCTCTACAAGTAGTTTTCAGTGCACATGTTAATCAGAAATCACATGTTAGCATAAGTTTAAATACTAAATTAAATGTGAAGTTGATTTTTTTCCATTGAACTTCAGACCCCTTAGCTTGATAACTAAAATTATTCTGTGAGAAAAATGAATTATTAACTAATAAATTAAGCTTATTTAGTGGGGAAAAAAAAGCTCCAATCCATGGGAAGTGAAGAGGCCAGGAGACGAGACAGAGAGAGGCCTGGAGCTACTATCGGATCCTTTTAAAGAATCCCCTTCCTCTATATGCAGCCCTTCCGAAAGTCCTCTGCATAGTTTCTGGGCTAGAATTTTTCTATTAAGAGGGGACAGGATGAATTTAGAAGAAAGGTTGTGAAATGGGGATAAAAGAAAGAGAGCCTAAAAATAGGCTTATGAAAACCGGTACAAACTCTCTGCAGGGCGATTTGATAACACTTATATAAATATCCCTAAAAATGTGCCTTTCCTTTGAACCAGCAATGTCATTCCTAGGAATTTATCTTAAAGAAATAAATCATGGTTATCCACAAATATGCATATAAAAATATTTATTGCAGTACCACTTATGAAAGTGAAAAATTTTAAATAACCTGAGTGTCCAATAATAGATCATTTGTTAAATAATCTGGAATGTGTTTATACAATGGAATAACCTTGTGGCCATGGGAAATGATGCTGTAGGAGAAAATGGTCATGAAAAGATATTAAGAAATCAGAGTGAGCTATAAAGCTTTATATAAAAAATATATGTACCTCGAGATGTAAATACTGACTAATCATCTATAGGAGCTATAATTATAGGTGATTATTTTTTTCTTGCTTATTTATTTTCTAAACTTTCTATACTCCACTTGGTTTGGCTATCTTTTTAATTTTAACTGCATTTTTAAAAGATTTATTTTATTTTTTAAAGATTTATTTTAGAGAGAGAGACCACACAAGAGTGGGGGTAGGGAAGCAGAGGGAAAGGGAGAGAGAATCTCAAGCAGACTCCCCACTGAAAAGCAGAGCCCTAGGCAGGGTTCGATCTCATGACCCTGAAATGACCTGAACCCAAATCAAGAGTCAGACATTTAATCAACTGAGCCACCCAAGCGCCCCTTAACTACATCTGTTAATGTTATGGTAACGGTGGACAATTCCTTTTAATTGGGTTTAATGAGATATATTTTAGATATATAGAAAAAATTACATTTTAGTATATTTTCCTGTAACTTTTGACAAACACAACACAATCTAGATAGAAGTTTCAGTCACCCCAAATAAATTCCCTTGAGTCTCTCTGTCCTCAATCCCTTCTCCCACCTCGATCACTGACCTATTTCTCTCACAGAAACGGAATCATTTCACGTGTAACCTTTTGGGGTTTGGCTTCTTTAACTTAGCATCAAACTTTTAAAATTAATTCATACTCTTGCTTAAATCAATAGTTCATACCATGGATACACCACGATTTGTACATTCATTCATGAGTTGATGCACATTTTGGTTGTTTTTAGTCTTTGGCTGCCATAAAAAAAGGCTGCTGTAGATATTTTTATTCAGGGTGTGGCGTGAATAAATACATATTTTCATATGTATTTTATAAATACTTAGAAGTGGGATCTCTGGGTCATATAATGAGTGTATGTTTAGCTTTAGAAGAAGCAGCCAAACTGTTTTCCAAGCAGCTGCACCACCCCCAGCCCCACAGGCACTTGGTATTGCCAGATTTGTTTGTTTATTTTTCAAAAACCATTCTGATAAGAATGTAGGGGTATCTTATGCTTTTAATTTGCATCTCTTTCATGACTAATGCTCTCGGGTGTCCTTTCATATGCTTATTTGCATCTGTATCTCGTCTGCGGTGAAGTTTATTCAAATCTTCAATTCGTTTTTTTGGAGGGCCTGTTTTCTCATTACTGAGTTACAAGAGTGCTTTATTTGTTCTAGACACAAATCCCTCATCAATATGTGATTAGTAAATATTTTCTCCTGGTTCGTGGCTCATCTCGTAACAGTAGTTTCCATTTCCAAACAACAGAAGTTCTCCATTTTGATGAAGCCCAATTTATTAATTCTTTATGAATTGTGCTTTTCTACGGTATCTAAGAAATCTTTTCCATCCTGAGGTCCCAAAGATTTTCTCCTGTGTTTTCTTCTAGAGCTTTATTATTCAGGTCTCTGATCACATACGCACTTGCAAATATTTTCTCTCAGTTTGTGCCCTGGTTTTCCTTGTTCATCATATCTTTTGATGAAAAGAAGTATTTAATTTTGATGAAGTGAAATTAAACAATTTTTATGATTTGTCCAAATGTCCTTATTTTTATATTTAGAAAAAACAAAACATTTTTTTTCCTCTCTTCCCTTCCTTCTCAGTCCCCCTCCTTTCCTTTTTCCCTCACTTCTTTCTCCTTCCTTCCTCATGCCTTCCTTCCTTCTCTGGCCAAGAAAGGCCGAGACATGTACACAGTGCAAGATAATGGTGAATGAAGGCCCAGCTCCTCTTGAGGCTTTCTGTACACTGGTATTTGGACATAAATCGAAAGCATAAGAAAGGTAGATGAGCAAACCTGGTGGGTACAATCACAGGAAGATGCAAAGGCAGCCTTGTGGTTAAGGGATTATTCAACTCACACACTTCATATAGCCACTTCTCAAAAATGAGATGGGTACTCTTTTCCTCTTGTATCTCAAAATTTAAATAAAATGGGAATTGCTCTATGGAAATAAGTGAATACGAGTTTGTTATTACGTGGTTTTGAAGGGCATATTTCATCACTTTCAATTCAAAAATTTGATTGTGGATGTTAACTGATACCTCAGTCCATATAACTTGATTTCTAAGGTAATGGAGTGTTCAGAAAGGTATCCTATTTCATGCATCAAATAAGACCAGAGTCACTCCACAAGTGTTTTATAACCTGCAGGAATTAAAACTTCTAAACTGACCTCCATTTTACATAGTGTGTCCTATGAGTTAAGAGTATGAAAAGTATAATGTGTCCGAACAAAAATATTTCAAATCAATAATGCAATGGCTGAGAGGAAAGTCAAAATGGAAAAAAAAAAAAAAAGATCCCTATCTCTAGGATATCATTCAAAGAGAAAAACGCAAGGTCAAACATAACTTTTCATAGCACTCATGTTTCAGGAATCACAGCATGCCCTGCCTGCCCCAACACTGCCGCCCCGGTTTCCCCACCCTGGTCTCATATTTGGGTTTGGCAAAAACAGTAGGGCCTGGATTATTTGTTTTGGGTGTTGATTTTGATAAGCTCTTTATGTATCTTGGATACTAGCCCTTTATCTGATATGTCATTTGCAAATATCTTCTCCCATTCTGTAGGTTGGTTTCACTCATATGTGGAATATAAGAAATAGTGAAAGAGACCATAAGGGAAGGGGGGAAACTGAGTGGGGGAAAATTAGAGAGGAAGGCAAACCATGAGAGACTCCTAACTCTGGGAAACAAAGGGTTGCAGAAGGGCAGGTGGATGTGGGGACGGGGTACTGGGTGATGGGCGTTAAGGAGTGCACATGACGAGATGAGTACTGGGTGTTATTCTATATGCTGGCAAATTGAATTTAAATTCAAAAAGTAATAATAAATAAATAAACTAGTAAAACATTAAAAAAAAAACATAGTAGGGCCTTGAGAGGAAATTAACTTTCAATTCCCTTTTCATTGTAAACAGAAATTTCCTTGTGTAAACAGAAATTACCTTTGAACAAACAAACAAACAAAAAAATCAAGACACTGAAGTATTAAGAGGCAAATGGTTTTGTGAGCATTGGTGTGAAGACTTTGAACAAACATCTACTTCTGTTGGGCTGCAATCTCTGATGCCTAGAAATAGAGAGTGGAGGACAGAGGAAGGAAGGATCAGTGGCATTAAGTATGGTTACCAGGTCAATAAAGTGTAACATGGTTTGCTCCCTGCTTCTCTGGGAAACTTCTGGGATTCTAGGAAGTGATGTCATGTATCACAATCCACATTTCTTCTGAATGGCTGAAACAAATCTTCAGAGAGGACATGAACCAAATAGAAAGATATGGAGAGGCATCGGGGCTTTATGATAACTAGTCTTATAGACCCTTTAAAGGCAGACCTCTAAGTATGTTTGTAGGGCAAAGCATGGACCACACCTTCCATGGAATTCCATTGTCCTCACAGCTGCCATTTGCCACTTGGCATTTTTCTGCCTTGAGTTATAGTTAGTTGTCCTCATGGAAATACTTTCTCCTCCTGGCTAGATCTTAATTTCCCCAAGGACAGGAACCCCCACAGTACAGCATGTAAACTCTTGTATATGACAGCAATGCAATAAATATTTGTTGATTGATATCATAAGTGCAAAGGGCATATACAGATTTTTTAAATGACTGAAATATTTTCAGACAACTCCTTGAATAACAATACAAAATATTTGGATTCCTTCCATGATGGATTTGTTTTTTACATAGAATTTAATATTTTTAGTGCCTTTTGCAACGTTATCACATACATAACATTCAGCATCCTTTACAACCCTGTACATCTAAACAAAACCAGCTTGAACTTTTACATTTCCATCCATCCTTAAACTCACATAAAAGGCATTATTATATTTTGTATTTTTTTATTGGAGTTCGATTTGCCAATATACAGCATAACACCCAGTGCTCACCCTGTCAAGTGCCCCCCCCAGCCCGTCACCCAGTCACCCCAACCCCCCGCCCACCTCCCTTTCCACTACCCCGTGTTCGTTTTCCAGAGTTAGGAATCTCTCATGGTCTGTCTCCCTCACTGATATTTTCCACTCATTTTCTCTCCTTTCCCCTTTATTTCCTTTCACTATTTTTTATCTTCCCCAAATGAATGAGACCATATAATGTCTGTCCTTCTCCGATTGACTTACTTCACTCAGCATAAACCCTCCAGTTCCATCCACGTTGAAGCAAATGGTGGGTATTTGTCATTTCTAGTGGCTGAGGAATATTCCATTGTATACATAGACCACATCTTCTTTATCCATTCATCTGTCGATGGACACTGAGGCTCCTTCCACAGTTTGGCTATTGTGGACATTGCTGCTAGAAACATCGGGGTGCAGGTGTCCCGACGTTTCATTGTATCTGTATCTTTGGGGTAAATCCCCAGCAGTGCAATTGCTGGATCGTAGGGTAGTTCAATTTTTAACTCTTTGAGGAAACTCCACACAGTCTTCCAGAGTGGCTGCACCAGTTCACATTCCCACCAACAGTGCAGGAGGGTTCCCCTTTCTCTGCATCCTCTCCAACATTTGTTGTTTCCTGCCTTGTTAACTTTAGCCCCTCTCACTGGTGTGAGGTGGTATCTCATCGTGGTTTTGATTTGTATTTCCCTGATGGCAAGTGATGCGGAGCATTTTCTCATGTGCTTGTCGGCCATGTCTATGTCTTCTTTGGTGAAATTTCTGTTCATGTCTTTTGCCCATTTCATGATTGGATTGTTTGTTTCTTTGGTGTTGAGTTTAATAAGTTCTTTATAGATCTTGGATACTAGCCCTTTATCTGATAGGTCATTTGAAAATATCTTCTCCCATTCTGTAGGTTGTCTTTTTGTTCTGTTGACTGTTTCTTTTGCTGTGCAGAAGTTTTTTATACTGATTAAGTCCCAATAATTTATTTTTGCTTTTGTTTCCCTTGCCTTCATAGATGTATCTTGCAAGAAGTTGCTGTGGCTAAATTCAAAAAGGGTGTTGCCTGTGTTCTCCTCTAGGATTTTGATGGATTCTTGTCTCACATTTAAATCTTTCATCCATTTTGACTTTACCTTTGTGTATGGTGTGAGAGAATGATCTAGTTTCATTCTTCTGCACGTGGCTGTCCAATTTTCCGAGCACCATTTATTGAAGATACTGTCCTTTTCCCAGTGGATAGTCTTTCCTGCTTTGTCGGATATTAGTTGACCATGGAGTTGAGGGCTCATTTCTGGGTTCTCTATTCTGTTCCATTGACCTATGTGTCTGTTTTTGTGCCAGTACCACACTGTCTTGATGATCACAGCTTTGTAGTACAACTTGAAATCTGGCATTGTGATGCCCCTGGATCGGGTTTTCTTTTTTAATATTCCCCTGGCTATTCGGGGTCTTTTCTGATTCCACACAAATCTTAAGATTATTTGTTCCAACTCTCTGAAGAAAGTCCATGGTATTTTGTTAGGGATTGCATTGAATGTGTAAATTGCCCTGAGTAGCATTGACATTTTCACAATATTAATTTTTCCAATCCATGAGCATGGAATATTTTTCCATCTCTTTGTGTCTTCCTCAATTTCTTTCAAAAGTGTTCTGTAGTTTTTAGGGTATAGGTCCTTTACCTCTTTGGTTAGGTTTATTCCTAGGTATCTTATGCTTTTGGGTGCAATTGTAAATGGGTGCAACAAATTCTCCTTAATTTCTCTTTCTTTAGTCTCATTGTTAGTGTATAGAAATGCCACTAATTTCTGGGCATTGATTTCGTATTATAAAAGGCATTATTAAGCCTGATGTGTCCATATATGCAAAATGCTTAGAACAGTGCCTTGTGTATATGTGTGTGGTTGCAATTATTACTGAAGGATTGGTTTATTGGCTCTTCACTCTCTCCCTACAATGGAATTATATGTCCACATCCTGCCATATGGTTTTGCTGTATCTCCCAGAGTAACTGTGAGAACTATGTAAAAGTGTGTGTATGCATGTGTGTATGTTTAAAATCTCCCTGGCTAACTTTAGGCTTTATGACTTACTTTAACCAGTGAAATGTTAGGACATGTGATACAAGTAGAAGCTTTAATGTACTTTTGTGGTTTGATTTGGCCTCTTAAGTTTCTGAATCTAACCTGGAGAAATACATGTCTCTGGTAGCTGCTGATCTCATAAAGCCAGATTTGGAGAACAGACTTAAGCCCAAAATAAGATAGAGCCACCTAGTCAATCCAAAAATCCATGACCCAAAGATCCCTGAGAAAAATAAATACTTAATGCTTTAAACCACTAAGGTTTTTTTAAGTTGTTTGTTATATACCATTATCATAGCAAAAGCTGACTAATACATGTATTTCAAAGAAAAGGACAAGGTCACAGTATTGATATATATAGGACATAGAGGGAACATCCTTTTTTCCTCAAGTTTAGGCATTTTATTCATTCAACAAATTCTTAATGAGCTCTTACTGTGTTCCAGATATGGCAATAGAGATTTACAAGAATACTACCTGGGCGCCTGGGTGGCTCAGTTGGTTAATCATCCAACTCTTGATTTTGGGTCAAGTCATGATCTCGGGGTTGTGAGATCAAGCCCTGCATTGGGGTCCGTGCTCAGCAGAGTCTGCTTGTCCCTTTCCCTCCGTTCCTCCTCCCCTCCCCCCTTCACTCTCTCTAATAAATAAATAAAGTCTTACTTAAAAAAAAAAAAAAAAGAAAGATTGGGGCACCTGGGTGGCTTAGTGGTTGAGTGTCAACCTTTGGCTCTGGTCATGATCCTGGGGTCCTGGGATCAAGTCCTGCATTGGGCTCCCCTGGGGGAACCTCCTTCTCCCACTGCCTATGTCTCTGCCTCTCTCTGTGTCTCTCACGAATAAATAAAATCTTTTAAAAAAGAAGGAAAAAAGATTTTTTAAAAAATAAAATCAATACTGCCAATAGAGATTTAAAATGAATACTACTAAGAGAAAAGGGACCTATGTGAGAGCAGATTGTTTTAGCTGTTCTTCTTCCTGTAGTGACTGAGTGTCCAAAACATTCTCTTCCATGGCATTCTCCAAACATCAGAACCCTCATATCCACCATGTAACAGCCCTTTCAAACCTCTAAGGGCTGCCTGTCATTTTCCCTAGGCTGGGAGGTTTCCAGCTAGGACAGAAACTGCACAGTCTCTTGCATCTTTTCAAGTGAACACATCTGACTGTGATGTAAGCCTAGTTTGAGGAACTACAGGACACTTGGGTGTGACATGCCCAAGTACTGCTTACTGTACTGCCTGCCTGGCACATCTCAGCAACCACACTGCCATCTCTCCCTCCAGGTATCCTGGGGATATAGCCATGCCATTACTGAAATATCTCACAATGTTAGCTCTTAAGAACCAAAGGATTTCTCAACATCCAGCCTGTGGTTTTGTTGTTGTTGCTGTTGTTGCTGTTGTTAGCTCATTTCTCTCCGGGATTTAGCGTACCCACACAATACTTGAGAAGGATATATCATGGAAACAAGAACAGAGAGAAAAATTTTGGAGAGTTGTTTGTTCCTCATATGATTGAATCTCAATGCCTTCTGATTGCAAAACCTACGTGAAGCACAGAGTTCAGTGGAAGGAATATAAGCAAGGACAAAGAGAAGCATTATAGAATCAAAGGGGATCAATTTACCAGAGGGGATGTGACAATTCTAAATGTGTATGAATCTAACAACAGAGTTTCAAAATACATAGAGCAAATATTACTAGAGCAGAAGGGAGAAATAGGCAAATCTTCAATTACAGTTGGAAGATTTCAATACTCCTCTCCCAGTAATCCACAGAGTAAGCAGACAGAAAATCAGTAAGGCTGAAAAAGACCTAATAACACTATCAACCTACTTGACCTAATCAGCATTTATGGAAGACTCCAAAATGTCAGCACATACTTTCTTTGTAAGTACACATAGAATATTCACCAAGGTAAACAATGTATTTGGCCATAAAATATACTTCAACGATTTTTTAAAGTTAAATCGTGTAATTCCTTAGACCACAATGGAATTAAATTAGAAATCATCAAAAATACATCAGGAAAATCCCTAAATATTTGGAAATTAAACAACTTCTAAATAACTCATCAATCAGAGAGTATTTCACAAGGGGCACTAGAAAATATTCTGAGCTGAATAAAAATAATAAAGTTTATAAAAATTTGGTGGCTGCAACTAAAGCAGAGTGTAGAAGAAAATTTATAAGGTTAAATGTTTATATTAGAAACAAAAGAAAGAAAGGATGCTTGGATGGCTCAGTCAGTTAAACATCTGCCTTTAGCTCGGGTCATGATCCCAGGGTCCTGGGATCAAGCCCCACATCAGACTCCCTGTTCAGTGGAGAGTCTGCTTCTCCCTGTCCCTCTCCCCTTCCATGGGTGCTCTTTCTGTGTCTCTCTCTTTTTCTCTCCCTCTCTCTCAAAAAATAAATATAATCTTTAAAAATATATATATCACTTATCTAAGTTTTTGCTTTAAAAATATATATCACCTATCTAAGTTTTTAAAAAGAAGAGCAAATTAAACCCAAAGAAAGCAGAAGGAAGGAAATAATAAAGATTAAAATCAGAAATCAATGAAATTGAAAACAGAAAAAGGAAAACAAAAGTCAATGAAATCAAAAGTTCTTCATAAAGATCAATGAGATTAAAAAGCATCCAGCTGGACTGATCAAGAAAAAAGAGACAAGATGCAAATTACCAATATCAGGAACAAGAGAAGCAATACTGTTATGGATCCTATAAACATGAAGAGGAAAAAAAAAGAACCTTATGAAAAACTGCATGTCAATAAATTTAATAAGTTACATAGGAATGGTCCAATTCCTCAAAAAAATATAAACTACCAAAACCCTCCAAATATAACCTCAATATCCCCATATCTATTAAGGACACTTAATTTTAATTTAAAAACCTTCACACAAGGAAAACTCCAGGTCCATATGGCTTCACTTGGATTCTATCAAACATTTAAGGAAGAAAAATGCCAATTCTATAGACTCCTGTGGAAAACTGAAGACGAGGAAATTTTTCCAAACTCATTCTATTAAGGCCAGCATTACTCTGATGCCAAAATCAGATCAATAATATTTTAAGAAAAGACAACTACAGACCAATAGCCTTCATGGAAATTGATAGAAAAATTCTAAGCAAACGTTTAGCAAATCAAATCCAACAATATGAAAATTGAATAAACTCAATGGGGTTTATCACAGGAAAGCAAGATTGACATTAACATTCAAGATTCACCTTATTAACCAAAAAAATTACATAAGCATTCCAATAGTCTCAAGAAAAATATTTTATTAATTCCAATATCCATTCCTAACAAAAACTCACAGAAACTAGAAACTTCAATCTGATGAAGAGCAGCTATGAAAACCTACAGCTAGCATCACACATAATGATGAAATATCAAATATTTTCTCCCTAAGATTAGGAACAAGACATGGATGTCCACTCTTACTATTTCTATTCAACATTCTACTAAAGGTTCCAGCCAGTGAAATTAGGCAAGAAAAAGAAGTAAAGCCATCAAGTTATGAAAGGAAGAAGTATTTATTCCTGAATGACATGATCATCTATGTAGAAAATCTGAGGAATTTATTAGAACTAATATGCGAGTTTAGCAAGATCACAGTACATAAGCTCTATATACTGAAAGCAATGGTATCCCTATATACTAGAATAAATAATGCAAAACTGAATTTTTAAAAATATTATTTACAATGGCACCAAAATATGAAATACTTGAAGGTAAATCTGATAACTTACAAATATTGCTGAAAGTAATTAAAGAATACCTAAATAAGAGGTGAACAATACTGGGTTCAAGGGTCAAAATACTCAATGTTATTAAGAAGTCCATTCTGCTCAAATTGATGTGTAGATTTAACACAATTCCAATCTAAATGCCAGCAGGGCTTTTTTCTTTTTTTGATAGAAATTGACAAACTGACTGAACAATTTACAATGAGGTACAAAGAATGTGGAAAAACCAAAGCAACTTTTAAAAAGAACAAGTTGAAGAGTTAACATTCCTTGATTTCATGACATTATAAAGCTACAGTAATCGAGACTACGTGGTATTAGAATCACAATAGATAAATAGATCAGTATAACAGTAATACAATGTCCAGAAATACACACATGTATAGAGATAAATGATTTTGACAAGTGTACAAAAGTAATTTAGTGAGAAAAGATAGTGTTTTCAACAAATGTAAATTTTCCTTGTGCAAAAAAAGCAACTTCAATACCTACCTTGCACATAAAAATTAACTCAAAATTGATCTTAGACATAAATGTAAAACCTAAAGCCATGAAAATATGAGAGAAATATCTTTATGACTTTAGAAATCTTAGACGAAGATTTTTTAGATACAATGCCAGAAGCAAAAACAATAAAAAAAAAAACACTGTTAAACTAAATTTAATGCCCTTCAAAAGACACTGCTACAAGGATAAAAAGACAAGTCACAGACTGGGACAAAATTATTTATCAAGTATATATATCAGTTGAAGGATTTATATCCAGGAAATCTAAATAATTCTCAAAACTCAGTATTAAGAAAACAAAAGCCTGATTTTAGAATGTGGACAAGTGATTTAAACTGACACTTTACCAAGAAGAGCATAAAAATGCCAAATAAGGACGTGAAAAAATGCTCAACATCATCAGTAATCAGGGAAGTAAAAATTAAAACCACTTCACACCTCTTAGAATGGGAAGAATAAAATGACTGTCACCATCAGGGGCCGGTAGGAATTCAGAGCAAGTAGAGCTCTCAGAGGTTGCTGGCAAGGATGAAAAATTTAAAAAGTTTGGCAGTTCCTTCTATGGTTACTTAACATACACTCGCCCGATGACCGAGGATTTCACTTTTTGGTATTTTTCCAGAGGAGAAACAAAACAAAAATGCATAAGTATGTGAATATTCCTGGGAGCCTTATTTCAATAGTCAAAGACTTGAAATAGGCCACATGTACATTAGTTGGTGTGTAGTTAAACAATATGTGATGTATCCATGCAAGAACTATTCACTGATATAAAGAGCCCCCCACTGGTACATGCAGCAGTTACTGATAAATCTCCAGTGCATTATGCCAAGTGACTAAGGCCAGGTTCAAAAGGCTGCACACTTGATTTTCCATTTATAGGATGTCATAGACTGAAACTTTGTGTCCCCAAAATTTATGTGTTAAATCAGAACCCCCAGTGTGTTGGTATTTGGAGGTGAGGCCTTTGGGAAGTGATAGGTCATGAGGGTGGCACTCTCATGAATGAGATTAGTGCCCTTATAAAAGAGGACCCAGAGAGTTCCCTTGCCCCTATTATCGTGTGAGGACACAATTAGAAGCCCCAGGAAGTGAAAGTGGGCTTTTGCAGGGACGCTGAATCTGCTGGTGCCTCTACCTTGGAATTCCCAGTCTCTTGAACTGTGCCTAACAAATTTGTTTTTTTTTAGCTACCCAGTTTATATTTGTTATAACAGCCCTGAATATGGGATGAAGACGTATGATGGATCTGAAAAAAACGCAAAAATGATACAGGGACAAAAACCAGACCAATGGTTCCTGGAGTGGGGTGGGGAGAGAGAAGTGATGGAAGTGTCTATGTCTGAGTTGTGGTGGTTACCTGACCATGTCACCTGTCAGTACTAACAACTAACAAGGCTGTAACCCTTGAAAACTGCCCAGGGAAGTCTGTCAGTGGGATGGTGTTCACACTTGTACGCCCTGGGTGTCCTTCAGTGTGGTCTAGTGAAAGGAGCGCGTGCTGGGACCCCGGTGTCTGCTCTGTAGTTACACAGCTGTGTGGCCACGGCCGAGTCACCTCCTCTTCCAATCCTGTTTTCTCATCTGTAAAATGCCTCACTTGGACTATAAAAATGTCAAACTCAGTCCTCTAAATTTCTATGATTTTTCCCCAAGGCTCTTTCCTTGGGTGAGAAAGAATAGCCTTAGCAATTCAGCACCCATCTGTCTAGTTTTAGAGTTTTAAGTGCTTTTACAGACATCAGCTCACTGGCCCTCACAAAATCCTGTGAAGGATTTTGTTCATTATCCCTATTTTATTGCTTAAGAACTGAAACCCAGAAAGATTAATTTACCCAGTCATGAAGTTCTCACAAAAGGCTGGGCCAGTACTCTCATCTCCTTTGAGTTGCCTTGTCCCAACTGGAGGTAGGGTGAATTGTTAGCCTCCAAATCTTTCTAGGGGTTTCTCTGTTGTTCTCCATTAGGTTTAGGGATCTCATGAAAATCATTTATGTAGACCAGCCATTTTCAAGTCAGATAAGCAAAAAATTGACTAAACAGAAAGTAGCATTTATGTACTGTGATAAAGACTGATCTATAGGGATGCCCAGGTGGCTCAGCAGTTGAACGTTTGCCTTTGGCTCAGGGCATGATCCCAGAGTCCTGGGATTGAGTCCCACATCAGGCTATCAGCATGGAGCCTGCTTCTTCTCCCTTTTCCTGTGTCTTTGCCTCTCTCTGTGGGTCTCTCATGAATAAATAAATAAATAAAATATTTTTTAAAAATGACTGATCCATAGATCCAAAGTAAGACCCACTGTCCGGGCTGCAGTACCTGCTAGAGGGAAAACCTACAATAATATTAATGTTAGTATTCAATAATATTGAATGTTTACTGTTCTCAATGTTTTATGTATATTATCTCATCTAATCTTCCCAACCACTAAAAGGGTCACCATAGTTAATCCTATTTTATATATATGGAGAGCTGAGCTCAGAGAAGCTTAAGCCCATGCTCCACGGCACATTCCCTTTCCACTGTCTATCAGCTACATGTTCATTTTTTAAGATCACAGAAAGATCTACTCTACTGGAGAAATAAACAAAGGAAGGGACGAGGTGGAAAAGGGAGAGAGGGAGCAAGAAAGAGCAGGAAGGCCAATAGGCAGAGGGCAGAGATAGATCAAAATAAAGTGAGATTAAGATGAGCATCAGCACGTCTATCACAGCAGGTAGTGATTGCCTCAGGGACTCAATGAGAAGCCCAGGAAATAGAACAAAGAAGAAAGAGGCAAAGGGCTTTGGGGACCCAGCACCCCATCCCCATACATGTACACACACACACATTTACACACATTCATATACATGCATATCCACCCATGCATACATACATTAACACACACAACCACACACTCTCACACACATTCATACACATGCACACACACAAATACACACACATTGATACACACATACATACACACTGCCTAAGACTCTGGCCTCTCTGACCTCCTTCACATCGGACTGCCCTGGCTTGTCTCACTTGTGTGTTTATTTAACTTAAGGCCTGCTTTAAAGGCCTCTCCAAAAAAGGCAGAGGGGGAGCAGTGGGGGAAGCAACTCTTTAAACAGAACATAGTGGTCAGAAAGGAGCCAAGATTAAAAGCTCAGAGGGATACAGCAGCCTGGGAAACCAGCAAAACCCTGCAGGTGGCCTCCCTTCATTTCTACCCTTCCCCCACCACCACTGCGGAGCCCAACCCACCCTCCTTCCTGTCCTCTCTCTGCAGTGGGTGGTGGTCACCCCTAACACCCCAGGCTTTTCCTGTCATACTTGACCGTGTTGAGTGAGAAAATCTTTTTAAGATAGTATCTACAGCAAACTCAAAGCAAAAGTCATTATAAAGGAGTGTCTGAGGCCAGGGAGTGTAGCCCTCTCTCTGTGTCGTATCCTGGGATGCTTAGCCAGTGTTAGACGCCTAGAGAGAGAAGTTATCTGAATGTCGAGAAGAGTAAATCCTGATCAGGAGACCTGGTGTCGGGGAGGAAAATTTCCTTTCTTCCCTTTTAGGTTCTTTGACTGGCCTAATAATTAAGCTGACACAAAACAGATTAGCAGGAGGGGAAAAAAAAAACACATTTTAATTTTGTATGTACAGAGTTCATAGAAATCTAAGATTCAAAGAAGTGACCAAAGCAGGCAATTGTATACCTTTTAGACAAAGAAACAGTGAATTTGTGACAAGACAAAGAATTGACAAAACAAAGAAGTTTGGGGTAGTGAATTAATTAAGGGAGTAGGTTTATATCACTCTCTCGGCCCTGAATTCACGAACTCTGGTGATAAAGATGTCTCTTCACCTCCTCCTACAAGGAAGGTACCTTTCACATGGGAGAAATATTTCCTGTTTCCGGAGAACAAAGGAGGGTCAGAGTGTCCTTCTTGCACTGTCTGTTTCTTGAGGAACTTTACACTTAATCTTAGCCAAAAGGCCGAGAAGCGATTCTTGAGGAACTTTAATTCAAAATAATCAATAGGCCAAAGAGGCATGTTTGGGGGCAACCCACCCTGAAGGCCCATCAGTTCCCTCTCTGAAATGTCCCTGGAAGTTTTACCTATTAAAACCTGAGCCAGGGGCAGCCTGGGTGGCTCAGCGGTTTAGTGCTGCCTTCAGCCCAGGGTGTGATCCTGGAGACCTGAGATGGAGTCCCATGTCGGGTTCCCTGCCTGGAGCCTGCTTTCTCCCTCCCTCTGCCTGTGTCTCTGCCTCTCTCTCAATCTCTCTCTCTCTCTCTCTCTCTCTCTCTCTCCTATGAATAAATAAATAAAATCTTTAAAAAAAAACTTAAAAAAATAAAATAAAACCTGAGCCAGTGTCTATAGAGAATCAGGTTAGTAGGTTAGTAGTAGACAGGCCTATCTCTCACTGAACCAGGCTCAGTCTTGAAAACAGGTGTGACTCATTTCAGGAGGCAGTAATACAGGTGGGTTCCTAAGGTTAGGCCTAGACTGTTCAGATGGAGAGGGATTCAAAAGAGGTATTTCTATGGAAATAAAATAAAAACAATGGTTCATTGTTGGAGCAAATTATAACCCGTTTCTGAATTCTGTGGGTAGCTAGTGGAGATTTGTAGATGTCAGGCTGGAAGCATCTTTAGACAGATGGAGGACAGACAAGGGAAATCTGACAAATCTTCCTGATTTGCAGTCTGAATGTCTCTGGTGATCTTTCTGAGTGGCCTACACAGCCACAGGCATGAAGATGGTCTCTCTATATATAAGCTGTTGCGGTAATTTCTCTGAAGTTTATATCAGGTTGTGTAACTGTAGCTTGCATGATGGCTTTGGAAAAAAGGCCAGGAGAGGGGCAGAAGGAGGAGAGAAAATCTCAAGCAGACTCTATGGTGAGCACAGAACCTAACTTGGGGCTCAATCCCAGGATGGGGAGGCCATGACATGAGCCAAAATCAAGAGTCAGACACTTAGCCATAAGTCGGACACTTAGCCAACACCCCTCAGACTTTTAAAAGTCTCTCAAGGCTGAGAAGCCAAGCCAAAGACTTGCCATCAGACTTTGCCTATATTACCTATAGACTTGGGTTAATTTCTCTCTTTTCAAGGTCCCCAAAATATCCCGAGCTTCTTGCATCTGCCAGGAAGTGACCTTCCTTGCTAACCTAATAAGGCTACTGGTAACCCTATAAGCAAGGTACAAGGCTGAGTTTTCCAGGGGGCTTTATTGGCTCCATAAAGTCAATCTTAGTTCCTTAAAGCTGTCTGGTCATACTTGACTCTTTGTCGATCTCCCTCAAATATGACGTGAAAGTCAAAGCCTTGGTAATATAATCAATGTTTCCCAATTGTGTCCTGTTACAAGAACAACAGATTTTGTAAATGTATATAAATAACTATAGTGCCATGAAAATAAGATTACTCCCTGAGAATTTCTGAATTCTTGGGTGGGGGGTTGGGTTAGGGGGGGTCAGGTCAGGAGAAAAAGATAAATGTTTCCTCTTTGTCCACAAAGGTATATTTTACCAAATTGCTCTAAGTCATAGGTAACTTAAGAGAAAAAGTGGGTTTTTTTAATTGGAAAAAACAAAACATTAAACATATCAGCTATGTTTTAAGCAAAACATGCATAAAAATTATAAACATCCTCCTTGGTTTATTCAGTCCTTTGTAATTAATACTTATTTTGCTTGGGTCCAGTTTTTCCACTAGTTGCAAAGTCTTACCAGGTTTTTTTTTTTTAATATGTAGTAAAGATATCAGAAACCTGTATTCTAGAGTACTTTCCCTTGAGTCTACTTGAGGATGAACGTTTTGCAAATGCTTTTTCAAAAGCACCAGAGTGAAACAATAATCGTATGTAAATGACAAAAGACCTAAAAATGGCCATTTTAAAGATCTGCTGAGAGTTCATTACAAGCAATTGACAAGGAAATTTGCTTATGTCTGTGACACATAACATTTTGAGATAAAACTAGAATTATGACTGATAACATAATACCAGAACATATTGAATTTCTAGGAATTTCATACAATTTGTAGAATCCCTATAACACATACCTATACCATACAACATGAAGAAGACTTAGTATTACTTTTTATGTGGCAATGCTTCCCATGAATTTAACATACCCAATCAGCCTAATTAGTTTAACATCTCCCTTTCTATAAGAAAACAAAATTTTTGAGATGTTCTGGGGACCCTCAGAAACATTGCAAAGTTGGTTCAAGGTCAAAATGACTTAATGTAGAGTTTTATTTGACAGAAGTGTGTCAAAAATATCAAAGAGGTTTTAAAATACTTGGTCAAATAGAATTGTAGGTCACTATAAAACAATACTTAGTTATCCATTTAACCATAGTGAGAGTTAAAGACTTCATAGGCAAATGCAGAAAATTAAACAGTTATAAAAAACAAACAAAAAAACCCTTAGCTCTTTTACTAGAGAAGACTCAGTTCTTAAATAATTAAAGACCTTGACAAGACACAGGAAATTATTTTAACAAGATACAGAATTTTTGTTTTCTAGGCAAATTACTCTTAAAAGTAAGAAATATGTTTCCAGAATGGGACTTGGGTGCTCATGCACCCAAGTGTGCGTCACTGAATGAATACATGTACCAAAAAGTACTTAATTGAATATACTCTAAAAACACATGCAAAAGCTTTGTTTCTAAGAATGTTGGTTGATTATGAGAATATGTAAAGTACTATTTCTTTGAAAAATGTATGTTTACCACACTGAAGTGCATAGAATATTCTCTGTAGGTCACATGAGCGAAATAGGTTTTTAAGAGTTAGAGATAGATGATTGATAGATAGATAGATAGATAGATAGAGCAAAGAAAAAACTTTTATAATCTCTTGCAAATAACAGGCCAGTAGTTCAAGAAAACTCTGTCCTTAGAGTTAGAGAGAAAACCAAATTCTAATTTTTACCAACTTATTTTTGATATTAAAATCTCTTTAACTTAATTAAATTTGTTCTAATCTTAGCCAGCTTGACTACACATTAAAATTCTTTTCCAAAGATTCTTTTTCCATAAACTTTCTACAACTTTCTTTATACAGTCAGATTTTATCCCATGTTTTTCCTCTTTTCCATTTTGAAATAATTAGCTTCTCTTTAGGACAGACTTGTTTTATTTCCCCTCAGCAAAATACATGTACATTCCTCATACCTTTTTTTTGTTTGTTTATTTAACTGAAAACACACACTCTGCTTTCTTGGCATTTGTTTCCCTTATTATTTGCAGTGGCTTTAATTACATATATTGGCATTTTTAACCCTTAAAAGCCTTAACTTTTTAGTGAAAATAAAGAAGTAAACAATTATCAACTTTTATATTACCATTCTGTGACTTAGCAAATTTACAAACACTTTTTACAATTTCTAGAAATATGCTTTCTCATTGTAAATTTTTCAGTATGGCTCCGGAGGTATTTACAATCAGACCCAATTATCTTGAGTTTCTCTGTGAAAGAAAGCCTGGGTTTATCTATTAATGTCTTAGTATTTTATCTTATTTGGAAATGATCTAGATAACAAAATTCTGTCATTTAATTTAACTTAGCAAAACTCTTAACAGTGGAAGTTACCAAAGAGATGTGGGTAACTATTATTAGGTAGACATACCATAAAACAATCATTGTAAAAAGCTTGCTTAAAAATTATTACTTCACTTACTAATTGATTTGTTAACAACTGTAGATTACTCATTAAAATTTCATGAAACATTAAAGTGGTTAGCCATCATCTTAAATTATCTTTCTTGCTGACAGATTTTGTAGCAGGGATAGAGCCAGCTTATTTGACTTTTAGTGAATCCATGTAGAATAAAAATATTATACCTAATGCTGGTAACTTTACAGACATGTCTGTATTAATTAAACCAACAAAGTTAAACTAGCTTTTATTTACCAAAACTTATCCTGGATCACGTGAACTTGAAAAACATTTGGGTTAGTTTCTATTATATTTCTGAAATTTAAAAATACTTAATTCTTGTACACTTATTTTGGGGCCAATTAAATTGAGATCTTTACAGATTAATATTTACAATACCATGCAGAGGTAGAAAAATATTACGTCTCTAAGGCACATACATAGACATACATAAACAGACAGACAGACAGACAGACAGAGGTCTCAAAACAGCCATGAATCGAGTACAATACAAAACTCATTTAAAAAGAACTGTGTCTTGGAGGACAGAACAAATTAAGGTTACCCACTGAAGGGATTTAGGGATTTTGGTCAGGGGGTGGATTTGTTATTGTTGTTGTTAGCTAATATTTGTGGAGAAGACTTAAGATTTGAATTTGTCCTAAGTAATCTTAAGGAGGCTGTGGGCAGGAGAGCCTGTCGAGCAGTTTGTAATTTTATTTTTTCTCAAGTTGTCATTTTAATTCCAGTTAGTTAACATACAGTGGTATATTAGTTCCAGGTGTACAATAGAGTGATTCAACACTTCCATACATCACCCGGTGGTGCTCATCACAACTGCCCTCCGTAATCCCCATCACCTATCTCACCCATCCCCCCACCCACTTCCACTAGTAACCATCAGATTGTTGTCTACAGCTGAGATTCTATTTCTTGCTCTCTCTCTCTCTCTCTCTTTTTCCCCCCTTGCCTATTTATTTCGTTTCTTAAATTCCACACGAGTGAAATCATATGGCAATGCAATCCCTATCAAAATATCAACAGCATTTTTCACAGAACTAGAACAAACAATCCTAAAATGTGTATGGAACCACAAAAGACCCGAATAACCAAAACAATCTTGAAAAAGCAAAGCTGAGGCATCACAAATCTGACTTCAAGTTATATTAGAAAGCTGCAGTAATCAAAACAGTGTGGTACTGGCACAAAAATAGACACGCAGATCAATGGAACAGAACAGAAAATCCAGAAATAAACCCACAGTTATATGGTCAATTAACCTTTGACAAAGCAGGAAAGAATGTACAATGGGCAAAAGTCTCTTCGACAAATGGTGTTGGGAAAACTGGACAGCCACAGGCAGAAGAAAAACTGGACCACTTTCTTACATCATCCACAAAAATAAATTCAAAACGGTTTAAAGATCTAAATGTGAAACCTGAAACCAGAAAAATCTTAGCAGAGAACACAGGCAGTAACTTCTTTGACATCGACCGCAGCAATTTCTTTTTAGATATGTCTCCTGAGGGAAGGGAAACAAAATCAAAAACGAACTCTTGGGACCACATCAAAATAACAAGCTTCTGCACAGTGAAGGAAACAATCAACAAAAATAAAAGGCAACCTCCGGAATGGGAGATTTGCAAATGACATATCTGATAAAGGGTTTGTATCCAAAATCTATAAAGAACTTATCAAACTCAACACCCCCCAAAAATAGCAGTTTGTATTTTTAAAAAGCTTATTCCCCCCCTCTTTTGCTTTTTTACCTCAAATGAGGAAATGAGTTTTGGTTACCTCCCGAGGTGTTTACATTCTAAAGACCCAGTAAGATTTACCTCTTTAAGGGACAGAGAAAGAATACAAACGCTGCATTGAAGGAGGAGGCACTTTATTTATTTATTTATTTTAAGATTCTATTTATTTATTCATGAGGACACAGAGAGAGAGTCAGAGACACAGGCAGAGGGAGAAGCAGGCTCCATGCGGGGAGCCCGACGTGGGACTCGATCCCAGGACCTTGGAACCATGACCTGAGCTAAAGGCAGATGCTCAACCACTGAGCCACCCAGGCATCCCTGGAGTGCTCTGTTTGAATCTCGTGGGGAAAGAAAAGCTAAAATGGGCAGCTGGGTGCTGACAGGATTTTTTAGGGAAGGTAGAGTAGTTTGGGGAGCTAAGGGAATTTTTGAGAAGATGAGACCAAATTTAAGAAAGGGAATTCATGTTGGATGTGGACTTCAATTTTATTTTAAGGTGAATTTCCATTCTTTCATCTTGTGAAGAGGATCCCTAAGGCTAGCTGTTTTACTTTTTTGTAACCACTTTTTCATTTGCGTTTTCCAGAGGTACCCATAAGACAATTGTTTAGGACGAGAGCTCTCTAAAGAAAATATTTCAAATATAGAAATTGTTCCAATTCAAAAGATCCATCCTCCGCCCATTTCAATAGTGACTCAAACCAATATGGCTTTCTATAGCTCAAAACTGAGGATGCAAGAGGCATCCCCAAGGAGAGTGTAAAGGACGCAGCCCCCACAAAATCCAGGAAGTTCACACCCAGAGTTGGTTGACATAAGAAAGCAAAGGCATGTAGAGTGAAAACGGTGTCCTCAGTCTCTCATAGAATATGAGATGCCTCCAGTCACAGACCCACTGATCTGTGACACTGGGCAGGAACTACTGGGCCAGGACTTTACCAGCACTAACAAGACAATGAAAGTTGAGACGACAAATGCCCCTTGTGGACTGGGACCCCTCCTGACAAAGTGCCCTGAGAGCTGTCACAGTCAGACACGGACTGCCTGGGGGACTTGGGGTCTCAGAACCCCAATCTATCCAACCAGCCAGAGATGCACACCAGTAAGTGCACTTTCCAGATAGATGGTGGAGGCCAGAGAGAATATTCTCACTGGTCACAAAGCCAGGCTCTCAAGTGTGAAATAAAACACAAGGAAAACCTCATCTAGTTTCCTACGGAGGGAACCCACAGCAAAGTGCATCTGAACAGACACCAGCCTAGTGAGAACTGGGAGGTCGCCCGTCTGTGAGGCCGGCTCGAGTAGGCTTAGAGGGTCTAGGCCTGCATTCTACGCTAGTTCTCCTCCTGATGACAAGTGACACAGAAGACAGAGACGAGAGAAAACAACAACCATCTCCAGGAGGAACAAGATCTCAATAGAAGTCAAGAGGACTCTTACCAAATCTTTACCAGATTCACTCTACCCAAAGAACTAGCTCACACAAAATCTTCTCCTGGTAACCCTAGTAAATTTAAATAAATAAATTAAATAAACAAACAAACAAACAAATAAATAAATAACTGACTCTCGCCAGCCAATCTCCTGTACACCAGACTCTGCAGTCAGAGGCCCAGAAGGCTGATACGGTAAAAAGGTAATTCTGACCTGCCAGCTTCTGTCCAAGGCCCAGGGATCTCTTAGCTGCCACATCAGCCGCAGAGCAAGTGTTGTCTAGCCTGTGAATTGCCTCATGTTGAGCATCAAAACTGGAGGGGAGGGAAACTTTTTCTTTCTTCCCTTCTAGGTTCTTTGGCTGGCCTCAGTAACTAGAGATTAACAGAAGAAAAAAATAGATTTTAATATCATATATATGGGAGCTTCTGGAAATACGAGACTCAAAGAAGTGACCAAAGCAGACAGCTTTTCTACAAAGAAAATAGAATGGCCAAGACAAAGAAGTTTGGGCTTGAGGTAGTGAATCAGGGAAGAAGTAACAGAGTTTGTTTATATGACTCCTTGGCCCTAAATTCCCCATCTCTGGTGATCAGAATGTCTCTTTATCCTCTATTACGGGTGTCTTCCACATGGAAGATTCATTTTTTGCTTTCAGGGGGACAAAAGAGGGGCAGAATTTCCTCCCTGCGTTGGCTGTTTCTTCAGTAACTTGAATTCAAAATAATCAAGATGCCAAAGCACAATATTCTGGGGTGGCCTGCCCTGAACCCCATCACAGGGTTCCAGCCTCAGCTCTGTCACCATCTAGCAATATGATTGTGCCACTCAGCCTCTAGGGGCTCATCCTCCTTATCTGTCCGAGAGTGACATCTGTCCTGCCCACCTCACCGGGTGGTTGAGGGAAGAAAGGAGATAAGGCATATGTCAGTGCAGTGCCTTCCACAAATGAGCCGATAATAAGTACCCAGCAAAGCTTTTGCTGATGGACTGACTGCCCAGGTGATTGATAACGCCTTGGGGGACAAGGCCTCCTTGCTTTCTTAAAAATACTTTTCACCAGAAGCTAAGGGATAATGGATATAGTCTTCAGGGGCAAAGACATTATTACAAGCATCAAACTGGTTTGATTGTGTTTTGGCCAAGGAGTTTCCTACTCACTCCCTCCTCCTGTGGAATTCCTAACCCATTTAACGTGACATGTCTGTGATGGAGTCTCTAATTAAAGACTTGCAGGAAAGATAAAAAGTCATTATGCCTCGTTTTAGGAAGCACTTACATTACTTAGAGTTTTCAGTGAGAAGCCCCGGGGAACGTCTGTCTTCTGAGACTTGGCAAACCTACCAGCTTTCCTAGACTTTTCTGTACTTGGCCACCAACATGCCAACAGTACGAGGCTCTAAGATCCCCACTAGCACCCCTGTTGGGTACAGTGAGCCTAATCCCAGGCTTTAGGAGGAGCTAAGAGAGAAGAACCAAGACTAACCAATGTTCTAGGCCATGCAGAAAGAGAAGGCATGTCACTTTCGGGGAAGGTGAATCAAGACCCTGCAATAATATAGAGGAAGAGAGAGAAGAGGAGCCCTTGTAGCCATATTTGATCTGTGTCTTAAAAGGATAGCATGGCTATTGTAGGAGACTAGAAAGTTGGAGTGGGGGCAGGAGGACAAGTTGGGAAGCCACTGGTAAGGTTCTGTGGAGAGGTGATCATTGTGTGCACCAAAGTCCACAGTGAAAAAGTGAGAAGTGGGTGGGTTGGTATCCATCTCAAAGATCATTTGAAGCCCTGGGCACTCTGGCAGCTTCCGTGTGCCAGGCCCTGCTAAATGTTCTCCTTTTAAGATCAGGAACAAGACAAGGTATATCCACTTTTGCTACTTATTCAACATTGTACTGGAGATCTTAGCCAGGGTAATAAGGCAAAAAGAAACAGAGCACGAAAGGAAGGAAGAATATGCATTAAAAATGGAAAGGAAGAAGTAAAATGTCTTTATGTGAAGATGACATGATCATGACAACATGATCAAGACAAAAAAATCCTAAGGGATCTATTTTTTTAATGACTAGCACTAATAAATGAGTTTAACAAGGCTGCAGGATAGAAAATCCATATAAAATATTTCTATGTACTAACAAAAACCAATTAGCAATTGAGGTAAATCCATTTATAATAGCATCAAAAACTAGTATGTTATGAGATACATTTTTTAAAGATTTTATTTATTTATTCATGAGAGACACAGAGAGAGGCAGAGACACAGGCAGAGGGAGAAGCAGGCTCCATGCTAGCATCCCTGTTATGAGATAATTTTAACAAAATACGTGTAAGGCTCATACAGTGAGACTTACAAAGGCCTTGCTGAGAAAATCAAAGTGAAGCTAAAGAAATGAAGTTATATGCTCTGTTTATGCCTTAGAAGACTCAAAATTATTGTCAACTCCCTCTAAACTGATCTAGGGATTCAACAATATGCCAATCAATATCCTAATGGCCTTTTTTTTTTTTTAGGAATTAACAAGCTAATTCTAAAATTTATATGTGAGTATAAAAGATCTAGAATAGCCAAGTGGATTTTTAAAAGAAGAACCAAGTTAGAGGCACTACAAGATTTTAAGACTTACTATAAAACTACAGTAATCAACGGAGACTGGCTTTGGCATAAGAATAGGCCTGTAGATCAATGCAGCAGAATAGGGTCCATAAATAAACCCACTCAGATACGGTCAATTGATTTTTAACAATGATTTCCTATGGTGGAAAGAATAGTGTTTTAAACACATAATGTTGGAAAAGCTGAATAGCCATATGGGAAAAATGAACCTTGGCCTGTAATTACACCATACCCCCAAATTAACTGGAAATGCTAGTAGATGCTAAAGGTATGAAAATACCTCGAGAAGAAAACACAGAAGAAAATCTTTGTGATCCTAGTGTAGGCAACGATCTCTTAGATGGGACACAAAAGCATGAATCACAGAAGAAAAAAAAAGATAAATTGCACTGGATCAAAATGAAAAACTTTTGCTCCTCAAATACAACATCAATGAAAAAGTAAGCCAGAGATCCGGGGGAAATATTTTACAAGACTTGACTCCAGGATATAAAGAACTTTAAAGCTAAATTGTAATGAAATAGACAACCCAAGAAAAATGGGCAAAAGATTTGAAGAAGGTATACCAGAAAATGCCATGCCATGCCTTTTTCAATCCTGCTAATGTGTGCATTCTCCTCCAGGACACACACACACACACACACACACACACACACACACACCTTCTTTGACTGCTGAACGTTCACCTGTCCTTCAATGTCCCTTCTCTTAAGCCATACTCAAGGTCCTTCTTTGCCTTGCTGTTACATATTCCTTTGTATGAGCTTTTATCATAGGACTTGCCTTGCTTTCTTTCTTTCTTTTTTTTTTTTTGCCTTGCTTTCTTATGATTGTTTCAGGGACTGTTTCCTCTGCTTGAATGTAAACCCCTTAACAGAGAAGATTATGTCTTCATCTTGTTCTCTCCACCACGCATGAAGAGGCCTGGCGCAGAGCAGGTGCTCAATAAATGTTTATAAATGGAGAGAAAAAAAAATGTCTCTTCCTTATTTCTTGAAATGCAGATTACATCCTGGTCCTCTCACTTCCCTTCAGTTAGGCTCTCCAGGACAATTGGCAATCTTAGAGCCGGGAAATCATAGCATTTTAGAGCACAGGGGACCTCAGACGTTCACAAATGGTGTTCTGCAAACCCGGGGAGTTTCCTCAAAAGCCACCTGCAAGGGCTGAGGGATATTTCTCTGTAACTTCATTTTAAAATCCCCTTCTATTAGAAATTCAGATGTTTGTCAGGGTTCTGCTTTCATATCTGCTACAGGAGGGAGCCTCTGGCATGTCTGACTAGTGATAAAGGATCATAGGATCCTTTACAATCTTGACAATCTAGTAATAGATATACCCCAACTCCATCCCCCTCCTGCAGTTGACTTTGGTATGCTTTTTAGTCAAAGCCAAGTAATAAAGAGTGTATGAGCCAAATGGTATCTCTCCTTGAGGTTCAGTAATCCATGATCTTTTCTTGGTTTCAGACACACTCTTCAATGTCACCATAAAATACTCGACGATGACCTCCTTTGTGCTTCCAGGGCCCCCCTCGGTCCTTTGCCCAACCTCCCATAAGCACCTCTACACATCTGTCTCTATCCCACCTTACTGATTTGGTAAAACACCGAAGAGCTAACACGCTGCAGGAGAGGCAAGAAAGTCCTCTCTAGAGGTTTAAAAAATAATAATTTGCTTTCATACTATAAAGTATGTCCACTATATAAATTTACATAGATTGGATAAGAAAAAAGAAAAAAGGTGAAACTATTGATACCATCTTTTCTAGAGTTAATTCCTTTTAATCACTTCACAGAGATCTCTCCAATGTTTTATGTGTACGTATGTGTGTGTGTGTGTGTCTATAACCAAACTGAGATCAAAGTGTTATAGAATCTGTGTTTTCTTCTCTAAATCACAAATTGAACATCTTCCAATGTCACTAAATTTTTCCTGTAACATCTATTCATATTCAACAAAAAAATTTTTTTTAACAATCCCCTACCATTGGATTACCAATAACCAAATTAGGTTATTTCTAATCTGGAGCCATTGTAACAAATTCTATAGTGAACATGCTTGTACCAATAGCGCTAAGAATCACACTGACCTGATGATTTCTCTAGAATAAATTCCTTCAACTAAATTTCTAGATCAATGGGTATGTAAAAAATTTGAAACAACTCTTTTATTTTCATTCCAGGAGAGACAATCCTTTAATTTAGATTTTGTGAGAGGCCTCCATTAGCATATACAATTCCTGAGCTTAGCTCCATGTGATTTCCTGGTTAATTAAATGATTTTGGTGGTTGAACTTACGGTTGCCAAACTGCAAATACGTATATACTATAAATGAATCACCTACCAAGATTTTCTCTTCTCCCAGTAGTCCCCAGCAGGTTGGCATCTCCTGCAGCCTGTTTCTCTAGTCATCCTGGTTGCTCACATCCTGGCCTTCCTGTTTTCTGCCTCCTAGTGGATGTGTGTGCTTTGAATCATGCTGGGCCAGATCTCTAAATCTCATTGGGCTATATCCTGTCTTTTAAGGCCAGAGGCACTTTCCACTGGTAAGTCTGTCATTAGTTCCTCTCTGCCAAGGGTTTGTAACACCTTATAATTTGGTCACCTTGGCCAGTTTTATCAAGGTGTTTCTACCTTAGGGATCATTAGTAAAGATGAAATGAGCAACACCCAAGCTGACCTCCCCAGCCCCACCCAGGGCTCCACCCAGTGTCAGTTTCATCCTGAATTTCAGGACACTTGTGTACTTTCTAATTTTCATCCCAAGTGATCACACATTGAAGAAGCCAGACTCCATGGTCAGTCCACATAGGGCCTTAAGTGGTGACCACACCTAGGAACTTGAAGACTCCACCTCACATTTTCTTTTCTGAAGGCTCTTAAAATGATCCCCTGAGCTGCAAACCTTCCATGTGCCTTCCAGTTGCATTCTCCACCCCTCTCCTGCTTGCTCTATACCTCAGGAGGCTGACCTACAGGGGCTACCTCGATATTCCGCAGCCCCCTGGCAACCACTTTGGGTTCAGCCAATAGGGAGCATTATAGGGAATGAAGGGGAGGGAGGAGCATGAGGTCAGGGCATCCATTCGCTGAGCATCTTCCCTTAGAGTTGTTGCCAAGTCCTTCCACCAAACCTCACTGCCTTGTCAGGAAGCTCTCCTCCCCCAGAGCTCTCTCTAGGTTTTCAGACCCACATCCTCTCCTTGCCCTTTCAGTCCCAGGGGTGATTAGCACCCTGTTGTACCATCCTTGGGCTTCCAACTCATCCCAGTGGCTCCCCTACATCTTGCCTGTTCCTTGTAAATAGTCACTTTATTAGACTCTCCTCAATTTACCCAATATGAGAGTGCCATCTGCTCTTCATTAGGACCCTTAAAATATGGCTGGCATGATGCCACTCAGCTGCTGGGCTGGACGTGGCCTAGGTCCTTCAGACAGACTGCAGGGACCCCAGATCCCTTCTGAGGGAGCCTCTCAGCCTTCTCTCAGATCCATAAACGTTTAGCATTTTCAGAGTTCTCATATTTTTTGACATAATAGGACTTTGACATTCTCTTAACAAGAGCTATTGCAGGTGTTCTAGCATTTTCCATGTATTCGGTTAACAAATATTTATCGAGCACCTCCTATGACGTGCCACGCCCTGAGATAGACACCACGCACACGTCTGAGCGAGGCGGACAGCTCGGTGCTGGCCCCGAGAAACCAGTAACCCCGAGTGCTCTGCAGAGGGGTTGCTTCCTGCAGAGGGAGGTGCCTCTTGTTGGACTGTCCTCCCACCCACTGAAGCCTAGTGCCTTTTCCTTCTGAGTGTTTATTTATGTTCAACACCTCACGATGTAAGAAAAGACCTTCGGAAGATGGGAAGGCCATGCAACAAAAGAGGAAATTGTGGGAGGGAAGAGAGCTCATTGAAGTGAAGGTTGGCCTTGAGCACCCACGAGGCCGATCAGTCTTGGCACGGCTGTGCCACTGTTGTCACCTTCGTGTCATCTGTGTCCTCTGCTCTTCCCAGGCCTGCCTCGGTCTCAGCCCGGACCCACCCAGCCTGTGGGACAAGGTGTGTGTGTCCCAAAGTGATCACCCCCGGCCCCCTTCCTCCTTCCTGACATGGTCAGCCTCCTAGCCCCTGTCTCCAGACACCTTGCATGGGGCCACCGTTACCACCCACCCTGGCCCCCTTCCTGGTCCCTTGAGGCCCAGCTCTGGCCACCCCCCTCCTCTCCAAGAACCCCCAAGCCCGAGACTTCTTCTTCTAGCCCATCCCCTATTAATTTCTTGTTTTTGAACACCTCCCAAAACACCAGCCCTCCCACTTTTCTTTCTTCCCTACTCTCCCTCTGTGCCTCCTTGCTCCTGCCTACGTTTTTCTACATTCTCTGCATTTTGCCTCTCACTCTTCCTCAGAAGAGCCCCAGGAGTTCCTTGCCTTGAAGAACACGTCTTGTCCCAGAGATTGAAAGTAAGTCAAGTTGCAAACATTTGCAGTTCGGTCAACATGTTTCAAATAATGGCGGTGATGTTGACAACGAGAGTCAACATGTTGACAACAAGAGCAGCTTGGTGCCTGCGTCGTCTCCACTGTAGGCACTGTACTGAGAACTACAGGCCCCGGCCTCTTTGATCCTCAGCAGGAGCCCTTGAAGGGAGTATTGTCATTCTGCCCAGCTCACAGCCAAAGAAACTGAGGCCGAGACAGGTGCCGTGACTTGCCCAAGGTCACACAGCCAGTGGTAGTGCTGGGACTCCCACACGGGCCTGCTCGGCTCCAGATTCCGAACTCCAACCTCCTTGCTTCATCGCTGCACCAAAAGGGGATACTTTCTGACTTCTGAAAGGAGCCAGCTTCTGCCACCGAAGTGGGCCTCCTCCCGCTTCCCGCCTTGTAAGTTTAAACTTTTATATAATAATGAGCTTCCCTCGGCAAGGCACACCCATCCTCCTCCCTGGGTGGGGGCAGCCTCACCAGGTGAAACCTCCTATTTACTCCCCATCCAGGGCTGGCCCCGCGCTGGGTGTGGCAGTGGGTGGGGACCTTCCATCTGCTCACCCACAAGCCGTCTCAAGGACGACTCTGGCTGCAGCTGCTGCCCTCCCGACAGCGCAGCCAACACTCCCCCTTGACCAGGATTAGAGCTTCCACCGACATCTAACCTCCACATGGTCTGTGCCTCTAAAAGAAATGACTTTTTCCACGATGCAGGCAGAGAAAGGCCATGCGTCTAGTAAAACTGCTGCATGACAGTTGAATCATTTGTTCAACAAACTTGTGCAGAGTGTCCGTAATGTGCCAGGCAAAGCAAAGGCACAGGGCTCTCTCTTCCAGGAGTTTTTACCTCCATCTGTAGAAGGAATAAAATATGCTAAATGTCCCCGCGGTAGATTGAATTATGATTTGGCCAATATTCACTCTCCCCTCCCCTCCCCCATTCTCTGCCCCCAACTGAATTGGGACTTGGCTGTGTAGACCATTTTGGCCAATGCAGCGTGGGCAGAGGGGATAGCACGCCCGCTTCAAGAGAAGCCTTACAGAGGCATTGCAAATATCTGCCAGCTGCCTTCCAACGTGGAAACACTCTTGCCCAGTGGGGGGCTGTGTTCCTTCAGCCTGGGTCTCAGAATGAGAAGATCTATCACAGCAGCCCTAAGCCATAGCACCAACTCACAGCCACTGACAAATCACACGAGTCAACAATACACGTTACTGAAGGCCGTTGAAACTTTGAGGTTGTTTGTTCCACGGCGTTATCACAACAACACCCAAAGCATCCAGTCCCATACAGAGAGCTACCCTCCACACCTATCTTCCGGCCTTTTTCTTGCTCAAAAGCAAGAATTGAAATCTCCTATCATCACCCTATAGTGGCGTTTCCCTCATCCACCCGAGGTGTTTGCAGAACCACGAGTCAGGTCGGGGGAAGCTGGCTGAACAAAACTTACTGACCTACATGTCATATCGAAGTGCCTGCAGAAACCCCATACGCCCAACGCCCTGGTACGTAGACTATTGTTAATCACTGCTACCCACAGACACTTTGTTTTCTATTGTTCATTATCCATTTCTAAAGTTAACATTAACCACATCAAGGGCACACACTTGTTTGAATACTCTGAAGGCCCCAAATGAGTTTAATGTTTATGATCCAAGACCAAGGCAAGTCAGGAAGACATAAAAACTGGCGTTTTGGCTTTCAAGGCTTCTCCAGTCACCACCAGCCAGCGCACCATAGGTGTTTAATCGTGTTCTTTTAATATCCTTTAGTTCAACAAATATTTACTGAGTACGTCCTCTGTGTAAGGTGCTGGAATACAGAGGGAGAAGGCCCCTGCCATCAGCTCACTAGCTTGCTAGCTCATGGAAAGAATGAGTACTTACGTAACTATAATTAAAGACACCACCATGTAAAGTATTTTGAGACAAGTGCCAGAAAAGGATTGTATCCAATCAGAGGGGGGTAAGAAAAGACAGCCTTTCAAGCAGAAGGGACGAAGATGCAGAGGCTGCATGGAACAGAATATGAGCTATGGAGAGATATAAGTGGAAGATTCGTAAAGGCCAATGATGAACGGCTTCCCATGCCAGGCTGGTGAGTTTGTTGTCAAACCCAAGAATGACTGAACACTTCAATAAATCCATCACATGTCCCTGCTGACCACACCCTTCGTGAGGCCCAGATTTTGGATTTTCCTGAGAAAGTCAAGTCACTAACAGCTTGAACCTCCACAAAAACCACCAGAGGTAAAAGATGTTGCCGAAGAGCACATATGACAATAAGGGGGTTTCCATGACTGCAACCAAGCAGAGGTTCGTTCTATAAACAGGCTGTGTGGAAGGAGCCTCGGTGTCCGTCGAAAGATGAATGGATAAGGAAGATGTGGTCTATGTACACAATGGAATATTACTCAGTCACTAGAAACGACAAATACCCACCATTTGCTTCAACGTGGATGGAACTGGAGGGTATTATGCTGAGTGAAGTAAGTCAATCGGAGAAGGACAATTATATGGTCTCATTCATTTGGGGAATATAAGAATTATTGAAAGGGAATAAAGGGAAAGGAGAGAAAATAAGTGAAAATATCAGTGAGGGTGACAAAACATGAGAGACACCTAACTCTGGGAAACAAACAAGGGGTGGTAGAAAGGGAGGTGAGGGAGGGGTTGGGGTGACTGAGTGAAGGCACTTGGCGTTATGGGGGGTTGGGGTGACTTGTTGATGAGCACTGGGTGTTATGCTATATGTTGGCAAATTGAACTCCAATAAAAAAATTTTAAAAAATGACAGTCTTGAAACTACCAAAAAATTTTAAAAATTAAGAAAAATAAACAGGCTGTGTATTGGGAGAAAAGGGAGGAAGAAATTCACAGCAATGTGTATGTTTGCAAATATTGTCACAATCTGGACTACAGTTTGTACGGCTGGGTAAAGGGACATGGAGTAGTGCAGCGGACTGTGTTGACCCTCACTGGTGACGCTGACCATGGTGTCTCGCCTCTCCAGCAAGTAGCACCCTTTAGACCACGGATGGCACCGCAGAGCCCTGCCCACCACGCCCTCCCCACGCCCGCACATCTTCCCCAGGCTGCACCTGACCTCGGGTCTCACCTGCCCCACCTAATTACACTCATGACTCCAACTGGCCAGAAGACACATCACCATCAGGCAATTACAAAACAAAACAAAGATGTTCAGGTAGTACCAGGTTCTCGGCTGGCCTCAGCTGAGCTGCTCTAGCGCCATCTGTGTGCTCCTAGCATTCTGCTCCCACACCCTATTGAAATGACCTGCTCATGGGTCCAACTTCCCCCACCCCGTGCCATTAATTGTGGATGGACAGGGCCGTGTCTTTTTTTTTTTCTAAGATTTTATTAATTTATTCATGAGACAGAGAGAGAGAGAGAGAGAGGCAGAGACACAGGCCAAGGGAGAAGCAGGCTCCATGCAGGGAGCCTGACGTGGGACTCGATCCCGGGACTCCAGGATCAGGCCCTGGGCCAAAGGCAGGCACTAAACTGCTGAGCCACCCAGGGATCCCCCCGTGTCTTTTTAACTTTAACTTTCATAGATGACACATGTTAAATAGTACAACCACTTTCCCAAGGATTAAATGCTGTCTCTTCACCCACACTTGATATGTTATCTCATTGAATCCTCCCAACAGTCCAACCTTAACCAGGATAGGCATTATCATCGCCATTGTACAAACAAGGAGCTGTTTGTAAAACAGAAGCTTTTACAAAACAGAAACTCAGAAAGCTTAAGTAATTTTTCCAACATCACACAGCTAGAAAGTGGAGCAGCAAGATCTATCTGGGTATAAGGGCCCCCTTTTTTTTTCTTCAGCTAAGACAGCAGAAGAGATGATTTATTGTACACGGGTTACACTGAGCCACAGATGAAAACAGAATCAGCCCCCAGAGTCGCAGGTCCAAGGCAAGGGACCAAAAAAGACTGGTTCAGTATGAGCAAGGCGGGTCTCCCAAAGGTGGTCCCCGTGATCGGATGGCGATGGATGTTCTAGATCTATGGAAACAAGCTCTAGATGTAAGTATGCTGTCCAACAATCGGGGCCAGCGTCCCTGACCTCTGGCTTTCCTTATTTCTGCCCCTATGGTCTCCATGGGAGCTCCATGGGAGCACAAGCCGATGATTTACTCAGACCCCGTCTTATCCTTCTTCTGTGATGCTGCAGCCTGCATATTCGCTTCTTTCTCTCATGGCATGGGGGTTTCCAAGCAGATGGTGCTAAGGCCAAGACTGAGTGGAAGGCCCTTCTTATAGAAGACAGTTTACACGTATTAAATCGAATTCGCAGCCAGGTTTCCAGAATAGTAAGACTTAGAGTGTCCCTACTAGATCAACTTTTCAGAGAAATCTCCCTTCGAGGACTGATACTTGGGAAGTTCACCCCAGGCTGATGTTTAGCAGAGACGTACAGGGCCCTTGTTTATTGTCTTCTCACCCTGTTCAAAACTGAATTTGAATCTGTAGGCTGGGTTACAGGGAGCGTACAAGGGCTGCTCTGTAACTCTTTCACGAGGGTTACACATGCCAGACCAGGTGAGAACTTCCCCAAGGAAGCCAAGAGCAGGGGTCTGGACAAGTGACAGGGACTTGCAGACCAGCAGTGGCCTCAGCCAAGTGTCTAAGTTCCACAGGACAGTACTGTCGGGAGAAGGGGCAGGAGCTGGTTCGGGACAGAAACTTGGAGCACTGGCTGGAGGTTGATGGGAGCTAGAGTTAAGAACATTGGTTTACTCAACCTCACATGAATATTCAAAAGGTCATTTGTCTCGGGGGAGTCTTTTTTAATCCACTAAGAAATGAATCCACAACCCTTCCAGATTTGTCCAAGAAAGGGAACTGGGCTTCTATCCACTGCCGGATGATGACCAACATCTGTTTTTTCCAGAACCACGGTCCACGGTCCAGTGTCCAGGTGCATCATGAGGCGTGTCTGAAACAGCCAGGTTTCCTGGCACCCTGACCCCGGGTCAGGAGCCATAGATAAAGAGTGTGACTCCAGGCTCTTACCTTGAGCTTGGGTAAGAGCGAGCGGGGATCCGCCCTGCTGACACCATTCCCGACCATCTGGTTCCTCAGGATGAAATTATTTTGGTTTGCAGCCACACCCACTGCTCCACCTCAAGAAATAACAGGTTGCAGCACCAAATCTGGTTTGAACCTGGCCAAAAGGCACACACCCAGAGTGCAGGTCTGCAGCCAGACCCCAGCAAGCAAAATCTCTATGGGCATCCAGGAGGTAACAGGGAAGGCCTGGACCGAAGGGAGGCAGGAGTATCAGGCCTGAAGCATTTCCTTCTCTCCCTACAAGGAGACCAGTTAGGGACCTAGTGAATGATTTACAACCAGACTATTTCTAAAAAGGAGCACATTAACTTTCTGGATCATTCATCCACAATAAATTAAGAAAACTCAGTTGAAATGCAAGCTTCTAGAAGGCTTGAACTCTATAGCTCCCAGTGAGTTAATAGCTGCAACTTTTTTTTTTTTTTTTTTAACCTTGGCCTCGATTCAGACGTTAACTAAAGAAATCAGCCCTGTTAAAGGCTGGTATTTTCTCAGACAAGCCTGAAGCTCATTAAAATCAGAAGATCTGTTCAGGGTAAGGACTCAGATAGTCAGAGAGGGAAGAGCGAGGTGCCCTGTTTCGCCAGAGTTCTAGATCTACCTGTCTCTCGTCTCTCCTCCTGCTCCCCCATCCTGAAGAGCAGTGGCAAGTTGCAAGTCAGGTCACTCGTTTGCAAACGATCTTGTTTTAAGAATGCAGGATAAATGTTAAAATGATTAATTCAGCCAACGCACTGAAAAGAACTTTGTGAGTTTTGCTGAGTTAAACTGTTTTCAATTAACATCGTTTTTCAACTACACTGATTTGGGGACAAGCTTAGAGTATTTATCTTTCTTTTCCCAGCAGGAGTTGCTTCTTGTGTTTATTTCATTAACCATTATGAGTCCAAAATCAATCAACTAATATGAAATGTCAGGAGGAGAAATTGGGACCAGCAGGGTGACCCTGCTACGGAATGTGTTCCCAATCTTAGAATAACCAATTACAGAAGACATCATTCTGCAGATAATCTCGGCTCTACCTATAAGGCATTCAAATCAAATCAAAAGTGAGGACAGAATGCCCAAGACTAGAACACACATTCAGCTTGGCTGCCCTGATATGGCCAGGCTACTGTCCACATTTGTGCAGTACACAGCCCACACAACTGTACAATGCAGGTCTCACCAGTTGTTTATAACTGGCATCTTTTTTGTTGTCCCGTACCCTTGCTTATTGTTTCACTCTGTCCAAGCCCAAGACCCTGCTGGTTACAGAGGCTCGGCCACTGAGGTCTAATTTTTACTCATCCTCCCTTTATGATGTGGGCCTTACTTAAAGTATCTTCTGCCAATATCAGTATTCAATCTGCATACAATCACTTAATCCCCAAGTTTTGGCCATATTTGCCCATCTACCTGCTATCTCTCAACCAGGGAGGGACCCTCTGTTTTTCTAGAAAATAAACTTCCAAACATCTTTCATGTAGGTGACACTCTCAGAGGCATGGACTGGGGAAGCTGATCTAGAGATCTAGTAACTTCTCAAGTAGGTTCACTCTACCTCCTCCATGAGCTCCCCTCTCATGCACAGTTCTAGAAGCATCCATGCCATTTGTACAGGTTGGTTTCCTCACTTTCTTCACTGCCATTTCGGGTTATGGCTTTTTCCAATCTGCTAAGTCAGTTACTGTGTGGCCATCTATTGTCCAACTTCCAAAATTGTGTTGCTGCTGTCTCTCCTCTCCTCTTCTCCCTGTCCTTGGGAGAAGTTTTCTGGGTTTTTTGTTGTTGTTGTTTGGTTTTTTTTTTTTTTTTTTAAGTCTTTCCTGTACTTTCAGTTGGGTTGGGGGAGAAAGCTAACTTAGATAAGCACATCAAGTCCACCATCTATCTGAACACGAAGCCAGAATCCTTTCAGTTTTCAGGCCTGGCTACACATCCAAGACTAATAATAAGAAGATAATTAGTAATTGGTTCTCTGGAATGATCTTTAAGAGTTTTTAAAATTATTATTAGTGTTATCATTGTTGTGTAAAGAATAAGAAAATCTAAAACACTTGCAATAGAAATCAGAGTCCCTTCTCCAAAACTGTTTAGAACTTCATGAGAACATTAGATTTTCTTTGTGGTATCCAGAACAGACTGCTAGTCCCTTGACTGGAGAATCCAGATTGTATCATGCCTGTAGCCAGCAGTGAGGGTGTTGGTCTAAGATCAAATATAGAGCAGTTATCCATTCTGACACAGTTGGAAATAATTGGAAAAGGCCTTTGGGATGTTACCCACACTGATATGTCGATGGCATGTGCTATTGACCTACCACAAGAAAATACTAACTTGAGTGGCCATTAAAGTTGTCTCAGTCACTTGAGAAAATAATACAAAATAGCCAAACCATTCATTGTAGGAAAGAGAAGGACTTAACTCAAGGGTAGGTGTGCTCTTCCCTATGCTCCTTGGCCTTTTTCCTCATTCCTTAGACCCCAACAGCTGTCACAGGAGACAACGTCCTATAATACCCATCCAGAGTGTTCCTCTCTGGACCTCATGTACTTCACTCAGCCAGGGTTTCGTGAGTTCCTACCAGGTGCAAGGCACAGTTCAACGTAGAGCAAACCAAAGAAAGTCCCTGCTTTCTTAGAGCTTTTCTTCAAGTGGGTGGTAAAATAGTGCATATGTAGTAAATGTGAAGGACTAAAGAAGAAATTTAGGAAGGATGGAGAACAGCCAATGATGAGAGAGGGCTGCTGTTGGGAGAGAGTGCATGGAGATGAAATGATTTGAATACCTGGAGGAAGAGCATTCTAAGTATAAAGTGTGACCTGACGTAGACACACAGCCAGCATGTTTAAGAAGAAACAGCAAGAAGGTCTGTGTGGAGCTAAGAATGACAGGGGATGGAATCAAGGGGGTGGGGTAGGTCCTACAAGATTTTAAAAGTAATAAGAAGAGCTTCTCATTTTATCCGGAGAGATTTAGGAAGCCACTGGAAGATATGATTGAGCAGGGAATGACACGATTGGGCCATTGTGCTGCCATGAAGATGTCACGGAGGCTGGACAAGGACAGAAACAGGTAAATCAGATGCCATTGCAAGGAGCCAGGCAAACGGTGGTGGTGGCTCGAAGCCACATTAGTGGTGATGAGAGGTGACTGGGTGAATTACTATACTGACGGGACAGCTGCAGCACTGGATGTGGAGTTTGAAAACAAGAGAGGCAACCGTGTGACAGCGAGATATCTGGCCTGAACACTCGAGGCCTGCATCTGACATCTATGGAAACGAGACAGCTGGGAAAAGGGCAGGTGTCCCTGGGCAAGAGTTTGGTTTTGGACATATGGAGCCTAAGGTACCTACCAGACACCCACTGGAAAGTGTTAAATACGCAGTTGGATCTAGGAATCTGGCATTCTGGTGATAGATTCAAAATGAACACAGAATGGGCCCCCTTTGACCCTACCCCCAGCTGCAGAGGTCTGAGCTAAAGAGGGAAAGAAGAATTTGGGGAGCAACAGGACACAACCCACAATAGGGTCCAGAAGCTTCTTCCAAGGCAGGTTTGCAGAAGAAATTCAGATAAATCGAAACATCAGTCAGGATCAACGATTAAGAAATCTGGCTTGGGGGACCCAGAATGAATAGAGCAAGACGAGTGAAAGGACTGGCCCCTGAGAACCTAAGGGGAGGAGGAAGCCCGCCCCCCACCCAGCGGCTGCTGCCGGCACCCTGCTGATTGTTCCTCTCTCTTTCCCAGCTTCTCTGGGGCCACAGGGTGGTCTTCTAAGATTTAGGTCTTTTTCCTGTATATTCATCTACACGGTCTTTTATTTTTCTCCAAATTTCCAGATCATCCTTTTGTTTACACTGTAAATCTTTTTTGAGTATATACCTTCAGGTGCATACTTATACCTGTGTGCAGCACCATGCTAGGCACAGCAGCAGTACAAAAACAGACAAACTTCAGAGATGTAACAGCAATCCAAATCACCATTTAAAAGACACTTCCCACAAAGCGCAGTAGGATTTTGAGAAAAGGAAAGATTCCTGGCTGGGATGGTCAGGGCAGGCCTCTCAGAGGGAGGGCCCAGTGTGCTGGGCTTTAGGAAATGAGTGCATTTCCCTTTAGAGAAGATGGAGGGAGAGGGGAGCCATCGAGGTGACATCAGAGCATGTATTAGGAGACTTTATACTTACATTCCCTAGCCTTTTTTTAAAAAATTGTATTTATTTATTCATGAGAGACACACAGACAGAGAGAGGCAGAGACACAGGCAGAGGGAGAAACAGGCTCCATGTAAGGAGCCTGATGTGGGACTTGATCCCAGGACCCCTGAACCCAAGGTAGATGCTCAACTGCTGAGCCACCCAGGCGTCCCCATTCCCTAACCTTTTAAATTCATGTTTTCTTGGCTGCATGTACCTTGTGATTTAAGGTACAAACTTACAACTAGTAGATAAATAAGTCTTGGGGACTTAGTGCACAGGATAGTGAATCTAGACCATATTGTGTTATGAGCACACAATTGGCTGAGAGATTAGATCTTAATTATTCCCTCCACAAAAACAGAGGGTAATCATGTCAAGTGTAGAGGTGTTAACTATGGCTACAACGGCAATCCTATTATAATGCATAAATGGGGCAGCCCGGGTGGCTCAGCAGTTTAGCGCCGCCTTCAGTCCAGGGCGTGATCCTAGAGACCCGGGATCGAGTCCCACATCGGGCTCCCTGCATGGAGCCTGCTTCTCCCTCTGCCTGTGTCTCTGCCTCTCTCTATGTCGCAAGTAATAAATGAATAAAATCTTTTAAAAAAAAGTTAAACAATGCATAAATGTATCAAATCAGCAGGTTTTAGGCTTAGAATTCATACAATGTTATGTTTCAAATATATTCCTGTATTAATTAATTCATGCTTTCTTTCAATAAACATAAAAAAGTCATATCCTCATTGAGTGTTTTTTGAATCTCAAAATAAATATCGGGGCACCTGGGTGGTTCATTCGGTTGGGTGTCTGGCTTTTAATTTCAGCTCAAGTCGTGATCTCAGGGTCAAGACGTCAAGCCCCACATCGGGTTCCACACTCAACAGAGTCTGCTTGGGATTCTCTCTCTCTCCTTCTCCCTCTCCCTCTCCCTCTGCACCCTCCCCCCGTTGTTCTCTCTCTTTCTCTCTCTCTCTCTTTCTCAAATAAATCTTTTAAAAAATAAACATCAGCACTTAAAACAAATTGAAGTAATTAAAATGAAGTCCTCAAACTAAATCCTACTCTTTCCAACATTCTCTCTCTGTCTCTGTCTCTCTGTCTCTCTCTCCCACCGTATACCCACACAATTCTTGTTAAAGGAACAAATAATGTGAAGGTGATCCTTTCCAAAGCCAGAAAACTATGAGCTAAACATCCCTCATCCCTTCTCCCTACCTCCCCGTGGCATCACAAGCCCCCCCAAAACAAAAAACCACAACAACAACAAAAACCACACACACAATGTCGGGCAATGCAGCAGAAAGCAAGTGGGAGTAGGGGTGGTCCTGAGCTCAGCTCGGTTTCTGGCAGGAGGAAGGGCTCCGCAGAAACTGAAAATCAGACTTTTCATTTTCTTGCTCAAATTTGAGCTGAGTTAACCTAAAACTACAACTTTGGCAAGGGTACCTCTACAAACCGCCTCTTTCTCCATTAAGTGTGAGTTCGAAGAGTAACAACTATATATTTGCTGTAAGAAAAGCAGACATTGTGAAAGAAAGAGGCCTGATTCATTAGAAGTGCACAGCGGCCTGTGCTGGTTCTAGATTTCGGTGGCCACGCATCATCAAAGGGACTTTTATATGGAACACTGAAAGGTCCCGCTGTGACAAGCCTCAGTCACAGAGCAAACAGAGGCCAACAGAACTTCTTCCTCCAGAGGGACAGAAGGCAGGCCCCCTGTCCCCACTCCCCGGGAAAAGGCCTGCCGACCACAGGGTTCTCTCACTACAAAGTGAAACAACGGGCACCAGGGTTGCACCACCCGAATAAATACAGGACTCATTTATGTGTCTAATGGTTAACATGAGGTGCAAATGCCATGGGTCACATGGGTTAATTCAGAAAGAAAACACAGGCAATCGTGCCATTAATCATTGACTTGAAATCTTAACTCCCACCATAGGCTCGATTCTTAGACTTTCTTCCAAAGAACAGTAATAAAGGAGACGAGACTGGAGGCAGATTGAGCTCCCAGCAGCTTTTTAATCAGAAAAGATTGCCGGAGCCATGGACCTAACATTGGCAATCAAGCTTCACGAGTTGAATAAATGCCCTGGCCTGGTATCTTTCCCAAAACCCTACGTTCACTAATGCCATACGTTGGAATTGCATTGCACAAAGGCAGCTGATTCTAACTGTTGCAAAGGAAGTTCACAGAAGTTCAGGCTGAACTTGGCAGGCCAAGGCAGGGCACTTTGGCAGTCCCTCAGCTTTGGATTTCAGTTCCCTAAATCTGCCCTCAGGATTCCATTCTCCAGAGGATGGGCTGGCAGCAGGACGGCCCCTCTGTGACTGATTTATTAGCTCCTATACCTTATTTACAATCTTGCAGGGTACTGTTCCAGTAAAGAAACGATGGTTCCATGGAAGTAAATCAAGTCTCATGCGGTTTGACATGTTCTGCTAACCTTATAAGCCTCTCCTCACCCCCAACCCCATTATTTTTTGGAGTCTATATGAAGAAACTCAGGAAGAGCTGGTTTGGACTGGATGACACATAATTTGGGGTGGGTTTCTTTTTTTCCGAAAGCTCAAATCACCTTTGTCTTCTAAGGTCTCCAAACAGAAGGGAAAGACAGCCTTTAAAACCCAAAAGAGGGTAGGATAGGGTGCAGCTTCAGGGAGTGGTTGCTCTAAATAGATGCTAAGTAAATATTTGAGTCTACAACCACAGGATCTGGTCATTTCTTCCATTACCTGAGGGCACTTTCTAATCGTCAGATCAGAAACACGGTTAGCTCCGTTTCCAACAGAGTAAAATCTAAGATTTTCCACTCTTTGATTCTTATGAAGCTTTCTAGTCTTATTTCTCACTACATCTTCCTCCCCCAGTTTTGTCATCACCACCCGCCCATAAGCACAGTCACCTACAGTGCTCCCTACCTGCCCACCTGCAAACCCTCTCTCAACACACAGGGATGTATACCTGCACACACACACTTCATCTCAAGCATTTACTGAGAACCTCCAAAAACTACACTGAAATCCTCCCAACAGGGCACCCGGGTGGCTCAGTGGTTGAGCGTCTGCCTTCAGCTCAGGTCAAGAACCTGGGGTCCTGGGATCAAGTCCCGCATCAGGCTCCCCACTGGGAGCCTGCATCTCCGTCTGCCTGTGTCTCTGCCTCTCTCTCTGTGTGTGTCTCTCATGAATAAATAAAATATTTAAAAATAAAATAAAATAATAATAAAATCCTCCCAACAATAAAAGCCTCTCTCTGTGTGTGTCTCTCATGAATAAATAAAATCTTTAAAAATAAAATAAAAAATAAATAAAATCCTCCCAACAAATCGGTGAGGTAGGCACTTTTTTTTTTTGAGGTAGGTACATTTTAATATCCTCACATTACAGATGAAGAAACTTATTCAGAGAGATTAAGTGACTTGCACAAGGTCGCCCAACTGGTAAGGATTATAGACATGGGGCCAGAGCCCAGATCTCTGAACTCCTGAATAAAAACATTACCTTTGTCTCCTCCCCACAACTCCCACGAATCTGTTTAAATATAGTGTTTGGGTTTTTTATTCATACATCATACTAGGATTGCTTTACCATAACTCCTATTGAACACTCATCTCTCTCCCCTACATTCCCTTTGTATTTGGATTTGACCCCTAGTAGGATACTTCACAATATCAATTTTATGTCAAAGTGAATATGTATCTGCCCCCCCAAAGGATATTGGGCACAGGCTAAAGCTAATGCATGTGGAGTCTCCAACAGTGCTCAGCATCATGCTCTGCACAGAGGAGATTCTTAGAAATATCTGTTGACTCTACTGGAAGAAAAGATTCCCAAACCCCTTCAGCAAAGCGAGCATGACAACAGAGAATGGGAAAACTTCAGCCATCGCTATTTTGTATTTTAGATTTTTCTCCTTACTCCTGGGCAGGAATCGGCACAGCTAATGACCAGCACCCTAATCGACTCTGCATAATCTGGGATAAACCAGAAGGGTCTTGGGAGAACCTCGAGGAGCCCAGCAAGCCCGTGGGGAGACAGATGGCAAACTCTGGGAATTCTCTGTGTCTTCACTGTCTCTCCTCTCCAGCTCTTCCTCTTTGGTTTGTCTTTGTAATCTAGAACATCAGCAAATACCTTTCATGAGGTCAATTACACCATCAATAACTCAGGCCTGGCCACAGAACAACTCCCCAATGAACTTTACTCAACTAAACTTTACTGTAGTGACAGAGAAGCAACCTTAAAAATGACACACTGGGAAACAGACATAATCAATATATATATGTTTTACAAAGGAGAGAAAGCAAAAGAGGAAGAGAGGCAGGGAACTTATGTCAAAAGGCTGTGTAACAGCTCAGTAGTATAGGCTTTTGGAATTACACTGAGTATGAATCGTGCTCTACCAATTTTTAACCATATAACCTTGGATGAAGTATTTAATTTTCTCTATGCCTCAGTTCCCAGCTCAAGAAAATGCTAACTCCAATCTCCTAGACTTTTATGAGGGCAAAATATGATATAGTACTTGCTACGTGCTTAGAACAGTGCCTGGCACGCAGTAAGCTTTCAGTGACGCTGTATGGCTAGGACCAAACTTCTACCAAGAGTTGAGTCTATGGAATTGGGGGAAAGCACAGGTCTTTGAGTTAGAAGACCTGACAAATTCCAGCTCTGCCACTGAATAAGCTATGTGATCTTGGGCCAATCCTACCCCTCTCTGAGCTTTCACTTCCTCACCCACACTTGGACTTCTCATCTCTCAAGTCCTACCTATTCGTGAGAAAAGGGAAGGCACCTACTTGTCAGTCTTCTCACCTCTCCTTCAGGTCTCACCCTGGGCTCCAGATCATTCTGCAGTGACATCAGTTGTTCTCCCTGGGTATGGTGCAGGTCCCAGGTGTAATATCAACCCACTGGTTAATTCTCGCTGAATGGTCCATTAACCTGAGACAGATTCACTAGCCATTGTCAGAACTGAGTCTACCTAATCATAAGCAAACCTTCTTCACTTTATTATCCATCATTCAGGTTTGGGGATCTTGGGGTAAGTACCTCTCACCCCATGGCTCTGGGACCTCTTTGCTCTGACCTATAATCCTCAGGTTGACAAATACTTTTCAATACTAGAAACCAGAAGGACATTGAAAAGAAAAGATAAATACATTTAACTATTCTTACACATTTGTGGGCAAAAAAAAAAAAAAAGCCACAAATAAAATTAGCAGAAAAATAATGGATTTGGGATATAATATGATACACATGACAGACCAAAGACTAACATCTATAACACAAAAGAGCATTGACAAATTGGAAAAAAAAAAAAAAAGACCAAAAATACACAAAAGATAGTAAATTGACAATTCAGAGCTAATCCAAGTAGCAAAATTATTTCAATTAATTATGGTTAGGAAATGCAAATTTATGCAATAATGAGATATCGCTTTACTCCCATTATATGCCAAAAGAATTTTAAATTGAAAACGTCAAGTGACTACAAATGGAGTAAAAACTAGGGGATGCAGTGAAGATGTATTCTCCTTCACTGCTGATAGAAATGTATATTGTCACAGCCTTTTGGAAACAATCTGACAATGTCTATTAAAATGTAATAAATATCACCTACCCTCCCACCCTTCAATTTCACTCCTGGGAATCTGTCCCATAAACATAAAACTACTGGTACAAAGGACATGTTTACAAGAATATTTATTGTAGCCTTGTTTGTAGTGACAAACCTGGAAATAATGCCCATCAGTAGGGGAATGATCCAATAAATTATGTATATCCACACAAAAGGATATTTTTATAACCATTAAGAGAATGAATTAGAGCTGTATGAGTTGGCTTAGAGGGATTTCCATGAGGCATTATTAAATAGAAAACACAAGTGTGCGTAATATGAACCCATTCCTGTAGAATAAATAATGGCAAATCTTCATTTGTATGATTATCTGTGCTCGGAGAAAAATCTAGAAGAATACATCCTGGACTATAACATGTTTTATTTTGTGGAGGCCGAGGTCCATGGGGTGATAAATAAGGAGAAGCTCAGGAGAGGAAAATCAAGCACAAATGACAACAAAAAAAAGACGGCAGAACATGTTCACATTCATAAAAAATTATGTTTTTGTATGTATAAAGAAACTGATTGTGGGCAGGCCCTGTGGCGCAGCGGTTTAGCGCTGCCTACAGCCCAGGGTATGATCCTGGAGACCCGGGATCGAGTCCCACTTTGGGCTCCCTGCATGGAGCCTGCTTCTCCCTCTGCCTGTGTCTCTGCCCCTCTCTCTCTCTCTGTGTCTCTCATGAATAAATAAATAAAATCTTAAAAAAAAAAAGAAACCGATTGTTTCTTATCTAAAAGTTTAAAATATATATATATATATATATATATATATATATATATTAAAAAAAAAAAAACCCTACAGGGGAACCTGGGTGGCTCAGTCAATTAAGCATCTGCTTTTGGCTCAGGTCTTGATCCCAACGTCCTGGGATCCAGCCTCACATCTGCTCCCTACTTAGTAGGGAGCTGCTTCTCCCTCTCCTCCACACTTGTGCTGTTGCTCTCTCTCAAATAAATACATAAGAAAAAGAAGAAAGAAGAAAGAGAAGAAAGAAGAAAGAAAAAGAAAGAAAGAAAGAAAGAAAGAAAGAAAGAAAGAAAGAAAGAAAGAAGAAAGAAAGAAAAAGGGAAAGGAAAAGGAAAAGGAAAGGAAAGGAAAAGACAAGAAAGAAAGAAGAAAAAGGCGGACAGCCTTTGATCATTTCTGCTTCAGCCTCAGGGAGTCGGCCCTATGGAGCTGGTCCACAGTGGGCCTCTCCTCTGTGTGGGGAGGAGCACCAGAAAGTCTCAGAGCTCTGGAGACCAGCAGTGAAGGATCTGTTCGACCCCTACCTCTCCTCCTATTCCTTCTCTCTCCCCAGCTCCACTCTCCTGCCTTTCCAGAGTAAAAAACAGAGACAGTGGAAATATAGTACAACCTGTGAGTGAAGTAATAAAGGACCATCAACCTTAGCCATAGAAAGGGTTATTTGTTGTTTGGGGGTGCCTTCAGAAGTATTTGAAGCTACCTTAGCAAAGACACGTGGGACTCAAAGATCCAGTGCAGACCCTGAAATCTGAAGCCAGAAACCCAAGAGCAAAAGACATGAGACCTGGGGAAGAAAAGAAGGGAATGACTTCTAGTTCTTGCAGCAGAGCAGTGTGGACAACACCAACAGCCCTCCTGCTGCGGAGAGCTAACAGGCTTCACAAAACACTTAAACTTTTATCTTAGTAACTATATCCCTGGGCTGTTAAAAAAAGAACTTCTCAAAGGCCAGAAATAAAGTAGAAGTGAGAATTCAGGGGATGCCTGAGTGGTTCAGTGGTTGAGCATCTGCCTTCAGCTCAGGTCATGATCCCGGGGTCTTGGGATCGAGTCCCGCATTGGCCTCCCCTCAGGGAGCCTGCTTCTCCCTCTGCCTGTGTCTCTGCCTCTCTCTTTGTGTCTCTCATGAATAAACAGGTAAAATATTAAAAAAAAAAAAAGTGAGGGGGATTCCTGGGTGGCACAGCGGTTTGGCGCATGCCTTTGGCCCAGGGCGCGATCCTGGAGACCCGGGATCGAATCCCACGTCAGGCTCCCAGTGCATGGAGCCTGCTTCTCCCCCTGCCTCTCTCTCTCTCTCTCTCTCTCTCTCTCTCTCTCTCTCTCTCTGTGACTATCATAAAAAAAAAAAAGTGAGAATTCAGATAGGCAATCCACTTTGCTCTTGGGGGCTTAAGCCAAACCCTGGTATTGAACTTCTGTTTTGACACTGAAAACTCAAAGCCAATGTTTTACCAGGGAAAGAGGCATAGGGAGTTCCCCTTGTAGATCTGAGACCTCAAAGAGTAAGACGCTCATTATTAGGGTAAATGAGCAATAAACCTACCCACAGAAGGGGAAATAATATTAAGAGCAGGAATTAATAAATATAAATATAAGCAGACAGAGAAGATCAATAAATCTGCAACTGTTCTTTAAAAAGCAAACTGAAGTTGACAAGCCTCTGGCAATATTGATCAAAGAGGAAAAAAAGAACAATTATTTTTTAAAATCACATTACAAATGAAAAAGAAACTGCAGTTGCTGCAGATATTAAAATAGATTATTATAAATATATTTGTGCCAAAAAGTTATAAGCAGGTAAAAAAATTCTTAGAAAACAAAGTACTAAAGTGGCACCAAAAAAACAAAAACAAAAACAACAAAACCTGGGCAACCCGAGTGGCTCAGCGGTTTAGCGCCACCTTCAGCTCAGGGCGTGATCCTGGAGACCCAGGATCGGGTCCCACATGGGGCTTCCTGCATGGAGCCTGCTTCTCCCTCTGCCTCTCTCTCTCATTCTCTCTCTCTCTCTCTCTCTCTCTCTCTCTGTGTGTGTGTGTGTGTGTCTCATGAATAAATAAATAAAATCTTAAAAAAATTTTTTTCTTTAAAAAAAATAAAATAAAACCTAATGATCTTTTGAAAATTTTAAAAATCAAATCCATAGTTAAAAATGTTTCCACAAAATAAACATATCATTCCAGCCTTGGATAAATTCTTCCACAAATAGGAATCTGCATAACTCAGGGCACCTGGGTGGCTCAAACAGTTAAGTATCCGACTCTTGGTTTTTAGCTCAGGTGGTGATGGAGTCTCCACACTCAGGGCAGTCTGCTTGAGATTCCCTCTCCCTCTGCCCCTCCTGTTTGTTATCTCTCTCTCTCTCTCTCTCTCTCTCTCTCTCTCTCTCTCTCAAATAAATAGATCTTAAAAGAAAAAAAAAGAAGAAGAATGCCTGATTCTTTTCACTCTCTGAGGCACCAACAACCAAGGTCAATTTGGAACAGGAATATGACAGTATAATCCTACTGATGATTGTGACACAAAATCATAAACATCGTCAAACTGAATCCACTTATACACAATAAAAAAAGATGACACAACAGGATGGGTTGACTGCGCAATATCAAAAGAAAAATATCTCATGATCATCTTTTAAGAGATGCAGAAAAGCATTTAATAAAATTCAACATCTCTCATGATAAGTCACTAAACTAGAAAAAAGAAAATACTGTTTTTAAAACCTACCCCACACATAACAGTAAATGGTGAGTGCACCAAACAGGGTGCCCAAAAGCAGTTCCTTGAAGATCAGGGACGTGATGACAACTGTGACCACTTCTCAGCATCTCCCTGGAAATCCTGCTCTGCACAAGAAGGAACCACGAGAGAGAGAGTCTCCTGAGGACGCACCTAAGGCTGACTTTGAGTAAAAACAGGTTACAGGTGCAGGGAAAATTTTCAGATAACTTCTCCATGCTACGTAAATTTAAGTCCTGCAAATCTTAAGACTTTGCACGCGGCGTCGCATTTTTGGTGGGACGTGTGTATGCAAGGCACACTGCCCAGGCCATATTAGAGGTCAGCTGGAAAGTCATACTGGGGGAAGCAAAAGGCTACTAGGAATCGTTGAAATGTCACACCTCCATCCAGTCTTAGTGCGTCCCAGTGCCCAGGAGGCCCGAGTCTGCTCTGCGAGCCCGGGGACCACAGAACTCCTATTCACTCTCCTCCCAGCGGCCACGGCCAGCCTCGCATGACCTTCAGAGCTCCGTAAAGACTGGATTAACTAGCAGAAATGGAAGACCTCTCTGCTGGAGGAGCCAATGTCTACAGACACTTGCTAGAAACAAACAAAAAACACCCTTATGCGAAGTAAAACCACTTTGCAACAATGTTATCTGTTGTCACAGATATTCCGATATTTGGGCCCAGACATTCCTCTGTCATCTCTGAGATCACAGGATTCCATCAAGGTAGCAAGAAGTTAGGAGAACAGATCCCTTTGGCCATGAAACAATTAGAAGCTTTTCGGAACCCGTAAGATCATGCAAATAAAGTTGTTTTTTAGGCTTTGAAGCAATGCGCCTTTGTCACCATCTTATTTTTATGACAGTATTTATTCCAGCGTCCACTTCAAAAATAGAACTTCCCCTTTCCCCCTCCAACTTTTATCTTATCTCCCCTCTACAAAAAAAAAAAAAGTATTTGCAATTTCTAAAGTTTCTCAATTTTGACAGTCCCCAGACTCTGAAGTAAGCAAGGCTTTCTGTAAGGTTCCCAAGTCTGGGGGATTTTGGTGCTTCTGACAGCTTTAGTTCTGGGGCCGCTTGAACTTCCTTCCTCTTTCTCTTCCACATTTTGCTTCCTTGATCTTTGTGATTGGGGACAGTTCTTCCTCTCCGAGTCACAGTCTTTTACTGTTAAAAAAAAAAAAAAACTCTTATCACTGTCACCTTCACATTCCGTTTCTGGCTCTGATTTCCCAGAGTCCTTGTCGCATTCCCAGAGTAATAACGAACAGCGCCCTAGGTTGGAGTCAGGAGAGCATGATTTCACAATGGTTTCTCTTCTGGGTGTGGAGAAAAGAGGTTGGGTTTGGTAGGAAACATCCTGGGTTAAAGTCCTAATTTACTTCATCTTGGGGAAGATGTAGTCCCTGTGTGGGCCTCAGTTTCCTCCTAAGTAAAGGGAATGTTGGTCTCTGACAGGGATTCCAGAGCCAGGCAGCACATGTAAAGGAAGGAAGCACGGTGAGGGTAAAGAAGGTCCTGGTGTCCAGAAGGCTATAGGGAGTGGTGGGTACTGCAGAGATCTAGCACAGGGCCCTCCCTGAAGTGAGGACTTCTCAACTACAGCAACTCAACTGAACGACCACAGGAATGTGAACTCTGTGCTGTCAACCCTCTAATTTCTTTTTTCTTTTTTTTAAGGATTTTATTTATTCATGAGAGACACAGAGAGAGAGAGAGAGAGGCAGAGACACAGGCAGAGGGAGAAGCAGGCTCCCCACAGGGAGCCCGATATGGGACTTGATTCCAGGGTCGCAGGATCATGCCCTGAGCCAAAGGCAGATGCTCAACTGCTGAGCCACCCAGGCGTCCCAACCTTCTGATTTCTTAAAAGAGCCCCAAAATATGGAATTTTATTTGAATTATGATTTTTTTATTGCTTGCTCAAAATTTGTAGATCATCTTTTTTTTTTTTTTTAAGTAAACCCCTATGTCAATGTCATATGATCCTAAGACTATACCTGGTTGTCAATGTTCTTGGAACTTTGTATCAGAGTAGCTCAGCCCCTGGGGGCTTTGCTGCAGATTTGGGAATCACCACCTCACCCCCAGAGGAGAAATATTTTGGAGCTAGGTTTCCTCATGGATAGGATTTTCCTAAGTCTGATTCCTTGGCTTAGAGTAAGCAAAGGGTGACAATTCTGCCTGTAGACCAGTCTCCCCTCTTGGAACAGGCCAGCACCATTCCTTGCATGCACCCACTTGGATATTGGGATTTTTGGTCTTTTTACCTCCATCATTTTCTCACCTGTCACTAATCCTACTCAGACCAGTCTACACGGTCCAGCTCACCTCCAGGAAACCAACCAGTAAAGTCTGGGTGGTCTAACTAGCCCCATTCCTCAGGCCCCTCTCCTATTTGGTTCCTGAGACCCACAGAGGCCCTCATCTGGCCAGCATCTCTTAGCTACTTATGCTCTACTTACCCTTATAGTCAGCTCACGTACAGACACTGACTGACTTTCCTATGTGTCAGGTCTCTCCAGAACTACTGTGTGTAAGGAGATCAAAAGACAAAGTAGCTAAGAGCCCAAGCTTTAAACACAGAAATACCTGAGTTTGAAACAATAAGAGCAAAAACAGCCTATAGTTGCTACTTGTTGGCTTTGTGATCTCAATCACATTGCTGAGAGTTTAACCCCAGCTGCTCCATCTGTAAAATGTATACAACAAACATATCTGTGATGGTTAATTTTATACAACCACTTGGCTGGTCCACAGTGCCCAGATAGGTAGTCAAACACTATTCTGGATGTGTCTACAAGGGTGTTTTTGCATGAGTTTAACATTTAAGTCAATAGAATTGAGATGGCCTTCTGTAATGTGGGTGGGCCTCACCCAATCAGGTAAAGGACCAAACAGAATTAAAAGACTGACCTCCCCTGAGCAAGAGTTACTTCTACCAGGAGACTGCCTTCAGACTTCATCTGCAGCATCAACTCTTCCCAAGTCAACCTGTAGGCCCACTCTATAGATTTGGGGCTTGCCAGCTCCACAATCACATGAACCAATCCCTTAAAATCTCTTTCTCCCAAGGTGCTTGGGTGGCTCAGTTGGTTGAGTGTCCAATTCTTGGTTTCAGCTCAGGTCATGATCTCAGGGTCATAGGATCAAGTCCCAAGACAGGTTCCTGCTGATTGGAGAGTCTGCTTGAAGATTCTCTCCCTCTGTCCCTACCTCTGCTCACACCTGTTTTCTCTCTCTCTCTCTCTCCCTCTTTCTCTCAAATATATACATAGTGTATATATATAGTGTGTATATATATACACATATAGATTTGAACGAGAGGGTGTAGATCTAGATATAGTAGATATAGATAGACTATATGTGTTATGTATATAGAGAGACATTGATCTACCTCATATCTATATCTACACACATGCACAGTTGTGTTGGTTCTGTTTCTCTGGAGAAACAGACTGTTATATGGGTTCTTGTAAGGATTACATGAGATAAGTTTTGTAAAAAACGAATTACATAGTGCCTCAAATGTACAAATCTCTCCATAAGTGGTAAGAAGAGATAAATGCTTGTAGCTGGCTCCTTGTCTTCCCTCTTTCTCTCCACCCCCACAGAGGCTAGCGCCCCAGGTGCCTGCAGCCTCACCCCAGCACTGCTATTTCGTAAGCTTCAGGTGCATGCAAGACTCAGGTTTAGGCTGGAGCAAGATGGAATAACATGCTAGCCTTTCTATAATATTCTAGGAGCGAAGCCAACTATTTCAAAGCCATGGGCTTAGGTGTTATTGTGGGGTACCTGCAGGTCTAGGGGACGATGATGGCCACATCTAGTACTTTCTGAAGGAAGTACTGACTTCCTAGTACTGACATAGGAAGGCCCAAGGTCAGCCCACTCGAGGACCTCCAGGAGTCAGACCAGCCTAGCATGATGTAACACTAATAAGTGATCTGAATCCTAAACCCTCTCCAGATAGTTCAGACTCTCTGATCATCAGGCCAAAATCAAAAACTATCACAGTATGTGCTAAGCCATCAAACCATAAGAGGAAACAAGGAAGACAGAAATAAGTGTTCTGAAATGTGAGCCCTTGTACACTCTTACTGCCCTTTATTGACTTAGGGTCTGGACACCTGGCCCTGCTGGAGCTCAGCCAGACCAAATAGCCTCCCTACACGCAACAGCTTTGCCGTCTCCACCAGAGACCCCCATTAGAGTGGAAAAGTCTCAGAAAACTTTCTGTCCTTCTCCTGGCAAGCTGCTTTCCAGGAGCGGCCAGCTACAGATTTCTGCCCCAGTTGGTTTGTGCTTGGACCACCTAAGGCTATTACAGACAGACCCTGACCGCTCTGATGTCATTTCTGACTTCAGATTCTCCATCCCAGGCTGGATTCTCCATCCCAGGCCACTATATTGTTTTCATTTCCTGTGCTCTTTAACTTCTTTACCATAATATGATCACACATTCCCGGCACCCCTGGGTGGCAGCCAGGAGGATACACCACCATTGAAATTGTCTGGACACATTCCAACTGCAGAGGCTTCAGGTGCCTGGTAGGAGCAGCAGTGAATGTCATGGAATGCAAGGCCTGACTTCATGCGTGGTGTCTATCTCCAAGATTGGCTGCTTGGCTGCCTTATATTGACGTTGGCTGGTGAGGAATCCCATGTGCCCAGCAAGGAATTGGGAAGTGGGATGTGCGCCACACGATGAGGTATAAATGGAGTCCTGATGCTCCCTTTCCTCTGAGTCTCAGAAGCCAGGTAAGCTACCTGACCCCAGGTGGCCACTGGCCTGACTGCCCCCCCAACAAGACCCCTTCCTCTTCATGGGCAAGCTGCCCCTACTGCCTCTTCTGCAACAATGACCCGGAAGCACTACTCCCAATTGCAATTACAGGCTTGCACTCACAGTGGCATACTCAGTATACAGCATCAAACAGTGAAATCAATGGTTTTTATTTATTTTATTTTATTTTATTTTATTTTATTTTATTTTATTTTATTCATTTATTTTTTTTAACGGTCCTTATTTTAGCTCAGACCTCCCTGATTATAAGATTTCTGAGACTTTAAAGCAGTGGGAGGGGGAAATGGCTAATGGTGATTATAAAACATCATTCATCGAAAGGCACATTCTTATTTCAGAACTGTTAAAAGATGGGGGAGGAGGGGTTTCTAAAATGGATGGAATACAGTATTAAAGACTTGGTAGTATTTTAGCCGGTAACTGATTTGTTTGGGTACCAGGCATATCTCTTGCATCGTTTTATATCATTGCTAATGTGGATGACTATGGAAATCACAGTAATATATTACATTTTCATTGTATTTCATACTTTATAACATGGGAAAAGACCTCAGGGTGTTTCATGCACCCAAGAGAGATCCTAATGTTGCCAATCTGATTTTCCTCCTCCATCCAGAAAGAATTCTTTCTTGCTGGAAGAGAAGCTAAGTACATCTGTGGATGAACAGACAGTATGGGCAGAAGAGAAAAATAACAGTGCATGCAGAAAAAGGGAAGGGTTTGCGCGGGAAAGCCCGGAGGGCCTTGAGCCGAGGGTAGGAAGTATGCATGTGTGAGGAAGGGACTGTCTGTGTATTGTGTGCTTAGATCTGCTTTACTGTCCTTCAGGAGATATGAAGGAGGAGTAGAATTCCTTTTTAATTACTTTGGCTGTTGTACTGTGCTTCTTAATTATGATAATTTTTTTTTTAAAGAGGAAATGGTGGGAGAGGGGCAGAGAGAGGGAGAACCTCAAGCAGACTCGCAACACGGGGCTTGACCCTGAGATCATGACCTGAGCCAAAATCAACAGTCTAATGCATGAATGAGCGATGAAGGTGTCCCAGTATGATACCATTTTGAGACTGAAACACTTAGGTCCAGGGTCTTAAGGGGAACGTGAATATTGATGCTATAATATGGCACAGCAAACATCATTTGCTGGAATATTTAAAGTATTTGAAGCATAGTTTTAAAAATGCTAAAATTAATCCATTTTCACTGAGTAAATACATGATTCTTTATATATTCAAAATGGTAGAAGGAGCAGTGTCAGTTCAGAGATGCCATAAAACGTCCTCCTTCAATAAAGATATAACAACTAAATTGAGTAAGTATTGGAATGTTTGAACCAAGTGATCAACTGGCTTTGCAAATTGTTTCAAAAATTTAGTATATCTGTATGTTGCCCATCATGACACTGCTAAATTACTATTAAAAAGATTTGTGCCCAGGGTGCCTGGATGGCTCAGTAGGTTGGGCATCTGACTCTTGGTTTCTGCTCTGGTCATGATCTCAGGGTCTTGGGACTAAGCCCTGCATCAGGCTCCCTGCTCAGCAAGGAGTCTGCTTCCCTTCTCCCTCTGCCGCTGCCTCTGCCTCTCTCCCTCTACTCCCGTCCCACACTCTCTCTCTCAAATGAATAAATAAATCTTTAAAAAAAAAACAAAAAACTTGTGCTCATCAGTTCCATACCTAAGAACTAAGAGAAATGAAAACACATGTATGTCCACACAAAGACGTATTCAAATACTCATAGCAACAGTATTCACAATAGCCAAAAAGTAAACACAATCCAAATGTCTATCAACTGGCAGTAGGGTAAACAAAGGGTTGTCCATGCATACAATTGGATCCTATTTTTTGGAAAGATTTTATTTATTTATTTATTTATTTATTTATTTATTTATTTATTTAACAGAGAGAGAGAGAGAGCACAAGCAGGGGGAGTGGCAAAGGAAGAGGGAGAAGTAGGTTCCCCACTGACCAGGGAGCCTCTTCTGGGATTCGATCCCAGGACCCTGGGATCATGACCTGAATGGAAGGCAGACACTTAACTGAGTGAGCCCTCTAAGCACCCCAAAGGAATCTTATTCAGCAATAAGAAGCAACAGAGTCTTAATACACACTACAGCATAGAGGAAAGGCAAGTATGTCGTGCTACATGAAAAAAGACAGACATAAAAGACTACATGCTTCTATTTACATGAAATATCTAGAAAGGTAACCCGAAGGAGACAGGGAATAGATTCAGGGTTGTCTGGAGTTGGGGTTGGGAAAAATGGTCACGATGGATCTCCTAGGAGCGATGGCAATGTTCTTACACTGGATAATGGTGAAGGCTGCATGACTGTTCGTATACTAAAAATCACTGAATTTGTGTACTTAAAATGGACAAACTTTATGGCATGGAAATCATGCCTCAATAAAGTTTTCAAAAGAAAAAAACAAAGTTGTTAAAAGAAAAGAAGAAGGAGGAAGAGGAAGTATGCTATTACATGGAATTCAAAGAGATTGATTAGGAAGTGGAGAGCAATGGGTGACCCTGGCCTGAGTGTCCAGGAGGGATTGTTGGCTGTAGGGTTAGCCTGAAGGACAAATAGTGAATGAAGACTGAAATACGGGACCAACGTGCCATGGATCTGCAACCGATGATAACAAGAGAGGATGGGCAGCGATGAACAGAAAGGCAAAGTTTTGAGTGTGAGGCTAGAGGACCAACATCAAATTTTGATGCCTATGAATGTAAATTCGAGAGATTAAAAGTTCATATAAAGTCCACTGTCAGAAACTTAACCTGCAAGTAAGATGAAGGTCCATAGTTTCTGGCCCTCATGTTTTGCTGGCCTCACCACTGCATTGTGGATAAAGTCCTGACCATAGGAAGCTTTGGGTAAATTATTATCTACTATTGTACAAAATAAATCCATCAGCTTTACAATCTATTATTCGAAGACAGTTAAGTTATTGCCCGAGGTAAGTGTTTGGTATTTGGACAGAGTTTAAACTACATGATCTTGAAAATACTTAATTTGTTTCTACTTTTATGATGTACAAAACCGTGTGTCTTGTTTAAAGTACAGTTTTATGGTGCCAAATGAGTAAACTTCTACTGATGAAAACTTAAAAACCCCAAGAAACACCTGGTCCTGGTAAGGATGAAAACAAACAGAAGGGACTATTATATTCCAGGCAAACAGTAGCTTCCTTGTATCACCCAGAAGATGGAGGGACTCAGAAAGGCAAAAGGCAACACCAACAAAGAAATCCACGAAGGTACCAGCCCCCACAATTTCTGTTCCTCCCTCCACCTCGCCCTTCCTTCTGTCTCCTCTCCTACCAAACCACCCAGGAAGGAAACGACAGGAGATGAGTTACTTAGTCTACCTGCCTGTCGGGATGACTCCAGAGAGCCACCGTCTGCAGTATGAGAAGGTCCCCAGGAGGTATACCAGAATAAATACCCCGCTAACCGTGTGTGGGCATTCTCCAAAGGAATCAAAATTCCCTCGAGTCTCTCGGATTCCTGAAGCCCGGTCTTAGGTCCAGAAAGGGTGAGAGGAGGGTGCCAGTGATTGGCAAGACTCTTAAACTCATGCCTTTCCACCATGCTACAGGTACCCCTGAATCAGACCAGGAGTTGGTAGCTTTATGAGAGTGGGGACCAAGTTCGCATTCCTGTTCCCCTCCAGCTGGATGAATTTACCAGTGGCCTGGAGGAGGCCAGGCTGGGGAGCAGAAGCTCAGTGCTGTCAAAGAGGGAGGGAGTGGGCTACTGGCATAGGTCTGAGGCCCAGGAGTGATGCTGAGAGGCATTCCCATGGCAGCTGGTACACCGGGGCTCTCTCCCAACCTGTGCTTATCTATTTTTAAAAATACATTTCTATTCATTTTCTCTTGTTTGTTTTGGCCCATTTTAAAGAGAATCGAATTTGAAATCAGAAAAACCAGGACGTAAACCTGGGTGCTCTGCAGCATAATGTTGCATGATCTTGGGGAGTTTATGTAAGTCCTGAGTCCCCTCTAAAATGAGGATATTTGGTCATACCTACTACACAGGATTGTTTAGAGGCTTAAATAAGATCATTCTTTCGAGAAGGGCTTTGTAAGGTGCTATGTATGTTAGTTATTATTTTAAAAACCTTGGCCCTCGTTTTCTTGTGTGTGTTAGCTACACCCCCTTTGTTTTTGCCACCCACCAATTTTATAAACCAGCCTCCTGTATCCTCATTCAAGTTGTTCAAAGAGAGACAAAGGAGGGTGGGAAATGGGGGTGGCAGGGGGAGTGAGGTGGGACAGGACCCAGACAGGATCTGGCTGAGGACAGAGTTCCATTGTTCGACACCAGCAGCCTCCCTCAAGCTGTCACTAATCAGCACGTCTGATTAATGACAGCGAAATTTTTTAACCAGCCAAGAACTAATCTAGTTGCCCTAAATCAGCCTGTGTTTCCCAATCTTCTAAAAGAGATCATGAAAGGATTTGTCAAACCCCTGAAAACCCAGGACGCTGCCCTCATGACCCTCCCTTGATCGGCCAGTCCAGCTCTTTTCACAGAGGAAATCAGATTTGCTAGACCACGTTCATCCTTATTGAACTCATGCAACCCTCATGAATCACCTTTAGAAATCCCCACAGGCCTCTTGTTCTAAATTTGTTCTAGAATGTTCCAGGGAGGTATCTCTCCTTGGGGTGACAGGACTTGGGAGAATCCTGATGGCAAGCCAGGTTGTTAAGGAGAGAAGGGGGTCAGGTGCCAGGCTTTGAGAGCTACACGCAAGGCAGTGTGGGTAAGCAGCAGGAACCTAAATGGGCAGTCATGCAAGGAGCCCTCAAACCGCCCCTGAAGGGACCAAATCAAAGGTACAGGGAATAGGTAAGCTGAGAATGAAGGCAATTGTGCATTAAAGAGCACACGAGTATAAAACCAATACTGGGAGCAGAAGAGATCGGCTGACCATTACCCACCCGAGCTGAGGGATTAGCATGAGGAAGCTCAGATGAATTCACCAGTCTCCTACCAGCGTCCAGCCTGATTTATTGGTCCCGCCACAGGAATGATGGCTTTTTCCCTAGAGTATTTCATAAAACATCCATCCATGACACAAAAAGAAACTCAAGCCTATATACAGTTTCAGGAGCTCACTTCCTCCCACCTCTTGAAAATTCATCCATTTGGGTGTGTCTAATCTTCTGGCCTCTTCTTCTTCAGCCACGGTTTTTGAAAAATTCTCTGGCAGCTCCTCTTCCATCATAGCCGTTGGTTGTTTCAATAGAGTTGAGTCAAGGCTAAGAATATGGGCTTTGGTGCCAACCAGACTTGGGTGTGTGTCCCTGCTAGGTCACTGACTTCAGTGAGAACTTGGGCAACTAACCAATATGAACCTACATTTCTATGTTGAAAAATAAGGAGAACAGTAATCCTACTGAATAGAATCTTTGTGGGGCTTCCAAGAAATCATGTATTTAAAGATTGATTGATTGATTTTACAGAGTGAGAGCTCGGGGAGGGGGGTGGGAGGGGCAGAGGGGAAAGGGGACAGAGGACAGGGAATCTCAAGCAGACTTCTCACAGAGCACAGAGCCTGACTTGGGGCTCAATCCCACAACCTCGAGGTCATGACTTGAGCCAAAGTCAAGAGTCGGATGCTTAACCAACTGAGCCACCCAGGCGCCCCTAAGTCACGTATTTAAAGCACATGGCACAGTCCCTGCAGGCCATGCATGTGCCACACATGTTCCTACGGTCATTCGCACCATTACTCCCCATTTCTCCCTTCTCCCAGGATCAATCCCCTTTGCCAGGTGATACACAGTTCTCCACACTAGAGAATGGATGTATCGCGCATCTCATTGGTGTTGAGCTTGGCTGCGTGGGACTTGCTTCAGCCACTGGACTGTCAGCAGAAGGAACCATGGGCCCCCTTCCAAGTCTAGGCCCTATGTATCATGAATTTCTCATCCTATTTGTGCTCTGTCATTGCCAGGGGGAGGACATGCCCCAGGAGGCCCACTGGTACCAGCATAACGCAAGACTCATGGAGCAAACCTGGATCCAATCCAGAGCAGCAGAAGATCCACGCCCAGCAGAGCTCAGTCTAGATTAGTGAAACCCCAGCCAGTCCACAAACACACGAACAAGAAATAAGTGCTCGTTGTCCACCACAGAGTTTCGGAATGGTTTTCTAAGTCGCATTATTGTGGCCATAACTTATACTTACCTTGTTCAGGGCTTGGAGATTTAAGCTTATTTAAAGCAGTTAAAGGGTACATTTTTCTTCTACTCCAGTTCCTGTCAAGCCTCAATACAAAACAATAAAAAGCCTAGGTTCTGGAACCAGAGAGACTCAATTCACATCTAGCTTCCTGAGTAGCTTCGGGCAGGTTGCTTAACCTCCCTGAACCTTGATTCTTCATCTGTTAAATGGGAATGAGAAGATCAGCCCCCTATTAGTGTGCGAGCTCAGTGGCGTGATTTAGGTCACACATGGTGGACACAGTGTGGGTTCTCAAGAAAGGTGACTAACTCTCCTCTTTTCTTTATAAGCTTAGTGTCCTTTGGAGATCCTCATGTCCAGATGTGGACACTGCAGAGCCGGAGTGATTAGAGTTTGGCTACCTCCCCCAGAACACAGGGGTTGAGGCATTCGGCTTTGTCTCAGACTTGGGTTCATTCATTCACATGTATGTGGCACCTGTCACAGCCCGGGCACTGGGGATCTGGTGGCCAGTCAGGGAAATGAAGTCACTGCTCTCCTGGAGCTCACATCGTAGAAGAGGTCGAAGTAGATAAGGCATAAGAAAACAATAAATACCCTACTCAATTCCAAGCAGCAATAAATGCCATGAACGACACGATAGACAGAGACAGCATTGGGGGGGGGGGGTGGCAGTGGTCAGGCTGGCCTTGTGAAGACAGTGACACCATCTGTTTTTCCAAATAGCATAAATGTTCCTCTCTAGCCCTTTTTGCTCTACACTTACCCAGAGAAGCTCTTGTCGTCAACACTTTCACAAGTTACATTTTTCCTCTTTCCTAGCCACCTGCCACTCTTGGTATAGCTCCAAGAAAGTCTTCTAAATTCATGCTCGGTCGTGTGTTCTTCCTTCCTCCTTCCGGGCATGTCTGCATTCCATAAGTTACCTTGGGCAGCCACGCCCACCTTTTTAGACACCCTCCTTTTCTTCCTGGCTGGCACCCTTTGTGGTTTCATACATCGTGGAGCTTCTGTTTTTAAAGGCTCTCACCTTGTGATGCCATCTTCCCTTAAAGAACCTTGTATCCTGCTCCCCTTTGAAATCTGCTCCTCTGTCCCCTGCAGTATTTGGCTGTCCTCCCATCTACACATTGTTCTCTACGGTCATGCTGATTTTCCCAGTTGGCTGTCGAGAAGGGGGGTACATCTCACTAGGGCGGGGGAGAACAAGACAGAAGATCTGCCTGCATGGTTCGGAGAAAATAAAATGACACCTGAGCCTTAAAGGGGAAAAATGTACACATAAAACCCTAAAACCAGAGTCAAGGGAAAATCATCCGTTTCTATAACCAGAAGAACAACAGTGAGGAAGCAGTTATTTTTAATGATTAAAAAAAATGAGAAAAAAAGATTATGAAAAATATTCATTCATTCACTCATTCATTCAATTTAATTAATACTTGAGCAACTCTTAGAGCCTGTGCCAGGCTCTTCTAGGTGCCAGGTATGTGTGCTGAAAACAACAGAATCCATCCCTTTCCTCATGGAGCTGACATCCTGGGGTGGGGGGGGGCAGGGGGAGGACACCAAGCAAGACAGTGGACAAAGAGATACATAATTAGAAATAGCAATTGGCTGCAAACAAGGTGTAGTGATAAAGAATGAAGTGTCAGGGCCTCCCTGTGCCCTGAAAAGTGGTGAGAGGCCCCTCTCAGGAGGTGATGTTCCAGTGAAGGGTCCAAAGAGAAGAAGCAGCAGGACTCATGAAGAGTCAGATTGGAGGTGGAGCAAAGAAAGATCACTTCCAGGAGAAGAAATGGCATCTGCAAAGGCCCTGAGGCAGGAAAGAATCTAGTGGGTCTGAGAAACTGAAATGAGTCTGCTTGGCTGGAGCCTAGCACAATGGGTGGGGTCAGGGGCAGCAGAGGAAGTTGAAAGGGTGATTTATAGTCTTGGACGTTTACACTCCTGGGCTAATCCTGGCTGTCAAGCAAAATGAACTTGAAAGCTGAGTGCAAGAGGGTAAATCTGTAATTGAGTGGCATGGGATTTGTTTATTTTTTGGAGGGGGGGGATTTGTTTAAACAGATATTTCCAGAGTGTCTACTTATTCCAGGATTGGTATATGGAAATGGGCGGTAGATTAAACAGAAGAAAAGGATCTGGTGGAAAGGAACGGGCAAGACCATCCATCACTGTGGAGAAGGCTGTTGATTTACTTGGATAGATGGGGACCAAGAAAGGAATGTGGTAAAGAGTGTTGGGTGGGCGGTGGTAGATGTCAGTGTAGCCCTGCATTGGGCTGGCCTTGGGTCATGGAAGCAAGAAGAAGCTAAACATACTGCACATGTGTGTGTGTGTGTGTGTGTGTGTGTGTGTGTGAGTGAGAGAGAGAGAAAGAGAGAGAGAGGAGAGAGAGAGAGATTAGAAATATGTGTCAATGACATGAAAGAAAATTTTGAAAAATCAAACCCTCCATAATCTCACTAAGCTCACCTAACCTCTTTCATTTTTGCCACAACTTTCTAGCACCACATAAGTGGCCCATTCGCTACAACCATCACACAGGTACTGTGTGGTCATCCCCGATTGTCATTGCAGCATACACCGCTACGCAAAATGCAGCACCTCCTAGACTCCATGTCTCCACGGTCCCTACAATTATATTTTAAGGGGTACCCTACATTTTTTCTTTTTTAAAAGATTTTATTTATGTATTTGAGAGTGAGAGAGAGCACATGCATGCACATGCATGAGCAGGGGAGGGGAGGGTGGGGGTGAGAGACGGAGAGGGAGAAGCAGTCTCCCCGCTGAGCAGGAAGCCCATTTCAGGGCTCGAACCCAGAACCCCAGGATCATGACCTGAGCTGAAGGCAGATGCTTAATTGACTGAGCCACCCAGGAGCCCCTACCCGACATTTTTTCAAGAAAATATAATTCCTTCCTCCTTTGGTGGTTGTGAGGCCAAGTTTTGGAGTCAGACAGGCCTGGAGTTTGACATTTGCCATCTGAGCAACTTTGGTAAAACTGATCTCTTGAAATGTCAGTCTCCTTGCCCATAAAAAAGGAATGGTGACCCTTATCTCCCCGAATAGCTGTGAGAATTAATGGTATTGGACCCATGGTCCGAACATGGAACCGAACGTGGTCCATACTGATAACTGGAAGTGGCTTTATTAATAGCACTGTTTTTATTATTCTCTTTCGGTAATTCAAACAGGATATAGCACAGCACAGAGGAACTCTGAGGAGTGTAACTTTCTTCTAAGTTTCCCAGCAACAGACAAGACCAATTGTCCCCTTCGGGGTGTGGAGGAAAGTCTTCTCCCCCTATCCGGCCAAAAGAGTGCCCAGGCACTCACACCACACAATTCTGCTCCCCACCCCATCTCCCTGCACCTGGTTTCCCTCCCAAACAAGGAATTACCTGACCTAAACCCACTGCTGTCCCCCAGGGTCCATGTCACTACCTTTTGTAAAGTGACCACATTAATACTTCAGGGCCTCCAATGCATTCATCAGTCCCCCGAAGCAAAAAATATTTACAGAAGCTTGCCTGGCCAGACTAAAAGAATTGGTGCAACTTGGAAAAACAGATCCTTTCTACACAGAAGGACATGCCCCCTCTGCATCACCCTGTGGGTGTCCCCCGATTAATTATATTTTCTTCCTAAAGGCCACTGAGGCAGGTCAACCCTTCAGCCGAATTTAAGAGTGAATACTCTTCACAAAGTGTCCAAAGGGATTTGATATGGAACAAAACCACAGCAAGTTCTGTGTGTATACAGTAGGCAGTATGGCAGCTGTTATTGCTGCGGGAAGGGAAAAAATGAGTCAGTATAATTCTCTTCAGCAAATCAATTATCAAGCACTCATTCATTTGACCACTTTTTATTGAACACTTATTATGTTTTAGATGCTGAAAAGGATACTAATAAGACATAAAAGCTGCTTCTGGATGCTGACAGCCTTGTAAGAGAGCCAACATAGGTGTAACACATATATGTGGGTATGTATGTGTATGTGTATATGCACATGTGCACGTGTGTGTATAAATACATAAGTACAAAGAGCAAGCACTAATGCCAGAGGAAAGGTGCAGATAAAGTACAGTGGTTGTTCAGGTAGGGACCCATCCATTCCAGCTGAGGCCTGCCCTGACCACCCTATTGAAGATCACAATGGGCCCCAACTCCCACTTCACTCTTCCTGCTTTCCCAGGGCACTTACCACCACGTAACTTATTTTATTTCTTGCTTTTTCATCTGTCGCTCCCACTGGAATGTAATTTCTCTCCAAAAGGGCAGAGATTTTGTGTCCCAAGTATCCAGAATAGAGCCTGGCACATAGTAGGGAGAGCCTGGCACATAGTAGGCACTCGATAAGTTTCCCTGAGTGCCAGGTGAGCAGGACAGGTGAGGTGAGAGGTGACCATCCACCCACCCATCCATCCATCCATCCATCCACTTAATAAGCACCTGCTGAGTATCTTCTCTATGCCAAGAATTATCTTAGGTCCTGGAGATGTAAAGAGAAGGAACTTTCTGTCCTCTCCAGGGGCTGGCAACCTGGACAGAGGTGTGAGGGCTTCCTGCTTGGATAAACAGTCTGAGCAGAGGCTCCAGAGGCACAGCTATGGGGCCATTTGAAGAGAAGGTGCAAAATGGGTGTGATGCAGACATCTGGGAATAAAGCTGAAGAGGCACCGTGGTCACCAAGCCCAGAGAGCACAGAACCCCTGGCTGAGCAGTTCACACTGACAGCTGAACCCTTGCCCTGCTCGGAGATCTAAGCTTCATTTTTAAACAACTCCCTTAGTTACAGACATAAGACTCCATCACAGCCAAATAAATCAGACTTAATCTGAGAGGTGGAAAGTCAGACAGCAGTAATGCACGGAGCTCTCTTCCTTGCAGCCCATATATTTTCATGCTTCACGCTTTGCCTGTTTTCAAGCCGCAGAGGAATGGGGTCACACATGCAGACACGTACAGAATGCACTCAGGCTGCTTCCAACTTTGCACAGATTATCCCAGCCAAGATGGGAGAAGGCCAGGTGGGGGGAACACACCTGCTGCGCCCTTTGATTGCTGGGCCACCTTGAGAGGAAGAGGGATCGCTTCTTCAAGCAGCCCCTACCTGGAAAGGCCAGGTAGGGGCTGCAGCCCCAAGGCCCCCATATGACTGCCCTAGCTCAGGTCTGAGTATAACCAGCAGTCAGGATCCCTCTCAGGGCCTAGCTGCGTGCTGAGCTCAGCGCCAGGCACTGGGAAAAGTCATAAAAGTGATAGAAGAGCCAGGAAGAGCTCATGCCTGACCCCAAGGAGGGAGAGAGGAGACTCTATAAAAATAAATGCTTATAGGCATCAGTAGATTGGATGGCTGTTCTGAGCTCTGGAAAAAAAATAGCATATAAAAATAATTCTGTTATAAACGGACTCTTTCCTATATATAGCAAATACAAATAATCATCCACTTCCCCAGTTCATCTGTTTTGTGAGTTCCTGTTTTTAAATGTTGGTTAAAAACTCACCCACAAGCAGAAGTTCTGGTGGTAGCCACAGAGGAATGGCCAGCCATCAAGGTGACCTGGAGGTCCCTACCGGGGAATTAAGGTGGAGGAAGGGCTATTGCAGGAACTGGATGATTCATCCACAGGGAAAATCAGGCCACTTGGGCAAAATCAAAAGTGTGCATTCCAAGTTCCTGCCGCTGCTGGGCCTCTGGTCCTACTCCCAGCAGACTGCAGGGTCCTACAAGGGAGTGGACCCCATAGCACTCTGCAAATGGTCCTACCCCTCACCTTTTGCACCTGCTCTGGAGGTTCTTAACAGCCTCACTATAAAACACCCGGGATCAACAGTAGGGAGCAACCACCTACGTGAGGGTAGGAAAGCATATGACGAACACAGATCTCCAGGGAATCACATGGTCCAAGGTCTGGCGTGTTGCTCCTCAAGGGACCTTTCCCTGTGAGCACAAGGGTGAGTGATAAAACCCAGTTTCTCTTCCCTAAGCTGCTCAGCCAAGGAAATGGGCCCCCTATCAGACATCGGCACTGATAAAGTTCTGGCTGCCAGGAACGCGGGGCAGGAGGAGCCAAGCAGATGTCACTCTTCCAACTTGCCGAGAGAATTCCAAGCCGAGTCTTGTCAGGAAAGGCTACCTGGTGTTAAGCCTTGTAACTCTACCCGAGAAGCCTCCATTTCTTCTTAATTGTTTCCTCCCTCTGTCCAAGGGAGCAATTTAAGTCACTCTGATTCCCCACTGACAGCCTATTGGATGACAACAGACCAGAAAAGAGAAGACATTCCAGAAATAGAAAACCGCTGTGAAAAATACCTGCCTAGAGCTTCGTTAAGCCTTAAGAAATAGGCCCGTTCCCTGGCGAGGGAAGTGTTCAGAATGTAAGGGGATCCACAGTAGCCGTGGATTCGATGTTCGGGGTCTCCCAGCTGCTCCGGACGGGAGTGTGGATGCTATCACCCACTCAGCAAGCCCGCACTGAGTGCCTGTACCGTGTTAGGCATGGACAACAGCTAACAGCCCATGTACGGCCAACACGTACAGGCCACGTTCTGAGTTCGTACTCGGGACACATTATCTAATTTAATCCTCCCAAACGCCTGCGAGCATCTTGCCATTATGACTCCCATTGTATGGTCAAGCAAATGAAGGCACTGAGAGGTTACTTTCCCCCCAAGATCACAGAGCTGAGTCACAGAAGGCCAGGATGGTACGTCGTTCAGGCCCCGGCTTGAACGCTCTATCTCTTGGCCCCTACGAGAGATGTCCGAAAAGGATTATGCAACCCGCCCTGAAAATCTGTTCCAGGCTTTGCCCTCAGAAAGTCCCTTAAAGGGAATTTGAATGTGTCTACTTACAGCACATTTCCTCTTGTTCAGCTCCAAGGGGAGCTGGAGAATTGGGCATAGTGGCTTCCGAGCAGTTGGGAGGGAAGGGGTGGGGCGGGTCCTAGAGAAGGCACTGAGGGGACAGATGTGTCCACTGTGGCCGGAGCGGAAACACCTCCAGTGGAAGTCGCCCTGGGAGCCCCACTTCCATCCCGGTGGAAGCCTGCCCTCCTCCCACCCTCAGAGAGCAAAGGTTCATTCGCCTGCTGAGAAGTCAGAATCCTGCCTCTGATGCAACAGGTCTGGCGTGTTGTCAAGCGCACAGTGCTCGTGGAAAAGGGCAAAGAGGGCTTTTGTCTCCATTCTGAGAAGAGGCCCTTCGATAACTGTGTTTTCCGGGCTTGGAACCCTTACAAACCTAGGGACTCAGTCCTAGTCATCGCAGGTCAACAGCGAGACAGTAAGCAACCACGGAGCACAAACCCTCCAGCCCAAACCTAGAACATGCCCAAAGGGCTTGTTCAGACACAAATGGCTGTGTTCTCCTGCACCATCCCACTGGTTCTGTAGGGCTGGGCTCGAGCCCCAGAATCTGCATTTCTCACAAGTTCCCAGGGGATGCTGTTGGTCTGGGGACCCTACTTCGTGTCCCCAGAGGTTGCCCTGTAGAGCTCTGGGTGCTCCGTTAGCACCAGCAAATCCATTCCCATAACTCGCAGCTGACAACACAATTCCAGCACAACGTGACATTTAATACCCCAGAAGCACAAGAATGCGAGAGGTAAGAGGTAGAGCAAGTGAAGAAACGGGGACAGGTTGAGCCCAGGCTGAATGCCACGTAAGACTAAGCCTCTCAGGAATGGGGGGCTGAGGAAAGAGGAAGCCGAAAGAACTTGCAGAGAAAGACTTGTTTATAGTCAGGCTCCCCGTCTCATTCCTAACTGTCCCAGAGTTGGTCTGGGCAAAGCCAGCCCTGCCCTGCCCAGCCCAGGCCTGCCCGAGGTGTTCTCTCCTTCCTCGGGGGAGTTCATTTGCCTCCCAACCACGGAGGTGTGCGTTTGCATTCTCCCTCCTTGGGGAAGACGGGGACCTGTGTCCACCCTGCCCTGCCGGTTCATTAACCTCATCAAGGTCCCTGCTGGATCTAAGATTTCAGTATCAACAGCCAAAAGGAAGGGATCCTGCCCCTCAAGCGCGATCACTTGCACTTCTAGAAAGTCTGGAGGCCTAGACCTAGAAAAGAGAGTAGAGAAGACACAGTCCATTGAGGGACTCCACCTTTTCTTCTTGTGTCCAAGGGGATGGCGCCCCTGTTGCTCCCTCTGAATGGAAATCCCGTCCTCCTTGGCCTGGTGGTGAGCTCCCAGTCTTCCTCCAGACTCACCTCAAGCTTTGGGAGGCCAACCCTCAGCACCTCAGGGAGCATCGCCGTGACTTCCGCTGTGCTCTTGCTCCAAACCGTGTGCTGCCATAGTGTTTACGCACCTGGGGGACAGTGGAGGGACGGTTAAGCTCTGAGGATTCCCAGCCTGTCCTCCCCTTCCTCGCCAGCTAGGAAGGCTCTTCCCACTTGGCTGCTACCATCCTCTCCCTCCTCTCGGGCTAGAGGTCTCCCTTGCCAGAATTTATTCTTCTCTTTTCTGTGATACAGAATCAAAAGGCTGGGAGAGAGAAATGAAGAGACAGAGGCAAAGAAGGTGTTGAAGAGATAAGAGGCGTGTGCAGTAGGCCCGGAGGATGTTATCTCAAGGATAGAAAAGGAAAACTTGCCTGGATCAGGGTAGTTCCCTGCGGGGGGGGGGGGGGGGTTGAAGAAAGAGTGTCCGGGGAGGCTCAGGCCACAAGAGGGAAGAGGTTGCGTTAAGGATAGCTCAGGACTGCCCCTGTGGCTTCCACTCACGGAGCTTCAACCGACGGGTTAAGGACTTAACATTACTCAGAAACAACTTTGGGTCACTGGGACCCTCTTTCTTTAACCCTGCTCTGGGACTGCACCACACCGACCACCCTCCACTGGGTGCCATCCCGGGCTTCTAGGACCTTCCGCTCTACTCTTCCCGTTGTGTGGCCCAGAGCCTGTGCCCGAGAGATGCTCAGCAAAAGTTAGCTGGTTTCCTTCCTTCTTCCCTTCTGTCAACCCCGAGCAGCCTATCAGGCTGAGATGAGGGCAGAATGGAGGATGGGCCGGCAGGATCGCTCTGGGGGGGTGAGGCAAGTAAAACATCCCACTAAGTCTGCCTGGACCGAGTACCCGCAGCACAGTGCTGATGTTGGCTGGGCGCCCGCTGTTTACCAGCCCCCTCCGGGCCTCTAGGGTATGGCTAATTAAAGACATGGTTACTCATTTCATTCCCAAGTCGCTATTTAAGGAAGTAGAATCATGCCATTCCTATAAGGCCTCTGACCCTACACCAGAGGCAAACAATGCCAGGGCTTGTCCAAGTGGCTGTTAAGTACAGAGCTGTTCAAAGAGCCTGGGAGGAGGGAGCAGACGGCAGGCCCTACAGCTGGCCCAGCTGCTGGTTCGCCCCTCCTTCCATGCCCTCCTCTCTCCCTCCCACCCAGGGGCCGGGACCTAGTGGCAACCCCTCCCTGAGCCCCCTGCCAGGGCAACTCTGTTTGCTGGACACACTCAGAGTCACACAGCTGACTCAGAAAAAAAAAAAAAAAAAACACTAACAATCTCCTTTTGGATTTTAAGGAGCAGCAACTTGGAGCATTTGGGATTCTTCAGCTGTTCTTTAAGAAGTGAAAAAACAAAACCGAAAAGAAAAAAATAATTGCTTTTAATCACCTGACTCTTACTGAGGTCTGCTCTATGTCAGGCCCAATGCAAAGCACATGGAAAAAAGGTGAATAAAAGTCACTCCTGCCCTCAAAGCGTATCCAGTCTTATAGACAAATTAGATGCATAAACAAATAAGTTACACTGGTGTGGAATAAGTACAAGAGTAGAGTTACAGACTTTGCACCGTACGGAGAAGGTGGTGATAACCTCTAACAGGTAGAGGGAAAAAAAGGTGTGCAGCGGGTGGGAGATGGGAGGTGGGTTTCGAGGCAAAAGTAGGAGTTTATGAGGTACCCTCATAAGGGAGGAGCATCCCCAGCAGGAGGAAAGCATATGAAAAGTCATTAAAATCATAGAAAAACTGGTTGAAACCACTCATTTCAAATGGGTCTCAAACTTTTTTTTTTTTTGTTTAAGATTTTATTTATTTATTCATGAGAGACACACAGAGAGAGGCAGAGACACAGGCAGAGGGAGAAGCAGGCTCCATGCAGGGAGCCCAACATGGGACTCGATCCCGGGTCTCCAGGATCACACCCTGGGCCGAAGGTGGCGCTAAACCGCTGAGCCACCCGGGCTGCCTGGCTCAAATTTTTCTAACAAGTAATTCAAAACAGCAGTAATCTGTGAAGGGCTAGTCAGAAATCCAGCACAAATGTGAAGTTTATTTTTTTATGAATTTGTTAATCAAAATATCATTGGCATATAACATTAGATTAGTCTCAGGTAGCATAGAATCTCTCAGATAGGGCAGTCCGGGTGGCTCAGTGGCTTAGCGGCTGCCTTCAGTCCAGGGCCTGATCCTGGAGACCCGGGGTCGAGTCCCACGTCGGGCTCCCTGCATGGAGCCTGCTTCTCTCTCTGCCTCTCTCTCCCTCTCTCTGTGTCTCTCATAAATAAACTATTTTAAAAAAATCTCTCAGATACTTATTTTCATGTTTTAAAATTGTGCAAATTACGCATTATAGTTTTGACATTAAACACGTTTTGACATTAAACTAGTGTCTTCAGTTTCTACTCAGTATGATTATTGGACCTTCCAAACATATCCTGCCAAATAGAACTTCTCCTCCATGGAGGCGGAAGCTCCCCGTTGACCCCTTGGGTGAGAGAAAAGCAATTTTTACCCAGTCTGAAAACTCGGAAGCCTTTAGGAGATGGCCGGAGCCCAGAGCTTGGCCTCTGAATATACGAATGGCTTTCCACACTCATATTTAGGCCTGCTGACGGAGTTTGACCACAGTTAGTGTCTTCCCAAAACCCTTCCTCAAGTAAGCGTGTCCTATTTTTCTTTCACCCCTGCTGTCTGCCCTGTTCCTTGGTTTGAGGAAAATACCAGCAGAGGGGAGGCCACTGGGCACCATCAACAATGGCAGAGTGGAAAACAGTGGGATCGCTCCCACAAAACCAACATTTAGAGCTATTCCAAGCCGAGTTTGCAATGATCGCCAGTTAGGTGCCAGCCACCATTTGAGGTTTACACTGCCACCGCAGGTGAAAGGTAATGATTCCCTAAGCCCTATGCCAGGTTAACACTCCAGACCAATTAAGCCAGAAACCCTGGGAGTGGTGTCCAGGCGTTAGAATTTATTAAACCTATAGGGTGATTCCAATGTGCGGCCAGTTTGCGAACCAGTGGGCTAGATCACCATGCTTCCCAACCTTGGCTGCACATTAGAATCACCTGGAGAGGTTTTTGTACATAAGGTGGGGGAGCCTGGCCACCAGCCCAGTAAATCAGAATCGGATTCTCTGGGGCTCGGGTGTGGGCAGTGGGGCCCTTAGGCCTGGAAAGGGAGCCAGTGCTCCCCCAGCTCTGGGGAGACTTCCTGGAAATTTTCTGAGTCCTGGGTGGGTGCCTGGACCCATCGGAGCCATCAGGGTTGGCCCCCCGGACCAGGAGATAGATGCCCTCCGAGCTGAATGTCTCATGGTTTTGAGGTTGCCAGGTCACCTGAGGCCTTAGTGGTCCCAGGAGGACCGCCTGGGTCATTCCTGCTGTGCCGTGTCTTACATGAGCTATCAGGCTGCCAGTGGTAATAACACCTGATTTGGGGTAACAACTCCCATCAAACGTGGGGCGTGTTTGGGGCTCTGGTTTACCCACCACACACCCTGCTGGAGTTGCATGTGTGGAACCTACGTGGTTCAGACCATTGGGTCCATAGCACCAAGGGGGACGGGCAGTGTCCCTGCCCTGTGAGCCCACCCCCCACCCCCACCCCATCCTGCTGACACATAGGATGACCAACCACCCCCAAGGCAGGCCCTGCAGTCTTCCCAGGTGGCTTTCCAGGCTGTTCCTCCTCGATGCCAGAGGATGCTGCTGGTCAGTGTCCTCTCTGATGTCCCACTGGTAGTGACCTCAGTGTTCCTGTCTTTGGCTCTGCCTGATGGGGATGGATTTTTTGGTGGGGAGCAGACTGTTCCTCTCACTCTTGCTGCAGGCCATTACCCTCGGGGCTGGTGGCCTGTGCAGGAGGGGTGTGGCCTCCACGGAAAGAGATCACGTTCTAGGAGGGCAATGATTACCACCCAAAGAGCTCAGAACACAGTGGAAGATCACTTTACACCTGTGCTAGAACATTCCAAACAGCAAATTTAATGTTACCAAAAAGGAATTTTATCCTTCACACTTTTTTGCATCCCGGGGAACACACCCGCATTTCGTGTTCATCAGCAAGAGGGAAGCAGAGGTACCACCTTTGGGAGAGCCGAGGGGAGCCAGTCTTCTCCAGGAACGCCACGAGGAGACAGCTCACCAGTGACAAAGCAACGACCTTAAATGAATGGCGTTAAGAAAAGCTGAAGAGAGAAGATCGACTCCCTTTCAATCCAGACTGGCTCTGAGGAGCCCTGGCGCTGTAATAACAGCGGTGCTCCCTTCCAATGGCGGGAGGCGTGCAGTTGGCCAGGAATGGTGCCCTGGACAATAAAGCACAAGGGGGAAAAGTATGTGTGGACCCTACAAAGAATTTTCATGTGCTGGGGTGCCTGGGTCTACCTTCAGCTCAGGTCATGGTCTCAGGTCCTAGGATCGAGTCCCGCATCAGGCTCCCTGCTCAGCGGCAAGTCTGCTTCTCCCTCTTCTTCTCCCTCTATGATCTCTCTCACTCTCACTCTCTCTCAAATAGAGAAGTTTTTTTTTTTCTAAAAAGAATCTTCATGTACAATGACTGGACAATAAATTAATACATAAAGTAGCTCTTCCAGCTCTTCCACTTCCATAATTCTAAGTCTTCTTCAGTGAATCACTACACCTCATGTAGGCCAGTGAATTTTGTAACCAACTTGTTTTCTACGCGACCATAAATATATAAATAGCTCTTCTCTACCTATTATTCTAATATTTCTTCAATAAATCACTGATCGGGGTCTATGAATTTTGCCATATGTTTTGTAATCAATTTGTTTCACAGACAGGAGCCCCACCAAACAGCATCTGTCCAGGCTTTTCACGTGTGAGGGGCGATCCTGTAGGGTATCCTGCTTCACTGTTTTTTCAAAAGCTCTCCAGGTGATTCCAGTTTGCATCCAGGGCTGAGACTTCCTGCACCAGATGCAAGCAGGTGAACGCCAGCCAGCAACAGGGAGGTGCCTCGGGTGGAGCAGGAGTTTGAGCTGAGCACCCCCCAACACACACACAGACACACACCAGAATGCATGTGTTGAAGTCCTAACCCCTCGGGCTTCAAAATGTGGCCTTATTTGGAAATAAGATCATTGCAGATGTAACTAAGATGTCATGCCAGAGGAGGGTGGGCCCCTAATGCAGGATGACTGGTGCCCTTATAAAAAGGGGAAATTTGGACACAGTCCCACACACAGGGAGCGCACCATGTCAACATGAAGGCAGAGATCACGGTGATGCATCTACAGGCTGGGGAATGCCAGGGATTGCCAGCAAACCACCAGACGCCGGAGAGAAGCCTGGAACACATCCTTGCTTCTGCACCCGTAGCAGGCGCCAACCCTAGTGACACCTTGATCTCGGACTTCCAGCCTCCAGAACTGTGAGAAAATGCATTCCTGTTGCTCATGCCACCCAGCCCGTGGCACTTTGTTACCGTGGCCCTGGCAGGCCCTAGCAAACCACTATGGGAGAGTCCTCAAAAAAAGCAAACAGAAGTTCAATACCCAAATGTTCCAAATGGATTTAAGAACAAAAACCCAAAATCTCTCTAGGCAGTGAAATCACTGGAAAGCATTGGAAACTATTTGGAAACTCAGAGAAATCATGTTGCTTTGTTTGCTTTTTGTTTTATTTATTTTTTTAAGATTTTATTTATTTATTCATGAGAGACAGAGAGGGAGAGAGAGGCAGAGACACACAGGCAGAGCGAGAAGCAGGCTCCATGCAGGGAGCCCGACGTGGGACTCGATCCCAGGACCCCAGGATCACACCCTGGGCCAAAGGCAGGCGCTGAGCCGCTGAGCCACCCAGGGATCCCTTGTTTGCTTTTTGTTTTAACGCCCTTCATACCGCAGCTGGAAGCATCATAAACCTCAATGAACATTCCTGATCTGCTGATAGCTAGTGAGAAAGTAACTGGTTTTGTGGCCATTCCTACACTTTCTCTCCCTTGCTCATCCCAGCCTGTTGGGAGCAGGATGCGTAATTGCATTAAATTACCTAGTAACTCGGGTGCTCTCCTTTTTAGCATCAAAGGAGCCTTTCTCTTTAATCAATTAAAAATCTAAGGTCTCCCTGGCAAGGAGAAAAATCTTAGAATTAGAAGTTGGCCGGGAGCGAGATTCAAAGGGATAGTTTCTGGATTCAAAAGAAAGCTTCATGGGGGGGTCTTAATCAGGCCCCTGGCAGAGGAACCCATGGGGTGGCCTAGGGGGTCCTGGACAACAGTAGCTTGTATCTCCCACCAGATACTGAGTCCCTTGAGGGAAGGGCCTATTTTCATAGCTTTTCCCTTGAATTCTCCTACCTAACCCTTCCTTGGGCACAGAGATTGCTCTTCCTTACCTGATTCCTGTGCGGGGACCAGGATAAACAGAGAGCTCACAGATCGCAGGATGCAGAGAGGACAAGAAGCGAGCATCTCAGCAAGGCACTCATGGTAGTTTTCAGGGTCACGCAAGCCAGTTAAAAAAATGATAAATGGACATTTAATTAGGGTCCATGAAAGGAGAATGGCTGTTGAGCTTAGAAATGAATTTTTCTTTTTGAAGATGTAGAAAGAACCTCAGATTCCTTTGGCTCTTTTGACCTATGGAGATGTTTTTCTAATTGAAGAGCGTGACAGTCACTCACCTTCCTATATAAGATGTAAGCAGATCTAGGGAGCTTTAGATAAGGCTCGTTTAAAAAAAAAAAATAAATGTAAAAGAAAGAGATTAATGTTTTCCACCTCATCACTGTTTTCAGGTCCCCTCCTGCCCTAGGACTTTTCAGTAGGTAGATTTGGAGGGGGAAAAAATCGAACATGAAATTATTCAGTTTCAGGTCAACTTCATTTCCTAGCTCTCTGGTGGGGTGCCTGGCAAATCAACCACTTGTCCTCTAGTGCCCTAGAAATGCCCTTGTTCAGAAAGTCCCAAACACCTGGTACCATTCTAGGCGGAGCCCCTGCTCCTACATGGATCCCTGCTACGGAGAGGAAGTTTGGCCTAAAGCTAGGAGTTTCCCTTCTCACGTCCCAGATTTAAATCCCAGGTCCTTCCCTCATGCAGGTTATCTGACTCTCTAAGAATGGAAAGGAAATGAGCAATGTGAGCATCCTCACAATTTCCTTGCAAGCATTCGATGGAAGAATAATAAATAAAGTTCTGTTGTACTGTGTCGGGAGAATAATACATAAATAAGGCTCCCAATGTGCTCGCTGTCACAGGTGCTCAGTCATAGAGCCTCCACTCCACCTGGTCTGGCCTGCGGCTCAGCTGACTTCCCATCCTTCTCTCCAGTCCACGCCAAAAAGGAAGGGGGGGGGGACACCTTGGTGGCTCAGTCGGTTAAGCATCTGCCTTTGGCTCAGGTCATGATTCCGGGGTCCTGGGATCGAGCCCCATAAGGGCTCCCTGCTGGGTAGGGAGCCTGCTTCGCCCTCTCCCTCTGCCCCACCCCCTGCCTGTGCTCTTGCTGTCTCATAAATAAATAAATAAATAAATAAATAAATAAATAAATAAATAAATAAATAAATAATAAAATCTTTAAAAAGAAAAAGGAGAGCGGATGGGGCCGGTGTTCTCTTCTGTCCCCACCGTGAGTCCTCCGCAGGTGGCTCTGAGAGCAGGCTCCTGTGCCACGCCTTCTGCAGAAGGAGCCAGTGCTGATAGAAGACTGGTCCTTTCCATCTCAGGGAATCAAATAAAGGAGAATCCGTGCTCAGGACTTGAAATCCAATCAGTAAACATGTGTTGAGCATATACCGCATGGTGACCCTCTGCTAGGGCCTGAGGATGAAGTGGTAAGGCTTGGCCCCTTCCTCCCAGCCTGGATATATCTCCACGTGCAGCTATTAAAAACTACAAAATGACTCTCAAAGCATCTACTTCCCTAAGAAAATGTAGTGGTTTTATATTTTATTGCACTACTTTGGCTTATTTCTATTTTAATAAAAAGATTTATGTGCAAAAGAAAAACATTATTTTTCCCCTCTCTTAATCCATACACCCCATTGACTTTTAAGACTGAATTAATTTCTAATAATATAAACAGGAAGTGACTGTATTTTCAAGGTCCCCAAATAAATAAAGCCTACCGTATTTTCACTGAAATATTTGACAAGGCGGTTTTTTTTAAGTCTGGAGAACTCCTTCTCTAATTGACTAATTAAAACCCATTTATGTAATAAAGTAGAATCTCCAAGGGCCTCCTCTAATAGAGAAAACTTTATTAATCTGAGATGAGCTACAATAGGAATTTCGAGGAAATAAACTGCATTGTTGGAAAGAAGAACATGCATGCTCTAAGTGGGAACTCTCACTTATCCACACTGGCTCCCCAGCTGACCTCACACCATGGGGCGGAGAGCTGTCTTCTCCAGTGAGGAACCCAAACCCAAGTTCCCGCCATGGTGGCTGCTGATATTTTTCCTTTGGGAAGACAGATTTGCTCTTCCGCTCCTTCTTGCAGCCAGGTCAAACCGTGCTGGGTGTTGTGACATGTCCTCTGTCATCCAACAGCTTCCCATTGAAAAGTGAGAGCACCCCGGTCAACAAGGTTTGTGCAAGGCACCAAAGGGAGTTCAGTGGCGGGTGGAGAATGACATTGGCTGATGGTCCTCCCCAGCGAGAGGATACAGCACAAAACTCTCTCTCCAGAGACTCCCAGATGGACGTGTGACTGCCACAGAGACGATCATTGTCTGGGTTATGGGGCCCCTGGACATGCGTCTCAGAAGGCCACGCACATGTGTTATGTACACATGTGTCTGCAGAACTATGCCCACAAATACATCTCTATATTTTCAAAAGAGAAGCCTGAATTGAGGCCAACGAAGATTTCCCTAGAGCCTAGAAGTTTCTAAGGAACTTGTCTTAATTAGTAGATCAAAGTAGCTTGCATTTAACATATCAAATAGATGATAGACCAATAGGTGATAGATAGGCAGACCAATCGATCAATAGAGAGACAGATGATTGATTGATTGATGTAGGAGTCAGATAGAACTACGTTTATACCAACGACTGGCAGGAGGGGCCTTGACGAGGTACTAAGTTTCCCTCAAACCTACATTTCCTCGTCTGTAAGATGGGCTCGATTACCTCTCTGGGTGGAGTGAAGGCGTAAGCGAAACCGTGCGTGTAAAGTGCCTGATGAAGTGACTGACATAAAGTCTGCCTCAACGGAACCAGGACCACTATCGTCCCCGTTCCTATTGAACAGTTCAGTTAGGGGCATCTTTCCGAGTTCAGGATTTCAGAACGGTAAGGAGACAGACTGGGTTAATGGGAAGGTGACGAGGGACGCACCTGTAAATGGATACTTTGTGCAACAATGCACAGCTTAAGTGGGGCCAGTCACCTGGTGGTCAGATGTTTCCCTGGTCACCAAGGGTGAGACAGTTTTGCTGGGGAACCCAGCTTGATTTCCTGGTTCAAAAATCACACCTGTGAAACTCGAGCCAGGTGGGAAATTCTTCTGGTTGTCTCTGCTGAAGCCACGGTTCATTATCAAGTTATTTCTCTGGGTCACCCTGAGGTCATCTCTTAATTAATACCAGCTGGGGTCGGGGGGAGCCCACAAAATCTAGCTGCTCGGCCCCTGCCTGAAAGCCCATGATAGCATCGCTCTTCTGTTGAACACTTCCTGGGTGCCAGGCACCGCATACTTAATCCTCTGGTGATTCCTGCCCCCCCCCCCGGGGGTGGGGGGGTGGGGGGCAGGTGCAAGGATCCCCATGTACAGATGAAGACTCTCCGGCTCTGCAAAGTCCACTTATTTGTCTAAGCTCACGGCTGGTGGGGGTAGAGCCAGCATAGCGTGGGTGAGCTCCAGAGCTCTTCCCACCAGGCTCTGCTTCAGAGCAAACCATTAATCCCCCTTTTCTCTCCCATGTCACGTGTGTTTACACTGCATGCCAGAACAAAAGATGGTTTAAAATTCTCATTTTTCTCACCTGGGTACAGCCTATTGTCACTAATCAGGCCTGTACGCAGCTCCGGGCTCCCCGGATGATCCGTCCAATCCCCTTCATGTGGCATCCCTGCTTAGCCTCCTCCCTGCTCAGGATCCTTGCAGGCCTTTCAGAAAACAACTGGCAACAATTTAGCAACTAGTTTCAATCTCTTTAGTTTGGCTGAGAATCCCCTCCACGGGGGGGGGCCCCGGGTTGGAGCAAAGCAAGAGTGCCACCTGGTGGGACATTTGGGTCACTGCCAACAATATTCCTGGGGCAGAGGCGGGCGGGGCCCCTGAAGCTACCCCAGGGACAGACCAGCGTCCACACCGCCAGGGACCGGTCCTAGGTGCCCACGAGAAATAGCTCAGCCCTGCCCAGGCACTGAGTTCATGAGGTCCAAAGTCTTACTCAAATGCAAGTTTGGAACTTTAAAGGCAGGCCTTTCCTGGCTCCGAAGCCTAGTGGGACTAAGGTGAGGCCAGAGGCAGGCCGGCCAGGCAGGGCTGTCTTAATTAGTACATCAAAGTAGTTTGCATTTAACCTATCAAATAGATAGACCAATAGGTGATAGATAGGCAGACCAATCAATCAATAGAGAGACAGATGATTGATTGGTTGATGTAGGAGTCAGATCTGGGCAGGGGCAGGGTTGCCACTCACCTTATCTAAAAGTCTGAAATTCTTCTCATCGAGGATTTTTTGCATCACGTTTGGCTTCTTGAGAGTGCATTAACATATGAGTTCTCTCTGTCACTGAGTTTGGGGCACCCCCCCCCTCACACTTTACACACGCAGTGAACACCGCTTGCATCGCCCTACTATGGCACGTCCTCCTCTGAGGGACGATTCTGTTTCCCCTCAAAGCTGTGTCGGTGCAGGAGCTACACGCGGCTCCCGTGGTTTCCTCCTGCCCCATTGGAGAATGCTCTTGGCGTCACCACCCCCCTTCCTACCCGACTCACCAGCTCAAGTCAAAAGCAAGCACCCAAACCGGGTGTGCGCTGCAGTGTAACTGCCCAAGAGCCTGACCAAACACACGTGCCCATCGCTGACCTCATCACAGATTACGGCTCTGGAGCAGGCGGTGACTTGCCTCTGCTTTTCCAGGTCCCAGACCCCCAAGTCTGAGCAAAGAGCACCTAACTCTGAGCCAGGGCCGGCTGAGGGTCTTCCTTGGAACTTGACTTTCTCAAGAATGTCCACACTTAATGCCCACCTCAGGCCATATCACCATAAAACCGTGTCTGCACTGCGTCACCCCAGCCCCCTGATCCACACCTGAGGCTGGGTGGGAAGCTCTTTACCTAGAATGCATGAGTGGGTTTGCGGGGGGAAGGGGCAGGGGATGGTTCTGGAAGCCCCTGAAATGTCATGTGAATTGATGTGCATTTTCTGGGGAGATAGACAGTCTATCACTTTCTTTCCATTCTCCAAGGAGCCCTTGATCCCACAGAGAGTAAGAATTACAACAGTCTTCATAAAATCCTCAGGCTTGGTGAAGGATCTGTGTGAGAAATCGCAACAAGAGATATCTCCCCCCATGCCTGGCCCTGGAAAAACAAGTATCCGTGAGCTGATCTGTGGCATATAAACAGTTGGGTGATCCTGATAAAGATCAGGATGTTTTTCAAAATTCAGAGGCAGGGATGTTTTTCAAAATTTTTCAAAATTTTTTTTCAAAATTCAGAGGCAGGGATAATTCTTCTCTCTCTCCATAAACTAGAGTCTCAGCTGGATCCTGAGAACTGGAGAGTCCCTACTGCCTTCTTTTTCTTTCCCTCTGTGCTAAAAATCTCTTTGAGCTTTGCTATCGTCCTCGGGCAGAGTTCTTGTGCAAGATCTGGGCTTGTCCCTAGAATACCCTTCCACCCTTCTGGCATCCTTTACTCATCCTTCCAGATCAGCTTTCCCAGCATTTCCACTCCCATTATCACGCAGATGACTTTTCTAGATCCATTTGAGCACAATCTCTGCCGTCCACGAGACTGTGAGCCCAGGAGGACAGGATCATCTCTGCATGCCCAGCACCTGGCCTGGGATCATGGGGGGGTGAATAAACAGGCCCATGGATGAATGAACACGTCCCCCCACACACACACACCTCCATGCCTTCATTTCCTAGATGAGGAGAGTGAGGCTCTGGGGGTAGGCCTGGCCGCACCCTGCCCGCTGCACCCCGCCGTGGCCGCCCCTGACCTCGCCTCCTGTTTGCTGCTCCTGGGATTAGAGCACCTTGGGGAGACGCTGGCCAAGGGGAACTCGGAGGCAAGAGGGGGTCACTGGCAGATGCCATCTGCCCCCCATGTCGGTGGGGTCCGGGAAGCCCGGGTCTCCTCTGGGATGGCCTGCCCTCACCCCAGTGAGCACCCACATGAGACCCCTCCTTCAACAGCAGGGTAGAGACAGCTGCGTTTCATGCCCAGAAATGCATTGTCCGTGAACCTAAACAGCCCCCTCTACTTGGCTTCCTCCCCCCGGAATTCCATTCCTGAGAAGTCTGATAAAATCTCCGGCCTGGGGCCGCTGGGAGCCCTGCTGCTCCCCAACCCTGTTCAGAAACTGGAAAGAGCTGGGGGTGGGGCTCACCAGCTGGTGGTGTTCCTGCCCTGAAGTGGGGGGTGGGGGGGGGAGCCTCTGAGGAAACTCGCAGGCCCCGACCCAGCTGTGGTCCTTACTGAATCATTAGATTTGCCACAAACAAGATAAAAATTTCAAACAACAAAGAGGACTTTTCCGTGGTCTGCCGAATGGGGTTTCTCATTGTGTTTTGGTTCCTTCTGGTGGCGGGGGCGGCCTGCAGGGTTTCCCCATACCCGGCCTGCCTCAGCCAGAAAGCCACAGGAGCCCCCACCACCACCACCACCTCTCCCTCCACTTCTCCAGATCTGGGGGGGGGGGGGGCAAGGATTTGGTGGTGGTGGCGGTGGCGGTGGTGTTGAAGTGTAGGTAAACCCGGAAGAGACTCAAGGTTTTGCGTCATTGTTGCAGGAGCAACAGTCCGCTTCTCAGAATTAGAGGTCTCTTCTGGGAAGAACACAAAAGCCCACGCAGGAAAAGAGAAGAATATCCCAAATTCATGGCCGGGAAGAGGGAAGTCACTTCACTGTTTGTCCTCAAATGTACACCCTGTTCAAATTCTCCACCTCTTCCAGGCGTCTGCTAGGAATAAGCCAGTTGTCCCTGATCCTGCAGTTTTCTATTCTGTACTGTCCTATCTGTCACCCTGACTCACACCTCTTTCTATTCCCTTTTGTAGCTACTAAGTGTGTAGTGACTGATAGACAGTCTAGAGCCAAATTAAAGCCCAGAGCGTTTTTATAAAAATATGAATCATTTTGAAAGTGTCATAATAGCCAGGACGTTTACGTCATGTGTAATCCTCACTGCAGTCCTATAGGGGTGGGTGGGGTTTTGTTTGTTTGTTTGTTTGTTTGTTTTTCCATTTTGCAGATGAGAAAATTGAGGCTCAGAAGGACTCTGGGAGTGCACATTGCTCCTCAGTGCTGTGGGTGGAATTCCAGGACGGTCTCACTTGCAAAGCTGTGCTCATCACCTCTTTGGACTTCCCAGGGCTTCAGCAGATGACCCAGGGAAGCTTTCACTTATGGGGCACAGTAACCAGGTCCAAAGGGATCAGGACACTGTGTAACACACATCAGGGCTCAGAGTAAAGTTCACCAGCATGCTAAATAGAGTCTCTTCCTAGCAGAGCGGCACACACTACCCAGGCCAAGCCCTCATTCCCCAAATCCCACCGTTGCCTCTAACCACAGCCAGCTCTCCACTCTCGTCCCCCTGGGTGGGTACCAGGCCACAGTGTCCTTTGTCTGCTCCCCTAACTAGCCCTGATCTGGGACTGTGCGCAGTATGGTGGGTCTGAGGATGTGTGTGACTGTTGGTACTTGCCCCAATTATGCTCATAGCTGATATCCCTGAACTGAGCCCAATACTCTTTGCTATAGTAGACCAGAACTCAGAATCCTCAGTACAGCATTCCAGGCAGACACTAGCAATCCATCAGCATTGTCTTGAGATTAATCCTGTCATTATTGGTGTAGCAAATCATCAGTGGAACTTAATTTCCATTCCCTTCTATCCTTCTTGCCTGCTTTCCCTGGTGTTTCTGGGGTGGATAGAGGGATGGATAGATGAATGGAAGGATGGGTGGACAGATGGACAGATAGATGGATGGACAGGCAGTGAGTGGATGGATAGTTAGATGGATGGACAGAAGGGTGGCAGTTGGACAGATGGATGGACGGACCAATGGATGGATGAATAGACAGATGGGTGAGTGGATATATATGATGGATGGACGGATGGATGGATGGATGGATGGATGGATGGATGGATGGATGGGTAGATAGACAGAAGGATGGATGGATGGATGGATGGATGGATGGATGGATGGATGGAAGGATGGATGGATGAATGGATTGGTGGGTGGGCAGATATGATGGATGGACAGATGGATGAATGAAGGGAAACTGAATTCTCACCTTACAGAGGAACCCTGGTTGGCACCACTCCTAATTCTGCTGACTTCACTCAGTGCTGATGCTTCTTTGACAAAACATGCCTTTAGTATGTGGCGTTTGTTATAGGAACTGGTGAGATTCCTGGGTCATCCTGAGGCCATGGAGGATCCTCAGCATCAGCACTTTGTTTCTCACTCAGTCTCATTTCCTCCCCCTCTAACATATGCCTGAGCTTAAAAACATCCACTTACCCCATACTTCCTTCTTCTTTTTAAAGCTCAAGCTGACAAGAGAAATTTCTTCTCCCACTCACCTTTTTTTTTTCTATACAGAGAAGAAAAAACACAATTCCTCTGTGGGGTGCATAGGAATGAATGGTTAATGATTAAAAATTCTTGTGTGTCTTTGGAGCCACCAGGATCCTTAACCTATGCTATTAGCTGCCTAGAGGTTCTAAATCATCCCATGATTTGGCTAGATGGGAAAGCATGTTTTTCCAGGGCCTTTTCAGAAGCTCTGGATTTTGGTTTTGAACCAATAAAATTATGGGGATATCAAAATATTCTTTCCCTAGCAAAATACCATTTAGTTTTCAAGAGGAAGAAAATGTTAAGAAATTTGTATTCCAGTCAGTTTGAAGAGGAATAAAACAGCTCTTATAAAGCAACATTTTTGAGATTTGAGTACAAGTAAATCAGAAGCATATGGATTGTGTGCTGTTAAAACATGCTTTTGTTTCCCCAGGAAGGAAAAAATAGGAAAAATGTATTCTATAAAATGGCATATACTGGAAAATAGCTGGAGATTTTTAAGAAAGCCAAAATGTAGCAGAGATGGTCCAACTCTAGTTATTAATATCCTGAAACCAGCTAGGGAGTAAAATTAGGTGGTAAAATTATTGTACCATTTCTTATTCCAAGCTGGAAATGACATATTTCTCAGATATTTCTTTAAAAAAGAAAAATGATATACTGAGATCTATGAGACAAGGTTTCATTTTACTGTCTCTGTCTTGATATTCTGATAATAATTCTTTTCCCTGGACTCACAGACCAGGAAAGTAAGAGTGTGGAGGTAAATATGAGGTCCTAGAGCCAATTTAATTGGCTTAAATTACACCTCTGTCCCTTTAGCCATGGGTCTCCACAAGACATTCACCTCCCTCTGTGCCCTAGTTTCTTCATCTGGAAAGTAAGAAGAAAAAGAAGAAGATGAATTACTACACCTACCATCTGGGTGAAGCACCTTCAATAAATGCCTGATGCACAGGAAGTTCTCAGTAAATGTTAGCTGGTATTATTTGTCGTCTCACCTAGAATGCTCTGCCACTAGATAACTCCGTAGTTCAGTCACACACTTCAAAACTTGGCAAACCTTTAGGCAGGTTGACAAAGAAAAAAAAAAAAAGAAATGAAATGTAAGTGGGGTCATTACAACCAAACTGTAAAGAAGTAACAAGTATTAGGAGAGAATACTATGGACAACTGTACACCAACAAATTAGATAACTTACCCCAAATAGCAAATTCTTAGAAACACACAAATTACCTTCTTGAGTTGACTCAAGAAGAAATAGAAATCACAACAGACCTATAACAAGCAAAGAGAGTGAAAGTAATCAAACCTCCCTATGAAAAAAAGTCCAAGACTGGATGTCTTCACGGGTGAATTCTACTAAATATTTAAAGACAAATTAACACCAATCCTTCTCAAAGCTCTTCCAGTCACTCAGTTCTTTCAGGACTCTGCCCTCCCGGATCCTTCTCTATTACTATAGTATCACCTCCCCACACACAAATACGCATTCTCTGGCCTCAACTTACTTTTCACTGTAGCACTTATCACCACCTAATATATTATATATTTATTTTCTTATTTATTTCTTGAATCTCTTTTCCCACTAGAATGTGGGAGCTCTATCAGAGCAGGGATTTTTTTTTCCACTGTCTAATTCTCCATGCTTAAGATGGTGCCTATAAAAAATTGTTGAATAAATAGGCCGTCTGATCATTCTTTTGCCAAAACAGAATAAAGAGAAATCCAGAGAGGGCCTGGGTATTGCAGAACTACAAGATCTAGCTGACTAGAAGAACATGATCCTTCAGAAGCAGATAACCAAGAAAGTGTAGTGTCAGGAAAACAAAGGGAAATGAGGTTTCTGAAAAGCCGGGACTGGTCAGCAGGGTCAATTAGTGCTGAGAAATCAAGTCCAATGAGAACCAAAATGTCCACTGGATTGAGCTGCAAAAGATGAGTGATCCACTTAGTGAGAAGCATTTGAGGATTGATCCTAAGATGAGAAGCTGGAAGCCAGGCTGCTTTGAGGGGGAGATGGAGGACACAGCACCTTATGACATTCTATTTTTCTATTAAAAAAAAAGAAAAAAGAAAAGAAGATACAGAGATAAAGAATTTGGTAGAAAGGGTGAGTGTCAAGTGAGGATATTGTTTTTAAGTGGAAAAGATCTGCAAATGTCTAAAAGCCAATGGAAGGAACCCAGTGGAGGAGAAAAAAAAGTTGAAAATACAGAGGAAGGCAAGGTTCCCAGAAGGAGAATATGGGTGCCAGACCATAGGGCTGGCGTGAGCAAGGAACAACCTCTCCTGGATTCTCAGACCAGGAAAACAAGACCCAGAGAACCCACATGACTTACCCACCAGCCCAACCAGGACCCAGGTCTCCAGTGTCTCTTTACTCTGCAGTTATTTTTCTCTTGCTCAAATTAGAATGTTCAAGGGGCCGTGGGGAGGAGAGAGGGATAGAAACCAAAACTGGTAAGCAAAAAATGCTTACTGCAATAGATTTTGTCACTGAAGGCTCTTACAGGGAGGGTACCTCTTCCCACTTAGGAGCTCCCTTCTCTACGGTGTGAGCCCCTTAGCATAGCATCTCCCAGAAGCCCTCACACACCTGTCCCCAGGACAGCAGAGGGACTCACCTAATTGGGAAATCTGTGAAAAGAAACGGAGCATGCACAGCCCAGCCCCATCCTGTGTCTTCTTCTTTTTAGGAAATATCAGAGAAAGTAGATCTAGGTGGCTCTCAAACCCATGGCAAGCATAGCAGTAAAGCTCTCCACACCTACCCTGTGTGGAGGCTGCAGGGGTCTGACTCTGCACATGGCCAGATGGGCACATCCTGCCAATATGTGGCCTCAGGATGAAGAAGTCCGTTTGCCCACAGATACATTCCACTTGCTATAATGTCAGCCTTACCGACAGCAATGATGTTATTTTGGTGTCTCTCTGCCTCCCTCCTTTGTCCTTTTGTTTTTTTCCAGTGGATTCAGAAAAAGATGAGGAAGAAAAAAGCTAATTACACCAACAGAAATTATAGTATTAAAATTGGCTTGTGGGATCCCTGGGTGGCGCAGCGGTTTGGCGCCTGTCTTTGGCCCAGGGCGCGATCCTGGAGACCCGGGATCGAATCCCACATCGGGCTCCCGGTGCATGGAGCCTGCTTCTCCCTCTGCCTGTGTCTCTGCCTCTCTCTCTCTCTCTCTCTCTCTCTCTCTGTGACTATCATAAATAAATAAAAATAAAATAAAATAAAATAAAATAAAATAAAATAAAATAAAATAAAATAAAATAAAATAAAATTGGCTTGTGAAACTTGATTCTCAAAAGCATTCTTTTTGAGATACAAAGACCCCCCCAAAAAAACCCGTATTTTCTGACATAATTTGAAAAATGAAAGTGCGTTCTTTTCAGAAAAGAACACTCCTAGGGGAAGAATAGGAGAGCCTGATTGGTTTCATGGATGCATAAAACCCAAAGGACCTGCTTTCTTAATTCAGTTGGATCAAAGTACAAAATCAGAGTTGATAGTTTCTTCAACGCTTTCCAGGATTCCACTGTTCTCTGTCTGGAAGTAGCCATGGCCACATCCACAGTTTCAAACTTGAGAAAGTGACCCAGAATCATCACAACATGTGAAGAGGCTGCATAGCAATGACCGTTCTGTGAGGGTGGGAGAGAAACCTGCCAAAGTACATTCTTCGTTGATGAGAAAAATGCATCAACAATTGTAAAATTAGGTGTTTGGCACCGTATTTAGCCATGGATACAGTTTTCAACTCGCTTCTTTCCAACGTTTTAAGGGCCAAAGAGTTGATCCTAATAATCATTTCAGAAATAGTCACTGTCACCTTCTCCAATTACTTCAGTCTCCATATTTCAAATTGAAAAATATTGGCCTTGACTCTACAACTTGTCTCTGCTGCTCCCAAGTTGCTTTTTGGAAATTTACCAAATAATCTTTAGGTTTATCAGTGAAGACAAAGATTAGCAGCAAAATCTGTCTTGCAATTTTGCGTGAAAGCTATTTTAAGAAACACGGGGGCTGGGGATTATTCAAAGGCTTTATGGTACATCGGAATCCGTGGGAGGTTTGAAGTCGAGGGTGGGAAAGTGGGAAGGGACGAAGGAAGCTGGTAAAGGCGAGGCCGGAGGAGACTCCGAGCACAGGCAAGTGGTCTGCACTGTAGCCTGGTCCTGCAGTGAATGGCCTCTAACCATCCCACATTCTCCCAGTGGTTGTTCAAATTCAGAGCTCCCCGAGAGAGGATTTGGCCTCTTTGGTTTCTAAGAGCAGACAGTTCCCTCTACCTCTTAACCTCCAAAAAAACAGGCTGGGGTGGAAAGCTCCCTAAAAGAAAGAAGGAGTGCTCTTGGAATGGTGGGATCTGGTGCTGGGGACAAAGCTGAACAAAGGACCCCCATACCTGGGCCCCGTGGGGGGAGTCCTGTGAGCAGCAGCTCAGTGGCTATTGATTTAGCCATGAGGGCTTATTGCACGGTAATCCTGAGAGCTCTCATTCATCCCAACATCATTCACTGCATAGTGATTAAACCCTTCTGAGTAGAGATGCATCAGCGAACGGAACAAAATCTCTTGCCTGTATGGAGTTCCACAGCCACCTCAAATCATCCCCCCTCCACTTCCAGGCCACTGAGTTCACCCCCGTCATCATGAGCTCTCAGCTGCTGTACACCAGTCCCATGCAAACCTCAGCCCTGGTCTGACACAAAGTCTGGGCAGGAAGGACACCACTGCCACAGAATTGAAATACTGAGCACTCACATCTCTGAGTTCAACTCATCTACAAATTAAAAAATGAGCTCGAGCTCAGTGTGGACACAAGGAAATGCAGAACGTGATCATGTCACAGGAGATTGATCACCAGCCAGTGACCCTGAGGGGTCAGCAGACAACAGCACAGCTTGTACCTACTGATATTGGCACAGATTAGCTCCAACAAACATTTGCATTTCCGTTGTGGCAGATTCTTTTGTAAAACTAAAAATCTTACAAAGAATGAGCTAAACTCCCTCAAGTGTGCAGTGTGTGTAGGTATGTTCACTGGCAAGTATGAAAAAGAGTTAACTTTCTCCCCTTGTTTTGCATGGTGACGTCTGGGCATCCATGGTCAATGTCATAGAAGAATCACAAGCCTTGGGAGCTTCCAGTCTAATACTCTCAGGTGCTTATCTGTGTCCACGGCCTTGGAGAAGTCTCCTAACTTCAACCAGGTTTGTTTCCTCACTTGCAATATTAGAATAAAAATATCTATCCTTTGTCATGCACTTACCATGTGCCAGACACTATGCTGAAAATTTTTATTATGTAATTTAATTTTCCCCCAATCCGTTTTATTTTTTACTTACACTGATTTTGCAATTGAAGAATCAGATATAGAGCAGCAAAGTAATTTGCCTAAGATCGTGAAGCTAGTGAGCTGGAAAGAGGCAGGATTTTAAGCCAGGTGTGTCTGACGCTGGAGCCCATATTCTCCAACACCTCATTCTACTACCTTCTTACAGGGTGTTTCCAGCAGGACAGGTTCAGCTGCAAGTGACAAAAAACAGCAACAACAACAACAACAAAACCTCTCAAAATTCTCCTTCACGGTCATCAGGGACTGCAACTCTTTCTTGCTGCTTTAGCATTTCCAGTAAGCGACTCCACCACATCCAGCCATCATGTCCCCATTCCCGTTGGCATAGAAAGGAAGAGACAGAAAGGGGCATGTTTCTTCCTGTTTAGGACACTTCCTAGGAATTGCACGCGACACTTCTGCTGACAACACAGTGACCACACAGGCACGTGTAGCCACAGGGGAGGCTGGGTTCTGTGGTCTTCTTTGAAGGAATTCATGTGCTTAGTTTAAACATGTGGCATTTTATTATTAAGGAAGAAAGGAAAGGGTAGCACTGGGAGGACAATCTCGGGCGTATGAGTCATGGAAACTAGGACGGAGAAGGTAAAAGATGCACCAGGTCCGCTGCCTGGCACATAGTTGGTCCCTGGCACATGACACTGTCATTAATTTTATTGTTTTAAGCTTTTATTTATTTATTCATGAGAGACACAAAGAGGGAGCGAGAGGCAGAGACACAGGCAGAGGGAGAAGCAGGCTCCCCGCCGGCAGCTTGATGTGGGACTCGACCCCAGCACCCCAGGACCCCAGGATCACGCTCAACCCCGGAGACACCCAGGCGCCGGTCACTGTCACTTACTAGGACCGCCCTCCATCTGGCCTCCTGCAGGACACAGGCAGAAAAGCACAAAATCAAATCAGGGAAGCAAAGGTCACCGAAAAAGGGTAGGAGAAGGGAACATTTTTTCAATCCCGGTGATACAATGCACTGGGCCTTGTTTCCCACACAGAAGCCGCGGCCTTGCTGGTTTGCAGCGGCCCGAGGCCTGCGTGGAGGGCGACGATGGGAACGGGCCACCACGTCCAGTGGCCACCTCGGGGCGACACTATCCGGTGACCGCCGGTGCCCCCTTCCTACTGCAGCAGTGAATGGAAATGCAGTTTTCCCTGCGGTCCGACAAAGGAAATCCCGGCCTCTGGGGCTTCCCTCCGACCCGGTCCTCATTTCTCCTAAGAGCGTGTGTGTGTCGTTTTCATTCCCCTCGTGATTAACATTTTCTCAAAAGGTGGGGGGAGCAAGGTCGTGGCCGTCCCCAGGAGATCTCCCCATCACGCAGCCTTTCGGGAACCGTCCTCAACCGTCCTCAACCATCCTGGGGCCGGGCCTCCGATCAAGTAGGAAAGGGCCGTTTTTAATTTCAGGTGGGGCTGTATCGTCTAGCAGGGAAGGTTCCAGATGGCCGGACTGCACTGAAGGCCCAGACACGCGCGCCACCGGGATCGAAGGTGGGAGAGGCAAGTGGTGGCGCTGAGCGACCCGTGTCATGGAAACGTCCTCAAATGCAGGGGGCACCTCCCTTGGCAGGGGAGGTCCCTGGGACACCGATACAACGAATGCCTTTTCCATACAACATCCAGCTTCACCTCAGTTTGGTGCTGGATCCTCGGGTTGCAGGTGACCTGGGGCTGCACACAGTTGCTCCCCTGTTAGAAAGAAGGCAGCCAAACTGGGTGCAGACAGACTTACTCCCACAGATGCCTCTTTCCCCTGAACCCAGCGTCCTTGTCGCCCGGCTCCTGACCTCTCAGAGCCCCTCGTCCTTTCCTGTCCCCGCCAGCCCTGTCCTTGCACCACCCGCTCAACGGAGCAAGTGGGCAGCCGAGGGACCCGCAGCAAGGAGAGGGGCCACGTGGCCACGTGGGGCAAAGCGCTGATTCCGTGATTCTGCTGAGAAACCACAGCGGAGTGGCCCCCACCCCCACCCCCTTGGGCCCAGACGCGCCCCGTCTAAGGCTTTATCTCTGCCCTGGGTTTCCCTGTCGCTGCTCATCATATATCATATGCTGTCATCACTCATCATAGTGTCAGCCCAGAACTGACACTCTCAACCCCGTGGAGGTATTTCCAGAAGGGGACGTCGGTCGAAGGTGGGAAGGGCCCTCTTTAGCAGCCAGTCCGACTCAAAGGCTTCAGTCACCTCCACGTGCTCCAGCCACGATCAGCTCAACACGAAGTAGTGATGGGGGACCCACCAAGTCCTCCCTGGAGAGCCGAATGCCTCTTCTGTTCCATTGGCCCAAGGTGTTCCGGAAGGCAAATGGCCTCACCCCTTACACATTCCTTCAGGCGTCCTCAAATTCTTCTTGCCCCATGTCTCTCTCTCAGGAGATTCCGATTTTTGCCATGGGGGACTGAAGTTCAGAGGCACCGGGGCCCATTCATCTGTTAGTCTCCGGGAGGGCACAGGCTATCCCGACCTGCAGCCCAGCTAGGGTTTCGGGCTGGGGGCCACTCGACTGGTCAGTTGGGCTCAGGTTCCCTCCTCACGCCTCGAAGCTTCCTCATCCCCACCCTTACTCCTCAGTCCTGTTTCCTTTGCATCTGTAGCTGCCAGAGACAGTTGGGCCTGTTAGAGAGCAGGACTGCTAGGAAGCGGACAGTCTGACTCTTGCCCGTCTTCTCCTTCCGCACCGCTAAGTCCAGTGAAACCATGTGGTGTGTTTCCAAAACCCCCGATCTGGAGCCCATCCCTGCTCCCTGGCCTTCTGCGTGAGGGCAGGCCAGCAGTGCCAGAGGACGGACAGCGGACCAAGGAAGCAAAGGCTCACTGGGTGTAGATTTCAGAGTCCTGGAACCTTAGAGATCATCCATCCTTGTCACTTTACAGCGAAGAGGGCCATGGTCAAGGTTGCGCACCAACCCATGGCAGAGCCAGGCCAAGAGACAGACCCTCTGGCTTCCAGTTCAGGAGTCTCTTCACTGTGCCCGGGAAGCCTGGTGTAATGCTGATTTGTATCGAACGGCACTCCCCAAACGCTGGTGTTCCCAGCTCCATGGGAAGACACTGAAGAGACATAAAAGGTAGAACCATTCACAGAGAGGGGGCAGAAACTTCTTTCTATTATGGCCATCTGGTGTCCTATTGGCCTATTCACTATGGGAGAACTGAGTGGTCTGAAGGACAGGAGGACAGCAAGAGAAATGAAGCAAGGGTTGCCGGGGTGGCTCAGTCGGTTCAGCATCTGCCTTCAGCTCAGGTCATGATCTTAGGGTCCTGGGATCGAGCCCTGCGATGGGCTCTGTGCTCAGCAGGGAGCCTGCTTCTCCCTGTCCCTCTGGCTCTGCCCCTGCTCATGCATGCACACTGTCTCTCTCAAATAAATAAATAAAATATTAAAAAAGAAAGAGAAGAAAGAAAGAAAGAAAAGAAAGAAGAAAGAAAGAAAGAAAGAAAGAAAGAAAGAAAGAAAGAAAGAAAGAAAGAAAGAAAGAAAGGAAATGAAGCAAGAGGGTCAGAAGAACATACCATGGTGCCTGGGAGAAAAAATGGTGGAACCAGCTCTGTCACTTATCAGCTATCTTGCTTAACCTTTCTGCGCCTCAGTTTCTCAGCTGTAAAATGGAGATAATCCATCTTCTGCAAAAGTAAGGATTAAATGAGCCTTTTCATAGAAAGTACTTAGGACAGGGATGCCTGAGTGGCTTAGTGGTCAAGCAATTGCCTTTGGCTCATGGCGTGATCCTGGAGTCCAGGGATTGAGTCCCGCATTGAGCTCCCTACAGGGAGCCTGCTTCTCCCTCTGCCTATGTCTCTGTCTCTCTCTCTCTCTGTGTCTCTCATGAATAAATAAATAAAGTCTTTTAAAAAAAGAAAAGAAAAGAAAAGAAAAAAGAAAAGAAAAAAAGAAAAGAAAAGAAAAGAAAAGAAAGAAAAGAAAAGAAAAGAAAAGAAAAGAAAAGAAAAGAAAAGAAAAGAAAAGAAAAGAAAACTTAGGACAGTATGGCGGGACACATCACTAACTGTTGCTCTGTCACTGGGGGAGGAAGCATAAGGAACAGCTGGGAGAAAGCCCTGTGGCTTTCTCAGGCTGCCTGCAAGTATATCGCCTCCCTGCTTCTGGTAGTGTTGCTAAGAAAAAGCACAGTGTGATGAAAGGGGCCTGGATTTTAAAATGGCATTAGAGTGGAGCTGAGCTGCTATGGGGGCCCCAGGACACCATGACTTGGGGCACCTGGGTGGCTCAGTCGGTTGAGCTTCCAACTCTTGGTTTTGGCCCAGGTCATGATCTCAGGGTCATGAGATCAAGCCCAGCATAGGGCTTTTCACTCAGTTCCGAATCTGCCTCAGATTCTTTCTCCCTCCCCCTATACCCCTTCCCACTTGCACACATGCATGTTCTCTCTCTCTCAAATAAAGAATTAAATCTTAAAAAAGAGGATCCCTGAGTGGCTCAACGGTTTAGCATCTGCCTTTGGCCCAGGCGCGGTCCTGGGGTCCCGGGATCGAGTCCCACATCGGGCTCCCGGCATGGGCCTGCTTCTCCCTCCTCCTGTGTCTCTGCCTCTGTCTCTATGTCTATCATAAATAAATAAATCTTTAAAAAAATATTAAAAAAAAAACAAACATGACTACAGAACAAAGATTATTTCTCTGTCCCATCACAATCCTGATGTAGACTATGCTGTCAGTGAAGGAGGCCTGTTTCCTTACGATCATTCAGGAACCCTGGTTCTTTCCAAGTTGTTGCTCTGCCAACCGCCTCACGATCCTCTCAAACGGAATCCAACCCCCACCCCCAACATCCAGAGTTTAGCCACGTGTGAGGAGGAAACATACCCATGGTCTTAAGGCCCAAGCTGAAGAGTGACATCATGGTTTCTGCTCACATTTCACTTGCAAGAATTTTGTCACATGGTCACATAACCCCTGACTGCAGGGGACGGAGTCTCAGCCACGAACCCAGAGAGGAGGGGAGACAGAGCCAATGCTCAAATCCACTTCTTTGGATTACTGATTGTGTCTAGTGGCAAGTTATGGAAACTCTTTCTACTCCTCTAGCTCATTCATTGAACCGGCTCTCTTTCATCAGGCACTCTCTCATCCTGTGAGTATTTCTTGAGCACCTACTATGGGCCAGACTCTGTCCTAGGTCCAGGGGATGAAGCTTCGAACAAGACAGACCACGGCCCTTTCACTCTGAAGCAGATTCACCAGAAAGTTAATGAGGAGCCTTCCAAGGACTTTTTCTTCTCATTCCAAATCAATATTGTCATGCAGAATTGCATATTCTTCTTTTTAATCATTTTTTCTAAACAAGGACCTCGGTCTTATATGCTCTTTAGGCCTCACAAAATTTAGATCCTCCGTGCTGCTAACATCTTAGTTGGAAGAAAAAAAGCAAAGAGTAACCAAGTAAACATAGACACCACTAAAGTCAGGGCAAGGCTACTATATTCCAGGAGATGTGAGACCCTTTCTGGCGGGGTGTCACAGGAGCAGCACTTGAATGGGGGGAGTTGTTCTTACTTTTTACAAAAGACTAGTGTGATTCACAGATCTCTGTGTATGCTGCTGATTATTTTTTAGAATTTATTTCTGGTAGTGGAGTTGACGAGTCAGAGGGACAAATGTTCTTCAGGTTCTTGAAACCACATGCTGAAACCTCTCCCTCTTTTTTTTTTTTTTAAGTTTTATTTATTTGACAGAGAGAGAGAGAACACATGTAGGCAGGGGAGAGGGAGAAGCAGGCTCCCTGCTTAGCAGAGAGCCCAACTTGGGGCTCGATCCCAGGACCCTGAGATCACAACCTAAGCCGCAGGCAGATGCTTAACTGACTGAGCCACCCAGGAAACCCCAAACCTCTCTTTTTATTGGGATTTCTCATTAGGATTATAAAGGAAACAACAATAAAGACCCAGATTTTTGAGACATTTTAAATATCATTTTTTCAGACCTTAGATACAACTCCAGACTTTTAAGGAGTGCTTGTATCTCTACTGTCTGGGCTTCTCCATGTCCTAGGTCCTAACCAGCCTTTTTTTTTTTTTTACCTCTCACACCAAATGCCTACATGCAATTCCTTACCCTACAACTATTTCTTAAGTCCCAAAACTTCAAGGTGAGAAGGAACCTGGGTGTTGGTGAGTCCATTCCAGAGATATTTCTGACTTGCCCTAAGACTCACTGTGAGCTTACGGATCAAGCTAAATCGGAGCTTCAATCTCTCAATTCCTCTGCTTGTCATCAAAACCAGCGACAGATGAAGTGGGCCTGCCGTGCTTTGTGACAACAGAACTCAAAGCAGAAGTTTTTAAATAAACACTCATGGATAGGGGCGGCCAGATTTACCTACTTTGTAGGTGGTTGGGAGCATTCCCTGAGAACTCAAATGTCAAGCGTGTAGAACAGCGCTGGAACGGTGTAAGAGACGTTTAGATGTTAGCAGTGGATACTACTTTGGTGGCAGAGCAAGGGGAAATGTCCCAAGACCAGATGTGGGCCCCGTGGGAAAGGGAGCAGGTGTGGGGCAGCGTGGGGTGGTCCTGGGGCCTGTGGGCATGAACAGAAGAGCTCGGCAGAAAGGGGCTGGCCATCATGCCTCCGGAATCCCAGGAGCTGGGGAAGGAGTCACATGAGACCACCCAGACGGATAGAGACCTTCAGCTTGGGTCAAGGGAACCGCAGGAGACAGGGGGCCCAGCTGGAGGCCGCTGCAGAGCCCGTGACAGAGCCAGCTTTAATCATCTGCCAGGCCACCCCACAGAGGCCAGCTGCCGGCCCAAAGGGCTGAGGCCACCCAGCCACGTGAGAACTATCTTATTCCCTTACCTCTCCCCTTTCTGGGCTTGGTTCCAAGCATGGAGGGAACAGCAGCTAGCAAGGGGGAGGAGGTGAGTAGAGGGAGAGGCGAGGAAAGAGACCATGCCCCCTTTCCCAGGGCAGGCTTCCAGGGTGACGCAGGTCTGAGCCAAGGGAGAACAAAAAGATTTCAGGCTAAATCAGTTTCAGGGCTTTAACCATTACCTGGGACTTGGAATGTTAAGGTCTGAAATGAGGCTACTTTTTTGCAACCCAAAGGGTTTTTGTACTGTCTGAACATGACAGTGAGTTCATCGGCTTGTCCAAGTCAGCATCAGAGGAAGAAGGATTTTGCTGCCATCAAATCAAATTTAAGGAGACAATGAGGGACCCCACGAAACTTGGATCAGCCCCTACTGCTCTTGGGGGCAAATAAATGATAGACAGATGCGGGGGGGGTGGAGAGAGAGTTGCATTTTGTTCACGATCCCTGTTTCATGCTTTTCCAATGAGCCAGTAATACACGATTTTAATTTGATAGTCATTCTGGCTGCCTCACACACGTGCAATGTTATTTCCTAAATCATCACTTTCTGCTAACAAGACCCACTTTTATTCCACTGTAGGGCACTCACTCGTGAGTTAAAAGTAACTTTTGGACTTCCTTTTAAACCTCACCTTCCTGATTGCACACGTGAGTTTTAGCTTCCGTAAGCCTTTCACTTACTGAAACCTCAGGGAGATAATGGGGCTGATATTACTCTGAACACTGCTTGAGCTCAGAATCACAGTCACCGACTCCTAACGTCTCCAGCCACGGAGTCCCGCACGGTGTTCCCATGTTCCTTAAGGCCTTCCCCATCAGTCTCTACTGACAGATTACAGGTAGTCAGTTCATTCATTCATCATCTATCAGATTGGGTACCCCCTTTATGCCAATCACCCTGTGGGGTGCTGGAGGTACAAAACTGATAGCTGAACAACACACACTCCCTGCCCCCGAGGCACACACCTTCTACTGTTTCATGATTCAATGGATACTAAATTATCGGGATGACAGGTGACAGGGGCGCTGTTGGTATTATATAGCAGGTGCAGTGGGAGCACAGGAGGGAGTAATTAACTCTGATTGGTAATGGATCAGATCAGTTTTGCAGAAGAGAGGACTACGGGGCTGGAAGGATCAGTTGAGACTTTCCCAGGGGGTGGAAGCGCGGTAGGCAGGCAGAGGAAACAGCTTGCACAGTGGCACTGCGGGAGTTGGGATGGCCCACGTTATGCCATGATAACACAACGACCTTGAAGTCCTAGGAGCTAAATAAGCTAAGATCTCTTTTTCACACAAATTGCATGTCCATGCAGGTGAGCTGGTTAGGGTGTGGTAGGTGGAGCAATAGGCAAGGCTCTGCTCTGCACAGTCCCTTGATCAAAGCTAGCAGAGTCCGTACACTCCTATAGCTGTGCCACCTAGAACAAGTGGCTTCCAAGTTGGCACCACAGGACACAAAAAACTGGAAGGTAACACACTGGAGGCCAATTCTTCAGCGCAGAGGTGAGATGTATAATTTCCGCTCCCACTGCATTGGCCAGAACTAGTCCCCTATGTTACCAGGTGGTAAAATGTACAGGGACACCCAGCTTTTCTAGGTGGATAGTCAATGTCTCTGCTACAAGCACAAAGGCAGGAAGCCATTTCCCAGGTTCAGGAAACTGAAGAGTTCAAAATGATTAGGGAAGAGAGTACAGGGAGGCAGTAACAAAAGTTGATGGTATCTTGTGTGCCACACATAGGAGTTTGGGCCCCTGTATGTGCCAAGCAAAGCTTTCAAAGAGTTTTAAAACATAGTAGTGTGGTCATATTTGTGTTTATTTTTTTTTGAAGATTTTATTTATTTATTTGAGATAGTGCACAAGTAGAGGGCAGAGGGAGAGGAAGAAACAGGCTTCCTGATGAGCAGGGAGCCTTACATGGGCTTGGTCCCAGGACTCTGGGATCATGACCTGAGTCAAAGGCAGATGCTTAACCGACTGAGCCATCCAGGGACCCCATATTTATGTTTTAAGTGCATTCCTCAGGCAGCAGCCTAGGGGATGAATTAGAAAGGGATTGAAATAGGAGATGGAAAGACCACTTTGATTCCTACGTTGTCCAGGTTAAAGATGAAGGAGGAACTAAAATAGGGTCATTGGGAATGAATACGAGAAAGAGCAAAGAGACAGTCAGTAGAACTAAATGACTAATTAGATATGGAAGAAGGAGAAAATAGGATGACTTTCTATTCTGCTCTAGATGCCACTAATGAAGTGGCACCAATTAATAGGGAATACAAAAGGATGAGTGGGCTTGAGGGAAAGGTGCCGATGGCAATTTGGGATCTGAGTGTGAATCACCTAATGGGCTTATTAGGAGCTGAACTACATCCCTCAGAAAGATATTTTCAGGTTAAAATCCCCAAGAGCTCAGAACATGATCTTATTTAGAAGTAAGGTAGGTGCAGATCTAGTAAGTTAAGATTAGGATACGGTCACCTGGCATAGAGTGGAATAGTCTAGTGTGACTGGTGTCCTCATAAGAAGACAGCCATGTGACAACAGAAGCAGATGTTGGAGTGATGCACCTACAAGTCAAGAAATACCAAACATCAGAACCTAGAAGAGACAAGGAAGGCTTCTCCTCTATATGTCGCAGAGGGAGGACGGCCATGCCGACACTTTGATTTTTGACTTCTGGCCTCCAGAACTGTGAGACTACAAACTTCTCTTGTTTTGAGTGGTTCATGGTACTTTGGCATTTTGGTACTTTGATGGTACTTTGTTGCAGCAGTCCTAAGAAACGGATATGGGCATCCAGGTGGAGCTGCCCAGCTGAAAGTATGGGTGAGCTCAGACCAGGCTTCCTCTAAAAGCCCAAGGAGCGATCACTGAGGAACACAGAGCAGGCTGGGACACATGCTGGAGGAGATTTATTTCATGGGGGGCCAGGTCGGGAGGAGGAAAGGGGACCAGACAAGGGAAGTAGGATAATGAAGATGACATTTGCAGAGGGCTTTGGAGACTAAGTCTTTTTCTGGCCTAGCTGATGACAAAATCCCAGGAGCCAAGTCTACGTAGCTGGCAAGTATGTGACAATGTTAATTGAGCACCTTTGCGTCGGGCTCCCTGCTAGGCACTGAGATTATGATAGAGAGGGAGCCGGCACAGTCCCGATTCCCATGCAGTTACAATCTATTGGGGACACAGACTAATAATGCCTGTCGATATCAAATGACCACCCAGAAAAATATACAGGCCCTCACTCTGACAAGTGATATGAAAGGACATTACTAAGCGTACAGAGAACATATTTCAAGGAAGTTGTTCAAGCCTGGAGGCTGTGAAAGGCTTTTTGAGGAAGCGAGGTTTGAGCTGAGATCTGAAGTAAAGGAGTTAATTTTAGGTGAAGAGGGAAAGGGAGGGGACAGTCCAGGCAAAGGCTCTGGAGCAGGAGGGGAGGCTCGTGCAGATTTGAGGATCTGAAAGACAGCCAGGGTCACTGCAGCTCAGGAAGGAGGAGGAGCTGGCCCTGGGAACAGGCAGCAGCCACGGCTTGCAGGCTCTCAAACAGCTTAGTCCTCACCCGTGAGCCGTGGATGGAAGGGGAAACACCAGTCAATGACTTTCAGTAGGATTCAGGGAGGCAAGATTAAAGTTGTATTTATTTTATTTGTAAATGTATTTATTTATTTGAGAGAGAGAAAGTGCATGCCCACAAGTTGGGAGAGGGGCAGAGGGGAGGAATCTCAAGCAGATTCCCATGAAGCTCAAAGCCCAACCCTGGGCCTGATGTGGGGCTTGATCTCAGAACCCTGAGAGCATGACCTGAGCTGAAATCAAGAGTTGGATGCTTAACCAACTGAGCTACCCAGGTGCTCCCTTTAAAAAAAAAATTTTAATGATTTATTTATTTGAGAGAGAGAGAGAGAGAGAGAGCACAAGGGGGAGGGGAGGAGAGAGAGGGAGAGAATCTCAAGTGGACTCTGCACTGAGCACAGACCCCAACAAGGATCTCCATCTCAGGACCTTGAGATCAAGACTGTGATATCAATACCTGAGCCAAAACCAAGAGTCAGATCCTTAACCAACTGTGCCACCCAGGCGCACCCCCTCTCCCCTTGCCTTTTTTTATTTTAAAGATCACTTTGATGAGATTGGTTGCAGAAAGTCGAGAATGGAAGCTCCTGGCTGGCCCAGTCAGAAGAGCAACTCTTGATCTCAGGGTCGTGAGTTCGAGCCCCATGCTGGGGGTAGAGATTATTTAAAAATGAATTAATTAATACGCTTTTAAAAATATCAAAGAAAAAAACAATGGAAGCAAACAGAACTATTAAACTATTGCACTAGTCCAGCTCAGAGAGCATGTCGGCTTGAACAAGGTGATAGCAGTGGAAACAAGAGATTTAAGAAGTATTTCTCTAGGCACTCAGTGAAGGGGAAAATGAACGAATGAATGAAATCAGCTGCCTGCATCTCCAGCTATTCCATGCTCTTCTCTATCTTCAGGTTCTAAAATACTGTCTCTCTAAAAAGTGACATTGATGCCTGAGCAAAAAACATCTTGACATCTGATAATAAAGACTTCATGTATGAAGAAGAGGAAGTTAAATGGTGTTCCGAGGAGATGATGATACTCATCTAGTCGTGAAAAGGCGGCCCATCGGAGAAAGAACTAGAGGTTTGACCCCCAAAGACTCAGATTAGAGAGGTCCCAAGACAAGGATCTATCTGAAGAACCTGCAGCACCTGCCAGCCACTAAGCTTTCTCTCACTGGATATTCCCTAAGGAGCATGACCCACAGGCACTGTGTACAGAGGGAACATACCGTACAATGGAGCTCTCCCAAAGCACCCTGCAACACAGTGTTATCCCCCAGAAAGGGCTAACGCTTCTGTAGGTAGCTTTTCCTCCTCTGTTGCACCTGCCCTTTAGACACAGGGATGAGAATGAAGTCCAGACTGTGGCCTTTGCATTACACAGGAGGGTGCGCTTCTTCCTGGGGACATGGCACATACCTGAAGTTCTCCTGAGCATCGGATTTCTTCTAGCTCCTGAAGGAGGCTAAGCTGTAGTCCCACATGCCAAGAGACTTGGCCCACTCTTGAAATTTGGGATGTGTTAAGTTCAACTGTTCCCTCAGTTGGTGTCTAAGTAGGTGGAAGAGGCTGCGCTAGGTGGGTTCTTGAGTTCATTTTCCTTTTCCATCGTGCCAATGAACGACGGAATTCAAAGGAACGAAAGGCAGCCAACCATCTTTGAATACCCATGGAGGCTCACAGCTGATGGGATCTGAGGAATACTGGGCAATTGCTTTGAATCTTACCTCCTTATTCTTGTCCAATGGATGCTGGGACGGACTCCGTGGAAACAAAAAACCAGACTCTTAACTATAGAGAACGAGCTGGTGGTGGCCAGAGGGGAGGCAGGTGAGGGGATGGTTGAAGTAGGTAAAGGAGATTAAGAGTACACTTATCACAATGAGCACTGAGTAAGATGTAGAATTGTTGAATTATTCTGTTGTACACCAGAAACTAATATACCACTGTATGCTAATTATACCTGAAGTGAAAAATAATCAATGTTTTCACCCTAATTAACCACACAAGGGCTACTTATGAAGTGTTACAAATGATTCAATATTATTCAATAATGACATCATATTCACATTTATGCCCAAATTCCAGTGACGCTGAGCTCCCCTTGCCAAATAGAAGGACCTGAGCCTCCCTTTGAAATCTCATTATTTCCAGGCAATTGCCAAGGGCTGTCAGCATCTTGGCCACAAGAAACACAGAGTTCTCCACTGGTTTTTTCTGCAGTAAGTCATCATTGTTGGAGTCCACCAAATAGACCCTTAGAGAAACCTTCCACTGCTGACAGTGTTGAGACTGCCCCCCAACCCTGTGCCACAGCTTGTCACTTGGGTGCTGAGGCCTATGCCTAGAGTCTCATAAAGTCTTTCATGAAGACATTTCCTGTGGGCGATGGTCCTCACCCATCTCCGTGGAGAAAACTCCAACCTGCTTCCAAAGAGGGTGGAGGACAAGGGCCATAACATCCTTCCTTGTCATCCCTCTTCTGTCTGCAGGACCCCGTGCACGACCCAGGTCCATCTCCCCCGCTTCAGTCACACAGGCCCCAGGCACATCCACAGATATCCAAAGAACTCCTTCCACTAACTACATCAGAGCCTTATTCCCAGCCTGCTCAGATGCACACATGTGCACACACACACACACACACACACACACACAAATTAATATCTGTGTAGGAAAGGAACCAAAAGGTCACACATCAAGGAGTTGTCATAACAACAATGTGGAGAGTGTTTGGCTGTTCCTCATTTTTGTCTGCTCACACACCCACTTACTTTGCTTTTTTAGTCATTATTTTATCTTGTGATGCTTTTTAAAATTATGTATTAATATACATTTTACATTTTATTATCTAATGCTCTCATTTTTAACAATCACTTGGGATATTAACATTTGGTTGATAACTGGAAACCCTCCAGTTTACCTCTGGTCTTCCTATAAGTGGCTTTCGAGCCTTCAGGAACTGTTCTTTGAGGGTTATCTGGCTCTGTGTCCCAACCTAATACAGAAGCTGGGGAAAGCTGGCATCTGTGAGCCCTCCCTGGGTGCCAGGCCCCGTGCCAAGTGCTTTCCATGCATTGTACCAGGCCACCCTCCCAGGAACTCCGGGAGGGCATGTAATCCCCACTACCCTGACAAGACACAGCTCTTTAGAGCCCATACAAACCACAGGGTGGATGCCGGATGCATGGTGCAGAGACCCCAATTCTACAGGAGACAAGAGACCTAGAACTTTCCAGGGGGTGTCTGTTTAGGGCACCAGTTTGGGGGCTAACTGAGGCACTGGCCAGCTGAATCTCCCTCTCTCAGGGAAACCTCACCCCCCAATTCCTGCATCCTGGAAGCAACAGAGAAGGGCTGGGTGCCCTGTGGAACCTCGCCCACCCCCACCCACAGGCCCTCGCAGGAAGTCGGCCAGCCCACTTCACAGCCGCTCTGGCCCTACCACGCCCGCCCCACCCAACCTCCTGTAAGAGCTTAAGTCAACAGGCGCAGAAAATCCGCCGGCCACCTTGGGATGGGGAAAGGAAAAACCCTAGCAGCTGCCGCCTAGTTGGCCTTCGATGCAGGGAGAAGCTTCCAAGCACAGAAATGAATTAAATAAGCTTTTTTTTCCCTTCAGGGTGGAGTGCCAGCTCCAGGGCTCCACCCGAGTCACACCCTAGCCGGGCTATTTATAAGATCTAAATGCCAGATGGAACCTGCCAGGGTGGAACAGAAAACAGAGGGCTGGACCAGAGGCACAGGCCCGAGAGCCCCGTGGGGAGCAGAGCCTGAGTGGAGGCGCCCAGAAGGCAGGGGGAGGGCAGGGGGAGGGCAGGGGGAGGGCAGGGGGAGCCAGTGCCTCCTCTCACCCTCTCGCCCAACCCAAGCCACACTTGCCCCAGCCAGCGGGGAACTCGAGTGCAGCTGTTGGAGGCTTCTCCTACATTCCACAGCCTGGGGCACAGGGCTGGGTGCTGGGCAGGAACTCCGGGCTGTACCTGTTGGATCAGGAGCAGCCGGCAGAGTCCAGGAAAGCTGGCCTGGGCTGGCAGCCAGCTGCAGGCCGGGGTGTGGGGCCCGGGTGGAGAGAGGCGGGGGTGGGGGGGGGTCGGGGTGGGGCCCAGGTCCAAGCAGAGGCTGGAGCACCGTAGAGCACGGTGGTTCAGAGTGCAGAAGCAGGGCCGTGGGGGGCAAATCTTGGCTTCTCCTCTTACCTGGTGAGACCTCAGGTTATTAACCCCTGGAAGACTCTGCTTCCTTATTTACGAAACACGCTCAGTAATTCAATGAACTGAGCAGGGTTTTGGGGAACACTGGCCAGTAAGGGCTTAGGATAGTTCCTCAGCATTGAAACAGCAGCTGTGACTCTTGGACTTTGTGCCCAGATGCAAAAATGCCTCTGTGCTGGCCACTGTCTGGACCAGAGACTTGCAGGGCGAGCACAGGTCCCTCTCCTCCTGCAGGGCCCAGGGGCTTGGAGACGGACCCCATCACAGCTGGTCAGCTGCAGGGCACACACGGAGAGGCTGACCTGAGCTTACATCATCTGAAACAGGCACCTGAGAAAATCCAGGTAGCGTCCTGCGGCCCCGGCCCAGCTGCTCCGCTGGGGAGTCCAAACATTTCCCTACCAAGAAAACAAAAAACAACAAAAAACAAACAAAAAAAAAACCCTCCTCTCCTTCTCTGGTGAAACCTTGTCCCCCGCTCTGCCCTTCAAGAACTTTCCTGATCCTCAGAGCACACTGGCATTCCTTCCAGAGCTTCTAGAGTAGCCTCGTCCTCTGTAATGCAGACCCTACAGGTCATTTTAAGTTTTCTAGTAGCCACGTGAATAAAAATAAAAAGAAACACACCGCAAAGTTAATTTTAACGTGTTTTATTTAGCCCAATATATCAAAAATAGTATCGTTGCACAATGTCATCAATAGAAACAGGATTAATGAGACATTTTACATTCTCTTTCTACACCGAGTATCCAGAATCTGCTGTATAGTTTATACTTCTAGAACATTCCCATTCCCACTGCTACATTTCCAGTGCTTGGTGTGCACGTGTGGCTGGAGCACCTGGACTGCACACGGAGCACGGTCCTGGAGCACTGGCTGGACGTGCCATGGAACTGTTCGGGGGTGGTCTCCAGCTGAGGTCTTCCAGGGTGTCGGGAGAGGAGTAGGGTGCTCCTGCCAGGGAGGAAAGGCCTGCGGCCTGGGAAGGAGCTGGAGACGGGACGTCCAGCTTGTCTTCTGTCTTCTCCTCCCGGGCCCCTGACGGGGTGGGTGTTATCGTCAGGGAGCTAATGGGTCGCAGGCACTGCAAGCGGAGCCTACAAGGCCGCGGCCCCCAAGAGTCTGGAGGACACTGGGCCGCTGAGACGTCTGCTCTCAGGGGACGTAGTTTCTGTAGCTCCTTCCAAGTCCATAGCTGGGGTGAGGCTCCCCACCGAGACCAGGCTGTCACGGGTGGGGAAATCAAGGGAGCCTTCCAGGGAAGGGACCTGATGAGGGAGGAAGAAACTGAGAAAAGAGAATGAAAGGGCGAGAATCTTCGAACCACCAGCTGTGGGAACAGCGGCAGCCTTTTCACACAGCCTCGGAAACTGGAAAAGCTGCTTTGGCTTCCAAAGTGTCTGCAACACCGTTGGGTTTGTGGCCTTCGAAGGAAGGGTCCGTGTGCCTCTGCGTATGAGAAACAGTTTCCAAACACATCACGTGAAAAATATTTTCTCCTGGTGTTCTGAGGACCTGAGCTCACTGAGGGCTGCTCTGACCGGTGAGCATGAGGGAAGGGCCTCCCTAACTGGTAATCTGCCACCGTGGCAGCTGCACCCCCCCCCACCTTAAACAGGTGGTTTAACAGGATTAGGATCCCTGCCTTGTGCAGAAAATGCTAGAACTTTCTAGAAGACTCTGGATGGGGCCAAGGTGGGACTTTGTGGCTGCTGCCTGCTAGTCCTGAAGCCAACGGAAGTGACGACCCCTCGGTTCACACAGGTCCCTACTCACCTGGGGCCTTCTCAAACCTTGGGTTGGCCTAGATTTCTGAAGCATTCACTCCTCCCTGTTGACTGCCCATCATGCAGACTGCCAAGCTAACTACTAGAATCTGGGGAGTAAGAAATAAATCCTCACCTGCGTGCCAGGGGAAATTCTGGGGACAATCTGAACCCAATGACCTCTTCTGGCCAACCTGGCTTCAGTGCAGCCCAGCCCCTACACACAGTTACCCCAGAACTGAGCCAATGGGCAAAGGGGTCTGGGATACTACTACGTCCATCCAAAAAAGACCTACACAGACACCTTGTCCCAGAAAATATAATTTCCCAGAGAAATTGCTATAGCACACTCCCTTGAAAAATAATTTGCTTTCTTCTTATCACCATAAAATCTCAAAAATTAAAATGCTGAGGAAATGAGGTTCTTCCGATAACTGGCCTCTTCTGATTAACAGGAAGCTGTTTTTATTTTAACCAGTGATGCTGAAAATCTCTGTCTCATGGACCAGTGCCTAGCCTGTTTTTAATCACACAGGACCCTGCTGGGCTACGGGGCGTTGTGAATCCAGATGGCATGGGCGGTCGATGTAGAACACATAAGCCACTGAGTCAAAGCTGGTTCCAGGCCTGCTGCTGGCGTTTTGTTTCCGTATGGTTTTAACCAGACCCTTTAGATGAACTCACTTTGTTGTAGTGCGTCCCCTTTCTCTAAAGTCAAAGCATAAAAAATTCCACCTGAGGGCTCAAGTTAACTGGGTTCCACTTGAGAAGTGGCCCTCGTTGGAGCGAAATGTCTGGCTCACATCTAGTGCCTGACCATATTTTGACAATGGGATGACTTTAGCATTCACTTGGCAAGGGCATTTCCATTTGGCTCCCCGTGAAGTCACAGAAATTCTAGTTATTTCTGTAGTGTGCTATTGCCTGGTTTATTTATAAGAACCGTCCATCGGGGCTGAGCTGTTCTGTGTCTCGAGGCGCTTATATTATCACAGTTATGAAATGTTTATTTTCTTAGATCAGCTTAAGCTGATACAGCACTTTTGAGCCATTAAGAATCTTGTAAATCAAGATAGTTTAGATAGGGGATGATTTTTTCTGATGGGGGCTAAATCAGCTGCATCAATGCCTCTCCCTTGATTGGGCTCTTGCATTAAAGGAGTGTGACTATCACATGTTCCTTTGAGAAACAGTGTTGCCTAGTTAGGAAGATTTGCTGCCAGCCCACTTTGTTTCTTCTGGCTCCCACCCCAGCTGGGAAGCGTAGCTTCCAGGACCTGGGGAGCTGAGGCCGCCCCAGGGAGGCAGAGGAACCAGTGAGGAGTGTTTCAGGGCCACGACTTGCACAAGAAGCCCAGAGAAAATATTCCACATTAATGAGGGGGTGAGTGGGCTCCCGAATTTAAAACCTAAACACAAATCTACTGGAAGAGCAATCTGGCAGGGCCCGTCAACAATGGAAGATTTCACTTGTTCGGCAGAGATCTGGGAGCGTCTTCTGTGCCACGTGCCGTTCCAGGATGTAACGGTGAAGAGGACAGGCCTTGCCCTCCGCAGTCTTGCTTTCCTGTGGCAGGGACGACGGAGAAGCAGACGCAGAGGCAGCACGCTGGGGGCAGGGGAAGCAGGCCAAGGGGGGAAAGAGCGCACAGGGGCAGGCGGGGTGGGGGCTCCCTGCTGGGGTGCTCAGGGCCGGCCACCCCGAGGAGGGACAACTGAGCTGAGACCAGAATGGAGTGAGAACGAGCCAAGTGACTGGGACCAGAGCTTCCAAAAGCAGAGGGAATAGCAAACGCAAATGCCCGAGCAGGGAGTGTGCTGGCAGCCGGAGAGCGGAGACCGGGTGTGTCCAGGGAACAGCAAGTGAGGGGGAGAGGTGGGGGGAGAGGAGGAGAGGCGGAGAGGGGGGGAGAGGGAAGACGTTCGGGGGGGAGAGGTGAGAAGGAGATGGGGGAGAGGGGGAGAGGTGGGGGGAGAGGGGAAGACGTGGGGGGGAGAGGGAAGACATTGGGGGAGAGGTGGAGGAGGGGGAGAGGTGGGAAGGAGGTGGGGGAGAGGTTGGGGGGAGGTGGGGGAGAGGGGGACAGGTGAGGGGGAGGTGGGAGAGGTGGGAGAGGAGGGAGAGGGGGGAGAGGGGGGGGGCGATGAGGGTGAGCAGGGGTGTGGCGCAGGGCACCTTTCAGCAAACTGTCCTCGTAGCCATCCTCTCTCCTCCCTTTTGGCAATCAGATCCCCTGCTGTCATCTCGGGGCGTGAACATGGTGCAAGAAGCCACATCTTCCAGCTCCTTGGGCAACTGGCTGTGGCTTCTCTGTTGGGTTCTTGCCAGCGGGGCCGCGACTGGGAAGGATTTCTGCTACTTCTGCTGCTTGTCGGTTGGGGGCTCGCGGAGGGCCAGTGCTGTCTCTCATCCCTTCCTGCTGGTGGCACCGGGGGCCGGCGCCGGGGAGCCCACTGGGCCCGTGAGGACGAGGGGCAGGCCCCACACAGCAGGGCCTAGGCAGAGGCTGGGAAGTGGGGTGCCTGCAGGGCCTGCCACGTTAGCACCACCTGGAAACCTGTCAGAGTGCAAAGCGTGGGGCCCCAGTCTAGATCTGCTGAATTAGAAACTTCGGAGGGTGGGGCCCAGCGATCCGTGTTCGAATCCACCTCCAGGGGATTGTGATGCAGTCAGGCTCCCAAACCCCCCAGAGCGGGATCTCTGCACATCGGCGGTGTTGGCTCTGGGGGCTGCTTTTGCAGTGTCTCTGCCCTCTACCCACTAGAAGACAGCGGCACACACCTGGCCTGGCCTGGCCCCCAGGTTGTTACAACCTAAAAGGCTTCCACAAACACACACACGCGTGTTTCCTATGATATCCATTTCAATTTTTGGAAGAAGGGCTGAGAGACTAATAGGAGCCATGGCCTTCGGGTTGCAGCACATGGGCAGAGGGGGCCTTGGAGGACTTTGCTTTCACTTTGCATGTTTCTGCTGTGTTTTTACCACGTGCATGTGACACAACAATCAGGTAGGAACATGTTCTAGAAAGACCACATACTGGGAAAGTGGACACCAGGTTTCTTGATTATAATTCTGAAACCCCTGTGTGGGAGGTTTTTCCACACCACCAAGCAATTCTCAGACACCAGCTGGGGGTCCTGCAGTTCAACTCAATTTGAACACCGTCTACCTGGAGATGGCATCGGATCCCACAGGTTATGGGGCTCAGTCCTACAAGACTGTCTCCCTACCTCCTCCATCCCACTTCAGATGCTGATCACAAGTCCAGGTTGTCACCGTGCTTCTGACCCACTGGCTACAGATCAAAGTTCTCATGACCCCTTCCTTGGAGTCAGTTAATTTGCTAGAGCGACTCACAGGACCCGGGGAACCAGTATAAGAAGTCTGCTTACTATTGATTGATTGTAAAAGGCTATGTATACCCCAGGATCAGTCAGGTGGGAGGGATGGGAAGTATGGGGAGAGGGTGTGGAGCTCCCACGCTCTCTCTGGGCATGCCACTCTTCCAGAATCTCCATGTGCTCCCACCCAAGGAGCTCTCTGAAGCCTGTCCTTTTGGGTTTTCATAGAGGCTTCCTTTCATAGGCACGATTGATGAAATCATTGGCCATTGGTGACTGATTCAACCTGGAGAGGCGGCCTCTACCATCCTAGGAGGTCAGGGGGTAGGGACAGTAAGTGCCAACTCTCTAATCCTGTGGTTGGCTCCACAGGCAACCGGCCTCCAGTCCGAGGTGCTTTCCAAAAGTCACCTCATTAACATCACAAATGATACCTCTCTTGCTCCCATCCCTGGAGCTTCCAATGGTTTTAGGAGCTCTGCACCAGGAACTGGGATAGAGAACAAATATGTCTATTTCTTATTATAAATAATATCACATCTACTCTAGGACTGAGTGTCCTTAACACACACTAGCATGTGTTTAATCTCCAAAAGGAGCAAAATCCAAAATGGTGTGCCCCAGAACACTCGGGGTCACAGCTTCCTGGAGCCCTCCAAGGCCAGGACACAGTTAAGCCATAGCCACAGAAAAATCGTTTCTGGACATTTTGCTGGAATGAGACCGCTCCTTTCACATTTGGTTGAGAAATGCACCTCAAGACATGACAGTTCAGGCAACTTTGGCTCCAGGCAATTTACTCTCAAAAAAAGCCCTGGGCATTGGGCGGGGGGGGGGGGGGGGGTGGTGTCTCTCGGGTTTGTACCTCCCCTTGTGGATGAACTACCTGCAAGTTCCCCAGGAGCTGGAGGAGGGGAAGTGTTTGTGTTCCACTGTCCAAGACATATATTCACCCTCTGCACCTTGTTCCCCCCACGTGGCCCCCAAGAGGGGTGTTCTGGTGTTCCCCGGAACAGGGCCAGCTGTCTACCTTGCAGGGACCCTCCTGACCTTTTTGGCCTTGATCTGTTTCCTTCAATGTGTTGAGGCAGATTTTTCTTTTCCTCCTCACCTGCACCTTTTCAGAGAATGGGAAGGGAGGAGGGAGAGAGGTTTAAAATTTAAATCCTGGTGGTCAAGTATTCTTAATCTTCTTTACTATTTACCCAAAAGCTTCTTGGGCACAGCACACCTAGTGACCTGCTAAAAACACTGGAAGCTAACCAAACCCACCCTTCAACCCTTGGTAACCATCCAAAAAGGCCATCACTCCATGGCTGCAGTAGATCAAATCCTAACTGTGCCTTCCCTCATCAGAAGAGTTCATACTCATCGAAGGGGCTCATAACAGTGCCTGCCATGTGACTGCTGTTTTTTAGGTACACTCAACATTTCTCACTTTTTTTTTTTTAAGATTTTATTTATTCATGAGAGACACACAGAGGCAGAGACCTAGGCAGAGGGAGAAGCAGGCTCCCTGTGGGAAGCCCAATGCCGGACTCGATCCCAGGATCCCAAGATCATGCCCTAAGCCACCCAGGTGTTCCCATTTCTCACTCTTTGACGGTCTCTGGAATTACTTAGATCTTCAATGAATGGATTTATTCCATGAATGAGGTACAAAGAAGCAAGTGGCACAACCCACAAAGAATGAAAGGTCTTCATAGCAATGAGAAAGTGAGAATAAAAGATCACTAATAAACAGATAAAGATAATAGATCACAAATAAGGAGATTTTCTTCCCAGGGTTGTTGGTAACACAAGAGTCTCCCACTTGGTATTTGGCCATTGTGATCCCCCTACACCTGCACATAAGTGGTCCTTAAACTTTAGCAGGCACCACAATTCCCCTGAAGACTTTTTAAAATGATTGCCAGCTCCACTCCCTACAGTTTCTGAATTAGTAGACTGGAGGAGAGCCAGCGACTTTATATTTTTACCAAGTTTTCAGATGATGCCAACACTATTGGTCCGGGGTTTGCACTCTGGGACCCACTGCCCTACACGTGGATTTAGAACCTGACATTTAAAAGGGCATTTTGCTCAAATCGAGTCATGGGTCCAGCTTGTCAACATCAATCAAGGCCTGTCAGGTCATTCACTGCATTTGCTTTGCGGCACCCATGCGTCTGAGAGGTATGCACCCCAGGTCCTTCTATAGGTCACTGATACAAACGTGTACAGGGCTGAGGACAAAATCCAGCTCAGATGATAAAACCCCTAGCTTTTAGGTTCCCTTCAAGCCATATAATTACAGTAGTAGTTCTTAATCTTGGTTAAACTTTAAAATCAGAGGGGAGCTGAAAAAAACAAAAACTAAACAAAACACAACACCCAGGCCCCACCCCAGGGAGACTGAGTTTATCGGCCTGGACAACCCACAGGCACTGGAACTTGAAAAAAAAAAAAGTCTCTCTGGTGCCTGGGGGGGCTCAGTCGGTTAAGGGGGCTGCTTTCTGCTCAAGTTGTGATCCTGGGGTCCTGGAATCGAGTCCCATGTTGGGCTCCCTGGTTTGAGGGGAGTCTGTTTCTGCCCCTGCCCTACTTGTTTTCTCTTTCTCTCAAATAAATAAAAATCTTAAAAATAAATAAATAAATCTCTCTAGGTAATTCCAAAGTGTAACTGGGGCTGAGAACTACCATCTAGAGGTCTTGCTGGTTCCATCTGTTGAATCAGCCCAGCTAAAGTGTCCTCTGTTTCCATGTATCTTTAACAGATTTAAGCTTTAATAAGTTAAATAAGCTTTAACTTATTTAAATTACTGATCTGTGTTGTTACAAGCTTTGCTGACATCAAGGTATGTTTTCCTACAGCTTTCCATCTTCTTTTTGGTCATCACACTTTCAGAAACGTAAAATTATATTGGCCTCATATGACACAGTCCTAGGGAATCATACTAGTTTTAAAGATCACCTTTTAAATAGGATTATAGTCTCTTGAGGAATTTTGCCTGGGACCAATATCAAGCCCACAGAACTGGATACATTTTGTTTATGTAATCATAATGTAATAAAAGCTAACATTTATCGCTTAACGTTGTCTCAGTGACAGTGCTCAGGGCTCTTTATAAATATTCAAATAATCCTACAAAATGGCTATTATTATTATTTCTATTTTTAAGACTCAGAATCAGGGTTGGATCCCGGCTGACTCAAGAGCCTGTGCTTTTAACCACTAGAAGCTGCTTCGATTTATATTCACTAGGCTCCATCTTGTTCCTCAAATGTTTTACGGTGACTTTCAAAGATATTAAAAATATGAGAAAGCATGAAATAATTGTAGTAAAAGTACGACCAGCAAAGGTCAAAATGAATCACGGGTCAGAACAAATGCTTGCGGCATTTGCTAACTGAAGGGTCACCGGTTTGGCTTTGAGTGTTCTGGAAATGTCAATGCAATGTTGGATGGCACAGCTGACATTGGATTAATTAAACACAAACATTGCTCAGGAGAAGTACCCGAGAGGCCCTGAAGAAGATGCTGAAGATTCCAGGAATGTCTGCAAGAATATTCTCATGATCCACACAGACAGGAGCCTTACGGGTCTCAACAAACCATCATTTACATCGTCCACTTCCTCCCTTTAAAAAAAAGAAAAGTGGGAATTTTGGCTAACTTTATAATTCTTCCAAAATTTCTACATTACTGTTTGCAGTATCTCTCCCACCATCCTCAACCCATTCCAGGAGAATATTCACAGTAATCAAGGATTCTTTACCCACATTTCCTCCGTAACCCAGAATGTGATGTGAGCAGTCAGGATCTGCTTTTTGGAGAGTTTCAGAGTCTTTTGACTCACCTTCCGTTTTGGACTCTCAGGCCCTGAAGTCACACCTGACTCTAAGGGATGTTTCCTCCCTGCTAGTTTCCCCCTGCGGATCGTCCCCACGTGGAGCTGAGAGGGCCATGTGTGCAAGCTGTGAGATGTGCAGTGAGACCAAGACAGACGGAAACAGCGAGGTCACTCCCTGTTCGGGGCCCATCACGATGTCATTTCACTGACTCATTCCTCCTTGTAGCTCCATGCAAAGTTGAGAACAGCAGATTCCCTTGGGTCAGTTGAAATAATCGGTGGATCATTTATATTTATGGGACTATACAGCAAGGGGAGTTTTACCTTGAAAAAATATTGGTATTTCCTTGCCATCTGAAAAAGATGTAGTGTTAAAAGTGCATCAAAAACAATTTTTTTTAAAGATTTTATCTGGGATCCCTGGGTGTTGCAGCGGTTTAGCGCCTGCCTTTGGCCCAGGGCACGATCCTGGAGACCCCGGATCGAGTCCCATGTCAGGCTCCCGGTGCATGGAGCCTGCTTCTCCCTCTGCCTGTGTCTCTGCCTCTCTCTCTCTCTCTCTGTGACTATCATAAATAAATAAAACTTAAAAAAAAAAAAACTTTAAAGATTTTATCTGAGAGAGAGCAGAGGGACAAGCAGACTCCCAGCTCAGTGGGGCTCAATCCCAGGACCCTGGGATCATGACCTGAGCCAAAGGAAGACACTTAACCGATTGAGCCACCCAGGTGCCCCTGCATTGGGATTTTTAAAAAGGGTTCTCTTGGTACAGGACTCAAGGTTGGCATAGAATTAGACATCATTTGGAAAGCACTCTTCCAACATCAAGCTGGCCAGAACACCCTCACCCAACGCCTCCTCAGCTGCTTCCTTTTCTTATCCCTGGGCTCTCACCTTGAATACCAGGTCCTCAGCTGAGCCTTTGCTGACCACTCAGTAGGCAGCCCCCATGCTGTGAGTGATTTCAGTGACCTATCCCCCTGCTAAACAAAAGCTCAGTGACAGCAGACAGTTACCTGGTAGTCCCAGGACCTCCATCAGGGCTTGGTTCAGAGCAGGGGGCACCACAACCATTTGCTGGGAAGAGTGCAAGCAGGCAGGCAAGCAAGCAGGGTATCAGAGGCTGCAGAATTAGGGCCCAAGAGGAGGGCCGGGCCGGTTCTTCACTATGGGGACACAGCAGGGGATAGTGGTCTTAGGAATGATCACAGCACATATGGGAGAAAGGGAAGGATCCTGAGTAAAAGAGTTCACTTTGTCCTTTCTAATAACCCAGCCATTTAGATGATTTGAGCATCCCAAGTTTAGGAGTAAAGTGATCGCCGTGTACCTCAAAGGAAGGAAAATGGGATCATGCCATGCTTGGTAGGAAGGCAGGAAGGCCTGAGGTGGGCAGAAATTTGATGTCATTAAATGGACACCCCTGCTTCCCCTCCCACCTCAAGCAAGCTTGCCTCTACTTCCCTAATGTGCTACTTCACCATCTCTGGACTCCTCAAGATGGTACCCAGGATGTCACCCTGCAGGGGGCTGACAGTCACAGCCAGAGTCTAACAGTAGCCAGTCAGCTTTTCCTACAGTTGGAAGAAATGAGAAACACAGAATTTTAGAAAGAAGAAATGTCTAGAGGAACAGTAAGAAGACACCCCAAATTGGCCTAGATCTGCACATGGAAGAAGACAAAACACTGACTGGCTCAGTTGGGGGAGCACGCGCCTCTTAATCTCGGGGAATAAGACAAAAACAAAGGCAGGACTTAGCCAGAAGACTGAGGCACAGCAGCTGGGTCTGACTGGGAGAAGCAATGTGACAAATGTGGTCCCCTTCCCTGTCAGATGGCCCAGGCTATCTCCGAGGTTCTGAGCGAAGGGCACTGCAGCAAAGTGCAGTGAATCACAGGCGCTATTTTTAATGTCTAGCTCCTTCCTGCTCCTCTCCGGGCCCTCTGCACCCACCCACCACCCCACCCCCGACTCTGGGGGGGGCAGTGAGACCCCCTGTCTACAGCAGCCACGGGGCAGCTGAGTGGGCAGCCACATAGCCACACACTAGAACCTACTCCACCCCCTGCCCCATCACAGACAGAGCCCGAGACAAGACTAAGCGAAGTCCTATGGAAAGAAGGGCTTTTCAGAAAAGGATATTTGGAAGTGTTGCTGTGCTTAGGTCATCTCTTGGCCAAAAAACATGTAAACATTGCTCCAACAGTCTTGGAGATGCTTTCATAACTTGCTCAAAACCTTCCAAGTGAAGAGTTTGAGGGCTTTAAAGTCCTTGGTTGAAAAAAAAACAAAAAACATAAAACCCTAATGTGTTTCGATTAGTTTGCATTAGTCTGACAGGAGGGAAGATGGAAATTTCCTAGCTGGAGTTCAGTAAACACCTGTGCGTAATTGGTGACTAAAAGTGAATTAATGACCAGCAGTGCCCTTCCTCCCTTTAGAATTTGGAAGGCATCTTTTTCCAGCGTTAAATCCAACGAGGCTGAACTTGGGAACTGACATCTGAATTATTGTGTCACAGTCTTAAAATTGTATTTTAAATTATCAGGTGTTTGTTGTTCCCCTTAGAAACACGGGAGGGGGTGCCTGGGTGGCTCAATCCATTAAGCATCTGACATCAGCTCAGGTCATGATCTCAGGGTCCCGGGATCAGACTGGACTGCACGTCGGGGGCTCACGCTCAGTGGGGTCTGCTTCTCCCTCTCCCTCTGCCCTTCTCCCCATCTCATGTGTGTGCTCTCATGCTTTCAAGTAACTAAAATCTTAAAAGAAAAAAACAACACTGGAGATCACTATTTTAATCATTAAAATTTTTTAACTATTTTGTTTCAACTCATTTAAATGCTCTACCTTATGATAAAACATAGTCATGTACAAAATGCTTTAATACGTATATAGCGGTGTAAATTCAAACTTTGCTAATAAGGGTTTACAACCAAAATGGTTGGTTATTCAGTTGAGAGATACAGAGGCAGATACTATGAAGCCTGGATACTAAGAATGTTCTTTTTCATCTTTTGTCATCCAAAGTTTCAAATTATCCAAAGAATAACCGTTGTGGTTGCTCCATAGCTTTTCCATTTCCCTATTCTTTCTAATCTTTTCCAAAGATGGCAGCAAAAAAAACCTGACATAAATGGAGAGTCAGCTTCTATAAAACTAAAGACAGGCGCCTGAGTGGGTCAGTCGGTTAAGCATCTGCCCTTTGGCTCAGGTCGTGATCCTGGGGTCCTGGGATCTGCCCCCACGGTGGGCGCTCTGCTCAGCGGGGAGCCTGCTTCTCCCTTACCCGCCCCCCTGCTTGTGTTCTCTCTGGCTGTCTCTCAAATAAATGGATAAAAATCTTAAAAGAAAAAAAGAAAAAAGAAAGAAGAATTTGCCTCTGCAAATCCTCACACAGTAACGTGAACTGGCTCTATGGATGGTTCTTTCCCTGGCTAAGTCCTACACAGGCTGTCTGTCCTGTATCCACAGGCTTGTGTCGCTAGTCCTCACTGCCCAGTGCCACCTCCTAATAGCGCTCGCTCGCTGCCACCTGCTACTGATGTAGCTGGCCTCACTACTGCTACTACCCGCCCTCCTGCAGAGGTGCTAAATGTAACAAGCACTTGGGTGACAATACTGGAAACAAGGTGCCAATACCTCAAATGACTTCACTGTGGGTTAGGTAATATTTACACTTTGACCCGTTGGTGTTCATGAGGCATTCATTCCCTTACCTGGGCTGAAAAAGCAAGAATCCGAAGTTTACAAGTAAAACAGACACGATCAAAGTGTGGGCATGGATTTATTGCAGGGACAATGTCTTTTGAGTAATGGTTATAAGATGTCCAAAATTCAACATTATTAAACATTCAGTAAAATATGTGGAAAAGAAGCCCTCAGATGTTAACTCCTCTAAGTTCTGGTACAACAGCTTGGGATAGAGCCTCCTGGGGGTTGGTTGTCTTGATTTGTGAGGAGAACTGCTGTCCCTTGACACAGAGAACAGGAGAGTCCCAAATGCTGGCTGTTAGGTACTGGGGATGGCACGTTTGTCACCCCCTGGAAACGCCTGGGGAGACTTAGCACGACTTCCCTTATGGAAATCCTTCCTTTCACCTCAGGCTGAAAGTGACACCTGCTGCCCAGAGAATCACGACAAGCCCCTGTGGACTAGAAGGGACTACGATGACCAAGGACAGAGTGGTCCTGCTGTCAGGAGGGACATGACATGCCCTCGGAGCTCCTCTCTCAGCCGACAGCCCATTCTGAGAGCATTTGTGGAGAGGCGTCACCTGGGGGCCAGAGGAGGCCACGCCAGCCAGGAGTGGCTGCTTGTTGAAGGCACGGGGTCTGGTCATCCAGTGGGATGAGAAGGGGGTCACTGTCGGGAGTTATATCCAAAACCCATTTCCTAGCTCTGAAAAACGGCGCTCAGCTGCCATATGTCGGATCGCGATTTGAGGCTGATCACATTTTTTTTTGAAAGTCCCAGAATCTCTGGCACCCGTTGACAATCCTGATGCACCCGCTACTTCTGCAAGGGAACGCGACTCCCAGGGGCGGCCACTCAGAGGGGCTCACGGCCGCCCTGCATCACACAGCAGCAAAAATAAATACACGGCTGTAGCATGGTGATGAAAACCCACAGGGAGATCAACGTCTCAGAGTCTGTGAATGCAGGGGGCTCGCTAGCAGCTCTGGGTTTGAGCCTAAAAACTGGTGATTGACCCGTGAAACGTTTATCTACAGTGACTCTGACTGATATTTAAGGACTAAGTAAAAAAAAAATGAAAACTATTCTTTTTAAAAGACAAACTTCATTAAATACCCAGAAGAGAGAGAAATTCAAGATGTCCTATTGGTTATCTGGGGCTTCTGGAACGAGAACAGACGGGGGCTGGCTGCAATCCCTGCCGGTGACCCGCAGGGTGCAGGCCCACAAACCGTGTGGCAGGGCGAGGGACCCACACTGGGGCCAGCGGGCTCCTCTCCAGCCCTTCTGCCTCTCGGATCCACAGGACTAACCGTCCTCTGCAAACACAGCGATACTGAAAAAGGAAACACCAGGGAAACATGAAGTGCATTTATTCACGTCCATGCCACCTACACCTACTGGGTACAGTAATCAGGACTGGAGAAGGGACAAATTGCAGCCTAAACAAAAACACTGGGACCTGGTCAGGCCCTGCGACTTGCAAGTTCTAGTCCGTGCCAGCGTGCAGGCTGGCAAGCCAGTGTCCTCCCTGAGAAGCACGCATCATGCCTTGTTCCTCCCTCTGGCATCTTCTGTCCCTCTCAGCTAAGGCCTGGCCAGTGCTGGGATGGGGCCCCGGTGTCTCCTCCGGAGCCGTGCTCCGGTGAGGAGCTGTCTCCCGCGCAGTCAGTGGCCCGCGGGCCCGGGCCCCGTGAGGTCAGGCTCCAGCCCGCGTGGCTCCGCCGCCACCTGCCGCCGAAGCTCCTCCACCGTCTGCAGCAGGGCTGACCTCTCCAGCTCCAAGGCAAGGGCGGCCTGCTTCAACTTGCTTTCGCTGGTCAGAAGCTTCTCAACGGTGGCCTCCAGGCTTTGGATCCTACCGTTGGCCACCTGGAGAATAAGAGAAGAGAGTGTGAACTGCGCAGCGGGAACCCGGGGGGACGGGGTGGGGGGGGGGTCTGCTGCACATGCCACCGTCCAGCCCTGGAGACCCTGCGGAGCCTGATTTTGGCAGAGACGAGTTTATCATCAGTTCTGGCCACACAGGACAACTCTACTTCCCAGGTTACCCCGTGGGAAGGCTGGGCCGGTCTGAGAGCCTCTGGCATTTTCCTTCCCTGCTGTGGCTACTCTGAGATGGTGGCTTCAGGGGGCACAGGGAGCCGATCCCCGTCACCGACGACGCCAGGGAGGACAGCTCTGATAGGGGCCAAGGATGCTTCACGAACAAGAGCTGGAGCGTCAGGGAACAAACGACTCCCACTGTTCCACGCCACCCAGACCTGGAGCTTTATTTACGACCACAGCATCGCCCGGCCTAGTTGCACAGACACCCACTCGCGTATGTGCAGACACGCTTCAGACCGACAGGCAAGTGGTTCCCAAGGGAAGGCCCCGGGGGCGCCCGCCGTCTCGTGCACCCGTCCTCTCCTTTCTCCTTAGGTGCAGAGAGGGCCACGTCAAGGGCACGGGCATCGCCCCGGCAGCACAGGTGGCCGAGCATCTGTGAAGGGGGCCACCCCCGCTCACTGAGACCAGCAGCACCCTCCCCCCGCCCAGTGTGCCTCCTCGGGCCCTGGCACCCGATGTCAGGTGGACAGAACTTTCTTCCAAGGTGCTTCTGTCTAGCAACTGGCCCTCGCCCTCCTCATCTACCCGGGCCGGCCTCTGGGCAGCCGGTGGGCTCTAGTGAGGCTGAGGGGCCTCCTGAGAAGGCCGCAGGGAGTCCGGCCTGTCCCCGAGGCCTTCCTGGCCCATCCCTCGGCTCACGCTGCTTGGCGCCACGCTCAGGTGGAGCCCAGCAAGCCGCTGCTCCATCTCGCCAATCCGGTCCAGCTCTCTACATGTTCCCCTTTATTTGGGGGCAGGGAAAATGGGAGTTTTTTTTCCCCCCTCTCCTTTACAAAACAAGGGAAGCAGGTTTTTGAACGAGACAACACTTGTGCCAGACAGACAACTCACGACTCAGAGTCTAGCTCTGGCTGCGCGGCTCAACGCTCAAAATAGAAGGAAGAAAAGGACTGAGATCCTAAGGGTGCCTGCTTTCCGGGCAGGGGTGGTCACGCTGAGGTGCGCACCTGCAAGCGCTCCTACCCATGGGCGAGCTCTGGGACACCCCCGCACCCAAAGGACTGTTCATTCTCGAGGCCCGTGGAACTCCCGTGTGCCACGCAGCTTAGTGGTGAGCGGTGCTGCACGGTCCTTTACGATTCTGCGTGAACGTCACTCTCAATGAGCCTGAAGCTCTTTCATGGAAAAAAGCACGTCTCATCCTGTGCGTGGGTCTGGCCTCCCACAGCACCTAGTTCACTGGCACTCGATGACTCACAGTGCTTCTTATAAAAAAAAAATGTACGTCCTTTATCATTTGGCACGTCTGGTAGGTCCACGCAAGCGTCTTCTATGTGCTGTTGGACAAGACAGGTGGAACACTGCTCTCCGGCTGCTACATAACACTGTGTGTTCAACGAGAAGATAACGTGGGCCCTTGGTATGTCTGACAACTCATGTGAACAGAACAAAGCTAGAAAACAGGTCAATTTTGATACTTTGGGAAAAACCCAAGATCTCTGGTTGGAAACTATTATATTTAACACCCATCCTTGGACTCTGAAAACTGTTAAAAAAAGGAAAAAGGCAAGGAGGTGTGAGTCTTACAGAACATATATAGTCTGGCTGCAAGACAGGAGCCCACGTGACTCCTGGAGGGTAACCGGGGAACGACCCTCAGGCACCCACAACTGACACAGTGGAACCCCTGCCCCAACTCTCGGCCAGCAGCAGGGTCTTCTGAATCTCCGTGGCCCCGGCCCCGGCAAGGCAAGGGCTCCACATACTGGTGGGCCGGCACAGCTGCAGTCTTGAATGGCACCCCCAGAAGTGCAGAGCCGCTTGGTGAAAGAGAGACCACTGCCAGGAGGATGTCTGTCATGACCGGTTACTGGCTGGTGCCTTTCTTGAGGAACGGAGGGAGCCGAGCAACTCTGCACGGCTTCCTCTCCTCACGGAAGGGGTATGCTATCACAGAAGCCACGTGAAGTTTTGTGCACCCTTTACCACAAAAGGGTCACATGGGCATCAGCCCAGTAAACTGACCCTTTTATTTCCGTACTATCTTCATGAGCCAAATGCTTCAAATGCAAGTCTGAGCTTTGTCAGAAATGCTCCTATCAGGTTCTATTTCAGAGACCTACTGTTTGGAAGCCACTTAAAACCACCACCTCTGCTACAGACCGTTAAAGACCAGATAAGGCTGTATGTCCTCGTGAGCCTCCCCTTTGGGGGACAGCTGAGACACCCTGGAGACACTGTTGTACACAGGCATATTTTCAGGTGGGACATCTCAGTCTTAGGGGGAAAAAAGCTAAAATTCAGAATGTGCTTGGTAGTTGGGACTGGTCAGGGAAAGCATTTTTCTTTGTTCCTCTACAGTAAATAGCCACTAGGTCTCCTGGGATAAATCCCTGCTGGGAGGAATGCATTTTGGACAAGGGTTGATTTATTAAGCTCTCAAACGCTGGCCTTTCTCGTATCACTGCCAAGCTTGTGTCTGCAAAGCGGCAACTTTCTATGGAGAAAAATAAGAGGCTTAGGTCAGGCTAGAAAGCTTATTCTAAGGACAGCCCAGGAACACCATAAAATACGGACTTTGGGGACAAATATGTATTTGTCCTTGCAGCGACTCAAAAATTTAAATCCCCCCGAAACAATCCCTTAACATTAACAGCATTCCCACCCACTTATGGCATTTGAAAGAGCAGACTATATATTACTTTATCCTATTTGATTGGTGAAGGAGCTGTGCTAAGCAGTCAGGGACTCTGTGTCATGCAGGGGAGGGAATGGGGACGGAGCAGGTCAGCAGTCTGCCCGCATGACAGTGGGGTAGTGACAACCCTGGATCTGGCAAGAGCTGATCTACATCCCCAGGCTCTCCCCAACTCACCATTCTGTATGCATGGCCTGTTTGCCTTCCTACCAGATGTCCTCATGCACATTTTTCCATGTTAAAATGGAAGCTGCTAGAGGGGAGAACTATGTCCCTCTTAATCAAACTTTCCTATTTGCAGTAAGGACTCACACATCATGACCATAGGCTCTGGCTTATTTTGTTAGGTAGAGCTCTGTGGGACTCCCCTCCCCAAACCTTCCTCCAGCGACCTGGCTGGTTTCGCTCACAGTAGCCCAAGCCTTTGATTCTCTGGTTATTACTCAAAGCACAATTGCTGGCGTTCAGCGAACAGTCCCCTCAGCATCCTGGACCCCCAGTTCCCCGCTGGGCTTCTCTCCTAAAAAGGGTTAAAGTGCAGGGTCAGCCGCTCAGAAAGTTCCAGGACTGTCTGACCTCAGCGGAGGATAATCTGAATGCTCCCTAATAAAAAGGACCAATTCTCCTGGGATACCTTTGATCCCAACTATAAACAGACCGGTTGGGGGGCCGAGGGGGAGAAAGGTCCCGCGGTCATGGGAAAGCCCAGGCCGCTGGTGCTCCGGTGCGCTAATGATCTCCCACGAGCAGCGGGTGCAGGAAGCAGCTTCATAAATATGCTCTACCTGCAGTTGTTCAAGCAGGTCAAGGTTCTGTTTGCGCAAGCTGCTGTTGGTCTTCTCCAACTTGTCCATTCTTTGGTTGTCACTGAGAGGAGAGGAATCGATAAGTTCTTCTTGAAGCACGTGGTACTCAACTTCATAGGCTTGTAACTGTTTCGAGATATCCATCTCAAATACCTGTTATATACAGAAAAGTCGTCAGGCCCTGGAAATGAGAAAAATCACACAGCCGCGTGCGCGGCCACGCCAACGAGCATCCACCACGCACCTACGCCATGCCCCATGCCGTCGGTGATGGATAAGGCAAACTCGCATTGAAAAGGGAACAATCCTAATTGGGAAGAAAGGACAGAGGCGGCACTGAGAAATAAACCTAAGGTAGCAATGGGTCTGGGTCTCTGATACTCCTCTTTCCAAAAGCCAGAGAACCTTACTTTCTCAAAGGCTTTTTATAAAAATCTATTTTTCTTATTTCAGTGCCGATTTCCTTATTCTCCGGAAATTCTATTATGTTAGACACATCAGCCACAGGTCAAGGGGTGGTGGTGGTGGGGGGGGAACAAAACAAAACAAAAGAATCATAGCTCCATTTGCCCAGTCACCGAGTCAAAGTTTAATTATAGTTCAGTTGGGTTTTTAGAGTTACAAGAACAGCTAAGTAATGGAACTGTTTACTAAAAAACCCTCCTTTGCACATAAGATATGCAGAAATGAGCCAAAACCCAAATGTCGCCTACACAGATGAGTGAACACGAAACAATGCCTTCCTGCCCATAATAGTAACAGTGATCAAAAAACCACCCGTGTGAAAAACAGCCCCAAAGTGCACAAGTGAGTTCTTGGTGTTTGTACTTTCTCTGAGTGAGCTGTAGGGAAGCGGTGCTGAAGAGGGGGTCAGGAGTGGCCACTGCCTCCCCCACAGGCTGTCTCTGTGGGATCACCCCATAGGCCGTGGCTCAGCACAGGAGCAAAGTCCCAGAGCGGCTCTGTGTGCGGGCCTGAGCATTCGGTCATGCTGGCACCACACACCCAAGGCCAGCACCTCAGGACACACATGGAGAGGATGCAGTTGGACCTTACGAGAGCACAAAGGAACTCTTCACTGCCTCTCCTGAAAAACTAACTCCCAACACAGTGAAAATCAATGAAAAACTCATTTTTCCCCAATGGCGCCCCATAATCACTCAAACATGGATGAACCCTATCTTCCCTAAAATCGATATTCAAGAACCACGTTTACTTTCTCACCATTCCCAACAATCTTCTCTGCCTTCAGATTAACTTTTCAGCTTCCTGCTTTTCAACTGAATTCAATGGACAAGACCAATTAGGCACAAAGGTCATTCTATGCCGAAAAGCAAATACGCATTGTCCTCGTGGTGTGTGTGCGTGTGAAAGCTTGCCGTATGGATGGGAATCTCTGCTGGCCCTCAGTGGCTGTGGGGTCAGCGGGGATTATCATCTCTGTATCACAGTCAGCTAACTGACTCAGGTCTCAAATCAGGGCTCCACTGGCCATGCCCTGAATGACCTTGAGCAAATAACTTGACTTCTCCTGGACTCGGTTCCTGGCCCCCGACAGGGGGTGAGAGCACCCAGCTCCCAGCATCACCGTGGGCATTACTTGTGGAAGTTCCCAGCACACACCTGGCAAGGTGAATAGGTGCTCACTTAGCTAAGGAAGCCGCTTCCAAGCGCTTGTCATGAAACCCTCACATGCAACTTTGTGCTTCAGCAAAATTACAAAGGACGCCACATCACGGAACTTCTGAATAGCTCAAACACAGTGAAAACCACAAACATTAAAACCGAGATTGCCGTGGCGCTGGTGTACAATTATAAATACGAGGCCCAACAGATATCGTGCAGTTGCTTTTTTCTTCCACAGAGATTTGTTTTTAAATGAGCTACTAATCTGGAAAACGTGGGAACAAAATCTGTGGCCTTTAATAGATTGATGACCTGCTAAGGTGAATGGCTCTCAGCTGTGCCCAAAGCCGCAGGCGCTCTCAGGACTCCCATCCTTTTCCAGGAACCATCCTGGGTCATGATCATCGCTGCTTAATTGCATCGTTATCTCCTGGCTCCTGAAACACCGAGAGCCCTTGATTTTGCAGTTGTGCCCTAGAACTGATCCCATAGCATGGCTGTACGTGGCTGGTGGAGAAAGAAGGGCCCAGGTCCTCAAATGATGCTTTTCCGAGTTGCTATCTATGCTTCCTGACCAGAATGACAAATGGCTTCATTATTCTATCTACTTGACGTGCCGTAACCATGTTAATTCATTCATCATGTGCTAGATGTCTGGTTAACTTGCAAAGTATCTAACTCTACACATCCTCGTACATATGGCTTTTCCCATATTTTGGATTATTTCCTAAGGATACATTCCAAGAAATGGGATCACCGAGTCAAAGGGTATGAATATTTTACTGGCTCGTGATACACATCGCCAAACTGCTTCCCAAATGGGAATAATCAACGCACGATGCCATTAACAACAACATACCAACGTGCCAGGGATAGTATATATACCCTTGGCACTGGCCTCAATACTTTTCATTTTGTTAATCAAGTTCGTAGAGCATTATATGTCATTCAAATTATGCATGAAGCAAAGTATTTTCCCAGATATTTGTTTACTAGATGGAGCTCCTCTTTAGTGAATCGTCTATGTTCTTGGCTCATTTGCTATTGGGAGACCCAGAGTTCCTCTTTGCAGTCAGTCGTGGACACTCTGTAAAATGGAACCATTAACCCTGACGTCTGCAGAACTGGCCACATACTTTCCACCTTCCCAGCCTCCAGGCCCTTCCCCGACCAGTCCGTCCATCTCAGCGGTGGACCAAGGGCTGGATAGCGGAGCAGTGTGTCCGGGTGTCAGCAACCAGGGCTACAGGGCCTGTAGTGAATTTAAAAATAAGAAACCTAACTAAAAACTGGTCTGTTTTTTATTATCACCACATGCAAGCAATTCTAAACAATACCAGTGGTAAAATATTCCTCCTCAGTGTACCCCACCCTTTTGGTATGGCACTGATTGGCCTTTGAAACAAGTACTTGCTTTCTTTTTTTTTCTTTTTTGAAAGATTTTATTTATATATTCATGAGAGACACAGAGAGAGAGAGGCAGAGACACAGACAGAGGGAGAAGCAGGCTCCACGCAGGGAGCCCGACGTGGGACTCGATCCCGGGTCTCCAGGATCAGGCCCTGGACTGAAGGCGGCGCTAAACCGCTGGGCCACCAGGGCTACCCAAGTCCTTGTTTTCAACAGTGCAGACTGCCCGAGTGGTGAGGGCTCCTCCCCGCGCAGAAGAGGCCGTCTCAATGCTGGGATTTGGAGGAGTGTCTTCTGAACAAAGGAACCTTGTTAAGATTCTGGTTTCTAGCCTACAAGCTCAACTAGAACAGGGAATTGTCTAGTGTGTTTTCAATGAAGCTGCCCATAGCAGAGCTTTTCAAATGTTCCAGTGTGTGTGAATCCCCAGGGGATCTTGTTAAAATGCAGATTCTGACTCAGCAGGTCTGGGGTGAGGCCCCAGATTCCGCATTTCTGACAAGTTCCTACAGGATACCAGGACAGGTGCGGGTCTGGGGCCACACTGCGAACGCAGCCCCAAGGACACTGAAAGCAGGCTCTTTGCTCTGTCTCCTGAAGTCCCCCTCCAACTCTGGCCTTCTTCTTCACACTGAACTGAGAGGCAGAGGCAGACAGCACTCACCGTGACAAGCATACCAACCTGACCTCCTTCTCTTCATTTCTGTTTATTCCCAGGGCTTCCCCCTTCTTGGGGCAGAGGACTTTTATGGCTCATATTCAACTAACAGTTAAGTCAAACTGAGGAACTGCCACAGAGATTTCAGAGGCCCTTCTTCTCCTGCCCTGGCCTCTTGTCAACTCTGGACCTGCCCTGCTGTGGCTGGCTGCTCCCAGCCTGCCCACGCCGAGCCAAAGCCACAGAGCCCTGTCCTTAGCTACCTTCTCTCCCACCCTGGATGCAGGCTGTGTCCCCGCTGCTCGAGCGGAAGGCACCCAATGAAATGGAGCCAGAGCTATCAAGAGGACCGTCCAGACTCTGCCCATTCATATACATGACCTGTCGTGTGCAATGAATACATCTGTCACCTTCACCCTGTGGGTCCCGAGATTTGAGCCTGAGGGCCCTCTAAGGCTGCCGAGGCATTGCACCGGCCCTCAGGCCTCATCTCCGGGTAGGACTTGGAAATGAGAGCACCCTCTAAGTAGGTGGGAGAGGGGCAGTGAGCCTGACAGACGTCAAGTTCCAGATGGGAAGCATGGGAGGGGGAGGGCAGAGAGCTGCCTGGCATCCTAAGGGCTGCCCATCAAGACTTTTGGCAGGATGAAAACCTGGGCCCCAAAATGTAGATTTTGAATTCCCTACACAGCTGCTCCCAATCCACAACCACCCTTCCCTTCATAGCTCAACGCAGAGGCATCTAGAATTTCTCTCTATTCTCACTCCTGTGCCTGTGATCAGAAATCAGCAGAGTACTGCTTGTGGACTCAACCTGTCCCACTGTATGTGTTTTAAATACAGTTTTATTGCAGCACAGTTGCTTCATTCATGTACATTATTATCTGGTTGCCTTTGTGCTGCAAAGGCAGAGTGGAGTGACTGCCACAGAGCCCTTCTGGCCCACCGAGCCTGAGACTTCCTACCTGCCCACTGAAGAAAACGTGTGCTGACCCCTGTTCTTAGCTCATTCTTTGGACTCCGCTGAATACAACCCTCTCAATTCCCAATCAGCAGTGCACACTCCACCAGCCTGGCTCCCATATGCCCTTGCACAAGCACCACTGTGGCTCCTACCACACTTGTAATTACTGGATTACATGCTCGTTTTCTGCACAGGATGCGCTCTGGTGTCAGAGACACATTACATTCTTGGCTCTGCCACTGTAAACAGGGTGTTGGGCAGGATACTCTCCCCATGACCAGGTTCCCCACCTATAAAAATGGGGATTATAATACACAACCCAGGGTTGTTAAGGAGTCAATGGCATAAAGAATGCCAAGTTTGACAGTTGCCTGAAACAAATCAGTATACACACACACACACACACACACAACTGTTCTTTCTCCATGCTGTGTCCATTTTCTATTCTTCCAACATTTAAAGAGAACCTGGTAAGTTCTCTTTACAGAAAAGGGAGGAGAAAATGAGACTCTTCTCTGGGGCTCAATATCCAGCAGGTAAACTGAATGTCAGCTGAGACTGCCTGCCTTAAAGCCAGGTCCCAGGGTCAAGGCACTCACTGGGCATGGACTTTAGGTAACCGAGGCTCTCTGTGTTTGCCCCAATGGCCATAAAATATAAGCATATACAATGAAAGCTCTGAAAAGGGATCAGTGCACATAAGTGCCAAACACTAAAGAATCAAAAGGGCAGAGGCTTCAGTATCAACATACAGGTAAAATACAGGAAAAACTGTAACTAAACGATACCCGGAGGCCCTCGGCGGTGCCGAGTAGCTGCCAACTCACTCTGAGGCAAGAGAAGCCCTATCACCTCACTCAGCAGCAGGGTGGCTGCAGGCCAATGAGTCTATCTCTTTGTGCCCTACGCTCCTCCTGGGTTAAAACCACCTATCCTCTCAGGAATGCCATCATGGTTAAATGACATCATGGGCACATGTAGAGTCACACAGAACCTGGCAGAAAGTAGGGCCTGAACAAGCCAAGGCGATTCACATTGAGAGAAACGTGCCAGGGAAGCAAAACGCAGAGGGCCTATCAATTAACTAAAAACGAAAGTGCAGAGTAAAAAAGAAGTGCCCTTTCTGAAGCACAGGGATAGGAAATGCGCGGAGACCCAGAGTCACACGGGCTCACACCTGCTTCTTTCTCTGTGCTCACCACTGAAGGAGGGGCAGCAAATGAAACCACAAACACTGCACCGGGGCAGTCCGTCGGAATCACCCGATTTCTCAGGACTATCAAAATTCCTCAGAATAAGGATTTGTTTTAAAAAACTAGCTTTGTTTCGCTACTTGTTTTTACCCAACTGCTCTATGTTTTCACTGTATTTGGAGCAGGTGAGGTGAATTATAGGCTTAGGAGAGGCCTGATGGCAGGCCCCAATGGAGAAACCCCTTCCAGAGCATTCTAAGCCACCTAGCCCCTGGACATTAACAGCAGTGTCCCACCCTCCACTAAATATCACAGTTCTTTAGAGTCAGCAAACGTTACTAGAAGTTTCTTCTTTGTACAGAGTCAAATTCTGCTCTCACTCTTAAATCAGACCATTGAACAACTGATCTAGTCATAATTCTGGCTCAATTCACCCTTGCCCTTAACATTTCAGAGTAACGATTCTCCTGCCTACAGAAACCAGGGGTGCTGAAGCCACAGATGTGGAACTGAATTCTATTTTAAAAACCACATCACGGAACAAGCCTCTAGAATATATATTTTCCTATCACAATTTTGCAACCAAAGGGTCATTTTGAGAAATTCCAAATACTACAACGCAGCAGAAAAACAAAACAAACAAACAAAAAAAACAAAGCACTGATACCTTAAGAGCTTACACCGAATAGCACATGTATTTCAGAAGAATAACTAGGGGTGAAGCCTCTTAATTTTAAGAAACTTCTGATTACCTCTGTTGGTTATCACACCTGAACATGGCCACCAGTTTCCACATGGCACGGTCCCATCACATTGCCAACATGCACACACTCATACACGCACTTCATCCTGGAACACATATTTGGCAACGTGCTTCCTACTTGCCGGGTGTCACTCAATATGCTGCCCAGGATGCAAAATGGTAGGAAGTAGGTCCCGATCAAAAGAAAATTAAGCTCTCCAAATCCAGGGTGGCATAAGCCTTCGGAAGGTCAGACTGAATCATACCTGACTGATGGTCTTTTCCATTTGTACCAAGCCCAGGTTGGGGAGGGTGTTTTTTATAAAGTCAACTATGGTCTCTAGGTTTTCATGTTGCAGAATCAAGGGCTTATGGCTTCCCAACAGACTTAATGCCACTTTAAACATGACCTCTGATCCCTGAAGAAAGATCATATCTGGGAAAACACAGAAATGCAGAAAGTTAAATCAGACCAGTTACTGATGAAATAACATTGCATTTTCTTGTCTATACATCAGAGCAGGATGGTGGGAAATGCAAGCCCAAATTGCAAACTTTATTTCCTTTTTAAGTGCCTGATATTTCAGGTAAGCTTGTCAAGACAATATTGCAAATAATAAAAGAAATACAAAAAAATAAAAAAATAAAAGAAATACAGATAAATGTACTGTTAAGATTTTGTCACAGGTTCAGAAAAATCTTTTCTGTTATTGTTATAAAAATATATGAAACTTAAACATGCCTCAGAAGTTTAAAAAAACTTTTTATTATGCTATTTTTCTAGAAATGCTCTGGGATTTTGAAGGAGTTACTAAAACATACTTTTATGAGTAAAACTGAAAGATTTTTAGATATACAACATCAGAAATTAAGACAAAGTAAAAAAAATTGCACCTTTTTCCTCTGTTTTGAAATAAGGAATTGAATTAAAAGATCTCTAAAATCTGCATATTGTCTGCAGAGCTACAGAAGTACATTATTAAATACTTCCGAGTGTACTGGATTTTAGCCCAACAATACAGTAAAAGACATCTTCCTTCAGAGAAATTCAAAGAACTGTGTCAGAGTTATCTTCTAGTTCTTGCCATAGATTTTTCTTTCCTTTTTTTTAAAAAAGATTTTATTTATTTATTCATGAGACACAGAGAGAGAGGCAGAGATGCAGACAGAGGGAGAAGCAGGCCCTATGCAGGGAGCTGGATGTGGGACTCAATCCCAGGACTCCAGGATCACGTTCTGAGCCAAAGGCAGACGCTCAACCACTGAACCATCCAGGCGTCCCTCCATAGATTTTTCTTAGAACAGCTGGCCAGTGGTAGCAACCCCTACACTGACTTCACACCGCGAGAGGGAGGGCAAGTGGCCAGGCAATTGGGCGGGCAGCTGCCCGCCCACCCCCCCAGCTCCCCCACCCCACAGAGCTGAAGCCACCTGACAAAGAGTCCAATTGTTCCAGTGCCAGAGCACACCCCTAGCAACTAATTGTTTGATGACTAAATTCAGGCACATTACCTAACAACTGGAATTAAAAATACAAGAAAAAATATATAATTCTAAAGATGAGAGCACACATCTAGTTAGAGGCAACTGTCAACATGGGGGAGGGCTGCAGGATAACAGAGAGACTAAGAAGTCCTTTTCATCAGGTCCTGGAATGAGAGGAAGAGTCGCTCCCCTCCCCCCCCCAGCACTGGGCCCCTCTAGGTGGTTTAGTTTGAGGATGCATAAAAGCCATTAGGAAACAGAAAAGGCTGGAAGCTGCCATGCATGTGGGGAAGGGGTCTGCATCGGAATGGTTTGTGGACAGAGCACAGGACAGACCTTAGGCGCCAGCCGGCCAGGTTGGCCCTGGTGATACTCTGTGACCCTCCCACGGCCTCAGCCACACCAGCAGCCTCGGTGCCAGGTGGGTGCTCCCCATCTCTCTCTGCGAGCTCAGGGCCCTACGGTTGCCACAAGACAACACAAGCGCTCGCAGTTGGGAGGGCCCCACGAGGCTGGAAAGGTCCAAGGGTGGCCACCTTCTCACGTGTGGCAGCAGAGGCTGGGTAGATAAATTAGAGAACTGGTTGTATCTTTGAAATCCGGGCTTTTTAGGGGCAGTGGTATGTTAATCAAGACAGCCCTATGTTAGAATATTCTTGTGAAATGTCTGGTTTCTGAAATACACCTCTGTAATTCATCACTACGGACAATAAAAAAGATCCCAAACAGTGTTATAACTAAGACGTGTTTTTAAAAAGAAGTATTTCCCCAAACAAGGCAAACTTGAAGCTTCTGTGGTTCAGACAGCAAAACTTCCTTTCAATAGATCAACACTCGTTGCTGAACAAATACTGATAGCATCTATCAGAATAAATACCAAGTTTTCTGTGCAAGGGTCCTGGGAGAGGACTGCACGCCGGACCACCTGCCATGGTGCAGTGTCTTCAGTCTCTGAGACTCCTCCCTTACAATGGGGCAAAGCACCTCGACTAAGCCAATTAAGATAAATAATGATCGGGGAGGTTTTACGAGCACAATCAAATATGCAATCCATATCAGCTATCTCTTAAGGCTGACAACAGGTCTTCCAAGTCTTATTCTGTTAGGATCTTGGAGTTATTGTTGTTTGGTGGGGGGGGGGGGGTACAGAGGGAGAGAGAGAATCCTAATTAAGCAGGCTCCACACCCAGCATGGAGGCAGATGTGGGACTCAATCTCATGACCTTGAGATTATGACCTGAGCCGAAATCAAGATTCAGACATTTAACCAACTGAGCCGCCCAGGCACCCCAGGATCTTAGTTTTTATAACAAATCTACTCAGCAGAGTGCTGCCTAGCACTCTAAACTCAGACTTTTCTGGTCTGCACGAAGAAAACAAAACAAAAAAAAGTTAGGAGAGGTGGGTTTTTGGTTTTTTTTTTTTTTAAACACTCTTTGAAAATATAGCCCTGGATATATTTGTCTCATTGGGCCTCTCTGTATTTAATGCTGTTCTTTCCTAACGCTGTGCCCAGTGGCTTAAGAGCACTCTTCTCCCTGCTGAGGCGTGTCTCTCATTTAAGTCAGCAAGCATTCACTGGGCATCTAATACTTGCCAGGTTTTATATCAAGCACCAGAGACCCAGCCATGAACAAAAGCATAAAGAGCAAACTGCAGAGATGCTGAAAGCTGCTGGTGTGATGGAGTTATGCCCAGGGGTTATGAGAACAAAAGGGTCGGAAAACATTAAGGAAAGGTGGCTGCCAAATCCAATCTTGAAGAACCAACAGGCAAGGAGGGGTACCAGCTGGGTGGCTCAGTCCATTAAGCATCTGCCTTCAGCTCAGGTCAGGATCCCAGGGTCCTGGGATCAGCCCAGCTTCGGGCCCCCTGCTCGGCGGGGAGCCTGCTTCTCTTTCCCCCTCTGCCTGCTGCTCCCCCTGCTTGTGCTTTGTCAAATAAATAAAATCTAAAAAAAAAAGAAAAGAAAAGAAAAGAAAGAAACCTGCTAGGTAAGAAGTCAGGAAGGAAGGAAGAGAAAAAGAAGGTGTAAATGCCCAGAGGTGTGAAAACAGCACAGCACAAATGGGAGCCTGAAGAGGGACCCTGTGGGGTACAGGGTGGGGCCAGGTCAAGGAGGGCTCTCCATCCCCAACACCAGCATTCTAACTCTACCCAGAGCACAGCAAGGGTCACCCAAGGCTTTCCGTTCCTTTTTTTCTGAGCGGGTCACTGCACTAGTAAGGAGATGATGTTAATGAGATCCAGTATGAGTATGATCCTTGCAAAGGCTATTTAGCTTCAGAGAAAAGCCACCACAGGTAAGATCACACTGACTCCCACCAGCAGACTCACAGGTATCGGCTGCCAGCTGCAAGATGCTCATCTAGCATGCCTGGAGGCCCAAGCCAGGTGCCATCCTTCTGAGGTCAAGCTGGCCAGCTGTCCCCACTACTCAGGCTGGGGGAGCTCAGCCCCAGAAGCCTGTCAGCCTGGGGAGGCCTCAAATAAGGAGCTCATCTGGGCGAACAAGGAAGGAATGTGCCTGAAGGGTTAAAGGGAGAACCCCGCCTTCCCTCCCCAGCCCCAAAGTCTGGCTTGGGGGTAGGGGCTTCTAATTTATTTGACTAGTCTTCGGGCCATATCACTACCTTTTTCTCTCTCCCTCTGGAAATTCTAAAACTTAAATAATTTTTAAATAATAATAAAGAAAAATGTCACCTAGAAACACACTGCTCCCACCCAATTATTTTCACTTTTGTCTATTTTTCAATCCTTATACATTTACATTCTGGAAATTAAAAAAAAAAACCCAAAAAACCTCCTTGGAAAAGTGAGTTTATTTCCTGCATCTAAAAATCACCGCACAAGAAAGTGAACTGCCGGAGCCACCCCAGTGGCCCCGCAGAAGCCCTGCTCACCACCCTGCAGCCAACTTCCCTTCTCTCCAGTTTCAAGCCGCTCAGAGATGGGCGAAGGGTTTTATCAAGCAGGAAGGAAAGGGAACCTGAAATTCGTCAGACTCCACCACTTGTGCAGACTGTTCGCTGAGAATGATGCAAATAACTCCTTTCCTTTGAAGACACTTCAGCAGGCCTGTTACTGTGTTGACACGTATCGGAATTACTTGGAACGCCCCGTGACATAAAGGTGCAGTTTTCCTACAGGGGGAACCATCCATGCCAAGCACATGGCCAGTGAAGCAAACCTATCCTGCATCTTCTGGTCCAGCCACCTTTGTCTTTGTCAAGGGCAACCCCTCTCCTCAACTCTCTTGTAGGAGGCAGGGTCCCCCAGGTGTGAGAGCCCCACCTTCCTACCAGAACCAGGGGGGAGGAAAAGGAAGGATGATGGCAGACCCGTGGCAGAAATACAGCGCAGATTTTCTAAAAACTCACTTCCCTGCCACTGCATCAGGTTCCCTGGGGGAGAACTTTCTTCCTGGCCATTTAAACCATCTTGTTTTTTTCTAAGTCTATTTTAGTCCTAAAGCCTCTCTGAATCCCTATGTTACAGGTGGCTTCTGTGTTTTTTGCCAAACCCTTCCTTTCTACACTCCCTCATCTACTTGGCAGCACAGCCTATAGCAAACATCAGGAGCCTCATACCATATAGCCGCCTCCTCCATCAGGAGCAAGCCAGGTCCTATTTTTCAGATTTTTCCCCCCCAAAGGTAGGTGTGATCTGAAAGTGAACAGAGCAAGCATCTCTCCCAGGACCCCTCTAGGCCCGAGCTAGACACATACAGGAGGAGGCTATTTTACATTCTGTGACACCCAATCAGAAGGGCTGACATTCAGGAAGTGTGATCATCACGTGAAGGTTAAGGCACACGCATCACTGGCTGGCGTTCCTCCAAGGAGCATATACTTAATTCGAAGTAACCTGGTAATTAATATATGAGCTATGCCGTCCGCAAGCTGAGAATCCTGTACTTACATATGAAATGGTGAACATGTGACAAAGGTCCATTTGTTTTGAAGGGTTTATTCAGGCCTAAAGGCTTACAATGAAATGGGCTTCAGGCCAAAATAGACGACTGTGTATGAATGGCAGGTTCGGGGATTTAAAACTAAGCTATCCACCATCACGGAGCTAAACGCACACAGTTCGAGTCGCCAATGCTATATACAGAAGTGGGTTTTTAAAAAACCTTTCTGTGGAGCCTACTAATAAAATGGTTTGGTTTTAAGTACTGATAGATGGACTAGATTGTGCAAAGCAAAACAAAAACGAAAACCAACAGTTTTTACAAAATGACATCACGCACAGTGCTGCCTTGAGTCCCACTTCCTGCCGAGGATCTGAGGAGCCTCAGCCAGCTGGACACGAACCCACTTAGTACAGCAGGGGTCTGTGGGACCTGGGAGTTACAGACACTGGCATCTTTATGCATGATGTAGAAGAGCCTCCGAGACTCACCACTGATTATGTAATAGAAGTATCCTGCTTTTGCCGGCTTTAGCTTCTAATTTATGAAGTCGTCAGGATGCGCTTTAGAGTCGCGAATATTCTCTAACGGGAGGGCTGGCATTTCCAAAGCAGAGTTTGTTGCTCGTGCCTCTTGTGCCAGGAAAGGCTCTTTCCTGAGTTCTGAGTGGCCCTGGCGCCCCAGAGCTACCTGCAAGGCAGCAGCCCAAGGCTGGGGTGCTGGGCAGTGATCCCTCCATGCTGACCCACCCATGGGAGTCCCCTTTGTGGAATTTTTTCTCACAAATGCTGTAATTTGATGCTCGAACTATTTTCAAACCATTAACACCAATTCCTCCCCTCCCACTTCTTTCAATCGTCACTCCTCTCTCCTACCCTGTCTGAAAAATACACTAAAAAATCAGGAGAAAAAGTAGATTAATGATTTTTTCATTTCCAGAGTAAGAAAAGTTAAAAAAAAAAAAAAAGACATTTGTGGCAAGAAAGACTTCAGCCTACAGCTAGAGATTTTTTTTTTTTTAATTTTTATGATAGTCACAGAGAGAGAGAGAGAGAGAGAGAGAGAGGCAGAGACACAGGCAGAGGGAGAAGCAGGCTCCATGCACCGGGAGCCCGATGTGGGATTTGATCCCGCGTCTCCAGGATCGTGCCCTGGGCCAAAGGCAGGCGCCAAACCGCTGTGCCACCCAGTGATCCCTACAGCTAGAGATCTTATGATTTGGGTGACTCTTGTTAGTAAACTGAAGCAGACAATTTTCACGCTTTTTTTTGTTTTTACCTTTTAATTATTTTCTTCTTAATCTATGGTATAAAACCCTCATGGAATCTCATTAATGATTTATTAAAACCAGGAGACCTTTTTTTAGTATCTCTTTTTTTCAAAGGACTTTTTTTTTCCCAATGATTTTTTTTAAGGGACAGAGTGTAAGAATCATATGGGGAGGGAGTTATGCAAAAGGGGATGGGGGTAGTGAATAGTTTAAGAATACAAACTTTTCTAGTAGAAACAGAGTCGGTCTTACTCTTCTAGTAAAGCCCAATGGAACATTCTTCAGAAGTTCTTGTGGATAGGAGTAAGAATAAGTCTAGCACGCTGGGGGAAAGATGAGTGAAGACCAGCTCAGTCCCCACTTATGTTAAAAAGCAAATTTCAGGATTTCTAGATTTTGGATCTACAAATCTGTCTTTCCCAAGCAGGCCAAAGGAATGCTCTCTCAATGGTTCTGGACACACCTGCTCCCTTTGAGATGTTCTCTAATTCTAGAAGCAAATCTGAGAAAAGTATGAGATTACAGATTTTTAAACTACAAGGTGACTGGACATCAGTGACACCTTAAAAACATTCGATGTGTGATGATTATCAATTTCCTAAAAACCTTCTAGTAAAAAAAAATTAAATAATTAAAAAGAATCTGAATTGTCAAAATGATTCTTTCACTCTGAAGCAGGGAAAACCCCCTGCAGGAACTGCCTGTGCTCACAGTGGTCACTTGGCTCCTGGAGGGCAAGCGATGTGCTTACCATGCAAACACCCGCTTAACTCTGACAGAGACAATCTTGGCAAAAATTACATCAAGAAAGTAGGAGATGGTGTGACATGTGAACCGCCTATGGCCACAGTGGGGCACACAAGCGGAAGGGGCTGTGGAGTTTGGGAAGATGAGGTGGGGGGAGGTGGGGGGCCGTGAGGGTGGTCCAGTGAGTCATCAGCACAGAGGGGTCTATCAAGAGTGAGCTAGCAGAGGAAATGAAAAGCCAAGGGCAGAGGAAGAAGAGAAATGGGAAAAGGAGATATGAAGGGACTCGAGAAAGAACAGCAGCCCACAAGTCATCAGTTGAAAAGTTTTAAGGAGCCATCATCAATGAAGTCTCAGGTCAGAGAGGTTGAGGAAGACTATTCATGAGAGACACATGCCTGGAATACAGGCATAGGGCCCCCTGGCCAAGTCTTTGAAGATGTCTGCTCTGGGGAGAGCCTGGTAGTGGGGGAAAAGGGTCTACACCCCACCAGATGGTGGCATCCAGGGAAGCCCAAAGAGCATCAGAGGTGAAGCTGGTCTTGAAGTTCACAAAACCCAGTGCTGACTAGATTCAGAATGTCAACCACCACCCTGTTCTTGTAGAAGATACAGGTATAAAAGGGGACTCACCACGGAATGAGAATAAATGTCCCCCCCCCCCCCCCCGACAGGAGGAACCTGGTTTAGGCAAACCGATTTACACGCACTTACCAAAGACTCTGGCTACAAATCCCAGTGGGAACTGTGAGGCAAACACAGTGAGAAACCAGGGGGCGGCATAGAGGCTGGGGCCGATCTCATGCTCCTCGAGGTGATTGTAGAGGTCTCTGTGGTAATCGTGGAGAAGCCTCGAGAGCTGGTACATCTGGATCTGGGGGGACATACAGACACACACACACACACACACACACGCAGGTGTCAGAATTAGATACCTGCTACATGTGTTCAGTTACTTACAGGCCGTGAGAGAAGAATTATTACAATGTTGGATACTCTATTTGGACTATGATAACTGCTGATCTCAACTACTCACTTAGCCCATAAGCACTTCTCGGGTTCCTGGTGCCCAGGAGGCAGTGGTCAGACATAGCCGGGAACACTAATGTTGGGTCTTCTCCTACCATTTCCTTTCTTTCTACTGTCCCCTGTATTCCTTGGCTACTAGAATCTAAACATCTGTCTTGTGGGAACAATTCACAAATTCTCCTACAATATACATTCCTAGCAAAACTCACACCCAGGGGAATTCAAAATGTAAAGCCAGCCTCTCTGCTAAGAGCAAAGTGGGGGCATATGATGATTCTGTGGAAGGATTCTATGATACCTGTTCACTCAGCAAATTCACTCTAGACTCCTCAAGTCACTCCACAGGCAGGACAGGTGTCACTTCTGTAGGTTTATAACATACAAAATATACAGATCCTGGGCAAGTTAAAATAAGACAACTGTTTATCTCAAGATGGAGAAAATAACTTCCAAAGGGTCTCGTCTTTAGACAGTGCTATGGTTCTGGCAGGAAGCCCATGATGGGTCCCACGGCTTACAGGGGTCCTAGCGTCAGCCTGGGTTTGGGCAGTCTGGTGGCCTGAGCCCAAAGAAACCACCATCCAGAGAGGGTCAAAACCCCACTGAGATGCTTTGGGTTGGACACATACTGCCCAAACTGCCAAAAAAAAAAAAAAAAGAGAAAAAAAGCTATTTCTAGGGACATAGACAACATAGCCCTTAAGGTACCAGCTATGGCTTTTCTGGATTGCAAAAAATCTAGTCACCAAAACTAAAAGCCCAATGAGAGTCAGGTGTTTCAATATTAAATTAACTTGAACATGGCACTCTCCTAGATGGCAGGTGCACCTATATTAAAGCCAATGGGGGAGAACACAGAAAGAACCTGACAGTATCTGTGATGTTATGTGGGTCAAAATTTTTTAGTTAATGAAATCGCTTCTGGGATCCCTGGGTGGCTCAGTGATTTAGCACCGCCTTCAGCCCAGGGCCTGATCCTGGAAACCCAGGATCAAGTCCTACATCGGGCTCCCTGCATGGACCCTGCTTCTCCCTCTGCCTATCTCTGCCTCTCTCTCTCTCTCTCTCATGAATAACTAAAATCTTTAAAAAAAATTAAATCACTTCCTTATATGAGACTCATGTTCATAGGATTCATATTCACTGATGGAGGTAAAAGGAGTTTTAACCACCCAATTTGGTACTCTCAAAGAGTCCTTGGCTCTAATGCATCCCTTCTTGAAAAAAAAATACTTAGGCTCTGAAATCAGAGTAGCTTGCTGGTAAATGAACATGTATACATGCAATCCAACATTTAGGAATATTCCCAAAGCAGGATCCAGAGCTCTCCTCACCTCTGAAAGGTGGCAGAAGCAGCACCCGGCACACACTGCTCTTTGGCTTTCCTTTGCTCTGACCTGCCACTTGTTTGTTCAACAAATACTGACTGGGTGCCTACTTCATCCCAGGAACTGTTCTAAGAACTAGAGACGCAGCTCAAAAATAGGTTTGATCCCTCCCTTCTTATGATACATGCTAAGGAAAGTCAGAAAAAAAAATTTTTTTTTAAAAAGTCAAAAAATAAACAGGTAAATGAAATGAGGAAACAAGATAATTTCAGGCAGTTAGCGTTTTATGCCAACAGAAATGAAACAGGATAACATGATACTCGTGCCTGGGATGGAATCTGAGGGGAAGGGAGGCATATGTCAGGGTGGTCAGAAAGAGCTTCTCCCAGGATTTGGATATTTGAGCTGGACCCTGGGTGACAAGGGCTAAGGGTGGCCTGAGGGGGATCCCTGGCAGAGGAAGTGACAAATACAGTGGGAGGTAGGAATTGGATCATCTGAAGATGGTCTGACGAAGGGTAAGGGAGGGTCCTGGAGTCAGACAGGCCTGGGTTTCAACCCCAACTCCGCCACTTGCTAGCCGGGTAACCCGAGTTAAGGTAAGTCTGCCCATCTATAAATTGAGCTGATCAATAACGTCATCCTGAGGGTTACTGAGGCGATAAGTGCAATATGAAACACCTGGCCTAGTGCCTAGCACAGGGCTCAGCAATGACAGCTACTCCAATGTTAACCAACAGTGGGAAAAGTTCCTGAGAGAGACCGGGAAAGGGGTCATAAACATTTTTGGCATTTGTCTCTAGCAAATACATAAGGAACGCTCTCTACCTGTAAAATAATCATGTCCGGCCGATACTGTTTGCGCAGTCCCATTTCAAACATCAGAAACTTGAGCATGTTAAATGCCTCTTCCTCACCCATGTGAAGCAGCAAAATGCCTGCTACAAAGCTGAGACCTTGGCAGTATCCTACTTCCTGGTCTAGAAGCGAGTAGGCCTTCAGGATGTTGTAAAGTGACAGCTGCCCTGCTCCGAGCTGGGTAGAGAAGTACGGATGCGTTGGAAAGGTTCGCCCTGCAAAAACAATGCGTGTTAGCTGTAATTTAAAAAAAAGAAAGCCTACTGAACCAGAAATCGGATGTGCTTCAGGTGAAAGAACAGATCTTAGGAAGCTGGATCTTAAATCAGCTCTGTAAACCAGGCAGGTGGTCGTTCTTAGGATAAGGTTGGCAATGAAAAATTGGCAATTATTTATGCTTTTGCGGTGGTGGTTCCAGTGAAAGAAATTAGGGCTATCTTTGGTCCTGCAGGTATCTGGAGTCCAAGCTCCAACAAAAAGAAAACTGCCAACCCTCTCAACATAAGTCTCCTCTCTAGAGGAGCTGAGAGCTGTGGGGTTTTGCAGCTGCCCTGTCCCACACCACCTGTGTGCAGCCAAGGCCTCAGGGCGCTGCGGACACCCCCTCCCCCCCATCAGCTTTTCCCGGCCTGCACGTATTCTGCCTGCAAATGCTTCACACCACATGCGTATTTCTGTACTTTTAAACCACAGGCAGGGCTTTGAAACAGCAGGTGTTTTCTTTTACACAAAACAGTTACCTTCCAGAAAGAAGTAAAAAAAAAAAAAAAAATTTAAAACCCTCAACATCCTGATTATTTTCACAAAAAGCTGGTGTTCAGATAAGGTTTAAAGACTTCTTTTGTCTGGGAGGCTCCTGTGACTGATCCCTGTCAAATCCCAGCTCACCCACCTCCCTCCTGGAATGTGCCTGAAGGGGAAATGTGTTTTCAGGGCAAAAAGTACTTGTGTGAGAGAGGAAAGGTCTAGAGCCAAGCCAAGGGCCAAGCTCGGACTCAGGTAAGAATAATGGCCTCGTCTGGATCAGCAAGTCTGGATCAGCAATGCGGAAGGTGATCTAGGCCACAAGCTAATTGTTCACCTTAATTATTCGGCCTCAGGAAAGGGAGGGACAACGCATTCATACGTTCTTGCTCAGCCGTAAGACAGCATTTAATCAACCCGGATCTGTTTGACCTTGATTTAAGAGGCTAGCAACCATCTGACTACTTTCTGGACTTCTTGTCCTGCGCCCATTTCTTGCCTGCTCTGCCTCTTCCCCCAACAAGATGTCCCCAAACGCACCCTGAACATGTCACCCCCACTGCTAGAAAGCACTCAGTGGCCCTCGGTGCTCCAGGAACAAATTCTGCGCACCCAGCAGGGGAGCTCTGCACACCTCCTCACCTCCTCTCCCCCAAACCCCAGCCTCTCCTCCGGGGCATAGCCTCGGGGTGGCGCAGGGGGTGTTTGGAGGCTCTGCATGGGGTGTGTGTGTGTGTGTGTGTGTGTGTAACTGCGAGTGCCTGTGCATGAGCCTGAGAGGGGGTACTTACATCCGTGCCTTTTCCTAGTCTACCATGGCATGTACAGCTCAACCATAATTAAATACTCTCTAGCAGCCACATTAAAAGGCAACAGGTAAAATTAATGTTAAGACCACTTATTTAGGGATGTCTGGGTGGCTCAGTGGTTGAGCATCTGCCTTCAGCCCAGGGCATGATCCCGGGGTCCTGGGATCGAGTCCCACATCAGGCACCCTGCAGAGCGCCTGCTTCTCCCTCTGTGTCGCTCATGAATAAGTAAATTAAATCTTAAAAAAAAAAAATAAACAAATGTGATCTCAACACATAATCAATATGCAAATGACTGAGACATTCCTTTTGCATTCTTTTTTTTTTAAGTTTCATACTAATATGCCTTGGAAACCCAGTGTCCTCTTCACGCTGACAGCACACCTCAGGCTGGAGATGAGCCACACTTCCCGCGCTCAGTGAGCACACCTGACCACTGGACTGACTGCACCCGGGATACCTCTTTCTTCAGAGTCTCACTCCAGCATCGCCACCTGCTTCCCAGCAGCTGGGGCCCTTCCCACCTCTGCATATTCCACACATGCCCCACCCCAGCCTGCCATCCACCCCTCGCTCCGACGTCCTCTGGGTCTCAAACAGGCACAAGCGCAGCACACACCGGCCCCATGTGGGAGGGAAGGCCAGGAGAGACTGGGTCCCCTTCCGACCTGTCAACGTTAGCCCTTCTGCTTACTGGATGCCCTCTCCTAACAGATACTACCCCTCCCGGAAACGAGAGCCAGCGCCCACCGGCCCTGTTTGTGGAGTGGGCATTCCCAGACTTACCTTTACTCTTATGATCATAGCTGACGTACAGCGTTGTTAGTTTCAGGCGCACATTTTGATTCGACAATTCTACACATGACTCAATCCTCACCGAGACAAGTGTCACCATATGACCTTATTACAGTACTATTGGCCACATCCCCTATGCTCTACTTTTCATCTCCGTCACTTATTTTGGGACTGGACACTTCTACCTCTCTCTGAACATTCCCTTCACCTATTTCATACCCCACCCTCCTCTAGCAACCACGAGTTTCTATTTATGAGTCTGGTTTTTTTTGTTCGTTTGTTTTTGTTTTCTGTTTTTTTTTCATATTCCACATATAAGTGAAAGCACATGGTATGTGTCTCTATTTCACTTAGCATAATACTTTCGAGGTCCATCTACATTGTAAACAGCAAGATTCCACTCTTTTTATGGCCAAGTAATATTCCACTGTATACATACCACATCCTTATCCATTCATCTATCAATGGGGGACATTGTCCATTTAATCCTTGCAAGGCTCCCAAGAGAACAAGCCCAGCAGGCTGGGGAGTGACTGGTGCCACTTAGACCACTTGACAATTATAAGATTTGCGGCAGGGCATTCACGGCCTCATGTCCTATATAACCACAATGGCTCTGCGCTCAGAAGGGTCTCGTGCTGGGTTTAATGCTCTGCGTCAGTGTCCTGAAATTCTTCATTTTTGAACAGGGGAGTCTGCATTTTCATTTTGCAACAGCCCTAAAAATTATATACCCTGTTTGAGGCAGGCAGCCCCCATGGTAGCTTCCAGGAGTTGCTACAGCCACATTTCCCATAGCTTTGCCACCAAGCAATATGTTATGAGAGGCCAAATTCCACCAAACATATGACCTTTACTAGCACACTGATGTGAAAAGAGAACCACATAAGAATGTCTCATGCTGTGGCCTCCGGCCTCCAACAAGCACCTCTTGGGAAAGGCTCAGCTGGAGGAGGGTGCTGTCTGTCTGACGGCAGAGCCCAGGCCACCAGTGGTCCCACACAGATGCTCCAAGGGGTGCAGGGACACGGCCCCAGTGGGCGTTGCCTTACATTCTGCTCCAGAGCCACTGGTGGCCAGGCCCCAACACTTTCTGATCAACTACAGATCTTGAATATTATCCAATTCACCAATTAAAAAAAAATTACACAGAGCATCTCTTAGGCTAAGAACAAGCCATTCTCAGATGTACGTTTCAGTGGCAATTGCAGTACTTTAGCAACCCCTTCTGGACTGTGGGTCCTTGATTTAGGGGACTTCACAAAGCCAACCAAGCACTCTAGGTGGGGACAGGCTTTATCTCACAAGACCACAGACCATACATCACACAGATAATACCCCATGAAGCATTTTAGGCAAGTCTTACACAAACAATAACGTCACCCTCGTTTTATTCCTGAGAAAAATGTGGTAAGTGAAAGCATTAGAGCCCTTTAGTCAAACCACCCCGCTAAGAAGTGGCAAACCCAGGATCCGAACACTGGTCCCTGACTCCAGAGACTGAGTTCTCACACTGCAGATGTCAAAGCAAAAGGTATGGGAATTGGGGAAACACAGCTATTACCACCACTCACGTTGTCCCCAGCTCATAGCACCGAGTTGTCAGGAGAGCCAAAGTCCCGCCTTCCTTTTTTCATGGAAAGTTCAAGTCCTGCACCTCCTCAGCAAAGCCTTCCCTTGGGGAGTCCCGGCTCCTCCAACGCAGGTTAGTGTTTTTTTTGCTTTACTTCTCACTCAGTACTTCCACGTGTACCAGTCGTGTCTCCTATATCTGTCCTGGCTGTGTGACCCTGGGCCCTTGGCTAATTCCTCAGAGCCTCCACTTTCCACCTGTGAAAAGGGAGGAGTGTGACTGCATTTACTGGGGGCCGCTGTGAGGGTTAAATGCAAGAGGGTGTCAGACCTGGTGTGACGCCACACACAGCTGGCCCTGAATGAGTAATGGCCACTAGGGCGGGGTGCTCCAGATGACCACCAAGCCAGCTTTCTGAGAAACAGGGTTATCACACAACAACAGACCTGCTCCTTGCACCAAAGAATCTGCAGGCTTAGATGTGGGCTTTTGAAAGTACTCACGTGAGCACAGTAACAGTCATTCCCCTGCCCCTGTACTCAGAGCTCCCTTTGTGACAGGAACTGTGCCACAGAACCGAAAGACCAACTTTTTTTTTTTTTTTTTTTTTTTTTTGCCTTTAAGAAACTCACAATCTGGTAGAAAAAGAAAAAGAGATAAATCCAGAAAATTCAAATATTTACTGACCACAGGACCTGCACAGGGTGCTGGGCACAGGAGGGACGTGGCCCTGCTTGCACAGGGCTTTCACAAGAATAAGAGAGACCATTTCAGATGACTGATGGTGCTAGTGGCTCTCCTCCATCATGTGGTGGTAACAAGCACCAAGAGTAGAAGTTAGAGGTATACAGAAGTACAGTTTACGGAGATGAGCCAGAAAGCCAAGAGGACTGGCCCAGGCACAGGGTAGGAGTCTGGGAAGGCTGCCTGGAGGAAGTGACTCTTCAGCAGAACCAAGCAGGGGAAAGAGGCATGAACAAAAGGAGGGTGGTAGGGAAGCACAGAAGCAGCAGGAACCACATGGGCAAGGCGCAGACTGCTCATAGGCATGGCCCGTAGGTCTGGGGCTGGCTATCATGAGGGAGGATATGAGAGTTAAAAGCAGGGCCTGTAAGCTTGGATACCAGGCTTAGCCTGTGGGCCATGTGAAGGTCATGGAGCCAGCGCAGGCCACCGAGGGGGCTGAGACAGGGGACTCCTCACTAAAGAAAACTCTGAGAGCCAGCTTATGAGACAGCCCAGGACGAGCAGAGACCAGAGGTCAACTGGCACATGAGCCAGGGGACAGTCCTTTAGCTCGGAGAGCACCAGTGGCACAGCGAACAGGGCAGGACTCCAGACTTACTCTCGGGGCAGGCTTAGACTGAGAGAAGGGAGTGCAGACTGCGGAGCTGCGAGCACGGGGAACCAGGTGGGTCATCAAGATGAACTGATGGGGAAGAGCAGACTGCGGCTGAAGGTAGAGCGCCGGCCAATTCCTCCTTGGACCTATAAAGCTTGGGGCATTTCATAAACGGGACCAACACAGTCGAGTTCTGCAACCTCCCACCAAAACCCTTGGAGATTTGAAATGCATGTCACAACTCAAAATCTGTGACTTTTAGAACGGTGGCAGCGTGTCGGTCGTGTACTAGCTAACCCCCAGCAGGGCCGAGGGCAGCAGCCCGCAGTCGCACACACTTACGAGTCTGCGGAAACACACAGGAAAAACCACACTGGGGACCACAGCGAGTCTACTAAAGGGCTCGTGGCAGTTCGAGTCAAAGTTTGCCTCCAAAGAGTTCACGACTCACTACGTTCTTGCCAAAAATGAGTTACAGGAAAACGTTTGGTTTCCATAGTTTGGGTTTTGGAATTATAGACATAGGATTATAGATCTGTGTTAACTTCTATTACAACTTGCAAATCAGGTGAAAGGATAAATCACAGAATATTTTTAAGGGAAAGTGCCTTTCCTGCTTCTGAATACATAGCTTGAATTAGGCTTGGCGAGTGCTATTCAACCTCGCTCCTGGAGGACTCGTTTTTACGGAAGTGAAACCAGGGTAATTACCTAGACAGAAGGGACTCACGTGGTGAGCAGGAAGCACGGGGGCCTATATGAGAACACTCAGGTTCTATTTGAAGCCCTCAGACATTTGATAACGATGGAAAGGAAAGACACCACGGGTGTGGTGGGGTGCGCATCTTGGACCAGGACGGAACTCGGTTCTCAGGCTGGGTCTTATTTCACACCTGCCACCTGAGCAGGAGGCATCATGCTCCTCATTCTCAATAGTGGAGAAAAGAACCCAGAACGTTTTTACTATTTAGCTGAACATCTTACAACATAGCATGTGAACTCTGATGAATGGAGAGAGAATCTTCCTCTGTGGATGTGCCCACGAGGCAGCGTGGTCAAGTGCAGAGGACTAGCCCCTGATCCCAACAGCAATAGGTGCAGCTCAGAATGGACCACCTCACCTCTCTGAACCTCAGTCCCCTCTCGCCAAAGGCCAGAATGCAGAGTTTGTGGAGCTGCGGGTACATGTTCAATGCCTGGCACAAGTGGGTGCGATTGATGGTATGTAAGCACGGGCAACCGTCTTCAGATACACCACACAGAAAACATACAAAAATCCAGCTTCCAACCAAGAAAGGTGTGTGTGTGGTGGTGGTGGCGGGGGGGGGGGGGGCACACATAATAACAGTTCGCAAAAGTGCACAATTTCTATTTCAAGGTAGGGGCACAACTATCCTTTTACTGACTACAACATTCCATCTGAGCCTGAAAATCTTCTGTTCTAACGGACTTCCAGAGGCAAAGGAAAGTTTTAACCCAGCAACTGATTTCTGTGAAATTGGGAATTCATAAACATGGGGAACTGAAAGCTGATATGAATTCCAAATAATAACAGAAACAAACATCATCGCCATCTCGAATCGCCAAACACACCTGGGAACCCTGAACTTCCAGATCTTTAGTTACTACACCCAAACCAGTCCAGTCTCTCATGCTGCAGTGTCAGAAGCTGTCGCTGACCTTCTTTATGCAAGAAGCCTCTTGATACAAACCTCATCAAGCTAAAACAAATGTCCTGTGTGTTTCATGAGATTCCCGACACAATTTCCTGTCCCACAGGGTCTGGGACTCAGCGCAGGACAGGCCCCCACGCCCACTCCCAGGCTGGGGAGCAATCACAAGCATCTGGTCTCCAGCTCCTGGCTGGAGGAGAGGAAGAATGACTGCCCATCTGACTTCGTAATGCAGTCCATGTATTACACCAAATGCTATTGGGGGGGGGGGATGGGTCACTATTTCCCTACATGGCATTTTTCTAGGTCAGTGGTTCTCAATTGTATGGTTGGTCTTTCCAGGGTCCATGAGGTTCCCACTCCCTTCACCAACTGTGTATCTATCGATGCAAGGTTAGCTTTTTCTTCATATATTTCAAACAACATAAATGTGCTAGATTGAACGTAGAAGCAAAAATGAGAGAAGCCATTTAATTCTATTAAGCCAGGCATTAAAACATAAAACAATGAAATTGAACTCCAATAAAAAAAATAAAATTAATTAAATTTAAAAAAACATAAAACAACACCTCTCACTAAATTTCTTTTCTTTTGGAAAATGCACAGTTCACACTGATATGTTTATACGTATGTGTTTATTACGGTCCTTTTAAAAATACCACCACAGCTCACCCACACTCCCGAGTACACACCCAGTAAAGGGAGGACACAGGCCTCGTAAACAGAAAAAGGACAAGACGGATGAAAAACGCTCCTGGACAATGTGCATCTGCATTCACATAATCCAGCACTGAGTACTGCAACCCTCCAACCCCATTTAGAAGGTACTAAGTTAGCACTGGGAAGAAAAAAAGAAAAAACTAGTCTTATGAACTAGTTTATAAAACTAGTTTTATCTCTGCACGTTAATCCCCAGCAGGGACTGGAGCCTGGGGCAGGGCTCAGAGCGCAGTAACTACAAGCAAAACGCGGTTTACTGTTTTGTTCGAAGCCTGTGAAAAGATTCTCGAAAGAGCGTCTGACTCAATAAGACAGGCTGTAGAAGGCGGTGCCCCCGGCCACCTGCCCGCCCAGGAACAGCGAGCGGCCTGGCGCTGAAGGACTCCAGCCTGGGAAGAGAACCTCGCTCCTGCCAGCCGAGGAGGCTGGATCAAAGCTGTGACACCCGTCCTGCAAACGCATCCGGCGACGGGCCCTGCCTCTTTCAACTCCAGGTGCTCATGGGCTCCTAGGGACAGAAAGGCAGGCCCTCAGATTTCTCTCTCAGGCGGGGTGTCCCTCACACGCAGGAGGAGGAGGAGACCGCAGAGTGGTGAGAGTCAAACGTGAACACTAACTCCTCATCTGTATTAAAAAGACCTGCCGTGATCTTGTGTCTTGTGTGTGGCAGTGGAGCCACGTGCTGGCAAGACCTCGGAGGAGACCCACGATTCGGACACATGTCCAAATGACCTACAACTTAATTTCACGCAGTGCTCAGGACAATCTAAGTGGTCACCCTTCTCGGGGATGTTTTCCGGGGACGACTCTTTCTTTCCTTCTCTGTCCCTCTGCAGGTGAAGATCAGCTTTCTTCCAGCAGTTTTCAAACACTAACCACATCAGAGCCACCCGAGCGCCTGTGAACATGCGGACACCCCACCACCAACCTCACCCAGAAACGCTTCCTCTGCGGCACGGCAGGGCTGGCGGCCTCCAGGAACATGTTCTTCACAGGGTCTTCAAGGGCTCCTGCAAGGGACCCCTGCTTGGTCTCAGGAGAAACCCTCCCCACCTTTCAAGTGTCCTGCCCCACTGTCTCCACAGCCCACCTGACTCCATCCCAGGAGAGACCCTGGGGCCCCTGAGCCTTGTTGACTTGGCTGCAGCTGCTCGGGGAGCCCAGAGGTCGGTTGGGGGCACACACAGGGTCACCTGCAGAACTATTCAGTCAGTGGCGGCCCCAACACTTGACAAACAAGCTTCTTTCTTTGGCTTCTTTCACAAAGAGCCTGGAGATTTCTGCATCTCCAGGGGGCAGGACTGGCTAATCAGCACTCAGCCTGGACCCTCTGACTCCCTGCCCCTCGGCTTCCTCAGTGGCAGGGGAAGCAGAGCAACCCAACAACTGAACCACCTCCAGGTCTCCTTCCCTGATGAGAGCTGTGATCCTAAGGTCTTCTTAAATTGCTGCATTTAGCTCTGAGTGGCATTTGAGAAAGACCGGGGAGAAAATACGCTCTGTAGAACTCCTCACGATTTTAGTGTAATAATGTGGTTATCGGTTGTTTCGTGTTCGTCTTCCCCACTGGAGCGTGTATTTCTGAGAGGGCAAGGAATGTACCAGGTGCTCAGGAAGGATCTGAGGAACCACTACTGAATGAGTAGGGGCAGGGGCAGGGTGAGGGGAGAGAGAGAGCTGCTCTCTGGACAGATTACTTTTAAGAAATGTTTGGCTAAGTCCAGTGACCCCTGGAACTGGCTCCTCCGGGGTCCGCGCGCATCTCTGCTAAATTCCACAGTCAGTGAACCCCAAGTTTGTAGCTGAACATTAGCCAAGGTGGGAGTCTTTACACTGTGGAAATTTGTGAATTCTAGCAAAGGACTTCTTTTTGGCTTGGAGGTCACAAGGAGAGTTCAGACCCCTACAAGAGGAGATGAGGTCACCCAACCTTATCACACCCACACTTAGTTCTGTCGGTCTGAGGCTAAAGAGTGATCGGTAAGCCACTGAGATGAGCAATAGGTTATCGTATGTGGTCTGGATGATACCACAACAGACAGGGACAGACCCTTGGGAATTATGCATGTAGCTGTTAGTGCAAGAATTTTTTACACTCTTGAGTTGTGACTGTTCAAGGGACCCCCATAAAGGTAAGTCCCCAACCGGCCAGACAGGTGGTACAGAACAAGATCACTGCACGGCAAATTCTAGGTACTTTTCTGGTTTTTGCCATTAACACTTTTTAGTTTCTCACACAGGACGTCAACCCCAAGATGAAACAGAAAGTGGTGCTCACTCTCAGCACCCATCTACTACCCCAAGCACACAGGACTCAGCTTTTGTGGTGCAGCCAAGCGAGGCAAATTACCAAAAAGGGAGTGAGAAGGGAAAACCCTCTCTGCCCTTCTATAGTCACTGTTCTTAAACACTCTCAGCCCATCCTTCATTCTGGAGGCTCTTCTCCTCCTCATCTTTTATGGACTCTAAAAAAGCAAGGAGAAAATTCTTCTAACACTCAGATAATAGCTCCTTTTCTTTAAGACACCAGGCAGCTTTTATACCTTTGGTTAAAATATGTTAAGTGGAAGCCAACATCAATACGACAGCTCTCATGCTGGACTATGGAGCCAGCCACGTCTCTGGATATACGCTTTGCGCCTCACTGCAGCAGGGGCACGGCTGCGCCCGTTCACGGCTCACTGATGGAAGGTCTCTAGAAGCCCATCAGACAATACTAGCTCTGGTCACCAAAGACTCACCAGACCTCTGTGGGGTATGTAAACCCCTATGTTACCACTTTAGTGACCTACAAAACACAGATGAATAACACAAGTCATCGATGTGGAGGAGGATTAGGGGCAGTTCCTGTCTCTGCTCTTAGATTTAAGGGTGTTCCTGTATTTCTGGACCTGCTCACGTTTTGTTCCGGCTAAATCCCTCCTGTCAGGGGAGAGGCTGGAGAGCCTCATGGGTGGAAGTCCTGACTGCCAGGAGGTGTCTGGGCTGGGGTGTCAGGAAGAGGAGTCCCTGAAGCGGTGGAGGACAGAGGAAGGGAACCTGAGGGGGTCTCTGGCTGGCAGCCTGTAGTGTGGGAGTGGGAGGCAGAGCCAGAAGGCAGGGTGCCTGTCTGTCCATGTTGTCTGCTCGGTATGGAGGACCAGAGGAGAGAAAGGTTGCGATTACCTGTGGGCTGCACAGATGATAGGAGGTAGAACCTGACTTAAAAGGTGGGGCAGGTTGCCGAACTAAGAACGATTTGCTAAGTGTCCTCTGCTCAGCCCAGGAGAAGCAATTTTCCCTTGGCTGGGTGTGGTCAACTCTGAAGGTGCATTGCCTCGGGGAAAGCTGTGTTGGTGTGTGGCAGGCAGATCCAAGAAGAGCAGCTGTATGGTGTCCTTGAAGGGGCATGATACAGAAACTAAGAGGACCCCAGGCCTAGAACTTTGTGCCACTGAGTAGCTTGTCAACTGGACAAAGTACACACTTCTCTCGGCTTCATTTATCACCTCCACTGTAGTGCGGATAGTATGTGCCCAGCTTCATACAGGGTTGTGTAAAGCTGAAATCAGACAAAGCTTAAGAATTAAGTTTTATAAACTATAAACCACTGCCTGACTACAAAGTCTATTATTCTTACTCTTTGGAGGAAAAAAAAAATCTTATGAAACGCTGATTACACGAAGAGCTAATTTCAGAAAGGAAAGCAAGAGGCAGGAAAACAAAAACCCACGAAGATCCAAAATACAACTAACCAACAGGCACTCTGTTCTTGTGACCAGGATACAAGTGCCACTTCCTAAGAAAAACTGAAATACTGATTTGTTTTCGCTCAGCATTACACACCTTTCTTGGGCCTCGACTTAGCCACAGTGTAGACCAAACAACTAACTGGGCAAATGCCACCCCTGGTGAGAGGGGAGCAGGAAGCGATGTTTGCAGGAACTCCTAAGTGAGGCCTCTCCGAACCTGGCTGAGCGGAGCTGGCAGGCTGTGCACCCTGGGCCCGCTGCTGGGTGGTTTCCCCAGCTCCGGTCAGGAGAGAAGTCTGGCTCTGGGAGGGTCCCTGGGTAAAACCTGGACACCTGCACAGAGGTTACGTGGAAAATGTATTGTTGGAAAACAGCTTCTTTTGGGTGTTGGGTGGGTATGTGGAGGGCATCTGAAGTGGAGGCCAGGACTGGGAAAGAAGTGAGCTGGAGAGGTGGCCAGTGCTGTCGGGGGGGGGGGGGGGCAGAGCGGGGTGGAGCTGAGCTGCCCTGGTGGGAGTGGGGGGTGCAGAGGGGTGAGAGGGGGAGCCAGGTAGGGACGAGAGGGCAGAAGAGTCACCTGGCTCTGCCTGAGAATGAGGAAAGGGAGAGTCTCGGTCGCACGGACCCTGTGACAATTGGAGTGGGCTCACGGCAGGGGAGGGACCCCCACCCCAGGCCTTAATGCTGACCAGGCCTTTTCATCCCCCTCTGCAGGAAAGTGAGTACCTCTGAGCACCAGGAGGCAGAGGGTCCATGCTGCCTGGGGAAGGACGAGAGGAATAGTAGTGAAAACTAAGAGAACATATGTAATGAGAGGGGGGACAGGCTCCCCTCCTCCTCCTCCTCCTCCTCCTCCTCCCATCCCACGAAACAGTGGCGAGCAGGCAGAGAAACCGGCTGTACCTCCCACCCCCAGCCCCCTCCTACTCTCCATTTATTTTTCACTTCATTTCACGTGATAGGAACATAATGACATTTTTCTGTTACTCATCACATTAGCAAACACAGCTGCCAGTTCACAAAACTGCTCTTCTGGGGGTCAGTGGGCCAAACGGGCTCCAGCCCCAGGCCTCACACTTGGTCCCCAAGGGGCAGTCACGGCCTGTCAGCAGCATCACCCTTCACCCTGGGCCATCCATCGCCATGGGAACGCACAGGCATCCCAGGCTCAGGGGGCCTTGGGAAGGGGGGGCTGGCCTTCAGGGGGGGCTGCCCGTTAACCGTATGTCCGTGCTCCACAGCAGTCCTCCCTGTGCCTCAGTTTACTCTTTCTTAAGAAGATTCAGGGCCCGTTCCTCAAGATGTTATGGGGGCGGGGGAGGGAGTGCACTCTGCACGTTATTTTGAGCAAGTTACTTAACCTCTCTGCATTTCAGTTTTCTCAGCTCTCAACAGAGATAGAACAATATCTGCCTGGGTGTGTTGCAAAGACTAAAGAAGGTACCTTAAGTAACTTTACAGGACATTTGGCCCAGGATGAAGGTACATATTAGCTTTAAATACTAATGATAATCGTGACAATGTCGAATGTGGAAGTATCACGGCGGGGGAGCAGGGGGTGGGACCCAAAGGCCCAGCAGAAACACCTGATCCAGACTGAAGGTGGGGGAGAGAGAAGGTCCAGGTAGTTTCTTAGACAGGACATCTGAGCTTGGACCTAACAAAGAACTCGTATGAGGTTAACCCTTTAATTTGCTACGTGGCTGGACAGGTAAGACTCGATGCTGTCTCGTCTAGCCCACACCAAACCACTGGGCAATATCCTCCCTCCCTCCCTCCCAGCTGCAGGAACCTCAGGAGCCAGGCCACTGTGGGGCCCGGAGCACAGACAGGAACTCTGGGGAGCCCTCAGCGGCAGCCGCCAGGATGGATGTTCCAGAAGCAGGACCACGTGCTCTAAAAGCCGCAGGCCCGAGCTCCTGCCACATGGGGCCAGTGGGGGCCTGGGAGCCCTGCTGCCAGTGGCTGCGAGGGGCAGCAGACAGAAGAGGATGCACCCCACCTCCACCCCGCTCATGGCCACTGACAGGTCGGGGGGGCGGGGGACTCTTTCATACACCACAGTGATAATCCTAATTCCACTTGTTCCTCATTGGAGCAGGTGCACATGTACCCAACACAGTTTCCCCCATCTCAGGGTTTTTAACACTGTTCAAGAGACAAGGATGCCACCCTGTTTCCAGAATAAACCGGTCCCAAACCCACCTACGATTGCTTTCTACAACTTTTCTAATAAGTCCTGTCTGTAATTGGTAAAGACTAGGGCATGCCTCCTGCTATTAGACCAAGCGTCGGTTCTGACACTTAGGTTTTCCAGGATGTTCCTTCGGTGGACTCTAAAACCTCCTATCAGTATCTGAATTACTGAACTGAACGGCGATCACGACCGGAGCCTTCATGCAGAGCGGAGTTAACAAGCTGCCCGGACAAGAGAGAGAGATTTTTATATACTTGAGGCATCTGTGATTACTCCAGGGCTTTTCCAACTGGAAGTCTCAGTAGTAAATTTTGATGGCTAAACCTAAAGGCAGATCGCTAAGCAACTCAGATGGTCTCTTCCCATTTTTCAAGCAAGTGAAGCTTCCGCTGGCATGTCACGCTGACGGCCGACTTACCCAGGTCGATAAGGATCGCATGCTGTTGGGAGGTGAGCCGTTTTAGGAGTTCCTTGTATGGTGTGTCCTTTGGCTGCTGTTTACTGGGAAACTGGTGTCGAAGGCGGTACTGCTCTGCCAGGAACTTCCAGATTTCCCCCCGAAGATGACGTGGCACACCTTCAAGGGGGGGGAGGTAGAAAGTAGATTTTTATGCTCAGAGCATGACTTAATAAAAATGAGTTAGGTTTCATTCCACTGACCCAACCTCTTGTTCCACAGGAATTAAGAGCATCGAAATGGAAAGTCAAACAACCAACATTTTGTCCTCTCTGCTCCCCTCCCCCCCTCCTTGCACAGCCCCATCTTTCCCCCCACCTCCCGTGGCCCCTCTCGCTTGCCTTGTGGCTCTCAAGTACATACTATGTTCAGACTGGGCCAGACCCAGCAAAGGCTGAACTGGTGAATGGCATGAGCCCCTCTCTGGTACCTATTTAGTAACGTTCTAGGGAAAGACGCCCAGCCACGCAAAATTACAGTGCAAGATGCCGTCTCACACAGGGGACGTGAGCCGAGTGTGGGGGTTCAGACGAAGGAGACCAAGACGACATGGAATCCTTCACTTGTGCCAAGATGCCAGAGTGTGGGAGGTGAGAGAGAAGACAGGTTGGAGGAAGGAAACCTTAAGGGCAGTCAGGCTGGATGGGCTACCTCGAGAGGCGAAATGAAGGGTAGGGAACCTGCACTTTATCTGGCAGCTCTGGGGATCTAAGGAATGTTCTTGAGCAGCCTAACTGGGGAATCCTGCTTAGACACCATGAGCGAGGTGGGCAGAGAAAGGGACAAGAGGCTGGACACCATCCACACAAACGTGCCTTGGGGACCTGGACACAAGAAAAGCTATCCAAGAGCCTTTCCAGCTCATGTTTTAAATACAACTGATGTGAACACTTTTCCAAGTGGTTAAAAACGTCGTCTAAAACTAGGAAAAGCTCTCCTGAAGCCAATGATATTATTTAAGGCAAACTTCATTAGAGAAGTGATGCTTTTGAGTCAAAACTTTCTGGTTGGGGACGCCTGGGTGGCTCAGCAGTTTAGCACCACCTTTGGCCCAGGTTGTGATCCTGGAGACCCAGGATCGAGTCCCATGTCGGGCTCCCTGCATGGAGCCTGCTTCTCCCTCTGCCTGTGTCTCTGCCTCCCTCTCTCTCTCTCTCTGTCTCTCATGAATCAATAAATAAAATATTAAAAAAAAACACCTTTCTGGTTCAGGGGGATCCCTGGGTGGCTCAGCGGTTTAGCACCTGCCTTTGGCCCGGGGCGTGATCCTGGAGTCCCGGGATCAAGTCCCGCATCGGGCTCCCTGCATGGAGCCTGCTTCTCTCTCTGCCTGTGTCTCTGCGTCTCTCTCTGTGTCTCTCATGAATAAATAAATAAAATATTAAAAAAAAAAAACTTTCTGGTTCACCATTCTTCCCAAATGTGGAGATGGGGAGAAAAGGCAGCCTGCAGAATAAGACATCGAATCTTTCTCGTCTCTGACAGGAGCTCCCTTGAGAGAAGAGGAACCTCCGATTTAGGGATGGATCTTTCCTTCCATTCAGGAAAAACTGTGACTGCTTTGTACACTTCGCTGCTACTCAGCGTGCCTGGCCAGGATTCCTGGTTTTCCACTGGCCACGTCTGAGAGAAGTCTCACCAGCAGGTAACATTTACCATGAGGTGACCAGGTGCTGCCACCATTCTAAGTACTTTGTCATCCCCACGACTTGCAGAGGTAAATAGGATGATGATCCTCAGGGTAAAGACAAGGAAACTGAGGCCAACAAGAACAGGTCCCTCACCCGAGATGACCCAGCTGGTTAGGAGCAGAGCAGAGAAAGGGACTCCTGTTTTTTCTTCATGTCTTCCCTGTCACAACAGTCAGACAAGCTGTACTCGGATGGGTACTGGAAAAACATATGTTATGTTCCTGCCTGGAGGTTAGTGATAAACTCATCATTTCTGGATCTGAACCAGAAAGTAGTCAATGTCATTTATTACCAGATCCACAAGGAACTGTTTAGAACAATCAGCCATCTCTTAGAAATACTCTAGGTAGGGCGTCTGGATGGCTCAGTCGGTTAGGCATCTGACTCTTGATCTCAGCTTGGGTCTGGATCTCGGGGTCATGAGTTCAAGCCCTGGACTGGGCACTACACTAGGTGTGGAGTCTACTTAAAAATAAATAGATAGATAGATAGATAGATAGATAGATAGATAGATAGATAGATAGATACTCGAGGTATGGAAGTAATTTGATTTTTCCCTTACACAAACTGGCTGTAAAAGAAAAAAAAAGGTGAGCCTGTGGGAGAAACACAGGGCCATACTTAACTGCGACCTCACCCACACCTTCTCTAAATGCTGGTCTTGACATTAGTCTCACGACCCTGTGTAGGACCCTGTGTAGTAGTGGGTTGAATGGTGGCCCCCCCAAAAATATATGTCCCCATCTTAATGCCTAGAATCAGTGAATGTGATTTGGAAAAAGGTTTTTTTTAAATATATTTTTAAAATTTATTTATTCATAAGAAACACAGGGAGAAAAAAAAAAAGAAACACAGGGAGAGAGGCAGAGACAAAGGCAGAGGGAGAAGCAGGGTCTCCACGGGGAGCCCGATGCGGGACTCGATCCCAGGACCCCAGGATCACGCCCTGAGCTGAAGGCAACACACTCAACCGCCGAGCCACCCAGGTGCCCTGGAAAAAGTTTTTATAGACGATAATTAAGGTCTTGAAATGAGACCATCATGCTGGTTATGCAGGTGGGCCCTCTATCCAAGGACATGGGTCTTTATAAGAGACACAGAGGAGAGGACAAGAGAAGCAGGCACTGTGAGCAGGAGGCAGGGACTGGAGGGGCACAGCCCCAGGCCAAGGAATGCCGACAGTCTCCAGAAGTGGCTAAGGGCGGCCCCGCCGACGCCTCCGCTCCCAATCCAGACTCCTGGCCTCCGGGAGTGGGAGAGAAAAAGGTCTACAGTTTTAGCCACCAATTTTGTAATATTTTGTTATGGTAGCAACACAAAACGAATACACCCTGACGTCTGCCTTTTTATACCATTCCGTTCCTTCTCTCCCTGCCCTCCCTGCCCAGAGGTATTTCTTAGGGTGCGAGTACACATGCACATGCACGCACAAGACCTTAACATTTGAAACTAAATCAGAAGTCAATGTGGCTTAGAGGCACCTGGGTGGCTCAGTCAGTTAAGCATCTGCGCCTTCAGCTCAGGTCCTGATCCCGGGGGGTCCTGGGACCGAATGCCACATTGGGGTCCCAGCTCAGCGGGGACTCTGCTTCGCCCTCTGCCCCTCCCCCTTGCTCATGCTTGGCCTCTCAAATGAATAGATTAAAAAAATCCTTAAAAAAAAAAAAGACGTAAATGTGGCTTGAAAAACAGTCAACATGTTAAGTGATTTATAACGGGACTTTTCACAAAATATTTTTTTCAGACTGGGAAATCTTCCCAAGGTATGAGATGACCAATTTCCTTTTATTACTAAATCATTCCCATTATCTTATCAGAACTTCATTTTTTTTGGAGGAAAAAAATACTGTTTGTGTCACTGGACCAGACCACATATTCTGGTATTTAAGAGAGCTTGGGTTTTGTGATTTAAAAACAAAGAGTCGTGCAAATCAGAGCCAGTGTTTCTGCCTCCACTCATAACCCACTCTTATGCTGGGTGGGCAGGCTGGCTTCTGCGAGGACAGGAGGTCCCTCCCCCTCAATGTCAGTACCTTTTTATTTTTACTGACTTCAGACATGATTTGTGCTCGCCTTATTTTTTTTTAAGTCCTTCTAAAAATGCAAAAGGTATAAAGAGGGTGAAAAACCACTCATAACTACAGTGAACATAGAATTCACCACCCGAAGCACGAAGCAGGAAGCTCTTGAAAGCAAGGGGAGGAAGGTATTAATTATTGCACCGGGCAGAGCTGTAAACCAGGGCTATGCTGGGTAAAGCAGATGTTGCAAATGTGTTGTGCGCGGCTTCCTACCTATGTGCCCACAGAAACAGACAACTCTGTGTTAGAACATGCACCACTTTTTTTTTCATTTAACTACTTGTCTCGGACATCTTTTACATCAGTAATTATAACTACTGTGTCATTTTCAAGGACCATGGCACACGATGGTCACACTGTTGGGGTTTTGGGGTTCTGTTTTGGTTTCCGACTCTACAATGCCATAAGAAGCATCCTTCCTACTGCAGCACGTTTTTGGCCGATTAATTTTTAGACTAAGTTCCCAGGTGTGGCATTGCCGGATCAAAGGTAAGGAATGTCTGCATCTGGCCCGTCTTGCCAACTGCCCAGGCGGCCTCTCGGCAATCTCATTCCTGAAGAGTATGCTCCAGTTCATATACTTCTACCTCGCTCTCTTTAGTGAAATCATTCAAACCCTAACTAAGCTTTGAGTTATGTAAAGCTCTGCATAATTATTCTTTGTTGTCCCAAGTTGGTACCCTAATCCTGCTGTTCTGATCTAGTTTTAACTTGGGAGGCTTATAAATGCCTTTTTTCTATCACTTAGGGGAGTCCTCAGATCATTAGGAGGAAGGGCCTCATCACCCATACAGGGACTGTCTTCTCTTTCAAAGGCTCCATAGTAACTTGGCCTCTACCATAAAGGCCAAGGGGGTGGTTCTGATTTAGTTTTGTTTTTCATATTCTGGGCTGCAAGATGGACTGTCGGCATTTGCTTGGAGTCATTACATCTTACGTATCGAAAGCAGCTGAATCATTGACAGAGCTCTCTGTGCAGTTAGAAATAGAGTCCCTGCCACAGGCAGTGATGTGGTCATGTCCGTGGCTACAGAGGGAATTCCAGGTTGGCTCACCTCGGCATGCAAACTATACAATCACCTATGTCATACTTCACTGCGCAGGTTTCAGGTGCCCACCACGTTTCCATCAGTCCCCCCCACCTTGTAAAATGCATAATGAAAAACCAATGCATCCAGGTGCCAGGCTTCTAAGAAGCTCACGCTTCTGGAATAGCTGTCATAGACCCTTGCCACTTCCCTTTTGTAGAAGCAAAGCCACCTAAAGACCATCATTTAGTCAGCAGTGAAGAGGAAAGAACAGACTTATTCCTTTCTCTGCTTTCTCCTGTTTCCAGATAGCAATCTGGGACCATGTGGTGCAGTGGTTAAGCCTCCAGCAACTGCACAAAGAATGTGAGAACAGGAAGAGCTGTGAGACCCTCAGTATGGTTTGTGCCTCTCATTCTAGCAGCTGGGAGGCCCGAGCCCAGAAAGGGGAGGATGTCGGCGAAGGTCACACCGGCAGTCACTGGCCAATCTGGAACCTGACCCTTCAACACCTGCAACACTTCTGGTCTCTGGTGCTGCCGAGGCAGGTTCAACCACAGGTAGTGCCGTGTGGTGGTGAGAACTCTAGCAGAAGGGTGTGTGGGGAGCTCTCGGGTCCTGAGCCCGTTACCCCTGAGTAGTATTTCCTTGTCCATGGAAAGGGGAAACTCATAACTTAGCAACAACTTATTATTATTACTAAAACTGATGCTATGAAATTCAGATAAAGGTTAAATAGTGCCCACAGTAGATGACAGAAAACTGCTCTGCTGTACCGTCTTAGAGATGAATAACACTGTGCAACTTCTTCCACTGAGCTGCTAAATAAAGTCAGAAGAAAACTAACAAACTTCATACATGTTTGCAAAGCTTTGTCTAAATTCTTGGTTATAAAAAATAAATAAATAAATTAATTAATTAATTCTTGGTTATTCATGAATACATTGACCAGAACTCAGTAACCACTAGAGTTAGACTCCGAAAGCCTCCAATTTTGCAAGGAGATGCTAATAAACATTTATTTAAAAGAAATAGTTGTTTTACTTAAACACTAACAATCACAGGGACAACTGGGTGGCTCAGCAGTTGAGTGTCTGCCTTTGGCTCAGGGCATGATCCTGGAGTTCTGGGATCGAGTCCTGCATCAGGCTCCCTACATGGAGCCTGCTTCTCCCTCTGCCTGTGTCTCTGCCTCTTTCTATCTCTCATGAATAAATAAATAAAATCTAAACAAAACAAAACAAAACAAAACACTAACAATCAACCAAAGTTAGAATGTAAAATAGAGCTATTCAAACTAGCTGTGAAGAACCAGTTGTTTTGTTTTCTTTTAAAATGTTTCAAATAGGGGTGTCTGGGTGGCTCAGTTGGTTAAGTGTCTGCTTTTGGCTCAGGTCATGACCCTGGGGTCCTGGGATCAAGCCCTGCGGCAGGCTTCATGCTCAGGAGGGAGCCTGCTTTTCCCTCTGCCCTTCCTCCTGTTTGTTTTCTCTCTCCTCTTGCTCTCAAATAAATGAATAAAAATCTTTAAAAATATAGAGAGAGTGCTCCAATCCACTGCTGATACTTTTTTACAAAATATACTAAAAGTGAATTCATATAAAAATGAAACAGGAAAAGACTGACAAAATATAAGTCCACTTTTTTTTTTTTAAAGGATCATCCTTATCAAATCGCTGAAAGTTTCTAAATGCTTAGTCTCAAGTTCTATACTTAGGCCAGCAGCAGTGTGGACTGGCACACAGTCAGCAAACACTGCCCACCCACCCGGGCCTTCCAGGACTGCAGGCACGTGCAGTGTGCTTCCAGGTACCAGCTTATTTACTGCTCACAGCCATCACTGTCATCACCCACATCTTACCTATGGGGAAAGTCGGGCTCAGAGAGGTGAAGCCGCTTGCCTAAGATCACAAAGTAAATCACTTACGGCTGGGGTCTAAACCTGGGACTACCTGTCTGAGGTCTTCACGCAAAACCCCGTGTTGTCTCCTGACAGTGCTCGGAGGGGAGCCGTACGATTCGTTTTCACCTTACCATTTAACTCAGAGTGTGTCACCATTACCCAGTTTATAGGCAACTAAGCGCCGTTTTCCTATCTGCTTCCTGTTATCTGGGCTTCTGGACATTTTAATTAATTAAGAGGGAGGGGATCCCTGGGTGGCTCAGCGGTTTAGCGCCTGCCTTTGGCCCAGGGTGCGATCCTGGAGTCCCAGGATCGAGTCCCACGTCGGGCTCCTGGCATGGAGCCTGCTTCTCCCTCCTCCTGTGTCTCTGCCCCTCTCTCTCTCAGGAATGAATGAATGAATGAATGAATGAATGAATGAATAAATAAATAAATCTTTTTTTAAAAAAATAATTAAGAGGGATCCTGAAAGGTGACGACACTCACATCAAGTAAGAAATCTGTGACGGGATGAGCACTGGGTGTTATTCTGTATGTTGGTAAATTGAACACCAATAAAAAATAAATTTATTATTAAAATAAATAAAAAAAGTAAGAAATCTGGAAATGGATCAGGGACAGACATGGTAATGAGGAGAGAAATGGCCACCAAGTTGGACTTTAACATCTTTTTATCCCATACTTTTCCCCAATCACCAATGGGAGGTAACGATGGCTGGATGGACTCCCCATTAAAGCTCACCTTGCCCAACAGCTGAATGCATTTTTTCCATGTCAAACTTAATTTTTGATCTTCCTGGAGTGCTAAGCATCTTCTCCCACACTGTGGTTACTTCTTTAAGACAAGGAGTGATTTCTTCATAATCAAGCTTTAAGCGCTTGTTCAGCAGATCATTTTCAGAGGCTGGAAGAGATCATTTCGGAACACGTTAGAAAGGACACCATGGCTGCCTCCTTACCATCACCGCTGAGATGTGGAGCCGTTAGAGCCAGCTCGCCAGGTCCACATTAAAGTCACTGCTCCTGCCCCACCCCATCTTCCTTACCTGGGGAAAAAGCTAAACACACCTAGGAGGTATCCCAGATTTCTCTTGCTCCTTCACCCCCAATGAGTTCTGTTGGCGCTACTAGTAAAATATATCCCATACCTATCCAGTTCTAGCAATCTCCACAGCTATCCTATTAAACTACATCTCAAGGACAGGAGCTATGTGTTAAAATTCCTGGTGCCTGGCATGGTCAGAGACAACACAATTTATTTATCTGAACCAGGAGCAATTCTCCAAGGACAGTTCCCCCTTGTTTAGAGCCAAACCTCCTTAGGTAGCTTCTGCTTTAGTCATGTTTCTGCTTCCTGCAGCTCAACAGAATAAATCTGCCCTTTTCTTAGGATATTGCCCCAAATATATGAAGGTAGTTATTATTCCCCACCAACCTCATTCAGTTTTAACTGCATTCAGAATTGTACCTAAATTACCAAAATGGGGTGGGAGAAGGGGAGGGGAATCAATCAAGGAAAAGTTTAACTTCACAATTCTCAGGATTAAATGGGACTTCACTCCCATCTAAAACCACTATATCCTATTTCGACCTAGGAGTAATGTCACCAACCCCCAAACCCATTCCACTTCACGTCTCAGATCTTGACTATGAGTTTATTAGGACAGCAGGTGATGAATAGCTAAGTATAAGCCAATACACCTAGGCCTCTGCAGAACTGATCAACTATCATATTTATGATAATAATAAACAAATACCATGTCCTAAGTACTTTATATTTAGCAAACTTTCCTCCTAATGACTCTCTGAGGCAGGGTTCTGGATGAGAAAACCCGAGGCGCAGAGGCCGGGTAGCTCCTCCAAGGTCACTGAGCAGGAGGTGGAGGGGCGCAGGGCCCTGGTCCTTTTCCAGTGCACTGCAGAGCTGGCTGTTATTAATTATATAGTTTTTCTGGGACCAGGCATGTATCTATCAGGGGCCTTAAATGTCCAACAGAATCCAGTGGAGCTTTCTAGGCCTGGGGTTTTTCAAGTGAAAGATTTTCAATACCAATATGATCTCTTTAACAGATACAGGGTTTTTTCATATCTTTTTCTTCTCATTTCAGTTTTGGTAAATCACACTTTTCAAGAGGTTTGTCCAGTTCATCTAAGCTGTTAAGTTTCCTGGCACAAAGCCATCCTTAGTCCGAGAGACACAGATCAGTCAATGCAAACATCTCAAGAGTCCTCTCCTGACCCCCTGAAAATACCTGCACGCTCCCCATGCCCGCCCTCACTTTATTCAGGAGGAGAGGAGGCTGAGCAGGCTCAGAGTTTGCCCAGGGCCACAGAAGCAGGAAGCGCTGGAGGCAGGATCTGAAACGTCGCCCCCCCAACACCACCAGTTTTACCACTACACTTCGCACCCCAGTGCTTATTATTTTTAAAATGGGAATTACAGCTACCTCATTGAATGGCTCTGGTTATGCTGAGCATCTACAAAAAGTCTACTCCTCAGCACTCACAAATTATCAAAAATATAAAGTCAAGTAAGGAAAAGTATGAAACACTGCTTTACAAAGTGCTGCTAACACGAAATAAAAGATTTCCTTTTTCCATGTTAGAAACTGAGCAAAGGCTAATAACTCAGTTCATCTGCTTAGTGCTCCCGACCGTAAGCCCTTATTCATCTGACGCGTGGATTATGTACTTAACGGACCCAATTTACCACCTTCAAGTACAAATGCGTCAAAAGATGGTGCTGCACACGGCTGCAGGGACCCCTTGTCCAGCGTCTCATTTCATGGACCCAGAAACTAAAGTTCAGAGCGAGTACAGGGCTTGCCCAACGTTATTTGCCAGCTGGTGGGTTGTCAAGGGACTCTGGCCCTTGTGATTTCTCATCTGTCATCTTTATTCTTTTCCTTCTTGCTTTGAATAACACATTTTTTTAAGGTCCCACTAAACAATCCTTGTTGCAAGTCGGGTTCAGGACTAGCTTTGCTGGGGACAGTGACTTCACGTAGCACTAGGCTCTTGGTGCCAGCGGACATTTCCCTGGCACTGAGATCTGCTGTGAGCCTGTGTGGCTGCATGAAGGAGCCCAGGAAGCAACATGAGGAACCTGCTCTGAAGTCAACAGAGCGGTAACATCCAGCCAGAAGATTCCACTGAAAAGGCTTAATCTGTGTATTTCACTGTTGGCCCAAGCACCATCCTGCTGTTTGAGGATCTGAACACTGCTGCCTAAAATTCAGAGCCTCCAAAATGCCTTATCAAGCCAGACAGTTGGTGCATGCTTGTAACAAATATCAAGGCTCCCAGCCAAGGCCTTCAGATATACGACCAAACTGTTTAAAATATTAAATGAAGGTCTACAAACCCATGATTGTGCATTTCTGGGCTTAGGGCAACCAGGACCACATGAGATCAAATGTAACTTTGCAAAAGAATCATCTAAAATATGTATTACCATTTACCACGGACGTATGAGCTAACTTGGACCTTGGACCAACAATGTTCAGGTCTGATTTATGCCCATTACACTGGGGGGGCTGCAGCTGCCCATCCCCAATCCCACACCACTAGCGACTGCCTTCGCAGATAAAATGTTTGTCCAACTCCCACCATCTCTTAAAAACTCAGTCAGGAAAGGCTGAGAGGCTGGAAACATCAATGATGAAATGACCTCCAAACTTGTAGAGATTTTAGAAAAACCACACTCATTCTTTATTTTTTTATTGTATCTGCTTAACCAGGAAAAAAGAACCTTTAAAAAATATCTTTCATTACAATTCAATTAAAATTCAAAATTCAATGTGTTGTAACATTATGCAGATACTTTAATTTAAAGCATGAAATTCTGAATTTTACGAGTCAGTTCAACAAGCGATAATGTGCTAACCCCAAACCATGGCTGTACTGAACGGCATCCTGTCCTGCATTAGGCTGCCTGCATCTTCGTTTATAACGGGGGAAAATGGCCCTGCACCGGGGCACGGTGGAGACTGCTGGCTTGGGAGACAGGCAATGTGTTTTAGTCCCAGCACCACAGAAAATTAGCTGTTTAACTCCGGGGAAAACAAGTCAGCTTCCAACTGCCTACTGTGGAGTGAGGTGGATTTAGATGATGTGGTTTGGTTCTTTCTCAGATGCCATGGTTCTGGAATAGTAACAGATATACTTAATCCACATGTTCAAAAGCCAGGACATAGACTTAAGCATAGAAGATCCTCCTCATACATGTTCTAATTTCTTTCCCAAACAGCAAGTAATCCAGCTTTAACATCTGATCAACTTCAACCACTTCCAGCTACACTTTAACTTTTCCTTAAAAAAGCCACTAAAAGTGGCACCTGGGTAGTGCAGTCAGTTAAGAGTTCGACTCTTGGTCTCAGCTCAGTTCATGATCTCTGGGTCGTTAAGTCAAATCCCACATCATGTTCCCCACTCAGGGGAAGTCTACTTCTTCACCTCCCTCTGGCTCTCCCCACTACTTGTGCTCTTTCTCTCAAATAAAATAAAACCTTAAAAAAATTGTTTTAATCTTTAAAAAAAATAGAAAGCAACCAAAAAAAAAATGCCATAGAATGACTCTCTCGAGTACACAGTATACTCCTGCTTGGTTCTTGTCAAATCTGACTTCGGTGTTTATTTATTTAAAGATTTATTTATTTATCTGAGAGACAGCAAGCAAGTGTAAGTAAGCAAGGGAGGGAGAGGGAGAGAGAGTTCCAAGCAGACTCCGTGCCAATAGTGGAGCTGGACACGGGGCTTGAGCCCAAACCCCGAGATCAACTACCTGAGCCAAAACCAAAAGTCAGATGCTCAACTGACCCAGTCACCCAGGTACCCCTTGCTTCTGGATTTAATGAGAAAGTTCTGCCCCCATCCCACCCCAACAAAGCTTACTAAATGTTTTCTAGGCAATTCGTGGTCAGGCTCTTTTGATGATTAAGCTTCTCAGCAACAAAGGTACTGCATGCACTGAAACCATGCTTCCTAAACTCTATTAAGGAAATTTATTATGCTTTCACCACAAAGGTAAACATGCTGAACTTTACAGAGCTAAGAAGAGAAATGAATTCAGATAGCAAGAATGAAAGACCACACAAGACTGACCACTGCCAGGTGGAATGAGGAAACAGTGAGAAAGTGGGGGCAAGGGCCAGTGAACTGAACGTGACACCTGGCAAAGTGTTCCAGGTAACCTTACGAAGCTCTTCCCTGTTCATCCTGGTTTGCCTAGTCATCATATACGCAGCTTGACAGGGGCTGTGCTTCTGCGGCAGACTGATCTTGTCTCATCAACTGCAGTCAAGATTCCTCCCAACATCCCAAGAAGCCAGCGTCATTCCCATTTTACAGCTACGCTCCGATTTTCCATGGCTGTCATTTCGAAGAAGGTTAGTCAGGATAAGTATTAGGATTTATGATCTACATGATGAAGATAACTGCCTCTGTGCTTTTCAACAAAAATCCCAACCAACAGACACACAAATGTGAGTGCTGCAGTCCAGAGCGGTCATTCAGCTGATGGCACACTCAATGATGCCGTCACAGTCAGAGCTCTTGTAGACATCTGCTTTTATTTATTTTTTTAAAGATTTATTTAGACATCTGCTTTTGGAATTGCCTTCAAGAACACACAAGAAAATGGTAGAAAAACAGAGTTGGAGAAAACAGCCATCACTGCGGTAAAGTCCCCCCACTGTGGCACCCCTTCCACAGCCACTTCAGGGGATGAGCCGTTGCCCAGCCTCAGTACCAGGTACGGAGGAGAGCCCACTGTATCCATAAGTAGCCCATTCCAACCACTAAACCACTTTCATATCAAAAGGTCTTATTGGGCAGCCCAGGTGGATCAGTGGTTTAGTGCCACCTTCAGCCCAGGGCGTGATCCTGGAGTCCTGGGATCAAGTCCCACGTCAGGCTCCCTGCATGAAGCCTGCTTCTCCCTCTGCCTGTGTCTCTGCCTCTCTCTCTCTCTCTATGGTCTCTCCTATATAAATAAATAAAATCTTTTAAAAAAGTCTTATTACTTTGTATCTGACTTCATGTTTTTGGTCAAAGATGATATACTTTTTTGGACTATGAACCTTATTCATCAGATTTGGTGTCTTAATACCCTTCACCTCTATACAGATATTAAGATAAAAGGTGGAAGATCCACAGTTGAGAAGTAAGTTCAGTGAAATGTAGCCTAATTGCAAAACTGCTTTGGGCCATGGTGGCACAAATACCCTTCACCTCTATACAGATATTAAGATAAAAGGTGGAAGATCCACAGTTGAGAAGTAAGTTCAGTGAAATGTAGCCTAATTGCAAAACTGCTTTGGGCCATGGTGGCACGACTCTGCACAGCCTCCCTCTGAACAAGCACGTTCAGACTTCCTGATCAGAATGGCCATTATTTTATATCCAGCCAGCTCTCTATACTCCATGTTCTTTCCATTATACCGCCCACTTAGCTTCTTAGCTACTATGAAAAAAATATTTTTTTTTTTGGTTAAAGCAACAGTACAGAAACAGGAAATGAACAAAATCTAAACTTTCAAAGTTCATGTCTTATTTTCATACTGACATAACCCCCGGCAAGAATGTGGCTGGTCTGAACCTCAGTTTCTTCTTCAGGGTAACACCTACCTTCTGTCAGGAGCATTAAATGAATCTATAGGAGTCTAAACTCCTTTCCTAAACGAGTCTGTAGGAGTCGAAACTCCTTTCCTATAGGAAAGGTTGGTAATGGTTCAGGTAAAACTCAGCTAACACTAAAGCTTAATCCTCTTCAGGGACACCTGGGTGGCTCAGTGGTTGAGCATCTGCCATTGGCTCACGGTGTGATTCCGGAATTGGGGATCAAGTCCCGCATCAGGCTCCTTGCAGGGAGCCTGCTTCTCTGTCTAGGTCTCTGCCTCTCTCTCTCATGCATAAATAAATAAAATCTTAAAAAAAAAAAAAAAAAAGGCTTAATCCTCTTCAGATTACCTGCAACCCACTAAAAATGCACATACAGGTTACAAACTTAAATGACTTGTGTAGGATTAGCTCATACCTCACCAGCCAAGCACAGACCGTGGCTGACGGCAAAGTAGGGGGGGAAAAGAGAGAAAACACAAAACAAAAAACACTCTTCTGAGGGTTGAAGCTTACATCTGAAGGTTGCCTCTTTGAAGTTCTAGACAGTATGCTAAAATGACCATACAGGAGTAATTTCATATGGTTGGTGAGATTATCATTAACTTGACTTTGAGAAAGTAAACATAAATATATATATAGAGGGGGGGGGAGGAGGGAGAAGCTTGCTTTTTTTTTTTTTCTTTTTAAAGACAGCATACTTGTGGTCTGATGTGATTCGCTTCAGAGCCAAGAAAAATGATCAGGCCTGTTCATTCTAAGAGAATGGCAAACCAACCTTGCAGCTTCTGATTTTCCTTCTCCATTCTGAGGAGTAGAATCTGTTGCAGAATAGCCTTTTGCCATAACTCTCGAAGCTCGTGAGATGTCCTTTTCTTTTCTTCTGGGACAGGGCCAGAGGGTCCATCCTCACAAACTGGTTCTAAAGGAGATCGTGGCGGATGCTCCCCCAGTTCCGAATAATCTGGGGATGGAAACGGACATTTCAGAACAGTCATTTTTTTTCAGTACAAATTAATTTTTTTTAAAAAAGATCTTATTTATTTATTCACAAGAAACACAGAGACAGACAGAGACACAGGCAGAGGGAGAACCAGGCTCCATGAAGGGAGCTCGATGTGGGACTCAATCCCAGGACCCCAGAATCATGCCCTGAGCCAAAGACAGATGCTCAACCACTGAGCCATCCAGGCATCCCTTTCAGTACAAATTTAAAAATAGTGTCAAATCAGAAAATTTCTGTCCATTCAGATACTATGAAATGATATCACCAGATTTAAAATTCAAGTTTTAATATGCATTGAAATCAATTGAGCCACAACCATCAAATTATACATCAAATAGCAAGCAAAAGCTGTAAGAGCTGAGGAAATGCTCAAAGATATCTACTTTTAAAGGTGCAATATTTCTATTTTCTTCTGAGTTGATGATTGTATTATTGGTAATGGCAAACATTCAGAGTGCTCACTCTGTACCAGCTTGTTCTGAGGGCTCTATAGACACTAGTTTATTTAAAATTCAACCACTCTAAGATGTAGCTACTATTAGTAGATGTAGCTACTAAAACTATTCAGTTTTAAAGAAAAGCAAACCTAAGTACATTTGACACCTGCCCAATGTTACACAGCTAGGAAGGGTAGGGGCCCATGAAGGCTGGCTTCCACGTGCATTCTTAACCACTAAGCTATAAGACTAGGTATTCTGGAAGAAGATTAAAGCATATTTAATAGCCAATAATAACAGTGACCATTAAAGGGTCCTCTACCAAGTGCTGGGCACCATGCCAGGTGTTTTCTATAGACAGACTCATTTAATCCTGATGACAATGCCAGAAGACAGGGATTAGCCTGAAGAGAAAACAAAGGCTCAGAGAAGCAGAGTAAGTTGCCCAGGGTCAGACAGTGAACAAGCAGGTGTGTTGGGATCCCAACGAATGTCTCTCTGGCTGGAAGTCCATGCTTTCTGCTAGATATCCCTGTAATTCAAATGTTTCCTATGTCATCAATTTTCAGATTCCTGTTTATTAGTTGAAATCACTTTACATTTTATGAATTTGTACCCTTCTCAACTGCAGACCCCACGTTGCTAGTACACAGTGCTGTTCTCACAAATACCTCACAGACATGCAGAAAGAACATCCCACCTGCTTACTCTGAAACTAGCTACGAACAGCAGAAGTTCCTATATGAGTGGGCCTCACTTAAGGCAATGTATTCTTGGGAACTTCTCTCTAAACTGAACCTAAATAAAAATCACAGTCCTAACACGCTCTGTGAAAAGCCCTTCACAGACAACCTGAATCATACAACCATCCAGAACACAACATACAATCTCTTCCAGTGTACAGTTCCAACAAAATTCCACGTTATAATTAATTTCCAGAACGGAACAGTTTCAGCGTTGACTCCTTATTATCTAAAGGTGGGTTTGATTTCCTGCTACAAAATCTATGAAATCAAACACAAGGTACCAAACGTTTCATTTCCTAAAGTGACTTGTCCATTTTAACTCCTATTAAAAGTTACTGGATTAAAAAAAATTATGATGAAAATTAAGAATGCTTTGTTGTCTCTGTATTTAAATGCTTATCACATTTCTATCTATGTCAATTTATTATGATCCTATTAAATGAATGAAAAAATTGAAATTCTTCCTTTTGGAGGATACTCGTGTGTAATGGTCGGTATAAAAGCAGGAATCACAGTTGACTGTACTGGATGATGTCAATCTTAAAATTATTATGAGAAGCAGGACCATTCGGTAAGTCAAGTCAGCCTCTGGAGCCAGGCTGCCTGGGTTTTAATCAAGACTCTGCATTTTTTGGTTTTGTGATTCGACAAGTTGCTTAGCCCTTTAATGCCTCAGTTTCTCATCTGTCAAGCAGGAATAACAGCACCTCCCTCACAGAAGTGTTACAAGGTGGCTCAGTAAGTTAAGCGTCCACTCTCAATCTCAGCTCAAGTCACGATCCCATGGTAGAGAGGGTGGGCCCCACTTGGTAGAGAGAGTGGGCTCTGCGCTCAGCAGAGTCTGTTTGTCCCTTTCCCTCCCCCTGCTTGTATGCCTTCTAAAATAAATCTTTTTTTTTTAATAAGTGTTACATGGATTAATACTCATCATACAAAGTACCTGAAACAGAGTCGAACACACAGTAAATATACAGCGAACATTAGCTCTTATTGTTATTACATAGTCTTTAACAGCACACACACAAAAAAATACTGGAAAGAAACACACCAAAATTTAGCCTCTCAGGGACACCTGGGTGGCTCAGCAGTTTAGTGCCTGCCTTCAGCCCAGGGCCTGATCCTGGAGTCCTGGAATCAAGTCCCACGTCGGGCTCCCTGCATGAAGCCTGCTTCTCCCTCTGCCTTGTCTCTGCCTCTCTCTGTGTGTGTGTGTGTCTCTCATGAATAAATAAAATCTTAAAAAAAAAATTTAGCCTCTCAATTGTAAGCTCTGAGGCAAGACAGGCCACCTTGTTAGTGAGGGTTTACCTGGCACCCAGCACAGCCCCAGTCACCCAGCAGGTGCTTGGCAGATACTGCTGAAGAGAGAGACAGATGGGTGCCTGGTTTGGGCGTGCCTGCTGTTCTCTGTATTTTCAAAATTCGTGACAATAAAAACGTCATTTTTATAATCAACTGAGGAAAAGTAATGCAAATCTGTTCCAATTTAAATCAAAGACTGCAAGATGTTCTGCAAAACACTCAGAAGACAAACCAATCTCCCCAAACTTGTGTACTTAGCATTAGTTGGTCCTGAATACGCTATAGCTAAAGTTGATCCTTCTTTCAGAAGGCACGTTGGTCAGTATTCTTATTCAATCTTACTCTGCAGTCTGAAGTCTTCCATCTGAGCTCTTCCCTTTTCTCTTTTACCATCCCGGCTGCTGAAACTCTGCTGGACACTGCGGTGGTGATTCAAGTTCTGCTTCATCTCACGCTGAGGGATTTACATCCCCACTGGCTGGCAAGGGTCTTGTTTCCCAAAAGCGATCGAGGGGAGACCGCCTCACCTTGGGCAGGTGCGCGCAGGAGACAGCCAGGGACCCACCCCGGTGACAGGGCACAAGGTGCAGTCTGGACATTCTTCCTCACCCTAAAGCCCTGCTCATCAGTCAAGGGCTCATGTCACCTCACCTCCTGTCTCCAACCTCATCCCTCCTCTTCACCACTGCCCTCTCTTCTCTGGCGTGTCTTGAAAATTCCCTCTATGTTACTTTCAAATCCTGCAACGTAATGAACAGAGCAAGGGTAACCCAGGCTGGGCTGATGGAACGCATCTGGGAGTTGAGGCTGCTTCGTCCCCAGATCCATTACTCTCTGCCACTTGGGTTTCTGACAAAAAACAGAGTCTGAGGATGCTCCAGTGTTTGCTATTTTCTTATTCAGAAGAATTAGATCAGCAAGGAGTACAGGCTTTGTTGGTGATGATGACGTGTTGCCTCCCTAACGTTCTCTACTTATGCCTACTTTTTATTATTTTTTTTAATTTTTTTTAAAGATTTATTTAGTCATGAAAGAGACACACATACACAGAGAGAGAGGCACAGGCAGAGGGAGAAGCAGGCTCCATGCAGGGAGCCCGACACGGGACTCGATTCCGGGTCTCCAGGATCACACCCTGGGCCGAAGGCAGCGCTAAACCGCTGAGCCACTGGGGCTGCCCCTACTTTTTATTATTGATTGCAGCTCAGTTTGTTAAGCATTTACTGTGAGGCCTTGACACAAATCAGCTTGTCTGATGCTCATGACCACCCCCATGAAACAGGTGACACTGTCATCCTCATTTTATAGCCAAAACAACTAAGGTGCACTGAGGTTTTGTAACCTGATCAAGGTCAGAGCTAGGAAGAGTCTGGGCCACCACACGAAGTACAAAATGCTTACCCAGTGCTTCTCTAACTCCTAGATGTGCAAGCATCACGTGGGGATCTTGCTAAAATCCAGATTTTGATTCAGTAGGTCTTTGCGGAGCCTGAGCAGCTGCATTTCTAGCAAGCTCTCTGGGGTTGCGGCCGCTGCTGGTCCTCAGGGCACATTCTGGGGCTCTACACTGCAGCTCTACTCTTCATTCCCTCGTGCAACCCTCTGTACTCAGCAAGTCACCTCTTCATTCCCCTTCACTGCTGCCACGAGAATACCGTGCAGGCGCTCTTTTCGGCTACCTGAGTCGAGGCGTTCACACATGGCCAGAGCTTGTCCCGACCTTGGCCAGGGTGCCAAGGCCAAGTGCGGAACACAAAGAAGGATCACGAGTACTAGTGTTAACTTCACCTCTGAATTCACGAAATAAAAGCTAATCTGCTGTAAAGGTCACCGAATAAACCTAACAGTTGACAGCAGGGTTTTCTCAACTTCTCAGCACTACTGACATTTTAGGCTGGGTAATTCTTTGTCGTGGGGGACAGTTCTGTGCATTTGAGAGTATTTAGGGTTCCCTAGGCACCACCTGCCAGAGGACAGTACCCACTCCAGTAGTGACCACCAAAAATGCCTTGATGTTGCTAACTGCCCCCTGAGGAGGAGGGAGAGGACAAAAATCACCCCAGCGAGAACCCCACTTAGAATTTTAAAAATCCATTACTTATTCTTCTCCCAAACTCTGGTAGGGGGGAAAAATACATCCCCTTCACCCAAATTCATGTTATGTGATAACAATTATCATTGTTACAGTTTATAATGAACAACTTTTAAATACATTATCCTTTGTTCATATTAAGAGTAGCCTAGTTGCAAAATTACTTAGTAATCTATGAAAGGGGGACAAATATTGGTTTGTTCTAAATGTGGCCTGGCTAAATAAATCCAAGTGGGCTGTTTCCTTGTCAGTGCTAAAAGATCCAGATTTGTCCCAGGGCACAGCTTTCTACTAGTCCTCTTTCACGGGGACACGCACACTTGTGCTTGGGGTACAGTCTGGTGAGACGTGAACTCAACATGCAGGGGGTCGAGTGGAGGGACAGGGTCTGGGTGAGGATAATATGAAGATGTTGGTCAGCTGTCAGCTGAGAACCTTATTCTAAATAACAAATATGTGCGTTAACTTGGGTAATTCCTAAGCCATTCGCACCGGTATTTATATAGAATCCCTTATATGTGCCTGGGATGTGAGGTGCTACGTGGTCTAAGAGAGGCTCCTTAGATGTTTCTAACATTCTTCAGAGTAACCCTGAAGATCCGGCTTCCTTCCCCAACCTATGCTCTTGCTGAGAGGCTGCTGCACAGAGGCTGATGGGGTACGAGTATGGTATGGCTCCTCCACCCCTAGGCCAGCTTGGTGGTCCCTCTTTGGAAACCTCTGGAAACACATATACCTTTGGGGTTCCAGTCCCCCGGTACAAAGTGTGGGAAGTGATACTCACCTCTGACCACCCCAAAGGTGGAGCCCCCAGGCACTTACAGACAACATACTTATAAAGTCTGCAGGGCCACAAAACCCAGCAGCCGCAATAGCACGTTAGCCTAGGATTAGACTTTACTATTCTCACGTGTCCTTTAATGACAGGACGTAGCATGCTTAAATTACAGAGCCTTTCAGAAACCATAGGTTTCTATGGGTTCTGGGAATTTTAAAGCCAGCCACAATTCAGGAGTCCTGAGAGACAACTGCCTCCACTGAAATCCTTGCTGTGACATTCTCAACGGGGTCGTAATCTGATCTGTGTTGGGGTGTCAATATTTTAGCTGCCAAACTGTTCTCCTGAAACGCTGCTGCTACATTCTTCTCTCTCTCTCTGCCACAGATGTGTGGGGAAGAGCATGACTTTGCATCATTGGTATGAACACAGTTGGTTCTGGGACAGGGCAGGAGAAAAAGGAGCACGCACACAGCCCCCCAGCTGTCCAGCTTCTGCCCGTCGAGTATGGAACACAGGACCCCTGGCTGGTACTTTCACAAACTTGTATCAGGTTGGAACTGCAGTTTCTCCACCTTTTATAGACATGGCATTAAGTCACATGTTAAGTGCCTTGTAAGAAAGGGGAGCTCCAGGGAAAAAACATCAAGGCATAGGCCCTTATTCTCCCGACGTTCTGGCTTTCAAAGCATTTTACAACTCTCTCCATTCCAAGAATCCTGATGTCTCACGTCAAAAGAAGAAGAAATGTTTAAGATTCCAGTTATTCTGAAACCTCTGTTTTAACAACACCAATAGATTTTGGAAATGAGAATTAAAACTGAACAATAAGCCTCTGGAGAAAAGTCAACAACAGGGATTAGCGTCTGCAGCATCTGTTGTTACCAACAGCTGAAGAAAATTTCTTTAAAAAAAAAAAAGAGTAAAATAGCCGTGTGGATTTCAGGAAGGAACAGGCAGTCCTCTGTGAATGCTGTCAAACTATTTACAGAGCATGAACGACTTTACCTCTCCTACGACAGGACGGGGCTGCCGAGAGCGCAGAGACATCTGTGTTCCCGGCTCTGCCCTGTGCCCGGGGAAGAGCAGAGACACGTGGAACAGTCGCCAAAAGGATTCATTTACCCAGGGCTGCTCTATATCCAACTGGGACTTCTCTGGATGTTTTATGGAAAATAGTAATAATTATAATAAAGAACCTTGTTATTTTCTACAGTTGCATTATAGAATGGTCCAGCCACAGGAAAATGGGATTTATTTTAAATACTTTATTTATTTATTCATGGACCACTCTGGAATTTAAATAAAAAACTTAAAAAATTTTTAAAATGCATTTAAAAAAAGAGAGTAAAACAGTTGTTACCAAGGGATGAGGATAGAGGGACAAGATTTTTTTTTTTTAAGATTTTATGTACTTATTCATGAGAGACAAAGAGAGAGAGAGAGAGAGAGAGAGAGAGAGAGAGAGAGAGAAGGAAGCAGGCTCCATGCAGGGAGCCTGATGCGGGACTCAATACCAGGACCCCAGAATCATGACCGAATCCAAAGGCAGATGCTCAGCCACTGAGCCACCCAGGTGCCCCAGGAAAATGGGATTTAAAAAAAACATTTGGTAAAAAGAAGTCTCTGCCACATGCCTGCTAGAAATCCAGATATGAGTAGGACATAATCCCTCAAATTTCGACAGGGTGATTGGGAGAAGTACTCGGCCACTGGAAAATACAAAGAACGTGTTCTAGAAATTCAAAGAAAAATGAAATCTCTCCTGTCTATCAGGTCAAGAGCATGAGCTGTGGGGGGGGTCACACATCCAGGGTCAAATCCCAGCTCCACCACTAACCTACTCAACCGCAAACATGTGGTTTGACGCTTTACAACTGTTCCCTCGTCTGCAAAACCTGCGTAAGAGTATCTATACTGTGTGGAGTTGTGTGTGTGTGTGTGTGTGGTTAAATAGGTAAATGTGTGGAAAATACAAGCCTGGCACATAGCAAGTGTTCAATAAAATGGCAACCGCCATTCTTATCACCATCATCAGGACCAGTTTTTGGAAGCGGCGAGCTTTCCTAAAGGACAAGGAAAAGTCACACAGATGGAAATGATGGGAGGCATTTCAAGTAAACGGGGCGGCATAAACCAGGTGCCCAGGCGACTCTCAATGCCTCCTCCAATGACCCATTTCGGCTAATGAGCAGAGGCGTGTGTGTGTGTGAAAATGAGACAGGAGTGGTTGAGCCCAGATAACAGAAAGCATTGAACGGTTAACTTATGTATTAATGAGTAAGGAATTGGGGATCCCTGGGTGGCGCAGCGGTTTGGCGCCTGCCTTTGGCCCAGGGCGCGATCCTGGAGACCCAGGATCGAATCCCACGTCGGGCTCCCGGTGCATGGAGCCTGCTTCTCCCTCTGCCTGTGTCTCTGCCTCTCTCTCTCTGTGTGACTATCATAAATAAAATAAAAATTAAAAAAAAATTTAAAAAAAAATGAGTAAGGAATTGGGAATCACGAAAGATGTGAGGTTTTTACAGCCTTTAGGAAGATGTATTGCACTTGCGCATTCCTCAGCACTGGGAAGATACCACGGCTGTCGGGGAACGCACAGCTTGGCGGGTCAAACGCCGGGCTGGTATAAAACCATGTGAACCAGTGCTGGGCGGGGGGAGCTATGAAGACAGGCTATCGAGCCTAACTCTGGAGTGGGGTGCAAGGGGAGGGCACGGTAAGGGCTGGGGAGCTGGGCACACACATTTTATTAAGCTATGCAGAGACTAGAAAGAGGGGACGCCTGGGTGGCTCAGCGGTTGAGCATCTGCCTTCAGCTCAGGGTGTGATCCCGGGGTCCTGGAATCGAGTCCCGCATCGGGCTCCCTGCGGGGAGGCTGCTTGCTTCTCCCTCTGCCTGTGTCTCTGCCTCTCTCTGTGTGTCTCTCATGAATAAAATCTTAAAGAAAAAAAAAACTAGAAAGAGAAGCAAGGTTCTTGGTTCTTCATGTCTCTGTCCCTACACCCTTCTAAATTAACTATTTGTGGGAAGTCTCCAAGACTCTATGAAGAGGACTTGGGGTCAAGGAAGCCAAAAGCCCTGAATCCACCTGCTCCGGGGTTATGAGGTCAGCTCCGAAGAACTGCAGGGCAGGCGCCGTGGTGGTGGAAGCGTGGGGCAGACGGCCAGGCAGAGGGCCCAGGACTGAAGGAAAGGTGGGCAGGGGGCGCTCCTGGCACTCCGGTCAGCCCGCACCCCCACCTGCACTGCTGAGAGCAGAGGCCCCCGGAGCTTGGTTCCCCCCCAGCGGTGGGGAGGTAGGTGGTGCCTAGGAAACCTAAAGCCTGCATAAAAGCTTGAGAAGAGCCAGGAAAATGCTGTAGATGAATTTTTATATTTAATGCACGAGATAAAATTATCCTTTGAAATAAATTGCATTTGTTTTGGCATCTGCAAGGGGAACAATACTGTACTTTTCAAGAGGGCTGAAGGTCAGGGCTCTTGTTTCTTGATTAAAGTCAATAAAACTATTACAGATGAGCATATATTTGGTCTGTTGGACTATAAAACCCTGAGCCCTGTCACAGTTTGCTCTCCTATTGCCACGTCCAGAACACTGGATCTCAAACTGTGGTTCTGGCGATGTCCTGGGACACATCAGGGTGGACAAGCACCACTGGCAGCACAAGAGACCCCTGGGTGGTGCCAGCAGCATGTGCAAGGAGGCACCGGGACGCCCACCAGCAGCCACTGCGTGCCCATTGCCCCCCGCACCCCAGTGCTCTCTCTCTCCTCGTCTGGACAGTGGGGGACACGGTCAGCACTCACAGGAACACCATGGAAGACCGACCTCCAGGAGGGCCAGTCCCACTCTGATCCCTTCGTGGGGGTAAGGGAGGGACAGTGCTGGACGCAATGGTCAAGGGCCAAGTCCCAAAGCACAACCTCAGGACAACCGCCAGAGATGGAAGGTCACTCCGCATGAAATACAGGAATTAAAACACCACGATGGGGATCCCTGTGTGGCTCAGTGGTTTGGCGCCTGCCTTTGGCCTGGGGCATGATCCTGGAGTCCTGGGATCGAGTCCTGCGTAGGGCTCCCTGCATGGTGCCTGCTTCTCCCTCTGCCTGTGTCTCTGCCTCTCTCTCTCTCTCTCTCTCTCTCTCTCTCTCTCTCTCGGTGTCTCTCATGAATAAATAAATAAATTTTTTTTAAAAAAATTAAAAAAATATAACACCGTGATGACTTTGGGAATTTCAGGTGGTTCCACGTGACCCTGGGCAAGGGTGTAACGCTGGGGTGGGGGGAGCACACGCAGATGGTAAGAAATGGGTCAGGTTGAGCAGTGAAGGGCCTCCTGCGCTGGTAAGCAAGACCGTCATCCGGACACAAGCTCTAGGGAAGTGAAAAAATGACAAGCCATGGGGTTCTGCTTCAGAGCTGGTGAGTATTTAACGTGGGGAGTGACCCTGTTACTCATACTTAGGCCTCTGATCTCATCCACATGGAGATTTTAAAAGATGTCAGCCCATCCTACACTCACCATTTACAGTTAGCTCTCCCTGACATGTCTGTCAAGAGGACCCGTCAGGGGACAGCCGCTGCTCAAGCTCACCCTGCCTGGACCCCACAGTGGGTATGGAGGACAGTCTCCCTGACCCGCTTCCTCACAGCAGCACACGGGGGCAGCACCCACAGAACTGGGGCCATGAGCCCTGCCTGTGGGAGAGCAGTTCTCACAGTGTAGTCTCCAGACCAGCAGCATCGGATCATCTGGTTGGTTGGTAGAAACGTCAGTCGTGGCCTCACCTTAGACCCACTGGTTCACAGACTCTGGGGTGGGACGCAGTGACCTGGATTTTATTTTATTTATTTATTTATTTTAAGATTTTAATTTATTTATTCAGGAGAGACACAGAGAGAGAGGCAGAGACACAGGCAGAGGGAGAAGCAGGCTCCCTGTGGGGAGCCCAAAGTGGGACTCAATCCCAGGACCCTGGGATCATGCCCTGAGCGGAAAGGGATCATGCCCTGACGCTCAACCACTGAGCCACCCAGGTGTTCCATGACCCGGCTTTTAACAGCTGGAATTCTATGCACCATGAAGTTCAAGAATCCCTGGCCTCTGGAATTCGGCATTTTTTTCAGCCACTTACTTAAGGTCACAGATTTATCTTAATTGGTGGTTTCACCTTATATGACACTAGGAAATGGAGTTACCTTTTAAATAAATTATTTCAAATTAATTAAGGACTCCATCCATAACAGATAACCTGACATTAAGTAAAAATCTAAAATAGAACATATCTTGATTGTCAAACACCAGCCAAATCTCCTTTTCATCTTTGTCAAAGGCAATTGTTTGAAATAAAATTAATACCATTCTCTCAAGAAATGCATTCAGAAAGTCATCCCTCCCTTCTGACCCAGATCAACTACCCACACTATTACCATGATAATAAATTTCCTTCCAAAAAACTTCCAGATATGAACATAGTCAGAAACATAGACTGATGAGTCACCCGACAGAAACAGAAAAATATACTACTAAAAGCTAAGATCACGATTTCTCAATTCGTGATATTTGACCATCTGCAGAAAAGCAGCTCATCTGTTTACAGCGCAGCTTCCAGCACCTCCTCCATGTGAGCCTCCTCCAAGCAGGACAGCTCCTGCCCCACAGCCTGCAAGGAAGGTATGCTCAGTCTCAGGGGTCTCCCTAGAAGCCTAGAGAAGAAAGCAACATCTTCACCATCAGATCCCCCCTGACCACAGTGAAGGGCACTGGGGTGGGGAGGGTGTTAGAGTTGAACCTGGCACGTATAAGTGGCTGCATCACGGAATGAGAGCTTTCAAACTATGCCCCACGAAGCTGACAGCAAAGTCAGGGGCTGGGGAGGGGTGGGGAATGCAGCTGCCTTAGCTGGGGCTGCTGAAACAACGAACCATAGACTGAGTGGCTGCAGCAACAGACATTTATTTCTCACAGTTCTGGAGGCTGGAAATCCAAATTCAGAGTGCCAGCACCCTTCTCCTGGCTTGCCTCCTTCTTGTTATGCCCTTACGTGGCAAAGAGTGAGTGAGTGCACACTCTGGTCTCCTCCTCCTCTCACTTATGAGGCATGGATCCCAGATCCCATGGTGGACGCTTGACCCACGTGGCCTCCTCTAAACCCAGCTGCCTCCCAAAGGCCCCACCTCCAAACACCAGCACATTAGGTACTGGAGCTTCAACGTGTGAATTTTCAGGGGACACACTCAATCCACAGGAGGAGCAAATAGAGTTCTACGCTACCCCTTCTCTCCATTTTGGCAGAGCAATCAGATTGCGTGGGGTTTAGGGCCTCTAAGAACTTTCCTCTAAAAAAAGAGTGCAGTCAGTAGCTAAGAAAAAAATTATGAAAGTACAGGTAACAAGGTTTTATTATGACCAGAAGGAATAAGTTGGTATTTTGAGTCTTGATGGACTGGCAAAAATCACAACCTTTTTTTTTTTTTGCAGGGGAAGAGGAGACCTGGACGCCAGTAAGAAAGAGCTGCTTGAGCAAAGGTGCCACGGTACTCCAGCTCAGAGCCACCCCCTCCCTTCCGAATCCACGCTACTTCCTATTCATGTCAATAAGGCAGCTGACTTGTGCTGCCATGTGACATCTTATATATTTTATCTGGGGGGCATCTTTTATAAACCAGCTCCTGGGATAGGGCTTAGAGGTGAACAGTCATCTGGTCTACCTTTTATCCCACTTCTTCACATAGCCTGCTTCCTTGTCAGTGCAGGAAAACCTGACGTACCCCCGTGCAGGAAGCAGATTTTGAATGGTACTTCCAACCCCATCTGTTGTTCCAGGGCACCAACTAGGTACTTAACAGACATGTGCTTCCAAGTCCCCAGATTACCTGGAGGGCTACTCCAGTGCTGGCCATGATAAGCCCACCTGCCAGTGAAAAATCACTTGAAATCACGCGTAAGATGATAAAGAAGAGAACAGAACAACTCGGTAGACTCGAGACATGAGACAAACACAACCTGTTGATATAAAATCAGAGAAAATACAACTGACCCTTGAACAACACCCCCCCCCCAAAAAAAAAAATCCAAGGCAGGAGGGAGAAAGGAAAGGTCCTAATGGCACACACGGGTGACCTGTCCAAGCAGCAAGGAAAGCTCGATGAGGTTCTGCTTGCATAATGGTCCTGCAGTGAGGACTCTGAGTTGGTGGCTGACAAGGATGGATGATGCTAAGGGGCCCAGCTACAAACTCTGCTGCCCTTCCCCTCACCCCTTCTCATGCATCTGTGGCTAAACACGCGAACCCCACCCATCCCATTACACAATGCTTATCTGGATATGATCTAAGGTCAGACTCCATGAGAGGAAGCCCATTACTTAAAAGTTAGGAAATACTTTTTTGTGCTTCACTGGGGAGAGGGGATGGGGAAATCCACACTGTGAAACAAGAAGTTTACAACAGTGACCCCGGTTCTTCCCCCAATTTGACACACTGCTCACTGGGCTATATGTGGAAAGGTGACCTTTCCACCTGGAAAACCCCAGCCTCACTGCCTTCCTTATAAGGGCCCATATCCTGAAGGAAGCCAACTCAGGAAGCAGCACTCTCTTTGGTAGCCATATCTGCTCGGAGGTTGGGAAGCTTGGGTTGTCGCTGTGTAAGATTGCAGGCTTTGTCCTCAATGAGACCATGGAAACCAACAGTGTGATCACTAAGGTGGCTTCCACCCCTCCAGAGTCAGCACCTTGATGTTCATTCAAAACCCTAACAGACTTCACGCAATCTGGTTTATGAGTTAAAGTGAACATATAAAGTTCAAATGTTCTTTGAAAACTGTTTGTAGTAAGCAAATTCTTTAAACATTACCAGAGCTTACTTCGCCCAAAAAACTCATTAAACAACATTTCCTTCTGAAAGTCTACTGACCATGACTGAACATGGCACCTCCCAGAACACCAAGCTTCCATGTACAGTTCCTAAGAAGTGAGAGGTGTTACGTGTGCACATGGCGCAAAACAAAGGAGAAAAATTGGCTGCTCTGATGGAACAAAGTCATTTGGTAAAGACTTATTTCCACTCCAAAGGACAGACACTTTTCTAAACACCTTGGCACAACACAGAAAACCAAGTACTGTGCACACAGCCCAGAAACAGCACCTTAAATTTCCAGAAAGGTCAGCATGCCAGGAGCTGATCCTCCAGAGTCTGGGCCCGTGTGCTTAGCTGGCCAGATCTCAGCTCACTAGACGTGTCAACCTCTGGACATCTGGAAAGCTGCCCATCCTCTGGACCTTCTGCTGGGATGATTTTAAAGAGTGCAATGTCTCTGACTTTCTTTCCAATGATTCTGGTCGTCTGTCGCCCCTCATTGAGGGAGTTTGAAGAGAGACCAGTCTCCTATGTTTGCCAGCACTCTTGGCCCGTGCCTGGCTTTTCCATCTCTGAATCCAGAAAAGACAGCGGCGAGGTGAGTGAGGCGGGGCCTGTTGCCTCAGGTGTGTACCTGGGGTGGCACAGGAGCAGGACCCATGTCTCCTCTGGCTCTAACTTCAAGTAATGACATGCACTTTGCCAACAAGCTAAAGCCATGGTGCAAACACCCTGCACACTGTCCAGGAGGCTCAGAGAGGTTCTTTCTAACCATGTGAGTATCCTCCATATGCTGTGGAGTCCTTGGTGTCCCAAGAACATCCCTTTGCTTGTCCTAAAAGTCCAGGGATGATAGAAGGAAAGGTGGTGAGGGTTGAGAAGGCAGCTGGTTTTAGTGGCTTCCAAACCCTATGAGGAACAGACTGTCTACACTCTGATGTAGTTCCCGTCTCTTGGGTGTGTCCTCGCTGGCAAGTCTAACATCTCTAACTCCACGAGGTGGGTGCTGTCATCAAGCCCACACGACAGTAGAGGACTCTGTGGCAACCACCCTTGGTCAACAGCTCATACATGGAGGGGCCAGGACTGAAGCCCAGACCCAGTCTGGCTTAAAGATCCATACTCTTCAACTCAACATCAAAACAACAAATAATTCTATTACAAAGCAGGCAAAGGACTTGAAAAGACGATTCTCCAAAGATGATACACAAATGGCCAATAAGGGGATCCGTGGTGGTGCAGCGGTTTAGCGCCTGCCTTTGGCCCAGGGCGCGATCCTGGAGACCCGGGATCGAGTCCCACGTCGGGTTCCCGGTGCATGGAGCCTGCTTCTCCCTCTGCCTGTGTCTCTGCCTCTCTCTCTCTCTCTCTCTCTGTGTGACTATCATAAATAAATAAAAAAATTTAAAAAAAATGGCCAATAAGCATATGAAAAGATGCTCAACACCAGTACTCATTTAAGGAATGCAAATCAAAACCACGATGCAGTATCACCTTGTACCCATTACAGTGGCCACTTCAAAAGAACCCCAGAAAGCAATTATCGGTGAGGCTACGGAGGAGAAACCGGAACACTTGTGCACTGTTGGAAGGAATGAAAAATGGTGCAGCTGCTGTGGAAAACAGTAATAAGGCGGTTCCCCTCCCCCCAGATTAAAAACAGAATCACCATGTGATCCAGCCATCCCAATTCTAGATACATATGGAAAAGAACCGAAGGCAAGATCTTGGGCAGATATTTGCACAACCATGTTCACTACATCCCTAGTCACAATAACCAAAAGATACAAACAATCTAAATATCCACTGACAGAGAAATAAACAAGATCTCCCCCCCCAACACACACACACACACACACACACAGAATGGAATATTATTCAGCCTTAAAAAGGAAGGCAGTCTTGTCACATGCTGGATGAACCTTGAGGGCACTGCATTAAGGGAAATAATCCTGTCACAAAAAGTCAAATACTATACTCATTCCACTGATGTGAAGTGGCTACAGTAGTCAAACTCACAGAAGACAGAAAGTAGAATGGCAGTTGGCAGGAGTCAGACAGAAAAGGGAATGAAAAGTTGGTGTTTAATGGGTATAGACTTTCAGTTTTGCAAGATTAGAAAGTTCTGTAGAATCATTGCACAAAAATGTGAATTTACTTAACACCAAGTGAACCACACACTTACAAATGGTGAAGATGGTAAATTTTATGTGTTTCTTTACCAACTAAAAATTTTCAAATGTTTTTCTTCTTAAATCCATACTCTTCACCAGGATGCTTCACAAGGATTCTCCAGTGGATGTCTTTCTGAAATTATGCAGGACACTTTTTCTCTCCAAGAGCCAGAGGCCATTTGCAAAAATACTCATCATCATGGGAGTTACCAATCAGCACCAAGTTTCACCTTATTTCTCCTCAGGACTGACAAAACAGAGGACCATGAACTGGACTGAGACAATGAAAAAAGGCCCATTTTTAAAACTCTGTCAACTCAGAAAAGGTGGGTGTGCAAGGAAAGAGGCTTGGTATAAATGAAAATCTGAGAGTCCAGGATATCCTCCCAAAGGTCATGCCAATCCAAAACATGCAGTCAGAACACTCCCAAGCCCTGTCTCTCTGCCATGGAAACAGGTGTCTTGCCCTGGGTCTGAGGTTTTCCAAGGCCATGCACTTTTGCCTTCTTCAGGCCCGAGCTCTCATTTGTTATGCAATACTGCCTCTCATGGAGGGAGACGGTTACTGCCGGCCCCACGTTACAAAGGCAGGGACTGACGTCAGGTAGCAGGCCCAGAGTCCTTGAGGTGGGAGGCAACCAGGGTAGCCGTACCGACTACCCAGACGGACCTACCTCCACAGCTCCTATTCAGGCTTGGCCCTGCACTCGGCCAAGGCTGGGGGTGCTGATCCTGGACACTGTTCCTAAATACAATGCAGATGAAGGCCCCTGTAGGTCATATGGTCTTTGGGCCTTGGTCTTCTCATTTGTAAAATGAGCACTGGATTAAGAATTCCTTTTCTTTCTAATATGAAAAGCTCCAAATCAGCTTACTTGTCAACAGTATTGAGCTCCATAGACTCAGGGGATCATAACAGGAGTATGAAATAGAAGAAAGCTCCTAGATATCAGTCTTAATAATGTTTTTGTGCATCTCACTGCAAAGGCAAGGCAAACAAAAGCAAAAACCAATGGCTTCACATCAAACTAAAAAGCTTCTGCACCGTGGAAGAAATCATCATCAAAATGAAAAGGCAGGGATCCCTGGGTGGCTCAGCGGTTTAGCGCCTGCCTTTGGCCCAGGGTGTGATCCTGGAGTCCCAGGATTGAGTCCCACATCAGGCTCCCTGCATGGAGCCTGCTTCTCCCTCTACCTGTGTCTCTGCCTCTCTCTCTCTCTGTGTACTCTCATGAATAAATAAATAAAATCTTTAAAAAAGAAAATGAAAAGGCAACCCACTGAATGGAAGATATTGCAAACCACATATCCAGTAAGGGGTTAATATCCCAAACATATAAAGAACTCATACAACTTAACAACAAAACACAATCTGATTATAAAATGAATAGAGGATCTAAACAGGTAATTTTCCAAAGATGATATTTATACGGCCAACAGGATGTTCAGCATCCTAAACCCTAGGGAAATGCAAACCAAAACCACAGTGAGTGAACACCTCACACCAGTTAGAATGGTTATCAAGAAGACAAGAAACAAGTATTGGGGAGGATGTGGAGAAAGGGGGACCCTCAGGGCACCGCTGGCAGGAATATAAACCAATGCAGCCACTCTGGAAAAAGTGTTTGGAGGTTCCTCAAAAAGTTAAGGATAGAACTACCATATGATCCAGCTATTCCACTTCTGGATACTCATCTGAAGAATACAAACATACTAATTTGAAAAGATACGTGCTCTTTCTGTTCACAGTAGCAATATTTACAAGAGCCGAGAAAAAGAAGCAACCTACGTGTTCACTGATGATGAGTGGAGAGAGAAGTTGTGGTGTATACATTACAGTGGAGTACCACTGAGCCATTAAAAAAAAGAAGAAGAAGAGGGGGATCCCTGGGTGGCTCGGCAGTTTGGCGCCTGTCTTTGGCCCAGGGTGCGATCCTGGGGTCCTGGGATCGGGTCCTGCGTTGGGCTCCCTGCGTGGAGCCTGTTTCTCCCTCTGCCTGCGTCTCTGCCTCTCTCTCTCTCTCTCTATGTCTATCGTGAATAAATGAATAAAATCTTTAAAAAAAAAAGAAGAAGAAGAAGAAGAATGAAATCTTACCATGTCTCACAACTTGGATAAACCTTGAGGGTACTATGCTAAGTGAAGAAAGTCAGAAGAAAGACAAACACAAGAGTATGACTTCACTCATGTGGAATGTAAAACCAAACTTACAGATTGGTGGTGATCAGAAAGGGAGGAGAGGGGAGGGCATGGGGAAAATGGGCAAAAGGGGTCGAATGTATGGGGATGGATGGTAACCAGACTTTTGGAAGTGATCGCTTCATAATGAATACAGACATCAAGTTATATAGTATTGCACTTATATGTGTAATTTACCAATTTTGCCTCAATTTAACAACATAATAAAATGAAATACAGACACCATGATATGTTTCCTATCTTCATATCACTGACACGACTTCTTCAGAAACAGTAAACCATGATATCATCAGGAACCTTAAAATGACTTCAACCACAGAGTTTAAACTTTAACAAACCATATTAATATGGAAATAGAACATACCAATTTGGACTCGTCTATCGAATGCAATTCCAAAAGAGAAGTTTTTAGTTGCACAGCCAGAGCAATCTGAGATGAAATGTGGTATCTTTAAAGCTACCGGATATAGAGAAAAACATTCCATGGGCTTTTAAATTTCTTAATGTTACTTTAATTCCAAATTTCTGCTGAAACCAGAGAAATTTGGAATCTCAATGATCATTAGACAACAAGGTGCTAGGGACATTGAGGCTCCTTCCTGGGACGGTGAGTGGGTAGTGTGTGGCCCTAGTGAGGCAAAGGCCCAAAAGATGAGGCACAAGAGATGACTGTGGCCCACAGGCCACAATAAAAACCCTTCAAACGAAGAGTTTTATCTCTAACTTTTAGGCTAGGTATCTGCAAATTAAGGCTATCACTTTCTCTGCTCAAATTACTGGTTATGCCAAGTTTGATAATTCCAGACAGAAAGAGGGGGAAATCACCAAATGAGGTCTGTAGTTCAAGTCCACAAAAGAGAGAACTAATTCTATCATCAGGTCCCATTTCCAATGAATCTGAATACTTGGGACGCCTGGGTGGCTCAGCAGTTGAGTGCTTGCCTTTGGCTCGGGGCATGATTCTGGAGTCCTGAGATCGAGTTCCGCATCGGGCTTCCTGCGGGGAGCCTGCTTCTCCCTCTGCCTGTGTCTCTGCCTCTCTCTCTGCTGTGTGTCTCTTATGAATAAGTAAATAAAATCTTAAAAAAAAAAAAAGAATCTGAATACTTGCTACGCGTCATGATCTGAGACAGGAATGTGTTTCCATTATAACCCTCTATGAGACTAATATATTTTGAACATCTTTCTTAATCAAAAATTAATTTTTCCTACCATCAATGTCACATTCTAAAATTGAAAAAGACAAAGGGGAAAATATCACCTATTATCACAACTTCCCACACCTCTGTAGAAAATGTCCTTGTATTTCTTCCTCTGTGTGTATGTTATTTGTCACAGAGTATAATCTGAGTAGTTATAATAAAATACCCATATTTGGTTAGTACTGCAAAGTCATCTATCTTGTATCCAGCAGAAATCAAGCAACAATCTATGAACCGAACCCTGTGCCAGGTCCAGAAGCATAAGAAGACTGCGGCCTTGCCTTAATGGAACTTTAACTCAGTTTCAGAGACGTACCAGAGACGTACCCACAGTGCTTGCAGTGGCCTGTCGAGGAGGCACAAGGGGACGCAGGCGTGGGGGTCCCCCCCAGGCAGGCTCACTCACACCACAGGCCTCGGGCCCATGGAGAGCCCGGCGATGGCTCGCCCGTCCTTCTTCCTCCGGGGACATTGCGACCATCTCTGGCTGCTGAGCCACGTGACCACTACACCTTACTCTAAGAATCCCAAATTCCTATGGGTAAACATGTTAATCTAACTGCATTCCCAGCAGTGGAATTTCTGACAGAAAGTCACCAGCTTCTTTCCAAGCACTTCTGGTAATAAGAAAGGCACATGCTTGTCACACACCATTTCACCTACTTCCCGATAACCAGTAACCATGATAAAGCCAGTGAACTCCAGTTATTGTCAAGGTTCTGCCTTTGGTTGGTCAACAGCTTCATTAATAGGAATACACTGACTTGTGGAAGCTGGAGGCTGTGCCTTCTCTTCCCAGCGCAGGCCCTGCCCTGTCCTCCCCATCATCTAGATGGTAACTTGAGTGGGTCCCCTGTGCCATGCTGGCACCACGCTTCTGTCCCTCCATGGAGGAGCTGCCATGAGTTGGGCCAGTCAGCTCCCAAGCATGTAAGGGGAGACACAGAGCGGCAGTTAGGTAATCAGATGCCTCTGGAGCTGTGGGGTCATGCACTTGGAGGCTGGTGTGACTGTACAGAGTGACGGGCCAGCTGGGAACGCTGGTGTGTGGAATAAAGAGGAAACCAGAAGAAACATTACATGGCCCTAAAAACAGGGAGCCAGAGAGACTTCCGTGTCTCCAGACAACTTCTAGTTTCCAGCTCTTGCTCTTATCTTGATGTTTAAAATCTCCTTCTGATTAAGCTTGCTTGAGTCATTTTCTGTCTCTTGCAACAAAACAATCCCTGACTAAGTCTCATCTGTTTCCTGAGCATTCCCTGAGCGCCGCCTATATGCAATGGGCATTTGAGGACAGCTGAGAGCTGAAAACAACTTCCTTTCTCAAGAAACTAGCAACTGGTGGGTAGGCAAGAAAAGAACATAATCAGGAAAAGTAGGCTGGTGATAATCGGGTCTGGTTTAACGGAAAGAGAAGGGAATGCAGCCATGACAACCAAGAGTCCAGACCTTTCGACCATGGTCTGCCTGCAGGACCACAAGTGGGTCCCCCTCCCTCTCTGAGCCTGTTTCTTAATCTATAAAATCAGACATTTGAAATTTCCAAGTCCTTGTGTGCTTTTAACAATTCCTTAAAAGCAATGCACCCAGTGCCTCCTACATACGCGGTGACAGTATTTTTGGCAGCCATGCGGGTCGTAGAGTATCTGTAAGCTCTGTGCCAAGTTTACCACCTCAGTTAGGAGACGACGGAGCACAGGCACCATCCTGAAGGCCGTGCTCACAGTTCTGAGTGACGGGGTCAGGGCTAAGTAACGCGTTAAAGAACTCATCACCTAGAGAGGCCTGTGCAAGAGAATCTGGGTGAGGGAAACGTTCTAGAGCCAGCCACTGGCCACACGTGGTTCTTAAGCACTGGAAGTGGGGCTAGGGTCAGGAACTAAATTTTGCACTGTATTTAAGGGTAATTAGTTTACATTTGTTTAATGAGCCCTACGTGGGTAGTGGCAACCATGGAACAGTGTAGACCTAGAGGTCAGGACAGGTAACCCCAAGACAAAGTAGGATCAAGCATCGGGGAAGGAGAGGAGGATTACGTCCAAGAGAAAAGAGGAAGAGACGATGACACTGAAGTGGCCTGGAAGGATTTGGAGAGGCTGTCAGGGCTGAAGTGTGGTGTGCTGGGTGCAGAGAGGACGAGAGAGGAAGAGGAGCTTTCTGGATCCATCCCTGCAAGATCATGGCTGCGTGAAGAAACCCAGCAAGTGGGTGAGCAGCAAAGCACCGTGGCCCGTGCTGCAGGCCCCCTGGCTCCCACCCCATACTCATTCTCCCCTCTGCCCTTACAACTGTGGATACTGCACTAGGTGGCAACAAGCTCAGCCAAAGATCACCATCTCCCAGCCTCCCCTGTGACTACTAGCAGCCGGTGACACAGTTCCAGATAATACCACCAAGTGGAGCTCTACTAGGGATTTCTGCAACAGTCTGGCTCTCTTGATAGAGAGGGGTCATCCTCTCCTCCTCAGTCCCTCCCTCTTCATTCATCTTGGAAGCACAAGGGAAGCCAAAGGTGCGGCATCCACCTTGTGACCATGAGGCATTGGGGAGGATGGACGGGGAAACAGAAAAGCCCCCCCCCCCCAGATCACCTGCTGTAACATCAATGAAGCCACTGAACCAGCTTTTTGCTCTCTCATCCCCCAAACTGCCAGTTTGGGGAGAAACATCAGTCCCTCCTCACTTACACCAGAGTAGCAAGATTTCTAGTGCATTCAGTCAGACGATCTCTAAATGACATTGAATTTGGCACCTGGAGATGACCGGCTAAAAAATGTGGAACCAGCAGGGCGGAGGAAATTGGGGAGGAGGTGAGGAGGGACCCCCAGCAAATGAGCGGCAGTCCTATGGCTTTGCTTGGTGCCAGTAAAACATCTGGTATAACTGGCCTGCTCTGTACAGGGGAGTACACCAGGCATGACACGCCACGGTGTTAGGAACGATGGAAGAAAATTCCAGAACATGGTGTGCACAGATTGCTCCAGGGGAGAACGATGAACGCGTTCTGCAAACAGCAGTAGGAAGAAAGAGCACTTTGTCAGGGCGCCCATCCCCACCCCTGAACCTCTACGTCATCCTGCGAACCTTGCAAGGCTCAAGAGGCTGCTGGCTTCTGTGACCCGCCCAACAACCAGGCCGGGGCAAGTAAGAAACACTGCCCCTCGGGAACTGTTTGGGGAAGGTGATGCTACCAAAAAAAAAAAAAAAAAAAATCTAAAAACCAAACTGTCTTTCATCGAAAGTTCTCTCAAGTGAACACACCTGGACAGGAAGCAGACCACAAGACCTCAACTTACTGTGACCAACCTATTATTCCCTCAAGGGTAAAATGCACAGTTTGGTACCACAAATTATTTTCGGAATCACAGACGACCATAGTTAACAGCTTTTCTTTATCAATAAATGATGTTTAAAATCTTGTTAGTGTCCATTCTGTAAATATTTTCATTCAGATGAAAGTGGTAAGACAAATTTACTTGAAAAAAAAAAGATCCATTTAGAAAGTAGTTTCTATGCATCCCTTGGCTTTATCTCAGCATTTTACAAAACCTAGAGCGCACCATGTATGCCAACAGCTGTAATTCTGGAGCTGCTAGCTTACATCCAGTGCGAAGGCATGGCTTTGCTACCTCCAGGAGACGTACGTGCCTTCACTTAAATGGTATTAATAGAAACCATTCAACTAGGAAAGTTCTAGTTCTGTTTTTAAAAATTAGGATGTAAAAAAAAAAAATTAGGATGTAATAATGCCTAAACCGGATGCTGTATTAACAAAGGTTAACACTGAATTCTAGAATCCTTCCAACATAAGAAATTGTTCTTTCATCTATCACAAACACAAATTTAAGCATATATTCCCAAAATTTAACGGTTCATCAGTGGGATTAAGAGACTGGATTTAGGGGCATCTGGATGGCTCAATCAGCACAACATGTGACTTTTAATCTTGGGGTCATGCATTCAAGTCCCACAGTGGGCTTTGAGCTTACTTTAAAAAATAAAATAAAATATAAAAAAAAAGAGACTGGATTTACAACCAATGTGGTTTGAATTGTAGCTGTGCCGACTAAGTGCTGCGGGAGCCGTGGCCACGTCACCCAGGATTTCCAGCCTCACCCCTAAGAAGATCAGTGTGAGAATTACCATCCAACTGTGGAAAAGTGCAAACACCAAAGACTTAATACACGATAAAGATAATCACAATGACTAGTATTAATATTTGGTTACTTTTATTGCAAAGAAAACAGGACCTGTTGGCTGTTTCATAATCTGCCATAGAACACATTTCTACTTTTCAGTCTGTTGTTCATTTTACTAATGACCACTGAGGGCTTTTTGGTTGGATTTTAAATCAGGATAGGCTGTACCCTTGCCTGCCAGCCACTGCAGTGTGAGAAATTCGGAGGGCCTCCAAGTGTGGTCCCCAAACCTCCAAAATCAGCATCACGTGGGAGGCTGTAAGAAATGCAAATTCTCAGGCTCCCCCAAGAATTCCATCTCCAGAACCAGAAATTTTAGAACCAAGGAACAGCAGTGTGTGTCTCCACGAATCCTCCAAGGGGTCTTAAGTACACTTGTTTTGAGAGCAGCTAAAGGAGATGTAGTCCTGGGCCAATACCACTAACATGTGGCCCTGTGATGGCCTCCCTGGGATTGAAAGAGCCTCCTGATGGAGGCTCCTTACGCCCTTCGCCTTCCCAGGTGCTCCGGGGAGACAACACCAGACTCCCTGCACCTTCTCACTCAGCCTGACGCAGAAGGCAGGCAACCAAGGCCAGCCAGCAGGGAAACCTGGTACTGGGGGACCCAACCTCAGCCATTCCTACTGGCCTAACAATCCCAGTGGTCAGAATCACAGAGGACAACTCAGAGCCCCCCCTGGAGGAGAACGTGTTCACACCAGCTCACCCACAAAACCCGCTCTGTACATACGTCCACACAAAAACACATGCATGAGTGTTCACAGCGGCACTGTTGCCAACAGCCCAAGGGGGGGGGGGACCAAATGTCCATCACAACTGGCAAATGGATAAACAAAATGTGGCCTATCCTTATGATGGATACTGATGGCCCACAAAAAGTAATGATGCACTGATACACACTACAATGTGATGAACCCTGAAAACATCTCAGTGAAAAGAGCCATCCACAAAGGGCCACATAGTACATGATTCCACTTGCATGGCATGGTCAGAAGAGGCAGCCAGCAAAGAGATGAGCGTCTGCCCCGGGTTTGAAGGAGGGGTGGGAGGTACGGGTTTTTTTCTTGAGAGACAAAAATATTTTAAAGTTAGGTTGTGCTAGGGATGCCTGGGGACCTTAGCAGTGGAGCATCTGCCTTTGGCTCAGGGCATGATCCCAGGGTCCTGGGATTGAGTCCCACATTGGGCTCCCTGCATGGAGCCTGCTTCTGCCCCTGCCTGTGTTTCTGCCTCTCTCTCTGTGTGTCTCTCATGAATAAATAAATAAAATATTTAAAAAATAAAATAAAATGCAGTTGTGTTAATGACTGTACACCTCTATGAACACAGGGATAAAAACAATGAATTGGGGGATCCCTGGGTGGCTTGGCGGTTTGGCGCCTGCCTTTGGCCCAGGGCGCGATCCTGAAGTCCTGGGATCGAGTCCCGTGTCAGGTTCCCGGCATGGAGCCTGCTTCTCCCTCTGCCTGTGTCTCTGCCTCTCTCTTTCTCTATGTCTATCATGAATGAATGAATGAATGAATGAATGAATGAATGAATCTTTAAAAAAATGAATTGCACAGTTTTTTTTCAACTGTACACTTTAAATGGGTAAATTGCATAGTATACGAATTATATTTCAAAAAAGCAGTTTCTTAAACAAAACAAACCTTTCCTGCCAAACCCTTTCTCAGAGCTGTCCAGCTCACAAGCAGGCCATAGGGTAGAAGGGCACAGCTGCGAGGAGGGCCTGGAGGAAGATGAGGGACACAGGCACCTAAGGTGCGGTATTTAAGGAGATCCTTATTCTCAGGGTCTGGACTTACGGGACCCTGAAAGTGAGCGCCTCATTTAATTTTGCATGCAGGACACCTGCTTGCCTGACCCCAGTCCTGCCCGGATTCTGAGGCTGCTTCATGTTCGAATATATCTACAGATTGTAGCCCCCTAAAAATATCTTCAGACTACTTAACCATTCCCTCGCTTTTTAAGTTTCAATAGCTCTCTATGACCTAAGATTAAGGTTCAAAGGTGACAAATCAAGATCTTCTACTGTGCGCTTTAAGCCTGCAGACACACCTTCACAGGCTCTGGAGTTCAATTAGCCCTAAGCCTGCCAACTAGAGTGCTCTAAGCAGGGATTCACACCCAGGCCTTCGGATCCCAGGGCCTCCAGTGCCCAGCACCCGGCCCTCTGCTCCTGCAGCCTTCCCACCAAGCAGAGAGGCTGAGATGGTTTCTTTGTCTCACCAACAACCTTGGCTCCAGCCTCCTTTGCACAAAGTGTTAAGGACAGGGTGTTTTACTGTGGATGGTTTATTAGGAAAAGCTCAGGCACCTGGGCGGTTCAGTTGGGTAAGCGTCTGCCTTGGGCCCAGGTCATGATCCTGGGGTCCTAAGATCAAGCCCCACATTGGGCTCCCTGCTTGGCAGGGAACCTGCTTCTTCCTCTCCCTGCTTGCACTCTCTTTCTGTCAAATCAGTAAATAAAATCTTAAAAAAAAAAAAAAAAAAGGAAAAGCTCAATCAATGCTAACTTAACAACGGTTATCATGCACAAAATTAGCAAACTAAGGTAAAATCTTGCCATTCACTATGCTTCCCAAAGTCTGTAATGACGGGCCAAGAACCACAATAAAGGGGGGAAAATCTAGGAGGCTGAAACTACAGAAATCCATGAACAATCATTTCTGGCTTGCGATATTTATCTTGAACCTGGTCTTTATTCACCACAGGAGAGCAAAGTTACATGGAGAGTAAATTAAGAACAATTTTAAAAAGCCATGCAACTGGCAGAGACCTTTTTTTTTTTTCTTTCTTATTTTACCCACGCCCAAGAACCCTGTAGAATAAGAAAAAAGCACATCTCAATTTCAGAAGGTAGCTCTCCATTCAAATACGCTGGAAATGAACAAGGGAGATACATACTGCAACAAAAACAAGCCCAAAAACAAAATCACAGGGGGAAAAAGAAGGGATTTCTGAGATTGGAAAAGAATGCAGGGCCAGCAAGACAGAGGGAACAACACTGCCACCAAGTGGTGACGGTGCCTCAAGTCACCCTCTGACATCTAGACCAAAGATCTCAGCGGGGACAGCAATCAGAATGCCTTGTGGGATGGGTGTGGACACGCGTGTGTGTTTTGTTTTTTTTAAAGAATTCATGCCTGGCTGGGCCCCATCCCCACCCAACTGACTCGGTGAGGCAAGATGCAGAGGGGCAGGTGCACCTGTATGTAAAATCTCCTTCTTCTGTGACTTTGGTGCACAGGGAAAGCTAAGAACCAGGGATCAAAACAAAAGGTCATACAGATGTCACCATGATGCTTGTATTTTCAGTAAAGTTTCACTTGCAGTCCTCCTGCTTATATGATCCATTAAAATTTCCTGATGGTATATAAATTCTTTAAAATTTGGCTATGGGGAATCCCTGGGTGGTGCAGCGGTTTGGCGCCTGCCTTTGGCCCAGGGCGCGATTCTGGAGACCCGGGATCGAATCCCACATAGGGCTCTCGGTGCATGGAGCCTGCTTCACCCTCTGCCTATGTCCCTGCCTCTTTCTCTTTCTCTTTCTCTCTCTCTCTCTCTCTGTGTGACTATCATAAAATTAAAAAAATAAAATAAAAAAATAAATAAATAAAATAAAATATAATAAAATTTGGCTATGTGCAACACAAGCCAATCCTAGTTCTCCTGACAGTTTTTACATTTTTGGCAATATAAAGTAATCATGATTAAGATTCTGTTCCTTGGTCTTGCCATTGGTATTAACATCTAATACCTAACTCAACAGGCCAGGCTTCAGCTGATCAAACATTAGACACAGCTATACTCACAACACAAAACCCTCTGAATGTTAGTTTCGCTGGACTATTTGCTTACACAGTGTGTTTCAAATCAATAGATCTCTAGATTTTCTTTTTTCTTTTAAACAGGACATATAAAGTCTGAACGCTTCAATTGCTGGTGAAATCTCTGATTTAAAACACTTCAATGAAAGTTATCAGACGAACGCTAAAATTGTTCTTGGCACACGGCGTAGATAAAAGGATGCTCCCCCTTTCCAGAGCCAGGAGTTACCTAAAAACTTATTTCTCTAACAACAAAGGATCATCTTTTGTATGATGCTCTAGGAGGCAAAACTGTGGAGTATTCCCACCAAGTACCCGTCACAAGTTTGTGCATTCTGCAGGCCTGACAAGGAGCTCAGAGCCCCTGTGCCCTGGGGGCCACCCAAGAGACAAAGCTCCCCCAGAAAATAAGGCGGCAGGAAAGGGGCAGAGCACCACATGCTTGGTTTCATTTGGCACACTACCAAATTTGTCTTACCCCTCTATTTTTCCCCACGTTTACCACTGCATTTTCCCCACCAAACTCTTGCCTTCTCTAGGAAGCACCAACCTTCTCAAAAAATGTCACCGGTGACCTAGATTTCTTGGAGGTCTGAGATACCTGGGTGCCTCCTTGGGTTATTGTTATCCGCAGTGATGCACAGCAGCAGAAAGAGGCACAGGAGTCCCATTCTATGTCTAGAAGGTCTGGGCTGGGGGCACCTGGGTGACTTAGTGGCTGAGCATCTATCTGCCTTTGGCTCAGGTTATGATCCTGGGGTCCTGGGATCGAGTCTCGCATCGGGCTCCCCATAGGGAATCTGCTTCTCCCTCTGCCTATGTCTCTGCCTCTCTGTGTCTCTCATGAATAAATAAAATCTTAAAAAAAAAAAAAAAAAAGGAAGGTCTGGACTGGATTTATCGTGGTTGCTTGTTTTAAGCCCTTGCTACTCATAGTGCACCAGCAGCATCAGCATCACCGGACAGTTTATCAGAAAGGGAGAACCTCTGGACCAGACCAGAACCTGTCTCTGTACAAGCTCCCCAGAGGACTCTAAGCACACGAACATTCGAGACCACAGCCACTCAATGCACAGAGGCATTCGCGTCTTCATCCGTGAGATGGGAGCACCTGCCCTGGCTTCACCTTCAGTATAGTCCTATGGTCGGATCAACATTGGGAAGGCTCTAAAAATGGGAAGGCTGCAATCCAGACCCCAGCATGACCACCCGCTCAGAACAACGATCTCTGCGCTCAGCCCATGCCCTACAACCCTCAGCAGCTTCGCCCTGGGACAGATTGAACTGCACCCCATGATACCATGTCTGTGGAGTTGATAGCTTACTTAGCGTCTCACAAACTCCTCACCAAAGAACCCAGAACACATAGGAGACAGAATGCATTTTCCTGGGTTTTCTGGGACAGTAGCCATAAGTGATCGCCACAAACTTAAAAAGCATCACTGAAGACTTTTGTTTTAAATTGAAGCAACCACGCAGCTGTTTGTATTCTATTTTATGATCTATGTTTGTTTTATTGCAAAAACATGCGCCTTGCCAAGTCTGCAAGTACAACCTGGTGATTCCCCTACTTACAGATTCCCTTCCATTCCCTCCAATGGCATACACCTGCCCTGCCCCTCTGAAGTTCAGGATGGAAACAATTCCTCCTGGACTTTTGCTAAAGTCAAGCAGGGATTCCTACAAGAAACCAACTGGTCTCTGTTGAATTAAAAAAAAAAAAAAAACAAACAGTCTGGGATTTGGGAACGTCTGCGCTGGTCCTACTAGACATATGTGAGTAAATTTCTAAATAGAAATTAACTGCCTGTCTTCTTCAGAAGGCTCTCCAGAACATAAAATTCAGATTCCTGCCACTGAATTATTTCAGAGATTCTGTATATAGAGAGTCACACTCCCCTGGATAAACAACAGGCTGATTTTGTGGGAGACAACATCTGCCCGGTTCTATGCCCACCTCTGTCCACATGCCCTTTGTACTTTCCTCCTCTTGCACTATAATTAGAGCCACGCTCCTCACTAACACTCTTCTCTCCGGGTTTGAGCCCATCTGTCAAAAAAAAAAAAAAAAAAATGAGGACATCAGAGTTACAGGAAATTCTATTTCTCTTTCACTTATATCCTTAACACTCGTGCAAACAGCATGGCTTTTAAATTACTGGTGGTTTTATTAGTATTTTCCAGGTGGGATGACATGGGTGGGATGGCACAAACACCGGCCTCACTTTTTAGGCTGGAAAAAAAGGCCAGAAAGTTTCCCATCTGTTTAAAGTTTGCACTGCCGAAACAGAAATGCCAAGTGGTCAGAGGCAGCCACGCTGAGCATCTGAGACACTTGAAAAGGCACGATTGAGGGTTCCCTGCAAGCACACTTCCACTTCCACTGTGCCCAAGGCAGAGCACCAGCTCCCTGAAGCCACCCGCTGCAGCACAGCCGCCAGGGCAAGGAGGGAACAGAGGTCACCAGCCACTTCCAGCAGCACACAGCCCTCCGGAGACCGTCTGGCCAAAAACACGGAGCTCAGGGCTCTACCATGTCTGAGGACCTGGAGGTGTCTCAGCTGCAGGGAGACACAGAGAGCTGCAGTGGGGGCCAGGTGGCCGCAGAGCACAGTGGAAGGTGGGGGCATTTCTGCACCTACGGGTGGGGAGCAGACAGTGGCAGGGGATGAAGATGCTGATTTGGGAGAAGAATATTCACAGATACTGAGAAACCTCTCTCCTTCCCCTGCACACGCCGCTCCTAATGTGGACATGGAGGGAGAGACGGCTAACCAAAGGGGAGTCCATACATTAAAATACTAGGAAACGGGGCACCTGGGTGGCTCAGTCGGCTAAGCGTCTGCCTTCAGCTTAGGTTATGATCCCGGGATCCTGGGATCGAGCCCCGCATCCAGCTCCCTACGTGGCGGGGAGCCCGCTTCTTCCTCTGCCTGTCACTCCCCCTGCTTATGCTCTTTCCTTCTCTCGCTGATAAACACATGAAGTCTTTAAAATAAATAAAATAAAATACTCAGAAACCTGTGGGTACCTGGCTGACAGGGATACTTGTGGGGCTCCAGGGTAGGTGCTGGCAGGGACCCTCGTGTGGGAAGGGGCTCCTGAAGAAGCAGCACACCCAGGAGGTAATGCTGTGCATCTCTGGCAACAGCCAGCCTTGTGTAGTGTTCACAGCATCAACTTCTGAGCACAGATCCGTGAGCTCCAGGCCTGCCTCGATCACCCACTAGCTCTCTGGTTTGGGGAAAGTGATTTAAGCTATTCCAAGCCTCTGCTCCCTCATCTGTGAAATGGATATCATAAAATGCCAACCTTCATAAGGCTGACTGGGAATTAAATAACTCCTATAAAGCACCTGCCACAGATAATGGCATAAGTGATTATTATTATACCAATTCAGAGTTCTAAATATCATAATTCTCTCTCTTCTCTCTCATACAGAGTACCCACATTATACCCCCCCACAAAATCATACATTTAATTCTAAAAGAAAAAAAGCATGAAGGACATGTTCCTATAGAGAAGGAAGAGAGAGGGAGTTAAGAAATCACTAATGAGCATATAATAAGTTTGTAAAAATCTGAGCAGTTTATTTGCCTTCCTTGAGAAGTCAACAAGCATGTAATGACTGGAGAAACCGATGAGAGCGATCATGAATAAGTAAATACTAGAGCACATTATAAGGAGATAAGTGCTATAGGAAGTCAGGATAAGGAGATTAGGAATGTCTGGTGGTAGGAGCGGAGGGTCCAATCTGAAATAGAGTGGCCAGGAGAGGGCTCCTTGAAAAGGTGATTTCAAGCAATGATCTGAAGCAGGTGAGGAGGTTAACCAGGAGGTTATCAGGGAACAGCATTCCAGGCAAATAGAACAGCCCATGCAAAGGCCTCAGGGCATGTGTGGCAAGAGTGAGGGACCCCAGCAGAAGCCTCCACCAGAGAAAATAGGTGGGCAAGGATCGTGATGTCACCTAGCGCTGCATGGGGGTCTCTTGGGATACCTTCCTGCAGGTGGTGGTGAGAATCAACAGTAGCTCAATAACTGGGGCCGGAAGAGTGATGATTATGGACTAGGCAGGGCAGGAGCAGTGCCCCTGCAGAGCTCTGCTGTGTCGAGTACTTCAAGGCACAGAGGTATGGCTCGCAACTCTACGCTGCTCTCTTCAACGTCCTGGTCATCAGTATCAAGCTTCAAAGCCATCCCACAAGGACTGGCCAAAACCGATGCTCTAGCACTTCACAAGTAGAAGGAGCTTGGGGAAACACCTTTTTTAAAAAGAAAGCCTTTTCGAGGGCACCCAGAAGTCATTCTGATTTTTAAATAACAGTTAACGCCCCAAAGGACAAGATATCGTAAGAGCCAGGAATGTGAGTTAATCACTTAAAGCAGAAACAGATGATGAAGGTATGAAGAATACATGGAGAGGCCACTCCATGGGAGGAGGAGGTACACGGGAGGGCCAGGGACAGGGGAACACCATGTGGGTGCAGGGCCCCCCGGCAAGGGACCGTGTGTGCTCAGAGGACAGGACCTGGGCTTACCCGGAGGAGGGTGAAGCAATGAGGGCAGCTGGGCTGGGGAGGAGCTTTAAGGGGGAGCAGTGGTTTCCAGGCCCTCCTGCCATCTGAGGAACGGGAAGTAGAAGTATGTTCAGACCAGAGAGGCACCACGGGATGGGATGACAGGGAGCAGGATTTGGCTCAATCCAAGAGATTCACTGGAAAATTCACACCTGCTGTAAGATGGGACAGGCTGCTTGCTTCCCACAGTCGTCCCTGGCCCTTACTACGCACTCAGCCAGCACACCTCGAGTTTTGAACCCATTATCGCTGCACGTTTAAATACGTTACATAGATCTCCACGCGGCGGTCTCCGCAACCACCGTGCAATATGGGGCACTATTGTCAAGCCTCGAAACCCCACCTCTGGTGTTAACTGCCGTCCTGTAGTTTCAGCCACAAATCACAGCTCGACTCCTCCTCCTGGGCCCCGCTCTGGTTCCTTCCCCTTCTGCTCCACCTGCCCCACCTGCTAACAAGGCCCCCCTGGGGCCTGGGAGGAAGAGCCCTCTGCAGCAGGCAGGCCTCCCCACTGTGGCAGGGGAAGGAGAAGGAGGAGGCACTGCCGGCCACGGCCACCCAGCTCAGGACGGCAGGGAGAGAAATCAGAGCCCCTGCCACTCAGCACCGCAGCTCCCCGAGGGGCTCCAGGCAGCAGGAAGGTGCCCCTGTGGGGGGGGGCGTGGAGGTGTGGTGGGCCCGGAGCATCAGGGAGGGGTAACTTTACACTGGAAACCTTCAGCTCACTGATTTTCTAATCTCTGAATTCTGAAAGCGTTTCAATAAAATACCAGTAGAAATCTCATGCTCTTATCTCAGTGCGGCAACAAGCATAATTAATCCTCTATCATACGGGAGGGAGAAGTTTCAACAGCTTGTCCCAGTTCACAGCTCCTAAAGGGGAAAGCTGGAATTATTTTTTTAAAGATTTTTATCTACTTATTCATGAGAGACACACAGGGAGAGGCACAGAGACACAGGCAGAGGGAGAAGTGGGCTCCTCATGGGGAGCTTAATGTGGGACTCGATCCCAGGACCCCGAGATCACAACCTGAGCTGAAGTCACATGCTCAACCACTGAGCCACCCAGGCACTGCAGAAAAGCTGGAATTTAAATGCAGCCACTCTGCTCCAGCCTTCAGAAGAGGTCCCTAAATGAGCTCTGAACTCCATCCCCAAGTTCACCTTCATGGCTGCTCCAGACCCTCCCATACTGAGGCCACCTCTCCGCTTCCCATCTGTATGTGCGCGAGTGACCCTGGGGGCCCTGCCGGGTAGACCTTCAGATACTCCTGAGTACCGTTTCCAGTGGGGCAGATGCAAAATACCACGTGTTCTATTCTCAGGGCCTGACAGCCCATGCTGCCCAGGCTTCGGGGTACTGGGGGTGATCTGCTCCACGCTCTGGCCTCTAGGGCAACGACCCATCATCCCATCTCATTCACTGCAAACTTTCGCCCAACAGCATTGCCTAACCCAGAATTCACCAAGGAACCCTGTCAACTGCAAACACCATAATAAGAACTCAGCGTGGGGTTAACTATCTGTTTCTTATGGCATTTCCAAACTAAACCAGTTAAAAACAGAAGCTTCCAAAAAGAAAGGTGGACACACGCCATGGCGCCCACGCTTCTACCTGCTGAGCCACATGAGGTCACATTCTCTCATGCTGCTCACGGTGCGTTCTACTGGCCCATTTTATCTTGGGGTTCTCCAGGGAGGCAAACATTTGCCAGCACTGACCAACCTTCTGACTCTGGTCCCTCAGACACCGACTTGCAGACACCAGTGTCCACCTGGGCACTCACCACACTTCCTACTCAGGCACACAGCAGCCCTGGGGTGGGGCCTGCAGAGCTCACTGCACTTCCTCAGCCGTCAGTGCTCCCACAAAGAGTACAGTCTCCCAGGCTGTGCACTTTACAAGCCTGGTGTTTTCCACAGTCGCCAGTCCAGCAGACCCTTTTGGCTTAGAAGATTAGGAAGGTAGGAACTGGGTCATACCATCTGGCTGCTGGACATTACCAGACGATCTACAAAAATGAAAATGAAGTCTTTAAAATTAAACTTTCTAAATTGATACACACTGAAATAACTCAACTTAATGACTTAAAAAAAAAAAAAAAAGCTCACTACATTTATAAACCCATCTTTCCCGTGTTCCTTTACTTGTTCCTTCCTGCTGAGGAACAACCATATAAGAAGCTTAACACCAGTGTTCTGACCTCAATAATGGTTAACAAAAATAATTGTATTGCTTTACATTTGATAGGTCTTTAGGTTTCCAAAGTACTTTCGCATTTATAATTTAATGTAATTCCACGAGATAGGAAGGGCCAGGATTCACTATAACTGTTTTATGACTCAAGGTAAGTAAAGTTATATGATTCATATCGCAAAGCCAGCTGAACCCAAACCAGGCTCTTGTTTAATTTGGCAGAGGATGCATTTTTTCAATTAAATAATAAAGAGAGCTCTGGGGTAGGGAGGGGAAAAGAGGGGGGGGAGAGAGGGAGGGAGGGAGGGAGGGAGAGAGAGAGAGAGAGAGAGAGAGAGAGAGAGAGAGAGAGAGAAGCTGGAAAGGGGGCAGAAGGTGAGGAGCACAAGGAGGGTGCAAACACACAGATCGTACTCTGCAAACTCTCCAGGTAGCCCGTGCTGCTGCTTAACATATGCACAGAAGTATTTCAAGGGGCAAAAATGAATCTGTGCTACATGCAACTTGAGGAACTCAAGAACTCTTTGAAGGTCTACTATTGTTGCTTTGCCTTTTTTAAAGAAAAAATTGTTTTCTGATTAAAGAGCATAAGGAAGGGATGCCCGAGTGGCTCAATGGTTGAGCGTCTGCCTTCAGCTCAGGGTGTGATCCTGGAGTCCTGGGATCGAGTCCCACATGGGGCTCCCTGCATGGGGCCTGTTTCTCCTCCCTCTGCCTGTGTCTCTGCCTCTCTCTCTGTCTCTCATGAGTAAATAAATAAAATCTTTAAAACTAAAAAAATTAAGAAATTAAAAAATAAAGAGCATTAAGGAAAAGAAATGCTTGCTGCTAAAAATTTAGCGTTATCACCAGGCAGAGAAAAATCTTAAACTTAGAACTACATGTAAACTCATTAGTTACATTGTGACTCAACACAGGAAGGCCCGGACACAGACTTCTGGGAGACACAAGCAGGATGAGAGGGCACAGGGTGGTCTTCCTGCGACACCACACTGAGGGAAGGCAACCGATGAGGGAGGGGACATTGAGCGGAACGAGAGCAGAGCTTGGGGACCAAGGAGCACCCCCGCCACCACGCTGCGCCACGGTAGTGTGTAAACCTATGCTCAGATTGCAGGGGTGATGAAGACACGCTTGGGAACACAGTGGAAGGGAGGGAGCCAGTGGGGGCATCGGCCGAGCCACTCCACAATCCCACATGCACGGGGACGGGGGTCCACAAAGACTCGGCAGAGGCACTATTTTTCATGCGAGGTGCTGCAAGCTGCCGAGTTCTCTGACACGTCCCTGGAATTTGAGGATCCTCTGGGAACAGCGACAGGCATGGTTCACTGGAGCTTCCTACCAAGGGAGCTTTGAAATCAGGGGATGATTTTGACCTGAAATCTGGTTTCATCTTGCCCTTCACCAAACTGCACGGCTGTTACTCCTGCCGGAATCTAGGCGTCTCACTTCCAGGGTGTACGGTACCTTCGTATCTGCTGGGAGACTCGCACGCTTTCTGCGGGGTTGCCACACGGAGGAATATCTGCTGCCTCCATGAGTGTCTCCGTGTCTTCACGGGGGTCCCATTGGCATCGCCAAGGTGCTCAGCTTTGGAGTCAAAGTCCCTGAAAGCACAGAATGATGGATTTATGAGCAGCAGGGAGATAACGCTTGATGTTGTGTTTTTACACAAAACGTTACGTTATCAATTATGTTTGAATAAGAGAACACAATTAGATCATCATGAAACCTGAATCAAGCCCACAGTGGCTCAGCACTCCTCAGGGGCCTGCCTTCTTACAGGATGCTTTTCTTGAAAAGCACAAGATCACATGTCCTTAATTTATTTCCGTTGTAAAAGATATTAAGAAATATGCTCCACACATCACACTAGCTTCCAACTGGACCTTCCTTGGCACCACTTCAGAAAAGAGAAACTGTCTAAAAGGGGCAATGGCACCAGGGCCACCATCTCCCCTAGTCCGTGTGTGGGAATAATTTCTCAGCATAGGTCTGCATCTCCGCAGACGGCCCCAAAAACGAAAAAATTTAGATTACGCAGAGTCATCAACGAAATAATTACATGGTCACTTGCTGATGACAACAATTTTAACATTTATATTTTTTAAACTACAAAACATAGTATATTTATCAACACATATCATAAATATAGCCTGGTCAGTGATCTTCCTATTCACAGGATAACTTGGGGAAGGCCTTGTGATTTACACCCACGTACACACAACTAAATGATCACCTTAACTCACAGGTCAGACATCCCAACTTATTTACCACCACCATATCTGCTATCACTTAGAGAACACGTTAAGATTTCCTTGAATCTTCTGAAAACACCACATTAATAAACTACTCCTAGGCAAAATCAGAGAACAGGATGTTTTTAAAGCAACATTCAGTAGGAAGGTGTAAAAAGGAAGATACAATCGATTTAGCTAAAATTATTTTTTGAGTGTCAAAAAAATTGGCTGAAAAATCCCTGTGTATCAATAATTTAACACTTCTACCCAGACTTGATATATCTAAATTAAACCCTACCTTTTCGTGTTCATAAAGTCAGAGGTGTTATTTTCATCTACAGGAGCCAGAAATTTTAGAAAATTTGGCACAGAGGAAGAAGAATGAAGTTTTTTCCGCAGGGCATTACGGTAGGAGATGCTGAGAGTTTGGTTGAGAAGAGAGTTTAGGATAAAAGAAATACAAACATAAAAAGTATAAAATATAAGCTTTAAAATAAACACTTAAGTTCTCATGCTAAGAAAATTAAACCAGGTGAGAAATTTAAAAGTTTACAGATGAGATTTAACCTCTGTATTCAGTAAACAAAATTCTATTTTAAGTGAATGGAATCAATGAAATAATTCAAAAACCATTCAGTTATGCAACATAATAAGCTCTAGTGATCTGCTGTGCAACATCGTGCCTGTAGTTAACAATTGTGTGCTGTGCACTTTAAAAAAGTGTTAAGAGTGCAGATCTCACGTTACACATTCTTGCCAGAATAAAATAAAAACATAACAAGAAAATCAGTCCATCTTCCAAAATGACTTTCACTTTCAAAATGGAAAAAAATAATTTTCCTGAATTCATGAGGAAATTTCTGATTTGGCCCATAGCACAGTGTGAATGGACAAACACAATTTTTGTTAAAAAACTGTGTACATGTGATTGTGCACACGCATGTGTGCACACACCGGACAGAGACGGGAAAGTAAGTTTATAAGAGGCGGCTTGACATCAAGACCTGATGATAGTAATTAATTGACAGTAAACTTAATCAATAGTAAATCAAGTCAGTTCAGATGATAGACTGAAAACAGTAAAACCAAAATCAGACAAGCACGCAAACACACACGCACACACACAAACACACACACAAGCGGTGGCCCTGGGTCCTCTCCCGCCATGCAGCATATCATCTCTGTGCAAGATGAAGACAAACGACACTGAACTTGCCGCGTGAGTGTGCTCACCTCTTCGGCACAGCATTCCCACTTTGTTCTCCACTTGAGCTATGTTTTAGGTACTTAAAAAAATTTGGCGAGGAGGCAGAGGGGTTAAGACGAGGTGGAGGAGCAGGAGCTGAAGACTGACCTGAGCAACTTTTAGGCTCGCCCACAGGTGGATGATGCACACTAAATAGCAATTAGAGAGAAGGCAGGGCGATTAGCGGGAAGAAGAGGGGACCCGTGGGGGGACCCGAAGGGGGTCGCAGAGGGCGGATTCCAGGGGGGTCAAGGAGGACACAGGCAAGAATGGGCTAGGCTGCCGGTGTCCGCTTGAACACCAGCTGTCACAGAGCCAGAGGACTGCTCTTCTCTTCTGTATCCACTGTCTCACTGGTAAAGGTAGTTTTCAGTTAAAAAAAAAAAAAAAAAAAGTACCGCGAAGTCATTCTTGACCATTTCTGACACATGTATGCACCCCATAGTACTTGTTCCTCTCTTCCCCTTTTAGAAACTGGCAGCAATTTCCTTTTTGTTTTTCACTGAAACCAAAAGCAAAGGAAAGTATAACAAAATCCATGGTTTTTAAGATACATTGCTCTTTAAAATGAACAATAACCTGCCTTGAATTCAAGGTCTCATTTCTTTTGCATAAACGAGGAGCAGGAAGCAAAACGGGTATGAGAGACGGGGAGGCGGCTCCTTCCAGCCTCCCCTCCCCTCTGTCCAGCACGACCCATTAGGAAGCTGCATTCCTGGCAAGAAGGGAAATGTACTGTCAGGGAAACTCCTTTCCTACCACCTCAGCTCGTGTGAAACTGAAGGCCTAGCCAGAGAACTGGGAATCTCTAGACAAGAATGTGTCCACGATCACTGAAAATGCCAGAAACAGAGGGCCGGGGACACAGCGGAGAGGCAAAAAAAGAAGGAATGGGCATACACAGGGTTTTAAGAACACGACAAGAACCCTATAAACCCTCAAATTATTTCTGTCTAAGATGTCACATATTAAATACCAGCTTCCGGCATGCATCCTGCTTTGGGATCAGAGTTATGCAGCTGAATTCTTGAAAACCATCATAATGATTTTCAACGGCTGACTGGAAATGAAGCTGAGGGGCTCTGCTACATATGGTTTCATTTCTTCACCCAAAACACTTCCAACACCTCCGTACAGACTCAGCATTACACGTGCATGAGCCCCCTGATGCTCGTACGTGCAAGGCCAGCAGCAACTCTACACAGGTGCAGCCCTTATCCAGATTTAGGAAGTGAGGGATCTTAAGAGATTTTTTAAAGTTATTTTGAAAGATAACTCTGTGACCGTCTATAGTCTCTGACGTTTGGGGTCAAATGAATTGCCAAGGGACCCCAGAAGGAACCAGGAGGAACCAGGAGACCTCCCTCTCTGCCGCTTACCCATCTCTACAACCAGAAAATTCCAACGGCTCATCCGAGACAAATTATTAAACTTCGTAAATCTGGTTAGCAGACACTAACAGTTCTCACACTGAAGGAAATTTTAGAAAACACCCATTCGAATCTGCTACACAGAGAAGCTAAGCAGATATGCCCAGGTCACAACCAGCTCAGGACAGAGCGAGGACCAGAACCCAAGGCTGCGCAGCCAGCAGAGGCACCCACGTCGCCTCTCATGCGCATCATGTGATGCATTCATGAACTGAAGGCCGCATCTCCACCCCACCACTTAAAGAATCCGGGTTTCCAGATGAGGACTCACCTACCCACCCCTTCTGCTACTTGTCCTCAGAGCTCCTGCCTCTCACGCTGCTTGAGCAGTGATTACTACCCACGCAGAGGGTCATTTCTGCTCCGTTTTACCTGCTTCCTCCTGACACTTGCACTTGCTACTTGAGCACGTAACAAGGGTCCCTCACATCTACAGAGTGCCCACGGGAGGAAGGTGCGGGAGGCAGGTGTCAGCTCTGTAAGCCCCCAGTAGAACCTGACTCAGGTTTCTCTCTCACCCAACAAACACGCCTGATTAACAAGAGATATGCCCCAGCTATTTATACAACAAAATCACATTTCTTAAACAAATCTTACTTTTGGTCATGAGGCGTCTCTGTGCTCACTGAGTGATACCTCATAAGTTTCCTTTGGGAGACACCTGGAGACCCCCGAGCCGGCTCCGGAGGCTCCTGGCACTCCACAGGGAGATGACTCAGGGTGTTCGCGCGCCTTCGGAAGCTCTGCTGGGGTGACAGTGGGGCAGGCTCTTCCGCGGGATGGCTCTCCGAGTCACTGGACAGGTCATCTGAGGAGCCGAGAAGCCTGAAGGAGCTCTCAGAGGCAGGCAAGGCCTCTTTTTCACACACAGATGGCTCCTGGTGGCAGAGGGACAGCAGGTCAGGCATATCACAGGGAATCTCAGTGGCAGGAAAACACTTCGGTAAGTGAACACATCTGATTCTAACACCATCTAGAGGCCAACAACAAATATAAGGAAACGAAGACCCATTAAGTGCCTGCTTATCAGAGACCAAATGCTAGGCTGCTGCACAAATGGGGAAACCTGCCCAAACCCAAGTGGAAGGACTTAGCTGTTGTAAGTGAAGCCGCAAATAACCCCTTCTCTCTGTAAAAGACTCTACTGTGCTTTCAAGTAGCACGCAGGGTCTCGTTGAACTTGTCTGCACAGATCAAGAAGTTCTTTATCTTGCTGAGTGCGTTCATACCTGTTCTGCCCACATGCTTAAGACTCTCTGATGTTGTTCTAATGTTAAAATTTAACTTGGTGATCCCAGAGGTTAAAAATATTCTTAGAATATGAAGAATCTCTCTTAAGGCACTCACTGCCACGGCTCAGAGCAAATCACTTAACTTCTCTCTGTACCCCAATTTTCTCAACTATAAAAGGGTAGAGTGAAAACTTATTTCATTAGGTCTCAAGAATTAGGCAAGGGAATACGAGTGAAAGTGCACTGTAAAATGTTATACAAGTATAAGTTATTGCATCAGGTACTCAAGGAATCTACTGAGTGGGTAACGCCAACATTTGTTGAGAATCATGGCAATACTTTAATACTACAGGTTTTTGGGATGCATACTTTTTCAAAGTAAGCAATCCTATGTTTAGCACTGTGCCCAGGACGTAGCTGGTGGCCAATATATTCTTTTCCAATCAAAAAATATAAAATAAGGGGGGGTGGGAGGAGGCACAAATCAGCTAGCCCCTGAAGAAAGTGCTAAAAGGATAAATTAATCAACATGGAAAGAGTAAAACGAAATGAATGTATCTAATGATGGACTGAAGAATCTAAATTGTGTTCACCTGATACACAGTTGAGTGCCTTTCAGATGATAGGTATTAAGGATTTTAATTTTTAGAAACGTATTTATCGAGGGGAGAGAGATTATATACATTTAATTGTGTAGGTATTAGACCAGAAAAATTTAATTCCCAACATGCTACAAAATATTAATTACCTTTAAACACAGATGGAATATTTCATTCTTCAAAACTCTGTAGTTCTGATGATCCTTTTAAGGATTTAGAATTTTGTCTAAGACAATATATCACAGCAAACAATTTCCGCTATGCAAACCTGTTTATCCCAACTCTTACTAACTTCTCTCCAAATTACATGAAATTACTGATCCTTTGAAGCTAAGGATCAGTTAGCTAAAAGGGCCACTTGGATGTTTCTCAACAATTAGATGATCAATGTATTGGCAGAGATCCAATTACATAAACTAGCTTATTTTTGTAACAGTTTCTCAATCTCAGAATAAAAAAGATGTAAAGAAGTACACATACAGATACTCCCATACACAATACAAACAGGTAGCTTCTGAAAGTTGCATTTCTCTTAGGATTACCCTAGACATTTAAGCTACATGCATATTCCTAGATCTGTGCTTTGAAGAATTCAAAACAATAAGACTTCCTAGAAAAGTCACTTGAGTGACATGAACTTCTTCGTAGTATCTTTACTTGTAATGATCTGGAAAATCTCTTCCCCATCCATTTCCACAGGTGTAATGCTTATCCTTTAAAATCTAATTCAAGGGCAGCCCCGGTGGCTTGGCGGTTTAGCGCCGCCTTCAGACCAGGGTGTGGTCCTGGGGACCTCGGATCGAGTCCCACATCAGACTCCCTGCCTGCTTCTCCCTCTGCCTGTGTCTCTGCCTTTCTGTTTCTCTCTGTGTCTCTCATGAATAAATAAAATCTTTAAAAATAAATAAATTTTAAAAATAAAATAAAATCTAATTCAAAAGCATCACTGCCCCCACTCCCATACTTTCTCTGGTTCCACTGATCGAAAATAACTGCCCTTCCCCTTGCTCCTGGGACAGCTAAGTTACCACCTGCTCTTATTCCAAGCTCTCAGGGCTCCTTCTACACTCTGATGCTGGTGTTATTTGAGCATCTGTCACCAGATAAGTTCCTAAGGGCAGGGGCTTTGTTCCACTCATCTGTGTATCGCAGATTAACCATACTATTTCCAAATTTTAAACTGTGGCGTAGAAGCCAGCATGTAATGGATGTAGGTCAGATGATGCTCCATCCCACTAGATTTTAACTCAGAAAATCATATTTAGAAGACTGGTTTTTAGAGCCTCACTCCCCAGAGGGAGTCCACAAATTTGCAGCATCGACACCACCTTGGAGCTTGTCAGATATGTGGCATTTCAGGCTCCACCCCAGGCCTACTGAACCAGAATCTGTATTTTCGCCAGAAACCCACTAAAGGTGCAACTGAGAACATGGCAAGCACACTTCTAAAGCAGTGTTTTGCAAGCAGTAGATTGCAGGTGGTAGTATCAATTTCAATGGTCCGCCATGGACATTTTTAAAATCAAAAAGAACCAAAGAAAACAATATGTACCCCAGGTTGTTTGCAGTAAATATTGTTTTGTGAGATTTTAATTCTGGATGCAAAGTGTGTACGTATGTGTGTTTGTGAATCATTCCGCAATGTTAAATGAGTGTCTTGCTGTTGACCATGGTCTAAAAACTTTGAAAGCCACATCCTCAGGAGGAAACTCAGAACTTGAGTTCTATGGTCAGGAGCTGGCCTCCACATCCCTGCCCTCTCTCTTGAATCTGGAGGAGCTTTGGTAACAGAAGGAAAGCTGTCATCCCTAGTGCAAACCCCAGATTCATTTTTTGGTGGTTAAAAAAAGCTGAAGATGCTTAAGTGTCCTAGAAAGCAAGAAATTTAAACAAGGACACAGACGCAGGTTTGGTACCTAAGAGAACCGTTGGCTTGTTCATGATCACAAAGCTGTGCTTGCTGACAGACCCAAAGGGTGAAGCTTGATTATCTATTTATAAAAACAGTAATATTTAATTATAATCCCAGAGCCAGCCAAAATGTAAAAGTACATTCAGAAATTCAAATTGCGGGATCCCTGGGTGGCTCAGCGGTTTAGCGCCTGCCTTCAGCCCAGGGTGTGATCCTGGAGTCCCTAGATCCATCCCATATCAGGCTCCCTGCATGGAGCCTGCTTCTCCCTCTGCCTGTGTCTCTGCCTCAATCTCTCTCTCTCTCTCTGTCTCTCATGAATAAATAAAATCTTAAAAAAAAAAATTCAAGTTGCAAACTTCATGGAATTCACAAACTCACTTTTGAGGTTTTCCCAATTTCAATTTTTTTTTCAATTACTTTTAATATTGGGCAAGAAGTCCATTGATTGCTTTGTGATAAAGTATCTCTTAAAAAAAAAAAAGTATCTCTTAGTGGTCTAAAACTGTGATCTTGCTTCTTTACTTACCAAATGGCCACCTGCTTTGTTATGTGAAACTCTTAAGTTACAGAATTGCAAGACCAGCCCTCCCCCTGCACCAAGAAGTCTGCAAGCACCAAACTTTTCATGATGTAAGATACAGGGCTCCCTGTAATCCTTCTGTAGGCTCTGTAGGCAGCAGATGAGCACTACCCATTTGCTGATTTCTTCAGGGAGTCACAGAAAGGGAAATGTGCTTACTTTGCTCATATTACTTAAAGTGCTAGACATGGAGCTGTCCAGATCCAGGCTGGCGGAATGTTCCTGGAGGCCTCTGGCTTTATTACCCTACAAAAGAGAAGCAGTCAAGTTATGATCCCTTAGGCTTGTGCAAAGGCATCAGGTAGAGGCAGCTTGGTCTATTTAAACAATCTCAGGAAAAATGCATCTACCGAGAAAAGCTGCTGAGCGCATATGTGCATTAAGATACTCAACATTTTGGTTTTGTTTTTTGTTTTAATAGCACAGCAACCTAAATGTTCCCGAACACCTTGTGGATTAGTCATTTGGCAGGGATGGCGGGCAGGAAGAAGAGGCAATCTGTGAAGAAAAGCAAGCACTAAAGCAAACACACTCAGCACCTCTCTCCCCTGAGTCCCAAGCTGTCACAACACACCAGCTGTAGGACACTCAGACAACATTCTATCTGTTCGGAAGCTCTCAAAGGTGGCCACCTGGCTTTGCAAATGGATTGTTTTTAATTTTAAGGATGTTGCAAAATTCTGAGAAAAACCGTCAAACAAAATAAAATTTAACCAGAACAACATTATTGGTTCAGATGGAGTGTTTCATGAAATCAAAAACAAAAACAAAAACAAAAAACCCTGTAAGATACTGCAAGCTCCAGAAAGGTGTGACACCTTTAAAGAAAACCAAGCTCTGATTTCTCAGGAGTGCCACCACAGGTTATCTATATCCGCTGGGGTGGGGAGCACACAGCACGTAATTTCTTAAGGAACTCCCAGATTGGGGTATATGTTTACTTCGCTCTTCCTATATAGAGCTGCAGTCTGCAAACCTGTCTGTAAAGGGCCAGATACTAAATCTCTTAGGCTTTGTGGGCCATATGGTGTCTGTGGCAACTACTCAACTCTGCACAAAAGAACTAAGAATATAGATAAATGAATGCATATGGCTCTGTTTCCAAAACTTTATTTACAAAAACAGGAGGTAGGTGGCATCTGACCTGAGAGCCACAGTTCACTGACCCGCTACAGAGTTCCAGACCCGTACCAGCAGTGGCTGACAGTAAATGGTTTTTTAAGCTGTGCCTGGTGGCACTCAGGGGGATGTGACCCACACTTTACTACGTCTAATCTGTTCTCTCCACAGAGACTGGCCAATGAATAACATCCTTTTGGGAAACAAAAAATACCATGCCATATAAGAAAATTTCTTTTAACCTAACTCAAGTTAAAAACTGAAACGTAGGTAACATTGCTTTAAGACTGAGAGGACATTAAAAAGGTTTTTACCCTTCTATACTTTATAACATACACTGATGGCACAAAAGCAAAGAAATGAGGGTGTCTGGTTGGCTCAGTTGGAAGAGCATGCAACTCATCTCAGGTTCATGAGTTTGAGCCCCACGTTGAACACAGAGGGTACTTAAACTTTTTTTAATAAGGGCATATAATTAAATATGTCCTCTTAAAAAGTACTTTAACTTAGATTAGGAGAAATTATGCTACTTACCCGGGATAAGATGCTTTCTAAAGACTCTGTTAAAGATCTCTTTGCTTTGTTTTTCAGCATATCTAGCCTAAATCGAGTGGCACTAGGTGGCAACTCACTTCCAATATTCTCTGCTGCAATCTGTGAGGTCTAAAAAGTGAAACAATACAAAGTTAGGTAAGTCACTTACACCTTCCTTCCTTCCTTCTTTTTCTTTTTAAAGATTTTACTTATTTATTAGAGAGAGAGAGAGAGAGAGGCAGAGACACAGGCTCCATGCAGGGAGCCCGACGTGGGACTTGAACCCGGGTCTCCAGGATCACGCCCTGGGCTGAAGGCAGCGCTAAACTGCTAAGCCACCAGGGCTGCCCTCTTCCTTCTTAAAGGAATGATAAATGATGCATCTTTTTGACCCCAGGCCATTATTCTGATCTGTGACCACACTTCATCTGCTCCTCGATGGCATGGCTACAAGTCGAGGAAAGTCTGCCTCAAAGAGTTGCTCCAACTGCTCCAAATGAAACAAGGAAATGTGCTTGGAAACCATTCAGTTAACAGAGCTGGAGAGCTTGGGCTCTGTGCTCGGATCAGAGAGGTGTCACTCACTAACTGGCCCTAAACAAGTTACTTCCTCTGTCAACTCAGACCCACCTCAAGATCTAATCATAACCCTGTGCTGAGATTGAAACAGGTAAATCATGTAAAGCACTGAGCAGAGCTTCTCATACCAAGGTGGCCAGTATTAGCTCTTCAAAATAAAGAATAACTTACCTTTGGGGGAGTTTCTGAGGCTGAAACAAATAATCAACTGAAGAATCCACTCCATAACCCTAAATTAATACCTTCTTTGCTTTCTATGGAGCTCTGTTGTCTCCATGTCTTCCTCTCTCCCTCCTACTGCTTCCACGACCCCTTCCCTCTGCACCCACGCTTGTCCCCCTCACTGACCCCAACAGGAAGCTGCCAACACAATGGCGTTTGGATGCCAACCATGAAATGAGGTTTACTGTTATTCGTTAAAAAGAGGTATGTTTAAAAAAAAAAAAAAAACTAAAAAAGACCTCTGGATTAAACTGCTTCTTACTTCTATGGATTCTTGCCTGATTGCTTCCTGCTGGACAAAGGTTTTTTTTTTTTTGTTTTTTTTTTTTTAAGAAAAACACAAACAAGCACATCCACCAATACTCTAAATTCAGACTATTCTTTGTTACATATTTCAAGTATACAGAAAAGTGTACGGGCCAATTTGACACATGCATCTGCACCATCCCCACTCCCCAACCCCCCAGCTTTGGCCAAGTGAACACGAACATGTTGAGAGCAGTGAGAAGCGCGGGCTCTGGAGCCCATGCCTAGGTGAGGTGTTTCTCTGCGGCTCCCTAGCTCTGTGGCCTTGGAGAGGTCATTATGGGCCTTTCAGTTCCTCCACCTGCAGGCTGAGAACACAGAGCACTTCTGAGCTTCAGATGAATTAATACACATTAAAGCACTCAGAATATACCTGACAGTGTAACATGAGTGATCGTGATTCTTAGCTTCTGTTTCCTATGTCTAATGGAAAACTTTACAGACATCTTTGATGCCTACTAGAACCACTCTCCATTTCCCAGCTGCACAAATAACCCACTCCTGAATTTGGTATTCGTCAACTGGTATTTTGTACCTTTACGTTTACGTATGTATCCGTAAACCATATATGGTGGTTTACATGTAGATGAAACTTCAAATGAATGTATCATCCTATACTTACTCTCCCATAAATACCTTTTGCCTTCCAATGTTGTTTTTGAGACTTATCTATGCTGACAAATGTTCTTTGATTCACTCGCTTTAATTATAGTGTAGTTACAGTGTAGTAGCTCACTGTATGACAACATAATTTGTACACATTCCTGTGGTTAAACATCGATTCCTTTTTGCTTTTACAAAGGAGACTACACTAATCTCTCCAGAACATAGCTCATCACACGTGTGTGAAGGTTTCTGCAAGGTAAATAACCAGAACTATCCTTGCTTAGTCACAAGATCTATGTGTCTTCATATGTACCAGATACTGTCAAATTTTCCTCCTCTAAATGGTACTAACTCATAGTCCCAGTATCAGTAAATGGGAGTTCACCTTTATCTGGTATGGTCGGATTTTTCAATTTCTGCCAATTTGATGGGTATAGATGGTCTCTTAATTTGTCTTCCCCTAATTCGTATCTGATTATGCTTTTAAATTTTATTTAGTTATTTGCTGGTCAAAGATACTATGTCTTCTTTGAAATTGATGAAATCCTAATTCATCAATGAATGTCATACATTTTGCAAGGCATGAAAGAGAGAGAAATGGTTCTGATAAGAGCTACCTTTGGCTTCATGCAGTCATCAGAGTTTTACTTCCGTGAGAATTAGAATATGCATTAAGAGAATGATGACCAGCTTAGAAATTCCTTTAAGGGAGACTGTCATTTATCTTTGTGTTTCCACAGAGTATACTGAGCGTGTTCTGCATACTTCACACTCACTTGTTGAAGAATGAATGAATGAGCAATGATCACTAGGCAGGCCCATGGGAAACACATACCTGAAGCAAGACTCACCCAACGGATATGGACTCAGTGCCTACTACACACCATGCACCATGGGCAGGAGCCTCACTCATTGCAATTGGTCCTGTGTAATCATTTACCAAATATCAGGGCCTATCCAGACTTGCAAAAGACTCCAGAGCAAAGGGAAGGATCCACATAGGTCCTTGGGGGTCTGCCCTTGACTTGCCACCAGTTCTCTCCCAAAGTTAAAAAGCTGTGGGCCTGCTTCCAAACTCTACTAAAGTTTCCATCAAGAAGCAGCATTTTGAATGGATTGTTTTGATATATAAAGAAAACACTGGCTAGAAGACCAAGTACACAGTAGAAAGTATATACAACTGCACTTTTCCTTTTTTTTTTTTTTTTAAACCAGGCCTAAGAATGTCTGTACACTTAGCTCAGTATTTCCTCCCCCTTCTTCTACCACCTAACAAGACACTTTCCCAGGTCTATCACCACAATTCTAATACAATTTGAAAATAATTCATGTTTAGAAAATACATTCCTTATTTAAAATAAGCATCTAGAGGTTTCTCCTTTGAAGATGATGCTGGTTCTTGGATAAGTTTCCAATTTGGGGCCCTTGAGCAAATCTCACCAGTTATCACATTGCCCATCCCATGACGGATGGGTGAACTCTACACATGGAAATCTGGAGCCAAGTTTGAAATTATGTGGCTACCCTGAAGTATCCAGGTCAGAACCACCATCCCTTGGTGCCACGGCATACCCACTAGCAGTCCTATTCAGAACAACTAGCACCCACAAGTTGTGGAGGTGTCCATCAGAAGGAGGATAAAGAAAAACTATGGTCCTGGCACACGAGAATAAAAAGGAACAAACTAGTGATCCATGCAATGCCACATATGAGGAGCAGAAACATCAGGCTAATGAAGGAACAAGAACTAAGAGACTACATGTTGTGTGAATCTGTCTGCAGAAGTTCTAGAACAGGCAAAATTAATGCATGGTATAAATAATCAAAACTGTGGTTGCCTCGGGGAGGGGCAGTGAGGACTAGCAAAGACGTACTGGGGTACATTCTGGCGTGGAGGAAGCTCTCTCCCTTGATGGGAGCGTGGGCTGCCTGAATGTATGAAGTCCTCAAAACTCAAGATGTAGTGCACTCAGATCTGTGGAACTTACAGGATGTAAATCTCAAAAAGAAATTGTGAACAAATATTGAACTACAGCTAATTACATGCACATTAAAGAGTGCTGGTATCAGACATTTACTTTATTTTTTTTTTAATTTTTATTTATTTATGATAGTCACACAGAGAGAGAGAGAGGCAGACACAGGCAGAGACACAGGCAGAGGGAGAAGCAGGCTCCATGCACCGGGAGCCCGACGTGGGATTCGATCCCGGGTCTCCAGGATCGCGCCCTGGGCCAAAGGCAGGCGCCAAACCGCTGCGCCACCCAGGGATCCCAGACATTTACTTTAAAAGTCATCAAAAAGAAGGTGAAACAAGAGTTGGCTATAGAGTAGTTATAGAACATTAAATTTTGGAGCAGCCCGGGTGGCTCAGCGGTTTAGCGCCTGCCTTCAGCCCAGAGAGTGATCCTGGAGACCTGAGATCGAGTCCCACGTCGGGCTCCCTGCATGAAGCCTGCTTCTCCCTCTGCCTGTATCTCTGCCTCTCTCTCTCTCTCTGTCTCTCTCATGAAAAAATAAAATCTAAATAAATTTATCTATTTATCTATTTATTTATTTTGTTAAGTATGCTCCTAAAAGGCATAATGATTAAGACAGTGCCCTTGGACCTGAGACACATTGGCTCTGCCATTCCCTAACGTGCTCCTTGACCTCTGTTCCCCATGTCCTCGTCTATCTATCTATCTATCTATCTATCTATCTATCTATCTATCTATCTATTTATTTATGATAGTCACACAGAGAGAGAGAGAGGCAGAGACACAGGCAGAGGGAGAAGCAGGCTCCATGCACCGGGAGCCCGATGTGGGATTCGATCCCGGGTCTCCAGGATCGCGCCCTGGGCCAAAGGCAGACGCCAAACCGCTGCGCCACCCAGGGATCCCCATGTCCTCGTCTCTAACAACAGAATTACACCACCTGCCTCATAAAAGTTGTAGAGGAGCACCTGAGTGGCTCAGTAATTGAGCCTCTGCCTTCTGCTCAGGGCATGATCCTGGGATCTAGTCTGCATGGGGCTCCCTGCATGGAGCCTGCTTCTCCCTCTGCCTGTGTCTCTGCTTCTCTTTCTGTGTCTCTCATGAATAAATAAATAAAATCTTTAAAAACGTTGTATAAAAAATGGAATCATTCAGGTAAAAAATTAGAACTCTGTCTGGTACATGACAAACATTCAAAAAGGGGCAGCTGATTGAATAGTACTAATTTTTGGCACCAGCTCTATCCAGACAAGTAGAAACGATACATCTGCTGACTAAAATGCGACACCTTCTAACTTTAGTACTTTACAGCTCTTTGCCCAAAGCCATTCTTCCTTTTCCATTAGAACAAAACATCATTTGGTTTGTTTGCTATTTTATTAAAATGGTTCCTCTGACGACTATCCAACATTACCATTTTAGTCTTTGAAAAGCACATACAGCATCACCACTAGCTCTGAGAAATGCAGCCCTGAGTCTGCTCAGTGTCTTCTGTCTACTTTTTAAGGCTGGTGGCCAGAGAATTTCACCGTTAAAGCCATGGCTCTACGCCTCTCTTGGTCAGGTCATAACACATTTCCAAAGGCTACATGAATTTTTAGGTGTAATTAGAATGTAATGAAATCCATGTAGTTACACTATTTAGTAGCAGAAAATGAGAGCAGGAATCTCCTGGTGAATCTCAAAGCTTCATCAGATCCATCTAAAAGCCACTGCTGCTCTGAAAGCCCGATCCTCAGAGCCCGAGAGGATGTCCATCCTGGGGGAGACCCAACCAAAACTGGGGATCAGAGCAACTTTTTTTTTTATAAATATGGATTTTTTTTAATTTTTATTTATTTATGATAGTCACACACACACACACACAGAGAGAGAGAGAGGCAGAGAGAGAGAGAGGGGCAGAGACACAGGCAGAGAGAGAAGCAGGCTCCGGGAGCCCGACGTGGGATTCGATCCCGGGTCTCCAGGATCGCGCCCTGGGCCAAAGGCAGCTGCCAAACCGCTGTGCCACCCAGGGATCCCCCAGAGCAACTTCTTTATAGGCACAGATATGAGCCTACTGGGTAACAGGATGTTTAGAAAACTAAGAGAAAGCGCTGATGGCTCTACTTTGTGAGGCTTGGTCTCCGTGACATTAAACTCTCTAATGTTTTCAAATGGAAAAAGAAAAAAAATTAAATATATTTCTCCACTGGACTAAACTATACCCACATTACAAAGATACTACTCTGTTCCCCTAAATACCAGTTTGTACTTGGGTCAAAACTTTCCACCCACCATAAATGTTTCATTCCCCTCGAGCAGTTATAAATTTTTTCAAAATTATCAATTTCCTGTTGGGACAAGAGAAAAAAAATTACCAACAGGGAAACACTATTAATGGCACAAAAGAAAAAAAAAAGGAATGGAAACCAAGAAAAGAAATAGGCTGAAAAGCAGCAGAGAACTAACTGTAAGCGTAGGCTGGGTGGCCCACCCAAGTCAATCGGAGGAGCACAGAACTCCCATGCAATCTTGCGGAGGGAGGAATGGGAACAGACAGGGCACCCGTGTTAGTGTGGGAGGGGCAGTGAGGACTAGCAAAAAATCTCCCTGCTAAGAGATGCTATGGTTGGCCATGGAGATTAAAAACGTCAGACACTGTACACAGGCTCTGTGTGCTCAGGAAAGGTTCCTGATTGCCAGGGCCAACCGGAGGGTAGAAATCTGGGGAGAGCTGCCATGTGTTCACCCAAGTAAAACCTTATTACGCTGAAGTGCCCAGAAAAGCAAAGGTGTTTTACAGGGTGAGGGCACACCACTGAACATTAAGGCCCCTATAGAAACGCATCAGTTAAGCATTTCATAAAAATGCAATACCCTGGGGGTGCCTGGGGGCTTGGTCAGTTAAGCATCCAACTCTTGGTTTTAGAAAGTCCCATGTAGGGCTCCGTGCTGGGCATGGAGCCTGCTTAAGATATTCTCTCTCTCTCTCTCTCTTTTTCCCCTCCTTCCCCACCTTCTCTTTCTCTCTCCCTCTCCAAAAAATAAAAATAAATAAAATAAATAAAAACCTGGGGTGCCTAGGTGGCTCAGTCAGTTAAGTGTCTGTCTTCAGCTCAGGTCATGATCTCAGGGTCCTGGGATGGAACCCTGCCCAGTGGAGAGCCTGCTTCTCCATCTCCCTCTGCCCACCCCTACTTGTGCTTACTCTCTTGCTCCCTATCTCAAATAATAAAAAATAAATATATTTTTAAAAAGTCAATATACTTTTGGAAAATTGAGGATTTTATGAACATCTTTCAGTGATTCTTCTCTAGATTTTCTGGCTTACAAGTTACTTAAAAACAAAATGCACATTTGAAGCTACACTGGTTATCACGAATTGACTTACACAGAGTCTAAAGGACATAAGAAAATGATCCGTGACACCTTGTGTACGGAATCACACACCGGGAGATCTTCAAAGAAGAGACGTGCAGGTAGCCCCAGCTTTAGCACAGTACCCTGAGACAGGACAGCTGAACAATACTTGTGCACAGGAGAGGAAGGCAAGCAGATTTTGGACCTCCACCATGCAAAATGGAATTAATGCCAGTTCTGTGTCTGAATAGCACATAAGCCAGGCTCTCTAACGCTGTACCTGATTTGTCAGTAGTGCTCCCTTCCATGCACAGAATATTTATACTACAAAGAATCTCCAGGTACTTCATATAATTCTGAACGCAGCTGTGCAATGTCATTCCCATGTACCAGGGAGCAAAGTGAGGGGACAGACTCGCTCCCTGCGGGTCAGGCGCTTGTGACAATATCTACTCTTAAACTTCATTCTTGAAGCTCTACAGCAGCCCTCTTGTTGAAGTGCCTCCTCCACCCCCACTATGACACAGCCTGCAACTTTTCTCACCTCCTCCAAACAGAGTCTAAATATTTCCAAATTTCCCCTACACGTGCAACAAATAAAAATATAGGGAGAAAAAAAAAAGGGTTTCAGAACTTGAGAAAACCCTCAAGAGTCTGTTTTCCTCAGCATCCTGGTAAAATTAAAAGAAGGGGGAAAAAATGCCATACCTGCTTTATCTCCCCAATATGGATGTGAACTTTTTGTTTCTCTTCATATAAACATCTCAGGAAAGAAATAATCAATTCATTCTCTCGCTGCTCACTTCTTGGTCTCGATTTCTTAAAAAAAAGAAAAAAGAAAAAGAATATATTACATTTGTTTTTAATTGTCAATATAAATTGCTAAACCAGTGCTTTTGAAAATGCGGACAGCTTCCATTTACCCATTGTAATGGGTGTTCTTACCCAAGCACCTCACTAGGGGGCACTAAGTATCTTAGCTAGACAAGGAGACCATTCCTAAGGGACCCTGGACCCAGGGAGCCAGATTTAGCTTCTGACCTCTCATGTCCTTATACCTAAAATAAATATTTCACATCAGATAGAAGCACAGACAAAATATTTAACAAATAGTCTTGAAAAACAGAAAAGAATAAAATCTGGGTAAACATCCAGAGGTCAAGAGCCATAATGACTACATGTTTATAAACTTTGATGGCTAGAGAACTGGAAAGGAAAATAGAAACTGGTCCAGGGTCATGGTCCCACACATCCAATGTGCTGTTCAGCATGAAGCGCTTTCTGCAAGCCCTGCAAGGCAAAAACTTGCACGCAGGATTTCATGGCATAGACTCACTTTCCCCCCCCCCCCCCTTTCTCTTTTAAGGAAATTCTCCCTACATCTTTTATTTTTCAGATAGGTCTAGTGGCAAAACACAGAGGACTAGAAATCAGGGTATGCAGGTTCTGGGTGCTGCCTAGAAGTGTGACCAAAGGTGAGTCATGTAATCTTAACTTCCTCATCTGTTTAAAGAAAAATCATGCACAAAATAAACTCCAAGGTCCCAAATTCTTCAGATCTGAAACATCAGTGTTCATTTTTAGAAGACCATCTAATTTAATGTATTGTTTTCTTTGAATGTGAAGAAAAATGTTATTCTGCAGAGTGTCTATAAACCTTGAAAATATGTTTTTCATAGCGAGATTATCCATTTTCTTGCCCTCCCCCCTCTCTCCCTATTCCAAACTTCTAGCCTGCCCTTCAAAACAAAGTTAGGGTGTAATAAATGGACTATACAAGCATCTAGTCTGGATCAATGCCACTCATAGCAACCGCCTCCTTGAACCACTCTAGAAACAATGATTTTACCCTTCATGTCACAGGTTTTAGAAGTAAAGGTCTAACACTAACCCAGACCTTCTGGTATTCCCTCTCTTTAAAAAAAAAAGATCATTTGAAATGATAAGTTGTTCCTGTAACTCAAGGAAAAGATAGTAAATGATTAGAAAGGTTGTTCTCATAGAGAACTTCCTGTTCTATAAATTTCAGATTTAAGGACTATCTTAGAACATATGTTCTCAATCTTGATTCCACGCCACAAGCCTTGATGTTATAAAGTTTTACATGTTTTATGCAACAAGTGTATTTTTCTTTTTTTTTAAGGATTTTTTTTAAGATTTTATTTATTTATGCATGAGAGACACAGAGAAAGAGAGGCAGAGACAGGCAGAGGGAGAAGCAGGCTCCATGCAGGGAACCTGATATGAAATTTGATCCCAGGACCCTGGGATCATGACCTGAGCCAAAAGCAGACATTCAACCACTGAGCCACCCGGGTGCCCCAACAAGTGCATTTTTCCAAAGAAAGTTCCCATGAGATCTTCAAGAAAGGAAAGGGAGAGTCAAGTGCCACAATCCCAACTTTATACTGAGTACCCCCAAGATGATGATGGAAATACTGTGACTCTACACGCCCAGGAGGCAAGAGGAACTCTCATTCATTGTGGTGGGATTGCGAAATGACCAAGAGCCACTTTGGGAGCCAGTCTGATGGCTTCTTACAAAGCCGACCATGCTCTGACTGTACAATCCAGCAAATCACACTGCTTGATGAGTTGAAAATTTATGTCCATACTAAAACCAACATACAAATGTTTATAGCAGCTTTATTTGTAACTGACAAAACTTAGGAGCAACCCAGATGTCCTTCAACAGTGAGTGAATAAACAAACTGTGACACCTCTATAAAATGGAATATTATTCAGCACTAAAATAAAAAGAACTCTCGAGCCTGAAAAGACATGGAGGAATGTTAAAGGCATGTTGTTAAGGGGAAGCCAATCCACTGCACTGCACACCGTATGATTACAACCGTACGACATTCTGGAAAAGGCAAAACTAGGGAGACAGCAAAAGTTCAGTGGAGGCCTGGGGTTGGGGCGGGGGGGGGGGGGGGAGACAGGAGTAATGAACTGATGGTGCATAGAGGACTTTTAGGATAGTGAAAAACAATTCTGTATAATCCCATAATGGTGGATACATGCCATTATACATTTGTTAGAACCCAAAGAATGTACAACACTGAAAGTTAACCCTAAAGTCAACTATGGACTTTAATTGATAGTAATGTATCAATATGAGCTAATCAACAGGAACAAATGTACCACACTAAGACAAGATGTTAATAATAGGGAAACTGGCCTCAGGGTAAGGGTGGGGTCTGAGAGGTTTTATGGGGAATCTGTTCAGATGGACAGAAAATGAGACAACCAAGCACCATGTACTATCACAGTCACTGCCCATGAAACTGAAGCCAAGGACCCAAAGCTGCATCACTGAGCTCATCAAACATCATAGAGGAAAGTCACTAAGCTTAGAAATTCACGTCCATGATGTCCTGCAAGGTCAAAACATAAATCCTTCCTTAAAATACTGAAACATGATTAGGGCTACTCTTCTACTGAGTTAAAATGATTAGCAAGGTGTCTGCTCCTAAATACCTCTCATATGGCTTCACTACCCTCCACAGTGGTAAGTCATTCCTTTCTACAGGTGATTTAATTTTATCAACATTCATTAGTCAGACAAGTCTGAGGAAAATGATGGGTAATCAAGTTGGATAGCATCACTCTCCATCAAAAATTAACTTTCTTGTAAAAAATCAATCTGCAGGGGATCCCTGGGTGGCTCAGCGGTTTGGCGCCTGCCTTTGGCCCAGGGCACGATCCTGGAGTCCCGGGATCAAGTCCCACATCAGGCTCCCTGCATGGAGCCTGCTTCTCCCTCTGCCTGTGTCTCTGCCTCTCTATCATGAATAAATAAATAAATAAATCTTTAAAAATAAAAAAAAAATTTAAAAAATCAATCTGCAACGTCAGAGTCAGGATGCGGGGGTGGGGGTCCCTTGGGTCAATACAGAGCTGGGTTTGGGGGGTGATATTGAGGAGCTAGATATACGCTACCTCAATCTTCGTGCTGGCTGGCTGTACAGGTTTATTCATCTATAAAAATTCACTGAAATACACACACCACTGATTTGTGTGCTTTTCTACTGTTCTAGTTCATTTAAACAAATGCAACTGATTGCTTGCTAAGAGTAACAAAGAGCCAACTCTGTGACACGTTTCTTGACCTTATTTCTTTGAGAAGGCTTAAGAATCGAATCGGTTGCAAAGGTGATTAAAAACTGAAATTTCCCACACTGATGAATACCAGAATGCTGAGAGTCTATGGTCTTCTGAGGATACTACTTAAAATGGCAATGCTCACTTGGACGCTATTTTCTGACAACTTTCAAAAGTCATAAACAAATCATATACGGGGCAGCCCGGGTGGCTCAGCGCTTTAGCACCGCCTTCAGCCCAGGCCGTGATCCTGGAGACCCGGGATCGAGTCCCACGTCAGGCTCCCTGCATGGAGCCTGCTTCTCCCTCTGCCTCTGTCTCTGCCTCTCTCTCTGTCTCTCATGAATAAATAAAATATTTTAAAAATCATATACGAAATAATTTTAAAGCCATGGAAAATCCACTGGAGTTGATATTCTTCACAAAGTGGAGGGGAAAAAGCTCCTCTATTAATCTTTACAACCTGTGAAAAATCATCTTCTTTAATCCATTACTGACACCTACTGAGTACGAATGTACTCGATTTATCTACTCCGTATGAATTCAGCCATTCCCTGAAATAACACTCGCTCAGAAGAAGAGAATTGGACTTTTGAGACATTCTCTTTACTAGTCCTACTTCGACTTGAAAGCACTGAGGGGGACCCAAGTGACCTGGGAAAGCAGCACCACGGCCTGGGAAGAGAGCAGGACCCTGTGCACCACCTGCACAGCTGCACAGTTGGATATGCTTGAAAATCAGGCGTTTCATAAGGTCATAAATTAAAGAATGGCTCTGAAGTGTCATGAGCCCTCTCACAAAAGGGTTCATAGGACCACATGTTTCTCTGGCACCAAGTTGTCTCAGCGTGCTCAAAGTCAGCTCACGTGCAGTGGTGTCAGCCTCCTGCGACATTTCCACGGCTATCACGGATTTCTGTTCTTCAAGTCCTCTGTGCTCTGCACTTTTTTCCTCTGTATTAAGCATTTATTTACAAAAACACTGATTATGTATGCTTTAACAACGAAGTAATCATGTACCATTAATTTGTCTTATGAAGATCTGCCGTGGAGAGTTCTTCAGAAATAAATTACCCTCCAGAAAAACTGTACAAAGGAACGTGATTAACCTTTCTATTTACCTTTTCTATTTCTTTTCTATTTACCTAAGCCACCTTTTTCTTCATGCTCTTTTTGAAAGGTATGATTTTCAAACGCATCAGCAGGCAGTGCTACCTAGAAAGAACTGGGTTTATAAAATGCTTTATAGAACCAAGAATGGTCATTGAAAATAATACAGCAAAACCCTCAAGCCATTAGAAGAGCTCCATGTCAAATCTGTATCCAAGGAAGAGCCGCACTTACGATGATGGAGGACAAAGAGCTGGCTTTTCACAACCAGTGTCATTTCCTTTTAGTCTTTAAGCCAATTGACTAACAGAGCCTTCTAGAACAACACACAGAGGCCCCAAGGTATTAACTGCATGCATTAAAAAAAAAAAAAAAAAACTCGTGTCACTTTTCTCTAAAGTCTCTTTTCCATAATGTATTGGATGGATGTCTAAAAAGTTACATGGATCAAAGAGAATCTCAGAATCACAGCCATTAGGAATTTCTCATTGCTGAAGAACACTTTAATACCTATGCTAATTTATCACACAGTTTTGAGATGGCTACACAGTGCTATCTAAATAAAAAATAAAACTCACATTAGGAGAGGAAAGATGTGCATCTCCTAAGCTTGCTGCAAAGACATTCCCCAAAGTGGCTTGACAGCACAAGACCAGCAAGCAGACCGGCATCACATGCAAAGGCCCCAGCCTCCACTGTAAATGCGTTAACACAAACTACCTGCCCATTTATGAATCCCAAGTACAAATCACACTAAGTTCTTCTAACTACTGTGCACTCAGAACTCTAAAGATCCTTTAAGAAAACACACAGTAGGCTGTCTCAAGTCAATTCAGAAGAAAACAGGAAAATTTAAAGGCAACTGGAAATTGTGAAGGTTACATTCTAAGCTACTTACGAAATTTTAAAAAACCTTCCTGTGCTTTTTCTCTGAACATGTGTCAGTCCTGCCAGAAAACAGACCCTGCACCCAGTGAGGAGGCAGAGAGAACTTGCGATCCAGGGCTGCCGGCCTTTTTGGTTACTGCCTCCTCCGAAGGACCCCTGCTGCTCTTCCCCCCCCCCCCAAAAAAAATAAACAAAAAAGATACGTATTCTTTGTCCTGATGTGCTTTCCTCCCTACGGAAGTGCCAGGAAACCACAGAAAATGCCCCACGGCTAAAGCAGACGTGAAATTTGTGATGAGCTCATTAAGGATTCCTAATGAGCACACTACGGGCATGCCAGCACACGCAGCATGGTTTCCCCGAGATACGTCGCATCTACACGCAAGAGCCAATTTCCAGGTTTAACACAGAAAACCGACGAGCCTGGCCTCAGTTTTGCCGTTTTGTTTTTACACTTAGGCTTGACAGACGGTTCTATGTAGATAACATCACCCCAACTCACTTCCAACACTGAGGAAAAAGGCAGGAACGATTACTGACCAGATTACTGACCAAGTTCACGTACAAAATGCTGTCTCTGCCCACCCCCACACTTCGGGGCTGCAACCCGGGCAGGAAGGGGCTGGAAGACGCCTCCTGCGGAGCAGAGCAGTGCTTGGGGACCAAAATCCACGCCTTCCGTCTCCTGGGCTGAGGGATCTTTCCACTCTGCAATTTCCTTTCTCTTATTCCAAACTAGTGTTTTGGGTTTTGTTTTTGTTTTGAAGATTTTATTTATTTATTCATGAGAGACACACAGAGAGAGGCAGAGACACAGGCAGAGGGAGAGGCAGGCTCTCCGCAGGGCCCGATGTGGAACTCGATCCCAGGGCCCCAGGATCACGCCCTGGGTCGAAGGCAGCTGCTCAACCACTGAGCCACCCAGGCGTTCCCCAAACTAGTTTTTAAAAGGGGAGTCCTATTCTGGGTTGGTCGTGTTCACCTGGTGCGAGCCTGCCATCTGACCTGGCCCCTGCCCTGGGGCTGTTAAGCGTAAACCAAGAAGAACTCGGAGCCGTGACAGCTCTCGTGTGCTATCTTTCATACATACCTCTATCTCAGGAGAGGTGAGAGGTAAGCTGCTCACCTCTGCCTGCAGTCTACAAATCAGAGACCAGTACTTTACCTGAACCTCCTCAAAAATAGTTGCTTGCTCCTGATTGGTTAATGTCGTCAGGTGCTTCTGGAGTTCTAGTTTGGTTTTGGAAGAATTCATTCCTATTAAAAAGAGAGAGAGAGACATGAGAACACTCCATGGAGAAGTCACAGGGCAGAGTAAAACCTCCGTCCCCGTGCTTCTTACATCCTTACCCACCTCCCTCAGGCTTCCGATGTTTACGGACGTTCTTCTCAGTGATAATGTTCATGATGGCAATGACGACAACTGACGTTTTTTAGTTGAGCCCTTGTGTGCTGGGCACAGTCTTAAAAACCCTGGGCCTGCCTCATTTAACACTCAGAACAATCAGTGAAGGGGATTCAGTTATCCCCATTTTACAGTTAAGGAAACCGGGGACCCAGAAAGCTGAAGCGCTCTCCAAAGACCAGCACGTGGGACTCCACCTCGGGTCTGCACGAAGCCGAATTGCTTTTTTCTCCACCACTCCGTGTGAAAACACCTCGCACAGTCAGAACACTGACCTCAGAAAACAGATTCTCATGAGTATTTATATATGTATACTTGACAACTGCTGCTCAGTTTGAAACATGTTTCTCTTCCATGCAAGGCTCCTTCACATAAAACGGATTCGTGTGGCTAACAATGTTCGTTTTATCACCCCTTGCCTATTAACAGTCAGAAGCCCATCTAATGACCATTACAGAGGATTGCAAGGAAAAGTTATGAAGTCACACTCTTCGTGCCAATGAGAATCTGATAACTCTGGAAAGTTCTTTCCCCATGCAAATACGGCTTAGATCCTGTTTTGCCTTTTCCTGGTGCCCGAGATAAATGTTGCACATGCTGAGAAGATTGAGAACGAAAGGATCTGCTGACCTAACTATCGTGGGAAAACTGCGGCTGAGGACTTTTATTCCAAGGGCAGCCCTCACCTCACCCACCTGCTGCAACTCGCTGCCCCTCCTCCCAAGGCTGGGCCACTGGGCAGGTGCTCGGCCAAGGCTCTGCCCCGGAGAACAGTGTGAGTGCATCTACATGGCTAAGGATGGCGGGGAGGGGACACCTCTGAAGTCTGGACCCGGGACTTGGAAATCAAGCCTGTGTGTTACGGAGGTGTCTGCTGAGGTCTAGAGAAACCAGGCAGGAGACTAGTCAAGTCAGGAGGCCAATCAGTAGCCAAGCCTGCCCCGGAGCTGCCACCCCTCCACCCCGGCTGGATGCAGAGCCCCCATCCTGCTCACATCTCTGGTGGAAGCTGTTGTCCCTCAAACTGCAGAGGCCTTCTCAGCTTCCAAGACATCCTTCCTCCCAGCGGCAAACCACCCTCCACCCCTGCTCCCCCACTTATGTTTTGCCAAGAAGGTCCTATAAAAATAAAAGCCAATACTTCTTAAGTGATTGCTATGGTGCTATGCTCAATGCTATGTGCATCGTCTCAATCCGCAAAATAATCCCTGGAGTGGGCACCATGTTTAGGAATCCCAATGTATAAATGAAGAGGCACAGGCAAAGTCCAGTATTTTGTCCCAGGCCGTTGACTAAGTAAGGGACAGACATGTCCATTTACCTCCACAGACAACCCTTAAACTCTCCACTGCCTCCCTCAGCCCAGAGCCAAGTCGCCTGACCCAAAGGGGGGGGGGGGGGGAGAGGTTCAGGTACTCTTCTGGCAAGCTGGCCGCTCATACAAGCCAGGGAAACAGAGAGATGGTTTTACTGCACTAACTCCTTAAATGGTGAGTCAAAATAGTGTTTAAATTTGCGAGTAAAATACACTATCATCATTAACCAAGAGCCCTCTCCACGGGTCTCCTACACAATGTAATCAGCATCCTATTTTGGACATCTGGGTAATTCTTTGATGAGACACTCACATGTGGAGAGAACCCCCGAGCTCTAAGAAAATTTCAACCTATTATACAACAGACTAATTGTATAACAGGCAAATTACACGATAGACTATACCCTTCTGACAATCAGGCCACAGTACAGACTCTTCTTCATATTCACGGGGCCTGAAGAGATTCTTTGACAAGTTTTATCCCTGCCCTCAGGATGCCTCAGCTCATGAGGTCCCTCCTGCCCCACCTCAAACTGGGGGGTGAGGTATCTGACCACCCCCACCCCCCCGCCCCGGCCCAATGCCCCTGTGCCTGGCTCTCCTGTCCAGGTTACAGTGAGCCTTCCACATGGCTTCTTAACACGTCAGCCACTCCTGGCCGGATTCTACAGCAAGAAGGTGGCACCCCCACCTCCACATGTGATGCCAAACCAAAGGCTTACAGGAAGAAAGGGACGCAAGGAAGAGAAAGAGGTAACCACAGTCAAGGGCATTCCAAAACCCTAATCCCTCCAGCTCAGCTGTTACAGAGGCCACCTTCACACAGCTGGAGCAGAAAAGGCTCTTATTTAAGGGAGGGCTGACAAACAGCTTTGCTTTGCCAGAGACTCAGGTCAACTTTTTCTCCTTTTTAGTGAACATACAATTCATTCTAGTAATTCCCCAAATGCTCTGCTCAACTTTAAAATAAGCAAAATGGTGGGACGCCTGAGTGGCTCAGGGGTTGAACATCTGCCTTTGGCTCAGCTCATGATCCTGGGGTCCTGGGATCAAGTCCCGCATCGGGCTCCCTGCACGGAGCCTGCTTCTCCCTCTGCCTGTGTCTCTGCCCCTCTCTCTGTGTCTCTCATGAATTAAGAAAAAAAAAATCTTTAAAAGAAATGAAATAATCAAAATGCTAACTAAGCACTACTAGGAGTTGTTCAGAGTTCCAATCCAGCCCTGAACACAGCTGCACCTCTTACATGTTGTGAGTGGCGCATCCAAGGTGATCGGTGGGGACAGTGTATATATCCTTTTATATAAATCCTGGAGCACAAGCTGACTATATCAATTGACTTAAGAAAACAGTCTTTACGTCTTTCTTTCTATGGCTATGTCACTGGTCCTCTCCCCAGTGTATGGAGTTCCTGGCCAGAGTCTCACTTCCTATTAGAGCAACTCTTATGGGAACACACCATAGGCTTTAATAAGTTGCTTCATTCTGGGCAGCCCGGGTGGCTCAGTAGTTTAGCACCACCTTCGGCCCAGGGCATGATCCTGGAGACCCGGGATCGGGTCCCACATCGGGCTCCCTGCATGGAGCTTGCTTCTCCCTCTGCCTGTGTCCCTGCCATTCTCTCTCTCTCTGTGTGTGTCTCTCATGAATAAATAAATCTTTAAAAAAATAAACTGCTTCATTCTACTTACTAGGAATGCATTATAGCAAAAAGCCAAGGCCTCAAAGTATTTGTAAAACTAGCATTTCCCCAACTAAGGATGCCTGTACTGTGTGCCCTCTGTACTTAAGAAATGCTTCTCATCAGGACAGCAGTACACCAGCCTTCTAACTGTGCCAACAAGAATGTTTTTACATTAGCAGAGCTTTCTGCTTTGCTTGGGTTTTATCGGGTAAAAAGATGTATTAAATAATAATTCCAATTCTACAGCAGCAAAATCCCTTCCTTGACTGAACTTCTCAGCTCTAACTTTCTGAAAGCTAAGCCAGACCACAGATTTATCAAGTAGAACTCTGGAATCCTTCCAGTCCCTGCAGATCACAGTCTGCTTTATCTTCAAGGCCAACATTGTTGTTGGCTTCTTAATAAGCTCTTAAGGGACATTTCTGTCATCGTTTCCCTTAACTTGACAACCACTAACGGAAGAGTTAGTGATCCTTTCCGATGAGATCTCTAGATAAAGCTCAACTTTTCTCCTTCCCAGCTATATTTTGTATAATATCAGCAAATAGTAACAACTAGGGAAGCAGAGCTGAAAATATTAATCATTTTGGTTCATTTTAAAGAGCACTATAATGCCAGCAAATGAACTTTTGAAACTTAAGATGTTAATTGTCAATTTAGCTCATTTAAAAAGGGAAATCAGATATCACTGCACATCCATTAGGATGGTTGTAAGAAAGAGAGAAGAAGAAGAAAGAAGAAGAAAAATTAAGAAAGAAAGTAACACATGTTGGCAAGGATGTAGAGAAACAGGAACCCTCGTGCACTGCTCATGGGAATCTATAATGGTGTAGCCACTGTGGAAAATATAATGGCAGTCCCTCAAAAAATTAAACACATAATTACCATATGATCCAGCAATTCACTTCTGGGTATATTCCCAAAAGAACTGAAAGCAGGAACATGAACAGGTATTATACACCAACTTCACACCCACATCATTTGCAACAGCCAAAAGGTAGAAACAATTCAAATGTCTATGGGTGGATGACTAGATAAATGCGATATGAACACACAATGGGATGCCAGTCAGCCTTAAAACAGAACAAAACGGATGCTACAACATGAATGAACCTAGATGTTATGCTAAATAAGCCGGTCACAAAAGAACAAAAACTGCACGACTCCACTTAGATGAGGTACCTGCAGCCCCTCACACGCACAGGGACAGAAGTAGAATGGTGGTTGCCAGGAGCCGGGGCAGGGGGGCTGGGGAGTTAGGGTTTAATGAGTTTCCATTCGGAAAGATTAAAAAAGCTCCAGAGATGGATGGCGGTGATGGCCTCAAAACAACATGAATGGACTTCAATTTTATGGGCAATTTTATATGATGTGCACTTTTACCACAATTATGAAAAAAGGGAGATGAAATCTAAATAGTATAGGGGTTTTTTTGCTACCCAAGTTGAGCTTATTAGAAGTATTCTAGACTCATGGGAAATGATCAGATCTGTTGTTTTTAACAGTAACATGGGTTGCTTCAATCCTGTGACTCCCCTCATAATCACACAGTTTTTAAAATCCTCCTATAAATGGAAAAAAATGAAAAACCGAAGTGAGAGGGGGGATGAACCCCTTCAATGCTGGGTTCCCTTGGAGGATCACTGTAGTGGGTTTACCCTGGTTCTCTTCCCCTTGCCCCGCCTCCACTGCAAGCCCAGAAATGGAGCATCTGTCTTCCCACCTGAGGAAAGTTCTCACCCTCATTCAGGAGGGGTCTCTTCCTTTTCCTTCTCATCCACTGGGCCCCTGTGGCTCTGGATTCGCTCAAACCTCCCCAACTGTGCAAAGCCAGGTCAGCTGGCTCTTCCCCCAGCACAGCCTTCTCCTGGGGGGGCAGGGGGCAGCTTTGGGGACAGGTAACAGAGAGGGCTTTCCTACCCGGGCAGACTCCTGGACTCACACTAGTTTACCCTTAGACTTCACAAGTCTTTGACTTATTATCCCTAAAGGGTACAAATAAACAATCCCCTCTCCTCCCACACGTTAAAGACAGTAGAGCACAGTGCCTGGCTCATCTTCAGGACTCAGTATTAGCTGCGAATGATAACACTTGCCACAATTTCTCCCTACACCACATTTCCAGAAACTACAGTCGACACTTTTTCCCTCTTACTCCTTCCCCATGACTCAGATACAACCCGTCGGTGCCACCTTCAGCTCCGTGAACCTGGTTCTGGCAGGGGTTACCAACGACCGTGTAACTGAAACAGCTGGTGGAGATTCTGTGGCCTTACCTTACCAGATCTCTTCAAGGCAGCAAAGGGGGCTGACCTGGATTTGTATTCACAACCTGGATAAATGCTAGGCGGCTGGATTTGTAGCTTCTATCTCTCTCCACCAAGACCCCTGGAGGGGTGATGGTCTATGGGGACATGGATGTTTATCTTCAAATCCTGAGCGCCTAGCACAACAGCTCGGCAACATACAGAAGACACCCCACACCCCGCCCCGCCCCGCGTGCTGAAAGTTCACCTGTGATCCCTGTAACTAACGGGAGCTTCTGTTTGGCAGAAGTTTTCAAGGAAGGCAGACAGCCTGAGGTTTTTCCGGGCCCTTTACCTCCGAGCCCTTTAACTCTCGCAGTGCTAAGCCTGGAAGGGGGCCCCTACTCACCTTCTATCCGCTCGCAGAGCTTATGCAGGCCCTGTAGGGGGCAGCCCTCGCACAGCTGGGCAGGTGCCTTAGCCGTCTGCTGCCCCGCAGCCACGGTGAAAGCCTGCTTCAGGGTCATCATAATTTCATCAACCTGATGGGAGAGAAGACACACGGTAGCCAGCAAAAAGCCCAGAGATTTCAGGACTCTGCAAAGACTTTTAGGATTTTGAGGTTGGGGGGGGGGGGACTATTAATCACCTGCTGATAGATAATAATCACCGTAATAACTGCTAGGATTACAATCTGAGAAACACTACCTAGATGCTCAAAGCTCGTAAAGGACAGAAGGTAAGAATTAAAAACCCAAATTCAACACTGATGAAAAAGCCAACTCCTCCGGCTCAAACGTTCAAAATGACATTTTTTTCATGCTAAGCCACGGAGGTGGAATGGAGCAGGTTCCTCAAAAACAATGAAAACTGAAAACACATAAACAAGTCTTGCATGTGCACTACCTGGTTATTAAACAGTCATGACTGATAACTACAGCCAAATAGCCACACGTCGATGAAGTTCTATGGTTTGCCGAGGAAAGGAAAATTAGTGAGGCTGAAATTGCACGTAAATTAGTTTTCCAGGTAAGAACTGCTTAGTCTGGGGGCAGCCCGGGTGGCTCAACGGTTTGGCGCCACCTTCAGCCAAGGGCCTGGAGACCTGGGATCGAGTCCTACGTTGGGCTCCCTGCATGGCGCCTGCTTCTCCCTCTGCCTGTGTCTCTGCCTCTCTCTCTCTCATGAACAAATAAATAAAATCTTAAAAAAAAAAAAAAAAAAAAGGACTGCTTAGTCTCACTTACCAGAGCTTCATTTGTGCACTGAAACACGTAACAGACGAAATGAAAGCCTCCACCCCCTGAAGACTCTCGGCAGATGAACCCAAAGTGGTCCACATGTCTAATACCCTGTTGAAGGTGGGAGAGACAGGAAGGAACATTGAGCTATATCCCAAAGAGGCACAAGCGCCAGAAGGCAACAAGACTTACACAGCGTGGTCTTCTCGAACACCATAAAGTCACTTCCCAGATTTTTTTTTAAGCACAGCTGATACCCAGGTTGCAGGAGTTTCAGGTGTACAACACAGTGATCTGACAAGACTATATGTTATCCTGTGCTCCCCCCAAGTGCAGCTCCCATCTGTCCCCATACGATGCTACTGTGATACCATCGACTGTAGTTTCTGTGCTGTAGCCTTTCGTCCCTGTGACTTACGCATCCCACACCTGGAAGCCTGCACCTCCCACCCCTGTCCCCTCTGGCAATCGTCAGTTTGTTCTCTGTATATTTGGGTCAGTCTCTGCTTCTTCATTTTTGTTTTTTAGATTCCACACATGAGTGAAATCATGTAGTATCCATCTTCCTTGAACTTATTTCATTTAGCATAATGCCCCTGAGATCCATCCACGGGGTCACAAATAGCAAGATCTCCATCCTTTTTTATGGCTGAGTAATACTCCATTGTGTATATAGACGCACATCTTCTTGAGCCATTCATTTACGGATACCTGGATTGCTTCCACATCTTAGCTATTGTAAATAAAGCTGCAATAAAAACAGGGATGCACAGATCTTTTTGAATTAGTGTTTCTGTTTTCTTTGGGTAAATACCCAGTGGTGGAATTACTAGACCATATGGTAGTTCTATTTTTAATGTTTTGAGGAACCTCCATACTGTTCTCCACAGGGGCTGCACCAGTTTGTGTTCCCACCAGCAGTGTACCAAGGGTTCCTTTCTCTACACATCCTTGCCAGGGACCCCTCACTGTGATTTTGATTTGTATTTCCCTGGTAAGTGATGTTGAGCATCTTTTCATGTGTCTGTTGGCCATCTATATAGCTTCTTTGGAAAAATGTCTATTCAGGTCCTCTGCCCATTTTTTGATTAGATTATCTGGCTTTTTGGTGTTGAGCTGTGTAAGTTCTTTACGTAATTTTGGATACTAACCCCTCATGGGATATATCATTTGCAAATATCTTTTCCCATTCAGTAAGCCACCTTTTCTTTTTGTGGTTTCCTTCTCCGTGCAAAAGCCTTTTATTTTGTTTTAATCCAATAGTTTATTTTTACTTTTGTTTCCCTTGCCTGAGGAGATATCTGGAAAATTCTACATGAGCCAATGTCAAAGAGATTACTGTGTTTTCTTTGAGGAGTTTTACAGTTTCATGTCTCACATATTTAGATCTTTAATCTATTTTGAGTTTATATCTGTGTACAATGTAAACAAGTGGTCCAATGTCATTCTTTTGCATGTAGCTGTCCACAGTTTTCCCAGCAGCACTGTTGAAGCGATATGGTCTTTTCCCCACTGTACGCTCTTGCCCCCTTTGTCATAGAGTAACTGGCCATACAGTGATGGGTTTATTTCTGAGCTTTCTATATTGTTTCACTAATCTATGTGTGTACCATACTGTTTTGAATACTACAACTCTGTAGTATATATTGCAATCTTGGATTCCAATAACTGCAGTTTTGTTGTTCTCAAGATCGCTTTGGCTATTTGTGGTCTTTTGTGGTTCCACACAATTTCCTCAGATATTTTAAATATCTACAAACATCTCTCAAATATGAAGATTAACAAAGTTCTACTAAAATATTATTCTTATTACTCCCATAATACAAGAACTAATGTTTTTAATGGTCATTTTAGTACTAAAAGGAAGTGTAGAAAAGTGGACAGAGAAAAATGAGAACTTTTCTGAAGTACTAAAGAATAAAAAACTACATTGAAAATCAAAAGTAGACAAAAGATTAATGAACTACAACTATACACACACATACTCACACACATGCAAACACTCACAGACACACAGGTTAAAAAAAAAAAAAGATTTAAAATATACTTGTACTCCTGCGAGAACAAACAGGTTAAGTACAAAAAGATTTCAAACATATTTGTACTCCTACAAGAACAAACAGGTAAGTACTGAAGTACACTGGTATGAAGAATAAGTCAAGAACTATACACATAAAGTGCAGAGAAGTTTTTAAATGTAAGATATGAAGGCCAAGGCCATACACCATAGTTTCCTATGAGCTCTTTTGAATAAATATGTAAACTTGTTTTGAAAGTATCAGCTAAGGGGCGCCTGGATGACTCAGTGGTTGAGCGTCTGCCTTCAGCTCAGGTTGTGATGATCTCTGGTCCTGGGATCGAGTCCCACATCGGGCTCCCCGCAGGGAGCCTGCTTCTCCCTCTGCCCATGTCTCTGCCTGTGTCTCTTATGAATAAATAAATAAAATCTTTAAAAAAAAAAAGGGGAAGAAAAGTATCAACTAAGAGGCACCTTGATACAAATAAGACATAGCCCATAAATATTAATATTGAGTGTCTCCAGAAAGCACTAGCATGCAGAGATACAAGTGCTAATAACTAGAAATCTGAGTCATCATGTATGCTTGTAAGCTGCACGGTTTAGGAAATAATAAAACTGTTACATGAAGGAGCAAACCTTAAACATTAACATTTCCATAGAAATAGCAGCAAATCGAGACTAAGTTTTGCAGATAATTTCACTTTCAGGCTGAACATTTTCCAGTAAACGGGCAATCACGGACATATCCTGGCATCTCAATCCATGTTCTCCCACAGCAAGATAAGCACATGCTAGACGTTAGTTCTCTGGGGAACAGGATTTGGAAAAATTTATTTTGTAAGTGGTTCCCTATTCAACTATAAAAAGGAACATTCTTTCACATTTTGGGAAAAGGATTCAAAAGGGATTTTTTTTAATGTAGATCATGTTATAAATCAACAATGAGATTTTCCTTTTATCTTACTAATTATGAGAAAAATGGAAGCAAGGAAATAAGAAGCCAGTGTTTTAAAATATAGCCAAACAATAACTTTAAGTAATCTACTATTTGCTAGGAAGACCATGAGTACAATTGACATAGCTCATTGTAACGGAGTTTCCAAAATCTCTCTACGAAACGTACCTTGGGAGATTATCAAGAAACAGAGGCAGACACTATATTCTGAAGAAAACATCCTTAAGGATAATCACTATTTTAAGGAAGAAGAAATAATGACTCTTATCCAAAAAGAAAATAAGAATTTTTATAAAGTAAAAATGAGAATCTATTTAAAAATATTTGTGGACGTATGAATGTATAGATAAGACAGGCACACAGACACACATGTATACATCTGGATTTGTGACTACAGAACTTTACCACCAATAATTGAAGAGAGAAAGGTAGGTCTACGTTCTCCAGTAGATTATGGTTGCTAACAGCGAATTTTTTAATTTCAAAATTTAATGTGTATTTTGCCTTACTATACCAAATCAAAGGAAAAATGCAAGATAGTAAATCAAGTGTAGCTAGAAGACATTCATCTTGTGACCTTTTAGCACTTGTGCTGAATGACAGAATTCATTAAAAATTCATATGCAAATGAGCCAATAACCCATCTCCATTTACCTGAGAGCAAAAGGATATCTCCTTAAAATTTTTCTCCAATGCTATTTTTTTGGTGTCAGGGCTGATGAGGTAAACTTCAGACTGGCCAATCTTAAAAGACAAAAAAAGAAACTATTTTTCATGAAAGCCAAATTCAAACTTATACAAACATTCTCATTTTGTGACCCATGTAAATATAAAATAAAAGGGGCAAGCTCCTATAAAATTCTGACTATTAATCACCTCTAGAGATTTTCTGTTGACCCTCTGGATTTCAGGTAGCACAGGACACCTGCTAGTACATTCAGTCGTCTTTGAGATCAAAGAACCAAAGATCCAAAAGTTAGCAATGAAACCGCAGATGCCACATCTCCCCTTTATAAGGAAGTGAGGTTTCTTTGAATGTAAAGCTTCCAGAAAATTAAAGCTGCCCTTCTGAAACTTCTAAAACACTTTCTATTAACCATTTTACTGAAAAGTTTTTTTAAAAATTATTGTTAAAATAACCTGCCATTTGTTGAGTACTCAACTATGTGTTAGGCAACTATGTGTTAGACGGTCAAATACTAGTCACTTGACTTAATAAAGTTAGAGCTTTAGCATAACTTAACACTGCCTTATAGCCTTGGGTCAGCATATTAAACTCCATTATAGCAGAGGACTATGTTGCAACAGCCCATCCCTCCCCTCATGGCCTTCTCACCTGCTGCTCCCTGAACCCAGGATACTCCAACTAGAAGAATATCTAGTTGGCCACACTGAACCTCTCTGCTCCGTGAAAATCACTTCCTCCAAGAAGCCTTCCCAGAATCCCCCCAGATGGTTCACAGCATCTTCTACTTCTTCCTTGTGGCACTGACCACAAGTGTAATGAGACAATTACTTGTACACTCAGTCCCACTTACAGCAATCTAAATTCCACGTGGGCCGAGACATGCCTGTCTTGTTCACTGCTGTTATTTCTAGCATGCTGCAGGGGTACCCTGTACACAGCAGTCACACACTAAGTATCTGGACATACATGCGCGGAGCAGCTTTCACGATGGCACCAAGAGTTTTTTCTTTTTAAATACAGATCACAGACTAAAGCACAGGCCTGAGTGCCGACACAGAGCTCTTTATAGTACAGTTAGGTCAATGACGAAGAGAGGAAGAAAACAGCCCTATTTACCCACTGACACATCATCTTCGTCTCAAACCTGCTTACATCCAACAACATCTTAACCTAAGTAACACCTCTCTTACTCACCAGCCATCTCACTGCCCGGAGTCAGGCACCAGAACATTACATTCATGGTAATTTTGCTCTCTCTAGGATACCAATCGTGACATTCTAGAAGGGGGCCGAAGAACAATCAGTTCCCCATATCACAGAAGACCGGCTCCCTGCTAGGAGGGCCCTGGGTCCCAGAAGCTCAGATCCAGGGGACTCCCAAGGAGGGCAAGCCCATCCAGAAGAGGAGAACCCAGGAACCCCGCCCACGTGCCACACACCGCTTCCCTGTCCATTCATTTTCTGGCACTTCGCTATTAATTTACCAAAGTTCTAGAGGGAAAAAAAGGGAGTAAACAATTGGCTGAAGTATTATTTCAGTTTGGGTACAAGTTTCAAATGACATCTTATCCCAAAATCCAATTATCCTGATTAACAAAGGATGTTTTACGACTTAATATAAATAGTACAGAGGGAGTATTTTCTAACTAAAAGATTTTGTCGAAATATAGTACTTGAACTTAACACACATTAAAAAAATCCTTTTGGGGGCCTCTTTTACAATACTAAGGGGAGAGGGGAGGGGAGAGCTAAAAACAAGGATATAGGATAGATTCTCTTCAGGTTTCCAACTATGATTTTAAAGTCCTAGGACTAAAGTAAGGAATTTATCCTGAGAAAAGGATCAGTCACTATAAAAATACACAGATTCAACCATAAATCCAAAAGCAATTTACTAAGAATCCTTGCTCGAGAAAGGAGATTGCTCTTTGAACGCACATCTCAGCCTGGGGGTGAGCCCGGGGCTTGCGGATATTTTACCGTGAAGAGCATAGTTCGATTGTCCTCAATATCTGTCGGCTGCACGATATTGTGTCCACCAACGAGGTGGTTCTCGATGTCGCTTTCCTCAAAGGAGCTGAAAAAGCTACTGCTTCGAAGGCTGCCATCGTGCAAGTCCTTCTTAAAGGCCAGCGAGCGCAGGCCGGGCTGGGAGAAGGACTTGCGCATGGGCCTCCGGGCCTGCTCCCCGTTCCCCACGGGCTGGAGCACACCCCGGACCTTAGCGGCCAAGGAGTGGCCTCCCGCGGGCCCCGGGGGGGCCTCCGGATTCTGGGCGACCAGGGCAAACTCGGCCTTCCTGCTGCAGCTCACGTGATTGAACTTCTCGATGCACTCGTCGATCAGGGCCGGGGGCGCCTTCTTGTGAGCCACTGTCACCCGGCCGCAGAAGAGCACCTCAAACTTCTTGGCGAACGTGTCATCGAACTCGGACGGGCAGTGGAGCTCCTCCTGGCGGGCAATCTTGCCGGCCTGTCGGATGGAGCTGATGATCTCAGGCACCTGCGGAGAAGGGGAGAGCGTTACTGGGCGCGCAGCGGCTGGCACCCCGGCACTGGACCCCGGCACTGGACGCAGGCAGCCCGTGCAGCGCTCTCCCGACCGCTCGGCCACCTGCCCCGCGGGACCCAGGTGGGACCCCGGGGCCATCTGGGGGCGCCAATGCCTCCCCAGGGAAACAAACACACACTTTAGCTGGGAGGAGCCGAGGAACAATACTTATTGGGCACCCCTAATGCGCCCGAGGCCCGCGCCGGAGGCTGCACGTGCTTGCGACACTGCACAAGGGTCAGTGACGAGCCTGGGCATCAACCCCGGGTAGTGCCACTGCCCTGACCACGGTCCTCTCCACACTGCTGTCACCTCCCAGAGGTCTGTCTCCCCTGTGGCCCACCAAAACATCACGCGGTTTTTCTAGACTTCACAACAGTAGGTCTTGGAGAATCTTCCACAATAGATGGGGGGATGAGGATGACAAGCAAAGACTGAAATTACCGTATACGACATTTCTTCCAATCACATCATTATTTTTCTGCAAGGACAACTGGCAATTTATTACCCGGTTCTCTATTTCCTAATAGTCGACTAGCTCTGACCACAGGGCTGGGAGCTTTAACCGAGGAGTGAGCAGCCAAGACAGTATCATTATCACGGCAACACACTGGGGCGTCCTCCCACACACACTCCGAAGCCTTCGGGTTCAACGCAGGGCCGTGATCAAGAGAACACACCAAAGGGTCTCGTGTGCTTTCATGGTCCCTACGCTTCCGACGGGAGCCTTCAAGGCGGCAGCAGCACGCATGAAGATGGGTCTGTGACCACAGTGTCTGTGTGGTCCCTTAGATGATGTGCAGCCACAACACTGAAACAAGACGGCACAGATTCAATCTTCATAAGGAAGCACCAGTTTTTGTTAGGACCTAACACCCAAAGCAACTTTTTTCCTTTTTTTTTTCTATGTAAGAAAATTCCATTTAAAGCCCAATACCCACAGGCTCAGTGTCTTCTAACATTATAGAGGAAGGAACAACAACAAAAAACCCATTAGGAATTCAGGTCAAAGATCTACACGTACAGGAAAGGGACGTGGTGGCAGATTTGAAATGTATGCCTCTATTCTCTAAGACCCAATCATTCAAAAGATTTTTCTCTTTGTGGTTTCGTATCACACATGTCGTAAAGACACTATCTCTGCCATAAGGATATATCCTTCCAGGATATATATATATGATGCAAAGAGTTAAACTATATTTAGGTATATCCTATATTTTTAAAATTGATTCCTGAAGCATACAAGCTTAACGATAGGAAATAAGCCAAAATTAACACATGCATGCATTTACACTAGATGCTTGTGCTGTCACACACTTCCCTCCTGCCAAATTACACAACACATGGAGACCTGAAAGTGGTTAATATAAAAGAAATCAGGACAGAGAGAAGAGGGAGGGAGCCTAGGTTCCATTCACACCATTCACACCATTGCCAACAAGTCACTATAGGATGTGGGCAAGAACCGCCTCAGTTTCTCTTTGAAAAAAAAAAAAAAAAAAAGCTCGTAAAGACTTTGAGGTAAGTTATTTCTGTGAAGTAAAGAATTTTCTCTTTTTTTAAAGATTTTATTTATTTATTTATGAGAGACACACGGAGAGAGAGGGAGCCAGAGACACAACAAGCAGAGGGAGAAGCAGGCTCCGTGCAGGGAGCCGGATGCGGGACTCGATCCCGGGTTTCCAGGATCACAGCCTGGGCTGAAGGCAGCGCTAAACCGCTGAGCCACCCGGGCTCCCCTATTTTTAATAAATTTTAAATGAATCTGAAGAAGCCCTGATTTGTATTTAAAACTCTAGCTTTTTTTTTTTTTAATTTTTTTTTTTTTTAAATCAGGACTCCCATGGATCTTCCCCATTACTAAACTCTCTGAACAGAAAAGTCTTACACTGGCTCATACAGGCTTCTGAGGCTTGTTAAAGTAAGTGTCATTTCTCCATGCTGGGTCTTCCCTTGCATCTGAGGTAACGGTGGCTTTCACTACATGATCCCAGGGCAGTGGAAATGTATGAAGTCATGTGAACCGATGGTGACTCGACAGCAAATGGCACAGACACGAGTAAGACACAAAGTGGAGAACCCGACTGCTCCCCTGCTCCCCAGGTCAGAAGAGGCTGAGGAGCAACCACAACCTCGGCCAGGGCTGAAGCTGCGGAGGCTGTTCCAACAGCCCATCCTTCCTACACACTAATCACAAGCTTTGTGAGCTCCCTCTCCTTGTCTGATAAGTTGTTAACATGGGCAGAAAGGAGACAACGGGGGTTAAAAAGAATCATTGGGGGCGCCTGGGGGGCTCAGTTGGTTGAGTGCCTGCCTTCTGCTCGGGTCATGATCCCAGGGTCCTGGGTTTGAGCCCCACATTGGGCTCCCTGCTCAGTGGGGAGCCTGCTTCTCCCTCTCCCTCTGCCTGCCACTCCCCTTGCTCATGCTCTGTCAAATAAATAAATAAAATCTTTTTTAAAATGTTTTAAAATTTTTAAAAATTAAAAAAAGAATCATTGGGATTCTGACAAGAACACAAACCATCTCGGAACACTTGACAGCATATCGCCAAGCATCATTTCAGCAATAAATGGTGAACAGTTGAAAATCTAATGTTTGGGGATTGCTGTAAGTAACACAGGTGACTCAACTTTTCCCACAGAAAATGGGCCCCACCTGTGTGTAAGTTTGTAAATCTGTACTGATAGTTTAGTCCCTTTACCAGAACAGACCCTGAGCACGGTTTCTCGAGAAAGAAGGCATAAGATCCACCTGTGATGAAATCTTGAATTCTCCATTCTTTGAACTCTGCCCTGGACTCACCTACGGGGTTGTCAGATGAGGGGACTGAGTCATTTATTTCATGTTATTTCCAAAGATTTTTCTAGGTACCAAGAAATGCCAGGAGGTAGGGATCCAAAAACACGTCACGGAAGCCAGGCGGCCCTGCCCTGGCAGGAAGCAGGGCCCCAAGGGAAGCTAAACGTTTACAGTCCTGAGATGGGACCTGGGCGAGCCTGAACCAGGATGGGAGCCGAGAGAAAGGCTGAATAAAAGCTTCTAGAAGACAGAATATACAAGATCTGGCGGCTATGTGGATGGGGGAGCTTGAGGGTACGGAAGCCAGCACGCGTGACGTGCAGAGTCTGCCTTAGGCTGCGTGAGCAGGGAAACACAGGAGTTCTGAGGACACATTACGAGCAGTTTGGCGTTTGTGTCGAGTAAGACCAGGAAGACATGAAAGTAAAGGCATCTAGTGGGAGGCTGGGCAAATGGGCCTGGAGTCCAAGACAGGACATGGAGACTGGGACGTCAACAGCTCACGTCCAAGAGGGGGCCGACACCTGGGAACAGAACAAGGAAAAGTGAAGGAAGAAGGCAAGGACGGGACCGTAGGCCACACCAGTGTTTCAGACCAGAAGAAACCGAGGGATCGAAGGCAGAGGGGGAGGATGGGACGTGGTCAAGGATGACATTGGAGATGTCAACCCAGGCAGAGGGTCTGTTGAGAAGCAGCAGCTGCTGGAGTAGGCAGTTTACAGAGACATATAAAATTAAATCAAGGGGTGATGCCAATACTAACCCCTAAAATAAGCAAACTGAACTGAAAAGTGTCTCAAGGTAAAAACTAGTCTACGAGAACATAAACTTCAAGTTACACTGTTTACCGCAAACACATTGACCCTTTTAGGGCAAATACACTGTGGCCCGGGGAGTTTATTTCCACTGATACGATCTGGGTACTTTTAACAAACTCTTTTTTTAGTGTAGTGGCAGCAATAATATCTACGTCACTTCTGATCACAGATAAGCAGATAGAGCGAATCAAAGCTAACTACAGCAAAAACAAGAACCTGAAAAGAATTATACTGGGATAAATCCAACAGGGGTTTGTGATTTTATTTCCTTTTACTTTGGGAATCACAACAAAAAATGTCAATTAAAATTAATCACCAGGGATCCCTGGGTGGCGCAGCGGTTTGGCGCCTGCCTTTGGCCCAGGGCGCGATCCTGGAGACCCGGGATCGAGTCCCACGTCGGGCTCCCGGTGCATGGAGCCTGCTTCTCCCTCTGCCTATGTCTCTGCCTCTCTCTCTATCATAAATAAAAATTAAAAAAAAAAAATTAAAAAAAAAATTAATCACCAGTAATAAAAAGGGCCCAGTTTAGACATAAAATTAAACTGCTCTTCTGTCAACCTATTTGAGTTTATACTAAAGCTCCTTTTTAAAGTAAATCTGCACTATTCCACAATCAAAATAACTTTCTTTTGAATTCAGGTACTAAAAAAGCACAGTATATAGGCATGTTGTTTCTGCAGCAGGCTTAAGTGAATATTGTTTTTATAAGTCACCAGAAAAATGATATTTAGAATGATCTTTAGTGTAAAAGAACTAGAAACATTCATTTCTGTAAATAAAGTCCTTATTTAAGCATTTGGGTCAACTTTTTTTGCTAAGGATTTAGGAATTTTTAAAGGATTACAGGGATCCCTGGGTGGCGCAGCGGTTTGGCGCCTGCCTTTGGCCCAGGGCGCGATCCTGGAGACCCGGGATCGAATCCCATGTCAGGCTCCCGGTGCATGGAGCCTGCTTCTCCCTCTGCCTGTGTCTCTGCCTCTCTCTCTCTCTCTATCATAAATAAATAAAGAAAAAAATATTAAAAAAATAAAAAAAAATAAAGGATTACAAACATAATGCAAGTGTAATTTTACTCACAGGGACTGAGCAGAGTTTCTAAAACAGTATTTAGAATGAAAAGTCGTTTTACTTTACATTTATACTTTTGTTTTGCTGCCAACTACTAACAAATAAATATCAAATGAAGAAGCCCAGATTTGTATTTAAAATTCTATAATTTTTTTCCTGTTATTTAACATGAAAACATTTCCAAACTGCAAAAATACAGCAGGCTGCACTGTGCTTTTGTCCCTTGGACGAAATGTTCAATCACTGCAGAAAGTTAAAACAGGCACTTCAAAGAGAAAATTATCCTGCATAATTATTTTCCAGAAGGAACAGACCTGCGTGTCATTTTTGCTGGTAATGAGTGGTTCCTACATTTGCTGGCCAGAAACGAGGTAAACGTAGGGGAAGAAAACTAAATTAATCCAAGTATTTCCTCTATCTTACATGCCTTAGATTTTATACAAAACACTTATAGAAACATCCTCTTACTAGCACTCCCTACTTAAATTATCGGAAGAGAATAAAACACCTGTTCGACACCATCCAGATACAACACGTGTGGACCTACATGTGCGGCCTATTGAGACTCGACTGACTACAGAGACGCGAACACCCATGAATACCATGAATAAGATGGGATTCTTCTGACCTGAGAGGCTCACAGTCTAGGAACTGAGAGACATTGTAGAGATGTGTGATTTCCAGTAGAATGCAGAATTTTCCAGTAGATGCTAGAACACAACCATGAGCAAAGTGACTATGTGCTAAAGAAGCCTGGTCCTGAGCAGAGGTCTCTTATCTGCCTGTTGCTTGCAGATCCTCCTGGCCAACTAAGGCCTCTCAACTGCTGCTTTACGCTTACGATTAGCGCAAAGGTCAGACTCACGGGTTAGGTCTTCTAGAAAGAGAGATCAGACCCGCTCATTAGCTGACTGGGGCAGCATCTGGCACATTAAGAAATGCTAATGACCACTGGCCTCTAACACGGGGCCACCCACATCATTCATCCTTATCCTTCTCTCCTTTGGGTCTTGATCTTTCCCTCTCTTGTAAAACAGAGTTGCATTCAGCTTCCCAAGTTCTGAAATGGCAAATAGGACAAACTCGTAGCTTTCAAACGCCTTGAGAAGAGTCCCTGCAAACACAAAAACCAGCATCCTACTCCAAAATAATCATTTGAAAGGTTCACTACAACCTTTTGACTAAACCAACATGTTTCTACAAATGTTTAAAAAACAAGAGACAAAAATCCAAGTAAGTGATCTAACAGCTGCAGGAGCTAACGAAAGCGGTTGGGAGAAGGTAAGCAAAGAAGAGTGAGAGAAGGCAGCGCTGGAGGATTGTGAAATTATTTTGTGACTTTTCTAAAGCAAAGTTGAGAAGTCAAAACATTTTGATTGGTTGGTATAAATACTGACAGAGATCACAGAATAAATCACCGAATGTTCAACAACCTGAGAATGTAAGTCCTCAAAGCCCCATCCTCTGCAGTGAACGCACTGGCTCTCCATTCAGCTGGGGCTGTGCCTGAGAACTGCCAGGATTTTAAGAAAACTAATGTATAGGGGACACCGGGGTGGCTCAGCGGTTGAGCATCTGCCTTTGGCTCAGGTCGTGATCCCGGGGTCCTGGGATCGAATCCTGTATCAGGCTCCCTGCATGGAGCCTGCTTCTCCCTCTGCCTGTGTCTCTGCTTCTCTCTCTGTGTGTCTTTCACGAATAAACAAATAAATAATCTTTTCAAAGAAAAGAAAGAAAGAGGGAAGCAGCCTGTTTGGAGGTGGGGCCCTGGCATCCCCAGTGCTCAGAGGCACCAGACAGTCCTGACGGGCAGAGGCCCTGATGCATCTATCACCTGTCCTTTCTCATGTCACAGGGTAAGGACTGCTCCCTCCCTGCCCTGTCCCCCACACCATCATCCCCAAAACCTACTTGATTATGAAGGCCCTAGGCAACCTGTGTCGTGTAGCAGGACTGAGGCAGCCCAACAGCACAGATCCACGCTGTGCTTGTGGCTGAGATGAACCAACTAGTGAAGACAAAGAAAAAACAAACAAACAAAAAAACCCGCCACAGATATTTGACATGCTGTTTATACCGTGTAAGGGCAAACAAATTCACTGCGTCTCTAAGGTCTGAGCTCGTTAAATACATAGGTGTGAATGCCCCCATAAGGAATGCTACTCCATAATTTGGATCAAAGTTTACTTCAAAATCTCTCAAAGATGGGATCCCTGGGTGGCGCAGCGGTTTGGCGCCTGCCTTTGGCCCAGGGCGCGATCCTGGAGACCCGGGATCGAATCCCACGTCGGGCTCCCGGTGCATGGAGCCTGCTTCACCCTCTGCCTGTGTCTCTGCCTCTCTCTCTCTCTCTCTCTATCATAAATAAATAAAAATTCAAAATCTCTCAAAGATTAAGAAACACAAATATAATGAACCAACAGTTAATCACAGCAATCCCTCATATTATGTATGTTATACAATCTTTGCAAAGGGACACTAGGATCCCTTTTCTACAAGGTAGAGAACTATAAACATGTAAATGTACTAGGAAAAAACATCAAAGTACTGGTTCCTTCTCCAGAACACACACCACAATCGGTTTTTATGAACGAGGCCCTTTTGAAGTTTTGCCACTGAGAGACCATTAGTAAAGGAATATTCGGTCATACACAGTGTGTATTTATTGACAAAAAAACAGCAAAGTCAGCTAGAGCATTGGGCGCTAATCGGTTTTGCTTCTACCTAAAATCATCCAGGGCCAAATACACTAAACTTACTAAAGCTGATTTTCAAGCTAACAAGTGCCCAGGTGTTGTCTTTTCATGTCCAAATCCATAATCTTAATGAAACACTTCTATCCAACAACAGACACAAGCCCTTTCATCTGTTTTCATTTATGCCTCAAAACTGAAGTCCTTAAGAACCTCCCAGTGGTTAAAAGCAGTTAATTCAACCTCTGGTGCAGGACCAGTACCCCAGCCCAGCGCATCCCAGAAGAGACCCATGCAAGGACAGTCACAGCATTTCTAAGAGCCAAAAACTAGCGACAAGACACTGACCAGAAATAGAACTGACAAATATGTATTATTTTCATATAATCAGAAACACGTAGAAGGGGAACAAGCAAGCTATTTTAGGTGCAACAACAGGCATTTGTAAATACTCATCATCGTGATGTTGAGAGGAAACAACAGGTGGAACAGAATCACATGTGGAATTCCACTTTTGCAAAATTTCACAAACAGGCAAAACTAAACTATGACAACAGAAGACGGGATAGGAATTATCTCTGGAGGAGGAGTGACTGGGGGTGGGCCATGTGGGGTTTCTGGGCTGTTCTGTTTCTTCATCTGGGCACCGGGTGTATGAGATTATTCAAACTTTGACATCACTGAGTATATGATCTATGTATAATTCTGTTTGTATAACATCGCTGAAAATTTTATGGGAAAATAGTATTTTTACAAGCATGACAAAATTTGACTGAGAAAAGGGTAAAAAACTCACCCAAAGTTATCCCCGCTAATGAGCTGAAGAATCAGGACAGCGCCTGCCTGATGCCAAGACACGTCCTCTTTCTACCACACCAAGACTTCATTCTTAATTCAAAAAGATTTCCCAGTTCCCGTGGTGGTCCACGTGTTTTTTGGCTTTGGTTTGGGAGTTTCCTGTTTTGGTCTTACATGGAATCCAGTGCCCTCTGCCCTAATAATAAGCAGTACCTCACCCCACTCTCATTCCAGTGGTTAGATGGCACAGAGAGGCCCGGGCCCAGCCCCAGCTCACGAGAAGACTGGCAACCCTGGCCTAAACCAACCAGCATATTCTATTACCACATGCCGCCATATAATTAGGTCTGGGTTGGTCACGTAACCCAATCCAGACCAGGACTGGCAGGCCTATGCATTTTAAGGAACTAGTAGGAAAAAAGAAACTTGCTGTGGCTTTAGACCAGTGTGGTTCCCCATCTAGGGAAATTCAGCCCACCACCATCCCCCCTCTCCTGGGGCGGGGTACATTTGGCAATGTCTGGAGATATTTTGGGTTGTTGCAACTTTATGGGAAGAGTTGCAACTGGCATCTAGTAGGCAGAGGCCAGGGATGCTGCTGCATATCCCACAATGCATAGGAGAGCTTCCCCACAACAAAGAATTATCTTGCCCCAGATGTAGTATTGCCCAGGTTGAGAAATCCTGCTTTTGGACTTTGAATTCTAAGGACGCAAGCCTGGAATTTCTGGTGTCATCACAAATAAAGCCTTGCTAGATAGTTCCAGACAAGATGAAACAAAGACAGGGAGGAAGAAAACGGAAGACACAGGGTGAGAATGATGGTTCTGACGTTTGAGGACCTGGATCCAGCCATGCCTGAAGCCAATCAACTGGGATTCTTGTCCCAATACATTTTTGATTGTGCCATTTTACACTGGGTGTCTGCCACTTGCACCTAAGAGTCCTGCTCACACACCCACCCTATAAAAAACTTTATGCCAAATTCTACATAAGGATGAATCACACGTAGATCCTATTCTTCAGTAACCTACAACCTAAACAAAGGGGATAAAGAAGACAAATGACTCAACGCAGTAGAACGCCAACACTACAGAAAATGAAATGCTAAGAAGGGTGAGAAGATTGAGAAACGCAGAATCTCAGTCTGGAGTGCATTTCAAATAAATTATCAAGAGAAAATAGGAAAATTTAAATATTTACCAAACACTGCCCTTAGAATAAAAACCAGCCACCAAAGACCCTCAGGGAGTCCAACTGACTCCATTTTTTCCCTATAAAAAAAAGGGACTATATAAAATTTTAGATCACATCCAATAATGTTCAGAAAGAGCCAAAGTAGATTTCACACCTGAATCACTTGTTTACACATTATTCCCAAGCCTCTCCGCTCCCTGCCACCTTGAACAAGAAAGGGCTGTAATCACACATGATACACAAAAGTAAGAAGCGGGACCAAAAACCAGGGGTAATGTACCAAGTATCCACACCCTGCCTTACACACAGGTCTAAATGAGCCACTCGAGGAGGATTTTGCTCCTCTCAAGAGGTCGTGTTCTTCCCCTCTGCACCAGGGTCCACCTGGACAGCTGGAGAGGTGCCAGTCCCCAGTGACTGGGGCTGCCGGGCTATCCCGCGGGCCTGCTGCACATCCCTCTCCTGTGCTGACCTGTGAGCAGAATCCACTCCAAGGGAAAACACGGCAAAGGAATTTTCTGGTTTCTGCTAGCTGTTCAAAGGAAAGGCTTAAGGACAAGCCTTGTCCTTAAGCCTTTCCTCCCGCAAAGAAACCAAACGGATACAGGAGAACTCTCTGGGCCAGGTGTGGGGTTCAGAGTCACCCCTGGGGAGGCTGCACTTGTTCTGTGAATCTCGGCACGAGGCTGGGAACAGCATCAGGGGCGCAGGACAGATGCACCCATCCCGAGGCCACACCCATCCCAAAGACTTTTTAATCAAATCAGAACCTTCTCAGCCTCAAGTGCAACCCCTGAGGCTCTCGGACAACTCGCCCCAGACAGCACCTTACAACCTGACTTTGTTTACTTAAAACACACTGACCGCAATCTGTTAATCAGAATTGAGGCCAACTACTGGACAATGCAGGCTTTGCTCTCGAATTCTTCCTCGCCCTGTCCCCTTGTTTTAAGAGGGAAATAAAGCTATGTTCCCCCTCTGGGATGCTTTCCTCTTACAAACTTACACTCTGCTCCCCAGTCCCTGGGCCCTCGGCTCCCAGTCAGCACCAGCCAAGGTGCCTCTGGGCCAACTAGGCGGACGTGTCCAGGCTGGAGGTCAGGATGTTGCAGGCAGGTTCCTACTGAGAAGAAGGGGGGAGGAGGAACAACTTGCCCCTGCCTCTTCCTCCCTTCCAGGGGCTGAGGTCACCGCAGCTGGGCCCCATCCAGACCCGGCCAGGCTGTGCTCACCTTGCTGGGAAAGGGTCAACCTCAAGGGCCATGAAAAACCACTTCTCGGCAAAACAGCCTCCTTTTTAAACACAGAGGCAGGATGCATTCCTTAGTCATCTTTATTTCTAGTAAGTTCAATACACATCCATGTAGAAGAAAAATATAGAAACATATAAAGTTGCCCATATAATCTTAAACTCAGAAATATCCAGCTAACGATATGGTCTTTCTGACATGGGGTTCTTTGCCTATGCTAAATGGTCATTTCTTTATTTTTTAAAAAAAGGGGGGGGAGGCATATGCAGAGGATCAGCATTTTGCAACTAACTTTTATCACGGGCATACTGCATTGACATGTCATCCCCTAGAGATCTATTCCTTTCTGATAACCACAGCATCAGTTCCATTCACTGCAAACACCATACACATAGGAATAAAAAAAAAAAAAAATTAAACCTACTCAGGATCCAGTTCCAATGAAGCTATGCCAACTGTCATGAACTCTGTTCAATAATACACCATTTTACCAAATGTGTGATGAGCATCTCATCCTTTGAATGAACTGCCTGGACCCCGGGACACCCGGATGGCTCAGTTAGCCATCCAACTCTTGATTTCGGTTCAGGGCCTAATCTCAAGGTCCTGGGATCAAGCCCCAAGTTGGGCTCCGCACTCAGCATAAACTCCACTTGAGATTCTCTCCCTTTGCCCCTCCCACTTGTGCTGTCTCTCTCTCCAAAATAAATAAATCTTTAAGGAAAAAAACCCCACCTGGACCCCTAGCCTTTTTTTTTTTTTTTTTTTTTTTGAGTAGTTTGGTGGTTGTGTGCATGTTATGAGAGAGAGGTGCATGGGCGGGGGGTGGAAACTCTGAGAATGAACCCAGTGTTGCTTGTTAGACCTGAGAGAAGCATTCCACTGCAAGCAAAGGGCCCTCTAGGAGCAAACGCTGAAACAGAATAACCTCTGAAAAGACAGAGATGAATTCTCACTGCTGCAGATCACAACGCCTGTGCAGCCGCAGCTGTCAATCTACTACCCTGACAGGTCCTCTGGGCAGTTCTGTAACTGGAAATGCGGACATAGGCTCCAGCCTCTGCAGCTGCACCTGCAAGTCTGGGCAGGTCACCCACTTCTTAGAACCCTTCTAAGTCTCCTTTTCTATCAAAATGGGATGTTACCAGCTACCTCGGAGATTTGGGAGGATAAAATTAAACAGTAAGTGTGAAAGTTGTAGGTATGAAGCCTTGCACATACTCACTCCCTATAACTGTTAGCTGTTCCCTTCATGTTTTCAGAGTAAGAAAAGATCAACCCCCTATGAAAGGGACAGGACCTGAGGAGCCCAAGCCACACCAAACAGCCCTGGGGTCCCCAGGTGGGCAGCAAGAGAAGCCCAGGACCACTGAGCCACCAGACACCTGAGCAAAGAAACCACACTGGAAATGAATGATCTAGACCTCACGGCCCCACAGGAAGCCAGGCAGACAAACTGCCCAGCGGAGCCCTTCCCAAATACCTTACTCACATAACCACATACATAATAAACGGTTGTATTAAGCCACTGAAAAAAAATTTTTTTAACGGAAGTGACACTACCTAAAGGTAACGGGCTTGCTATTATTCCACCTGCCTTTCAGTACAGAACAGACAAAAAGTTATTCTATGCCAGCCTGCAACAGATAATGCCAATCACATCAAGAATCTGACCATCTTTCCAAACACCCAAAGGCAACACAACTCTCCCCTACCTCCTCACCCCACCCCTAACCTTCCAGAAATTTCAAATATGTAAAAGCAGGAATGCTCTGATTAAAATGGAGCTGAAGGGCAGCCCGGGTGGCTCAGTGGTTTAGCTCCACCTTCAGCCCAGGGCGTGATCCTGGAGACCCGGGATCGAGTCCCACACTGGGCTCCCTGCAGGGAGTCTGCTTCTCCCTCTGCCTGTGTCTGTGCCTCTCTTTCTCTGTGTCTCTCATGAATAAATAAATAAAACTTAAAAATAAAAAATAGAGCTGAAAAAGCAGAACATTCCCTTCCCTTCCTTCAGCCAGTGCTGAGGTGTCATAAGGACCCACCAAAACAGAGGGTGAAAACCACTACCTAAAAAACGCACCAGTCTGTGGGTTGCAAGCAGTTTTTCTAGCTTGCAGGACAGCCCTACAAACTCCAGAGCATGAATATCTGCTCTAAGACAGAATTATTGGGTATTTCATTCACTGATGTAGTCCAACATGCCTACAACAGTGCCTGGCACACAGCAAGTACTCAATAAATTTGCTCAATGTATAATGGCAACTGAAAAAAATTTAGTGGGGTGCCTGGGTGGCTCAGGCAGTTGAGCATCTGACCCTTGGTTTTGGCTCAAGTCATCATCTCAAGGTCTTGAGATCAAGCCCCTAGTCAGCCTCCACACTAGTGAGGAATCCACTTGAGATTCTCTCTCTCTCTCTCCCTTCCCCCTCTCCCTGCTTTGTGCATATGCTCTCTCTCCCCCTCAAATAAATAAAATATTTTTTAAAAACTTCAAGTGATCAAGTGATGACAAAGAAACATCTCAAGAAGATCTTAGAAGAGGGGATCCCTGGGTGGTGCAGCGGTTTGGCACCTGCACCTGTTTGGCCCAGGGCGCGATCCTGGAGACCCAGGATCGAATCCCACGTCGGGCTCCCGGTGCATGGAGCCTGCTTCTCCCTCTGCCTATGTCTCTGCCTCTCTCTCTCTCTCTCTCTCTCTGTGTGACTATCATAAATAAATAAAAATTAAAAAAAAAGATCTTAGAAGAGAACCATGTTACATCTGTAGTATCTCCAACACAAGGTATGAGTGTTTGCATACAACAAGTATTTGCAGAAGAACAAATGCTGTAAAAATAATAAACCAGAAACAGTGGGACTAAGTCCTTTTGGATTATAAGATTCTTCTAGACAGCTGAAGACTGACCCCTTTAAACGCCTAAGCTATTTTTATTTCCACCATTTTTAGATGGGAACTCATTTAGTGTATTTTTTCAAAGACTACAGAGAATGAAGTTTAACCCTTCAAGGAAGGGCGGCAATGCACATGTATTATGATGATCAGAAGAGCTACTGAGAAAAAAAAAAAAAAAGAAGAAGAGCTACTGAGGTGTTGAACTGGGTACTGCTGTGGGTTGGAGCAACAGGCAAGACTGCATGGGATTAGTAGGCATCTCGGGTGAGAGCCAGTATCTCAGCTTTTCATTACATATCCCACATTCCTACCAATCCTCCCTGAGCAAATGTTGCCATGCTCTTCTCTTGAATGCATCCCACGGACCAAAGCAGAGATTCCTAAACTTGTGTCCCAGACAAACATAGTGACAGCATAGTGAAGCCTATGGAATCTTCTCAGAATAAAGTTTTTAAAATGTACGAAATAGAACACAAGGAAATACAAAAAAACTTAATTATACTAAAAGGGAATTACCCGAATAATTATGATGTAGTGGGACTCCTGGGTGGCTCAGTGGTTGAGCGTCTGCCTTTGGCTCAGGGCGTGATCCCGGGGTGCCGGGATCGAGTCCCACATCGGGCTCCCTGCATGGAGCCTGCTTCTCTCTCTGCCTGTGTCTCTGCCTCTGTGTGTCTCTCATGAAAAAATAAATCTTTTTTAAAAATTATGATTTAGTATGTACTTATTACCATATTTGACAAGATCTAGGGGCAAGTCTAATAAATGCTATAATTCAGAGTAATGATAAACATCAACAGTATTTTTTAGAAATGTTTGACTATTGTAGGGGCATCTAGGTGGCTCAATTAGTTAAGGGTCCGATTCTTAGTTCTGGCTCAGATCATGACCTCAGGGCCATGAGATCGAGCCCCCACATGAGGCTCTGTGCTCAGCAGGGAGTCTCCTTGAGGCTTCTCTTCCTCTGCCCTTCCATCCACTTATGTGCAGACATCTCACATGCTCTGTCTCTATTTCTCAGAGAAATATTTTTTAAAAAATGTATAACTACTGTAATGCAATATGAAAATAACTGGTTTTATTGATGTTACTGCCTTGGGAGCTGCTAATGCTACTGGATTTAATGACTGCATTCATAATTGAAGGAAATGCTAAGTTTTAGTTAGAAGTTAGTAAAAATATACAACTTTTTTTCTCTAGTTCATGGACCACCCCTCCCGGACCCCAGATCCTAAATTGAGAGCCCGTGGACTAAAGGAAGGGCCTGGAGGCAAGGGAAACCAGGTACACCCAACTAATTCAAAGATAATGGGATCCCTGGGTGACTCAGTGGTTTAGCGCCTGCCTTCGGCCCAGGGCATGATCCTGAAGTCCTGGGATCAAGTCCCACATTGGGGTTCCTGCATGGAGCCTGCTTCTCCCTCTGCCTGTGTTTCTACCTCTCTATCTCTCTGTGTCTCTCATGAATAAATAAATAAAATTTTTAAAAAAACTAATTCAAAGATAACATAACCATCACCACCAGGCATCTCTCTTGGGGCCACAGTGTGTACATATTATATATATGAATAATGCAAGAAAGTCATCACACCATTCTGATACAAACATAAATCCAACTGAAAATGGGAAAGCTACACCAGAAGCTATGGCCATCAAAGTCTACAAAGAGAAATTAAAATGGAATGATGTCGTCAATATGGAAAGCAAATTCCAACAGAGTAAACCTCAAGTGTCCATTAGTTAGAGTTATGGAATTAATTTCTACATAATGCAAATTCTTCATCAATATAAAACCATTACAACTCTATATAAATGTTATCAAGAAAGACTCAATTCAAGTCTGATGTGAGTTACTACCCAGCTACTCCTAGAATGTGACGATTTAGTCTAATAAACAGATGGAAAATTATTTTCTACTACAAACTTCATATTATCTTTGCCAGTGGGAGAAGAGGAAAAATGTGACAAAATTACTATCTTTGAATTCTCATTTAGGGAAACTTATTTGGGTTGCAGCTCACATTTGACAACTGCAGACAGGCAGTGGAGCCTTTATTCTAGACTGTCCTTCAATTGACTCGTCACTACCATCTGCTCATTCGTCCAGATCCAGTTCAAACAGGTCCTCGGCTCCACTCCCCAGGTTCCCGTGGCACCTGGATCTCTGTCGTCACATAGGTCAGCACACTGAGTCTGTCTCCCACACCGCACTTTGGGTCTGGGGTGGAATAAGTATCTAAGTCATTGTGTGGACCGTGCAGACCTTGTCAGAGCATTTACTTAACACACAACTTGAATGTGAAAGGAAAATAAATGGCAGTGTTAGTTCTCTACCTTAATGTGCAAAGTGGATATTGTAATACTAATTAATCTCAATTTAAGTGTATTTATTTGAAAATACACCCAAGTGCTGTAGGTGAACTCTAATTTGAAAGGTAAGGGGCAGCCTGGGTGGCGCAGCGGTTTAGTGCCGTCTTTGGCCCAGGGTGTTATCCTGGAGACCCGGGATTGAGTCCCACGTCGGGCTCCCTGCATGGAGCCTGCTTCTCCCTCTGCCTGTGTCTCTGCCAATCTCTGTCTCTCTCTCTCTGTCTCTCATGAATAAATAAAATCTTTAAAAAATAATAATAATTTGAAAGGTAAGAAGCAAAAGAGTGTTATTTTTCTAACCTCACCTAAAATCAGGTAGAGAAAGTATGACCTCAGTATTACATAGAACCGTATGTACACTGTCAGGAGGAAAAGCCAAACTGCTGACACCTTCACCTGTACGGAAGCAATACAGCATCTGAGGCCCTGACACCACCTCTAGGCCCTAACTGTGCCACCACCGTGCTTCGCACAGATCACCCCACTGACTCCTCACATCAAGCGTCTGAGAAAAACATTTCCATCTCAACAGAAATGCAGGCTCCTCTGGGTCAGGACCTGTGCTGGGCGCCAGGGCTGTACATGAAGTGGCACCATCTGGAGCGGGGGACCGAGATGGGACACTGGTTAGGAAAGGAAGTGAGAGAGGCCTTGGGAGCGACAGGCAGCCACCCGCCTGCCCAGGCCCACCAACGAGCCCCGGGGGTGGGACAGGTGGGCCGGGCCCAGGGTGAGAGAAGGGTGGCTGGGGACACATGGCAGGAGGGGGGGCAGTGGGCAGCAGGACCCTGAGAGTCACCCAGGGCCCACCCCATCCTCGCACCCAGACCGCATGATGAGTGATGAAGGGGGGGGGGGGCACGTGCAGAGAAGGGGAGACATTGACCACGACTAGAAGGTGACACGGCAGCGAAAATGGGAAATCCAGCGGATGGGGCAGCCGACAGGTTAGCAGATCCCACGCACCGAGAGGAAAAACCTCCAGGAACCTGACACAGATTACAATCTAGGATTTATTTTCGAGTTCTCGCTCTGCTCAAGGCCATTTCCTTGTCCAAGCAGCATTGGAATCGCTGAGAACCGCAAGCCTGGCTGAGCTGTGGCTTGGCTCGGGGTCCCCACTGTGACCCCCCTGTCCCATGGGCCGCGGGTTCCAACAGACTGAAAAAAATGCAGTGTGTGTGTGAGAGCGGCTCTTTCTTCTACTTACTCAGCCCAAGACATACAGCGTGGAAAGATCTGGAGGGCTGGCAGTCTCTGGGGAACAGGAATATGGTGCTCTCTTATCTTTGCTCATCGGTAGGTTGTTTTCCTTTAATTTTCATGTATTGCTTTTGTGATCCTAAAGGTTATTTTTCATTTTTGAAAAAGTACTTTTTTCTTAAACTTTAAGAAATTTTAGAGATCATGGCCTACTCTTATTAGATGAGACCTTCCAGGGACAAAATTATTTGGAGAGTGGAGGGGGAAAGAAAAATCTTCATCGTAAATATATGATAAATTATTTCAACAGTACAAGTGAAATGGCATACATTTCTAAGTGGCCCCCAATGCCTCACTATGTAACACACAAAAAGCCTTTAAATCATGAAATGCAATCTGAAAAAGAAATGTCAACATCTATAGAAACTAAAAACTTGAGATGACAGTCTAAATATAAAAAGCAAGATTCAAAAGGCTATCCTTTGATAGCCTAGGCAATTACTTAAGACAAAAATTATAGCTTAGATCAAAATTGGGATAATAGGCAGAACTGGTCTATTTTATGAAGCTGATAGTCCAACCCTAAGTTTAAGATAACCATTAACCTTATTAACCAGGGAAATATTCTTGCTACTTCCTAGTAACTGCAATAGAATGAATATAATTTAAATTCTGACATTTGTGGACACAGTATGGAATCCCTTTGACAGCAAGAGTATTAATTTTTTTAAACACAAAATTATTTACAGCCCAGGCCACCCCTCACATTTTCGGGGCCTTCTGCAAGGCACCACTCAAATTACTCAAAATCAGAGCTCTGTCCTCCACCCCGCATCCTAACACCGGTGTGTGGGAGACTCTGGCAAGGCAGGCGTGGGCTGGACTGCAGGTCTGACTTTGTGCAGCATGGCACCTGCTGAAGCTCACGCAAGCTGCCCGGTCACTGCCCTGCCACCAGCATCGGTGAAGTGCAGGGCAAGTGCCAAGGAAATGTTTGAAATTTAAACTTACAAAAAAAAAAAAAAAATACACGATTGCCAGACTCCATCACAATCCGAGGTGTCGGGGATTCCTGGTGGCTCAGCAGTTTAGCACCTGCCTTTGGCCCAGGGCATGATTGTGGAGACCTGGGATCAAGTCCCACGTTGGGCTCCCTGCATAGAGCCTGCTTCTCCCTCTGCCCATGTCTCTGCCTCTCTCTCTGTGTGTCTCTCATGAATAAATAAATAAAATCTTAAAAACAAAAATCCGAGGTGTCATAAACAAGGCAATTATTTACAGCCTTTAAGGACACCACACTAGCTTTTAGGACACGGATTGCATTCTTGAATAAAACTTAGTCACATATGTTCAGGAATCCTGAGCTTCACTCAGATCAGGAGTAGAAATAGGTCTTTTCCCTCGTACCGTTTTACCTTGAAATGAACTCTCCTCACCAAGTAGTCAGTCCTTCTCTTTAATCTTGATCAACAGACAAATGAGAACTTTGGCCAGTAAAGGATATTAGTTAGAACCGGTCTAATCTGTTTTTCGTTTAACGTATTTTAACTTTGTGTAATACCAACTATAACAATACTATTTGCTGTTCCTTGGCTTTCTCAGAAGTTTTAAATGTAAGATAACTTCAATAAATGTTTATGGAACTCAGACCATATCCTAGCACAATAGTACAAAAGCAGAGTAAGTGGCTAACACTGCCTTCCTGCTTTCAGAGATGAAGGAAATCAATGAAGGAGACACACAAGACAAAAATGAAAGAGTATACAATTGCCCACAGAATAAATAAAGTAGCCTGAGCCTGAATTCATAACCAGGGCCTAGCCCTCAGCTAACATTTCTCTTCCTGCCCTGACTCATGCTACCCTCCTACCTAGTGTGTGGGAAAGAAAGTACGATCCTGTCCTAGCACCCAACCAAACCTCCACGGCCAGTTTCCCTAAGGCGGTTGACTCGTGTCACACTAAAGGGAACGAACTGCAGTACTCTCAGAATCACTTCCCGTGGGGCACCTGGCTGGCTCAGAGGCTGAGCATCTGCCTTTGGCTCAGGTCCTGATCCCGGGGTCCTGGGATCGAGTCCTGCATCGGGCTCCCCGCAGGGAGAGCCCCTCCTCTGCTGCTTCTCCCTCTGCCTGTGTCTCTGCCTCTCTCTGTGTGTCTCTCACGAATAAGCAAATAAAATCTTAAAAAAAAAAAAAATCACTTCCCATTCCAAAATTCTACTATTCTATAAACATAAATTAGAATATAGAAAAAATTAAAAACACATTAGAATATAGAATGAAAACATGAAAAACAAAAAAAATCCCAGGAACTTGTATGTTAAATCTGTCATATATGCAAATTGAAAAAAAAAAAAAAAAACTCCAAAAGACAGAAAGAAAAAGAAAAACCACCAAAAACCTCAGCCAGGTAAGTAAGTACCCATGGGGCAGACGTGGCTTGCCAGAAGTTCATGTGAAAAAGATTTAAGGATTTTTAGCTGATTGTAAGCCCAGGATAAGCCAGCAGAGCGGCCTGGATACCAAAAGAATGAAAAGGAACAAAAGCCTGTGGCATTAGGAGAAATGTCATCCTTACATTAAGGGTGGGGGGGGGGCAGCCTTCCCACTGGCGGCTACAAAGAATTGTCCTTTTCGGGGTTAGCACACTTTAAAAGCAGCAGCAGCAGCAGGAGTCACAAGGCGCCTGCAATTCCACGGACGGACGGGGACCAGGGCTGTCGGCGTGGGAAGGGGACGCCAGGAAGCCTTTGCACATCTGTCGTGGGGAAGAGGCGTTCGTGCTCTCATAAATGGGAAGGCAAAGTGAGGAGACCTAAAGCGAGAAAGATTTCTCCTTAGGATATAACAATCTTTCGATCAGAGCTGCGTGCATCGGTCTGGATCTCCTGAGCAATGCTGAGCGTCCCTCGGGAAGACTCGGCCCCGGGCAGAGGGGGCAGGTCCACACTGCTCACTGTCAGACTTGCAATCCCCCCACCCACTTAGGGCTTTATTTAAAGACAGGCACCTGCCTCTACCGCCTGCAAAGGCCTGCTGAGCAGGCAGTGGGTCCCAGCAGGCAGGAGTCTGAAAGCACAGTTCCTTCCCCGGCTCCGGCTCCCCGACGTGTCGGGGCGTGGGGGGCTGCCTTCATCTTCACGAGACAAGATATTTTACAATCAGGAACATTCCTAGGGAGCCAACACCGAAACCAAGGCTGACAAGAGATAAAGACAGCTGCTCCAGCCAGGAGCTGCTGCGAGCAAGGCCTTCAAAGCCCAGCTGCTTTTTTCCCACGCCCAGGGGACGGCTAATGGGTGTCAAGAAGTTTCAGTGACCTGCAGAAACTGAACTCTGATCGACGTCCGCTTAGTTCTAAATCCTGGAACGAGAGGTCCACCTACCGAGTGGACTTCTGAAGTCTCTGAATCCTGACGTTTTCCAAGGTGAGATTTCATCTTGACTTACAAGACGAAAAGAAAGATAAGCCCTAAAGGAAGGAATGGGGCAATGAAATCTTATGAATGTGATTAGCTCCTCTAGAAGTCTTTAGTAAAATGCACTTGCATTTCTCAGACATTCTGGGGACGACTCTTTATGGTCTTCTGCTTTTCTCTCTACTCTCTCTCTCTCTCTGAGGATCTCACGCACTGCCTCAAGACCAACAAAGATAATTTCTTGGGGAGCCTGGGGGTTCAGTCAGTTGAGCATCCAACTCTTGGTTTCAGCTCAGGTCATGATCCTGGGATCAAGCCCTGTATCAGGCTCTGAGCTTAGCTGGGAGTCGGCTTGAGATTCTCTGCCTCTCTCTCTTCCTTTACCCCAGCCCCTGCTCTCATGTATGCACTCTCTCAAGAAAGAAAATCTTTTAAAAAAAAAATAGTTTCTTGGGATACCTGGGTGGCTCAGTGGTTGAGCGTCTGTCTGCCTTTGGCTCAGGGCAGAATTCCCCAGGGTCCTGGGATCGAGTCCCACATCAGACTACCTATGTCTCTGCCTCTCTCTCTGGGGGTCTCTCATGAATAAATAAAATCTTAAGAAAAAAAAAAAGAGGGATCCCTGGGTGGCTCAGTAGTTTGGCACCTGCCTTTGGCCCAGGGCACGGTCCTGGGGTCCCGGGATCGAGTCCCGCATCGGGCTCCTGGCATGGAGCTTGCTTCTCCCTCTGCCTGTGTCTCTGCCTCTCTCTGTGTGTGTGTCTATCATGAATAAATAAATAAAATCTTTAAAAAAAAAAAGATAATTTCTTAATCCACATCTTTAGCTCTGAATTCTCTCAACTGAATGTCAACTTCTAATCACCTCTAAGAATCCCCAGACATCAGCACCATGACCTTAAAGCATCCAAATCAAGCTCATCTCTTTGCCCTAAAACAGGCCCCTCTCTTTACCTGTTTCCCCAAATGCCTTCCAGGTAACTAGTTTCAAAATCTGGGAAGCTCCTCTTCGCTCTCCTCCCTCTACTTGCCATCATCGATAAGAGTGTGTGTTCCATCACTCTGAGCCCCAAACCTCAAGCGCTGGTCTGAGCCCATACACACCCCTGCCAGGCCACAACAAGACCCCGCTAAGCTCAGCTGTGCTGGGCCTCTCCCAGGACAGATATCCATCCATCCCACTCTCCACGGACTGCCCTGACGACATCAGTCTACTACTCACAAACCTCCCAGGGCGCCTCTCTCATCTCTACCAAACACCAACAGCGCAGCCAGGCCTTTAGAAACCTCCAGACGGCGGGGGAAGCACTGCCATCATCTCCTCCTGTGAGTTCTCCCAGCAGGGGCCAAGGCTGGGGGCGGGGAGTCCATGCAACTCCACTCAAACCTATCTTGGGCTTCTGCTCATTTGGATTCTGCCTCACGTCTTGGCTTATGCAGCTTCTTCCAGCCAAACGTTCTTTCTCATCCCCTGAATGGGACCCTCGAACCACTCACTCAGCCTATTCATTTTACCGGGAAACAGAGCCTCAGACGGCTGGAACAACCAGCATCAGGTCAGTTGGGCCGGACAGAACCAGACCTCCCCATTCAAGACTCTTTTTCTGGACCACACCAGGTCCTCATGGTTTGTTTTTACCTAGGAGGAAAAACAGTCTTCGGTTTAAACTTTCCTTATGAGATGAAAGCCTCTAAACCATTAAATTAAAACACATACATACACAGACACACACCAAAAAAAAAACTCCCAAAACAAAACAGCACCAGCCACTGCCCAGATTTCTAGTCTCTCAGATTCACAAGCCTTATTGGATTTGCACTTTCAAGTTTAACAGCAGGCCCCGTGTGAGGATAAGACTGGTTTCCATCACAGGGTCTGCATGCAGGGTTTTGAGGGCAGAACGATCCTCTCTCCCACAGAGCCGGGCCAAGCAGGCTTCACTGCCTCTCTTTATGCAATCAGGATCAAAGCAAAACATCGTTAGACCTAAAAAGCCCCCAAAATCTGCAGAGAGGTACTCCAGGACACTGCAGACCTTAACAACCACATCCAAACCATACTATTGGCTCCCAAACAGAAAGCACTGTTTTTGAGAAAAACAGTATTTATTTGAGTTAAACGTGTACATCAGTCCTGTCCCTGCTGATTAAAAACAACGAGACTGTCAGGTGGGATTCACTGCGCGTGGACAGGTATCATCTCTGTGTAAGGCTGCTCAGAGGCTTTACATCTCCCTCAGCCCGCTCTACCACAGGCCTATGGGGTTAGCCCCTGCGAACACCAGTCTTCATCTCCACAAGGGGACAGACTATGCTTTTCCTCTTGGAGCATCTGTGTCTCGAGTGCCTGGCACCTGGCACAGAGAGGCTGCACAACTAACGTATCGTGACCAATGCTGTACTTGAAGCAGCTGACCTTCTTGGCCAAGATGCCTGGAAGCACCACAAAACTACCCTAAAAATGGTGTGGCAACTGCAAAACAATAATACAGAAGTGTATGCTCTGGTGGTCCAGGTCACTGAACTCTTTCCCTGGGGGAAAACATCCACAGATCACAGTCTCAGCTAGTTTACACACTACAGAATTGCCGCAATCAAACGTTGCTGGGATATTCATTCTTTCAGCTAATATTAGGTGGTACAGACTCCAGGAGCTGCCCCTACTAGGACTCCAGCGCTATATAAATTCCTATGTGCTACCTTCACATATCTTCAAATAAGGAAAGAGAAGCCCTTCAGTTTACCTACAAACTCAGTAATAGGGCTATTGGTGGAACTACAGGAGAGCGGTGACCACAGTAAAAGTATGAGCAATATTTCATATTCATACAATTCATCAATAGTCAGTACACAAAGGGCCACCATGTCATTACTCACAAGCAGGTTTCTGGTTTGTGTTTCTGAAGCCACATTTTACAATTAAATCTCTCATGTTTCAACTTTGGAAACTTACACATATAAGAAAAGAACCTGACACAATGGTGACCATCACAATAGACCCATGTAAATATATCTGAGCAAATATTGTCTCACCCATCTTACAGTTTATTTTCACCTAATGACTGATTTCCTCTGGGTCCACCCTGTAGAGAGAACTTCCGCAAAATGCCATTTGGCCAATTCTCTGCCTTCGGCAGGCCTACAATTATGAACTCGGTTAAACAAATAAACTTCCTTCCTATTTTTAAAGTTTTCCAAAATTGGAGAATCTACATCTTTGGTTGGCACACTATTTCCTGGACTTACAGCCCTGGCAGTGAAGAAATTCTTCACAGTATTTTGAGAGATGAAAAGGGCTTCAGAAACGGCCAGGCAGCTGCTCCCCACCTCTATTTTATGGAAGGGGAAAAACAAGACGAAGCTGTGACCTTGGGCAAAGTCACACGGTGGGGGGGGTTGGCTGGTTGGAGAGGTCGATTTTCCCCTTATCTGATCTAAATTACTTGTGGCCTGACAAAAGCATTTTGCTCTTGTTCCATGCTGCTGAAGCAGGGCTTATGTTTAATTCATGCAGAAGGTGATAGAACAACAAAGAATCTAAATATCATAGCGAGTACAAGGTGACACGAAGAGCTCTGGGCTAAGCAGACTCAGAATACCTAAAACTTCACTCTGACTTTGGGAAAGCCACCACACCTCTGGAGGGTCCGGCTTTTTCATCTTCAAAAAGAGGGAACAGGATGAAGCAACCACAAGTGTTGCCTCCATCCCTGACTTAAATGATGAGGATGGTGCTATCTCACCCCTATCCGGTGCCGAATCTGAGCCAGGCACTGCTCCAAGTACATCATGCGGGTAAATCATCCTCGGCCTGGAGGGCACTTACCATGCCCATTTTGTGGATGAACACATTGATTCTCGCAGAGAAGGGGCTTGTCTGCGGTCACATCTCCACTGGTAACAACACGTGGAGGAGGGATCTGTCCCAGGCCCGTGGCTCCAGGGGCTCTCTCTTATCAGAGGTGGACAATCTAAGATAACTGGCCTGACCTGCAGTCATACAGAGTCCAAATTGAAAACAATTATAGCAATCACCCAACACAGTGTTCTCATTTCACAGATCAAGGACTCCGTGAGACCCAGGGACGTAGAACTTAATGTCAGGAAATGTAATGTAAAGATATGGCTACACCCATCCTGTTTCCTACACAAGTTTATCCCAAAAAGTGGCTTTAACCATGCATATCACTTAAAACATCTTGTGTGACACCCCAACATGACTGATGGCAGCAGGGCAATGAGTACCACTCCCAAGGCAACTGGCCATGGTTAGACAGCAAACTCGAGGCAAACTGGGGCCTCCAACCCAACCCTTTAATTTCCAGTCTTGTGTACTATCCTAGGCTCGAAGAAATGTCCAGTATGGCAGGATTCTCTGGAGAGCCTATTCAGGAGATCGGGTGTGTTCGGGTGGTACAGCCATTGGAGACCCTATTCTAAGTAGTCTCTAAACACACAGACTTTCCTAGAGAGGCAAAAAATATGCTTCCATGGTGCTTTGAGAATATCAGATAATAAGTGGTAATACTCCTAAGGCCCATGACTCAAGTCAACAAAAAAATTAAAAATCAGGCTATGGTCATCTCAAAACTGACCTCTTTGGCCCATCATTTAATTGCCCCTAACCTGCCCACCAATCTTGACCCATCTTCAATCTTCCTGCCAGCGATTTTGCCTCTTATGTCCTGTTCTCTTCTCTCCCTAACCAAGAACATCACAAAATTCAGGCTTTTTAAAAATATTAGTTCCACTTCTTGTATGACTTCAATCTTACCCACCTGTTTTTAAAAGCACGTTAGGTGGACATTTTTTTTTTATGCCTCTCATCTAAGGAAGAAGGAAAATTCAAATTCTTGGTGGGACAAAATATTTTAAGTTCTGACCGCCCTCGCTTCGTATCTTGGAACATGTGCTGTAAAATCCCTTTATTACAGCGATCACACAGGTACAACAGATAACACGTGAATTTACAGCCAGGCAATTCAAGCTTCCATCTTAATTGCTCTGACAAATGACCTAACCTCTCCAAACTCCAGTTTCTTTATACTATTTTCCCAAAGAAACAGGAGGGAATAACACCCCACCCATGAAGATCTGGAAGCTGCTACTCCCCACACAAAGGCTGGCACATGGTAAGTGCTCAAAAATGCAATCCTCTTTTCCTTTCCACGGTTGCATTAACACTAATGTAGTTTCCTCTCCTGTTAAATCTGCTTTGCAAATGTTTCTCCGAACAAAAACTCCCAGTTCCCCCATTAGAGGAGAAGAGACACGTTATACACACCTACCCTATCTCCCACAGGATGCCCTCCAGGAAATAGGGTGCTATGTGATTCAGCAGGTCACTGGAGCCCGGCACCGGGGAGCTGTGTCGCCACACTGGACTTGGGCAACTTCCACTCTCTCCAAATGCTTGGGCCCTGGTTTCTTCCGACTCACAGCTCACACAGCTGGTCAGGCCTCCCAGGCTGTGGAGCATTTATGACACCCTTCACATGTCGAAGGACCTCTACCTGCCCCAGTAGACAGCTCAACTTTATGCTTCCTTTTTCTTTGTGTCCCTGCAGGCACCTGGGCCTACTCTGAAAGACACATAAACTCACCCAGGTGAGTAAGGTATTCTGAAATAGGATATGTTGATAGACATGCATACTTTTGATTTTAGTAAAAAACTTTAAAGACCAAGGCACAAACAAATCAGCAGGGCAACATCAACAAGGTGTGCAAAACCCAAGACTTTAGGTTTCAGTTCTGCCGCAATGAGCTGTGTGATCTCGTCCAAGTTAATTAACTTCCTTGCTCTGGGTCTCGGTTTTCCAATGGAGAAGAGAGAAAATGGAATTATATTCTGGTTGCAAAAGAATGACCACCTCGCTAGCCTCCATATCTGACAGGTGTGTGCAGGCCCAGGGGTGCCCCAGGACAAAGGAAAAGGAGCCTTAATTCTGAATCTCCCTGTACCTGGGTCATTTGTTTAAAAGTGACTGCTTTCCCCACGGTTAAAAATCGCTGGTCTCAAACACAAGGCAACAGTGTAGGAGAGCAACCTTGAATGATTCTAAAACATGCTGGAAAATTACAAGTATGTTCAAACAATGCTTTTTCATAATTCACCACACATCAGTGACCCACAACCCAATCAACTTCTCTTAAAGACTTAGCTCCGCGCCTGGGTAGGTCAGCTGGTTAAGCAGCCCTTGGTTTCAGCTTGGGTCATGATCTCGGGGGTCATGGGATCAACTCCCACATGGGGCTCCACGCTCAGCAGGGAGTCTGCTTGGGGATTCTCTCTCCTTCTGCCCTTCCCCCCACTCATGCAATCATGAGTACTCTCTCCCTCTCTCTAATAAAGAAATATATCTTGAAAAAAAAAAATAGCTCAGTTCTCATATCCTCAAAAAAAAGTCTCCGCAGGAATCCCCAGATGAGTGACTCCCTGTGCACACATCTGTATGATTACAATAAATCATCTTCACAGGTGTACCTCTCCCTGCTAAACTGAAAGCTACTCAAAGGCTGGGCCTGTGTCCTGCTTATGTCTGGATCCTCATGCCTACACCACACTGGCACCAAAACCGCTGACAAGCTGCAAACTCAACCGTGTTCAAAGACTTTTCACCTGCAGATGATCTTCACAATTTCCTCTGCAGATTTTGACATTACTCAATTTTAAAACAGGATCTTTAAAAAGATGAATATGGAATACGTTATTTTATAGATGAGAAAGGCTGGAGGTTATTTTAGCCAAGCCCAACCAGAGTAAATGAACAAGGCCTAGGAGCCTAATCTCATTATAGCACATGAAGGATATAAAAATAATTTGCAAAAGTAGTACCAAAGTACATAAAAACTAAGGAAATTCTTTTTCATCATGCCTTCCTTTTAAATCTAACAAAATGATATAAACGGCTAGTTCCTGCTCCCAAAAGCAAAATCAGAGGCAACGGAGGTAACGGAAAGCGTAAAGATACTTAAGTATAGATACACAGATATAACCATTTACATTTTTTGTTTTTCAATAACTTGTAAATGTTCTTGAATACCACCTTTGTTATGAAGTAAAATGCAAAAGGACAAATTTATTATCTCTACTGCCTAAAAGTTAACAATCAAAAGGAAGGGGGGGGGGCTCCACATTGTGTCATCAGGGAAACAGCAAATCAAAGCCACAATGAGATACTATTACACACCCATTAGAATGGCCACAATCTGCAACACTGACAATATCAAATGCTAAGGAAGTTGTCTAGCAGCAGGAACTCTCATTCATTGCTGGGGGGAATGCAAAAATGGTTGCAACCGCTTTGGAAGACAGTTTGGCAGTTTCTTAGAAAACTAAACATATTCTTACCGTATAACCCAGCAATCATTCCCCTTGAGGTTTGCGGAGGGGAGCTGAAAACTTATGTCCACACAAAAATCTGCACAAAAATGTTTACAGCTTTATTCATAAACACCAAAACTTGGAAGCAACTACGGTGCCCGTCTACACAATGATACATCTAGACAATGGAATGTTATTCAGGGCTGTAAAGAGCAATCAAGCCATGAAAAGACAGAGAAGCAGCTTCAATGTACCTTACTAAGTGAAAGAAGCCCATCAGAAAAGGATATATGTACGGCACGATTCCAACTACAGGACGTTCTGGAAAAGGCAAAACTATCAAGATCGGTCATTGACAGGGGTCGGGGAGGGCGGACAAGATGAATGGACAGAGCACAGGAGATTTTTAGGGCAGTGAAACTATTCTGTAGGATAGTCAGAATACACGTCATTATACTTTTGTCCAAACATGCAGCATGTACAACACCAACAATGAACTATAGCTTAAACTTGGACTTTCTGAGATAATGTGTCAATCCAGATGCATCAACTGTAACAAATGTTTGGGGACCCTGACAGTGGGGAAAGGCTATGCACGTTTGGGAACAGAGGGTATACGAGAACACTCTGTGCCTTCTGCTCAATTCTGCTGTGAACCTAAAATTGTTCTTAAAAAAATTAAGTCTATGTAAAAAAAGAGGAGAGGCAGGAGTGCAATTTGAGTCAATTTTTCAATGATAATTTGATTTCTAGTCTAACATAGTATCCTAATGGTATTTGGGGCAAAGTTAAATACATTGAGAAGTGAAAACGCCAAAGTATTTTTTTTTAAGATTTTATTTATTTATTCATGAGAGACACACAGAGAGAGAGGCAAAGACAGATGCAGGCTCCTCGCAGGGAGCCCGATGTGGGACTTGATCCCAGGACCCCGGGATCACACCCTGAGCCAAAGGCAGATGCTCAACCACTGAGCCACCCCGGCATCCCAAGGCCAAAGTATTTTTTAAATTCAATAAACGAATAGTTAATACACAAATGTTGACATTTTAAAAAAGATACAAGAGTATGCACTACAAATATTGTCTTCTATTCCTCAGACACTCAACTTTAATTTTTTTTCAGGTTTTATTTCATGGGACGCTATTTCCACTATGATCCTCCAAGATACAAGTGATTATCTAAAGTGACAGCATTTGTTCCAAAGACTTAAGCCATTCCTATGCCTCATGATAGTTATAACAGAAAATACAGAGAACTTTGCTTCACAAAGTCCCCAGACCATCAGCCTTACTGTTACGCGCGAACCTGTTGGAAATGCAGGATCCTGGGTTCCATCCAGACCTACGAGCGCAGAACTATATTTTAAAGAGACGCCCAAGTGATATGTATGCACTAGCACATGAGATACCACCACCCCTGTTTTCATAGAGTTTATAGGCTAGTGGGAGAGATAAAACAAACAACCGTAACAAGAGGCATCATACACCAACGGGCTATGCGGCTACAAGACTTTGGGGACCAGTCAGTCTTGGTCCCTAGGGGCGGCCCAGTGCCCCAGAATGAAACGCCAGCCTCTCTGCAGGGGTCTGTGTGCCATGTGCATTCTGGAGACTGCTCATCTGCCCAGTCTCCTCCTCTCCTATTTCCTACAACAGATTTTCCAGCCAGCCTGACCCAACCGACCGACAGACTGGGAGTGAGGTTACTCCAACGTGCCTCCAGGCCTTTGTACATAGGACTCTAACCACCCGGCCCCCCTGACCTTCCCTGGCCAGCTCTCAGCCTCCTTCTGACTGGAGCAAGGGCCACTCTCTATTCCCCCGCTATGGCCAGTGGGCTGGCCTCCTGGCAGAGGAAAGGTCTCAGGGGCTATTTTCTACTCCTTTTAGTATATTCCTGGGAGGAATGAAGAATAATCAGAGATGCTTCCGGGAGGGGGTAAAGGATGAGAGGGGTTTAGATAAATGAACAGTTTATCAAAAACAGACTAAGGCAGAGACAAATACGTCAAAGTCAGTTTGGGGAAGAAACTAATTTGCTTTTTTGTCATTCAGAGATCTGCTCTGAACTCAGTGTCCTGTCATGGATGAGACACAATTTCCACTCCTGCTTTTTTTCTCCGTTTTCATAAAACCAACTTGTGCCCACGGTGTCGTTACTGGAAGCAAATGGAGCTCCCAAAAAGAGGCTGCTGCCACTAGCAGCCGAGAGGCCCCCCGGAAGCCGAAATCCTGGTCCCAGCTGCACCTGCTTCACTTAGCAGAGGCAGCAAATTTTTCACAGTCAAGGAATAGTTTCACCATGACGAGGAGTTCTCCCCTCTTTATTAAACTCAAACAGCCACTAATTAAACATAATGTAAGTCTGCCGAAAAAAACACTTTTGTGTTTTTAAATAATTCATCACATTAACGTAGGGCACGCCAACAGGGAACTGACTTTCACAGGACAAAGCAGAGGAACCGCTAAGTGCCAGGTGTAGGCAGATGCCCACCTTCCAGGAAGGCCAGAGGCACCCAACCTGGGCCACTCCAGGCTGCAGGAAACCACAAAAGTAAACACGCCAGACCAGCATCAGGACACAACCGGGCCTGGAGGCCGCGCTTAGGGAGGCAGCTAACCAAGGGCAAGTTGTACTCAACAAGAGAAGCAATTGGTTTCTCTGTCATTTGCACCAGTCTGGGACAAACAAGATAGCAAAGCCACCCGGTCACAGCATTTCAGAAGATAAAGAACAATGATTTAAAAAAAAAAAAAAAAAAAAACAATGATATATTCACGGGTGTCCCTTCCTCACTACCAAACTCCAAGCTAAACACTATCATCATCGCCTGCCCGAAACGTAACAGCCTACGTGGCTCTCGGCTTCCACCCAAGGTGTACATCAGCCCACAGCGCCCTCAAGTTCTAGTTCATGGCCTCTAATGACTTCTCAGAGCACTTAAAGCAAATGCAACCCCAGTCCCTTGCCTCCAGAGCCTGCCCTAAAGGGCCCAGCCCAGACTGCCCCCTCCCTAACTCGGCCCCAGGTCCCAGCTCACCTATTCCAGTCACACCTGCCTTCTTCCCACTGCTTTAACACGCCCACCTGGAGCCACCTCCAGGCCCCGGTCCCCACAGGTGCCTCTGCCAGGCACATGTTGAGCACCCTTACTGCTCAGATGAATGCCACCTCCTTGTCACCCCAGCCCCTAGTCACTCTCTACCAAAGCAGCTTGCTTACTTTTCTCCCGAGCACTAACCACCACGTGAAACTACCTTGTTTATCTCTTTGCTTGCTTCTGTGCAGTCTCCCCGACCTGGAATCAGAGCTCCACGAAAACAGGGACCTGGTCGGCCTTGCTCATTGCTAAATCCTCAACTCCCCGAACACTATCCTGGCACTACAGGAATATCTTTGTTGAACACATTTGTTAAACGACTTGTTGAATGAGTAATAGCTATAGACTTGTTTTCAGAAGGCCAAAACATGAAAAAACTTGGTTTCATATAAACCGTATTTTACAAAAGGATTCCTTATCTAATGCATTTTTAAATATTTGGCTTACAAAGCTTCAATGTACACACCTTTTTTTCCTATTTTTTTAAAGATTTGATTTGTAAGTAGCCACTACACCCAATGTGGGGCTCAAACTCCCAACCCTGAGATCAAGAGTCACATGCTCTACCCACTTAGCCAGCTGAGTACCCCAGTGTGCACACTTTTTAAAGGATAAAACTATTGTGCAAATTGAACGAACTCCTTCAAGGCATGAACGGTATTTGGTACATAGAAGTATCCAATAAACAGCCAGTGAATACATGAGCACTGGAAAATAATACAAAGCATAAACTATATGAAACTGCACTTGAATTTGAGAACACAGCAAATGTGGATATATTTAGGTCCATTTTCCACTTTACCTGACTGAATAACATATATATTTAAAATCCACTAGCAAAACTAGCAATAATCTTAGCCATTATCTTTACAGGCAGGTGTGAATCCAAATAAATTCAGAAAGTTATCTGGCACCTCTACAGCAGTCTTAACTGATGCATAAAAGACACAGAAGTAATCAACAGAAATACTCAAAACTGCCAGGTGGTTAGGGACATCTGTGGGCTTTAGTATAAAAAATCATGATGCTTGAGAAATTCATTTTTATTTGTAATCTATACAAAAACTCACATACCCTTATGAAAGGCTAATCAAGAAATCACACCTCTATAAAACCTGTCCCATCGCCTGGGTGGCTCTGCAGTTAAGTGTCTGCCTTGAGCTCAGGACATGATCCTGAGTCCCACATGGGCTCCCTGCATGGAGCTGCTTCTCCCTCTGCCTGTGTCTCTGTGTCTCTGCCTCTCTCTCTCTCTCTCTCATTAATAAATAAATAAAATCTTAAAAAAAAACAAAGCCTGCCCCATTTGTCATATAATGCACACCTGCCCTACTATTCCAGGTCATGTCCAATTTAAAAGAAAAGTGCGTCTTAATTTTTCCTTTTTTCAACATAAAATTCTTCTGTTTGGGCTCTATTCCTAAACCATGAAATTGCTCTACATATTCAATATTCATACAATTTTAATGTGGCACCCAAGAAAAATTCCTGTTCAGGTAACCATCTGTACCAAGTGATGTCCACTCTCTTTTCTCTTTCCCTACCAGGTGTTGAGCCAGTTTGCAAAGGTCAAAAGAGAAAAGCAATTAGATGTGCAAGTGTTTGTGTGAGGTGTTCACATTCATTTGTGTGTTCTTGAAGGGTCATTCTGAAATCAAATATAAATGTACTTTGGGATTATGCACATTGTCTTATTTGCATCTCCTGTTTCTGCTTTTAAAATATCCCCTAATATATAATGCCAACTGTGTTAATGCCTTATCTCTTAGCAGTAACCAAATTAGGTTCCGTGGAAAGTCACTCTTAAAATCTATAACCTCAAGAAATGGACTTTCAAGTAATTTCATATTCTAAGAACTCAAAAGACATGTTGTCTATAAAAATCAATTTCAGGATGCAATTTATAATCTCACAACACCTGGCAAAAATAAAATATAAAATAACTACATTTTCTGCTGACAACTGATAAATTTGCTCCAAAAACATATCATAGTTTTGTTGTTCTGTAGTTTAACTTTGGAATAACATGATTCAGACTTCAGATGAAGTTACCAACATACAGTTCATTTAAATAACCTTTTCAAAAGTATTGCCAGTTGGAGGAAACAGATAATCCTTATAAAAGTTTCTTAGTGTTTTGTTTGGGGGGGGGGGGTTTCTTTTTTTTTTTTTTTTTTTTTTTTTTTAATAAAGCTTTGGTCTGGTGTTTTCACCATCAACTCCTAGGCCAAAGTAAACAGAAGTCCACCCCACTCCAGTAGCGAAAACATCTTTATTAAATATGTTTTGGAAAAGTAAGTAAAATCATAAAACAGTACCAGCAATGAGTTTTTCTGGTTTTTAGGGTTTTTTTAGATTTACTTCTTACTGATTTTGAGGTTAAAAAAAAATCTGGTAAAATAGGTTCTCCCTCTGGTTTTGTATAACCACCTTATTTATCTCTTTGCTTACTTCTGTGCAGTCTCCCCCAACCTGGAATCAAAGCTCCACGAAAACAGGGACCCGGTCGGCCTTGCTCATTGCCAAATCCTCAACTCCCGGGATGCCCGGGTGGCTCAGCGGTTAAAGCATCTGCCTTTGGCTCAGGTTGTGATCCTAGAGTTGTGGGATCCAGTCCCACATGGGGCTCACTACAGGGAGCCTGCTTCTCCCTCTGCCTGTGTCTCTCCCTCTCCCTCTCTGTGTCTCTCATGAATAAATAAATAAAATTAAAAAAAAAAATCCTCAACTCCCCAAACACTACCTGGCACTTAATAAATATCTTCGTTGAACACGTTTGTTAAACGACTTGTATACAATTGTACACTCACTGCCTTTCATAACCACATACAAGTAGACTCAAATCCTCAACCCAAAATAAAATATAATCCGACAACACACCTTGAGTTACTTTTTTAACTACCTAACATCATTTTTTTTAAATTCAGCATTATGTATAAAAGCTAATTTTTCGAACCAGAAAATCTGCACGTTATCATTCTTTTTTTTTTTTACAAAACTACAAGTCAAAACTTTTTCATTTCAGGAGGTGAAAGTTCTGGGGAGGAGGAGAAGATAGGATGCAGTGCCTAATAAATAATTTGGTTTCTGTGTCTCTGTTTTATTAGCACTTAAATGATAGGCAAAGCCTTATGCGGCTCACGGACAGGTACTTATTATAAAACGGGCACTCGGGAAGCACTGCGCAACTGGGAGATCCAACCACCACTAATTATTATCTGTAAAGGGTCACAGAATGGCTAACCCAGTCAGTTTATTACTCAACCTGCCAGAGGCCAGGAGCAAGCCCTGCTAGGAGGAGCCCGGGAGGGTGAGAAAGGTGCCCTGCTGCCCTTGGAGAGGCTGCGAGGGATGCATCCCTCGCACACCCAGGTGCCTGGTACGGGGGGGGGGGTCGGGGGGTCGGGGGGTTAATAAAAATAATTCTACGTGTTCAAGCCGGTGGGAACTCGAAAAATCTACTCCAGCCCCTCCGTTGTAGCAGTAGTGAAACTGGCAGGGATGCGTAGCGCTCAGCTATTCTCAAAGCGCTACCGTCCTGAAGATAAAACTTGATGGAAATAGAATTCACATCCCAAACTCACACCGCGGAAGGCACGGACTTCGGGGGCTAACACAAAGGGCGGTCGCCGGGGCGCGGCAGGCGCAGCCTCGGGCACGGGCACCCGCACCCGACCCGGCGGCCGGCACAGCGCGGGGCCCCAGGTGCCACAGCGGCCTCACCGTCCCCACCCGCGAAATGGGCCGGACGCCACCCGGGCCCCGCCGGCCCGCGCTGAAGGAGAGACGCGCCCGGGGCCCGACGGCAGCGGCGCCCGCCCCTCCCCGCGGCTCGCGTCCCCGCGCGGTCAGGCCCCCTCCCCCCTTCCTCCCCCTCCTCCCTTCCTCCCCCCCTCCTCCTCCCCCTCCCCCCTCCCCGCCCCCGGGGTCCCCAGGACCGCGGCCGCCCCCGCTGCCCCGACGCCGCCTACCTTGGCCACCCAGCTGAACAATGGTGACATCGCGCGCCGGGCGGCCGCTCCCCTCCCGTCGCTCCGCTCACTCCCGCCGCCGGCCGGTGGGGCGCGGGGCAGCCGGGGGCGCGCTCGGGGCGCGGCGGGGCGCGGGCATGATCCCCGGCGGCGGCGGCGGCGGCGGCTCCTCCCCGCTCCGCGCCGCCCGCGGAGGTCGGCCCGCAGGGCTGCCGGCGGCCGAGAAGGGAAGTGGGTGGGGAGAGCGCGGGGAAGGGGAGGGGAGGGAGGCAGGGAGGGGGCGGGAAAGGAGGGCAGGGGAGGGGCGGGAGGGAAGGAGAGGGGAGGGGTGGGAGGGGAGGGGCGGGAGGGCAGGGGAGGGGAGGGGAGGGGCGGGAGGGAGGGAGGGGAGGGGGGAGGGAAGGGGGAAGGGGAGGGGAGGGGCGGGCAGGCAGCGGCCGGCGCGCCCCCTCCCCGCGCCCCCCACCCCGCGCCCCCCACCCCGCGCGCGCCCCCACCCCGCGCTCCGGGCGGGAAGCCGGGACTCTGGGGTGCCCCGGGCGGCGCAGCCCCGGGAGGAGGAGTCCAAGAACTTTCAGAAAACTCGGAATTCCTCCCTCTGCGGTCTCTTAAAAGCCCCAGAGTTGAGCGGCCACAAAGCCGGGCCAACTTTCCCGGGGTTACCCCCACCCCCACCCCCACCCGCGTTGCTTTCTAAACGCTCGAGATAGCTGCCAACAAAAGGACTAGTGTTTCCCCAGCCCCTAATACCTTTATATAATCAAAGGTGGTTTTCCTGGAGTCCGAAAACTAAGCTACTGAGACGAGGATGGGGGGGGGGGGGGTAAAGAAGCTCCGGCTCCCGCCGGCCGGCGGCGTTCAGCCCCGGGAGAAACATTTCACCAGTTTTCTCCTCTGCCAAGGCAGGCTGGTAAGACAGTGTGGTCCGTTGATAGCCACAAACGTTAAGGTAAATTTCTAACTCAAGACACTCTAGAGTTCGACGATGGGGAAAAAAAAAAGTCCAAAGGTCTAATAGCCAGTGTGTGAATGCACGTGTCACGTTGTGCCACCCACTGAGCTCATCAGGCCAGAAAGCAACCAAGATTTTGCTTCTGTTTCCTTTTAGTTGCGTTGTGCATTATTTTCATGATGGGCCAACAGAACACTTTAATGATGTCCAAATGTCTGGCATCTGAGTCAGGTGGGTATATTATCTATTGCTGCATAGTAACAAAATACCCCAAAATCAAGAAGCTTAAAACAGGGGTGGGTCAGAAAACCGGGAGCATCTTAGTTGGCTGCTCCGGCCCAAAGTCTCTCTTTATGTTGGGTTCAAGCTGTTAGCTGGGGCTGAAGCCATCTCAAAACTGGAGTGGGACTGAAGGATTCACTTCCAAGCTCACTCACACAGTCTGTTCCTTGCAGGCTGTTGACTCGGGGCTTCCGTTTCTTGCTGCATCAGGTGGTCCCCTCCATGGGGCTGCTCCTAAAATGGCAGTTCGCATCCCCCAGCACAAATGATCCAAGAAAGAGCATATGTCCAAGAAGGAAATCAGTCATTTTATAAACTGATCTCAGAAGTGACAGCCCAAAATTCCTGCTGTATTCTATTGGTTAAAATGCGAGGAAATGATTCCAGTCCACACACAGGGCAAGAGGGAATTACACACCACTGTCATGACTGCCAGGAGGAGAGGATTGGGGGGGGGGGGGATATGTCATCTTTTTGTTTCTCCTTCCAGGTGGGATGCAGAGGGAAAGCCAGGAGTGCCAGCATTCTAACAGGGTCCACCTGGGTAACTGAAAAGGGCCTTAGGAGCATCTTAAGGAAGTGCTGCTCTTTCGTGCTTGTAAGCAGTGATTGACATTCCCTAAAGAAATTCAGAGCTAGGGCACCTGGGTGGCTCAGGAGTTGAGCATCTGCCTGTGTCTCTGCCTCATTCTCTCTGTGTGTCTCTCATGAATAAAATAAAATATTTTATTATTATTTTTAAAGATTTTATTTATTCATTCATGAGAGACAGAGAGAGAGAATGAGGCAGAGACACAGGCAGAGGGAGAAGCAGGCTCCATGCAGGGAGCCTGATGCAGGACTCGATCCCGGGTCTCCAGGATCACACCCTGGGCTGGAGGTGGCCCTAAACCGCTGAGCCACCCGGGCTGCCCTAAATAAAATATTTTAAAAAAGAAATTAAGAGCTGGGGGCACCTGGCTGGCTCACTTTGTAGAGCAAGTGACTCTCAATCTTGGGGTTGTGAGCTGGAACTCCATTTTGTGGGTAGAGTTTACTTAAAAAACTAAAAAAAAAAAAAAAAAAAGGTAACTTTAAAACGAATAAAGAAAAGAAATGAAGAGCTAAAAGGGGGGGGGGGGGATTTGCAGCAGTTTGACCAAATCCTTCCCTGTTAGCAAATCACTTCCCCATGCCAGTAGAAGAGTTCAAGGCTGACAACTCCATTACACTGTGAGCCCTTCTGCACTCCACAACCTTGCTACTCAAAGAACCAGCAGCCTGGACAGTACTTGGCAATCTGTTAGAAATGCAGAATCTGGGGGATCCCTGGGTGGCTCAACGGTTTAGCACCACCTTCGGCCCAGGGCATGATCCTGGAGGCCTGGGACTGATTCCCACATCGGGCTCCCTGCATGGAGCCTGCTTCTCCCTCTGCCTGTGTCTCTGCCTCTCTCTGTGTGTCTCTCATGAATAAATAAATAAAATCTTTTAAAAAAATGCAGAATCTGGGGCGCCTGGGTGGCTCAGTGGTTGAGTGTCTGCCTTCAGCTCAGGTGGTGATCCTGGGGCCCTGGGATCGAATCCTGCATCAGGCTCTCTCCAGAGAGCTTGCTTCTCCCTCTGCCCATGTCTCTGCCTCTTAATGTGTGTCTCTCAGGAATAAATAAAATCTTTAAAAAGAAAAGAAAGAAAAAGAAATGCAAAATCTTGGGCCCTGCCCTGAATAATCCAGACCTACGGAGTCAGAACTTTCATGTTGTGATTCCAGATGGCTAGGGTGCACATTCAAGTTTGAGATGCACATATGAGAATCATTGGTGTGGGGCTTAAAATGAGCTTCTGGCCAACAGACTCTTAAGAGAACAGCAGAAACTGTTCTGTGTCCTGTGTCCCAGGGATGATGTGCACTAGCTCATCCAGAGGGAGACCTGGTTCCTAGGCAGCAACATAGTTTGATGGGCAGCTGAGGACCAGGTGGGACCAGCTGCACCCATGACAAATGTCACCACACTCCATCACTCCAATCCCCAAACTGAACTCTACGAAGATGCCCATAACTTAGAAGCACCTTTGGGGTGACGATGAAAAGAACCCAAAATTGATGAAAGAAACGTGAAATATTCCTGACTGAGATAAATTTTCTGCCAGTTGGGGAGGAGATGGGGTGACAAAAAAGAAATTAGATTAAATTTAGGAGAATATAAATCACACTTCTCGCACAAGGAAAAAAAATTAAAGTCACACCAAATCGTGGATGTAACAATTATAATAGGAAAGCGCCCAGGCAGGTGAAATAGGGACATCAAGTCTTCATTGTTTAAACCTGGATCCAATTCTCCCTATACGCACATCAGGGTGGAGGCTCGTCAGTCAGACCTGGTTTGGACTTGCCCAAAGCTTACATATCCCCTAGACACACAGAGGTCTCCCTCTGCCCCAGATCTCTCTTCCTGATCCAGAACTGTGTAGAATCATTCATTTCATGGGAACGTAAGGACCTTTGCATTGAATAGACTTGCCGGGCAGGAACATGCGGAGCTCTAACACCAAACAGCTTAAGAAATCTATGAGAAGGGTCTTGTTTTAATTACTATCACCATGCGTAGTCACAGTGCAGGAAGAAACTCTGTTATAATTGGAATTATATTATCTGTTATTATTATCAATGATCTGCTATAATTTGGAATTTCATTAAAGGGAAACTGTTGGGATCCCTGGGTGGCGCAGCGGTTTAGCGCCTGCCTTTGGCCCAGGGCGCGATCCTGGAGACCGGGGATCGAGTCCCGCATCAGGCTCCCGGTGCATGGAGCCTGCTTCTCCCTCTGCCTGTGTCTCTGCCTCTCTCTCTGTGACTATCATAAAAAAATAAAAAATAAAGGGAAACTGTTAACATCAGACAATATACTGATTCCACATAATAATGAAACAATTTTCCTTAAAACACCATACTCCCTCCTGGCTGAAAAAGAAAGTATCCTTTCCCCTAAGAAACTATATATTCCCCCCAGGAAAGGACTGTACATAGACCAGGGACTGGTTATTTTTAACAGCTCCTGAGTGATTCTCTTCCAATCAGAACTGAGAACCCCTAGACAGAATAGTCATTGCTCAAAGATGCTGATGGTTCCCAGCCCTGATCGTCCATCAGAGTTGCCTGTGATGACAGGGGGTAGGTGGGGAAGGAGGGTGAATAAATGGGCTGCTTTGGGGGCAAGGACCTCAAAGGGCAGGCAGGTCACATAAATGCATGAAGAGAGACAGGTGTGAGACAATAAAGGACTGAACGAGCTGTGGCATCTCAGAGATGGGACACCCAATTATTACAACTCCATCCAAGCAAGCAAAATGTGTCAGCCAACTAAATTCACCCAGAGGTCAATACTGGTGTTGATTCTAGCTCTATTTAAAGCTTGGAAGAGTGGATGTATGCATGTTCCTTCTCTAACAGGTGAGTCTGTCAGCCAGGATTGAGAACCTCTTTTCACAGTTCTAGATGCCTTATTTAAAAAAAGAAAAAGAAAAAAAGATGTAAGGGGTGCCTGGATGCCTCAGAAGAATGTGTGACTCTTGCTCTCAAGGTCACGAATTGAAACCCCACATTGGGTGTAGAGATTACATGAATGAATGAATGGATGGATGGATGGATGGATGGATGGAATTAATTAAAAGAAAAAATAAGATATGGTTGCTCTCTGAAGAGCAATAGGCTATCCAAATAGGATGGCTGAGATCTAAATGAACAGGATCTATAGAAAATCCAAGACTGCTGTCTTTCTAAGTAACTTTACAAGGATGACTTAATCTATTTTCCTGAGACATTAAGGGAGGACTTGAAGATGGATGGGAGATCCTAGGAACTGGAAGACTTGCTTCCCTCCTGAGTCTGACCGGAACTCCTCCACCCAAGAAGTCCCCACCACTGCTGCCCGATTCTCCTGCCATCTTCCTCCTTTGAGAAGGAGCAAGAAGCAAGGACTGCGAAATCGCCTGTGAGAATTCCAGAGGACATGCACCTCCTTGGCTGTGCTGCACCAACTCAGAGGTGGAGGCACAGAGGGGGAAGCATGCAAAAGCATGACCTCACTCTGCCAACCTCTTCCTCCCCACAAGACCTGGCTAAAAATAGGGCCGTTGTAATACTAGGAAACTCAACGTGCTTTCAAGTGAATCAGAACGACTTGGCAACTATGATCCTGACCAACCAATGACAATATGGTTTTCTTTTCCACACCGTCAAGCAATTCTCTGACACCAGCTGGGGGTCCTACAGTTCACCTCAATTCTGACACTACTGACCTGGAGATCCCCCAGGTTAAGAGCTAGGTCCCACACAAGACTGGGCCCCCCTACACACACAGTTCCCATGACAATCACAAGGCCATGTTGTCACCTGAGCTTCTAACGGACCAGCCACAGGTCCTCACAACCCCCTCCTTGGGTTTGATTAATATGCTAGCTAGCCTAGCTCACAGAACCCAGAGAAACACTTTACTTACTAGATTACTGGTTTATTTTAACAGGCTATAACTCGGGAATGGCCAGATCAGAGAGATGCATGGGGTAAGGCCTGGACGAAGCACATGGGACTTGCATACTCCCTGGGAGAGCCACTGTCCTGGCATCTCCAGGTGTTCTCCAACCCGGGAGCTCTCCAAACTCATTTGGGTTTGTAATGGAGGCTTCATTACCTAAACTTGATCAATTAAATCACTGGCCCCTAGTGACTAAACTGAAACTTCAGTCCTCTCTCCGCGCCACTCCTCCCCCCGCCAAGGTCCAGGGGTAGGATTCAGGATTCCTACTCTCTAATCCCATGGTTGGTTCCCTGGCAACCAACCTCCTTTAGGTGACCAAGGGGCTTTCCAAAAGTGGCTTCATTAACATAACAAAAGAACACCTTCATTGCTCTCTTCACAGGAAATTCCAAGGGTCTTAGGAGCTCCCTGCCAGGAAAGGGAACAAAGATCAAATATATATTTATTATAAATCACAATATTGCGGCAACTAATCAGAGATTTATTCCGTTCAGGGCTATTCATCGGCACCTATTGTGTAAAGCAACACGTGTCTTGGCAAGGAAGAGAAATGTGCTAAAACCCGAATCTTGACCTCAAGGGGGGACAGAGGATGGTAGCCAGTATTGTTGGAAAGGGAGAGAGTGAACAATGCCTTTGGAAAGGCCCCGGTGAAGCTCCACAGTTTCCAGAAAAAAATGAAAGATAACTTATGGCTATAAAGGAAGACACAGCTTCCTGGCTGGAAAGTCACAGGACTTTTTTTTTTTTTTCTTTTTTTAAGTAATCTCTACACTCAGTGAGGGGCTCAAACTCACAACTGGGAGATGAGGAACCCCAAGCTCTACTGACTGAGCCAGCCAGGTGCCCCAAAGCTTTAGAACTTTTACAGATGGTGATGAGGCTTTCCAGGAGCAGGGATCAGCTGGACAAAGGCAGTAAAAATACACTGCTTGTCTCTGGAAATCCAGCCTTACTACAGACAGAAATCAGAGCTCACATTGTAAAAAGAGAATTTTAGTAAATTCTAGTTTGGAGGTGTGCAGTTATCCCTCTCTGGCCTAAGACTTTGTTTCCAGAAAAAAAATATTTGCTGAGGATACTATCAAGTCCAAGAAAATCAAGCAACAAAATCCCTCTGTATGAACTGAAAACATATGCCATGAAAAAACTTGCACCTGAATGTTCTCTGTAGTATTATTCATAGCAGCTATAAAGGAGAAACGGCCTAAGTGTCCATCAACGGATGAATGGCTAAACAAAATGCAGTGTACTACACAACAGGGGATTATTTTGTCATAAAAAGTAATGAATACTGATACATGCTACAATGTAAATGAACCTTGAAAACATTATGCTAAGTGAAAGAAGCCAGACACAAAAGGTTACATATTGTATGATTCCACTTATAATAAATATCCAGCATAGGCAAATCCATAGAGAGACAAACTGGATTCATGGTTTCCACAGAACGGAAGGCTGGGGGGCGGGGGGGAATGGGGAGTGATTGCTAATGAGTACAGGGTTTCTGTTTTGGGGTGATGAAAATATTTTGGAACTTTTAGTATATTCACTATACTTAATATACTCAAAATATACTAAAAACCTAAATTTCATGGTATGTGAATTATGTCTCAATTTTTTTAAATCCCTCCAGGTGATGATGGTTTGTTTGTTTTTTTTTTTTTTTAAGATTTTATTTATTCATTCATGATAGAGAGAGAGAAAGAGATGCAGAGACACAGGCAGAGGGAGAAGCAGGCTCCATGCCGGGACTCCAGGATCACACCCCGGAACAAAGGCAGGTGCTAAACCACTGCGCCACCCAGGGATCCCTCTAGGTGATGATGGTTTAATGACTTTAGGTAAGTGGGCCTCTGATTCAGACCACAGCTTACACTCCAGCCCCCAAATTCACAGGCCTTCAGATCTGTACTGAGTTACACCACCGGCTTTCCCGGGATCATGACCCGAGCCAGAGGCAGATGAGCCACCCAAGTGACCGTCTATGAGGCATTATAATAATGGAATAATAATCCACACTTTAGAGGGCTAGTTTAGGATTTTTTTTTTTAAAGTGATCTCTACATCCAACTGGTAGGAGTTAGTTGGACAATTGGGTAGGTAGTCAGGGCCAGAGTCCCCAGTGAGAAAATAATGGAGTCAGGACAGCTAAAATAAAACAGCACTAACATCCTGTTTTACAGCTTAGGCAGGGCTGCACTAGCATTCTGCTTTGCAACCTTTGCAGAAATGACTTCTGCAAAACGTCCTAAAATAAGACAATTAACCACAAAGCATTTGTCAATGTCATGGGCAAGGGGCAATTAAGACCTAAGCCCCCAGATGTCAGACAAACAAGAGACCATCAGCATGTGGACATTAACCTAATAGGTAGATAGATAGGTGACCAAACCCTGATTGGCACTACTCAGCACACCCTCATAACTTAAGATAATTCCTCAAAAGACCCCATAAAAACCACTACAATTAGAAACTCTGAGGGCAACCCTCTCAGGCTCCCTCCCTCTCTGGAAGCTTTATACTCTCCCTCAATGAACTTTGTTTTGGTGCCCACTATTCTTCATCTGGTCTACCTCTTCATTCTTCAAAGCGGTGTGACCAAGAACCTGGGCACGAAAGGTAGAGAATTCCTGCAACACAACATGGGCCTTGAACTTACAACCCCCAGGATGGAGAGTCACAGACTGTACAGAATGAGCCAGCCAGGTGGAGTTTTAGGATGGGATGAGATGCATATGAAGCATCTCAGCCTGAATCTTTGCATATAATTGGTGCCTAAGAAACGTTAGTTGTAGTAGTAGAAGCAGTAGTAGTAGTATTAGCAGTGATTGCTGTTGGTTAGTGATGGGTATTTATGATGATTAACCTTATGGGTCCACTTGAATGGGCTAAGGGATGCTCAGTTGGCTGGTAAATAGTATTTCCGGGTATCTCTGTGAAAGTGTCTCTGGAAGAGACTGGCATTTGAATCAGTAGACTGCCTAGAGAAGATACCCCTCCCCAGCGTTGGGTTGGTATCATCCAATAGTTGAGGGCCTCGCCTCAATAGAACAAAAAGGCCAAGGAAGGGCAAATTTGTGCTCTCTACTTGAGCTGAAACATTCATCTTCTCCTGCCTATGGGCATCAGTGCTCCTGGTTCTTGGGCCTTCTGATTCAGACCACAGCTTACACTACCAGGCCCCAAATTCGCAGGCCTTCAGATCTGTCCTGAGCTACACCACCAGCTTTCCTGGTTCTCCAGCTGGCAGGCGGCAGATCATGGGACTTTATGGTTATGGATAACCATCTGACCCAATTCCTACAATAAATCTCCTCTTACGTACATATCTATATCCTATTGGTTCTGTTTCTCTGGAGAACTCTAAAACAGTACGTGCTATAAATGCAAAAATAAAACAGAAATGATGGGCTGGAGGTCTCAAGTTCGTGACTGGGTTTATAGACAGGACAAACAGTTGAGATCAAAGAGGAGATTGTATGTCAGCCAAAATTCATTTCAGGACGGGTGGGCCTCCCTGACTTTCAATATTTTCCTCTCCCTTTTTATGAGTTGCTAAGTCTAGCAGCATGACTGTGTTCCATTTGTTACTTTAACTCTGTCAGGCACACCGTGAATTGTCCAAGTTTCTCTGGTAAATTCCCATGATTCTAGCCAGGCACAGAACTGGAATGTGCCAGCATTCCTGCCCTTCACTTTCAGACACTTCAGAAATTCCTCCTTTGGCAATGGATCCTGCTCATTCCCACAACTACTCCCCTGTTCCTCTTCCCACACATCCCATCCTTCCTTTCTGTCTATATCTCTCACTTTCTCTCAAGCACATACAAGCAGTGATATTTTATTTTGTGGGTTTTTTTAATTTTTTTTTAAAGATTGTATTTATTTATTCATGAGAAACAGAGAGACAAAGAGGGAGGCAGAGACAGAGGGAGAAGCGGGCTCCCTGATGCGGTACTCGATCCCAGGACCCTGGGATCATGACCTGAGCCAAAGGCAGCTGCTTAACCAACTGAGCCACCCAGATGCTGCAAGCACATTTTAAATGATGGCAAATTCAAAGTGGAGTCTTTGGTTGGCAAGACCAAGTACCTGAAGACCAACTTCAGAATAAATGGTGCTGAATAAATTGATGAGTGAGTGAAAGAAAGTTCAAGGGGGGAAATGGAAGGATAAATTTAGTGAAGACTTATTTGGGGGTAGACAACAAATTCAGGTTATTAGCTAAAGAACATTCTACTTTGATGCATCTATATCAACGTTTGAATTAAGGCTCTAATTTTGTGTGGATTCTGGGCATCAGGCTGTAGTTTCCTGCTAGCCAAAATAACAGCAAACAGATTTTTTTTTAAATTTTTTTTTTATTTATTTATGATAGTCACAGAGAGAGAGAGGCAAAGACACAGGCAGAGGGAGAAGCAGGCTCCATGCACCGGGAGCCCGATGTGGGATTCGATCCTGGGTCTCCAGGATCGCACCCTGGGCCAAAGGCAGGCGCCAAACCGCTGCGCCACCCAGGGATCCCAACAGCAAACAGATTTAATAAGACATATTTAATGGCTCCAGACACCTTCAGTATGTTTATCAAAAAGCCTCACAAAATTAAAAGCTGGCTGCAGCCCAACTAGAAATACTAAGACTGCAGTATAAATTTAGTGAGCCATTGAATTAACTCTAGAGGGGACCAGCCAGTGACAAATCCCCTCAAAAGTAAAGTTCACATCAATTGCAGAATGCCTTTTTTTCTCTCTGCACTCAGCAGTCCTTTTTTTTTTTTTTTTTAGGATTTTATTTATTTATTTGAAAGAGAACACGAGCAGGGGGAGGGGCAGAGGGAGAGGGAGAAGCAGACTCCCCACAGGGCTCCATCGCAGGACCTCCTAAGATCATGGCCTGAGCCAACAGCAGACGCTTAACCTACTGAGCCATCCAGGCACCACTCAGCAATATTTTTAAAAAAGAAATTTAGAGGTGCCTGGATGGCTCAGTTAAATGTCCAACTGTTGGTTTCAGCTCAGGTTTTTGTTGTTGCTATTTTTAGAGATTTTATTTATCAGAGAGAGAGTGAGACAGCACAAGCAGGAGGAACAGCAGAGGGAGAGGGAGAAGCAGGCTCTCCATTGAGCAAAGAGCCCTACATGGGGCTCAATCCCGGGATCCTAAGATCATGACCTGAGCCAAAGGCAGACACGTATCTGACTGAGCCACCCAGGCACCTCTCAGCTCAGGTTTTGATCTCAGGATCGTGAGTTCAATCCCTGTGCTGGGCCTGGAACCTACTTAAAATTGGAAAGAAAGAAAGAAATTTACTTTATAACAGATTTATCTCTTCATTAAATATAACAATGGGGGATCCCTGGGTGGCTCAGCGGTTTGGCGCCTGCCTTTGGCCCAGGGCACGATCCTGGAGTCCCAGGATCAAGTCCCACATCAGGCTCCCGGCATGGAGCCTGCTTCTCCCTCCTCCTGTGTCTCTGCCTCTCTCTATATATATATATATCTATCATAAATAAATAAATCTTTAAAAAATATTAAAAATAAATAAATAAATATAACAATGAATTTATTAAAATGCTTATGACATTTCTAAACCAGTTAAATTAATATATTTGCTATTTTAATATCTGTTCCTCACTCAGTATTTTTGCTTAATATGTATGGTAATTGTGTTCACTTTTTAGCTGCTAAAACATTCCAAAAATAGAAACAATGTTTTTCTATTTTTAGCTCGGTCTATAAAGTTTAAGCAAATAATCAATCATCTTTCCAAAAATTATACACACATGTTTCAAAATCATGGAAAAACCCAGCAGCAATGAGTTCACAAAAGAAAACACTGAAAATTTAGTCATAAGATGTTTGACATCCTCACCCTGGGTTATAACTAAACATAGACGCTCAGCTTTAAGCTCAGACATTTTCACTAAAATTTACAATGGAAACATTAAAAACAGCACTTTGCATAGCACTAACTTTACCAAAAAATAACTTTTTTCTAAACTGCAAGTTGTGTTTCTCCTAAAAAATGAGATTGAAAAATATGAATTCCTACTTTCTGATCAAATACATTAGTGAATAAAAATTGGACCCAAACTCCCCTTTCTCCTTTCACAGTAGAGTATGATTTCTTTTTTTTCTTTAAAAGGTAGTTTAGTTTATCTTTGATTAGGATGATTTCCCACTTCTTTTTTATTTTTTAGGATTTTATAAATTTATTTTTTATTGGTGTTCAATTTGCCAACATATAGAATAACACCCAGTGCTCATCCCGTCAAGTGCCCACCTCAGTGCCTGTCACCCAGTCACCCTCACCCTGATTTCCCACTTCTAAAACAATTTCTATTTGTTCACTATCATCTAGTTCTTTAATATCATCAAGCTTCAATCCAGCAATCGTGCTCCTTGGTAGTTACCCAAAGCAATTGAAAACTTGGATCCACACAGAAAAACCCTGCACACAGATGTTTGTAGCAGCTTTATTTAATTACCAAAGCCTGGAAGCAACCAAGATGTCCTTCAGTAGGTGAATAGATAATAAACTGTGGCACATACAGATAATAGAATATTATTTACCACTAGAAAGAAATGAGCTACTAAGCCATAGAAAGAAATGGAGGAACCGTAAATGTCTATCACTAAATAAAAGAAGCCAATTTGAAAAGGCTGTACATACTGTATGATTCCAACCATGTGACATTCTGGAAAAGGTAAAACGATGGAGATAGTAAAAGATCAGTGGTTGCCAAGGGGTTGGGGATGAGAAGAGAGAGATGAATAGCACAGAGGATTTTTAGGGCAGTGAAAATTACCTTGTATGATGTTACAATGATGCATACATGTCATCATACATTTGTCCAAACCCATATATTGTACCACACCAACAGTGAGTCCTAAGGTAAACTTCGGATTTTGGGTGATCATGTTGTGTCAATGTGGGTTCACCAACTGCAATAAATGCTGTCACTCAGATAGCTATTTACTCCTGAAAGCTGGATGTAGGGGAAATCTCTATACTTTCTGCTCACCTTCTCCTGTGACCCTAAAACTATTCTAAAAAAATTAAGTCTTAAAAGAAAATTGAATTCCAAACACAATGGAAACTCTCTTGTGAATGTTCTCGCTCTTTTCAAAGCCTAAATTTGTATGTTTCAGTATTTTTGGATGACAATATTTTTGGAACCGTGCAACAAGCGCCTAAAAAGCAGAACAGTGACTCTTCCATGTTGGTTACTTGTGCCTGGTACAGAACCACGTACCTCTGCACAGTCACGCAAACAGTTGACATCTGTTTCCTTGCTATCATTTGAGATGCCCCCAAGTGTCCACCAAGCTGGGTACACTCGCACGTCACCCAGAGAAGAGCACCTGGTTATGCTCAACGCAACTGTCAGGTACCCAGGGCAAGCACACTTTCTAGAAGTTAAAACACAAGTGGCCCATTCTTGGGTCAATATCCCCCTAGAAACTTTAAGATAAAAGGTCCCTCTGGGGGGATCCCTGGGTGGTTCAGCGGATCCCTGGCCTGCCTTTGGCCCAGGGCGTGATCCTGGAGACCCGGGATCGAGTCCCGCATCAGGCTCCCTGCATGGAGCCTGCTTCTCCCTCTGCCTGTGTCTCTGCCTCTCTCTCTCTCTCTATGTCTATCATGAATAAATAAAAAATCTCTTAAAAAAAAAAAAAGGTCCCTCTGGGTTCACAGCTTAGTAAAGTAATACAGAAATTATCAAACAAACCATCACCTGCCTCCTAGTCTCTATACACAGCTAGAGGAGGTACACAGCTGAAAACCATTTCTGTTCGCTTTGGCAGGAGATATAAGGGATGAGACGGTGTAAGAAGGAAATGGCTTCAAAAAAAGAGAAAGAAATGGCTTCTCCTTTCCCTTTGTGTTCACATCTCCTTTGATTTTTTTTTTATTTTTATTTTAATTTATGATAGTCACAGAGACAGAGAGGCAGAGACAGGCAGAGGGAGAAGCAGGCTCCATGCATCGGGAGCCCGACGTGGGATTCGATCCCGGGTCTCCAGGATCGCGCCCTGGGCCAAAGGCAGGCGCCAAACCGCTGCGCCACCCAGGGATCCCCTCCTTTGATTTTTCAAATGCTTATGACTAAAGAGGTCTGAGACACTGCTCTCCTCACCTAGAATTTTTCAGGCATGACAGAGGTTATGCTCTGGATGAGGTGAAGATAAATCAGCTTTCCGAGGAGATCTGAATTCATCTAAAGTGGTCTGATTGATTTGCACACAGTCCTTTGGCGTCCTTCTCTCCATGGAGGTTAGCGGCAGCAGGGGCTTGGGATGGACATCCAGGTGTGCACCAGCTTCTACCTCCATACGACTGTCTGTGATCTCTCAGGCAGCTCAGGCTACATCTCTGGGCCTGTTTCTACTGTGTACATTTCAGAGGTTAGACTCAAGATCTCCAAGGGCCCTTCCAAGCTTCCTTCAGGAATGCTAAGGAATATGTGCTCAATTAAATGCCCAGGATGGGTTCATGCCTGGCAGCCTTAGCTCAGGGTCAAGGCAGAACTAAACACACCTGCTCACCGATCTCAAGATCCTAATGTCACAAGGATGCCAAAGCCCTTGGAGCTTTTCAAGAAACCTAGAGTTGGCTCCTTACCTCAAGAGAGAAGTTTGAGAGAATGAATGCCTACAACTCAATGGTAGGGGTCACCTGCCTCCTGTCTGAGTTACTCCTTCTCCAAGATCAAGGGTCAGAAGGAAGGAAATAATACCTACTGAATACTTACTGCATGCCAGGTATTTTCATATATTATCTCATTAATTCTTACAACAACCCCAAAGTCTCATGACCCTAACTTCTGCTGCCCTGCAAAGCTGCTGGGTCAGGACCTCTGTCCCAGTGTGTCCAGATGGTGGTACTCCTGCCCCAGCTGGGTCTGGAGGGCAGGGGAAATCAAGCCCAAGAGGATTTTTCTCAAACCTTAAGATCTGATGGAGTTCTGCCTTGTAGTTTGGATTTTTTTGGGGGGTGGTGGTGGTTATCCTATGCCTGTTTCACCATTGTGTTTTGGAAGCATATAATTTGTTTGGGTTCACAGCTTAGTGAAGAATTTGTCTCAGTGTGTCTCAGGATGAATCATATCTCCAGTCTCACCCACATCCGATTTAGATGATATTTAGATGAGACTTCGGACTTCAGACTTTTTGAGTTGATGTTGGAACAAGTGAAGTCTTTGGGAGTTTGAGAATGGAATGAATGTGTTTTGCATGTGAGAAAGACATTAATTTCGGGGGGTCAGGGACAAAACGCCATAGACTGCATGTTCATATCATCCCCAAATTCACGTTGAAACTGAATCCTCCATGTGATGGTATTGGGAGGTGGGGCCTTTGGGAGGGGATTAGGTCATGAGGGTGGAGCCCTCATGAATGGAATTAGTGTCCTTACAGAGAGACCCCACAGAGCTCCTTGCCCTTTCCACTATGTAAGGACACAGCAAGAAGATGGCCTTCTATGAACCAGAAAGTGGTCTTCATCAGACACTGCATCTGCCAGCACCTTGATTTTGAAATTCTCAGCCTCCAGAACTGTGAGAAATAAATTTCTGTTGTTTATAAGCCACTTAGTCTGTGCTATTTTTCTTATAGTAACCTGGAGGAACTAAGACAAGTAAGGACAAGTAAAGATAATAGTAATAGAACATAATGTGGATTGAGTACATATTGTGTACGAGACACCACTAAGCCAGCAAACCTTTGGAAAGTGCTCACTACGGGCCAGGCATTGTTCTGAGCATTTGCAATACGCACGTAGGACCAGGGTTACCCCATTTTGGATGGGCAAGCTGCAGGGGCAGAACCCAGATTCAGGCCCAAGCACCCTGTCAACTTAACCACTTTACAACACAGTCCCTAATTATCTCAAAACTCTGCTGCACAGTATTATTTATTCCATTTGTCAGACAAAGAAGCTGAGGGTCAGAAGGGTAACATACCTGGCCCGAGGTCAAGTCTGGGGAGAGCTGAGCCTCTCGCCACAATGGAAGGTAAGCAACTGGTCCTAAGTGCTATCGACACAGGGCTACATGCTCTAAGACTTCTTCTGGTCCAGAGAGGTTCTGAAAACACCCACCAGCTTCCAGTCACAGCAGGCTTTGTCAGGGAAGAGGTCCTGCCCCTTCTGTGGGGCTGGAGGCTGAGCCAGTGCCAGCTAGGCTACATGGAGGTAGGCTTGAAATGGGATTCTAGTGAATAATCAAATGAAGGAGAGAGGATGAAAAGAGAAAAGAGGATGAAATGAGCCACAAAACATTCTCTTTGGGTCCGATAAAGCAAGGCCTTTCCCAAGGCTACCAATGGCCCAGGGCTAGCAGGAAGGAAATGAGGTCTGCAGAAGGTTCTCCACTAAGGCCACTCCGGAGACTGGTAACCCCACCTGATCCAAACCCGATTTGACCAGGGACAAAGCAATGGCTGGGCTCCTGGGTGTGGAGTTGCTGGCAGCAGTCATCCTTCCTGTGAAGACTTGGCTTGGCTAACGGGGTAAAGGACCCTGACCTCCCAGTGCCCAGTAAATTAGCTGGATGGGGTATGTCCCCCACCAAAACTCAATGACAAACTGATTCTTGAGTTAGAGGCAGTCAGTGGGTCTCAGACAAGGTTTCCTTCCAAGAAGCACATCACCCTCCTCCTCCTCTCCACCATGACACTGCAGCACCAGGTTGGCCAAATCATCAATGGTGCACACAGTCTCTCTGGGGCAAGAAATGTTGCTATCTAGGTTCAATTCATAGTTGGTACAGAGTACATATACTTGATGATTTCAAGTATCCAACTCCAGCCCACTACGTGCGTAGCCATGAACTTAAACCACTGAAGCACCCATTATTTCATTGTCACTTACATATACCTAGTGCACACCAGTGCAACACTAGTCCCTTGGAGCTGGTGCGGTAAACAAGCCACCTGCCCCCCAGAGGAACATCTCAGGGTCCAGTGGGCCCAAGCAGCACGTAAACAGGAAACTGCGCGGCTGAGTGAGAAATGTTGCAACAGGGAAAAGAGAAAGTGCTTTAAAAGCGGACACAGAAGGCCTTGGACCCAACACTGGGGCCTCTGAACCCACCTGGAAGCAGTGAGGACGAAGAATGCACACAAAGTCCAGGCAGAAATGAGCCACAAAACAGCAATAAAGGAGTGAGCTTATCCCTATGCTACAAAAGAGCTGAATCTGATAGTGGACTTTTCATTACACACAACATTCTTGTTTTCTAAGGTTTTTTTAAATTATAAAATATTTCAAAAAGATCAAATAGAATATTATGATACTCAGGACGCCTAGGTGGCTCAGCGGTTGAGCATCTGCCTTTGGCTCAGGGCGGTACCCCAGGATCGAGTCCCACATCAGGCTCCCTGTATGGAGTCTGCTTCTCCCTCTGCCTGTGTCTCTGCCTCTCTCTGTGTCTCTCATGAATAAATAAATAAAATATTGTTTTTAAAAAAGAATATTATGATACTCATGTAGCTACTACTGAGTTTTAACAGTTTTAAATCTTTTGCACAAGTATGTATATATGTGTTTCTTTTTAAGACATAATTTGTAGAGTTCTCCCTACATTCCCAGAAGTGCCCACCCTCCCGTGCTGGGTCTATCTTTCCCTCTGTTTTTATATATTATCTCCCTAATTAATCTACAAACAATATATATTCATGTTTTGTGCTTTTAAATTTTTTCCTACATGGTATCGCCATGTATACTATATTTTTTGGCAGTTGCCTTTTTTTTTTTTTATAACTCAACACGTTGTATTTTAACTGCTGGAAAAATTCAGTTGCAACAAATTATTATTCCATAATTTAATTATCTATTCCATTTTTTTAAAAGATTTTATTTATTTATTCATGAGAGACACAGAGAGAGAGAGAGGCAGAGGGAGAAGCAGGCTCCATGCAGGGAGCCCGACGTGGGACTCCATCCGGGTCTCCAGGATCAGGCCCTGGGCTGAAGGCGGCGCTAAACCGCTGAGCCACCAGGGCTGCCATCTATTCCATTTTTTGACAGACATATAGAACTTTTCCTTTTTTTTTTTTTTTAACCATAGCAACAACACCCTCTTACTTCTCTCTCTGCACACATGTCCACAATATCTGCCTGGAAATGGAACTGCTGGATCACAGGTATCCACATCTTCCAGTCTACTGCACATGGCCATACTCCTCTGCAGAACCGCTGTGCCAATTTATACTCCCACCGTGCCTACTTCTTCACATCCTTGCCAGTCCCGATGTTACCAAGCTTTTAAATTTTAAAAATCTGGGCACCTGTGTGGCCCTGAGTTGTCTTGTTTTAAACTGATTTAGAAAAATTCATTATCAGGGCACATGGATGGCTCAATGGTTGAGCATCTGCCTTTGGTTCAGGTCCTGATCTCAGGTCCTGGGATAGAGTCCCACATCGGGCTCCCTGCAAGAAGCCTGCTTCTCCTCTGCCTGTGTCTCTGCCTCTCTCTCTGTGTCTCTCATGAATAAATAAATAAAATCCTTAAAAAAAACAAAAATTAAAAAAATTAAAAAAATAAAAATTCATTACATATTTTATTTACTTATTCATTTTAAGGAAGCCCTCTGCCCAACAAGGGGCTTGAACTCACCACCCTGAGACCAAGAGTCATATGGGCATATTGAGCCAGTCAGGTGCCCCTGGTTTATATTTTCTTAATGGTTTCATGTCTCCTGCCCTCAGGGATAGTCAAAGAGGCATCTAAAATGAAGAGTTATTGTTCATTTAGTGTAGGGAATACCTACACTAAATGATTAATTACTGTCCTGGAAGTGTTAAAGACCATCAGAGGAGCTCCAAGCCCTGTGGTGATCACAGGCACACTAAACCAAACACCAGCTTATTACCAAACATAGGGTGATTTTTATTATTTTTTATTTATTTATTTTTTCATAGGGTGATTTTTAAAAGTATGGCGTTTTTTGTCCAATTTTTTGTTTAATTTGTTTGGTTTATTTTGGTTCAGAATTTGACTTTTTATCATTGCTTCAAACAGTCTTGAAAAAATCTATAAGAACATAACCACAAATCATCATAACTATTAATAGCTTCATAACTAAGTCTATAGACTATAACTATATAGTCTATATTAGACTAGAAAGTTATCATCTAGCTAAACCTCTTTATTTATAAGTGATGAACCTGAAGTCTGAGAGATTACATGATTCATTTGTTTAATAATTCAATAGACATTTATTGAGTTTCTATTCTAACAGATATCAGTTAGGTGCTTACTATGTGCCAGGCATTAAGCTAAGAAATTCATATAAATTTCAACATTAGACATTTATTTTTTTTTAAGATTTTATTTGTTTACCTATTCATGAGAGACACAGAGAGAGAGAGGCAGAGATATAGGCAGAGGGAGAAGCAGGCTCCCTGCAGGGAGCCTGACGCAGGACTTGATCCCAGGACCCCAGGATCATGACCTGAGCCAAAGACAGACACTCAACCACTGAGCCACCCAGGTACCCTCTAAACATTAGGCATTTAAACATTAGACACTAAAAATTTAGACACATTTGATGTCTCTGACAACAGCTTCAAGAGGTAAAATATGAGAAGCTAAAGAGGTGGCTCAAGGTTTTTAAGTAGAGGAAAATCAGGGTCAAGGTACAAAGATTTTAAAAAGATTTAAAAAAAAAAAAAGGACACAAAGATTCTGACCCCAGCAATACTTCCAGTCTTGTCATAGGATACACCAGTGATGCTTGGCCTGAGTTCAAAACACAGAGATATGAACCTTATTGAAGAACAAGGCCCTGCCATTTGCACAATATGATGTCCTCCTTCACAGATGAGATCCAGTTCTTCCACTAAAGAGGGCAATGGATGGGCATAAGGAGCTTATGCCCACACCTAACAGAAACTCATCATTGACCTTCGTGGTCAATGATCCAAGACAAAGAGTACTTATATAAAGAACCCACCACAGGGTCAGCTCCAGGGGCAGAGTAAGTACGTGGACGTCATGGTCCCTGTCCCTTCTGGGGCTCACAGTGTAGAGGAGGAGACAGGCATTAAGCAAGTAAGGAAAGCAGTGGAATATACAATTACCAAGTATGCTAAGTGCTATGAAGGAAGGAACACGGTAATGTGAGAGAGAAAGACTTAGGGGTAAGAGACTTAGTTCAGAATGTGTAGTCATTGATGCTAAAACTGAGATCTGAATGAGGAAGCCATGTCACGAGTCAAGAGAAAAGCGTGGGGGATCCCTGGGTGGCGCAGCGGTTTGGCGCCTGCCTTTGGCCCAGGGCGCAATCCTGGAGACCCGGGATCGAATCCCACATCGGGCTTCCGGTGCATGGAGCCTGCTTCTCCCTCTGCCTGTGTCTCTGCCTCTCTCTCTCTCTCTCTCTCTCTCTCTCTCTCTCTCTCTGACTATCATAAATAAATAAAAATTAAAAAAAAAAGAGAAAAGCGTGTGCAAAGACTCTGTGCAAAGAAAGGGGAAAAAATATATGTGACTACAACAGAGTGAGGTTGAAAGGCGCTCAAGATAAAGCTGGCGATAAAGGCAAGAGACAGACTACCCAGGGCCTGAGGCTGTGGTCAGTATTGAACTTTATCCTCAGTGTAACTGGGGCAGTATTGGAGGGTTTAAGGAAAGGAATCACGTGGCTCAATCTTCTACTCTGGTCACTCCTACACCACATGGAGGATGGAATACTGGGGGGCAAGATGGGAATAAGAGACCGGTTCTCCAGTTCAGGAGGCTATTGTGGTGGTGGCTTGGATTAAGCTGGGGCTCATAGGGAAAATTAGGTAGCAACCAGTGGACTAAAAATGTCTTTTGGAAACAGAACCAACATGACTTGCAATAGAATGGAAAGTATGCTGGAAATGAGATAGAAGAATTAAGAATGGCCTCCAACTACTGAAAACAATAGGAAGAAGGAGCTGTCTACAATTATTTCTTAAACATTTCATGATTTGTCTTGAATTCTGAAACTTAAAGCCTCTCCAGTGGGACGTGTGAGAGGGAGAGAAGGTCTCATGATCATGACTCTTCTCTAAGGAGCTGTAAGGCAGCCCTGGGCCTGAGACTTTGTATCTTTTCTGGAGGTCCCTTAGAGCATCCTTGGACTGGGAAGGAATCTGGAATCCTTGACCTCTGGCTGCCTCAGATGGTTCTTAAATAGGCATATCCAGTTGGCTTTATATGGAATAAGACATTCAGAGACATAACTGCCACCCACTTTCAGTAGCAGCAGCAAACTACTAACACATATGATAAATACCGACTCTTGATCTAGACAACTCACTAAATCCTGGAAGTCAGCCACCACAGAGCAACTCCTAGATTGCCATCGGACATCTGTGGTTCCAGCAAAGCTTTGAATCTAAGGCATGGGCATAAGCTGCTTGAAGCTGTAAGTTGTTGGAAGCAAAATGAGAGTTCATGAATATTATTTAACCATTCAGACAATTTTTTTTAGAGGGGAAGGAGAATCTTAAGCAAGCTCCATGCTCAGCATGGACCTCAATGCAGGGCTCAATCTCACAACCCTGAGATCATGACCTGAACCAACATCAAGAGTCGGACGCTTAACTGACTGAGCCATCCAGGCGCCGTAACCATTCAGATGTTTTAGGATAATCAATGTTAGTCCAAGCTGCAAATGTGTTTCCTATTATTCCAGCATATTCCACTTAACTCTCCATCTTCTCTGGATTATCGCCTTTCGCTCTTAGGACCTTCCTCAAGGCTTTCATCTGGTTCCCCCTAAACTGGGGAGAAGGCGTGGGAAGCTCTTGACCTGATCCTGGCCTTTGCTCCTTGATTCTTTGCTATTTCCTGTCTCCTGTTTTCTCCGCAGGAACAAATCCTGTTCACATATTTCGAAAAGGGAGAGCGTTAGCATGGAAGGAGTGTGAAACGATGAGACAGCGGAGGCAAAATGAGAAGGAACACAACCCACTTTATATGTAAATAGCATGTTAACTATCATAGAAATTATTGTTGTCATCACAAACTTCCATGCCCAGAGTGTGATTTTTCAGGCATTTTGAAATGATCGAAAACCTAACTTAGCTCAAGTGCAGAGCAACCCAAAAAGAAACCGCGGCGGGCTCCATGGCATTTCCTAATTTATAACGTAGTTTTGCACACATGATTTCACTTCCTGCTAACCTTTAGTAAATTCGTGTCCTCCACTTGTGACTAAAGCAACTCCCCAGAGTTACCCCAAAGCAACTGCAGGAGGCCGGATTGACCCCACCCTGACTTCTCTTTCACCAGCTCTCCTCCGTGGTGAGCAGAGTGGCGAGGATCTGTCCGAGCTCCTGTCCTGGGCAACCTGAGTACAAGTGACGTTGGCCACGGGCACAGGGTACAGGAGTGTTGTGACAACTGCCTGCGTTCGCCAACCCCCCTAAATTTGAGTGTACATGCAAAACACAGAAACAAAAACAAAACAAAAAAACAAAATCTGTTTATTTGCAGAGGGCCCACCTCAAATACAAAAGGGCCCGCAGAGGTATTATCAGAACTCTTAGTCCTAACCTGAGACAGGCAGCTAGTGAGTGAGGGAGCCAGATTTGGATCCGGTGTATGGTGTAAGGGACTGCTACACGGAGCTTGTGAACTCAGTGGCCACTAAGGGCCAGGCAGACAATGGAAATGTGGGAAATGCTGGGTGGAAGGCACTAGAGAGTATGCAGACCGGTAAAACAGACTGCACGCCAATCTGCAGGTATTCCATGAATTGCTTTTTTTTTTTAAGATTTTATTTATTTATTCATGAGTGACACACAGAGAGAGAGGCAGAGACACAGGCAGAGGGAGAAGCAGGCTCCATGCAGGGAGCCCGTTGTGGGACTCGATCCCAGGACCCCAGGGTCAAGCGCTGGACTAAAGGCGGTGCTCAACTGCTGAGCCACCTGGGCTGCCCTGAATTGCTTTTCAAAAAAAAAAAAAGAATCTGTAGGCACCAGTTGGCAACCTTGCCCCATTCCACCATTAGCAGAAACTATTGCTAATTGCAATCTTTCAAAGTGTTTTGACACATTCATCTTTTAAATAAATAGTCTTAAAATGGTGCCCTGAATCAGAGCAGAAATAAAGGATGTAGTTTAAGTGTCCTAAAGAAGGGATAAACAAAGACTAGTGGGGTGTAGAGGCGTGAAAGCAAATCCAATCCAGGAAAGTTTTCTGGAGGAGGTGGCATTTGAACTCAGAGAGATGGAATGCTTCTTGTATATTAAGGAAGAGAAAAATATCTCTAGATAAAAGAAACAGCAGTGAGCAAAAAGAAGAAAGCGTGGCTATTTCAGGAGAATAAACAGGGCACCAGCCTGGCTCAGTCAGTAGAGCATGTGACTCTTGATCTCGGAGTTGCAGGTTCAAGCCCCATGTTGGATGTAGAGATTAGTTAAAAGAAAAATATTTTAGGGGCACCTGGGTGGCTCAGTGGTTGAGCAGCTGACTTTGACTCAGGTCATGATCCTGGGGTCCTGGGATTTAGTCCCACATCAGGGTCCTCACAGGGAGCCTGCTTCTCCCTCTGCCTGTGTCTCTACCTCTCTCTGTGTCTCTCATGGATGAATAAATAAAATCTTAAAAAAATAAAAATTAAATCTTTAAAAAAATTAAATTAAATTAAATTAAATCTTTTAATAAAGAAAAATAAACAGTCCCATTTTTTTCGGAGAATAGGGTACAAAATCGTGGAATTAGAAAAGTATGAAAAGTCATCATGGTCAAGGCCTTTGACTGTCAAGCTAAGGAGTTTGGCATTGGGGTTGGAAGGTGGACAGGTGAGAAAATGGGTTTTCTGGGAGATAAGCCTGCTATGCTAATCTTATAGATTCTTTTTTCTTAAGTAAGCTCTATGCCCAACATGGGGCTTAAACTCATGACTCCAAGATCAAGAGTCACATGGTCTACTGACTGAGCCAGCCAGGTGCCCAGGATCTTTTTTTTTTTTAAATATTTATTTATTTATTTATTTATTTATTTATTTATTTATTTATGAGACAGTGGGAGTGAGAGAGAGAAGCAAACTCACCATCAAGCAGGGAGCCTGATGTGGGGCTCAATCTGAGGACCCCGAGATCATGACCTGAGCTGCAAGCAGACATTTAATGGACTGAGGCACCCAGACGCCAACCCCCATGATCTTACAGACTCTTTCTTTAGCATACATTTTTTCCTAGACAACTTCAATCTGAAAAATATTATTCTTAGCACATGTTTTTAAAAGTCAAATTGGTCACTATAAATGTATATGAGAAAAGGGTACAAAAACTAGCAGCAAATCCAGCATATGTGGCCATCTGTGTCTGTGGCTCTGGGTACACATCAGCAAAAATAGTATTTTTAAAACTCAGAACTACGGCTGAAATCATTTCCAGTGTAGGATCCCACCAGTGATTACTTATCATTTTTTTGGTCTGGCATTTTCAATAAAACATATCATCTACAGGACATTGTGGAAAATTATCATCTGTTGCACTATAAATGCAAGAAGTGAAGAAGGGAGGGAGGAAGGGAGGGAGGAAGAGAAAGGATATGTAGCTTGTCGGAAATGTAAATCAAATGTCAGAATTGACCTTTTTAAAAGTAATGACGAAGGAAAAAAAATCAAACAATCTGTTCTGAACTTTATGAAAAAGCAGTCAAGGGTAAAAAAAAATAATAATTGGAATTTGGAGTCAGAGAGGCTATGCTGACATCTCAACTCTCTCCTTTTACTATATATTCTTATGATGAGCTAAATTTCCTCATCTCTAAGAAGACAATATTATGTATCACTGGGTCGCTCAGCAGTGGGGTGTCTGCCTTCGGTTCAGGACATGATCCCAGGTCCAGGGATCGAGTCCCACACTGGGCTCCCTGTGAAAAGCCTGCTTCTCCCTGTCTGTGTCTCTGCCTCTCTCTATGTGTCTCTCACTAATAAATAAATACAATCTTTAAATATATATATTACGTATGACTTCAATGGTTGGGAGGGGTAAAAGCATTGCATGATATCACATATCACATATATTTTGTGTCTTTCTTGCCTACAGGAAGGAAGGGATAGGCCTTCCGCCTTGAGCTTGTGGCCATGGATATTTAACAAACCCATCCACTGTTTATGTTCTCCCAACACATGAAGGGAGTCTAAGTGCTGACCCAGTCAGCTTAGGCTCCATGCAAGGAGAGGCGGCGGCACAGATAACCCCAGAGACCAGGTAACAATAACCATGTTCCACCGTGGCACAAATCAAATGACTTCTCTGGGGGAGTCATTACTGTACTCTCCTTTTCTTTAGATTCATATCAAAATTAGCTGACACCCTTGAGCATGCCATATGAGGTCTGGGGGGTAAGATACAGAATAGAGGTCCAGGGAAAAGCCATTTGGAGATTTTCAATGTATGAAAGCAAAGCACACTGAGGATAATCTACTGGAAATTCATTCTTTTACCCACTAATATTTACTGAGCACCTCTCTGGGGCCAGATACTATATAGATTACGGGGACAGGTCTGTTAACAAAACAAACACAAACCCCTGCCCTCACAAAACCTATCATCTAGCAAAGAGGACAGTCAACAAACAAAATGAGAGATTTAATGCTGTAGTATGTTATAAGTTCATTAGAGGCAGACTGTCTCGGTTATAATCTATACATATAAATGGAAAAATGGAAGGTGGACACTTTGAGGTAAAGTCCTCTTATGGGTAACCGTGGTTATTCTTGGAGCACAGGCCATTCATGACAAATAAAGGGCAGGGATTTTTGTGGAAAAGAGTAAAATGGAAACCACACACAAGGAAGACTTATATGAGGAAGACTTACATGAAGAGCATGATTATGAGCGAGGAAAAGAGAAATATGTACGCGTATAGGAATCTCAGTAGGTCTGTATTACCTTGGGAAAGAAATGGAGAATGGCACGTTTCAGAAACAAGATGGAGAGAAGATTCCTTTCTTACTTATTACAATCTCTCTCTCTTCTTTTTTTAAAAGTCTTTTTTAAAGACTTTTATTAATTTATTTGAGAGAGAGAGAGAAGCACAAATGAGGGGGAGAAGGAGAAGTAGACCTCCCCCCCCCCAAGCAAGGAACCCAACGCAGAGCTCAATCCCAGGACCCCAGGACCATGACCCAACCAACTGAGCCACCCAGGCGCCCCCACTCAGGAACTTCTTCCTTCCAACTCCTTATTAAGTGAGACATCAAAATATCTTTGTTGTCTAAATGGGACTTACTTAATGTATCTATGAATCATTTGAAAATCTCATTAAAATGAAAATTCTGATTCAGTGGGGCCTGAGAACCTATGCTGCTAAGCTGTCTAAAAAGCCACATTCTGAGGAATGAGGCTATAAGCTGCTATAAAGTGGACATTCTTTTATTTTTAGCCAAACCCACCCTCACTGTCCACTGTCCTTGCCCACACACCAAACTGACCACACTAACCATCCAAACTTCTCAGTGTCTACAGTTTCCCGGGCTTGGCTCATGCTCACCCCGCTCTTGAAGGAGCTGCTGTAGATTTTACCAGGATTCTACACATCAGCCTTGGTCACTTTTCTCAGTCATTTTAACTTATTTGCACTTACTTGCAACTATGTTTTTCGACAGTCTTTTATCCAAGTCATTATTAAGCAACTATAGGGACATGTTCAATAGGTAAAATGGTTTGGAAAAATCTCAAACTTAATGACAAAGTAGTAGATTTTTTTTTTTAAGATTTTATTTATTTATTCATGAGAATATGCGGAGAGACGAGAGAGAGAGAGAGAGAGAGAGAGAGAGAGAGAGAGAGAGAGAGGCAGAGACACAGGCAGAGGGAGAAGCAGGCTCCATGCAAGGAGCCTGACATGGGACTCGATCCCAGGACTCCAGGATCATGTCCTGGGCTGAAGGTGGCGCTAAACCGCTGAGTCACCAAAGCAGTAGATTTTATATATCATATTATATAACTGGTATGTTCTGCTTCAGTAATGTGGGAATTTAAAACTACGTAAGCAGTGTTCTATTACCAGTACTGATAGGCATGTGTCACTCCTTGATTAAGCCTTAATTGCACATAGCTTTCTGGCGCTTTTTTTTTTTTTGGCGCTTTTTTTAAAAGTCTGATATTAATGTGTATCAGCTTAAAAACATACTCCAGAGATGCCTGGATGGCTCAGTGATTGAGCATCTGCCTTTGGCTCAGATTGTGATCCTGGGATCCTGGGACTGAGTCCCACGTAGGGCTTCCTGCATGGAGCCTGCTTCTCCCTCTGCCTGTGTCTCTGCCTCTCTATGTGTCTCTCTCAGGAATAAATATATAAAATCTTTAAAAAAAATACTTCAAAGAATTCTTCAACATCACTTCCAGATTAAAAGCACTATCCCTCTCTTACCTAAGGAATTCCTACCTGACTCTATGTCATTAATTAACAACATGCTTTTCATGCTACACCATATTCCCACATATCTTTTTTAATATTATTCCAAAATTTAGCATTCACACTTTTCATCCTGAACTCATCAGAAAAGGCATCAAATCACCTGATTTGAATGCAAAACATGCCTGAGTGCCAGAGTGGGAGAGGTATGAGATGTGTGTGGGTAATAGTCTCAAGGGCTGTCAGAGACCTTGCACATCAATCAGCACATGGTGATGAATGCACATCCTCAATCAAATGAGTGGATTTGCTTTGATTTCTCCTGTAAATTAGCACAGTTTTCCTGCAGCCCAGATCAACTCAAAACCATCACGTTATCTGTGAAACAAATAGGATGTGAGAGATGACTAAAAAACCAGAGCTCCAGAGATGGAGGTTTTTCTTTTCTTTTTTCTTTTTTCTTTTTTCTTTTTTCTTTTTTTTAAAGATTTTGTTTATTCATGAAAGACACAGAGACATAGGCAGAGGGAGAAGCAGGTTCCCTAGAGGGAACTGAATTCGAACTCGATCCCAGGACCCCGGGATCACGACCTGAGCCGAAGGCAAACGCTCAACCACTGAGCCACCCAGGTGCCTCCAGAGATGGAGGTTTTAATTCACATTCTTCCAATGACTGCCCAAGAATATCCGCTGAATCACAGACTTTAAATCATATACTGTAAAAGCCAAAAATCTCAAAAACTACATCCTCCCCTGACTGAGTGAAGACCACAATGCAATCTTAAATAACAATCTGAAGATGCAGGAAAAATCATCTCAGGGCCACCGTGAACTGGAAGCTCCTGGGCCGTGTGGTCTCTACCTTGTTGATCCCAAAAGCTCAGTGCTCCTTAAGACCTAGGAAGGTCTTCCCCAGCCTCGCCTACATCTCCTTACAATCAAGGGAAAGGCTTATTCTTAGGCTGAGGACTCTTAGGCATTAATTTGTAGACTGGTTACACTCACAGAGTGGGGGGACCATGGTAAAATCCCATGCCCATTATCAACTGAACTTCAGGATAATTTTCTAAAATCCAAAACTCTTAATGACTTCCTCCTCGGGGCAGAGACTGTGACCCCTTTCTAGATCATCAGTGTTTTTTATTCTCCTGGACAAATACCATCACCACTTTATAAATCCTAAGTGTTTTACTGAACTGAGATTCTGATCTCTTTCCAGTATTTATTGTGAACATCTCTTTCAAATACTCTTTTTGAAGTTTGCCAATTTGTGACCATAAGGTCCATTTTTCCATCCTTGCTGAGTGTTACCAGGACTTTTCTCCTCCAGCTGAGTGTCATGAGGCTCCTTCTCTCACTGCTGACCACATAAGACAAAGCTTGCTGGGGCGGCGGGGGGGGGGGGGGTGCTCAGGTATACTCAAGAATGAGAAAGACCAAAAAAAAAAAAAAAAAAAAGAATGAGAAAGACCCTATACTTCTGGTATATTGAGGAACTGGGGTACAGTGGTCCCCAGGCTCCAGCTGGAGATAATTCCCCTCTTTCTCTCCTACAGTACGGTTCTTTTTTTTTTTTAAACATTTTTCTTTTAAGATTTTTTATTATTTATTTATTCATGAGAATGCACAGAGAGGAGAGAGAGAGGCAGAGACACAGGCAGAGGGAGAAGCAGGCTCCATGCAGGGAGCCCGACGTGGGACTCGATCCAGGGTCTCCAGGATCACACCCTGGGCTGCAGGCAGTGCTAAACCACTGAGCCACCAGGGCTGCCCCAGTACAGTTCTTATAACAACAAGATTTTGTTTCTAAATTCTAAAACTGTGGGGTTTTTTTTTTAAAAGATTTATTTGTTTATTTGAGAGAAAGAGGAATTGAAAATCATGGCAAGGGGGCATGGCGAGGGGAGGGGCAGAGAGAGAGGGAGAAAATAAATCTTAAGCCAAAGCTGAGCTGAGTGTGGAACCCGACATGGGCCTTGATCTCACGACCCTGAAATCACGACCTGAGCTGAAACCAAGAGTAGGATGCTCAACTGAATGCACCACCCAGGCACCCCTGAAACTGTGGGTGTTTTTAAATTATAAGTATAGAAATTTTCAAACAAATAGGAAAGTAAAGAGATTACAATGAACCCCTAGGTCCCATCACCCAAACTTCAACAACTGTCAACTGAAGACCAATCGTGTTTCATTTATAACCACATCTACTTTCTTCCACAGATTATTTTGGAAACTATCCTCAACGGACTATTTCATCCATAGATATTTCAGCATATAACTCTAAAAGATAAAAACTCTTTGTGCTTTGTGTTGTTTAAACATGATAGACAACAGGTTTTCAAATAAGCAAGGATCCAAAGTGGGTAAGAATGCATACTGTGGGTCAGCCAATTATATTTCTCACCTCTAATAAATAACACAATTCCATCAATTCACTGTAAAGTTTTCCTGCAAAGAGACCATCAAGGTACTTCTTCATGTGTAAAAAAATAAAAATAAAACGTCATCAACTGTGCAAATGTTGCTATGCTTTCTAATACCTCAATGCACTATATTAGGTCCTCTATACAAGGAGTAACAGAAAATCTTAACAATACTTTGTGGTAGGTTTCTATGATGATACCCACTTTACAGCTGAAGGAACCCCAGGACAAGGAGGGGAAGTCCCCTATCCAGGGCCACTGAGGAGCAGAGCAGCAGCTGGGACTCACTCCAGAGCCTGTGGCCTCTTCGCATAGTTAGCCTGTCCTAAGATTATAGTGAATAGGACTAGCACTGCCCCTGGCTTCTCAGTTCGGCTCCCCCCAAAACAGGCCCTGAGAAAAGGAATTGGGGGCAGGGCATGTGTTTGGCTAGAAATCCTCGGAAGCACAAGTGAGGACAGGCAAGTGACAACACAGGAAAGAAGGCAAAGCCCCAAAGCATGTGGTAATGAATGGGTTACCTCCGGGGGCAACCGGGGTTCAACTCCCCGGGGCATCAGGAATCCCGGAGAATAGGGCTGAGCACCCTGCAGCCGGCAGGTCAACTCCAACCCATCGTCCCTTTCTGTAAGGAAAGTTTAACTGGCACCTAGCCAGGCTCCCTCCCTTGGCACAGTCTGCGGGTGCTCTCCTGCAGAAGGGACAGATTTCAATAGTTGCAACAGAGAGCGTGTGGCCTGTAAAGTTGAAAACATTTGCTATGTGGCCCTTAAGAGAAGAAGTTTGCTGACCTCTGATGTAGAACATTCGGGAGAAAAGAGGGAAGCTGGGTATTTATTTCCCTTATTAGTTTCGGGTTGCCCGGGGGTCATCAGATCCCCAGCACTGCCAGGCTGGCCTCGGGCAATCTGAGCTCACCCTTGGGGCTCCTGAGAAAGCCTCAGGCTGAGAAGCAGGGATACGCGGTGGCCAAGTCGGGAAGCTATGTGCATGTAGCTGCAGGGGAGCTCAGGGGGCGGTCAGGAGCCACCCGCCAGGCAACCACAGCATGTGCGACAGGCCACCTCCTCTCTGGGCCTCGAGGCCTCTTCTATAACAAAAATCATCATCATTTAGGACCAAGATCACTGTAAAATTATACTGCAAAATACACTCCAAAAATTAAAAAGGGCTCAATAAACATTATCAGGAATTTTGCAAACAATTAACCTAAACATTAATATTAAGAAACACTAGCATTGGAACCTCTAGCCTAAGTCTAAATTCTTTACCACACGGGCAATATTTCAGAAGAATCCTCACATATGTTGTTAAATGTAGGGTGAACTAGAAGCCCGCCAATAAATCGGCTTCTGTGTGGATGGTAGAGGTGCCTATGACCAATACCTGCCTCTCCCCTAAAATCACCATCAGTTGCTGAAACAACGCTGATTGAGAATGGCAGCATTATTTGTAGTCACCAAAAAGTGGAAGCAATCCAATGTCCATCAACTGATGACCAGATATACCAAATGTGGTCCACGGGCATGATGGAATACTATTCGGCCCTGAAAAGGAACAAGATGCTGATACACACTACAACTCAGGTGAACTTATTCTAAGGGAAAGATGCCAGATCCAAAAGGCCACATGTTATATGATTCCATGTACAGGAAATCTCCCAAGAGGCAAATCTATAGGGACTGAACGTGGATTCATGGTTTCCGGGGCAAGGGGGGTTGCATAGGGTGAAGAGGAAGATAGACAGTGATCCCTGATAGGTATGGCATTTCTTGTTGAGAGTGTCAAAACTGTTATCTAGTTTGCTCGTTATGATTGCACAAGCCCATGAATATACCAAAAACCATCAAATTCCAGACTTGAAATGGTGAATTTCACGGTATGTGAGTCAAAAACTGAATGAGAAGAGGATGGCTTCCGTACTCAATAAGAATGTCCTACAAAATGTTCTGAGTGGACGCTCTTCCTCCGTGGATTGCTCTTCGTTCCTCTCACTGCCTCTCTAGCATGTTGCCTCTTACAATCTTCTACCCAGAAGAAGTACAAGATGGTAAGAGGAACCCTTCTCATTCATTCTCCTAGCTCTGTCTTCACACTGTAGGGTTCAGGTCTCGGGCTGTGCCTGCATTCTGGCCATACTATCCGTTGGCTGTGTGACCTTAGGTAAGTTACTTAACCTCTCTAGGCTTTAGTTTACTCGTCTATAAAACAGACAATAGGGCAGCCCCGGTGGCTCAGCAGTTTAGCGCTGCCTTCGGCCCAGGGCGCAATCCTGGAGACCGGAGATCGAGTCCCACGTCAGGCTCCCTGCATGGAGCCTGCTTCTCACTCTGCCTGTGTCTCTGCCTGCCTCTCTCTCTCTCTCTCTATGTCTCTCATGAATAAATAAATAAAATATTTTAAAAAATTGAAAAATAAAACAGACAATAATAGTGCCTATCTTGTATTGTTATTACTATTATTATTAATGGAGACCTACTGAGCACTTACTGTCTCATGGCCCTATTCTTTTTGTTTTTTTGGAGGGTTTTTTTGTTTAATATTTATTTACAACAAATGTTGTATATATTTAAAGTCTATGATTTGGGGGCACCTGGGTGGCTCAGTGGTTGAGCATCTGCCTTTGGCTCAGGGAGTGATCCTGGAGTCCTGAGATCAAGTCCCAGATCGGGCTCCCATCAAGGAGCCTGCTTCTCCCTCTATGTCTCTGCCTCTCTCTGTGTGTCTCTCATTAATAAATAAATAAAAGCTTTAAAAAAGTAAAAAATTAAAGACTACACTTTGGGTTTTTTTTTTTAAGATTTTATTTATTCATGAGAGACACACACACACACACACAGAGAGAGGCAGAGACACAGGCAGAGGGAGAAGCAGGTTCCACGCAGGGAGCCCGATGTGGGACACGATCCTGGGTCTCCAGGATCACGCACTGGGCTGAAGGTGGCGCTAAACCGCTGGGCCACTGGGGCTGCCCCAAAGACTATAATTTGATGTGATTTGACATATGAACATAATCTATGAGACCAACACAACCTACCAAACATTTCCATCACCCTCAAAAATCCATATGCCCCTTTGCAATCCATCCTTTCCTCCACCCAATGCACACGCAACTACTGATGTTTTCTTCTCTAAAGATTAGCTGGCCTTTTCTAGAGTTTTATATAAATAGAATTACATAGCATGTACTCTTTTTATTGGCGGTAGGGGCTTATTTCACGCAGCATAATGATTTTGACATTTTCCACATCGCCATGTGCATCCTTTTTACTGGTGAGTAGCACTCTATTTGCCACCTGTTGTTGGACATCTGGCTTGTTTTCAGTTTCTGGGCTGGTTTCCATCTGGGGCTATTACAGAGAGAGCTGCAAGGAGCACTGCTGTGTACAAGACTTGCATGGACACATATTTTCATTTCCATGTAGAATCCTGTGGCTGTACCAAAATTTTGTAAAGCTCAGTAAAGCACCTGGCTCAGGCCCACAGGCTGAAAAGGAAACCAGAATCAGCACTGCCATGACTTGCACTCCCAAACACCCTCTCCAGGCACCACTGATCCCCTGCTGCCACCACCACAGCTCCCACTTCTCCTCACGGTGGCCACCACTGTGCAGTTTCCTTTTTCTGCAGCTGATGCCTCTAATTCATTTCGTTGGGCAGCTGCTGACCCTTCAACGCCCTGGTTATGGTCTAGCCTCTCCCTGGGGACACAGCAGAACTGTTCACTTCCTGCTCAGACAAAACAATGGTAGTATTTTAACAGATGCGTAGGATACTGAGTTTTCCAACATTTCTCGTCTACTGAGGATTGTTTGTATAACAGATGAGACACCAAGGCAAGGGCAAATTTAATTCCAACTAAAACATCAAAGTTCATGCTTTCACCTCTTTTTAAATGTTGCCACTTTTTTATTTATTTATTTTTATTTTTAATTTATGATAGTCACACACAGAGAGAGAGAGAGAGGCAGAGACACAGGCAGAGGGAGAAGCAGGCTCCATGCACCGGGAGCCCGATGTGGGATTCGATCCCGGGTCTCCAGGATCGCGCCCTGGGCCAAAGGCAGGCGCCAAACCGCTGTGCCACCCAGGGTTCCCTAAATGTTGCCACTTGAACTGGTACTTTTTTTTTAAAAAAAGCCAGTGTTTCTTTATTAAATACTATGGCTTTCTGCCATATTCACCACTGCTTTGCTATAATTACTTGTAATATGATATATATATATTTTTAGACATTTATTTATTTAAGAGAAAGAGAGAGATCGCACATGTGTGTGCTCGTGTGCAAGTGGGGAGGAGAGACAGAGGGAAAGGGAGTGAGAGAATCCTCAAGCAGACTCCCCAATGAGCGTGGAGCCCAATGCAGAGCTTGATCTCATGACCTTGAGATCATGACCTGAGCTGAAATCAAGAGTTACTTAACTGACTGAGCCACGCAGGTGCCCCTTGTAAAATGATATTTTTAAATGAAGACCCTTCTCTGTTATCAAAATGCCCACAAAAAGCTGACTTTTATTTTGGCTGAGATTCCAAATTGGAATTATTGCAATTAATCCACACTTAAAATTTTCAACCCATATCTGCTTATTAGAGTCTATCAAAAAGACTGAGAATTTATCCTGACTATAAGACTGAACTGCCACCAGTTTCAGTACTAATATAACATAAACTTCAGACATCAAGGTTATATATGGGAATCCTGATGTCTCATCTAAATCTTATCATATCTGCTCCCTTTCATGTAGAAATACTGCGGACTGCTTACTTGATAAAGAAGCAGCATGTGGCACTATTTAAAAACTACATATGCAACATCTTTCATTGACATGAACCCGGTCAAGTGACAATAAAGCAAAACAGGCTGGAATGAAGTACTAGATTTGCTTCCTTCTTGAAAGGCCACACTGGATACCATACTGGATACTTATTTTGGGACTAATCTCATGACCAATTTGGGTCAGCCTCGTAACAATCTGAGACACATTTATCTACCTCACTTAAGTATATTATTCAGTTTATAACTTTAGCATATGGTTTGTCATAAATCTTAAGAATATGACCTTTAACAACTAGTTCTGCTTTGTTAAAATTCAACTCAACTTGCTTCTTGAGCAATCCTCTGTTTTTTATGTGAAATGGTCTTGAATCAAAGAGTCTTATGGTTGCACTGTCCAACCAACATGGGGCACCTGAGCGCTGCTTCCTGGACACTACAGACAAGCCAGTTACCAGCACAATAAGGAAAATTTACAACTGCACATCCAGAATAACTTCACTGGAAGTTGGTTGAGGATGGATTCATTCTAGAACTTTCTTTCTTTTTTTTTTTTTTGAAGATTTTTATTTATTTATTTGAGAGAGAATGAGAGAGAGAGAGCACAAACACATGCACGAGCAGGGGGAGGGGCAGAAGGACACAGAGAGGGAGAAGGAGACTCCCCACAGAGCAAGGATCCCGGATGTGGGGCTTGATCCCAGGACGCTGGGATCATGACCTGAGACAAAGGCAGATGCTTAACTGACGGAGTCACCCAGGCAGCCCTAGAACTTTATTTCTTTAAAATCCAAGCAAAGCATTATTTTAGATAATTTTTGTTTTTTTAAGAAGAAAAGAACTCTCCACATGAGGCATCTGGAATAGGAAGTGGTCTCCTTGGCAACTCAAATCAATTAAGGCAGAGTGAATACCTTCCCTCCAACAGAACTCAAATTGTGCTCACCCATCAAAATGACAGATGCCATCACCAGGCTTGAGATTCCAAGCAACCACTTGATTCCCAAGTAAAAAATACCTGATAATAAGCCCTGTATGTAAATTATAAATACCCAGTAATAGCTATGAGATCTGGCCCTGTGTGTCTCAAGAAACAATTCTTTTTTTTTTTTTTAGATTTATTTATTCATAAGAGACACACAGAAAGAGGCAGAGACATAGGCAGAAGGAGAAGCAGTCTCCCTGCAGGGACCCCAATGAAGGACTCAATCCCAGGACCCCGAGATCACGCCCTGAGCCAAAGGCAGATGCTCAACTGAGCCACTCAGGTGCCCCGAGAAACAATTCTCATCCAAGAGGTTTCTTGAGTAAGTGTGTAATAACGTATTCCCAGCTGATAATGGGGGTTATTTCTTGATAACAGAGGATCGGGAAGTAGGGAGTAAACTTACATTTTATACTCTACAAACTTCTGTTATTTTTTAAGATTTTATTTATTTATTTGAGAGAGAGGGAGAGAGAGCACAAGCAGGGGGAGGGACAGAGGGAAAAGGAGAAGCAGACTCCCCCCTGAGCAGGGAGGCCGACATGAGGCTGGATCCCAGGACCCTGAGATTACTACCTGGGCTGAAGACAGATGCTTAACCCACGGAGCCACCCAGGCACTCTTACACTTTACAAAATTCTGAATCGGTTCTATTTTTAATAGTGTCTATGATAAAATAATTTAAATGAGAAAATACTTTCCTTGGGGGGGGGGCCTGGGGGGCCCAGCCAGTTCAGCGGCTGCCTTTGCCTCAGGCCATGTTCCAGGGTCCTAGGATAGAGCCCCCCAATGGGCTCTTTGCTCAGCAGGGAGCCTGCTCCCCCTCTTCCTCTCACACTATGTGCTGTCTCTCCAATTAGTAAATAAAATCTTTTAAAAAAGAAAGAAAGAAAGAAAAGAGAATACTTTCCTTGGTTCTCAATTTTTCTATCAGGTCCTCCCGCAGAGGACACTTAGAGCCTCTTAGGCTGGCCTGCATGGCAGGTCTTCCTTAGGGAGGAATCTCAGACAGGTGGCGGCATGGCCCCCTCTGCTGACGGGGGACAATTATTCGCTCTCTTCTCCTTCCTGGCAGCCACTGAGAGGGCCGTCAGCCTTGGCTCAGTCCGGTGTTCCTGTCTGGGACTTTGAAACTTGAAGGAGTCAAGTCAGGTCACAGGGTCAGTGAGATGGGACTCAGGAGGAGGGCAGTGGCGATAGAGGCCAGCGGCACTGCAGCTAACGGCCAGTGGTGGCCGGGCCAGGACAGCAGTGTCTGGTGGCAGTGTGCCAGCGGGGATTCCTTAGCGGGGCATTTCTGTGATGTAACCTGGGCCATGGTCCCACCCCCGCTCACCTCCTGTTGGTTGCTGCTCATTTTCAAGGCTTGATTCCCTGGTTTTTATGTTGATCCTGTGAACGAACCTATGTCCTTCTATTAAATCCTTTTTCTGCTTCCATCAGCCAGGATTGGCTCTGGAAGTCTGAGCCAGAAGTTGTTCGTTCATTCATTCGCTCACTCACTCACTCATTCATTCAATAAAGTGATCATTAACTGGCTAATCTAGGTTGCACATTGTTGTAGGCACAGGGATTTGCAGTGAACAAAAAATTCATTCCCTTGAGAAGCTTATATTCCAGCGGCTCTCACTTCTTCCCAACCCTGCCTCCTTTACCTTTCTCCAGAGGTCTGCTTTACTTTGATCCTATCCCTCTAGCCCTATGCCAGCTAGTCCCTCTCAGCTCACCCTGACATTAAGGAAGCAAGGACCCTTTCGTGCCTTTCTGGCCTCGTTCTTGAGTTCAGGACAAACCCTGCTAATTGACACCACGAGTGGTCATTCACCCTCACGCCAGAAACCAGCCCCTGGACTGTTCAAGGCACTCTGCTAGGAGCCGGAGTCGTAATGCGAAACTAGTCATTGCCCTCAAAGAGATCACCGTGTAGCAGCAAAGACAGAAAACAGGCATTTAAGTAAGCGGTAAGCAGATGATCTGTGCCACCGAAAAGGAAGTACGGTGACACCAAAGTACATCTGATCTAGTTTATTAGGAAGGAGCCAGAGAAGGCTTCCTGGGGGAAAGTGATGATTAGGTGAGATCTGAGGGATGAGCTACAGTTAGCCAGCTGAAGGGGATACAGAGCGTAACAGTCAGTAGGAGCAACACACAGAGTATTCTAGAAGTAAGAGAGAGCATGGCACATGAGAGAACATGGAAGGGGCTCACTATGGTGGGGGCAGGAAATGTAAGCAGGCCTGAGGGGTGGGATAATAATTTAGGGGAGACTGCAGAGGCAGAGGAAGAATTTCACCAGCGATCTACAGCTGTGTTCTCCATCAGAAGCCAGGCTACAGCTTTCGCAGAGGTGCACGGAAGGGTGTGTCCTCAGGTCTGCAAATCAGAAAGATCACTTGGATGCTGGGTGGAATGATCTGGAGAGGGGAAACACGGAAGCATGGAGACTGCTTAAGAGCTCACTAAAGTAGTCCAGAATAGATGGACCATACCCTGAACTAGCAGGGGTAGGAGAGAGGAGAAGAAGCAGAAATATCCAAGAGACACTCACTGGTTACCATCAAGAAGACGTTATGGTTGGGCTGGATCCTGGGTGAATAAGAAGGATGAGAAGTCAGAGACAACACCCAAGTGCCTGATTTAAGAAGCCAGGTGGACAGTGGGACTTTAATCAAAAAGAAATGAAATGCTAGAGGCCTCTGGGTGGCTCAGCTGGTTAAGCATCTGAGCTCAGGACATGATCATCTCAGGGTCATGAGATCCGAGTCCTGTGTTGGGTTGCATGCTCCGCAGGGAGTTTGCTTGAGATTCTCTTCCCCTCTCCCTCTGCCCCTCTTCTCCTTCTCTCTCTTGCAAATAAATAAATGCATCTTTAAAAAAAAAGATTTTTTAAAAAATCCTTTTTTTTAAAAAAGATTGATTTATTTATTCATGAGAGACACACAGAGAGAGGCAGAGACACAGGCAGAGGAAGAAGCAGGCTCCATGCAGGGAGCCCGACGTGGGACTCGATCCCGGGTCTCCAGGATCAGGCCCTGGGCCGAAGGCGGTGCTAAACCGCTGAGCCACCCGGGCTGCCCAAAATGCATCTTTTTTTAAAAAAATGAAATACTAAAAAAAAAAAAAAAGAAAGAAAAAGAAACGCTAAAGAGGAAGTGACTTCAGTTTGGTCATGTTCAGTTTAAAGTGGCCGAGGACAACAGCCTGATCCCAGCTGTGTATGTGGGTCTGGCTTTCAGCCCAGAGATCTGAGGTAGAGGAGAGGACCTAGGATCATTCAGACAACCCCTGAGATCACAGGAGTAGTTGAGATGACCCTGGGGTCGGTACAATCATGGGGTGGACTTGGACTGACTGTTACAAAGCTTCACTGCCCCTCCCTGGGGAACAATGAGACTTTACCACCTTGTTGATGTCACGTTTGGTCATGTAATTTGTTTTGACCAATGACGTGCAAACGGAAGTGATGGGTGTCACCTCCCTTCTGTGCAGAAGCTCTGAGGCTAGCTCAAGGCTCCCTGTGGTCTCTTCTCCATCTGCTATGACCAGCAGCAACATCCCAGACAGAGGCCACTCAGTGAGCCTGGCTCTCAGGATAAAGTCTACAAGCAACCAAGTGATAATGATAAACGTTTACTATTATAAGTCACTGAGATCTGAAGATCATGGGTTATTGCAGCAAAACCAGGCCTCCTCTGGCTGCTACAGGTGGGAAGAGAAGCAGGTCTGTGATGGAATCCTGAGGGCAAATGATATGTAAGGGCCAGCAGATAAAGGGGAGCCTCCAAAGAAAATTCGCTCCTGCCCCAGCCTCTGATGTGTAGAAACTTCGACAAATTAGCCTTTGTCAGACTCCTCTCTGCTGGCCAACTCGGGTTTCCACCCTAACAAAAGCAATCCTTTTTTTTTTTTTTTTCCTGCTCACTCTGCTCCTTTACCTTTTGTCAGAAGCCGTTTACATCAATTTTCAGGCCTATAGACACCAACTCTGCACAGGGCACATCTGGTGACAGATGACAGGAGAAGCAACATTATCATCAGGGCACCTGGGTGACTTGGTTAAGCACCTGCCTTTGGCTCAGGTCATGATCTCAGGGTCCTGGGACTGAGCCCCACATGGGGCTCCCTGCTCAGCGGGGAGTCTGCTTCTCCCTCTCTTCCTGCCATCCACCCCCCTCCAGCTTGTGGTCTCTCGCTATCTCCCTCTCAAATAAATAAATATGATCTTTTTTTTTAAATTAAGATTTTATTTATTTATTCATAGAGACAAAGAGAGAGAGAGGCAGAGACACAGGCAGAGGGAGAAGCAGGCATCATACAGAGAGCCTGATGTGGACTCCAGGGTCTCCAGGATCACGCCCTGGGCTGCAGGAGGCGCCAAACCCCTGCGCCACCGGGGCTGCCCGATTCCCTCCAATTTCTAACCAATTTCTCAGATTTATTTCTGGCCAACCTTATCATGGGTCTTGGAGCCACCCCCCTCCCCGGGTCTGGGTTGTCTGGGTAGCCTGATGTGCACTGACTCCTGGCACAGCCCCTGGGACAGTCTGCACCTGTGGTGCCCATGCCCACTCTGACTCATCCCGAGCTTCTGGCCTTGGCTCCCAGATACATCCCCAGACAAACAGTTGTCTGGCCAGTGGACCTTTCCAGATTCCAGGCAGTCTGGTTCCTCTTTCCTTCATACTCATGCACATCACCCCCTAACCCCACCACCCAAGCCTCTGGATTCAGGCCATGACACCCTGGATGCTTACTGCCAAAGCTTCTCATCCACCAACTTTCTCCCCGTTGACCAGAGAGTCACTGCTCACCTGGTACAAACTGACATGTGTTAGTTTGTCCTCACTTACACTGAACACTGTGACACAGCTTCTGCTAACCTCAGCCCCCGGGACAAGGCTATTCACTGGGCTGTCTGGCTCCCCCATCTTCCAGGCTCCTTGACATGTTTTCTTTCCCTTCCACCTAAAAGTCTTTTCTACACCCCCCCCCCAAATGAATAAAACTATGCCACACCCTTGGTGTGGACCCAGTCCCCAGACCAGAGGTAGCCAGCCTACATAATGCTTATGATCAGCATGGGGGTCAAGATGATGAAACACACCTCCTTTTCCTTAAGTTCACTCACTGTTCGACATTCTGTCCATGTTGTTGGCTACTAACATTTATCGAAAGCTTATTGCACGCGATGTGCTAAATGCTTAACATATTATCCATTTTGTTTCTCACAGTCAGCAGAAGAGTAGTTTTACTTTCCTCATTTTACAAATGTGGAAACTCAGATTTTAAAAGTCTACATAATTGCAGGAGGAAACACAGCCAATTCCAGGAGGGGTATAAGTTTGCTTGATTCTAGAGTCTTTATTTCCTACTATTCCACTATTTGTGTGTGTGTGTGTGTGTGTGTGTGTGTGTGTGTGTGTGTAGTTAGAGGTGTCAAAATCTTCTAATCTTTGTTAGACAGCAGGTAATATATGCATTGCTGTTAGTTTATTTTATTTTTTATTTTTTTATTTTATTTTTTTTTTCAGCTGAAAGGTCTCACATTTATTACTGAACCAACCTACTTGTATAGAGGCATAGTAACAGAGAACATCATTCCCTTGATAAGACATGTCTATTGGCCAGGTAGGAAGGATGTTTCCATATTGATAGGATAGGAACATGTGATCTCCATGTGGCTTAAATATGTGTGCCAAAAAAAAAAAATACGTGGGCCAATTATGTTTGCTATTTCATGATGTGCGATGCTTCCTCACAGACCCAGCTTGGTTCTTCTCCAGTGTCTCCTCTTGGAGTTGCACCTGATTTTATTACCAGTTTTCATCCGAATCCACTGGGGAATAGGACAATTCTGCTTTTGTTTCTTGGCCAGGAATCGCTTGATTCTGAAAGTCTTGTGAGAAGACATGGAGATCACAGTCAACCACACGCAACCAGGATGGCAGCGGAAAGGCAGTTTTTTTTTTTAATGTAAAATCTATGTCCAATGTGGGCATGACCTCGAGATTAAGCATCATGTACTCTACCCACTGAGTCAGCCAGGTGTCCCAACTATACTGTGTTTTAACTGCCTGGTATCACACCTAGTGCAATACAATATTCCAGTGGAATTTTTAAGACTCTGGGATTTATTAAGCTTTTAAGTGTATTAAATAGACTCTTCTAAAATTATATTTTATGTGAAAGTCATTTAGAGATTGCTCTATGAGGGCAGGAAGCCAGGAGTCCTGGGTCTCTGTCCCACCTCTGACATTGCCTAGCAGCACGTACCTCTCTGAATCAGTCTTTTTATCTGTAAAATGAAGGAATTTGATTCACTCCATCAGGGTCATTCCTGCTCTAAGATGCCACAATTCAGAAGACACTAAATGTCACATCAAACCCCTCTTAAAAGAAGAGCTTTATATTTAAAGTAGATTAATGCTTGCTCATCATAGTTACTAGTATTTTCATTTTTGATTTTCTTTTGTCTTTTTCCATCCCAAAAGCTTTGTAAAACCATTTTCCCCAAGGATCAATGAAAACAGGAAAAGCTGATTTCATATGACCTCCAATCTAATGAATGTATTACAACATAACCATTATGGACCATCAGTGGTAATTCTTATTTTCCCACATCAATGAAAAGCTCAGAAATGAAAATTTCATTGCATATTCTGATTTTAGTGGGCTCCAGAAGGCATCATGCAAGGAATTGGTTCTAGAGAACTGACAAGCTATTTCCGTAAAGGGCAAACTAAAGATGCCCCGTATTGACATCTCCTTTAGAAATGACTGGGAGTTGGACTTCAGAGATCCCACTAAAGATTCAGACTGTTTATTCTGGCAGAAGCCCATGAATGCAATCTTCAGCTGCCACTGGGAGGAAAAAAAAACAACAACAATGACAGATGAGTTTAAAGTTTTCTCAGATGATTCCAAATTTGTTAGTCAAAACCCTACTGACTGAGGCTGATGGGGGTAGGAAATGGAACAGACACAGAGCTCTTAGATCTAATTCATTTTTTCACAATTTATCTCTCGATCCTGCTCAAGTTACCATCATCATGACAAAGGAAGTCTGGAGTGAGGCACAGGGAAAAGGAAAAGGTTTTACACCACAGGATGAGATTGTAGAACATCTGGTGTGAATGAGTTTCAACAGAAAGGAATGAGGGGAACAGAAAAGATTAGGAGTAAATGGGGAGAACAGTGCTTCCTTCTCATAAATTTTTGTGACAGTAAGTACCTATCATGGAGAATGGCATGAACGAGGCCTGCAGGAAATAGTAATGGCCCGAGTGTCTGGGTGGCTCAGTCAGTTAAGCGTCCAACTCTTGGTCTCCATTCAGGTCATGATCTCATGGACTGTGAGATTGAGCCCCGCATGGGGCTCTGAGCTGGGCATGAGCCTGCTTAAGATTCTCTCTCTCCCTCTCCCTCTTACTCATGCCCTGCACTTTCTTTCTCTCTCAAATTAACAAATAAATCTTATAAAAAGAAACAGTAATGGCCATTATTATTCTTTTTTTTAATTTTTATTTTTATTTATTTATTTATTTATTTATTTATTTAGCCATTATTATTCTTATATAAATTCACTATCAGAGAGTTTCCTAGTGCATTCTTTCTCCATATGACAGGTAAAGTGCTCGAAGTTTAACCCAATCCAATTTTCTCTACCGTTGTTGAAGTGAGTTTTAATCTTGTGAATGTCCCTTAACTCTTCACCTTTTCATTACTTACAGTTTTAAAGGTTTTTTTAAATTTTTATTTATTTATGTATGATAGTCACAGAGAGAGAGAGGCAGAGACACAGGCAGAGGGAGAAGCAGGCCCCATGCACCGGGAGCCCGACGTGGGATTCAATCCCGGGTCTCCAGGATCACGCCCTGGGCCAAAGGTAGGCGCCAAACCGCTGCGCCACCCAGGGATCCCCCTACTTACAGTTTTAAATAATTATTTAGTATTTTAATATCTGACCATACGCCTCGAGGAAAACAAAGTAACACACGAACAGGAAAGTACCTAAAGCGGCTTATCAATTTCTATGAAATCAGACACATAGATAACTACCAACCAAGTCAAGAAATGAATGAGAACCACCATATGATCCAGCAGTTCTGGGAATATATCTGAAGGAGATGAAAACACTATGAAGACATAACTGCACCTCCATGTCAACAGCAGCATTATTCATAATTGCCAAGACATGGAAACCACCCAAGTTCCATCCATCAATGGATGACTGGAGAAAGAAACTGTGGTATGTCCATACAATGGAATTGTATTTATTTATTTATTTATTTATTTATTTATTTATTTATCTATTTATTTAATTTATTTATAAAGATTTTATTTATTTATTCATGAGAGACACAGAGATAGAGAGAGGCAGTGACACAGGCAGAGGGAGAAGCAGGCTCCATGCAAGGAGCCCGACGTGGGACTCGATCCCCGGTCTCCAGGATCACACCCTGGGTTGAAGGCAGGTGCTAAACCACTGAGTCACCCAGGCTGCCCAAATGGAATATTATTTAGAGTAAATTCTGCAATTTGTGACAATATGGATAGACCTTAAGGTCATCATGCTAAATGAAATAAGTCAGACAGAGAAAGATAAATATTATATGATCTCATTTACATGTGGAATCTAAAAACGAAAACAAAAATAAAACAAACTCTGAAAAACGAGATCAGATTTGTGGTCACCAGGGGTGACAGTGTGTGTGTGGTGGTGGTGGTAGGGGGGTGGTTTGGAGGAAGGTGGTCAAAAGGTACAAAGTTCCAGCTCCAGGATAAATACATACTAGGGATGTGATATACAACATGACTCTGGCTAACACTGCTGTACGGCATATACGTAAGTTAAAAGTATAAAACCTAATAGTTCTCACCACACGGAGAAAGACACTGTTTTTCCTTTTTTCTTTTTCCATATCTCTATGAGATGATGGATATTAACTAAACTTACCATGGCTACCATTTTACAGCACATGTAAGTCAAATCATTATGCCACACACCTCGTACGTATGCAGTGCTGTACGTCAATTATACCTCAGTAAAACTGGAAAAGAAAGAAATGAATGAGCATCATCTGCCCAAAGACTCCCACACACCCCTTCGTGATCCCGGCTTCTTCCTTTCTTAGAAAGGTGATGATTCCCAACTTCCAAACACGCACCTCCTAAACAATAGATCAGTTCTTTTTTACCCTTTTGAAACCTAAAAGAATGGAATCACACAATGTGTATTTTCCTCTACTCGGCTTCCTTTGATCAGCATTATGGTTTCTAAATTAGTTCATGTTTTTACACATAACTGTAACTTACTCATTTTTGTTGCTGTTTAGAAATCCATCCTATTCTACAGTTTTCCCCTTCTACTGGTGACAGGTGTTTGGGTTGTCTCTAATTTTTAGTTCTCACAAACTATGCTGCCATAAACGTTCTGTTCCTGTTTCTGGCATTAGTGTGCAGAAATTCATAGGTATTGTCTTAGGATTGAAACTGCTGGGTTATGGGGTATGTGGTATATTCACTTTTGGCAGATAATACCAAACTGTTGTCCAAACTGGTGGCCATCTGCATTTTTCATTCTCTCACTCTTTTTCCTGCTTCATATTTGTCCATCCCCTCATCTCCACTTTTTTCCCCATCCTTACTTTTCTCTCTAAGAGATTTTGGTACATACCCTCCAAAAAGTCAGTTAATACCATTTAGTGGAATACAACAGACTCACTGATGTATTTCATGTTAGGGAGGATGATAGAAGATGTTTCTTTCCAAATTCCTATGCAAGTCAACATCGGATCCAGGGATCAAAGCTAATATAGCATAGTTAAACTTTCATTTATACCTAAGCCAAAGATACTATCTTCTTTACACTGTGCAAAAGCAACCTTCCCTTTTCATGTTTGACTTCCAGAAAGCTTGGAGCCAAATTTACTCATCTGCAGTAAGTAAAAAGGTCAGCACTTCTAGAGAAGTGGGTGGCCCCACACCACTGTGTCTGAATCTCCTGGAGGTACACGTTAATAATACGGGGGCCAGAGTTCATGGGGCAAGGCCAAAGAACCTGCACTTTTAACAAATACCCAACTGTGAGGCCAATGCACACCATATTGGAAAACCACCGGTATAAAATAATGTTACATAGCACCCCATCCTAACTTTTCTTTCTGACTCAATAGTATGTCCTCATTGTGTTTCTCTCCTCTGTCACCCAACTCTTTTTTTTAAGATTTTTATTCATTTATTCATGAGAGATACACAAAGAGAAAGAGAGAGAGGTAGAGACATAAGCAGAAGGAGAAGTAGGCTCCCTGCAAGAAGCCGGATGTGGGACTCAACCCTGGACCCCACAATCATGCCCTGAGCTGAAGGCAGACACTCAACTGCTGAGCCACCCAGGCATCCCTGTCACCCAACTTTTAATCAATAGAATACTGTTATATTTCATGTCGACTTGTAAACCATCCATGATCATTTCTGATTCAAGAACTGAATCTGGGGCAGCCCCAGTGGCTCAGCGGTTTAGTGGCACCTTCGGCCCGGGGCGCGATCCTGGAGACCCGGGATCGAGTCCCACATCAGGCTCCCTGCATGGAGCCTGCTTCTCCCTCTGCCTGTCTCTCTCTCTCTCTCGAATAAATAAATAAAATCTAAAAAAAAAAAAGAACTGAATCTGTAGACAGATAAATGCCAGACTAGACATATAGAAAGAAAAAAATAGCACTTGTCACGAAATTATCAAAAAAAAATTAAGAAGACACAAATTACTGTATTGGTTATACACTGAGCCATTTATAATTTCATCACGGCCAATTTTAAGTACTAATAGATAGGGAGCCCACATTGGGCTTCCCTCAGGAAGCCTGCTTCTCCCTTTGCCTATGTCTCTGCCCCTCTCTCTGTGTCTCTCATGAATAAATAAATTTTAAAAAATAAAGTACCAATAGATAAAGGGAGGCAACAATGTGCTAGGACTAGTAGTCCAGAAGAACATTTTTCTGTTTCCTGCCCAAAGTTCTAAGCCCAGCCTAGACATGGTTCAGGAAGAGCTTGCAGCACTTCAGGTAACTCTGTTCATGTTTCATATCACCTTGAATTTCCAGAAGTTACTTGGTTAAACAACTACTGCAATATAAAAAGTGGCCCCCACAAATTCCTCAGTTACAATGACGTTCATGTCTGTGATAGAAAAAATTAGATTAAGGTTGGATTTCTTATATTTTAGCTCAGATTCTAGCCACCCACTGACGAGCGCAGAGCATTCCTGACCAGAGTGGCCAGTTGTCATTCCTCTGCCAAAAAGAGCCTGGAAAAAAATTGGCACAGGTTGGCTGTTTATTGAGCACAGACAAGCTGCAAAATCAAGATCTAAATTTTCTAAAGTGTACCCACTGCAAGGGCTGGCTGCCTTACTGCAGTGAGTAAGAGAGAAAGTAGAATCCAAACAAACTGTGCAAGAAGCAAAACAGAACAGAGTATCTTGCCACTGGATTAAGAAAAAGCAACAGAAACAGAGATTTAACAATCAGAATTAAAAACAAACCAAAAAACCAATCAGATGTAAAAGAAACATTCAGATTCTTTTTATTATTACCCTTACTTTGACTCTGATAACTCTGGATCCCATCTAAGGGGGGGGGGGAACTCCTGAGGCCATTCAATTATCAAAAGTTGGCAAAATAAAACAGAACACCAGTCTGTTTTAAAGCATTTAAACATTTTCTATTTATCAGGGTTGGGATCACAATTAGCTTGGCCAGTGTATACAAAAAGTAATGCTACATTATAATAGGCATACCTAATTCTTGTCTGTCTTCCAAAAGATAGCCACGTGGTATTTTTCATAAGATAGCTAATACTTACAGAGTAGTAGCTCCACCTACATGCCAGGACCTATTCTAGCAGGTGACACATCCCAACACCATCAATCCACGCAACAACCCAAGACAGTGGTACTATCATTATCCTGGCTTAACAGACAAAGAAACTAAGACACAGAGAAATTCAGGAACTTCCCAAGGACCTTAAGCTAATAAGTGGCTCTAGAGTGCTGCTTTTAATCACATTTGCCATATAGCAATCATTACTATTTGGGAGAAGAGACAATAACGACCTGAGTTTCAAGCCACCAATATTTTTTGAAGGTGCATTAACCAGATAAAAACCTACGGATTTGTGTCTAAGCCGCTCAGCACCACACTCTATCACATATTTCCACAAAATGACATTTCCTTTGCAAAATGGCACAATGATTGTTTCTAACATAAAGAACTCATCCAGCACATCTAAGACAATATACTTGCTGGGTTTGCTTTTATATAAACATCGCTGTGGTAAAGCAAAAACTAGGGATGCCTAGCTAGCACAGCTGGGACCATGGATTTGGGCTCTCAGACCAAAGAAAATATGAGTTAAGTAGCAATAAGACTCCTCAGGAGTAGCTTTAAAGAGGGAAAGAGGGGCGCCTGGTGGCTCAGTCTGAATCTTGATTTAAGCATCTGAATCCTTGATTTCGGCTCAGCTCAAAATCTCAGGTCATGAGAATGAGCCCTGCATTGGTTCCACACTGGGTGTTAGGCCTGCTTAAGATCTTCTCTCTAAAAAAAAAAAAAAAAAAATCTCTCTCCCTCTCCCACTCCTGCTCCACACACACACCCTCTTAAAAAAAAGAGAGAGCGATAGAGGGAAATACTTGAGAACAACAAGTAGCCTGGGTAAATTTAAGAACCAAGATCCAAAGAAGAAACAGAATTTATTTTAGCAGGAGAGGGGACTAGCTTCAATTTTTTTAAAAATCAGAAATGAAGAGAATTTTAACTGGAATCAGAGCTTTGGAAGATCCAGCAGATGTATTCCTGACTACATTAGGAATCTGTGTTATTCTGAATAGCTACTAATAGTCACAAAGTGATCGTTCAAGCACCTGTGGACAAAACCACTTCACATAAATTCAGCTAAGACTTAGAGGACTTTGTTGAAAGTACTAATCTCTAAAAAACAAAGCTGGTGGTAGCAGCGGCCAAGGAAAAGGTAGGACTGATGTCCAGATCCAGGTAACTCTCCATGGGAACTAGGCTTGGATAGAGCTCAATAAATGCGTGTTGAATTGAGGACCACATCACCAGGGCTCATCCAGAATTGGGGCTGCATCACCTAGATCTAGAATATATACAGCCTCCATGTGCCCAGAGAGAGGCAAGCCTCAAAAGGGCAGACCCAGGACCATTGTTTAAAGCTTTATGTGATGCATTACTTGCAACAGCCAAGACATAGAAACAACCCAGTGTTCATCAAGAGATGATGGATAAAGATGTACTATGTTAGTTTTGCAGCTTTTCTCATCATTTTATTTTTATATTTTCTGTTAAAGATTTATTTATTTGGAAGAGAGAAAGAGAAAGAAATGGGGGTAGAAAAAAAAAAAGAAATGGGGGTGGGGAGGGGCAAAGGGAGAGAAACAGGCAACCTGCTGAGTGCAGAGCCCAATGTGGTGCTTGATCTCACAACCCTGAGATCATGACCTGAGCTGAAATCAAGAGCTCGACACTCCACTGAGTGTTGGTTTTAAATAAAACTAGTCTTTGCTCAAACTTTTAGAAAAGGAGATCAAGATAAACTTTTCTTTTTACAGCTTTATGATGGTATAACTGGTAGAAAATACACTGCACACAATGTGTATTATCTGATGAGTTCTGACATACGTATATACCATGAAACCATCATTAGCTCCCCGAATTGGCTTATTTCCCATTGTAGTATCTCTTTCCTTTCTCCCCCAACACCCCCTTACCATACCCTGACCAAATACTGATCTGCTTTCTGTCACCAAAGAGATTAGGCTGCATTTTCTAGAGTTTTCTATAAAAGGAATCATATGGTGTATACCTTTGCTTAATTTTTCTTCACTTGGGATAATTATGAGATTCATCCATTTTGTTGTATATATCAATAGTTCATTCTTTTTACTGCTAAGTAATATGCCATTAAGGAATATAACACAAATTGTTTATCCATTCAGTTGTTGCTGGATATTTGGGTTGGTTCGTTTTTGTTTCCCTTGGTTAAATACCTAGAAGTGAAAAGTTGGGTCACCTTGCAGGTGTAAGCTTTGTAAACAAATTGTTTCCCAAGGTGTGTTTTCATTTTAACTGAGGTTTGAGAATTCTTGATACATTCTCTACAGGCCGTTTCTAAGATATTTTATTTTTTTGAGCCAGTATACTACTTGAATTTATCTTTTATTCTTCCACAAAAAGAATGAGATCTTGCCATTCACAAGAACATGGCTGGATCTAGAAAGTATAATGCTAAGTGCAATAAGTCAGGCAGAAATAGACAAATACCAGATGATTTCATTAATATGTGGGATTTAAGAAATAAAGCAAATGAACAAAGGAAAAAAAAAAGAAGTAAAAGAAACCAGACACTTAAATACAGAAAACACTCTGGTGGTTGCCAGAGGGGAGGTGGGTGGGAGGGAGGATGGGTGGAATAGATAAAGGGGATTAAGAGAACACTTACGTAATGAGCACAGGATAATGTATATTATAGTTGAATCATTATATTGTCCATCTGAAACTAATAGAACGCTGGATGTTAATTATGCTTCAATTAAAAAAAAAAAAAGGCAGAGCCAGGACCATTACATGGAATTTCATGTGTTGCTCACTGAACAAGGGTGCCTGGCCAAGAAAGCAAGTGAAGAGTGAACTCCCCACTGCTCCGCTGGCCAAGCTGTAGAGCAGGACCGCCTCTTCTCAGAGGAAGGAAGGGAAGACTTTCCCTAACGTGGACGAAGGTGCCACAGGACTTTAGCAGCCCTGGAGAGCAATGCTAAAGCACTTAGGAGCCACAGCAACAGGACCTAAGGGATGGGAGGCAGAGAACACCCTATAGGGGATGACAAAGGGAAGGAATCTATGTCTTGGAGTACATCCTGTCACCTGTCATTTACATTCTTTCTGCTTTCAGCATTGGAGTTTAGTGTTTACTCCTAGCATTCCCTACCTTCTCTAGAAAGGTCTCCCTGTATGTTTTCCTCATGTAGTACCTTTCTTCCAAAGCACACACATGCCTTTGAAATAGTTTAAAGCTAATGCAGACAGATTATAGAGCATTTCCTTCTAATGATGATGGATAATCATAGAGCCATTACAGGGCACCATCTGGCAAATTCTGTAGGATGAATGTCATCCAAATAGAAAGACATAAATCTTCAGTAACTGAATTGAGTAATTTAAACATATTAGAGGTAGATGGGGGGACTTTCAGGGCCAATTTCTCCCTTTTGTTTTATAGAGTAAATTGATACCAAAACATTCTGATCTTTTCTAATAGAGGATAATATAGCATTTTATTAATTTATTTTAAACTTCATTAAAAACAGTTATCTCTGAATAGCATAATTTTAGGGTGGTTTCTGTTTTCTTTGTTATATGTTTCTTTTTCTTCCCCCTAAATTGTCTGCAATGGTTATGTGTCATTTTTTCAATCACACGAAATATATAAATTTGTTTTTTGCCTATTTCTTTGTTCCCTCCACCTACAGACAGGCTTGGGCTCATAAAAGATAGCAGCTATACATGTTCTGAAAGAGGCTGGCCAAACTGGTCACCAGCTGGGCAAGAATAAAGCCCAGCACTGCAAATGGAGGAGACAATACAGCATTAAGAAAGGCGGGCCAGGGATCCCTGGGTGGCGCAGCGGTTTGGCGCCTGCCTTTGGCCCAGGGCGTGATCCTGGAGACCCGGGATCGAATCCCACATCGGGCTCCTGGTGCATGGAGCCTGCTTCTCCCTCTGCCTGTGTCTCTGCCTCTCTCTCTCTCTCTCTGTGACTATCATAAATAAATAAAAAAAATTAAAAAAAAAAAAAAAGAAAGGCAGGCCAGACACCCCACAGTCCATGCTACAAGCTGTGAAGTCATTGCCCTTCTTCTCCATTCACTAAAGAGTACCCTAGGCATGATGAACGCATGACTATGTACTCCAGCTTGCAGCCCAGTGGATATCCACACAGAATATGACATGTGTTTCATGGAGGGCCTAAAGGGCTAACTTGATAGTAGCCACAGCATTCTGGAGTCCAACATATGTGGGTTGTTCATGGAAAAAAGATGTGTCCTCAGACATGTTAACTTCCCTCAGCCTCAGTTTCCTCAACTGTAAAGTAAGAATAATAATATTGCCTCATACGGGCACCTGGATCGGCTCATGGTTGAGCGTCTGCCTTTGGCTCAGGTCATGATCCAGGGTCCTGGGATCGAGTCCCACATCGTGCTCCCCACAAAGAGCTTGCTTCTCCCTCTGCCTATGTCTCTGCTTCTCTCTGTGTCTCTTATGAATACTGCCTCATAAAGTTCTAGAAAAATTAAATAAAATAATGAGCATAAAATACATAGCACAATGCCTAGCACATAGAAAGTACAGGATTGATCCAGCAATTTCACTTCTTAATATATTCTCAAAGAATTGGAAGCAGGGACCCAAATACTTGGGTCTCAACGTTCATAGCAGCTTTATTCACAATAGTCAATAGATGGAAACAACAAATGTCCATCAACAGATGGACAGATAAAATGTGGGCTATACATTCAACGGGTCATTATTCAGCCTTACAAAGGAAAGAAATTCTGATACATGCTCCATGAACCTTAAAAATATTCTGCTAAGTGAAACAAACCAGACAGGATAGGACGAATATTATAGGATCCCACTTACATAAGATACCTGGAATAGGCACATTCACAGAGATGGTAAGTAGAATAGACATTACCAGGGTCTGGGGAGTTATTTTTAATGGGTACAGAGTTTCTGTTGGGGATGATGAAAGTTCTGGAAATGGTTAGTGGCGTAGTTGTACAACACTGCAGATGTTCTTAATGCCACTGGACTGTACTCTAATAATGGCTAAAATGATAAATTTTATGTAATGCATATTTTACCACTATAAAAAAAGAAGTGCTGCATTAATGGTGGACATTTTTTCTGTCGTTATTAACAACAGCAATGATCAGTTCATACAAAGCACAGGCCGCTCATAAACCTATAAACTCTGACTCATAGCAGAATGATGAGAAACTATCCCATGAGGCAGTTTGGGGAGGGGGAGCAGGGCAGGAGCCAGCAAGGTGCAGTTATACTTGAAAAAGCCCAGAGTAAGAGGATCGGTGTGAGGCAAATCCTGGAGAATGGAATGATCAAACCCAGTGAGTCAAGTCAAGACATGGGCAAGTGAACTGGAAAAAAAAAAAAAAAAGAGGAGAATTATTAGTTAAAGCTCTTGTGGTTGCAACAGCTACCTAAAGGGATGAGGCATCAATGGGGACTTTCCTGGCTCGTGCACCTGAGAGCGCAGGCAAGCTGGATCCCGGTGGAGATGATGTCATGAGGGCCCAGCTACCCCATCCATCACTGCCCTGCCTCCATGTTGGCTTCATTCCCACAGGCTCTTTCCAGGCAGGGGCCATGTGGTTCCCCAGCATCCCCAGCAGAGAGCTTGTCTTTCCAAGATTGAATCTGATTTGCTTGGCTTGGATCACAAACTCACCCTTGAACCAATCATTGAAGCCAAGGTAACAGAGTATGCTAACTAGCTTTGGGTCATTCCCAGTGGACCTAAAGAGAAGCTATTGATAGATTAAGTAAGAATAGATGCTGCTCAGGCAAAAAGAACAAATGTCCCAACAGTAGGGGACATGAGTGGGAACCGAGTGAAGGAGGCTTAGGTAATTAACACAGAAGAGGCTGGAGGGTCTGTAGTTTGGTTTTATTGCCCACTGCCAAATAGCATATGGGTGAGTCAGGATGGTTTAAATATACAGGATCTTAGCTGGCCATGGGCCAAAGTTCCTTCTGTACTGAGTTCTAACACAGTTGCCTGAACCTCGCCGATGTCCCCACTCCGCAATTAGAATCACGCCATGAAAATTAGGATTGGCTTCTAGTGCTAGAACCCTCCAAAGGGTGGTGACATTTGACATAAGACACTCTCTGAACCTCACTTTCCTAATTACCAAAAAGAGGTTGAATTAGAAGGCCTCTAGCACCCCATGTGTCTGAGCCTCCATTCTAAATAACTGTAAATTAGGTCTTTTAAAAAGATTTATTTATTTATTTGAGAGAATATGTGCACACAGGGGTAGTGGCAGAGGGAGAGGGAGAGAATCTTAAGCAGACTCCTTTGTGCTTACTGCAAAGCTCCACGCAGGCCGCCATCTCATGACCCTGAGATCATGACCTGAGCTGAAACCAAGAGTTGAACACTTAACTGATTGTGTCACCCAGGCACCCCTGAAAATTTTAGTTTTAATATCATCTCAAAGGGTGGGTGAGCAAATGGAAGACAATGATGTATATGAAAGCAAAAATTCTGTAAATTACAGAACCATGCAAATTAGTTATTATTTTTATAGTCAAAAGGTAGGCGTGGTATCAAAACCAAAACCAAAATGGCCTTGAGTAGAGATAAAAATAGGAGAAGGCAGAAAAAGTAGGTCAATCAGAATGAAAATGTTATCTGTGTGTGTGTGTATCTATACGTGTGTACATGTACTTTTTTATTCTGGATCGTGTTAGAAGTCACAACAGCATCTCTGTGTCTTTGATGTCCATCCACTCTTCAGTGATAACTGGCATTCGGCCCATACTACTCCACTGAAGCAAAGGTGGCTATGCAGGGACCTCCCACGGGGCCACGCCTAGGGAGCAGCTGGCAGCTATTATCTATACAAACTTCATTACTGCCCTTGACATTGCTGTCCTTGTCCTCATTCTTGAAAATCCACACCGTGTTGGCTCTCGGGACACTGCTGTCTCATGGGTCTCCTCCTCTCTCTATATTCCCCTTTGAACTCCCCTCCCCCTGCTCAACTTCTAAAATAGTCACGTTCTCAGGTATTTCTTTCTTCTTGGTTGTTGTCAACCACTCTCATAGTTCTGACTATCATGCATAGGCTCCATTAATGTATCTCCAGCCCTGACCACTCATCTGAGCTTCAGCCCATGGGATGTCCCTCAAACAGCTCCAATACCCTACACACCCCAAATGGAAGTGATCAGCTCCCTTCCCCCAGAATTGCCCCCTTTTCTTCTTGTTCCCCATTTCAGCCAGCCACTAAGGTCAGAAACCTACTCACTCATTCTTCCTCTTTTTGGCCACCCCCACCTCCTACTTTCCATGGCTCTATGCCTTGTATCTTCACCTGGTCCTCATTCCTCTTTAAAGATTCAGCTTACACATCATCTTCCCCAAGTTAGCTTCCTGAAATCCCCAGGTAGAGGACAGCACATCTAGTGCCCTGAGTATAAATGATCCCCACTACCTCTTACCAGGTTATATTGAAACATCTGTCTGTGACTGTCCTCCAAACCTCTGCATGGCCTTCACTGCCCTGGACTCTTGAGTTCTTCGAGGGCATGGGAAATTTGTTGGGTTTTGTACCCCTTAGGCCTAACACAGTGTCTGGCACATAGTACATATTCAGTTAATGTTACTGAATGAAAACAATCCTCACCAGCTGTAGTGACGCTAAATAAGAACATTCTGCTTGTGATGAAAGTAATTTGTTAACTTTTAAGAACCGCTATAGACAATTTAACGTAATCACTCAGCAACTGATAGAGTCAAAGGAAGGGGAAGTTCACATATCTAAGCTATGAAACAGATGATACAGCAGATTCTGAATTTACATTAGAGTATTTATTTTGAGAAATATGCACATGCATTTTTTTTAACTAGTGATCACATTTTGAATCTTAAATAGGAGTAGATGTTCTTTTCCCAGTATAGTTAGCTGCACAGAAATTGTCTGGTCAAATTAAAATCTATGACCTTAAAATTCTTTGGTCTATTTCTTCTTTTGAACCTTTTTATTTCCAAGATGCACATTTCTCACTTAAGAAAAGGTATTTGTATGGTGGGGGATAAGTCTTCAAGCCTCCAGATAGGAATCATTTTCGTTCACATCTTTTCTCCCTGTTTTGGTATTTTGTTACAAGCAAAATATCAACTAAAACCTTAAAGGAAGAGTTATTCAACAATTATGTAGAACTATACTAATTAACATTTTTTAAAAAGTTATATATACGAGAATGTAATAAATATTGGGCAGCCCCGGTGGCCCAGCGGTTTAGCACCGCCTTCAGCCCAGGGTGTGATCCTGGAGACCCAGGGTCGAGTCCCATGTCAGGCTCCCTGCATGGAGCCCGCTTCTCCCTCTGCCTGTGTCTCTGCCTCTCTCTCTCTCTCTCTGTGTCTGTCATGAATAAGTAAATAAAATCTTAAAAAAAAAAGAAATATCAAGATAGCATATGTTACATACTTATAAAAATAAAAGCATCTTTTATAATTAGTTGATAAGATGTACATTTGTATATCTGGGTTTTGGATACTGATCGACAATTGTAGGCTAGAGCACACCTGGGTGGCTCAGTGTTTAAGCATCTGCTTCCGGTTCAGGGCATGATCACTTGATCCTGGGATCAAGTCCCACATCAGGTCCAGGGATCAAGTCCCACATCAGCAGCAGGCAGCCTGCTTCTCCCTCTGCCTATGTATCTGCTTTTCTTTCTGTGTCTCTCATGAATAAACAAAGAAAATCTTAAAAAAAAAATTGTAGGCTAGCCTTACAAAGAAAATGCCAGAAGCACTCCATGATGACATTGGCTTAGTCACTATTTAAGACATGAAAATGAAGAAAGAAAAATATAAAGTCTTATTTAGTGTGATTTTATTTGCTTCATAAAGCACAAATGGTATATACAGTTTTATCTTCTCTTCATTGTAAAAATCAGTGGTAGTGACCTCATTTATTATAAACAGTTCTGAGAAAATCCATAGTATCGTAAAAGGAGAAAGGCAAAAACAGATTTTAGAAGTCCAAGTGTTATAAATCAAGCTTTGAGGATGGAAATTGCGCGGATGTGACATTTATTTACTTACATGTACAACTTGTCTCCAGTTGTTTTTCAAAGCTCTGAATTTCATGAAGGCCTGCCATCATAATTATTTTTTTTTCTGCCATCATAATTAAAATGTAATCTCTGGTTTGAAATTCAACATCATGGAAGTAGCACAGGGCAACTATGGGCTCCCAGCCATGCCTGCTGCTAAGGGGATCATCAAAATATTTTTAGTCCATTTTTCTTTGAGGGAGGCAGCATCATGTCTGTTAATCTCTATGAATTAACTATTTATGCTTAGAAACAGATACAAAGCTACGCGGGATTTCTGTTGCAGGAAAAAACTGTAATGAAGAGAGAAAAATAGGGAAAGTCTAAATTACTGTTAATAAGGGCTGGCTAAATTATGGTACATCCATATATAGACCTGATAAGCAGCAGGGGTCATTCTGTCATTTGAGAGATTAAAAAATTGGATCAAAATCTCTTCTCCTGGGGAAAAAGAAGGCCAGCGTCTATCCCAAACTCTCCAGGGATTCTTGAGAGTCCGTGGCTTCTCCTAGTCCCCTGTTCCAATTCCCAGACCCTAGCAACTACCGGCTCTCTTTCCTGTCCTGGCCTCCTATTATTATTTGTTTGTTTGTGAGCAAATGAGCACTGTTGGCGGGGGGGGGCAGAGGGAGAGGGAGAGAAAGAATCCTCAAGAAGACTCCCTGATGAGCAGGGAGCCTGACACGGAGCTCCATCCCAGGACCCTGAGATCCTGACCTGAGCTGAAATCGAGAGTCAGCTGCTTAACCCAATGAGCCCCTGCTCCCTACCACTCTTAATACCCGTTGTTTCCCTGCTCACCGTGTGCAGACAGACTAAATGCCCCTTTTTCTTTGATTTCCCCCAAATGGTACTCACACAACCTCTTCCGTGTAGTGGGCTATGAGAGCTATTTGAGAGTATCGACGAGCAGAGGCCATGGTGAGAGAGGAGTGAGATATCTTACAGCCACACTACACACCACTGCAGCTAACTAAAAACTAGTGTCTGACCTCCTGTTCTTAGAAGACCTTGGCCATTCCCCCAATTCTACCAATGAGACTAGGAACTTCACTTTGGCCTCCGCTTCCCATATTCAATGTCAAGGCCTGACTTTCTCCAAACTCTTTGTGGTTCTTGTCTTTTATTAGTGTATTTCATTTAATTTTTTCCTTGTTCTTGTGTATCTTTTTGCCACCATTATTGAGATAAAATTGGCATTTAACACAGTGTGAGTTTAAGGTGTACGAGGTATTGATACAAGTATGTATCACAGAATGATTACCACCACAGCTGAGCATAGCATCCCATTAGCTAACACCCTCCAGCTCATCAGATAACTGCCATTTCTTGCTGGGGGTGAGAACATTTAGGTTCTACTCTGTTGGAAACTTTCAAGTATATAATAGGGCATTACTAACTATAATCACCAAGCTATACATTAGATCCCAAGAACTTATTTACCTTATAGCTGGAAGTTTAGGGGCCCCTGGGTGGCTCAGTTGGTTAAACATATGACTTTTGATTTCAGCTCAGGTCATAATCTTAGGGTCGTGAGCGAGTCCTGCATCGGGCTCTGTGCTGGGCATGGAGCCAGCTTAAAATTCTCTCTCTCTCGGGATCCCTGGGTGGTTCAGCGGTTTAGCACCTGCCTTTGGCCCAGGGCGTGATGCTGGAGTCCTGGGATTGAATCCCACATCGGGCTCCCTGCATGGAGCCTGCTTCTCCCTCTGCCTGTGTCTCTGCCTCTCTCTCTCTCTCTCTCTCGCTCTCTCTCTCTCTCTCATGAATAAATAAATAAAATCTTTAAAAAAAATTCTCTCTCTCCCTGTCCCTCTGCCCCTCCACCCCCCATCCCTGCTCCTACCCCCCACCCCTCAACAATAAATAAATAAATAAATAAATAAATAAATAAATAAATAAGATAACTGGAAGTTTACACTCTTTGACCAACATCTCCTCGTTTCCTCCACCTCCAGCCCCTGGTAACTACCATTCTACTCTGTTTCTATAATCTCAGCTTTTTAAGATTCTATATATAAGTGAGATCTTACAGTAATTGTCTTTCTCTGTCTGATGTATTTCACTTAGCATCCTGTGCTCAAGGTCCATTCATGTTTTCATAAAGAGCAGAATTTCCTTCTTTCTCATGGCTGCATAGTATTCCATTGTCTATAGATCCCACCACTTCTTTATACATTTATCCACCAATGCAGACCTAGGTTGTTTCCATGCGTTGGCTATTGTGAATAATATTGCAGTGAACATGGGAGTGCAGATATATCTTTGACATCTTGTTTTTATTTCCTTTATATCTACACCCAGAAACAGAAGAGCTGGATCAAATGGTAATTCTATTTTTAATTTGGTAGTGAGCCCCCATGCTGTTGTCCACAGTGGCTGTACCAAATTACATTCCCACTAACAGGGCACAAGGGGTCCCTTTTCTCCACATTCTTGCCAACACTTACTACCTCTTGTGTTTGTTTGTTTTTCTTTTCCACAATAGCCATTCTGTCAGGTATGAGGTCATATCATGGCTTTGTCTTTCCCTGATAATTAGTGATGCTGAGGTACCTTCTCATGTACATATTGGCCACTTGTATGACTTCTCTGGAAAAATGTCTATTTAGTTCCTCTGCCCATTTTTAAATCAAACTGGTTTTTTGCTCTTGTGTTGTAAGAGTTCATTATATACTCTAGATATTTACCTCATATCAGATATGTGATTTGCAAATACCTTCTCCCCCTCCATAGGCTTTCATTTGGTTATGCAGAAGCTGTACAGAAGCCTTTTATTTTTTCTCCCACCCCCTGCCCTATGCAGAAGCTTTTTAGTCTGATGTGGTCCCCATTGCTTTTTTTTTTTTTTTTTTTTTTTTGCTTTTGTTCCTCCAAAATCTTGTTTGTTTCTTATGCTAAGCAGATTAGACAGCTCTGAGTCACTTGCAGCCCATCCTGGCCATGTTCTCTTTTCATAATGAAAATGGCTCATCAAAACTAAACAAAGATGATGCTAGTCACCCAAGAGCAGTTCTGTCACAATTATGAAACCAGCCCTTCCTTTCTCCCTGCTGCATACAACTCTGCAATCACCCAAAAGATGTACCCCTACTACCATGAAAAGTGTCTAAGATATACCTATATTCACAGCCATATCTATGTGTGTGTTTATTTCTATTCTATATATGTAGACAGATGGAGAGCCCAGAGTTTAAAAAGAAATGGTAGGAATAAATATATGAATTGATTCCATATAGAAACATTTATTTATATAATAAAAGTATAATATCTCTAAGAATAAACACCAATATATTAATATTGGTTTCTCTCTAGGAGGTGAGATTAAGAGGGAACTTCAAATTTTAAAGCTTGTATACTATTTTTTTTACATTCAACATATTAATGTCTCTATAATCAGAAAACTATTTATTTTGGAAAATAAAAGACTGATGCAAAAAAAATGCTTAAGCCACTGCTTAAAGGATTTAACTCACATACAAAAAAGAGTTTCTCACAATAGTAGACTGCTCAATATTCATGAAATCTTTCCCCCAATACTCACCAATAAATGCCAAGAAAATTCTGAGTTCATAAAAAGCAAGGAAGAGAAGTGTACAGATTTCAAAGAGCTGAGAGCCAATGAATATCATCTTATGAACAAAACCCAAGAGGAAAGAAACTCAGGAGGGATGGGGAGAGAGGGATGTTTTATCTAAGAACAAAATCCTGACTGAATGAGAGAAATCTGTCCTGATGAGGAAGGAAAGGCAAAGCAGGAATATAAATGAAAATGGCTGCACGTGGGCTTTCCAGATGAGATTGGGTTAAAAAATCAAAAACAGAAAAGAGAGGGACGCCTAGAAGGCTCAGTCAGTTGGGCATCTACTCTCAGCTCAGGTCAGGATCCCAGGATCCTGGGATCAAGCTCCACATTGGGCTCCTTGCTCTGTGGGGAGCCTGCTTCTCCTTCTTCTTCTGCCTCCACTCCCCCTGCTTGTGCTCTCTCTCTCTCTCTGTCAAATAAATAAATAAAATCTTAAAAGTAAAACAACAAAAAACAGAAAAGAGAAGCACATCTTCAAGAACGGTCACCAGAAGGTATCATTCATTCATTCATCCATTCATGAAGTACCCATTATGTGCCAGGCACTGTCCTGGATGCCCAGGTCTGGCAATGATCAGGAAAGGCAAGGGTCCTGTTCTCTTGGAGTTTAGGCAGGTGTGAACATGGTAAACAAGGAAACATAACAACAAACAAGGTCATTTCAGATGCTAGGAAGTATTATGAAGACAGTAAAACCAGATGAAGTGACTGAAATTGGTATGGGGTTTGGTTTGAATAGGGTGGCCAAAGGATAAGGTTTAAAGCAACTCCATAATGGTCTGGGGAAGTAGCAGAGTCTTCCAGGCAGAGACAACAACAAATGCAAAGTCCCCACGTGGAGAATGAGGCTGTGATGTCTTAGGAACATAAACACCACTGTGGCTGGGGGCCAGACAGCACTGGAAACCAGGTGTGTGGAACAAGGTCCACCTGGCAGGTCCCAGCAAGGATCTGGGATTTTAGTTTATATACAGGGGAAAGTCACAAGCAAGGTTGTAGGCAGGGCAGTGTCATGAATTTATAGGTCTTCTAAAAATGCTTCCAGGTTCTCTCTGGATGATTGGCTGGTGGAGAGAAGAAACAAGCATGGAAACAGGGAGAACAGTTAGGAAGTACTTTAGCAGTCTAGATGAGAGAGGACAGAGCCTCTGGTTCAGGGTTAGCAACAGAATCAAAGGGGCAGATCTGGACTGGGTCCTGAATGACTTGAACGAAAATGTGAAGAGAGAGATCAAGACAAGGACTAGATTTCCACTGGGGCAACTGTCATGACCACTTCAGTGCTGCCAAAGACTGGGGAGGCAACAAGGTTGGTGGGGAGTAAATTCCAGGGTTCTTTTTGAACCAGGTTGAGTTTGAGCTGTCTACATAACAGCTGTGTAGACAAGTCCAGTTGGCAGCTGGACAGACAAGTCTGGAACTCATTGGTGAGTTTGAAGAAATAGATTAATTTTGGGGAGTCACCATCAAACAGGTGGTATCTAACACTACGAGACCAGGTGAGTTTACCTGGAAAGAGTGTCGAGAAGAGAAATGTAGAAGACTGGGTCTTGGGGGACATAAAACTCAGAATTGAGAAGAGGAAGAAGAAACAAAGGGGAAAAGTGGAAACCACTACTGAAGCAAAAGAGAAAACAGGAGGAAATGGTTCTCCAAAAGTCAAGAGAGGAGAGTGTTTCAAGATAGAAGAAACACGGTCCTGCCAACTATGCCAAAAGCTACTGAGAAATTGGATGAGAGAAGCAGAGAAGGGAGCACCAGATCTCACAAGCTGGAGGTGGCTGGTGACATGATATGAGCCTTTTTAAGGCAAAGATCAGAACGGAAGGCTGACTGGTAAGCTGAGGAAAATGGGTGAGTAAAAGTAAAGGTAGCCACCAAGAAAACTCTTAAAAAATAAAGCAGAAAATTGGGCCAGGACCTGGAGGGGGCTCGGAATGGGATACGGGGTCAGTGGAGGCTTTGTCTTTGAGACGGGAGATGCCAGGATAAATATTTTCAGAAGACCAAGCAGAACCAGATCAGGAATTTTACTTCTGTGTTATTTTTCTTTATCATTCCTTAGGAACCTGGCAGGTCAGCATCAATAGGACAGCAAATTAGAATATGACTGGTTTTCTCTTCCATTAGAGACCAACCAACTGTAAAATTAAACTATTAATTTATCCAGAGGGGAAAGTGACCAAAGACATCAACTTGGTTCCATGAGAACAAGCTATTTCACATCGTGCCTCGGGATCAAGACATTATCTACCTATCTATCCATCTATCTGTGTAATCTCTGTACCCAGTGTGGGGCTTGAACTCACAACCCTGAGATCAGGAGTTGCATGCTCCACCAACTGAGCCAGCCAGACACCCTGGATCAAGAAACTTCTTGAGCTTTCACACTCACTGCTCCAATAATAGCCTCCTAACTGGTCGGCCTCATCTGTCTCTCATTCCTCCACTCATTCCACAGAATCTAAAATCAGGTCCCGTTACTTCACTTTCCCTGGTGAATGCCTCTACGCTATTCTATTCTCTATTAAGAATACCGAACCCTCTTAGTAAGACATACAAAGCCTCATAACGTCTGTCCCCAGCCTCTCCTCCCAGTCTCCTCTGAGACCATGCAATTTGCAAAACTGTAATCACAGCAGCCCCAGCCACAGTGGGCACCTCCACACTCCCTTGTCCTACTATGGCTTGGCACACTCTCGTTCCTCTACCTAGAATTTCCATTCAATCTGCACCCAGCTCCTTGGCCTGGAAAACTCCTAGTGGGTCTTTAATACCCGTCCAGATGTCCCACGGAAAATACATTTACTCGGGGTCCTTCCAGAAGATACAGTTCTCGACAAACAGCAAGACATTACAGGAAACAACTTTGCTTCAACATAAAATAGACTTAGGAGCAAGTCAGTTGTCCGAAACAAAAGGGGAACATTGTCAGGTGATACATTCCTCATAAGTGGGAAGGGTAGAAACACGAGGAAGATGACTTGCCAAGTGAACAAAATCATCCACATCCATTGTTCAACACAGCCCCTTTAATAATTAATTGCCTGTCACTGCTTGGAAGGGCCAAAGATCTATCTCTACAAATTTCTACAGTTCCTACTTTGCCTTCCAGAGCAATTCACAGTGTGTCCATTTCTTTTTGCACCTACATGGCAGCTTTTCAAATAACTGTAGGCGCTTACACTAGATCTCCTCTTATTCTCCCAAATTTTCTCTTCTATAACTTACAGATGTTGCTAACTCCTGGCAGCGCAGCCTTCAGAACATAAAAACATCATTATACCTCTTGAGGGGGCAATCTTATCTTATTTGATTTTGTACCGGAGCACCCAGCCAAGTACATGACATACTGGTAACATTCCAATGCACGAATTAATGTTGAATCTGCAACATTTCAAATACCTACATCACTCGACCGCAAGAAATCATAGCTTCTGACACACTGCCCAGAACTAAAGCAACCAAGAAAGTGTTTCTGCAGGACCAGCTGTCATCAAGTCTCATTTGAAGTACTCAGTCAGACACAGAGTCCAACATCAGTGATCACACCACTCAAGGCCACCTCTTCTCTGGAGTCCTGCATCAGCTCCTCCCCAAAGCCCCAGCTGCCGTCCGGCTTCTTCTCAAGTTCTCAGAGCCAGGCCAGCTCGGCACTTGGCCCGCTGTGGTTGTTGGCTCAAACTCACAGGTAACAATTAGTGGAGCAGATGCCTAAGGATCCAAAGGAGGAAATGTATTTAAAAAAAAAAAAAAAAAAGAGGGGGCATCTGGGTGGCTCAGTTGGTTAGGTGTCTGACTTTGGCTCAGGTCATGAGCTCAGGGTCCTGGGATCGAGCTCCCTGATTAGTGGGGAGTCTACTCCTCCCTCTCCATCTGCCCCTCCCCTCTGCTTGTGCATTCTCTTTCTCAAATTAATTTAAAAGATCTTTAAAACAAAGAGAGAGAGAAAAAGTAGAAAGAAGAGACTTATCTCTTTCAGTATATCCCAAACTAGCGGCTCACAGCACTCTTGTCCATCACAATACAAATCTAGAGTTAAAAATAGGACGTAGTTTTGAATGTGATCTTTTCAGAAGAACACTGAGCAAAATTCTATCACTAACAAATAGAAGGCAGCAAAGAAAAGAGGGAAGCCTGGAGTCACTCTGTGATAAGTGTTCAGATTATTTTTGGAAATACTTCCTACGTAAGCTAGCCTAGTCCAGTGCTGACGAGTAGAAAGGGTACAAGCTACATATATAATCGTAAATTTTTTAGTAGGCATATCAGAGAAAGTAAAATGGACAGGTGAAATGAATTCTAGTGTTATATTTTATTTAACCCAATATATCCCAAATATTATCATTTCAACATGTAATCAATATAGAAATTATTGAGATCCTTTAAGCTTTTTTTTTTTTTTTTCAAATGAAGTCTTTGAAATCCGCTGTGCTTTGACACTTACACCACATCTCAATTTAGACTAGCCACATTGCAAGTGCTCAATAGTCACATCGGGCTACTGATTACTACACTGGACAGTAAAGGTCTAGGCTATAAATAAATGCTTTTATGATTCAAGTCAACTTTAGGTTTGAGATACTTGTAAACTCTATTCTTAGGAACAGACTTATGTTAAAAAATAATTCCAAACTCATAGCACGTAGTGAAAGAATGCAAAGCTCTATTCAAGTGATCTGTCCTGAAAAACAAAGACTTTTTAAAATTAAGCATCTATCACAAGGCGGTTGCTTCTGAGGCCCTTAGACTCATTTTTCAAAGTCGAAAATAAATTATGTAATCAATCCCGTGTCATGAACCCAAACCCTCCAACAAATACTTCGGAGTTCACGCAGTCCGGGACATTCTTTTTATAGATGAAAAAGAATCCCTGCCAACCTTTGCACCCAGCAACCGACTCCTGTCTAGCGTGACAGACGGTCAAGTGTTGATGAGCTGACGCGGATACACTGTTCCAGGCAGCCATGCACTGAGTCATAGCCACCGAGTGGGACCCCACATGAAACCTTACATAATAAACCTGAATAGGATCAAAGATACCCAGGAGGAGGTGAACACATAAAATGTCCTCCAAAATATGCACAATAAAACCTTCCTGGAACCATCCCCCTGAGTAGCAAAAAGACACTAAGGTCTGAAATTTAGAAACTGTGACAACCAAATGCAGAAGGGCAACAGATAAGAACAGTAATCCTATATTCTTCAGAATCATCACCCTCAGGAACAAAACGCTCCAGCTCAGTGTTATAATTTCCATCTTCACTCTAGCAAAGAAAGAAAGTAATGAGCCGGCAAATACAAGAGCGAAGCTAGAGATGCAATGGGAGCCAGTCTCTACTGAAAATCCTGAAATAAGTGGTACAGATTTTCAGATGCAAAACCCCAAGCAGACAGGGATTTTTTTTTTTTTTAGATTTCATTTATGTATTCATGAGAGACACAGAGAGAGGGAGGGACACAGGCAGAGGGAGAAGCAGGCTTCACGCAGGGAACCCGACATGGGACTTGATCCCAGGACCCCGGGATCACGCCCTCGACCACTGAGCCACCCAGGCATCCCAGGTGGGGAATTATTAAGACAAGTCAGTAATGGATAAAACGCAACCAAAGCAAAGCTATAATCAAAAATCAAACTCCAAAAAAAATTTAAATTATATCATAAAACAGCCAAAGCAAACTCTGCCTTTTTTAGATAGGGATTTGAAGTCTTCGACCTGATGATCACAGGAAAACAAATTAAGACCACCTCCTCACTGAATATGTAAGGAAGCCTACTCCCAAGAGGCCAGGTGAGGGAGCTCTGAAACCCAGGAGTTCCTGAGAAAGCCACCATCCTCAGGGCAGCATAGAAGAATACACACACTGGTTCCTCACTGGCAGTTTTCAAAGAAAATACTTATTGCTCTTACTGTACCCTTAAAATTAGTGGGAAGGGAGCCCATCAGGTTCAATTTCAGGTACGTGTCACATTCAAGAAACCCAGTGTAGACGCCAAAAATCATTGAAAAGGAAACCCATTCCCTCAAAGGACATTGACAGCCTCTCAAAGACGTCCTCCTCAGCAACACTTTACATAGAGTCCTCTACCATAAGCAGACTTCCTTCCAGAAGTCTACTTCTACTATAAGTTCATGCAGTTAACTCTAGCCCTGACCCCAGGCTCCTTTCCCACATTCCCCCTCCTCATCCTGGAGATTTTAAGCAGTTTATTATGGAGATCAACTGAGCCTCTCTCCTGGTAAGAAATAAGGCTTCCTCTTCGGAAGAGTTAAGGAATAAGGCTAGCAAGATCCTAGCAAATACAAGAGTCTCTGATGGAGAAGGGGAAGCCCATGATCACTCCCACATTAATGACATCTGTCCCCATCATCATTATGAAACACCCACGCTGTGCCCAGACTGGATACAGCATCCAGAAGATCAGAATCTGAAAAGAATCAAGAACAGTGTTTGAAAAGTCAGGACATATTTCAAGAAGAAAAGGAAGATTGGTTTAAAAAACAATGGGGACCTAGCAAAACTACCCTGGTGTACCCAATCTCTGACTTACCCTGGGTCCCGCACCCAGTCTCCTTCCTTCCCCTGCACACCAACCAACGCTTCTCCATTGATCACCATCTCAATAATACCCACCACTCCCCTTTCAAAATTCATACTTTCTTCCTATTGATACACAACTGCAACAGTGTCAGAAGCCCCAGCGCTTACATGACCCACAACTCAGGGTCCCTTGAGTTGGAAAGTCCCTTTCAAGGAAGCAGAGGGTTTTTTTCCACTCCATAAATAAAGAAGAGGATAGAAATAAAAAGTATTTTTTAATGTATTTATTTATTCATGAGAGCCACACAGAGAGAGGCAGAGACACAGGCAGAGGGAGAAGCAGGGACTCGATCCCGGGACTCTGGCATCCTGACCTGATCCAAAGGCAGATGCTCAACCACTGAACCCCCCCCCCCAGGCGTCCCAAAATAAAAATAGTCTTATGAATACTCTCAAGTAAAACTCAAGTGAGTGGCAAATCTGATGTTATTCTGAGTACAGATTTTCGTAGAAGAGACAAAGCTGAAGAACTAGAGGAAAGAATCTTGAGATAATTTCCCTGGGCTATTTTTCAAGAGCTGAGTCTAAGCGAAACTCCTGATCTCTTTGTGTCATGATAGGGAAAGGCCTCGTCAGGGTCACTCATGCAACCCCCTGCTTTCCAGAATGCATGTCTTCATCTCCTGCCATGGACCCATATTCAAAATGACACTTCAACCCGGAACTTATCCCACTGTGTTCACATGTGTTCTGAGGGGTGTTCTTGGATGTCATGAGAAAAAATGTAATCTATGGCCCAATACATTTGGGGATGTCATAGACTAATGTACAACTCAAGAGTGAAATAGAAAAGATAGCTTCCCTAAAACCGTGTTTCTCAGAGTGTGGTCTATATAACGCAGTGAACCAGTATCTTCCAAATAATCAATGCGTGATGTTACACAATCACACGTGCTTAAAAGTCTTTAAAATGCTCGGCAGACCAATGGATTTCAATATAACAAAGTGCAAAGGTGCTTTGATATGGTTTCAGATTTCATACTGCAACAAATCCTTAGGAAACCACCACTTGTCAAGTTTTGGTATAGTAATGAAGAAAATATCCACAATTTTCTAAAAAAGGCTATAAAATGTTTCTCCATTTTCCTACCACATATCTGTGTGAGGACAAGTTTTCCTTCTTATACTCAACTAAAACAACATATCACAACAGAATGAACAGAGAAACAGCAGAGAATCCAGTAGTTATCTATTAATCCAGGTAATAAAAGACTGGGGAGAAAAAAAATAAAATTATGTCACTCTTATCATTGAGTATTTTTGGAAAACATGGTTATTTTTCACAAAAATATTCTTTATGCTAACACATAAGGGGCTTATCACTTTTGTTTTTTAACAAATTAAGAAATTAGTACCTTCATAATTTCTGTTTTAATTTCTAATACAGTAATTATTAATACATATAACCCACCTTAATGCTCTTTGGGATACTCAATTTTTAAGACTGAAAAGGGGTTCTTGTATCAAAAAGTTGGACAAGATGCTACCCTAAAGCATTTTTTAAATTTTATTTTATTTATTTTATTTTATTTTATTTTATTATTTTTTTGAGAGAGAGAATGCTCACAAGCAGGAGGAAAGGGTAGAGGGAGAAGCAGACTCTCAATCCCAGGACCCTGGGATCATGACCTGAGCCAAAGGCAGACACTTAACCCACTAAGCACCCTGGCGCCCCTGACCTAACGCATTTTGATTGTGGAAATCTTTATCTGTGGAACACCTTGAACATATTCTATGGAACATACAATGAGAAACACAATCTCATTTGTGTTCTAAAAATTATTCCTTTTTTATGCCTCTTCTCCCTGGACATTCTTCAGCAAGTTAATTTATATGCTATCAAAGGGTTTCCGCTCAAATAGTAGTTTTGTGCTTATAACCCTGGCAGTAAATGCATATATCTCCTCTGGCAAGTGCAACCAAAAGTGACCTCATCTATTTAGGAGAGGCCTGAATCTAGAGAATGATTTCACCGAGCAAATGTTACAAATAACCACGAGAAAGGATGACATAGGTGAACACGCTCCATCAGCAGATAATCCTCTCCTATGAGATACAGTGCCAGAGATGTCCCAAGAACATAAAAGCCATCACGCCAGATAGAGAATCAGGGCCAATCTGGTTTACCATTCAGTTTCCAACAAAACCGAATCACTGATTGAGGCACCTCCGCTACAAATTACTCTTTTATAAAAGGAGCAGGATGACAGTGATGTATTACTCTGAGTACCCACAATTTGTGTTTGGAAATCTGTGTATGCAAGCCAAAAATAACTCAAGACCTAATTCATATTTCTACCATGGTTTTCCAGAACACAGAGTAAGGCCGGTTGTCTACTTTCGGCAAGACTGGGAGCTCCAGTTACAGAATTTAGTTATAAATCTCTTCTTCCTGTCAGGTATCTGAATGACCGGCCAGAAGCCTGTTCTCTGAAGGCCATAAAATTTTTGGGAAAGAGTCAAAAGTGTAAAGTGCTGGACAACTCTTCCATGCAAAGACTCTCCCCAAGGAAATTCAGTCCTTATATAGAGCTGGGCTGGAGTACAAGCTGTTCAGTCCTTTCATTTACATTCTGGAATTTGCCCAAATAATAAGAACCATTAAGTTTATTTATGTAGGTTTTAAAGTATCTAGTTTATAAAAATGTTGCTTAAGGATGACCAGGATCTTGGGAGCTGAAGACACTCCTCTTGGACTTCTTTTTCCTGTTACCTAAGAGTTGAAGTGAAATCAGCATGTACTCTGCTTCCAATAAAACTTTTTTTTAAAAAGATTTTATTTATTTATTCATAAGAGACATGGAGAGAGAGAGAGAGAGAGAGAGAGAGAGAGAGAGGCAGAGACACAGGCAGAGGGAGAAGCAGGCTCCCTATGGGGAGATGTGGGACTCGATCCCGGGACCCCAGAATCACAACCTGAGTCAAAGGCAGATGCTCAACCACTGAGCCACCCAGGTGCCCTGCAATAAAACTTTCTTTAATGAAAACTTTTTGAGGCCTTAAGTGCTTACTAAGGTGCTGTTCTAGCTCATTTGGTCCCCCTGGCGACATATGAGACAGACACAGTAATTACCCCCTTTTTACAGAGGAGACAACAGGCTCAGTGTCACCTGAGGCCACCCAGTTTATAAGTGGCAGACTGGTCTGGAATTTGGTCCCTCAGAACCCCTGTACTGGGATGCTGTTCTGTCTGTTGGAGATTCGTGGACAGGAACATTGAATGATTTATGAATGAGGAGCTATCCAATTCTGTGGGTCTAACAGTGGCTGTAAGCTCAAAATTAGCCTTTACTGAAGAAAACCCTCCTTGTGTTCGGCTCCATTCTCTGTCTTCCAGTCACAACCCGGACACGGACCATGTAGCACGTACCTCTTGTTGCTTCTGCCCTCCTTCTAGCCTGTACTGACATCCTGCATGGCACTCGGAGCAGCACTCACTGAACGAAGGAGTCAGAACCACCTCTGTTAAAAAGTGACTCTCTAAGAATCTACTTAGTCACCAAGAACATTAATTTCCAAGTGAAGGTCTTGCACCCTGGGGGGTGTGCAAAACCGACAAACAGAAGAGTTTACTGTCATTTACCACATGATTGACACTGGCCTCCTCGCGTGCGTGGATGGATGTCAGGCCGGCGTGGGTGTCCTCAGCTCACGGGCTAGTCAGCAGTGGGCCCTTGCCTGTTCGCTGTCCACAGGCTATACCAAAGTGCAGTTCCTAAGGGCCCAGCTGAGAAAGTGGCCGCAGGGATTATATTTTCAATTTTATCTAAACTGAGCCTAATGGGGATGCCTGGGTGGCTCGGCAGTTTAGCGCCTGCCTTCGGCCCAGGGCATGATCCTGGAGTCCTGGGATCGAGTCCCGCACCGGGCTCCCTGCATGGAGCCCCTGCTTCTCCCTCTGCCTGTGTTGTGTCTCTGCCTCTCTCTCTCTTTGTGTGTCTCTCATGAATAAATAAATGAAATCTTTTTAAAAAATAAAAAAAAATGAATTAAAAAAATGAAACTGAGCCTCACAAAACGGTAAGTGACTTTAAATGAGTCCAGCACAGAGCCGCAAAGCATGGTAACAACAAAGCAAGCACCAATACACAGGAAAATAATTGAGCTGATGATACTTTTACCATTTCTCCTATGATATTTTTCTCAGCCACACATGAGCTATAACAATGAGTTAATCAGATCTGACATAAAGTGGGCATCCGCACACACAAAACCTGAAAGCATCAAAACTTGGATGCATACCCACTATTCTTTTTTTTAAGGTTTTTAAAATTGATTTATTTGAAAGAGAGAGAGAGAGAGAGCATGCACCAGCAGGGGGAGGGGCAGAGGGAGAGGGAGAAGCAGACTCCCTGCTGAGCAGAGAAAGCTAAGTGGGCTCAATCCCAGGACCCCAGGATCATGACCTGAGCAGAAGGCAGACACATAACCGACTGAGCCACCCAGGTGCCCCATGTATCCACTATTCTTATCAACAGTCTTTGCCTAAGTGACCATGATACCTTGGGAAATTGGCTAATAGTATTCATATACAGCTCCTGAATGGTATATATTTTTTAATAGGGTCAAAGGTACGGAGCTCACTGATCTAGCCAGGATTCTGCTACTCGAATTGCAATCTGCAAAGGAGGAGCATCAGCATCACCCAGCAGCTTATTAGGAGTGCAGTCTTAGGGTCCATCCCAGACCTCCTGGACCTAAATTTGTATTTTAACAAGATCTCCAGGTAATTCGTGTGCACATTTCTGTTTGAGAAGCACTGCTTTAAAACACACGCCTTAGGAGATCCCTGGGTGGCTCAGTGGGGGATCCCTGGGTACCTCAGTGGTTTAGCGCCTGCCTTCGGCCCAGGGAGTGATGCTAGAGTCCCGGGATCGAGTCCCACATCGGGCTCCCTGCATGGAGCCTGCTTCTCCCTCTGCCTGTGTCTCTGCCTCTCTCTCTCTCTCTCTCTCTCTCTCTCTCTGTCTCTCATGAATAAATAAATAAAATCTTTAAAAAATAACAAACAAATAAATAAAACACCTGCCTTAAATGACCCAAACTCTAACAATTCAGCTCTTATTTATAAGTTGAGGCAGATTTCTCTGTTGAATTGTTGAACTCAGAATTCCCAATATCTGTTATCAAATGTTCTTCCAAACGATAAAAAAAAACTATCCCCATAACCAAAAACCCAATGAAATAACCTATGTATGACCAGTATGACCACAGCACTATCTCATTCATTCATTCATTCTAGTATACGTCCAGTCAGCGTCCTGACCCACACACAATGAAAGCCATCCCGCTACACCTCAATCATTTTCATCCCCACTTCCACTTACTTTTGTTTGATCGTCGGCTTTGAACACGTAGCAGATACTCTGCTGACTGGCTGCATTGTCCTTAATCAGACAAGCAAAGTAACTTGGATCGTGACTGTTGTGAATCAGTTTGTGAACATGCTGGGGCTTACACTCGAAGATGCTGGAACAGATCAGTGGATCCCACTGTTGACTTTTCCCTGGCTCAGGTTCACATCTCAGACCAGAGGGTGACACACAAAGCCAGACTTGCCTGGTCCCAGGCTCCTTTCTGGAGGCCTGTGCGCTGAGCCTTCGCACCTCAGCCACCACCCAGGGCAGCATCGGCATCGTGGTCAGGGAATGCACAGGCAGGGAGCCCACCAGCTGCAGGCTGAAGTCCACCGAGACCTCGTTAGGGAACGCATGTTTCCTTGCCGTGAATGTTATCGGTTCCATCCTGGGAAACGTCTGGAAATTCAGCAAAACGTTGCCACTGTTTTCTATTTTAGAACGAGCAATCTATTTGGTGTGCTTCTGAGGGAGAACCCTGGGGGAGAAAACACAGGCATTAGAATTTAATGAAATCACAGCAATAGCTACTTTTGAAGAGTTATTATTTCAGAAGAACTTAAAAGCCTGGAACTCAAACACAGAAAGGAACAGATAATAGTTCAAACAAGGTGCTTGGCCTAGAAAGAGCCTTCTCGAAAATGTGCTTATGTAAAACCCGAGGATGCCGTAAGTGCCACACACACTACACGTTACAGAGATCCCACCAGTAAACTCCTGTTAAACCTCTGTAAGCCTCACAGAGCCGGCAAAGGCAAGGACAGAAAGCAATATAGTCCTGCTCCGATACCTTTAAATCTCATTCTATTAACATATATTTCAAGGAATTTTTTTTAAAGATTTTATTTATTCATTCATGACAGACACACACAGAGAGACAGAGACAGAGAGAGAGAGAGAGAGAGAGAGAGGCAGAGACACAGGCAGAGGGAGAAGCAGGCTCCATGCAGGGAGCCCGACATGGGACTCGATCCCAGGTCTCCAGGATCAGGCCCTGGGCCGAAGGCAGCACTAAACTGCTGAGCCACCAGGGCTGCCCAAGGAATTTTTTTTTTTTTTTTAAGTAAGCTCTACACCCAGGGGCTCCAACTCATAACCCTGAGATCAAGAATTGCCTTCTCTATGGACTGAGCCAGCCAGGTAGCCCTCAAGGAGTTTTTTTTTTAAGATAATCGAATTCAGTAGTGGTGATTCCACCCTCCCCAAAAGCAATCCAGAGAGAAAAAAATATCGGCTATCCATTATCATAGTCTACTGGACCAGACCAGTTTTCAACAACTGATCTTTTCAATTATGATACTACGTAAGTTTTTAAAGGCTCTCCCTGACATAGTCCAGAGGTTCTGAACGTGAATTCAAATTCCATTAACATGTAATTGGTGCCAGTTACGCTCCAGATATCGCCATAAATATTGCTTCATTTAATTCACGTTTTACAAGCCGCCACGCCCACACTTTGCCTCTCTCCTCATCCGTAGAAGATGCTGCTCCCATGGACCCAAACTCTCTCACCTGCCGTCCCCCCTCTATGGGTGACCTTCAACAACCGCATCTGATGCATCCTAACGCCTTCCTGCTCCACTGGTGACAAAACCCTCCTGTGCAGAGCCCACCTGTCCCCAGGATCTGCAGCCCCGTCCTGTCCCACCTGCTGGCCGGGTCTCCCTTCCCTCGTGTACTCCTTGGGCACCTCTAGGCCGCATCCGTCTGATTCACTGTCATGCCCCAGTGCCTGGCAGTGTCTGACTCACACCAGAAGCTCAATAGCATTGTGAACAAGTGAATGAAGTCTCTCCCATCTGGGGGAAAAAAAAATATTTTCCCTTAACCTCAAACCTCCCGAGCTACAACTCTTTCTTCCCCACACAGCTTTCTTCCTGGCTTTTCTGCTCCACGGCCTGATGTCTCGACTGTGACCTGATAGATGCACTGGCTCTGCCTTGAAATTGCTCCCATTGAGGCTATCTACGTCTTGTGGCTGTAAAACCCAAAGGGGGTGTTTTAGTCGTTAACTGCTGTGTCTGTTTTTGTTTTTTAATTTTTTTATTTAATTTTTTAAAGATGTTATTTATTTATTCATGAGAGACACAGAGAGAGAGGCAGAGCCACAGGCAGAGGGAGAAGCAGGCTCCCTGTGGGGAGCCTGATGAGGGACTCAATCCCAGGTTCCAGGATCATGACCTGAGCCAAAAGCAGATGCTCAACCCCTGAGCCACCCAGGTGCCCGTGCCTTGTCCTCTCTGATGAATTTCTCAACGGTGACTACTCCTTCGGGCTTCAAACCCTTATGGTGACCACTCCTTCCTGCTTGAAACCCTTCTGCTGCTCCTCTTATCTCTTTGGTTACTTCTTTCCAGGCTCTTTGATGGCTTTCCCCACCCCCACCACCCCCCACCTCAATCTAACTGCATCCCCTCTCCTCATTCCACTTGCTTTCTTTGGACAGTCTCACCTAATGGCTGGGGTGTCCCCAACCACATTCTAATGTTCTTGCTGCTGCGAGCAGCTTACTTTTGCACTCCAGGCACATTGCAAGTATCATCTCATTCCATCTTCATCTCCAACCCTAGCCTCGGCTACAGACTACTAGTATTGCCATCGTTGTGACCTAACTGAGGCCTGGAGGGCTTGGGTTGCTTGTCACAGGTGGGCACGGGAGAGTTTGCTGCTGTTTCTCTACCCATCCTCTTGAGTCCTGCAAAAAAAAATGTCATCTACCCCACATACCCTGATGATTCCCACCTTTATGTCTCCCACTGAACCTCCTTCCTGAGATCCAGATCAGGGCAGACCATTCAATATTTCTATCTGGATAGCCTAGAGGCACCTCAGCCTCAATTTAGTCATTTTTAAAGATTTATCTTTCTCAGAGAGAGAGAGAGAGAGAGAGAATGCACGTGCAAGCAGGGGAAGGGGGTCAGGGAGAGAAGTGGGCTCCCCACTGAGCCCAGAGCCCTACGCAGGGCTTGATCCCCACCACCACTACCCTGAGATCATGACCTGAGCTGAAATCAAGAGTTAGATGCTTAACCCACTGAGCCACCCAGGTGCTCCTCAATTTTGTTATTTTTAAACTAACTCAGTCTCACCACCTCCCTTCCCAGAACTTCTCTCCCTTCCCATAAACTCTATCTCTGTAAAGAGCATCACTATTTTATTGGCCAAGCCAAAGGCCAAAGAGTCACTGATACAGACTGAATGTTGAAGTCCTAATCCTCAATGTGATCATATTTGGAGGTGGGAGATGATTAGGTCATGAGACTGAAGTCCTTATGAATGGGATTAGCATCCTCATAAAGAGACCAGGGTGCTCCCTTGCTTCCTTCCATGTGAGGAAATAAGAGAAAAGATGGCTGTGTATGAACCCGGAATATATTCAATATTCAAATTCTAAACATTGGGCAGCCCCCATGGCCCAGTGGTTTAGCTCCACCTTCAGCCTGGGGTGTGATCCTGGAGACCCGGGATCGAGTCCCACGTCAGGCTCCCTGCATGGAGCCTGCTTCTCCCTCTGCCTGTGTCTCTGCCTCTCTCTCTCTCTGTGTCTGTCATGCATAAATAAATAAAATCTAAAAAAAAAATTCTAAACATTTTCTGAAATAGAACTGAAGTCTACTCATTTAACTCTACATGACATATATGCATATATCAGATTGAATTTTTATAATAGGATTTGAACACAGTTCAGAGCTAGGTTTTACTTTTGAATGTTCAAAAGTTCAGAAGGAAACCCAAACTTTCGAGCTCCAACAGAGTTCATGGCAACATATTCTCCATCTCGTCTCCTTTAAAGTACAACTTGATGATGAAAACAGACTTGAAGTTCATATAACCCCATATTAATGGTCTCTCTCTCTCTTCTTTTTTCTCCCTCTCACCTGGTGAGAGTGGCATTAAATGTCTGGCTCAACTTCCACTCCTGTAACTGAATCTGTTTCAAGTTCTAACTGTTGACAGCTGCTAATCCCAAGACATGTTTAAAGAAGTACTAGAATTATTACAAAGGAGAGACCTGAGATCTACCAATTAGTGTAGATGAGGCAACTATTAATATGGTGGCAACAATATACAGAATTATTTTCCGTTTTCTTGGAAGGCAATATATCCACAGTGCAAAATAAATTTATACAATTTAGAATTTCAAACATTTAATAAATAACCAGTTACCAAATTAGACATTGACAAAACTATTTAAATGTGCAGAGCTCTCATTTTCATTTGAACAAGCTATGGCACATTCTTTGTTTCTCTGTAAAAAGCCGATTGGTCCTTAACACCACTCGTAAATGAACAAATATGTCTGGCTGGCTTGGTCAGAAGACATGTGACCCTTGATCTCATGAGTTCGAGCCCCACAGTGGGTATAGGGATTACTTAAGTTTACAAAAAAATTTTTTAAAAGATTGTATTTATTTATTCATGAGAGACACAGAGAGAGAGCCAGAGACGCAGGCAGAGGGAGAAGGAGCCTCCTATGGGGAACCCAAAGCGGGACTCGATCCCAGGACTCCAGGATCACGCCCTGAGCTGAAGGCAGGCACTCAACCACTGAGCCCCCCAGGTACCCCGTAAATAAAAATTTAAAAATAAAATTAAGTTCTGCCCCAAAGATAGCCCTAATTATTTATCAGCAATTCAGATTCTGCTGTTGTAAGATTCATGGTAACTTAGACTAGGTAAACGTCTGTACTACTTTTAAGGTTTTATTTGTTTATTTGAGAGACAAAGAGAAAAAGAGAGTGATCATGAGTGGGGGAGGGGTAGAGGGAGAAGCAGACTCCTCACCCAGCAGGGAGCCAGATGTGGGACTCATCCGGAAACTCTGGGATCATGACCCGAGCTGAAGGCAGATGCTCAACCGACTGAATCACCCAGGCACCCCTGTCTGTACTACTTTCCAATAAAAAGTTCTGTGAGGGGCAGCCCCTGTGGCCCAGCGGTTTAGCATCTGCCTTTGGCCCAGTGCCTGATCCTGGAGACCGGGGATCGAGTCCCGCATCGGGCTCCTTGCATGGGGCCTGCTTCTCCCTCTGCCTGTGTCTCTGCCTCTCTCATGAATAAATAAATAAAATCTTAAAAAAAAAAAAGTTCTGTGAAACAGATGACCTACTCAAATAATACTAATACAGCATTAGATTATTTTGTAAGCTGTCTTAGTCCACATGATTTGCATGCAACCTTGACCATCCGAGGTAGAACCACCCATTCAAAGAGGGCACGTGTGCCTCCTACCCTCAGTAAGAAATACTGAGTCTGTTATTCCAGTGAACTTCCAGCTGTGTTCTTGCTGGTAGCTTCACCTGTGCACCAGCTGTCCTCACAGAGACCGTCTGCACGCTACACAACCCCTGCCTACCACTGACCCTAAACATGGTAGGCACCCCAACCACTTTTATCACATATGCTGTTATTGGAACAGTTGCCCTCACCTTGTTGGTGAGTCCTTCTGTGTCAAACATCCCTTTAGGCATGCACGTAGAATTATAAATTCTGAAAGCTGGAAATGTCCTTTTAAGCTCTTTAGTAATTTCCCTTGTATTTGAAATGAGGAAACGTGGCTGTGGAGAAGCTAAGAGGCCTGTCCAAGTTGGGTGACAGAATTAGGACAATCCGGTCACTGACCGCCATCCAAGTGCTGCAGAGGACCTACGTTTCCTGATGAAAACACTTTCCAGTGTGAAGCTGAGAAGACGAGTCACTTAACTTCTCCAAATCTCAAGTTTATTCTCATAAGAGAATGGAACAAGATCATCCTCCAGTTGTCTTCTATCGGGTAACTCTAATTTTCATAATGTCTAATACCAAATGTCCCCGACACTGTGTGGGGATGGAAAGCTGCTCTCGTCTTCCTGTCAAGAATACAAATGTGGGGGAGGGACAGGAAGAGAGAATGGGGTTTATTGATCAGGAAGTGAGAGAAGAGATGGTGGGAGTTAGCAAGCCGTCGCTGGGAACCCCCTCTCTTCCCAGCCCCCCCTCTGTGCCCTCCCAGCAAACCAAGGGGACTAGGATGGGGACTTTCCAGAAGCCAGCAATACCAAAGCCACTACAGACTCAGCTGTCACCCTCTCGGAGTGTTCGTGGGAGGACAGGAGGGAATAAAAGGGGCTAAAGGGAGCCGTGTTGAAGCTTCTAGCTCCAAGCCAGGTTAGGGACCAGCCAAGACTGGCCAGTTGTTAGGGACCCCCAGGATGGGCAGGGAGTCCCCTGGATAACTATTCACTTCCCTTTACAGATCAGTGGTTTAGTTTTCCTGTTCTTTGGCCCGGATAGAGTGGGCATGAATTTTTCTGCCACCCGAATCCTCTAATCTCACCCAGTGGGATCACATGGGGCGTGGCTGCACTATTTGTCCCAGAACCCCACCCCATCAGAGCAGCTTCTCCCAGAGCCATCACGCGGAGCTCCTGGAGCCCACGGATCTAACCTCTTCATCATCAAGGATGCTCCGGCCTTAAGTTGACACATAAAGTAATGATGTTTTGAATGACTTCCTTCCTACATGAATCAGAGCCAACTTAAGCCTCCTCCTCTAGGATGCCATGGCCACTTCCTGTATTCTCTTCTACTTTGTGGCACAGGAGAGAGGGGTGGGGGCCCTTGCTCGCCCTCAGGGAGCATGAATATCCCTCCCTCTTGCACGGCTGCTTTGTTATCCTCCTGAAGGTAATAATAATAATAATTTTAACACATAACCTAATAGTACTATGTGACTGTTAACTAATTGAGCTCTCACAACATCCCTGGACAATAAAGACTATTATTATCATATCTAAATAAGGACTCTGGTGGATTTTTACCATTATGAGCACCAATCTTCAGATAAGAGATGAGAAAGAAGGGGCTGGCACAGAGAAGTAAGGTCACTTGCCCAAGGTCATACCAGCAGCAGATGGCAGAACCAGGTTTTGAACCCGGGTCCTTCCCATCTAGACTTTCCCCCTGCTCTTAACTGCTTTGCTAGAGGAATATTTATTGACCAATAAACTGTACCTCTTCTTGGACATTACATATATGATCTGAATTCTTACAACTTGGAGATGTATGTTTTATCATCCCCATTTTCATAAGGGTCTCCTAGCTAATGATGTAGACAGGATTTGCCTTATGCCCAAATTTCTATTCTTTGTGATATAAATATCTCTAGAAGAGAATAACTCTAAAATATCTTTTTCGTGAATTAGCTGGCTTGTTTTTCTATCTGAATTTTGCTTGGTCTCATTAATCTAAATATGATGTCCAAATTATACCTTAGAAGTGTAAAAGATATAAATATAATAATAGCAATAAGCAATATTTACTGAGTGCTCACTATGTGTCAGGCACTATTCTAAGAACTTTACTTGTATAAATTCATTAAGTTTGACAACAAACTCACAACTACTTACCTACTTTGGAAACTTAGATTTACTAATCAGAATTAATGTGTCGTTAAATATGTACGCTCTCTTTTTAAGAGGAAAACACTACTGCTTGTCACAAAGGATACAGGCACACTCATAATTAAATGCCTCTTTGTTGGCGCTAAAACATATTTCCTACATCCTGCACAGCTTTACTGAAACCCAAGTGTCAAGATTATTCATATGGCCCAAATATGACGAATCCTTTTCTAAACATTCGAAAACCTGAAAAGGGACACAGTGCCCTTCAATCTAAGAACTCAGCAAATGGAAATCTCAGCTTGAAAATGTCAAAAATTGCAAGAATGGAAACCCTCATGTCCTTTGTGAAGAATCTGGTTTAAAAATCTTTTTCTTGGAACGTGGGGCTAGGAAGGAAGAAATGAAGATAAAAGTCAGTTAAGGCAATTTGTAAGGTATCAGTTCTGCACTGAAAACCTACAGCCTCTGCCATCATCACCAGGGGGCTTCGAACCCAGGGCTGCCTGTCTGCTGAGTGGAATCACGGGCACTTTCCCACACAGACTCTGATCCTCCAAGTTTTAATGACCAGGAAAAGAAGAGGGCTGGAAAACATGTCACATACTGGGGGCTCTGTGGCCATTATACTTGAGAAGCACAGCCCAGGAGACTGGGAAAGGGGTAAAGCCAACTACACCAACACAGAAGCAGAGTTAGGTCATCTGGGGGATGTAAAGAGCAGAGGCTGGGGGACTTCAGAGAAATGCTGTGATGGGCAGAAAAGGGGCCTGAGGGAGTTGCCTTTTTGACAAGATAAAATTAAAAGTATATTCAAAGACAGGGTCCTCTCAAGCAGGCATCCCTACTTCTGGCACCATAATGATCAGACATGCTGGGTGGATGGGGAACAGGTAAACGCCAGGCCGCCTGGTGCAGCACTCCCTGCTGCTCACCCAGTCCTACGCCCTAGAAGGTTCCAGAAGGCCTGGCAGAAAGGAGCCGCCCACCCACACCTGGCTCCACATAGCAGTCCACCTGATTGTGATGCAGCCTCTCTGGTGGAGGCTGCTTTCTCCGCAAATGCAGGGCAAAGATCGTCAAGAGCTGGGTAATGAGGAAGAAGAGGCAAGTTGCATTTCCTCCGAGTCACCCACTTCCTCCGCAGACCCTCCGGTACCACCTAGGACAATTAATGTCATCCCAATACTGGTAGGACAGCACCCAACGAGAATGCTATGGCAGTGAAAAGGGAAATCCCCAGACCTCTCAGTGGGAAAGACAGTGGCAGGAAGCCCCATTTGCAAAACTCTAATTTGATGTTAGCAATTTATACCATGATGAGTTTTCCCCCTATTTTACTGGTTTACAAATGGCTGGACAAATCAACATAAAGACCTTTATTTTAGTTATCACCCTTTAATAAATAAATTAATAAAATACTTTTATTTCCTACTTTGAGTTATCACCCTTTAATAAATAAAATTAATAAAATACTTTTATTTCCTACTTTGAGCCACACGTAGTCCCTTTTCCATCTCCTCGCACTCAATTAATAGTCTCAGGATCCTCTTCTTCTGTTCACTTCAGGAAATATCCCCTAAACATTTCACAGGGCACCCTGTAATTCAGAGCCATGTCTACCGTCCCGTAGCTCTTATTACATCAGTTGTTACCTAGAGATAAATCTAAGGAGAAACCCCTTTTTATGGTCTTATTTCCCTATAACTTGATAAAAAAAAAAAAGAAACAGGGAGATTCAAGACTGTGATAAACATTCCATTTTAAACAGTTCTAAAACACCTGTTTGCAAAAAGCAGTCAATCCTTCTTTATGCAAACTTTTTTTTCATGCAATGTGCTAATTCCTTTAGACAGGCTTCAGGATTCTCAGGCAGGAGCTGATCCTGAGGAACTCCTCGTCCCCGAGCAAGAGAAGCCACCTCACTAAGGCTGGCTTCAGAGATCCCTGACCCAGACTAACAGAACATGAAGTGTTCAGAAATACAGGGGAGTCATTTAGCAAGGTGGATTCCCCGGCCTCGGCAACAACTCTGCATTCAGTCTTCCACCCCAGCCCCTCCCACACAGAGCAGGCCCCCCACCCCCACCCCCCCAAAAAACAACAAAACTTGAAGGTGGCTATGCTCCAACTCTTACCAATCCCATCAAATGTAGGCAGAGAATGAATTCCTGCTTTCCAAAAGAAGGGGTTTCTATCAAGGCCTCTGCAGTCCTGCTTAAGCACAGTGCGAAAAGTCCTCAAGTTGGGGCTCGTTGAGATAGCGGAGTGTCTTGGGTGTGACCCATGTAAACCAGGTCATTTAAAAACGCTCTTTCAACGTCTGATTCTATCAATACACGAAACCATCCAATCATCCCAGAAGAACGAGAAGATCTACCCCTCGCCCACTGAACGCCAGGAAGGTACTCGGAGAAGCGGAGGAACAGCCATCACTTTCAATTTCTTTTCCTTTTTAAGCAACTTACTGAGAACAGCCTATTCTAAACAAAATAGCAGGTAAAGCCACCTCTAGGGGGATGTCAGAGGAAACCGTCTCTTGAACACCACCACCACCGCGCGCCACCAAGTTTGAGGGGTCTCCTGATCACAGAAGGGTCGGGACGGAGGCTGCGAGAAACAATGAAGCAGGGTTTCACGATGGCTGGCACAGGCTGTGCCCATAGAAAGAAATGTGCGCGCGGGTGGAGCTGCCGAAGTTACTCCCGCGAAGTACGGTGAACTTGGGAAGGATGGCGAGGGGCTCCCTCTGCCCACCCGCGCCCAGGGCGCCCGCCCTGCGCACCCCGCAGCCCCAGGGATGTCTGGCGGGGCAGATGCCGCGGAGCGGGGGGGGGGGCAGGAGGAGGGTGCCCCGCGCCGCAGGAGGAGCTCCCGGGCGGCGGTGAACTTGAAGCTTTCACTTTCGTCCAAGCAGGGGGGCAACGCACCCCACCCCGGCCCCCCCCCCGCCGGCCCCCCGGAAGCCCCGGCGCGGCGCGCACAGCAGCTACGCCCGGGGCCGCGGGACTGCAGCCTGGCGGGGCCGGGAGGGGCGTGCTGGGGGCGGGGGTGGGGGCGGGGGCGGGGCGGCCGGGGCCCCGCGGGGGGCGCGCCAGCCCCGGGAGGCACCCACCTGGCCCGCGGCGCGCTCAGAGCCCGGGGCCCGGTCGGGGCGCGCAGGTGCTCGCGCGCGGCGCGGGGCGGGCCGGGGCGGGCGGGGCGCCCATGGTCCGGGCGGGGCGCTGTCCCGCGGCGGGGGGCCGGGAGGGGTCGCCTGCGCCCCGCTCCCGCCTCGCGTTCACCGGGCTGAGGACGCGGCGGGTCCCGCGGCGGCGGCGGCGGCGGCGGCGGCGGCGGCAGCAACAGGCTCGGCGGCGGCGGCGGCGGCGGCGGCCGAGGAGGAGGAGGAGGAGGAGGAGGAGGAGGAGGCGGAGGAGGCGGAGGAGGTGTCTGCGCGCGGCTCGCGTTTCCTCCTCCCCGGCTGGGCGAGCGCGGGGGAGGCGAGGGGAGGGCAGAGGCCGGGATCGCCCGGCTCGCTCCCCGGGGGCCGGAGCGGGGCACGCGGCGCCCCTCCCTCCCCCTCCCTCCCCCCCTCCCCTGTGCGCCCGCGGGGACAGGCGAATCCCGCCGCGGCCGCCCGGCCCGGCCCTCCCCGCCTCTCCCCTGCGGGCGGCCCATCCTCACCCTGCCGGGCGGGGCGGGGCGGGGTGCGGGTGTCCGGGCGCCGCCCCAGCAGCCGGGGCGCAGGGCCTGGCCCGCCGGCCGCGCGGAATCCGAGGCCCGGGCCCCGCGTGACCGAGGCGCTCGCGGCGGGAGGTGCGGTCGCACGCGCGGGCCCGGGCCGCCGCTTCGTAGCAGGTGCAGGTGGCCCTGCCCGCCGCGCTCCGCCGCGGCCACCTAGCCAAACGGGCACAGGGAGGACGGCCTCGCCCCCGGCCCGCCCCGCCCCGCCCCGCCCCTCGGCCCTAAGGGCAGGGAGCGACCCGCGCCGGGCTCTGCGGGGCGCTGGCCGGCCGGGCTGGAAAATCCGGGGCGCAAGGAGCGAAGGCTGAGACGTCGCCCCCTCCCCAGGGCAGCCCGGTCACCCCCTTTCTGACCCGGCGCGTGTCCCTCCCGCGGCTCCAGCGCGCGCACCCCCCGGGCCCCCCCGGGTCCCCCCCCCGCATCCCCTAGAGGGAGGCCCGGGGAAGCGGGCCTCGGGGTGTGGAGCGCGCCCCCGGGGACCAAGACGGGGGCTCGGGGATGGCCGGGCGCAGGAACCCCGCACACCTGCCAATGCCCGTCCCAGCGGGGGCCTGGGGGCAGGTTCCCTCCAGGGGGAGCGGGGCGATCTGGGGCAGGTGGGGGACGCGGCCCCGGCTGCGGGGACCAGTGAGCTGCAAGGAGACCCCGTGGGATGCGGGGCACGGGCGGGGGCAGCCACAGGAGGAGGCGGCGGTGGAGGAGCCAGGCGGCCTCCTCTCTTGCAGGATTTTTTTTTTTTATTTTTTGCTCAGTGTAGCTGGAAGCTGACTTTAGGGAAGTGGCTGAGAGTTAGGACGGCGGAGTTGGACTTAAAACCCAAATCCCAGCTGCACCACTGGGTTGGCCCCGGCAAGCTGCTGCACCGCTGTTCTCCATTCCCTTACCTGGAACATGGGGCGGCTGCACGCTTGGGAGGACCACTGCGAGGACAAAATGGGAAAGTGCGTGTCGAGTGCTTACTTAGCACGCTGGCGCGAGTGTAGACCTCGGTTTCTGGCAGCAGCTCTCATTACCGCGGCTGGGAGGTAAATAGAAAGCCAAGGTTCTCCCCTCCCCAAGCCCTACCGGTGGGTTCTTAGAAGTTGACTGAAGCTCTTTGAAGCCTCTTTGATTAGACCTCCCCCATGGGATTCCTTGATCCCGTTCCTCTGGATGCGCCCATCCAGGGAAGGTGTATTTCGGGGGACTCAAAAGTGTTACTCACGGCTTGTTCTAAAACACTCCTAAAAGCGGTGGCTGTTATTCATAGCCGGCGCCAGTGGCTATGGTAGGTGCTGGACATATATTGTTTGTAATCCTAACAAGAATTCTGCTGTGCAGAGGTTATTAAATCCTACTTGACTAGTGAGGAAACTAAGAGGTTAATGCCTCTTGGCGGTGCTGGGACCCCCCCCCCCAAGATCCAAAGCTGCTTGTAACACACTTCTCTCCAGCCACTGTGTACCTCTCTCGTAGCATCAGCTCATTCTGTGTTATAGCACAGGCATTTGTGTCCTTAGCTTTGAATTTTTAAAAGAGAGGTGACAAATATATATACAGACATCAGTACTCTAATGACTATGACCTTTATTGGGTTATGGACATTGTTCTTCATGAGGTTATAAGGACCAAATAAGCCAGTTAAGCCATATTGTTGTCTCTTGCATCACACCATGATTATTTCACATCTTTATCTCCAATTCCCCTATATAGTTCTCTTTCCCTCTTTGCAGCAGCCTTCTGAACACACCTACCACCAGAGTGCTAGGATGTCAAGATAGGTACATGGTCATCCGTTTCACTGACACCCCCAAACTGCCCTTCTATCATATCCTGCCAGGCAATGATCAGAACTATGAAACTATGACCTAACAACCCTGCGTGCTAGCCACTAACCCTCTGGGAGGTGGAGTCAGGCCAAGGCTAAGCACTGCATGCAGAACCCCCTCCCACCTGCCACCCTACAACCTTTGCTCTTCCTCACTAACCCCCTTCACCACTATTCCATCCACACCCCCAGTTCCAGAGTGCAAGAAAACTTAGTACAGGCAGGCAGCCAGATGGGATGCTCATCAGGTCACCAAGGTAGAAAGTGAGAAGGGTGAGGGGCAGAGGTGGGTCTAGACCCCAAGTCTCTCATATTTTTGTGGTGTGGAGGGGTGAAACTTTTTCCCACCCCACTGCTAAAATCTAGCAAGTTGCAGCTCAAGAGTTACAACTTAGTGGGAGATGACCGCCTGCCCTGACCCTACCCTGGGTTAGGGAAGGGCCATTTCCTTGTGTGGACAACCTCTGGACCTCTAGCTCCTCCTGAAATCCTGCCATGAATCATTCTTCTGGGGACTTCCTCTATAGTTTCTCTCCTAATGTAGTCCTTTGCAGCATATGTAACTGTTCATTGTTAAGGCCAAGAACATTTATATCAACTTAAAGATGGCTATGGAGCTCTAGAAAATTGTGAACCAATGATGCCACTAAATCAACTGGGAAGCCCAGGGACAGAAAGAAAACACAGAGGCCATTTTCCTTTTTAAAAGGGCAAGGGAACCATATACAAATCTGGAGTGAAAAAGCTTTGGTTAATGTACGAAAGAGACCTTTAATAAAATAAAAATAAAATTATTATTAAATCGATCAGTTGTTGAAATGTTCATAGTAGTTTGGAACCCAAACTATTATTGCTATGATAACCTAATTTCTTTTTTTTAATAAAACCTTTATTTTTTTTAAATTTTTTTTATTTATTATTTTTTATGATAGTCACACACACACAGAGAGAGAGAGGCAGAGACACAGGCAGAGGGAGAAGCAGGCTCCGTGCACCGGGAGCCCGACGTGGGACTCGATCCCGGGTCTCCAGGATCGCGCCCTGGGCCAAAGGCAGGCGCCAAACCGCTGCGCCACCCAGGGATCCCTGATAACCTAATTTCTAAATATTCATAATAAGGTAAGAGTTCTTCACTAGTGGGCCTATTTCCAAAATGAGCATCAATAAAAGCAAAAAATTAAAATTATGCTGGATAGAATCCTAGGACGGTAAGGTGGTTCACCAGACATGCTCCCACTAATTGAGGGTGCCTTTCTAGAGCCTGAGGTGGAGACAGTTTCTGAGTCAAGCCCAAACTCAGTGGGAAAGGGTGGGAGATGGAGAATCGGTGTGGAAAGCATAGAAACAGGCAGCATGGCTGAAGCAGAAGCAATGCTGGCTGATTCCCCAATCCTGCCAACCCAAGGCATAACTATTAGCATGTAATCAAACGTTAAATCATTAGCTTTAAGAAATATTCCTGGGATCCCTGGGTGGCTCAGCGGTTTAGCGCCTGCCTTTGGCCCAGGGCCTGGTCCTAGAGTCCCAGGATCGAGTCCCACGTTGGGCTCCCAACATGGAGCCTGCTTCTCCTTCTGCCTGTGTGTCTGCCTCTCTCTCTCTCTATCTCTATCATAATAAATAAATAAATAAATAAATAAATAAATAAATAAATAAATAAATAAATAAATAAAATCTTTAAAAAAAAAAGAAGAAAAGAAATATTCCTCACCAGGGCTTCTGTGTGGCTCAGGTGGTTAAGTGTCAACTCTTGATTTCAGCCAGTTTCATGCTTTCAGGGTCCTGAGATCGAGCCAGCATCAGGCTCCACACTCTGCAGGAAGTCTGCTTGGGGTTCTCTCTCTCTGGCCTTCGCCCGTGCATGCCGCCTCTCTCTCTCTCTCTCTCTCTCTCTCTCTCTCTCTCTTCCAATAAGTGAATACATCTTATTTTTAAGTGAATAAATCTTAAAAAATAAAATAAGAAGAAATATTCCTCATTGACAAGGAAATGAATGGAAGTCAAATCAGAGAACACATTACATTGTCTAGCCTACAACACTAGAACCTTGGGGTTGCTTTCTGAAAGGCACAAGAATGATAAAACATAGTGTAGGAAAAATAAAATAAAATGAGCAGTTAGCCAATGTGGATCTTGGAATTTCAGCAATTTAAGTAAACAAAAGTTACACTGCATGGGAGACTCATGCTTACCATGGATGAGACAACATAAATCTGCGTGCAGCGAGAGCAAGTGAAGTGTATAGAGTAAGCTTCTGTGAAGTGTCTAATTTCCTTTTATGGACAAAGCAGATAAAACTCTGGGCACTGCTTCCATTTCCCTTTTCAGCTTCCTCTCCTGTTTGTTAAATCCTTGCTGTCTCTGCACAAGCAACGGTTCCACGCAGCCCTCTAACAGTATCCAGCCTTTACTTGGGGTCCCCACTGTCCACCTGAGCCCGGTTTTGTGGGTTTGAGCATCAAGCACCACGCTAAGCAGCAAATGTCATAAGATAGCATGTCACCTTTTTGTTATGGTGTCTGGATTTGTCTCAAGTCAGTGAGAGTTTCTTTGTATAAATTGTAGGAGTTCTGGATCTCGGGGATTTTACCCAGACCCAAATGGGCAAACTGACCAAGCTTCCACTACTGTGCGATTCCCGCTTTATTTAATCCTGATTGCTATTAGCACATTACTGGTACACGGGGTGTAATCTCACCTAGAAAAATGTAGTGGAAAAAAAATTTAAAAAAAAAGAAAAGAAAAATGTAGTCGCCGGCTACCTGGTCTCCCTGCTTTTGTCCTCACCACCCTGCAGTCTGTGTTTAATACAGCAGTCAAGCGAAGGTGCTGAAATATTAGTTGGGCCGTGTCACTGCTCTGCTTAGAACCCTCTCACGGCTTCCCAGATTTTCCAGAGTAAAAGTCCGTCATTGTAATGGCTTATAAAGCCCTGTGGGACCTTCCCCCTTCTCCACCCCCACACCACCACCTCTGTACTTCCTTGCCGGCTACAAGCCCTGGGTCACTCTGCACACACTGACCAGGCCAGGCATATACATGCCCCAGGGCCTTTGACTCCCTCTTCTCTCTGCCAGGTGGGCTCTTTCCTCAGATATCCACATTACCCCTAGTTTACCTTGTTAAGTCATTGATTAAAATAGTATCTTCTCCATGAGGCCTTCTCTGGCTAACTTTTTGAAAGTGGAAACCACTGCTACCCCTCCCCCCCCACAAAACCCCACCACACACACTCTTCTTATCCTCTTTTCCTGATCTATATTTCTCCATTCTTCATAGCACTTATTGCTAATATGTTACTTGTATATCTTTTGTTGTTGTTACTTGAACATCTTGTCACGGTTCCCTCTGCCACCACCCAACCCCATGAGGGCAGAGAATTTTTTCTGCCTTGCTCACTGCTGCCTGCTGTATCTTCAATGCATAGAACAGAACCTAGCATGTAGTGTACGTTCAATAAATAGGTGCTGAATGAATGAATGAAAATAACTTGTGACATTTGTGAATTCATTGAGTATCTATATAGGACTTCCCTTAGATTAGAAACTTATAAGGTTTCCCTCTATTTACCCCTTTGTGATCTTGTCCAGTTTCTCAACTGTCCGAAGAGTTCATTCCTCCCCTTCAGGTGAGCTGAATGGTAAAACACATTGTTTCACCTTGTTTCACCATCAACATAGGATCTGATTTCCAGATATACTATGAAAGGGTTGTAAAACCATGGAACAGCTGAGAATTCATCCACACTCAATATCTGTCGCAAGTTTGGTTAAGAAAAATACCATTTTGGAGTACTATCTGAAAGATACACAGTCCCATTTGCCCTCTAGAATCTGTACCCCCTAAAATCAGCTTCTGTATCAGGTCAACCCAAGTGAAAAGCAGTTTGCCAGGACTGTATCCATAAAAATTCCTTTTATTGAATTGCACGTTGACATTTTCACATTTGCCCATACCAGGGAATACGTTTTATAAAAATGCCCTATTCAGTCTGAGGATATTTTTTTTTAAGTTTTTCACCATTTTTAAAATTTTTTTTTTATTTTTTATTTATTTATGATAGTCACAGAGAGAGAGAGAGAGAGGCAGAGACACAGGCAGAGGGAGAAGCAGGCTCCATGCACTGGGAGCCCGATGTGGGATTCGATCCCGGGTCTCCAGGATCGCGCCCTGCGCCAAAGGCAGGCGCCAAACCACTGCGTCACCCAGGGATCCCTGAGGATATTATTTAATGCCTAACATAATGTCCTTTTAAGGAGAATCCAGGAAAAACAATGCTCTTAGGGTTCTACCGGGAATAACTTTTCTTTAGTAACTGGTGGTATCTTCCTCCTTGCACTAACGAATGTGCTCATGGGTCAGATTTGGGATCCGTTGCTTGATGAGTATCAAGGTCATTTGTATATGAGGTCATTGATTCACAGATGCCCTTTCTAAGCCTTTGCCAGCTCGTGTTTTCACCCACCCAAGACAAAGTATAAATAACAATATACAACCCCACAAAGCTGAATTAGACTATCTTGTATTCTGAAGTCACGTTATTTTCACTTTGTAGGTATTATCAAAAGAATCTTTTATGAAATGATGGTGAGAGTGGTAGGAGCCTTTGTCGGGTTGTTATAGTTTTGTTTGTGAATGCTTTTACCTGGCAAAAAGAGTATGCTGGCACACTTCTGTTCTTTCCTAGTGTTTGGGAAAATTTTACTAGTTCAGAAAATCTGAAGTCGAAGAGTCTGTGGTTTCCCTTCTAGCTTCATACAACCTTCACCTATTTTCTCTTCCTTTAATTTTATTTTCTTATTCACTTGTTTTTAAGGTTTTTGTTGCCTTGTACACATTTAAGACATCTTCAAGGAGCACCTGGCTAGCTCAGTCCGTACACCATACAACTCTTGGTCTCAGGGTCATGAGATGAGTTTCAGCCCCACATTGGGTGTAGAGATTACTTTAAAAATAAATAAAAATCCATGGGTTTGGGGCTCCTGGGTGGCTCAGTTGGTTAAGCATCTGCCTTTGTCTCAGGTCGTGATCCGGGGTCCTGCTATTGAGCCCCCTTGTAGGGCTCCCTACTCAGTGGGGAACCTGCTTCTCCCTCTCCCTCTGCTCCTCCCCCTGCTCCGTCTCTCTTTCTCTCAATAAATAAAAATTGTTGAAAAAAAACCACAAGAGTTTTATGAATGTAAAAAAAAAAAGACACCTTCAATTGTTTCTTGATTGTGGCAGACAAAAAGGAAGAAAAGGAAGGAAGGAAGGAAGGAAGGAAGGAAGGAAGGAGCAGGAAGGAAGAAAGGAAGGAAGAAAAGAAGGAAGGAAAGAAGGAAGGAGGAAGGAAAGAGGAAGGAAGAAAGGAAGGAAGGAAAGAAGGAAGGAAAGGAAGGAAAGAAGGAAGGAAGGAAGGAAGGAGGAAGGAAAGAGGAAGGAAGAAAGGAAGGAGGGAAAGAAGGAAGGAAGGAAGGAAAGAAGGAAGGAAGGAAGGAAGGAAGGAAAGAAGGAAGGAGGAAGGAAAGAGGAAGGAAGGAAGTAAGGAAGGAAGGAAGGAAGGAAGGAAGGAAGGAAGAGACTTTTTGTTTTTTTTGTGTAACAAAACAAAGAACACACCGACCTGCCCCAGCTTAGCGTGCTCCCCAGCTCTAGGAGGCACCAACGCCCTCATTCATCACCCCCTGAATGTGATCTGCAAGTATCCAGGGCTTTGTAATTGACAGGGCTCATCTTACTTAATCCTCTCAGTAGCACTCAGGGGTATTATTTTCCACCTTTCCCTCATTGGCAGAAAACTTGGGGTGGGGGAGGGGATGGGGATTAGAATTTTAACCTGGACTTTCTCCCTCCAGGCCTAATTCTTTTCTTCCATACCATATTACCACCTTTTAAAACTACTCTTTTTGAAGGTGGTATCATGCAGAGGTTTGGGTTTCGTTTATTTTTTTTTAAGATTTTATTTATTTATTCATGAGAGTCACAGAGAGAGAAGCAGAGACACAGGTTGAGGGAGAAGCAGGCTCCCCGTGGGCAGCCCAGTATGGGACTGGATCCCAGGACCTGGGATCACAACCTGAGCTGAAGGCAGATGCTCAACCACTGAACCACCCAGGTGCACATTTGCTTTTATTTTTAAGGAGACATCAGGAGACTGGTTATTTCCTTGGCCTTGAGAATAACCTTCCTTGCTGCAAGGTGTCCTGGGGGAGGCCTGTGCTTCTGCTAGGTCCCTCTGACCCTTTAGCTTAAGGGAGCATTGCATCTGCGGAACTGAATCAAGGTTCCCTGGATCAGCATATATTGAAGAAATGGGCTGCAGGGTAGTTTCCTTTTGGTCACCGTTCCTATTGCATAATAATTCACATTGTGCAACAGCATTAGAGCAGGAGTTCGCTTCATTACTTGGTAATTTTCTTTAACAGCAAAACTGAGCTAGAGACATTCGGTCCTCTTCTCATTTTCCTGTTGCTAAATATAAAACGTAAGCTACAGTTGTCGTATTATTCAGGGGAAAGGAACGTGAGTTTTCAAATTTGAAGCTTAGAGAAAAATTAATATGAAGAGATTAAGAAAAAATTAAGATTTAAAATACCAACCTTCCTAAACTGGCAGGTGTGTACCCCAAAGGGATTAGTAGAATCTTTTGACCCATCAAATTTTGTTGATCAGCGATTCTTTCTATGGACTTGAGCTAGGCTCGGAAGTGATGGAAAGACAGATGACACATTGTCCCTGTCCTCAGCACTGTTAATGCTCTTTTAATTCAGAGTTAACAAATTTGGCCCATTTACTAAATATTTCAGCCTTTGCAGAAATATTGGTCTCTGTTTCGACTTTCAGTTCTGTCGCGATAGTGTAAAAGTCACCATAAACTATGTGCCCACAAATGAATATAGCTGTCTTCTAGGGACCATGGACACTGAAATGTGAATTTCACAAATTTTTGCATATCATGAAATATTTTTTTATTTTTTTTAATCACTTAAAATGTAAAAACGACTTCAAACTCAAAAGCTTCTGAACAGCAAAGGGACCCATCAACAAAGTGAAAAGGCAACCTATGGCAGGAGAGAAAACATTTGCAAACCACATATCAAATAAGGATTAATAGGGGATCCCTGGGTGGCGCAGCGGTTTGGCGCCTGCCTTTGGCCCAGGGCGTGATCCTGGAGACCCAGGATCGAATCCCACGTCGGGCTCCCGGTGCGTGGAGCCTGCTTCTCCTCTGCCTGTGTCTCTGCTCTCTCTCTCTCTCTGTGACTATCATAAATAAATAAATTAAAAAAAACAAAAAAAAACAAATAAGGGTTAATAGATGCTTCTCTAATAACGTTAAATAACAAGATCTGGCCGTAAGTCTAATAACAACCATGATTTGGAGTAGTGAGTACGTATAATATTCTGAGATACCTGTGACAACTGAAATGTGACGTGAAAATCTGTGACTTCCACTGATAACAAACTCATGAGAACTGATAAACTTTTGTGGTTGTGTTGATTGCATTTATAATTGAAGGAAAATCTAAATTTTTATTAGAACTGCTAGAAGTAACTTTCTAAAAAGTCTCTGGATTTTAGGCATAGAGCCATCAGAGAGTCTTTCATCTCAGGTTAAGAGGTCCTGAGAAGTCAAGGAGAATGTGGGCTGGGGAAATCAGATAATTAGAAGGGCCTCGTCGTTGACAGCACAGTTTTTTTTTCTTAAAGATTTTTCAAATCTCGGGCAGTCCAGGGTGGCTCAGCGGTTTAGCGCCGCCTTCAGCCCGGGGCCTGATCCTGGAGACCAGGGATCAAGTCCCACATTGGGCTCCCTGCATGGAGCCTGCTTCTCCCTCTGCCTGTGTCTCTGCCAATCTCTCTCTCTCTCTCTCTCTCTCTCTCTCTCTGTCTCTCATAAATAAATAAATAAAATCTTAAAAAAAAATAAAGAAAGAAAAGGAAGGCTTTGAAAAAATAGATCAAATAGAACTAGGGGAAAAAAAAACAATTAAAAACTGAAATTCCAAAGAAAGTTAAATGGCAGTTTAGAAAAAGCTTATATAAGAGATTAGTGACCTGGAAGACAGCTCTGAGGAAATGGCTGAGACAGCAATGCCGACATAAAGAAATGGAAAATACACGTATTCCTAAAATCATAACAAAACTACAAATGACCAAGCATAAAAAAAGGGCATGCAGGCAATCAAAAGTGAGCAAAAGATGCCACCTTACCTATAAGAAGATCAAGAACAGGTCAAAGTAGCAATACCTTGCTGGCGTAGTCGGTGGAGTGGTTGACCGTCTGGCTCTTGGATTGGGCTCAGGCTGAGTGTTTGACTCTTGATGGAGGGATGAGCCTCACATCAGACTCTGTGCCCAGCATAGAGTCTACTTGAGATTCTTTCTCTCTCCCTTTCCCTTTGCCCCTCCTGCTCATGCTCTCTCTCTCTCTAAAATAAATAAATCTTCGAAAAAGAGAAACAGGCAAAACTCATCTATGATGTTAGCTGTTAAATATCAGTTATCTCTGGGGTGCAAGGGAAGGGTTCCAGCTAGAAAGTGCATGAGGGTAGCTGTGAGATAGCGGACATGTTTTATACCATCATGGTTGCATGGCTGTGGAAATATATAAGAAGTCACTGAGCTGTACACTTAGGATTTTGTGTGTTTTCTTCTATGTACATTATCACTTGAATAAAAATACTTAAAAAGGGATCAGAGAAAAGGGGAAAAATCATGCACAAAGAATGACAGCTAAATTAACAGAAAATGAAAAGGGCCAAAATATAATTCAACAGTGACTTCAAAGTGCCAGGGAACATAGACATAAACTTAGAGTCCTTTACCCAGCAGAACTTTTATTAATAAATGAGGGTGACTAAAGACATTTCCAGGTCAAGACTAAAACACTCTCTAAAACGTGCTTCAGGGGCACTTGGGAGGCCCAGTCAGTTGGTCAATTGACTCAACTCTTGGCATTGGCTCAGGTCATGATCTTGGCATCATGGAATCAAGCCCCGAGTGGAGCTGCATGTTGAGCTCTACACACAGCACAGAGTCTGCTTAAATTTCTCCCTCTCCCTCTGCCCCTCTCCCCCACACTCTCTCCCCCAAATAAATAAATAAATCTTTATAAAATAAAATAAAATAATAAAATAAAATATGTGCTCCAGCAAGAAGAGGTGGGATGCATAAAGCATAATACCAAACAAGTTAGTGAATCTACTATATAAGCATTCATTTTCAAAAATAATTATTTTGCTGGGTTTTGAAAATTAGGTGGGTTATATTGTAGACATATACACATGTGCACACACACAAAATGATACATGACAAGGTTATTCATCATGGCATTGTTTGAAACAGCACAAATTAGAAACAAACTAAAACAAAAAAAGAAACAAACTCAATATTCATCCATCATTGAGATGCCATTTGGCCATTATAATGAATGAAATACATTTTTTAGAAAATTATTTATTTGGGGACGTCTTGGTAGCTCAGTGGTGGAGCATCTGCCTTTGGTTCAGGTCATGATCCCGGGATCCTGGGATCGAGTCCCACTCAGGTTCACCACAGGGGGCCTACTTCTCCCTCTGCTTGTGTCTCTGCCTCTCTCTGTCTCTCTCTATGTGTCTCTTATGAATAAATAAATAAAATCTTTAAAAAAATTTATTTATTTGAGAGAGAGAGAGAGGGAGGGAGAGAGAGAGAGAGCGAATGAGCACACGGAGGCGCAGAAGGAGAAACATTCCCTGCTGAGCAGGGATCCTGATGCAGGGCTCCTGATGCAGGGCTCCATCCCAGGACCTCGGGATCATGACTTTAGCTGAAGGTAGACGCTTAACCGACTGAGCCACCCAGACACTCCTACATTTTAGAATACAGTATGGAATAAATGTATTTTTGTATGAGTCCGATTTTTCTGCATTAACAATTATAACATGTCAGTTGATTTTAACAATGAACATGGATTTCTCATACATCCCATCTACAGGGGAGGAATGAATAACTGCAAACATTAAAACACTTTCACAGGGGCGCCTGGCTGGCTTAATGGTGGAGCATGCTACCCTTGATCTTGGGTTTGTGAGTTCAATGTCTGTGCCCACATTTGGGCATAGAGACTACTTTTTTTTTTAAGTAGGCTCAGTAAAAAGCACAAAATGCAGAACAGAGTGTACAGAGTCCTGTTATTTGGATAAAATAAGTCAAAACAAAAGAATCCATCACACAATTGTTTTACATACAAGATCCCTAGAAGAATAAACTTGAAACTGGCAAAGGTGATTGTCTTCATGAATAGGAATTGACTGGCCATGGTACTGGTACACAAGAGACATTTCACTATCTTCCCTTTTGTACTTTTGAATTTTCTACCATTTGAATATACTATCTAAGCAAAAATTAAATTTCCTGAATCATTTAGGTAGAGACTAGAGATAGTAACTTCAGACATGTTTAAGGAAATATACGTGTTAAGATTTTTTTTTTTAGATTTTATTTATTTATTCATGAGGGACACACAGAGAGAGACAGAGACTTAGGCAGAGGGAGGAGCAGGCTCCCTGCGGGGAGCCCAAGGTAGGACTCGATCTCAGGACCCCAGGATCACAACCTGAGTGGAAGGCAGACACTCAACCACTGAGCCACCCAGGGGTCCCACATGTTAAGATTTTAAAAGTAACCACACACGCAAACACACAAGGAATTGAATATAAAATGGCACAAACTATCTTGAGCTTTTTAAAAAAATAGTCTTAAGAGCCATATGTTTCCTTTTCTATAAACTCTCTTTCCACATCATTTGCCCTCTTTTCTTCTACTAGATTGTTGACCTTTTTTGTTACTGATATCCAGGGAATCTTTATACTTTAGGGAGAGAAGCCCTTTCTGTTAGAAATTGCAAACATTTTTGCCCAGTTTGTCACAGATTGTATTTAATGTGGGTAGCTCTCAATCCTTTCTTTTAACATGAGTCTTGATAGAAAGGCCTTTCTCACTCGGAGGTTGTGAAAGAATGAATTCCCTATTTTCTTCCAACACTCTCCTAGGTCCTGTGTGAGTCTCATTTCCCCAGACAAACTTCTCTTCTAGGCAAGAGCAGTTGAGGGTACATCTGTGTGTCAGTCCACAGGGTCTAATGTCCTTTGTGTGATTTCTTCAGTAGGTAATAAATTTCTACTGAAAACTTCAATTTCTTCCTAATCACCCATGAGTGTCCTGTATGACCTAGACAATTGAAAAATGTCAACAGTGACTTTGAAAAATAATTTGGTTTCATCCCTGCCATAGATAAGGGAATTGAGGTTAGTGATGTGAAGAAGCATCTCACAGTTAGGAAGCAGTGAGGTTGGAATCGAAACTCAAGATGTTGCTTTAAGTCCACAACCTTACCCCAATAGGTTGTGGTGGGTGTAAAATATATTAATTCTTTTTTCTCTTTAAAAATTTTTGTCAAAAAAATTATTGTCAATATCTGGGAAAATGAGGGCAGCAAAAAAGATAAGTGATTTTCTAAAAGAGACCTACAAACACTAAATGGGGAAATAATGAAACATTGTTTATAAATCTAATATGTTCATTTATCAAATGATGGTAATACTTAACACTTAGCAATTTATAAAGTGTTCTCACAAAGATCAGATCATGTCACTCTTTTTAAAAATTTTTTAAAGATTTTATTTACTTAAGAGAGAGCCTGATCCGGGGTGGCTGGGGGGTGAGTGGCTCCATCCCAAGATCCTGGAATCCTGACCTGAGCCATAGGTAGACAACCAACTGAGCCACCTGGGTGTCCTATTTTTTTTTTTCAGTGAGAGAGAGAGGGGATGCCCGGGTGGCTCAATGTTTGGGCGCCTGCCTTTGGCTCAGGGCATGACCCTGGGGTCCTGGGATTGAGTCCCACATCGAGCTCCCTGCATGGAGCCTGCTTCTCCTCTGCCTGTGTCTCTGCCTCTCTCTGTGTCTCTCATGAATAAATAAATTAAATATTTAAAAAATAATTAAAAAATAAATTAGAGAGAGAGGGAGCACATGGGGCAAGGGGGCAGGGCAGAGGGAGATGAAGAGAATCTTATGCAGGTCCACATCCAGCCTGGAGTCTGACACGGGGCTTGAGCTCACAACCCTGAGTTCATGATGACCTGAGCCAAACGAAATCAAGAGTCTGACACTTAAATTAAAAAAAAAAAAAAAAAAAAGAGTCTGACACTTAACAGACTAAGCTACCCAGGCACCTCTCATATTACTCTTTCAACAAAGAGATATTTTAGCTGTTAAAATAGCATTTGTCCTATAGTAAAGGAGAGGGAAAATGCCATACAGTCAGTGCTATTTATTGCTGTTATAAGAGCAAAGAACTGGAAACAACTTAAATGTCCTTCTTCTAAGGGACTGAAAAGCAGAGGCAAAACAACGTGCATGCTGTGCTACCATTTGTGAGCAAATGTATGTATCGACTTCTTTATCCTTTTGAGCTTTTCAATTCAGAAATGGTCTGTTCGGGATCCCTGGGTGGCTCAGCGGTTTAGCACCTGCCTTCGGCTCAGGGCATGATCTCACATACCGGGATCGAGTCCCCTGCAGGGAGCCTGCTTCTCCCTCTGCCTGTGTCTCTGCCTCTCTGCGTCTCTCATGAATAAATAAAATCTTCTAAAAAATAATAAAAGTAGTCAGGTAAATGGCAAAGGAGTTAAGAAGAGGGATGAACTGATGCATCCAGTGTCACACAGAATGCCAGCCTCCCACAGAAGGAGCTGATAAAAATTTCAGGTGGGGTTTGTGGCTTTGTCAACCTTTTTTTTTTTTTTTAAGATTTTTATTTATTTATTTATGAGAGACACACGGAAAGAGGCAGAGACATAGGCAGAGGGAGATGCAGGCTCCATGCAGGGAGCCGATGTGGGATTTGATCCCAGGACCCCAGGATCATGCCCTGAGCCCAAGGCAGACGCCCAACTGCTGAGGCACCCAGGTGTCCCAGCTTATGTCAACCTTAATGAAAGAGCACTGCTCTCAGTTCTCTTGGGCTCCAATGGCACAAAGACAGTGACTTTCACATCTTATGGATTTTAGTGATTTTTTTTTTTTAAGTAAACTCTGTGTCCAATGCGAGGCTCAAACTCATGACCGCAAGATCAAGAGTTGCATGCTCTACCAACTGAAATCAGCTAGGTGCCCCTTTAGAGATTTCTTTTAACAGATTACTTGCCTGTTAGAAAACAAAATTACATTTTTGTATTGAGTTATGAAGACCAACAAATAAAGGGAGCTACATGAATGAGGTCCAAGAATTCCCAAAGAGGTCATGTTGAAGGCTTTGCTTGAGTTGATGTGGTGGATGGAACCACAGTCAGGAAATAAGATAATCTTCTTTTAGATGTGTGTACTCTGGTGTGCAACCAGAATGGAAACTACGACCTTTGTTGATAAAGTATCAAGAGATTAAGTGAGCATGGTATCATTTGAGGTCTACGTCTATGTCTCTTCAGAGAGTACGCATTTAGCAACTTCGGTGGAAAGGATGCTGGACAGAAAGCTATTAAATTATGTGATGCCATGAAATCTTCCCTGGAATATGCATTTGTGCAGCAAGCAACAAAAATCAATCTCACAAACTAAGACAAAGAAAAAAATTCTGGGGGTGCCTGGGTGGCTCAGCAGTTGAGCGTCTGCCTTCGGCTCAGGTCATGATCCCGGGGTTCTGGGGTCCTGGGATCAAGTCCAGTATCGGGCTCCCTTCAGGGAGTCTGCTTCTCCCTCTGCCTATGTGTCTATCTCTCTCTCTGTGTCTCTCATGAATAAATACATAATATCCTTAAAAAAAAAGAAAAAAATTCTGAAGGAAGTCTGTGAAGTCACAGTTTGGTCAGTGTTGTGTTCTATCATCAGTATCATCTTTATCATCAATAACTCAAATGAGATTAAAGGGTTGTTCTGCTTTGAGCATCACCAGTTAACACACAAGCCAGGGGCGGGCTAATGAGGGGACACCTCAAAGAACAGAGGTGGACAGTCGCCATGGAGTGGGCTGACCTTGTGGATGAAACAAACCCTGAACTGGCAGCCGAAGTATATGTCTTATGTGGGAGAATGTTGACAATCACAATGATGAAAGAAATATTGAACAGACCCTTTCTTTTTTAAGAATCAATCAGGCCCATCGTCTCTGAATTGCAACCTGAACTTCCTTCTGGAAATTTCCCAGTGCTATTTTGAAGTGGTTCTAAGAGCCGCTTAGACCTGGAGCTGGCTCTCTGGTGCCTGTGCCCAGCTGCACCCTGCAGCACATGGATGCCTGACACCTAAGCTGCTTTAACTGGGCCCGATGGGAAGAAACCGAGAAAGAGCTCTGTTCCTGTGTATTTGGCAGGACTGACACGGGGGAGCCAGGGAGAAAGCAACCTGGGCCCCAGCACTGCTCTCCATCCTGGTGCCCACGCTCCCGGCTGGATGCCCCCCAGGGCCTCACGTCTCCAGACAGCTGTCCCTCCCCTGCAGTTATTCCCAATCTGCTTGGAGCCAGGATGGAACCAAGGCTCGATGCACAGCAAGGACCTGCAGAGAGCCTCGCGGAGCCAAATAGTTTTTATTTTTAGTTTTTATTTATTTATTTTTATTATTATTATTTTTTTTTTTGCCAAATTATTTTGAACACCAGTGTCAGGGATCGGAATTTGGTGGGCTCGAAAAGGACAAGGCCAGAAGGGGCCGTCACCGAACTGCTTGCCCACAGCGGGCGCAGCTCACCGGGCTGGTGCCACGCGGTGCTATGGGACCTGAACACGCGCATGAACGCACACATCGGTCTTTAGAAGGTAGAAATTAGAAATCTGATGCAGATGCCATCCTTTCAAAGTCCCTCCAAAGTAGGACATACGCATTTGTTCCATCACTGAAAGCATTTATCTTTATTTATGGATCTTTTGAAAGTTCACTTGTTGTGTTTTTGGTTGTTTGCTTTTTAGTAATTGCTACACCCAACGTGGGGCTCGAACCCACGACCTCCTCCTGATCAAGAGTCACCTGCTCTTCTGATGGAGCTGATGGAGCCAGCCCGGTGCCCCAAGGCATTCATTTATTTTTAAGGCCAAGAGTTTGCAATGTCATGAAGTAACAATACTTTCCCATGTTCGCGTGATGATTGAGGGGGATGGAGGAGATGAACGAAAGTCGCTCTCATTTTTTTCTTAAAGAGTAACAGCTGTTACTCCACAGACCGCAAAGAAAATTCAAAGTTGGCCTGCATTTCCTCCTGCGAGGCAGTCTCTCAGACCAGACGGGATCTGTTCTTTCAGGGACACCAAGAGAAAGCGGTGTCACCTCTCCACTCCAATGGGGCCACCTACCCCAAGCAGGGGTAGCTCTTAGAAACTGACGGTGCTCAGTCCTGATCAGCACCTTACTCCCTTGCAAAACCTTTCCTGGCACCGCTGGCCACATGGTTCTGCGTGACTTGTCCCGAGCTTCAGCTCACACCCATCAGGCTGCAAGGCCAGGCAGGATAGGAACGCAAGGCTGCCTCTGGTACCAAGTGTTTTCCCCTTACCTCCAAGGTTAGGTCTCGTGAGAGGACTAGTTATGCATTCTGCCAAAGAAGACTTGCCAATGATTTTTTTTTTAAAGATTTTATTTATTTATGCATGAGAGACACAGAGACAGGGACACAGGCAGAGGGAGAAGCAGGCTCTTCGCAGGGGCCCGATGTGGGACTCGATCCAGGACCCTGGGATCATGACCTAAGCTAAAGGCAGACTCTCAACCACTGAGCCACCCAGGTGCCCCTTGACAATGATTTATTGTTGTTGACAGCATCCTTCGTGTATTTTCCACATAAAGACTCGCAGAATGAAATGACCTCAGAGATCATTTAGCAAAATCTCTTAATTTAAAAACTGACAAAATTATCACCCAAAGTCCATGGTCTACCTTAGGACTCACTCTTGGTGTTGTACGTTCTATGGGTTTGGACAAATGTATAACGGTAGGTACTCACCAGTATAGTACCGTATAGAGTATTTTTACTTTCCTAAAAATCCTCTGTGCTTCACCTATTCACAGCTCTGTGCCCCTGCCCCAACCCCTGGCAAACAATGATCTTTTGTCTCCACAGTCAGGTGATAATATATCAATGTAGTTTCATTGGTTATAACAAATATACCACCCTGATGGGGATGTTGATAACAGGAGAGGCTACTTACGTCAGAGGAGTGGGGGTGCGAGGGGGACATAGGATATTTCTACAGCAGTTCTAGGCTCTGCTAGACTTTGAGAGGTTAAGTGACTTGATCAAGGTCACAAAGATGCTTCACAGCCACCACGATTGGTATTCAGGGGTCTTATGTTGCAAGCTTTATGCAACACACATTTTCCTACCTGCCATCCATAATACAAAAACTCACTTTAAAAAATTTTTTAATTTTAATTTTATTTTTAAAAATATTTTATTTATTTATTCATGAGAGACACAGAGGGAGACAGAAATATAGCAGAGGGAGAAGCAAGCTCCCTGTAGGGAGCCGGATGCAGGACTCAATCCCAGGACCCCGGGATCACGCCCTGAGCCTAAGGTAGACGCCCAATGGTTGAGCCACCCAGGCGTCCCAAACTCACGAAATATTCAGTGAGCACATATGGTGTCCTATTTCTTGGAAGTACAAGTGAGAAATAGAGTTGGGGGATCTCCTTCAGGTTCAACTGAATCACCAGCTAATGCGAGTGGCAGAGAAGCATGGGTATGTCCTGAAGTTTATACCTGGGGTGTGTTTTTAGCATGCCCTCCTCCTCAAAATCCACACACATTTTCCAGCACCTCTGTACTTTTGTTGGTGCTGTGCTCTATGCCTGGAATCCTCCCTTCTTCATCCTCAGCTGCTACTCACTCCCAAAGGCAAAGCAGCATTCATCTCTCTTCCGTGAGTCTTCCTCTGGGCAGAATGGATCCCTCTCTCATACTTCTGAACCCTCAGTGCTTTGCAAGTAACTCCATTAGACAATCTGTAAGCAATACAGTTACTCACTAGCCCTCCAGTTAGACTGTAAGCATCATCACAGCAGGGTGAGTCTCCACCGTCGCGTATCTAGTAACAAACTGGGATATAGTTTATATGCTCCAAAATCTGCTGAGAAGATACAGATCTGACATTTCTTATTTCTAGAGTTTGAGACTAGAAAACATCATAAAACAAAAATACATACACAGCTTCTCTAATGAAGCAGCTGACAAAATATATCGAATATTGTAGATTTAAGGGTTCTGAAAGGGCAGGAACTATATATCACTAAGATATAAAAACCTCTTTCCTTTTTACTTTAAAAAAATGATTGCCAATCAGATTGTAATTTTTCATTGTTTTGAAACTGTTGGCAACCATTTAGGTTAATAATAGTAATAATGGGCAATCATTTACTTTAAAAATAGAAAAACCAGAAAAAGACATAAAGTATATAAAGAACAGCATGGTCCTGAGTCATGGGTACTCAAAGGGAGTCATTTTAGATGGTTTTAAAGGCCACTGATTATGAGGAGGGTAGGAGGCACAGGTCAAATACAAAACTGGAAAATGAAATCTAATGGTTTTAGATTTTAATCACATATGAACAAGGCAAAAAAACCCCAAATCAGCTAAATAGTTAATACTTAATAGTCCTTGCTGCCTCAGTACCAAAAATTACATGAACTTGTACCAAAGCAAACAACTGTACAATAAAATACTTTGTAGTTTCAAGTAACCAATTTTTAAAATTCAAGATTTAGAGATAAAATGAATGTTAATGTACTGCACAAAGATGGTCAGGCTGTTTTTTCCTAGCACATATATGATGCATAATGATATATTATTAGAACTAAAAAGTTTTAGGTCAAAGAAATGTATCTTTTTAAAGTATCTTTTGCTCCATTTTAGAGGTTCTTGTAAATTCCTCCACTTTAGTCTCCCTAAACATGAATATGACATTTGTTTGTTTATATAATTTTATCTTATAAGCAGCTGACAGAAAGGTAAATATACACATATCTAAAAAGTGGCTATCCCATAATATGACAGCCCATAATTTAGTAATTGTATAGGCTTTCTGGTAGTTTCAATTATTCATAAAAATAATTATGGAGGAGACATATTCATGATTTATTCTGATTAAAGCATACTAATTACAATATATTTTTGAGTTAGCTATTTTAAAAATCTTTATTTTTTAATTCAGATAATGCCCAGGCTCAACCGTGTAAAAGGAAATGTTGGTTTGTTAGGTTTGTCCATCTTTTCTTTATTCACCTTAAAGGTCAACAATAGAATGAAGAATGTAGGTCTATTAAAAATGCATAAATGCTTGTAGTGATTGTTCAAGTCACTTGTTCCTCAAACACATTACTGAATGAATGAAGTTCAGCTTAACTGTAATTATGCCCAAGGCTAGAATATTTTACTCTGCCTTCGGTTGCAGGTTGTACTTTTGTGGCTGGAAAAAATGTTCTTCAATAGCACTGACTAGTTCATTTAGTTCTTTCTTCAGCTGCTCAGGATCACTGGAAAATAAGGAGGAAAATCCCAGATCAGTGGATTATTCCAAAGCAGATTTTAAGTTCTCCCCACATTGGTCAAATAACATTGAAACGTACCCTTAAGAGGAGGGCTAAGTCAGACAGATCAGAACCCCAGTGAGGGAAGCATGGGAATGCATCTGCTGACTTGGATGAAAAGACCCCAAGAAACAATATCCATTATTTCCCTGAAAAGATCTACCAAGGTTTCTAAAAAATCATCTCTGTGCATTTCTTCTAAGAATTTTTAAGAAACACTTTTTGCTCTAGCTTCCCTAAAAGATCTGCCATGTTGGTACCTAACAGTGCAAAGAAAATTTTCAAGACTTCAGTTGTCATGGTCATCTAATGCTGCTAAGCTTTGACAAATGGCATCTGATAGGAACGTTCCAGCCTCCTGTTTGCCTCCAAATGACAGGAAGCTAACTATCAGCAGCCCGGTCTGCAAGGCCTTCCAGAAAGTACAGAGAATGGGAGCCTCCTAGTGGGCCTGCTAATCACACACCAGCAACTCAGATTCCCCTACCCCCACCCCAGCTTTCATCTTTTTTAGTCTACCTCCAGAATAAAAGGGTCACAACTAAAGTATAAACAAAAATCTAGGGAACTAGTTCCCTCCCCCTCTAAGGAAATCAAGTTTTCAAGCATAGGGAAAACACGCATTTACACGCAAACAACTGGAAGGGAGGTAATGATAAAAGGAGCCACTCATGCTTGCATCAGGTTCCTGGTGTTTCGAATACTTGAAACCAAAAAGCTGAATTTAAAAAACTGAATCCTTCATTTCAAACTTTCCTTCCTTCATCTTTGACTGTCTTCAATATATGCAACTTTATTTTAATGGAAATGGAAATTCTTGTAACTAGTTAAGATCATTTTTACTTCGTAATAGTTCCCCTAACAACTATACAATCCATTTTATTGCAGACATTAATTCTGGCTCTCCTACAAGCTGTATGCCCTCAGGCAAGTGGCTGAGCCTCTCCAAGGCCCAGATTTCTCATTTCAAAAATTGGGATAAACGACTTTATTTTCTCAAGAGAGTTGTTGTGTAGATTGAGATAAATTATATAAAGCAATTAGCACAGAACCTGGCCCCAAAACCTCAATAAATGTAGCTTCATTAAAATTATTTTTATCCCCATTGGTGACATATAAAGTAATTACGCTTCATAAATATATATGAATCACATAGGTCATTATTTCCTTTTCCATAAATGTGTTTTGAAGACAACATTTCTCAGGAAGGCACATAATTAATAATTACTGTTTTTTTTCTAACAATATAGCTAAAATTAAACTCACCAGTGAATATACAAATATAAATATATATCTCCTATTGGTTTTTTCTGTTAGAACCTTGCCTGATAGAATTGGTATCTAAATCCTGAGATAGTGATAGAGTATTCTTGTTCTTGGGAATTGTGTATTGATGTCTGCAACTTATTTTCAGGTGACTCAGGAAAAATAAAAACAAACCTACATATACAATATATGGTAGGCGACAGCAAATATTGCAAAATGTTATCAATTGTTCAGTCTAAGTTAAAGTAGGCTACTATGGCTGGCAGCCTGTTGAATGCCCATTTTTGTAAATAAAGATTTATTGGAACACAGATGTGTAAGATTTCTTTCTGCTTTTGAGCAACAGCAGAGGTGAGTAGTTGTGACCATATGGCTTACAAACTCTTAAAATATTTACTATCTGGCTCTTTACAAAAAAAGTTTGCCAACCCTTGGTCTAAGTGAGAGGTATGTGGGTATTCGCTGAAATTTTCCAAAATCAAAAGTTGGATATCTACCAAACAAAAAATATTTTTTAAAAGCAGGACTAAAATTTGAAAAGCATTTTCTGGGCACCTGGGAGGCTCAGTGGTTGAGTGTCCGTCTTCTGCTCAGGTCTTGGATCTAGTCCTGCTTTAGGCTCCCCTCAGGGAGCCTGCTTATCCCTCTGCCTATGTCTCTGCCTCTCTGTGTCTCTCATGAATAAATAAATAAAATCTTAAAAAAAAAGTATTTTCTGTTCTAAAGGATGAGTAGGTCATGGAATTCTATGAATAATGATGATATAAAACACAGTAATAGTATTAAAGTGATCAGAAAATAAAGAAACTTAGCCATGGCTTTATTGCTGTTTTATATTAGGTAGGCTGGTGACCTGCTTGAGTCCTGACAGCATTTCCATGGACTGACCTAGTGCCCAAGTCCCAATTCATAAACTGGAGTAGTGTTTCGATGAATAATAAAAGGATAATTTTTCAAAATATTTCTAGGAATTTGTAAGCTAATATTTGAATTTAAGGCCACCAATAATCCATGTGAAAAGTGTAAAACACTAGATCCTCAAACATTAAAGAATATTGTTATTATAAAGTCTGAATGTTTTTTCACAGAGTAATGACAAGGAAGGGACAAATCGGGGGGGGGGGATCTTTAAGTTGGATTATTGTCCCTTTGTTTTCAAAAGAAAGAGGCCTAGAAATATGAAAATATTAAATGAGAATGAGAGTTACAAAGACATGTCTATGGAAAACCCCATTCTCAAGAGTAGCAAACAGCTTACTATGTAACACACAGGGAAACACTGATACTTGCACAATATTACAATAAAATCTTGGTAATCCAGAATGCTTAGAAAATGAGGTGCTTTATGTGTTTGCTCGAGTTGCTTACTAGCTGAGTTTTTGCTCCTGCAACACCAAAAGGTTTTGAACGGGAATCTGCAGCAAAATATAGGACACAGTCTATGACTTCTTAAATATATTTGACTGCTGTGGAATTGCAAAGCCATAATCATGACTTTGGTGGAGTGGGGCTCTTATTCAGAAAATGCAAGGCCCACGTGGATGCGGAATGCTTATCTCCCTTATGATAAAACAGTGAACATTATGAGTTCCTGTATCTCTGTTTCATAGTTCTGTTTTGTTTTAGTATTTTTTACCTTGCTAACAGCAGTCATTTCTTCCTGCCCAAGGAAAGCATACGCTAACAATTCTGTCCTCGCCTCTCTTATTCGCTACATTTAATCTGCTACTGGCTGGCCAATTGAATATGCTCAGAAAATTTCCTCTGCTTTTATTTCCACAGGGTGCAAATTTAGTTCCCCAGACCAGAACAACTTTTCAAGGAGCAAAGCTTTGATTTGTAAATGTTCTAACAACTGCTTAGAGGTATCCTCTCCACTACAGTGTTGAGAGCTGGATATGTGGCTAGTGTGACCCAGGAACTGAATGGTTAACGTCATTTAAGTTTAATTCATTGAAATTCAAATTAAAAAACTGATATTTAATTCAGTTATTGGAAAATTTATGTATGTTTGAACAATTTAGGTATCAAAATCTATTTTTTTCAACTGTAAAGTTTTTGAAATTGTAATATATTTGACCCTTCAATGGCATGAAGGTTAGGGAGTTAGCAACCCTCCCATACAGTCAAAAATCCATGTAATAACTCTTGATTTCCCGGATAGTTAGCTATTAAAAGCCTTCTATTCGTATCATACACTGCATTCTTATGATAAAGAAAATGTTATTAAGAAAATAAGGAAGAGAAAATATATTTATAGTATTATACTGTATTTATCAAAAAGAAAATCCATATATAAGTGGACCTGCACAGTTCAAGTTCATGTTGTTCAAGGGTCAAGTGTATGGAACAAGTACTTCTAAAAAATCTAGCATTTTAATCGAGATATGTGGTAAGTATAAAGTCCTAAATGGATTTTGAAGATAGTGTGAAAACAATAAACTATCTCAATAATTTTTATATAAATGGTATAACAATATTCTCACATATTAAAACAAGTAGAATAAATCACTAAATTAATTTTACATGTTTTTTCACTATTGAAAAATGTATCTAGTAGAAATTTCAAATTGCATTATGAGGCTCACATTTTCTCTTTTTTTATAGTGTCCATTAATTCCTTTTTTTTTTTTAAGATTTTATGTATTTGAAAGAGAGTGCATGCATGTGTGCATGTGTTTGTGTGTGTGTGTGTGTGTGTGTGTGTGTGTGTGTTGGGGGGAAGGAGCAGAGGTGGAGCAAGAGGGACAAGCAGACTCTGCACTGAGCAAGGAGTCAGACTATGAGATCTTGAGATCATGACCGGAGTTGAAAACTGAGTCAGAAGTTCATTTAACTGAGCCACCCAGGCACCCGTCTTTTCAAAAAAAAAAAAAAAATTATTTAAGTGATCTCTACAACCAATGTGGGGCTCAAACTCATGACCTTGAGATCAAGAGTCACATGTTCTTCTAACTGAGCCAGCCAGGCACCCCTCACATTTATTTATTTTATTTTATTTTAAGATTTTATTTATTCATTCATTCACAGAGAGAGAGAGACAGAGGCAGAGAGACACAGGCAGAGGGAGAAGCAGGCTTCACGCAGGAAGCCAGACATGGGACTCGATCCGGGTCTCCAGGATCATGACCTTGACTGAAGGTGGCGCTAAACCACTGAGTCACCTGGGCTGCCCCCACGTTTTATTTTTATTGGACAGTACTGACTTAATTGACCTTTAAAAACATTTTTTTCTGATTTTTTTTACTCTGAATAGAGGAGTGCTAGTTACTGAGGGCTCAAGGGGTGTGCATCATCACATTTACGCATGCTAACTACATGTACCGTGGTTGTTAAAGTTTAAGGTGTTTTGGTACTGCAAAGTGAACTAAAGCCCTTTACCAAGGTCACAAAAATGTGACTCTAAATCTATCAAACCATCAGCTCTTTGTTGGCAAGGCCTCTTTCTGCTATGGTACTTTATCGATAATTTCCAGAACCCAGCACAGACCTATGCACAGTAGGTGCTCAAAGATATCTGTTCAGTGCAGGTGCAATGGATTTTAATTTATTATATCAGAGACAGGAAGGAAAAGAAGAAAACTCATTCATACTAGTTTCAAATAAAATTACTAGAAAAAGGAAACTGTATTACTATTACTGAAATTCAGAATGAAATTTTTCCCTACAAAGAAAGGCAGGACAGAATAAGTAAGTAGGAAATCAGCTCTCCTGTGCCTAGATGCTTTACTCAGCTGTTAACATCACAATATTGCTGCAGGTTCTGAAACAATATTCCTAATTAAAGTACATGCAGGAAAGATAAAGTGTTTTACTTAGCATTTGCAAAGAACCAATTAGAAGCTTTAGGGAATAACAATCACAAGTGCTGCCACCGTTTCATACCTATTTCCAGGGGGTGCACACAGTTCTGAATAGTACTTGATTTTGGGCTCCGTCCCACTGGTCCGCATGGTCGCCACACCCCCATTAGCAAAGGTAAAGGTGATCATTTGGCTGCTTTTGCTAGTAGGGAGAACCTAGGAATTAATTTACACATGTTATAAATTTAAATTGTAACATAAACTGTTCTGGCTTAAATAACAGTTTTTCCCTGTATATGCAAGAAAATAAATGTCCAACAAATATACTGGGTTTAGAAAAAAAGGATATTTGGAGGATATAAAGGCAATACAGAAAAATGTCTACATTTTAAAAAGTTATCATGCCTATTTTAAGGAAATATCTATTTATTTATTTATTTATTTATTTATTTATTGAGAGAGAGAGAGAGAGAGAGAGAGAGAGAGAGAATGAACACAGGGAGAACGGACAGAGGAAAATGAAAGAGAAACCTAAACTGACTCCTCACTGAGAGCAAAGCGTGAGGCAGGGCCCAATCCCACAACCCTGAGATTATGACCCGAGCCCAAACCAAGAGTTGACTTAAAGTCTTAACAGACTCTGCCACCCAGGCACCCCTATAATGACTATTCTTGAGAGATAAAATACATACGTGAGCAGAATAAAACTACTGGGAGTACACCAAAATAAGAGGCTTTTGCACAGCAAAGGAAACCATCAACAAACAAAAGGCAACCTATTTGCAAATAATATACCTGATAAGGGGTTAATATCCAACATATATAAAGAACTTAGACAACTCAACACCAAAAAACTAAACTAATTAAAAATGGGCAGAGGACCCAAATAGACATTTTTCCAAAGAAGACATAAAGATGGTTAACAGACACATGAAAAATGCTCAATATCACTCATTATCCAGAAAATGCAAATTCAAAACTACAATGAGATGGCACCTTACACCTGTCAGAATGGCTACATTAAAAATGACAAGAAATAACAATTGTTGTCAAAGATGTGGAGAAAAAGGAACACTTGTGAATTCTTGGTGGGAATGTACACTGGTGCAGCCACTATGGAAAACAATATGGAGGTTCCTCAAAAAATTAAAAATAGAACTACCATATGATCCAGTGATTCCACTACTGGGTATTTACCCAAAGAAAATGAAAGCGCTAATTAAAAAGATATATGTACCCCTATGGTTATTCATAACAGCCAAGATATGGAAGCAGCCCAAGTGTCCACTGAAAGATGAATGGGTAAAGAAGGTGTGATATATACATATATAGCTAGATCAATCTATCATCTATTTATCTATCTATCTATCTATCTATCTATCTATCTATCATGGGATATTACCCAGTAATTGAAAAGAATGAGATTTTGGGGTGCCTGGCTGGCTCAGACAGTAAAGCATGTGACTCTTGATCTCAGGGTCATGAGTTTGAACCCCATGTTGGGCATAGAGATTACTTAGAGGAAAAAAAAAGGAAATCTTAGCATTTGCAACAACACAGATGGACAACACAGAAGGTATAAAGTTTTTTGTTTTTCGTTTTTTGGTTTTTTGAGAGTATAATGTTAAGTGAATAAAGACAGACCAAAGAAGTCAAACTTTCATTCTTTGATGATGACATGATATACTATGTGGAAAACCCAAAATTGCTAGAATTCATACAGGAATTCAGCAAAGTGGCAGGATATAAAATCAATGCACAGAAATCAGTAGCATTTCTATACACTAACAATGAGACAGAAGAAAGAAATTAAATATTTGATTCTATTTACAACTGGACTAAAACCCGTAAGATACCTAGGAATCAACCTAACCAAAGAGGCAAATGATCTGTACTCAGAAAACTACAGAATACTCATGAAAGAAATTGAGGAAGACACAAAGAAATGGAAAAATGTTTCATGCTTATGGATTAGAAGAATAAATATTGTTACAATGTCTATGCTACCCAGAGCAATCAACACATTCAATGCAATTCCTATCAAAATACCACGAACTTTTTTCACAGGGCTGAAACAAATAATCCAAAATTTATATGGAACCAGAAAGATTCTATGTAGCCAAAAGAATGTTAAAAAAGAAAACCAAAGCATCACACTCCCAGACTTCAAGCTCTATTACAAAGCTGTAATCATCAAGATGGCATGGTACTGTCACAAACACACACACACAAATCAATGGAACAGAAGAGAGAACCCAGAAATGGACCCTCAACTCTATGGTCAACTAATATTCGACAAAGCAGGAAAGAATATCCAATGGAAAAAAGACAGTCTCTTCAACAAAAGGTGCTGGGAAAATTGTCCAGCCACATGAAGAAGAATGAAATTCGACTATTTCCTTATACCATACACAAAAATAGACTCAAGACGGATGAAACACCTAAATGTAAGACAGGAATCCATCAAAATCCGAGAGGATAACACAGGCAGCAACCTCTGTAACCTCAATTGCAACAATTTCTTGCTTGACACATCTCCAAAGGCTAGGGAAACAAAGGCAAAAATGAACTATCAGGACTTCATCAAGATAAAAAGCTTTTGCACAGCAAAGGAAACAGTCAACAAAACCAAAAGACAACGGACAGAATTCAAAATGTCTTATCAGATAAAGGGCTAGTATCCAAAAATCTATAAAGAACCCATCAAACTCAGCACCTAAAGAATAAATAATCCAGTCAAGAAATGGGCAGAAGACATGAACAGACATTTCTCCAAAGACGACAAAACAAACGGCCAACAGACACATGAAAAAATGCTCAACATCACTCAGCATCAGGGAAATATAAATCAAAAGCACAATGAGATACCAGCTCACACCAGTCAGAGTGGCTAAAGTTAATAAGTCAGGAAATGACAGATGTTGGTGAGGATGTGGAGAAAGGGGAACCCTTTTACATTGTTCCTGGGAATGCAAGCTGGTGCAGCCACTCTGGAAAACAGTATGGAGGTTCCCCAAAGAGTTGAAAATAGAGCTACCCTTCGACCCAGCAACTGCACCACTTACTAGGTATCTATCCCAAAGATATAAATGTAGTGATCTGAAGAGGCACCTGCACCCCAATGTTTATAGCAGCCATGTCCACAATAGCCAAACTGTGGAAAGAGTAGAGATGTCCATTGACAGATGAATGGAGACATGGACACACACACACACACACACACACACACACACACACAGGAATACCACTCAGCCATCAAAAAACTGAAGCCTTGCCATTTGTAACGATCTGGATGGAACTAGAGGGTATTATGCTTAGCAAAATAAGTCAATCAGAGAAAGACAATTATCATATGATCTTACTCATATGTAGAATTTAAGAAACAAAACAGAGGATCATAGGGAAGAGAGGGAAAAATAAGACGACGCAATCAGAGAGGGAGACAAACCATTAGAGACTCTTAATCATAGGAAACAAACTGAGAGACATTGAAAGGAAGGTGAGTAGGGGGACGGGGTAACTGGTGATAGACATGAAGGAGGACACGTGATGTAATGAGCACTGGGCATTATATAAGATTGATAAATCACTGACCTCTACCTCTGAAACCAATAATACATTATATGTTACTTCATTGAATTTAAATTTAAGAAAATACAGAGAAATACAAGTCTCGTATAATTTCACTCATATGTAGAATTAAAGGGACAAATGAAATGAATAACAGCAACAAAAAGAGACAAACAACAACAGAAAATACAGACTCTTCATATAGAAAACAAACTGGTAAGTTGCCAGAGGGGAGATGGGTAGGGGAATGGATGAAATAGGTAAAAGGGGTTAAGTGTACAGTTATCATGATGACAGCCAAGTAACATACAGAACCGTTGAATCATTATATTATTTTTTAAAAAGTACTATATACATGAAACAAGATTAGGATGTTATTTTTATTTAAAAAAATTTTTTTAAGTAGGTTCCATGTCTAACATGAGACTTGAACTCACAACCCCGACCGAGACCAAGAGTCACATGCTCTACCAACTGAGCCAGCCTGGTGCCCCACCTGGTGCCCAGGTGTTATTTCTAATAAAGTGGAGAATACGAGCTCAAATAGTGAATAAAAGCACTGAAAATTAATGTTGATGTAATTTCCCAAAGTGTTGGACAAGAAGATACAGATGGACATTAGGGAAGAAGAAACAAGGAAAGCAGAGCGTCAGTCCTGGAGAGCCAGCATCTAACGAAGAACTCAGCCAGAAAGAGAGAACAGAAAACACAGAGGAAGAGGATATTAGGAAAATAACCATCCAGCCCCCTTCTTTGAAAGAAAATTAAGAAAATTTCTCAGAACTGAAAGAAATGACTCCAAAAACCAAAGACCCACCAACTGTCCAGAATGGCTGAAAGAGCAGATCACTGAAATTTTAGAAGAAAAGTTTAGCAAAAAATTCCTGAAATCTTTTCATAGAGGAAAAAACAAGCTGCATGGAAAGGACTGAATAAATACGGCATCAACATCCCTTTAGGTGGCACACAGTAGGCCTCGGCTATTTCCTGACTGAATGAAAGATCAGACCCTCACCAGCAATACTGGAAACTCCGTAACAGTGGAGCACTGCTTAACTGTGAGTCAATCAAGTGTGAGGGTAGAATTAAGACATTTGCAGACTTCAATGTCTCCAAAAATTGACCTCCTATTCACTTGTTTTTAGGAAGCTACTAGAAGAGGTGATTTAGGGGGACGCCTGGGTGGCTCAGTGGTTAAGCATCTGGCTTCAGCCCAGGGCGTGATCCTGGGGACTCGGGATCGAGTCCCACAACAGGCTCCCTGCATGGAGCCTGCTTCTCCCTCTGCCTGTGTCTCTGCCTCTCTCTCTGTGTCTCTCATGAATAAAAAATAATAAAATCTTAAAAAAAAAAAGAAGAGGTGATTTAGGAAAATAAGTACAGCAAGAGGATGTCATGGGGTCCAGAAGCAAAGGACCCCACCCCACAAGTGGTGAAGGGCATTCCCAGGATGACATGTGTTTACCCAACACAGAGAGGAGCTGGCTCTGTCTGGATGGAAGGACTGGGAGGGAGCTGGTTGGAAATAAAACAGAACTGATAAAATTGCATCGGACCATAAAAAGCCTACTGAGAGACATCTGAAGGATGTGGGAAGACTGGGGATTGTTATATAAAAATCCAAGAAAATGAAAGAACAGAACAACTATTAATTTTAGAAGAAATAATTCTACAATTTTGGTCTTTACAAGACCCAAAGTAGACTACTTAGCTAAGTAGTCATAATAATACAAGCACAGAATCTGAATTCACCAAGTGTTGTGGCCTAAGTGTTTGGGAAGATAGGGGAGAAGGGGGAAGAGTGAATGTAAGAAATGTCAGATTTTATTTTTTAAAGATTTTATTTATTTATTCATGAGAGACACACAGAGAGAGAGGCAGAAACACAGGCAGAGGGAGAAGCAGGCTCCACGCTGGGAGCCTGATATGGGACTCGATCCCTGTACTCCAGGATCATGCCCTGGGCTGAAGGTAGACCCTCAACTGCTGAGTGCCACCCAGGTGTCCCAGAAATGTCAGATTTAAATCCTTATCTCCATAATGGAAAAGGAATAAAGTCCAACACTGAGAAGCCCAAGCATCACCGTATGAGCATACAATTTGAAATCTGGTGGTAAAATGCCAGGCGAGACAACTGAGAGGGAAGGTGGCTGTCCCGGCAAGGCAAAGAGATGGTGGGGGTTGGCGCGGCCATGTTTCACCGTGACTCTTCCAAAAATATTTCTCTTTAAAAATATATTGTGTGCAGATGGAAATTTATTTATTATTATTTTTTTAAAGATTTTATTTATTCATTCATAGAGACACACAGAGAGAGAGAGAGAGAGAGAGAGAGGCAGAGACACAGGCAGAGGGAGAAGCAGGCTCCACGCAGGGAGCCGGATGTGGGACTCGATCCCGGGTCTCCAGGATCACGCCCTGCGCTGCAGGTGGCGCTAAACCGCCGCACCACCAGGGCTGCCCTGCAGATGGAAATTTAAAAAAATAAAAAGGAACTATCAAAGATGTCTAATATCTAATAAGGATATTCTTACTCTCCTTCTCCAAACCCCTGCCATTACTTAGCAATACGCTTCTGTCATATTTGAATGTTCTTTTGACTCCAGTGGAGGATCCACAGAATGTGAAGAATGCAAACTCATACTTTATAGCTAACAGCTCCTGGACATTCAGAGAATAGGGTAAAATGAACTAGGAAGCATGCAGTGGCTCTCCAAGTGTGTAGCAGTAACATCAGCAGGGAACTTGTTGGAAATGCAAGTTCTTGGCCCTTACCCCAGATCTACTCATTCGGAAACACTATAGTGGGCTGCCATATTTGGTGTTTTGAGCAGGTGTGGAAACCGAGGAAAATCTGGATCTGGAGGCAGGAAGACCCAGATTTTACCACAACTATCACCAACTACCTGTTGGTCCTGCACTTCTGAGCACTGATTGTCTACGCGTTAGATGGTGGCATTGGTTTAGATGGTGAGTGACAATCCTTTTAGTTCTAGTGCATGATTTTTAACCTTCTGTATATTTCGATAGTTTATTTATAATACCCAAATGCCTAAAATCAGCTTCAATTAATCCCATAATTAAAGGAGTTAAGCTATTTGAAGTATAATGGAAGGTAAATACAGAAGAGTTTTAATCAATAAAAGATGTTATTACTTACAGCTTTTTTATCAGGTTGGCTATCATCATAACCAGTTGTAAGGTCTCTAATGCCAGAAATTTCAAATCTGCCACAAGTTTTTGGATAATTATTCTTCCCATCGTAGTTTCTAAGGTTTTCAAACAATTTTTTAATGGTGCCTTGATCATGGCAGATAAAATAGGAAGCTTTGGTAATATGGTAGCCATATCTATCAAAAGAAATAAAATAATAAATATACAACATGGTGACTGTATCTACTAGTATTGTACTGTATATTTGAAAGTTGCTAAGACCACAGATCGTAAAAGCTATCATCACAAGAATAAATATTTGTGATTATATGTGGTGTGGATGTTAACTCGACTTACTATGGTGATCACTTTGTAACACATAACAAATATCAAATCATTATGTTATTATACCTGACATTAATGTCAATTACATCTCAATAAAAAAAAGTACAAATATGCAAAATGAGGAACAATCAGAACAATGTTCTGATGCAAAATACAGAACATGTATCAATCAGTATATTTTAAGCTAAATGAAACGAATAATAAAGACTAGCTTTAAAGGAATAATTTAGCATAAAAAAGAGGTATAACTATTGACACCAGGTATTGCCAAACTGCTGCCTGGCCTTCGGCCTATCTTGGGAGGTGAAAGTTTCATTTCATCGCAGCCACACCACGCCCATTCCTGTATGTATTGCCATCAGCTGCTTTTGCACTACAAAGGTGGACTTGACTAGTGGCTCTAAATACGTAATAGATGTTTCACGAAAACCTTTGTCCTTTCTGACATCAGGGAATCACCCTCTTCAATTAGCTATTTCTGCAACTGATGTTCTCATTTGTTAAGGATTAACACAGTCATAGTGATAATTAGTATTGAATAGTTAAGCATAAAAGAAAAGGTGATCTTTAGTTTTCAGAAGAACCCTCAGCCAAAGTAAGGGCGTTAGAAAGAATATTAGTGTCACACATAAAAACATAATAAAACTTTAAAAAATTAAACAGAGTTAATAGAAACTTACTCAACATAAATGGCCTTTAGCTGCTGAGACAAAGACAAATTCTTGGTTGCTAGAAAGCTAGCCAACTCGGCGCTGATGACAGCGGCGCTGACTCCATCTTTGTCCAGAACAAAAGGGCAGCACATATATCCTGCAGAAACACGTGTCATACATACGCTCTTAGGACTGGGTTCCTTTACCACCCTGTACATGCACATTATCTCCATGCAACTTGCCCATTGCAAAAGAGGTTGTACGGTATGAATATGTGAATGCTTCTCATTTACCACCTGTATATTCAGGAATCCAGCTCAAGGCCTAGGGGTGAGGCAGGCCTTCAAGATGTATTGGGTGAGTCTAGGAGATTCTCCTCCTAGACAAACTGTTCATTCCCCAGATCCAGCTCAAACCCCTCCGCTCACACAAGATGGTTCCTTCCCAGTGGTTCTAGTCAATGCTTATTCCATCTTCTCTGAATTCCAACAGTCCTTGTGAGTTACATCCTTCACCTTGACACCCAGCCTGTGCTCTCTTGTGTGGCTGGTAATGAGCTCGATGCACACTGCTCTAGGCTGAGGTCAGTGTCATCTTTTTCTCTCAGGGTCACTATGTAATTGATGTGCAATAAATATTTGATAAACAAGTACAAGAAAAAAATGTTTAATAAAAAGCTATAGAAAGACTGCTAAACTGTGACAAAAGGACAAAAGCTGAGCTATTGCACACTTCATTTGATTAATTAGTTAAATGATATGTGGGAGCATCTGTGCTGCAGGAAATACAGATGAATTTTTTTTTTTTAAGATTTATTGGAGAGAAGGGAGGCACACGTGCGCACATGTGTGTGAGCACACACACACATCAAGGGGAGGTGCAGAGGGAGAGAATTTGCAAGCTGACTCCTCGCTGAGTGCGGAGCCCAATATGGGGCTCGATCTCAGGACCCTGAGATCATGACCTGAGCCGAAACCAAGAGTCAGATGCTTAACCGACTGAGTCATCCAAGGGCCCCTGGAGGAATGTTCTTGTATAAGGTATGATAACTTTTACTAAATGGATAGCTGAAACATCCTCCACACAAACATCTGAATTTCAAGTTTCTATACTAGCTCCCCTTTCTCCTCACCTATACTGACAATTTAAGATAGTCTTTCTCAGTCATTCTGGCTGGACTTGGGGCTGTCCTTTCAGGTGACAGTCACTTTGATGAAAGCCCCACAACCGAGTCCTCTCCTTTCCTCTGGACAGACTTCGGTCTAAGCACTTTTGGGAGAGGAGCAAACCATATCTGACTTGGAGGTCAACACCACAGTTGAGGAACTACCACAACTCTCCAAAATATGGGGGTTCCGGAGCTATAAGCACCCATGTGCAGAACATCACTGTTTTCATCAAGGGAATGGATTCACTTTCTTTTATTAATGGCTTGGTTATTTGTGAGGTATTCTTTTTAGCTGAAAGAAAATTTGAGATGCCAAATTTAGGGTAGGGAAGTTCAACAACCTTTGAGCACCGGTGTGCTACTGTTCTACTGTTAATTTTTTTGAACCCAAATCCAAATCCCATTTATTTGCGTTCTATATATTAGCTAATGCTATAATCACCATTATCACTTCTTACCAATAGCTTCTTCAAATGCAAATAAGACATTCTTCCCCTGGTCTATTAGCTGTTTGGCTCGGTTTCCCATCCACTTAAAGCCAGTTAGTGTCTCCTAAAAGGGATAACCCAAAAGAGAAGGAAATGCCTTAGACCTTCTACAGAGCAAAAGAGATTCAAGAGCAAGTCCCAGAAATACCTTACCTCAAAGTGAAAGCCTTCCTTTAAGGCAATGGCCCGCAAGATTTTGGAGGAGACGGTGCTGGACAGCATGTATAAGTCTTTGAGGGCACTGTGATCTTGGTTCTTTTCTTTCCAGGAGGTAAAAAGCCACCAGCCCAGGAGGGCCCCCAACTCATTGCCTGAAAACACTCTCCATTCACCGCTGAAAGAAAAAACAACCAATGCATTGCTGTGATCTTAAGAGAGACATTGGAAGTGACTGAGACATGACAATTAAGGCAAACAAGCCTCAAACTGGTTCCTGCAAGTGTCCTTGTCTTTCTTGTTTAAATAACTGGTTGGAACCGTGACTGTCACTTCACAAACATTTGAGCAGTAGCTCTGTCTCAACCAGTTTGCTTAGACAAACCTCCCATCTTTGAAGAGCGAAGCTACATGAAGCTTTCAATTGTCTTTGGCAAAGGCTTCGGTTTTATTATGTATGTATGTATTTATTAAGATTTTATTTAGTCATTCATGTGAGACACAGAGAGAAAGGCAGAGACATAGGCAGAGGGAGAAACCGGCTCCCTGCAGGGAGCCTGATGCGGGACTTGATCCCAGGACCCCAGCCAAAGGCAGATGCTCAACTGCTGAGCCACCCAGGTGTCCCAAGGCTTTGGTTTTAAAGATGATAGAAATATGCTGGCAAGATCCCACGCACCCTATCCTACCCCAGGATAACAGTCTGCATATCTCAATTTTCAGTCCAGTCAGTATTGAGGTTTCAGGGAGGCAATAGCCTAGCCTGCCTCAAGAGCAAGTTCATACTAAAACGATGAGGATACCAGAGAACAGACATGGGATTCATTCTCCTCTTCGTAATCTGGGTGGCTAGGACATTTCATGTTTCAACATGCATCACCCTAGCTTAACTTTCTAGAAAGTGATTAGAATTGTACCTGTTTGGGGGCACCTGAGTGGCTCAGTTGGTTAAGCATCTGCCTTCAGTTCAGGTCATGATCTCCAAGTTCTGGAATCGAGCCCCACATCAGGCTCACTGCTCAGTGGGGGGTCTGCTTTTCCCTCTCCGTCTGCCCCTCCCCCACTTTTATGCTGTCTCTCTCTCTCTCCCCTAAATAAAAAAAATCTTAAAAAAAAAAATAGAATTGAATCTGTTCGACCATAATCTAAAACCCTAATCCTCTGTGGCAGCTGCTCAGTCAGTTGAGCATCCAACTCTTGATTTTGGCTCAGGTCATAATCTCAGTGATAAGACTGAAGCCTACGTGGGGCTTGAGCTGGCTCGAATTGGCTTCAGCTTCTCTCTCCCTTTGTCCTTCGGCCCCTTGCTCGCTCTCTCTCTCAAAAAACTTAAAATCATAGATAAATAAAACCTTAATCCTTTGGCAGCACCCCACTGCTCCCAAAACATCACATGTGCTGTCTGACACCCAAAACTGTGTGGACCTTGCCTGCCTTTCATCTTTTCTCTCCACTTATGTCCTATTCCACTTATGGTCAAACTTGTCTTAAACACTGGGTACTCCACTGCCATTCCTCTCTGGTCCACTCAACCTAAATCTGACGTTTCCTGAAAGCAAATACTGAACTGTAAAGCTAGCACCAAACACAGTACTTGCCAGCATTAGGGACTGAGTCATTAATTATAATAAAATCAATGATGAAATGAGACAAGATTAATAGTAATTTCAATTCCAAGTCCATCCTGGTCCGGTTTACTCTGCATTAATTATGCTGGCCCCCAGAACAGTGTTTTGCATATGTTAGAGGTTCAGGGATGACTTGTGGGACAATAAATGGTAAATATTTCCAAATAGGTCCAGTCGCCCCAGGAACATTTTACTGCTGAAGATGTTACCCCGTTATGTTTTCTATCAGAAAGGTAATCATGATCAACTGTACCTGTCTTGCTTTTCTGCCACAGCAAGTCTATCAGCATCTGGATCATTCGCTAAAACGATTCTGGCCTTGGTTTTGTCAGCCAAGGCAAAAGACAAAGTCTGAAAAAGAGTAGGAAAATAAAAGATTACTTCAGTCAAGAATTGATCATATTATAGTCTTTAAAACACATTAAATTCCTTAAGAACTAAAAGAACTTTCCCCAAACGAAGGCTGGATTTTATTTCTGGAGCTGGTCTTGGCCGGTCACCTATTACTTCCTAATCCAGAGGTGATGTAATGGGAACATCCCACGTGACCCACACCTGCCCATGGGATTCACCCCACATCCGATAGCGTGCATGTGGTGAGACTGGTATTTCTAGGCCTTGCCAAGTGATCAACCTCAAAAACAAACCAAAATAAATGGACTCTGAATATCACTGCTGTTGTTTTTTTTAAAAGATTTTTAAAATTTATTTGAGAGAGAGTGAATGCGAAAGAAAGCACAAGCCAGAGAGGAGAGGCAGAGGGAAAGGGAGAAGCAGACTCCCTGCTAAGCAGGGACGAGGAACTCAGTCCCATGACCCTGAGATCATGACCTGAGTCAAATGCAGCCGCTTAACCGACTGAGCCACCCAGGCGCCCTTCTCTGAATATCTTTGTTACCCTAACCTTTAAAAAGGTTAAAGGGACCATAATTTAAGTAGCATTATTTCATATTAGAAAAATTAAGGAATAAAAATTAAGAAATAAAAATCATGTGATAAATATTCATTCTGTTACTGTTCCTTTTTAACATTAAGAAAGCAAAATAAACTCAATTTAATTCAATTTAAAACATTTCAGTATCAGCTCTCACATCCTGATGCTAAGACATGTATTTTGCAAGTTCCTATAAGAAATGGGTGACTAATACATATAAATCTCTCAGATGATGAAGCTGGGTTTTTTGTTCAGCACAATGGAAACACATACAAAGTTATTATACTCGATAGTAAGAATTCTGGATATAATAGGTAAGTTCTAGAACAAAAAAGAGTAGGTTACCAAGACACCTTTCCCCTCCTCAGGATTTGGGTATTTCACTGTTGGGAACTCAGGATCAGGATCTTTCTGTTCGGGAACAGCCTCGGGAGGAACAAAATCAAAAGCCTTGAAAGCCGACTGCACAAAGTCATGGCCCACGCCGTGGACAGATGTATGCACAAACTTCACCTTAGTCTCCCGGTTCACATTCCTGGAATTAAACACACCACAGAAAAGGATAGAATATAGATAAAAGATGCAAATATGGCTTGCAAAACCAGAAGCTTTGCTATCAAGGGACCAGATTTGTAAGAAAGGAAGAAATCCATGTGATTAGAGTGTACAAGACAACCGACTATCTAACTCCATTTAAAAAAAGAAGCAAAACTTACTCATTCTTACCCAAATATGCACCCTCCCCCCAACATATACAGATTTTAAATTTTACTCTGTAGTTATCTGATTACTTTCAGAGTTTGTTTCATGAGATAGCTTCCACATCTAGAAGCAGATTAAGGAACGGTCCAGGGGATCCCTGGGTGGCTCAGAGGTTTAGTGCCTGCCTTTGGCCCAGGGCACAATCCTGGAGTCCCGGGATCGAATCCCACATCGGGCTCCCAGCATGGAGCCTGCTTCTCCCTCCTCCTGTGTCTCTGCCTCTCTCTCTCTTTCTCTCTATGTCTATAATAAATAAATCTTAAAATAAAAACCCTTTATTTAAAAAAAAAAAAAAAAAAAGAACGGTCCAGCTTCACATTCCAGGAGAGACTCCCAGCTGCCTGTGGTGCCTGCCCATGGCCATGCCTGAGTCCTGGCTCCCAATACTCTCTACTAGCTTCAAAATGTCCCTTTTTACAAAATGTGATGGAACACCTCATACATGGATGTATAAAAAAAAAGTTTTTATCTTTGTCAAGTAGCAATCCTGTTTGTCAAACTACCTGGGGTCGGGGAATTAAAACAGAATGACAATATATATCAAAAGTAAAAGTCAGAGGAAGGTAAAAATAAGACTGAGAAAGATTCCAGGGGGGATCCCTGGGTGGCGCAGCGGTTTGGCGCCTGCCTTTGGCCCAGGGCGCGATCCTGGAAACCCGGGATCGAATCCCACGTCGGGCTCCCGGTGCATGGAGCCTGCTTCTCCCTCTGCCTGTGTCTCTGCCTCTCTCTCTGTGTGTGTGTGACTATCATAAATAAATAAAAATTAAAAAAAAAAAAAAGAAAGGTTCCAGGGTTCTAACCACTAGAATCTTGGGTTATTGTCTTAACCTAACCCGTTTCTTTGGAAGGTGAATGAATGCACAAGGTCTTCTCTTAAAATAGGAAATAAAGTGCATCTGGAAAAGTAAATATGTAAGACTAGTGAGAACAAATCTGGAAGAAAATCACTCAGATATTAAAGTGAAGTATAAAGTTATCACAAGCAGGACAGTGTAGAACTAGATGTAACAAGGCAGATGAAAGGAACAGAATAGAGAGAGAGAAGTTGATCAAGTTTTTTTTTTTTAAGATTTTATTTATTTATTCATAAAGACACAGAGAGAGAGAGGCAGAGACACAGGCAGAGAGAGAAGCAGGCTCCCTGCAGGGAGCCCGACATGGGACTCGATCCCGGGTCTCCGGAATCACAAAGTTTGAAATGGGAAATATATATGAGAAGGTGTAATGGCTTCATGGTTAACATGTTTTGAAGACAGACTCTGAATTTAAATCCTAGAGTCCTGCCACTTATAAGCTGTATGACTATTGGTTATTGACTTAACTTCTCTGTGTCATAGTTTTCTCATTTCTCATCTATAAAATGGTAATACCAGAATCTACCCTTAGCATAACTGTGAGGATTAAAATGAGATTAAATTAATCAGTACAAGTAAAGGCCTATATAGAAGCTGGAGCACTCAATCCATGTTAGGAATTATTTTATAAAGGTGATATTTCCAATTAGTCAAAAAAGGTAGATTCTTCAATTTAGTGTGTTGCTATAACTGCAAAACTTAAAAAAAAATTGCTTTCCTACTTCATGTCTCACACGAAATTAAAAACCACTATGAGAAGATTTAAACATAACATGTAAATATGCAAGTCCTAGGAAAAAAACAAGGGGGACTTTTATTATTTTTTTCAAGGGGGACTTTTAAAAAAATAATCTTGGTGTACAGAAAGTATAATACAAAACTCACAACTCATAAATTAAAAGACTGATAGACATCATCCATCTTTAATGAGTTCATCAAAAAGTTTAAATAATGGGCAGCCCGGGTGGTTCAGTGGTTTAGCGCTGCCTTCACCCCAGGACCCAGTCCTGGAGATGCGGGGATCGAGTCCTACGTCGGGCTCCCTGCATGGAACCTGCTTTTCCCTCTGCCTGTGTCTCTGCCTCTCTCTCTCTCTCTCTCTCTTTCTCATGAATAAATAAATAAAATCTTAAAAAAAAAGTTTAAATAAAAAAGCCCAAAGGTGACAACAGGAGGGAAAACAATACTTGAAATAAAGAGTGGTTTCCTATATAAGCAAAGAGGTTTCACAAATGTAAAAAATGAATAAATATGTTAATATAGGTTAAGTAAATATGAAAAAAGCAGCTTATTCATACTTAGAGCATCCAGATAAAGTAAGATATTACTTCCCTCTAACAAAATAAGAAACCTGATACTACTCAGTAGGGGCCAGATGTGTGGATCATATAGTTATGACACGCTTGACATATGATGTCATTGTATTTGATACTGTTATGACTATGTTGGTGGGAACATCAGCTAGCATGACACGTGTGGAGAGCAATTTATTAATCATTGCCAACTCTGTGCATGCACGTAGTGCTTCTGCCAGAAATGCGTCTTATGGATCCACATGCACGCACGCCCGTGCCAAGTACTCAAGGAATTGTGCATCAGGCATGTTGCTGCTGGGCCTCAGTGGAGTAGCAAACAAGTAGAAACCCTGGTCTTCGTGAAATTCAATCAGCGGGCCGGAAAGAAGGCACAGTCGCATAGGTGTGCTTTGTTCGGTGTATACACCATTTACGAAATGGTCCCTGATGTTTAAAAATTAGGAGATTTCACGTAGAAAATTTAAGTTTCTCATCTCTTCTTGGGGAGAACGAGTCAGGTGATCTGGCAAGCCTGGACCTCCACTTGCACCTGGTAACTACGCACCCCCTAGGATGGCCACTCCCTTCAGGTACAGCTAGGGTTTTGCACTCTACACTGGAGCCTCCACTCCCAGTGGTCCAACAATTACAGTATTAGAGACAACCTAGAAATTGGCTTCTTTAAAATCAGTGGTTTCTTGCTGGGGGACAGTCGGGGGTGGCGGGACCCACAGCATGCTAACTGGATGTATCCAAATGTGCATCGCTGGGTTAAAGAAATGGGTACAGCACCCGTTGCAGCAAGAGTCACAGCTAATAGGGACCGTGACTGGGATCTGTTATCATACAGAAGGTATCCATGGCAAATTAACTGGGGAAAGTGGGTATGGAACAAACGACCTGCACACTATATTTCTATTTATGGTTCTGAAGCATATGACACATAATGTGCTAGCACATGCACAGAAAATTTCTGGAAAGATTAAAAAAAAATCAGTGTTTCCTTTTGCCACCTTTCAGCAAGCTTTTTTTTTTTTCTTACATACATATATGCGAACACAGTCTCATGTATGTGTGCATGTGCGTGTGCGTGTGATTCTACAACACAGGTCAGCAAACGATGGCCAATATGCCGGCCACCTGCTTTTGTCAATAACAATTTTTTTGTTTTTTTGTTTTTTTTTTAATAACAATTTTTTTGAACCTATGTTTGCATTCATTCATTTATGTATCATCTATAGCTGCTTTCCTACTACCAGAGCAGAGTTGGGTAGTTGTAAAATAGTGGCTCATAGAGCCAAAAATATTTATTACCTGTTCTTTTAAGGAAAATTGCTGACCCCGACCTATGGTCTCTCAAATCAGACACAGCTACCCTATATGTAGTGACTGGAGAGAAAAGTTTAATGAAAACTGTTAGAATTTGGCTGAATCACATTATTTTAACTCACTTGAAGTGAGTTTACAATCCATTTACCTGTGAAAACAGTATTTTTTAAGGTCTTCAAAGTAGCTCTTATTGATGGAAGCACTTGGGTCATGAAGGAGTGGACTGCCATTAATTAAAGAATCGTCCCAAGCTTGAGGCCACGGCTCTAGATTTTCTTCGATAGCTCGAGAAATCCCTTTATCATGAGGAGAGGTGATCTGAGCTCCGTTGTCCCAGTAGACCTGGGGAATGCAGGAACATACCCAGATGGCTTAGGGTGAATGCAAACAAAGCCTCCGTGCCTACCCTGTAAATGTACAGGATGCCTGAAGAAGGACAGAGGTGTCAAGAGAAAAAACAGAGTACCTTGTACCCATTATCCTGCTTTGGATTGTGGGAGGCAGTTATCATGATTCCAGCACAAAGTTTCAGATGCGACACTGTGTAGGGCTGTAAGGGCAGGAAAGAAGAGCGGTGGTAAGCAAAAAATCAGATATACTGAGTGTGTTTACTGTAGATCGTATCAATTCATTCTCTTTTAATAAACATAACAGATGAACATCATAAGGTGTCATGCCATAATTTTGCGCCACACCCAAGGATACAATGACCCTTAGATGACTGCTCAAAATTCTGGGCCGTGCACCGATGAGACAGGTGATATTTTTCTTGGTGCCTTCCTCTCATTCTATCTTCCACTTGGTAGAACTAGAAATCTGTTCAAATACGAAGGTCTAATCCTCCATTTCACATTCTTTTAAGCCTTCTGCTTGGGACAGAAGCTTATGGATTCTGTTTCTTCCCTCCAACGACTTTCCCTTCTTTCCCATTCACTTTTAGCAACAATGTAGGGCAAGGTTGAAGGAATGGAATGTTCCAAGAGCCTGCTCACCTATGTCCCACTCCAGGGTTAGAAATCCCTCTCTTGTATTTCCACTCAGCTCCCATGTTTGCAAGACTACTTCCCCAGGTGGGGAGAGGGGTGGGCTTATCCTCCCTCCGGCCCTAAGTGGGATTTACTACACACAGGGGGCTTGAGACTCTAACCATCTGCCCTCCTCCAAGAATCTCTGTGGTCATTTGTCCCTTTAGGACTTATTTTATATCCCCCAAAGGAAAGGGTAGAACTACTCCATAGCATGGGAAAAGGATCATGAGACACTCATATAATTTATGTTTGATAGAAAAATAATAGCAGTAACACTTACATAGTACAGAAGACCAAGGATGCTTGAATGCACTGCAGTTTTTCCCTCAAACAATGAAAGCTGAGCTACATTTGGACGTGACCTTGCATGTCTGCTGGGTTATTTACAACCTGGGAGGTGGTACATCTACCTGTCAGTGCCCTAGAGCCAGTAAGCACCAAACTACGGGGCTGGCCTGTGTATTTATCCCCTCTCTTCTCCACTTGAAGTAAGGAACTGCATTCTACTCACGTTTTTGACTTAATTTCTGAAAACATATATTCTCAGCATCTGGCCCCGTTCTTAAAAGTTCTATCTACTTAAAAACAACAGTTGTTATAGTTCCTATTGTCTTTTTCTTTAGGTTCTGCTACATTAAGGATTTCATCCAAAAAAAAAAAAAAAAGTCTTGCTAAAATATGCCAAACATACTTCATGTCCTGGTCATGAATAGTATGTAGAACAAAACATTTGTATGAAAAGCTGGTACATCAACCTGTCAAAAATATTCAGGGTAAGGCATGGTTTGGGGCGAATTCAGATTTAGACCCCAGAAGTTTCCAACTGTGCCAGCAAGAAAAAGAAATACAAACCAAATGGAAACACAGTCAACAAACAAAAGACATTTTGCTAACTAGCTAAAATATTCTTTGAATGGAAATTTGCTCTTAGAAGAAAATTAGCTCTGATGTATTGGGAGTTGAACACCAGAGAAATATTTTAAAGATGTGGAGAAAACATACCCAGAGAGGTGAGAGAATGCCTGATAAATGCCAAGGGGGCTCTTCTGTCATATAAATACCCAAATCCCAATAGCACTGAAGGCCGTAAAATGCAGCCACCTGCCATCCCTGATCCTGTGATAGAAAATTATAAACAGAAAGGATTACTTACCACAAAGGGGGTTGGGGTTATACCAGAAAAGAGGTACACAGGAATCCCTTGAGTGATAAATGTGGTTGCAGCAAGGCGGGCAAATCTGGACATGTGGGGGGAGAAAGGAGAGTAGGGTTGTCAGGACTATGGATGATGGTGAAAAAGGAAATGAGTGCCTGACTCCTTCAGGTTCATTTTATTTCCACTGGCATAGAACATTCAAGTTGGGGGAATCTCGGGAGTCATCTTGTCGCACCCCTTTATTTTACAGAAATGGGACTAAAGCCAAGAAAAGCCAGACAAGTTGTCCCACTGTCAAACAGTCAGTCACACAGCGGGCTCCCTGCAGGGAGTCTGATGCAGAACCTGATCCCAGGACCTGGGGACCACAACCTGAGCCCAAGGCAGACACTCAACCACTGAGCCACCCAGGCGTCCCTCCGGCTCACTTTAAAGGGGCTTTCTTAAAAGAAGCAAGGGAGACACTCAATATATACATTATATATACAAACCAAGTTACAAATTAGCACAGCAAAGATTCAATGTGTTCTCTGCATATGTTTCACAGTTACTGTTTATGTGTTTATGTTCCCCACCAGATACTTAAAATTGGAAGACCAAGGAATAAACAGTTCCTTGCATAAAATCTTTCAACTGCAATCATTTCTAACTCTTTAAGAAGATTCCATTTACTCATCACAAATGTTTGACCATCTAGTGGTTTAATATTTATGCTACTGTCTCTAATCGTCTTGCAGGTTGTAGGTGACAGAGAGCAACCTTGAGCTCCACTCCACCCCATCAAATTCTGAGATCTGTAGGACGCCTGGGTGGCTCAGTGTTTGAGCATCTGCCTTCAGCTCAGGTTGTAATCCCAGGCTCCTGTGATCGAGATCCACTCGGTCTCTCCGCAGGGAGCCTGCTTCTCCCTCCGAACTATGTCTCTGCCTCTCTCTGTGTCTCTCATGAATAAATGAATAAAATCTTAAGAAAAAAAAAAAAAGAACAAAACAAAAACAACACTTGAGACTTGAACCATAAACTCAAATATCAGTTACTTTAAGGAAACGCTATAGCTCCAAGGCCAGAGTAAGAAATATTCATACCTTCATTGACAATGTGAACACATCTGAAGGATGTGTCTAGCAGAAGCAGGAGAGTGAGCCTAAAAAGAAGCAATTTCAGAAGCCCAGCAGGCACACAAATGCACTGGGCATGCTCTGGCTGGACGATGTGCCTGCCCCCGGGGCCAGTAAAGCATGCTTTTGACGTAATTCTTACTGTAAATTCACTGAGAACTGACAAACTGACATTCTGGTTTATACTACATCCCTCTCTTATAAATGCAGAGTGACAGCTTCTCTCTTGCTTTGTTGACAAAAGTCACAGTTTTGGGCTTGTAGCTTAAGAGCAAAAATCTTATTGGGGGCACCTGGGTGGCTCAGTGGGTTGAGCGTTCAACTCTTGATTTTGGCTCAGGTCATGACCTGAGAGTCCTGGGATCGAGCCCTGTGTTAGGCTCTGCACTCAACGCGGAGTCTGCTTGAGGTTCTCTCTCTCCCTGTGTCCCTCCCCCACCCCATCCCACTCATGCTTTACCTCTAAATAAATAAATAAATACATAAATAAAAATAAATAAATAAAAATCTTAAAAAAAAAAAAAGAGTGAAAATCTTACGTGATTCTGAGCTCAGTCTAGGGGCTAATGTCATCTAATCTTATGCCCTGGCCATATTCCCTTCCCTGGAGCTACACATTTGTTCCCATCAATGCTTCTCTCTTAGATTAGGAGCTCTTTAGGGGCAAAGAATAGGACTCTATGAACTCATCCTGCACTGTAAAGGCAATGAGACTTTTCATTAATGTTAAATATCTGTATATTCTTCCAATCTAAGAAACTCTTAAAATACGTCTACTCTGGAGTGACAAAGAATTCATCATAATAGGGGAAGTGCTCAAGTGAAAAAGAGGGTCCTGTAACAGGATTAAGAGCAGGGGGTGGCAACCTACAGTCCACTTGTAAATAAAATTTTACTGGAACGCCACACGCCCATTCGGTATGTATTACTACGGCTGTGCTCCGTGCCAGACTTGAGTAGCTGTGATAGACTGTACAGCCCACAATGAGTAAGATGTTTACTAGTTACTCTTTGGAAATAAAGTTTGCTGACCACTGATGTCAGCTTCTTTATGCTGAAACTGTGGCGCCTTCTCTCACTTCAGGATCTTGGATGACAGAGGTAAGAGTAGACACTTCATAAGCTGTTGTGCGAATTTAATGAGTAAATACCTGGGGTGTGGTTCATATCCAGCACCCAAGTAATTGTTGTTGTTACCGTCCTCATCATTGTCCTCTGCATCATCGTCTGCCTGTGGCTATGTGAGAGTACCAATGGTTTGAAAATCATACAAGACTGTAGCTGAAAACAGGTGCTCAAGAATGGGAAGGAGCTCAGGTGGCTTACGAATAGTGGAAGAAAAAAATGACAAATGGAAGAAAACAAGAGGGAGAAATAATGTTGCCATTTTTTTAATAAAGATTTTATTTATTTATTCATGAGAGACAGAGAGAGAGAGAGAGAGAGAGAGAGGCAGAGACACAGGCAGAGGGAGAAGCAGGCCCCATGCAGGGAGCCCGATGTGGGACTCGATCCCGGGTCTCCAGGATCACACTCTGGGCTGAAGGCAGCGCGAAACCGCTGAGCCACCCAGGCTGCCCAATGTTGCCATTTTGGAAAAAAAAATTTAAAAAAAGTCTTTTAGGCAGACCTTAAATTCTAAATTGTCTAAATAATTTCATTCCCTTAACCCAAGAGTAAAATCAGAATTCGTGAAAGTTGCAAACTGAGTGTACTCATCCTTTTTCTAGGTAAGCAATGTAGCTGGCAAATGTAGGTGAAGCAATTAAGAATTAAAACTACGAAACACACTACAAAAAAATGGGTTCTTAAGTATCTTTAAATACCTTCTGCTGCTGCCTCCACTGGGTGGATGAGCTCGGGCATCAAAGCTAATCACAACACCTCTTTGCTTCAGATCACTGAATTGTTTTTCCAGGTATCTGCAAAATCCCTAAAAAAATATCCCATGGATAATTAAACAAACTGAGCAATAAGAAAATAACAGCTTTATTTACTTATTGTCTACCTATATATATATAAGCACTGTGCTAGACACTTAGTATCTATCATCAGTAATTCCCAGATCTTTACCAAGGAGTCCCATTTTTTCTTTAAAGATTTATTTATTTATTCATTCAGAGAGAGAGAGGAGAGAGGCAGAGACACAGGCAGAGGGAGAAGCAGGCTCCATGCAGGAAGCCCGATGTGGGACTCGATCCTGGATCTCCAGGATCACACCCCGGCTGCAGGCGGTGCTAACCGCTGCGCCACCGGGGCTTCCCCAAGGAGTCCCATTTTTAATAAAAATATTTCACTTATTTATGACTGAGAGAGACTGAGAGAGAGAGAGAGAGAGAGAGAGAGAGAGAGAGAGAGAGAGGCAGAGGCACAGGCAGAGTGAGAAGCAGGCTGCATGCAGGGAGCCTGACATGGGACTCGATCCTGAGACTCCAGGATCACACCCTGGGCTGAAGGAGGCGCTAACCACTGAGAAACCCGGGCTGCCCAAGGAGTCCCATTTTACAGATGGGAAAGCTAAGGCTCAGAGGGGCTTGCCCACACACAGGAAGAGCAGAGCCTGGTTCCTACCTGGGTCTGGTTAGAGGTGGGACAGTGCAGGGGTTAAGAGCACATGAATCTGTGGGCTCACACTCCACTCTGGCACCTACCAGCAAATAACAAATCCCTTCATCACTTGGTGCCTCAATTTCCTGTTTTGTAAAACAGCAAAACAATAGTACCTACCTCAAAGGGCTGTTCTGAGGCTTAAGTAAAACTTGCGGAGTGCTGCCAATCGAATGCCAACTAAGGACTATTTGTCTGCTGTTATGAGCATTATTTTTATTACTTTCCTTTGAAGCCATTATTCCTCCCTTCACACTAGTTCTAAAGTGTCTGAGTGAGGAAAAGGAGGTGTTTCAGACACTGTTGCCTGTTCTGCTCAATCAGCCGGTCAAAGAATCTTAAGTTTTTTAAAAAAGATCTTATTTATTTATTCATGAGAGGGAGAGAGAGAGAGAGAGAGAGAGAGAGAGAAAGAAAGAGAGAGGCAGAGACACAGGCAGAGGGAGAAGCAGGGAGCCCGATTTGGGACTTGATCCTGGGACTCCAGGATCACGCCCTGGGCCGAAGGCAGATGCTCAACCACTGAGCCACCCAGGAGTCCCAAAACTTAATATGTTTTATAAGTTTTTGAGAATTATCTGATCTAACCCCACTCAACCTGGGATCTTGTTTTCCAGCAGGCTGAGCTTTTATGGAGGACTTATCAGTCCAACTACACAGCTCAGCCAATTATACATGTAAAGACCGTGCAGAGTGTGGGCTATTACCACCTGCTGATGAACACACAGTTCCTGTATCTCAGTGTGAACGGTAACCTCACATCAATCAGAATCATTAAGATCAGAAAAACAGTGAACTCTGAATTCAACAGGTTTATATCACTGGACAAAAGAGGTTTTTCTTACAGAACAAAGAGACCTCTGGCTGACTGGGTAATAATATTACTGACTTCACTTTGACTGAAGAATGTCCTTTTTTTTCCTCCTGCCCTTAAAGGAAGTCTTTAAAAAAATAAGTATGACTCTTATTTTTGATAGAGGAGATCCTTCACAGCTTTGTTGCCAGAGCAGTGCCAACCGAGAATGCCTTCTGAGGCTGAGTGATACAGGGAAGCAAGGACACATGTGCACTGGTTTTGTGGGTTTTCTAGAAAGTCTCTGAATGCCTCTAAGGCTTACACCATGGACAGCAGCCTCTCCCCAGCCCCAGTGTTTGAGGACACAAAGAACACTCGGTCTACTCGGTCTTAGTCCCGAATCCTCACACCACCAAACTTCTCTAAAAACCTCTGGGGCCAGGAGAGACTGGAAGCCTGAAAAAATGGCTAAAGGAAGAGGGGATGTTTGCTATGGAGAAAAGACTCAGTGTGGGCTGAGGGAGGTTTACAGAATTGAAATGTTATTACAGGACACAAAAAATGAACTTTGGCTTCAAAAGCTCAAGCTATGACCAATACGTAAAAGCTGAAGAAAGAAGAGAATCTTAAGCAGGTTCCATGCCCAGCGTGGAGCCCAACACGGGGCTTGATCTCACCACCCTGAGATCATGAGCTGAGCAGAAATCAAGAGTCTGAGTCACCTAGGAGCCCCCAAACCCTTCTTTAGTGAGAACAATCCAAAGACAGAATGGCTATTTCAGGAGACCGTGAGTGTTCCACCCTCGACGTGCCGCGGCCTGGTGAAGTAACCTTAGAGGAAATCATAACCTCTAGCAACGAGGCAAACAATACAGAAATTTCCCTCCAGTCTCTATCCTGTTTCCCATGGGGATGTTTATGATTCACATATATCCGCTTCTTAAGTCCAACCAGATGAATTTTGGGGCACCGTTAGGAGAAGAGTCCACCCTGGAGAAGACCAGCACAGCTGCCTAGACCCCAGAGAAAGCCAGCTCGCTCTTCTCAGGTGACAGCACCCAAGGAAGCCACCCATGGAAGCCTGGGTGGTTTGTCTTGGGAGACTCTTTCTTTGGTTTTTAAACCACTCCTAAGACTTCAAAAATGTACCTGCCGATCTCATAGAACTGCCCTAACTCTTAAGATCCGTGTCTCCTATTGTAGGTGTCCCAGCGTAGGCTGGATAATCACTTGGAAGTCGTGGGGGCTATACAGGAAGTTATCACAAGGAGTGGCTGGTTGGAATCAGCTGACCTTTAAAGGACCAACTCATTTTAGTTTTATAGGATTCTTAACTATCACAAGGTCTACTCCCAGAAGAGGCCAATTCCCCTAGGGGAAAGATGTACGAGATAGGGCCTAAGACCCTTCCACGGATAGATTTTCTTTGTTTTTCTTTTCTATTTTCTTTCTCTTTTCCTTTCTTTCTTTCTTTCTTTTTTTCTTCTCTCTCTCTCTCTCTCTCTCTTTCTTTCTTGATTTTATTTATTCTAGAGAGACACAGAGACATACATAGGTGGAGGGAGAAGCAGGTCCCTGTGGGGGAGCTTGATGTGGGACTCGATCCTGGGGCTTCAGGACCGAGTGGAAGGCAGCTGCTCAACTGTTGAGCCACCCAGGCGTTCCCTGCAGATAGATTTCAGCACACCTACAAACTGGATGCGGATGAAGACAGGAGAAAAGGTTCTGGGTTCATCTAGAATCCCTTAGAATCCACTAACAATTAAGCCTAATAGGAGATGTCACCCACTGGATTTTCCAAAGATGGCCAGGCGAATATACCTAATTCCCTGTACTCCTCTAATGAGACAGTGACATTTGTCTATCGAGAGGTGGGTGTCTATGTGCCCTCTCCTTGAACAGGAACGATTTTATTGAGTCATTTTACTGGACAGAATATGATGGAAGTAAGTGAATTGGTGTGACTTTCAAGGTTAGGTCATAAAAGTCAATACAGCTTCCACCTGCACACACTCTCTGGCCGCTCTCACTGGCTGCTCTCCCAGCCATACTGTAAGGAAGCCCAGGCCACATGGAGTGTTCCAGCTCCAGCTAAGATCTCAGCCAAAAGGCAGCAGTAACTGCAGACATGCCTGTGAATGAGCTTTCAGGTGATTCCAGCTGGCTCAGGTGATGCCAAGTCCTGCAGAGATGAGCTGTTGCCACTGAACTCTACCTATAGATTTGTGAGCAAAATAAATGTGTTTGTGTGTTTTTAAACCATATGTTTTGGGTGATGTGTTATACAGCCCTAGTACCTGGAGCAGAGGGTGACCTTACGCAGTGGCACAATTCCATGCTATCCAAAGACTAGAACAGGTTTCCCGGGCTCACTCCACTCTAAGCCTTCCCTCCAAAAAGATCTCAGGGAGCCCTATTGCTGAACAGGAATGTGTAGCCAAGGTTCCCATGGCAACCCCATACCCTTATGCAAGACTTCCTTATTAGGGTTTCACTGGAACATGCCCGAGTCTGTCTTTTATGCCAGGATCTACATGTAAGGTACACATAATTATCATTAGTCAATTTTTCTAGACTATTCCCCCAATTAAAGTGGCCTTCATTTCCTCCATAAACAAAACTCCAGATCCTCCATGGCAGAAAGGTTTCACCTCTATTCCTAGAAGTTGGGTGTAGACTGACAGTAAAATTCCCAAATGAAGGCAAAGGAACTCAGCAATAATTTCCACCTGTACTATACAGTAAGATGAAATAGCATTAGCTCCTGGTCATTCTGGCAGTTGGAAAAGCTTTTCTCTCTCTCTTTTCTTTTTTTTCTTTCTTTCTTTTCTTCCTTCCTGCCTTTCTTTTTTCTTCTTTTTTTTTAAGATTTTTTTTATTTTTTTATTTTTTTTAAATTTTTATTTATTTATGATAGTCAGAGAGAGAGAGAGAGAGAGAGAGAGACAGAGACAGGCAGAGGGAGAAGCAGGCTCCATGCACCGGGAGCCCGACGTGGGATTCGATCCCGGGTCTCCAGGATCACGCCCTGGGCCAAAGGCAGGCGCCAAACCGCTGCGCCAACCAGGGATCCCCTTTTTTAAGATTTTATTTATTGATTCATAAGAGACACAGAAAGAGAGGCAGAGACACAGGGTGAGGGAGGAGAAGCAGGCTCCATGCAGGGAGCCCGATGTGGGACTCAATCCCGGGAAACAGGATCACGCCCTGGGCCGAAGGCAGACGCTCAACCGCTGAGCCACCCGGGTGTCCCTAGAAAAGCTTTTCAATGCTTGCATCTGTACCACCATTGCAAAATTCTAAGACCATAAAAGGTGTCAGCTTAGCTGGTGGATTTGCACTGGAATGACAGTTTTATGAGAGAATCTGTTTTAGTTATTGTATCTTCAAATCCTGGCACTTGGTAGGCATTCAATAAATCTCTGTAGAAAGAAGGGAAGAAAGGGAGAGAGGGAGGAAGGAAGAAAGGAAGGAAAAGGAAGGAAGGAAGGAAGGAAGGAAGAAAGAAAGACAAGCTCTATGAATTTTGAAACAAGAACCATTTTTACCCACCATTTTTACCCACTGCACAAGTCTTACTTTACCGAGTAAATGTGTGACTCCCTGTGCCTTGGCAAACCCACAAGACCTGGGTATAATTAATATACAATTTAGATCCCTCAAATACAAAAGGAGCCCAGGGTTATATTAATTAGACAAGGATGCCATTAGACGGAGGAGGCTTTAATGCCCAGGTACCCTATAGAAGTAAACCAAAACCCAAGCCTGTAAATGCTGGCAGGTTAAGAAATTAAAACCTAAGGACAGGGGATCCCTGGTGGCTCAGCGGTTGAGCCGCTGCCTTTGGCCAGAGCGTAATCCTGGGATCCCGGGATCGAATCCTGCATTGGGCTCCCTGCATGGGACCTGCTTCTCCCTCTGCCTCTGTCTCTGCCTCTCTGTGTATCTCTCACGGATAAATAAATAAAATCTTTAAAAAATAAATAAATAAATAAATAAATAAAACCTAAGGACAGCCAGTGAGACTTTCCCAAATAAGGCAACTGCTCGAGCTATAGCTGATCTATTAATTTCCTTGCTTTACTTCTGCCTCTTTCCTGTAAGTCCTTCTCCCAGCTCCTGGGAGTGGGGTGCTCCTAACTACTTCCAGTTGGGCATTGCCCGATTCAAACAGGTTTTTGCTCAAATAAATGCTTACAATTTTTAACATTCCTCAGTTTACCCTGTAATGCTGGGAGTATGTTAAGAATAACCAAGAAATATAAAAGTGTGGTACCTGTGTAGTCTGGATGATGGTCAAGTCATTCATATGAGAAATTCCTGTTCCCATAGCAGCTCGAAGGCCAGCTGTCCCGAACTCCATTCGAGCTCCAAAGCATTTTTCTAGTTCTTCTTTGTTACCATCTGCAATTAGTTGTTTCACTGACTCTGAAGTTAAAGGATTCTGTGAAACAGAAATGTATACAACAGATACAGCCAGCTGAATAACAGAATAAAAAATCTGAAATATAAAAAAAAAAGACTCACAATAATTTAACCTATAGGGGAAAAGTGTATATATTTGAAAAGCCCTATACATATGGCTTTTCAGTTTTCTGATGATGTTGAAATTTGAAATATGAGGTACGGTTTTTTTTTTAATTGAAGTATAGCCGATACACAACCTTACAGTAGTTTCAGGTGATTCAATTTTTTAATTATTATCCATGATATTGCGATACAATATGAAATATATATTTCGTCTTTGTCCCTGGGTCCCAGAACAGAGCTTTTTTTTTTTTGATTTTTTTTTTTTTTTGATTTATGATAGTAGAGAGAGAGAGAGAGAGGCAGAGACATAGGCAGAGGGAGAAGCAGGCTCCATGCACCGGGAGCCTGATGTGGGATTCGATCCCGGGTCTCCAGGATCGCGCCCTGGGCCAAAGGCAGGCGCTAAACCGCTGCGCCACCCAGGGATCCCAAGAACAGAGCTTCTAAAACCACTGGAATTTCCAGAGTGGGAAGGGTAAGAACATCTTCTGCTGTTTATAACAAACCCCTTGGAGCCAAACCTGAGTTTATGCTAATAGAGGTGGAACACAGGGCTGGTTGCCAGGAGACTTAGTTCCTGATTTGATACCTGGAGGTTGAGTTCACTCACCTGTAGCCAGTGATTCAGTCCCACCTGGGGAAACAGAACCCCCACAAAAACCCTCAACTGGAGTCAGAGACCTTCCAAGTGGTGAACACTTGGGTGTTTGGGGGTGTAGATACATAGAGAGAGCAAGGAAGCTCTGTACCCCTTCCCACATTTCATTTGGCTAAGCAGCCCTTTCATTTGGCTGTTCCTGAGTCCTATCCTTTATTTAAAAATTTTTTTAAAGACTTTATTTATTTATGAGAGACAGAGAGAGAGAGAGAGAGAGAGAGAGGCAGAGACACAGGCAGAGGGAGAAGCAGGCTCCATGCAGGCAGGCCGATGCAGGGACTTGATCCCAGGACCCCAGGATCATAACCTGAGCCAAAGGCAGACACTAAACCACTGAGCCACCCAGGTGCCCTGAGATTATACAATTTATATCAAAACCTTACTCTTGTGGTGATTCTAATGTGTGCAATTCTTTCATATACCTGGTCAAATGTGAAGTTTGCAGTGACCCCAAGAGGCAAATAACAAAACCCTCAATTTACAGATGGAGAAGCCTGGAGAGATGGACACTAATCTCGTGCTTTCTCTATCACATTAGCTGTTTCAAATAGACACTCATACGAATCATTGCCCTATTTTCTTTGTACAAGAGTTGCAGAAAATGTTAAGAATGGAGGAAAATGATAATCACCTTAATTCCACATCAGGCTTTTAAACTAAGAATTCAGAGGAACAAGGGAGTAAGCACTTTATCTTATAGTCACCATCCAACTACTGAACATGCAGCCAAGATATGCCACATAATTAAACTTTGAAATGCTATTGCAATAAAACCTTGGCTTTCTGGAACGAAGCCCACTTTTCCAGATTGTTCCACCTTGGAAACCGGTAAAACCCCACTTTTCTGGTTAAAAGCAATAGCTGCTGATCACAGAGCACAATCTGACCGATCAGATTGTCAGGTGCCCTCAAGGAAGGGCTTAGATCTGCAACACATAAATATTTGCTGAGTGAACGAGGAAACCTGGACTTCAAGGTCACACCCAATATCTGGTGATTCTCCTGTACACAGAGTAGATGTGGCAAACGCCAACTGGCCTTTGATAGCCATAAAAGACCAAATAGCCTGAAAGGAGCCAAAGAAGCCAGATTAGAAGGCTAAGTCAGGAGGGTGGCAGAGACCGGGATCAGTCATAAGAGGGACCAAGGCTGACAGCAGAGACAGAGGGGATGGAGGCACAGTGGCAATGCCGAGGGGACCTCCCTTGTCGCCCTGGGGGAAGCAGACCAGATGGCTGCAGTGGCTGGCAAGATGCTCCCCACTTGGCATCTGCCTCCAACCGAGGAAGACAGAGAGGAAAGTGAAAGAGGAGTGGTAGAAATTAAAAAATAAAAAGGAACTGAGTGGTTCTGTCAGTTAGGCCAACTTGATTTCTGCTGGGGTAATGACCTTGAGGTCCTGGAGTCGGGCCTGTACAATGGGCTCTGCGCTCAGTGTGGTCGGCTTGGGATTCTCTCTCAAATAAATAAAGTATATATATATATATTTTAATAAATAAAATCTTTTAAACAATATGTAAATAAATAAAAAGGATAATATCCCTTCACCTCTACCCAGGGAGGTCCTCTCTCTCCATAAACAGATACAACATTTTGTGGAAATTAGGTTTTTATTTCTTCAAAGAGAAAGTCTCATGGGAAAATGCATTATCAATGATGCCTTTATTTTATTTTTTAAAGATTTTACTTATTCATGACAGAGAGAGAGAGAGAGAGAGAGAGGCAGAGACACAGGCAGAGGGAGAAGCAAGCTCCATGCAGGGAGCCTGATGTGGGACTCGATCCCAGATCTCCAGGATCACACCTGGGCTAAAGGCAGAGTTAAACCACTGGGCCACCTGGGCTGCCCTCAGTGATGACTTTAAAAGGCCCCTGAGGGCCCTGGGGTGGCTCGGTGGGTTAACCATCTGACCTGATTTCAGCTCAGGTCATGATCTCAGGTTGTGAGATTGAGCCCAGTGACTGAGCTCCGGGCTGGGCATGGAGCCTGCTTACTATTCTTTCTCTCTCTCTCTGTCCCTCCCTTCCTTTAAAAAAACAAAAAACAAAGAAGGATTCTACCCACTTCCAGTTACTAAGTTATCAGAAAAGGAAATATTTTCCTTCCCTAAAGAATTGCAAGACTGCCTTTCCAGGAAAAGGAAAACCACCCAAAGGGTTGCCAAGAGCATCCTGTGTGGGATGTGCTCACTTTTCTCGTACAGAGGCCAGAGGTAAAGAGGAAGCCCTGGCCTCTGCTGACAGCTTGCAATCTCCCTTCCTTTGCCCTACAAGTGTGAGCAGTGTGCTGCGTCAGGCCCTAAAAACCAATGAGGGAGTAGAGAGGAACAGCTGTGGAACTTGTCTGTGCCCAGGGCAAAATGAAAATGTGAGACTCCTCGTTCAACAAGTTTTAAGAATTTCAATGCAGGACAACAGAGGATTAAACCCAAGTGCTGGGCCTTCCTGGAACAGGGGCTGTACCACCCAACATACATCCCGCCTTTGAAGTCAGCCCTGGGGCCAGACATTAAGCAAAAATAAACCTACAAACAAGTTTTTGTTTTGTTTCCTTTTGTTGACCAATCTAGAGATGGTTTTAGGGAGCCCTAATTTACCACTGGTCGGTCGCCAGGGCAGGCCTCTCGACACAAAACACATGTAAGTTCAGACCCAAAATAGGAGTAACAGCATGAGAAACAAGTTCAGGGGTAGAGCCAAGGAACATTCTGGGAAAACAAACCGCATGCCCCAAAGGAGCAAGTAGGAGAGCAAGTAGACATAGAGAGGAGGGGGCGCTGTCTGGAGTGGGGTCCCTGATTCTCTCTCTCTGCTCTAGCACCCAGGAGAGTAAACAGGAGAAAAGCTAGTGGTGCTGTGTTCAAGGAGCCCCTTCTATCTTTCCAGGAAAGGCAGGGGCTGGAGGAAGATGCCCGAAGCAGGGCAGGCCCAAGCAGGAGGGCCTGTGTTCGCAATGGAGCACCTGGGAGGGGTGGATGGGAATAGGGCTCTGCAAAGTTCCCAGGAGCAAAGGCGACGGGATGGAGGCGGGAAGCGCTCCGGAGCCCGGGCTCCGGCGATGCACAGCGGGCTGCGGGAGGGTGACACAGGCCTCGCCCGGCCAGGTCGCCGTCGGCTCCGCCTCGCTCCCGCCGGGTCGGCCCCGGGGCAGCTTGTCCCGAGCAAACTCGGGGTCTGCCACCCGCAGCCCAGCGCAAGGAGGCCCGGCCACCCCCGCTTCCTCTTCCCCTGCTTGATGGGAGAAGCAACTGTTTTCCTGGGTTGCTGCCAAGCCATTTTACAGCCTTATAACCCTGCTCACACCGGAGGGATTCCCGCCAAGGTCTCGCTTTGCCGTTCCCGGGGCACCCTTTAAACAACCACTTAGAGTCCGGCCCCGCGGAGGGCCAGCGACCGCCCCCACACCTCGTCCCGGGCGCCGGCTCCCTGCAGCCCCCCCCCCCCCCGGGTCTCGACTGCAGCTCGCGCCTCTGCTTCCCGGCGCCGGTGGATGGAAGTCAGAGTTCCCCGGGCGGGTCCCGCGGCCCCCGGCGGCGGCCCCAGGGGGTGGCTCGGCCCCGTCTGCACGTCTGGGGCCGGAGCTTCAGCTCGGGTCCTCCACGGGCCGAGCGCCCGGCGGCCGCGAGCCGCAGGGGGAGGGAAGCGCGGGCGCCCGCCCTCCGCGGGAAAGGGAAGGACCCCACGCCTCCCCCGGCCCTCCCCCCTCGTCGCCCCTCACCTTGTCCCATCGCAGCCACCGCGCCGTCTCCTGGTCCAGCCGGGGGTCCATGCTCGGGCCCCCCGGAGCCGCCGCGACCGCCGCTGCCATCCCCGCGCTGCCGGCAGCACAGTTGGGGAGGCGGCGCGACGGCCCTTCCGGCCAGACAGGGAGCGGGGGCGGGGCCTGGAGGGGCCAGGGGCGGGGCCTGGAGGTCCGGGGGCGGGGCCTGGAGGGGCGGGGGCGGGGCCTGGAGGGGCCCAGGGCGGTGGAGCGAGGCGGAGGCGGGGCCTGGAGGGGCCAGGGGCAGGGCGGAGAGAGGCGGGGGCGGGACCGGCCCTTCCGGCCAGACAGGGAGCGGGCGGGGCGGAGAGCGGCGGGGGCGGGGCTAGAGCGGCGGGGGCGGGGCCGGGAGAACCGGCGGCAGAGAAGGCGGTGTCCGGGAGGGAAGTGACAAGCTCCACCTCCTTGCAGTTTACCCTAATACCTGCAGGGGGCCTGGATCTGGGGACTGGGGCGGATGCACCCAACCGGCAGGGGGAAGGGGCGGGAGCAGTGGAAGGGCGCGGGAGGCAGGCCCCGGAGGAGGGTGTCGCTGAGAAAGTCTTTCCCAGAATCTCTGCAAGATCCCGACGTCGCCTCCATCCATACAAGGGCCATTCACTGGGCTCCTACTGTGTGCCAGGCACCTTGTCAGGACTGGGGCCAAGGATGAGTGAACTCACGCGGGAGCCTAAAAATGGTGTAGAAATCCCGAGGGTCACGAATAACTGAGAAAAATCCTGAAAAGGAACACAAGGGGAGGGTTAAGAGAAATTGACAGTGGGACAGAATGGAGAGGCTGGAAACGAAATTGCAAGTGTATGGGCAGCTTATTTCAGAGGCGACACTGCAGAGCCAGGTAAAAGGACATATTTTTCAATGAATGATGGTGGCTCAACTGGATATCCAGGTAGCGAAAAAGGGAAAGAAGCTTGAGGCCCCGACCTCATATCACATGCAAATAAGCATTCCGGGTCAATTGTAGATCTAAGTGTGAAAGAACGGAAATTCTAGAAAGTATGGTAGGAATAACATCTTCATGACCTTGAGATCACTAAACTATAAAGGAGATGTATGTAGTGAGCATTAAGGGGTGTGTGCAAGAACATTTCTAGCAGCATTACCTGTAATAGCCCCAAATTGGAAACAAGTTTATGTCTATCAACAATACAATGGACAATACTGTGGTATGTTCATACAGTCGTGTAAGTAAGTTATGGTGTAGTCATACAGCAATGAAAACGAACAACTGCTGTACACATCATGGATCTTACAAACATTAGGTTTAGGGAAAGAAGCCAGACCTTCCCTCCCCCTGCCAATACCAGTATCGGACGATTCCATATATGTGACATTCTAGAATAAGTAAAACGATAGGGAAAGAAAACAGATCAGTGGGTTCTAAGAACTGGAGATGGGGGAGAGGGATTGATTACGAAGGATTCAAGGGAATTTTGGGGGTGAGGGAACTGTTCTGTATCTTGATTGAGGTTGTGATAAACACAATCCCGTGTTAATGAAAAATCATAGAACTGCATACTCTGAAAGTTACATTTCACTGTACATGAATTCACAGTATGTGTCTCAACATTTAAGTCTTAAGATTTAAAACTTTAAAAAGGAGGCAAGACTAATCTATGGACGTCAGGGCAGTCACTACCTTGGGAAGGAGGAGAGCGCCTTCTGGGATGCTAGGACTGTTTTATGACCCATGTAGTGGGTGCCCAAGTGTGCTCATTTTGTAATAATTCACTGGGCTGCACTTATGAATTGTACATTTTTATATGTCCTATTTCAATTTTAAAATGAAAACAGGGGCCCCTGAGTGGCTCAGTCAGTTGAATCCAGCTCTTGGTTTAGGCTCAGCTCAGCTCATGATATCAGGGTTGTGACATCGAGCCCTGGGTCGGGCTCCACCCTCAATGGGGCATCTGCTTGGGATCCTCCCTCTCTCTCTGTCCCTCCCCCTGCTTGCAGCACACACTCTTTCTCTAAAATAATAATAATAATATAATAATAATAATAAATCTTAAAAAAAGAGAACAATATGTATCCAGGATTTGTTGTATCTGTTTACAGAGGCCGATTAATCATATGATGACACTAATTATAATTACAGACTGATAGAAACATTAGAAGGGAAGCGAGGAGATTCCATGAGGGTGCTCCTTAGGGTGCTGACCTAGTCTGGGAAGCTTCCCTTCACACCTGAAGCGTATGTGGAGACACGAGGGAGGGACAGTTAATGTTGCAGGAGGCAGCCTGGACGAGGCTTTCCTGCTAGAGAGTCTCTTCCAAGAGTTCTTCTCTGGAACCAAAAGGCCTGTGAGATTGGAGCACAGGCAAAAAGAAGCAAAGAAGGGTGGGCAGGCTCAGCCTCCCCATCTGTCAGGATGTCTGCAGGTCGCCCCCTCTTGGGGTTGCCTCGTTCTCTCAACCAAAGCCACCTTCTTGGGAATCATGCCAGGATAGAAATTGCAGGACCCGGGAGGTCAGAGACCAAGCTGGTCTCCCTTGCCCTTCGTTTCCCTCTCAAATGCCAGAACTCTCCCGAACCAGTCTGGGTGGCATCCAGTTTCTGCCAGGTAGGAGTGGAGGGGGTGGGGAGCTAGTGGGGTTTTGGACCTCAGGTCCTATCACTTCCGCCGTGGTGAGAATGACTACAGGCGAGTCTCTGCTGCGGTTGAAAAGGTGCGGGGAGTGGGGTGGTAAGGGGATACTTGGATGCTTCTCACTGTTATTTCTCAGCACAGAATTATGGGTCCATCGTATCATTCAGCCAGTATTATTTTAACCTCTGTTAGGGACACCAAGGGGGCAGGTTTCACAATAGTCAACATTCAAGGAAAGAAAGCAATGGGATTAACAAGGAAGTTGCCAAATTGTAAGTAAATTCTCCTCCCTTAACCTGCTAAGGGCACCGAGATCTGGGGTACTGTGTTGAAGACAATGAACGCTGGTCTCACAGTAATACCCCCATCTGCTTCCCACACGATGGGGAAGGCCGCATCAGGGGGTCTCTATGCACCTGAAACTTTCCCAGGGTCTCTTGTAATTGCGAGGCCTGTTACCAGAAGTCTCTCTGGTTCTCATAATGATGCTACAGTGACCTGAAGCAGCTGATTCCCACGCATGACCCCCAAATAACATGTCATGTCGATGGAAGCCAACATGTGTAGAATTATTGGAGCAGGAAGGGTTCTTGGGGAACAGTTGGGACCTCCTTGTTTTGCAGATGAGGGATCGGAGACACAGAATGGGAGAGTCCATCTCTGAGACACAGAGCTGGACAAAGACAGAGCCAGGATTCTCCTGCGGGTCTCCTGACTTTCTAATCCTATGTTCAATCTCCTGTTCCCTCAGTCTATTCCTATGCATGTCCATAGAAGGAAGTTTCATGAACTCTGGTAATGTTTCAATGCGATGGCAGCCAGCTGTGGTTGAAAAACAAATATTAACCATCTCTGGCATCAATCATGTTGGGTGATGCTCAAAATAGTTCAATTTGTTTGTGCGTGCTTCTCTGCTGCCTGAGAATGGTTTCACATGTGAATGTCCCATTTTCTTTGGAAGCTTTGCCAACATCCCCAAACACCAGCGATCCTACTAGTTTCTTTGTATCCAGCCCAGGAACGGTTCTTCTGAAACTTTGGATTTTGGAAAGTTCTAAATATTTGCTCAAATTGATCATCATGGAACTATCTCCCAGGCCAACAATGATCATCCTTGACCAGTCTTGTTCCGTCTATCCACTTCTCCCTCCTGTATACTTTTAAGAAGATTCCAGACATTGTATCATTTTATCTATAAATGTTTTAGCACGTATCTCTAAAAGGTAAGGATACATTATAAATAACCTCAAAACCGTTATCTCGCCCAAACTTTTAAAAGTTAAAAATTTCTTAATATCATTAAATGTCCACTTTGTGTTCAAATTTTCAAATATCTAGTAGGAGTCATCATTTTTGGCTGGTTTGTTTACAGTTTGCTGGAATCAGGAGCCAGAATATCTTGCCATTGGTTGATAAGTCTTCTCTATCTCTCTTAATCTGTAGGTTCTTTCTCAATTTCCTTGCAATTTATTTGTTGAAGAAACCAGGCCATTTGTCCTATAGGGTTTCCCACAGTCTGGCTTTTGCCGACTGGAGTCTCTTAGCCTGTTCCTCTGTCTGCTGTATTTCCTGTAAATTTTTTCATTATAAACTACTCTTCAAGATCTCCGCCTCACTAGACTGTGAGCTCCTTGAAGTGTTCTATTTATCTTTGCCTGCTGAGAGCCTACCACTCACTGTAAGTGCTGGATAAATGGGTGAGGGAATGAATGAAGTCAGGAGGCTGTGTGTTCTTTCCTGATTAGGAAAAGGGAAGGCACCAGAGTCAGTACTGGATCTTGGTTCTACCCTTTGCTCTGCGGGTGACCTGGACAAGCCACTTAACCCCGCTTGGGGTTCCTTGGGCTTCTTCCGTTCCTCTTCTCTAAAATGAAGCAATAATAGTGTCCGCCTCGTAGAGGTGATGTGGGTCTTAAATGAGGAAATATGTGTAAAATGCTTAGCGTAGTGCGCAGCATAGGGTAAACACTGAATAGACGTTAGCTAGCTAGTGTTATGAAAAGACTGCTAGCTTGAAACTCTGTGTTAGTCATGTTAGGCTAGGTTAAGCTGAAGCAAGAGATTAATCCCTAAATTTCAAGACTTAGTGAAACAAAGATTTTTTTTTTCTTGCTTGTGTTACATGCCCAGGGGAAATTGGTGGCTGCTATACTCCACAGTCACTGGAGGATCAGGATGCTTTCATCCTGTGGTTCTTCTGTCTCAATATGTGGCCTGTGCAGTCACCATGGAAGACAAGAGAAGAGCGTAGAGGTCTCCCAGTGGCTTTTAAATGCTTCTGCTGTCGTGGCATATGATAGCATTCCAACTCACATTTCCTTAGCCAAAACTCATCAAGTGAACCCACTTAATTTCGAGGGTGTTGGAAAGTGTAGACAACCCATGTGCCTGGGAAGGAGAAGAGAATTGGGTAGGGATGAGCCTTCGTAGTCACTTCCATATATTCCATGTTGCCTGTGATTAACTGAGGTGATTGCAAATATCAGTGATTCTGGTACGTTTCCAGCAAGCAAGGAGTAATTCTTAGATGCCACTCGGTTGAAATTTAGAACAAATCACTTGATAGAACAATCTATTTTTCTCCATACAATAGAGTGCTCCTTCGTAACAGAGATCAGCTCACAATCTCTCCTGTTTTCAATCCTCCCATGGCTACCTAGTGTACTTATCACAAAAAATATCTTTTACCAAGGGCTTCAGAATTTTGCTTAATCTGTCCCCTGCCCTGATTTCTTGCCAGATTGTTCACTGAGTGCAGTCAACAGCCATGCTGTTCTCTGTGCTGTTCCTTGACCACGTCAAGCAGGTGCTGGTCTGAGGCCTGTGTTTGCATTGTTCTCCTCCAGATATCCTGATGACAATGCCTGCATTTAATTCAGGCCTCTGCTCAACTACCGCCTGATCAGAAACACTCTTCTCTGTACCGTGCTGGTAAGTGTTTAATCAGCTCTCTGGAATAAAAAAGCTCCAGGTTTATATTATTTGCCAATTTCCATGGTGTAAATACATCCGCCACAGCTGGTTGTGAGCTACCAATGTGACATCAGTCGACACGGGAAAAGGTGTGTAGCAGCACACCCGTATGTAAGATTTCCAACACGCAGGTGTAATAGACGTAAATAAAGAGCATAGATGCTAGTAACAAGTAGAAAAATAAATATAAATGGTGAGTTTTGCATATTTATTACCTTTGCTTATAATGTTTTTCATAAGGTTATGCGATTTAATTTATAATAATGGCTGTTTTAACATCTGACTAGCAAAATTCCTAAAAATGTAGTAGTCTGTTCCGATGACAGTGGTGTGAGCTGTCACCAACACCTGTTGCCTCTCCTAAAATGAGACTTTCACCACCTTCTTATCCTACTTTTTTTTTCTTCAAAGTGTTTTTCAGTACCTGCTGTAATATTATAGATTTGATTTTAATATTGTCCATCTACCCTGCTATAATATAAATCCTTTTTTGTCAGAGTCCCCAGCACCTAGAACAGTGCTTGGTTCATAATAGATGTTCAATAAATATTTGTTGAAAAAGCAATCATTGGGTCCCCTTATATTCAAGAAGAAAAAAGAAAGATGGAATATAATTATAAGATATACCTATACAAACCTTTTCTTTAAAATAAGCTAGCATTTCTGACTAACCAAAAAGAATGAAATGCCTGTCGCTCTTCTCTAGTGCCCCAATTTCAAGGTTGCTGAGAGAGTGAATAAGAATGTGTCAGTAGACTTCATCAGTATATTCATTACTGGCCATGAACCCAAACCACACCAACAACAATCATTTCTGCAGACCAGCTGGAGTTTGACGGCCTTTCTCAGTGAAAATATTTAAATATCTATTATTTATGCCTATTTTCATTGAGTAAATTAATGAAATTGCTTAGTTTGCTCTCATTCCTTATTTTAATAATTCTTTGCACTTGAATACCTACTAGGGCTCTGCTCATTAGAAATTTAACACCAGGCCTGGCTTGTGTTCCCTTACTTCAGCTTCTGCTTTCAAAATTTCCATGTCTTTTTCCTTCTCAGGTGTGCCCAGTCTAGCACACCTTCCCCTACCCCTTACCCCCAACCTGCCCCAGCCAGATAGGTCTCAGGGAAACCGGTTGTTCATTCTCATTAAAACTTTGGTGACCAGTTAAGCATCATGGCGTCCTTTTGCCTTAGGTATGGGGATCTGAGCAGGCATTAATGAGCTGGGGAACTCAGGGAAGTGCTATCACTGAACTGCTGTGTGTCTTGGTTTCTGCTTTGGTCAGATAAGGAAATGCCCTGATCACATTGTCAGAGTCTGTGAGGGTCAGACTCTCTAGGAGATTCATGTTTGAAAACTCAACATCCTCTAAACACTAGCACTAAAGTGTTAGTCTACTCATCTCAGCTTGTGGCTGGGCCTTCTACTAAAAAATTCATTCCTACAGAGTGTTGAATTTAAGAGACTTAATAAGAAGGGATTTTCTTTTCTTTTCTTTCTTCTCTTTTTTCCTGAGCACCACATTATTCCTGGTGTTTCTGAGACATCACTTTTTGTCAAGTGAATATTGAGCCTTGCTTTTGAAGCTACAACCCACAGAAACCCACAGTTTTGGTTTTTTAAAAATTTGTTTGTTTATTTATTTATTTATTTATTTGAGACACGGAGAGAGTGGCAGAGACATAGGTAGAGGGAGAAGCAGGCTCCCTGTGGGCAGCTTGATGTGGGACTTGATCCTGGGAGCCCTGGGATCACACCCTGAGCTGAATGAAGGCAGACACTCAACTGCTGAGCCACTCAGGCATCCCGAAACCCACAGTTTCTGTTTGGGTAACCACTGGGTAAATGAGTATGCTCTAGATGAAGCTGACTGATACACTGTGTTTTGCTTTTTCATCCAAATTATTTTGATCTACTACCTTCTCAACTCAGTCTGTTAATCCTACCTGCATTAAAGTGAAATTTAGTTGGTACTCTTTGAACCAAACAGTATCAGAAAGGAGGCCAAGAGCATACTGTTAAAATACCGGTCTCCAATAAAATTATGTGGCAAGGATAACTGACAAACCATAATTTAAGGGGGATAGTCCAGCTTTAAATCCTTTAACATACCATTTTGTGTAACCTAAGAAAAACACATTTTAAATTTATAAACTTTCCTGTACTCATCACTATTCAACTTTTCTTAAATCCCATTTTCTTTCTTTTTTATTCTTCCTTTTATTTTTTTTAAGATTTTATTTATTTATTCATGAGAGGCACAGAGAGAGAGAGAGAGAGAGAGAGGCAGAGACACAGGCAGAGAGAAGCAGGCTCCATGCAGAGAGCCCGACGTGGGATTCGATCCCTGGTCTCCAGGATCACACCCTAGGCAGAAGGTGGTGCTAAACTGCTGAGCCACCAAGGCTGCCCCCTCTTTGCTTTTTTTACCTGTAGATATTACAGTATCATTTTTGGATGACTCAAGAGTCATCCCCTTCTTCTTCTTTTTTTTTTTGTTCATCCCCTTCTTTATTAGAGGATTACACATCCACCCTTTACTGTGCAACATGCAGGGACTTCCTATTGGGGGAGAAACTTCCCCTCCCCATCGATGCTGGCCCTGGCCGCATGACTTGCTTTGCTCAGTGGAATGTGAGGACATGAAACATGGGTCACATGTGGACAAAAATTTCCACAGGCACCATATCTTTCAGGCAGTTCTCCTTCCCTCTGTTACCAAGCAACATGTCCCAGATGGCGCCTCACTTTCAACTTCCATCTGGGGATGAGATGTCCCAAGAAGTGAGTTGTAGCAGTCTGGCTCCCACTGGAGCCACGGCCATGTAATGGGGAAGAGAGACCTACTTGCTATTGTATACCATGAGGGGTTTATGGGATCATTCATTATTGCAGCAAAGCTGACTGACCCACCCTGGACTGGTCCTTACCTGCTGGAATAAAGGAATGTTTGGGCTTTAAAAGTCAGCCCTTCTGAGTTTTCCTGCAGCATATGAAGATAAAAGAATTCAGTAAAAGTTCTTAGGTTGTATTTGACCTTTCCCCCTGGGGCACCTGCTTGGTGAGGGTCAATCAGGGCTTTCAGCCTCCTCTCAACACCTCCCAAATGTTTCTCAATGAATTCCAGGCACCATGTACCTTAAATCATTGAAAAGTTTTTTAAAAATATTTTATTTAAATTCAGTTTACCAACATACAGCATAACACCCAATGTTCATCCCATCAAGTGCCCTCCTTAGTGCCTGTCACCCAGTTACCCCATCCCCCCTCCACCTCCCCTTCTGCAACCCTATGTTTGTTTCCTAGAGTCAGGAGTCTCTCATGGTTTGCCTTCCTCTCTCATTTTTCCCCACTCAGGTTCTCTCCTTTCCCTTTTGGTCCCTCTCACTATTTCTTATATTCCACATATGAGTGAAACCATAAGATGATTATCTTTCTCCAATTGACTTATGTCACTCAGCATAATTCCTTCATTGAAAAGTTTTTACTGTTAAATTTTTCATGCTTTGCTTTTCCAAATGACCTCTGACTAGCACACAGACTTCTGCAAAAAGCTCAAATGAAAATTGTTCCACAGTTCTTGCATACTGGTAATTAGCACATTCTGAAAAATACTGTGTCATCATGTGACTTGATGAAATCTTATTAAAGTGTGGTTTGACAACTGTAATTTGCTCTAGACAGGCTCCTTCTCAAATTAAAGGCTTAGATAATTATATAGCTGGACATCTAAATAATTAAAGGTTTGCAATGAATTTTATCATTTCTGAATGTCAAAAGGCCCATTGCTTAGCTTTATGTCTTAACATTCACTTACATTTTATGTATAAATGTATGTGTGTATAATATTTTGTTTTAGTAATGGAAGAGAAGTTTCATGATCAACTTTATTTTTTTATTTTTAAAATTTATTTATTTATGATAGACATAGAGAGAGAGAGAGAGGGAGAGAGAGAGAGGCAGAGACACAGGAGGAGGTGAGAAGCAGGCTCCCTGCTGGGAGCCCGATGTGGGACTCGATCCCGGGACTCCAGGATCACGCCCTGGGCCAAAGGCAGGTGCTAAACTGCTGAGCCACCCAGGGATCCCCCATGATCAACTTTAAAATTACATTTTATTATTTTTATTTTTAAAAGGTTTTATTTATTTAACAGAGAGAGAGAGCATAAGCAGGGGGAGCAGCAGAGGGAGAGGGAGAAGTAGGCTCTCCACTGAACAGGGAGCCTGATGTGAGGCTGGATCCCAGGACCCTGGGATCACGACATGAGTCAAAGGCAATGCTTAACTGACTAAGCCACCCAGTTGCCCCTAAAATCACATCTTAAAATGTTACTGTTTTTCACAATGTGCTAAAACATTGAATGGTTTAATTTTATGTGACATTGATGACATATATGTAATACATGGAAGGCTAGATGCAGAACCTATGATGATGAACAAGAAAAACAGGATTTTTCTTTTTAAAGATTTTATTTATTTATTCATGAAAGACACAGAGAGAGAGGCAGAAACACAGGCAGAAGGAGAGAAGCAGGCTCCATGCAGGGTGCCTGATGTGGGACTCAATCCTGGGACTCCAGGATCATGCCCTAGGCTGAAGGCAGGTGTTAAACTTCTGAGCCATTCAGGGATCCCCAAAAAATAGGATTTAAAAAAGTCTCACAATGGTAAACAAACTACCTCAAGCCACACTATCAATCTGATAGATAAACATTAAAATATTAGTTTTATTAGTGGTAAGACCTGGGTTGAGATTTGACCCTCAAAATAGCAGGTTGGCCACATATATTTGCTTTCACTTCTAAAATCCCACTAGGATGGAAATGAAGGGACATTTTAGGAGTTTATAAATTCACATGGACAAAGAGAATGGGAAGAGATGGGAGACAGCAACAAATTTTGGAGGCTGGTCAGCAATTAGAAGATGTAACTGACACAGCAGGCTTGAGAGCACTGAATCCTGAACTAATAGAGGAAGCCAGGAACAATCCAATTCAAAGGCACAACCCCAAAGGACTCAGGAATTGGTAGATCCTGATACTTCTGAAAGTAAAAGCAAAAAACAAAAAGATTACTCGAAAGTCTGTTTACAAAGCAGTTAGATCCGGGTGCCTGGATGACTCAGTCAGTTAAACGTCCAACTCTTCAATCTCAGCTCAGGTCTTGATCTCTTGGTCATGAGTTCAAGCCCCAGATTGGGCTCCATACTGGGTGTGGAGACTACTTAAAAAAAAAAAATAAAGGCAGTGAGATCTCTAGACTTTTGCCTTTTGTGCCAATGACAATTGTTCCTTAGCTAAACACACCAGCAGAGGACTGCATGTGTATACTCTGGTGTTTAAATCAAGGGTCTCATGACTAAGGAACTCCAAATAAATGGGTTAAGATCAGATTACCGAAGTGAAGATAGGAGGAATAAGTAAACATTTTATACTGAATATTGATACCACCCCAGGCTTTTTGTCTCTTTTCCCAAAATGGGGTAGAGCCTTACCTGGAGATTAGAAGCAGTCAAGAAAAGAAAAGCCCAATGGAATGGACATCTTACACTGAAGCCACGTAGCATGTCAGACTTCCAATCAGTACTTTTGTGCTCTACTCTTTACAAAATATATATTATTTTATTTTTTCAGATTTTAAGTAACCTCTACACTCAGTGTGGGGCTTACGTTACAAGCTCAAGATCAAGAATTGCATGCTCCACCAATTGAGCCAGCCAGGTGCCCCTGTGCTCTAGTTTTAAGTATGAACAGATAGTTAAGAATCCTCAGATTTTAAGTAAATCCTCCAATTTGAAAGACAGGGACCAAATAAAACAGGAGAAAGGAAATAAGTTCTATGACAGAGATTATGTATATAAAAGAAAATGTGAAAACAAAACCAAAATAAGTATCTGAAAAAATAATGAAAATTGTATTTATGAAGTAATAAGAGAATGATTAAAAATAAAAGGATGCAGGGACTAGAAAACAGATCATGGAAATTAAAAACATAATAGTAAAAACAAAAACTCCCAAAGAATGTTGGAAGAAAAGTTAAGCATATCTTCCAAAAAGTAGAACAAAATACAAAAAGAAAAAAAAGAAAAAAAATACAAAAAGAAGGGGGGGAAATGTATAGTAAGAAATCAGAGTATTTTAGGAATTCCAGAAAAGGAGACCAGAGAAAATGGAGGGAAGGAAATCATCAAAGAAATCATTCAAGAAGATTTCCGAAACATAAGGTTCCAGACTCAAGGGCCCGCCAGGTATCCAATAAAGTACATCTAGAAAGACCTACATTAAGACACAGGATAGTGAGATCTCAGAACACTCTGCCCAAATGCGGAAATGAATCGAAATGAGAAGAAGGCATGAGATTTGAGAAACAGATATCTCTAAGAATTGGATGAAAGGTGTCTCTGAGGTGATGTTGAAGGAAGCTGTCTGAATGTCCTCTGTGTAGCTGGTCTAGATGTCAATCCATACAGTTTAGAACAGGTCAGAATATAGCAAGAGCGATGGTTTCCAAAGGTTGAAAATATATGAGGCTGGGGGTATATGGGAAATTCCTGTACTGCCCCCCCCCCCGTCAATTCCACCAATTTTGTTGTAAGCCTAAAACCTAAAACTGCTTTAAACAATAGTCTTTTAAAAAAAGGAAAGTGATAAAGTACCTGATATATTTGGAAGTGCCAAGAGATTTATCCAACTGGAGGAGGGATTGAGGATAAATTAATGGTAAGTACTAGAAATTTAGACAAATGTTGTAAAGCACTTAAAACCTTCCAGAGATAAGTTGTACAGGAAAGAAAAATTAATAATCCATGAATTAGCTGTCAACAGTGTTTACATTTTACATGGCCATAAAATGGAAACTCTGAATATTGATCTAATCAAACTTATGACACACTGGGACGGTGAGGTACTGAGAGCAGTATGTGTGTGTTGCAGAAAATGTAAAATCTTCATCTCCTATTGTGGAAAATCAATAAGTAATGTTTAAAGTGAAAAAAAAAACCCAAACAACACCAAGGTATATTTATATTAGCATGTTATATAAAATTATGAAGGAAAATACAAAACAACTTGTTAAAGAGTTAAATGAAGTTGCATTTCAGAAATGGTGGTGGTTGTAGAGGCTGCTGTTTTTCATAACAAGCTTTTTAGAATTATGGACAACTCTTGTTTGGCTCAGTGGTTTAGCACCACCTTCAGCCCAGGGCCTGGTCCTGGAGACCCGGGATCCAGTCCCACGTCAGGCTCCCTGCATGGAGCCTGCTTCTCCCTCTGCTTGTGTCTCTGCTTCTCTCTCTCCGTGTCTCACATGAATAAATAAATAAATAAATCTTAAAAAAAAAAAGAACAGTAGCTGATAGGTGGGCATCGGCCACACCCACAAATCCTGCTCCTTCTGAAACATCAGATATTTTGTTCTCAGCAATAATGCACCTATCTGAAGCTTGTGTTAAATTACTGGATTCCTATCTAGTATGCTTTTAGTATCTTGTTTTAAAATGTTCATTTTGCCTTAAAGAAAGTCAATGGACTACACTTTGTACGGGATTTTTTCTTCCAGAATTTCACATCATTGTAAGTGATGTCTCTTCTCATGCACACTTGCCATTCAAGACATTGAAGACAATTTCTTCTTTAAAAAAATTTTGTTTTTTACAGATTTTATTTTTAAGTAATCTCTACGACCAAAGTGGGGCCCAAACTTACAACCCCCAGATCAAGTGTTACATGTTCTACAGACTGAGCCAGCCGGGCACTCCAGGTTGTCTCTTTTTAATAAAAAAGTTAAGCATTGAGAAAAAGAGGCAAAACTGCTCTTTCAATGGCTTTTGTAAAGAACAATTTAAACAGCAAACAAAATGGTTATTTATTTATTTATTTATTTTAAAGATGTTATTTATTTATTTGAGAGAGAGAGTGAGCAGTGGGGAGAGCAGAGGGAGAAGGAGAAAGAAGCAGACTTCTCCACCAAGTGGGTAGCTGGATGCAGGGCTCGATCTCAGGACCCGAGGACTATGACCTGAGCTGAAGGCAGACACTTAACTGACTGAGCCACCCTGGTGCCCCAACAAAACAGTTTTTAATTCAGTTATTAGTCCTGTAGTCATCTTTTTATTTTTTTTTAAAGATTTCTTTATTTGGGAGAAAGAGAGAGTATGAGTGGGGAGAGGGTCAGAGAGAGAGAACCTGCTGAGCAAGGAGCCTACATGACCCATGAGATCATGACCTGAGCTGAAACCAAGAGTCAATTGCTTAACTACTGAGTCATGCAGGCACCTCTTTATCTTTTTTTAAAGTGAACTATATGCCGAGTGTGGAGCTTGAACTTATGACCTCGAGATCAAGAGGTACATACGTGGGGTGCCTGGTGGCTCAGTAGGGCTCCAGATCCACCATGGAGTTTGCTTGGTACTCTCTCTCTCTCTCTCTGCCCCTCACCCTCAGGTCTCTCTCTCTCTCTCTCTCTCCCAAATAAATAAAACTTAAAAAAAAATTTTTTTTAAAGTCACATACTCTACCCACTGAGCTAACTCTGTCCCCCTTTGCAGCCATCTTTTAAGCTACAAAGACTTCCTGTAACAGTAAAAATAAATAACTTTTCTTACATTAATGTTTATCTATTTCTATAACGAAACTTTATAATACTCTTCTCTGAAGGTGAAAATATTAAATACAGCCCTTTTGTTGTGGTAAAAAATATAAAATTTTATTTGCCATTTTAACTATTTTTAAGTATATGGTTCCTTGGTAGTAAGTATGTTCCTATTATCACCTACTATCACCATCATCCATCTCCAGAACTAAAACAACTCATTAAAAAATGTCTGAAGATAGTTGTTTTATATGCTTAACATCCATTAAAAAAATTAGTGTTGGGGGTTGCCTGGGTGGCTCAGTCAGTTAAGTGTCTGACTTGTGGTTTTGGCTCAGGTCATGATCTCAAGGTTGTGAGATCAAGCCCTTCATTGGGCTCTGTGCTTAGTGCATAGTCTGCTTGGGATTCTTTCCCTCTCTCTTCCCCTCCCTCTGTCCCTCTGACCCTCCCTGTTGATCTCTCTCTCTGTCTCTCTCTCTCAAATAAGTAAATAGAATAGAATCTTAAAAAAGAATTCAGTGTTGGCCACGCTAATTAAAACTAATACAAATATTAAGAGAAAATTAATAAAATAACTTGAATCTTGAACTATCTCATTTTCCTCTTTTTTCTACTTTATTAGTTTTCTATCAATGGATAATGAATTATCCAAGATTAGCAGCTAAAAACAACAAATATTTTACTTTCTTTGTATCATATTAACCCTCTGAAATCTGATGAGTATATTATTCTGGATTACAGCTCAATTTGGACTAGACTCACTTCAAGTGCTCAGTAGTAGCCACATGTTAACATATTTGCTGCATTGAAGACACACCAGTTATAATGAAGACTGTCTGGACCTGAACACTCTAGAGCTTATTCTAGATCTCACAAGCAGAAGATTGCAGGATAAATACAAGCACGTGGTAGTTGTGCCAATTATGATCAATTCATGTTGTACCCTCCTGGTTTTGTAGGAGGCCCATGAATGGTCTTAACTAGATGAAATTCCTCTAGATGGAGGAGTTGGGAACCCTAGGGCATGGTCTTGGGGCAAGGTATGGTAGTTTAAGATGTGGTGTACAAAATAGCAACCTTCCAGGTCTTATCTACTGATAAGTTTAAACTAAGAAAGTTTATTCAAGGTTAGCCAAGATAGAGTCAAAATAATTATTAATAGCATCTTGCAATAGCTTATTAGTATAAGAATTATTACAAATAACTACCACATTTCATATTTCCATAGCAACGTAGCTTCTATACCTTTCCTTATAGCCTATCTAGCTTTGCTGTCCCCACCATGAGAACCTCGAGAATGTTCGTGCACTGGCAATGGGAATATAAATTGGTATATTGACAGAGCCATCTTGGAAAACAAGTGCAATCGAAAACATACATTCTATGCCTCAGCACTTCCAACTTAGATATATAACCTAGAGTAAAGGTCTGCACATTTTTTCTGTGAAGACCCAAGTAGTAAATATTTTGGACTTTGTGGTCCAGAAGATCTCTGTCACGGCTACATAGCTCTGCTGTTGTAGTTCCAAAGTAGCCATAGAAAACATGGAACTGAATGGTTGTGTTTATGTTCCAATAAAACTTTATTTGTAGACACTGAAATTTGAATTTCATATAATTTTCACACGTGACAAAGTGTTTTCCTCTTTCTTTTTCCAACTACTTAAAATGTAAAAACAATTCCCACTTTAATGGCCATACAAAAACAGGCGCCGAGTTTCCTAAAGAACTGTTTGTACATGTGTTATGGAGGCTCTTGCTAACGATGTGGATGGAACTCCAGGAGATAGTGTTAAGGGAAATAAGTCAGAGAAAGACAGTTATCATATGATTTCACTCATATGTAGAATTTAAGAAACAAAACAGAGGATCATAGGGGAAGGGAGGGAAAAATCAGACAGTCAGAGAGGGAGACAAACCATAATAGACTCTTAACTCTGGGAAACAAACTGAGGGCTGCTGGAGGGGGTGGGGTGGGGAGATGGGGTAACTGGATGATGGACATTACGGAGGGCATGTGATGTAACAAGCACTGGGTATCATATAAGACTAATGAATCACTGACCTCTACCTCTGAAATTAATAATATGCTATGGGTTAATTGATTAAATGTAAATAAAATCTTAGAGAGGCTTTTGCTAGAAGGTTCCAACAGTGTTACCTGTAATTGCAACAAAATAGAAAGTCTACCAAAGAGGCATAGACAATGAACAATAGTTTATGGCCTGGTCATAGGATGGAACACTACACAGCATTAAAAATGCATGAAATACATTTGCATGTATCATGTAATAGATCCCAAACACTTAATATTGATCAAAAAAGGAAGTCACAAGAGAGTTCATGCAGTATGATAGTTACATTAAGGGTAAAAACGGCGGGGGCAAAATTAAGTAATACATAGGTGATAAAACTATAAAAACGGTCAAGGAAATTATTAGCACATAAGTCAAGAAAGTAGCTCCCTTGGGACGGGGAGAGATGAGGCTGTGTTGGGAGAAGCAGAGAAAAGCAGACAGGAGCTTCCAAGCTACTAGAATGCTTCTATTTCCTAAATTCTCGTACTGGGCACACAGGGGTTCCTTTCCTTTTCACACTTTAAATCGTATGTATATAAATACACACTTATGAATGTATATTTTTCTAGAAATAGAATTTTTTAAAAAGCACCACTATGATCATTTGAAGTTAATATAGTGCTTTATTCCACAGGTTTGTTTACATATTAGAGGTGTTGGTTTTGTAGGAAAGGGTGCCCTCTTCTGGAAATATGTCCAATGTTGTGGAAGATTTCTTTTTTTTTTTTTAAACTTTTTAATATTTTTTTTTTATTTACTTATGATAGTCACAGAGAGAGAGAGAGAGAGAGGCAGAGACACAGGCAGAGGGAGAAGCAGGCTCCATGCACCGGGAGCCTGACGTGGGATTTGATCCCGGGTCTCCAGGATCGCGCCCTGGGCCAAAGGCAGGCGCCAAACCGCTGCGCCACCCAGGGATCCCGTGGAAGATTTCTTATGGAAAATGTATACTTTTTTTTCCTTAGGATTTTATTAATTTGAGAGAGGGAGAGAGAACATGAGGGGCTAAGGAAGAGGGAGAAGCAGAATCTCCGCTGAGCAGGGAGCCTGACGTGGGGACCATGGGCTCCATCCAAGGACCCAGAATCCCAGGACTGCGACTCAACTGAGCCATCAGGAGCCCCCAAAATGTAGACTTTTAAAAATACCAGAAACTCATAGAATAGCATCACTAAGAGGTACTTTGTGAGATGTTTTATGACTATTCTTAGTCAGTTTGAAGTCATTTATTTTTAGAAATCTCTAGGGAAGCATTTTTTTCAGGATTTTATTTATTTATTCATGAGAGACACACACAGAGAGAGGCAGAGACACAGGCAGAGGGAGAAGCAGGCTCCTTGAAGGGATCATGAGGGGGACTTGATCCCAGGATCCGGAATCTGGGATCATGCCCTGAGCCGAAGGCACACTCAACTGCTGAGCTACCCGGGTGTCCCTATATCCTAATTTCTATTTCTTATCAGTATACAAAGTCCCTTGGACCCCTCTCTTGGAGGATTTAAGGCACAGCTACAGAATTGCTCAGCCTGAGATGCCTCTCCTGGTCTGTAATCGCACCACAGGTGAGAAAGACTGGGTTTCTTGTCCTTGGCAATAGCTTATATATTCTGACAAGTGTTTCAGAATTCTATTCTATTCAAACAGGAAAAATCTATTCAGACTAAAATCTGGTGGGGTCTACTCTGATTAGCCTAAATATCTATCACAGGCCTCTACTGAATATGGAATACTACTAGTTTATAAAAAGAATCTGAGTAAAAATTACCATTTAGACAGGAATTACTAAAAATATAGTTGAAGTTGTAGCATTATAACTTGGAATTACTAAATCCATTTTTAACCCCACCACTACAATTAATTTAAATTTGTTTCTTTGTTAACTCACTGAATAAGCACTTATTTATGATTACTATTCTTTTAACCTTAAATCAAGCATAGTATTTATTGTCTTAGATCATCTTATGTCACTATTGTATGAAAAATAATCTTTTAAAAAATTCCTTTTTTATGTCACTATTGTATGAAAAATAATCTTTTAAAAAATTCCTTTTTTAAACATTATATGTTAATTTGAAAAAATATGAAATATTTCTTGATTTATTATCTTTCCTATCTTTCATGGCTATCATAAACTGAATTTCTGTGAAGGGTTTTATTGACCATAAAATTGTTTTATAAAAAACATGTTAATTGAGTAAAAAAATGGGATGCACTGCTTTTGAAAATGTGTACTTTTTAAAATAATGTGTGGAAGAATAAAAAATAGACAATAGAGGGATCCCTGGGTGGCGCAGCGGTTTGGCGCCTGCCTTTGGCCCAGGGTGCGATCCTGGAGACCCGGGATCGAATCCCACATCGGGCTCCCAGTGCATGGAGCCTGCTTCTCCCTCTGCCTGTGTCTCTGCCTCTCTCTCTCTCTGTGTGTGTGACTATCATAAATAAATAAAAAAAAATTTAAAAAAATAGACAATAGAAATTAGAGTCTTATATATTTGAGAGATTATCTGCCCCCTACTGAGGACCACTGCCTTCATCTGAGTAGTTGGAGTTCTATGTACACCTGATTTGTACCAAATCACACTATTTTAGTAATTGAGATAACTCTTTTAACTAGGTTCAAATGGACTTAAGTAACAGGTTTTTATCTTAATGCAATATGTTACTTAGTGTGTAGTTGGCCCACCCCGTCTTATATCATTGGGTAGCTGGGAGGCAGTGTTGTATAGTGGGAAAAAGCTTCCAAGTCCGAGAGATAGAGCAAAAAAGCAGGCTTTCACCACGAGGTGGCAGATGGAGAAAAATTACTAAAGATACAAATGGTAATAATAATACATACCCTAGAGGGTTGTCATGGGGCTTAAAAGAGATGTGTAGTGCTTGGAACACAATAGATCTTTAATTAATAGAAGCTGCCATTATTGCTAGCCATATATTATTATTAGCTGTGTACTTATTATTAGCCAAATATTTATGTGTATTATTATCTGTATGTATTTTATTCACAGTATTTTTAATGCTTATGTGCATTTTTAAAATCTGAAATTCATCTCCTTAATTATGAGTTATGTGCTTTAATTCCCTTTATTTTCCCACAGTCTGTAGCAGAGTTACTTATATCATATTTAATTCATTTGTTCTCTCATTTGTATTAGGAGGGAGAAATTAAACCAAACAGTTTAAAAATCTTTTAGCCCTAACTTTCCATGTCCTCGCCAGTTGGTTTTCTGAAGCCTCAAATCCCTGCTTCTCAGAGGGTTTTCAGGTCTCAATGGTCTACATTAGCTTCCTACAATAATTCACTCCTCTAAATGCACAATGAAAAATATAGGATGGAGGAGCACCTGGCTGGCTTGGTCAGTAGAGCATGCAACTCTTGATCTAAGGGTGAGTTCAAGCTTCATGTTGGATGTGGAGACTAATAAAAAAAAATTGGATTGAAAATCATTGTCAGGAGTTTAGAAAAACGATGGGTTTAAATCACTGTTTCATAAGTGCTCTCAGGCAAGCAGAACAGTAGGAGAATAATTCACTTGGATCTGTACTTCATGTTATTCACTGAAATAAACTTCAGGTGGACCAAAAAGTTAAATATTTAATACCAATCTATTAAAGACCAAAAAAAAAGTCCTTGGAAAAATGGAATGTCAAATTTAATCCAGTTGTGGAGGAGTGACAGATCTTTGATGCTTCAGAAGTATTGGCTGAGACCAGAGATGCGAAGCATATGGTCAAATGTGGGAAGTCAGACAAATATTTGTGTGCCATACTAACTGTACTGAAATGAATATTGAAAGAAACTAACAGGGTAGAGGAAATAAACATCTGATAAAAGCTTGACTATTCAAATACAGCAAGTATGTCAATGCGAAAATCAACAGATAGAGTTTATCAAGGAGGCACTGAAGACAATCCAGAACAAGAGACAGTGCATTGTCTCGTGGGAGGTGTCTGTGAGCCAAGAGAAAAAAGGAACATAAAATAAGGTTGCAAAAACATAAATAAAAGTAATAATGTTCAATGGAGCCAGGGCTACATGGTCACCAGGAGGAAACAAAATGTACTTTCTCACTGCAGAAGAGTTACATTTTCTGGAGAATAAGTTCCCAATATATAGCAAGCTCTTTAAAAACTAGTCATACCCTTTAACCTATTGATTCTATTTTGGAAATATACCCTAAGGAAATAAAGTTAGAGGAAAAAATATCAGTGGTAAAAGCACAAATATAGCTTCTCTGTTTATAGTACAAAATAAATAGAAAGGGAAAGAGAGTTTATTTTACCAAAAAGAAAAAATATAGGACACACACACATATATGCATATGCATGTATGTACACGTGCATGTATGTGCATACTTAATATACATACATACTATACATACATCGACATATTCTCTAGGCAGCAAGAGTTAATGTGGTCTGTGTAAACACTTGGAATCGCTTTCATGAAAATAATCTTACGGTGAAAAGGAGAAGCACCAGATAGTAATTCCATGCTGAGTGCAGCTGAACCCATTCATGTGATCATTATTCAGTTGAGTTTATGTCTCATGGTCTGTGTTTCCTCTGTGAATCAGATGACAGAGTTGTTTGTTGAGAGCACTTGGGAGTGAGGAGGGCAGAAAAAGAGGGAGGAGTAACCAAAGGACACTGTCTAAGAATGGACATGCTCTAGGGCATGGGATACAGAACAAATATTCTTGGAAGGATGGTGGCTGAAGGTATAGATCATGAATTTGTTGCAGTCTGAAGAGTGATTTTTTTTTTCCTGGCAGAGATCCAAAGTCAGATCATGGCGCAACGAATGGGGACAGAGTCAATAAACAGAAGTTAAGAGTTTGCAGAGAGGTGAAAAGAATGACAATGGAACATGCGAGTTAAAGTGTTGGTAAACACATCAGTCATTTCATTGAAAGTAATGGAAATGAAACATTAACTTGAGTAAATAATGAATAGCTCATAGATCAAAGGGAAGGTTAGAGAATCAGGCTTAAAAAGCAGGTGCGAACCAAAGGAGACCAGACAGCTCACACAGGAATGGGTGACCAGGGCACCCTGCCGGAATGGCTACCACTGTTGCTAAGGTGGCCCACTGCCACCAGGCCTCCCCACCCCTACATCTGGACCCACCTTGCCTGCATCCTGCACCCATGAATATATACTAAACCAGCCATTTGTCCTCCATGGTCAAGAGTTGAGAGCTAACCCTTGGCCATGTGTCCAATCTCTACTTCGAAGAGGAAGGGAGAAGTACCTGGCCCCTTCAGCTTCCATTCAGGAAAGGAGTCTCGACCTCCCATCAGATTCTCAGCATGGGGATTGAGCCCCTTGCTGTGTTAGGAAGAGGGTTTAGACACTGAATAGGAAAACAAACCAACAAACAATACAGCCCTGTTACTCACTGTGGTAAAAGAGTGGTTGACTCCTGGACCATTGCTTCTGGAATGATAGGAAAAGATGAGGGAAAAGATGGTAGTTGAAAAAATCTGGAGAAAAGGGAGATAATGGGACTGGAGATTTTGATGATTTTTGAATGTCACGAATGAGAATGCTGGAAAGATAGACTGTCAGAGAGTAGAACATTAGAGGTTAAAATTAACAGGCAGAGTGCACAGGATTTCTGGGTGTGGATACCGCGTAGTTGTGCAGCAGAGACAACCTGTGGGATGTGCAATGCCGGGAATGGGACAGAGGTAATGCTCAGTGTGTTACACCTGTCCCGGCTCATAGCAGAGAGCGCAGCACTTAGTACATAGCTGACTGGGTGCTGACTAGGTTTTTCCCTTCTGCAGAGTTTTCCGTATTTCTGATTTATTAAAAAAAAAAAAAGTTATGCTTAATACCGGCCCTGATAATGACTTAATCTAATTTTTTACATGACTTTGAGGTATGATACAACAGAGTCACAAGGACCAAAAACCCCAGCCTTATTAGGTTTTTGCTTCATTAACTTGGTATTCACATTGCTTTATTTGTATAGATATAAGCTAAACAATTTCAGTACATCTGTCTGCCTTCTGATTTAAAGGGTCTATTTGGAGGGGGTTAGACATTATTGCTGATCACTTGCCAGTTTGCTCATAGATTCATTCTCTGCCTTCTCCCTCTCTGCTCTCTGGGGCAGGGGCCTACATTTCTCAGGCTCCCTCGTCAACTGGCTTCTTGATAAGGTGGGTTAAAAGGAGCAACTAAAGGAAGATTTAGGGCCAGGAAGAAGAGAGAAGCGGGAGTGTTTCTCTCTGTGTGTCTGTGCATCCTTCTCTTCAGTGTTCCTTCTCTCTCTCTTTTCCCCTCCTCCCTCCCTCTCTCTCTCCCTGCCACCTGATGTCTCTCTCTCTGCTGAAGTCTTTGATGGCAGTTGCATCACCACCTCCTGCCCATTAGCCCCCCTCTCTCCTGTGCATCTCAGAAAGTGGCTTTCCAGTGGGCTCTGGTGACACCATTTCATCCTACTGCCCTTCTTGTCCTGGGGGTGGTAGTGACTTCCCATATCTCTAATATCTGGGTAGTCTCACTGTCTCTCTTTGGCTTCTCAAGTCCTCTTAGAAATTCATCCTTTGAAATTCTCATTGTTTGAAAGCCCTAGAATGTTCTCTGTTGTGACAGGATCTGATTGATGTAATGTTCTTAGAGAAGACTATGTTGTGGAATCTACTTGATCTTCAGGTGAATTCTAAAGTGATCAGATTCAGACAGAGCTTCCTGTTCCCTGAGAACACTTGTGTTCAGATGGGGAGTTATCACCTGAAGCAGAGCATACCTAGCCCTTCATCAAATCCTTTCTCTTTCCTCCCAGACACTCAGCCAGATACCATTTCCCAACCACACAATGGACTGCTGGCAAATGGAATATGGATAGAATTTACATCCGGCCTTTCTGGGCCTGCCCATAAAAATCTTCCTTTTCTTTCTCTTCCCCTTTCTGCTGACTGGATTTCAACATTTGGGGCAACTCTAGAAGTAGATATTGAAGATGTCAGAGCCTCCATCTGCCTGGCTCCTTGAATGCCTATATGGAGCAGACCCTTCCCACATAGACCAAATCCAGTTGGATTTGAGATTAGTGAGAGCTAAAGTCTTACAGATAGTCACTGAGATTTGGGAGTTTGTTATAGCATTTAATGCCACGTTAATTAATATATAACCTAAGAGAATTTTTTATATGGGAGCCAAGTGGTTAAGAATGGAGGTAGAAAAGAAAAAAAGAAAAAAAAAGAATGGAGGTAGATGGGCTTGGAATCCCATTTGGCCACTTACGAGCTGTTGACTTTGAATGAGTCACTAACGTTCAGTTTCCTCTGCTGTAAAATGGGCATAATAATATTACTATCCCATGGTGATGTGGTAAGGAATTACTCTGGATAATATCTAGACATGTAATTCCATGTGTGATTACTATATTATACTGTATTATATTAATCAGCATAGTAATTAGTGAGAATAACTGTTAGCCGTTCTTGTTAATAGCCAACTACAAAATGGAACAGATTTTACAAGTAGCTTCCCTTACCCTATGTGTGTAGCTCACATAACCTAAAGGCACACCAATGTAATTAGGTGCCATCTTTAGATAAATGGAATTCCATTATGTAATCAATCACATGACCGTTGAACTTTTTCCTGGTGTTGTCATTAGATTTTTCCACCGCATTTGCTGGAAAATAATGTGGTTGATACCATCTTCCTAGGAAAATGTCAATGGGCCATTGAAAATATAAGCCACAGCCTTACCTAATCTCCTGGTCAGGACTGATGACTCCTTCCTTTGAACCCTCACCAGACATTTGATACTCTATGACATTTCCCTGTTGTCCAGCTTGCCTGTTGTATCAGCCTACACAGGAAATAGATGAAGGAGAATTTAGGCAGGATGTTTACAGTCAAGGAAAAACCAAAAGGGGGAAGCCACTGTCAGCCCTGGGCCTGAGACAGCCAACTGGATGGAATGGTTCCCGGAATCTGGCTTCATCTGTGGATCTTGAGGAAGTCTGCTCCTCTGCAGCTGTGGCTGTCAGGGAATGTAGCCACCATCAAGCCATAGCAGGGCAGAGGGAGCCAGGGCCAAAAAAAAATATAGCATTTCTCTCCCCCATCCTTCTCCTACGGTACCTCCCATCGACTAAGTCTATCTGAAGCCAGGGGGCAAAGGAGCTTAGTCATAAAAAGCCCATAAAAGTCAGCCTGCAGAAGCATTGGGCAGCGTGGAGAGCAGATCTCAAGAAGCAGAGGAGAATATTCGGTGCCAGCCCCTCTAAGACTGTGAGCTTCCTTTTTTTTTTTTAAAATAAATAATATTTATTTATTTATTTTTTAGATTTATTTATTTATTAATGAGAGACACACAGAGAGAGAAAGAGCGGCAGAGACACAGGCAGAGGGAGAAGCAGGCTCCATGCAGGGAGCCTGACATGGGACTCGATCCTGGGTCTCCAGGATCAGGCCCTGGGCTGACGGCGGCACTAAACCGCTGAGCCACCCAGGCTACCCAACTGTGAGCTTCTTATGAGAAATTTGTCTTATTGCCTTTGCATCCTCGGTTCTCAGCAAAGGACCCTTAATAGATGTTATTCAAACACATGACTATGGAGAACAAAGATGCTTGCATTTATTTGTTCAATTAATTTTTTTTGAGGCAGAAAGTATGAAGTGGGTGGGGGAGGAGCAGAGGAAGAGGGGAATCATCATATCGTTTTACTCATATGTGGGAATATAAGAAATAGTGAGAGGGACCCCAAGGGAAAGAAGGGAAACTGGATGGGGAAAAAATAAAGAGGAAGACAAAACATAAGAGACTCCTAACTCTGGGAAACAAAGGGTTGCAGAAGGGGAGGTGGGGGGGAATGGGGTGACTGGGTGATGGGCACTGAGGAAAGCACTTTTTTTTGCATTAATATTTTTATTTTATTTTTTTAATAATAAATTTATTTTTTATTGGTGTTCAATTTACCAACATACAGAATAACACCCAGTGTTCATCCCGTCAAGTGTTCCCCTCAGTGCCCGTCACCCATTCACCCCCACCCCCCGCCCTCCTCCCCTTCCACCACCCCTAGTTCGTTTCCCAGAGTTAGGAGTCTTTATGTTCTGTCTCCCTTTCTGATATTTCCCACACATTTTTTCTCCCTTCCCTTCTATTCCCTTTCACTATTATTCATATTCCCCAAATGAATGAGAACATACATTGTTTGTCCTTCTCCGATTGACTTACTTCACTCAGCATCATACCCTCCAGTTCCATCCACGTTGAAGCAAATGGTGGGTATTTGTCGTTTCTAATGGCTGAGGAATATTCCACTGTATACATAAACCACATCTTCTTTATCCATTCATCCTTCGATGGACACCGAGGCTCCTTCCACAGTTTGGCTATTGTGGACATGGCTGCTAGAAACATCGGGGTGCAGGTGTCCTGGTGTTTCACTGCATCTGTATCTTTGGGGTAAATCCCCAACAGTGCAATTGCTGGGTCGTAGGGCAGGTCTATTTTTAACTCTTTGAGGAACCTCCACACAGTTTTCCAGAGTGGCTGCACCAGTTCACATTCCCACCAACAGTGTAAGAGGGTTCCCTTTTCTCCGCATCCTCTCCAACATCTGTGGTTTCCTGCCTTGTTAATGTTCCCCATTCTCACTGGTGTGAGGTGGTATCTCATTGTGGTTTTGATTTGTATTTCCCTGATGGCCAGTGATGCGGAGCATTTTCTCATGTGCGTGTTGGCCATGTCTGTGTCTTCCTCTGTGAGATTTCTCTTCATGTCTTTTGCCCATTTCATGATTGGATTGTTTGGTTCTTTGGTGTTGAGTTTAATAAGTTCTTTATAGATCTTGGAAGCTAGCCCTTTATCTGATAGGTCATTTGCAAATATCTTCTCCCATTCTGCAGGTTGTCTTTGAGTTTTGTTGACTGTATCCTTTGCTGTGCAAAAGCTTCTTTTCTTGATGAAGTCCCAATAGTTCATTTTTGCTATTGTTTCTTTTGCCTTCGTGGATGTATCTTGCAAGAAGTTACTGTGGCTGAGTTCAAAAAGGGTGTTGCCTGTGTTCTTGAGGAGGGCACTTGATGGGATGAACACTGGGTGTTACACTATATGTTGGGAAATTGAACTTAAATAAAAAAATTTATTTTTATTTTTTTAATGATTTATTTATTTATTTATTCATGATAGACAGAGAGAGAGAGAGAGAGAGAGAGAGAGAGAGAGGCAGAGACACAGGCAGAGGGAGAATCAGGCTCCATGCAGGGAGCCCGACATGGGACTTGATCCCGGGACTCCAGGATGGCACCCTGGGCCAAAGGCAGGCGCCAAACCGCTGAGCCACCCAGGGATCCCCTAAATAAAAAAAATTTTAAAAAGAGAGAGAGACAATCCCAACCAGGCTCCATGCCCAGTGCAGAGCCCCATGTGGGGGCTCAATCTCACAACCCTGAGATCATGACCCCAGTCTAAACCAAGACTTGCTCAACTGACTGAGCCTCCCAGGTGCCCCAAAGATGCTTGCATGTAAATTTGAAGAAAAATATATCATGCTTTCATATTCTTAATTTGCCCTGGGAACAATGAAAATCCCTCCTGGAAATGAGGGCTCCAACTGAAAGACATGTTCAGGTCTTCATGAGCCCGTGGCATCCCTGTCCTTGAGATCCATTCTTCATCGCGCATTGGCAATCGCTTTCCTCCCTTGAGGTCACTCCTTGCCTGTGACCACTGTGTCTTCTGGCCTTGGTCGGGCTTGGCAGGCTGTGGTGCTGTTTCTGAGCCCTTCACAATGTCAAGGGCTTCCACCAAGGCCTAAGTGTCTCTTACTTCACATCCTAGATTTCCTTGACCTTTTCCTCATTAGCTCTTTTCTGTACTAAAATCTCCACTAATTTTGTTTTAAAGATTTATTTATTTATTTGAGAGAGAGAAAGAGAGGCAATGAGCAGGGAAAGAGGGAGAAACAGGTTTCCCCGCTGATCGTGTTGCCCGATGTGGAGCTCAATCCCAGTACTCCAAGATCACGACCCAAGCCAAAGGCAGATGCTCAACTGACTGAGCCACCCAGGTGCTCTAAAATCTGCATTTTATTTTATTTTATTTTTAAATCTGCTTTTTTTTTTTTTTAAAGATTTTATTTACTCATGAGAGACAGAGACACAGGCAGAGGGAGAAATAGGCTCCATGCAGGGAGACTGATGCAGGACTCGATCCCGGGTCTCCAGGGCCACGCCCTGGGCTGAAGGCAGCACTAAACCGCTGAGCCCCCCCGGGCCGCCCTAAGTCTGCATTTTAAAAAAGATTTACTTTATTCATTTATTTGAGGGAGAGAGAGAGAGAGAGAGAGAGAGAGAGAGCATGAACCAGGGAGTGGGTCGAGAGAGAGGGAGCAGCAGGCTCCCAGCTGAGCAGGGAATCCCAGGAGCCTGGGATCATGACCTGAGCTGAAGGCAGATGCTTAACTGAGCCACCCAGGTGCCCCTAAAATCTGCATTTTTAACATTCAGCCTGATGGGCTTCCTTTTACTGCAGGTCCAGCACTATCTTTGGCTCACGTTTTGTCAGCCAGTGCATACAAACTGGTAGCTAGTGAGGATAAAAAAAAAAGAGGGCACAAGAGCAATACTTATTGGGGAACATCTCCTTGTGGGTAGGACTGGAGCCCCACTGGCTGCAACATGCCTATGTTCTTAGAACATAGTTCTCTGTTGTAGTTCTTTCTTTAAAGGCATACTGTTTCCTGTGATGTTTTGTTTTTTCCATTTTGAGACCTGAAAAATATTTTAGACACAAATAGCATACAATAATTGGTGCTACGCCAGGGCTGCAGTAAATAGGATATACAATTACTGGCAAAAGAGAAACTTTTTAAGGAACTTATGAATACTCATACCGTATGAATAGTAGACATGGTTTTATATAGAATTTATAGAAATGAGGTATTTTAAATCAAGTTATTTTGGAACAAGTCCTTTGAGGATCAAGGATTCATCTGAAAGGAAATTAGACGATAGGTATATGGAAAATACATTCCTGTCGCTTTTCTGATTGGCTAAGTTGTTCTATTTACTCTGAAGGCTATCAGAAGAAAAATAGTAGAAACAGAAATTTGGTCAGAAGGGTGTCACCTATTACCTCCAGGTATGGTGTAGTCTTAAAAATTCAGATAGATTTTTTAAAGCCTTTAATTTTTAACAAGCGTCACTAATCATTAAACCTATTTGCATTTTCTACATCAAGCATTTCACTGAAGGTCACAGATCAAGTTTCTTTTTGGTATGACTTAGTCATGTGAACTTTGGCCAAGCTTTCATATGACTTTTTTTTTTTTTTTAGATTTTATTTATTTATTTGAAAGAGAGAGAGAGAATGAGAGCATGAGCAGGGGGAGGGGCAGAGGGAGAGGGAGAAACAGACTCAGGTCTCTATCCTAGGACCTTGAGATCATGACCTGAGCCGAAGTCAGATGCTCAACTGACTGAGCCACCCACATGCCCCTACCTATGACTTTTATTGTAGGAAAAATGTTCTCAGGAAGACAAGATGCTTTTCTTTCACCTCATTATGGCCAAATTAGGAGTCTGAGGACATAAAATATTGTATCCATATTGTGTTAAACATGTACATCCGTGATCTATATATTATGTCACTGTTTATTGGATGTTTTTTTGTTGGGACCCTACAATAGTCTAGTACTTCAGGGATTTAACAAAAAGTGAGACACAGTCCCTCCCCACCAGAACATTCTGTGGTAGGAGAGAAAACAAATGTTTAATAACTCTACAGACCAAAATATGGCAGCCACTGCAAGTTACATTTGTAAAGTATGATTTGAGTGGAAGAGGGAATATGCATTCAGAATTCTGAAGGGGGAGAGCTGATTAAGGACAATTCGGAGGGTGCCTGGGTGGCTCAGTCAGTTAAGTCAGTCTGCCTTTGATTCAGGTCATGATTCTGGGGTCCTGGGATTGAGCCCCTCATGGGGCTCCCTGCTCAGTGGGGAGTCTGCTTCTCCCTTTGCCTCTCCCATCTGCTCATGATCTCTCTCTCTCTCTCATGCTGTCTCTCTCTTTCAAATAAATAAATAAAATATTTTTAAAAAGTAAACTATTGGGATCCCTTGGTGGCGCAGCGGTTTGGCGCCTGCCTTTGGCCCGGGGCGCGATCCTGGAGACCCGGGGTTGAATCCCACGTCAGGTTCCCTGCATGGAGCCTGCTTCTCCCTCTGCCTGTGTCTCTGCCTCTCTGTCTCTCTCTGTGTGACTATCATGAATAAATAAATAAAATCTTTTAAAAAAATAAATAAAAATATTAAAAAAAATAAAAAAAGTAAACTATTAAAAAAATAAAGACAATTTGGAGAAGCTTCTAGAAAGGAGAAGGAAATGGAATTGGTAGAATTTGATATAACAAGGATCAGGGGAGGAAATGATGTGAGGGAAGGTTCCTGGGGATTTGTTACTTACCTCCAACACTCCTCTCTCCCATTGGATTTCTCTGTCAAGTATGGAATTGGTAAATACATAAGCCCCATGGAAATAGTTTTACTTGTGGCAGCACAATGGTGGGCCTTGAATTGCAGGCCAAGCAATTGGATACACCAAGTCTGTAGAATGGGGAAATGGGGAAATGCTCAGGTCGTCATGGAGGGGAAAAAAGCTGGATAAATATTTCCACTTTAGAAAGGGTGTTAAGGGATTGTTTTGCTTCAAGACTAAAGAACAAAAACAGAATACACAAAAGGTAGGCAAGAAAATCAATATTGGCAAGGGAGTTTAAATATCCAGGTTAATGTCACTGGATTATAAAAATATATTTATTATATTAGGATATAATAGATACAATCAGAGGCGTTGACAACATATAACAAAAACAAATAAATGAAAAATGCATCAATACATCTAAGAATTAAACTCTTTTCCTCTTTTAATTTTTTCTAGTCCTTGAATTTGACTGGGATTTCTCAACCTCAGCACTATTGACATTTTGGGCAGGATAATTCCCTGATATTTGGGGCTGTCCTGTGCCATTGTAGCTGCCTGGCAGCATCTCTGTCCTTTACCTGTTAGATGCTAGTAGCATTCTTCTCCACACCCCAGTGTGACAACCAAAAATGTCTGCAGAGCTTGCCAAATGTCTTCTGGAGGGCAAAAATCACTCCTCTTGAGACTCACTAATTTAGAATGTATTTTTTTTCCAAGTCCTGAATAGGTTTAACAAAGGATCTAATATATGGGGGTAGAGTGTGGGGTTAGCACAGAGAGAAAGAAAAAAATAAAGACATTTGAAAATATTTATTCAAGGAAGTACACTCTGATTTATTCCTAGAAGTCTTGATTCTTTCTGATAGAAAACACACAAAATATTATTTCTGAAAAAAAGCTGTCTTGAGCTCTCCAAACCAAGGCTTGGATGTGCTTGGCAGCTGACCTCTGCTGGCTGAACACAGGAACCTTCTGGGCCTAGTCTGATGCAGACTTTCACATTTTTATCTGATGAGCATTTCATGACTTATCAACCCTCAGGGCGGGTCTTAGGTGAAGCTGGTTGGGGCAGATGGCTTCTCCCCAGCGTTTACAAAGTTATCTCAAAGTGGATGAACAAGGGGCGCCTGGCTGGCTCAGTCAGGGGAACATGTGACTCTTGATCTTGGGGTCGTGAGTTTGAGCCCCACGATGGGCATAGAGACTACTTAAAAAATAATAAATAAATAAAATAAAGCGAATGTGCAAGATATGAGGAACATGCTTGGGTGACTAAACCCCACAGATCTTCCCTATGTAGAGAGAGCAAACCAAATTGTTCAGCCATCGATGGGCAGTGCTCTCCAGTCAGATGAAGTCAATGCTGCTCCATTCTCGTAGCTATGCAGAATTACCTCATCAATACTGGCAATGTTCTTTTCTCAGTCTCTAGGGCTGTATCATTAGTATGTAGCCTTTTAAGAAATGCATTATATTTTATGTATGAAAGTGGAGGGTATTTTATCTCAATATTTGGCATCAGAATTCCTTTTAGTGAAAGAGTTTATATTGTTGGAAAAGACATTTGATGAATATGTAGAATGAAGGAAGAGATATCTACGTTAAATTTTAAGTGAAAAGGGTCATTATATTTACTAATGCTTTATTGGGAACAAAGGGTTAATTCTTTGCCTTTTGGAGAATATGGTAAAATAAAAGGGAGAAATAGGATGAGGGATAAGCAAATTGGGAAAAGGTGGTATAATTTTCATCCTCCCTAGTTCGCCCAAGTAAAAGTCGGCTCTCTTGTTAGGGGTGTATTAGGCTGCAAATATTAGACTACCAGACTCCTGGTGGCTTAAATGATTGGGAGTTCCTTTAAAATCAGAGATACGTAGTTGTTGGCATGGATTCACCTGCTCTGTGTTACCATCAGGGACCCACGTACTTTCTATATTTCCACTTTATCATACTTATTCTGTTGGCTTTTTGCTCATGCTTACTAAAGATGATCTCAGGTAGCTACTGTGGGCTCACACATTGAGTTGGTTTTTAAGGCAGGAAGAAGGAAAAAGAGGGAAAAGCTACCAAAGATGGCCATGTTGTTTTTTTTAAGAAAGTGGAGTCTTTCCTGGAAATACTTGCAGCAAGTTTCTATTTTCATGTGGTCTCCTTGAGCTCAAGGGGTGGAAGGAAATAATTAGCCTTTATATTCTCTTTAACAGAGGCAGGCAGAGGGGAAGGCATGGTGCTGGGTCAGCCAGCCTCCACATCTGCCTCTTCTACTGAACTCATAAAACTTGGCTGTGTGTGAACTAGTTTGGGAAATGAAAGAGGGCGATGAGTTTCATCCTGGGAATTGATCCAGTGTGAACAGAAGAAATTCATGGGAAAGTCAGATGACACAGAGCAGGGAAGGCCAGGAGAATGTAGCCTTCGAGAAGTAGCAGAAATCATGGGGAGAGCTTTGGGCCTCATGGGCTGTGGATTTGAAGGGTGGGGCAATTGCAACAATTAGATCTCATGCCTAACCTCTGAGTTATACTGACCTCTAGTTAATCACCAATTCCTACTAATTATTCTTCTCTACGGTCTTCAGATTTGCCACTTCCACACAGTGTCTTCTTTAACATCAAAGTGAATGTCTTCCATGTCATTCTGGAAATTTCCATCACAGCCCTGTTTCTCTGCCTTAAGTTTTTCTCCTACTAGTCCAGCTTCGTGTAGCTTGTTGGTTATCAAGCTGTTGTCCAACACCCAAAAAACTGCAAAATTGCTTTCAGGGAGAAAAAGCATAATAAATAAATGGCTAGATGATGGAATGTCTTAGATGGTGGTAAGAAATTAATAACAGAAATAGTCATCTAAATTAATAATAGAAATAATCATCCTAATCACCCATCACCTAAGGGTGGGGATGTGCTCTCATTTGCTCCTGAGAACTCTATCTTCAAACACAGAGGTCCTTCAGCCTCAGATCTTTAGCCCCCTGTCAGAGCAGCATGGAGTTCCTTTGGATTCCCAGGTACAAAGAGAGCCCACACCAATAATTTCTGGTGCAAGTTATTTGCAAAGTTCAAATAGACAGGTCTCATCTCTCCATAGCAAGCAACGGAACTTTAATTATATTAAAACAAACTTTGAACGATAATATAAATAGAAAATGTGTTTTAGAATAGTTATCTGGGGAACATCCTTAAAATATCTTGCTAAATGAAAGAAGTGGGCTCCAACCGTATGTGTGATCTGAGTTTTCTCATATATATTTGTGTGTGTGTGTGTATATATATATATATATATATATATATATATAGAGAGAGAGGGAGGGAGACAGAGACAAAGACAGAGACACAGAGAGACACAGAGAGACAGAGAGAGACAGAGGCATTGCATTGTATATGCATCTTGGGCACTAAGTTTAAAATTGAATTTCCAGGAAGGTGTGGCTCCATTATCATCTTTAATCTACATAATTACCAATGTGTTAATATGTATCAAGGTTATGGTTGCTTAATTCAAACATAACAGAGTAGAAACTTCCAGTAAGCAGGACAACTTTAGAATTCTCCACCCCCTTCCCGGGTTATTTTAAGATACTGCTTTTCTTTCTTCCTTTATCTAGCTGAGCCGTTTCTCCGACCTCAGTATGCTTAAGAGGCATTTTCCAGCTCGTCAACATAAAACTGTGTACACTGTCCCTTATGAGTGATTTGAGGGCAGCTCAGCATTCGTTTGCTGAGTTATTCTCCCTTTTAAGCTAACTTTAGAGTTAAACCTTGGATCACTAGCTAGTCAGCATATTTACATAAAAAAAGTTTGAAATGGATATCTGGTATATGAGAGTCAGTTGACAGCATGATTTCTGATAATGGGATTATTAAAAAAGCTCTTACTCTATTCTCACCTTTATTTTCTACTTTTTTTCTGCAATGATGTTGTGGGGCTTTTCTAATCAGAAAATGTTATTTTAAAATAATCAAGTGATAAATTTCATCAACAGTGCTCATCACTTTTTTTCCCCCCTTCAAAGGCTTTTTTGGCAGCTTGAAGGTAGAGCCAGTTACGAAAGCTGCCAGGGCGATTCCAGAAGCTAACCCCACCCTGACTCAGCTCCGAGCCCCACAGATCTGCTATCTCTCACTTCAAGACAGGCACCGGCAAGCGTCTTCCCATGGGGTGATTCCCAACAAGGTGACAAAACTGGAGTCAATCACTCCAGCTGTATTTAGGGACAAACCAACCAACTCACTAACAAAATGGTTCTGTGACACTAGACTATGAACTCCCAGACCACTTTTGTTCCGTGCCTTTTAGATGATCAGCTTTGTGATTTCTTTGTATACGGTCCTAGTTCTTGCTGACCACGCAGTATTGCTTCTGGTCATAGAGGTAAGAATTCTGAATTTTCCCATGCTTAATTGATTGTTGAGAGTGCACTTTGCACAAAAGAATTTGCTTTAGATTTATCATGCTGAGCATTTAAGTCAAATTAGTAACGCTGCTCTTTAAAAAGTATGTAGAAACTCAACCAGTTTAGCTGCTCTGCGCTGTTCAGCTAGCATGCAAACGTGTTTTGTGTTTCTAGAATTTTTTTCCAGGATCTTGAGGATGTAGAACCAGAATGCTGTTGCTCCATGCTTGCAAAATGTTGGCCCCTGTGCTCAAAAACTGTAGATGATATTGAAAAAGAATAAAGAAATACATACAAAGCATCCTCCCAAACAGACCTTTGTGGTGCTAAGTTTTATTTGAGGTGGAGACGTTCTCTGTCTGGTAGGAAATGATGAAGATCAACGGACCACCCAGGGGCACTTGCCCCCAGAAAATTGCTGTGGTTTCCAGCCCAGCCCCTTTCTGCTGTGTACCTGCAGCTCGGCTTAGATGGCTTTGAAGCTGCCATAAAAGGACCTACAAAGACATTTTTCAAATTCCACTGAGAAAGGGGACAGTGTAGAAAGCAGGTCACTTATTTTTATACCCTTATTTGCCTTTGTCTCCCCTTTCATGCTCCTGTTCTCCTCCCGAGCCATCACAGAATTGTGGGAAGGAGCAAAAGCTCATCACCTGAAGATCCATCTAGGTGTCAAGTGGCGGAGGGATTGAAGTGACTATTTTTCTCTCTCAAGGGAAAATAAAAGCAAATAGGTAATTTGGGTAGGTAAGGGATGGTGGACACATCAAAGAGCCCATAAAGCTGTGGAGTTTATATTAGCGTCTAAATGCGTGGGCATTAGTGCAGATTTTTGTTTTGTTTTGTTTTAGCTCAGCCTGACAGGTGGTCTTCCCTCCCTAAGTGATAGCACCACATTCTCATAGTGCGAACTCCCTGTCTGAGCAGGAGCTGGCTTCTCCATCCGGGCTGTGGATGAGCCCACAGAGGACACAGAAGTTCTTAGGGCCTCAGGAGATGGTGTAGATAACACGCTTTGGGAGGTTACAAGTGAAGGTCATGAAGAGCAACCACACATTCTGCGGTGGCTTGAAACAACCCTCCTCCCATACCTGAATCCCCTAATCAGCTTTCTAAAAGGCTTCAGGTCATCATTAAACTTCTGTGGGATATACTTCGAGAAAGGGTGGGACGGAGGGCCTTCCCCGGGCAGGTCTCTCTCCTCTGGCGGCAGTGATTGTTTAGATCATTCTGAATCACTGCATTCATTCAGGCTCATTGCTCTTCACATATTTTTAAATGTGAGTCACATTTTCAGAATTTTATTTATAAGCATTGTATTTTGCTGCAATTTCAGCTTTGTGCCTTTGAGAAGAGTGGGTTATTTTGAATTGCCCTGATGAGCCTGGTCTTTGCTGTCCTGTCAGAGCCCATTATCACCGCTCACCTGAACTGTGCACAGGTTGGTGACCAGGACTGCAGAAAGCCTGTTGTATGGGTCTGTGAACATCCACCCGAGGCTGAGGCACATATGTAGGACGTGACTGCCAGTAGCGATCAATTATAGTGCAGCCAACCAAACAGTACACATTTGCCATTGAACCAAGCACAGCGCTCAGCATCATGGGAGTAGATAGAGGTACTGGCATGGTGTGTCTCCTTGGAAGAAGAGGGAGGGATTAATATCTAATACGTGCTCACCATATACTTGGCACTCTGCTGGCCATTATAGAGATACACAGAGATACAGCAGGGCTGTTAACCCCCAGGGAGCATGCAGGCAAATTGAAGAGTAAAGTGCACGCAAACACACACACACACACACACACACACACACATGCACACCGCCTTATATCCTTTTTGGGGCAAACAAAAGTCATTTAATCCTCATAACATTTTTTTACGATTTATTTATTATTTGAGAGGGAGAGAGAGCAAGAGAAAGAGTGCATACGAGAGCAAGAGAGAGGGGCAGAGGCAGAGGGAGAAGCCAACTCCCTGCTGTGTGGGGACCCCAATGCAAGGCTCCATCCCAGGACCCTGAGATCATAACCTGAATCAAAAGCAGATGCTTAACTGACTGAGCCACCCAGGTGTCCCGAGTCCCCATAGCTTAATGATACTGGTGGTATTATTATTCCTGTTATACAGCTATGGAGGTGAGGAAGAGAGTTATGTGATAAGCAGCAGAGCTGGGATTTCAACCCAGGGAGTTTTGCTGTAGATCCCACGCCATTAACCCTACAGATTGCATAGCATATACCACACATGCAGGTAGGAAGTAAGTTTTGAAACAAAACTGTGGTCAAGTGGCCTTCACTTTCTGAATTCTTGCTATCCAACATCAGAAACTGATGAGGTGTGTGTGTGTGTGTGTGTGTGTGTATTTATTTATCTTTACATACTGCTCAGAGCCTTCACTATCCATACTCTTACTGCATGCAAGTTGAAATCAGGAATGAAATATATTTAGATGACACGGTATTTGTTGTTACCTAAAGGAGCTGTGTAGGCTCTCACCATTCAATAACAGAAACTGAGTATTTGGGGAGAAAGTGATATTTGTATAAGAGCCAACTAACTGAAGCATATAACTAGTACAATGGAAGGTGGCAGTTGAAATAAAATCCTCAAGAATAAGGAGATGTTAGCCCAAAGACGAAGAAGGCCAAGATGGCTGAGGCACACAAGCCAGGAATCACCACTTGCATTCAGAACAAGAAGACTGACAGCCTGTCTTCTCCCGAGAGGGGCCAGAGATGAAGCTAGGTAGGGAGGCAGTGGCTAGGCTGTTGGCACACTGATTGGATTCCGTGTCATAGACAATGGTATGTCCTGGGGAATTTTAAGCAGGTGACAAACATGATCAGATTTGTGAATTTGAAATATTGCTGTGGTTTCAGTATTTCCAAAGATGCAATGTTAAATGGCTTCTGCCTGCTTGGGAATGCTTTGTGGAAGGAATGGTATCTATACTGGCAAAAAGCAAAAGCCTAATTGTGGATTTTTTCCCCCTTTTTTTTCTAATCAGCAGTGTTGGTCTCAAAACCTTAAGAGAAAGCTACAGGGGACAATGGAGCCTCCACATGGAGAGATATGTCTAAATATAGATAATACATATGCGGTGACCTGTACAGCATAAAATTATTTGTTGGTCCATCCCTCTGCATAAAATAGTAAAATTGGAAAGCTACATTTTGCTTGTAAGTGGTATAAGTGTTACCTACATCTATAATGGACTTTGAGTTCTTCAAAATAACATGGCAGTTTACTTCTTCAAGGCCAACAGGAAGGTTTGCTGCTTTGGTTTCTGATCTCGACTTATTTTTCCATGGCTTCACCTGGTTAAGGGCAGGCCCACTAAGGATCATCTTCCTCTTGAATAGCTCAAACCCAAGTGATTAGGGACCTTAATTACAGTTATAAAGTCCCTTTTCCTATTACATATAAAATAGCCTAATCACAGGAGTGATATCTTATGGATCGGCAATCTCGGAGATCATCTTAAAATTTTGCCCATGATAGGTATCCTCAAAAATGGAAACTAACCTCTCAGAGGCTATCCTGGGATGCCTCTGTTTACCTCTGCTAAATGTTTTCCTCCTCCCAGCATTCATGGATGTGAATCTGGAACTTGTTGGCCCTAGTCAGATATAACCGGCTTTAATTTGGCACTTTTTAAAACTCCAAATGTGCAAATAATACTGGCCAATAATGAACACCCTAGTAGTAGTGCCTTGCCATCAATTGCATTTTCAGGGTTATTCCCCCTTGAAGGTAGGTGTAAACGGGAATACTTTGAAAATTAGTTGCGGGACGCTTGGGTGGCTCAGCAGTTGAGCATCTGCCTTTGGCTGAGGATGTGATCCTGGGGTCTGGGACTGAGTCCTGCATCAGGCTCCTTGCAGGGAGCTGCTTCTCCTTCTGCCTATGTCTCTGCCTCTCTCTCTCTCTCTGTATCTCTCATGAATAAATAAATAAAATCTTTAAAAAAAAAAAAGAAAATTAGTTGCTATGTATTTAGGCTATAGTGTTAGTGACTGCCATGTGTTCATTGATTACTTCCCTTTCTTTTAAGGTACAGAGCCAGGCTACCCTATCCAGGCTCACCCTCTCTGATGCTGGTAACTACCCTTCCACACAATCCTCCACATTCTTGGTTTCTCGCCATCTAGGAAGTTAGGAATCAGAGGACTCTATTGCCCTTGGGAATGGTGAAGACAAAGTCGAAGGAGCCTGGGTGCTGAGTGATTGTTTGGAAGAGAGTCACACAGTAGGGCTGCCTGGCCAGGAATACCACATTTTCATGAATGAAAATGAACTTTTTGTGCCAAGCACTGACTGTCACAGCAGTTAACCTCCCCTGACTGGTACAGCTGGATTTCACACTGCCTGTGGCCCCAGGCCTCCTCCACATGTGCTTCCTAAGTGATACTTAGAGGTATCATTAATCTGTAAATTTTGTTACTTTTCTTTATTTTTTAAACACAAAAGCATAATCCAAATCTTATGACTACTAGAATATAAAAGAGAATATTTATTAGACTGAGGGAATGAAATACTATTCAACTTTTTTTTTTGACTGCATAAGCTATTGAAGTTTTAGGACAAAGTCTGCATAGCTCTACTTGTAACAGGAAAATACATTTTTTCTTGCTAGTTGAAATATTCTCTTGAAATTAGTAGGTTAGAAATCCAATTTATTTTACTCTTATGAATCTGGTTAATTTATGTAAACACTGCTCCAGACCAAAGCCCAAGTATACTGAGAGGCCACATAATGAAACCCGGGAGATAAAGTTCTTGATGTTTGTCAAGTTGGTCCCTACAAGTTTATGTTTAACATTCTTACCTTTCTTGTGAACAATGATGTCATTGCTTAGAATTTAGCTGTTTCCAGGAACCCACTATGTGATTTTAATGACCTTAGTATAGGACATTTTGTTTTGTACATGGAACTAAAAGAATCAATGCTAATTCCAGTTTATTTAATAAAATGGCTTGATATTTAATATACAAACATTTTGGAAACTTAAGGTAACATTTCATGGGCTTTATTGATTGATTTCAGTCAAGCTAGGACTATCTTTGATCTGAGTTAGCCTATTCCTTTAAGAATAAATTGTTAGAAAAGATAAGGTCAGAAAAAGCGACAACAAAAAAATGATATAGTAAGGGCATCTGGGTGGCTCAGTTGGTTAAGGCTCTTACTTTCGGCTCAGGTTATGATCCCAGGGTCCTGGGATCAAGTCCCACATCGAGCTTCTTACTCAGAGAGGAACCTGCTTCTCCCTCTCCCTTTGCCTGCCAGTCCCCTGCTTGTGCTCTGTTTCTCTGTCAAATAAATAAATAAAATCCTTAAAAAAAAGATACAGTGAATGGAACAACAATCTTTGAATTATAATTTAAATAATGAAAGAAGGATGACCAAATAAAGAGTAATGTACATGATGGAAACCAAATAAGACATACCTGAGCTGGAAAAAAAAAAATCAATATAGACACATTTTGTAAATAGGCTTAAGAAACAAAGGGAGAATAAAATAAAACTTCACTCTAGACTAATGCAGTGAAGAAATATTATCTAAGTCTATTAGTAAGAAGAGAAAGAGATGTGAAGTGTACTAAGTGTTTAAGAGAAAGAAGGAAATCCTATAACTTGTAACAATATGGATGAGCCTGGAGGGCATTATGCTAAGTGAAATAAACCAGACACAGAGCGACAAATACCTCATGGTATCACGTGGAGAATCCCAAGAAAGAAAAGAAGAGAAAAGAAAAGAGAAGAAAAGAAAGAAAAGGGAAGGAAGGAGAAAGAAAGAAAGAAAGAAGAAAAAAGAAAGAAGAAAGAAAGAAGAAAGAAAGAAAGAAAGAAAGAAGAAAGAAAGAAAGAAAGAAAGAAAGAAAGAAAGAAAGAAAGAAAGAAAATCTCAGAAACAGAATAGAAAGGTGGTTGCCAGGAGCTGGGGGAAATAGGGAAAGGTTAGTTAAAGGGTACAAACTTCCAGTTGTCAGATGAATAAGGTGTAAGGATCTAATGTAAAACATGGTGTCTGCAGTTGATAAGACTGTAGTGCATAACAAATTTGCTGAGAAGCTAAATGTTCTCATCAAAAAACAAAACAAAACAAAAAAGGTAGCTACGTAGGGTGATGTGTGAATTCCCATGAGGGAGAGAGTCCTTCCATATGGCACATATAGATCACATCATCACGTTGTGCTTTAAAGCTCTTACGGTTTTATTTAATTCTGCCTCAATAAAGCTGGGGTGGGGGAAAGAAAAAGAAAAGCTTTAAAATCCCGTAGTCCCGACTTCAAATTCCAGTTCTACTTTCAATTAGGCTGTGACCTTGGACTAATTAATTATTTACCACTCTGAGTTCAAGTGTCCCCAACTGTCCGATGAACATAATAATCCCTCCTAAGATGCCAGCAAAGCTGTATCTCTCAAGCTTTTCCATCTCCGGTACTGTAGCAGAGTCAGCCTCTCTCCTGCCAGGCCAGTTCTCTCTCCTCCCACAGTCCCTGAGGGGTAGCTGGGCAGGGGCGGCCCGGCCACTCTCTTTCCCAGGCTGTCCGCAGGTAGATCTGGCCATGTGACAAAGTTCTCACCAGTGGAAAGTGAGTAGACACCAGATGGGCCCCTCTGTTTTACTTTAGATCCTTACACCCCTACTGGCTAAGAGGCCGGATGTGCCTCCTCCACGTGTCTGCCCAGCCTTGACCATGTGGATGAGGCCGAGTCCCCAAGGCTCTGAATGACTGGCGCAGAGCATCTAACAACCTCAAATAGCCACCTCGCACTGTTCATGGGAAAGCAATAAGCTCCTACCCTCCTTAAGCTCCTGTTGCTCTCCTTTGTTACAACGTCCTAGTCCTCTCCTACCAAACACAGCTCCATTTAGAAACATAAAGGTCTCTATTTTCTCCCTCATGTGTTTACTCCACTGCTGACTCTGGGGGAAAATCATTGAAGAGTCTGGATATTTCCACCCACTCAAGAAAATGGAATCAGACTTGACTTTATTGAAAGTTGCAGGAAAACTGGATATTTTTTACCAAATATAAAATGACTTCATTGGGACTCCTGGGTGGCTCAGTGGTTGGGCACCTGCCTTCGGCCCAAGGCATGATCCTGGAGTCCCGGGATTGAGTCCCACATCAGGCTCCCTGCATGGAGCCTGCTTCTCCCTCTGCCTATGTCTCGGCCTCTTCCTCTGTGTGTCTCGTGTGAATAAATAAATAAAATCTTGAAAAAAAAAATGACCTCATTTAATTTTTCCCATACGACCTCACCTCCCTGAAAAAAAAAAGTTCTAACACCTCCTTTACTGCTTTAAAACAATCTGGTAATAGAAATTTGAGGTGCAGTAAGGCCAACAGATCAGAAGTTGATGGCCATTGAAAAGATATTTTGTTACAGTTCCCAAGATGAGGGGACACACCATGCCGTGGGGGCTGGGGCCACACAGGAGAGCACTGAGGTCTTGGTCAGGAGGCAGGAGAGGGGAGAGGTAGGTAAGAGTCTTTATTGTTGTTATTTGAGGAATGAATGGGTGAAGAGGAGCAAGCCGTCTTAGGAACTGCCTAGTTTGAATGATTTCTGTGGGCTATGTGTAGGGCATAGGAACTGTCCATAGTCTTCTGGTAGCTGACATTGTGATCATTAGGGCAGATGGGTAGCGGTTTGGAGCACGACGGAAGGAGATGGTTGGGGTATGGATTCTGGGTTGGTTGGTTTGTATCTGAAGGGCACACTAACGGGTGACTTGTTTATTTTCTCTAGGAATTGACTAACCCTGGGAAGAGCAGTCACTCTAGGGCAGCAGAGCCCCAGATGTCAAAGCGTCAGAATACAGAAAATCAAAGATGTGCTTAATGCACTTATCCCTTTCCCACAGCTTTGAAAATCTCTTTGACGAAAATAGAAGGCATTCAATAAATGCTAAATATCATTTTTATTACATGCTATTTGTGCTTTAGCATGCAAAAATATGAAAGATTGCTCCTAGCCTCAAATATTTAATAATCAAGCTGCAGAGATAATACGTAAATGCAAAATGTAACATAAGGCAGTGTAAGTACCAAAAGAGTAATAGAGGCAGTGAGGGCTAGGGAGGTTCTGCAGACGCCAGATGAGTCTGGGGTAGGATGGTTTGAGTAGGATTGGGAAGAGCTCAGACGGACCTTGTGAAGAAGGAGTAGGATTTTGACAAGGAGAGATAAAGGTGGGAGAACCCTGCCCCAGAATGTAGGCTCCAAGAGACCATGTCTGGCTCGCTCATCGCGGTTGCCACCAGCACCCAGCACAGTGCCTGGTGCAAGATGCACAGTCTGTAAATAGCAGTTGAACAAAAATAAGTTCCAGGTCTGGAAGAAGGACTCCAATGAGACGGATGCAATGAGACTGATCCAATGAACAATGTGTCTGGAAAGATGGGCTGGAATTCTGTGTTATTTTGGGTCCCCCAAGAAACAGACACCAACATGGAATAAAACGTTCAAGGATTCTGTTAAGGGAAGCACCTAAGACAAGATGAAGAGAGATTCCAGGCAAGGCTACACGAGCCATCAGACCATGAGTAAAGGAGGGAGAAAAGGAAGTTGAGATAGAAGCATCCTAGATGGTTGTGTAGTTTTCGAAAGGTCATCAAGGAGCCCTTGACTCTAAGTTGACTGTCAGATGTTCGGGAAATTGCCTGAGACTAAATATCAAAGTCAGGACTAGAACTCAGATCTCCTTTGTTCTCAGCTCAGTGAGCTTTCCTTTTTTGGATGACTAAATAAAACCCTTAGGAGATCAAATGGCTTTCCCAGAGTTGAAGGAGAATTTTGGTGCAACCCGTTCCAAGTTCAGTGATAGAGCTTTATACTTCCTGGAAAATTATGCAAAAAGATAATCTGTTCACCATATAGCTTGCTGGGAATGGGTCCAGGTTGGCACCTAGAAAAACCACTTGACAAATGCCAATGCCAAATTCCTACTTTTTATTTGCAACTACCCTTCAGCAAGGAGAAACCGTGTCACATAATGGAAATGGTACAGAACAAGGTCATTGACCAGCTGAGCAACTTCCCTGGGCTCATTTACTTGTGGACTAGATGTATGTGAAAGCCCATCCAACCCCATGCCTGAGGGAGGGTTCTAAGAACCCAGATAGGTGTGCACACTGTGGCTTCAGTCATGGAGCACAAGGAGAAGGATTGCTCTTGTGGGTGGGGTGGGATGGTGCCAGGGTGACTTCTTCAGGCGGTGCTGGAGGTGTGAGAACATCACATTGTTAAATGCTTTTTGGTGCCTGACTCTGTAGTAGGCTCTGGGAATAAAATGATGAGGAAGACAGGGTACCTGGCCTCGAGGAGCCCCAAGTCTAGTGGGAAGACTTGGTGGGAGGTGAATTTGGATGAGGCAAGGAAGAGGGCTTCATGGAGTATCCTGTGGAGTGCTGGGCACACCACATAATCCCAGAGTTGGTTTCTTCAAATGAAATACTTACTTCTCAGGGGGGTTGCAAAGATAAGAAATGGCATAGATAAGCTGACCAGGACGACGTCTAGGACAAAAGTGGTCTTCACAAAATGGCTTGCTGGCATGACCAGTGTGACAGGGCATGAGGTCATTGTGTGCAGGTGTTTCCTGACTGTCCTTTGCCCACCCCTAACCCTGCTCTAGATGGAGAGACTAACCGCTTTCTTGGGCTGCTCGCTAGTGGGCTTCTACGGGTGTGAAACACTCTTGGAGGGGAGGTGAAAGATTAGGATACAGAATTGAAAATAGGTGAAGGGGAATAAGTGGTACAAACTTCCAGTTATAAAATGAGTCACGGGGATGACCATACAGCGTAGAGAAGATAGGCCATACTACTGCCATTACGCTCTATGGTGACAGGTGGTGACCGCCCTGATGGTGGTGAACTCAGAGTAATGCACAGAATTGTCGCATCACTACATGGTACACCGGAAACTAATATAATGTTATGTGTCAACTGTACTTCAATGAGAAAAAAAATCTAGATAATAGGAAATGACAGGTGTACAGGAGAGGCCAAGTAGACCTAACAGGGAATTGAGTGATAGAAGAGATGAGGTGAGAGGAAAAAAATGCCTCCTGGGGCCGGGAGAGGACAGGGTTGGGTGGGTGGATGGGAATGAGAGGCTCTGGAGGTGTGGGGTGAGGGAATTGGGGGGCACAGAGGAGCGGATATACACATGCACCTGGAGATTTTTGAATCAGACCCTTCCTCATTTATTTTTGAGAGAGAAAGAATAAAGGTGTCCTTTTTGCCTGTTTTGGGCTGCCTCTGCCTCTTTAATTATGATGTCATAGAAAATCTGACCACAAGGGTTTGGCCTGCTAAAGGCTCACATTCCACACAGACAATCAGAATGCATTGTGGTGACCGAGGTATTTACCAAGTCCTGTGGAGTTCAAGGGAGGAGCAGTTCTTTCTCATGAATGGGTCAGAGAGGAGGAAGCAGTCGGGGTGTTTAAGGGCTAGCTTTGACTCTTCCTGCATGAACAGTCTTGGTAACATTACCTAAACCCTCTGAGCCTCGAGTTCCTCATCTATAAATGAAGGCTGATTAAAAAAAAAATACCCTCTTTAAAGGCTTCGCAGAAGGACCAAAGGCGATCATTGAATGTAGACTATAAAGTGAAGAGGCAGTGGAGGGTTCTAATTGAGAGCATGGGTTTATGAGGTTAGACACGTGTGGTTTGGGTTTCCGCTCCACACGCCTTGGACAAGCAGTAGGATATCCATGGGGCCCAGTGCTCGGTGCATGGAGAGGGCTTACAGCAGGCCTGTCGCAGGATAAATGCTCAGGCTTTGCTTCATTCTCTCTGCAAATCTCGAAGCGCTGTGCAAGTCGCTATTATAGTGTTGTGATGCCAGCTAAGGCCCGACAGCGCCAAACTGTAGAGGCGAAAATGCACAGGGAGAGGGGGTGAGGTAACCGTGTCAGCTCCCTGTTGCTGCTGTAACGAATGACCATGAACAACACGAATTTCTGCTCGTAGAGTCCTGGAGGCTAGAAGTCTGAAATCCATTTCACTGGGCTAATGTCAAGGGGCCAGCAGGGTTGGCTCCTTCTAGGGGAGAACCCTTCCTTGCCTTTTTCTGCTGCTAGAGTCTGACTCCTTTCCTGGGGTCACAGCCCCCTTCATTCATCTTCAAAGACGGCAGCCACGCATCTTCTCCCCTCTGATCTTGGCTTCCATGTGGGCAGCTCCTCGGTCCCTGACGCTGCTGCCTCCCTCCTCTCAGGACACTCGTGATGACATTGGGCCCACCTGGAAGATTCAGGACACTCATCTCAAGGTCCTTCACATAATGACCTGTACAAGTGGCTCTTGCTAAATAAGGCGCGGTGTTCACAGGTTCTGGGGATGAGGACAGGGACATGTTTGCACAGCTGGTTTTCAGGCTGGCACAGGTATCCAGGGAAGGAGAAAGGAATTTCCAAGAAGGAAAAACCTGAAAATTGAGCCAGGTAACTTCAGATAGTGAGTTCACTACTGAGGAGTTAGAAACCCAATGAAGGCGAGTGACAGGGATGACAGGATCTGCTCAGGGCCCCCGTCCCGTAACCCCCGACAGCTGAGGCAGGCTAACCAACTCCTGCCTCGTTCACCTTCCCGCCTGCCTCTCAGTTCCCATTCCCAGTGCAGTGCGTCTACACTGGCTCCCTCTCTTGCCTCTGCCTCTGCTTCCTCTCTGTGTCGAGAAGAAGCATGCGACCTGCTGTCGGGTGGATCCGATCTTTGCGTTTTGGCTCAATCACTCTCCAACTTCATAAACTGGGCCCAATCACTTAGGCTCTCTGAACCCTAAATGCCTTATTTATTGGAATAGGTGGGATGTCAGTGGAGGGGGGGGGGGTTTGTGAAACATAACATGAGATCACTTTGTGGATACCCGACTCAAATCAATGCTGGTTTTCCTTTTTTCCTCTTCCTGACATCTTTTTGGGTTCAGCCAACCTTCCTTTGTGTCTCCCTGGTCCCTTTCACATATACTGTCTCATTTCTTTCTTGCCACGTCCATGTGAGACAGACCTATTTATTTCCTTTTGATGGTGAAGGAAAATCGGTTTCATACTCCACTGCTGACAGCAAGGCGTGGGCATTCCCCCCCACGCCAACCCACTCTCCAACTCTCCGGATATCCATGGGGGGCTTGTAATTTCTGCCACTAACTTCTCAGAGCTGGGGCACCCCTTGCAAGCCAAGAGCTCAGTTTCACAAGACTGCTCCCTCTTCAGATGCCAAGTAGTGAGGTTCTGGGAGACCCCAGAGGTTCTTCAGATGCTAAGTAGTGAGGTTCTGGGAGACCCCCGCTTCTGTCCTGCTTGGCTACTCCGTGGGGGTCCCCATGGTCCCCTCCTCGGGCTTGATCATTTGCTATCACAGCACACAGAACTCAGGGAAACATTTAATGCTTATTGTTTTGTTTTATTATAAAAGGTATGATGGGATGGATCGGTGGCTCAGTGGTTGAGCATCTGCCTTTGGCTCAGAGTGTGATCCCAGGGTCCTGGGATGGAGTCCGACGTTGGGCTCCCTGCATGGAGCCTGCTTCTCCCTCTGCCTGTGTCTCTGCCTCTCTCTGTGTGTCTCTCATGAATAAATAAATAAAATCTTTTTTTAAAAAAAGATATGATAAAGGATGCAGATGAACAGCCAGATGAAGAAGTACCTAGGACCTCAAGTGCAGGAACGTGTCCCTGTGGAGTTGGAGTGTGCCACCCTCGCAGCCTGTGGATGTGCTCACCAGCCCCAATGCTCTCCACATCCCATGGTTTAGGGATTTTTATGGAGGCTTCATCCCAGAGGCACAACTGATTATTAATTCAATCTCCGACCTCTCTCCCCAGCCTGGAGCATAGAGGTGGGCTGTAGATTCCAAGGTTTTAATCAGAGTTTGGTCTTTCTGGTGATTGTCCTGAAGCTACTCAGGAGCCCACCAGTGGTCACCTCATTACAACAAAATATGCTCTTAGCCACCCAAGACATTTCAAGGGATTTAAGATCTCTATGTCAGAAACCAGGAGCCCAGACCAAACACAGATTTCTTGTTTTGTCAGAGATTGGCACAGTGAGATCCAGAGAGGTGAGGTAACCTGCCAGCTGTCTGTGGTAGGAGGTGGCCGAGCCGTGACCCTGGCCGGAGTCTTCTGACTCCACGTCTGTCTCCGGCCTAGAACCACAGGGTTTAGTTCATCGTTGCTAGATTAAGGTTTTAATTTCTTGCTGCTTATTTTCAAAAGCAGAACAATCAGAACATTTGTTTCATTTGTTTTCTTATGAAACGGCACAAAAGCCTTCTCTAGGAGCTCTTAACTTTGGGTGCGGACCCCAATTTTGTTCTGAGTGTGTCCCATCCCCAAGGAGCTGCCCTGCTCCTGCTCTGCACAGTATGGCAGGCAGCACAAAGCTCCGCTCCTTCCATTCGGAGGTACCAGCAGGTGGCCTGCCCGCAGCTCTGAGCTCCTTCCTGCTCCTTGTAGGTCACTTCTGCTGGGCTGGCCATGTGAGGGGAAGCGGATGAGTGGAGAACACAAAAGCCATGATTAGTAGGAGTGGGAGTGGGTTGTAGCCGGACCAGCATGCACCCCAGTGGGTGCCGCACATGCCAGCGGGCCACCCTAAGTGCTGGCCTGTACTAATGAGAGGTGGCACACAGGTGACTGCCAGGCTCTACGTGAGAATAGGAAAAAGGTGTCCTCTCTGGACAGATGCAACCTGGGTCAGCACAAGTCTCCTGGGACCGATTAGAAAAAGGTACCTTTTTCTTTGCATAGACATAGTCCCAAGCCAGGGTGGAACACTGGTAGGTAGCATTTTGATCCCCACCTACCCCTGGCAGGGATAGGGCCTTGGCAGTTTAGCAGGAGGTAAAGCCTGGTTTCTGGGATTGGACTATCACTTCGCCACTTACCGCTGTGGGGCCTTAGGCAACTGACTTAACCTCTCTGTGACTTGGGCTCATTACCTATAAATTGAAGAGAATAAGTATATGGATTTCAGAGGTTCTCATGAGGATGCAATGATTTAGCACACATGAACGTTAAAATAATTCCTAATCAGGGGCACCTGGGTGGCTCAGTCTGTTGGGCGTCTGAGTTGAGCTCAGGTCATGATCTCGGGGTATTGGGATCCAGCTGGGTCATCAGGCTCCCTGCTCAGTGGGGAGCCTGCTTCTCCCTCTTCCTCTGTCCCCTCCCCCTCCCCCACACATACATACACACTTTCTCTCTCTCTCAAATAAATAAATAAAATCTTTTTTTAAAAAGTTCCTAAGTGAAGTAACTCACAGTATGACCGTGAGTTAGCATTATTGCGAGAGCTGCAAGCCCAGGTCCTAGGAGAAACAGAGTCCCCTATTCTCTCTCTCCTTCCAGCCCCAGGCCCCAGGTGTCTTTTTACCCACCTTTTCCTCTGCTGTTCTAGAACTATCCTCTCGGGTACCTCACCCTCCCTGCCCCCTGATGACACCAGTGAATTCATCTGAGAACTAAGCTTGCGCACGCCTGCTTCAACACGCGTTTGATTAGGGACCTCATCTGTCCTGCTTTAGTTATTTGTTAAGCTGTTGAAATAAAGAAACCTAACACTGGGGTGGTTTAAAGAAGATAGAAGTTTACAATTTAGAATTGCCACTGGTTACTTTGGGAATAGGTAAGTAGACCATCTGCCCTTAGATCATTATTTTTCTAATAATGTACCCTGTGCCCTCTCTAGTCAAGGTAGCCACTAAACCAGACACTTTGTCATGCATAGGAGATGGGGCTCATTGATGTGGTCTCTGAGCCTAAGATAATATTTAGACAGTCAGGCCCTATGCCCGTAGAACCTGTAACCTGTTAAATATACATCCAACATTTCCTACCGGTTGCCGGTTTGCCTTCCTTCCCCCTATATCTTAACAATCCATGTATTCTTCCAAGAAATCCACCATTCCAAGGTTTATCTTGCAGTGGTTTGATCAATGTGGCTACAGTCAAGAAAAGGCTATTTTTACCCTGAGATCTGATTTGGTAGCTCTCGGAACAATTTTCCTTTCTACGTAGTAGAGTTGACAATAAATGTTCATGTGTTAGAAGGTGGCCGTGACGAGGACGTCAATAATTATGATTGTGGATTGTTATTAGCTGTAAATGGAGCTGGCAAAATGAACTCATTATCCAGAAGAAGTGGCATAAATGTTAACTGCACACACAAAAAGTGTGCTATGCATACAAAGCATAGACTTCACATTTGTAAAGAGTCTTTATTTTGCCATCTGTTGTTTCATTTTTCACTCAAAATCCTCTGACACTTGAGCATTTGTGCTGGGAGAGTTGGCGATGCTGTTGTACTCGTGCCCCAGAGCACCTGGAGGCCAGAGGTCCTGCCCTAGTTTCTCAGGGGCTCGCCAGCAGCTGTATGATGCAGAGGTGGACCTGGCTCCCCACTCTGCCGCTGGCGCTCCCAGCCAGGCGTAGTGTGACTCAATGTGTCCCTTGTCAGTTTGGAGCTGTCTCTGGGGGCATGCTCTTCCAGAAACAGATAAAGCAAAACAATACTGGATGCTTCATTATTCTAGAAGTATGAGGAGATACATTCTCATTTGTGGTTTCTTTTTTTTTTTTTAAGACTTTATTTATTTATTCATGAGAGACACGCACACAGAGAGAGGCAGAGACACAGGCAGAGAGAGAGGCAGGCCCCATGCAGGGAGCCTGATGTGGGACTCGATCCCGGGACTCCAGGATCACGCCCTGGGCTGAAGGCAGGCGCTAAACCGCTGAGCCACCCAGGGATCCCCGATATGTACTCACTTGCACTTTACTCGTGCATTCATTCATTTATTCGGTAAATTTTTTTTTTTAAGATTTTATTTAAGAGAGAGAGGGAGCACGAGCAGGGGGAGGGGCAGAGAGAGAAGCAGACTCCCCGCTGAGCACGGAGACCACCTGGGCTCCATGCCAGGACCTTGAGATCCTGAACTGAGAGAAAGGCAGATGCTTGGCCTACCGAGCCACCCAGGCACCGCTCAGCAAATGCTGATTATTTACTCAGCCTGTCTTTAGTGTATTTGCCAGGATAAAGGTTAAGCTGCTATAACAAATAAAGAAACACGGTGGCTTAAGAAGGAAAGAAGACTTTGCTGTCCCCAGGCAGCCTAGGTTGGCAGGACAGCCCAGCTCCATATGATCATTCAGGATCTCTTCGTGCCACCCTCTGCCCCTGTGATGTGCGTGGTTTGTCTCATACTTAAAGGATGCCTCACTCTCCCTTTCCACAAAAGGGAACCTGTTTTGACGGAGTGTTTACACCCCACTGTGATAAACTGTAAACATGTTGAACTTAAGAGATGTCATAAAAATATTTATATGGATTTGTTATGGCATATGTTGCTTTTGAGAAAAGTTTAAAACACAAAGGAAAGCGTGTTTATCCCTGAAAGCAAGCAATATAAGCAAGTTGTCTGCATCAGAGAGAAAGCCGGTGAAGGCACTGGTATCTAAGGTGACACTCCTATAATTCCCAATCCCCTAGTGATCCCGTTTTGCATAAGAGCCCTGCCTTCCCTGATGCCACTGAATATCGGACATCTATCCCTTGCATCTCTTGGGAGAATATGGAACTGGGTTTCGCAGATGGTGGCACACGGTTTGGAGGAGATTCCAATCTCCTCCTGTAGATAACAGAAATCAATCTTGATAGCAGAGGTCAATGACATACTGCCTGGGAGTGAGCAGGGAAGGAGGAAGACATAGACTGGCCAGACTGTTAAGGTTGTGTGTGCCTACCACCACCACCGCCCGCCCCCCAACTCTATCAGCTTGCCTAGTGAGGGTAGGAAATGCAAATACTGCATTAACTGTGTGTGTGTGTGTGTGTGATCAGTAGCTTTTTTTTTTTTTATTATTGACTACCCTTTTAAATGTTATACTTCTGGGTTTTTATTTAGGAAGGGGCATGCTTTTCTAAGGTAATATTCAGAATAAAAGTAGCCCTCTTCTGTATGGTCAAAGCTGGGTCAAGAGAAGATCCAACTTCCAGGAAGAGGAAAAGAAATAGTGCAAGGCAGCAATTTCCTCTAAACAAAAGAGGTGGATGGAGCACACTCACCTTGCATTGGTGACAACCTGATCCCACAGCCATACCAAGCTGCAAGGGATGCCAGGAAGTGTAGTCTCCAGTGCTGCGCCAGAGCTCAAGTTTCGTTCTATGAAAGAAGGTGAGAAAAGGCTTGGTAGAGCAGTTCCTCACTGTAGTGTGGATTTTTAGTGCTAAACCAAAATCTTTTCTCATTTTCTCCCACCCTTTAGCAGAGTTGTAGTTATGCTTTAAAATTTCCATTAAGCAAAAATAAAACAAAATAAGATACAACAGAAATTTCCATTAAGCCCGGGGAGACTACTCACACACCAGAATCTCTGTGCTCCCCCTGCCCTCCAAAGAGGCAATTAATTGCCCCATCACTGCAGAGCAAGCCCAGTCCTGCTGCTGCTTCTTTCTTCCTTGGCATGCTGGTCTTTGTTGCCATGAATCAACACTGTTGCTATGGGTTTCAAGTGTGCTATTTGGCTCCAAGCACTGCCTATTCCGGCACATGTTGAAGATAAGCCCACCATCAGGAAATCATCGATTCTAGCACTCATATCACTCAGATCCTACAGGGCTTTGGATGCCACTGTGGTAAGCCGGGACTGTTACACCACAGTAATAACGACAGCTATGACGACAGATCAACGCCTACTATGACCAGAGCTTTGGCCTTGGTGCTCTACATACATTTTTAAAAAAGATTTTATTTATTTATTCATGACAGACACACAGAGAGAGAGAGAGAGAGAGAGGCAGTGACACAGGCAGAGGGAGAAGCAGGCTCCATGCAGGGAGCCCAACGTGAGACTCGATCCGGGGTCTCCAGGATCATGCCCTGGGGCGCAGGCGACACTTAACTGCTGGGCCACCAGGGCTGCCCTCTACATACATTTTCTTTAATCTATTATACTATATTTCTAGGAAGTTTCTGGGATCACCTCCCCAAATCCTTGTTCCTGACTCTTGAAGGAATCCAAATGATAGTAGTCATCTTAGATTAATCATGATTGATGCCCCTGGCGCTGGGGAGTGACCTATGTAACATGTGAATGCCCAACATTACAGGAAATTAGGGCTCTGATAGTGAAGTAAGAGTGTTCTGGGACCCAATCTCAACATGTGGAGGAGAGCTTCATCCCCCCCACACCATCAAGCAATTCTCAGACACCAGCTGGGTATCCTACAATTCAACTCTGTTCTGACACTGTCTATCAGGAGACAACATCAGATCCCACAGGTTAAGGGCTCAGTCCTACCAGACCGACACCCCTCCCCCACCCCTGTCCCCTTCGGACATCAATTACAGGGTGTCACCTGTGTTTCTAACCAACTGGCTCTAGATTAGAGGTTCCAATAACCCCTCCTTGTGTTCTTTTAATTTGCCAGAGTGGCCCACAGAGCTGAGAGAAACATTTACTTACTGGATGACTGGTTGATTATAAAAGGATGTAACTCAGGAATAGCTGGATGAAAGAGATGCACAGGGTGAGGTGTGTGGGAAAGGGCGTGGAGCTTCCGGGCCTTCTCCAGGCTGCTACTCTCCCTGAGTATCTACACGTTCACCAACCTGGAAGCTCTTCAAACACTGTCCTTTGGGTTTTTACAGCGGTTTCATTATGCAGTAGGCATGACTGATTAAATCGTTGGCCATTGGCAATCAATTCAATTTCCAGCTTCTCTCCCCTCTGGAAATTAGGAGGTAGGACTAAAATTTTCCAACCCCTAATTCTTGGTTGGTTTTACTGACAACAAACCCCCATCCTTAGGTGCATTTCAAAAGTCCCCTCAGTAACATAAATCCAGTTGTGATGGATCCTTATGAGTAACAAGACACCCATTTCACCTTTAATGGATCAAAAGTTTTTTAGGACTTGATGACAAGAGACCAAATATGACTAAAGATGCTCCCATTGCTCTTACACCCAGGAGATTCAAAGGGCTTTGGGGAGTGTGAGCCAAGAACTGTGGATGAAGGCCAAATACATGTATTAATTATGAATCACAATATTGCCCCAGGAATAAAGGGAATAATTATTGGGTATGCAACTAGCTGTTGCCCCAGATGGCTTCAGCCAAGTCTATCTTTCTATAACCCGATTAACGAGTAGCTGGCTGTTCCCACATTCTCAAATACATCTTTTCCACATTTTACAATTGTGTCTGGGGAAAAAAGCCGATGCTTCTGTCAGGCTGAGACTGATTTCCACATTTGGATAAATATCTCCATTCCTGATCTGTCCACGCTGGAAAAAGCCTCTTTGAGATTTGATCTCTGGAAGTGTGAGAGATGGAATTCACTCCTGTAACTTTTTCTTAGGGTTTTTTCTTTCTTTTTTTGCTAGACTCCTGGAAGTGGTCATCCAAGTGCAAGCCACGTCAGAGGACCACTTCTTTCTCACTCTTCTGATTCTGGAGTTAAATAGCCTTCCTCAGACTGGTCTTCTGGGCACCAGCTAGAGTCACCGCATCCCCTCATGCAGGTGCCTGAATGCCTTGCCTCTGTTAGAGACAGAATGAAAAGAAAAAATAGTAACGTGTGAGCATAAGGTGATGCTGATACAGGAAAGATGTTAGGGTTTGAAGCTGACGGCCAAGAAAGAATTCTTGAGACATCTTTGGTGCAAAAAGGCGGTTTTATTAAAGCATGAGTGACAGGATCCATGGGCAGAAGGAGCTGCTTTTGGGGCTATGAAGAGTGGCCCATTATATACCTTCAATTTGGGAAGGGCATCAGGGAGAATGGAAATCTCTAAGAAATTTTGGAAGCAAAGTTTCCAGGACCTTGAAGAGGCTAGCTATTGTCAGGAAAAGGTAATTTATTACCGTCTAATAAAATCTGAGTCATGAGACCCTTCGGATGTATATCAGCAGGTCATATGCTTGAGGGATGATTGCCAACATGTGTCTTGGGAGTAGAGATAAAGGAAGTTTCCAAAGGAATTTTTCTGTGTTAAGTTAGACTTACAGGATCCAGGAGGTTGGGCTAAGATTGCTTTTTGCCCTTGGGAAAGTATTAACATCGAGGTAGCTGAGTCCCCAGAGGAATGTCACTCTGCCTGTTACAAGGGCTCCTTGATGGGCTGTAAGTAGTAGGAAATTTAATAACTTTTCCTTTGCCTTTGTTTCCCACATCAGTGTGATTGATTTTTTTTTTTTTGGAAACAGCACACTGTAATTTATGTGTTTAAACTCCTGTTCCAAAGCATATCTTGCACATAAAAGCTCAGAAGTTCGCCTTTTAAGCCACACCTCCAGAGCCCATTTTACCTTCTCTTCAATACTCATCTACCTTTGTCCCTTGAGGGTGAATTTGATTTGTGAGGACTGCTAACTATCACTGAGGGTCCCAAGCAGTAAATAAAGCAGTTCAGCAAGCTCAGGAATGCCCTCGAGGCCGAACACCAAGTGTGACTCTGCAGGGTGATGTTTATTTTCTGAGACAAATTGGCTCTGATAATAATTCTTTTAAATGTGGCTCAGTGATGTTTTGGGTAATACTAGCATCATTTGAAAACATTTCAAGCTAAGCTTCTTCGATGGTCCATTGTTCCCTTGAAGGTGTAAGTTTGAATCCTGACCCTGAACTCACTAGCCAAGAAACCTTCCTGTAAGTCCAGTTTCCCATCTGTGAAGGTCTTTTCCCTCCACCCCTCGAGGATCTAATTAAGGGCATGCATTTGGTTGTTCCATTTCTTTATTCTTTTTTTCTGCTGAAAGGATTGCGTGTTTTATTTTAGCTTAGTTTTTAGAACATTGCCTTCTTGAAGAGACCAGGCCAGCTGTCTTAGAGAATGTTCCGCTGTCTGGATTTTACTCGTGGTGTCATTCACCTTGTTCCTTCCATCCAGGAATTTCTTGACAGCTGGAAGGTGGCTCCAGAAGTTTGACAAGATTCAGCTTTTACACTTCTGGCAAGACTATTGGACAGATGACCCTGAGCACTTCACGTTGTATTTTATCAGGTGTCACATAATGTCGAGGTATCCGACTGTGACTGACACTCAATGTGTGAAGGTACTAATGGCTAGAACTTTCTGCTGAAATGCTATCCCCCCCCCTTTGCAATTAGAAAGCAGTGGGGAGATAACTTAGCACCCTGCACATATCTTTATCTGCAGCAATCTTCACGGAGTGGTTTAGTCCTTAAAAACAACAGCCTTGTCCTCCCTGAATGCTTGAGAGCAACTCATGACGGCTGCCTAGCATATTTTTAAGTACCTCCAATGAGCTCTCTTATATTTCTTATGAATCCTAGGTTACAAGTGTTCATTTGGCGGTTCTTCAAAAACAGTATCTTGCTCAATGCTGATAGAGAAGTTCTGCAAATATGTGTAAACATTTCCTGTCAGGGACAGCTGGGAACACTTACCCTGAAACATCCCCACTGTGTAGTAGAGGAATCAGCTTTGCTGTGAAAACCTTCTGTACTTTCTACAGGCACCCAGGGTTTTCAGAATGATTCACAAAATAGATTGGCTTGCCACTGGCAAGGACTCCATTGTGTTCTGCCGAAACTGGGGGGTTTCAATCCTGATTATACATCTGAGTCATTGGGGGAGCTTTAAACTATTCTGGTCCTTCTCCAGACCATTTGGGTCTGCATTTGTGAGGGTGAGGTCAAGCATAAATATTCCCTAAAGACTTTCTAGGCGATTCTATTGGGCAACCCACGTGGGAACCACTGAAAAAGAAGTTACTTCTAGGAGAAAAAGTGATTGAATTGTCACCATCTAACATCAAGATGCGATATACCTTTCTCCAGAATAATGCTTGCCAAACTTGGGCTGCACAGTAGAATCATCTGGGGTAGATTTTAAAACTCCTGATGGTCAGGTTACACCCTAAATCAATTAAATGGGAATGTCTGGGCACGGGAGCCAGGCATCAGAATATTTTAAAGACATCAGGTGAGTCCAAAACACAGCTAAGTTTGGGAATGACTGCACCAAAGAGGCAGCTATGGTTTGCTTGAAAGAACACAAACTTGGGAACCAAACAGTCTGCTGCTCACTATCTGTGTAATTTCTTAGCCTAAATTGTTTTTTAGGAGAACAATGCAATTTCCCAGTTTTGCTTGGATCAGAAGAGAATAGATGTGCTAGCACATAAAAGTTAGTACCCATTTTGCCCCTTGGATTAGTTTCCTATCGCTGCCCTACCAAATTACCACGAACTCTGCGTTAAAGCAACACAAGTTTATTATCTTATAGTTCTGTTGGCCAGAAATCTGAAGTGGGCTAAAGCTGAGATATCGGCAGGGCCACATTCCTTTCTGAAGGCCCTAGGGAAAGATCTGTTTTCTTGCTGTTTCCAGCTTCTAGAAGACACCTGCATTCTGCATGCATGTCCCCCTTCCATCTTCAGAGCCAAGGATGGCCAGTAATCTTTCTCACATTACATCAGTTGGGCTCTTCTACCTCTCTCTTCCACATCTAAGGACCATCCAGATCATCCAACTTAGTCTCTTTGTTGTAAAATAGCTGATTAACCACCTAATTCCCCTTTGCTATGTCATGTAACATGTTCATGGGTGCTGGACATTTTAGGGAGGTCATTATTTCATCTACCCTCAATACCTTTCCTTTTGATCAAGATACAAAGCATTATTGTAGGTTCATGCCAGCTGATGTCCTATAAATACACAGAAGTCTTGCTAATGTTCCATTAGCAAGCGAAATGAGACCTATTGCAAGCTTTGTTTCTTTCTTTGTCCTTCTAACAAACCCCTTCCCTGTTGCCCTGTCTCCAGGCCAGGCCTAGGCATCTGTGTTTGTATCTCATGATCCTGTAGCGTAGTCACAGAGGAGTGGACCATGGGTAGCCACTGACTAACGGGGAGCCAACGGAGGAGCTTGCCAGCACCTCATTAAAATTTTCCTTAAGAGCTTGAGGTGAGAGACATAGATGACTGTCATAAGTGGTTGCCGCACTTTGGAATCAGAAAGGGTTATAGAGATGGAACTGAAATTGCCAAGATGGTAATGCACTGCTAGTCAGAGTTTGGAAGGAGCAAGAGCCAGGCGAGCACATGCAGAGAGGAAGATGCTCTGCCGAGATGACAGCTGAGTGCCTTTACCCAGAGAAGCTGGGATGCAAGACTGTCTCCACAGCCTTGGCTCTACTTTACTCTACAAGATGGTATTTTGAACAAGTATTAAGAATTAGAACTTGTGACAGGGAAGAAAATTACTGAGGCTGATTATTAGTTGTGAAGATTTTTATAAAATCATAGCAGCTTTCTCTTCTTCATGTAACAGGGAAAATGGAGAAAAGAAAGTGAAAAATAATCACAATCATAAAATCTCAACACCCTAAATATTCTTGATCGTCTATCTTTTATAAATAACAACATAAAAAAAAACAACAACATAGAAGGTGGTGCTATGGGGACACAATGTATCATTTGTAAGTGTTTTAGGCTAAAATGAGTAACAGAACCAGTTAACTGCAGCTAAACTCCAAGGACACTTAATTGTATTTAACAAGAAGTCTGGAGGTGATTCCAGGGTTTGTTCTGAAGCTCCATGATGTCATCAAGAACCCCTTGTTCTCTGCAAAGAAGGACATTCCCAGCCATTGGCTTCTCATTCTTGTTCTGGTGACCTCATGGTTGCAAGATGGCTGATGCAGCTTTAGGTATTTTAGCTTCACATCAGCTTTCCAAGGTAGAATGAAGGTGGGGGTAGTGCATAGAAGTATATTCTTCTGAGATGGGGACCCCATTCTTCCCCCAGTCAACATCCTCCTGCATCTCTTTGGCCAGAACTGGCTCACTTCCCCACCTCTAACCCAACACTATCTATCAAAGGGGAATGGGCCAACATGATGATTTACACCGCTCATAATGAATCGCCTGTGAGCAGAATAGATGCGCCCCTCCCTTTTGAGTGGAGAGGATCCTGATGAGTGGATTTCCACCAGTTGAAGTTATTAGCAGAGAAAAAGTGGGGCGATGGCTACTGGGTATCCAATAGACTCTTGCCCACAAGCAAGCAATGAAATGGCTGGCAGGAAGAAGAAGAGGAGAAATAGGAATTAAGAAACCACAAGCTTCTTGGTTTTGTAAGAAAAGAGCTGCAGCCTTGCTTATCACAGCAGCTCTGGCTAAGGCTGCTGAAACCACACCACAAATGCATTTTTCCTGTATTCTGAAGGGAAAGTGCCACGTTCTAGGCTAAAGGCCTTATCTGGGATTCGCTATTGATCTTCAGATGCTCTTTGATGAACTGCTGTTATTGGCAATGGGAAGGGCCATATAACAGCACGAGTTCTAAGCAATGGACAGATCTGGGTAGTCCTCTTTCTCCCTCCCACCTTGCCTCAAGTGATTAAAAATAAATATGAAGTCCAACCCATAACTACCAACCCACAGCTGCCATGACTAGTACCCATTTCAGTGTTTTTTAAAAATAGCAAGACCAAGGGGTGCCTGGGTTGCTCAGTCGGTTGAGTGTTCAACTCTTAATTTTGGCTCAGGTCGTGATCTCAGGGGGGTGAGATAGAACCCTGTGCTGGGCTCCGTGTTCAGCAGGGAGTTTGCTTGAGATTCTCTCTCTCCCTCCTCCTCTGTCCCCTTCCCCACACCCTGTACACATGTTCTGTCAAATAAATAAATCAATCTTTAATTTATATAATTTATTTATAAAGATTTTATTTACTTATTCATGAGAGACACACAGAGAGAGGCAGAGACACAGGCAGAAGGAGAAGCAGACTCCCTGCGGGGAGCGCTAAGCAGGACTCGATCCCAGGATCTCAGGATCAGGACCTGAGCCGAAGGCAAACACTCAATCACTGAGCCACCCAAGCATCTCAATAAATAAAGCTTTTTAAAAAATAACAATATAAAAAATAACAATATCTTTTTCAAAAATCATTTTTTGGTAGTTGCAACTTTTCAGATCCCATAAATATGTGCTTATTCTCTATTTTGGGTAAAGCACCATTGCTCATGGGAATTCTCTAGTCCTGCATGTCACCAGTGGAACCCAAAACAATATGTAAAAAAATGTTTATCACCTCAGTGCTTTGAGAGTTCTTTGAGACCATCCAAGTGTAACATCCCCAAGGAGTAGCTCTAAGCAACTTTAGTAAGTCAACATACATTAAGCACACAAAATACTGTTTGACATATAGTGAGTTCTATATAAAGTGTTTGTTGGTGGTGGTGGTATAGATTTCAAAAACTCTTCCAGAATGGAAAGAGACCACGTGATTTATATGAGGATGGTACGTTAATGAGAGCAGGGGAGAGGGGGGAGGGTAAGTAAGAGAACAAATACTCTCTGATGATGCTCCCTATTCCAGGCAGAGGAAAGACAACATACATCCCTGTGTTATGACGTATTAATCATTACAAACAACCACACTGGTAAGTATTATTACAGCCACTTGACCAGCGAGAAAATTGAAGCTCAGAAGATTGGAGAGACTTTTTGTGAGATAAGTTAGTAAGCAGCAAAGCTAACTCAGGTCTGTTTCAACTGACCCATGCTTTTCTTAAGAATCCATGCAACTTTTTTTTTTTTTTATTTGATAGATTCATAGGACAAAATATTTGGTATATGGTTAAAAGCTTTAGCTGTTCAGAAAAAAGGGCACCAAATCCACTTAAGGTGGGTGATTGTTGGTATCCCTAGGGGCAAGTATAACGTAGCTTTTGCATAACTGTTGTTGATTATTTATAACCTTGGACTTACAAAGGTGAAAAAATGTGATTCCTGTCCTCAGAGAACTTACAGGCCAGTGGAGAAATAGAAACACAAACAAATCCAATGTGGTAACTGCTAAGGTGGTCCCATATTCAGAGCAGAGGTGGATTATGGAAAAAGAAATTCCTACCTGGAAGCAGGTTGGGGAAAGATTCATGGAGGGTATAATTCTGACTCAAGATGCTGGCTCAAGGACAAATAGGAGTTTTGCCAGGCAGAGAGGACAGTCTGTGAAAAGGAAGGAGGCTGAAGAGAGCTCTGGGAATTACTGGGAATTATAAGGAGTTCAGTATTGATGGCTTGTGAAATTTAAAGATAAGAGTGGCAGAAAATGAGTCGTCTCTGGGGAAAGCCAGTGCCAGATCTTTCTAAAAGTGTTTAAGTTTCTTTGTTTTGGGAACAAAAATAATAATTACACAGCAATGTGATGCCACCAAATAAGAAATGATTGAAAGCATAGAGGTCCAAAGTAATTAATATTTTAACTATTCATGTGTGCACAGGATTGGAGAGGACCGAGACATCTGCTGATAGAGGACTTGTTAAATACATCTTGCATATACATAAATGAAAAATTATGCAGCTATTAAAAAAAAAGAATGAGGGCAGCCTGGGTGGCTCAGCAGTTTAGCGCTGCCTTCAGCCCAGGGCCTGATCCTGGAGACCCGGGATCGAGTCCCACTTCGGGCTCCCGGTGCATGGAGCCTGCTTCTCCCTCTGCCTGTGTCTCTGCCTCTCTGTGTCTCTCATAGATAAACAAATAAAATCTTTTTTTTTTTTTTTTTTTTTTTTTAAGAATGAGACAAATCTACAGTGTCCTAGATCACGTTCTCTAGAAAGCCAAGCTAACGATGTAGGGAGGTACCAGCCTGGGATGGCGAGAGGGAGGCTAGTGTGAAGTAAGTCAAGAGAAGGTTCAGGGCCATGCAACCTGTTAGCATGACCACCAGATCAATTGCTGGTAGAGACATAGTGTTTCGCTCAGCAGGTGGGTTACAAGCAAAAGCCTTCTCTGTGCAGGAGAGGTAGAAGGGAGAAGTCAGCCGCTTGGCTCCTCCTGTTCTTGTTTTCAATGGTTGGAGTTTCTCACTTCCCATTTAGGTCCTGACCCTTGGTGGCACCCAGGACCCTGGGACCTATGCTTTGCTCCATTGTGTTTCATCTGGGTCCCAAAGTGTAGGGGCTACCAGGTGCAGGAGGAGTGAAAGAGGGAGCTGTTGAGGGAATTTTAAAAGGCATGTGAAAAATAAATAAATAAAAGGCACGTGAAGATTTTTATCCCAATACATATGCTGGCAGGCTATAATGTCTGGAAACATAGCCATTATTTTATTATATGTTATATGTTGATAAGCTATCTTTTTACAAAAAAATTCTTATGTTTTCTTATGTAGGCACCTTGTGTTTTGCATAAAACAAGCTTCAAAATGTCCTTTAATGGAATAAACAAGGCCTAGCACACAGTACGCACTGTATGCCAACACTGGGTAAAATAAAGATTTATGTGTGTGTGGGGGGGAGCTAGCAAAATAGGTGAAGGAGTGAAAAGGTAGAGACTTTCAGTTATAAAATAAATAAATCATGGAGATATAATGTACAGCATGGGCAATATAGTCAATAATATTATAATAACATTGTCTGGTGGCAGATGGTAACTAGACTGACCTTGGTGAGCATTTCACAATGTATACAAATGTTGAATCACCACGTTATACATCTGAAATGAATATAATATTGTATGCCAACTATGCTTCAATTAAAAATAAAAAAGTGTATGTATGCTTATTTCTGCATAGAATTCTTCTAGAAGGAGATCCAAGAAGCCCCCAGTGGTATTTGTCTTTGGGAGGAGTTAGGTGGGAGAGGGATTGAGTAAGAAGAAATTCACTTTTCATCATATCTCCTGTCGTGCATTTCCAAGTTTGTACCCTGTTAGACTGTAATTCATGAATGTAAAAACTTGCATTACACCGAGAAACCCATTTTTTTTATGTTAGTGTTAGGGTGGCCCAGGATGCGGGCGGCAAATAATTACACAGAGAGTAGAGTGACAAGCAGGACAGAGTTTACTTACTCTGCAAGGCTGGAGAGGAGACCAGACATCAAGAGTTTCTGTTAGGCTGGGCCTTTGAAGGGGTTTTCTGGATGTGAGTGGGTTGCAGCTATGCTCACCAGGGAGGGTATACGAGGAGGGGCCTGATTCTTGGCCAGGGAGAGCAGGAGGTGACAGTTTCTCTGGGGGGAGGGTCCTCTCCAGGCCTTGTCCAGGATGTGGATTGTGGTCCAGCTAGAGAAGCATATGTTCTGTAGTTGTGGTCTATTTTCTGAGAATGGGGGGCACCGTGACCTGGAAATACAGAGTCACGGCCTAGTATAGACACCTGTGGGTTTAATCTGTAGCCGTGACTGGGGAGGGGATGCCCCCCCCCTTTCATTAGGAAGATCCCACTGGCATTCGTAAAGAGGATTTTGAAGGAGATCATTTAACTCAACAAATATATACGAACATCAGAATACATGGCCGACCCACTTGACAGAGTTGGTAGCTAAGAGAGAGGACAGTAGGACAAGTGTAGACACAACAAGTGGGCTCCAGAACCCTAACCAGTGAAGACAACAGATCTTTGCTCTGAGTTTACAATCCCAGTGCTGCAGAAGTTATTTTGTGGCTTAGTCTCTCTGTTCTCTCCCTACACTCCCTGTGCTGTACTTTTCATCCCTGTGACTTATTCATTTATAACTGGCAGTTTGTACCTCTTCTCCTCGTCACCTATTTTGCCCATTCCCCAACTCCTCCTCTCCGGCAACCACAACCACTCTGTATTTGTGAATCTGTTTCTGCTTTTGTTGCTATTGTGCATTTGTTCCTTCGTTTTGTTTTTTTAGGTTCAACATGCGAGTGAAATCCTGTATTTGTCTTACTCTGGTCAACTTATTTCACTTAGCATAATACTATCTAGGTCCGCGCATGTTGTTGTAAATGGCGAGATCTCATTCTTTTTTTTTTTCTTTTTTTTCTTTTTAAGATTTTATTTATTTATTCATGAGGGACACAGACATAGGCAGAGGGAGAAGCAGGCTCCCTATGGGGATCTTGATGTGGGACTTGATCTCGGGACCCTGGGATCAAGCCCTGAGCCAAAGGTAGATGCTCAACCCAGGTAGAGCCACCCAGGTGCCCCGACATCTCATTCTTTTTCTTGGCCATTTGTGTGTATGTGTGTGTGTATTATATAATCAAAGTTACATATAATATGTATTGTGTAATCTATGCACTAGTTTCTCATTTTTAAATTGTTGATGTGGAGCTAGAACAGAAGTACACAAACTTTCTCTGTAAGGGGACATAATAAATGTTTTAGGCCTTGTAGGCTGAGCTGTCTCCTTCCTAACGGCTCCACTCTGTTGATATAGCGCAAAGCAGCCTTGCTAGTATCTACACAAATGAGTATTGTGAGTATTGGCTGTGGTCCAATAAAACGATTGGAAGCTTTGCAAGTCCATTGGAGATTCCAGTAGGACTTTGAATGTTGTATGATTTTTATGTGTCATGAGATATTATTCTTCTTTTGATTTCTCCTTAAGCCTTTGGAAATGCAAGACCTCTTGCTAGCCTGTAGGCTGTCCTAAAATGGGCAGAGGGTCCTGCCTTGCCTGCAGGCTGTGGTATGCTCATTCCTACCTTAGAATATCACTCCCATGTTAAAATTCCAACTCTGTTTGTGTAAAATATCGATACCCCTCCAATCAGTAGTATTGATTTTGCTGGACGACTAAATCTTCATGGTTCTGTGGCTGATTGCTTGACTTGCATCTCATTTTGGTTTAACTTTGGGCTTGTTTTCTCTACCTCTGCACACTTATTCCTGCTGCATCGTGTGCTGATTTGAAATGGAGTCCTGCATGGCAAAGAAGGTCACAAAAGTAGATTTAATTCCTCCGTGACTGCCGGTTAATTCATTTCTGGACATTAGAAGCACTTTCATGAGCTCCACACCATATGCCATATGGAATATCATTATGAGCTCCCTAGAGCTTCTGTTATTGCCATCTGTCTGTGACTTCCTGTGTGGTTTCTTTGGCAGAAGGACATTCATCTATCAGAAATGCTTCTGTAAAGGAAGTTTTCAAAGCTCGATTCTAAACATCTGCCTCTGGAGTTAGATGTATATTTTCAAGGCTTAAACCTTGGAAGCACACTTATAATGATCTCTATTGTGAAGGCACAGTTGAAAATCATAAGAGTGTATTGTAATCCGTCACCAGGGTAACACCCAGACACCAGCACTGCCAACCCTGCAAAATCCTCCCCAAGTCAATCTCTAAAATCTCCCATTTTGAGGACTCTGACTCGTTAGTCAGAACCTTGGCATTCTGCCTCAACTGGGCCTCTTCTCTCAAATACACCCAGAATTTTCCTTCCCAAGGGCAGGAATTATCTTTATCATCGTATTGTTTATTTTGTTTTTGTGTCCCCAGCATCTAATACAACACCTGACACTTAGTCCGAGTTCAATGAATTTTTGTTAGCCTGAATTGAAATGTTGACTTATACCCGGTGAGCTTCTAGATTTTATCTCTATGCTGTATCAATGACAGGATTTTCAACCAATGTGACCCTGGTGATCGGCTGCAAAGAAAATGAAGTGTTTGTCTTCTATCTCTTTTGTTCTGCCTTGGGTGAACTCTTTTGCTGCCCATACTGCTGGCCTGCTCCTGATTGGGTTGCCCAATGTTTGGTGGCATCTATACTGGGAGCCTCTGCCATGCTAGGCCAGGACTCTCCCCAGATTTTCCAGAAATTTCTCAGGACTTCCCCTCAGTGGGCCCACTGTAGTACTCCTTGGGTACTGATGACCTCAGGATGAGGTTACTCCTGGGTGAGGATCCCAAGCTCCCGGGGGAGCCCAAAGGGTGGGGTTGCCCTTTGGAGGGATCCTTCCCTTCCTCTTCTTTCGCTCTTTGGCCCTTGGGTGAGGGCCAAGGCGAGCTGCCTGGTGAGCTCTGCAGGTGTGAGAGTGAACATGAACAGGTTGGACCATGGTGCCTGTGAGTGTGAAGGGCTCCCTTCCTCTTCCACTCCCACCCTGTCCCCCTGTGGCCTCCATTCCCAATGTTGGGTGAAGCTGGCAGTGAAAGCTAGTCCAGGGTGAATCTGCACACGTTCCAGGCTTGGTTGGGACCCTTTCCCAAGGCTGGCTGACTCTCAGCCACCTTGCTTCTTTTGGGGCCTCCTTTTTCCCTTTGTTCCTGTGGATCCAGCCACCAACTTGATCTGTAGGCAAAATATGTGTCCATGCAGCTGAGTGAATCCAACAATCCCATGTAATAGGAAGGATGGTTCAACAGGGATTCCAGTCTATATCATTGGAGGGTCCCCTCCCCTAGAGCCCCTGGCCTGGCCACCAAGGAATTTCACTCACATGGCCTGGTAGCATGTTTATCTGATCCCAAACTTGAGTCTGAGTTGCATGGGATCCCTGACAGTGGGGCGTGTGTGTGTGTGTGTCGGGGGGTGCCCCTGTCCAGCAGGAGGAGCTCCTGGAGACCTCCGCCCAGGTGCCAAAGATTTGTCACTGTCTGTCCATCAAGGGGGGATGTAGACATGCCTGTAGGCAACAGGCTTGAGCAATAGAAACCTGAGTCAGGGAGTAGGGCCTACAGTGACCACAGGGCTGAAAGCAAACAGGCTCATTAAGCAGCCCGCCTGGAGATGGCCAAAGGCCCTGGTTGACAACCTGGCACAGAGACTAGAAAAAAGAAATTCCATATGTTCCCAAACCTCCTCACTCCCCTCATAACTATAGCCTCCCCCACCCCTTGTGGCAGACAGTCTCTCCCTTGCTGTCCTGCCTGCTGCTCCCTTAAGTTGTATTCAATAAAATTCTGTCTCCTTAAAAAAAAAAAAAAAGAAGTGTTTGTTATGTTGTCTTGGTGGCTGATTATGAATGTATATAAAATCCATATTTATATTGTGAAGATGAATGAGATGCTCAGAATAAAGCATTTTCAGATCTTCAGATCCTATCTTTATGCAAAGCAAATGAAGTGTCTGTCTTCTATATCCTTTGCTCTTCCTTGGGTAAATTCTTTCACTGCCCACACCATGGGTCCATCCATCCATCCACATAGGATCACAAGATGTGGATGGATGAAAGTATCTTGACCTCTGAGTGAGAAGATCTTGGCTTAAATACCAGCTCTTTATAAGCTCTAAAAAAAAAAAAAAAAAACCACTTATCATCTTGGATCTATTTTGGTCTCTGAAATAAGAATAATCCCTGCCCTCCCTCACCTGCCACCTAGAAGAAGTGATACAAGAATGAGATAGTATAAATGGCTAAAATTTACAAATGAAAATTCACAAATGCAAATATAGGATTAATTCATTCATATACATATTATGGCCCACTAAGGACAAAGCACTGGGGAATACAGATGTGAAAACAAATAATTTTTAAAGGCAAATAAATGAGTGGCATGCAGGGAGATAGCAGGCGTAGTCCTCAACTTGAATGGGCTTAAGAATCAAGTGGAAGGCATGTTAAACATGCAGATTCCTGTGCCTACCAGAGAGATTATTGTGTGAAGGATCTGGGTTTGTGTACAGGATTCTACGGATTTAACAAACTCCCCAGGAGATTGTGAGGCAGGTGGTCCATGGACCAGGCTTTGAGAATACCAACTTAGTATTTAGCAGGGAAGATAGAAAAAAAATCAATAGCTAATTTCTTAATAATTTTAGATCCCCAAAAGCTGCTTGTGATATTTTGTTAAAGTGGGGTTCACAGGCTGTGAGGAAGTGAGAAACAATGAGATGATGAGATCAAGGGTACAACAGTGGTACAATGGGCATCTTCTCCCCTTCTCTCATTTTCTGTCCTTTTCATCTGTGACTGTAACCCTAGTTTATTTTAAGAGTTGGCATGTCTGGTAGGATTCAGTTGAGTGCTATATGTTAAAAAAAAAAAAAAAAAGCAATGACTTACACAAAGTAGGAGTTTATTTTTCTTACCTGAAAGCAAGGTCCAGAGATAAGTGATCCAGGGCTGGGACGATGCTCCACAAAGTCACTAGGGATCTGCCAGGTGACTTTTCAGTTCTTAGTTCTATCATCCACAGGGGGCGGGACCCTCAACCTCACGGTCCTAGGTGGCAACTACAGCACCACCAGTCATAGCATTTTTTCCCAGGTGGTGAGATAAAGATCAGAAAGGGCAAAAGAAGAACCAGTTGTCTTTTAAGGAGACTTCCTCAAATTTGTCATCCCTTTCTACATATATTTCAGTGGCTAAAGGTGCAGAAATGTATTGGTCATTCTCCAGGCAGCCACACACCATGATACAAATCAGTGTTTTTATTAGTAAGGAACAGGGAAAATGAATACATAATAAGGTAGGCAGCCAAAAATCTCAGGCCTAGATGGGATCCTGGGGTTTGAAGCTTGTTACACTGGGCCTGGGCCTCTGGCCACATAAGCTATTGCCTGATGTTGGGGCACACTGAGAACTGGCACAGCAGAGAAAATCCAGTGGTGCTGGTGGGCAACTGCTAGTAGACACAGATTTTCTGAGTTGCTGGCATGTAAGTGCCTTCTGCTCTCTCACTGATTTTTCTTTTTTTAAAGATTTTATTTATTTATTGACAAAGAGAGAACCAGAGAGCACAAGTGATGGGAACTGCAGAGAGAGTGGGAGAAGCAGACTTCCCACTGAGCAGGGAGCCCCACGCAGGCCTCAATCCCAGGATCCTGAAATCATGACCTGAGCTGAAGGCAGACACTTAACCACTGAGCCACCCAGATGTCCCTGCTCTCTGTCTTCTAAAGTTTATTTCCCTGACTGTACCTGCATCTTTAAGAGACAGGCTAACGTTTTAAACAGGATTGACACCCCAGATTTAAGACTAAATAGCCCTATGACTCTTGGTAACCTGGCTGCTAATGGCTTATATCTTTATTTCTCTAAGACTGAGATAATTTCTGATTTATTTACCTTCCTCATAGGGTTCTTTTGCACATCAAATGATATACGTGCAGTGCTTTTGCACTTTAGGGTTAGATTCACAAATACATTATTTGGAAAAAAAATCCATCAAATGTAGGCTAAGCATTAATGGAAGTAGTTTGAATGATTTAAACTGGGTTCATACACCTAAAACTTTAATTTAAAATTTCCTATTAGCGGGTGATATGAATAATTAAAACTTCTCACTTAATCCAGAGGCAATTCCTTTTATTGGATTTTTAATAAAATATCCAAGCTATGACTATCTCAGCCATTGCCTCCAGTTTTTCCTGATTAATGGAGCTCATTAGCATGAGAAATCCTCACTCTCTCAGAACTGATCATATTTTCTTGAAAGCCTTATTATCTTTTCTTTGTATCAAACTCAATTGTGTTGTTTTTCTTCAATGGGATCCCTTCCTTTTATGTGTAGCTGGATAGGAATGATCAAAACATATGCAAGCACATTGATTGGCTTCATTTTACATGGATGGTGATTGACCAAAGGCAGCCTTGAATGCCACCTCTGCCCTCCATTACTCAGATGACCTCTGCTCTTCTCAGACCTCCAATCACCCTTCACTCTGGGCTCGTTAGCTACACCTTGCTCTCTAACTCACTAAGAAAATAGAAGCCACTAGAAGAGAACCTGATCTGCATGTACCTCATGCCCGTATACTCTATCTTCTCTTCTGTGTAAGGCCAACCCTGTGTTCCTAATTAAGGCCAACCCCACTGCTCATCACTGACCCCCAGATCCTCTCACCTACTCAAGAACTCTGTTTTAGGAATTCCTTTTCTCTTTCGCCTTGTCAAAATTTCTCTCTTTCATGGATCCTATCCATCCAAATACCTGCTGTTATTTCCCATTGGAAAAATCCTATTTCTTGAACCCATTTCCTTGACAGATATTGCCCTACTTTTCTCCTTCCCTTTAAAGCAAAATTCCTTGAAAGAGATTTTGGATTTCAAAGTCTCTGATTGCTATCTCTTGAACTCACTGAAGTTAAACCTTTGTCCTACCACTCCATCAAAGCTGTTCTTGTCTAGCTCACTGGTAATGTCCGTTGACTTCACCCATCCCATCCTGATGTAAGCTATCAGCAGCACTCAACAGTTGTATCGCTCCTCTCTTTAAACCCTTACTCCACCTGACTCCTGAGGCACCACACTTGATTCCCCCATTTCTGCCCCTTACCTATTCCATCCCCAGGCTCATTCCAAGCCAACCATACTGACTTTCTTGTAGTTCCTGGAGCAAGCCAGGAATGACCTTGTCTCAGAACCTTCTGACTGATGTTACCTCTTCCAGGAATGCTTTCCTCTGGATATTAATCTAGCTTTCCCCTCCTCTTTCTTTCACACCACCACACCCCCCTTCACTACTTTGTTATTCTCCTTAATACATATTATCATCTAATCTACCATATTTTTTATGGATTTATATTTTTAGTATCTATTTTATTCACTGTCAATTCCATGAAGGCAAGGGATTTTTCCTTTTCTATTCATAACTCTCCCCAGCACCCAGAATAGTGCCTGGCACATAATATATATTCAATAAGTATTTCTCGAATAAACACTAACAAACCTTTTAATTTTTATGATGCTTTGAGAACAAACTTTTGTAGAACTGACACTTTATTGAGTATGAATAAATTCACATATATTTGGATGTCACTAGACTTTAAAGAATGATTGCAGGTGCTCTGACGTCCCAGATTGAGAGTACATCTAAATATCTGTTTTAGTTGAGAGCTTAGTTTATGCAAAATATTTTATGCAGATCTCATTTCATCCTCTCAAAAAACTTTAAAGAAGGCACTATTCCCATTTTATAGAAAAGGAAATGGAGATTTTAGAGAAATAGTGCAAACTGCCAAAGGACATCAGCTGGTAAGGTGATAGGGCTGGCATTTGGGTGCAGACACTCTGGTTGACCCCAAGTTCCATATTCTATCCACTATATACACTATTTTTATTTATTTATCTTTATTTTTCAGGCTTATTTGAGGTACAACTGGTATACGAAGAATGTGCACATATTTAATGAAAACATTTTGATGGAGTCCAGACACATGCATGCACCCATGATGCCATCATCACAATCAAGGTACTGAACACATCCATCCAAAAATTTGTGGTGTGTGTGTGTGTGTGTGTCTGTGTGTCTGTGTATAGTAAGAAGTCTTGACGTGAGATCTATCTTTCTTAACATATTTTAAAGTTCACAATACTATATTATTACCTATAGGTACTATGTACAGATTTCCAGAAATATGCATCTTGTATAACTGAAACTTTACAAGACTGCTCAGACACTAGCTGAGCAGCTATCCTCTCATTATCTATGCTAACGTAGTTCTAATGAACATATACATAGTTATTTTATTTTTATTTATTTATTTTTTAGTTCTTTTATTTTTAAATATTTTATTTATTTATTCATGAGAGACACACACAGAGAGGGGCAGAGACAGAGACAGAGGGGGAGGCAGGCTCCCTGCAGACAGCCTGATGCAGGACTCGATTTCAGAACCCTGGGATCTTGACCTGAGACAAAAGCAGACGCTCAACCACTGAGGCACCCAGGTGCCCCCATATACATAGTTCTAAAACAGTCTCAGAGAAACTGAAACTCAGGATCAGGGCGCTGCTGCTTTATTCTTACAGACATCTCCACTCCAGTGTTAGCAACGTTCTGGGCTTGGCTCTAAAGAAGATTCCCAATTTGCAGACTAAGTTTAGGGATGCACTGACATTCTTGCCTTGCCTATGAACATCTGTCTTATCCAAGTTGTGCTCATCTGTCAAGGCCTAGCACAAATATCACCCTTTACATTAAGCCAAAAAGTGATTTTTTTTTTCTCCTCTGAACCATGAGACTAATTTAATAGCTCTCCTGTGAGCCCCCACCTTACGCTGGTTTGATTTATAGTACTTGTATATGTATCATGTCTCCAATAGACTGTAAAGCAATGAGCAGGGACCATGCCACACATTCTGTGTCTCCAGTCACTGAGCACAAGAGCCTAATGTGAGCTTAAGGAGTGAACCCTGGACTCACGTTGTGGCTTTTATTCACCTTTTATCCATTCATTCAATAAATAACTATCAAGTGCTGGCCATGGGCCAGGCCCTGTCCTAGGAATGGGAGGGTGATAGAACAGTGGGGAACGTGCTCACAGTGCTGTCTGCAACAGACCTGGTCTGTGAACCACGTGTTACCTGTCTGCTGGGAGATCAGTATGGAAACCAAGAGTAAGCAATTTGGAACTTTCAGAGCTATTTTATACCTCCATGAAATCCAAGCCCCTGATCAGCATTAGCAAATGCGGTTTGAGGTTTCAGTTTTGTGTAAAAGTGTGTTCTGATGACAGCATCAGGGACAGAACAGCATTGTGGAAGGAATGATTATCCTGATCAAGAGCTCCAACTGCTTTCTTCATTGAGAAAGTCTTGCTATAAAGAAAACATGTCTGCTGAACTAAACAATGTGCTTTGTGGTGCAAGAACAGTTGAGAATTTATGCAGAGGTTAACATGTTAAATTCAAGATTATCCTTCTTATTTGCTTATAATATAGAAGCTGACCAGAACAATTGTTAATGCTGAGATGTGATGGGTTTTCAGGGGGACATTCTGTTGGAAATGCTTAAGTTCTAAACTTGTAGCATTTCTGCAAGATAAGAAACCAGTCTTCCAACTTTTTCAAGGTACAAAAAAAGCCATCTATGTTTTCTTACTGTCTGATAGCTTCACATTTTAATAATATTAAATAATTAAATATTATTTAATTTATATTTAAGGTTATTATAAATTTAATTATGTAATATTTTAATAATATTATTAAATAATATTAAATATTAAATAACTAATATTCCATGCAAGGAAAAAGAGTAACATTGTTTTTTAAAAAATATTTTTAAGTAATCCCTACACTCAACATGGGGATCAAACTCATGACCCCAAGGTCAAGAGTCACACTCTCCTCCAACTGAGTCAGCCAGGTGCCCCAGTAACATTGTTTTTTAATGACAGAAACAAATGACAAAGGGCAAAAATAGAAGTTAAGCTTGGAATAACAGAGTTTTTATAAAGTGTTATGACATTTCTCTTAACACTAGTTATCAATGAAATAGGTGATAAGCTAAATAGTTCAGAGCTTTTCTTATCACTAGGCAATTTATGAATTTGATAGAATGTTTTGACTTCTGTGTTCCATACCATCCAAAGATGATATAAATTTAGCAAAATTTTATAGAATCAATTGTTAAGTCTGGCTGCTAGTGAAAGATTGAAGATTAATTATTTTGGATGAGTCAATAAATATCCCAAGCTTGCTAAAATTGCTTCAGCATCTCTATCCCATTTCTGTCCACATACTTCTGTGACATTGGTTTCTCTGCTCTGTTAATAAGACAAAATGTAGAAGCAGTTTAGATTTACACTAAGTGGCGTTGTCACAATCTAACCCAATTAGCTAAATTAACAACAACAACAACAACAAAAACAGCTCATTTTTCCCATTAAAAACTTTAAGTATTAACATACATATAGGTGTTTGTTCAAAGTGTTTATTTGCATAGAGGTATTTAACAGGAGAAATATTATTTCCTTCCTTCATAGCTAGTTTTTGACTATCATTAGAGTGATAAGTGCAGGTGGGGCTTGCACACTTTTGGAAATAGATAGAAGGATTAGACAATATATAAACTGAATCCAGCCAAGTGAGCCAAGTAACACCTTTCCCCTTTTTACATTGAGGAAATGGCTCAGAAACTTCAAACAGGTTCAGAATGTAAAAACAAAACAGCAACAACAACAAAAAAACAAAAACAAACAAACAACAATAGAAAGCAAATGAGAGAGAGCAAGAGAAGGAAATAGAGACAATATCTCTCCTGGGTCACCAACAAAAACCCAGCCAGCAGCCCATTGGGTCATTTTATAATCTCAAGCAAGCAAAGAAAGCAACTTCAGAGGTTATCTGAAAAGGTAAGTACCCTCCCCCTCCAAATTTTGAAGAATGCAGACATTTCTTAGCTGGTAAGCAGCTCTCATCCATGGGTGGATTTAGAATTAAGAAGAGAAATGTTCAAGAGAATGAAGCACTTACTGCTAATATTTAAAGGTGGAGGGATCCTTACAGGTTTGGGAGGAAGGCAGGACCACCACCTTTCTCCACCACCCTCTCCCTTCTGGTCAGAAGGATTCCCCATGGCCTCTGGAGTGGGTCAGAGCTTCGGCTTCTGATTTGAATGAGCATGGGATTTAACTGTCCCTCTTCACTTCCAGAGATATGATCTGTGCTAAGTTCTTTGCTCCTCTAAGCCTCATTTTTATCATCCATATGATAGTAGCCATCTGATAGCATTGTAAGGATTAGAGAATACATGTGGAATGTCCATACAGGATAAGTGCTAAATATAGAGCAGCTCCTCCAGCTAGACATCTCTGATGAAGTCTTTGAAGGAAAAAAAATGCATGAATACTAGACAATCTTCCAAAGTCTGCCATTTACTACATGAGTAATGCAGAAGTAGGAAGAGTAATAGAATAAATTATGAGGATTTCTGGGGATGGGCATTGTGTGAAATTAGGATTTAAAGATATTGGGACTGGGCCCCTAATTATCCTTGGCTCATAGTGATTCTTGAATAGGGTTGTTTCAACCATCTCCTGCCTCCTCCTGTCTTAGAGCTTCTGCCTCCTGGGGTAATTTCTGCCCTTGCTGTGGCCACCGTGGCTACTGGCAAGCTCCACTCTTGCTCTCTGACTTCTCCATCTGCAAGCCTTCGTAGCTACTGCTCTGACCCCTTCTCTGCCTTCAGCTCAAGCTGTCCGTTTTCTTCTGAGGCCACAATAATGGGAGGCCAGGAGGCACAGGTAAGCCATAGAGGTTGGTGTGCAAATGAAAAGAATGATTATGGGATCCCTGGGTGGCTTGGGATCCCTGGGCTCAGTGGTTTAGCGCCTGCCTTTGGCCCAGGGCCTGATCCTGGAGTCCCGGGATCGTGTCCCACGTCTGCTCCCTGCTTGGAGCCTGCTTCTCCCTCTGCCTGTGTCTCTGCCTCTCCCTCTCTCTCTCTCTCTCTCTCTCTCTCTGTGTGTGTGTCTCTCATGAATAAATAAATAAAATCTTAAAAAAAAGGAAAAGAATGATTATATAAATATAGATTCTCAGCCTTTACTATAAGATTAGCACCACGTAAAATCATGTATTTGTTTCTTACAACAAAAATATCTTTTAAAAAAGATTTTATTTATTTATTTGAGAGAGAATGCGCACATTAGAGAGTGTGAGATGGGGGAGAGGCAGAGGCAGAGGAGAAGCAGACTCCTGGCTGAGCAGGAGTCCAATGTGGGGCTTGATCCCAAGACCCTGAGATCATGACCTGAGCTGAAGATAGATGCTTAATGGGCTGAGCCACCCAGGCACCCCGAAACAAAAATATCCTGAAGACACTGAAGACTTTAAAACCAGAGTGCTACGTATGATTTTGAATATACATACAAACATTTATACATAATGGATTTTTTAAGAAGAGTGTCATTTGTGCTGTTATGTCTTCTCTCTGGCAGGCATCACTGGCTTACCTCAATACTAGTAAACTGTTAAGGACATTTCTGCTGTGGTTTATACCTTCAGAGGGTTAGGTCTTTCCCTCTCTGCCTACTGCACTCAGCGTTGGTAGCGGAAAATGGGAATGTGGACAAGGTCACAGGCAGTTGACACCACTGCCTTCTGGTCACCTCGGCATTCCTGGCTCTGCCTGGCTCTTTTTCAGGTGACTTATTGTTGTTTACCCAGAAGAATCAGAAGACCGAGTGGGCGAGTCTGGACGAACCATCACCACATCTGAGGACGAAGTCAGCCCTGTGTAAGCAGCATCTATCATTAGAATTCAATAGGAACTTTCCCCCTTAGCTTCGTTTTTTTGTGCTCTCTTGGCACTCATCGATTTTGCCTCTCAGCTTGTTAAGCGCCTGCCCTTTGAGCCTTCTTTTTTTATTTGTGATTTTTATGACCATTATAATTGAGTTTCACAAAACCTCCTCCAATCCTGTAGGCTTTTGGACATTGTCTCTCTGTTTGAAGTTAGGTTCAGGAGCTTCTTCCAAATACATTTTTTACTTTTGGAGCTGTTTTGGAATTTCTCTGGAAACCACACACTGAGTTAGAATGAAACCTTTTTAGAACATTTCCCTAAATTGAATATGGCAGCAGAGCAGATCCATCCAAGGCACATGCTGGAGGAAAAAGTCCAAATGCTGTTTAGCTGAATATGGGGATTTATTTTGCTGAGTGGACCATGCAGGCTGAGGACAAAACCTGAAATGCCTGGGGATTTTTGGATGCTGTTATATTGGAGCAGAAGTGGAGGATTGGGGGCAGTGAAAATAGAGAACAGAGACTCAGCTAGAAAACAGAAGGAAGAATCTGGAGATGAGTAGAAAGTGAATGGAGAAGCATGGTTAAGTTTCGCTGCAAGGTGTGATGCAACCTTCTCCTTAGACGCCCCATAAAATCTAGAAAATTGATAGTATGGCTAGATCTTTTTTGCCAAATAACCCTTTTATTTTAGATCAGTTTTAGATTTATAGACAAGATGTGAAAACAGTATAGAGTCGGCAATATACCTACCCCACTCCCCATTTCCCTGTTACATTAGTATCATGCCTTTGTCACAATTAATGAACCAACATCAGTATATTATTATTAACTAATGTCCATGCTTTATTTACTTTTCCTTGGGTATTTTTTTTTTTACCTGATGTCCTTTGAAAAAAAACGTTTTTTTTTCCTGTTCCAAAATCCCATCCCATCTAGGATGCCACATTATATTACATTTAGTAGTCATGTCCCCTTAAGCTCCTCTCGGCTGTGACAGTTTCTCAGACTTGCCCCGTTTCCAATGAACTTGAGAGTGTTGAGGTGTACTGGTTAAATGTTTTGCAAAATGTCCCTCAATTGGGATTTGTCTAATGCTTTTTGTGATTAGAATGGAATTCTGAATTTTTGAAAGGAGGACTATAAAAGTGACGTGATATTCTCATCATAGCGTGACAAAGGAACATACTACCGACATGGCTTGCTGCTGTTGAAGTTGACTTTGATTACCTGTCAGGTCTCCCCACTGTAAAGTTATTTTCTGAGAGGAAGTCACTGTGCACAGCCCATGCTTAAGGAATGGGGGGTTAGGGGATCCCTGGGTGACTCAGAGGTTTAGCACCTGCCTTCGGCCCAGGGCGTGGTCCTGGAGTCCCGGAACGGAGTCCCACATCAGGCTCCCTGCATAGAGCCTGCTTCTCCCTCTGCCTGTGTCTCTGCTTCTCTCTCTCTGTGTGTCTCTCATGAATAAATAAATAAAAAAATTTTAAACAACAACAACAACAACAACAAAACAAACTCTCTGATTCTAAACCTTGTGTTCTTCACCATAGTCTGGGAGACTTAAGCATGAGAAATATAGAGTGCCTTACAGGTGGAAAAAATGATGCCAACAAAGGCCTGGGGGCCAGAAAGTGCATGAGGAGCTAAAAAAAAAAAAGTTTCAGCTTGACCAAAGGTGTAATGGGAGAAAATGATAGAAGGATGGAGATCCAGATGTCAAGCTAAGGAATCTAGGTGGATCTAAGAGAAAGGTAAAGCTTGTAGACTTCAGTATATAGATAAGTGCATGTATAGGTACATATATGTATTGGCATGTATTTGTATATATCACACGTGTATCTTACATGCATGCGTTTGTGTGTACGTGTGTACGTTTGTGTGTACGTAAATATGCACACACATAGACTTTATGTGAGATTCATGTATATTTTATGTACTATATATTGTATGTGTCTATTATAATATTATGTGTGTTTTACATGCTTACGTATATATTATATGTATATATATAGTAATATGTATATAAATTCCTCTAACTGTAGCAAATTCTTCCCAGAAACTTGGTATATTTCTCAGAGAGACAGGGAAGAAAAACACTTTGAAATTTTATATTAATGCATTTAATTCAACAAAGATGTTTATTTGACAATCAGTATATTATTTTGAGTATGACTCTTGGGGGAAAAAGGGCAATCACTTATAAATTTTTGCTATATTTTCAATTATTTTTGTGTGGAGATATAGGCAAGGGTTTTTTTTATTATCTTCTTTATATATGTATATATATATATATATATTTATATATATATATATATTTTTTTTTTCCCAAAACAAACATGTATTACTTTTGCAATCAGAAGAGCAATGCTATGTTGAACATTTAACCTTTATTTAGGGACTTAAACATCCTGTCTTATTTACATTACTTTAATAAGGGTCTTCAATTACATCATAATAAGTGCCTCATCCGTTGACACAGCATCTTTCTTCCGGGGAGTGTCAACATTATCTATTTAGACCTCATAAGAATCCTTGGAGATGGCATTTTTGCATAGTGCTGAGAGCTACATAGAACAGAAGATGGAAAGGCTGGCAGTTCTTCATCCTATTTGAAAGACTGAAAAATGTGGCTCTAGGGATCAGCAGTGATTCATCCAGGGCTAAGCAGAGAATACAAGAGCTGGCATGAGTCCCAAGAAGCCCCATGTTCTCGCTGAATAAGCAGATGTCTAGACATGGTGTCCAGAATGTCCACATCACTGTAGAGTGATGACTCAGAGACAGTCCGCCAATACTGACCTATTTGCATGATAACGTGTGACCTTTAACAGGGAAATAGTTGAAATTCAAATGCAAGTGGAAAGAACAGCTCAAAAATATTTTTCTGGCTTCTAATAAAAGATTACATTCATTTTTTTTGAAAACCCACCAATTAATTTGTGGTTAGAACAGTGCAATCAAAGATCTCCATTGTATCTAGGTTGAAACACATTAATGAATCAGTATCCCTAACAGAAATGTACTGCATTAAAATTTTAGTGGTTTCCTATGATCTTAGCATTTAAAAAATAGATACAAGCTTGATTTCCATTTATCACATAACAAGAGAATTAAGAATAATTCACTTGAATTTTTGACTATAGTATTATTTTACTTGATGGTAATTATATTTATTGTTATTCTCCAGGTCCCTAGGAAACTTTTGTTTTAACTCAGTTTAAGTTGTTTATATTAGAATTTATCATGTAAAACTAGAGTGAAAAACTAAGAATAATTGCCACATAGTGTTTAATTTGAGAATATTCAAACACAGATCCATCTGATTCTTAATAGATCTCCATTAATACCAACATTAATTAAAGTTATTTTTCTTATTTGTAAACCTTCTAGTAGGTCACTAAGTTTCTAGAAAATGAAATGTATAATTTATGATCATAGCATATATAGATTTTGGTAGGAGTTTCATTTTGCATGTTTTTGGAGCACCTAATCATATTCTTATGAATAACACCAAGAAGTGCCTACAACCAGTCATTGTGGAGACTTGCCAAGTACAAATTGAAACCTGTGTATTTTTCCAATTCAAGTAGAGTACATTCAGTGGTAGCTCAGTATTTCCCCTTCATTATTGATTGCATTCTCTCTATCAGTGTGACCTTGTTCCCAAGGGCCTCTCATCAATAACTGGTACTAGCAAGCAGTGGGATTGATGCAGGGTACATGGATAATCCTATTCTACCAATGTAGAATCTATCATGGTAGTTACAGACATTGGAACCAGGAACTACTACATAAGCAGTGATATCAAAGGTCCTTTAGGTAATATTCTGAATATTGCATTTTAAGAATGTGCATTCTTAGAATGAAAAATTAGAGAGGAGTGTTGGCATCGGTCAGGCATTATGACAGACTGAGCTTATCTACTCTGGAGTGACTTTCACAAATCCATGAACAAAACTACTAACTCATATGGCACAACTACTAATCAGGCCAGCTGTAAGCATCTCAGTGCTAAATAATGATCCCAATTATGCATGGTCACAAGACGGTGCTAACACGATATTCTGTATATTTCCTTTTTATTCACTGACCTACATATCCTCTTTTGCATTCCAACATTGGATGGGTGATTGAATGAATTCCATATCATACTGGAACCATCCATTCTTTGAGTCCACATTTCACACACTGAGGGTCTTCTATGACTACAGTTTCTTAGGTTGTAACTGAAAACTGGTGACTCAAAAGAGTTTTGAGTTTCAGTTATGGAAGTGACCTAGAGAAAATGTCTCTGACCTGGACTAGAGCTTTTAATATGAGGCATTTCCAAGACATAAAGCTTATTTCCTGGTGGAATAAAATGGCTCCCAAGTTTTTAGTGTTGACAGGGAAACATGGCAAAGACAGTTAGTCTTGGAAGCTAGAGACACCATGACTGTAAGAGGTCATTCAAATCGTCTTATTACCACTAGATCACCATGGTTTCAGATATACATTCATCACAAGGTACTTTCTACCTCAGGATTAAGCAGAAGCTTGCAGCAAGTGTTAACTCTTTGATTGCAGCGTACCCAATGTGCTCTAATTTTAATCTTATCTATTCAAGTAACCTTGACCATTATAACCAACACCCCCTACTTCCCTTGGACCTTGCTGTCCTAGAGTTGTAGAACAATAGTTTTCCTTTATTTATGTAGTTATCTTGGTCCTTTCCAGGTTCACATCTTGACTGTCCTCCATGCTCTTCCCAGATGCTATCCCTTCTGAAGTGCGCTGTTGGCTTCCATTTTCCCTTAGTCCATTTTCTTCTATTTAAACACTAGGAATTGCTCATTGGGTATGTATGTTGAAAATTCTGATTCTGTGACCATCATAATAAACAGAGTCAGATGTCAGTTTAAGAAAATGGCAGCTGCTCATATCTCCATTCAAGAGGAGTCTCTCTCTCACCAGGATGAAGAGCAGCACCAGGTATCACTAGAGGATATTTTTACTGTGACACATTTGAATCCTATTGGAGTCCCCTTTCTCATAGGGCACCCTCCTTTACTGGATGGACTTCTTCATCATGAGTTTCAGGTAAGGCTTTTCAGAGTATGGATGTAGTCACTACTTTTTGGGTCATGAGTCATATACCTTTCACAATTCCTGGAAGCAGATTTGCCTCTCACAAAGTATCAGAGAAGGCCAAGTTTTGGCACAGAATAACTCTTGACTGTACTATCTAGAAATGTCATTCAGCAATTTGTGCATTTATTTGTTTGACAAGTATTTATTGAACATTTTCATGTGTCAGTCACTCAGCCAGGACTTGGTGGTACAATGATGAGTAAAAAACTATGTTATCTCTGTCCTCAAGGAGCTTGCTCTCTATTCTATTGGTTTGATCATTAATCAAATAATCATACAAATAATTGGAAAAATTGAAATTGTGGTTAAGTGCTAAAGGATCAGGGAAGGTTTTACTGAGAAGTGATGACTTAAGTGAAACCTGAAGGAATAATAGAGTTTGACTAGGTGAAGAGGGAGGTTAAGAACTTCCCAACCAGTGGCAATCGCATGTTTAAAGTCCCTGCAGTAAGAGCAATTAAGGTGTGACCTGAATGAATTTGATGGCTGGAAGGTCATGGCTGAAGAGATGAGCAGGAGCCAAACTTATGCAGGGCATATAGACATGCTAAGGATTTGGTATTTATCTTCAAGGCAATGGAAAGCCATCAGAGTGATATGGTAGAGGGGAAAAGGGGTAAAGCCATTAGAGTCATGTTTTCAAACGATCACTCTGGTGTTAGTGTAGAGTACAGGTAAGTGAGAGCTGAAATGTAAGGATGTAACCATTCAGATCAGACCATTGGAGTAATCCAGGTGAGAAATGAAGGAAGCCAATTTCTAGGGATGGAAATGAAGAGAAGAGGGTGGATGCCAGGCATTTTTAGGACTCAGTGACAGTTTGAATATGAGAAATGAGCAAATAGAGGTTTTAAGAATGAACAAAGACTATTTGGAGGGATCAAAGTTATTTCCATGAATATTTTATTAATCTTTCCAGTTTACTTCAATGTTATGATTTTTTTTTACTTTTAAAAAATTATTTATTTATTTATGATAGACAGAGAGAGAGAGGCAGAGACACAGGCAGAGGGAGAAGCAGGCTCCATGTATGCTGGGAGCCTGACATGAGACTCGATCCCAGGACTCTAGGATCGCGCCCTGGGCTAAAGGCAGGCGCTAAACCGCTCAGCCACCCAGGGATCCCAATGTTATAATTTTTAAATAGACTTCTCTTGTCTTGAAAAATTAGGGAACTAGGAGGGAATTTTACTAGGGAGAATTTAGTCTATAGTCAAGTGTAGTTGTTGATCATCATGTTGAGGACATCAGAGCTTCCCATTGGTTCACTGGGAAGACCAAACAGAGGTTAAATAATAAGCATTTCCTACAGAAATTGGCGGTTGACAACATGTTGACTACCATTATCCTACCCTCACTTGAGAAACTGATAAATTTCCTCTGGTCCATGTGGCCATGAGTTCCTCTCTTGTTGATGGCTGCTTCCGTAATCATAACTTCATTTGAACTATGACAAAAGACTCTTATCAAGCCAGTTCATTGATGCTTGAGACTTCCTCCAGTCCATTTCATTGGCAGATTATCTATCTGGGCAGTTCATTGATCACATTCCTTGGGAAATGCTCATGTAGTTTTATTTGTTTTCTGAGGAAAGGTAACCCTGGAGAAAGCATTACATTTATTGTGACCATTTTATCATCCCAGTCTCAGTCCTAGGGTTGTTAAAACAGAATTCTGTTTTGTGTTTACTCTTCCTGGGACCTGTACTGCTAATAGTTCACTTGGAAATAAGACAGATTTTCCTGGGAGCTTTATCAAACCAGGACTGGAGAAGATAAAACGATCAGATTGCTTCTACCATATTCCACGTTCTTTTGGTCACATTCAATAACTCAGAGAACTCAAACTCAGGGAATACATTGTACCCTCCAGGGCTATGGGTCCTTTGCTACTCTCTAGTATTAATTGACTATTGTAAGAAGGAGCTGGGTTCATGTTATCAAACATTTATTGAACATTTACTATATGCCAGAAACTGTGCTGCATGGTTTATATGCACTGAACAATGTTTTCTGAGGTGTAACATGCAGTAAGGTACATAAATCTTTATTGTACAGTAGAAGCCTCAAAGAACTTTTATACATGTATACACTTGCATAACCACCACCCAGATCATGATAAAATGATATATTTTCATGATATATTTCTAACACTCAGGCTCCCTAATTCCTATTTCCCAGACAATACCTTTACCTTCTCCATGACAGGCTATTCTGGCTTTTATCACCATAGTTTAGTGTTGCCTGTTCTTGATCCTTATATAAATGGAATATTTCCTCCCAAAATGGCTCACTCACTGACCGGTAAGTTGATACGGACTATCAGCTGGGCTGAGGGATGGATGCCTTAGTTTTTATTCAAATGGGCTTTTCCATATGTGAGGGCTTTCCTCACAGTATGGTAGTTGAGTTCCAAGGGTGAATATCCCAAGAGAGGTGGAAACTGTATGGTTTTTTTTATGACCTAGTCTTGGATGTCCCATGGCATTGCTTCTGCCATATTGTATTGGTCAAAATAGCCACAGTGGTCCACCCAGGTTCAGGGGAGGGACATAAACCTGGGACATAGACCTAAATGGGATTGTGGCAAGGTTCTGAAGGAGCATATTGTTGTGAAATATTATGGACATTTCTGGAAAATGCAATCTGTCACACTTTGCTTTTCACTTTGTGTGTGTGTATCTTATAGTTAATAAAAGTTCTTGATTTTCTTACACCATGCACAAACATAAACTCAAAATGCATTCAAGATCTAAATGTGAGACATGAAATCATAAAAATTATAGAAGAGAGCACAACCTGTAACTTCTCTGACATTGGTTATAGCACATTTTTCTAGGTATGTCTCCTGAGGCAAGGGAAATAAAAGCAAATATAAACTATTGAGACCACATCAAAATAAAAAGCTTCTGCACAGGGAAGGAAATGATCAATAAAACTAAAAGGCAACCTACTGAATGGGAGAAGATAATTGCAAATGGCTTATCCAATAGAATGTTAGTATCCAAAATATATAAAGAACTGATACAACGCAAGACCCTAAAACCAAATAGTCCAATTAAAAAATAGGAAGACATGAATAGACTTCTTCAAAGAAGATGGCCAACAGGCATATGAAAAGATGCTCAGCATCAATCATCATTAGGAAAATGCAAATCAAAATTACCACCTCACACTCATCAGAATGGTTAAAATCAAAAACACAAGAAATAAGTGTGGGCAAGGATGTAGAGAAAAAGGAACTCTCTTGCACTGTTGGTGGCAGTGCAAACTGGTGCAGCCACTATGAAAAACAGTATAGAGTTTTCTCAGAAAGTAAAAAGTAGAACTACTTTCTCAGAAAGTTATAAGTAGAACTACCCTATGATCCAGCATCACACTACTAGGTATACATCCCCAAAATACAAAAACACAAATTCAAAAGGATACCTGCACCACTATGTTTATAGCAGCATTATTTACAATAGTGAAATTATGGAAGCAGCCCAAGTATCCATGGGTCGATGAATGGATGAAGAAGATGTGGGATGTATATATACAATGGAATATTATTCAGTCATAAAAAAGAATGTAATCTTGCCATGTGCAACAACATGGATGGAGACAGAAAGTATAATGCTAAGTGAAATAAATCAGTCAGAGAAAGACAAATACCATATGATTTTACTTACACGTAGAATTTAAGAAGCAAAACAAATGAGCAAAGAGAGAGAGAGAGAGAGAGAGAGAAACCCAGAAACAGGCTCTTAACCATAGAGAACAAACTGATGGTTACTAGAGGGGAGGTCGGTGGGGGGATGAGCGAAACAGGTGATGGGGATTAAGAATACACTTCCCATGATGAGCACTGAGAAATGTATGGAATTTTTGAACTACTATATTGTACACCTGAAACTGATATAGCACTATATGCTCAATGAATTAAAATAAAAAAAATTTTAAAGTTCTTTATTTTATTTTATTTTATTTTAAATTAAAAAATTTTTAAAAAGATTTTATTTATTCATTCATGATAGGCACACAGTGAGAGAGAGAGAGGCAGAGACACAGGCAGAGGGAGAAGCAGGCTCCATGTGGGGAGCCCGACGTGGGATTCGATCCCGGGTCTCCAGGATCGCGCCCCGGGCCAAAGGCAGCTGCCAAACCACTGCGCCACTCAGGGATCCCAAAGTTCTTGATTTTAATGAAGTCCAATTTATCAACTTTTCTTTTGTGGCCAGTTCCTTGTGGGTGCTATTTAAGAATGTTTTGCCTACTTTAAAGTTACATTCTTGTACTTTATCCTCATCACTATCCTCTGAGGTTAGGTGCTCATGATATTACAGGCCTCAATTGTTATAGAAGAAGGAACTGAAGCACAGAGAAGTTAACCATTTGCTCAAGATCTGACTTCAAAATTCATGTTTTTGTCTCTGTTTTCACTCTGACCCTCCTGGCACCCTAATGCTTAGAGTGAGCACCTATTCCTGATGCACCTGTTCTGATGAGGCCCAACATCCCATCAGGGACCATCTCAGAGCTGATTCTTCCTCTGGAAGCCTGTTTGCCGATCTCTATTTTCCTTCTACTACTCCAGAATGAATAGTCGATGGAAAACCAGTTTTCTCTAGTTCCTAGATGATCTCAAAGAAGTCATAAGGAGAAGGCAGCTTCTTAGGTACCTCTGGATGAAATTAGGTACAAACTCAAAGAGCTTTGTGTTGTGTTTTTTGTGCTGCTGTTGTTTGGTTTGGTTTGGTGTCCAGGCAGAGAAATAAAGTAAGGAAGAGAGAATTGCATGATTCTAGTCCAAATGACCCTAAAAGTGTGTTTAATTTTTAGGGCTGAATATAAACAGCCATATAATCTTAAGCCTAACGATGAGCAGGTCTGTAAGATGTGAGATGAGTATAAAACTACCAGTTCCGTGTGCCTTACCAGATTGTTGAGGGATAAGATGAGCTAATGGATAGAAGTTAACTCTCTAAAGGTGGTGACTGTAATACTTTTTACTTGTGTAAAAAGCAGCAAATCCCTGCCCAGAGGCTAGCCAGCAGGCACAGGGGAGAACAGAGCCACTCCTTAGCGAGAATATATCTTACAAAAACTTTGTGATTCCAATAATGTCATCATACATAAACACTTATATTTTTATCTCAACTGTTACCCAGGCATTTGGAAGCCTGCCAACCTTTGCAGTTATTCCTTTCCTCACATGAACCACTAGATAATTTAAGTGACTCAGAGAAGGGAGAAGGGGACTGGGGCTTGTGCTAATTACTTCTGCAGGTTTCCAGTTAATATTAGGTAAGAGGTGGGGTGTACAACAGTGCTTTGCAGGGTAATCATCCTTTACCGATTCTGAACAATTTCAGTCTTGAGTTAGTTATGGCGTGTGAGAAAGCAAGTAAGTTTTCCTTTAACTTCTCGCTTTACTTAAAGTGACAACATAGTAGAATTATTGGACTTACCTTCTGGTTGCTACATGGCAATAATATATATAAAAACACATAAGAAGTAAGTTACATTTAAAATATGTAAAGCACATGTGGAGGGTAATTAATAAATATTCCTGACCTCTTCTCTTTGATGAACTCCTTTAACTTAGTTAAAAATTTAGACGTTTGAAAAACACTGATTTCATACTACTGTGTTCAACCAGATAGATGAATGGAAGTGTAAGAACATGGAGCAGGTTTATTTTCTGAAAAAACAAGGGCCATGCAAACAATTGGATCTCGATATGTTAGATAACTGATCAGTCAAAACACAAGACAAAAGAGCATCTAACTGTGCAGTAAGTTGAGAATCATATGTAACAAACCTTGAAAACAATTACTGAGGATTAATTAGAAAATAACTGTGCTTTGCAATTGTGAAGACACTAGAAAACTGGCAAAAATTAAGAGCTATAAGACAAAAATTAAGTAGCTTTAAGGACTGGAAAGAAAAAAGAGAACTATAGTTATTTGCAGATAATATAACTATCTGTACATACAGGCACAAAAAGCTCAAAAAACAACAAACAATATACAAATCAGTCTTATCTCTTATACCAGCAACAGTTAAGAAAATACTTAAAGGCAAGGTTTTGCAATAACCACAGAAAAAAAATTAAGATGACTATAAATAAATTTAACAAGGTTGGGCAAAACTTTTAGAAAGAAAATTATTAACATTTATTTAAAAACATAATGTAATGCCCAATTAAATATAGAGACATGTTAATAGAAGGAAGACAGGATATGGTAAAGATTTCAGTTTTCTCCCAATGTGATCTATAGGAAACTCCAATTTCAATCCAAATTCTGGGAGGCATTTCAAGGACCTTGACAATTTGATCCAAAAATTTAAATGAAAAACCCAATTGCCCAGAATAGTCAAGATACTTCTGGAGAATAGCAAAGTAAGGAAACTTGTTATAACAGATATTAAAACTTATTTAAAAACTGTATTTATAAGAGAGTGTGCTGCTGGCATGGTGGTTGGCAAAGAGATCAGTGGAACAGCAGAGATAAAGATAAAACAAAACTTGATTTATGATCACGGTGGCAATTCAGGTGGGCAAAGGGGAATATGGCCCATAAATGGTGCCAGGATATGGTGTTTTTCCATATGGGAAAAAGTGGAAGTTGGATCTCTATTTCATATCAGATGCGAAAACCAATTCCTGGTATATTAAATGTGAAAAGCAAAACTTTAAAAATATTACAAGAGAACATAAGAAATTATCCTAACGATTTGGAATATGAAAAGATGTCATAAATAAGATAAAAAAGCATACACATATACCAAAAATCAGAATCATGAGTTGATTATAGTGAAGAAAATAAGTGAAAAGAAGGATAGAAACTAGAAGGGGATATTTGAAACACACATATACCTGACAAAGGATTAATATTTCGATTAATCATTATCACTGTCATAATAATCTCTTCTGAATGAATAAAAAAAGATGAAATCTTGGTATAAAAATAGAAAAAAAGACACAAAGAAGCATTTCTCTCTCTCTCTTTTTTTTTTAAGATTTTATTTATTCATGAGAGACACAGAGAGAGAGAGAGGCAGAGACACAGGCAGAGGGAGAAGCAGGCTCCATGCGGGGAGCCTGATGCAGGACTCAATCCCAGGACCCCTGGATCACAACCTGAGCCAAAGGCAGATGCTCAACCACTGAGCCACCCAGGTGCCCCATGAAGAAGCATTTCAGAAGAGGAAACACAAGTGACCAACAAACTTTTGAAAGATATTTAATCTCAATACTAATCAAGGAAATAGAAATTCAGATCATTTAGGAGAACTGAGTATATCCACCTCCCCGAGTTTTCATGCTCTCTGTGTCCACACTATATATTATTTAGAGATACATACAAATGTAATAAGATTATAACACAATTATTATCACAAAATTCAGTAAGGTGGGTTTCTTGGGGGAAGACAGACTTCAACAAGTTTGATAATATTCTATTTCTTAAGCTGGGTTAATAGATACATAATAGATACATACGTATTTGTTTTAATTTTTTTTTTTTTTTTTTACGAGGGAGAGTGCATATGGGTACACATGAGTGGGGGTGGGGTGAGGGGCAGATGGAGAGGGAGAGAGAATCTTAAGCAGGCTTCATACCCAGTATGGGGCCTTCACAGGGCTTGATTTCATGACCCTGAGATGGTGACCTGAGCTGAAATCAAGAGTCAGACGCTTAACCAACTAAGCCTCCCAGGAACCCCTGGTCCCTGTTTCATTAATCTTTATATCTTATCTGCTATACATCCATTCAAAAGAACCTATTGTCTGTCTGTCTGTCTGTCTATCTGGGGATCCACTCTTTTGAAACATTATCAAAAAGTAAAGACGTAGAGAGAATTGGAAGCCTGCCTCTATTACTGTGTCTACGTCATTGTTGTCAGGCGTACAAAGCAGAGCCAGGGGAATCTCACTAACATTGAACTTCTTTGATGGCCTCATCAGGGAAAGATGATAGGTATATGCTTTGTTTCCTGCTGGGGTTTTTTCCCCTCCCAAATTAACAGTTTCCAAAATGTTTCATTTTGTTATTTTAAGCACATGCCCTTTCATGGTGACTTCAGATGACATTTTCTGAGCACATGAGCCGTGCGCTGCTTCCTGCACTAACAAGCTTGTGGAAAACCAGATGATTACTAACTACCTGGAAGAATGAGTATAAAAAGATGCTGTGCATCAAACAGAGGAGAGCTACAATTCTCTCAAGTGTCCAAGTTACTCCTTAATGTAGGAGAGGCCAGCTTTCTCCGAGGCTGGGGTTGCTTTTAACTTGCAGTCCATCAGCTGATATCTACCCTAAGCCTTGAACTGTGTTGGATGATGAGGGTACAAAACAGACAAGTACTCACCCAAGGGAACTGAAAGCATATATCCACACAAAAACATATACAAGAATGTTCACAGAAGCATTATTCTCATAGCTAAGAAATGGAAAGAACCCAGATGCCCATCAATGGAAGAATGGACAAACAAAACGTGGTATGTATGTACAATAGGGTATTTTTCAATCATAAAAAGAAATGAAGTACCAATGCATGCTATGACATGGATGAAAGAAGCCAGACATATATCGTACAATTCCATTTCTATGAAATTGTCTGCAGTGGCAAGTCAGTAGAGACAGGTGGGAGGTTAGTGGTTCCTCAGGGACTGGGGTCACCAGAAGGGTGATGGGAACGACCACTAATGGGGTATGGGGTTTCTTTCACAGGTGATGAACATGTTCCGGAAGTAGATAATGGTGATGATTGTACAACTTTGTGGGTATATACTAAAAACTCCCGAGTTTTTTCACTTTATTTAAAAGGCAGATTTTCTGGCATATGAATTACAACTTAAAGAAAAATCGAATCCATTCTGTTAGGCAAGATAGTGGTTACCGGTGATGAAGGGGGCAAGTCCCCAGAAGCAAGCGTGAGAGGACTTTGGGGTGCTGATCATGGTCTGTTCCTCGATCTGAGTATTGGTAACATGGCTCAGTTCACTTTGAGTTGGAGCTGTGCACCTAAGTGTACATTTGTGGGTATGTATTGTTAAGGGTTGAATCGTGTTCCTCAAAAACATATGCTCGACTCCTGCTATCTCTGAATGACACCTTACTTGGAATTCGAGCTGTAGCAGGTGTAGTAAAGTTACAGTGAGGTCACACCAGAGCAGAGTGAGACCTCAGTGCCTCTGACTGGTGCCCTCCTGGAAGAGGAAAGACAGACACAGAGGGAACACAGCCACGTGAAGATGGGGGCAGAGAGCAGAGGAGTATTGCTGCAAAGTGAGGAGAGTCTGGGGTTACCAGAAGCTGGAAGAGCCAAGGAAAGCTCCTCCCCTAGAGCTTTCAGAGGGCAGCATGGTCCTGTGGGTACCCTGATTTCAGACTTCGAGCTTCTAGAACCGTGAATGAGTACATTTCTGCTGTTTTAAGCCACCACATCTGCGGTAGTTTGCTACAGTAGACCTAGCCAACAAAAACATGGGTTATGAATAAAGCCTTTAGAATAAAAAAAAATCACGTAAGGCTCATTCATTCATCAAATAGAATTTACTACAGAAGTAGCAAAGAGGCAGTCCTTGCTCTGGCTGGTGGCCTCAGGAAAGGCTTCCCCAACGATGAGATGTTTGAGCCGAATTCTGAACGACTGGTAGGAGTTTGTCAGTGCAAGAGGGAGGACTGTCAGCAGCCCGCCGTGCTCCCTCACCTGTGAGCGAATATATTGTAATATTATTAACATAATAATGAGGGAGACAGGTACAAAACAAACAAATGAACAAATAATGATTATAAGTTGTGGTCATTATAATATAGAGCTCGCTGTGCTGACAGGATTCTCACGTGCTGGACTTCTGGGAGCTGCCTCCTGGGGGGGCCCCCTCTGCCAACCGGTGTCTGGAGATGATTGGTCAAGTGGACAGCACCACACAGAGAAGCAGGATCGCTCTGTTCTCACCCCTGTGCTGTGTGGCCTGGGCAAGGCGTCTCCCTTCTCTGAACCTCATTTCCTACATGTGAAAAAGGAAATGGCAGGAAGGAGGGGTATCTAAAATGTACTCTTGGGGCACCTGGGTGGTTCAGTGGTTGAGCATCTATCTTTGGTTCAGGTCATGATCCCAGGGGCCTGGGATCAAGTCCCACATCAGGCTCCCTCTGCCTATGTCTCTGCCTCTCTCTAGGTCTCTCATAAATAAATAAAATCTTCAAAAAGAGATTTTATTTATTTATTTGATAGTGGGGCTAGGGGGTGCCGAGGGGGCGGGAGAAGCAGGCTCCCCACTGAGCAGGGAGCTAGATTCAGGGCTCTATCCCAGATCCAGAGATCATCTCCTGAGTCAAAGGCAGACTCTCATCCCACTGAGCCACCCAGGCGCCCCTTGTAGATTTTTCTGTTGGTGGTTCAATGGAGCTGTAGTATCTATTATACAGAAAGAGAGCTGCAATCTGTGGTGTTTTTTTCTCAGATTGGCAAGAGCAGGGTAATTCACTCTGAAATGAGAAGAGCATTTAGCTCTAGCAGCAGCTCTGTGCTTGCATTTGCCTCCTCTGTGGAGGCAGCTGTTTTCATCACAGCCCTGCTCTTACTGGAACTGCTTCCATTGCTGATGGGTCTCAGGCTGGAGAGATAGAGATGGATGTCAATGCCAGTCTAGAGAAGGAAATGAGAGGGCGGCTCTTATGTAATGAAAAGAACACTGGACTTGAAGCCAGAGATCTGGGTTCAAATCCCACTTCCCCCAGTTTTTTGCTGTGCAATCCAGAGAAATCATGTTGTATTGTCTCTGAGCCTCACTTCCTCATCCACACTGGGGATGAAAACCTAATGATACCGTTGTGGTTGTGGAGATTTAACTCCTTTATGTGTTCATCTAATATTTATGAGGTACCCACCACATATATCTACAGAGATATAAATAGATATTTGATACAGATTTAGCTGTACATCAGACACTGCAGATATAAAAATGAAGAAGACAACATGACCCATGGTACCCAACCTCAAGAAGTTTCTAGTATGGAGAAGACAGGTGTTGATGAACAAGTAAAGAATGTAATGAATGATGCTAACTTCCAACTCTGTGGGGAGTTGGAAGATGAGCAGAAGTCATCTTGATGAAAAAAGTGATAGAAGGTAGAAAAAGTATTTGAAATAGGAGAAAGTAAGATGATTCTGAGGTTTTGTTGATGTTGGCTCAATCAACACACAACAGAATTAAGTGATGGAGTGGAAATAAGTGTAAACTATGTAAGATCATAGCTTGGAGATGGTTTGTCTTGAGAATGTGTAACTTGATTAGTTTCCTCCCAAAGATGAGCCAAAATTTCATTTAACCTTTTTCAGATGTGAACTAAGAACCACCACGTGGGCTGATTTTTGTGCTTCCTCAGAACTTAGCAGAATTCTGGGGTAATTTGTCTTTCAAATCTCTCTGGCATTCTGAATCATGCTATAGTTTTATTATATCTTAAGTTACTTCTAAAAATCTGAATAACATAATTAATTTTTGTCAAACATAATTTCTTAATTGTCTTTTGATTCTTTGTAGTCATTACAATCATTATGACTTCTGTAAGGTACCAGTTGTCTAGGTTGTTGGGTGTCATTTGTGTACTGCCTTTCATCAAAACTTATCACTAAATTACTAAATAAGAGGCAGAGGAAAGATGATGTAGATAAAAAATTAAGGTTTCACATGCCAATAACTAGAGTGAATGTGGGTTTTGTACTGAAAGCAAAATTTAAAAAATATATAGCTTAGTAAACTCCAGGTATAATCAACAGCATTCTGCTTTTTTTCCAGTTGTGTTGTATGCAGTATGAGCTCGCCACATGCAGCTGTTTAAATTTGATATTAATTAATTACAACAAAATAAAATGTAACCTTCTGTTCCTTATTCTCCTTAATCACAACTCAAGTGTTCCATAGCCATATGTGGCATGTGGCTACATATTAGTGCAGATCTGGATTTTTTTCACCATCACCCAAAGTTCTGAACAGCACCATCTTAAAAGATCTAGTCAGTAAAAAAGAACTAGGAAGGCTCCGGGCACAAGCCTGGATAAAATAAATTTTCCTTATTCACTAGGAATCTTTAAAGCTACTTCTAGAAATACATCCTTTAAAATGTAGATATGTAGCTAATGGTTAATGAGTAAGACTGTTTCTCATCACACTGCTGCAGAAATTAAGGTAGATGTCCATATTGAGAGAATAGTTAATGGTTTATGGTCATTAAAAACATGTTTTTGGAGACCATTTGGAGACCATTTAATGACATGAGAAAATGCTAATGATTTTAGTTGAAAAAACCTCCAACCAAACAACAACAACGAACCCCTCCCCCCAAAAAAATACAATACCACATGGTAATTTCTCAGTGATTAGCTTAAGATGACTTTCACTTTTCCATATTTTTTTCAATAAGCATAAACCATTTAGTTGCTAGAGGAAAAATTATTTTTGAAAAAGTGCAAATATTTGAGGTTTGGGCAAAAAGATGAATAAAATCCAAGGTACAAAGCAAATCACTCGTGGACTCCTTTTCTGTTTCAATGGGTAATTGAAAGGTTGGTGGTGTTAAAAGCATTTTAATGGCAATCTCCAGGCCTAGAAACTGTCTTCGGCCTTCCTTCATTCTTGTTACTCATCAGGGATCTAATAAGTGTGACTTAGAAGACAAGTTTGTGGGCTAGCTGGCAGCATTGAGGGAGGTGATGCTGAAGCCGAGAGCAACACACCAGGCCATCTGCACATGGCAATAAGGATATCATTTCAAACACAGAGAAATCAAAATGTCACAGCAGAAAAAGCAAGTTAACTCAAACCTTTACCTTCCTTCAGGTAAAAATAATCAAATCACTTAAAAAATCGTTTCCTTCACTTAATTTTGATGATTTTACAATTGACTATCTTAACTTTTTACAAGTTTGTATTTTTCTTTCTTTTTTTTTTTTTTTTTTTTTTTTTGTATAAGCAGCTTTTTCAAGCCCTGTTCATTACTCAGGAAGATCCTTACATATCATTTTGTAGAAGGAATCAGCCTGGTTGAATTTTAACAATTTCATAAATGAATCCTAATTTTACATACTTTACATTTGAGGAATGTTTGTAAAATACTTATATGTATATAATGATTTTTTAAAAAGATTTTATTTATTTACTCATGAGAGACACACAGAGAGAGAGGCAGAGACATAGGCAGAGGGAGAAGCAGGCTCCCTGCAGGGAGCCCAGTGAAGGACTCCATCCCAGGACCCTGGGATCACAACCTGAGCCAAAGGCAGATGCTCAACCACTGAGCCACCAGGCACCCTGTATATAATGATTTATATGAAGACACATGAAATAGGTACATGTATGAGTGCTATATATATATATATATATATATATATATATATATAATGCTAGCTATTATAATAAACCAATGTTGCCCAACCTTTCCTTGTCAATGACCATCACATTGATGGACATTTTGTAGTTACCTAGTAAATGTGAAAAAGTAGTCAACTGAGAACATTATTAAGGGACTGATTTAAAAATTGAATTCCTAGTGAAAATAAGAATACTTGTTAGCAGGACTGAACACCAGTTAATGAATCACATTTCATCTAGCTGAGACCAGTGTAGTGTTGGCTTTTGAGCCGAAGAATGGGAAAAGGTGTAATTTTAGGCTGGGGAAGCTTCTTGAAGGTAAGCAGGGGAAAGATGAGAAGAGACTGAGTTAAACAATGTGAGGAGGTGCTTAAAAGCAAATCCCACCCAACATTTTCCAATGTTGACCCAAAATGTGATGGATGCAATCCGCTACTATGGTCCTAGAAATCGTCTTGCCTTGGAGCAGCTGCTTGGAATGGCTGTAGACCAGACAAAGGACCCTTGGTATCCATTGAGAGCTGGCCAAGTCACCTTGGTTCATATGATGATCAACTAATGTAAAGTTTTTTTTTTAATCCCCCAAGGAGGTGTTTGTTGCATTTCACAGTATTTTTGCATCTAAAACAACATTTCAGTATCTCTCACCTACTTTAGCTGCCAAGTGCTTAAGAGAGGTCGAGGGATTGATTTCTCCAAGTGACATTTCAATATACTATTTGCTTCTTCCTGCCCATGACCAGAATGCTTATCATTTCTGACACTCCTCAATTCTAAGAGAGGGAATATAAAAAAACAGACTGGAAAAAGAAACAGCAGACTAAAAAACCAAAAGAAAATGAAAATTGCACTAAATTTATAAATCAATTTGTAATACAAAGCTTTAATCAGCAAAATGTAGGTGTTAGAAATATTGGAACCAATCTCTTCATTATGCTTCCAACTCAGAAATCTTCCAGGCAGAAATCATTTTGATACAATCAAAGTGTGAACAGGGTTCCTTTTCTTTCTGGAGGCTGTAGGAGTGAATCTGATTCCTTGCCTTTTCTAGCTTGTAAAGAGCTCCCATATTCTTTGGCTCCTTCCTCTGTCTTCAAAGCCAGCACCATTATATCTCTCTGTGTCTGTCTTCCATACTTATATACTTATATATCCCTCTGATTGATTTATTGTTTGGCCACCCTCTTCCACTTCTAAGTCCCTTCTGACTACGTGGGGCCTACTTGGATAATCCAGGATAACCTACTTGTTTTTGAAGTCGGTTGATTAGCAACCTTAATTCTACCTGCAACTTGAATGCCTCTTTGCTATGATACCTGCCATATTATTCATAGGTTCTAGGGACTATGACATGGACAACCTTGAGAGGCCATCATTCTGCCCATTCCACTAGCCCAGACTCTTCCTTCAGGGTCATCTTCCCTTTGAAGCCCATCCCATTCTTTCTTACCATGGCCAGGAGGCTCTTCAGGGCCACCAATGATTTCTGTCTCCTGGTGTCCCTGTTATTGTGTAATTCCCTCACCTCGAGTGTGGGTGAAACCTAGGATTGATTTGTCACCAACAGGATGGCAATGGCAATGGGATGTCATGTCCATGTTATGTTCCACAAGATTGTAACTTGTACCTTGATACACTCTCTCTATATTGCCTTCTCAGCTTGTATATTTTGAGAAATCAAGCATCCATGTTAGGGAGGCCCACATGGCAAAGAACTGAGAGAGGCCAACATGCCACAAGGAAGTGAATCCTGAATCCTACCTATAGCCATTGAGCTTGAAATTGGATCTTTCTCCAGTCAAGCCTTCAGATGAGACCCCATGCTTGGCCAGCACTTGGATTACAGCCTCATGAGATATCCTGATACAGGATCCAGTTAAGTCATACCTGGATTGCAAACCCACAGAAACTATGAGATAAATGTGTGCTGTTTTAAGGCACTAGGTTTGTGATAATTCTGTTATAGAGCAATAGGTATCTAATGCACATGCCAAAGAACCTCAGTGGGGTTTATCCTAATCCACAAAATAAGATTCTCACAATGTTGAACCTCAAAAGTATAGTTTGAGGTGTAGATACTTGTTACTCAAAGTGTTCTTTGTGAAAAAAAAAAAAAAGTGTTGCTTGTGGCCACATTGTCAATCCCTGAGATTTTTTTAAAAATGCAAAAGCCCAGGTACCATCCCAGAGCTACTACTTCAGAATCTGCATTTTAACAAGATCCCTGGGTGTTTTATGTATGCATATTAAAGTTTGAGAAATGTGGGTATCCCTTTCTCCCAAAGAGGCTCCCCTCTGTAATTTGCCTACCACCTTTGTAATTATGAGTCCAGTGTAGCACAGAGGTTGGAGGGCACCTTTGTTCAGGCCGCAAAAGTCCAGTCACACCCTTATCCTGGGTCAGTGGAGCATACTCAAGCTACCCTTTCCACACCCTGTAATAGGGAATATGTATTTCAAAGAACTTCTTTCCTTAACATCCAGGGAGAGAACGTGCTGGTATCATTTTAAAAATTCACCTTCTCTACTCACATAAAACATTGTGGGTTTCCTCAATGTTTGGAATCTGTTGGAAGGAGGGGGTATCCCACAGATCAGAAAGTAACAGAGTACATTAAGAGATGTATGGTTAAGAGTATTGTTTTCAGAGGAGTCAGGACATGAATCTCTACCTAAAGGTGGAGAACACATATGACATGAAGGGTGACAGATGTTGAAGAAGGAGCAGATAGGAATATTTATGGGGCCTTTGGTGAACTTGAAAGCAGACCCATTTGGTTGCAGCATAGACTTTAAGTAAAGGAATAATGAGAGATGAAAGCATAGAGGTTAATATTGTGGAAAGAGGAAAAGAAAGAAAAAGAGGGAAAGAGTAAAAGGAAGATAGATTACAACAGGTCCAGATTGCTGTTTCAACCAAGGCACCAAGGCATCAAGATCTAATAGATACCACATTCCAAAGTAAGGTGTGCTTCTGTAAACAGACGACACAACCTTCCCAGTGCAGGTGTCCTGTCTATAAGGGCACAACAAGCGTTGGGGAGAGGAGTTTTTAATCATTACAGAAGACTGAACTTTTAATTAGTGTCGAGAGTAGCTTTTATTACCTTTAAGGTACCAGGAAGATCATGGGGCTTGCTCTAAATTTCATTTATGGGTGAGGACAGAAATATCCCCATGAAATAAATGTATAGAAATGAGTATTTAGCTAGCCAGCGAAGTGAATATACAATCCCCAGACCTTGGTTATAACCAAGTCAGTTTCTAGAGAAGCAGTAGCAGGGAAGGAAGATACCTTTAACAGAAGAAAATTCTTCGGGGGTGGGGAGGCGGATTATGCAAAGGCAGTTCCTAGGGCAAGGGTTCCATACTTTTTTGGTGTGTGCTTTTGGGTATGATCCCTTTGGCAGTACAGCGGAGCCTGTGGAGTCTCTTCTCCAGATTGTATCTTCAAATATCTGAAATAAAATATATGGGATTACAAAGAAACCAAATACATTGAAATGCTGTTACTGAAAAATTAAAGAGAAATTGTGGTAGGGCAATATATGCCACTTCACATATTAAATAACAAGATCTTATTTTAAATCTTTTGAAATTTTAAACTTCAAAGTGATTTCAAAATAATAATGGGTATAAATGACATTTTGAGATACCTGAACAGTTATAATAGATACGAAAATATCTGATTTCTGTGGGTGTCAGTGTTGCAAGTACTGTGGGTTGTTCCTACATTCATAATTTCATAATTGAAGGAGATGTTAAATTTCATTTCAAGATTATTGAAAATAAGGAATAATTATTGAATGAATAAGTTAAGATTAATTGAATAAATAATTGCAAGGTTAATAAAGATGTGATATTTTCCCCCACCCAAATCTATAAACCCCTTTATTTCAGTTTACAGACCACATGGGAGGAGTCCAGTTTAAAACCCTGGCAATCTGGAATAAAATCAGGTAATCCTTTACATCACAATTTTTAGGATCTTTTTGTGGGGAGGCAGGCTGGAGTGTGTTGAAGGCCTTGACATTCTAGAAGAGGAAAGGGAAAGGCTCTTTGCTCTAATCCTAAAAGCAAAGAGGTGAGTGAAGACCCAAGGAGTGTGCTGTACTTCCAATAAGGAGTTTTCCATGCCCGTGATGGCTGAGAGAATTTGTTTAAAAGGTTTTATTTATTTATTCATGAGAGACACACAGAGAGGCAGAGACATAGGCAGAGGGAGAAGCAGGTTCCCTGTGGGGAGCCCAATGTGTACTGGATCCCGGGACTCTGGGTTCAAGCTCGGAGCTGAAGGCAGACACTCAACCACTGAGCCACCCAGAGAGAGAATTATGAGAATGGCCTCCTTTCTTGTTCTGTGTGTGCTGGATCCACAGAGGATATTGGTCAAAATTTTAGGAAAAGTCTGTTACATGCAGCACCTTTGTGTTAGTATGTTGTGTGGGGTGGGGGAAGAGTAAGCAGCATACATGTCTGGGGAGGGAGGGGGCAGTGAAGAGAATTGCAGCCATTCCAAGAGGTCAGAGTTGCCATCCTAGCCCAGAACTGTTGGCTCAGGACGTGATCCTGGAGGCCTGGGATCGAGTCCCACGTTGGGCTCCCTGCATGGAGCCTGCTTCTTCCTCTGCCTGTGTCTCTGTGTCTCTGTCATAAATAAATAAAATCTTTAAAAAAAAAAAAAAAAAAGAACTGTGCCCAGAATGCAGTTAGGAGCCAGTCGACCATGAATAAGCAGCAGGCCGTGTGAGTCAGAGAGGCCAAGAGACCAACCTTCACAACCTGAATATGTGAAAAGTAGGAATGCGGGATGGAGAGAGAGGAGCTGGATCCTGCCTGCATGGAGAGGAACCACCCAGAGGATAGATAGGCTACATCAGGCTAAAGGTTTTAATGTGACTCCATAGGCAGCAAAGGGCTGGCTCCTGGAAGGGCATTGGGCAGAGGATTCTCTGCTACATTAAGGCTTTTGAAAGGATCACTCTGGCAGTGGGCTGGTGGGTGGGAGGGTGGCACAGGCTAGACACAGTCTCTGTTTTGGAGGCCATCGCATGACTTGGAGCAACCAGGAACACAAAAGGACTATAAGACCTGTTAGAATCAGGCTTTTGAGGGAGAAGCGATTGTTGGTGTAGCTTGCCTTTCCAAAGTCAAACACAAAGTTCTTTCGGCAAGAAAAAAATTTGTGTGATTGCTTTGAAGTAGATGAAACTGGCCTACCCAGTTCCTCCATCTTGATGTGTGGTTACAGGAGAAAAGGTGAATTAGAATTTCAGCATTCAAAGTTCTTCATTAAGTCTCAGGGTGGGGAGTGGGGTTGGGCTGGGCTGCTGGGTGGGGGAGGGATGTTCATTGCACTCAGCTCCCTTTTGGCCAAGTGAAAGAGTTGAGCATGAATGCTGAGACCCAGGGCAGAACCCTAAAGCCTCATTCAGTCCCTACCACACGTGAACTAGTTGGTACTGTTATTTCTTCACAGTATCTGCAGATAGAGTGGACACAGAAACCCTTAAGGAGGCAAGGGTCCCCCGAGCTTCCTGTAGGGTCAGAAGGACATAGGAATCTTGATAAACATGACCCTTAGCAGTAAAAGCAGAGCATAGAAATCCAAGAGGCTTTCAGTCATCTAGGGACTCAAGCCCGGGTCTATATGGTACCAAAGTCTCATGTGGCTATGAAGTACTTGAAATGTGGTTAGTCCAAACTGAGATGTTGCTATACATGGAGAATATCCACCAAATTTTGAAGATAGGGCAGTAAAAAGAACATTAAGAATATCTCATTAGTAATTTCAAAATTTTGATTACGTGTTGAGATGATAATATTTTGGATACATTAGGTTAAATGAAATATACTATTAGGATTAATTTCACCTGTTCTTATTCCTTTTTTTTTTTTTTTAAGATTTATTTATTTATTTAGAGAGAGGGAGAGAGAGCAAGTGAGCATGTGCTCCCTGCAGGGCGAGGGGCAGAAGGAGAGGCTCCTCAAACAGACTCCCCACTGAGCCTGGAGCTTGACTTGGGCTTGATTCCAGGACCCCCGACATCACGATCTGAGCCGAAACCAAGAGTTGGCCGCCCAGCATGCCCCAGTTCCTACTCTTTTTTAATATGGCTACCAGAAAATTTAACAATACATGTGTGACTTGCATTACATTTCTGTTAGGAGAAATAACCTGTAGTTATTTCACACAGGGACAATCAGGAAACTCATATAACTCACATAACTATAGTCTGGCTTAAGCTATGCAATGTTCTGTGATCTTTGGAACGTCTTCCTCTTCCTCTTTTTCCTACTTTTTTTTCTGATTCCCCATAGCCCTTTCAGGAAAACCTTTAACATCAAAGTGCACATACTGATTTCCTGGGCATGCTGGAGGTGGGAGCTGTATGGGGCCTGGGAGGTCTATGGGGCTCATCCACACTGAGCTCAAGGATGGGGTGAGAAGATCATCCCCTTGTCCCCCGCCCCAGAGGGACATAATTCCTAGCCTCCTAGCCAAGCAGATCAACTTTTTTGGCAGTGCCAAAAGGAAGAAAAAAAAGAGTATATTATGGGGTGCTCAGAGTTCCAAAGAAATTGGCAGCATCTGCATGTCACGAAAGGGTCCTCCCATTCTGTGGTTCTCTGGACGCTCCACCCCGACACCCTGATTCATGCACCTCATGCTCCACCAGACCCTCAAGTTCTCCTGTACCCCGCTCTTTCATGCCTAGCCAGCCTACCCTGAAGCTTGTTGCCTGCGCCCTTTAAAAACTGCTAGATGACTTGAAAAGCCTTTAAGATGTCAAAGCTCTTTCCTGAAAAAACAAAACCAACCCTAAACCTGGATCCATCGCGAAAGCTGCCTTCTATGTTCCTAGCCCTGGGCTGCCAGGCACAGTTACAGAGCATCATTCAGTTGAGCAGATTGGCCCATGAAAAATTCATGGGCTCCAGCTCCAGCTGTAGCCTCAGTGATAACACAGCCTTGCGCCAGTCCACTCCCCTGTGCCCTTCAGCGACATGCAAACCTTTATCACTCTCAGAATCTCAAAGAATTAGCAAGAAGTGCCCCTTCCTCTAGTTAGTTTTGATATTGTATGATCTGGAGAGCTCTCTCCTTGGGATAGGAGGAAATAGGATTGCCAGGGTCCCAGGGGTCAGCATACCCAGCAGCCCACACAGACGGGCCCGAGAGCTTCAAACCTGTCCACACCCCCCTGCCCCACCCGCCTGCCCCTGACTTTGGGTCTTCACAGTGTCAGCAGCCAGCACATCCCCAGGGAAAGAAAAGCAGGGTTGGTTCCTGGTTGGCATGAGTCAGGTTTCTGTGGATGAGAGAATAAAACCTCAAGGAATGCTCAGAGCATGACTGATACAGGACACAGTCATGCATGAGTGGGTAAACGTGTGTGAACCCCGGTGAGAGTGTACATGTGTACTCTTCCACGTGTGTGCACAGACTTGCGGGCAGTGTGAGTTTATGGGAGGAAGCTCTCCTCTGCTTTTCCAAGACTTGGTCAGGAGGCCAGAATCTCTGGTTTTTACATGCTGGGATAAGGTCAGAAGCGGTGCCCTTGTGCAGTACTCAACCCAGATGCCTGTACTGACGGCTCCGACCACGGTTCCCTCAAAACCTTTGGATCTTCCCTTCCCTTCCATGTCAGAGCATGGTTCTGCCTCCATTAACGTGAACCTCCTCAATTTTTTATCTCCCACCTGCAAGTATGTACATCTTCAATTTCAGAGCCTATGGTGTTTGCCTTTTGTTCAAGGCCAACAAAGCCTATGCTGTTGATCCCATCGGGGATCTTCTCTGGATCTCATGGCATTAGCTATCCCCCTTCCTACGCATCTTCCTTTCTGTATTTTTTCCAGTCATCCCATAAAATCAATTCCACTCCATAAAAGTCTTCCCCTGACTCCCAAGGCCCCTCTACCCCTCCTTTTCTTTTCTCTCTCAGCCAAGCTTCTGGAAAGAAAACTCTCTAGGACTATTTTTACTTCTTCGTCCACTGCACTCTGGCCTCCCCTCCCCATTTCCCTTAATATTCTTTTGCAGCACCCTCAGTAACCTCCATGGTGCCTGGTTTGCTGGAGAACTTTCCAGTCCTTATTTTACTGGACTACTCTGTACACTTGACACTGATGATCACTTTTAAAAAAATTTAAATACAATTTAATTAGCATATAGTGTATTATTAGTTTCAGAGGTAGAGTTTAGTGATTCATCACTTACACATAACACCCAGTGCTCATCCCATCCCGTGCCCTCCTGAATGTCCATCCCCCAGTTTCCCCGTCCTTCCCACTGCCCTCCTCTCCAACAACCCTCAGTTAGTTTCCTAGAGTTAAGAATCTCTTATGTTTGTCTCCCTCTCTGTTTTCATCTTATCTTGTTTTTCCTTCCCTTCCCCTATGTTCATGTTTTATTTCTTAAATTCCACATATATGTGAAATCAGATGATGTTTATTTTTTTCTGACTGATTCATTTTGCTTCGCATAATACCTTCTAGTTCCATGCACTGATGATCACTTCTGTCTTCAGGAAAATCTTGCCTCTGCTGGCTTCTGCACAGAACCTGTCAGCTAGTTCGAGGACCATGACCAACATCCCTATCTAGAAGGAACAGCTGCACGCAGCTGGGCAGCCCCATGTTCTCCTGAGACAGGGGAAAATCAATCCACAGCCAAGCTGTGCAGGTCATGCTGAGTGGGGCCTGGGTGTGAGGCAGCTCTGGGAGGCCCTGGCCAAGATAAATAACAAACAGGCAGCAGATGGTAGAGAGAGACAGACAGAGATAGAATCAGAGAGAGAAGAGAGACAGAGGCAGAAAGAGACACAGAGAGGAAGCATATACTTGCTAAAGAGATAGAAGTGAGGATGATGTGGCCGCCGGGGGAGTTGGAGGAGGAGCCTCACCACCTATATTTATTATTTACTGCTGTTGGTTCTAATTTGCCTGAGGACTTGATGCCTGGCTCTTTTTTATATCCATGAGAGAGTTTACCCTTATAATACATCTAGTATTTATTGAGCTTGTATTTAATAAGTTTTTGTTGATTGCAATCAAAAGGAAGCTTGCCTAAGATAGGCACCTTGTACCTTGTAGAGTGTGTCCTCTGAATCGTGTGTCTTGGGTTTTGCTGGGCCCACACCATGAGGTTCCTCACCGTAATTCTCTCTTGGTCTTCACTGAGAACAACCATGTCAGTGGATATCTACCTGGTTTTGAGGCTCTACCAGCAAATGGCCTGAGTCCCTTACATACCATTTTCAGAAGAATGTGTGCCCATGAAACAAGGTGCAACATGATGGTTTATGGAGGGGGGCAGAGATTAAGGACGCTCTTGCTAACCTATCAGATTCCTCAGGACTCTACCAAGCACAAGGGCAAAATGAAGATTTCTGTATTTGCAGCTCCTGATTTATGATGAAAACGGTCTAATTGAACAATGGAAATTCTTCTCACCATCCCTAAAAAAAAAAAATGTATTTTGGTGATAGAATAATTTATTATAATTTATGACAATTCATGGGCATTTGAAGTTGTCAGTTCTCCTTTTCTTGACTTTCATGCTCAGCTATTACCCACGGTTATTGCCAACCCAGTCTCTCCTTTCCCTCATGAATACTTATCATCTTGCAGCTGACACCATGCAAATTATCCTATTGTTCCTCTGCTCATGTGTTTCCCTCACCTCTCCATTAATCCCAAGACTCAGCCCAATTGTACTTTAATCCCAAAACTCAGCCAAATTGTACTTTCTCCATGAAGCCTTGTTCAGAGCCTCCATTTACAATCCTTTCGTCATCTTGGAATTCCTCTAGCCAGTGGTTCTCAACTGGGGCCTATTTTGTCCCCCAGGGAACATTCGATAATATCTAGAGATATTTTTGGTAGTCACGATTTGGGGGGCTAGGAGTGGGGGGAAGATTCCTACCGGCATTTAGTTTGTAGAGGCAGAGAATGCTGCTAAACATCCTACAGTGCACAAAACAGCCGCCCAACAAAGAATTATCTGACCCATTGTATTTTGATAATTTTGAGAAATGCTTCATTCTAGCCTTACTCTGACACCCTTTACCCTGTCAGCTGATTACTTATTATGGTGTAGAATCTTTGGGCTGGATGGAAACTTTCAGAAATCATCCTATTACCACCACCACCACCACCCGCCCCCGGCTGAATTTTATGGGTAAGAAGACTGACCAGAGAGAAGCTGCTGAAAGTCACAGGGTGAGTCACTGGCAGGACTCTCCCTTCACCCACCCCACCCCTGGGCCTTTGACCATCCCCATTTTACTGCACTATTGTTTCCTTTTTTCTAGGTAGGCTGAGGAGTTTCTTTAAGCAAGGTTAGGATCTTTTACTAAATGTGCAGCGACTCTCCCCTCCAACCTCCTACTCTCAGGTCAGTACTAGGAACATGGTACATACTTGTTATTAGATGAAAATAACCCTAGGTTTTAGAAAATATACTTTTAGGGACACCTGCTTCTCCCTCTGCCCCCAGACCACTCGTGTGCTCTCTCTCTCAAATAAATAAAATCTTAAAAAAATATTATATATATATATATTATATATATTATTTTATCCCCCTGCAAGTATATATATATACTTTTTAAATTATCAGCTTTCCTCCTGGATATAACATCTCAAAAGGAAACATGACTACATCTAAATCACATAAAGAAGAAATTCTACAGAGACCTTCTGCGGAAGTTTTTTCTACATTAATTAAGGTAAATACCAGCCAACTGAGTCTTTCGCATTTAAAATGATGGTGATGAAAATTACCACCTTAGCGGCACAGAGGAAAACAGGAAAGGTTTCTACTAAGGGGAATGATTAACTGAATTCTTACAAGGACACTGGAAACAAAACGTAAACCAACAAAAAACAGAAAGGACAGCACATTGCATAAGTTTGTAAGTTTGATCCCTCCAAACTCTTATTTATAACCTATCCCCATAAATATTCTTGAAGAACAAACCATGCAATTGTTGACACAGAGTGCCAAAAGGCTAGGTTAAGCATGCAAAGACAGAATGAGACTTTGTATTGGAAACGGAGAGCTGATTGGCTGGTGTTCTGAATTTTGGAGGCAGCAGTACAAGCAGAAGTTCAAGTGCAGGCCTGCAGTGAGCTGATCTTGGATTTGAGTCCCAGCAACACCGTGGAGCAGCAGTATGACTTGGGTAAATTTCTTAATCCCTCATATCTCAGTCTTCTCAGCTTTGTAGTGAAGGGCAGTAGCAATATTTCCCAAAATATAAAGTTATGAGGATTTGCTGAAGAAACACAGGAAAAGTGCTCACCATGGGGTGGGGTTCAATCTAAGGAATGAATAAATCAGAGCTATTGTTAACAACTATTTCTACCTACTATCTTTTAATCTTATTCTGAAAAAAAAATGGGAAGATCACTTAGTCTCATGGTGTCAGTTTTTATTTCCTCAGAAGCAATGTGACATCCTCTTCCTAATGCAAAAGAGAACTTCTAGCACATTGGAGTTTTCACATTTAAGATTGAACAAACAATGGCTTTTAGATGCATCTATGTGGGGCTTTTCAAATTGTACAAGCAAATCTGTAGTGGTAAGTCCTTGGAGAATAGTTTTAGCTTGATTTTCTTTCCTTCCTATCTTCTTCCCTTTCTTCATCCCTTTCTCACTCCCTCTCTCCCCTTAACAGAGATGTGCAAATGCATGTATCTGGGGTTATGTGACAGGAAGGTATCTGCAGAGACTGTATGAAGCAGCAAAACGTTACAAAAAAGTCTGAGAAGAGAAATTTCAGAGCCTTGGTTTCCAACCGTGGCTCATACTAGGAATGAGGTATCTGGCAAGTCACTTAACTATCTCATCTTTAAAGGGGCTTGATAGGTGGTTACTAAGGTTTCATCCAGCTTTAATTACAGGGTTGTATTTTTATCTCTGAAGAGCCGTGAACAGACATCCAATTCAAATATGTTGTTTAAAATGGCCCTGTCTTGGGGCACCGGTGGAGCGTGCAACTCTTGATCTTGGGGTTGTGGGTTTGAGCCCCACGTTGGGTATAGAGATTACTTAAAAAAACAAAAACAAAAACAATCCTGTCTTTTTTACTAGTAAGTTCAATCTGTGAAAAAAAGTGTGAAACATCCATTTTTCAGGTAGCATTTTACATTTTGTGCAGGTATCTTGGTTCAAGCACTTTGCTGCCTTCAAAGTGCTAAAACCAGAGCTGGCTTTATGGGTGTATGGCCTGTACACAGGGCTCCATGCTTAGAGGAGCTCTACAATTGATTTAATGCTCTGTAATAGCCATCTTGAAATTCTTTTTCTTGTTAAAGCTTTTATTTATTTATTTATTTGACACAGAGAGAGAGAGAGAGTACAAGCAGGGGGAGTGGTAGTAGAGGAAGAGGAAGAAGCAGGTTCCCCCCTGAGCAAGTAGCCCAGTGATGATCATGCGAGGTTCCATCCCAGGACCCTGGGATCATGACCTGAGCAGAAGGCAGAGACTTAATGGACTGAACCCAGGTGCACCAGCATCTTGAAATTCTTAATAATTTTTGAACAAAGGGACCCGGATGTTCATTTGACACTAGGCTCTGCAAATTATATAGCTGGTCCTGGCTACAGTTTATAGTTTACAGTTTAGGTTCTAGGTCCAGGACTGTCTCCTGTTTTCAGTTAGAAAACTACATGGACCTTTTTTTCAAAAGTAGCCATTCTCAATTTCTAGGGTGGTATAAAACTACTTCATCTTCCAGACACACAGTGGTACCTCACTCCCCTTCAAAGGGCAGAGGTTCCCATCCTTCAGCCCCTGCTATCTGTAGAGACCCAAGCTTCTGTCGTGGGGATTCCCACCTCAGTGCCAATGTTTGTAAGAGCCTATGTGGCGAGGACGCAACAAGAAAATAGTCTTTTGAAAATTGGAAGATGACAGGGGCACCTGGGTGGCTCAGTGGTTGAGCATCTGCCTTTGGCTCGGGTCCTGATCCCAGAGTTCTGGGATCCAGTCTGGAATCAGGTTCCCTGCAGGGAGCCTGCTTCTCCCTTGGCCTGTGTCTCTGCCTCTCTCTGTGTGTCTCTCTCATGAACAAATAAATAAAATCTTAAAAAAAAAAAATTGGAGGATGACAGTCAAGCCAAGGAAGAGCCCTATTCTGTAAAGACCCCCAGACCTCACCTGCCTCACCATGCCTGTGACCTTGAGTTGCTGAAGGCCTGACCTTGCTTCAGGGGTTTCTATAGTACAGGAAAGTAGGAACTACTCAGGAAGGCTCTTCTTGTTTAATCAATGCATGTGATGATTTAACTTCAAAGCCACTTCTGACTCTCAGTGTGTGGTGTCACAGCAGGGAGCAAACACAATGGAGACAAGTTCATTCCAGTTTATCCTAGGAGCCACTGGGTTAACTCAGTGGCCTGTGGAATAGAGATACTACTCACCTCACAGAGCTGACATGAGGCTATAAGGAGATCCTAAGTGACCAGGTGTGGAGGCCGAGAAAAATCAAGGCCATTCCACCTCAAGTGTAGCATTAGCACAACATCTTAGGCCCCTTAGGGCCTAACATCACAGCCATCTTAGGCCCCTGTGAATAAGAGCTGAACTTTATAGGAAAAACTACAGAATGTCCTCAATGTCCTCCGCAGGTAATCCCATATCAGAAAGACAACAGAGCCCACGGCCGTGGTAGCAAGTCCCATATTAGAATGAGAACAGAGCTCAATGCCCTTGAAAGCCCCACGTCAGAATGTAAACAGAACTTGAGAAATTCCTCCACCCCTTCTGAAAATCCCCTAGACCAGCCTATAAAAAAAAACCGCTGTAGGGGATCCCTGGGTGGCTCAGCGGTTTGGCGACTACCTTTGGCCCGGGCGCGATCCTGGGGTCCCGGGATCCAGTCCCGCATCGGGCTCTCAGCATGGAGCCTACTTCTCCCTCCTCCTGTGTCTCTCTCTCTCTCTCTCTCTGTCCATCATAAATAAATAAATAAATAAATAAATAAATAAATAAATAAATAAATAAATAAATCTTAAAAAAAACCCAAAAAACAGCTGTAACCCACTTCGGGGTCCAAGTCCCTGCTCCGCTGTGTCGGTTATACTTGGACCCAAGCTCGAGCTTGCTAATAAAGCCCTCATGTGCTTGCATCGGTGTCGACTCCTTGGTGGTTTCTCGGATTCGCAATCTTGGGCACAACACAGGCACCTTAAGGGCTATTTCGTGAAAGTATTTGCAAAGTGCAACGTGAGCACACACACACACAAAAGCAATTTGTTCCTGCGGGTATGTAGAGTTTCGTTTCCCATAAGGAGCAGCTTAAGGGAAAGCGGAGATAGGAAGAAATTTAAACGATTTGCCTTTTCTATTTTCAAACGGTGTAAGTTCACGTACAGAGCAGCGCCCGTCTCTGCACCGGCCACGGAGGGCAAGGCCAGCGAAGACCGAAGCTCGTGCCCACTCCGACCAGGGTCAGGTCAGGCCATGTGGAGCTTCCTGTCCGGCTCGCCCTCCTCCCCCTCCTCAGCCCGCCTGCTCCCGGGGCCCGCAGGAGGAGCCGCAGACACCCTGCCCCCTCTCGCCCGGCTCCCGCGCAATCCCCGCGGCTGCGCCCAAGCCTGACTCCGAACCTCCGCGGGCGCGGCGGCAAGGGGCGGGGCCAGGCCGGTGGGCGTGGCCGGGGCGGCCGGAGGGAGGCGTGGCCGGGCCCTCCCGGTGGGCGTGGCCGGAGGGCGTGGCCGTGGCCGGATCCGCGCGGCAGAAGCGGCGGCCGAATTTAGAAAGGGCGGGCTCCGCGGAAAAGGGGCGGGGCCAGGCAGGTGGGCGTGGCCGGAGGGCGTGGCCGTGGCCGGATCCGCGCGGCAGAAGCGGCGGCCGAATTTAGAAAGGAAGCGGGCTCCGCGGAAAAGGGGCGGGGCCAGGCAGGGTGGGCGTGGCCGGTGGGCGGGGCCGTGGCCGGATCCGCGCGGCAGAAGCGGCGGTCGAATTTAGAACGGAAGCCGCTGCGGCCGCGGGGAGGGGCGGGGCCAGGCAGGTGGGCGGGGCGTGGGCGGGGCGTGGGCGGGGCCACGGGGGCTCGCTCCCCGGCGGGCGGAGCCCGGGGTTTGGCGGGGCGGGGCGGGGCGGGGCGGGACGGGGCCGGGCCGGGCCGGGCCGGGCCGGGCCGGGCCGGGTGGGTGGGTGGGGCGGGAGAGGAGGGTCCTGGACGCGCTGGGCTCCCGGCGCGCGGGGGCCGAGCCTCGCTACTCCGTCGGCCGCCGGCTCTCGAGTCCGCACTGCCTGCCGGAGCCCGGGCCGCGGCGCCCCGCGGAGGAGGGCGAAGGAACGCGGCCATGGCCCCGTGGGAGCTCTCGGGGTCCGCGGTCCTGGCCGCCGCTGTCTTCGTGGGAGGCACCGCGAGTTCGCCGCTGGTGGCCCCGGGTGAGTGTCCCGCGGGGCGCGGGCGCCGGGGAGGCGGCGTCGCTGCGCGCTGAGCTGCCCTCGCCCTGGCACGGCCGCGGGATCCCGACGCGGAGCCCGGGGCTGGCGGGGCTGGCGGGGCTGGCGGGGCTGGCGGGGCTGGCGGCCCCGGCCCGCTCGCCCGGGCCCGCTGCTCCGAGGACCGGCCCCCGTCGCCGCCCCGCCGGCTGTCGGGGGTGCAGGCGCCCGGCCTGCCTGGGATCCCGCGGCGCTTCCCGCCGGCCGAGCCCTCGGAGGCCCCGCGAGCGGAAGATCGGCACCAGCGCCCGGTGCGCCGTCCTGCCCCCCGCCCCCACCTTTTAAATTTTTCTTTATATTTTCAGACCTTGGGGACTTCCGTTTCTTTCCTTTCCAAGTTTTCGTGAATCTCAGCGGCTCATGGATTCTTACAACAGGTTGGGGGTTTCAGATGTCCTCCCCGCATGTCCTGGGTAAATCAGGCTTGGAAAAAAAGGGAAGGCGCATTTGTAAACTTACTTTTTTTTTTTTCTTCTTCTTCTTTGAGTCAATTCCTGTCACCACAAAAGGAACCTTCTGTGGTCAGAGCAGGAAGCCACCAGCAGAGACCATAAAGTGCTGTCCTCAATGACGAATTTGGAGCAGGAGCTTTTTAATTGAAACCTAAGAGGAGGTGTGACTTTTAGGAAGTCCCGTCTCACACTCTTGTTTTTATGGCCGTAGACCCCAGGGATTCCTTGCCACCGTCTCCCCTCCTAATTGCCACTTGACAGCACTAGTTAAAAAAAAAAAAATAAACGTATGCCTTCTTGGCCAATTGGGGTTACCGCAGCCTGGAGTCTTACGTCAGCAAGCTCTTCCAAGCTCCAGCAGCTCCTCTTCCACGTCCAGATAATAATAAGCATCTGGAAGCCTTCCAACCGGGACTGTCTCCTCCATGACAACACATATATCTGCTCTCTACTCCTGAGAAGATAACGATCGCTTACAATTCTTAAACTGGCTTATCACTTTGGCTTTCACTATTTCATAGGAAACAGAACATGTTAGGAAGGGAACAGGATGGAGAGTGTCTCCTGAGCCTTTATTAGCAGACCCGTACTTCCTTCAGTCATCCCTCCTGGGGAGATGGCAGCGAGTGACATGTATTACTGGGTGGGAAATTTTGGTTTTCACCCTGTGTTTCAGTGCACAATCAGGTTCAAATTGGGACACAGGGTTGTAGACAGTACTTGAAGAGCTAGAGTCAGTTGCCCCAGAACTTGAATAGCTTCACCTGAGAGTCAGATTGTTAAAAATTCAGCACGGCCTGCAGCAAGCCTGTAATCAGCCATCAGCAGGGCACATCCATTCCTGGGGTAAGTTTGTGTTTCGATGGATCGCTGAGCAACACTCAGCTCTCAGGCCTGAAATGTGATGAAGAAAAAGTTCTCATCTAATTGCATAGTAACGTTATTTTGATGAAAGTTGAACAAGGGGTAGTGGAAAGGGAGGTGGGCGGAGGGTTGGGGTGACTGGGTGATGGGCACTGAGGGGGGCACTTGGCAGGATGAGCACTGGGTGTTATGCTATATGTTGGCAAATCGAACTCCAATAAAAACATTTTTTAAAAAAGTTTACCATTTAAGAAGAACAAAGTATCTAAAAAGGAAAGAGTACAGAGTACAAATGTGCCAGTGCAACTTGAGGCCTGTACGAAGAAAAGATGTCCTGACCAGCTAGCATCTGATCCTCTTGGGATCTACGACAGTATTAATGTTTGCAGGGAATGTTTTAGGAAAGTAGGGGGAAAGAGATAGGCAGCCACTCCGAGTGCTTGCTTTATGCCAAGCTTTGAGTTGGGCACCTCATATGCTTTTTGTACACTTGTTTCTTAGAGCCCCATAAAGTTCTTATTTACGGGGAGGCAGCTGAGGCCCAGAGCAATTAAATAATTGGTTGAGTTATGTAGCTAATGGATCAGTCAGCATTTAATTGGAGAAGCAGAACCACTAGGAGGGGTGTGTGTGTGTGTGTGTGTGTGTGTGTGTGTGTGTGCACGTGCACGCACGCGTGCATGCGTGCACACACACCCATGCCCGTGTGTATGCATCTTTATATGTATCTTCAGTAACTTCACTTGCTTGATTCTAAAGTTCATTCTCTCTACTGTACCCCACTTCTCCCCAGAGAGAAAAATAGAGCAGAAATCATCCTCAGCAGTCTTGTTGAGATTCTAAGACAGGGAGTGTAGGACATCCTAAAATTGTAAGCATGTGGTTAACAGAAGTTGGGAAGCAGAGAAAAGGACAGATAACTTCACAGTGGGTAGTGACAATGTCTCTTTTTCTTCCTGCCTCCTAGAAGAATCTCATTAAACTTTTGTCTCTGAGAAGCAGCATTCGAAACTGTATACCACAAGCACCAGAAGGGATGATTTTCCACATCTTGGCTTATTTATGGCCTTAAGGTCTCTGGTTACTCAACCTTTGGGCTTATTAGTTTCTCTACCAGACAATGGGCCCTGCCTTCTAGAAAGGAGTGGGTGGAAAAGGTTTGGAGGCTGATGGAGAGGGAAAGGCCCTATGGCTTTGTGGGCTTCCATCCAGCCTCCTGACTCCTCCGCTGATGCTAAGGATAAGCTTTATTAAATTCTGGGTTCTCCTTTGGCCAGGTAGCGACCAAGCTGTACAGCCACATATTAGCATTGTCAGTGGACAGAATGTTTTGAGCAAGCATCCTCAGAGCCTAGGCTTCCATGCCCAAATCTAATTTAAAGAGGAAATGAAAAATTTGAAAAGTGCCTGCCATTCCCTTCTCCTCGGATTTGGGAGTTTCAGTAGTTGAATTCAAATGAGACAGGCCAAAGCCCCAGGCAATTGAAACAAAAATTTCATTGTTACTTTTTAAAGAATTTGGCTCTGATGTTGAAGTTTACTTACATGCCAAGACAAAAGAGAAATTATTTAAAACTGACAAAAAATGATTTAAATTGTCATTGGTTAAAACTATTATGCTGAGTGGTTTCTAATTATTTTAGGGCACTTCAGTAATTAGTATAGATTTGATGGGCTCCTGATAGCAGGTAGGATAAGGAGTCTGGTGTGCCAACAGGGACTAAAATTGGAATTTGGAATTGGTTCATTGTAGATACTTCAGTCTTTTTTTGGAGGAAGGAATATAGCATTTGTTATACCTGTTTGGAGGCAGGCTCTGGTCTAAGTACTCAGATCATTTAATTCTTCGGCACCTGGTCAGCTGTGTAGTTTTATTCCTGTATTTGTAGATAAGAAAACCGAGTATCTGAGAAGTTAACTTGAAAAAGTCACTCAAATATATAAGTTGGATTTTGACCTTGAGTCAGAGCTGTTCACTTCTGAAGCTTATTATCATCAGTAAATCATTTTGGTTTGGTGTCTAGTGAATAAAATTTCTTTTTATTCAAAGATACTTCTAAAGAATCACCAAGTAATAGGGTAATGGCAAGATAGAGGGGAAATAGCACCAAACTCTAAGACACCCTTGGACTAGAAATCAGGGAGAGCCCCTGACTCCCCAAAGTGTGGCTCTCTATGCCTCCATTTTCTTACCTGTAAGATGGGTATGTGCCAGTTCTTGTCTTTGCCTTACTGGCTGCCAGTGAGGATCAAATGAGCTGTTGTCTCTGAAAGGTCTTTGCAAAGTGGCATTGTCTTATCCTTTGAACTGTTTCTGGATTTCTTCCCCATAGTGTCCATTAGGCTGGACTTAAAAATGTTAGTCAAATTGTATAGTAAGTGTAGACCACATGTACTATAAAGTCATCATTCTGTAGATGGTGGTGGTTTTGCAAAGACAGGTTCATTGTATGTCGGTACATTTATAAAAGCCCAGAGCGACACCTCAGATTCATGAATTTACTGCCATTGACTGGGAGTTATGAAGACAGGCCTTCTTTCTCCATTTCCTTTCAGCTAAGATACAGTGCTCTTGATCCTTTTGGAAAATTCTCCCAAAGATTTAAAGATTTAAAGAGGAGACAGTCACCCTTTGGTCTCATTACTCCAAGGCACTTGCCGCTGTTAGTGTATTTCCTTCTTGTTTTATGATTTTTGCTTGGATAGGATCATGATGCAAATACAATTTTGTGTCCTGCGTTTTTCACTTAATATTATATGTGAGGTCTCTCCATTTCCCTACCTACTCAAGAAATGGCTGCATCATATTTTGTTATCTGGATTCACTGGTTTTCACCTCATTGTGCCCCCGTTTTAGATTTCAGTTGTTGCTAATTATTGTTATTATTTTTCGAAGATTTTATTTACTTTTTCATGAGAGGCACAGAGAGAGGCAGAGACATAGGCAGCGGGAGAAGCAGGCTCCCTGAGGGGAGCCTGATGTGGGATTCGATCCCAGGACCCCGGGATCATGACCTGAGCCAAAGGCAGATGCTCAACCACTGAGCCACCCAGGTGCCCCTGTTGTTAATTATTTTTAAATGAATTTTAATTTTCAAATGAATTGGTTTTATTTTTAAATTAAAAAAAATGTTTATTTGAGAGAGACAGGGAAAGAGCCAGCATGAGCAGGGGGAGGGGCAGAGGGAGAGGGAGAAGCAGACTTCCCACTGAGCAGGGAGCCTGACATGAGGCTGGATCCCAGGACCCTGAGGTCATGACCTGAGCTCAAAGCAGATGCTTAAGTGACTGAGTCACCCAGGTGCCCCTCAGATGAATTACTTGAGTGAATATCTGTGTGTAAAGCTTTGTCTAGATACTGGTGACATCTTTGGAAAATGAGTTATTGGAAAGGCAATGTTGGGATCAAAGGTATTCATGGTTTTGAGGCCACTGATGACCCCAGTATCGGTGGATCTGAAGGTTGGCCCAGTTTACTTTTCACAGCAGTGGTTGAAGGACTCACTTTTCACACTGTTGGCATTTTCTCTGAAAAACACATTTGCTAATTTGTAAGGCAGAATGGTACTTTGATTGTTTTAATTTGTATGTCTTTGATTTGAGTACTGGTAGGTTGACTGTGTTTTCTAGTACCTGAGCCATTTGCATATGCCTGTAATCCCTTTTGGACAATTCCGGAGCCTGAAAAGCTCTGAACACCAGAAGCTTTTTGAGGCTTTTTGCATAACCCTTTGGTGGTAAAACCTAACCTGAACTGATATGAGACTCTAGGGTGTGTATTCATCTCGCTTAGTTTGAATATTGCTAAATTTTGCTGCAATAATCTCAAGGCATTTGATTTCTGAGCGTTATGTAATGTGTGCTAAATGCATTGTGTTACCTTTCTAGAATCACAAAAGTCTGAATTTTGAGGCACATCTGACCTCCAGGTTTTCAGATAAAGGATTATGGTCCTGCATTTCCTCTTCCATGACTCATTTGTTCTGGTCTGTGGGCAGCCAAATGTAAAACTGCTTAAAATAGTAAAATATCCTATGGAGAAAAGTAACTCCTCAACTGAGTGGCACTTCACAAAGAGAAGTACTATTTTGGTAGCCTAGTATGGAATCTACTAAATCTACTAAAATAAAGATATCTGGGCAAAGCTGGGGTTTTGTTTCTTCTAGGTGGCTTTGAGGATGGGGGTCCACTATAATGGCAACTTTATGGAGAAGTTGGGCCCAGTTCCTCCTCTGCTTTCCTCTGCCCAGGAGGTCTTTTTAGGGGGCCGAAAAGGTAGATAGGAAGTGGCAGATCCCCCAGGCAAACCGAGTTCCTGTGCCCTCTGGTGCCAGTCATCTCAACTTGAGAATCCATTTGCCAAGGCCTGTTTCTGTTGCTCCCTCTCCTCCAAAGTCCAAGGCCTCCACTTTCTTGTCTTTGCTCATTCCAGGCTTCTAAACGGCTAGCAGCTCTCCCCTCCCATCATTCTGTTTGCATACTCCTGTGCATATGCATTTTGTTAAAAGATTTTATGTATTTATTCATGAGAGACAGAGAGAGGCAGACACAGGCAGAGGGAGAAGCAGGCTCCATGCAGGGAGCCCATCATGGGACTCGATCCCAGGACCCCGGGATCATGCCCTGAGCCAAAGGCAGACGCTCAACCACTGAGTCTGTCAATCACTGAGCCACCCAGGCATCTCTGCACATGTGCATCCTGACCACTAAATAAAATGCCATTGTTCGAAGGGAAAAAAATCTTTGAACCACTTTCCTCATCTGAATTAGGGAGAAAATACAGCGAGTTGCCTCATGGGATTGCTATGACAATTACATGAGCTAAAACATGAGAGTGCAGGGCACAGTGTTTGGCACATAGTAAATACCAAAAAAGTATATTATTATTATTATTTTGTCCTAAAGCAAATCCTAACCTGCCGTAACAATCTGGTGGGACAGAGTTCTGAACTGCTCCAGAATTTTCCTTTCAGGTTCTCTGCTACTGCCTGAGGCATCGCCTCTCTCATCTAGCTTCCCAGCCCTGGCTGAGGCTGGTGGTTTAAAGGCAGGGGTACACGTTGGGGAAGCAATGTGGGGCAGTGCCTGAGGCCCCCACCCTGGGAAGGAGGAATAGGGACCCGTGGGCTTGGCAGGGAGTCCTCTTGGGATGCAGGGGATCTGTGGGGGCTGGGCCATTAGCCACCAAAGTTAGGCAAGGAAGGAGAGAAAAACAGAAGGCAACAAACTATTGGCTTTATAAGGGTCGAGTGTGACACTTTCTTTTGGAAGAGTTCTAGAAGGTTCATCAATTATCTGGTTATCTCCAGCCAGTAGGTCCAAAAGTACAGTCACAAAATTTTGATAGTGTTCTTCTGGGATTTGATGTAATTCTCCTCCTGATATACTTGGTGATTATTCAGGGTTGGACTGCTCATTGTTCCTCTTCTCACTGCTGACTGGTGAAGTAGACTCCTGTCGAAGTAGAATCTTCTGATGAGTGTGATTTAATAAGGAATGTTATTAGTCTTTGCCCCCAGTTCCTGGCACAAAGCTCTCAAACCCTTCCAAGTTCCCAAGTGGCTGGAGGGTCCTTTGTCATTCATGAGGTTCTCCCTTGGAGCAGATGCCCCTGAGGTGACTCAAGGTGGTACCCCAGGGAGCCCCAGGAGGGGGCTGGGCCTCTGAAAGGCCGCATAATAATGACAGGGTTGGAACTTTTACTCTCACCCCTCAAGCTCTGGGAAGGGGAAGAGTTTGGGGGGAGAGCTTCTGATGAAATGCTTTAAAAAACTTTTGGACAAGATGTGACAAGCTTCTGCATTGGTGGAGGCAGGGCGTGTGGAGAGTAGCGCACCTGGGGAGCATGGCTGCTCCACGCCCCTGCCCCATACCTTACCGTATGCACCTCTCCTAGCTGGTTGTTCTGGAGTTCAGCTTTCCTAATAAGCCAGTGGTCCAGTAAGTCAAGTGTTTCTCTCAGTGTTGTCAGGCGCTTTAGCATATTCATCCCACCCAAGCTGTGGTGGTGGTGGGGGGGAGGGTTGTGGGAACCTCTGGTTGATAGGGGGTCCGAAGCACAGGGTGGCAACCTGGACTCGGAATTGGCATCCAGGGTGGGGGGTGGGGCAGTCTCGTAGGACTGAGTCCTTAACCTGTGGGACCTGATGCTGTCTCCAGGTAAATAGCCGCACAATAAAATTATTGCTTGGTGGTGCTGGGAAAAACGCATATTGGAATGAGGAAGTAGAATCCTGTAGCTTTAGGGCCTGAAGGGACCTGGACCATTGCCCCAAAGCATATTTAGTAGTTGAGGACACTAAGGTGGCCCAGCTGGGACTTAAGCAGGTTCCTTTGCTCAGTCTAGGGCTCTCCCCGTTGGCTTAAAGCTGGCTCTCCATTGAAGTGGCTCCAGTTTGCTGCTTCTGATAAGGCTCGTTGGTCCACATTTGCCCTTGGTCCTCATGCTGGTTTCCCAGCCTTCTGGATCTGGATGAGCAGGACATGAGAAGCATGACTTTGGCTACCTGACTTATGGAGCCATTGTGTTGTTTTTTAGCCATATAACCTTAGAGTGAGAGGGGACTTTAGTGGTCTTCTTGCAATTAACCCCCTCTCTTTGCAGATGGGGAAACTGAGCCCCGAGAAGTTCAGTGGCCTGTCAGGAACAGCATTAGCCTGCAGTTCCTGGAGGAGCAGACCATTAGGTTTGGTGAGGGGAGGGACCTGTCTATGTGTCTTGGTCACTGTCCACGGCTAAGATCCGAGCACAGGACCTAGCACAGAGCAGACACATAAATGCTAGAAGGAAGGAAGCCAGAGTTGGAATCCAGGTATTCTCACTCGGCTTTTTGTTTACAATAAAGCGAAGGGTTAGGCTTTCCAATATTCACCCACAAATGTTAGCTATAGTCCCTTCTCAAATTAATAAGAGGCTGTTTTGTCTGCCAGCTTCTGTGGGCCATATTGTTCCCAAAGCCTGAGGTGGAAAACTCTGGTCATTGAGAAAAAAAGAATGATAATAAAAGTAAGCAAGTGCTGCTTCATCAGGTAAGTATGGTAGGACATTGATATGTTTGGAAGTGTTAGTGAAAATTTTCAAAGCGAAAGTTTTCAAAACCCAAATCCACTCCTGAAACTGTTTTCAGAGGCGAACTGAATTCAGTTGTTTCTACAACCAGGACGTCAAATGCATCTATTAATGTGTGTATATCAAGTTCTATAATACTTTAGATCTTTCCTTTAGACCCTTGTTGCATGGGTTGGTTCTTCGGTATAATGATTCGTCCAGCAAATGTTAGTTAGTAAGGTGCCTTACTGTGTGCAAGGCACTGGGGATGAAGTAATGTGAATAATCAGACTCAGCCTGTGACTTTATGGAACTAGCAGGTTATCCGGAAGATGATCCAACAGGCCATAATGATAAAGTGTCTTTAGTATGTATAGCACCTGGCCCAAGTGCCTAACCTGGGGCTGGGAGTGGGATGAAGACTCTAGTACAGGTTGAACAAGAATGTCTGGAGGGAATGAAGTTTAAGTTGATACCTGTAAAAAATGTTGGCATTAGCGAGCTGTAGAGAACTCAGATATTTCACTGCTCGATCAGATTCCTGCAGCCTCTCTGAGGAGCAGGCTGCTGTATCTCAGGAAACAGATTTACTGAGGAATCAGCAAGATGAAGAGAAGTGAAATGTTTCGCTCATGCCACGGATGAGGGGAAGCCACAGCTAGATGGATGTTCCTTGTTCTCAAATGTTCTTTATTATTATGTGAAATTGCATGTACTGCATGCTCAATATCACAGGTAAAAGGAAGGTTGTATATTTAATTTTTTTTTCCTTTTTCATAGTAGGTCCATCTACTTAAAGAGAAAACGAAGGTATCATAAATCGAATGTAGATTCTGTTTTTTTTAGTGGAAAATGAGCTGTTTTCCAAGGAATTCTTTAGGAATCATCCTTTTGCCTTGAGAGTAAATCTTTGAGTGGAGTAACTCAATTTACATGTCATTAGGTTTATAAATGAATTTTTAAAAATATTTTATTTATTTATTCATGAGACACACACACACACACACAGAGAGAGAGAGAGAGAGAGAGAGAGAGGCAGAGACACGGGCAGAGGGAGAAGCAGGCTCCATGCAGGGAGCCCGACATGGGACTCGATCCCGGGTCTCCAGGATCACGCCCTGGGCTGAAGGTGGCACTAAACTGCTGGACCATCCGGGCTGCCCTATAAATGAATTTTTAAAAGTTTTGTCATGAGGGAAAAATTGACTTCAGTTTCCTAAAAAGACACAAATTAGACAATTATGCCATTACCCTTGTTAACTGGCCAGATGAGCTTAGCTGAGTGGTTGAAGATTTATAAAGAACCTCTGCATAAAATGTCATGTGATAGGTAGAATTAAAAACAAAACAAAACAAAACAAAAAATCCTTTTCAATATTGGTAACATGCCTTCCTCCCCTGTGCATATGTACAAACATAACGTGGTTCTCTGAGATTCCTGTAAGGGGTGGAAGCTTCGAGAATTCACTGGGCTTTCTGTCTCACGATATAACTTGGGAACACTAATTTTCAAATGTTCTAACAGCCCTTCATAGCTGGAAGTCTCCAACACAATCATGTGAATTATCTACACTATAAAAACAGCAGCCCGGAATTTCCTGGCATTGGTGAAGGGGCAGATGGCTAATGAACAGGCATTCCTTCATTTTTCTTCGCAAGTTTGTGCTATAGGCTTGTAGAGCCTTAATTCCTTTGCTGTTTCCTTCATTCTTTCCAACCTCCTCCTCCTCTATTAAAGGCAAAACACAAAACAAGCATGGATACAAAAAAAAAAAAAAAAAAAAAAGAGGCCTTGAGGATTGCTGGAAGCTAGGTGAGAGAGCCAGGAAGTGGGATTCTGAGGGTAAAATCTATTTTGCAGGCAGGATTTCTGAGTTAGTATCTTTGCAGGTGAGACCTGTAGATATGCCCTATAAGCATTGTGGGCTTCTTTAAGAAACAAAGGGCCTTCTTTGAGATTAAGTGTTGTGTAGGTATGTAAAAAAAAAAAAAAAATCCAAGAAAACCCACAAGCCTGGTTTCTGTCCTCCACAAACTTGTGATTCAGAAGGGAAAGATAAGCTCTGAATACAAATCATTGTGGAATAATGGAGAATGAGTTTGGTACCATCCAAGATCTACAAAGGGCTGTGTGGGATCACAGAAGAGGGACTTGCCTTCTGATAAGAGTGGTGGAAAGGACTTCACCATGCCTAAAGCCTGGCGTTGTAAGTGGACCCAAAGGGAGTGGAGGGGTGACAGGCCCAGCAAAAGGAACAGCCTGTGTGAAGGTGTAGAGCTAGGACAGGAGAAGTCAGTGCAGACCTGGTATAAACAGAGAGTTCCTCAGTGAAAATCGCTGAGGGGGGACTGAGGCCAGTTTGTGGAGCTCCAGAAACTATGCACTTTATTGTGTAGGCAATGGGGGACTTGGGGTGTGGTGGAATGGATGACAGTGGGGGGCAGAAGGGGACCCCAGGCACTGGGATGGGTTGGCAGGGCCCCAGATGCTGAGCTCAGGAAAGTCCTGAGTTTGAGTACTTCAGCAAGGCAGTTGATAATTGCTCTTCTTTCTTCTTGTTTCTAAATTGCTGCTTTGGAGAGAGAGAGACAGAGATAGAGAGATGGGGGGTGGGAGGGGAGCACTGGGGGGGCATATCTGTTCTTCATGCATCTCAGAATTGTTTGGCATATAAAATGAATAATATAGTCCTTTGTAAGTGATAGAAATATGACACATGGCGTAGAGGTTTAATATAACACATATGACACAGAGAGGAACAGTTTTTTGAGGTTTAAGGACCGCTGGGAAGCTGGAATCATGAAGTGCAGTGTGCAGCCTGCTGGTGTGAGGGCCAGGAAGTGTTCATTGGTGCTGAAAGCTAGCTCATTGCCTAGTTGTCTTACGTTAGAGTAAATCCTCCAAAGTTGTACCAGTCAGCTTGACTCCCGAATCCTTCATCGTCAAGCATTTGTTTTCAGAAGACCGTTGTGCATTTCTGTCTTTCCCCCTGTTGGCCAGGTTCTCATTGTTTTCGCTTCTCTGCTGGTCAGGAGGGCAGTGCTGGCCATCAGTGTCTATAGAGCAGTGTCTTTAAATAAAACATGCAGCTCAGCACTGGGGTGATTTCTCAAACCCTGCTTGGCTGAGGGCTTCATCCCTCTGCCATTTCTGGCAAGTGTGTTTCTCTTCTGTCCCTTGATTTTTTTTTTTTAAATTTTTATTTTTTTACAATGATGAGACCAAGTTGATTTTGGGAGAGGAAAATAATCTGCTTGAAAGTACGAGGATACATTAGGTGCCTCCATATGACGGAGATGGTAGAGGTGGTGTGACTCAGTTCCTGGGGGGGAGTGGGAAAGGGGAAGACAAGAGAATTCTTTTGCTTGAACCTTATGATAAAAGAGTTGATCTTTTCCATGATGTTTAGTGCTGTGTCTTGATATGTAAGTGAGCAAAGACTCCAGACTTTGAGTCAGTGTGGAATAATAAAACATATATGTGTTTGTTCTTAGTTCCTGGCACAGACCTCCTAAAACCCTTGGAATTTTTGGAGAGAGAGGAGTATCTTTTGGTATTCATAACGGACCCTTTATTTTCCTTGAGTTTATGCTCATGACTGACTCGTGGGCCCCTAGATAGCTTCGGGATAGGGGCTGTTTGCCAGAGGAGCCAACAGCAGGATTGGAGGGTTGGAACTTTGAGTCCCATCCTCCAATCTTAGGGAAGGAAGGGGGACTGATGAATGAGTTCATCGATGGCCCAGTGACTTAATCAATCATGCTTATGCGAGAAACTTCCATAAAAACTCTGAACTTACAGATGTGTTGGGAGGGTGGTATGTCCAGAGAAACCCCCTGCCCGCCATACTTTGCCCTATGCAGCCCTTCCTTTTTGGCCATTCTTGAGTGCTGTCCTTTGTAATGAAACTGTGATCCTAAGCATCAGAGTTCTCCTGAGTGCTCTGAGTTATTTCAGCCAATTGTCCATCCTGAGAATCCCTGACTTTGTAGTTGGTTAGCCTGGGGATACCATTTGTAGCTGGTGGCTGAAGTGGAGGTGGTCCTGTGGGACCGAGCCCTGAGACTTGTGGGGTTGGTACTAGCCCCAGTAATAGGGAGTCAGAACTGAATTGAATTGTAGGATACCCAGTTGGTGAAGGATAATTGATAGTTGGAAAATGAAACAGTCAAGTCTTTCCTTTTTGGAAAAACCAACTAATAATATTAAAACATTGTGCCTGGAGGAATCTTTTTGAAACGATGGTGGGTTACTATTTAGATAAGGACTCAAAAGGCATTAAAAGAAATATAGTGGGAGAGAAAAGAAATGATCAGGCCAGTGCCGCCTTCTTGTTCATGTACTTACATTGTGTTTTATAGTATAATAAAGTAGAAGTTATACCACTATGTGGTTTTCTTTGACCCTTCTGTCCTGGTGTAACCCAAAGATATATTTTTTAAAGCTTTTATTTATTCATTTGAGAGAGAAAGAGAAAGAGAGAGAGAGAGAGAGAGAGAGAGAGAGAGAGAGAGAGAATGAGTAAGGAGTAGAGGTGAGAGGGAGAAGCTGACTCCCCGCTTTGTGGGACTCAGTCCCAGGACCCTGGGATCATGACTTAAGCCCAAGGCAGATGCTCAACCATCTGAGCCACCCAGGCACCCCAACCCAAAGATTTCATCACATTGTTTCTGCCCCCAATCAGTGGAAATATCTATTATGTAAATATTAGTGATTACACTTGTAAATAGTTCCTTAGTAAGGGATTTCCAGGATTATGGTTACCTCTACAGCATTAATATTACTATTAAGTGGAACCATAGGAAATCACCAATCTTTGAGTATTTTGACCAACAGTGACAATAGTTTCCTATGGTTCAACCTAATCCTATGGTTCAACCTAAGAGTAATGCAAGTTTCTTACTGACTTTTTATCTGCAGCTTTAAGAAAAACAACTGTTGTGATTACCAGCAGGGCATTTTAGAAAATGCAAGAAGTAGAAAAAGAAAAAGGTACTTCCAAGTTCTACCAACAAAATATACAAAACACAAAAAGAAAATGAAGATAACTTAAAATCCTACCACACTAGTGTAAACATTTTGCCATCTTTTTCTTCAATAAAACTGGGATCACATCGGCTCAAAATCCTGCTTTGTGTTTATTTTTTTTGCTTAACATTTTTCATTTACAACTGTTATAATTTTAGACAAAGGGATATGACATATCTGATCCCTTCACAGGGATCGTTTCTATTGTTTAGAAGTCAAAGGGAGGTTTAGGATTTCCGAGTAATCAACAATTATAACAGTTAAATATAGGTCAGGATGGCTTTTTGATTTTGCTTTCTATAAATAGTAGCATGGGGGCACCTGGGAGGCTCAGTGGTTGAGCATATGCCTTTGGCTCAGGTCAGAATTCTGGGGTCCTGGGGTTGAGTCCTGCATTGAGCTCCCCATGGGGAGCTTGCTTCTCCCTCTGCCTCTCTCTGGCTCTCATGAATAAATAAAATCTTTTTTAAAAAATGGTAGGATTGGGACGCCTGGGTGGCTCCATGGTTAAGTGCCTGCCTTTGGCTCAGGGTGTGATCCTGGAGTCCCGGGATCAAGTCCCACATCGGGCCCCCTGCATGGATCCTGCTTCTCTCTCCGCCTATGTCTCTGCCTCTCTCCCTTTCTCTGTCTCTCATGAATAAATAATAAAATAAAAATCTTAAAAAAAATGGTATGATTTTTTAAAATTTGTGCTCGATACCAAAAAAAATAGATTGACTTAAAGAACGTGACTTTAACACATTTTCATTCTCAATGATAGTCTTGCTAGGAAAAACCATTGTGTAATTCTAGCTTTACTATCGAATTAGATGAGTTAATGATGACTCATAGATTTTCTACCTAAGACTCCAACCCAACTAGAGATGAGCTGTGGGTAGTCCCGTTTCATGGAACTTTACTGAACCTCAGAACTGTTACCTCACACTTCAGAGGCAGTAGAGCACAGAGTATGATGCTCTGGAGCCCAGACGCCTGGATCAAAATCTCACCTCAGCTACTTGCCAGCGGTGTGACCTGATGCAAGTTACCTGATGTCTCTGTGCTCTAGTTTTCATACCTGCAAAGTGGAGTGGAAACAAATAGTTCCTGCTTCACAGGGTTATTGTAAGGGTTAAATGAGTTCATACCTGTCAGGTACTGGGCATGGTATTTATACAAAGGATGCATCAATATGTGACTATTATTATTATTTTGAAAGATTTTATTTATTTATTCATGAGAGACACAGAAAGAGAGAGAGAGAGAGAGAGAGAGGGAGAGAGAGAGAGGAGGCAGAGACACAGGCAGAGGGAAAAGTAGGCTCCATGCAGGGAGCCCGATGTGGGATTCGATCCCAGGACTCCAGGATCACGCCCTGGGCCGAAGGCAGGCACTAAACCGCTGAGCCACCCAGGGATCCCCAATATGTGACTATTATTAATTGTATTTTACTCTGGGTCTAACCCTTGGGGCTGGTTTTCAGAGTTCTTATTGGAGTTTTGTGCTAAGTGACCTTCACATTGTGTCTTCCCCTTAAACCCACCTTTTGTCTTGGGTCTTCCTAATTACTTCTGGTTATGCGTCCCCCCCCTTTGCCTTTTTCCAGAGTGATCTTGTTTTGTCTCCTAGCCCGCACCCCCCTTTGCTTTGCTCTTTCTCCCACCGCCCTAGCGGGTCGGCTGCGCACCGGAGGACCTCGTCCGGGTTGTGACCTTGGTGCTCCCCATTTGCTCATCTCGCCTTCCCGGTGCCCGTGTTCCCAGGAGGCAGGCCACGTGCCTGTCCCGCAGGAGCCCTGCCTGCCCAAGTGTGACTAATGGGAAAATCCTGTGTTGAGGACTTTTGTGGCTCTCTGTTTAATCATGCTCCTCTTCCTGTTCCTGGAAGGAGGGGGATTGCGGGGCCCCGTGTGGGTGGGACGGGAGGCCTTGTCCCTGCCTTGCTGCTTCGGGATCCCCTGGTGGCAGCTGTGCCCTCACCTGTGGGGCCTGTGCAGAGACTGTGTCCCCCCACATTTAACCCAGCCTCCTCCAAGTGTGGCTCCTGTGGTTCACTGCCCCTTCTGGCAGGTTGGTATTGTGTCCCCAGCTGAACTGTAAGCTTTGTGAGGCCTTTACAGTTTTTACCACTCATATGATCGTGGCCACAATAAAAACCAGCATTATGGGGCACTTACTCTGTGCTAGGCCATTGGGTAAACCCAAGTTCATCTCATTTAATGCTCAGAAACGATTCTTGTATTGTCTGCATTTTAGGGATGAGGAAACTGAGGCACAGGAGGTGAATGGACTTAACCTTGGGTCACTGAGCTAAGGAGCAAGTTGAATAAACACAGAGCAGCTGAGAACATGCTAGCTTCTGCTTTTGCTGCTTTCTTTCTAGGGAGCAGCTTTGGTGCGGGTATGGGTGTTGCTTGTCACAGACCTGGGTTCAGGTTCTGGCCATTCCCCAGATGAGTGACCTTGACTTCAATCTTTTGTTCTTCATTTTATTTTTTAAAGATTTCACCTATTTGACAGAGAGAGAGAGAGAGAGAGAGAGAGAGAGCGCACAAGCAGGGGGAGCAGCAGGTAGAGGGAGAGGGAGAAGCAGGCTCCCCCTGCTGAGCAGGGAGCCCAAAGTGGGGCTCAATCCCAGGACCCTGAGATCATGACCTGAGCCAGACCCTTAATGGACTGAGCCACTCAGGCATTCCAATATTTTGTTCTTTAATGTCCCCATTTCTAAGATGGGTTTGATAACACTTATCTCAGAATCATGACAATTAAAAAAACAAAAGAAAGATAATGGGAGTAAAAATGCCTGGCACATAAGGAGCCCTCAGTAAGGTCCACTGCTCTTAGCAGCTGGTGCTGGAGTGGCTGGACTTCCCTGAGGCCTTGGATGTGGTCTCTCGGCCAGTCTTCTCCTTGAAACCCATGCTTAGTTCCTGCCTGCTCAGCAACACCGAGTTGTTTTCCCATGTGGTTAGTTTGTGTTGTCTTCTGGAAGGTGAAAACGACTTGGCTGAACTCCGACCCTGGCAGGGGCAGGTTATACCAGAACCCAGGGACCTAGATCCCGGAGGCCTGGTCCTCTGTGCCAGCCCCGTCTCGGTGAAGCTCTGGAGGAGTCAGTGGTTCCTAAGGGACCCCCTTGCCTCACCCTCGCTCTTGCTGTTTCTGCTGGAAACAGGCCAACTGGCCTTGTCCACTTCTCCCTATTTAGTGGTTTCGTCCTGACACTTGCCTTTCGCTCCCTCCCATAGTTTAAGGAATTTCTAACCTCGTCCCTGCTTGGCCTCTTGCAAGGAATGTTACACGAACAGATCTGGTAGGAATTGCAACCCTGTGAAAAGTGGGCAGTGGCTTTGGTAAGGGCGTGTAAACTCCTCTCCTGTGTGTCATCCCTTTACACATCTAGCCATCTGGAATGTCATGGAGCCCCATGAAAATCTAGTCGAGGGCCAATTCCCCAAGCTGGGTTTAGGAATGTGCTGCTATTTGCAGCCTTCTTTTGAGTCTTTGCTAACTGCAACCTTCTATTGATTTCTATGAGCACAGGGGCTTGCTGGTATACTAACATCTTTCAGAAAGGGCTTACCCAACAAGTGTGTAAAGCTACAGGCTGTATCAGTTGCCCAGCTCTGAAAATAATCTTTTTTTTGGTTTTTAAAAACTGTCAGTATTTGGCAAATGGGTGTGTAAGTACACAGGACACTCTGTCCTACAAATAGCATCTTGACAAAACTGCTGATCGAGTTACAGGGAAAGTGGATACTCAGTTACCCAGGAGCCCTTCTGGGAGGGGATAGACTGTGCTTTCCCAGCTTCACAGGTTCCCTGTAGCAGATGGTTAAGGGGTTGCACAGTGCTCCAGAACTGCGAGAGGGATGACATGCAAAAACAGGGCACCCTCCCCTCCACTTGGGGAGACAGGTGTGTTTGACTTAAACCAGGGTTTTCCTGTGAGTTCTGTGTCACATTTGGGTTTCCTCACTCTGACCACAATTGTGTGCCTGGGTGATGTGCGTTATAGTGAAGGGGGTGGGGAAAGTGTCGGCAGGTGTGTCGTGGTTCTTCTGTCTGGCTCATTTCCCTGCCTCTACCTAGTGATGTCATATTAGGCCACCGATTGATTTACTTGCAAAATGAGGATCTCATCCACCCTCTTGGCTACCTCCCTGGGATTAGAGGTTTCAATAAAGTAATGACTGTAGAAGCTTCAAGTGTCGTTAGGGTGGGAACTTTTATATCTTGTATGGTGCCTCTAGCTAATGAGTATGATTGAAGATTTTCCTCCTCCTGCACCTCGCTGTCTTTCCCTTCCTCTCTCCTTTTTCTGAAAGATTTTTAGATGCCATGTAACTCACAGTGTTAGTACATACTACGTTTGTGCCAGCTATTGAATTGCTTCTAAGTACAATACTTAGGACTAATATGAAAACATAACAGCTGTGAATAAGATGCTTTTCAACAGATGGGAGTTTTCCTTTCACCTTCATAGTTATGGAAGGTAAAAACAGCATTACACTTTCTAGTGATCTTTTGCCTCTGCAGTTAAAACAAATTAGAAAAAAAAGATTTTATTTATTCATGAGAGACACAGAATGAGAGAGAGAGAGGCAGAGACACAGGCAGAGGGAGAAGCAGGCTCCATGCAGGGGGCCCGACGTGGGACTCGATCCCAGGTCTCCAGGATCATGCCCTGGGCTGAAGGCAGTGCTAAACCGCTGAGCCACCCGGGCTGCCCTGCAGTTAAAAATTTACTAGGTAGTTTTATGCCGCTGAGATCTTTTTTAAAAAATGAATTTATTATAAATTTCATTTTGCTCTAACTGGTTGTAATCATTTTCTATGAAGATTTTTACATTAAAAAAAGACGCATGCTGATTTCAGTATTCATCATACATAGTAGGGTCATTTAGAGAGAGGCAGCCTTTTTAGAGTTTAAGGGTGTTAACAGTGGGTGGGTGTGGACCTGGGCTCTAGCCCAGCTCTGTGGTCAGCTGGTGATGGTTTAACCTACCTCTTTACCGTGAGGTATGTGTCACTGGATGAAATTTAGGGCCACCTCCACTCTTCCAGGCCCTATGAGACCGTGGCTAAGAGTGCAGGGTCAGGGGGTAATGAGAAGACCTACCTGAACCTATAGAGCCCTGAACCATGAGCATTGCTTTTGCTTACACCCATCTTGAAGATCCCGAGATGTGCCCTGCAGCTTGGGGTCTGCTGGGGGCTCTTCGGCCTTCCCTGCTTTGGAGCTGTGGTTGGTGGCCTCCTCGCCTGTGTCCCAAGGCAGGTACCGGTAAGTTGACCTCGTTCTAGTCTGGGATGCGGTCAGGTCAGATGAGCCTTCTGTTGTCTTCTGAATGCAGACTATTGTTTGAAGGACTCTGGAAGGTTCAGGAATGATCCAGATGTTGAGAACCCTGGCTTCTCTAAACAGTGGGATCCTAGAGTTAATCCTCTCAAGGAGCGTCTGTGGCGTTGTGCCTGTGGCCTGTGTTCAATCTTTTGATGCCCTTGGGGAATTGTGTTTGGTCAGGGAGTTCTGTAGCCTTTAAAAATAACTTCAAGTGGTGAATCCAACACAGTTGTGGAGAGTGCTAGGGACTTTCTCTGACTCTGCAAAGTTAGTTTTCCCCTTCTAGTTTCAGTTGAAACCTATGATGAGAAATATTTACAGTATCCATCATTATTTTTAAGTATCTTTGTATCTTGATATTAACCTTACCTTAGTTTTAATCCTTTTTTTTCCGATAGCTTCCTGGGGTTCAGGAGTGATTCAGTTTTGCTCCTCAATCTCCTGCCTGTCAAGAACATTTGTTCCCTTTTTATCCAGCCAAATTCGATTTTTCTTTTGAAACCTAACGTAAAGTCCCTTTGCTTCCTGGATCACACTAATTGCTTCCCTTCCCACACCTATGGTACATATACAAAGAAACGGAAGCTGAAGGTTGGGCTGTGCTCCAAACATTCCTTTGTGAGTAATTGGGATGGAAATTCAAGTGCATTTTCCCGTTAAAAATAATAATTAGGGGGCGCCTGGGTGGTGCAGTTGGTTAAGCTGTCGGACTCTTGATTTCGGCACAGGTCGTGATCTCGGGGTCCTGTGATTGAGCCCCACGTTGGGCTCCCTGCTCAGCCGGGAGTCTACTTGTCCCTCTGCACCTCCACCCAGCTCATGCACAGTCTTTCTCTCATACTCTCTCTCAAGTAAATAAATAAATCTTTTAAAAAAGAAAAGAAAAAAAAATTAGGCTCCCACAAAGGGAATTTTAAAATGGATAAAATGGGACTTTGTGAACTTTTTAATATAAAAGTTGAAAGAATCATAATGTGGGTCCTGGTATACTGATCATTTAGAGTCAACATTTTGCCATATTGCTTGCTCACCCTTGCTGGACTATTTGAAATCAAGTTGCAGACATTATTACATTTCTCCCTAACTACCTCTATCATGTCTCTTGTGGGATTAAGGACTTCCTTCTATGTAACCACAATACCATCATTATACCTAAGAAAATAAACAGTAACGTCTCTAATACTGCCTTAACCCAGTTTCCTCAGTTGTCCTCAAAATATACTTTATGGCTGTTTTGAACTTTTTTATTATTGATTAAAATCTTGAGCAAGGCCCCAGTCATCGTTTACATACTCTATTTGGTTATTTTAGTTTCTAACAAAAGCCAACATTTAGCCAAGTACTGGGGAAGGGAAGAAAACTTCTTGGCCTCTGGCAATATTTTGAGATCTTTGGCTGCTTGTCTCCCTGTCCCACTCTTCATGTCTGCCTCCAGATCCTGGGGTGCTCCTCCTGCCCTGGGCCCTCTGTTTTGGCATCTCCAGGGGGCAGCTGATCTCACACAGGTATTAACAGAAACCCCGGGCACAGCCTCATTTTTCAAGGGACCTCTTAGCTGAAGGTTTCCGTAGATCGAGGATTCATAGCTGGGCGTTGGTGGTGTATGCACATCCTGCAGAGGAAGCTTCGAGGCCTCTCTCTGTCCCCCAGGTTGTCTTTGCTGCCCAGATCAGAGTTCTGTGCTCCAGGGTCATGAAGCACTGCAAAGACTTTGACAAAATAATGGTAACTGAGTGACTGTACTGTATGCATGGGGAAGGATTTTGTGTCATGGGTGGGTGGACCCTGGGCAGCTGGGTCCTATCTGGATATCTCCTCCCTGCCTGGGCACAGTTTCGGAGTGGGGGAGGGAGGGGCCGGAACAGCTGTTTATCTGGGAGTTGTTTAGAAGTTGGCAGCTGCTTAAGTTTCACTACAAAGTTTAGCACTTATTTATTTACTGACTTCCATTGTCTTTCCGTCTCAGTCTAAGCTCGTTTGTTCTCCCCCATATATTTTAAGCTTTTTCAATTTGTCTGCATGAATGCCGGGTCTCCATAACTGGCAGTGTCTGGGGATGGTCTTGAAGGCTCTATGACTTGGGTTGTCTCTGTAGCCAAAGATAGAAATAATTTGGGGATGATTGAGTTGTGTAGAGATTGCTTTGCATTTTGCCCCTTGCATGAGTGTATGTAATTGATTTAAACTGTGATTAAACAGTTAACTTAATAAAGGAGGTTGTTTTGCAGAAGCTAGTAGGTCAGTCCTGCTCAAGTGGGCAGGCTGGTCAGGAGCCCCGTCCTCAAGCACCTGCCTGGGCTGCATGCAGGCTCTTACCAGCTTTTAACTGGTGTGATTTGGGGAAAGTGACATACCTTCCCTGAACCTGTGATTCTCCTCCTCTAAAAGGACAGTACCTACCTCATAGTGTTGTGACCTGCTGAAACTCTACATATGTTAGACCCCCCTTCCGAGGTCTAACAAAACACATTAATGTTTATGCAGCAAACTCATTGGAATAGAGATTGTAAATAGCCTCCTGTGAGATCAGAGCAGGTTTTGCCACCAGTGAGTCTGTTGGATTTAGTTTTTGCTATGGAATGAATCCTAAAAGTGTTTGTTCTCAGAGCTTTGGGGATTTTGCCTTGTGGACACAAGAGGGCGGGTGGACTTGTGTGTTTTTTTTTTTTTTAAAGATTTTATTAATTTATGCATGACAGACACACACACAGAGAGAGGCAGAGACACAGGCAGAGGGAGAAGCAGGCCCCATGCAGGGAGCCCGACGTGGGACTCGATCCCAGGTCTCCAGGATCAGGCCCTGGGCTGAAGGCAGGCGCTAAACCGCTGAGCCACCCAGGCTGCCCTGGACTTGTGTTTTAATCACCAGTCACACTTTGTGGATAGGGCTGGAGAAGGTTGGGAAACCATGGAGAACCACTGGCTCCAGCTCATGATTTTTCAGCTGAGCAAACTGAGGTCCACAGAGGTAAAGTGACTTGTTCAAATCACAGAGGTGGCTATTTCCCTTTTAGGGAAATGTACGTCTATGGATCTTAGTAAACTAGACCAAAAATAGCTTGCTCTTGGGCACTGTGATTTGAATCTTCACTAAAAACAAAATAGGGTGTGTATGTGTGTGTTTAAAAGCGATTTTCCAACCAAACTCTGTGGGTAATTTACATACTAGACAAGTGCCTTTTCCATCACAGAGTTGTCGGGTCATTCTGCTGAGAAACCGTAGATTCGGAGACTGCATACCTTTTCCTGATAAAAGGGGAAGGATAGCTTTCAGAACCATCAAAATGTTCCTTGGTTGGAACAAAGCTGCTTGGGAGAGGTCACAAGGACCTCCTTATCTGTAGTCTCTAGTTATTAGCTTCGTCTTCCCCATTGTCTAGCAACCTTGAGCTATGCCCACTGGGTTTGAGGAATGCCATTTCCATGCTATTCCTTCTCGGCTCCTATGACCACTGAGGTCATTTGGAAATACAAGTATTATTTGGAAGCAAGCTAAAAAACTGCTTTTGATTTTGTGGATTGACTTGGAGCCATTCCTCAGACCTCTTCCTCAGTTCCTTGCCATCTGCAAGCTTTTTATATCAAGTCTTCTTTTGTGACTTTCTTAATGGGATCTTGGCAAAATGCAACACATTTGAGTGGGTGCTCAAAATGCAGTGAATTAACCAAAGCTGGCCAGGTAGGAAAAACCCAGAGGAGTTTGATAAACGCTGGCTTTTGTTGGATGTTTTTTACTCGTAATATTGTGGAAGGGAATCACATTTATCAGTGAGAGCCAAGAACTTTCTGCTTCGGCAGCTCTTGCTGGGCATGGGGCAAACTCGAGATGAGGCTGGGTCGACCTGGGTTGTGGCCTCTGTCAGGTGAGCTGTGATGTTGGAGAGAGGAGGGAAGTCAGAGATGGGGGACAAAAGGCAGTTTTGTAGTTGTTCATCCCATGAACCTCTTTGGAATCTGGCATTGGGCATTTTCAAAACCTGTCCTACTTCCTGCTGTGCTAATTGGAACCCACAGTTTTGAAGTTTGGGAAGCCTTAACCTAAGTTCTAAAATACCAGAGCAAACCAGCATTTCACATGTAACAGAAAAGTAATTAAGTGATGAAATATTATTGAAAGAACCCTAATTAAAATATAGCTCAAACAGGCATTTGTAGTTGGATGGTGCCCAATGACAAGTCCTAGGTTTACATGCCCAGAGACCAAGGCTTCCAGAAGGTAAGAGGAAACAGTCTAGAAGCAGGCAGGAGCCAGCCTGTCTGGTTTAAATCCAGGCACTGCCACCGGCTAGCGGTGTGACCTTGAGAAGGTCATCCTACCTTCCTGTGCCTGCTTTCCCCATCTGGAATATGAGGATATACCTCTGTGTCCTAGGTTTATCATGAGGATTCAGTGCTTAGCTCAGTGCCAGCTCCTAAATGCTCTGCAAATGTGGTGGTTGTCATTGTAAGTGGTAATAGAGATGTGAACTACTCCAAGCCACATCTCTCCTGGGACACCATCTCTTCTGGAACACCGTCTCTTCTGGAATACCATCTCACTCAGAACCATTCCCCTCCTTACCATGCCTCTGTCTGCTTTCTGTTCTGACTCTGGCTCCTGGTCCCTTACTGTGCTGGGCTTTCCAGCTGGGATGGACTTCTCCCTATGGGTTATTAGCCCAGCTGGAGATTTGGGGTATGCCTCTGGGCTGTGCCCTGAATGCCAGCGCCCTGTCCTTTCATTGTCCTCTCCTATCCCCTCAGTCTCTGGCCAGACCTCCCTGTCTCCACGAGCTGCTCCTCTGCCCGGCCGCCCCCTGGTCTCAACAGGTGTCATCTCTTCTTACTTATTGTGAGAGAAAATGGAAGATGTCATGCACGTTGTTCCCTCAACTTCCTCCAGCCCACTGTTGGGGGCTCTAACTCTCAGACCCGCTGCTTCAGGAAGAAGTGGGTTGGTTTTTGTTCCAGTGTTTGATCTTTCTTCTTTGTATGGAAATCTTCTCAAGGCTATCACTCCGTATTCTTTCTCAGTCTCTCCCTCTTGCTCCTTCTGTATAGAAATATGTTGGATTAGGGGTGCCTGGGTGGCTGAGTGGTTGAACTCTGACTTTGGCTCAGGTTGTGCTCCCGTGGTCCTGAGATCAGGTCCCACATCTTCTCCCTCTGCCTATGTCTCTGCCTCTCTCTTTTTGTGTGTGTCTCTCATGAATAAGCAAATAAAATCTTAAAAAAAAAATACATTGATTTCAACCACTTAAAAGCAAAACAAAACACCAAGTAGAAATTTCTTCCTCTCACCTTCTTTTTGCTCCTACTGGGCATCCAGGAAGAGTAAACTGAGCTCAGTCTCTATTCTTCAACCCAGGGGATCTAGTCTTACATTCCAGGCTACTGAAAAACTGTGCCCTCCATGGCCATGAAGCTCTCCCATGGATCGTTTTTCCGTCCTATTTGTTATTTTATTTGTTCATTGTATATGTGTATGTATTTTAGGATTTTTAAGTTTACTTCAAGAAACTACAGAAAAACAGGATGTAAGGTACAACAAGGAGAAAGTTAAAAGAATTCCAGTGGCTTCCTAAATTAGAAACTAATGGTTTCCCATGAGTTCTTCTACATTGCCTGATTCGTCTGAGCACGTCTCAATTCTTTTTCTAAAGAGCCTTCTTAGGTTGTTTGTTTCTTGTTTCTTTTTTTAAATTGTGTTAAGAACATTTAACATGAGATCAACTCTCTAGACAAAATTTTAAGTGCAGGATAAGTATTGTTAACAGCAGGCCCCATGTTGTAAAATGTGCCGGAAATGTTACATCCGTGGAATGCCAACTACCCACTTTCCTCTCCCCCACTCCTGGCAACCACCGTGTGACTCTCTGGTTCTATAAATTTGACTCTTGGATGGCTCATAAAGTGGAATCATGCAGTATTTGTCCTTCTGTGACTGGCTTTTTTCATGTAGCATAGTGTCCTCCAGGTGCATATACATAGTCACATATGGCAGGATTTCCTCTTTAAGGCTAAAGGGGATTCAGTTGTCTGTATACACCATGGTTTCTTTATCTGTTCAGCCATCAGTGAACATTTAGGTTGTTTCCATAGCTTGGCTACTGTGAATAATACTGCTGTGAACATGGGAAGCAGGTATCTCTCGAAGATCCTGATTTCAGTCCTTTTGGATAAATAGGCTCAGGGATCACAGGGTAGTTCTATTTTTAACTTTTTGAGGAACCACCATATTGTTTTACATAGTGGCTGCCCCATTTTCCATTTCCTTCCTATTTTAATTGCTCTCTTGCAGCATCTGACCTCGCTGACTGCTTATCCCTTCTGGAATCTCTATCCTCCACATTCTAGAGGAGAGCCCTGGCTTTTCTTCCTCAGCTTCCTCGTGGAGTAGAACCAGTTGCTTAATGGAGATCTTCCAACTAGTCGTGGAAATATGCTTACCTTTCCATAGGCTTAGCTTTCCATACGCTTACCTCTAACTCCACATGTTCAAAACTGAGCTCGTGATATTGCCTTTCCATGCCAAGTATATTGCCAAGGCTGCTGGAACAAAGTACCACAAACTGGGCGGCTTAAACAAGAGAAGTTTATTATCTCACAGTCTGGAGTGTAGAATTAATTCTAAGATCAAGATCGGCAAGGTTTCTTCCTTCAGAGGGCCATGAAGAATCTATTCCATGCTTCTCTCCTTGTTGCTGGTGGTTTGCTGGCAATCTTTGGCCTTCTTTTGCCTTTGGAAGCATCATCCCATCTCTGCCTTTATCTTCACATGGTATTTTCCCTCTGTGCCCACCTGCCTCCAAATTTCCCCTTTTATAAAGTTAGCAGTCATATGGGATTTGAGTCCACTCAAATGACCTCATTTTAATTTGATTATCTTTGTAAGGACCTTGTCTTTTAGTAAGATCACATTCTGAAGTACTTGGGGTACTTCAGCATTTGAATTGGGAGGAAATAAAATTCAACACCAAGCAAACTTCCTTTTTTTTTTTCTTCAGGTTATTTCCCATCTCAGAGAATGGCATCTATGTCTGCCATATGACTCATCATGCAGAAACGTGGGCATTATCCTGATCAAGTCACTTGCCCTTCTATGAACTTGGGGTTCAGAGCCCATAGAACTTAGAGGCAAAACTTTGGAATAGGATCCTTCATAGCAGCGTACGTTTTCAAAGGGGTCTTTGATTCCCAACTGACAACCTCTGCTTTGTCTTTCTACCAACTTGGTACAAAAGTAATACATGTGAATTTTGCAAAATTGTAGACAATTGTAGACAAAATAAAATTGTAGACAAAATAAAATTTAAAATTGTCCCAGTTACCTGGAATCATTTAATATTTTGGTCATTGCTTTGTACATTTTATGCCTTTATGCATTTTTTTTTAAATAGTTGAACCATTCTGCAAGTAAGATGTTGAATCAAGCTTTTCGGTTTTTTAAAAAAGATTTTATTTATTTATTTATTAGAGATAGAGTGAGGGAAGGGGCAGAGAGAGGAAGAGGGAAAGAATCTCAAGCAGACTCTGCACTGAGCAGGGAACCCAATGTGGGACTCGATTTCAGGACCCTGAGATTATCACCTGAGCCAAAATCAAGAGCTGGATGCTTAACTGACTGAGCCACTGAGGCACCCCTGAGTTAAGTTTCTTGAATTCAACGTCGTAATTTCAGTGTTTTCTCATGTCTTTGCAAAATCTTTATGAATAGTTTTAAATGATGTGTATTATTCCATCGAATGGGTAGACAATGATTAAGTTAGATATTTTCTTATTATTCCACTGTCAAACAGTCAGGTTTTTGCCATTTTTTTGACTTATAAATAATGCAGCAACAACTCCTGCTATGAATTTGGGCTCAAACAGTTTGTTTATAATTCAGATATGATTCAACTGGGGGTAAAGGAGAAAGATGGCCAGTGTCTCTAAACAAGTTATTAGCATAAATTGAAGGAAAGCTAAATTAACCTAAGCTAACAAATGTTTTTAGGCATTATTTGTGAATATTTACTTTGTGATTTTAGTTGCCTTAAATTTGAAGAGCTTCTTGTGGCTAGTGGATAGTCCAGTTCTGTCAAGCTGGTGACTAAACACTTTTACAACGCTTATCTCTTCCTAAACATTCTTCCAAGTGCTTTATGTATTAGCATATTTAATCCTTATAATGACTCCATGAGGTAGTCTTCTGGTTACTATTGGTATATAACAAATCACCTCAAAGCTTAGTGGCTTAAAACAAGAGTCACTCGTTTTGCTTAGGAACCTCCAACTCAGGCAGGGTTCATCAGAAACGGCTCACGTTTGCTCCACGTGATATCAGCTGGGACCGTAGAGCCTACTTCTAGGATGGCTCATTTACATAGTTGGCAAGTTGATGACGATCATTGGTTTCTTTTCTTGGGGACACTTGGACTTCCTCACAGCATGGTGCCTGTGTTCCAAAAGCAAGTGCCGTGAGTGGCAGGAAGTGGAAGCTGTTGGTTTCTTAGGGCCTGGAGCTTGGAAACTGACAGAGCATCACTCCAGCATACTCCATTGGCCGGGCGGAGCCCAGAAGATATATTCAAGGGGAGGAGATACAGACTTTTCCATTGGAAGAGAATCAAAAGATTTGGGGCCATGTTTTAAAATCATTATAGAAAGGTACAGTCATTTGATTTTGTTTCACAATGAGGAAACTGAGGACAGAGCAGTTAAATAATTTGCCCAAGGTGACGTGCCTAGTAGGTGGCCACGCTGTTATTTATGCCAGGCAGTGTGACCTTGTAACTTCAGTGCTATATGGCATCTCTCTGTAATTCATGTTTCACTAATTTAGATTCATATCTCCTTCAGTTTTTCCATGGTACAGTAATTACATGAGATTAAGTGACTGATACTGTTTATAAATCATGGACTCTAAATATGTAGTGTTTGCAAGGGTTTGCTGCATGTCAAATTAATGAAGACACATTCTCAACCACCTGATTCAGGAGGGTCTGTTGCTTCAACTCCGAGCCTCTCTGCTTTCCTCTGTCTTCCTAGTGCCCCCCAAAGAGAATTGGTTATCACCTCCAGGTTGAAACAGGCTGTGACTCGGAGTAAAACTCTCACAGTCTTAGAAGTTGTCTGCTTCAACTATTCCTGTTGCATGGAATATGTGTTATTAAAAAGGAATTAATTAATAAGACTCAGAATTGTAAAGGGCGTTAAAGAAAGGTTTCTGGTTTTTACTAAAAGACTGGCCGTTAAATCCTAAATTGGATGACATATTTGCATATGGTTAGGGAAGTGTGTGTGTGTGTATGTGTGTGGTGTGGGTGTGTGCTTCCCTTTATTTGTTCATTCATTTAATATATTGATTCCTGGAAGAATAATCAGAAAAAAAATATAGGTTATCCCCAATTCTAGAGATTGTGTGATAAAATAATGAATGCAACCTTTTACAAACCTAAGAAACCAACAGTTTCCTTTCCTGTTCAAAGGTAATGGGTATTTCCACATGAACTACTGATAGCCCTTTGTTGTACAGTCTCTGGTTTGCAAATTGGGCTTCTGTCGAATACTATTTGCTGCAGTGATGAAATGTGGTTATTTCACGCCTTCTATTTGCCCCATATGATCATTGGCATGTAGATTCTTTTTTTTTTAATCAAAATACTCTTTGAGAGAGCTTGTAATTAAATGTATATAGTTTTCCAGTTTCTGGGTTTCTTAAGTAACATCAGGAATCTCCCTGATGCAGAGAACTTCGTTTCATCATTTGAGAACCTGAGTATTCCAAATCATGCCACTTCATTTCGATCAAATATCACGTTTTTCTTTACTCCTCGTCCTACCTGACCTTCGTTTGATAATTCTCTTCTCATTTTGTGTCTGTGGGCTGGTACCTTGCTGGTTTTCTATGTAGTTGGTTGGCTCTTTGTCTCTTGTCTTTGTTGATCATGTCTCCTGATGTCCGCACTAGGTTCTCTGCTTCTCACTCTCCTTCCTAGAGAAGATTCAGGTCCCCGTGTGTAGGGACCTCTTGGGACCTGTTGGCACTTTTGGTGATAAGTCCATGTGATACTTGGACATGTCCACAAGCAAATTTCTCCGTTTCTTCAAAAGATGCCCCCTTCCTAGCTGCCCTATTTTTGAAGTCATAAACTAGGTCCTCACTGTTACCTTTTCTCCTGTTGCCCTGTGTATACTTTTGACCGCATTTCTCTCAGTCTGTGATGATCTGCCTATGTGTTTTGTTTAGGGATCATTTCTGATGTTTCTCTACATGCTCTAAGATGTTGTTGGCCAAGTCATGTTGTTTATCACTGTATCCATTTCCCAGCCTTATGCCTTTCACCTAATGGACATATGATAAATTTTAATTAGGATAAGTGAATGAACAAAAAAATGCATATGCTTCCATTTATATGTTTGCACCCCAGGCCCAAATCTTGACACCATCCTGTACTTTTCTCTCTTTTTCATACTCTAGATCTGTCAATATACTAAGCCCTTCTAAAACATAAGCTCCATGAAGACAAGGATCTTTGTTTGTCTTACTCCATGATATATCACAAGTGCCTCATGGTACCCGCTGTGTAGTTGAGCATTTATTATGTTGTAAAAATGGTTCTAAATGTTTTATGTGCATTTATTTCATCGTCATAACACCCTAGAAGGGTGGATAGGTTCTAATTAGTATGCCCATTTCACAAGAAACTGAGGCATGGAGGTGCTAAGTTATCGCCCAGTGTTGCACTGCTGCTGGGTGGTGGGGTCAGGACCTGAACCCAAGGCACCTGGGTTCTTGCTCCTAACCACTAAGCTTAGGGAAGGCTCTAAGGCCACCAGATGATTCTATGTTTATTTTGCGCCTGACACTTCACCTGAACTCTGTGCCTGCTTTCCTCACCGTGTGGGTACTGCTGCAGATGAAGCAGCAGAGGCTGGCTTGAGAGGTTTTAAAGAAATGACCCAGGGAGGGGCTTAGTTTATGAGTAGCAGGGGCAAGATGGGAACTTGGACTTTTAGCCAAGCCTGGCCCTCAGCCTGTGCTCTGTACGGCCAGACCCGCTGGTCTCTGCATGGCCTGGGTTTTGGGAGCAGACTCCAATTTGATGTGAGCGTTTCCCCGGGTCCTCAGGCTTTTCTTGTCCTGGGCAGACGTCTGATGCAACCATGTGTATTTCTTTCTATAGACATTGGTGGCAGCCACACGTTGCACTCCAGGACAGAGACGACCCCGGCGCCCACGAGCAATACTGGGAATGGACACCCAGAATATATCGCGTATGCCCTTGTCCCTGTGTTCTTCATCATGGGTCTATTTGGTGTCCTCATCTGTCACCTGCTTAAGAAGAAGGGCTATCGTTGTACAACAGAAGCCGAGCAAGAGGTGGAAGAGGAGAAGGTTGAAAAGATAGGTAAATACTGGCAGTCTTTTTATGGAGATGTGTGTGTGGGGGGGATTTCTTTTCTTTTCTTTTCTTTTTTCTTTTTCTTCCTCTTTTCTTTCTCCTTTCCTTTCCTTTCCTTTCCTTTCCTTTCCTTTCCTTTCCTTTCCTTTCCTTTCCTTTCCTTTCCTTTCCTTTCCTTTCCTTTTCTTTTCTTTCTTTTCTTTCTAATTTTATTTCTAAGTAGTCCCCACACCCAATATGGGGCCCGAACTCACAACCCAGAGCTCAGGAGTCACATGATTTACTGACTGAGCTAAGCAGGTGGCCCAAGTGAAGGTGATTTTTATTTTTTTATTTTTTAAATACTTTATTTATTAATTTATGAGACACAGAGAGAGAGTGAGGCAGAGACACAGGCAGAGAAGCAGGCTCCATGCAGGGAGCCCGATATGGGACTCCAGGATCACACCCTGGGAGGAAGACAGGTTCTAAACTGCTGAGCCACCCAGGGATCCCCTAAGGTGATTTTTAAGTGAGAAATTGGTCACAGATACTTTCAGCTCTATGAAGCAAAATTATCCATTTTTTTTTTCTCAGAGAGAGAGAGAGAGAGAGAGAGAAGGGGGCGGTGGAGGGGCAGAGGGAGAGAGAGAGAATCTTAAGCAGGCTCCATACCCTTCATGGAGCCCTTAGAGGGGCTCGATTTCACAACCTGAGCTGAAATCGGATGCTTAACCAACTGAGCCACACAGGTGCCCCTAAAATGATCCATCTTAACGCTAGGTGGTATGGTGGCGTGTCAGTCTAGATTTTGTAGTAACCACACCTGGAACCTGGCTTTCACTTATTAAACACCTACTAGCTCATTACTTGTGGCTCTGGGCAAGTTACATATGCTCTGGACTTCTGCTATGTGCAATTTAACTGGAATTTAATCTTAGTTAATTTAATGCCAATTTAATTAAAATTTTAATTTAATTTAAATGAGGACAGTAATCTCCACCTTGTAGGATTATTGTGGAATTTAGAGAGAAGATGCATTTGGTGTTTGGCACCTGTGGCGACTCTGTAAATATTAATCCTTACTATTTTTATTGAAAGAGAATCTAATAAGGGGAAATTAAAATTTTTTTTAAAAATTTATTTATTTATGATAGTCACAGAGAGAGAGAGAGAGAGAGGCAGAGACATAGGCAGAGGGAGAAGCAGGCTCCATGCACCGGGAGCCCGATATGGGATTCGATCCCGGGTCTCCAGGATCGCGCCCTGAGCCAAAGGCAGGCGCCAAACCACTGCGCCACCCAGGGATCCCGGGGAAATTTAAATAGTTCTTATCACTTTTGTGATATTACTTCTGCTGGGGGCATTCTATCTTAAATCTATGTGATTGGAATTTATATTTATTAAGTAAGTAATGGTGTCAACTGTGCAGTAAAAGTATGGCAAGAAATGGTGCCTTAGTATTAATTTGAGGGTGTCTTACCTTTTCTTCTTAACATGGCATTGTTAGGTAGTGTTTGGGAAAACCCAAGAGATAAAATCCTGTTTTCTCCATAGACGTTCTTTTCAACATTCTTTAGGGATGTTTACTGACTTGGACCATGAGGAGTAGTAGCTAACCTTCCATATCTTTTTCAGTTCTTCAAAGGGCAGTTTTTGCAGAAAGGGACCTTTGGAGTCAGTCACCTTTCAAGAGAACCCAAAGGGCAGAGCGGAGGGAGCTTCTTCATTCTTTGCCAGCCTGCTGGCCTGTTGGTTTTTCCACCCCCACTGACCTTTGAGGCAGAGAGAGAACCCGGTTGCAGGATGAGTCATGTGTAGCTCATGAGCAAACGAAAGCTGAGTGTTTGTCAACAGAAAGCGAGCCTCCTCCTCCCCTCCTTAACAGATGCTCTGTAGGCTGCCTTAGCAGTCAGCGTTGCACTGTCCAACCAAATGTGCATTTTCATGGAGGAGGAAGCTGACTGTGGATGGAGAAGCCACTTCTCCAGGTACACGAATAGGACATTGCACACCTTGATTTGTTCTCTGTAAATGAGGGTGTGGAATATTTCAAACCCTCCCTTTTCCTTCCTCCCTGAAATTACACAGTTTCAGGGTGGAGGTTTGATTTTTTTTTCAGAGATGGTCATATATACAGAATTTCCTAAAGTAAACCATGTTTGTGGGCAAACAACTCACTACAGCCAAAATTTAGGTTATTTGGTAGTGTGTTTAAACAAAAGAAGAGTCTTCTAAACATGGATGAATAATTACCCAATTTAAAAAAGAAATTCATACTCTATATAGTGTGTCTTCAGTTAAAATAAAATCCAAGGAGGATCTTATGTTTTGATTAAGTATTTTCTTCCCATTTCCCCTAAAGGTTTAAGGAAAGGATGAGGGAGGAATGTAGTAATAAGGACTGACATACATACATGAAAGTGAGTGGGTGTTTGGACTTGAGAGGAAGTTGATGGATAATTCTGGTCCTTGGTATGCCAGGGAAGTCACTATGGGCTGTGTCAGGCATTTGGGGGCTGAAAGAAGAAAGCCTTGACCCTTAGCGCCACGGCCGAGGCTTCTGGGGACTGTTCAGTGAGGTCTCATTGACTTGACAGAGGTGACCGAGTGTAACCCATTGTCCCCTCCTCCTTCTCTTTCAGAGTTGAATGACAGTGTCAATGAAAATAGTGACACCGTTGGGCAGATTGTCCACTACATCATGAAAAATGAAGGTATGGATGTTTTGGTGTTCGAGAACAGTCTAGTATTCATGTTTTATTGAAAACATTGCTTCGAAGGGTCAGAATTTGTATGGCCTGTCTTGTGGATCTGGTCATTGGCAACACCCTTTACCTAAGCTCACGGATACGTCCGCTTCCAGATTATCTGATCATGAGAGTTTCGCAGAAGTGTGTTTTTGAAGAGTCAGTAGGTCTAAGTGTTGCAGAAAGCCAGCCGTGGGCTCACCTTCAGATCCTGGCCTCACCTTGATTTGGGGAAAGTCACTTTACCTCATGGAACCTCCATTGTCCCCTCCATCAAAGGAGGGTAATAAACAACATTTACCTCGTGGCATTGTTGTGACGTCTTGCACATAAAGTGCCTAGTATAATAGGCACTCAGATGTTGTGTATTATTTTTTTTTGTACTTAAAAAGAAATGAGGTAAAATACACAAAACATAAAAAAGTTGTCATTAAATGTACAGTTCAGTGGCTTTAAGTATGTTGGGAGTGATGTCCAGCCATCAGCACGGCCTAGTTCCAGAAGGTTGTCCTGAGGCCAGGCTGAAAACTCGGTCTCCGTTAGGTGGCCCCTGCCCAGGCCGCTGCCCTCCACCAGCCATCTGGTGGCCACCTGCTGCTTCTGTCTCTACGGATTTGCCTGTTTGGTGATCTGCTCCGAAGTGTTCAAACTTTTAAAAAGTTTAACCTTTGTGGATGGAACCATTTTTTCCCCTCTGAAGTGTACTCTAAATTCCGATCTTCTGGAATAGAGGATGAATTGAATCTTGATTAGATAAATTAGGGTCCTTGTTCCAAACACTGGCTGTTAGCTCAGTAGGATACCATCACAGAGGTGCACACGGTGAGGCCCTTGGACACTTTTGGAGTGTGTGGAACTCCTTGCCCACATCCCCGGTAGCTGCAGATCGCCACACTTTGGGGTCCTCCTGAGAATTGAAAAGAAAACATTTTCCTTGGGGCTCTAGTCCGAGCTGACTGCTGCTGTGTGCGCTGATGCAGCCAAGCCATTTGTCCAAAAGGTAAAATGCCTCTGTGCTGCTCAGTAAATATCTGTTCCTCTGCCCCCAGCCCTTCCCTGGGGGTCCCCACCCTGATAATCTCACTGTCAGTGAGATCATCTGCCCGGCCCAGGCTGTTGGTCAGCATTTTAATTGAGAGAAAATGCAATTTTAAATGGTTCAGCATAATTTTCCTTGTTCTTTACAGGGTGCTTTATGTGAATAATCTCATTTAATCCTCAGGATATTCCTCTAGAGTTGGTATTATACCCATTTTTCAGGTACAGAAATGAAGACTTCTAGTAGTTGAGTTCACATGGTTAGTCAACAGCAGAGCCCTGTGTGAGTCTCTTTTAGCTACGCAACATTACCTCTCCTCTCTTATAATTTGTAGCGTCCAGTTTCTACAGGATGTAAAACCAGATAATCAGCCTTAATAGAATGGTGTTTAAAATAACAACAAAAATGATTGGAACACTTGGATTTTGCTCTCCATCCTCCAGAGACCTTCCTTCAGGGACTAGTACTTGGTGATGCTATTCTTCAACACTTGAGGGTGCACATTTCTTTTACATAAAAAGTGGTTTTTAATTTGTACAAGAAATACACAAATATGTTCTTGGCATGGAAACTTCAGCATTACAGAGGTACACAGAGTGAGGCATGGTGTGCCTTGTGCATTGGAAACTACCTCACATGGCTTGGGGGCCCTTGGGGACTTTTGGGCCTGGGGTTTCTAAAAGCTTGGAGCAATTGCTAACTTAGTGAGTGTGGGGTGAGGTGGCTTCCTGACTGTTGAATCAGAAATAAGTAAACCAAAAACTTTGTAGGAGCTGAAGTTCTTATGTACAGTGTCCTAGGATGCACTGTTTGCTGTGCGCCAGGCCTGGTCTAAGGGCTTTCTAGGGGCCAAAAACCTTACAATTCAGATACTTGGTTCCCATTTTGCAGCTGAGAAACCGAGAGGCTCGCTCACAGGGCTTGGCTGATGCAAATATCACATGCCAGCAGCTGGCAGGTGGCAGGTGGCAGAGCTGAGATTTGAACTCTAGCATGTGACTCCAGGGTCTGTTCCTAACCACTTGGTGTTACTGTCTCTTTCCTGGTGTCAGGAGGGTGGGACAGAAAGCGTCTTCCTTTCAAGGGGATAAAGCATAGATATGATAGTTGATGAAGCTCCTTAAGCATTAACTCATTAAATTCTCAAAACTACCTTATGGAGGCAGGTAGGCCCTTTTGCCATCACATTTTGCAGATGGGAAAACAGAGGCCCAGAGTTCATACAGCCAGTGCATGGCAGGGTGGCGCCCATAGGGGGCCCCTTCTCTTCATGGCAGCAGAGGAGAAGCGTTTGATGCTCTGGAAGAAGTACGCTGTGTAATTTCCTCGCCTCCCACAGTTGTTGGTGGAGAGGTCTGTCCTTTTTAATTTTCTTTGTTTATTATTATTACTGTTTTTTGAAGTAGGCCCCGTGCCCAGGGTGGAGCCCAATGCAGGGCTTGAACTCCTGATCCTGAGATCAAGACCTGAGCTCAGATTAAGGGTCAAAAGCTTAACTGACTGTGCCACCTGGGCGCTCCAGTCCTTTTCTATTTTATTTAATTAATTAGTTTATTTAAGATTTTATTGATTTATTCATGAGAGACAGAGAGATGTAGGCAGAGGGAGAAGCAGGCTCCCTGCAGGACTCGATTCCTGGACCAGGATCGTGACCTGAGCCAAAGACAGACGCTCAACTACTGAGCCACCCAGGCGTCCCTCTTTTCTGTTGTAATGCTGTTCTTTCCTTTTGGAAAGTAGCCTCTTTGTTTCCTTTGCATTGATGACCAATGACCGGTAGGTCCATTAGAGAAACAGCTAAGCCACTGTTTTCCTTCTCTCTCCTCTGATCCCCAATTCTCTCTCCTCTCTTCCCTCGTCCCTGCCTTCACTCATCTACCTGTGACCATGACTTCTGAGGATGGGTGGTGGTTCTCCTTGGCCATGAGGAGACATCTCACCTCCCCAAAACCCTTTTCCAGACATGGCCATCTCTGCCTTCCAGCCAGTGCTCAGACCACAGGGGCAGAATTAGATCCATACTTAAAGTCTCTTCCCAGTTTATAACCTAGCTTTTTAGTTTGCTTTGAGGCTTCAATCCTCTATAGAACAAATGCATTTTTAATCTTTTGTCTATGTCATGAACAGTCTCTGATCTTAGTATCAATTTAGACCTCCCTGTTGATGTTAATTTAATTTTCCTTTTTTTTTTTAAATTGGAAAAAAAAAGAGGAATAAAATGGAAGTACAAACCATCCATTACCATTTGCCGTGTTTATTTAGGTCTCCTTTGCCTAATTTGCATATTTAAAAACATTTGCAATCATGATTTATGAGTAGTTTTCTGCTTTGCATTTTTCATTTGGCTAATGGGGTAATATTTCACCTGTACTCATGGTGACATTCTTGTTTATGGTTTAAATATATCATGTCTTGAATGTTGCAAATCAGGTTAGTTTAGATAAATCTCTAGGGGCACAGAGAGTCATCAGCTGACCTGCATACTGATTATTCTCCGGCTAATCTCCAGGCTTGGATTAACCACAGTGCTACCCTTAACTTAATTTGTCTTTCTGAGTAGACTGAATTGAAGAGTGTACGGGTGGTCCCTGGGGTTTTCTTGAGTTTTGTGGGCATTTGGGAAGTACCAGCAAGTCTATATAGCTCAGGCTCTCTCTGCCAGGCCCTTAACCTGTGTCATCTGGTAACAAGGAAGAGAACTGGGATTATTCTCCAGGTGCTCCTCATTATTCACATCAGGCAGAGGGATCCTTTTGTGAAATTCTTACCTTGAGGCTCAAATTATATCATGGCAAGAAAGATTCCATTATAAATTATCATTCTCAAGTACGTCTTAGAGACTTGCTATAATGATTACGCAAGCATCCTGTGAAGCATTAAACTATTAACCATTGAGTGTTTGGATATTGAAGAAGTAAGAAGGAGAACATTGGAGTCTATAGCATCTATCCTAGAGTCTTATGGACCAGGGTTTGTGTCCAGGTCCGTCATGCTGGCTGTATTACGCTGGCCAGTCAGCTCTAAGCTTTAGGGCCTCAGTCTCTATGTCTACAAAGTGGGCATGATGACTCTTTCTACTCTTGGAGTTGTCAGGAGAGTCAAACATGGTAAGGTCTGTAAAGTCTTTGGCCAAGTGGCTGGCACACAGCAGTATTCTAATTTTGGTGGTGGCAATAGTTCTTACCTGGGAGATTTGCTTTGATTGCAAGGGAATCCTTTTTTAAAAGTGATTTTATTTTTTAAATTTATTTGAGAAAGAGAGAGTGAGAGAGCAGCAGGAGGGACAGAGCAGTAGGGAGACAAGCAGACTCCATGCCGAGTGGGAAGCCCAACTCAGGGCTTGATCCCAGGACCCTGAGACCGTGACCTGAGCCGAAATCAAGAGTCAGGCACTCAACTGACTGAGCCCCCCAGGTGCACCCCACAAGGGAATCTTTGAAGGGGACAGTGGTGGGAGAGAAAACAGGACATTCTTCTTGCCTGCTTTTGACTGCTTTATATCTACGATCAGGCAGAGATTCAGGACAGAAGAGTGGAAGCATTTTTCAAAATTTTACCCTCTAGAAAATGTCTCCTGTTCTTGCTAGGTTTTCCTTACTCCGTAACTGACTCCTCCTGTTCTCTGGAAACCCATGAAGGGAGACAAGTACAGGGAAACATTCCCTTTATTGCTTATTGTAATTATGAGTAACAATCAAGGAGGAGATGTAGATTCAATAGAACTTAATCAGATGGTTGCTCTTTCACTGTAATTTTACAACCAAATTAAAGCATGGTGGAAAGTTTTCTCAACCCAGGAAACCACATGCCCCCACATACCGAACCTTCCTCAGACAGGGAGGGTGTGAATGATGTTGACACAGAAACTCGAGTCCACTCTTAAAGAATTCACTCATGGCAAACAAGGGACCATTTTAAAATTTTTCTAAGAGGTAGGGCGAGGTACATGAATACAGAAGAAACAACACAAGTCTATAAAAAAACAGTTTTAGGAACGATTTTGATATATTTTAATAATCTTCCTTGATCGTTTTCTGATCCCATGTTCCTAAGGGAGTGATTAATTTTCTAGGGCAATGATTTAAACTTTTGTTTTTAAAAAGCTCATTCTTATAAGTGAGAGCTATTACTGCTTTCTTTCATGCCTTCTGTTGTTGTCTCCCGTCTTTAATGTTTATAGTCTCCAAGTATAGTAAATGATGGTAGAGAGAGAATAAGTGTCAACTGGCAAATTATTGGATGTAGTCCCAAACCTTTTGTCTAAACAAAAATTAATTTTCTGAGTCCTTATTAATTAAAAGGGAAAATGACTGGCATCACTAGATTATATTTAAATTTGCCTTATAGAGGGTAGCTTGCCTTTGTAGTGTGGGAAAAGACAACTGCTAATCATTTCAGCACTTTTTCAGTAATGTCAGGAGTGATATGTAGGTCAGAACATGTGTTAGGGAATGTGTTTGGACATTGTCATAGAGAGTCATGAAGACCAAAGAGAATATTTCTTTTAGAAAAGATGGTATGCTGTGTTAAAATAGTTCTTTAAAAAAAAAAAATCTATGCATTTGCAAGGGTTAAAAAGGGGGAAAATGGATCATGGGGGCAAAAACCCCTCATTATTTAATACATAAAGCATAACTATAAGTACAGGACATAAACAGATATCTGTCTGCAGTATTATAATTTCACAAGGGGGTGATTAGGAAAAAGATGTTGCAAAAGGCTCCTGGGTGGAGCAATAATTATTTAAATTATTTAAATTAAAAAACTTAAATTTTGGGGCACCTCGGTGGCTCAGTCAGTTAAGCATCTGCCTTTGGCTCAGGTCATATCTCAGGATCCCGGAATCGAACCCAACCCCGTGGATGCTCCCTGCTCAGCGGAGAGTCTGCTTCTCCTTCTCCCTCTGCCCTTTCCCCCCTCTCTCTCCTCTTTACCCATTTGTGCTCGATCTCTCTCAAGTAAATAAATAAAATATTTTAAAAAATCCTTTAATTTCTAAAAGATTGAGAAGCACCATACAAACCTGTAACTGTTAATACTTAAGAGCAGTAGTGTTGGAGCTAGAGTTAATTTTCCTCTCTAGGGATGTCATTTGATATGTTAAATGTTAAATGTTGCTGTTGGCTCCCATGGCAAATAGTGATTTTTTATTCTTCTGTCTCTGGAGAATTTGTGGTTCCTCATGAGAACAGCACTTAAAAAAATCAATCAAAAGGTTAGGAGTCTAACCTTTTGGCCTTGCCAATTGAATATCCGAGAGAAACTTGAACATTCACTTAGTCTTTCATCCTTGAGAGTTTGACCACCCTGTAAGAGACAGAAAGAACATGTGTGTCTGTGGCAGTGGAGTGTGGAGTGGGGACTCAAAGAGCTTAGATTCAGTTTGCTTTGGTTGACAGCCTACTCCTGACCTTAAAAAAATTAACACTAGAAGTCTGGTTTGATTCAGTCCATATTAGGTAACCTGTATGTGTGACCAGCTCTTGAAAATTTAAACTATCTGGTCAGAGTTAAGATCTTCTATGGTCCTGAAGCCGAGTTAAGCCAAATGGCACACCTGGAAAATTAACCCTCTAACATCCCTGATTATATGTGGGATAGACTTGATACTAATGTGGGTATCCAGAGGTTAAGGCTAATCATTGGGGCACATGCAAGTTATTAGAATACAGGTCTCTCTCTCTCTCCTTTTTTTAAGATTATATTTTATTTTTTCATGAAAGGCACAGAGAGAGGCAGAGACATAGGTAGAGGGAGAAGCAGGCTCCCTGTGGGGGGAATTATAGGTGGGAGTCGATCCCGGAACCCTGGGATCACAACCTGAGCCAAAGGCAGATGCTCAACCACTGAGCCACCCACGCGCCCCAGAATACAGGTCTCTCGAGACGTACATCTCACTACATATTTGGCAAATTGAGTTGAATGCAGCGGAAACGTATTTTTCTGTGTTATATTGGAATGGTATGTAGGAAGCACAGCTCTCTGGTGTGATCTGCTTTCCTTTGTGTGGATCCTCTGTCACTCATACTAAGTTCTTGCGTGGTGAAAGTTATCTGCAGATGGTGCCATTTCGAGGGGTTACCTTGGGAGAAACCCTCCCTTCTCCGGGACCCCAGGACTCCATGACCTGAAGGAACTCAGATGTTTTTCCAGCAGCTTTTCTTCTCTTATTTTCCTTCCAACAGCTTTTCTGATGTGATCATTCTGTGATTGCTTGTGTGATTCACTTCATTTTAATTCTTTGCTTTCTTTTTTTTTTTTTCCTTAGCAAACGTTGATGTTTTAAAGGCAATGGTAGCAGATAACAGCCTGGGGGACCCTGAAAGGTGAGCACTTCTCCCCTCCATTTAGTGGCACTTTTTTTTCCCCCCAGTTATCTACTGGAGCAGATTTCTCAGCTTTGGCTTGGTTGACATTTGGGCCAGATAATTCTTTGCTGTGGGCAACCGTCCTGCCCATCGTGGGGTGTTTATATAGCACTCCTGAGCTCTTCTCACTAGATGCTGGTGTCCTCTTGTGACAACCCAGAACATCCCCACACATCATCAGTGCCCCCTGGGGAGAATTCAGCCCCAACTGAGGATTGCGGTGTTGGAGATATGACAAAGAAATAACAGCCATGCAGTTGGGCACCTTGGTTAAGTCCCATCTCCACCACATAGTGACCATTTCTCTGTGGGCAAGTTAACTCCACTCTAGGAGCTCCAGTTCCATCATTTATAAATGGAGATAACTATTGCACCCACTTCCTTGGGTTATTGTGAGGAAGACATGGGGCCTGGCACATTGAAAGCCCTCCGTGAATAATGACGATGAAGCGAAAATCAGGCTGGTTGGGTTGTTGAGATTATATTCCCTTTTAATGAATTATAGAGAACTGTATTCCTATATAGTTTTTGTTTGTTTGTTTGTTTCTTCAGCAAGAAGCATTTATTGAATGCCTGCTCAGTGCTGGGGCTGGGCATTCACAGATCCTTGGCACAGAGGGCTCAGTCTAGTGGGGAATGGAGCCTGGGGCAAGAGGCCTTATGATGGGGAGCATGGCCATGCTGCAGGAGAAGCAAACACTGGATGCTCTGGGGTCTCTGTGGGGCTACGGGAAGTCCGTGAAGGCTCACAGAAGTGCCATCTGAGCCAGGCATGTGACCAGCAGAGACAGAGGCAGGGACTGCTTGTAGGCAGAGAAAGCCCAGGGCAAAAACACTGGAGCATAAAAGTATGGGACACGCCCAGGAGAGTTCTGGTCTGGGGCAGCCAGAGAATGCACTGTGGATAGTAGCAAAAAGGGCCAGGAAGGCAGACTGGACCAAGGGACAGAGCAAAGGGAGTTTGGACCTTTTCCTGTTTACTCTATGGGTGGTGCACCCAGCACATCTTAGATACCTACAGTGTGTTTGTCCAACTGCCATGTTAGGTTTGCCCTTTACTGAGGTCACTCAAAGTACAGGAAGGTCAGTTTAGGAAGCTCTGGCAGGATAGTTCTTAGGGACACACGAGCTGGGATTTCTCCCATGTTCCAGCCCTGACCACAGACCACCTACCTGGTGTTCGGACCATGTTGTCTCCTGGCACGTTTGCCTCAGTTATCTTGGGGCAGTGGATAATGCCTCTCGTTGGGTTTTGTGTATTTGATAAACGTTTGTTGAATGAATGTTATTAAAATTTTGAATTCAACTTTCTTCAATGTGGTGTTAATTTCACATTTTTTTTTTTTGGTCTCAGCTACTGCTGAGTGTTTTTAATATAACCATCTAAAGAGCATCCCTGAAGAACTCCAGAAAACTTGACTATCTAGGATATTTGAAACTATCTCCCTAGTCTGCACACTTCTTTTTTGAAAAGTACAAGTGGGCCGGCTTCCAGGAGCAGAAAAGCTGGTTTATATGCTGTCGTAAGACTGCCATGTGCCTCTGGGGCTGCTGGCCCAGGCCCCAGTCTCAGGCTCTGTGGTGACCTGCCACCCCTCCCACCCCTGCCAAACCTACACCTACCTGTATCACATCAGAGGGCTGATTCCTGGTCAGGCTGGCCCTGTCCTGTTTTAAGTCTTCCTTTTCTAGTGGACCAGAGTCCTGATGTGCCTTTTGAAGGGAGCCAACATCTGACCTGTTTACTTCTGCTTTTTATAGTTTGGATGGATGGACTGGCTGGATTTTTTCTCAGTATCCCTTGTTTCTGAAGCACTATAGCATGGCAGTTAAGAGCATGGTTTCTAGAATTAGGCTTTCCAGATTTGGATCTCAGATCCATCACTTATTAGCTGTGTGACCTGGGGCAAGTTACTTAACTTCTCATTTTTAAAATGAGGAAACTCATAATACCACTCTCATGGGGTTTTGTAAAGATGAACTGTATCAAATGCTTAGAATACTAAGTGTTAGCTATTTTCATTACTATTATCAACACTGTCAACATCTCTTAAGCATTACTTTTGATATCTTGACTGAAAAGCTTTCTTCCTTTGATGCAATAATCAGTCTGGATCAAATATTCTACTTTAAGTCATTTGATGATTTGAGTGGAACTTATGTGTTTTTCTCCTTCAAGGCCCATATGTTCAGGGGATCTCTTTGTTTAGAGACTGAAGCAGACACTCAGCTGTGATTTAATTCTGCTACTTGCATTGTAGGAGAGAGATCGCCTTAGCTAGGACTTTATTGAAGTAACCAGTTTTGCCTTTTCCATTTTCCCACCATAGCCCTGTGACTCCCAGCACTCCTGGGAGCCCGCCTGTGAGCCCGGGGCCCTTGTCGCCAGGAGGCACCCCAGGAAAGCACATCTGTGGCCACCATCTACACACAGTAGGAGGTGTTGTCGAGAGGGACGTGTGTCATCGGTGTAGGCACAAGCGGTGGCACTTCATAAGACCCACCAACAAGTCCAAACAGGGCCATGCAAGGCGTCAAGGAGAGGTCACTGTCCTCTCTGTTGGCAGGTAAGATCCCTGTTGATGCTTTGGGTTTGTGTGACGTACTTGCTGTGGTGTGTGGATTTGTGTGTAGCTGTTAAATATAGAGTATGATGTCCTAAGCTTGGCTTGGGTTATATCTCTGGGCCTTCTAGATGTTTTCTGCTCTGAGTCCTACATTTTTCCAACAGCAGAATAATCTTAAGAGGTGGGTATTGCTAGATCAGATGTCAGGTGTATTAATTAAGGTAAAAAATTAATTACTTGCTCTATTACGGTTTTCTGGAGAAGCAGAGCTAATATATATATATATATACACACATACACACATATATATTATACATATACATATATATAATTTATTTATTTATATATGAGGAGATTTATTATAGGAATTAGCTGGCATGATTATGGAGGCCAAGAGGTCCCACCATCTGCCCTCTGAAAGCTGGAGACCCAGGAAGCTGGTGGTATAATTCAGCCCTATTCTGAAGGCCCAAGAACCAGGGGGTGGATGTTGGGGGGCAGGAAAAGACAAACCCATATGCTTCCTTTCTGGACTTTTTTCCATTGGAAAAGGAATGGACCTGGTCCATTCAGTCCCTTAAGGGATTTGGTGACACCGATCCTCATTGGTGAGGGCTATCTTCTTTGCTCAATCTATATATGGACTCAAGAGCTGATTAATCTCTTCTGGAAACACCCTCACAGGCACACCCAGAAAGAATGTGGGACCAGCTCTCTGGGCATCTGTTAGTCCAGCCAAGTTGATACACAGAATTACCAGCACTCTTATTCTAATAGGTAAAGCCCAAATCTCAGCCAGATGCAGAACAGAAGTTTGTATCTCACTTGTGCAGACCTAAAGATTGGCGAGTGGCTCTTAGGGTAGCTGTCCAGAGGCCCAGGTGCTTTCCACCTTGTGGCTCTGCCGGGTGTGCTAGTAGAAGGAGAAAGTGCAAGGAGCATTGTTCCTAAGAGGTTTGATGAGACAGGCCTGGAAGTGGCACATGTTTTGCTTACATGCTGCTGTCTAGACCTCAGTTCCCCGGCCATCCCTCATGGTCTGCTCGTGGGGAGCAGGGAAGAGGTGGAGCTTGCCCACGGCTCTGCAGTGTCTCCCACATAAGTTCCATGTGGATCCCTGGGACTGCACTCTTTTAGATCACTTTACCTGGGTCCTGGCTTTTCCAGTCCTCCAGTACCGTTTCCTGGTGGCCCATCTGTGATGTGTGGCTCTTGCAGTTCAAGTGATGAATCCATTGAACTTCATGGAGAGCATTAGTGCAGGGGAGTGCTTTGGCGTGTCCACAGTATCGATACTGAGTCTCAGGCAGGAGTCCCCTTGTGAGGGTACATCCAGAAAGACAGCAGAAAGTAATGGTCAAGAGTATGTGTGTTGGAGCTGAGCTGGGGAAGCAAAAGTTGATAGGACTGCAGCTGTGATCCTTCTTTCTCTAGGGATCCTTCTTTCTCCCTGGGGAGAGTAGCCTGAACTCATTGTATCTCCCTCATTCAAGTGCTGGCGTGACTGCTTCCATACTCACTGCTCTTCGTTCCTCAGTTTTCCCCTCTATAACATGAGGATGATAGTAGCACTCACCTCACTGGGGTGCTGGCAGGATTAGATAAGTTGACTCATAGAAAGGTCTTAGGCCAGTTTTTGGCCCTTACTATGCACGCAACTGTTCACGACTGTTACTGTTGTTATTTTGATCTGGTCAAGTTTTATATTGTGTTGCACAAGCAACTAGAAGACTGCAGGGCTGCTTCCCACTTCCAGCAAAAGAGTACAACTCATGACCACACTGTTTTATTAAGAAGCAGAGTCATGGGAATTTGTGAATGTGGAATGTAATGAGAACCTGGGGCTTGTTTAAACAAAGCGTATTTTGTTTGCTTTAAAAAAAAAATCTGCTGAAATTTTCAGCTGAGATTCAACATGGCTCTTATGAATGCCCCAAATGCAACTCTCTTTGTTGGACGTAGAATACTGTGAGCGTTTAATTATGACCGGCTTCTCGTGTTGCTTAAAGGGAGACTTCCATTTTGACCAAGTGGATCTGTGCTTACAACTTTCCCCTAATCCTTCTTTTACTTGCTCAGGGGCTCCCTCCTCCTTGTGGTTGGTGATCTCATTTGGATGAAGAAGGAGAATGTATTTTATCTTAGTGTTAAGGGAATTTTAGAGGAGAACTAGAGAGAAGCTATTATGAAAGACTTCAGAGTTTTGATGGATGATAAAAGAAAAAGTCAGACTGAGTAAATTTCTTTAATGTCTCTTTTCATTCTTAATGAAAATTTCTTCCTTAATTCCCTTAACATTTTCCTTAACCCTTAAGGAAAATTAACCCAAATTTGCTTTAAAAAAAAAAAATAGTCGAAAACCGAACACACACAGAAACCCTCCCGCCAACGGATTCTGAGAAAATGCATAGTTGGGGCTCCTCTGGCCATGTGTGTGCAGAGATAAGACTCTCTGGGGGGTGCACTCAAGGCAGTTCTTGAGTGAACATTTGGTTACATCAGCCTAACTGGCAAACTAGTGCTTTTAGCCTGCTTTCTGTGGTTAAAACAGCTGGTGGTCAACCCATGTCCCTCTTAGAAACCACATCCCTGAGACTGTTTAGAATGTGGGTAACCATGCTTTTTAATGCATTGTTGTGCTCTCTAAAGTACCCGGCAGAGTGTGTGATGTGCTAAAATCCACTGCAAAGTTGGTCAGGGGACAGGAGTGTTTGCTGGGTAGGAATGCCTCTCCTTATTGATTAGGGCATTCTTCTGTGATTCCCCAACTTTTTTGGCTGAGTTCGTATGGGATCTTTTAGACTTTTGATTCACTCTTGATTTGTATTTCCTGGAAGAGCCAAACTCATCATATCTGCTCTTTAACCCCTCAGGTTTAGAGTGACAAAAGTGGAACACAAGTCAAATCAGAAGGAACGGAGAAGTTTGATGTCAGTTAGCGGGACCGACAGTGTCAACGGGGATGTGCCTGCGACACCTGTGAAGAGAGAACGAAGTGACACAGAGTAGCAGGTGAGTTGTAGTTTGGTGACTTGGGGGGTGGAGGAGTATGGTGGGGAGAAGGTGCTGAGAGCCTCCTGGGGTGTGGGGGGTGTAGGAATGACTGGCCAGGGGAGTGAGAGCTGCTGGGGCTGTAGGGGACTGCATGTGATTATTCTTCTGTCCAAGAGGCCACAAACTTGTGTGCCTCCAGGTGCCTGGCCTGCATGATAATGAGGGAGAATGGTTATTTAAGACACCATGCGGAATGGTAGGGATCGTGGCAAACCTACCCATAGGCTTTGCGTTACCATGAGGCAAAAGGCTCTTAAGTGTTGCTAGATCTTATGCAAAAAACAGTGGAAATCTAGACTTTGGAAATGTGAAATCACCACAGGTTCGTAAATGTTGGCAGCTTATTAAATGTCCTTCAAAAAACCATGCAGGCCAAGGGAAATATAATCTTGTAGTCATTTCTAGGTAAACTGTGATTTGCAAAAGACTGTGGAGCAAGCAAACCAATGCATTTTCCTTTAATTGAGTTGGAAACCAGTTTTCTTTGATGTGCCACCGTTCTAAAATCGCCCCAGTAGGAATGTTACTCTTCCAACCAAATATTTTTAAGTGATTTAAAAACCCAAAATGAATGCTCTTTTGGCTGGGCAGTTTTCATTTTGGGAGATAGCGCTTGCCAAAGGAAAAAGGCTCATGATAATTTGATACTGGCTTAGCTTTCATCTTACTCTTTTCTTTCTGTTCTGGCTTGAGTAGCATTCACCCCTTTCATGTTTCTTATTACGGATAAGAGGGTGAGTGGGAGGACTTGGGAGTGATTATGCTATGAAAGCTCCAGTGGCCCCGTCAGAGCTTGAATGTGAAGGCAGAAGAGGTCACCCTTGCAGAAGGAAGGAAGGGTAGGATGTGAGGAGGTGGACTGCTGGGTTCAAGAAGGTACAGGAAAGAGGCAAGATTGAAGCTGAGCCCTGGGGTCAAGGGGAGTATGGCTGGTATGGCACAGTTGAGTAGAGAAGTGGCTTTCAAGGAAGCTTCTCTGATAATCTGCCCAGGCTCGGGGCGGGGCAGGGGGGTGGGGTGGTTGAAGGTGATCTGGAAATAATCTGGAAGAGTTGTGCTCCTGAATTCTGGATCCTGATAGCTTCCAGTGTTAGTTCTTGGATCTCGCATTTGGGAAGATCTGGCCCCTTCCCCTAAGAGTTTAGGGGCTTTCTTTAAAGAAGAGAACCAGCAGAAAAGTCTGTCTTCAACTTTTCAGCCAGTTACTGGTGCCTTGGGAAGGGAGCCAAGAGAGACTTAGAAAGAGGATGATGAAGGGAATAATAAAAGCCACTGATGCCAATTCAGTTTTCAAGTCTTCTGGACATTGTAGGGATATAAGTCTTGCATGTGACCATTGTAAACATCTCTTGATTGGATGGATATTATCCCAGTTTTACAGAAGAGACAATAAATGAATGGAAAGAGTAAGTTACATGTTAAGGGTCATTTAGCTGGAAAGAGAAGCTGATTTGAACCTGGGTCTCTGACTACAAGACCAACTGTTCTCTTCTACCATCCTAGAATGTTCATTCATGAAGACCCACGAATAGAGGGCATTTCCATCAGTGATCTGGAACCTTGGGGTCTAATATGGTAGCCACCAGTCACCTGTGGCTACTTGAATCTAAATTAATTAAAATTGAAAATTTAGTTCTGCATTTGCACTAGTACCATTTCATGTGCTCAGTAGCCAGAGTTGGCTAGGGTCTTGCCATATCGGACAGCGCAGATCCAGAACATTTCCATCATGGCAGAAAAATTTTCACTGAGCAGAGTAAATGTTAGGTATTCTAGTTCGAATCCTGATGACTTTGGTAAATAAAGAGAAGCAATCTGATTGAAGTCATAAGGACTCTAATCCTGAGAAGAGAAGCATCCGGCTCTCCAAGTGGAAGGTGAAGAAGGTCTAGCCCACTGAGCTGCAGAGAAAGCTATTGGTTGTGAAGAGAGTCTGCCTCTGAGTCATCAGCCTGGCCGCGTGTCGGGAGTTGGAGCTGACCACATGTAAGAAGATACTGCTCTCCCTCAGGCAGGAAGCACGGGGTGATCTGTCAAGCCCGCCTCACAGGTTCTGGTGTCTACTGCCCAGAGAGAGAGGACTTGAGATTTGAGAAGGTTAAAAGAAGTAGGATTGCTCTGCTGGTTTTCTTGGTCCAAATTCTTCTGTATCTGGCTCTAAGAATTTGATTGACCCATCTGAAGTCCTGACCACATCTGATTTACAATTTGATATTATTTGCAAAGTGCACAGTCATCCACCAAGATTTTGTAAAAGAACGTTGGACTTGATCGGAAGACGTGGGCTCACATCCTAGCTTCACCACTTGGAGATTGTGCTTGACTGAGTTAAGCCGTCTTAAACCTGTTTCCTTGAATATGACATAAGGATATTAAATTCATTGATTTAAGGCAAGTGCCAGCACAGTGTGTGGCACGTAGTTGGCTCTCAGTAGAGGGTAACCGTAGTGTGCTGTGCCCTCCAAAATCAACAATGAGTTCATGAATGACCTTAGGAAGGGGATGTGTTTTCTGAGCCCTCAATTGTAATGAATTTTGAAAGTAAAAATAAAAATTTTTATTATGGAAACTTTCAAACAAACTCAAAAGTGGAGAGAATTATGTCACGAATGCTAATGGGCCATAGGATAATTTAATTATAATACCTGCTGTGTATTGAGTGTTTACTGTGTACCCAGCATGCTTTGAAAGACACATTCCGTGTACCGACTGATTTAATCCTCATAACAGCAATAGGTGGGTGCTAGTTAAGTGCCCCATTTTGCAAATGGAGGTGTTAAACACAGAGAGTTTGAGCGATATGGGTGCTCAGGGTGACCTGCCAGAGGAAGGGTGGAGTTCAGAGCCTCCTCCAGGCAGCCTGACTGCTGGAATCACAGGCTCGACCACTGATCTGGGTCTGGGGAAAGCAGATCCCATGGTCAGAGCCTGCTGGGGTTGAGACCTGCTGAGGGGCCATGTCTGATGACCCCAACAGAGAATGGACTCTGAAAAAGAAGAGAAAGGAATATTCATTGTCATTTAAAAAACTTATTCCTGGAGTTCTTTCTACATGTCTTACCATTTCTCATCCCCTCAAAGGAGTATGTTTGGGCTATTTAACTTGCCTTGATTGTCCAACTAGAGAAATCCTGACATTTTTCTGTCTGGGCCCTAAATCTCTGGTTCTGGACTAAATTGGAAGATTTGCCCTAGAATATAGCTAATAAAGTAAGACAGGAGTGTTATACATCTTTCATACAGTCTAAGATAGTTTTGAGAGTTATATTTCTTTCTGGAAAATGATTTTGTTTAAATTTGGATTTTTAGTATAGAATTGATTTAAATATTCACATGCAAAATCATATCTAATCATTGGCTTGGTTTCTTTTTTTTTTTTCAATTAGAAATTGATACTAGAAACTAGCCTTTAGGATGCCTCTCTCTCTCTCTCTCTCTCTCTCTCTCTCTCTCTCTCTCTCTCTCCCCTCTTTTTAAAAAACAACAAAGTCTGTTGTTTGGCGTTTCTTCTGCCCTTTATTTCCCCCCCCCCCCCCGTTTCGTTAGCCTGTGCTCTTTTTTGTAGTTAGATCTAACTTGCTCTCTGCCTGATTTATTTTGGCAAATGCAGTTAAATTGGTCTCTTTTTTTTTTTCACAGAAAATGTGTTTTGATTTCTTCTTAGAAGAATAAGCTTTTGTTCTTTGAAGTTAAATAAATCAAATCGCTTTCAGGCTCCAAATGCCACTGCCTTGTCTTCATGATCACTGGTCTTTCATTTTTTAAAAATGAAGCTGTCGTAAGCATTTGATATCATACGTTTCTCAAGTATGCGCTCCTTTTTGCATCTTCTGGTAGGCTCTCCTTGAGACATCAATTTGGGAAGTGTACACAACAATGTTTTTTCATCAAAACAAAAATTCATAATATTAGACATGGCTTTTTATTTTATGCTGTTGTATTACTGAAGCAATTCTGTTGTTTATTTTAGTAACTTATTATGGTGATGAAAAGGAGGGTTTTAAACTGTTTAGGCTTAATTTTAACTGTGCCACTAAGGATCAGTGGTTTTGGGCGAATTGCTTCACCCTTCCACACCCCCGGAGGGTCTTTATCTTTACAACAGGGTTGTTTTTGGTCCTGAGTGACATAACATAGATATATTGTTCTTAAATCTGTCCTTGGCACAGAGTTAGTATTTACTAATTATGCGCTACTATCAATAACTTTCATCAATCCCATTCTTGGTGGTCTTAGTTATGTTTTAGCCTGTTCCTCAAACATCAGTTTGAGATTCTGTGAATCCCTTTTTACTTCTTAAGAATATTAGAGTTTTGGATTCTCATGACATCTTAACAATCGATATTTGGCAAGTCCCTTAGGAATTTTGACCATTCTCTTGCCTGTGCTAAGAGGCCTTAGACATAACTATTCCCCTCCTCCCGGAGGTGGAATCAGAATTAGTAACAGGGCAGTTGGAAAGTTTTGCTGCTGTTCTTTGTATTATACAGATCAGAGGGCCGGTTAAATTAAGCGGTAGCGTGGGCTGAGTTTTCTGTGCTAAACTGCCATGCTGGAGCTCAGTTCTGGGATAAAAGCCTTCTTTTTTGCCAAGACTCTTTCATGGATCATGCTCCCTGCCTCCTGAGCATTGTGGCCAGTCACAAGGTCAGCCTCCCCGACCATTGGCACCTTCTTCTCCTCCTCCTTCCTTTTCACCTTCATGACAGGGGTGTATTGGAGGGTCCCTGTGGGGGCTCCCCAGAGATTGGGCTGTATTATTTGCACTGCTTTGCATTGTGGTTCTTCTGGTAACTCTCCAGAAGCTAACTGCTTGTTAGCTAATATTTTTCTCCCTAGGTTGTGTTTTTTTGCAGGGCAAAATATACATTTTTGAGAAAGCAAGGTATGTCAGGCTTGATGGAAACCCCTTCATTTGATTCACTGGTCTTAAAGAGCCGTGGCTGTGAAATTCATAAGAAGAAACTGTACCTCAAATAGGCAGACATTGGAACACTTGCCTTGATTTGCAGCTGCTGAGTACATTTCTGCAGGGGAGAAGGAGTATTTGGGTTGATGCCTGTGTTCTTATGTGGAAGATCATTCCCGCTGAGCCCATCTTAATTTTGGAAATGGAGGGAAGTTACCACCTGCCCAGGCACTGGCCGGATGTGGAGAAAAGCTGAGTGAGGGACCGAAATTTCAGTGCAACCTTATGAGTACTAATCTCTCCACTCTCCCCATGACAAATGAAGAACTAGGCTCAGAGGGATTACTTTTTCCCAGTTCCAAGGGCTGGCAATGACAGGGCTTGGACGGGCAGCAGTCTATATTTGGAATTAACATGCTCAGGGGCTTTTGGAGTTTGAGGGAGCTTTGCTTTCTCCAAGTAAAGCAAGTCCTCATTCAGTCTCTTAGCCCGGTGGTTCAAAGTAGCTATCATGACAGCGTTATCAGCCTTCACCAGGCATGGCTCCTTTGGTCTCCTATAGGGACCACCTGATGTCTTTGGGCTGCCATGCATCAGGTTCTGTTCTGTGAGCAATTCTGGTTTCTTACAGGTAGACTAAGATCATAGACTTTGAGATCTCAGAGGAGCTGTGATTGCTAATTCAGGTACAGTTATGTCTTTATAAAGTATTTATTGTTCCCCTACTGTGTGTGAGGTGCTGTGCCAGGCCTGAAGGACATGGAAGTGTAGAAGATGGACATATAAGGGCCACACTTTCTCAAAGCTTCATTCTAGTTTTTTATGTAGATTTTTCTCCCCATGCCTCCTCATCCCCTCCTTTTGGAGTAAGAAGGCTATGTGTGTTGTTCAAGGTTATGCGGATGGTAGATTCCAGAGCCTGTACCCTCTGACCCTTCATTCCCCTCACTCTCTCTGGTGAGTTGGTTATGACAAGTGTTTGAAGTTGAATTATTATTATTATTTTTTAAATTTTTATTTATTCGTTCATGAGAGACAGAGAGAGAGAGAGAGAGAGAGAGGCAGAAACACAGGCAGAGGGAGAAGCAGACTCCACACAAGATGCCTGATGTGGGACTCGATCCTGTGACTCCAGGATCACGCCCTGAGCTGAAGGCAGATAGATGTTCAACCGCTGAGCCACCCAGGTGTCTCGAATTATTATTATTATTTTTTTTTAGGATTTGCAAAATAAGACATGGACACAATAAAATATGCAATCAGCAATAAAGCCTACAGAGTGAAAAATAGGCCTTTAAAAAAAGCAAAATCTTCACCCTATTTACAGCCCTTCTCTCTCACCACCATCTCGAAATCTCCTTCCCAGGAGGGAGCCGTGGGTCCTGGTGTCCTCTGTGTCTGTCTTTTCAGGATTATTCTGTGCACAGACATGCTTACATAACACACATAAGTATGTACAGCTTCCTCTTTTGCCCTTCCTCTAGTGAGAGCGTAGATGTTTGTCTACACTTTGCTTTTTATTGAAGTTGATGAGTAATAGTATCCGTGGACTCTTGAGTTTTTACTATTCCCCACTGATTGAGCCATGAGGAGTGAAAACGCTGGACACATTTTTAAAAAGTTGCATGCCCTCTTTGTCATTGGGAATACCTCCAAAACAAACGTGCAAATTATCTGAGAGTTTTTGGTGGCCCTAAAAACATACTTTGCTGTCAACAACTATGATGTTTTTTCCAAGTTCTTGCTCCCCAGCCCTGCTGTGGGTACAGAAGAGACAAACATATTTGTCAGTCTTCTCAGGAGTCAGATAGTGTAGGGGCCTGGAGGGTTTTGGTTTGGTTTGGTTTCAGTTGCCGCTGAGGCAAGCCGTCTTTCCCCTGCATGCATCTCCCCAGGCAGCACCTGGTCCAGGGCCCCTGCTATTTTTGATCAGAAGTTGACCCACTGACTCCTGCGTCAACTGAGCTCTTCTTCTGGATCCTGTCAGCCCGTGGATGGGACTTAAGAAAGAGAGGCTGTGACCTCTGTCCTTTACACCATAGCAACTGCAGCATTGGCGGCTCCCGGAGACCCTGGAGGGCCTCCCGACAGGCCTGTGGGGGCTTGGCAGAGGCAGAAGATGAAAGGCTTTTAGAGACATTATTGCCCAGAACTAGAAAGAAAAGGGAATCAATGGTTATCACCAGGATTTTTACTTTTCTTAAGTTGTAACCCGAGGCTTTGAATCTACTGACGTTAAACACCTAAGTGAATCATAGGGCCTGTTTTCTATAAGTAGCGGGACATAGGATACTGAAGTAACTCCACAGTGTGGGTTCTGGAATCACACTCCCTGCCCTCCAGTCCTGGTCTGACACTTGTTCTCTGTGTCACCCTTCACATCGTAGCCTCTGATGCCTCAGCTTCTCCATCTGTGAAGTGAGGATAATGGTAATAATATCACCTACCTCATAGGGATATCGCTCCTTGGTGCTTAGTAAGTGCTGGATAGGCAAATGCTAGATAATATTACTATATCAGTTAAGCCATATTTAAACACTGAGCAAATAGGGGCACCTGGGTGGCTCAGTCGGTTAAGTGTCTGCCTTCAGCTCAGGTCATGATCCTGGGGTCCTGGGATTGAGCCGCCCTTTGGCCTCCCTGCTCAGTGGGGGAGTTTGCTTCTCCCTCTCCCTCTCCCATCCCCCAACATACCCATATCCTGAGCCACCCAGGTGTCTCGAATTATTATTATTATTATTTTTAGGATTTGCAAAATAAGACATGCACCTCCGCCCCACTCATGCTCTCTCACTTGCACTCTCTCTCAAATAAAGAAATAAAATCTTAAAAAAAAAATAACAAATAAAAGTATGAAAAGGTAATGGTTTGTGATTTATTTTTTATATTCATAGGTATTGTAGTATTATTCATTTGATCCTCAGGTAGAGGCTTACTGACAGTCAGTTAGCTGAACTTCTAGCTCATAGGCCAGTAGAGACAATTAGAAAGAAGTGGTTCTATTCAAAGTCCTAGATCTCCACCTATAGCTTAGTGTAGACATTGAATTGTAGATGTATTGAGACTAATGGGGAGCTGCTGAATTGCATTTAAATAACTCCAAGGGGACCCTTGTTTTTTCTAGATACAGAATAACTTTTGGTGTCAAGTACATTAACTTGGAGTAAAGTTCACTGCATCCTACCATCCCAAGGGCTGGTAGATCACAAGTGTCCAGTTATTGTCACTTGAGAAACCCATTACTGCTAAATATTTTTTAATTTTTTCATTACTTCTAAATATTAAACATATTTAAATTGTTGTTGAGTATAATAACTTAGTAAAGAGCTACCTTTAGACTTTTCAGTAAGATCCAAATCTAATGTCAGAAGTTTCAAAGCTATAAGGAGTACAAAATTCCTTTTTTTATAAAAAGATTTATTTATTCATAAGAGAGAGAGGCAAAAACATAGGTAGAGGGAGAAGCAGGCTCCCTGTGGGGAGCCCAATGCAGGACCCAATTCCAGGATCCTGGGATCGCAAACTGAGCCAAAGGCAGATGCTCAACCACTGAGCCACCCAGGTGTGCCAAAAGTACAAAATTTCTTACTGGTTTTATTCAATAAAGAAGATAATATAATTAGTAGGAATATATATTTTCTCTCTATGCTACTTAAAAAAGCTATTTCCATTTTGAATGTAAAATACCTGAAACATTTTTATTTTTCCTGAATTGATATACATTAAAGAGTTGCTCACTATTGATAATAGAAAGCTAAAATTGTGATTATTAAACCCCCTCCCAAACTAGGAGTTGTAATGTGGCAATGTGTGATACTGTGATTTATAATAAGAAATGTATAGTTTGTCCCCATTTCTTGTAGAGAGCTAATAAAACTCTTGGAATTTCTTAAGGGATGAGAACCATAAAGGTCTTTTGTTTTATGTTAATGAAGTGACTTTTGGAAAGCCCCTAGGTAACTAAAGGATGAGGTGGTTTGCCAGGGAGCCAACCATGTGTATAGAGGGTTGGAACTCTACCCCCCACCTCCAGAGAAGGGAGAGGGATTGGAGTTTGTATTAATCACCAGTAGCCAGTGATTTAATGCTTATATGATGAAATTTCCATAAAAACTCGAAAGGAGAAGGTTCAGAGAACTTCCAGGTTTGTGAACCAGAACACTTCCACATGCCATTGTGTCTGGGACCCAAACTCTACAGAAGCTCCTTTGTTCAGAACCTTGCTCTATGTATCTCTTCATCTGGCTGTTGATTTATATCCTTTAATATCCTTTACAATAAACTGGTAACTTAGTGAATAAACAGGTTTTCTGAATCCTGTGAGCCAGGTTTGAATCCATGGAGAGGGTCATGGGAACCTCTGACTTACAGCCAGTTGGTCAGAAATACAGGTAACCGTCTGGACTTGTGATCGGCATGTGAAGTGGAAGGCAGCCAACTTGTGGGATCTGATGCTATCATTAGTTAGGTAGAGTTAGAGTTGAGTTGAATTGTAGGACACCCATCAGTTGTCCAAGCATTGGTGGCATGGGAGAAACCCTACCTACACCTACACCCTGGAATCGGGTGCAGAACCCTCACAAGACGCAGTGGTCAAGAAACATGGAAAATGCCCAAACTTAGTAGCAATCAAATAAATATAAACTAAAATAATGAGATCACATTTTGCTTTTCAGTTGGCAAATATGAATGCTAATACTAGCATGACGGTGTAACTTTCATTCAAAATGAGACTCTTCTTGAGAGTAGAAGGGACACTGTAACTAATTATTCCTACTTATTTATAGAACAAACATATGTAAACCGAGACCTCCCAGGCCAGCTGGTTTACATGGTCTCCCTGGATAGCACCCAGTGTTGAAGAGGGTGGAAGGAGATGGGTGTTAACACACACCTGAGTAGGGATGCCACATTGGTATAGTAGAACTACATGGACAGAGGCTGAGTATCTACTCTGTATCATTAGATGAGAAGGCAAGTTGTAAAATATCCTAGTTTTGTTTAAGAAATGACATGCGACGTATCTCATTTCGTTTCGGATTGGAGATCACTTAAGCTTTCCTGTATAAGCTCCAAGCTCTTTGAGATTTTAGACTGTGTCTCCTCACTTTTTGTCATGCCTCCAGGTGGCCATTTGTACACAGTACATAGTACATACACTGTCGTGCCTCCAGGTGACCAGCTCTCAGTGATTCTGTAACAGGCGGGATGCTAGCTCACTCACCTGGTCAGTAAAATAGGCCTCTGCAGGTGAGGTGAACTCTAGTTCCAAACTATTATGAAGGAAATTAGGAAGTGATTCAGTCATTCAACAATTATGTAGGTCAGGTTATGTTAAGATTTTTTAAATTACTATTTCAGTCTAATACTACAGAATTTTGCAGTTCAGATTGAGTTGCTGAGCTTTTTATTAATATTTGAATCCTTAAATGTTTCTGTCATGTCTGTTTCCTCCACTTCTTTTGTATAGTTTTTGACCTCAGCTAACTTTGTAGTGTTGTGTTTGCCGGCTTTGCCCTTTCGGAAATGAATTTAATTATTGTGGTTGTTATCAGTTGACAAACAGTACTGAGTTTTATCTCCTGGCTTAAACCCTTGTATGTGCATGAAGGCACCTTGCGAGAAACCAGAGTCCTGGGCTCCAATCCCATCAGTCCTGATTTAGTAGGTTAGGGGGCGATCCAGAGATTGGCAGCATTGAGTTGCTTCTAAAGCAGGTGTGACCCATCATCCTGAGAAACACTGACTTAAAGAGACTCACTGATTAGCTACATTAGCATGAGTCTATCGGTTAGCCTAGATTTGCTTTTTAGTAAACATGGAGTCTTTATTAAAATAGAAAGGCATTAACATTATAAAACTTAACACATGATTTAGACCAGAGCAAGGTTTAAAGGACTATGTACACCAAGTACCTCCTTGATAGCTTTCCATTAATCCACACCTGCCAAGATGTCACCCTCTGCAGGCATTACTGTCCCCACATGTTCAGCAACTAGAACCTGTGGACACATGACCACGGATTGTTCCATGAGAGCCTGGTAGTTGATAATCCTCTAATTAAGGAGTTTGAGTCTTGAAGGATCACAGATTACTGGTGAAAGATCAGTACGTGTTGTTCTAGGTCTTTGAGTATGAATATTACTGTCCTAATCTTAGCTCTGTTTCTAGGAGCAACTTTCCCCATCTCTTTCCTTTAAGTGTGTTCTACAAAATTCTTAATCCAGCTATATGATTCTGTAGCCTTGTATCTATCTGTTCCGTGTCATGCCATTTCATTCATGGTACACTTTTGACCTTCTTAGGGCCTGAGCCCCTTTTAGGATATAGGTTTTTAACATCATTTCACTGCTCCTGTCTAGCCTCAGGGACTACTTCCTAGGGAGTGGCCCTGCCAGGGTTTCTATTTCTGCATTTCTCTTCTGTTGCCCCCCACACAGGTGGGGAGCAGGAAAGTGAAGGAACCAAAGATCTCAGCAACACTGTGGATGTCTCCGCGAGGATTGGTGTGTCAGGGCTTTTTGGGGATGAGTGGGTCAGTTTCCAGGTCTGCCTGCCTACCCTAGAATTGCTGCTTCACCATTTTTAAGTGTGAGGCCTTGAGTAAGTTATTGACCCTGGAAGCCTCAGTTTCTTCCTATGGAAAGTGGGACCTGTCCTTGACTCATGGAGTCATTGGAAAGATTGAGTTCATGAATCTAGAGTGTTAGCGTGGCAGTGCCTGGCACATAGAAAGCCCTTGTAAATGTCACCTACTGTTATTATTAATCAGAGAGTGTTTTCCTTCCTTGACACCCTGTCCTTGGAGGTCTTTGAGTTCAATGTCTATTAAGGTGCTCAGGTTTCTAGTTTTTTAAAGCATGTTTCTACTTTTTAAAGGGACTGGATAGTTTTTTTTTTTTTTTTCTAGAGGATCCTTTTTAACAAGGCACATATATGTCCTAATCAAAGGCACACACTGTATTGTGGCTTTTGTGGAACCCTAATATAATAATGGGAATCATGGCTTTACCTTTATAATTAGAATGACCTCTTCCTTCACCTTTTCTGAGGTTCTTAATTTTTCTCCAGAAGTCTTGCGTTACTAGGGAAATGGTCACGCTGGGGATTTCTGAATCATCTTTACTTATTTTTAAATATTTTATTTATTGATGAGAGATACAGAGAGAGGCCGAGACATAGGCAGAGGCAATGGCTCAACCACTGAGCCACCCAGGCACCCCCTGAGTCATCTTTTAAATGTAAGGAAGTTTTGCTTAATTTCATCCAGTTTGAGCATCCACCTCTAAGACTGTCATCTCACCAATTTTCCCAGAGAGAGAGAGGTCCTGCATGATGGAAACTGAGAATAGCATGTGGGTGGAGGGTTTTCTCTTGGTCTGTCCACTGCTGCCGGCCCATCCTGGCATTTATGCCAGCCTACACATGGTTTCTGATTGCTCTAAGACCTTAAGGAAGGCACTTTTTAATATTAACACACTTTGTTAAAGAAATGCCATTTAAAAGTATGTGTTTATCAATATGGATCTATTTACACCTGTAGGATGCAATGAGGAGAAATTTAGCAGTTTGGAAATGCACCTGTGACCCAGCTCAAGACGTAAGGTCACAGCTGGAGATTTACAAGCCGCAGAGTATGTGGTGTCTTCTTTACCCTAGATTGTCATTGTGATAAAAGAGAGATTTACCTGGAAATGGATAACAGCTGTCCTGGTGAAGTGCTGCCTGTTGATAAGCGCATGTTTTTGAGGAGGGAGAGAGCCCTGCACGTCAGTGCTGGGTAGCTTTAGTAGGGTTTTTAGGAAGGTTCACTTTCTGTTATCTGTTTAGTGTTAGTAATGAGGACTCTAAGCAGAATTTGTATTTTTTTTCACTTCCTCTCTCAAACTGCTTATGGTGCAGTTTTAATCAGCCACAGAAGGCAGCTGTTGAAGCCAGCATGATTGTTTAGGGCAGTTGGATGCTGGTATGGATCCTCCGAGCTAGCCCTTGGGAGTGTCCTGACTGCTGGCCCGGGTTAAGCATTGTATGCATATCATGGTTTGTAAAACCACCAACACCCCTTTGGGGAAATGCTCCAGAGTGGGCCAAGGTTCAACAGCTAGTCACAGGGGTCTGGTTTAGAATCCAGGCCTCTCGTTCCAGATCCTTCCTTAGCCCAGCCCTCAGTCTTTGACCACGCTCTCAAGTCAGTTCAATCTGTGCAGAGAACTCTTAATGGGAAGCTCTCCTCAGTTGGACCAAAGCCTCTGGCTGTGATAGAACGTTACGTTCTAGGCCTGACATTCCTCGCCCTTGACTTTCTTGTTTTCCTTGATGCAAAAAAATCTGGGTCTAAGGGAGCAGATGATAAAAGGGGGAGATATAAAAATAGTTGAACACCTGTTTTGTAGATAATGGCCTAGTTTGAAGTTTGGCTTTGAAAACTCACCCCTCTTTTTTACTGTTTTGTCTTTCGGGACCATTTTTCTGTTTCTCCACCTCTGGCTTCTTTCCCTTTACCCTGTTTGTACTCATCAACTCTCAAGTGAAAGTATTTCCAGACTTGCTTTTGTTTAGCTCTACAGCACAAAGCTGCACTTTGGCCACGCCAAGCTGAAGCAAGGCAGAGCAGAGAATTATTACTTCCATTCATAATTAAAAACTCCATGCATTCTGTTTTAGGGGACAATGTTTTATTTCCTTTTTAGCAAAGGGGATAAGGATCCTTTACTCAAACCTTTTAGTTTGGGCAATCTCTCTCTCTTTCTCTTCCTCGCTGCCTCTCTCTCATAACTGTGATGAATATTTTAAATTGTAGAATGACAGGAAAGGATAATATCTCAGACTCTAGATCTTGAAGTAGCTGTAGGGGCACGTGTGTGGCTCAGTGGTTGAGCGTCTGCCTTTGGCTCAGGGCATGATCCTGGGGTTGTGGGATCGTGTCCCACATTAGGCTCTTTTCAGGGAGCCTGCTTATCCCTTTGCCTGTGTTTCTGTCTCTCTCTCTCTGTGTCTCTCATGAATAAATAAAATATTTTAAAAAATTGAAGTAGCTGTAAAATAAGTACAAAGTAATATGTAAATCAAGATCTCTTTATTGGCACTTTGCTCTTTGTATTCCTGGAAGTTGGTTTCAGACGGTTTTGCTTAGCATTTGTGGGCAGATGGGGCAATTCTTTGTCCCTTAACCTGGCATAGGGTGGCCTGTGTGATGTGTATGCCTCCATAGGCACAGGCAGCGCTAGAATTTCCATCCTGTCCTATCCCAGTCTTCCAAACAGGACTGTAAACAGGCACACAGCTGTCTGTCACTTAGATGAGACATTTGTAAGAACAGCAACAACAATCGCAAACAGCTTTGGAACATAAAAAGCTGTCTTCCAAGTTTCCTGGGGGTTTCGTTTGAAATGAAAGTGTGAACACTCTAGAGCCAGCTGTTTGAACCAAAACACACAACACAGCCCTTGAGTCACAATTGGCATCTGAGATGGGCATCTGGTCATTGAGCTTCTGTTGGTTCCAAGATCCTGGCCAAGATGCCTCATGTGCACCGTGGACATCTAGAGTTGACTCTGTCTTGTGTGGCTTGGGAGAGCCACCTTATCTGACACAAAGAAGTTTCATTGTGCCTGAGCACGCTCACCCCAATGCTCATTACTTGGGAGAACATGGCCAAGGAGTTAAACACATTCCCGAGAAGAAGTGATACATGACTCAGAGGAGAACGCTCAACCGGTCCGTCACTGTAGAAGCTTGTGTTGAAACAGACCGATGCCCTCAGTCTACTGTGGCTCTCAAATTCTTTCTTGGTTTTCTGTCAAAACCTTGATAATGAGATCTTTCTGAAATTGTGGTACTTAACATTTCTTTAGACCGAATTCTAGAAGAAATATATAATGGGGGAAGGAACTCAGTGGGGTTGGGTGAGATGGAGGTGAGGATGGATTACAATTCCTCTGTGTTTTTAAATATCCACATGGGTTAATACGTGATACGATGTTTACCTTCTGGAAAGCTTTACCTTTTTGTTTTCTCTTGCAGGGGTGACCTTATTTCAAGAGTTCTAAGACACTGAAGACTTACAAGAGAAGAAGTTGCCTGGGGAACTTTTTAAAATTTTTATACAGTTTCTGTTGTGGAGTCTGCAGACATGGGGATAAAAGCTAAAAGGGAATATCTGTGCTATGCTACATACAGAATTCAGTTTGCTTGGAAACAAGGTTTGGGTTAAAAAGTCCAAGGGAAAATTTACTACATTTCCAGTGAAGGAAAGAGCTTATTTTAAAATTTTCCCAACCACCATACATCCCAGTCCCCTATTTCTGGCCTTTGTACACCTTGCCAGTTTTTCTCGCATGATCGCTGTGTGCAGGGGAACTATTTGTGTGCAGTTCGAGCTGCTGCTTGGGGATGTTTATGCATGAATGTGTGTGAGTGTGCGCATACACACACATACATGCACATCTGTGCACGGCTTCTGTTCTCCCAACCCATAGATCTCATTCTGCAACTAGTTGCAAGAAGATCCTCTTGCAGTTTAACTGTTAAAAAAAGATAAAGGTGAAGCTTCAGTGGTCAAAGGTCCTTGCAGATAATCTGGTCTAGCCCTGAGAAATTGGGGTCCCTACCCTTCCCGGAAGGGCATGGAGTCAGATGGAACCAGAAGCCAGACTTCGGATTCTTGGACCAAGAAATCACCACCACCATGCCACTCCTAGGTCACTTATAAAATATCGAGAGTATTTTTTTTTCTTAAACTTGCGCTAAGCAAGTCTTATTTAATCTATTGAATAAAGAGGTATAATAGTTTAAAATGACTAAAAAAAAAAAAAACCAACAAAACAAAACAAAGAATGCTTGCTTTGACAACCCAAGGCCAAAACAAAACAAAAATACCCAACTTCTGATGAAGAATGGACCAATACCTTCTCCTGGCATGTTTTGCTCGGACACTTCCTATTTTGCGTCTTGTAACCCATGCTCGTTATTTAAAAGATTCTTGATGGTTACATTTCCCCTGTAGCCTGGAAAGCCCTACTTTTATGTATTTTTTAAAGCTATGTAGTGTACGAAACCCCTGCAAGAACCAGAGGCAGAGATAGTAGCACATTTCTGACAGGTGTGGGCCGGGGACTGGGAGCGCCCAGTTACAGGCAGGTCTCCAAGACCTGCCCCCATGTCAGTGTTGGTGTGATGCCTGGGGCACTTCTTTGATCTAGGAGAGAAAGAGCATCTTTCTCATTTCACCCCCCAAGAAGATTTCCATATGTAAAGTACTGACTGTAAACTTAACGCATTCCATTCTGTTTATGGCATCAAACTAAAAATGTCCAACCTTTTAAATGAATGGTAGGTTTAATTTCATGTGAATTTTGTCTGACAACCGGTAAGAGCTCTACGTGTGTACATACATCTATACAGTGGACTAGGGGAAGCTGGTATGGAAAGAAATCCCACTGAAGTCCAGAAAGGGGCAACATAGGAATTTTGGGGGTGTGTGTATTACTGTAAATAACTATATGTGCAGTCTAGACCAATAGTTTTAGTTTTTTAAAAAACATCATTTTTTTGGCTTGAAAACTATGATGCCCTCAAAGGGTGAGGCTAAAATGTAAGATATTCTTCAGCTTTAATTATTTTTTAATTTTATTCAGGTCAGAGCACTTTTTTATAGCAATACAACAGGCAAGAGAATACTCAACCATATTTAAAATTGTGTTTATACCAAGAGTACCTTTTAAATATTTTCTAATACTTGAGCAGTTTCTGTCCGGCTGGCTTCCAAATATGCCAAAAGTTAAGCATTCAATGTTTTGACACATAAGCTTTTTACTGATAAGAATTCTTAAGTGTTCCCAAAGCAACTGATGTTTACAGGGCTTGTGTTCTTCTTCCTTCTCTGGAAGGATCTGGGGATCCACCATGAACTTACTATACAAAACACTAATGATGGGCTAACTTCTGGTTAATGAGTGAGTTGGCTACCACCTTGATGTAAAAATTTGTAAAGGAAACTTTTTCACCATTTTGAGTGTCAGATGTATTTTTAACTGTCTGGTTTGTACTTTTACGACTTTTGTACTACCAAAGCAGAGTTAAAAATAAAAACGTTAAACATAAACGGTGTTGTTTTTGAACGAAAATGCGATTGTGGTAGTTACGATTCATACTGGGCCTGATTTTAACGTGTCTGATTTCTTAGGTCTCAGTTGACCAGTGATGATCTGGCCAGCTGTCCCCCACTGGATGTCAATTCCCTGCTTCTCCCCTCCCCAGCCCCGTCCCCGTCCCCGGCAAGGAACACCACTCCCCACCCCCTGATAGTTATTTTTAAAATTTGGAGATCATTCTGAATGTATACAGACCAATGATCAAAGCTAAGATGGGAACACAGGTACAATATGACTAAGCATGCACAGCTTTGTTCGGATCCCACCAGTCATTCCAGTAACGTCCGAGGGTCACCCATCGCAGTTAGTTCTCTGGTCGCTGATCGGTGATGGGCCTCTCATCTTTTTCTTGGGATCCATGATCCCATGATTTCCACCGTGCCCTTCTGAAATTTTGTAGAATTCCCTTCCACGTCGGTCTGCCCGCTAGTTCTCGTGATGAGACTGAGGACTAGTGTCATGGAAAGGACCCACAGGGGCGATGCGCCCTCCCCATTGCGTCACAGCAGAGGAACGTGACGATGTCCGTGCATATTACTAGTGATGTCAACCTTGATCGTCTGGTGGAGGCCGTGGCCACCAGCCTTCACTTTGGTCTTTCCTTTGCAGTTAACATTTGAGAGGAGATCCTTTGAGATTGGGCAAATATCCTATTTCCTCTTAAGCTTTCTACCTATTGATTTTACCATCCGTATCAGTTTCTGGGGCCTCGTGTAGCAAATCCCCACCAACGGAGTGGCCTAAAACCATCGAAATTTATTTCACCGTTTAGGAGCCAGCAGGCTGCAACTGAGGTGTCTGCAGGCTGGTTCTGAAGTCCCTGAGGGAGAATCTGTTCTTGCCTCTCTCCCAGCTGCTGCTGGTTGCTGGCCATCCTGGCTCCCTTGCTTTGTGGCTGCTTCACTCCCATCTGTGCCTTTCCTGTGCGTGTGCCTTTGTCTGCTCTTCCCATGAGGACACCAGTCATTGAATTCAGGGCCCACCACATTCCAGCCGGCTTCATTTTTTTTTTTTTAATTTATTTATGATAGTCACAGAGAGAGAGAGAGAGAGGCAGAGACACAGGCAGAGGGAGAAGCAGGCTCCATGCACTGGGAGCCCGATGTGGGATTCGATCCCGGGTCTCCAGGATCGCGCCCTGGGCCAAAGGCAGGTGCCAAACCGCTGCGCCACCCAGGGATCCCCCAGCCGGCTTCATTTTAACTGGGTTGCATTCACACAGACCCTAATTTCAAATAAGATCCTATTTGCAGAAATCAGGAGTCAGGGCTTCAGTACCTCTTTTTAGGGAACACGATTCAACCCGTGGCACCATCCACTGGTGGATCTTACCTGCAACAGTTATGACTGGGGTGCGGCTCTTTCAGGTTGGTACCTGTGTCCTTTTGATGGGGCTCCGTGTTCTCTTTCTCCCCCTTCCTTCTCTTTCTCCCTCCTCCTTCCTTTCTCCATCCCTTCCTTTCTCTTTTACCCCTTGGCTCATTCTCACTTCGTGGAACCACAAGATGTTCCAGGCTCATCTTGTCACCTCGTATCTTCCTTGCCTTAGCCCTGGCACTGACCACTAACCAAGGAGCCCTGGTTCCTTTTTACTGTAGAATTGGGTTCATGATGGTAGGTGTGCTCATGGAAGCAGGACCTCACGGCTTCTAGGTTTCTACGTGCATACACACACACACACACACACACACACTACTAGCCTGTGTATACACACACATAGGTTCCTTTATCTTTAGAACAAGCATGACCTGGGATTGGTTCTCTGACTGGAGTCCAGCTCTACAGAGCTCATGCCAAACGTCCTGCTTCCCTCGTTTATAACTTTTGTCTCCTACAAGGAGAAAACTTGGTTCCTACTGCCTAAAATATTTTTACGTTCAATTTATGTTTCAATTTACGTTTTAGTTCAATTCTAACATACATATAAAGTCGTTTGAATATATAGCCCTGGGAGAAGCCAGTTTACCAGCTAGAGCACAGTGTGTGTATACAGTTGGTTTAGTTTTCTTTAGCCTTACAGTAGGCAGCCTGTGCGCTGGTGACTTAGATCAGCTCCTTGGTTCCCCACCCCTCAGTGTGGTTATGTGATTCAGTTTTAACACAGAGTCATTTGTCATCATCTATTCGCTATCCTTCCTTTATGTTCTGGTTAGAATTAAAAAAAAAATAAAGATTTTATTTATATGAGAGAGAGTGAGAGTGTGAGAGAGAGATCACGAGCAGGGGGGAAGGGCAAGGGGGAAGCACACTCCCTGGTGAGCAGAGAGCCCGATGCAGGACTCCATCCCAGGACCCTGGGGTCATGCACCAGAGCCCAAGGCAGATGCCTAACCGACTGAGCCACCCAGGTGCCTGAATTTTTAAAAATTTATATGCAGCAAAGTTCACTCTGGTGCCTCACTGGATTTTGATTTTTCTTCTTTTAAAGATTTTATTTATTTATTCAGAGAGACATACAGAGAGAGGCAGAGACACAGGCAGAGGGAGAAGCAGGCTCCATGCAGGGAGCCCGATGTGGGACTGGATCCCGGGTCCCCAGGATCACACCCCAGGCTGCAGGCAGCGCCAAACCGCTGCGCCGCCAGGGCTGCCCAAATTCCTCATTTTATAGTCAGAAGGTGTCACTTGGGGTTGCGGGGTTTGTTCTTAGTTGGTCAGCTTTTGTTTTTTTAAAAAAAATTATTTGAGAGAAGGAGGTGGGGGGAGAGAGAGGGAGTGAGTGTGCTTGGTGAGGGAGAGGCAGCAAAGAGGGAAAGAGAATCTGAAGTAGAACCCGTGCTGAGCGTGGAGCCAGATGCAGGGCTTGAAACTATGACCCTGAGATCATGACCAGAGCCAAAATCAAGAGTCCAATGCTTAACCGACTGAGCCACCCAGGCCCCCCTCCCTATTGGTCGGCCTTTGGATCCTCTGGCACCAGTCTGATGCAGAGTGGGTGAGGCGGAGTCGCTCGGCTTTCATGTCTAGCTCAGCTCTTAGGGGAGCAACGGGCAGCTGGGAGCATAGGGCCTGTGGCCATTCTGTTCCACGTGGAGACGGACGCCAACCTTGCAACGCCGACTTGAACAATGAGTTCAGCTCTCTCCCCGGACCAACAGGTCCTGAGTGACTTTGCCAATTGTCCGAGGCCTTGCTTGCTCCTGCACTTCCTTGTCAAATCCTGTTTGATATCTTAGGCATCTTCCATCCTAATCTGGTGTAACAGAAAGGCGAGGAACCCTTCCTTTTCTCCCGCTGAGGACAGCAGAATGTTAAAGGCTACAAAGTAGGGGTCCCATGAGTCCGTCCTGGTCACTGAGGGCTTGGCTGTGGTCAAGGGGGACTGTTCTGCACCTGACGTCCTTGCCAGTTTCTGGATCCTCTGACCCTTTTGTCTGTGGAATAGGTTGTTTCTACCTAGGGCTTCCCGTGCACATTCCTCAACTTCCCAGGCCCGGTCTTTAGGTCTGGTCTTCGATCTTCCCTGGGGGCCCCTAACTGTCACTCCAGAGACCTGAAAGGACACCTGAGACTTCTCTGCCTCTTGCGTTCTGCGGCAGCTGGGCCACCGGGATCAGCAGAGGTTGCACCTGCTGGTTTTCTGCGGTCACAGAGCTGGCACTCGCCCCCCCTGCTGGTCAAACGGGGGACCTATGGGGAGCATGGCTTTTTTTTTTTTTTTTAAGATAGATTTTATTTATTTATTTACTTAATTTTATTTATTTATTCATGAGAGACACACAGAGAGAGAGAGGGGCAGAGACACAGGCAAAGAGAGGAGCAGGCCCCATGCAGGGAGCCCGACGTGGGACTCGATCCCGGGACTCCAGGATCACGCCCTGGGCCGAAGGCAGATGCCAAACCGCTGAGCCACCCAGGGATCCCTGGGAGCATGTCTTCTAAGGCCATTTGTTGGTCTATCCTTTCAGGGCCTGGCGCACAGAAAGCATTCGTGGTTATTTGCTCAATGAATAAATAAACAAAGTCTACCTCTAAACATGTAGGACCATCATTAACTCTTTGATGGGAATAAAAATTCAAGTTTGGTTTTTTCCTAACTCCTTTTCTGGCTGCCCGATTTGTCTTCCTTTTCTTTCTCCTTGGAAACCGGTTTGGTCCCGGGAGCTTGTGTTACTGCAAGGGTTAGCTTGAGTGCTGGTGGGAACGGCTGGGTCCCAGGGTGGAGGACACCCCATGCCCTGTGTCCTGCCATGGAAGTGGTGTGCCTGTAAGCAGTGTGGTCATGGAGGAGAAGCCGGGCTTCGCTGTTGAGTTCGAACCCTGGCCCCGCCACTGCCTGCTGTGCCATACCGGGAAAGTCACCTGACCTTTCTGAGCCGCAGTGTCCTCGTCTGTAGGATGACCTATCTCACAGGGCTGCTCAAGGGGTAGGGAAAGCACGCAAGGTCATGGCGCCTGCTGTGGTCTGCGCGTCTAGGTGAACCGAGGCACTGCCATTGTTAGGGGCCATCCGTGGTGACCTGGCAAAGGGTCTGTGGGCATCTGTCCCACCACAGCTGATCGACATGGCCTGTGAAGGGGCCGGGCACGCAGCTTTGTCCGAGAGTGGCGCTCAGCCAGGAGTGTCTTGCTCTGAAGGTGAACCACAGTCAGCGTCCAAAGCCTCCCAGAAGAGCCACAGGATGGGGAAGGGTCTGGGTTTGAGGGGGAGGAAGCACAGGGTAGGAGAAGGAGCTGAGGCAGCACGTGCAGGGGCCTCACGTCTCCCTCGTGGGAGTGACGCCTCCTGCTTTGGAGAATTTCTCACCGCCTCCTTGGAGCCTTGGCATGTGGGCCCGGCTCCCCTGACCTCAGCCGGACTTGACCCAAGTGGACCCAGGACACCTACCTGTGACCTGGCCAAATGGAGCCCCCTTGGGATGTTTGCCAACTGGCCCTGGAGAACAAGGCTCCTTTTCTTGGGGGCTAACGCAGTGGGCCCAGAGGCCGGCAGAGGCCATGGTCCCTGCCGGGTGGAAACTGAGGAAAGGAAGAGACATTGGTGTCACATTTGCACACGCAGAGGGGAGAGGGGCCGTTCTGTTGCCTTCAAGCCCCACGCTCTGTTGCCCCGAGGACCAAACTGGCCGTCTGAGCTCCGCGAACATTCCAAGGTCAGTTCTCTTTTGTGTCTCACCTAGCTTGGGTTGAGTTTCTATCGCAACAGCAATGACAACAAAGCCCCATGACTAATGCACTTATTCACCGAAAACTGCCCATGGGAGGAGTTCTAGAGCCACGCGAGCAGTGAGGCCCTGGCGTCCAGCCCCGCAGCGGAGATTCCCAGAGCGGCCTTGCGTCCGAGGCCAGGCGGCCTGGCCCGCTGCGTGGTGGCCTCTGTCCTGAAAGATCTTGCGAACCTTTGTTGCTTTAGGGTAACCTCCCAGAAGAGCACATATTTGGGCTTTGGGTGCCTCTGGCCATCTGTGACCTTACATTCTTGGGACTTCAGTCTTCTCGCTTGAGAGTGAAGAGAATGTGTTGCTTAGGGTGGCTGTGAGGATTACCTGGAGGTGGGGGTGTCATGCACGCAGCCCGGGGCCCGGTACAGCCAGCGGGGGGCTTCAGACGTGCCAAGTGCAGATCCTCTTCAGTGAAATAAGTGCTAGAAGGAGGAAAGTGGTCTTTTGAGAGTTGGTTCTTGATGGTTTTGCCATAATCGCTTTGCTTAGCATTTGAAGATGAACTTGGGGTGGAGGAGTGGGTGGGATTGGGGGGAGGAGGAGGACCCGGGTAGAAGAGGGAGCTATAATAGCTACTAGTCCCAACAGTCCCTGGGCACCAGGTTGGATACTTAGGTTAAATACCAGTCTCTCTGCCCTGTTATTGGATGGCCGCAGATCTACAAGGGGCTTTTTCTTTCTGTGTTTATTCAGGCTGCCCTTTAACCTATCACCCTCATGGCAAGACATGAATGTAGTAGAGTCATCTCTGTGAGTTTCAAAAGAATTTGATTTCGCGGTGCCTGGGTGGCTCAGTCCATTAAGCATCCAGCTCTTGGTTTGGGCTCAGGTTGGGTTCTCAGGGTGGTGGGATGGGCCCTGCGTGGGGCACCACCCTCGGCAGGGAGTCTGCTTAGCTCCTCTCTCTCCCTCTGCCCCTCCCTCTGCTTGCATGAGTACCTACATACCCAACTCTCTCTAAAAAATTAATCTTAAAAAAAAAAAAACTTGAGGAATCTAGCTGAGAAATTATAGGTTAAAATGTCCTTAGAATCGAGGTGCCTGAGTGGCACAGTGGGTTAAAAGTTCTGATTTTAGGTCATGGTCACATGGGTCATGGAATCGAGTCCCAAATGGGGTTCCTTTCTCAGTGCAGAGTCTGCTTGGGTTTCTCTCTCTCTCCCTCTCCTTCTGCTCCCCTCTACTGTGCTCTCTCTCTTTCTTTCTCTCAAATAAATAAATCTTTAAAAAAATGTTCTGGAATCATAACATTATACCCAATCCACAAAATTTATGGGTTTCCTTATTATGGATACCTTAATGTTGACCAAATCAAACAAAAACCAACCCAAACAAATCCTCTGAAATAACAAACCAACGCTGCTAAACCTCCCAAGTTTTCTGTCTTGCATTAAATGCATTTTATTTTATAAACACTTCCTTGGGGCAATGAAACATAAAAGAAATAGGCCAATTTTAATGCCATAACTATTCACGTCAAACACGGTATGACTTAAATTTGTAACTAAATAAATTACTGTGTCCTAATAATGATGAAAATAATGAAAATAAAGAATAATCATAAGAGTAAAAAATAGACTGCTTGAAGGACCCCCAAGATGCATTTTTGAGATGATTGTTAATAAGGTAGGTAGAAAAGGATTTACTTAGTTGAGAAATTATTTAAAATTATTAGAAGTGGTTGGGGCAGCTCGCTGGCTCAGGTGGTAGAGCGTGCAACTCTTGATGTTGGCGTTGTAAGTTTGAGCTCCACTTCAGGTGTAAAGATTACCTAAAAAAAAAAAAAAAAAAAAAGGAAGTGGTTCAGGAACTTTAGTGGTCATAGCAATCGAAGTGTGGAGTGTTACTCATAAAGAAAAGGTGGTCCAGTGTGAGATGATATTCTTTGGGTAGTAAAATCACATTTAACATTTAGTATTTATCTAGTGCTGGTAGGTGCAAAGCACTTTTTCTCATGTAAGTCTCATCAGGGCCCAGAGGGAGGCATAGCCATGGCTTCCGCTGTCCTGGACCCAATCTGGGGAAAGGAATCTCAGCATATATTGTAATGGCTGTTCCTGTGGCGAGCATCATGTATGGTCATGGGGCCACCTCATTCTTTGTAGGATGAGAAATGTATAGTCCTGTGATCATTTAAAAACACAAGTATCATTGATAATAGACAGTCTGAGAGACTTTATAGATAAAAGACAGACTAATTTTTCAACGTTTTGTTAAAATCTTCAGAACCCAAAGATAACCTTTCTTTCGCAATTGACAATGCATATAATTTTACTTTTCTGAAATTGAATTGTCTTTCTCGCCACCATTTTGTTTTAAAGTTTCCTCACCTTTCAGATCTCAGATTCACTTTATTGCTGTGATTGATGTGTTGCTTGAAATAAAAATAAATTCTTTATCTACCTTCTGATTTCTTTTCTCAGAAATTTCTCATTTTGATTCAGCCATTTTTTTGTTTGATGGGAACATGGCTGTTTCCATAGGGAGGCTGTATTATGTTGTCCTTACAAGGACCAGTTTGTTGTTCAATCTGTATGACTGTGGATGAATTATATAGCTTTTTTTTAAATTGATTTTTTAAAAGATTTTATTTATTTACTTATGAGAGACACGGAGAGAGGCAGAGACACAGGCAGAGGGAGAAGCAGGCCCCATGCAGGGAACCCGACGTGGGACTTGATCCCAGGACTCCAGGATCACGTCCTGGGAGGAAGGCAGATGCTCAACCGCTGAGCTACCCAGGCGTCCCGAATTATATAGCTTTTTGAGCCTCCATTTCCCCATCTCTGAAACAGGGATAATCCTATCTCCAACTCATGGGATCATGGTGGACTTAAATGAGATGATGCATATGCACAACTTAGGTTGTATGAATGCATAACAAATTGTCATTCTAAAAAATGTTAAGCTGTATTTGTACCTATAAAAAACCTAAACCCATAACTGGATGGCTCCCATAATTATTACTGGATAAGATTTCTATATCAATAGTTACATTATTTAGCAAATTATTTTTTTAAAGATTTTACGCATTTATACATGAGAGACAGAGAGAAAGAGAGAGGCAGACACAGGTGGAGGGAGAAGCAGGCTCCATGCAGGGAGCCCAACGTGGACTTGATCCCTGGTCTCCAGGATCACACCCTGGGCTGAAGGTGGCGCTAAATGTCTGAGCCACCTGGGCTGCCCCAATCTGGCAAATTATTTTGAAATGGTGTCTTTGCTGATACATTTTTCTGGTTAGGAATTTTTTTCTCTATAAAATTTTAAATGCCATAGCAGTTCTTGATTTATCTGCTGGCTAATGGCTGATATCATGAAAATCCGGGGGCCTATGATCTTATGGCTTCGTAAATGGGTAATTTGAAATTTCTGATTCCTTTCTAAACATCAATATTTAAAACAGGGAAAGCACATTTGTTAATGGGAAGACACCATTAACCCTCCTTGGCCTGTGAATTTTTTTTTTTTCATATGAGTACCAAGGTTTACATGCACCATTCTCCATAGCTTTTTACCTATTTTGGAGAATGGAAAAGGATGAGTAGGATCTGGAAATGAAATTATTTTTGTGATTTTTTTTCTTAAAGTTGGTAACTACTATCAAGAGAAAATGTTATGGTTTTGCTTTCAAAATAGCAAGATCCCAACCAAATAAATATTCTGATTGGCCTGTCCCCCAATTGTCTTGCTCATACTGGTTCAGAACGTGCAGTTTTTTTTTTTTTTAAAGATTTTATTTATTCACTCATGAAAATACACAGAGAGGAGAGAGAAGCAGATACACAGGCAGAGGGAGAAGCAGGCTCCACGCAGGGAGCCCGACGTGGGACTCGATCCCAAGGTCTCCAGGATCACACCCTGGGCCTAAGGCGGCGCTAAACCGCTGAGCCACCGGGGCTGCCCAGAACGTGCAGTTTTGATGAGGGAGATCAGTAAAATTCTTTGTCTACCTTCTGATCTCTAGGTCATATTTTACTCTAGCTTTATATTAGCTACTCCAAAATGCTTAAAAGCAGAAAATACACGTGTTTCCTAAAAATCAGGCTCAAAGGGTGAGGCTGAATGGTAGCAGATGAGTGGTATGGGAGTGTGTTTTCACATTTGCTTGTGTACGGCTAAGTGTGTGGCTCACACGTATGTGTATGCCATATGTGTTGTCAAAAACATTACCTCAGGGGCACCTGGGTGGCTCAGTAGGTTAAGGTCTGCCTTTGGCTCAGGTCATGATCCAGGGTCCTGGGACTGAGTCCCACACTGGGCTCTCTGCTCAGGATAGAGTCTGCTTGTCCCTCTGTCCCTCCTCCCTGCTCGTGCTCTCTCTCACGCCCTTTCTTTCACTCAAATAAATAAAATCTTTAAAAAATTCAGCTTCAGTTTTGTCTATTTACAAACTGCTTTTATAGATAGTTCATCTGAGCTTCTTCTAAATCAGTGGTTTCCAAAGTTAGGTTTCACATAACAAGGGGCATGGGAAGAAAATATTAAAACTTTGATATGTAATTGTTAACCCATCTTACTATTGCTTTGTCAGGTATATGACACATAGTACAAGAGGACGGTACGTTGAATTCTAAGTGTACTTCTATTAGGGGTAAAAGCACAAACTTTTTTTTATCAGTAACTGCTGCAAGATCAGGAAGCTGCGGCAATTCTTAGTATATAGTTTTAGGGTTTCTCCACGTGTGGCTGGAGAATCACCCACATCAACTATGCAGATGCCAGGTCCCCACTCAGGACCTGTGGAATCTGAATCTCTAGGAGGTGAGGCCCATAAATCTGCTGTTTGGAAACAAGCATACTGAGATTTGAGAACATCTGCTTTCAACCTGGGAGGTAGGAATGATCCCCATTTTATGGGGTGGGGGGCAGTGAGGGTCAGCAAAGTTAAGTTTAAACTCAAGGGTCACCTGTGTGGATCAGCGGTTGAGCGTCTGCCTTCAGCTCAGGGTGTGGTCCCAGGTCCTGGGATCGAGTCTCGCATCAGGCTCCCTGCATGGAGCCTCTTCTCCCTCTGCCTGTGTCTCTGCCTGTTTCTCTCTCTCTGTCTCTCATGGATAAATAAATAGAATATTTAAAAAAGAAATTTAAGATCAAGGTCACACAGTGAGCTAGAGACACAGACTGATTCAAGCCCCACTTACTCGGATTGCAGAGGTGCATGTGTGCGAGGGCTTGGCACGTGCCACGTGGTCACCACCTCAGAGACCTGGAGGTCATGACACATAGCTGCAGGCAGTCACTGAAGAGCCAACCCCGAGGGACAAATGAGTCTTGTTATACAAACATGCAGCCTTTTTCCTTTCTCCCTTGGGATTTTAAAGATTGAGTTCAGAATGAGTGAAAAATGTGGTCAGCCACGTTTCCCATTGCGGGAAGGGGTTTCAAACCCCTATAGTTTATGTCTCATTTGGGGATTAAGGTCCTCAGAGTAACGTAGCCTCAGTCTAGAGACCAAACCTTCACCGCATGCTACTTCACCACCTTGCCACAGGCCTCTATAAAGCCCCGCTGTTCAGAGCAGGGCAGTCTGAGAGGGAAAAGCATGAATAATAAATGCAATTTCTTTCCTCTCAAATTCACATAGACTTGTGTTTCTGTGGCCCTGCATTCATACTACCATGTTCTCCCAATACGCACCCCAAATCTCAGCAGCAGGAGGTCTCCTCAACTATCTGGAGGGGAGCTGTGACTCATCTGCTCATTGAGTTCTCCTCTTCCGTCATATGCTGTCCTTGATCTAGGCAAAGGCACTGGTCTGTTACAGTTGGTTTCATTGGAAACAATTGCTAGTAGTCAACTCCAGCCGACTGATTTCATGTGGCAGGTAAGAATCATCTGTAACCAGCTTATTTATTTATTTATTTATTTATTTATTTATTCATTCATTCATTCATTCATTCATTCATGAGATACAGAGGGGCAGAGGGAGAAGCAGACATCCCATAGGGGTCCCGATGTGGGACTCGATCCCAGGACCCCAGGATCACACCCTCTACCTAAGGCAGACACTCAACTAGAGCCACCCAGGCGTCCCTCTAACCTGCATATTTAATAGGTGTCTCTAAAGTGTTGTTCCATCAAGTGGCTGGTGGTCACTTGAAGGTTAGACTGCTCACAGATGTCTCCTATAACCTCTCGCATTGGAGGAACTTACCAATTTAGTAAAGAAATGTGCAACTTATTTTCCCATACGTTAACAGGGAAAGCATCTACCATGAGAAACAAATGTCAGCTTGTCTCTGTTTAATTATCACCAGTTCCAAAATAGAGGGTTTCCAAAATAGCCGAGGTTTACTCTGAAGTTAAAAATAAACAAGCAGAAGGCAAGAATTTCCACGTTTTCATCCTAAGGTCCCCATCCCAGACTGGAGGCCTCGTTCCTGTGCCCTGTGGGACACAAAATAAAGGAAGTCAGGTCTTCGGTCACGTTCTCGGATTCTGAGCCTCCTTCACTGTTTGGAGGGTCTTCCTGCTTGGAGACACTGATGGAAGACTTAGGAAGAGAGTCTGATGCTTTGGGTCACAGGGAGAAGGAGAAAGGGAGAAAGAGTGACCGGCCAGCAGTTACTAAGCATGGACAAATGGGTGTGTGCTAAGTGGCCTCAAACTCTCTTCGTGCCTTTAAAATTCTGCTTTGACAGCTCTAACAATTGGCTACTACTTGCCTTGGAAATCAGGGAAAAAATATTTTCTTTCCTATTTATATGGTAGTTCATATGGTAGTTATATGTTTTTATATGGTAGTTCAACTTTCCCCAGTAAAAAAAAAATGTATATATACACGTTGCACACACACAATATATAGAAATAATCTTATATTAAAATCAAGATTTAAAGTGGTAAATAGCCACAATACAATTTGCTTCGATCATGAAAGACCAGGATGTCCCCTCCTGATCACAGCCGGTGCCTTAAAATCCAGACTGCATCCGTGCTTTCAAGTCGTCCAGAATATTAGAAAAGTTGACTATTGCCAATCATCACTTTCCTGATATCGGGTGGCAGCAGGCTGCAGAAAGTCACTACACAGAGTAGGATGCTTAGCCAGTTGCTAGACAACCTGGTGGACAGGGCTAAAATCTGGAATTTGTTTTCAACCTGAAGATTCTGATTCTCCTCTGACATCCTTTGGTAGAACCTGGATATGGGGGTAGACAAAAGGAGCCACGATAGCTTAAAAAAAAAAAAAAAACACAAAACACTAAACAAAAAAGACTTGAAAATCTTGGTCATCAGCTAACCTTTCTGAAGCAGTTTTTTTTTTTTTTTTTGCAGAAAAAGAATCTTTAAAACTCAGGGGAATTGTTAATCATGGTGATGTATCTGCAATAGTCTCAAAATGTGAAATTACGTACATGTGCCAGGCGCAGAAGTGTGTTTCCATGCAAGACAAAGAGACCTGTCTGCACTAAATCCTCACCTTACCCCTTTCCTGCTGAATTTTCTTCTCTCATCCTTCTGTTGTAGAGACAGCAGCAGGAAGTCAGGACTGGACCACAGGCTGAATTCCCATCTGTAAGACTATACTTTCAGGGATCATTTCTATAGTTTGAATTCCCATCTGTGTTTTATCAAATGTAAATACAACCTCTCAACTTCTTGCAAACTGGCGGTAGCCTGGGCTTTTGGGTTCTGAGGGCCTGGGGTGGGAGAGACTGCAAGCTGACCACCTCAACACTCAATGTCTATTCTCCTTCTCAGTAAGCAAATACTGAATTTATTTTGAAAATTTAGACAAAAAAAAAAAATCCAGACAGACAGAAAGATAAGTCTCCTTAGCCTTTCTTGCATCTCAGGGTGACCAAGTGACTAGATGCTGACCCAGGAGGTATAAGTGGAAGGATCAAATTATACTTTCAGGAGGTCCTTAATGGGGAGGGAATGAGATTCCTTTACTCATTTTCCTGCGTGGAAGGCAAATGTAATGATTGGATGGAACACTATCGCCCTGGACTGCTAACTCTGGATTTTCTTCTACATAAGAGGTAAATACATCTCTATTTTTATAAGCCATTTATCACATGCAGCTGAACCTAATTCCCAGCAGCTACACTTTGGGAAACTGTTGAAGGAATCGCTCTCAAATATGAAGCATGCGGTGTGCTAAGTACGGTAGCAAATACACCCACAATGCAATGAACGATGACAACAGTTTGCATTTTAAGGGCTCTGCGTGACCTTAGAAGTAGAGATGGCGTGTCACCAAACACACTCAGGGTCATGTATGTCTCTTAAGCATTTGTGAGGGTGCCTTCCTTAAAGATGCGGGGAAGCTCAGAAATCACATTTTATTTCAATGATTACCAAAGTGCAGTGATGCCATTATTGACACTTGACAGTATGAGAGTTTTCCCTTGTGAGGACATACAACCATTTTTAGAGGATTTGTTTTTAACTGGTAAGACTTATCATTTTATTGAGCGCCTACGGGGTGCGAGGCACTTGCGTAACCTCATTTCATCTGTCCGAATACATACTATTATTGTCCCTTCACAGAGGGGCAAATAGAAGGGATGAATTACTTGCCCGAGGTCATGTGGCAGAGCTGGAAATCGAACCAGGGGTCAGACAGATTTCAGGGCCTGTGTTATGAAATGTCATCCTATGGCATCTTCCACGTTCATGTTTCTCTAGATAGACTTGACCATCCTCTAAAATTTCCACGGAGTCTTGTCGGAACGGCAGTTCTTGTTTTTTTTTTTTTATTTTTTTTTATTTTTTATTTTTTTTATAAATTAGAAGGCTGGAATCCAGGGAGGGCTGTTGTTCATCCTTATGTAAGATGGGCCCACGTGGTCATGGTGTCACGAGTTTGAAGGGCAGGGACAGGCAGCCAAGGCCATTCTCAGCAAACCTCACCTGTAACTTGGCAGCACAGCTCTCGAAATGGAGAAAGAAACCTCAGGGCTTACCTGACGCTCCGTCTGGGAGACGGGAACCACCTCTGAGTCACCACAGACAGACACATGTGTTGTCATGCTTTAATGAGAATCAGACAGTAAGTGGCATAAAACATCCATCTCTTGGCTCTTCCCAACCTCATGAGCATAAGACTCCGATACAATGCCGGCCGTTGTAAGGATCATTTTGACCGGCTCCCCAGTCCCAAAGGGGATTACACAGTGATGATGGCGTAAAAAAAGTCAAGGTCGAGGTGTCTTAGCGTCGCGGCTAACGACTGACCATTTGTCTACCGCGGGCTCCTGCCCCATCCTGAGAGCTGCTGAGCTTAACTCGACGCCGGCCGAGTGGTTAGTTGTCGGTTCCCTGCGCGACTGTGCCTGCAGGTGAGCCACGCCCCGGGACGCGCACTAGGCACTTCCAGCGGGGGCCCGGGTACACCACCGGCGGGCCCCGAAAAGCAAGACGAGGGATGCGCACCCAGGGCGCTCCGTGGTTCTGCACCCCTGGGGTTGGGCGCTGGGATTTCAGGGCATTTGAGCCTCTGGGGCAGGTGTGCGGGGAGCGGGCCGGCTGGGCAGCCGCTGCCTGCGCCCTGGGCCCGTGCCACGGGCGCGCGAGGAGCCCCCCGGGGTGGCGGGGGCCCTAGTCGGCCTCGTCCACGTCCTCTCCCGCCGTGGCCGCCTCGAGGGCCGCCAGCGCCTCGGCCACCGCCGCGTCCTCGGGCGCGTCCTCCCAGCCGCCTCTGGACCCCGCGGCCGCAGCGGCACCCGGGGCGGCACCCGCGGCGGCACCCGCAGCGGCACCCGGGGCGGCACCCGCGGCGGCACCCGCATCAGCACCCGCAGCGGCACCCGCATCAGCACCCGCGGCGGCACCCGCAGCGGCACCCGCATCCTGCAGGTAGAGCCTGAGGACGTCCGTGGCCACGGGCTCGTTTGACGCGTCCCAGCTGGTCCGGGGGGGCTCGGGCGTGCGGAGGCCGCGCCCCCCGGCCGGTGGGTGCCCCCGCCCCGCGCCCCCGGGGCGCACCGCGCAGCCCTGCGGGGCCGGGTAGTCCGGGGGCGGCAGCCGCGGCGCGGGCGCGGGCTCCTCCGCCGCAGGCCCCTCCGCCGCAGGCCCCTCCCCGGGCCTGGGGTCCGCGTCGCCGCCCTGTTTCCGGGGGCCCCGCTGCGGGGCCGAGGCGGGGCCCACGCCGTTGAGGGCGCTGCCCGCCCCCCGCGGGGCCTCGCGCCGCAGCTCCTCCTTGTGCACCAGCGCCTCGCCGCTCTGCTTGCCTTGCGCCTGGCCAGAGCGCCCTTCGTCCACCTTGCAGCTGTTCACCTCGTTGACGTAGCCGGGGGAGGCCACTTGCACCGGATCAAAGAGATAGCTGGGGGTGACAGGAGGGAGGGCCGGGTTAAACTCTACCTGACGCTACCCACCGATGCCTTTGTGAACGACTGGCTTCCATCATCAAGGTTCCTGCTACGGGCCCTGCTCCCTTCTGCCCCCGTCCACCTCCGCGATTACTCCGTGGAGCCTCTGCGCGTGGCTAAACCAACTGTAGTTGGTGTAAACGGGTTCTGAACCGAATGTGCAACAACAAGGGACGAAGCGGCTGAGCGCTGATAGCCCATCCCCTTAATGGAGCATTATGCAGTCGTTGGAACGACAAATATGAAGTCTGGACTAACAGGAACGGTACTTGTTATTATTAATCATTGTTATCATTATTATTTTTAGGAACGATACTTATAATGCATGTTTATTCTAATGCCTTTTGAATAATGCCTACCATCACATTGCATTTACAACGGCATAAAACTTACACACACACAGGCACACATGAATGAATGGATGTAGGTATATAGCTATGAATGTAGAACTAGAAATATTAAAAAGTGTTATTTGTGAAGGAAGCAGATTAGTTAATTCCCCCCCCCCGCCCCCTTTATTCTGCATAGAATTCTATTGAGGTGATCCAAATTATTCTGAAATAGAATCCGGACAACATTAAAAACACATAAGTGACTGGGGTGAATTCTTTTCAGGGACGCCGTGTCAGGCACCATCTCTGAAACCCAAGCTTTTCTTTGCACTGGAGCTCCCTGGGGAATTGTAAATCCAACCTAAACCAAATTCAGGCTCAGAGCGTGATGTTGTTTCCAGCACGCTCTGAGCGGTGGGCAAAACCGGGTTTAAAAATCCAGGCCACGGGATCCCTGGGTGGCGCAGCGGTTTGGCGCCTGCCTTTGGCCCAGGGCGCGATCCTGGAGACCCGGGATCGAATCCCACGTCGGGCTCCCGGTGCATGGAGCCTGCTTCTCCCTCTGCCTGTGTCTCTGCCTCTCTCTCTCTCTCTCTCTCTGTGTGTGTGTGACTATCATAAATAAATAAAAAATTAAAAAAAATAAAAATCCAGGCCACGTGTCCTCTTACATGATATCAAAGCAGTTCCTAACTCCTAATTTCTTGGCAAGGCTGGTCATGCCCCAAGCTGGATAAATGCACTAAATCCACGCGGGGTCTTTACAAGGGCCTCCACGGTGACCACAGATCCCTCCGCTCAGAGGTCATGGTTGCGACTTTACCTTTGTATCATTTTACAGCATCTGCACCCCATCTGGATTATTTTTTGTTACCGTCTGGAAAAGAAAGTTAAAAAGGAGAGAACATAGTGAATAGGAATTACGTTTGCTTTTTCCTTTCTAGATATTCCAAGTGCATCGAGTCACAGTGTTTGGCAAAAGGATACCACGGGCGTCAGGGAGGCCACGGTTCCTGGGGACATCTTCATTGACCCAGAATCGCCCATTCAGAGTTCTCAAGCATCTACTGACACTGGCCTCTGTGCCAGGCCCTTCCGCCCATCCTGGGGGTTCCACGTGGCACCTCCACTTGGCAAAGGAGGAAATGCAGGCTGAAGAATGCCAGAGAGAGAAAGGCGGGATCGAGAAACATCCAGGCCACTTTCTATCTGCCTTGTGTGGGGGCCTCGGGAACCGACTAGGGCGCCGCCACTGTGCTGCAGCGGGGAGGTGACAGGGAAGAGCAGATTCCTTACCCTTACCAGTCCTTAGCTCCTCAAGTATTTAGGGACCTCTGGGTAAGGTGGCTGCCCTGCATGTTCAACTACAGACACCCAGAAGGTTACAGCTGCGGTCATCATCCAAGCTTCTGGGGACTAAGCTGCACCTGCTCTGCCTCTCCCACGACTGGGCCAGCCCTGGCCTCAGTCCAAGGGCTCCACTCTCTTGCAGCCCGAGGAGGTGCCCCGGGGGGCCTCCTGGCAGCAGGTGGGCTCGGCTCTGGGCCACTTTTATCTCCCACCTGTGCCTTTCCAGGTTTCGAGTTTCCAGATGCTTGCCCCCTGACTAAAATCTTCCCTCGGTGTAGAACCCACCAACTTGTTCTGATCTCCCCATGAAGATCCTAAAAATGGGCGTAGAAGAGTCTCTAAATCAGTTCCCTTGTCCGGTTTCTACAACTTTTAAAAAAGCCGAGCCAATAACTGAATTCCGTCTGGAAGACGGGAACCCGAGGAAGAGGCAGAGGGCATTTGTCGTTGGCTGTGTGACTGCCCCCCCAGCCCCCGGCCCCTCGTCTGTCTTCTTCCACCTGAATTCCCGGGGCACTGCTTCACGGCCACTTCATGAGGCTTTACCCACATGGAAAATGACCAGCGCTCTCTTCTTTCTTTTAAAGTTTATTTTATTTTTTTTAGTCATCCCTACATCCAGTGTGGGGCTTGAACTCACAACCACAAGATCAAGAGTTGAGTGCTCTTCTGAGTGAGCCAGCCAGGCACCCCATGATGGGCAGGTTATGGGACCTAGGTAGTCCACAAAGAACCTGGAAAACAGCCCCCGAAAGATATCCCCATCCTAATCTCTGGAACTTGTCACTGTTCCTTCTTATGACAATCAATCAATCAATCAATCAATCAATCAATGTCTTTGTAGGTGTGATCATAGGTTGGAGATGGGGAGATTTACTTGAATTATATGGTTTGGGGCCCAGCTGTATGACTCTGGGCCTCAGCTATTTTTCCACCTGTAAACGGGGATAGTGCTATGTCTATCAGATGCCATCATCCGGGATTATGTGAGTTAACATCCACAAGAAGCATATACTTTAGGGCTCAGACCTGTTTGGACACAGCATGTTAAAAAAACAAAAAAAGAGGATGGAGGCCTTGCACCTAAGAAAGATACAAGTTAGTTGCCACAACACACACATGAACAAAAGTCTTCACAATACCAAGTAATCGTTGTTTTCTGGCATAAGGGCCAAAGGGTGTATTTCTATCAACTGTGGCACCAAGTGAAAGATATAAGCCCCAAGTGCCACAGAAGTTCCTCAGAGGGAGAGATCATTGGGAACTTAGCCAGTGGTTTGTGTGTCCAACCATTTCCTTCTTCAAAGCACGCTCAATTAAATGACCCCGTTTCCAGAGCCCGGGATTTTGTTCCCAGCCTCTGCTCCCATTTATGCCTATTTTCTGCTAATAATTCACAAATCAGCTGGACAAACAGGATAGATAAATACTGCATGCTCCTCCTCGCCCCCATCAGCCCCTGTCTTCCCCTCCTCTCCTCCCCTCCTCCTGCTCTAAAACCATGCCCCTTGGCCTGCTTGCGGTACTTTTATTTATCTTGGACTCTATTTAAAAACACAGTTGGGAGGATTGGTGGCAAAGGCAAAGGCAAAAAAAAAAAAAAAAAGTCAAAGAAAAGGAAAAACCTGGCTTTGAGGTTTTTGAGAGAGGGCAGATTGTGGGTCGTCACCACATAATTGAAGCCACCCTGAAATATGACCCATTGTAAAATATCTGGTGGGTCAGTCTTAGGATGGGGAGTCCAAGAGGTGTGGGAGGGGAAGGTTTGCAGGAAGGAAGAGAGAGGAAAGAAGGGGGGAGGTGAGGAAGGGGCCTGCAGCCCCACTTTGGGTTCCCAGGTCCCAGAGGTGACCATTGTCGACCGACAGTGGGGAACCCTGCCCGGGCTGCAGGCCCCCACCCTCTGCTGCCCTGGCCAGGGCCCCCCAGATGCAGTGACTGCTGAGATTTCACAGGCCAGCTGGAGAGCCACCACTTCCCCGTTTCCTACAGAATTTACAAGTCACCTGTGGCTTTCAGCTCCCCACCTCCTCCCCCAGGAAAAGCAGAGGATCCACAGTTTTCTTCAAAGCCATGAGATGTGAAGGATGTTTCAGGCTCCTGTTTCTGGCTTGGCTTCCCTCCCCCCACCCCCTACCCCCCACCGCGTTGCCTGGGTTTCCTCCAGGCGGGGTCCCCTACCTGAGGGCCATGCTCCGGGCCTCTCCTCCTGGGCAGAGGCCCTGCCTTCTCGCAAGGCCCGGGGTTCCCTCCCCGGCGGTGGCATTCCTTCCCTCACTGAGGCAACTCCTGGGTCCCGGGCTGTGTGACCATGACAAAAAGGGTGGGGACTAATGTATTTACACCCTAGGCCTGCTGCCCGCATCCACAGTTTCCTTCCTTATATGAAGAGCCCTCATGGCACATCCAATCTCTCTCCACATGTCACTGCCACGTCCACGTCTTGCTCTGAGCCGCCGAGCTCTCCCATTTCCAGGAGGGGAAGGGACTCTTCTGTGGCCGGTGTGACACAGGGGAATGGGGGGCCGGTGGGGGAGGGCGGAAGGCTTGCTCGTGTGAAATTGAGACTTGGCTTCAACATGGGCTGTCCACCTGCTATCTCTCTGTGCCCCCGACCGCCCCCCCCAACTTTGACAACGGCTAGCTTGAAGGCCAGCTCTCAGTTGTCAGGTGCCTTTTATTACGTAGCAGAATCAAAATCTGCTTTCTCTTTGGAGTCTGAAAAAGCAACAGAGAAGCAAAGGGCAAATCCTTTGCAACCACTGGCTGGTTTACACAGGGGAAAAGCAAACACCATTAGGATGGTAGGTCCATCCACCCCCGGCGCCCGCCCACTTCTGCGTTGGGGGGTGGCCCTGCCCTGCGATCAGTGTTGAAGTTAAACAGTCCTGTGTTTGAGGATGGACACGCTGACGCTCTGTCGGTTACTAGTCTAGTCTTCTTGCTAGAAAGTCCTGTTCCACAAGGGGGGGTCGTGGTGGCAGTGGGGGGAGGCCAGAAGATCACAGGAGTTTTTGAACCAGGCAGAGACACTGAATATTCATCAGGAAGTCCAGAGGTAATAGAAAAAATCTCCATCCGGTTGCCAAGGGCTGCCTTTGAATAGTGACAGTCTGAGAGAGTGACAGGGGCAGGTCAAAGGACACAGGAACCAGATGGCAAAGGTTCTACTGGCCAAGTTTGGAACAACTGGAGCATCAAAATAAATACGACCGGTATAAAGGATTGTAACCTGCTGCATAAAATGAGGACCTGTGAATCTACACTGATCGAAATTTAAATGTCTACCTTATAAGCAGAAAGCCAGTTAACACACACACACACACACACACACACACACACACACACACACACGGGATAATGGGACTAGAAAAATCACCATCATAACAGTAACTGATTCCAGCAAAAGGCATCAGTGGATGCTGAGACTAATGGGTAAGAGTCTGGGAAGAACAGGATGGTTAGTCTGCAAGCGTCTCCCCGCCACATGTGTAAGGGTAAAACCGGATCTGGGCAGTGGAGAAATAGGCACACAGCACTTGCATCCGATAACACTGCCTGCAATCATCGAGACTAACCAGCTTCAGGTGCCCCGGATGGGTTATGCTGAGAATTCAGCATCACGTTTCTGGTCTTCCTGGAAAAAGAACGTAAGCTGGGTGGGAGTGTGAAGCGACATCTGTCACCCCACATGGAGGGATGTTCTGCGAAACAGCTGACCTGTACTCTTGAAAAAAAGTGCTAGTCGGAAAAATACAGACAGACTGAGGAGCTGTTCCAGAATTGAAGAAGACAGGATGTACGATGGCCAGATGACACGCATAAGTTTTTGGCTAAAAGGTCATCATCGACACAACTGCTGAAGTCTGAGTAAGGCCTATTGATTAGGTAACATTATCAAGTCAGTGTTAATTTCCTGATTTTGATCAATGCACTGGGGTATGTAAGAGAACAGCCTTGTTTTTAGGAAATACCCAGGGACGTATTAAGGAGGAAGGGGCATGGTATCTGTGATTCATGAAAATGATTCAGAAAAAAAAAATTGCATGAGTGAGCATATCAAGAAAGAGAAGGATAAAGCAAATGTGGTAAATGGTAACTTCTGGGAGCTGTGCGTGGAGCATATATGAAGATTCTTCGTACCTTTCTGAGAACTTTTCATTAACCTGATGTAATGTCAAATAAAAAATTAAAAGAAAAAAAACAGGAAATTTAAAAAAAAAGCGCCAATCTAACGTCAGTTCTTGTTCTCTTTATCCCTAGAGTAGGACCTAACACCTACGGGAAGTCATGGATATTAAGATATTCCCCCCCCCCCCAAAAAAAAAAGATATTCCCTATAAAGAAGCACAGGGAAAAAGGTTTTGGAAAAGAGCTCACCAAAAGCCCACCAATTTTTTTTTTTTCTGGATTTAGTCATTCTGAGTACGTCCTGAAGACCTTTCCTCAAGAGCCAGTCCTAGGCACTGGGACTCTGAAGGCAAAGGAGGTATGGTTCCTGTCCTCAGCTGCCTCCTCTCCTAGGGGGACTTCCAGGCTAGTGCTTCGGTATCCTCAGCTGTCTGCCTCCCCTTCCACTCCCAAGCTCCTCACAGGCAGCGCCCAACACCGGGCAGTGTCCAGCAGGGCCCTTTGTGCTTGGTATTCAAACAAAGGAATGACTGGTGAGTGATGGCTGTGAGTGAATAAAGGATGCGCAGGAGATTTTCTAAGTTATCCCAACAGAGGGCCTGCCTCTCCTCGTGATCACACTACCCAGTGGTCCAAATCTGGGAGCCAAGCGCAGCTGCTGGGAGAGATGGGAGGGACTCCGTTCTTCCCTCCGGGCTTGGGAAACAGCAAAACCTCCCTTGGGCAGTTCCCAGGGTCAAGGGTGTTCTGCTTCCCGGGTTCTAGTCCATGAGCTGTCTGTAGAGGCAGCTGCTGGGAAGTGGTCTGAGTTTATCGAAGCTGGAATGTTTGAGAGAGAGAGAGAGAGAGAGAGAGAGGGACCAAATGAAACCCTTAAAATTTCAGCTCCGTTTTTGAAAAAACCAACTTGCCAGTGTTTGTAAAACAGCGGGGATTCCACCTTTCACCTGGGCAGCAGGTGAAGTTGACGAATACTTAGCGAGTCATGTCTGGGTACTGAGCTCCTGGGCTCGAGAGGAATGAATGAACGTAATTGCCAGGTGCTGAAGAAATTGCCAGGCGCTTTATAGGATAAGTAAGGGATGGCCTGCCCAGCTTCAGTGGCTGTGCTGAATTCACAACGGGAAAGGGACAAGATAAATCCCTAGACTACTCAATCCATTTCCTCCTTTTGGACAGCCCTTGAAAACTCCTGGTGTGTTTCCTTTTCTCCTGAAGAGGCTGAGCTGGGTGATTTTGGACAACCTGCAAGACTATGAGGATCTTTATTATTGGCGCCATCACCTAGTATTTTATGCATTCTCAACAGCTGGTGGGTGGGGTGCCTGGGTAGCTCAGTCAGTTTAAGCATCTGGCTCTTGGTTTCGGCTCAGGTCATGATCTCAGGGTCATGAGATCAAGCCCCGCATCAGGCTCTGCTCTCAGCTGGAGTCTGCTTGAGATTCTTTCTCTTCCTCTCCACCACCCACTCCCGCTTGCTCTCTCTCAAATAAGTAAGTAAATAAAATCTTCGATAGTTGATGTACTACGATATACGTGTCACCCAGAGCTGGGTCTGATGGGATATTTATGTGCAGAGATGTGTTTGTAGGTTTTTTCCCTCAGAAAGGGGTTCTCGGTCAGATACATTTGGGAACAGCAGAGATTAAAGACGAACACATTTGTGGTTAAGAAAAAGAACTATTTCATCTTGTTTATCTCAGTGTTTCCCAAAGTTATTTGACCACAGAGCTTTTTTTTCCCCCTATAAAAGACTTATTAACAACCAACAAAAACTTGTGTTTTGGGAAGAATGACTGTTGAAGTGACAATCCTAGCTATCAGGGTGTGTTCTGTGCCTCTGACTGAAAGTGTCACATGGTGTCTGGGGGAACCCGGGCAGAGAGAGTCCCATGGTAGCAACAGCTCCACTGCCTGCCCCACAGACGTGGGAAAATCTGTGATCTCTTGATGCCTCGGTTTCTTCATCTGCAAAAGGAGTCTTTGATGTCAAAGCTCTTATCCAAATCTGATGACCTAAGAGGCGAATTGGTGAAGAAAAGGGGACTTCCCTCATGACCCCCTTTTCAACTTGGTTTACACACGGTTAACTCTTTGAATGCTGAGGCAAGGCGGCCACCTATAGGACGCTGGCGCAGGCCAGGTTTCTCTCAATGGCTTGTGAACCACCCCATGGCCACACCACTGAGGTGTGTTTGGGTCTCGACTCCGCACTTGCCCCAGCCCGAGATCCCTACTGAATGCACAAAGCTTCTCCTCCTTGTCCTCTCATCAGGCCTTGGGTTCTCCAGCTCTTTCCCTCATGTGTGCGGCTCTTTCGTGGCGGTCTCCTCAGCCTCTCTCCAGAGAGTACTAGGGGAGACAGAGTAACAGCAAAGCCCCTGGGAGGGGTGAGGACTCGGGTCCTGGGGACCCCGTGAGGCTGGAGGAGGTGCGCTGCTGGATTCCCTTGTCCACTGGAGTGGGTGATGGGGAGGCACGGGCTACTGGCCAGGAGGTCAAGTTCTCAGGAGCCAAGGAATTGGTCTCTGGGGATGAAATGGCAGGACTGAAATAGGTGTTTCTCGATGAAAGGCTGCCCTGGGCTCACTCAAATCATAATATTTAAAAGGGCTGCCTCCCTGGCCTCTCTCCAGGCTGTCCTTGCTGGTATGTTCACCCGAGGCGGGTGTCTACGCTGGTCTTGGGGTGCTTCCTTTGCAGGAACTTGCAGAACAAGCCAGGTCCTGGTCCCAACACTTTACTGCAGCTGGGGTCACAGGATCCTTGGTGTCTGTGTTAAATGTGGAAAGACAAGACTTTTACAACAGTTAGAATGTCACTCCATTTTTCTCTTCTTGTGGACCATATGCTGGCATGTTGTAATCTTTCTGAAGGATCTTAAAAACATTTCCATGGCCCCTTCTTCTATTCAAAAATCATTTTTTCCTTACTGACGTGGTCCTCAGTCTGCTGTCCCTAAGCCAGATGTTTCGTGAATGGTCACAGTCATTACACAGTGTCTCCACTGATTCTTTGGCTCTTCAGTGAATCCCTGGTGTGCACCAGGCACTGTACCAGGTTCTGGGGAAACAGCAGAATCCAGGTGCTCCCTGAGAGAACTTACAGTCTTGAATGTGTGTGGTGGTGGTGGTGGTGTATATGTGTGGGGTGGGATGGGATTTATATAAACATTTGGGAAGATTCATCACACCACAAAGGCATTTCAGCATAGTGGTCAAGGGAGTAGTCTAGGGCCAGCATTGTGGATTTCAATATTCCCTCCACCACTTTTTTTTTTTCGTGACTGAACACAGTAAGTCCTTCATTTATGAAGAAGCTATGTGGGATTCAGGAGTGTGTCATTTCAGTTTCACGTACAATAGTAAAAACTAAAAACTCAGCTTATAGGGAAAGAGATTTCTGGATCCTTTGGGGCAGGGTGACATTTTGAAGCAAACTCACCCCAGTACCATACTAGATGAACACAGTGAAGTGTGAAAATGTGATAAATATTACTGTGATTAATAGCTCAGTCTATTAGCTGTTTTAATAAAGTACAGCTTTATAGTGAAAATAATGTACTAGAAATAGCTTTGTGACCTCTACACAAATTTCTTAGCTTCTTCGAGCTTCAGCCGGCTAATCTGCAGAATGGGAATGATAACTATTCCAGCTTGTCAGGATCATTTTGAAAATTAAATGAGATAGAAGTTTGTACGGCATTTACTACGGTGTCTGGCCTACTGCCGGTACTTATTAATACTTAATAAGCAGTTAACATTTGAGTGTTTCCTATGCATCGAGGACTGGTTTGGGAACTTTCACGTACTCATTCATTTTGACTTTACAACAATCCTGTAAAGTGAGTACCACTATTTTGTAGACAAGTAAATGGATGTAAGTTAGAAAGGGGCACGGTGGAGCTATTATTAATGCTGTTGTTCTAATTTTCATTATTATTAACATTTCCTGGCGTCTGTCTTGGTAGGTTCTGTTGATTTCTGAGTCCACTGAATTACACAACAAACAGCAGTAGTTTTTGCAAAAGGGAGCCGGATCCTCTGAATTTGGGCTTTGATGGAGTTTTACAGGCGTGCTTGCTCTATGACCACCAGATGGCAGTACACGGCGGTTAGTTAATTGAACACTAATTTCAGAATATTTTGTGTTAGAAAAAGCAAAATGTGCAGGATTACTGGAGTTAAGCAGAAGGCATATAGAAGTTCCAAGTCTGTTAGTAGCTTGGGGCCAGCCCTCTAGATAGCTCACCAGTACCCCCATCCTCCTGTTCCCTTGGTGGGAACTGTTTTAGGGAAAAAGTTTGACTAGCTCTGCCTTTATTCTCTGGAATGTAAATTCCTAAGAGTAGGCTTCTGGTTGGGGCAGATGCAATGTAATGAATAACTGAATAAAGGCTGGGGTGTGTGGGCGGATCCTAGGGGACACAGGAGCAGGGGGCACGGGGTCCACCTGGGTCTGGGTGGGGCCTGATAGCTTGAGTTTCTAACAAGCCCCAGCTGGTGCTGATGGAGCTTCCTGGGGACCACACTTTGACAACTGCTGCTTTACTGCTGTGAGGGTAGCAAGGCAGTCCAGGCATCTGAATTTTGGTTGGAAACTAATATCTGTCATCACTGATCCAATCCCATCCCTAATTGGAGCAGTTTTCCAATCTTTAGAAAGATAGAGTCTAAGTTAGAAACTTAGAAGTTTCTAAAAACTGTTTTTCAGAATTTGCATTTCTTTTTTATTTTTTAAAAAAGATTTTATTTATTCATGAGAGACACACAGAGAGAGAGGCAGAGACTCTCAGAGGCAGAGGGAGAAGTAGGCTCCATGCAGGGAGCCCAATGCGGGACTCGATCCTGGGACCGTGGGATCATGCCCTGAGCCAAAGGCAGAGCTCAATCACTGAGCCACCCAGGCATCCCCAGAATTTGCTTTTAAACACTTTGTAAATTATATTTGTTGTTTTTATAATCCTTCTCTATGAGGGTTGTAACAGTTAGAAAAGTTAAAGTAACCTAATGTCTAGAAATATGGGATCAATTTGAAGAACTTAATGTTTACTAACTGGGAAATAACTGGAACAAATCCATGACCCCGGGCTGATCCGCTGCCTGTCTGCTCTGAGATCTGCGCCTGCCTCCTCTTGCTGGCTCAGTTTCCCAGGGCAACGCAAGGCTGAGGAGCCCCTGCCCTCTGGATGTGGGTGAGCCCCACCAATGGGAGGTGCTGGTGGAAGACCAGGGAAAAGATGGGAGAAGCAGGGTATTCCCCCCCCCCCTACTTGGACAGTATCTGATCCATCCTGGCCGACCTCCTTCACAGCCCTTGATGCAAACAGCTCTGAGCTCCATGGTTCCAGCTACTGCCCCAGCATCCGGTTCTGCATCTCCCCCTAAGGTGGAAATGTCTTCCTGCCTTGACCATATCCGTGTTGCCTCACCAGCTGGTTTCCTAGCTCTGCCAATATCTGCATAAGCCACTGACTCTAATCTCCCACTGTCTAAAAGGAGGGCTTCCTGTCTTTGACCAGACCTAGCCTAATACCAACAGTATCCTGGTCAAAGGCTTTCTAGCTAACCTACTAAAGAATATATGGCAACAGTATTGGACTCTGCAAAAACTGGTATTCTCGGGCACCTGGGTGGCTCAGTGGTTGAGCATCTACCTTTGGCTCAGGTCGTGATCCCAGGGTCCTGAGATCCAGTCCCATATCAGGCTCCCTGTGGGGAGCCTGCTTCTCCCTCTGCCTCTCTCTCTCTCTCTCTCTCTTTATCTGTGTGTCTCTCATGAATCAATAAATAAAATCTTAAAAAAAAACCCTGGTATTCTCTAATGCATATGTTGTTGCTTGTTGCATGTCTGACACAGGGTGGGCACTGGGGACGTCAATGGTGGTTGGGGAAGGGACTTAAGCTCCTCCATCATCTCCATCAAGTTCTCTTTCCTTTCTCACCACAAATCAGTCTGTCTCCTGTACAGTGTAATGTCCTTACAAGTCTCCTATCTTCCCCTCCAAGCTCTTAAATGCTGCCTATATCTATTTACAGGTATTCTTTTTATTTTATTTTATTTTTTTATTTACAGGTATTCTAAAACTGCCACTGCAGATGCTATAGGGCCATAAAGACCTTCATACTATTTTTAGTAATCTCATGAAAATACTCAACATCATTGATGAGTGTGGGTGACGGCAGTTAATAAATAAGCTTATAGATGCTCCTTATGGCTGGGAAAATAAGGAAGTTGTTCCCTATTATTAGTATAGGCATGGGGCATATTGACCCTTTCCCCCATTGTTACTATGGTGTCAGGAGGCTAGTTTTTAATATGCCCCTAAATGCTTCAGTGAGGCTCCACATCAACAGCTTAATACAAATACCTAAAACTCCTAGCATTGGTAATCCAGATACCCCCATTTGCTTATCAACATGCTTTTGAAATATATGTTGAAGAAGTGCAGATTTTCCCAGACAGCTCTGAGGAGAAAGTGACTGAGACCATATATACATCTCAACTGATCTTCATCAGTCACGTGGAATTAGATGTTTCCCCCCAATTCTGCTACTTGAGTAGAATCTTGTTTGCTGATGAGTCAAGAGAACGTGCCATTGAAAACCAAACCAAGCATGCTGTTCAAGGATAATCGCCATGGCACCAAGACTCAGACCCAACTGAAGATGGGGGTGGTGGTGGTGGGTAAACCATGATCTTCTGAATGGCTTTCACTTTCCAAGAATTTGAACAAGTGCATTCTGGAGCATCTTCAGACAACAGAGATATAGTTTATTTGAGAATATTTTAAAGACCTGAAGATGGTATGTTTTTATTTAACACGTGCAGTTCTCCTTTTCGTGTGTGATTAGTGGGCCCCCTTCTTCATACTCTTGACCACCTTGGTAGCAGTATCATCTGACAAAACCCAACTCAGTTTGTTGGCCGATTGAGTGACTTTGGTTCAAGCCATATAGGAAGCTTGGCATCACCCACCCGTTAGCAGGTATCTGCTTAGAAACATAAAAGACATCCTTGGCATTAGCACATGACCACTTTCATTTTTCTGGCCATGTTACCAGAAGGATGGGTGAAAGAACATGTACAAAATCACATAGGGGGTCTACGGGAAGAGGAGGAGGAACTTGAAAATCCAGTGCACCGAAGAAGGTCTAATGTTATAATTATGGGAATGGGCTCTGGAGTCAAAATCTGGATTGGCCTCTTCAAAGCCGGTGATCTCCAGTGAGCCAGTGAGCCATTTACCTTCTGTTTTGCCAATCACCAGATGGGGAGCATAGTAACATGCAATCCTGCGGGGTTCCCAGTGAGATCACATGATTTAAACATGTGATGGGCCTGGCAAAGTGAATCTGGCAAGTAGGAGGATCTTAAAAGTTGGCTGCTCTCAAGTTCATGGTCGTTGTCTGTGAGAATATTCTTTTTTTTCTTTGTAAAGTTTTTATTATTGATGATAGTCAGAGAGAGAGAGAGAGAGAGAGAGAGAGAGAGGCAGAGACACAGGCAGAGGGAGAAGCAGGCTCCATGCACTGGGAGCCTGACGTGGGATTCGATCCCGGGTCTCCAGGATCGCGCCCTGGGCCAAAGGCAGGCGCCAAACCGCTGCGCCACCCAGGGATCCCTGTGAGAATATTCTTGAACCATGGGTGCTATTTGTTTTTAGACACTGTGAATAGAAATAAGTGATGTTCTGACCGAATCCTCCCTGGAACCGCATAGGAATCAGGGTGCATCTCCAACACACAGTACGCCTCCTGTTTGGTAAATAGCTTTCTTTATCTGGGAGTGGAGAGAAGTCTGGAAGAAACCTGAAGTATTTAGAAAAAGCTAAGTTCTGGAATGATGAGGAAGCCCCAGAGGAGGTGATGTGGATCGAAGTTTATACCACAGGGCCTTAAAAGGCTACAAATAATGATAGCTTTAAAAGTAAGAATAGCTCAGGGCTAGAGGCTTGGAGTCAACGAGTTCTGGGTAAGTCCCAGTATCCTAGAGTGCCCAAACCATAGAGAATCTTCGAGAACATTCCACTCCATAACCTCATTTTATAAATGTGCTCAGGACTCAAGGCTGGGAGCATGAACTGCTCAGGGAACAACAACAACAACAAAACCCAGATGGTCTCACACTTCAGATGACCGCTACATATGCAGAATCGAATCCCCAGTGTTTCTCTGAAGTATAGGAAAAACAGTTTGTGCACTTGAAAAGACTGAACATGATTCTAAGGCTTTAGTTACTCCTCATCACCCAGCTGGGAGCAACACCCTCTGCTAGTTATCAGGACACAAAGAGACAGAAGAAAGGGCTCACCACCCACTCATGCAACATACATTCTCTGAGCACATGTTACGTGCCAAGGACTGAATTCGATTCTAGGGATCCAGCAAGAGTTTACAGTCTAGCAAGGGAAAAATGTATAAACAACTACGAGCTGATGACTAGTCTAGTGTTAAAATGATTGCAGTGCGTCACCTACACTGGAGGCGGGTTGGGGGATGGGGCAACTGGGTGATGGGCATTACGGAGGGCACGTGATGTAATGAGCACTGGGTGTTATATAAGACTGATGAATCAATGACCTCTACCTCTGAAACTAATAATATACTATATGCTAATTAATTGAATTTAAATTTTAAAAAGAAAAAAAAAAAAGATGCGTCACCCAGTGTTACATAAGGAGCTCCTGAGTAATCTTGGGAAGATTAAGAAGGCTTGTGGGCAAAGGTGAGCAGATAAAGCACTGGTGGAGTTCTGAACCACATTCCAGGGGGAATGCAACATGAAGGCAGAAATGCCACCTCTTACACGGTCTCTCTTAGCGCCACCCTTCTTTTCTCCATGTCCACTGCCACCGTCCCGTCCCATGACATCATCCTCCTGTCACCTGCATCCACCTGATACCTTTGCCACACGGAAGTCATGTGATCTTTTTAGGACACAAATCTGAATCATAGCACTCTCCCTGCCTATAAAACTTTTCAAAGGTGCCCAATGCCCTCAGGATATTTAATAACACAAAATAATGGTGATGATGATGATAAAAGTATCAAACTCACACAAAGCTTCCTAGGTACCTGGTGTTAATCAACTTGCTTTATGAGTCTGATTTATCCCTATTATTTGTGGATTCCATCTTTGTTTTAATTCATCTAACTTGCTAAAATGTATTTGCAATCCCCAAATAAATACTCACTGTGCTTCTGCAGCCACAGTGGCAGTGGGCCGAGTGGCAAAAAATTTGAGTCATCTGATGTGTGTGTTTCTAGCTAATCTCACACAAAGGCAACGTTCCGCCATCTTGTTTCAGTTCCTCATACTGTAAATCTTTCAGTGTGAAGACTTGGTTGGGTCATGCTCATCTCACATGTCCTACAATTGTATCCTGAAACAACACAAGTAAAAAGGAAACAACGAAATTCTACTCAAACCTGAACAGAAGCCTGAAAGACAGACTTTGGGGATTGCTTGGTTTACTGGTTTTAATGTTTCTGGTAATAAAAACTGTAGTGAAAGACCAAGTAATAGAAGATGAAATGGAAAATGGGGAGAATAGACTTTTTCCCCAAAACATAAAGAAGAGAAGAAAATTGCTTACCTGTTGTGGAGATTGTCCATTAGGTCTCTCTCGAAGTTTTAACTTCTCTTCCTGCAACAACAAAAAAGTTGCAAGTTGAGTCTGCAAGTTGCCTCCTGTTCACAGCCAAGTTGCCTCTTGAAACTGACAGCAGACAGCATGTCCCGAGGGGGTACTAGGCACTGATGTAGGGGAATGGAGTTCCAGGCCCAGGAAGACCAGAGCCTTAAAACTTGCCAGGCCCAAGTCTGCAGCCTAGGTGCTGACAATCAGCGATAAACTAATAATCCACCCAAACTTCAGTGTTTTCCTCTGTAAAGTAAGGTTGTAGGGAGATTTAAATGGCACAACATGCAAGCAGTCTATCATGTGCTGCGCATGCTGGACTCATTCAATTACCAAAAGCCACTGTTGTTATTTACTACTGTTGATAAACATCACACGACAACACAACTCTTCTCTGATGGGTGACGTTTCAACTAAACAGAAAAAAATTCAAGGAATTTGCTTCCTGGAGGCATATCAGTCAGAGTTTCAATGAATACATGTACAATATTTTAATAAAATACATAATTTTAGAAAATAGCTTTGCTCTGTGAAAATAATGATGCATAAGATTTGAGGAAGTAAAGCTAATGTTCAGATTTTTACCAAATACTCTGTGATTATTAGAATCTGAAATCTGAGAGAAACAGTGGCAGATAGAAACATAATGATGGTCAGATGTGGTGGGAGGGCCTTTCGGGTAGAGGAAACATGACAAAGACGAGACAGGAAGGGATGGAGTATTATTTAGTGAACAAATAACTAAATTCCTGCTGTGTGCCAGGCACCAGGAAACTGCAGTGAATGGGAGACCATGCTGTGTGCCTTATGAAATAACAGTCCTATGTGCGAAAGAGGGAATATTCCAGATTGCTTGGTGTTTAAAGAACTTGGAACTTGCCATGTGGTTGGTAGACTTGCCATGTGCCAAGTACCTCGTAGGAAACCCACTGGATGTGGCAGTTTGGAGTTACAGATAAGAACCTGTTTAAGAGTGGGGAATGAGGGAGCACCTACGTGGCTCAGTCGGTTAAGCATCTGCCTTCAGCTCAGGTCATGATTCCAGGGTCCTGGGATCAAGCCCCACATCAGGCTCCCTGCTCAGCCGGAGTCTGTTTCTTCTTCTCCCTTTGCCCCTCCCCTACTCGCACACATGCACACGTGCACATGTGCGTGCACACTTTCTCAAACAAATAAAGAAAAATCTAAAAAAAAAAGTGAGGAATCCAACTTGAAGAGGGAGCATTTCAACTGAGTAAACTGAGATGCACAAAATGAGGTGGAGCCAGCCATGCGCTCAGTAAGCCATCCCTTTAACAAGCCATTCCTTTGTTAAGAAGCCTCAAGTGATGGGCCACCTGGATGGCTCAGTGGCATGATCCCACATCTGGGGATCGAGTCCTTGCATCAGGCTCCCTGCAAGGAGCCTGCTTCTCCCTCTGCCTATGTCTCTGCCTCTCTCTGTGTCTCTCATGAATAAATAAATAAAACCTTAAAAGAAAAAAGAAAAGAAGCTGTAAGTGGTTCTGCATTGCCTACCAAGTCTTTAACATTCTCAGCTCAGCATCCAGGGCCTTCCATAATATGACACCAGTGGCTCTGCCAGATTATCTCTGGAACTTCTCTAGCTAATCCTATTTCCAGTCCATCTGGATTTTTTGCTCTTTTCTAAACACGCTTATATTTTCCTATTTCTGTGCCTTTGTACATATTATTTTTCCCAGTCAGTATGCCTCCATGCCCATTGATATTTTGCAAAATTCTTTTTTTAAAAAGATTTCATTCATGTATTCATGAGAGACACAGAGAGAGAGAGAGAGAAAGGCAGAGACACAGGCAGAAGGAGAAGCAGGCTCCATGCAGGGAGCCCGATGTGGGACTCGATCCCAGGACCCCAGGATCATGCCCTGGGCTGAAGGCAGGCACTAAACCGCTGAGCCACCCAGGGATCCCCTATTTTGCAAAATTCTGATCCTTCAGGCCTATTGCCCATATCACCTCCCCCATAAAGTTTTTTTTTTTTAAATCCATTAAACGTAATCACTCCATTCTTTTCTATAGGATCCTTAACTTCTTGGATGGTTCTGATGACTTTTTGCCTTGCATTATAGTGATTCACTTATATAATGTTCCCTCTGTTAGACAGTAAACTTTTAGTAGGGAGGGGTCATGGCTTCATCATTTTATCCACATGTGGTGTCCTCTGACACAGTGACATGCGTATAGATGGTACATGGCATATCTTTTAGAAATGTGTTATAAATATCATTGAAAATGTTAAGGTGCTTAATACCAATGTATTATACAATATTGTACATATTTAGCCAAATCTAAGATGCATTTGTATTCATTTGCCTTTTAATACTTTTTTTAAAAAGATTTATTTATTTGAGAGAGAGCAAGCGGGGGGGGGCAGGGAAGGAGAGAGAATCCTGAGGCAGACTCCCTACTGAGCAAGGAACCCAACGTGGGGCTCCATCCCAGCACCATGAGACCATGACTTGAGCCAAAATCAAGAGTTAGCTGCTTTACTGACTGAGCCACCCAGGAGCCCTTGCCTTTTAACACTTCTAAAACTGAAACGCGTCTTACAATCACTGGCACATCATAGTTAAGTTGGTGACATTATTTTCTAGTTTTGTGTTATATGAGATGTATATAAGTACATGTTATAACCTCTGACATCTAATATTCAATGAAATACGGTATTTTAATCCTATATTATTGTTTGTTATCTCAGGAGCATGTTATGCATACACTTTACTAAATATATCCGATGTTAAATGAGTGTCTGCCTTGGACCCAATTATATGAATATTATATGAGTATAAGACATGGCCCATTTACCAAGAATTTCTAAGACGAAAACTAACACTATCCAGAGATGCAGTAAGGATTTTACCACCTGTAAGCACTATATAAAGACTATATATCAAAACAAAAATAATAACCACAAATAAGACACTTCAAAGAAATTCTACTTTTCCCCCAGGAAAGACTTTTTGAAATAAATTCTTTCAAAAGAAAGTGTTTGTGCACCTGCTTTGCTGGCGCCTTAGGTACATGACTAATTTATTTGTTGGGCAAGATAGCATTGGCATTACAGTGGGTTGTACATGGTGAGGACCCAGTGATTAGTAAAGCCAATCAGTTCTAGCCAATCATGGAAGTTTAGGAGAAGTAGCAGTCCCAGTGTAGATGAGATGCCAGGAAGGCTTTACGGAAAAATAGGGACATGAGAGGTGTTAGAAATGAGCAGAGACAGTTTCAGTAAAAGGAAAAGGCTACAGAAGAATATGACTTGTACAAAAGACAATGGAGAGGCCCATGCTGTGGATTTGGGGATGGAAATGGCATGTGCGATGATGTTACTGGGGCTCTTGAAAGTAGGCACAGAGGACCACATGTGACGTGATGGGTGATGGGAGTAGGTTCTCAAGCAGCAAATGGCAGGATGGTAGCAATATATCAGAAAGCCCCACCTGCTAGCAGCAAACAGGGGAAATAACAAGAGTCATGTACAGAGAGACTTGCTAAGAGTTGATCCTTAGAATTAAGTGATGAGATGAAAAAGCCTGGTGTGTGGTGGTATCAAAGAGAAATCCAAAGGAAAGAACAAATTTGGAAAACATTTTTTTTCAAGCTTTCCTTGGTTTTTGAGTTAAGCATTGATTTCTACCATCCCTGGTTTCTCTTAGCACTTTGGCTTATACACTTATTATATATAGTGTCTTGGGAAAGTTGTGTTGCCCCACTACCTGTTTTCTTATGCGTAAAATAACAATTATGGTAGTACCTTTTTCAGGGAGTAGTTGGGGTTAAGTGAAAGAACACAGTAGAATATTGAGCATAGTGGTTTGTGCAAACTATAATCTTAACGTTAGCTCTGATTTGTCATTCATTGTCACTGTCACTATCACCCTCATTACCACCACTACTACCACCACCATCGTCATCATCTACCACTTTCTGTTTTTCTACCCGACACTCACTGGAAGTTCTTTGATTCTAATGATCACATCTCATTATCTTTGCTTCTTCAAAAAAAGAATACAAAGTAGGACTTTCACAAATATGTACTGGGTTTTGTGAAAAGTAAACAGCCAGATCTCCATGAAAGAAGGAAGTAGTGTGACAAAAGAAGGAATTCTTGAAATTATTCCTATACTTGGAGGCTGACAAGTGGGGAAAATGGTGGTTTCACAAATAGGGCAAGTGGAAGGAGAACCACGTGCAGTATTTGAGAGAGCCTGAGTTCAGCATTTAGCGTCCTGTGTTGAAGTGATGGGTGGGGAGATGGTAAGAGAAAGGTTCGGAGTGAACAAACGCAGCCAGCCACCTTCCATTACAAAATAAGAAGAGGCATACATATGCTTACAGAGAGAGCAAGAGTCCATAAAAACAGAAGGCCCATGGATGTGAAGTCAGCAAGCCAGCAGTGTAGAAAGCCAAGAACCAGCCCAATTTAGCAGAATCCTTAATGGCTTTAGGACACTAGGGACAAAGAGGGGAGGGCTAGAATCAGGATAATTTGGAAGGTGTTTAAGAAGCAGGTTCCTAAATCTTTTTCTGCACACTCAGCTTTTGGGGTAGTTTCCACTCTCTATCTCATCTGAAGAAGGTAAGTTAAGTTTCTGGAAAGGGTAAAAACAGGGTTTCTGGACCAGGAACATAGTAGAGAACATACAGCAGAGGGCGGGGGATCTGAATCCAAAACAGGATTAAGTGAATGTGTGCACATGGAGTGCTGAGAGCCTCAGCCTGCTTCTCTCCTTGGCTCTGGGAATGCTGGCACACTCACCCTTTAGTTGTCCTCCAGACATCTGAGGAAAGTCTCTAACAGGAAAGACAGTTTGAAAGCAACCAACCAACCAATGAACCAACAAAAAAGCACTTAACACAAAAAGTAGAGTGAAGAAAACTAAGTTGGAAATTAAAACAAGACAATAGGAGCCCCTGCGTGGCTCAGTCAGTTTAATTATACAACTTTTGATTTCCGCTCAAGTCACGATTTCAGGGTGGTGAGATCAAGCCCCTCATCAGGCTCTGCACTCACTGGCAAATCTGCTCCAGATTCTCTCTCTCCCTCTGCCCCTCTTCTCTGTTCTCTCTCTTTCTCTCTCAAATAAATAAATAAATCCTAAAAAAAGAAAACTCAAGACAACAAAAATGAATATTTCATTGGAAAGCCTGGAAGAAAAAGATGAGGAAATCTTATATAAAATAGCAAAAGAGACAAGACATAGAAAACCAAACAGGAAAAAAAAAAACCAAAATCAAATAGACAAGATTAAAAAAAAATTAGAGGACCAGTCCAAGAGGTCCAATGTCTAAATAACAGGAGTTCCAAAAAGAATGAACAAATAAAAGAGGGGAGGAATTCATCAACAAAGTGATTTGAGAAAACTTTACATAACTGAAAGACATGAGTTTCTAGATGAAAGCACTCAGCAAGTGTCCAACATAATAAAAACAGACTCAACACCAAGACATATCATTGTGATATTTCAGAACTGGGATCCTACATAGACATCTAGAAAGAGAAAACCAGATAATATCCAAAGAGGGATCAGAATGGTTTTGGATTCCTTAAACACACACACTCATCATCATCATCATCATCATCATCATCATTCTAAATCAGGACAAACGACCCATTAAGTGAGAGAGTAGGATAAAGACACTTTCAGATATGAAAGGTCTCAAAAAATTTACCATGCACATTTCTTCCCCTCCTGGGAAGGAAGCTATTGGAAAATGTCACAAAAAAATGAAGGACTAAACCAAGAGGGGAAGGCAAGGATATAGGAAACAGGATATTAAACACAACAGAGAGACAAAAGTGTCCCCAGGATGGTAGTGGCTGAGATCCCAGAATGCCAGCAGTGGCCACAGCCACAGAACAGCTCGTTCAGGCTGGACAAGGCAAGAAGGCCCGAGGCAGTTTTCTTTTAAGAGATGAAATCGATAGAATCATTTAATGATCCCAAGGAGAAAGATACATACAATCAGAAAAGACTTTGGGGTTGAATCAGTGTAAGTGTGCAGAATATTGAACAAAAAATGAAACAATGAGCCATTTGGGACCCCAGAGAAAAAGCCGTGTGGGAAGGGGATTACAATTCTCCACCTGGATTGGCTGTGAACAGCATTTACAGAGTTATAATAGACACTAGATATTCATCAAACTAAAACTGGAGATGCTCAGTGGGGATTGGGAACATTTCTTATGTGTGGTGGAACAGGGGTGTGAGCTGAATGAATTTCCATAGTGGAAGATGATGTCTACAACTGAAAAAAACATCAAGAAATGGTAATACAGGGGATCCCTGGGTGGCGCAGCGGTTTGGCGCCTGCCTTTGGCCCAGGGCGCGATCCTGGAGACCCGGGATCTAATCCCACGTCGGGCTCCCGGTGCATGGAGCCTGCTTCTCCCTCTGCCTGTGTCTCTGCCTCTCTCTCTCTCTCTCTCTGTGACTATCATAAATAAATAAATAAATACCTTTAAAAAAATAAAAAAAATGTTTAAAAAAAAGAAATGGTAATACAAATATTTAGAGAAAGAGAGGCAAATAACCCAAATAATTAGCTTAAAAATGTGATTTTCCCAAAAAAAGGGGGTGTTTTCCTTGGAGGAAAGAAAAATGAAAAATGTGCAAACAAGGGAGCAGTCTGGGCTTCATCTGAAGATGCGGGAATCAATCTAGTCATAAGGGCAAAATCTCGAGAAAGGGTAAGCCAGACGAATGAATTCATGCAAGCACTGACAATGACGTTTTTGAAAAAGCCAAGTTATGGGGCCACTTAGGTGGCTCAGTGGTTGAGCATCTGACTTTGGCTCAGGGCATGATCCTGGGGTCCTGGGATCGAATCCCTGTCGGGCTTCCTGCATGGAGCCTGCTTCTCCCTCTGCCTGTGTCTCTGCCTCTCTCTCTGTGTCTCTCATGAATAAATAAATAAAATCTTAAAAAAAAAAAGAAAAAGCCAAGTCACATCCATTTACTTAACCTACATTAATTGTTCAGCATCTAGTACTGCGGGGCTGGCCATGTGCTAGTAGATGATCACAGCCGACTGCCTAGAGCATAAAACTTATAACCTAGCGAGGTGGACAAATCATAAATAATTATGATCCAGTGATATAATAGGGCTTATTAAGCAAAGTCTTATGAAACTTTGGGGACCAGCAATCAACCTTTCAGAATATTCTAGAGCTGTGTGTCCAATATGGTAACTACTGGCCACATGTGGCTAATTAAGTTTCTTAAAATTAACTACATCAAAAGTCCAACCTCGGTTACACCAGCCAGCCATGTTTCAAGTGCTCAAAAGCCACATGTGGCTAGTGGTTACCATACTGGGCAATGTAGACATAAAACGTGTTTCTCATGCCAGAAAGTCCTATTGGACGGTGCTGGTCTAGAGGTTCTTAAATGGTGCTTTTTACAGTGTTTTCAAGTACATTAAAGCCCTGAAGGGATCACATTCCAGGGGTCTATTAGTAAATAGAGCTTTGCAGGGCTTGATAATTAACCAGCTAAGTTATCTGAACATGGAAAGGAATTTTTACTCTGGTAGAAGTTTAGTTTTCCACTGGAGCCACTCAGGGAGCCAGGAAAGGGTATTTCTTACATCTCCTGATACTGTTTGACCACGCACAGGGGTTGGGAGCAAGTGCTACTGGTGTCCAGACTCTATTGAGTCTCTGGGAGAACGCTTTTGCCTAGTGGAAGGAGGGGAAAGTTCTGGAGAATGCAGAGACTCCTGAGTTTGAATTTTGACACCACTACTTGGTAGCTCCGTGGCCCTGAGCAAATCTCTCAACCTCTCTGGGCCTTTGTTTTTACAGATGTGAGGAGCACAGAAAAGCATGGATCAGGATAGGCAGGTGGCTGAAGCACACAAATGGCAGCTGCCATCCTCCTCCCTGCTCTTAATCTCCAGCAGGCCAGAAGCAGGCTGGGAGGGCTGGCTCTCCTCATTTCATCACATCACTACCCTGTTTTCTGGCTTTGGTTAAAGGATCTGTCATTGGCCAGGAACGGGAGTACCTCTAACAGGAAGAGGAATTTCTGTTCCAAGCAGGGCAAAGAGAAGAAGGAGGGCAGGGTGCTGGCACTTCCCAGAAGCCCAGGACAGGCCAGACCCAGTGGCAGGTACTGTATGTCCTCCTGTAAATCCTCCCAGGGCCTGGAAGAGGGACGGTGTGAGGAAGGTGGCTGGAGGGGGAGATCTGTGGGTGTTGGAAGGACAGCATGGTGGGCCATAACCCCACCAGGGATGGGCCATGCAGTTCCATGCATGTCGTGCGAAGGGCCCAACTCGATGGCAGCAGCGTGTTGGACTCACTGGTGGGCCCAGAGCAGAGGGAGTGAGGAGAGGCAGCTGAGGTGAGCTGGGCCAGCTCCGTCTCTCATCCCTCTCATCCGCAGACGGGTTGTTTTGCTCAGAGTTTATCCTACGTGGTGGACAGTCCATCTCTGTTATCTTCTTAAACTTCCAGGAGAAGAAAAACAAAGCTTCCTTCCAAGAGGAGTGAAATTCTAAATATGATAAGCCCGAGTTGGCACCAAGGCGGGTTGCAGGAATGAACTTTTCCTTGTAATTTGTAAGTGCATTCAGGCTTGGTGGTGGTGGTGGGGGGGTTCTTTTAAGGGTTTCCCCCACCCCCACCCCCAGGCAGGGCCAATATCTGAATAGAAAGAAAAGATCTCCAGCTGGGCTCCTTTCTTCGAACAAGCTTTGCAAGCTTTGCAACATCTTCCTTGGATACGATTCAGCTGGGGGCCTTCCCTGTACTCCAGAGGAATTCGGGCGTCCTCACACAGGGGCCCCTTTGTTGTCTGAGGTTATGAGAAGTGAACCAGGGCTTCACACGAGGAAATATCTTTTCATTGTGTGAAGCGGTGATCAAAGAGGAATGTCATTTAAACCAAAAAAAAAAAAAAAAAAAAAGGCCAACACCCCCCCCCAAAAAAACCCCAACACAAAACTACCCCTCCAAAAAACCACCACCAACAAAAAAAAAAACCAAAACAAAACAAAAATCCCACACCAAAACCATGATTTATATCTAGAATCTCTACAGAAAAAAGAGGGCTGAGTTATTTCACGTAAGCACAATCATTTGCAGTATATAGTGTAAAATGAACTCATCTATTGTTGGATTTTAAAGTTTGGTCCTTGGTACAAATTCTAAGTACTCTTTTTAAGTATAGAAACTTCTTTTTTTTTTCTTTTGCATCTGTTCTGCTCACAAGTATCTCCAATCTTTTCCAAATGGCTTAAGAAGTTTTCCATTAAAAAATGACATGTGCTTCTGTATGTATACGTCTTCATACAACGTACATATATATAAACAGATACAATGATACACGTGCCTATAAGCACACAAAGTTTGGGAGGAGAGTGCAAAAAAACGTCAGCCGTAATCATAGCAACCTAACCCTGTGCTATGTGCTCATCTTCTCCCCCAGGGTTTGTTTTCGGTTATGTCCATCGAGCTGCTGATTTTACACAATACGTAAATATCTTCACGCCCTGCTTTTTTTGCACTGAACATTTTGTTTCTGGCCTTTCCCATGACAGTACATAAGGTCCATAATGATCGTTTGAAATGGTGCAAATCATTCCAAGAGTGACCTTCAGCCAGTTGATTAACCATTCTCCTCCAACACTTAGCATTTCTGGAAACTTCCATCTTTGGTAAAGTCACTCTCCTTATAGTTTCCAAGTTTCAAGTCTACAGCGCTATCAACATGACAAAATCATAATGTGGGAGATGATTTGGATTTTTCTTGACTTTCCTTCTACAAATTTTCTTCTGATATGATGTAAAGATGGTCCCCTAGGACCCAGCAGTGAGAGGCCAGCCAGGAAGTTGTGTCTCCATCATGGACCAGGAAATGCTGGCCCCAAGAGGCATCACTACTATTCAGATTCAGAAGTCCAGGAAAGGAGCAAGGAGAATCAGCTCAGCAACGACCTGTACCAGGTACAAATCCTCCTTTGCCCGACAGTTCAAGACACTGCACACATCAGACCCCAGGGATCAGACCCGGAGTCTAACTCCAACAGTTAATCTGTTCTCTGTCTGCACACAAGCTCTTCCCGGAGGAGGCAGGAAGGTTTGGCTCTCTTAGCAGCAGGCGCCCCAGAATGGCTCACAGTCATCCTGTAAGTCTGTAGGTAGGCACTCCGATGCCCTTTGGAGATTGTTTTCTATTTATAAAGTCCTATTCCGTCTCAATTTTCTCACATTTGTGGTAATAAGAGATTTGTCTCAGATGTGCAAACTGCCTGGCCCATGTTCATTTACCAGGGGCAGGTGAGAGAAGTAGGAGAGGATGGAGGGAGGCAGATCCCCGGGGCCAAGTCACCGAGGCTGCAGTGTTGTTGTCAGCTTATGTGTGAATGGGAGCTTAGGGCAGTGGTCACCAGAAGACTCTTCCTTGGGTCCTGGCACGCGGTGTTGGAAATCAACTGATTTTCAAAATCCAGACTTGGAGCTCTGGATGGCTCTGGTGCATGAAAGTGTGTGTGTGCGCATGTGCACACGGTGGTACTGATGCTGACACATGAGCATCCTTTAAGTGCTTGATACTATATACTCACTACCTCATTTTCTCCCTGGCAACTCTGTGAAATAGGTATTACTAGCTCCATTGGGGGAAGAGCAAACTTAACTCATCAAGTTTCACAGCTAGCAAATGATGAGGCAAGGATCTCAGAGTTTAAGCTTTTTTCATTGACACCATGGAGTCTTTAACATGATGGGATGTATGCAGCCAAGCCTACTACTGTGGGCGTGGGCAGGGAAGATGGGAATATGGGATATAGGAGGCCCATTTACTTGGGCCTCCCATTCATGAGTGTCCTCAAATGTAGACTCTTGACAAGTATCTCCAAGTACACGCCCAGAACTACACTGACAGGATTGATAGAAGACAATATTCATCGCATAGCTTTGAACTTCAGCCTTATTTTTCCATAATAGATCACTTCTGGTACCCTATGAACCAGTAGTTTATCTTGAGAATAGGAAAACTTTATCACCTTTAAGCATGTGTGCAATACGACACATTTCTATATGTAAACATTTAAAATATTAATTTTTACAATCCTGTTTTGTCATTATTTTAGTACTTTAATAATTGAGAGCTTCCAAAACAACAAAAAAGTGTTTGAGGCCTCTTTCAATGTCTGAGAGACCTAGATCAGATGCCATAGTTCAAGAAAAACCCGGTTGTATGCTCACCATTAAGTATAATGCAAAAGTAGATATTAGGGACAGATTTCGGAGCAGCAATTCCTTTAAGGGAAATTCTAGGGGGTGGGGGGCACCTCTCACCTCTGGTAGAGACTCCAGTATTCGTGATTCCTTAAGTATTTGAATCTTAAAAACCTTAAGAGCTGATATTTTATAAATTATGTACTTTCAATGGGCACCAGTAGGCAGCCAATCACCAGTAGCCATTATTATGATGTTACCGGGCCTCCAGCTTCGGGGCCTTTTCTTTCTCATCTAGGTCAGCAAGAGTCCTGCTGCCCAGAGTCTGACTCTCTGCCCCAAAGCTGGCCTGTCACACCATGAGTCACTGAGACTACATGCATTCATAGGAGGAAATTGAACGTGTTAAATCCCTTAAATTTCTTCCATTCTAAAGTGACATTTGTAAAGCATTTTGAAACTCTGATTAAGTCTATTAGTTTTAGCAGACAGAGAGAAAGTGTGCAAATAAATGGCTATCAAAAAAAAATAAATGGCTGTTAAGTGGCTGTGAATAAAGATTAAAGTCAAAATCACAGCATTTGTGGGGTGAGAAGTCCCCAAGAACATACTAATCTAACCCACATATATTACAGATTGGGAGCTGTAGCCCTGAGAAACTAAGTGGACACCAGTGTTAGTTTTGCTAAACCAAGCTGCTGCCCTTATAGAGAGATCTGGAGCAGGGACAGGCCACTTTTTGCTGGTCAATAAAATTCTACTGGAATGCAGCTATGCCCATTCATTTACGAGTTGTCTATGGCTACCTCTGTGCTACCCAGCAGACAGCTGGTATTTGCAACAGACGTTGTTTTTACCTGCAAAGCCTAACATATTTACTATCTGGCCCTCCACAGAAAAAGCACTGACTGCAGCTCCCCTGGATAAACAAAGTCCGTGAGGCAGAACCAAAGGATGCCAACAACCATGTGAGTGAACTTGGAAGTGGATCTTTGGAGGCCTGCCAACAGGCACCTAAGTGAAGCAGATTCTCCAGCTCCACTCTGGCCCGGAGATAGATGACCGCAGTCCTGGCCGACAGCTTGCCTACAACCTCATGACAGACCTTGAGCCAGAAGTGCCCCATTAAGTGGTGCCTAGGTCCTGACCCACAGACACTGTGAGGTAACAAATATTTCTTGTTTGAAGGTGCTAATTTTGGGATCATTTGTTACGCAGCAGTAGATAACTAATACACCTGCATCTTTTTTTAGTTGGGCCCCTCCTTTCAAGGTAAGTGAAATTCTCTCTCCAAGGTCAAAGTCTCATTGTGATCTGCTGCGTGGGGACTCTTGGATCCTCTGTCCCCAACTCCAAATGGAACCATGTCAATGCACTGTGCCAACTGCTCACGCCAAGTCTATCCCGTAGCCGTGTGGTCAGTTATGCAGATGTCTGTCTGCCTGGCTGGTGCTGTGTCTTATTCAGTTTTGTAATCACAGGAACTGATTTAGTGCCTAGGAATTACAACAGAATGATAATAATCCATATTTACCGAGCGCTTACTATGAGTCAAGCACTTTATGTACATTATCTCATTCTACCCTTATAACAACCCTCAGGAGGTAGTACTATTTTAAAGCCCATTTAATAAGGGAAAAAGCAAAAGTTAAAGAGGTTAAGGAACTTGCCTGTTCTGTCTGGCAAGTGATAGCCAGGATTTGAGCTCTAACAGACCCTGAAGCTGTGACACTCTCCTGCCTGCGACCCAGAGTTCCAGGATATGTGGCTCCAGTCTTAGCCCTGCCATGTCTAACCGTGGACCCAGCAGAGTCACTCATGGAGAGGAAACCAATTTCCTCATCCATAAAGTGGTGATGACAATGATGATGATGATGACGATGATGCTCTTTTCCTATCTCTCAGGGCTATTGTGAGGAAAAGCACATGCCCCAAAATAGTGATTTTCAGTTTACAGTAAATGCGGAATCAAAACAAAGTGATTTACTGATCTTTGGACCAAACATCCCTTAGCTGTGGCAGACCTAAAAGATCAGGAAGGCAAGCAGAGGTGCGCAGAGGTGCACAGAGGTAAGAGAGTATTTAAGGGCAGAGCCTGAGGGAAGGGATAAAGGACACTGAAATCCATTTCCTGTCCCTTGTCCCTTTCCTGTTCTTCCCTGTTTTGCTCTTGGCATCACTGTGGCTCTGCACCTTATCTGCAGAAATCCTCGTAAACGATGGTGGTAGAGGTATCAGGTCAATGAGAAGAAAGCCTCAATTATTTAAAAAACATCTCATACTTTCACACTGTGGGAATTTTTACTAAGACTGCATATGAGCTCTCTCTTTCCTGGAAAGCCCTCTTTATATTACCAGAGTCTAACTTCTCACTCCATCTCAGCCTCTTCCAGCAAGGAAAGCGTCCTGGATCCCTCCAGGCTGGATTAGATAGATGCTCTGGTTTTTAACTCCCACTGTAGGCTCTGCACCTCTCATAGAAGACTCTGAATTTTTCGCAGTTGAATCCTTGGTGTGTGGAAAAGTACCTGACACACAACAGGCATTCCGTCGATTTTAAGTGAATCAAGGAACGGATTTTCACTGGCTTCTCAGCTGTTCCATGTAAGAATGCAAATTCCATAAGGTAGGAGGTACACAATATTTGTTAAGTGACTGACCCTAAAAACCTGGACTCACACTATTAGATTTAGGACAGTATGGTCAGATGAAAGAAAGTAGAGCTCAAAGAAGGGCTTCAAGGTTAAGAAGACACCTGACTCTGGTCAAGGTGCCAACTGTGGCCACACAACAAAGGATGCGGGGAATCTTTCTGGACATAGGCTCTTGTGACTTAAATTCTTCATGATGTCGTATCACCAGTGGGATTCATTCATCCTCTAGGACAAGTATTACCTATCTATTCTGAGCAGACTCCAGCCAATGACCTTGGATTTAAATTGTATATTTTGGGCAGCCCGGGTGGCTCAGCAGTCTAGCACCGCCTTCAGCCCAGGGCCTGATCCTGGAGACCCAGGATCGAGTCCCACGTCAGGCTCCGTGCATGGAGCTGCTTCTCCCTCTGCCTGTGTCTCTGCCTCTCTCTCTCTCTCTCTCTGTGTGTGTGTCTCTCATGAATAAATAATTAAAAAGTTGTATGTTTCTCGGAACAGTGATTTTCAAAAGTTAAAAAAATAAAAATTGTTACTTCTGCATGGACTGCTTATTTTATCTTTCTTCCTTCAATGTCACCAAAACACACACACACACACAGACACACACACACACACACACACACACACATTGCTTCCCCCAACCAACAGTCCCAAGAGAGAACTTTGTCAGAGTTTCTTTTCAGCGTCATTTCTGATGCATTAGGTAAAACAGACATCCCAAGAAAAGAAAGAACCTGATGTATTGTTAATGAAACCAGAAGAAAAAAATCCTGCCTAATAATCATCAGGAAAATGTGCACTGTAAGTACTTCCCACCATTACTTGGCAATCTACCTGCTTTTCTAAGGGAACCAAGGACTCTGCAGACAGGCTCTGTCTCCATTAAGATGACTGTCCGAACCTAAGTCAAATTTATATTGACCAGTTATTTTAATCCCTTCTACTTCAGCATTCCTAATCCTATACAAGAAAATTTCCACAAAATACTGGATGAGTCCCTAGTTTTTTTTTTTCCTTCCTTCCCTTCTTCCTACCTACCTGCCTTCCTTCATTTTTTTTCATTAACAAACATTAGATGTTCGTAATAGTAAGGTGAAAAGGATAGTAGTTCTCAAAATTTTGCGTATTACAGTTTTCTCAAAGAAAATGAAGTTTGGTCAAAGAAAATTTGCTTATTTATAAGCTAAAATCAACAGGACAGCCTCACCAGCCATCGTGTGGAATGTAATACAGACACAGTCTATGGAAATGGTCCCAAACCAATCAAAGTAGATTTAGGTAACCGAGAATATAAAAATATGTGTGACAATCCACAGATTTCTAGAGTATTTCTAGAGAGTGGTACAGGGTAGAAGTAAAGCAAAACCAGACACTGATAAGCTCTTAGCTTACTTTTATTCACTCAACTATGTAAATGTGAGACCGGCTTAAATTCTCATTTTTTTCCATCCTTAATGTTTCCTTAGCTTGATACACTAACCTGCAATGGATATTAGCTTACTGTCTTGGGTGGTAAAAATCCTGCTGCTTAAGCCAGAGAGAGCTGGAAATGGATCCTATAATCTTCATTAGCAAAAGAAAAAAAGAAAAAGAAAAAGAAAAAAAGGTACATGTACAGCAACAAAATGCATGACATTTCAGGAGACACTTATCCACAACCTGCTTTTGCATAAATAATTCCTGACAGTATTCCCTTTTGCTGGTAGATTAATGCAGAAAATTCAATACCGGGGGAGGGGGCATGCTTGTTAGCTTCTCTTTTTTTAACAGCAGTATAAAAGCTGTGTAACTATTTCAGTTACGTCCAAAATGGTGGCAGTGTTCTGGGGGAAGGCACCAATTTTGCTCTGCAGTTCGGGCAGGTGCAAAGTTTGCAGACCAGTCATGCCCCCCAGGCACTGGTATGCTGGCCAGTATTTAACAACTGGTTCTAGAGAAAAACATGTTTATCATAAAAAAAAAAAATGTGTGGAACACCCTTGGTAAATAATAGTAAAACAATACCTTCTATTATAAATTCCCTGTAGGCAATTGGTTTTCACAGAATGCTTTAGCTGAGTTTTGCCAGACTCTTCTATCAGTGGTTAACCTATGGTTACAACTGACACCTGCAGTTCTAACATGAATGAATTTAAGCTGACAAAGTTAGACAAAAGTGAAACAATGATCCCATGTGTTGGAGCATCACTCGTTTGTGAATGACACAAGCAAATTCTTTTCTGAGTCGGATAGCAGTGTTTGAATACCGGAAGAGAAATTTCTTCAGGGTTCTTTTGTGTTGTTCCCATGTACCAGCTACAGACTCAGCAGAGTTCCACGTTTCATTTAACATTTTCTTTATCATATGCCTAAGTGTGGTCAAGCAACAAAACATTCCATTGAGCTCTGACTTACAGTTTTTGCTAATTTGCACGGTGTAGATGCTCCCGTGGCTGATTTCGGGACACAACGTTAAGTCAGTGAACGGGAAGCTGGAAGGAGATACACAGCTGTACACCATTTTACAGTATTTCTACCACGCAGACACAATAGATGGCCCAGTAAATATCCTCAACAGCACAGAAAACAATAAAATAATTTGGAAGTGATGAGTTTTGAGTACTAGTTAATTTTGTTGTCAATACAAGTTAATTATACTCTAATACAATTTTTAAAATTAATTAATTGGAGAGCAGAGAGAGTGGGAGAGAACATGAGTGGGGATGGGGCAGGGGGAGAGGGAGAGGGAGAAGCAGACTTCCTGCTGATCAGGGAGCCTGATGCGGGGGCGGGGGGGGGCAGGGCTCAATCCCAGGACCCTGGGATCATGACCTGAGCCGCAGGCAGAGGCCCAACCGACTGAGCCACCCAGGTGCCCCTACTTTAATACAGTTTATTTTATTTTTTTTATCAATACACTTTAATATTTAAAATCCTCTCACGAAATTTCTGAGATTCTAAAATTTTGCAGCCAGAATGGCTAGCTATGGCTAGCTCTGGCATAAGGCTTCAGGGTTCTGAGCCTGAAGGGCAAATGCTTTCTCAGACCATTTTCCCCCAGCCACACACCACTAACCTCCAATTAATAGTCACCCTAAGACCTGACTTCCCTTGCTGTGAGTTAATCAGTCTCAAGAGGTGGATGGCTGGCCCCAAGTTCCCAGGAGAATATTAACACTTAGTGAGGGAGAAAATGGCTCCAGGAAGGTGATGTGTCTTTGAGACCAGACTCAGTTTCCCCACCTATGGGATGGGGACAGTGTTGTGCCTAGGTTTATTGTAGAGATTAGACCTATTGCACGCAAAGCTCCTGGATAATGCCTCAATGCCAGCAGATGGGGAATGACATGCTGATCATTAAACTGAGGGCACAATCACCGTAAAACAGTCCTTTTCTGGACACACCTGGGTCTGTCAGGCCAGCTGCTTCCTTTCCCAAGGAGGAGCAATTTTCAAACGTGATTCAGCGAAAAGGGAGTTGGAGACCAAGCTAGTCATGGTCAGATTTCTTGAGTCCGTGGAAGATTGTTACCTGGCTCCCTAGGATCATGACTTCCATTTCTTTTCCAGAAATACCAAAAAAAGGGAAGGCAAATTTGTAACCAGAGAGTTTCAGCAAGGACCCCAAAGGGTAACTTCTGACAGTGAGTATTTTATGTCAGAATCACGGGCTAGGAGTTAGGAAGCCTCATTTGCCTCCTGTGAAGTCAATAGAGACAGCATTGGTTTGGGAGCATCCTGTTTAACCACAAGATCTTTTGAAGAGTTTTTGATATTCTGAAAAATGTGGTGCCCTACAACACTCCAGGTGCCCTGGAACATTTATCATTACTTTTGAGATTTCAGGCCTCTTTACGTTCTTTCTTTACCTCTTTTCGTTTTTTTTCCCCCTTAAAGCAGACATTTAAAAGGCAAAGTGAAACAACACAAATATCAAATGGCTCACATTATTTTTTAAATATACGGATTTGGGGTGATAATACCTATCTTACAGGTTGGTTGTATTCAGTGAACTAAAGGATTTAGTGCATGGAATGTATATGTAGCGCACTTGGGTGGTAGAGGGGGGTGGGATACACCTAATGGTCACATGGAGCACACTGCATTCTTTCCCCTTTTCAAAATCAATTTAAGGTTAACTGGGGCGGAGAGGGGGGCAGTGTTGGGGGGGCAGGGCACAGACGAAACCCCTTCTTCCTGTCTTCTACATGGTTGAGTAAGCAGGTTGAATTGGTTCCATTTTTCCCCGTCTCTAGAAGACGGTATTTTATTCCAAGAACAAAAAGAACAGCCCCACTTGTGATAGTTATTAACCAGATCAAATTTCAAGGAAGTCAGAGATTCTAAAATCTCACTCGTCCTGTTATTTATGTACATTTACAAACCCTATTCTTTATTCTGGATTTCAGGGACATGTAGGATTCATTGACGAGCCACAGGCAATTTCGGCAAATACTAAGTGCTTCGAGCACAGAAGGTATAATAGAGTGATGAGGAGTCAGTGTCGCCTTCAGATATAAGATTTACAGTATCAATAATATATGATATTGTTGGGGAGGACATACACAGGAAGGAATACATAGGAATCTCAAAGCTAGAAATACTAAAAAAGAAACTAAATAGATGACTCCAAAGTACCTAGGATCTGTAACAAGTATATTTATGTGGCACGTTATTGAAGACAAAGTGATTACGTGTTTCTGGGGAAATCACAGAATTTAGCCTGGAAAACACTTTAAGGTATAAGGACTTCAGGTAACATATTGGTAAGTCTAGCAGTACCCAAACTCAGATTCTCTGTGAGCTGCTAAATTATCCCATTTCGTAAAAACTCAAGCTAGGTCCCTGGGTAGAAAATATTCTAAATGGAAAAAAAATTTTTTTCCAAATATGATAAACCAAATATGTCAGATTTAAAATCTTAAACTGTGAGCACTGAACCAGATTACCCACACTGAATGTTTGAAATTAATGAGTGTAAGTGTGTGTATTTACATGTGCAAACTTTAAGCTGGAGCAAAGCAGGAAGTTTTTCTCTCCTGGTGGAGTTGTTCACATAATATACACTAGGGCTCAAACTATTCATGAGATCGGTTCCTTTAACTATGGTATATTTTTGAATTTGAGTACCTACTGCTGTCTGGTTTTATATGAATTTGGAAGGAATGCAGAGTACATTTATGGGATCAGTGTTTCTAATTCAAACTCTTCCTTCCCCAAACTAACGGGCGGCTCTCCTTCCTAGGAGAATGCTTTAGTAAATCAATATGGGCTTCTTTCTCTCTCTGAGCAATTGCAAAAAGCTGTGTTTCTTTGTTTTTTTTTCTTCTGAAGCATTTTCTTACCTCACCAGGCATTTGACCTCATCAGACCTATATTGGGGCTGTTCTGCTGATTCTTTTCCTTCCTTTGTGCCAGAGGTGCCCCAAAAGCTTACATCCCAAGGCTACAATCCTAGCAGGTCCTAGGGACTTTACACAGTTGTGCAATGGTTAAAACCCAAGCAGAAAATCCAGCCCTGAGCCCTCTTGGCTGGGGTGTGGCTTCAGGTTGGCGGTGGGGCTGATGGCTATTGCTTAACCAAACCAAACACTCAGCCCTAACTGTTGCCAGGTGCGGTGATTACATATTAAATAGAAGGCCCTCTATGCCTTCCCTTGCTGGGGACACGAGTGAAAACATGAAATCCCTTTAGTCAAAGCTCTTGGAGTCAAATACTATAGTGCTTTTCAATTATTAGCATTCAGGCAGTACCTGGAATAAAAACAAACCAGAGTACTAACTTCCATCTCCTCGGAGTTGATGATCGACATGATTAAATCTGGTGGAAGAGGACAAACTCAATTAAAAAAATTCTGAAGTGAAGCCAAATATTACCATTTATATTTACACATGATGATTCATATGCTATGCTTATCGCCTGATGAAGCTTAACATGTCTTGGAACCAAAGCTGTGAAATGACATAAAAAGAAAACCATACAAAATGTGTATAACATTTCCATTATTCATTGCAATCTTAAATTGCACCGAATCCTTTCAAGTGGGCCAGGCAGCGTTTTAATGTCATTTTAGTCCGCTGAGGCACTTTAGAATTTCCAAGCAAATACAGAATTCTCAGGCCCAAATATTTTATATCACCATAGATTTTAATAATTAAAAAGGATTTATCCTATACCTGCATGTACCTATATGAATCTCGCAGCATCATAGCCATTGTAGGAAAATAAAAAATTATATGTATTGTACGACCCACTCCTCAGAATTTTATACTGTTATTGAGAAGCCAAATCCAACACATGAAGCAGTGTGACGGTAACTACGTCAAATACGGTCCCGGACACCAATGTGTTAATAGGTGTTAGTCCTCAACTCAGCTCTGCCTGCATCCACTCTCTGGCTAAGAATTTGCAGGTCTCTTTTGCTCTGGGGTCTATAGTTTACTTGATTATAAACAGTATGAAATAAATGTTTAGTTTATTAAACCCTAGGGGTAGTAAAAATTTTATACTCCAAGGGTGATCAACTAGTATCTAATTAGGAAGGCCAAACCAAATGCAACGCCAGCTATCTGCTGATTAAAATACGAATTAGTGAATAAGTGGGTTTTCATTCGTGGTTTATTTCATCAGGAAAGTAAATGTTAGAAATAGACACTACCTGTGGGGTTTGAGGTTGCAGGTGTATGAACAGGGAGTGTGAATCTAGGGAAGCTTGCAGTCGACACCCCCCTGGGCACATTGTCTGAAGCCGGATTCATGGTCCTGTGACTCGCCATTGGGTTTCCTGATTTCTGGTGCCTGGTGCTGACTCCAACAGTAACGGGATACTATGTCTGGAATATTGTCAGGTCTGACTCAAGAATTTTTCTCTCCAGGGTGGTGATAGGAAAACCTAAAAAGTCAGGGGACTGGCATTTCAAGTTTACAAAATGGATTGATGTATTGTTTTGTGTCTGCTTGCTAGTATTGCTAGTAAATGGGTTTAAAAATACACACGTGTGGGGAATCTGGTCTGAGACTTGCTTTCATTAAATCTTGGCAGGGAGGCTGTTGGGGAGTGGCTGATTCTCACCCACCTTAAGCCTTCCTGTGGCTGCTGTTAACTATATTTGATCTAACTTAGTTTGATTTTTAGATGCTGGGAAGACCTATTTTTTTAAAAAAATATTTTATTTATATATTCATGGGAGATACACAGAGAAAGCAGAGACACAGGCAGAGGGAGAAGCAGGCTCCGTGCAGGGAGCCAGATCTGGGACTCGATCCTGGGTCTCCAGGATCACGCCCTGGGCTAAAGGCGGCGCTAAACTGCCGAGCCACCTGGGCTGCCCGGGGAAGACCTATTTTAAAGTTCAGTGCAACTCTGGTCTCTACTAACTGGTTATGTGGCTGACCAGACATCTGCTAGGTTCGATCTTACTCCAATTAAATGAGAATAAGAACACTTACCTCCCAGGGTTACTATCAAAATGAAAAACAACTGTGTACATACCCCAGTTAGCCACTCACTGTTAGTTCCTCCCTCTCTATTACTGTCCCATTGCTATTCTTTTCCTGTCCTAGAGGAAGCATACGAATTTTGCAGAATTGAAATGAATAACCTCTTCTGTCCAATTTTAGTGTCTTTGGTCTGAAAGAATTTTGGAATTGTTAATTGGGCACCTACAACTCCTCCATCTTAAGTCTGGATGCCTTGAATCATCAGAGAGGCTGGCGTCCTCTGGCCTCTACCATCTCGACTGTTTTCTAGTTCCAAGCATCCCTCTTTACCCTTCTGGAATCAAATTCTGCTCCTTCACATTTCTTGGACTCTCCAAGACTGACTACTGCTTTGGCCTCTCTCAGCATCACCTCAGCTGCCTTGGATACACTTAGGAAGAGGGTACCTAGTTAATCTTCATTTCATAAAAGAACCGTGTCTTCACTAAGCAGAAGGTGAGAAAATACAGCAGGATGGTTAGTAGGGTGGGGGCCAGCCTTCCTACTGGCTTCCCCATGGTCCTTGCCTCCCGGTTCGCATCCCTCCCTCTTCCCCCACTGAACCAGGGCTTGCCTGTGTGGTCAAAGGAATATGGCATGAATGGTGGCGGGTAAGTCAAGGCTAGGTTAGGAAGGGCATGATGGCTTCTGGAATCCTCTCTAGTGCTGCTCACTCTGAAGGGAGAGCTGGCTACTTTGCTGTGAGGACAGGAGCAGCAGAGGTGCCCCCTCGGGAGGTGGATGCTCCAGTCCCAGCCAAACCTCAGTGACTAAAGCCATGGCTGACAAGTGGCTGCAACCTTATGGGATATCCTGAACCAGAAAGGCCTACCCGGGGCCACGCTCCAATTCCTGACCCACAGAGACCGTCAGAGATGATGTTTGCGGTTGTTTCAAAGCATTACTTTGGGGAACCTTTACTATGCAGCAATCAATAAACCATTAAGAATGTACTTTCTCTTCTCAAATGGCCTCATGATGGTGATAATCCAATGCTGGTGAGGTATTTTAAAGAAGAAACCTACCTTGTACTTGACTAGTTACCCTTTTTGCCACTTACTCTTTTTGAAATATAAATGCTAATTTATTTTTTAAAAATTTATTTTATTTTTTTTTGTAAATGCTATTTTAGCTGTGAGAGAAGTTCTATGGGCTAAATATTTGTGTCCCAAGGTCACAGGTTGAAGTCCTAATAATCCCTGCTTCTGCTGAGGTATCTGGAGGTGGGGGGCCTTTAGAGGTTTAGATAAAGTCCTGACAGTGAAGCCATAGGACAGGATTAGTGCCCTTATTAAAGGAAAAGACCAAGATCGTTCTCTTGCTCTCTCTTGCACATGAACCAAAGAAAGGCCATGCGAGTGCAGATCCTAGAAGAGGACCCTCACTAGAAACATGACCAAGTTGAGATCCTGATCTTGAACTTCCAGCTTCTAGAATGATGAGAAAGAAATATCTGTTAAGCCATCCAGTCTATGGTAATTTGTTATAGAAGCCCCAACTAAGGCAGGGATGCTATGTCTATGTGCATATAACACACAAGTATGTAATTTCTTTTTGCTTGTGCAGGAGAACATAGCATATAATTCTCCTTTTGGTCTTTGCATGGAATGTCTGTGCCCCTCCCACACCCTGGCCACATGGAATGTCTGTGCCCCTCCCACACCCTGGCCACAAATTCATATACTGAAACCTAAACCCCAATGTGATAGTATTTGGAGGTGGGAACTCTGGGAGGTGATCAGGTTATAAAGATAGAGCCCTTACGAGTAGGATTAGTGCTTTTATAAAATAGGTCCTAGAATACTCTCTCACCCCTTCGGCCACATGAGGACACAGGGAAAAGATGGCCATCTGTGAGCCAGGAAATAGACCCGCACCAGACACCAATCTCCTGGTGCCTTGATCTTAGACTTCTCAGCCTCTTGAACTTTGAAAAGTGAATGTGTGCTCTTTATGAGCCACCCAGTATGTGGTATTCTCTTACAGCAGCCCAAAAAGACTAAGGCAGTCTGATGTGAAGACTGACTGGTAAACTCCAATAACTCTGCAAAGAATGGACTGTTCTTTGTGCCTGTTAGGGACACAAGGGTAAAGGTGTGTCAGTGAAGTCAATGACAGTGATTGTTTTATTACACAAATAATATATTGTCATTGCAAACAAATTAGAAAATACGGATGAAGCAAAAGTGTAATAAATACCATTCAAAGATAGTAACCACTAACTGTGGTTATCTCTAGCCTTCTTATCTACTTAAAATTACATCATGAATATTTTTTCATATCAGAACATATATACAAGCAGTTTATAATTTTTAATAGCTAGATTATGATTCTTAGAATTGGAAGCAATTTTTTACATTAGCCTATTAAAAGTCTATGCCAATTTATCATTTTGTAGACAAGTAAGTACCCATTTCCCACAAAGAACACCGGATATCACAGTTCCTTAAAATTTGTTATGAATTTCTAGAAAGCCAAAATGTAATGATCTGTTAGATATGTCAACCAATATTTGCTTTGAATGTGGAGAAAGGATTTTAAATATATGACACTTTGTGAATTGTTCCATTCCACTACAGTGTGTCATGAGAGTATTCATGTGTGAGTGGCCAGTAAGACTTAGGATTGAGCCATTTGAGCTCCTGGTATGATTTAGGCCAGTGGGTGTCTAGATGGGGTACTTGTACCTCTGGAAGTTACTAAGATGAAACACTGGGGATTGGGGGAAAAACATTACAACTCCTATTGATACCTGCTTATCTCATCTTTTAAAAATGTCTACTTAGTGTATAACATTACAAAATATTAGTATAGTTTGTGGGTATTATACAAACACACATGTGCCAATTTTTTTTTTTTTTTTTACTGATAAACTGCATGATCCAAACACTTTGGAAACCGTTGATTTGGATCACTGCTTCCCAAACTTGAATGTGTTCAAGAATCTCTCGGGCATTTTGTTAATGTGCAAATTCTGATTCCACAGGTTTAGAGTTGGCTCCAAATTCTCTTTTCAACAAGCTCTCAAGTGATACTAATGCTACTAGTCCACAGACCCACTCAGAGGAGCAAGGATTTAGATCACTCTTCCTCTGGCTTCCACAGTACCATGTACTCACTTAATCAGAGATCTTGTCACAAGGACTTTATTTGAATGAACAAGTAAAGAAGGAATACAAATGACAGGACTGGATTCCAGCCCCTGGTTTATGTGTTCTCAGTCCTCAACATCTGCTATGGACTGAATGTTTGTGCCCCTTCTACATTCATGTGTTGGAGCTCTAAACCCTCAGTTTGGCTTTATTTGGAGAAGGGACATCTAAGGAAGTAATAAAGGTTAAATGAAGTCATAAGGGTAGAGTGCTGGCCTGACAGGATTAGTGCCCTTATACAAAGAGACATCAGAGATGTCTTGCTCTCTCCATCTCTCTCTCTGTACACAAGGATTAGGGCCACATGAGGACAGAACAATAAGATAGACATCTACAAGCCAGGAAGAAGGCTTTCTCCAGAAACTGAACCTCACTAAGACCCATTTCCTTGGACTTTCTAGGTTCCAAAACTGTGGTAACACAAATTTCTATTTTGTAAGCCACCCAGTCTCTGATATTTTGTTATGCAGCCCAAGCTGACTAATACAACTTCTGGGAACTCTTTCAGCAACTGAGAGCAGATAGGTAGAGCAAGCTTTGGAATTAGACATTTCAAATCAGGTGCTGGCTTTTGGTGAACATAAGGAGCTTACTTAACCTCTCAGAGTCTTTGTGATCTTAGTTGTAAAACATAATGAGATTCATTTCAAAGAATTGTATGAGAAATCAGTGATTTTCTGGGGAGAGAGGTTACTGTCCCATAGGGGACACTTAGGAATATGGGAAGGATATATGGAAATGTGTGAGGAGATTAGTGTTTTAGTGTCTCAACACCAGGACACTAACAACATTTAATGCTTATGTGTAACAAAATTGTAATGCTTGGGCTTGTCCAACACGACAGAGAATTCCCTTGTTCAAAATGTTGGTTGTATACCACCGAGGAAACAAAAAATTATAAAGTGATTGGCAGATGTCCATATTCACTTTCTTGACACTATCTGTAGTCTGTAGTTAAAGGAATAGTTTCTGTCATCTGTAAAAATTCCCAAGCTGTTTTATAAATAAAATACAGTCTTACACTTAAATCATTCATGTCATGACAAATCTCTCTCGGTAGAGTGGTTAGGGGAAAGAGAGAGGCTTATAAGCTCTACAGAATCTGCTACAGTGCCACAGACCAAGCAGATACGCATGAAAGTATTTGTTGATAAAGCCTAGGCTGACTATTAAGCTAATATATTAAGAAGTGAGAGAGAAGAAAAATTTATGATCACAGGTAAAGTAGGGTTTTTTTTCCTGATAAACAATTAAAAAACTTTTTAATTTGGAATCCTGTAATTCATCACTAATTAGAATGGATAATTATATGTTCTTGGATCTCTGGTTACTATGTTGGTAAGTTCCTTCCTTCTTTCCTTTTCTTTTTTTTCCTTTTCTTTTCTTTTCTTTTCTTTTCTTTTCTTTTCTCTCTTTACTTTCTTTTCTTTTAAAGATTTATTTATTTATTTGAGAGAAAGAGAAAGAGATGGAGAGAGAAAGAATCCTGAGCAGACTCCCCACTGAGTGTGGAGCCTCACACATGACGTGGAGCTCAATCTCATGACTGCAGGATCATGTGCTGAGCTGAAATCAAGAGTCAGATGCTCAAGTCACTGAGTGACCCATGCGCCCCTACCACATTTAAATATGAATTGGTAGAGCATCAGGCACAGACAGCGGATTAAACATACTCATCTGTTTTGGCTTACTCTTGAATCTTATTAAAACTAAAATAATTCTATATATATGTATATATACATATAAATACACACACACACATATATATTTTTAGAGACTTAATTTATTCACGAGAGACACAGAAAGAGAGGCAGAGACACAGGCAGAGGGAGAAGCAGGCTCCCTGAGGGAGCCCGATTTGGAACTTGAACCCAGGACCCGAGGATCACCACCTGAGCCAAAGGCAGATGCTCAACCGCTCAACCCAGGTGTCCCCACATATATCTTTTTAATAATACAACCAGGAAAGGTGGTAATAACAGCATTCTGAAAGCTAGCAAACAGGTGGATAGTAACCACTCATTAAGTGGAGCTGAGAAAGCTGGACCAGAAACTGGAGGTGGGCCAGATGTGCACCACCAATTTATACTGCAGGGTCATCAGAAAGCTCAGTGATTGGTGACGACAGGTGCCTTAGGGAGTGGGGCAAGTTGAGGTCAGAATGGTAGTGGTGGTTGAACTATGTTTAAGAAGCAGTTGACATTCCCTTCCTTCCCCAACTGTCACCCGGTCACATCCCCTACTTCATCTCAGCAGAAGCCTGGAAGTTTATCCAGTACTGGGGGCAAAAGCAGAAGGTCTCTGAATTGGGGGATGTACCAGGCTATTTTCAAGGTGGGATACTACATAAAGACAGGATTCCTTTAGTCTACTTTTCACCTTCATCTCCCAAACACTGGCAGACAGATTCTTACCCTCCAGGCAAGAGCTTGGAGTTTTCTTAGAGGATGTGATTAATCCATGAGGGAATCTCTAAAGATACTGACACTACAAGTTCCCCAACAACTAGCTCAGTGAGATTATTACAAGTCACCATCAATGAGTGCTCCCTCCCTAGCTCTGTCCCCTTCATGTTCAGAACTTCAGTTTTAGGTTTCCTGCTCTTACATATGAGCAGAGCACCAAAGATTATCAAATACTTGGGGAAAACCAGAAACATTCTAGAGGGATTGGGAACTATGAAGGAAAAAGAAAATATCATTATCAATTATTATTAAAAACCTTATGTAGGGGCACTTGGATGGCTCAGTCGGTTGAGTGTCTGACTCTTGATTTCAGCTCAGATGTTGATTTCAGGGTCCTGGGACTAAGCCCTGTGTCAGGCTCCATGCTCAGCAGGGAGTCTGCTTGAGAATTTTCTCTCCCTTCCCTAGCTCTACTCTCAAATGAATAAATAAATCTTGGGGGGAAAAAACCCTCATGGATATAAGAGAATATACTGCATCATGAAGCAAGAAAATGATGCTGTAAAAAAGGACACTCAGAAAACAAAACAAAACCTCTTAGAAATTAAAAGCATAAGTACATAAATAAACAACTCAGCTGAATTAGCATGACATCTGATATAAACTGATAGAATCATGGAACATGAATATTTAGACAATTAGTAAATATTTTAGTATTGGATGAATGGTTAAGTACATAAAAAACACTCTCAAGAGTAACAAACATACAAAAATAAATAAGTGAAAGGAAAATTATTAACTCTATGGATAAGTTGTGCAAGAAAAAAATACAGTTTAGCATAGACCCCATTTCTGAATAGCATATATACCGTTGAGCCTTGAACAATACTGTGATTAGGGGCATTGGTCCCTCTGTGTGGTTGAAAATCCATGTATAACTTTTGACTCCCTCAAAACCTAACTACTAATAGCCTACTGTTGACTTGAAGCCTTACTGATAACTTAAACAGTTGATTAACACATTATATATGTTACATGTATACTATATTCTTACAATAAAGTAGGCTAGAAAAATGTATATTAAGGAAACTGATGGGAAGAGAAAATACATTTACAGTAGTGTTCTGTATTCATCAAAGAAACCTGCATACAAGTAGACATGCATAGTTCAAACTCATGTTGTTCAAAGGTCAACTACATAGTCAGTATAAACCTTGGATATTTTTTCTTTTCTTTCTTTCTCTCTCTCTTTCCCTCCCTCCCTTCCTTCCTGTTTTTAAAGTAGGCTCCAAGCCCAGCATGGATCCCAGAGCCCAATGCAGGGCTTGAACTGATGACCCTGAGATCAAGATCTTAGTTGAAGTCAAGAGTCGGACACTCAACTGACTGAGCCACCCAGGTGCCACAAAACAATGAATATTTTTCTAATCAAAACCAAGATATAATTATATTGTGAGGATAGAAATTGATTGTGCATGGTGTGGATAAGAAGAATAAAGAACTAAGTCTTCATCTTCCATAGGGGAAAGTCAATGTACAACGTCCCAAACTAAAGAAATCAGGAGGTGGTAATTCTTGCTTGTCATTAAAGTATGTGGAGATAACACCAGGCAAAGAGTTGAAAGTGGTTTTTTTGGGTAAGAGGAACTGAAGAACAGGAGAACTGGTACCTGTTCTTTTTCTTGAGAAACTTTGCAAAAGCAGCAGGTCATGGGATGCCTGGGTGGCTCAGCGACTGAGCGTCTGCTTTTGGCTCAGGGCATGATCCCGGAGATCAAGACCCACATCAGGCTCCCTGCATGGAGACTGCTTCTCCCTCTGCCTCTCTCTGTCTCTCAGAATAAATAAATAAATAAAATCTTTTAAAAAATCTAGCAGGTCCTTTAACTGTACCCTACTATATAGCTTTGGCAAAAAAAATTAGAAAATAATTCAAAGTGCAATAATAAATAGAGAGCTAACATGTGACTGCTTTCTCAAAATAATATCTATGTTATTTTGGTAAATGATACTTTGGGTGTTCATTTTTCTTTTTTATATGTTGAAAGGCTTGCACTGAATAATTTGTAAGATCTCTTGACCTCTGCATGTGCATTTAAAAAAATTTCTCTGAACATGTTCCTATACTTGTGAACACAAACACACAGAGATCTGATGACCAAGAGTGGAATTCCTCTGATTATTTTGATCATTAAAAATTATTATGCATTATCTATGTATCTACAAAGGCATGATCTGACTGTACCAAATGGAGAATAAAGGGCACAACCATCTACACATTTGTAGAGAAACACCTGAGGCTGCATTTCTGTCTTCTTCTGCCCATGTGAGAGGAGACACAGGTAGAGACTAAAGTTCCCTGCTCTTTAGACTCTGGCCTGTGACGCATGGCAGCGCTGACCTAGAAGTTAATATTTATCCATCTTTGTGGGTTAAACTCAGCTTGAGAACTTGGTGGGGGGAAAAGGGAGGAAAGGCCTACAAATTTGGGTAAAGATTTGTGCTAACATCAAGGTTAATTCGGTAGCATAGCCAAGTCACTCACATCGTCTCTAGCACATGCCAAGGAAGACCATGGCTAGGACTATAAACAATACCAACATTAGCATCAGGAGGATGGGTAGAGAGCTCTGAATTAAAGAGAAATATGAAGACTGCCCAATTCAAACCTTCTATTACTTCCTAGATTTGGAAGATTAATTGCTTAAGCTCTTTATGCCTTGGGTTCTTCATCCATAAACTGTGAATACCATTCCATTTGGTTGTTAGGATAATTTTATGTGTTAACACCTGAAGAGCACTATTTATTTTTTTAATATTTTATTTATTTATTCATGAGAGACAGAGAGAGAGGCAGAGACATTGGCAGAGACATAGCGAGAAGCAGGTTCCTCACAGGGAGCCCGAAGTGGGACTCAATCCCGGAACCCTGGGATCACACCCTGAGTCAAAGGCAGACGCTCAACCACTGAGCCACCCAGGCATCCCGCTGTAGAGCATTTAAACAGTGCCTCGATATACCTTCTCTCAAAATAGATGCAAAGAACATAAAGGATTCACAAGGCCTTGGATTCATGGCATCATTTCTTTCTTTAAGGTATGTAACCTGGTCTCTAGAATAAAAGAAGACCTAAGGAGAGAATGTCCCATGACAAATTTGGTAAAGTCAATGTCAAAAAGTCAAAACATATTGTTCATTGACTATAAAAATTGAGTTTGGTAAAATTTCAGTTTACTCATTTGCACTAACATTTTGGATCTGACACTAAAGGTATCCTTTGGTTGCCAGATGTATTCGGCGCTCTGGATTCATGGACAAACTCTGTGCTACTGCCCGGTCAAGGAGTCCAATGATTGCTTTAGGGACACCCTTTCATTCTTTTTTGTTATACCCGATCTTCAGTGATATTCCACACACAAAGAAGATGCCCAATAAATGTTTGTTGAATTTAACGTGGAAAAATACATTGGTGTGCTTCTCATAATGAAAAATTACATAACCATACCTTACAGTTAACTACTATTTAAATGGAACATTACTGTATCATATCACCGTATGTATAATATACATTAAGAAAATTAATAAAGAAGATTTTCATCCTACTGAAGTGGTACTCTTAAATGGTGAGCTATTTTTGCCTGAAAGCTCCCAAAGATCTATGTCAAAAGTCAGACATAAAGATAATATGAAACAAACATTTCTCCCCTCCTCCCAAATAAGATCATAAGGTGTATGAGAATTTAGTGTGTAAAAAATACAGAATTTCAGATCCCTGGATTTTATTTATTTTATTTAAATAAATAATTTATTTACTTACTATGGTAAGAACACTTAATATGAGATCTGCCCTCTCAGCAAATTTATAAGAGAATAGCACAGTATTGTTAATTATAGCAGGTCTCTAAAACTTATACTTTGTACCAATTGAACAACAGCTCGAGTTCTCCTTACCCCAGCCCTTTGCACCACCATTCTACTTTGTGTTTCTATGAATTTGACTATTTCAGATATCTCATGTAAATGCACTCATGCCATATTTGTCCTACTGTGACAGACTTATTTCACTTAGCATAATGTTCTACAAGTTCTTTCTTAATATGGCAGGATTTCCTTCTAAGGCAGAATAGGATTCAGTTGTACATACATCTATGTTTTCTTTTTCCAGTCATTTATCAATGAACATTTAGGTTATTTCCACATCTTGGTTATTGTGAATACTGCTAGAAAGAACATGGGGGGTACAGATACCTCTTTGAGATCCCAATTTCACTTCTTTTGGATATATACATATAGTAGTTCTATTTTTAAGTTTTTGAGGAACCTCCATACTGTTTTCTATAGTGGTTACACCATTTTACATTTCTGCCAAGTGTACACGATTCCAATTTTTCTACATTCTCACCAACACTAGTTATATTTTGCCTTTTTTCAGAACAGCCAATCTAATAAGTGTGAAAGGACATCTTATTGTGGCTTTGATTTGCATTTCCCTGATGATTAGTGATGTTAAACATCTTTCCATATATCTGTTGGCCATTTGTAGGTCTTTTCTGAAGATATGTACATTCAAGTCTTTTGCCATTTTAATTGTTATTTTGTGTGTGTGTGTGGGGGTTTGTGTGTGGGTTTTTTTTTTTTTTGCTATTAAGTTGTAGGAATTCCTTACATATTTTGGATATTAACTCTTAATCAGGTATATGGTTTGCAAATATTGTTTTCTATTCTGCAGGTTGATTTTCCACTCAGTTGATTGTTTCCTTTAGTGGGGAGAATCTTTTTTATTTGATGTAGTCCCATTTGTCTATTTTTGCTTCTGTTGCTTTTGCTTTTGGTGTCATATCCAAGAAATCATTGCTAAGACCAGTGTTTTCTTCTTGGACTTTTACAGTTTTGGGTGTTATGTTTATATCTGTATTTCATTTTGAGTTGACTTTTATGTATGGTGTAAGATGAAGGTCCAATTTCATTCCTTTCCATGTGAATATCCGGTCTTCCGGATATTCCCAACGCTATTGGCTGAAGAGATTATTCTATCACCACTGTGTATTCTTAGCACCCTTGTCAAAGATGACCATATGCTACAGACTGGATGTTTTTGTTCCCCCAAAGTTCACATGTTGGAACCTAATCCCCAATGTGACAATGGTATCTGGAGCTGGGGCCTTTGGGAGATCATTGCATCATGAATGCAGAGCCCTAATGAGTGGAATTAGTACCTTTATAAAATAGATTCCAGAAACCTCCCTTGCCCCTTACACCATGTGAGGTTATATCCGGAAAAGAATTATGAACCAGGAAGTATGCCTTCACCAGACAATGAATCTGCTGATGCCTTGATCTTGGACTCTCCAGCCTCCAGAAGCACAAGAAAGAAATTTCTGTTGTTTATAAACCACGTAGTCTATGGTATTGGTATAGTAGCCCTAACGGACTAAGACATTCCATATGCATGAGTTTATTCATAGGCTATTCTGTTCTATTAGTGTGTGTGTATGTGTGTGTGTATAATATATGTTTTTATGCCAGTACCACAGTGGCTTAATTATTGTAGTTCTGTTGATATATTTTGATAGGAAGTGTGATGCCTCTAGATTTGTTTTCCTTTTTTAAGATTGCTCTGGCTATTCTGGGACTTTTGTGGTTCCATATAAAGTTTAGAATTGTTTTTCTTTCTTTCTTTTTTTTTTTTTTTTTGTAAAAAATGCTACTGGGATTTTGACAGGGACTGCATTGAATCTGTAGATTACTTTGGGAAGTATGAACATTTCAACAATAGTAATTATTCTGATCCATGAACATGAGATATCTTTCCACTTATTTGTGTCTTCTTTAATTTCTTTCATCAGTATTTTGTAGTTTTCAGTGTACAGGTCTTTCACCTCCTTGGTTAAGTTTATTCATCAGTATTTTATTATTTTTATGCTACTGGAAATGGGATTGTTTTCTTAACTTCCCTTTTAGATAGTTTGTAGTTAGCATATAGAAATACACTTTGATACATTGATTTTTGTATCCTACAACTTTATTGAATTCATTTATCACTTCTAATGGTGTTTTTTGTTTGTTGGGTGGAATCTTTTGGTTTTCCTACATGTAAAATACTGCGAATTTTTATTATTGTTTCATAAATGGTGCTGGGACAATAGGTTATTAGGAAAAATTAGATCCTGAATGATACTATATGAGAACAAAAAAATACAAGTTAAAATTTACTTAATTTAGGAATAAAGAGGATATTTTCAGTTACTAAAGGTCTGGAAAAAACATGAAGTGAAAGATTAATGGATTACATAGGAAGTAAACATTATTCACCTTAAGAGACAACATTAACAAAAATGTAAGACCAAATCAAACAATATTTTGACACAAAGGGTTATTATTCTTAACTTTAAAAGGATATTTAATCAGATATTTATTAAAGACACCAAGAAAAAAATAACAAAGAACATGATCAATTAATAAAAGGCTAGAAAAACAGCCAATGATTATGAAAAATTAGTCGATTACATATATAAATAAATGGATAACAACATTTTGTCTAATAAATTGACTTTTTAAAAAATATTTTATTTATTTATTTTTGAGACAGAGAGAGAGAGTGCAAGTGAGTACAAGCAGTGGGGAAAGGCAGAAGGAGAGGGAGAAGCAGACTCTCCAATGAATAGGGAGCCTGACATGGATCCCAAGGCCCTGGGATCACAACCTGAGCTGAAGGCAGACACTTAACTGACTGAACCACCAGGTGCCCCTGATGTTTTTCTTTTCTTTTCTTCTTTTCTTTTCTTTTACTTTCTTTTCTTTTCTTTCTTTTTTTAAATAATAGCCACTGTTAAAGAGCCATTAAAATACTAATAACTTCTGCTTCAAAATTCCAATTATTAGAGTCTAATAATAATATAATCAGAGAATCAGAGAGGTGAACAAAGGTCTTTGAAAAAGAGTGTTCCCCTTAGTTTTTATTTTTAATACTATAGGACATTTTCAAGAACTCTGGTGCTCAAAAACAGAAGCATCTTTATTTATTTTTTATTTTATTTTATTTAAATTCAATTTACCAAAATATAACACTCATGCTCATCACATGAAAAGTATCTTTAAATAAATATTAATACATTTATAAACTGTAAAAAGGAAAAGTAGTACTAGGTTAAAAAAACAGGTATGTATATAAATTACAATTTCAATTTCATTTTAACAATTAATAAATGTGAATATAAACACATATGTAAATAATCAAGGAGAATGAACTCAAATGAAACAAAAGTCACCTGGTAAATAGGATGAACTTAAAATTTTTGTGCAAATTGACTCATATTTTTTTTTTTTAAACCAAGAAATAGCCTTATTGGCAGTCTCTATATAAAGATAGCATGTATCATCCTGCTGGGTGAGAATATTCTCTTAAAGCAAATTTTTATTTTTTTTAAAGATTGTATTTATTTATTCATAAGAGACACACAGCAAGAGGCAGAGACACAGGCAGAGGGAGAAGCAGGCAGGGAGCCCGATGTGGGACTCGATCCCGGGTCTCCAGGATCAGGCCCTGGGCTGAAGGCAGCGCTAAACTGCTGAGCCACCTGGGCTACCCTTAAAGCACATTTTGGAAAGAATTAATAAGCATGATTTTTAAAATAGCTATCACATGGATTCAAGGAATATCGTAGAATACTGGGAGAGTTGTGTTAAGTTCTCTCTCCACGTCTTTTTTCAATTTCTTCTTTATTACTTTCTTTTTGCTAGTATTTGAAAGAATTATTTGACATATACAAAATCATGATTTTATTTTTTGCTGGACATTATACCCTTGATCAAAAATTGAAAGAATACTTATTTTATGTTTTCTTTCTCCTTGAATGCATTTATTTCTTCTGATATTAACATGCAGTCCCTAATCTCTTTTTGTTGCATTTGTTTGCCTTACTTTTGCCTTTCTTTTTGTTAGTTATTTTCTTTATCACATTCTGGGGGAATAGCAATTGACACTACTCCTTTCTGACTCAACCTAAAAGTCTCTGCCTTTTAATAGAGAAGTTTAAGCCATTTACATTTATACTATATGCTGAATCTCTCTTTTGTTATCTTATTCCACCATTTTCTTAATGCCTTCTTGTTGTTTCCTTTATTTTCAGACTTCAGACTGATTTTCATTTTTGCTTTTTTTTTTTCTCCAGCATATATGTGTTTTAAAAATCCTCCTGAGGGTACCTGGGTAGCTCAGTTGGTCAAGCGTCTGCCTTTGGTTCAGGTCATGATCCTGGAGCCACGGGATGGAACCCTGCATCAGGCTCCCAGCTCAGGGGGGAGTCTGCTTTTGCCTGTCTTTCCCCATGCCCCACTGCCCCCGACCCCCACCTCGTGTTCTCTCACCTGCTCACACTCTCACTCTCAAATAAATAAAATTTAAAAAAATCTTCCTGAGAGAAAATATTCTTTTATCCTCCTCTTTACAAAGAGTTATTTATATACATCAGTGCCCAAATGAAGTTTCACTGCAAGCCTTCATGTGTAGCACTAATTGGTCACTTTTGAGGATAAAGGCAGCGATTATATTAATTATGAAAGAACAAGTGTCAATTGGAAGCATCTTAGGTCAACAAGAATTATGGTCACTCTATCTCTGGGTAATAGGAATAAAGAGGTACAGGTTTGAGGTGAGTAGAAGATTTCACTTTGGTATGTTCCATATCTTTTTTTTTTTTTTAAATTTTTATTTATTTATGATAGTCACACAGAGAGAGAGAGAGAGAGAGAGGCAGAGACACAGGCAGAGGGAGAAGCAGGCTCCATGCACCGGGAGCCCGACGTGGGATTCGATCCCGAGTCTCCAGGATCGCGCCCTGGGCCAAAGGCAGGCGCCAAACTGCTGCGCCACCCAGGGATCCCCGGTATGTTCCATATCTAAAGTGACTGACAAATATTTAAAGGTAGGTGTTCAGTTGGCAGTTGCATACATTGGCCAAAAGCTTAGGAAAGAGCTGTGGGCTTGATATAAACATTTCATAGTTATCAACAACACAGCTGGTAAGAAGGGCCGTTAGGCTAATTAAGAAAATAGAGGCAGTAGTATATAGAGTTAAAGGAAAAACTGATTCCTGAGGAATACCAATTAATGTTAAAACAACAATAATAAACCTAAAAACTAAGCAAAAAACTAAAAGAATCACAAAGGAGATATACAAATTGCAGTCAGAAGAGCAGGAAAAGAAAAAGAGGATTGACTCCATTCCTTGCCATGTCTTCTCACAACACTTTCAGGATCTAATGATTTCTGGCCAAGAAACAAAAACAGTATTGTCCCATTCTGCAATGGATTCAGGAACCCGGTAAGAAAATCTAGTATGACTCCAAGAGGAGACACTGGAGAAGAACCCAACCAGGTTTATAAGACCTGCGTAAGTATGCTGTATCAAGGTCACCAGCATGTATCTTTCCATATCAAGCTGAAAACATCACCACTATCTGGGCAGTTGGATAAGCATTATGGAGAAAATGATTTTTTTTCTCTTTGTTTCTATACCTCTATATTTAGTATGTTGCTTCAATAATAAAATATGTGAGATTTTTTTTGAAAATAATTAAAGTATGTGCAGCAATGGAAGCAGGTAAAGTGTTTTAGGAAGTAAGGATTTGCCAGTGTTGTTAAATGACATTCAAGGGCCAAGTAAGGAAAAAACTGTACAGGCATATCTCAGAGATATTGCAGGTTTGGTTCTAGAACAATAAAGTGAATATTGCAATACAGCAAGTCAAATGAATTTTTAGTTTCCCAGTACCTATAAAAGTAATGTTTACCCTTTAGTGTAGCCTATTAAGTGTGCAATAGCATTATGTCTAAAAGACAATACATACCTTAACTAAAGAATATCACTAAAGGAAGCTCACCATTGGGGCTTAGTCGGTTTAGCATTTGACTCCTGATTTTGGCTCAGGTCATGATTTTTATTTTTTAAAGATTTTATTTATTCATTCATGAGAGACACACACACACACACACAGAGGCAGAGACATAGGCAGAGGGAGAAGCCGGCTTCCTATGGGGAGCCTGATGCAGGACTCTATCCCAGGACCCCAGGGCCCCAGGATAATGACCTGAGCCAAAGGCAGACACTCAACCACTGAACCACCAGGTGCCCTGGCTCAGGTCATGATCTTGCAGTTGTGGGATTGAACCCCACATCAGGTTCCATGCTGGGTTTGGAGCCTGCCTGAGATTCTTTCTCTCCCTCTCCTTCTGTCCCTCCACCATGCTCACACTTACACATGAGTACACTCTCTCTCTTTCAAAAAATAAAAATAAAAAAGCTAACCATTACCCACGCTTTCAGCAAATCATAAACACTGGTCAATCACAGCTCACCATTAACAAACACAATAATAATCAAAAAGTTTGAAATATTGTGGGAATTGCCATAATACAACACAGAGACACAAAGTGAGAAAATGCCATTGGAAAAAAAAAAGGTGCCTGTAGACTTGCTCGACACAGAGTTGTTAGAAACATTTGGTTGATAAAAAAAACACAGTATCTGCAAAATGCAAATAAGTAAAGCAAGGTGTGCCTGTAAACGTCTGTTAGCTTTAGCACCAAGGATGTAACTGGTAACCTGGAAAAGGCTGTTTTTTGTGCAGGAGTGAATCTGGAAGCTAGGTGGTTGTCGGGTAACCAGTAGTAGAAGGGGAGGAAGAAGAAACCCTGAGCACAACAACCCTTAGAAGGAAGCAGGCCATGAATGGAAAGTGAGAGACAGGGAGAAGGAAGTAGGATTGAGGGGAGGACCTCATAGGTTGGGAAATCTTTCAAGTTATTTGGATGCATTGGTGGGAGACAGTTGGAAGAAAGGAGCTGAAGACCAGAGGAAAGGGCATAATTAACTGAGGTCCAGCAGCAGGCAGGCAGGAGGGAAGAGCCAAGTATTAATGGGCCTTAGGTGGGAGACGGGGGAGGAACAAGGTGGATGTTCAGGGGGTCAGTGTCTTCATCTTCTGTGCCTGCCAGTTCTGCAGAGCCTGGACAGAAAGAAGGAAGGTCCCCCAGGCTCTCTGGCAGGAAGGTTCCCATGCAGACTTAGATTTAGACAAACCTCCACAAGATGAGAAAGTGGAAGGAAGTGAAGCAGAGGTTGCACATCCGCTACTTCTGCTTTTTCTGCAGGCGAGTCCTCAGGGGACACGCTGCGTTTTCCCTTGGTGCCCTTCCAGCGGGCAGGTGCACTCTTGCTACCAAGAGCCAGAATGCTGGGCATTGTTTCCTGGCCGAGGTGGATCCACCGGACGTGGTGTGACTCTGTGGCCAACACCTGTGGCAACTCACCAGCCAACAGCAGCTAAGGTGGGGTTCTTGGGGCCAGCGTGCACCGTTCATTTCCAATTCCCCTCCTTTCTGATTGTGTAAAAAGAAGCAGTTTCCTGGAAGAGTGAGCCCTGTGGCGGTGTTTCTGGTGTTACTGAGCTTGCTGGTCCAGGCCTTCCAGGGATATTGTCGTAAGCATTCAGTTCCCTGTATTAAATCTCATTTTGCTTGAAAGAGCTAATGTAATTTCTGTTTTCTGCAAGTCAACTCTGGCAGCGGGGGACATCTATTCTTGTTTGAAGAGGGAAGGGAAGATGGGTGTAGATATAGATAAATAGGTTTTTTTTTTTTCTGGTGATGGTAATCTCTTTGAATGTTGGAGTTTTTAAGCTGGGGTAGAACCCCAGGGGGTTCATGGATAGAATTCAGGGCATTTGTGAACTTACATGAGAAAAGGTCACATCTCTTCTTCACTAACTACTAAAACTTGGCTTTTTTTTTTTCCAATTCTGAATGTAGGCATCAAACTACAGCATCAACAGCAGTTCCTGTGACTTTGTCTCTAATAGAAATCACAGATGTTTGCATATTATGCTAAGAATTGTTATAGGTTTCAAAACACTGTTTATCCTCATTACTAATTTTTTAAAAGATTTTATTTATTCATTTATTGGAGGGAGAGAGAGAGAGAGTGTGTGTGTGCATGAGAGAGCATGAGGGGGGTGAGGGGCAAGGGTAGAAGCAGACTCCCCACTGAGCAGGGAAACCGATGCAGGGTTCGATCCCAGGACCCTGAGATCATGACCTGAGCCAAAGGCAGATGCTTAACTGACTGAGCCACCCAGGCATCCCCATCCTAATCACTATTGTAGTTATTAGACTTGCTGCTCGATCTTGTTCTTTAATGCATTTATAAAGAAGTACATATTACTATATCACAAATTTTTAAACTCAATAACTATTTCTGTCAAAATCTTACGTATTTTGTTTTATGCATTTACAAATATTATTCTGAGAAGGGGTCCATAGGCTTCAACAGACTGATAAAACAGTCCATAGCGTAAAACATGTTAAGAAGTCTGTTCTAGGGATGCCTGGGTGGCTCAGCGGTTGAGCGTCTGTCTTTGGCTCAGGGGGTGATCCTGGAGCCCCAGAATCGAGTCCTGCATTGGGCTCCCTGCGTGGGGCCTGCTTCTCCCTCTGCCTGTGTCTCTGCCATTCTCTCTCTCTCTCTCTCTCTCTCTCTCTCTCTCTCTCCCCGTGTCTCTCATGGGTAAATGAAATCTTAAAAAAAAAAAACAAGTCAGAACAGACTTTTTAATGTCTCCTATTTTCCCTGTAAAGCAGGGTTTCTATACTTTGGCACTGCTGACATTTTAGGATGGATAGTTCCTCCTTGCAGGGAACAGTCTTTTGCATTGTAGGGTATTCAGGAGCCTTGTCCTGCTGTGTGTTGGTAGCATCCATCCTGACCACATGACAATCAAAGATGTCATCGCTTTGGGGGCAAAAGTGACCCTGGCTAAAGAACTGCTAACGTGAAGTAGTGCTAAGAGTGAGGGACGGCAGGCGACTGGGTCTGAGATCTGATCGGAGAGAAGGTTTAAAATGGATGCAACAGAAGATGACAAAGACATCTGACAAAAGAAACACGTAGCCGAGCAATGCTGAGGGACCAGGAGAAAGAGGTTCTCAATTTGCTTTTTTCTGCTTGACGTACATGGTGAATAATATTCAAATGATGGAGAGTCCACCATCAACAGTATTTGCGCAGTAGAGGCTACTTAAAAATGTGAGTTGCTACAACCCAAAGAACTGTTTCTCCCACCAATGCCCCATATACCAACATGTCTTGACGCAATGGTTGGGATATACACCATCTTCGAGCAAAAGGATAATGAGAACACTTGGAGTCTAAAAATAATTATTACTCCTTGTTCTGCTATTGTACATGGACAAGAATACTCTGGATTTTAATGTATTGGGAGTTGCTATTCTAGGGAAATCTGGGCCCAGTAGGCTGGATATATGAAGGAAACGGAGCAATCTTATGACACAGCAATTTGACTCCTAGATATTTCCTGAAGAGAAATGAAAACATATGTATCCACGTGAAGACCTGTCCAAGTGTGTTGGTAGCAGCTCCATTCATGATAGCCCCAGACTGGAAATGATTCCAGTGACTCTCAACAGTTTAACGCGCTGAAATACTATAAACGCAACACTATTGAGCAATAAACAAAAGAATACGCAGCGTCATGAATCAAACTCAGAAACATGCTGAGTAAAAAAAGCAGCCTTACTCAAAAGAGGACTCGTGGGTTGCGTGATCCATTTATTTGAAGTTTTGAACAAACTAATCTCTGGTGACAAAAAAAAAAATCAGTGTCTGATTCAATGTGGGTGGGGATGGGGACTGATTCAGGGGATAGGGAGACTTTCCTGGGGCAATAAGAATGTTCTCCACACATCCTGATGGGGACCTGGGGTACACGGGTGCATGCAGCCGCCCAAACTCACCAAATTTCACACTTAGACGTGTGTATTTCAGTGTATATAAATGCTACTAGAGGAACAGTTTGGGAAGGGGGAGAAGAAAAGAGAGACCCATAAAAACTAAACTCATGATTAATGAAATACCTGCTGTGATGTTTGGAATGAACTGATGCCCTCAATACCCTGAAATAGCTTAGACAACACAGTTAGAAAAATGGGTCGATGGGGAGCAAGGTGGCTGAACAGGTGACAAAGAAAAGATGCAAAAATGTTAATTGCAGATTCTACATGGTGGAGATGCTACGGTTCGTGGACAACTCTCCCAACTTTTCTATAGCTTGAAAAATATTCACATCGAAAAATGTGACTGTGGGTGGGAATTTTTTTTTTTTCCATTTGAACGATTTCATTCAACTTTGGGCAAAGAAAGCCACTTCAAAACAAGCAAAGCATTTCATTTGGCTCTTGCCCTATTTTAAACAAATGGATGCTAACATGCCACATGCATCAGCCCCGTCCAGGGACAACCAGCATCAACCACTGCGACCATTCCTGGGTCACGGGAGCTGTCCCAGGCGCTGCGCTAAGTACTTGACACGTTCTCTTCACGTAGAGCAATTAGCGGCCTGCCTTCTTGTTTAACAAAAAGCTCTGGGCTGAGTCACGTCTTCAGAAGTTCCAGGCAGCCATGGACTAGAACAAGTAGATGTCCAAGAGGAAGATAACATCTGTGACGGCAGGTATTTTTAGGAGAATGTATTATTCAAATATGTTCTGAAGTGATGGCACAGAGTGCGTGCATGCGTGTGTGTGTGTGTGTGTGTTTGGGTGAAGTGAACTCAAGTGGGAGAAAGAAAATATATTTTAGGAAGAAGCTACACACTGCTAGTCCTTAAAAGGAACAGTAACTTGAATCCAATTTCTACAGAGAAATAAACCTTGTTCCTTTTCTCTTTTTTCTTAAGCTCATTTCCGATGCCACAGGATACCGTCGCCTGGCAAAGCGGTGTGACAAAGGCTGCCTGCATCTGGCACCCTCAGCTCTTTTGTGGCTTTCCTTTCTCAATAAACCTTTGACAAAAGGTCGTGTGTTTGAAAGGCTGGGTTTTTCCTTGTTGGGTCTAAGTGTTTCTTGCTCAATAGAGTGATTCAGTGTCTCTGAGGGGCAATAAAGAAGTGGTTTCAGTGAAGCTTTCTGGAATCCGTCTCCCTAGCAGGCTGCTGGGTGGCGTGCCTGGGATTGGTTTGGTTTTGTGTGAAACTGGTAAATAAACAATGTAATTACCAGGAGGCCCAGGCCCAGGCCTCCTGACACCTGCAGAGCCACACATGTGAGGAGAGAGCAGTGGATGTAGTATCTTCATCTCAAACCAGGAGTCTGAGGCTTTGAACTTGCACCAGAGACCAAGGAAATGCCAAGGCGCTAACATGGTGGGGCCGGATTTGAACTAATGAGATCTCAGGAGCACTGGCACCGCTGTGAGAGCCCTAGCAAGAGTCCATGAATTGAGTGAGTATCTGCTAGCCAGCCTTGGACACAGACACATCAGCCTCTTTATCAGCTCCATTCTGAGCTATGGCTAGAGGCCATATTCCAACCCGATTCACGAAATGGTGCCCATCACTACTGGCGAGGTAGAGGGGGAGCCCACCAGAATTGGACTAGAGGGACCCCCTGTTGAACAACTTCAGGGAGATCTGTTCTGCTAGTTTTGTTTTGTTTCATGGACCCTCAAGTGCTGTCTTTAGGGAGAGAGTGGTGGTTTTCTGCAAAGCCAGGCCAAACAATCTATTCCTGCGAAGTGCTCTATCCTTGACCGACGGGTAAACCAAGCATTTTCTGCCTGCCTTGTTGGGATAGTACAAGGGATGCCTTTCGGAAGACAACTCACTTAGTGATACCCAGGTTCCAAAAAGCAGCAGACTTTGAGAACTTGAGAGGACTGAGAGGGAAAAGAAGTTTTGGATCACTCCCTCACACAAATTGTATATCATCAGCAAATAAGCAGGCGGTTTTCATTGGTTTGTGATTCATTTGGGACTGAATTCCAATAAGGATGATGTGATGACATTTTAAAAGCGTGGATGAAACTAGATACACAGGGAAACCAAAGGTGACTTCGGTGGACAATACAGAATACAAAATAGTATACAAGATGATAAAGTATTCACCTCTTGGCTGGATTTTTTGAGTTGCTGATTCAACACAACTGGGCCGTGTTGACCACCTGACTACTAGCATGATGGGAAATAGGTGACAGTCTTGCTTTTACAAGACTGTTCTGGTTTCGTTATTTTTTTTTAAGATTTTATTTATTTATTTGAGAGAGAGAGAGAGAGAGAGAGAGAGAGAGATCACAAGCAGGGGAGAGGGAGAGGGTGAGGGAGAAGCAGACTCCTTGCTGAACAAGGAGCTTGATGTGGAGCTCAATCCTGGGACCCTGAGATCATGACCTGAGCCGGAGATAGGTGCTTAACCAATTGAGCCACCCAGGTGCCCCCTTGTTTTTTATTTTCTAAAAGATAGAGTGTGGGACGCCTGAGTGGCTGAGCGGTTGGGGAGCTGCCTTTGGCTCAGGTTGAGATCTCGGGATCCGGGATCGAGTCCCACATCAGGCTCCTGCGAAGAGCCTGCTTCTCCCTCTGCCTGTGTCTCTGCCTTTCTCTCTCTCTCTCATGAATATAAATAAATTTTAAAAATAAATAAATAAAAGATAGAAGGCTCTATTGGCATCATATCATCATATCATATTCTCGGTCATTCTCCCAGAAGAAACAGAAATGCGGAATGACTTGCTTTCTGTGTAGACAGAGAGCATCTCACAAACTGTTTGCCCCCACGCTGCACCCCTCATTGAGGAGGCCTGCCCTCATGGATGCCCCACTATGGGCTGCAGGCACAGTGCCGCCAAGCAGATGGCTGTGCACCTGTGCTTGGGCGCTCTGGGTCCTCAAGGTGAAAAGCTGGTCTCACCTGGTTAGAAGTTAAATCCAGAAACCTCCCCTAACATCTCTGTCTCTGGTATCTGGGTATGGGGTTGATAAGAGGAATACTGAATGTTGCATTTTTCTTACCTTTTTGTTGTTCCTGTTTTTATAAGATTACTAGTAAGTAATTCTGAGAAATAAGGATCTCGTCACTGCGTGCACTGGGAGAGTGCTGATGATGGAAACATTTCAGGATGGCTCTTCATGACACAGGAACGCCAGACTTTGGGGGGTGGTGTAGGCTGTGGATGCTCAACGGGAGTCCTGGCTCTAGAAGAGGACTTTATGCCCTGGGGAGTGGGAGGCTGTTATGGTCTGAATTTTCTCCCCTTCCCCACCAATTCCTATGCTAAAGCTATAACCCCCAGAATGTGACTGCACTCAAAAAGACCTTTAAAGAGGTAATTAGGGGAAAGGGGGACATGTAGGGTGGGCCCTAGTCCAATCTGACTGGTGTCCTTATTAGAGGAGATGAGAACACACAGACAACATGCAGACCCAAGGATGAGTGCGTGCAGTGGCACCAAGAGCACGCGCACCTGCAAAAGCAAGGAGAGAGGCCTCAGGAGAAGCAAAGCTGCCAACACTTTCATCTCGGACATTCAGCCTCCAGAACTGTGAGAAAATAAGCCTCTGTTGCTTCAGCTACCCAGTCTGTGGTGTTTTGTTACGGCAGCCCGAGCAGTCTAATACAGGGTGTCAAGAAAAAATGTGAAGAGTATCTGGAATTGTTCAAAGTCAAAGCCCACGTAAGCTGCTAACTCAGAGTTGTCCCAACTATGTTCCCAGGAAATTTAGTGTTAGCAGAAAAGGAGCAGGGGGTTGTGGGCTCAAATGCACCTGGGCCACGCTGGCCTAGTTAGCCAGGTTTCTGCTGCAGGACTTCTCAGACTCTTCAGTGTGCCGAGTCACACATTAGCATGATCCCCAAGATCTGCGTGTCCTCCTTGACACCTGTCTTTCCCTCACATTTTATTTCCAGTCCATCACCAAGTCCTGATGACTGTATCTTTGAAATACTTCTTGGACTAGTTTACTTCTCTCCACTGAACTGCCACTGAGACCCAGACCACACTTCCCGTGTCTCTTGCCTAGTCCGTCACCAAACCTGCCTGATGGGCCTGCCCACCCCAGAATGTACTCTCCAACCCGTTCTCCACAAATACCACTGGAACAGCCTTTGCCAAGCACAGCTTGGATCGTGTCAGCTCCCTGATTATTTTAAAGACATTTTAGTAGCACCCCATTGCTCCTAAGGAGACAAAATTCCTGCTCCTATCTTCAAGCTCATCTTGAACCATCTCCCTTTCCGGGTTTCATTTCAAAGGTCTTCTTTTAGACTCACTTTATTTTGCTCCTGCCCACTAAAGAGCCTTTGCTGTACCCTCTTCCTGGTTAACTCTATCTTCCTTGAGTAGCTTCTTTCACTTCCCTCCTTTATTGGGTCAGATCCCTACACTATTGATTCACATTGCACTTATTCCTATTAAAAGTTTACATTTATTGATTATTTGGTTGATACCTGAATCTCCTTCTTCTAGCTACAGCTTCTGAGTTTGTAGAATATCTTTTGTGAAATAGCAAATTTATTGATTAAGGTTTGGGAAGGACACATCTGAAACTCAATGAGAAGAACTTTTATGAATATGATCAGGGTTATAGACAAAGGTTTTGGGTCCTTAGAAACATGTAGTTGGGGCACTTGGGTGGCTCAGTCAGTTAAGTGTCTGTCTCATTTGATTTTGGCTCAGGTCATGGTCTCTGGGTTGTGAGATCGAGCCCCACAACGGCTCTATGGGGGAACACAGTCCGCTTGTGATTCTCTCTCTTTCCTGCTGTTCCCCTATCCCCTACACACATGCTCTCACTCTCTAAATAAATAACACCCCCCCCCAAAAAAAGAAGAAACATGCGGAGACTCGCTGAAATTTAGCATCCTTTGAAATAAACCACCCATTTGAGAAGTCAAATATTGAGAGGATATGATATTAGGGCTACGTTCTGGAGTTACATATGGGTGTGTAACTTTTCTTTTTTTAGTAACAAAAGATTTGTATTGAGAACGTACACATATCATCTAATTAACCAAGCATTTGTACCCAGAACTCTTGCATTCAATAAGATGAAGAACTCAATAAAAAATGGGCAAGGTCTTGAATTGATTCTTCCCGACTGATGTAGAAGGGCCATGAACAGAACTAGCTATCTGAGTGACACTGGTGCCAAAGAGGGACTGAACACATGCCATAGCCTAAAACACCTTTGAAGGGAGATAAACAGTCCAACAGGAGGAGTATGTCATAACTACTGGCGGAAAGGAAAACAGGCCAAAAGATCCTTTGGTTTACTAGACCTTAACGACTGAATTTCTCATAACTTGCTTGCAGGTGTAGCCAACAGGGAAGTCTCACAATACCGGAAAATGCACGGAGGCTCACCGGGTGTGTCACTTTTTGTTTTTAAAAGTTTGATTCTGAAGCATTTTAAATCCGCAGAAACCTTGAAAGACCGGTACAATGAACAGCCACCTCACCTTTAAGCAACCTGCCTAATGTTTTGATTTTGCTCCAAAAGAGCTGCTCTTTCCTGCTTTACTGTGGACAGGGCAATTCTCATCATGCCTTCAGAAAGACAGGAAGGAGTGTGTAATTATAATTTTTTTAAATGTTTTATTTACTGAGAGAGAGAGAGAGAGAGAGAGAATGTGCACACAGAGGGAGAAGGAGAAGCAGACTCCCTGCTGAGCAGGGAGCCCAATGTGGGGCTCGATCCCAGGACCCAAAGATCATGACCCAAGCAGAAGGCAGATGCCCAACAGACTGAGCCACCCAGGCAGCCCTGGGCTGCGTATTTAGATCACTAGTACCCACTCTGTGGGAAGACCACTCACGCCTCCTGGCAAATAATTCATCAAGAAATATTTAGGGTTTGACCTTACATAAAGTGCTGTGGGAGATAAAAAGACATTTATGGGGCATACTTTAAGAAAAAAATCTACCAACACATGAGAAAATAAAACACTTTCATGTGAAAGAGTAACCAGCAATAAAAATAATAGATAAGCCTTGATGGAGGGAGATGTAGAAAGTGTGGACAGAGTTAAGAGAAGACCGTTTCTAGGTAGGTTTTTTCATGGAAGTGGATTCCCTACAGAAAGTAACACCCCCCCCCCCATCGGTTCATTTCCTTGTACTAAAAAAGACCAACTCAGGATAATAATTTTACAAGGCAAATCACAAACAAGTACCTCTAGTGTGAACAAACTGAAGTGTAAGAGGGTCGATTCCTTATCTGCACAATATTTACAATTATTTTAGCTCTTTACTGGAAGGACAATTCAAGCGAGGGGAAGTTATTTGTTCCCTTACAGGCTAACCTTAGTTTGGTTGACTTAAGCCAAATAATCCATTTTTTCCCCCTGACAAAGAATGGGCTACTATATTCACCTGACGTATGAGGTCAGGCTGCTCTGGGGAGGGCATGATTCTCAGTGTCTCCCAGGCCTGGAGATCTGGGCAGCATTTCCCTAAGAGCCCATTGTTCCTACAGGTCTGCATCTGGGGCTTAAAGAAATCAGAACCGGGAAAATACTGAAGAAGATCACAATCTGGTACAAATGTTAATCAAATAGGAAGAAAAATATTGTATAAAGGGTGGAGTAGGGGAGCTCTTTAACGGCTGTGCAAAGTAAGCAGGGGTATGTTTTTAAATTAATACCCACGGTCACTGCGTTTGGGCACAGTGTGGCGTACACTAGAATGGAAATTCACCTTCAGGTTCAAGTGATCATTTTCGAGAAGGTTCTGTCAAATGCAGTTCACATATGTACATGGCATGAGAACTTGGATCTCTAAAACCTATACTCTAGATCAGATTTTCCAACTTGGGAAGAAGTCAGGAGGGAATATTGCTCTCAGAATCACAAGGTTACTTTAATTTATGCATTAAAGTATTTGAATTTATTTAAAGAATAAATTTAAAGGTTTTCTTTAGAAAAATAAAGAATTCAAAGGTTTTCTTTAATTTGTGCTTTTAACTCATTACTTTCTGAGTTTTTTTCTCCAAATTGCATACATTAATTTTACAATCAGGAAATAAACAATAAAAGTGTTTATTAAACAAAACCACCTGATGGCTCAGTCAGCTGAGTGCCTGACTCTTGGTTTCGGCTTAGGTCATGACCTCAGGGTTGTGGGATTGAGCTCCACCCATGTTGAGCTTGAGATTCTCTCCCACTCCCTCTAAATAAATCTTTTTTTAAAAAAGATTTTATTTATTTATTCATGAGTGAGAGAGAGAGAGGCAGAGACATATTTACAGAGAGACATAGCCAGAGGAGAAGCAGGCTCCATGCAGGGAGCCCAATGTGGGACTTGAACCGAAGAGCCAGGGATCACATCCTGAGCCAAAGGCAGATGCTCAACCACTGAGCCACCCAGGTGCTCCAAAATAAATCTTTAAAAACAAACAAATGAATGAAAGACAAAAGTACAAAGACCAGAGTTGAAGGTTCTCACTGTTAGACTGCTGTTGTAGGCAAGGAAGATTCTCAAAAGCTACTGGGAAGTCAAAGCCCATCAATTGGCCTATACAGCTCTGATGAGGTAATTAATAAAATGTCTACTGACCTCTACTCTAAAAACTTTTAAGCACCCAAGGATACTGAAATTACTTAGAAGTCTGTTACCTTACCTCATTTTAACAGTTTTATTGATATAATTCACACACCTTACCATTCACCTACTTAATGTGTACAATTCGATCCTATTTGTCATATTTACAGACTTGTGCAACCAACGCCACTTGGTTGGCGTCAATCAATTCGAGAACACTTTCATCAGTCCCAGTTCCCTTTAGTCATGAACTCCTTATACCCCATTTTCCAGAGCCCTAGGCAATCATCAATCCACTTTCTGTCTCTGTGTTTATTTTGGATCTTTCACAAAATAGAATTGTACAATAGGTAGCCTTTTCTGTCAGGTTTCTTTCACTTTACATGATACTTGCAAGGTTCATCCATCTGTAGCATTTATCAGTTCTTCATTCCTATAGTCTGCTATATGGCTGTATCCCATTTTCTTTGTCCATTCAACAGTCAATGGACATTTGGTGTTTCTACTTTTTGGCTATTATGAATAATGCTGCTATGAGCATTCACGTTCAAGTTTCTGTGTGGATGTATGTTTTTATTTTTCTTGGGTATATGGTTAGAAATGGAATTTCTGGGTAATATAGTTAATTGTATGTTTTTAATTCTATGTTTTCTACTTTAAACATTTTTATTTACTTATGATTTGATTTACTTACTTGATACGGAGAGAGAAGAGTGTGCACAAGCAGGGGAACAGCAGGCAGAGGGAGAGGGAGAAGCAGACTCCCCTTTGTGCAGGGTGCCTGACTCCACGGGGCTTGATCCCAGGACTCTGGGATCATGACCTGAGCTGAAGGTAGGCACAACTGACTGAGCCACCCAGGAGCCCCTTTTTATTTTTTATGTAAAAACATATATATATATATATATATATTTTTTTTTTTTTAGGAGAAAGAACGTATATGCGCATGAGCTGGGGAGAGGGTCAGAGGGAGAGAGAGAGAGAGAGAGAACCTTAAGCAGGCTTCATGCCCAGCATGGAGCCCCATGTGGGGCTCGACCTCATGACCTTGAGATTATGACCTTGGTGAAACCAAGAGTCAGATGCTCAACTGACTGAGCCACCCAAGCACTCCTATGTTTAACTTTGTAAGGAATTGCCAGACTGTTTTCCAAAGTGGATGCATCATTTCACATTCCCACCAACAGTATATGAAGGTTCCAATTTCTCAGATCCCTTGCAAACACTTGTTATTGCCCATCTTTCTTATGATAGCCATTCTCGTGAGTGGCTATTATAAAGTGGGACACTTCATAGTTTTTAACATATGTCTTTAAGAACTATTTTCTGATTACAGAAGTCATACAGATTGACAAGCACAATTTCTGCGTGCACATGCACTGATTTGATTCCCAGCTTCTAGGCCAACTGTACCATCTTCATTTTGGCACAGTTATGTTGTCCAATCTTACAAAAAGATGGAGGCTCAGGGATGCTAAGCAGCTCTAAGGCTGGGACTTGACCCTAGGTGTGTCAATAAGCTTCTGGTTTTCACCACAGTGTTATTCTGGTATGATGGGTACTATGTGCACACATACACATGTGAGGATCAAATAGGATAATGAAGTGAACTTTATGAATTTATAGCATCTAGTAATGAAGAGTAAGATGTTAAAGGGACATGACTTTTGGATTATATAAGCAGGCGACATGTTATCTGTTGAGAGATTAAGGAACAGAGTGGTGACTTCTGTGGCCACAGAGAAATTTAAAGGAAGACCTGAGATTAAAGAGCCTCACATTAGTTTGGATAAACTGGAGTCTTTATCACCCCATTTGGAGAATGAGGACTTTAATCGTCTTAGAGTTATGGTCATAAATAGCATCAAAACATGTGCTAAACGTGTTCACCTTTAGGTCTGTGCATTAGAGAGAATGAGGCCAGTTTCTCCTGAATTACTGTATCATCTGAATGCAGCAGGATTACCTTATTTTGGCTTTGTGATTATTTTCTAACGCATATAAAACAGTTCCTTTCTTTTATTCTTTATAGTGGAGGAAAAATTATTTTGCTATAATTAAAATTGAGTTTTGGCCACAATCATGAGCAGTTCTAGAAATTAAAACTCCTCAAGCTCTAGTTAAATATTATTAGAAAAAAAGTTCCTGCTTGCTACAGTCCCTTCTCTAGAAATCTATTCTGTGGAACTACGCACATAATGCCAATATCTTTATCTAGACTCTTTCCAGTTTTCAAGTTTGCATATGTGACTCAAACAGAAGATTTCAAGGAAGCTGATCCTCTAAGTAACTACTTTGTGGACATTGCTAAAGGTGCCATATTTTTACACATCATTTCCTGAAGAGAACTAGACAAAAGATCCTCCAACTTCAAGAATCCTAACAAAAGGGGCAGGCTAGTTTGGGATGGGATAGACTTGATTCAGGAATGAGAGCTACAGACTAGAATGCTCATTATTTGAAAAATATGTGTATTATTGGGGCCCCAGGATGGCTCAGTCATCTGCCTTCGGCTCAGGTCATGCATGATCTCGGGGTCCTGGATGGAGCCCTGCATCTGCTCCCTGCTCAGCCACAAGTCTGCTCCTCCCTCTTGCACCCCCCCACCCCCAGTGCACATGCACTCTCTGTCAAATAAATAAAGTCTTAAAAAAATGTGTTTTTTCAGCAAAGGATCCTCATTGTCTCAATCTTTAGCTTGCACTTGGCAGCCTGTATTTGGAGGGTTTCTCCTTTCATGGGGTGCAGGGTGGGGCTCTGGGTGGGGTGGATTCAGATAAGATAACAGTTCCAGTTTTACCACTCTTATGAATTTTGTGCTAGGGTTGAAGTGCTCAGCAGGAGGGGAAAAGGAGCCCTGTTTCTGTGTATTGTACAAAGAAGAGGGAAGGAGGAAATGGTAGGAGGATGATTTCTCTTAAAAGGTGCTCTTGTGGCTGCATTTCCTCTAAACCCAACATTTGTGTCCACTTTGAGTGAAATGCATCTTTCTTGGTCAGGCATATATGGAAAGATCAAGAAGGATTTTTTCCTAAACCAGCAGAAGTTCTGGCAGGAAAGCAGGGAGAATTGACTCTGTTGACTCTGTTGATGTATCCTCAATAAGTGACAGTATTGATCTCTGAAATCATTAAGCTTTGGTATTTTGATCTGTCCAAAAAGGTGGAGGGAGTTCTTTTATATGAAAAAAAAATCTGCTGGAAGATTATAAACTAATTCTGAATTTCTAAGTAGCATTTGACCTTCACAGGCACATCAGTAATGTCACTGCATAAAAAGCAGCCAGGGCCATCTAACCTAGTATGGAGGCATCTACACTGAGGAAGGAGTCTGCTGGCTAAGAGGGTGGGCTCTGCAGTCACACAGAACTTGACGGAGTCCCAGCTCTGTCACCTTGAACAACTTGCCTAACCTCTCTGAGCCACCCCTTTAAGTTAGGTGATGTATAAGTCACTTTGAGTACCTGACACATAGGAGGTGCTCAGTAAATGGTAGCTATTCCTGCTTGCCTGACAAAGAGATTTTTAACTACGGTCAACATGATATGGGGCCTTGCCCTTCCAACTCATCCTAAGACAGGTATCATGTCATTTGTATTTTATTTGGCCTTTGTTTTTGAGTGGCTACTGTTGTCTGGTTGTGTGCGCTGAGGAGTCAAAGAAGCCTGACCCAGAGTCCTTGAGCTTGATGGAAAGAAAATCTACGTGATATCATCAGTTGAGGGAAATGGGAAGGAGAGCCAATCAATGGGGTTGGCAATGGGACAGCAGTTTCAGATGGGTTGAGTTTAAAGGGGTTTGGGAATATGCAAGTGGCTCTGCCCTGCAGGCATCTGTTATCAAGGGATCTGCAGCTGTGTGAGGAGATGGGGCTGGAGATAGGGCATTTGGTGTCATGTGCATCTGAGCCATGAGTGGTCTAGACACTGTGACACTGCCAGAGGTTGGTCAGGAGCTAGAAGACATAAAGGACTGTGGGGTAAGGGAGGAGCCTAGGGACACAACAGTGCTTGGGAATGGTAGGTGGCAACTGGAGTGTTAGGGTATCTCCTAGGGCCCGAGATAACATGATGCGTGGATATTTAGGTTTTTGATTAATATTTATTAAAATAACATCCAAAAAAGTAGCTTTCTATTGAGATAACTGCAAATCTTATATTCTATTTACAATTCTCTAAACTCAATCCTTTTAAGAGTGTTTTTTTCAACTTGGTTAATTAAAGGCAAGGACAGTTAAATGTTTTACTTAAAAATGTACTATACTTGATTTTTTAAAAGTGTCTCAGTGACCAACAGACAAACCCTTTTGTAGTACTTAAGTCATTTTATAAAACTAATAAACTCATAAATAAGGTAAATCTTCAGTTGTCATAAACATTTCAATCCAGTATAAAACAAAGCAAAACTGGGGTGCTTGGGGGGTTCAGTAGGTTAAGTGTCTGACTCTTTTTTTTTTTTTTTTTTTAGAAATGTGTGGGAAATATCAGAAAGGGAGACAGAGCATGAAGACTTCTTTTTTTTTAAATTTTTTTTTTATTTTATGATAGTCACAGACAGAGAGAGGCAGAGACACAGGCAGAGAGAGAAGCAGGCTCCATGCACCGGGAGCCCGATATGGGATTCGATCCCGGGTCTCCAGGATCGCGCCCTGGGCCAAAGGCAGGCGCCAAACCGCTGCGCCACCCAGGGATCCCAAGTGTCTGACTCTTGATTTTGGCTCAGGTCATGATCTTGGGGTCATGAGATTGAGCCCCATGTTGGTCTTCCCTCCCAGCGGGGAATCTGCTTGATATTCTCCCTCTACCCCTACCCCCTCAATAAAAATATATAAATTTTTAGAGAAGATTTATTTATTTGAGAGAGAGCACAAGGGAGAACACAAGCAGTGGGGAGGGGTAGAGGGAGCAGGGGGAAGCAGACCCCCCACCAAGCAGGGAGCCCGAAGTGGGGCTCAATTCCAGGACCCTGGGATCATGACCTGAGCTGAAAGCAGATGCTCAGCCAACCGAACCACCCAGGTGCCCCCCAAATAAATAAATCTTAAAGGAAAAAAAAGGCAAGAAACTATCTGAAAGGTTTTAACTTAAAGATCCCAAGACAAAATCAATTAGCTAATGATGTATTTATTTATTATTTTTAATGACATATTTTAAAGTGAAATCATAAGACTCAACATGTTAATTAACAAATTATCTTACGTACTGTGAACACTGTCCATGTTCAAAATGTTGACTACACACTCTTCCACAAACTTTTCTAAAAACATAAATACTTTGGGTTTCATTTAGTTCCTCATATCTCTGCTTAATTCTAGACCTTCCCAGGGTTAAACTGCTATCTCAAAAGGACATCATCTGCTTCAACATGGAATCCATCCATACCTTACAAAGGGCTCCGTCTTCTCACCTCGGTCCCCAAGATGCAAATTACGAGTTAGCTAATTCTCAGGTCCTCTGGCTTTTCCACCTCTCACGCAATCTGCCATTGACCAGAATTGATGACTGGTCACCGTCTGATAGTACTCTGAATTTTCTGTACACCCTTCCTTGATGACAGAGTCATAACTCCTAAGTACGTACAGGACCTGTGATTGGCTTCTGCATCACCAAACCCCAGGGTCAGACTTGATAGGAGATGGCAGGCAAACAAGGGATGGGTCATGGAAGCAGATGAAAAACCAGGAGTGAGAAGTGTAACGGTAGAACAGAAGTCAAAGGAAAAGAGAATTTCAAAAAGGAAGGCAGCACCAATGTCAGTACTTTAAAATGCTACAAGGGCAGTTTACAAGGTAAGGGGATGAAATGCAACTGCTAGTATTTTTTTTTTTAAGATTTTATTTACTTGAGACAGAGAGAACACAGGAGCAGGAGTGGTAAGGGGCAGAGGGAGAGAGAGAAGCAGACTCCCTGCTGAGTGTGGAGCCGGGCGTGGGGCTCAATCCCGGGATCCTGACCTGCACCGGAGTCAGATGCTTCATGGACTGAGCCACCCAGGTGCCCCACGATGGTTAGTCTTCATGGCCATACATTTAAATTTAAGATTTAAATTTTATCAGTGAAATTTTCATGTCACAATGAAGGTAGAAAATAAATAACCATAAATTAAGACTGAATTAAGTGAGAAAATGGGAACTGCATTTATTTATTTATTTATTTATTTATTTATTTGGGAGGGGGGACTGCATTTAAAGGCACCAAGGAGTCAAGAATTCTTTAAGACTTTAAAATTTCACTTAATAATTTAACAAGGAAAGGGGGTGGGTAGCCAAAAAGGAAAGAAATAAGGTTCCGAGGAAGAGATGTCTGTTCTGTGCTAATTTTAATTAAAAACAAAATAAAAAGGTTTGAGTGTGTTTACCAAGGGTTGACTTCCTTTTCCTGGGGGGGGGGGTGGGGGGGGTGGGGAAGTAGGGAGTGCTAAAAGCTTAAAGATTTAGGACAGAGACAGCATTACTACTTGATGAAGCAATGTCCCAGAGGATGGAGGCTAAAAGTGAAGGAGTCCATGTGAAAAGGTTGACCTTGAACAGGAAAAGGAACACTTTATCCTCTGAGAATGGAGGGAATGAGGAAAGAATTGATAGCAAGGTAGATAGCTGGGAGGCCGGGGCGGGGCAGGCACTGGCAGCTGGGCCAGCCAAGCTGCCTGAATCTGGGCCCCGTGGCCAGCCTGGCAGGGTGCACGCAGCACACGGGTTCTGGGAACAGACTGATTCTGGGCTGGGACGGTGACAGCTCCAGAAATGGCCCAGTGGGGACCAGCAGAGCTTCTGGGTAAGGGGGCAGTTCATATTAATCACAGATCAGTGAAGAGATCCTAGATGTTTCTGCTCAGCGTTGGTGTCTGGGTTAAAGAAAATGAGACCAGAGGTTAAGACGTGCTCAAGAGCAGTCGTTAGCATCTCTGGGTTTTTTCTTGGCTTCCAGAATTATGCTCCCCTCTTTTAAAACAAAAACAAAAACATAATCCATTTTCTCCTCCACCTCTCTCCCTGGCTAACCTGTCCTCTTTCTTCCTGTTTCAATGTGCGTGTCATTTTCTCTGAAAAGCCTTCCCGACCTCTCTCCCCTCCTGTCTGAATCAGATCCCACAAAGGCTGTTAGACGCCCCTTTCATCCTTCTTTTGTTGCACCACAGGAGGAAATGTTAGTTTTATTTATGTGACTATTTCAGATACTGTAAGCCATATGAGGATAGGGACTCTATTTGTTCACCTCTGTATCCTGGTCAGCACATAGCTCAATGCCTAGTATGCAGTTAGCGCTCAATAAATACAATGAATGAGGGGCACCTGGGTGGCTTAGTCAGTTAAGCGTCCAACACTTGACCTCAGCTCAGGTCTTGATCTCAGGGTCATCAGTGCAAGCCCTGCACTGGGCTCCATGCTGGGCATGAAGCCTACTTAAAAAAAAAAAAAAAAAAAAAGATGATGAATGAATTTATATTCCAAGTGTCTGGTGTGGGAGCATGGGATTCCACAACGGTATTTGCCTGTTAAAGTTAACTTAACATTTGTGAAAAATGCACTCTGTGGGGTTCCCAGGCAGGCTCACTTACACTTTCTCTGTACGTCTGGCATCTGGGAAATGCTCAATACATATTTGATGAGCGATTAAGAATTTTTGCACTATTGGAATTTTAATTCCCTTAAGAAAACAAACATAGCTGCCTCCAAGTCACTCAAAAAAAAAAATTGAAAGATACTACCTAAACATTAAAAGCAACTTCTTTAAGAATAAACAAATTAGGGCACCTGGGTAGCTCAGTGGTTGAGCGTCTGTCTGTGGCTCAGGGCGTGATCTTGGGGTCCCGGGATCGAATCCTGCATCGGGCTCCCCTCAGGGAGCCTGTGTCTCTGCCTCTCTCTGCGTGTCTCTCATAATTACATAAAAACTTAAAAAAAATAAAAAAATAAACAAATTAAAAAATTCCCCAACAGTGTCATTCAGAAAAAACACTAGAGCTCACCAGTAGTTTCTTAATAACTAGAGTGAAAATACTGATCATATAACTAAGGCAGCTTCTGGGAGAATATATGATTAAAAACCCAATGCTTAATTTCTGAAGTTTCACACTTTTGAAGCATCTCAGAAACATCTTCTTAGATCCCACCTTGATACTAAATGAACTCACCGATTTTTAGCACAGAAATTCATGGACTTGCAAACATTTAAAAAGAGAAAGCATCACCAATGAATGCTTTGCCACTTTTCTCAGGAAAGGAAATTCGTGAACACATGCGCGAAGGTTAGTACCATACAGTAGGCAAATGTTTTTCCATGTCCCACCCAAAGCAAACAAATGAAAATGAAACTTCAGAGACAATTATAAAATAGCTCCAAATTTAAAGACACAGTATCCTTCTCTAGATTCGCCACAGGAGGAAAAACAACTCATTTGGAAGAATTTAAGACTAAGTTTTACATAAACGTGTGTGTATATGGGGGGGGGAGGTGGTGAGTGTACAGAGTCTAAAAAAAATCAAACAGATGGTAATCAAAAAATGGAAATGCTTAAGATACGGAAAATGCTGAGTTGAAATAAATTAATAAAACACTGGAAAACAGGCTCACCAAATTTTTTTAATGGGAGCAGAATAGTTTCCGAAACACAGGGGCCCATTTAGGTGATGAACACCAGATGCTGGGTGTAGTTCATTATAGACAAAAGTATTCTGATTAGCTTCAGGGGAGAAGGAGAAAAGGATTAGGCTCCAAAGGTGGGAAAGTCAAACACAGCCCTCCGCAGCCTGCTGCAGGCGACTCCCCAACTGTCCCTAGATAACTCCTGGTCTAAGGACAAAGCAGTTCTCTATCCCCTCTCTGGTCACTGAATCCAGATCCAGAGGCATCTAGTTCACTGGGCCACCACCCTGCACGGTGGACAATCAGAAATATTGCTCTGAACCCACAGTCAGGGCAGGGTCAGCTGTGCTTCCCGTAAGAGTCCCTGAGAGCCAGTCTATGAAAAGGGCCCTGAGAGCTGCAAAAAGAGGGCTCAGAAGACAGCTATGGGAAATCACTGACGTGATCGACTCATTAAAGGAATCCTTGCACAGGGATGTCTTCTTCTCTGGAAAGTCCAGCACATGGGTATGTTGTTGCAGGGGAGACGGGGACTCGTTGGTCCTCCCTAAACCCAAAGTCTGTTTTCCCAGCATGACCAATGAGGCAGTGAGGCTGATTGTCCCTAACATGTTCTTCCTGTGGTGTGTGTGTGGGGGTGTGTGAGGGAGGGGGGAGCGGAGGCAGGGGGATTGTGGGTGTCCTTCTCCTTCTCAGGTTTCAGAGTGGCCTCTTGGGTCTGAAGTCTAAAGTCTATCCGTTGCTTTAATGGGTGTTTTTCAGAGTGTTGAGCATGACGCTGGACCCTGGCGGAGTCTGAGCACATCATTTACTGACGCACAGAGATTTATTTACTTGCCCGCCCAGTAAAAGCCAAGTTATTCACAGATGCAGTGTGTGCTAGAGAAGACTTAGCTTGTAGGAGAAAGAATTCTAGACCCAGAGTTAGCATATCCCTGGATTCCAGGCTTTGGTTCTGTTATTAATCTAGGGCCATGTGAGTTTGGCCCAGCCATTAACCTCTCTGGGCCGCAGCGGCCTCGGAGGTGAAGTGGAGAGAGTGAATCAAATCACCACCAAGACCCTTTCTGGATCTAACACTCTGCGATGAACGTGGCCTGCGTGTTCAGAAGAGGGGAGTGATCAATCTGGGATCAAATGATCAAGGGTTTTCATAACTGAAGCAGTGGAGTTACTTCATTTTCTACAAAGCCTGGTTTCTCTGTTGCAAAAACCCTGGAGCACAGAAATGTCCAATGTAGATTGCAAAAGTCCCCAGGAAGCTTTGCCCCATGCATAAATACTGTTAACTGTTTGGAATTTTTTCTTCCAGATATTTTAATTATAAGTGCTACCTAGAATCGTTACTACTGGCTAAGTGCTAATTATAATAATTACTATCTGCGTTAAAATGCAACATCAAGTATATGTTTCTTCAACAAATTTTTACGAATTTAAAATTATGTCCTGGGTGTCTTTGCACCATGTCATCGTGTGCATCTCATTATTTTTATTAGTGCAGGGTGTTGCATTGTGTCTCTAAGTTGTGCTTCATTGAACCAACGCATATTGACAATGTATGAATTGTTTTTTCTTTTTTTATTATAAACACTGACTATAACCCTATAAAATTCCTTGTATACCCATGTTCTAAAATCCAATCTTGACACTGCCTGCCTTGCTTTCCATTTCTACCCATCACCAGGTCCTGGTGCTGTCATCTAGTATCTCTGGAAGCCGTGGCCTTCTCTCCACCTAAGTACCTCTGCTTGAATGAAGCGGAGGTCCAACAACATCTCCTGCAACCACAGCCCCTTCACGGCTCTTCTCTCTCCCCAACTCTGCAGCCAGAGAAGCAAATCTTATTACTTACAAGTTGAAAACCTTCAATGGCTTCTCACTGTTCTTAAGGCCACTGACTTAGAATGCTCTTATGGTCTATAATTTGCTCTACGATATGTTGGCATAGACTCTGGGATGCATGAGTGTGTTTTAAATCTGCACCCTAGAATGTACGTTGGTTGCCCCAGTCAGGAACATGCGTGTCAGAGGTCCTTCGTGAGAATGTTCTCACAAGGGCTGCAGTCCAGAGGTGGTTTCTGCAGGTGGGTTAGCTTCCTTATCTCCAATCAACACAAAGGGCTTTATTAATTAGAATATGGATGTTAGAAGCTATTTTTCACCAGGGAAATCACTCTCGTAGGAGATTTACAGATGGGTTGCAAAGAGTGGAGGCATCCCCATTCATGCACCACCACGGTAGATGGTAGATCCAGGCACCTGCACCCTCCCAGGGGGTTCCCAGTACTTGTTTCTGAAAAATGACTGACTAGTGGGCCAGCTCAAAGGAATCTTGCTGCTTAAGTTAAACTCTGAGGTTAGCCAACCTTGCCTCTAGGAGAGTGTCCCCTTTGCCTCTACTGAACTTCCCGTGAGATAGAGAAATCAAAGGAATGGAAGCAGGGACCACGCCTACACAACAGGCTGCCCGATTGTTCGATTCCTGCTTACTGATCAGTGTTGGAAGGTGGGGCTGAAATGAGCCTGAGATTTGCTTTTGGACCACGTGGGAGGCTGTGAGGATAAAGACCTTTACCCCCACTCAAATCTAGATAGTGGCAGTTTCAACACCCACCCCCAAACCCCTAAATAAATAGGAAGGATCACATCAGGAGAGGTCAGGTTATGTACGGCACGTGGCCTACCAGGCCCTGCACCATCCACGTCCTGCCTGCCTCTCCTGGGACCCCTTGAGCTCAGGACATCTCTAGGAACACGGCCTCCCTCTGGACCCGTGACCACGCTGGTCCCTCTGCTCCCCCTGTGGCTCCTCTGCCTGCTGAGGCCTCACCCTCTTGTCTCACCTGGATGTGCTTCCTCAGGGAAGCCCTTCCTGCCTCTCAGCCCAGGTCACAGCTCCCATCCCACCCCTGGTGGCCCCCAGGACCTTCCTCCCTGCCGTCCACACAGGAACGTAGCCTGATAGTTCTGTGCGGTTATCACATTGGAGGCGTGAGATTGTGTCCGTGTCTGTTTTGTTCACCCTTGTATCCCCACCAGCTGGCACAGCCTCTGCACACATTTGCCTAATAGTAGGGCATTTCGATTTTTGTCCACACAGCAGTTGTAGAGGGCAAAGAAAAAAAAAAAGCTTTTTATGGCACTAGGTTCACTAACTGGAGTGGGCCCTCTACAGTGAAAACACTTTACAATGAAGTTCTTAAAATAATCCAATCAAACTCACGAGGCAAAGGATGCACAATATATAAAATAGCAAAGGTGAGGCAATGGCCCTCTCTTTTAAATACTATAAATGCTAACTTTGTTATTTTGAAAATCCTTTCTGGTGGGCAGCCGTGGTGGCTCAGCGGGTTTAGCACCGCCTTCAGCCCAGGGCGTGATCCTGGAGACCCGGGATCGAGTCCGGCATCGGGCTCCCTGCATGGATCCTGCTTCTCCTTCTGCCTGTGTGTCTGCCTCTCTCTCTGTGTGTCTCTATGAATAAATAAATAAAATGTTTAAAAATAAAAAAAAGAAAAAAGAAAATCCTTTATGGAAATGAAAAAGTTGTCATCTTCATGCCTCACTTTGCCCTCTTTTAGGTTCCTTTAGTCTTGGCACTGACAGGCTGAGCACTTCAGCATGTACCCAGGCTCTGCTTTCTCAAAGAAGTCCACCTTTGTCTCCTCAAACGAAGTCCTTGGCCCCCACCCGACTCCCCGCAAATACAAACATGGAACTGTGACTACATTTCCCCCCAACCCCCAAGGTCTCTATATGCTTGAGGTACAGAGAGCATTTAAAACAGACCCTGGACAGACATTTAGGCAGATGATTTTATACTAAGGAAAGTGAAATATCCAGTTAGAAGTTCAGGGCAAATCCTATGTGGTTAAAGTCTGAAGTCTGCTCTCACTTGGTGTGGCTTTTATCAAAGGTAATGATGTTGTGAGCCATGGGCCACCTGATGGCCTCCCCAAGGCCCATCCTTTCCATCCATTCCATACCCCATAGTGCTGCTCTGGCCCAAACTTTGAGAAAAGTGGAGGCCACGGGCTGAGAATCAGAGTTATCAGACATTTAGGAAGTGCGGACACATGCTTGGAGAAACACTCAGCTTCCCAGTTTTACAGACAAGGACGCCGAAAGCCGGGGTGATTGAGTGGAATTCCTGAGGTCCCACATCGAATGGCAGCATTGGCATTCAAGGCTGATGACAGTCCCACCCTCGTTCTGGTCCCTTCTGGGCAGGGGGGTCGCATCTTTTACTCCTCCAAGACTCCCTCAGAGAGAGCAGTTCACCAAATGGCTTAGGGATGGAAGAAAATCGAACCCCAGCTCCCAGTTTCTTTTCAGAGGGCCCACATAAACTCAGTAGATGGTAAACACTTGCAAACAGAAGTGAGTAAAGATATTTAATGGGACCAAACATGCATATGATGCTGTCATCTGTGTTTAAGGGGATGATTCTGACGATTTCTGACTTACAGGCAGGCGGGTACGTTGCCTCACCGGCCACACCTGCCATTAGGGGCCCTGCAAAGGGCGCGGGTGGCAGATTCTTGACTTCTTGTTTGTTTGCTCGTTCTGCTTTTTGTTCGTCTAATTAACCCTTATGGAGCAACTGCCTGCCAAGGGTGCAATTTCAGTGATTTTACTTTCTCTAAAGATATCTCAGCTTTTTTTTTTTTTTTTTTGGATTACATAAAAGTCACACTCCTTTTGCTCCCATTAGAAATTTGAATAATAGTGAAGGGGAATATAAGGGAAGGGAGAAGAAATGTGTGGGAGATATCAGAAAGGGACACAGAACATAAAGACTCCTAACTCTGGGAAATGAACTAGGGGTGGTGGAAGGGGAGGAGGGCGGGGGGTGGGGGTGAATGGGTGACGGGCACGGAGGGGGACACTTGACGGGATGAGCACTGGGTGTTATTCTGTATGTTGGTAAATTGAACACCAATAAAAATTAATTATAAAAAAAATAAAAAATAAATAAAAAAAAATAATAAAAAAAAAAGAAATTTGAATTTAAAAAAAAAAAAAAAGAACTTTGAATTTAGGCAGGGTATTGAAAGACAACCCTCTAGCTTTCTCCACACCAGCGGGCTGTGGCCTTGTTTCAGGTTCTCTTCCCCAGAGCCACAACTCAGCCCTATACTTCAGCACCACGGAAACACTAGCCTTTTAGCTCTGAGAAGAGAAAAGTGTCACATCAGTAATGGAGACTGAGCTTAAAGTGGGGGAGGATCAGGCCTCTGTCAGCGATCTCATGAGGCTGGACCTGTGCCTGGGTCGCTGTGTTGCCAAAGCTTTTACTATGTCCACTTCTAGAATGTTTGGCTTCCTTCACCAAAACCAGATCCTGGTGGGGATCATAAAACCTGTCCCGTCAAGTTCAAAAGAGAATGCAGATAAATTGTACTTTGTAAACTAAATCTTGACTCTCTAGCCAATTAACTCTCTTTTATGATTCTTTCTAGAAACGACTGCGGCAGTAAATGCATCTTGTGATGTGCTAGATAGCCAGCAAATGGGGATTCAAACCCAGGTCATCTTGATTTTAAAATGTGAGCTCTCCCAACTCCCCCCCAGGATGCCCAGCAGAGGCTGGGGAAACACAAAAGGGAGAGGAACTGCTTTGAAGTCTTTTAGTCAAAGAGGGCAGGGCTGGTGGGGGTGGGATGGGGTGGAGCCCAGGTTCCTGCCCTTGCTCTGCCTCTGACTTGCAGGGTAGCCCTAAACAGGGTGCTTTCTCTCCCCAGGCCTCGGTTTTCTTCTCCATAAAACCAGGTGTTTGGATCAGTGAAGCCCCTCTCCAGGTCAGGATTCTGTAACCTATAGACATTCTCAGAGCCTTAGCTTAGCGCTTAAGAAAATAGGCTTAACAATTTACTTGGAAAAAAATACAGATCTTTTTATCACTCAAAGAATCAGAGGAAAAGGTTGCAATATTACGTCATCTGTAATATAATATAATAACATGTTATTATATTATATTTAAATAATATAAATAAATATAATACGTCATTTGTTGCCACTGGAACTAACGTAGGGGTTCAATTCGATAAGGAAAGCAGATAAGGGAGGAAATGTTTTTATGAGGCATTTTTAAGTTTCCATGAAATAATTACTTCAAAATCGCCAACATAAACTTTCGAACGTCTGAGTTAGGCACAGTGTCTATGAAAAAAAAAAAAAAGAATGCAAACCGCAAAGCAAAAATTGATCAGTTTGATAATTTCCTCCAAAGACCAGATAGAAAACCTGCGGAGTGCTTTCCTCCAAAGACCTTCCCTGCAGGTCCATCAGAAGACTCGGCTTGAAGTCAGCAGACCTGAGTTCAAGTCCTGACTGAGTGACATCGCAGCCTCTCACTGTCCTTAACTATGAAAGGGGCATGATAATCTTGTCTCTGAAGATGTCATGGGGTAGATCTAATAAACTGAAGAACTATTTGAAGAACTGTTTCATTATAACTAATTGCCAAAAAAAAAAAATTCTTTCACTATATAGAGGGAATTGACAGGGGATACAGATTTGGAACTTCGTTTGAACTGCTTCTTAGCAAAAGTTGAAAAACTGCTACAACTCAAAGGAGTGAAAACAAACCAACGGAAAACCAAAACAACCATTAACACCAAAAAGCATCTTCTTTTTCAGGAGTAAAGAAGGCAGAGGTGACACCCCAGCCCAAAGTGTGGGAAACACAGTTGAGAACTGGGCAGTCCAGAACCATCCTCACTTCCCTTTTTTTTTTCTTTCCTCAGAATCCAAGTTGGCATCAAATCTTGGGGGATGTGCTTTGCTTCTCAGACTTTACTGTACTTAAGAATCATCTGGGGAAAAAAAAAGAATCGTCTGGGGGGATCTTATTAAAATGATTCAACAGATCTGAGGTAGCAGCAAACCTGTATTTCTAACCAGCCATTCCGCTGGTCCATGGACACCACTCTGAGTAGCAAAGCTCTTGGCTTATTGGAAAAAAAAAAATGGTGGAGGGTTGTTTTGGAGAGGGGCAGACATGGGTCTGAATGCCATCTTTATCAGCTCTTAAGTGTGTGACCTTGGGTGAACAACTCCATCTGTAGAGTGGGACTAATACCTATTTTATATAATAGATAGGAGGACCCTTTGAAATATTAATAGATATGGTTCTTTTCTAATTTGTCTTTCCCTTGACTCCCCTATGCTCATTATCTTGTCCTCTATTACTCTTCTCTGATGATCCAGTTGGCTTATTTAATCTGAATCTTATTAAGTAGCTTCTGTGCACATGCACACACACCATACATTCTTTGAGGGCATTATCGTCTCTGATTTTATTTCATTTAGCACGTAAATCAAGCAAAAGTATCCTTAAATTCTGTTTATACACATCCCTGAGTTGCACGATCCTTCCCCATCCTTCCCTTAGCATCATGCAGAGAGGCAGAGCTGTGTCGTGCTTACAAACATGGGCTTTGGCTCAGGTCTGAGTAACAGAGCTGGTTCTAGACCGTGCCACCTGCATTTCCTGCCTAACTCAGACTGGCATGTCTGGGTTTCAGTTTCTTCACCTGTAAAATAGGATTTCTGCTTTAATCTCAAGGGTTGTTGGGAAAATGAAGTCAGTTAAGTTATGCAAAGTGCTTAGACAATGTGGTAGATTGCAAACATGACAATTCCCCACCCTTCCTGTCAAAAGGTGGGCTTTTGGAGGAGAAGCAAACTCTGTTTCCCTTTCAGCCTCGGCCTCGGCCTCAGCCTCAAGGAGCATTGCCTCCGGGCTCCCTCTTCCAACCATGCTGAGCCAACACATGAGCAAGCCCAGGCGGCCTGCTCGATGACGGGAGGCGTGTGGCCCTGCTGTTTGGGCTGATTTGGCTGATGGTCAGCCAATACTTAAGGGCAGGGCTGCCTTGTGACCACAGGGGCATAAGGGAGTCTGACAAGGTGAGTGGAGTCACCAGGCACCAATTGCTGACCCACAGAGTCATAGACTAAATAAAGACTAGTCATTTTAAGCCACCACGCTTTGGGCTGGTTTGTTATATAGCAATAGATCATTGATACTCTATGTAAGTACCTTTCCCCCAAAATATCGTAACAGCCCCTCTTTATGGAGGAATTACTTACATGGAGCAATAAACCTTTGCTATGCTGGCTTTGCTGTTTAGGAGCTGGTTGTGACTACATCTCACACTTATTGTAATGGCCTTATGCAGAATCTGGAGGTGTGCCTCCTTGCTGTGGACCAGGCACCCACACAGCCAAGCTCATTAGGAGTCCAAAGAGAAATAATTACATGTATGTGCTGGTGGCAGTCTAAGCATGTGGCTCTTAACAACTCTTTACGGGGGCATGAAGACCTCACTTCATCGTTAGGTTGCCATAGTCTAGAGGACTGAAGCTGTTGGCTGTCTGGTCAGAAGATGCTTCCCAGCCACGACGTACAGACCCACTCTTTATCACCCATAAATGACCCAAAGGATATACTCAATTATCGAATGGAAGGAAAAAGACTTAGCACCCAAGTCAAAAGAAATGTCCAAACTCTAAAGTTTGACTCTGGGACTCAGAAGCAAGTGAATCACAAATAAATCCAAATATATCAAATATATGTTGTATGACAATGCTATGCATGTTAATAGTGACGGAGGTGTCACAGGCACTCTGTGCCTCCTGCGTACTGCTGGCGTGCGCTGTGACAATGGCACTTCTGCACACACAGCAGAGGCTTCTCCGTGACACACGGCAGGCTGTGTTGTGGCTGATTTAAACAGGAGGCCGTTCTACTGTCCACTAGTACTACAGCTACACAGTCAAGAGTCAGGGTGTTTTTACTTCCAGAAGGAGTCAAGCTAAATCAGAGAACGTGTATTATGACACAAGGGTGACAGTTTATCCTAACGTGGCCTTCAGATGTACATATTTAGGTCTGCGTGAAGCAGCACTGGGTCGTTGGAAGTGTGAACTATACTTGGCTCATTCTTTATCAACACCTTTCTCCGTGAGAGAAACAAAGGATGTGCTGCCCGAGTGTGGCAACAGTAGGAGGTAACGTGCTGTGATGATACACTTATCACGGCTCACACTTATCTGCCTGCCACAAGTGTATTTTGAAATGCCACAGAAATCAACTTCAGAGACTTCAGTCACCCAATATTTTCTGTGACATGATGTCCTAAATACCTTTGCCCCACTAAGTATCTTTAGAATCAATTTACTTCTCACTCTTCTCTCCTGTGGAGTTTCACAGCAGCTGTCTTGCTGGTACCTTTCCCACTTCAGTCTTCTCATTGCAGCCAGAGAGAACTTTCTAAGAAACAGATCTCTCCGCTTAAACCCCTCCAATGGTTTATCTGAAGACTGTAAGATCCCTGGAGGCAAGGACGGTGTCCCTGGCACCTCGCTGAGTGTGGCGTCTGAAATCTCTGACCTTACAAACGTGCTGTCCCCAAGGTCAGGGATCAGTTTCATTTCAGAGAGCCACTCGTACACCGAACAGGATGGGGTTCACTGCACAGGGTAAAATTTGAGACCTCTTCCCCTTTCTTTTACTATTTGCTGCAGTTCAGGGGCATCTTTCCTAAGATGTTTGATGACACTGAACTAGTATTTTGAGTTAAGTATCTGCTTCAGGACACACATTCATCTGATGGCTACATTACACTTTAGGGTCATTAAAAATTTTTTTTAAAAGACTTTATTTAGTTATGAGACACACAGAGAAAGGCAGAGACATAGTCAGAGGGAGAAGCAGGCTCCCCGTGAAGAGTCCAATGTGGGACTCGATCCTGGGACTCCAGAATCACGTGCCGAGCCAAAGGTAGATGCTTAAACACTAAGCCACCGAGGCCTCCCAAGGGTCATTTTTAAAAAAAGATTGTATTTATTTGAGAGAGAGAGAGAGAGAGAGAGACAGAGAGAGAGAGAGAGCCGAGTCAGCATGCACACAAGTAGGCTCCTGTGCAGGGAGCCCAACTCCGGGCTTGATCCCAGGACCCCGAGATCATGACCTGAGCCAAAGGCAGATGCTAACTGACCGAGCCCCCCAGGTGCCCCAGGATAGAGTTATCTTGATGATATATGGTCCTTCTGAAGATTCCAAACTCTAATGGAACAGGAAGGTGAAAAAGCTGCGAGTAGGTAACAGATTCCACTTTCATGTTATTCTCTTAAAACAGCTTTCAGGCGGTAACCACACTAGGAAAGGCTACAAATGGGTGACCCATCGGACCTGCAGATGGGTGAAGGCTCAGGTCTATCCTTCCCTAGGAGGAGGCTACCAACTCTTCTCATCATCTAGAAAGTCTACCTGCAACCAGATAATCTAATAAAAAAAAAAAAAAAAAAAAAAAGGACAGGCAGGAGCTAGGTACTATTTAACCAAGACCTCAAAAGAGCCCAAGAGTCATCGGAAATATTGTGAAACCAAGGGAATTTGCGAGTCCAGGTAGAGGAAACCCAGCTACCGGGAGGCCGGTATTCGATTATCTGGAAACTGGAGTCCCTTCCAAGCAGCACAGTAAAAGGGCTCTTGAGGCACCAAAGGCAGCGCAGCTCCAGGAGGCAGGCAGGCAGTACGTGCTTCGCCCTTGGCCTGCGACTCGAATCTGGCCCGCACTTGGCGAGGCTCAGCCAGGCTCGGAGACACACGAGGCGGGAAGTCAGGGGAACCGGTTCTGGTTTTAGGCTACTGAACATATTTGGTGACATGCAGCTTTTTGACTGGATTTGAATCCAGATGTGCAAAAGCTCTTAGAACATAGCTAAGACTGGTCACATTTGTCTTTAGATGTCACTGGATACTGAAATCTTTAGAACCATTAAGGACCAGGCCCTGGGGCCAGGTGCCAGGAGACAGGCGCTTATCACATACTTGCTGAACGGAGGGAGCAAAGAAGAGAAACCCAAATCCTGCCTTCCTGTATTCACGTCTTCTCCATTTCTGTTCTGTGATCAAGGCAGCTGCCTCTAACTGATTCTTCACATGTTAGGGAAGTACAAAGAACCCCAGAGTCCTGCTTACCCTTGAGGGCTTCAAAGTACTGTTTCAAAGACCTGCCTCATGACCGGTGAGGTGTTCTATAGGTACCGGCGTTTCACATCCGAACCTTTAACTTCTGTCTCCTTAAAATATTAGTAACTGGAGGATTAGATGTGGGAATAAATAGAATTGATTTATTGAATTGTGTGATTCAACACAATTCTATTGACTGTGTTGAGAAGCAGCCACCACTCTCTATTTCCTTCGGATTCAGCTCTCAAACGTTTCTCAGCTTTCCTACAGCACCGCTCCTCACGACAGCTTGGGTACAGCCACCCAGGACATTCCTAAGCCATGGTGCGAATTGCCGCCAGGAATACAGTGAATGAAAAAGTAAAACACACTATTCTTTGATGAACAGTGAGCCACCTCCTGCAACGCTGGCTTCCTCTAAACTCACGAGGCAAAAAGTCTACACCACAACGGAAAAGAAAACGCACTAAGTTACTAAGGAGAGTTTTGGGTTTTGTCTTGAAGGTTAATTACAGTCCTGGAAGGGGGAGGGGAAGTCCCACTGATGTTGACATCTGGAAAAATTCTTCAGTGGTGGTTTGTGAAAAATCTCACCTCATCAGGGCGGCCAAGGTCAAATGCGACCCAAGCAATCGACCTGGGGGATGCTGGCCTAATTATTAAATATTCAGCAAACAGTTTGTGACCATTTAACAGTCTGCACCTGGCACGCTCTTTCCACGCGTGCCGCTTCCCAGCGCCGCACCCGCCCCACCGCGACCCGGGGCGCAGCACCCCAACCCAACCGGAGCCAACCCCGGCACCCAAGGACGTTTCAAAGCAACGGCGGCGGTCAACATTCCATTTCCGTTTTATTCGAAAACGCTCAGATGTTTACAGATGGGGGCGGGGGGGAGAGGAGGCACTTAGAAATAAGGGTGGAGAGCTCTCTCTCTCTCTCTTTTCTTTTTTTTTAGGGGGAAATCTCTTGCAAGTTTGCCCAACGCACGTTCTCAGGGGCTGTTGAAAGTTCATTAATCAGGGATTTAAAACCCAAAGTGTCTCCTACAGCGCGGGGACGCCGAGCTCTCCAAACTGTCCGGGTCTGGAGTTGGGGGGGAGGGGTCGTACGAGTCCCGCCCGCCCCCGCCCCCGCCCCCGCCCCCGTCCCGTGCCTTTGTTGAATTCCGTAACTTTTCCCAAGTACTCACACTGGGACCTGCCTCACCCCCCGCAACCTTTTATTTTTTCCAGCCATAAGGAAGTAAAGAACTAAAAACGACCCGCGAGAGAAGTCGGGGCACGGAAGCCCCAACGCGGAGCTGGGCGGGAGGCAAGCCCGCGGCCAGGATGGGGCGGGGGGGGGGGGAGGAGGGCGGGGGGCGCGTCCCTACCTGGGGCCCGGCGCGGGGCAGGGGCGGGGGGGCGCGTCCCTACCTGGGGCCCGGCGGGGGGGGGCGGGGGGCGCGTCCCTACCTGGGGGCGGAGGCCGGTTGTTGGCGGGGGGTGGGGGGGCGCGTCCCCACCTGGGGCCGACGCGCGGGGCAGGGGCAGGGCAGGGGCGGGGGCGGGGGCGGGGGCGCGTCCCTACCTGGGGCCGGGCGGCGGCGGCGGCGGCGGGGTCGCGGCGCCCATGGCTTCGCCGGCCTCGGGCGGCCGCGCCGGGAAAGGGCAGCGGCTCAGCGCCGCCCGGAGCCCGCCGCGCTCGCAGCGGCCGCCCCGCCGCCGTCATTGGGCCGGCGCGTCACGTGGCGCGGCCCCGGGCGAGCCTCCCCGGCACGCGTAACCCTTTACCTGCGCGCCCCGAGCCGCGGGCCCCCGGCGGGCCGGCCCCCCCCGCCCCCCCCGCCCCCCGCCACCCCCCCGCCCCCCGGGCCCCGGGCGCGCTCGGCCTCGGGGCAGCCACGGCAGGTGGCCCGCCCGGGGACCGCCTCGGCGTCCGCGTGTCCGCCCCGCTGCAGGGACGCGGGAGCCCCTGGATCCGGGGCGTCACGCGGGGCCCGATCCGTGAACGCGGCCGAGCTGCGCCCCGCGGCCGCACGTCACTGTCCTCGCCCCCCGCCCCCCCGCCCCCCCCGTTCCCGCCGCCGCCGCCGCCGCCGCCGCCGCCGCCGCCCTGCCCACCTGCGCTGCGCGCCCCGCGTCTGCCCCGGGAAGCCGCCCGCACCCGCCTGCACCCTGGAGACCCGGGGCCGCCCCGCGGGTCCCCCCCCCCCCCGCACCGGCCAGCGGCACCCGGAGCTCGCGCACCTCGGCGGGCGGGCGGAGAGCGGCGGCTTCGCCCAAAGTACGACGTGGCGGTCGGGACCTCGCGTCACCGTGCGCCCCGGGAAGTGGGCAGGGGCGGGAAAAGGTGCTGCGCAACTGCGCCCCCTAAGGCTTGCCCGGCTCCCTCCCCTCCGGTGGCCCCGGGGAGTCCCGGAGAATCGGGCGCGCCGGGCGGCCGGGACGGTCTTCCTTAGAGACCCGCGTCCTGTCCGTGATTTTTTTTTTTTTATAAATTAATTTTTATTGGTGTTCAATTTACCAACATACAGAATAACACCCAGTGCTCATCCCGTCAAGTGTCCCCCTCCGTGCCCGTCACCCATTCACCCCCACCCCCCGCCCTCCTCCCCTTCCACCACCCCTAGTTCGTTTCCCAGAGTTAGGAGTCTTTATGTTCTGTGTCCCTTTCTGATATTTCCCACACATTTCTTCTCCCTTCCCTTAAATTCCCCTTCACTACTGTCCGTGATTTTTAATGTGTCCATTTTAGTGACTCCAGCGCCATTCACGCCTTTGTCCTGCTTTATGGGAGAAGAGTCGACTTTTTTTCCCCCGAAGACTCATTTTTAAAGATTCTTGTCCTTCGTGTAGTAGCTGCATGCTTTAAACCACAGGCGTAGAGGGAACTTCTATTTTACATCATTTTCTGATAAAACCCTTTGTCGCAATAAGGGATCCTCATGCCCAGCTTCTAGTGGCCGCTTCAGTAATGTCCACCGAATATTGGTACGTTTATCAGTTAAGTTACTCTGACCAAAAAAGACCTTGGTGTTTTTATCTTAGGTATTGAAGTGGAGTTCCCAGGCTAGCAGAATCAGCTTCATCTGGAGGGATAACAGTAAAAAGGCAGATTTTGGGGCTCCACCCTAGACATACGGATTTCTGAAATAGTTGGGGTTCGGGAGGGTGAAGTAATCTGTGTGTTTTTTTTTTAAAGATTTATTTATTTATTTATTTATGATAGAGAGAGAGAGAGAGAGAGAGAGAGAGAGAGAGAGAGGCAGAGACAAAGGAGGAGGGAGAAGCAGGCTCCATGCCAGGAGCCTGACAACCGCTGAGCCACCCCGGGATCCCCCAGTAATCTGTGTTTTAACAGAGGATGCACGCTCCAGTCTGAGAACCACTGCTCTGCCTATGCTCAAGCAGAGGGCTGAGTCACCTTCATCTACCAAAGGCGGATTCTGCAAAGCCAGGGGTGGTGGTGTTCTTGGTCATCTTAAATTGGGTGCCATATGATTTGTCGCATTGATAAGGCTGAAACGAAACCCTCCGATATGTCCCTATACGTGTAATCTGTACTTTCTGCAGATCATGTGGAATGCCAGGCGGAGCTCTGAAGGGACCCTTACGAAAAATAGAGAAGAAAAGCCTATGGTTTCTGGATGCATGCGGGAGTGAAACACCGTGATTCAGTTAGGTTTGAGGTATGTTCCTGTTTTCATTGGCATAGAAATCGTTCCCAACCGAAGAGTCACGGAAAAGAGGAAAAGTAATTTGAGTGGATTTGTCAATATAGTTCTAAATCTGTCAATAAGGTTCTTAAAAAAAAAAAAAGAAAGACCCACAATTTAAAAAAGTTTATGGTATTGGCTTACATTATAACCAAAAAAAAAAAAAAAAAAGAGTCATCTTAGGCATTTTAGACTTTTGAGAAAGAGATGAAGGCGTAGGTTCTTTGCTTTGAGCTACAATTCCTCCCCTGGGTGGATAGCACATTTCCAGTTGCCTGCACGGATGTCTTTACTTTTGAACTCTCTAGGTCCAAATTTATTTTAGTATTTCCCTCATTTTCATCTCCTAACCTATTCATTTTACATCTGCGATTCTCCCCTCCGCCAAGGTGCAGTTGGAGCTGGAATTGTGTGGGTTCTCCCTTGCTCATCACACAGCTTTGTCAGTTCAGCCCTGAGATCATACCTCTTCTTAGCATCCTCAGTGCTGCTGTCCTAAGATCAAGATCTTCTATCTATCTCAGATCATTACCATAGTTTCGTTACTGGTCCCCAGCTTCTGGTCTTCTGACATGACCAGTTCTGGTCCCCATCTCCGATCCATCTGACATGAGTTTGAGTTCTCCAAAATACCGTTTTCAACTAGGCCTTTCCCCTTCTCAAAAAACTTTCCCATGATTCCCTGTTACAGAGTGAAGTTTAATTGTATGCATATATGTACGTACGTATTTAAATAACCTCTAAATAACCTTAAATAACCATGACCTTAAGACCAAGAGTCACATGCTCTACCGGCTGAGCCAGCCAGGAGCCCCCAGAATAAAGTTTAAAAAGCCATATGCAGGTCATCCACAGTATATGTTGACTCTCCCTGATTCCCTGTTTGTGCTCACACAAACATTTCGCTTCACCTGAAATGTCTTTTTGACCTTTTCGATAGCTAAGTTTCTGTCCTTCAAGTCTCCTCCGCTGTCACCTCCTCCTGGCCATTCTTTCTGAATCCCAGTTCGAGTTAATTGCTCCTCGGGAAAGTATTCTCAGCACCTGCGTTTCACTTTTATTAACAACTTTTTTTTTTTTTTTTTTTTTTTTGCTCTAATTGAGTTGTGTCTCCTTTAGATTCAGGGGTTGTGCAGGACTAACGTTTAGATCATCCTAGGGCATAAAGCATGATGCCTTGGACAAAGCAAACGTCCTTGCCCCTAGAAAAGAAGATTACTTAAGTTTGTTAAACAGCCAACTCCATGTATATGACATGCTTTTATGCAAACAATGACAGTCCACTCCTCTGCGTGTTCTCCAAACTGAAAGAGAAGGTTTGACCTTCAACCTAAAGGACGTAGATTAGGATTCAAGAAGGAATTCTCAGCATGGAGAGTGGAATTAAGGACCATTTTCAAGGGGGGTAAATTCTCAGCAGAAATATGTCTCAGCCACACGGAGATGAAACCAGATAGATCATTTCTTCAATTTTTTTCTTACTGCCTTGATTTTAAGTTTCTCTGAGAATGATTGTTTGTGAAACTCGATACAGAGTTTCATCTGATTGTTTCCTAGTTATCATCACTTAAGCTCTTCATTGCTAACTTGTTTAAAATAATTTTTGCAAAAAAAATAATTTTTGCAAGTGTGTATGTGTATGTGTGTGTGGGAGGCGTGTGTGTGTGGGGGATTCTCAGTTCCCAGAGGCAAGAAATGGGAAAAGGTGCCCATGGGAAGATTCCCCTTTGGTCCTGCCCTCTCACCCCAAGGGGGTTTATGAGTGAGATGACTCCTTGGTTATCATTCTTCCCATCTCAGCCCCAAGCCCCAGAAGGAAGCACTCTGTCCTTACACATAGAACTCATTTCCTGTCTGTTTTCCTGTGAAGACTGTGAAATCCTAGAAGGCACAAGCTACTTTACTAATCTTTGCATCTAGCAAAATGCATGACCAAATAACTACTTGCTGAATGAATCCATCAACAGTTGTGGTATACCTGAAAGCACTGGGAGTTTGCAAAGACCTCTAGTGCTCTCCAGAGCCTAGCCTGGTCTCTCATCTACAAGCTGGAAAACATTTTATAGGCCATTATGAGTAAGTGCCTACTGGATACTCAATGCTATATTTTATGTGCTTCGGAAAAGGTAACAAAAACCACATTGATAGTGTATTGAAATCCTGTTCAGCTATTCCCCCTGGATCTCTGTTTTTAGGTTTTTACATCTATAAATCTGGAATACTGAAAGTACCAACCTCATAAGGCTGTAGAGGAGATTAAATGGCTTAGTGCACCCCAAGCTCCAAAAAAGAGAGTCTGGTGTACAGTAAGCATGAACAATTACTATTATTATTATTGCTGAAAATCTCTATACTTGCAAAAGTGAGGGAAGAAAAACTCCACACAAATTAAGTAGTTTATCTTTTATTCATACAAACAATACATACACAAGACTGTACATCCTTTGAAGACTGCAATAATTTTCTAGTGTAACAACTCTGTAACAAAATTTAACTAAATGTAACATTTATGAAAATATAAATCTCTGATTGGGTAATTCTTCCCAACAATACAAAGTTTACATAAAAACATTCAATATGAGCTATCAGTTGCAAACAAGTTAGGAAAAATCATTCAAGTCACTTGTTAAACTCTATGGGCTGTTACATAGAATATTCACATACTACATTTAATCCATCTAGGCATTTAATTCTTAGAAATGTGCGGCGTGGGGGTCCAAGTGATAACAACAGCAATAGGAATGTGTCACATCAGAAGAGCTAAAAAGAAAAAGAAAAAAAAAAGCATTGACTCATACAATCAGCTCTGATCTCTACGTGGGCTGAGGCTTCTCTGGGCTACCCCCTTTCTGGCTGGTAGCTACATTAGGAGGAACATACTGAAAAAAAAGTCCTCCTCCACGGAGGGAGGTCTTTGTCTGAATCCCATCTCTGTATGCTTACACGTCAAAGTGCTTTCCAAAGTGACATGCAATGAGCTCGGATTCCCTTTGGATTAGATCGCTCGACTTCTCCCATTAGCAAAAACAATCAAGATGTCACTGTCTTTTTTTTTCCCCCCTCCCCTGGCCCCCCAACATCCCTAGAAGGGCTATGGCAAAAGCTATCACTACCTTGGTTTTGCAGTTTCCAAAAAACAATCCAGTGGGGAGGCTAAACGATCGGCCTGCGGATACGCGATGAGTGGGTGGTGGAGCTGGGCTGAGAGCACACGTCGGTTCCTTGGTCGTTATTCTGCTGCCACAAGTCACTACTGTCACTTGGAAACCGAACCAAAGCAAACCCAAACCACCGCTACGGACAGATACCTTTTGAAAAGTCATCCAAGGCCACGCCACGTGGAGGATATGAAAGGGAGAAAATCATTTTCCCCCTTTTGGGATGTGACATTTTCTTTTCAATAGGTGAAGTGGCCCTTAAAAAGTATTTCGTGCCATTTCACAGCTTCTGCTTGGAAACGGCCGAGACAATAAAAGGCTCCGAAGAGCCCTCCAGCGGAAAGGGTGACGGAGGAAGAAGCATACATACGGTGTGGGGAAGTAAGAAAGTGATTACAAACAGGGACAATAAAGAACCTTTGGACACCCTTAAGATTTATGGAGTATTTTAGCACAAAGACAGGCATATTCAGTTTGTCCCCGAGTATTTGGTCATCTGTCTGCATTTTACATAGGAAAGAAGAGGAGTGAGAGTAAGGCAAATGTCTCCAGTATTTCATAGATGGTGTGTCAAGAAAGCTTTACTTTCTCTCAAGATTTACCACAGGGATTTAGGAAAAAAATGTATGCTTCCGTACAACGGACTGAATAGCCCAGACACTCGTTAGTACGATGATGGAAAAGAACAGGTGTCTTGACCCAATCTGTAATGCCCTTTCTGTAATTCCGCTCTACGCCCAGCACAGATAGGCATTTCGAAAAGACATGAAACGATTGTGGCTTCTTATCGAATGTGTTCTTTCGCAGCCCAGGAAGTTGGTTAAAAATCCCATGTTCCGTTATACAGAGACCCTTTGCATGCAACTGTCCCAACTGTATTGCAACGAAAGCTGACTGCGTGCTCAGTAGCCCTAGGAGAGGGGCACTTCGGTTTCATGCCCGGTCCAGTTCGTGGCCTCACCTTCCACGTCCTTTCTCCTGGGAAACTGGGGGTTACACGGGGGCATTTTTGTTACGTGGTTTTGCACCTTTTGACCTTCCATCTGCAGACTGGGTTTACACAGTTATCAGGATTGTAAAATGTAAGGAGAGATTAAGGCTGTGTTTACGTACGGCCACATGATCATCGGAGGTCAAACAGCTCTGTGTGTTCACAATTTCAAACGATTTCTGTAGCGCTAGTTCCAGCCCAAGGGGTCTGCACAGAGTTCTAGCCTCTGTCACCTGAACGAGTTACGCTGCTGCCTCCCGCACAGCCAAGTTAGGAAAGATCCTCTAGCTTCCAGTTGACGTAGCCAGTTAAACACCGTTTTTAGAGACTCTCTGCCAGGGCGTCATTCGTGGATTAACTTTGATGGAAAGAGCAAACTCCAAACCAATTTCACATTTCTGTATTTTCGAGCAGCATGGTAACAGTGGAACTCCAGCATCTTTCCCGTCTTTTAAGAAATGAGGACTTTATCATTTGGGACTCAAAAGATACTTTCTTTTTTTTTCCTTTTGTACGTGTATCGTGCATGTCCACTGAACAGGAAGAAAGTTTCGTCAGTTGTCAGGGGTGTAGCTATGGCCCCTGGATTCCAGGGCAGAGCACACCCGGTCATAGCAGGGATTGTGTTTCTTGGACGGTGTCGCCTCATTGGGCTCAGTGGAGTCACTCACCGTGATGGGACTGTCTCTTGCAAAGACCTCGGTCGACTCCCTCCATAAGCAATCCACAGACATTTTAAAACAGTAACTACTACACTTTGGCCTGGATGCCTGTGTCGTGTTGTTGAAAATTTGTCTGCTGTTTGAAGTGGCAATTTTAATTTTCAGCGCAGCATCTACGCGGTCTACCACCGTGTATATCCCTATACTCCCGTCGTCAAAACCCACTATGATGTTCAGGTGCCTCTGTGAGAGGGCGAGAAAAGTTGGTGTTTTGTACAGGGAGCAAGCACCGATATTTTTGCCATCAGCCAGTCTCATGACAATTAAGCTGGATATTGCACCGTTTTCGTCCTCTTCCTCCCCATTTCGGAAACAGATGTACACCAGGTAGCGACCATCTCGAGACAGCCTCTGCCTCCAGATGACCCCGGAGGCGTGAACCACCCGTAATTTACCGCTGTGTAAATCCAGCACATTGATATTTTCATCTCCCCTGGATATAATGCCTAGCTTTCCATTGGGAGAAATTTCGAAATCCTCCAGATTTTTCAAGAAGTTGTTTGGAAGTTGCACCCGGCGACAGATGACTTCATCGGTCAGACTCCAGATATTCACCGTCTCGGCCGATGTGATAAACACAATGATGTCAGGACAGTCAGGGATCAATTTAAAATTTACGATGGTGGTGCCATCTTCACAGCAAAATTTCTTGGTGATGCTTCCTGTCCAGAGACTGACTGCCAGCACTTTGCTTTTGGTCATTCCCACCACGAAGGTATTTGCTGAGGTTATAAAGGCATTCTGCAGGGTGGTCAAGATGTTGCAGACCCTGTGGCCTGTGGCCAGTCTCCAAACCCTGGAGGCATTCTCCTCGCAGAGGGAGACCACAAACTGGTCGTTGTGTGTAATGAGCAGCTGAGATATTCTCTGCCCGTTGATTCGGAAGAGGTTCTCGCCACTGCTGGTGTGCCAGACGTACTGGCTGCTTTTGTCATCAGAGGTCACCATGACATCTCCAGAGGACGTCAGCACGCAGTGCTCGACTATTCCTTCATGCTTAAAGACTGCCTCAAGGAACCCGCTGCTGAAGTTCCACTTGTGGACACAATCCGAGCCATCGAGGGAATAAATGATTTCCCCTCTAGCGGGTAACACCAGACTTTGGATGGGTTTCCCAGTCTTATCTATGTTGGACATGGCTGTGATTATATCTATATCCCAGATGGAAAGAACACCACTGGTTGACAAAGATAGCAGCATATTGTGGTGACTGGACTTCACGAGCTTGACTATGGTACCTGAGATCTCCTGTAAGCTCGCCATGCATTGTCCTGTGTCCCGCCTCCAAAAAAACACAGCTGAGGTATTTTCCATGGTGGCGATGATGCAGTCACCGTTCTTGGACAGCACGGCAGAGATGAAGCGTTCGTTGTGCTTGGCTCTGAACTTCTCCGCCACCTTCCACATGCCGGTATCTAGGAGCTCAATGCTGAGGGCCTTACAGATCAGAATCGCGTGTTGGTCCTCCGACAGTTCAATGCTGACCACCTCGCTGTCCTCTCTTCGGCAGTCAAAGTCATCGGTCAACTGCGGGTTGGAAATGTCCTCGGTATTCCAAACAGAAAGGCTCCCCTCACTGTCTACCATGACCATTTCTTGAGCCGTGTCCAAGATTAGAAGGAACTTCACAAAACCCCCCGAAAATTCAGAGGTCACCGTACATAACTTTTCCCCACTCCCTAAATGAAATATGGTGGTGGTGTTCAGGTACTGTCCGCAGAAGGCATACATGCCATCCAGAGAGCACTGGACACAGGTCACTTCGTACCAGCAGTGGAACTGGTAAAGAGGCCAGCCGTAGAGCAGATCGATGACAGTGACGTCTTTGCTGGCTTCGAGCCACGCGAGGGCATGGTTGGCGGACAGCGTGAATCCGTTGATGTAGGTGGAGCCGCTTCCGTGCTTGGTCCCTTTGATCTCCACTTCAGACAGAAGACAAGAATTGACGTTGTCGTAGATCAGCAAGGTGTTATTGGTCGTAGCCACCACGAGGTACTTCTCGTCGCTGGTGAGCTTCATGCCCAGGATGACGGACTGGGCCGTGGTGATCTGCCTGAGGAGTTGACGGCTTTCCACGTCCCACGTGCTGATGGAGCCGTTTTCTAGAGCTGTGAGGACGGTACTGGGGTTACAGGTAGGCAGGATCTCGGTGACGTGCAGGTGGCTCGAGGACAAAGGGAGGCGCTCCGGGCTGTAGGTCACGTCCATGGATGAATGCAGTGGCACGATGGAGCAATATTTGGGCCCGTCTTTGTCACATTCCAAAAGGAGGTGTCTGAGTTTGGGCAGGGAACTCACGACAGGCAGCAGTCTCTGCTGAAGCTCTGCTGAAAGGGAGCCGGGAAACGCCGTGACCTTGTTTTTGATGCCACGGAGAGTGCTGGCCAGGAACTTCAGCTCCTTCTCTTGCGAGTAGTTGTAAGCCAGCTCGATGTCGGAGAGCACTTTGTCGAACTGGCCGATTTTGATCATGGTGTAAAGCCAGCTGAAGTTCATGATGATCCCATAAAGCAGGTCATCCGTTTTTCCACACCTCGTCAGGTGGTGTAGGAGCTCAGACATTTTGCGATGATTGACGAAAAAGATGTCAGGCTCCAGTGGATTACACTGGAAAACCCAGGGCTGGTCTGGAGCCTGCCGGTCAAAGGAGGCCTGTTCCATGAAGTGCTTCTCTTCCTCAAGCAGGCTTCTGCTCTCCAAGTCAAGGCAGCCATTCAAGTAGGGGTCTTCGAGGCAGAAAGCTTTCCTCCTGCCCCCTGACCAGACTCCCAGAAAGTAATCTGCCAGGATGGTGTGCATTTCACGCAGGTCACCGTCGTCCTGCAGATACAACTTCTGAGCTATGAGCTGCAGGTGTCTATTGGCCCAGACCAGGAGTGTGACGTTCTTCACGTGTCTTTCTATTAAGTATCCGCTGAGACCCTCCTTGAGCCTCGCGATGTACAGATAAGGTACTCGCAGGGGATTGCTGGGCCGAGCGTTCTCATTGAGCTCATTCATAACACTGTTGTCTAGGGCCAACACGTCCTCCAGCTCCATTTCGCTCAAACCCATTTTGGCCATGGTGATGTACCCGAGAGCCCTGGAGACCAGTTTCTGACCACACTTCTTCTCCAAGGACCAAAATAGCTGCTCTATGCTTTCGTGAACCGTGACACAGAGGGAGGATTCATCGACGTCTTTGTGAGATCTCCAATGTCTCACCTCCCTGAAGGTCAGGTTCACAAACATGGGCAGCGTGCACTTGGAGAATGCGTTGTTCACGTAAATCTGCTGGCCCGACGTGACCTTCCTTTTGACCCGCAGCAGCTGGTGTTTGAGGACCTGGCTGCACATTTTCCTGTCCCGGGGAATCAGCTCGATGTAGTTGGCTTCTTCATGGATAAGGCACCTCAGTTTCTGCAGGATCCCGTGTCTGTTGGGCAGTGTGGACAGGACTATTCGTACGAAGCGGGGAAGGTGAGCGGGGAGCCACCAAAGCTTCCTGGCCTCGTCACCCTCTGAGAGCTGCTCTAGGGCATCAAATATTATTATTAGAGGTCTCTGCAACGAAGACTCATTCAAAAGGTTTATAAATAAGTCACGGAGGTCATGGATCTTCTTAGGGTAGCTTTGAACCAGACACCGATAGTTGACTGCCAATTGTTCACAAACGCTTAGAAGGAGAGTCTTAAGGTCAGTGCTCATGTCTGTAGTTCCTAGAAATCTCACGACGACCACTGGGTCAGATTCGGGTCCTGTGTCTTCCTGTAGCCAGCCGTAAGCCTAAAACATAAAGGTAGTGTTTAGAATGGTAATACGTATTCACGTGGTTGCGTACAACAGCATCTTCTCTCTCCAGAGGTCAGGCTCCTGGTATCCTTGACCATCCAGGAAGTGGCCTAGAACCAGGAAATGGGAAAACCTGAGAAGATCAAAGAGCTGTCACAAAGCTCATGCACTAAAATCTATAGGGGAGACCCTCAGGATCACTCTACTCCAGGTAATAAAATGGTGACAATAATATTATTCAATCCCAAGGCTTAGCTTGTTATATTCTAAAAGTTACAAAGGATTTCATAAATGGTAAATCTGCAGACCCAGTATGGTCAGTTTTTCATTAGTGTATTCTATTTCCTGGCATGGTTGTTGGCACACAGTAGATGCTTAGTGAGTATTTGTTTAATGAATAGATTAAATAGTGATTTACATATTCTATTGGGTCAAATATCTTCACTAATTGAAATCACACAAGGCTGATCAAATTCCTAGTTAATTAGAATGTGATAAAAATAGTACTAAAATACTGACTATAATCCTTAATGATTCAGAGGCATTTTATTATATTGTGGTGCTATAGGGTCATCTCTATGATTATTTATCATTGTCATAAAAATCTATATAATGTTGGCTAAAGTTTTTGTTAAGCTTTGCATTTTTAACAGACAGCTCACTATTTATATTTATAAATAGTTATCAGTCCTCACATTATCTCTCTGTAGGGCAGGTAGGATGATGTATCATTTAACAGAAGAGGAAACCAGCCCAGGCTGGATAAATGACTTGCTCAGAGTTAAGCAATTACCAAGAGACAAAGCTGGAGGTTTTTTTGTTTTTTCAAATTGTAGAGGTAAGGAGATAACATATGTGAGTGGGCTGCTAAATTTAGTACTTCTCTGGCCACAAAGGCAAGGACAAGAAGGGATATGATCAAAGTATAAAAAATGTCCCAAAGTCTATTTTTAGGGAGATGATGTCTTTCAGTAATCCTTGGAATTCACCAAGGATACTGCTTAGGAGGGGACGTATTTTATACACGAGGAAGTAAGTTTATGAAACTTGGTTCCTGGGATCCCTGGGTGGCGCAGCGGTTTGGCGCTTGCCTTTGGCCCAGGGCGCGATCCTGGAGCCCCGGGATCGAATCCCATGTCGGGCTCCCGGTGCATGGAGCCTGCTTCTCCCTCTGCCTGTGTCTCTGCCTCTCTCTCTCTCTCTCTCTCTGTGTGTGTGTGTGTGTGACTATCATAAATAAATAAAAATTAAAAAAAAAGAAACTTGGTTCCTCAAGATGTGGTTCAGATTAAGATCTGAGTAAATTTAGAAAAAAAAAGTATGGATGTCAGTTTCAGAATGAACTATTAAGGAAAATAAGCAATTTGCTGTTTAGCCCCAACCTCTGAAGCCCATATGGAGGAAGATAATCCTGCCATCCTTCTACAACTGTCCTTCAGTGGCAAATCAGAAACAGAACACAATATTTTGTCCCTATGTGGGTTGCTTATGATGATTATATGTATTGTCCGCTCTCCTCCTAGTCACACATTCTTGAACATGTAGAGAGCGATCCTCTGATCATGAGCTCATGTCCATGGAAATGCTGGGCACACAGGAGGCAACCTAGAGATAAACACGAGATGTCTATCCGTACCCTCACAAGGAGCATAAAGTCACAAAGAGAGTGAAGATTGTCATTGGCAGGACAGACATCCCCCAGGAGAGAAGTGAGTGGAGCAGAGGCAGGGGACCTAGAAACACGTGAGGCTTCTTGTGGGACCAGAGTCCTGGACTGTGAATAGACACACTCTGGTATTTAGACAAAATATCCAGAAGAGTGAGAGCACAGAAAACCATTTCTCAACTTGATGAACTCAACTGTCACCACACTACCCCGCAGGGACCGTTTATCTGAACAGGCATATCAGCACATTCCACACAATTCTTTACCTCCTGTGCTATGGCCCGGGGAGGTGCATCACATGCACATTGAATATAGTCAAGTCCAACAACATTTGCCCCTCCAACGACTTCACCCTTCCCTATTCTGGAGGGAAAAAGCCCTAGAGTGAATGTGAAATGGTGTGTATGGCTGTTTTCTCATGAGATTTCAGCTCCCATGTGCACCTTATACTATTGTTGTCTCATTTACTTGGAACAATTCTTTTTTTTTTTTTAAAGATTTATTTATTTATTCAGAGAGAGTGAAAGAGAGGCAGAGACACAGGCAGAGAGAGAAGCAGGCTCCATGCAGGGAGCCCGACGTGGGACTCGATCCTGGGTCTCCAGGATCACACCCCGGGCTGCAGGCAGTAGCACTGCGCCACCGGGGCTGCCCTACTTGGAACAATTCTAAAGTTTGAAGAGTCACATACAATTTAGTGTTCAAACACACACACATCATTTATTTTGATGCAATATGGTTCCTAAATATAAGCCTGCCACTGCATTTGGCATTCAATTCAAAGAGAACCATGTCATTTAACATGAGAAGGAAAAACCAAGGGCGGCTCAGTTGGGTGGCTCAGTTGGTTAGGCCTTGGACTCTTGGTTTCAGCTCAGGTCAGGATCTCAGGGTTGTAGCTTTGAGCCCTGCATCAGGCTCCACACTCAGTGTGAGTCTGCTTCAGATTCTTTCTCCCTCCCCCTCTACCCCTCCTTGCTCTGTCTCCCTCTCTCTACTTCTCTTGCTCTCAAATAAATAAAAATCATAAAAAGGAGGAGGAGGAGGAGGAGGAGAAGAAGAAGAAAAACCAGCAGCTGGGCTTGGCATATTAAGAAATGGTAAATCAACTTTCCTAAGGACTTTTATTTAAGTAAGTTTATACGCCAGAATTTGTCTGTGAGCTTACTTTGGAACCTAATCCCACAAAAGGTACACCACCACTGTCCCTGTTCCTGTTCTCAGGATGGCCTAACTAAGATTGTGTAGCACATGACAGATGATGAGAGCATTTGTGAAGTTAACGAGAGCTCTGTGTTTGAGAGAGAAACTACAGGAAGAACAATATAGAGACTCTGAGGCAATACCAGGAAAATATAAACCATCAGACATGGATATCAGGTGCAAAGGGAGGTTAAAACGGAACTAGTTTAGTCCAGTTTGGACTGACATGCCAAGGCAATAGACCCCACATTCCAGAGTGAGGTTCCAGACCATCGTGCAAGATTTGTGAGGGAGTTGTGAAAACCAGTTTTGCTACCTTTAATGGACCACCCACCTCCAGCCTAAAAAGGAGTTTGAAGAGGCCAAGAAAAACATCGGAGGTTAGGTGCTGTGGGTCAGATCTCTTACCGCCCACTCCCAAGGGTAAGGGCTGAAAGGTTTCCTCACTAATTACCTTGGGGAAAGGGCTGCAATGGACCACCTGCAGGCTGACCCTAGAGCTGGGGACACAGATGTCATCAGATACCTGAGAGATCTGGAGGCTGACCAACTAGGCTGGCCAGCTGCTTGGATGGAGGAGTGATGGAGAGCTGCTGTATTGCAAATGGAGTTTCCCAGGGCAAAAAGTTCCTGAGTGCTTCCCATGTGTCAGATGTGGGCCACCGGGAAGACTGGGCTGACAGCGGTTTTTGCTGGTTCTGTTTTCCCTAGGGCCTGTCTGGGGGAGCTTGCTGGGCTGTGGATCTCGGCAGATCTCGGTGGTACTAGAAGTGTGTGGCTGGGTGTTGAGGAGCCCTGGAGATGACCAGCTGGAAACAAAAATGCATCCCCCTGGGTTTAGGGAACTCTAGATTAAAGATGTTCATCGAGGACAGGGCAGGGGATGCAGGAGGGAAAGGATGTCTAGGAACCCAAAGGAAGGCCTCAGAAGAACTAGGAGGCAGGTTTTTTTTTTTTTTTTTAAATTTTATTTAAATTCGACTTGCCAACATAGAGCACATCATTATTTTCTCATGTAGTTTTCAATAATTTGTCAGTTTTTAGGAGGCAGCTTTAGACACCTGCCAAGACGAGAGAGTGTGGAGTCCAGTTTTCAGAACAGTATGGGTCACGTAAGAACTTTCTGGCCACCTTACCCTTCCTCCTTCCCCGAAGCCACAACCCTACAGGAGTCACAGACCTCTAGGGGCCATGTGCTTGGGGTCAGGGATGGAGGGTCAGAGGTACTAAGTGATGAAAGAAGGAGAAGATGACCACATCCCCACTTCCATGGCAGCTGCCTTGCTTACTGTGTGCCTCAGCTGTGGGAGAGAATTATAAACTCAAGTTTTAATTATCACCTCAGAGTGGACATATTTAATTGCTGAACTGAGAATGACTTAGTGTCCAGAGCTGATAGGAGGGCTGGTCTTTGCTGAGAGGGATGAGAAGAGCTGTGAGATGTGCCCTAGTTTCTATCCAATGGGAACCGGCCCCACCACAAGAGTTTGACCAATAAGGAGGAAAAAAATCAAGCTGTTCTCTAACCTCACCCCACATGCCTTATTCTTTCAGTATAACCATTATACCAGCATATGAGAGACACCGGAGTGTCCATTCCAAAAAGACTGATTATAATTCAGATAGAAAACATAGAAAATGGAAATGAATTTTGACCAATTTATCTTTTTCCCCAAAGGAGAAGATTTTTACAAATAAGCATTATTTGCAAGATTGGGCTCTTACCTTCTTTGCTACTTCAGCTAGCAGGAGGGTCTTCCCAGCACATGGCCCACCATATACGACGAGAGGGTTGATGTGTCCGGCTTTGTTTGGCAGCACGTATTTATGCACTATGTTGAGAGACTCACATTTGTACTCGTAGAAGGAGGCGTACGTCTTACATAATGAGGAATGCTGAAGGATTTCATCATAGAGCGTGTCGGTTTCGGTGTCAAAATTCTGTTGTACGGTTGCCTGAATGATATCAATCATGTCCTCATAGAATTGTTTACCAAGTCCTTCTATGTAATGGTTTTCTATTTCTTGGGAATAGCCCAGTTTCATGTCACAATGAGTAACAGATGTGTACACTCTCAGATTAGATGACGCGACAATAGTAGGAATAAATTCATCCCTGAGTTTTATCAGCTTCTCTTGGGCTTCTGCATCCCGCATCATCCTTGGTTCTGTTCCGGTGATATCCATGTATTTTCCCATCTCTGGGATTTTCACAAAACGCTCAATGTTAGCAATTTTCCGGATGTAGCAGACACATTTCTTTAGGAATGCTGGGGTTTGCTTTCCTAGAGCAAAGTCAAACTCATCCTCTATCGCTGAAAGAAAATATGGCAGGGGGTTTACCATCTAGAATGAAGAAGCATCGGGCCCATACACCCCCCCCCCAACTTATCTCTCAAGTCACCAGTGGGAGATTATTTTGCTTGCAGCAAGTAGTGGAGTCCTCTATAGATTAATTTCTTAATTTCCTGTCTTTTCCTAAATAGCCAGGAACCCTAGCTTTTAATTAAAACCATGGGTTTTAATTAAAATTATTTAATTTCCTCCCCAGTCCAAGGGAGAGCTTGAATATAAGCATAAGAGAGAAAGCATATTGGGTTTGTAGTTGATTCTTTTAAATTCCTGTTTAATTTCTCTCTCAGACTTAATGGGTTCTAATAGGGAAGAGCAGAGACCACCTGGGGTCAGGGAAGAACTAGGAAGAGGCCAAATGACAGATCTCATTGGCTTCTCCCTTTTCACTCTCTCTTTTATAATGAGGCTTCACCATTTTGTTTGAGGTGCATTGTATCCCAGCCAGATATGGTAAATAGTAACATAAAAGCATGTTTAACTTAGAATCGTGTCCTGATGAGTGATCATTCTGAATATCCATATCATTGTTAGATTCCATTATATTTACCAGAGCAGGTGCAGAAAAAATGACTTAGTATATAAATTTATTTCTTCAAAGACAAACCAGGTTATACACACATTTGCTCACACACAAGTACATATACATCATAAGTCACCGAGGCCCCTTAAGAACATTTAAAACTGGAGCGTCAGTAACAAAAACATCACTTGGGCATGATTTCAGGGAGGAAAAAGAAAAAGGAATAAAATAAACCAATGGCAATGAATTTTAAGGCAAGGAGTCTTTTAAAACTCGTTGCCTCCCCTTATTTCATCCTCTTTCCTTCATCCAGTTGGTCTTAGCTGAGTGTCCACTCTGTTCCAGGCACACCGCTAGCTACTCAGGGTACAGTAATGAGGGAAAACAGACAATAGTGAAAGGAAAAGCCACTATGGCACTTGCTGTCCAGTGGAGGATGGCAGGCGTGAATCACAGGGTCCCACAAATAATTGGTATTATTGTTTTTAGTCCCGTGAGGGAGAATAACATGGTGCAATGAAAGCAAACAATCAAGAGGGCTACCCCACTTGGAGAGGTCAGGGAAGGGGACTACTTAAGGAGGGGACTACGAGGTAGACATCTGATGGAAGAAATGGGGGGGCGGTGTTAGGTGGACCTTGAATAAACAGGGCTGGGCTGGCCAGAAACTGAACACATTTCATCGTGCTGGCCACAACTCCAGCATCAAACAAAACCAAGAACATACATGCATTCTCTACAGTAGCTATTAAGGAAGGTGGGGATTGTATTTTTAATTGGTGCCTTTTGTAGAACTCTCATGATAATAGTTTTTTCAGTAATGATAGCAAGCAATCAAAAGCAACGACTCAAGTGAAAAAGATGATATGGTTATAGCCACCAGTGTGGTGTGAGCTGTGCCATGGTCATCAGTCCATTTTACAAAGAGTTTTGATCAGGCAAGTTGGTTAAGGAAGCCAGTCAAAGGTGCTTACACAACACATATCTGCTCTTCTTACAAGAGTAAGAACTTGTTGTAGATGAGGGAAGACATAAGAAATCCACAGAAAGCAGCCTTTGGATCGTCTCTTTTCCAGCCATCTGTGTAACATGCTGGGAGACCCCCTGGATGGAGCCGGTGCTACCTTCTGTGGATCATGTGAAAGGAAGTGTCGGCCTGTACTATGTATACCTAATGGATAATAACCAGAGATATGCGCCATCACCTCTAACTCCCGGAAAACAAATCAACTGACACCGTATCACCTCATGGAAAGAACGTGTCAATCAGGAGTGTTGATTATAAACGTGTTGTACGAAGAGATAGAGACAAACCAAGTTGGTAGAACCCACATAAGCTTGGCTCAGGTGGAAAAAAAGAGGCTGTAGAGAAGAATGTCTGTTTGCTGGTATACACATAATTAAATATACCTGAATAAATGAGTCATGTGAGACAAAGTCAACTCTATAGAGTTATTTCTGGAAGTTATTTCAAGTACATCCCCATGATTTGGGAGGATTTTTATTGATAATTTCTGATACTTGTCTATGTTATAAACATACCCTTCCTTACTAAAATACCATATTTGTTTTCTGTCTTTGCAATTTTCTAAATATCCTAAAGTTTAGCCGGTATCCGATGAAGATAACATTAGGAAAGTCCCAGCCTTGGCAACTATATCATCCATGAGACTTAAATTCCCAAAACAACTATCCCTGAGAGTATTCAGTTTTAACGTTCACAGTTGGGTACGATTTTGGGGTCTGAATGATTTCTTTTCCTCTCCTGTTATTTGTAAAGGAAAAGCAGAAGTGCGAAAAATTCAGGGCACCTGGATGACTCACTTGATTAAGCATCTGACTCCTGATTTCGGCTCAGGTCATGATCTCAGAGTTGTGGGATCCAGCCCCAAGTCAAGCTCCACACTCAGTGTGGAGTCTGCTTGAAATTCTCTCTCTCCCTCTCCTTCTGTCCCCTCTCCCCGCTCACGCCTGTGCATGTGTGCTTTCTCTCAATAAATAGATACATAAAATATTTTTAAAAATGTCAAAAATTACATTCAGATATACTTTGCCTTTCTAGACTCTACCTAATATTCTTATTTCAACATCTCTGAAAAATATTGAAGTAATATGGATATAGTAATCCATTTCAAAAAACTGGCACTTCTCTAGCCATTTTTATTATGGAGACATGGCCTTAAAATGAGTTTGAAATGTACAATCAATAAAATTGTTATGGGCATGCGTATCTTTAAGAGATGTCCCCCAATCAGAGAACAGTCCACTTGCAGTAAATAGTTCATACTATACAGTATGAAATTATTAATCTTCATAGAGCTGGCCTCATGGAAAGAGTTTTTTAGTATAGAGAAAATTAGAAGAAAGTGTTTGCCAATGAGATACTTGAACATCAGACCTGTATGATTCTAAGTAAGAGGGTGCCCTCCTCAAACTAGGATCTCTTCCATTATGAATAGGAAAATTTTTTGCTCTGGGCATTTTCTTCAAATACAGCACGTTTTTGGGGCCAGGTTGGTTTTTGTTCTTGATAAAGATGAAAAACCAGAGTCTCAAAATTGGATAAAAAAAGATCCCAAAGGAACAAGCATATTTGTCATATTCTAAAGATAGTACTTATTCTTGTCAATTTTAATATTTTTTGGGGAGACCTAAAATAAGACCCGATTTTTGATAGTTTCTCGAGAATAAATTTGTAAAAATTATTTACAGCTGCCCTGAGCTTGAAGTCCATGTAGTATAAAAGGAGAACGCCATCAAGGAAGGCCTTTATGGTTTTCACTTTGTCCTGCCATTCACAAAGTCAGTATGAAAACTCAACCGCTATTGCTTTTTCCTCAATAATTTGTCACTATCAATTTTAAGGAATTTATTTATTTATTTTAGAGAGTTGGGGGAGGGGCCAAGGGAGAGGGGGAGAGAATCTTAAGCAGACTCCCCAGGGAGCACAGAGCCTCACTCCAGGCTTGATCTCACCACTGAAGATCGATCATAATCTGGGCTGAAATCAGGAGTCAGGTGTTTAACCCACTGAGCCACCCAAGTGCCCCCTTCATTATCAATTTTTAAAATAAATGTTATATATCTGCTTCCTTTTACCCAGTAGTGTTTGTCCTCTGGAAACTATGACTGACCTACTCCTTCAGCTTTTTTGTGCATCCTTCAAAAATAAAACCTTTCTGTGGCTGAGAAAGGCTAACAACTGAATCCCTGCTTCGTGGATTTTTATTTGAAGGTTAAATTAGATCCTGCACCTCCCTTACCTCTTCATCTCTCAGCCTCCAGTGACTTCCCAGCTGACCCAGAATAAAACATAAGGTTCTAATTATGGCTTCATCTCTCCCTCCCCAGGCCAGCTACCTTTACCTTCTTCCTCCTCTGGGGACTTACTAAGCGCATTCCTGTCTCAGGGATCTTGAACCTGGCAGCCCATCCTCAGAATTCCCTGCCTTAGATATGGTACAGCTGGCTCTGACTCTTTGTCATGCAGCTCAGAATCCTGTCCTTACTGCCTGCTCCGTCTACCTGTGGACCCCCACATCCTTCATCAGCCCCTACTACTGTGTCTTGCTTATTCACATTGCATATTGCTTGGCCTAACTGAAGGAATCTTGTTCATTTTTTTAAAAAAAATATTATTATTGTTATTATTTTTAGATTTTATTTATTTAATTAATGTATTCATTCATTCATTCATTTAGTCATTCACAGAGAGAGAGGCAGAGACATAGGCAGAGGGAGAAGCAGGCTCCCTATGGGAGTCGATCTCAGGACTTCAGGATCATGACCTGAGCTGAAGGCAGATGCTCAACTACTGAGCCACCCAGGTGCCTCCCCACCCCCATTCATTTATTTGATTGCTTGCCTATCATTTCGTTTCCCCCACTAAAAAATAAGTTCGGAGGGGGAGAGAGAGAGAGAGAGAGAGAGAGAGAGAGAGAGAGAGAGAGAGAGAGAGAGACCTTGCCTGGTGTGTTGTTGGATCCTCGGTGCCTGGCTCATAGCAGGCACTCAACAAATGTTTACTGAGTGAGCAAGTGAATGGATGCATGAACAGAATGAATGAATGAACTGAGAACATTGGCAGAATCTGGTCTGATATATGCAGCCTCCTCTGACTTCTCTTAAAAATCACATGTTCTGGAGAAGTCCTCCAATTAAATAAAGGCTTATCAATTGGTTAAAAGAAAAGAACACTTGTCTCTGGAGGAGAAGGAAACATTTAGAAAAACTAAATTTCATCAGGCAGTAAATGAAATGAAATTTGTAGACCCATAAAAGGGAAGCTGTGGATGCATTTATTACTTGTCTGTTCCTTAGTTTACTGAGGATGTGTAAAAATTACCTGAGAACAGGTACCTCTTAGCTTGGCTATATTTCATTTTCCCCTTTTCATGTAACAGTTTTACAGCAGCCTTAAATATCTTCTTGATCTCATCTGATATCTCTTGCCAGGTCTTCTCATTGTCAGCTTTGGCAGAAGGCTGCATCTATGAAAACATAAAAGTGAGATGTTAGTCTTAAAATCATCAAAGAAAAAATCAATATTTAAGCACAAGAAAAACTATTATTTGGAGGTCTGTTGTGTGCCAATGTCTACTATGAAGGTGCTTAATAGGCCATATCTCGTTTGATCCCCCCAATAACCCTGAAAGTTAGACATTATCTCTATGTTATGTGTGAATTTTCCCAGATTACACAATTTGTCTGTTGGGCTTTCTTAGACAATGTACTTCTCTCTCTCTTTTTTACATTTTTATTTTAGTTCCAGTTAGTTAACACAGTGTTATATTAGTTTCAGGTGTACAATATAGTGATTCAATACCTGTACAACACCTGGTGCTCCTCCTGGTGCAGAGCACTTAATCCCCATCCCCTATTTTACCCATCCCCTCCTTCCTGTCTCGTGACCATCAGTTTGTTCTCTATAGTTAAGAGTCTGTTTCTTGGTTTCTCTCTCTCCTTCCCTCCTCTCTTTTTCCCTTTGCTTATTTGGTTTGTTTCCTAAATTCCACGTATGATCAAAATCATATGGTATTTGTCTTTCTCTGACTTATTTTGCTTAGTATAATACTCTCTAGCTCTATCCATGTCATTGCAAATGGCAAGATTTCATTCTTTTTTTAGGGTTGAATAAGATTCCATTGGGTATCTATACCACGGCTTCTTTATCCCTTCATCGGTTGATGGACACTTGGGCTACATTCATATCTTGGCTATTGTAAATAATGCTGCTATAAACATAGAGATGCAACTAGCTCTTTGAATTTGTGCTCTGTATTTTTGGGAATAAATACCCAGTAGTGTGATTGTGGGATCATAGAGTAGTTCTATTTTCAAGTTTTTAGGGAATCTCTATACTGTTTTCCAGAGTGGGTGCCCCAGTTTGCATTCCTACCAACCTTGCAAGAGGGTTCCCCTTTCTCCACATTCTCGCCAATGCCTGTTGTTTCTTGTGTTGTTGATTTTAGCCATTCCGACAGGTGGGAGGTGATGTCTCATTGTGGTTTTGATTTGCGTTTTCCTGATGATGCGTGATGTTGAGCAACTTCCCATGTGTCTGTTTGCCATCGGTATGTCTTCTTCTTCTTTTTTTAAAATATTTTTTAAAAGATCTTATTTATTTATTCATGAAAGAGAGTGGGGGGGGGGGCAGAGACACAGGCAGAGGGAGAAGCAGGCTCCATTCAGGGAGCCTGACATGGGACTCGAGCCCTGGTCTCCAGGATCAGGCCCTGGACTGAAGGCGGCACCAAACCACTGAGCCACCTGGGCTGCCCCATTGGTATGTCTTCTTTGGAGAAATGTGTGTTCATGTCTCCTGCCCATTTTAAAAATTGGATTATATGATTTTTGGGTGTTGAATTTTATAAGTTCTTTATATATTTTGGGTACCAGTCCTTTTTGGATAAGTCATTTGAAAATATCTTCTCCCATTCCATAGGTTGCCTTTTAATTTTGTTGGTTGTTTTCTTCCCTGTGCAGAAGCTTTTTATTTTGATGTGGTCCTAGTAATTTATTTTTCCTTTTGTTTCCCTTAGCTCAGGAGGCATATTTAGAAAAGAGTTGCTATGACTGATGTAAAAGAGGTTACTACCTATTTTTTCTTTGAGGAATTTATGGTTTCAGGTGTCACATTTAGGTCTTTAATCAATTTTGAATTTGTTTGTATGTATGGTATAAGAAAGTGGATTATTTCTTTTGTATATTGCTGTCCAGTTTTCCCAACACCATTTGTTGAAGAGACTGTCCGTTTCCCACTGGATATTCCTTCCTGCTTTGTGGAAGATCAATTGGCCATATAGTTGTGGGTTTATACTTTGTTTTTTTTTTCTGTTCCATTGATCTATGGGTCTATTTTTGTGCCAGTACCATACTGTTTAGATCACGACAGATTTGTAATATAACTCGAAGTCCAGAATTATGATGCCTTCAGTTTGCTTTTCTTTTTCTTTTTCTTCTTCTTTAAAGAATTTATTTATTTATTCATGAGAGACAGAGACAGAGAGAGAGAGAGAGAGAGAGAGAGGGAGGTAGAAACATAGGCAGAGGGAGAAGCAGGCCCCATGCAGGAAGCCCAATGTGGGACTCGATCCCAGGACTCCAGGATCACACCCTGAGCCAAAGGCAAATGCTCAACTCCTGAGCCACCCAGGCACCCCTGCTTTTCTTTTTCAAGGTTGCTTTAGCTATTCAGGGTCATTTGTGGTTCTCTACAAATTTTAGGATTGTTTGTTCTAGTTCTGTGAAAAATTCTTTTGGTATTTTGATAGAGATTGCATTAAATGTGTAGATTATTTTGGGCAGCATAGACATTTTAACAATATTTGTTAACCCATTAGCATGGAATGTCTTTCCATTTCTTTGTGTCATCAATTTCTTTCAACAGTGCTTTATAGTTTTCAGAGTATAGTTCATTCACCTCCTTGGTTAGATTTATTCCTAGGTATCTTATTATTTTTGAAGCAATTATAAATGGGATTATTTTCTTAATTTCTCTTTCTGCTGCTTCCATTATTGGTATATGGAAATGCAGCAGATATCTGTACACTGATTTTGTATAATGTGACTTTACTGAATTCATGTATCAGTTCTAGCAGTTTTTTTTGGTTGAGTCTTTCTGGGTTTTCTATTTTTAGTATCATATCATCTGCAAATAATGAAAGTTTTACTTCTTGGTAAATTACCTTTTATTTCTTTTTCTTGTCTGATTGCTATGGCTAAGACTTCCAGTACTATGTTGAAAAAAAGTGGTGAAAGTGGACATTTTTGCTTTGTTCCTGATCTTAGGGGAGTATTTCAGTTTTTCCCCATAGAAGGCAATATTAACTGTGAGTTTTTCATTGTGGCCTTTATTATGTTGAGGTATGTTCCCTCCCAATCTATTTTGTGGAGGGTTTTTATCATGAATGGATGTTGTGCTTTGTCAGATGCTTTTTCTTAGTCTATTGAAATGATCATATAGTTCTTAGCCTTTCTCTTATTAATGTGGTGTATCACATTGATTGATTTGTGAATATTGAACCATCTTTGTAACCCAGGAATAAATCCCACTTGATTATGGTGAGTGATTTTTTAAATGTATTGTTGAATTCCGTTTGCTAATATTTTATTGAGGGTTTTTGCATCTATGTTCATCAGGGATATTGGCTTGTAGTTCTCTCTTTTAGTGGTGTCTTTATCCAGTTTGGTATCAGGATAATGCCGGCTTCATAGAATGAGTTTGGAAGTTTCCTTTCTACTTCTAGTTTTTGGACTAGTTTGAGGAGAATAGGTATTAACTCTTCTATAAATGTTTGGTAGAGTTCTCCTGTGAACATCTGGTCCTGGACTTTTGTTTGTTGGGAGTTTTTTGATTTTTGATTACTGATTCTTTCTTTCTTTCTTTCTTTCATTTCTTTTTTTTCTTTTTTTAATAATAAATTTATTTTTTATTGGTGTTCAATTTACCAACATACAGAATAACACCCAGTGCTCATCCCGTCAAGTGCCCTCCTCAGTGCCCATCACCCATTCACCCCCACCCCCCCGCCCTCCTCCCCTTCCACCACCCCTAGTTCGTTTCCCAGAATTAGGAGTCTTTATGTTCTGTCCCCCTTTTAATTACATTTCTTTGCTGGTTATCAGTCTGTTCAAATTTTCTACTTCACCCTATTTCTGTTTTGAAAGTTTATGTTTCTAGGAATTTATCCATTTATTCTTGGTTGTGCAATTTGTGAGCATATAGCTTTTCATAATATTCTTTTATAATTGTTTGTATTTCTGTGATGTTGGTTATTATTTCTCCTCTCTCATTTGTGATTTTATTTATTTAAATCCTTTCTCTTTTTTTTTTTCTTGATAAGTCTGACTATAGGTTTATCAGTTTTACTGTTTTTTTTTTTTTTCCAAAGGACCAGGTCTTGGTTTCATTGATCTGTTCTATTGTGTGTGGGTATTTTTTTTATAGTTTCTATATCATTTATTTCTGCTCTAATCTATTACTTCTCTCTTTCTGCTGGTTTTAGTTTTGTTTTAGTCTTGTTTTAGGTTTTGTTTGTTGTTCTTTCTCTAGCTCCTTTAAGTGTAAGGTTAGGTTGTTTATTTGACATTTTTCTTGCTTCTTGAGGTAGGTTATATTGTTATAAAGTTCTCTCTTATGTACTTTAAAATTTTTTTTTATTTTAAAGATTTTATTTATTCATGAGAGACACAGAGAGAGAGTCAGAGACACGGGCAGAGGAAGAAGCAGGCTCCATGCAGGAAGCCCCATGTGGGACTTGATCCTGGGGCTCCAGGATCACACCCTGGTCCAAAGGCAGGCGCTAAACTGCTGAGCCACCTAGGCTGTCCTCTTTTGTACTTTTTTTATTTCTTATTTGCTGGTCGACCATTGTTTAGTAGCATGCTGTTTAATCTCCATGTACTTGTGGTCTTTCTAGATATTTTTCCAGTGGTCGACTTCAAATTTCATAGCATTGTGGTCAGAAAAGTTTCAAGGTGTAACTTGATATTCTTGTATTTTTTGAGGTTTGTTTTATGGGCTAATATATGGTCTATTCTGGAGAATGTTCCAGGTGCATTTGAAAAGCATGTGTCTTTTGCTCTTTTAGGGTGGAATGTTCTGACTATATCTGTTAAATCCATCTGTTCTGGTGTGTTATTCAAAGCCATTGTTTCCTTGTTGATTTTCTGTTTAGATGATCTATCTATTGATGTTAAGTGGGGTGTTAAAGTCCCCTTGTATTATTGTATTATTATCTATTAGTTCCTTTATGTTTGTTATGAACTGTTTTATGTATTTGGGTGCTTCTATGTTGGGTGCATAAGTATTTACAATTGTTATATCTTCTTGTTGAATTGTCCTCATTATCATAGTATAGTGACCTTCTTTTTCTTTTGTTACAGTCTTTGTTTTAAAGTCTATTTTGTCCCATATAAATATTGCTACTCCAGCTTTGACATACGTTTGCATGATGGGTGTTTCTACATCCCCTGACTTTCAATCCAAAAGTGTCTTTAGATCTAAAATGAGTCCCGTGTAGGCAAGCATACGATGGGTCTTGTTGTTTCATCCATTCTGTCATCCTCTGTCTTTTGATTGGAGCTTGTACTCTATTTATATTCAAAGTAATTATTTATAAATATGTATTTATTACTATTTTATTATATACTTTGTGGTTGTTTCTGAAGATTTTTTCTGATCTTTTTTTGTCTTTTTTTCAGGTTTTGCTGATTTTCTTTAGTGATATATTTATATTCCTTTCCCTTTATTCTTTGCATATTTATTAGTGGTTTTTCACTTGTGTTACCATTAGGTTTGTATATAACCACATCTGCATATGCAGTCTATATTAAATTGATGGTTACTTAAGTTTGAATCCATTCTTTTCACCTGTCATCCCCACGTTTTAGGTATGTGTTATTTATTATATTTTACATCCTTTTTTTTTGTTTTTGGTGAATACCTTGGCTGATTTTTTTTTTTTTTTTACAGAAATATTCACTTTTATTGCTTTTGTTTTTCCTACTTTTATACTGTCACTTTTGGTCTCTCCCTTCCACTCAAAGAGCTTCCTTTGATATTTCTTGCAGGGCTGGTTTAATAGTTATGAACTCCTTTAGTTTTTATTTGTCTGGAAAACTCTTTATCCTTTTATCTTTTTTGAATGATAGCCATGCTGGAAAGAGTATTCTTGGCTGAAGATTTTTCCCATTTAGCACTTTGAATATATCATGCTACTCTTTTCTGGCTTGCAAAGTTTCTGTTTGAAAAACCTTGTGCTAGCCTTATGGGTTTTGTCTTATAAGTTACTGACTTCTTTTGTCTTGCCGCTTTAAAATTTTTTTCTTTATCACTAGATTTTGCCAATTTAATTACAATATGTCTAGGTGTGGGTCTGCTTTTGTTGACTTGGTGGGAGTTCTCTGTGTTTCCTGGAGCTGGTTACCTGTTTCCCTGTCTAGGTGAGGGACGTTTTCATCTACTGTTTCTTCAAATAAATTTTCTGTCCCCTTTTCTCTCTTCTTTTTCTGGTACTTCTAATAATATGAATAATAATTACACTTGATGGAGTCACTGAGTTCCCTAAGTCTATTCTCATTTTTCATAATTCTTTTTTTCTTTTTTGTTCAGCTTGATTTCTTTCCATTTGTCTGTCTTCTGGGTCAGTAATTCATTCCTCTGCTTCTTCCATCCTGCTATTCATTCCATCAAGTGTGTGGAATTTCATTTATTGAACCCTTTATGTTATTCCTTTTCTCTGTGTTATAGGTTTCATTCATGTCTTCCACCCTTTTCTCAAGTCCAGTGAGTATCCTCATGATCATTGCTTTAAATTCTCTATCAGGCATGTTAGTTATAGCTGTTTCACTTAGAAATAAGGCTTTGGCCTTGTCTTATTCTTTCACATGGGGTAAATTTCTCTATCTCCTCATGTTGTATGCCTCTTTGTGTCTGTTTCTCTGTGTTAAGAAAGTCAGCTAGGTCTTCTTCTCTTGAAAGTAGTGACTTAAAAAAAAAAGAAAAAAAAAGAAAGTAGTGACTTTATGAACAAGAGGTCTTGGAGCGCCCTGCAGTGCAGTGTCCCCTGTCTACCAGAAACTGGCACTTCAGGAGAGTATCCTATGTGTGTTACTTATGCCCTGCTTTTGTGTTAGAGTCACTTTTCCTTTCAATGAAGTCATCTGCACTGACTGCACTGACTTTGCCTATTGCTGTCTGCTGTGTTAGTGGGACCCAGGCAGGCCAGCTCTGAGGGTGCAAGACCACTGGGGAATTTGGGATGGGGTGGTGGTGTTAGCAAAATTTGTGCTGGGCCTCTAGTCCCATGCCAGATCCCCAAAGTGGTAAGGCAGCTGGGGGCTGCATGCTAGGGTGGCCAGGATGGAAGGCTGGGTAGGGTGCATGATGATGGCTAGATATGCCTGAGCCTGGCATGAGATGGTTGGCAGCACATGGCTGGGCACTGTGCAGTGGCAGCGTGATGTGAACATTTAACAAAATTTGCCCTGAGCCCTGGGCCGAGGCTAGAAGATTTGGAGTGGGTGAGTCCTCAGGAGAACTTGTGGGCATGGTGTACTACTTGCAGGTTAGGTAGAAAGTCCCTCTTGGGTTTTGATACAAATGTCCTAACAAAATGATCTCTTCAGTATCCTCTAAAGAGGCCAGAAAGTTAAAGGAGACATGCTCATATGTTTCCGTTTCATTGTCTACAGCTGTTTCTTCATTTGTTTCTGATTTTCTAGGAAATCAGATGGGAGGATTGCTGACCAAGCAAGTAGCATGTATAGAGTCTTGGTGAAATCTTATTCATACATTCATTTATTTAATGATAATTTATGCAGAAATAGCAGATGGGGTTTAGAGAATAACTTAAATTTCCCTAGAGGATCTTAGAATGACAAAGGGACAACTCAAGCCAATTAAATAGTAACATAACCAAACTGCTATGTAGACCTGGTTTCTCGAGGTATTAGGTTTTTTAATATCTATGTTTACTGGCAACTACATTTCCTCCTGGCATATTTAACTGAGGAATGCCTTGTATTTGCCCTAATATTCTTATCCACAGAAGCAAGATTCTTGCAGATAATTACTTTGAATAATGCATGGAGGGGGAAGAAGAAAAATTAAGGATCCTGACATGATTTCATATGGCATGCAGAAAATACTTAATGTTACATATCAAAATGACAAATACACAAAGTTCTTAAAGGAACTGTCGCCAACTCATAGCTGTCCTCTCAGAGATGCCTTGGCACTGGTATCAAGGATGTTCTCTTTGGAAGAGAGATGGATATCTATGCCTTCTTTTCCCTCTCTAGGAATCCTATGCAAGGAAAAGGCACATCCATTTTCTCTCCTTTATTCTGTTTCAGGGGACATACAATAGATCCACTTAGGAACCAAGTTGGAGAGGAGACATTGATACTGTTCCCATCATACAAATACATGAATCAACCTCACTCCAAGATTCTACATTAGGTACAAGAATATAAACGATGTATGAAATAGTAAAGGAAAAATAACTGAGTTAAAAAAATGAGATACTTTAAAAATAGAAATAGCTAGGCAGGTTTTTAAAAGCTGCCTCCCGGGGATCCCTGGGTGGCGCAGCAGTTTGGCGCCTGCCTTTGGCCCAGGGCGCGATCCTGGAGACCCGGGATAGAATCCCGCGTCGGGCTCCCCGGTGCATGGAGCCTGCTTCTCCCTCTGCCTGTGTCTCTGCCTCTCTCTCTCTGTGACTATCATAAATAAATACAAAAAAAAAAAAAAAGCTGCCTCCCCTTCCCAAAAAAACCTTTCACAAATCAAAAATATAACTGTTGAGCTTGAAAACTTTTTAAAAAGATTTTATTTATTTATTCATGAGAGACAGAGAGAGAGAGAGAGGGAGAAAGAGAGAGAGAGAGAGGGGCAGAGACACAGGCAGAGGGAGAAGCAGGCTCCTATGCAAGGGGCCCAACGTGGGACTTGATCCCAGGTCTCCAGGATCACACCCTGCAGCACTAAACCACTGCACCACTGGGGCTGCCCATGAGCTTAAAAACTTAATACATGAACAGAGTGGACACAGCTGAAGAAAGAAATTACTGAATTGGAAAAGACCTAAAGTGACATTCTGGACAGCAGCATGGAGAGCTAAGGAAATTGATTATATGAAAGAGTATCAAAGAGAAATGGAGGATAGTCTGAGATGGTCCAGTGTAAATCCAATGATAGAGCAAAAAAGAAAGAACAGAGGGAATAGAGGAAAGACATTATTTGATGAGATGAGAGTTGAGAACTTTCCAGAACAGAGAGAATACATGAATTCACAGATATAGGAAGCAAGACATACACCATTCAGAATAATGTAGACACATTATGGCAAAATGGGAAAAATAAGAATATTTTCAGATAAACAGAGTTTACCACTAATAGACTTCCATTAATGGAACTTCCAAAGAAGGAAATAACCCCAGGAGGAAAGTTCGAGAGGCCCCCCAAATTGGTAAGCCAAATTGGAAAGTTTCTTAGCTTTGGATTTTGTGGTTAAAAGAAATGTAGGGTCCAAGGCAGAGTAACTTTGTTGTGCCTTTTCTGTGGAGGGAACCACCCCTGGATGACCAACAGTTGAAAGTAATGGACACGTACATACTTTGGAGAGAAAGATAACTCACTGCATTTTTATTGCTTTTCAGCATTTCCGATTTAGGTCTGAGGTAATAAGCTGCTGGCACTGAGTTCTCATCACGACAGTACCACTCTTCCAGAAGCTTGGTCTCCAGCTTTGCCTCTACGGCAGCATCCAAAATCATTTCAAATTCCGAGGCTTCAACTTCTCCAGGGATTCGGATGTTCCCATATTTTTCACCTAATAGTCCCTGTGTATCCACAAGAAAGTTCAGGTTAGTGTATCACCAAGAAAGTTCATTTTAGTATTCACATCATGTAGTTCCTCAATAAATATTAAATAGAAACAAGATACATTGTTCCATCACTTTTCTCTTTTAATCACGGTGGATAGTTTTTTCTCATGCATTATTTAATAAGCACAATTAGATCAATTATATTGTAATTATAATAAATTCATATAATGAGAGTTGAGATTGCATATCACATCAGACAAATTCAAAATACAGTTTTGTAGCCAATTTATTTTCCCGAAGCTTACATAATACAACAAAAGCTGTTCTGCTCTGAGATTATTTTTTTGTTTCTTCGTTCGTGACAAAGAAAAACGACATTCTGGGCTCTATGAAATACCACACATGTAAACTCTCAAACAGAAGGATTACTTTGTGAAGAGTTAACAATATATATTCTAAGCCCCAGATTTACGCAGCTACAAATGAAAGAAGTAGGAAATCACTGAATGTGATACTACGAGGGACCCCACTGCAACTAAAAATAATTGAAAATGTAAATAAGATATGTCATTTCCTCCTTATTAAATTGGCAAAACAAACACAAACAAACAAACAAACAAACATGCTCATGTTATGTGAAGGTGTGAGAAGATATCCACACGGTGCTGATGGGTGTGTAAATTGATCCAGTATTTCACTGAAGGGGATTGTGGCAAAATGTATTAAAAACCTTAAAAATCCATATAACTTTGGACTTGGCAACTTTCTTCTGGGAAATTGTCTTTAGAAAATAATTAAGGATGTGCATAAAGACTTACCAGAATATTTATGCTGATACTGTTTTGACAGGAAGGAACTGGCATAACAACCTAAGCGTCCTGCAAAGGGGAGCATTTAGTACACTATGGTGCCTCTATTCAAAGTATGCAGCAAGTCATTTTAGAACTGTATGGGGGTAGAAAGATTTTTTTTTCCTTTTCAAGTTTTTATTCAAATTCCTGTTAGTTAACATACAGCCTAATGTCGGTTTCAGGTGTAGAATTTAGTGATCCATCACTCAATAGGACACCCAGTGCTCACAACAAGTGCACTTTTTAATGCCCATCATCCATCTAGCCCTTCCCCCTGCCCTCTCCCCTCCAGTAACTCTCAGCTTGTTCTCTACAGTTAAGAGTCGGTTTTCTGGTTTGCCTCTCTTTTTTTCTTTTCCCCTCTGTTCATCTGCTTTGTTTCTTAGATTTCACATATGAGTGAAATCATATGGTATTTGTCTTTCTCTGATTGACTTATTTCACTTAGCATAACACTTTATAGCTCCGTCCACATCATTGCAAACGGCAAGTTTTCATTCTTTTTATGGCTTAGTAATATTCCAGTGTGTGTGTGTATGTGTGTGTGTGTGTGTGTGTGTGTGCACCACATCTTGATCCACTCCAGTTGATGGACATTTGGGCTCTTCCATAATTTGGCTGTTGTTGATAATGCTACTATAAACATCAGGGTGCACGTAGCCCTTCAAATCAGTATTTTTGTGTCCTTTGGGTAAGTACCTAGTCGTGCATTTGCTGGGTTGCAGAAGATGTTTATAATACACTATTAAGTAAAAAGGTAAGTTGCAAAACAGTATGTATAAGATGATTCCAATGTTTTATGTATATTATATATATATATATAAAAGAGAGAGAAGATCATGTATATATGTATATACAAACATACACATAAGAAAAATTTTATAAGAATTTATAAGCAAAATTATCAATGGCTATCTTTGGGTTGCTTTAAATTTACTAAGGTTGTTTTATGAATTTATTGGGCTTTCTTTAAGTTTATTTATTCTTAGTGATCTCTACACCCTTGGGCTCGAACTCACAACCCCGACATCAGATCAAGAGTCCCATGCTCCACTGATTGAGCCAGCCAGGTGTCCCTGAATTTATTGCTTTTTTAATTAAAATCTTCTTTGTAGTAGGCATTAGTATCTTATGGTGAGAAAAACAACAGGCATTAAAAAGTTTTCAACCCAGTGATGCTGTCTATACCACTTTGTGGGACAATACTTTCAAGCTTCCTCTAAATGTCTGCTTAAGCCTGTGGTTCTCAAATTGTGGTCCCCAGACCAGCAGCACCTGGGGATTTATCAGGCCTGCAGATTGTCAGGTCCCATCCCAAACTGACTGAGTCAGAAACTCTGGGAGTAGCTCTAAGCAATCAGTGTTTTTTTTCTCAAGCCCTCAAGGTACCTGAACGACTGGGTTAAGCTAATAAAAATATTACCTTATATAGCGTCTGGTATTTCAAATACTCTTCAATGTCTTATCTAGCAGAAACAGGGAAAGGACGTAAAGGAACCCTAAGACAAATCTATGCCATCCAAGACAAGTGTGTCTCCTTTATGGTTTCCATGGGAAGATTTTTCTTTAATCTGTGGGCACCTTCATCCTTACCTCCTGTTGACTTGCATCTTTACTATAAACTTTAAGTCCTGTTTACCCATTGGAATGTGAATCGTGGTTTGGCTTCCTTGGAGCACTTCTTACTACCTCTACCGCCTAAAACTGCAATATCCACAGTGTTTTTTCATCTAATACAGTTAGACGAGAGAATTAAAGTCCTGGGTAGATCTGTATCCAAATAAATTCATAATGTAAACTGTTTTGCAAGATAGTAAGCCCCATAAGTGTTGAGGCCTGAGATGTTGATTCCTAGCACATAGAAAATATATATATATATTTTTAAAAACCTTGTTTGTTAAACAAATGAATGAACCAAGATAGAGGCGAAAACTTTAGACTGTTGTATTCATTTTTAAAAAACTATTTATTTATTTTAGTGATAAAGAGAGAGCACAAATAGGTGGGATAGAGGGAGAGGGAGAGAGAGAATCTCAAGCTGACTCCATGTTGGGTGCAGAGCCCGATGTGGGGCTCAATCTCACGACCCTGAGATCATGAACTAAGCTGAAACCAAGAGTCAGATTCTTAACTGACTGTGCCATTCAGGCATTCCCTAGACTGTTTTATTATTAGCTGCAGCTTCTTGTATTCAGAGATAATATTTCAGCTCTCAACAGGTAGAGCAACAGTTTGGGAAGGTACCAGTCCTATCTGCAACCTTCATTTCAGCCGGTAGTCGTTTAATAAGTCCTGTCTAAACACATCCCTGGTTGGGCCATGCCCTGTGTCCTTGGAACATAATCCATCTCATCTAACTGGCTTACTCAAGCTGATTGTGGCTAACTGAACTTACCTTTTCAAGCTCAAGTCTCCTCACTACTAGCCTCAAAGACCAGGCAGGATGGAGACACAACCTGCTTGTCCTCTTTGGCTGCATAAAGGCCCTTTGGAAAGGCCTTGAATGGAGGGGCACTACCACTTTGGTCTGCATTGTTTCAGCATGGTAAACCACTCTACAGAGGGTTCTCTTGAAATAAGGGCATTCTAAGTCCAACTCACTGTATCAGCCAGAAGACTGAATGACAACACGTTAATTTCAATCTGCATATGTTTTGGGCTATTCTTGACAACAGGCTGTATGCAACAAAAATGATGTTATTTTGAGTTGTTTCTCACTTTCTGTTTTGTCAAGGAATAGCTGACATACAATGTTGCATTAGCTTCAGCTGTGTGGCATAGTGATTCAATATTTGTATACATTACAAAATGGTCACCACAGTAAGTCTGGCTACCATCTGTCACCATACGAAGTTGTTAGAATGTCATTGACTATACACTCTATGTTGTATATCGTATCCCCATTTATTTTGTACCTGGTAGCTTGTACCTCTCAATCTCCTTCACCCATTTCATCCATCTCCCCCCCCTCCCTTCTGGAATCATCATTTTATTCTCACTTTCAATGTTCTTCTTCTAAAACCTCTCATGTGAAACTCAGGTAACTGAACAGGTGCAACCTCTCATCCTGCCACAGATACAAAGGGAGATGAGGCTAGCCAGTCTGAGGATTATCCTATTTCTGTTGGCTAGTTCTGGATGAAAGATAGTCAGCGTCTTCAGTCAGGACTGTCTGGCATGAGGAGTGAGATTTTAGTGCTGGGCGGAGCCATCCAGAAAAGCTATATGGGTAACATAGAGAATAAGAAGACTTCAAAGCAGTAACTGCTGGAGGCATAAAACATGGGTGGAGGATCTGATGGACAGCCAGAGCATTAAACATGGGTCTTAGTAATTGACACTCTCCATCTAGCAGCCAATGAAGCCTAGGGGTATCATGAGCCTAGCTGCCAAGATCCAGGGACAAACTGACTGGATTTGGGGTATGGAGTAGGAAAGGACAAAATAGTGACTTTGCAAAACAAAATTGTATCCTACCACAGGACCGTCATCACTGCACTAACAATTAATTAGCTGCTTGTTCTTTATCTTTCTGCACTAACTGAGGCTGGTCCCAGAGTCCAGGGCAGCATCAGATCTATGGCTCATTTTCTAAAGCATGCATCATGCATTACCTGCACCTGGATTACTCAGGGTGCTTATTAAAATGTAGGTTCTAAGACCACTTCTCAGACCTAAAGAACACTGTGGTTGGCAGCCCAGGTTATGAATTTTAAAATGAGATTACAAATGAATCTAAAATTTGAGAACCACTGCTATGGGCAAAGCCTATGTGGTCTCATGATTAATGGTTAGCAAGCATTGAAGAGGGGCAGGATGGGGAACACAGCAGATCATTATTACAGTTGAAGGCTATTCAAAAATAATTTTTTTTGAGTGGAACCACTGGCACCAAATGCTATAATTATTTGATTGATAGAGTAAGGCAAAATGTATTTTAGAGTAGAAATATGAAACAAGAAAAAATATCCTCATCCAATTCAAATAACAAATCTATATTGAGCACCTACTATATATAAAGTGATAATATAGAACTTCAGAAAAGTAATAATGTGCTACAGGCTTAAAATTTCTTATTGGATTGTTCTCCCCAAGTCTTTTCCTTCTATTGATTCTTCCTTTAGGTGGAATGCTCATAAATCATGAATCAGATACTTTTCAGGAGTCCAAGACAGGATTCTCAGTCTTATCTTTCTATTTGAGAAAGAGGAATAGCAAAAGAGTTTGCCACCAGATTTTTCAGGAAGACTTTATGGTGTTCTGTGTATTTATAGCTTCAAGGTAACACACAAAGCATTCCTATGTCTGCCAGGACTAGAGACAGTTAGTGTAGAGAAAGAATCAGTTAAGTTAATTGCAAAGTCTGGCTCAATAGTGGATGGCTCCAAGTAGGAGTAGAGATACAGGACCATGCCTAAGAGTCTAGCAGTCAGATTCAAGGTGGCAAGACCGTGTCTAAGTTGGTTTCCTAATCAGATGATTCTTTAGCTCTGCAGCCATAGGACAGTGTCCATGAATAATTACAGAAACTATGAGCAAGAAGGCATCCTCCTCTGTCCACTGGCAATAAAATAGTCACCCCCACCACGAAAGGAGAAACAATCCATCCACATCCTGCTGACTCCAACGCTCAAGAAGGTCATTTTTTGCTCAGTTAAACCAACTTCGCCACTTTGTAGGAGAAATTTGGTGGCAGGTTGAGGGATTACATTCAATTTTGCATTGAGGTCCATTTTTATTAAGTACACCATTGATCAATCTGCCTGCATGACCCTGTGTGGAAGAAATGCATATGTCTGAAATAATTTTCAACTTTTTGTTGAATTGCTTAACACGCTGTCAATATACATAGGGATATAAATATATGGGATTTCTCCTGTCTGAAGAAATCCATAATCACCTCTCCTACCCACTAATCAAATGTGAAAACATTGAAATTACCCATTCTTCAACATTGAAGATATGTTAGTTAGGCAAGTAGAAGCAGTCTAAGTTCTCAAATACAATCAGGGAATTAAATTCAAATGGTTGAAAAACCTAAGAAAATAGTCTGCTATTTTCACTGTAGTTTCTGCATATAAAATTCTAGCATAAGAAATACTTTCAGACGCTTTGGAACTGGATAGATGTAAATGTAAACGTATTAAATGCCACCGAGTTGTGCACATTAAAATGGTTAATTTTTTACATTTTCAAACTTTTTTGGGAGGGAGCATGGATGTGTGGGTGGGAAAGGGGCAGAGGGAGAGGGAGACAGAGAGGATCTTAAGCAGACTCCACGCTGAGATGACTTGGGGCTTGATCTCACAACCCCAAGATCATGACTCGAGCCAAAATCAAGTCAGACACTTAACAATTAACTGAGCCACCCAGGCACCCCAAAATGGTTAATTTTATTTTACGTGAATTTCACTTCAATTTTGAAAAAAATTCTGAATTTTTAAATTCTTTGCAACCAGGGACTTAAATATAAAAGGGCTCTCCTTCTTGTAGCTCCCTTCCTTTCTTTATATGCTGATATAGATACATCTAAGCTATTGACTTTAAAGGCTTAGAGATAACATTTTCTTTCCTCTTGATTTTTCTTTTCTCTTGGGCAAACGCGGACTCCCTCCCCACACACCTCTGCTCTTCTTGGGATTTGTTTCTGCCTGGGCCTGCAAGTGAGAATCTCTGGGGTGTGAGTCTGATGGTGTGCAGTTTATATTGTAGCAAAAAGAACAGATGGATTGAAATACCATCAAAGGCATTGGGGAGTTCAGTGTGTCTTTGCTTTTTTCTGTTGTGGGATGCCAGGAAAGACACGTGAGGGCCGTCTTTTTGGGGTTATGGATGCCCTGCTTTGGAGGCAGGTGGACAGGTGCTCTCTGGGCCACTATTTATGAGCCCAACATGGGGGCAGCTGGAAGGAAAAGGGGAGATCTCCCCCCACAGTGGTGCTACAACAAAAGCAATTCTCCATAAGTGCCCTGGTCCCCTAACTCAGTTACCAATGTAAGACAGGTGTAAGCTGTCTTAGTCCTTCCTCCTGTAAGCTTCCCTTTTATTTATTAAAATAAAACCCACATTTTTATATATACAATTTCCCCTGATGACTCTGTGAAGTGGGTGGAGTTGCGGAAGAACACCCTATCTCACCGATCTCAGCTGGCTTGCCTAAGACTACTTCTCTAAGAAGACTTGGTAGTACCAGCACTGGAATATGGGGCTTTTAATTCAATAACCTCATCCTTTCTACTTCATCAAGTTATTGTGCTATGCTCCCTTCTAAAAGTGCCTTAAGGTAACTTATTTGCTTGTGATGGCTCTTCTAGCCAGTGTCTTTGGCCTCGTGGGCCACCATACATGGCCACGCAGTCTCTGTGCAGCACACCTCCAGGGGATACTGTTCATAAGGACTACAGCACGTTCATGTTATGACCCTGGGTATTGGCATTCTTTTTATCTGACTTGTTGTTGAGTAACAAGACAAAAATGGTTGTGCTGTATTCCCTGGAGCTCAGAGTCGATCTTCATAGAGCTCTGTTATACAGTGAGGTCAGCTGAACCAAGCCAATAGCCAAATACGATTAACTGTTTCCCACACTTAATAGTATTTTCTCAATATATTTTTAAAGTCAGCAAGTGCCTTCACACCTGACTTTTACATTTTTAATTATAAACATAATGTAAGTTATTCAGATGTGAATTGCAATTTAGTTCCTCAAACATTGTTTCATATGTCATGAGAAGCAAGAGTAAATGCAGAGAAGGGAATATGATGGTTGATTCTATGTGTCACCTTTATGAGGTGCCCAGGTATTTGATCAAATGTTATTTCTAAGTGTGTCCCTAAGGGTGTTTCTGGATGAGACTCACATTTGAATCAGCAGACTGAATAGAAGAAAAAAGGTAGATGAGGAGAGACTTTATTCTCTCTGCCTATCTGAGCTGGGATCTTGGCCTCCTGCCCTCTCCCTGGACTTAAATTATTGACACTGCTGGTCTCCAGTTTGAAGATGGCAGATTGTGACACTTCTAACCTCTCTGTTAGAATTAAATGATGCCTGCACCAAAGACAGTCTGGATAAGATCTTCAAGAAAGGTTATGTCTTTTGGAACCAAAAGACATAAAGGCGATATCTTTAGAAAATTGTTCTCTCAATCATTAGAGATATAGTCTTGCATGCAGGGTTGCCAAGAATGGATGATAGCAGATATCTTTAGCACATAGAGCACACAATTATCCAGATACTCATGATGGCATTAACAATATATTCTGATTAGACATTTACTGGCATCTGTCTATGGGCAAAAAAAAAAAAATCAATCATCCCACCATTTGTACATAGTGAGCCTGTGTTTCACATGCCACAAAAACGAATTTCTGAAATATTATATATAAAGCCAAAGATTTATTCATGCACACAAATAATCTACATGTCAATCAAGAATATTTTGAGGTTTGGAAAGGCAAATGTTAGGAATGACCTTAGAGAGTTGCTTCTCTTCGTTGAGTCTCAGCCTTCACATCTGTAAATGGAGAGAATACTCCAGGCTTTGTGTGTTCATCTGGCCAAACATCTACCCTGGTTTGTTGTGAGAATCAAGCAGGTACTACGGGTGAAAGCACTCTGTGAAATGTAAAGCTTTTGGCGATACTACTTTACTCAAATATAGTTTATAGAGAAACATACATACTCAATATACTCAAACATACACACATGGAATAGAACTAAATCCTGAGAAGTACAGCTGGGTAGATAGAGGAGTGAATGAAATATCTCCTGATTGAAAAAAGAGAAACAGAAGACAGAAAGGAGGAAAAGAGTGGGTAGCCAGTTGCTTACAGGTGGTAAGAAGGTGAGAAAATACGTAGTCTCATAAGGATAAATTCCCCCATTCTCGGGTAGGGGGTGAGAGAAAGAGGCTTCAATGAGCTCTGCTGGGTGAACTGTATTAGCTAGCTGGAGTAACAGCAACAAATGTATGGAGTTAACCTTTATGGAGAATTATAGGCAGTGCTTTAGAGGCAGCTGATGACCCTGATGTAAAATAAGTTCTAAAAAATGGAGCAATTTGTGTCCTTACCAGTGTGTTCATAATCACGTTTATAGGAATTGAGTTATTTGAAATTTAGCTATTCTATAAAAGAAGACCAAAAGACAACCTACAGAATGGGAGAAGATATTTGCAAATAACATATCAGATAAAGGGCTAGTTTCCAAGATCCATAAAGAACTTATTAAACTCAACAACAAAGAAACAAACAATCCAATCATGAAATGGGCAAAAGACATGAAGAGAAATCTCACAGAGGAAGACATAGACATGGCCAACAAGCACATGAGAAAATGCTCCACATCACTTGCCTTCAGGGAAATACAGATCAAAACCACAATGAGATACCACCTCGCACCAGGGAGAATGGGGAAAATTAACAAGACAGGAAACCACAAATGTTGGAGAGGATGTGGAGAAAAGGGAACCCTCTTGCACTGTTGTTGGGAATGTGAACTGGTGCAGCCACTCTGGAAAACTGTGTGGAGGCTCCTCAAAGAGTTAAAAATAGACCTGCCCTATGACCCAGCAATTGCACTGCTGGGGATTTACCCCAAAGATACAGATGCAATGAAACGCCAGGACACCTGCACCCCGATGTTTCTAGCAGCAATGTCCACAATAGCCAAACTGTGGAGGGAGCCTCGGTGTCCATCGAAAGATGAATGGATAAGGAAGATGTGGTTTATGTATACAATGGAATATTACTCAGACATTAGAAACGACCAATACCCACCATTTGCTTCGACGTGGATGGAACTGGAGGGTATTATGCTGAGTGAAATAAGTCAATCGGAGAAGGACAAACATTATATGGTCTCATACATTTGGGGAATATAAATAATAGTGAAAGGGAATAAAGGGGAAAGGAGAAAAAATGAGTGAGAAATATCAGAAAGGGAGACAGAACATGGAAGACTCCTAACTCTGGGAAACGAACTAGGGGTGGTAGAAGAGGAGGAGGGCAGGGGGTGGGGGTGAATAGGTGACGGGCACTGAGGTGGGCACTTGACGGGATGAGCACTGGGTGTTATTCTGTATGTTGGCAAATTGAACACCAAAAAAAATAAATTTATTATTAAAAAAAAAGAAGACCAGCATTGCTTTGGGCAATGTCCCCCAGAATTCCTATGTTGAACCCCAAGTCCCCCAGGTGACTGAGATGGGGTCTTTAAGGAGGTAATAAATATTAAATGAGGTCATCAGGGTGGAGCTTTGAGCCAATAGAACTGGTGCCCTCATAAGAAAAGCGAGCGAGGCAGGAATTGTCTTTGCCTTATGGGGACACAGCCAGAAAGAAGCTGTCTTCAGGCCGGGAAGTATTCTCAACAGAATCGGACCATGGTGGCACCATGAGCCCAAACTTGTAAACTCCAGAACAGTGAGAAAAGACATTTCCATTGTTTAAGTCACGCATTCTATGGTATTTTGTTATGTTAGCCTGGGCTAATAGAAGCCTAATGAACAAAATGAAGCAAATTTTGTCAATATAAGGTCTGGTATTTCTGGAAATTCATCATAAAATGTGATGAATAAAGTCATAATTAAATGACTTACCAATTCTGTAAAGTATGCAACAGAATAGGTGAATGCTTTGACCTAGTTTGAGAGTCTCAGCTCATAATCAAATTATAATTTTACCTTTTTTCTTTTATGTTTAACTATGGTTTTATTTACGTACTGGCATCCACTGCTGAACTTACACGTATGGTATCAATTATCTGCTACCTTTTCCTTATTACAATGTGCTTTTGTGTGTAAGGAAGTTGTATTACCCCGAAAATACTGGACACGCTCTTACTCTTTAGAAACATCTCAGCAAGGGAAGCAAGCACCAGTGTGTAGGGACTGGGTAGCAGAGCCACAGGAAATAGAACTACCTTGGAGTTGGCAGTTAACTCACATCAGTTTCATTTACTTATTCATGAGATACACAGAGAGGCAGAGACATAGGCAGAGGGAGAAGCAGACTCTGTAGGACGAGCCTGATGCAGGACTCGATCCCGGATCCTGGGATCACACCCTGAGCCAAAGGCAGATGCTCAACCACTGGGCCACCCAGGTGTGTCCCAGTTCACAGCAGTTTCAAAGGACAGATTGTAACCCTAATGGTGGCCAGTTGCCTCACAAAACTGAGAACTAAGAAATGTGTAAGGGTTACTGGGATTCTCAAATGCTAGAGAATGAATTCATTGAAAAAGTGGATACAAAAGATCAAGGGCTTTTGGGGGTGGTGGTGGAAGGGACTGGGGAGAGCATTTTGGACATATTGGGAGTAAGATGCTATTATTTCAGTGGTGCTGTCTATAAAGCAATTACGGATATGGATCTGTGAGTCAAAAGAGTAATCCAGCTGGAAAAGTAGTCCCGGAAGTCCCCATGAATTCATTCAACAATATTGAGCATTGAACCTGAGGCTGACCAACCATTTCGGTTTGCTCAGAGCTGGCACCTGCAATTGCAATTTGACAACTGCAAGTCCCAGAAGCCTCCTCAGTTTCAGGCAAGTTGGGATGATTGGTGACACTAAGGCGTTCGTGGTCCTTGCTCCTTTGAGCTTTCTGGGAGAGCAGTCAGTCGCCTGTAGGAAAACGAGCCCGGCTGAGGACCACCCAACTTGAGTGTGAGCACAGAAGCAGGAGGAAAAAGAGTGGCATAGTGTCCTGGAAGTCCAGAGGGAAGAGAATGATAATGCAGAAAACAGTTATACAGAGTTGTTATAAAGCAATGGGAAAAAGGACAAAGGACACGAACTGGTAATTCAGAGGCAGAAAAGCAAGAGCCAGTAAGCACGAAAGAGAACAGTGCTCAATGCTAGCTTCATTAGTAATCTCAGAACTGCAAATGCAAACATGTGATTAAGGCTTTTTGCTAATCAAAACTGATAGAGGGAAATAATACCTCATAGTAAGACGCAAAAGGAAGCAGACACTCTCAGAGCTGATGAAAAGGAGCTCGTCTTTGCTCACCATGTAATCTGGCAGGAGGTGTAAGATTACTTTCAGAAATCCATCCTCCTCTTTCCCCAAAGATTTGGGTGGTAAGATGTTCAACAATTTTTAAGCTTTTGTCTTGGCTTTATTCTGTATGGGATTTTAAGTTTGCCAATGTTCATAGAAACCCACGAAATTGCTGGCCATCATCACTAAGTCACATAAGGTGTGGGATCAAATTCTACCCAAGTATCTATTTTTCTAATTCTGAGAAATTAAAGAAACGACGCATAAAATCACCAACTCTACCCCACAGCCAGCTTGACTGCTCAACATTAGAGCCTATCTTCAAGTGGCTTTTTTTTTTAACTAATAGACCTTTCCCATGATAAATATTTAGATTCTTCTAACCTTGTTTTTATTTGTATAAAAGCCCCTAGCAGACTAAATAGCCTGTCATTAGGTTAGCAGATCTTGAGGGCATTATGTCCATGGAACTAGCATCAGTTTATATCTGACATATAAAACGTCCCACACTCAGAGCCGGTCCCTAACTTCACACTTGGAAACGCGGATCTAGTCCTGTTTTAGTGCCCGTGGAGCCCGGGTCTCGCAGCCACCGTCCAGCTGGCCGGGCCCCTCTCCCCGCTTTGATCCATCGCACAATGCCTGGCCCACAGCAGGCTCTCCCTTCACTTCCTGCTGCCTTGCCAGGGTCAGCTGTGGCCAGTGCGTCTAAGGGTCCTTTCAGAGCTGCCCATCTGCGTGCAGAGCCTGAGAGGCTTTTCTGCGCTGCTTTGAAAGCCTTACGGAAAGAGCTGAATCGCCCATGCATGCCGCTGGCCTACAGTTCCAACTGGAGTTTCTTCTTTTGAACTGGGGACAGAGCACAGAGGCCCAGGAGGAGGCTGGGCATGTGCACCATGGGCCTGAGAGCTGGACACAAGGAGAGCTGGCTTCGGTGTTAACTGTCTAAATGGCAGAGTTATTAATGGGGACCCAGTAATAGGGCCTGGGCTCACCAAGGGCTGTGGCGACTTAACAAATGTCCCCTTCAGTCTACGCCTAATCTATAATTGGAATTTCACATTTCAAAGTCCTTCTATTACTATCTTGCATAATATTCTCTCCCCTTAGATGGTAGTAAATGGACCCAGTATTTTCAAATGCATTTAAATGGTTTTTATTACAAGGAATGTACTTTGGAATATGATCATCTTTCTTCCCTGATGGGAGATATTGAGTTATACAGGAAAATATATATATATGCCATCCCTATTTCCCAGGCTCTAGCAGCTGGTGATAAATTAGAGTCAAAAATCATTGCTGCAATAGAGGATTGATCTGGCTTTGCGTCTACCCTCCATGGAGCTCAGAATCCCTCGCATTCCTGCGGAAGAGTTCGGGGAGGCTCAGGGGGGATTTCAGATTTGCTCTGGGGTTTCATGGTCTTTAGGGTTGCTGCTTTACCTTTGTAAAGCCTTCCTTGTCTAACATAGTGTCTCCAGAAGTGGGGGGCAAATGCAGGAACCGGGTTATGGGGGTCTGGACAGCACTGCGGCTGTAGTCTGTACCCACCCGAACCATGATGCGAGAGCTGAGGCCTGAAGTCCTTTCTGCCATGGTTACTGGTGCTGGTGTCTGAGCAGGTGTTAAACAGCAGGTGTCTCTCTCTCTCCTCCCATCCCCCATAGATGCCACGTGCTGGTTTTGCCTTCCCTGCTGGTCACTGCAGATGCACAAGCTCCTGCAGTCCTGAGTTCTTAGCTGTCCACAGCTCCATTTGCTCTGAGCACCACCCCTCCCTTCCACGATGGCTTGTTTCCTTGGGACCAAACTCCCAGGTCTTACCTTTCCTGGATGAGAAATTCCTGTAGAAATTCCTGATTTTCATGTAATCATTTTTGAAGGGACATTCCATCATTCCTCTCATCTGGGCTAACTTGTTTGGATTCTGGGATAAGGGCAGTTTATTAGGTTCCTTCTAGGATTTGTCTTCTGGTGATTTCAGTGATTGTGCCTGTTATAAAGAAATTGCTTTATCCAGCACCACTAGGCCTTCCACACGAGAGGAGGAATCTGAACTACCTATATGCCATTAACCCATTTATCCTTGTAATAACATTGGGAATTACTGCTCCTGTGTTGAAGCTAAGGAATCAGGGGGTCAGAAATGTCAAGTAGCTTACCTAAGATCCCACAGCTGGTTAAAGATGGAGCTCAACTCTGAGCCCAAGTCTTCCTAACACAAGTCTATCATCTTTCTACCGTATTATGTTTTCTTCAGGAAGATTTCCAAATAGCTAGTTCATCCCTTTACACAGCTTAAAAACTCTTTAAAATAAATTTCAATATGAAAAAAAGTGTCTAAGCTGTGTTTTCTACTGTTATTTCACCTTGATATATATCTGAGAAGACAATGGGTACGGTTTCACTTTTCTTGATTGGGTGGCACTGGAAGTGGCTGAGGGCACAGTCTCTTGCTGTGTGACCTCAGGCAAGTTCCTTAACCTCTCTGTGCTCCAGTTTCTTTATCTGTAAACTGCAGATAACAAGGCCAATCTCAGTGGGTTGCTGTGTGGATTAAGAACATTAGTATAAATAAAGGAATCAGAAAGGTAACTGAATTCTCAGTAAAGGCTACATTTTAATTGATGAATTAGTCTATCACTATACAATATGCTAACCTAATTTTTTAATACATTTTAATTTTGTTCTGTAAATGTCAGGCTATGGTGCTATCATTTTTCCTGCTGTCACAATACTCATTTCCAGCACAGTTTCTTTACTAGATCTAATGGGGAATGAGAAACTAGACCAACAACTCTTACAGAACTGTGTATTAAGTAAGTCCAAATGACATTTGAAGAAGATAGATTATTCGTGACTTTAGTTTCATTACAGCTACTTCTGGAGCATAGTGGTAATTTATCTTTATTTCTGAGTGTCAGGTTACTTTTTGAAGCGTTAAGACCATTGGGAGGCTGATCTCCAGATGAGGAAAATGTAACTCTCTATAATGTGAAGAAGTCTAGTGTAGGCAGTGGTCATTTAAAACAACAACAACAACAACAAAACTTTATGAAAAATTTCAAACACACCCAAAATAAAGAGACTAATCTAAAAAGCCCCCAGACCTATTTCAAGTTGGGGTAATTACTAATACTTTGATAATCTTTCATCCATCCTTAGGAATCCTGTCATTTTATCAAAAACAAAACAAAAAACCCTCAGCATGTATCTTTAACTTTTAAAAAGTTTTAAATGTCATAATCATGCTGTTGTTAAATTCAAAAGAATTAAGTGTAATTTATTGCCTCAATCCCACCTCCACTCCACTCCATACTGAGATTTCTCCAGTTGTTTCAAAAGTTTTTCTGTAGTTGCAGGTTTTTTAAATCGAGATCTGAATAGAGTCCATATATCGCATCGGGTTTGTATACCTTTTAAATGTATCTTATTCTGTAATAGCCCCACTTTCTCACAGGGCACCTGTTGGCTAAGCAGGTTATTTGTCCTGTAGGCTGGGTTTTCAAAGTGTGGGCCCTGGAGGAGCAGCTTCAGCATCCCCTGGGAACATGTTAGAAATGCAAATTCTCTTCTCAGGCCCCATCCACTCCTAAAACAGAAACTCTGGGAATGCAGCCCAGCCATTTGCTTAACATGCCCTCCAGGATCTTGATGCGGGATAGTCCACTACAGTGGTACCCAATCGTAGATGTGGCTGATGGGAACCTCCTGTCACCATTTATCTTCAATCAGCCTTCATATTTCCTATCAGATGGCAATTAGATTTAGAACCTTGATTATATTCAGGTTCCATTTTTTTTAAGGGCAAAAATACTTCACAGATCATGCTGTGCTTTCCTACTGCATCAATCATGAGGCTCACAAGCCCTGTTTGACCCAATGCGAGTAATGCTGAGACTGCCAGGGCCTGGGTGGCCTGGGTGGCGCCCGCCTGATGCCTGCTTCACTGAATAATTGTATCCACCACTGATAACTATAGTCTAGACTTACTGTTTCCTTTGGGATGGTGATGTGATGATTTCTAGTATCCGTCCTGCATTTATTAATCATTTTCAGCTCTGTGTTGTGGCTGTTGCTTACCTGGAGACCATGACAACCTCTATGGCATATTTACAGTTTAAAAGCAGCATGACTTTACATGATTCTGTGTTTACACATTCTTTCAAAAAATCATGGATTTTTGGATAACTCTTGGAATAATCACAGACCCCTGATTTGCATTTGCTCAGAAAACACTCAATTAGTGAGGAAATTACAATTTAACAGTTTTGAATAGGGGCTCTGGTTCTGAGTCAATTCCTGCGTTCCTCTGCACCTGTGGAAAGCCAACTACGCTGCTCAAGACGTGTTAATTAGCCCTGTGTCTGGATGCCTCAGTACCCTTTATGCTATGATGACATCACCTATTCCTACCTGCCTGGTAAGAATTGTAAGCTATTCTGAGGTAATGTCAGAGTACTTTGGGTGAAATCGTAAAAATGCGTCTCTTAGATCTGATTCATTTAATCTATGAGACAGAGCAACATTTCTCAAACCTTTTTTGACAGTAAGAAATGCATTTTATATTGTGTCCCTGTTCTCCTTCCCTCCCTCCGTCTCTGTCTGTTTCTCACACACACGCTTTAGAAGTGGAAAGTCTGTGTCTACTCCAGACCTATGGAATCTGAAGTTGAGAGCAGATCCACTAATCTGTTCCATCAAATGATTGTATTACATGTAGCACATCCTGATGCTTTCTTTTTTATTCTTTCTAGTGCTATCCCACTCCACTAAAAATTGCTGGTCATACTCACTGTATTAGAAACTAGATTAGAATGATTTTCTAGTCCACTATTAGACTATAACCCACATTTTCAAAAATGTGTAATCCTTCAAAGGAAAACCTCTTCTCTATAGTTCTAAAATTGCTTTCCCCCAAATGCCTTCATTTTTATTTGGTTACCTCTTGAACATAAGTGTCCCTGATCTGAGGCACACACAACTGACTGTAACACAGGTGGTGCTGCTAATAAAAGCATAAAAGCAGTTCACAGAGGCAGGTGCTATTATTTGAACTAGGAGCCCAAAGGAAGGCTTTTGCTGAGGATAACTTTTTTCTTTTTTTTTGGAGAGAATCTTAAGCAGGTTCCACATCCAGTGTGGAGCCCAACATAGGGCTCGATCTTATGACTCTGAGACCATGACCTGAGTCGAAATCAAGAGTCAGATGCTTAACTAACTGCACCACCCAGGTGTCTCACTGAGGATTAAAAATTTGTTCATAATTTAAGTGAAGAAGAAGGCATGATGAAGGAAGGACAAGATTCTGGCCCTTACTGAGGGGACAGGCAGATGGGAAAGAAAAGAAGACCTGAGACAGGAAGGGACAAGGAACATGGTTGGGTCGCTCAGGACTCCCAGACCTCAGAGAAGATGGAACTAAGCAGAAGGTTGATGGTGGGGAAGGGAGCAAAACCTGAACCAGCCCCTGCTGGATCAAAAGGCCACATAGGGGAAGGGTGTGAGAAGACCTAGATGCTTGCAGTTACAAATGCGGAGGGGTGCTTTTAAGAGGCAACTAGAAGTCCGGCAACAGTAACAACAAAGCTTTTATTTTTGTCAACAGCAATTACTATGGAGTTATGAGTTAGGTACTGTTATCCCCAACATTGAGAAAGTCTGATGAACCTGGTCACACAGCAGTTGTATGTCAGAACAGGGACATGAACTCTGGTCGGTAGAACCCCAGAGGTCACAGTCCTGTCCTGATGCTCTTTCGTGTGACTGGGAGAGAACTCCCATTAAGAACCAGCAGGCAGTGGTATGCAATGACATTTAAGGGATGGGTGGCTCAAGTGTGGACTGGCTGGGGGAATGTGGACCTAATTCTGTAGGCCTCTGATTACTATGATTTGATCAGCTATGCGATGTCAAATATTACTAAAGTTCGTGAATGGAAAATTATCAGGTCTACTCACGTGATGTTCTTATTCCTTCCCAATCTGGTATACATTCCAGAATGGGACTAAAGGGGCAGAGTGCCACGAATTGCCCATGACCTGAAGCCTACCTCCCTCTTTCATGCCACAGGCCATAAAAATACCGGGGTCTGCTCCTTTACATAGATGTAAACCCCCATCTTGAGGTGCGTGTATTAGAAAAACAAGTGGAGAGTTGCTGCTCTAGGGTATCAAAGATGATCTATGCATTTTAGCTTTGCCCTTGAGATGATGTGAGCTTTGTATTGGGTATGAAGTTGTCTCAACTTTAGAGACGTCCTCTCCGCTGGGGAAAATGGATCTGACTCCTAGGAGTTTGTTTCCCTGTGGAACAGACCCACTGAAATCCTGACCTGCAGTGGGGAAGGTTGCCTGGTGCCTGATTCTGCGTGTGTAGATTGGGGGTCATTCTCGCCTCTGCTTTGATGTGACTCCATCATCTAAACCTGTTCGATCCACTTGTGCTGCATTAACCTTTCAAGTACCCATGACACCTCGCTAGATCGTTTCTTATTGTGCCTTATCACTAGCTAAAGTGACCTTTTGAAAATTCATTTGTTTTCTTGTTCATTATGTTTTTGCTCTTCTAAGCGCTAAGAATGCAGGGTCCTTGTCCATCTTGCTCATTACCGTATCCTCCTGCCTGACACACAATGGACATTCAGTAAATGTTGGTGGATGAGTAGAAGGCAGCTCCGGGGGGTGGTGTGCTGTGGGTTTGGCAGCCTTCCTAGTGCTTTATCTTTCAGTGCTTTGTGGTTGGTGATTCCATGGAAAAATCAGGAAGAAGTGAATACCCCAATCCTTTCTCACAGAGGGTTAATTACTTGGGTTGAGACCTTTTACCATCAAAAAATCATCATGGTGTTCAAGGTACATTTGCATACGCTGTGAAATAAGGTTCATCAAAGTTAATCATTGGTTTTGTATAACTGTGAACAGTAATGGTAATGGCTAAAATAATAAAATCTTACCCTTGGTAGAAGCTTCAGGGAAAATGGAATGCCAACTCTTCATTTTACAGATAAGGAAACTGAGTCTTTCCAGAAGATGAAATGACATGCCTGGACTGATGCAGCTGGGTCAGCAGAGAGCACGAGGGCTAGTGCTTAGAATTTCTAATCTTGGCCTTACCTTCTACTTTGTGGAGAAGAATGCTTTCTTCAAATGAGAAATTAATTGATCAAAGGACAAATATTCTAGATATGGGTGAAATACATTGCATTTAAGTAATATTGCAGAAGAAGAACATGTCTACTAAAAATGAGCTAACATTCTTCTCTATAATACCTCTGTGATTATCCCTGTGATTAACAGCACACAATTCAATGCTTAATCTTCTCATTATGGGAAATCCAGATGTTTCTCAATGGGAAAGCTAAAAAAAAAAAAAAAAAAACAAAAAACAAAGGACATTGTTCCTGGTCTCAGGCATAGACACCACTATGGAAGGCCATAGTGTAATAAAAGTATAAAATGTGTACAGAGGTGGGTGTCACTGATTTGAACTAGAAGCACACCAAGGATAAGAATTTCAACAAGCAGGGCACCTCGGTGGCTCAGTTGGTTAAGTGTCTGCCTTTGGCTCAGGTCATGATCCATGGGTCCTGTGATTGAGTCCTGCATCATTGGGCTCCCTGCTCAGCAGGGAATCTGTTTCTCCTCCCTCTGCCCCTCCACCTTCTTGTGCTCTTGCTCTCTATCAAATAATAAAACCCCCCCCTTTTTTTTTAAAGAATTTCAACAAGCAGAACTGCAGATGGAGAAAAGGCAGGAGGTCTGAAGATGGACAGTGATGTTCAGAGAACTACAGGCAACCTTAGAAGGCTGAAAAAATGTGTTGAAGACACCCCATTCTGGAGAGGAAAGCTGAGAACTAAGAGATGGACTATGGAGGACCTGGAGACTCATGAAAAACTTTCTTCTTTCTTTCTTCTTTCTTTCTTTCTTTCTTTCTTTCTTTCTTTCTTTCTTTCTTTCTTCTTTCTTTCTCTTTCTTTTTTTTGATACTACTGAGTTTTTGAGGCGGGGACTAACATAACCACATACACCTTCTAACAACAAGATTATTCTGGTGTAAAATGCTGGGAAGAAAGGAGCCTCCTTGGAGGGCATAGTTAAGGGTCCAGGTGAGAGAAGATGAGGATCTGAACTAGGGTGGTGTTGAAAGTACTGGAATGGAGAGAGAGGGAGTGTGTAAGCCATGCTGAGATTCCATTGGACAGGGAGGGACAGAAGATACAAGAGAAAGAGCTACCTGGCAGAGAAGGTCTGTGGGGGAGTTGAGGCTCCAGGTAAATCTTTGGAGAGCAGCCTTTCTTGCTGACTCAGTCTGTAAACTGAGTCCAATGGAGGTGAGGAGTTACTCTGAGGTGAGGGGAGTAGGGCAGTCAGGGGGCTCATGGTGATGTCCTGTGTTTCTCAGTAAAGAGGGAAATGAGCTCTCTTGCCACGTTAGAGAGAGGAAGTAGGTTTTGTGAATGGTAAGTGAAGGAGCTACTGCACAAAATACAAAATACTGCACAAAATACTCCTTTTACCAGGAGACACGGTCCCTAATTTAATGAATGGTTTATCGCTATTTACTTACATATATACATTCTAAATGAATGTTATTCTCACTTGTTCTGCATGGCAATTATCAGTGCCTTGTACAAAGTGACTACACAACATCTATTAATGATAACACATGTCACTGAATCCTTAATTTCCCTTTTTGCTGAATAAATCCTTTCAAAGTTCACTTTTAAGCACAACTGTAGCCCCTGTAGCAACAAAGAATATATATGGCCACAACTCCTTTAGGGAAAGGCTATCTGGCTTCTCCAAACTTCAAGAAATGCAAATTGAGATTAAAATCTATGCATTTTGCATTTTGTTTATAATGCATCAGTGATCACAATAAAAGCAAAGCACTCTTCTTGTGGCTTCCATAAAGTGCCCATTTGTCAGTCTCTCATCAAGAGCAAGAGTCCAAGGCAATTAGTCACGAAGTTGAAATGAAACGTCTGAGAATTTTTAGTCAGCTTTCTAAATCTTGGCAAGAATCAGGACCATTTTTATTTCAAAAATGGTCCCTCTAAGTGAACTGATTGATGATGGCCAGGAACTCTGTCTCCCGTGAGGGAGAAATACTTGACATCACCCCAGCTTTCTGACTACAGCGGGGCAATTCCTCCCCATGGCAGTTTGGTTAACAGCCACAGACAGATGGAAAAATCCATGCTGCACAGCAAGCCTAATACCCCAAAACACAATTCAGGAAGGCAATTTCTCTTTATTTTCCCAGTGGAAGAATTGATAGGGGAAATTGAGCTGTTCCCTCAGCACTTCTTCATTACTTAAGTTATATAGGACAGATAGGAACACATTTGGAGACTAATACCAGGAATATTAGATCGGATGGAGAGGCAAACTAATGATAAGAAATTTTAAAAGAAGCAATTTACCCATGTGTATCTGTTTAGATTCAGTCAATTTCCAAGGCTGTTGAAGCTGTCAAGTTTTTGAGGTGGGTGGAGATACAGAGGGTATGGTCTGGCTTAGCTCCCGTTACCTGCTACTTACTAAGTTGGCAAATATGGGGAACATTAAGGAAGAGCTTAAAAGCTTGAGAAAGGAAAGCATAATGCTCAACCTGAGCCTGCTTCAGAATCACATGGAGAGCTTGTTGGAAACAGCTGGGCCCCACCCCGCCCCAGAGTTTCTGATTCAGTAGGTCCGGGCTGAGGCCAGAGAATCTGTCTTTCCAAGCAGCTCCTGGGTGATAGGGCTGCAGATCATACCCAAAGGAGTAGCAGTAAAGTTACAGTCCTGAGCGTGAGCACTGAGATGGGACTTTACTGCGAGGCTAAAGAAATTTAACTTTATTTTGGAGACTGGGGATGAAGAAGCAAACTACGTAACCAGCTGGAAGGATTGGATCAGTAATTCAGCTCATGTCAACAAGAGGCTGAATAGGAGAGAGTGGTCTAAATGGTAAGGAGATCTATTATAAGGTTGGATATATGGGAAATAGTGGGCCACCAAAGTTGGATTCTTCAAATAAGTGATCATTTTAATCCCAAAGTACTAACTTTAAAACTTGTAGCTCATGAAATAAATGCATCCGGAAAAGAAAAAATGGACCCAAATTATTTTAACCAAGACATTTGGAATTAAAAAAAAAAAAAAAAAAAAAAAAGAAAGAAACTGGCACAAGAAGTTCGTGTTGGCTGAATCCAGTCTGTTCCTAGTGTGTTCCTAGAGCCAGATGACAGCCAGAGAGGCTTAAACAGTGAGTCCCTTGGCCGGAGCCACCTATTTACTGAAAATATGATTGGCCCTGTGAGACAAATTTTATCTGAATTTTTCTTGAGAGGTTGGGTAGGGAAATTACAAAGACCTAAACTTTTCATTGACCTTTATACATGGACATCTGCTTTGTCTTAAAATTGCAATTGATGACATATCTGTCATTGAAAAAAAAAAGACATAAGTCTCCTTCACAATTCAGTCTTATCAAATTTGTACCTTTTCCCATGAACTGCCATTCTTGCTTTATCGCATGATGAAAGATGTGACATTTACGGTTTCTCTTTTGGCCATGGCAGCCAGGAACCCCAGAGCTACGTTTTCCGTTCAAGTCTGACAGTTTCCCCTGAAATGCTTTTCTGATATCGTTGTCTTTTCCTAGCTCCTTATTTCTTAGCCAGTAATTTTTTTCACTCTTAAAAAAGAGAAAAACTTCCTGTTTCTTTTCACATAAATTCCTATCAAAACTTTTTAGGTATAGATATGGTTACATAAAATGCATTTTAAAATGTATGATGCAATTTCATTATAAATATTTGTTAAATACATAAAAGTCTCCGTTGATAAAGACAAGGCTGACCCAAGCAGGATATTCTTTTGGGGCCGGAGCTCTGTAGTACACAACACAGGCTGTGAAGCCAGACTGCTGGGATTTGACACTGGGATTTGCCATAAGGCATTGGCTGTGTGCCCTATGTGCCCCTACATAACTTATTTAACCTGTGTGGGCCTCGGGTCTCTCCTCTGTAAAATGGTCTCGTTTGCAGTACCAACCACCATAGATTCTTGTGCGGACGATTTAGTGCTTTGAAAGGTGCCCAGATCACAGTTAAATATTGAGTAAGTGTGAGCTATTTCAATTAGAAACAGTGGTGATGAGATTGTGTAACTCACTCAATTGAGGAGTTAAATGGTATCATTTCAATCACGGGTTCACGTTTCTGGGCAACAGGAGCTCTGGTTTTAATTTGGACTTAATTTGAAAGATCCGCTTCCACTCAGTGAGCACTTATTATGGGAAACTTCCATGGCCATGGTGTGGCCGGCGCTGAACCCAGAGGCAGTGGACAGAGAGCCCAGAAAGATGTGGCTCCGTAGAGAGAGGGGGAGACTGTTCCCAGGGAAACAGGTTGCTAGGGGCAAGCATTTGGCAAAGGGCGCCGGAGAAATGCAATTTCCTTGAACTGCATCTAATGAAAATGCTCTGTACTTACACTGAGCCTTAAGCAAATGTGAAGGGAAATCAGAGCACGTTGGGGAATTAGAAATAAGGGTTCTGAAATCACTCTCACTCCAGCCTGGGCTATTTTAAGGCAAGAATAATGTGGGCACCCAGAAGAAGACTGTGAGGGTCTGGGTGATGCCAGAGAAAATCTGGAATTGAGCATGATAGAATTAATCCCCTATTTTGGGGAAAACCATTTGGAACCTAATGTCCCAATAGGATGGTTAGTGTATGTATCTGTATAAATTTACCTGCCAGACAATTACATACTATTCTCACTTCATCATATAGGTTGTTCCCCTTCTAGGATATCTAGATATCCTTGTGATATCTTCATCAAGTTCCAAGGTAAAGACCTGTTCCAGGGACCGGTAAACAGATGTTTCCAGGATAGAACCCACGACCTACTGGTGAGGAGGTTAAGTTATCCAGAGTGAGCAAAACAAGTTTTAAGTCTTTGTAGAACTGACATAAAATGCTGAATAGGGCTGGATTAATCAGGGTTCTCTAGAGAAACAGCATCAGTAGGGTATGCAAGTGTGTGTATCTCTCTTTTTAGGAATTGGCTTATCTGATGTAGGGCCTGGCAAGTCTGAAATCTGTAGGACAGGCTAGAGATTGAAGAAATAGCTGATGTTACAGCACGAGTCTGAAGGTAGTCGGCAGGCAAAATTCCTCCTTCCTCAAAGGACCTTGGTCTTTTTCTATTCAGGCCTTCAACCGATTGGATGAAGCCCACCCACGTGACGGAGGGTAATCTGTTTTACTATCTGCTGCTTTAAATGTATCAAAAATACCCTCACAGTCACATCTGGGCTGGTGTTTGGCCAAAGATCTGGGTACTTCAGCCAGTTGGACACACAAAATTAACCATTTTAAGATCTCTTCCTGAAATCTCAGAATTTTCACTAAACCCAAAGCAAAGGCGATAGACCATTGCAATAATGTAAAGAGTTGTTGCCGGACACACCTGCTGGGCTGACTAAAATGTGGTCACCTTGTTCTCGTCACCCACATCCAGTCTACATGACAGAAGACGGCAGACTAGAAAGAGATTCACTGGAGGAAATTGGAAAAGAGTCGGCTTTGCTTTTTTCTACTCCCAGATGGAATGGTGTTTCCCCTATCCACATCCCCATGGAGGGAGGGAAGTTCTAACTGTAGAGACTGGGGAGACCACATTCTACTCCCTAGGACCTGCTGAGCTAATGCAGTCCATAAAATCCTCTTCAGTGAACACAGGGAGTGCAATAATACACTTAAAGATTTCTCGAGAGAACCCAACACATGGCCCCCAAAGCTTTGGAAGACCTGCAAGTATAAAGACTGATTCTTGCTTCCATCCTGGAGAACTAAAGGCAACAACCTGATGAGAGCTGCCCATGAAGGCAGAGAAAGCACAGGGCAGCCTGTGCCCCCAGAGAGTGAAGGCCTCCTCACAGTGAGTTCCATGAATGAGCCACATGGAGACACTAGACATGAGGCAGGCAGGCTTGGATAAGTTTCTTAACTCTTACTCCTTTCTCTCCTTCCCTCAAACCTGAAGGATCCAGCAGCTACACTCTCATGGTCACAAGGCTGGGTGTGGATTGAAGGAAGGACAAGGAGGATTGGTATAAGAACTGACCCAACCCCTTCTCTAGTCCCTGAGAACCTGAACCAAGGAGAAGCAAATGCTAAACTCTGGGAGTGAAGTAGATGCTTTTATTTGGGCTCATCTGGACTTTTTAATACTCAAAAGTGAGTCTTGATAGTGTCTGGCTGAGAGAACTTCCAAGAAGGAATCCAGCAGAGCATGTTTGGAGGCAGTGATGGAAGAAAATTCTCTCCTTGTCCTCAACTGGCTTCAGCCAGTTAGTTAGTACAAACTTAAAAAGACTCAGCCCCAGCTGGGATTAATAGGTGTCACCACTGTCGTGGTTTACCCTACATTTTGGAATGCTTTTGGCCCTTCCCGTGTCTGGACACTACATCTCGGTCCGCTGGGGACTAGGAGGAGGGTGAGGGTCAAGAATGAAAGGTTCCCGAAAGAGGAACATGGGTCAACTTGTACACTGTTTCAGCTAAATGAGCCAATCAGGGACAGAGTTCTCATGTGCACGATTGTGTCTCCACTGCAAACACTCATTTATAATATTCCTGCTCCTCTAGGGCTAGACTAGCTTTGAGTTCAGTGAGACGAAAAAGGAATTAGAGATGACTGCAGGACATATAGAATCCTAGTGCCATGACTTATATATAGTCCCTCTTTTAATTAAATGGAGAGGTCTGCCCCTAATCTGTGAATACTTAAATGTCTACTTCTGGGGATCACTCTGTCCCTTGCTGTGCCAGACACAATTCACAGCAACAGGCTGATTTTTTTTTTTTTTTAGCTTGTATGAATTGATAACTGTTATTTATGGCCAGCTTCTGTTCTGAGCCCATCCTGGTGTTAACTAATTTTACTATCTCCCCTGCAAAGCCTCGGTCTCCCACTCTTACCCCCTTTTGTTTCCTGGTTTAATCATGTGATAATAATAGACAAATGCAGAAGGAAACACTGGCAAAGATCTCAGAATAAAATCTAACACTAGCCAGGGAACAGGGAGGGGAGATCCTACATTTACTTCAGTGTTTAGGGTGGTTATGCTAGGGGAGGACAGGTACAAGGCAGATTAGACCTGCAAGGGCTTCCATATTCACCTCAAATGTTTCTCTTTCTCCACTTTGTTTTTCTTAGATGTCTGAAAAAAAAATAGCACTCCTATTGGGAGGGCTTTTCTTTGCAATTGGAGGATAGTTCTATTTGCAATTCTTTACCGAAGTCAAGAATGATTTTTCAAAGGTTAACCATGAACTCCTAGCCTGGGGACCCAGGGAATCAGACCAGTAGCCCAGTGCATGGCTTTAAGCCTAAAAGAGGTGAAAACTGTGCTAGGAGAGGGGATGGTACAGAGGAAAACCATAGGAGTAGGAACTGATTAAACCCCATGCTACAGCAGGAGCCCTCAACAGTGGAGACAGAGGGAAGTTAGGAATCCAGTAATCAGGCATCTGGGTGGCTCAGCGGTCGAACGTCTGCCTTTGGTTCAGGGTGTGATCCTGGGGTCCTGGGATCAAGGCCCACAGTGGGCTCCCCACAGGGATCCTGCTTCTCCCTCTGCCTGTGTCTTTGCCTCTCTCTCTGTGTGTCTTTCATGAATAAATAAATAAAATCTTAAAAAAAAAAAAAAAGGAATCAAGTAACCCCAAATCCAAGCCAGCAGAGTGCTAGCTGCTGTGCACAGTTTGGCTTTCCAACGTATTAAAAGAAAAAAGACTGAAACAGTGGTCCCTACTAGGAGACACTGTCATTAAGGTGTCTATGGTAGTATTTGCACCCATTTGCATTTTTAAAATATGTCTGGACTATCTGGACATTTCTAAGCTATACTGCTAATTCTTAAGTTTTTCTACTCTTTATGATGCTCAGGGATTTCTTTTAAGACAGAGCCTGGGAAATAACAAAGGGTCTTGACTAAAAATATTTATAAACAACTTTTTTAAACAACTAAAATTCCTGGAGAATGTCTTCCAAAAATTTGCTTTGACAAGGGTCAAATGGTTTCTCTTGTAAATGAGGTAGTGTCAATGATTCTAACAGAGAAATGGTATGATTAAAAAGCCCAACAAAATGACAGTTATTCATGGCGTGAAAGACTGTTTTCTCTGAATCTCATCTTTATTTGATTATAATCAAGGTCAGCTCCCCCACCCTCGCTCCAAGGAGGTTTCCTACTAGCTTAAAGCGGATCCTTTGTCTTCTAAGAAAAAGGCCTAACATTCATGGCTTGGCCTCACTGCCTGCTGCTCCCCACCTCCTGTGGCTCAGTGGGTCGGTGCCCCTGGGAAGGGAACCCAACGACAGGCTGCTCTGGCTCTGCTGTTCACTCCAGGGTGGCCTGGAATGATTTTCAGCCCTCCGAGGCTGGGGCCAGCAGAATTCTGAAGGATCCACAACATTCACAGATGTCACAGCACACGAGAGAGTTCCTTGGTGCCTGGAAATTCTCCAAGAGGGAGACCAGCTCCTGTGGTTTTAAGGAGATGCTAGAAGGGGGTTCCCACAACTTGGACTGGTGGAGACCACGTTAAGGTGAAGAGCTTGTCAGCTGTTGAGTCAATCTCCACTCGCAGAGGCAGTTACTGAGGACCCTGCTGGGTGCAGAGCTCTGGAGGACCAAAGGCTCAAGCTCAGATTGTGCAAAACGGGCAGATGGCAGCTCAGGGAGGTACACTGTTGGCCCCTCGGCCCATTGCAAATCTGGAATCCTGCTGAGCTGACTGTGCTCTCAGCTATTGTCGCATCTACATCAATGGTTGTCGGTGGGGGTGGGCAGGGATTCTGACCTCTTGCGTTGTCACAACCTGGGGGTGGTGGTGGAGGGTTGCTACTGATATCTGGAATGGTCAGGAATGCTGCTGAACATCCCACAGTGCACCTGGTAGACCCCTGACCTAATATGTCAATAGAGCTGGGGTTCGGAAATCCTGATTGAGATGGTCTGGTCTAGACTGTTCATGGTTGTTTTTGTTATCGATGCTCTAGTCTTTAGTTTTTCTGGAAGATTATCAGGCTCAAGCCTGTGTCATGCATTCTCAGGCACCTTCGGAATGACAGGCTCAAAATGGAGTTGCTTATGCCAACCCCACCTCCCCAAACGGACTTAATTACAGTTTCAGCTTTCCCCCAGATGGAATCTTAAACCAGTCGGGAATTGTGTGATCTGCACTAGTTAGGTCATCTGCCTGAGAGACCGCTGTCATCCCCTAACGGAAAGTAACTGCAATAACCAACCTTTTTTTTTTTCTTACTATAAATTCCTTGCTCCTGTTCCCTTTTGCCTTAAAAAGACTTTCATTTTTTACAGCTCCTTGGAGCTCCCTCCTATCTGCTAGACTGGATGCTGCCCAACTGAATTTGATTTTTGCTCAAATAAGTCTTGAAATTTTTAATATGCTTCAGTTTATCTTTTAAGAGGCGTATGGATTTAAGAGGTCGTTTTTGCCTTTATGTATTCATAATTCATTGAATGAGTACTTTTGATGAAGGTGTGCACAGAACATACAGATTCTAAATTATCTCACCAATTTGGTGAGGTGGGGCCATATCCTATAGCTGATGGAAGACCCTGGGGCAGAAGGGACGACCGGGGTTGATGGGGGTGGGGGGCTGCTGGTGGTGCTACGTTGTTGGGGTCTCCCCATGTCCACTTCCTCCCATGGATGAGGAGGGGGGTTGGCTTTATCTCCAGGTTCTGTTGGGGCTCTGACATTCTACCATTTAGAAACGCCTGGTCATGGAAAGCTGTATACCCATTTCATCTCTTTGTATGTCTTCATCATGTATCTCTCTTCCCATCTCTCCACTATCACAACACCTTCCCAAAGACTCTCCTTTCCTATTAGAAAAGATTCTTTTTACTCCAATTTAAGCAAGATGATTGTTAACTTTGTTATTTCTTTTTTTTTTTTTTAAGATTTTATTTATTTACTCATGAGAGACACAGAGAGGGAAACAGAGAGGCAGAGACACAGGCAGAGGGAGAAGCAGGCTCCATGCAGGGAGCCCGATGCGGGACTTGATCCCAGGACGCCAGGATCATGCCCTGGGCCAAAGGCAGGCACAAACTCCTAAGTCACCCAGGGATCCCTAACTTTGTTATTTCAAGCCTTAAGTCTAACCCCCTCCTTTCCTCCCCACTCAAAATTCATCTACTTGAAGCCTCCCCTGACCCAAACACACCCACTGCTCCGGTACATGCGTATGATTTCCCATCGGTTGGCTGTGGGCACCTTTACATATCCCAGACATGCTCAGGTGATGTTCTCTGGTTTTCACGTCCTTTTAATCCTAAAAATCGATGTGTCTTCTCTTTGCACATATCATAGAATTCTGGAATAAGAGCACTACCACATTTCATCATCGTAATTTATAGGGTGTGGAGATTTTGATGGAGAGTCACAAGTGCTTTCCTAGTTATTAGAGACAAGGTGTCACCTACGCAAGCAGTTTGAGAGAAAAGGAGCAGGAAGGTGAAACTATCTGATTAAATTCAGGGCTGTAGGTGGCAAAGGACCTCAAACCGGTGATGTTTTGAAAGCAAAGCAAAGCATCAGTGATGTAGAAATATATTGACACACAAACTCTAATTTGATAAATCCCACAAACTTATTGAAATATAAAAATCAGTTTATAACTTAGAAAACACATTTTATATATATTTTCTCCATTTTTTTTCCTCCTCTCTTTCTAAAAGCCCTCCGAAACATGAAACATTTCCTGAACTTCTGACAGGTTCCAAGATACCAAGGTCCTTCATGAAACTTTTCTACTAATCATCAGTGTGGCTTTTGGCAAAGTCACTAAAACTCTCCATACCACTGTTCTCTCATGTGCAGAACTAATTTTTGATGGTTCTAATACTACAGGTCCCAACCTTGGCTGTATAGGGAGTCACCTGAATCCCTTAAAAAAAAAAATCCTGATGCCCAGGTAAGACCCCAGACCACATCAATCAATCTCTGGAGGGCGGGACAAAGCAGCGATATATATATATATATATATATATTTTGTTAGCAGCAATATTTTTTTAAACACTCCAGGTAATTCCAAATTTTCAGCCCAGTTAAGTCTAATAATGTTCACCCCTGACTTTATGACAAACCAGATCTTCGATCGGTGACTTTCTGAATGTTGTCAAAATGGCCCATTGTCAGAAAGAGCATTTCATACTGTGCCTAAGTACCCATGTGAATATGTTTTAAGGTTTCAATGAAATGATTCTGTGGAATGTGTCTGTCACATTTTATTAAAAAGCTATTTTCATGCACTCTGATATTTTCTATTTTATTCTATAAATGAAACAAAATGTCATGACCTACGAATTGAAAAACTGAAAAACACTGCCCTACCCACCGGCTAGGTCCTACACTTTGGCCACTAGATGGAACCCTCACATTTAAAGAAAGGAACACAGATTCCGAACCCCACAGAGCAAAGTAAAAAGAAACATGCATATGATCAAACAGTTTACATCTGGACAAAAAGATCTTTTGTACTAGAAGCAGCGTGGCTGTTGGAAAATGCTAGTTATATTAACAGTAGCTAATGCTGCCCAATAATGAGACCCTGTCTTGAGTCTTTTCCTCACAACCACTTGATGAGATCAATCAATGCTCTATCCCTTTTCCAGTTGAGGGCACCCAGACCCCAAAAAGGTTCACTAACCTGATCAGCACTCAAAACACTGGCAGTTTCCCCTTGTCGATGGGGAAGGCACATCCCCTTGTCTCGAAGGGGGATAGTGGGTTTGAGGTCCTTGGTACTAGCCGGTTACAAAGAGAAGCAGGATTCAAGTCCAGATGTGTTGGGCTCGCTTCTAACTGTGACATAAGGTAAGGGACTGGAGGCTGATAACATCACTACATAGATTACATTTGTACAAAACAGGAGCACGCTGGATTGGTTCTTTGCTGGGCATCTGGGCTTCAGAGTGCGCACACTGCAGGAGAAGGGAAAGGACAGCGAGTGCCACAGGGGACAGCAGAGTGGCCAAGGCCAGGGCTCTGATGCAGGGCTGCCTGGGTCCTGGTGTGACTTTGGTTTCAGTAAGAAATTTTTATTTTTATTTATTTATTCATGAGAGACACAGAGAGACAGAGACACAGGCAGAGGGAGAAGCAGTCCTCCCGATGCAGGACTCGATCCCAGGACCCTGGGATCACAACCTGAACCAAAGGCAGACACTCAATCACTGAGCCACCCAGGGATCCCAAATTTTCTTCAAAGTGCACTGGGCTCCCACTGAAGGGTTCTGACAGGGGAAAAACTTGATGGGCTTTTTGCATGGCCCACCTCATCACTTCATTCCCCTTTCTGGGCAAATGCCTTTTCCCTCAGGCTTTTCCTGATCACCAGTCAGATGTGTCCTCCATCCCCTCATGAGGCTTTGTTTTGCTCACCAGCACTCAGCATTTGGCTTTAGCAGACTTTAAGTTAAATGTCTTATTTACTTAACTCTCGGCCTCTCCCCAGGTAGAGGCAGGCTTTACCATGGAACTTGAGAAGTGAAAAACTCAGACGTTGGGGAGATGGGAGTTGCTGCTTACTGTGCCCCGAGTTTCTGTTTGGGGTGATGGTTGCACAGCATTGTGTATATAATTAATGCCACTGAATTGTACAATGGTGAAAATGGCAAATTTAATGGTATATATATATTTTTAACTACAATAAAACAAAAACAAAAACAAAATCAAAATCTTTAAAGTCAGTAACCCAAAATTCAAACCTACAGAGTGAATTAAAAATATATCACTATTGGGGTGCCTGGGTGGCTCAGACGGTTGGGCAGCTGACTTGATTTCGGCTCAGGTCACAATCTCAGGATTGTGGGATCAAGCCATGTGTCAGGCTTCAAGCTCAGCTAGGCGTCTGCTTGAGTTTCTCTCTCTCTCTCCCTTTCCCTTTGTCACTTCCCCAACTCTTGTGCACTCTCTCTCTAAAATAAATACATCTTTTTTTTTTAAAGGATTTTATCTATTTATTCATGAGAGACACAGAGACCAGGCTCCCTGAGGGGAGCCTGATGCAGGACTCGATCCCAGGACCCCAGGATCATGAACTGAACCAAAGGCAGACGCTCAACCACTGAGCCACCCAGGTGACCCTAAAATAAATCATAAGAAAAAATATCGCTACCACTTATGGAATGCTTTTGGTGTGCCAAGCACTTTACGTCTATTAGCTAAGTGGATCCTTGCAGCAACCCTATAGGTAGATACTATTATTGTTCCCATTTTACAGATGAAGAAACTAAGTCACAGTCTATTTAGCAATTTGCCCACAGTCATTGAGCTGGTAAGTAGAGGCAGGATTTATACTTGGATAGACTGCTCTTAACCATTACACTACTGCTGTATTTCACACATAGGATAGAGCCTGGTACGTAATCATTTAATATTCATTTCAAGAATATATATTTCAAAATGCTTACTTTGGCTGCTGGGTGGAGAACAGACATGGAGGGGTGAGGAACTGTGGGAGATAGTAGGAAGCCTGTGGGTGAAAGATGTAAAGACCCTGGAGGTACAGGTTAGCAGATGGTTTACATATATTTTGAGATAGAGAAAACAGGTTATGTTAATGCTTCTAATTGGAGGAATGAAAGAGGGAGCTGAAATCAAGACTGCAGTGTCCAACATGATAGCCAATGGCGCCATGCACTTGCTGAGCACCTGAGATGTGGCTGGTAAGAATGAGGTGTCAATATGTTGTTAACTATACTGGAATTTAAAAAAAATTTAAAAAAAAGGAGCAGATAATCTAATTTCAGGGTCTCTGGTGTAAATGTTTAATCCTTGTCATGTTTGATGAAGCCATCTATTAGTTAAAAATATTTATATAAAAAAAGAGGCATAATGATGGGCATGAGATACATTCAGGATTCCAAAGAGTTTACTTTTCTGTGGTATATTAATTTTTAGGTTGATGTAGTGGTGGCAATATTTTTGCTCTATTGATTAAATATGTTATTAGTAATACATTGTTTTAAGATGGAACTACTAGAAAATACAAAATGACTTCTGGGCTCACATTTTATTTATTTTTTTAAAGGACTTATTTATTTGGTAGAGAGAGTGAGCAAGCGCGTGCACACTAACGAAGAGAGCGGCAGAGGGAGAGGGAGAAGCAGGCTCTCTGCTGAGCAGGGAGCCTGACATGGGGCTCGATCTGGGGGACCCTGGGATCATGACCTGAGCTGAAGGCAGATGCTTCACTGGCTGAGCCACCCAGGTGTGCCTAACATTGTATTTCAATGGAAGGTGCCGATCTAGGATAATGTCCTGGTTTCTTGCCCGAATAATGTAATTAATGGTGATACATTTACTGAGCTGGAAAAGGTGGGGAGTGTGAGATTTACAGGTAAAAATAAATTATGTTCAGGACCGACATATAGTTTGCAATGTTTGGGAAATATCCAGGTGGAGATGGGTGCCCGGGGCTTGAAGCAGAGGTCAAAGCTGGCACGGCACGTTTGGATGCCGTCAGCCTACAGGTGACAGTGAGAGCCGAGGGAGTACAGGAGACCCCTTCCAGAAAGCTTGTACGTAGGAGAGAGCCCAGTAAGCACCTAGAACCAAGCCCTAAGTTACTTCAATGTTTAGGGGTGCGGTTTGGACATAGGTGACCAGATGTTGCAGAAATACTAAATTTCCATATTCAATTTTCTAGCTAAGAAAATACCTATAAGTTCATTATGGTTTCATATCAGTGTACTTTTGCCTAGAATTCATGTTTTCTTTTTGTGAACTGCAGTTTATTTCAATACACACCATAGGAGTGCTTTTTATTTTTTAGACTACATTAGTACAGTGTAGCAGCAGAAATCCACGGAAAGCCTTCCTTTTTAAAGAAATAACAAAACTCACTATGATGAACAAGTGCCATGGATAAATCTCACGAGATCCCTAAAAATTCATCATCAAAGAAAAAAAAATACTGCTGCTTAAACTCTCAAGTGACAACTGCTTTATGGCAAGCACCTTGGTAGAGTGGTAGGGTTGTCGAGAGGGGGTCATGTTTTCAGAGACCTTAAAAACTTCCAATTAATCCCCAAAGTAAGTATTTCTTTGGAGAGCTTAGATAACAATTAATGATCATGTAGTTAAGAGCTCAAACTTCGTGGTCGGGTACACATGAGTTCATGAACGTGCTTAGCACAGGATTCTTGCCCTGCGGTGAGCACTTGGTAAATTACTCATTATTATTGTTCTTGTTGTGAAAAAATACCAGAAATTCACCCGCACTGCTCCCTGTTAATTTCTGTCACATTAGTAGGGTTGTATGTGTGTATACACCACGTAAAATAAGTATGTTATGTCACATGTGCCAAACCAGTTTGTGCATTTCTCCACCTTGTTCTGAGATGCAGGGCATATTTTCTTGGCGGATGTGTTCCTCTGCTGGCATTAGGTGGAGTTTTGTGCTGCTGGTGTTTGCATATGGAGGGACCCCCAAGTCTCTCCCTCCTTCAGTCACTCAGGGTAGGAGAATGCTTCTCTGGAGGCTTTGGGAGACAGAGCTAGGTATCTCTTTTTGGAATCTACCTGTTGGCAGAGACTGTTCTGCTCTGCATCTCTGAGCAGCTGGCTGCATGAGGACAGGACCACTCGAGGGAGATGTGAGGCTGTCCAGCGGAGGGTGGTAAGTAATGACTGTGAAATTTAAACCCACTTACCTGGAAAGTCCAAATAGCTAGATTCACAGAAAAGGTGAGTTTTTACAGTGTTACCTGACTCGTGCTTTTGTCTCAGTTGGTTCAGAATTTAAGCAGGGGTAATTGGAGTGTTATGTACTTATCTCCCTAAATCCCCGGTGTCTGGTACATTCAGCTGGGAGCTTTGAGAAACAGACCAAGAGTAGAGAGGGTTTTTGTGGGGCCATGGCTTCGGGCCTCTAGGGTGAGCGAGGAGGGGTTATGTGTTTTAATCTTGGTAGGTGGCAGGTGTTCATATTGTGACATTCAGCTGGTTTTCACCATTTGTGACACTGCGACATTCATTGGTGTGGCTGAGCAGAAGGGTTCAGGTTTTGGCAAATGTGGGTCTTGTGGGATTTCTATGGAGGCTTAGGATGGTTTTATCTGCAGGTGAATAGCTATTTCTATATGGGTAAGAAAATACTTTTTTAAAAAAATTATTTGTTCGAGAGAGTGAGGGGAAGAGGAGCAGAAGTAGAGGGGATCCACTGAGCCCATAGGTGGGCTTGATCTCCTGACCTAGCCGTAATCATGAGTCAGATGCTTAACCAACTGAGCCATCCAGGCACCCCAGTATGAAAATATTTTTAGGACTGTAATTTCTGGCCTTGGAGAGCAGTCATGATGGAGCTCAAGATGGGGAAAGCGTTTGTATGGGCGTTTAGGTATTCATGAGCTAAATGGCCCTTTGCTTTTTCTCAGCTGTGCCTGTTGACCAGGATTTGCAAGAGTAGACCCAGCTGAGCTCCATGTGCACTGTGCAACACCGGTAGGATCTAGCTTTAAATTATTAGTGCCAGGCCCGGGAAGCCAGCAGCATTCTGGTTGCCTCAGAATCCACGCACTACATTTAGGGCCAAAAGAGGGCACTAATATGGCTAACCTCTTGTGATTCTATGCTCTCAGGGGTCACCTGTGAGGGGTAGTATATTTAAAATAAATAGAATATGCCGTCTTCTCTGTTGAAGTAGAGAATAACTCCAAACTATTGCCAACCCAAAGTCCTGTCACTTGGAATTAAGGAATGAAGGAAGAACTCAAGTGCTTTGAAAGATGTGCTCCAGTTTGACAATCCTATCAGGAGCAACACAAGATTGAGAAAACAAGGCCAGCCGATTACAAGTTACAGGACCAAAAGATTCTCCTGAGGGAAAGGCTGACATCTTAGAAGACAAACTAAATAGGTATGACATTTTTGAAGGCCTGAAGAGCCAGCCCTCAAACATGAGCTATGCCTAAGTCTGTATGCTTCTAAAAAAAAAAAAAGAAAAGAAAAATAAAGGAGAGACCTTTAAGTTGCTTGTAGATCAGAGAGGGACCTGAGCCCAATGAAACGCACCAGAGAACAGAAGGCGAGATTCCAGGAAAACAACCTGAAATTCCTCCCCTAGAGGGCGCTGGAATCCAGAACACCTTCTGCAAACACCTTTGGAAACCGCAGAGTCCAAGGTTAAGAGCTGCTGAGGACCCACACTCTGGTGATTGGGTCGGTGTAGAGAGCAGCTACGTATGTGGACAGGTTTGGATGTAAAAAGTCTGGGGAAAGCAGCAAAGAATGTCTGGGTGACCTTTCAGGTGACAGCACTGAAGGAGGCCTGCGGGTGTTTCCTGTGCTCTGAGGGGCTGGCCCAAGAAGCTTGTGAGGCCTGGAGACCAGGCCCACTCTGTGCAACCACCCAGGGTAGCAATGGGGCAAGTTCATGTCATACTCCGTGCCGATCTGATGGGAGAAAATCACCCGGGTGGAACTGTCCAACTAACGAGGGGCAGATAGACATGATTTATTTGAAAAGTAGAAGCCTCTGGCATATGGAGAACTCACAATTTCGTATTTCTCCCATGATGGATCTAGAGATATCTTTGAAAATCAGTTGTTTTGGCTATAAACTAAAGGGAGTAAAGACCCTCAAATTCAGTCAACAAGGCTAGTCCTAAGCACGTTAGGAAAGTGAGGGAGGCCAAGGATTAGGGTAAACTATTAGAAATTCCCCTGAGCTTTCCTAAAATATTAGATGATGCTACTGCAGGGAGAGATTACACAGAGAAAGGCTCCTTAGGCTTCAAACTATGAAAAATGGAGAAGAGCATGTTTTTAAGGAGAATATGATGGAGGAAATGGTTCTCAATAGGCTCTTGAGACATCCACAACACTTCCAGTTCTGGAATCTTCTTAGGGTGGCTTTCTGGTGGCAACAAATGTGTGGATGCAGTGAAAATCCTCTCTAGGAGCCATGCTTCATATTTGTAAATGATGCTATTAGCCAAGAGACAGTCACATTTGTCGTCAAGAGTTTCATAGAAGGCTGTGGTTATGTCATTGAGTCCACCCCTTGAGTGTATGGTACCAGAACCATGGAGCTCAAAGGGGAGAAGAAGGAGAGGGAGAGGTGTGAAAGACCTAATTTCCCCCGCTCATACAGCCTCTTGGGAAAGACTGGTAACTCCCAAATAAAGCTTGATGTCTGGGGGTTGCCATAATTCCAGATATCAGTCAGTAAGGCGGGAACCTCTCAATGTTACCTCCTTATGAGGAGAGACGCTATGTGTAAGGAGAAAGGTCCTCTAATATGGCAAATGGAGTGCCACAGTTAGTCTCTTGAAGTGATTTTTCTCCCAAATGAATGCAGGTCATGGTCACTGGAGTGCATGCACCGACCAACTGGCATCCGGGAGCGGTGGAAACCAGGACTTTCCTGTTGGGTCTCTGTCTTGTTACCACTGAATCTCTGCTATGGTTTTTGGCAACACAAAGTATGGATTTGGGGGAAATGTAGGGTGCCTGGGCTAACTTCTTTAGGGCCTGGGGTTGGCTTGGTTTCTAGAAGTCATGGGCGTGGGGACAGTATTGCAACAGCTAGTTGTGTTTTATTATCTCTTTGGAAACACAGACTATTAGTTCATTTCTGAGATGCTGAAGTAATAACACCCATCCAGAGGACGACCACCCAAGCTTGTCCCAGGCATCAAGACTGTCTATGAACAAGACTGAGCAGAATAAGACATCAAAGATCAATTCTGGACTTCAATTTAAAAAATTTTATCCTACAACAAGCAAGAGAATTTCCAATTATTTTTATATTTGACTTAACTAATTTGCACTTTAATTTTTTGGATGTTAATCTTTTAACTTTTATTTCTCCCTTTGTAATAATGGCATGGGATTTACCTTCAAATATAGAACTGTTTATTAGAATTTCATTATTGGATGGCCATATGCCATCTTTTAATGTCCTTACAGAATCTCCGAAGGGCTACCTTGGACAATGTGGCTGCACATAATTTGGGAAGGAAAATAGAATATAGACCAACTTTTGGATTTAGGTACAGAGTAGCCTTGCTATTAATTTACTAATTGTATATTTCTGACCTGTTTTGGAGCTTCCTAGGGAGAAAACTCTCAGAAGCAGTAGTTGATCTGGGTGAGGTCTTATGATGTTTGGGGGCAGTCCTCCCCAGACGGATGTTAATCTCCTCATCTGAGAGGTGTAGTCCCACACCTGGGTGACCCAGAGACTTAAAGGTTGGAACCATGAAGCTCAGAGAACACAGCTCAGGATTCCTGTACCCCACTCAGGGTGTTTCTGTTTGGACGAGCTCCATTAGAGGGACACCGCTGGCCTTTCTCCATCCTCACTCAATCCATCCAGGAGAGGAGTCACTTATTTGGTTGGGGAGGTGGGAGAAAGGTTGGAATTCAAATGACTTTGCCTTCTTTTTCTGGGATCTGCTTGTAGCAAGTCCTCACCTGGCTCTAGTCTTCCACAGGGCAGGCTCCATGGGTGGGTGTGGGGGCTGAGATGTTAAACTGGCCAGTAGGTAGGTCATTCTGTCTCATGAAAGAGTTAACAACTGGCATCAAATCGAAGTCATGTTCTTTAACAGTTTTATCTCATGAAAGAGGACATTTTAATTTCCACCTGCCTGATTCCTGAAACCACCTCTTAACTGGTACTGGATTCAAGCAGGGAAAACAAAGACATTTTTTCCTAACCTGCTGCAGCCCTGACACTTGGGATCCATCAAGGCTGGGGAGAAGTCTGTCTTAACTTGTTTGTCAGAATCAATGGAGAATGGTGGCCCCCGCCTGCCTGGGCTCCCATTCTGACTCCACTGCTTATGGGCTATAAACATTTGAGAAAAAAATTTAAAACTCTCAAAATAACATTTGTAAAATGGAAATAATGTAGCACCCACTTTATAAAAGTTTTGGTGAAAACAAAATGAGATATTTAGGTTACTTATAAAATCTTTTTTTGGGTCTTCTGTCCTGGTTCCTTAGCATACACACAGTTCCTACAATAATCGTAGCTGGCATTAAGTTAACAATATGGGTAACGCTGTGAGCTAAGAAACACAGCATCTCATTTGTCACAAAAACTGTAGTAGATGCTATTATTCCAATTTTATAAATGAGGTAATTGAAGCTTAGAAAGATTGAAAAAGTTGTCCAAGGTCACACATTATGTGAATAGTAGAGCAGATACTTGAACCCTGACAGTCTGAGTTTGAAGTCTATGCTGTTAAATAATATGCTGTCTCTCTAAAATAACACTTGCCATTTACTGGCTGCCTAAAATGTGCTTGACATAGATTAGGAGCTTTATCTCCTAATGTCCCCAATCTTATATAGGCTACAGACACAGGCTTCATAGTCAAACAAATATAGTTTTGATTTCCAACTCTGCAATTTTCTAGCATAGTAATCTTGGGGAAGATAGCTAGCTAATCCCTTTGAATCTCAATTTTTCATCTGTAAGTGGGGGTAACAATACCTAGGTCTCATGTTTGCTGGAAGGATTAAGTAAAAGAAGGCTTAGTATTTGGCCTGCTAGAGGCACTCAACGGAAGGCAGCAATTCTTATTCCCACTTTACAGATGAACAGACTGAAGCTCCCAAGTTCAATTCCTGACTGATCCCATTAAAATTTTCCCTATATGCTATTCCTGTTCCAAGTAATTTCTGGTCTCTCCAGAACAAATTTTTTTCTGTATACCCTTCAGTTCTTCCAGGGGAGAACAAAACCAGTCCTAACCTTTTTGAAAGATACCACAGAATAAGGCAATGGGTTCCCAGCTGTGTTCCATGGATCCCTTCTAGGGGCCTCCAGGGATGGCACGGAAAGAGGTGGGGGATAGGAGAGAGGTCTAAGTACCTGGTCGCTCTGCTTCAACTCAGACAGTTCTGCCTCCATCTGTCTTAATAAGGGACACTTTACTTTTCCCACTGAAAGAATATGTTCCTTGAGAAAAAAAATGAGAGAAGAGTAGGAGGCTTAGGATTGAGAGGACTTCACATTTGCTGATGTGTGGCCTTGGTCAGTTCTGTTTCATGATCCTTGCCTTGCTTTATTCAAGTGAAGAAGCAGAATAATAAAACCTTAATATCTCCTGGGGGCCATTATGAGGAGTTAAGTGAAAAAAAGCATAATTAAACGTGCTTTGTGAAACACAAATACATGGCACAGGAGTAAATGTACCCTGGAGCCAGGCTGTCAGCTTCGATATTCTGGTTTCCTTTCTTCCTGTGTGACCCTGGGCATCTATTCAACTTCTCTGTGCCTTGGTTCCTTTTGTGATGTTCTCATGTGACTGGAAGGACTAAATCGTTCTAAGAATGGAAACTTGCTCCATAATTATTTTGTTGCATTTATTCTTTTTTTGGAGGGAGGGTATTTTTTTGAGTATAGTTGACTACAGGATGCTGTATTAGTTTCAGCGGTACAACACGGTGATTGTTCTACTTCTTATTAGGTTTGACTCACTATAGTGGCTCTGTCCATCACAATTCTTGGGAACACGTTGCAAAACAGATCATAAAATGCTGCCCTTTTCAAATCCAACAAAATACTGGGCAGATTCATGACCTGTCCTATGGTTCTCCATTGGGTGATCAGATAACTGGAGTAAAAGCAGCTTTTGGTGGGGGCACATAGACGAGTCCATGTTACCAAGCATTTGCTAAGCTTTGGCTTTCCTTTATACAATTAGTCTGAAAGTTGAGTTAGGAAATGGGAATTGAAATTGTAGCTGGTTTTATAGCCTCAACGCAAAGGAGATAAAACTATTCCACTAGCTTTATAGTTTCTAATTGAAAACCTATAAAAACAAATGTTTATTCCCTCAGTAGCTTTAAAACAACACATAGATCCTTGTGAATTTCAGCGAGAATTTCAGCAAAAAAACTTCACCAATTCTTTAAGCTTATTTTTAAAAGAAATCTGTTGTTGAGCCCAGCATTACAGAGAAAGCAGCTTTAGAAAAATGATTTATAGAATTACATGTGGAGAGGACACATGGAGGGGTCTATTGAAAGAAATACTTTTATAGCAGTCACCAAATTATAAGTCCCTCTGACTCAAAGGTCACTCAAAAAAATTTCAGGAAAATAAGGTAAAACAGAAGAGCCAGTAGAAAGGCAATGGCTGTTCTAACAGGCCAAGGAACTGTCCCAAGATCCCGGCAAAATTAGGTTCAAGTCTGGCTGGCATCAGCCACGATTGCAAGGAAAATGGACTTCCCTTCTAACTTTCCTGAAATTGTGGATTGTCATCCCAGATGAATGATAGCTAGCTGAACTAAATGATATCTGTCACATCTGTCACAGTTCTCACTTCTTAACCAAGAGCCTCATCATTATTACTATTTTTTGGCTTGTGTTTCACTTTTCTCCTTGACAAAGCTGAGATACATAAAATTGAACTTAAACCTATACAATAAAGATGATTGTTGTATATGTCCTTTATTTCAATTCAGGCATCAGTATAGAAGCACATAATAATAGAACATTTAAAGTTCTCCAAATTTATTCTGTAAAATGATTATTAACAGGGATGTGGAACAAATAGGCCTGTAAGTTGAGGAGGATGGGTTGGTGATGAACAAAGGGCATAGAGAGCCATAGAAAATTTATTTTCTTCATTATAACCCAAATTGGGTTTACGAATTTATATGGTCTAATCTAAAATATACCTTAAGTTATTTTATTCTGAAAAGTTTTTCCGCAGCTGATAAATTATTGAACACTACACTTAAAACCAATGATGAATTGTATGTTGGTTAATTGAATTTAAATTAAAAAAAAAGTTATTCCCCTCTGAACTTTTGTAATGACTGGTGAAAGTGAAAATAATTAACCATGTTGGCCTTTGCAGCTCTTTATAAGACCTTCACAGTGGGATTAATTTTTTGTGCTTTCCTCAACCAAACCTTGGGAGATACTGAAAATATTTCCCTTTTCAATGGAAAGAAGAGGAAGGTGAACACTTTTTCATTTGCCCAGGTCCACACTGTGACTGCTATGTCTTTGTTCATCAAATCACACTGTAATGGGGGGGGGGTCTCTACTCTTGTATGTGTCTTTGAATGTGGCCTGTGCAGCACTGGCCTATCGTTGAGTCTGCTCTAAAGAATGTGGTTAGCAAGTAGGTAAAACTATAAAAACTGCCTCTGAGAACTTAAATCTGAGTGTTTCTATTTAAAAAATTTTTCCAATAGGAAAATGATAAAATGTTTTAGAGGCTAGCTAGATGGGATCATGACACCTATTCACAAAATGTCCTTTGGACGTACTGTAATTTTATATTCAGCTCAGTACAGTAGATATGCATTCCTAACACATATCACACTTTGTGCTAGGCACTGAAGACCCAGGACAAAGATAAAAATTCTTCCCGAGATTCCATAATGTATTGATAAGTACATATAAAACCAATATGAGTATAAATAGGGTTCCGAGTGAGTGACATGAAAGCATACAGCAGTATTTTAAAGCTATTTTAAATAGAGCTACCATTTGGAGGCTGCTGTTTGTGCACTGAACACTTTGCATGTATAATTTAATATTGGTAATAAACCAATGAAATATTATTGACACTTTAAAGATGAGGAAACTGAGTGAGGTTCAGTGAGATTAAGGTTTGTGGGATCAGGATTAATTTCATTTCCAGGAATAACTGGATGACTTTCCATGTCAGCCTGTGTGTAAGAACAATTAGTAGAGTGATGTCTGGTTTTTGTTTTGTTTTGTTTTGTTTTTTTTAGATTTATTTATTTGTTTTAGAGAGAGAAAGAATCCTAAGCAGACTCTGTGCTGAGACTGGAGCTGGATGTAGGGCTCCATCTCATGACCTTGAGATAATGACCTGAGCTGAAATCAGGAGTCAGGTGCCTAACTGAGCCACCCAGATGCCCAAATAATGTTTTTTCTTTATGTTTTTCAAATTTTTATTTAAAATCTAGTTAGTTAACATACAGTATAATATTGGTTTTAGGGTGATGTTCTATTTCTTGAAAGCATCTTACTCCAGAGCCTGACAAAAATGACTGTTCCTAACCATTAGCTGTGTGGCTTTTTTCTGAGGCAGGCATTAACAGGTAAATTGTAAAACAATATTCCAATAGCTAATTAACATAAAAAATGTTTCTAAATATCACTCGCTGCCAAAGATACGGAATAAAGTAAGATAACCCCTTTACACCTATCAAATTCGTAAAAGCTTTAAATAGAATGGTAGTATTTAGAGCTGATTAGGTGAGTATGCTCAGCTTCTCTGGGTAGGAGTACAAATTGCAAATTCTCTCTGGAAAACAAGCAAAAAATCATGATGGTTCACAAATATTAATGACTTTTGGCCCAGTAATTCTGCATCTTGAAGTTTATCCTTAAAGAAAAAATTAAGCAGTTTGAATTTATATGAAAATGTTAAATGCATTAATACTTATAATAAGAAACAGAAAGGACCTATATATTTAAAAACAGGCAATTTTTAATTACACAACAGTTCAGTCATGCTAAAATATTCTATAGTTATTAAAGTCATAATTCTCAAACATATCACTAAAAGGCTTATGATAAAATGTTGGGAAAAAATGTCTCTGAAGAGACAGTTATAAGGCAATGGATTAGGTGAGTGAATTCTAGAGTAATACTCTCGGAGTTCATACCTCACTACGTGACTGCTTGATTGGCAACGCTGGGTAAAGTACACAACTTTTCTAAGTGTGTACTTTTCATCAGGAAAGTGGGGATTACAAAAATAATACCTGTGGCAGAAGACACTTATAATTAAAACTCATGCAGACAGTTGGAATAGGGCCCGGCACATATTAAAAAGATTAGTTTAAATATTAATGGTATCTCTGGACGGTGAGATTATGGGGGACTTTTCTATTTTCTTTCTTTATAATCATTGGCAAATTCCCATCAAAAAGCATTGATTTTGTAACAGGCATTCCTAGTAATCACAAAGCTGGTTATTTATTTTTTTTTAAAGATTTTATTTATTTATTCATGAGAGACACATACAGAGAGATGCAGAGACATAGGCGGAGGGAGAAGCAGGCTCCCTGTGGGGAGCCCGATGCAGGATTTGATACCCGAATCCCAGGATCATGACCTGAGCCAAAGGCCGACGCTCAACCACTGAGCCACCCAGGTGCTGCAAAGCTGGTTATTAATATATGGTACTCTTAAAATATAAAGGGAGAATCTTCCTATTGGTGGATTTGGTGGATTTATGGAATTCATGACTAGTTAGAAATGGGTCTTGAATTTTATTAAATGCTTTATTTAGCATGAATGAACATCTTTGCATTGATTCACTTATTAATGTAATGGGCTTTCTCATAATTTTACATTTCTTGGATAATTCAGTATGATGATACTTTTTTGTAGCTACTTTTCTAAACTTTTGAATTTAGTAACTTATAAAGAATTCTTGGATCTAAATTAAAACTAATAAGGGGCATTAATTTTTATGTTCTGAGGTTTGGGGTCATGGCTATGCTAGTTTGAAAAGTGAACAGGATGGCTTCTGCATTTCTGTCTTCACAATGGAATGATTTGCACGAGAACATGTTCCTATAAAGCTTACAAGACACAGGTAAGACCACTTTCCCCCCCACTTTTTGGAAGCAAAGGGAAGCTTATTTTTGAAACTTAAGCTTTGATCGACTGTCAATTTCTTTTACAACTACCAGTTTGTCCAAGTCATCTTGAATCTGTTTTGGTAATTAATACTTCTCAGGGAAGGTTCATATTGTTCAGCTTTGAAACTTTCAGCATTGGGTTTTACACAGTATTTTAAGTTTTCTTATGATATGGATGTTTAAAATGTTATATATATAATTCTTAGACTAATGGCTCCTAGCACTCTATTAGTAGCATTGCTATTATTATTTCTATATATGTGGCTAAAACACCTTTTTATTTCTAATTTTGCTTCTATGTATTTGCTCTATTTTGTTAGCTTTGTCAAAGGTCTATGTCTTTACTCCTAGTCAAAATCATTTGTGTAGATTTTTTCTTTCAGTTACGTCTCTGATTATTGTTTCTGACCCTACTGTTTTCTTCCCTGAAAACCCCTGTACTTCTAGGGTTGGAGTCCACACTCTGCTATTTTTCCTTGCATGTCTTATCATTTTTTCTTCTGCATATCAAGAAAGTATATTTATTCTCTGCAACACCACTTGATTTTTACATTAATTCTACTCTTTGTTTTCCTTGCAAGTCACCCATTCTCTACCATTTAGCTGTGTTTTCTTTTTTACATTGTTATGTAAATAATGTAAATATAAAATTTTCAGCCTCAAGAGAGTGCTTGGCAAGCTACTGGGATGCCAATATATTTTCTAGTCTTTTGTTTCCGGGAGAAAATCATTTTCAAATATATTACCTTTTTCCAAGTCCATATGATCTTTTTCAAAAAAGCTTTTTCCCCCAAACTTGATGTTGAATATGGCTTTCTCTCTTGTTCTTGTTTTTGAGTGTTGGTCAATTCTTCCTCTCTATCTGTTGCTGGAGGGCAAACTGAAGACCTCTCTCCTAATTCAGAAACTGGTGTCTAATAGGCATTTAGCAGATTGAGCTGATCTTCTACCTACCATTGTTGCTTATTCTCTAAGTGTCTTCAGTGATGGGGTATATGAATATTTAAAATTCTCAGGATGCAGTGCTACTAAGGTATTTCCAACCAGCAACTGCTTTATTGGGAATATCTATGCCTAATTACAATAAGCTACCAAAACTCTAACATGTTCCTTGTTTTTTTGTTGTTCTTGTTGTTTTTTTAAAAGATTTTATTTATTTATTCATGAGAGAGAGACACACACATAGGCAGAGGGAGAAGCAGGCTCCCTTCAGGGAGCCTGATGTGGGATTGATCCCAGGACCCTGGGATCACGACCTGAGCCAAAGGCAGACGCCTACCTAGCCACCCAGGCATCCCTATAATGTTCCTTGTTGATAATGATTTGCAGTTCTTGAATTTTTGCTCCCTGAACTGTGATGACCTTTCTGGAAAGCTGTAAATGCATCCTGGATTTTGATGCTAAAGGGAAGATGGTGAGGTCAGAATGAAGGATCTCCTCCCAAGTGGCAGGAGACATGTTTAGAGCAGTTAAGACTATGAACCTTAGAGTCACATCCCAACTCTGTATGCTTATTTCCTTATCTTTATAATGATAATAGCACCTACCTTATTACTGCTGTCATGAGGTTACACAAACTACTATATATAACCACATAAATAATGCCAAGTAAATGTTTGCTACTATCGTTATTTATTATCCACATTTTATGATTCCTTACTTAGCTCTATATGTCTTCTAACTCATTGAATTTCCTCCTTGATTCCCTCTAGGTTTCAGCATTTTTATCTTTGCCTTCTGGCCTAGTTCATTCTAGTTAACTGTATAGCTGGGACAGCCGGACAGAATTCATGATGTAAGTCTGCATGCTTTCATTCATTTTCTTGCCAAGGATTGGAGGGATGATGGCTTCTATGGGAAATAAAGAAATGCAGACTAATCACACTTAGAAACGATGAGCTTTCTGTGCTGCACAGCACAATGGCACGTGAATGCGCCTTAAAATAGAAGGAGAAGTATGGAGTGGGATGCTGAGAAGGGTGCAAGTAGCGAATACTCTTCCTTAACCTTGATACAAATGAGCTATAGGCATACAGAAAAGGTGTCACTACCAGATGACTATGCTCCAAGGGGAATTTGAGAATTTGAGATGCATGGATAAAGAGGACTTTGTAGGTTGGAATGAACACATCTTAATTCAGGGGAAACAAAAGCTGAGTAAACACAAACTGAGGAGCAAGACTGTAGAGTGGCTTCTGTGTAAAGCCCAGACCAGACCAAGTGAGCCTGTGTCCTGCATCGTTGCTTAACTAGCAGTGCATGCTTGCAGGCCAGGGAGCCTTTCAGCCCCGAGTTACCCCATCTGTACGGTGGATGTAACAATGGCAACTTCCTCATAAATTACTGGGAAGAGAAAGTGAATTAATCCTCATACTGTACTCCCAGTACAGCCTGAGTAAGTGCCCTGCTAATGTTTACATGTTTACATAGGTTCAAAAGTCTCTAAATATAATCTGGACATTTTTAAAAGATGTGTGCTTAGTTTAAATAAGTCTTGAGGTAGAGATAATTAGGTAGTAAGACCTAAATAGTTATTAAATGTACTATTATTAAGATTAAGATAAAAAAGATTAAGATAAAACTTAGTTTAATTGCACCTAACAATGATGTGAAGTGATTTCACTGTATATATTTTCAATATACTATGAACTATTAATTTTCTTACTAAAAACAATATTTTAAGAAATAGAAATGACTTTTTGACTCCCTAAAACTTACTGCATTTTTGTCCTCACACTTTGTTATTACCATGAATACGGTTCTGCTTCATTCTAGAAAGCCATTGTTAAAAATACAAAAAGTTTTCCATTGTAAGAATTCATTTCTTTGCATTACAAAAACTTTTGAGAAAGGAAAAATTATTCTGCACTATGGGGCAAAAGGAGATAGAATATCAGTACATATTTTAATGTTTTCTCCAGGGGAACAAAAAGATGGAACATAAATTCAGTTGATTGGTTTGTAATGCTAAAAAAGGAGAGCTAGGTGAGAGACACCTGGTACCCTCTAGTAAACACAAGCCAGTCTGTGTCAACCACAATTATTGATTATACACAATAAAGTGAGAAAAGGGAAGCCTCTTGCCTAATTTCCTGAGAAACTTCAACACATTTAATTAGAATAAAAGCAGAGATCATTATCATAGCATTGATAAAAATTAATGGCAAAAGCTTTCCGTCTTAAACTTTATTAAAGAAACTATTTTGGTCATCTATTCCGAGGAAAGAGAAAACACAGTGATTATGACTAATAAGAAAGTAAAAGAAAGTATGGGGTCCAGGTTGGTAGCAAGACCTTCATCTTACTTACACTGTACAGGTTCCTATAGGCAGACTAAAAACCAAACATCACTTAAATCTGTGGGTGTGTTCACACTAGACAACACATTTTCAAATCTAGGGGTGCCTGGGAGGCTCAGTCCATTAAGCCTCTGCTTTTGGCTCAGGTCATGATCCTGACTCTGCCCCGCCCCCCGTGGCTTGTGCTCTCTCTCTCATCAATAAATAGAATCTTTTTTTTTTTTTTTAAAGCAGTAATCCAAACAAACAGAACCACAGTTATAAATCTACTAAAAATTAAGGCTGGGCTGAACATTTTATAATTAAGCTCTAGTCTAATTATTATTCCTGTCTTGAAGAAATAAAGTATAGAGATGGATATAATGACTAACATAGACAGATTCTTTTTATACTTCTCCATTTTGGAAAAAGTTGAGTCTAGTACTTCATTGAGTCTGTTGTAGGCAATTAAGATGCAATCACTTCCCTGTTGTTGGTTAGTCAGAGTCAATTATAACTGGTTCAAGTTGGAGACCAATTAATATCCATTTTCTCAGGGATATAATTCAATTCAAAGCCTCTTCCAAATGCTTACTCAGCTGCCTCTTACAAAGCCAGGTAAAAATCCACAAGCCCACACCCATGTTTGGGCAAGAAAATATTTCTATAGTTAAAAAAAGCACCATGGTTAATTCACAGCATGAAAAGATAACTTTTAAATTATGTATAATATTGATAGTGGTATACGAGTATTGGACTCTAGTTCAGAAACTCTGAACTTGGGGCACCTGGGTGGCTCAGTGGTTGAGCATCTGCCTTTGGCTCGGGTCCTGGGATCGAGTCCCGCATCGGGTTCCCCACAGGGAGCCTGCTTCTCCCTCTGCTTATGTCTCTGTCTCTCTGTGTCTCTTGTGAATAAATAAATAAAATCTTAAATAAAAAAAAAGAAACTCTGAACTTAATGACAGGTTTGGAAAACCTCAAGCATTCACATGCCTTTTTTTATACAGATGATGTGTAAATGCTAAACTTAGTAAAAATAAGCAGAGATTCTTTCTCTCCAATTCAATATGAAAAGTTAAAGCCATACCTCATCCATAATCAGAAATGTTATATGTAAATAAATAAAAATGCTGAAATATTTAAATTGCCTCAAGCCATTCAGTTGTTATGCAGAATGGCTGTGAAGATGGTTTTTCAACATATTATAGCAAAGCAGGAAGGGGAGGAGGAGCAGTGATGTTTCTATAACCACACCTGCACTTCCCCCAGCACCTCAGGTGCTAAAGAAAGAAGAGAAAGAACAGGAAGAAGGGAAGGACCTCCTGGTATTGCAGGGGTTGCTGTGGACAGCTGAGGACAAAGAAGGGGCCATAGAACAGAGAGGTGCCACAGGGCTGTCCCATGTTTGTGCATATTTCCAAGCTAGGAGAGCACCTGCTTTGACCTCCACTGCCAGAGTTTTCTTTGCATTTGACCCATAATAGATGCTCAAAAAATTGCTCCTTTCCTGATACTTGAGAGAAGAAAGGTAAAAACCAATACTAGAAATTTTCATAGAATTCTGATGGTCTACACTGATTTTGTGATTCAGCATGCTCCTTATTCATTTTTGGTTACTGGTTTTACTCCCCTCACATATTGTCTAAGATAGAAAAGAATCAGGAAGAAAACAGACTGCAATTTAACAAATATACACTCTTGCTGGTTAATATAGATTTTATATTCAGCAAATAATTCAGAAAGTTGGATTGCATAGGTTATTCTACGATGTGTGTTTCTGTGTGTAATTTAAGGGTCTATGATGGTGGAATGGATGGAAGAGCCCTGAGTATTAGCATAAGCCCTAGGTATTAGCATATGCATCCTCCTTCTTCACTCCCCGCCCCCCATTTAAACAGTCAACATCAACTCTATTCTTTTTTTCTAAGACAGAAAGAGCGTGCATGAGCAGGGGATGGGGGGGGGCATGTAGGCAGAAGGAGAGGGAATCTCAAGCAGACTTGTGCTGAGTGTGGAGCCTGACTCGAGGCTCAATCTCATAACCCTAAGATCACTACCTGAGCCAAAATCAAGAGTCCGATTGCTTAACCAATTGAGCCACCCAGGCATCCTGACATCAGTTCTACAACTTAAATGCCTCTAATCTATGCCCACCTCTCTATTTTCCCTCTCACCACACCAGATAGACTTTTACCTGGATAATGTCACCTGCATGACATGAGCTGGGCTCCGCAGTCTCTAGCTTCTTCACAACACTACCTCCAGAGTTAGCTATCTGAAGAGAAGGTCCCCCTCACTGCGAACAAGCATAAGCTGAGACTTACGCATAAGGCCTGGCCTCAAACTCCATTTCTTGCCTCACATTCCTCCATGCTCTGTCACGATGCCTGTATTCTAACTACATTCAGGAACTGTTGGGTCTCTGGATAATTACGGCACCCTCACATTCCCTGCACTAGATCTAGAGATGGAAGGCTCTTAGTCCTTCTGGCTTCTGTGCTAATATCACTTCTTTTGCAGGCTTTTTCTGACCACAGAGTCAGAACAAGTCATTTTCTCCCTTTTGCTCCCATACTACTTGTCTAGCACTATGTTGATGCATTTGTCAAACCGGATCATGTTCACCTGCATACACATCTGCTTCTCTGTTTAGTTGGGGCTTAGGAGGACACTGACAGTCTATTTATTTTTTGTAACTCTGAGCACAGAACATTCAGATATTCATTAGAGAACTTAGCATAGAGTCTTACACATGACAGGTACTCCAGGAGGTTTGTTGTTTTATTTTATTGAGCAACTCTGTGCACTTCCAGAACTGCATGAGGGCTATAGGTTGGTTTGGTACAGCAGACCTGGATCTTGCACTGTGAGTAAATAGATATTGGGTAGGTGTAAGGCAGGAAAAAAAATCTGAGAAATCTTTATGCTGTTTTCACAATTTGCATGTATGGCATTTGCAAACACAGATTTTGGCAGCTTCAAGTTCCTCTGTCCAGGGAAATTAGATTAAAAAGTCAAAGTTTATTACAGAATTTCATGGTTAGCTTAAGCACCTTTAATAAAACCTTGGGCAAAATAGCTACATTCTCCACTGGAGAAAAGCATAGTGCACACTAGACCAATGATTATTTTATCTAACTCATTCAACTGTGTGTGAAAGAACCCCACAAAACTTAAACAGAGCATTATGGTACAATTCCCGTGTTATTTTTGTTCCTTAAAGATTTATTATTATTTTTTTTTTTTAGAGAGGAGAGGTGAGAAGGAGCAGAGAAAGAGGGAGAGAGAATCCAAGCAGACTCTGCGCTGAGCCCAGAGCCCACACAGGGCTCGATCTCATGACCCTGAGATCAAGACCTGAGCCAAAACCAAGAGTCAGGCACCTTAACTGACTGAGCCATGCAGGCGTCTCCAATTCCTGGGCTATTACAGCTTGAGAAGAAATATACTGGGAGAAAGGGCTGCCAGGTAACCATTTAGGGTCTTGTAGGAAGAGCACGGGTGTACGTATGGGCTTTGGAATTGGAGACCTGGGTTGGAATCCTGGCTCCATCTCTTACTAGTCTCAAGACTTCAGGCAACTTAAAGAAATGGCTTCTGCCTCAGAGCTGGAAAACCAACAGTAACAACAGGTTAGGATAAGAAATAGTATAGTGCTCAGCACAGAACCTGGCATATTTTAGGAGCTCAGGATGCCTTCATTTCTTTGGGTCTCAATTTCTACCTGTGTTTAAAACATAGGATTTTTTTTTTTTTTTTTTTTTTTTTTTTTTTTTTTTTTACCCTTACCTATGTGATGATCACAAGGCTCTTTCCAGTTCTGGAATCTCATCATCCTTTCATCTTTAGAGGTGCAAATGGTACTGAGAATCTTTGCATTAAAAGTTGCTGGATTCTGATGAGTGTACCTCTATTTTTTTTAATTTCCTCAGGTTTGATTTTCCTTTTTTCGAGCTTCTTTGTGATGGACAATTAAGTCATTAATTGCCAAACGCTCTTCTTTTCTAATATACACACTGGAAACTATGCATTTCCTCCTAAAGCACTGCTTTAGCTGAACCAAGCACATTTAGATATGTTGTTCTCATTTTAGTTGGTTAAGAATGTTTTAAAATTTCCCTTGGTTAAAATCTTCTCTCACCCATGGTTATTTAGAACTCTGCTGCTTAAATTCCACTTATTTGGAGTTTCTGCAGTTATCTTTATCTTGTGGTGATTTTTTATTTTTATTTTTAATTCCACTGAGGTCAGGGCCCACATTTACTGTAATTTCAATCCTTGGAAATTTGTTGACTTGTGTTATTACCTGCCATGTGGACGAATTACACATTATCCTTTAGCAAATATTCTATGTGTAACTGAAAAGAGCTATATTCTGTAGTTATTGGTTGTAACAACTACAAAATAAATGTCAGGTCATTGTGGGTCTTATCTGTCAGATCCATGTACTTACTGATTGTTTCCTGCTCGTTAACTCAAATCCCCAAAAAGAGTTTATAAGAGTCTCCAACTATTTATCTTTCAGTTCTGTCAAGCTTTTCTTTCTATACAGGCATACCTTACCGTATCACACTTTGCAGAAAATTGTGTTTTCTATAAATTGAAGGTTTAGGGCAACCCTGCATCAAACAAGTCTCTTGGCACATTTTTTCTAATGGCATTTGCTTGCTTTTTGTGACTCTGTCACATTTTGGTTAGTTCTTGAAATATTTCAAAATTTTTCATTACTGTATTTGTTAGGATGATCTGTGATCTTACTACTCTAATTGTTTTGGGGGGGCCACAAACCCTACCCATCGAGGACAGTTAATTCAGTTGGTAAGTGTTGTGTGTCTTCCAACTGCTCTACCAATAGGCCGTTCTCTGTCCCTCCCTGTCCTTGGGTCTCCCTATTCTCTGAGACACGATAATATTGAAATGAGGCTGGTTAATAACTTTGCTGTGGCCTCCAGGTGTTCAAGTGAAAAAGAGCGAGTCACACGTCTTTCACTTTAAATCAAAAGCTAATGATTAAGCTTAGTGAGGGATGCATGCCAAAAGCTAGGCCTCTTGGACCAGCTAGTCAAATGGTGAATACAAAAGAAAAAAGTTCTGGAAGGAAAGTAAAGGTGCTACCTGAGTGAACACATGAGTGATAAAAAATGGTAAGACTTATTGCTGACAGGGAGAATGCCTCTCTGGGTAGAAGATCACACTGGCCACAGCATTCCCCCAACCCAGAGCCCAATCCAGTGCAAGGCCCTAAGTCTCTTCGATTTTGCAAAGGCTGAGAGAGGTGAAACAGCTCAGAAGGAAAATCTGAAGCTAAGCAGAGGGTGGTTCATGAGGTTAGGGAGAGAGGCCATCTCTGTAACGGGAGAGTACAAGGTGAAGAAGCATGTGCTCATGTACAAGCTCTAGCAAGTTACCCAGAAGATCTGGGCAAGATAATTAACAAGGGTGGCTACACTAAAGCAGATCTTCAGTGTAGACAAAACAGTGTCTCTTGGAAGAAGATGCCATCTGGACCTTTCATAGCTAGAGAGAAGTTAGTGGCTGGCTTCAGAGAAAGGACAGGCTCATTCTCTTGTTAGGGGTTAATAGAGCTGGTGACTTGAAGTTGAGGCCAGTGCTCATTTACCATTTCAAAAATCCTAGGGCCCTCAAGGATTGTGCTAAATATATTCTGCCTGTGTTCTGTCAATGGAACAACCAAGCCTGGATGACAGCACATCAGTTAAACAACATGGTTTACTGAGTAAGCCCACCATTAAGACCTATTGCTCAGAAAGATTTCTTTGAAAATTTGACTGTTCACTGATCATCCACCTGGTCACACAAGAGCTCTGATGGAGGCGGACAATGAGATTAATGTGATTTTCCTGCCTGCTAACACAAGCATTCTGCAGCCTGTGAATCAAGGGGTCATTTCAACTTTCAAGTCTTATTAAAGAAATACATTTTATAAAGCTGTAGGTGGAATAGACAGTGATTCTTCTGGTGGGTCTGGTAAAGTAAATTGAAAGCTTTCTGGAAAGGATTCATGGTTCTAGGTGCCACTAAGAATATTTGTGATTCATGGAAAAATGAAATATAAGTGTATATATAAATAAAAGAACACTAACAGGAATTTGGAAGAAGTGATTCCAATCCTCATGGATGACTTTGAGGGGTTCAAGACTTCAGTGGAGGAAGTCACTACAGATGTGGTGGAAAGAGCAAGAAATACAGAGTTAGAGCCTGAAGAAGATAGAACTGAAGTGCTTTAAGCCCATGATAGATAGAACTGAAGTGCTTTAAGCCCATGATAAAACTTGAACAGATGACAAGTTGCTTCTTATCGATGGGCAAAAAAGGTAGTTTCCTGAGATGGAATCTATGTCTGGTAAAGATTCTGTGAAGATTATTGAAATGACAACAAAAGGTTTAGAATAGGGCATAAAGTAAGTTGGTGAAGCACTGGCAGGGTTTGAGAGGATTAACTCCATTTTTTTTTTAAGATTTTATGTATTCATGAGAGACAGACAAAGAGAGAGAGAGAGAGAGAGAGGCAGAGACACAGGCAGAGGGGGAAGCAGGCTCCATGCAGGGAGCCTGATGTAGGCCTTGATACCGGGACTCCAGGATCATTCCCTGAGCCGAAGGCAGACGCTCAACTGCTGAGCCACCCAGGCATCCCTATTAGCTCCAATTTTCAACAAGTTGCACTGGTGTAAAATGCTATCAAACAGCACCAGCAAAAAGATTATGACTTGGTGAAAGTTCAGATTTTGGTTAGCATTTTTTAGCAATAAAATTTTTTAAGTTAATACATTGTGGGTTTTTTTAATTGAATGCCATTATTAATAGATCACAATAAGAAGCTTTTGCACAGCAAAAGAAACAGTCAACAAAACTCAAAGACAACCTACAGAATGGGAAAAGATATTTGCGAATGACGTATCAGATAAAGGGCTAGTTTCCAAAATCTATAAAGAACTTATTAAACTCAACAGCAAAGAAACAAACAATCCAATCATGAAATGGGCAAAAGACATGAAGAGAAATCTCACAGAGGAAGACATAGACATGGCCAACATGCACATGAGAAAATGCTCCGCATCACTTGCCATCAGGGAAATACAAATCAAAACCACAATGAGATCCCACCTCACCCCAGTGAGAATGGGGAAAATTAACAAGGCAGGAAACCACAAATGTTGGAGAGGGTGTGGAGAAAGGGAACCCTCTTGCACTGTTGGTGGGAATGTGACCTGGTGCAGCCACTCTGGAAAACTGTGTGGAGGTTCCTCAAAGAGTTAAAAATAGACCTGCCCTATAACCCAGCAATTGCACTGCTGGGGATTTACCCCAAAGATACAGATGCAGTGAAATGCCGGGACACCTGCACCCCGATGTTTCTAGCAGCCATGTCCACAATAGCCAAACTGTGGAAGGAGCCTCGGTGTCCATGGAAAGATGAATGGATAAAGAAGATGTGGTCTATGTATACAATGGGATATTGCTCAGCCATTAGAAACGACAAATACCCACCATTTGCTTCGACGTGGATGGAACTGGAGGGTATTATGCTGAGTAAGTCAATCGGAGAAAGACATTATATGGTCTCATTCATTTGGGGAATATAAAAAATAGTGAAACGGAATAAAGGGGAAAGGGGAAAAATGAGTGGGAAATATCAGAAAGGGAGACAACATGAGAGACTCCTAACTCTGGGAAACGAACTAGAGGTGGTGGAAGGGGAGGAGGGCGGGGGGGTGGGGGTGACTGGGTGATGGGCACTGAGGGAGGCACTTGATGGGATAAGCACTGGGTGTTATTCTATATGTTGGCAAATTGAACACCAATAAAAATAAATTTATAAAAAAATAATAGATCACAATACAGTGTAAACATAACTTTTATATGCACTGGGAAACCGGAGAATTCATTTGATTCACTTTATTGTGATATTCACTTTACTGAGGTGGTTTTGAATGAAACCCTCAATATCTTTGAGGTGTGCCTGTATTTTGAAGCCATGTTATTAGATGGTTATAAATATAGGAATATTATAGCTTTTGTTTTCTCTGAGTGAGCGAGAGCATGAGTGTGGAGGGAGGGGCAGAGGGAGAGGAAGAGAGAACCTGACATGGAGCCTGATGTGGGGCTTAATTCCACAACCCTGACATCATGATCTGAGCTGAAATCAAGAGTTAGATGCCTCACTGACTTAGCCACCCAGGCACCCCTATTATATCTTTTCAATGAGTTGAATTTTTTATCATTATGAAATGTCCCTTTATCTTCTTAGCTTAAAGCTTACTGTGTGGTATTGATAAAACTTTTAGTTAGTGCACAGCACATATTTGAATTGTATTTTGTTTGGAGTGTTTAGTCTGTTTACATTTAATGAAATAGTTGGGTTGAAGGCTATCATCTTTCTGTTTATTGTACCCATTCTTTTTAAATTTTTTTTTAATTTTTATTTATTTATGATAGTCACAGAGAGATAGAGAGAGAGAGGCAGAGACACAGGCAGAGGGAGAAGCAGGTTCCATGCACCGGGAGCCTGACGTGGGATTCGATCCCGGGTCTCCAGGATCGCGCCCTGGGCCAAAGGCAAGCGCCAAACCGCTGCGCCACCCAGGGATCCCTATTGTACCCATTCTTTATTCTTCTTTTCCAGTCTTCTTTTAAAGGAGTTATTCTCTTGATTTCCTTACATGGAATTTGTATATCATTTTGCATCCTTATGTAGTGGTTCTTGTACATATAGGTATAATATTCATCCTTGACTTATTACAGATCAACTTTCATTTTTACTTTTATCACTTCCCAAATAATGCAAGACAACCTTCAAAAGAGGTTAAACTACATTTGTCCCTTTTGCCCTCTGAACAAAATTTTGGTCTTACCTCTCCTTCCTTATAAGTTACAGTCTCTACACAGCATTATTACTGTTGCTTAACACTCAATAGCCTTTCACCTTATCCTTTTCAGTGCTCTTGATTTCTTCTTATGTATTCGATTTTCTCTCTGTGGTCATTTTCTCTAAGGCTTTTGAAAGCCATCTTCTAGTTTTTCTTCAAATGTGGATGAGCTGATGGCAAAGTCTTTCTGTTTTTGTCTGGAAACATCTTTGTTTCAGTTTTGCTTTTGCAGGATACTTCCACTAGGTAGACCAATCTAACTTGGCTGTTTTTTTTTCTTTTAGCTCTTTAAAGATGTCATTTCATTGTCTTTTGACAATTCTCTGATGGGCTTTAAGGTTTTTTTTTTTTTTTTTTTTTTGAATTTTTGCTTTTAAGTAGCTTACTGCTAAGTGCTCAGGTGCAATTGTTTTGCTTGGGGTTTACTGACTCCTTGAACCTGTGTGAGTTGATGTCTTCAAATAGTTTTTGGAAAATTCTCACTTGTTATTTCTTTCATGGCCTGTTTCTTTTTCTGGAACTCCAATTATACTTATGTGAGATGATTTGTGCCTCACCTATTGCTTCTACTTCATTCTGTCTTCCCTACTCTTTAAAGAAAATCTGTGCTTCAATTTGGATTTTTTTTTTTTTTGATTTTACTTATTTGAGAGAGAGCGAGCAAGAGAGAACACAAGTAGGGTGGAGGGGCAGAGGCAGAGAGAGGGAGAAGTACACTCCCTGCTGAGCAGGGAGCCAGACATGGGGCTTGATGCCAGGACCCTGAGAACATGACCTGGGCTGAAGGCAGACCCTTAATTGACTGAGCCATTGCAGGCACCCCCAATTTGGATATTTTTTTATTGACATCCCTTTGGGCTCACTAATCTAGTCATCTACTGTATTGAGTCTACTATTAAGCCTATCAATTAGGTTTTAACTTTCAGATACTGGATATTTTAATTCTAAAATATCCATCTGATTCTTTTGTATTTTTATAGATTCCATTTCTTTGTTGAAATTATCCATCTTCTCATTTATTTTACCTATCTTTTTCTCTATTTTCATTAATATTTCAAATAGTTATTTAAGAGCTTTTGCCTGCCAACTCTATCATCTTGGTCATCTTGTTTTATTGATCATTTCCTTTGCTGTACAAAACCTTTTTATTTTGGTATAGTACCAACAGTTTATTTTTGATTTTGTTTTCCTTGCCTGAGGGGACATATCGAGAAAAATGTTGCTAAGTTTGATGTCCAAAAGATTACTGCCTATGTTTCTTCTAGGAGTTTTAGGGTTTCAGGCCTCACCGTAGGTCTTTAATCCATTTTGATGTTTTTGTATATGGTGTAAAGAAGACTGTTCAGTTTCCAGGCACCATTTGTTGAAGAGACCATCATCTTCCCATTGTATATTCTTGGCTCCTTTGTCATAGATTAATTGACTATATAAGTGTGGTTTATTTTTGGGTTCTCTATTCCATTTATCTATGTGTCTATTTTTGTCTGGGCATTGTATTTACAAGAACTGATATTTATAGGTCCCTCTTCTTACGTTAGACTGGCAGGGTAAGAGGCTAATGAATTAGTTTCATCAGTATTTGAATTGGGTAACACCTAGGTTGTAGTTTTAGTTGAATTAAAATGTGTCAGTGGCACAGTTTGAATAATGTTAGGTTTTAGTGCACTCTCTCTCCTAAACACCAAGAGATTGTGGGAGAAGACTTCCCACTGCTTTTCCATCCTACCTACCCACTGATCAGCATGTGTCTCATGGAGAAGACTGCTGAGACTTTGGGGCTCCTCCATGTATAAAGCCAGCTCACCAAGAAAGGGCTTTTCTCTCCGGAAATTAGTTTGCCTAATCATCTATGTCTTCATAGCTCTATTATCTCTCTATAAATAGAATGTTTATAGTTTTTTAAGTTGTTGAAATTCTACTCAGAAGTGTAAGTCCTTTGGATTAGTTTTCAAAGAACATTTTTTCTTACCAAGTTACACAGAGATTGATTGCTCTCTCTTTCACTTTCCTTTCTCTATAACTCTTTTTACCATAATTTATTTTACCACACAAAACATATAATACCATATGAACTGTGAAACAGTGGCTTAAACATATATATAATTAGCACAAATGAATGAAAGGGCTTTCTTGGATTCTACCAAGATAATTGTCTTTTCAATAATAATTTTCAGTGTTTGCCCACTGTAACATTCCTTTGGTGATGATGAGGTAATTTACCATTGGAACCTAATTGGAACCTATTTTAGAGCTCCTGACAGCTAATTGATTTCAAATGGACAAGCTTAATTTTATAGAGTCTTAAGGTTTTAGATGAATTTTTATTTAATGTTTTAAAGAAAGGACTTAAAAAACTTAGATTAATTTTAATGATTTTCCAGTTCAAATCAATGACTGTTTTTCTTTTTTTAATACATTTTGGTTAGTAAACCAACACATACAAGTATGAGAACTAAATCATATAAAAACCCTGTATATTTTATTAAAGTACACACCAAGACTAAGCACTTGTATTATTTTTTCATGTTTAATTTAGTATACCTAAAATGGTAAATCAATCATCTGCTGGAATGTGGATATTTTCCAAAGCTAAACTGTCATAAGAACACATTTTGTCAAATTCAATGATTTCCGAACTCTCACTGTACAGTTTTCCCTAACTGAAAATCACTTCAACCAAACTGAATTTGAACCATTAAGGCAGCATAATTTAATTTTGAAGGCAAGTGGGGACACAGGTGATAAAGAACTGATCTTTATGCTTTAGGTTTTATTCAATAGTGTCCCTCAGGGATGTACAAATATGGAAGGGTTTCATTTTTACCAGTAACAACTATGGACCTTGCTTTGTTTCATCTTGACTTCCCTGGTTAGTGGAAAAACTTAAAAAATTTCTCAATAATGGATAGATTTCTCAGTCCAACTCTTTCTGTTTTCATATTTCTGGCTTGAAATTTAGCTCAGTTGAAAATGTCTCTGAGTTCCCTTCTTCCCACTTTGTGCATCGTCTTCAGTGCAGCTGCCAGGAGCTGCCTGTGGCAGGCAAGAGTGTGTCCTGCTCTCTGTTCTCTGTCTGGACCATCTGGACCACTGATGATGTGTATGCAGGGGTGAGGGATGGAAGTCTGGTTTGGCATCCCCTTACACTCAGGTAAGAATGATGGCAGTAGTCCCATTCTTTTGGTCTCAGCTGCTTCTCTATCCAATGCTAACAAATTATGTCTGTGTATATATGGTATCCTAAAGAAGATGCTGTATGGGCTGTGGCTTCCTGAGACTTCTAGGAGTTGACAAAGCATACCACAGGCAGCATTCTCTTTGTGCCGACATTAAGAGATAGGGAATGACCCTTTGAATGTGAAGTTCTGGAATCTCCTCTTACCTGGTATCTCCTCTTACCTTCCAGTAGCACCCAGAACTCCCTGAACTGGCTCCCTGCATGGGCCTGGGGTGACCCCCCTCGGGTAGTCTGCCAGTGCCTTTCCTCCAGTAAATCTCTACATCATCCACTCTGGACTGGGGCAATGTAGTGAGATGCTGTTTGCATCCCCCATGGCTCCTACATACTTGGGGGACAGCTCCCCTAATTCTATAAGGAAGCTTTTCAAACTCCCAGTTTTTCAAGCCAGGAGAGCAGCTGCTTTATACCAACTTGGGCCAAGAGACAGGACTTCACCTAAGGTCCAGGGTTAATGCTCAGATACCACAAGCAGTTCTTTTTGGGTTCTTCAAATTTGGAAGGATGATAAGAAAACCCTCTCCATAAACACACATCATGAAGAGGGACGGGGATGAGAGAACTCTGCTCTCTTCAAAAGACAATATTCCTCTCCCACTTCATAAGGAATTTTCATGGATTAAGTGAATAGGACAGGTTGATGGGGAAGATTCTGTTAACCTTTCCATACTTTGGTGGGGAGGGACTGAGGCAGTTCTCTGCGATAATGACTCTGTACTCAACTATAAGCTGTCTTCTTGTTAAGGGCAGTCCTGGTCAAAATCCTTCCTTGGGAGCAGGTGAAGGTCTAAGTAAATTCCAGCAAATTCCTATCTAGCAAATGAATATACACTCTCTATATTTTACAATGTTTGTAAAGAATATACTCAAAACCCCTTTAATATTTGACTTTAATATTTGATGGTGTGAATCAAGTCTTAGTGTTTTCTATATGTGAACTATCATCATCAATTTCAAAGGGAAAAATATCCAATATCACAGAAATGTCCATTATGAGTAAAAACATTTTATTCTCATTTGAAAATAATTTAAATCACAACATACTAATAACTAATGGTTGTGTAGCCCTTTATAAAGAACTCATATCACATCTGGTTCCTATAAACCTCTGATATTCATTCAACATTTACTTATATTATTTCCCCATTTTATGGAGGTGATAATTAAAGCATGGTGAGGCTAGTTAACCTCCCTGTCAGAACCAGGGCTCCAATTCAGGTTGTGAAATAAAACTTCTGGGTTTTTCCTCGCTGTGGATGCCTTACCTACAAGAAAATGATGTTTGTTTTCTCAGTATGACATGTCTCCTGAGTTAATTCTCTGAGGGTGGAACTGGACCTCCGTATAGGCACCTTACTCCATTCTATCTTTGGGATCAAAGACCAGTGCACAGACAGCTGTATGAGACAGCAATCCTGGATGGGTGGGCTCAGCCCGTGTGACGACAGGGCCTTGGGCCATATCCCAAAGCACAACTTGTAGGAAAGGAAGTTGGAAAGAGCCAAGCACATGTAACATTTAAATCCAAGTTCCCTCTGGGCCTCAGTTCTCTGGGTACTTAATTCATTTGTACCTAATGTAGAGTTAATACTTGTAAAGCCTTTGAAAATATAAAAACTTTCATTCTTTAGTAGTGAATTTCCTTGCCAAAAACGCTAGCATTAGGGAAAATAATATGCCATGCTTTGCATCCACAGGGGCCATCACAACTTCTAGAGGTACCACAATGGAGCACCGGGTGAGGAAAGTGGAACTCAGAAGGGACACCTAGACACCTGCTGCTGCCATAGTTACAAGCAAAAAGGCTGGAAAAGAGGTACCATTTCCCATAAGCTGTGAGGTAAGTCTTGCCTGATTTAGGATCACTGGAGTGAAGAATCCTAGCTGTCTCCACAGAAGACGTGGTTGCCCTGGGTTTCACATGTTTTAGGGAGCAGGCGGAGGGATAAATCATTTGTTTACACTTAGTGAGGTTGTCCCTGATGTTCTAGTACTTAACCTTTACTCTCAGAATCTGCTGAAATCTTCAGTCGTTACTCACTCCCTTACCAATACATTTTAGAATTAATGGCTATGACTCATTTTTGTTAGTTTCAGTAGGACATGCCCCAGGGGGATAAAATGAGGGAGAATATCTCTCTCATTCCTGAATTTTTGAGGCTGGATCAGGATAGAGCTGTGGAGAGCATTACAACTGTGACTCCCCAGGCCCCACCTCCCAAATCTGGCTTTCCAAGCATCAGGGAACCCGGTCTCACTTGTCTTCCACAGTCTGAATCTCTTCTGCTACCCCTCTACCAGACTGCTTTGTATTCTCTCCTTTGATGACAACTTTCTTGGTGATGCACCCATTATAATTTGGGCCAGGTGATTTCATCTTTAGGTAGCTGTTACCTGTCATCACTGTTATCCTTCAAGACTAATACTTACTGTGGACTGTGTAGGTGAGACTCTGCAAAAGTGCTCTGGAGTTTTATTTCATCTTCAGAATGACCCCGGGAGCTAGATGACTATCATTATCATCTTTAGTTCACAGATCAAGAGACTGAGACTTAGGGTAATAAAGAAACTCCTCCACTGTCACGCAGCTATGAAATGTCAGAACCCAGGGATCTGTGATCTCAAAAGCAGTGAATGCTGTATCTTCCAATTTCTTCACCTAGTGCTGAGCCTGTCTCCATGTACTTTCCGTCTGTTGGGCCCTGTTCTGTCCTCTGAAGATCCACAGAAAAAGTCTTAATTCCCCTGCCATAGAACCTCAGATATCTAACATGGCTTTCAGGATGTTCTGTTCTGTACAGACCCTAGGACACTGTTTTTACATGCCCATTCTTCAACTCTCCAAGCCATGTGTTTTTATTGGGCTTCCAAGTTATTACCATTTTAAGGAGGCTCCATGTTCTGCCCTCTAACCTATACCTGGCAGCCGTGGTAGGCCTCAACATACATCAGATCACTTCAGTCTTCTGCTCAAAACACTCTGGCTTCTCAGGTTATTGAAATCAAAATCTACGGCCTCTTCACCCCTCCTGCTCCTACTGTTCCCTGTACATGCCAACCATGGTCCCAACTCCTCTCTCCGGAATGTTCTGATCTGGAAATCTACCTGGTCCTTTCTTATCCCTCTTCTTAGCTCCCCTCATGGATATTCCTTACCTTATCAGTAAGGCCTTCTCCAACTACTCTATTGAAAATAACAACTCTCTCCCCTCATGGGTGTTCCCTCTTCTCCCTCTTTTTTGTATTCTTTTCCATGGCACTTGTGACTTTGCTTATTTCCTTCATTTTTGCCTGCCCTCTCCCTTTGACCCTACCGAAGAATGCGAACAAGCTCTAAAGGGCAAGGGTTTTATCTTCCTAATTCAAATCTAAGGTTAAGTCCTAAGTGGCACACAAAATAACCATTTCATATGGGTCAACCTACCATATCCCCAGCACTAAGTGCAATTCCTGGCACAGCAGCATTTAATAAGTAGTTGGCAAATAAGTGAATAATTCATATACTGATACCAAAAATGTTACAGAGCTTTTATGCACTTTATTATCCTCAGTAAGAACTTCCCTATCAACTGGTCAGATTTCTGATAGCATCTGTCTTCCTAATCCTAGGTGGAGCTGAATATAAATAGATACACAAATAAATATGAAAAACTCTTGTTGCTACATTAAGCCAACTTAGCTTTTAATGGTATGATAATTTCTTCGAAGCATTCACTAGTAATTTTAACACTCATCTATCAGCCTCAGAACATCCTGTGTTGAGAGGAGCAACTTCCTTATCCATTGCTAGAATCTTTTTGGATTCAGGGTAAGGTTCTTTCTTAAGCTAAATTAAGGCAGTGATGTTACACAATCACCTGCTATAGAATGACCTACTTTTCTTACTATCACTGCGTTTAGATAGAAAAGTGGATATTCTTTCAGAAGCAATGTTTCACTTGAAAAATTTGTTAATTTGTAGCTTTTAATGAACACCTAGCTGAAAACCACTCCAAAGATACATTTTTTTTCTTCCTTTTCTATTGGTGGACTTGACCTCATATATTGGTTTACTTTAACAATGTTTTAGTCAGCGTGTTACAAAATTGCCAAAAACCCTAGTGTCAAGACATGGATACACTATGATGGAACATGTTACACAGGGTAGGGACTCTATGCTGACACAGTCATCCTTCCTGTGGATCACAAGGTGTTGCGGCAATGGTTGTCAAACCCCAGTCATCCCTTCGATTACCACTTCAAATTATTCACCGTTAATTTGCAGTGCTTCTTATGGAAAGCTGAAGGTTTTGTTCTCACACATTGAGGGCAAGGAGACAGTTGAAAGGTTTTAAATAGACACAGAAAAGCCAGTAGTTTTTCCTCATTCAAAATAATTAAAAGTCCCTTAAAAAAATCACAAATCAACAACAATTCTCACAGTCATCTACAATTTCATATAAAGCATTAGTTTTTTTATACCCACAACAAAACATGGACCTGCAGAAGTTTTCAAACAATCCTCCAGCAGCTTCATGCGAGTCTTCTGGAGCTCTGGGCTGTCCCATTCATCTTCATCAATGCCCCAGTAGAGATCTATGACCTGGGAACCAACAGATGAGGCAGTGTTAATTTATCTGCAGGAAAACTTCATTTACCTGTGGGCTTTATTCTTATTTACAATGTTAAGCTGATCTGACTTTTAACTTTTCTCTTTGCAGCATGTTTTCCCTTGAGAGGGAAAATTATGTTTAAGATCTCTTCAAATCTATTTTTTTAAATCCCATGATAGGCTAGGGATGAACATTATAATTTCTTTTGTTCCTTATTATACTGTTGACATGGCCCCAGAGAAAATGAAATGTTAAATGTCAGAGGCTTTGCAGGGCAGGCTTTCATTACACTGAAACGGTAACAGGATTTCAAAAAAAAAAGTGTTTGGAAGCACCTGGGATATGGTTATCACATTATTTGAGACAAAAAGATAGTGTATGATATTACTGTGTATCTTAATATGAGGTGGGAAAATGACAACAGACATTAACATATACCGACCTAACGTGAAACATGGAACTTTCTTGCAAAAAATTTAAAACCTAAAACAATCTTGTTATGATGCTTTATCCCATGGGGATTTTGTTTATGTCTCTTTCACCCAAAAGCAGTTTGGCTTTCATCAATATATGCCTGAAAACCATGTATTGGAAACAATGAAAGGTGGTATGCTTTAATGAGAAGTGAGGATAATAGGATCTTCTATCTCCTTACTTCAAAGACTATGAGGGAAGATTCTGAGAGTCTGTAAAGACATTTAGAAGCACACTCTGAAAAATCTGCTGTGAAGAGCAATGTGTGTTTCATTCCCTTTACTCAAGGCTGTTCTGCATAAGGTAAATGTTTCCGATTATAGCTTTGAAGATTTCCTTTGTTTCCAACAAGCAGAAAAAGAACCTCTCCCTACTGGCTGTTTGGCATTCAGTGAGATGCAAGCACAGAGCATGCGTCCAGTAATTGTGCCCCAAGCAGATCTCAGGGACTTTGTTTACTTCTCATCTCTTGGCCATGGCCCTGCAGGGGTCTGTTTGTATCAGATCTCTGTCAGTCTGTGTTTGAATTTTTAGATGGCTGATAAAGATAGAAGTCTCATCTCCCAATATATCCCCTCTGCCTCTCTTCTCCACACTTCTACCCTGGAAGAAGCGGTCACTTTTCTATTTGTAGCATTCCAGCTATTCGTTCATTACATCCTAGATTCAATTCATAGGTGATCAGGATGGTTTGAAAGTTATTTATTAGCTAAATTTAGGGGGGCAGATGAAATGAGGACCCCTACCATTCCACCATCCTGCCTCCCTCAAGATATAAGTTATATAATAAATGAAACTATCACATATTTTTTTTTGGGGGGGTTCTTCCCTTTGATCTACCTTATAAAATTTAATCACAATATCAAGGAACAGGCCACCTGCGGTGATAACTTCAGTGTCCCAAATGAAAGCCTGTAGCTGTGGCTATTTAAAATTAAATAGAAATTAAAATTAATCCAAATACTCCATAGCCACATGTGGCTGCTGACTCTCATGTTGGAAAGCACAGAGACAGACCACTTCACCATCACAGAAACTTTAATTTGATAGAACTGTAAATTACTGAGATTATTAAAACATTTTTGGTCATCTACTAATAAATTGACAAAAACACAAATCTGCAATGTGAATGCTAACTCTTAGCTGTGCCATGCATGGACTGACAATCATTCACAGAGCCTATTGTCCATCCTTTTGGCTGACACTGTTTGAACATATCTAAAGACATACCTGAGGAAAGGTCTGATTCAGAACCAATGAAGAGAAACAAATGGTAAATATAAAGGCTAATATAACAAAAGCTATAAATATATACCAGCTCTTCTCTCCTCTTTAAATTACCTAAAATTATATAAAATAATTATAACAATATAATTAGATTCATAACATATATAGAGGTTATATATATAGCAATAGCACAAAAAGGGCATCGAGCTCTAAAGGAGTAATCCTTCTATAGCTCACTAGAATTAAGTTGGTATAAATTATAAGTAGATTCTGATACGATGTGTCTTAAGATAACTATGAAGCAATAACTCAAATATAGTGAAAAAGTAGTAAAGGAATTAACACAAAGCAAAGAAGTAAAAGAAATAGAGGAACACAAAAGATATAGGAGGGAAAAGAAGTCAAATAACAGATATAATCCAAACTATATTAAGTGTGAATGAATCAATCCAATCAATGGCAGAGATTGTCAGACTAGATCAAAAACAAGATCCAGCTATATGCAGTCTATAGGCAAGACACTTTGGATTCAAAAGGATGGAAAAGATATATCATGCAAGTAGTAACCATAAGAAAGCTCACATGACTACTGATCTCAGACAAGAGATTTTAAAACAAAATGTAACTAGAGATAAAGAGGGACATTTTATAATGATAATAGAGTCAATCCATCAGCAAGATATCACAATTATAAATGTAATACAACTAATAGCTGAAAAATATATTAAGTACAACAGACAGAAGTGAAGGGAAAAACAGACAATTCAACTATAACAGTTGGAGACTTAAATATTTCACATTCAATAAAGAGAAGAATGAATAGGAAGGTCAATTAAAAAGTAGAAGACTAGAACAATATTATAAACTAACTAGATATAATATTTATAGAAGAGTCTACCAACAATAGTACATACATTCTTAAGTAAACATAAAACATTGGCCAGGACAGGACATTTATTAGATAATAAAACAACCCTCAGTAAACTAAGATGGATTTAAATGATATAAAGTATGTTCTCTGAACATAAGGCAATGACATTAAAAATCAGTATTACAGAAATTCGGGAAATTCATGAATATATGGAAATCAATATTCTCCTAACCAAGGAGTCAAAGAAGAAATCACAAGGGAAATTAAAAAAAATACTTTGAGACAAAGACACAAGATACCAAAACTTACAGGATGCAGTTACAATAGTACTTAAAGGGAAATTTTAGCTATAGCACCTATATTAAAAAGATCTCAAACCAATAATCTACCTTAAAACAATAGAAGTTGAGGAAGACAAAAGGAAATGAAAAAAAAAAACATTCCATGGTCATGAATTGGAAGAATAAATATTGTTAAAATGTCTAGTTATACAAAACAATCAATAAATCCAGTGCAATCCCTGTCAAAATACCATCAACTTTTTTCACAGAGGTGGAATAAATAATCCTATGGAATCAGAAAAGATCCCAAATATCAGAGGAATTTTGAAGAAGAAAACCAAAGCCAGTGGCATTACAAGTCTTACAATGTCAGACTTCCAATTATATTACAAAGCTGTAATCATCAGGACAGTATGGTACTAGCATAAAAACAGACATCTATGTCAATGGAACAGAATAGAGAACCCAGAAATGGACCCTCAACTCTGTGGTCAATTATTTTTCGACAAAGCAGGAAAGAATATCCAGGAGAAAAAAAAGTCTCTTCAACAAATGATGTTGGGAAAATTGGACAGCCACATGTAGAAGAATGAAACTGGACCATTTTCTTATACTATACACAAAGATAAACTCAAAATGGATGAAAGACTTAAATGTGAGACAGAAATCGATCAAAATCCTAGAGGAGAACACAGACAGAAACTTCTTGCTAGACATGACTCCAAAGGCAAGGGAGTCCAAAAGCAAAAATGACCTACTGAGACTTCAACAAGATAAAAAGCTTTTGCACAGCAAAAGACATAGTCAACAAAACTAAAAGGCAACCAATGGAATAGAAGATAATTTGCAAATGACATATCAGATAATTGCAAATGACATATCAGATAAAAGGCTAGCATCCAAGATCTATAAAGAACTTAAACTCAACACCCAAAAACCAAATAATCCAGTCAAGAAATGGGCAGAAGACATGAACAGACATTTCTCTGAAGAAGTCATACAAATGGCCAAGACACATGAAAAAATGCTCCACATCACTCAGCATCAGGGAAATACAAATCAAAACCACAATGAGATAGTACCTTACATCAGTCAGAATGGCTAAAATTAACAAGTCAGGAAACAACAAATGTTGGCAAGGATGTGGAGAAAGGGGAACTCTCTTACTGTTGGTGGGGATGCAGATTGGTGCAGCCACTCTGGAAAAGCAGTCTGGAGGGTTCTTCAAGAAGTTAAAAATAGAGCTACCTACCCTAAGACCCAGCGATTGCATTACTAGGTATCTACCCCAAAGATATAAATGTAGTGACCTGAAGGGGCACCTGTACCCCAACATTCATAGCAGCAATGTCCGTAATAGCCAGACTGGAAAGAGCCAAGATGTCCATCAACAGAGAAATGGATAAAGAGAATGTGAGATACACACACACACACACACACACACACACACACACACACACAGAGGAATACTTATTATTCAGCCATCAGAAAGGATGAAATCTTACCATTTACACTGATGTTGATGGAACTGGAGGGTATTATGCTGAGCAAAATAAGTCAATTAGAGAAAGAGACAATTATCATATGGTTTTACTCATATGAAGAATATAAGAAAGAATCATAGGGGAAAGGAGGGAAACAGAACGGGAAGAAATCAGAGGGAGACAAAACATGAGACTATTTACTATGGGCAAGAAACCGAGGCTTGCTAGAGGGGAGGCAGGATAGGGTAACTGGGTGATGGATACATTGGAGGGCATGTGATGTGATGAGCACTGTGTGTTATATGCAACTGATGAGCTACTGAACTCTACATCTGAAGCTAATGATGTTCTATATGTTGGGTAATTAATTTTAAATAAAAAGACAATAGAGAAAGATGAGCAAGCCAAGGCTAGCCGAAGGAAACAATAGATAATGGACGTTATTGAACAGAGAAACCAATGGTAAAAAATAGTGAAAGGGATTAGAGGGGAAAGGAGAAAAAAATGAGTGGTAAATATCAGAGAGGGAGACAAAACATGAGAGACTCCTGACTCTGGGAAACGAACAAGGGGTAGTGGAAGGGGAGGTGGGTGGGAGGATGGGGTGAATGGGTGACGGGCACTGAGTGGGGCACTTGATGGGATGAGCACTGGGTGTTATATGTTGACAAATTGAACTCCAATAAAAAAATATACAAAAAACATCCCCCAGAAGTTAAAAAAAAGCACAAAAATCAATGAAACCAAGTTGGTTATTTGAAGAGAAGAAAATGGACATAACTTTAGCTGTATTAAAAAAAAATGAGAAGGGACCCCTGAGTAGCTCAGCAGTTGAGTGCCTGCCTTCAGCTCAGGTTGTGATCTCAGAGTCCAGGATCAAGTCCCACATTGGGCTCCTTGCCGGGAGCCTGCTTCTCCCTCTGCCTACGTCTCTGCCTCTCTCTGTGTCTCTCATGAGTAAATAAATAAAATCTTTAAAAAAATGAGAAGACTCAAATTACCAAAATCATAAGTGAAAGAGAGGCAATTACTACTGACGCGGCAGGAATAAGGATTATTAGAGAATACTATGAACAACTATATGCCAATAAATTAGATTACTTAAGTTGAAATGGACAAATATCTAGAGAGACGAGTCACAAAAATAGACTCAAGACAAAGCCGAAAATGTCAACAGAAATGTGGAGAGATTAAATAGTCATTTAAAAGAAAAGCATGGGTCCAGATGGAGGCACTGGTGAATTCCACCAATTCTTCAGAGTCTTCCAAAAATTAGGAGAGAATACTTCCCAACTAACTCTATGAGACCAGTATGATCCTAGTACCAATGGCAGACAAAAATATAAGGAAATTACAGAGCAATAGCTCATGAATATAAAACAAAAGGGGAGGATACTAGAACACTCAAGTGTATTCAGGAATACTTGAACACCTAATCCAGCAGCATATAAAACATATTATACAACACAACCAGGTAGTATTCATCCCAGGAATGCAAGGTTGGCCTAGCATCAGAAAATTAACTAATGTAATGCACTACGTATATAGAATAAGGGCAAAAGCAAAATGGTAAATCTTAAAGGAGACAGAAAAAACATTCAAGACCCTTTTATGATGAAAACACAAACCAAGAATAGAAATTAATTTCCTCAACCTGAATAAAGGGCATACCTGAAAAAACTACATCTAACAGAATACTTAATAAAAAATGAAAGCTTTTTCCTTAAGATTAAGGAATAAGAAAAGGCTATTCATTCCCACCACTTCTATTCAACACTGTACTAGAGTTCCAGCTGGGGAAATTGGGCAAGAAAAAGATATAAAATGCATCCAGATAGTAAAGGAAGAAGTAGATCTGTCTTTATTCATAGATGATAGAATCTTATATATTAAAAATCCTGAGAAAACCACTAAAAAATGTTGGAACTAGGGGTACCCAGGTGGTTCAGTCTGTCAAGCATCTGACTCTGGGTTTTGGCTCAGGTGATCATCTCAGGGTTGTGAAACTGAGCTCTGTGTTGGGCTCCATGCCCAGCATGGGGTCTGCTTGGGATTCTTTCCCTCTTCCTCTTCCCTCCACCTCTGTCACTCCTCCCCAACAACCTCCATGACCCTGCTGCATGTGTGCTCTCATTCTCTCTAAAATAAATAAAGTCTTAAAATGTTGGAACTAATAAAGAGTTGAGCAAAGCTGTAGGATACAAGATCAATATACAAAAACCAAATATACTTATGCACATTGGGAATGAACAATTCCATTTAAAAGACCATCAACAAGAATAAAAAGCTTAAGAACAGATTAAGCAAAAGAAACATAAAACTTATACTCTTGTAATTACAAAGCACTACTGAAAGAAATTAAAGATAACCTGAGTTAAACTGGAAGACATCCCAAGTAAATGAACTGGGAGAATCAAGATGGCAATACTACCCAAATTAATCTTTAGATTCAGTGCAGTCATTATAAAACTCCCAAGTGGCTTACTTACAGAAATTGACAAATTGATCCTAAAAGAGACCTAGGATAGCTAAAACAATCTTGTAAAAGAAGAACAAATTTGGAGGACTCTCACTTCCAGATTCAACCTCACTACAAAGGTACAATAGGTAGTATGGTACTGGCCTAAGGATATTCAATGGAGTAAAACTGAGAATCCAGAAGTAAATCCTCATACTTATGGTGAACAGATTTCAACATGGTGCCAAAAGAATTCAATGAGGAATGAATTGTCTTTTCAACAAATGGCAGGGGAACAACTGGATATCCCCACGCAAAAGAATGTAGTTAGACACCCGACCTCACGCCATTTACAAAAATTAACTTGAAATAGATTAGAGACACAAATTGAAGAGTTAAAACAATGAAACTAGTTTTATAGAAAACATAGGGGTAAATTTTTGTGAACCTGGATTTGACAATGGTTTCTTAGATATGACAGCAAAGTACAAGTAACCAAAGATAAAAAAGAGATAGATTGGACTTCCTCAAAATTGAAGTTTTGGGCTTTGCTTCAAAAGACACTATTAAGAAAGTAAAAAGAGTGCCCTATTTGATAATGGAATTGCATCCAGAATACATAAGGAACTCCTACAACTCAATAGGATGACAACCTGATTGAAAATGAACAAAGAATCTGAGTAGACATTTATCCACAGAACATGTACGGATTGCCAATAAATATATGAAAAGATGCTGAAGGTCATTAATCATCAGGGAAATGTGAATCAACCACAAGGAGATAATACTTCATACTCACTACGATGGCTGTTGTAAACAAGATTGATAACAAGTGTTAATGAAGATGTGGAGCAATGTCATAACATTGCTGGTGGGAATATAAAATGCAGCCATTTTGGAAAAAAGCCTGGCAGTTTCTCAAATGGTTAAACAGTTGTCACATGACCTAGCGGTTCTCCTAGATAAATGAAAGCATATGTCCACATGAGAACTTGCACACGAATGTTCACAGCCACATTATTCATAATAGCTAAAGGGTGGAAACAGTTCAAATGTTCATCAAGGGATCAATGAATAAATATAATGCAGTATATCTATAAATGGAATATTATTCAGCAATAAAAAGTAGCGAAATACTGATGTTACAACATGGATGGAACATGTTGTTCATCCAGACTTGAAAACGTTGTTCTAAGTAAAAGAAGCTAGTCACAAAGGAATATGTTGTGTGATGCCATTTATGTGAAATGTCTAGAACATGCAAATCATGCACTTTATTTATTTTTAAATATATATATATATTTGAAAGGTTTTATTTATTCATGACAGAGAGAGAGAGGCAGAGACACAGGCAGAGGGAGAAGCAGGCTCCATGCAGGGAGCCCGACGTGGGACTCGATCCCAGGACTCTGGGATGATGCCCTGAGTTGAAGGCAGACGCTCAACCACTGAGCCACCCAGGCATCCCACAAATCATACACTTTAAATGGGAGAATTTTGTGTATGTGGATTACATTGCAATGACACTTTGTACCTCTATTTAGTCTTGTGATTTTCTATAGGTCTTACATCCCCTCCTCACAGTATAATTGAGTGCAAGAACAGATGTTTAAATCAATGCACCTGGCATTTTAAGAGTAAACAATTAGATCTAACCAAATATATATGGAACAAATGACGAAGGTAAAAATCAAAACAAGGCTTTCACTTATGTTTTTAAATAGAAGCCTAAGGGTCACATGATTTATTTGCCACCAATGGAAGTCTTTTGTAATAGTGTTTGCATCTGTTATTTAAAGTCTGGCCACCCTGGCCCTCATCCAGGCCTTTCTAATTCCATGTCTCCTTCCTTTGGTCACTTTCTTTGAATGTTCTCTAGCTTCCAGCTTTCCTCCCTTAAATTATTCTTTCTCAAATGTTTTCATGGGCAGAAAATGATGAAAAAAGATAAAATCAAGCAGCCATGAAGGCAGAGAGGAAATAAATAAATGAAATATCTAACTTATGCCTCACAAAACACCATTTTGGCCAAGCAAATCTGCCATATATCCGCATGATCAATAGCTGGCAACAAGCGGGTGGAATCCAAAGTGCTCAACAAGACAAGATTTATTACATACTTACAAAAATTAAGTTTAGCTTTTAGCCTAATGTCCAGGCACTGCAGACACTGAATCTAATTTACTATTTATTGGAATACTAACTTGTTGACAGCACATTTTATGTGCCTTTACTTATTTCATCATTAGGTATAAATGCTCAGGAAAGTAATTTGATTTTATCTTTTTTTTTTTACTTAAAATCATTGAACTTTCTTTAAAATATTCTTAGGGAGGCTAATTTTTCATGATTTTCATGTGCTGAATTAGTTTGAAAACAAAAAGCCAGCAACAAAGCCCTAACAAATTTTGCCACTTGAATCAGACATAGCCATTTAAATACCAAGATTACCAAACAAACAATAAAACAACCTGTAAGAAACATATAATGACCTCATGATTTACCCAGAAAAAGGTCAAATCTGAATTCATAACAGCTCTGCACTATCATTTCTTCAGAAAGAGCTTTTAAGTGTTTTCCAAAATATTTTCCTTCTCAATTTTCCCATGCTATAGTAAGACACTACCTGAATGCAAAGCAAAAATGGAACTACAGAGATGACATGACAGATTTTGTTTTTGAATAAACGCAGTACTGAAATGAAGGCTGTTTCTCAAAGTTATTCCAGAGGGAGGCTGCAGGTCTGTTTGAAGGATTTTGTCACTGCCCTATAATTTCCTCTGCAGGAATTATCTCATTCTGTATTAAAAAAAAAAAAACAAAACAAAAACTCTTGTCACTGTATTGTTAGGTTTGTTTTTATTAAAAATGGTATTTTCCCAGCCTACTGGTTTTTATGTAGATAAGATATAGCTTCGAAAAGACCTTTAGTGCTTTTAAAAAAAATCACACCTATTCTTAAAGGAATTCACATCTGCCACCACTAAAAATATTCAAAAGAACACATAACAGGTCAGAAAGTTTTGAAGGAGGGCAACATTACTGTGCTGTGGACATAAATTCCAAGGTCAATACAGCACTCCTTTGGTTTTTATTTAGTTGTGTCCTGTTACTAGAACGTTCTAGTAAACAGGGAGGAGTCTTTAACTTCAGACTAGGTTCCCCAGATACCGTTTACCAGTGGTGAGTTATGGTGTATAGGTATGTAATTCTTGCTATGTTTATTTTTTTTTTAATTTTTTTACTTATTTATGATAGGCACACAGTGAGAGAGAGAGAGGCAGAGACACAGGCAGAGGGAGAAGCAGGCTCCATGCACCGGGAGCCCGACGTGGGACTCGATCCTGGGTCTCCAGGATCGTGCCCTGAGCCAAAGGCAGGCGCCAAACCGCTGCGCCACCCAGGGATCCCCCTCTTGCTATGTTTAGAACGACTTCCCTGAGATGCAGGGGATACAACAACAACAACCCCTCTTTAGCTCCACATCATCCATGGCCACACTTTTACGAGAACTATAGCAAATACTGACATTAGGTCACCTTGTGATTATTATCTTGGTCATGAGACACAGGACTAAGATATACAGGAACATGACTAAGATGGGACGCTTCCGGGAAAGTCAGGTGCTAAATCAAACCCTGGGAGGATGGGCTGGCCCAAATGGTCATTCACAATCACCAGAAAGAGGGTCCAACAGTCTGAGGTAGGAGGATGCTTCACCCAAAGCCTCATGAGACGATTAAATGCTCACCCATGAGGCCTCTGCATCTTGGGAGACTTAGCCTCTGGACAGCCCTAAAAATTATAATGTGATAGTAAAGAAAAATAAACCATATATGATGGCAAGACCTCTGACTTTCTAGGCCTAATGGCCATGCAGGCAGAGAGAAGGCAGCAGGAGTTGTTGGGGGCAGAGAAAGAGCCGTAAGCCAGAAGCCACTGTGGGTGCATCTGTGTTGAGTATAAGCTGGAGAAGCTCATTCCAGAAACCAAGAGTAGCTGCAGGCTGCATACGGGAACCCGCTTTCTTCAGTGGCAGCACACCAACCACAATGTATGTGTCTGAGTGAAAAACCCAAAGTTGGCTCTGTCCCTATCACTGGAATTTCAGCAACCAAGCTTTCGGAAGGCCCCTGAGCGCACCTGTGCCTGTCTTTCTACATGTGACTCCCTACGGTAGCTTCTCTCTTTTCTCCTTGCCCTTTCCACTCCGTTCACTACACTGAGGCAGATCTGATCACCAGAGCTGAGACTTCCTCTTCCTCTACCAGACACTACACAGAGTCACTTATGACACTTAAACTTATGAAGTAGTCACACAAGTTTACGTCACTCCTTAAACTTATAAAGTAGATTAGGAATATTTTCTCTGTCATGTAAATGAAAGAGAAAGTGACTTGTCCCAGGTCCCAGAGGTAGCAAGCAGGAGAGGTGGGATTTGACCCTGGGCTACTAACTTTATGGTACTTCCTGAAATACACGCTATCGGCCTGAAGGCAGGATCCAGGATCTCTGACCTACTTTAGGAGACCCCCATGAACTAGTCCTTACCTAACTCCTCGACCTCATTTCATGTCATGTTCTCCCTCACTGTTCATGCTCTAGCTACATATAATCTTCACACACGTGTTTGAACAAGTGTGTAAATATATGCTGAGATGCCTGTATGTTTATACACGCATGTATATTTACACAAATGCTTACATTTACACATCTGTACCTACCCGCATACATTTTTGTGAAATGTGTAAATAAATGCAAGATGCTTTTCGGGGCAGTGACTTAAGAGCTTGGACATGGGGGATCCCTGGGTGGCGCAGCGGTTTGGCACCTGCCTTTGGCCTAGGGCGTGATCCTGGAGACCTGGGATCGAATCCCATGTTGGGCTCCTGGTGCATGGAGCCTGCTTCTCCCTCTGCCTATGTCTCTGCCTCTCTCTCTCTCTGTGTGTGTGTGTGTGACTATCATAAAAAAAAAAAAAAAAAAAAAAAAGAGCTTGGACATGGGGGCCACTCTGCCTTGGTTCAAATCCTGATGCTGCCGCTTACTGGCTGTGAGATCTCTACCAGTGATTCACTTCTCTGTTTCGAAGTGTCCTCGTGCAATAAAGTGGAAAGGATAGAATTTACTGATGAGGCTCATGGCAATGATTAAACAACATAACACACACACAGCATTTAGAATAAGCGCCTGGTAGGCAGTCAGTACAACATAAAGTTCTTTCCCAAATGCCTAGGAAAAGATGTTCCTTCTGCTTAAAATTTTTTTCTAAAGATTTTATTTATTTATTTACTCATGAGAAAGAGAGAGAGAGAGGCAGAAACACAGGCAGAGGGAGAAGCAGACTCCATGCAGGGAGCCCGATGTGGGACTTGATCCTGGGCCTCCAGGGTCATGCCCTGGGCCAAAGGCAGGTGCTAAACTGCCGAGCCACCCAGGGTCCCTGAAATTTTCTTTTTAATGTGGGCATCTCCTTCCATCCATCCTTCAGGATTCAGCCTGGACATCAGTTCCCCAACTGCTGTTCGTATGCCTCGAGCAGCATGCCCAGAGCACCCCACGTTTCCACTGTAGCCAGTGGCACCCTGCTCATCACTGCTCATGACTCCAGGAAGGCAGGTATGAGATTGGCTTTCAATACAAGGGTATCCACTGTCCCCACAACTCCGCCTAGTGCAGAGCAGAGGCTCAGTAAATGTCTGTCAATAAATAAATGAGGCCCAGGGGACCAATCACCAAAATCTAGCCCTGGGGATTAGGGGGTAGACAACAGTGAGGAAATCTGGACTTAACTTTTTTTTTAATATTTTATCTATTTATTCATGAGAGACATACACAGAGAGAGGAAGAGACACAGGCAGAGGGAGAGGCAGGCTCCATGCAGGGAGCCCAATGTGGGACCTGATCTCGGGACTCCAGGATCACATGTTGGGCCGAAGGCAGGCACTAAACCGCTGACCCACCCAGGCATCCCTGGACTTGAAGGTTAAAGGCACAGGAGACTGTTCTTTGGAGAAGAGGGACTTCTTAGAAGAACAGACCTGCCAAGACAAAAATGTTGATGGCCTGTCCATACAGAGATGATGGGGTCACAGGATCATCACTGTGGAAGCCAATGAAAGCCAAGACCAAGCCCAAGAAACACTTGATTTTACAGACAGAAAACTGAGCTGAAGACACTTTTTCAACAGTTTATAACTAATTACTGACAAAGAAGATCTCTTAAATGAGTGATCTTTTTACTGTGCAGTCTTGTTAAAGGTCTCCTCTCCCTGCTACAAGAAATAAAAAATGAGGGGTTCCTGAGTAGCTCAGTGGTTGAACATCTGCCTTTGGCTCAGGTTGTGATCCCAGGGTCCTGGGGTCAAGTCCCACATGGGGCTCCCTGCATGGAGCCTGCTTCTCTCTCTGCCTGTGTCTCTGCTTCTCTCTCTGTGTCTCTCATGAATAAATAAATAAAATCTTAAAAAAAAAACAAAAAAAGAAAAATGAGAATGGGAAGAAAGAGCTGCCTTGTGTTAAGAATGTGAGAAAGGCTTCACAGTGATCATACACAACTGGGACACTTAAATGTCACCTGCAAATGAGGATCTCTCATTCTGCTTAGTGAAGGACTAATCTTCTTGGGTGATTTCCTGCACTGGGGTCACCAGCCAGCCACAACTGAACAGAATTTAATGTTCAGCAAAGTGTAGCTCCTCCAGTAGGTTCTGGAGCTCCCCACAGTGCCGGTGCTCTATACTGAGGAGAACTATTAGACAGAAGAGTGTCTGAGCACACAAGTGAAGGATGAACAATAATGCTGTCTTAGGAAGTCAGGCATGAGAATTCCAGAAGAGCCCTCCCATGCTGCAGAAATGACGAGTCAACCCCTACAATTACATTGGCATGACGAAGGTCAATTATGACATATTGCTTTCCTTCCCTTTCCCGTCTCTATCAATCTTCCTCCCCCTCTTTCACCAACTGGCTCCTGGATGGGAGAAAGGTTATGTTTCATGCTTCCTATTCTTCCAGAGAATATCAACTTGGTAATAAGACCTGTGCAGGTCCTGACAGACAGAACTGAAATGTGAAGTGAGCCAGACAAACTGACGTGCTGGCCCAAGCGAAACAGCGTGTGATCCAACGAGAGGACACGTTTCTCGCTTTAGAGGAAATGGAAAAAAGGTGATTCGTTGACAACGTGGAGAACAGACCAAGGGCATCACAACGTATCCTGTCAGTTAGAAAGTCGATGATGCGCTCTGGCAACACGGGAGGCAAAACGTGTTCTAAGAGTGGTTAGCAGGCAGACAGTGGGAAGAAAAAAAGTGAGAACAGAGAAGGAGATGGGGCTGGAAAAGAACAGGAAGGTTGGGGTAGAGGAACGGTGGGTGGAGGCAACTGGGGACGCACCTCCGCTGTGAGTCCAAGCGACAATTCAAGTCAGCAATCTTTCCCAAGGATGAAGCTGATGTGAGATTCATGGAATTTCACTTAACCCACAACCTGGATGCACACAGAGGATGTGGCTTCTTAATTTTGTGTGAGACAACTGTGGGCTTCCTGTCCAAGCCTCCACCCTCTGGCTAGCAGGAGGAAGTGAAATTTCGGTTCTGTCCACTTTAAACCTTAGTCTGAACTGATGTGTGCAAGGAGTCTGTGAAAAGTGCTTATTCTCTCCTCGATCAGAATGCTGAGTCTCTCAAAAGACTGGGCTTCCCTGTCCCCCTGCTTCTTTTCCTGAAGATGATCTCCAGAGGACCTCATATCCTGAGGGGAAGAAATGGGAGTTCTTGGGCATGGTCCACACATGATGCCCACTATCCGCCTGGTTGCTGGCATCATGGCTGGGCTTGGGGTGGTTGTCACCCATGGACTGGTCTTTCCCTCTCAGTTTGGTCAGATCCTGGTGTGGCTCTGCAGCCAAGCCAGGCTGACTTCCCCTGCTACGGATGAGCCACCCTCAACCTTGGGCCTGTGCTCCATCCAGTTATTCACCATGGGCCTTTTTTGCAGTCACCTCTTCCTGGTCATGGAGACTAGCATTGGCTCTTAACAGCATATGTGACACATGATAACCGAGGAGAGCTTGGGAAAGTTAAACTTCATGGTTGCTTGCTGCCATGGCCATGACATGGCCATGCTCATGACTATTTGCAGGGGTGGGGTGTGTTGGGGGTGATTAACGTATGGCCATCTCTTTCTGGAATCCTAAGTAGACAGCAGAGGCAAGATCCCCTTAGCACTACCTATCTACTCATTTTCATTTATCCAACCCACAGCCCCTTTTCTGAAGCAGAACTCGGAATAAGGAAAGGAAAAGTGTATCTACTGACACTTCCTTTCTCTCCCTTTCTCCCATCCTCCCAGAGACTACGTGGGGTAGGTTCTGGCTCTGCTTTAGGGACAAACTCTGTATTTTAGATCTCCAGGCTCAGAGCGCTACAGTACCATTGACGTGCTAAGGAAATGATTAAAAGAATTTAGTGAAATATTCTCTCAAGCTGATAGCCTGACCTTTAAAGTTTTTAGTCTTTCTAGAATGTGATATATTTCCTAAATATTCTCCCCATTTATATTCCTTCTGCACCAGCCACTAAGCACCCCTCAGACAGATAGATACCTTTGTCAGAGGTCTTCTGCTGTACTCAAAAAGACATGAGAAAAATGCATATAAATAATTTCATTAATTATTCAAATTCTTAATTAGGAGAAAAGACTTAAAAAAGTGAGAGGCAGTAACAAATTAACATTGGGTGAGTACTTTCCGTGTGCCAGGCACTTTGTGTTGTCTCATGACTTCTCATCATGATCTTGGATGATGGACACCATCCCATTAATTTTATAGAAGGGTCAACTGTCTCAAAGAAATCAAGCAATTTGCCCAGAGTCACAGAATGGGTAATTTGCAAATTTGAATCCTAGTCTAACAGGAAAATACACACTGTTTCCACTATCCCCCATAAATGACATAATATGCTGTATTTTATTGAATCGCAAACACCATCAGTTGTAGGCTGCCCCAATACCATTTGTTCCACTAAAAAAAGAAACACATTGTCAATTACACCACAACACGCCATTTATTTGTAAGATGAATTTTATTTCTGAGAAGTAAAAATGTGAAAAAATAAATTGAATTTGATAAATACTGCTTAAGGAAGAGGACTTGAGCATCTGTATATAGTCTGGCCCAGAAGACAGAACACCCAGGATAGGGAAAGATCAGGAAAAGGTTGCTGTAGTCACTCAGCTATTAAGAAACGGAAGGCTTAGTAAAGACAGAGTCTTGTGAAATGGGAAGAAAAGGTGAGCTTCTAAGAAACACTGTGGCAGATGAATCAACAGGAACAGGCAATTTATAGGTTGTCAATAGTGAAGAATACACTAGAAGCCAGAATTTTGAAGTTTGGAAGACTGGAAAATAGCAACAGTTGAGAAGCTACAGAAGGGGAGAAGGATGGTTTCCACTCAGATATATTAATATTCCCAAACCAGAGAATTATCTTCATGTAACTCTAGAGGAGAGAGAGTCAGAGATGCAGACATGAGGACCACTCACAGGCACAGGTTCAGAGACAAGACGGCACTCTCACTGGGGGTGTGATGATGGGAAAAACCCAGGGTTTACTGGATGTTAAAGGTGAAGAAAAAGGAACAGGTTCACGAACACTGGTAACTAAGATGAAATGAAATAAATACTAGGTGCCACTAAAGAAGCTGGCTATCAGAAGGTATTGTTAAGGAATGACACAGAGTTGAAGGGCTGGACTCAAATGAGGATCATGTTCAAAATGGAAGTGTCCTAAGCCCCCAGATGAGTCAAGCACCCCCTTTAGAGATTCCTGCCCTAATGGGTTTACTGCTGGCTCAGAGTATCAGAGTGGGGGAGCTGGGAGGGGTGGACTTATAAGAGTTCACAGAGTAGAAGTGGAAGGATATTTGGAAATTGGAAAAGACTTTTTAAGAAAGCTAGACCTTGAGCTGGATTTTGAGGGCAGGGGCAGGATGGGGAAAGGGTATTTTTTTTTTTTAAAGATTTTATTCATTTGAGAGTAAGAGAGAGAAAGAGTGAACACAAGTGGGGGAGAGGCATAGGGAGAGGGAGAAGCTCTCACTGAGCAGGGAGCCTGATGCCCAATGCCTTTCTGAGTACAACAGAAGACCTTTGACCAAAGGCATCAATCTGTATGAGGGGTGTTTAGTGGCCAGTTCAGAAGGAACATAAATGGGGAGGGTATTTAGATTATTTAGATTTAGATTAAAGAATTTATTTAGGGGCACCTGGGTGGCTCAGTGGTTGAGTGTTTGCCTTTGGCTCAGGTCATGATCCCAGGGTCCTGGGATTGAGTCCCACACATCAGGCTCCTCCCAGGAAGCCTGCTACTCTCTCTGCCTGTATCTCTGACTCTCTGTGTTTCTCATAAATAAATAAAATCTTTTAAAAATATTTTATTTATTTATTTGTGAGAGAGAGAAAGAGTTGGGGGGAGGAGCAGACTCCCCACTGAGCAGGGATCCCAATGTGGGGCTCAATCCCAGGACCCCTGGATCATGACCTTAGCAAAAGGAAGATTGCTTCACTGACTGTGCCACCCAGGTGCCCCAAGAAAGGGTATTTCTGATAAGAAAGTCGAGAATGAGCAATCCACAAGATGTGTTCCGAGGACAGGCTTGGAGTGCATGTTTATGTTGAGGAGAATGGGAAATGAACTTGGGCAAACAGCTGAGTCACAGTAAAGAGGGACCCCCTGTAGGCAGCAGGGAGCCATTAAAAGCTTTTAAACAAAGGAACTGACAACATGACATTTAAGTAAAGATTGCTCTGGTGGTGATGTATAGAAAAACTCAAGCAGGGTGATGGTGTGGGCAGTTCTGCTTAGCACACTTTTATTAAACCCTACTAAACGTGAAACATTTCAGGCCCTGGGGACTTGAAAATAAGTGAGAACTAGTCTCTTCCTCAACAACTTGTAACCAACTGGCAGTAAGTGGGGAAAGAGCTCAGTTGCTTTTCATTCATCCAATTTTTAAAAAAATATTCTATTTATTCATTCATGAGAGACACACACAGAGAGAGAGAGGCAGAGACACAGGCAGAGGGAGAAGCAGGCTCCATGCAGGGAGCCTGATGTGGGACTTGATCCCAGGACTCCAGGATCACGCCCTGAGCTGAAGGCAGACACTCAACCACTGAACCACCCAGGTGTCCTATCATTTATCCAATTTTTGAACCACTGAGGGTTAGGCTAGAGTCTGAGCAGTAAGAATGGAGCAGAAACCTTGGAAAGTAAGAACAGATGGCACCTGTGGATATGAGTCCTTTATTCACTGGGTCCTGCACCACCAGCTTTTCACCCTAATCTGTCTTTATTTTTCCCATCTTATTCCCCTCATTCTCCCTTTCTATCCTCTTCTCTGTAACTGAGGGCATTAACCCAACACTGGCAAGTCAAATGACATATTCCTTAAACACCTTGTCTTCTTCTGAAGCCATGTGTGTTCTCTGCCCTGAGTGAGCTCAATGTTCCTTCCGTTCATCTGTTTCTATCCCTGGGCAACAACCGACCTGTGTGTATCACACATAGAACTAACTGGAGTTCATAATCAGAAGATTTGATTATCCTTTTTTCATTAAACATCTTCATTTATATGAAAAAAAAATTAAGGAAACACTAAAGACACTGCCCAACAGGCATTTATAGGGATAAAATTAGAAGGTCTTGTGTAAAATGTAATTGCATTTTCTACCACTTCCATAATATTTAACTCAGTGGTCTACTAGGTGCCAGACACTTGACTCATCACTGGGAGATGCTGAGTAAGACACAGTTCCAGTCCTAAGAACATTGAGACCTTAGAGACAGATGATGAAAACTTTACCTCACCAGATGTCTCATTCTCTCCATCGCTTGCTCTAGTCCCTGCCACGATCACTTCTTAACTTGCACCACCCTCCTGCTTCTACTACTCCCCCCACCCCCATTCCAGTCTCTTTACAGAGCCTGAGCAACCCTCTTAAATACAAATCCTATAATGTCCCCCTTTCCCTTCATACTCAGGACAACTCTACGTCCTTAATCTTGGCACAGAAGGTCTCATATGAGTTTGATGTCCTCTACTACAAGTATTTCTCTTACTCCACTCCACCCACACTTGACTTCTTTACTGTTCCTAGAATATTCTAAACATACTCCCTTTTTCTGGTTGCCAGTGCTTGGAATTCTCCTACCAAGGCGCCACCTGCAAGACTTGCTCCACCACTTTTGACAGATCTCTGTTCCAAGGTTATCACTGAGTCCTTCCCTGACTACTTGACATTCCCTAATCTCCTTATTCTGTCTTACTTTTCCTAAAAGCATTTACTAAATAAAATGCATCTATAACCACTGGGTATTTATGGCTTATTGTCTACCTCCCCCAATAATATTGGAAGCTCCACAAAAAGAGGATCTTGTTTTTTGTTTTTTTGTTTTTTTTGTATTCCCAGCACTTGGGATGTTGCCTGGCCTGTGCTCAACGGTCAACAAATACTTCTTGAACAAACTGGATGCACAACTGAGAGTTACATATTACATTACAGGGAGCAAAGAGGAGGGTACATGGCATATCCTAGAAGGGCCAGGGGATCAGTGAAAGCTTCCTTAAGCAAGTAATATTTGGACTGAGACTTCATTTATATGCTCAGAAAGGCATCCACTTGTTCAACACTTTTCCTATCTACTTTTGCTATGGGTCAGGCACTATTCTAGGACGAGGAATAATACAGCTGTCATGAAGGCAGACAAGACCCTGTGTTTGTGAAACTTACAATCTCGTGGGACAGAGACAATATGCAAGCCAATACATGAAAAAGGCAAAACATCCAATACTGACACATGCTATGCAAATAACTAAAATAGGGTGATGTAAAAGAAATCCCCTAGGTGGTTACTTTAGATTGGGTCCTGAGGGAAGCATCTCTAAGAAGTAACATTTTTGTGGAGATCTGGAGAACCCTAAGAAAGCTCCAATGTGAAGATGACAGAGTGGACATTCCACAAAGTACAGCCAGGGCAAAAACCTTAAATGAGAATACACTTGAAGTGTTCAAGGAATCACACGGAGGACAAGTAGCTCCAGGGCTGTGGTCAGAAGGAGAGGGGGGCCTGACTTAGGATCTGCAAGAGTCTTAAGAATGAGCAGAACTTTGGGGGTGGCAGGGGAAGAAGCTGGTTGCAAAGCATTGTGGATGGAGAGAATAGCATAAAAAAGGCATGGAAGCTTATGAGAGACCAGTATACGTTTGGGTAAGTCTAAGAAATTCATTTCCTCTGGGTTCAATGCATAACTAAAGATGAAATCCAGAGTACTATACAGGTAAATTACTTTTTTTTCATGAAGCTCCCAGCATCACATTTTGTTGCAGCTGAGAAAGGAGAGCCATCTCACTAGAAAACATATCTTCAGGGAGATCTATAATCAATCTACTAAAAGAGACTATACTAAAAAGGATATTCTTAGAAGATTCAAGCATTATATATTTCAGCTCCTATTAAGCTCAGAAGGTGGGAAGCAAATGCAACCCTGCATATATTTTTTTAAGATTTTATTTATTTACTCATGAGAGACATAGAGAAAGAGAGGCAGAGACACAGGCAGAGGGAGAAGCAGGTTCCATGCAGGGAGCCTGATGTGGGACTCGATCCCGGGACCCCAGGATCACACACTGGGCCAAAGGCAGGTTCTAAATCGCTGAGCCACCCAGGGATCTCCGCAACCCTGCATATTTTTATTCCAAACAGAACCTTAGATACAAAGCGGTCACCACTCCCTATTTCAGACACCTATTGAGGGAGTCACAGTGGAAAGTTGGGAGTTCAGTCCCAGCTTTTCTTTGCCTAATGTGGTTTCCACTGCTGCCCAGTACCTCAATGACTCATTCAATGCACCTACCTAGAATGATCTTTGCTGTCAATTTATTCCATGGACCTTGCCTTCTACAGCTTTCCTCTGGCTTCATTGGTCTTTTCCTGGGAGGGCTTATAATTTAGAAAATATACTTTTCTCCCCTCTCCCCTCAGCTGATTTTAATACCATGTTTCATGCAGGCTGGTCTGTGGCTCAACAACTTTCTCTACTAAAAAAAAAATGATGCAAATCCAAACAAACTCAAAGATGGGATGGATTAACATGTTTGGATACACATCACTTTCTCTAGAGTAACTGAGTCCCCAAGGAGTATCTACGTCTTTGTGAATCTTGACGTATCAGAATTTTGGTAACAATTGAGACCCTGTTATCAGTAGAATCAGGTTCCTCAGAGAAGACAGTGCTGAATTTGCAACAAGGAATTTAAGTTCACCATTTACCTAGCAAATGGTGATTTATGAGTAATTGTTCAATATGTGTGTCATTTAAGGGCCTGCTGCTGACAGCAGGCATGGGGACTGAAGCCATTTGGAGATCAACTATTTTATTCATCACATGAGAAAGCATCATGAGGAAATAAATGAATATGCAGGAGGAAATAAATGAAGGGTGGAGTTTTCTTCCACTAACAAAGATGCCTTTTGCACTCTTATACCACAGACCCCTGGTACATACTCCTCACTTACCAATGTAAACATGTACTTAATATGTCTGTTGTGAATGAGGTTGAAAACTTCTGGCTAAATAATGCTATCTGTTCCAGGAGCCACTTACTTTTTAAATTTGAGGATGTTCAAGATATGCCCAATGTTTCCTAGTACTTTTCTATCAGGTGGCAAAATCAGTGGTGCCTACAAATGCCAAGGTGTTCATGAACTTTAGCAATGTCGTGCAGAGTTATTGTCTCTAGAAAGGCTGATGTTATTTTTTTTTTTTTTTATTTTTGGGTAAATGGCAAATCCCTGAAATAGGAAAAAGGACATTCTACGATGTGAACAAAAACTAAAAAGCAAGCTAGAAGGCAAGGGGCTGGCCAGGCTGCTAAAAGAAAACACCTGGGAGAAAGCTGGTCCCAATTTTTAGGTGCAAACCATTTCTAGAGACCACAGCAGAGAGGCATGGGCTCGGCAACCATCACCTTCCTGAGAAGGGTGGAGATTAGCAAGAAGCAAATAAACATGGTTAGAAGGAAAACATGAGGGTGCGTGGGTGGCTCAGTCAGTTAAGCATCTGCCTTCAGCTCAGGTCATGATCCCAGGGTTCTGGGATCGAGTCTCACATCGGGCTCCCTGTTCAGAGGGGAGCCCACTTCTCCTTTTCCCTCTGCCCCTCTCCCTACTCACTTTCTCTCCTTCTCAATGTCTCTCTCAAATAAACAAGTAAATAAAATCTTTTTTTTTTTTTTTTAAAGGAGAAGATGAGCTAATAGCAGGCAGGGGCCAAGAAACAGCATAAAAGTGCAAAGTACCAAAAATGACTTTTTTTTTTTTTTAAGATTTTATGTGTGTGAGAGAGACAGCGCAGAAGGAAAGGGGCAGGAGGGCAGAGAGAAGCAGATCCCCACTGGGCAGGAAGCCCAATGTGGGGCTCGATCCCAGGACCCTAGGATTATGACCTGAGCTGAAGGCAGATGATTAATTGACTGAGCCACCCAGGCGCCCCCCAAAATGACTAAATATTTTATTTCCATCTTCCAGTGTTCCTTTTTACCCATGCTTAAAGAAATGAAAATTTTCAGGGCTTAAGACATGTTTTTTTTTTTTTAATAACATCGAAGTTGTGACAATAAGCAAGCACAAACGTCATTGAGCTGACATACTAAAAATGAAATTAATGTCAGAGTTACCTGAAATTCTAATCCATAGTTTTCTCTGCAGAATTCTCTCAATTTGGGATACACATTTTCTCTTAGTGCCTGTCTTTCTGCTCCCGTATCTGTGGTAGAAAAACAAACACATAGAAAGGGAGTTATGTCCACACATACATATTTCTGAAAAAAAAAAAAAAAAAAAGCTCACAAATATTAGCATTAATATAATCAACTTGGGTGCCCATTATGGAATGATGGGATATTTGATTACTGGGGGAGGAGAGCTGCTCCTAACAGAGCAGGGGTGCGGTGGGGGGAAGAGACCTCCCTGCCAGACGTGCACAAGAAGCCTGTGGGATGGAGGGGAGCCCCACTGGCCACTTCCGTGTGTACTGGCAGAGCTGGGAATTCACATTTTCAGAGCCTCAGGTGAATCTCTTAAATGGCCAGACCATGCTGTCTTTGGAAAAGGCAGAAGGAAAAATCGTAGGGTTATCAGCTGTCAGGTGTTTTTATCCCCATTACATGCAAAAGTTACAAAATCACACACACATTAGTTACTTATTCCAAAACTTATCCAATTTCTATCATCATTTCTATAGTATTTAGGAATAATTCGACTTTTAAAAATTCAGTACAGTATCCAGGCAATCGGGATAATGGTTAGGAAAGACAAATTGTGGGAGCCAACTTCCAAACTAGCACATCGCATGCCTGGTGGGTGCAGTTGGTCAGAGGTTTAGCAGAGTAACGCCTGCCACCCTGGGCACAAGGACTGCCTGTTGTATCAGAGAAGGTAATTGTTTTGCATGTGTTACACCACGAAGAAACTTCAAAAATCATTTTTACTCTTCATGTCCTTAAAAAAAAAAAACATAAGAGAAGCAACAGAGAACTTGAAACCAGAAGAACCACAGAGTATGTATTTAATGTTGAATGTTTTGCACTGAAAGGGATTTCCAAAGCCACCTGTGCTGGGTGCTGCTCTGCATCAATGATGCTGTAAAATGATCACAGCAAACAGGCTGTCCTTGCCCAACTAACTCCAGTGAAATAGGAGAACAGCAATTTAAAAAAATTAGGTTAATGTCTTATCTCTTGAAAAATACCATCTGCTAAGTGTACCTCAATCCCAGCCATAGCTATGAAATATTTGCATCCCACATTTATCGCTAAAAGCCAGTTTAAAAGACTTTCCTTATCATTCTCAAGTTCATCTGTCCATGCAAATTCAACCATATGGTGCGTGCTGACCTACTCTACTTACTCACTGTTGTCAAGACTATTTTGAGACGTAAATAACCAATCTCAAGCGTCTGAAATGCAGCTGCAGCCCTGACATAGTGACAGAAACCAGTGTTTATAGGGAAACCAAAGACTCAATACAAGGCTTCTAGGTTACCCTACAGTCCAAATGGATAGGGTCTTTTCTAACCATAGATCCAACATGGGCCCTACGTCCAAAGGGGAAGCAGGAGGACCAAGTGAGGGAGTGGTACATTTGAGCAGTGTCCCTGTGCTATTATAGCACTAGTGGAGGCAGTAAGGTAAGTTTTAATATGATTTATATAATCTCAGGATCAGAGGCCCACCATCTTTCATCTCATTTTAAGGGCTGAAAACACTAACTTCACAATAAAGCTGATTAATATTCAATCAATCTCTCTAGAAAGATACAGATGTTTAAAACGCAAATAACAGAAGTCACTTTATTTATTTTTTTTTAATTTTTTATTTTATTTTATTTTATTTTTTTTTATTTTTACGATAGTCATACAGAGAGAGAGAGAGGCAGAGACACAGGCAGAGGGAGAAGCAGGCTCCATGCACAGGGAGCCTGACGTGGGATTCGATCCCGGGTCTCCAGGATCGCGCCCTGGGCCAAAGGCAGGCGCCAAACCGCTGCGCCACCCAGGGATCCCCAGAAGTCACTTTAAAAATAAATACTACCAGATGTAGAAGTTGGGAATAATATGCATAATAATAATATGATTAATATTAAATTATTACATAATTAAATAAACAGGATTAAGGTATACTAAAATAGTACCAATATAATACACGGACAATTTTAAAAAAATTCTTATAAATGTTATTGTAACTCATTACTAAGTACTGCCATCTGAATGTGGTATAGTACGGTGATTAAGACAGAAATATCGTCTATTATCTCTAATATTTACTGAGTGCTTACTATTGTCATGTACTAAGTATTTCTACATGTATTTTCTTAGTCACTTCTGACAACTCTATGAAATAGGTAAAATTACTATTGCATCTTTTTTTTAAATGATTCTTTTTATTTACAGAGAGAGAGAGAGAGAGAGAGAGAGAGAGAGAGAGCATGAGCTCACAAACTGAGGAAGGGGCAGAGGGAGAGGAGAGAAATAATCTCCAGCAGATTCTATGCTGAGCACAGAGCCTGACCTGGGGCTTGCTCCCACTGTGACCCTGAGATCTTGACCCAAGCTGTGAAATTAAGAGTTGGAAAGTTAACTGACTGAGCCACCCAGGCACCCTACTATTCCATTTTTTATGAGGAAACTGAAATATAAGGGATTAAGAGGCTTGCCTGAAGTCAGATGACCTCTAAATTGGAGGAATCAGATTTGAATCTAGAGAGCTGTACTCCACAGTTTGCTCTAACTATAGGAATTATGCAAAGAATCAACCTTTGGGGTCACCTGTAGGGCTCAGTTGGTTAAGTTCTGTCTTTGGCTCGGGTCATGATCCCAGCCAGGATCCTAGGATTGAGTCCCATTGTTGGGCTCTCTGCTCAGTGGGGAGCCTTCTTCTCCCTCTCCCCCTGCTTGTGCTCTCTCTCCCTGTGTCAAAATCTTAAAAAAAAAAAAAAGAATCTTGGAAAAATGACGCACAGTATAACTTTATGGAACAGTAAAGGAATGCTCAACTCACCTTTAAATCTGGACTCTACTGCCCTATTCCCATTCTTGCCCCCCTTTAATCTATTCTCCATAGAGAAGCCAGACTGATCTTTTGCAAATGCAAATCAGATCACATAAAGCCCTCCAGCATCTCTGCATGGCACTTGGAATGAATTCCACACTCCTTACTATGAATACTCTCCCTCTTCCAAAGTGCTCTCTTACCACTACCTAGATTACGTGCCTACTCCTGGCCTTCGCTCTAGCTAGGACTTCCTCCAGTAATGCTCAGTCCTGGGATCATCTCATGGCATCTCCTTTCATTCAGGTGTCAGCTTTAGTGCTACCTCCTCAGAGAGACCTCTCCAAGCCCTCCATCTATGGACCCAACTCTCTGTCCTGTCAGCTTCCAAATCCTTTGCACATCACTCATCACTACTCTTGCTATTATTCCTTACTATCTGTCTCCTCCACTGCAATGTGAGCTCAAACAGAGTCACAACCTTCTTCTGTCTCATTTACTGCTACATCCCCAGTGATCGGAATTGTGCTCAATTAAGAACTGAGTGAATGAAAAAAACCTACACATGCACCAGTGACCAAAATTATCTGACAGATGATGCTTCCCTGTAATTACCTCCAGAAACAAGCACTTGCTACAGGTTGTCACTGGATGGATACAGAATCAAGACTATGGGGAATTCTGGGAAATAAATGATGGGGTTTCCAAAGTTTGTTGCATGAAGTAAGTGAATGAAATACTGATTTCTCTTTTGGTTTCTGTGTTTCCAGCAGAATACTAAATACATTTTACCAAATGATGTTGAACCTTCCCAAAAGCTGTGAAGAAAGCGTATGCACATATCTGACAGACACTGTGTTATTACTTATATCACAAAAATGACTCAGATTTTCTTATAGTTGTATTAATATGTGATGATTAGCTCTGGAAATGGAAAAGTAATTAAGATGGAATGGATTAATTTTAATGGGTGACAGATAAGCTGGCTTAATTACATTAAAAAACCTGATTCACACTAACAGCAAATCTGTATGGTTGGCAATTAAAAAACATTAGAATGTCATAAATTGGAAACATTAAGTTACAGAATGTCACACATAAAAAGTGACTTCTTAAAAAAGTGTAGATCAGAGACAAAGTACATCACTGACTCATTGACTCTACGTAGTCATCACATCCACTTGTATCCGCCTAGTTCCTTATCACTTTGAGGAGATGCATTAACACTTGTGCAGCACTATTAGGTTTTTTAAGGAGCTGTACTCCAAATAATTCCCCAATGATTTCAGAGCTGATGACTAGTCTCTGTGCAGTGTCTGAGTTACATGAAGAGCCTTAGTTGAGGGAGTATTCTTAATCAATACCATTATTCCACTTCACGAAGGATTTAGACCGATTCCAAATTTTTACTACAAGTGCCAAAATGACCATGTTGCCCTTCTTACTGTCCCTGCTTCACCCAAACTTAAGACCAGGGGTATGAGAGGAAGTCACTTTTTTCTAGGCAGCTCAGAAAAATTCACTTAGGATCCAGCACACATCCTCTGCAACAACTGCTGTTCCAGCTAGTTCTCCCAGGTTTCTGTACATCTCCTGCCTGGGTTCTCCCTCTTCACCTAGCCTGTTAGCCACTGGTTCATCTGGACATGCTATCTAGTTTTTGTTGGTTTTGTTTGGGTTGATTTCTCGTTTGGCGGCTTCCCAGAGGCTGTCCCCTCTCCATGCCTTCTAGGCCCTCTGGGCCCAACCAGCCACACTGATCCTTCCTTACTTCAATATCACCAAATCCTGACAATTTTGTCATGAACAGCTTTTGAACTTGGCCACTCTCTGGTCTTGCACTCACCATCTCTCAACCCTGAGGGTCCAAAAGTCTCCTATTTGATGGATGTGTTACCTGTTCCTCCTTATTGCAGTCTTATACTCCACAGAGGTGCTGGACATAAATCTAAGACAAAATAAAACCAGCATCTAATTTGATCAATAAAGGCCTTGGCCGGCATCTCGTGGCCCAGGAGATAAAGACCAGAATGTTCAGCAGACGTACATGTCTTTTCCAGTGGTGTTCCATCTTCTACTGCTCTCTGCCATGTACCCTCCTACATAGTTTTTCAGATATTACTTGAACCCAAACATTATCCTTACACATACTGCTTTCCATGCATAGAATCCCCTATCTACTACATCCCTCTGCTTGGCAGACTCCAACCTTTTTGAGCCCCAAAAGTAACATACTTAGTGGAATCTTACTAGTTAGAGAAAGACCAGCTCTCTGCAGCTCATCCCACGGCACTGTGCTCACCTCTATATAACATCATACATTATACTTTATCATAATTTATTAGTTTGTCTCCCCCATTAGACTTTCAAATTCATGAAATGCAGGAACTTTCTCATTCATCTTTATATCATGGAAATTAAAGATCTAGTGGGAAGTAAAAACTGGGATAGGTTTAAACACTGGCTAAACTTTGCATGTGTTTCCCAACCCACACAGTCACTGGCAGAGAACAGAGGCCCCATTGGCTTGAGACATTCAAGAAGAAACTCCTGAAAAATCATTGACTGACACTAAGCTATGCAGAAAAGAGGGTGACCCCTGGGAAGCCAGGCATATTACCCTCATTATCATCATCACCATCACCATCACCATTACCATCAAATAGCTGGGCAGAGACAGCAGATGCCTGCATGTGGGGAACAAATTCCATAAATTTAGTCCAGGCAAGTTACTAAATGAACCCCTTAAATGCAAACAAATAAAAAAAAAACACTCTGAGGTAAAAATCAAGATCTAGATTTGTTACAATGTATTACCTAACATGTTCACTTTTCAACAAAAGATGTTGAGATATATAAAGAAACAGAAAACTGTGATACCTATTCAGAAGTAAGGAGTCAATAGAAATTGTCTCTGAGCAGGTTCCTATGCGCAATTTAGTTGATAAAGACTTCAAAACAGCTATTGTAAATATCTTCAAGGAAATTCAGGTAACCATGTTTAAAGAATAATGAACAGAAACCTGTGAGACAACATCAACTATAGTGGTATGTAGGTAAAGGGAGTCCCAAGAACAGGCGTAAGAGAAAGGAGAAAAATAATTTTGAAGAAATTATTGTTCAAATGTCCCAAATTTAATGGAAGGCATTAATCCACTAGTCCAAGAAGTTCAAAGAACCCAAACAGGATAATGACTAAGAGATCCATGGTTAGACACCTAGTCAAATGGTTAAAACCAAAGATAAAGAGCAAATCTTGAAAGTAGCAAGAAAAAAATGACTCATCACATACAGGGAAACAATACAATTAAGGGCTGATTTCTCATGAGAAGGTGTGGAATTCAGAGCGTAATGGAACAATATACTCAAATAATAGGGAAAAAAAGTCAACCAAGAATTGCATATCCAACAAAACTATGTGGAGGATATGATGTTAAGTGAAATAAGTCAGACACAGAAAGACAATTACTATAGTATTTCACTTTTGGCAAAAATCTAATACAATCAAACTCAGAGTAGCAGAGAGTAGAATGATGAGTGCCAGGGGCTGAAGGGGGAAATGGGGAGGTGTAGTCAAAGGGTATAAAGTTGCATTTAGGCAAGATGGACAAGTTCTAGAGATCTAATGTATAGAGATGTAGATATAGTTAACAATATTGTATTGTAGGCTTTAAATTTGCCAATTTAAATTTACACTTTTAAAATATTTTAAGCATTTTTAAAAATCATTGTAAGTGTATTTTTTAATCCTCATACCCTATTTCCCCCATCTTCCCCCACCCACATTTGTTTCTTATGTTTTTGATTTTAGCCGTTCTGACTGGTGTGAGGTAGTATCTCATTGTGGTTTTGATTTGCATTTCCCTGATGAGGAGTGTTTTTGAGCATCTTTTCATGACCATCTGTATGTCTTCTTTGGAAATGTCTGTTCATGTCTTCTGCCCACTTTTTAATTGAATTATTTGTTTTTTGGGTATTGAGTTGTATCAGTTTTTTATATATTTTGGAAACTTTTTTGTCAGATATGTTATTTGAAAATATTTAGTAGGTTCCCTCTTTTTATATTTCCTGAAAAAAAAGACTATATAATAAAGTATTAATTAGAATATTGCATCGTTGGGTTTTAAAAAACATACATACATATGTATATAACACATGGTGATAATAACACAAAAGAGGAAGGAGAAAATGGATCCATAGTGGTAAAAAAGCCTTTATGTTTTACCAGAATTGTTAGTATTCATCTAAAGTATAATAAATTAAGATAGATTTTGTGATCCCTAGGGCACTAAAAAAACACAACTAAATAAAAACAGAACACAGCAAAGGGATTAAAATGATACACTAAAATGTTTAACAAAGAAGAGAGTAACATGAGAGCAGATGAAGAAAAATGACATGAGATATGTAGAAAACAAATAGCCAAAGGTCTGAAATAAATCCAAGCATATCATTGATAATTTTAAGTAAGAATAAGCACTCAAAATATGGTCGGGCTGGATAATTAAACCATATCTAATTTTATGCTATCTACAAGTGACACACTGTAGGTTTAAAAACATCAATAGGTTGAAAGTAAAAGGATAGAAAAAAATAACATGTAAACAATAACCAAAAGCAGACTGAGTATATAATTTCATACCAAATAGATTTTAAGAAATCAGGGACACCTGGGTGGCTCAGTGGTTAAGCATCTGCCTTCAGCTCAGGGCATGACCCTGGAGTCCTAGAATTGAGTCCCACGGCAGGCTACCTGCATGGAGCTTGCTTCTTCCTCTGCCTGTGTCTCTGCCTCTCTCTCTCTTTCTCTCTCTCTCTCTCTGTGTCTCATGAATAAATGAATAAAATATTAAAAAAAGGGTAATAGTGCTAGACTTGTTTCTGATAATGTCGAAGAAACAATTATCACCCTAAACACAGCTAAAATATTAAGAATTTAAAAATGTATCTATATGTGTCACATAGTTGGAAAACTCTAAGCAATGCACAGCAGTCCAAGGTGTGGTGAATCTCAGAAGCTAAGGGATTCCTGAGGCCAACTTTTAGTTATTTTTCTATTAAATCTTAGAAACTTCTAATATTGCTTATGTCTTATGTGGATATATGGTAGGCTGAAGACAAAGCACAGAGCCCTACTCAAAGTGATGGGTTTGACAGGAAAAAGGACATGGCCCCATGGACAGAGCTAGATCTTCAATGTGAGGGTAAATAAAAATGAATCATCAAAAAGAAAAATTATATTTGCATGAGGAAGAAGAGAAAACAATCTCCTTGATGTGTGTGATCACAAGCCAGACGTCTTGCAGGTTAGTAGTGTAAATTCATCTTATGTAAGATCTAACAAATCTCAAGTCTGTGACTTATTTTTAAATAGTCCCATTTTGGCATTGACCCCTGGTGCCTGAGAAGCATATTTTTAAATGATGCCTTAATGAATTCCAGAAAATTAAAAATTCCAAGGAATATTAAGTACCCTTGTACTTCCCATCAACACACATGCAAACAAACAATAAAAATACAAGGAAAAAAGGCACCATGAGTTGAAATAAACAATCCAGCCGAATCAGCTTCACAGAGGACTACAGAAGTATCTGGAATACAAAATAAATACTTAATATGTTTAAAGAGAATAATAGTAGGCATTGGACAAAGCAGGAGTAGGAAACCAAGAAAAACCATAAAAGAAGATTCAGAAACAGAATCTAATACTACCTTTAGAAATGAAAAACATTTAAATTAAAACTTCATGGAATAGTTAAACAGCTGAAGAAAGATAAATGAACAGAAAAGTATGAATAAATCACCCAGAATGCAGTAGAGAGAGAGAGAGAGACAAAGAAAAGAAAAATCTGGGAGATTAGCCGATATGGATGAAATACTGAAATCTAACATGTGTCTCTTAAGTCCCAGAGAGAGACGAGAGATCAAGGAGAGGCAGTACTTGCAGAGATAGTGGCTAGACATTTCCCAGATTTTCTGGATGATACCAGTCCTTAAGAAGTCCAACAAATTGCAGGTATGATAAATACATAGGATTCCATTTCATAGTAAAAATGAAGAACACCAAAACCAAGAGAAGATTTAAAAACAGCCAGGGAAAAAAGACCAATTACCCACAACAATTAATGACAATTATATTTTTAGCTGACATGGTACCAGCAACAGTATTGAAGCAAAAGAACTGTAGAATATTTTCTTCACTCCACTGAGAGAAAAAAACAACAACAAAATTATCTTTCCAAAAAAAAAAAAGGCAATAAGGAATGCTTTTAGAAAAATAAAAGGGAGTTTCCTGTCATTTTCCTTAGAAGGAAATTCAAAAATTTATATTTCGGATAGAAAAAAAAATTATTCCAAATGTCAAGTTTGAGAGGTAAAAAATGTTGTACAAAGAAACTGGTAAGTATAAAACTAAACCTAAAAATATTAGTTGCATAAAATAATAATGTTTAATTTGTGGGGTTAAAAAGAATTACAATCTTAGATAAAACTAGCATGTAAATCAGGTATGGGGAAAATCCAAACCTTCTTCATACCCTATGTTTTCAGAGTATCTATTCTTTGATAAGTCTGCTTGCTAAAATTTCTAGGAAAGCCATTAAACTAAATATTAATATTACAACAGTACATGTTGTTGAAGAAACTTAAGTCCTTCTTTGTGGCTTATTGTAACAAAATAAGATTCTTTTCTAAAACAGTTCATTTTTACTACAAAATGATTCACAGAAAGCGAAGTTACAGCAAAATTGATGACTCTGGAGTTGTCAGTTTCTTTGTAATTAAAAAAAATTTTCTTCAAATTGGCATCATTCATCTCTATTCTCATTTCATGCCAACGTCTATTTAAGGAACAATCAGAACTGTATGTGGCATCTCAGATCTACTCACTCAAATAATAAATAATTTGAATTTCACACTCCAGTACAATGATTTCACTCACATGGAGTTCTCAACAAGGGCCCGTCACATTAATGATTATTGCTACACCGTTTCTTTTAAAATAAAAGACACAAGGCACAACCTTGCTCTCAGCACTCACAACATATTGGATCCAGAAGGTCTGTCAAGAATCAGATTTCCAATAATGCACAGTAAGTTCTAGACCAGAGGTATAATAAGCAAAATGCTACTGAAGTACAGACAGAGGGATCATTTTTTTCCTGATTACCAGAGACAGTTTACCAGAGTAGATGACCACTACATTAGGATTTGCAATACAGACAAGAGTTTCCCAGGCAGAAAGAAGTAGCTTCTAGAAGACATAGAAGCATGAGCAAACGAGGAAAGCTTAAAAAGCACATGATGTGTTTGAGGACCATCAGGTAGCGCTCTTCACCACAGTACAACATACAGGGGTTATATTACAATTATTCTGTTAGTTATAGACCTTTTGAGGTGCTTCTGTGTGCTGGGAATTTGGGAATGTAACAGCAATTCTTTCTCAAAATTAAATGGGAAAGAAAATAATACACACAAAAAGAGTAAAAGCAATTTATTACACATTTCAGTTAACTATGAGAAGAATATCTTTCATAGCAGGTCCAAATGCAGCTCTTTCTTCACTGACAGGCCTACTTGCCCCTGGCTGACCTGTCTGCTTAGAGTATCCATCAGTCTGTCCTCCACTTGCCCATCATCCACCATGTCCCTAGCATTCCTCTGGGTGCTGGGGAACTGACACAACATTGCATGGTCCCCAGTGCAGAGGAATTTGTATTTTAGAGTAAAAAATGAGGTCCTTCTAGGAAACCAAAAACTGATTCCACATTAAGCTGAATAGAGCATATTCTTTTTTTTTAAATTAAAGATTGTATTTATTTATTTGAGAAAGTAAGCAGGAGAGAGCAAGCATAAGCAGAGGGAGAGGCAGATGGACAGAGAAAGGGAAAAGCAGACTCTCCACTGAGCAGAGAACCTGGTGTGGGGCTCGATCCCAGGACCCTGAGATCATGTCCTGAGTTGAAGGCAGATGCTTAACCAATTAACCTGCCCAGGCATCCCCAAACACAGCGTATTCTAGATACAAGACTGACATTGAGGCCCAAGTTGGTGAGGCCTTTGGGGAAGCTATGACTTGAAAATAAGTAGAGTAGGGTAGAAAAGAGAGCTTTCTAATGGAGAAAAAGACCTAGAGCTTACTATAGAAAGGGATGGGAGTCAGTGCATAAAACTTCCAAACAGAATAGGGAAAACCAGTTGGGGCAGTGGGACCAAGTTACTGAGGGGTCTGGACTTGATGAAGGGGCAGAGTGATGACATGGCAAATATAATCTCATGGAGAAGAACCAAAGGAAACAATCCATATGGCAGATATGACAAGGGAGAAACTGGAATTGGGACGACTACCTGGAAACAGAGACAATAATCCATACAGGAGGTGAAGAGATCTTATACCTTGATTATGGAAGGAACAGAAAAAATGCCAGATACAAGAAGGAGATGGCACAGTATGGCTGTTCTTTATGGAAAACCCTAGGTATGAATACCGGCCCAGTTAAACATAAAGTGCATGTCCTAGAGCTAGTTCATAAGCCTTTATAAACCTCAGGGAGTGTCCACTGCATAGGATTCAGTGTTTAACTTCTCAGTAAAAGTTGGCTGCACACCACCATCTTCATCACACCAGAGTGATCAAAAATGTTTCTACTTTACACACTATTTTTTCCTTGTAATTGATAAGTACCTTGTAGGGAAATACTTTGAGAGTACATAAGTGTCCTATTGCTCCTCAACCTTTGGTCTACCAGTTAGAGCATCCATTGAAGTTCCCTGCCTGAATAAACTGTTACAATTTCCATTATTTTTTACTTTTATCAATTACCCTTCTATTGTAAGGAAGAACTCTCTCCCTTCCCATCCATCCATACTTTCATTCACCCATCAACTTGTCTACCTACCTATTGTCTACCTATCTACTTCAGTAGGGATGCTTACATTAATCACAAGGGAAAAAATGGTAATTTTAGGAAATACACATTGAAGCATGTTGGTACAAAGGATATACATCTATGCTGGACACATACAGAGAGAAATAGGGGAATAGAGTGAATGTCATAAAATACTAGCATCTGGGGAATCTAGTTGAAGGGTGTCCAGAAATTCTTTTTACTCTCCTTGTACCTTTTCTGAAAGTCTGAAGTTTCAGTTGATTCCTGTTATTTGGGGGTAGTTACGTTCTACGAAGTTGCTATGAACACAGAAGTAGTCAATACGGAAGCACTGCTCCTAAGAGAAATATAAGGTTAGATTCCTGGAAGCTGCTGGTCTCAGTATTTTCCATCAACTGATCAATCCAAAACCTTATTTTATGTGTGTTCTCTTTAAAGACCCCTTATTTAATATGTATTTTTGATTCAGGAACACTGGCCAACAGCACTGTAACTCATGCCTGAATGAAGCCCATCTAGCACACAGGTGTTCTCCCTAAGGCATCACACAAATTTCCTGTGCTTACTATATACAGCCATTAGCACTGTTCTTTGAGGTCCTTCTATGTAGCAAAACTACCAAGAAAAATTACAGAAATGTGGAAAATGTGGCACTAAATAAACTGGAAAGAATACTTGCTTATAGGAGAGCTGAAACAAGAAGGCATAGCAGGGAGCAAGGCATGGTGGGCGATGCACAGTTTTCACTGCTCTGCACGTCAACCATGATCACTGCAAGTATTGTTTTTGGGGTTATGAATAAATTTTACTGAGTACATTTGCAAATATGGACTCTTTGAATAATGGGGATTGCCTATATATCAAAATAAAAAGTTACAAAAATATACCTTCAACCTGGAAGACCAGAAAAATGGTAATACAATAAAATGAATATATGGCCAGTAGGCAGGGGAGTCATTCTGGAAGGGAATTCAGGGGGATCCCTGGGTGGTGCAGCGGTCTGGCACCTGCCTTTGGCCCAGGGTGTGATCCTGGAGACCCGGGATCGAGTCCCACGTCGGGCTCCCTGCATGGAGCCTGCTTCTCCTTCTGCCTGTGTCTCTGCCTCTCTCTCTCTCTCTCTCTCTCTCTCTCTCTCTGTGACTATCATGAATAAATAAATAAAATCTTAAAAAAAAAGAAGGGAATTCAGTATATTATAGGCTTGAAAGGGTGTCCCGGCAATGCTTTAGCGACATTTGGAAATCCAGGATTGAATGAAGGCCAAGAAAGGGCAGAGATGAAGTTTATGGGAATCACTGGTAACATAGCAGAGATAATGGATGCCATGAGTAGAGCAAAGGAAGAGCCAGATTATGTGCCTAGCCAGTAACACAAATGAGGATTAAACAATTATAAGGAAGACAGGCTGAATTAGGCTAGAATCAGGAATGGGACACCCAGTGACCCCTGCTTTTGGTGTGCATCGGTTATTAAAATATACACACCGAGTAAGGCATAGCAAACAGGTTTCTGTGAGATCTCTGCAATCCAAAGCAAGAGAAAAATTTGGCTAGCTAGAGCTTTCCAGGTCAAATGGGCTGCTTTAAAAGGTGGATTTGCTGCTAGTGGAGGTACTAGAGTGTAGGTAGGGTGCAGGATCACCGGCTGCAGTTGAAGCATCCGTGCCCATACTTTGGATGATCTTTAAGATCTGTGTAATCCTAGTTTTCAATGACTAAGTTTCTGTGGACTCTGGTTTTAACAAAGGATTCCCATACCTGATAGCCACGAAGCAGGTCTGGTATCCTTAAAAGAGTCAAATATATCAAATTGAGCAAAAAATGTCTGTCATAGACAAAAACCACAGTCCATTTCCCTGGAACATCTGGGACCCAGGGAAAAAGGAAGCCACATCTTCACCCAACTGTCCACCCTGTTCCTCAGTTTGCTCTCATGAATAGGCAATGAGTGAGGTGGACATTTGGGGTCTGGGCCATATCCTTCTTAGCTGCTCCTTACGGAAAGTCACCATGAAATGAGTCTTATGGGGTCATTAAAAAAAAAAAAAAAAAAAAGATTCAGACCTCAGAAAACCTGGAGGAGGCCTGCCAGTGAACATTCTTCTCCAAACTAATTAAAAGCAGTAAGGGATTTCAGATAAGTTTAAATAACATGATTACATATTTATGGCTTTGTTTTCCTGGTCTTCTCACTAAAGGGGTACACTATCTTAGTCCTATCAATACCGCATGCTGCACATTAATACAGCTTTACACTGAAGAAAACAATACTTTTGTAAAGTTATCCTCTCACTCCAGTGTATTCATGAATAATATATCATCATTAGTGTGGACTTCTAACTACTACTCACAGCTAGAGGTTGCAAAGGTTTCCTTATAATCCATTAAAGGATGTTTTCACTCTGCTTTTCTCCAGAATATCAATATTGAATGTTACAAAAATATTTTTGCCATTTGCTTTCAAATAAAATATTCAACGCTTGATGCTTTCATGGAGCATTTTCCCTTAAAAATCCATTATACTAAAAGTAAATATCTGCATGGAGCCCACTAGGCTGATGTAATTAAAATTAAATTTACAAAAAGGTAATGGAGATTTTTATCAGCAATAGCACACAATTCAATGCAGCAGCTGAAACATTGTGGATTTTTTCCCTCCCAGAATCTTATCCGAAATGCACAAAAATGTTACATTCAAGGGATTTTTTTTAAGCCTCACAACAATACTTACATTGGAATATTATTTTTGTTATGGGAACTTAATTTTATTACAAGGTATTAAATAATGCAAGAAAATCAAAGTGATCCAAAGGTAATAATTTGGCCATACTAACTTATTTTTAAACTGCTGAACTACCTACCCAGGTAAGGCCTGTTAACAGGTGTGGTTATCATTGCCTTGTGCCCTGGGTGGATTCTGGGCCTCTGAAGGACAAAGCTAATTTCAGGCCTTTAGTCTACGGATTCCTGCCATCCCTTTTACCTTTGCTCTTCGGGTTCCAGACATGACAGACCAGCTTATTTTAAGAGGTCTGATTAAACTAAAATCATGTCATATCATTCCTTAGTTCCAGGACTCTCAAGCTCTTCCTCCTAGCTTTGCTTCTCTCTTAAACAGTATGACCAATTCTGTTTTTCTTTTTTGTTCTCTTTTTGTTTTTCGTTTTTATTGAAGTTCGATCTGCCAACATAACATATAATACACCCAGTGGGACCAATTCTAGATTAGACAGGGAAGCTAATCCGATAATTATTGGATAATTAATCTGGGGTGTGAACAGTGAAAACAATGCAAACGCAACATGTCCAATACGGACATCTTCTCGTGATGAATGTTGTAAGCATCTACTGGATTTAACCCCATCTCCTTCTTGGCTTTTCTCCGTCACTTTCCTCCTTGCTCTCTACACTCGAAGTCCAATCTTCCAACACACCGTGCTGTTCCCACAAGCTCCTGCACAGCCCTTTCCCCTACTTTGCTTCTGCTTGGCCTTTGGATCTCAACTTGAAGGCAATGTCTTCCAGAAAGCCTTTTCTGACTGCCTGCATCCTCCCGGAGGGCCTAGGAGGCTGTAGCTGCCTGCCATTGGCTCCTGCAACAGGCTGACATCTGATTTGTGACACTCAGCACACTTGGAATCACGAAGGATTGCCTTTGACTGTGGGCTAAAGCTCTGGAGGGCAGGAACCAGGTTGATCTGGTTCAGGGCTCCATCCCCATTGCCTGGCACACAGGAGAGACTCAATAAGTATCTTCTGAAGAGAGTGAGTAATAGTTATTGGCTTATTGTCAGTATCCCCATACTGGGAGTTCTTCATGTTTTATTCATCTTGGTATCCACTGTGTCTAGCCCAGTACCTGGCACAGAGTGAGCCCTTAATAAATGCTGGTGGAATTTATTTCTGAAATGGCGTCTTGACCTTCCTAAGGACACTTTCCTCTTCCCTTAGCTCACCCGTGAACTATGAGAAAGGAATGGGAAGATGGTTGGATTTTTAGGGAGAAGGGTGAATGAGCCATCAGGAGAACAGAAGCAACAGCTTCAGAAAATGTGAGACGTGAGAATGGAAAATGGATTGTTCATTCAACCTTCAGGCAGGGTACCTATGCCTGTTGCCAAATCCAACCAAAGCTTTTTTTTTTTTTTTTTTTAATGGGGGAAATACATTTGTTAACAACTGGTTGCTGGAAGCTAATCTATAGTGGAAAAAATCAGAACAGCAGTTGACTCGGGGGGTGGGTATGGGGATTTACTGGGAAGGCATCTGAGGGAACTCATAGGTGTGCAAATGTTCTATACTTAGCTTAAGATTTCTTCCATACCAATACAGGCATTTGTCAAAACTTATCAAGTGGTGCCTGAGGACCTGTACATTTCACTGCATGTTGATTTTACCTCAAAAACAAAACAAAAAAACCCAAACAGAAGGTCAATAAATATTGAACTCTACTTAATGACACACCAGAATGTTATGTTAAGGGTGGATGGAGTGCACGGATGATTGCAATTTACCTTGAAATCCATATAACAGGAAAGCCTGACAGAAATAAATGATAATGCAAATATGTAAAAATTATAATTGTAGAAACGAGGTGGTAGGCATATTGTATTTTTACTATACAATTCTTTCAACATTCTCATATGTTTGAAAATTTCATTAAAAAATGCTGGAGAAAATGGTTGGTTGGCCTCATTTAGATGCAGGTGCATTAGCACCCAAAAGTACTGAACTGTCTTCAGGGAGTCCTTCAGCTTTGTAGTCAGAATTTAAGATCATGGATAAAAGTTTAAAATGGATTGACGAAGAAATTGTAAAAATCTCAGGAAAAGGGGAAAAGCTGCCATTATCTGTGACTGATGGACTCATTCATCATCATTCATTCAATAAATGTTTATGGAACTCCTAGTATATACTAGAAGCTGTTTTAGACACACTGAAGAAAACAGAAAAAAAATCTGAATCTTCTTCAAGTTTAGATTTTCATCATGGTTTCAAAGGGATCCCCGCAAAGATGGGAAGAAAGGTGGTGGCAGGGGGTTGGCAGCAGACAAGGTGGCAGTTCTGTTCCTGTTTCAGGCCTATCCTTTGAAGGGAATTATGCCCCACAAGGACATAAAATGGATCAAGGCATTGTGAACTGGAATATACTGGCAACTCACTTGGTGGCATCGAAAAGGTGGCAAAACACCTTTAAACAAGACCACTTTTTGTTCACACTGGTGAATTAGCATGCCTTCCAAAGTAGAAAGAATCAGTGTCTTTGATTCTCTTACCTCATGGTAGTTTGCCCTGGCAGTATGTATCACCTACAATATACAGGATGCCCACATGTTGTAAGCTTTTAAAACTAGACATAACTACTCAATATACAAATTTATGCTCTTGCTCCCTCAAGGGAAGGTGGGGGGAAGTGGTGGTCAGAGTTTTAGCTGCAATGAGGACTTATTTCTTTAAAAAAAAAAATCTGAAGCCTATGTGCAAGACATTTATTGAATCTGGGTGGCACATTTTCTTTAGGTTTAAAATTTCTCAGAATTAAAAATGTCACACTTAAGAAAAAGCTGATATACTATAATGGTAGTATCAATGATACCACTAACCATAGACTATATGGGATTTTCTGGAATGCACTTTAGGCGGAAGGGAGGGAAAAAGTGAAAGGAAAATGCAACTGTCAAAATAAAATTGTAAAGTAAAACTGATTTTTTTAAAAAAATATTCATTTACCAAAGTATTCCTTCATACAAAGCAATATATTGGGGCAGCCGAGGTGGCTCAGCAGTTTAGCACTGCCTTCGGCCCAGGGCGTGATCCTGGAGTCCCGGGATCGAGTCCCACGTCAGGCTTCCTACATGGAGCCTGCTTCTCCTTCTGCCTGTGTCTCTGCCTCTCTCTCTCTCTCTCTCTCTCTCTGTGTCTCTCATGATTATATAAATAAAATTAAAAACAAAACAAAACAAAAACCACAAAGCTATATATTGGGAAAATGTGTGAAGTCACCCTATTTTATTTAGGAAACTATACTCATTAGTATTGTATTTTCTGACATTAATAAAGTATTAACAGTCAATAAACTGATTTTTGAAAAACAGGGCTTTTGTGTAGATATTGGGTATAAAAGCAAATTACAAATAAGAAGTGCTGAGGGCTTATGAAAGAGTATAGAAGTCACGTGGAAATTTCCAATTTATATCATCCAGAGCTAGATTATTAACTAGGATAGTAAAACTGGAACAGCGTGACCATGTTGGCAGTATTTGCCCAAATATCCATCAACATTTAAGTACCAGCTTGAATTCTAGGTTAAGAGATTTATTATGTAAAGTCATGGGAAACTTCAAGCAAGGATTTAAAGAAAAAAAAAGTAAGGTAAAGCTAAAATATGGATGTCAACCACACAGTTAACATAAACACAATATAAAACATCATTACTAATAATCCAGCACAAATTTATAACCTTTTCTCCTAAAGCTCGGTTTTATTTAAATAACAAATGATTTGTCCAGTATAATCATGCCCATTCCTTTATGTTTCTAAAACAATTAGGTTCCATTAATACCCCAAAAACCAACCACTAATTCACTCCTATTGTTTAGCATCATGTAATAAATGCCAATGGACCACTCCCAGCAATTTCTACTTTCTACAAATTCCACTGCTGTGCCTAAGGGCTCTGCCAGAGGAAGCAGAAGAGGTTCCAATGCCTGAATTCTATTCCAGAGCATAATCATTAAACCTCCTTGGAAATAACAGGTTGCTGATTAAATTTCTGCACATGTGATCTTGAAAAATTATTATATAAATCAGGCTGACAATTAGAAATACTATAAATAACAAGTTTAATTTGATAGCTCAGCTATTGTAATAAATTGAACAACTGTTTCTCTCTCTTGATATATTCATTTTCACCTTGGGGTTAAGTGATACTGGCTAGAGCGATCCTGGAACAGGAGGCATTTGCAGAAGGCTAGTGTGTGAAATTAATTTTCCTTGCAGTGGCTTTATTCCTGTTGACATAAAGGATCCACATAAAACACTGTACACTAGACTATATCCTATTCTTCTTTGTACAGATTTTTTTTCTTTCAGTGTCATTTAAGCTAAGCTGTGTGAGAAAATGAGCAACAAAGATTCATGCTCAACGAACATTTATTAAGACCTTCTCTCTTGACTGCTCTAGGTACTTTGACATAAGCCTCACAGTAATTGTGTGAAATGGGTATTATCTGTATTTCACATTGGGGAGACTCAAAGTTGCTGAGCAAATTGCCCAAAGGCAGAGGAGTTGCATTGGCCAATTCATGGTTTAATCCTGGGGTACCAACTCCAGAGTCCATGTTCTTCCTACTGCCCACAACATGGACCCGAATTCTTTACCCTTTCTATCCCATGTAATTGTCTTTGCACATGCATCCTGCAACGGTAATTGGGTTTCTGTCTGATTAATCTTGAGGTTAGAATCTTAGGAAGGTACTTCCACGTTCCAGGGTGCAAGGATCCACTTATAATAAGGTAACATGGGAGGAAGAGTTAAGATGTGTCTCCCTCTCAGACAGTGGGAGAAACATGACCAATAAACCCAATCTAATTTGGAAGATGCTTCAATGCTAGACTATCTTGAGGATGTCATCATCACAGCTGTTATTGTTAACAAGTGCTAAGTAAAGAGGAAGTCTCTAAAACTGATGCTAGATAAAACACTACATAAAAATGATTAACTTACCCAATCATATTAGAAAGTTATTTTTTTTTACAGCTGGCAATAGAAGTTTTATTTGAAAATAACTATTATGCATTAAATGATATTCTGTGATGCTATATCCTATTTGTTCAGTCACTAAATACAGAAAATTGTTCTCTGTAGATTTCTGTTGGCAATACCTTTAAATGACTTGCTTCCCCACACATATGGCTTAAGGCCTGTTGGTGGCATGATTCTAACCCCAAGCTGCTCCACAATCCTCACATGTATCTAGTGAGTATTAAAAAAATTGGAGTGAAATTCTTTTCAGTATCAGTTTGATATTAAAAAGTAATTAAGGGCAGCCTGGGTGGCTCAGTGGTTTAGTGCTGCCTTCAGCCCAGGGCATGATCCTGGAGACCCGGGATCGAGTCTCACAGGCTCCCTGCATGGAGCCTGCTTCTCCCTCTGCCTGTGTCTCTGCCTCTGTCTCTGTGCCTCTCATGAATAAATAAAATCTTTTTTAAAAAAAGTAATTAAAAAATTCCTATCACTTGAATTGCATCAGTAGTGACACCACTAAACAGAATATCACTATATTCTGATCATTAAAGATGATTTTCTGCATATAAAATTTCTGATTAAAAAAATCAGCTTACTGTAAACTTCTGCCTATAACTTCCAACAGAACTTTGTGAAGATAAATTCATACACATGTATTAGAAATGAGAATCCCAAATAAGGTGACAATATATTGTTAACAAAAGATAATTTAGAAAATATTATCCAATCCAAAAGAAACTAAGACATATATATGCTTTCTCAAAGAAAACCATTAGGAAATAGCATCCTTCATATCAAAGCAATCAGTTAATAAAAATGAATTTGTGAAAACAATGCCTACTTTTTTACATTCCATTCTTGGGTACTTATAAAAATTACAAATCAGGGGTTCACCTGAGTGGCTTAGTCAGTTAAGCGTCTGCTTTTGGCTCAGGTCATGATCCCAGGGTCCTCAGATTAAGCTCCACATAGGGCTCCCTGCTCAGAGGGGGGTCTGCTTCTCTCTTCCTCTGTGCCTCCCCTCCATCCATGCTCTCTCTTGCTCACACTCTCTCAAATATTTTAAAAAATTATTAAATCAAAAAATTATAAATCAAACAATTTATATAAATTATATAAATCAAAAAATTATAAATCAAAAGTATAAATTAAACAATAATGCTATTGTTCTCTTGAGTATTACCATAAAAGTTATTATATTGTACATTACCAGAAAGTCTTAGAGATCGGCCAATGAAACTATTTCAAAATATAGGAGAAATTCTTGGATAATTATTTACAAATTAGTTTTAACAAGCCTAGTATTGTTTTCTAACCATTCTAGAGCTTTAGAAAAATAACCAAATATTTTTGAATTACAGGGAACACATATTTGAGATCTTAAAAAAAAATCCAAAAAACTACAAAGTAAAAAGTCTACATCCTTAAAAGTTACATAGAGTGCTGTAAAGTTGGACAAAAAGGGAGACACATGGACAAATTCAAGTTCTGCCAATAATTACTGTACCTTGACCAGGCTTCTGTTCCTCACTGGTAAAAGGAGTGCATTATGGGGGGTTGGTGGTAGTACGTGGAGGGAGGAGTGTTAAATTAACATGGTATTCAAGGTCATACACAGTTCCAAGATTTTTTTTTTTTGTAATCAGTTCTGTCCATCTTTAGACACTGAAGTAAATTTCTAACTGTGGAACTGAGAGAGAAGCACTTCAATTGTTGAAACAACTATGAAGAAAGTCATCCCTGAAGGCAAACTGGCTGCCAGAATTTCTGTCTACAGCCCTCTCTGATACTCCCAACCACAGGTCTCCAGTCACTGAAGTGACACTAGGAAAGTAGTGACAACTGCAAAGACACAAATATGCAGCCTTAGTTCTGGAGTACAGTCAACCATAAAGGCTATCATAGCATTCTGAGTACCAGTACTCACTGGGGCTGGGCAGAGAGAGGTATGTGCACCACATCTACATTCTACATTTCCAGTTGAACTAGGTCTTCCTTCATTCCCTAATTTTATATGATTCATGTTAAGAGAATGTCACCTGTAAGTGGGCTAGAGAGATAGGGCCATCAGATGCACGGGTTAGTCTGGCTAAAGGAGAACCTGGAGTTCTGGGGCCCCATAGTCCAATGGGAACTGGTGGAGCCAAAGAATTGAGAGCCCCTCAAGACAGGCTGCGAGGTCTTGAGGCTGGTGGAACATTCTGGACTTTGGAATACAGGAGCTATACTGATTTATAATAACTCAATGCCAATGACCTTCCAGAGGATACTGCCAAAATATGTCTTGAAAAGGTTTAAATAAAATATTTGCAGTGTTCTTTCAATTTCATACTGTGTACACAGTAAACTGATTGCGAGCCAACCTCTTAGTGTAAGTGAGAAAACTGAAGACCCAAGAGCTTTGGGGGCATTCCTCAGAATCTCTCTCTGCTGAGCACATATCAATAACAAACACAGAAGGGAGCGAAGTATACTTTCCAGAGATGCCAGTTTTATCATTTTATAATTTTCAGATACTATTGAGATGTCAAGAGAAATCTTGGTCAAATTATCTGACTCCCCACACATGTAAATTTCTGTATGATTCACTTTAATAAAATTTAAGTTCTAATTCTTTGCCAATACTACAAAAATTATAAGACCTATACATTACTGAGTTTTATCCCATTAAGTGTCAAATCACTCTGCTAATGTACAAGGTTTATTAGAAAGATGTGATACCCCTAAGCTCATAAACTGTGGTGATAATACAACTCTACATTTATGACTGATGACAACATTGCCCACTACAATGATCATAAAACAGAACTAAAATCTTCCAGTGTCAGGGTGCCTGAGTGGCGCAGTCATTTAAGCATCTGAGTCTTAGTTTCAGCTCAGGTCATGATCTTGCAGCCTTAGGATCAACCCCCACATTCAGCTCTGTGTTCAGTGCAGAGTATGCTTCAGATTCTTTCTTCCTCTCCCTCCTACTCACATTTTCTCTCTCAAATAAAAAAAATATATATATTCAAAAAAAATCTTTCAGTGTCATTAAGAACTCTTAGATGACATATATCAGCACAGTGCGTTAAGAAAAAAATGAAGCAAACACATTAAAAAGAAGGTAAGTGCTATCTTTTAGAAATTATTATGTCAAAAAAGCTGATTGGTCTTCATGGAGATTTTTTTTTCTAAACCATATGCATTGAGCCTAATATTCCTCCATAGTAGTATAAAACAGATTGTTGCATATTAAAATATTACCAACAAGAATTCTGAAAATTAACACATCTTAGGTAGGGGAAGCCTTTTCACTGATTGCAGAAAGCTAGATTTGAGGCAAGATCAGTAGATGATTCTATAATGCCTGCAGTGCAAAACATGGCTTGGAGCCTCTGAGTCAGGCAGTGAGTATGTGAGTTCTGCTTTCACCACACCAGAGCTGTGTGACTTTGGGCAAGTTACCAACTTCTCCGAGCTTTGATTTCCTCATCAGTAACACAAGGAGAATAGTAGCACCTTTCTAATACTCTGTAAATAATTTAGTGATCATGCAATGTCCTGGGTATTCATTAAACAGTACCAACTGCAATTACATTATTGACATTTGTCAATTAATTTATTTCTAACAACCCTAAAAGGAGAAAATATAATACAACTTTGATAGTTATGAGAATGGGAATATTGAGAGATTAAGTAATTTCTCCAAAGATACCCACGGTGTAACTTTACCCACAATATTTTGTAAATGATAAATAAGCAGAACCCAGGGAAAGAAAGCTAATGCCTCAAAACCGAAAATAGAGATACGTAACGGGAACATGCCTAGCTTAATAGCTGGAGCCAAATACAAGTCCACTAAGTGAATATGAATGATGGACCTGCACCTGAATATTTTTACAACTCAAATTGTGCAAGGATTCACACTGCCTGGGGGGTCAATGGGTCTGACTTATGGATTACTGATGCTTACCAGGGAGAGGGCTTACTATTTTTACAGCACCAAACTGCATTCACTGTGTGTGAAATAGAATCCAAGAAGATGAGAGTCTTCACATGCTTTTCTAAGCACCTAAATTACTTCAAGGCCAGGAAATTAAAGCAAGTTCATGGGAGAAAAACCATTATTATTTTACACTTTTCCTCCTGCCTCGGAAATAAAATATGGCTAGACTGTAAACAGTTTATAAGCAACAACGTTCTTTTCTAATCGAAGCAGTAGATTGTGTACCTCGTACTTAAGGTCTTGGGAATGTTTGGAGTTTTTTTGTTTTGTTTTTCATTTTTAACAACCTTCCACTGAAAGGGCTGTGACGTCTACAAGAGATATGCTGGTGATTTTAAGCTGAGACACTATTAACTTATGTTACTGACCAGTAATGGTCTGTACATAGCTGCTCTAAAATAGTGCCTGAGGTCAGCAACAGTATACGCGATGAAGAGAAATCCTGAAGACAGATCTTTCTCTTTTTTTAATTTAAATTCAATTAGCCAACTTATCATAGTTTCAGAGGTAGTGTTCAGTAATTTATCAGTTGCGTGTACCACCCAGTGCTCATCACATCACGTGCCCTCCTTAATGCCCATCACCCAGTTACTCCTTCAGATCACTACATTTGTATCTTTGGGGTAAATACCCAGTAGTGCAATTGCTGGGTCTTAGGGCAGCTCTATTTTTAACTTCTTGAGGAAGCTTCATACTGTTTTCCAGAGTGTCTGTACCAGTTTGCATTCCCACCAACAGTGTAAGAGGGTGCCCCTTCCTCTGCACCCTTGCCAACATTTGTTGTATCCTGTCTTGTTAATTTTAGCCATCCTAACTGGTGTGAGGTGGTATCTCATTGTGGTCTGATCTTTCTATTTCTCCCTAGGGAATTATAAACATCATGGAAACTTTACGAAGACTTTAGTCGACTATTTTAATTAAGCGACTGGAATGCCATTGTGTTTGTGTAAGCTTCAGTTATAATTTTTATACCCATAAATTATTTTAAAATAAAAATATATTCAATTAAACCATGATGATTAAAATGAGAGAATAAATACGTATAAGGAGCTGATGGGTCTTCTATTAATCTTTGTATTCTATTATGAATACTTTTATTTTTAAGCAGGGACAAATCTCACTCTATCATCACATACGATGGATAAAAGGTACCCAGGGCAAAGTATTCACAGAGATTTAGTGGGAGATGAGAGAATCATTACTCTGTGCTTTTAAGTTCTTTATAGCATAGGTAGTTTGACAAGATTAAGCGGACATTAACTGATTATTTAGCACTGGAAGTTCTTTCTGGGTTACAAAGCATAAAAGTAGTTAACACAATACTTGGCCATAGTGTAGCTGAACAACCAGGAGGTTAGGGAGGCGGTTCAGCCTTCCCTGCACCATCAAAAATCTGCATATAACTTGGATTCCTCCAAAACTTAACTACTATTAGCTTATTGTTGACTGGAAGCCTTACTGAAAATATAGCCAAGTTGTTTACCACAGATTACATATATGTAGTATGTACTGTATTCTTAAAATAAGCTAGTGAAAAAATGAGAAGGAAAAAAAGGATATAGTACTGGTACTGTATTTACTGAAAAAAATCCGCACATGGGACCTATAGCATTCAAACGCTGGTTTGAAGAGGTCAACTGTCACTCCTTAAATGACAGCTATCATCCTCACTAAAAATCCTAACACTCTTCCTCTTTTTGTTACCTTTCAGACCCGGGAAGTGGGTGGGAGGGAACATGGGGGGTGGCTAGGGCAACACTACCTAGCTCAGATCCTACCTTCTGGGCTTGCTGACTGTCCCATGCTTCATTTTCTCGAATGTAAAACGGGGACAGTGATAGAGTGAATCATACAGGGGTAATCAGAGAAATGATCTTAATATATACAGTGTTTCAATAAAGTGCTTAAGAGGATAAATGGATCCCTGTCCTTCTCCCCTTGCATGTTCGCTCCACGGTCCATCCAGACATGTTTTTTTTTTTTTTTAAGATTGTATTTATTCATTCATGAGAGACAGAGAGAGAGACAGAGACGTAGGCAGAGGGAGAAGCAGGCTCCCCACAAGGAGCCCAACACGGGACTCGATCCCAGACCCTGGGATCATGCTCCGAGCCAAAGGCAGATGCTCAACCGCTGAGCCACCCAGCTGTCCCCCAGACATGGAGTTTTTTTATTTTTAAGATTTTATTTATTTATTAATGAGAGACACACACAGAGAGGAAGAGATACAGGCAGAGGGAGAAGCAGGCTCCACACAGGGATCCCAACATGACACCTAATCCTGGGACCCAAGGATCACTCCCTGGGCCAAAGGCAGACGCTCAACCGCTGAGCCACCCAGCTGTCCCCCAGACATGGTTTAAACATACCTTTCACTCTCCTCCCATCAGGACTTTGAGGGCTGCAAAGGAGTGCTTTATCTTATCAATTTTGAACAAAAACGTCTGACATATGGTAGGTTTACAAAAGAAAAAGGTAAAATTCTATCAAACCCCTTTAATAGTCCCAGAAATACTTTGGTTCAAAAGACAGGCAGTGAAGACGGCCCCCATGAGGACACGTACTGGATAGTTTACCTGAGATAGGAAGGAAATTCTTCATAAAAAAAGTTGAATCAGATTCCTGCAATTGACACTTAACACTTTTCTCTTTGCACTATGGATTTTCTACCACTTTTCCTCCCTGGACTGTAAGTTCCACTGGAGCAGCATTCTGAAATAGCACATGGGTCCTCCAGTGTCACCCCTCATGCTCCTCTGTCTGTCCTCTCATCCAGCCAGGAGGTCACTCCATAGAGACTGTCAATCGTCCTGCCTTTAGTCCTCCAGCTTCCTATGGTGAGTGGACACTGGGAGCCACAATAGGAGGCCAGAGGGAAAAGGAGTGAGAGAAGTGGGGGTCTTTATTCCCCATGGTCCTGCCCTTTGGAGTCCCCTCAGGGGAACCTTCTCCTTGCATGACTCAGTAAACAAGCTTGCTCCTGGATCCTTTGGACGAGGTGTGATCATAGCTCTACTATTGTATCTGGTCTCAGGGTGCTGCACTACTCTTGTGATTTCTCTCCACTCTTCCCACAGCTTTGCTTAAAGCCCCATTCTTAAGCCCTCTAGAAAGGATCTAGTTTGTGCCATCTGTTTTCTGCTGGAACCCGGATTGATATCATACTCTAGACAGACAAAGAGAGAACCATAAAACAGCCATCATGTTTCCTCTAACTGTGCAGCCAGATAGCAACTATTTTTCCTCTTTTAATTCCCACTTACAACCTAAGGACTTCCCCCTTGCTGCTAACTGATTCCTATAAATATCTCCATGAATTCTAAAATGATAAAGGTTTCTCCATTCCTTTTTTTTTCCTTCAGGAAATGCTTTTAAGAGAAGAAATCTTTGTTATAATTTAGGAATAACTTTCTATGTCTTATTTCTGTTAGTTCTGTTTTGTACTTTTAAAGGTATCATTTCACTTAATTACATTCTGTTCTCTGTACTTAAATTTAGCTACAGGTTATAATATAATCTGAATGTAAAGCAGTAAATTTTTCAAAATAAATTTTGCTCCAACTGAATTTTTTCAGGGAATACGTAAGAATTATAAATAAACTTACAAAGATGCCATTAACAAGAAACATAAATTATTTTTGAGATAATACAGATATAATGGAGACAATAATTCTATTGCCTTTCAATCTAGTCCAGATATTATAGCAACTTTAAAACACATTTGGGAATAAGCAATTGATATTTATTTACAATGAACTTCTTTCTCTACATAGTATTATTTTTGGGAAATTCAACTATGGAATTGTGAAATGAACAGCAAATTACTATATTAACTTTTTTTTTCTTCTGCAGGTGTACTCTCAGTATTACATAATTCTTTTTTGTTGTTGGTAAATCAACTCTTCCATTTGGTGAGGAACATTTTCCAGCAAAGGCTTTGTCCTATTTCTGTTTATTTTGGCTTCCAAAGGGCTGGATATTCAAAAGGAAAGCAGAGAAATATGGAGCTAGAAATCTGTAAAACAAATCATAATGATGCTCCTTGCACAAACAGATCTAAAACCCAGAAACACTAGCAGTGAATTCTACATCTCCTCTATTTAAATATACAGGTTGATAGTAACTATGTATATTTCTCCACATTATTTTCATCTTTCTTTGCATTCTGTCTTCCTTTTTTTTGTGACTGTTATTCTTGATATTATACAAAAGAGCCAAATGCAGTGGGGGTAAATGCCTATACTAAATCAGTCTGGTTTGTTTTGACAGAATTGACAATAACAGTCAGAAGATTCAGGAAGCTGAATCTTAACAAAACTGACCAACCATGTGCCCTTGTCTTTTGGGTGAGAGGGCTGTAAAGCCAGCTGTACACAATGGGATGGGTAAGGATGTTAGTAAAATCAGAAAATGGGCTGTTTATCTTATAGGTGTGCATGCGTGTTTTGGTAAATAGTCCATTTCTCTTTTGCCACGGCTGGATCAATTCCATTACACTTAGAAATGGTCAAGGGAGTAGGTGCTAGTTTCCACAAAGGTTCAGGGGATGGCAGGATGATCAAAACCCTGACAAAGGCAGCAATGCACATGAGGATTCACCTAAGTGCACTTTTCCCAACTCATACAATCATGTTTCATCAATTTGAAGTTGTGCATTTAAAGAAAAATGTCACTTACAATTACTGGCATCTCACAATTGCTGGTGACCAGTGAGGTTGACACAGAGGTTTTGCCACAGCAGGGGAGGGTAGGCCTTGATGATGGCATTTTATCTGTTGCAGGTAAAGGGACTCTCTTAATTTGGAATGCTGAGTGCTATTCATTTCCAATGGAATGTCTGAAGGAAAGGATAATCTCAACAATAGGTAAGTGGGAATGGCCCACAGTCAGAAAAAGTCATGGTAGGGTATGGTGTAATTATGGCTATGGCTAGATGCAGATGCAGGGAATACCAGGGAGAACCCAACTCCTAACCAAATGTAAGCTTCTGCAAATGTACATAATACATAATAAAAAACCTCAATGGGCCCAGATAAAGTAAGTTAGAGCAGAATTTAAAAGTCTGAGCTTTGAATGCATTACTCATCCTATACAGATTCACTGACCATGACCCTGGACAGAGGACTTATTGGCAAGGTGATTGAGCATAACCTCTTATCACCAAGCTATGAAGATTATATAGGACAACCTCCAGAAAAGCAGACCTGAAAATTAAAACAAGAAAATATCTATGGTCTATATCTACATACAAACTGAGCAGAGGTATCAGTGGGAACAAATGCCAGGGGAGACGAATTTCACAAAATTAGCTCCAGTATATTACTAACCAATGAAATAAAACACAGCAACAATAATAATCTTCAGATTATTACTGTTATTATTATCAGGGAAAATATCAAAATACAGAGTTGCCATATTATCTAATATGTCCAGTTTTAAACAAAAAACTATGAGACATGTAAAGAAACTGGCAAGTGTAACTCATACTCAGAGGAAAAAAGTAGTCATTAGAAACTCTCAGACATCCCCTGATACTATAGTGGACAGAAGCGTCAAAGAAGCTATTATAAATAAAGCCCAAGAAGTAAAGGAAAGCAGAGTCAATGAATTACAGAAAAGCATGATAAAGGCAGGGGTAAGATGGCAGCATTGGAACACCCTGGACTTACCCCCTCCATGGACACACTAAATCTACACGTACACATAAAGTAATAGATCCTGAAAAAGAATGGAGAACTGATTGAACAGCTTCTGCACAACAAAGGTTATAGTGACCACATGGAGAACAGCGGAAGAGATGAGACAAGGTAATGATGGGAAACCCACACCCAGCACTGTGACCTACACTAAGGAGGGACAGGACTAAGGGACCACCAGCAGATTCACCCAGGCCTGGGGCACACAGAAGTGAACTAACCTTAGAGAGTCTGCCACACAACTGCTGGAACACTTTTCAGGGATCAGAGGTGTTGGTGAAGATCACTCTTTATAGTCCCCTTCCATCTTGATAACAGATGGAAGAAGAGTCAGGGTGCCCCAACCTGCCTGCTGCCCCAACCTGCCTGCCACTCCAGTGAGCCCCGGTCTATAGCCCACACGAGCCCCAGCTGCACCCCAAGCCAGCATCCTCCCACCTCCTGCCACCTAACTGTGACTCCCAAGCTCTAGCTTTCTCACCAAAGGCGCCAGGACTAGGCCATTTCAGGACAGTGTTCACTATACCTTAAGCCATCTCATCGAGGGAGCACAGATGCAAAGTACCCTGGGACCTTCCAGCCTGCACCTCTTCAGCTGTCCCACCAGGCACCCCCTCACCTCCTGACAGTTCTTGGCCTGTGCCTGCCTCAGCTTCATCCATCCTGCTCCCTGTGTGGAGTGCCTGGGACCCCCTCAAGTCTGTACTGCCTCAGTTCCTATTATCCTGTAGGGCATTCTCTGCATGGAGCACCTGGAATCCTCCTGGCCTGTGCCTGCTTTAGCCTCAGCAATCTCACTAGGATAAGCCAGGTATAGACTACCCTGGAAGCCCCAGCCTGCCCACTACAATTCAAGCCAGCCTGCTAAAGTGGTCAAACACATGCAGTCTACACAAGGGACATTACTACACAAAACCAGTCTTTCAAGACCAGGAGAAACAAATATAGGAAGACAGAGAGAATGAGGAGACAGAGGATTATGTCCCAAATGAAAGAACCAGACAAAATGACTAAATGAAACAGAGAAAAGCAATCTTCCTAATAAAGAGTTCAAAGTAATAGCTATAGAGGTGCTCACCAGATTTAAGAGTAGATGAAGTCAGAGAGAACTTTAACAAAGAAATATAGGAACGTCTGGGTGGCTCAGCAGTTAAGCGCCTGCCTTCAGCTCAGGGAGTGATCCTGGAGTTCCAGGATGGAGTCCCACATTGGGCTCCTGGCATAGAGCCTGCTTCTCCCTTTGCCTATGTCTCTGCCTCTCTGTGTCTCTCATGAATAAATAACTAAAATATTAAAAAAAAGAAATATAAAAGGGAACCAATCAGAGTTGGAAGAATACAATAACTGAAACCAAAAATACACTAGAGTGAATCAATTGCAGTTGGAGGATTCAGAAGAATGGATTAGCGATTTGGAAGACAGGGTAATGGAAAGCACTCAAGCTGAGCAGCAAGAAACAAAAAAGAATTTTTAAAAATGAGGATAGGTTAAAGAATCTCTGGGACAACATTAAACATCTTAACATTTACCTTATAGGGGTCCCAGAAAGAGAAAAGAGAAAATAAGAGGGGCAGAAAACTTACCTGAAGAAGAACTGAAAACTTCCCTAACCTTAGGAAAAAAAGAAACACCCAGGTCCAGAAACCAAAAGGAGCCCAAAATGAGATTAATTCAAGGAGGTTCACACCAGGACACATGATTAAAGACAAAGAAAGAATCTTAAAGGCAAAAGAGAAGCAACAAGTTACATAAAAGGAAAACTCCACAAAGCCAAAGGCTAATTTTCAGTGGAAACTTTTGCAGACTAGAAGGTAGTGGGATTATATATTCAAACTGCTAAAAGAAAAAAATAGAAAAAAATTCTGCAACAAGAACACTCTACCTGGCAAGGTATCATTTTATAATTGAAGGAGAGATAGTCTCTAGACAATAGTGAAAACAATCCTATTTATAATTATATCAAAAAGAATACCTACTAATAAATTAACAGAATTAAAAGGAAAAATAGATTTCAACAATCGGTAAAAGAACCAGGAAGGACAACACAAAGATATAAAATACTATCACACAAGTCAGCTGACATTCACAGAACACTCTACCCAATGTATACAAAATATACATTCTTTTTGAGCTTATGTAGAACATTCTTCAGGATGGATTACATGATATGTCATAATTGCTTGTATTAGAAGAATGGTTTAAAATCAGTAACTTAAGTTTCACTGTAAGAAGATACATAAAGATATAAAAATGAAACCCCAAGTAAGTAAAGCACAGGAAATAAGAGCAGAAAGCAATGAAATAGAAAGCAGAGAAAATTAGCATAGTCAAAAGATGGATATCTAAAAATAATAAGATTAATAAATAATACTAAGATGATTAATATTAGCAAAATTAATGGAAAGGAGAGAAAATTCAAATTATAAGCATAAAAATAAAGGGGATACTCCTAGGCATCCTACAGATATCAAATTTTTATACTAATAAGTTCAACTTCAATGAAACAAATTCCTTGAAAACCTCAGTCTACCAGAACTGAAGAAAGATAAAGTAGAAAAATCTAAATTGTCCTGTATCTTTTAAAGGGCTGAATTTTAAAATATTCTCTCAAAGAAAACACTGGCTCATAGGACTTCAGGTACATTCTGTCATCCATTTAATGAAGAAATAGTATCAATCTTACACAACTATTTTAAATACAGGTGAGTAGAAATAATTCTCAATTATTTTTGAGGCCAGCAGCACTACTGATATTCAAAACAAATAGATTACAGGAAGAGAAAACTACTGATCAATGTCCTTCAAGAGCACAGAATAAAGGTCCTTCAAATATTAGCAAATCAAATTCAGCCATACATATTAAGAGATACAACATGAGCAAATTAGGTTTGTTCCAGGAAGGAAAGATCGATTTAACATTTGAAAACAAACAATATAATTAACCATAAGACCAGAATTAAGAATAAAGAACCCATAAGATTATTTTTAAATGATGCAGACAAGTCTTTGATAAAATTCAAATCCATTCGTAATAAAAGCCCTCAGAAAATGAAGAATCAATTGGAAAATTTTCAATCTGACTAAAAAGTGCAAAAAACCTACATCTAACATGATACTTTATAGTGAAATACTGAACACTTTCTCCCTAAAATTGGGAACAAGGAAAAAATATCTTATCACTTCTGTTCAACAAGTTATTCTGAAATAGAATATGCCAGTGCAATAAGGCAGGAAACAGAAATAAAATGTGTAAAGACCTGAAAGGCAGAAGTGTAACTTTTTGTTTCCAAATGACATGATTATGTATCAGAGAATGCTAAGAAATTTACAAAATAATTATTTCCACTCACAAATGAACTTAGCATAATCACAGGGCATATAAGGTCAACATAAACATCATCTGTGTTTTTATATACTAGCAGCAATTATATAAAATATATATATAATTACATAATTGTATAATATACAATTGTATATATTTGTATATTTTGCAAAATATATAATTGTACAATATACAATTGTATATATTTGTATAATGTATATAATTGTATAATATACAATTATATATATAATAGTTCTACTCTAAATGGCATACTAAATTTTAAGTACTTAAAAATAATTCTTAAAAATGTGTAAGACCTCTTCACTTAAATCTACAATACACTGTTGAAATATCCATGTTCATAGATTGGCAGACCCAGTATTGTTAGGATGTCAATAACATAACAATTCACCTGCAGATTCAATGAAATCCCAATCAAAATTCCAGCAGGCTGTCTCAGAAAAGTGGACCTGATTTTAATATTTACGTAGAAATTAGAACAACCTAAAGTAGCTAAAAGAATCTCAAAAGAGAAAACCACAGTTGGAGGGCTTACACTACCTGATTGCAAGACAATATAAAGCCATAGGAATCAGGTCAGTGTGGTACTGGAATAAGGACAAAGTGACCAATTGACCGAACATAGTCTAGAAAGAAATTCACAGACAGGGTGAACTGATTTTCAACAAAGCTGTTAAAGCAATTCAATGGGGGCAAAGAACATGTTTTTAATGGCAAAAGGATCATCACATAATGTGTAGAAAATGAATCCCAACCCCTGTCCCGTACTCTATATAAAGATCAACTCAAACTGCATCAGAGCTCTAAACATAAAAGCAAAAATTATACAGTTTCCAGGAAAATATGTCAGAGAATAATTGCTATCCTGGAATAGGAAGAGGTTTATTTGGACACAAAAAGCACTGAATATAAAAAAGATTGATATTTTTTCACCAAAATTAAAAACTTCTCATCAAAAGACATCATTTAGGAAATGAAAGGTGCATGCTACAGACTGTGCATAAATGCTTCAGTGTATATATCTGACAAAGGATATGCATCCAGAATATATAAACATTTTTACCAATCAATAAAAAGACAAAAAACCCAATCAGTTAAAGGCTTGTACTACATAAAAAAAGATATATGAATGGGCTTATAAGCACAGGAAAATATGCTGAATATTAGTATTCCTCAGAGGGATACAACTTAAAGCCTCAATGAGATACCATGTCATACTCACTAGTAGACTGACAACACAAAATGATGTAAAGCATCCAAATCGCTCATATACTGCTGATGGGAGTGTAAAATGATACCAACCATTTTTAGAAATTGACAGCCTTTGAGACAGCAATTCCACTCCTTAATAATCAACAAATGGAAAGAGAAAGAAAAACTCTTAAAAAACATTCCTAAATGGGACACCTGGGTGGCTCAGCAGTTGAGCGTCTACCTTTGGCTCAGGGCATGATCCTGGGGTCCCAGGATTGAGTCCTCCATCGGTTCCCTGTACAGAGCCTGCTTCTCCCTCTGCCTGTGTCTCTGCCTTTCTCTCTGTGCCTCTCACGAATAAATAAATAAGATCTTAAAGAATAAAAAGTTCCTAAAAACTCAACTCATAAGACCAAAAAACTGGAAACAATGTATGTTAATAAAACAGAATAGTGCTCAGCAATAACGAAAAAATGAACTGTTACATACCCCACAGTGACAAATCCAAAACCTTATGCTGAGTGATAGAACCCAGATGAAAGAGTACCTACTGTACGATTTCATTTGAATGCAGCTCAAAAGTAGACAAAACTAATCTTTGGCAATGGAAATTAAAACGGGGTGCTCATGAAGGGTGGAAATTGACAGATGAAGAGTTTGGATAGTTTCTAGTGTGAGGTAAATGTTCTACAGCTCCATTAGGGTGTGGAAATGCCAGTTAATACACTGTCAAAACACATTAAATTGTACCCCTAAAATCTACGTATTTTATTGTATATAAATTTCATACAGGATTATTGGATTGTTCATAAATAAGACTGTAGATTAAACTTCTACTTTTTAGTTTCATATTCTAGACTTCAGTCTGGTGTAGCTCAGATTCTAATTAAAAAGTACAACCAACCATTAAGAGCAGCATAAGAGGAGACAAGCATCTGGATGTCCTGTATCAAAGCAAATCATGACTGGCATCATCATGTTCAATATGCCCCATTATCATCGTAAAAAATATTATTTGTGACTGTAATATACCTACATGTTATTTATTCTATCCAGATATACAGGATATTATATTTAATTCCTATAAAACCATCCATGCACACATCTACATTATACCAATAAAGTAAATCTCATAATGGCAAAGGAAGTCTTCAAACAGTAGACTTAACAATCACTACTGTGGGAAATCTGGAATTCACTCTAACTGATATTAGTTGGCTAAAAATAGACTTTTTTTGAACAATTGATGGAAATAAATCCTGATAATTTATGCTTTAGCAACATTTAAGTAATTATGGATGCAATCAATGGGTTACAGTGGGTTTTTGGGAGAATCCTGGCCCAGATACTCAAGTGCTTCTTATGCTTGATACACTGCATAGTAAACCTATCTTCTGGCTCTACTTGCCTCCAGTCTCTCTCACCTCATCAACTTACCATGCATAGGGCTACCAGAATAATTTTCTTAAAAAATGGACTTCCTCCCACCAAGAGTCTGCTTTTTGCTTAAATACTACCAAATAGCTTTTTACAAGCTCTTAACTATTACAGGACACATCATTAATGCTCATGAGTGATCTTACTGCCTAAAAGTACCACATTTCAATCTACATTTTTAATTGTTTTATCAACATTCAAGCTATGTATTGTAATACTACATATTCCTTGGGTGCTTGGCTGGCAAGGCACTGTCCAAGGTGCTTAAAGTCAACAGATGACTATAACAGTCCTAGTTCTTTATTAGTTAACAATGAATTTGGGAAACAAGGCACAGACATTAGATAAAGCGAAACAATAATGTGAAAGCTCTATGATTAAAAATCAGTATTTAAGTAATAGTTTTCCTGGGCGTTCCTTGAGAATGGTTTCCTATAAGTAGATCTTAAAACTGAAACAGAGGCTTCATTTGAAGGAATACCTGAGGGTAGAGTACAGGAAGAAATCAGCTAGCTGGCAGGATGATGCCAAATTATGAAAGCCTGGAAAATCAGACTCTTAAGTTCAGACTTTATTCCACAGGTGTTGGGGGGCAGTTTAGAGGTTTCTGGGTTGAGAAGGAACATATAGAAATAGTTTCTCAAATACAAAGCTATCTTCTTTGTACAGGAAGTAAGACAGGTCATAGGAGTAGATAAGGGTAGAAGCAGATAAAGAGCAGACCTTTGAGTAATGAAGACTGGTGGTAGGCACAGTCGTTCCATGAAACTGAGGTCAAATAGCTTTCACAATTATTATTAAAACCAATTATTATTTCTATTTCTTTCTCTCCCTCATTGAACACAAAGTCCTTGGAGGCAGAACCAATTTACTATTGTTTTTGTGTTGTTAATAATAATTAATATAACTTCCTGGCATATGTTAAGGACTCAACTCTTTGTTTTAAAGAACACATTAAGACCAAGAGGTATTATTGAAGGACTCTGGTCCCCAGATCTTTAGTCCAAATCTATAGTCTTTAACTTCTGCAGGCCTATAGATTGTGGCTAAGTGCATCCATAGGTGAGGTGCTCAATTCAAAGGCATGGTCTTGTCATCTTTTTTTTCCTAGAGAAGAGGCATATCAAAATCATGTACGGGGCCTCTTGATGTCTACATTAGAGCTTAAGACACTCCTTTTGTCCTGATTAATGGGTTCATGAGAATTCTTAAAAGTTGTAGGCTCTGATGGAGCTGATACTGTCATGGGTGGCAACACTCTTCTCCTTTTCTTCAGCATTCTTCCTACAGCTCCTTACATCCCTCAGTGAAATGGTAGTAGGTTCCTTACCATGAGTGACAGCTCCTACTACACATAATCACTGTAAATCCCCAATAACTAATTAAATGGATGACTGCTTGTATGAATCACTGCAAGTTATGGAAAAAACTCCTGATCTGCAATGATAATTTCTAATTAACGTGACCATGAAATATTTATGATTTATAACAGGAGAGTCATAGAAGAGGTCTCAGAACCAGGAGGAGACAATTTCTACCTAGAATTTAGTTTTCTGTTTCATCATATTTCCTTTACATCCCATGCATTCTGTAATAATTCATACTCTTTGCATAGGTCTCTCTTTTTCTACCCTAAATTCTACTCATCTTCCAAGTCCCACCTCAAGCTATGACAATTTCTTAAGTCATTAAATTCTCTGAATTTTTAGCACTTTTCTTTCATTAACCTGGAGCCTCCTCAAGACATCTCTTCTTCTAACATGTTATTTTCAATTGAATTTAACACATTTACTGTACATTTACTATCAGTATTGCACAGTACTAGGTGCTAGGTGGGAGGGTTGGGGTGAAAATGAGAAAGACGTATGCACTTCCTCTAAGGATTCAGTGTGTTAGCATAATGATCCAAAGTAATATACAACCAATGTCATGAAAGAAAAACAGGAGATAAAACAAAGGTGGCATAATTAACAGTATAAATTAAGATGTACATAAATAAAATCGGGTTTGGGAAGAAGTAATGGGGGTGGAGGATATACCAACTATTTTCTTTTTCTAATACTTTTTTCCTTCTTTTCATCTCTTGAGAGAGTCTTTTCCCTATCTCTGTTCTCCAGCTTCAATATGACCATCTGGACCCAGTGACCAAAGCCAAGTCAATAGGAGTCCTTCCCGCAGTTTGTTTTCAAACTCTAGCTGAGGGAGAGTGCCTCTTTTTCCTTCTGAGGTTAAAAGGTATAAAACTGTGGGACCAAAGTAACCTATGGCCATGTCCACTTTACCAAAGTTAGAAAAGTTGGTGTGAGAGAATTTGCCGGGCATGTGGAGAAAAGCAAAAGGAAGCAGCAGACAGTCCTGAGTGTTCAAGCTCTTTTGCTTTTTTTAATTTAAATTTATTTTTTATTGGTGTTCAATTTGCCAACATATAGAATAACACCCAGTGCTCATCCCATCAAGTGTCCACTTCAGTGCCCGTCACCCAGTCACCCCCACACCCCGCCCACCTCCCCTTCCACCACCCCTAGTTCGTTTCCCAGAGTTAGGAGTCTTTCATGTTCTGTATCCCTTTCTGATATTTCCCACTCAGTTTTGCCCTTTATTGTTATCAACTGAATCCTGTGCCCCCCACCCCTCTGGCCAAATCCATGTTAAAATCCTAATTCCCAAATGTGATGGTATATGGAGGTAGGATCTTTGGAAGGTAACTAGGTCTAGATAAGGTCAAGAAAGTGGAACTCATACTGGTATTAGTGCTCTTCAAAGAAGAGAAAGGGAGGCCACAGCCATCTCTCCCTGCCATGTGAGGACAGAATAAGAAGGCATCTGTCTGCAAGCCAAGACTAGGGCTCTCACTAGGAACTGAATGTACTGGCACCTTGATTTTGGATTTCCCAGCCTCCTAAACTTTGAGAAATGAATGTTTGTTGGTTTAAACCACCAAACCTATGGTATTTTGTCACAGCAGCCCAAACTAAGACACTGATCCTATTTCTGAGGTCAGATTCACCCCTGACTTGCCTCTACACAATTCGATTACTTGAGTTAATAACATCTCCAGTTCCTGTTTAAATTAATTTGAGATAGGCTTCTGTCACCTGTAAAAAAATTGTCTTGGCTGATTTGGGAAAGTCACAAGTACTGAAGGGAGACCATCGCATGAGATATTTCTCTTAGAGGAAGGGTAGGATTCAGAAAGGTGAGTTGTTGAGCATCTTCCTTTGGCAAGGTTGTGATCCTGGGGTCCTGGGATTGGGTCCTGCATCAGGCTCCCTGTGGCCTCTGCCTATGTCTCTGCCTCTATATGTATCTCATGAATAAATAAATAAAATTTAATATTAAAAAAGGTGAGCGAGAGACAGGAGGCTTCACAAAGGCAGAGAGGAGAGAAAGGTCAGACAAGACTATAGCCAGAAACAATGCACTTAGGGGTTTGATGGGGAATGAAGCTGAAGACAAAGACTTACTATAGTACCTTCAAATTGAGGCTGCAAGGGTGGTTTTTTGGTTGCCTAAAGTTGTGGTAGGCTAAATAATGTCCCCCGCCACAAAGTCCATATCTTATCCCTGGAACCAGGAAACATTACCTTATATGACAAAGAGGACTTTATAGATATGAATAAACTAAAGAACTTGAGATGGAGAGATTTTTCTGGATTATCTTAGAGGGCCCAAGAATCACAAGGGTCTTTGCCAGAGAGAGGCAAAAGGGTCTAGTGATAGGAGGAAGTGTGAATATGAAAGCAGAGTCAGAGGTAGAGATATGACAATGGAGCAGAGGTGAGAGAGAGAGAAAGAGAAAGATGTGAAGACGATGCACTACTGGCTTTGAAGTTGGATGAGGCCATGAGCCAAGAAATACAGACAGACTCTAGACTCTGGAAAAGGCAAGGAAACACTCTCCCCTAGAACCTCCAGGAATAACGCAAACCTTGCCAATACCTTGACGTTAGCTCAGAGAATCTGAGCTCAGACTTCTGATCTCCAGAACTTTAAGAAAATAAATTTGTGTTGTTATAAGCCACTATGTAGTAGCTTATTACAGAAGAAGAAACTAATTAAAACGTTTCATATTTGTTGGATGCCTTCTAACTTCAAATATCATGGTCAGTAACTACATTGCAAGCTCCTGGATAGAAATCCCATGACACATACTTCTATGAGTCTTTATACAGAAATTGTTCAGAGTAGGCTCAACTAAATCTTACTAGTTTGTATAATTCACAACAGTGCACCCTGTTAGTACTATAGCATTTGATATCTGAATCTTGAGGACTTACCCCCTTTTCAAAAAAAGAATTGTTCAATATTGTCATTACCATCACCAAGGATTCCTTCTTTTCCTCCCACATCTCTACTTTTCTAGAAGGGTTAAAACTTTTACAATCAAATCATGGAATAGGCTGGACTGGGCTTGAGATATAATTGTTTTGATGTGATTTTAATATTATTGAAATTTGTGTCATTTTAAGTACTTAACGGCAGAGAGAACTATTTTGAGGTTCATTCTACCCTACAGATTGTGCAGTAAACACTCCTGCATATTTTGACAGTATAATTCTTATGGCAGAAAAGTAATGACAAAAACAAATGCTCTGTATTTTTTTTTAATCTTATAGGTGTCATTTTGATTGAAAATAGTATTAGATGACTATAGTATTTTAAAACATATATACATCTAAATGTCTTTAGGAATTAAAAAGAAATTAGGTATTTGCAAATGTATATAGGATATAATGGAATTAATGATAAAGGGCTAGATCCTATATTTTTGCTAATGATTTTCTTATTGAATAAAGCCTCACTTTTACATCTTTCTTGAACTTTTGAAAATATCCAGTTATATGCGAAGGGTATTTGTTTTCATTTCATTTTGTAGAGCAGGGAATTTTGTAATGCTACAACCTCGACAGCTTTCAAATATAGATTGAAATATCTGTTTGACATATGGACACATCCAGACATAAATATATTCAACCTCCTTGGGCAAAAATCCCCAGAACACCAAGTTTACTGACTGTACCACAAAATGACCTATTTAGGAAAAAGGTCAGTCAGCTGGTTATAAAAATTCAAAATTAGAGACAACATGACAACATGACTCCAGGATGATGGAGGATAGAGAAACATTTTACCTAAGGGAGAGAAACTATACAAATCACACATCCACCAAAAGCAAAGCAAACTTTTCTGAAATGCTGGGAACACAGGAGGCTTATGAAGCTATGTCACCTTCAGTGAGCCGCTCCAATTTTCCATGTCTTCCTATTACATAGCTAGTGACTGATAAAGAATAATCACCTATCACATCTGAATTCAGCCAGGCACTAAATTAAGCTGACAGTTATCTGTTAGCACTGGGAGGGGAAAGATAGATTGAAGGAGCGTGAGTCCAATATCTCCCTTGGTCTGGTCTGGTTAGTTCAATCAGAAATGAATGGAATGACTATCAACTGCCCTGTTGTCCTACTCTGGAATCTCCATCAGAGTAACAATCAGATACAACCCTAGCACTCTCTAACTGCTATCCTGTCTGAGGGGTGCTCAGAAAGTGCTAGTAAATGGTCAGGAATAAAGGTAATCTTTCATCACATCCAAAGACCTTCCAAAACACTACTACTAAAATCACTTCTTCTTTTGAAAATAATTTAGGGCCCATTCCAGGCTATTATTCTCTTGTCTTTAAATATCTTCTCTGTTAAAAGTTTATAAAGACCTTGGATGTTTTGTCTTCACACAGCTCGGCACACCTCTAATTCTTTTCCTCTCTATTTTTCCTGGCTATTCTCTCCTCCTTTCTTCTCCCTAGTATTCTTCCTTCCTCTTTTCCTCCTCCTCCTCATCCCCAACTCTCTCTCTCACACACATTCTACTTCCATTCTGAATTATCATCAGAACAGCTAGTGTTAGTGCGTCTATTATGCCAGTCACAGTGCTAAGTGCTTCCATACACTATTTCATTAATCCTCACCCAAACTTTATAAGTCAAATACTATTTTTAGCCTGTATCAGCAATAAGAAACCCAAGTTCAGAGAAATTGAGGAAGATGACACACGGGCACAACACGGTGGGATCCAGATACCAGACCTAGTGCTTTCTGATTCCAGAGCCTAAAGCCACATGATTCTTTGTCATGGTTAACACATGGAAAGCTTTTGCTTCCTTAGTCTCCAAACCAGACTGGGGAAGGGAATGTGGTGGGCATGCAGTGTTTCTTTAATGAATGAGTGCATGACTTCTCATGAAAAGGTAATAGCCAGTATGAAACTCTTGGGTCATCTTGGGGACCTGCTATGAAACATGTAACTTAATGTGTTCTCCTTGTGGGCTCTTAGGTTTACCTGCTGAAATTACAGGTCTAATATATACAAGGTGTCCTGGGATCTTAGCAGCTGTGAAAACTGTACCATGCAGTCCCTGGTTGTCTCTGATGGGGGTCACATCACAGCTGCTGCTGCTGGGCTGCAAGATGCCCTAGGTGACATTCACTCAGGCCTCTGAGATGTTGACCACCATCAATCTCACAGCTGGGGCTGCCCTCGCAGAGTTAGACATGCTAGTGCTGGCAGTCCCCATCCCATCAACTTTTTAATGGGCTCCTGAATTGCTGCCTTGGTTACTCCTCCCAAGGATTTTTTACAGGTTTCCTCAGTGCTTTAATTAAATTGCATGGCAGGGAATCTACCTAAAGATATACCAAGGAGCAGCCTGTGCCACTTCCCAGCACCCAGAGACCAAGGCTGACCCCAACCTCTACCACCTCAGAGAAGATTTCCCATCTGCCCAGGTCACATATGAATAGGTGGCTTTCTCTTCTCTTGTAGTTGTCTTATTCCCGAGGTTTAGGGCACTTCGCCATTTGCTGCCTTCAAACATTCAATAATTATGTCCCTCATCCCCTTCCATTTTGGTTCCTAGAAGCCGGGGTAGTCAGGGGATGCAGGTTAGGTTCCACTTTTTTTTTTTTTAAGCCTACTGATGAAGGAACTGCTGAATTAAAAACAAATACAGATCAGATTTAACAAATGTGCCTTGAAGTTTTCTTAGAATCACTTTGAAAATATTTTTTTTAAAAGATTTATCCATCTATCTGAGAGAGAGTGAGAGAAAGCATGCACACCCATGACAGTGGGGGTGGAGGCATGGAGGTGCAGAGGGAGAGCATCTTCAAGCAGATTCCCCTCTGAGCATGGAGCCTCATGTGGGGACTTGATCTCACAACTCTGAGATCGTGACCTGAGCAGAAACCAAGAGTTGGATGCTCAACCAACAGAGCCACCCAGGCGCCCCTAGAACTACTTTTTAAAATAACCTGAGTCAATGAATAAATGTACTCCCCCAAATAAATAGCAATAACCCTTATCTTCTTATCTTTTATGGGTAAAGTTGGTTTGTCGAGCTAAGCCTAGAAATTATGCTGAGAGAGCATGGTGGCCCCACATGATCTGGCCTTCCTAAGTTCCCTGATCTTTTTGCTTACCAAGGCTGATGCTTGGCAGAGACACACTAAGTTCAGCTTACTGGTTGCTTATAGATGTCATCTGTTCTGGTTGATTGATATCTGACATATGGGGGTATAAGATTTTGTGAAAACTGCCTTGTCTCCATCTATTTCCTACCACACTGATCTTGCTGCTCCTTGGGACATCTAAAGCATGCCATGTTGGAGGGCCTCTGCACTAACTGCTTCCTTCTTATGTTTACCTCTTGGCAGAAATGCTTGGCTCCTTGCCTCACTCGATTCATGTCTCTGTTCAAATATTCTCTCCCCAGACAGAATGTCTGTGACCATTCATAATTGGGAGACAGTAGACACCCCAAATGCTTTCTCCTTACTTTGCTCTATTTTTCTTCACAATATATACCATCACCTCCACAAACTTTATAAATATACATATTTGCTTTTTTACAATATGGTCCCTCCATCAGAATATCCTTACAACCACAAGAGGTATAGGTAATGTGTTTGTTAAATAAACACAGTTATTTAGCATTGGTAAATTCTATCTTCAGCTTAGAACAGTGGTTGTATGCTGAAAGCCCTCAATAAATATTTGTTAAATGACTGTTGTGAATTTCTGATTAAAAATGGGGTCTGACTGTAAAGGAAGAAGGCATGCCTATTCTTGTGGCTTTAAACTTATTTCTGATGATAATTCTACAAAAGCACTTTTAAAAATGTTTATGATAACTATGGCCTCTTAAGATGTCAACCTTGACAGACAGTTGGAAATAAACATTCTGGCTTAATAAAAATAAGAGTATAAATGCTTCCTAAATGTGTCATCATGTCACAAATCTTTCCTTCTCAAAGTGAATGGGCAACAAAGATACCATTGACGGATGAGTACTTTTTTCTCTCTGAATGATTGGCCACTAGGTAAGCCAGGCTTGATGTCACTTCTTTCCCAGCTGAGCTGTCAGCATCTCTCAGGTAAAGCGATAATGGAGCTAATAATGGTAATAATATGACTTAACATTTAATGAGAGATCATTAAGTGCCAGACATGAGGTAAGTATTTTGCAAGATTTATCTCATTAAAGCCTCATAAAAATCCCATGATATTTTCAATTTTAGAGATAAGCAAATCTTGGATTAGAGAAACTGAGTAATTTAAGGTCACGGAGTCAGAAAATGGCACAGAGCAAGTCTCAAACTCAAGTGCTTCCAACTCCAGATTCTGAATCTTTAATCTCTATTACTCACTAGTCCCCATATGTATTGGGTGTGGTATGTGCACATACAATGGATTCCACCACAAAATTTGGGGTAGAGGGACGCCTGGGTGGCTCAGCAGTTGAGCATCTGCCTTTGGCTCAAGGTGTGACCCTAGGGTCACAGGATCAAGTCCCACATCGGGATTCCTGCATTGAGCCTGCTTCTCCCTCTGCCTATGTCTCTGCCTCTCTCTGTGTCTCTCATGAATAAATAAATAAAATCTTTTAAAAAAGATTGGGGGTAGACTATCAATCCCTTCCATGTGGGAGTTCATATTCAACCCAAAGCCCCATGATTTTTATCAACTTAAAAGTCTCATTTGTTGGCCTAAAGAAAAGGCCCTTTTCACACATTTCATCCTGCTCATATTATCTAGCTTATTACTGAACCTTTGGTCAGAGTTTCTAAATCTTGCTGACATTTCCCACTAACTTGTGCTTTTTGTTATACTTTCCACATTCCAATCAATAGTGCATATTCATGCAGTGGTCTCAAAAGTGCTTTCCCATCTATTATCATGACAAACTTCTGAGGCCAGGAGGACAGGTAATATTATTGCTTTTCTGCAGAAGATGGAAGAGACACATTCACAAAGTCAGGAAAAAAAGCTAGACCCCACGCTCTCTCTCTCTGAACAGAAATAAAACAAAATGGAACTGCTGGGGAGTTTCAAAGAAGTGGAATCATGTTAATAGTGGAGCTGGAAGAGGTCTCAGAAGTCCTGTCTTTTTTTTTTTTTTTTTTTTTTTTATCTACTTCATTCCATAGATGAGGAAAGAGCCCCGGAGAGGATGCCCAAGGTCAGAGAGCTACTGTCCAAACCAGACGTATCGGTCCCTGGTATGCCCCTCATCCCACCTCATAGTGTCTCAAGGACAAGAACATTCTCCCATATGCACACATGAGGATATCAGAAAGCAAGAGAAGGCCTCTGGTGAAAACACATTTCTCCAACTTGTAAATGGCTATTACGGAAGCCTGATTGCACATGATTTAAATGGAACACAAAATGCAGTTTGCCACAAAAATAATGTTTCCGAAAGTGGCAAGGTGCCTAAGTGGTCTCCAAACACATAATGTAGCTAGTCCATAACACTAGGGTAAGTGATTTCTCATTGTTCTTGGGAAGAACGCACAAGAATTTAAAGCTGCCCTGCCATGCTCCAGTTTCACGACAGACATCTCTTCCCACCTCATCCCCAGCCCCTGATTTTCTGATGGAAGACATTCTTCTCCCCCCACTTCCCTCCTCAGTGGCTACAGCAGGAGATGGGGAGCGACGTGCCTGGAATGTAGCTAATAGGGTACTTGGACCTTGGGGGTTGGAGACTCTCAGGCTGGGTGGGCTTCCACAGCCAGCCCTGTGGGGATCTAGCTGGCCTCTGGGTGAGGCCCTATTGGCCTGGGGATAAAGGAGTAGGGGAGCCATCCAGGCAGGAGGAGTTTGGGTACAGTGACAGAGGGTTAGCTTTGTTGGGGAGGGACCAGAGACAACAGGCATAGAACCATGAGGGGTATGGGATTCGGGAACTAGAGTTGGTCCTGGCAATGGTAGGAACACCTAGGAGAACCAGGGCAAGAAGGAGACTGTCCCCATCAGTTTCCCTGTCTCCAGTTCCATTTCTCTTAAGGAGTCTTTAAATTTAAGGAGTATCTCTTGGGCACATGGTTTGTATACTACATGTTACTTACTTTATCACACTGTAACGGTCACTTAATATTGGTTTAAGAGTCAGTTTACAACTTGTGCATTTGAAAAAGGTTTTTCTTTTTTTTTTTTTTTAAGATTTTATTTACTCATGAGAAACACACAGACAGAGGCAGAGACATAGGCAGAGACAGAAGCAGGCTCCCTGTGGGGAACCTGATGCAGAACTGGATCCCAGAACCCTGGATCACATCCTGAGCCGAAGGCAGACGTCCAACCACTAAGCCACACAGGCATCCCTGAAAGAGTTTTTAAGAAAAGAATAATTCTTCATGTCTATGTAGAGCTCACTGTTTGTATACAACAACAGAATTTAATCCTCAGAACTCCATAAAATATAAAATAGAGGGGTTTTGTTTTTGTAGAAAGGAAATTTGAGACTCAAGGCTCTAGAAACTGCCCCAAGTCACACAGGTTTGGTAAACGCTGGGCAGTGCTGAATCTAGAATTTTGGTGTTGTGATTCTTGGATGCCCTGGTGTCAAAGGAAACTCACAGCCTAGAAATTTGTAGTGCCAGCCCCACGGCAGAAGCAGGTGCTGGCAAAGAGGAAACATGCATACACATTTGAGGTCAGCAAATGTGTTGAAAAGGGAGCCCTCCCTCCCACTTACAAACCCACTGGAGCTGCCCCCAGAGCACAGCTCTGCTTTGATCCTGCTCATAATATTGCCGCAAAACCTGTTTTTTCCTCTCTGACACAGTTGAGATAGACTAATTTCTGAGAGGAAAAAGAGAAGAAAAACAAAAGATTAAGAGCTTCAAATATTTTTAAAAATCTCAGTAAAGAACCAAAGCATTTGGCTAAGCCCTCAATTTTGTCTTCTTCTTCAGATTATTATACAAGGCATATAAAGGATGGAGGCCTCACAGCCTCCCTCCACCCTGGTGGAGGGACCAGACTCCCTAAAATATCTACTTTCTACTATAACCAAATTCTAAACTTGTGAAACAAAACTGTTTTGGATCCAAAGCTCCTAGATTCGAGAGTCTTCTCTCTCATTCTAGTCTGAGATCTGCAGAGCAGAATCAATGAACAAATGAAAGATTAGCCCTTTCCAGATTCAAATTGTCATCTGCCTATCCCTGGACCTTGCAGAGACTCAGTCAAGAGACCCATCTCCTCCCTTGTCTTCACGTCTTGTCTCTATCCCCCTCTACCCCAAACACCAACACAGACAGGAAAACCTATATTGTTTGCTCAGTATAATGTGGGTTTGCAATGACCATTACACACACGCAGTAAGAATTATCAACGTGCAGAGGAGTTGGGCCAATCTACCATATGACCACGTGGAATGAAACCGTTTTCAGTTATACGTGGGATTTGATACTGCCCTCCCTTAGGGAGTATTCCTCCCTAAAGGGAGTATTCATTTTTATGAAGAATGGCCCTTCTCACGAATGTGGGCACCACATGTGCTTTGAAACATCACAGCAAACTGTGCATCAAGGTCTAAAAGATTAACAGGAGTTGGAAAAAAGGACAAGACTTTACATAGATTTAAAGCAACATTAAAGGGATTCTTTATGTATCAAAGAAATTAAGGTATTTAGCGTAAGATCAGAGCATACCTTACATTAAAAGGTGGAAGTGCTATCTTTTTCTTCTGTCTGAATGTCCTTTTATTGAAATCTGCTTGTTATTCATGGTATTAAAAGAGTGTTGGGGACTAATTTTTAAAAACATGTAGTTCTGCTCTATTATTTAGAGACGGAACTTATTAACTTAATACCTTACAATGTGGGCTGAATTCATTTTTATGTGTTAAACCATTACTTAAAAATGGTGTTTTTATATAGTCGCCTCAAGCTAAAAGCATATGTGATTATGTGGATGGCATAATCTGGAAATAATGACCATTTCATGCCACAGTTCACAAAGACAACTTATTCGAGTAATTGTCTTTCACTTGAAACCCTTCTATGTCTTTTCTTTCATCTTCTAGGGCTTTTAACAGACTCTGACCTAGAAACTTATGAGTCCTTGCTATCTTTCAGGCATTGTTTTAGTTGCTTGGGCATTTCATAGATTTCCCACAATAATTTCATAAGGTAGTCATTATTATGTCCAACTTTCAAAAAGGACAATGAAGCCTGAGGAGATTAAATACTTTATACAAATTTATAACAAATCTCAGAATTCAAAACCCACTCTAGCCCTCCAGTTCTTTCATCTTAGCCAGTACACTACAATGCATTTATTTTACTAATTTCTCTATTGCTGCATAACAAATCAAAATCATTGGCTTAGAACAACATGCGCCTTCCCCTGGAATCTGCAATGTTGGCAGGGGTTCAGCAGGGAAGGGTAGCTTGTCTCTGCTCCACAAGGCCTTAGCTGGGAGAGCTCAACATGTGAGCAGAGGTCCACTTCCAAGACAGTGCATCCTCCTCTCTGGCAAGGTGGTGCTGGCTGGCTGCTTCTCTCTTCGGGGGGGGGGGGGGGTCCATGGGGTGCCTGGGTTCTGAAGAACAAGTGTTTCCAAAAACAGAAAGTGGAAGTGGTCAGCTTCTAAAAATCTGGGCCCAGGGACCCGTGTAGTGCCACTTCTTCCATTTTCTATTGACCAACAAAAGCTGGAGAGCCCCAATCTAAGAAGAGAAATCATAGATTCTCCTTTCAGTGGGTTGCATGCCAAAATACTTAAGGGTCTTGTGACAAAACCCCCCAAACTGCATAAGATTTCAGGTGCAACAGTGATTTGATTAAATTGTGAAATTCCTATTGTATGAATGCTTTCACATTTCCCCATGACTTTGCAGACGAATGCCCCGGAACAGCAAACCCTCCGAGGTGGGAAGGTCTGCGTCTTTTCCTATTTTTCCTACAAATTCTCCTTATTGTTACTGCAACTGCTTCTCCATGTAGATTATTCAGGCTTCTGAATAGAGACCTTGGCTTAAAAGGAAACTTTATTTTCATGTCTTTTTAGTGTCCTCAGATTTACTCTTTTCCTTGAATATTTGATAGTTTTAACTTCATTGCTTTTTATCATAGTGACCTCAGAGGTTTCTGAATTCCATTTCTTAAAAAAAGATTTTATTGATTTATATGAGAGAGAGAAGAGTGCATGCATACATGCAGGGGGGTGGGGGTGGGGAAGGAGCAGAGGGAGAGGGACAAATAGACCCTGTGCTGAGCCTGCTGGCTCTATCCCAGGACCCTGAGATCACGACCTCAGTCGAAACGGAGTCTGATGTTCAACCAACTGACTGAGTCACCCGGGTGGCCCTGAATTCCATTGTAATTAGAGAATATTCTAGAATCCTGTCAACTGGGTGAGATTATCTGCTTGAACCTACTTCCTTTCCTTAGCAACTAACTAGTATGCAGGTTCTATCAACATGCAAGTAGATTTTCAGCCTATTTTACAGCCTCAGCACATTTTTCCTTCTTTAGAAAGTGGTGATTCTATTAGTTCTATCATTTGGTCAAGAAAATTTCTCACTTGTTATTTCTTGGCCAATTTTTCCTATTTCACTCTGGCTTTGTCCTCTTTTGCTTTGGCCAAAGGAACCAAACCAAAAACCCCCGCCCCCCCTCCCAAGTGTTCACAGTTGCAAATTCCCTGCAGGAAACAATAGCACACTCCATTCTTCACCCACAGCAGACATTACTAATCAATCTCTGTTCTCTTTCCCATTGAGCACGGATGTGGTCCCAACACATTTGTGGCTGCAGAACATTTTAGTCGACCACTAATGATTAAGCAATCAGAGTAACTTGACTTCCAGGATATATCCTCTTCCCTCTTTCTGGAACACCTCATTGTCTTCAACTAGGACAATCAAGTCTTTCTAATCTCTCAAACATTGTTTTGAATTCCTTGTTTTTATTGAACAAGGCTTCCTGCTGCCTAGCCCCTGCATCTTTTCTCTGAGATATTCAGAACTATACTTCCCGCCACCTACAGTGCTGGCTATTATCAGCCAGGAAACATTTACTATTACTTTCCTATATTCTCAACCCTCTGAGACTCAGGATTGGATCACTCAGGCAGCAGCTATAGCCTTGGCCTTGGGTTCCGGTCCCAACAGGAGCCTGCACCTTGTCCCAGGACCTCAGTCCCACCTTATGACTAGGGGCTGGGATCCTGCCTTGGTTTTGGCAGATGCTTCTTGCCACCCCTACTTCCTCCCCACACACTCCCTATCTCAGGATGGCAGTCCTGTGCCCAAACTCTCCCTCTACTTTCATACTTTCCACCTGCCCAAACCCTTCCAGTTATTATCTGTGTAAACTCCTCTAAGTTTCTGACACTTGAGGAAATTAAATTTCAGCATACGTGTGCTCACTAAGCTTCTTTGCTCAACTCTATGGTAACAAATGATTTCTCTTCAAAAACCGCACCTTCCTTTTGGATCTAGACTTGTTCTCATCATTAACAGCTGGCCCAGTTTTCCCAGCAGCCACTCCACGACGGTACCGAGGTCTAGATCTTATATTTGACACAACCCAGTCTTTCTCTTTTGACTAAATTTGACCAGCTTGTGCCTGACTGGGATATCGGACACCACAGTTCGATTCTAATTATTCCAAGTGGCCTTTGGAATCATCCACAGTGTGTTTCTGGTAGCTGTGCTTGTCCTGCCTCCTAGCTGCAGGAACTTAAAGAATGAAGATAGCACGAATCTTGTACTTTCTCTGTCCCCCTCCACAACTAGTGAGAGGAGTTCAGCTGTACACAGTGGGGATCTAATAAATACTGCCAGTGATGCTTAGAATAAATTCTGAAGGGAATCTATTCGCGGCAAGAATCTGACACTATCCATAATGGATCAGATTAAGCATTATGAAAGACCTCCTTCTAATTTTGCGGTTTCATTTCTGAGTTAGACTGTCATCACTCTTGGAACAAGACACCTGGCATCTGGGCTTTGCTCTTTGTTTTGAGTGTACCCATGTTAAAGCCAAGGAAATATTTTGGATTGAAAATGAGATTTCCAGGAAGCATTTCATTAGAAGTGGGTATTATTCCCTTTGAATTGCATCCAAAGCTGTAGTTTCTATCCTTTTATTAACTTCCTACCACAGATCCTTTTTCTAATTCCACATTAGCCTACTTACTTTAATTTGCAGAATGAATCCTGTTTGATTTCAATAAAAAATAGGATGAAAGAGGAAGCTCTGAAGAAGCAAGATGAAGGTGTCTGTTTTTTAGTTAGGAGCACCAGACTTTCTTCTAGAGTGACTGTCTATAACTCAGCATGTATGGATATTGTTGAACTACTTCCAAGCTTTACATTGATTTAAATCACATGACCATCAAGGACAAAACTTCTAGGATGTTTTGGGTTGAAAAGAACTCTGAGCCTACTTTATCAATCCCAATTACCCTGTAGATGCATTCCCGTTACACTGTAGGAATTGTGTCATTTGCCATTTTAAAGGGTGTTTGCAAGGGTGTACTTTATTTTTTTCAATTGTCTGTTGTTGTGTATCAAACTATCCAGTATCAAAACTTAGTGGTTTAAAACAACTTACTATTTCTAGAGAGATGAAGTGACTTTTCCCAAGGCCTTGTGAAGCCCTTACCTAATGAAGCTGACACTGATAGCTGATGCAGTTCCTATTACTGCATACAAACTATGTCACACCTTATAGCTTACTGTCTTCCCTTGTATCAGATATTGGCTGTGATATAATTTGTGTTATGTCAAACTAGATACATGATGTAAATGATCTTTGGTAATTAAAGGATCTCACTGTGTACAAATGTTAAAACTGAAATAGGTAAGTATTCAGGTTAGGGGAGAAACCTCAGCTTCTTCCTCTAACGGAGGGTTTCTTCTGGAGCATGAGATCCCTTCCTGGAATGGGGATGAGAGGGTTGAAAGGATGATTTATTTGACTGAAAATATGGGAAAAGTAAACCAGGCAAGCTCAGCCCACCTACTTACTCCTTCCACCAGGAACTGACCTGTCCACACAGAGTATGGGTCATACTCTCTTCCCCAGGCTCAATGTTTTTTGGGGCAGACCCCACCCTGGAGGCCAATCCCTACCAGTGTGGGCGGGTCGAAGAATGTCTAATTCTGATGTCTAGTATTAGGCAGCACAAAAAATACTCTCCATTATTACCTTTCTAGTAAAGACGGTGGTATTTTTACCTATTTGCAGACTCTGGTTCTTCTCAGATTAGAATACGGAAGGTTCTAGAAGAGTACTGTGGATGGAGTCAAAACTCAACTGTGATCGTCACAACTGTTAACACTGTTGGGCACTTGCTATGTGCCAGGCCACTAGTTTCCTCACTTTTCATGCATTTTCTCATTTAACCTAATTATGGCAAAGGCCAAAGAAACTACACAATATAACTGGAGTTTTGGTAGCTTTCAAAGTTGGCTACCATTAATTCCCTCCCCCCCATATGCACCTGCCTCTCCTTATACAAAGGTCTATTTCCCCTCCCTCTGAATCTGGGCTAGCCTAGGACTTGCAGAGAAAGAACACAGGGAAAATGACATCCTAGGACTTCCAGGGACTAAAGAGGCCTGCTGGCTGCCATTTCCTTTCTCTAGAGTAGCCAATCCCCTACAAGGAATCCTGGGCTAGATTCCTGAATGACAAGAAAAGCTGGAGAGCAAGCCCTCACGGAGGAGACCTTAGGTGCCAGACAAAGGAGTGCAGCCGCCTTGAACCTTCCAGCCCAGTTCCACCCAGGCTGAGCTGAACGCAGTCAACTGAGCCACTGGAGCCAATGGCTCAGTGGAACAGAGCTACTTGTCTCCTGCAGGCCAAGCCCTGTTCCAATTCGCAGGCAGGTACAGAACTGTGAGAACCGGAACAAATAAGTTAACAACAAATAAGCTGCAGACAACTGAAACAAATAAAATGCAAATTTGCCACACACCCTTTAAAACAGCAAATGGTGTCATGGCTACAGTGACAAGATTTTTAAAAGAGCTGTAGATGATTTACTAAACCATAAAGTCACAATCTATTTGTAGAGTGTACTCTACACTCCAAGCCGTGCTTTCTTTCACATGTCATTCTGAATGAGCCACCTTTAAGGGACAAGTGGTAGTATCACCTCAAGACAACAGCTCCACTCTCTTGTTTGAAGGGATGAAAGCTCTTCATTGAATAATGATCATCTCTTTCTATATCCTGCAGAGATCTCCTCATCGTTTTGCCTCATATTTGATAACCATGTAGGAGAGCATTTACACCTGGCTCTCTTTGGTCCTCTGGGGAGCCTCCCAACCCGCATTCTGAGCTCCATGCTGGCTTACGCCTCCTCACTGTCTCTTTAATGCCATGCTCATATCTTTAGCATGGTACTCAACACATACACTATTTACGTCAACTGCACGAGAACAGAGACCTGCCTGTTTTGTCACTGCTGTATGCTAAGCACCAGAACGGCCCTCCACATGCAGGAGGTGCTTCATGACTATTTCCTGGTTGAATAAGTCAAAGTGTGCCTTCTCCCTGGACTAGATACTGTTTCCTGGTATTGAGTATCCATTAGCACTTCCTGTCATTCGCTCCTTGCAGTATAAGGGCTGGAAGTCTGGAAGTTCCCAGACTTACCTGCTGCAAGAGTCCAGGGGCAATTCTGGTTCTGCCAGGGGGCATGTCTGCATGAGGCCTGGGCAGCAAGGGCACAGGGGAAGTTCTTCTGCCGTGAGTTGTGGTGGCTGACGTGTGGTTTCAGCAGATGTGCGTGTTTGTAGAATCTGGCCAGCTACCCAGTACGCAGCAAGGATAACTGGCAGTGGTTTCTACAGTTTCCAGCCCTCTAGGGGACAGCTTTGGCAAGGTGACCTAAATGCCCAGTGCTGACCCTTTTACTCACTGACTGGATCCTTACAATGAGTTTTGGGACTGCTGGGATCCCTGAAGAATCTGGAGTGGTTCTGGTTTTACTATGGAATTCTAACTGATATGCCCCTACAACTGCTTTTCCTCGAGGGCAGGAAATGCCTTTTTAATCTTTCCATACCTGCACAGTGTCTGGATCACAGCAGAAACTAGTAATGAAGATAATAAGGATAATAAATGCAAACACGGATTTCATGTTTACTATGTGCCCAGCACTATTCTAAGCGCTTTACAATACTCATTCAATGACCCTGCAAGGCAGGCACTCCTGTGGTTCTCTTCTACAGATTAGAAAACTGAGAAAAGAGTAACTAAGCAACCTGCTAAAGAACCACAGCATCAAATGGTGGATTGAGGAGGCAAACGCAGGCAGTCCGGCTACGCAGTCTGCACCTGTATCCAGCATTTTCTGCTGCCTGAATAACAATTTCAGAACGCATTATAAGTGTTCTATGTGCACTTATCATAGGATAACGGTTCAGTATATTCTTCTTTAAGACTCTTAACTCTTAAAAATGTTTCTGAGGCATCAAACAGCTGTGTGTATGTGTGTGTGTGTGTATATGTACACACACACACACACACCCCATATAGATATGATTTTGCTGTGTTAATTGTATTTTTTCTAATTACTCACAAAACTATGAAAAAAAACTGGGAGCCTCAGAAATAATTAGCATTATAGGGAAGGTAAGAGGAACACAGTGAAGAGTATTCACAGCTTCCATATGAATTTCTTGATGCACATCTTTCTGTCTAGTGCCTGGGAGCAGAAGCTACAGTAAAATACATACTGGTTGCAGCAATGTAGGGAAAATACTTCTCTCTTTACTGTGGCTTGTGCCAAAATGGAGAACAAGCTTTCCTACCAAGACCCCAAAGGTATAGAGGAGAGAGTTCAGGAAGATACAAAGACATGCAGAGGACAAAGTCTAAGTGGAAATGGGAAAGGCATCTGATCATTAATGCTGTGGACAGATGTGCATGATTCTCAAAATGGCCAGTGCATAAATCAGACTGGGTGAAGAAAATGTGCAAAAATAGATGTCAGGGAGCATCTTTTTCTCCAAGGAAATCCAGGAGCACAGTAGCCCTGGACAGGGCCATTACATACTTCTCAGGGGGAAATGTCTTAATCAGAGGGATGCATTTGGAAGGAAAATCTGAACACAAATGGCCCAGGCCCTTCGTTCTCTCTTGTAAATGAACCTGTCATTCTTCTCTGCTCTTCCATGTCTTCAATAGTAAAAGGGTCAACTCTGTCCAGCAGTTGGGGGAAGGGACAGGTTTACGCCCTGTGCATTGCTGAGTGACTGGGGCAGGGGTGGGGGTGGGGGTAGTAAGTTCAAGGAATCCTGAGGTTCAGTACTAGAAAACCTTACTTGCCTAAAGGAAAAAGCCATATTCCCCCCTCAGACAGGTCCACAGTCCTTACCTGCACTTCCAAAATCCTCAAAGCACTGAAAACAAAAAAAATTTTCCCCAGTTCATCTGGCAGCAAAACCTTAAGTGACCTGAGTCACCAAAACCTGACCTTAACAGACATGAAACTACAGGTAAAGTCCTGGTTTCTCCACTTAGAGCTCTGTGTTGCCTGTGGTAGCCAGTAGCCTCATTGTACCTATTTACATTTAAATTAGATACTCTACTACAAATTCAGATTCTTAGTCATACCAGCCACATTTCAAAGCCTCAACAGCCCGATTTAACTCGTGCTACCATATAGGACAATGCAGATAAAAACCTTCCAGCACTGCAGAAAGTAGAACACTGAAAGTAGAATAAAGTTTCCTCATAGACATATTCATATTTTATTATGGGGTGTTACCCCAGACCCTAAATAATCAACAGCACATGCACCATTTTCTTCCAAAACCTAAAAAATATGGAATTCCAAAATCACATCTGGCCCAAAAGATGACAAAGGAATATGGGCTTGCATCAGTTTTTAGCAGTAATAAAGGCATCACACAGCCTTCTTTCTATATTAGTCTTTACCTGTTACAGAGTCAATGGTTATGTTCCCCTAAATTCATATGTTGAAGCCCCAACCCCAAAAGTGATGGTATCCTGAGGTGAGACCTTGGGGAGGTAATTAGGTATGGACAAGGTCATGAGGGTGGGGCCTCCATGATGGGATTACTATCTTTATAAAAGGAGGACAAGATACAATTCTCCTTCCACCACATGACGACATGACCTTCTTCCCTGTGACCATGGAGGCAGACCTGGGGTGACAAAGCTACAAGCCAAGGTACATCAAGGACCACCAGAAGCTACTGACGCTAGAAAGAGACCAGGAAGGACTCTTCCTGAGAGCCTTCGGTGGGAGCATGATCCTGCTGACACCTTGTTTTTGGACTTTTAGCTCCAGATTCATGAGACCATAAATTTCTGTTCTTTTTTAAATAATTTTTTTTAATTTTTATTTATTTATGATAGGCACACAGCGAGAGAGAGAGAGAGGCAGAGACACAGGCAGAGGGAGAAGCAGGCTCCATGCACTGGGAGCCCGACGTGGGATTCGATCCCAGGTCTCCAGGATCGCGCCCTGGGCCAAAGGCAGGCACCAAACCACTGTGCCACCCAGGGATCCCAAATTTCTGTTCTTTAAAACCCACTTTGTGTGAAATATTATGGCAAATCTATGAAATGAAGACATATTTTGGTCCCAAGAAGTGGATGCGGCTGTAACAAATACCTAAACATCTGGAAACTGCTTTGGAACAGGGTAATGGGTAGAGCCTGGAGGTGCATGCTAGAAAATGCCAAGATTGCCATGAAGAGACAGTTAATGGCAATTCTGTGGAGGGTTCAGAAAGGAAAGTGGAGAAAGCTTCTATCTTCTTAGAAAATACAGAAATCGTGAACAGAAGAATATATGGCCATTGATGTGTTATTGCACAACAGATGGAAGGGGAGTGTTGTAAAGGAGTAACCGATGTAGCTGAACTGTGCTCTAGTGTTTTGTGGAAGGTAGTCCTTGGTAAGCCATGCAGCTGGATAAAGGGGTGGCTTGGTTCCTCCTGAGTGCTTAGGGGATGGGGGGCGAGGGGAGGAATTGAGAATGGAATGAAGCAAAAAAGAATCAGAACTTAAAGATCTGGAAAACGCTCAGCTTATCCCTATTACAAAAAAATGACAAAGCTTGTTCTGAAAAGAACACCAAGGGTATGGCTGACCAACCATTTGATGAGGAAATTAGTATGGTTTATACCCATATAAACAAGGTCAGCTGGAACTGAGGAAGACAGAGACCGTTTCAAAGGAAGGAAGGCCAACAGACTTCTTAGATCCTGTAGGAATAGATGATTTGGCTATTCATCAGTGTATGTGTGATTCTTCAAGACAAAGGAAGAATGATCCCATAGGAGGTCTGGAGATCAGGGCTGCCTCCTTGGTAGAAAGGTTGGGGGGAAGGTATCACCAGGGCTTCAACAGGGCAGATGGCATGGGTCCAAAGCCTCTTGGAGTCTCAGTGGGCCACTCCTTCCCCAGAGAGTTACAAAAGTGGAACTGCCACCCCAGGGGGTATGGAAGGCAGAGCTTCAAAACCAAGAGGTTTATTCCAAGAGCCTTAAGACTGAAGACCAAACGGTATTTGCCTTGCTAGGTTTTGAACTTACTTGGGACCCTTCATCTTTCTTTGGGATGAGAACGCTAACCCTATGCCTGTCCCACCATCCCATAATAAATAATAATAATAATAATAATGTTGCTGGTTTCACAGCACAGGTTCACAGCAGGAAAGAATTCTGCCTTAGGATAAATCATATCTGGAGTTCCACCCATAGCAAATTTAGATTGTATTTAGAGGAGACTGTCGGGTGTAGACTTTAGTGTTGTTGCTGGAACAGGTCAAGAATTTTGGAGTTGTTGGGAGGGAATGAACAGAATCTGCATGCAACAAGGACATGAATTTGTTGGGGGTATGCAGGGGCAGAAGGTTATGGACTTGATGTTTCTGCCCCTCCCCCTTTCATAGGTTGAAGCCCTAACAGCTAATGTGAAGGTAGTCAGAGGTGGGACCTCTGGGAGGTAATTAGGTTTAGATGAGGTCTTTGGGGTGGGGCCTCCATTATGGGATTAGTATCCTTTTTTAAAAAAATGGAAAAATGGTTTTTAAAGATTTTATTTATTTATTCATGAGAGACAGAGAGAGGAGGAGACACAGGCAGAGGGAGAAACAGGCTCCATGCATGGAGCCTGACGGAGGACTCCATTCCAGGACCCTGGGATCACGCCCTGAGCCAAAGGCAGATGCTCAAACACCCAGATGTCCTGGGATTAGCATCCTTTCTAAAGAAAAAGAAAACCAGAGCTTGTGTCTTTTGCCATGTGAGGACACATGTGGGAAGATGGTCAACTGCAAACCAGAAAGTGGCCCCTTACCAGGAACCAAACCTGCCCACACCTCAATCTTGGCCTTTCCAGTCTCCAGAACGGTGAGGAATAAGCTGCCAAAGCCACTTAGTCTATAGCATTTTGTTGCGAAAGGCACTTAGGTCTACGGTATTTTGTTGCAGCAGCCCAAGCTAAGACTTACTTTGTTTTAAACTGGTTAAGAATTGAGGCAAAGAAAGGGAAAAAAAAAAAAAAAGAATTGAGGCAAAGAGATTATTTATTAGGTCCTAGTGAATTTCAACATAGGGAGAGAATTGTGCTGGCTCCTCTCCTCTTGCATATTCACAGAACAATTAAGGCTAATCACAGTGGAAGATTTTATATGTGTTTTAGAATCATTGTTTCAAGAAGGTATAAGTGCCATCCTGGCAGAGAGACAGTGGCTAAATGACAAGAAGACTTCCAAGGATTAATACAGATGCCACAGATGGAATTTCTATGTTGTGTGGAAGGTGGGACTAGATGAGGTCCATTGCCTATCTATGTAAGAGAATCCGGTAAAACGCTATTCCCATCCTCCCATCCCCCCCTGCCACCCCCCCCCCCACCCTGACACACACTGGTTCTTCTCCAGTGCCTTTAATGTGGTAGGGATTGGCCAGATGTAGATAAACTTCTGGACAGGAACAAGTCCATCATAGTCCAGAACATTCTGAAATTTCCTTGAATACCCTTAATACTACCTTTTGGTATAGGTGAAGTGGGTCAGGGCCGCCAGCCATGGTCCCTTCCTGCTATCAGCTCTGGCTGTCAGGATTCAAGAGTAAGAAAAACACTCATCCACCGGATCCAGCTGATTGTCTTGTCCATGTAGGGATAAGATACTTCACAGAAATCTGGCAGGAACCTAGGCTGGGCCAAAGAGTATCAAGAGGGAGGTTCTGAGTCCCCTGAAGGGGCTTCACCTTGTTTCACTCTGCTATAGGAGTGCAGGCAAGTAGCTTCCCCAGGCACAGCCTTAGTTTCCTTATCTGTAAAACAGGGAGAACAGCCTCTGGCCCACCATCCTCACAGGATTTGACGATGGAAATCAAAATTAGAATACTGAATGAGCTAACATTTGAGAAAGTAATTTTTACATTCAAAAGACATATATTACCTTTACTACTGATAGGTAAAGTCCATAGGAGCCTTTTTAAACAATACCTATTAATGCAATAATCTAAGGGAGACCCTTGCTGGATGATTCTTAAACATATTGCTAGGAATTCAACACAAAGCATCTTTTATTTAGAACATCAATTGATTTCCACTTGTAAAGAAAAGCATGACATAATGTTCTTTGTCTTAATTGGACAGTGGAGAGGCTCTTGGGTATTGGCCAAGAATCTAATACTGGATCAAAGAGAAACACAACCATTTGCTTCCTGAACTGCATCCATAAAAATGTTGTGCTAAAGGGCTGCCTCTGATAGAGCATTTACCAAGATTGCAAGGTTTCATGTACAAGTCCAAAAAGAAAAAAAAAAATACCCATCTCTCTCTTCTATTCAATATACCCTCGACTCTCCAATTTGAATAAAATTTGAGATGCTGCCCCTATTTCAACTTCTTAGGTAGAAGTCACATTGCTGGTCCTTTTGGATCAATGAGCAAGCTCTCCAGCTCAAATGGTGACCAGGAGACATAAACCATTCATGCCTCCCTCCTCCTGTTTGCTCAAAGATTAATATATGGTAAAACTTTAAAGAAACTTGAAATTTTGAAGAATCATGTACAAGCCTAAGAAAAATGTCATTAATCTTAAATATTAATTCAGTATTAAGCTGACTTAAATTCATGATCGTTTATTTAAAGGAAATACAAGTTTAAAGGGAAAATTATTGATCATATTAAAATTCTCACATTCCTTTGAAGCAACACATTTAAAGAAAACCAGAAATTTAGCTGGTTTTACATCAGCAGACTTAAACACTCCCCATGAGATTTCTTTTAAGCTTAGAACTGAAAATTTTAAGACTAAACATTTTCTAACACAATTCTCTCAACCACCTATAAAATGTTTCAGCACCATATAAAAGAAGCAAAACACTGAACCCTTAAAGTTGCAGATTTTCATACCCTTTAAATAGGCTGCACATCTCCATGGTTTTCTTTATTCAGATTCAAGTTAAAATCCTGGAAGACATCCCTGAGATTTTAAGAGGATATTAAAAGAGTGCACAGTAGTTTCCTAAATGCCTTCCTGAAGTATTCAATTCCGTGAAAGTGAGCTGTAAACTTTATAGGACAGTCGTACCCCCATCTCAAAAGCATATATTCCTTCTAGAATTACTGTGAGCGATCAACTCCTTTCCTCAATCCCCTTGTCATAAGTAAACTTCACCTGAGCTTCCTTTCTTAAACCTAGTTTAGAAAGTCACTCTTTGTAGTCCTCTCTAACTGCTTTTTCACAAGCAACCAAGTCTTGGGTTTTTGCAAACGACTGCATCTCATGACCGTTAACTTCTCCTTTTCCTTTTCTGTTAGAGAGCCTAAGAAAGTCCCCTCCAAACTTCTCTTGCGGGCCGGACGTTTATTTTGTCTAGAAAGGAGCAATTCCTGCAGTCTTACCCAGTTTAAGTCCGATGCATCCTACTTGCCCTGCACTTGCTAAGTAACGAAAGTTACCGTTCAAGTCCTAGAACTCAAAGGCGGTGTGGAGCAAAACAAAAAAGGGGTGGGGTGTGGTGGGGTGGGGTGGGGCGGGGTGGGGCACGACCCACCCAGCGGTGATTGGTGAATGCAGCAGATCCCCGGGTTTGCGTCTGGCGCCTGCCCGGGGCCGGCGGGAGCAGGCCAGGCTGCGGGCCCGGAGGGAGCCCACCCCGGGCGCGCCTCCCCGAGGCCAGCGCGCGCCCAGCCCGGGCCTCGCCGCCGGTTCCCGCTCAGCCTCCGCGGCCCTTCGGTCTGCGGGTCCCAGGGAACCCCGGGGTCCCTCCGCCGCCCCGCCGGGGACGGGCGTCAGGAGCGGGAGCGGGGAGCCCTCCCTCGGGAGCGGGAGCCGGAGCGGGAGCGGGAGCCGGAGCGGAGCGCGCCACCCGTCGCGCTGGCGAGACCCCCGGGGGAGAAGCCCGCTGCTAGAGAAAGGGCGGCCGGGCGGAGGATGAGCTTCCAGAAGCGTCGGCTACTCTGCTCGGACGTTTCTGAGCTCGCGCTGGGGGAGCAACCCGGGCCGGGGAGGGGGCGCGCCACTGGGTGTCCCGCGGGGGCCGAGGGCGCGGGGCCCGAGCAGGGGGAGCGCGAGTGGCTGCGGCGCCGTCCCCGCGCGCTCGGGGCAGCCGCGGCCTCCGCGGGGGGACGGCTGCGCGGCGGCCCCGCCGGACTGACGGACGGACGCGAGCGCCGGGGCTCACCTTCAGGGTTGGCGCTGATGAAGACCCGCACGCTTCGGCCGGCGGGCACGAGGTGAGTGGGCAGGGCGGAGAGGTTCCCGCAGAAAGCCGCCCGCCGCAGCGCAGAGTCCCGGGGGCAGGGCAGCCTGGTGCCCGCACCTGCCGGCCACATCGCCCTCGGGGAGGGGGAGGAGGAGGAGGAGCCGGAGCCGCCGCCGCCGCCGCCTGGTCTCGGTTCCTGCCCGCGCCCCCGCGGAACGGCCGGGTCGGTGCCCGCAGGCGGCGCGGCTCAGAGCCGCCCCGAGCCCGAGGCGCCGCCGGCGAGCTCCGGGGCGCACAGCTCGGGCCGGCGCGCAGCGGCCATGCGGACCCCGGGCCCCCGGGCCGCCCCCGGGGCTCAGCGCCGCGGCCGGAGGGCGCTCAGCCTGGCGGCGGCTACGCGCGCGGGGAGGCGCCCGCGCCCGCCGCCCGGCCCGCGCCCATGTCCGTGTCCGCGGCGGCGGGGACCGAGGGAAGCCAGTCGCCAAACTTTATCCGCGGAGGGCGGCCCGGCCCGCCCGTGCGGACACCTGCTCCCGCGGGGCGCGGGCGCGGGGCGCGGGGCTCAGCCGCGGCTCCAAGGGCGGCGGGCGCGGGGGCGCGCGGGGCTCGGGCTGCCCATGGGCTCCCGGGCGCCTCCGGGGACGGTCCCGCGCCGGGCTCCGCGCCGGGGGGGGGGCGGGGGGGGCCGGCAGGCGACTAGCCCGCGATCCCGCCGACTCCGCCGCCTCTCCCAGGGGTCCGACGAGCGCCGAGCATCCTCGGGAGCGCGCGCCTGCGTGCCGGCAACTCCCGCCTCGAAGTTACCCGCGCGCCCGAGCGCGGCCCCCGAGGGTCCGAGCGTCCCGGAGGGAGCGTCCCCGCCGCCCGCTGCCCGCCGCCCGCCGCCCGCGGCTCCGCCAGCCTCGCGCTCAGCCTCGCGCTCAGCCTGGCGCTCAGCCGCGCGGGGGTTCTTATAGCCGCGCCGCGCCGCTCACGTGCTCCTCGCCGCGTGGTCGCGGAACCTTTCCGAGAGCGGATCTCGGCGGGAAGCCTCTCCGAGGTCTCCAGGCTCGGGGGCGGGGCGGGGGGAGGGGCCTTCCTGCCCCGCCCGGGAGCGCTGCCGGGCCTCGGGCCCGCCCGGCAGGCGTCGGGGGGCTCCGGGGGGCGGGGGGCGCGCAAGGTCCCGCCTGGCGCAGGTGGCCCGGGACTGAGGACGCGGCGCCAGAGCTCAGACTGGGCCTCGCGCCGCCGTTCCGAGGCGATGCCCAGGCGCGAGTGGGCCCCACCTGGCGCCGATCCGACGTGGCGGGAGCGGACGAGGCCCTGCGCTTACCTGGAGCTGGGGTGGGAGCGCGAGGGGTCTGCTCCACCGCGGGGCGACGCGAGACGCCGCGGGGCCCAGGTGCGCGCCCGCTGCACCTGCCGAGCTCCGGCCAGCTCCAGGACGGGAGGGAGGACCTCGTAGACTAAAAGTGTGATTGTAACGTGGGGCTGGGGGAAGGGAGCAGGACGTGTTTGGATCCTTAATTGCAATCTGGTCTCCAGAGCCCGCATTTGGAGCTCTGGGGCAGGAGCTCCTGTCTTTGAGAGAGGCAGAACAGCTTTTACAAATCTTTGAGATTGGCAAGGAGGTGGCTGGGCACAGGGTGAAGGCAGCTCGGCTGCAAGTCCTCTCTCTCCCCACCTGGGGCTTCTGCCGTAGGCAGCTCCTGACCTCCTCCTGGCCTGCTGGTGGCAGTGAAGTCCCACGCACTGCTGTCTTCTTTTCTGACCCCACCCCATTCCCAGCACATGCTTTCTGGGGTAACCTTTTGGAAGAATTGGGTCTCTGGGTTTTTAAGGCTGCCTCTCCACTACTGAGAACCAGGGGCAGTCAGCCGTTCTTACTCTGTCATAATTTGATGCAACCAATAAAGGAGCCTTGCACATGCCCAGGCATTTGTTCAACGGATTCCATTTAGCAAATTATCTCCTTTCCCTCTCCAGCCTTATTACTCCCAGGTGGGAACATCCTTCAGCGGGAAGGAGGTCTCTGAGAGAGTTCCTGATGTCCCAGGAGGCATGGACAGAGCGTTCCGGACCAGGTTATGAATATACAGTATCTATGACAGTATCAGCCTTTATAAATATGCAGTATTTATTACTGGAGAAAAGAGCCAGGACCACTTTATGCCTAATCTCCAAGTTGTTTATTAGAAACTGATAAGAAGTTGCCAGACTGTCAGAGACCTGTTTCTTCCCTTTCTCCCTCCCCAATCCCCCCCCCCCATCTATTTGGTGGTTTCTCTTAAAAATCAGATTAGTGTTTGTGTCTTCTGACCTTTGCTTCACATCTCCAAGTGTTGCACTTTCTTAGGATGACTTTGGGATTTTTGGCAGCCTCTATAACCTAATTAACTGTTCTAGACAGGCCGAAGTTTAGCATCTGCCAGTGTCACTGCAGCCCAAGGATGCAGAGGAGAGAGAATTTCACATTTTCTGTGGGCCAGTGTTTTAAAGGGCTCCCTGCACAGCCAGCTTTGCATAGATAGAGCCAAATGCTGTCTTTGGGTTATTAGAGCGGTTTCTACCTAAGGACACCTGATCAGCCACCTCCGTTTTCCATACAGGTGTGCGCACACACATGTCCCTCTCCTACCTTCTTAGAAGCAATCTGTCTCTTGCTAACATCCGACATTCTGAAACCAGAAATTCATTCATTAGCATGAAAGTGGCATAAGGAGAGTGTCAACCATGGCACTAACACTTTATTAGGAATTAACTAGATTTATTTCCCGCCTTGACGCACTGTTGGCTATGCCAGTGGGGGGAGAGAGAGAGAAAGAAAGAAACTGGAAGGAGAAGGGAAGGAGCTTGAATGTGGAAGGCAGGCCCTGACATAGAGCTTGGAGACTGTTTCATTTTTAGATCTCTTTAAAAACGTTACATTTTCTCCTCTTCAGATATTGAATGCGTTATTATTACTCCCATTTTACACATGAGAAAACCAAGGCTCAAAAAAGAGAAAGGGTTGTTTAGGGTCATATAACTAATTAACGCTGCATTGGGGATCCAGGTACTGTGGCTCCTATCTCAGGACTCCTTGCGACACACCTTTTAGGTTCTCTAATTTTGCCTGGGGCTGGCCCTAGCTAACACCTTTAGTAACCTGGAAAATAGGTTTGCAGGCCTGTGTTCACAGGTGTGGAAGGCTGGTTATCACTTCTGCTTTCCATACGTGAAGGAAGGTCTATATCCACAAGATCACACAGGACTAGACTCTTCCAACCCGCAGGATGTTGATTGTATGACAAAGACTTCCAAATTCTGGTTTTCTCTGGCTTCTATTGTTTCCTTCTAAGACCACAGGTAAACCCGTATCATCCTCACAATTGACTGGAAAGTTTAAAGCATTTAGAAATTAGAAGATAAACGTGCACGAAAATGGGCTTGGAACCAAGCTTGTGATCAAGGAATACCATCCTCCCATACTCATCCCAGTTAGCAGGACAGAGGACCACAGAAAGACATCTGATCTCTACGAAATGATGGTCCCAGCCTTTGATAAGAACAAGGGGGCTGGTTCAAGGGTGCAATCACTGCCAGGTTCTTCATACTCAGAGCTGGAGCAGTGTTGTGGTCCTGGAATCCAACTCCCCTTGGTAAGTGAAAATGCCCCTCTCACAAAGCAGTTTTATAAAACAGGAGGAAGGAAACTTAATCTAATATATTGATATACTGAGCACCTGTAAGCTTCTTTTAATCCCGCTAGATCTTGGGCCAGGGCCCGACATCTCTAATATTTCTACTTATCCCTTTCTGGACACTGCTGTCCCTTGTATACCGTTTATGATGTGCATACATCACCTTTTGTGATGTATGTGCAGGTTGCCCTGTCCAAAGTCTGTGTTAGGCAAACATACCTCACTTCCCTTCCCTGCAGTGGAGGTGATTTTTCACTCATCTGCACGGTTGTATCACTTGGCCATTTCATCCTGCTTAAAAGGCGGGGTTGGGATCATAAAGCACACAACCAGAACCCCTGTGACTGACTCTGACCCAGCAGAAGGAAGATCCATCACCTAACCTGTATTTGCCTACATGTATACTCACTTTTCTGTACATCAAATATCCTGGATTCTTCTGGACCAGTGCTCTATATTTGTCCATAAGGATAGGAGTGAAAATAGAGCCCCTAGTGTTACAAAGATGACCAAATTATCACACTATACTACTCTATCTCAGGAAATCTAGCCAATGGAGCCAACGATGTGTTTCTGTGTTTCCCAGACTTGAAAGAGGGTATCAAATTCAATATTACATTAATGTTCAAAGTGGCTCTCAGATTTGGGTGATAAATGTTTGAATCTATTTTGCTAATGTGAGGAATGGATTATACAGGTCCCCTCAAATGAGGACTCTGCTTTCCAAGGTTCCAGCTCAGGATATAAGCTGGACCCATCAGGAACCCACGTACTTGTTTACAAAATGGAAAGTTTTGGTGTATGTGAGAATTTGTCAGCATAACAATTTGCCAACAGAGGCTGTTGATTCAGAGGTGTCTGTGGCATGATGGAATTCACAGCAGCTTGGTTTTAAATAAAGTTACACCTTGCTGAAATTGCTATCTGATGTTTTCATGACTCAGACATTCTAACTTTATATCCACCCCCTTCCAAATCTGTTTAATGTATTTTTGATCAGTCTGCCTCTTACAACCTTCTAAACACTCACATTATTTTGCAAGCACTATGCATACCACGCAAAGTAGATGAAAGTGAGGTAACTTGCTTAATAAAATTTTGTAGATTAATTCATGTTTCTAAGTCAAATGTTTTCTTTTCGTTTTATGATTGCCAAATAGTTTCCTCTTCATGACATTAATCTTAAATACAGTACCTTTAAACATCCTCTTCTCTCTTGTTCCATCATGTGATACTTGTTTGAAAAATTGCTTTTTACAAAGCTCTTTCATACATACTAACTTGTTTTGATTGGGTTCTGCATTAACTAAACTCCCCCTACCCGTATTTATCTCCCTGTTACATTAGATGGGGTCTTTCTGCCATGCAACACGAAATCCATATGAATAAGCTAAGAAAAATATGCTTTTTATAGTATTCCATACTGACATGGCCCAAATATCTTAAATACATTGTCTAGGTCAATCATATCATTGTTTAAATGCTTGTACTTAACTAGAATAGTATGAAGCTTGAAAGTGTGCTGATTTTACTTTTATTCACGAAAAACTTTAATGGGACAAAATGTTTTTTTTCCCCAGATATTTTCCCTGTAAAAATTGAAAATGATGATTCTACCACAGCCTCTCTAAACATAATTCTACAGATTCTATTTTCTAAAAAAAAAAAAAAAAATGCTGTGGCTTGCCTTTTCCCCTTTCCTCTCCATTCTTGTGGTTCTGCTTTATATTTGTTATTTGATAGAATTTACTTCTTCACAATATAATGACCCCATCACAGCCCTTTAGCCTGAATTAGTTAGAGAGTTGCACCAAGCATCTTCTTGGGTCACGTATCAATACATAATATAAATGACCCTATTGTCTAAATTTAGAAAACGGTAGGCAGAAGTTGACAGGTTAGTAACATTTAGTTGGGGGGCAAAGAATAGGCAGCTGATTATGATTGCTTAGAGGTTTTGAGAAACATTTACAAATCAAGTGATTCCAAGGCAGGTTTTAAGTTCTGAACTCTTGTCACTTCTTGGGGAAGTATGGGAAGATCATTCTGCTGTCATCTGGAGTGTTCAGAGCATATTTAAAATTTAGGGGACTTATTTTCTTCCCCTGAAAATAAATATATTGTAGAAATACATCTATTATTTTTAGATTTTGTTCATATTTAAAATGATTTTTATGGCAAAAATATAATTGTGTATAACATTTCTAAAAGACACTAAATTACAGATCTGATTCTATATTAGACAAAATTTTAAGAAATACTTTTCAAAGATTGTATTGAAAGAGAGAGTACATGCTCACATACACACACTGTATGCATAGGGGATGGGGCAGAGGGAGAGAAAGAGACAGAGTCTCAAACAGACACCCCACTGAGTGCCAGTGCCAAGGTGGGGCCAATCTCACCACCCTGAGATGACCTGAGCCAAAACCAAGAGTGGGATGTTTAACTGACTGAGCCACCCAGGTGTCTGCCCCCACATTAAACAAAAATTTTTAGTGGTCAATGATTGAAACCAACAAGGAATTTCTTTTAAGAATATAGGATCCTATACAGAATGCAAGGGTAGAAATGGAATTAAATCCACACACACACAAAAAAAAAACAACACTAGAATTTAGAATTGGAAATGTCCTTAATAATGTCCAGAAAGGACATTATTATTTTTCCACATTTCATCTCTGGTTTTCTCTCAGTATCATGAATTTTTCCCCTCCCCAACCATGCACACATATTTTTGGTATCTAATACTCATGCCAGGATTTGGTCAACCCACATCTCAGGCTTTAGGCCATGAAAAGACTGTCCAACTCTTTTGAAATCCTTTTAGGAGTTAGTGGACAGCAAAGTAATTGTATTCATTTTGAGTTCATATTGACTATAGGCCTTCCCACTCTTTTAAGAAGTTACCATACCTCAACACAAATACTAATGTCAAATTGTGGTAGATTGTGTTAGAAGTAGCAAAAAATTATCTCAATTTCATTTTTTCCACCATCAAAAAATAATTCCTATGTTCATCATATTAGTGAGGACATCATAGATGTTCCCCTAAACTGACCTTTCCTTAGAGAGACTTCTGTAATTCTTTCTTTTCATTTAAAAAGTGATTTTTGAAAATATTTTACTAAAGTATGATTGACATGTAAAAAGCTGTATATATTTAATGTGTACAACTCAGTTACTTTGGGGTTAAGTATATACCATGAAACTATCACCACCATCTAGATTGTAGATATATCTATCACCTCCCAAGATTTTTCTCTGCCCCCCCCCATGATGTTGATGATGATTTTGTGGTAAGAACGCTTACGATCTATACTCTTAGCAAATATTAAGCATAGAATGCAGTATTGTTAGCTGTAGGGACTATGCTGTATAGTAGATCTCTAAAACTTATTTATCTTGCATAACTGAAATTTTGTACCCTTTCACCATCCTTTCCACTTCCCCCTTATGCTAGCCCCTGGAAACCTACTGTTGTACTGTCTCTTTCTATGAGTTTGACTATTTTAGGTTCCATACATAAGTGAGATCATACTTCATTTGTCTTTCTTGTCTGGCTGATTTAACTCAGCACATTGTCTTCCAGGTCCATCCATGTTGCTGCAAATGGTAGGATTTCTCTCCTTTTTTAAGACTGAATATAATGTTTCAGTATGTATGGATAATCAGATTTTCTTCATTCATCCATTAATGGACATTTGGGTTGTTTCCATATCTTGGCTATTGTGAACATGGGAGTACAGGTATTTCTTCAAGATATTGATTTCAATTCTTTTGGATATATATCCAGAAATTGGATTTCTGGTTCATACAATAGCTCTATTTTTAATTTTTTGAGAAAACTTCATATTGTTTTCCTAAAAGCTGTATCAATATCCATTTCCACCAATAGCATAGGTTTTTTGCAGGTTTTTTTTTCTCTAAATCCTTGCCAACACTTGTTATCTTTTGTTTTTCAAATAACAACTTTTTAAATAGGTGTGAGTTGATATCTCATTATAGTTTTGATTTGTGTTTCCCTGATGATTAGTGATGTTGAACATCTTTTCATATACCATGTATGGTTGGCCATTTGTATGTCTTCCTTGGAGAAATATCTATTCAGTTCCTTTGCCCACATTTTAATCAAGTTATGTATTTATTTGCTTTTAAGTTGTATGAGTTCCTTTTATATTTTGATATTAACCCCTTATCAGATATGTTTTACAAACATTTTCTCTTGTTCTGTAGATTTTTTGGTGGTCTGCTTTGCTTTACAGAAGCTCTATAGTTTGATGTAACCTCACTTGTTATTTTTGCTTTTGTTGCCTAAGTTTGTGGAGTCATATCCAAGAAAAATTATTGCCAAGACTAATAGAAACAAGAGTCCTAAAATTCATATAGAGCCACAAAAGACCCCAAGAGGCCAAAGTGGTCTTGAGCATGAAGAACGAAGTTGTAAGTATCACACTTCCTGATTTCAAACTATGTTGCAAAGCTACAGTAATCAAAACAGTATGATACTGGCATTAAAAACAGACCAATAGAACAGAACAGAGAACCCAGAAAGAAAGCCATGCATATATGGTCAACCAATCTTCAACAAGGGTGCCAAGGCGACAAAAAGTAGAAGGGATACTCTTTTCAGTAAGTGCTAGAAAACCTAGATATCTATATGCAAAAATAGATTTGCCCTTTATCTTAAGCCATACACAAAAGCCAACTCAGAATGGGTTAAAGACTTATAAATAAGACCTAAAACCATAAAACTCCTAGAGGAAAACATAGGGGAAAAAGTGATTTTTTAAAAATGATTTAAACACCACTTGCTAGGTTCTCAGATACTCAGAGGAGTAAAACTAAATAGGAAGTGGAAGTCAAAATAGAATTTTGACCTGTTTTGTTAATAATTGGGTTAATAAGAATATAACAGTTAAATTTACTGATCATAATCCAACATATGGCTAAACTATGGTTTGAAATCAAGTATTTGCTTTATATATGACTTAGATAAAAAAATAAGAAATCACCCATATGTCATACATAGGGTTCTTGGCTGAGAAACCTGGAACTGGTACTGATTGGTTTAAGCATATACAAGCAACTTACTGGAAAATTATTGCATGGTAACAACAGTATTGTGACAGGGCTAGAGAACCAGGCTTGGAGAATGGGAGCAGATCAGAAGTGATCAGCTCATTGGATCCATACTTACGGTGCAACAGAAATAGACATGTAGGAGAGCATTTACACACCTGCCACTACTGGTTACCATTTGCCAGATAAAACCATGGCTCCACTGCCACTGCGCCTTAGATATTGCCATCACTATTGCCCTGTACAGTTCTTTACTCTGGCTTCTGGGGGCAGGAGCCCAGGAAGATACTGTCTATCCTGCATCTAGACCTATGCTGTGTAGAATTCTCTAAGCATTAGAAAGAGGTTTAGAGATTAGATTGTCAAAAGTTTACCCACCTCAAACCAGCAAATGTATGGTACACTTCCTCCGCTCTTCTATGGCCCAGAAAATTTGGATGCTCTGGATAAGAGGTGGACTGAATGCCTTTTGCATTCCTAGTAATAAAATTAGAATAGTCATGCTCCACCACTCTAAAGCTCACCTCTGGCAAAGCTCACCTCTCCTGGACCACAACTGAAAATATGAAAGTGAGCTAAAAAGAACTCTCTAAGCAGCCACACAATATGTTACGATGTTAATATCCTGACACTCACTTGACTCCTGGGTGATCTGCAGAGGCTCTCTGTCAGGGTCTCTTCACACTTACTATATACAAAATTCAAACAAGATCGATTTCTCCTGGTTGACAAAACCACAGCAGATTAGAGACAATGAATTAGAAGAGAAAGGGCAGCTATCTGGAAATAAGAAATGACTGCTCACAGCAAAGAATCAGAAAACATGACAGCAGAGGTGATAGGTATTCACACTCACACACACACACACACACACATGTACCTACACACCCTACTCCGAGACCTAGAGACCCCTTAATTTTGGAAAAGTAGAATCCTATATATCTCAAATGGGACAAAAACAAATAAATCCTAAAGTTGAGAGAGATTAATCTCTGGATATCACAAGTACTTGGGGGGCAGTTTTCAGCAGCAAACAACCTGGAAAGTTTAGACAGATAGTTGGCATTTATCATATCCAGTAGTAAACATTAGGTAGAAGATTTCATTTGTGCAGAGAAGCAGCAAATGAAGGAGGCAGAGATTCAGTTGGAGCCCTCCCTCCAAGAAGAGCATTGCAGGCACCTCCTACCAAAGTTCCTGAAGTAGTGGCATTATTATTATTACTATCAAAAACAACAATATTGCAATTTTATGAGAAATACAGATATTACTTAATTCTAAGCCAACATCCATGGGAAGAAGGAGCTATTATTTCCATTTTTCAGACTGGGACTGAAGCAAGGTAACATCAAGGTACTTGCCTAAATCACACAGCTGGGGTGTGGTGGGACCTGGATTTTAATGCAGGCAGTCTGGCCCCAGAATCTCTGAGTTTCAAACACTGATATACTCCATTTCTAGATGCTACGTAGCATATGGAGACAGTCACACAGGCAAAAGAGAACTAGTGCGAGACAAGGACACTCAGGCCGCACTATGCTTCTTAAAAGAAAGGGAAAGAGGGGAAGGGAAATAATGTTCAACGAATGTTACTGTGTTGCATTCATTACCTCCATTGTCTCATATGGCCTTCCATATGCCCTATGATTATTATTCATTTTACAAATGAACAATCTGAGGCTTAGAAGGGTTAAGTAATGCATCCATCTCTACAGAGCTTGTAAGTACTGAAGCTGGGATTCAGTTTCCATGCGGGACTCTGCTCTTTCTGCTAAAGGGTGGCATCGCCTCTAGACAGTGCAAATGTCACTTGCAAGAAGGAGCTGTTACACTTGTCCATTCATAAATTCATCCATTTCATTTATTTGTTCATATATTCATAATTTGTTAAGCACTTCTTTGCTCTGAGGACAACCCTGTTCTCAGGAAATTCAAGCTAACGTGGGACTCTTAAAAAAAGATGGTGCCTGTGGGGGGTAAGACTTGAATGAAATGACAATCAATGTAGAGGGTTCTTAAATACAAGTAAATTTATGAAGACAAGTACATACCTGAAAAGACTTTGGTTGACACTCTAGAAAAAAAGTGTTGCACAGAAAAGGAACGTCACAATGAAAGAACATCACAATACAAGAACAGGAAGCTAAAAGGGGTTTGATGAACACTTCTCAAAAAAGGGAGTAGGCTATAATATCTGGATATGAGTTTGGAGAAAAATTTATAAATGTGGGTTCCAACACTGACTCCAACACTTACTAGTTGTGGCTGTGAGCTAGTAAATTTTCCTCTCTCAGTCTCAGTGTCCTCTGTGAACTGACCATAACACCCCTACTTTGCAGTGGTGAATGGTGAGCATGTTAAAGGAGTTAGTACGTCTCCTAGGACTCAGTGATGGTAATTATGGTTAGAAGAGAAACCCATTCAACTCACAATTATCGATTCAAAAGAAGATTGTGACAGCAAAACTTAGATTTCTAAAACCAACGCTTCGTTATTTATTGTGAATATGTGTAGGGCATAGTGAAAACAAACAAAATCAAACAAACCAATCAATTAACAAAACTTCAGTTGAGGAGTTTTGGCTCTTTGTTTCTTGTTTTGTTTTGTTTTGTTTGCTTCTTGTTTTTGTGTGGATGTGGTTTTCGCAGGGCCATGGGTAGGAGCTGAGGACATTGGATTTTACTCCATGGACAGTCTAGCTGATATGAGAAAAATCTAGGTGAGGAACGAGCTAGCGCTATGTGAAAAACACAACTGAAGCACATTGATTCTTGGGCCTCTGGCAAAGCAGAAAGATCACAGAATGTCAAAAGCAACTGTGCAAATTGAAAATGAAAAACCATACTGTTCCTGATATTGGGGTCCAAGACAAAAATAGAGCTAGGAACAAGGCTCATCATTAGAGTCATACTCAGTGACTAGCAAATATCATCAAGTTTGGAGCTGGGAGGCTCTAGAGGCTTGAGAAGATGGAGTCTAGGTACTGTTGAAGCTCTGTGGGCACAGGACAGATCTGGGGACAGGCAGCACTAACTACCTATGTGCTATTTCTTCTCAAGGCTTTTGCAAGAACCTTCCAATTGATCTGTCTTCATTCTCAATTCTCCTATATAGCTTTTCACAAAGATACTGTTCCTAACTTGTATTTCCCGTCTTCTCTCCACTCTTCCTGTACAGATTGACTCTAAGTCAAGGGAGAAAACTCAATATTGTACTTTTTCATACTGAATGGCTTCACTTCCATCCTTCTAAGGTTTACCCTCTCCTGATAATTCTTTCAAAAGTCTTTCCTGATTTTGCTAACTAAATGAAATCTATCTCAGGGCACCTGGGTGGCTCAATCAGTTAAGTGTCTGACTCTTGGTTTTGGCTCAGGTCATGATCTCATGGGTCCTGAGGTTGAGCCCTGCCTCAGGCCCTGTGCTCAGTGGGGAGTCTGCTTGGCATTCTCCGTTTCTGCTCCCCCTCATCCCCTGCTCATGTGCTCTCTCACTCTCTCAAGTAAGTAAATAAATAAATACAATCTTAAAAAAATGGAATCTATCTCTATTTCATTTCTTCTAGTATGTGCACTAAAGATAAGGTTATATTGCAAGAACAACCAATGTTAAAGGGATTCTTTTATTAAATATAATCCTGGAGGTTCTAGATAAGGCAATTAGGAAAGAAAAACAAATGTCATGAAATTGGAAAGGAAGAGGCACAACTATATTTGCAGACAACATGATCTTCTATGTAGTCAATCTCAAGGAATCTACTACAAAAATACTAGAACTAATAAACAAATTCATCAAATTTGCAGGGTATAAGCTCAGTATACAAGAATCAATTGCATTTCTATACACTAAAAAGAAATTAAGGAAACAATTTCATTCACAATACCATCCAAAGATTAAAACTTAGTAAAAATCAACTTAGCATTGATGCCTGAATGGCTTGGTCAGTTAAGTGTCCAACTCTTGATTTTGACTCAGGTCATGATCTCAGGGTGCTACACTGAGCATGGAGCCTGCTTAAGATTCTCTCTCTCTCTCTCTCTCTCTCTCTGCCCCTCCCCCCACGTGGTCATGCACCGTCTCTCAAAAAAAATAATAAACTTAGCAAAAAAGTGCAGGGCTTACACACTGAAAACTGCAAAACATTGTTGAAAAATTTAAAGATCTAAAATAAATGAAAAGACACCCTATGTTCATGGATCAGAAGACTCAATATTTTAAGATGGCAATACTTTCCAAATTGATTTACCGACTTAATGCAATCCCCATTGAAATTCTAGATGGGCTTTTTCCCCTGTTTTTTTTTTTTTTTTTTTAGAAATTGACAAGTTGACCCTAAAATTCATGGAAATGCAAAAATCTAGACTACGCAAATCAATTTTGAAACTAGAATGATAAGGCTGGAGGACTTGCACTATCAGATTTCAAAACCTATTACAAAGCTACAAATAACTAATACAGTGTGATACTGACATAGGATAGACACATGTAGGCTAAAGTTGAAAGAGTAGAATTAAGAGATCAGAAATAAGCCCTATGTTTATGGTCAGTTGCTTTTTTTTTTTTTTCAAGATTTTATATATTCATGAGAGACACAGAGAGAGAGGCAGAGACACAGGCAGAGGGAGAAGCAGGCTCCCTGAGGGGAGGCCAATGCAAGACTCGATCCCAGGACCCAGGATCATACCCTGAGCCAAAGGCTGATGCTCAATCACTGAGCCACCCAGGCATCCCTGTCAGTTGTTTTTTAGCAAAGGTGCCAAGAGAATTCAGTGGAAAAACTAAGAATCCTTTCAACAAATGGTATGAGACAACTGGACATAAATATTCAAAATAGTGAATTTGGACCACTGTCTCACACCATGCATAAAAATGTACTTGAAATATATCATAGCCCTAAATATAAGAGTTAATACCATCAAACTCTTACAAGAAGGCAGAGGAATAAATCTCTGGGATCTTGGCTTAGGCAATTTTTTTTTCACAGATCAAACACAAAAAGCACAAGTGATAAAAGAAAAAAAAATGGACTTTATCAAAATAAAAACCTTTGTCTTGCAAACACATTATTAGGAAAGTAAAAAGACAACCCACGTAATGTGAAAAACATCTGAAAATTATGTATCTTATAAGGGATTTGTATATAGATTATATAATGAACTCTGAAACTCAATAATAAGACATATATGTCAATTAAAAATGCTCAAAGAATTTATTAGGCAATTTTCCAAAAAAGATGTACAAAGGATGAGTAAGTACATGAAAGGATGCACAGCATCATTACTCATTGGGGAAATGCAAATCAAAACCACATAAGATACCATTGCACACCCACTTGAATTGACTCTAATAAAAATGTCAGACAATAACAATTGTTGGTGAGGATATGAAGACATAAAAACTTTCTTGCCCTGCTGATGTGAAAGTAAGAATTTGTATTCCCTTTGTAAAACAGTTCAGCAGTTTCTCAAACTGGGAAACACAATGACTGTATGATCTAGCAATTCCACTCCTAGGGAAATTCCAAGAGAAACAAAAATAGATATCCACACATAAATGTAACAGCATTATTCATAAGTACCAAAAAGTAGAGAAAACCCAAATGTCCACCATATGATGATTGGACAAACCAAATGGAGTCCATACATAAAATGTATTCAGCAATAAAAGGGAACACATGACTGAGATACCACAACCTGGGTGAACCTCCAGAGCTGCGCGTCTAGTTTTCACTAAGTGGTCACAAATGACTGCATGTTGTACACATGTCGAGTTATGTAAAGTGGCCAGAATAGGTGAATTTATAGAGACAGAAGCAGATTAGTGATTGCCTAGGGTTCAGAAGATGAGGGACAAATGGCAAGTGACTGCTGATGGGTTTGAGATTTCTTGTTGATGGAACCTTCTAAATGATGTTGTTTGGATGCAAGTGTTCTAAAATTAGATTCTGGTGATGGTTACACAGTTTTATAAATGTACTAAAAAAATTGAACTGTACACTCAAAATGGGAGATTTTGTGGTATGTAAAAAATTATCTTAATAAAGCTGTTAAAAAATCACAGTAATTGAATACAGCTAAAACGTATTCCCTCATTCATGCTCCATATTCCCTGAGGGGCGGGAGAGGGACTCGGCTCAGAGCCAATGCTCCAGGGCCCTGGCTAGAATGGAAGCTCTATACAGTAGCATATACTTCTATGATCACTAACGTAGGACAAAAGGAATGCGGGGACTTGCCCACTGACCCTTAAAATTTTCACCTGGAAACTGTACACATCAGTTCCATTCCTGTTTCATTGGCCAAAGAAGTCCCATGGTCACATTTAACTTAAGAGAGGGTGAGCAGTTTCAACTCAACCATGTACTTAGGAAAAGAGAAGAGCTGCATAGGACGCTATGGAGCGTCCTAACGAACAACAAGTAAGTCCTATCTTCTTTCCTAGGTTTGAATTCCTGAGAAGAGTGGCTCCCTGTTTCCTCACTGGAATAGAAAACCAAGTCTCTTAATTCTTTTTTTTTTTTTTAAGATCTTATTTATTTGTTTGAGACAGAGAGACAGAAGCACAAAGGGAGGTGGGGGAAGGGGCAGAAGGAGGGGGAGAAGCAGGTTCCCTGCTGAGCCCCATGTGGGGCTCCATCCCAGAACCCTCAGGTCATGACCTGAGTGGAATGCAGACGCTTAAACCTACTGAGCCACCCAGGCGCCCCCAAGTCTCCTTCAATTCTTTTCTTCTCTTTCAATAACATGGAAGCATTTACATGAGTAAGAGTAAAAGGAAAACACACATGCATGCAGGTTTGGAATAGTGCTTTTTTTTTTTTTTTCCCCAGCAAGTGTTTCATAATTGTGTGCCGGTTGGCTAAATGAACATGAGATGATGAAGCCACAGGGCAGAGCCGTGAATGATTAAGAGCCCAACGTGTGAATTAAGGATGAGGACAGCAGGAGCTGGGAAGAGCGATCAAGGTGAGTCGAGGTGGCAGCGGCACAGTAACCGGTGTTCCCCGCCTGCGTCTCCTGTATCAGGACAGATGGATCGCCAGGAACTGCTGCAGTGACCCAGATGGACGGTGTTATCTGTGTCACTGTTTTCTTCTCAGACATGGCTTGGGCAGAGCCCTGCAAGCTTAATGAGGGCAGCAAAGAATAGGATCTGGGATCACTTCGCCTTTCCAGATCTCCACTCACAAATCAAGATGGTAAGTCGTAGCCGGGTAGCAGCACTTGAAAGCCCCGGGATGGAGATGCGGTTAGTGTTGTGTGCAAAAAACTCTCAGAGAGCAAAACAGTACTTCCCAGATAAGGAATTGTTGAATATGGCAGAGCCTTAATAGTCACTCTGGAGGCAGACCGTGCGCTCTGCTGCATTCAGAGTTTTCACAGACACACTGTAATGAAGACCCCTTTCTATCCAGATTCATTAGGCACTGCAGTCATACATGCACTGGAGTCATTTTTACATGATGAAGAGGCTGTTAAGTGAAAAGGAATGCCGAGCATGGTTTTGAGGCCTTGCTAATTTAACTAGTGAAATATATAAAATATAAAAAGTCTATAGTTTAGTTAGTAGCCTTTTACCAGTATTTGTTAGTTTTGACAGATACACCACAGTTATGTATGATGCTACCATTGGGGGAAGCTGAGTGAAGGGTATACAGTAACTCTCCGAACTACCTTTGCAACTATTCTGAAGTTTAAATGACTCCCAAATAGTTTATTTATAAAAATGTAAGTCCAAAGAAAAAAAGCAAGTTTTTTAAAATAAAAATATAGACTAAAAGATAAAAAGGAGTTCATGCAATAGGATAACATTTATACACAGTTTCAAAACATACAAAATAATACTAGATATGGTTTGTGGACATATATAATAAAGATAAAAACTCATAAGAATGAAAAATACTTAATTTAAGATAGTGGTTTCTATATGGACTCTGAAGTGAAAGTTTCGCACTGTAGTAGCTGGTGGAAATTGAAGTCTCCACTTCCTTCCGATTCCTGTTAGACGTGTATCTGCGTTCATTTCAGTTCTTCAGGAAAGCACCTTCCCCCTTAAGAAGCCCTTTTATGTGTCTTTTATCAGTACTGGTTGTTATAGGGACCAAATCACCTGAAAAGTGGCCACACTCCACATCCTGCTTTGCAGACAACTCTGAACGCAGAGAGAACACTTACTCTATTCTTACAAATATTCCTTATTTTTTTTAATTCAGTTAAAAATATCTCCTTCCTTCTTTCCCTGGAGGGAACAGTAAGAATCTCAGTTTAAAAGCCAGGGAAGAAAAAAAAAATAATGGCAATGGTATGTGTAAATCTTTGTTTCAGCTATTTTACAACGAGAAAAAATAAGAGATATGGGAGCCGATCTCAATTTTTGAAAACTACTCTTAATGATTATAGAAAGTATAAGGGAGCATGAATCATTTAGAAACAAAAACAGTGGATAAACCATTTCCTTACCACAACCAATTATTTTAGCTTTTTATTTATTGGAATTACACAGCACTTAGTACTGAGGGGGTGCTTAATAAATGCTTCTAGAATGAATTGCCCACACCCTGGCAAATCATCTTGGAATATAATCAAAGCAGCAGATAGTCGGTTGCATCTCGCAAAGGCACAAGTACCTGCAATAACATCAAGAAAGCCATATGTGGAGCAGAATATTTTTAGTACCTCCCTAAGGGAACCACACCTACTGCTAATTCTGAAAAAAGAAAAAAAAAAAAACTTCACAGCCTAGAGTTGCAAAGACAATAAAGAATAATACTCCCGAAATATCCACAAAAGACTTCTGATGCATATTACCGAATACTTAAACATTCATCTCTTTCCCATTTGCTGGTTCCATCAGAGGAGAAATGGCAAAGTTGGTCACATGACACTGCACGTATTAGATAAAGACTGTTTATTTCAGCAGGAATTTATGGAACACCTATTACCTTCTCTGTACTGTGAAATATCTATATGTCAGCACACGATACAGACTATTGAAGTAAGACCTTGAGGAAAGACAGAGGGAGGGAAAAAATGATATTAAAATTTTAGTGTTAAGAAAAAGAAGGAGCAGCAATTGATATTTATTTTATGTATCGTTATTTTCCAATTCCCTTACTCCCATCTGGCTCAATGACATGAGGATTATAGTAAGTAAAGAAAGCTCTCCATCTGTTAAAACTGTAGAATAAAGCACTTAATCTTTTGGGCAACCACACAGAGCACCAAGACATTTTTTCACAATTGAAATGGTAAGAACAGAATCCCATTTTCAGTTAAGTGTAGCTGATGCAAATTTCTCAAAGATCTCTACTACATGGATAGACAGGTTTGCACATATTTCTAAGGGCCTTGTGCTCTTCTTTATTCTGAAGTGAGCAGATATGCACGAGGCGACTGGTATGATGGTCAGAAACTAGGATGACAGTTTGCCATGCATTGTGGGTAAACCATACAGTAGATATCCATTACCTGTGGTGTTCAGCTTTTGTCCCTTGCTCTCCCGCTCCATGACTTCTTTTCACATGATCGCAGTACTAGTTCCTTCTGCCATGTTCATATGACATTAACTTAGCACCTCTCCTATTGATCAGTTCAAGGGTAGACTTGAACTGACTGATCAAAGTCCTTTCTTTCCCTGGGAATTTGGGTGGGCGGACCTGCAAGAGATAAATGCAGAAGGCATGCTTCGTCTATGTGTACCGCAGAAGCAGGGGAAGCTGATCCAGACAGAGATGTAGAGTAGGGTAAAGAACTACAATAAGCACCAGAAGGAGAGAAAGAGCTGGGAAGAGAGAAGAGGAAGAGGCAGAGAGAGGGGAGGAAATGCAGCAGACACAAGCCCAAGAGACAAGAGAAATAGGTCCAGATAAGATTTATGTCCTGGAGTCACACTTCCTCTTGAGGTCAGCCTGCATCTCAGGCTTTCAGTTCCATGGGAAACCCTTCCTCTGTAATGAAGCCTCGCTGCTCTAAGTACATCAAATGGTTTCTATTTGCAACCTTGTCGGTGGTATATCTCCAAGTGAGAATGTGGCTGTGGCTGGGCATTTATCTCCCGCTCCAACCTCTCACTTGGTCTCTCCCACTTCATCCAGGAGAGAGTTTCTCCCTTTGCCACCTCACACCAAAGTAGAAACAATGATTCAAACAATCTTCTACCTAAGTGACCATTAAAAAGCTACCTGGAGGTCCATTCCTCTGCCCTGACTTGGAGTGATTAGATGTCACTGCCGGTGGGGAGGGCAGAAAAGAGGCAGAAACTCACCTAACAATCAGTGGAAGGGGAAGGATGTTTTAGAGGCACAAAGTGAAAACCTTCAGTCAGGAGGTCCAAGAGCAGAATGGAAGAAGAACCAAGAGACTGAACACTTCCCTGCCTGCTCACCCGTCAGTCACCAGCCATCCAACCGCCCTACACCCTGGTTAATTCTCTGGTTAATGAGAGGGAGGCTTGGGCTTTCGGTTGTGTTGTGTTATCACAACTGTGAAAGCTGGTAACTCGTACAAACCGTGGTTCAAATGTTATGGCTATTTCTCTGTTAGCGTGGAATGTGAATGATTATCTCAGTATTCAGAGCCTTCAAAGGAGTTAAGACTGAAAACTATTACCCAACTCATCACATGTCCATCTCAGCGGATGTCTGTGTTCTCTAGGAGGACATGCTTGTTTGCAGGCATACCTAGAGTCAGTTCAGATCAATGGTAAGAGGAAACATATTAAAATAGGACTTTCTTTGAAGGGAAAAAGTGCCATCCTTCCTTTGAGCCTGCAGCTGAGAAAGCACATATAACTCAGACATTACTGGGCTAATTCAAGCCCAAATATATCTCTCTTCCATCTGGATTGCCCTGGGTCTTGGGACTTTGTATTAACAAGAAGAATTAACCAGCCTACGGATGTTTTAGCAAATCCTGTTGTCTTTGTGTCTCTAAGAAACAGATCTTTGATGAGACACGTGGTTTGTAAGTGTTGTCTGCTTCTGTCTGCTGTGCTCATCTGGGAGAAAAATGATGACTGAGGCTGGGCCCTGGCCAGACAGCAAGTCAACTGGCTTTTGTCATCCATCAGCTCTGTATCCATAGCCACTTTTGTCACACACTTGCCCACTTAGCTTCCGGCCTGCCCAACATCTTCATTCTTTCTTCCCCACCCTCCCCCTCAATTTTTTTTTCCAAACTCCACATCCCTGCATGCTCCAATCATGTGCTCAACTCCCAGGCTACTGATACCCTGCCTACACTAGCCATGAAGGATGCCATCTGTTTCAGGGGAAGTGGGAGGTCCCATCTGCTCCAACACACGACAGGGAACTCAGTGAGGGTGCAAGGAAGTGGGGCAAAGGGAAGCCTGGAATTAAGCAGAGGGTAGAAGGAGTTGAGCCAGCAGCTCAGGAATTTGACACTTGTTAATCATCTAGGCATGGTTCTAGGCACTGGAGATAGAAATTAACATGAGCTTCATATTTTAGTGGGGTAAAATAGAAAATCATTTCATAAACAATTTTCAATTGTCAATAAGATAATCTAGGTATTGATAAGAACTATGAGTTTTATTTTTAATTGATTTTATTTTTAAATTTAATTTTTTTTAAGAACTACAATTTTTTAAAAAAATTTTATTTATTTGTTTGAGAGAGAGAGAATGAGAGAGAGACTTCAGGAGTAGGGGAGCAGGGGAGAGAGAGAGGAGGGAGCAGACTCCCTGCTGAGCAGAGAGCCTGATGCTGGACCTGGAGCCTTGGGACCATGACCTGAGTTAAAGGTAGACTGAGTTAACTGACTGAGCCACCCAGGGACCTGAGAACTACAATTTTTACAAGAGAATATGGTAGAAAGGGTTTGGGAGGTGTGTCCAGTTGAGACAGGGTGGTCAGGGAAGGTCTCTCTGAGAAAATGTCATTTAAGCTAAAGATCTGAATGATCAAAAGGATCCACTTATGCAGTGATTTAGGGGAAGAACATTATAGGTCAGGAAAACCATGAATGCAGGAGTCCTGAGTCACAATAAGCTTGCTTGTGTCTGAGGGAAAGTGGGGTTGAGGAATAATTAATGAGAAGAAGCATGGTTGTAGATGCCTTGAAGGGAGTCTAGGCAGCAGCCAGTTCCTGTAGGATCTTGCAGGCTGCAGAGGCCATTGGAGAATCTAAATACTGGAAATAACATAATCAGATGTATGTTATAAGAAGCTTAATTTGATATAGAGGAGAACTATTGGGCAGCAAGAGTGGAACCAGTTAGACTCCAGTTAGATGGATGGCTTGGACTGGAAACGTTGAGTACTTTGCTCAAGGACACTCAGCTATTAAGTCAAGGTCAAGTGGGAAGGGGTTAATGGGAAAAGAGGAGTTGAATGGAAACATTCCTCCCGACACTCTTATTCTCCTTGACTGAGAATGTTGGCTGATATTCCAGCTCTGCCAGGAAACCAAGAGAGTGAACATTTGTCATTCTCTTTGGCAGTCTGGCACCTTCAAGCCAGACGTTGGGTAGTTCACTATTACAAGAGTTAGCATGTCCCCACGGAAGGTATTAGAAACTAATTTTTCCAGCCTTTCTTCATTTATGACATAAGCATGTGATCTAGGTGCTGCCAACCAGAGATTTATGTGTAGACCATAGATGTGGAAGGGAGTGATGGGGGGAAGCAGGTCCTGGGAAAAATCTGCTGTGGTGAAGGCAGCCCCAGAGACATATGGCTTCCAGAGCCAGTGGAGCAGAAAGCTCTGAAAATGTACATAAGGCCTGGTGTTGCTGATAAATATATATAATGTTAAGTCTCTGTTGGGACCATGCACCTGTGTAAGGTTGACATATTTGGCCACAGAGCCTCTGAGCCTGTTCTCCATTCTCCCTGAGATGCCAAAAGCTACCTATTGTCCTCAATACATTGCTTTTCTTTTTAAATCAATTGATTCTTTCTGTTGACTACTTACGAACCATGACTGATACCTCCATTTTCTGATAAAATGCAATTTCGTGGTTGAAAAGCCAAAGGAGAGAGACTCCGTATCAAGGTGAAGGCTACAGTTTCAAAAGACTCTCTCCTGCCCCAGCTTGCCTGCATGGTCTGCAACATTTCCTCCTTCCCATTAGAAAGTAAAACCTGAAAGCTGCTTAACATGCCTCATGTACTGACAGGAAGAAAAGGCCAAGTGAAATTGGTTGGTGGCCTACAAACTGGGCATATAAGCCCTGCTTGTAACTAGAAGCAATTTCTCATCAAATGTATAGGGCAAATGAAAACAAGCTTCCTTAGTTTTGGGCTTTTCATAGAAATCATTTTGCAAACGGTAGTATATTCCTTAGTACTCTCCTTCTCCTCGATATTGCAAGAGAATGTGCAGTTTCTGACTCATCAGCAATATTTGTAGGCAACTTTCCCACTGCAATTGGAAATCACACACACACGCAAATGAAAAAAAAAAAAAAAAACCTCCTACCAACTACCCCTTGTGAGGAATCCTAGTGAATAATAAGCTTAAAATATGCCATGAGCTCCCAATTCTCATGGTCCAGAATTGTTGCTCATATAAATTACAAAGAAATAATAGAGAAAAAATTGAGAAAGGCTTTTAACAAGATTTAAGGATAGCTTTTTAATATTAATTTTAATTATTCATTACTTCTAAATAGATTTCTCTCAGAAAATCGAAAAAGTACAATAAATCTGAATCCCAAATGCAAGTTATATCATTTTAGTCTATTGCTTTCTGCTCAGGGATCTGACTTCACAGTAAGGATTAGTGAAGGCCTCAGGACAGGATTTCCCTTAGGCCACCAAAGGAAAGGAAACACCTTTGCCTTCACTGCTGACCAAAGTCTTCCTCTGGGTGCCATTTTTTAAGAAGTAGTATATGATGCAGTCAGATTGCCTTATGTGTAAAGTCCTTCAGGAACTGACATCCATTTATCAATGAGAAATACTTATTTTGCATCCCTGGTTTTATAACTAGATTTCAAACAAAATTAAAGTCTCGCCATTTTGTCTTCACTTTCCCTCCTCCTCCACCTCAGCTGTCAGCAGAGCTGTGGGCGCCAGCCTTACTGACAACTGTCATGGAGCAAACCTGTGATACAGTCCCCTTGGGAGGATCAGGGCCAGGAGAGGGAAGGTGCCTTATATAGTTGTGAATAGCTTCATGTGGGATCCTCTGTGAACATGCCTCCAAAGTATACTTTCCCTCCACTATGACACACTTCCCAACAAATTAGCTTATAAATTAATTCATTATTAATTAATTGATCATGGAGGTTGCTATAGACTGAATGTTTGTATACCCTAAACCTCAACCATTGAAACCTAACCCCCAATGTGACAGTTTTAGGAATGGGGCCTTTGAGATGTGATGAGGTCATGAGGATGGTACCTTCATGAATGGAGTAAGTGTCCTTGTAAAAGAGGTTCCAGAGAACTCCCTTGCCCCTTCTGCCATGTGAGGATACAACAAGAAAGATCATGGCCATCTAGGAACCAGAAAGTGGGCTCTCACCAGACACTAAATCTGCTGTTGCCTTGAGCTTGAACTTCTGAGCCTCCAGAACTGTGATAAATAAATTTCTGTTGTTTATAAGCCCCAGTCTATGGTATTTTTGTTGTAGCTGCTTGAATGGACTAAGACAGAGGTATAATCAAGTGCTTTGAAAGTTGGACTAGTGGATTGGCCAAGGCTTTATAAAGGCAGTGACTTTGAACTAAACTGTCAAAGGAAGAGCAAGACTCTTCTCTGATGAGCAAAGGTGAAGAAGCAGAAGAATTAGTGGACTGCCGTAGACCTGTATGGATGGCTGGAGTTTTTAGGGCAACATGTGGGAAAAGCTTAGAAAACTGATCCCCAAAACTTAGTGTTTGGTGCAGTCTCCCTCCTACTTGGCTGAGAATAAGTATTCCATAACTACTTGAATGAATCATGCTTTGTGTAGGGGTTTGAAATTTATTGTGAGGGCAAGGAGGGAGTCATTGAAAGTCATGAAAAACATTTTGACATTTTGGAAGCTTTATTTAACATGAGCAATATTCAAAGTGTTGCTTCTTTTTCCTCTACGGAAACTTCACCTTCACCACCTCCCTTAATCTACCCTTTCAAAAACTATTACTTCTGAATTTTTTTTTAAGTAACCTGCATTTCAGTGATGTTTGACATTGCACCTGTTATTCCCTTACAACTGTGTGCTGTCATTTACTTTTGTTGATATGCTGAGATTCCAGAATATTCTTTATGAAAAGATTGTATACTCTTTAAAGATGAATTCAGGAGAAACTCTTGAGGATACCTCTGCACAGTAAAGGCACTCTAATGTTTTTGACAAATGTCTGGATGCACTTATGGTGGCAACTCTGAGCCAGACACTTTTAGCTCAGAACGATAGGACAGCAGGAAGGGGAACATAATTTCTCTTTCTGCTCCAGTCAATCAGATAAGACACACAAAGATAAGAACACCCCATGTGGCTTGGAGTCCTGATGAGATGGTATGACCCAGAGTGCTATAAATTTTAGTTGAAGTTTTGATGGTTTTGATGGCAGATAAACTGTATAAATACAACTTACACTTGGGGCCATTTTCTCCTCTAATCTTCACTTCAATTCTGCAGGCAGACTTCTTTCCATACAAACGGCAGCTCTGTATCAAACCAATCAGCAGAGATGTGAATTGAGTTATATGCTACAGTGATTTATTTTATTAACATTTGGTTAAGGTATCAAATGCTGAAATCATTTCTCAAGTTACTTTGGCTAGTATTTCCTGCCTCAAATTATAGTCTTGCAAAAACTTTGAAATACAAATCTTATGGTGCAATCTGTAACCATAGTCATTGATTTTACCTTGTTATGGGAAACAAGATAGGAACCTAATTAGAATGTGATGGGGTTAAAAATAAAATTCATATGGAAATTAATTTGCTAAGCACTGCCACATGTAGTCTCTTTAGTGTCTTGCAATTATTCTGGTTGATGATCCATCAATTTCACGGTTGAAGAGAGAGGTTAAGTGATTTACCTAAGGTAATCCAGTTTATTCTTCTATGTGGCAAAATCAGGACTCAAACCCAGGGCCATGTGTCCTATATTTCCATGTTTGTTGATCCATGGTTCATTGCATCAATGGGAAGTTACACTTCTAGGCACCATGATAGGCTGACTTATATAACAAACAGATTTTGGTTTCTCTGTTTTGTGAAAGATAATACTGAGTACAAGAAAAGAGATGTCATACAAGATGAAATATAAGCTAAAGAGTGATGAAAGAGGGACAAAAGGAGGAAAACAACTTGCAAAACAGATGGTGCATTTTAAATAGCAGGTGATTGGCTAGTCTTTCCTGCTTGACTTCGCTGACACAGTGGGCAGGGCGACCTCCCTCAAGCCATTCCCACCAAGCATATATCAACTGAACTGATTAGCTGATGTTTTCCCTTCCACAAACCAATATGTTGAGAACCATGTGTTATTTGTATTACTGTGTTACCTTGTACAGATGAGAGATGGTGATGTGAAACTAAAAGTTTATTGCAGTGACTCTAGAACCATCCTTCTAGACCTACAGCCCCTAGAATGACTTCCAGAGATCCCCAGAGAGACTGTTGGCATGACGTCTGGGAGTCTATTCCTGATGGTGTGTTCAGACTCATGCCTCTCCAGGGACCTTAACAGCCCTTATTTTATATCTGTATGAAGGCAAACACAGTCATTTTTATAGATACACCAACAAAAAGAAAGGTACTTTTTTTTTCTGAGTAAAATAAGAAAAATAGGGACTTGATAACAAGAATAGTGCTCTCATTGGGATGTTAGATATCAGGCAACCTGGATACTAATCCCTACTCTGTCTAGTTCCAACTAACTAGTCTACCTCTAATTAATTAGCTCAACTTAATTTTTTAACTCTGCTTTCTCAACACCTTTTTGTTTTATTAAACCTAAGGTATAATAGACATGCTTTGAAAGAGTGATCAGAGAGTATTGAATCCACACTGGGAGCATGGGTCAGAAAGGACCTCCAGCCTCTTGAATAAGAATTTTCTAAGCTTGGGACACCTGGGTGGCTCAGCAGTTGAATGTCTCCCTTTGGCTCGGGTTGTGATCCTGGGGTTCTGGGATTGAGTCCTGCATTGGCTCCCTGCAGGGAGCCTGCTTCTCCCTCTGCCTATGTCTCTGTCTCTCTCTCTGTGTCTCTCATGAATAAATAAATAAAATCTTAAAAACAAAAAGAATTTTCTGAGCTCCATCTCCTTGCTTATAAAGTGAAGACACAGGACTAGATGACTCTTAACAGTGATTCTAGTTCTAACAAATGTTAGATTTTATGACATTATCATTGTGAGCAATGGCAGTCTTCTAGAAACCATCGAAAGTTATGATCTGGCATGAGAGGTTTTGCAAACACATGTAGGGAGATAAAAATCCTTCTCTATGCATATATATATACACACATGAGTGGATCTTTTTCATGTATAGAAATGATAAAATCTCAAATGTCAGTCTTCATGGACTGACATTTATTGCTTAGGAACTTCAGTGTTCCATGACTCGGAAATGATTAGTGTAATCAAGAGTTTATGTTTGCATAGTTATTTTTTAAAGCACTTACTTTAATTTAGTATCTACTTACATCTTCAGTATTGTATGCCTATGATATACAGATTCACAGCACCATTATTATATACTTCTTCTCAAAATAATTGAAGAAGGAATTGTCCATGACTAGATTGCATGTTCCTTTCAGCTTTCCTCTATTTCTCAGAGAGAGAAGGCATCCTATTTTTGGTAGTGAGCATCCCTCCCTTTCCCCCTGCCAGAGAACAATAACAAGAAAATAATTAATGAGTGCACTCCACATTACTGTCAGCAGGAATCCAGTCCAGGCATGGGGGAAACCTGAATAATTGAAGGGAAGGGGTAACAGTGGTAACATTAGTTATAACAGGTCAGAGAAGCTTTATTCCTGGGCTTTCTGCCCAGTTTAAAGGATCATTTACACATTTCAGAGTGGTTTGCTTTGCTAATTGGTAAACAACCTTTATGGCTCAGAATCATAGCATAAGGCTCCTGGTCAAGTTGGACAGGGAGGCTGGGCAGCATTGATGTCCTCCTCATTACTGAAACCTTTCCTAATAACAGTACCAACAAGGGTTTTACCTAATGGGTGATAAATGACCATATTTCAGATGGGGACCTTATCTCATTTATCACTGCCTCTGGGGTGGAGTACCACTAGAATCAGAATCAAAACTATTGAAAAGGTCTATACTTTGTATTTACTTGGGATTTCTTCACATCCTTTTTTTTTTTCTCTCCCTCATAACTGAAAAGCATATATTGTATGGCTGGGGGAATTGGGGCAGTGGTGAAATGGTGTGTGAGAAAAAAGCACTTCCCTGACAGAGGCATGTTAACAGAACCTATTTGTTATATTGTCTGAAGCCAAAACCAAATTAACCTGCAGACTCAAAGTAGTGGAGACAAATTAATCCATGCAAGGCAGCGTGAGAGGAAGAGGCATCATTGTAATGGCCAACAGTACGGAGTGGACATTGGGCAAGCTGCGGATGTGGGACCTGCTTTACAATAGCCGTCAGGCACACCTGCCTCCACATTTTGGGTCTGGTTAGCTAGTAGCAGGGGCATGTGGTTGATGACCCTGTCTTCAACAGTAACTTGAAATATAGAAGAGATGGCTTATATCCATTCACACACACACACATGCCCACACACAAACGCTAACAATATAAGGATCTGTTCTGGGGATATAGAAGTTGTTGATGCTGGGTTAAACTGGGAAGAAACCAGGGATGACATTTAAAGTCAAACAAAAGCAATCCTGGACCAAACAGTAAGTTATTGGCTGAACATAAAAGGAATATGATACTATAAGGATCAGCAAAATTATGAATGCGTCTTTTGAAAGGGATCTTTAAATAGTAGCCCTCAGTCTGACATTATCTTTTAAGGAAGAATTTATTTGGGGAATTTTGTTATTTTTGTAACCTAGGAATTTACATTCAGTGCTAAAAAGTTTAGGGGAAGATTATCCTATTTATCATAAATAAAAAGAGAAATTATACCAAACTTAAAAAAAATAGAAGCTATGCAAGAAATCAAGAATTCTGGAAGAGTTCATAAAAATAAAATTCCAATGTAAAGTTGAATTGTACTAAATATATTTAAAAAAGAAATGCATTCAATGAGAGAACAGATTTTAAAAAGTTCTTTTATTTTATTTTAAATATTTTATTTATTTATTCACGAGAGACACAGAGACATAGGCAGAGGGAGAATCAGACAAGGAGCCTGATGCAGGACTTGATCCCAGGACCCTGGGATCACGACCTGAGCCAAAAGCAGATGCTCAACCACTGAGCCACCCAGGTGCCCCTAAAAAATTGCTTTAGTGAAGAATAAGGGTCTGACAATTTCCTTTCAAAACCCAGAACTCAGGTTAAGATGTAAGAATCAGGGCAGCCCAGGTGCTCAGCGGTTTGGTGCTGCCTTCAGCCCAGGGCCTGATCCTGGAGACCCGGGATTGAGTCCATGTCGCACTCCTTGCGTGAAACCTGCTACTCCCTCTGCCTCTATCTCTACCTCTCTCTCTCTCTCTGTCTCACATGAATAAATAAATTAAATCTTAAAAAAAAGATGTAAGAATCAATTAATGTATTTGAGAAGGAAATATATCTTAGATTTATTTCTAATTCTTTATGTTAGAGTATTTAAAAAATCAAACCAACACAAAAATAGCAACTTACAAAATGTTGCACATACCACATGGCTTAGAAAGAATTTGCTTCTATTTTTATTCCAAAGTCAAGTGATGTTAAAGTCCTGATTCGGCTTAAACAGCGGTTGATATCTATAATTATAAGGTATAAATGAGAGGCAATTAATTTAACCTATAACCTTCCCATTTTTGTCTGCTATGAATGTGCTTCAAGTTAAAACGGTTTTAGATGTTCTCACCTCACTTGCTTGATGCAGACCTAGCTGAAAACCCTATCGAACACATCTAAAAATATGTGGCTTGTCACTATGATCAAATGAACCAGCCTATACCCAAAGAGGGAAACTCTCTACCCAGCCATAAATCACAAAGGTCCTTCTAGAACAGGACTTTGGAAACCTGTTTTTTTTTTTTTTTTTTTTCTGGAAACATGTTTAACCTTTCCCTTCTGAGAACTAAATAACTGCAGCCTGCCCACAAAATACCAAAGGATGAAAAGCCCCTTATTCAGGGCAAATAAGCTTTAAGGTGGAAACTGGTAATTAATGTACAGGATGTATAATTTGCTCTGTAAAACTGGATTCATTCAACTCTAACTGGATTTCCAGCTCAACGATTTCCCTCAATCCTGGAATTTTCATTCTTGCTGTGATAAGCATCAGCCATAAATCTCCATTTTAGTCAAAATCGTTCTGTCTATTGCCACCAGAACTTTACTTGGATCTGATGTTTGCTGAAATCTACTCAAATCTCCTTTGCAAGTTTCTTTTCCTTAGGCCTTGTGAGCTAAAATTATATGCCTTTGTGGTCAATGCAGTTGTAAATAGAGGAGATTCTGGAGGTAAAAAGGCTATGTTCAAATCTGTCTCTGTCACTTCCAGATAAGAGACTTTGGGAGATTGCTCCATATTAGAGATTTCTCATTGCTAGTGGAAACGTGAACTAGTACAACCACTTTGAAAAAGCAATTTGGTGTTATCTTGTAAAGTTGACTATTTGCATTCTCTACAAGCCAGTGATAGCTTACAGCTATGTACTAAGGGACATGTTCATATATTTTACTCCAGTCCCACAAATGTGCCTTGAGATTTAAGATGGGCACATAGTAAGCATGTTTTTTTTTTTTTTACCACCTCCTCCCCCATCCCTGAGTGTCTATGGCAGACATCACTAATCCATCCTAGATGTCTTTCCTTCTGAGTCCAGTCTTAGCCTCACAGTTCTTTTTAATTTGGCTCCGCAGGTGACACTACCATTCAGTTGGAATCTTGAGAAGACTCTTCTGCCTTCCTGGCCTTAGTATAACTAGGGGCTTTGGGACTGAGTGCACTTGGCAGTTTATTCAAAATGGTCTGCTTTAGAAATGGGTAATGATAAACAGATTTCCAAATGCTTCTTTCCTTCTTTGTATATCATCTGATCATACTTATTAAAGAGCAATTTCATTAACACTTGCTTGTTGTATTTTTCCCTTACATTTTTAAGAACTGAGCTCTATAACCGTTTTAGGATGAAAAAATCTCTTAAATGTTTTTAACTTCTTGTCCAAATCTCAGGCTTATTTTGCTTTTATAATTCATAATGATCCATTACAGCATACAGCTAATTTTTAGTTGTCATTAAATTATTTATGACATTTTCTTTTTGCATTATTGACACTAACTTTCTACAAATTGCTTAGACCTCTTTTGTATATAGCACTCAATGGAAAGCAAAAGTCTAATAGGACACAGAGATATGTTATACTAATATTCCTTCGATCTACACATGGGTTCCCAAAATAAGCACAGAAATTGTCAAATCTATAGTTTCATTCTTCTGAAACGCTGATATATTATCCTGAGCCACAGTATATATTGCAATTCTTCCCAGAAAATACATTTAGCAGGAGGAACACTGAGTTACTGTACAGTAAGTTTAAATTATGAGGGCAAGGGAACAAGAAAAAAATATGGCTTACATATAATATAAAAATTATCAATGTTTCCTGTGGCTCATGGTCTAGGCTTTTTAGTTTTTGGAATTGAGACCCTGGTTAATAAGGGATTACTATAGAAACAGTGTAGGTGGCTTAATGTCAATTTAGTTAAAAGGTATGTTCCTGAAGAAGGAAAGAAAATCCTCACACCTTTAGATTAACTTTGTCAAGATTAACTTTGTCACTGAGGCAAAGTTCCTCAATAAACTTTTCTTTCAATTAAGAGGACAAAGTTTAATGCTTGGGAGATGACTTGGATTAAATTGATGCCCTTAGAGGCAAAGGTCACATAGAATTTCATCCACAGAATAACTCATGGGCAGTGTTTGTTTCCAGTAAGGTCCAGATTTAAGACTTTACTGGATGAACTAAGGGGGCAGGCAAAGAAGCCAATTCGAAACCCCTTCTCTTTGAGATGCCTGTCTTGCTTTTTGGAACCTGTACTATATTCCCTGAAGATGCTTCTTTTTAAAATTGGAGAGAGTATTTGACAGATTCACAGGCTCTGAGAAGTTCCTCAGGAGGTCTAAAAGCTGGGAGAAGAGGGAAAACACACTTCACACTTGAGTGACATTGCATAAAACTCCAAGAAATGCAGGCTCAAGGGCTCTGGAAATTAAGTGTCCTTCCCCCTTTTTGAGATAGAAAAATATTAGAAATGTTTGTAAAGATGAGTTTTTCTCATCCCTCATATCCATGTAGTAGATATGATAACATTACGTTTTAGTAATACTCCAAGGACATAAAATTATTTTTGACTGGTGAGAAACTAGAAGAAGAAGTGCCAATAACTGAATTTTATAAATACTAAAATGAGGGACATCAATGTGAATTACTATTCTGAATGAAGTTAACACTATTCTGAAGTTAATAGACTCATGGCCTACCTAACCAGGATACCTAACGTCATATTTCTATCAGTTTCCAACCATGCTCTTCTTTCCTCCTTCCCTCCTTCCCTGCTCCCTCCCTCCATAAAAGGCAGTTTTACATAATGGCTAAAGGCATTGCCCTAGAGATTAGAGTGCCTGGCTCTTCTTACTCTCTAGCAATGCGACCAAAGGCAGAGTCTTTGACATCTCATGCTGCAGGTTCCTCATCTATAAAATGAATTAATAATAGTACCTACTTCAAATGACTGTTATGAAGATGAAGTGGGTGATTACAGATAAAATGCCTAGCACAGAATCAGGCTTTCAATACATGTTGGAGAGTAGAATATATCCCCATAGCTGCCTCTGGGAAGAACTGCCTTCTCTCCTTTTGACTTTTTTTTTTTTTTTAATCCACAGTTACCATCAACTCTTTCACCTGTGTTTGGCCCCTCATCTCAGTTTTGGTTAATACCCCTCTTTCTGGAACTCCTCTGTATAATTTCATTATAGTTCCTGGTCTGTAATTGTTTACTGGTCTGCTGACAAACAGACCAGTAACAGTTAGAGGATGGTGTGTGCTTGATAATAAGAGCACCTGGATCTGTGAAGAGGAGGAGTCAGAAGAGACAAGAACAGAGGCAAGAATGCTGGTCATGTTTGCAAATATCAATGGTCAGGAAAATACCATCTTTTAGAAAAAAGATCTCGTATAAATTAATGAAATATCAGTAAGAATGTAATAGCTCAGTGGGTAAAGGCCTTAATGGTAGAATTCATAAAAAGTTCTTACCACAAAAAGAAAACCACAATAATTATTGGGCACGGTGGAGGTGTTAGCTAACGCCAAGGTGGTAATCATATCGCAATATAGAAGTATATCAAATCAATGTGCTGTACACCTTAAACAATGTTACATGTCAATTACATCTCAATAAAAAAGAAGCAAATACAACTAATAAGCATTGGAAAATGTTTATTTTCATTACTAGCAAAGAAGTGTATTTTAGAATGAAGAGAGGCTATTTTCCTCTCATTAGTTATCAAGAAAAAAAAAGTTTAAATAACAATCTAACAATCTAACATGTATTCGGCGAAAACCATTCCTAATGATTGTTGATGACACTGTATATTGGTTTTGACTTTGGGGGAAAACTATTTGTTGGAATGAATCTGGAACTACAAATTATTCTTGTAGCAAGTTTTGCTAGTGTCTCCTAAAAAATCGAAATGGTATAATATACATACAAAATATTTTTGTTAAATCACAGAATCATAAGTAATTATGAAAAAATTAGAACTTACCAGTAAGGCTGTGATGTGACCTATGATGAAGCTGTTGTAAACAAGGGTTATAAAGATCATGTAACAACCTCTTAAAATAATTAAGAGATCATGTCTGTGAATTAAAAATAGGGTCTATGTTTATATGTACACTGGATACAATTGTGTAGAATATGAATATTAAAACCTAGAAAAAACTTGCAGGAAACGTTGGCAATGGTTGTGTTAGCATGGTTAGGTTGAGCATGGTATTTCTTCTATTTACCACCATTTTCACTTCCTCTTTAGGTTGCTTATGCAACTAGAATGGGGGATGTCTGGGTCGCTCAGTGGCTGAGCATCTGCCTTGGGCTCAGGTCGTGATCCCAGGGTCCTGGGATCCAGTGCCATATCAGGCTCCCTACTGGGAGACTGCTTCTCCCTCTGCCTGTGTCTCTGTCTCTCATGAAAAAATAAATAAATTTTTTTAAAAAAGAACTAAAATTAAAAGAATCTCTGAATAGTTATTGGGGCTTCATTTCTTTTTCTCTTTTCAGGTGAAATGAAACCATACCATTCAGTCTTTGATGGGATTATGCTCTTTCACCATGAAAATTGTCTTAATGAAAATTATCTGTAAATCAAGCAAAATAATTCTGATGCTAATACTTGTTATCAAATGACAGATTTACTAATGGCTCTTTGAAAAAGTGACCCATTGATGATAATGACTAATGGTGATGTTGATGATCATCATGATTATAATGATGATGATACAGCAAACTCTTCTTTTGTGTTATCTCGTTTGATCCTTAATATAATTCTGAGATGAGCTGGACTGCTATTATAAACTGAAGTCTTATTATTTATTGACTGTGGCACTATAGGTTCTGGGGTTATGACTATCTGAATTCAAAAAATGAAGATAATAGTATGTCTGCCAGCATTTTGTATATTTAAGATGAAGTACTGGCATTGAGGCTATAGATAGTGGCGTTCAATACCCACTGACTCCAATTCTCTAAACAGAAGTATGACCCTAAAGGGGTAATTAATCAAACATGTTGGATATAAAATGTGTTATTATAGTCTCACAAATGAATATGCATCATTCATCTGAAGGTTTATGGGCCCGAATTCCTGGCTCACCCTTTTGGATGTTCTCAGGGCTCCTTTTAAGAGTTCCATGAAAGGGATTAGGATAATCTATTATTGCAAAAGAAGCTTTTACAGTTTGCTGAATTGTCAATGAAAAGCATTAGAAGATCCATTCTTAATGTTATGTCTGCCTACCTCCCTGCATTTACCTTAAACCTTCAGTGCTGGGTCTCATGTAACTATACTAACATAATATGACATCCATTGTCACACACAATATATTTTCTTTTTGATATTTTGGATTTAGGGAACAGTATTTCATAGCCCTCTTCAGAGTGGTCTCTATGGCTCCTGGGTGCTCTGCCTTCTGAACTTATGTGAGGACTTATGATCTAGGCCAGTGTATTCAGCATGACATTCATAAATATATTCACGTACGATGTATTTCAGTAATGATTAAATTTTTACAAGTGTGAGGATTAGTACCAATTTCTTTCAAATATCAAATGCTAGACAAAGATATGGGAATGCTTCTTGCTTGAAATATATGTGCCAAGGGCTTTTTGATTAAGAAAATCAACATGAATGGGTGCATCTTGGAAATTATAAAGCACTATGTATGTGTAAGGCATTATTACACTTTTTGGCTGATGTGTTCTATTATCTTGTTCTTTAGCTTCTATATCTATGTGCCTCATCTCCTTAACTGAGCCATAAATCCATCAAAGGTAGAGATTATAACTGCCTCCTACAGGGGAACCCTCATAGTGCCGAGCAGTTTTATGTACAACTCTAAGTATCTGAAGAGCTAAAACTTGGTTTTATATCTTGGATTTACTACTTTTTTGACTGTGTGACCAAGGGAAAGTTACTCAAGTTACCTTAGCTCTCTGAGTCTTAGTGTCTTTATCTACAAAGTGGATTTATTATAGTATCAAACTCAGGATTTCTGCAAAGATTAAATGCTATAAGATACCTTTCAGATGAGAGTCACTTAGTAAATGTTAGATTTTCTTCTCCTTCTTATTTTTTTAGAAACCCACAGAAAAAAAACAAACAAACAAACACCTAACCACTTCTGTTTTGGATTTACATGTTCCAGACTATATCGCAGTGTATATTCACTGTATTCAAATGACAATAACTTCTTAGCAGATGGTGTGTGTGCTGAATGGCTGCTATTAACTTTGAGACTGTATTTAATCAATGACAGTCAACTTTACCCTTTGGTTTCACAGAAATTAAAGGGCTTTTAAAAAATCTTCCAGGTCTAAAACCAGAAAATTGTGTCCCCTGCAATTAATGAACATGTGGTCATTAGCAAACTTGTTCCCTAACTTGAGATCTTTTTTGTAGGTGTAACAGGTGAGAGCTCCTGAGCTCATTATATATTTTTTTCTGAGCTCATTATAAATTCTGTGAGTCATTTGGTTAATTCCCATTGATAATGCTAAATTGCCCTGCACGATGAGGTTATATCTGTTCAGAATTAGAAGATTCGGACAGGATCTGGACAGTTGACTAGCTCTCCATGTCAAGACAGAGGCTGTTAGGGAGTATTAGCAGACGCTGAGCCAAAACCGTCTCTGAAATCTAATTCATCAAATGTTATTTTCCCATAATATTATGGGCCACTCAGTTTTCCTTTATGTAGTGACATCTTTCCAAAAGGATCTCTGACCCCATCTTTTTCTTCTTTAAAACACTTCAGATTTGACTTGCTGACTTCAGGCTCTTTTTGTCCAATCCTTGAGTTGGCATAGTGTTGACTGAAAAGCCTCTTCCTTCCCAATGTGTCCTTTACCTAACTTTGAAGTTCCTAAGATTCAAGGCATACCTTTAAATCAGCATTGATGATTGTTTCTGTTCTTTTAGAATATCATTAGGATGCTGGTGCGGGTGGGGGACAAGTCCTATTCATGACATTTTGAGACAGAAGACTCATAGTTGACAATCTGAGTTTGACTTCACAAAAGACTTAACAAAACTTTTCTTATTTTATAAAGATTTATTTATTTATTTTGAGGGAGAGAGAGAATGTGGGGGTGGGTGGTGAGCTAAGGGGGAGGGAGAGAGAATCTCAAGCAGACTGCCCACTGGGCCCAGAACACTATATGGGGCTCCGCCTCATGACCCTGAGATCATGCCCTGAGGTGGAACCAAGAGTTGGACACTAGCTGATTACACCACCCAGGCACCCCAATAAAACTTTTCTAATATTTTCTGTGCCCTAGCCAGTTTTCCTCAAATACTATTAGAATATAAAGCCCACTAGAACATAGGTTTCCCAGGGGTGGAAAGTTGCCTATGTTTTTTGTTTTCCTGTGCAGAACAGGGTTGACCACGTGTTAGGCGTGTGATGAATAATTGTTAAAGGAACAGGGTTTAAAATAAGAGAGAGAGAGGTGAGGCTTAACAGCCTATTTATTCCATTCCCATTTATTCTTGTCCCACTGCACTTTTACAGAATTGTAAAAGGTGTATAAAGAGGAGGAGAGGGCATAGGGCCACTTCTTTGAGCTCACGGCTTGAAACTTAGAGTCCCCTCTGCAGATGGTATGGTGAGTTGAAATGGCCCACGGAGGTTCACAGGAAGGGCTGTTTTTTTATGGAATACTAAGAGAAAGTCTGCAGAACTGCTTCATTCTGAGTTTGCCTCCAGAATGTTCCTATCATGTAAGCTGAATGCAGCCTAATCTATGAACTGATTATGAACCCCCAGCTGTGGTGGGCCTTCCCTAATAATATCTTCTACAAATATCCATCTCACATTTGTAAACATGTACTACACGCTTTAGAGCTGAAACTGGAGTTACTTCAAAGTATTGCGTGGAAAGAAGATGAGGCTTCTGGTGGACTAAAGAATTTCTTCCTATAAACTGCTGAATGGGGTAACTATGAGGCATAGTTTCCTCATCTATGTAAAGAAAGCAATCAACATCCTGCTCCGTAAATGTTGGTTGAATGAATGAAATATTTATTGTATGAATAAGAAAGAACATTAATGTATTAATGACTCATGGTATATGTTTTTGTTCTGGGAAGTAGATTGCAGGATGTAGTGAGGGCTCATTAGTCTGAGACAGAAGATGTGGGTTCAGTCTTGGTGATGTTACTCATTCTGTGAGCGTGGTGGGCACATTTTGGCTTCCACCCAAGCATCTATTACTCAGAGCTCTAATTTTTCTTTGAGAAATTCAAGGTTCTCTTGCACTCAGACATGTGATTTGGGTTGATTAATCTCAGCCAGCATCAAGGATACTTTCATGAGGTGTTGGGAAGGCTAAAGGGGTTAGTATATGCAAAGCACTTAGAGCCATGTCTGCCTGGCCCTTACTAAATTTTGTTGTTCTACATAGACTGATATTTTCTTCATTTATGAGTAATTTCTAAGATTTTGCAATACAAATTGTTGGAATAAATGACACTCTGCTATTTTATATTGGACTTCACAGCCTCTCTTCTTATTTATGAACTCGTTCAACCAACTAGCCGATGCTAATTTTTATGATGCAGCTGGTGTACCTGCTACTTAATTATAGTAGCATGTGAAAGCAAAGAGAATGTGGTTTATGTTTTCATGGAGCTCACAAGACACCTGTCCTATTCAGAATTTACACTCACCCAAAGGGTCTGAAGCTAAGACTATGTATCATACTTGGTGCAAATGAATAAAATGTGTATAGTTGCAGTGGGCAATAAACCCATTTTTACCCATCCATGATTTGATTGGATGTAACTAGAAGATTTGATAAGTCTTATATTATTTAAGTTTTCCCCCCTATATTACAGTGTCTAGTGTGCAGGGAGGTAAGAGGAAGTAGAACTGAGGTTCAATATAGGGATTTAGTACTTTTAGGTTGAGGCACATAAGAATCACCAAATTGGTTTTCAGTAACGTCACATGCTCTCACAAAAGCCTTGCTTAGTGCCTGTGGAAAAAGCTATTCTGTTTTATGGAATTACATATAAAAAATAGCACATTTGGCTTTCCTAATCATAATAGTGTTTTTGAGATGGCAGACTTTTGAACTCAATATATCTTACAAGTAAAGATTGAGTCTATTATTTTGCTTTATCTTCCCTTTCCTCCCATTGCTCTGGGGGAAACTCATTGGAGAAAAAAAATCTAGTAATAACATGCATATATAATTGCCCCATGGTATTCCTGCAATATTTTTAAAAATGTATTAAATAAAGGTCGATAAAACATATAAAGCTTGGAGAATCTTCAAGGTTTGTGATTCTGGGAATAAATACTATGGATATTTGTTCCATTTCACTGGAAGGATCTTTCTCCCAACCTTTTATTCCTGGCAAGCTCCTATTCAGTCCATATCTAGTTCAAATACCATGTTCTCCGATCTCCAAACTCTCTGCATTCCCTACGCTGAGAATTCCCCCCTCAGAGCTATAACTATACATCGCTGCTACTGCTCTTGTCCCATTGCACTCGGATACTTATTGATCAGCCTAGATTTGTTACTGGGTCATGAATTTCTAGACAGCGGAATTGATGCCTCACTTATCATAATTGTAGATCTTGTACATAGTAGGTTGCTTATTCCAGAGTAGCAGTTCAGTAAATATCTATGGAATGAATGAATAAGTATCTCCCATTCTATGACTTGATCAGGCTTTGGAATTACATGGAAATTAGGTGGTGTGTCTCTAGAAGCTCAGGATGTTAAAGAGCCAGATTGTGAAAACTTAATTATTGGTTTGATGGATGGCCTCAATCCTGTTCATCCTTTTGGGGAAATCTGTGATCCTATGATACTGACTCTGAGTCTAGGGCAATAGATACATCATAAGTCATACAAAAGTGGAAGAAATGTATATATGTTGTTATAGCAAAACATTTATTATTATATAAAGTGTCCTCCTATGTACTGTATTTGAAATTTGGCTTGGTAAGCTATTAGCTCTTTTAAAACAATCTTCATTGCAGCATTACTCACAATAGCCAAGATGTGGAAACAACCTAAGTTCCCATTATTATATATATATTTATATACTTAATTGTATACATAATATATATTATATAAAATATATATAATGGAATATTATTCAACCAGGAGAAAGAAATAAACCTGCCATTTGAGACAACCTGGGTGAACACTGATGTCATTATGCTAAGTACAATAAGTCAGACAGAGAAAGACAGACACTGTATGTTATTTACTTTTATGCAGAATCTAAAAAAGCTGAACTTGTAGAAAAAGAGAGTAGGATGGAGGTAACCAGGGGTTGGAGGGTGAAGAAACTGGGGAGATGTTAAGAGTATAAACTTGCAACTTGTAGATATATAGGTTCTGGAGATCTAATGAACAGCATAGTGATTATAGTCAACAATACTATATCATAAACTTTGAAGTTGCTAAGAGATGAGATCTTAGTTGTTCTCACCACAAAAAAGGAATGGGGATCGTGTGATGTGGTAGAGATATTAGCTATTGCTATGGTGGTAATCACTGCAGTATATAAATGTATTAAATCATGTTGTACATCTTAAACATCCTCCGTGTTACACGTCAATTACATTTCAATTTTTAAAAGGAGGGGAAAAAAAAGAATGGATGTGTTAGTCATTCTGCAATGCATAAAAAAAAAAAAAAAACCCAAACGATGTTCAAAGCCCTGATATTCCTCAAAATCACATGGTAACAGAAACAGTGGATTAGCTAACCCCCAAACCTTCTTTCCCTTATCTTCCATTACTTTGGAGAGTATGAGGCCAAAACATCTTCCCAGATCTTCCTGCAGCAAGTGTTGACCGTAGCACACATTTCTAGCCAGTGAGACAAAGGCATAAATCTCCAACAAGGCCTTCCTTTCCTAAAATAAAAGACAAAGCCTCATCTCTTCTTCCTGCTTGCAACCTGGACATAATGCCTTGGAAACGGGAGCCATGTGATACCATGAGGACCAATGTCACAACCAGTGATAACAAGGTAGGAAGATGGAAAAAGATTAGGCCTGGAAGGAACCATCGAACATCATCTGAACAGCCCTGCACTGCTTCCTTGGGCATTTTAATAATGTGAGCTGAATAGACTTCTTGTTTGTCTTAGCCATCCCAGTGGAGTTTCTGCTCTGTTCAGCCGAAGACAAACACAACTGATACATGTTGCAATGGGATAGGCTGGTTTATGCTGCAGTAATTAAGCAACCTGGAAATTTCAGTGGCTACATACAAAAGGAGTTCATTTATAGTATGTTTGCTGTGGTTTAGGTGACGCTCTAGGGAGCTGATATCCATGCGTTAGCTTAGCATTCCAGGTATGGCCATTCCATCTCAATATGTGCTCCCGTGATCACCTCAGCAGGGGAAAGAAGCAGAGTTGGAGATTCAGTCAAGGACAGTTAGATACTCTGGCCCAAAGTGACACACTTCATATCTGCCCGTACCTCCCTGTCCAAACCAAATCACTTGGCCGGGACTAACCTCAAGAGTATAGAGAACAAAAATATCCTTGCCTACCTGGAAAGAAGAACCTATAACTATAGGTGAGCAGCCTTAATGTCTTCCACATACATCCAATGTCTACCATTTCATGGTCAGTTGAAAACTGAAGGAGTGATGTTGGAAACAATGACAGGGCAGAGAAGTTAAGATGGTTTGATAAAATAAGTGTTAAAAGCAAAATCCCTCAGGTCTAGTAGAGAAAATAATACAACCTGCTTATCTTTCTTACGTGGTATTGGTATCACAGGGACCTTTGCTAGTAATTGGCATGGAAGCAGGTGTGATGCATATAGAGGTATACACTGCAGTCAAACTTTGGAGACATTCACTCACTGGGTGATTTTCCGAGAGCTTTCTCATTTTTCTCTTACAAATGTTGAATCTGCTGTGATTCTAAAGATGAAATGGGAAGAAATGCTGCTGACCTGTAATTGCTCAGGACACTTTCCAGCTGCCCTCTCGGCAGGTGCTTCCATGTAACTTGTTTTCTCATTATTGGAACTCCAGAAAAGTGATTTTTAAAAGTCCCTGGGAGTTTGGTAAACAGAACTGAGTTGGACCATGACTCAGAGCACCAGGCTTTCACATGGACTCAATGCAAAAGTTGTGGGCACACTACAGACACGGTAAATAGCTCAAACTGTGCAAGGATCAGCCAATAAAATGTGCCTTTCTTTAATAGGGTTCTATTGCATTTTCACGACATTCAGTGAGTGGAACATGGAATGAGAACATAACTGTGGGTAAGTTCATTTAGATTTTTCAAGATCAAAATAATTCTTTTGAAGTTCTTTAAAAGTTCCCTTTTTAAGGTGTTATACGTTATTAAAATACTTCAGACTTAACAGGAAAAATCCAGTTCCTTTCTTCTCAGAAGTCCTTAGAAAATTATGTGATGAAAGTTAACATTCAAATTACTTTTCTTTGAGAAGAGATGTTCCAATACAAGGTTAGGATGCAGGAGAAAATGTTCGGATTAAACTTTAGCCTTACTTTGTCTATAGGAGTCTGGATTCACTAGTGTGAGGGAAGAGGGGTGAGTTCAGGTCAGGTGCAGGCACCAGCGAGATAGAGGTGAGAAACCGTTGGTCGGTCAGGATGGATACCAGATGGGATAACATTTTGAAATCCTCAGATGGTGGTTGTGATGGGTTCTGGCCACACCTAAATGCAATAGCATGCATGTGGCCAGGCAGATTGTTTGGCATATGGCCTTGAGGAAGGCAAGAGTGCAGAAGAGAAAGGTGATATAGCATGGAAATAGTGATAATAATTACAGCTAATAAATACTGGGCAACAGCATGGTAGCGTGTTATGATAATAAGAATGGCTAGCATTTACTTAGAACCTATAGGTTTGGTGTCATACTGAGTATTTTATAATTTCTATCTCATCTAATCTTCAAAATAACCCTTTAAAATGGTTTCTGTCATTACTCCACTTTATAGACAAGAAAACTACAGCTTCTTAATTCCAAGTAACTTTGCCAAGGAAGTAAATGGTCAAACACAATTTGAACTTGGTTCTGCTTGATTATGAATTCTGTTTCTTGCCCCCAGCTTTGCTATACTGTCTCCATATTAATGAGGTTGCAAGGGCCTTTTGGCTGCTCAAAAATGCTGCAGACATCAGATGTGAGACAGCAAAGGAATGAAATGAAATAGTTAAGAGAGGGTATATATTGAGAAGTTTAACTAGATTATGTGAGTAAAGTGACAATGCCCTGTGGCTAACAGTGCTTTAACCCACCAACTAGAGGCATTTCTAACTCTTCTTTGGTTCCATCGTTTTTGCTTCTTGTTTGGCTACTCTGGTTGAGCATGGATGCCTCTACCAAACCCAATATAACCAACAAAGACTCTGTTCTGTTAGTCGCCCATAAATGTGATTTTAAAAGAGATGACTGCTGAAGTCTGTAGTTGGCAGTATTTGAGAAATACAGTGTCAGAATTGGCTTTTTCCGTTCTCTTTGCAGCGTGGGGTGCTGAGGGTTGGGCCTTAAAACTAGTACTGACTCTATTCAATCCCAGGACAATCTCATAATCGATGGACACAATTTCAGGAAATAAAAGTAATTTCAAAGCAACCCAAGTCTTTTATATATATTCATACATTTCCTAAGCATCATGATTCTTAAAATTCCAGCTCATTTCTAAATAGCTCCAATTTTCTGTTCTGTCCACTGCATTCATATATTGCAGCTGTCCCCATATGTCTTACCTGAAAATTCCCTCTGAGATTTCCCTGAGAGCCTAAGCCTACAAGCTCTTGTCTTTTCCCTCTTAACAACCTTTTTTTGCATCATAAATATCTTCCTCTCATGGTGAAAGACCTAAAGAAAGTGAGAGTGTCAAGGCCAAACCCTCAGCAGTAGGCTTCATGAGGAGGAAGCCTGGAGAAACTCTTACAGTAGTTAACTTTTGTCCCATAGCACAAGCATTTGCTGACCACCAAATTCTGAATGGTGGTGGGGGACGGTGGCTAGGGCAGCTGTTTTCACATATGGCATAGAAAGCATTGTGATGGCACTAGCAGACCAGTTTGCCATCTTTGACATGCAGGCCCTCAGCTTCTGATTATCCAGAGAGTCATGAAAAGCTATTAGTTTAAATTTAATTTTGCACTGGAGAACACTGTTAATGTAGGCAGGCTCACCGAGGCCGCTCTCAATTAAGCTGAAATATTCAATGAGGGACATGTTTGGCCTCTAGAAGTAATTCATACTCAGTAGTCCAGAAAGAAGAACCCCCAGTAGGATCAATGAAAGTATCTTCCTACCATAGAAAAACAAAATGTATTATTGCTTCAAGCCAAACACCCACAGTTGATGATTGTATCTCATTATGGTTCCTTCACCCTGGCTTCACTGCAGCCTTGCTCAGTGCAGAAGGTAAATGTTTATTAATTTGAGGGCAGATGAAAAGCTTGATAGATTTTACTATTATACCCAAGAGAGCACTATTTGAAAAATATAATTGGTGCTTAGCAAATTGTATGCAGACTGAGTGCAATTCTTTCCTACTTAGGTTTAACGTGTTATTTTCTGAACTGTAGTCAACTTGCAAAAACTTTTGAGTCAGCTAAAAATTTTAAGATAAGAACTGGGAGATGATTCTGGAGCCAAGTATACAATTTAAAAAACGAATATGATAACTGTATTTTTGGAAGAGGGTTTATTTTTAGGAAGCAAGATTTATACTATTGAGGTAGAAAATAAAGAGAATAAGGCTGAGTTAATTTACTTTACCATCTATATAAATAAGAGATCCACACAAGCTGACCTAGAGTTGAATGGTCCCATAAAATAGCAGGATTTATAAGTGGAGTGAGGGATTGTGATCATATATATGCCCGGTTTTATGGAATAAGCTGCAGGAATAATAACAGAAATAAAGGAGACCATAAATTCCAGACTAAAATTCCAGAGTAAACAAGCAACCTGACTGTAACCAACAATCCAACAGTTTTCCCTCAAAACCTTTTATCTTCACACCTAATATGTAAGTAAAATGGAGGAATTTGTGCTTCATCTTCGAGACACAAAGTGATAATTTATGTGCTTTCTACATTTCTCCCCATCTTCCTTTAATAATAGAACCTCTCAGATTTTGACAGAGCACATTGCTGACCAGGAAGTGATTAAATTTCAGGGCCCCTGCTGTGATTCAATGGGGGCCATTTGGCTAAGTTCTGGCCAAGAAGATGTGAGCTGATGTGATGTGTGCCACTTCTACTAAATGCTCTGTCGATGAAGAAGTGGGCTTGGACTTGGCCCCTCTCTTGTTTGCTGCTTCACGCGTGGTGGTGGGATTGGAGGGGCCACTTTGGAAACAGGGATGGAGATCATGGAGCTCCTCTCCTACACCTTGTCCACTATTCCTGGGCTACCACGTGAGGATGAAAAAAACCTCTGTCTTGTTGAACCCATATCTTTTATATTCTGTTTGCTCTAAGAGCTTAGATTGCATTATAATTAACATATAATTCTAATATTTTATGCCCATTCTTTGGGAGAGGATTGTCGATGAGCAATGAAATGCCCTCAATAGGCAATTGGAAGGAGACGGATCCTCAAGTGAGTGTACGGTCCCTCCTAAATGGCAACATGGATGAACCATGTCAAAAGGAAGAGGAAGATGCCGTTACTTCTATGTAAAACCTCGAGGAAAGCCTCACAGAAAAGGGGGCATTTACACTGAAGTTTGAATGACAAGTTGGTGTTTGCCAGCTGAGAAATATCGGAACCAGGACTTGAAAGGATGTACCTAAAAGTGTAGAGGTTTTGGTGGGATGGCTAAAGCAATTTTATGAAGTTACAGTTGCAAGATAACTGTCTTCTTTAGGGAGTTTGGTTTTTGTCAGATAAAAAAAAAAGTGTCAAACAACTTAAACTATGGATTTGAAAGGATCAAATTTGTGTTTAGAAAAAATTCTTTGGCAGCCCTGAAAGAAAAAAACTGAAGTGAGGAGAAAGTGGAGGCAGGGCACCATAATTTCCAAATTCCTATTACTCACCTACATTTTGTCACGGGTACATTCTATCTATCTTATCGATCTACCTGTATCTTATCTATCAACCATCTATCACCTCTATCATCTATCAGTCTTATCTATCTAGTTTACACTAGGTATATCTCAAAATTTGGCCTCAGTGTACTGTATTTTTTTAACCTGTAACAAAATACATATTTTATTTTTAAAAAGTTTTTGTATGTCCCTCTTTAAACTATCCTGTGTACCTTCACAATACATATGTCATCCTTGTGATAAAAATTCAGTTGGTATGCACTGATATGGTTTTTAATTTGTTAAAATATTGAAATACTACCTTACCAGTTGTTAAATAGTGGCTGCCCTGGGGTCCTGGATGTCACCTGCCCCCACAGCTCTGGCCACCTGCTGCACTTCTAGGATCCAGAGGTATTCTTGTCTTGACTTAGCAACCAGCACTGGTTGACTTCAGCTGACTTCTGCTCTGGTTGGTCAAGCCTAGTCCTAATTAGTTTTTAAATATTTTGAATAGCAACCCTGGAAGCATATGTACAGATCGTAAATTATTTTGCCTATAGAAGCATCATGAGGAAAGGATAAGAGAGAACAAATGTGAGACACGTTTTGAATGTAAATGTAGAGGACTTGGTGACTGATTAGATGTGGGAGTGAAGAAGAGGAAGTGTTAATTCTGGAGTTGTGCAAGCAGACAGTTGGTGATGCCATTAACTGGAAAATGGATATTGGGTGCGCAAACTTGAGGGAGGGGGGAGACAATAAGTTTAGTTCTAGACATATGGGGGCTGAGATGCTGTTCCAGCTGATGGCATTCCATCTCCACGTGGAGATGATGCAGAACTGGGTGGATACATTGAAGTGTTGACAAATGTTTAACAACTGACTCTCAAACAATAAAGAAAAGAATTTCTTTTTTGGGAGGGATAACATTAGTTGATTTCCATGGTGTAAATTCCCCCACCGTGTATACTCTTAATTTTGTATATTTTGCATCTATCAATGGAGTCATACTGCAGATAGGCTTTTAATATGCTTTTCTCATTGACCATTGTGTTATGTGATTCACCCATTTTGATTTGCATAGCTGTAGTTTGATCATTGCTCTGTTTGACTAATCCAAAATACACTTTTCTCCTGTTGTTTATCTGTCTTCATCTTCATTTTTTCTAGTTTCTTGGTCCTAATGTCATTTTGGCTCTATATTTTGTCTTCTAGCCTTCTCCTAGATCCTTGTTTGGCATGTACAGCCTCTGATTTGGAATACTGGGCATAGCTGTGCCTTTTCTACCCCTTCAAGGCTTGTTATATTTGTCTCATGCATTGCTTGGTAAGATGTTCTAACCCACCCCTCATCTTGCACCTTTCCCCAAGACTCTGTCTTCTGGATTCTTTTTATTTCATGTGATGAAATAGCAAACTTCTTCAGTACATTTAATGTATAACTTGATTTAAACAAACAAACAAACAAACAAACAAACAAGCAAATAAATGAAAAACAACCTATGCAGCTGGCCAGAAGTGAATCTATTAAGTAAAGCAAGCTACATTTGAAATTATATTTGGAAATAGAGTCACTCTTTCCATAGCTTGCCTTTTATTTAATAACATAAAACTGGTTTTCCCCTTGAGGGAACAATGAAATAAATTTTATGACTTTTAGATTGCTAGCACCTTTTGCTGAGAAGCAAAGATATATAGAGCTAAGAGAATTCAGAAAAAGCACAATGAAAACATAACTTTAAATAATTTCTAAAAATAACAGGTGTTAAATCTTAGGAAAGGATTATGTTGTTGTGGGTGTTGAGAGTTTTAAACTTGAATGGAGAGACATAACATTCTGACTGTTCCTGTGTTGGTCCTGAGCTTTTCCTTTTCATATCTGACACCCAGATGGCAAAAGGAATATATCTTAAACCATCAGTGTTGTAGGCATCCCTTCTAGGCTTGGTTGCCAGTTGAGAAGTGTTTGGGAATCAATGAAAAAAAATATTAAAAAATAGATGTGAAAACAAATATGTAATCAACCTGAATAAATGAAATATATGGAATATCTAATTGATATAATACAATCTACCAAATCAGTATAACTTCTTGTCATAATCACTGAGTGCATTCTCATGGTATAGATTAAGGCTGCAAAAGGGAATGCAAATATATCATTGAAAGAGATGTCATATAATATTAAAAAATATAATTCCAACCTCAAGTTGTTTTAAAGTATGCTGAAAATTTAGATGGGGTGGGAGGGAAAGTTGTACTAGGCTAAAATCCCTAGTTTGTATAGTGGATAGTAAGTAAGAAATGTTATTTCATTCTTTATGTTATAAACCTTGAAATAATGGATAAAGAAAGGGAATACCTTAGTGGTAAAAATCTGTAAACAAAAAAGAAGCGTAATTAGTAACTTTCAAATGATTGAAATAGAAAAAAGTTCTATGGGAACAAAAGCATAGCAAGAAAGCATAGAAAATGAAAGCATAAAACAAGATATCATAAGACCAAACACTTAAATTATGATAATAAGGGTTATGTATTAAAATCCTGTTAAATGGCTAAAATTCTCATTCACAGTAGATCAGAGTTGATTGTAAAGATCATCATTTATGGTTTTTAAAAAAATTTTTAGCCTGATTTCAAGATAGGAAGACTTTACATTTATAAAAACAATAGAAAAATTGATTTAAAAATTCAACATTTTTTTAAAGATTTTATTTATTTATTCATGATAGAGAGAGAGAGAGAGAGGAGAGAGAGAGAAAGGCAGAGACACAGGCAGAGGGAGAAGCAGGCTCCATGCAGGGAGCCTGATACGGGACTTGATCCCGGGTCTCCAAGGTCACGGGGCCGAAGGCAGGCGCTTAAACTGCTGAGACACCCAGGCTGCCCCATATTTTGTTTTTATATAAAATTATCACATACTTCACATTTCATAATAATCAAGATTAAAGACAAATTACAAACTGAGATACCTGTAAGAAATATGAATGTTAGAGTTCCTAATATATAGAGTTTTTACAAATCAATGATTAAAATACAAAGACCCTAAAAGATAGGCAAAGAGATATGATAGAAGTGCTAATTAATGGTAAATAACAAGGATTTTCAATTCACTATTAATCATGACAAGGCATATGTAGAAAAATATAATTTTCATTTATCGAATCAGCAAAAAATTTAAAAAGGCATTATTTAATGCTGGTGAGGGTTTGTGGAGACTGTGCTATTTTATGATGGTTGAAGCATTAAGTGGTACATGGTTACCTGATACATCTTACAAGGCAATTTGGCCATATGTATTAAGAATAAAGTTTTCTATTGTTTTACTTAGTAATATTACCCTTAGGAATCTATCACAAAGAAATAAGTAGAGATGAAGACAAAGGTCAATATATAGGTGGTGACAATTGGGACATTCATTTTAGCAAAAGTTATTATAGAAAACATTGAAAATCATCTTGATGGTTAAAAGCAAAAAAATATCAACATGGATTATGGAATAACATATACAAACTGTAATCATTAAAATTACATTTCCATCCCCTTCCCATCTCCTGGGTGTTATATGCAACTGGTGAATCACTGAACTCTACCTCTGAAACTAATAAAATACTATATGTTAATTAATTGAATTTAAATAAAATAAAAATAATAAAATTACATTTCCAAATAATATTTCCCTGTAACAAAATAACAGGATACAAATCTTTATGCAGTTTCCTTTAGTATCTCTGGATATTCTTTTCTTGTTTCCTTTCATGTTTTCCAATATTTCTTCAATGGTCATATATTATTTTCACAATTACCAAAATTTTTATATAAGTACTTAATGTCAGTAGCTTCTGGGAAGACTTTTGTTTCTGTCTGTTCAAGTGATAACCCCAAAAAGTTAGTGGAAACATGGATGTCACCATCATGCATGACCTCATTCAAACTGGTCTAGCTGGGGCTGTTAACTAGGTCATGGTATGACTGACTTTTCTACTCTTCTAATCACTGATGTTAGAAGATGTAACTGAGGCAATGGCATAATCATGGGTGGTAAAAAGCCAAACTGGTCCAATTATTATTTTTTTATTTCTTCTTATGAGTTTCCTCTTCCTACCCTTGTAGATATCAAAGTTTTGAGCTGCTGTGCTATGTTGAGCATTTAAAGTTGGTTCTAATTGCCATAATTACTAAAATAATAGTCTGGGTTATGAGTCTTCAAGGTATTTTTGAGGTTTTAAGTAAACATCAAAGCTTGAATTATCTTGGTGATATGAATCAAAGGAATCACCAGAGAATCATCAGAGCCTTTGAAGTGGAAAGACCAACTCCAGTTATCATTTTGCTTCATGGGGACCACTCATCTTGTGCTACCTCTGGACTATCTTGCCAGATCATTCTGTAAGGGCATCTTTATAAAAAATATATCAAATAGCAGGTGGATTGCATTCACTGGAAATAAAAATAAGACTTTGTTAAAGATTTTTTTTTCTTCAGCATCATTTTCTTTGATTAGGTAATATTAAGTGGTCAGTTTGACAGAATATTTTCCAAATTCCAATCATGTGATTTTATTATGAGAAAATCAGCCTTCAATGAGTAGACAATTTAGATAAAATAAAAATATTCCCTGCCCCTTTTTTTCCATTCCTCCTTCCTTTCATTCATTCTTAATTAACTTCTTCTTTTTTTTTTTTTTTTTGATTTGGATTTGAGAAGGACTGTCCCACTGCTTGGTAAAATTATACTCATTCTCAAGGGCAAAAGGTGCACTGCGTCTTTGCCTTTGCCTCTAACCCATCTGGGAAGAGCAAGAACTAGTTCTTCTGTGCTCCTACAGGACTTTGGAAATGATTCTAGGGTATTCCTTACATTGTATCAGAGCCGGGTGTCATCTTTTCTACTAAATCATGCACATTGTACTTAATTTTATAACCCCAGAGCTCAGCCAGTGTTTGGCACAAAGATGGTCTTATACAAATAGTGAAAAACCGTTTTTCTGGGGTCTACAAAAAATGTAGACCCTCCCTCTTTTCTCACTTGTAGGAAAACTCAAGAAATGGGCGAGGAAAAAAATATCCAAGAGTTTTGCACTTTGCATTCTATTCCATCTATATATTTAAGCTTAAGCTAGAAATAGCCAATGCCCCTTGCAAAAACTAACAATGATTAAGTTGAACAAAACAAATATTAAGACTTAAAATCATCTTTGTTAGATTTACTCCTCACTTTTGTCAGTAAGGTTTAAAAAATATGTGAGCATCTTGGTGAACCTTAAATTATAGCTGAGCTTCTGATATAGAATTTCTCTTCTAGTAGAAACGTTTTCCCCTTTCTTGGGCATCACATTTCCCTTAGGGAGAGTAAAGGGCATCAATGCAGTTATTTCTTCCCTCCATGAATAGAATAAATAGAAACAAAAATATTCTGGCAGGTAAAGGGCACGTATCATTGGGAAATTATATGATTGGCCATGATTTTAAGAAGGTTTGTATTTCCATAAATTTCTTTAACATAAAGATAACTAAATTAGAGGCCTTTTTGCAAAATGTGGTTTCATATTGTTTATCAGTGAAAAAGAACTTTGTAGTCAGGCTAGCTTATGAGAGAAAGAGATTGAAGTTAGTGACTAAGCCTACAAAATTTATCTTAGCCAGGCAGCCTGCTGACAGCTAGGCATTTGGTTAGCACAGCCCTTTAAAGAATGTGCTCTAGGTAAGAGAGAGCATAAGAAGCTGCAGTAACTTTAGCAATATGAAGCACCGTGGCCATTCTCTCTCAATAAGTGGCTAAATGGCAAATGCTGTGCTGGTGGAGAAGCTAGGGAGCATTGTAGAAAAAGCACCTCACCTTGAGGGGTGAGGTTATTTCATACATCTGTTACTTGTATCATAAAATAGATCCCTATTTGATTAGGTGTGTTTTAGTGCTGCCAAAGAATCATATTCTATTACTGTAGGACTCAAAGAGCAGAAACAGGATATAGAAGGAGACAATGCCAATATTATGTGGGCATCGGGTAGAAGTCAGATCCCTTCCATAGGGACAATGAGAGAAGACTAGTTGTAGAAGCTGCACGGACAATAAAGTGGCTTGAAGTCAGTTATCATTTACATGGGAGGGGGTGACACAGAGAAAGAAGGCACTCTGAATGGGAGCAAACCTTTAGCCTGGGCTCTTCTGCACACGTAGAAGAAGAATGATAAACCGATCAGAAAATTTTAAAAAGATAACGAGAAGACTTTTACCTAGGAAATCAATATATTTGAGGCAAATGATTTTTCATTCCCTCTAAATTTCCAGATAGTTATTTTTCTTTTTTTTTTCTTTTTCTTTTTTTATTAATCATGAGAGATCCACAGAGAGAGAAGGAGAGAGGCGCAGGACAGGCACAGGCAGAGGGAGAAGCAGGCTCCATGCAGGGAGCCTGACGCGGGACTCGATCCCGGGTCTCCAGGGTCTGGCCCTGGGCTGAAGGCGGCACTAAACCACTGAGCCACTGGGCTGCCCCCAGATAGTTATTTTTCACTTTGTAATATATGTAGATGTAATTTTTCCTTCTTTATATAATGTTTATCATAACTATAGCAAGATGATCCTTCTGTGGTTGCATATTCACCCTCTTCCTAGAAAACTGCACTGGTAAGGAACTGTTTATTCCAAGTATCCTGGATTGCTGCAATTTTGTGTACTTTGAGAATATATTTCTCACCTTACAAGATCTAGAAACTTGATGGTCAATTTTTCCAGAGTTGATTTGATCTAAGAAATACTTACTAATGTTATTCACTATCAAATGACCATTTATTCAAATCATTGACAAACATCTATAAAGTGCACTGGTTTAGGTGGTAGATGATAGCAATGGACAATCGACAAAATCTCTGTGTTTGTAGATCTCATTTTTATTTGCTTGTTGATACACTAAGTATCTATGGGAAACAATAAGACAATAGAGATGACTTGAGATCCTGAGTTAGGATACTTGTCAACTGATCTCAGTTTCCAATAAAATGGAATGTTTTGCTTTGTTCTGTTTTGTTTTTTGAATAGTGAATCAGTGGAGGATATTGGTAAATAGCAAAAGCTCAGCATTCAGGCTGCCAATATTTGAATCTTAATTTACTTCTTACTAGCCTTAACCTTTCTATACCTAAGTTCCTAATTGTAAATGGGATGATAATAAATTTCTCTCTATTGCAACATGCTGCAAGGGCTTAAAACAGTGCTCAATAAGTGTAAGCAGATATTATGGCAACTGATCTGCCCACATATGGAGGTGTCAGAATCAAATAAGATCAAATGTGAATCTACGGGAGAGAGCAGAGCACTAGACACATGTCTTTTATGAACCCATTCATTTACAGATATTCCATGAGTACCATACACTATGCTATAAACTGGGAAAGAAAAATAGATGTGGGTAAGTGCTTGCACTCACAATATAATGGAGGATAAAAGGCACATCTTTGAAATTCTTTTTTACAGTATGTTTCAAGAAATGTTTCTTGATGTTACTGTTCAAAGAGCAGGATGAGAAATTTTTGAAGTATATAAGTTAAATAGATATTTAGAAGCTTACAGCTTAGTGAAGGAGGGGCCATGGCATTGATAGAAATGAAGTGATAGAAATCATAAGGAAATTGCAGACAAAGTGGTAGTGGCACTCGGGGAGACGTTCCTTTAACCTAAAGAGGGCAGGGAGGTTATTAGAAAAGAGAGATGTGAGCTAGGTCTTAAAGGCTATATCATTTTTAAATTTTATTTTTTAATTTAATTTTCCTTGTGATCATATTTGACAGACTTAACAAGTTGTTTGGGATACTCTAGATGCATGGCCAGAGTTGCCTGTTGAGCTTCACCGTAGAGTGATTGGTGAGGAATAACTAGTTTACTGGTGACATCTCAAACATCAGCAGGTCTTTTCTGTTGTGCCTGTTAGTTTCTCCAGGGAGAAATTCTACAGTCCTTTGCCGGGGGGACAAAGCCTAACTTCCAGCATTCTGGGAACTGCATGGATGGAGGTGTCTGGGATAATTCAAGAGAAGATCTTTTTTACCTCCCTTTGTTTGGTCTCCTGCCTTCTCCCTGCCCTCATTGTGCCTGGCTGCAGATCTGAATCTCTCCGGTTCAATGTTTCTGGAGAGTATTGGTGGTAGACAGAATTCTAGAGCGGTCCCCTCAGGACTCCCATCCCCTGGCTATCCCATCATACAGTAATCTATGCACTCTTTGGCACCTAGTTTAGGCACTTCTGTGAGGGGAGTTAATAGGATACTTATCAGCTGACTTTAACATGGGGAGATTATTCTGGATTTTCCAGGTGCATCAACAGAAGAGGAATACATGAGAGGAAAGCAGAAAAGGAACACAAGTAATGTGGTAGAAGGGAAGTCAGAGAGATGTGATGTGTGAAAAGTACTCATTGTTCCACTGCTGGAAGAAAGAGAGGACAACAAGAAGTATGCAGGGAGCTTTTGAGTTAAGAGTGGCCTCCAGGTAACAGCCAGCAAGGAGATGGGGACCTCAGTCCTACAACCTCAAGGAACTGAATTCTACCAATATCCTGAATGATCTGGATAGTGAATTTTCCCCAGAATTTTCTGATGAATCTAGCCAGTCAAAACTTTTATTTCAGCCTGTGAATTCCGGTCAAGCCAACCTGGACTTGAAACCAACAGAACTGTAATAATATAATAGGTGTTTGAACTGTTCAGCTTATGGTAATATGTTATAGCAGCCATGGAAAATCAACACAGTAAAAAACTAGAGGTATTTGAGACATATCAGGTGAAACAATAGTCTTAAAATGACATTAGAAGTGGTGCCTATTGTCAGAGCATCCAAACACGTGGACTGCATCTAACAATATGAAATCCAGACACGGCAAGGGCAACAGTGAGATTCTGACCGACCTATAGATACATAGAAAAGGAATGGGAAAAGAACTGAGATCCATGGAAGGGAAATGAGAAGACTCCAATAATGTATCAGGACCAATTTCAGTGGAACTGAGGTTAAGATGGGCTCCAGTCTTATAGGGTGAGACCCTTGAGAAGAGAAGAAGTGCTTTGACTTGATCTGTAGATCACAAGTATGTTCAGGGCTTAGTATTATATATCTGAGTCTTCGGTCTGATTGGTAAGAAAGAAATCTAAACACTCAGCAGTCATGTCTGGGTACTGGCTTTGGGTGTGGAAAGAACATAAATTTTGAGGCCCAATGTATTATAAAAGGATAGGTAGCTAGAGACTATTAACATATTTCTGAACTCTTTTGAGCCTGATGATAGAACTTTTAAGGACATCTAGGGATTTGGGAGTGAAAAATATAGGCTAGACAAAAGTGGGCAGTGGTGGTGGGGAAAAAGTCAATTGCCATTTTGGATAAGAGGAAGTAGTGAGGGAGAGGAGAAAAAGATGATTATTTGGTCAGTGCCTATGACAGAAAAAGAAAGAGGAGTAGGATTGGTTTTCGGTGGGGAGATAAATGATGCTATTTAGCTTACATGAAATTTGCTTATATGTATTTGAGGTGTTGACAAGACATCAGTGAAGACTAGAGATGGACAAGTTGTCAGTGTTGGAGACACACATTTGAATGTTTTCCTTATATGATAAATTGTTTGCAATGAGATTGCCAAAGCTGAAGATAATGAAACAGTAAGAGCAAAATGTGTAATGTATTTTGCTATTTTTTAAGAAGCCTTGCCTCCATTTCGATCAGAAGGCTAATCATTAATTAGTAATGAGATGCGACTGCCAAGTTATCAGAATGTTCCTGTTGGTTCATCAGTGTATTCTCTAATAATCAACAGAAAACATAGATATTAATTTGGAAAATAATGTTGGAAATATATAATAAGAAGAAACAGAATAAGATGGTCTTAAGGGTTGTTTTCACCAGATTATAGGAGTCCAGTGAATCACAGTTTCTTATTAAATGGAAAGTCTTTAAAGTATTGACATGTGTTCCTTGTCAGCCAGATAAAGCAACTTTTTTCCCCAAGTCATGTTTTTGGGAGAACTACCAATATCTTCCCTCAATTCTACTCATTGTAGATTCCAGGAGTGTTGCTCCTTTTTGTTTGTAATGACTTTGGAACATCATCTATCACCTCAGTAGACTTTCATGGCACGTTATAATTCATTTTATATTGATCATCTCTTTAGTTGAAATATAGGGAAGCCTTAGTTTTATCAGAACTAATCACAATGATATGGTGGGTGGAGCTGGGAAAATTTTCTTGTAGGCATCCTACCGGGGAGCAGCATGGGTCTTTGTCAATTTCATCAGAAGGATGTAGGTTTGGCCAGGAGAAGCTAGGTCATGCAATGTAACAGACAAACTCAAAAATCTTTCTGGCTTGCAACAACAATGTCCGTTATGGACACTATCTATCATGACTTGGCTCCACATCACCATCACTCTGGGATCCAGGAGGATGGATCAGCTTCTAATTGAAATAGTGTCAATTGTTTTTTTTTAGGGCGAAAGAGTACATAGGAAAGCCTCTATTGATTCTGGAAGTTTCCAGTGGAAAAGTTGTAGCTCAAATCATCTCATCTAAGGTCACCAGAGTGAGAATCCTCACACAGAGAAGGGCAGCCAATATATTGTTGAATTAGTCACAAATGTCCCTTTGAAATATCCTTACCCATTTGTGTCTCTTGAATCAGTTTGTTATTGTCCAAGATCTTAGGGCTCAAGTAATATGCTTTGATTACATTTTAGCCAATAAAAAGGTATATTGGTGCACTAGAGTTGACCAGTGTGATGTTTTGCCTGGGGTTGAAATGATGGAATTCTCTTCAGATTATATTTGGACAGTGAGGAAGAATCATAGTTGAGGTGAGAGAATGAATATGAACTGCTACGGACTGATGCTAATGAGAACTTCTTTTGATTCTCTTTCCTGGTGGTATTTGAAAACAACGCCTTTACCAGATCATTTGACACATACTTCTAGTGAAGACATCACGTCTGGCACACCAGCTGCAATTAGGGCTTCCACGGAATTGTTTATGGTGGTCTGTTTATGCAGAGGCTAACGGTGCATCCTTTAGATTTTTGAGTGGCACTAATCTTTGATAATCCACCTGGTATTTGACATTGTTTTTGATTTATTATCTTGGCTGGTAAAAGGGGACTATTGCAAGGGTTTGCCCATTGCCATCATGAAGAATCTTACTCTGCTGGTCAGGGATCTACAGGAAAGTTGTACAGGAACTACAGTTATCCATCCGAGGGATGGCTATCACTAGGGATCTGTCAACAGTATGTGTTATTGGAATTATTGCACCTACTGTGATGTGGGCATGGGCTGGGACTCCAGGTATAGTCTCCTTTTCCAGGTCTCCATTTTAACAGAAGGATCATGATATAATTTTAATTCTTTTGTTGTCACCATTCAGGTCCTGGATCCAACAGTCCTTGAAAGAACTGGCTATTTTCCTTTCCCTGGCTTGGTTCATCTATTCTGTAGCAGCATTTTGCTTTGGGAAAAGATTTTGGGACTCCTAATCACATATACCTTCTGCGGTGTTGCGGGGTCCTTTAGCGTTCCAAATTCCCCTTCAGTGGATGGGCTCTGGAACTGAAAACTGGCTCAGGCTGGGAAACGGAAGAGGGAAACTGACTTTTCCACGTGGCAGCTGCTCATCAGCTCTTGACCATTTTTATTTATATAAGTCAAGCCTTGTCCTTGTTGACTGCTCAGCTAATCTTGCTTTTAGGAACCAAATGGTCATTAGTCCCCTTGTTGCCATCCTAGCTTCTGCCTGTTGTAGTAATTATATCCATTGTGCCTCTGATGATTATGTACAATACTTAACCTCTGATGGTTCAGAATACCATCATTCATATTGCCCCACTGACAGTAGGGAGCCCAGCGCCATAGCAACATAACCTCCCATTGACCTTGGCTACAGAGGACAGACATTCTACAGATTCTCAGCAATGCCAGTGCTCCCTCATTAATGCATTCCCCATTGATTTAGTGAAGTAACTTGTTTTTCTCCTCACTCCCTTGGGATCATGCAGTTTGTAGGTTCTCTGGCCTCACATAATAATACACTCTTGTTTGTCCACTGCTCTGAGCCTACTAGCCCCCTTTTCAATACCTCAAGGCAATTTTGGCACCTTCATAATGCTTATTGTAGGTCATCAGCATGTCTGACATGGTCCCAGAAGCATATGAGGACCGTCTTCAAGTGTACGTAACCATCCCACAATTCATGTGCTAGAAAAATCGTTTTTAAAATTTAGTTTACATCAGAATTCCCTGAAGGGCTTGTTAGAACACAAATGGCTGGACAGTCCCCCAGGGTTTTATATGAATAAAAACATAGGATAAACATGCTTAAATATACGCTTTTGCTTGTTTCTTTACAACAGTACTATGGCGATGCATAATACTTGCCTTGCGGTTAGTTATGATTCTTTCTGCTGCCCCAACAATTCCTCAGTTTTTATTCTCAGACAGGGTGGATGAGTGACAGTGGAAAACACTGTCCATTTCAGTGATGCCCATGGTCAGCGCTGACTGACCTCTACTTGGCTTCCACATTCAAGGGAGATGAAGCTCTCAATAGACATTCTGGAAATTCATATTTTAGAAGCATAAGCCAGAAAATATCATCTCCCAAATTAAAAGTTTGTTATATACTGAATTTTAAATACAATGTTTCAGTCACTGAATGAATTCTAAGATAATAAAATGAGCTAGAATAGAGTCTTTGAAGAAGACTGACAGTGAGAAATTTTCTGTCCAATTAATATTCAAATTCGGTTCCTCACCCCAGCTTACCACTCCCTCCTCATAAGTCAGCTTGTCTAGGGAGAGGCTACCAAGATCAATTGTTGTGAATTTTGAATGTTCAGCAAGCTGTCAGATGCTGCTTAGATGTTTCCAAGGAAACAGCTTTGCTTATCAGCAGTTGTCTCCACAGAAGGACCAGCTTTAAATACACTATTTCCTGAATATAGAAGCAATCAGCTAGGGTACTTGTACCACTGAAAAGCTCACAAACCTCATTTAAACTATACTGTGGGCAAAAATAAAGGCATCTCATGGTCTTCTTAATTCGAAAAACAGGCCTAGTAAAATATTATATACAGTTCGATTCCTGCATTTTCAATACATGGGAAGGACTTGGGCATAAAAGTCTTAAAATATTGAATAATCTAGTTTAGGCATAATTAATTTTAAAATTTTATTTCTTCCACATCATAGCATTACTTCAAGCAAAAATTATTTTAAAGGCTTATCTTTGAAACTTTATGACATAATATTTTAATCTGTAGAGCTAATCCCAGATGTAAATGAATTGTAACTACATGATACTTGGGAGGACAGGATAAATTTGGACCACGATTCCTAGAATCTTGAACTTTAATCAAATTTGAGAACCTATGCTGCCATTCAATGTTTAAAATTTTCCATATGGAAGTGTGTGCTTGTGACAGTATAGGGTCACTCTCATCATGGTTCCATGAGTCCACAATGAGCTCTTTGCTCTGGCAGCAAATCTGGCCAACAATCGCCAGCAGCCCCTGGAGGGTTCCATGGGTGATCTGGTTCTCTTTACATCAGCTATGGGTGTGCATTACAGATCTCTCTCCCAAAAAGCTGAGAATAAACTTGCAGTAAATGCACTTCAGCCTATTATTGATTGGTTAACCTTTAAAACAACCTTTTGTCTAAGAGGTTTTAAAATTTCTTTACCTTTTCTTTGTCAGAAAATGCACTAATAAGCAAGGTAAAAGGGCAGAGAGGCAAAGAGTACCAGTTTGGGAAAATGATTTTAGACTAATTGGACCTAATGTTGGTTTAATATCCTTAGTGTGTTTGAGTCAAATAAAGGAAAAATATGTGTATATTTATAATTTCCAGGAGTTTACAAGATAGATGGAATGTTAAACTGTTAATATACAAAAACCAGAACAATAAATGAGAGTTTATAAACAAGAGCTGCACTGCTTGATTCAGGGAAGGAACGCTCTGAGTCTTACAGTCAGAGAAGAGCTCATAAAGACAGAGGAATCCAGTTTGGGCTTGAAAAAATATAGGATATTTTCAGTATATTAATGTGAAGTATCAAAAATGTAAGACACAGAAGACTGATCCTAATACTTCTTTGAAAATGAATGTTTTTTTTCCTAGAAATTTATTTGAAAATAATTGATGTGTATACTTGTTGGTTCATGACATCTTTATTTACATCCAGTTAAATGAGGTTGTAATAATTTAATGATGATGTGATCATTCAATTGGAATATTAGGCAATAGTTTAAAAAGGCAATAGAGACCCTTCTCTTTATGCATTGAGTGAAGGTGGCAGGATATGGAAAAGCATGATACCTTTGCTCATGTTTCTATAATCTTTGAAAACTTCACTCTCATATGATGAATACTTTTCCTTTATAGTAATAGAAACTACTACGACCAGGGCTGCACTATAGCTATTACTACAAAACTGCGGGGCTTCCCATATTATAAGCATCGTGTCACATTTCACACATACCGTTTTTTTTTTAAGTCTCAACAACTCTCTGAGATGAATATTATTTTATAGATGAGTGACTTGAGAAGTTGAACAGCTTGCCCACGGCGCCACAGCTATTTGCCTGCAGAGGTGGGATTAAAACTCAGGATTGCCTGGGTAAAAATAAGATGAATCAGTCTTATGAGCTAACATTGTACGAACTTTTCCAAAGAATTTTGGCTTTCATGCTCTCATTTAATCATCACCATAATCCTGTAGGATAAGCTAAGCAAATATCATTTATCTATTTGTGGACAAATATCATTTATTTTTACATTTACGTGTCTTTTCTTTTTCTATAGGGACATCAGATTTTGTAGCACTCTGTGCTTTCCTTTTTGCTCGCCTCCTTATTCTCTGTGAAGGTTGCTGAGTTTGGGAAAGAACCCAGCAGGGAGGAGCCCCACCACTTTCTCCCTCTTCCGGTTAGCAGCTCAGATGCTTTTGGAAGGCTGCATTCAACTCTGCTTCTCCGTCCTGGAAACTTTACAGGGGCAGAGAGGCCTTGACAGAGAGCTGCTTAGGAGGGGGTGTCCCACTGTGTCATTCTGGGGAACGATATCAGGATGCCATTGTGGCTTTATATATGAAGTCACATTCACAATAATTTATCATCAATCACAGTGCTGTTTTACTTTACCATCTGCATTGGGTTTTTGAATCTAATTCCTCCATTGGATCAGAATGGAGAAGAGTAAATAAGAGTGTGTGGATTGGATCCTCTTTAATGCCAACAATCACGGACACTCAAAATGAGCTTGGGAATTTGGCAGCAGGGCAAACGTGGGCCCATGAAATTTAACTGTTGCAATCCTAATATTATTTTCAGGGGCTCAATCTATAGTGAGATAAATATAGGAGGGTGAAACACCATTTGTCAATAATTTGTGTGAGAAAGACTTAGAGGTTTAATTTTATCACCGATTCAGTGACTGGAAACTACTACACAAAATAGTAGTTGTACAGCAGATCTCTAGAACTTATTTATCTTTCATGACTGGGACTCCATACACATTGAACAGCATTTCCCTATTTCTCTCTCCTCTAGTCACTAGCAACTACCATGCTATTCTCTGTTTCTATGAGTTTGACTATTTTAGATACCTTATATAAGTAAACCATGCAGTATTTTTCCCTCTGTGGCTGGCTTATTTCACTCAGCATAATGTCCTCCAGGTTTATCTATGTGCTGCCTATGGCAGACTTTTCTTCCTTTTTAAGCTTTGCTAGTTTTATACTGTATATATCTACAATTTTTCATTATCCATTCATTCATCAGTGGATCTTTAGGCTGTTGCCATATCCTGACCATTGTGAGTCATGCTGCAATGAACATGGGAGTGCAGATAATTCTTTGAGATCTTGATTTCAATTCTTTTGGCTCTCTACTCAGAAGTGGGATTGCTGCATCATATGGTAGGTATATTTTTAATTTGGGGGGAATCTCCATACTGCTTTTAATCATGGCTGCACCATTTTATATCCCTACCAACATTGTACAATGGTTGCCATTTCTTTATATTCTTGCCAACCCTTAACTTATTATTACTATTTTCTTCTGATAATAGCCATCTTGATAGATATTAAATAATATCTTACTATCGTTATGATTTGCATTTCCCTGATAAATATTGGCCATTTTATGTCTTCTTTGCAGAAATGTCTATTATAGTCCTTCACCCATTTTGTAATTGAATTACTATTATTTTTTGCAATTAAGTAGTAGGAGTGGGATCCCTGGGTGGCGCAGCGGTTTGGCGCCTGCCTTTGGCCCAGGGCGCGATCCTGGAGACCCGGGATCGAATCCCACGTCGGGCTCCCGGTGCATGGGGCCTGCTTCTCCCTCTGCCTGTGTCTCTGCCTCTCTCTCTCTCTCTGTGACTATCATAAATAAATAAATAAATATTAAAAAAAAAGTAGTAGGAGTGCCTTAAATATTTAAAATATTACCTCTATCAAATATACGGTTTTAAAATATTTTTCATTCTATAGATTGCCTTTCTACTCTATTGATTATTTCCTTTGCTGTGCAGAAGTTTTTTGTTTGATAGTCCCACTTTTCTATGTTTTCTTTTTTTGCTTATGTTTTTGGTGAAATATCCAAGAAATCACTGCCAAGACCAGCATCATGAAGATTTCCCCCTATGTTTTCCTTACAAGTTTTACAGTTTCAGGTCTTATGTTTGAATCTTGAATTTATTTTTAGAATAGTTTTGTGTATGGTATCAGATAAGAGTCCAGTTTCATTCTTTTTATACATGGATATCTAGTTTTCCCAGCATGATTAGTTGAAAAGACTGCCCTTACCTTATTGTATGTTCCTGGTACTTTTGTTGAAAATAAGTATACTGTATATATTGTGTATGTGTGGATTTGTTTCTGGACTCTTTTTCTGTTCCATTGGTCTATATTTCTGTTTTTATGCCAGTATCGTACTCTTTTAATCACTGTAATTTGTAATATATTTTTAAAATCAGAGGGCATGATGCCTCCATCTTTGCTCTTGTTGCTTAAGAGTGTTTTGGCTATTTGGGGTCATTCGTGTCTCCATACAAATTTTAGGATTTTTTTTTCTATTTCTGAGAAAAATGCCATTGAAATTTTGATAGGGATTATATTGCTGTGGATAGTATGGACTTTTTTTAACAATATTAAGTCTTCCAATTCATGAATGGGGATGTCCTTCTTTTTATTATATCTTCTTTAATTTCTTCCATCAATATTTTGTAGTTTTCAGTGTGCAAGTTTTTCACATCTTTGGTTAAATTTATTCAGAAGTATTTTATTCTTTTTGGTGCTACTTTTAATGGTAGTGTTTTCTTAATTTCCTTTTTGGGTAGTTTGTTGCTAGCATAAGAAAAACAACTGCTTTTGGGGCGTTGATTTTGTATCCTGAAAGTTTGCCACCTGTAGTGTCAGGAGCCTGAGTGAGGTGAGATACCAGTAAGTCCCTCAGGTGGTGCACCAAAAGGTTGGGACTTTGGAGATGGGTTCTACTTCTCTTCCTCCCTCCTGGGGGAGAAGCCTGTGCATTGGTACCTTCTCCCAGTCGATCAGAACCATGCCAGCCACAGTTTCCCTTTCAGTTCTGAGATGTGCTGGCTTGGGGAAGGGGCTAATGTGAGTAAAGTGAAATTGTTCTTCTTAATGTATTTTGTATTGCTGTTCTAGGTTTTGATCTTTCTAGGCTATGGAAATGTCACTGGATTCTGGGCTTCTCATAAAGGTATTTGGGTCCATACATCATTGTTAAGTAAATGTTTCTGTTAGGGAAGAAGGTCTTGGATTTTCTATGATACCACCTTGCTGACCTAATCGCTAACATTGCATGTGTTTGAATCCATAATCTGTCACTGAACTCATTCTGTGACTTGAATCAATTCACCCAGTCTGTCTGAGCCTCGCATTTCTTATCTGTAAAATGTAGATAATAGTCATACCTACCAATAAGCTTTTGTGAGGATTTAATGAATTAATATCTGCTAAGCCAGTAAGAAAGTGATAGGCATGTCGTAAAGTCTTGATAAATGTTGGCTATTATTATCAATCTTATGATTACTAATTTAATGTTCTGGGATGATGATGTCTCTGAATTTAATTACAACTCACATATTGACTCATATTAATGTCTCTAACTTTGAGAAGACCATTTTTGCCCTCCAGGTTCACTTTACTTAATGTTGCCTCCAGGATTAATGTGACTTCCAAGTCTAACACAGTGGGGACCGTGCTAAGGACTGTACCCTGAAACTTGCTCCTCTTATAGTATTACCTCTATCTGTGAATAGCATAATTATCCTCCTAGTTGTACAAGCTAGAAACATAGGTTCCACCCTTAATAGCCTTCGAGTCCTATTAGTTTTACTCTCCAAAAAATGTTCATATTTTTCTATTTTTTAAATTGCAACATCACTACTTTAGTATACAGTATCATCACATCTTGCTTAAACTATCGCACTAATTTCCTAAAAGCTCCCTTGCATCTACTCTTTCCACTTAGCCCATCTATTCTGTGAGCAGAAGTCAGAGTGATAAAAATGCTTATCTAATCATGTCACTTGCCTGTTAAAAATCCTTTCAGGAGCTATCTGTTATTCTTACAATAAGACTTAAATCGTTAATAAGATTCCAAAGTTCTCAGTATAATCTGGCCCCTTTTATGTCTCTAGGTTCAGTTTGTGTTGCTCTATTTTACATTGTGGATTCTGGTGCTCTTTCAGTTCCCTCAATAAAACATGAACATTTTTGCTTCAAGATCTCTGCACAGTGCACATGCTATTCCCTTCACCTGGTATCTTTCCCCTCCTTCACCCAGGAATATCCATAAATCTTTCAAGTCTCAGCTTACATATGACTTCTATAGGAAAGTTCCCGATACATGGTCTAGTCAGAGCTATTCATATTCAGAAATATTTCTTCAAAATCAATTATTCTAGTTCTAATAAAACAATTATTACGTACTCATTGTTTTAATTTTATTGGTATGAATCCTTTTCCAAATAGAAGGTAAGTTCTGGGAGGCAGGGGATGTGTCTATCTTATTAATACTATGCCTTTAGCATCTATATGATTGAGCAAAAGAGATTGCTCCTAATAAATATTTGCTGAATGAATGAATAAAAGAATTATGATATTATATCTGAACTGAGTTTTGAAGAACATGTCTGAGTTAGCTCGACAGCTGGGGATGGAGAGGGTAGCAGGGAACACTGGAAGGAAGGGGATACCAGAAGGAGGAATGCAAGAGGCAAGAAATTGAGGGATGCAAGAGATGAGCTGGACATTCAGGCAGAAGCAAGGAAAAGCATTGCATACTATTCTAAGACCTATAGATTTTACCCCCCCAAAACAGTAGCAAATTATAAAAGGAATTCAAATAGCTAAGTGCCTGCATCAGATTTGGACTTTGGCATAAGATACTTAGCAGAAGTATAGAAATGGACTAGGGAGAAGAAATTTTGGGAAAAGGGAGACGAGTTAGGAATCTGTGAGGCTAATTGGGTTGAGAAATGATGGTATCCTGGACTGAGGCAGCTGTGTAGAGGAGAGAGAAGCAGTTCTGAAGATGTTAGAAGTGTATCATTGAGAGGATTTCATCACCAGTTGTATTTGGAGAGAGCAAGAGGGGGCTACGAATTAGTTTTTGGTTTATATTTTGGACAACTGAATGAATAGTGTTGGAACTGATAAAAAAATAAGATAAGGTATGAAAGACAGATTTAGTAGTGGTGGTAAAATAGTGATGTGCTCTTGTACTATTGTGTTTGAGGTATTTGAAAATATCAGTGGAGCTGCCTCCAGGTGTGTACAAGAGGCAGCTGATGTCATAGGAATGGATGTGCTTATGCAGGGAACACTGTAGAACTTTAAAAAGCCTTTGAGCCCTCACTAAGTGCTCTTTGTCCTACAATATACCCACATATATAGATACAAAATTATGGATATAATATTTGGGGGTTTACATACATCATGAAAGGCATTTTCCTTTTTTGATTAAAAATAAGAAAAAAGGAGAGAAACCGAAGTATAAAGGAGTGAGAAAGCAAGGTAAAGCCAAGAAAGATAACAGAATGGATGGACGGGAGGCATTGGTGAGGATAAAGAATTGTGTCAGAGAAAACACGAGAGGGAATTTTTCAAAGAAATGAGCAATCAGGAGTGTTCAGGTATTTTAGAAATGTATGGTGATAAGGACTGAGAATAATGGCTTTAGTGATGTTGTGCGGACGGAAGCCCAATTGCTTCCAATGTAAATGGAAAGGAAGAAAGTAAAACCAGATGTACAATATTCTTTTCTAGAAATCTGATATTATGGAAGACTAGAGTTAAGGCAATAGCTTGAGAAAGCTTACATTCAAGGCAAGGATTTTTTTGGTTATTTTTTCATTTTAATTTTTTAATGGTTGCATCGTAAGTATGTTTCTATGTTGAGAATAAAGAGGCATTAAAAAGTTATTTGAAGAGTATTTGGTGATTTTTTTTCTAATTCAGAAAAGAAATAAAAGGTTCTGAAAGTGGGGTTCAAGCATCTGACTTATAATTTAGTGCCAGACTAGGGCCTGCTAGACTTATAACTTAGTGCTAGAATAGGGCCAGTGGGATCCTACAAAGGCAACAGATGTGTTGTCATAGGACGTGAACAAGCAAAGGCTGGGGACAGTTTGCTAGGGATAGTGTAGAGGGATTTCCCAAATATATGGAAAATTGACCTGTGTGAACACCAATGTCCCTTCCACCTCTGGGTTGCTATAGTTCTTTTTTTCAGGAATTCTTAGGGAGAATCAGAAAACCTTTTATCCTACTTGTTTGAGAAAATTGGTGCCCTAAATTCAGAAAAGCAAGTTGCACTGCAAGCAGTATTTGAATAGTTTTGGGTTGATATGCCATGGGAACTGTGTGTCAGATCTGGTTATAAAAAACATGTGATACTTTAAATTTAATCAAAGGCGATATGTCAGAGCTTCTGCCTGGGGAGTTGGCTAATGATGATGTGTTATTTTTTTTCTCTTTGAAGCCATCTGACGAATTTGGGGATCATAGAGTGATATTTGCTACTTTTACCTTAATTTTTTTAAAATAAATGATTCTTTTTACATTTGCCTTCCTCATGTATAAAATATGAAAATATTCGGGATATGAATGGCAGCAAGACTTCGAATGATTCTGTACATGCAAAGATCCGATATATGTTCACAACAAAAATTTTGAGGAATATGCTGGAGAAGTTCAAGATTATAATTTTGTCAAGAACAATTTTAGAACGTGAGATTGTTAATGTGACGCTATGTATAAGCATTGTTATAGCACCGTTTCTTTTAAAATAAAAGTACCCCAAATGCCCCTGCTGAACATATCGTAATGAATTTGATGAAGTAGAATTAGTAAATATTCCCAAATTAGAGCTGAATAATTGAGTAACCCTAAATAGCAGACTTCATTATATCAAAAAAAGAAAGAATGTATTATCATCCCACTTTCATTTTATGTATTTGTGTGTCTGGGTATGCATGGGTCTTGGGAAACAGTTCTTAATGCCTGACTGTGCAAAAGGAAGAGCGGCAGCAGAAAGAGGACTTCTTAGTCTCCATTTTTTTAAAAATATTTTATTTATTTATTCATGAGAGATACAGAGAGAGGCAGAGGTTCAGGCAGAGGAAGAAGCAGGCTCCACGCAGGAAGCCCAGTGTGGGACTCGATCCCAAGACTCCAGGATCATGCCCTGAGCTGAAGGCAGACCGCTCAACCACTGAGCCACCAGGTGCTTCTTTGCCTCCATTTTGTAGTGGAACCAGCTTTTCTTGTCTCACTGAAGTTGAGCTCTAAAATGATAGCAGGTTTCAGTTAGATTTGCCCAGACCAAGTATCCCAAGTGGCGTATCCAACTCTAGACTTCATGAGAATAGTAAACAGATTAGTTAATAAAAACTAAGGCCATTTAATGGTGCAATTTCTTTCAGGTAACTACTGAGTTCTTTTTTATTTATTTATTTTTAAAAAAGATTTTATTTATTTATTCATGAAAGACACACACACAGAGAGGTAGAGACATAGGCAGAGAGAGAAGCAGGCTCCATGCAGGGAGCCCGATGTGGGACTCAATCTCAGGATTCCTGGATCATGCCTTGGGCCAAAGGCAGACCCCCAACTGCTGAGCCATGCAGGCATCCTCTGAGTACTTTTTTAAAGAAGATTTATTTATTCAAAAAGAAAGAGAGAGAGAGAGAGAGAGAGAGAGAGAGAGAGAGGTGGGGGGAGGGCCAGAGAGGAGAGAGAATCCTAACTAGACTTTCTGCTGAGTGTGGAGCCCACTTGGGTCTCAATCTGAGAACCCTGAGATCCTGACTGGAGTCAAAACCAAGAGTTGGGCACCCAACTGACTGCCACTCAGGGGCCCCTGCTGAATGCTTTCGATAATAACTACCATTCTCTGCCCACTAACTCAGCAGATGAGGCCCATATTCAGGAGTCATTAGATTAGTATTGTGGGTCCTTGCCTTTCAATAAATTAGTTCTGTATTCCCTCCTGCCTTATTGTTATTCGTTCACTTATTTATTGTAACAAATATTTGTTGGACACTCTTATGGATTGAATTGCATCCCTTCAGATTCATATGTTGAAGTACTAAACCCCACTATCTCTGAATGTGGGGAGTAATTAAGGTTAATGAGGTCATTGGTATAAGCCCTAATCCAATATGACTATTGTCTTATAAAAAGTGATTAGGATTCAGTCAGACTCTGATAAAAGACAATTGTGAGGATGAAAGGAGAAGACAGCCATGTATAAGCCAAAGAAAGAGATATTTGAATGGAACCAAGCCTGCTGACACCTTCATCATGGCTTTCAAGCTTCCAGATCTATGAGGAAATAGATTTCTGTTTTTCAAGCTGTCTAATCTATGGTATACCTTGCTATGGCAGTCCTAGTAAACTAATAAAGTGCTTCTCAAACTTTCATATGTTCAAGCATAACCTGAATGCTTGTTAAAATAGAGATTCCTGAGCCCCACAATTAGAGTTTCATTTCAGATTTGAAGTGGGCCCCAAGAATTTACATTTCCAACCATCTTCCAGGTGATGTGATGCTCCATACTTTGGGGGGTTGGGCCATACTTTGAGCAGTAGCTTTGCTGTAGTAAATGTGAATGCCTTTCAGAAGAGTAATAAATAATCCTTGTCACTGATTTAGTCACTAATTGTTAAATCATCATGAATTTTGTAATCTTATGTTAAAAACATCTATCCTTGAAACTGACGATGGAGGGAGTGTTTATATCACAAAGATTGGCAAATGCCATAAAAGAAGGCTTTAATCGTTGAAAAGCCAGTGAATGGGTTTGTTAGATTGCTTTTTAAAAATTATGGAAAATAGTGAAAAACTGAGAGCAGGGGTCTGTAAGAGAGACACAGAGAATGAGGGCACAAAATGCTTGATACTTCTATCAATGACTTCGAGGAACTTAAGGCCAGCAATTTTATTACTGGATTAATAATTCTAATAGATCACTTTTAACCAGGCAGGTTGAGAAAAGAAAAAAAAAAAAGAAGATAATCTGAACTTCAGTCACTGTCCTGGTGCTCACTGGCTGCTTGGATATATAATTTAAACTTTAGAGCCAACATCTTTTTTTATATAAGATGTGGTGGACAGAATAATTTGAGCTGCTTCTTCTGCTTTTGAGATTTTTGAGTGCAGTAGCCTAATGAAGTGCTCAATTCCCACTTACTCTAAGATGAATTATTTTTCTTTTTCCTTTTTTTCTTTCTTTCTTTCTTTCTTTTCTTTTTTTTTTTAGATTCAAAATCTCTGGAGCTCATGATTGTGTAAGTACCTGGACTGATGGGCCTGTCCTAATTACCTCTCAAGGTGGTTGAGAAGATTAAATGAGATCATGTATTAACAGAGCTTTACAAACTCTACTGATTTATACAAATGCAAGGTTAAATTAACACGAGTTTGGGATCTGGGAGTTTTCTGAGTTTGGGTAGGAAAAATTTAAGGCCAGTGATTCGTAGAGTACTATGTTGGTTAATGTGACTGTTCTTGACATGTCTTCCTGTGCCTGCAGGAAATGGAGAGGTGAACTTTTAACAATTTGGTTCAATAGAATTCTAGAGAGATTTCTTCCTCACAGACAGAAAATATGCTCATGTTTATATTTACATTATGTCACACTAATTTATTCATTATCTATAGGAATTTCTTCACTATTCATTCTTGTGACAAATATTTCTTGAACTTCTGTTACGTGCCAGCCTTGAGTTATGAACTAGGGATGAACATAAGGCAGACATGTTTTCTATACACAGGGCACTTACAAGTCTAGAGAATGTGGAGGCTAAAGGGCATTTGAAAAAAAAACCAACATTTTATTGAAAAATATACTTGTATTGCCCATTAGAATTTGCTATACACTTTCCCCAACTTCCCAAAATACAGTATGGTGTCTAAAAGAGGAGGCAGTTATTTGGAACAAGATGCTGAGATGCTTGGTATGTGGGTGTGTGTATGATACAGAATAATTACATATGTTAAACTAATTGGAGTAATTGTGGAGACACTACACTTAATCTTGTTTGAATGCAAACTGGAAAGTACCTCTTTATTCAGAAATCTTAACTGACTATGCCTGCCTCTTCACAGTCTAAAGCCATAGCAATTACCTGGAGAATAAAGACTCCCGAGCAGTCCAACCCAAACAATCTGTACTTGTGTAATTTTGCTTTGAAAAAAAATGTGTCTAACAGTGAGTAGCTTTATTTATTTGCCAGACTATTAGAATTAAACATTTACTTGGCATGGAAGAAAATTTAACATAGAATTTAAGCACTCTAAATCAACAAACACAAAACTGGAGCCCAAGACTGTATCAATCATGTTTTTATTTTCTGTATCCTATGAGACTTTGATTTCTTGGGGGCCTCACTGACCAGGAAGAGAATGCCCCTCCCAGGGCTAGCTAAATCCTAGCAATAGTTAATGACTTGTCTAAGAGTATGTCCTTGCTTTGCAAACCAACCAATCCAGAGCCCACACTCTGAACCAGCAATTCTGTCTTTTGTACTTCAGGAGGCAATATTCCTGTGTTCCGATTGTCCCAGAGCCCAGTACCAGAGCACTAGAGACAACCTCTAAAGGCTGGAGCCCATAAGAATTATTCAAACTATGAAATCCTAAACTGTTTACCCTGCCTTACCCACTCCTTCCCCTTTATGGCTTTTGCCCATGATTTCCCCTACTCTTTCCACTTCCCAACTGACCCTGATGCTTCCCCATGGGACCCTGCATTGTATGGTGTGCTCCATTCTGTTGGGAATTGTGAAAAACACTTTTCAGTGACTGTGGTCTCCTAAACTGTTGGCCTCATCACAGCTGAATAAAAACAAAATTCTGGGTACATTTTAAAGCAAAGTTACAAGAATTTGAGAGTGTTTTCAGGAAGAAATCAGGAGTTAGGGTGAGTTAGAAAAACTTTTGGTTAGGTTGAGGAAATGATTGAATATGGAGTGACCAATCTAACAGAATTGTCTGATAGGATAGAAGTGACAGAGAGGAAAGCTACATATAGATGATAAATGATTATCAAACTGAAAACTGGTCTATTCAGACATCCATCTAATGGCCCGTATCTGACGACTGAAAAAATTTTCAACTTGCATATTCCTCAGTCCAATCCCACTAAAAGGACATTTTTTGATCAGCCCTTCTTAATCTGGAGTGAATTAACTGAAAATACAGATCTGTCTAGAAAATATTTGATAATAGATGGCCAGTATGCACAATGTAGTAATGCTCTTAGGTATTCAGCTGTTAGGACAGCAGCCCAGTCCCCCCTATTCCCACATGCACCTGCCATATGATGTGCCCAGTATTTTTTGTATTTAAGTTTTTAATTTTGATTCCAGTATAGTTAACATACAGTGTTATATTAGTTTTAAATGTGCAATATAATGATTCAACAGGTCTGTACAGTACCCAGTGCTCATCATGACAAATGCACTCCTTTATCCCCATCACCTATTTCACCCACTCCCCACCCATCTCCCTTCTGGGAACCCTCAGTGTGTTCTCTATAGTCAAGAGTTTCTTTCTTGGTTTGTCTTTTTCTTTTTTTTCCCCTTTGCTTGTTTGTTTCATTTCTTAAATTACACATGAGTGAAATCATATGGTATTTGTCTCTCTCTGATTGACATATTTTGCTTAGCATTATACTCTCTAGCTTCATCCACATTGTTGCAAATGGCGAGGTTTTGCTCTTTTTATGGCTGCATAATATTTCAACACACACACACACACACACACACACACACACGATATCTTTTTTATGCATTCATCAATTAGTGAACACTTGGACTGCCTCCATACTTTGGCTATTGCAAATAATAAACACAGGGGTGAATGTATCCGTTTGAATTATTATTTTGTTTTTTGGGAGTAAATAGTAGTGCGATTACTGGATTGCAGAGTAGTTTTATTTTAATTTTTTGGGGAAGCTGCATACTGTTTTCCAGAGTGGCTGCACTCGTTTGCATTCCCACCAACAGTGCAAGAGGGTTCCTTTTTCTCCACATCCTCGTCAACACTTGTTGTTTCTTGTGTTGTTGATTTTAGCCATTCTGACAGGTGGGAGGTGATATCTCATTGTGGTTTTGATTTGCTTTTCCCTGATGATGAGTGATACTGAGCATCTTTTCATGTGTCTGCTACTGATGTGCCTGTGCCCAGTATTGTTTAACACCAGTGATAACTGTTTTACACTTAAAACTGTGCCATGAAGTAGATATAATAATTGCTCCTTCTCCCACAAATGAGGAAACTGAGGTATAGAGAGATTAAACATACACAACTGTAGGTACATTGCAGAAACTCATCATAAACTCAAGCATTCTTTTTTTTTAGGATTTTATTTATTGATTTGACAGAGAGAGAGAGAGAGAGAGAGAGAGAGAGAGAGAGAGAGAGAGAACAAGCAGGTGGAGGGAGGGGCAGAGGGAGAAGGAGAAGTAGACTACTTGCTGAGCAGGGAGCCTGACATGGTGCTGCATGACCTGAGTGGAAGGCAGATGCTTAACTGGCTGAACCACTCAGCCACCCAAACTCAAGCATTCTGATTCCAGTTTCCCTGAACCTCTAGACTATTGTCTTCACCTTCCTTCCATTCAACTGATACTCAAATTTCAAATGCCAGTGTGTCTTGTGAGAAGTTCTCTTTGCTCTCTCTCTTGTGTCTTATAGTGTGAGACATTCCTCTGGCATAATCTGCCACAGTTAAACATGCTTTAAACAGGTTGCAGTTTGTCTCATGCAACAGGCATTCTTGGGGGAAGCCACACAGGAGTTACTCAAGGATTTTCCATATTTCTACTGTGCCATCCTTAGATGTAGGATTTTATCCTCAGTCTTGTTGCTTCCAGTTGCATGACAGCTGCTGTACTTTTTGGAATCTTCTTTTCCTGAGAAAGAAGGGATGGAGAAAGGGGGCAAGGAGCTAAGCTGTGTTTTTAGAGATACTTTGACTTCTTATTCAGGAAGCAATAACTTCTTTATGGATTTCTGGCTTTATCTCGTTGTCAGAACTCTATTGCATGTAGGAAAGTCCAAGAAACTGAACCTATTTAGTTACAATTGAAATTGAGAGTCTCTTATTAAAAAAGAAAAGAGGTATTAAAAATAGGTAGGTCTACACATGTAGTTCAGCCCAGCGCATTCTAATTATTTACACAAGTTTGTCTCTCCTGGTAGGTTGAGTCTCTTCCTATCTATCCATCTTTCCTCTTAATTCTCTGTGACCAGGACTCTGCCTAGCATATTGCAGAAACAGTAAAAGTTCATTGAATGAACCACAGGGATTCTTGACTTGGGCTTTAAGACCATAGCATTTGTTGTTATTGCTTTTATCTCAAACTGGGTTTTGATATTCTCAACTCAAATGTATCCGTGAATCACTTCATACAATACCTGATGTCCTTTTAGAGATTGAAGAAAAATATGCAGAGCTTTAAAAAAAATATATGGTTACTGAATTAGGAACGTCCAGAAGCACAGCTCAGATATTGTTCAAAAAAGAATACAGTCTGCATTGTTCTTTTAGACAGAGCCACAAAGAAGATAAATGACACACAGGCTGAAACCACTGGGGGATTACAGAAAAAAGTATGGTGGATCATTCAGCTGGTGCTTCGGTTGATGTTTTGGTGATTCGTGAGATGGAATATGGTTGCTAGGGTAAGGGTGGGAATCATCTGTGCTTTCTTGGAAATTTAGGTTTGTGTAGACTTAACCTAAAAGAAAGAAAAATAAGATCCTTTATTCTTCCTAACCTGTTAGGGGAAATTTTTTCTTCTGTTGATGATTTCTAAAAGGTGAATCATCTAAAAAACAAAATTTTGACTGCTGAAAATGTTGGTAAAATATCATCAGAAGTCTAGCTTTTAGCTAAATACTTCTGGAGTGGTGAAATGAAAAAGTTGGGTTCCAGCCTAAGTAGTGGTATTTCTAAGTGGCCTTGACATCCTTGGAGAACAAAAGCTGAACTGGGTCAAAGTGACCCCAAATTTGGAAGATGATTCTACATGTTTGAGGGTGTCCCTGACCACTACCCCCATGATCATCTTCTGCAGGAAGAAACTCTGTCTTTACATGCTTATAAAGTGGTTCCCATTCTACTTTTATATAGTTCCATTTGCATTGAACTACCTTCATGACTGTATCATGAATTTTATAAATGCTCATGGATATCATATAAGAAGGTATCTTATGTATAATGATCCTAAAAATTTATCAGAAATCTCCATCATATTCATATCTTAATAATTTTAAAAGCCCTGTTAATAAAGTATTTTTTTGTGATTAATCTGATTACTCTCCTAATTGGAGTCTAAAGACCCAATAAACATTTTTCTTTAATAAGTACTGAAGACAGGTTGAGTACTGAAGTACCAAAATACTGAAGACAGGTTCCTATGATGTTACTTAGGCATTACAGCTTCAGTTCCCTTTTGCCGGTAGTATTCACACATGTTAAGGGCTGTGCTCATATTCTCTGACACTCCAGATGTAACTTCCACTGCTTTACACTCTGCCCTGTATTTTGGAAGACTGACCTCTCTGGACTTCATCAACCATGCTCTCTCTGGAGGAGAAAAAGAGAGGTTGGGGAGTTTGCTTTTTCCGGTTTCTTCTCTGCATGGCCATGGTCTGACATTCTTTGTTCCTGTCTCCTACACCCACAGCTTTTGCCATGTTCTGGTAACCATTTCTTCCCCCTCTTCCCCTTTCCCTTTAGGCCTTAGAGAGGGCATGCAACAAGTAGTTTCTAGCTTTGGAGAGTGTCACTGTCCTTTGTCACTTTCCTGTAGCATTGCCCACAGCATTGTGAGCAGCTGATCCATTCAAGCCACCAGTCTTCCATTTGAAGTGTGCCATTGGATTCTTGCTATGACCATAAATGATAAAAGGGTATCCTGTTTTATTAGTTTTGTGCTTCCATGAAGTGTCTTCAGTTCCATTCCTCAAGAGAAATGATGAATAAGTGTTTTGGGTCCTACTTGTATTCTATCTCCCCACAAAAGGAAGAGTGAGGAACATACCAACGCATGCACATTTTCCTGCATCTTGTCTTTGCTCTGGGATCAGCCTGCCTTCCAGTGATCTGTGTGTACTCTCTCCTTCCTTCTTCCTTCAGCTCCATGAAACAGGACATCTGTGCCCTACTGATGCCTGTGACTAAGTAAGGATAAATTTAGGGGAGCATAGTTTGGGGTCTTATATCCAAACTGCCTTCTCTGGTCCAGCTTTATCAGTAATCAGGTTGATATTTTGATCTCAGTGTTTCCTGTGTATAGTTATCAGTTTGCTCAGAATCTAGAGGGAAGGAAAAGATAACTGATTTGGCTCATTTTAAACCCCAACAATAGGGATGCCTGGGTGGCTCAGTGTTTGAGAGTCTGCCTTCGGCTCAGAGAATGATCCTAGGGTCCTGGGATCGAGTCCCACATTGAGCTCCCTGCATGGAGCCTGATTCTCCCTTTGCCTAGGTCTCTGTCTGTGTCTCTCATGAATAAATAAATAAAATCTTTAAGAATAACCCCAATAATAATCAAATTTTATATGGGGAAGTAAATAAGGAGACATGGATGGTTTATTTCTTGCCCCCAAACCTTAATAACATCGAAAATCTATTTTGTTGGCAATTAAATGGCTGTACTTATCCATGAAATCTATGACCACAATCCAAATTTACCATTCAAGACCTTACCATTTTACTTTCAAGCTCTTAATGCTGCAGTCATTAATAACAACATTAAGATGATAAAAAAGAGGGCTTGAAGGAGAGGGGAGGGGCAGGATGGCGGAAGAGCAGGGTCCCCAAGTCACCTGTCCCCAACAAATGACCTAGATAACCTTCAAACCATCCTGAAAATCTACGAATTCGGCCTGAGATGTAAAGAGAGACCAGCTGGAACGCTACAGTGAGAAGAGTCCGCGCTTCTATCAAGGTAGGAAGACGGGGAAAAAGAAATAAAGGAACAAAAGGCCTCCGAGGGGGAGGGGCCCCGCGAGGAGCCGGGCTGAGGCCGGGGCGAGTGTCCCCAGGACAGGAGAGCCCCGTCCCGGAGGAGCAGGAGCTGCACCAACCTTCCCGGGCGGGCGGAAAGGGGCTCGCAGGGAGTTGGAGCAGGACCCAGGAGGGCGGGGATGCCCTCGGGCTCCCGGGGACACTAACAGACACCTGCGCCCCGGGAGAGTGCTCCGAGCTCCCTAAGGGCTGCAGCGCGCACGGCGGGGCCGGAGCAGCTCGGAGGGGCTCGGGCGGCGGCTCCAGGGAGGGGGCTGCGGGGCGGGAGCGCGAATCCCACAGCGCAGGCCCCGGAGCACAGGGCGCCGGGACACAGCCCAGGATCCGGCCTCCCCCGGGACAGGCAGAGGCCGGGAGGGCCCAGGACAGCAAGGACGCTCCTGCCCCGAGCTGAGCAGATCAGCGGCCCCGCCCCGGAGCCTCCAGGCCCTGCAGACGGAGAACCGAGAGCCCCGAGCCCCGTAGTTCCTGCGGAGGCTGAATCCAGGCTTCCAGAGTTGCCATAGCAACTGCGGCTGTTCCTCCTGGTGCCCCACGGGGTAAACAACCCCCGCTGAGCCCTGCAGCAGGCAGGGGCAGAGCAGCTCCCCCAAGTGCTAACACCTGAAAACCAGCACAGCAGGCCCCTCCCCCAGAAGACCAGCTGGACGGACCAGTTCCAGGGGAAGTCAAGGGACTTAAAGTCTACAGAATCAGAAGATACTCCCCCGTGGTTTTTTTTTTCTTTTTTTTTTCTTTTTGATTTCTGATTGCTTCCCCCACCCCCCTTTTTTTTCACCTTTCTTTCTTTTTCTTCTCTTTTTTTCCTTTTTCTTTTCTTTTTCTTTTTTCTCTTTCTCTTTCCTTTTCTTCTCTATCTCTCCTTTTCCCAATACAACTTGTTTTTGGCCACTCTGCACTGAGCAAAATGACTAGAAGGAAAACCTCACCTCAAAAGAAAGAATCAGAAACAGCCCTCTCTCCCACAGAGTTACAAAATCTGGATTACACTTCAATGTCAGAAAGCCAATTCAGAAGCACTATTCTACAGCTACTGGTGGCTCTAGAAAAAAGCATTAAGGACTCACGAGACTTCATGACTGCAGAATTTAGATCCAATCAGGCAGAAATTAAAAATCAATTGAATGAGATGCAATCCAAACTAGAAGTCCTAACGACGAGGGTTAACGAGGTGGAAGAACGAGTGAGTGACATAGAAGACAAGTTAATGGCAAAGAGGGAAACTGAGGAAAAAAGAGACAGACAATTAAGGGACCATGAAGACAGATTAAGGGAAATAAATGACAGCCTAAGGAAGAAAAACCTACGCTTAATTGGGGTTCCCGAGGGCGCCAAAAGGGACAGAGGACCAGAATATGTATTTGAACAAATCCTAGCTGAAAACTTTCCCAATCTGGGAAGGGAAACAGGCATTCAGATCCAGGAAATAGAGATCCCCCCTAAAATCAATAAAAACCGTTCAACACCTCGACATTTAATAGTGAAGCTTGCAAATTCCAAAGATAAAGAGAAGATCCTTAAAGCAGCAAGAGACAAGAAGTCCCTGACTTTCATGGGGAGGAGTATTAGGGTAACAGCAGACCTCTCCACAGAGACCTGGCAGGCCAGAAAGGGCTGGCAGGATATATTCAGGGTCCTAAATGAGAAGAACATGCAACCAAGAATACTTTATCCAGCAAGGCTCTCATTCAAAATGGAAGGAGAGATAAAGAGCTTCCAAGACAGGCAGGAACTGAAAGAATATGTGACCTCCAAACCAGCTCTGCAAGAAATTTTAAGGGGGACTCTTAAAATTCCCCTTTAAGAAGAAGTTCAGTGGAACAATCCACAAAAACAAGGACTAAATAGATATCATGATGACACTAAACTCATATCTGTCAATAGTAACTCTGAACGTGAACGGGCTCAATGACCCCATCAAAAGGCGCAGGGTTTCAGACTGGATAAAAAAGCAGGACCCATCTATTTGCTGTCTACAAGAGACTCATTTTAGACAGAAGGACACCTACAACCTGAAAATAAAAGGTTGGAGAACCATTTACCATTCAAATGGTCTCAAAAGAAAGCAGGGGTAGCCATCCTTATATCAGATAAACTAAAATTTACCCCGAAGACTGTAGTGAGAGACGAAGAGGGACACTATATCATACTTAAAGGATCTATCCAACAAGAGGACTTAACAATCCTCAATATATATGCCCCGAATGTGGGAGCTGCCAAATACTTAAACCAATTATTAACCAAAGTGAAGAAATACTTAGATAATAATACACTTATACTTGGTGACTTCAATCTAGCTCTCTCTACGCTTGATAGGTCTTCTACAAACAACATCTCCAAAGAAACGAGAGCTTTAAATGATACACTGGACCAGATAGATTTCACAGATATCTACAGAACTTTACATCCAAACTCAACTGAATACACATTCTTCTCAAGTGCACATGGAACTTTTTCCAGAATAGACCACATACTGGGTCACAAATCGGGTCTGAACCGATACCAAAAGATTGGGATCGTCCCCTGCATATTCTCAGACCATAACGCCTTGAAATTAGAACTCAATCACAAGAAGAAGTTTGGAAGGACCTCAAACACGTGGAGGTTAAGGACCATCCTGCTAAAAGATAAAAGGGTCAACCAGGAAATTAAGGAAGAATTAAAAAGATTCATGGAAACTAATGAGAATGAAGATACAACTGTTCAAAATCTTTGGGATGCAGCAAAAGCAGTCCTGAGGGGGAAATACATCGCAATACAAGCATCCATTCAAAAACTGGAAAGAACTCAAATACAAAAGCTAACCTTACACATAAAGGAGCTAGAGAAGAAGCAGCAAATCGACCCGACGCCCAGCAGAAGAAGAGAGTTAATTAAAATTCGAGCAGAACTCAACGAAATTGAGACCAGAAGAACTGTGGAACAGATCAATAGAACCAGGAGTTGGTTCTTTGAAAGAATTAATAAGATAGATAAACCATTAGCCAACCTTATTAAAAAGAAGAGAGAGAAGACTCAAATTAATAAAATCATGAATGAGAAAGGAGAGATCACTACCAACACCAAGGAAATACAAACGATTTTAAAAACATATTATGAACAGCTCTACGCCAATAAATTAGGCAATCTAGAAGAAATGGACGCATTCCTGGAAAGCCACAAACTACCAAAACTGGAGCAGGAAGAAATAGAAAACCTGAACAGGCCAATAACCAGGGAGGAAATTGAAGCAGTCATCAAAAACCTCCCAAGACACAAGAGTCCAGGGCCAGATGGCTTCCCAGGGGAATTCTATCAGGTTGTACTACAAAGCTGTGGTCATCAAGACAGTGTGGTACTGGCACAAAAACAGACACATAGACCAATGGAACAGAATAGAGAATCCAGAAATGGACCCTGAACTTTATGGTCAACTAATATTCGACAAAGGAGGAAAGACGATCCACTGGAAGAAAGACAGTCTCTTCAATAAATGGTGCTGGGAAAATTGGTCATCCACATGCAGAAGAATGAAACTAGACCACTCTCTTGCACCATACACAAAGATAAACTCAAAATGGATGAAAGATTTAAATGTGAGACAAGACTCCATCAAAATCCTAGAGGAGAACACAGGCAACACCCTTTTTGAACTTGGCCACAGTAACTTCTTGCAAGATACATCCACGAAAACAAAAGAAACAAAAGCAAAAATGAACTATTGGGACTTCATCAAGATAAGAAGCTTTTGCACAGCAAAGGATACAGTCAACAAAACTCAAAGACAACCTACAGAATGGGAGAAGATATTTGCAAATAACATATCAGATAAAGGGCTAGTTTCCAAAATCTATAAAGAACTTATTAAACTCAACACCAAAGAAACAAACAATCCAATCATGAAATGGGCAAAAGACATGAAGAGAAATCTCACAGAGGAAGACATAGACATGGCCAACATGCACATGAGAAAATGCTCTGCATCACTTGCCATCAGGGAAATACAAATCAAAACCACAATGAGATACCACCTCACACCAGTGAGAATGAGGAAAATTAACAAGGCAGGAAACAAAAAATGTTGGAGAGGATGTGGAGAAAAGGGAACCCTCTTACACTGTTGGTGGGAATGTGAACTGGTGCAGCCACTCTGGAAAACTGTGTGGAGGTTCCTCAAAGAATTAAAAATAGACCTGCCCTACGACCCAGCAATTGCACTGTTAGGGATTTACCCCGAAGATTCAGATGCAATGAAACGCCGGGGCACCTGCACCCCGATGTTTCTAGCAGCCATGTCCACAATAGCCAAACTGTGGAAGGAGCCTCGGTGCCCATCGAAAGATGAATGGATAAAGAAGATGTGGTTTATGTATACAATGGAATATTACTCAGCCATTAGAAACGACAAATACCCACCATTTGCTTCAACATGGATGGAACTGGAGGGTATTATGCTGAGTGAAGTAAGTCAGTCGGAGAAGGACAAACAGTGTATGTTCTCACTCATTTGGGGAATATGAATAATAGTGAAGGGGAATATAAGGGAAGGGAGAAGAAATGTGTGGGAGATATCAGAAAGGGACACAGAACATAAAGACTTCTAACTCTGGGAAATGAACTAGGGGTGGTGGAAGGGGAGGAGGGTGGGGGGTGGGGGTGAATGGGTGACGGGCACGGAGGGGGACACTTGACGGGATGAGCACTGGGTGTTATTCTGTATGTTGGTAAATTGAACACCAATAAAAATTAATTTATTTAAAAAAATAAATAAAATAAAATTTGTGCTCTGAATAACTGCAAAAAAAAAAAAAAAAGAAAAAAGAGGGCTTTAAGGAAATCTAATATTCTAGAAATTTTTTTTTGTGTTTTTATTTCCCCAGGAAAGTTGATTTTACTAATTAGATCTGTCATGTTGGGCAAGCTAAGTAACCTCTTTGGGCTTGGATTTGCTTGTCTCTTAAGCATGAGGTTTAATTTCATGGAAAACATTTATTTTATCAAATAAAATCTAATATGAAACATAAGCATGGAAAAGAAATTCAACCAGCAATATATTAATATAAATGTATCATATATATTGAACTTTTGGACATGTATTTATACAATTAGAGAATAAATTTTAAAAAAAATATTTATTCATGAGAGACAGAGAGAGAGAGAGAGGCAGAGACATAGGCAGAGGGAGAAGCAGGCTCCATGCAGGGAGCCCAACATGGGACTTGGTCCCAGGTCTCAAAGGATCAGGCCCTGGGCTGAAGGCGGCACTAAACCGCTGAGCCACCTGGGCTGCCCTGAGAATAGACATTTTAAATCCTTGTTAGGAATAACAACTATATTCCTTAACCTCCAATTAATTTCAATATTTTTATTTGGATTGAGCAATAATCTAGAAACTTCTCATTTCTTTTTTTTCTTTCTCTCTTTTTAAAAAAGATTTATTTATTTGAGAGAGAGAGAGAGTGCAGGCAGTGGGAGGGGCAGAGAGAGAGAGCGAGATGAGCCGACTCTCCTCTGAGCCTGGAGCCCAACGCAGGGTTCAATCCCAGGACCCTGAGATCATGACCTGAGCTAAAACCAAGAGCTGGGACACAACCAACAGAACTACCCAGGTGCCCAGAGAAACTTTTGATTTTTTACAGATAAACAGGTGAATGGAAGAAGGTTAAAAAAAAATCAATGTTTTCCTTATCAGTTGTGCTTTATAAGCCTTTCCTTGAAAAATTCTTTAGTCTAAGGTCCTATAGGTCATAAAGTTATTCTTTACTTTTTTCTAAAACCTCTAAAGTTTTGACTTTTTAATATTTGTCTTTATTTCTCTTTAATTTTTTTAAAGATTTTATTTATTTATTCATGAGAGACACAGAGAGAGACAGAGAGAGACAGAGAGAGAGAGGCAGAGACACAGGCAGAGGGAGAAGAAGCAGGCTCCATGCAGGGACCCTGACGTGGGACTCGATCCTGGGTCTCCAGTATCAGGCCCTGGGCTGAAGGCAACGCTAAACCCTGAGCCACCGGGGCTGCCCTATTTCTCTTTAATTTTGTTGACGTTTGGAATCTAATTTTATTTTTCTACAGAAGCCATTTTCTAGCATTATTTTTGAGTCCTATTATTTTCCATTGTCTGCAATCCACCACCTTTATATACCACCCACACATATAGCCCTATGGGTTTCCAGGCTCTCCTGTTCCATCAGTCTCTTCATCTTTTCCTATGCGAGTACCACTCTGTTTAATTGCTATGGTTTTGTCAGTTGTGTTCTTGTCTGCCAGGGCAGAGATTGTCAAATTTGGGCAGAGATCAAAATCACCCAAGAATCTTGGTAAAAATACCAAGGCACGTGTCTTTACTGCAACACGCCTAGACTTCTGTGTTCTTTACTATCAAATACACACCAATGTTCAAGAATAAGTGTCCACTCACTAACAACACACATAGACAGTTTTTCTTCTTTAGGAACAATTTGACTACTCTTGCACCTTACATTTTCATTTGATTTTTAAAGTCTATTTGCCAGTTTTATATGATTTCTGTTGGGATTTAGATGAGGACAACATTAAATCTGAAGTTGATTTTGGTTTTTATTGTTGTTATTGTTTTAAAGATTTTATTTATTTATTTGAAAGAGAGAGCACACCAGTGAGAGGCAAGGGAGGGGTTGGAGAGGGAAAGAAGCAGACTCCCCGAGGAACAGGGAGCCTAGATGTGTGAGTTGGATCCCAGGACCCTGAGATCATGACCTGAGCTGAAGGCAGAGTCTCAACTGACTGAGCCGCCTAGATGCCTACTGAAAATCATTTTGTAAATGTTGGTCAAAAATTGCTCTTTTTTCCTCACATGATCCATGTACATGGGCTTCTGACCCACCACTCCATTAGAAGAGACATAAGTGTATAGCTCTTCTTAATTACCATGGTCTACATTTTCATTATATATATATTTGAGAAACAGTAGAAAACAAAAAAAAAAGTTGGAGAGGAAGATGCTCTGTGCATCTTATATCAGAGCATCTTATGCTCTGTACATATCATGTACATCTTATAAGAAGTTGGGAACAGATTAAGGGCATTTTGTCCCTCAATTCATCTTTTTCCTCAAACGTGAACAAGCAATATAACTTGGGTAGCTCAGAAAATATATTACAATTCACTTGCATTTATCCATGGGAATCCAGAGTGAATAAAGTGCTCAAGTTGCATCAGGACAAAATTTCTCACTATATTGATTTCCAGAAAAAAGTCAATAGGAGCATTGATTGACTTGACAGTTCCTTTACTTCTTGAGAAGCAAAATAAATGGTGCTTAAAATTAGGATGATGAGAAACAACATAGGCCTTACCCTTATGTCTTGATGCACAGTGATTAGAAAACACACCGACTAGATGGGAAGACAAGTTTTCTTGACTCAATTCCACAAATTGTCATGAGCAATGGCAAGGTGGTCATCATTTGCATTCAGTTGCTTCATCTGCATTGAGTTTGGGCATCTTGTTAGCTCTGGCCTCTTTCCTAGAACTGATAGTGAAGCTGGTACAAGAGACAAAGAAAGTGAATGGAGAGAAGACCTATATTGCTTTATTTTTTCTTCTGTTCTCTCTGTTTCTTTTTTCTTTCTTTCTTTTTTTTTTCATTTGGCCCACTGTTCAAGAAGTTGAAAAAATAATTTAGTAGCTTTATCTGTACAAATTTCAGCTCTGTCATTTATGGGTTATAGAATTTTAGGATTATTGTTAAAGTGTGTACCTCATTAGGAAAATGGGAAGACAATAATTTCCTCAGAAGGTGCTAAATTAGTAAATACATGTGAAGTGTCTTAGCTTTCGGGGTGTTTTTCAAACTGTACTTCATGATCATTGTGTACGAAATCAATACAGTGGGTAGTTGCCAGCTTAAAATATGCAAATAGAATAGAAAATATCAGTGTGTCATGTTAATGAAGTTCTTGCTTCAGTTTCATATACACGCACACACACGAATAAACCTGGTTCCCTGAAAAATATATTATGACAGGATAAGGTAAAAGAAATTTCAAAAACACTAGTACAGGGCAAAGCAGACAGTCAATAAATATTAACATCTTTCTTTTCCTATTTTACTTTTTGCCAGCCTTGTATACGACACAAAGATGTGGAAACGGGAAATACAAATGTGGGAATCAAATCCTTCAGGTGCAGAGAGGCTAGCATTGGGAGACAGAGAGCACAAATTCCTCACATGGGGCTTGAGACTGATGGTGAGTGAGGCCATTTCTATTTTCACTGTTTGGTTCTTACATACATATATTTTACTGACAAGGGTTATAGTACCGGAACCCATAATATCATTAATTTTGTGCATATAAGGTATCTTGAAGTGTATATCTGGTGGCCTCTCACCTTTGCAAGCTATTGTCCCAGGTCAGTGTCCCAGCACTTCAAAAGGCCATATCACTGCTTGTTGGACCACTGCTGCTAATTAGTGGCCCCGTACTGCTGCCACTGTGCTAGGACCAGCGTGTCCCATTATTATGTGTCCATAGCATTGCCTGCTTGACTGTAAAGTGGGTTCCCTGAAGCTATTCTATGGGATTCCGTGTCAGTGAATCAAACACTTTGTAAGTCCTTTGATAATAATGATGTGAGCTAAGTAAGGCCATGTGAGCCGCCAGCAGTTGCTGGCCACCTTAGTAGAGGGTTTGCCTAAGAATAAAACCAATATAGGGAAGAGGAAAACAGAGAAATGGGAAAACACTTCTGATGACATTGAGCACTTGTATCTTTTAGTACCTGGAATAAGGTGATGCCTGGGTGGCTCAGTCGGTTCCACGTCTGCCTTCAACTCAAGTCATGATCTCAGGGTCCTGGGATCAAGCCCTGCATGGGGCTCTCTGCTTAGTGGGGAGTCTGCTTCTCCCTCTCCCTCTGACCTTCCTTCCTGCTTGTGTTCTCAGTCATAAATAAATAAGTAAATACATAAATAAATAAATGAATGAAATGTTAAAAAAAATCTCATTAGTACCTGGAATAAGATCTCCCCTGAATTTTCAGTGAAATGAGGAGTTAAATTACTATTGTTAATTTGAGTTGGGTTTCTCTTATCTGTATCCAAAAGAGTTCTTGAGGAAGCCACCAATTTGCCCTTCACTGAGGCTTCCACATTCATTCTTTAATAAAAATTAATACCATAAATCAGGACTTACCCTGCCTTGAGGGCCATTTTCTAACTCTAGGCTGACTCTGTGATGTGATCCCTGTTGGGATGATGTTATAGTTGAAATCTCAGAAACAGATGTGTTCAAGTTCTCGTGGGTCTCACCATATTTCCCAAAGCTCATATCATGTACCGGGGCCTATGAGACAGGAAGCAGGGTTGGGGAGAGCCCAAGAACCATCACCATTTACTGAGCCAAACACGGCTGAAAGTGACTTTATAGTCATCGAAGTTCATTCTCATAGCAACTCTGGGAGGTGGGTATTAGTTTTCTCATTTTGACACCGAGGAAACAGGATGAGAGAAGTTAGTAAACTTGCTCTAGGTCAGTCGCTTAATAAGTAGAAGAACCATAGGCTCAAACCATGGAGCACTGACTGTATTGGCAGCAGGGGTCCAGGGGTGTGAGAGATCTGTGCAGGCAGCAGGAATCAGAGAAGCTTCCCGAAGTGCAAACAACTCCCTTTCCACCATTTCACAGTCTGTAGAGAAACTGTGATCTGGTGTCCGGAAGGCATCCATCCTTCAAATTACTTGAATGATTATAGACACGTGTGGAAATTTAATTTTGATCTCTTTCTCAAACCACACAGATGTTATTTTTATGTGAAAGGTATTATTTCATACTTGCTTTCAAAATATTTTCTTGACTTACATTCCTATAATAGCTTTTATAATTATAGCCCAGCTATACCTGCCTTAGGCCCTTCCAGCCTGGTCTCTGTCTCTGACCGGGGGCAAGAGGAGGGTCTTGGCTCAGGGTCTCTGCCCTCAGCTCATGTGAGCCCTGCTATCAACGGTCACATCAGACCCCTTGTGTGGGTTTTGAGAGTGTAAGGTGTTTCCTTCAAAGCACCTCCCTTTGGGTAGTCCCTGAAAATCACAGACAGTTTCATTTCATATTTCATTCCCCACATGCCAGTGTCTAATTGTATGTGCAAGGTTATTTTTAAGAATTTTTCTGAGCCCTTGATTGAAAGTATTTAGAGAACTTTCTAGGGACCATGTAAGCTCAGGGCAAAATAAACCCATGGAGCCTTGCCTTCTCAGTTCTGCATTCATATCTAGTCTAGGTCAAGAATGAGTGACAGCAACAACTTTAGCACCCCTGGGGAGAGGGACTAATTCCATTTCTGGACCTAGTCAATTTGATTCTGTCTTTTGAGAGTTTCGGGAAGGAGTCTCAGAGAGCCATAACGCTTTGCTTGGGAGGTGCCACGACCCTGTGGAATTGAGACCGTGTGTCAGAATCAGAGTCATCTAGGGTTTTGTCCTGGCTCTGCCTCATGCCCTGTGACCAAGACAGAACAGCTTTACCTCTATTTGACTTGGTTTCCTCATCTATAAAATTGGGATAATAGTATAGGCCCTGCAGGGATTGCTGTGAGGAACTGTACACACACACAGACACAGACACACACACACAGACACACACACCCCATTCACCTTGTGACAAATAATGTTTAAAAAACTTTACAAATATTACATTCTTTAATACTCATTATAAATTATGAAGGAGGAAATATTACTACCATCCCCATTTTGCATGTAAGAAAACCGAGGCTCAGGGCAGGTAAGTAACTTACCCAGTGTCACACAGCTAATGAGTGACAGAACTGAGTTACACATTTAAGCAGTCTGGTGTCAGAGTCCATGTTCCTAACAGTTACTATGCCTCAGATGGTAGCTATTTTTAGAATCTAGTTTTATTTTTATTTTTTTATTTTTTAAGAGATTTTATTTATTTATTCATGAGAGACACACAGAGAGAGGCAGAGACATAGGCAGAGAGAGAAGCAGGCTCCCCGTGAGGAGCCCAATATGGGACTTGATCCCAGGACCCCGGGATCACGCCCTGAGCCAAAGGCAGACACGCAACCACTGAGCCACCCAGGCATCTGTAGAATCTAGTTTTAAAATGTTTGATACAATGACTATACGTTATAAGATGTGTGTGTCCGTGTTGCTTCTGTAAGAGGTTATATAATAGTAACTTTCAAATAAGAAATCAAATGGGCTTTCCTTATTATTAGGCCTTAATGAAAATAAAATAGAGCGACAACACTTAAAGTAGGTTACTTAGTATTACTGGAAAAGTTCTAAATTTCTTCATACTGCTGCATAAATTCAGTGTGTCTTGCCTTGATTGAGTACATTGGTAAGAAAATTACTTCGTGCCTACACTTACACTGACACTCTGAAGAAACACGGCATCTCATTACAGTGTGTTTCCTGAGATTTAGTCATAGAAACTTCCCAAAAAACAGACATCGCACCAGTGAGTAATCATTGAGTTCCCACAATAAATTCATAAATAATCTCCAAAATACGTGATTCTAAGTGTGGGACATCCTAGATCATAGTTAAATATTCATTTTTAAACTTGAGGACCTGGCTGAGCCTTTGATACAGTCATGGGCTTGTGAGTCTCTCCAAAAGAGAGGGCACATTGTGGGCTTTAACCAACCAGTTGGCTGTGGAACTTATGGTGGCTTTGTAATGTGCCAGCTTGGCTAGGCTGAACTACATTCCCCAGAATTCCCTTCTCTTATGTTTTTGGTTCTGGGAGGCCACAAGAGACAAGGCGGAAATGGAGCACCAAGGTTTGGAGCTCTCACATGGTTGATTATCTGCTGACTCACTTTATTGATGTGGGGCAGCAGCTATGCCTGCAACTTCTCCACCTTTCTGTGAATCCTCCCTCAGCTTCTCTGACGTGGAAGCCAGGTGTATGCTTAACTCCTAGATGAGGAGCGCCAGCTTCTTCTACAGGATGGCTATGACATCAAGGTCAGAGGCAATGAGAACTGACCTGGGTTCTAGCTGTGCTCTTGGATTTTAGCTGATCCTTATTCTTTCCCGCTTGACATTAATCTTTCCTTTGTAGTGGGCCGTCAAGCTCCAACAACAGACAAGAGCATAATGACTTTACAGAGATTTCTTAAAAAGTTCCCAAGTTGCATAATACAAAATCCCTTGTGTATATATACTATATGATATTTTTAAGACAGAGACACATGGAGACCAATCTTGAAAATTCCCTGAGGAAAAAAAAAGAAAAGAAAAAGAAAAGAAAAGAAAAGAAAAGAAAAGAAAGAAAAGAAAAGAAAATTCCCTGAGCAGACAAAACCAGTGTAGTCATACAAACAAAGCTTTATTTAGCTTATTTTGCAAGACTAACTCAACCAGGGTCATTTCTTGCTTAGGCCTCTGGAAATTGTAAGGAAAATTCAAACTATTTCCCAAGGCTGATATGAAATAACCTCTGGCCAATTCCTTATCATTTAAGAAGATGTAATATTATGATCAGTCACTGTGAAGAAAAGTCATTACTTTCTCAGTATATAAGCAGCTCTATAATAATATACCCCTGAATCTCACTCCCTGTTTGGGTTTGAATGCTCCCCATTTGCAAAGTACCTTTTTGGTGTGTACACAATAAACTCTTACTAATTGCTACTTCAGTGATTCATTGGCTTTACTTTGGCCATTTCTTAACTTTTGACTGTATATGTGTGTGTGTGTGTGTGATATTATATATGATATACAATATTTCTATAGATATGTGATATATATATGTGATATATTATATATTACCTATATATCATATTATATATTATATATAATTATATTATATTACATATATTACTATATATATATCAAATATATTAGCTATTGGTTTTGTAGTTCTGTTTAGGGTCCTAATAGATAAATAACCATTGAGTCATGGCGCAGTTAATTACATCTTCAGAATCAGTATTCTGTAGAACACTAATTAGGAAATTCTAATGTAGTTGGGTCATTTTTCTGAGTGTAATTTTCCTGGTAGTTGAGTAAAAACATGCTTAGAGTAAGTTATCACACAATAGCATCTAATTTACCACTTCATAGAAGGCTGTGGTAAGAAATAAGATTTAGGGCTCTGTCATAGGTTGAATTATGTTCCCCCAAAGATATATTCTGGTCTTACCTCCTGGTACCTGTGAATGTGACCTTGGATATAGAGTTTATGCACATGCAATTAAGAAAAAAGTTAAAGGCAGCCCGGGTGGCTCAGTGGTTTAATGCCACCTTCAGCCCCAGGGCCTGATCCTGGAGACCTGGGATCGAGTCCCACGACGGGCATCCTGAATGGAGCCTGCTTCTTCCTCTGCCTGTGTCTCTGCCTCTCTCTCTGTGTCTCTCATGAATAAATAAATAAAATCTTTAAAAAGAAAAAAAAGTTAAGATGAGGTCATAATAGATTAGGGTAGGCCCTAATTCCAATTGCCAGTGTCCTTACAGGGAGAGACAGAGACAGCAAAGACATAAAGAGGGAAGACAGACATGTAACAGGGAAGCTGAGGTTGGAGTTATGTTGCCACTACCAACAAGCTCCAAAAATCGCCAGCAACAACCAGAAGCTAAAAGGGGCAAGGATGCATTCTTCCTGGTGCCTTTAGAGGGAGCATGGTCCTGCTCGGATTTCAGACTTCAAGCCTCCAGAGTGGTGAGATAATAGATTTTATGTCAGTTCTTCCTGCTATTGTGAGCCACCCTGTTCGTGGTAATTTGTTAGAGCAGCCCTAGGAAATAACACACGTTCCAAATGAACTTTCCTGATGCCTACTCTGGTGATCATAGGTCTGAACTCTCACCTTTCCTAAAATCCCTTCCAGGATGTCACTGAAGAGGGCCCGGTGGCTTTCCAGAAAGTCTCAGTAATTGTGTTCCTGTTAAATGTTTTGAATTCAACTCAGGATAGACAGGGATTATTTCACACCACTCTCATGTCACAAGTGTCCATGTCCCTCATATAAGATCTCTGGGTTGCAAAAGTCCAGGATTCTCATGGTGGGCAGAAGCCAGGGTAGTGTCTCCAGTGCCTTGCCTAGTTACCTCCAAACAGATGTTCCCTGGGCAGGAGGCAGACTGCACAATTAGTCCTTGGATATGAGAAGCATGACAACTTAGAACCCAGTCTTTCTTTCTACAGCTCCCAGGTATTCTCAAAGGAAGGTCCTTCCTTTGAGTTCTGACTCAAGATGATTTTATTTTTGTTTCTTTTTTTTCTTTCATGAAGCTAGAAGCATTTTTTGTTTGTTTGTTTTAAATTCAATTAGCCAATATATAGTATATGATTAATTTCCAAACGTAGTTTTGTTGCAGTTTAAATACTGGGTTACAAGTTCAGGGCAGAGGTAGGGGTGGAGGGATTGGACAGGAAGTAGAAAGAGGCCTTTGGAGAGAACTATTGTTAAGACGTAGAAGTATTACCCCATCACATGGACTGACTGCCTTCCTTCCTTCTATCCTTCCTTGCTTCCTCTACCCCCCTCCCTCTCTCTATCCCTTCCTTCCTTCCTTTATCAATCATCCACATATTGATGACAAAATGCGAGACACTTTGCTGACCACTAGATCATAGTAATGTTTCGTGATGCCTGCTTTCTTGGGGCTCACAATCTATCAGATACTGATATACAGAACTCACAGTGTGTCGGTTACTTACTAAGAGGACTGCTCTACTTTAGGGGTTCAGTGATGGTGGGGAGCAGAGCATGCCAAACAGAAGAAATAGCATGGGCAAACCCCCAAAGGTACAAAAGCATCTTTCACAAAGGCATATTTAGGGAACTGGGTGTAATTGGGGCATGCTATAGGAATGCTGAGAGATGAGACTAGAAAGAAGGCAAGATCCTTGAAGGGACTTGAATGACATACTAAGGAATTTGGAATTTAGTATCTTTACTGATTGGTTGATGTAGAAATCTCCAAAGTTTCTGAAGGAGGACATGATCATTACTCTAAATCTGCCTTTCTAAGGACTTCTTATGGAACATGTACTCCAGTTGGACCCTAATGCCACAAAGTTAGGGACCACATCCATGTGGTTCTTACATCCCCAGAGCCCAGCACAATGCTTGGTGCACATGCAGTGCTCCCCAGTTGTGTGTTCAGTGAATAGATGAAGCTTAGAGAAGTAATTACATGTGGCCAAAGCCTGACATTTGAATCATGATTCTGGGAGATATATAAAAGATAATAGAAAACAAATCAGCAGAACTGTCAGCTCTGTTGTTGCCATCATTCTTCTATTTGCTCTAAATCTTTCCTGCTGTGATTCGATCCAGAGCCCCTTGTCTTTTGTCGAAATGGAAAGTAACTGAGTAGCACCTTTCCTTGGAGCATAAACATTGGTGCACTTAATGATCATCATCGAATTGTCCTCAGTATCTCCGGAACAAAAATTTCTCTTTTTTAAGACTATTTTTTTTTCACAAACCTCTTTTTCTAACTATTTAATCATCTTTACAGCTGACCTGGATTTTTCTATCACTTCCCCTCTTTTAGCTGCCAATATCTTGCCTGGAAGAGAAGCAGCTTGAGCTACACATCCTCAAAGGGGACAAATTCTGGCCAAATTCTTTGGGCTGATAAGGCAAGTCTAGGAAATGGTCCCCATCTAATATTTAGATCATGCTTAGGTTCCAGTCAATAAATTAATGAGAAATTACTGAAGTACTATCTTGCTGATGTAAAAGGAATTAGCTTTCACAAAAATACACCAAGTTAAATGATAGCAAAGTGCTTTCGGAGGCTGTTGAGAAATCGAGGTGAGTGGGCTTTAAAGTGAAAGGGAAGACAACAGGTATTGCGAGTTTACTATGTATGAGAACTTTGCATATTTTATTTCTTTTAATTCTTAAAAGAACTAAGAAGTGGGCAACTGTCCTGTGTAACGAGTGAGAAGATGAAAGCGAGTTTAACTAATTTGCCCAGGGTCTCCCAGGCGCTGACCGAGTCTGTACCTGAACCCTTATCTGTCCAACTAGAAGGCAAGGCTCTTTGCCCATCATCCTGAAATTGGACACAAAATCAAAGGTCTATCCTAGGGTTCTGGGCTATTTATAGTGATCACATCACCACTTACGGAGAAGCTCTCAGGCATCAGGATTCAGGCTAGATAAACTTTACGTCAAATATCAAGTGAAATTTAATCTACCGTCTGTTGTAAAGCCGTTTCCTGAGAATTGTTATTTCATGTCACAAATAACAGAACTGAGGCTCAGAGAATTAAATAACTCTTCCCTTTTGACATAGTTTGTAAGGGACAAAGCTGGACGGGGAGTGGAGTGGAGGCCAATGGATGCTGCTCCTTGTCTCCTTGTACTTCATCTGAGTGCCATCAGTTAATGGCAGTCAGGAAAGGCTGCCCTGGGTTCCAGGGTTCCAGAGTGGGGGTACCAGGGGCGTGCTGACTGTGGGGAGCGGCCCCAGCTTTAATTAGAGCAAATGCCCTCAGGCAGGTGGCAGCTAGATTTCACTTTTCCAATCTGACAGTTTAGCTACAGGGAGCAATCACACTCAAAGATAACAAAAGTTAATGTTTCTCCCACTTTTTACCCCTGGAAGGTGGGGGCAGTTACTTCAATCAGTCACCTTCAATCACCTTTTGAATGGTGTAGGGAGTGGAGTGTCTCTGCAACTTCAGTGACCCTAAGGATCACCCCAGGTGCCTGATTAATATATGATTCTTAGCCCCCACTCCTGCAGAGAATTTCTAATTCCACAGGCCTGGAGTGAGCCTGAAGAATTTATATCTTCGGCAAGTACTCTAGATGTTGCTGATGCACGTAGTGGGAATTCTGCTTCTTGAAACGCTTGGTGGTTGTGATTCTGAGTTTGAATCCCTGACTCCATCACTGCGAGCTTTGTGATGGTGAGTTAATCTCTCTTAGCCTCAGTTTTCCTATCTGTAATATGGGAGGAGCACCTGGGTCGCTCAGTGGTTGAGTGTCTGCCTTTGGCCCAGGGCGTGATCCTGGGGTCCTGGGATCGAGTCCCACGTCGGGCTCCCTGCATGGAGCCTGCTTCTCCCTCTGCCTGTGTCTCTGCCTCTCTCTCTCTCTCTCTGTGTCTCTCATGAATAAATAAATAAAATCTTAAAAAACAAGTATGGGAATAATGATGGTACCTATGTACCTACCTACTTACCTCTCAGTCATGTGAAGATTAAATAAAGCAATGTATGTAAAATACCTAATGTCTTTCTGGCACATAGTAAATGTTCAATTAGCGTTAGCTATTGTTATGCAAATGAAAAGTTAGTTATTTAGAGAAAAAAAGATTGAGTCATTCTCCTTACTAGAAATTTTTTAAGTCTTTGTGACTATGAAGGTGGGGGGTAGGGAGGAATTTACTTGTTCTGTAAAGGTCAGTAATACAGGATTTTCTTCTCTACTATCCGCCTCACATGCCTTTTTTTTTTTTTTTTTCCCTTTTGGCTAGTAGTGTAAGTTTATCTTTGAGGCACCAACAGGTTCTTTGTAAAGGAATTCCTTCTCATTGATAAACCTTACACGGATCTCTGGTTAATGGGGTGCTCATTTTTCTATGGGCCTTATAAGGGCTGCCTAGACATGTTCCTTTCCTCTGGCTTTTTAAGAGAAATGATAATGGGAGAAGCAAAACTCAGGAAGTTTAGAACAACTTCCTTTCCCCTTCACATGTCGAGGTCAGAGACGCCCACATCCCTCCCCTGGACTGGAGGTGTAAGGACAGGAGCCAGGTAGATCTCCATTCAACCCCTGGAGGTCAGGGCTGTGGCCAGACTCCCAGATACAGTATCTACACTAAACCGCCGGTGCATCCTGGCTTCAGTGGGGGTAAAGTCCAAGATGTGGCACTTCAAATTTCCTTGTTCAGATTTCTGCTTATTTTTCCAGGTTTCTCTCCCCTTTCCTTTGTCCTCTTCATCCTTACAGTTTCTTGGAGCCTTATTTTCTCTCCACTCTCCACTTTCCTAATGCTGTTTCTTTGAGCGTGTTTTCTTCTGCTCTTTTTACCTTCATATTTCCATTGATCTTACTTGTCTTTTCTAGAGGAAGTCTTCGTTAGGTATTAGTTGCCTTCCTATGTGTTTCTCTAATCTAACGATCATTGCTATTACACATTTATAAAATACAACGTTGTTTGTTTTTGCATTTGTCTCCTCTCCTAGATTAAAAGCACCCTGACTCAAGGACCTTGTCTGTCTTATTCACTTTTTACCTCAGCACCCCACTACAGGCATGAAGTAGCGAATCATTAAATATTTACTCAGTGAGTAAACAAGTTGCCTTCTAACACCTGCCAGAGCACTTCCATTGATGGGAAACTTATTACCTCCTGAGGCTGCTGGATCCATTTTTGGAAGGGTCTGCTTGTTTGAAAACTTTTCCTGATTAATGAACTGAACTCAGTGATCCTGTAACTTTCCAGGAGACCAAAATGCTGTAGTCTTGGAATAGAGACAAAATTTCGGGTCCTGTTATCATCTCACCATCTCTGAGAGGCTCCCGAGTTAGGACTCAAATGAAAAATTAAGACTTGCCTTTGTAAGGAAGGGCCACTGGATAGAGATAGAAATGCAGATGCTGAAAGAGTAAAACTAAACACTCATCTGAGATAGAGAATATTGTCATTTTCTTTTTTTATATTTTATTTATTTGGGAGAGAAAGCAAGAGAGAGCACAAGCAGGACGAGGTTCAGAAGGAGAAGGAGAACTAGACTCCCTGCTGAGCAGGGCACTTGACATGGGGCTCCATCCCAGGACCCTGGGACCATGATCTGAGCCAAAGGCAGATGCTTAACTGACTGAGCCACCCAGGCACCCCTGTCATTTTCTTATTATGTAAGCTAGAGAGGCAAGAGGAGTGCCTCTGAGGAAGAGGTGGAGTGGTCTTCCAGAGAGGGATGCCCTGTGACTGGAACAACAGACTCCGGATTTACCAAAGGGGCTTTGAATTCTTCTGGGATGTCCTGATTCATGATTGCAGCTCCTTGAGTGAAGCAGGTGATGCGAATGCCCCCTGCTTTAAAAATGGAGGGAGTACACTGAGAGGGTTAGCACCTGTTCTGTTCCAGGTGGTGGTTGTTGTCACTTACAGTCCATTAATTGTGCTTTCTTCACCCCAACTTTGATTATCCTCATTTTATAGGAGAGAAAACAAGCTTCATGAAGTAAGCCACCCAAGGTGACACAGTTAATAGTCACAGGGCTGAGACCCTTATTCCAGTATTTCCTCACCATTTCATGGAGTTACAGTAATTTCATTTTTACAACATGTAAAACACACTGTCATTTACATAAACACAATATTTCAAAAGCTAAGACTCTGGCACCCGTCCCGTTTAAAAATCACATTTTGTCCTTTGAATCTTCCTCACTTGAGAAGACCCATACGATGATATCTAAATGCTAAGTTACATAAAACAAAAGAATCTAAAATAGGGCCATTTTCTTCACTGCTTGCTACACATTTTACCATTTTAAAACAGCAATTAAAGCACACACTCAACTTCTCAACTTCAGTCAGGAGAGTGTTCAAATATCCTCAGATAAGCACGTGGTTGTAACAGATCCCGGGAAAATATTTCCACATTAGGGATGAACTCATAGGCACAATGAAGCATCTAATTGAAAACTGCTGGCAAGGGAGACCTCCGTACCAGGAATAGCGATTGTTTTTTTCAAAGTAACCGAGGTAAGAATCTACCATTTGCCATTGTTCATCTGTTCTCTTCCAAGCCCTGAGACACTGAACCAGCAGCTTCACTGGGTGGGTAATTTGTCCAGAGAGAGAGTGTGACAGCTTTCCTTCAAGTTCAACTCCACCAAAATCAAGGATACCTGATGGGTCTGAGGGCCACTAGAAAAGTCCAGGCCAGATTGCAGTGCTGAGACCTTGTTCGGAGTCATGGGATTAGAGTGTATCTTTGGCATTAAGATCATAATTTTTACAGGACAAAATTTAGTTTTAAAAGAAAACTCATGCAAACGGGTGTTTAGGGCCCATCCTGGGTACACTGTCAGGGTGGCAGCTCTTTTATCTTTCCAACTTCCTGAGCCCCTCATTCTCTGGTCACCTGCCAAACTTCCTGCAGCACCAAAATCCGCATCCATTCATTTCTCCTACTTTCTCTACCTGGACTAGATTTTATCTGAATCCTTTCTTTTTTTTTTTTTTTTTTTCTTTTCTTTTTTAAACCTGCTCCAGCCTCATTGATTCAGGGCCTTTCCAGATGATTGGGCTAATTTCTGATAAAATAATTCAGAAAAGATAATGGCTTAATGTGTCAGAGGACTTGCATCTCAAGGGATTAATCCTAATCGTGGGAGAAATCTTGAGGATTTCAAGCACAGTATGTAAAAAGGACAAAAAAAAAAAAGATTTTATGTTACATAGCAGACTGTGTAATCAAAATATAATTTGAGCCACAGATGTAACCTGCACATGTAATTTAAAATTTTATAGTAGGTACTTGAGAAAGGAAAGAGTAACAGGTGAAATAAACTTAAAAATGATATACTCAATCCAATACATTAAAATTATTATCCTTTAAATGTATAATCAATATAAGAATTATTAATGAGATATTTTACTTTTTTTTGTTCTGTTTTTGAAACCTGATGTATATTCCACATTCACATCTCAATTTGGACTCGCTATCTTCCAAGTACTTGACAGACATGTGCGACTTGTAGCTACCACCATACAGGACAGCATGAATATATTCCAAAAAATGAAGAGTACATTTTCTGTGTGTCTGTGTGGAGATGAGACATGAGAGGGGGTGGTGTGTGTGTGTGATAGACGTTATGGAGAGCATAATGAGGGGATGGTGGTGGTGACAACAAAAGAGAGAGCAGTGTGTGTGGGTTTAATTTCCAGTTGAGTTTAGGAGGCAGTGTGGTATCAAGGAAAGAGTGTGTATTTTAGACTACAAATGAAACTGCTGAGTTATTGGACACATTACATAAGCTTTCTGAGCCCCAGATTACTTATTTGTAAAAGGGGTATAGTAATAACCACTTTAGAGGATTGCTGTTGAAGAATTTAATGATAAAATATTCAGAAAAGCCTGAGGGGAGAAGTCTCAATGAGTGCAAATCTGCCTGTCCATTTCCTCCCTCCTTCTCAGAAACCTTTACATTTTTCTTCTCTTCTCCACACCACCCACCCAGCCAACTCCTCCTCAAATGCTAGTTAAATTCTCAACTTCTCCATGAAACTTCAAAGAAAAATAATTCTGTAGTTCTTACTAAACATCCTAAAGAAAAATTGACAAGATTCTGAGATTTGGTATCAAGATACAGTTGAACCACATGTTTACCAAATTAAGCCCATTTCTGTGATGAACATTTTGTTATCTGTGAAATGCTTTTAAATTTTCTCTTTGTCTATCTAAATTCAGTTCTCTTTATTGCCAGGCTGACATTCCAACTTGAACCTGAAACATTCCTAGATCATTTAAATCTTCAAAGATCTTGCTCTTGCTAAAATCATATCACTTCTACCCCAGCTCTATCAAGCTGGATTCTATGATGCTTGATTCCTATGGCTAATTAATACATATTCTAAAAAATATATATATATGGACAGAAAAAATATGAAATTCTGAGTTAAAGAGGTTAAATTATTTTATTTTCCACTGCTCCACAGGGTAATGTGTTTAATGAAGCTACAATGGAGGAGGGCGACAATTATTTGAAGCATTTTCCAAATTTATTAATCAAAGTAAAAAGTTCCTTTTTTTTTCTTTTGACTATTGTATAAACTAGCATTTTAAGGAACTCATTTTGGGATACATTAATACATGTTATGAACTATGGCAATTTAATATGTTGATATTCAACATTTCAAATACACTTTACTATCATTTGTTTATGCTTGACCTTCCCAATTACTTTATCTTGATGCACATCGGATTTAAAACTTAGAAAATTTTCATGAATTCTTCTCTTTCTTTCTTTCTTTCTTTCTTTCTTTCTTTCTTTCTTTCTTTCTTCTTTCTTTCTTTCTTTTCTTCTTCCTGAATTCTTGCATTTGATCTTAAAAATATTCTGAGCTAGAAATGTTTGAGAAGAGACCAATATTCAACCAATATTGATTGAGGAATAACATGACAGGCACTACATTAAACTCTCAAGTACAGTGATAATGGTAAGAGAGACTCCATGGGAGTAGGCAGATATTTAACAAAAGTTTCACAAAATCCATAAGTATTTTTTAAAAAAATTATTTATTTGAGAGAGAGAGGGAGAGAGAAAGTACATGAGCAAGCAGAGGGGAAGAGGGAGAGAGAGAGGGGAAGTAGACTCTGCACTGAGCTGGGAGCCCTAAGGAGGGGGGTGGATCCCAGGACCCTGAGATCATGACCTGAGCTGAAACCAAGAGTCAGATGCTTAACCAATTGAGGACCCAGGTGCCCCTAAACCATAAGTATTTTGAAGAAGAGTAGTAATTACTGATACTGAGTTCCAGGCCATCTTCTAAACACTTAAATATTCTCAAAATAACCTGAAGGCAGGTTCTATTATCCCTTTTGCAGATAAAAATTGAGACACGGAGACACAATGACTTGCTCAAGGTCGTACAGAGCCAAGATTCAAACACATGCAGTCTGGCTCTAGAGCTTCCCCTGTGCTATATTACCTCTATATAGAAGTAAGGGGTATAGAAAGAACATGTGGCCAGAGGCCTTGCCTAGCATGCATTTTTAGGGAAAGAGCTAATGTTTAAGCTGAATCTTCAGTAATGAGTAGGATTCGGCTAGTAAAGTGAGTGGGGAAAAGCATTTCAAGCAGGGGGTAAAGCATAGGTAAAGATTTTGAGTAAGGAACAAGTTTGGCACATACAAGAAACTATATAAAGGCCAAAGTCACTTGATTATAGTGACCTCAGATGAATAAGATGAAGAGCAGTTCATGTTTGTCATCCTCATCATGTAGCAAAAATGTAATCTTTAGGATTTGGGTAATGCTGATGGTTGTGCAACAATGTGTACTTAATGTCATAGAATTGTAAGGTTAAAATGGTAACTTTTATGTTATATGTATTTTACCACAATCAAAAAAACAATTGAACAAAGAGAAAATAGATGAAGGAAATATGATAAAATTATAACAATTATTATGGCTAGGGAATGAATATGTGGGAATTTATTATATTCTCCCTGCTTTGGAGTATATTTGAATTTTTTTATAATACAGGTAAAGTAAATCTAAAAAGTATTCTTTTTAACCTAAAAAGAATAAATAGTGATTGAAAGATTTTACGAAAGAGAGCTGTAAGGTTTTTAAGATGATCACTGGATACAGTTTGGAGAATAAAAAGGATATTTCAGATGGTTAGGTAGAAGAATATTATTTTGTCTAGTATGGCTTCAGTAGCCATGAGGAAAAGTGATATTTAAAAATATTTAGGATGGAGAATCATCAGACTTGGTGATTGGATATTGTGGCATTTTTGGCATGAGCTACAGAGTAAGAAGAAGAAAATCAGGAGGGCATAATGTTGTAGAAGTCAAAGAGAAAGAAAGTAAATGTGTGAATGCTGGGAAGAGCTCAAGCAAAAAGATCATTGGAAATTAGGAATACAGGAATTATTTGTGACTTTATCTAGAGGATTTTTGGTAGAGTGGGTGGGAGCCAATTAGTTGTAGGTTAATGTTATAGACTGGGTATTTTTGTCCTCTCCAAAATCATAGGTTGAAACCCTAACCCCAAGGTGATGGTCTCAGGAGGTAGGGCCTTTGGGAGGAAATAGGGTTTAGGTGAGGTCATGAGGATGCAGAAGGATTTGTTGATATGAAGTTGGGAAGTTAAGGGAATTTCTATCTAGTGGATTCATTTTTTCTATGAAAATATAATTAGATAATAGTAAACTTTTATTGCTGGTTTATTGATAGCAGGCCCTGTGTTAAGAGATTTACATGTACTGACTCATTTACTGCTTATAATAATCTTCTGAGGTATGAACTATTTCAGTCTCTGTTTTACTAATAAGGAACTGTTAAGAAATATATGCCTAAGGTTATATTTTTCAAAATTCTTTCTTTCTTTTCTCTCATTTTCTTATTTATTTATGGAAGTATAATTAACATATAAAATTCAACTATTGCGACTACATGAAAATCAAAAGCTTTTACACAGGGCAGCCCCGGTGGCTCAGTGGTTTAGTGCCACCTTCAGCCCAGGGTGGGATCCTGGAGACCCAGGATGGAGTCTCACATCGGGCTCCCTGCATGGAGCCTGCTTCTCCCTCTGCCTGTGTCTCTGACTCTCTCTCTCTATGTCTCTCATGAATAAGTAAATAAAAATCTTTAAAAAAAAAAAAAAGCTTTTGCACAGTCAAGGAGACTTCTGCAAAGCAAGAAGACAACCTACCAAATGGGAGAAGATATTTGCAAATTAATGTATCAGATCAGGAGTTAATATCTAAGGTCAATTTAGACAAATTGCCAGAACCTGAATACAAACCTAGACAGTTTGCTTTTAGATAGTTTGTTTAACTACAAGCCATGCTTAGCTGAGGCCATCCAGTGATGGTGCAGGAGATAGAGGAGGTGTTGGGCATCTGAGGAATGGGAAGGGCAACAAGCATCTACAGAAACAGATTGGAATGCACTGATTGGAATAATGTGATAAGATCATGAGTGATGTTGAGAGTGCAGTGGAGACTAGGAATTACTAATTGAAAGTGCTATCAACCAACCTGGTGATGTGATTTGCTCCAGAGGATCTTGAGCTCCTTGAATACAGGCATTGGGAGGACAGACTGTTGGGTCTGAGGTTAGGACTTACCAGGTGTGGAAGAATGAGAAGAAGACTGGAGAGTGAGGGTAGCTGCAGTATTCAACAGGGAAAAAGGCTTTTTGGAATATATCCCTCTTAATAAAAAGTCTTTCTACTATGGGAGTATTTTTCCTCTCATAAATTTTTTTATTTTTTTTTATTTTATTTTATTTTATTTTTTTTTATTTTTATAAATTAATTTTTATTGGTGTTCAATTTACCAACATACAGAATAACACCCAGTGCTCATCCCGTCAAGTGTCCCCCTCCGTGCCCGTCACCCATTCACCCCCACCCCCCGCCCTCCTCCCCTTCCACCACCCCTAGTTCATTTCCCAGAGTTAGAAGTCTTTATGTTCTGTGTCCCTTTCTGATATCTCCCACACATTTCTTCTCCCTTCCCTTATATTCCCCTTCACTATTATTCATATTCCCCAAATAAGTGAGAACATACACTGTTTGTCCTTCTCCGATTGACTTACTTCACTCAGCATAATACCCTCCAGTTCCATCCACGTTGAAGCAAATGGTGGGTATTTGTTGTTTCTAATGGCTGAGTAATATTCCATTGTATACATAAACCACATCTTCTTTATCCATTCATCTTTCGATGGGCACCGAGGCTCCTTCCACAGTTTGGCTATTGTGGACATGGCTGCTAGAAACATCGGGGTGCAGGTGCCCCGGCGTTTCATTGCATCTGAATCTTCGGGGTAAATCCCTAACAGTGCAATTGCTGGGTCGTAGGGCAGGTCTATTTTTAATTCTTTGAGGAACCTCCACACAGTTTTCCAGAGTGGCTGCACCAGAACTATTGGGACTTCATCAAGATAAGAAGCTTTTGCACAGCAAAGGATACAGTCAACAAAACTCAAAGACAACCTACAGAATGGGAGAAGATATTTGCAAATAACATATCAGATAAAGGGCTAGTTTCCAAAATCTATAAAGAACTTATTAAACTCAACACCAAAGAAACAAACAATCCAATCATGAAATGGGCAAAAGACATGAAGAGAAATCTCACAGAGGAAGACATAGACATGGCCAACATGCACATGAGAAAATGCTCTGCATCACTTGCCATCAGGGAAATACAAATCAAAACCACAATGAGATACCACCTCACACCAGTGAGAATGGGGAAAATTAACAAGGCAGGAAACAACAAATGTTGGAGAGGATGCGGAGAAAAGGGAACCCTCTTACACTGTTGGTGGGAATGTGAACTGGTGCAGCCACTCTGGAAAACTGTGTGGAGGTTCCTCAAAGAATTAAAAATATTTTTTATTTTTTTGCAAAGACTTTTGGTGAATAGAGCACAGCTTTCCAATTCAGCGGAGTCCAGCACGCTGTTACGGGGACTTTAGTATATATATGCTAGCCTCTCTGCTGTGTGCCAGCATATTTCAAACTAGGACTTTGCTGTTTATATACTATTAATGCCATTGAGCCAGAGAGTTTGTCTAAAAGCAGTGCACCAGATACTCAAGTGCCTGTGCTCTGTCCTACCCACTTATTCCATTTTGGTTACAAGGTCACATTATTGATTACTTTCAGATTTCTTTTATGCTACTTTCTGTCATTCCGCAGTAAAAAATGTTAATGTTCTAGAAATGTGAAGAGACCCTAAATTTACACTTTAAAATTTATGTTATGATTTAAAAAGTTAAAAGTTACATCTGAGAAACAAAAATCAAGAGTCCAATAAAAAGCAATCTGTATACATTATAATGACCCACCCATTCCAGCAAATCTTTAAGACTTGGTTTATTGGGCAGCTCTGAAGAATCTTCATGGCTGGTTGGGCATGAACTTATGATCATCAAGACACTTGAAAAACTTTCATGAATCTTCTGACATACGGTAATAGTGGACTGGGTTCTGAATCACAGAATTTTGACATAAAAGGAGCAATGACATGGATTCTTAAAAGTGATTTTACCTTGAACTCATTATGCAATCTGTAGACCTTGAATTTGAAGGCAGTAGAATGAGTTGTTAGAAACACAGAGTCTTGGGCCCTATTCCAAAGCTACTGAATCAAAATCTGCATTTTAATAAGATTCCCAGGAAATTTGTATGCACATCACAGTTTGAGAAAGCAGTGGGCAGGGTTGTCCTTGTAGTAATTAAGCATTGCGATGGGTTGCAATGTTAACTCACATAAAATATCCATGGATTTTTATGGTTTGGGTCTAAAGATGAGTGATTCTCCTATAAACCCTGATATTTTTTAGGTAAAAGGCTAGTTTGAGAGGAAAAAACATAGGGTTTCATTTTATTCTAGACTTGCTATGACTATCTGATGTGCAAAAGCATCCAATCACATTTCTGATATCTGTTTTTTACAGCCTTCATGGGCATACTCTGGCTTTCCTCTTCTGCAAATTCTCATACTCCTCAATTTAAAATCCCTGATGTGTAAAAGCACTTGTTTCTAGACTCTCAGCAGCCAAGTATTTGTTGGCTAGAAAAGAGTTAAAGGGACATACAAAGTTGGCAGGATTCAGATGGTTCAGGAAATTTAAAAATCATCACATGGGGCTTTAACTGTTAGAATGGTCGACAGGTTTTTTTTTTTTTTTTATGACATGGCAAAATGTTGACTCACAGGAATCAATGTGATTAACCTTCAGCCACGGCATGTTTGAGGCAAAGAGGTGAATCAGACTCATTAGTTTTTGGTTCTGGAGCAATGAAGGACCATGGCATTTGCCCTGTCCATGTCCTTCCAAACGTAGATCACCCCAATTATGTCATTACTGCATCTGAGCTTTTTCTTCTCCCTTTTTATCCCCCAAAGCATAAAATGCCAAGGTGATGATGAAAAGACAGTGGCTATTCAGTATATGCCAATGACAACCAAGCTAAGGTCTTCTTTTTGTCAGATATTTTTATTGGGAGCGTTTTGTTTTTTCCTCTCCATTCTTTCTCCTTAAAAGAGAGATAATACATGAGAGGTCAGAGCACAGGGCAGTCAATGGAGGGCCTCCAAACAGACAGACAAAGGCAGTTTCATCTCTTTCTGCATGATTTCTCTCTCATCTTTAGGATTTAAGCAGATGCTGTTAGATAGACAATGCCCTATGGAGCAAAAGTGAGAATGCTCTGTTGCTCAATTATTCTAGGTATTAAAACCTGATGTCATGATTTTGAATTATTGTTAGATGTTTAAAAGAATGAATTAAAGCCCCACACATTTGTGCATATAAAAAGAAACAGAATGGTCACATCACTGACCTAGGCAAGGGCAAATCGTCCAGTCTCATGATAGTAATACTTCTTGAGGATCATAACATGCATTATCTCATTTAATCCTCAGAATAACCCATATGAAAGTGGATTATAATTCCCCTTTTTTGGATGAGGATACTGAGACAAAGAGGCCATAGACAGCTTGCTCAGGATCGGTGGTTGGGGACATACTTCCTGTCTTCTACCTGCCCCTGCCCCCATTCCATCTCCCCCCCCTTCTGCTAATCTACAAATCTACAGGTTACACAGGAATGTGAAGGTACATATTCATGATTTCTCCATCCTCTCCATTCCTCTCATATGTCTCATAAAGCCCGTTAGTACATTAAGAAAAGTTTCCAAGTTATGCTCCTCTTCACATCCAAATAAATTTGGGAATGTATTAGCCATTACGAGCAGGAGTCATTTCTCTTTTTGATGGCCACAGACAAGATATTGATTTAAAACACATTATTATCCTCTCGGCTCATAAACTGAATGAAAACAAACACTGCCTATGAAGAAGAGTCCTAAAAAGAGAATTTTATTGTCCCTTAATATTTAAATACCATTAAACTGAGAAGAGCAAATACAACAACTCCCTTTGCAATGCCCTTATTTCAATTCCCCAGGGACTTGGCTTTCCAGTTTGTGTCAACTGTCTCCACCTATAAAAAGAAAATGACTAAACAAATCAGTGGGCTTTTATGTGGTCATCTTTGTTTGTCTTTCTGCCCTTTCTTCCTTCTTGGAGATCTTTCCCCAAATTTTCTTTTTATCTTGTATCTTTACTGTTCCTCTGTTGACACTTAACCATGACATTAATATTTAAACATACCAAATCTCTCCCTTCATAAGCAAGAATGATTAATAGTAATAAACCAAACATATATTGTTTTAGCTATAGCTCTGTTCTCATGCTCTTTGTAGCCAAACTTTTCAAAAAGAATTATTGAAAATTTGTATTTCTTCCCTTTATTTCCCAACCCACTCAATCTCTTCCTACTGGTTTACCGAATGGGCATTTCCCAAGGTCACCAATGACTTTCTCATTTCCAAACTTATTTGAAAAAAAAATTGTCAATGTATTTGAACTCAGAGCAGCATTTGATATATTGACCACTAGATCCTTTAGAAATCCACTCCTCTCCTTATTGCCTGAAACACACATGGATCCTCCCATGTTTCTAATTACTTTCCAGCTCTTCCTCTGCCTACTTCTTCTTGTTAGGTATATTGCTTAGAGTTCCATTCTTGTTTTCTATTCTATTTTTTCTCTTGAGGTAATCTTACTCTCCTGGCTTCAGTTACAATCCACATGCCAATACTGCCAACAATAATAACACTTATTAAGTGATTATAATGTGCCAGGCATGGTACTGAGCTCTTCATGTGATGTATCTAATTTATTTCTCAGAACAACTCTTAAATGTTAAACTTCAATCTGCTTTTTCCTAAGTCCCAGAACTGCTTATATACACATATGCTAGAAAATTCTCTCAACTGTCTTAAAAGCTCCTCCAAAGCCAAATGTTCAACATGGCATTCCTCATTTTTCCCACTCCACTCCATCCAAAAGCTGCTCTTTTAACATTGCTCCCTAAACCAATTCATGCTATCACCAACGATAAATGAATTGCTCAAGCCAAAAACCTGAGTCAATTTTTTTTTGCTTTTCATGCCTGACCCCACTGTCTAATCACTAAATTGTATTAATTTTACCTCCTGAGTATCTGCCTAATATACAACTTCTCTTCCTCGGCATTACCTTCAGTCTACTCCTGGGTTTCTCAACCCAACACCATTGTCATCTTGGTCCAGACAATTCTTTCTTGTGTTGATTGTCCTGTGCATTGTAGGATGTTTAGCAGCATCCCTGTCCTCTACCAACTAGATGACAATAGCAGCAACCCTTGCTCCTTTCCCTCCCTGATTCCTGACAATCAGAAATGTCTCCACACATTATGAAATGTTCACTGGGAAGCAATAATGCCCCCAGTCAGGGATCATTCCCCTAGTCAATATCATTTCCTTCCTTATTGAATGCAACAGGTTTAATTTATCTTAAATGCCGAAAGATGCAAATCTGATTATCTTATCACAACTTCTTAAAAACATTATTTAGCTATTCCATGCCTTTCAAATAAAATGCAGAATTCTTAAAAGCATCCCCACAGTTTTTTTAAAAACAGCTTTATTGAGGTATAATTTATATTCAAAGGACTGTACATGTCTAATATATACAGTTTGACTAATTTGGACATATGGGTACCTGTGAAACCATTACCATGATCAAGATAATAAACCTATTACCTCCCAAAATTTCCTGATGTCTCCCTCTTTTTTTCCCTTTGTGTTAAGAAACACTTAATATGAGAGTTAATCAATTTTTTTAAAGGTAAACAACACAATATCTTTACCTATAGGAACTACATTGTAAGGAGATCTCTGGAACTTACCTTGTGTGATTGAAACTTTATATCCATTGAACAAAAGCCCATCATTTTCTTCTCCCCCTTGCCTCTGGCAACCATTATTCTAGTCTCTGCTTTTGTTAGACTATTTTAGGTACTTTCTGCATGTGCCATCATGCAGTATTTGACTTTCAGTGACTGGTTACTTCTCTTAGCATAATGTCCTTTAGGTTTATCCATGTTGTCACATATGACAGGATTTCTTCCTTTATTTAAGACTGAATAATACTCCTTTGTATATATATGCCACATTTTCTTTACCTATTTATCTACTGATGGACATTTAGGTTGTTTCCATATCTTGGCTTGTGAAAAATGCTGCAATGAACATGGAAATATAGAGATCACTTAGAGATATTGATTTTGTTTCCTTTGGATAAATACACAGAAGTAGGATTAGTGGATCATATTGGTATTTCTACTTTTAATTTCTTGAGGAATCTCATAATTAAGAAATGTTTAGCAGCTTTCCATGTATCTGTTGGCCATTTGTGTGTCTTCGGAGAAATGTCTATTAAAGTCCTTTGCCTATTTCTAAGCTGAGTCACATGTTTTTGTTGTTGGTTTTTTAGTTTTTGCTCTTAAGTTGTTTGAGTTCCTTATATACAATGAATATTAACTCCTTATATATGGCTTGCAAATATTTTCTCCCATTCCATAGATTGCCTTCTCATTCTGTTGGTTGTTTTCTTTGCCGTGCAGAAGAGTTTTAGTTTGGAATAGTCTCACTTGTTTATTTTTGCTTTTGTTGCTTATGCTTTTGGTGTCATGTCTAAGAAATCCTTGCCAAGATTAATGTCAAGAAGATTTTCCCATATGTTTTCTTCTAGAAGTCTTACAGCTTCAGGTCATATATTTAAGTTTTTAATGTATATTGAATTTATTTTTTGTGTGTATAGTATGAGTCCAATTTCATTCTTTTGTATGTAGATATCCAGTTTTCTCAACACCATTACTGAAGAGACTGTCCTCTCTCCATTTTATACTCTTAGCACTTTTGTCAAAGATCAATTGGCTGTATATGTGTGGGGTTATTTCTGGGCTCTGTATTCTGTTCCATTGTTTTACATGTCACTTTTAATACCACACTGTTTTAATATGTTAAGGAGATCTACAGATTTAAGGTTAATTCCATCAAAATATCAAAGGCATTTTTTTTACAGAAATGTTTTTTTAATCCTAAAATTCAGTAGAACTGCAAAAGACTTCAAATAGCCAAAGCAATTTTGAGAAAGAACAAAGCTAGAGACAATAATTTTCCTAATTTTAAAATATATTATAAATCTAAATCTACAATAATTAAATAAGCATTCCCAAGTTTTCACCTTTTTTTAAGATTTATTTATTTATTTATTTATTTGAGAGAGTAAAAGAAGTTGGGAAAGGGAGAAGGAGAGAGAAACTCAAATAGACTCCACTCTAGGTGCAGAGCGTGATTTGAGGGCTGGATCTCATGACCCTTGATCACAACTTGAACCAAAACCAAGAGTCAAATGTGCAACTGACTTTGCCACTGAAGCACTCCAACCAAATTTTGACCTTTATTTATCTCTTTAAGTTTCTTTATGGGCTGTATTGGATGTCCTCATACTGACATTTTTCCGGAATACCAGTTCTCTATCTTGGGGGTTCACACAGCTCTTACCCTTGCTTGGAATGCTTTCATTTTTCCCTCTCCATTCACCTGGTCAATTGCTCATAATACTTTAGGCCTCAGTTGACATGTTGCTTCCTCAAGGAGATCCTCCATAACCAGTATCAATATCCCTCTCTATTGGACTAGTGATTGGTAGATTCATGCTACATAATGACTCATGGTACTCAAACTATATGCTTTCATATCAGATTATACTTCTCCTCTCACAATATAGTTTTTGGTGGAATTATCTATTCAGTATTTATTTTTCCTATCAAACTATATAGATCTCTTCCATGTCCATCTCATACTCTGTATTAGAACTTGCTACAATGCTAGCACATAGTATAAACTCAATACCTATTTTTTGATTGAAGGCTTTGGAGAATCTATTGGAAGAAAGCAGTGGCATCTCATAGACTATCCAGACACTTCTCTACAGAGAAGTCTCATTGGCTACCAGAAGTAGGAACTATAAAGTTGAGAACCAAGGTCACACATCTTCCATTTGCTGGAGCCAAATGGTCTCCAGTCTCTCCTTGCACACTTGCTTTATATATTTCTCTCTGCTCTTTATTCTCCCTTCTTACCTGTGTCAAGTCAGTCTTAACTCCACAAGACCTCTATTATTGATTTGTCTAATACCAAGTAACAAGTGCTACTAAATCATACATTTTCTGTTGTGAAAAAGAAACATTAGTGGACAGTTTGGTGGTGCTGTATTCTGAAATTAGTGAAGAAGAAGAGTTGAGAGATGTATGCCCTTATTTCTATGGCTCCTCTTTTGGTTTTTCTCAGAAGCCATTAGAAGGAGCTAGGATACTCAGGTGAAATGTTGTGGTGGTGTTTTTGTTTTAAGATGCCTTTAAGTGGGCAGCCCCAGTGGCCCAGTGGTTTAGCACTGCCTTCAGCCCAGGGCATGATCCTGGAGACCTAGGATTGAGTCCCACATCAGGCTCCCTGCATGGAGCCTGCTTCTCCCTCTGCCTGTGTTTCTGCCTCTCTCTCTCTCTCTCTCTCTCTCTCTCTCTCTCTCTGTGTGTGTGTGTGTCTCATGAATAAATAAATAAAATCTTAAATAAATAAATAAAATCTTAAAAAAAAAGATGCCTTTAAGGATCACTCCCATCAGAAACATATTCCTGATTGGAATGTCCTTGAATATCACAGCAATGAAAAGATGAAAACAATTTAGGAGAGAGAGGACCTGGAGAATTTCCTATCCCAAGTACTCAAGGACTATCTTCCCCAGGGCATCACAATTTGGTTCAGAAAAACAAAGCCAAGAACTCTCATAGTCCCCAAATGCTAAGAGAATCACCACTGAAGGTGGAAGCCAGCCAGTATGAACTGACTCTCTCCTGGTAAATGAACACCACAGGAGATAGTCATTAGTGAAAGAACTAAGTTGATTTGTTTGATGGCCCTACAGAGACAAAGTTTTATTTATTTTTGAAACAGAACTAGAAATAGTTTCTTATTTTTTTTAAATTAAATTTAAAGGCTTGGCTACCAAGCATAGGAAATTGTCGTTGAAGAGCATGTATGGTGGAGCAGATGCATTTGCGCCGAGACACGTTCAAAGAGGAAAAGTGGGCAAGTTATACAGGGGCATATGGGCTTTGGTGACACACTCAGCCAATTGTCCCCACATCTCAAGAGCGAGACACATCTTATATTTTGGAACAACTGAAGTCAGACTTCATTTTTGTGGATGTAGATGAACGTTCAAATGTGATACATCAGGCAGGAGAGGCTGCCACTTGGAGCAATGCTGATTTATTTTAGGAAAGCTAAGCCAAGGGAAACCCATAATTTTCTAAGGAAGAGATTTTGCAATCATCTTTAAACTTTCAGATGCTAATTCCTATCTTATTTCTATAACCACCCGCTCTAGAGCATGTTTAATGAAAATAAGGGATGATGGCTGTCATATCTTAAGTGAGCTAAATTTTATCTGTGCTGAAAATCACTGTGAAATAATCTCTAATTATAAAGCTGGAAAACAGAACATTTCAGCACATGTGCCTTGAAGAAGTAGGCCCCCAGTTCTTACCACTAGAGCTATCTTGAAAATTACTCACATCTGCTAAAAGGGGAAAAGATTGAGCTTCTTCATCAGTGTTTTAAATAACCTAAATATTTTGCAATCACGGTGAAGTTTGGCCTAAAGACCCATTTTTCTATGTTGGTGATTAAAGACATTTTGTTTTACATGAAAAATGTCACTGATTTGTATAATATCAAATGTAGAAATTATATAGCATGCCATATATAATTTTACAAATGCTAAATGGATGCTACATGCCAGGTGTCGTGCTAAATGCCTCAAATGTTATCTGCCTTATTTTCATTTTCCTGCCAAGATAATGATAAAGTAGCAAAAACTGTACATGGGATTACTTCAACTAAATAATTTCCAAAAAAATCAGAAATATACTTCCAATCTTCAGACAACAACACAACAGTAAAAGGATAAAAAAAAAGAATATTAAAAATGCTTTTATCTGCTACTTTTAATATTTCAAAGGGTTAGGTTTTTATGGATCGGGAAATATGGCAGTATTGATGATTTAACCTGTACTTAAATAACAATAATAATAATATTTATTCCATCTCAAATCATTAATCTATGTATGATACATACCACTGTATATGGCATAGATATACACAGATACACAAGGGAAGTCTCTACACCAGAGCTAAACTCATAAACTCATTCTTTCCACTTTTCTTCCTTATCAACTCAATCGTCCACTTTCAAAATTGTGACTAAGAAAGAGGCAATATATAGCAAAAATAAAAGAATTCCTGAAAATGTCACAAATAATTGTGCTGTGTAATAATTGATGGTCTTTTTTTGAGTGAAAAAAATTATTTCTACAGACCATAAAAGCCCTCTTAAAGCCAAATGGACAAATAAATGTTCATCTATACCATGTAGGTAATTCTTTTAGACTTGTCATTTTTATCCTTGAAATTGCATATAACTTTGTGCTGGAATGTGTGTTAAACTTGGCATGGAGTGGTGATCTCAAATCAAGTGTCAGATTTTTCTTTTGTTTAGAGATAATACTTCATGGGAATGTTGCTGGTATCTTAAAATTCTCACTCAGGTTTATAAAAAAAAAAAAAAAAAAAAAAAAAAACCTGCCCATAAACTTAAAAAGTCCTAAACCACTAAATAGAAATATATTTGATCACATTTACCTGGGTGAGGGGGGAAATTAACCAAATTGACTTCTGAGGTTCTATTAAGTCTTTTTTTTATATATTAAGTCTTTTTGAATTGTAACAGATATTCGTGGGACATTGATTAGTTACTAAAACTCAAAATCAACTTAGCTGATCCTGGAACAACAACAACAAAGTTCTAGAAAATGTTGATCTTGCTATTTTGCTTTTTCAGGCATATCCTTAAGGCTGGGTCAAATCAATCCATCAACAACTCAACCTAATACTTGCTATTCTACCTTGGAACAAGGAAACCCCATTCATCCATCACTCCAACATTATCTGAGATACACTAAATTACTTTCACTTTAAAATCTCTTAAACAGAGACTGTCAAAATCTTTTATACTAAGAAGGAATAGTCTTAGCTAAAATTTCATGACTGAAATTTGATGAATTTCATGCATTTCCTGGTGAAATAATATTGCCTCTCAGTATAATTCAATGTCATCTGGCTTAAAAAGTCAAGTATATACTACAACTTTTGAACTGGTATGTCTATTTTATATTAAAATGATATGTTTACTATTCTACATGGACACTGCAAGGTATAGAAAGGAAATTTGCATGTTATTCTAATGCAGGCTGCCTTTAAGAAGCCACCTTAACTGACAAAGTATTCTAGGGTATATTTTCATGAAGTCACTTGGTCAGAAATGTGTTTCACCATTTACCTACTTTCTCAACTTGTCTTTTCAGTATGAACTCTAGGTCACTGAACTGTGAACAACATTTAATTATAGGCTTAATTCTTCATTGAAAATGACAGGATCATATATATATATATATATATATATATATATATATATATATGTCAAATTGACTATTATGTGAAAATGAAGATTGAGTATGAATCTGGAAGCTCCACTATTGTTACCTAATAAAAAATGCCCATGATTTTCACTTAGAATGGTAAATCCTTAAAAATCCTGAGATGTGATTCTATGGTATTTTCCAGTGTCAGTCAATCAATAATTAAGTACCCACCATGTGCTTATTTTTTTTTGTAGAATAAATTTCAATATTTTCATCTTAGATAAGGAAACAAAAGCCTAGCGAGCCATTTGTCATAATCACATAGTTGGTTTTTCTTTTTTAATGGGAAAACTAAGACGATGTCTTAAATCTTTAACTCTCAACTGATTTGCTTTGTGTTTATATTGTTCTCACGGTTTTGTTCTAGCTCAAAGCTGGTCCACAGCCCATATATACAACTGTCACCTAGAACTTGTTGGAAATACTTATAAACCACCTATCTGATAAGAAGTTAAAAGCCAAAATATATAAGGAACTTATATAACTCAATAGCAAAAAACCAAAATTCTGTTTTAAAAAAAATGGGCAGAGGCCCTGAATAAAGATATTTTTTCAGAGAGAACATTAAAATCACCTACAGATATATGAAAAGAAATTTGACATCACTTATCATGAGGGAAATGCAAATCAAAATCATAATACTGATCATAATATCATAAAGTATCATAAAACCTGATACTTTTTAGGATATCTATTATCAAAAAGACAAGAGATAGCAAATATTGGGGGAGGATATGTAGAATAGGGAGCCCTCATGTACTATTGGTGGGAATGTAAATTGCTATGGTGACTCTGGAAAACAGTATGGAAGTTCCTCAAAAACTTTAAAGTAGAACCACCATATGATTCAGCAATTCCACCTTTGGGAATATAGTGGAAGGTATGAAATCATTATCTTGAAGAGAAATCTGCACCCCCGTATTCATTGTAGAATCATTCACAATAGCCAATACATGGAAACAGTATAAATGCCCATCAGTGGATGAATGGATAAAGAAGTTGTGTTATATGTATGTGTATATATATTTATAATGGAAGAGTATTCAGCCTTTTAAAGGATGTCCTGCCATTTGTCACAACATAGATGGACTTTGAAGGCATCATGCTGAGTGAAGCAGGTCAGAAAGAGAAGGACAAATACTGTGTGGTCTCACCAAAAATGCCAAATTCATAGAAGCAGAGAGAGCAGAATGTAGATTGCTGGGGCTGGAGGGTGGGGAAAATGGGGAGGTATTGATCAAAGGGCACAAACTTCCAATTAGAAGATGAATAAGTTCTGGGAATCTAATGAGTAGCATGGTAGCAACAGTTAAATATACAATTATGTACTTGCAAAGTGTTAAGAGAGTAAATCTTAAATCTTTTTTTTTTAAGATTTTATTTATTTATTCGTGAGAGACAGAGAAAGAGTCAGAGACATAGGCAGAGGCAGAGGGAAAAGCAGGCTCCCTGAGGAAAACCTGATGCAGAACTCAATCCCAGAATCTCAGGATCATGACCTGAGCCAAAGGCAGACACTCAACCACTGAGCCACCCAGGTATTCTGTAAATCTTAAATCTTAACCACACACACACACACACACACACACACACACACGCATGCACGCACGCATGCACGTATACACACACAAAGGTAATTATGTGAGGTGAGGTGATGGACGTGTTAACTAATCCTAACCTGGTAATCATTTCACTATATATATATATATATATATATATATATATATATATATATATATATATATATCAAATCATATTGTACACCTTAAACTTACACAATGTTATATGTGAATTATAGCTCAATAAAATCAGGAAAAAACAAGAAAAGAAATGCCATATCTCAGGCCCAACTCTAGACCTACTGAATCTGAATCTGCATTTTACATGATTACCAGGTGATTGATAAATTTGAGAGGGACTGATACATATTGTACCAGAAAATTAGAAGTTTAAAATATAATTTTTGTAGCGGAGGCGAGAGCTATTAACATATAACTATTAATATGATTAAGCTGTTCGGTGGCTGAAGAAAATTATTCATTGTTATTAATAATTGGCTTATAAATTGAAGTTTTTGCTTTGTATGCTGATAAGCAATATTTACATGACAATAGAATAACTTCTTAATGATTAAGAAATATAACAAGACATTTTTATATAATTAGTCTATAATTTTTATATAAGTAATTAGTTTGGATGACTGATTGTATGAATTAAATAGTTATTTTCAAGAAATGTATATGAAATTTATCATTTGGAAAATCTATTATAAGATAATAAATACTTTGCATCTGAAATGAGGTCTCATTTCCCTAGTTGGTGGGCATGGTGGATACCATTATCTCAGTTCTACAGGTGAAGAAAATAAGCCAAAGAAGTTAAGCAATCACCTAATATAATCTGACTTGTTTGTGGGGCCTTTTCATTTGTCAGTAATAGGAACCCAACTCAAGCCAGGGTAAACATAGTTGAAAATTCTAGAATGTTTGGATCCAGAAAATAGCAGGTAGGACACATTTACATCTGCTCAAGACACATTTTACCAGCTTAACATCTGTAGGGGAAAAAGTTACACTTGCCCTCTTAGTGGCTGTGGCAGAAAATCCTGGAGGGCACTTTCTCTGGCTCATTTTGAGTTAGTCTGGCCGGAGGAATAGGATAAACTGCTTGGATGGGGCTGGGTCATGTGACCCCGTATGTGGTCAAGAGAAGAGAATTAGAGAGAATTCAGTGCTCACAAAGGAGGAGAAAGTGGTTGCCCCTGGAAAGAGAGTTTCGGGATTTAGAAGGGTAAACAAAAATTAGTATAGATGGTTAAGTGTGTGAACTGGGGCGTGATCATACACGGATCATTTTTATTTCTCTTTTCAATTACACTATACTGAAGCATTGAAATGGTAGTTTTCATTTGGTTGTGGTGATGAGATGAATTCATATTGAAATCTCCTGGAGGAATATTTAAGCATGCACTCACCAGCGTAAAGCCCTAGACCGATGCAGTAAGAATCTTGAGTGACAATGGGGGTGGGGCAATATAATGTAGAGTCCCAGGTTTCAAGGGACACCTCCTTGTACTTAGGAATTTTAATGTATTCAAAATGTTCTCTAAATTGTATTTTAATTGGACAGTGATAAGTGACCAGTAAGTGTAAGCCTTCTGGGTTTTAATAATGTTATCTTTTTATTTTAAGGAAAATGAATATGTGTCGTATTTCTTTTTTGGGGTAACCACACCCGTCCATGGGTTCAGAATAAGAATTCATGTTAGTATGGCAGGCAGAGGGTATCCCAGCCCTACCTGGGAACAGAGAAATAGCCCCTCTCAAGCAACACATCATTAAAACTCAAATCAATTGTTTGTCATATTTCTTTAATGTTCCCAGTATGTGTGGTGACCGATATTAATGATGAAAATGAAAATTACCAGTCTTGAGTTTATTAATTACTAAGCTCTTTTAGCCACATACATGGGAATAAAGGAGAGAAAGAGATCAATCGGTACTATCTTGCTTGAGCGATCGTTTCACTGTGTGCATCTGAGGTGTAGGCCATCATAGGTCTTCAAGTAGTTGGCAAAAGTCACCAATGTCCCCAACCTCTCCTTAAAAACATGGATTCATGCATTCTTTATCTCTCCCTTGAGTGTCCTTAAATTCTAAGGTAGTTTTCACTTTTGGATCTTTTTAGTAAAATGATTTAAATATCTCTCTTTTCTAATCTCCACAGGTAATAGCTCACAATCATCTCCAAATCCATTGCTCATTTCTTTCAGTGTAACATGATTAATAACACCTCCAGTTCTTTAGTAATGACTGTATCTGTGATAATAGAATGTTGCTTATTCTTGTTTGAAATTCTCTTGCCCTTTCTCAAAACTGCCCTTCTATAACCTTCCCTGTTTCAATAGAGTGCATGATGAGATATCAATCTCTAATCATTTGGTTCATAGAAAAATCCTCTAAAGTCTTTTAACCCGAGTTCCTTTTTAACCTGAATGCTGAAAGCCTCTTCTATGCAGGACAGATCTTTCTTCATCTTCTATATATCCTTTCAAAAGGTGTTTCATTTTTCTAGAAAACTAGTAAACCTCATTATACTCTGATGCCATCTTGTTGAAGCTTTTAATACTTTGTCGAAGGCATGTTACTACAGTGCTAGGGTAAGGCTTGCCACATCTGAAGATATTTGCAGCATCCGAGTGGGCTGTGTAGGGCAATCACCTTGCTCGGCAGAGCCAGAGTGTGGAAAGGAGATGACTAAAATTAAGCTGCTCTCTTTCTCCTCCCTGGCTGTAACTACTTTCAACCTAACACCTTCCGAAAACCAAAACTTACTATTAAAATAAAGTCATATGGAAATAAGTCCTCCTTTCCCAAGTTCCTAATGAAAACTGAAATTGAATTTTATTGATGTCCCTCAAATGAAGCTCTCCATGGTTTCATTTTCAACATTAGCAACAAAGAAGACTATTAAAAAAGAAGTCAAAATCCAAGATTCTGCACTTAATCTTCCGCTGCTAAATTTAAGGAGCTTTGTGTGTCATGGACATGAAATATGCCTATGTATTCATGAGATATTTTGAGCATAGAGGCAAGCCATCTGTCCACCTCTGTGTCTCCCCACCCTTCATGCTATTCTTCCCATCCTTGGGAGCTCTTCCTTTTAGTTTTAAAGCAATAGACAGGTTTAAGAAAAAATACACACATGAGCTCATTTGTTACCAAAAACTATGTATGTATCGTTTATTATAAAATGTCCATTTCTGCATACATACCAATATGTCCACATGGATATGCAGGGAAAGCAGTGGAAGAGACTCAAGCAGGTTCTTTGAGTGAGGAGAAATGGAATGGGTTGGTATGGAGAACAGCATATAAAGACAGTCTTTCCTGTACACATTTCATTTTTCACATTTCAGTTAAAAAACATACTAATGTTTAACTTGGACAAATGTTTTACAAAAATAAATGCACTTTGAAACTATCACTTGATTCTGATAGCGAATTTGGGAACTTGAGCAAAATCTCGATTCCTTGGTCGTTGACATCCTACCCTTCCAAATCTAAGTGAGCGGGCTCCCTGCATGGAGCCTGCTTCTTCCTCTGCTGTGTCTCTGTCTCTGTCTGTCTTTCATGAAAAAATAAAATATTTAAAAAATAATTTAAAAAATAAAAAGTAAAAACCAAACATCTAAGTGAAAAGAGGCAATTTTTCATAAGATAGAACAAATAGCATAAAACAGAGAAAGTGAAGAAGTTGAAGGATGAAGAGGAGCCACTGCTTTGGTAGCCGGAACCTATGGGAGATTTTCAAGAAAATAATTTCGGTAGCATAGCAAGAGTAGAAATCAGAAGTCGGAGAAAGCCGGGGTCTGAGGGGGAAGGGTGTTACATTTTTCCAGCTGAGTGTGAACTACCTGCTTAAGACATCAAGACTTCAGGAAATGAGACAAGCAGAATCACAGCTCAAAAGAATAATAGAGCAGAAACAATTTTTGTTGTGGAAGGGGAGAGTTTATCATGTTGGAGCCCGGAGGGGATAAGAATATAGTGGAAATCTTACGGAAATACAAGAAGTTGGGTATTTGATATAATAAACTCCAGGAGGAGGACTCGAGGTGACAGGGGAAAAGTTTAACCGCATGACTGTTTGAAAAGATGCAATGATGGCTAATTCTGTTGAAAGGCTGAACTCTTTACCCAGTAAATTTTGGCCACATAATCACTGGTCTTTTGAACAAAGAACTATAGCCAGTTGTTTTGGCCTCAAAGAACTCCATTAACAGAGAAGAGCCACAATAATGAGTTTTTACTTAACTTCCTCAGTGTCTACCTCAGCAATAACACAGCAATGATCAGATGCTCCTAACCTAGTTAGTATTTCAGTTCCTCCTGGCATGTGATATTGAAATCTCACAGGGAGAACTGTGCTATTTTTTAATAAAAACTATCTGGACAGCAGTTAACTGGAGCATTAACCTGTTTTGGAGAAAAATAAATCTGCTGACACTTGCACGTCTCTGGAAAATAATGTCCAGAAGAAAAATACAAGTGGCACTTCTAAATTTAGAGAGTGAAGAAGAATTAAGGACCCAAGTAGATACGCTCATGTAAAATTGTAGATGTGTGTATATGAATTTGTAGAGGATCTACAGCATTCAAGATGCTACACTGGGTATTGGGGTAAATCAGAAGGTTTAGGTACTTGAGGAAGATTAACATCTTTTTAATATATTTAGGATTATATATTTAAACTTGCAAAAATCTCTCATATAATTATAAAAGTACCATATAATCCTCCTATAAAAGTTTTACATGATGGAAAAATTTCGGAAAATACAGAAAAGTATAAAATGGAGAATTAAAATCACCTTTAATCCCTCTATTCAGAAATAACCACTATTAATACTTTGGTGTATTTCCTTGGTCTCCTCTCCCCATGCATTGCTTTTTTTACCTGGCAAATAGCCTATTATCTCCTTTGGATGGAGCCCTCAGAGTGGAATTGCTGGATCAAAGGGCACAGAGGCTTAAAGACTCTTGAGACACATTACTAAGCTATTCCAAGAAAGGTTGCTTCAGCTTATGTGCCCTTGCCTACATTAAGTGTCTATTTCTTACAAATCTTCACCATCTAGTATGGTCAAAGCTTGCCATTTCATTGTTTGAATTTTCATTTCTTTCTTTATTTAAACAAGTGACATTCATTGAAAGATCTCCAAGTGCGGGGTGCCATTATGAACCCTATCTTTAGACATAAATGTGAATCCGACAGTCTCTGTCCTTGAGGAGTTCTAAAAAGAGGAGAGGGCTCACCAAGGAGGCAGCTGGACGAAGAAATGCTCTGTTGAGGCCCTGCGTACACCCCACATGGTGGGAGCAAAAAGGAAGGGATATCTAACTTTTCTTGGAGGAGTGTGCTAAATAGATGTTTATTTTTCTCACGGAGGATGAAAAGCGAAGTGGAAGTTGTAAGCCCCTTTTATTTTGAATACAACTCTGTGAAAGAAGGTTATCGTTTCCATTTTATAGATGAAGAGACAGATTTAAGGAGGTAATGATTTACTCTGGGTGACAGCTTCGGCGAACAACAGAGAGCAGATTAGGATGTCTGCTGTCTTACATCAGAGCTCCCACATTTTGTCGCCTTCCTACACAACTTCTCGGCATCTCCCAAGAAGGTTATATTTGTTCTCTATCTCTTTTTTTTTTTGTTTAGGATATTTAAGATCGAGATTGAGATCTACTTATCCATATACATCTTTTGTTTGCTTGTTTGTTTAACCTGAGAATCCTGGCCTCATTCAGAGATCAATTGGATTTTCTAGCTCTGTTTCTGCTAGGATGTTCGAGGCACTGAGGGAGCTCGAAACTCAGGCTGAGGGGTACCGAGGGGCCACCAAGACAACAGACAACTTGCTCCAATCTCAGCCGAGAAGGGGGGGTGGTCGCTAGAGTTCCTTGTAGTATAGACAGCACTAAAATTCACAGTTCTGATCTCTACTCCGGTTGCCTTCCTCCACACTGCTCTGTTCTTGGGGTTTACATTTTGGCTCAATAACCTATGAGATTTGGACCCAAATTGAGTGCCATGTTTTAAACTTTGTGGATCAGTATTCAGTTTTGTTCAAGTTCTTGCTTTTTGTTGGCTGAACCATATGTAGATAGATGTTCAGACAGTTTGCTCTGCTCCTTCCAATGAGGGGTAAGGGTGCTGAACATTTAAGTACCTACTCACTATATGCCAGACTCTTCTGTACTTTACACCATGCAGCCCTCACAAGCCTTCGATGGGTCTATTTTCATCTCCAAGTCACAGATGGGGGCACAGGTGACAATGTTCAGGGAGTTTAAAGAACTTGAATTGTCTAGCTTCCAAGTGGAAGTGGGAGAACTGGAACTCAAGTCTGTTTGATACCAAAGACTATGCCCTTTTCACTGAATTCCACAGCTTCCAAATCCTTATCATATACTGATGAAATCTTGAGTATTGGACATATTGATTATTTTGCTCTAGCCATGAATACTAACTTCTACTTCATTTCCTGCTACTCCTGAATCTAATTCCCTGTCCCCATCACTTTAGCTCCAAGCATATGGGACTTCTTTCAGTTCCTGGGATTAGCCACTGGATCTCTTGCTTGGGGCTGAGCAAGACACAGTGTAGGATTCTGGGGAATTCTAGGAATTCAAGGGCCAGACTATTTGGGTTCAAGTCTATGTTCAACTACTTACCTACTACCTCTATTGTTTGGGACAAAATCTAATAATTCCATGTTCTTTAGTTTTGCCATCTGGAAAATGGGATTAATCATAATGCATACCTCACTAAGTTGTTGAGAGGTTGGAAGAAAATTGTGTACGTAAAGCACTGTAGCATAGGGCCTCACATCTTGCAAAGATTCAGTAAATAGTGGCAACTTTTACTGTTGCCCATACACTTATCCACGTCTGTTGGCCTGGAGCACACTTTGCCTTCTTTGCGTCTCAGTTTTAGTGCCGATTCTACAGAGAAGCTTTCCCTGATCATCTAGTACTGTTCTTTCAACACAGTCCTATAGAAGCCTGTATTTCTCTATCAAAGAACAGATACCCTGTATTAAAATGAACTCTTGGGGATCCCTGGGTGGCTCAGCGGTTTGGCGCCTGCCTTTGGCCCAGGGTGCGATCCTGGAGTCCCTGGATCGAGTCCCACGTTGGGCTCCCGGCATGGAGCCTGCTTGTCCCTCCTCCTGCGTCTCTGCCTCTCTCTTTCTCTATCATAAATAAATAAATCATAAATAAGTAAGTAAGTAAATAAATAAATAAAATGAACTCTTGTCTATACTCTTCACTAAATGCCAAGCTCTCTGAGGTAAAGACTGTGTCTTTCTTGTTCACCATTTCCCTCCTTCACCCCATACAAGGTCAGACATCTAGAGGAGATAGGTAGTTTCCTGGACAAGAAGTGGAATTGCATGTTAGTACTTTAGAAGTGGACTAGGGGCAACGTTCCCTCTCAGGGAACACTAATGACATGAAAAGTGACAGAAAAGATGTTTTAGCTTTCCTGCCTTCGTGGAGTCATAGCTGTGAGACTGGGCCAAGCTGCCCGATTGTGAATCACACAGAGTTTTGCTGCTAGAGGATTGATTGATAATAGTTGTGCAATTGTGTGGTTCAGTAGTGAGCAATTTAGGGAGTGAAATGATAAAGGAAATAAATGGCTCCAGAGGCATACAGTGAGATAAAATAGCAGGAAAAAAGAAAAAGAAAAAGAAAAAAGAGATCTCCTGGAAGGTGGCCAACTGTAGTTGAAGCTCCCGTGATGGCTTCCACAGCCAGCTGGGAGATCCATGCAGGTTCAGGCAGCAGCTTGGAGCACTCAGCTCCTCAGCATGTGGAGTTGCTGTCACCACATCGATAGGTGGTGGATTCATTTGCTATTGCTTCTGTAACAAATTACCACCGACCCAGTGGTTTAAACAATTCACGTCTATTAGTGTACAGTTCTATAGGTCAAAAGTCCAACATGCATCTTACTAGGCTAAGATTCAGGGCCGTGTTCCTTTCTAGAGGCTCTGGCTGAGAAGCTATTTCTTTGTCTTTTCCAGCTTCTAGAAGCTGCCCACATTCCTTGGCTCATGGCCCCTTTCTTCCATCCTCAATGCGAGCAATGACAGATGGAGTGCTTCTCATAGTGTTCTGCCTCTGCATCTCTAAAGCCTGTAAAGTTTCTCTGCTTCTAAGGATTCCTGTGGATGTGTTGGACATACCTGTGGAATTCATGACAACTGCTTCATCTCAAAGTCCTTAACTGTGATCTTGCCTGCAGACTTTCTTTTGCCATGGAAAGTAACATAGTCTCAAATTCTGAGGATAGGGAGGGGACATCTTTGAGGTCATCGTTCTGCTACTACAGGTAATGTTCCATCCCTTTTAACAACATCATTGAGACTGTCCCCAAAAACATCATTGGAAACGCTCTCTTGTGCTTGGCACAATTTAGTGAGTGCTCTAGGGGTGCACAGCCCATATTTTCTTTCCATGACACGGGCGCTCATCCTTCCAACTGCTGGGGTTGACGATGGCGACTTCACACAACTTGGTCTTTTTGGGGAATTGCCATCTGCTGAAGAGCGCCATCACACCCAAAGTCACAGCTCCTTCTGGGGGACAGCGTGCATCGAGTGACTTGCCATAGGGGGAGTTACGAAAACCCGGCTCCTTTGCCTCAATACGGGGGCAACTCTGAGGATCTTCACCAACCCCTTTCAGGGGGCGTCACTGTGACTTCATTTCAATTCAATGTCCTTCCACCCAAACCCACTGCCTTTATTTCCCTACAGGGGCCGACCCCAGCAACACTTCCCAGCAAACCTGCTGCAAATCACCACTTCAGAGTTGGTTTCCTGGGAACTGTCGGCAATATGCTGTGATAGACAATGTGTGGATTCCTGCAAGCATTTGGAGCTTTCCTAAATTTGAATACAAATAGGAATGAAAAAAACTTTCAACAGTGCACTCTCATTAATGAAGCAAAAATTGCCTCCCTGCTTTGCACCCACTAAGATCTTAACATCCATGCATCTTAGATGCAGTCAATCCTCATTATTTGCAGATACCCTGCTTGCAAACTTGTCTTCTCACTGAAATTTGTTTGAAACCTCCAAGCCAGGACTCCCAGCACTTTTAGTCATTGTGAATAGGTGTAGAATGATGAAAAATTTGAGTTGCCTGACACATGCATTCTCAGCTGACGTTGAATAAAGTGACACTCTGCCTTCGTGTTTCAGCTCTCGTAGTGAAAACAAGTGTCCTTCCCAGGGTCTTTTTTTTTTTTTTTTTTTTTTGGTGTTTTTTTGGGGCATAATTTGTCTTTTTGGTTGGTGATTTTACTGTTTAAAGTGGCCCTTCAGCACAGTGCTGAAGGACTGTGTATTATTCCTCCGTGCATGAAGACTGTGATATGTCTTTTGGAAAAAAAAAAAAACTTCTATTACTTTTTGAAAGAATATTTATTCATTTGGGAGAGAGGGTGAGCAAGAGAGAGCATGAGCCGGGGGAGGAGTAGAGGTTGAGGGAGAAGCAGACTCTCCACTTAGTAGGGAGCCTGGTGCAGGGTTCCATCTGGGGACTCCATCCACAGACTCCAGGAAATGACCTGAGCCCCATGAAGGCAGATGCTTAGCAGACTGAGCCACCCAGGTGCCCCAAAATACTTGTATTAGATGAGCTTTGTTCAGGCATGAGTTAAGTGCTGTTGGCTCTGATTATTGAATTAACAGTATATGTTAAATAATGTCTTTAAACAGACACAAACATAAAGCAAGTTTTTGTGTTAATCGATTGATGGAAGTGTCATGACCAGAGGCTTATAGGAACTTAGCCCTCCCTTCCCCAAGAAGTAATAGTTCAGTATTCATTAACTCAGTATTGATGGCAAATTTATAGATCATAATCACCATGAATATTAAGAATCAACTATACAGGGATCCCTGGGTGGCGCAGCGGTTTGGCACCTGCCTTTGGCCCAGGGCGCGATCCTGGAGACCCGGGATCGAATCCCACGTCGGGCTCCCGGTGCATGGAGCCTGCTTCTCCCTCTGCCTATGTCTCTGCCTCTCTCTCTCTCTCTTTGTGTGACTATCATAAAAAAAATCAACTATACATATAAAGCTTTTTTTTTCATCAAACTAGCAAGTACCTTGAATTGCTTGTTCTGTTGTCCTACACTTTCTGAAGATGAATGCTATAAGCTTACATATGCCTGATGCAAGGGAAAAGGAAATCCTCTTTTATGCCATATTCCACTCTGTTCCATACTCCTGCTCTAACCCCATTTGTGACCCAAATGAATTAGATGATTATTGAACCTTTCTTTGTGGGTGCCTTTAACACCCTGGGAAAGAGAACCCAAGTTCATAGATGATGCCCTGAGCAACTTATGCTTGTTGGTCCCCATGGATGACTTCAGTCCCCTTGCCATCTCACCCGTCAGGTCTCCGGGGCTCAGGGCCCTCAGCAGTCAAGGCTACACACTCATCATTCTTGCCCAGATGAAGAAAAGTTTTGTTTCTTTCTGTCCCACGTTGGAAAGCAGGAGGACTCCATCAGACTGCTTTAGGTGTATCTGCCTAACTTTGCTTTGTTAACAAAGCAAACAGACTGCTTTGTAACTGCCAGCCACTTTCATTGGACTGCTCCCCAGTCATGGGGAGCAAAGGTGTCTTTTCTTCATCTACAATGCAAGGTACAGATTTCAAATCTTTGCTTTCAATTCCCCAAACCTGCATCCTTATAAAAATGAGGATTTAAGGAATCTGACACTCCTAGTACATATTACATGTAGTTGGAATCACAGAGCTGAAATTTACATAATTTTGGGAAATTCCTCAATTGCTTCTGGAAATCAGGTGAGCAGCGAGACACAAGATCTTTATCAGGGACACAATGAGGTACCTTTCTTCTTTCCTTTGACAACTCCTCCTCCGCTAGTTTATAGAATTCAGGGGACAAGGTTATCCTGGCCTTCATCTGTTCCCCAAATGCATTTTTTATGACATATACTTTATGTCTTGAATCCTTCAGGGCTTCACTTTGATTCTCAAAACATCTTTTCTTTCAAACTAGTGCCTCTGCCGTAAATTTCAAGAGACTTTAGATTATTCAAACATCACAGAAATGACTCCCTTGTGATCTGTGTTGAGCTATTATAATCTACCCTGTGGCAAGGGATACATCAATCTAGTTGAAAGGGATACACCATCCAGGTGGCCCAAGACAATGCCTTAAGAACAGATTAGGGATGGCCGAGGTACACTTATTCATATTTTTAACAAGTATTCAGATACATGTGCTTTGATTGCACATGTACCTTATTTATAGAAGTTTTTTTAAAGATTTTATTTATTTATTCATGAGAGACACACAGACAGAGAGAGAGGGAGGGAGAGAGAGAGAGAGGCAGAGGGAGAAGCAGGCTCCATGCAGGGAGCCTGACATGGGACTCGATCCCCGGTCTCCAGGATCGCACCCTGGGCTGAAGGCAGTGCTAAACCACTGAGCCACCTGGGCTGCCCCATAGAAGTTTTTAATCACGAAAAGTTTTACAACATGTTATAATTCCTTCTATGTTTATTTTCTCTCTTTCATGTCATATGACACAACCCAGAAGCCACACTTTCTTATAAGAAATAAATGTTTGATGATGTATTATTTAAATAATGGACCAAAGATATCTAACTATGCAAATATCCATGGAAATCAACCTGCCTTCTGCTGTTTGGAGCATGCTAAATAAATTGAGCCATCCATCATTATATGACTCCCCTTGGGGAAGATTAAACAAGAGAAAATATTTATTTCTTTTCATTTATTTTCTCTTTTTGGCTGCTTTCTTTCATGTCCCCATTCTTGATGAAGCATTGAATTCTAGCAGCACATTCTTGTCTCCAAAAACAGAGGCCTTTTTTTTTTTTTTTAATTGTGAAAAGGCTTAATGAGAAGTGACAACCTGCTTCGTTATCATGGTTCAATTTTTAGAGTATCTGAAGTCTGCTAATTAATTTGTTTCCAATGTGATTTTCATTCTTCTTAGCATTTTATTGATTCATGGATTAATCAACTGCAACATTCCTATTGAAAGCAAATGTAGCATCAATTCGAATAATTTTTTTCTTGTCGGAGCTTAGCTTCCAACGCTCTCACCCATGACCTAATTTCCAAGACACAGAAAACAAAGACTTGAATATTTTTTAGAAGTAACATGTAACCTACTCCTTCCCAGAGCATGTTCTTGATTTGTTCTTTTCCAGCAGCATTCTTTCATTTTCACTTCCTGCTTTGCCAGTGTAGACTTAACATTTGTCGCTATAAAGATGCTCTCACTCCCTTGCTCCTTTTTCCTTTTGTCACGGTTGACAGCTACCACAACACACATGCACCCAACCAACACTCAAATAGCTCCCAAAATGGAGTGCAATAGCCATGGGAAAAGAACCAAATATTCCATGTCAAAACGATGAACACATGAGCCATGACCTAGTAAATGATGTAGAGGGTTTGGATTTTAAAACCCCACTCAACCACAAGTGATTGCAGGTAGAAATACTGAGAATTCTCTTCAATTAGCCTATTGGTCTTGACACAGGTAACCAACTGGGCCAGCATAACCTTAATTAAGAAGCAAATTCAGATGGCTTAGGTCAGTGACAAGAAATCAAGTTAATGAAGTAGGAGATGGATAGAGAACTAAGTGGATTTGGGATTGAAGAGTAATGTGAAGTATGGACTTGGGGTGATGACTATGCCAATGGAGGTTCCTCAGTTGTAACAAAAGTACCACTTTTATGGGGAATGTTGATAATGAGGAAGCTTTTCATCTGTGGGGGCAGAAGGTGTATTGGAAATCTTTGTAACTTCCTTTCAGTTTTGCTGTGAACCTAAAACTTTTAAAAAATAAAGTCAATAAAAATTTGAAAAAGGAACCCCTAACTAGATGTACTACTTACTAAATGGTCCTATTCTGAGGTCTTTTATATTGTGATGAATATAGATTGAAAACTAATATTAGAACCATGTTGCATTAATCTCTGGGGTTTGAAGGTTGCCATATACTTGGTATTCATAAATTTAGCAAAGGATACTCAAACTGCCTACCCCTTGTTTATTCTGTTTCATTTTACTGAAGTTTCTGGTTATTCTTTGAGTTATTTTAATGATATGCTCTTGAATCAAGTGTACTCTGTGAGTAGTTTTGGTGAATATCCTTCAGAAAACTGTTTCCTCTCTTGATGATAGCATTATAGAGCTAAGAGGATAAGCACCTCACCTAGGGGTTCCCAGTTTAAATGTCTTGTGGTGCCAGAAGGGAAATGAGGTGAAAAGCCAATCAAGAGGAAACAAGGGGAGGTGGTAGGGCCTTAGATGACTGAGTGGTGGGTATCCTACCTACCGGCATTCTATTTGGAAAAACAAAAAAAACAACCAAGAAACAAAAGACAAGAAACAAAAACCCACAACAATAAAAAACCAATGTGTTGGGACAAAACTCACTTAAAGATCTTATCTGGTCCACTTGACATCAGCCTGTGACCCCTGATCTAGACCATCTTTTTGAGGTTACCAATGGAGAAATACAGGTTTACAGAAGCTAAGCTACCTGTAATAAACAGCTATTACTAAGATATTTATCTATGATGTGCGGTGTTTAAGAACAGACCTCCCAGTCTGTCTGCACCAGTTACTAGTCATGTGACCTGGGTAACTCACTTCATCTCTCTGTGCCTCAGTTGCCTCTTTTGTACCGTGGTGATAGCAGTAGTTTTCATCTCTTGTGGGTGTTTGAGGATGAAATGAATCAGTAGTGTAAAGCACGGGGAGCTTTCTTTAAGATGGCTAGCACATTGCTTTTATTTCTTCATCCCTAGCTCAATCCTGGCACCTAGGATGTAGTTCCTACCATGTTGAACCAGGTCTGGCCTAAGGATGGTGGAGCTGAGAAGAGGAAGGAGTCTGGGTTGCTGAGATTCCATGGAATGAAGCTCCTTGCCAGCCCTAAAAATTGGCCTCTGGATCCCATATATAGGAGGGACAAACTTCATTAATCACTATCATTTTGGCTTTTTTGTCACTCATGGCAGAAGCCTATCTAGCACATATGCCTTTTCTATCTTGTTACTTTCAACCATCTGTATGGCTGTTTAAGTGTCTTTTTTTTTTTTTTTTGCAATATTTAGCTAGATTTTGCTTTATTTATCCATTCTGATGGTCTCTGTCTTTTAATTGATATGTTTAATTATTATGATTTGTTTTAATTATACCCCACAGAACATCTTTCCTATCAATGTTTTTCTAGAAAGATTTCCCTAACAATGCCTTCTTAGACTTCATATTTTTCAGTACGAGGCTTTCTGGTTGATGTTTACATATGAAAAAAACTGTGTTTATATGCCAGTCCAATACAAACATTTTCAACAAACTGACACGTGAGAAAACTCCTGTGTTATATTCCAAATGCAATGAAGAGGACTTCAGAATTGCCTGTGGCTAATTTGCTAAGTGCACCAATGTCCACAATGTGACTCAGAGTTCCTGGCTCTAGGGGAGATCATGTCACTGGGTATAAAGTGATTGTTTGCTAACAACCATATTAAATGATGGTCAGGAAACAATGTTTTATTTTATATCCTATCATTATAATGTGTTACTTAAATAAATAGGCTTTTTACTTGGTCTTAGTTTCATTTTAGAAATGTGAAATTGGTTGAGAATTTTTTAATTGAATTACACTAATCATATATGTATATTTTTTTACCCTTTAAAACAAACAAAAAAAGATAGGCATCTGGTTAGTGTTTTCAATAGAATATTTGATTTGACTTTAGGAGAAAAATGTTTCTATCAGGGCACTTTCTATCATCTTTAAATTTTCTGTTGCTCATCTCCTCTCTATTTTTTATTTCCTTTATTGTTTTCTGTTGGATTATAAATAATTTTATATATTTTTCCTTCCCTTTTATGGTTTGGAAGTCATGCATTGCATTTCCATTCTTTCAGTGAATATCTTCACATTTTAAACATGCATACTAAGGGATACCTGGGCAGCTCATTGGTTAAGCATCTACCTTTGGCTCAGGTCATGATCTCAATGTCCGGGATGGAACCTCATGTTGGGCTCCCTGCTCAGAGGAGAGTCTGCTTCTTCCTCTCATTCTCCCTCACTGTTCTCCTCTCTCTCTCTCAAAAATAAATAAAATCTTAAAAAATGCTTACTAAATTATAATTTTACATTTTTGTATATCGACCAAGACATTTTAACTGCTCACTTAACACTGGCTACAAGTGATTCTTTTCTAGAACTTTAAATTTTCTTTTTAACACAAAAAGATTTCAGAAATGGAATTCACTGGCTTATTTTACTAACTCAGTGTTCCCTGGCTTGATCTTGTTTCTTGTTCTAGGTCTTTCCTCCTCCTCCTCCTTCCTCTTCTTTCTTCTTCTTCTTCTTCTTCTTCTTCTTCTTCTTCTTCTTCTTCTTCTTCTTCTTCTTCTTTTCTTCTCAGACTTTCCCCTTAATTATTTCCTTTAATAAAGGTACTTGAGAAGCAAATTTTCTTTCTTTCTTTTTTCTTTTCTTTTTTTTGAGAGGCATTTTCTTTGCATATCTGCATATGTCCTTATTTTGCTCTTGCTGTCAAATATCTTCGGGTTATATATAAAATTCAGGATTGAGAGTTATTTTTTTCCTCAGCCTGTGGAAGATATTTCTCCTTTGCCTCCTGGCATCTATTCCTGTTGATGAAAAGTCTGTTGTCAATCTGTTTGTCATGTTTTTGTAATTAATCTCACTTTCCCTTCTGGAACCTTTAAAGATTCCTACCTTCCCTTCCTCAATTGCTGTTCCCTTGATTCTGTAGTGTTGGTAAAAAAAAAATCTAACCTTAGATAAATATTTTATTTGTTCTTTATTTTGATTTTTCTTGCTCTATAATCTGACTGTACTTTTGATTTGGGAACTCATGTCTCCATTTAACTGTGAAAATTTCTTGTTTTTGTCTTTTATAATATTGGTTTTTTTATCTGGTCTCTCCGCTTTCTTCTGGATCCACCATTAGGTTTAGGTTAAAACCTTTTGCCTATCCCCCTGACTCCTAACTCCTCTCATATTTTTATTATATATATAAATATATATTTTTATTATATAAAATATTATAATAATAATTATATATTATATATAAATATAAATAAATAATTATATAATTATATAATATTATAAATAAATAAATAAATAATTATATAGTGTTATATATAAATATAAATAAATAAAATATTATATATAAAAATAAATAAATAAAATATTATATAATATATAATATTTTATTTATTCATTTGAGAGAGAGAGAAAGAGCTTGAGTTGGGGAGACAGAAAGTGGGAGGAAGAAGTAGATTCCCTGCTAGGAGTGGAGCCTGATGAGAGCTCAATCCCAGGATCCTGAGATCATGACCTAGGCTGAAGTCAGACAACTGACCAAACCACCAGTTGCCCCACTTATATTTTTAATTGATTCATCTCTTTTTGATGTATTTTTGGCAAAATTCTTATAAGTATCTTCCAATTCACTAATTCATTTTTTGTTTCCAGTTAGAGTATATCCTACCTAATAAATATTTACATGTTTTTCAATGATGATTTTTTTAATTCCCAAGTTTTCTAATTTTTTCCATACTTATTTCTTTTTGTTTCATCTATCTCCTTTTCTATTGAATACCTTTCTGTTCAGTGGTAGTGAATATTATTCCTTTATTCATCTCTTTATCTTAAAGATATTTATAAACTAAATGCATTTTGAAATGACTATGGTCCCACTTTTCCCACTTTAATACATGTATATATGTACATGTACTCATAGATTTTTTTTTTTTTTTACCCATAGATCTAAGAACACAAATATTTCTGAATCTCATCCACATTGATCAAGTTTTGCCCCTAGTTTCATGCAGGGCTCCTATGTGTCTGTATGGTCAGTATCCTGAGTTGCTGATTATGTCATATCTGTGCTATACTGGTTGCTCTATGTTTTGAATAGCTTCCTGGTTTTAGGTATATAAGAGGCTCATAGCATGAATTCTAGTTGCATTTTTTTAATGAACCACAACAGCAAAGAAGAGGAAAAATGAGCTGGAGAGAGAAACACCATATAACTGCCAGTCACTTGCTAAGGAAAAATTGACCCAAACTCTAGAATTCAAGGATACCTTGTTAATAATACTTAAAGAGAATAAGTCTAAATTCAGCCTTGCCTTCTTTTCTTCCAGAAGAGGAAATATTATACAGAACTATATAATATTAGAATGGAGAAGGATCACATAGTCTACCAAGTAAAACTTTCATTTTAGAAAAGAAGAAATTGAGAAACAGAGGAGTTAACTTGCTAAGATCTTCTGGTTAGAAAGTGTTCAAGGCCTGGGATGTGGCCCCTGTTCCCTGATACCTAATCTTGTACTCTTCCTGTTTCATGGTTGCCTTTAATTTCCAGAAGACTCCAGCCTCCCCAACATTTTTTTTTTAAGATTTTGACATATGCCGGCAAAACTGTTCAAATATGTCAACTTATGCTCATCCTTGCTTTGCCAGATTTTTCACTAACTTTATCTCACGTGAAAGAACCATGCAAAGTACTCCTTTTTAGCATGTAAACCAGCAAGATCAAGTCCCAAAAACAGTTGTTTGGCTTCTTATGCTTTTAAATAGCAAAGTGATTCTTTTGATATTGTTTTTCACCACAATGTTATCCTCAAAATAGTTTTAAGCAGACCATGCTTGTTTTCTAAAAATATTGAATGCATGTGGAAAACATCTTTTAATTTAGTCTCAATACATTCTTATCTAACAAAAGTCAATTTCAAATAAATTAGCACTTTAGAAATATGGGTAATGCTTCTTTGCATCATCTTTTATACTGTCTTATCAATATAAATCTCCCAAGATTAAATTAATATTTTGATAATTAAAATGTAGTTTTCTGTGTACATTCTATATATTGCATCCATTGTTTTTAAAATATTTTTGAATATGTTTTGTTTTTCAAAAGTTAAGACCTCTCAGAATTTATATGGTATTTATTATGATAATTATTGTGAATAATTATTGAGAGTCTGTGAAATGTCAAATTCCATTTTTTGCATATTTCATCTTCTTTATTTTTCACAGCAAGCTGGTAAGGTAGATGTTATTGTTCCCATGCTATATATAGGACATGAGGAACTGAGGAACATAAAGTAAAGAAATTTCTCAAGGAAATTTCTAGCTGATGCAAAGGTGAGATACCACCCATACCTGTATAATTCTAATTCATTTGTTTTCTGTATCTTCTGCCTTTTCCCCATCTCTTTTGCTCATTACTGATTTCTTTTGTACTAAATAGATATTTTCTAAGTGTACCATTTTAATTTATTTGTCATTTCTTTTATTATATTTTGAAGTATTTTCTTAGGCCCCTCTGACAACTGTAATTGAAATTGTGAGTTTCAACAACCTAGTTCAGATTTATAGCAATTTAATTTAACAGTGCACAAAAACTTTGCTTCTGTACAGCTCCACCCCTCCCCCTCCTTCACACTATTACTGGTGTACATATTACATTTTTATACCTGGCATGCCTATCGACACAAATGTATAATTATTGTCTGAAGTTATCTTTTAAATCATATAGAAGGGAATAAAAGAGGAATCAACAAAAATATACATTTATACTGTCTCATATTTATCTGTAAATTCCTTTTACCAATGTTCTTTATTTTTTCATGTGGGTTTATGTTACTGTCTAGTATCTTTTCAACTCAGCCTGAAGGACTTTCTTTAATATTTTAATAGGGCTGATCTTCTAGTGAAAATTGTCTGTTTTTATTTATCTAGGAGTGCTGTAATTTCTTCATTTTGAAGAATAGTTTTGCTGGACACAGAATTATTGATTGTCAGTCTGTTTCTTTTAACATCTTGTGTTTTTTTAGAGTTATTTTAAAGATTTTATTTATCTGAGAGACAGAGAGAGAGAGAGAAAGAGAGCAAAGAAGCCTGGGGAGTGGCAGAGGGAGAAGCAGGATCCCATTGAGCAGGGAGCCTGATGTGGGGCCCAAACCCAGGACCCTGGGATTATGACCTGAGCCAAAGGTAGACGGTTAATCAAATGAGCCATCCAGGTGTCTCCTTACTGCACTATGAAAAGGTAATCCCACCACCTTTTGCTTCCATGGTTTCTGATGACAAATCAGCTGTTAATCTTAGTTAGGATACCTTATACATATGATGAGTCAGTCTCTTCTCTCTTGCTACTTGTAAGATTCTTTGTTTTTTGACAGTTTGATTTTGGTTTGTCTAGGTGTGGCTCTCTTTAAGTTTATCTTCCTTGAATTTATTGAACTTCTTTAATGTATATATTAATATATTTTTTAAGAAAATCAAATTTGAGTGGGCTGACATCATCCAGAGGGTGACATGAGTTGTTTATGGCTCATTCTCCATCACAAGAAGACCAACTAGCAACCATCCCTAGCCAAGACAACCTTGTGAAAATCCCAGAACCTGAGGGTGAAGCTGAAGCATCCCCTGGACCACAGAGACCATGAAGGACTATATTACTAGGGTAACAGGAGCTGTTCCACTCTGGCTGCATCACCCTTCCCATAGACCAGCCCAATGTGCCAAAGTGAGAAGCACTGGCCACGTTTCCAGTGGGTAAAATAGAACCCAAAGTGGTTACCTAGGGTCCCCAGCACTGAAGGATGCTCCTGAGAGGCTTATTAAGTGTTTGCCTCTTAGGATTACTGGGGGAATATGCAGAGCTCAAATATTGGAGACCAGACAGAGATGGAAAAGGGGGGCAGGACTTAGAGCAACCAGTATTCAGATCTTGGTGGATTTTGTTCCTGTTTGTAGCAGGGTCAAACAGAGATCTCAAATAGCAGCCATTCTATAGATCTGATCTGGTGGCCCTGTCTGGCCAGGGACTCAGTTAGCAGTTCTGTGATTTGGATCCCCAGCCAATGGGTCCTACAGGTGTGTAACACATCTTGTGGCCTGCCCAAGCAGGGAAGCAAACTTGCAGTCCAACACAACTGTTCAGTATGATCTTTTGTCCTGCTCCACTGAAGAGTACAGCCACAGATGCCAGGCAACTCAGGATCATATCCTATATCCCATGGGCAGGGAGCCAGGCCAACAGCCCTGCCCAACTGTTGAGCATAGCCTCTGGTCTCAGATAACTAGAGAACATGACCCTGAGCAGCCTCAGAGCCCAGTCTACCACCCCACCCAACAGCAGAACCCAGACAATGACCACTTTACCCCACCGCAGAACATTGTGTCTAGCTCCACCCATTGGTGGGGTACAGCTGGAGGACCCACTCAGCCTAGCCAGTGACCTTGCCCAACAGTGGAAGCACCACAAAGGCAGGGCCTTTGAATGTTTTGTTCACTGTTATAATTCAGCAATAGAATAATGTGATCAGCTCATATGGATAGGTTCACCATAATTGGGTCAATTATGTCTAACTTCCCTTACTTTTCTGGGTAACTCATGTGCCAACTAGACTAAGTACGGGTAGTTATCGTCATAATATTTTGATAACACTTTGACATTTCAATCAATTCATGTAGCTGCTCACCCTCCTCGGTATCATTACTGACATTCATTCAATTTGTAAAATAATTTCTTGATTAGTCATGGACAGACATTTTGCCTAGAAAGTTATTTGCAACTTGTTTTACTGACAATGGAAACAAAAACAAACAAAAAACTCTGGGAGTTTCACATAAGAAATTGATAAAATGTTTTCTGCAAGTAATTTTTCCTAATGGATTTACTATTACGTTGTACTGCAAAGGGTATATCTGGAAAAAAATAAATGGATCGTAAACATCAAGGGTGCTTGACAGTATTCCAGTCCAATGTGAATTAAATAAAAATTCTGAAAACAATGCCTGGATTCTAAGAAAGTGTGCTCATGGGACTTAAAAACAAATATCAGACTATTAAAAAGAACATGATTGCGTTAGGTGGACAGAGAAGAAATAGTGGAACAAAATACTTATTAGTCTAATTTCCCACCCTCAGGCCTAGAGTGATATGTTTAATTCTCTGGCACTTTTCTTCTGGTTGTATGTGGCAGGAAAAAATATGATAGTGGGAAACTCTTGCATTATGACATAGCAATAACGATTAGACTCCATCCTTGGTTGCTTGCTTATAGGGAAAATACAGGAGAGTATGGTCTTAAGGCATCATTTGAAGATGCTGGATTTATACCACCATAGCTCAGGGTCTGGCTGAGGATCTTAAGGTGTCTCCCTCACCTCACTCCTGGTTTATACCCAACCCCCCAACAAGGGGCAGGAACTTGATTCTCCTTAAATCAGCCCTCCAAAGTTTTTCCTTCAGAATTTGAGGCTTTTACTGGATTTCCTCTCTTTCCCCTTCCTGCCAGCTGGCATACGAATAACTCAAAACCCAACTTTGATCATAAAGACAAGTTAATGTCCTGGGGAGAGTGAAACAATAAGACTAAGGAGATATTCCTGACCCCTAAATGGTCATGTAAATCAGAACCTCCCCACTCTATCTGTGAGACTCTGAGCTCACCTAGAACATTTCTGTGTGTAGGTTACTGATATTTTATAAGTATTTAAGTTACATTTTGTGTTTTAGGATCTAGCTTTGGGAAATGTCAAGAGCATAGTATTTATGTAAGCAATTTAAGCCTAAGTTGCTTTTTGCCCCAAACACAGAGCTTACAGAAAATTCTAGGTAACTTCTCTCCAATATTATAGTGCAGAGCAGAGCCACTAGGAGGATGGTGCTTTCACATGTGCATTCAGAAAGTTAAACTTTAAAGAAAACAAGGGATAAGAAACTCCAATTTTAGAAAAGTTGCTAGCTCTGAGTGGGAAAGGGGAAGGGAAGGAATGTATCAGAGTTCTATAGGTTTGTCAATGACCAGTTTCTAGTTAGCTCACTAGTTTTGCTTTGTGCCAAATATAAGTTTTAAAAAAACTTTTTTTACTCACTATTTAATAAAAACAATTTATAAGAAAAAATAAATTAATAAAAAGAGCTCTTGGAGAGAGACAAGGAAGAAGGAAGGAAGGGTTAACCATTCTCCTGCCAACTCTGACTAGAAAAAAAAGGAACATGGTACAAGAAACTAATATTTATTGAGGACAAACTATATGTGAGGCAATGTCAAGCTATGGTTACAAAAATGATTTTGTTTGATTATCATAATTGTATTTTTACAGTGGGTATTAAGTTTTGTTTTATTTATTTTTTTAGATGATAAGACTGAGGCATAGAGAGGTTGAATGATTTTCTAAGACCTTTGCCAGTAATCAGCAAAACTGAGATGCAAACTCATGTGCTTCTTGACAGCAAAGTCCATGCAAGGGGCTTGGTGGTATTTAGCACTCATTCTGAATCCTTTGTTGTTGGCTCAGTATCTCCCCAATTTTTGGTATATTTGAGCAGCTCTAACTAGCACTCTAATGATTTCTTTCATAGTGAATGGACCACATTGTTATTTGCTTAATATATTGTTTTTACAAGTTTCTGGATTTTACTTAAAGTGGAAATTTTGCATGATAGGTGGGGAATGGTGAACAAGTATCACTTGCTTGCCATAACTAGAAGATAATATGATAAATATTGTATAAATTTCATCTAGATACTGTTGTGTGTTGAAGGCTCTGAGCCTGAGACTTGTTTCCTATTGTTTGGAAGAGGAAGATTAGCAAGACTGTATGTTAAAGGCATGCCGGTACTAGGTTGTGTTATAGTCGGAAGGGTGGAGAGAAGGCTGAAGAGAGAATTACAGTTTCACCAGATGATTCCATGGTGTCTAATGCTGTACCTGTGCATCAGTAAGCCTGAAATATTTCATATTTTTCTAATCTAGAACTTTGGGAAATAATAGACCAATATGAGTTCATGCCCTTGCTCCAACAGTTCAAAGTTAATGAACTTCTTTCTCTTAATTTATTTTTCACTCGTAAAATGAGATGTACCTCATAGATTGTTGTGCATCTTCAATGTGTTAGGACACAGAAAGCTTTTAACAAGCATGTTAGTAAATCTTCAAGAAAAAATGAACTTTTACCATTAGGTTATCTGCACTCTATTGCTGCTGGACCTACTTGAGCTTAGAATTGCAATTATGAACTTCTTACTTCCACTTACTCAAGAGTTCATTGAAATGCTTGCTACAGGTCACAGCCTACTTGCCACATAAAAGGTTAAAAAAGATCAGTGAGGAGGAGCATCACATCATGAAATATTTACTGAGCAGGAGGACTGATATATAGGGCGATACATTTTTTTTTTTTTTTTTTTTGCTTTGTGAAAGGTGCCTGGGGCACAAGAGAGCAGGTGGGAGCTGAAATCTGGTTTGTGCTCTGGAAGCTTATCCATGGGCCCTGGCATGGGGCTGCATCAACCTCAGCAGATGCTTTCCCCTGATTTGCACAAAAGCGCCTTATCAGTGGCCGCACCCCCCTCCTCCTGATTGCCTGTTATTTATTTACATAGGGCATTGATCTGTGCACTGTGAGAGATAATACAAGAATCACATACATAGAATCTTACGCAAAGGAACTAAAAAGAGGCAGCATGCTAGCCTGGCCAAGGAGCACCGAGTCAGAGCAGGTCCCAGGTCCCTGCATCCTTCCCTCCTGTGTTGTCGGTGCTCACACCAGCTCTGCTTGTCTTTCCAAGCAATGGCAAAGTTCAATTTTAAAGTCGAAGTTCACTTTTGTGTGGAATTTTGAAGGTGGAGCTGAAGGTTGGATAGGGACTAGGTGAACAAGAGGGAGAGAGACAGGATAGAGAAAGGAATCCAAATTTAGCTGTGGCATAGCTGAGTTATTTTTTATTTTGGCTAATAAGCAAAATTCAGAAAGGGATCTTTTCCATTTTGTTAACTTTTAAATAAAGGGACCTCTGCCTGTGTCACTGCCATATTTTCAGGTGCTGTGTTTATTCTTCTTGGAGGAAGGAGAGGAGGCAATGGAAGGACCAGGTTTCTTTGCTCGAGTTATGCCTCCTTATCCCCATCTATTTGCATCTTTCCCACCTGTGAGCCATCATCGCAGAGGGCCTATACCTCATCAGGAGACTAGAGGTCATGCCCCTTGGGCCCTCCTCTCTCTTTGCCCACCTGGGTACTTGTCATGTGGTCTTGGGCAAGCCCTTCAGTCTGACTTCCTCAGTGGCATTCTTTGAGTTTTCACTACATGCTAGGAGACACCATGACCAGTGCTTTATGTGTATCATTGCATTCACTCTTCAGAACACTCTTTAAAAAAAAAAAAATTGTGGCATTTAAAAATACTTTGGAAAAAATAAAATTAAAATTCTTTGATTATTATTGCCATTCTGTTCATTTTGTTTTGCTATTATTCCCATTTTACAGAAGAAAACAATGAGGGTAACTTGCTCAAAGAAATATAATTATTGAGTTGCAGAGCTTCATCTGGAAAGCGGGACTTGATCATTTCCAAGAGGGAGGCATGCAGGCTCAGGGATCTCTTGGTATTTAGACCTTTCCTTCTGTGAGTTCTAAGCTAACAAATCAGGTGACTTACCATAAACCAGTGTAAAGTTGCTTTATGTTTAGGGGGTTCAAATGAGGTGTGTAAATATGGTGTTTGTTCAGCCTCCTGTTCTGCGAGACATTCTGTGTATATAGTGTCAGCAACTAGAGCACCCTGGGATGCGGGCTGCTGACACTGACTGCCCCTGCAGGCAACATGAGCTTTGGGGAAGCCCAGGTGAGATTCTCTAGGGATTCGTCCAGTGGAAAACAAAGGACTGGTTCAATCTCTTGAGTTCCAGGAAGGCAAAAAGAAAGAAAGAAAGAAAGAAAGAAAGAAAGAAAGAAAGAAAGAAAGAAAGAAAGAAAGAAAGAAAGAAAGAAGAAAGAAGAAAGAAAGAAAGAAAGAAAGAAAGAAAGAAAGAAAGAAGAAAGAAAGAAAGAAAGAAAGAAAAAGAAAAATAGACATCATGGTCAGTACCAGAGAAACTTTCTGCCTGTGAATGCCTTGTCAGAAGTTAGGGGAAAAGAAATAGAGTCCACTTATCATCAAGGGACCTATGAAGTAGGCCTTGCTTTATCTGTGATGTCTTTGTCTGCCAGAAATGAAGATACATTTGCAGATGGGACCCTGGAATCCTAGCCTGGAAACTCTAAGATAGTCCTGGGTAGGAGTGTGTGAGCTTCTGTAGTCTGGAGCACAACACAAATCATTTATTCATGTTTTGTAGCCAGTTTAAACGATGCTGACTCCCTAGTTGCAAAATGCAAGTGCAAAATAGTTTTCTTCTCTCAGTGAGGTGCTTCCTTCAGTGCTCCTTTGATAACTCCATGAACGTTGGGGCTTCTCGGTCTGAGGTGCCAGTTTTGCTTCCTATCATGGGGAAGAAAACACTGGAACATCTGCCCCCTGCTGTGTTTGCAGATTCATTGGTGGTCCTGTAGTTTGATGCCCCTGCTGGCTGCTGGGGTAGGGCCCCAGGCTAGGAATGATCCTCAACTGTAAGAATTTCTGCTCTCCCAGTATTAGGATTACTTTATCCTATTACAATCGGGGGATACCAGGAACTGAGTTCACTCAGAGTTTCTTCCTAATGGGCCTCCCTCCAACTCTATTTATCTTCTTCCTCATATATTAGGTGTTTTCTTATGTTAACTCTATCCTACCAAGATTTCTGGGTCAGTAGGTCTCTAAGTATCCACTATATTCATGCTTGGAGCTGAATGTTCCCAAAGACTTTGGGCATTATCTCAGGACACTCAGCTGCTATAACAAAATACCTCAGATTCGGTGGCTGGAACAAAAGAAATTTCGCTCCCATAGTTCTGGAGGCAGGGAAATCTAAGATCGAGCTGCTGGTAGATTCAGTGTCTGGTGAGAACCTTCTTGCTGGTTTGGAGATTGCATTTTGCTGTATTCTCACCTGGGGAAGTTCTGATCTCTTCCTTTTCTTATAGGAATCCTAGTCCCTTTGTCAGGGATCTACCCTCATGACTTCATCTAAACCTAAGTACCCTCCAAATACCCTGCATCCAAATTACCATCACATTGGGGTTTAGAGCTTCAACACTTGAATTTGAGGGGGACACATTCAGTCCATAACAGGCATGAAACCTGTTTTCCTTGTGTCATACCTAGTGGAATGGGTATAAATATAATGGGATCTCTGTAAATTGGGGCTGCAGCATCCCCTATAGTTGCTCTTACGACCTGGGAGTGAGTAGGAAGAGCTACAGAGAGGGGAAGTGGGAGGAGACACAGGGAAGCTGATCTAGGGTCCCTTGTCTTCATGAAGCTAGTGTCATGTACCTTCACCACTATGACTCCCAAAAGTCAACTCCATGCCTCTGGTGTAGAGGTCATCTGTCAAATCTTATTTTCTCCTCTATTCCCATGGCTCACCTATTTTTTGTTCCTGTTAAATGACTGTTGGACTAATCAAAGGTGCATTTACAACAGTTTGGATGATCATTCTTCTCATTGGTCACTTATGCAAGTGCTTTCTTTCTTTCTTTCTTTCTTCATTCATTCATTCATTCATTCATTCATTCATTTTTGGCTTGGTGATTGGTTTAAAATGAAGGAACTGAAAGGACTTGCCTTCCAATAGGAACTCTGGATCTTGCTCTGGAATTACCTTAGAGATTAGTCTCAAGAGGCCCCTTGTCTGGAGCAGGGCACTTGATATCTCCCTCCATTTCTCACATGTAGGCCATCCAAGCAGAATAGACAAGGACAACCTTAGATGAAAGAGGAGGAAGGAGAGAGAGGTCTGTGGGAATTGGGTACCTGGTCACTCTGGGGTGGTAGATGTAAATAAGATAATAGGAAAGTGATTCAAAGATGTTGGGAAGAAAAAATTAGGGCTTAGTCACTAATGAGTTTAGGTAGGGGAGGTTCAAATCCTCGTCCAGGACCTGATTATCTGACTTAAAAAAATTACTTAACTTTTTAGGCTCTAGCTTCCTCCCCAATAAAAGAAGCTATCTTTGCTGTATGGGCTAAATAAAATAACATATCCAACACCTAGTGCCTGGCCCTCTCATTGTTCTCAAAGCCACATTTTGAGTCTATCAGTGGTTGCTAATGGAGGCACAGATCTTCTTGGATAATCCTAAACTCTGAGGAATAACATCTGACATGACATTTATATTTTATCACAGATCCCATCTCCAAAAATGTTAGATTTTCATATGACTTCATCGCAAATGAATTAGAAAGCCTTAGACTGAATTCTCACTGACCATCTTTGGCAACAAAAATGAAAGGTTATGCCTTAAAAGAGAGAATTTAAAAAATAAAATAAAATAAATATTGCCCAGATATTGATTCTTATTTCCATCTGTACCTTACATTTTTAAGGCTCAGCCATCTCGGGACTGGGACTGGCATGGTGGTCCTGAGGTCTGGGGCAGGAAAGGAAACTTGAATGTCTTTACTGTCTCCCCCTGCTAGCTGCCCTTGTAATATTTTGTGGGTTGAGAGAGGCCAGCAGACAGCAAAGGGAGGGAGAGAAAGAAGGGTGGAGGTGAGTCAGAGGGCAGAGAAAGGGTCACCGGGGAAGAGGATGGGAAATGGGGATGCAGTCACTGAATAGTAACTAGGAGAAGTCCCAGTCCCAATTCCTCCCTCTCCTCTCCGCACACAAGGCAAGAGTCTCTATGCTAATGTGCTCAATCTAGCATCTGTTAACGCTTAACATTTCTCTGTAGCCCCCGTGCATTCTGGCACAGTCTCTGCCTCAGGCATGCAAATTTGCATTTTCCCTTGACACTGGTACAAGTAGCTTTCTAAATTTGCCTGAAATATAGCATTTGCAAGGTATTTTGGGAGACTTATGAAGAACTGGGCTGGAGTTAAGCTTAATTATTATTTTATACAGTTTCTTTTTTTTTTCATCTAATTTAATTTCTAAGGAAACTGTTAAGCTACCCATAATTTGAGAAATTTAAAGTTATAAGACCAAAAGAATTATAACCCAGAGGCCCTTTTTTACTGGCCGAAAGATGGAGGAGATGATTAAAGGTTGCTTCTAAATTAATTAAAAACATTTGTAACCACTGCAAGTACCGTACTAGGACTCTAAAGTAAAGCTGTACACTGTGTAAATAGATAAAACACCTCTGAGCCCTTTCCACTTTTATAGGGATGGAGAGGGACTGCCTCTCTGGGATGTGAAGTGTAACTATTTATACTGCTTAGGTCAATAGCTTCACAAATTTTACGTTGGCCCCTTTATTTCCTAATTACTAATCAGGTTTACCCTTTCAAAGGACCTGATCACACAATTTATGGAACTAAGTTAACAGCAGTTTAGGAAATCATTCAGGGTTTATTCTCAGATCCTCAACATCATGAGGTATAATAGCTTTCAGAGGATTTGACAATGAGACCAGATGTTTTAATGAAGTAGGGGGTGGAAGAGGGTCCCCCTGGCAGGTCCCTTCCGAAGTACTGCAGGTAGGGGCCTGCCCCTGGGCCTTGTTAACTGCCCTGCAGACTGAGAAAGGGCTGGAATGGAAGCTGAAATCAGTATCTGCCTCCTCTCAGTTGAAATGATTACAACTCGGCCCATGTTCATTATGAACCTGGGCCCCTCTCCCTGGCAGCCCTCTGTGACTAAGTTTGCTTCCTTCTCTCCCTATTGGTATGTCTCATGAGGATAGTAATGCTGCTCAGAATGCTTATTTTAACCACATATGGTTTATGGTTTAGCCCTTCAGAGCACAGACCTGAGATTAAAGAAAAATTCTGAGACGGAGTTCTATTTTTATCTTTTGTCACTTCTGAGTTTTGTGATTTTTTTTTTAAGCAAGTTACTCTAACTGGACACATGCCAATTGGTTCATCTGTAAAATGGGAACAATAATGCCTACTGATAGTGTTACTGTAGAGTGTTAAGGTAGCTGAAAAGAACTCCCAGTGGGATTCAGAATATTGCGATTGTGGAACTGGGAAATTAGTGACTCGTGTAGATGAGTCTTGGTTTTTTTAAAAGCAGAAAGAAGAAATTTTCAGGGGAGGCTCATAAGCAGAGAAAAAGAGTTGGATGAGGGGGTTCGTGATCTTTGTCACCTTCCTAGCCCCTTGGTTGGATCTTGGTCAGAGCGGACAGAGATTGGAGCCAAACATCTAAGAAAGGTTCCAAGGATCTACTTGGAGTTCAGGTTACAGCGAGACACCATTCAAGAAAAAGGGTGTTCTCCTCCTCCTGCATGGACCACAGAATCCCTCTGGTGCTGTGAGTATTGTTGACTCTGAGAGAAGCAGGTGGGGCCATAAAGATGAGTGTTTTCATGGTGAACAACTGTGTGGTTGTTGGAGGCATTGCCCCACAGCCTAGGGGGCAGTGGATGTTAGTCAGATGGAGAAGGCACATGAGGAACAAAAATACCAGAGGAGTTTGATTCGGGATGATTTGGGATTAGGACCAGTTTGTGAGCAATAGGAGGCACCTGTGTAGATATCAGTTTGGGGGAAGGTGTCAGGAGTTAAGTTACTGTTGCTGATATCACCCCACTTCTGTCCAAAGACTTGTAAGGGTATTTCGGGCTACCAAAAATTAAATGAAGTAATGCATATGAAGTGCCTACTACTTAAACAGATTAACTCCTTACAGGATGATAATTATGTTTATTAATTATTCATAAATACTATAGTACTTATTAAGAGTGTACTGTGTGCCAAATACTGTTCTGGGCATGGAGGATACAGTAATCAATAACAACAACAACAATAATAAAGCCCCAATCTCATGAAGCTGATAATCTAGTGGGGAAGGAAAAAATAAGCAATACGATTTCAGATAAGGATACACACTATGGAAAAAAATAGAGACAACTGATTAGAGACGAATTAGGGGGTTATTTGAGAAAAGGTTTCGTGTGTACGCAGCAGAACAGGGTATGTGTGTGTGGGGGGAGTGTAAAGGGGGTTCCCCAGTCATGCTGCTTGATTTGAACAGAACACCTGGGTCACAGTACAAAAGGACACCTCATGTTCCATGTGCAAATATTTCAACAAGCGTAGCTCAACATTTTCTTGTCCCAATTTTGTATTTTTTTAGAGGTGGAGGAGGGGCAGAGGGAGAGGGAACGAATCTTAAGCAGTCTCCACACCCAGCAGGGCTTGATCTCACACCCTGAGATTATGGCTTGAGTCAAAATCAAGAGTTGGATGCTCAATTCACTGAGCCACCCAGGTGTCCCCCAATTTCGTATTCTTTTCAAAGAAGCCATTGCAACCATTTTCTATATATCCCAATGCTTTAGTTACATTTCAAACCAGTGTTTTAGAAATACATCTACCACCATGAGATGACATGGAGCCTCCGGATGGGCCTGGGAAATCACAGCATGGCAGTGTCTCAACTGCTGTCAGTGACTTTATTTTTATCTGGCCCCTATCTTCTGATGTAACAACAGAGTTGGTCTTGTACAGTGAAGACAAAAATCTTCTTTAGGTGTTTGGTGTTTCCTTCTCCAAAAGCCTGCCTGTGTAGCCTCTAGTAGCCTCTGTCCCAGCATAACCTTCACTTGCTACACTGTGTAACAAGTGAGCAGGGTGCCCACTGCTGGCTCTCATTGGTAAAGCTGGATCAGTTGCTTAGACAGAACTTGAGTTGATACCCAGAGTGTGCTAGTTGGTAAATATTTTGAATTGCACTCCTGCTGTTAAGCAGATATCAAAAGGGGTGCCCGCCTGGTTCACTAGTCGGTTGGGTGACTGACTCTTGATTTCGGCTCAGGTCATGATTTCAGGGTCCTGAGATCAAGCCCTGTGTGAGGCTCTGTGCTCAGCAGGGATTTTCTCTCTCCCTTTCCCTCTGTTCCTCCTCTCCCCCCACCCCATCCCACACACACTCTCTCTCTTAAATAAACAAACCTTTAAACACACACACACACACACACACACACACACACACACTAATGAAGCTAATTTTAAAAGTCCAGCATAGTATGTGCAAATACATCTCTGTGCATATTCTTGCCCATCTTTTTCTACAGTACAAAAAAAAAAATTTAACCCATCTCTCCTCACATTTCCACCTGAGATGTTGTCTTTATCCCCAGTTCTGCTTTCCTGTGGCTCTCAATGGAGAGATGGTTTGGTTTGTTAAGGGAGGGGCCTGGTCTTACTGATCTTTGCTTCACAGAAGCCATTTGAATGGCTTTCATGAAGAGATACCTAATGAATGTGCCAATTAAGAAAGTGTCCCAACTTAGTTCTTTCCCTGTGGAAGAGATGAAGTGGAATTTTAAAGTAATTGTTGACAGATCATTAACACACTCATCTGGTAAGTGATTTGGGCTGGTGAGGCTGCCTTTAATCTTTAAATTTGAAATGTTTCCCAGCTGGGAAGAAGCCACTTTCAGTAATAGCTTCCCTAGGCTACTCAGCTTTTCACCAAGGCCAGACTCATTCTGAGGTTAGTTTACTGATTCTGCAGATCTCCCTCAGCCATAAATTTATTAAGGGTACCAGAGCTGTAAAGTTGGGGACGGCAGGATGATACAGTATTTCCAAAGTCACTTCATTAAGGCTGGATGTAATAACAGTGGATCAAAAAAATCATTCACATTTTTCCAGTGAGTAGTATGTGCATACTTAGTATTGTAACACCTACGTGAAAATTTATTGAGTGGTATAAATGAATACAAAATTAAAATCTGCTGAAGGAACTTGTTTAGATTGCCCATACTATGCAAATATGGGAAACTTTTTTTTTATCATGACAGATGATCTCATCTTGTATATTTTCTTAATGCAATTTAGTTTGAATCATTAATTAAAATAGCAATTCACTTTGCATTTCTGAACGCCTAGAGTTCTGCCCAAGTTAGCTCTTACTATAACTTAGGGTCAGTATAAATACATCCGTGAACAGTCTCTAGTGGGGTCCCTGCTGAGGTCTGGTAAGTTCTAATGAAAATGAACAAAATGGTGTGTTTCAAGAGCCAGTTCTTTTACACTCTAGTTGATACCAAGCAGTATATTGACATACTAGAGAGTTAGTGTGTGAAACCTGCCTGAATAAACAATCTCTGATAGAGTCGGCCACCTATTGAGTTCAAGTCCAGGATCAATGATGAATTCTTAAGTCGACTCTTTCAAGATGGACTGATGGAGAATTAAAACTACATAAATATGTATATAGAGATATAAAATATATATTTATGTCACATTTTTTAAAAAGGCAGAATGCTTCTCAAAGAGATAGTTAGAATTTTATTTATTTATTTGAAGATTTCATTTATTTATTCACGAGAGACACAGACAGAGGCAGAGGGAGAAGCAGGCTCCCTGTGGGGAGCGCCATGCAGGACTCGATCCCAGGATGCGAGGATCATCACCTGAGCCGAAGGCAGACGCTCAACCACTGAGCCACCCTGATGCCATTCTGCCTTCAGTTCTGAATGTTGGACACCTCCATGGGTGATTGGCCTGCCACAGTCTTTCTCTTTCAGGATTGAGATAGATAACACAGCCCCCTTGGAAATTCAGACTTGAAGATAGTAGGGACTCCTGAGGCAGAGGGTCCGAATTCCTGACTCACTGATTAGAGGAGAGCCACTGGCAGAGTAGAAATATCCTTATGAAATTTTAATATATAGGAGCAAACTTTTATCCAATTGAGTCATTGCAAACTCTAGAGTTTATTAGTGGAACTAAACGTGCTATTTTCCAAACAACCTGTAAATATGAACAGCAGGTGCCACCTGTTCCCTCTGATGTCTTCACTACCGGTGTGCAAAGTGCTTCTGCTTCTTGTCTGGCCTCTCTCATCTCAGGATGTTAGGTGATGATAACCTTGCAAGGTGGCTCTTCTTTACTCCTTGTCCTCTCAGAACTTGGAGAGGTAGAGAGTTCAGCCTTCAGAGCAGCTCAGGACTTTTAGTACATGTGATTATGAATTACATAAGGTACACTACACTGGACTGGCCTGGATGCCTGTGGAAGCTCTCTTGAGTGAGAGGTGGTACAAAAGAACAGCAAGGAGAGGGACAAATGAAAATACAGAATGTATTCTTTTTTTTTTTGTCATGTCCCAAACCAAAAGGAAAAGTCCTGGCTCATTACAATCATTTAAATATGATTTTGAAATAATTGAGTTTGTTTTCTTTGGCCATCTTTCCATGGTTACCTTTTGCCTCTAGTCTCTGCTCAAATGTCCTCTCTATTTTATTTATTCCTTCTCTCCAACCATTGGCTATTTCTTCATGAGGTTTTAAACTGATGAGAGAGACTGAATGGGAGCAGGCAACAGTTTTTTAAGGCTGGGGGAATTTCAGCATCTTAGGGTGCAAGGGTTTCCTTGTACCATGGACAGAGGTACACTCTTCCTCCAATACTCACATCAGTTACATTCTTAAGAGGCTGGAGAAGTATAAAGTTGATGCTCTTTGTTTTCCTCCTAATATACTGAGGTGAGAGGCAATTTATTGCTTTCATTCTAGAGGATGTATTATAAATTCAAAATTACTAACTGCACCAGTTTCAGAAAACACAAATAGCTGCCTACATTTCAGAAATAATGGAAGCTAATAGAAAAAAATGTTACTACCTAAACATGTCTTCATATTATTGAACTCTACATCTATTACAAAAAATACTTAAAGCCTTAGCTGTTAGATAGAGGATTGCTTTGTCTCACATAAACAGACAGTAGGTGATAAAGAAGTATCCAAAGGTTAGGAATAACCATAGAAGAAAACGCCATCATTTCAGTCATGTGAAATCTGATAGAACATTTATTTAGGACACAATCAATAACAACAATGGTAGTGGTAGTAATACTTAACATCTTTTGATACCTTACCATGTGCCAGGTATCATCTCCAATAATCCTATGAATTTGGTGTTATTATAAACATAATTATATTATACACTAGTATACTAATTAGTATACTAATTACTAGTATAGTAATTATAGTATAGAATATAATAACTCTATAAACTAAAGAAATGGATATACAGAAGGTTAAGTAACATGACCAATGTAAAAAACTACCAAGTCTTAAGGAACTGTGGTGTGTGAAATATCAGATTATTTCAGATAACTCTGCAAATGGGAGAAGATATCATAAACTTGCTCATTGTTGTATATTTTTAAAATGATTTTATTTATTCATGAGAGACACACAGAGAGAGGCAAAGGCATAGGCAGAGGGAAGAAGCAGGTCCTTCTTCCCAGGACCCCGGGATCATGCCCTGCACCAAAGGCAGACATTCAACCACTGAGTCACCCAGGTGCCTTGTAGTATTTGATTACATTTGTTATTTGATTAGTCAGGGATGCAAATAAAGTATTGGAAGTGGGTTGACCAATCAGAGAAGGAGGTGGTGCACTGTGTCACAGTGCCGTCTCCATTGGCTGGCAAAAATCTCTAGTAGGTACACATATTATCTGTGATGCTATATGAGCAAGGAAGGAGACTTTGGGCTATGAGGAATCTACTTCCTGTTGTGCCCACACCTTTATCATCAGGACATACATCAACCTGCCTACATTTGTTTTCCAGCTCCACTGTTGGGCAACATCAACCTCCCTGTTCTTCACTTTCCTCTCTAGAAAGTACCTATAGGATTGTTATCTTAGTGCCTGTAAACCTCTTAGAATGATAATGTGGTTCTATGTGCTAAAGAAACACTAGGTATCATTAATTTTGGAACTACATGTTTTACCTTATGATAGGAAACCATGGCTTCAAACTGAAATATTGCCTCCAAACTTGAAAATCTTTGTTTCATTTTTATGTGTATACCCTTGGCATCCTGAAATTGACTAAAAAATATCCTGATCTAGGTGGTTTCCTTTGCCAGCACCACTTAAAAGAATAATTGTCTAATAAGATAGAGGAATCTGAAACTTTTTATAAGAGGGCACCCAAACTGCATAGTAATAGAACCCCTAGACTCTTATAAAAACATTAATAGGAAAAATAACAATAACAAATATACTCTTGCGGGTCTTTATTAAAATCCTATCCTATTTTCATTTTATTATTTATTTAGGGAGGGGAGAGAGAGAAATATGGGGAGAAGGGATGGAGTGGAGTGGAGAGAGAGAGAGAGAGAGAGAGAGAGAGAGAATATCTTAGCAGGCTCCACACCTTGTGTGGAGCCCAACATGGGGCTCCCTCTCACAACCCTGAGATCATGCATGACCTGAGCTGAAATCAAGATTCAAATGCTTAATTGACTGAGCCACCCAGGTGCCCAAAATTAAAGTTCTATTTTAGTTACTTATTTTCTTGGCAACTTAATTATTTTTCTTCTACCACAAAAAGCTTCACTAATGAACAGCACAGATACTTAGCAACTTCAAGTAGAACTATAATGACAATTCGTTAATTCTAGTTTTCCAAAATTATTTACAAATATTAGGAATATTAGAAAATTGATACCAAAAATCATCAAAAACTTTTAAAATTTTCACTCCAAAGATTCATGTAGACCCATTTTAGTAGGTTCATAAAGTTACATCTTGGAGCCACACATAAGAATCAGAATATCTGACCCCCCCCCAAAAAAAATCCTAGAAATATAAAAACTAAAATATCCTTCATATTTTGTTATTTGCCTGTGCCCTAGTGACAAAGCAACCTTAGACATCGATTTTTGTGACTTTGGTTCATTATCTGCTTCTACACAAACTACTACATCTTTCTACTATATTTAAGATTTTATAATGAACTACATCTATTGGGTTCCAGCATCTTTCTTAACTATTCCTATATCCTCTATGCAAATCATAGGCCTTGACAAAATTAGTTTTCTCATTTTTTTCCCAACTGTGCCTGTGATTTCCTACCTCTGTGTTTTTCACATAGATCTTTCATCAGATGGCTTCTCCTGAAGTCTATGCCTGTTTGAAGAGCTGATGCAAATAAACCATTCTCCTTAAAGATGTCCCTGTTCTTCCCAACTGGAACTGATCTTCCTCTGCTGTTGTATGTGCTATGTATTACTTACTATTCACTGTCTATTCCACTTGTTCCCTTTCCTAATAGATTTTAAACTCTTTGGCCACAAAAGTTAATTTGGTATACCATGCATGGCATTCTAGGTGATGAATAGGAATAAACTTACGATTTATTTCCTGACAATAGAACCATAAGTAGTGAAGAGGTTGCATGGAATCAGGCCCCCACATCCAGTTTCAGCTCTACTCTTTGGAAAAGTCACCTTCTCTGATGTCAGTGTTCTCAGCTCTGAAAGGAATGGAATGAACTAAATAAATTTTTAGGACTCTTCTTGCTCCAAAATTACTTCACTTGGTAATAACTTTCTCTTACTCTTTACAAATGAAAATGCACTTTGATTGCTCATCATGAACTGTTTTAAATTTGAAAAATATTTTGCATGAATCATTTTTCATTTGACAAGAAATTATTGTTAGCAACTGAAAACAACTATATAGGGAGATATATTTAAAAATATTTGGATTTCTTACAAAAGGATTTAGTTATCAGAAGTATGACAAGAATTTCATTTTATTGTCATCTGTTCCTAAGACCTCAAAGATTCTGGTTTAGAAAATAATCTCCCAAACATTTAAAATATATATTAAAGGCCTATAACTTAGGTTTAGTTGCTTTGAAATATGACTAAAGAAAGAAATGTTCATCTAGCCTATTAATTTAAAGAAGTATAAAATATTCCTTTGATATCTTCCCAAAGTTTGTCAGCTATGTCTTTAAAAAGAAAGATTAAATTTAATTTCTGGTAGACTCTTACTTTTTTTTTCCTTTTCCAATTGGAATATATTTTAGCTCACATGTTCAAAAAATCAAGCATGGAAATGTAAAATTATGTTGATTTTTAATAACATCTTAAGACTTCACGATATTTGAATTGCTTACTTTTATACAAATTTAATTCTAAATCAGAGAAGTCACCTTAATTGCAATTAAATAGAATCTTAACTCTTAATGAATATAACATTGAAGACATGTTACCTAAATTACTTCATTTTCACAGAAATTAACATTTCAATGTGTCCTGCTCTGAAATGAAAATATCTTTGAAGAAAACAATTATTGATGAATCAAAACATCTGGTGGAGTTGACTCAGATTCTCCGTAGAAACAGACACCTTTATAATCAACAGTTCTGGCAAACAGTTTTGATGAAACACTGACTCAAATAAAGATTTTTAATATGCCACAAGGTTTTTTTTTTTTTTTTTTTTTCTTCCCAGTGTTCTTTCCAGGCTTCTATTACCACCAAGAGCTTGAACTGATAGTATGAATTTTCTTCTTTAATGACCTGAAACATTATAAATATATATATGTATATATACATATATGTATATGTACACATTACATATATGTAATGTTATTTATAACATTATAAATAAATATATATTTATATATTTTCCCCCATAAACTAGTAACCTCAAAAGTTCTTGTTTTCTAATGAGCTGAATTTGTTTCTTTAGTTTACATGAAAAACCAATTCATTCCTCTTAGAAGGGAAACCATCACTGCTTGTGGGCTTAGCTCCATCCCTACCTTGTCAGGAGGTTTAGAAAAGATTTTACAGCTCATTCTATTTTAGCTTGATGGGGAGAGATCTCTCATTTAGCCTGAGGGATTGGTAATGTCCAATGGTCCACTCTGGTTTGCTATTGAATGAATTTCAGGTTTTATGTTAAATGTTTTCTCAACCCTGGTACTACTGACATGTTATTTTGGATAATTCTCTGTTATAGGGGCTATTCTCTGTATTATTGTAGGGAGGTTAGCAGAACCCTGGCCCCTATCCTCTAGATGCCAATAGAACATGTCCCTTTGTCCCTCAGTATGACAAACAAAAATGTCTCCAGACATTAATATTTCCTGAAGGGTAGGGGCAAAGTTACCCCTGGCTGAGACTACCATCTTAAAGTACTATGATAGGGCTAATTCTGAAGCCAGAGTATTCACACACACACACACACACACACACACACACACACACACATGAATTTGAAGTTCCCCCTGTCTGGGAAGGTGATCAAAAAGACTTGACCTGGATCAACTGGCTTTTATCTCGACCCAGGCACTTGGAGGCTCCTTGCCTCATCCTTGTCCTTGGAATGTGAATTCCACTAGCCTTTCCCACTCTCAGAGGCTGCTCCCAAGACAAAGCCTTGAAATAGTGATGTGATCTTGAAAACACCTGCATGGTATATGTGATTGAGCCCAGGTAGGGCCTCTTGATAAGCTTTTAAGATTTGGAGAATGGTTTCAGAGATCCATCTTGCTGCTGAAGACAAACCTGGTAGGTAAATTCCTTTTTCTATTACTAAAACTGCCACTTAACTAATCTGGAGTAGCCTCTTTCTTGTCTCTTCCTGCCCTTCCCTCTAAGGGTGGAGGGGCAGGATCAGAGGTTTCAGATTACACCAGGAAAGTTCCCGGGGGAGGGCTGTGAATGTACCCTGTCCCCTTCACAAATTTGAAGCCCTGCTCCTATACTTAACTAACAATGTGGCCTTGAGCAGATTCATTAACCTCTCTGAGCCTCATGGTCTTCATCTGTAAAATAAGTAAAATAATTACTTACCTCCTGGGGTCATTATCAGGATTAAATGAGATGCTGCACAGAACCTCTTAAAAGAGTGCCTAGAACACTGTACACCCTTCAACAGCATTGGAAATTATTTTTATTATAATCCCCAGAGCTTTTGACTAAACTTTAATTTTCAAGGTAATGCAAGATTTAAAGGTTTTCTTACCAACTCTGAAAGTTATATAATAATTGATACTAATTAGTAGATATTTTTTCTTTTTAATCCAAGTTAAAATAATGGCATAGACAATTAATTTCTCTAACTAATTTTCAAAAAGGGACATGTGCCATAAGCCTCCCTAGGATGATACATTGCCCAAAATCCTGAGGATAGAATACAGAATGCATTAAAGGAAAGCATTTAATTTTTTAATCACAGGCATGCTCAAGAAGGTCTAGTGGGCCAAACTTTCACTTTAATAGTAATTGATACAAATGTTAATAGCTCAACATCCCTAGATTTTAAAACACAGCAGTAGTTGAGACTGCATTTAAAATCTCTGCAGGACCTGCTCTTATGCTGCCCATAAAACCTGAAGGTTATAATAGAAATAGGTGTGATTAAGACTAGTGCTCAATAACACTGTGGGCAGCCTTGGGTTTGGAAGTGGCAACTGAACCCTTTCTTTAAATTTGAGCTTACAAGAGTCACCTTATATCTTATCAAGATAAGATAACCTGTGTTTATAGGTTGGGATTTAAGAAAATATGGCCCAATGGTGATGAGATGTTAAGGAAATACTTAAATCATCTCTTTTGATCACATTATAAATTGCATTAAAATACAGACACTAGCCTTCACCCTCTGACATTTTGATTCAGTAATTTCCAAGGTACAGCTCTGGAATTAGATGGTTATGAAGCTCTCCAGGTGATTCTCAGATTTTCAAACAGATTTGGAAGATACTGCTGAAAGAAATACCTATAGAACTCAAGTAAATGTCAATGAATAAAATAAAATTCCCCTGGTGAATCTGATCATCAATCGAATGATTAATTTATCCATTTATTTCACATATATTTATTGAGAACCTACCACATGGCAAAAACTGAGCTAGCCAGAGGTAGCTCAGTCATGAATAAAATAGGTCTGGTCCCTGCCCTCATGGAGATTATTATTTATGCAGATGGCCTTAACATGCCTGCAGCCTGACTAAACTTTAGGTAGATTTTTTTTCTGATTATGGGCCCCTGACCTCACTTTTATTAGAGCATTTATTTCGGAAAATTTGCAGTAGTACATCGTTTTTCTGTCCCTTTGATATGAAACCTACAACCATGAAATGTCTTTCTCAATGAGCTGGGGCCATCCTTTTGAAACATAATCATCAAGAAAGAATTCGCTCTCCCAGTTTCTGTGGGAGGGTGGGAAGCTAACTTGGGTAAATGCCAATAAGCAAACACAGATGGCTTGATCACTTTGACCAATCTCCTTCTTAATATTCTCTAGTACTTTTCCATGAGCTTACCCCAGCATTTAAAAAACTTCCTGCCTTTTTCTTTAGCACAGTTGAGCTCCATCTTTGTCTTCTATTGCAATAGTCTTGAATGAAATCTTCCTTGTTTTTTCTTTTATATTATCTATGTCATTGATTTTTATCCTTGTTGTTCATGAGAATTATCTAAGTTTGCTAATCTAGTAGGTTTGGGTATAAACAAGGAATCTGTAGTTGTAAGCTCCTAGATGATATGAAAAGGGCATAGAGAGACCAGATACTGAGAAATATTGTGCCAATAGTCCCACCATACATTACATTAAGGAACATGCCATCTTGGGGTCCAGATGCCAGCTTCAAGCATCAATGAAGGTCAACTCTTAGACATTTTGACCACAAAATAACTAAATATAGTAACAAATTCAGAAATGTTAAACAAAATGGAAATCTATGAGTATATACTGATTATAAGTAAGTGAGCAAATAATTAGGGAGGAGGAGGGGTGGCTCTTGATTGTAGAAGAAGGCAGAGTGATGACTGTCATTGTGCAGAGAATGCTGGAGTTTAAAAATCATCATTTTGCAACCATCACAGTAAAGATTAGAAGGATCATCAGAGAATGACAAATCAAGGGGGAAATTTTTGATGCAGAGCAGGATAGATGCATAGTTTTAAAGTGTCTCTCTACAGATTGCTTGTTAATTATAAGAGAAAAAATAAGTACACAATAGTGTAACTGGACCATATCTTGGCCAGGTGACCAAAGTTAACAGCAGCAATGAAGGGCAGATAGACATAATGTCCTTCATATGTAACACCCTGAGAAGGACATAAAATTACTTGCATAATCTTTATACTAAGAATGTTAATCTAATCATGAGGGAACATGAGAAAAATCCCCTAATGATAATCTTATATTAGAAAGGAAGAGGGAAAGGATGTACTGTTCAAAGATGTCAATGTCAAAGACCAAAGATCTATTTTGGATTAAAGGAGGCTTACAAAGCCTGAAATTAAATGCACTTTGTGATCTTAGTCTAGATCTTGTACTGAAAAAAAAAATGCTACATAGGCCTTTGTTCTGTTTATTGGTAAAGTTGCAGTATAGTTGGTAGATCACTAAAAGATAAAAACTATATAATGATTATGTAAGAGAATGTTCTAATACTTAGAAAATACCTGTTGAACATTGAGGGTAAAGGGTCATGCTTTATGTAACTTATACTCAAGCAGTTCTGATAAAATGTATAGATAGCAAATAACAGAGGTAAAGCAAAAGCAAATGGGGTGAAATGCTAACAATGGGTGAAATCTGTATCAAATAGTTACAAGTATTTGCTATACTATTCTTGTAACTTTCCTGCATAATCATTAAAATATGCCATTTTTTTCTGAAATACATGCTTATGTAATTTGAAAACCAATAATTCCATAAAGCAAGTCATTGCATGGCCTTAACCCAGCTACAACTAAATTAGCCTTTATAGAGGATAGATTGAGGAAGTGATTTTTGAATATTACTTAGCCTACTTATTTTTTTGAAAATCTATGCATTTCTCTAAGGCCGTAGAACAAGGGAAGAGCTTAGTTAACTTTAATGGAGGAAAACCCAATAAATTAGTGAGACTTTCTTTTCTTCACCATGAGGGCCCTTTAGCCTTGACTATTTGGAGCCAACTTTGCTATGTCACAGTACTTCTTTTCAGCCCAGCTTTGCTGGAACAAGAGATAGCATCTTTTATCAAGCACCTGTTTTCTTCTTATTTTTAAGATTTTTATTTATTTATTCATGAAAGACAGAGAGAGAGAGAGGCAGAGACACAGGCAGAGGGAGAAACAGGCTCCATGCAGAGAGCCCGACGTGGGACTCGATCCTGGGTCTCCAGGATCAGGCCCTGGGCTGAAGGTGGTGCTAAACAGCTGAACCACCCGGGCTGCCCCTTCTTATTTGTTTATGTATTTTCTTCATGTTAAAGTCTATACTAATGGTCTTCAACTTTTTGAATGACATTTTGGCAGTTAAATGGTGAAACAGTTGCATTATAAATAAATGTAAAATTGGAAACACTGCTGAAATTTAATAAAATGTAATTTTTTAAAAAATTAAAAAAATAAATAAATAAATAAATAAATAACTAGGCTTGTCCTCTGGAAGTTAAAGGCAACTTTCAGATGTTACTCAAATTCTGAAATCTGGGGAGCTTTCTGAGGGGTATACTTCAAATAGCTATGTCCTTCCCCACTCTCCCCATTGTGGTCATTATCATTTTATCCTGCTTTATCTAACAACTTAGAATTTGTCACCAACTTTCTACATGTATTTTTATGTATTGTCTGTCTTCCTCTAAAACATAAATTCTATGTTCATAAATTCAGCAAGAATTTTGTCTGTCTTTTGCTTACTGCAAATGTTTCAAAAATAAATGAATGGGAGAGAGAGAGAGACAGAGACAAAGTTGTATGTTCCTATAAATTCATTCTCCGTTTTTAAATTTAAGAACCAAAGTAATGTTTCCCATTATATCACAATTTTTATCTCTGTAACAAGGTATAAATATTCAATATACACATGCACATATATGTGTCTATATATGCGATTTACAAGGCAGGAATTGTCTACTTCCTCTTCCTTATCCACAAAGGGACAGAAATTGAAGAACTCTGCTTGTGCATGTATTATTATTATACTTACTTATTTATTTTACAGAAAAACTCCCTAGGCCTTAAGGAAGGAGAAAGTATCTGAGTCTAATGATCTGTTTAAAGCCCATTTTGTTGTTGATGTTGTTTTTTTGTTTTGTTTTGTTTTGTTTTGTGGCTAGTGAAACAGGACAATGGAGGGAATATGAAAAAGAACAAGATAAAGAGGAAGAGGAGCAGGAACACAAAAGGCTTCAAAGCTCCAGGTGTGAACAGAGAAGGAGGCTGTTGTCTGGGAAATGCTGAGCAGAAGCACGTAAAGAAGGAGGAAGGGTGTACAAGTCACAAGTCATCAAAAGCCCTGTTGGCTAAGAGTCCTCACCAGCTAATGACCCTGTCTGTTGACTGCCCAGGTATGTGGGAGTAGAGCATAGAGAATGAGGGAAAGAGGAAGGGACAAGAAGCTTACAGTTAAACGGTGTGTATTGTGATGGGATTATTTGTCATGCGGAGGATTTGGGGTTTTATCCTGTGGGGAGTCACTGAAGAATTTTAAGCAAAGGAATCCTGCAAACACACTGTCAATTAAAAAAGTTGGGGAGATGGATATGTTAATTAGCTTGACTATGGTAATACTTCACGGTGCATATGAAGATCAAAGTAGCAAGTATATACCTTAAAATATAGAACTTTTATTTTTCAGGTATATCTCAATAAAGCTGAGTTGGGGGTGGGAGATTGGAGGTGAAGAAACCTCCCCCCTTGTAAGTAGGGCCAGCCCTAATCCAGAGGCAGCCCATCCAGCGTCTTCCTGAAATTTTAGCAACTAAAAGCATTCTGTTTACAATAAGAAAACCATTTCCCCCCCAACACCCTGATTGGAATGACCCTGAATAGGTTCATGTTGACCCTCCCCGAAATCAACCTGGATGCTACTCGACTCCTGCGGTTCTTTTGTCTTTAGGCGGTTTCTTTCCTTTTGCCTTTAAAAGATCCCTGTAATTGCTAATCGGGGCTCTTTTCCTCCTCGGAGGCGGAGAGCCCATTTGCTGATTGCATCTGCCTGTCTGGGGTCTGGGTCTCTGGGGCGTCCACCGGGCCACGTTGGCACCCGTGAGCCAGGGTCCAACAGAGGAAGCTATCTGGTGGCAGGATGGAGACCAGGTTGGAGCAAAAGAAGACCAGAGGCAGGGAAACCAGGCTATTGATAAAAGCTCAGGGCATTTTTCCATGCACATGATTGAATTTTCTGAATTAAAAAAAAATTATAGAAAAGATAAGTAGATACAGATTTTTCTCTAAGTGAAAAACATTCTTGTTTTTTAAAAATTAATCATGTTCACATCTCTGTAAGTGTTGGGTTTATTTAGAGTTTTTTTTGTTGTTATTGTTTCTATCCATGGATCATTAAAATAACCAAATTTATTTTTTTAATTCCTTAATGTATAGGGTACTAGTCTCTTCTGCCAAGCTACTGATGAATTTGTTTTTAGATCCTTTGCCATTTCAATTGATGGTATGATAAAATGATGAAATATCAGACTGTGGCTGTTATTTTCTTCTGAAGAGTTAATCCATTTTGTTATTTGCTCTGAAGTAGTGGATCTATAGCTATAATACTTCATTGTTCTGTTGATGGTGACAGCCACATTCATTATAAGCAGCCAGTAATCCTGTGATGCTTCCTTCAGCTCAAGTTCATCAGGCACCATTCTGGTTTGTAGCAAGAAGCCATGTTAAATGAGAACACAGATGCATCAGTTGAAAATTTGACTATTTTTGTAACAGAATTCAGAGCAAGCAAACAGAACTGGGACACACTGCCCAGTATATTATTAGGCAGTGACAGAGTATACACCAACTAAGGAACCTAGGCATGATGTGAGGGGAAGAGAGAGACTTTCCAAAATGAATGGTCAGCAAACTCCAAAGGTAGTTATGGACATCTCTCTAGTCAGTGCATGATAATGATCTCAGGATGCCTACTCTTGTCTGTATTTGAAGCTTTTACCATTTTCTCTCTGAAAAGAAAAAAAAATCAGTTTGTTGAAGTTATGAAGTCTCAAATCTAACAAATGGGGAGCAACTAGAAGGTTAAATAACAATGGGATAGTTACTTTCAAGACTTTTCTTCACTTATCATGAATACTAAATGCCTCTTGCTCCTTTCAGCCCTTGTCTTAGGTTATTAACTTGTTTATACAGTTGATTCTTGAGCAACACAGTGGTTAGGATATTGACATCACACAGTTGAAAATCTGCCTGTAACTCTTGACTCCCCCAAAACTTACTAATAGCCTACTGTTGATCGGAAGCCTTACTGATAACACAAACAGCTGATTAACACATATTGTATATGTTGTATGTGTTATATACTGTATTCTTACAGTAAAGAAAGCTAGAGAAAAGAAAATGTTCTTAAGAAAATTATAAGGAATAGAAAATATGTATTGAAAAAATCTGCATATGAGTGGACCTACACAGGTGGAATCTGTGTATTACACATGATTGCGTCTTAAGAGTGTTTCTTATCTTTACAACTACTAATCTATACATTAATTGTGTTTAGTGTACCTTATGGGTTTTATCTGCCCCATTTGTTTTTCTTATCCTCTATGTCAAAATTGAAATTGTTAAATAATGTAGCAAATATGCATCACAGTAGTTACTCAAAATGAGATTTCTGATCATGTTATTGTAATTATGGACTGAGTCATAGCAGTAGTGACTAATAAATTTAAGCAATTTAGATAATAAACCAAAAAGGGAGAATTATGGGATAAAAAAAGTACCCTTTTAACAAGATTTAAAAATTACTTACTTTTATGTGATTTCCCTTACTTAACATGAAGCTGGCCTTATTATTTTTTCAATCTATTTCCTTAGTTTTGTTTTAGTTGGAACTAAGCCTGAGTGACAGTGAATACTCAAAATGACAGGGGCCTAAATAAAGTAAAAGTTTATTTCTTTGTCGTGTGTTTGAAGAAAGTTTTCTAGCCAGCAGAAACAAGGGAAGAAAAAAGGAGGGCGAAGTCTTTTCTGGGAAGTCAAGCACAATGTATAGGGCATTAGCTAGAACTTAGTCATATGACATACTTAACTCAAGGGATGCTGAGAAATGTTGTCTTTAGTTGGTTACGAGGCTAGCTAAAAATCAGGGCTTAGGGAAAAAATAGATGACTATGTCACAAAAGTCTCTGAACAAAAACAAAGTGCAAAAATGTGATTGACCTGAAAATAGGATGAATGTCCTGCCACTTTTATGATCTCTGTGATCTAGAACTCAGAGTAAATCCAAATCTATGTTATTACAACTCCTCCTAAAAAGTGCATAATTATGATCATGTTAGCATATGATTAAACATTTTTCTCTAAGACTTTAGATTCAAAACAACCAATAATTATCTTGTGCAGCACACTTAGCAAATGCATCTTATTACCATAATAATATCAAGATCATATCATTAAACCAAATATAAACCTTTGAAAACAATTAAAAATGAACCCAACACTCCCTAAACAAGTGTGTGCTTTTCTTCTGTATGTCTAAAGAACCCCACTCTTTTCTATTTCCTTATTTCCTTGGGTTTTTTCTCCCCCAAACTTTATATTTTCAGAAAAGTACATTATTCATCTGTCTTTAAACATGGGCAGAGTAATTGTTGAAAGCTAGAAATTTATATTTCTCTTCTAATCATTGGCTCTAGTCAATTTAAGGTGGTTGACCTCTAAATTTCCTTTTATCTTCTTTAGTAAGAAATAGCCTTCATAGGCCTTTTAATTGGTTTCTACATGAAATCTGCACTCATTGAAGTGAAGTTTCCCTACAAATAAAATTCCTGGCACTTTCTAACTTCTCGATTGACAATACCTACTCCACCTGCTTTGGGAGAAAAGATCTAAGGGGGCTATGCAGGGGAGTTGTAGAGCTGTCTTCATTGTACCCAATAACCCCTGACGTCCACAGGGAGGGATCTAACATTCATTGAAACAATGATTCATTGCTGGGCACTACATATTAAAGCTTTATTTGGTATACATTAGTGGAATTATATTATTTTCTGAAATAATCATACCCATTTTTTGTTAATCATATTCTTGGGTATTTTATGATTAGTTGTCATTGAGGTCTATTTTCCATTATATTTTACAATTGATTATTCCTGGAATTTAGGATAGCTATTGACTTTTACATATTAATGTTGTAGCTAGCTATCATATATACCTTCTTACTGCTTTAAGTAATTTTTTCACTTGCTTCTCTTGGGTTTTCCAAATATACAGCAGCATGATCTTCAAAGATTTGTGTCTCATATTTTATTCTCATACTTATTTTGTTTTAGAAATTTACTGCCGATCCCCATGGGGAAATAAAGCTCCTGGTTTATAACTTCTGACCCCATCTGAGATGTTAGGAACTTTATCCTCATTTGCTGAATGAAGTTCCACAACTACTTACAAAGTGGGTATTGTCCACATTTCAGGAAGAGAAAATTGCCTAAGGTCACAAAAGTAAATAAGGAAAGTAAATGTTTTTTGAACCCAGATTTTTTCTCAAATGTCATGTATTTTCTACTGTTTCACAAAGTAATCCCAAAAGATTCAGTGAAAAGATAACATTTATTCTCCAGCTAATGCTGGAGATTTTCATCATGGGAAAATCATAAATCAGAAAAGTACCTGTTCCAGTTATATATTGCTGTTTAATATGTAACTCCAAACTGAGTAGTATAAGACTTACATACACTTTATTATACTCATGGATTCTGCAGGGCAGATATTGGACAGGTCACAGTGAGGATGATTTGTCTCTCCATAGGGTACCACCCAGGATTCCATGTTCTGTAAAAAACACTGTTTGCTTACTGCTGATGTTCTAGACTTGGCTATGGACATGGCAAAATAGGGTTAGACAGAAAGTGAGGTGATAGACTTTGGAGGGTCTTGCCTAGTAGGCCAAAAACTCTGTATGCTATCCTGTAGGCATCCTTTAAAGGAATGTGAGAAAATTGGCATTTCAGTTTATTCTAGTAGCATTGGAAAGCTCTATGGGAAGGCATTGAAGCAAGAGGCAGGAGAGTATGTTAGGAGAAATGATGAAAGATTTTACTGGGCCAGAGCAATGAGAATGGTCATGACCTACTGGTGGACTACAGATGGAAGTTTGTGAGAGGGTGAGTCCAAGAAGATTCCAGGGTTTCAGAAATGAATTTCCTAGTGCATGGTGATGCATGCAGGAGGCCGGAACAACACCGAGGAAAAGCAGAACGACATGGAGGGGGCCATGATGGATTTCATTTAAAAACATTCAATTTGAATGTTCTGTGAGAAATTTCCCTCCCATTATAACCAGGGGAATGGCCAGGTAGGTAGTTGGATTTATGAGTCTAACACTCATGGGATTAGCTTGAGGAGTCAGCCAGCGTACATATGGAAGCTGAAGCCCCACATGTGGATGCGGTGGTGAGGAGAGGCTTTAGAGTAATAATGAAAAAGGAATAAGGACAAAGCACACTGGAAAGTACCAATATTTCCATCCCAAGCCGGGTAGGCCAGAAAGGTAAAAGAAGAACCAGGAGAAAGTGGTATTCATAAGATCATTGAAGGAAGATTTTAAGGAATTTGGTCTAGTTTCACTTGAACTCTATTAAGACTGAAGCAAAAATATTCTCTGTATAATCCTCAGGACAAGGTTCCTTAAGTCATCAGAGAAAGACTTTTTCAGTGACGACAAAGGATGTAGTTAGTGGTTCTTGCTTTTGTCTGCCCATCCTTTTTCCTTCTGGCAACCTGACTGGCTGCATGAGTAGAACTGGGACCTGGGCTGAGTCAATCATAGGAATGTCTTCCTGGCTAGAGTGACTGATTCACAGTATATGGGTGGGAGAAACATTCTGGGAAAATTGAGTCTTGAGAGGCAGAAAGTGGTTAGAACTAAATCATTTTTGGCAATACCCAGAAAGAAGTTTGAAAATGTTTTACTGCTAAGACTTCTAGACCTGCCCTTGTTCTTGTCCTTCCAAAGTACTTTTTTTTTTTTTTCTGTGAGCTACCCTTTTTTTTCACTTAATTCCACCCCCGCCCCTCCAGTTTCCTCCCTTTCTGGAGTTGTTTCCTTTCGCTTGCAATTAGAGTTGCTATTGGCTGGAGTTTTAAAAATATGATCTGTTCCATTTGGTTAGTTGTTGAATATGTTGACTGTGACCCCTGTTGCCACCAACACATGTTACCTGATTCAGATGTTTTGGCTAACTGAAAAACAGTCTGATCTGAAAGGAAGTTGAAAAACACACGACAGGGAACCCCTCACTTATGATCCAATTATTTTCTGGAAATTCTGTTCAAAGGTGAAGTTTTGTAAGTTGGAAAATGCTTGATATTTCCAGGGTTTTTGCATCTGAAGGGCAAATGAGTGAACAGGTTGAGGGTGTGGTCCAGGGAATTGTTGAAGTGATGTTTTAGGAAGGAAGTAGAGTCAGATAGGGGCTCTTTGATTTGAAGACAAATGTGGGGTCAAGACACTTGAGGTCTCTTGGGGCCGTAGTATGAGGGCTAGAGTGCTAATATTTAAAATGTCTAGTAACCCTAGTTGATGGCAAGTTCTAGGATGGAAATAAGGATTGAGTTAATGAAATGGCATGAAGTAGAAGCTCACAGTGACTAGTAGAGTGAGAAACAGTGAGGACAGGACTTTGTATGACTTTGCTATATGGATGCCCAACAGCTTTTAGGTGTCATGAGGAGAAAATTGAAATGAAATGGACATGTGTGAATTAAGAAATATGCATCATTACTATTGCATTCTCTCTTACTATATCTTTACAGATTAGATTTCAAGTTGTTTAAAAATATTTCCTTGACTCCTAGTTTTCTTGAGGATGGGTCTAAATATCTAGTTCCTCACTTATTCATATTATTAAGTTTATATTAATGGGACAAATATGTGAATCTCGATGGTCAGATATTTTATAGATGAACATGCTTTTTCAAGACTGAAGTTTAATGTTTCTGAATTTGTAATATGTTATAACAATATTCTCTCCAAAACAAAAGTGAGTGGATTGCCTTGATGAATTATTTCCTCTTGAATATATAGTTTTCCATTTTTCTGGTCTCACTTACTTGAATCATTTTACATTGTTAATGGAATAATAGTGGAAGTATTTATAAGCTATGGACATAGCCACTTTGTTTTGAAATGTACTTATAAATCAATGTGTTGAAGTGCTAAATTTTCCTAATTTAAATAATGACATCAGTATTTATTCGGGAAATATTGATTTAAGATGAGGAGGCAATTACAGTTGCCACTGAAAGAATAAGAGTACAAAATGGAAATATGGTAATTCAGAGATAACTGGTAAATGCCCATTGTAAACCAAGCATACTGACACAATGTTTGAGACTGACCAAATAAAATCCAAAAATGTTTGAGTCTTCACCCTAATGTTCTTTTTAATGAAAGCAGTTTGTCATAAAATTCATAGCTTCCTGTATGTATTAATAAACTCTCAAGAGGTCATATACTTTTAGGTTCCTGTTTTCAGGCTTAACACTGCATTTTTTCTCAAAATATCAGGAAGAAATTCTGAAATATTTATCAAGTATTTTCCCATTTCCTCATAAGGGATTCTTCTCAGATTCTAATTCAAAGTTTCTGGTGTCTTTAAAGAAAGGAGTTACATGGATTTAGTGTTTGCTATGGGAATAGCTTCTTTGAAATCTGGATAGTTCATGATATTGATTCAAAAAACTAAGCAAAAATATTGAGTTTGCCTTTTGGTCCCTAAAAGGAGAGCAAATGAAGTCACTTATCTGGGTTTCTGATGAGCTGGGTGAAAAAGATGGAAAAGACCTGGGGCATGCACTATAGAGCTGTAGGTCTTTATCTGAATAATGCTCTTCTTCCAACAACTTGTATCTCTGCTCTGTAAACTCAGAGCACAAATGTCTATACTCTATCAAGTATTCATTCATTCACTTCCCTAGACCACTTCATCTCCTTGCACACATCTTTTCATATATATGCATATATGACCCATATGTGCTGTAATTATTTATTTAACGTCTTTCAGACCATCTGGATAGTAAGGTTTCTCCGGAGTCCTTTGTGTCTAGTTCAGTACTGGAAAAGTTAGATTCATAATAAAACACTTATTATCATTAGAATGGTTATTTAATTCAACACATTAAAGCAGCCAAGACAGCATACTTTCTTCCAGTGGTAAAAGGATGTGGATAAAATTAGACATTAAAGAAATTAGATCTTCTTTACTGTAATGACTTTTAGTCCACTTGTCAGAATAAGGCAAGAGTGGGAGCCATCAACTGACTCAAATGATTGAGATTTAGGACTTCCAGAAATCACAGGGAGAGAGATAGGAATGGGCTGAAGATGTACAATATTGGCCACTTTTTATAAAGGAATGATAATCTGGGAGGCATTTCTGACATCTTCCTGAAGTTAGGGATCAACTCAACTGTATATGCTATGGTACTGGTATATGCTATGGTACATTCCAAGGTAACGCTGTTAACATTTTAGAAAGTGCTTTTGTGGATGAAGATTTTCACGATTTTTCAAGATTCTAAAGTGCATTGTCATTTTTACTATGACCAGTGTTTCCTTTAGCTCTCATGTTATGTAAGCACAGCAATACTAGCCAACTTAGTCACCCTGGCCTTCAGGTCACGCTGGCAAATCATCCTGGCCAGCAAGAATCCTGTTAGGTCAGTTGAGCAAGAATTTCCCCTACCATCAATGTCTCTTCTTGGTAATATTCCAACCACTGGCCCCTCATTCTTTTCCTTGGCTATAAATCCTTATTTTTTTTGTGTGTGTGTGTGTATTTAGAACTAGGCTTAGTTCTATACTGCAGTATCTTTTCTCCTAATCTTTTTTTTTTCAGCTTTGATTCTCTTTAACAATATATAAATGTTAAATCTATTTTTGTGCTCACAGAATGTTGCTCACCACAGTACCTACTGTGCTTACCACATGTGTACATTTTTATGAGTAAGTAATCCAGAGAAGGTGACTTCTTCAGAGTTCTGTGTGTGGGCATTTTAAAACACCTCAAAATATTTAATTCTATTTTTTGAAACTGCCTCCCCCATGATCTCAGTGCTTCTGAATGGTAAGAATAAAGTTTTCCTAGAAGTCTGTTTTTTTTGTTTTAAATGCATTCTCTTGTGTCCCCCATTCCACAGCCCCTGGCAAACACTTTTGCACTGCCTGTTTCTATGAGTTTGACTTTCTTTTTTAGTTTCCACATATAAATGGTATCATTTAGTATTTGTTTTTTTTTTTTTCTGTCTGGCTTATTTCACTTATCATCATGGCCTCAAGGTCTTTCCATGTTGTTGCAAAGGGCAGGATTTCTATCTTCTTCGTGGCTGAATAATATCCTATCGTATATATTTATCCATTGATTGACTGACACTTCGGCTATTTCCATATTTTGGCTATTGTCAATAGGGCTACAATGAACATAGTGGTATAGGTGTCACCTTGATATCCTGTTTTTATTTCCTTTAGATACATATCTGGAAATAAGACTGCTGAATCATATGAGAGTTATATTTTTAACATTTTGAAGAACTTCCATACTATTTTTCATAGTGGATACACCAATTTACATTCCCACAAGGATTCCATTTTATCTATGTTCTTGTCATAGACTTGATGTCTCTTCACTTTTTGATGATAGGCTTTCTAATAAGTGTGAGGTAATATCTCATTGTGATTTTGATTTTCATTTCCCTGATGATTAAGGATGTTGAGCACCCTTGCATGTACCTGTGCCATTGTATGTCTTCTTTGGAGAAATGTGTATTTAGTTACTCTGCTTATTTTTTAGTCAGTTTTTTTCTAATGGATTCTTCATATATTTTGGAGATTAACTCCTTATCAGATATATGATTTGCAAATATTTTTTTTTCCATTTCCACAAGTTATGTTTTCATTTTGTTGATGGTTTCCTTTGCTGTGCAGAAACTTTTTTGTTTGTTGTAGTTCTACTCAATGGCTTGTTTGTTTAAAAATTGCCAAGGTTTAGATCAAGAAACTTATCCCCTATATTTTCTTCTAGGAGTTTTATGGTTTCAGATCTTATGTTCAAATCTTTAATTAAATTTGAGTTGATTTTTGTGCATGGTTTAAAATAAGGGTCCAGTTTTATTCTTTTGCATATAGCTGTCCAGTTTTCCCAACATCCTTTATTGAAAATTAACCATCCTTTCCCCATTGTATATCCTTATTTCCTTTGTCATAAATTAATTCATATATGCATGAATTTATATCTGGGCTATCTATTCTGTTCTATTGGTTTATTTTTTGTGTTTATGCCAATATCATGCTGTTTTGATTACTATAGCTTTGGAATATAATTTACAGAAGTCTTTGTGGGACACTAGGCACTAGTGCCATTGTAATTTGTAATATAATATCTGACAGTCCTTTATATATATTCTTGAACATGATATATTCTTTATTAAAAAAAAACTTTTTGGTTGGTAAGTGATAGCATATCAAGTTCAATGCCAAAGAGAAATTTGTTGAGTCATGTAACTTATAAGTACCTGGCTAAGGTCAACTTCAGACAGAATTTTATCTAGAAATTCAAAAATATGAGCAGCTTTCCATTTTTCTTTGTCTTTGGCTCTATTAGTGTTATTTTCATACCCAGGCTCTGCATGATGGCTTCCAGCTGTTCTGGGCTCACATCTTATCATAACTACTGGCACTCCCATTGAAGAAAGGAGAATATCTCTTATTGGTAATCCTCACACAAGTTCAGTGATTTACCATGACAGGGTCATTTTGAGTTACTTACTCATTACTGTAAGGGAATATGAACCTTTAATTGATCAAGCCTAGGATATATGTACCATTCCTAGTCTGAGATACATTGATGAAGAATGGGAAGAAGTGGTTTTCTAAAGGAAATAAGTGGTTTTCTAAAGGAATTATATGGTATCATCATCAGAAGAGGGAATGAATCTTAGGTGGTGAAAAAAAACAAGAAAGAAACAAACAAAACTTATTTCTTAAAATTCTTTTGTGTCTCTGGGACTGTTCATTCCTTATTTTCTAGAAATATCTTCTCTACTGTCTTTCTGATGACTTCCTGTATATCCTTTAGAACCAAGTCAAATGTCTGAATCTACTTAAATATTACCTTATCAAGGAGTCTTTACTAACTGCCCTGTTGTAAGTTTTTATTTCTATGCTCAATTTTTTTTATTCTACACAGTACTTGTTGCTACTTGACATTATATATATAATCCCTACTAGAATGTTAGCTAACAAGGGCAGAAATATTTTATTCTGGTTGGTCACCATTGTATCACAGTGCCCATGAATAGTACCTGGTACCTAATGTGTGTTCAGTAAATATCTGTTGAATGAATGAATGAATGAATTCCTCTCTTACCCTCTTAGTGAAAAGTTGGCATGTCATTTCTCTATGTCCTGTTAATACTTTGTAAACATTTCTATTCTAGTCCTAGCATATAATACTCTATAGGAATATATGTGTCCCTGGCTGGACTCATCAAACATCTGTTTAGTTGTGCCAATCACTCTCTACTATTGGGACTTTAAGCCTTCATGAATTGTGCCTTCACTGCATATTAAGGCAACGGTCTTATTTTCAAGATCAACTTTCTTAATTGGCATCATTAGTCTGACTATCAGCTTCTGGAAATGTTGACATTTTTCAATTACCCCATTAATATATTCATGTTCAGCTGGTATTTATTGAGGCTATATTAGAATGTTGGAAGAGTATAGAAGCTTAGATTACAAAAGAGAAGGAAAAATTTGTAGCCATGGTATATAATTGCAATACTTACATGTATTTTGGATTTTATTCTATTCTCACATTAAAAATCAACCACGATGACAAGGTGATTATTAGCTTAATTTTCTGAGACAATTGTTTTTCTACCATCAACTGTGCTATATATTTAGCCAAAAAACGGTGGCAGGAGGATGAATAAGAAGGCAGAAGACTTGCATTTTAGTATGGATTCTACTATGAATTAGTTTCATGACATAAAATAAATCACTTTACTTGCTGAGTTTTCAGGTGATTTCCACCTCATTCTTCACAGCCCCTTATGCTTCCTCTTCTTTATTCCATATAATCCTTTCATCCATCTGTTTCTCTGCCTCCTAATTTTTGCATCCTCTGTAGTCAACTCACCTGTACTATCAATCTATTCTTTAAATGCTTACCAGATCTTCCAGCCTTAAGCTAGCATTTAGGAGACACCATTTCCCCAAGAAGGTGAAGTCTTCTTACTTTCTATTTTGGAATCATTTCTCTTTCATCCATTGAAAAACATCCTTCTCTTGAGACTTATGGCATTTGGCACTCAAAACCTCTGACTTGCTTCTGTGCCTTCATTAGACGCCATCTGCCATCTGTCAACTGATCAGTATCTTCTTTTGATTTATGGGAGAAAATGATTCAGAACAATCTCCATCACCAAGTTTGATGTTACCACCATTCTGGATGAGCTCATCATCCATATGGAAATCTTCCTTGACATGTCTTTACTGTATGATTCATCTGTTCATTCACTCGAAAATATGTACTGATGGCCAGCCCCGGTGGTGCAGCAGTTTAGTGCCTCCTGCAGCTCAGGGTGTGATCCTGGAGACCCAGGATCAAGTCCCACGTTGGGCTTCCTGCATGGAGCCTGCTTCTCCCTCTGCCTGTGTCTCTGCCTCTCTCTCTCTCTGAATAAGTAAATAAATCTTAAAAAAAATATGTACTGATAAGTTCTGGGATACTGCAATATACAAGATAGATAAAATCTTCAACCTAAGAACTTATATTCTAGTGGAGAAGACATTATCAAATCATCATAGATATAAATGTAATATTGCTATTGCGATAAACACACAGAGTATGTGGTGATACAGGAACTGATAACATATCAATTTGGCCTGGTCAGGGAAGTTAGAAAAAGTTTTTTCTGGAAAAGTGATGCCAGAACTGAGATGTTGTAGGATAGAAGTAAATTCAGGGAAGAGGAGGAGAGGACGAGTATTTCAGGTGGAGGCAATGACATGAGAAATTATTGTGTGAGTACACGTGTGTGTGATTGGGAAGAGAGCATGATGAGCACACAGAATTAAAAGAATGCCATGATAGCGTCCTATTTCTTGACTTTGTTTCCTCAGATGGGTTCTTCCTGCAGAGTTGCAAGATGGTTTCCAGTAACTCCCAGGTAATAATATTCCTCTTTCGCATCTAGTTGGTAGAGTCAATTCTTGGTCTTCTAAGACAAGGAGGCTGTTCTTTGCCAGAAATCCACCAAACTTTCCTTAAGTCATTTGATTTATGTGAGATTATGTGTTCTGAAGGTAAAATAGACTGATTACCAGAATTAGTAGTGGATATGGTATAAAGTATTCACTATTTGAGAGGTTGCCATGTGTGGGAGGAACACTGTGCCTGTGTGATTGTCAAAGATGTAACAAAGACCAATAGGTAGTAATTTCACAGAAGCAAATTTTGACTCATTATAATTAAGAATTTTCTCATATTCCAAGCTGTCAACAATGTAATGGGACCTCAGGAAATTGTGAAGTCTGTAAAACTGGAAGTGTTTATGTATTAATGTCAGATAATTACATAGAAGCTGTTGGAGAAGGATTTTATGCCTCACATGAGGACTAGCAGCTAATGTGTTTGTTATTGCCCTCTCGACACTGACTTCTAACTAATCACTGTGGTGGCCTCTGTGTAATGCTCTTCTCAAAAGTTCTTTTTCTTCCATTGTTCAACAATAAGCCACTTACTTACCTTCCCTACTTTTGATCTTTTTATCCCCTGCAGCTTTCATTTGATCTTCAAAATTTTGACCATTTTTGCTTGTTGTATTCTTTTTTCAGACCTTGTGTTTGGAGAATATAACCACTTGAAAACTTATAAATATATTAAACAAAATTCATTGTCCATTTTAGCAAAGACACGTGGCATAAAATCCACAGTTAAGTTATAAGTGATGGATTCTTGCTAGCCCAGAATACATTATTTTCAATAGAGGGGCTGCATGCTGCCATGATTTTATAACATTCTGTTCTTTATTTTATTTATAAATATCGTTAACTTAGCAAGAATAGTGTCCTTCTAGATATGCTGCATTGGAAAAATTTCTAAAAAGAGTTCACAGGCATATTTGGAAGCTTTTGAAATGAATCAAAAAGTGTATTGCCTTAGGGCTTTTATTAGCTTTAAGTTAGAGCCATTTGTTATTTCTAGCAAATGATTAGCCCACAAATATTTGTTGAACTTCTGCTATAGGTGAGGGACTTTAGGGGATGCATAGCAAATAAAAACACTTAGGAAATTTATATCCTAGCTGTCGAGAAAAGGAAGACAAGTAGAAATTTGAAAAATGCATATATTTAGCCTCATTTAAAAATATCTTTTGCTTTTTCTTCTGAATAATGTAAAAAGAAGCTATCTGGCTTTCGTCAGTTTGGAAGTATTACAAAGACCAGGCCAGACTAAACTATCTGTATTGGTGTTTGACATTTGCTGCTGTGTGTCTTTATTTGTCTTTATTAGTGTGATTGGAAAGCAATGTGTATCTAAGTTGGAGATTGATTTGCCCCAAAACTTATTTTGTAATACCTTGGGAAACACATATTGCTCAACCCATTGCTAAATACCAGCAATGAGCTTTGGGGGTTCTGATTATGTTTAAAACATCCATCCTGCTGACATCCATCAACTAGCAGAGGAAGGTATTTTTGCTCAACCTCTGATAAATTTTAAAAAGAGACTGATTTTCTTCTCTGTTGATCTGTCATTCTTCAATTTATCAGCTAGCTCACACTTGACAGAAAAAATGATGTCCATTTTTTGGATTGAGGATTTCCTGTTTCCATCTCTCTCTCTCTCTCTCTCTCACACACACACACACACACACACAAACACAAAATAATAAAAAGTGAACTTTCTAAGTGTCTAAGCCAACATCAGTTTTTCTTACATATTTGGAAGGAAAAAGAATCTTAAGACAACATGTGCTCTGGAATAAAACAAATTCAGAAACACTAGCATGGATTAAATATGGCCCCTTTAGAGGCTTTGTTATTAACAAGTCTTTTACAAGGGGTTCACTTGGTCTTAATGAATGTATACCAAAGTATCAATTTCAGATGTAGCATAAACAAAATACTACCATGATTATATATAAATCAAACAGCTCCCTCCTCCATAGAACTCCGAGTTCATCAGTTAGGATCCAGTACCCTGGCTACATAGGATGTGCTTTGGGATTGCTCAAACTAACTCCGTTCTTGAGCAACTGAAGACATGGTTCAGTCCATACATGGAAGAAACCAAAGAAGATGGTGTCTCTCAGATTAAGAGCCTATATTATGAGCTGTGGCCCATAGGAGTCTGGATCCATAAAGATATATAATTGTCATTTGAGCAATTAAAATTTTGACCAACATTAAAAATCAGGATTTTTAAACACAAAAATCTAGATTCAAGGGTATCTTGGAAATCAGTAACATCTAGCTCATCAGGGCCATTTGTAATATAACCTTTCCTGTTGGTGTAATTTTAAACAACTCACACAATGTATGCACATGCTTCTACATCTAGCCTTTGGTGGGCATTTAGAAATGTGACCCCTGCCTTGGGATTTGGGATTAGGGAGGATGTCTAGCATATTGCACATAATGCTATAGGACTGTTCATCTTGCCAATGCTTCTGTGGGTGGAGATGGTTCTCTAGGATAGTTATAGTTGTTTTGGAATCATCTAGATAGGTTTGTGAAGTTATGGATTTTTAAGTCTGGCTCCCAGAAATTCAAAGACAGTGGATACATTTGAAATGGTGGTGGTAGGAGGTAGGGAGTGTGGATAGGATCTGAACTGCTTGTATTCTCTCCAGGCCTATCTAATAATTATTTAGATTGAGAAGTTACTTTGTATTCAGCAATCTCAGCATTTTCTTATGCCTTAACTTGCATAGGGAGGTCAGAGACTATAGAGAAAGCTTATGAATGGGGACGGGGCTTTCTGGGCTTTAGGTCATTGTTTACTATTTATTATTTGTGGGAGTTTGGCCAATTATAGGAGTTAAGCTTCAGTAATTACACTTGTAAAATAAAGTCAAAAATGTAATTGTGTTTTACAATGTTCCTAAAATTTCTATGAAAATAATAAAACTTTAGGAATGCAATGAAAATAAATTGAAAGTTATCTGTAGGAAAAACATACCAAGAGTTTTTGAACAAAAATTGACATTTTCTTGTTTTAAAAAAGTTCTCTAAAGCCATAACATAACATAAAAATTCAATGGAAAATATTTCTCTTGACTGACCTGTTTAAATGATTCTGGAATTGTAAAGATTACTAAAAGATCTGATATGACTCCCTCTTATATCTTTTTCTCCTGCAACTTTATATCAGGGAACATGATCAAATTACACTTTAGCAGATTAGCATAGAAGCAAATACAATTGAAGGGAAAGACAAGCAAAGAAACTGTCATCATGTCAAAATACATTTTAAAATCAATAGCATTAAGAGATTTAAAATGACTCTGGAAAGATTCATAGGCTCTGCAAATACATGATTTGTTTAAATTAACCAAAGGCAAAAGCAAGTATTGAAGACAGAAAAATATAGTCAAGCCACAAGAACAAGAAGAAAAATACGACTAAATCTGAGAGGATTAAAATGTATTAATCCTTCCTTGTTAACATTTGCCAAGTGCAATGATATAGAAAATTGTGAGTCACTCAGGGACACACAGTCACTTAGGCAGAATAATGCAGTGCCCTTAATTCCCTTTCTTTTTTGGAATTGAGAGCAGTTATAGGTAGAGACATGTGCGTATTATGCCATATGCATTCGTTTTTAATTATTTAGATATTCTCCATTTTAAAACATCATACTATAAACTACATTAAGAATGAGCAAGCTACAACAGTAATACTTAAAAAAAAAAACCTTGTACCCAAAAGTTCAGCATATAATTTATTTACATGTAAATAAGATGGAATTTATTAATACCTTCTAAATAAAAGTATGCTTAACATCAATGATGATGCTCTTAAATTCCGTATATACAAAAGAAAACAGGAAAAAAATTCCAGGTGTCTGGTAGTGAAACAATGTGTTTTTTAATTAAGAAAACATAAATTTGCAATTACAACCTTGCTGGTTATTAGATATATAACTTTGAACATGCTATTCACTCCCTCTGAGGCTCAATGGGGAGCAAACCGTTTTGAGGCAGCCTGACAAAGAAGGACAAATAGAATTGGTGGTAACTATGATTATGAACTTAAGAGGCAGAAATAAGCCAGAAATATGTTCTTACTCTGCTTTGGCATGTGTTTTTCTTCTATGAGAGTTTTTGGGAAGAACTTAAAACATTTACAAATATATTGCATTTCTCTTATGTATGAATTGTGAAAATTGCATTCCTTTTTGTCTTAGAGTATTATTAATAAATAGTAAAAATTGTTCAACCTGAGCTCTAGATCTTTGTCTATTATTAACTATTAGTAGGACTGGGCAAATGACAGATAACTAAATTATCCATAATTTTGTATCTTGGACAAAAAGTGATGCAGACACTCATGGATATACATCTGGAAGCTTCTTTGGTCCTCTCACATTGTTTCTGTAGCCTGGAACATACCAGTAGGCAGGCATACATACCTTCTCATTTGTGATAATGTGAGTTGTTAGAGTAGTCAGAGATGTGTCCAAAGTGAAAAGAAATTCAGTAATTTGACTAAGAGTATACATTATATAAACCTCAGTCAAAATAAGCCTTGAGAAAATATACTAACACATTTTACATTGCCCAAGGGGATCAAGAGGCTAATAAATTTTTTCCAGAGATAATGTAAGTTAGAATGTTTTTAGTGATTATATATATTATGGGTATAGAGAATACTATTTATCCTCACATATACATTTTCCCATAGTAGTAAAACCCCTCATTTTTGACTGGGTTCATGACTACCAAAGTAAAGACATTTCTTAGGCAATGGAAAAAAGTTGTGGAATCTAAATGGAAGTGTTGCCTGGTAATTTCCAATTAAAAAAACCCAATCTTATAAGCAGATCCATATACACGTAGAACAAACTGATGGTTGTCAGAGGAGAGAGGGGATAGGGGTGGGAAAAATGGGTAAGGGGGAATGGGAGATACAGGCCTCCAGTTATGAAATGAACAAGTTGTGAGGATAAAAGGTTCAGCATAGAGAATATAGTCAGTGGTATTGTAATAGCACTGTACAGTGACGGATGGTAACTACACTTGTGGTGAGCACACCATATTGTATAGCCTTGTTGAATCCCTATGATGTACACCTGAAACTAATGTAACATTGTGTGTCAAGTCTGCTTCAATAAAAAAAAAAAGAAAGAAAAAAGAAAAAAGATAATCAAGAACACCAGCAATCAAGTAGATGCGCTTTTAAGTGGACTACAGATTTCACCATAAAGAAAATAAATGCTAATGGAAATCTTTAAATAACAAGTCTGTTCAATAGGAGTCTCTATAGAAGCTCTACATGTGAGGGAAGCAATTGAATGTGATCCCATGGGTAAAAATAGAAATACGAGTTTCTGAAGGTGACCAAGTAGGCATGGCCAGACATTATTCTTCTCAGAATAAATATTAGTGGGCCTATGAAATTCCTTTATTATTTGCAATGACCTTGCAAAGTTTTCTAAAGAAAACTCATTTCCAATAGCATCAAAAAGAATAAAGAACTTAGGGATAAATTTAACGAAGAAAGTAAAAGATCTATACACAACTGATGCAAGAAATTGAAGAAGACACAAATAAATGGGAAGGTTTTCCATGCTTATGGTTTCTAATAATTAATGGAACTCCTAAAGACCCTAAAGAAAGGAACCAATCTTGAGAAAGAAGAGCAAACCTGAAGGCATCACACTTCCTGATTTCAAACTATGCTATATCACTAAAATAATCAAAATGGTATGGACTTAACGCATAGATGATGGAACATATAGATCAATGGAACGGATTTTTAATTTATTATACTTTTATATCAATTTAATACTTCCATATTTTTAGTAAATATAAAATAGTAAAATATATTTAGTAAATATATATCAGTGTTCCTGAAGATAGTGTTTTCATTTTTTTCTGTTTTCTTATTGCTTTTTAATAGCGCAATATTTAGGGGCTCTCAGGTGGCTCAATCTGTTAAGCATCTGATTCTTGATTTCAGTTCAGGTAATGATCTCAGGGCCTGAGGATCTAGCCAGCATCAGGCTCCTTGCTCAGTGGGGAGTCTACTTAAAGATTTCTCTCTCTCTACCCCTCTCCCCACATATATATTCTATCTCTCTCTCTCAATTAATTTAGAAAAATAATGTGATATTTATGGATTTTTCTATTAATAATGGCCTTGGCTGTGTCCCCATACATTTTGATAATTTGCTTTGTTATTTTCTAAATAGATGTATTTGGTTTTAGTTCCTCTATGATCTAAGAGTACGGTAACTTTTCATCCACAATTTGGGTTACCATTTTTTGTACAAGTGTGTCCATGCTTTTGTGTTGCAAAAGCAAGGTGAGATCCTCTTCCTTTTTCTGGCCTCCCTTGACCTTCTTTGACCATGCCCCACCTCCCCTCCATGTCTTCCCATCTGATTCCTTTTTATTCCTTCCTCTTATGGCATATCTCTATTTCTTTTACTACTTTACTATCCTCGTGCTGTTTTTATTTTATATTGTGATTATTTATATGTGTCTCCAAGTCCTAGCTTATAAATTCTTTTGGTGCAGGATAAATTTTTGATTTGCCTTGAATTTTATGGAATAAAAACTTGGTAAATACATATGTGCTGAACAAATGCCTGTTTTTGAGTGACAGAGAAATACAGGATACTCAAACCAGCTGAACTGACCCAGGAATTCAGTAGAAAGAAATCCCAACTTAACATGTGGGGAGTAGCTCCAGAAAGTAATCAATGCCAAATTGGAACCAGAATGCAGTAGGCTTCAAGGGTGCCTTCAGAAAGATGAATGGGGAATCCAAGCAATAAACAGAATGACAAATGAGTTGGATGATAGTAGCGACACAGTGAAGAAAGCATATGCTTCTTCTCTCAAAAATAAGAAATGAGACAAATAGAAAGTCCAGGAAAAATAACAGCTAAATGTGGCTGAGAAAGTCATTGTCCAAATGTGGGATAAACTACATAAGGCATTTTTGAGCAAATAGTGAAGTAGAACTAGGGAGAGTTCACTTGACCTGGATGCTTAGGACCATTACACATTGATTAGTGGTACAAGGGTGGTGATATTGGATCTACCGTGAAGGAAATAGAGTCTTAGCATATAAGTTGGCTCTCCATTGAGTATTTATGTAGTCATTATATTGTAACTGCTGTTAGTTTTCAACCCTCAAAACACCTCTATAGACAAGGCATGAAGATTTAATTATGATTATAGAACAGAACTTAAGTTAATAATCCTTATCATGTAAAGCTAATTATTTTTCTGATGGAAGGTAGAAGGTAAAGGGGACATATAGGTGAGAGCTCATTAGAAGAGGGTCAAGTAATTAAAGTCTGAGAATTAAATAGAGGATTAAGTATATTTTTTAGTTCAGAAAGTTTACCAAAATGAAAACTAAAAATTATAGAATTAATCTTTTTGTTTATAAGGGGGCTTAATAAATAACACTTCTCATCCTCACATAGGTTCTTGGGTAATTGAAAAAAATAAGGAGCCGCATGGAGAAGGAAAAATGCCACTTTGGTTACTGGTGCAAAATGTATGAGTCTAAATAGGCTTGCAAAGTGAACCTGAGTGATGGACAGACTAACCATCCTTCATTGCAGGGCTAGAATAGGTCCATACTCACAGTAAAGAATAGCAGAGAGCTTTTGGAGAAGTCCAGAAAAAGAAGCAAAGGATTAGGAGAGAACCATGCTTAGTTTATTGTTTCTAATTTTACCAATTAGATACTCCTTCAATATTCTTCAACTCCTATGGCATGGAGTAAAGACATAGAGAATGATCAGGAAAGTTGAAGTCAGTGGAGCCACAAGAACACAGTGAGTTACCTAAAGTGGGAGCTAAGATTGCTACCATACCACCACTACTATCACTATCCCCACGGTGATCCCCACCATCACCACCACCACCACCACCACCACCACCACTACAAACTTGAGGGGAGTGGGGTGAGGCTAGTGGGGTGAGGTTAGTATAAATGAATTGATTGTCTTTTGTAGTTGGCTGTCGGTAGCTATCATCTAAAATGAATAAAACAAGAAAAAGCAGATTTTCTATTTAGCAGTGAACAAGTTTCCTCAGAAGAACTGGATATTTAAACAAATTAAATTTACTCTATATATTATAAACTCTTCCACTTGAGTTTTTTTTTTAGCACTATGTATGTCTTATTGTGGTTACAAAAGGACAATAAAGTGTTATATTCTTATAATTAAAGTTTAGAATAACATTCTCCATGATAGTAATATTTTGTTTGCTTGTTTGCTTGCTTGATTATTTATCTATCTATTTATGTATTTATGTATTTATGTATGTATGTATGTATTTATTTATTTATTTATTTATTTATTTATTTATTTATTTATTTTTAAAGTAGTCTCCATGCCCAATGTAGGGCTTGCAGTCACAATCCTGAGATCAAGACCTGACCTGAGATCAAGAGTTTGATTCTCCAAATGACTGAGCCACCCAGGAGCTCCCATAATAGTAATATGTTAGGATTAATAATAGAATTTTATCTGATCAAAGTTCACTTTCTTTCTCATTTCACCTTCCAAGGTTAAAGGCAAATATATAATGCTCTAATTATCATGCTACTTTTATAAAAATGAAAAATCCTAACATTTGTTGTATGCTACACTGTGTGTGAAGAGATTTTTGTGAAGGAGATTTCTATTAATCTAGACAACACTGCCATGTCACAGATGAGGGATGAGGTGACTTGCCCACGTCACAGTGCGTGAGTGCCACAGCAGGGAATTCAGCTCAGTCTGACACCCCAACGTGCAATCTAAAACACGTCACTACACAGACCATATTCCATCCAGACAGCCCCAGCAATGTTTGTGAGGATATACTTACTGTGGAGAATAATTGAATTAAACTGAACATTTTCTTTTCAATGGCTTTATTGGGGTTTAATTTATATGTCAGGAAGTTCACTCACCTGCTTTAAGTGTGTGAGGTTATCTGCTGCTACAGATGACCTGTGAGTGGAGGTGAATGTCTCAAGATTAACTAAATGGCCCATGCTCAAAGTGTTTACAGTTTAGTTGGGGACACGGGAATGAGTACACCTACTAAAGATATAATTGCACAGATATAATTACAATTGAGATGAAAAATTCACTCTGTCAATGCTAGAGTGAAATTTCAAAATTAACACTGCAGATCCTACTAAGTATTGAATGAGTAACTAGGTTGCAATTTTAATTTTCAATTAGGAGTCATCTCTCTCTTTAAGAGAGAGTAAATAAATCTCAGCTTAAATAAAGGACTAATTCCACTCTTAAAATTACCCACAGGAAAGCAAGAGTAATGAACAAAATGTCTTTTCCTTAGAACAATTATATTAAATTTTACAAATATTTTCCCACAGGCACTAAAATCACAAATTGGAAGAATAATATTTTATGCAAATTTTCTGGTAAAGAGAGAAACTCCTTTGGCATATATTGACTCAAAATGACTCAAAATGAGGAAATGAATCCTAGGATGATTTTGAAATAATCCTCCTGGAGAATTGAAACAAAATCTACATACAGAATAAGAGGATGAAGGCTTAATGAATCCATGTGATTAGAACTTACGTAAATGTGCTGAATGCATGTATTTACTATTTAGTATTAAACACTTGGTTTTGCTGGGATTTTTTGAGGAAGAAGATCACATGTAGTATCTCTATTTTGGGAATTGATATCAAACCATATGAAATATCCTATAGTCCACAGAAAACTAATTTTTAAGGAAACTTACTGAAAGACAGCTCATCCTGAAATGATTGTTATTGAAGAGGTATTGAAGAGGTATTATGTTTAGAATATTTTCTGGTATTAAGTTACATAATGAAGCTAATTTAGTCACTAGTGGTATATGATGAAAGTGGTAATTCTTGATACAAAGTGTGAACATCTACTGTTAAAAAACTTAACAAATTATAAAAAGAAAAAAATTGCTCTTCTCAATACTTCCCCTTAGTGGGACATTGTGCTTTGATTATATCATCTCATTTAACTATCACCATAACACTCTAGTGACATATTTATGTTTCCATTTTACACATGAGAAAACTAAGGCTCTATGTAGTGAATAAACATTCCTAAATTCCCATTACTAATATGAGGCAGAGGCAGTCTGTAAACAGATTTGCCAGCCCTGGAGCCCACAGTCCTAATCCCTGTGCCACATTGCTTGGGTACATCCTGATTGGAATATTTGGAATTCTATTAGCATTTATAATTTATGGTATATATTCTTTCTGTGCAAGAGTCCCCTGGGTCTCTGGATGATGTTTGATGGTATTCTAGTTTCCCTTGAAATTTTCATGTGATGGCAGTTGCAGAAATCTATCCCTTAAAATAGGGGGATTATGAACAATTTAACACATACAATGAATTCAAAGGGAATGTTTTTTTTCCTCACCAAGGACATCAGGGAATTCCCCTAGGTCTTGAATGTGTATATTTTTGCCAAAGCACAGCAGTAGGTGCTTAGTACCAGTGGGATGTATCAACATCCTACCAGGTTTTGTAGTCAACCTCCTAGTTCAAATGTGAAACAAGCCCAGGCAATGTGGAAGTCAGGGCACTGCTAGAGCAGGTTGTGAAAGAAAGGCACTTTTCTGGTTAAAATTTAATTTGTATATTTTCAGGGGAGAGAGAGAGAGAGAGAGAGAGAGAGAGAGAGCAGGAACGGCGGGAGGGAAAGCAGACTCCCCGCTGAGTGGGGAGCCTGGGGCAGGGCTCAATTCTAGGACACCCAGATCATGACCCAAGCCAAAGTCAAAAGTCAGATGCTTAACCAGCTGAGTGACCCAGGCACCCCAGAAAGGCATGTGTTAGTAAGAGCTGCTGCTTCCTCAACCGAAGCTCCTTCTCCTCCTCCCACCCCAAGCTCCCTCTATCCCTCTAGGCTCTCTCTCTTTGATGTTAAAACCTGGTTAATGCCTTTTCCTCTGGGTTGTTCTGAGGATTAAAAGAGATCATCTGTGTGAAATGATCACTCCAGTACCTGACACATAATAAGAACTCAAGAACTGCTAGTCATTTTTGTAATTACATGTGCTTTGCAAACCACTTTTATACGGTCTCCTTTAATCCTGATTATCATTCAGTGAGGTAAGCATTCTCATCCCCATTTTTCAAATAAGAAACTTGAGTCTCAGTGATGCTAGCTAGCTATTAGCTATTTTGACACAGCCAAGCCTAAAACCACCATCTTTTAACCCAATCTTGCATTTTTTTCCTGCCATATCACAAACATTCTAAAAAAGACACCAATCCTTTTCTGGTTAAATTCTCATACCTTTTAAAATTAAATGAAATTACATTTTATTTTTAAAAATTTATTTATTTTTATTTGAGTACAATTGGCACAAAAAGTTAATTAGTTTCAGATGGACAATTTAGTGATTTGACAAGTTTATGTTATGCTATGTTTACCACACCATCACCAACACTTTTTATTTCTTGCTTTTTTCATTTTAGCCATTCTAACTGATGTGAGGTGATATCTCATTATGGTTTTGATGTGCATTTCTCTGATAATTAGTGATGTTAAGCATATTTTCATGAGTCTGTTGGCCATGTGTATGCCTTCTTTGGAAAAATGTTTGTTCAGGTTCTCTGCCTATTTTTAATTTACATTCTCTGCCCATCAGATTGTTTGGGCTTTTTGTTTTTTGTTTTGTTTTGTTTTGGTGTTGAATTATGTTAAGTTCTTTATATATTTTGAATATTAACCTCTAAAGGTTAATCATTTGCATATATCTTCTCTCATTCAGTACATTGTTTTGTTTTGTTTTGTTTTGTTGATGGTTTCCAGTTCTATGTAAAGCCTTTTTATTTTAATGTAGTCCCAATAGTTTGTTTTTGCTTTTGTTTGTCTTACTTTACTAGACATATCTAGAAAAATGTTGCTATGGCCAATGTCAAAGAATTTACTGCCTATATTCTCTTCTATGACTTTTGTAGTGTCAGGTCTTACATTTAGGTCATTTAAACCATTTTGAGTTTATTTTTTTGTCTGATGCTAGAAAGTGGTCCAGGTTTAGTGTTTTACATGTAGCCCTATACCATTTATTGAAAAGACTGTCTTTTCCCCATTGTATATTCTTTTCTCCTTTGTCATAGATTAATTGGCCGTCTAATTGTAGGCTTACTTCTGGGTTTTCTAGTGTATTGTAGTGATCTATGTGTCTAGTTTTGTGCCAATACCATAGTGTTTTGATCACTATAACTTTCTAGGGTATTTTGAAATCTGGCATTGTGGTATCTCCAGCTTTTTTGTTCTTTCTCAAGATTGCTTTGGCTATTTGGGATTCTGTGTGGTCCTATACAAATTTTAGCATTATTTGTTCTTGTTTTGTGAAGCTATTAGTATTTTGGTAGGGATTGCATTAATCTGTAGATTGCCTTCGATAGTATAGACATTTCAACAATGTTAATTCTTCTAATCCACGAGCATGGAATATCTTTCCAATTTTGGTGTCATCTTCACTTTATAGCACTTCACTATAGCAGTGTTTTATAGTTTTTGGAGTACAGATATTTCACCTCATTGACTAAGTTTATTCCTATGTGTTTTATTGTCTTTGGTGCTATTGTAAATAGTATTTAAAAAAAATTTCTCTTCTTGTTACTTCGCTATCAGTGTATAGAAATGCTACAGATTTCTGGGTGTTTGTATCCTGTCACTTCACTGAATTTGTTTATTATTTCTAGCAGTTTTTTGGTGCAGTCTTCAGGATTTTCTATATAGAGCATCAGGTGGCAAATAGTGACATGTTAACTTCTCCTTTATCAATACCAATGCCTCTTATTTCTTTTTCTTTATGATTGCTGTGGCTAGGACTTCCTATACTATGAGGTGGTGAGAGTGGACATCTCCTTGTCCCTTTCCCCACCTTACAGAGAGAGTTCCCAGTTTTTTACCATCGAATATGTTAGCTGTGGGTTTTTCATACGTGGTCTTTTATTATGTTGAAGTATGTTTCTTCTAAACCCACTTTGCTGAAATTTTTTTTTTGTCATGAATGGATGTTGAATCTTGTCAAATGCATTTTCTACATCTACTGATATGATTATATGATTCCTATTTTTCATTTTGTTCAAATGGTATATCATCTTGATTGATAGGAGAATATTGCACCATCTTTGCATCCCTAGAATCATTGTGAATCATCTTTCTTTTTTTTTATTTTTTTCATCTTTCGAATGCATTGTTATATATGGTTTGCTAATATTTTGTTGAGGATTTTTGTATCTATGTTCATCAGGGATGTTGGCCTTTAGTTTCTTGTGCTATCTTTGTCTGGTTTTGGAATCAGGGTCATGTTGGCTCACAGAATGTATTTGGAGGCTTTCCTTCTTTTTCTATATTTTGAAATAGTTTGAGGAGAATGGGTATTAACTCTCCTTAAAATGTCTAGTAGATTCTGGTCCTGGACTTTTATTTTTTTTGGTAGTTTTCTGATTACTGATTCAATTCTGTTATCTGTAATCAGTCTATTCAGATTTTCTATTTCTTCCTGGTCCAGTTTCAGAAATTTATCTATTTCTTTTAGGTTTTCCATTTTTTTGGCATGTAATTTTTCATAGTATTTTCATTCTTTGTATTTCTGTGGTGTCAGTTACTTCTCTCTCAGTTCTGATTTTATTTGTTTGAGTCCCTTCTCTCTCTCTCTCTCTCTCTTTTTTTTGAGTTTGGCTAAGAGTTTGTCAATTTTCTATATCTTTTCAAACAACCAGCTCTTGATTTCATTGTTTTTTTCTCTATTTTTCTTAAATCTCTGTTTATTTCTGCTCTGATCTTTATTATTTCCTTTCTTCTATTCACCTTGGGCTTAATTTGTTCTTTTTAAAGTTCCTTTAGGTGTGAGATTAAATTGTTTACTTGAGCTTTTTAAGAATTCTTGTGGTAAGCCTGTGTTGCGATATACTTCTCTCTTAGAAGTGCTCTTGCTTATATCTCAAAGAATTTGGTCATTGTGTTTCATTTTCATTTGTCTTCATATATTTTTAAATTTCTTTTTTGATTGATTTGTTGATTCAGTGGTTGTTTAGTATCATGTTATTTAGTCTTCATGTGTTTGTGTTTTTCTAGTTTTTTTCTTATGACTTATTTCTGGTTTCATACTGTTATGATAGGAAAAGATCCATAATATGTTATTAATCTTCTTAAATTTATTGAGGCTTGTTTTATGGCCTAGCATATGATCTATTCTGGAGAATGTTCATAAGCACTTGAAAAGAATGTATATTCTGTTTTGGGATGGAACTTTCTGTAAATATCTGTTATGTCCATCTGTCTAATGTGTCATTCAAAGACATTATTTCCTTATTGATTTTCTGTATGAATGATCTATGCATTGGTATTAGTGGTGTGTTAAAGTTCCCTACTGTTATTATAGTTCTATTGATTACTTGTTTTACTTTGTTGATAGCTACTTTATGTATTTGGGTGCTCCCATGTTAGGTGCATAAATATTTTTTTAAAGATTTTATTTATTTATTCATGAGAGACAGAGAGAGAGAGAGAGAGATAGAGAGGCAGAGACACAGGCAGAGGGAGAAGCAGGCTCCACGTAATAGCCCGATAGCCCGACTGGGACTCGATCCCATGTCTCCAGGATCACACCCTGGGCTAAAGGCAGCACTAAACCACTGAGCCACCTGGGCTGCCTGGTGCATAAATATTTACAATTTTTATAACCTTCTGTTGGATCGATCCCCTTATCATTATGACATACCTTTCTTTGTGTCTTGTTTAGTCTTTGTTTTAAAGTCTACTTTTTCTTATGTAAGTACTGCCACTCTGGCTTTTTTTTTTTTTTCTGCTTCCATTTTCATGATGAATGTTTTTCCATTCCTTCACTTTCAGTCTATATGAGTCTTTAGATCTGAGGTGAGTCTCTTGTAGGCCACATATAGATGGTCTTATTTTTTATCCATTCTATTACCCCATATCTTTTGATTGGAATATTTAGGCATTTATATTTAAAGTAATTATTGTCAGGTATGTATCTGTTGCCATTTTTAAATTTGTTTTCTGGTTGTTTTGTAGCTCTCAGTTCCTTCCTTCTCTTGCTCTCCTTCTCTCTGATTGATGAGTTTCTAAAGTGTTCTGTTTGGCTTTCTTTCTTTTTTTATTTTTTGTGTATGTATCATAGGTTTTAGTTTGCTGCTTATCATGAGGTTCACAGGTAATCCTAAGTAAATAGCAGTTTATCATAATTTGATGGTCATTTAAATTTAAACATATTCTAGATAAAACAAAACAAACCAGAAAAAAACTTCTTTCATTTTCCTTCCCCCTTCTCTTCCCTTTTAATTCCCTTCTGTACATTTTATGTATGTTATCATATTTTATGTATCTTTTTATTCATAATTTTCTTATGTCTAATTGCAGACATTTCTTTTTCACTTAAAATGAACATTATTAAATGAACATAAAGTGTCCCTTTAACATTTCTTGCTAAGCTGGTTTAGTGGTGATAAATTCCTTTGTCTTTTGTTTTTCTGGGAAACGTTTTATCTTTCCTTTAAATCTGAGTGATAATCTTGTCTGGTAAAGTATTCCTGGTAGTGAATTTTTTTCCCTTCAGCACTTTGAATATATATATTCTGGCCTGCAACTTTTCTGCTACAAAACCACCTGGTAGCTTTGTAGGTTTTCCTTCCACAGGTAATTTTTTGTTTCTCTCTTGTTGCTTTCAAGATTCTCTCTTTATTTTTAAACTTTGGCATTTTAATAATTATGTGCCATGTTGTGAATCTCCTTGGGTTTTTCTTGGTTAGAGCTATTTGTATTTCTGGGACTTCAATGTTTATTTCCTTTTGATGCTGGGAAGGTATTCAGTTTTTATTTCTTCAAATAATTTTTCTTCACTTTTCTACTGGGACCCCATATATTGCAAATGTTTGTTTGCTTGACGTTGTCCAAAAGATCTTCTAATGTATCCTTATTAAAAGAATTCTTCTCTTTTTGTTTTTCAACTTGTGTGTTTCCCATTACCCTGTCTTCCAGATTGTGGGTAAACACTTCTGTATCCTCTAATCTACTGTTGATAGCCTCTAGTGTGCTTTTTATTTCAATTATTCATTTTTCAACTTTGATTGGTTCTTTTTAATATTTTCCATCTCTTTATTGAATAAAATTCTCACTGAATTTTTCCACTTTTTTCTCCAGACCAGTGAGTATATTTATGGTCATTACCTTAACTTCTTTATTAAGCATATTGCTTATCTCTGCTACATTTATCTCTTTCTGAAGTTTTTTCTTTTAAATTATATTCTTCTGTTTCCCCATTTTTATTGGCTTTCATTTTGTTTCTGTAAGTTAGATGGAAGAGCAACTCCTCTGAAACATGAAAGAATTATCTTGTATGTTTTCCCCTATACAACCTGTGTGTACTTGGTGACTTTTGGTGCCTGGCTAGAGCTATGACCGTAGAGCTTATCAACTGTAGCTTTTTACAGAAAGAAGAAAAAAGAATAAAAGAAAAAATGAAAATATTTAAAAAGAAAAGAAAAAAAAACAAAACCAAAAGAACAAAAATAAAACCAAACAAGGCAAATTAAAAAGCATCTTAGTTAAAAACAAACAAACAAACAAATCAACCAACACTAAGCTCAAGGACCATGGAGGCTGGTATGGGCTTATGGTCCTTGGGCTTGCTGAGGTTGCAAGTTCCCTGTGATGATTAGACCTGCCTATTACAGTATTAGGACCCACCAGTTGTGGCATCTCGACCCTATTCTGGTCTGAATTCTTAAGGTGGAGGGGAAGTGAGCATTCCCACAGTTCCTCAGTCCTTTTAAACTCTGGATTTTTTTTTTTTTCCTGTGCTCTAGCTCATCTGGAGCTAGTGTAGGCCTACAGACCCTCAGCTTGCTGAAGTCACAAGCTCACTGTGAGGACTGGACCTGCTCATTACAGTGTCCAGACCCTTCTGTGGTCTAGACTTTTAAGGTGGGTTGGGAACATAAACTGTGTTCTCTAGTTCCTCTGACCTGGAGAGCATTCCCACATTTCCTCCACCACTTGAGAGGGTTCTAATGTTGTCTCTTTTATATGATAGTTGCCCTTTTAAACCTTGGGGTTTTTTTTGTGTTTTTTTTTTTTCTGTGCCCAAGGAGAGAGGAACCTATTCTTGGTCCCTCAGTACTATTCTTTCCCACTGAAGTCTGCAGTGTTATCTTTATTACCTTTTCTCCTACTCTTGTGCTGTTCTTTTTATCTTTGGTTGTACAGTAATTGTTCAGTCAGCCCTCAGTTCTTCAGGAGGGATTGGTCTGTTAATAGGTATAATTTGGTGTTTTCCATGGAGGTGAGTTTGGGATCTTCCTATGTTGCCATCTGGGACTGATACCTCTTAAATCTGTTGTATTCCACTGTGCATTACTTCAACTCTCCTCTCTGGCTGTGCTGTGTCTAGAGGGAAAGCTTACTCTGTAGAACTACCAAGGAATTGATGTTATTATCAGTTTTCATTGAGCTATGAAGACACTTTTGTCCTTTCACTTTAGTATTGGTATTGTTTCATATTTTCCAGTTAGTCTTTTATCTCTTTATTTATATTTGAAATTCTCTCAAATTAGTGACTATATCTAACAATTATTTGATTCTTCCACCATATCTTAGATTCAGTCATTCAGCCAACCATTCAAATATGCTTATTTATTTTCCGTATGCCAAAGATATATTTCTGGATAGAGCAAACACATTCTCTGCTCTTATCCTAGTGTACGAAGGAGAGATTAAGAGTAAACACACTTGTAATGTATTTGAAAATATTTAAATTCTGACTGAAAGTGAAGGGATGGAAAAAGACATTTCATGCAAATGGAACCAAAAGAAAGCTATGAGAAGTATTCTTATATCAGATGAAATAGACTTTAAAAGAGACAATAATAAGAGACAAAGATAGATATTACATAATGATGAAGGAGTCAGTCTGACCAGGGGATCAAACATTTGCAAGTATCTATGCACTAAACATAGAAACACATAAGCATATAAAGTAAATGTTAACATATCCAAAGGGAGAAATAGGCAGCAATATAATAATAATAGAGAATAACAGCCAGAAAATCAGTAAGGAAATATTGGTCTTAAATGACACATTAGAGCAGATGGATTTAATAGATATATACAGTACATTCTATCTAAACACAACAGAATAGGGGCATTTGGGTGGCTCAGTTGGTTAAGCATCTGCCTTTGGCTCAGGTCATAATCCCAAGGCTTGGGCTCGAGCCCCATGTCAGGTTCCTTGCCCAGTGGGGAGTCTGCTTCTCCCTCTCCCTCTGCTCTCCCCCTGCTTGTGCTCTCTCTCTCTCTGTCAAATAATTAAGTAAAATATTAAAATAAAATAAAATGAAATAAAAGCAATAGAATACACACTGTTCTCAAGTGAACATCAAACATTTTTTAGGATAGATCTGTTGTTGGGCCACGAAACAAGTCTTAATAAATTTTAGAGGATTGAAAGCTTCCTTTCTGACCTCAATGGTATGAAACTTGAAATTAATTACATGAAGGAAACTGGAAAATTCATAAGATGTGTGGAGATTAAACTTTATGCTACTGAACAACTATGCGCCAAAAAAGTTAAAAGAGAAATAAAAAATAGCTTGAGATGAAGAAAAATGGAAATACACCAAAATTTATGGGATGCAGCAAAGGCAGTTTTAAGAAGGAAGTTCATAGGGGTAAATGCCTACCTTAAGAAACAAGAAAGTCTCGTATAAACAACCTAATTTTACACTTCACACAATGAGAAAAAGAAGAACAAACAAAACTAAAAGTTAATAGAAAGAAGGAAATAACAAAAATTAAAGCAGACATAAAAAGATTCAAAAGATAAGGGAGAAATTCAATGAAAGTAAGAGCTTGTTCTTTGAAAACATAAACTCACCAAGAAGAAAAAGAGAGGACTCAAATAAAATCAGAAATAAATATTACAACTAGTATCACAGAAATACAAAGGATCATACAACACTACAATGAATCATGAACTACCATTATCAAGTGGGATTTATTCCAGTAATGCAAAGATAGTTGAATATGTGCAATCAATCAATGCGAAACACCACATTAACAAAATGATGGATAAAAATCATGAGATCATCTCAGTAGATGCAGAAAAAACACTTGAGAAAAAAATTCTACATCTATTTATTATAAAAACTCTCAACAAAGTGAGTATAGAGGGAATATATCTCACCATAATGAAGGTCATATATATGACAAGCCCACAGGCATCATACTCAATGGTGAAATGCTGAAAGTTTTTCCTCTAAAATCAGAAACAAGGTAAGTATGCCTACTCTTTCTACAACGTAGTATTGGAACTCCTAGCCAGAGTAATTAGACAAGAAAAAGAAATAAAAGTTACCCAAATTGGAAAGGAAGAGTAAAACTATCACTATTTGTAGATGGCATAAATTATATGAACAAAACCCTTCAGACTCTATTAGAAAACTGTGAGAACTAATAAATGAATTCAGTGAAGTTACAGAATATAAAATCAGTACAGAAAATTCTGTTGCGTTTCTGTACACTAATTACAAACTATCAGAAAAATAATTTTAAAAATCCCGTTTATAATTACATCAAAAAGAATAGAATACCTAGGGATAAATTTAATCAGTGAGGTGAAAGATCGGTATATTAAAAACTACAAGATATCAATGAAAGTAATTGAGGAAGACAGAAATAAATAGAGAGATTTTCTGTGGTCATAGATTGGAAGATTCAATATTGTTAAAATATCCATACTACCCACCAACTACAGATTCAAAGCAATCTGCACATTCTATGCAATCCTTTAAAAAATTCCAATGGCAGTTTTCACAGAGCAAATAATTCCCAAATTTTTATGGAATCCCAAAAGACTGGATAGCCAAAGCAATCTTGAGAAAAAAGAACAAAACTGGAAGCATCATGCTCCCTGATTTCAAACTTTATTACCAAGCTATAGTAATTAAAATAGTATGGTATTGGCATAAACATAAATACAAAGATCAATGGAACAGAATATGTGGTCAATTAACTTATTACAAAGAAGTCAAGAATATGCAATTGGAAAGGACAGCCTCAATGAATGATGTTGAGAAAACTGGATAGCCACATGAATAAGAATGAAACTGGACCAGAATCTTACATCATTCACAAATATTAACATAAAATGAATTAGAGACCTAAATGTAGGATCTGAAACCATAAAACTTTTGGAAGAAAACATATGTGGTAAGCTTTTTAAAAGAGGTCTTGGCAAAGATTTTTTGAATCTGATACCAAAAGCTAAAACAACAAAACCAAAAATAAACAGGTACACCAAACTGAAAAGCTTCTAAACAGAGAAGAAATCATCAACAAAATGAAAATGCAACCTACTGAATGGAATAAAATATCTGCAAATCATAAATCTGATAAAGAGCTAATATTAAAAATATATAAAGAACTCGTGCAGCTAAATAGCAAGAATACAATCTGATTAAAAAATACGTAGAAGACTTGAATAAACGCTTTTCTCAAAAAGACATACAGATGACCAGCAAATATGTGAAAACATGCTCTACATCATTAATCATCAGGAAATTGCAAATCAAAACCACAATGAGATGCCACTTCACACCTGTTAGAATAGTTAGTATCAAATAGAAATAATGAGGGTCGACAAAGATGTGAATATAAAAGGAAACCTTTGTGCTCTGTTGGTAGGAATGTAAATTGATGCAGCCATCATGGAAAACAGTATGAAGATTTAATTTTCAAAAAATTAAAATACAATTACCATATGATCTAGCGGTTCCACTTCTGGGTATTTATCTGAAGAAAATAAAAAGAGTAACGTGAAAAGACATATGCTCTTCATATTCATTACAGCATTATTTACAACAACTAAGATATAGAAACAGCCTAAGAATCTACTGATGGATGAATGAATAAAAAAATTGTAGTGTGTGTGTGTGTGTGTGAATATTAGCCATAAGAAACAAATCTTGCCATATGTGACAATATGGATGGATCTTGAGGATATTATGTTAAGTGAAATGTCAAACAGAGAAAGACAAATACTAGGTGGTTTCACTTATACATGAAATCTAAAGAACAAAACAAACAAAACAAAATAAAAACTAGACTCATAGATACAGAAAATAGCTTTCCTGTTGCCAGAATGGAATGGGGTTCAAGGGACAAAATGAATGAAGGCAAACAAGAACTACAAACTACCAGTATAAGATAAGTAAGTCATGGTGATGTAATGTGGAATGGGGAATGTAGTCAATAATATATTAACTTTATATAGTGACAAGTGGTAACTAGACTTATTGCGGTAATCATTTTGCAATGTATACAAATGTCCAATCACTGTGTTGTACACCTGAAACTAATATCTATGTCAGTTATATTTCAATTAACAAAAAAGACGCGGCAAATACTTCCGATTTTTCAAAAACTCTTATTTAAGCAATTTTCTGCCAAATATTCACAACTTAAAATTATTTTAGACATCTTTTATACACATAGTTCACATAATTTAAGGACCATAATGTATCCTCTCACACCTTAATTTAAAAAACAAATAAAATATCTTTCATGTAGGGAGGTATGAGCTCAGCACGATAATTTTATGTCTTATTCAGTTGCTAAAAGTGATGTATTATTTGTATTTAGTTTTGTGTGTTATTTACCAAAATAAATATTCAAGATGCCCTTCTGAACAGCTCTTTTCTGTGATAATAATAGGTAATGATCTCAAGTGAACAGATTTCTAGGCAGTGTTGCAAAATCATAAAAATACATTTCACACAAATCGGTAAATAATTTAAACAAGGCTAATAGTGCTCATAGTTACCTTAAGTCATTTCTCAAAATAAATATGAAGAATTTTTAAAAAGATATAAATAATATGCAAATAGTTCTTCCTTCTGGCATGTGTTAGAGGCAAGAAGCTTCAGGGAAGTTTTCAAACATTAACCATTCATTTCGCCCAACTCAAGGTTCTGGCACCTAAGTGATATTCATAATAGAATAAAGGTGAAAAGTTATGTTCTTATGTAATTTGCGAGTTTGAAGGCATTTTCCAAAGGATACACAAAGAAGGAATACATTTGACTTTAAACAAATGAAAACCATAGCTCAAACAATGGGTGTATTTATCTCACTCGATGAGAAGTCCAGAAGTAAGCCATCAGTGACTGGAGCAGTATTCCTGCTATATTGTCAAAGACTTAACATTTTTCTAACTTCTTGCTCCACTATCCCAAGAACGAAGCATTCATGATCATGGTTGCAATATAGTTGCCCCATTATGGAGTATTTAGGATAGGTTGTCACAGTGTATGGCAAAGTAGTGATCAAACCCTATCCCAATACAGGTCATAGTAATACCTGGGACCTGATGGTAATGTTAACTAGGTCTCTGTGAGCTCAGGGTATTCACTTGTGTTTTGTTCAAACATTGCTGCACACTAGGGGTGGTAGTAGACACTGGAGAGGCAAAGACTACTATCATACTGGAGGATGGGCAAAGATTTTAGCTAATATGTTAGATTTGTTATAAATTTGACACAGTTGTATTTACCCAATTGTATTCTATATTAACTACTTCTGATTGGTGGTTTTCCTTCCTACAAAGAACATAACTTAAATGCGTTAAAGAGCATAATTTTATGTGCTAGTTAATACATTCAACTCAACAAAACAAACAAATACAAAAAAGAGAGACTATGACAGTAAATATTAACTTTTCAACGAGCTTTTTGGGCATCATGAAATTCACACTGTTTCTAAAAATCTGATAGTCCTTCTTAGCCCTAGAAACTTTACTGCTTTCCTGTAAAGGCCATTGATAAAGACCTGCTTTTCCTATTTGACTTTGGAATGGTTGGTTTCCCATGTCTCTTTCCTTTCTTCCTCTTAGTGATCTATTGCACTGAGTCACCATCCAAAGATCTGTTTTTGTTTTTGTTTTTATAAGGTGTGTCTCCACTGTCATACTTCTGTGTACCTTTATCAGGCTGCAGTTCATCTGCTCAGTTTGGGAATAGAGGAATCCTTTGGGAAATATAGAAGTAATAGACGTTTTGGTTGGCCAGAGATTTGTTTCATAAAAGAAAATTGATGTCCACAATGGCCCGTAAGATAAAACACTGCATTACCACAAGGGCAACATCTTAAAATTTCTGTAATCCAAAGGCTTAAATCACCTTATTATGGCAGAGTAGTTACATCATTCCTGTGACCCTCTTTTTATAAAAATTCATAATTTTCTTCTAATACTTACAAGTTTTAGAAAAATAGTTGAACAAATACCTTGTTCCTATTCTTTAGTGAAAATAGAAGGAAGAACTTAATTTTTGTTTATTCTTTCTGTCTCTTCTGGTTTGATTTTTAACAGAGGATATGACTCATTTTGGAGTTGAAATTATACAAACCAAATTTACTGGTATTTTAATACTTTCTCATATGGAATAAGAAAACAATTTTATGACTGTGTATTGTATGAAGTGCTTGGAAACTCTGAGAGACATCAAATGGCTTGTTTTCAGTGTGCACCATTTTGCTTCCTGGTGGCAACTAGAAATAAGTTACTTCCCTTTGCATCCCACACCCTGGAGATTGAATCTTAAGATTGAAACTCAGTCTGCTTTAAGATGGTTAGAGCCAGCAATTTGGTCACATCCAGCATTTTTTTTTCAACCAGGGGAAAATTCTCCTCAAATAACCATCATTAAAAATAAATTATTTTATGACTTTCTTGAAATTATTAGAACTGAGCTAATTTCAAGAAGCTTGTGGGCTTTTGTAACTGTCCTGTCCTTGTTCACAAGAAGCTTGCCTGGATGTCTCCTGATGAGAGCATATTGTCTAAGCTTCTCTGATCTCATGTTCCTGGAGCTGGCTCTTGGGTCTTCAACTTTTGGCAGGAGTTTAATACATGTATTGATCTGCGGCATTATTTTCAGCAATTATCTTAGATTAAGCATGATTCATTAATGCTAACTTCAGATAGCATCAGAGATTTGACAAACGTGAATTGGCCTGATACTCCTACTGTGCCATGTACCTGTAAATCTTATCCCTTAAATGATTTCTGAGATATCAAGCTTCTAACAGAGGAATTAAAGAAAGATAAATCATGCCATCTATGGCTTTCTGCAACGAAACATGTGAGTTTCATGTTTAATGATCCTTTGTCCTTTCAGAACAGGTTGCAGGATAGTTTCATACTTCTTATCTGGTTGCCTCTGATTCAAAATGGCCTTTTTGGGCAGCCCCAGTGGCCCAGTGGTTTGGCGCAACCTTAGGCCTGGGGTGTGATCCTGGAGACCTGGGATCCAGTCCCACGTCAGGCTCCCTGCATGGAGCCTGCTTCTCTCCCTCTCCCTCTGCCTGTGTCAGCCTCTCTCTCTCTCTCTGCCTCTCATAAATAAATAAATAAAATCTTTAAAAAATGGCCTTTTTGCCAGTCTTGTTGATGCATTCCTCTTTTCTCCATTCCCATAGCACTTTATTTATATTGCTATCCCAACATTTCACCTTAAATTATGGTGATTGGTTTACATGGCCCAAATTCCTCATTGGACTGGGTTTCTAAGAGCAGAAATGCAGTCTAGAGTGTGGCCCTGCAGTGCCTGAGGCTTAAAAAGTATTCTATAAAGTTGTGCTAAATCCATGTTGGGCTTCTTCTTCTCAGTGGTCTAGTTATTTCTTGTTTTATTTTTTTTATTTTTTTATTTTTTTAAGGATTTATTTACTTTAGAGAGACAGAGTGAGATAGAATGATTTGCCGGAGGGACAGGGGGAGAGAATCTTCAAGCAGACTCCCCACTGAGGCTCCATCCCACAACACATGAGATCACCACCTGAACTGAAACCAAGAGTCAGATGCTTAACTAACTGAGCCACCCAAGTGACCTGTTATTGATTTTTAAAGAGACTGAACTGTAAAAGAAAAATTTGAGAGTAATTTCCTTATAATATACCTTTTTTGTCATAATGAAAAAGATAAATACAATATAATTTAAAACTTGATACATACTTAATAGTATTTAAAAACAAGTATATATTTTAAAATCCAACATTAATATAGAGACAATTATTTATCTTTATTAGCAAGAATTGGAAACATAAAAGTTGGTTTTAGTCAGCAGTTCAAATAACTTCAGAGGTACTGGTGTGTGTAATTATTTAAAAATCTAAAATAGTGACTTTGTTCATTTGGCATTTGCATTCACAATATTTCAGGGAAACCTAAACAGAAGAATAGAATCTCAACCCTGGAAGAAACTTCAAGGAATGGTTAGTCAAATGACAGGTGTTCATTTCTGTATGCACCCATGAACTATCACAGAGATAACATGGAAGGGTGAGGATCAATAACCAAATGATGGGTCTTGGGAGATAATGAGGTAGATGTGGTAAATGTCTATAGAAAGATGTAGCAGACTAGAAAGTGTGCAGTTCAGATGTTTCTTCAAGAAAGCCCTTGCTGTCCTGCTGCAAGGAGTGTGTTTTGCAGACATTCTCCAGCTATTGATTCCTAGTTTGTTCCTGCTTTAAGTTTTGGACCAACGTCACACTCTTTCATGGTAATTTTGGAAAAATGATCGGATAAGGTGGTGGCATAAGGATCATTTACACCCACAATGGAACTCCTGGAATGAATAATCTTCATCCCAGAACTCCCCACTGGGCTGGCAGAGACCAGGTCAGCTCTGCGTGACCATCTGCTGGCTCCTCTTGTCCAAACTGGCTTCTGCCTCTTTTCTTCTATGTGGGTTACTCCCTAGTGGACTTTGTGCATTTCTAACTAGGTCTCAGGGCCTGCCCCTTGGAGAATTCAATCTGCATTCTTCACTCAGTTTCAGTATTTTCTTCCCAGAAAACTCCAGGCTGCAACAGAGTATAATAACACCATATGCAAAAGACCCAACCTGTCCCCTAGAGGCAGCTGGCCCATCTAATGATTGCTTCGTGTAGACAGCACAAATGGCTGGCCCAGTCTGCTTACCTCAATTAATGTAACTTTGAAGCACCATCCCACTTCCAGAGCTCCCTGTAGGAAAGAATAAGGCCTCTGTTGTAACTGCATCACAGTGATGCTTTCCTCACCTGTCTTAGCTATAGTTCCTGAGAACATTCCACAGTCACCTCTTGCAGAGAATCTCAGCCTCAGAATCTGTTTCTTGGGGAACTGCAATATTAGTAGTACTTTCAAATGTTAGCACTACCCAAGAATGTAAATATACAGTAAGTTGTAGATAAACATGTATGCCAGTATCTATAATGAGTTGTTGCAAAGTAGGTCACAAAAATATATCACCGTCCCTCCCCATGATTTTGTGCCCTCCTATGTACAGATCCTATACTTTGTAATAGTCCAACTGAATTCCTTGCTGTTCCCCAAGGTTTTATGCCATTGACTCTACCTTTAGACATTGGTTTATGTAGTTTTCTGTTTTTGCATGAATCTTCCTGTCTACCTGGAGAACTCTTCCTCTTCCTGCAAGACACAATTCGAACATCATTAAAGCTTTCTTTAATGCCCTGAAAAGAATTTGATCATTTCTGTTTTCCACCACAGTACACCTGGTATATGCTTCTGGCTTTGTAATTAATCACTCAAAAACCAGGAAGTCAGAGGACACAACAATTTTAGAAAGGAAGTATAATAATTATTTTTTAAGCATCTTCAATTTCAAGAGACATCTAAATGCATATGTTTAGAAGGCTGTTGAAAATGAGAAGCCCAATATACTATACTGGTTCAAGTATCATTGCTTGTTAGCACTTAAAGATCATTACAGAAGGCATAATTGGAGTTTAATCCATTGTGAAATATATGTTGGAAGCAACAGCATTATAAATAGACTCTATGCATGGTTAAGTGATTAAGATGAACTGAAAGTTGGAAACATCTAGCTCTGTTACTTGAATCTAGTGACTAGTCGCCTAGAAACAGGAATCATGATTGACATTACTAGGCAACTCTCCTTTGAGATTACTTTTAATAATCCAACTAAATTTGCAAATGAGTTTCTTTGAGGAGGAGATAGTTAAGGTTGAGAAATCCTAAAATCATAAATGGTTTCAGGCTGGGAATCATTTAAAGCAAGAGGCATAATTGTGAATCAGCCAAGGAAGTAAGAAAAAGGAGACATGTGCCAACCACGTTATATATATTTTCATTCTATCCCACACAAACCTATGAGGAAATATAACCAGCTTAATGAATGAGGTCAGCTTGATAGAGGCAAGCAGAAAGCAACTTTATTCTTTCTCCTGTCTCCTCAAATTTGCTGTCTTTCTCTGTTAATAGCCTTGTGGAAGTATAATAGATATACAATAAACAAACTGTATATATTTAAAGTGTACAATTTGATAAGTTTTAGTATATGTCACATACTTGTGAAACCACCATCATGATAAAAATAATGAATATATTTATCACCCTCAAGTTTCCAATTGCTCATTGCTAGTTTATAGAAATGTAGCTGATTTTCTATATTTAATTTTTTACCCTACAATCTTAAATATTAGTTCTAGTGGAATTTTAATAGTTTCTAGAGAATGCTTATAGAGACAATCATGTCATATCTGAAAACAGACCTGTTTTACTTGTTATTTTCCCCATCTGGATACCTTTTATTTATTTTTTTCTGGCCTACAGTACTGGCTAGAACTTTTAGTGCATTGAACATAAGTGTTGGCAGTGGATATCCTTGTCTTGCTTTCAATCTTAGGACAAAGCATCCAGTCTTTTACCATTAAGTGACATTAGCTATAGGTTTTTTTATAGATACAGATATCAGATTGAGAAACTTTCTTTCTATTTTTAATTTGCTGAGTGTTTTAATTAGGAATGGATTTTTTTTTTCAAGTGCTTTTCTGTGTTGACTGAGATGATCAAAATTGTTTCTTTGGTAGTCTTTTAGTAAGCTGAATTACATGGATCCTCATATGTTAACTGTGTCTTAATTGCTTGCAGTTCTATGCTGAAGACTGAACATCTTGAGGGTGGGGAGAAAGGGAACCCTCTTACACTGTTGGGATTGCAAACTGGTATAGCCCCTCTGGAAAGCAGTATGGAGGTTCCTTCAGAAGTTAAAAATAGAACTACTCTATGAACTACTAGGTATTTAACCAAAGGATGCAAACAGTGATTTGAAGGGGAATATGTACCCCAGTGTTTATAGTAGCAATGTTCACAATAGCCAAAATATGGAAAGAGCCTAAGTCCATTGACAGATGAATTGATAAAGAAGATACACATCCATATAGATAATAAAATATAATATATAATTATATATATATATATAATTCACCCATCAAAAAGAATGAAATCTTGCCATTTGCAATGATGTGGTTGGAACTAGAGGGTATTATACTAAATGAAATAAGTTAGTAAGAGAAAGACAAATATATGATTTAACTCATATGTGGAATTTAAGAAACAAAACAGATGAACATAGGGGAAGGAAAGGGAAAATAAAATAAGACAAAATCAGAGAGGGAAAGAAATCATAAGACTCTTAACTATAGGAAACAAACTGAAGGTTACTAGAGGGGATGTGCGTAGGGGGATAGGGTAATTGGGTGATGGGCCTTAAGGAGGGATGTGATGTGATGAGCACTAGGTGTTATGTGCAGTTGATGAACTACTAAATTCTACCTCTGAAATTAATAATACACTATATGCTAATTAAATTGAATTTAAATAATTTTTAAAAAGAGTGAACATCTATTACTATGTTAATTCATGTACTATTTTGTTCATGCTTCCTAAAAATCATGTACTATTATAGACGTTGAGATGGATAGTGAATGGAATAGAACAAAGAGGAGAGGGAGACCATATGCGAGTTGGGTAAATAGTCGATAAGTAAACAGTTATACACTATGTAAAGTACTAATGGGTTTTACTAAGAATAATATGGAAGAACCACCTTGCTCTTTTCCACAGTGAGTATACCAATTTACATCCTACCAACAATGCACGAGGTCTCCTTTTTCTCCATATCCTCGTCAATTCTTGTTGTTTCTTGTCTTCTTGATTTTAGCCATCTTAACAGGTGTAAAATGTCATCTCATTGTGGTTTCGGTTTGCATTTCCCTGATGATGAGTGATGTTGAGCATCTTTTCATATGCCTATTGGCCATCTGTACGTGTTCTTTGGAAAATGTCTATTCAAGTCCTCTGCCCATTTTCTAATCAGATTGCTTATATTTTGGCATTGAGTTGTATAATTTTTTTATATATTTTTGATACTAACCTATTATCAGATGTATCACTTGCAAATATCTTCTCCCATTCACCAGGGAAAATAAAAACACTAACTTGAAAAGATAGATATATGCAGCCTTATGTTTGTTGTTGTGTTATTTACAATAGCCAAGACATGGAAGTAACCTAAGTGTCCATCAATAGATGAATGGATAAAGAAGATGTGATACACACACACACACACACACACACAGATATTATACAGCCATAAAAAAGGGTGAGATTGTACCATTTGAGACATCAGGGATGGATGTAAAGGGTATTATGCTAAGTGAAATAAGACTGAGAAAGACAACTACTCTATGACTCCACTTATAAACGGAATCTAAAAGAATGAATAAACAAACAAAAAGCAGAACAAGGATTATGAATGCAGAGAACTTACGGTTGCCAGAAGGGATGGGGGTAGTGGGTTGGTTAAAATGGTTGAAAGGGAGAGGAAGATATGGGCCTTGAGTTATGGAATGAGTAAGTCATGAGAATAAAAAGCACAACACAAGCAATACTATTAATGATACTGTAATAATGACATAATGGGACAGATGGTAGCTTTACTCATGGTGAACATAGCATAATATATAAATTTCTCAAATCACTAAGTTGTACACCTGAAACTAATGTAACATGTTTGTCAACTGTATGCAAATAAATAAAAAGGAAAATGTATAAGAGTAAATGAATGAGTACATTAGAAGTGAGGCAGGTGGTGTGCTCTTTTTATAGTAGATATTGTAAGACCTCTCTTACAATGTGACATTTGGGCAAATATCAGCACAAAATGAGAGCAACCATTCAGACACCTGGAGGGAGGGGATTTCAGTCAGAAGTAACAGTAAGTGCTAAGGTGGAAGGTGTTTGGCATGTCTATAAAACTGCAAAGAGATCACTGTCGCTGGATTGGTGTGTGGAAACATACCTCTCCATTAATCAATTCAAGTAAAAATTGAAGGTAGAAGACAAGCTAACTAGATTAAAAATTCAAAGTGATATTATTTGCTGAAATTCCAGTGAAATATTCAAATTGGTGATACAAATATATTAGCATATATTTACTGCTTCTTCCTTACTTTGACCTCATCTTTTTTTAATCTAAAACTGAGACATAAGAAGCAGAATTTAATAACATTAAAATATTTTATATCTGGACCAGTCTTAGTCACACATCACTATTTAATCTCTAATAAGATTTTATTAAGAAAATTTTCCGTGTGAACATTTAGTTTTACTTATCTGACATTATATGTTACTTAACAGATTTGATGCTTCAGATTTTAACTACCAAGGCTACTGGAAATATTGCTTTGAAGAAAGATTGCAAATTGATGGTCATTCTTCTCATATAATCTTTCTCCAGAAGGAATTATTTACATTGAAAATTTTTTGGAGAATAGAAAAAGCTTCTGAGGACAAATGAATAGAAGTAAATGTTGGTTAAAGAAGAAAGCTAATTATTTTTCTTAGCTGTGGAACTTTTAGGTGTTTATGAAATGCCAATATAGATTGTGAATCTTTAAGAGGATGACATCCTATTGACAAAAGAAAATCTACCAACAGTTCAAGAAAGTTGTGTGCACCAGAGAAAATTTTGCAAAAATCTTTCCTGGAAAAAGGAAGGACGTTTCAATCTGTTGAGTTTTTCTTGACGTTGATGGGAATGGTAAACAGCTGGGGTCTGGATGGCACACCATGGGATCACAATCAAAAGGTCGAAAATGATACCATTAAAAAATTATAAGCAGAAGCTTATAAATTTTTATTACTCACTGCTTTTAATTAACCTTTAAAAACTATTCATGTAGGTCTTGGCTTTTGAAGAAAGCAAGGTTTAATATAGCTGTGTTTTCTAATGAGGACCCATGGATGCATTTCTTCCAATGTGGCTATGACATTTCAAATTTCAATAATACCATGCCTAGTCAAAGTACCACTAACTGAGTTTCAAGATGGGCACCAGGTAGAAAATGGCATTTTGCTTTCTTAATCATGTTTCCTTTGCTCTCAGACATTTCAAAAGATTACTAATTATTTTTAAGATATGATCAGTATAATTGCGTAATCAGACAGTTCAGTTCCAAAGTCTATCAAGTTTCCCATGAACTTATAGATTAAATCTTTAATAATGAGCTGTACAACTTATCTTTAGGGAAATAAACAACTAAGAAAGGACAATGTATTAGTTTTCTATTGCTGCATAAGAAATCACCACAAGCATACCAGTTGAGAGCAACACATATTTATTATCTACTGGTTTCTTGGGTCAAGAGTCCAGGCAGAGCTTAGCTGGAACCTGGGCTTAGGGCCTTACCAGGCTATAATTAAGGTGTTGGCTAGGGTGGTTTCTCATCTGGAAGCTGGACTGGGAAGAACCTCTTCCAAGTTCACCTTGGCTGTTGAGAGAATTTATTCCCAAGTATCTGTAGGATTGAGACCCCTGGCTTCTTGCTGGAAGTCAGTTGGAGGCTACCTTCCACTCCTAGAGGGTTACATGGCCCTTAAATCCAGAAAGAAAGTCTCCAGACTTTCTTTATATAAAGAAAAATTAACACTCTATCTAACACTTGATAAACTTAGTTAACACTCTTGGCTCACATTTTAAAAGTCACTTTCATGTTCACTGAGCGTATTGTAGGAGATAAAATGAAAACAGTAACTTCGCCTATATACACATAAACTTATAAGCACTTACCCCAAATGGCTTGGCCATAAGATGTATCACAGGTAGCAGGACACCAGGATCCATCAGCCTAGTAGCCATGGCCCTGGAAAAACCAGTGTTTCCTACAAGAGGTTGAATGCTGGTGTGGCTCACAGGTACTTTTTTAGTATTCCTCCTAGGTTTTTAGTTTTAGCGATAACCTGGCATCTGCAGTGCCATGGGAGCCTGTCAAGGTTCCTGACAAGGCTTGACTCTGACAGGAAAAACTTCACAAAGAGTTTCATAAAACCTATCATCTTATCTTCTAGAGTCTCTGCCCGATTCTTCCTCTTTCCATAACCATGGCAATGCCTATTAAAATTGGGCCAAGAGAGATTTTTATAATTTTTCATTCCTGGGATCCCTAGCTCATCCCTACAACTAGACGGGGCATACCCAGACTCCAAACTATCCCACATCAACATCATACAATCTAAATCACCTTGACTTTATATGCCAGGTTGGTGAAGCAATCTTCCCTTTTCCTTATCTTCACCTTATTCACATAAACTGAAGTTGGCTGAATAGAAAGTTAAATAAACACCCAAACACTGGTCTCAATCACCTTCTAAAGTGATTAATTAGGAAAAAAAAATGAAATCCTCTAGGTAGGCCAGCAATCTCTTGGCTTAACAGAGATTGAGAATGGACACTACATCCTACCATCTCAATTCACTTTGCTTCTGTTGAAGATTAGTCTATTGTAATACCAGGCTCCTGCAAGTTTAACATTTTAATATTTTTCCATAACATAAAGTAGATTGAATTCTTGAGTCAGAAATATAAAATGCCCGTTGTCTTAGCCAAAGTTTTACATTAGTTTTGTGTATACACTCTGCATGGTATATTTAAAGGGTGACTGTATGGTACATGCTGAAGGCTGCTTTGTACCAACATACTCTGAATGTCCCTGTGATTACAACCTTGGGAGTGCAGAGATCATGTCCTTCCTCTATGTTCCCATCAAGCAGACTGTGTAGAAGAAAGTGTTTAGCATTCAAGGTCAGGGGCTCGGGAGTGGCCAACCTAGAGTATTTCCCTTGTAATGAAGAATGTCCACTTGGCAGGCCTTGATCTCCTTGGACCCCTGGCAGGGCAAGGAGGGAAGGGCTACAGATAGTTGCTAGGCTGAGTTGCTACACTATAAAAGTTTGCTGCATATAGATCCCAGGAGCAGATGCTTTGTCCAGTTGGCTGCTCCTGTAGGTAGTTCCCCCCAATAAACCTGTATCTTGATTGCTGTCTCTGGGTCTTTTTTTTTTTTTTTTGGGTCTCACTAGACCATCATCCACTCTTGGCTTAGAGTCTGCTGGGGTGTGGCTGTACAGTGACTCTAAAGCAAGGTGGCTGTTTACCAACCAGAGGAGCACACGTGCTTCCTGGTGGGTAGTGCCTCATGTGGGATAGCCATCCCTAGGAAGACTGCCATGGGATGAAATATATTCCAGAGTCTAGTTCTGCATGTCCTCAATGGTGCAAAGCTTAATATTATAAAAGGGGATTTGGTATTTGTTTAAGAGTTTGTTTTTTTAAAAGATTTATTTATTTATTTATTAGAGAGAGAGAGAGAGAGAGAGAGAGAGAGAGAGAGAGAGAGGCAGAGAACAGGAGGAGGGAGAAGCAGGCTCCATGCCAGGAGCCTGACTCGATCCTGGGATTCCAGGATCCGCCCTGGATCAAAGGCAGGCACTAAACCACTGAGCCACCCAGGGATCCCCTAGGGATTTGGTATTTGTAAACGACTGAAGAACATTGATTCAGAGCCTTTTTTTTTTTTTTTTTTTATTCAGAGCCATTTTAATTAAATAAGTGACCATGGGAAAGAACACTATGTGTGGCTGATATGGAAATAAGAGTTTGATGTGAAAATGATGGTCATATTTTGCTTTTAAACTCTCACTGAAGGCAAATACCAAAAATGAACTACATATAAATTTTCATCAATGACAGCTATCATTGACAGACATCAATGACATCTATACTAGGAGCATGGTATATCCCTAGTTACTCTTTCTAGGAGACAGTACTTACTGTATAATCTAGATGTATATGCTAAAAGCATATTTCATTACTTACAGATACTTTTATGCTATCTGTTGGGCATAGTGTTCTGTGATAGTTTCCTGCTTGCTTGCTTTCTTATTAGAATCATACACACAATCTAGCAGTAGTCCTTTTTATGAAGAAAACTATACTCCATATGTCCAAAGGTTAAGAAATGAATAAAGTCTTTTCAAATAGAATAAGTAAATCAACATATAATTGATTTACAATATGAATTGGGGCTTATTAAATTAGTATCTATGAGCAATTTATATAATTGCATAATTGTGACTCTTGCTTCCTAAAATGAAGGAAATATGAAAGATTTTATTATAGTCAACTCAAGAAAAATTACATTTTCTTATTCCTTCTTTTTTTTTTTTTTTTTTTACTATTTTAAGTCCATCATAAAGCTTAATTGCTTTACATTTGTCTTATGAACTCCTGGATATTGATATTTTTAGAAAATTCAGAAACCTGTTCTGTTTCTACCTTCATATATTATTTTAAATTGGTTTTAAAGTTGTTAATAATGAAAATATTTAAAATAAGTAAGTATAAATTTCTTAATATGCCTCTGTGCACAACGCATTTTGCATTCAGTTATTAACAAAATATTCATATAGTGTTGTGTAAAATTACCAGAAGTCTTTCTGATGACTTTTCTCATTTTATCTTATATCATCATTATAATCTCTACATTAAAGTTGAGGAAAACAATGCTCTACAGAGTTCAGTGATACTGAAGGTCTTGGGGCCAGTTAACAATGGAGTCTAGACTACAATTTGGTGCAGTTCTGGATACTGGCTTATGTTTTAGAGCATCCTTTACTGACTCCCTCAACATCCATAAGAGCCTCCTGTCTTTTTCCTGCCACGACTGAGTAAATAAACTAAGGATAATCCAAGCTTGATGGTTATTTTTTATTTATTCCCTAGCTCTACCTAAAAAATAATTTGATATGATGGTCAATGTGTACAAATTAAAAAAATACAAGAGGGCCAGGAAATTGGGTAAAAAGAAAGGAATAGAAAAAATAAGATTTTACATTGGTGTAAAATGCAGGTCCTAAAACTATGCCATCTCATGAACTTCACAGAGTAGGGGTTGGAAATCAATCTCTGAACATCCTAGCAACCATTGAGAGAATCAAGCCATAGTCCTTTATACAATTTTTAGTACTTGTAAGATGAAAAACCGGGGACAAGGAGAATCACAAGTATCTCTAATAGGAAAAACTAAACATTTTTTTCCCTGTGGAAGTAAGAATCTGCCATGCTTGCAACTAGTGATTGTCCTAACCCAAACCAAGCATCCTTGCAGACAAAGTCTGCGGAAAGTTCCTAACCAAACATTGACAAGACTGTAGTACAACCATAAAATGAATTACACTCCATTCTTGCGTTATCTCTGCTTCCTTACAATGACAAGACATTCTTTGTTCCTACAATTGTCATTGTCCTGCTTCAGGGGTGAAAAAAAGGAAATCATTGAGATATCCAATCACTGAATTGCCTCTGCTTCCTCATAGCATCCAGCCCACTCTCCTAATCTGTCCTCAGAATTGCCCAGCCCATGGCCAAATTCTATAAGAAGCCCCTCCCGTCTTCCCTCTGCTAAGATGCTCCTAACAGTCAGTCCCCTGGCTGCCTTCTCTCTGTTGGGCAGGCTAAATAAAGCAACTGTGTAATTTGTACTTTTACAAAAGTACTTTGCACATCTGTGTGATTATAGGTGTTTACTTGCTATCATTTGATTAGCGAGTTTTGACAGATGTCAAAAATACAAGACTGTTTAATGAAGTCGAAAATATATTCAACAATATAACCAGAGGAAATGAAATACATTTCACATGCCATTTCCTTACACAATTCCTTAATTTAGGCCAGCATCATTATACCAAAGGGCAGTATCACGTTAATAATAATAATGTGGTATAGAGCAAAGCAGTTTTCAGATGGCCTGACCTAATCCAGAGAAGCATCTGATATCCATGCAAAAATGTTTTTAAAGAAAATGCAGGGATCCCTGGGTGGCGCAGTGGTTTGGCACCTGCCTTTGGCCCAGGGTGTGATCCTGGAGACCCGGGATCGAATCCCACATTGGGCTCCTTGCATGGAACCTGCTTCTCCCTCTGCCTGTGTCTCTGCCTCTCTCTCTCTCTCTCTCTCTCTCTCTCTCTATCATAAATAAATAAATTAAAAAAAAAACAAGGAAACCTGATGGATCTTAGATTTATTCACAATATTTTTAGGAGAGTTTTTATAGCTTGAAACATATCAGCCTTAAAACTTTCTCCTCATAACTGAGTAACCAACTTTTCATATAGTTATAACCTGGTAACGATCATTTCACAGTGGGCTTAAATCACACTCAGATTTTCAGTATATACTGAGACTAGAGGATTTCTTCCAAGGCCTTTGCTGAGATAATATATTTTTAGTCAGAAAAACATCCGTATAATTCCTAGACCAAAAAAATGATTTTGAAATGGAAGCCATTCAATTCATATCATAGGGAAACAAAAATTCTCATGCCTCAACCCCCCTGAAATTCAGAGAGTTAATTGCTTCTTTAAGGCTGTATATAAGGCTGGTTTTTAACTAAAGCTTATTTTTATTTTTAAAATGGTAAACCGTAATATTTGCCATATTGTAGGAAGTGAAAACCAGTATAAGTTTTTTTTAATGAGTTTCTCTAAACTCCAGATATATTTCTCCTCTCTACTATTGACAGAATTTCATTTTTATTATGTAGTTAATAAGTTCTACCCCCAAAGAAAGAACTTTTTTTTAAAATCTGAGTTAGCCACCTATAACAAAGACTTTTATTTTCACAAGAATACAACTCATATCATTGATTTAAACAATTCACCATTCTGTTTGGGACTGTAAGCAGAGGGTGGAACAGCACAAAGTAAAGAAAACTTGGGAAAATGTAAAGACTTGTTAATTACCCAGAGAGTGAAGCTGAAACGGAAGTAATGGACATTTGGTTTTTAATTTTTTGGAAATGATTCCCATTTCTCAAACATGCTTTCTGCTTTCCATAAAACACTTGCTAGAGTTTTCCATCTGCCTGTCCTTGTATCCATCCATGATTTTCTAAATATGAATTTTCTGGCTTTAAAGACCAAGTTTCAATGTCAAAGCTATTTTCTACAAACACATTCCAACGTTGTTCCGGTATCATGTTAGTGCTTTATGTATTTCTGCAATCTCTTCAGAGGGAATGTAACACAAATATGATATTTTCATTTCAGAACTGAATTCTCAAAAATATTTCTCACCTATTTGGGTGAGAAATCAATCCCTGGATAAATGTTTATTTAGTCAAACTGTATATATCGATACTCAAAAGTTGGAAGTCAGTCTTACCTCCAACTTTTAGAAAACAAGAGAAAATTTTGTTTTGGCATGAGGATGGTGTTACAACTGGGGATCCAGAAATACCCAAATCCTGTATCTGACCAAGCCACACCTTCTGACAAAACCTCTGGAGGGAAATTAGGCACAAGTAACAATGTGCAAAGAAAACAAAGGTAACCCTTTACTGATTTCCAGACTGGAGACACAAATTCCAGTGCAGTAAATCTTAGTAGCTGTTGATTGGACATCCTCTTGAGAGCTTCTCAGGTGTAATCTCAAACTACTCCCATAGGAGGAGGGCAGGGAGAGACTAGAAAAGGGGTGGGCCACTCCAGGTTGGTAAGTGGCAGTTTTAATAAACAAAGGAACATACATTTGAAACTTGTCTTGGGCAGCAGCTAGACTTAGTTGCGCATCTGCCCACCAATCTTAAAAGTCTATGTTGAGACCTTACCTGGATTCAGCCATATATAGCCATGCAGGCATTTCCAACACAGCATCATTATCTCAAGGCTATGATCTTGGAACAGCCTCTGGGAGCAAGAAGGTAAATGGAACCCATATTCTAAGGACAGGGGAAGACATGAGGAGCCTCTGATCACCAGGGTCCAGCTCACAAGTCAACTGGCAGTCACATCTTTTTGATGACCTTCCACAATAGTAACCCAGGCCAAAAGACATAGAACATCTCTTTTTCCAAGCTTTCAGCTTTTCAGCAAGTATCTGATGGCACCTGACAGCATCAGGAGGAAAGTAAGTTTGGATATTCATTCATTTGCAATGTAAAGAATATTACTTATAAGATTTGGTCTGGAGATTCAGTATTGTAAGATTCAGTATCTTCCCACAGGGAGATCAGGGAGTAGCTACCAGGAAATGGGTAAATGGATAATAGAGGAGCAAAGCAACAGTTGGAAAAATCACCAGTTGAGCCAAATTTGAACAGAATGTACATCTCAGGACTCAATTTAATAATGCTCACTGCACTTTGTTACTCTGCTGCTTCAGAGAAAATTCTAAAAACTCTGATGAAATTTGAACATCTTATGAAAATACTTGAAAAAATTTCACATCTAATTTGTCATTTTGTGGGATCTAGCATCATTTGGGGCCTCCAGAAAATTCTATGTGATGATAACAGAAAATCACCATATACAAAGTGGCTGGATTCTCTCTCTTCTGAATTTCTACTATAGCTAGAATACTTTTGAATTTCTTGTAATTATTATTTTTTTTATAGAATACAGAATTTTATTTTATTTTTTTTTAAATTTTTATTTATTTATGATAGGCACACAGTGAGAGAAAGAGAGGCAGAGACACAGGCAGAGGGAGAAGCAGGCTCCATGCACCGGGAGCCCGATGTGGGATTCGATCCCGGGTCTCCAGGATCGCGCCCTGGGCCAAAGGCAGGCGCCAAACCGCTGCGCCACCCAGGGATCCCTCTTGTAATTATTCAGATAAAATTTAATATTGTTTTGTTTCCCTAAAAAGAGAAGGACTTTTTAAAATGCTTTAAATCCTTAGAAGGATCTCTGGATTAATAATTTCTAAGGCATATTTCCCTTTTATTAACATTTTACAATACAGAACGTATTACCATGGAGTATACCACATAGGTTGATATTTATTTGGATAATAACCATTTGAAGACAATGTGTTCAGCAAAGTGTTCAATGACATTCAAAAACTTTTCAGATCAATTTGACTACCTTGAGTAACTTGATAATTCAACCTGTTGAAATAAATGGTCTATTGAAAGTCAAAATGTTTGTGTACATAGACATGGTCAATATGAAAGGGTGAGAGCAAGAGGACCATATATTAATTTATGCTGCTGTGCTTCATTATTGCTTCATGACATTCAAGTGTACATGCGTGTGTTGCTCATGTATTTACCTATTCAAATAGGGAGGATTTGAGAACTCTGTAAGAATATAACTTACATATATAGGACCTTTAATTTGCGTACTTAGAAGAGCTTTGCATTGGCTTTTCCTGTTTTATTGTCTGGTAAATTGCCCCTTATAACTCTTCTTTTAAATATTCCTGACTCTCAATTCACATATAACCTCTGTCCTGCCACCTTTTGCGTTCTCTAATGAAGACTCATTTTTGTATCATTCTATTTTCACAGTGAGATGTGACATTTATTGGTTTGAGAACACTGAGTAAATTGGAATGCAATTCTAATATATATAAAGCCATCTACAACAGCAGGATGACACGAATCTGATTAAATAAGAAATTACAAGGTCAGTCACAGTAAAAGTCAGAGTTGGTAAATAAAAACACAATAATTCTCAGAAATAAAAAGGAAACAAAAAAAGAATATAATAATATTAAGCACAAATGAAAGGAGCAGGATATGCATATAAAGAAGAGATTTTAATGAGGAGAAATTAGAAATAAAATTCTGGTAGCAAGGCAGCCTGAGTGGCTCAGTGGTTTAGCGCTACCTTCATCCCAGGGCATGATCCTGGGGACCCAGGATCGAGTCCCACGTTAGGCTCCCTGCATAGAGCCTGCTATTCCCTCTGCCTGTGACTCTGCCTCCCTCTTTGTGTCTTTCATGAATAAATAAATAAAATCTTTAAAAAAAAATCTGGTATCAATTACACTGTTTTGTCAGGAAGACTAAATGAATGCCTAAGGAAGAATGTAGCTGTGTTGTCAAACTAACAAGAAGATGACTGGGGAGAAATAGATTTTTGTAGTTAGTAATAGTTATAATTCACGCCTAGGATACTTAATTAATATCAACATTGATTAATGCTAGATAATCTTTAAAATTTAGCAGCTGAAATAAAGCATGAATATGAAGTAATCTGGAAAAATAGCCAAAAAAAAATCAAGATAGACTAAGAAATGAAAGAAGTAATAGGTGAATTTCAAACACAGCTCTATATTGTAATGTAGAAAAAATCTAAACAATTAGGGACATTAAAAAGCACATACAGAAAGCACATATAACACAAATATACAGAACTAAGTAAGAGATTTAAGAGAAAGCCAATATCCTCCCATACTCCAGATAAAATCATAATTACAAAGAGAAAAAAAAAAAGAAAAAAGAAAGAAAGAAACTGCTGAGGTCAGGGACGAAATCTTGGGTGAAGGTAACTTCCACTTGGAAAGCAAAATCGCAATGTACACAAAACAGTGAACATTGTCAGAATGAACATTATAATTTACCAATGAGCTCCATATCACTAAATGTAATGGCTGGTTTTCTTTTTTTTTTTTTAAAGATTTTATTTATTTATTCATGAGAGACACAGAGGAGCAGAGACACAGTCAGAGGGAGAAGCAGGCTCCCTGCGGGGAGCCTGATGTGGGACTTCATCCCACAACCTCGGGATCACGACCTGAGCCAAGGGCAGATGCTCAACCACTGAGCCACCCAGGTGCCCCAATGGCTGGTTTTCCAAGCTCATTTCACTTGACCCATCATAGGGTTTTTGTTTTAGTTTATAAAGAGTTTATTTATTTATTCATGAGAGACACAGAGAGACAGAGACATAGGCAGAGGGAGAAGCAGAGAGCCAGATATGGGACTCGATCCCAGACCCTGGGATCACAGCCTGAGCCGAAGACAAATGCTCAACCTCTGAGCCACCCAAGTGCCCCCCATCATAGGTGATAACCAAGGTGATAATTATTCCTTGATGCACTTTCCTCATTTGGATTCTAAGAACACCTACCATCCACAGATTCGTTCCTAGCTCTCTGGTTGCTCTTCTGGGGCACCTTAGTTGATGCTCTTTATCCTGACCTCCTCATGGTAGGCCAAGCTTGGCTGTTGGTCCACATACTAGCTCTTGGTTTCATCCAGGCTTGTGGCTTGCAGTACCATCTGCATGCTGATAACCTCCAGTCTAGACTTTTCACATGAACTCCAGGCTCATATATCCAATGGTTCATTTGTATCCATCCTAGATAAGCTTAATGTCCAAAGCCACTCCTGATCTTCCTCCTCTAAACTCCTTTATGTAGTTTTCCTCATTTAACTGTGGGAAATTCCATCCTCATAAGTTCCCAGGCCAAACCTTTTGGGGTCATTGTTGGTCCTCCTTTCCGGCATGTATCTTTCTTAAATCCACTGAGAAGTCCCTTTGTTCTGACTTCAAACTATATCCAGAATTTGTCCACTTTTCAGCCCCTCTCCACCAATTTTCACCCTGATCTGAGCCACCATCAGCTGTCATTGCATTACTGCAATGGTGCCCTCATTGGTCACTCTGCATTTATCCTCATCTCCCTACAGTGTCCTCCATACAGCAGTGGAGTGATCCATTTGAAACTCACATCTGAGTAAATTTTTTCTCTGTTTGGAATTCTGCAACGACTCTTCATTATACTCCGTAAAAGCTAAAGCTCATGCAATCATCTGTCAGGCTCTATGCTATCTAGTCTGCTCCCCCATTACTTTTTCAACCTGAATTCCTACAGCTCTTCCCTGCTGCAACTACTTGAAAGAGCCACATTTATTCACTTGTTTTCCCAGAACACCGGAGGTACGCTCTTACCTTGGGACCTTTGCTCTGGCTGTTGCCTCTGCCTGGAATGCTCTTCTCTTATTCAGCTGCTTGGCCAACTTTTCCAACCCCTCAAATCTTTGCTCAAATTTCATCTTGATGAGTCTTACCTTGACCACTCCTTTTTTTTAAAAAAAAAAAAAAGATTTATTTATTTTTATTTATTTATGATAGACATAGAGAGAGAGAGAGGGAGGCAGACACACAGGAGGAGGGAGAAGCAGGCTCCATGCCGGGAGCCCCATGCAGGACTCGATCCCATGACTCCAGGATCGCGGCCCACCCAAAGGCAGGCGCCAAACCGCTGAGCCACCCAGGGATCCCCGACCACTCCTTTTAATATTGCAACTTGACAACAGAACACACCCAAGCCATTCAAAATTTCAAATGGTCTTATTTTGCTCTGCTTTTCATTTTGTTCCATAGCATTTATAGCTTTCTTCCATAATACACAATATTTTACTATATCTATTACTGGTTGTAGCCTCCTGCCGAGATATAAGAGAGGGGAAGTTTGTTTTTTTTTTTTTAAGCCTACAAGAAGAAGTCAATTTATTAATAGAAAACAATAATTTGAGGAGTCCTGTTCACAGAGAGTGACCACAGTGACCCCCCTACTTCCTGCAGGTGTTATTGGAGGGCAGGGGGGTGACATACTCAATCTTCCTGCATCATCATCCCTGAGGAGGAAAGGGCTCTGAGGGCTGACTGAGACTCAAGCCCAGGGTCGTGGTTCCCTTTCATCCTGTGGCCTGGAGTTTGATGTGGAGGGCAATGATGCCCAGCTATGGTCCATATCCTGGATGGCCAACAAGGCAGCATATGGAGAAGATTCACCTTGACCAGCCTTCACCTTCATCCTACCAGTCACATGGGCAGAAAGATCAGTGCCATAGACAAAGTGTCATCGAAAGATACAAAGGTGTGGTGGACACCAAATACTTTTTCTCCTTCAGCCACCTCAGGTCTGAGACTGATGATTTGTTCTTTCTTCTTTTCCTTCCCCTTTGCAAGGTGCTGTTTCTGCACAATCTTCTTCAGACTCCATCACCAGAAAGAGCGAGAGTAGAGGGTTTTTACTGTTTTGTTCCCTGACACACTAAAGTGCACTGGATTGAATTACTAGCCAAATCAAGTGAATTTGTCTTCATGTAATGAACTTTAAGGGCTATAATCTACATACATATGTTTTTTAATATCACTGGGGATGCCTCAAAACATCCTCCAAATAACATGCATATTCAACACGGGTTAAAGGCTCATCACTGTCATTGCTTACATAGCACTCAGTGCTAGATTCCAAATAAAAGATCAACACTTAGATATACCATTACATTTGCAAGAATATATTTAGTAAATAATAGATTCAAAACTGCGTCTTGTGAAAAACACAATAATGTAAAAACATAGTCTCTAGAGATTTACTATTCAGGAGGGAAAAAGAACATAATTTTCATATTTATCTAACTGCTGAATTCTTTCCAGCTATAATCCTCCATTGTAAAACTAAATAAAATAGTATCTTTTTTTTAGGAGTTTAGACAAAAAAATTTATTCTCCCTATTTTTTCTAAGGCTCTTTATAACTGTAGTAAATGAAATGTCTGGTTACCTGGTTAACTCTTCCCTGGATGCTAATAGGATTACAAATTCATTTAAATTTGGCTTTTTAAGGAGTTCCCTGGAGGCCAGGCTAGCATGCTGAGCTCAAGTAATAGACTTCCAGCATCACAATCTAGGTATACACTTTTTTTAATGCCACAGGGACCTTAAAATGGTTTAAAGTAGATGAAATATTGTCATTATGTTCTTATGTGATGTTCTGTAGTGCTGGGATATTTTTAAAATGTTTGAGTGATATTTTAAACAAAGTAATAAAATACACAATCTGTCCCTGGTTGGTACAACTGAAACTATATCTATGGAAACGGAACTCAGTGACCATGAATGTTAATCCATCTGCAATTTCACAAAGAGGTACAAAATGAAAATCTCAATTCCAACCATGGTTTTTTGCAAATGCATTCTCTTTTTATTCTAGTGGGTGACTTGATGTATTTGATACGCAAGAATAATGTTTTCTCCCTAAGGTGTGGATATTAATGTCCTATCTTTTTCAATCTTTTAAAATCTAGGGGGCTGGCCTTACTCTTAATGAGTAGACAGTTAATAATAATATAATTTTGGCCCCTGGTTGAGGACTTATGTAATACCCCAATGCTCACACTTGTGTTGTGAAGTTTGATTTAAACAGAAAAGTAATGACCTCATTACCCAAATACCTGGTCGTTATTACCTATCAATCTGAGTGACTGATTTTATTTTGTCATGCTGTTTCAAATTCCTTTGACCAAAATATCCATTTCTTCCTAAAGCTGCTTTTAAGATGAACTTCTATGACAGCACTTTCTGATACTACTAGATGATAGCTAGGAAAAGGAAAGGACAGATGCCTAGGAAAAGGAGAGTTTTAACTGAGAAGAGAATAGAGAGAAGTCCATGTATAAAATGGTGTAGGGTACTAGTGACATATGTGCATGCCCATGCCTACGCCCATGCCCATGCCCAGGTCTTTGCATATGCCTATGCCTGTGTCCATGCCTATACTCATGCCTATGCCTATGTCCATCCCTATGCCTATGCCCATGCCTATGCCCATCCCCATGCCTATGCCCATGCCTTTACCCATGTCTATGTCTACGCCTATACTCATGCCTTTACCCATATCCATGCCCATGCCCATATTCATGCCTGTGCTTATGCCTATACATATGCCCATGCCCATGTCTATGCCTATACTCATGCCTAAACCCAAGTCCATGTCCTTGCCTATGCCTATATTCATGCCCCATGCCTATGCCCTTGCCTGTGCCTATACCATGTCTATACCCATGCCTATGACTATGCCCATGCCCTCACCCATGCCAGTGTCTATATCTATGCCTATACTCATGCCTATACCCAGGCGCACGGTTATGCCTAGACCTATATGCATACTTATGCCTATGCCTATAGCCTATCTATACCTGTGCCTATGTCCTTGCCTGTATCTATACCCAAGCCTATGCCTATGCTTATACCTATACCTGTACTTATGCCTGCTTCTGCATCTTCATCTGAATCTCCAATTAAAAAACATAAACATTTTTAGGGGCCACATTTTTATCATTCAAGATACAAGTAGTTAATATGGAGTCCCATGGAGGAAAATAGATATTTTTTACAAATTAGACATTATTTTTTTAAATGAGTCATTGGTTTTATTTTATTTTTTATTTATTTATGATAGGCACACAGTGAGAGAGAGAGAGAGGCAGAGACATAGGCAGAGGGAGAAGCAGGCTCCATGCACCGGGAGCCCGACATGGGATTCGATCCCAGGTCTCCAGGATCACGCCCTGGGCCAAAGGCAGGCGCCAAACCGCTGCGCCACCCAGGGATCCCTAAATTAGACATTATTTTATAGAATATGATGATTTATTTTATTGAATAGAAAGATGCCAATGAGAAACCTGATATCATTTTCTAGCCATCAATATCTTAGCATCCTTTGGGCACATTTGAGAAGTTGTAATCTTGAGTCTTTTCTTGCGAACCAAAATGTGATTTAGAGTAGGCTAGGCAGGTGGGATCACTGAACACTGTGCATGAGATTGAACTGGGGAGCTGGAAAACAGCATGGACAGGTCCCAGAGTGGAGGGGTGAAGGCTCCAGAAGCTGGAAGGGATGATGAGAGGGTTTCACACACAGTTCTCAGCTATTTCATAATTTTTCCAGGGTCCCACACATCATCCATATTCTTTTTTTATGATTTTATTTATTTACTCATGAGAGAGAGAGGGAGAGAGAGAGAGAGAGAAAGGCAGAGACATAGGCAGAGGGAGAAGCAGGCTCCATGCAGGGAGCCCAATGTGGGACTTGATCCAAGGTCTCCAGAATCAGGCCCTGGGCTGAAGGCGGTGCTAAACCTCTGAGCCACTCAGGCTGCCCAATTCCTTTTGTTTTAATATGCAATCTTGGTCTTGAATTTCTCCCTTATAAAATTGTTTAATATAGGCTTCACAATATACATGCCTAAAATGGAAAAATTTCTAAGATGCAAAATGTAGTTTCTTCACCTTTAAAAATATAATTGCAACATTTACAACTCACCTTTCATCTTAGCAAGCATATTTAGAAATTCATGTTACTCACTCTTCTTGTTTTTTTGCCCAAAACAGCTGGAAAATGGGACATCTTACTTTAGGAGGGTTCAGTGTCACACTCAGGAAAGTTAGAAAACAGGTCAAAGGTAGTTTTTTGGGGTAGTTTGCTGTTGTGCATGTGAATTATTGTTTTTAGGGAAATGAGTTTCTGTAATTTTGGCTAATCCGTGATGATAGCTATTTCTATTGACAGGTGGTTTAAAACTGTGAATAATAAATCATCTTGCAAAAGAAGAAAAACTATTGTGGGTTAATAAAATATCCCATAATCAATATTTGATCATCTCATACTCAAGTTACCAGCAAAAAATGTATGATATATGCTATTGCTGACTTATTTTGGGGTCATAGTATTTTGTAGAATGAAATGATTACAGGTAAAAAATGTGGTGCGTAAAATGCTTATTTTAATTGGCCCTCATACCAATCTCTATCTCTATTTCTACCTCTATAAATCTATAGTAGCATATATCTATATCTATATTGATGTATGTTCCTAATCTATATCTGTATTAGTATAGATGATAATACAAAGATAGATAGGTACAGATATAAGTATTAGGTAAGGGTACAAGTGTTGTTATAGATCATTTTCATAGTTTACTCAGGTTGCTATAACAAAGTACCAGAGACTGGGTGGCTTATAAACAACAGAAATTGATTTCTCACTGTCTGAAGCTGTAAGCCCAAGGTCAGGATGCTGCCTGATTGGGTTCTGGTGAGATCCCTTTTCTGACTTGCAGACTGCTAACTTCTCATTGTATAGTCATATGGCAGAAAGGGGGTGAGACAGTGGTTTGGAGCCCATTTGTGAAGGCACTAATCACATTCAAGAGATCTGCACCCTCATGAAATAATTAGCTACCAAAGGGCTTACCTCTTAAAACCATGACACTGGTTTCAATATATGAATTTTGAGGACACATAGACATCCAGTTCACGGCAATCACCATTATCCTAAACCATTCTACATGTAAATCAAAGTAACTAGGACTGCTTTCCTCATGCTATGGGTGTAGTGTAGTAGCAGTGGAAAATATGTATCAGTCACCTTTGTCTCCTCTAAGCTGCACAAATGTAGTTGTGAAGTCTTATAATTTGAATTCTGAATCTTACAAAATCTGCAGCTTATTTTTGTCAAAGCTGGCAATTTTCATTGACTTATTCACCAAACACATAATGAGCTCTCACTCTTTATGAGGCATTGTACTAGATGCTGAGAATACAGAAAACAGGACTTGGTCCATACCTTTATTTGTTTTCTGGTAGGAAAAATGCAAATGTACTAGTAAACATAAAATTAAAACACAATATGATATAAATGAGGTGCCATAGTAGGAAAATAAGGGATGTGAACCTAGACCTGACTTTTACAAAAAGACTCAGGTTTATCAAATGGTAGGGCCTGGAATTTCTCTGTGTGACATAAGCTTGATATGCTAGGAAAAACCCTTACTATTTGGGATTCAAGATTTACCTTTCCTCTATCTGAGGAAGAAGGGGATGAAAGCACAGACTGCATGGATCATTTTTTTTCTTGAATATGTTTAATGATCCATTCATCTTTTGAGTATAAAGCTGGGCTCTGTTTAGCCTCCTTGCTCCTAAGGTACCTTTTCCCCAGGTGCTGGGCTCTGCTCCTCAAATCTAATCAGAGTCTGGGAATCTGAAGGATGGCAGGCTTCAACAGAGAAGGGAAGAAACTTCTTTCCTTTCTGAATTTGTAGGGTTTGCACAGCAGGCACTCACATATCATAAGCCAGAGACTTCTAATGCGATACGATCTCCAGAACAACTCTGAATGGTACCACTTCCTGGAATCCTTTTCATCTTTTCTCATGCCAGACTGGGTGGTGACCCTATGTTGAATTTTCTCAAGTTAGCTATGCCCCTTGACCAGGATGAGACAGTCTACAAAATTTAAGAGGCACTGTGTTAACTGCCATCCCCTCCCTCAAACTATCAACTTCACTATTTCTCTGCTTGTTAGCACTAAAAGTTAAGTGTAGGATAAAAAAAAATGTTGAAACGTATATTATTTGATTTCCTTATGGGGCTCCTTTGGTAAAAGGCCAAGTAGGGGGAAAATGTTAAAATTACTGTTAATAACTGTCTTTTCAAGTCAGCTCACACTAGCAAAATAAGTTACAACTACCATGTAGCCCAAATTTCCACCATGTTAAAATGTCACTTTTTGCTTCTGATACCTTATATTTTCAAGTTTTGCAGTCGAACAACTTACTTTCCATAGCCCTAACCCATAGTTCTAATGCATTATCAAGTCGATAAAATATTCTTAGGTCAGTTTTTGTGAAGGCATTCATTTTTTACTGATTATGAGAAATTATCACAGTATAACCTATTTTTTAAATGAGCGTGGTTGGCAGTTACAGAGTAGATCGAGAATGTAGCTTTCTTTAATTTAGAACATGTGTGAATTATCATATTTTTACTTGGAATTTCTTTATTTAGCCTCCCCCTATTAGCCTGTTCCTTGTCTAAGCTCCATCTTTACCCAGAACCCAAGAGATTTGCATTCTCAATTTATTTATTTGAATTTCCATCCTTGGGCTACCTGAGAGTTATAACCCCTTCTGATACTCTGGTTGTATTGAACATTTTCTTTTTCTGTTCTCTGCCTCCAACCAAACTACCTTGAGGTGCTCTTTTTTTATGGTGGTTTTGGGGTCCTGGAACCTTTTCTCTTTTTATTTCCCCACTAACAACAAACCTTGAATGGTGAAACTGATTATTCAAGAGACAATGTAGTTGAAGTGGATATGAACACAAAAATTTGTGTTAGACTGCATGCGTTCATACTCCAACTCTACCCCTTACTGGTTATGTGACTTGGGCAAAGTTACTTAGGCTTTCTGGTCCTTAGTTTTGTAGGCTGTAAAATGTCAATAATAATAGTATCTACCACATTTAGTTGTAAAGTTTAAATGAGTTGATATATTTACTACATCCCGTGGTACATAGTAGGCACTGTATAGTGTTAGTTTTTATTATTTGGTTTTGGACCTCATCATAGCCACTGTTCTAAAATAAGATCTTAATAATTTATATCTGTGAAATCTGAGTCTCAAATTAAAATTTGACTTACATCTTATTATCCATACCATGATCATTGACCACCCCTAGCAGGAGCAAATCTATAGTTTCTTTTCCCAGGTACTTTTAGAGGGATCATTCTGAGTCTTTGCCAGAATTGCCATTTCAAACACTTTGTTCTTTTTCCCTCACAATTACATTTATACTTATTAGGCATCTCATCTCAATTTTTATTTAAGAGAGTACAATTATATTTAAATAGATGAACATAAGTGTGAGGTAATTGTCAGCAGAGCTACTTCTTTGCTACTTTTTTGTAGCCCATCACTACCTTAATGATTTGTCCTTTAACTTTACTATCAGGCTTTTCTGAGAATAATCAAAATAGGGAAAATTTGGTTAATATCCAAGATTCACACTAGACAAACATATATTTAAAAAATGCAATTCTTCCTTTGATTAAAAAGTATCAAATTATTGATAAATCACATGATATAATAGTTAAAATATTATAAGACTTAATAGTGAAAGATATCCATCCCCTGCCATATTCCTTTCTATCAATGAAGCCCTCTTCTTAATGTCTTATATCTATCCCTTTATATTGCTAAATAATAAACTTATACCAGTGTTTCTAGATTTATCAGTTTTAGAGTTTCTTGACTTCCTGCCAGGAACAGAAGAATCCACTACTCTGATTATTTATTTCCTGTTTATTTCTTTAAAGATGTAATTAGATTGGAAATCATTCACACACACACACACACACACACACATCCTAGTACAAGCATACCTTAAAGAGATTGCTGGTTCTGTTCCAGACCAGCACAATAGAGTGAGTATTATAAGTGAGCCATGAATTTTGGTTTCCTACTGCATATAAAGGTTATCCTTAGGGGTGCCTGCGTGGCTCAGTCGGTTAAGTGTCTGACACTTGGTTTGGGCTCAGGTCATGGGTGTGAGATGGAGCCCCACATGGGGCTTCCTGCTCAGTGAGGAGTCTGCTTGAGAGTCTCTCTCTGCCCCTCCCCCCACGTGCATGGTTTCTGTCTCTCTAAAGTAAATAATCTTTAAAAAAGTTATCTGAATGCGGTATTGCAGTCTATTAAGTAAGCAATGATATTATGCTAAAGAAACAATGTATATATCTTAGTTTTTAAAATGCTTTGTTACTGGGGCACCTGGGTGGCTCAGTGGTTGAGTGTCTGCCTTTGTTTCAGGTTGTGATCCCAGGGTCTTGGGATCCAGTTCCACATCAGACTCCCCACAGGGAGCCTGCTTCTCCCTCCACCTATGTCTCTGTCTCTCTGTCTCTCTGTCTCTGTCTCTGTCTCTCTGTCTGTCTTTCATGAATAAATAAGTAAAATCTTTAAAAAAATAATAAAATAAAATGTTTTGTTACTAAAGGTATGCTAACCATCATCTGAGTTTTCAGTGAGTTGTAATCTTTTTGCTTGTGAAGGACCTGCTTCAATGCTGATGGCTGCTGACTAATCAGAGTGGTGGTTGTTGAAGGTTAAGGGGCTGTGGCAATTTCTTTTTTTTTCTTTGTATTTGATTTTAAAATAATAGGATTTCATCCATTTATTCATGAGAGATACAGAGAGAGGCAGAGACATAGGAAGAGGGAGAAGCAGGCTCAATGCGGGGAGCCCAATGTGGGACTCGATCTGGGGACTCCAGGGTCACGCCCTGAGCCAAAGGCAGATGCTTAACCACTGAGCCACCCGGGCGTCCCTGATCTTTTAAAATTTAAATTCAATTTGCTAGCATATAGTAGAACACCCAGTGCTCATCACATCACATGCCCTCCTTAAGACCCTTCACCCAGTTACTCCATTCCCCCAGCAAACCTCCCCTTCAGCAACCCTTAGTTTGTTTCCCAGAGTTAAGAGTCTCTCATGGTTTGTCTTCCTCTCTGATGTTTCTCCATTTAGTTCCCCCTCCTTCCCTTATGGTTCCTTGTACCATTTCTTATATTCTACATATGAGTGAAACCATATGATAAGTGTCTTTCTTCAAGTGACTAATTTCACTTAACGTTATACCCTCCAGTTCCATCCACATCGATGTAAATGGTAGGTACTTATCCTTTCTGATGGCTGAGTAATATTACATTATATATATGTACACCATATCTTCTTTATCCATTCACCTGTCAAAGGACATCTTAGCTCCTTCCACAGTTTGGCTATTGTGGACATTGCTGCTATAAACCTTGGGGTGCAGGTGCCCCTTCATTTCCCTACATCTGTATTTTTGGGGTAAATACCCAGTAGGGAAATTGCTGGGTTTGTAAGTTTGCTCTATTTTTAACTTTTTGAGGAAACTTCATACTGTTTTCCAAAGTGGTTACACCAGCAATTTCTTAAAATAAGACAACAATGAAGTTTGCTGCATCAATGGACTCTTCGTTTCACAAACAATTTCTCTGCAGCATGCAGTGCTCTTTCATAGCATTTTACCCACAGTAGAACTTCTTTCAGAACTGGAGTCAATCTTCTCAAATGCTGCTGCTGCTTTATCAACTAAGTTTATCTCATATTATGAATCCTTTGTTGTCATTTCAGCAATCTTCACAGCATCTTCACCAGGAGTAAATTGCATTTCAAGGAATCACTTTGTTTACCATAAGATGCAACTCCTTCTGCATTAAAGTTTTATTATGAAATTACAGCAATTCAGTCCCTTCTATAGGTTCCACTTATCTTTTTAGTTCTCCTGCTGATTCTACCCCCATCTGCAGTTATTTCCTCTGCTGAAGTCTTAAACCCCTCAAAGTCATCCATGAGGGTTGGAATCCACTTCTTCTGAATTCCTGTTAGTGTTGATATTTTGACTCTTCCCACGAATCACAAATGTTCTTAATGGCATCTAGAATGGTGAGTCCTTTCCAGAGGTTTCTGATTTACTTTGCCCAGAGCCATCAAAGTAATAACTATCTATGGCAGCTATAGCCTTGCAAAAGGTGTTTCATAAATAATAAAACTTGCGAGTAAAAATGTCTTCTTGATCCATGGGCTGCAAAATGGATGTTATGTTAGTAAGGCATGAAAACAACATAAATCTTGTACATTAGAGCCCTTGGGTGGCCAGGTGCATTGTCAGTGAGCAGTCACTTATATTTTTAAGATTTTTAAAATTTATTTGGAAGAGTAAGAGTGTGTGAGTGCATGAGTAAGGAGAGGGGCAGAGAGAGAGGAAGAAGAAGTAGACCCCCCACTAATTGGGGAGCCTGACCTGGGGCTCAATCTGAGGACTCTACGATCATGACCTGAGCTGAAGTCAGATGCTTAACTTACTGAGCCACATAGGTTCCCCAAGCAGTCATATTTTGAAGGGAAACTTTTGTTTTGTTTTTGTTTTTGTTTTTTTTTTGTCTCTGAGCAAATTTCGACAGTAGCCTTAAAATTTGGTAAGCCATGTTGTAAACAGAAGTGTTGTCATCTAGCTTCCATTGTTCCATTTATATAGCATAGGCTGAGTAGATGTAGCACACTTCTTCAGGGCCCTAGGATTTTCAGAATGGTCAATGAGTATTGGCTTCAACTTCAAGTCACCAGCTGCATTAGCCTCTAACAAGAGAGTCAGTTTGTCCTTTAAAAATTTGAAGTCAGGCTTTGACTTCTTCTCTCTAGCTATGAAAGTCCTAAATGGCATCTTCTTCCAATAGAAGGCTGTTTTGTCTATCTTGAAAATCTGTTATTGAGTGCAGCCACCTTTATTAATGATCTTAGATCTTCTGGATATACTGCAGCTTCTACATCGACACCTGATGCTTCATATTGCACTTTTATATTGTGGTGACAGCTTCTCTCCTTAAACTCCCTGAACCAACCTCTGCTATCCTCAAACTTCTGCAGCTTCCTCACCTCTTTCGGCCTTCATGGAATTGAAGAGAGTCCAGGCCTTGCTCTAGATTGGGCTTTGGTTTAAGGTAATGTTGTGGCTGGCTTGGTCTTCTATCCAGAGCACTTAAACTTTCTCCATATCAGCAATAAGTCTGTTTCACTTTCTTATCATCCATGTATTCACTAAAGTAGCACTTTTAATTTCCTTTAAAAAATTTTCTTTTGCATTCACAGCATGGCTGATTGGCTCAAGAAGCCTGCCTTTGGACTATCTCAACTTTTGACATGTTCCTCACTGAGCTTAATCATTTTAGCTTTTGATTTAGAATGAGAGATATACAACTCTTCCTTTCACTTGGACATTTAAAGGCCATTGTAGGGTTTTTAACTGGCTTAATTTCAATTTTTTGGTGTCTTTTGGAATAAAAGGGCCTGAGGAGAGGGAGATATAGGGGATGGGCCATTGGTGGAGCAGTGAAAACACACACACCGGTTATCAATTGAGTTCACCATCCTATATGGACATGATCATGACACCCCCAAGACAATTACAGTATTAACATCCAACACCATAGATCACAGATCATTATAACAAATACAATAATAATGACAAAGTTTGAAATATTGTAAGAATTACCAAAAGAAACAGACATGAAATGAACCAGTGCTGTTTGAAAAATTGGACTGATAGATGTGCTTGATTCAGTATTGCCACAAACCTTCAGTTTGTTAAAATAATATCTGTGAAGTGCAATAAAGTGAATAGAATGAGTGAACCATCTATTATGTAGAAACAGATAAACTGGTTTAAAGAGTAATTGGGTTAAGGAGGCATATCTGATGTGCCTATACAGTGAAATCACTTGGTGGTAGGCATTCGAGAGGGTGAAGCCAGAGGGTGAGGCCATGGGCAGCAGCTGCTTGCTCACCAGTAGAGATATATCTCAACATTTTAATGAACTATACAGCTGTCCTCATGTATGCAGGATGAATGTCAGCCATAGAATCAGTATATTGAACTTGGATTTATTGCTTTTGTGGTTTATTAGCACAAGCTTCATTAGAAACAAATCTTTAGGTAGATTTCAAATCTGTATTTTTTTAAAAGTATGTATTTTTTTCATTTTTTATTAAATCCAATTTACTGCTATGAAGTAAATAGGGAATATTAATAAATAATAATGGGGTGGGTGAGGGCAGACTGCTGCCTAGAGTTGCCAGGGCAGGTTCTTCTGGAAATGAGGCATTAAAACTGAGACTTGGAGGTCAGAGGCTGAAATGCTGGGAAGAGTAAAGGTAATGCTATTTTAGGTAGAGGGAATGGCAAATTCCAAGTCTCTTTGACAGCAAAGAATTTGGTATTTCTGAAGAATTGACACAAAGACTGAATGCGATTTTTTAAAAGATTTTATTTATTTATTCATGAGAGACACAGAGAGTCATAGGCAGAGGTAGAAGCAGGCTCCCTGCAGGGAGCCTGATGTGGGACTTGATCCTAGGACCCCAAGACCACGACCTGAGCCAAAGGCAGATACTCAACCACTGAACCACCCAGGTGCTCCTGACTATGATTAATAAAATTTTCAAGATCAGAGTTCTATGCAGCAATAGCATCACATATAAGAAGGTTATATAAAACTATATAAAATTATTTGCACAATGTGGATCAAATACATTCATGGAGAGTCTTTTCTAAGGGGTATAATGTACTCTGATGGGTATAGTTGCCACATATCTCCAGTGTTCCCTGATATCTCTGATTTAAAATATCTTAATAAGTTGAAAACTTATGTCACACAAAAACCTAACACACAGATATTTATACCAATTTTATTCTCAATTGTCAGAACTTGAAAGCAACCAATATATCCTTCAATAGGTGAAGGGATAAATAAGCTGTGGTACATCCAGATAATAGAATATTATCCAGCACTCCAAAGAAATGAGCTACTAAGCCATGAACAGACATGAAAGAACCATAAGTGCTTATTACTAAATGAAAGAAGAAGCTTAAAAAATCTACATACTGTATGGTTCCAGTTGTATGGCACTCTGGAAAAGGCAAAACTATAGGGACAGTAAAGAGATCAGTGTTTGCCAGGGGTTGGGGAAGAAGGAGGGAAGAGTAGTGGGGCTCAGAGGATTTTTAGTTCAGTGAAACTATTCTATACATGTCGTTATACCATTGGTCCAAACCAAAAGAATGTACAAGCCCAACAGCAAACCCTAATGTAAACTATGGATTCCAGGTGAATAAAATGTGTCAGTGTAGGTTCATGGTTGGTAACAAATGTACCATGCTGGTAGAGGATGTTGTTAGTGGGGGAGGCTGTGTGTGTGGAGGGCCAAGGAAGTATGTGGCATTTCCCTCAGTTTGGCAATGAACCAAAACAATTCTAATAAAGTGTATTTTTTCCTAAAAATTAGTTTCTTTTTCTTCATAATTACAAAAGATAGATCATGGTCCATGAATGAATGTTGCTCTGGACAAATGATTCCTGTTTATATAGGTCATACCTAAAATGAACTGGGTAGATGTTCACACTGGCTAATGCTGAAGTTATCCAAGGATATTTTCTATCCAGTCAGTCTATGTGTGACTTCTGGGCATTTCTCAAACCTTCTCAAATGGCAAATGAGTTAATTAAATCTGCCACCTACAATTACCACTCACAAGCATATCAAATTCATAAGAGAAAAAATACACAACATCACTTGAGGATAAAAAGCTACATGCAGGAGTGCCAGTAGAATACATTCTACCCTGGTCTATATTTTGCCAAAACAAATGGTTATTTGTAAATTCATGGGGAAAAAAATTTGTTGACACTCTACATTTAAAATGGCTCCTTTGCCATTTTAGACATGTTACCAGGAAAGGCTGAGTTCTATAAATGTAATAAAATTCCTGAATGGGTAGAATAATAGTGCCCTTCGTGCTTTCATTTGATGAATGCCTCATCATGAGTAAGTAACCAATGTGAAAGCCACCTGAAAGCTATCAGATGCCAGAGAACTGTATGTCAAACACCTGTGCCAGGGCATCCTGCCAATGCTTCTTTAGGTCGTTAATTCATCAAATAAACCCTTTAACAAAAGCAAAGGTGTGTTGGTAAATGTGTAACAACCAGCTCCCTGATGCTTTGACTTGTAGCATTTCATAATTTCTGGGGTGTAAATACAGTAGTCTCCCCTTACCTGCAGTTTCTCTTTCTGTAGTTTCAATTGCCAGAGGTCAACTACCATCTGGAAGCTGATGATCCTCCTTTAGAGGAGTCGGTGGAAGGTCAATAGTAACCTAACACTACGTCACAGTGCGTACATCATTCATTTTGCTTCATCTCATCATGTAGGTGTTTTATCATCTCATATCATCACAAGAAAGGTGAGTAGAGTACGATGAGATATTTTGAAAGAGAAACCACATGCACATATTTTTATTTCAGTATATAATTATAATTGCTCTATTTTACTACTAGCTATTGTTAATCTCCTACTATGCCTAATTTATAAATTGAACTTTATCGTAGGTGCCTATGTATAAAGGAAAATATAGTATTATATAGGGTTCTGTACTATCTACAGCTTCAGGCATTCACTGGGGTGTGGGGGATGTCTCAGTACCCTCCAGATAAGGGGGACTACTGTACTCCCACCATGTGGATTTGCAGTAACAAATGTGATGGCACTGAACATAGAGTTAGGAAGAGATGCACACAGTTGGCTTCCCTGATCAAGTAAAACCCAGCTCCAACACACTACTGGTCTAGAGGATCCTTTTTCTCAGTTCCAGAAATAGGAAGGGGCTACTCATTATTTTGTTTTGTGGAAGCCACCTCGTTTTGCCTTTATGGATTGCAAATTCTTCTTTATTGGCTTAAAAAAAACAGATTTTTTTTGATACTCTTTGAAGTGTATCTTCCTAGGAAATCCACATACTACCTTCCTCTGGTGCATCTCTCTTCCCCTGATGCAATGACCTGCATAATCTTATGTCTTCTGCTAGTTTGAATGTGTAATTCAGCTGTGAAGTGGCTAATTGAAGTCAGTCTAATTGTGGCTGTGCTATACATGTAGCATTGAGTAGAGGGCCAGACCAGTATTGATTTGGAAGAAGGGCAAATTCCCTGATGCACTGGCAGCGGCTACACTGTATCTAAGAATATGTCATTGATTCATTGAGTCAGATGGGAGAAAAACAACTCTTACAGTGTCATGAACACCATGTATCTAGTGAGACAATTAATATCTGTATTAATATATTAATATCTGGGCAGCCCAGGTGGCTCAGCGGTTTAGCGCTGCCTTCAGTCTAGGGCATGATCCTGGGGATCCAGGATCGAGTCCCACGTCGGGCTCCCTGCATAGAGTCTGCTTCTCCCTCTGCCTCTCTCTCTGCCTCTGTCTGTCTGTCATGAATAAATAAATTAAATTAAATTTAAAAATACATTACAATTATTAAATATATATATTAATATATGCCATGTATATTATTTAATGCAAAAAAGTAACTGATTTTTACGACATTAAAAACTCAGGTTTCTATCTGCCAATAATTGTAGCAGAGTATGAACAATAGGTGATGGGTATAGTTTAAGATGAACAGAGGTTGAAATCAGACTTGTCCATTCTCTTCCAGAAAACTAGTGACGTATTTCAGAGGGAAGAATTTCCTTGAGGAATGGTGAAATTCAGATGCTGTACTGTGGAGGAAAAAAAGAATCCTGGGATCATAATATAGATAATGAATATCTATAGGAAGGTTTCCTATTTCTCCCCACAATCTCCATTTGATTCTGCAGACCATAACTCTAAGTGTTGGTTCTATATATTCTAAGCTTGGGAATGATAGCCCTCTTAAAAATCAGCTGAACATATTTACTTCTTCCAAGTGCATATTTTTTCTTGAAACAGGGTTAAGTTTGCCTCAAAAAGCTTTAACACATATTTCGGAGTCTCAAAACTGGTTATGAATAATAGATATGCACTTCATAGCAAAAATATAGGATCATTTCAAAATGGTATGATTTAGTGTTCATTATTGTCAGATGCATATTTTGCTTTTTAGGGAGATAGAAAGCAAGAGAGAAAGTGTGTGTGATAGCAAGTAAGTTATTTAAGCATGTAGCTAGAGATATTTAAGAAACTTTAAACCTTTAGACTTTTGAAACTTTAAAAATGTCACAGCAGAACTGTATAAATGACTCAAGTAGAAAAACATTTCTTTTGTTAAAAAGTACATAGTTTCAATGTTTATTAATCAGATTTTGTAATGGTGATGAAATGCTCTCAACATATTTCAGCATACCTTTTCCCCCTCCTAAAATTCTGCTAAACACTATAAAAATGGCTCCTTAGAATCTTTAGAAAACTGGAAAATTTCAAATAAAAAACAACTTTCCCCTTCACCATGTCTAATGGATGGGATTAATAAGTGATAAACAAGATTCATCGAAAAACTGAAAGGTCTATAAATTATGAGAAAATATAAAATTCCTTCTGCATAAAACCACATTTCTGGTAATTATCATAAAATGAATTCAGCAGTTGATTAGAAGGCAAATCTATAAGCAAATAAAACTTTGATAAAAGAAAACTTTTTTTCCCTTTATAATTGCTCTTTCCATGTTAATCATGATGACAAATGGATTCGTTATTTGGTTCAGATGAACACATTTCCAACATGAGTTCTTATTGACCTTACCCAGTCAACTTTCAGGAAGGCACAAGGCTTAGTTCTAATGAATATTTATGTCCTGCACAATCTCATGGGGTGACTATGTCATTAGTGAGATCATGTAACTTTCTTTGGCTTCCAGGGTAAATGTCAATAAAAGTAACAGCCCCATGAAATTGGAAGGCGCATTAACTGCTTTCCTGGAGGAGGCATATGAGAGGTCATCCTGGGAGAGCAGTAGCTCTACAGTGGCTTGCACATAATTCAAAGAAAGTATGAAAGTTTGGACCGCCCTTGTAGGAGAGCACATCAATATTTCATTGAAACTAAAGATTGAATCTGTTGTTATAAAGGAAAACCAGAGTGAGAGACAGGGCAGCAGGTATCTGTGGCCTGGGGAAGAAAGTGGTAATGAAAACAAAGTGTGAGGGTCAAGAGGACTGCTAGGCATGACCCTTATTTTCTAGCACTTGCCACTACTTTTAACCCAAGCCTCCGATAGTCTATTTGGGGAAGGCCAGCTTTATTGCTTTCTCTGCTCCATCCGAAGCTGGTTTGCTATAAACCAGACTTCCTTATGAAGCAAGCCATGACATTCTTTCAATTCTTCAAGGTCTCAATGAAGTAGCATTGTCAGTTGGAATATAGCCGTCTTGATTCCCTCTCAGCAATTTATTTACTAGACCAGTGTGTGGTTCAGGTTCCTGGGAAAGCAGTGCTCAGGACAGGAATTGACTCAGGTTTGGGCTAGTGCATGAAGAAGGCAGAACCAAGAGTCAGGGTATGAAACAGGGAGGAGAAACAGAGGGTACTAGTGTGCAGGTCATCAGCGTGGACCCCAGGGATCAACTCTTCAGGGGACCTTCTAGGAGAATGGGAGCCTGGGCATATCCTTTTTTTCTTTTTCTCATTTCCTGAGTGTTGCTTGTAGGGCCATTACCTTCCTGGCACTTCCACCTTGCATCTGAGTGCAGGCTGGAAGCTCCTGAGGTTCTGGAGAGAGCTCTCAGGCAGAGAGAACAAGCTCTCATGGTGGGAAACCATCATTCAGCTGGGAACTGTCATCAGCCCTTGGAGAACTCAGGCAGACAGAGGGGCTGTGAAGTTTCAGCCATTCTCATAAAGTTTAAGCATGACTAGAAGTAACATTCTGTAATTTCCCCACTGCTCTTGTTTCGACTATCTGGCAAATGATCAATATTGTACCCCTAATATACACTGCTTGCCTTTAATGGCTCTGTGATACGTTTAATTTTTTCAATTTTCTCATCTGTGTCATGGACATATTAATATACAAAATAGGCCTGCCAGGTAAATTACAGGATATCCAGTGAAATTTGATTTTCATATAAATAACGAATATTTTTTTAAAAAATTCAAATATTTTTCAAATAATTTTCAAATACTTTTTAAAATTTGAAACTTCAATGGATGTTTTTTATCTAATTTGCTAAATCTGATAACTCTATAAAAATCATGCTATAGATAATAATGATATATAATAATATATAATAATGCTATAAACAATGATATTATAATAGAATTAGTGTTAACACACTTCAAGTACATTGCTTTTCTTTTAATAGGTCTGGCCCATTCTTTTCTATGCTACACTATTGTCTGTTAAATTAAGATAAAAAATGAGTTTATTTGCTAGCTTGTATAAAACTTTTAGCATAATATAAGAGCATAGTGGACACTAGATATTGTTATTGAGTGTCTGGTTCATAGCCAGCATGGAAGCCATCCTACAAAAAACAACTCAGTCTGTGTTTCTAATTTTCAAATATTTTTGAAGGTGTGGATTGGGTTGGGGGAGAGACTATAATTATAACTAATAAAAACTTTAGGACAAAGCTATCCTACTCCACCAAAAGAGAGAAGGACTATGTTAAATGTTTCTTTCTGCTTTCAGTAGAAACAGATCATATCAGGTTAGTATAGTAGTTCAAGTGGATTTGTGTTGATTTTCACTTGGTGGTTGAGAAAGTAAGAGTTGGAGAACAGAATTTTTCTTATTTTCCTTTGTTAAATATAGTTACCTGCCTACAAATTAATGATCAATTTATTTCCTAGCTAGATGAATAATTTTAATAAAAATTGGTTGGACTTAGTGGTTCAGATAAAATTAATAGGCATAGATGAGTAAAAGCAAATTTGCAGCATGGCTTTTGGGTTAAATTTTGTGCAATTATGGATTCCCAGGTCAAGGCCCTATAATATCTATGTTTATAACTGCATGCTCAGTTTTTACAGAAGAGTTCCTAATTTTCATAATAGTTAACGCTTTGAGCCAATCTAAAACACTGCCTGTGGTTCTTATACCCTCCTCTTCCTGAGTCGTTCTTTAACCATGTCACTAGTATGTTCTTCATGCATAAGCATCGTGCAGAATTTATGCTGGAGACTTTACACAGTTCTGAAATGCTGAGCAAGGACTTCAGTGGCAGAGCTTGGTGATAGCAGGCAAACGTCAGATAGCAGATATGCCCACCTGGATCAGAGGCTGACATGAAACTCATTGCACTTAATTCTGCTTTCACTACAAAATAGGACTGCAATGCAAAAGGAAACAAAAAACAAACTAGGCTTTTAGTTCTGATGTATAAAGAACTTGGGAGTCATCACTCTCTTTTATAAGAAGAAAAATCTGTATATACTGAAAAGTCAATGAGTTTTCTTGGACATAAAACTGAGATCAAAAACTTCAATATGCAAAGTGGGGAAAAATAACTTTATAGTGGAGAAACCCAATAAGCACTACCTCAGATCAAGATCAACATTGAGAATGTTAAATCATGTTGATAGTGTGTACCTTTGACATAATGTAATGAAAATGTCACTTTCCTTTCGTGGTCTTCCTCCTCCAAACCTATAACGTCATTCTAATCATGAGAGAAACATCTGACAAACCTCCAATACCTGACCAGTACTCCTACAAACTGTCAAGGTCATCAAAACTCAGGAGATTCTAAGAAACTAATCTAGTCAAGAGAAACCCAAGGAGATATTACTAATACATGAAATGTGATGTCCTGACTAGGATCCTAGGAAGGAAAAAAGGGCATTAGGGAAATGCTGAGAAAATCTAAATAAGGTATGGACTTTAGTTAATAATAATGTATTGGTTCATTAGTTGTGACAAATGTATCAGAGAAAACTGCTGTGGGATATATGGGAACTCTATATTATCTTCATGATGTTTTTGTAAATCTTAAATTGCTCTAAAATACAAAGATTTATTTAAAATATTAAAAACAAATGAAGTGAAGCAAATGAAGAAAAAATATACACGAGTGAAATTTAGCGCCCGAGCACCTGCCTTCAGCCCAGGGCATGATCCTGGAGTCAGGGGATTAAGTCCCACATCGGGCTCTTTGTATGGAGCCTGCTTCTCCCTCTGCCTGTGTCTCTGCCTCTCTCTCTCTCTCTCTCTCTCTCTCTCTCTCTGTGTGTGTCTCTCATGAATAAATAAATAAAATCTTAAAAAAAAAGAAAAAATAAATAGCGGTTTTGGAATCTCAAATAAAACCAATTATACCATATATAGATATAAAACAAGCACAGATAATATTTTAAAAACAAAAGTAAGAGAATGAAATAAATAATCACCAAAAAGAAGTGAGCAGATTTTTTTTAAGTACAGATAAGTAATTTTAGAAAAATAAAATGTGATTATTGAAATTAGGAACTTTATGGGTGCATTTCGTAGCATATGAGGCAAAGCTAAAGAAAGAAATTCTGAATTGGAAGACATAACTCAAGAAATTTTCCAGAATTCCGGTCGGGTAGACAAGAAAATTGAAAAGAAGAAGTTGAGATAGGGATAAGAGATTAAGAATGCAACATACAGCTACTCTGATTTCCAGAAGCACAGAAGAGACTTACTGTTCTAAAGGAAATATTTAAGGAGTTAATGGTTTACATAAAAATTTTATCACCTTTTAAAGCATTAACTAGATCCATCTATTAATGGATATAATCAGTATCAAGCTTTCTTTATATTACTACTAGACCCAACTACAACTACCATGTATTTCTTTTGTAAATATAACAGAACTATTAATACTACTGGAACCAGTTGACTTAAAGATATGCAAAAAAATGAATGCTTAGCACTTGTGAAAATGACACTTGTTTGTGCAAGAAGTTATTGCATTTATGCCATTTAACCTGTTAATTAATGTGTCTTTTCTCTTTAAAAAAGGTGTTAACAGACTGGCTAAGTTTAGGTCTCTCTGAATGGACTACATTGCATGGTCCACAGTCTTCACTGATAACTGATTAAAATGAGAAATTGCTCCAAAATGTCAATTTAATGGTTCTTGACAGTGAGCAATTTACCTGGAGGAAGAGTCAGAAAGATGTTTCCCCCTTATATTTTCAGCATGTAATACTATTAAATGGAGGCTGCACAGATACCACTCACTGGTCTCTTGTCAGGCCCAGATTAAAGAAGAAACAATTGAAGAATTAAGATTAAGAAAAGCTAAAGTTGTGGCTAAAGCAAGTCCTAAGCAAAACTGAAATAGAAGCTATTATACTAGGGGAAATTGGGAATATTGTTCTTGTGCACTGTTCACCAACCATCCATCATGTCCAGTGTTCAAGGAGGAATCACCTGTATCTTCCTACCAATGCACCTGCATTTGAACAATCACCTTCTATAAAATGTTGCCTTTCTCATCCTTCTAAGGTGCAATTCTGTGCGGATCATTTCAGACAGCACAAATGGAATTGCTAAGTAGGCCTGCAGGGTTAGCTCAGCTATGCAGTTTACGCATACTTCTGAAGGCACTCTTTGGAAGGTGAAGAAAGAAGTAAGGTAAGCAGATGCATTTTTTGTTAAGTGTCCTCATTGAAACAAACAAACAAACAAACAAACAAAAGGAGTAGTTTGTGGAATTTTTTTTTTCAAGGAAAAGCTGAGTTAATTAATTATATTAGTTGTATATTTCTGATAAGAAATACCCTGCAAATGGAATAACCAGGGAGCTAGTATCTTTATAAACATTGCTGAGATTATTTCCCCACTAAGGACACAATGTGAGGTAATGAATTGAATGTCCCATTGTTCTTCTTCAAGTCTAAACAAAAACAAAACTGAAACACAAACAAAAACTGGAAAAAAAAAGAAAACTGAAGTATGATTCATCTCTTCATAGTTCACAAGTCATAAAAGTTCTACAAATTGTCCAACAGGAAGTGATTGTGAGACTAGACACTTGGAGTTCCATGCAAGGTTTTGGGAGAGCAACTGTGGTTTCAGTTTTAATCATGCAGCTGACTTTTAGCAATTGATACAACAAAGCATAAACACAAAACTACCCCATTTATTCAAAAGCGTCTGCATTCTAATTTTTCAGTGATAGTTTGAAAGAAAATAGTTTGATAGTTGGAAAGTTGAAGGAAAGGCTACCCACATTTACTTAATACACGCTTAAAGAGAATGTGTTTTGTGCATTTGGGCATTGGACTTAAAGGACAATTAAAAACTCTTCTACTCTCAAAGAATTCGTAGTGGAAGAGATTGGCTGAGTGACAGATAAGGTAGCAAATGCATGTGAGACATTAGCATAAGGGGTTTAGTGAGTTGAGGGAGGTGATTCCAGAGCTGTGATGAAAGAGTAAGTGGCAAGTAGCTAAGGAGAGTTCTGGCAGCAGGAGAGAGGACCTTCCAGGCTATTTGACCTCTAAAGGTCCTTTCTGGCCCTGCACTTCTAAGCACATCAACATAATTAATTCATTTCACTATTTCCCAAAGTCCTACTGTTTAATAAGAAAAGTTGGAAAAAATTTGAAACAATCAATTAACAGCTAGAGAACTCAAAACCTAAATTAGCAAAAGACTATTAATAGATGTATGCCTCATTTAGCTAACTTCTTTGGAGAATAATATATACTGTACAAATGAAATTTCCAACTAAATGAACCCTTGAAATATCAGCACTTTTAACATTTAAATATATTTATTATAATATATTTTAAAAACTTATAGCTTGACTTCTTGCCTTATGTGGAAGGTATTTGAAGGTATTTCTTTCTAGCTTTTGTGAATGTCCCAGGATCGTAATTATGAACTCCTGTTCAGTTTCCTAGCATGGATGCAGCTCTGGCCCTTCTCTCAGTAGCAGAACATTGCTTATCTCTACTTCTGTTGGGTTAGTTGGCTCTCAAAGCTCTTCCAACACCTTTTCCAGTTTGCTGCTTCCGATTTGCGGTGGGGCTGTAACACTGGCTAAGCCATCAATTTCAAGTTCATAATTTTTAGTATTATATAAAAAGATCTCACATTAGGAAGGATGAGGAAGAAAGGAGTACTGACACAGATATCTATTGGGTATCTGATATGTGCCAGGCCTTCTGCTTAGTACTTGTGTCTCAGTCTGCTCAGGCTGCCGTAACAAAATGCCCTGGTAAGGGGGCTTACACAACAGAAATCTGTTACTGTTCTGGCAGGTGCAAGTTCCAGGCCCAGGTCCCACGGGCTCAGTTTATGGTGAGAGTTCTCTTTCTGGCTTGCAGATGGCTGTCTTCTAGTTGTGTCCTAACATAATAGAGAGAGAGTGGGGTCTTTGGTATCTTTTCCTATAATGACACTAATCTTATTGGATCAAGGCCCCATCTTTATTCTCTCATTTAATTAAAACATTCTTTAAATGGATATTTATTTATTTACTTACTTACTTATCATTTACCTAGTTACTTCTATAAAAGTCCTATCTCCAAATACAGTCACATTGGCAGTAGGCCCTTCTACATGAATAGAATAGGGGGAATACAAACATTCAGTCCATAGTACCTTCTTATTTCACCTAAGCCTTGCCTTAGTCCTGAGATTCAGACATTATTATCTGTATATTCAGGTGAGGTTCAGAAAGGTGAGAGGCTTGCATATAGCTTAAGACCTCGTATGTGTCAAAGTTGGGAATTCAATCCAGGTGTTTCAACTCCTGATCTGTCTCTTGCTTTGCCATTGATTGCGACCTCCATAAATAATATCAACGCTTCCAGTTGTTTACACCACTAACCTCAGGCTTATTTTGAACTTCTCTCTGTCACTTAATACCCTCCTCTCCAATCTCAATCCATTCATATCAGAAATCCTCTCTCTTTTTTAAAAGATTTATTTATTTAATTGAGAGGGAGAGAAAAAGTATGTGAGAGCATGAGTGGGAAGCACATAGGAAGAGGGCAAAAGAATCTCAAGCAGACTCTGCATTGAGTGTAGAGCCCAATGAGGGGCCAGATCTCACAGCCCTGAGATCGTGACCTAAGCTGAAACCAAGAGTCAGATGTTTAACTGACTACACCACCCAGGCACCCCACAGATTTTACCTTCTAAATATCTCTCAAGTTAAACCCATCTTTCTAGATCTATTAGTTATCTTAACTAAGCCCTCATTTTTTGTGCATTATTACAAAAGCATTACAACTGATCTTGCCACCTTCCATCTTCCCCACTTCCTATTATCCTCATACCTGTAGCCAAACTGATCTTCCTAAAATGCAAATAATGGAATCATTCCTCCTAAACACTCCTTGATAAAGTAATACCTTTAAAATAAAGGTAAGATCCCTTATTTGGCATGTAAGACTCTTTATGATCTTGCTCTCAAGCTCTATCAATTATGGATATTTGTACATGCTACTTCTGCTTTCTAGAAACTCTCTTTCATTTAGGTAGCTTCCATTTAGGTAGGTGTCCTAACAGACATCTTCAATGTCTGTTCTAAAAGTCTTCCCTAAACTTGGCTAGATTAGATACCTCTCCTCTGTATTCTTTGATTTCATTGTCATAACAATTTCTATACTATATAGAAATAATGTTTAACTGACTGATCTCCAAATTTTAACACTGTGATATAGACCACCTATTTTTATAATACTTAGGTTTTGTTCTCTCTGTGTAATAGAAAAACACCCCCAAATATTAAAAAGGGAAGAAAGGGATTTCTTATCATATAAAATATATGTGGAGGTTAGGACATCTTAAGTTTATATACTATCCTTTCCATTGTCAAGATGTAAACTTTCATATTCTTACCTTGCTCTCTTTTTTTCATGGATTGGTGAAATAGTACCCATTGGGCAGCTACCTGTTTTATAAATAAAGTTTTACTGTAAATGTTCAGTTCTAATAGGCATTGTCTGTGGCTGCTTTTTTTTGCTATAATGGAAGAATTGACTAATTATAATAGAGACCATGTGGCCCATGAAGCCTAATTGCTATTGATTGGCTTCCTTTTTTAGTATCTTAGAGAATGGTTTTATTGGTCTTCATTCCTCTTCGTATTCCAAAATGGCTGCTACTACTCCAGCTACTTTTATATAATTGAAAGCAGGAAGAAGGAAATGGAGAAATGTGTGGCCTTTCCTTTTTCAGGAAAGGGTTTCTCAGGAGTTCCCCGTCGAAGTCCCCTTATATCTCATTGGGTATAATTCAGTAACATGGCCATCCCAAGAAGCAAGGGAGTCTGGGAAATGTAATCTCTTTTATAGGCAGTGATGTGTTCATTAAATGTTGGAAGAAAGTGTTGGAAGGATGGTGTAGTAAACAACTACAGTTTCTGGTACAATCTTCTTAAACATTTCTCATCAGCATCAAGTACTTGCTAAGTATTCAATAAATTTGTGATGAATTAGAGTTGTCTGTAAAGTGCTTAGTGAGGAATATTGTTTCCTGTGCTCAAGTCAGTGACTTCTGGTTTATGCTATAGAAAGCCAAATTGCCAAAAAGTTCGCCTCTGGTTAAGTATATTGTGGCAGCCCTGAAAAAAAATTTTAGTAACTCTAACATTTCAGTTTGTCTTTTTATGCGGTACGTTATTTTGTTAGTGACTTATTAAAATCAAGACGCCTGGATGGCACAGTCAGTTAAGTGTCCAACTCTTGGTTTCAGCTCAGGGTCATGAGATCCAGCCCTGAGTGGAGCTCTGTGCTTGGTGTGGAGTCTGCTTGAGATTCTCTCTCGCTCTCCCTGCAGCCCTCCCCCTCATGATTCTTTCTCTCTCTCTCTCCCAAAAATAGATAAATAAATCTTTAAAATCATATATTTCAGCCAGTAGTCTAAAATTTAGTGATACAAAATTTAATATCATTACTTATTTGCTTCAATGAGAAGCTCTTTTTCTTTCTCTTCTAAGTAGATCATGTGAGTTGAGTTTAGCAAAAGGTAATGTTTCTGGGTTAGGCATACAGAAGTGAGAAAGGACCAGCTAATGATTGTTTTCTCTAATCCATTGTGGAAGCACAAGTACTGAAGAGTAGGAAGATGTCTCGCTGTTGTAGGTCTTGTGGTTTCTAGAGTCCTCAGTGCTCCTCTGATACTTTCTATAGATGTTTAAGGTGGCTTTGGTCTTAAATGCAAGCAGTGTATGGTCAGCAATCAACTCTCATAGATGGGACATAAAACTGGGTTGTGAGCAAGGCTGTGATCCTACTCCCACTCTTTTATTTTTATGTCTCCTTTTCACTCATCCATCCTCTTTCTCTTCAGCATTCTTCTTTCATAACTTTGTGTGGGCCCACATTCTGGGACAGTAGTGAGACAGTAGTGAGTGGACCAAAAAGAGACATTGCATGTGATTTTGTCTGAGGCTCCCCTACCTTCATGGGTTCCTGTTGTCCACAGACAAGCACTCAGCTATATCTTCACCACCAGTCAGTTTTTGGTATACAACTCTTCGTGTAACGATTGCCCGTCCCAACAGGACATCTTGCAGTGACTAGAGGGGAGAATTAGTCTCCTTTCTTCATAGTACTTCATGAATGCAGTAAAGGTCATGCTAGTCAAACAAACAGTTGAACAAAAGAGTGAGTAGTGCTGGGCCAGCTAATCTAGTTTGGCTGTGGATAGGAAACAGCCTGCCAATTCATTCTTTTCTTGCTCTAACTGCACTGCATTGAAATTTTCTTTTCCACATTTGTAGCTTCTAATTAGCTTTGAAATGATTCTGTGGTTCCGTTTAAAGTCTGCCTTCCCCCTTCAGTGATTCCTTTGGGACTGGTTGTTCATTTTTTGAAAAAAAAAGAACATTTTGCATTTTTATAGTTCTGTGTGCTGGACCATGGAGGGGCAGCAGATGTTGCTTGAATGCTCCCACCCACGCATCCAAATGCGAATAATCTTGGTGCTCCTGGCAAACTTCTACCTCATGTAGCATTACTCTTCTAGCATTGGCAAAGACTTCATCCTACAAAATGTTCATGAAGAACAAATTCAAACACTAACATTTAAGGGTGATATGCATAATAGGTAGCTGAAGGAGCTTTCCACTTGAAATTGGGCAATCCTTGATCTGCTAGATAAGCTCTAAGACCTTAGGTAAATTTTAAATTCTTTTTTACGCCTAAATTTTCTTATATGTAAACTCAGTTTCACATTTTTGAAGTGACTCCAAACACTTTGCATGTTCTAATCAAACATAAAAGTTAATTGTTGAGTGCCAAGTATGTGTCAAGCACAATCTTACGCTGTGCATAGCATTATCTTGAGTTTACACATTTGATATTGTGATATTGTGATTCAGAGTAAGAGCTTTGTATTTGATCTCCATCCCTATTTCTGGCACAGAGCTCCTAAAACCCTTGGAATTTCCTAAGTAAGGAGAGCAATAAAGGGGTCTTTTGTTATGTTAATGAGGTGACTTTTGGACAGTATCTAAGGTTGGGGGCTGGGTGTCAGTGGAGTCAACCAGGTGATGAGAGGGTTAGAACTTTCAGCCTCACCTCCTGACCTCTGGAGAGGGGTGGGAGGGGTTGAGATTGAATTTGATCACTAATGGCCCATGAATTAATCCATCATATCTGTGTAATGAAGCCTTTACAAAACCCCAAAAAGGCATGGTTCAGAGAGCTTCCAGGTACGTGAACGTCTGGAGATTCAAGGAGAGTGACATGCCTAGAGAGATCATGGAAGCTCCACACCTTGTCCTTTCCCCATATACCTTGTTATATACATCTCTTCCATCTGCTGTTTCTGAATTAAGCCTTTTATAATAAACTGAGAATCTAGTAAGGAAAACATTTTTGAGTTCTGTGAGACACTCTAGCAAATTAATAAAACTGAAAGATGGGGTTTGTTGGAACCTCTAATCTATAGCCAGTTGGTCAAAAGCACAAATGATAACCTAGTTTGTGGATTGGCTTCTGAAATGTGTGTGTGTGTGTGTGTGTGTGTGTGTGTGTGTGTGTGTGTATAGGGGGGTGGGACAGTCTTATAGGACTGAGCCCTTAACTGTAGGATCTGATTTGAGTTAAATTGTAGGATATCCAGGTGGTGTTGGAAAATTGCTTGTATATGTGGGGAAATTCCTCCCTCCACACATCGGAATTGGGTCCAGAACCCCTTAGTTATTAATAACTTTCTCTCCTCAATACTTCATTCACTTTTGACTTTTGGGGCAGTAGTCTCTTATCCTCTCACTGATACGCTAACGTTTTAATTTTCTTTAAATAATCCTTTAACATAGATTATTCCTCATATTTCTATCTATATACACATCCTTATTATATTTATAATAATTTATTGATTTTCTTCCTTTTGGCTATTTCAGTATTTCCTAGATGCTCTAATAGATGTTGTGGGTAAAACATAGGTAACTTAAATATGAGTCCTGTCTCTCAGAGTACTGATGCTGCTGATAATGCTATTTATCATGTTCTAGGAATTTATATGCATGACTTCATTTAATCCTTCCACTATCCATTTTAAAAAGTACTCATAAGGGGGCACCTGGATGGCTCAGTGGTTGAGTGTCTGCCTTTGGCTCAAGGCATGATGCCATAGTCCTGGGATTGAGTCCCACATCAGGCTTCCTGCATGGAGCCTGCTTCTCCCTCTGCCTATGTCTCTGCCCCTCTCTCTCTCTGTGTCTGTTGTGAATAAATATATAAAATCTTAAAAAAAAAAAAGTACTCATAAGTATTTGCTCAAGTCCGCATTAGTGGCCTAGTGAAAAAGTAGAAGGATAAACTCAAAACCCAAGTCTGAGTTTTTCAACACCAAACTCTTATAGTCTTAAATATTGCATTATAGTACCCTTAATCTTCTCTTCTGTGTTTTGTGGAAAATCTTATATTTCAATGATTCAGATGATTTCTATATATATTTTCTATCTTGATCTTTTTAAACATTCTTTTGCTAGTCTATATTTTTCCTTCAGATTCTTATATAATTTATCCTTAGCCAACTTTAATTCCTAAAACCCATTTCAACTTTTAAAATTTTCATCTTGAATTCTCTAGTACTGGACATTTTCATTGTAAAATAGGATCAAGATTTTTAAATTTTTTCCATCATACTTTGATGCCTCACTTAAACCTTCAAACTTTTAAACTTTTCCTTCTATCTCAACTTCTGTGGGAATTCTAGCCCTTTGGCATTGTCTCTACCATTGCACACCTTGATCACTGATGACTTGCTTCTATCTTAATTTCAATGTGTCTCTTTGCTGAAACAGCTTGTGCCAGGACATTTAGAAATATCTTTCATCTGCCACTCTGCCACCCTGCATATAACTCATAATTTAGCTCAATTGTTTTCAGGAATTTCTGCTATATTTCTTATTGTAATATTTGGGCCTCACGTGTTGGGTTGAAGTTTTCATATTCCTCAGTTCATGGGTAATCTATCATCATTGGTCTATGCCTCTTTTTAATTTTATTCATGTTTTTTTCTTTTCTTTTTATATTCTGACTCTCATTTCCTCCACACTACAAAATCTATTCTAATTGTATATTAGAAATGGGTGTTCATCTAGAACAACAGGAAATCTCATTCATTGCTGATGAGAATGCAAAATGGTATACCGCATTTTGGAAGATGATTTGGAATATCTTAAAAAATTCAACAGTATGCTTCTAGGTGTCTTCACAATTGAGTTGAAAACTTATGTACACACAAAAACTTGCAACAAATATTTATAGTAGCTTTATTTATAACCTCCTAAACTGGAAACAACCAATATGTTCTCTAACAGTTAAATGGATAAACAAATTGTTTCTATACCCATACAGTGGAATATTATTCAGTGCTAAAAAGAAATAAGCTACCAAGCCATGAAAAAAACATAGAATAACATTAAATGCATATGGCTAAGTGAAAAAATCTACATACTGTATGATTCCAGCTATATGACATTCTAGAAAAGGCAAAACTCTAGAGACAGTAAAATAATCAGTGATCTCAAGGGTTCAATGTTTAGGGCAGAAGGAAGAAAAAATGAAGTACAGGGGATTCTTAGAGCAGTGAAATTACTCTGTTTGGTACTATAAAGGTTATCAAGTGACATATTCATTTTCAAAAACCATAGAACTCACAACACACAGCGAACTTTAAAGTAGACTGTGGATTTTAGCTCATAACAATGTTTCAATATTGATTGACTAATTGTAATAAATGTACTATAATAATGCAAGAAGTTAATAACAGGGGAAATTGTATATGCAGGGAGGGGGTATATGGGAATTACCTATACTATCTGCTCAATTTTCCCATAAATCAAATATAAAGTAAATGTGATATCTAAAACAAAGCCAAAAAAAGTTATCTAGATTAAACAAGAAATTCCCAAAAATAAGGATGAAAAATCAGAAAGTTTAATAGAAAAATTGGGAAGGTTACAAACTGACATTTCATAGAAGGGGAACTCCTTAAGTTAAGGGAACAAATATATAATGATACTTAATTTTGCTAGTATTAAAAGTAATGCAAATTAAAACATCAAGGAAATAGTTCTGTATACCCAATAGATAGGCAAAAATTAGAAAATCAGATACTATCCCAATTTTAAGGTTGTGAGAGAACTATAATACATTTATGTAAATTAAAAATACATAAATATACAAAACTACATTATATATATTTAAGGATATATACATATGCAAAGACATTTAGTATACAATATATATATATATATATATATATATATATATATATATATATATCTTATTTGGTGGGAAATCTGCTTAGATTTTTGACCATTTTCTTGTTAGATTGTTTCCTTTCTTGTTATTGACTTGTAAGTGCTCTTTGTATATTTTGGATACAGGTCTTTTATTAGGTATGTGTTTTGCAAATGTTTTCTCCAGGCCCATGTCTTATATTTTCATCCACTTAAGAGTATCTTTCATACAGCAAACATTTTTAATTTTATAAAATCCAATTTATCATTTTTTTTCTTTCATGAAGCATACTTGTGATGTATCTAAAAAGTCATCACCAAAACCAAGGTTATCTGTATTTTCTTCTATGGTATTTTTTAGATATTTGCAGTTTTGCACTTTACATTTAGGTTTAGGACTTATTTAACTTAATTCTTGTGATACATGTAAAGTCTGTGCATAAATTTTTTTTTTCATATGGCTATGTAATTTATTGAAATGTTTTTGTTACATTGTCAGGGGTCATTTGTATATGCTTACATGGGTCAGTTCTGGGCTCTCTGTTCTGTTCCATTGATCTATGTGTTTATTCTTTAGCCAATGCCACTTACTTTTTCTTTATATTAAGTCTTTTGTCAGTTAGCTTGTGTCCACTGACCTTGTTCTTCTTCAGAATTGTGTTAACTATCTTTGGGTTTTTACTTTTCCCTGTAATCTTTAGAATCAGTTTGTCGGGATCCCTGGGTGTCGCAGCGGTTTGGCGCCTGCCTTTGGCCCGGGGCGCGATCCTGGAGACCCGGGATCGAATCCCACGTCGGGCTCCCGGTGCATGGAGCCTGCTTCTCCCTCTGCCTGTGTCTCTGCCTCTCTCTCTCTCTGTGACTATCATAAATAAATTAAAAAAAAAAAAAAGATTCTAGAATCAGTTTGTCAATATCCACAAAATAACTTGCTAGGATTTCTATTACATTAAATCTATAGACCAAATTGGGAAAAATTGGCCTCTTAACAACATCAAGTCTTCTTATCAATGAACATGGATATCTCCCCATTATTTAGATCTTTTAAAAATCTTGTTTTAATTATGTATGATGACAAATGATAACTAGACTTACTGTGGTGATCATTTTGTAATATATACAAACATCAAATCATTATGTTGTATACCTGAAGCCAATATATTGTTTGTTAGTAATACTTCAGTTAAAAATTGTTTCATCAGGGCACCTGGGTGGCTCAACGGTTGGGTGTTCACCTTTGGCTCAGGTCATGATCCTGGGGTCCTGGGACTGAGTGCTGCACTGGACTCCCTGCAAGGAGCCTGCTTCTCCCTTTGCCTATGTCTCTGTTTCTCTCTGTGTCTCTCATGAATAAATAAATAAAATATTAAAAAATAAAAATTCTTTCATCAAAAAGTTTTGTTGTTTTCCTCACATATGTATTTTGATAGATTTATGGCTACGATTTATATCTATTTCACTTTTTTCTGTGTTAGTGTAAATAGTAAATTTGTATATTTAATATCAAATTTCAGTTTTTCATTGCTGGCGTGTGGGAAAGTAATTGACTCTTTTATATGTATCTTGCATTCTTTCTGTAATTGTTTATTAGTTCCAGTAGGTTTTGTTGTTATTATTTCTATCATTGATTCTTTAGGATTTTATACATAGACAATCATATCATCTCTGAACAAAGAGTATTATTTCTTCCTTTGAAATTTGTAAACATTTATTTTCTTTTTTGTATTCTTGCATTAGCCAGGACTTCCAGTACTACGCTGAATAGGAATAAAGAGAGGAGGCATTCTTGCCTTATTCCCATAGGGGGAAACCACATAATTTCTCAGTAGGAGGTCTGATTTTATTTGTAGATTTTTTATAGATGTTTCTTTCAAGTTTCTGGTTTGCTGAGAGTTTTTAACATGAATAATTATTGGATTTCTCAATTGTTTTTCTGCATCAATGATATGATCATGTGGTTTTTCTTTAACCTGTTGAGGTGACAGATTATATTAATTAATTTTCAAATATTTAACCAGGCTTGCATACTTGGAATAAATTCCAGTTGGCCATGATATATAATTTTTATATATATTATTGGAATATATTTGCTAGTATTTCATGGAGGATTCTTGTATTTATGTCCATGAGAAATTTTGGCCTTGAATTTTCCTCTCTTTTTTTTTTTAAATATTTATTTATTTATGATAGTCACAGAGAGAGAGAGAGAGGCAGAGACACAGGCAGAGGGAGAAGCAGGCTCCATGCACCGGGAGTCCGATGTGGGATTCGATCCCGGGTCTCCAGGATCGCGCCCTGGGCCAAAGGCAGGCGCCAAACCGCTGTGCCACCCAGGGATCCCGAATTTTCCTCTCTTTTCATGTATTTGTCCAGTATTAAGGTACTACTAACTTCATAGAATGAATTATTTAGTAAGAATGAGTGGAAGTGTTCCCTCTGTTCCATTTTCTGGAAGAGTTTGTAGAGAAGTTATACCATTTCTTCCTTAAATATTTGGTAGAATTAAACAATGAAATCATCTAGACATGGTACTTTCTTCTTTGGAAGATTGTTAATTTATTGAATTTTGATTCAATTTCTTTTTTTTTTTTTGATTGATTCAATTTCTTTAAAGGATATAAGCCTTTTCAGATTGTATTTTTCTCTATTATGAGCATTAGGAATTTTGTTTTTTAAGGAATTGGTCCATTTCACCAAGTTATCAAATTATTTTTTATTATCTTTTTAATGTCCATAGCAGCAATAATGATGACTCCTATTCTATTTCTGACATTAATAAATTGTGTCTTCTCTATATTTTCTTGGTTAGCTTTGTTTAAAGTTTATCAATTTTACTGTTCTTTTCAAAGAAGTTGTTGGTTTCATTAATTTTATTGTTTCTCTTTTCAATTTCATTGATTTCTGATATAATTTTTATTATTTATTTTCTTTTGCTTGCTTAGGTTATTCTTTTGAAATATGTGTGTATTCAATGCACAATCAGCCAAAGAATAACAGATTTATGTCATTTGACTAACTTAGATGAACTCAGTAGAATTGTTTTCTAGAAAATTATATAGCATCTGACCCTAAAGTTAATCACAGAAATCTGTTTTCACCTAAAGATATTTTATCTACTACATGGATAAACCTTAGGTTTTGAAGTGCTTAGGTCATATTTTTACCATAATCTGATAGCTGATTTGCTTTATTGCTTGAGTTTAATTACATTATTAGTACTTCTGTGATGGTGTGGATTATGTGGAACTCAGTATCTTTCTTTTATTCTTCCTTTTTGATATTTTATTTATGACCAATGATCCACCAGTATTAATAGAATTATTTTTTTTAAAAAAGGATCTTATTTATTTATTCATGAGAGACACAGAGAAGGGCAGAGACACAGGCAGAGAGAGAAGCATGCTCCCCCTGGGGAGCCCAATGTGAGACTTGCTCCCAGGACCCCAGGATCATGACCTGAGCCAAAGGCAGATGCTCAACCACTGAGCCACCCAGGTGCCCCTATAATAGAATTCTATAACAACTATTTGATTTCTATTCTAGGACTATTCTTAACTTTGAAGTAACTATAGAAATCATAAATTTTATTTGAGATTGCAATTCAGGTTGCTAATCTTGGTTTAATGAATGACTCTAAATAACCTGCCATTTGCCAAGTACTGTTATTAAAATCTATAATTAAAAATAATATGTTATTTTCAACTGGTGGTGTGTGCATGCATGTTTGTGTAATATGCGTGTATTAATTTTGACTTAGTACATAACATAAATGTAGGTAAACCATTTAGCACAAACAGAAATATTTTCTCCCGTTATTAACAGTGGTATGTATCTTTCAAATGAGATTCTTTTAGGTGATAATATAACAATTGATTGAAATGTACAACTTGAAAAAATTTGATGGAAGTTCATTAGCTATATATTTTTCTTCTTAGGCAAAACTCCTTGGGAATTAATTCTTCATTCAATGAGCAAGAGATATATCTACTTAAGGAAAGAATCTTATGAGATAAGTGCCTTGTAATTCTAAGATCAGGCTCAGTTGATCATTTTTCCAGTGTTGATTTAATGGCAAATCACAGGTACAGAATGAACCAAAATCCTCCCAATTTTTCTGGGCTCAGTGTGTTGATTATGAAGTTTGCATGATAAGAGTAGCTGGAAAATAGGACATGTTAGAAAGGTTGATGCAAGAAATCATCCTCTGAATCACAGGGGCATCAACCTGAGAAGGCTCAAGGGGAATACTAATTAGAATAAGCAGTAGCTGCCTCTTGAATTACACTGTTGTTTTCTGCAAGATTTTGTGAGCATATGCGATCATACTACCCGTTCTCCCTTCTTTGGGGAAATGCCTTCTAATAAGAAACACAGGTGGCAGATGTATAAAAAGCATCCTAAATCTGTTCACAGGGTGACTAGAAGATCAAAACTGATTATCCTACTAGGAAGTATAACCTTGTGCAGAAAATGTCTGAACATTCTCTCAACTAATTTATTTTGTCAAATACATGAATACATTCTATCTAATTTACATTTACTCCTGATAGATTTTGTCAATGGTCATTGGAAATGACATCATTGATTTATCATGTGCACAGTGTCTGGAAGGGTGGGAAAGTATACTTATTGTCAAAAAATATATGATTGTGTTGGAAGTCAATTATAAACATACAGAAATTTTTAGTGGTTGGTGTAAAGTTTTTGCTCTTTTGGTGGTAATATTTCAGTCAACACTGAGTCACTTTGGTTGGATGCTTGGTTCTTTGGAGTTTCTTTATTCTCTGGCCTCCCATAATCTCTCTTTTCTATTATCCCTCTCTACGTACCTGCTCTCTGGAATGTCTGCTCCATCCTGAAGATTGTCCTTCCTGATGGCTTTGTTTTGGTATGGCAGCAGTGGATCTCTTTGGACAATACTAATCACAATCATCTATAACACTAGATTGTTTAGAATAGAGCATCTCTGAGACAAATTGTCATTCGCCAGTGTTTAATGCCTTTCATAGGGATACCATTAACAAAATTTTGCACAAAGACTCCACTTTCATCAGGGGTTAGGAGAAAAGAAATAAGGGGTGAGAGATATAAAAAAATTATCTTCTGTTGCATTAAAAAAAAAAAGGCCTTGGAAAGAAGGTTGTCATTACAAACCACAGCTTTTAAAAGATTAGCATATAAGGCATTTGTCAAGGTATGGGTTTGTGGAACAACGGAGATATCCTATATTAGGCTTTTGACCCAATAATGTATGAAATCCAGAATGTTCCCAGGAGCTAGATTTCATAGAGGAGTAAAAAGAGTAAAAAATAATAGTATAAGTAGGCAGGAATGAAAGAGACCGTGCATTTTTAAAACTGTTTTACATGAATAGCATATTTCAGAAGTACAATAAATTATACTGGTAATTCCTATACATAAAATCCTTCAACAATAAGATCCTTTTTGATACCTTAGTTATTTTTTATTGAAGTGTAGTTGGCGGGGATCCCTGGGTGGCTCAGCAGTTCAGCACCTGCCTTTGGCCCAGGTCCTGATCTTGGAGACCCGGGATCGAGCCCGTGTCGGGCTCCCTGCATGGAGTCTGTTTCTCCCTCAGCCTGTGTCTCTGCCTCTCTCTCTCTCTCTATCATGAATAAATAAATAAAATCTTTAAAAAAATGTAGTTGGCATACAATGTTATATTAGTTTCAGGTGTCCAACAGTGACTCACCGATTACATACATTATGAAATATTCATGATAAATGTAGTTACTGTCTGTTACTATACAAAATTATTGCAATATTATTGGTTATATAAGCACAGCACTTTTCTATGATAGAATATGCTAGCCTCCCCCATTCATTTTTTTCTGAGTAGTGTTGATATACATATTCTAAAACACATGAATATTTTAACTCAAGATACATTTTTTTTCTGAGAACAAATTTATGAGCCAATGCATGTGACTTGCCAGAGATGACTTCCTTACATAAAGAAAGATAGTGTGTCTTTAGGTTTGTTAGCAACCATTGGGTTTAACTGCTTTTTGACTCTAAAGGAGCATATATACTGGAGAAATATAGAAAAAATGGAGTGGGGGAGTGGGGAGGAGGCAAGTGGGAAAGATTTTACAATTAATTTAAAATGAATTTTATTATCTCTTTTTAAATATAGCAAACCTTTCTCATACCAAATAACAATATAGTAACTATGAGACATATTATTATGATATACTTAAAAGTTAGAGATAAGAAAGCATAAGCAATGAAGGCCCTCCTTAGCTAAATAGTTAATTCATTTAACTGCTGAAGAGGCAGTTTGCTAATGAGTAGCTGAGATTTGAGAAGTAGCTGCATAAATCCTAATCTTCTTGGTATGTACAGCTGATAATCTCATTAAGAAATGGTCTCACAGGGTTAAAGAGGTGACTATATGAGCTAACTCCAGGAGTTCACCAGGATTTTCATACACAGTGCATGTCAAAACAGTATGAGTAAGTGGGTTCATTGCCTAATTAATATTTGTGGGAAGGAGAATGGAATTATGATGGCTTGTATTAGAAAATCTAGGATACTTTAGAAAGAGCTTCAGAATTGTAATGGCAGTCTTCCTAAGGAACAATTCGATAATAGTTTGTTGGTTAAGCAGTTAAAAGTGCCAAGTCATTCAGTAAGTCATTAAAATTAAATCTTAGAATAGTCCCTCTTGTGCTGTTAGACTAGCAGGCATCTCACTTCTTAAGATTGCAGTGAGGTTGAGTTTACTACTTAGGAAAACATGGTAGTGAGAAAAATCCCATTGGAGAGATCCCCTGTACGTAAATGACCTTAGAGTTGGCTGTGAGTTGGTAGCTGTTATTTATACAGATCCTCACTACTTAAGGATAGAGATTTGAGAACTAACTAATTAACTCTGGCATGGCAGAGACAAGCTAATTGTTAATTGAAAACTATTAGTATTTCCTCTTCAGTACACAGCCCACCTACTTTTCCCAACTTTTTTTGTTACTAAGTGGGGCCATGTGATGGAGGACCAACCAATGAAATGTAGGTGCAAGTGATCATACCACATCCAGGCATGACCCATTCAGACCTCTCATGGTTTTCCTCCATTCTCACTCTTCCTCCTCCTAGCTAGATGTGGACTCTGAGGAAAGAAGACGCTGGAATTTATATGAAACTTGGTCTCTGAATAGAACATGCATTGTCACATATTGAGCTTCCTATGAATTAAAAAAGAAAATTATACTGTACTAGGCCATTGGAATTTTTTTCATATAGATCATACATTTACCCTAATATAACTGGAATCTCTACCATCTCCTTTACTTACTACCTTTCATTCACACATGTATTGAAGTGTTTATTGAATCTACTCTATGTGTCACAGACATTGCCAGCACCTAGAATATGAACAAGAAGGTGGCAAACAGAGGTAGGTAACTAATATTAGAGCTTAGATATTTCTGTAATGTCTTCAGGACCCAGAATGTTGTTCTGAGGCAGTTTTGTTAAGCCAAAGGCTTTGTTTCCTTTGTGTTCAAAGATAATTGAATACTTCTGTCCTATCTAGATTTAGTATTTTTACTACTGATATGTACCAAAATCGGTAAGTTCTGAGTTTCTTATAGTCAGAGAATATTGATTTGCAACAGTTATTTGTTTTCAGCTTAGGTACATATCAACTAAAGGTTTTGCCTCTTGTAAAATTCACAATATAGAGAACTCTTTTTTTTTTGTCCTAGAGGTTGTCTTTCCTTGCACAATTTTATTAACCAGAAATAATTAATGCTTTTTATTACTAACCTAGAATCACAGAGTTACAAATGGCTGTCAGTTCATCCTTATTCATTTTCATTCAGCTTCATTTCTTCTCTTGGTATAATTTCTCCGTGCAAAGACTGCCACATATCAAAGGAGACCTAGAATATTGTCAGTGGGATAGTGCCTAAAGAAATATTATGGGTGATTTGAAAGGAGAAGCTGCGATAAACAAATAACAGGTATGAAATAGAGGGTGTATTTCCTAATCAGAAATTTAGCTATTTCCTGTCCTTGGTATGAATTTTACATTCAGCTGATAGAACATTTAGAACCAGACTTCTGATATTAGGTTGATGATGAATGTGCATGGCATTTTACTTGAGAAACAGGTGATAATTTAGGAAATGAAAAACTTATGATTAAAAAATCTGCACAGACATTTTAAAGACTACTTCTTCTCATCAAGCAAATGACCTACTGTCCTGACCATGGTAAATGAAGGCTCCAATAGAATTAATAAATTATAATTAGATGGATAACTTTGATTTCTTTAGTCCAGTGATCCTTAAATTTGGGAGGGAGATAGGAGTTATATGAAAATCTGATAAGCTAAAGAGCTTCACCCCAGAAAAATAGTGAAACACTCCTCATTTTATATATAATTTAGGGGATTCTTAATATTCCAAACTTAGCCCAAGGTAATACAGAATTACTGCTTTTGTACATGCATAAAATTCATCTAGAGAAGATTAAAAATAAAAGATGGATTTGGGGCTGCATTTCAAGAGATTTTGATTGAGTCATTCTGAATGAAACTAGGAATCTGCATTTGAAATAATTAATCTTACTGATTCTTATGAGGATTGCATATAGGCCACATTTTGAGAAACACTGTCTTGGAAGTTCTTCAAACCACTGGCCAGCAAAACAACCATCTCTCACCATACCACCCTTGGAACTCCTGTGTGTCCCACTTCATACTAAGTGCTTACTTGGGCTGAGTACTTCAACATTGAACAAAGCACAGTTTTGTTTTTCACTCTTCCACAGTGAACAAAATATAATGTCTCAGCAGAGTGTCCTTAAGTAGCTAACTCTTCTGGGTGACCTAACTTAGTCTGCCATTGTCAATAATTATAGAAGAAATCATTCCCGATCATCCTGATAAGTTTCCTAATATCATAACTATCAATCATTGGCAGAACTTTCATCAATGTTTGAAAGAACTAGACGGCACCAATTAAAGGGCATTATGACAAAGCCTCTAGGGGGACTTGGAAAGATGAATCTAGTCCTCTCCTACATTACTGTTTCTTCCCTTTTCCACATGTTTCTTTGGGGTAAGAATTGCATAAAGGAAAAAATCAATATTTAAACATGGTGAGAAAATGTCCACAGCTAAAGTAATAGTTTTCATTTTACCTTCGAATATAATTTAGAATTTCTACCTTCCAACAAAAGTTTCTCTCCAATAATTAGATCTCAGTATTCTGGGTCCACGAGAGTGTACATTATGTCCTTAGGTCTGTCTTTTGAATAATAATAGTAATATCATTAATATGATTATTATATTAACTATTATTATTATATATAATATAAAAATAACAATGCAATATTTTATTATGTAGTATTACAGTATTCTAAACATTAATATATTACAAATGCATTGATAATACTTTTAACATATTAATAAATACATTAACTTTCTTCCTACCTTACTTGTTTCATTTATTATCTTATTAAAGAGATTTATAAAAGAGTTTCCTCGAGGGTGCCTGGGTGGCTCCGTTGGTTAAGTGTCTGCCTTCAAGGGTGCCTGGGTGGCTCCGTTGGTTAAGTGTCTGCCTTCAGCTTATGTCTTGATACCAGGGTCTTGGCATTGAGCCTCATGTTGGCTCCCTGCTCAGCGGGAAGTTTGCTTCTTCCTCTTTCTCTGTCTCTCCCCTCACCCATGCTGTCTCTCAAGTAAATAAATAAAATATTAAAAAAAAAAGAGTTTCCTCAAAATAAAAACGGCATATAAAGCAGATAGTTCGTAAGTGTCTAGAGTTGAAACCACAGTGTTCTTTTACTTGACAGAGAGCTTCTTCATAATTTCTTGCTCTTCCTAAGGAATTAATTTGCCCCAAAATTTTCATCTGATAAGTCCTCTATCAAAATCTAATAGTATCTTGATTGTTTAAATGCATGAGCTGCGTGACTGTGAAATAAAGAAAACTTGCTTTCTACATTTCATTATGTTCAATATGTACAAAATAATCAAATCTTATTAATAATCAAAGGGAAAAGAAAGTTTGCCTTCTGAAAAAAATATCTTTTTTGCTAAGCATAAATGATGTAAAACCTCCAGAAGTTGAAAAGGTCTTCAGTAGAAATATTGAAACACAGCTAAGAGGCAGTGTTTGGTAAACTAGTCTGGATAAAAGCTAACAAACATGGCCACTTAGGGGACGTACAATCTCAAAATTGTAATGTTCACGGATGCTATTATACTCCAACAGCAGAACAGAGTTGAATAGTCCCAAAAGGAGCTAAATGAACCTCAAAGCCTAAATAGTTACTGTCCTTTTATATGAAATGTTTGCTGACTCCTGATCTAGAATTGACAGGATTTTCAATTTTTGGAAGTAATGTAAGTAAAACAAAAAATCTCAGGTTAACTTACTTGAAACCTATACCTTTTTAAAGTTTCAATATAGTCAATTATACACATCTACCTAGAATTTTATTCCTGAAAATTTTAGAGTAACATAACACTACCTATGTTTTTTTGCTAAGTATTTATCTTGATATGCCTGTATTGATGTCTTGGGGGAGTGTTCATTTCTTCCAGGGAGATGGAATTACAACAGCCTCTAAATATGCATGTCATGCATGTGGAATGAAAACCTTGATCACTGGATAAGTAAAAGTCCTATTTCTCTGGATGGGCAGCAGCTATTTGAATTTGGTATGTCTGCCTTTGAAACAAATCTAAGTTTAAAGTAGTGATTTTTAGGTGATTCAACATTTGATGACTCAAATAATGCAATCTTTGTAAGTAAATAGAGACACAGGGAGATTTGTTTTGGTGGAGAAGGGGAAGGATTCTAATCAAGCAATGGTATTTGCAAAGGATTAGAGGGAGAAATGAACAAATCTCATGCAAGAGACAGCAAACAGCCTGTTTGGCAGGATCAACACCCTGCTCCAGGGCTTTTAGTTAGAGGGACATGTTATTTTGTCCCTTTCATTTCTGGGGGGATGATTTTCACTGCCCTCCCCAGCAGAGAACATATTGAGAGAACATTACTGGCCCTCCCTTCTTTAGAGGTTCTCTCCATAGGGGGTGAAGTGATTGATCTGATGACTGGGATTAAGGAAAAGGGCCTGTGGTCCAATTGAACTGTCCCTTCTTGCCTGCCATTTGTTCTGCTTCCAGACTACCTATCTGTAGGCTGAATATGTTCTCTGTATCCTGTCTCCTGTGCATTAAGCACAGGAAAGCATCCCAAGAAGTACAAGGAGGGGTATGAGAGTCAAAAGTAAACTTTAGCCTCTTCCTTAAATTACAGTCTCCAGTTAGTTTTGTGAACAATCAAGCTTGTGTTTTGAATCTTGTCTGAATCTACTATTATTCAAATGATTTTGAATTCAAAGATGAGGCTGATTAATTGCCTTCTCAAATCCTCAACACTTATTATTAAGACTGTAGGTTATAGTTGAATGATGACACCTAGTTTTATGCAGATCTGTAGAGATTTATCTGGGCCTGTACTACTTATTTTTAAATCTAAGGCCAGGAAAGGATTGGCTCTGACTGTCTCACAGTAGAAAATCTTCCCCCTGTGTCTGACCTTCAAAATACAACCAAGATTTCAAATGACGTCCTGAGTCTGGAATGATGATCTACAACCAATAAGACATCACTGAATAAAAATTAATGCTCTGTGTTTAGGCACAAAAATTAAATCACCATCAACAGTAACAACAAAATCACTAGCTCAGAGATAGAAATGGATAAACCTGACATGAGAAAAGTTTATATGAAAAATAAAGACACAAACTCAATATAAGACGAGAATATTATATTAATGTTACCAAGGCTGATTAAGCCTTCAGGCAGCCTTAATAATAGAAGATTATCTGAATTAATGGAGGTAATTATTTCAATGTACTTTACCAATTAGACTGATTTAAGTTATTTGCAGTGTTTTTTTTATAAGAACTCCATATACCTTGAGTGTTCTTCACAGGGATGACCAAGATGAGGGATTAAATAAACTGCCCTTGGCAAATGATTGAAAAGACTTTTAGAAGGACAGACTAACTCTTCTCTAATGTTTGACAGGTTATTGTGGGACAAGATTGTTTTGTTTTCTTCTTTTCTAGATTAAATGATTTAAGAAGTATATTTCAAATCAGATGATTTTGTAAAAGTTAAAACAGTTCAACCAATGAAATAGCAGATTTTTGAAGTAATATGATCCTGACCCATGTTTGGGTACAAACAAAGGCTGAATAAACCTTTTAAAGGAGATATTGCTGAAGTGATTCCTTCTTAGGAAATTCATGAACAGGATGTTCATTCAAGACCCAACTGCTTCTTCTTTTTTTTTTTTTTATAAATTAATTTTTATTGGTGTTCAATTTACCAACATACAGAATAACACCCAGTGCTCATCCCGTCAAGTGTCCCCCTCCGTGCCCGCCACCCATTCACCCCCACCCCCCGCCCTCCTCCCCTTCCACCACCCCTAGTTCATTTCCCAGAGTTAGAAGTCTTTATGTTCTGTGTCCCTTTCTGATATCTCCCACACATTTCTTCTCCCTTCCCTTATATTCCCTTTCACTATTATTCATATTCCCCAAATGAGTGAGAACATACACTGTTTGTCCTTCTCCGATTGACTTACTTCACTCAGCATAATACCCTCCAGTTCCATCCACGTTGAAGCAAATGGTGGGTATTTGTTGTTTCTAATGGCTGAGTAATATTCCATTGTATACATAAACCACATCTTCTTTATCCATTCATCTTTCGATGGGCACCGAGGCTCCTTCCACCAACTGCTTCTTCAAGTGAAGATTCCATGTACTTCATCTTGACTATACCACTGAGGAGTGGTAACCTTACCATTCAGCTCCTCTAGGCTTCAGTTCTTGCATTTTTAGAATGGGAAGCATGTTACCTGCTCATGCTCACAAGATTACTATAAATGTTAAATGAGAAAAAAGGAATATTAAAGTGTTTTGGAAAGAATCTGTCTGTATAGAGGCAGTCTACTTTTTAGAGTGGAGACTAAAGTAGAAAATTATAAAATGATAAGTGGAAAGTGAGGTAGAATAGAATTTCTTAAGCGATAAAGTACAGACAGATGTCCTGTGGAATCTTTAAATACAGACTCTGTGTCAACAGTTCAAAAGTATCCCATGAGGGTGTACATTTCTTATAAGTGCCAAGGTGAAGATGATGCTGTTCCATGGACTAGTCTTCGCTTGGCAGAGATAGAAGACTAGGGTCATGCCCTTGCATGCCCATCTAAGTAGCTCTCAGCCCACTCAATCTTTTAGCAATTCTATCCTGGCAAAATTCTCAATGAAGCAATAAACAAAATTTATAATTCTAGAATAGGCTGACAGTGAGGAGGTTGCAAACACACCCACTTACTGTATATTTTCCTTTTCAGAATGACTCTATTATGAGTATTCTGGCTTAAGTAGCTGTTTGCTATGATAACGTATATGTGAAGCAACAGTTCCTGACATTCAAGTGTGAGAGCTATTTGTACAAGGAATACGATGATTTAGAAGAAAAGTGAGTTTTAAGATGCAACAAAAACATATAGGTGTGGTTATAATTACTTGCAAGAGGACAATAAAAATAGACTGGGTAATTTAACTGGAAAGAGAATTTGTTACATACAGATGAGGATTCTTAAGTTAGGCTGAAGACAGACTAGGAGTTACAGGTTTTAAAAGTGAGAAATACTCAGTAGTCATTATTACAGCGAATACACTGCAGCCATTTCTTCTGTCCTTCAGTCATTAAAGTCAAAAGCCAAACTCGCAGGAATGAACATTTGACCCAGCTTAGGTCATGTGTTTACTTCCTGATATAGTAGAACATGGAGGCGAAGTATCTGGTATCCTGCCACAAGCAGAATAGGGGACATGTGGCTGCTCCAAGGGAAGGAACTACTGATGCTAAGAAGCCAAATATTGATATGAATATAACTCACTGAAATATATATATATATATATGTGTGTGTGTGTGTGTGTGTCTTTAAACATATAAACATACATACATATATACATATCAATGTAAATGTACAATGTATATCAAGTGATTTTACATCTTGTAAATAAATATTTTAGAAATTCAACACCAAAAAATGAGTTATTATTTCATGTTTGTTTATAATGTTGGTTCCTCTTTTATGAAACATTTATGTTTTTCCTATTTACCTAGTAAAGTTCAGGAGTTTCCCTATCACTTCCCATTGTTTTTTTATATAGTAAATCATTAAAGCTTTCAAAATAGAACTAATCATTTGTAAATTCTAAAAGGTAGGACCTGTTACTAATTATTATTATTACTAGTATTTTTTGCTTTTGGAAGGGAAGAAGTGATTGGAAGGACTGTTGGAAACCATTGCTTTGGAAGTTACCAGTGTAACCCAGAAGTAATGGATGGTTTATGTTGTAGGATGTCTTAATCGCAGAAACAGTAGTCAGACAGAAAAAAATATTATTAAAATATGTTTAAATCTCTGTTAGGTATCTCAAGAAAACATCAAAGTTGAGAGGGAGTGGAGTTTGAGTATTTATAATAAACTCTTAATGTTTAGAAAACATCTAAAAATTTCTCTTTCCACATCAAACATTTTCTGTTCCCAACCGAAACTACTCTCCAAAGTATAGATATATAGCTACTGTGTGTTTTTCTCTAAACTTACACACTTACAATATTGCAAAAACAGAAACATTCCTTTTGATTTATCCACACAGTTCCATTGCTGGTCTCCTGGTCCTGTTAACTCCAACCTAACCACCATATATTGCATATCAAAACAGAACCCAACTCCCTGTGCTTGACCCCAAGGGAGTGTGGGCTGGTCTCCAGCTCTACTTTCTCCTGACCACTTATCTGCATAACAAAGACTAGCCTACAGTTGACCCAACAGTCTAGAAAGCAGGAGTATGGAACAGAGAAGTTCTGTATATTCATTTTTCTGTTGTCTATTGCATCCTTGAGATTATTTTAAGAGCTGAGAAAGTTAACATAATATGTTCGTTTAAATTAATTAAACTTCTAATGGCTTTGAATGTCTCTAATGGCTTCTCCAGGGTTTGAGCATATCCACTGTGGGAAGATGAATTTGCCTAGCTTTAAAAGAGAAGAGGAGCATGGGTCTTTTTAGAGACATGTTTCATATTAGTGTTATTGGTGAAAGTGTGTCTTTTTTATTGGTTGAGTTAACTTTAGTCTTTGGAAAAGAGGGAAAAGTTTTAATTTTGTTAACTCTCAGACAAGAGAGAAGACCCACTGAGAGCCATGCACCTAAATCTCAGTGATGTTCCTGCAAGCCTGGGCCATAGTACCCACAACATTGTTCCTTTCAGAGATCCCTTTCCTTTTCTGTTGCTGAAGAAGGAAGGTCATATCCTGTCAGCTGCAAACTTCACTAATTGCTTAGAGCAGAAGAGACTATTGTCTTCACCATCTTCCTAAGGGGAAAAGAATTTTGAATCTAGGCAAAATAAATTCTATTTAATGCTAATACACAGGTAAATAGTATTTTTATTTAGAGAAGATATATTTTGTGGATAAATAAAATATGTGTAGTATCTACATTATGCTCTATTTTCCTTCCAGCTGAATGAAAGATGAGTTGAGTTAGAGTTGTCTGGAGTTAGTTAATTTACTCTTTTTTTTCCAGCATTACACTCTGAAGTAGAAGGTACTAAAGTTCAATTAGCTATTTACAATCACTGTACAGTTATTTCCAAAGAACAGGTAACCTAGAAAGTTGCCTGAGTTGCAGGAAAGAAAGAAAGAAAAAGAAAGAAAGAAAAGAAAAAAAAGAAAAGAAAAGAAAAAATACCACAAAGGCTTGTAAACATAGGGATTGTAATTAATGAAAACAATTGTCATAAAAAATACGGTCAATTGCAGATACCTGGCAAAGTCATTCTAAAGACTGAGGCTATTAGAAAAAAAAGAAAAAAAAAAGGTATTTTGGACCAAGTTTCTATCTAATTGAATTTCCCCTCCTCTACTGAGATAAATTTGGTTGTCTCCTGGGAATTTAAGCTAATCCACATGATTTAGGATACAGGTTTCTCCAAAGCCATGGTCAGTGTGGATGGAGTGGGCTCTGTGCATGGGTCTCTGGGATACTTTTACCTCCTCAGAAAATCTCTGCTATGTAGTCTTAGGCTACTGAATTCCCTGGCAGAGTGGAAAAAAAAGAGACAGATTGTGATTTCAGAAGAAAAGTTACCTTCATGAGACTTAGACAATAATGGTTAAGAATCTGGGCTTTGGAGTTAGGTCCAAATCAAAGCTTCACTATTGTATGGCAATGTGGAGGCCACAGTGTTCTCAGCTGTAATAAGAGACTAATACTCATACTAGACTTAGTCCTCATAAAACATGTAATATGGTTCTTGGAAATGAGCCAGCATGCAATAAATGGTAGCCATCAATATCAATGTATATTGTTATTCAATTCCTTCCACCTTTCTCTTTAATGCTTCTCTCTGCTCTTTTCCTGCTGAAATGTAGTGACACCTGTCCTCATCCCTATGCATGCAAACAACAGGCACCATATACGCAATCCCTATCTGACACAGTGGTGAACTACATGCCATCTGTTGTTTGTCTCAGAGACAATCCCATAGCTTTTGACAAGTTTCCATCCTAAGGGATTTGGTTGAACTGTGCATATTAAATTTCTCTTCTGTGGAGGTATTACAGATGTGTTGCATTAGTGATTCACCAGGTCCATTTTATGAAAGAGATATAGAGATGAAAGATGTTTTTCTGAAATGGATAACATTAGAGGAGGAGCAGAAATGGGAAATAACAGGGATGAGAGGATTACTTCAAAATGTACACAAAGGGATTTCATCACTTGCAAAGGTGATTTCATCACCTAATACGGAGACTTAGGGGGTAAGGTTTGGCAAAGTTTCTTGTTTCCTGCTATGGAGAATAGGACTGTTCCCTGGATGTGCAAATGTCTGGTTGCAAAATCAGATATGGTTGGGGAGCAGAATCTGGTAACTGATCAAGTATGTCTCTTATTATTTTTAATGACTCACAAATCCACTGGGAGTAGTTTGGGTTTGTAATGAGAACAATTTATCAGACTCCAGAGGACATGTCATATTTCAGACTGACATTTTCCTCTATGGTGGTTTCTCTCATACAGCCCTAATGCTTGTGTGGGTTTTGAAAAGCCATTTGGGGAATTTTATTTAAAACTGTTCATATTTTTTATTGTAATATTATAGAACATTGCTGAAGTCCAAAAGAAATAGCGCCAAGCTGTTTTTTAGCAATTTGCTATAGAAACTTGGACATATTTTTCATCCTCTTCCTACCTTTGATCTTCATATTTAGAAAAGGGAGATCATACACACACATACACATACACACACTTATATGTATGTATGTATGTATATATGTGTGCATATGTATGAGTATATGCATATGTGTATATATTTGTATATGTGTATGCACACATACATTGCTACTGCTTTTGAGGGAGGGATAGAGAGATTGTTATGCTAATTTTTGGTTCTTTTTCACTACTAGCAGAGTTTCTGACATATATTAAAGCATAATATATCCATTAGTGATAATAAAAATAACTGACATTTATTAAACATTTACTCTATATAATGTCTTGGACATGATTATAGCAAAGCAACCATTATCAAACGAATAATGGAATGAGTGCACTATGAGCAGCCATTTATTTGCATGCCATCAACTAGTCTTCATAAAAACAAAAACAAATCAAATTAAAATTGTACTGGGTAGGTAATAGTATTGCGATGCCCATTTTACAGATAAGAAAACTGAGACTGAGAGAGGTTAAGGCCAGGGGCCCAGGATAACACAGATAAAATATTATAGAATTGGACTTAGAATCCATATTTGTCTAATTTAGATGAGGATAGGATGGTGAGATGGAGAGAAAGGATAAAAATAAACAAATTTATATAACAACTGGAAACCAGCAGCAATAATAGTGCAGTAGGCATAGAGCACATGTGAGACGTTTTTTTTTTTACTCCCAAACAGATCTCCTCTCTTATAAATTTTCCTTGGCTGGCATCATGATGACTGACAGATGAGTCTATGTAATATCCAATTCACAACCCAAGTTAATGGTAGCTGCCAAAGAGATTTGTAGCAGAGTATCACTTCTAAAAGGAATTATTGGAAACTAGAGCAAGCAATTTAATTATCTTCCAAGCTGACCCAACATCAGAAGTATCACTGCTTTATCTCTGTGCCCTAAGTGATAGACTGTCCATGATCTGCAAGGAGACACTTGGACATGAGTCTATAACTGAAAAGAGGGAGAAGTACCTTGGAGTGTGAGATATAGCAGAATAGGAATAAGATTGGCTAAGAATTCTTCAGTGAGCTGTTCAGTGTGTGTGTCCATTATGTGTGTGCGTGCATGTGTGTGTGCATGCACGGGCATTTCATATTAGGCAATGATTCCAAAATAGTCAAGATGTCTATTCTAATGCTAATGATGTTTAGATACCTAGAAGATTGATATCAGGACTCAGGGATGACGAGAGAATTTGAGGAAAATGAGAGTACTCCTATCTGGCAACAATGACAACATGATACTTTTTGCCAAACTACAAAGGTTGTTAATAAAACATCTATTTGCTAAGTATCAGTTTATTTATCCTACTTCAGGGCTGTGAATTGGATACATATTTTAAAAATAATCAGACTATTTATTTAAATTTATTCATTCATGATAGACACACAGAGAGAGAGAGAGACAGAGACAGAGACAGAGACACAGGCAGAGGAAGAAGCAGGCTCCATGCAGGGTCTCCAGGATCACGCCCTGAGCCAAAGGCAAATGCTCAACCACTGAGACACCCAGGCATCCTGTAATCAGACTCTTTAATGATGAATTCAGATATTCCACTATGTAGGACCTGTGCTATATTTTTAAAGTTGGTAAAACTACAAGGTGTTGTGAAGCATGGTAACTTGAGTCTTAGGTGGTTTGGAAAGGGTTCCCAATTCCTTCTTTTGCATGTATAGACCCTATTTTTATTGGAAATGCAGATCACAAGCACTTTATCTCAGTTGAAGCCTTTTCTCCTCCTCCTCCTCCTCCTCCTCCTCCTCCTCCTCCTCCTCCTCCTCCTCCTCCTCCTTCTTCTTCTTCTTCTTCTTCTTCTTCTTCTTCTTCTTCTTCTTCTTCTTCTTCTTCTTCTTCTTCTTCCAGTTGTTTGCCTCCCTGGCCTCCTCCATCTAATCTACCTGATGGCAGATTTGTTGATTCATTGTTCATTCACAGATGTATCCCAAGTGCCTAAAATACTGTCTGAACACAGGGGCTCTTAAAAATATTTATAGAGTGCATAAATGAATCTCAATTTTTACTTTTATTTTATATTTGTTAATTATTTAAATTCCAGTTAGTTAACATAGAGTGCAATATTAGTTTTAGGTGTACAATATAGTGATTTAGCACTTCCATTTAACACCCAGTGCTGATCACAAGTGCACTCCTTAAATCCCATCACCTGTTTAACTCATCCTCCCATCCACCTCCCCTTGGTAACCATTGGTTTGTTCTCTGTAGTCAAATGTCCATCTGTTTGCCTCTCTCTTCCCCACCCCTTTGCTCATTCATTTTGTTTTTTAAATTCCACATATGAGTGAAATCATATGGTATTTGTCTTTCTCTGATTTATTTTGCTTAGCCTTATATTTTCTAGCTCCATCCATGTCATTGCAAATGGCAAGATTTCATTTTTTATGGGTGAGTAATATTCCATTATATACATATACCCATCTTCTTTATTTATTCATCTGTTGAAGATATTTGCAAATTACAAAGCCTGATAGTATGCAAAATATATAAGGGACTTATAAAACTCAACACTCAATAAATAATCCAATTACAAGAAGACATGAACAGACATTTTTCCTTAGAAGACACCCAGATGGCCAACAGACACATGAAAAGATGCTCAATATCACTCATCATTAGGGAAATGAAAATCAAAACCACCATGAGATATCACCTCACACCTGTCAGAATGGCTAAAACCAATAACACAAGAAACAGCAGCTATTGGGCAGGATGTGGAGGAAGGGGAACCCTCTTGCACTGTTGGTGGGAATGCAAACTGGTACAGTCACTCTGGATTTTTCCTTTATACTGCAAATGCTTATGTTACATTACAAATTCCATATTCTTCATTTCCTATTCTCCTCTTCAATTATTTTCTCCCAAATATTTCATTATTCTTTCCTAAATATTTTCTCTTTCTTTGTACAATATTATGTTTCAGCTGTCTTGATTTCTGCTTGTACTACCTTAGAGTTTTATGTTCTCAGTCTGCAAAGAACTTCTAGGGCTTTGCCTGCCTACACAGTGGAGGATGTTGCAGCTGCTTGTCAAGCTATACCCTGGTTTCTTAAAGTACTATTTATGTTTGCTGGTGGCACCAGATCCTCAGTTCTCAGGGTGTGGCTCCATTCTGATCTCTTTGTATCAGGAATACTAGGTAAAGCAATATATCTGAATTTGGGTGATGGTATCTGAAAGTTGCTAATAGTGTTCTGACTCTAGGGTTGAAGGCATCCTTTAGCCTTTAGAATAGTCAAATTTTTAATCTTTTTTTTAAGATTTTTTAAATTTATTCATGAAAGACAGAGAGACAGAGACAGAGACACAGGCAGAGGGAGAAGCAGGCTCCATGCAGGGAGCCCAACGTGGGACTCAATCCCGGGTCTCCAGGATCACAACCTGGGCCAAAGGCAGGCGCTAAACCACTGAGCCACTGGGCTGCCCTAGAATAGTCAACTTTTATGTTGAAAAAAATTAATAAAAATTTCCTTTAAGTTTCAAAAAAAAGTCTATTATTTTTGGAAAAGGTATGATTAAAACAAATGAGAAAAGTGTCCTGTTTAAGTATAGCAGTAAAGTCATGTAAATTGGGTGACCTTTAGCAGATCTGTGTGTTTCCAGCAAAATAAAATATTACATATTTCTTCTAAATATTGATTTTGACTGAGTTTTCCCTGAAAATGATTCTCTATACTTTGGATCGATGAGGTTACATTTCCCCAGGGAAGATATATATATATACACATATATATGCCTAATGTTCCCTGTGTCTCCTCCTGTAGAAAAAGCTATGAAAGAAACATATAGAGATGGCACAGGCTCCCTGGTCTGCAATACTACTGTCCTATTCATGGCCTTATATTGGCCTACATAAGCCATTATTTGGTCAATGGAGTCTTGGGTGCGCTGGTTTAGGCCAGGTGGGTAAGTCTACACCCATGTGAGGTGATTAAAGTTTATGCTTCCACTATCAACTATGGGCTTGAAGAATGAGGTGAACTTACACTGAGAGATGGAAACTTTTTTTATCTTCTCTTAGAGCCCAAAACACAGCTGTGGGACCAGGATTCTGAAGTACAGAAATACAGTACAAGTTCTGTGTGTGTGTGTGTGTGTGTGTGTGTGTGTGTGAGAGAGAGAGAGAGAGAGAGAGAGAGAGAGAGAGAGAGATTGAGCTGGACCATCATGGAGTGGCCATTAATAGCCATTTCTTAGTGCAAGTGAGCCACTCACTGGGTCAAACTTTTATCATCCACATGGCTGTCATAAAGGGACATCTGGGGGACCATTAGTCAGAGAGTGAAAAGTCTTCCTGTGTTTGGAATTGACTTTCTTTAAAGTACCTCTGCTAATGATGATAATCAGGGTCAAAGGAAAAAAATCCAACCTTTGAATTCCAATCTTGCAGGCAAGATTGGTGAGTGTGTGCAAAATATGTAGCCTCATTTGTTTTGTGTGTGTTTCTGTTCCTCTTTTGCTCTCTCTTGCATATTTCTTTTTTTCCTTTCCTTCCCAACGGTTCCCTTACCTTTTTCTCTGTTATTTTCTTTCCCTGCCCCCACCAACATCCCCCTGCATATTCCTTTCCTTCTGTGTCAATTTGGGTCTTCTGAGAAGACAAAATTAGATGTGCAAGATATGTAATAAGAGAAACATCTGTGAAGAATAAAGTGGAAAAGGAGTAGAATTTGTAGGAACACCTTCAGAAAGCTGTATCAGGAGAGAGGGAAAGGAGGAGGAGGGATGGGAGGGCAAAGCCTTAGACTGTAGCAGGTGTCTGGAAAGGCCTTGGCCAGGCTAATGGAGAGCCTAGAGCAAAATTTCCCCAGTAGAGGAGTCTTGTATAGGGGTGGGAATGGCCCTGCTGTCAGATCCCCACAGTACTTAATCATTGGCTGGGGATGGCTGAGAGTGCGTGGCCTGTGTGGACAATGCAGCAGCTCCAGGAGTGCTGCAGTTAGAGGCTGGCAGCCAACTGCCCTCTTTGTAGCAGGTTCTCTTGAGAGGAGACCTGAGCAGCACAGTTTCATGACTACCATGTCATCTTTCTTTCCTCCACACCTCCCTCCCTCCTTCTTTCTTCTGACCTTCTTATCTTGATTAAACGTTGGGCAGATTTCTTCCTGACTCTAGGCTCCTGACCTTTTCTTAAAGCACTTACTTTAGAAAACTTCCAACTGTAAATTAGTTCTCTGTCCCTGTGAAATGTATTTTTAAAAATTTCTTTCTAGTTTTACAACCCAGGAATGCCTTTTTCAGGGACTTGGGAACCATTTCTTTGTTGTTGTTTTCACTTTTCCCATCTACTTATTTATTCTTTCTTTTTTTCCCCAAATTTTTATTTAAAATCTAGTTAGTTAACATATAGTAGAATTTAATGATTCATCATTTACATGTAAGACCCAGTACTCATCACAGTAAGTGCCCTCCTTAATGCCCATCCCCCAGTTACCCCATCCCTCCTGCCCACCTCCCCTCCAGCATTCCTCAATTTGTTCTCTATAGTTAAGAGTCTCTTATGGTTTACTTCCCTTTTTTGAGCTCCTTCCCCTTTGTTCATTTGTTTCGTTTCTTAAATTTCATATATGAGTGAAATCATATATGTATATGTTTATCTTTGACTTATTTTGCTTAGCATAATGTGCTTTAGCTCCATCCATGTCATAGAAAACGGCAAGATTTTGTCCTTTTTGATGGCTGAGCAATATTCTCTTCAGCATATATAATATACCACATCTTCTTTATCCATTCATCAATTGAGAGATATTTGGGCTCTTTCCCATAATTTGGCTATTGTTGATAATGCTGGTATAAACATTAGGATGCATGTGTCCCTTCAGATCAGTGTTTTGTATCCTTTGGATAAATACCTTGTAGTGCAATTGCTGGGTCTCTGTCTCTGCAAGAAGATAGGAGTCCTAAATTCATGGGGCCCCTTGCTCCAAACTGTAAAACTACCTCCAATCATAAATATAAGAGATCATGTACCTTTCTTTTGGGTAAAGACAATTAGAAAAATATCAGTCCCCCATGCTAGCTCTTAAAACTACTCCAGCCCTTTTTTGTTTCAGTGGAGCTGAGTTTTAGCCTCTCCTTATCCTATTACAATAGCTTTGAATAGAATTTTCCTTGTGTGTTTAACTTTGGTACAACTGCTTTGATCATTCATTCCTTCCTTTCTTCTGTCCCTTCTTTCTTTCCACTAAATATTTTTGAGTGCCAGCCGTGTGCCAGGAATGCACCAGGTATACTGATGAAAAAGATAGTCATAGTCAAGTTCCTTAGGGTATATAGAAAATAAGTGAGTAAACAAATAAATGCAAATTTTGGAATGTAAATTTTCTTTATAAAAGGAGATCAAGTTTGTGGTGTGAAAATGACAAGGGGGCTTACATTGCAAAAGATATTCAGGGCACTCAGAGACCTAGCCTTTTTTCAGGGTAAAGCCAATATTCTGGGGTATAACAGTTTGTTAATATAGTACATAAATTATCATCTGCAGTCATGATTCTAGGTCTACAAATATCATTTTTCTCAGCTATAAAATGAAGATAATAGTAATAATTGTTTCATGGAATTATTTGGAGAATTAAATAAGGTAGTGAACTGAACACTTATTATACTGCCTGGGTGGGATCCCTGGGTGGCACAGCGGTTTGGTGCCTGCCTTTGGCTCAGGGCGCGATCTTGGAGATCCGGGATCGAATCCCACGTCAGGCTCCCGGTGCATGGAGCCTGCTTCTCCCTCTGCCTGTGTCTCTGCCTCTCTCTCTCTCTCTCTCTCTCTCGTGTGACTATCATAAAATATATATATATATATATATATATATATATACTGCCTGGGTACCATAAATGTTTGATAATACTGCTATTGGTGAAATAATTTGCAAAGATAGTATTCAAGAAGGAGAAATTGCACGGCTTTCCAATATATTTGATACCAGAACATTTGAAAAAAAAGGAACTCCTTTTAAATATTTCTTGGAACACAGTTTAGGGAATTCTGGTTTATAATCTTCATTTGGGCACTTACTCATATGCTTCCCAGAATTCTGATTTAACAGTTTAACATTTAGATGTCTCACTTCTCTCATGAAATTATAGTTTCTTGAAAAGTATTGATGATGACTTACATGTTTTCTATGTTCCAACAGCACTTAGTACATATATTAAGCACATAGAAGGTACACAATAAAAGCTTATAGTATTGAATTTCACAGTAATAGGGAAAAATATTTATTGGTGTGAGTTACTAATTCAGAGTTCTTTCTGTTCCATAAGTGTTTTTCTTTTTTTTTTTCTCTTTGAAAGAAAGCAATGTGGTTTTAGGAATATTGGTTGAAATTAATTCTAGGAAAAAGACTTTTTTCTTTTTATAATAAAAGATTGACATTAAGAATTTAAATAAAACACAAAGAGCTTGCGAATTAATTAAGAACATTTTTCATATTCCAAGACCATAATACAAAATGTTTCATACCGGTGAGGGGTTATGTGAAGCACAGAATAGAGATATTTATTCTGTTAGATAATTTCATACTTCTTTGTCTAGGGTGGCTCTAATTCTTCTTGATTCTGGAATATGAGACCCTGTGCTCCTTATTGTCTTATTTCTAAAAACATATATTGGTTTAACTAAGCTGTCCCAAACAGTATTCTATGTTTTTGCTTTCTGGTTTCCTGCTGAAGTTGCTCTCTCTGGAACAATGTTCATCTTCTAAGGGCAGTATATTAGAAATTCACCATAGGCCATGGAGTAAGCCTGATTGGGGTTAGAGTCCCAGTATTTTGTCCTTGAACAAATCACCCACTTCCCTTTGTCATTTATAAAATGGGAATGGTAATATTTTCATCCTTATGGGGTTGTTGTGAGACTTGGTAGGTTACACATGTAAGAGTAACAGCAAATGACTCACATAGAACACCCAGCTTATAGGAAACACTCTAAACATACTGTACTTCCATTATTTTTCCTATTGTAGATGGCACAGTGTGTAGTCAATTTGCTTTTTGTCCTGTCTTTCCATAAACATAATTTATTGCATACATTTTGCCTAAATATAAACCAGGTCCTGTGTATTTGGCCATTTTGAATCTAGGATCCGTATGGTAGTAAAATTACTGATTATCTGTTACCTGTCTTTTTATACTTAAAGAGGTCAGTTGATTTAATTTAAATATCTTCCATATATTTCAAGAGACTTTTGTCATCTTTCTCCAAGTATTGGGCTTTAAGACTTTAAATTATCCTTCTTTCCGTGATGTACTCTGATGAATAACATCTTTTTGTTTACTGGAAACTGACCCTTACAGCTCCTTCACTGGGAGAGTGAGATGTAGACAGACTTTTATCAGCATATGTCATCATCAATTTCCCATTAATTTTATTGCCCTCTTTTTAGGAGCCAGGTCCCTTTAGGTCATCTGAACTCCTTACTTCTTGACTGCTTTCCTTATGAAAGCTTGATTTTTCCCATATATTTTCTTAAAAACATTATTCCTACCAAGGCTCCGAGGAAAAAAATGATGTGGTAAAATTCGGAAATGTTGTTTCTATGTTATCCTTGTGGCAATTTGTTTTAACAGAAACAGTGTGATGTATAGGTGTGTAAATTTTAATCCAGCCTCTAGAGGTGGACCTACTCTGGTCAGGACCCCACACTCCAGTGGTGGCTTGACAATTAGCATAAGATGTACTGTTAATGAGTTTTCATTCATGAATTTAAAAATCTTCTAGACCTTCTAGACTTTCTAGACCTTTGAACTAGACCTTCAAAGCAAATCTCGAAATTAAGAGATTTAGTTCCATGTACTTCTACTTCAGAAAGATCTCTACTGACAGATCTGATTTAGTGGTTGCTGAAGCTATGAAAGCTCATTTGGTCAGCGTGCAAATAAACAGCTATGTGTTTGGCAGAATTTTGTCTAAAACTTGCATTTCTTGTAATTTTCCTCTTGACATTAAGGTGGTAACGAAGGAATGTGTATTGGCCCACTTACCTCTAATAACTGATTTTTATCAAAAGAACCCTAAGGAGGGGATCCCTGCGGGGCTCAGCGGTTTGGCACCTGCCTTTGGCCCAGGGCACGATCCTGGAGTCCCAGGATCGAGTCCCGCGTCGGGCTCCCGGCATGGAGCCTGCTTCTCCTTCCTCCTGTGTCTCTGCCTCTCTCTCTCTCTCTCTCTCTCTCTCTCTCTCTCATAAATAAATAAATAAATAAATAAATAAATAAATAAATAAATAAATAAATATTTTTCAAGCAGCCAGTATGTCAGAGCTTAGTGAACAATAGCTGCAAAATACATCCCTTCTTTGGGAATTCATAATGTATATGAGAATGTCTCAGTAAAAAATAAAAATAAAAAATAAATTGTTTTAATTTATTTCTTGTTTCTTGGTTAAAATTTTCTTTCAAAGCTTATTTTAGCACAGATTTCTTTTTTCTTTGGTAAATGTCTACTTTTTAAAAAGATTTTATTTATTTATTCATGAGCAACAGAGAGAGAAGCAGAGACATAGCCAGAGAAGAAGCAGGCTCTATGCAGGGAGCCCGATGTGGGACTTGATCCCAGGACTTAGGGATCATACCCTGAGCCAAAGGCAGATGCTCAACTGGTGAGCCACCCAGGTGTCCCAGTAAATGTCTATTTATCTTGAGTGACAAGTCTATTGTCAAGTCTATTATCTTGAGTGACAGTGTGGTACCGATGATCAAAATTTGGAAAATGTTATTTTAAGCCTATCCTCTCTTCCCTTTTTTTCATCAAAATTCACTTGTATTGTAGTCTTCCTTCCTTTCTGAGATCATTTACTCTCAGAGAATCCAACTGCCATGTCATGAAGAAACTCTACAAGCCTTGTGGAGAGGCTCATTTGGCAAGGAACAGAGACTTCCTGCCAATAGCCATGTGGGTCAGCCAACTTGGAAGTGGATTTTCCAGCCCCAGTCAAACCTTCATTAGCTGCAGCCCCAGCTGACATCTTGACTGCAACCACCCTGCAAAACCCTCTCAAAGACTCACAAAGACAGTGAGACAATAAATGCCTTACTTAAGCCACTAAGTTGGAAGTAATTTCCTATGCAGCAATAGATAACTGATACAGATTTTAATGGTTTTAATAAAACATCAGATAAGAAGTTATATCCAAGAGTCCTAATGATAGTGATTCTATTTTGTCTCCTAGGAATATCTGCTTTTTAGCTATGGTATACTCTGTAAAAATGCATAATTAAAAGAGAATTTTCAGACTGGAGAATCAGTGAGTCTTCAAAATATGTCATAAAGTTGGCTGGCTAGTCTGTTCTCAACTAAGGCTGCCCTGCTAATTGCCCTGAATTCCACTTTCTTGTCATCCTTCCTCCAACTCAACTATATACCATTCCTTCCAGCCTTCTTTGCTCCAATTCCTAGTGGAAATATTATCAAATAATACTACAAATACGTTTTCATGTCTTTGAACAACTCAAAAGAGAAAAAAAGAATATATAGTCATTAAATATATTTTTGTTGCCTAAAATGAAAGAATGATTATGAATCTGATGTACTAAAATCAAAGACAGGTATGTGGGATTGAAAGAAGGGCTAGGAATGATTAAGCCCCTCCATTATCTCGATCAGCCCCCACTAGGCCATTTCAATAAACATACCGTCCTTGTGATACATATACATCTTGTAGGGGCTTCTTATACAAATGAAGCCTCAAAACAAATGTTCTAGCCCTTATTCCAAAGGGAATTGCAACCCCTAATTGTTTAGTTGTGGAAATTCCATGCTATCGTTAGCCATAATCATACCTATTATTTAAAGGTATTACTAAAATCAGCACAAGTGCTGGAATATTTATTAATAAGTTAATAGGATGTTCAGTTTCAGATAATCATTAATATTTTGACCAACGTAGTTGCTAGGTCGATGATACATTTAATTATCTTTGATCAATTAAATTGTCTAATACAAGAATCATCCTCCAAGTTTAGCAGTAAAATGTGATTTAAAATAATTAATGTACAAGGATGGCTTATTTCCAAGGAACTTCAATGATTTGAATCTCTTTAAAAGTTTTGCTTTTGAATGATGAATTAATTGGCATCTAACCTTCAGTTATACAGAATCAAATAGAAGATATTAATTATGCAGCTATGACATAATTTATAATACAAAGTCACCATCATTGAATATTTCTTTATGATATAAAACCCAAATGCTAGGCCAAATGAGTAAATGATAAATATTAAAAAGGGCTATAATTTCTGTTGGCTATTTATCAGGATTTATTTCCATGTACCTAAGTAATTCTCATAGGACTTAAAAATTTTTACTTTGATGTTAAGTACTACCTGCTGAATCTTCTCATTAATAAGTTTTCAGGCAATTAATTCTATCACAAATGGAAAGTATTGACTGAGTTAAAGGCCATTTCCAGAATTAGACTATGGTAATTAATTTCCTGGTTTCTGTGTTAATAACTTACCATATATTGTTTGGCAGACATTGATTAGAGTCTGTATCAGCCATGCAAATTAACACAAGTCTTGGCCTCCCTGTTGGAAAAGGTGAGGCTGAGCTTTAAAAGGAGAAAGACATGAGATCAAATCAGAGCCAGCTACGTTGTTGGGGAGGCTATATTTTCTCATTCTCAAAGATATATCATTATTAAAGACTGTCAAAACTCTTTCCAGGTCTCCACAAATTCAGTGTAGAATATTTTCTTGGCTGCTCTGAATTAAACCAAGCATAATCACATTTCTAGTTTAATTGCAACAAGTGTAATATTAAGCATGGGGGATTTTTATGCCTTGGGAAATTTTTATACTCTGAAATAGAAAAGTTATTGCTATTAGAATAAAATATAATATCAAAGTATTTGAATTACATTTTATAAAATATAAAATATAAATTTATTTTTAAATTATATTCACTAATATAGGCACTGTTGTATAATTTATTAATTTTTTCAGCCAGTTTTGTATTTTTGCCAACTCAATGTGTGTCTTTGTGTGTGTATATATATATACACATATATATAAGTATATAGTATATATACATGTGTATGTATATGTGGATATTAACATAAGATTAAGTATGTGTGTATAAATGTGTGTATGTATCTAACATCTATCTAGTCCTAGGTCCTATAACAGACTTTAATTTTTTTTGTATATGTTTTTATAGGAGTTCAATTTGCCAACCTATAGCATAACACCCAGTGCTCATCCCGTCAAGTGCCCCCCATCAGTGCCTGTCACCCAGTCACTCCATCCCCCCACTCACCTCTCTTTCCACTATATAACAGACTTTTAAAGTATTATCAATCCAATGACTATCATGTTTTTTAATTTGTATTTTCAATAATGAATTTTAGCAACTTTTTTTAGTGTTTATTGAATATTAATTCTGTTCATCTGTGTGACTTGACTGTTCATTTCTCTTTGCCCATTTTTTAAATAGGGTTGTTTTTATTATTGGTTTATAGTAGAGCTTTATATGTTCTAAGGCAGATGCTTAACTGACTGAGCCACCCAGATGCCCCTTGACAGATTTTTTTAAAATTATACTATGTAATTAGTTATTACTGGTATGTGTGAATACTATTAATTCCTGCGTATTGATGTTGTATTCAGCAATCTTGCTGAACTTTCTTATTAGTTCTAAGAATTTCTCTTTGGAGATTTTTTGGTTTTCTATGTAGGCAATCATCATATCTGCAAATAACAATAATTTTGCTTCTTGATTTTCAGTTGCAGTTTACTTATAAGAAAGGTCTTAAATATACTTTGTTAATAGATCAGGTTTTGGGAAATTGAGAGGATGGTACTTGCTGAAATTTTAGTGCTGGAAGCTACCATATACTATATATATGTATATACATATATATAGTATATATACTAAAGTTTTCCACTAACTTCCATCCACCCTACTATTATTAAGCCTCTCCCTTGTCATCTTGTGTCAGGTATTTTACTTCAAACATTATTTTACAGTACTTTTTTTAGATGAAAATATATTAAGATAGCCTATGAGAATCAGTGCTAATGTGTCAAAGATCCACCTTACTTTTCAGAGGACCTCCATTGTAGGCTATTCACATAGTGAATGTGATTACTGGGGAGTGAGAGGTGGGATTTTAGCATCCCTCTGTAGCAACTCCAGTCTCCTCCAGGCCAGACTGTGATTCACTTTTTTTTTTTTTATGTCCTGAAACAAAATAGAAATTAAGTAATATTTTTGGTAAATTGCCCAAATATCTTCCTTTGTTTGTCTATCAAGTCTTGAAATGTCACTGTTAGAAACTCATTCCTATGTGATTTAGGGTTTATTAGTTTTTAATGATTTTTCCAGAAAAAGTAAGCATTCTTAGTAGATTTTATTTTAATTTACTGTCCCTATTCACCATATCTCATTCCTCCTTCCTATTCTATCCCAGTACTGGCACAGAACATTTGGTAAGTTATGCCTAAGTTTTGTCATCTACTTAATTGGTATAATTAAAGTACTTTAAGTGTTGTTGTGAAAATTCAATGAAAGCATATAAAATTTTAGGGCAATGTCTGGTCTATAGTAAGCAATAAATAACTGGTACTTTTATTAACAAGTCATCATTATCACTGACCTCAAATGCTTGGGGGGGAGGTAATTTCTGACTCTACATTTGCCTTTCATTTATATCAAGTACACTATAATATCAAGACAAGTAATTTTCCTATAAAATAAGAATGAAATAGCACTCTGTACAAATAAGAATAAATAATAACATAAACACACATAAAATATCAACTGCTTTTTAAAAGCTACACTTAAAATATTTATGTAAAATAATAGATTTCCATCTACGGCTCATTAGCTTGAATCAGAATGGTTCTTCTGAAAATAAGGAACTAGAAAAGCTGAACAAATTTTAAAAAATATATTTGAAGAAATTAGAGTGCTACCAAGACAGCCCAGTGTTAGAGAACCTAAGATTTTGGAGAGAAGAAAAAAGCAATGAAATGAGTCTGACATTTTACACTAATTTGCTCTGCAACAATTTTGCCTATTTTTAAGTGTCAAGTCTGAGAGAATGAGAGAATAAGCAGGAAGGGACAGGTAAAGGTCTAAGAATCTGAGTAGAATTTTCACCATTACAGGACTTAAAAAAAAAGAAATTTAAGATTCAGGGGTGAAAAGGCAACCAGTATTTATAGCAGAAGAAAATTCTTAAGAGAAAGAATGTAAGAAGAAGCGAGCCCACATTTGGGCTAATTTTTAATGGAGCTATTTTTTTTTTTTTTGATTCTTAGGTAGAGCAGAACAAAAGTCAAGAATTCAACAAAAAGCAGAATGTAAGCAGATGAGAAGCTGAACTAACATTTTAGAAGTCTCACCGGGGTTGGAAAGAATAAATTTATAGTCTAATATCCACTAAGGAAAACAGACACTTGTAAATATCCTAAGCTTTCAACTGAGATACTGAATAGCTAAATTACATGGCTATGAGCAAACCAAAAATAACCCCTCATAAAGACTAACACCACCATATGAAATCATTTCAATTTGAGGTCAAAAGGATCGGCTCCCACCATTATTTTGTATCATTTTTAAAAATATTTATTTATTTATTTATTTATTTATTTATTTATTTATTCATGAGAGACAGAGACATAAAGAGGCAGAGACATAGGCAGAGGGAAAAGCAGGCTGCATGCAGGAGCCCAATGTGGGACTCGATCCTGGGACTCCAGGATTATGCCCTGAGTTGGAAGGCAGATGCTCAACTGCTCAGCCACCCAGGTGTCTCTGCTCCTATCTTTATTTTTTAATTTTTTTTATTTATTTTTTTTCCTGCTCCTATCTTTAATGTTCTCTTGAAGCAACACTAAATTCTCATTAAAGGAAAATAATGTTACCCAAATCTTCCGAAGTTTTTCATATATCCAGCAGACGGTAAAAAATTACATGCCAAGACAGAAGACCAAGGGAACAAATGGGCACTAGGAAGAGACTCACAGATATAGATATACACAAAGTTGCATATACAGACTAGCCTATGCAATAAATAAATGTCTAGATGAAGAATTTCAAGACAGAACAAAATAGATCTATGAAAATATCTTATGGAAATCTTAGAACTTAAAAATATAATAATACTTCAGGAGAAGTTTTATGACAGATCAAAAGAGCTATATGGAGAACTATTGATCTACTTACAAGATATATCAGAAGAAAATAATAGTGTAAAGCATGAAGTAAAAAAAAAAGGAAGGAAATACAGACTAGTGAGTAGGAGACAAACGGAACATGGTAAAAATGTCTTAGATATGTATAACTTGAGTCCTAGAAGAAGCAAGAAAGAAAAAAATGAGGGTGGCTTGGTGGCATAATTGCTTAAGCATCTGCCTCTTGGCTTCAGCTCAGGTCATGATCTCAAGGTTGGAAGACTGAACCCTGCATGGGGCTCTGCACTTGGTGCAGTCTGCTTGGGACTCTCTCCCTCTCTGCCCCTCCCCTCTGTGCTCTCTCTCTCTCTCTACAATAAACAGTAAATGTTAAAAAAGAAAAAAAGAGAGAGAGAGAGAGAGAAAGGGTTAGAGGCTATATTTTGGAAGATCATGGCCAAAAATTTAATTAAGTAAAATCTCAATTCACAGGATCAAGACATATTATAAACTGGAAGCAAGGTAAATACAAAAAAAAAAAAAGAAATCTAGGCATACCATAGTAAACATTTTTAGATAATACAACATATATTTGTAGTTTGGCATTCAGCATCTATTTTTCCAAAGATGTGTTATGAAAGGTCTTCTATTCTTAAACTAGATATATTTGATATATTGTTTATTTGAAGTAAACAATATTCAATTTGGGAGCAATCTTGTTGTTATGCAATTAAATATGCTCATTGTATCTATGATGACACTGAGGTCCAGAAAACTTGTGTGACTTATCTAAAAGTATTTCAATATGGAAAGCAACATTTTAAAAATAGTAATTTTTTAAATATTGAAAACACTGCAATATAATGAGAATATTTAAAATTTAATTCAAATCCTAGTTATCACAGAAACCATTATTTCTTTACCAAAGTATCCATTCCAATCTCCATACTAGTAGGACTCTGATTTTTGTGTGTATTCAACTTTTGGAAGACAATTGTCTATGAATATTTTTATGTCCCTGCATTATTGGAGACTTCTGAGTAATCCACTGACAAAGTTTGTTAAAGGATGATCAAAGAGCTTATATGTCTCGAAAGCTAGCAATAGTTTTACCTCTTAAGAGAGATTTAGAGATTATCTTCCCAGAGATAATCACTTACATTCCAGGGTAAGAAACCCAGGGATATTTAACTCATTTCTCCCCTCCCCAGAGAATGTTTTTTTTTATATTCTAGAGTAAAAATCTAATTCTCTTTGGAAGTGAAGATGGGTAATTTGCCAGAATTCTCTATATAAATGTTGAGCCTCATGATTTTGGTGTTCGTTTCCTGTGATGCAAATACACTGCATATTTAGATTTTTTTTTCATATTTAGATATTATCTCAATTCCTAGTCATATTGTCTTGTGAGGAACTGGGCCCTGGGGAACTGAGACTGAGTAATTAACTGTCTTAAATTACAATACAGAAATCTTGTAGCTCCTGTCAGTACTTAAATATAAAACTTTGGCAAGATTACTTGCTAGCTTGTAAATATGGCAAATTTTTCATCATTTTAATTTAACAGTGCAAATGCCTAACTAAAATACTGTTTCCTAGCCTTCCTTGTGGTTAAAAGTAGCCAAACAACTAAATTCTAAGCAAATGATATGAAAGCAAAAGTTGGTGTTTGGGACCTCCAGAACATGCTCTAGGTATCTATATCTATCATCTATCTATCTATCTATCATCTATCTATCTATCTATCTATCTATCTATCTATCTATCTAGATTTTTTTGAGCAAAAGAACACCTGAATTTGTAATCTCAGATGCAATATGTACCACAAGTATTATTTTAAAACTATCTAATTTTTATTATAGAATTTGGTAATTTGACAAAAAAATCTTGTAAACTTAGAACTCTAGTGTGAAAATGATCCATCAAACCACTGGTTAAAAAGTAAGATACACTGTTTAAAGGTTCAATAAAGTGCATGCACTTTAACAACAATAAGTGAGGAGTCATATGGTACATTGGCCTTTGGGAGGATACTCTAATCAATGGATGAAGTAATGGGGCTCAGCAGGTACTTAGAAAACTAGAATTTCATTGTGGTGCATTACATTGAAGTTAGCATGCAAATCAAGTTGGATTCTTTCAGTGCCCATTTTAACTGATACTAAATATGTATCCCAAAGGAGAAATTGTCAGCTAACTAGAAGTTTCATATTTCAGACTCCTAAATGTTCTGCTTTTACTTAATCTTAATTTTTTTTAACTTCTTTGCTTGATATAACCTTGAATAGAATGCAAGGATGTTGTTTACCTGTGTAGCATACCCGGATGTTCAAGATCAGTGATTCCCTAGCGTCCAAGCCAACCAGAAACAAGCCTAATTGAATGCTTTACTTTATTCCCTGACTAGTTTTCACAGCTTGATGTACCATTAATTTCAAGATTCTTCTAAATTTAGAAAATGAGTTTGACCATAACTTGGCATTGATGAGATCCTTTCCCTTTAGTTTCTGGAAACATGACTACTGAAGCAAATAAAGTACTATCTTATTTGCTTCTAAAAAGAGATAGGAAATGAGGGGAAAGTACATTGACTATTTTGCTTCCTCAAAAATATACTCTCTTGGGGTAATCATTGTGCTGTCTGCTAATGAATCTGAAAGCCTAATCTGACATTGATGTTCTTTATGCATCATTTAATTGTTTCATGTTTAATTGCATTACAACAAAGCCAACATCTGTGGCAATGAAGATATAAAGGATATTTTGTAAACTAAGAAAAGTAGAATGGAGTCACAGAGCAGACCTCACCCTTAAGGAAAATTTCCATGGATTAGACTAACCATCTTGATTATATTAAAGACAGAGCAGGTCATAAGAAAACAAAAACCAGGAATTAGTAAAATATAGAGAATTTTAGAATCAGCAATGGATCTCAATTGATTAGCAACATAAAACATTAATTTCTTTTGTTTTAGAATAAGAACAGGGTTAAAATTTTATCCTCATTTTTTCTATCATATGTGCTTGTATTAGTATAGATATAGTATTAATGAAGAACCACAAAAATTTCAGGTAATAAAATGCAATAAAGTGAACAACTTGTTGATGTCCTATCATTTCTTCTATCATATGTGATAGTATTAGACAGTATAGGTATAATATTAATGAAGTACCACAAAAATTTCAGGTAATAAAATGCAATAAAGTGAACAACTTGTTGATGTTCATTCTTGTAGTTTAATTTCTCCTTCATGAAACAAGTAATTCATTTTTAGATGACATACAAATGGCAATTCTAACGTTAATATATACATTTTCACCACATGGAAATGATTTTTATTAAGATTTATGGAAAGAAAATATTTGATGTGAGTAGAAAGATGATATATGTTTGATAAGTGGAAAAAATAAACTAATAAATTGTCTTAGAGATTGGCATGGGGTATGTAAAGAATATACTAGACCAAGATACTGAATTTGAAAAGAAGCATGTAATCCTGAAAGTCAAATTTTTATTACTCATATTTTTACAAAGACAAGAGATCTTATGAAAGTTCTTCTTGAAGAGCTAGGGGGAGCCCCAGGGAGCAGATTTTAGAGTAAAGAAGTGATTAAATTGAAATCTCTTAGACATAGCTTCTATTTCTGTGGGCTTAGAAAATATAATCTCATATGAACACACTTCCCTTGGTGGATCCTATAAGTTGTTATTGCATTTTTAACATCTAAATTTCTATAATATCATGAAACCAATTTATTTGAAGTTTCTCCTGTGGTGCATAGAAGCAAGAATTCTTCCAATTTTACCATCCTTTGGATTAAACAATTGAACAAATATTGTTGAAAAAATACAACAAAATTGTATTATGAGTGGCCATTCTGGTAGGTAAGCAAATACAGAATTCCTCCCTAGATGTAGTTTACAAGCTAAAGCAAGAGACAGATATGGAATAGAATTCACAGTGTGCTGAGTATATAGTGCTATCGGATACACGACTAACCTGGCCTGGACATTTGTGAGAATTCCTTGAGAATGACTTAAAAAAAAAATGAGCAGGAGTTAACTAGGAAATAACAGGGGAGAAAATGGGTTTAGGCAGAAAGAAGAGCAAGGCAAAGATCTGGAGGCAAGAACATGGCATATCCATGTATTCCCATGCTGGGAAGTCCAGCATGCCACATATTTTGATGTGCAAGAGGAAGACTGGAAGGAAATGAATAAGCAAGGGAAGGTCACTGCCTCATACAACAGTATATTAAATGAAGATTACAAAGCTCATAGCATTGCATGATTCCCTTGAAATGATCTCAGAATGAGTTATGTCAGTGGACATCAGTGTCCAGTCAAATCTACTTTCTCTCTTGCTTTCTTCTTCTGAGAAGATCTATACTACACCTTCCCACCACACTTGTAGCTACATTGTGCATAGCTCTGGGCAGTGAGATATTTGGAAAGTCTTGGTGGAGGATATCAGTTGAACAAAGCCTCATTAGAAGGATTTTTTTTTTCATTCCATTTGTATTTCCCTGTTTTTGCCATCTGGAAAGTAGATATGAGGTCTGGAGATGCACCAACCATGTCAGGATCAGTTCCTGCATGTTGAGGATGGTGATGCCCAAATCAGAAAAAGCCTGAGACTAGGTGATGGAGGATTGGATTTATTTTGCAGTTAATGTCACTGGTAGCTGCTAGTACTATGCACTGTGTAGCATGTGTGGCCCCATGCAGATGCCTTGTCTGGATTCCCAATAGTAAATGCCCTTGAACCTCCTTATCAAAACTGAGCTGTCTACTCCTACACTTATTTTCATGTGAGACAAATAAACTCCTACCTATTTAAGCCATCAAAGTTGATTTTTCTGGTCACTGCTGCCAGTCATATTTCTAACTTTCAACAATGTTCCATTTTACCTATTTATGGGTCAGATATCTTTGCTGAAAGTCTGTATATTGCCTGAGGAAAAATATTTTTGACAGTCTCCTCTTGCCCTCTATGTGAATAGATAATTACTGTCCTGGAGTACTACTTCCTCCCCCAGGCAATGTTCTTCTAAACAACTCAAATGTCACCCTCATAGAGTCTCCTCCCTGTTTTCTCCAGGCAAAATTAGCCATTTCTAGGGCTTCTTAAGAAATCCTACCCATTGACCACTTATCACGCCATCTTATAAATCTTTGTTTTTCCCCATCATTTTGTGAGCTCCACAAAGGAATCATTCTTAATTCTTATCATCTGCGTTTTCTATCTCTATTGCCTAGAATATTATACTACTAACCTAGCATATTAGTGCCAGTTAATGTTTTTTGTTGTTTTTGTTTTTAAAGTAGGCTCCATGCCCAGCATGGGCTTGAACTCCTGACCTTGAGATCAAGACCTGAGCTGAGATCAAGAATCAAACACTTAACTGACTGAGCCACTCAGGTGCCCCTATGCCAACAAATGTTTTTATTCTCCAAATTACATTTAAATTTTAGTTTAATAAGCATTTATATAGTGCTGACCATATTCCAGACCCTATTTAAATAATTATATTATTTAATGAATTTAATATTCATAACCACCCTTTGTTGTAGACACTATTATCCCCATTTTATAGATGAGGAAACCAAGGCCTGGAGGCTTCCCAAGCTCACTGATCTAGTAAGTAAATGGTGGAGCTTGGATTAGAACCTAGGAAAAGATGTTCATGTTTGAAATAGAATCTCAAGGTCAAATTTCAGATAGAGGGAACCTTAGAAATAATCTACTCTCCTTTCATATACAAGGAAATATCGTATAGTAGAGAGACATGGAGGGACTGGGTGACTTACTGAGTATCAGAACATAAACTGATGTAAGAGCTGGGACTTGGCAGCAAATCTAAAGTGAGGCCCTTATGACATAATCTCAATTCAACGACTAAATCAAAGCTATGGTTGAAATAGTATTTGATAGAAGCTGGGAAGAATTTAAGAGCATATTTTACTAAATATTCTTTTAATTGGGAAAAAAAAAAACTTCCATTAAAACTAAAGACATAGTCACATAAAAACCCCAGGGGTCCAAAATACCTACAGAAAGAGGCATGCTTAAAAAACAACTGTGGGGGGGATCCCTGGGTGGCGCAGCGGTTTGGCACCTGCCTTTGGCCCAGGGCGCGATCCTGGAGACCAGGGATCGAATCCCACATCGGGCTCCCAGTGCATGGAGCCTGCTTCTCCCTCTGCCTGTGTCTCTGCCTCTCTCTCTCTCTCTCTCTCTCTCTCTCTCTCTCTCTCTCTGTGACTATCATAAATAAATAAATTTAAAAAATTAAAAAAAAAAAACAACTGTGGGGGATATTTTGGCACATATCATTGACTAGAATCAAACATGTTGAGAGCTATGTTTGAGACACAAACTTCTGAGAGAGCTGTGGTGGCAAAACCTTTGCCAGCCTAAACTAAGACAATCAGAGATGTATTAGAGTTGCAGAAGGATCTCTTATTCCCAGCAAAAAAGCATATGTTCTCCATGTTCTCTGCACAAGTAGATGTCTAAAATGATAAAAAAAAAAAAAAAAAAAAAAGAAGAAGGAGAGTAGAGCCAAGAATTATGGGAACAATGGACCAGGGAGCTCTTTCCCGCAGAATAACTGGTGCCTAATGAAGAAAAATTACCCATCCCATGGTAGAAGAAACAACATTTTCCAGCAGTACCTCAGAAATTTTGGGGAGTGGAGGCTGCTATGTACCAGGAAGTCATCTGCTTTTTGAATGGAAAATATTATTATAGTTATTCTGTCCTTCCATACTGGATGTTGAGATTGTAGGGATTTATCACTTGCCCTTTTTGTTTCTGTGTCTCTGAATCAAGAGGAATTGAATTTGGATTTTAAATATATAGATTTCCAAAAAAGTGTGTGTGTGTGTGTGTGTGTGTGTGTGAGTGAGTGTGTGTGTATCTCACAGCATTTTTGGACTTGAGGTCTGATGCCATAATTGGATTGTGACATTTGGGGTGTCTTTTCCTTTACTTTGCTCCAGAGTGATCTTTTGCATGGGGAAGGCACCTACATATTTTTGAACATGAAAGTGGAGTGTGGTAGATTAGATTATTTAGCAAATACTCACTTTCTCCAGAAGTATCTTCCCCTGCTTTACCGCTATTGGACTTGGCATTATAACTTAGCCAATAGAATATAAGGAAGAGGTGGTAGTGTACCGGTTATAGGTCTAGACTTTAGGAGGCATCAAATGTTTCTGCCTGTCCCTGGAGGAGCTCTGGAACTTTCCAATAGGAAGAAAATGGCCTGGAGTGGCAGTTGTTCCTTCAGCCTAGATTCTTAATAAGTTAGAACAACTAGTAACCTGAATACTTAATTAATGCTTAATGTTTTATATGTAGATTCAAAACAATAATAGAAACTGTTTATTCATCCAATGAATACTATTAAGTATATAGGAGTAAAGGACCTCGATTCATGAGACCAGCTCTCAAAGGTTAAAAATACTGTGTATATATGCAGGTGTATGACAGGGAGAGGGAGAGGTTGAATTTTGACCACCTAAATCTTTATTGTTACCAGCGCATCTCTCAATGTGTGACCGTCTCGAGGTGGGTAGGGAAGAAGAACAATAAGGTACAAGGAACTAGAAAATAAAAAGTTATAAAATTGTAAACCGGGAAATATACTTGTAGTTACATTTGGAGCAACTTAAAAGGGTCCTCATCTTTGTATACCTTGGAATGGGGAGAAGTATACAGATTAAATCTGTTCTGCCTTCTTTTGTTAATGTTGTTAGTGTACTTCCTGAACAGGAGGAAAAATTTCTATCTCTTCTTGTCATGTTGACAGCTTTTGCTACATAAATAGATAGCTATGTAGGCAGATACCAAGGTGTGAACCTCCCCCATGCATTTTAATTGGATGTTTGAAATGTGGGATTGAGTGTTTAAATGGTAAGGGTGCCCATCAAATAAAGTCCAGATATGTACTTTAAGTCAGTGAAGTGGCCACTGCATAGTTAACAGTGGGACTAGTTTCTTGCACATTAGTAACTAGCTTAGAGATCCCAGAAGCAGCCCTAAGGAGGGGTGTTTCTGTGATTTACAGAGAAAATACATCTCCTCACATCATTTTTCCCTTAAATCATCCCTGGAAAGGACCACTTTAGAAAATGAACTCTAGACATCAAGTTTTCTGCAGACCAGAAATAAAGCGCTTTAATTAATTTTTCCCCTAGAAGCTTTTTTTTGGGGGGGGGCACTTATGAAATATTAGTGTTAATTGACTTGTGATTAATTAATTGAGTAATTGATGAACAAATATTTACTTAGCATTTACAATGTTATAAGCACTGGAGTCATCAGGTAAAAAGCACAGAAGTGGTCACTGCTATCCTGAAGCTTATATTTGAAAAATCAATAAATTAGTAAAAGAAGAAATATATGAAATGTTTGTAAATTGTAATATTTTATAGAAATAAGGGATTACAACAACAAGCCAAAGAAGTCTTCCCTGAAAAGGTGAAATTAAAGCCAAGACCTGAAGTGAGAGAAAGGAGCAGGCATGTGCATACAGAGGGCAAAACATTTCATTAGAAAGTGGGGAAAAACATGATGTCTCCAATGAAGAGCAAAGAAAATGATGACTGGGGGCCCAAGGACAGGATGGTAAGAATTAAGGCGGGGTTAACAGCCAGGGGCTAGGTCATTTGCGATAGTAAGTTTTATTCAATGCGTAATAGAAGGTTGGACAATGACAGGATTGCATTGTGTTTTAAGATAGTTTTGGCTAGTGTGTGGAAAATGTATTGGTAGGTCAAGAATGAAAACGGGGAGACCGGTTAAAAGGGTGGCCTCTAGGTCAGTTAAAGGGGGTGGTGACCAGATTAAGGTGGGGAGAATGGAACAGAAGAGACATGGATTCCAGGTATGTTTTAGAGGTAGATTTGATGGAACCAACTGATGGATTATTTATCAAGGGTAAAAGATAGAAAAAAATATGCCTTATGCCTTATGGATTTCTGATTTGGGCAATTACTGAAATGGAAATTATAAAGAGCAAAGGTCAAAATTTCCATTTTAAAATGTCTGTGAAGCATCTAAGTATTAAAGTCAAATAGTTGTGTGTTTCTCTTGGGAATTCCAAGAAGATGAGACTGGAGATTTAAATGAGGTAGATATCACCATGAATGTGTATTTAAAGTTGTGCACTGGTGGAGACAGTCAGGAGAGTAAACAGGTAAGAGAATGCCGGTGACAGGGCCCTGATGAACCCGAATGTTAATACTTTGACTTTACAGTGATACACTAGCAGTGGAGATGACATTGTTAGTGTAGGAAAAGGAGGGTAGTGATCAAATGCACTCATTCCTTTAAAAGAGTAAACTCATGAGCTGGGGAGAAGTTCCTACATTCACAGAGCAGACACAGGGAACAACAAATGCCCTTTGAAACATAGATTCTGTCCTCAAAGAATAACTTCTTAAAGCTTTATCTTGGCATTAAATGTCTTCAGCAATCTCCCTAAGATATTTCTTTTCGTGTCCACATGTAAAACTTTTCCTTTCTAAGCCTTCTTCTTCTATTGTGAAGAGAAACATAGAAGGAAAGATCTTTGGTAGGGTGACCATAAAATTTATGAACCAAATTAGGATGTTTCTGAGAGTGAAAAGGGAGTTAATAATAATTAAAACAGGTGCAAACCTGGAATGTCCTGCACAAACCTAGATTTGTGCCCACACAAATCTTTGGCAATATTTACATAGGGTATTTGTTGTCTGTATTGCCCTCTTCCCTTACTTTTCCACATTCCAGTTCTTGTTAGGGTGCTACCCCAAACTCTGAGAGTTTAGTTTCCCTCTTCTGGATTATGGAAAACTATTTTAGAAGAACAGTTGTGCCAGTTGCCCTCAAATATCTCTGATGTGTGTATTGAGATATAATTGACATACATTAGTTTCGAGTATACAACATAATGATTGGATATTCATATATATTGCAAAATGATCACCACAACAAGTCTAGTTAACATTTGTCACCATACATAGTTATATAACTTTTTTCTTGTGATGATAACTTTTAAGGTCTACTCTTAGAACTTACAGATATGTAATACATATTATTAAGTACAGTTACCATACTGTACATGCCATCTTCATGAATTGTTGATTTTTAACTGAATTTTTCTATCTTTTGACACTTTCACTCATTCCCTACATCTCTTAAGTTTCTAAATTTTATTTTGTTTATTTATTTTCTTAAATTTTTTATTTTTTTAAATTTTATTTTATTTTTTTGCTTTTTTAAAAAAAAAGATTTTATTTATTTATTTATTTATTTATTTATTTATTTATTTATTTATTTATTTATGAGAGACACAGAGAGAGAGAGAGGCAGAGACACAGGCAGAGGGAGAAGCGGGCTCCATGCAGGGAGCCTGACATGGGACTCAATCTTGGGTCTCCAGGATCATGCCCAGGGCTAAAGGCGGCGCTGAACCACTGAGCTACTGGGCTGCCCTAAATTTTTTATTTAAAAAAAATATTTTATTTATTACTTCATTGGAGAGAGAGAGTGCAAGCAGAGAGAGGAGCAGAGGCAGAGGGACAAGAAGACTCTGTGCTGAGCATGGAGCCCAACATGGGGCTTTTTCCCATTACCTCAGGATCATGATCTGAGCTCAAATCAAGAGTTAGGTGCTTAATCGACTGAGCCACCCAGGCACCCCTATTTATTTATTTATTTATTTATTTATTTATTTATTTAGAGAGGATAAGAAAGGTCAGAGGGAGAGCGAGAGAGAGAATCTTCGGAGATTTATACCCAGCGTGACTGATTCACCAGGTGCCCCTCTAATTTTATAAATCAAATTGTTTATACTCAAGTACACACTAACATGTGATTACCAATTGGCTTATAGTGTGTATATATATATGTATTTAATAATAAAATTTCTATTATAGAGAGGATATTCAGAAATAATGCATTTAATACAGGGCATTATTCATTGTGAAATATTCAGGCATTGAAAAAGACAGAAGATAATTTTGAGCATCCGGGTCTTCTCAAGCTTCATTATTTCTACTGTAGAGTTTGCTGCCTATTAAATGTTCTGATAGTTCCAGCTCTGGGCTACATTAAATTTAGATGAGACATTAAAAATGTCAAATTTCTTAAAGTAAAGATGTCTTTAAGCACATTGAAATCAAACTCTATTCTTCAAGAAGCTGGATCATTTACTTATTGCAGGAAATATTTCTCTATTTCTTGTTCCATAGAGATAGGGAACCCTTAGAGACAAGAGTATCCATGCCTACTATAAAGGTCTAACCTTCCGCAACAGGACATAGAGATAATTGCCAGGCCTTTTCACTGTTTCAGTCTATCCTGTGCTTCTCATTGTTGGCTATTGTCTGCCATTCCCTTATGTGGTGCTACATAATCCAAAGACTAAGGCTAAAGCCATTGTCTGGAAGCTAATTCCTTTTGTGTGTGTGTGTGTGTGTGTGTGTGTGTGTGTGTGTGTGTGTTCTTAGAATTTGCCCAAGCTCCTCTCCTGATAGGCACTTTTTTTTTCTTATTTTTCCTTTTGAAACAGCTGACTCTTGGTTTCTTTTATTGTCAATTTATTCTATACTCATTCTGTTTTCCTCCTACTCAAGGGGGAAACATTCTTAAAGTCCAGGAAAGAAACAAAACCCAATGAAGTTCTATAGTTAAAAATCTCTAGGGTCCAATGATAATAGTTTAGATTTGAGATGAGGATGTAACTATAAAGTTTGGATTGGGGCTTGTATATTATGCACATCGAATAAAAGATTATCAGCTGTTTTTTCAAACAGTTCTCTAAAACACATGCCAAGTGATTAGACAAAACTCTTGCTTTTGTTCATTGTCACTAACTTTCCAGAATAGAATAAGATTAAAAATAATTAATGTGTAGGCAAACAAGTAGGAATGATGACAGAGATTGTAAAGTAGGTTAGAAGAAAATCCTTAACAACTCCCTTTGTCACTTGAATCCATTCTGAACCTCATTGTTGTTGTTGTTGTCTTTTAATTGTCCCTTTTTGGATTGAGAAAATAAATTAAAGTAGTATCAATTGCGCACTAGTTTCCCTTTCTCTGTCTATCTTTGGTCCACAGTAATAGTGACCATGCCAAAAAGGGATATATTATTAGAAAGAAAGTTCATAAATCAAAAGAGCTGACTCTAGAATTTGCTAATAAGATGGTAAAAACTCAGTTGAAGTAATGTCCTGGAACTGAGTGTCACATTAAGGAAATGGAAGTGCATAATTATGAAAAGTAGAGAAGATAGAACTTTTGGAAAGATACATCTTCACTTGAGAGGGTCTCAGGAATGCTCTTAAAGAGAGAATGTGAAACCAGATGACAAGTTCTATGTGAATTGGGTTACAAAACACACTGCAAAGTCAGCAAGCCCTCCTGTCAGCAAAAGTCTACAGAGTGAATGCATGCTCATAAAAATGGAATTGAGAAAAGAATATCTAATGGTGGCTAATTAAGTGAACCAAGAGTGGAAAGAATACAAGTTCCAGATTTAGGGATCCCTGGGTGGTGCAGTGGTTTGGCGCCTGCCTTTGGCCCAGGCGCAATCCTGGAGACCCGGGATCGAATCCCACGTCGGGCTCCCGGTGCATGCAGCCTGCTTCTCTCTCTGCCTGTGTCTCTGCCTCTCTCTCTCTGCGTGACTATCATAAATAAATAAAAATTTAAAAAATTTCAAAAAAAAAAAAAAAACAAAACAAGTTCCAGATTTAAAAATGTAAATCCTCCCTCTAAGCCACAAATTTCTGATATAAGTTTAGAGGTCAAAAAAGGAGCCAGAAATTGTGTCACTATATATGTGATATTTTATTTTTTGGAGCAGAGGTCTATAGCTGTTTTCAGATTCTCAAAGAATTTTTGTGATGTCAAAAAGATCTGAAGTCTCTTTGAGCCCTATAAATGCATATACTTTTAAAATTTTGTGGAATTTAGGAAATATTTTGTTTCATTGCAATTTCCCTATTGCTTAAAAACAAATTAGTTCAGGGATAGAGCTTCTATTACTCTATTCTCGGAGGGGCATGTCAACTAAGAGGAGCGATTAGATTAGACACAATTTACTTTGGGTAGGAAGAGAAATTAATATCTATATGCTACTGATTTGGAAGATACTCACAGCCAGAACTTCTAAAAGTCCTCTACTGTCTGTGTATGTACCCCCTGGGCCGCTCTCTTGCTCTGGTGTTCATTGGTAATTACAGAAGGCAAAGAGCATTTCACATTTGTTTACGCCTTCTCTTTATTGTATTACCAAATGACCCATAGATAGGAATGTGTAATTGAGCCCCATTAGGTCATTGAAACCAGATTTTGCTTGTAAGCAAATGCCTCCTCTGGAAAATATGACTGACCTAGAATAACTTGGCTTTGGTCCCTTTTTCCTTCCTACGCATAATGCCTTAGGGATGACCCTTTATCAGTCATTTAAATTCTCATATTCAGGAACTTTTAATGAAGGGCGAACTCTACATTGCATTTTCATCTTGCTGCATGTTATGGTACAGATAGTCTTGTTTTATAAATGTTTATCAAAACTGTCAGATACTAGAGATTGAAATTGGCATTTCTATTCTTTCCTACCCAGTGACTCATAGAAACTTATCCTTTGACTCATCCATACACTTAAATCTTTTCACACATTAAAAAAAAATGTTCTGGAAATAAAAATGTAGGCTATTTGTGTTCTTTCCAAAATTAGCCCGAGGAGTAGGTACAATAAAGCTGCATGTATCAGCACTCTCCAGATGGTAAAAGGAAAATAAAGTGCTAGATCTGCATTCTCTCCTTCTTCTCCCTTTTCTGAATATACAGTATAATAATGGTTATTGATCTGAGAGTCAACAACATTTCATTAGCCTTTAAGCTGTACTAAAGACAAAAATTAAATTAAAAATAATATTAGTTTTGACCAGTTTTTGTTCAGAAAAATATCTGTTTTTTCCCTGTGTGGCAAACTCATCCATACTCATTTACTTTAATTACTTCCTATAGGGCAACAAGTTCCAAATTTTGTTGCAAACTGCCTTCTCTTTTTGAGTTGTAGGCCAGTACATCCAACTCCCTTCCTGATAGCAATATTATAGTTAGAGTGATCTTGTAAAATTGCAAATTAAATTATACCACTTAAAGTCATCCATTCACTTCCTATTTTTTAGGTATAATACAACATACTAGTGGACTATAAGACTTTGTATCATGTCATACCTGCTTAGCTCTCTGGCCTTAGCTTTTCTCTTTCTTCTCTCTTTGTAGTGAAGACTGTGTAGATATGCACCTTTTCTAAGCATAAAAGGAAGATTATATTTCTCATTCGCTTTTGCAGCTAACTGGGAACAAATGAACAAATTCCATCAATGAAATGTGAATGGGAGTGAGGTACCCCATTTGAATACCAACTTTTCCCATGTGGTCTACTTTGTCCCTTGGGAGAGAATTCTGAAATAACATATCCAAGGGAAAGAGTCTGTATGTCTGAACCACTTGGAGCTTAGATACCTGCAGCAATAATAAACACTAATTCATTAGGTTAAGTTGTTGAAACTTTGCGCTATTTATGAGTGTATTGGGGTTTTTAAATTCTAATTAATAAGCTTCCATTACAAGATTTTTTAACAGTTAGTTTCTTGATCACATCAAACTCTTCCTTGCTATAGTATCTTTGTACACATGAATCTCACTACTAAGGGAGGCTCATTCATCTACTCCTCATTGATTACTGCTTAATTTTCAGTTATCAGCTTAAATCTGAAATCTCGGGAATTACATTCCCTAGGACACTTAAAATATGTATTTTTCTTTTGTAAAATTCATTAAAATTTGCATTGCATATTTCCTGTATTTAAATAGAAAACTATAAGCCTCCATTTTCTTTGGTTTAGCCTTATTTAGTAAAAATTCTGCTGATGCCAGAGATTGCAACCTTAAATTAGTAGTTGTTCATAAAGACATTGGAGCAAAGAAAGAGTTGTTGATTTGGCTACAGTGGGGAGATTTGATTCTGAGATAAAGAAACATTTATAGACAGTTGACAAAAATGAAGGCTGAGCTCTCAAAGCCCTTTGATTTAGATGTTAAGACTATACATCCTTTTCCTGTGTTGAAGTCCTCTTCATATCAAACATATAACTATTCTGTATCTTGTAATCATAAACATGTGCTAGGTAGATTTTAAGAAGTCCAATTGAGACATCTGGACTTTATAAGTTTAATGTTATTTTCTGTGAAATATCAATACGCACTAAATGGTTATATTGGAATAAAATCTGCACTTAGCCAATCAGCTGTAATTTCACATATATAAGCAACTTTGATTATTTTATTGAGTGGAAAAATATAAACTACTTAGGAATGTCTTCAGGATTATAATAATAATAATAATGATAATAATAATAATTTAATTCAACATAAAACAGTATGGGATTTTTTTTTCCTGACAGGGGTTCCTTTGACCATAGATTTCTAAAGTTTCAGCAGCAGGGAGTCAAGATCAAAACTTCTCCAATTGAAACATACATTCATATGTAAGGAGACAGCCAAAGCCATATATAGGCTTCTGTGAGAAGGATTTTTTAAAATATTTTATTTATTTATATAGGAGAGACACAGAGAAAGAGGCAGAGACATAGGCAGAGAGACAAAAAGGCTCCTCGTAAGGAGCCTGATGTGGGACTCAATCCTGGACCCTGGATCACGCCCTGAGCTGAAGATAGATGCTCAACCTCTGAGCCACCCAGGCATCCCGTATAAGAAGCATTCTAATCTTTTGTCCCTCTCCTGTTGGGCATCATATCAGTGTGAGACTGCTTTTCCCTTGGGAATCATTTTTAGTCATTAAATCAGTCAAGAAAATATGCTTCTGCCTTGGAAATGGCAGAGAAATACTTCCCCTTGGAATGGCTTAGAAGTACTGTCCACAAATGCCTTGCATTGTTTTTAACATAATGGGGAAAAAAATGGTCCATCCTTCCAGTATGGCTACTTTCTTTCTATAAGTATTGTTGAGTCCAATGATATTATCTGATTGATTCAATGGGACTGTGGAAAGTCTTTTGTTACTGAGTGGGTTGGGGTACAAAGCTTATAAACCAAGGTAGAAGGAAAAATTTTCAGGCTCTAAGGGATGATCCATGTTCCAAGCATGGCTATTTATCCTCTAAAGGGAATCCTGCCTTTGAGAATAAATTTCCAAATAAAGATTATGATGTACAGGGAATACACAGGAATTGACGTTGTAAATGTATATGTTTTTCCTAAGATTCAGTTAAAGAAGGGACATAGAAGAGAACATTCTCTTTGATTGGAGTGAAATACCTGAATATGAGTAGAAGTTTCTTTGGTTAGAGTTAAATTTAAATATATACAAATTAGAGCCAGTTCATGAAATATAGAAGGTAAGGTATGCTTAGAAAAGAATGATCACTTCTTCAAAAGCTGACCCTGAATTGTGACCTAGAAAATATCAGTTTATTGGGCTGAGTTCATGGAATAGTCTTCTAACCATTCATTCATTCATTCATTCATTCACTCATTTAATTAGTGCATATTGAGTAACTCCAGGTATTGCTTTATGCATTACATATACAATAGTGTACAAAGCAGACAAAGTCTTCTGCTTTTATTCTATTATTCTAGTGGCCCTATTATTCTAGTAGTGGAAGACCAACAATAAACAAAATAAAATGAATAAATTAAGACTAAGTTAGGAGGTAATAAGTGCCATAATAAAAATGAAAATAAAAATAAAAAGGAAGCAATAATATAATATAGATTTGTTGGAGGATTTACATGTGAAATTTTAAATATTATGGCCAGGGAAGGTCACACTAAAAAATAACATATGAGGAAGACTTGAAAGGGGTGAGGAGGTCACATGTATAGGTATCTGGGAAAAGATAAAACCAGTAGGTAGAGGGAATAGGAAGTGCAAAATCCTGTCGAGGATCCAAATTTCTTTTCTTTTTTCTTTTCTTTTCTTTTCTTTTCTTTTCTTTTCTTTTCTTTTCTTTTCTTTTCTTTTTTCTTTTTTCTTTTCTTTTTTCTTTCTTTTTTTTTTGGAGAAGGAAAAAATTCTTTTTTTTTGAAAGAAAATTCTTGAGTGTAGTTTTTTCCTCATCAATTTCACACATAGAGTTTTAAAGTATTGTGGATGTTCCTATTCCTAAATTGGTTATGGGATCATGGTTGTTCATGTTACTACTACCCTTTATTAATTATAAGTATGCATATGTTCTATTGCCTGTGTGCCATATATATAAATAGCACACTCACATATCACACTCACACACATTTCTGTCTAATGCTGGATGCTAACCCAATACCCCCAATACTATAAAATACAAGTTTATTCTTTGCTCATGTAACAGTTTAATCAGTGTTCCTAGTTGGGGAGTAGTTTTTCTTTCCATAATAACTCAAGGACATAGGCTCTTTCCATCTTAGAGGTCTGCCTTGGCGGAAAGGGAGAGAACTGAGGCTCATTTGAGGATTTTTTTAAAAAGATGCCAATGTTTTATTTAAATTGTTAAATGTATTGTACATACAAAAAAGTGTATATAAGATGTATATAAATAATTTAAAGATGATGAAATGAATATCCATATACTCTTTATGCAGTTAAAGAATCAGCTATTACTGTGGCCTTCAAGTTGCACCCCAAATACATAGCCTTTCACTCCAGAATAAAGCATCCTCCTAAATGTTCTGGTAATCATTTTTTTGCCTTTCTTCTGGAATTTGCCACATTCATGACTGTCTCTACTCAGTATACGATTTCATTCTTTCCTATTTTTAACCGATATAGTTGGAATGTTATTATGTATAGTCATCTCTGATTTGGTTCTTTCATTCAATATTGTTTTATAATTCATCCATGTTGATATTGTTATAAATAATTTATTTCACAACTACTTTTTATTCCACTGTGTGAATATACCATGATATATGTTTTTATCTCTCCTTAGAAGGACATTATTTCACTTTTTTTCCTCTAGTTTTGAACTTTTTTTGTGTGTGTTCAATCTTTTATTTCAATTCTTATTAGTTAACATATATGGTGAAATTGGTTTCAGGTATAGAATTTAGGGATTCATCACTTACATATAACACCCAGTGCCCATCACAAGTTCCCTCCTTAATACCTATCAGTCATTTAGCTCATCCCCCACCCACTTCCCTCCATCAGCCCTCAGTTTGTTCTCCATAGTCTCTTATGGTTTGCTTCCCTTTCTCTCTTGTTTTTTTCCCTTCCCCTGTGTTCATTTGTTCTGTTTCTTAAATTCCACATATAAGTGAAATCACGTTATTTGTCTTTCCCTGACTGACTTATTTCACTTAGCATAATACACTCTACCTCCATCCATGTCATTGCAATTAGGAAGATTTCATTCTTTTTAATGACTGAATCATATCCCATTATATGTGTGTGTGTGCGCACACACATGCACGCGTGCACGCACACACACATACCACTTATCACTTCTTCTTTACCCATTCATCGATCAATGAACACTTGAGCTCTTTCCATAATTTGGCTATTGATAATGTTGCTATAAACGGTGCATGTGCCCCTTCAAATTAGTATTTTTGTGTCCTTTGGGTAAATACCTGGTAGTGCAATTACTGGGTCATAGATAGTTCTAATTTTAACTTTTTTGAGGAACCTCCATACTGTTTTCCAGAGTGGCTGTACCAGTTGGCATTCCTACCAACTGTGTGAGAGGGTTCCCCTATCTCTCATCCCAGCCAACATCTGTTTCTTATGTTGTTAATTTTAGCCATTCTTATAGGTGTGAGGTGGTATCTCATTGTGGTTTTGATTTGTTTTTCCCTGATGCTGAGTGATGTTGAGCATCTTTTCATATTAGCCATCTGTACATCTTCTTCGGAAAAATACCTGTTTGTGTCTTCTGTCCATTTCTTAGCTGGATTATTTATTTTTGGGGTATTGAGTTTGATAAATTCTTTATAGACTTTGGATACTAACCCTTTATTAGATACATCATTTGCAAATATCTTCTCTTATTCAATAGGCTGTCTCTTAGTTTTATTGACTTTTTCCTTTGCTGTGCGGAAACCTTTTGTCTTGATGAAGTCCCACAATAGTTCAAGTTTGTTTTTGTTTCCCTTACCTCCAGAAATGTGTCTTGTAAGAAGTTGCTGCAGCCGAAGTTCGAGAGGTTGCTGCCTGTGTTCTCCTTTAGGATTTTAATGATTTCCTGTCTCATATATAGGCATTTTATTAATTTTGAATTTATTTTTGTGTGCAGTATAAGAAAGTGGCCCACTTTTATTCTTCTGCATGTGTCTGTGCAATTTTCCCAGCACCATTTGGTGAAGATACACTTTTCTTCCATTGAATATTCTTTCCTGCCTTGTTGAAGATTAGTTCACAGTATAGTTGTGGGTCCATTTCTGTATTTTCTATTCTGTTCTACTGATCTATGTATCTGTTTTGATGCCAGTACTATATTGTCTTGATGATTACAGTGTAATATAGCTTGAAGTCTGGAATTGTGATGCCTCCCACTCTGTTTTTCTTTTTTCAAGATTGCTATGTCTATTTGGGGTTTTTGTGGTTCTGGACAAATTTTAGGATTATTTGTTCTAGTTCTGTGAAAAATGCTGGTGGTATTTTGATAGAGATTACATTAAATGTATAGATTGCATTTCTATACAAAATAACGAAGGAACAGAAAGAGAAATCAAGGAATTGCGCCCATTTACAATTGCACCAAAAGTGATAAGATACCTAAGAATAAACCTAACCAAAGAGGTAAAAGATCTGTACTCTGAAAACTATAGAATACTTACAAAAGAAATTAAGGAAGACACAAAGAAATGGAAAAACATTTCATGCTCATGGATTGGAAGAACAAATGTTGAACTGTCTTTTATTACTGTGTGTGAGTGACTTTCTAGGGTTACTCTTTTGGGCATCTCTTATACACCTCTTCAAGTTCTTTTAATTTCATGTGTATCTCCAGCATCTTATGAACCCAAGTTGTTGCCAAGCCTGACACGTTTTCTTGATCAGCCACACGCCTGAATTCTCTGGCTCTTCCTGGTACTTCTCTAGGCTTGAATGAGATGACTGTCGCAGAGCAAGGAAACCAGCTTCCCAAGGTTCAGTGAAATGTTCAGTGAAACAATGTAAAGCAAGACTGAGTGGACTCATGGGGCAAACTTTGACCAAAGAAAAAAAGGAAATAAAAAGGAATGAATGGATAAATTCCTGTTCCTTTCTGCATCCAGTAAATTATTCTAATGCATATTTTCTTCTCTAGAGCCTCTTCATAATCATCCCACATGACCATGTAGGATGCAGCAGTACAAAATTAGCTTTTGCTCATTCTCAGCTCATTCTGAAGCAGTGGCCAGTGGAGTAACTCATCACTTTGTATTACTTTCCATCTTTCCCTGTCTCACTTTTATTTTCCCTCACACTCTTTGTCCTGGGATTGCAACTCTCAAATTAACCACTGGTATTAAGGTTCTACTTTTCAATCCAGGTGAAGACAGTTATACCTAGACAGTAATTTTAGAATCTTGGGTTATTAACCTATTTTCCAAAATGGTTGTCCCAACAGCAATGGATAAACGTTCCCAGTTGTTTCACATTAGGAATGTGGGAATTGGCCAACTTTTATACTTTAGGGGTTTGAAATTATATCTCACTGAATCTTAACTTGTACAACCATCTTCCATTGCTGTTCTAATAAATAGGAGATCAATTAGGTAAAGTATCAAGCTTTCTGCCTACATCTTAGGTACTCAGTGGAAATTAGTCTCTCCTGCTTTCCCAGTCAGTTCTTATTGCCATAACCCTTTTGAAAAGTTGATGACCTGAATTTATACCTCACAACTGAGACGTCTTTACCTAACATCAAAGAGGGTCTGACAACACAATAGTCCCCAAACAAGCTAATCATTTACTGTGGGCTGTATCCCCTTAATTGTGCTTCCCCTTATCCCTCTAAGTTGGTTGAGTTCTAGTCATCTAACATAGAGCTGATACTTTACCTTTCTTTCCACATATTCACATCTACTATATGAGTAAAACTCATTTATCAAATTTTATAATAGGATTCACAATTCCATGTTTATTCTATTATTTAAGAAACTTATTTTTTTCCCATATATGATCTATTCCCTGAAACTTCTTGAGAATAGAGAGATATCATTTACATTTATATTTGAACCTGGGGGACTGGAGCTGGAAGAAAAAGGCTTATATGATCCATGATGAAGAAATTTCTAAAAGAGTAGCTCCCTTTAGTTACTTTTCTTGCCTTTCTTTTTCTCACATTTGTGCCTCTAATGACTTTTCACTGTGGTCTTAACCACACTAAACTTCTGTATAAAGTTCTGTATAGTAGTCCATACACTTTTTAAAAAATAAGTAAATTTGCATCACTTATTAAGTTCTGATTTTGAACGGAAAGGATCTAGAATACTGAATTAGTACTTAATATAGAAAATTAACATCATCCTTTTCATTCATATTTGTAAAGACTCAAGTTCTTTTATGTGAACAATGCTATCTTCCTTTGTTAAATATTTCTGATCCAATTTGTGCCCTCATTTCTGCCTTTTTGCATTGCACTGATTCTCTTCCCCTAAATTTATTTTTCTCTTTATCCAACTTACTTAAACATTTTCAGCTTTTCTTTTTTTAAAAAAAATATATTTTATTTATTTATTCAGGAGAGACACAGAGAGAGGCAGTGACATAGGCCGAGAGAGATGCAGGATCCTCACCAGAACCCCGATGTGGGACTCGATCCCAGACCCCAGGATCACAACCTGAGCCAAAGGCAGATGCTCAACCACTGAGCCAACCAGGGGCCCCCATTTTCAGCTTTTCAATGATAATAAAAAACTTGTACATCATCATGGAGAAATTTTTATCTTGGAAAATGACCTTAACATTTTGACTTGTGATTGTCTGCCACTCCATTCGATCGTAATCTTTATATTAATCATTACTGTAAGGAAAAAAATATTTAGATTTCAAAAGCTCAGAAAGAAATGTGAGCAGTTTCTTTTCACTTTTGGTGCTGACAGAAGCTGCAACACAAGCTGCCTTTGTTGCAGGTAATTTAAATCACAAACACCTACCGTGTTTAAATTTTGCTCTGAATAGCAGTTTGTATTTTGCAACTATTTATAGCATGCAATTTCATTCCTGGGATTACCACCGCAGAGGACAAAATGCCAGGAGAGGAAATGTGTTTAAGAGGGTAAAATATGAGAGAACCATGAAGCTGGATGGACTCAAATGGCTAGATTATTTAGCCTTGATTTAAGCAAACACCTAAATCACCCAGATCGATGTTGAACTTCAACCTTTTTGTCCTCACAGCCTCCCCAGATGAGGTGAAATGTTAATCATGCTGCTGGTGAGGTCGCCCATGTTTGAACAAAAATCAACTATTTTTACTCTTTTTTTTTAAACTATTTTTACTCTTGTGCACTAGAAACTAACATTATTTTCTCCCTTTCAATTATTTGGGGAGCTAGAGAAAAAATGCAGTCATTGGTCAGATTCATTTAAAAAATTTTTTTACATTCATTTTTCCAGGATTTGAAATTGTTTGCACTTTCGAAATCTTGATTTGCTGCTCTCTAGACAACCTCCAGGTCTTTCATATGTTCATTCTAATCTAGACACTAAGTTTTATGCAATCCTTTAGAGGAGAAATGACGTACAGTATAAAGAATTCTTTATGCCTTGATGTTACTTAGTCTGGTCACATCATATCACTTTTCTATTTTTTTAAATGTTTTCCAAAAGAAGTATCAAGTTATTCACTTAATAAAGTTATAGATTCCAAACTATTGTGGCCCCTTCTCAAGTCAAATGAAAAATATCCTTAAATATTTGTAAAATATCAAGGCCTAGTAATCAATAACGTAAATCACTGACTAAAAATTTAGTCATTTTAACCCAAAAGAGATTGAATATTCAGCCAGCCTATCTGGAGGATTAATTAAGATGGCTAAAACTTCAGTTCAGCCAACCAGCCTACTTGAACTGAAATGTGAACATAAATTGCTTTTTCATTGAGTTACCTGGTATATATATAGACACAGACACACATACAAAGGCATAGACACATATCTATATGCACGTACACAATCCATAAATATAAATATTTAAACAATGTAGCATTGCCAGTAGAATTTTTGCATTCTACCCATTCCTGAGATCTATTCATTTTTTTTCTTTTTAGGATTTTATTTATTTTTAGAGAGAGAGAGAGAGAGAAGAAAGCATGCGTGTGAGTGGGGAGTGGCATAGGGAGAGGGAGAAAGAATCTGAAGCAGACTCCTCACTGAGTTCAGAGCCCAACAGTGGGGCTCAATCCCACAACCATGAGACTATGACCTAGGCGGAAACCAAGAGTTGGGTGCTTAACAGACTGAGCCACCCATGTGCCCCTACTGGAATCTATTCTTGATGGAGCTAGAAATTAATTTCAGAAGTTCGTTTTCAGATTGATGAAGTTTTGGAATATAGGTGATGTCCGGAGCCAATGACCAAGAAAGAATTCTTGAGAGGTCTTTGGTGCAAAATGGTGGTTTTATTAAAGCACAGGGGACAAGACCCAGGGACAGGAAGAGCTGCTGCCCCAATCCTGTGAGGGGTGGCTAATTATATACCTGGGAGTTGGGAGGGGTTTGAGGATAACATACTCTCTAAGGAATTTTGGAAGCAAGGTCCCCAGGACCTTGAAGGGGGCTAGCTATTGTTGGAAAAAGTAACTTATTACCATCTAATAAAACCTGAGTCATGAGACCCTTCAGATGTGTATCGGTGGGCCATGTACTTGGAGGATGATTGCCAACATGTATCTTGGGGGTTGATAAAGGAGATTTCTTTCTTTCTTTTTTTTTTTAATATTTATTTATTTATTCATGAGAGATACAGAGAGGCAGAGACACAGGCAGAGGGAGAAGCAGGCTCCTCACAAGGAGCCTGATATGGGACTTGATCCTGGACCCAAGGATCATGACCTAAGCCAAAGGCAGATGCTCAATCACTGAGCCACCCAGGTGTCCCAATAATAAAGGAAATTTCTAAAGGAATTTTTATATGTTAAAGTAGACAGGCTTCTGGGGTCAGGCTAAGATTGCCTTCTGCCCTTAGCAAAGTATGAACATCCAGGCAGTTGAGTCCGTAGAGGAATGTCCCTTTGCCTGTTTCAAGGACTTGTTAATGTGCTACTCCAAGCTCCTGCCTTGTCCTCAGTCAGCCTGTGTTCCCCCATCAAGATCACTTACATTTGAATAAAGATAATGCCAAACACAACTTTGAATAGTTACTCTAAATGATGATGAACTATAAGATTACTGAAGTAAACTCAGAAATCTGAGTTTTAATTTTTTAGTTTTGCATGTGCTAATAATATGTGAAATTATGGCAAGGCCCACATTTGAGACACATCCTACATATTCCACCTCTATGTTCTCAGCAAAGTCACTGAACATATCTGTGTTTCAGTGCTTTTACTCTTAAAATAAGGAAATTAGACTACATGATGTAAGTTTTTTTTCTAATCTTATGTCTTATACCACTTATCAAATTTAGGAGTGTCTGAAATATTGGGCTTTATATCATGAAATGATAAACCATAGCATGTTTGAAATGAATGTGCAAAGCAAATGAAAGTATCTTCAAGGTATAGTATTAAATGAAAAAAACAGTTATTACCTACTTATTGCATTCCATCATATTTTTATATACTTTCTCAAATGTCACCTTACCAAATTGTCCCTGACTACCCTATAGTAAATATTCCAACTCCTTGACCCAAGTCATTTTCTAGCACCACTCCTTGTCTTCTCTTTCTTCATAGTGAGTACTGTACAACTTGATGTCACATTAAATATTTGCCTTTTTCTTTATTTCTACTTTTCCACAAAAATAAGTTTCATATGAAAAAGAAAAGTTCCATGAGGCCAGAATATTTGCACTGTTCCCTGATGAATTCCTAGAATTTAAAAATAGTGCTGTGCATAAAATATATGCTTGTTGTGTATATATATATATATATATATATATATATATATATATGATTTTTAGGAACAATAAATAAAAGTTGTTTACCATTTATAGTTTGATAAAAAGTAAAGGGGCTTAATGAGAAAGAAGGAAGCTTTTCATTTTATATCCTTTGTACCATTTGAATTTGTCATATGCCTGCATTGTATTAATAATAAAATAAACATGAATGAAAGCCATTAGACACATCACCGAAACCCTGAGAACTAATGGAAATCTCAGAGGTGATGTCTCTAACCCATGGACCTTGTAGAGGACCTCAAGAGTAGAAATTAGATCCTTAATTTCTAAAGCCAAGAAGGTGATATGTTTAAAAAGTAAGGTAACAATAAAAATCAGAGATAAAATTCTAAATACAAAATGCTTGTTTTCTCATGCTAGAGGTGGTTTAGATTTACCATTTGCACCACATTGATAATCTGGATAAGCTTTGCCACTAAAGCAAAAATATGAAATGGTTTTGCTTTCTTGTATTTTTAAATGTACTCTCCAAATTTTCTGTAAAAATCAGTGCAGAGTTTGCAAAATTATTTAGGGCTGCAAAGAACAAAACTTACCTCAACCCCCCAAATAAGCAAAAAGCATAATAGCTTAAACACAGTAGGGATGTTTGTTTGTTTGTTATTTGTTTTAGTCTAATGTAATAATTTGGAGATGCAGGATATGGAGGCTGATATAATGGTTTCAGGAAGTCTTTAGGGACTCAGGATGCTTCTAACCCAGTCTCCTTAGCAGAGGCTGCTATAGCTCCAGCTGTCACATCCAAATTTCAAGCAACAGTAACGAAGTAGAGGGAAAAGACAAAAAAGAACACACCTCCGTGAAGAATCAGCTTGAACCTTCATGGAGGCACCCGCAGTTTACCTCAAAACTCTCTTTTTACATCATTGTCATTTTTGTCAGATCTTAGTCTCATGGCTATATCAGATAAGAATAGTCGAGTAATGTATTCTTGTGAATGGTCATATTATGAACCGAATTAGTTTAATATAATTACAATGAGGAAAAACGGTCATTTAAGAGGCATAGGGTCTCTGTCATAATCAACTATTGTTTTGCAATCAGAAATATGATATACATACTTATGTGAGAAAAATCAAAGCAAAGTAAAACAAATACCTGATGACAATCTACTTTCTGGAAATAATTTTTTCCTCAGATATCCATTGTTAGCCATGAAAACAGGCTTTTCTACAAGGAAAGTAGAAGGTGATAATTGGGACAGTGGGATCTTGTAGTGAATTCTCTGTTTTGTTTTTAAGGATTTTATTTATTGATTCATGAGAGACATAGAAAGAGAGGCAGAGATACAGGCAGAGGGAGAAGTGGGCTCCTCACAGGAAGCCCAAAGCAGGACTGGATCCCTGGACCTGGGATCACATGCTGAGCTGAAGGCAGACACTCAACCGCTGAATCACCCAGGCATCCCAAGTTCTCTGCTTTTTATTTTTTTAATTAATTTATTATTTATTTATTTATTTATTTATTTATTATTATTTTTTATTTTTTATTTTTATTTTTATTTATTTTTTAGTTCTCTGCTTTTTAAAGCAGGAAACCTTTTGGTTCATCTCTCTTTGTATTTTACAAAAAAAAGAAGAAGAAGAAGAAGAAGAAGAAGAAGAAGAAGAAGAAGAAGAAGAAGAAGAAGAAGAAGAAAGAAATTATGGTCCTAAGATGGACAGGGAATGCTTTATGTTTATGGAAACCCTGGATGTTTGAAAGACAGCTGTCAATTTTCTCAATACTTTATCATAAAGCCACTAAGAGAAGAAGCAATGAGTTTAAGGCAGAATAAGGTAGAGGTCTTGGAATGGGGAAGGTGACCATGAATGATGAGAGGATTTCACACTTGATGTTTTCAATTTTCACATGCAACTCAGATATGTCATGTTTGCAATATTATTTTGTTTAATTATATCTTCGTATAAATCATGCTTAGCATTTTTTGAGCTGAAGTCTTCAAGGGAGACAATTCTCTTATCTTTCTGTATGTCTTGCAAGCAAAGACACCACTTGACTTTTTTTGCTGAACTGGCCTTCAGAGATGTTTGTCTAGTGAGCAACCTTGGAAGACGGAGACTCTTTCTCTCTGGAGCAAAGTTCAGCTTTATTTGCTGTTCAGCATTGTCTTAGTCTGTTCAGGCTGTTGTAACAAAATATTCCAGACTGGGTGGCTTATAAACAACATAAATTTATTCTCACAGTTCTAGAGGCTGAAAGTCTAAGATCAGGGTGCTTTTGTCATCTGGTGATGGCCTTCTTGTATGTCACAACATTCTCACCATATGCTCACAAGGTGGAAGGAGTGAGCAATCTCTGTATGGTCTCTCTTATAATGGTCTCTACCCTCAGGACCAAGCATCTCCCAGAGATTCCATCTCTTGATACTATCATATTGGGCATTAGGATTTCAACATATGATTTGGGGGAGCACACACATTAAGACCATAGTAAGTATAATAAAGGTCATGTCTCCTTCTGGGGAAAAGTTCAGGCACGCTTACAGTCCATTTAAAGAGATTCAGGCTCCCTAAGCTTGAAGATTCCTCTTGTACAGGTGTCACCTTGCACTCTTCCTGTTGCCCTGTGAAAATTGTGGCTTGGCAAAGAGGTACACAATGATGATGCTCTGGCTACTGCTACCACTGTAAATAGTAAACTATCCATTGTCTCGGATTCATAAATCTCTTATATTCTGCTGGCAACCATGAAACTATGGCAGGCTAATCTATTAGTTGGGAGTAGATCCTTTATAATTAGTTCTTGAGAGTCACTGAAAGGGGACTCTGGGTTCACAATGCTTGCAACTCCCATACTTCTAAGGAAAGCTAATGATGTGACCCTCCTTTTCTGATAGTGGTGGCTAGACGCAGGAATGGATTTGTGCCATGAGCAGACACACATAAACAGCCATGGACTTGTAAAATTATGACATGGGTCGATATGGGAAGGCTGTCAGAGTTCCTTTGACCTAATCTGATCCTCTCTTTTGGGGGCCTGAGAACACCAGTGGTTGGGAGTGGTGCATATGCTAACAGATGTCCCGGATAAGCTTTAGAATTAGGAGGCAGAGTCACACATTTTTAAAGTCACATTTTTCAACAAGGATACCACAGCTGCTCTTGGACACCTGGGGAAACTGCTAATTCCTCCCAGCAGTAATACTTGTTTCTAGGGTGTGTGACTTGCTTCTCTGTGTTTATTTTTGATATCTCTCTCTGACTGAAAGTAACCAGAATGTGCTTCTGCTTCATTTAACTGGAAAGAGACAAGCTAACAAAGGGGAGAAAAATGATGACTTCCCCAAATTAAACCTGGACTTTAAAGATAAAGATTTATCAGACACAAGCTTTAACTAAACTATGCTTCTAGTATTTTCTGGATGAAAGGATTTAGAAATCCTGATCTGACAATCAGGTATTAAATCTGCCAGTAACAGATGCTGCTAAAACATGAATTTAAACAGCTTATTTGTGTTGGTACAACATTAGGATCATTTCAGAATAACTGATTATAATGTGCTGTAGATTTTCTACCTATTGTTTTATAACACCTGTCTTGAGAATTAGAAGTGGTATCCCTGACAATTGATTAGGTAAAATGGAACAACCTCAGAAGTCTTCAAAGAGGGATCCAAGAGGGGACGCCTAGTTGGCTCAGTGGTTGAGTACCTGCCTTTGGCTTGGGGTGTGATCCGGGAGTCCCGGGATTGAGTCCCACAGGGAGCCTCCTCCTCTCTCTACCTGTCTCTGCCTCTCTCTCTCTGTGTGACTCTCATGAATAAATAAATAAAATCTTTAAAAAAAAGAGGGATCCAAGAAAGCAAAATGTTCATTGTTTTATATAACTTAAAGTTTTTCAGGTGCAATGAACTCAGATTAAAAACCAAAGAATCAAAAAATGTGGGTTTTGGCAATAACTCCTACTTTGGTCACCTACATATTTCTAGAAAATATTTTACTCAGACAAAACACTAGTAAAAATTCATAAATGATAGTCTACACTGGGAAATGAATACTACAGCTTCTGATTCTCTGTGCTAAAGTGAACATTAAGCTGGAGCAAGCAGGGAGGAAAACTTATTTAGCTTTACTCAACTAATGTTAACAAAATTTAGACCACCTTGCTATAACCAATAGTCTTCAGATGTCATGTGTGAGACAATTTCCAGGGAGAAAATACAATCTCACTATTTTACTATTTAGCACAAAATGAATATATAATGCAGACTTAGTGGAATAAGATTGCCAGCTCTGGTGATTTTTGCTAAATATTAGTAAGTAATTTTATAATACATCCAAAGAGGTAAAGATCTTTCTCTCTTACTCTCTCTCTCCCCTGCCCCCGCCACGTGTGTGTGTGAATAACTATACCTCGATACCCTCGATCCAGATCTCCTGACTCTATGTTTAATAATCATAGAGATTCCTTATATTGAGCCAAACCATTGTTTCCCAAAGAGTGTTTTTTTTTGAAATACTAATTATATTAAATGGAAAATTTAGTATGGAAAATTTAGCATGTAAAAATGTTTAGAAATAGTACATTTCAAAACTTGACATATATAATCTGATCTCATAGACTCCCAATGCTAATGACCCTAATGTAATGTAAGTTTCTGAGAATTTGTGCACCATAGAAACCTGTTTAATTATCAAAGTCATATTTTCAGTCTTATATAGCAAGGAAATATTTTGAATAATATTTATTAACCTCTCATAGAACTTATGTTCTCTGTAACTGCTGCTTTCAATTGAACCTCTATAAATTGGGGTGTACAGAAAGTTTCTCTATTTTCTTTTCTTTTTTTTTTTTTTTTGTAAACAGTTGTTTTAATCACCACCATCATCGCTGTGCTTTGCTAGATGGAAGGATGTGATGAGATAAGGATCCAATTTAAAAGTGCCAATTTGCTGTACCTGAGACCTTTCCAGTTCAAAGTAATTTCTGGCAAACATAGACTCTTTTTAGTAAATACTCAGAAGCTTAGAGACTCTTCTTGCCTCCAGTTGCAATCCTTTTTTTTTTTTTTAAGATTTTTATTTATTCATTCATGAGAGACACACACACAGAGAGAGAGAGAGAGAGAGAGAGAGAGAGAGAGAGGCAGAGACACAGGCAGAGGGAGAAGCAGGCTCCATGCAGAAAGCCCAACATGGGACTCAATACCGAGTCCCCAGAATCAGGCTCTGGGCTGAAGGCAGGCGCTAAACTGCTGAGCCACCCAAGGATCCCCTCTGGTTTCAATCCTACATGAACCTCTAATCGAGTGGGAATTTACTGCTGCCCATGATGCTTAGATATGGGGATTGTGGCCCAAGACGTGTAAGTAATGTTGAAAAGTTGTCTTGACTGCCTTGTTTGAAGCTTGTCCACTGAACTGTCTGCTGGAATTTACTGTTGGGATCTGCCCTGGTGTACCCATGACCTGTCCTACTGGCATGGTCAAAATCCTTGATTGAGCAAGGATTGACTTGGCCTCACTTTGGTTTTCATCAACATTCCAGATCTCTGGGTCTCAGCTGGATTTGGCTTCCTAACACTTGTGTCAGAGCAGTCCAATGATTTTCTTCTGAATTCTCAACTCAGCTGGCTTTCTCTTCCCCTCCAGTACATGAAAGAATTCCTGGTTTGATTTCACACCACAGAGAAGCATAACATAAGCTCTCTCTATTGCCTAAACATACTGTGGCTGTCCATGAGTGCACAGGGACACTTGTTTCAGATGATCTTTCAGATTTCTAAGCATGAAACCAGATGTATGACCTCAACAGCTTTTGGCAGCTTCTATCGTTCTCTGAAACCTTTCAGGTATCATGGACCACCCCACATCCAATTTCCTAACTTTTACCTGAAATTTGATCCTGTGGAGATGAAATTGTTTGAAGTGAGGAAAACTGAAGTCTCTGTAGAATAACAGAGGCAAAAGAGTGTAGTTTCAAAAGCATCAGCTTTGGACCTAGCATTCTTGAGTTTGACTCTACCCTCTACACCTTAAAGCTGTGTTAACTTGGACAAATTAATTACTTAAACCCTCTTAGTTTCCATATTTCCTTATCTGTAGAAAGATAACACCAGAAAGTTGTTGTAAAGATTGGATAAGCACTGTGTATTAAGCACTGAAAAAGTACCTGGCACAGGGAGCTGCTCAATCAAAGCTCTCTGCTCAAAGCTCTCTGTTGACATTATTTCTCTTCCTTTTCCTGCCCAAAGCCCTCTGTTTCTTCTGTTTATACAAGGATGCAACTTCATATGTGAAATTCTCTCTAAGCACTTTTTATAGTAAACTTCTGTAACAGGTTAGCCTGACCTAGCTTCAAGGCTGTTGTATTACTTTTGAAAAATAACAGCAATAGTTCCAACAAACTATCTAAATTGAGAATCAAAAATGACCAATGACTTTATTGTCCGACCTAATAGCTACCATTCTCCTGAAATCTTGAAAACCATTGATTTAACCATATTAAGAACCACCAACCATCACCATTTAAGTGAAATTTTAAAATCCATGGATCAATATTATCAAAACTACATCTATTATATGTGGAACACATATTGGGAAATGATGAATTAAACTAATATTTGAATATGGAGTGGGAACATACCACTTGGTCCTGCTTTTCTGTCTCAGTCTTCCAAGAAGCCCCTACCCCTCTGCTCACCAACCTCTCTAACTCTTCTGCCAAGGAAGAAAAAGTTGCAGGTTGAGTCACTGGATCTCATATCAGTGGGCTGGGCTACCATGGCTACACAAAGAAATCAATTCCATTTTAAGTGCAACCTGGGTATGGATGGCCTTCCTGAAGTTGTTCTATTATCCCTGAGCGCTCTGTTTCAGCTTCTCCATGATTGGTGGGTAAGGTGGTCATGTCATACACAGTCACATAGACTGCCCAGGAAGTAGATTCAGAGTCTGCTCCGCCAACATGGCCTCTGCATTCAAAGAAGTAGAGAATAGTTTCTAAGGCTGCTGCTCCTATAGGAAGAGCCATCAACCACATGTTGGAAGAGCCTCAGGGCAGGAAACCAAAGAGAGAAATACAAAAAGGGACTTCCTGTGTGGTTTTTTTCCCTTCATTTTTAACCAACTCAGGACTTAGTACAAAGTCATATTATGCGAAAGGGCATGGATTCATTACTTTTAGAAGTTTAAAATTCTGAAAAGCTAAAAGTGACCTGATTTTACCAATGATGAATCTGGCCCTAAGGAGACTGCTTGGAAAAGGAGAATTTCTTATAGCAGGTGGCTACATTTATTTTCAATATAAATGTAAGGGATTTTCTTCCATTTTTAGCTCAAGAGTAGCTTCCTATGTTAATTTTTTCTCTAAAGTTTTACTTTCTTAACCAACCTCAAGGTGAATTTTAATGGTATAGTTGACCTAATTATGAGTTTCAGAGAAATGAATGTTATTTAAGGCAATCCCTTAATGGTAAGCCTATTTGCATGCCACTTAAGTCAGTGATTCCTGTCTTTTTAGAACTACAACATGCTCTCGTGCTTTGGCATAATTTTAAAAACTGCTAATGTGGCCACCTCTCTTTTTAAATGTTTATTTTAATTTAAAATTGAATGCATTGTATTCTCTGTTTAAAATCTTTCTCTTCCTTCAAATTAAAACATCCAACTTTTTAAGGGAATACATTCTTAGTAAGCACATTATTTTATTACTGTAATTGCTTTGGAAAAGGCTGAATGTCAGACAGAAGGATTCTCAAGAAAAGCCAGAAATCAAATCTGAAGAATGTCTATTTTTTTTTATATCTACTTTTCCAGTTTCAGGGTTTATGCCAGAAAAAAAGGAATGATCGATGCTAGCATACCTCGGCAGCACCTTTTCTCTTAAAAGCTTCTATAAATAACTTTTCATAAAATGGAATTACTGCATTCAACATGGAATGACAGAACAATTTTGGGGTGAAAAATGGTCAGTTTCATCTCTAAGTTGCCCTTTCCCTTTGTGTGGAGGCCACAAAGACAGTTTAGCACTGCCTTCTGTTAAACTTTATTTAGGAAATTAGCCTCATGGACTCAATTCTGACAGGTGCCACAAAATGCACACATTGTAGTGAACACAAGAAAAGAAGGGAAATGGAGAACTTGGTCAAATACCTACTGGGATAAATCTGTGTAAAGACAGGGATTCAATATATCTTCATAGTGGACATTTGAAGGTGATATTGTAAGATCTTTAAAAAATTCCTATTCTGAAATTTCTGCTTTCATTTAACACATTGGTTATTGAGAACATTCTCTGTGCAAGCTCCATGCTGGGCACGGGGTAAGAGTGATGGAGAAATAGAAATTTGACAGTATGGTTTGGGAAAGGGCATGGAACAGTTTTATAACACTGTGAAGCAACAACTGTTTGTGTCAATTTAAGGTAAACAGCAGAAATTCAGAGATGGGAGAACTATAAATCAAGAATAGGGTGGCTGGCGTACAATGTAAATCACCTCCCTCCTTCCATCCTTTTCTTCCACCTTAATACGAAACTTCCGCTGCTCATCTTACTTTTGATTATACATCACTACCGTCATTTATTCTTGATTATCTTCCTTGTTCTCTTCACTGAAGAGTTAGATGCCCTTTCAAAGTTTGATATTCTTTAATTCTGCAAGATAGTTGAGGCCCACATTACAGATGTTCTCTGGAGGCAGGCAATTTATCTCACATTTCATTTATCCTGAAAGTAGATAGTCATGTCTACTATGTAGTAGGAGGTCTCCAATTGGCTGGAATGAATAGAAATGACTTTTTGATGAAGTGGGACTTGAGATAAACCTGAGAGAGTAATGTGGTGGGAACTTTACTAAATGCTCTAATGGATCTCCCTCACTTGCTCCTAGGACTATGAAAATGAATCATATCAAAACACTGCATTAGATCTTTCAAGCAGAAATATTGGAGGATATAAATTCTGTTCTTCTGTGGAGAAACACTGATGACTATCATTAAACAAATATTCATAAAATCTTCCCTAAAATATATTGAATATTCACCACTTTCTGTTATTTGTCCTTATTAGGACAAATAGGACAATGGTGTCCTTGACATCATTTGTTTTGTTCAAATAAGTTATTGTAAATAGTGTGTTCAAAAATTTTGATGGAAACATTCAGTTGTTTTCCAGGACTAGTAAATGTGCTGTTAGGCCTGTTCACTATTGTGTTAATGACGAATCATCTGTTGGTTTAAAAATGGCTTGGTGCCAGATAAGTTAGGTGATTCATCACAGTAGGTTATTTGTGTAGACTTGTATTAGTTGTGTCTATTAACAACTGGTTAATTCAGGAAAAGAGCCAGTCAATCACATAGACTCTAACTAGCTGAATCAGCGGAAATCAACAGATGATTTTTTTTCCAATCTCTTTGCCATTACTTCATTTAGACTTGGGTTTAGGAATGTGCATATTAGTAAAATGTCAAACAATTAAAAGAATTCATGTGTGAAATAATGTATCTGTTTTATAATGAGTAGAAAATTGTGTTGGCAAAGAACAGGATTTAAACACCTTTCAAGATTATTACTAAGGTAACAAAAGAGCCAAAAATAGATTGCGGCAAACTAATGTAGTCATTTCTTTTTACTTTGTTCTTTTTCATAATACTTTATCATCAAGTCAGAACTATTCAATCTTCAAAGCATGAGTAAGAAAAAAGTTCTAGCCACCCTTTAAACTTATTGAAGTGTCTATTCCTCTTCTTCTTCTTTTTAAGATTTTATTTATCTATTCATGAGACACACACACAGAGAGAGAGAGAGAGAGAGAGAGAGAGAGAGAGAGAGAGACAAAGACATAGGCAAGCAGAGAAGCAGGGTCCATGCTGGAAGCCTGACATGGGACTCAATCCCGGAACCCCAGGATCATGCCCTGAACCAAAGGCAGATGCTTAAATGCTGAGCCACCCAGGTGCCCTTATATTCCTCTACAAATGATTATCATTGGCTTAACCCATATAGGTCCTACCTTAATTTGGAGTTTACCTTTTAATTAAAACATCTTGTAAGTAGTGGTGATGAATTGTGCGTTTGGGGAAACTCATTTTCCTTATTACTGTCTTCAAAATAACACATCACTAATCAAGTTGTCTTTATATTCTTTCCTTTTTGGAAAAACAAAAGTAGATCTTGTGTCCTTCAATAATTATGCTTTTGGATTTTTGAGTTGATTCCATCTAAGAGCATGATTTTTTTTCCCCCTTCATTTTCCATGTCATCTTTAAAACAGATAGGGGTCATTTTCAAGGAATGGGGAGGGTGATATAGGAGGAAAACAGATATCCAATAAAGGAGACTATTTCTATTTCTACACCTTTTTCTTTCTATATACTGATTGGGATTTTTAATGAATTGTCATGCTCTCGGTGTGAGTTAGCCAAAATGTGTGTCAGGGAATGATCATGGAAAGATCAGCACTTCCTTCTGGATTCCAATTATAACCACGTGGCAGTTTTATAGTTTCCATATTATTTTTACATTTACCTACTTTGAGTAAGTCAGGGTCACACAAAACCTCTGTGAATTAAATGTAAACATCCCAATTTTACAGATGAGAAATCTGATTGTTGGAGAGAAAGTGACTCAGTTTAGGTCACCCAACCAGTCATCTCTGACAGGATTTTAACTCAAATCTTTTGATTCTGTAGTCTTTTTAGGATTTGTATTCTATTTTATTTTCTTGGTGTACCACAGATCTGCATTAGAATGTAATTGCTTTGTGTATGAGTTTTTTTTTTTTTTAGATTTTATTTATTTACTCATGAGAGACACACAGAGAGGTGAGGATAGGCAGAGGGAGAAGCAGGCTCCTTCCCACTGGAAGCCCAATGTGTGACTTGATCCCAGGAATCCAGGATCATGATCTGAGCCCAAGGCAGATGCTCAACTACTGAGGCACGGAGGTGCCACATGTATGAAATGTTTTATTGGATTAGCTGGACTCAGTAAGGTGCAAGCAGAAAGCAACCCACCCTCCCCCAACACCACCACACCCACCCACATCACTGTTCTGTTGTTTCTTCCTCATCCAACCCTGGCAATACCTTGGTAATTGCACAATCTTTTCTGTTACATTCATGTAAAGTAGTAAATTCAATTTCAGGCATTAAAAACTGATTATAATCTATTGCCAAAGTTCCTATCTTTTGTTCAGTTAAAGCTTTTCCCTTCCTCACTTTGTATCTCAAATAGGAAGGCTACAGAAGAGGGAATTTAACATAAAACAAAACAACCCCCCCCCACACACACACACAAAACCTAGTTACATGGCAGGCGCATACTAAGAGTTAGAGATACTGTAGTGATCTAAACTGAGATCCTGCCCATGGGGAGTTTATGTTCAGCTCACATGTCATGGAAAACAGAAAAGGCTGAGCAGAGTAAGAGAGAGCATACATACGCAGCCTGATGGTGAGTGAGTGTCAGATTGCAGAATTAAATAGGGTGATCTTGGCAGGCCTTTGAGAGAAATAGACACTTTTTAAAAGTCTTGAATAATGTTAAGGAGTTCATCATACTAATATCTGGGAGGAGAGCATTCTAGGCGGGGGTGGGGGTGGGGGGTGGGGGGGCTCAAAGAGTGGATTGACATATTTAAGACATGATAAGGTGGCCAGGGAGGGTAATGCAGAGTGAGTGAGATAGAGAGTAGGGGAGATAAGGTCATAGAAGCATCAAGAGCCAGATCACAAAATAAAAAAGAGCAAGATCACATCCAGTTTGAATCCCCCAGTATGCAGATGATGAGATAGTTATGAGTGTAAGAAGTTTGTTACCATGGAGGGAGAGCAGGATCCTATGAAAGAAAAAGGAAATGAGGAGATAATTTGTTAGGGAAAACCTTCAGACTGCAATGCAAATCTATTATCTGTGGGAGGCAAGAGGAAAAGAGAGAATTGGGCAGGGGCTATCTTAACTGTGATTCATAGTTGACATAGTCTTAGCCAAAACAATGGTTGAGGGCAAAGATTGCCTATAAGAGGAGACATTGGCAGGAACAGCTGGGTGGACAACCCTCACTGCTTAGTAGGACATTGGCTGGGGACTCCCTGGAAAGGGATTGTGCACAAATGCTACAGCAGAGAGTGAGGTGCTACAAGAAGCCATCAGCTAACTGTACTCTGAGCACCTGGGTTCCAACTTATTTTTTTTAATATTTTATTTATTTGAGAGAAAGATAGAGAGTACATACAAGCCGGGGGAGGGAGGAACAGAGGGAGCAGGAGAGGGAGAAGTCAGAAGCGGGGCTCAATCCCAGGGCCCTGAGATCATGATCTAAGCTGAAGGATGATGCTTAACCTTAACCAACTAAGCCACGCAGGTACCCCTTAACTTATTTTTTGAAGGACGATATGAGCAGCACACCCTCATGTCTGTTCCAGGTCTGTAGGTCATTGTTTGGTTTTGATTTTCAATGTGAAAGAAAGGAGGTCTGAGCAGAGGAATACATGGTTTGACTTAATTTCCCAAAAAAGTCACTTTGGTTGTGTTGAGAAAAGACTTGTGTGGGATACAAGCAAGGATACAAGCAGCAGGGAGCCTGATGCAGTAATCCAAAACTGCTCATGGAAGCCTGGTCCAGGGCAGTAGTAATAGAGGGGATAAAATATGGTCATATTTCAGGGATCCCTGGGTGGCTCAGTGGTTTAGTGCCTGCCTTTGGCCCAGGGTGCGATCCTGGAGTCCTGGGATCGAGTCCCGCGTCGGGCTCCTGGCATGGAGCCTGCTTCTCCCTCCTCCTGTGTCTCTGCCTCTCTCTCTCTATGTCTATCATAAATAATAAATAAATATTTAAAAAAAGATATGGTCATATTTCTAATGCAAAATATCAGCTCACTGATGTCTCTGTCTTTTTCAATACTTACCTTTGCTCATCTATTCTGTTACTCATCCTCAATCATTTCACCTTTTCAGATCCTTGAGTATTGAACCTAAGAGACAAAAGATACAGAAGAGTAAGAAAAATGTTACGTGCCTGCCAGAAGTGTGATCTGGTGTGCTGTGTTCTGTGGGTGACAGATATCAATGCTCAAACTCTATACCGGGGATTTTTATTCACTTGGTTGTTATTCTTCTAAGATCCAAGTATTAGGTTCCTCCAACTATAGTTTTCAAGTGGTGCCAAAACTCTCTGCTCTCTGGCTACTTATATTTTCCCCTCTGCTCCTATTTTCCAGCAGCATGCTCAACAACACACTTGCCTGAAGGAGGTCTGTGGATAGAGACATTTCAATGTAACTCAGCCCAACTCTGCAGGGTTTACATGTATCCCTCAGGAAACAAGAATATTTCCCCCACACGTATGACCGTAGAGCTTTCTTTCTCTTCCTGTAGCCTTGGTTTTAGTCTTGTCGTCTCTAAGTCATATGCCAGACTCTGAACTGACATCATTTCAAAAGATACAGGACAAGCTCTTCAGGTGGTTCTCCCAGAGTATGCTTCACGTGGTAGGGTAAAGCACAGAATGTCTTAAATTCTCCATCTATTCCTGTACTCACATCCTTGCAATGTGACTTTGTAGCTCCCCTCATCAATGGGTGGAGTCCACTTTCTCTACTCTTAATTGCAAACTTAATCTGGGTTGGCAAAAAGCAATGCCCGACCTATCCCAAGGCTCTGACTCAAAAGGCCTTGCCCATTTGTACTCTCCCACTTGGCACCCTCTTCCTCCTCTGCCACGTGAGCAAGCATAGGCAACCTGCTGAAAGATGAGAGGCCACATGGAACCTAAATGAGCCAACTCAGTTGAAGTCCCACTTCAGATAAATTAGCCATCTGCCTCTGACCAGACAGCTGAATGCAGAAGCATGAGCCCAGCAGTCCACTAATTGCACTACCAGGTATTCACCAAAGGATGCAAAAACACTAATTCAAAGGGATACACGCACTCATATGTTTAAAGCAGCATTATTTTCAATAACAAAGATATAGAAGCAGCCTATGTGTCCATTGACTAATGAATGGATAAAGAGATGCATCTCTTTAATGGATTGTAGGGTAGTTCTATTTTTTAACTTTTTGAGGAACCTCCATACTGTTTTCTAGAGTGGCTGAACCAGTTTGCATTCCCAACAGTGTCAGAGGGTTCCTTTTTGTTCACATCCTTGCCAGCACCTATTGTTTCTTGTGTTATTGATTTTAGCCATTCTGACTGGTGTGAGGGGGTGTCCCATTGTGGTTTTGATTTGCATTTGCCTGATGATCAATGATGATGAGCATCTTCTCATGTGTCTATTGGCCATCTGGATGCCTTCTTTGAAGAAATATCTGTTCCTGTCCTCTGCCTATTTTTTAATTGGGTTATTTGTTTCCAGGTATGGAGTTTTACAAGCTCCTTATATATTCTGGATGCTAACCCTTGATCAGATATGTCATTTGCAAATATCTTCTCCCATTCTCTAGGTTGCCTTTTAGTTTTGTTGATTGTTTCCTTTGCTGTGCAACACCTTTTTATCTTGATGTAGTCCTAGTAGTTTATTCTGCTTTGATTTCCCTTGCCTCAGAGAACATATCTAGATAAAAATTGCTATAGTTGATGCCAGAAAAATTACTGCCTGTGCTCTTTTCTAGGATATTTACGGTTTCAGATCTCACATTTAGGTTTTTAACACATTTTGAATTTATTTTTGTGTTTAGTATAAGAAAGTCATCCAGTTTCATTCTTTTGTACTTTGTTGCTGTCCAGTTTTCCCAACATTATTTGTCAGAGAGACATTTATTTTCCATTGGATATTCTTTCCTGCTTTGTTGAAGATTAATTGACCCTATAATTGTGGGTTTATTGCTGAATTTTCTATTCTGTTCTATCGATCTGTGTGTTTATTTTTATGCCAGTACCATACTGTTTTGATTGCCATAGCTTTGCAATATGACCTGAAGTCCAGAATTGTGATACCTCCCACTTTGCTCTTCTTTTTCAAGATTGCTTTGACTATTCAGAGTCTTGCAATTCCATATAAATTTTAGAATTGCTTTATCTAGTTCTTTGAAAAATGCTGTTGGTAGTTTGATAGTGATTGCATTAAATGTTTAGATTGCTTTGGGTAATATAGACATTTTAATGACATTTTCTCTTCCAACCCATGAGCGTGGCATGTCTTTCCATTTCTTTGTGTCATCTTCAATTTCTTTCATCAGCCAAGACCAGTGTTTTATAGTTTTCAGAGCACAATTTTCATTATTAGTGTTTAGAAGTGCAACAGATTTCTTACATTGATTTTGTATCCTGCAACTTTACTGAATTTGTTTATTAGTTCTAGCAGGTTTTTGGTGGAGTCTTGGGTTTTCTATATATAGTATCATATCATCTGCAGATCGTGAACGTTTTACTTCTTCCTTACTGATTTGGATGACTTTTACTTCTTTTTATTGTCTGATTGCTGTGGCTAAGACTTCCAGTACTATATTGAATAAAAGTAGTATAAGTGGATATCCTTGTCTTACTCCTGATCTTAGGGGAAATGGATGTTAGGTTCTCCATGTGTGGATGATGTGAGCTGTGGTTTTTTCATATATGGCCTTTATTATGTTGAGGTATGTTCCCTCTAAAACTACTTTGTTGGGGGTTTTTATCATGAATGGATATTGTACTTTTTCAAATGCTTTTTCCATGTCTATCAAAATGATCATATTGTTCTTAAGTTTTCTCTTATTGATGTGATGTATTATGTTGATTGATAATGAATGCTTATTTTAAGCTACTAAATTTTGTGGTGATCTGTTATATGGCAAAAAACTGAATTAATATCCCAAGATTACACTTGAAGGAAGTAATCACACCATATTATGCAGTAGGAAAGATAAAGACACTACAATCTAAAAGAACTCTTCATTCTAAAGAACTGTTTATTTTCCTATTCAATATTCAGGTCTTTCCTTAAATACCTTCAAGGTCAGTAATAGCTTAATGGTCATCAACCTGAGTTTTAGTGGTTATCGCTTAATAAACTCTCTATGGATGGTGTACTTTATATATCTAGAATGTTCAGGAATTAAATAAACATTATTAGCTTTGAGGATTCACCCAAAAGTGGGAAAAGGGTAAGTCTTATTTCAGGATCATTTTTAAAGTACACAGACCATGTATTCTTCAGCTCATAAGAGGTGATAAGTAGTGGTGACATGTATGACTTCAAAGTCTGAGTTAGAAACAAGAGTCCTCACTTAATAGATAACCCAGGCAAATTAGCTTCTCTGCTACTCAGTTTCCATAGAGAGAAATGGGAGTAAAATTGTACCTATATCATGTGTTGTGTGGATCAAATTAGATACGTCGGAAACAAAGTAGTGTTAGAACAGAATACCATGTATCATGATACTACATATCATTAGTATACTGTATATTATAGTATAGTATAGCATATGTACCATATAGCATATATGGTATAGTATAGCACAGTGATAGATATGACAAGGGTACAATAAAAATATATTGAAAGACTCAGCTTTCTGTAATTACTATGTAATTTCATGTAGCTGTAGAGTTCTATATAATTCTACATAGTTACTATGCTATTTCCATTTGCAGTCATTAGTAACATTTGTGTCTATGATGGTGTATGGCTTAAGAATCATTTAATATGGGATCCCTGGGTGGTGCAGTGGTTTGGCACCTGCCTTTGGCCCAGGGCGCGATCCTGGAGACCCGGGATCGAGTCCCACGTCGGGCACCAGGTGCATGGAGCCTGCTTCTCCCTCTGCTTATGTCTCTGCCTCTCTCTCTCTCTGTGTGTGACTATCATAAATAAAATAAAAATTAAAAAAAAATAGAATTTAAAAAAAAGAATCATTTAATATACAATATCAAATAAATCTAGCCAAATTTATAAGAAATTATTGATGCCACTTGAAATATAACTCCATCAGTGACACCAAGCTTGAGGCTCTGAGTCTTGGCTTTAAATTCTGCAAATGACTGGCTGAAAGCTTCCAACAGTAATTTTTTTCTATTGTATCTTGTTTTCATTTCCCAAAGTAAACTATATAAAATCAAAATTTTTTGTGGTCAGAAATTTTAATAAATTAAAATGTGATAAATGAAGATTGTAAGCATCTCTATCCCTATTTATACTTGTTAGTTTGTAGGTTTTTTGTTTTGTTTTGTTTTGTTTTTTTATGATATAGAGAGAGAGAGAGAGAGAGAGAGAGAGAGGCAGAGACACAGGCAGAGGGAGAAGCAGGCTCTATGTAGGAAGCCTGATGTGGGACTCAATCCTGGGTCTCCAGGATCATACCCTGGGCTGCAGCCGGCACTAAACCGCTGCGCCACTGGGGCTGCCCTAGTTTGTAGTTTTTATTAATTATTTTAATTGAGGATTTTAGGTTTCCTACCAGATCTAATACTGATGCTGTTCTACATCATCAATTTTCAATTAATGGCGCCTGCCATCCAATACTATAGACGTAATTATTTCAGTGATTACCCAGACCAGTGTCCATAGGATAGAGAGTAAGATAATGCCTACAAAGTATGAATAATTGAATTTTACTTTTGAATGTCTAAGCAGTTTTAAAACATTTTTAAATCAAATACTCCAAGGAGTGATCCTAGCAACTACCACATTAACAGTTTTTAAGTGAAAAAAAAAATCATATAGAAACTCTCTCATTAAATAATCTTTGATTAGCAAAGCACTTAACCATCCATTGTCAAAAGCTTATAAGTTGTCAAAGAATAAACTTTTCAGTTACAACTCTGTCATCTTCATGTCTGTAGCACAGTTAGAAAAGCATGGCAAGAATGACAATTTTTTTCATAAAACGTTCTTCCAATATGAACACAGAATTCCTCTTGTCATTATTTTCCTCATATAATTTTCCCCATATAATTTTGAATCTTATTACTGCAGATGTGTGACAGAGCCGGTATTATCCTTGGCAGCATCTTATCATTGATTAGTCTTAGGAATGGATAAAGGCTTCAATAAAGCATAAAAGACACAACCATTCAGACAATACTTGCTAAGCTTATTTAAGTGTTTCCATATACTTCTGAAATCCTTTTATGTTAAGACACAGGGTAAAACCCTTGCTGTTTTGACACCCTTTTACTTCCCCATTCAGAGTAACTGTCCCAGCTTCAACACACCAAAGCTCTGATATACTATGAAAATTGATGCCATCGTCACAGTGGATCAAGAAGCATGCAGACTATTTTCTTGTCAAACTGATGACCTGCTTCTGTAGCACTTCATATTGGTGTCTTCCAGGCCCCAATGGCAGAGGTTAGTAAGTCAGTAAAGAATTCATGTCATTGTTGAAAGACTCTCATTGATATAACTGTTTGTTGTTGTTGTTGTTTTGTTTGTTTTTAGTTAACCAAAAATCTGTCACTATATGAACTCTGGTAGGCAAGAAATGTAATTTCCTTTATTTTTCTTTAACTGAACTAAATTTCTACCACAAACTCTCACTATGTCAAGTGGCAGAAACTATCTGAATCCATTCAGTATCCTCACTGGTTTGTTTCTCTGTGTTGTGAGGGGCGTAAGGATTGTGAAGGCTCTGGAAGTTGGGTTGCCCATACTGATGCCCAAAGACACCTTTTTATTCCTTTGGGGTGTTTGGTTCATTAATCGTAATGTTACATCCATTTCATTTCAACTGCAAGTGGCCTTCAAGTGCCCTAGGTCTCTGGGGCATCACCATTCTAGAAGAAGAAAATATTTCAATCTTCCATGAGTCCTGCTCATAAGACAGGTCTTTTATGATACTGACCTAAACCCCTTTCTTAGAATTTCAAATATATATCTTTTATTCTTGAACTATGCAAATAATTGGAAAATTTTGAAGTCTTGCCACCTTTCTGGACTCTACTCAAAAAAGAGGCATAGAAGTCCCTATATCTGTATTCCCCAAATTTTTTCAGTAGATTCAACAACATTTCTGTTCTTTACGTCCATCTGCTCTCCTCGGTTATATATATATTTATGTAATGTGTAATATCTTGATATTTATTGATGCTTACAAATCTATATTCTTTTATACTAAGAGAACTACATTTTCAGATTATCTGTGATTCTGATCCTCTCTTGCTTTAATACATAATTCTAAGTCTAGTCTAATTTGACGAATGACTAGAACTTCCAGATGAAATACTAAGAATTAATTTCAAACTTAATCACTTTATTACATCGATTTTTTTTGAGCGCATAACTATGTATAAGTAACATTATGCCTATTATTTTCTCCAGATAATTGTTATATAGGTTAGCCAAGGATAGCAATTAGTCTGTTGGTTTTTAATGTTTTCTCAATTTTCCCTGTCAGTCTTTCCCTTAAATTTTGGTTTGAACTTCTTTTTATAAGTACATGTCAAATGTGTACTTCCAGTTCTCCAGAGGACCTCTTAGGTTCTTGCCAAGATTCTGCTCAGGTAGGAATTACTGCAATTAAACATGTCCAACGTAGAGGGGTCAAGATGAAAGAGACACATAGGTACTTCTAGAAAAAAAAAATGTTAGCCTTGTATTAACAAATAAATGATTTTAAAGTGAAAGCTATGAAACTGGGAACCAGATTATAAGTGCTTTGTGGGCCATGGTGTGGGATTTGTATTTATTGTGAAGACTAGAGAGTCCTTTGAGCGATTTTTAGTAGTGGAATATTGAATACCCATTATATGTTATTTTATGTATTTTTCACATGCGTGATACAAAGAAACTGATGATCAGCAAGACTGGGAAACTTGTTTCAAAGCCAGATATTTTTTGCATTGTGTCTCTTTGACACTGGTCAAAATAAAGTAGCAATAAGAGGAATGGAAATACAAAGTAAGTAACATAACAGGATAGACAGAGAATTCAAGAATTATGGATGGAGAAGATAGACTATGTTTTAGACATCTCGAATTTGAAATCCCTGAGGGATATCTACACAGAGACATAAATTAAGAAGTTGGCTATATGATTTGTTGTCCAGGAATTGAAATCTGGGGTAAAGATACAGATTTGGAAGAATAGGTCCTGGCTGATGACATGAGAATGAATGAAAGCACTCATACAAGTTTTCAATGTAAGAACAAGAAAGGGATAAATATAGGCCCCAAGGAACACTAGAATATAAAGGATGTGTCCAAAACTAAGCCTGAAAAAAAGATCATGAAGAAGTAGCAGGAGAGGCATAACTTAGACCAAGTCATGTTGATATTAGGGAAACCCAGAAAGGAGGGAAGATACTGCTACTGATTTGGGCAAAGGAAGACTACATGTGTCTCTGCCTTGTGTAATAAAGGAAAGTTGTTACTGTGGCGCAAGATGAGAAATTTCAATGGTGTGAGTAACAATCACTAGAAGAACCTCTTCTATGGCATTCTCTGGGGATGAAAACCGTACCGAGGACAATGCCCCAGTTCACAGTTGAGACATGAGTGAGGTTTGAGGAAATGGAAAGGATGAACATTTTTACTTGGAGGACACCAAAGAGAGGGGAATTAGGAATTTAAATGTTTTCTTTGCACTTAAGCATGAGGAAGACTGCGTGCTTCTCTAGCCCAAGAAAGGAGTGCTAGCACAGGAGAGATGGTTGTACAGAAATGTGAGAGAGGAAATATTTGATTGAGTGAGGTGGATGAGGAGGAAGAATGAGTTAGGAATGAGAGAGTAAGACTTAGAAAAACCATTACCCAGCCTGACAAGTTTTGTTTGGCTTAATGCCATATTTTAAATTCACACTTTAAGAATGAACTGCCCATATGGTAGCTATTGGCCACATGTGGCTCTCGAGCACTTAAGTGGCTGGTACCAATTGAAATGTACTGAAATTATAAAACACAGTTTTTAAAAATATCTCTGATAATTTTCTATTGAATACATATGGAAATGGAATCATTTTAGATACTTTGGGTCAAATAGTTTTATGAAAATTAGTTTTGCCTATTTCTTTCTGGTGTGGCTGTTAAAATTTTTAAATTGACTATATACCTCATGATAAATTTATTTTGAGCAGTGTTGCTGTAGCAAGACCTTATACCTCCTGTTAGAACCTATGGCCTTCCTTGGCTGCAAAGCATGTGCTCAGCAAGCTATCAGTAACCATCACCACACCTACATTACTCCAAAGCCTGGGTCCAGATTTCTCCTGTTAATCCTTCTTTTTATTTTGTGGGTGCCTCTTTAGGAGATCAAGTCTGACATAGTAAGGTCAGGATAGAGGTCTCTTCTGTTATTTAAATATCCAGGGACATGTGTTTCTTTTTCTTTCTCACATGTCATATTCTTTTCCTGGTTCTAATTTTATTTTGCTCCTAGGCAATTATTTTTGTTGGTGGTGGTGTGATGTCTTTTATTTTTATCCTTTCTTGAGACCTTATTCTTGTCTAATAATTTGCTCAAGCTCTTTCTCTTCCTTTCAAGCAAAGAGACTGATCATTTTTAGAGCAAAGACAATTCATCCCAGGCTCAAGTAGGAAGACAAATGCAGCCGATTGTACAAATGATTAGATTAGTATCTTCAAAGGGCAAAGGAAGACTACATGTGTCACTGCCTTGTGTAATAAAGGCTAGTTGTTACTGTGGTTCAAGAATAGAAATTTCAATGGTGTAACAACCACCAGGAGAACCTCTTCTATGACATTCTCTGGGGATGAAGACCGATTGGTCCACTTTCCTTTGCCTCTCACCATGAACATGTTTCCTGTAAACTGCTGGCCTTTTTGCTGTACCTGTTAATCCTTGGCCAAGAAAAAACTCTTAGCAATTCTTATTTGCAGACTGTTGGCACACTGTTCTCTTCCACCATGCTGCCCCCACTCATAGGCCTCATAGCCCCTTGCTTACTTGTTGTGTGTTAGGATTTATCAATCATTCCTACCAGCTAGGGGTCATCCTTGTCCAGAAAACAAAACACAAACCATGGGCAAAATTCTAAATTTCTTGCTTATCATTCCTTGTCCCTTCTGGGCCTGTTAACTGAGATTTGATGTTAAAAAATACTCAATTTTATCTTGTCTACTGAGGGGAGCCAATGAAAGTTAAGAAGATTACATGAATATCTATAGTTTAACTTCAGTCCCCATAACCTGCTATGGTATCAGTCTTGGTGTTCAATCTCGGTGCTGATCCAAAGATTTTAAATGTAAATTCAAGGTCCTTCTGATGCTCTGTGTGGAGTCTAAAAACTAGGTCTAAGTTTTAGTGAAGGTAGTTTTTATCTTGTGTGATACAATTCATTTATTACAATGAAACTTTAATTAGAAACTCTCTTTAGTTCCAAATTTTCAGTGCTCCCCTCAACAGTATTCTTAGCCATAAGAAATGATATGTTGGGCAATCCGGCTGGCTTAGCGGTTTAGCACCACCTTCAGCCTGGGGTGTGATCCTGGAGATCTGGAATCGAGTCCCATGTCGGGTTCCCTGTGTAAAGCCTGTTCTCCCTCTGTCTGTGTCTCTGCCTCTCTCTCTCTCTCTCTCTCTCTCTCTCTCTGTCTCATGAATAAATAAAATCTTAAAAAAAAAGAAATATGTTTATTAGTATTAACTAAAAGACAATATATAGCCTTAGTTAAATTCTTTCACAAAAAGATTACTGTTGCTGTCTATGCTCTTTTCCCCCATTCCCTTTTATTATACAATATTCATTGCTAATATCCCACTTCTATAAGTTTCCTGTATGTTCTGAAAGGAAGGAATGGTTGTCTAAATACCTCTTTACTTGCCTTATAGAACAGAAAGAAAACTTGAGAAAGACAACATTTTCCTTTCAGCTGGTTTTTAATTAGAAATCCTTTTAAGATATTATTTTTTCTGCAAACTAGAATTTATATTTGTGCAATTACATGGAGATTTCAATTCCAGATTGCCTATACCATTCACTCATTTGAGAATTGATAAAAAATCTAAATGAAAACATAAAAGTTAATAATTTTTAAGCAGATCTTTTTATTGGTGAGTGCTGTAACATATACAGGTTTGAAAATCTCAGAGTTTGGCAATGATTCTTCAAATATATATTATAATATATTATGTATAAATATTATATATAATTTGGATTTAATTGATCTATAATTATGTAAGCCTAAGGTATACAAAGTGTTGATTTAATAAATTTATATATTACAATATGATTACTGCCATAGCATTAGCTAACACCTCTGTCATGTCTTATAATTATTATTTCTTTTTTTGTGGTGACAACATTTAAGGTCTAGTCTCTTAGCAACTTTGAAGTACATATCACAGTATTGGGACTCTAATTACAATGCTATGTGTTAGATCTTCAGAACTTATCCATCTTCTAGTTGCAAATTTGATTTTACTATCCACATGTTCAACAAATTATGCTCCACTTTCCAGAGACCTCTAGCTACTCAGTTATGAATTATTTCAGTGTTCAGGCAATCTTTCTACCTGTCATATTTTCATTGAAAACTGATATACGTGTTTCACAAACTGGGACTGTTCTGAAATGCATTAGCTATTGGCCATTAGTAGCAAAAAGACTAAAAAAGTGAAAATAGATTAATGCTATTAAAAATGCATCAGCAAATTATTTTTCAATAGCTGCCTTTAAAGTAGAAATGGCCTCAAATGGCTTTCTCTCTTACAAAAAGGCCACTGTCTCTTCTGTAGCAAGCTGTGGCCAGTTCTAGTTCTAACCCTGGCACAAAGATCCCCGAGGGTTACTGAGCTGCATGTGCAAACGCATTCTTTGTCATTCCAAATCAACAATTGTAAAGAAAATTTAAAGCTAGATATCTTATACTATTTTGGTCAAGGAGGTTGTTCAGAGAAGACAGGTGTGGGACGAGGAGAAATTCTTTGGTGCCAAATGTGGATTCTCAAGTGCTGATTATGCCTGTACCAGTGCTAAGATCATAATGTTGTGGTCACCTGCCCCTGAGAAGAGAGGGGAGTTCAGCTCAGTTGCTACAGAAAGCGTGAAGGAATCATGCCTTTCAGACAATAATTGTCTCTAACAATTAATGAGTTAATTCTAAGCAAATATCCCTGCTCTATAACTCTAGAAAAATCCAAAGGATGTAGACATCAATATTGGAACACAAGGCTCTCTGCTTTATGTAACAGAGGAGGTCCACTGGAAACATCAAGAATTTCTTGGATCATAGACCATTACCTATGCTTTCCTTTGCCACGCTATTGCCAAGAGCAGCAGGTTTCTGAGAAGTTGGTGTTAAAAGGAAGATAAAGGTATGTTTACCTACATTTCAGTTTCAATGAAAGCCAAGAACAATACAGCAGGTTTCAAGTATTCTAGATCTCATGGCAAAGGTGCTTGAAATATCAAAGTGGACCATGCTAGCATATGTGAAATGAGTTGTACCAGTACTGACTTGTCAGCCACCTCAAAGCTACTCCAAGAGAAGATTATAGATTTATTAGGACATTCAGGAGGGCAAGAATATGAATTTCTTTGGAGTAGTGTGCTGTTCATTTCTACATGGGGAGAGAGGATGAGAGTGCTTCCCCACCACTTTGAGTCTAGTGACAGAAACTTAGCAAAAGCTTGACAAGGGTAATAGGTGCTGCTAGAATCCTGCTCAGGCCCCTGTAACCGAGACTGCCTGCAGATGACAACCACTGGTACAAAAGGTGTGTCTCCTTTGCTTTACATTGATACCAATTCTGTTCTTGCTCCAGAGGCCCTCATGGGATCAGGTGAAATGAAACTTCAGTTATGATCATGACCTTTCTTATACTATCCTGCTTCACTTTTACTCTCTTTCTTCTGAGAGTCTCCCTGAATAATTTAAGTGTTCTCAACTCCACTTCAAGCTTTGGTTTAGGGAACCCAGCCTAAGAAATAGGTATCTGTAACCTATGAGACATAGGGTCTGGTACCTGATTTATACTTAGAAAAGTCTCAGTGGCGAGGCTGTCGTTTGGACAGCAGGGAGTCATACGCAGACCCCACACAAGTGAACCAGCTACAGGTTGTCTTGGAAAAGACCTTTTCTGACCAGGCATTTTTTAAGAAGTGAAACAATCTCTATTGGGATGCTCAGGTGTCCAAGTAGAGAAAGCATCAAAGGGATCAGATACACAGGGTCACATTGTCATTGGGGATAAATATCCCTAAGGGACTCATAATGATATTCCTTTTCAATATGTTATAACATATTGAAAATATGTTACACCCAGATGGTACTACTCTGAGATCATAATTCCAAAGGTAAGATTTAGTTTATGATTATTCTTTCTCATCCTCTGTCTGCTCCTATGCTAGATGGACCTGTCAGTAGCTACGGAGGAGAAGGAAGTAAAGAAGTAGGAAAGAAAACTTCCCCAATCCTTTCTCCTCATGGCAGGTTTCCTTCACTTTTCCTTCAAGGCAGGTCTAAACTGAGTAACTAAAGACATTTCATGCAGAGATAGTGTAAGAAAGGACATAATCATAATTTAAGTTTCATTTCAACTGATCCCATGAGGGCCTGTGGGGCAAGAACAGAATTGGTATCAATGTAAATGCTTTATCATTTGAGAGTTAGTTGGAAACTTTGAAATTCTTACAAAAGACAGAGGAGGACAGATTCCCATAGGAAGATATGTAATACATAAAGTTACCCTTTGTTTGCACCTTACAGATTCTGGCTTGTTCCTGAAACCTGTGGCTTACCTTTATATGAACACTAGATACAAATGAGGTCTTCTTTGCAGCTTGCTAATAAGGGAATTACCTTGAGGCCTCAATTCTGTTACCTGAGTGTCTACAAAGTCCTGTCCAAGATTTCCATAGATTCCCAAAAGGATGTACATTCTCATGGTCACATTTGTCTCTGGCAAACTCCATTTCATTCAGGTTAACATTCCTTTCATATGTGTCTTCAACAAAATTAACTCCATGTCAGAAAGGTCTAATGAACATTTCTATACATTGTCCAGGGTATGATTTCTTTCCTTCATTGATGAAAAGTTTGATTCTCCTCTTTTCATTTTTCCAGCATTTTGGGGAGCTTACTTTAGTTTTATACTATGGGCAGTATAAAGGATAGGTTTGCCCTATCAGTTGTAGCTAACACTGGAGCTAGTGGCATAAAGAAGTGGAGTCAGTGGAGAAATCCTTTATCTTGTGAGTGATGGTAGAAACACCTAGCCACAGGCCTAACGTTATCGTTATGATTGATATGGTTATTATGTATATATAATGGTTATTATGGCTATTATATTATCATTATGACTGATGTGATTCAAAATTATAATACATATAATGGTTATTTTGGTATATTTAGGTGTATGTTAGCCAAAATTCAGACAAACCAATTCAGTGACTTAAATTTCAGAGAGTGATTTGCGTATCTACAAACAAGTGTTGTTTTGTTTTTTTTTACATGATACATAGATTCAAAACTTAAACAAGTTATTTCAAAAAAAGCCAGAAGACATTTAGAGCCTAGAGATTACTGCAAGAAGTAAATTAACTATCTGGTAGTAATAGCTAAAATCGATTGAGATCTTACTATGTACAACATACATTTCTAAGTGTTCAACATGTATTAGCTTGCTTATGGGATGTCCAGGACATCCTATAAAGTAAGCAGTGTTATTACTCCCATTTTAAAGATAAGAAGACTGAGGCACTGCATTGATATTTTCAGGCTCATACATCTGGAAGGTTGCAGAGCCAGTTTTCACATCTAGGCTGTCTGACTCAGGAGTGCATGTTGATCAGCCATGAGCAGTGGTGCTTCATGAAGCAAAGTGCATCAGTACCATACAAGACATAGAGTAAGTATGTGGAACCTGTGTTTTCCTTATTCTTTTGTCTCCTTGGACAAAGTTTTATAATTACCACATATATCATGTGTTATAAATTATGTAAGCTTGAAGTAACATCAACTTTCTTTTTTTTTTAAGATTTATTTATTTGAGAGAGAGAGAGAGAGAGAGAGAGAGAGAGAGAGAGAGAGCTCAAGTGGGGGGAGGGGTAGAGGGAGAAGCAGACTCCTGCCTGAGCAGGGAGCCTGATGTAGGGCTCAATCCCAGGACCCTGCCCCAGAGGCAGACACTTAACTTACTGAGCCACCCAGGCACCACTAACATCAGCTTTCTTCAACCCAGAATATAATGATACAAGCAATGTGACTACACTGCAAATGTTAGATGGCTTTCAAATACTTGCAATTTCCAAGATTCTAAGCTTACACTATTACCTGGTCTCCTTATAGCAACACTATTGACTTAGTTTCCATTTCTCTATCATTCACTACATTTAAACCAAGAATTACAGAGTCCCTTCTCCCACAAATACAGTGAAATGCTCATGATAATATTTTAGCCCTTTTGAGTGGCTTTCTTATCATCCTCAGTCTTGCAGAATCATTTTCACTCTTCCTTCTAGATTCTTTTCTTCCCTGTCTATATACTCCCAAATCTTTCAACTCATTCAGTACTCCTCTCATCTGTCTTACGTATTTGCTTCTTGTGCTTTCATTTCCTGAACATCCTTAAAAATTTGGTCATTGAACCCATACCCCTGCCTCTCCTACCAGCTTCCTTTCCTGGTCTCCTCTGTTGTTCTCACACTATTTCCTCACCAGTAAGTATCTTCAGCCCCCATTTTAACTCAGTTATGTTTACAACAAAAGTTGCCCCAGGATACACAGCTGGAATGGCCCAGGTGAGAGCTGAACCCCTTCCTGTCTGCCTTCTCAGTCTCAGTCTTAAACTTTATTTCATTAGTTTCCAATCTGATTTACAAGCCTCCTCCACTGGGATAATCTGCAGTCACTTTAAATGTAACAAATTTGTCCTTGCTTGATTTTTATCTCCCTTTATAAAATGCACTTCACTTTTCTGCATTTACCCTCAGTATGTAAAATATTATACTCCACATTTTTTCCTGTGACAATTCTTTTAATTTTTCACTGTCCCCCACGTGATCTAAGAACTTGCTATCCCAAGCCCAAAGCAAAGAGCTCAGTTTACTTAGTCTTGCAACCCACAATAGTAAAGAGCTGTGCTTTAAAAATAAATAAATAAATAAAAATAAGGTTTATTTATTTATCTTATAAAGGGAGAGAGAGAGAGCACAAGTGGGAGAGGCAGATGGAGAGAGAGAGAGAATCTCAAGTAGACCCCATGTTCAATGTGCAGATTCCAGCACCCTGAGATCGTGACCTGGGCTGAAATGAAGAGCCCAACACTTAACTGATTGTGCCACCCAGGGGCCCCAGAACTGTTTTTTTTTTAATTTGATTTACATCTTTGTTATTTTTTATTGAAATATATTTGATGTATAATACTGTGTAAGTCTTAAATGTACAATGTATTGATTTGGTACATTTATATATTGCAATATAATTATCACTGTAGAGTTAGCTAACACCTCTATCATGTCACATAGCTATAATTTCTTCTTCGTGGTGAAAATTATTAAGAGCTAGTCTCTTAGCAAATTTAGAGTTTATAATACAGTATTGTTGACTATAATCACTATACTGCGGTATGTGTATACAGTTGAATATTACTCAGCAATGAGAAAGAAGGAAATCCTGCCATTGTGACAACGTGTATGGCCCTTGAAGGCATTATGTTATGTGAGATAAATCAGACAGAAAAAAGACAAATATTGGATGATATTTGTATTTATATGTAGAATTCTAAAAAGCTGAACTCATAATAACAAGAGAGCAGAATTATAGTTACTAGTTGCTGGGGATGAGCTGGGGAATTGGGGAGATGTTGTTTAAAGGCACAAACTAGAGCACCTTGGTTCAGTTGTCTGAGTCTTGGTTTTGGCTCAGGTCATGATCTCACAGGTCATGAGATTGAGCCCCGCATCAGGCTTCAGGCTCTGTGTGGAGACTGCTTGGGATTCTCTCTCTCTGCTCTCCATACCCCCTAAAAGTAAATCAATAAATCTTTAAGGGAATAGACCTGCAACTAGTAGATAAATAAGTTCTGGAGGGCTTGGTTCCTCAAATGCAACTTTCTTGATGTCACACCCTTTTTAAGAATTCATTATCTATTACTTGTATGCCTAATTTTCACAGTAGTGTATCTAACAATCTTTTCTTAATGACTCTATTTTATTTAACCAAAATTTTCAGAATATTTCTAACATGGATCCTCCACAGAATGGAGATAGTTTTTTTTTTCCTTCCTTTCATTTCCAGTCTCATTTCTGTTTCTTTGACTTTCTTGCAGTCTACACTTCAGTTCATGTCTATCTTAAATAAAATGATCTTCTCCTTTTCTGATACCTTACATTATACTACATATTTGATGAAAAACTGATTTGTGCTATTCTCTTTTTTCTTCAACAAAAATATAAAAAGATTGGATGTGAGACTACAGTTGGAAGAAACTTAGGAACTATATGACCTCTGTGACCTCTAGTCACAGAGTTAGGTTGCTCTATTTTATGCATAAGGAAACATGGTTAATATAGGTTCTTTTGAATCTTCAATCCTTAAGGGAACATGATGCTCTTTTTTGGTATTCATCAAAGAAAACTTGATCTCAGGATATGCTGAATAAAATGTGTTGGGTTTATTTTTACTTAGAAATAGGAAGAATGTCTTGGTAAAATTTCACTGGGAAATTTAATTTTCACTGGGACTACTTAGGCAAACTCATTTCAAACCAGCCTCTGGGAACTTTAAAACAGCAGAGTAATGACTCATTACTCTACCTTCCACATTTTGCTAGTATACAGTTTATGACTTTGGCAAATAGCTTTCAATACCACTGATACCATCTGTTACTCTTTCTGGTTGAGTCATCCAACATTGTACTTCTCCAAAAGGTAATATGAACCCAATCAGGACATTTCAGGCTCAGGCCTGAATGAAAATGGCAAGAGGTATACTAAATTAAAATTACTTACTATAATGAATATTACGGTAAACTTCATATTTTAATTTTAACAAATTAAGTTTCCTAGCCTTGGCAGTATGTATTTTCGTTCTTTGCATATTCTAGTGTTTGGTTTATAAATCACATTTTCTAAAACACATATTCCTAAAATGAATATTATTCAGGAACAACACCAGGTAATAGCAGACTTGATTTCTATTTGCTTGTACTCATATAAGAGATAAGCTTCTCTGTTGATAAAATATTATTCATCATTTCAAAATTCTCTCTCATGTCTTTAAAGGGTGCCTGTTAGATAAAACTAGTATATCTTCTACATGTCATGTTATATTACTCTATCATGTCATAGATAATTTCAAATATATCTAAAATATAAATTCCTTGAGATCAGGGACTGTGACTTATTCAACTTCTTTTTTTTAAATTTTTTTATTTATTTATGAGAGAGAGAGAGAGAGAGAGAGAGAGAGAGAGAGAGAGAGAGAGGCAGAGACACAGGCAGAGGGAGAAGCAGGCTCCATGCACCGGGAGCCCGACGTGGGATTCGATCCCGGGTCTCCAGGATCGTGCCCTGGGCTAAAGGCAGGCGCTAAACCGCTGCGCCACCCAGGGATCCCCGACTTATTCAACTTCTTTATACATTTATTCCACATTATACATAGCAGGCATTCAGCAAATGTATAACTGACTTGTTTCGTCATTGAATTTGTGGCAAATCAGTGGCCTCCCATACAGTATATAATACCTATAATCTTAACTGTACAGAAAAACCTGCAGACTTTCCTGTGTTCTAGTCTGTGCTCTCTGTTAATTTTTACACCAAGATTATCCTATCTTAATTACTGGCATTTTAGAGTATGCCTTGAAGTCTTGAAATAATACATGTCCTCCGATTGTTCTTCATGATCATGTTGACTACTCTAGGTTCTCTGTACTTTTTGTATGCATTTTGGAGTCAGGGTATGAATTTTGACAAAATGGCCTGCTGTGATTTTGTTTTGATTGCTTTGCATCTTGACATGGAGAATTTTGCAATTACTGTTGGAATGGTAGGCATCTTAATATCAATTCTTTCAATCCATAAATATGGGACAACTCGCCCTTTAATTATGTTTCCTTTTTATTTCACTCAGCAATGTCTTACAGTTTTCTGTCTCAAAATATTTCACATATTTTTTAGAGATTTGTGACTTGATTTTGGTGGATGTGCTTATATATAGCAATTGTTTATTTTATTTTCTGATTCTTCCTGAAATACAGAAATAACACTGAATTATGCATCTATCTGTTGACTACCATACCATGTTACTAAATCAAATATTTTATAGAATTTTGAATTCTCTATGTATGCAATCACATACTCTGAGAATAAGGACTTTATTTTTCCCTTTCTAATTGTGCCTTTTATTTCTGTTTCTTGCATTATTGCACTGACCAGGACTTATAGTACAATGTTGAGAGAAGTCACAACAGTGACATCTTATTCTATGCCTGATCTCAAAAAAAGAGTGTTCAGAGTTTTATCATTAAGTATGGTGTTAGTGTAGGTTTTCTATTTTTTCCAATGCCTAGTTCTTCATGAACATTTACTTTTACCAAATACTTGTTCTGTATCTATTGAGAAAATCACATTTTTTCCTCCTTTTGGCTAAATATTTATTATTTCTTACATTCTGCTTTCATTGACCTTAAATTACTTTTATTTTCTTGGCGTTCTAGATGGAAACTTTGATCACTGGTTTTAAAACATTTGCATTTATAATGAAATACATGCTTATTCTCTCTTGACTGAACATTCTATGGCCACTGACAGAGCTTTATTACTCTTTCTTGGGATATCTTAAATCCCTTCTTTTAGTCACAGTTCTGAATAATATTAAATAAGATATTTCACTTTCTTTGGAATGATAAAGAAAGAAGTGAAGAGTAAAAAGGAAGACAAAGAATGAAAAATATAGGAAAGACAGTTTTACTAAAACCTTCCTAAAATTTCTTCTGATGCTAAAATTATGACTCCAGATAGCCAGAATAACTTTACTCCATTCTTTCCAATCCTTTTCCTACAAAAAATATACAGCCACTATGAACTCAGTGTGCAAATGGCTTTTACATCTGGAAAGGACAGGTGAACTGCTCAAAGCCTGGCAGAGGACAGCCAGGAGGCTAGGTGTTTATTTTAGAGGTGAAATCAATCACCTGTCTCTTTGGATGGGTATTGTTCTATAGGTGGTAAAATTTACGTATATTCAGCTCCTTGAAGGAGCTATATTCCTAAAGTCTTAACCTGAAACTTTGCTTCACATTTTCTATGTTGAATCTCATGTACTTTGATCAGAACCTTTCTGACTCAATAATATATATTTTCTTCTGGCATAAATTCAAGGTCATAAGTTCAAATGCCTATAGGGAATATGGGGATAAATGACTGACTTCATTGAGTATAATGGTTGTGATATATCAATAGCATTATTTGTTATTTGTTTAGTTTTTCATATTGCAACTGAAACTTAGCCTTGGTGTAGATGAGACAATGAGAAGTGGAAGGGACTTCAGAGACACTAGAGAACATCTAACCCTCTGTTGAAAAAGGATGGAAGCTACTCTGCTTGAGTAGATGGCTGCCATGCAGGAAGATGGACTTATGGCAATACGATATTCCAATTTCTTAAGAAGTTAAGATTTTGATAAGATATTATTAGATTATTTTGTTTCTTGCACATTTCAGTAACTATCAGTTAAAATTCACATTTGTTGATATGTGCAATTGTCAGATTAATTTCTTCTCGGGATCACAGATGAAAAGGAATGAAATAATCTTTTCTTTTATTAGTTCATTAATTCATTCAGCAAATATTTACTGAACATCTAGTAAGTATCAGGCAGCCATGACAAATACTGGAGATAAAATGGTAAACAAAACCAGTCAGGGGTCTCTGCACTCATGGTACTTTTGGTTGAGTAGGGGATATAAGCAGTGGTGAAATAATCATGTACAAAGCATAAAATTACCAGTATGAGAAGTACTGTGTCAGGGCATGCAAGCCAGGGAGGAGCTTCAACTAATTCCTCCGACCTTGTTCTAGAGAAGAAATGCTATAAACACATCTTTCATGCTCGCCAGCTTTAACGAAAAGTTAGAATTCATAATGTGCCTCCCTTCTAGAGAGGTTTTAAAACAGCATTCTCTTTATATGGAGTTTTATGCACCTCCCTCCTAGGATCCTGGGGAGCAGTGGGCTGTAGGTTGAATTTGGGTTATCTTGAGGAAGCTTTTCAAATAGCCAGTCCTGTTCTTATCTCTGCTTCTTCATAACAGTTCCCTTAACATCTTCTATTTGCTGGAGGAGAGGTGGGATGGGGTAGGAATTTATTCTCTACCTCTCTTATGCTCCAGTTCTATATAAGACTTCTCTCCGTCTTCCTTGAGAGAAAAAAGAAAATTTTATAATGCATGCAGAAGCCATGAGAGCAAACAAAATACATACAGGATCTAGACTTTAGCACTACATGTCTAACCTAGTTGTCAGGAGAACCTCCCTAGGACTATCCCCTTGGGTTGAGTGACATGCAGGTACTTTCCTTGATTATCATCTATTATTCTGATCCAATCAACTACAAATAGTTGCATTCATATACCTGATTTTTTTTATTGTCCTGTTACTATGTGTCAGATATTGTTCTAAATGTCTCATATACATTAGTTTATGTCATAAGACTTCTGAAGATAGGTGCTACTGTTAATTCCATTGCACAGACTGAAAAACTGAGGAGAGAAATTTAGCCCCTTAGCAAAATCAGGTAGATACTACATTCTAAACCTGAAATTGAATTCAGGCTTTTGACTTCCAATTGATGGCAATAATACTCACTTTACTGCTCAATATTACTTGTCTTACCTTTTCAGTGTTTTTCCTTAAATTAAGTTTGATTCCTACCTATATTTGGTCCCATTCTCTACAACCTATAATACTACAAATAACTGGCTAATGCTTCCCCAAATACTTTTAGTCCTCTGAGACTTTTAATTTCTATTTGATAATGATCTAGGCAAAGAAGAATTTGAGTTACATTAAACAATTAGTGTTGCATAGGGAGCTCTTACCTAGAATAAATAAAGTCGCCCAGAACTGTAATAACAGTATCAGAGTCATTTATGCTTTTGTTTCTTTAGTCAGGAAGAATAAATTTCTGACTCTTGGAAAAGTAACCCAAGGTAAGAAAAGAGATTTGAAAAGTAGTTGTTTGGTTGAGTAAATTTATGTCTCTTCACCCACATAAATTATACAGGAGAGACAGGGATTTGAAATGGGAGGTTTAAACATGCTAAAAAAATAGAGATTGTTTTTTCCCCATGCCTCCTAGCTCTTGAGAAGTACTTCCCTATATTGACTCATCCTCTAGTCCTTTCTCTCCTAAGTTCTTTTGATCCAATTGAGGCAGATGTAGAAATCCTAAGATGACTTAACAGGTACCTATGAGTGCCACCTTCAGGTGAATTTTTATACATATGTCTCAATTGTGATGGGAACTTCAGGTAGTTTAGTCCCTTTGGCAGAAGGAGATGAGCGGGGTTTGGAAGTCAGAGGATCTGGCTCTCCCATTTATTGTCCAGTAAAATGCACTACAAAAGTGCCTTGTTTACCAGTCTATGCTGATAACTAAATGAACCAATATATGTAAAAAGTATTATGACCATATTACCTTTGTCATTAAGACATTAAGAGATTAGGCCTTTTACCACTTATTCACTTTAACCAAAATATTCTATGGACCCAAATGAGCTGCATAGGGAAATTAATTTTTTTTATATAAAATGAAGATTTCTAAATGACAGTTACTAAAAGTTAATATACCAAAAAGTACTCTGCTTTGGAAAAACAAAAACAAAAAAACAACACAAACAAAACAGGGCACTGGATTCGTAGCACACTGTAGTTGAAATTGCAGTTCTGTCATTTAATGTGTGACCTTAGGCAACTGAGAAACAAAGATAACAATAATACCAGCATCACAAGAGTAGTCTAAGAATCAAATGTAATAAGCCTATAAAGTACTTAGCAAAGTGGTTGGCCATAAATGTAGTTGATTCAGTAACTATAGGAGATTATTATTGTTTATTATATTATCTGTAAAAGTTGTGTTCCATTGTCTTGAATACTGGAGTCTTTTGTAGCGAAAGTTTCACTTTTGCTGGAATATTTTTGATAAGCCTCTTGGGTGGTAGACTCGAGCCACAGGCATGTAAGGGATGGTGCCCAGATTTTAGGGAAGAGGAGCTCTTTAGCCACATGGATACAGCAGTTTGTGAGGTGAGAAAAGGAAAAGGGAGAAAAAAAGAGATGGAGGAGGGGCAAACATTTTGAGAGAATAAGTATATATATGAATGCAATGTGACATCACTTTTAATTTCTAAATTTAATTCTAAATCAGCAGTAAACTATTGTTTAGTGATACTTTGTTTCAGAGAATGTATATGTGTGAGTGCATGTCTTTGCATATACCCTGTATTCCATCATTTAAAAGATATGAGACTAAAAATGGTTGATTTAGGTAGAGAAGTGTCTGGATGTCATCTGTATGTTACATCCTCAGTGTTGATTCATGTGTTCTTTGATAAGAATGATAGAATTTTTACATCGGGGTGATAAAATTGGTGGTGAAAGGCTAGGCTACCAATTTGAGTCCATAATTGTTAAATAACCTTGGCATTCCGATTTAATTATCTTCAGGATCTTCTATGTATAACATGTAATTATAGTTAACAGATGCTCACAAAACCCACTGGGATTACCCATCAAGGTATCTATGGTTTTATAACAGTGTAGCAGAGATGCCACAGCTAACAACAACCAAATCAAGAGAGGAATTGGATAAACTCCCTGGCATCTTATAAAGGCTCTCTAAAAATGATTCCAATGATTATTCATGTTTTAAAAAAATCTTTCTCTCATAAAGAAAGCCATGAAAGCTTTTCTTATCTCTATATAAGTATATAAAACAAAGCAAAGACAAATTTCACATTATTTTCTACTTTTTGTATATTTTTCTAATCTGTTTACCCCCACTTTCTTACCTACCAATCTGTTCTGCCTCCACTTTGCCTGTTTCTTCCTAGCAACAAAGTACCTTGCTCTTCTAGATCCAGTGATTGAAAATCTGGTAGGTCAAAGGCCTGTAGAAGATACAAAGATGACTTAGATTTTGATTCCGTTTTTGAAGTAGACCTGTTGTTTGTGTCTGGCAGGCTCTTCTCCTTGGGGAACTCCCCTTTCAGGATACAGAGTGAACATATGACCATAGCTAGGGCCAAGGATGAGTATTGAAGCCAAGCAAGGTCAGAGCCTTGGGAAGAAAAGCAAGCATTTTCTGCTGTGTCTGTTAAACTAAGATTATGTGAGCCTACAGCTGCTGACAGCCATCCTGCCTGCCAACTCGACTTCATACAAAATGAATTCAAGTCAAGAATTTCATTGTTAAAGTGTCCACTTCTAGAATTCACAGTAATATTTGGCAATAAATTTTCTTTTAGCTTAAGCTACTTAGAATTGGTTTTCTATCACTAGCAATCCAAAGTGTCCTAATGAACATAGCCTTCCAAGAGTTTATGGTCTAATAAAAAAATACAGCTGGAGTGACAAAATTGTCCTGAGGTGACCAAGTTGAACAGTACAAGTATTTCCTCTTGTGACTGAAAATAATAGCAGTATTGCAATGAGTTGTTACCTATTGCACTAGCCTTGTTTCACCTAGATTTGTAGGGTCCAAAGTTTCAAGGGTATCCCCTCGTTTTCGTGGTGGTGCTCAGGTTCTATGTGTGGGCTGAGGAGAATAAAGTTGAAGCCCCTTTTCCCAGGAACCTCAACTACACCATGATCTCTGTTAGGCTTCCTACACTGCACATTAGCATATGGCCTATGTGAAAATTCATAAAGTTAACTAAAACAGTATGATAACTATATACACAGAATGCCAGCCCCCTAACTGTTCTTTCCAACTGAATTGCCACCCTAAAGCTCTATTTATTTCTGGAGCTACACTTGCTGCATTAACTAAGAACCAGTTTTATACTAAGATCCTCATACCTACCTTTGGACTCTTACTTGTAATATGAATAGATGATAGCAAATTGTGAAAAGACTACTTTTTATTTCTACAATATTTAGCTTCCTTCTTTCAAAAAATGTATTTTTAAGCTATAATTGTAAGTGGCAAGTGCCATTCTTTTAAATTCTATTTTAGAATGTTGATAATAATAAAGATAAAATGATAAAGTTTGATGAGTACAAATTAGCAGAATGCTTTATTGATAAAAGATGACAAATTATAATTTTCTTCCTACCCAAGAATTGAGTTTTCTACCTGTAAATATTATATTACAGAGAACTGTATTGGTTAGAAATGAACTCTGCAGGTAGGAAAACAAACTGAAAAGCCTCTATAATTGAAGCAATATGAACTTGTATAGGAATAGACAGACTGACCAATAAAATGGAAAGGAAAGAATACAAACTAATCCAACCACATTTGGAAAACTAGAATATCAGAAAGGCAGAGTATCAAATCACTGGGGGAAAATGGGCTCTTTAATAAATGATGTTGGGAAAACTGTAGTCTTGTTATGAAAAAGATAAAATTAAATCCATTTCCTACACCATTAAAAATAATAAAGTCCAAAGAGAACTAAATGTAAAAAATGTAAATGTGAGTATTAAAGCTGTAGACAAGGGAGCTAAAAGTTAAAAAAAAAAAAATGAAACCGTGCAAATACTACAAGAAAACACGGGGAGGGCAGCCCCGGTGGCTCAGTGGTTTAGCGCGGCCTTCAGCCCAGGGCATGATCCTGGAGACCGAGGATCGAGTCCCACGTCGGGCTCCCTGCATGGAGCCTGCTTCTCCCTCTGCCCGTGTCTCTGCCTCTCTCTCTCTCTCTCTGTGTCTCTCAGGAATAAATAAATAAAATATTTTTAAAGAAAGAAAATACAGGGATAAGGAATGGCTTTCTGTGATTCAAAATCCAGAGGCCATTAAAAAAGGCATAGAGGGGATCCCTGGGTGGCGCAGTGGTTTGGCGCCTGCCTTTGACCCAGGGCGCGATCCTGGAGACCCCGGATCGAGTCCAACGTCGGGCTCCCGGTGCATGGAGCCTGCTTCTCCCTCTGCCTGTGTCTCTGCCTCTCTCTCTCTCTCTCTGTGTGACTATCATAAATAAATAAAAATTAAAAAAGGCATAGAAACTTGACCATATAACTTACAAAGAATTTTGTATGAAAAAAAATATTCTAAAAAGTCTATAGACAGAGCATATGATAATACATTTTGATAATAACATTGCCATACAGTTGTTGAGAGCATAGAAACTGATGTATATTGAGTGCTTACTGGGAGCCAGGTACTTCGTAGGTTATCTAGCTATACATTCACATTTAATACTTATATGTACCCACTTTACAGAGAAGAAGACTGAGACTAAAGAAATGAAATGCATATCCTAAAGTTCCAAAGCTTTTAAGAATCAGAATATTAAATCAAAGCCTTCTGTTGTCCACCACGCCATTCTGAAAATTAAATGATGAAAGGGGTATAAAACACTTTATAATCTGTAAGATACTTATGTAAACAGAATAGATTATTGTAATAAAAGGAGATAAAACAAATACATAAGACAATGATAACCAAATGATACCGATATGATAGCAAGTGCAGTTGGAGTTGGGGGTTAGGGAGGAATCCTATTGATCAGTGTGAAATGGATTGTAGGAGGCTCATGAAAGGGATGAGACTTGAGTAGGACTTGAAGAACAGAAAGCATTTTGACAAATGGTAATAAGTAGAGAGGGCATTCTACGTAGGCAGAATGGCATGATTAAAGGTGCACTGGAAGGTGCATGTGCTGGAGTGTATAAGGTATTTGCAAAAAATACAAATGAATAAGTCAATTAGGCCAGGTTCAAGAAAGCATAAAATAATTTGCTGGACTGTTCTTTAAAACCAGACTTTTGATTATCTTCCTTTGTGACTTAGAATCATGATGCATCTAAACGTTCATTAAAATTTTGCTGACCTCTCTGCACTGGAAGTAATTTCCCTAATGAATATTGGTGCACTTGGCCCTGTGAGCTTTATAGAGATGAATGTCTATGCAGCCAACAGTAAAGGTCAGTGGGAATTCTGCTTACTAAAAAGCTGTGGAACCAGACCTTTAACAAAGCATTTTTTATTAGTGAGACCAAGGAAAGGATAGAAAAAAGCTGTTTAATGATGGATTTTATGAAACATAAAATGATAGATTTGCATTTTGAAGTTATGAAAACAATGTCAAAAATAAAGCCCCGCTGCCCCTGTTTAAAAATATTTAAAGTTTGTGTTTATTATGTCATATATCATACCCCATCCTTATTATAGTATATCTTTATTTAATATTTCTCTCTTTAGATAAAATTTTTAGATTAGAGGGTTTTTTCAGCTCTCCAAGGATATATGCTCTTCTCTAGTTTGAGATTTTTAGTGTGCTATATTTTTTAAAATCTGTGTGTAGTAGCTCAGTTTACCACATGGGATAAAGAACTATATTATACACCACATATTTTTCCTTAATTGGGCCAGAAATTTCCAACATAGTACCTAAAACTATGTTACCAAAAATCTGGAGAAGAATACGTTGACCAGCCATATATATTACATTGCATGTGTTTAAAATGCTGTTTTAGTGAGTAATTACAAAAGGCATAAACATACAATTGCAGTGATTGAAAATTTTCTCAACATAGATGAAGGACACTAAGCTACAGATTTTAAAAAATACTTAGAACCTCAAATAAAGATTGAAAAATCTGGGGGACCTGGGTAGCTCAGTTGGTTAAGTGTCTGACTCAATCTCAGCTCAGATCTTGATCTCAGGATCATGAATTCAAACCCCTCACATTCCAGTGTGGAGCCTATTTGAAACAAAACAAAACAAATCTGAAAGAATGTATGGCCAGTAGACTTGTCTTATAGGAAATACTAAAGGAAATCCTTCAGGCTGATAAGAAACAATTCCAGATGGTAACTGAATTCCAGAGGAAGAAATGAAGAACACCAGGCATGGTAACTATGTATGCTAACATAAAAGACTCTATAAGATATTTTTCATTATCTCTTAAGCTCCTTAAAAGACAGAAGATTGTTTAAAGCCATAATTATAAAATTGTATTCTTGGGTTTATAATATACATATAAATGTAACATCTACAATAGTAATAGCACAAGAATGGAAGAGAAAGCTATATTGAAGCAAAGTCCTAAATTTTGCTGAAACTAACTAGAATTAATTTGAAGTAGATTGTGACAGTTAAGATTCATAGGGTGATCCCTGGAATAAACAAACTCTTAGAAGATAACTCATAAAATATAGTTTTAAAAAAGTGAATTTCAATGGTAGACTAAAGAATATTTAACATCAAAGAATGGAGGAGAGAAAGAGGATGAGGAAAGACTGAATTCATATAGAAAACATATAATAAAGTGGCAAATATGAAGCTGACTGTATCAATAATTATATTAAATATAATTTTTTCAATAACCCAACAAAACAGAGATTGTCAAAATGGATATAAAAAGCAACATCCAACTCTACAAAGCCCATAAGACACACACCCTAAATGCAAAGACTTAAATAGATTGAAAGTAATATAATGCAAAAAAATATATATATATATCCTGTAAACAGTAACCAAAAGAGCTGGAGTGGCTATTTTAATACCTGACAAAATAGACTTTCAGACAAGAAATACCAATAGATGAGTTAAAGAAGAAAAGAGATGGGAAATTGGAAAATAATTTGAACTCCATGAAAGTGAAAACACAACATATAAAAATTTATGGGATATGACTAGAATATTAATTAGAGGGAAATTTATAGATTTCAACACCAATATCAGAAAATAAGTAGTCTCCAATCAATAACCTAAACTTCCATCTTAAGAAACCAGAAAAAAGGAGAAAACAAAATCCAAAGAAGGAAGAATGAAATAGTAATGATTACAGAAGAAATTGATGAAAGAGAAAATAGAAAACTATAGAAAATCAATAAAATTTAGTTAATTCCTCAGAAAGATCAACAAAATTGATAAACCTTTAATCATACTGACAAATAAAAAAGAAAGCAGTCACAAAATACCAAATTAAAGTGAAAGAGGAAACATTACTAGACTCTATTGAAATGAAATGGATTGTAAGGATATATTATAAACAATTTAAAATCAACAAAATAAACAGTTCAAGTAAAATGGAAAAATTCTAGAAAGAAGCAAATTGTCAAAATTGACTCAAGAAAAAAATAGAGAATCTGAATAGATATAAAATGAGTAAAGGAATTAAAATTTAAATTCTTCCCCCAAAGAAAGCCCAGACCAGTTGGCATTTATGGTAAATTCTAGAAAATATTTGAAGAACCAACACCATTCATTCCTTTATGAAACTCTTTCAGAAAAGAGTGTTTGTGTGTGTGGGGGGGGGTGGAGGGAGTGATTTTTCACCTCCATTTATAATGCCAGTAACAAAGCCAAAGACAATATAAGAAAATAAAACTATAAACCAATACTTATATCCCTCATGATCATAGGTGCAAATATCCTTAACAAAATGCTAGCAAATCAAATCCAGAAAAGAATTAAACATTGGGATTTATCCCAGAAATGCAAGATTGCTTTAATATATAAAAATCAATTAATGAAATGACTACTTTAATAGATTAAAGAACAAAAACCACATGATTCAGTCATTAGATACAACACAAGTATTTGACAAAACTCACCACCCTTTTCCAATAAAAACTCTGACCAAACTAGGAATAGTAGGGAACTTCTACAACCTGATAAAGGTTATCTGCAGAAATTAAACCAAAACCAAATCACAACAAGCAAACAAAAAAACACAGTTACCATTATACTTAATGGTGAAAAAATAAATTCCTTCCCTCTAAGATGGGGAACAAGGCAAGGGTGTCTACTCTAGCTACTTCTATGGCACAATGCAATAGGTACAAAAGATGTATCTAGGTGTGGATTTTACACTGAGGGGAGGTATCCCCTATTTGATTTCATATCTTATGAATGCCTTGGGTTTGTATAAATTAAGAATACAATGAGATGATATTCCACATACAACAGATTGGCAACAATGAAAAAGTTGCAATGACAATTGCAAGTGTTAATTGCAATGACTATTTTGAATTCTGGTGGGAAGCAATGTGCTAATGGTTTTATATATTGGAACAACCAATTTAGAAACCAGTTTGTCCTTCTCTAGTAAAATTAAAGAAATACATTTTCTATGATACCAGCAATTACAACTCCTACATATATACCCTGAAGAAACTCTTGCATATGTGTACCAAGCTATAAACATAATGTTTATAGAAGCATTGCAGGCTAAATACTGGGAATAATCCAAATGTCCATTAACACTAAAATGAATAAACAAATTGTGGTGCGGTTACACTTCAATGAAAATGAGAAAACCAAAACAAAACTGTAACACAAAGATAAATCTCACAAATATTAAGATGAGACAAGGAATCAAAACTCAAGAGTATACATGATATATGTTCAATTTACAGGTTTTAAAATAAATCATATTACTTTGGGATGAATACATGGATGGTGAAACTTACCAGTGGGAGAGTCTGCGTGTGTGAATCCAAGTGTCACTTCTTGAATTTCCCATGAAAAGATGTATAGTGAGGATCTGAGCTCAAATAAAGACAGGCAGGAGGGAAGTAGCAAGCACAAAGCAGTGTAAACACTTAAGGTGGGACAGTGGGCAAGTTCTGTGAGGTGGAACTGGCCTGAGGTTGTTTTGGGATTAGATATTTGTTGGGTCTTTATGGACTGGGGGTCCATTGGGTGGTCTCTAATGGTGACCACTTCGAATCCTTTGGGGGACTCCTCCCACAGATTGGGAGGGGGATTTGTTGACCCTATAAGACCTATATCAGAACCATCATGGCAGTCTTTTTCCATGGGTTGGCGGCTATAATCCTAATGGAAATGCATTATAATGACTCTAGGGGCTACCCTGGGGCAGAGGTGGAAGAGCAGAGTGCATCCTTTGCACTTGTGGCTCTTCCAGGATTTTGGAAGCCACAAGGTCAGGAGGTGGAGCCCCGCAAGCCCCCACCCCCAGGCTTCTAATATGTAACATATTTATCACTGTCATTGCCTCCCGTTCTTGTCTAACTAACTGCCTAGTTTTTCATTCCTCCCTAAAGAATTTTGGACTCTACTTCAGGCCACTGTCATATCTAGCTTCCACCTAGCAACTATTTAAAGGCAAGGAATCAATTATCACAACATTCTAGAGAGTAGTTGCCTTTAAGGGGATTGCAGGATCTTCAGATCTTGAACAAGCACATGCAGGATCTTGGGAAGGGTTGGTAACATCTTACTTCTTAATTTAGATTATATTATCATTTTGCTGGTGAAAATATGTGAGTTCATGAAATTGTGTTATATGGGTATTAGCTTTATGTTAAGGTAAACACATGCATTTTTTTTGTGTTTTTAAGAATGTGAAAATGTCTGATGTAATAAGGGAACAGCACTTTAAGAAAAAAAGGCAGTTCTAGCAGGTGAATTTTTAAAATGATTTGAGCAAATCTCACCATCATTGAAGTTATATCTAGAACAAAAGGTAAAATATTAATAATAATGTTAAAGCTGTTGTCTTATATAATTAAGAAAATATGGTCACAAACTTTAATAAGTAGAATGATACTCATTTAGAGGTATAAATTCTGTTAGGTTCAGGAAAAAATGAAGCTTCATTTTACAGTCATACCTTATTCATGTTGACTTAAAAGGATTTTCTAGGATATAAGAAATCAGTTGTGATATTCACTCTAATGTTTCTATTGTGCTTCTATACAACGTGATCAAGATTGAAATTATCCAAACATAGGTCACTTTCATGGTATTAACTAATGCCTTAGAGAGTATATAATAAATCTGGTCTTTTGGTAAATCAACTTGTAAAGTCACCCACACATGTGTGTTCTAATGATGTTAGCATTTGAGTAAAATCTTCAGAGATTATTGAAGTTTTGAGGTTGAATACCTCCATTTTTTTTTCTTGGAGTTAAAATGAAAAAGTCATAGTGATTTGGACACCATAATATAAATTATGTACTGGCTCCAAAAACCACATGCTTCTTTAGGAAGCTCAATGAAAAGACTCTGGCCTGGATTCTGTAAGCAACAAAATAAGGGAGAATCCAATAAAATATAAATATTTTTCCAGATTAAAAAGAGAGGCTATCTGACAATGTTAATGGAGAAGAGCAAATGATGGGAGTAGGAACTCATTTGTCTTTTCTTTTAGAATTCAAAATGAGTTTTTTGTATACCACCCACACAATAACTCTGGATAGAGACATGGCATATATCATGCCCATTTTACAGATGAGAATGTGGAAGTTCATGGAGTGTAAGCATTTAAAACAAGATGGCTCAATTACTTACCCTGTTTGTACACAAAATCAAGAATGAAGGACCAAGAGGCATATGAAAAGTCTCTGGTGTGAGGAAACTTGAGGTGTGTGTGAAGAACTTCTTATCTTATTCACTTACACAAAGATTGATATTCATAATCCATATACATATAAGTGCTAAATATCATATTCAGATTAAGTACTGAAAGAATGTTCAGAGAAAAAAAAGAACAGTTTTTCATCACCTTCCCTACTTTTGTCCTTGACATAGTTCTGTACAATAAAAATTTCTCAACATGATACTGATATTGTACTAATAACTTTCATCCAGGAACATAATTAAACAATGGGTAGTCATATTAAAGAAATCAATCTTGACTTTTCAAGGCTGTTTTTATTATTTTCTTTTTCAAAAATTGCTGAGGATTTGGTATGATTAAATTTTAGAATGTGTTATTCTTTTGATATCTTTTCCATAATAAAGCCTAATAATAAAATTGAGCTCTATTTCATTTGCTGAAAATTAATAAGATTTGCACAGAATCCAATTGTATTTTATATCTCTTTTTGTTGTTTCAATTGATTATAGTGATTATTTTTTATACAAAAAAAATGACTTTAATTCATTTTATTATAAATTAAGGTACTAACCCATCAGTACAAAGTAAATGTTCTAGGAGATAGAAAGAGAATGCTTAAGCATGCATCAAACTTTTTGCTTCCTGGCAATGTATAGTACACTATTTTGTTGGGGAAAAAAAAGAGTAATTACTTTACTCATTGTGTTTAGACAAATTATTTCAATTAAGGGTGGGAAGATCATTAACCACAGTTAATTTTAATGCAAACTGATTATTTATAAAATAATCATAGGAGAACCATAAAAAAGTATATATGCTTATTTGTATAGATGGATTTTTGTTAAGACTAGTAACTTTGATAATTGCTATGCTTTGAATTTCAGTTCAATAAATATTTCCCATAGGGGATGCCTGGGTGGCTCAGCAGTTTAGTGCCTGCCTCTAGCCCAGGGCATGATCCTGGAGTCCTGGGATCAAGTGCCATGTTGGGCTCCCATGGAGCCTGCTTCTCCCTCTGCCTGTGTCTCTGCCTCTCTCTGTGTCTCTCATGAATAAATAAATAAAATCTTTTAAAAAAATTCCCCCCCCCTCCCCGCCAAACATACATATGCCCAGTTATTGTCTAGGAACAGAAGCTGAGACAGGGATTCTTGTTCAATTGTTCTTAGGGGAAAGAAATGAGGTATGAGGATAGAATAGAGAAAGAAAATTAAGACAGGAAGTAGTTTTGAAAGAGGTTAGTTTTGTTCTGATCATAGGGAAGCCCTAGAGCACCACTTGTAGCATAGACTTTGCCTCACCTTGAAGCAAGGGGGACGCTGTTTGAACCCCCATGCCAGTCAGTCAGACTGAGGTCAACTCTATGTGGGTGAAGAAGGTTCCTTTTGCATGATGTCATTTACTGGACGAGGACTTGGGGCAGCTATGAGCCATCATTTATTTGGCCCTGGGTTTTATAAAAGGTATTTTAGTGTGACACCAACAACATCCACTATGTAATATGAGATTGTGCCCTCTTGATATTAAGAGGCAATCTTAAAAACATTGCCACATGTTTATATGCTGAAGATATCATCCAAGATTATTTGACAATAAATTCAAGAAAATCTTCACAGAATTGTAGACTTAACAGAGATCATGGTTAGACTTCTCTGAGGTGAAAACATCACATAGAAAGCAGAGAAAACTAATTCAAAACTAATAATTGATAATCTGATTTATAGAGTGATCACCGTTTCTTATTTGGGGTTAGAGAGCATATTTTCCAAAGGGGACTTGTTTCATAGTGGCTTTGTGCTTTGGAGTCTGGGGAGGTGGCCTCAGCAGAGGGAGTGACATTCCATCACAGTTCTTTCATATTACCCACTTAATCAACAAAAGCCAATGTAATTAAGCCTTATCCATGGGATATACCCTCATGGTTTGATGGGTTTGCTCATGCTCCAGGCTTGCCTAGAAAGTTCTTCCCTGCATTCTCCTGTGGGCAAACTCCTACTCATTCTCTAAGACCCACCTCACATGTCACTTTTCCAGTGAACAATGCTTTTCTACATCTTCCGGAAAGAACAATCTATTGCTCAGTCTATCATACCCCTGCACTACTTTGATCACATCTTTTTCATTACACAAAGTTCAGGTTTGAGTTTTGCTTATCAGATAAAGTCTTTCTAAGCAAAAATTGTATCTTTTTTCTTTTTATTTATTTATTTTTAATTGAAGTATAATTAACATAGTGTTATATTAGTTTCAGGTGTAAAGATAATGATTCAACAATTCTATACATTTCTCAGTGCTCATCAAAATAAGTGTTCTATTAATCCCCTTGATTTTACCCATCTCCTACCCACCTCCTCTCTGGCAACCACAAGCTTGTTTTCTATATTTGAGATTCTGGGTTTTTGTTTATTTGTTTGTTCTTTTGTTTCTTAAATTCCACATATAAGTGAAATCATATGGTATTAACCTTTCCCTGACTGCCTGACCCTTCCTTCCTTCCTTCCTTCCTTCCTTCCTTCCTTCCTTCCTTCCTTCCTTCCTTCCTTCTTCCTTTCAGTTTAATTGTGTCCCCACAATTAATACTTTGAAATCCTAACCCCTGGGACCTCAGAATGCAACCCTGTTTGGAAATATGTTTGCAAATGTAATTTGTTAAGAAGAGGTCCTGATGGAATATTGTGGGGCCCTCAACCGATATGACTAATATCCTTATAAAATGGGGAAATTTGGACACACACATTGTTTTGTGCCAGTCTCAGCCTATTTTTTACCAATGTTGTAGCTGGATTGGCCTTTGTGGTTCTTATTATGACTACAAGACATCCTCAGCAATAACCATCAGAACACTTTTAAAAAAGAAAAGTTTATTATTTATAATTCCTGGAAATTACATGACTCACCTGGGGTTATACAATGAGGTCTGGGGTAGGAGAAGGGAGAGAGAGAGAGAGAGGACAAGCCTGGGGTTTTGCTTTTATTATGGTCAAGGGAGGACACTTAGAAGTGAGCTCACTCTTTATTGGTGAATCTAATACTAAAAGCAGGAATTTAAAGTGCATGGACAGTTCTCAAAATCAACCAAGATCTCTAAGATAAAGGAGTCTGGGGGCAGGGGCAGTCTGGTTCTTTCTCTAATGTATGGCTGGCAGTATGTTTATTGGAGATAGCCATCTTTGCAGTGGATGTCTCAAAAATCAAAGCTTAGGTCAGGAGCTTGCATTACAAACAGAAAAGCCAACTTAGACCTGCATAGAGAAAAGACAGTGAGAAATGACAAAAGAAGACTGACATCTATAAGCCAAAGAGAGAGGCCTGGAATAGATTCTCTTGTCATAGCCCTCAGAAGGAACCAATCCTGTTGAACCTTGATTATAGACTTGTAGCTTCCAGAACTGTGAGACAATAAATTTTTGTTCTTAAAGCCACCCAGTTTGTGGTATTCTGTTAAGGCAAATTAATTCTATCTATCTATCTATCTATCTATCTATCTATCTATCTGTCATCTATCAATCAATCATTTATCTATTTATAGCACAGTGCCTGGAATGTAGTTAATGTTTGAGAGCTACAATAACGCCAACAACACAGGAACATAATAAGAGGATCTCTGCACAGAATACAGTGGTTAATAGGTTACAGTCACTCTTAAGCCAAGACTTTTATTCAATTATATTGTTATGGGAAGTTTTTCCTCTTTTCCTCTTATTTGTATTTTATAATTTAATTTCTTACAGTTTTCTTATAGATAGTTGATTAAAATTTGTCAGTATTTTACATGAGTTTATTTTGATGAAAATTGATTCATGATATTTTATATCCCTGATGCATATATATGAACAGAAAGGTTTAACAATTGGCCATGTATAATGACAATATCCCTCCAGATGGCTTGACAACAAACATCTCATATTGAATGCTTGTGCCTTAAAAGGAACATTCCAAATATAAAGGATGATCAGCTAATGGTCTTTCTTCTTCTTCTTCTTCTTCTTCTTCTTCTTCTCTTCTTCTTCTTCTTCTTCTGGTAATTCAGTTGTGCCTTTCTCCCGTACTCCCTCTCATATACATATACTTCAACACCTCCTACACATACACCACACATACACAAATAATATGAATGGCATGGGAAGAACATTGGTCATCTATTGCCATCATAACTCAGTATTCACCAATGCATTATAATAATACCACAAAACTAGAACAATATTAGAACCATATTTAGATCTTCCAGACAAAGATTGGTTAACATTGAAACCTATTTCTTAGTTTAAGTAAAATGTGAAAAATACATCTGCTTCTCAAACAACTTATGTTAAAAATGCTCTTTTGCCGTGAATGTTCTTTTCTTTTAAGTGAGATAAAGCAAAGTTGTACAATCATACATGTCTACCAGAATGGCTTATGTTATGCCTAACTATAGGAAAAGAAAATATGATGGAGGGGGCACAATGAAACTGGCCTTATGTATGTATCATTCTATAATATGCAAAAGTTCATTTAATAGTCCTTCTTCCTTGGATTCTAGAAGTGAGAAGTTAGTGATAGGAAAGAAAAAAAAATTGGTGTCAGAGAATAAGCTCACTTTGATAATTATCCAGATCTTGAGGTAGGAACTAGGATTTGGGCAGTGAGGCAAAATGAAAATGTGGGGCTCTTTGTTTAAATAGTGTTAAGAATTTTAAGGCAGCAATAGTGGAGCATTAAACTAAGCATGGTCCTTCAGAGCATGGGTACAATTCACACACCTGTGAAACTGGCCCTGAGAATAGCCCTCAGATAATAGCTAACACTTAGTTTTTCCCTAGAACATGATGAATACTGCTCTAAGTAATTTATAAGAATCAACTCATTTAGTCCTCACATAATCCATGAAGCATGGTCTTTACATATACACATTTTAAGATTAAAAAAAAAACTGAGGCATAGAAACATTACAATAACTTGCCCAAAGTTACCCAACTTTGTGTCACAGCAGTAAAATCCTGGCATTTTATTTTCAGAGCCATATTTTTAACTACTAGCTATTGTGTCCTTCTAGATAAAAACCTTTCTAAAAAAACAGTGTCAAATAAATATATTACTTCACGCTGAAGATTCAGCACATAAAAATATTCCCTAGTCTCTATCCTTGTACTGATAACTCTACATAATGGCAGTTTGTGCTTAGAGTAGGCATATTGCCTTCTCATAATTGGTTGTAGGTCATTAGAACCACCATTTAAAAAGTGTTTTATGTGTACCACTGATCTTACAAAGCACTGGATCCTATTATGATTGTTTAAATGAACTGAGTTAATTTGGTTTTCTTTGATATTACTTATCATGATTCTTTTTTTTATCATGATTCTGTACACATTTGATCTTTCTATTTTTTAAAAGCAAAACTGCAATTAATTTTTTTAGGTGCTATGCAATTAGTTGATTAATTTTCTATCAGTTTCTGTGCACTTACACAGTAGTCCTGATCACAGCAGGTTATCATCATACAATCGGGATGTGTTATTAATCAAAAGTAGCACAGCTGGAACCCGAAGCAACAAGGGATTCAATAGCACACCCAAAGACCAATTTTAATTACAAAAGAGAATGAGCACCTCAAGTAGAGGCAGTCACAGTTCAGGCAGGCTTGAGTGCAAAGCATTCCAGCTCCTAGGCAACAAGTATTAAGTTTGACATTCTTAAGATGAGGTGACTGATGGAGGAAACTGACCTTGTTAGTGCGGCTCCAGAGAGAAAAGCCAGACAGACTAACCACATGGCCAAGAAGGTTTTCTCATTTCTGTTTTGATTTGTGAGAGTGGTAGGGGCCAAAATATCTAACCTGACAGACTCCCAGTACCTGGTGTCTGGTAAATGGTGTAGAACATTGTTCTCCTCTTGGAGAGCTGGGGTGATGGGAATGACCAAATGAGAAGGAGAGCAGCAGAAGGAGCAGCCCTAGTTTTAAATTCTGTTCTAAATTTATTTGGTAAACGTTGATTTGAAATATTTATTTAAATTATAATCCAATCAGATAAGTAATGCCCACAATTTTTAAAATGATGTATTGTTCTTTCGAGTAGAAAATATTTCTTTCTTACAAGGATGTTGTGATTAGACAGCAAACTTTATCATCAGTTGCCAACAGGATACGTCATACTATAATAGGTGGTCACGTAGTTATTTGTTGAATGAACGCATAAATAAATGAATGACAAATGGAATGATGATTTGTTTGGGGAGGTGGGTAGGAAGGAGAAAATTTCAGGCTTATTTTGGAAAATAATAGTCTTTCCTTATGACAAAATCTGTAACTTATTTCTCAGCTAAAGTACTCTGATCATCTTCTGAACATATATTCCTGCTGTTCAACTTAACAAATATGAAACAGCCTCTGCCTTTTATGTCTTATGTTGAAGCTTTTCCCTATCATTTTATTGAGAAATATAGATTAGTGGCGTCATAGACCTATAAAAAAGTACATTGTAAATTTGTTTTGAATAAAAGTTGCCTTTAAAAATGTCGTATTTGAGGTCAATCTAAGAGAAGGCGTACTTCTCGCAGTTGTCTTTTATTTTCTATTAATCTCTTTTATCTCAATCTTTACTCAACTGCCTCCATGAGTTTTGTGTAAATATTAGGTGGTTTGCCTTTGAACATCTATGAGAAAACATTTAGTTTGCATATTTTATAAAATCATAACTAGAGGGCTACACTTTGCTCTCATTAAATGTTCTCCAAACAATAGACCTCATGATAAATTTCTGCAAGAAAAAAATGTTGGTGTAAATAAATATCTATACTTTTTGCTGTTGACTGCCTTGCTTCATTTTAAAATAATCATTTAGTTTTATCTATAGATGCCTTTTATTTTTTTAAAGATATATTTTAATCTGTATATACTTCAAATTATTTTATGAATAGGCAAGAGATCTACAATAAGGCAATTGATGAAAACTTGCTATTGTTTGGAATAAAGGGAGTCATGGTATAAAAAACTTATTGCACGGAATGGGATAGCTTGAGCTCCATGCTAGCTGTATGATTTTAAGAAAGTTCCTCAGTCTTGGCTCCTGTTTTTCTTTGATAAAATGGGGATATAAATCCCTATATTCAGTAATGTGCTGAAGCTGATTGACTGCAAGAGCTGATCGGTAAATATTCATGAATTTTACAAGCCCACTTCTAAATCATTGGTAGGTTGAAATTGGCCATGGTTGGAATGTCTATGCCACAGAAATTGTCATGTACTATAAATCAGGACTTTAACAAAAAATAAAGCAGCTTATTAGTATACCAGTGCTCACTATTATAAAGAGCAAATGAGCAAATAAGATAATGTATATAAAAGTGTTTTCCAAACTTCAAAATTCTATGCTTAAAAATCAAAGTAGTGAGGCAAAGAGACTTATCACTGAATTGTGTTACGCGTTTCTCAATTATTACTTAATCCATAATTCAAAATGTCTGATTTTGCTTTTAAAGAGTCTTATAAAAAACAATTTGAAATTAAAAAAAAAGTTTATCTCTGAAGGAATATCAGTGGAAAGATAAGAAAGTAAAGTAATACATTTTTCTCTCTTGGAAGATATGAAACAATTCAAACAAATCCACATAAGATAAGAAAGGTAAATGGATTGAGGTTAGCACAGAAGAAAGCATAAAGTAGTAAGTCCTAAACAGAAAGGAAATTGATCAGGAAACTAATTATTGGAAAAACAGTTTATGTACAAAACCTTTTAAATTATGTAAAGACATATTTTTCAACTTTTATTGAGGTATAATTGACAAATAAAAAATTGTATATGTTTAAGGCATACAATTTGATGTTTTCTTATACGTTGTAAAATACCACCATAATCAAGCAAATTAACATATCCATCACCACACATAGTTATCATCTTCTTGTGTGTCTGTGTGTGTATGGTGAGAACACTAAGGATCTATCCTTTTAACAAATTTCAAATATACAATATGATATTCTTAATTATAGTCATATTACTGTACCTTAGATCGCCAAAACTTATTGATCTTGAGTAGTTGAAACTTTGTACTTTTTATTAATTAATTTTTTTAAGATTTTATTTATTTATTCATGAGACACACACACACACACACACACAGAGATAGAGGCAGAGACACAGGCAGAGGGAGAAGCAGGCTCCATGCAGAGAGCCCGACATGGGACTCGATCCAGGGACTCAATCCAGGGACTCCAGGATCACGCCCTGAGCTAAAGGCAGACACTTAACCCCTGAGCCACCCAGGCATCCCAAAACTTTGTACTTTCTAATCAATAGCTTTCCAGATCCCCTTCCCCTAGCACCTGGCAACCACCATTCTACTCTCTGCCTCTATCATTTGGACTATTTTAGATTTCATATATAAATGAGATCATGCAGTTTGTCTTTCTGTGTCTGGTTTATTTCACTTAGCATAAGGACTTCCAGGTTCATTCATGTTGTTGAAAAGGTACAATTTTCTTATTTTTTAAGATTGAATTATCTGTTGACAAACATTTACATTTCTGTACATAAACAACAAACTACTTGAAAAGGAAATTAAGGGCAACCCCGGGTGGCTCAGCGGTTTAGCGCCCCTAATCCCACCTCAGGCTCCCTGCATGGAGCCTGCTTCTCCCTCTGCCTGTATCTTTGCCTCATTCTCTCTCTCTGTGTCTCATGAATAAATAAATAAAATCTTAAAAAAATAAAAGGAAATTAAGAATCACATTTACAATAACAACAAAAATAATAAAATACTTAGGAGTAAATGTAACCAAAGAGGTAGAAGACTGTACACTGAAAATGATAAAACATTGATAGAAGAAATTAAAGAAGATACAGATAAAAGGAAAGACATCTTGTATTCATGAATTAGAAGAATTAATGTTATACAATCTCCATATTACTTAAAGCAATCTAAGGAGTAAATGCAATCTCTATCAAAATCTCAATGGCATTCTTTTAAGAAATGGAATAAACAATCCTGAAATTCATATTGTACCACAAAACCTCAAATAATGAAAGCAATCTTGAGCAAGAAGAATAAAACTAGAGGCATCACACTTTCTGCTTTTAAAATTGCATAAAAACTTAAAACAAGATTAATCTATTTCTTATGTTATTAGAGTACGCTTGCATGCAAATGGAGTGGTTGGCCGTTCCCTCTCAAAAATATTCTCCCTCGCATGTCTGTGCTTCAGAGGGACACGAGTGATGAGGAATCGCATTCTCTAGGTCTCATGCTCCTCAGCCAATGGAGTATTTTTCATTATTCTGGTCCATTTCTTCTCCAATGGCTTCCATGCTGGGTTTTGTTTCTTTTCTTTTCCTTTCTTTTATTTAAGATATTTATTTATTTATTTGAGACACAGAGAGAGAGGGGCAGAGACATAGGCAGAGGAAAAAGCAGGTTCCCCATGGAGCAGGGAGCCCCATATAGGACTCAATCTCAGGACCCTGGGATCATGACCTAAGCCAAAGGCAGACACTCAACCACTGAGCAGCCCAGGTGTCCCCATCCTGAGTTTCAACCTTTTTGTTCCTTTCACAATTCTTTTTCTTTTTCTTTCCATACTTCCATCTCCATTCTCTTTTGCTCTCTTCTACTTCCCCATATCATTCATTTGTTATTCTAGGATATTAAAAAAAACTCACTTCCTCTTTCTTTCAGACATTCCCAATTCCAAGTCTTTACTCAAGTATTCCCTCTGCAAGGGATGCCATACATCTTAGTCTGTAATAGGCTCTGAATGTCCAGACACAATCCATCCTTCATGACCCAACTCATATGTCACGTCTGTGATGGTATTATATTCATTTCCTAGGGCTATTATAACAAATTACTACAAGCTTCAGAGCTTAAAACAACAGAAATTGTCTCTAACAATTTTGGAGGCCAGAATACAAAATTAAAATGTTGTGAGGGCCCCACTCTCTCTCTGAAGGCTCTAAGGGAGAATTCTCATTTATCCCTTCTAGTTTCTGGGACTCTAGTCTTTCTTGGTTTATGGCAACGTAATTTAATCTTTGTTTTCTCCCTTGTGTCTCTGGGTCTCAAATCTTTCTTTTTTCTTATAAGGACACCAGTCATTGGATTAGGGCCCAAATTAACTTTAAAATTATCTAATCTAGAGATTTTTTTTTTTTTTGCTTAATTACATCTGTAAAGGCTATAAATTCCCAAATTAAGCCACATTCACAGGTACTGAGAGTTAGGACTTGGACGTATTCTTTCCAACACAGAATTCAACCTGCTGTAAAATTGAATTCCTTCATTCTTCAGCGAAAAGTTTTATTTTTATCACCTGAATTCTCCTATGGCCTCATCTGTATTTCACCTAAGTGATTGTCAAGTTCTGTCCTGAGTTGAAATTATTTGCAAACCTATCTGATTTTCCTAATAAACTATAAATTCTTTAAGGATTGGATTTCATTCATTTTTATCCAATCAAAGTCTGAAACAGACTTACATGAAGGAGTATCTGACTCATTGAATGGGTGCTTATAACCAAACACATTGAACTATCATTTGTATGTATTCCTTTAGTCCTAAGGGAGCTATAATTCCAAATCTTTTTGTTCATAAAATATACAATCCAAAAGCATAACCTTGGCCAGGATAATGCATAGTTAAACTATTGTAGATGAATCTACTGTGTTATTGAGCAATATTTGGAACCAAGTAGAATTTGCATCAAGGAGGAACATTCTAATTTAAAGAATTTCTCAGTGTTCATTTTTGTCAAAGTAAACTTATCCAGTGAATAAAAGCTTGTTTAAAAAAAATCCACAGCACAAAGATCTAAATTTCACGTAAATTTTTACAGTCACATGTCAAAAGCTGGTAGAAAGGCTCATTTCTGAAGACAACTGTCATCAGAAGTGACAAGCCTGTCATATAAATTTAGTGGAGATGGAATTTAATACATTACAACTTTAAGCTGGAATTTAGTTTGACATGAACAAGAAGTCAGAGTAAGTACCCAAGTAAGGAACATGTTCCCATCCATGATAATTTAACTTGCCTGCTGTACAATTTCCATAACCTTTAACAAAACGTCTCCCCCCCGCCGCAGGATTTACTGATATGCAATCAAATGTAATTTCTCCCCTTCTCAATGTTTCAAGTTTATTGGTTAATATTGCTTAGTCGAATTCGATAACTGCCATTTATCATTTTGCAAATGTGCAATTTATTCACTTATTGCAGGATTTACATTTATTTCAGATCAGATTGATTGGAATTTCAAATCTCTAAAGCTTTAATTTCATCTAGTTGCAATTATGTAAAAAGCATGAGTCAATTTCCAAATAAAATCAGTCTATATTTATACTTTTACTACATCTAGTGGGAGTTGGCTTTTTTGGAACAGCTTCTGGCAAATGTTCTTGTCACTAGACATAAAGATTGTAAGAGAAAGACATTCTGCACTCTCGCCTTATGGTTAGAAAGCTTCCCAACCATTGTTCCACATTTTAAAAAAAGAAAGTCAAATGTTACAAGCTTCTGTAAGTCATAGCCAGACCAAAGTGCTGTTGTGACAGCATGTATTAAGTTGGGAAAAGACAAATTAGTGGTAATTAATCCTTCTGTATGTGAAAGTAGAAATTTACCACTTGAAAGATTGTCATGCAAATGTCACTGGTGACAAAATACCTCTGGCATATTTGCATAAACTTCTCTTGGGGACCTTATGAATTTAAAGTAATAAAGAAAAAGCTGCAGGTAAGTTTGTCCATATGGGACCTGGCATCCTACATTCACATCTCTCTCTATGAAAAGGAAAAGTCCAGGAAGATTCCTCATGACAGAAGTGTCTGGGGTCAGTGAAGGACTATGATTTGTGGCACAAGTCCTCCTACAGCTCACACAACAGCTGCTTCTTAGTTTCCACATGCCTCAATTTCACAAGCAGTTGTCTGTTCTTTAGGGTTTAGAAACATATTTTATGCTTTTTGTGTTTCCTGTACTGTTGGAGATAGGAGGCAGTGTAACTTAATGGATATTTGTAGTCATCCCAGAACTCAACAATTATTCTTGCAACAGGTAGATGGGCCATGATCCAAAGAAGCAATTGGAATTATGACTATAGTATGGTTGGAAGTTGAAAAAGGTTTTTTTGCCCTCATGGAACTCACTTGAAAAAACAATTAAGCAAATATCATAAAGCCAGTTAAATGTTCTGACAGTAAAGTACGTGTACTAGGAAAGCTCATGGCATAGACACACAACAGGGAGGAAGAGCTATGTCAAAGAAGGTTTGGCAGACAAAGTACTTATTAATCTTTGAAGCATTGAGGAAATATGTCAAAGAAGGCTTCACAGATGAAGTGCCTATTAATCTTTGAGGCACAGAGGAAGAAGGAAGAGATTAAATTCCCATGTCCAAAGGCCTAGATATAAGTGTGAACAGATTTTCCCACAAATATGTGGGGAAATGTTCATTTTGTTAAGAAATAGCCATATTAATTCCACTTTACTGATGACAGATCAATAAGGGAAGGTCAACAGTCTAAAAAATGGCACCATTAAATCAATACTCACCTTTTCACTTCAAATTTAACTTTGCATAAGTGTGATTAGGACTTCTCTTTGTCAGATAATATATATTAGTCACAAAACTCTTTGCCTTCATTGGCAAGTCAATCCCAGTACTGTGTTCCAACTACTCCTCTACTCCTAGTCTTAAATGTCTATGAATTAAGACCAAATATATTAGGAATAAAGAAACCACTGTAAGAATATCAATCAGAGGGAATTAAAAGCAAGGAGTTGTCTATAAAGGTATTTGAAGGAGTGAAATTGTAAAAGAGAAAGGAAAGGTGACTGCAGAAGAAAAAACTTGAGGGACACCTGGGTGGCTCAGTGGTTGAGTGTCTGCTTTCAGCCCAGACCCCCTTGATTCTGGGGTCCCAGAATCAAGTTCCACATTAGGCTCCCTGCAGAGAGCCTGTTTCTCCGTCTGCCTATGTCTCTGCCTCTCTCTGTGTTTCATGAATAAATAAATAAATAAAATCTTTTAAAAAAATGGATAAATTCCAAAGTTGATAATAACTATGGACTAGAGTCTAAGCACCTGCAGCTGAGTTGCCGGATACACTATCATGACCAGTTCTGGATCCGCTAAATGGGAATTACTTTGAGCATGGCTGGAACTTCTCAATAGGTACTACCTCTTCCATGCTGCTCAACCAAAAATCATCCTACCTGTGCTATAGACACTCCAATTTCCAACAACCACCACCAAGTGCCATACTATTGGATTCAAAACAAAAAGCTTTTTCTCAATCTTTTGACCTTTCACAAGTCTTCCTATTGGCAGAACATAGACTTAATAGAAATCCAGCTAGCAACAGATCATAGGAAATGTAGTTGGCAGATGCCCACCCCATCAGTGCTGAGTACAGAAGAGTGGGCATGGGGCCTAAAACTCAACTAAATCACCTCCTCAACCTATGTTCAAGACTGGAGTGAGACTCAACATGAAATCAACTAAGAGCCAAGATGGAATTTTTGCCCTGTTTTAAAAATAAGATTTAGCTGAGTAAAAGTTATACTAGAATCACACTGAGGTTTTAGTTCAATTATACAATTAATAAATATGACTTTCAACTAAATTAAGGGTACCAAAATACCATAAGGCATTATTCAGGTGTATCTCTGAATGATATTCAAAGCTGAGAGGGAGATACTCTAACAAAACCACACTGAGCCTGTGCTTCAAAATTCTCTTACCACCTTCTCTTTTTTCCCCCAACAATAGACACCTGGTGAGGGGTGGGAGGAGGAAAGTGAAGAGGTTTGTTTTCCTGGATCCTCAATCTTGGTATGTACTGGGGTTGGGATCTTTTTAATGATTCTTCCCTCCTCAGTGGTAGGGAAGGTCTAGAACCAGTACATTTTCCTGCCTCTGTCCCAGGGGTAGAGGGTATTATCTCCTACCTTCCCCCAGCTATACTGGCTCTTTACTGGTGCCCTGAAGGCAGTAGAGTTTGCTGCTCTCACCACAGAGGTTTAAAGCTTTTGTTCTATAGGAGGGAGCAGGAAAAAGGATCCTGGGTGGCACTTAATGACTTGTTCATATCCACTGCTATCCCCTCCCCTGCATGCTCCAGAGTAGAAGCTCTCTCCTGTCTTGTACCAGCCCAAATCTTTCTTTGTAAACACTCAGTGAAGTCCACTGAAGAAGTTTCTGTAAATTGCTAATTTCCCTGTATCTGTGGTTTCTAGTCTTCTATACTATCATGCTAACCAATGCTTGGCCTATGGCAATTCATTAAAAAAGAAATTTTAGTGAATTATTTTTGCTTGTATGTCACTCAGTGTCTGTCCCAGGGAAGCAAGTACTCATATCCTTCTCTCCTTGGAAGTATCTGTCTTTACTTAGATTTTAGGTTAGTTGGTTGCTCTGCAACTTTCACCCTTGTAGGGGTTCAAGAAAAGTTGTCAGGTTTTAGGTTATCCAATTTTTTTCTTGTAAATTTGTAGTGACACTCTTTCACACTCTACATCTAAGCAGAGGCGAGAAACCCACTATATTCTTTTTTTTTTTTACCCACTATATTCTTGATTCACACTTCATTTCTGTGATTGAAGATATTCTGCACGTTTCTCCTCCTTTTTTTTTTTTTTAAATCTGTGTGGGAAATATCAGAAAGGGAGACAGAACATAAAGACTCCTAACTCTGGGAAACAAACTAGGGGTGGTGGAAGAGGAGGAGGGCAGGGGGTGGGGGTGAATGGGTGATGGGCACTGAGGGGGACACTTGATGGGATGAGCACTGGGTGTTATTCTGTATGTTGGCAAAATGAACACCAATAAAAAAATAAATTTATTATAAAAAAATCTGTTTCTTCATGGATAGTCTTCCTAATTCAGTGATCCACACATCTTATTTCAATTTACTTCTCTGGTGTTTCCCCCTCCTGCAGTGCAATCAATTCTCCCTTTCGCCAATACTGCTGATTAAACTTTCTTAAAGTCTTTCATGATTCATGAACAACTTCTTAAGGAAGTTTGTTGTTGGTTTTTTTTTTTTTGGTAGTAATTTTTTATTTTAATAAAGCACTACTATTCTTCATAGAACAATGTTGAATGTGTTGTGGTATCTTCTTAAATTAAATACATAATTGTGCTTAGGAACCTATTCTGGTGATTTTTCTTTAATTATCAAATAAATATATGTATATATATTTGTGTATATATATATATATGTATACACATAAATAAACATATAAACATATACTTATATACAGAGTCTTAAAAAACCTCAGCCCCCAAGTTGGAGGCCTGACCTGGGGTAACTCACTCAAGCTGTCTGAGCTTCACTTAGCTTCCTCAGATTTAAAATGGGGGACAATCATACTATGTACCTCTCCAGAATCCTCCCAACACGACTCTTGCTTGCCTTTCCACATCAGCCATCGTCACTTTCCTTTGAGTGACCTTTGCTCCAGACATGCCAGCCTCCCTGCCCTTCCCAAATCACAGCAATTATGTTCGTTCATGCCTCCATGCATCTGCGCGTACTGGTGTTTTCTGCCTGAAATGGTTTTGCTTTCCATGCCCACCTGGCGAACTCCTACCATTCTTTATGTCTCGGTTCAAGAGTTCTGTTCCTTAGGCTTTTCTTGGGTTTCCCAGGCAAAGTTAGGGATTATCTTCTTTACTGTCTCATGATACTGTCTTACCTATAGTCTATTCTATTTTTAATATCTTTACGCTTTCCTTTTATATTTTCTATGGTTTCCTCCGTCTGATTTTCTAATTTACCATTTCATTTTTCTTCAAATTTATCTTGCCATTTATCTCATTATTTACTTCAGTTATATTTTTTATAGTTACATTTCAACTTGGTATCTCTTATTGATTTCTTGTTCTTGCTTCATATTCCTACTATGTCATCCCATGTTCTCCTGGAGGGTCTTTGGCATGGTTATTTCACATTTTTGGATTATCTGTTTCAATAAATCTGCTTTCAGTGTTAAAAAAAAACTATATTAATACTTTCATAAAACTATACAAAAAAGATAATGAGACAAACATGTGCATTTATACAACTGCATGTCAGTCATGCCAGATCCCTGGGGAGGGAATTCCCAGCACGACCTCATTCATCTGTGAAGGCACAGAGCAATCCTTATTTGGGCATACACATTCAATTACTTGTCCAGTGTGGTCAGCACTCTACTTCTTGATGGTTTCTTTCTGTTATGAATGTGCATGTCCAGTTGTCTGTTTCTTAGAGCAGACATTTACCTTCCTCATCCACCAGCCATTGGAGGAGGACTAGGGCCACTTAGATGATTAATTCGACCCATTCTTCTGGGAGGGTTTCCTGGTGGCCCTCTTCTATCATCATATCTGGAATCAGAGGAGATTCCATAGCGCTTCTCTTTTTCACATCTTGCTGAAGCAGAGTCTTAAAAAACAGAAAGAATATTCCTCTCATGGTTTTAATTACATTTTTTTCACAAATATATAATTCAGACATTATTATTTGTGTGATGGCTACTAAAAAATGTCTATAATCTTATAATTTCAAAAACAAATGTCTTTCTTTGCCTCCCTTTAAAAAAACTATAAATACTTCTGTGCCAAATCTTCATATACTATTACAATATACTTAATACCCTTCCATATTTAGTGCTTTATTTTTCTTAAATATTATATACTATACTGATATTTTATGACATTCTGATTGATCTTAAAATTACACTTCAATCTCATGTGCTATGTTATCCATCACTAAAATTATTCAGTCGTGGTAAAAGCCTTGTTTCCAAAGCCATAGGTGACCCTATAAAACAGCTTAGGTAAAAAGTTGGGGAATAGTTGGGAATATTGGAATTATGTGTTTTTCCTGGTTTCAGAGTATCTGAGAGCCAAATATGATCCATCTTTATAGTGATAGAAGGTCATTTAGAAGAGTAAAGACCACAGACTTTAGAATTAGGCAGACATAAATTTGAATACTGGCTCTACCTTTGGTAACTATATGACTTCAGACATGTCAATTAGCATTTTGAGCCTGTTTCCTTACCTGAAAAAGGATATAATAATGGCAACTAACTCTTAGGACTATTCTAATGATTAAATTTTAAAAATCCATATGTATATATACACACACCTACAGACATGCATAGATATACGTATACATATACATATACATATACATATACACAAAGATCTTAGCCAAGACCCTGTATAGTAGGAGTCACTTCATGGAGGGTATAAGTGTGATATTAATGACTGGAGGCAAAAAGAAATCATGGAAAGAAGTGAAGTATTATTTAGAAGACCTACTATGAGACAGGTACAATGCTAAGAACTTCTTTTGCATAACTTTATCTTATCCTCACAATAATCCTAGAGTGTAGGGCACTTGGGTGGCTCAGTGGTTGAACATCTGCCTTTGGCTCAGGTCATTACCCTGGGTCTTGAGATCAAGTCTCACATGGGGCTCCCTGCAGGGAGCCTGCTATTCCCTTTGCTTATGTCTCTGCCTCTCTCTCTGTGTTTCTCATGAATAAATAAATAAAATCTTTTAAAAAAATAATCCTAGAATGTAGATGTTAGAATTTTCATTTTATATATTGGCAAATGAATAGAAGGAGGAATTAATGGGAACTGGAGGCATATAATGCTTACATCTTTCTCCCAAGCTCAGATAGCCCAAAGGACAGACCAGTATTCTAAGGACTTAAAATATGTACAGATTCTTCTACATTACTCTGTGTCTTTTCTGTATCAGTATCCAGCCAGTAAAAAAAGGAAACATACTTCTTTAAAACAGATGGATTTATTACAGGGCATTGAGTATAGTCTTGTAAAAATTGAAATGCTAACTAAAGATACTGAAGCAGCAGAGACACATCAGGAAGGGGCCACTGTTTTTAGACTAGAAGATCTAGGTGAAGGGATAGCGTTGTGGCACCCAGGCACTTGGAGTCACCTTGTAAGAGCTGGAATTACAATAGAACTATCTAGAAGGATCTGGAACAAGGAAGACATCCCAGCAAATAAAAGACACTACTGTAAGCAAAGGGAAAGCAAGAAAGGTACTTGTTTTCCCTTTCCTCCCTCAGGTTTTCTGAAAATCTACTGTTTCCTCCCATTGGCTAAACTAGTATGAGCTGCCTAATTAAAAAACAAAAAAGAAACAAAAACCAACCAACCAACCAACCAACAAAAAACAAGGAAAACACAACTTAGAGGATTCTGTGGTGCTGTGATACAAAAAAAAAGAAGCAAAAGCATGAAAAATGGGGGATCCCTGGGTGGCGCAGCGGTTTGGCGCCTGCCTTTGGCCCAGGGCCCGATCCTGGAGACCCGGGATCGAATCCCACGTCAGGCTCCCGGTGCATGGAGCCTGCTTCTCCCTCTGCCTGTGTCTCTGCCTCTCTCTCTCTCTCTGTATGACTATCGTAAATAAATAAAATAAAAAAAAAAAAAAAAAAAAAAGCATGAAAAATGGACCTGAGAACAAACTGCCACAGACAAGCACCATTCCCCTCGCCCTCGCCCCACTACTCCCTTCCAAAGTGACCCTGCTTTCTATAGCCTATTTGGTGAATGCCTTTGTCAAACACATTCTTTCTTTTTCCACTTGGTCAATTTTCTGTTACATATTTGACATAGCTGTTAATTTTCTTTGTTTTTCATGTCATTTGTGTAAATCTCTTGGGACTGGGGTCCTATCACTCCAATCTAATGGAAACACAGCCTGTTCTCATATTGAGAGAGGTGTTTACTAGATACTGAATGATAATGAAGATGGGTTTTGAAATGTGACAGATGAATGCATCTTTGGTGTGCCATATACTTCCTGAAGTGAGTTGCAGACCAATTGTTTACATTGACTCCATGTTTAGCTGCTCCTGATAGCTATGATGTTATTTATTCTCAAAATGCCTAAGTAGGACTCCTGTACTTTGTTTACTAGCAAAGTTTGTTTTGGTTTTGTACTTATGAATTCACAACTCTTGTTTTAGTAGTTTTTGATGTTTTGCTGTTTAATTTTTTTGACTGGTTCCCCTGCCTAAGACATAGGCTCCATAAGGATAGGAACTTAGCATACATTTTGCAAGGCTACATGACTCAGAGTGAATACTCAATGTTTGGGATTCAGTAAATGCCTACTGCGTCTAACCAAGGCTTCATCTATTATTGTATTTTTATGATTATAAATTATCTTCTATTATGCATTAAATGAATCTTGACAGTTAATTTTATTAGAACTTGTTGTCTTCTTAGATGTATTAGTACCTTTGCTACTATGGCAACCCTATTATGAACGTGTAGCTTTTAAGAAGAAATGAGGTAAAATTTATCTTTGCATTTTCTCTAACATTGATTTAATCTATTTAATCAATATCAGATATTTCATGTTTGCAAGTTTATGTAATACAGTATTGAAGAGAATTCTGTTTTCCCCAGTTTGAAACAATACTTTATCATGAAATAATTTAAACCTTCTTTTATTAAAAGGATCTCATGTGAATCTGATTAATTTACATAGCCCAATATTGATTTTCATAAGAATGTTGAAATATAGTCATATATTCATTGCTTAAATTATTTATGTCTGCCGTAACAAAACTCCCAGTAGTTTTTATGATGCCTATGTAACTAGCTATGTGCAATCTGAGATGAGTTGCTTATCTTCTTACAGTGTCATTATAAATATCACATAACAATCTTTCATGTCTCCTTAAATTGTACAATGCTATGATTTTAGTAGCTACGTATAATATGTTGCCATAAGTACAAATAAGTATGCTATTTCCACTGTTTCTAGCACACAAGATATTTGCTGAACATCCCTGCTTAGGGGTTTGGACAAAACCTACAAACTAATGCAACATAGTAAAATACAGAACAAAGATTCTGAACTAAATTGCCTAGGTTTGAATCTCAGTTCTGCTACTTAATAGTTTTGCAATCTTGGGCAAGATATTTAATCTCACAGTAAATATTCCATTCTATAAAATTGAATGATAATAGTACCTACTTCAAGAGTTGTCATGAGGATTAAATGAGTTAATAACAGATGTAAAGGCATTTGGAATAATTCTTGGTAAGTGCCATATACATGTAGGCTATTATCCAGTTGTAAAAGTAATCATGTGACTTCACTGCTTTGGACCTTTCAGGAGTATCCTAATACCCTTAGAATATACCATCCCAATTCCTTATAGGTTATAACCCTATATCACCTAGCCCCTGCCTACCCTCAACTCACCTCATGCTATTCTTTCTTAGTTTATTCTAATCAGTAACTCCAGTTGTCTTCATGTTCCCAGACATGCTAACTTATCTCCCATCTCCAAGTCCTATATCTGTCAACCTGCCCCCCTGGAAGGTTCTTCACATGAATGGCACATTGTTATTTCTGGGTATCAACTGAAAAATGCCTTCTCCTCAGAAAGGCTTCTCTTGCTCTTGTCCTATGTAATTATTTCATCACCTTGCGCTGTTCTATTTTCTATCATAGAATTCTTTATTTTCTTCCATGTCTTTATGGTAATCTTTTCATTTTGCTTTATTTTTTATTGTATCTTCCTCAGTAGAATATAAATTCCTCATGGTCAGGAAACTTCAGTGTATTGCACACTATTTTATTTCCAGTGTCTGGAATAGGGCCTGGCATAAAAGAGACACTCAATAATAACTATTTGTTCAATACATACGTGAGAATATTAATGAGTGAATATAATGGACTGAATGTTGTGTGTTTCAAGCTTAGAAGAGATAAAACCTTGGAAATACTGATAAATAATGATATAGCAAGAGCAATGGGGCTAGATTCTCCAGACTAGTCTTACATGTGTAGATACATAGAGAAGGTTTCTGAGGATCCACTAATTACTTTGGCACTATTTGAGTCATGTGAAACCCCCCCCCCAAAAAAAAAGAGTCCATGAAAACTTTAAGACTTAGTGTATAATCAAGAGCTGAGCTATGAAAAAAAGACTTTCTAAGGAAAAGGAAGTTTCCCAAGTTAAGAAGCTAACTAAAGAGACTTGGTTATGGCTCATGAATGCACTTCCCAATATACTAGGACTGAGTTCTGTCTGTAATTTCCACATCATTGAAGATCCATGAGGGCTGGGATCAAATGTGCTTCAGTCCCTTCTCCATGGCACGTGTATCAAGCACATTTGGGCTCAGTCCATGGTATTTAAATGAAGAGGGAAAAGAATTCCTATCTATTGTCCTTATCTTTGGGAAAAGAATCCAAATTATAAATTTACTCAGCAGGAATAAAATATATGGTTATTTAAAAATATGTGGTTAGAGAGGCTTTTATTAGAAATCGTTGCCATGGAAAAATGCATTACTTTATTTAAAGCTGCAAAATTCTATGAAACAGATACTCTTAATATTCCATGTTACAAATGAGATGGGTTTAGATATTCACTGAGCTACAAAATTAAGGAGCTATCATTGAAACCCAAATTGGACTGATTCTAGAACCAAAAGTCTCAAGCCCTCACTGTAATAACTTATTTCCTGTTTGTTTTAAGGATCCAAAGTATTCAGGATACAGATTGTGTGGAGCACAGAGCAATAATGCAAACTTTATCTAAATAAGGGTGATTGACTACTAACTGTAGGTGGGAATTGTCATATTTATTAGGGCTACGGCACGGGCATCAGAGATTTTGAGTTTTAGCCCTTTACATACCAATTGTTTCTTTAATCAATATGAACAAATATTTACAGTAGTCCCCTCTCCCCACCTTATTTGCAGTTTCACTTTCCATGGTTTCAGTTACTTGTGGTCAACTGTGGTCTGGAAACATACGATTTCCCTTCTGATGAATCCACAGGTCAATAGTAGCCTAACTGTGCATCACAGCGCCTACATCATCACTCACTGCCCTTCATCTCATCACATAGGCATTTTATCACCTCATATCATCACAAGAAGAAGGGTGAGTAAAGTACAGTAAGACATTTTGAGAAAGAGAAACCACATTCACCTAACTTTCATTACAGCATTTTGTTATAATTGTTCTATTTTATGTTATTGTTGTTAAACTCTTACTGTGCCTAATTTATAAATTAAACCCTATCACAGGTATGCATAGGTAAAGACCAAGTACCTATAGGGTTTGGTACTATCTGTAGTTTCTGGCATCCACTGGGGGTCTTTTCCCTCATGGACAGATGGGGATTACTGTAATTGCAAATTCTTTCCTGAGAGGGACTGGAGTCATAACTATAACATCTACACCTTAACTGTGTTAAGGTTGAAGGGATGTTTCTCTGCGTCTATGTGTAAAACCTCAGGTGTTCTCACTCCAATTGTCTCTTAAATGTTAAGTTTCTCTTTTAGCTAAAAATAATCAATGTTGACCTTTCTCATCAGCCCCAATTAATTAAAATGGGGCTTATTTTATTTATTTAAATAAAATAGAACACATAAATTTTACAGCTGCATACCAGAGTTAAAGAATTGGAATTTCTCCTAAGGCTTTTGAAATTATATGGAAAACAAACTTTAACAATTAATATAACTGATATTTCTCTCAAAAAAGGTAATGACTATTTATTTACAATAATTTTTGTAGCTACACTGTAATACACACACACACACACACACACATATAAAATCAATCAAGGAACAAACATTAAAAGAGGTAACTCTTGTAAAGTCAGGTGAATGGCTTAATAACCCTAATTAAGGCATTTCTCTGCCACAAAGATTTTCTTTCTTCCACATGTCACTTAGGATTACCACAATGCCTTCCCTCCAGCTACTGTCATTTAAGCATATCTATTGACTGACAGACACAGAATGATGCTAATAAAACCCCTCTCATATGAACCCCTCTCCTCAAACACTATTCAGAGACTACAGGACAGAGAATAATCACTCAGGTTAGATTTCTCACCTTTGCAAATCGGGCTACAGCCTTTCTTTCTGTATATATGTACCATCACTCCCTCTCATGATGTTCTAGTCAAGATAAAATTACCTATTTCTATCCCTCTACTTTTAAGAAGAAAGTCAAGTAACTGGCAAAGTTCTTGTCCAACTGCTTTTTTGTCTCTTTATCAATTCTTGTCTCCAGAAGTAACATCACCAGGCATGTGATGCTTAGAATTATTAGTTAAGACTCTACATCGATTTTCCCATTTATTGGGGTGTAGCTTTGGGCTTATGTTAAATTTAACCTTGTGGTAGACTATAAATCTTTCTGCCTGCAACAATGTGACTTTGCCATGTTTTCCCTGTATGTGGAGTATATTTCTCTTATTGTCAAGATTGAACATAAGATTTGTTTTGCCAATAGCATGAGAGTTCAATAGAAGTTTAAGAAAAGAGTGGTTCATGTCTCTCTCTCTTTCTCAGTCTCCCTTTCCCTCCCATCTTCTCTCCCTCCCTCCCTCTCTCTCACTCTCTCCCTTTCTCTCTCTCTCTCTCACTTTCCATTTACCATAAAAATGACATGTTCCAAATGGATTCTGAGCTTCAACATTTTTGTTAGGAGAAAATACATAGTGTAGAATTTTAGCAGCCATTGTGAACAGAAAAATGCTTTGTTGTTTATTATTGAAAAACATTAAAATTCAGGTGTTGTCACTGGAATGCTTTTAAATAAACATTGAGACAGCAAAAGTACCTCCGTCTTACATTTTGTGAAGATTAAATGAGAGACTCCAAATGTCACATTCAGGTCAGGGCTTGGCATATACAACCTCTTACGTATGAAATCAACTAAAGTTAACAACATTATTAGAATAAAGCTCTTTTTCCTACAATTAGACACTAAGTATTTTGAGTACAAAAGTAGTGAGTGCACCTTAATTTATGTGAGTACATGGAGGAAGAAAGGAACAAATATTTTTGGCAGACTTACTTTATTCCTGGCCAGGCTTTCTACATAGATTAAATGATTTCATTCCCACAACACTGAATAGTAAATACAATTATAACCCTTAGCAAATAATAAAATTAAGCTACATAAACTTAAGAAAATTTCCTTAAGTCACACATGTAAATAAGTACTGAGCCTAAGATTTGGATATGGCTCCTAAATACATGCTTTTCTCATTGTATAAAATTATCCATGTAGTATCTTATGTGTATTCTTATAGGACTGTGCGGAGCTGATTGAAAGACTTCACAGCTTCTACAGAATCTCATAACTGACCTTGCTATAATGCTGCAGCTTTTAGATCCGGTAAGTCCTTGCAGGAAATTTGTTAGCCTGGGAAGACTTAAGATGATAAAAAAGAGCTGACACATCAGAATGTACCTTACTTTGAGTTTGTATTATATATTGCATATCTCTAAAATAGATGAGAAGCCCTGGCCCAGGTGAGCTGCTCCCCAACATATTCAGAATAACCTGTGTTCAGAAATGCTCCCACCTTATATATGTAGATATGGACTCAGAAGGACCACTGAGCAACCAGTGGTTCTGAGATCACTCTTAACTCACAAATATATGTGTCCATTATTGTGCAACTCTTTCGGGAGAGACCTGAATGCTTTATATTCCACTTGAGGATGGAAAATATCTACCGTGTAGACTAATTGCACTGACTTCCTTACATAACTATTAAGTAACTAACATTTAATACATTCACTGGCCTGGAATCTATGTCTGGTTTCAATATCAGCCTCAATATACTATTGACAATTGTCGACATTGTGGTTGTGAAATTCTCAATAAGTGAATACTGACTGATTAATGCTTAAATTTTGAAATAGGCCTGAAAAGGAATAAAAGATCTTTTTATTCATCATTATTTCCTGTATATTTTGTTTTAAAGTGAAGATCCATTTACACCTTTAACCACTGGATTTCCTGCAATATAAAGAATGTACATATGTATACATTATCTGTTTTTTTATACAACTAAGGAGATCATCTTAGGGGTACCTCTTGTATATTCTTAATTTTGAGTACATTTAAATACTTCATATAAGTATACTTTAAAGGGGAAAATACTTGTATTTAAAATTGGTCATTTTTACATTTGAAATCTCAAACTCAGCATACCTCGGTCAGCTAATTTTCCAGGAGGATATGATAGAGGAGAGGCAGTCAAGTAGTATATGATATAGAAGTAGTCAATAAAAAGATTTCTACATTTGAAAGAGCGAATGAAGCACCTTACTGATGCAATAAAATGATAGGGAAGAAAATTTCTCTTGTGAGCATTGCTTGTGATAGGTCAGGCATCAAAAATTCATTTGTGCTCTATCAAAATAATTTCCAAAAGTAGGCTCAAGGTCTTGAGAATAATGACCTATGTTTGAATGTCACTCTTGAGTTTTTTTTGAAAATCACCTTAAAACAGTGAAGCTTCTTCATCCTTATTCCAATTTCATTTTTATTGGAAAACATAACAAGAGCAATAAAAAGAATGCTACAATTTCTTTCACTCTCTCCACCCTTTGCAACACGGAAAGCAAATTTCCGTTCATTCAAGGAATCCTAAAGGCTTTTATAGCATTCCTGTGCTCCATTTTAAGGGTGAAAAGTAACCCCCTCTTCACAGAGAATACCATGTGATTTAGTTATTGAAACCTATTTCCCATATGTGAAATTGACATTCTATTTTCCAGCTGTGATTATTTGGTAGTCTGGAGAAATCTACTCTGCTTTGATTTTCCTTTCTCCATGTTGCTTGCTTCTCTTCTCTCACTGTTTCATTCCTCTTGTCTTTAGCAGGAGACTAGTAGCAGACAAAAGACTTGACCATTAATCCACGAAGTTGACTCATTAAGTTCCTGGCCTGGTGGGACAGGCCACAATCAACTCAGCTAAGGTATGCTGAATTATAACGCTGTCAGAACTATAAAAAGCTCTTTTCCCCCAGAGATCTTTATTCTCTTGTTAATGACACTTTCAGGCTGAAGTTTCTGATACTACTGATCTTAATTCAGGGGATATGGTGTGTGCTTTTATGTGTGTGGGCGTGTACAAATGTATGGAAGTGCATATATTTAGAGGTGAAATTTGTAGAGCAAGAAATATTTCACAAGTTTTGTATTATAAAAGGCTGTCTTAAGGAAAAATTTTTCTACTTTTTAAAAATTTATTTAGGCATAGTCTAACATTTAAATATGTGTTAAGAGATTTCTCTAGCAAAGTTTAAAGAAGAGAGATACTGATCTTTAGAAACTCCTTTGGAAACATATGCATTCCCTGTAATTAGAAAGAGGATATCAAATAACATTTCAAAATGGTGGCAGCTCCCAAAATATGCATTCTTTATTCAAGTTATATGGTAAATTAATATGAATACCTACTCTAAGAAAAAGGCATGATACATATTTTGCAAATAGTGTAGCTATATTGTTTGTGTATAAATATAAGATAGACATGTCTGTTTATCTCTATCTATCTATGATCTTATATCTCTAATTGCATGAGAAAATTCTCCACCTTTTCCTGTGAACCAAGCATGTATATTTAGGCACAGAACCACGAAATCTTACACTGAAAGCCAAAATATAAATCACAGATCCACTTGTATCTGTTCTAGTTGAAGCAGGGAATGGAACATTTATTGGAAATCTTCACCCCGATGCCACAGAGGCAGTTCCATCTTAACATATTCATAACATGATTCATTATTCCACCCTTCCTTCCAGACATAAACATCTCTCACTTGATGAATGGCATTATCTTCATCCCTGTCCTCTAAGAGAAAATCCTCAGGCTCATTTTCCATTCCCTCATCTCCCTTTACTGACAGAATCCATCAGTCACCTAGTCTTGTTATTTCTATTTCCTCAAAAACCCTAAAATCATTTTTCTCTTCTCCACGCCAAATGAAGCTGTCTTAGATTAGGCTCTGTATTAGGATACTAGATAAGATTTGGTAAAAAGGGACCTCCAAATGCAAGGAGGGCTGGTGGTCCAGGGAAGACAAGTTACTTTGCTTCCTGATATCATTCAAGAACCAGATTCCTTTTCTACTGTTTCACTTTCACTGTGCATGTGATCAGAGTGGGCTTACCCATAGCTTCCAAGTCCTAGCTGGCAGGAGGAGAAAAAGAGAGGTGAGGTAAGGCCAATAAGTATATCCAATTTAAACTTGTAAAAGTTAGTGAATTTGCAAATATCTTTTCGCTGGAGTCTTTGGAAAAGGTGAATCTTTCCATTATAATGCAAAATAAGTTCATTCAATAGGTCCTTTGTCTGCATATATCAGCTCAATGACATGGGTTTATTATAATTATTTTAGAATTTCTTTTGTGTGTGTGTGCACATACTCAGATCCATTCCTTCCCTTCAGTGATAATAAGGTTTGGACGTCTCCTACGTTTTTAACAATTAATTCTGGTAGACAGGGCATGAGCACATTCATACTCAGGAGCAATACTAGATTCAACTCACGGCTCTGCCAATTTACTGGCTGCCTGATGTTAAGCAAGTTACTTAAGCCCTTAATTTGTTCATCAGCCAATTGAGGATAATAATAGTACCTACCTCAAAGGATTTGTATGAGGATTGTTAAAAGATAAAATGAGCCATATTAAATTTTCAAGAGTTTATTTGAGCAAAAATCAATTTGAATCAGGCAGCACACAGGAACCAGAGGATAGACTGCAATACAGAAAGTTTGGAAGCAAAGAAAGGAAATTATTTGATTGGCCATACCTTACAGCTTATGATTACGATTGGCTGTTTTTGATTGGTTGTCTTCAGTGTTTCGACTTCATAATTTTGAGGCATTTACAGGCTTGGATTTCAGTTTGTTTACATACGTTGCCAAAACATTAGAGCTATATCAACCTAATTGTCTCCCTGTTTGATTAATTTGACAGGATTAACTGAATTCAAATAATGTTTGACAATTGATAAACTCACCATAAATGTTAGTTATCTGACAGGAAAACAAGATTCATTTGGAGTTGAATATCCTCAAAACATTTTTGTCACTATTAATACATATACTCTATTATTCTATCTTTTATAACCATGATGATTCAGGACAGTCTCAAATATTTCACTAACTCCTCATACGTAATCATTTCTGGATACTCCCCTCTGCCTCTCCCCACCCGAATGGGAGGAACTTTGATAGAGAGTACAATAGGAGGAGGCTATTCCTAGGGAAACTTAAGCAAGATGGTCTTCAGTTAATGGCCAAACTCTAGGCTTCCTGGCAGTCAGGAATCTTTAAGTGGCCCCCTCTAATTTCTAGACAGAATAGGTGGTATACATTTCAGATTTTGGTTACAAGCGACAGAAGCCCAACTCAAAATAACCTAAGGAAAAAAAAACATATTTTGGATAATGTAACTGAAAACTCCAGTGGTCTATTTCACTTCTGACATGGTTGATCAGATGCTTAAGTGATGTCAGACACTTGACCTTTTTTTAATTTTTGGCTCTGATTTTCCTTCCTGTGCCCTTTGCTCTAACTAAGTTACATTTTTCCTCAGATGGTGTTAAGAGGGCCACCAGGAACTCTAGGTCTATATCTTGGTGGGCAGGGTCTATTTCCCAAAAGATTTGGCAAAACTGCCAGTCTGTGATTGCATCATCCTTTTCTGGCTTAAATCATTTGTCTATCCTTGAACTACATACTGTGGCAAGCAAGAAAATATTCTAATTGATTAGTTTGGGTTGGGAGCAGGCAAAAGCAACAGCTGTGGAAAATGCCAATAATGCCCTGCTTCTCTTCTACAAGACCCCTATCATCTAAGAAAATATATATTCATAAATACACTCTCCTTAGAGAGAAGCCTTAGGAGGGACAAGGTCTTGCAGAAAGCCTTACCATGTAAGAACTTCAAATCATCACTAGTCAGCTGATAACTGATAAGCCAAATTTGGTATAATAGAGCCTATTCTTATGGGTCAATAAATAACTTGGAAAGAATGAGTAGCCAACAAATAGGTGCTGGTTGTTCTATTCACTCTACCCGCCCCCCCCCTCCCAAAATCTTTTTGATATTCACAGAATTTGAGGCTAGAGACATAAAAGCATAAACAGTAGGATCGAGGGTTCTAACTAAAGTGTTGAATTGTCATAAAAATATAAGGACATTCTGAATATATAAAATTATATTTTTGACACAAGAATTTTCAGGATTTCCTGCACATATGCATTCATACTTTGGTTCTATTGGACAAAGTACAAAGGGCAAAAAAGAAAAAGTACATCTTACCTTGAGACACATAGGCAAAAATTTTAAATTTAGTACATTTCCCAAATATTGCCAAGCTCAGAACCCCCTTAGGGGAAGAAGGTTGATTGAAAAAATGACATGTTTACTCACTTGCCTATTCTTATGTGTTACCATTGACTATCTTGAGACAGAAAGAGACGAGATAGATTCCAGTGTAAATACTCTATCGAATACATTAATCCTGCCTGAAGAGGGGGAGTATTTTCTTAGGCAGTAAACACAGACCTGTGATAGCTAACATTTTGGGTTTGATTTCCCAATGATTTTTTTGTGTGTAAAATAAATACATGAATAAATAGGATGGAATATAAAAAGTTGATACTATGTGACAAGGTTCTTAACTTTATCTGTACATTGTTTGGCTCCTGTTTTCCACTATACAGTCTCTACATTAGAGTCAAGCAGTGTCTCATTGGACTGTACACCCATATCATATGTCTTTCCACCCAACCACCATCCCACCCTCCCTGAATATTTCATTCTTTAGTTACTTGAAGGATAAACAGGAATTAGATCATCTATATTAAAATACTACATGGTTGCAAAAATGTAAATAAATGGTGGAAATAAAAATCCATGATTTTCTTCATTACCTGCAGTAGTCATAAAAAGAAGAATAAAATTGTGTTAATCATAATTGAAAATCAATTTAGTTTTCAATACATTGCATTGTCAGGACAGTACACTTTTCTTCTTGTTCAACAGATTATGTATAATTAAAATCAGTTTATTCAGAAGTATACTTTCTTCTTACAGGTACTTATGGACAAAAGATCACATGTAGAAAAGTTTCAGCAAATGCATTTGCGATGTCTTGAAGAAAGTAATTATTGACTAAAACCAAGGAAACATAAAAAGCACACAAAATTTCCAAAAATCTATACTATAATCCATTTAAAAGCATATAAACTCATCCCTAGGTTCTTCCTCTGAAATTTAGTTAAAGATTTGGACGTAGCAACTTTTACTTTCATTCTTTTATCAGGTGCAATTGAGTTCACAACTATTTATTTACTCCATCCACACTGAAAAAAAAAATCAAAACATCAGTCTCCACACCAAGCATTGAGAAAAATGAATGTACTTTTCCTGCCATAGTTCTTGTGGGAGTGAATATCTTGAAATACTACATCAGAGGATGTGCTTGTATTAATCTAACTTTGACCTTGGAACAGTCATAGGTATATAAATGTCACCAAACAGGTTCTGAAGGGTCCTAGAATAGCTACCAGTGATCTGTGGTCTGAGAAGTTCCTGCTAGATTTAGGAATTCAGGGTTTGGGAAGAATCATCTTATATCACTTGAACTCTAAGATTTTGATCCTTGTGAATGTATTTGCCTGGTGGGAGGTGGGGCAGATACTTTTCACTAGACTAAATATCCTACTACTTTTCCTATTATTTCTATCTTCAGCTTAAATGAATCTAAAGACAACCTAGAAGGACATGAAATATTCAAAGGATAAAACTCATATTATGGTAAATCTGAATGTCCATTTTTAAAACTCATCCTTCCATATTTTTAAAATGTTCCCTATAAATATATAATTTTTGGTTCATTCATTCTTCCAAGAAAATTTCAAGGAGCACCTCACCCCTGTATTTTGTGCCATGGGTTCAATATTACATAGAATTGACATGCCCACATGCTGGGGGATTATACTGAAATAGGACTACTGGAAGCAGCTTTCCTTTCTTTCTTTCTTTCTTTTTTTTTTATTTATGATAGGCACACAGAGAGAGAGAGAGAGAGGCAGAGACACAGGCAGAGGGAGAAGCAGGCTCCATGCACCGGGAGCCTGACGTGGGACTCGATCCTGGGTCTCCAGGATCGCGCCCTGGGCCAAAGGCAGGCGCCAAACCGCTGTGCCACCCAGGGATCCCTGGAAGCAGCTTTCCAAGAATGTACAAACCAAAACTTCAAAATACCACAGAGAAGTGGGAATAAACACAAAGTAATATGGATTAGATTTGTAATTTAACACATGACCGGAATTATTATAAAAAGGGGGATCACAGAGGTCAGCCCACAGGTGGATGAAGAAGGTTTAGCAGGGTTTAAATATGTTAGGTGGGATGAACTGTTTGGCACCAGAGAATGTTTAGTTAAGACATAGGATGTGTTGGGGATTAGCATGAGCCTGGGTAGACTAGTGGCTAAAAGCACCATTGTTGATGTAGGTCAGTAAGTGCCAGCTATTAGTAGCAATAGAAATAGGAGGAGAAAAGAAACACAGTTTAACAATTTTCATAGACATATATTGGAGAGAAAAACAGATCAAAGTGGATTTATATTTCATCCCATAGTTCTATAGTCCTGTTGTCTCCAAAATAGAATGGGAGATGTTTCTCATTGGTATGTTCAGGATAAGATTACTTGAACTTCCTTACACAAAGATAAGAAAGAAATTAATCTTGGAGTACTTGGATGGCTCAATTGGTTAAGCATCTGACTTTAGCTAAGTCATGATTTTAGGGTCCTGGGATCAAGCCCCACATCAGGCCTCTCACTCAGCTGGGAGTCTGCTTGTCCATTAGCCCCTCCAATCACTCATATTCTCTCTCTCAAAGAAATAAAATCTTTAAAGAAGAGAAAGAAATTAATATTTTTTCTGACATTTAATACAAATTGTATTAGCAAAAGTTAATACAATAGTATATGTATATAGATTATAAATAAATGAATATATAATAAGCAAATTAAGCAAATTCATAAATGGGTATAATGGAGTGGGTATTTATGTCTCCTTCACCCCCATTTTCATATGTTGAAATTTTAATCCCCAAGATGACAGTATTTGAAGGTGGGACCTTTGGAAGGTGATAAGGTCGTGATGGTGGACCCCTCATGAATGGGATTAGTGCCCTTATAAAAAAGACCCTAAAGAGATCCCAAATCCTTTCTGACATGTGAAGACTCAGTAATAAGATGTCATCTATGAACCAGGAAGCAGGCTTTGCCAGAGACTGCTTGGTCTGCTACCCTCTTGGTCTCAGACTTCCTAGGCTACAGAACTGTGAGAAATAAATTTCTGTTCTTTATAAACTTCTCTTAAACTATGGTATTTTGTAGAAGTCCCAGGTACAAAGTCTCAGGAAGTATTGATATTTAGTTTACTGTTTAAATGATTAAGTGCACAAAGTTTAAAAAAATGAAAATGATTACCTTAATTAATAGCATAATGAATAGCATAGAAGAGTGGGGATAGAATTAAAATCTTATTTGATAATTCCCTTAGTTGAACCTAGGCAGTAGTTATTTGGTTATATACACTATTACATTAGCCTTCTTGTGTGTGTATGTTTGTCTGTGTGTCTGTGTGTAATTATATGGTGGACAGGCAGGGCTAGGCAGGGCTGGACACAATTTTTCCCAATTAATACAGAGATTAATTGCACCTATAGTCTAATATTAGCATTGTCTCAGTAACGTAAATTTACTAACATACAAGATGCCTTCTTCCAAGGAAATTAATGAGAATTATCCATAGCACTGATATAGTAATTCATATTTTGAGACAAAAAATCATTTTTAAAAATTTGAGTATAATTGACACACAATATTATACTAGTTTCAGGTGTACAACTTACTGATTTGAAAAATTTGTATATTATACTATGTTCACAGTTGCTATCTGTCCCATTACATCACTATTACAATTTCATTGGCTGTATTCCCTATGCTCTGCTTTTTATTCTTGTGACCTACTCATTCCATAACTGGAGGCCCGTATCTCCCATTCTCTTTCTCCTATTTTGTCAACTCTCCACTCTCTTGCCCTCTGGCAACCATCAGTTTGTTCTTTGTATTTATAGTTTTGGTCAAAAATTCAATTTTGAGATACTATTCTAATAATAAAAATAATTATGAGATAAAGAGATCCCTAGATGAGCCCATGACTTCATTCATGTACTATCATTGGTGCTTATATTTTCCCAATGTATCTTACTTCTGAAAGACATTTAAAAGACAGAGCATAATATATAAAGTAATTAAAGCCCATGTAACTACTCTCCAGAATTAGTTCTTGCTAATATTATGTTTTATTTGATTTGTCTTCCTTAAAATAAAAGAATCAAAACATTACAAATAAAGACGGTGTTTCTCATCTCAGTAACATTCCTATTCCCTTTCTCTATCAATCCAGAGTGTCCTCTTCTACCATGAATTTAATATTTGTTTAGATACATATTAAATGTATCTCTTCATCATAAATATATATTATATATAATTATGCACACACACACAGAGGAAGTATTGCTTTGTAAAGTTTTTTAAAACTTGCATGTAATTTTATATAGCATACATATCCTGCAACTTGCTTTGTTCATTTAACATTATATTTTTGACATCTACTAATATGGACACTTAAATAGACCTGTGTCAGAAGTCTAGCATAAAAAATATTTATATGTATTTTGTTTCTCTGTTGATGGAACTTAGATTATTTGCTTTAACCATTAAACATAGTTCCAGAGTAAATAAGCTTCTTTACAACTCCGGGTTATAAAGCTATAAGCCTTCTTTATAACTCCAACTTTTCTCCAGAGAGTTTATAAATACAATTTCTAGGATGAGGGTATAGATATCAGTTCTTCCAAACTTTCCATTGTGTTTGAGTCCATTGCTATTCCCAGTAGCAGTTTTGGGAAATCCAGTTTGTCTGCAGTTTTACCAGTACTTGCTATTATACATTTTTTTTAACCAATATTATCAGTAAAATTTAATTTTAATTGAATTTTTGATGAAATTTTGATGAAATTTTTTAACCAATATTATCAGTAAAATTCAATTTTAATTGAATTTTTGATGAAATTGAAACTCCTATTTTTGATTATTAATAGTGTTCAGCATCTTCTCTAACTATTCAGTTTTTTTGGTTGTATTTTTTTTCTTTTTTGTGAATTATCTGTTCCTTTAGCCTTCCTTTATTGAAATATTGTTTTATTGGATTTAGACCTTTCAGTCTTATATATTTTAGTAAAGTTATTTAATATATACAGTATAACATTATATGTTACATATACTTACTAACATATATATAAATATGTATGCACAACAAATAATATCTGCATATGTATACACAAAAGTGTATATACATATGTGGATATACATGCATATAAATACACAATCTCTCAGATTCACTCTTAATTTTGTTTGTGGCTTAACTTAATATATCCATGTACTGTTCTCTCTTTGTTCTTTCATAAGGCTTAGTTATATAGTAGAGTTAGCTTTCATGTATCATGCACTCTGCATCTTGTGAATTACTCTCTTGGGATAAGCTGTCATATGAACACTTCCCATGGCTGATTTTATATTAGAACAAGTGTCTTGAGCCTTTTTTTATCACATTCTCACCTTGAGACCACATCTCTTTTATGTGAACATTCCATCAGGCATGACAGATAAGTGCAGGAGCCTTCCAAAGACAGTTTGGGTTAACGTCATATTCTTTTATCATAAACCCTCTTTGTTCCTGTATGTATCAGAAGCACACCCTAGCTAAGTTTCCTTGACCAAGGCAGAACTTGTTAATCTAAAATTAGGCCTAAATGTGCAAGTTTACTATTTGCCATGATACATGAAACTTCACAATGGACCCCTTTTACATAGTAGGTCATGCCATGATATGTGAAACTTCACAATGGACCCCTTAAAGGACCTCTTTCAGTGATATGTGTTGGCTCTTGGAAAAGGAAAAAGAACAACTAATTCAAATCAGAAAATTGCAATTCCATTCAAGTCTTGTAGAAAAAATTTATTCTCCAAAATTAACTGTATTTTTTCTTAAAAAATCACATTTTTCTTTGCATAATTTCAAAGAAAATTCCAGTATCCAGAGTATCATCTTCCAATATAATAAGAATATCCTTATAGCAAATTTAATTCTAACACAAACAAGAAATCCCAGAAACTAAAATAATTTAAATTTATGGTGGATTGTAAAAGGCTTGTTAGAAGCTTTTGAAATACTCTTCCAAGAGGTGACTAATGCAGTGGACATAAATAGAATAAAGCAGTCCTATTAAGAATTTTAACAGATATAGAATTAGAAATCTAGCTCCCACAGCTGTGGATTATTTTTTCCTAAGTAGCACAGCTGAAATTTTAGAAATGGTCTCTAGATGAGAGGAAGTGTCTATTAATTAATTAATTCATCCAAATATGCTTCCAATCATATCATAGCCAAGCTGGGATAGAGGTTTAGATCATTAGCTTATCTTTTAGGGGTAGAGCAAAAAAAAAAAAATTGGCAATGGCCTATTGACTTGTGAATTATACTACTTTCACTGTATACCACAATTTTGATGTTATATTTTCATTTTCATTTCGTTCAAATATTTTTTCATTCCCCTTGAGGTTTCTTATTTGCTGCATGTGTTATTTGGAAGTGTGCTCTTTAATGTCCAACTATTTGGGGGGATTTTCCAGCTATATTTCTGTTATTTATTTCTAGTTTAAGTCTAATATTGTCTAAAAGCATACATTAGTGTAATTCTCTTATAGTCTGAAAGCATATGTTTCCTATTCTTTTAAATTTGTTAAGGTGTTTTCATGGCCTGGAATATGGTCTGTGTTGGTGCATGTCCAGAATTGTATTTTGGAAAATACTGCTAGATTGTTCTCATCATAACAATTTATGTCCTATACCAAGATGACAACTCTGAAACAGCATCTCTGTTTTTCAATGAGATGTAATCTTTTTTTCCACATATATGATTTCTCTTTCCACAGATATGTGATAAGGACACATATTGCCAAGGTATTCCCCCCAAAATAAAACATATTTTAACATTAAGTTTTCTTCGGTACCCCCTCTGTTTAAGTTTCCAACACAGCTGTAACTGCAATATGAAGTGCCTAAGGCAAAGCCTGTATGCTAGTCTTTATTAGAAAGTCAATACCAAAGACCATGAGTAGAGAGGAGTGGAATGAGGGAGGGGAGAAGGAAGAGTCAATGTAAAGATGCATCATCAGGCTCGTTACTTCTTTGTATTAAGCAGGAGAGTTGGTACAATCAGATTAACCTGGATAAAACTGATTGTAGAGTATTTGCTTGCCATAGTGGAGCCTCAGAGAGCTGGATCCCTTGACTTGAGTTTGAGATAACAGTATGCTTATGCCAGTGGGAAATCCACATTAGTTTCAGCATGAATGTGATAAAGCTTCAGGGACAGATCATTATTAAGTTAACATTATCTAGCATGACAGCTAAGGCTTGGATTAGATATTTGACATTTACAACAAATATTTACTACTTTTTACCACATTTTTACTTTCCATTTTATATCCTTAAAGCACAGTTCTTTATGAATTTAAATTTTTTTTCTTAATATAGGAAACTTTAAAAAATGCAAAAAAAAAATTCAACAGAATAATGAACTCTTACATAACTATCACCAAGTTTCAACATTGACTGACACATGGCCAATTGTTTACAGAATTATTGTATCCCTTTCTAATGAATAAAGAGCCAGAGCCAAAATGTAGCCAGAGGCATAATGGTTTTGATCAGGTTGACATTCAAATCAAGGCCATCAATTCAACAGGCTTATCATGATAGTTAACTATGATAGTTAACTATTTACTTGGTGTCTTATTTTACTTATTCAATCAATCACTGCATCAATCCTAAGGGAAGAATCTGCCTCTAGAAGTTGTTTTTTGGAGAAATGCCTTAGTTTAGCTTTTCAGCATATTTGCTGAGGTAAGGATATGAATGGTGACTAAATGGCTTTGAATGAAATCCAGTTTATAAATCTAAGCTAATGGTGACTCACAAGTAAATAACACTCAACGTCTCTGATAAATTAGTGTTTCACACCCCTAGCATTACTTAATTGAAGAGAATAAAAATCTAAATCTAGATAAGGCAATTTATTATTAAGGATACTCTGAATTTAATATCTGTGTTTTAGACCTGACCTGTGCAGGCTAGTTGTTGAATAATTAAGAAGAATGATATTCACCAGTCCAGACTCCAGGATGCTGACTTTCACTAACCATCTGCTAATGAAACCCCTGAGAATTCCCACAGAGCAGAGAAAACAAACGTTATACAATTATGCCAAGCATTTCTCACTTCCTTTATAGTAATACACCGTCCAATTAACAACCTGGTGGGCCTAGGGATTCATAAAATTTTGAATAGAACCTTTAGGCTTTCTCAAACCAACTGCTAGAATTAAATATAAAAAGAAACAAGATCATTAGGTGAAAAACTTATCTATAAATATTTAATTCCTTGTCTTGGAATAGAACACCAAGTTTTAGTTCATGGCATCAGGTTACAGATTTGGGAGGGACCTTGAAAGGTCATGCAGTCCAGACCTCTGCCTCTGGGAAGGATTGTGTCCAGGACACGCTGGCAAATAGCTGGATCTCATTTCCCCAAAATCAATAGGAAGAAACAGGCATCCCATTCTTTAGTAATGTTCAAAAGATTCAGGATACAACAGCATCCAGTAGTCTCACTTATTCACGATTGACTTCAAGTCTCAGAGAAAGTCTTTGTTTCTCCCTCCACTCCATGGCACACCAGTACTACTTTTCTAAGATTACCTGTTACGTGCACTGGGAAGGAATAAACTTCAAAATGAAAGTTTAGCCAAACACAACACGTGCTCTATTCATAAACAGTGTAGAGTATTGCCAGGTAGCACAATTTGATAGGCAACATATCCTTGAAATGTTTTTTCTTAAGGCCCTTTCATATTATATGGAATCTCACCAGAGAGTATAGGTAATTAACTATCTATGATATTAACAAAGGTCAGTTTACTTGATTCAAATCTATTTTGCCTCCATGAAAGCTTGGAGTAGCTAAGGGTAGTATTCCCCATCAGTTCACTAAATTCATTGTCAATTTTACAATGAAGAGGTTGATATGGGAAGAAATATCTTCAGTCATGTGTTTGTATATAGTCTACTCTCAGCTAATGTTCAGATGAACAAATGACGAAGGAAGAAATGAATGTACAAAAGATTGGCAAATCAATCTTGAATAACCTGCAAGTTTAGGAACTGAATTGACTTTGCTTGATGATGCGTATTTTTCCATTTTGTTGCTTCTTTATCCTCTACCTGATTTTTTAATACTACAATTGTGATTTGCCATTTTATCTTCTAAATTTCTCTAATGGTATCTCATACATATATCTTTTTGCTAATCGTATTATGCCTGCACAATGCAAAAACATAAGGCAAAGTGAGCCTCCTTTGTGACCTCCCTGTCTCTGATTGCCTTGCTTACTCAATCTCTGTTCTTCCATTTACACAAATGTCAGTATAATCTCTTCATGAGATTGTAATGTGGGAAATATTAATGAGGACATTTCTTTCAGCATCAGTCTTTTCATTGTAAAACTGAGGATGAATTTGATGAATTGATGGGGAATGTTTAACATAATCCCAAATAAATTTATTTGGAGGTAATTTAGCACTTTTCTTGTTATTGAAAAGCAATCAGCAAAAATACAAGCTAAAGAATTAGTGAGTTAGAAGTGAATATGATCAGCGATCTTATTAAACAATGTGTAGAAGAGAGAATTGCAAAAATCAGCATATAAGAGGTAAGAATTTTAGAATCTATTATATTTAACACTGGGAAAGAGGGGACTTTATGGAGTGATTAGATATGTCTGAGTGTTACAATAAATCAATCCATTTAGAATACTATATGAGCGTGACAAAAAACAATGAAAAAGAGTTTTTAATAACGTCGAATCTTTGTGAACAAACTCACATCGTTTTGGAATTAAATTCTATCAACTCACACAATATCATGTTATTTTTCAACTTCTACAGAACAATTTCAGAGTTGAATGGAGGTGTTAATTATTTTTGTTGGAGCATCATGTCCTAACTTGTTAATATTCCTAAAAGGCTGTCCTTGAAATGAAGTATTGGTTTTCTGTAGAAATGCTTCCTGCTGAAGATGTAAGGGAGGCTACAGCAGAAAATGTGTTTGGTACACATGTCTTCCTTGCTATATGAAGTAGATGTTTTCATAGAAAGAATCTAATCAAAGTTTATAAACCAATTATTTTTAAGTGATAAAGATTTTTTACTATCTATCATCTATCTATCTATCTATCTATCTATCTATCTATCATCTATCATCATCATCTCTCATCTATGTATTGGTCTATTATCTATCTAGAAGATATCTATGTATTTATCATCTTATAACTATTATATCTGCTATCCATCTAACTACCTAACTTCCTACCTGTCCACCTACTTAGGACTCTTACCATGAAGTCCTCAAGAAACTATAGGCAATCATTATCAAATATGTATGTTGAGTAAATAGTTTTACATGTCGGGTTTCCTTAAACAATGCACAAATATGAAGTCACTGTTCATATGCTAAAAGAAATTATCAGCCCTCTCTCAACTATAAGACTGGAAGGTAAAGGCCTTTGGCAGTAAATCTCAGCAAGCTGCTGATAAAACTATGAATGCCTAACCTACAGACAAATGTCCTCTCTAGACACCTAGAAAGGCAACAGAAAGAATTGACAGATGGCCTGGAGCCATTTAATTGAAGCAATTACTAGAAATCAACTAATTCAACTACAAAATGAAAAATAAATGGGATAAGGTTGGATTTTGTTATAGTACGAAATCTGTATTAGTTACTAGAAAATGAAACAGTGTGACTATATGAATTTCATTTGCTAAAATGAAGGGAAATCAATATAGCATTTAAGAAAAATACTAGAATTCCCAGAGAGAAACATTGAATGTGCTTGGCCTGCCACTTTTATTATTATTATTATTATTATTATTATTATTATTATTATTATTATTTTAGACAACCATTCAGCACCTTGTTTATGTCAAATTCAAGGCAAACTGCAGAGCTGGGTACTTACTGTCCAAAGAAATCTTCTCAGAGGAAAGGTCAGCATCACACTTGGCAGATGGACGCTTTATTTTCCCCTCAGCATTTAAGAATGCAGCTTATATCTGATGAAGCAGTGAGGCTGTCATCAAAGGGACCTGAAGCTGACCTCTTCTATTTGAAAAGATCCAGGACATGATCGCAAAGAAAGATGATTTCCCTTATGCTGTCACCTCTGTGAACTGGTTCCCTAATGATGGGTGTATTTAAAACAATTCTGCAAATGATACCCAAGGGCATGGCTTCTGAGCAGATTTTGTCATCTGCTAGGAACAGGCAAATTTTGAGAACACATAATCTTCCTTTTCATTGCTGAGCCAGCCTGCTACTCTCTCTGAATGCTATCTTTCCAACATTCAGTAGTATCCTTCATCTCAAGAGCATTCTCCTATATTTATATCAGTCTTGGAGATAGTCATCCATACACCTGGCTTCTCTTCTTTGAAATTTTTAACACCTTTACAAACTGATCTTGAGAAATTTAAAATACAAAGAGCAATGCCAACCCTCCTATTTTATTATTCACCTGTATTCTAAATTAGGAAGTGTTAACATTTTGTTAACATAATTGTTGAATAACTGTTGACATTAGCAACAGTTAACATTCTTTTTGTTGTTGTTTGTCTAAAGCATCTATTATTAAAAATGAAAAAAAAAAGTCCTTTTTGACTTCTACCTCTCATCTCATTGGTCTCTTCTCAACATTGGGCAATATCTTCCAGTCACTAATTTATACTTTTGTTTCCATAAATGTGTTATCTCTGGAAATTTGAGTTAGGTTGTATATAAATCACTCATAATTTCATGCATTGATCTACCTTAGGTTGTATTGTTCATTTCATGTTACCTATGGTTACCACCTGGCAATGGCTGAGCATTGCCCCAGAACTTTAAGCAACCTCTCTGTGCAATGATTTTTAAACAAAACTTATCTGCTCTTTAGGAATGAATTTCTTGTTGAAAAAAGAAGTCTGTTTGTAATAGTAATATTACTAATAATAACATTAATAGCAGCAACCATTTATTGAGTATCTGCTCTTTACCAGACACTGTTATAAACACTTTATATCCATTATCCCACTAAATTCTTACAAAATCCTGGAATCAGGGGCACCTAAGTGGTTCAGTGGTTGAGCGTCTGCCTTTGGCTCAGGTGGTGATACCGGGGTCCTGGGATTGAGTCCTTCATTGGGCTCCCCATCGGGAGCTTGCTTCTCCCTCTGCCTATGTCTCTGCTTCTCTCTCTGTGTCTCTCATGAATAAATAAATAAAATATTTTTTTAAAAATCCTGGAATCATGGAATTATTATGCCAAATTTACTATTGAAAAATAAAACTTTTACCAAAGTGAAATCTTCTTTTGTAAGGCAAAGTAATTATTTTATACTATCTATTTTCCAAAAGGTTCATTTCTTTCTTCTTTGTCAAATATACTTGTTACCAGTTGTTGATTACTTACATGTGTCAAATATATGCCTTAATTCTGGTCCTCACTGCAGTATTGCAGTATTATTAAAGGTAAATGTTATTAAACCTATTTATAGAAGAAGAAAATCAAAATTCAAGAGGTACATGCAACTTGCTCAAGGTCACACAGGTAATAATGAGGAGAGGAAGGATATAAGCTTCATTTTTTTTTCTAAATCCCATTTATTCTCATTAACCATATTATAAAATGAGAGCCTTAGAGCTAGGCTTTCCAAATAAGAGAATTATTGTGGCAAGAAAAAAATTCTGTTTTATTATTTGCCTTTCCTCTGACACTATTACAAATGTTGTAAGTAGATCTTATTAATTTTAATAAATGCTTTTACATGTACAGGGATTTTCCACTCAAGATCCCTTTTCAAACATATTTAAGTGAAGAAAAAATTTCCCCAACACAGTTCCGCAGGCAGTTTTGTAATGTGTTAGTAAACCTCTGATCCCAGACAGATGTCCTAAAAGTTCATCATAGGAGAAATACACTTAGATGAACATTTCTCTCTCAGGATTAAAATAGGAAATGGCAAATGTGCTTGGCCATCTAGCCTGAAACTGAGAAAAATAAAAAAATAAAAAACTCATAAAAGAACAAATTTAAAACATTTATTTTTAACATCTTAAAGTACACATATTTTATGCATTCCTTATGATTTTTCCCCTCTACCCTCAACATCCAAAAAATCATGGTAAGGAATTTTGAAGTAATAGAATTTTAAGTATTCAGGCCAATTTTATGCCCAGAGACATATTCTGAGTACCTAATAACACATAAATGGCTGAGTGGGCCCCAGATCATCCTAATGTCTGACTTAGACTATTTGGAACAATAATTAAATGTCAATGCTTCATTAAGGCTGACTCCAGAGAAAATGGAATATATTTTATATCATTCTTTAAGACCATAAGAATAATACATCAAAATCTATAGCTGATAACAACCATAGTGTGTTTCATTTTACCTTATGTGGAATCTTATTTGAACTGAAGAAGAAACTCATGTTTATATTTTGTTTGTTTTTAGAAAAGCTATTATGAAAGGTTTCAAGTAATTTATTTATTTATTTTGAGAGAGAGAGAAAAGGGAGAGAGACAGACAATCTTGAACAGGCTCCATGCTCAGTATGAAGCCCGATGAAGGGCTTGTTCTTATATCCCTGAGATCATGACCTGAGCTGAAATCAAGGGAATCAGACATTTAACTTATTGAGCCACCTGGGTGTCCCTGAAAGGTTTAAAATAATTTAAAATGTGTTTTGGTTACTTTACAAGTTAGGTAGGAAAAACTTTACTGAGCTCCTGAGAAGAACTACAAAGATTCGATGTCTGTATGGGATATAGGAGGGAGATTCTAGTGAGGCAGGGTGAGGAAAGCATCCAGGTTAAATTACAAAGGGATTATATATAAAGGGTAAGAATGCAGAAGGGTGGGAAGATGAAATGTCTCTCATGGAAATGTTTAACTCTCCACTCTCACTTCCAGTCATTTTACAAAGGTTGTCTTTACACAAGTAAATGAAGTATGTTCATCAGGATAGATGCAGAAAAAGTTTGATATAAGTCAGAATTCATTTATGATTGAATGAATTCTAATTCTCGCATATAGAAGTATGAGTGGAGAAAGGAATTCTTTTAACCAGATTAAGAGAGTCTACAAAAACGTACAGCAAACATCCCACTAACAGTGAAATATTAGAACATTGTATTTGAGATCTGAAACAAGGGAGCCTGATAATATAAGTTCTTCCCAGTATCGTACTGGCGTTTATACCTACTGCTCTAAGAGAGAAAGAAAAGAAACTGAAGATATGCAGATTGAAAATGAAAAAAGCTATTATTTATAGATTTTGTACATAGAGAATGCCAAAGGGAATCCACTACAATATTAGAATTCATAAGAGAGTTCAGCAAGGTAACTAGATAAAAAGTACAAGATATATTGTTTCCTGTATAACAATAAAAAGTTAGACAATAAAATCTTCAAAGTATCTTGAAAAAAAAAACATGTTTATAGTTTTGAATACTCAACATTAGGATATCAATTTTCCCTGAATTCATTTATGGATTTGATGTAATGCCAAACATGTCTCTACATTTTTGATAGACTTAAAAATATGATTGTAAAATGTTTACTGAAGATTTATGTCATGAATAGTCAATGTACTCTTGAGAAAGAATAAATTGAGTAGTTATACTACTTAATGTCAAGAATTAATTTTTTAAGGAAATTTGGCGGTAAAGATAGAGAATAATAACTTAATCAGTAAATAGTGTTAGGATAATTAGTTGTCTATAAGGATAGAATAAAATTGGACCCCTATATCAGATCATACTATAAAATCAGTCACAGATGATCTAAAAAAATTAAAGTCCAACTCTAAAGCTTTAAAAATATAATACAGAAAAGTATTATCTTTCATCACTTTGGAAAAGGAAGGAAGTCTTAAACAAGACATAACAGAGAGATGCCTAGGTGGCTCAGTCAGTTAAGTATCTGCTTTTGGTTCAGGTCATGATCTCAGGGTTTTGGGATCAAGCTTTGCATCTGGGCTCCCTTCTCAATGGGGAGTCTGCTTGTCCCTTTCCCTCTCTCTCTGCTCCTCCCCACCCCTTCCACTTCCACTCTCTCACTCTCTCAAATCAATAAAATCTTTAAAAAAGACAGAACATAAAGTTGGTAAATTTGACTATTTAAAATTACAAACCCTGTTTACTTAAGAGTTATTTTAAAAACGGTAAAAAGATAATTTTATGAAGTATGAGAAGATCTTTGCTACATATATAGCTGACAAAGGACTATTATCTAGAACACGTATATATGTATGTGTGCTTAATTTATATTGTGTTTGTATTTGCTATACAAACAAGAGAAAATTTGCTATAGAGAGAAAATTTATGTCTCTCTTCAATTCATATATTAAACCCTAACCCCCAATGTGATGGTATTAGGAGACGGGGGTCTTTCAGAGGTGATCAGGTCATTGGAGTGGACACCTTGAAATTTCCCTGCTCCTCTATCAAGTGACTCTAAAAGTTCATGGTATGTTCCATGGTAGTTCTACAAAAGACACTATGAAATAATAAAATGCATAATGATATCTTATGTTTACTGAGTCTTTGTGCTGTCTTTTTTGCTATAGTATATATACACTCAATAGAGGACCAAATCAATCCTTTAAAAGTATACTTTGAATCATGTTACTTTTGTGCTCAACACTTACCAATGGTTACTCATTTTTACATAGGATTCAAGCTAAGATCCTTACCCTGGTCCAAAGATCCTACATGCTCAGATATATGCTGCCTTTCTGACTTAATTGCTTACTATTCTCCTTTTTCTTGGTCTCCTTCAATCTTGGCTTTTTTGGCTATTTTTCAAATATTTCAGAGCTAAGGTGATGAAGGTTTCCTAAGAATCCCTTCTCAAAGGGAAATATTTTACCTTTGAGAGAAAATATAATATCTGTAAAGTATAACAGCAAATAAATGTTAAAGACAAAGTAAGTGTCCATATGAATTTAATTATTTCCCTCTTCCTGAAACATTAGTTTTAGGGTTTCCTATGTTTTTTTCACCACTTCCTGATCTTCCCTACTTTTTTCAAACTATATTTCCAAACTTACAACTACTCTTGTAAGAGTCACTAATGACCTCCATGTTGCTTAATTCATTGTTCTACTGGGTCTGAATTTTTCTTAAACACAATAGTATTCAACAGAACTAGTCTGTCTTATAAGCTTTCTTATCTTTGTTCCTATGAGATAACATTCTACTGATATCCCTCTATCTCCTTGGTCACTCCGTTTCAGGTTCACTTGTTGAGGTCCCACCCTTTGTTTGACCTCTAGGGCTAACTACTTTGTTTTCTTCTCTTTGTTCTCTGTGCTATCTTCTTAGTGACTTCAGAGAGTAAAAGTCTAATGAGAATAAGAGTCCTAATACTAAAAACTCTCAATTTCTCCAGCCTTGAATTTTCATCTAAATTTATGACTAGAAGACAATCATGTACTAGATATGTCTATTTGGATGTACAGACATTCAGAAATAATGTGTCTAAATTAGAACAATTGATTTTTTCCACAAATCTGTTCTCTGAGATTTCCCCATCTTATAAATGAACATGAATATTTACCTACCTACTTAAGTGAAATTTAGGATCTATCCTTGATTCCTCTTGCTTTCTTCCACCACATGTAATCCAGCAGAAATTCCTAGATCCTTCTTCTAAAACTTACTGAAGTAGCTCTAGAGTAGAAGATTTTCTGGCCCACAGTACGTGCTAAATAAATATGTATTGAATTTGTCAAATGTGAATATTTTCTTGTTTTACATTTATATCATGAGATTTGAAAACTTAAGCTTTATGAAAAAAAGTCAACTATGTCCCTGGGAAACAATTTCTAAATTACAGAATTTTATTTCCTTAAAATGTATATAAGACGAAATAAAGGAAGAGATTGATGTCTAGTTGGGCCTACATTCTTTTTTAACTAAAGATCAATATATAGTGTAGCTATATCATCAGTCTAAAATTGTGACAGCACTGTAAGAAGTCAGGCAAATTCATGTCATTGTTTAAGACAAAATATATGACAAAACTGTTATGTTGAGATTTCCTTGGAAGTGTTCTGGACAGACACAAACAATATATTCTACAGAGTAACAGAACTGCTCTCCAGATTGAAAGTGGATAAATTTAAGATCTGTTTTATCCAACTTTTATAGTATAGATAGTAAATAATAAGAGCTAAAAAAAAGTATCCAAAATAATTTATAACTTGTTTTAAAAAGAGAGACAAAAATAAATGTAGACAGGAATGCCATTACTATCTCTTTCCGATTTTATTTTTATACATTTTTTTATAAAATGGGTTTTACTATAAACTTTGTATCATAAATACCTTACAAATAATTTTCTGTTTTTACTCTCTTTTATAGGATGACTCTATTTTAATTATTAAAAAATGCCCCAATAGGACTTAATATGTCACATGATTTTTGTCCTTTGCCATTTATATTTTCAGAAGGACAAAGAAACCTACTTTATTCGTAGGTATTCTTTTAGTTTTTTCATGCATCTTATCTTTAATGTTAAAATTATCACCAACTTTAAATGATATTATAAAAAAATGTAAAGCTTAAAAAGTTCTGAGGGAGTTTCATTCATAAAAATGGGGTAAAAAAGTTACTTTAAGAATGAGGACTCAGGGCAGCCCAGGTGGCTCAGCGGTTTAGTGCTGCCTTTAGCCCAGGGCGTCATCCTGGAGTCCTGGAATCGAGTCCCACATCAGGCTACCTGCATGGAGCCTGCTTCTCCATCTGCCTGTGTCTCTGCCTCTCTCTCTCTCTGTCTCTCATGAATAAATAAATAAAACCTTAAAAAAAAAAAAATAATGAGGACTCAGAGTATGATGAAATGTACATAACTGACCTAATAGTGTTTTGGGAGATTAAATTCATATCTGAACTAAATCTCTTTCTCTCTCCTTCTCTCTTGTCATCACTGTAATTTTCAAGTTTGCTACTATCAGTAGAATCTATAGTGACCTCCTGCTATCTCATCTGATTACTATGGGAAATAGGTAAATTATAATGTTTATTACTTTTTTTTAGTTATAGAATTTGATACTAAACAATAATCTGAAAAAAATTCTAATGTATGAGGTTCTCATCTCAGCACTAGTTATATAAAGATATAAATAATCTAAATACACCAAAATGAGACTGCTTATATCATGGTGATCTACACTTTGAGATGCAGTAGAGTATAGTGCTAAGGCCTTTGGCATCAGACCAGGTTTAAATCTTAGGTAAATCTGGTGAAGACATTGCCAAAGTGTTTTCCAAAATGGGCAGTTTGGGAGTCATCCATGTTGCTTCTTAAATATATAGATCCTGGAAATGCCTCCACACATTCTAATTCAATAGGTCTCGGCTAGGGTTGAACATTGGTATATTTAACACACCTAAGCATACAAATTAGTTGGCCTCTAAAAGTCTATTCCCTCCATTTATAAAGTGGATGACATATAATATCCATACTATAGTGCCTTTAGAACATTAAAATAATACATACAGAGTACTTTAGGGATTTGCTCTGCATACAATAAGTATGTAATATATTTGGGTTTGTTGACAACTACTGCTTTTATTGCTACTATTGTTCCTTCTATGACCACAACTGCCACTTATAACATTATTATAATTATAATTATAATTATTATGAATTTATGAACTAATATGCAGCCATTATGTTAAATTAATGGTTTAGAGAAAGGCTAAATGGCTAATAAACGGTCACAATATATTTAGTGAAAATGAATGTATTTACTGTTTTTTGTAATTCCCCGAGCTATCAAAAAATGTAAAATTATACAAGTGCATAGAAAAAAAAGCTAAAAAAAGAATTGCACTGAAAATTAAACTTACCTACTATATAGAAATGTTCAAGTGTGAGTTTCTTTTTCTTCTTTAGGCATTTTTGTATTTCCAAAATTTTCTATTCTTGCTAAACTAGACTTAAGATTCAATCCCATACATATTCGATACTCATTCTATGAGGGACACTTTGTTATGCAGTGATGAAGACTGACATCCCCTCGCCTCAAGAAGGCCACAGTGAGGAGGACAATGTCTAGTAACACAAAGTGGCTTTAATAATGACCATCCTGGAATTCCCGCACCCTCATATACAGAAAATTATACACCCACACTTCATGTTTGTGTCAGCAAAGATTAGATTTCTCCTTCTTTTATTTTATTTTTTTTAAATGATATCTATCATGTTTAAAATTTTTTTTTAATTTTTATTTATTTATGATAGTCACACAGAATGAGAGAGAGAGAGAGGCAGAGACATAGGCAGAGGGAGAAGCAGGCTCCATGCACCGGGAGCCCGATGTGGGATTCGATCCCGGGTCTCCAGGATCACGCCCTGGGCCAAAGACAGGTGCTAAACCGCTGCGCCACCCAGGGATCCCTGATTTCTCCTTCTTTTAGAAAATAGTCTGAGCTGGATTTCAAGCCATGTATTCTTTGCCTGTGGTTCTATCACAAGCTCTCCTTAGTTGAGCCACTACACGAGGCTCTTTTTCTGGGATCCTTCCTCACATCCTTAGTTGACTTTTCCTCCCTTTTCTGGCATTATCTCCTGGTAGCAGGCATCTGCCTTACTCTTGCTCAACAGCAGACTGTAAACATTCCTCATTTGTCTCATGACCCTAGTTATGATCGTTCCCCATCCCTCATTTCAAGCTACCCATCTTTTCCACCCATTCCCTCATCACTGTAGATTATCAAGCATTCTCTGCTTCTTGAATCCCTATTTTCATTCCCTTGCTCTCTTCACTGCTAATGAAGAAACTGTGTCAGGGACTCTGGATCGCCATTTATCTCTGTTGCATGGAATGCGAAGGATGAAACATATTTTGATGCATATATCCCATTTTCAGTTTATATGCAGGAACCAAAACTATAACAAAAGTAAATTTGATTCAGTCTACCAAAGTATCTTTATATATTAAAACCCAAATATGATGTTCTACTTAGACTGTATTTATTTAAGAGAAGGTATGAGTAGATTATACTGTCTCATAAAACTGATCTATATGAAGCCTAAAGTGGATTGAGTAGGTAATTACCAGTTATAATAAAAGGTAGAATAGCAAATGGTTTCTCAGGTGTGAAAAAAACCCAAAACAACTGATGTCATAGACAGGCAATATCCTTAAATTGATAAATTACCTAATTACAATAGAGACAAAAAAATGTGTGTAACTAGCACTGGAATGTGGCTGTAAAACAGAGAGATTTTTGGTAATGAAACTACCAGCATTAAATTATTAGGGAAAATATTTTAAATATAAGGCACCACATGAAGTGATAAAATACATTTCCAAAGACTATTTAGGATTTACCTCCAGCTATAGAAATACTAAGAGCTCCTGCTACTAATTTTCAGCACCCTTTTTCTTGTTCCACAGTTCATTCTAAACTTTTTTGTCTGAAGATCATCGATTTAAGCATGAATAGAGAAGATGATAAAAACAAAATTTGAGAAGCTTCTCATTTTGTCATCCATCATGTTACATCATCTGTGCTAAGCAATGGCTGTAACTCTTCCTTTTCTTACATCTCCAAACATAAGGGAAAAATACCATTTTCTTGCCTTTACCTTTTTTCACAAGCCTCAGGTTATTCTAGGATTTCTATTTCTAGAAACTATTCTGAGACATCTGTGCCTTTCTTATATTCATCCTAAATTATGTGCCTTTTTCTCCATTTACTTTTTTTTAACTTTTATTAAATTTGGTCCTGCTAGAGCCACCCTACTGATGATTTTTAAGATATCATATTCACTCTTTTTTCTTCATTAGCATCACTTACCAACATTTATTAGATTTATGTTTTAGAGATCTTTTCATCCTCTTCTATTTTCAAATCCTGGAAACACGTTTACTTCTGATTGGAACACTTAGAAAGCATTCTTCTCAAAATTTAGTGACGGATTTAATGTCCCTTTTCCTCCGCCAGCTATCATGTACCCTGAAACATATGGCCAACACTTTTGATCACTCTTTTTTGGTTGATATTTTACATGGTGATTTAATCTTTTAATACTATGACCTAAGGAAGGTTATGTCTGGATTTTAAAAAGCAGAAACAGAAAACAAAACAAAAAGCAAGCAACTCCCACTCCCCTATCTAAAAACAATTAGACTTCTTTACAGAACATCACTATTGTTTTTGTACAAAAATAGTGTTTGTTGTATACCTAAGGCATATTTTTTTTCTTCTGCTTTACTTGGTTTTGTAGAATTTCTATTACTTCTTAACTATTTACTTCTCATACAAAAAGAAAAAGAAAATACAATAGTTACAAAGTGTAGGTTCATTCCCATTACAATCTAAGAAATTTAACATTTATAATAAATTTAATAAAAAATACATTTATAATGACTGACCACCTATAAAATGATTGAGTCATAGATCCAATTCACTTTTATTACCAAGACAAGTAGCAAGAATCATGTATAATTTTCTGATTGATTGCTCAAGAATATCCTTTAAAAAATGTCAAACACAATTTAATGAAATTAAAATGACTAAATCAGAGGTGTCATCAAACAATGGCACTGTTATACTTTCTTTAATTATCTATACGCCTAAAGATAGTGAGCTCAATTTATATTCAACCCACCATTAATAAAAGTTGGCTGCCTTGCAGCAATGTAAGTACTTTGTTATGCCAACTTTTATTTCTTTACATATGACTAATCTAAAGCTCAGAAAAATTTAATTATAGGTATGGAATTCAGTTTAATAGCATTTAGTTTTTTTTATGCAAGTTTTACATTTAAAAATATCCCAGAACTACAAAGGAGGTAACATACCTCTATAAATGTATCCATCATGGATGGACTTAAAGATTGGGAAAATTAGACTCCAATGTAACTATTTCCTGCTTAGTCAGGGGCTATCACATAGGTAGAGTGTTTTTGGAGAAAATAGGCCAAACTTACAGTGGTAGAACAATATTGTGGTGATTTCCTAGGGAAATATATTTCAATTCTTGTTGGTAATCAGTACTGTGTTCAGTGTTACCCATGTGCACTTGGAGATAGGAATAATTGAAAAGGTAAGAATCAAGAGAATGAGGCTAGTGTTTTTCTCTCTGGTTATAGTATTGGCTTAATGGCTGTTCAGAACCAGATGACCCATCATCAGAAATCTCATGTGCCTACAGCAAGTGAAATAGAACACTACTATCTTTATTTTATTTTCATAAATCAAGTTTTGAAAAAAATAATAAAAGAAACAAAGACAATTATATAATCACAAAAAAATACTTCCTAAATAGTACATAATGGTTAATTTATATCACTTTTAAGATGAGTGACTGAAACGACCAATGCCCTATAGCCAAAGACCAGCTGTCTTTGGCTATAGGGCAGCTGTAGTTAAAGAAAGTTAATTTTATGAATTGTCATCATGAGAGTGAAAGGGACGCATAGACAGTGTCTCCATTAGAGTATGTTGTTAGAAAGGGCTTCTTGCAAGAGTTGGGCTTGGGTTAAGTGATTTTGAGGAGGTTTCAAGGTAGTAAGGCTTTGCTGTGGGTTGGATGCTCTCAGGGACTTAGGATAGTTCTATCATTGGGTATCTTAATAACTCTCACTTAGAAAATGAGAAGACAAAGAAAGAGTAATGCTGTAGCTGGTAATGAAGTCACAGTCTACTCATAATCAGTCAGAATAAGGATATGAGTGGTCATTTTTGTCATTTGGACAGTGGTCTTTTTTTGTTTGACTTCATTAGTCACTGAATGGCCTTAAATGATGATGTCCTGTGAAATGTTTACATTTAATGAAAGAACACTGCGGGCTAGCTCTGAGTCCCAGGTGATGTCATGGTGACACCAAGACCTATTTGGTAATACCAAATTAGCTCCCAGATTGCAGGAGCAGATTTCCTGCTTTTTAGAATATATGAAACTACTTAAAAATCTTTTAAAGTAAATACAATAATCCAAACAAAGACACTAATTCAAAGGGATACATGCACCTCTATGTTCATAGAAGCATTATTATAATGGCCAAACTATGGAAGCAGCCCAAGTGTCTATTGATAGATGAATGAATAAAGAAGAAGTAATGTGTATATATATATGTATATATATATATGAATATTATTTATATAATGGAATATTATTCAGCCATAAAAAAGAATGATATATTGCCATTTGTAATAATGTAGATGGAGCTAGAGAATACTATGCTAAATGAAATAAGTCAGAGAAAGGAAAATACATACAATTTCAATCCAATGTAGAATTTAAGAAACAAAACAAATGAGCAAAAGAAAAAGAGAGAGAGAAAAAGAGAGAGAAAAAAAACCCAAGAAACAGACCCTTAACTACAGAGAATAAACTGATGGTTACCAGAGGAGAGATGGGTAGGGGAATGGGGAAAATAAGGGATGGGGATTAAAGAGTACACTTATCATGATGAAAAGAATAAAGACAAAAAAAGAAAAAAAAAAGCTTTCAAATAAATAGTAAAATAATGAAACTCCAAGTCCATCCATTTACCAATAGGTACAGTGTTCCTTTTTGCCAGGCAGGATGATATATGTTGGATTAGAAAAAGAAGAGAAAGGGGGCAGAGGGGGAGAAGGAGGAAGTGAAGTAGACAGAAAAGAACTAGGGATAGGTTTCTGAAGAGTGTAAGAGGGAGTTGGTGAGAAGACTTCTGAGATGACCCTAATGATCCCTGATGCCTGATAGTCACATTCTTCTGCAATCCCCTTTCCTCGAGTGAGTGCTGGCCCCCACAACTGTGTAATAAGAAATGTCATTTGTTTTAAACCATTAAGATTTGGGATCATTTGTTACACCGTGACAAATACTATTACAGAAGATTGGGGCAGGATAAGAGGTGAGGTAACTGAGGAATTCAGGACATAGCTTTTAAGGAGGCATTTGTGCTCCAGGCTATGCAAATTCCTCACTTATCCTGGTCCAGCTCTACAGGAGATACAATGCTTGAAAATGAGGCATGAAAGTGATACTGCAGAAAGAACAGGAACTTTGGTTATACATTTACTAAACTATTATACATATATATTTGTGATAGTCTAATTCCACTGATACCCAATGCCAAAATTACAAGTATTCTAGGAGCTTCACTGAAAATGATAGCTAGTTAAATAAAACAGGAAATATGAAGTTTTACATAGCACTATACACACCTGTTTTTAGGGAAATTAAAAAAAAATTAAGTTCTTAAGGTAGGCGGTGGAAGGCAGATGAGAGATAATTCTTTGTTGACTCAATGTTGTAAAATATTTGCTGTAGGAGGACTTCTTGGTAATATCTTATATATACTAATTTTATGAACTAATCTCCCTAAACACCCCAGCAGGAAGTAGATGGAGAAAGGATAAAAGAGCCAACATAAAATATGAATGCACGAATGCACTGTAAGACACAGCGGGAACTACGTGAATGAATGAGTCATTTAAGCAGAACCTTGAGTGTGCCAAGAGCCAAGTTGTGAAAGAAACCACTTCTAAGAACCTCAAGATAAAACTAAATTATGTTCAAATATCAGATCAGGAAATGGTGGTGGTTAAATAAAAGTTCAAAAAAAAGGAAATATTTAATAATATTTTAATAGAAGTTGATTTTGATTTTAAGTGCTTTAAAAATAAAGCTAATTATTGCTTTTGTAGCATATTGATAAAATATATGCCATTGATATGAGCAGGCCAACAGCTCATTATGAAAATTCAAATCATAGAAATTTCAAGAAAACTTAGACCAGTTCTTCTCAAATTTTATTATGCATATGAATCACTTGGGGATTTTGTTAAAAAGAAAAGTAGGTTACAATTTAGTTGGTCTGGAGTACAGCCTATGATTCTGCATTTTTTTTTAAAGATTTTATTTATTTATTCATGAGAGACACAGAGAGAGAGAGAGGCAGAGACACAGGCAGAGGGAGAAGCAGGCTCCAGGCAGGGAGCCCAATGTGGGACTCGATCCAGGGACTCCAGGATCACAACCTGGGCCAAAGGCAGGCGCTAAACCGCTGAGCCACCCAGGGATCCCCTGATTCTGCATCTTAACAATCTCCTAGATAAGATTTTCCTAACAATTTGCCAGGTTACCACACTTTGAGTTACAAAATCTCAGAACAATGCTTTGCAAGTGTGGTCCCAGGAAAAGCAGTATCACTATTACCTGGGAACTTATTGGGAATGAAAATTCTTGGACCATAGTCCAGACCACAGAATCAGAAACTTGAGATGTCCAGCAGTTTTCAACCTATCAAAACCTCCAGGTGATTGAAACGTGAAGTCTGAGTATCATTGTCTTAGAATATAGTCACTATGAACCAGTTGTACAAATCAGAAACCCCTCAGAATTTTTAGGGAAATGTACTTGCCCAGACATTAGCTCTAAAGAGTCTGATTAAGGTGGTGGGAGGTGGAGACTGGAAAGTTTTTTTGAAAAATCTCTTGTGGGTGGGTAGGGGGTGATAATTTAAAACTGAGAAACAGTTTCATAGCAACTGCTTGATGTTCAATGACTTGCCCAAAGTTTGAGAAGCCGAAGTAAGACTACTCTTATTCTCATATCAGTTCTTTTCCTGGCATTTCAAGATGATACCAGGAGGATGGACATGGTCTGTCTCTCATGGAATGAAAATGATTCCAGCGTGCTGTTGTCTTTCCCTCTTGGGATAAAGAAAGAATCACTCATTTTGACTTGCTGTCTGTGACATAGCCAACTCAGAAGCCTGCGTCAGTCACTTAATTACATTTTCTTCCAGGAGTTTCACATTGAAATTACAACATAGAAATTGAAGAATTGCCTGAAGTAGAGCTGTGATAGCCACTCAGGCAAAACTTTGAAAGCATGATCAATATAATACATATGCTATTACAAGTAATACTTAAATTTTTCATTACTTTCTAAAAGGTGTTTTAAATATAGGTTATTTTTATTTATTTTCATTTTTTAAATTGTATTTATTGGAGAGAGAGAGAGAGAGAGAGAGAGAGAGAGAGAGAGCACACAGAGGGAGAGGGAAAGAGAGAAACAGACTCCTGGCTGAGCAAAGAGCCCAACATGGGACTTAATCCCCGGACCCTGAGATCATGACCTTAGGCAAAGGCAGACACTTAACCAACTGAGCCCCCAAAATGCGCCCCCCCCCAAATAGGTTATTTTTAGAATATGTGGTTTATTTCCTTCTAATTTCTATGTTTAATAACTTTTTCAGTTTATATTACTATGTAATAAAGATTTATACATAAAGTGAATTCCTTTGAGGAAGCTCTTGTTAGAACAGAAAGCATGTTGGCAAGTGTTTATCACTTGCCTATATCTTATTCATGTGCTATTAGAGTATTTAAATATCAAATATATTTAGTAATACCCAGGAATGCAGTTCCAATAGGTTGTGTTGTGCCCTTTAGGATAATATGAAGGGGATTTTAGGGACTGAGTCCCTTAGATTCATGGAAAAAAATGGTTCTGAATTTGAGTGATGCTGCTCCACTAAATAACTTTAAAAATAGTTGGAAATCAGGCAGCCAGGGTGGCTCAGCAGTTTAGCTCTGCCTTCGGCCCAGGGTGTGATCCTGGAGACCTGGGATTGAGTCCCACATCGGGTTCCCTGCATAGAGCCTGCTTCTCCCTCTGTCTGTGTCTCTCATGAATAAATAAATAAAATCTTAAAAAAAAAAAGTTGGAAATGTTTTTATTTTTACATTGGCAAATGACACTTAATGGATGAAGACAGGAAAGGCAAATTTCTGATTTGTACTCCTGGTTAAGAATGACTACATTCTAAGAAAGTGGTACTCCAACTTCACATGTCTCAGAATCAGGCTTTGATAAGTTGAAAATTGCTGGATATCTCAAGTTTTTGGTTCTGTGGTCTGGACTAGGGTCCAAGAACTTCCATTCCTAATAAGTTCCCAGGTAATATTGATACTGCTTGTCCTGAGACCACACTTCTAAGACCACACTTGTTCTGAGACTTTGTAACCCAGGCTACACTGAGAGAGTCTAGCATAATGAAGAAGGATTTCACATAAAATGGCACTACTTTAACAAACATTTAAGGAAGGAATCATGGATTCCACTCTACAGTCTCAAGGAATGGGGTGGAAGAAGAAAATGCCCTGTGGACATATGGATCTCACTATGAAGTGACACAGGTCGTTCTATCTAGGGAACAGCAGCAGATGGAGGCAGTTAGAAGCAAGCCAATCCCAGGTTTTGAAAATACTCAATGAAAGTTCTGTTTCAAAAAATGCATCCTTCTTAGAATGCTCAGCAGGAAACATCAACATGCACTTTGGTAATGATGCTGAAAGTATCTCTAACTGAAGAACAGAGGAAAGCAGACTGGAAATTAAGCACATAAGGAAGGGACAGGAAAGGGTTGACTCAGACAAAGCCAATGGCATAATTTGTGGTTAGGTAATATGGGGAGGAAAGACAGCTACAATGAATATAGTTCCATACGCTTCTCACTAATGGTCTGGTTTTATTTTACGGGTGAATTTCATGCTTTGAAGAAGAGTAGTTTCCAGCCAGAGGTAAACATGGTGATCTCAGTGGGTAGCTTTTTCCAAATTAAGCATAGCTTTTCCTTGACCTCAGACCTCAGTTTATAAACAAAAGTCCAGGTATTATGCTTGGGCATGTATCATGTGTACTTTAAACAATTTCTCAGAGAAATCTGATACCATCCTCAGCTAAGAAGCACCATTCTTAAAGAATTTATAAATAGCATTTCTTCTCCTTCTCCTTTCCCTCGCCTCCTCCCCCTTCTTTTCATCCTCCCCCCCTTTTCCTCCTCCTCCTTCTTCTATTTTACTTAGTAAGAACATTTAACATGAGATCTATCCTCCACGTATTTTTAAGTGTATAATGCAGTATTGTTAACTTATGGCATAATGTTGTATAGCAGATCTCCAGAACTTACCCAGATCTGCAAAAAAAGCACTAGTTTCCTCTGCCATATTGTGGTGCTATGGGGTGGTAAATTCCTGGCTACACACTCAGAAAGAGCTTGGAATATAGTTACATAGAGGGGTGGTTTATAGAAATTTAGAATGAAATAGTAAATGAGTATAATTTTTCAGCTATTTTGTTTACTGAGGAGCAAGAAAAACAAGAAATTTCCCCTGCAATCTTATGAAAAATTTTGGGCATCCAGAAAAAGTCTTGAATGTTAAAAATTCAACAAAGCAATTTTCTGACTGGGAGAAGGCTGGGAGGGAGACAGAAAGAGAGAAAGAATTGCCAGAGAGAGAATTTAGTGTATCTTAAGCAACAATAACAGTAATAGAAAGTCTAATCAGTTCTCTTTAAGCACCTTTTGCCCTTCATCTATACTTTGATGCCCAGTTTAAGGAAGATTGTGATGCGTTGCTTATGAGTTTAGGAAACTCTAAGTTTTGGTCTTTGAAATGGAGCTTCAAATGCTTACAGCATCTTGTCTGTTCAGCATATAGATGCATTGTTCAGTAACTCAGAGTAGAGAGCATCTATCCCATCTTATTAGGGCTTCATGTATTTTTAAATTTGTAAAGCATTGTGCTTATTATTTAGTGTGATTTTTAAAATATTCATTTGAAATGAGTTGGGGGCCCTAGGAGGTCAATTTCATACTAATTACTTTGTCTTGCACTTCCTTCTTCCCAGGGTGGATGATTTTCACTTCTAAATGGAATTTATAAATTACTAAACATTTGAAAGGCATAGTACCTGGAATAATTTACACCTGCTCTGAATGACTACAGCTAGATTTTATATTCACCAAATGGGGGCTTAAAGTCCATGAAATCAAGGCACAAAATCTTTACCTATTTCCCTTCACACACATCTTTCTAGTTAGTATGTTTAATAGTTGGACATAATGGCTGTACATCTGAAAAATGAGTGAGGTACACAAAATCATCCATGCACTATTTTTAGGACTAGAGAGATTCTTATGACAAAGAGATGATAGAGATTTCTAGATACTTGGATTTCTAGATATAGAGATGTATCTGTAGCTACATAGATATGTACATGGATAGATGGATAGATGACTGGCTAAAAATATTACTGAATTATCTCAATGGGACATAAGTTAGTAACTTCTCTTCATCTAGAATCAGTGATGATAAATATTCCAACCAATTGGGCTCCTCTTTAATGAGTTGTCTCCTGATGGAAGGAGCTCTTGATAATTTTATTAATTTTATCAGTGGGTAATGGGAAATGTCATTGTCAGCAGGTAGTGCAGGGATCTTCTGTTTTTTTTTTTTTTTTCCTTGTAAACCCCATCTATAAACTTTCTTTGCAGGCTTTTTGGAGGAAAGTTGAGGGTGTTCATGTCCAGCAACTTCCTAGGACTGGATGAATAATTTCAAGTAAAATGATAGGAGTAGAGAGGCCATTTTCCACCCCAGGTTGAATTTGTTATGTGTAACTCAGTTTCACTGGCAATACAGCTGGGAGTTTGATCCTTATCTTTTTCTAACGTCTGTCTTTAACTAATTGTTTTAATACTTGGAGGGAGTGGAAGGTAGAGAATTACTCCCCTCCCCCCATCTCTCATTAGAACAAATCTCTTAACAGATTATGCTCCTATTTCAAATTAGGAATCAACAAGATTTTGATACAGCCAAGGTCAGCAGTGATGGCTTATCATTCCAATATCTCAAATTGAAATACAATTTATGAATAGTATGTGTTATAGTGTTATATGGTTTCTTGAGCTTTTCCTACTAGTCATTTGTTTCAATACTTTTTTTTATAGTATCTTCCTTCTTTCATACTATCTTGAGTCAGTTCTTACTTCTTTATTAACTGGTTATAGAGTTATCAAATGGACTTAAATCAAATTAATGTAGAGCTTGAAAATTATTTAATTTTCTATTTGAAGAGCATTTTGAATTTTTAGGCAAATGAAAGGAAAGCTCTTAAAATTGTCACAGCTCTTAAAATTGTGTATTGTCATTCTGGACCACAAAGGAAGATTATTAAAATTTTCTTATAAATGCTCCATATTTAATGCCCCTTTTCCATTTCTCGCAAGTCAATTTTTAGCCAACCAAAAAGGATGGATTATAGTGTAGTAGAGAAAGCATGGACTTTGGAATCAATATGAATAAGGGACAGGTGGGGCTAGGTAGGGAGAGATATGTAGGGGGCTACTTGACTAGGCTCATGCAGGGGGCTGTGTGTTCAGGCTCATAGAAATCCCAGATGTGGAAAAATGATGAAGTATACAAAACCAGAGATAAAGGAATAAAATGAGACTAATGAGACTACCTCATTTGTGTTAAATGCCAGAGGCCAGATATCTCTATAACAGCTATGGCTGGACCACTGAAAAACAAAGAAAAAGTAAACATAATGCTATCAGTGGGAGAGATGTCAAGAAAATTTAAGTTCCCTAGTCAGTTTTCAATAACAGACTACCAGTGGCAAACCACAGTGGCAACCCGTTCAGGATCCTTCCCACTCTAGAGAGCTCTTTCCTTTCCTTTCTGTTCTCACTTTCACTTAATAAACTTTCACTTCACCCTTTTGTGTCTCTGAGATCCATTCTTCGACTCCATGAGACAAGAACCCTGCAACCCTGCAAAAAATAAATGTGTATAAAAGCCTGGCTTTGTTATTTATTAGCTCTTTAGCTATGGGTATGAATTAACCTACTTGCTCTCAGTTTTCTCACCTACAAAATGGGAGTTGTAATATATAGCAGTTAAGGTTGTCACACATATTAACCAGAATTTATTTTTCTCCTCTGCTTATTAATGTTCCTATTTGTCTAAATCCATAACTACATCCCTATTTCAAACATTATATATTGAATAATTCTTGGAGCTTACAATAATTATCTTTTATCTCAGAAAGGCTTCATACCACAAGAATTAACCCTGAAGTGCCATGTCTATATTTCATGTCCCTAAGCCAATGGCCTCTGTTTATTAATGCAGGGCAGATATCTAAGCCAATTATTTCTTTTTCCTAAGAATTTGAACCTGACAGTCACTACAATGAGTCATCTCCGTGTCAGGACCCTAGAAATAACATGAGATCCCTGGAGCTACTTAAGTACATGACCTTCCTGAAGCCTGGACATGCACTATTTATGAGCATCTGGGATGCAGCATAGCAGAGTGAATAAGAGCACAGGGCCAAGAGTCGGGCTGTCTAGGTTTGAATCCCATATCTGTCACTTACTGATGTGTGACCTTGGGAGGCTTATATAACAGTTTTATTGATCTATAAAAGGCATGTTATAGCTGTAAATACCTTACACAGACTATGGAAGAATGCAATAAGGTAATTACATAAAGAACTTAGAATGGTGTCTGGAACATAATGGACACCTACAAGTGGTAGCTATTATTAGGATTCTGGGAGATATTCCAGTCTCCTCCAATGAACAGCCTACACTCTTTTATCTTTATTCTTAGATAAACCATCATAGGTTTTTTGTTATTGCTTATAACCAAATGAACCTCAATTAACACTTGGGGATGGCTGTCTTTGGTATTTTGTTTGACCCAGTTCCATTTATGCCCCTTAGATATGTTTACTGCTAAAACGAAAATACCATACAGGTAAAAAAGGAAAATCAGTCTGGAAAAAATCAATTATCTAAAAGTTGATAGCTTTTATTTATTTTTTTATTCTTCATCAATTCAAAATAATGAAATTTTAAAGGTGAAAGTTATAAATGAATGAACAAATATTTTGTGATTGTAAAATATAAGCCAACATTTTTATAAATTTGACTTTAATATCAATTAATTATGAAAATTTATTGTGTGGTTATTATGTACCGGGTTATTTGTTAGGTACTAAGCATATAATAGGGAGGAAAAATATCTCTCCCCACATTTGGCTTGCATTTGAGAAAGAGAATAATGAAACAAATATTGCTTATTTAATGTAGTATCAGGTATTAGCTAAGGGTCAGGTAATGAAGGAAAAGCTAAAGCAGCATAGAGTAATGCTCAAGGGCTATATTCATCAAGGGAATCAGAAAGGCTTTTTGAAGAAATGTCATTTAAACAGCTAAGTCCAATTGCAGTAGATATCATGAAACCTTATTTTATAGAAAAGGACATTCTCCCCCAGACCCTACAGGTCACACAGCTAGAAAGTGAAGGGATCAGGCACTGAACTCAGCCAGTCTGGCTTGAGTTGACCATTGTTCATGAAAGAAGGGTCTAGGCAAAGGATCTCCTAAGGCCATGGAATCCTAGGAGACAGAAGAAAAAGGCTGGCAAGTCCCGCTTGACAATAAATAGTTTAAGAGGACTTATGGACAGAAGGGTGTCTTGGGCAGCTTCCAGAGGAGTAAATGTCCACAACCCTACTTCCCTAATACCTGTCTTTATAGTCCTAGAGTGGAGGTACTGGTACCACCAGGGGGAATCTTAATGATAGCTTGAGGGCAGATCAAGGGTGCTACTATGCCCCAAGGGGATACTTAAGGGTGTGGTCAAACAAAGAAACATGGGGACAGGGGAAGGTTTCAAGTCACAGGGTAGTCATCAGGGAGGATTTGATCAAGATGGTATTAGTCTGGTTCACACAACCCTATTAAAAATGACCCTATATTTTCCAGTGACAAAAGAAAAAGATCACAGTAAATTTGTTTTGTTTTTCTTTGCAGTATAGTTTTTTGGCACCACTGACTTTTCCTATTTTTCTGCCTCCATTTCCCATTCTGCTTTTTATATGCTTACATATCCTAGAACAAAATACCAGTATTCATCTGAGCTTGCTAGCTCGGCTGGCAATTAATTTTACCATGTAGTCTACTTTCTATTTTTTGTCCTTTTAATGCATTATAAATGTGAACAGCATGTCTAAAGGGCAGCTAAACAAACTGACAAACAATTTTGGACACTTGCTGAGTCTTATATATTGCATCCTTTGACTTCAGAAGTATTTAATGTATAATACATTAAACAAGTCAAAACCCAAAAAAGTCACCCACCTTATAGTCCTTTATTTAACTCAATGGGAATAGTCCTGGCATTTCCAAATGTATGCTACAGAACAAAAAGAGAAATATGTTAATTCATCAAACAGTTGTTTATTTTTGGTAAGTACCAATTCACTGTAAATATGGCTTATATTACTTTTTATGAACTACATCCTTCTGTAAAATGGCACTGTGGATCATTATGATTGAGGGTTAAGGTGAGAAGGGATTGAGCTGAAGGAGTATGTTGCTTGCTGAAATGTTTTTGGGTTATAAAAAGCAGCTGAGTCTGCTTATTGCATCGCTTTTGCTTTCTTATGTTACTGCAGATAAAAATGAGCAATTACCAAGAACTCCCCCTGAAAGTTCTCTCATTTGGCTGGATTTCTCATCACATTAGTACCCTCATATCATATCTTTTCACTCCATGGCCTTTAACTTTGACTTGAAGGTACAGCTATTTACTATGATATTAATAATAAGAAATAACAAAAATAGTTTTTCCCAATTCAGCCTCTATTACAAGTGATTAATCTCCTACAAAAACTCCCAAGCAGGTATATGTTATTAGCCCTTGTTGAAAAATTTAAGACAGGTTAAATAATTTGTCCACACCCACACTGCTGGTGCCTAAGTTAGGACTGGGAAGGAGGCTTGTTGTGTGTCAGAGTTCGTGCTCCTTCAACTGAACTCAGGTATGGTTAGTTACAAAGACGTCATGTTTTCTCAGCCAACATTTACATGTTGGAGTAGTTAAGAACTGAGTCTGTGAAATCAAAGTTGAGTCTAGCTAGTGGCTCTTCCTTAAGTGAACTTCTATAAATCTTTTTTCTACCTGTAAAATAAGGACAGTAGTATGACTTCATAATATGACTGTAAAAATTAATGCAATAATGCCTGTCATAGTGAGTATCCAATACATTTCTGTAAACATTATGATTATAATTAATATTTTGTTTTATTTTTATTTATTTTTAAAGATTTTATTTATTTATTTATTTATCCATGAGAGACACATAAAGAGAGTGAGAGAGAGAGAGAGAGAGAGAGAGTCAGACCTAGACAGAGGGAAAAGCAGGCTCCATGTAAGGAGCCAGATATGGGACTCGATCCTGGATCCCGGGATCATGCCCTGAGTCAAAGGCAGCCGCTCAACCCCTGAGCCACCCAGGTGTCCCTATAATTATTATTTAAAAAATTATTATGATCTCATGTTATTCAATTAAAAGAACACGTTGAACGTTTGCAGATCTCTTCGGGCTGATAACTATTCTGTATTACATAGATCAATCATAAAATGTTATCAATAACCTACCCGCTATGATAGGGCCATTTGTAAAGCAGAGTTTGAAAGTTCATGATCCATATGTTGTGGTTGTGTTATTTGCCCTTCACAGTTTTTTTTTTTTAATTTTTTATTTAAATTCAATTTGCCAGCATATAGTGTAACACCCAGTGTCCTTCACAGAGTTTTAATAAAATGGCATTTGAAGATGTTTGTGTTGCCCCATTAATACTCTTAGTTTGACTGCCTGGTCCCTATCTTAGAACTTGCCATTCATTTTAAATAGATTCAATCACTTAGAAATTTAAATGATATTGGTCAATTCATTCCGCATCATTCAAAAATTGCTCCGAAGGGGCCTACTCTTTGCCAAACTCTAAAATGAGGATATTAAAGTAAGTCACTTTCCTTTTTTCTTTAAGCAGTGCTTTTCATATTCTAATGGAATTTTAATTACCTAAGGAATTCGATTAAAATTCAAATTTTAACTCAGTTATAGGCTAGAGTGTGAGATTCTGCATTTCTGACAAGTTTGCAGCTGCTGCTACTGCTCTCTGGACCATACTTGGAGTTGTAAGATATTAAGGAGCTTACAGTTGTGTTTATAATCGGAGGTGAATTCTGATGCACAATGTTACATAAAGGAATGCATGATCAGTACTGGATGGAATGGAGATAATTAGGAATACATCGTTGAAAAAGTTTAAGTTGAATTTGGCCTTGAATATCAAGTCATCTTTTACCAATGTAACCATGTAACTGCCAAGTAACAATGTCCAATTTATTTTTTGATGCATTTGTAACAGTATCTCCATTACTCCTGAAGAATGCTTAGTTTTGGATGAGTTAACACTATATTTATAGTGAGGCAGGGAGGGCTTCCAGAGTCTGAGGCCAGCAGGCCAGCCCAGCCATGCTGCTTCCAAAAGTCTCTTCTCATCATGAGAGTTTATTCTGAGTCCATGTGTCTCCTCACCCTCACCACTCCCATTCCATAGGCCAGCCTCTGAAGATGCAGCGTGTGACTCCGTCCATAGGCAACTGGTTAAATCACTTCTCTCATCTTAAATAAGGAGTCTGAATGTGCTCATGTGGAAAGGCATCCAGGAAATGGCTGGGTTTATTTTTTTTTAATGAAAACTATTTATGCTTATATCCAGAGAGATTGATTTCTGGGAGTGGGATGAAGGAAGGAGCTTTCCTATGTACACCTTCTACCGTTTGAATTTTTTAACTATCAGCATGAATTTTATAATTTTTTAAATAAAAAAGAAAAAACAAGTTTAAAAAACAAAACAAAACAAAACAAAACACCTTATAGGTGTTCCTGGCCTGCCTACCTGTGTTTGCCATCTTTCAATAAAAAATTCCTATATCAGGGAATACCTTCTAGAAACTAAGAAGTACAGATCTATACTAACAGCTACCACTGAGAGATTCTGTGATACTGCTTCCAGTTTCAAAGACCTTGAATGGCTGTTTTTAAAAAAGATGTGTAAGTTTATAGCAATACTTGTCTAGATGGTAATGAACCATAGTCACCAGAAATTGACTGTAATTCTAAACTGGCCCCAAATCCTCACTAGCCCAAAGTAATCTAAAAAGATTGAATTAGTGAGTAGACCAAAGTTTCTTAGACTTCAGCATACATCAGAATATTTTGGAGGATTTGTTAAAAATGCAGAATGTAAGATCTACCTCCAGAGTTTCTGATGTAGGTCTACTGTAGTGCCTGAGAATTTGCATTTCTAACAAATTTGAAACTGCTAGCATGCGTGAGTGGCTCAGTCAGTTAAGTCTGACTCTTAATTCTGGCTCAGGTCATTATGTCAGGAGTGAAATGGAGCCCCTTGGGGAATCTGCTCAAGACTCTCTCCCTCCTTTCCCTTTGCCCCTCCTCCCTATGTGCCCTTTTTCTCTCAAATAAATAAAATAATTTTTTTGAAATTACTTTATATGTTTACTAGGGTTGATCAAATAAATATATTTTAGAAAATAAGAATAATATTTTCGTTAGAGAAAGAAGCTACAAATAATGAAAGAAGGAAGAGTAGAATGATGTTGAATTACAGTAGGAGATGCCAGTATGAACTACTTATAATTATAAACATAGATGAATCTATGTGCATGGAGATATATATATATATAGTTCTGTTTACTAAGAGGGGCTAGAAGTAGTGATACCTCTACTTAGCAATAAGCACCCCTACTGGTCAAATATTGGTTGCTATATACCATTATCTAATAAAAGGAATCAGGGCTCCTTGGAGGAGAGGTGGATTCCAGGGCCAGGGCATAAAAAATACAAGATGAACCTACAACATATTGTTGTAGTTGCACTAAAGAAAAAAGAAATAAAAAAAACAGAAAACATATCAAAGGGTACAGCAGCCAGACTGGCATAGTTTGAGCAGATAATAATAATAATAATAATAATTAGATATGAATGCAAATAATAAGTCTTTGAGTTTATATGATATAAATGCATACATCTCATTCTAAATAAAAGCATACATACATACATTCATACATGAGGGAAAAAGGATAACTCTTCCTTAGAGAAATAATTCCAGTTAATAAGTATAGAAAGACTGAAGGAAATAGAAAATCATCATTAGAACATCACAGTAATAACTTTTGCAAGCAAGATCCACCAATGAAAGCTAAGATTAGTGGGTAGTTGAGTTGCATAATCTCAAAGAAATTGTCAAGAAAAAATATTTATTAATTTCAAAGGACAATATGGTAACTTAGTAGTTGAGAAACTTGGCAAACTGCACTTGACAAAGGGATCAAGGTTAAAATTTCCAATAATAAGAGATATTAATATCAGTGCTCTTTGATAAGATGTACTGAGAAGGAAACATCATATCTGTGACATTCTTCCCAATTATACATAACTTGTGTCTAATCATGAGAAACATTAGACAAATTCAAATTGAAGGACAGTCTATAAAATAAGTGACCTATACTTCTCAAGGTCAAGGTCACTGAAGACAAACTGAAAAACCCCTCCAGTTTGGGGTGATTATAGTGACGTGACAACTAAATACAATCTGGGATCCTGGATTAGATCCTGGAACAGGGGATGCCTGGGTGGCTCAGCGGTTGAGCATCTGCCTTTGGCTCAGGGTATGATCCCGATCCGGGGTTTGAGTCCCACATCAGGCTCCCTGTGTGGAGCCTGCTTCTCTCTCTGCCTATGTCTTTGCCTCTCTCTCTGTGTCTCTCATAAATAAATAAATAAAATCTTTAAAAAAAAAAAAAAGATCCTGGAACAGAACTAGCCAAAAAAAAAAAAAAAAAGTGAAATCTAAATAAAGTCTGCAGTTCATCTAATTGCTAGTATTATAGTAATGTTATCTTAGTTTTGATAATTGTGATATAGTCACATAAGATATTAACATTACAGGAAGCCGAATGACGAACATTCAGGAACTCTCCATACCCTACTGTAAGTCTAAATTAACTCAAAATTAAAAATTAAACACAAAAAAAATACAGAAAAAGTGAAAACAATCTCCATTCTAGTTCCATTGCTAGGGGTTCCCACAACTTTCATTCAGGGCATGTCTCTATAGGCAGTGTGATAACTCCTCTAATAATAAAGATTAATGAGATAGTGAAAAAAGTGGTGCCTGATATCAAGCATCTTACTGATATAATGCTGATATATATAATGCTGATGATATATAATGCTGATATATAGTGCTGATATCAAGCATTTTAAAAAACATACCTCCATATCCTCTAGAAGTTACTAGAAGATATTTAGAAGTTACTAGAGGATAATTACTAAAGTTGCAAAACTTCTACAGTGACAAAAATAGATTCACTATAAACTGTTTCATAAACCTCCTTCTTCAGTGTCCAGTCCTTTGCCTGGTGAATTGCAACCATGGGAGAGACTTCTGCTAGATTCCCCTTGTGGTGCTTCTTTACTTTGCCCTCTAAGTTCAGTGCTTCATGGCTTCCAACTCCCACTACCTTCTTCCTGAAGCAGAGCTGAATTACGTGAACTAATTTACGTGAAATCCTTCTGGGATAGATGATAAAATGCTTATTAGGAATATTTTATGTACAGAAATTTCATTATACAGATTACATAAATTAATTAAAATAGAGAAACCTAATGACTAATGTTCAAAATCCATTAACTAATTGAGAGAGACAAATGAATTCCCATGCCTTTCTACATGCTCTCCTTAACGCTCCTAACAGTCGGTAACTTTGTTTATAAGAGTTTAATTTATCTTGAAAAAAAAAATGACCTTTCTTTTTCAGTCTTAGGCAGAGCCCAATTTGACTACCTTTTTCAGCGTCTCCAAGTTTAAATGATTCAGATTTTGAAAACCTGCCATCTGTTAACAAATAATGTTCTCATCATAAAGGCAGTGATTATGTTTGTTGCAATTTCACAAGACAAGAAACTAAGAAAAATGTAAGAATAGAAACCAGAGAAGAGGAAAATTCTAAAGGAAAAAAAAAAACTATATGAAATGAACAAGCATGAACAAACCGTATCTGCTGCCAGGAGATTAAGGGTAAAAGAATGTGAAGCAAAAATATGGTTAGCTGAAGTTGTAAGAGTGAAGAAGAGAGGGAAATGTTACAAAGGTGAGCTTTTATTTTCAATGGGAATTACTGGTGCACTTCACTCAATACAATGTTAAATATAAATCTTTTGAGGCTCTAGAAATAAGATTCTGGGCAAGATTTGACTGATCCTTAGTATTATAGACATAAAGATGATCCCTTAAGAACATAAGCAAAGAACTACAAAATACTATAGATGAAAGGAAATTCAATAGACTATGTATATCCAACTGTATATAGCCTATTAAGTAAAGCTTAGATATGATGATGATGATGATAATGATGATGATGATGATAATTTTTACCAGTATCAGAGTTTGTTTTTTTATTGCCTTATTCTCTTTTATTTCTGACACCATCTCTCTTACATCAATAGAAAACCAAAACTTTTGTATTGTCTTTATCACCGTAAAGGCTTCTCACATGTATCTCCCCAAAAATAGGCCCACCGTAGTCTTTTCCCAGCATCCAGCTTGTTTCTTTTTGCTAAATGTATTCAAATTCAACTAGGCCCTTGAAAATTGGCAAAGTTTGTAAACCTTACATTGTTCATTCAGCAACAATAAATGTTTCTAGGTGTCTACTCTGTGCAAAGCCCTCTTCTAGGCCCCAGGGATAGAGTAGTGAGAGAAGAAACAAACCCAACTATTGCAGGGTTTACAGTTTAGTGTGGGGAACATAAAACAAACAAGCACATTTGTAAGATGAAATAAGGTGATATGAAGCAAATGTTTTCGGGAGGAGTGCCTTTAGAAAGTGTGTGCATGGAAGACCTCTTTGAAGAATGGGTTTGAAATTGGCAACTGAAGATAGGAAGGAATAAGTAAAGCAAAGATCACAGGAAGAGTACTCCAATCAGAAGGACAAGACGTGCAAAAATGTTGTCGTATAAATGAGGCTAGAGTGTCTGAAAACAGACAGAAAGCCAGTGTGGCTGGAAGATGGGAAATGGTAGCGGGAATAGTAAAATATTTAGTTGGAATACTAGGCAAGGGCATTGAGACCATATTAGAAATTTATTGTGTTGTAAGAATAATGGAAATTTTTTAGAGGATCTTAATAGAGGAATGGTGTAATTTTATTTGCATTTCAAAAGATTGCTTTGTCTAAGGATTAGGAATAGATGGGAGGACCAGAGGGTAAGCAGGGAAAACAAGGGGCTATTGAGATGACCAATCCAAGGGATGACACAATTTGGTAAAAATTTTAGTAGAGATGGAAAAACATGCATGGACTTGGGGTATATTTTGGAGGCAATCTAATAGGACTCATTAAGACGTTGAATATGGGAATGAAGGGAAGAGAGAAACGGAAGTTAATCCTCAGGTGTTTTTGTCTTGAGCATCAAGGTAGAAAGAAAACATTTATGGAGATGGTGGAAACTGTGAGAATTAAAGAGAGATAGCAAATCAAGGCCTGATAAAAACAACCTCCTGCTATTCTACTTCCTCTCCCTCAACCACTCATTCTTCAGTGCCAACTCCTTAGTCAATGCGGACACACTTCCTCCACCACTCAGAACAAGACCAACTGGCATAGGATCCCTCATGTCCATTTGCTTCCATGAAGTCTCATGATAAATCTCCTAAAGCTAATTGTTCATCTTTAAAATAGATCTCAGCATTACCAAACTTCATGGAACATTTTTTTCCACCAAATATATCTTTTCCTTGTCTAATATTTTTCATTTTGCTTTTTTAATGAATTGTTCCCTTTTACATTCAAGAGTTTATAAGTCTGTGTAAATGTGAAAAAAATCTCTGGATTCTCCTCTTTGTTTATTATTCTCTTTATTAATATTTAAAACATGGGTGTAAGGTCCTCTATCTTGCCTCCATTTGTGACTTTTCTGTTGCTCTTATTCGTAGTTGCAAGAAGTTGTGTTAAACATAAGGCACAGTTCTCAGTACACAATTATCAATGGTCTGATTTATTGCTTTGTTGTTCAGGATTCCTGTTTTCCCCATTCCCTACTCCCATTCCTCCTTCTCATGGGCAATCATTCTAATGTATTTGACAACTGCATTTTTTAAGGATTTTAGTGTCTTTACAAAATATGTAATGATGCTTTGTGTATATTGAAAGTATAATTCATGCAGTTGTATTATGCCTTAAATTTCATTTTTTTTCTAAAATGCACTATGTTTTAATGTATTCATTTTGCTACATCAAGTTTTTTCTAATTATACCACATTAGGTGGACACAGATTGGTTTCCACTTCACATTGCAGCAAACAATGCTACCATGTATATTTTCACATGTGGCCTCATATAAGCCCATATGAGAATTTCTTTGAGCTATATACCCAGGAGGGGATATGCTGGGTCACCATATATAGGTATACTTAATTTGAATGAATGCCACCAGTTTCTTCGACAGAATGGCCTCCAGTCCACACATCTATAAGCCGTGCAGGGGTTCCTATGCAGCCATATCTCTACTAACATTTGTCATTATCCAGCTTTATCTAGTTTTCTGTCATATATGTGGATATATCATTTTTGTTTATTATTTATTTTATTATTTATGTATGAGCGTCTCTTTGTATGCTTCCTACCTTTCTGGAAATTCCCTTTTTTGAAACTGCCTGTTTATAGCCTTTGCTTAATTTTCTATTGGTTTCCTGTCTTATTGCTTCTTAACGTGAAGAAATTTTTTTATATTCTAATATTATTTCCTTATATTTAGGACATAAATTCTACTAATCTTGATTTTTTTATATCATTGAATTTTAATAGTTAATATTATTTTATTATTTAATATTTTAATTTTATAAATTTTAATATTTACATCTATGCTCACAAACAAAATAAAATTATGATTTTCCTGTCTTACAATAACTTATCAAGTTTTAGAATCAAGATTGTTTGGCCTTAAAAAATGCATGTGTTTTTTATAGGTTTAATGCAGTCCCTATCAAAATTCCAGTAACATTTTTTTGTTGTTGTATGGAAATAGAAAAATGTATCCTAAAATTCATATAGAATCTCAAAGGATTCCAAATAGCAAAATCATCCCAATCTTGAAAAAGATTGAAAAGAGGGATGTCTGAGTGGCTCAGCTGGTTAAGCATCTGACTCTTGGTTTCATCTCAGGTCATGATCTTAGGGTCGTGCGACCAAGTCCTGAGTCAGGCTCTGCACTTAGCAGGGAATCTGCTTGAGTTTCTCTCTCTCCCTCTCCTCAGGTCCCTCCCCTCTACTCTCTTTCTCAAATGAATTAATAAATATCTTTTAAAAAGGAAAAAGAAAAAGAGGAACAGAGATAGAAGTCTAAAACTGATTTCAAAAATTATTACAAAGCTACAGGTAATCTTTCCTTTTTAAGGCTAAATAATATTCCATTGTTTGTATGTACAACATTTTGTTTATCTATTCATCATCCATTGATGGATTCTTGAGTTGCTTCCACTTTTTGGCTATTGTGAATAATGCTGCTTTAAACATGGGTGTATAAATATCAAGACCCTACCTTCCTGAGCTTAGACTACAAAGGGCTTTTTTATGCCATTGCTTTCTCTCTTGCAAAACTGTCCAGCATTCTATGTGAACAACTTGGGCTTGTCTGCTGGATGAGAGACACATGGAGCAGACATGAATCTTCACAGCTGAGACCGTTCTAGACCAACGATGACCAGCAATGAGGCAGTTCTCCACGAACACATAATTGAACCTAGCTGAACCAGAAGAATCACCAGCTAAGACCAATACAAATTGCCAACTCGTTGAATTATGAAGTAAGCAAATGGTAACTGTTTAAAGCTACCAAGCTTACGGTGGTTTATTACACAACAGAAGCTAACCAGTCCACCTCCCTTCTCATTCCATTGGCCTGAGAGGAGTAGCTTTGAGAACAGATGGGCTAAGTGATGAAGAGGGACAGGATTAGAAAGAGAATGGCTTTCTTAGGAGAAAAAGAGGAAGGATATTGGTAGGGCAACAATTGTGTCCTTTTTAGTAACTCATGCCTTGAAATTAAAATAGTACTTCTAGGTCAGAGGAGCATTGCACGCGGTGATGGGTTTCAACTAAAGAGCCATTGCTTACAGCTCTTTATGAACAAGGAGGAAATAATTGAATTTTGGTTGGTGGTATTTCTTCAATTTAATTCTGACTCACTCATTAAGGAAAAATGTGCTTTGGGCTATTTTGCAAAACCTAGAACTGGGGATTATAATTTCCTTTACTTTGTTTATGAAGATTTAACTTACATAATTACATGAAAAAATTACCCAGCAGATGTGTGTTTTCAACAGCATTCCATAGGGCTTCCTAATATAAGGCACTTTTCAAATTGATTTTAAATTAAAGTCATTTAAAAGAGGAACAAAACTTGTATGCATATTCCTCCTGCCAGAATTATCAATAGAGTGTGGGGAGACATAAAGAATAAAAGGAAATAAAAGATTACTCTTCAGTACATAGGAAACCTATAATTTAAGGTATCATGTCATTCATTTGCTTTCAGAAGATGTGATTATGATGGATTGTGCTTTAAAGCAATCATAAAGCTTCCATCAGCTGCATTTACATGGCTTATTATATGAATCTTGTCAACCCTCTGGCCTGCTACATTGTTGCTGGAAAAAATCTGGTGAGTGTTCATATACAGCACATTTTTTTTAAAGGCATGATTATGTAGTAAAGAGGCTCCTATTTTCAGCCTAGGTCTGTTAGGATGTTTCAGCTGGACAATAGTGTCTAAAGCAAGATTGATGCCTCTTCATAGCACAGAACAATAGAAAGTCACAGGGCTCTATACTTTGTAATTATATAAATTCAAACCTTGAGTGAGGATTAGATATTCTCTGTGTCTGTTTTTTCCCTTGAGGGTTTTCTTTTCAGATAGGGAAAAAATACATCATAAAAGTTTTTCCTTTAAATTCTCACAAACAAAATGATATATCAACAAATAGTTCAGGTACGGTTTTCCACTGATAATCATCTACGTTCCTTGAAAATCACACATAGCATTTATCACTTTAAACCATCCAGGGGTTACAATAAACTTAAATAAAATACAGGATAAGGGTGAATCTGTGTCTGTCCAATGTCTGGGACAGAAAACCATGGGATCATCAGGATGCAGGCATTTGTGATGGAAGGTCAAGTAAGGACCTGAGGCCCCTTTACCAGGAGCCAAGTGAGAGTCATATAATAAAGAAACAGGCGAGACAAACCACAAGGAGCTTGCACCAGTGAAGAGGAGCAGGGTGTGATGTGGGGTTAATTCCAGGCACAAAACTAAGAGCCAGGATGTTACAAATACCCTGGGGACAAACTGTATTTGTTGTTTGCTGTGTCTTGGGAAGACTCTGTGTCTTGGGGCGTGGGGAGTGTTGGGGGTGAGGGAGAACAGAAATTCAAACAAATAGGAATTAATTACTTGGTCATTAGAAATTGGCATGGCTGCTGGTCAACTGAGAAGAAACACAGGGCATCAACAGCAAAAATGATTTTTTTTTTAATTTTTATTTATTTATTTATGATAGTCACAGAGAGAGAGAGGCAGAGACACAGGCAGAGGGAGAAGCAGGCTCCATGCACCAGGAGCCCGATGTGGGATTCGATCCCGGGTCTCCAGGATCGCGCCCTGGGCCAAAGGCAGGCGCCAAACCGCTGCACCACCCAGGGATCCCCAAAAATGATTTTAATAACAAACTTCCTTGCTTCATCTTAGAGAGGCTCATATTCTTTCTGTGAAGACAAGATTCAACACCAAACAAGGTGAGTGGGCTACCACTAGGTAATAGTAAATCAGGATGTAGACAAACAGGGCCCTGAATAAGTAAAGAATAGGCAGTTTCTGGTTTAGGAGAAATCAAAGGTTATGTTTCTTTCAGCTTCTCTCCCATTTTCTCTTCATTTTTTTGAACCTCCCTAAGCAGTGGTATCTTTCAGTTTTTCCTCGATGGGTGTGCCTAGTATAATAATGGGCTTTCTACCCTTCCTATACCCTCAGAGCCATCAGAAGTTGCTAGAGATAGAAAGGAGCAATCCTGCAGGGAAACATGTACTTGGTACCAGTGTAGCATCACAGGCTGCTGCACTGACTGCATAAAACCTCTGTGGCTTGTTCTAGCTTTTTCACGTTGACATTTCATCATCACTGAATCAAAAGGGAAAACAAGTCTCGGGTGCAAGAGAGGTACATGAGGTCTTCACAAGGCACTGCATAGCCAGCCACCTACTCCACTTATGCATAATGTTCAATTGAATTCAACAAATGCAATTCAGTTGAGTCAGGCAAATTGTGTGTGTGTGTGTGTGTGTGTGTGTGTGTGTGTTTATCATATAGATCAGGGTTTATAAATAAACTCAAATGCCTTTGGTAGCCAGGCAAAAAAACAAATGTGTGAGGTCACCAGGTATGATAATACATTCACTTCTTATAGATAGGTGGACTTAGGATAGATATTTTAAATAGATATTAATATCTATATGACACACATAAATACATGTGGGTATGACCATACATATAATATGTATTATATGCAATCACCTAATGTAGATAAAGATAATAGTTCAGTAGGTACAGGAGTGAACTGGAGAATGAAGTTCCTCTGAAAGCCACTCATATAATTTTGTTAAAACTCTCTGTTGGTCAAATTTGATCCATGGGCTTCTAGTGTGACAAACCAAAATTCTGATAGTTACTGGAATTTCTAGCATATTTTAGTGACACACTGATGTAGCATGTTTCATTTTTTAATGGAAAACTCAGGAGGAAATAAAGTATAAAGATATAGATTAGCAAAGAATTTGCCCAATTGTATTCCATGGAATTCTGATTAGCAGGATGATTATAGAGACTACAAGTCAATGAGAGCTGAGTTTCTAGAATGGTGGAGGCATGCAATACACCTCTACAAACAAATATACAATACAATGTGAGATGGTGAAAAGCACTGTGAAGAAGAATGAAGCATAGAAAGAGAATATTGTATGTAAAGGGTGGTGCTGAGGTAATATTTTTGATAGGATGTTCAAGGCTCTCATGAGGTGAGCTTGGAAGCCGAGCAAAAACTTAGAAGAATGTGCCTGAGGCCAGAGCAAGCTTGGTTTATTGGCAGTTTAACAAGAAGGCTGAGTGAGCAGAGGCAACATCAGAGCATGGGGGGGCCATTCCATTCCAGAGGGCCTTGTAGGCCAGGGTAATGATGTTAAGCTGTAGGACTCTATGAAGCTATTTTGGTCAAGAGATGGTTCTTTACTTACTTGGGTTAAACAACAACAACAACAACAACAACAACAACCAAAACACATCATCTAACTGCTTTGTGTATTTGAGACTCAAAACAGTCAAATATTGGAGCACTGAAGCCAGTCACTGTGGATGACTGGCATTTGAACCCTCCAGTCTCAGAGCCTATTGTACCCATGCTCCTTCAGCCTTATCTAGGCAAATATTAGATGTTTTTACAATATACGCAATAAACACATAGGTGATTAATGATGGATAGCTGCTATACATTTCTTATTAAGAAAAGCATTAAATATAATCAAAGGAATGAATCTGTAATTATAGAGATGAGTAAAGGGAGAATTTTAGTATAGGAAAATCTCTTCAGTATTTCAGAGAATCCTATTATGCACATTGACAGTTTCTAAGACCTGTTTTGGCATTGCTAGTGTCTATTTTAAGCTTTTCAACTCCATAAAGTCGAAGGAAGTGCAAAGATCAATGTATTAGATCAGAGTTTTTCAACTAGGCTACCACTGACATTTTGGCTAAACTATTTGACATCTTTTGCTGTGGGGAACTGCCCTGTGTATTTGTTGGATGTTTTAGGAGCATCTCTGGCCCCTACTTATTAAATGCCAGTAGAATTCTTTCTCCTTGCTACCTCGCTCCCCTGCCCAGTCAAGACAATAGAAAATGTCTGTCAACATTGCTAAATATCCCTGTTGTGCCCAAGATTGCGAATCCGAGAAACCACCGAGGAGCCGACACTGATGCAAACACATGAGGGTTTATTTACAAGCTCGAGCTTGGGTCCAAGTGTACCCAACACAGCGGAGCAGGGACTTGGACCCCGAAGTGGGTTACAGCTGGATTTTTTATAGGCTGGTCTAGGGGATTTCCAGAAGGGATGGAAGAATTAGGCTGGTCTAGGGGATTTTCTACCATGGGCGTGGGCTCTGTTGTCTTTCTGATATGGGATTACCTGCCGAGGATATTGAGGACATTCTGCAGTTTTTCCCTTTAAAATTTCACAGAGGCCTAAGATGGCTGTACTTGTGCTAATGCTAAACTTTAGGTGGGATGGCCTTAATTTTTCTCGGCCTCCACAATCCCCAGGAAGGAAAGTTGCCCCTGAGAGAACCACTGTGTTAGATGATAGGAGCAGTCTGTACGGAGTCTTTGCAAACAACTTAAAAATATATACGAACATGACCAACAGCATGTGGAAAGCAAACCTGTACTGGAAGGCCTCTGAAACTAAAGCACTGCTGGGAACCCAAGGCAGATTGCCAAGCCTTCACATCAAGGTCACACCCATCTCGTTGAATCTTGACAAAATCTGTTTGAACTATTTTTTTACTCTAATTTAAGTGGTTCCTATGGTTCAAAGATAACTCAAGCAGGGAGATGACAAATCTGATGTCTTCACTCAACTAGTAACTAGAGGGGTGGAAACCAGACTCAGATCTGCCTGACTCCAAAACCTATATTTTTTTAGTACATTATGCTGTGTTCTGCCAAGAAAACCAAAAATGTTTTTTATGTAGTATGATTTGGATTGTAGTTTGAAAAATTAGATCACAATTAGCCATCTCTTTAACAATGAATTTCTTTTTTTCCCAAATGATTGTGATTATTATTAACAATTGTTACAATGATACAATTTTAATAGCAATAAGTGCCATATGTCAAGGACTTACCATGTGTAAGGCTCTCTGACAAATATTTCATAGGTATGATTTGACCAAATCTTCATAATAGACTGATGAGCTAGATTCTATTATTATCCACATTTTACAGATAAAAATTATAATTAGGCAGAAATATTTCCTAAATAAAATATTTACTAGATAAATGACATATTTCCTAAATGCCTAGCCCTTCATTAAATCCTTTATATGCATTTAGTCTTCATAACACTTTTATGAGGCACAAAGGATTTTCCTTTTCATTTTTCAGATGAGCAAACTAACCCTTAGAAAAAAGAAGTAACTATTCAAAATTTTGAAGTTACATAGTTGGCATGCAAACCTATCTTTGTGTGACACCAAATCTAGTGTCTAACATCATAAACATTTGTTATCCTTTCCTGGTATTAGTGGTGGGCTAAAAAATTAAGACAATTACGAGTGGATATAAATGCCTTTCCTCTTACAAAAAGCTAGTAGTAAATGCTCTCCAAGTGATATTTTTCTTTTTCATATTAAATCTCTTCGTAGAGATAGAAACATCTTCCTTAGAAAGGAGTTCTAGGGATCCCTGGGTGGCGCAGTGGTTTGGCGCCTGCCTTTGGCCCGGGGCGCGATCCTGGAGACCCGGGATCGGGTCCCACGTCGGGCTCCCGGTGCATGGAGCCTGCTTCTCTCTCTGCCTATGTCTCTGCCTCTCTCTCTTTCTCTCTCTGTGACTATCATAAATAAATAAAAATTAAAAAAAAATTAAAAAAAAAAAAAAGAAAGGAGTTCTATCTTTGTGTGATTTCTTCCCTTTCCCCCATACTCTCCTACTTCCTCCCCCCCAGGGGCTCAGAGTACAGAGTGCAGAAAGTGAGAGGACACAGAATAAAAGGAAATGTCAACCAGTAAGAGTTAGACTTCACTTCCTGTCAGCAAGTACAAAAGGTGAAAAGTGACATTTGCTTTGGCAAGCCAGAAATGCTTATGTTTCTAGTCACACTCTATCTTTATCCCCTTTTCCAGTCTTCATCTGAAAGTGTCCCCATTAGAAGCACAAGGGAGCCAAAGAACACATTCTCCCTTTAAATATGGGGTGCTGGAACAGATGTTAATTTATTAAACCAAAATTGCAGCTCGATCCTTTCTTTCTCTGTGAAATATTTTGACAATGATAAAAATACATGCATTTGATTTGTCACTTATCATTCAGGGTCCCTTCTGTCAATGCCTCATAGAAACAACAAACATAGGTACTACAGCAGGAAATATAAGAGGAGTTTATCTTTTCCATTCTAGAGGCATTCTATTTAAATAGCAGCCTAAAAATTTGCATATATATATATATATATATATATATATATATATATATATAGCTAGACACATGCCCTCATGTTCTGATATCAGAAAGATGGCTATATCAGCCAGGGATAAACCATGATTGATAAGAATTCAGAGTGCATTTATTAAATCATTAATTGTAAAATGAAACAACAGAAGGCAGATGTGTAACTGAAATGGGTAAATTGTGACACCATAAATGATGGTAGAGAGTGGTGGGGAGTGTGGTGTGGTCTAAATCAGTATATGTACTTTCTCTGAAATCAGGTGTTCATGACTTGATTCTAGCAGGATTTTGCTTGCAAGAATGTGGGCTCTGTGTTGCCAGATTTTATGATTTATAAGAGGAACCGGAAATCCATATTTTCAAGTTAAATCTTCAGACTTTAAAATGTTGTCAAATTTCTTTCTCCTTTAAAGAAAATACTATTCACGCTGCTCATATGTTACTTTGCTTATAATGGATGGATATTGATTTTAGAATGTAGGAAGCTTTGTGGTAATTTGCACTGTACTCTATTTAGGAAAGCTTTTATAGAGGTTTGATAAACCTCAGTATTTAAATACACTTGACTGGACATCACTCAGGGAGTAGAGCCTGTTACAAATGCATAACCAAAGAAATTCCAATTGGTAGGTCGGAGGTAAGGCCCAGGAACTCTGCTATGGATGACACAGTAAATATACTTTGAGCATTTTATCTTAGAAAGTGAGAGGATGGAATCCATTAGATCAGGGATTGACAATCTATGGTCTATGGGCTAAATCCAGTCTGCAGCCTGTTTTTATATAAGTAAAATATATAAAATATATAAAAAATAAATAAAGATTTACAGGGACACAGCCACATCCAATTCATTCACATATTGTCTAGAACTGTATCATGCAACAAGGGCAGTGGTGTAGTTTTGATAGAGACTGTATGGACCTCAAAGCCTAAAATATTTACCATCCGGCCCTTTTATATAAAAGTTTGCTGACTTCTGCATTAGACAAAGTGGGTCCTATGTCCCTACATCTCAATAATGTATGACTCTTCAGTATTAGCTGAGTTCATAAAAATAGTGTAAAAAGAGTCATATTACTGATGATGTTGATTTATAATTCGGTTTTGTCCAAACCATTTCTCCTAAGCAAAGACTATCTTGTTGCTATGACAACAGTTACAGAAAGCTATATAGAGAAGAAAAAAAAAGGCAGCAAAAACATATTAAATGTTAGACTAGAGAAAAGGACAGTAAAAGGCTTGCAATTTGGCTTTGACTTGCAGGGGTGTAAACACAAGCATGCTCACATTCTCCCCCATAGGTGAGATAGTCCCATATGACTCGGAGGATCCCTGCTCCTCCAACAGGCCGTCCCCTATCACCGTCTCCACAAACACCATCTGTATGTACTGAGGAAGTGATTTCACAAATAAGTGAGTCATATGCCAGAACTTTTCACTTGTCAGTAGTGAGGATAATGGGTTTATGGAGGATTAAAAAATAGATCAATGTTGAATTTCAGTTATCTTATCCTAAATATATACCAATCTTATTATGAGCGAATAGTTCCACATAGAATCTGAATAGCTTTTATATTTGTCACTTCATTAACAGTCATGTAAGCCAGTTTTTCCGTCCCTACCATTTCAGCAAATGGTATAACCGTATACCATTTTCCTTAGGCCCCAAGCCCCAGAGTCAAAATTAATTTGACTTTTTCCCTCTCAAATCAAATCCATACAGCCACATCTCAGCCCCTTCATGCTACTGACCTCTCTGATCCAAGCCACTATCGTCTTGTGTCTGGCCAGCTGTGGTCATCTCCTTACAGACCTGCCTACATGCCTGCCTGCCCAGAATAGAGTCTCCACTCAGCAACCAGACTTGGTATTTTAAATACATAGAGAGAAAAAAAAAAAATATATATATATATATCAGATGTCATGGCTCCCAACTCTTTCCTTGATATCTTCATATCACAGTTTAAGACCCAAAATCTTTCCCATGGCCTACCAGACCCCATGGAATTGTTTTCTGAGAATATCTCTTTCCTATTGTTCAGCCAGTGCTTATTCTTCTCCAGCCACATTCACCATCTTCTTGCTTTTCAGATGCCTAGGCACACTGAGGTCCTTCCTGCCTCAGAGCCTTTGGACTTGCTATTTCCCTCCATTAGGAAATCTCTTCTTTCAATCCTTTGCTTGGTGCTCTCTCTTAGTGATGTCTCCTCCCCAGGGAGGCCTTCCCTAATCATCTATCAATCTCTATCTACTTTCCCTGCATTATTTTTCTTGATGTCATTTACCATCACATGAAACTCTTATTATACAATAACTTGTTTACCAATATTCAGTGTATCCTGCTCAGTTGTAACTTTCATGAAGGCAGAGAACTTGTCTGTGTTGTTTCCTATTTTATCCATAGCACCTAGAAAAACCATGGTAGAGTAGGCATTAAATTGTTACTAAATGAATAAATGAAGGAATGAATGAATATAAATAAAGAATGAATGAGATTGAATTTTGATTGATTTTACCCTTTTTTTGCAAGATTTGAAGACATCAGTATATTGTATCTTGGGCCTACCAGGATGGTAAATGCTTTTCATCCAGAAAAACATACTCTGGGTTAGACATCTAAAATGCAGTGAGAGAATTAGATAGAATGGAAATACTCAACATAAAAAAGTCCACTCCAGATTATACAGGCTAATTCTAAAAAAAGGGGGGAAAAAAAACCAACAACTAAGGAAGTAAAATCTGAGTGGTCTGATCAGAAAAACCAGGTGGTGCACCAGTCCTTGTGGGTACTGTAGGTCAAAGGCCATGGTTGGCCATGCATTTCAACCTTCTCCTGCCTCAACAGTTGCCTGTTCTGTCCTTTGCTAACTAACCCCTAATGGCTTTGTTTCTGGATTTATCCATACGTAGCTGGTCATCTCACAAACATGTGAGGGGCACCAGGCAGAATGAGGTGAAGAAAGGTGACTGCATGCACACACACACACACACACACACACACACATAATGTGCAGGAGTCAGTTCATACAACAATAGCACATTGCACCAGTTAGACAAGAGGAGTTTGGTATAAACATATCCAGAATGATCCACAAGGCTTAAGGATTTCATACAGTCTTGAACTCTACTTTGTCCTTCCCATTCTAAAAGGTATAGGAGATGCAGATGACTGTGTAAAAATTCCTTGAAATAATCAAATGGTCATGATTATCCTTAGACAATGATCACTTGCATATTAATGATATTGGGATATCATGGAAATTGAGATATAGTATAGCAAACTTCACATTGCTTTAGCAAGGGATTTTTAAGGAAGCTTCCCCCTCCCTCCACAAATTTTTGCTTTGTAAAATTTATAATTGATTTGCTTTAAAAATATATATGTACACATATATTTGTTATATCTGTATCTATATTTTATATATGTATGTATATATATACAGTTCCTCTCACAATTAAAAGAATTGTAAATAAACTTTTATCATGTCTTTTCTACAGTACTAAATAATTATAAAATATGGGTTAACACTTCTGAAATGATTGCAAAAACTAATGCAGTAGTCATAATGTCCATATATTATGGACATCATTAAAAGTCAAAAATATGCTATTTAGTTTTAGGCATTTACAAACATTTTATAAGAATTGTGTTTACAATATTTTTAATGGTTGCATAAGATTGTATGAAATATTTAGCATTTATATAAGTAATCTTTTGCTATTTTAATATTTATTATTTCCAATGTTTTTAAATAATTCATGGAACAGACAAAATCTGTTGAAAATAAATTAGAAATTTAAAGATAGAAGTCCTTGAAGCCCACATTCTAAAAAACAAGTAGACATGGTTCAAAAAAATGGTTTCCAAAATGCCTATGGTATATCACTCTCAACGTTAGGAGGCAAAAAAAAAAAAAAAAAAAAACAGATTCATAGACTTTTCATAGACTTAAACATTTAGTTTTTAACCAGTATGTGATTCTTAACACAAAGTAATTTCAATACCAAGGAGCAGCTTCCTGGGTAGGACAGGGCCATGCAGGAGCATAGCATGAGGAAGGAAAGAGGTGGTCCTACCATCACCTGAAGTCCTATTTTACTAGGACTACTATTGAAACTGTATTTCTGATTCTTTTTTGGTCTCTGTGTCTGTCCTTAGTTAGTTTAATTAACTGGGGAAGGAAAAGTGTGAAGAACATTCCCAAATTGCTTTTACTTAAATTATTCAAAGACTAAGAGACCCTGCCTGTCTCAGGCCCCAGATTGCTCCCAGAGAATGAGTCTAGCTGGGAACATGGAGCTGTAAACACCTACTAGATTTCTATGCATACTGATCATATTCTCCAAACAAAGCTACAACACATGTTTTATCCATGACATGAGAGACTTGAAATCTGTACTTTTTTGGAGAATCTAGGAAATTCAGGCATTTAATTTTTGGACTTGAGTATTTGACTATAGGGTGAGATTTATATAAATTTTTTTTTAATTTTTATTTATTTATGATAGTCACAGAGAGAGAGAGAGAGAGAGAGAGAGAGGCAGAGACACAGGCAGAGGGAGAAGCAGGCTCCATGCAGGGAGCCCGATGTGGGATTCGATCCCGGGTCTCCAGGATGGCGCCCTGGGCCAAAGGCAGGCGCCAAACCGCTGCGCCACCCAGGGATCCCAGATTTATATAAATTTAAGGTTTCTTTGTGTTGCTAGAATTTTGTAGTTGGAGAATCTTCATGCAATTTAGTATTCATTAATGCAGTTCTTCATCTAATTTATTATTCATTAATATTTTAATTTAATCTTTTTTACATATGGAAAATGCAGTTTTGATATGATCTGGGATGGGAAGTAGTTTTGAGTAATGCTCTATTCTGATCCCTTCCTGGGCATCTGGAGACAAAATCTGCACTGCCCACCAGAAGTCATAGGAAAATACCCATTGGAGAATGGTGGGGGTTGATGGAGTGACCTCAAGAAGATAGGAGTCTCTCCAAGGGACTAGATATATTCCTACATGAACATAATATGAAAGGTTAATCCCAATGGTCTATGGAAATAAAAAGGTAGGGAATATTAGTGGTGGATTTCCATGAGAAGTGATTTTTACTAAATATTTTTTACCTCTTGACTCCCTAGTCTTTCCATGAAAGTGGGATGACTTATCTGGTCATTAGGCTATAGCCACTGGTCCATGTACTCAAAAATATATAGCTTGTCTTTCAAAATTCCTAAACAGGAGATTTGATTTCTGATGTTTTGTCTCTTTATGAGTCAGTAGGATGAAGCAATTATTTTTAAGTGAGACTGTTCTTGAGACTTAATTTCCTCTCCAATGCCCTATTCAAAGATCTAGCTGGAGTGGACAGGCAGGAACAATTTAATGTCATCTCTCACCTTTAACTGATTTTTCCTACTGAGGCCTTATGATATTTAGGTTCTCTGCAGATTCTTTCGTCTTATTTCTCAGTCGGTTCAGAACTTAGGTGGGGAAGGGAGATGACACTTGTTAGATTTTTCCTTCTCAAAGATGCTAAAAGTAGGTATTATTATTAATCTCAATTTTATAGTTCAGAGAACTGAGCAGAAAAAGACTATGGAATATGTCCAGATTTGTCCACATTAATCTGGGTTCAAATTGATTTTGTCTTTCATGTTCTTAACCAGGGCAAGATGCTACCTTTCAATTACAAGATGATACCTTTCAATTATTATCAAAGAGCTTAATAGTTATCCATATGATGATCTATTTAATTCCATTTTACAAAGCAATTAGCTAGAGATATGAATTATTACTACTTGGATCTTTACTACATGGTTCTATAAATCTTCATCTTGACACATGAGAGTCTCTGTTAAATGAAACTATAGGTAGTTACTCCTAACAAAAATCAAATGAAATTTATAACATCAGTCTTATTAACTTTATTTAGGAAAAAAAATTAGAAAAATAACACATATTTGTACAGATTCAGTCTTACCCGCAGGGAATTGACATGTCAGGAGATGTTATTAGCTACCAATTCAAATAGCAGCTGCCAAAAGCTTAATTGCCTACACACAATTTTTCACTCCCTGGGATGCATTTTTCACTATTCTTCAATTTGCTATTTTGAGTTCTGATTTATATTTGTGTAAATGACTGCGATAGAAATGTATTTACATTAGGACTCTAATGTTCTCAAGTACTTTGTCCTTCTGGCCCAATTTCTTTTGTGGCCCTGAACACCAGAGAATGAGTTTCTGCTGAGGGGACAAGCCAGATAAACAGGTATTGTCTAGTCTATAAATAGCCAGAGGATGTTTCTGCTATACTCTTTTGCAACTGACTTCCCAGTTGTTCAATGTAGCAACCACTTCTCCATCTCCCTTTTACTACCAATTGCCCACCAGTACCTAGAGATAAATTTTTCCTTTTTGTAGTAGCAAACACAAATTCCATATAGACGTCTTTAATCCAAATCAATAATTGCAGAAATGATCCTGATACAGTCTTGATCACCTTGACAATGTCCTTCTGAAGAGGAAAATGATCCTTGATCATCCACAGAATCGTTGGACCAGAGAAAACCATCACCAAAAACAATTTGTGAAGATCATTACCATAAAAAAACAACATGCATAATCTCTCCTCCAAATATATGGTTTCTTTGCAAAGCAATCCATTTCATTTCTTGGTAATTACATTGTACATGTGTTTATGCTGTCAAAAATCAGAATGATGAGCTATTAGATGTTCTTGTTTCATGGACCCTTTTCCCTTTCATCAGAAAACATTGATTCTTAGTTATCCTGCCTGTGTTGTTTTCATTACGAATCTATCAAAAACAAATGTTCTGACTATGTTAGCTGAAAATTTTAATGAAAGCCTATTAGACTTGGCATAATTTCATGCTGAATCTGCAGGAAAGAGCTCTTTCAGAGACAAGCAGAGTGAGGTGGATGTACCCTTTAACACAGCAGTCCTTCTCGTTTCCCTTTGCACATTTTCATCCCAGCAAATGCCCTCATTAATGTCTATGGTTATTGGGACTGAACAGTGAGGCACATGTTTAATATTAGCCCTCAGATGATTCATTTGGGTTCAAGGAGGTACTAAATTCCTCCAGGAGATTGGATCAGCATTTCTAGTATTTGCCTCGCAAGCAAAAGGGTGAAAAACAGGGAGCAAGGAAAAGAAAAGAGCATGGCAGAAAGGGATTAAGTGGATGGGGCCATTAGGAGGATACAAAATTACAGTAAGAGGTACTCACAAAAAGAATGTCAAGCAATATTACTAGAGGGACAGAGGTCAAAAGTCCCAAAAGGGAATATTGACATTAGGGCTCCTGATAAAACTCTATGTTTCTGTTTCTACATTTCACTTCTTTGTTTATACTATCATCATATGACATATTTTTATTGAATTCTTACCAGGTCCTGGGCACTGAACTTGGCTCTGAGAATAAAGGAGAAAATCAGACAAGAGAAGGTTCTCGCCCTTATGTTATGGTCTTATATATAATTTAACAGATGATTCTGTAATTGCATCTTCAAGAAAATTACTATCTCAAATAGAGCTCTAGCAACACTAACAAACGCTTCTACAAAGCTGAAGATTATATAGATTTGTTATGGAAATGAACAACCTATACATAATCAGAATTGACCCCAAGAAAATCATCTCACATTGGACACTAAGCTCTGGACACCTGAACAATCTACAAGTATCTAAAATGACATTTTATTTTTTTTTCCTAAAAATTTTATTTATTTACTCATGAAAGACACATAGAGAGAGAGGCAGAGACACAGGCAGAGGGAGAAGCAGGCTCCATGCAGGGAGCCCAATTCGGGACTCGATCCCGAGACCCTAGGATCACTCCCTGGGCTAAAGGCAGCACTAAACCACTGAGCCACCCGGGTTGCCTTAAAATGACACGTTAGTCCATTACTCTCATTAGAAAAAGACAAGAAGTTTATTAAATCTCTCCCAAATTGTTTTAACTATTACAACTCTTCTTTGGGTACCAAGGTGAAATAGCCCTTTAATTTAGGACCTGGCACTAGGGCATTTTTATTATGGTCCTTATTTTTTGTCTTTTTTTGTTTTGTTTTTTGTTTTTTGTTATTTGGGGGCTTTTTTTTTTTTTTTAAGCCAGGTGCTATTTGATGAACATCAGGATACAACATGAAACCCTGAAGGCTTGTGTTTCAATTAGAGTCAAAGCAATAAGAAAATTAAGCTTCTCTTTAAAATAAAAAGATAGAAATTTTGTAGTTGTTTCTTGAGCTCCTGAAGGAAAAGAACAAATAGAGAAGGAACAGCAGCAAGATGGTTGGATGCTTGAGTAGAGGAAACGGAAGTCAGTAAGAAACCTCTAGTGGCGATGGGGCTAATGCGACAGTGAACTGACATATCTTATATATGATTTAAGCTGTGGGACTCAAAATCTCCTGTAAAAACTGATTAAATGTTTTTCTGTGTGTGAGGTTTTTGTTTTTGTCTATTTGTTTGTGGAAAAACCATGAAGAAGGAGCCATTTCACATCCGAAGTACTCGGTAAGGGGCATCTGGATGGCTCAGTTAGTTAAGCATCTGCCTGCAGCTCAGGTCATGATTCTAGGGTTCTAGGACTGAGTTCCTCATCAGGCTCCCTGTTCTGCAGAGAGTCTTCTTTTCCATCTGACCCTCCCCCTTGCTTGTGTGCTCTCTTTCTCATGCTTCTCTCTTTAATAAATAAATAAAATCTTAAATTAGAAAAAAAGTACTCAGTGAGAAATAGGGAAAGCACAGGGAGAAGGAGGCATAAGAAGAGATAACCAGGAGAATGTAAGTTTACCACCCATCTGCAAAAGTCTTTAAAGGACTTTCAGTTCCCTCCAGGTATGAATTAGAGTTGAAGTCAATCTCTTGAGGATAGACCCTAGATTTCACCTACAAGAGTTTCACAGCAAAATCAAGATGAGATATACTTGTAGTTCAAGTGCGTTTCATGTGACACCCAATAATCCATGACCAGAGCAAAATATTTTCACTACTTTGAAATTTAAAACCCATTTGCAAATGTAATGCCACCTGTGCTAATTCTACTGAGAAGGATGTGTAATAATAGTAAAACAGGTAACATTTATCCTAATTTTACAGGTGAGAAATGGAGGTCTAGAAAGATTAAGAGATTTGGCAAAGGTCACATGCCTAGAGAATGGAGTTGTTTATGAACCCAGACTCACTGGTCTCAATACTAAATGTTGTCTATTGTTGTCTATTGGGTAAATTTTAATAACAATTATCATGACTATAATTACAGGGGAAAGAAACTAATTTACATCTTAACTATGAAAGAAATAATTAACAGATTCCTAAATTCAAAAGTAGAATTTTAATAAAAGTTTCTAGTGTGAAAACTAGGTCATTTGCATATTTTTCTTTGACTTATTGCCAGGGTATTTGCATTTTTCTATCTGATTTTGCCAGCATACCCAATTCATCTACATATTCCTCTTAGTTTAGTTGCTGAAAATGGGTGGCCTTTCCTACCCATAATTAGAATTAACTTCAGCTTCAGCACACTTCAAGGAAGGGAATTTTACAGAGCATAAAGAAGAAATACTTTCAGGATCAAATCTAGTCAATGCTTTTAAACAATGAGTAGTTATTGTGATATTCTTCTCAGCATGTCTGAGGCTATATGAAGGAGGGTTAATATTAAAGGTATTTTAATAACACATTCATACAAAAACTTAGAGGTGAATAAATAAGATTTATTTTTGAATATACTAATATTTTAACCCAGGTATGTGGCACTAATGGGTTATATGTCCTCTCTCATTTCTCATAATATATATCCCCTTTAGCTCACTTTGATATTAAATCTCTAAATTTAATATCTAAATTTAGAATTAAATCTCTAAATTTAGAAATTAAAAAGAATAGAAATATGATTTATCGAAGAAGCTTTCCACCTATATAATTAACACTCCACAAGTACTCACAAGACCTTTATTCTGCACGTTTTGTGCTTAAATTCCACTAATATCGGGATCCCTGGGTGGCGCAGCGGTTTGGCACCTGCCTTTGGCCCAGGGCGCGATCCTGGAGACCCGGGATCGAATCCCACATCGGGCTCCCGGTGCATGGAGCCTGCTTCTCCCTCTGCCTGTGTCTCTGCCTCTCTCTCTCTCTCTCTGTGACTCTCATAAATAAATAAAAAAAATTAAAAAAAACCCTTTCTTTTAAAAAACAAATTTCACTAATATCTATCTGAAAGAAAATAAATGTGAAATGCACATAATTTTACTTTAATTCATTGTCTCCACGGTCCATGTACATTTGCAGTTACTTTTACCTTTCTCTGGAATATCTTGAACAAGAGGCCTTCCTGGTCCCCTCAGCATGACTCAACTTCCCACAGGCTTCTTCCTCACTCTAGGCTCTTGACCTCTCTTTTCTTAGAACATTTTTAGTTGTAAATTCTTTTAGTTGTAAATTCTTTTTCTTTTAGTTGTAGGGCACTTTTAGTTGTAAATTCTTTTTCTGCTCCTTTGAGATATAAATCTTCTCTTAGCCTCTGGCAGTCTTTAGCCAAGATTGTCTTTCTCAAGGCCTGAGAGCCATGCCTTTCAAATGTAATCATCAAAGGAGATATCACTCCTATCTCCCAGCCTCTGTGGGAGGGTAGGACCTTAGCTTCTGCCAATTAACAAACATCCCTGGCTCAATCACATTGACCAGCTATTCCTCCAACATTCTTTAGTACTTCACCACTAGCTCACTCCAGGGCTGAAAAACCACTCCTGCTTTTTGATTCAGTGGAGCTGAGTCCAATCTTCCTCCATCATTGCAGTAGTGCTGAATAAAGTCTTTCTTCCTTAACTGTCTCTGGTGCATTTTTTTCTTTGACAAGCTCCACCATCGTTATTGCTATCATTTTTGGATGCATTACCATGTGCTAAATACTTTGTTAAATGCATCGCTATAGGGTGTCTTATTTAATCCTCACAATAACCAAGAGCTTATCCTTGGGACCATTTTATGGATGGGGAAACAAAAGTATGCAAGAGTTAAGTAACAGTATTATCTCTGTAAAGGAGCATCTAGTGGTTTTCAGAGAGGACGGGGAGGGGAGTGAAGGAAAGGAGAGGAAGCCGAAAAAGTGGGGAAGATAGACGAGAGAGAGAGAGAGAGAGAGAGAGAGAGAGAGAGAGAGAGAGAGAGACCTGAGACAGAAAGGCAGAAACATACAGAGAAAATATGTAACTAGGCAAATAGTTACCTTCCCTGGAAATTCTGGGGTCTAGGGTCAAATCACATTGCCTCTACCTACTGGTCATCTCCACATAAAGTTTTCATGGAAACAATAATCATGAAGGAAAAGCTTAGGCCTCAAAATTAGTTAAAATTTCAAATCAAGCCTTATCAGAGTTCTACCAAGAGAAATTATACAGAAAACTCCAATACAATAAGGGGTAGATTTACTTCTCATTCTTTATATATCTTTGGTGTATAGTTCCACTGGGCACTTCATGATTTGGAGAGAAGAGAGGCAACACAAGATCCAATTCAACTCTTCCTTGGTCTCTGGATATGAGTGGCATATATTAAAAGCAACAGCAACAACTATCTGCATAGCAACAACTCATTTTAAGTTCTAATGCACTGCGTCTTGCCTGCCCATTTTTCTCTATTCAAATCATTGAATCTTCTAAAAATACAATTTTAGTAGTCTAGTGTACACACCTGGATGGGGTACACAAACCTGAATGACACAAAGATATGTTAGAGCGCAAATCCCGATTTTACCATTTTCCACAGTTATCCCCATCGTTGTTGTAGACCCAGTTTTAACAATGTTACATGTAATGTCATACTATATTCTTTTTTCCAGACACCTCTTTGTGTGTGTTTATGTGTTTGAGTGTGAACAAGATCTGCTTTTCCTTGGACTTCTAAGCACCTGGATATCCACTTTCAGACACTTGTTTATATCATAATTTTAGATGGTTATAATCTATACCTTTTATATTCTTTCCTACATTTCTTTGGAACCATGTCTACATGTCTCCCTGACTGTAGTCTAATGAAATTGCATTATTTGCATGACAGAAAGAGTACTTTTACCATACTTCTTACCACAGCATAACTGGCCCACTTTTCTCTTCATAGTGGAACTTGCCTATAACAATACGTACTGCTCTTCCAAGTGAAATGTGTTCTTCAACATCAGCTTCCATCTCTGTTTTATACCTAATGGGCAGTATCTGGAAAAAAAAAAAAAAAAAAACATAGAACACATGAAAGAGCTTCCAGAAACAATGAAACCTAAGGGAGAAATTCTGAGTGGGATATGAAGTTTGGATTTGCCTTAGGATATGGAGACAATATGTCTAAGCTGGAAGACAGAGAATCCTATGTGAGGACATCTGAGTTGTGGAGTTTTTAGCACTGGGCGCTGCCGACTCTGGCTCCCACTTTGAAGTGGATCTTGTGGATCCATTTCATGGTTCACAACTTCAGGTTATGTGTCACTCATCGAGATCCCCATGTTCTACGTTGTGCCAGAGCAACCTGTCTCGGTCCTCAGGACAAGAACTCATGTATGACACAGAGGAAGCACTGACATTTCAATAGTTTCCCAGCCAGTGGTAGTGTCTGGTTTACAGAAAGGGGATAGCTGAGAGGAGTGAGTCATGGGGAATGTTTTTTGGCCTCAGTTCTTACTTGCATGTGTTAGAGGCTTCCATTCAGATACTTCAGGGAAATACTGACCTCCTCACCCTATTTGAGGAGAGGATTAAGAAGAGGGGGTAGTATTGACTCGGTAAAGATCTCTGCGTCCCATATTTTTGTGTTAGCCCAGACCACTATATGTTTTGGTTCTCCCTTGCTCTAGAAACTATTTGGACCTATATTTCCATTTCCATTATGGTTTTGTAAAAATATAGTGACCCATCTTCTAACTGCTTATTTTTAGGATTCCTTTGGCTTCCAGGTCCCATAATAGTGAAGAAAAGACAGATAATGTTGGTCGTATTAGTTCCCTATTACTGCTGTCTAATTACCACAAACTTCATGGCTTGAAACAATACAAATTTGTTATCTTAAACTGCTGGAGATCAGAAGCCCATATTGGCTCTCACTGGGCTAAAAGTAAGGTGCTGGGAAGTCTGCATTTCTTTCTGGAGAGTCTAGGGTAGAATTTGTTTTCTTACCTCTTCAAGCTTCTTAGAGGCCACTAACCTTCCCAAGCCCTAGACCACTTCCCCCATCTTCAAAGCCAGCAATGTTGCATGTCTCTTTGGCTGTCCATTTGTAGTCCTAGTTCTCTCTGACTCCTCTACCTCCCTCTGACACTGTAGGGATCCTTGAGATTATCTGGGCACACCCAGATAATTCAGGATCATTTTATTTTAAAACCAGCTGGTCAGAAATCTTAATTCCCCTTTTTCATGTTACCTAACATATTCACAGGTTCTAAGAATTAGCCATCTTGGGGGTGGAGTGGGCATGATTCTGCATACCACATCAATCAAGCCAGTCACCCCCACAGCTTGTCTCCAGTCCTGCCTATTACAGGCAGGTAAATCTGCTGTCAATTTTCATTACTTGCTTCTTGCAGTATCATTAGGATACAAACATCGATGTCAGGCCTGTCACTTTTCTAGTTTTCACTGTTTTTGGTATTCACTTGATCAACATCTCAATTTCCATCTGTTTTTAATATACTGTGTTTAGTCCTCCTAGAATTCTGTTGCCTGGGAGACACTTACAGGATTGGAAACATGTCAACAAACCTGAAGAGATGTTGGACTTTACTTGGAAATGTGAAACCTATGTTTGGTGTCAGGTACATAGTTCGGAGAAAAAGCTACAAGTATGTAAAGGGGCTGCCCTTCCGAGAAGTAGTTAAGGGAAGTGAGATGTTTTATACATGTGGTAGTTAAAAGATTTATCTTTGTGATTGAATAGTACGACCGAAAACAGGTACTTTGTAAGCTGTCATTTTTATTCTTTTTAATGAAGTAAAGTTATGATGGCTTTAAAGAAGGTATAGAATTGTAAATTGAACTATTTAATTATTATATTCAAAAGCAGCAGGTGCATGGTACAAATAAAACTGTGGACTAACAAGAAATCACTGGTTGTCACTTCTGTAAAAACAAAGGGAGAGCACTAAGCAATTACATAGTTTGGTGCTGCCTATCCAAGCACAACGATTCTTGTTGATTGTCTCTCACAATTAGCATTTTCCATTTCACAAAGCAATTATTTATATTTTTTTGTCCTAATGGGTTTTATTAATCACATCCATCAACCATACAAACAGCATTTATTAACTCCAGCAGTAAAACATTTAAAAGGTTGCATTTATTTCTTAATCAGAGAGGCAAATGCTAATTGAAGAAATCTCTAGAAACTAATTCTTTCTGTGTGGATTAGGTGATATTGGCAGCCCCGAAAGGGAGTAATGAAACAAGCTCTGCAGAAATCAGTTCTGGTTCTCTGCTGAACTTCCCATCTGGATCTCTCTGTTAAGTGCCCCAACCTTCTTCAAAAGCATGCATTAAGGATCTCTGTGTGATGGATGGCTGCAATTAAAAAAAAAAATTACCATCTGCTATTAATAAGTCAGTATCCTAGATGTTAGAAGGATACGTGTAGATGGATAAGAAATACTAAATGTCCTCAAAAATATTGAGGATGAGAAAAATCCTTGCCCCTAAAACAAAATGAAAGTAAACTGTCTGAAATATGACAGTGGTACAAAAATGTTCTAGGTATGAATGGATCAATTGAAAGTAAGGGGGATTAATTCCTGGAGGCTAATATGATCTCTCAGAATCTTCTTGAGTTTAATCGATGGTTAAGTTTGGGACACCCCGGTGGCTCAGTGGTTGGGTGTCTGCCTTTGGCTCAGGTCGTGATCCTGGGATCCAGGATTGAGTCCCACATTGGGCTCCCTGCGAGGAGCCTGCTTCTCCCTTTGCCTAGGTCTCTGCCTCTCTCTCTCAGTCTGTGTCTCTCATGAATAAATAAATAAATCTTTGAAAAAAATTGATGGTTAAATTTATGGAGTAGCATTGTGGCTGGACAATAAAGGACATGTGGAATTTTGATACATTGAGATAGGAACAGAGGTTGGCAGAGGCAACATATTTCAAAAAGAAGAACGCAAGAGCAGGAATGCAGGGTTGAGAAGTCTCAAGGTACATTCAGGAAATGGTAAATGGGAGCAACAGTCTCCATCTGTTCTTTCTTTATCCACACATGTCTCTGGATACCATACTTCACACTGTAGCCATGACGATCTTTCAAAAAATGCAAATATGATCCTGTCCTTCCCTATCTTAGAAAACTTCAGTGGTTTCTAATTGCTCTCAATAAAGTTTGATAAAGATTCAATAAAGCCTTGGGATGGCTGGCTGGCTCAGCGGTTAAGTGGCTGCCTTCAGCCCAGAGCATGATCCTGGAGTCTCAGGATCTAGTCCCACATCAGGCTCCCTGCATGGAGCCTGCTTCTCCCTCTGCCTGTGTCTCTGCCTCTCTCTCCCTCTGTGTCTCTCATGAATAAATAAAATCTTTGATTCAATAAAGCCTTAAACTTCCCTCACACTACATAACCTGGCCCCTATCAAAACTTCCAGCCTCATTTCTTACTTCCACTTACATTAGGAGCCCTAGTAACATGCTTTAAACCACTGCATATATTGACTTTCATTGGTACAGAACTCATGTAGTCTCACCTCTAATCTCTATCTTTTCACCTACTTCTACACAGGTATGAAGTCTTGGCTTTCTATAGTTGTCGTTAGTCCTGACTTGGCAATGGAGGATTCTTTAGAGCTCTAGCTGCCTTGCAGTTTTTATATTCTAACATTTTATATTCTCAAGGGGCCATGCCTACTCCTTACTACCTGAGGACTCACTTGTGTTTCCCTTCTAATTAGAATGATCTCACTCCCCCTTATGCCTCCTCATCTTTATAGCCGGAGCCTAACCCTCATTTCCTCAGGGCACTTCTTTGACACTGAAGACTTGATTAAGTCCTTTGGTTAATATGACTTCGAGGCAGTTGCGAGTCTCCTTTACTCATTAAAATTTCAACTAAAAACAAACTTTGAAAATTGTCTGCAATATTTAACTTACCATCAAGATGGTGAATCTATGTTGCAGGAGAACTGCATATGTCTTGTTAAAATTGTATTCCGTGTAGTGCCATAGTGCCTGGCAACTGTTAAGTGTCAAATAAATGTTATTAAATAAGTGAATTATAAACAAACGAGGAGATGCGATTAGGAGGACAGGCTAGATCCTGATTGAGAAGGGCCTTGTGTTTGCTGCTAAGGATTTTGTGTAGTAAATAAGAGGATATTTACATTTGTAATAATATCATGTAGGCTGAAACTAATGTTTGGATGTGAAAGGGTAGGGCTATTTGATAAATTATAACTCCCTTTTCATCCAGGGATGAATCCTAAATCATTTCAAGATAGATACAGAAATTTGGCACAAATTCTTTTTTGTTTTCTCTTTGTATAGATATTTAAGTTGCTGTTTTCCACATCATCTCTGGTCTGTTCTCTATGTCAACACTTTTTCTTATGGAAATCTCTCTTTTTCCAGCTCCATCAGCCTATCTTCTTTTATTGTACTTACATTCTTCTATTGCTCCTATTCTTTTTTTTTTTTTTCAGATTTCATTTATTCATTTATTCATAGAGATACACAGAGAGAGAGAGAGAGGCAGAGACACAGGCAGAGGGAGAAGCAGGCTCCATGCCGGGAGCCCGACGTGGGACTCGATCCAGGGGGGATCCCTGGGTGGCTCTCTCTCTCTATGTCTATCTCTATGTCTCTCTCTCTCTCTCTATGTCTATCATAAATAAATAAATAAATAAATAAATAAATAAATAAATAAATAAATAAATCTCGGGGATCCCTGGGTGACTCAGCGGTTTAGCGTCTGCCTTTGGCCCAGGGCGTGATCCTGGAGTCCCAGGATCGAGACCCACGTTGGGCTCCCTGCATGGAGCCTGCTTCTCTCTCTGCCTGTGTCTCTGCCTCTGTGTGTGTGTGTCTCTCATGAATAAATAAATTAAAATCTTTAAAAAAAAAAAAAAAAAAAGAACTCCATCCAGGGTATCCAGGATCACACCCTGCGCCACTGGGCTGCCCTATTGATCCTACTCTAACCATAACAATGAAGTATATTTTCCTCAAACTCCAGCACCTCCTTGTTTCTCTGGACAGGTATCTGATGCCTAAAGACACTAGCCTTTTAAATTATCTTTCTTAACTTTTTTATTTGCAACTTTTAAATTTGTATTTGGCATTTTTAGAAAGAAATTATTGTGAAAAATCACTTACCATGAGATCTACCCACTTAACAGATTAAATATAACAACACAATATTAACATCTATGTGCAATGTTGTACACTAGATCTCTAGAACTTATACATCTTGCTTAACTGAAATTTTATACCTGTTGATTAGCAGCTCCCTATTACTACTATTTGCAACCCCTGGCAAATACAATTCTATGGTTCATTTCTATGAGTTTGACTATTTTAGATACTTGAAAGTAGAATCATATGGTATTTGTTCCTCTCTGACTGGCATATTTCCCTTAGAATAATGTCCTCCAGGTTTATTCTTTTTTTTTTGTTTTGTTTTTGGATATTGCAGGAATTCCTTCTTTTTAAGACTGAATAATATTTAATCATATGTATATGTCACATTTTTTAAACCCATTTATGTTTCAGTGAACATTTAGGTTATTTCCAGATTTTGGCTTTTGTGAATAGTGCTTCAGTGAACATGGGAGTGTTAATCTCTCTTTGAGACACTGATTTCAGTTCTTCTGCATAAATAGCTAGGAGGGGGATCATATGTAATTCTGTTTTTAATTTTTTGAGGGACTTTCATACTATTTTCAATAGCAGCAGAATTATTTTGCATTGTTACCAACAGAGTTCAATTTTCTCTACATCTTCACCAACATATGTTGTTCTTCTTTAATTGATAATAGCCTTGCTAATAGATGTGAGGTGCTATCTTGTTGTGATTTTGATTTGCATTTCTCTAATGACTAATGACTTTGAACATCTTTTCATCTACCTGCTGGCTATTTGTGTGTCTTCTTTGAAGAAATGTCTATTCAAGTCCTTAGTACACTTTGTAATTGTATTATTTGTATTTTGCTATTGATTTATAGTTGTTATTTATATATTTTGAAAATTAGCCTCTTTTCAGATATATGTTTCCAAATATTTCCTCGCATCCTGTAAGTTGTCCTTTTACTCTATTGATTGGTTTCCCTTATGGTGCAAAAAGCTTTTTAATTTGATGTAGGCATATCTATTTTTGATTTTGTTGCCTATACTTTTGATGTCACAATCATAAAATCATTGTCAAGGCCAATATCATGAAGATTTTCCCCTTTGTTTTTTACTAGGAATTTTATAATTCTTAGTCTTACATTTATATCTTTAATCTATTTTGATGTGATTCTTCTGTATGATGTAAGATAAAGGTCCAATTTTATACTTCTGAATGTGATAATTCAATTTTTCCAACACCATTGTTGATCCTTTCCCCTACTGTGTATTCTTGACATGTTTGTCAAAGATCAGTTGATTATGTACACACAGATTTATTTCTGAGCTCTCAATTCTGTTCCAATAGTCTATATGTCTGACTTTATGCAAGTAAAATAGTGTTTTAATTATGGTAGCTTTGTGATATATATTGACATCAGGAACTGTGATGCCATTAGTTTTGCTCTTCTTTTTTAAGATTGTTTTGGCTATTCAGAGTTTTTCTGTGATTCTAAATGAATTCAAAGGTTGTTTTTTTTTGGTGTCTAAAAATGCCAATTGAACTTTTGTAGAGATTGCATGGAAGTCAGCAGATCTCTGAGCAGTATAGACATTTTAACAATATTAAGTTCCTATACATGGATATGGGATATCTATTTATTTATATCTTCTTTAATTTCTTTCATCAATGTTTTATGGATTTTACTTGTATAAGGTTACTTAAATTTATTCTTTTCGATACCATTATGAATGGGATTACTTTTCTTTTTCAGATGGTTCATTGTTAGTGTTTAGAAACATAACTAATTTATATGCATCCCTATGTTTATTACAGCATTATATAAAATAGCTAAGATATGAAAATAACCTAAGTGTCCAGCAATAGACAAATGATAATGGAAATGTAGTCTGTGCACACACACACACACACACACACACACACACACACACACACACACAGAGGAATATTACGCAGCCACAAAAAAGATGATATTGTGCCATGTGGGACAACATGCATGGACCTAAAGGGTACTATGTTAAGTGAGATAAGTTGGACTGAGAAAGACAAATATATTATTATTATACTCATAAGTGGAATCTAAAAACACAGCAAAAAAAACCAGATGAATAAACAAACCAAAACCAGAGTCAGATCCTTAAGTACAGAGAACAACCTGTGGTTTCCAGAGAGGAGTTTAGGTGGAAGGTTGGGAAAAAAATGGATAAAGCAGAGTGGGAAATATAGGTTTCCAGTTATAGAATTAATAAGTCACCATAATAAAAGGTACAGCATAAAGAATGCCATCAGTAATATTGTACTAGAGACATAATGAGACAAATGTTAACTACACTTGTGATAAATATAGCATAATGTATAAACTTGTCAAATCACTAATTTGTATACCTGAAACTAATGTAACCTTGTGTGTCAACTATACTCAAATTAAAAAAAAAAAAAAACTAAGTTTTGTATGTTGTTTTTTCTATACTGAATGTTACTGAATTCTTATATCAGTTCTAATAGTTTTTTGTGGCATCCTTAGGGTTTACTGCCTATAAGATCATGTCATCTGGAAGCAAACAATTTTATGTCTTCCTTTTTGTTGAGTATGCTTTTATTTCTTTTTCTTGCTTAATTCCTCTGGCTAGAACTTCCAGTATTATGTTGAATAGAAGTGGTGAGAGTAGATATCCTTGTCTTGTTCTAGATGTTAGTGGAAAAGATTTCAGCCTTTATTGTTGAGTATGTTATCAATAGGCTTTCATATATGCCTTTATTATGTTGACTTAATTTCTCCTCTACTAAAATGTTGGGAATTTTTATCACAAAACAATATTTTATCAGGTGCTTTTTTCTTTGCATCCAATGAGATGAACATGTGATTTTTATTCTACAGTCTGTTAATATGGCATATTACATTAATTTGCCTATGTTTAACCATCCTTGCATCCAAAGGATAAGTCCCACTTGATCATGCTGAATGATCTTTTAAATGTGTCATTGAATTTAATTTACTAGTATTTTGTTGAGGATTTTTGCATTTGTATTTATCAGGGATATTGGCTGATAGTTTTCTTTTCTTGTAGTGTCTTTGTCTGGCTTTGGCATCAAGGTAATGCTGGCCTCATAAAATGGAAGTATTTGAAAATGTTCTTTCCTCCTCAATTTTTTTGAAAGAGTTTGAGAAGCATCAGCCTTAATTCTTTAAATGGTTGATTGAATTTACCAGTGAAACCATCTGATTCTGGGTTTTTCTTTGTCAGGAGATTTTTTTTCATTGCTGATATAATCTCCATTCTAGTCATAGAACTGTTCAGAGTTTCTATTTCTTCATGATTCAATCTTTGTAGGTTGTAGGCTTCTAGGAATGCATCCATTTCTTCTAGGTTATTTTCTGGCATGTAATTGTTCATAGTAGTCTCTTATCTTTCTCATTTTTGTGTGGCATTGGTTGTGATGTCTCCAATTTATTTCTCATTTTATTTGAGTATTCCCTTTTTTTTTCTTACTAAAGTTTTGTCAATTTATCTTTTCAAAAAAGAACTCTTAGTTGTATCTTTAAAAAATTGTTTTTGTGTTCCCTAATGTATTTCTGCTCTAATCTTTATTAATTTCTTCTGCCGATTTTACATGTATTTATTCTTGCTTTTTTTTTTTTTTTTTTTTTTAGTTCTTTGGCTTGTAAAATTAGGTTATTTACTTGAGATCGTTCTTATTTTTTAATGTAGACATTTAGTGCTATAAACTTCCTTTTTAGGACTGCTTTTGCCAAAATCTAAGTTTCAGCATGTTGTATTTTCATTTATATGAAGATCTTCTCCAGTTTCTTTTTTTATATCTTTTGTGATCCACTTTTTATTCAAAATTGCATTTTTTAATTTCCATATACTAGTGAATTTTCTTCTTTTCCTTCTGGTCTTGATTTCTAGTTTCATTTCCTTCTGGTTAGAGAAGATACTGGTGTAATTTCAGTCCTTTAAATTTTGCTAAGATTTGTTTTGTGAATTAATGTGATTTATCCTGCAAAACATTGTTTGTATGCTTGTGAAGAATGTATCTTCTACTGCTTTTAGGTAGAATGTTCTGTATGTTTGTTAGGTTCATTTTATCTACACTATTAAAACCCGTTGTTGGGATCCCTGGGTGGCGCAGCGGTTTGGCGCCTGCCTTTGGCCCAGGGCGCGATCTTGGAGACCCGGGATCGAATCCCACGTCGGGTTCCCAGGGCATGGAGCCTGCTTCTCCCTCTGCCTGTGTCTCTGCCTCTCTCTCTCTCTCTCTCTCTCTCTCTCTGTGTAACTATCAAAAATAAATAAAAATTTAAAAAAAAAATCAGCACTGCCATTTAGGCATGTGTCCTGTTTAAAAAAAAAACAAAAAACCCGTTGTTTATTTTCTGTCTGGTTGTCATATCCATTACTGATATTGGAGTATTCAAGTCTCCTAACATTATCATATTGCCGCTTGTTTCTCCTTTCGGTTCTGTTAATGTTTGCTTTATATATTTAGGAACTGTGATGGTGGGTGCATCTATATTTATAATTAATATATTTTCCTGGTAGATTGACTCTTATAATTATTTAATATTCTTCTTAAATTGACTATGACTTAAAGCCATATCTATGATGCTTATATGAAATATCTTATAATTTTAGCAGTCTATTTTAAATGGATAACAACTTCTATTGCATACAAAATCTCTATATCCTTACTCCCATCAATAACCTTGTTATTGATTTCATAATTTACATATATTTATATTGTGTATCTCTTAACATATATTTTGTTTATAGTTATTTTTAATACTTTTCTTTTAATTTTTATGCCAGAAGTAAAAGTAATTTACCCACTACTCTTACAGTCATATTTTGTATTTGTCAATATATTTACCTTTACCAATGAGTTTTATATATATATATATATATATTTTTTTTTTTTTTAAGAAATTTTATTTATTTATGAGAGACGAGAGAGAGGGGGACAGAAACACAGACAGAGGGAGAAGCAGGCTTCATGCAGGGAGCCTAATGTGGGACTTGATCCCGGGACTCCAAGATCACGCCCTGGGCCAGAGGCAGGTGCTAAACCGCTGAGCCACCCAGGGATCCCGAGTTTTATATTTTTAATGCTATCATCTTTCCATTTCAAATTGAAGAACTCCTTTTAGTGTTTTTTATAAGACAGTTTTGGTGATGATGAACTCTTTTAGCTTTTGTTTGTCTGGGGAAGTCTTTATCTTTCCTTCATTTTTGAAGAACAATTTTGCCAGGTAGAGTATTCTTGGTTGAGAGTCCCCCTGCCCCCAACCCCAGCACATTGAATATATCTCATTTCCTTTTATCCTGGAAAATGTCAGAAAATCCACTGGTGGTTGTGTAGGGTTTTCTTATATGTGACAAATCACTTTTCTTTTGCTGCTTTAAAGTGATCAGTCTTTGACTGTTCATAATTTTAATATAATGGTCCTCAACGTGGTTTTCTTTGCTTTATCTTGTTTGTTTGTATCTTATATCTTTGGAGTTTTCTGAATTTACATGTATATTTTCTCTTCCAGATTTCGGAATTTTTCAGCCATCAATTCCTTGAACACACTTTATAGTCCTTTCTCTCTCTTTTATTCTGAGACTCCCATAGTGTGTTAATGATCTACTTCATGGAGTCTGAAAAATCCCTTAAAACCATCTTCAATCTTTTTTATTTTGTTTTTCTTTTTGTTTCTCTGGCTGGATTTTTTCAAATGACCTATTTTTTAGTCCACTGGTTCTTTCTTCTGTTTCTCTAGTGTATTAAACTCCTCTATTAATTTTTCTAGTTAATTTGTGTTCTTTAGTTCTAAAATTTCTCTTTCGTTCTTTTCAAAAATTCCTCTCTATCAAAATCTCCCTTTGCTCGTGTATAGCTCTCTTGAGGTCATTGATCATTTTGATATAATTTGAATTCTCTACCCAGTAAAATATATTGAAAGGTCATTAGCATTTGTTTCTTTGTTTTACCTTGTTCATTTTTTGGGGAAAACATATCTTCATTTTTCTTGACTCTTTGTTGCTATCTATACATTCAAGAAACTGCCACTTCTCCCAGTCTTCCCAAATTGGCCTTATATAGGAGAAGGTCATCAATTAATGTGGCCTGAGCTTTTGTAAGCCTCTCAAGCCTTTGTGCTAGTTCAAATTGCCATCTTTGTTCTTTGCTGCCCTCAGGCATCTTACCATTGCTCTGAGAGGAGCAAGACAAAAGCCCATATTTTAATTAGCTCTCAGAGAAATTGGAATCTGGGTGTGTAGTCCAACTCTTTCTCTCCTCAAAGATAAGCCAGGTGATGGACTTTATTGCCTATCTACTATTGTGCCACACTGAAGAAGAGAAGAACTGAGGCAAATGCCTGCCTACTAATTCAAATCACACTAGTTCAAATTAATTTCTCTGTAACTCCCAGGGAACTAGCATAAGCATAACTCTCTGAGACAAGCAAGATAGAAGATAGTCCTCAGGTTCTACCTGAAAAAGTTGGGGCATTATAAGCATAGTTCAACTCCTTTGCTTCTCATGGAGAATCTGGGAACTGGAGTATATTACCACTCACTGTATCCTGACCCAGAAAGAAGAGCTGTAGTGAGTGCTAACATGCTAGTTTTAACTGACACTTTGTTCTTTGTAGTCCCCCGGGGAACTAGTATAAACCAGGCTCCATCAGCTCTCCAAGAGGCAAGATGGAAGTCAGTCCTGTAGGTAGCACCCAAAGTTGGGATGCTAGATATGCAGTCTAACTCATTCACTCTTGAGGGAGAAGTTAGGAACTGGGAGCTCCCTCCCAGTCATGGGGCACTGTGATAGATGTGGGGATTTTGTTAAGAGGGTGGCTGCTTTTAGTACTTGTTTCTATATTACCAATTTAACACTTGTCTGGGGCGCAGGAGCCTTTTAGCTAGTTTCTGGATTTTTCACAAAAAAGGAATGATCCATTTGTTGCTATCAAATTGGTGTGCCTCTGGGGAGAAGGAGAGTAGGACTTCCTATTAACCATATTGGTGATATCACTCCCCTGAAACATTTTTATTGAATTATTCTTCTGCCAATCTTCTGTTGGTTAAAGCTTTAATTTCTATTCCCTTAAATATAAAAGCATGGCAAGTTCTGAGTTTAATTAACACATTTGAGGCTGTCTGGTTCAACATTGCCCTTAAGAACCTGGAGAAAAAAAAAAAAAGAACCTGGAGAAACAGCAATTCATTCTTTTGGCCTTGAAGTTAATTAAAAACAACATTAAAGAGGAATAGAATTCAAAGTAGGACATCTAACATTACTTATCTCTATCAGAGAATAATAATTTAAGTCTCAACTTCTAATGTTCTATGACACATGTGGATTTTAGACATCTTCTCAATTTAAAGTCCTAGTCTCCTAATGCATATCTGACCAAAACCTCCAATAAAATAGTAATTGAGAATTTACTTTTTACAAAGTGAGCTTTACTTGGGACTAAAAGAGTCTCTTTGTTAATAACCCTTGTAGACACTCTGTGGATGGCATAGGTGCCTGAAGAAGCCACGGTCAAACTGTGGGGACTGCATATCAACACCCCTGCATCTCAGGCCTGAGGAGTTCTATGCCATGGCCTGAACTTGTTGGGGCCCATTCCAGATATAATCCAGTAGTCTGTGATCTGTCCTACTGTCAAAGCTGTAGGACTTTGCCAACTTCAAAATTGCACACAAATCATATTTACCAGAGTCAAATTCCTACATTTCTGTCCAGTTTGTACAAGTAGGAAATCATCTCCACAACTGTAAAATTCAGCCACCTTGGACAACAGAGCCACTGCAAATTACTAAGGTTAAAATCACTCAATACTGATCTCATTTGAGGTAATGCCTAAAGATGCTGTCCCAGGTTGTACCAGTTATTTGATTCTCAAGTTCTACTCCTTTCTTTCCCAAAAGCTGCCAGCCAGTATTCTAATGTTTATAGCTTAGAAGGTCTACTAAATAAAACTTGTTCTGTGTCTGAATTGTGAATTATTTAAGAGGCATAAGAGTTTAGCAGATAAAGATAAAAATGTGAAATTGTTGCTGATATTAGCCATATTGAGGAATATTTACATATTCCACTCCCCCCCCCACACACACACACCCCAAGAGAAAAGAGATCCAAGACTTTCTTACACAGGCAGAGCCCGTTCCAAAAAAATTAACCTAGTTTGGAGAGAGCTGACTAGACTGTACCTTGACACAGGCAACTGTGTTTTTTCGCTCTTTCATTCTCTCTCTCTCTCTCTCACACACACACACACACACACAAACACACACACGCACACACGCACACAAGCAGGAAGGAGAGAGTGGAACCATACAAGTAAAATATTTTTCCAATTAGAAAATCTCTCCTCCTCCTCTAAGGAGCAATGAATAAAACATGGATCAAAGTACAAGTAATGTTCCATGTAGCAACATGTAGGATGGGAAAATGATGTTCCCTTCTTATGATGGGAACAGAGAGTCATACTGTAGCTCTAAAATAAAAGGTCTTAGATACCTGATGCATCTATTCTGATAGTACTGTCTAGGTTGAAGTAAAAATATTGCTTATTGACTAGATCATAGAGTGAAGACAAACATTAGGGGATTGATGTGGGAAACGTTCTCATCTGAGATGAAAATTGTGAGATTAATCTGCTACAGTTTACTGGGGAAGCCAAGCCCTAAAAAGCAACTGACCCTAGAAAGATAAAGTGTACTAAGCATCCTTTTGTAACTAGCGGGAATTATCACTGGCAACACATTCTTTGACTATGATTGACAAACCAGGGTTTTATGTTGAACTTAGAGCTGAAGCCAGATAGCTCGTACTCTGAGGACTGAACTCGTAACTTGAGATCATTGCTGCCTTTCAGAGTCTGTCCACTAATTTAAAGATATCCTAAAGCTTTGAAATAGGAAAACTACAAATCTATTACCTAAAATTGAGAACTCACCCCTATTTTAATATTCCCTTTCCTTAGGCAGCTTAGGTCTTTTTTAAAAGCACTGGACAGTGAATAATTATACATTTGGTATAAATGTTTCAGATCTTTGGATAAAGCCTTTACATGCTACCTCTTTTTTATAAATCTTCCTTTGTGTAGTTCTAATTGAGTCTTCATACAATTGTTCTATTTATAAGTGGTATTACCAGAGAAAGATTGTCTTTCACTGTTGGAAATAACTTACTGTTTTCTTGACACTTGGATAACATATAACAGCACATTTGTTGGCTTTGAGATCATATCTTGTATTAAAAGCAATAGTTCTCACTTTAAATTCCAAAAACAAACATCAACTATGTTAATGCCTTATCACCTTTATAAAACAAAGGAAACATAAACAGCAATTTGTCAAGACAGAAACATTGCTAATGTGTGACAGACTCCTTTGTCCCTCCAGAAGGACAATATTCAAAATTTCACAGGATAGAATGTGGGTTTATAACATTTCACTGAATTCAGGATGTAAGAAGATAGCTATTAGGAGTTGTATTATCTTTGAAGATCAATAATCCCTTTCTTCAGTAACAAAACTTTTCCTGCTTTGTTTAGATAAATCAGATGAAGTCTTCAGAAGAAAAAAAAATGTTTCTGATAATCATAATCCACTTCAACCTCACCTGTTGCAGGGGTAGGTTGAATGACTTCCTGGGGATGTGACTTATTTAGGAGCTGCTCTGGAAGAATCAAAAAGTGTGGGTGGGTGGTTAGCATGAATGAAATTGTGCTTTAAGATGATTACTCTGACTCCTTTACTCTAAATTAGACTGATTTCAAAAGTAAAGAGTTTAGAAGCAATTGTTACTCTTATTTTTGTTGGCCTGGAACTCTTCTAACACAACCTACATTCTACTGACAGAACGCAATGTCCTTGCCCTTACTCTAGTCACCCAGGAAGGCCAAGCATTTTTTCTACCTGGAACTGGCACAGAAGGCATCCTAAATCTTGAATACCTCACCAGAAGGATGTACATCAGAAAGTATTAATTCTGGTACCCGATCTTCTGGGTCACACTGATAGATTGAACACATGGCACAAGAAAAGCACCATGAGTCTTTTCTAAGAGTTTTTATAACTGGACCTAGAGAAAAACAATCTCTTGCATTTTAGATCTTGTGTGTCAATAGTATATCAGTCTAACACAATGAGACCTTGTTCCTATTCTCCTCACCATGGGCAAAAGTTACTGTGCAGTAGAGAATAAAGTGAATATTCTGAGGTGAAGCAGGAGAAAGATGAGAGTTAGAGCAGATGCATGCAAACATGAGGCTTAATGGTGTCTAAATTTCTGTCCTTTACATGGTTCAGTTTTGTACAGTAATAAGTTTCTGTCATTATTTATTTGTTTTTAACAACATTATATAGAAAGGGCTAAATTAAAAGCAGTACTGCCTCAAGATCTTATAATTCTTTTCAAGACCTCAAAGATTTGCCCAACAGGAATGAGGAGTGTTGAAATGATTCCTGAGTCCTCAAAATATAAATTTTCCAAAAGGGAAGGGAGGGGAGTAGTTATGTAGATAATGAAGCACTCTGTATGAATTCAGGGCCCTGCGAGGGCACATACTGCATATACAAAAAATAGCAACTCGTTTTTGTGGCAAGATGGTGGAGGGGTTGCATAGAGGGAGAAGATCATAAAATAAATAATTTGTTGCACTTACCTTATTCTGAAAATAATGATGCACCACTGGAGACTTCCAAATGGAAAAGGGTCATGTTTTGACCCACATTTGAGATAAATGAATAAATGATCCCGTCTTATAACATGGAGGATAAGCAGAAGAGGCTGATGTGAAGGGATGGAAGCCACTTAGGAGTGATTAAAATAGCTGAGGTAATAAATAATACAATAGTAGTACAAGCATGTACAAAGATTGTCAGTGAAGCTGGAGAAGAAAATACAGATTCAAGGAACTATGAATACTCAAAGATTCTGCCACTGATTGAGAAAATGGTCATACATAGGAAAGATGGGAATAGAGGGTTATTTGGAAACGAGTAGGAGTAGGGGAACAAGGTAATACATTTGGTTTTAGTCTTTTTGTACTACTTGTTCTTATGATAAATTCCAGATGGATAGTTCTAAAAAGTGGGAGGGAATGAAGACCTTATATTTAGGGTAGAGGTTACACATAAGAGAAATATTAGCCAAAAAAAATTTAGTTGTCTCTATGAGATACAAATTTCTTTTTTTTTTGAGATACAAATTTTGAAACAGATTATTGAGTGGAAAGGGAAGAAGTAAAAAAAATATTGTAATCAATTCTTTTAAATTACCTAGGTGATATTAGTGCTATAAAAAGAGGTATTGAGAGGAGATTTTACAGGATCCTACAAGGATAGACCATAACCTGACTATTTTTCTTTCCTCCCCACCCATAGTGTGGACTTAAATTCATTTCAAAGATTGCCATGCAGGCATTAACATTTCTTTATGTGGCAATGAACAGATGGGTAATCTAAGTTCTCCTGTTAAGGTGGTGTAAGCATGAGAAACACAGAGTTGGTCCCAGCATGATCTGAATTTCTCCAACTTGTATAGTCACATGCAGCTGTATGATGCCCTGAGCTGGGCATTTCAGTTGTCTGCTCCTGCTTTTTGTGTGGGCATGTGTGGTTTGCATAAGTGTGCTTATGTGTATAGGCATGTGTGGTTTGTGTGTTCACAATATACGTATGCATATGTGTGCACATGTACGTGTGTGATCTGTTTCTTCCAAACTAAAATTACCTGAAATGAAATGCAAAAATCAGTTAATCTAGTTCAAGTTATTAGATGAATTAACTTGGCTAAGATCTAAAATTCTTAAATTGCAAGGTAATCATAAAGATGTGATTCCAATATGAGATATTTTTTGAAACTATGTTGAAGACTCAGTAGCTGTTTTATAATGTAACTGAGTAGTGAGTGCCTAACAAAGTAAAATTATGATATGTTTCAAGTAGATATTTAACAAGCCAAATATATTAGCTTCAGTACCCTTGAAAAGGCTCATATAATTAGAATAGATGTTTTTCCCACTTACTAATAATTATCACTGAAATTTTTTAAGGGTCTTATTTAATTTTTACCACTTTTAATGATTAATCAAGCTATTCTCTAAATACAAGTTTATATCTTCTTGTTCTAGCTGGTTGCTCAAAATGTTGAGGTTCTAATTTTCAGAAATTGCTGCTTTCTTTTTGATCATTACTATATGGTAAATAAAAGGCTGCTGTTCAGTTCTAGTAGCTTACACAATTAATACTTAAATTTTTAAAAGTACATTTTTCATGTTCTCCATTCTACACAAATATTTCCCTGTATTCCTTTGTAGCAAGAGAGAAATGATGTTCTTGAATACAAAACAATGTGTGAGAGTGTGGCTGTGTGTGCGTGCCATTACAATATATCCTATGAAGTCTGTGTTCATTATTTAATAAATCAAGTGTCAAGGATAATTTCCAAAGATCTATGAGCACATGGCATGCATAAGTAAGTTCATTATGGTAATACAAAAGGCTAGTGGATAAATATTTATAATTCCATAAAGACTGCTTTTTCCTTAAGCCAATCTAATCAGTATTTTAATCACATTATCTAAATCAGGTACACGATAGATTGAAGAGCTCTGTCTGTAAATCTATCATACCATTCCTGAATTTTCTTTCTGTTATTAATTTTAAATTCCCAGGATAATTATTAATTTCATTGTCCATGACATATATAAAATACAGTACATTCCACTTATATAGATGTTATTGTTAATAAACATCACTACACATACAAAGCAAGTTTTGAGATAAATTAACTGATTTACTAGAATACAAAGTGGGAAATATTTCTGTTTCGGATTGTGAGATATAATCTGAATACTAAGAATTTATAAATCTGTATATTAAAAAGATGTTATTTATAATACTGCAGTCATCACCAAGTGCTACAGTGTCTTTAATATGCTATTAGGGATAAGGGACTTAAGACCTAGAGCATATCAAAAATATATTATTTCTTTTATCCTCTGCTTTTATTTCTGGGAGTTTATTTTCACTGGTACCTGAGCGTGAGCATGCAGCAAGCACATCAGACCAGAATTTTTTCACCCAAAGAAAAAAAATCAAGAGAATGATATGCTACATGCTTTATAAATAAGAAACTGAATTACGTACTTGGTGAGCAATAGAAAATAGTATTAATCATATAAATCTTTTTAAGATTAAAGAAATAGAATTTTGATTACAAAAATTATTCAATATCAAGTTTTAATTTCTAGCCAATCTCTGTTTTGTCTCTCTGTCTTTATATGCCTGTTGTATTAGTTATCCACTCTGGTGTAACAAATTACTTCAAAACTTAATGACTTAGAACAACAAATGTGTGTTTTGTCCCAGATTCTGTGGGTATGAAATCCAGGTGTAGCTTAGTTGGGTGACTCTGGCTCAGGATCTCCCACAGGGTTGCAATCAAGCTGTTGATCAGAGCTTCAGTCATCTCAAACTTCATTTCCATGACTATGAAGACATTGTTGGTAGAAGCCAAAAATCCACTAAACTGACTCTTGTGGCTTCTGGCAGGCCTCAGAAGGAAACTATCTCACTCATGTGGTCTCTCTAGAGGGCTAGTCCTATTTCTCAGAGAAAATAAAGTTCATCAGACATTTAATCATTAATATTCTCCACTTTCTACCATACCCCAACACACAGATTGATAAGAACATGTATTCTTTCTTACTTCTTTCTCTTTGCATTTCAAAGGGAGATTATTTCTCTTCCTGTAGCTTTAACCAGTCTTTTGGGGGTTGATGGAAGCAGTTTAGCTGTTTTCCGTAATGAATTAGAGTTCCCCAAGCCTCCCTAAAGAGATGAACCATTTACGGTGCTCTCTCCTCCCTGGACATTTGGATTCATTGAATTGGGTTGGGACCTAGGAATTTTCATTTTAGGCAGGACAGCAGATGATTCTTATCTTCAGATAAGTTTTAAAAAGCACTGAATAGCATCGTTTAAGAGAAGACAATTTATTAAATACTCCTCTTGGGGAATGCATTTCCTAACTGCTATGAGGAATACAAAATTACATATTAGTAGGACCTGACCCAGAATTAGTTTCTAAAACATTTCCTGAGTGAAAATAACTAGGATGACAAAACAGTGAACACATTTAAGTTACAAACAAGGTCTTGGACTCATTAAACGAGTTAAGTGATTGCAATCTGGTAGGCTTTCTTGGGATAGATGTTCATAGAAAATTGCCTGATACTGAGCAATACTTTTAGTAACTTGAGCATTTTTGTTTTCTTTTCTTTTTCAGGGAAGAGATGGAAAAGCATTGTGATAGTATGTGTTGTTAAATTTGAGAAATGGTAGAGTTCAAGGCATTACATGGGTGTATTTGAAGTGGACCGAGAACATGAATGTTATGACATCATTTAGGAAAGATGCAGTTGGGAGAGGGCCTCTGAAAACTTGATTTGAGCTATTATGATAATACTTGGATTCTTTGTAGAAGAAGGCAGATTTGTGACCCAATTATGCTTGAAGAAAACTAACATATTATTGAGTATCTATGTATCTGTTTCCAGGCTAAGGATTTTATAACCATTATAAATTAAACTCACAGGCACACTGCCAGGAAAGTAGTATTACACTCCTTAATAGATGAATAAATGAAGACTTGGGTGTGATCAAATCATAGTGCAAGAAAGTGGTAGAGCTGCAAAGCCAATCCAGCTCTAAGCCAAATTCATTTCATTTCCTATTACTGTAATATTACAATATAACCACATTTTTGAACTGTGTATCCAGGGTAGTTTGGATCCAAGACCATTCTTAATATCACATTGAGGCGGGGGGGTGTAGGGGGAAACTAAATCTGCAAGCACATTAAATAATACCTAAAAAAATATAATATTCCATTTGAGTTAATGATGGGCAATCAAAATACTAGTGTTCTTCCTTTACAACTTGAAAAAAGCCTGACATTTTAAAATTATAGACTAGTTTCACAGGTATCATTTAACCCCTTTTATTTCTGACTTTAATTAATTAATTAATTAATTTTTTTAGGAAATAAAATTGAATTTAATAGAAATGAAATCTTTTGAATGCTTTTAATCAATATTAAAAAATATTTTTGCTTAAAATTTCCAAATCAAATTGATAAAACATACCATAGAATTATCTCTAAATGTCAGGGAGGGACATTGTAGGAGACCAAATAGTGTTTGATGTTAATTACAGCTCATTGGTAACATGATAAACTCTTGGTTAGCATCTCTGAGTCTCTTTTCAAGATAAAGCAATCACCTCCTATTACATCTATTAGAAGCAACTTCTAAAGCTAGCTTTAGGACTCATAAAAATTTAGGTGGGGGGCAGCCTGGGTGCTCAGTGGTTTAGTGCCGCCTTCAGCCCAGGGTGTGATCCTGGAGACCCAGGATGGAGTCCCACGTTGTATTCCCTGCATGGAGCCTGCTTTTCCCTCTGCCTGTGTCTCTGCCTCTCTGTGTGTTTGTGTCTCTCATGAAGAAATAAACAAAAATCTTAAAAAAAAAATCTAGGTGGAGAATCTGAATCTGAGCTTGTTTCTTCATCATCAACACCTCCCTGGGTCCATCACTGGTTCTCCTTTTCCAGAATCCCTCTGTGTATGACAGCTCATATCAAAAGCCTACGCTAACTTCTTTTGGTATAGTTGTTGCTTTAGCACAACTATCCCACAACCTATGACTGCCATGCACTTCCCAGGGCACAATTCTCCAGGAGGTACTGTTAATAAATCTTTGGCTCCAATTCTGACATCTGCTCTCAGACCCTCTCTGGTTGGCTCTTCAGATTCAGGAGAGTTATAAGGATCTGATCAACTGAAAGGACATTATTTAAAAACACTTTAAAAAGTATAAAGTGCTCTAGACCTATAAGAGATTCTTAATAATTTTTTTTCTCTTGAAAAGTTTTTGTAGATTCTATTAGAATGGGTCCTCATTAAAGTGATGGCAAAATACTAAAAGGAAAACCTCATTTTCCCAAATCCCAAAGAGATATAGAATATATTTAGGGATGAAAATTATCTTGGGAAATATTGCTATTTAAAGAGCAATAACATTCTTTTTTATTTCAATATGATCATTCAGATAAGAATAAAATGAAGAAAGAGATATGCATTTGAGACAGGGCTCATAGTGGGGCTAGAGCTTGATGAAGTTAGGTAATAAAACATTAATTTCATTTCTACCATGCATTTTCATTTTATCCTTTTATATGCATGTTCCATGTGAACACTGAAATCCAGATGCATACTAATTAGTAATTAATATTCATCAACTTGTATAACAGTCCTCAACATAATGGTGATTAGCTTTAGATATTTATAGTATCATGATTAACTAGTTAGAGAATTACATCATTTTCATTAGAATTACATTATGTTCCATAGGAGAATTTGTGTCTTGATATTGGGAAAGTGCAATGATGTTTTAAGACTCTATATTTCAAGGTCACTGAACATATTTGTTCATATACTTGGTAAGTAGTCACTTCAGTAAAATTGAATGGATGTTTTTATGGAATTTCTGGAAGGGACTCTGATAACCTTGTACTTTTGTTTTAATGATGACTGTTATCATCATTATCATAATAAAAAATAATCTTTCTCTTTGAAGCAAAGTCCCACCCTTTCCCAGCTATATGATTGGGATAAATTATATGATTTCACTATGTCTGTTTCCTCTCTGTAAAATGGATAAAATAACAGTACCTTCCTTGCAGGGCACATAGTAAATCTCAATTAAAGAAAAAAAATTGAATGGATAAAGAATTATTTTCCAGATAGTTCTTTTTCTGGTTTCATTTTTGGTTTGCAACACTCTCAGGAGCTTCTGAAGTAAGATCTGAAACTGGCCCCCATATGTGAAAGGCAGGGAGAGACCAAAAAAATAGGCCACCATTCCAAGTTGGTAGGTGGCAGTTTTAATAATCAAAGGGAACTTATATATGAGACTTGTCTTCGATGGCAGCTACTTTGATGGCAGTAGATTCCCACATCTGCCACCAAATCTTAAGTTTACACAGAGCTTTTAACTAGGGTCAGTCACATATACCATGCAGGTGTTCTCATCTCATCATCTCAAGGCTATGTCTTTGGAGTAGCCAGCACCTGGGAGCAGGAAAGGCAATCAGGACCCGTATTTTAAGGACAGAGGTGGGGATGGTCTCCCAGGTCCAGCTCTGGGTCATCTGGCAGTCACATCTTGATGAACTTCCCCAACATTTCCTTTCTTGTGACCAGTTTTGCAGTTTCATATGCCTCCCCTCCCTCATATATGCTGACTTGAGCAATCAGCAAGAGGATTCATTAGCATTGAGGTGAGCTCCTTTGGAGGCTTTTTGGCTGCGTTGGAGGCAAATGCCACAACAATACAGACACATGTAAGAGAAAATAAAGATTGTGACAATAGTTTCCAAAATTAGTGACAACTTTTTTTTTTTTTTTTTTTGAGAGCCTGTGATCTGAACCATTGATTTATTAAATCTCCTAAGCTGAGAGTTGCCTCACTCAGGGCATTTAGTTGTGTTCTTATGTGAGTCAGTAAAAATGATACATGGGCAGACTTACCAGGAATGAAGATACAACATTCTCTTTGGAAAAGCATAGGTGGCTCCTTACAAGGCAGAAATAATACCAAAGATCTAAGGTCATTTTATTTTGGAGGATAGTTTTTCTCAGAGTCATTTCAGTGTTCAGTAAGGATAAGCTTTGTTGATTATCATTTAAGGTCTATGAGTAAATTTAGTAAGGGCTTCTATGTGTACTATAATGTCTGTCCTCCAGGCCATTTTATTTTGGAGTACAGCTTTTCTCATTAGAATCATTTCAGTGTTCAGTATGGACAAGCTTTGTTGGCTACCATATAAGGTTTGCTGGGTGAATTTTAGTAAGGCCTTCTATGTGTCCTTCTATAATGTCTTCTAGACCAATGGAGGAAACAAAGATGGTAGTCAAATAATCATAGCAGTGGAAAACAGTGCCTATCTGGTTTTGAGGAGAGGGAAGTTAATAGCTTTTGGAATTTGACCTACCATATAGTTGGCCAGGGGAGGCAGCATTGTCAGGCATAGGGAGATGGACAGGAGATGGGATATGCTAGACCAGGATCCCTTTTTTCCCCCCCTCTTTCAATGGGGCATGTTCTGTTTCTGGTATAATGTGTTTTAACAAGGCCAGCTTGTAGCAGGATAATGGGATTCCAATGGAAAATGCATAGTTTCCCCTCACCCAGGGGTGTGAAGTAACTCACTTATTCTGGTCAGATGTCCCATTATAAATTCTAGCAGATAATTCCTTTCCCAGGTGTGTTGGGGTCTGGTGTTCTCAGCAGCATAGCACATTGATCCAGGTGAGATTTGAGGCAATGGCTGCTGTCTCCCATGATTCCCATATCTTTACAGTTTGGGGTGCCTCAGCAGGGATCTCCAGTCTGGCATATGGGGCAATATACCCTACTGGTTGGTTATTTAAATGTATTAAAGCCTGGAACAGTATTTTAGTCTATCTGGCTGAGGATAATTTAATTGGCTGTTTTAATATATATATATATATATATATACATATATATATATATTAATATGTATTTTAATATATGTGTATATTTTCTATAAACCCTTCTGTTTGTGAGTTAGAGGGAAGATGGAACCTCCATTCAGTTTTTAGAGATGGTGGGCTAGTGGACAGGATGCTCCTCTTCTGCAAATAGGCATGCCATTCAGTCAAAGTGGGAGTTTGAACCAAGACAAAGGTGAGTCAATGGAACATATTTTTTATGCACTCATTGATAGAAAAGGAAGTTCTTACTACAATGAGCTACTCCTTAGTGAGAGGCTCTACCTAGAGGAGTGCTATATACACTGTGAGAAACTATTGCTATATGGGGGTATATTGGATTTCTGCCCCCTTCCAGAACTGGGACCACTATTATCTCTCCCACATAAAGGCACATTGATCTTAGTTATCAGAAACCTGTATTTGTCAAGTCTTTTTCACAAATCTCCTTGAAGACAAAGCACGTTTGTAGGAATACTTTTTTTTTTTTCTCTCAAAGCATCCACAGAAAACAATAACTGTCTGCAAATGACAATAAACTAAAAAATGGCCATGGTCAAAGATCTGATGAAAGTTCATTACAATACAATTGACAAGGGAATTTGGTTATTTCTGTGACATACATTTTAAAACTATGACTGGTAGCATTATATAAGGACATATTAGATTTTTAGCAATTTTTTGTAAATTTACCCTAAAGAAAGTTTAGCATTATTTCTTATTTGACAATGCTTTCTATGAAATTTAGCATATATAAAAAGTGACATAGTTATAAAAAACTTAGTTCTTTCCACAAAGAAGGCTCAGCTTTTAACTGACCAAAGACCAAGTAAAGACAAAACACACAATCTTTTGTTTTCTAGGTAAATTATGTTAAAGGTAAAGGCAAAGCTTTGTTTATATATATATATTCCTTTACATATATATAATATATATAATATATATATTCCTTTATATATATATATAATATATATATTCCTTCTATTAAGAGCAAACCAATTATCTAAGAAAATTTTGTCTTTTTAACAGAGAGAAAACCAAATTCTAATTTTGCACCAATATAGTTTTTTTTTAATTAAAACTCTAAATCCATTTTAATCTTAACTTGGCTATATAAATTTTTCTCTTAATATTCTTTTCTTTATAAACTTTCTACATCTCCCTAAATCTATTTAGGCATGGATCAGGTATCCATTCATATAGTTAAAGTTTTTCAGTGATAACTATGATCTTATGGAGACTATGTACTGGATTTTGAGGCAAGGAAACTGCCACACATTCTCTATTTGTCAGCCTCCTCAATTCCCTTTTTAAAAATTCAATCTTTGTGGGCATTGTTTTGGTTAACTTCTGGGTGTTTTTATATTTGAAATACATGATAAGATTTATAGCTTCATGGGACTTAAAAAGAATGTAAGGTTTTTCCTAAAAGTCTTGGGTTACTTGCTATTTAGAATTTTTCTTTGTATTAGAAACCTTTGCAGAGATTCCTTCTCTTAGTGTCTTAATCAATCTTTGTCATGAACACTCAGATCTAAACCTGTGGCAGCTTGCATCCTTCTAGCTTTGCAGAGCTACACACAAAAATTTCTAACTTTTTATTCTGCTCTCCCATGTCTGTCAGCCCTGCAGCTAGCAGATTAGTGGACATTCCAATGTCCTTCTCTAATAGTAGCTCTTCTTCTGACTTTGTAATTTGATCTTTAGTCTCTAGTTGGTCATTGGTGGCTAACAGAACTGCCCACAAGGGAGGCCAGTCCACTACAGCAGCTCATCCATTTTTCTTTCTTGTTGCAGTGTGCCATGTAGGTTTTCTGCTTAGAAAAACTTACAGCAGCCTGCCTTTCCAGGGTGCCCCCATACTCATGTGGTGGTCCACAAGCATCTGACATACATGTCACCTTTCTTCATGTATAGGTAGATGGCCAACATGGGATTTCCCCCACAGATGCCTCTTCCCCAAGGCCCACTTCTTAAGTCTCCTGGCTGACTCACCAATTGTTGGTTCACGACCCTCTTGGGAGCTTCTTGAATGAAATCTGAAACTAGCCCTTGTATATGGAGGGCAGGGCAGGGAGAGATTGAGGAAAGAGGCAGGCTACTCCAGGTGGGTAGGTGGCAGTTTTAATAAGCAAAGGGAATGTACATATGAGGCTTGTTTGGGTGGCAGCAAGATGAGGGAATGCCCGTACCCACTTGCTGAGTCTTAAAAATAGAGAGATAGGCCTTAACTGGATTTAGTCAAGTTTACTGTGCAGGAGTTCACAACACCACATCACTATCTCAACACTATGTCCTTGGTGTGGAGTGAAGCCTTTGATCATCCAAGTTCAGCCTATGGGTCAACTGGCATTCAGGTCTTCTCAGTGACTTTTCAGAACAATCATCTTCCTGATTTTTTGAATGCATGGGAGAAATTGATTGTCCACATGTATTTTGAACTCCAATTAGCCTTGTTCCAGGCCATGGAATGCAGGCAAGCAATCCCATCCCTTCTTATCAAGGACATAGCCCAAGCAGTTATCCTTTGCTTCTGTATCCTATTTGTTCTTTCTACTAAATATCTTTCATCAATTTACAAATTTTCTCTTATTGTACAAGTATTAAACCATTTCAGAATGTCCTTTTCCTATTTTTTAAAAAAGATTCCATTTATTTATTTGAGAGAGACAGAGTTAATGAGAGAGAGCACCAACAGGGAGGAGAGGAAGAAGGAGGCTCCCCTCTGAGCAGGGAGCCAATGTGGGACATGATCCCAAGACCCAGAGATCATGACCTGAGCCTAAGGCAGACACTTAACTGACTGAGTCACCCAGATGCCCTAGAATGTCCTCTTCCTATGTGCCTATGTGCCTATGTACCTATGTGCTCGGCATTATTTTTCTCTAAAACACCTTTCATCTCCTGGCCACTGTCCCTTTTCACTTTGGTCAGCAGTATTTGACCCAGTTGATCATTGCCTGATTCTGGGCTTTAGAACACCACATCCTACCAGTTTTTTCTCTTACTTCACAGACATCTACTTCTTAGTCTTCCTTATTGGTTATTTCTAATCTCCCTGATTTCTGAAATGTGGGCTTCCCAGGGCTTTGTCTTAAGACATTTTATTTTTTCTACTTCAATTACATATCTGGTGATCTCATCCAGTCTCATGTCCTAAATTCTGCTAACATGCCAACAACTTCCAAATTTATGTCTGTAGCACAGATCTCTTCTCTGAATTCTAGACTAATAAATTTGACTGAATACATCCCCACTCAGAGATAAGTATCTTAAACATAATATGTCTAAAATTAAATTCCTGCTACTCTGCAGGAAAGCAGTTCATCCCACAGTCTTCTCTAGATCAACAGGCGACTTTATATTTCCAGCCACTATGGCCAGACACATTAAACTAATCCTTAACTCTTACTTTCTCATATGTGACATTCAATTATTGATCAAATCCTGTTGTCTCTACTCTCAGAATACACTCAACACCGACCACTTTTCATCTCCTTTATTGCTACTACCTTGGTTCAAGCCACTCTCATTCATTAATTGAATTATAGCCTCTAAACTGTGCTTGCACTTCTATAGTCTGTTATCAATATAGAGCCTTTAAAATGTAAGTTAGATCACCCCCCCCCGTTCCTAGAACCCTCCAATGGTTCTTCTCCTAACTCAGAGTAAAGATCCAAGTCTACACAGTCCCCATGCAATTTAGCTCCTGTTCACTCTGACACTATGTCTAATTTCTCCCTTGTGTTACACTAGTCATGCTGGTGTCATGACTGTTTCTTGAACTATTGACTATGATCCCACTTCTCTTCACACTTGCTGTTCTCCCACCTGGCATGCTTTCTTCTCAGATCTCCTTATGTTCTGCTCCCTTAATTTTTTCAGGAAATAACCACATCTTAGTGAGGGCTTTCTTGACCACTCTACTTAAAATTATGCCCCTTTAGAATGTCCCCTTCCTATGTGCTGCTTTATTTTTCTCTATAATATCTATCACTTTACATATCATGTAATTTACTCATTGATTTTGTTTCTTTACTATCCTACTGCACTTTATTTTGTTTTTCTCCTTTGTAGCTGTCTTTGTTTTTCTCCTTTGCAGCCTCTAGCCTTCATTTTCTCTTTTTTTATAACCATTTGTTGTTCCTCACACAGTCCTTATTATTCCTTTAGTGATTCTCCTAGAGATTACAACTTACATATCTTATAGTCTAACACAAATTTTACTTTTTATTACTTCTTAGACAATGCTCTGATCTCAGAAGACTCCATCTCTGCTTACTACCATTTTAATTATTTGTGCTATTGATGTTAGTCATTTCAATTCCACATGTATTTTACAACTAACAAAACATTGCTATTATCACGATGTTCAGTCAATACTCATTTATTATTCACTCACACATATAATCTTAGCTTTGCCTTCTATTCTTTCCTACATGTCTATGATTCTACTTGAGATCACTTTTATTCTACCTGAAGAACTCTTTGTAGTATTTTTTCTACTGCAGATCTGCTGGCAACAAATTTTCTCAGTTTTTGAATAGGAATGTCCCTTTCAAATTTATTTCAAAAGATATTTTTGTGAAAATAGAATTCTGGGTTGACATTTATTTTCTTTTAGCAGTTTAAAAATAATATTTATCAGGGCACCTAGGGGGTTGAGTTGGTTGAGTGTTCTATTCTTGATTTTGGCTCAGTCATGATCTCAGGGTCATGAGCTCAAGCTCCACTTCGGACTATGTGCTCAGTAGGGAGTCTGCCTGAGATTCTCTCTCTCTCTCTCTCTGTCTCTCTCTCTCTCTCTCTCTCTGTCTCTCCTTCCCCTACGTGTGCTAGAGCTCTCAAATAAGTAAGTACATCTTTAAAAAAAATTAAAAAAATAGAAATAGTATTCATTATCTTCTCATTTTTATTTCTATTGATGGGTTATCAGTGCTATCATTTCTCCTTTGAAAAAAATGTGTCTCTTCATCTTCTCCCCCACCTTGGTGGCTTATTTTTGCATTTTTCTTGCTTATTTTTAAATTCAATTTATTCAAACTAAAACAAAACAAATCAAGACAAGACCAGCTCGTTCATTTCTCTACCCCTCCCCCCCTTATTGCTTCTGGCAACTACAAATCTGTTTATTTTTAAATTTATTTTTATCTATTTATTTATTTTAGATTCCACATATTAGAGAGAGCATATGTTATTTGTCTTCCTGTGTTTGACTTATTTCACTTAGCGTAATGCCCTGAGGTCCATCCATGTTGTCACAGATAGCAAGATTTCATCTTTCCAATGACTGAATAATTTTGTGTGTGTGTGTGTGTGTGTGTGTGTGTGTGTGTACCTTTGGAAAGTGAAATGTTTAAAAAGTGAATAATTTTGCATATATACAGGAAATTATTCATATATATTAAGATATTAAATATATGATATATATTAATATATATTCACAAATATAATATATATATATCACATCTGTTTTAACCATCCATCCACTGCTGGATAATTAGATTATTTCCATATATTTGCTATTCTAGGTAATGCTTCAATGAACATGACGGTGCATACATCTTTTCAAGTTAGTGTTTTCTTTGGATAAATACCCAGAAGTGGAAATGTGAATTATATGGTAATTCTATTTTTAATTTTTTGAGGAACCTTCATTATCTTTTCCATACTGGTTGAAACTATTTATATTTATCCAAACAGTATGCCAGTAATTGCCTTTTCTCTGCATTCTGGTCTTTTTGTTAACAGCCATTCTGACAGGTGTGAGGTGATATCTCATTCTGATTTTGATTTGCATTTTTCCAATGATTAATTATGTAGAATATCTTTTCACATACATTGTAGCCTTTTGCATGTCTTCTTTGGAAATATTTCTTTTGAGATCTTCTGCCCATTTTTTAATTGGATTTTTCGTTGTTGTTGTTATCAAGTTGTATGAGTTCTTTATATATTTTGGGTATTGGCCCTTTTTAAATATATGACTTGCAAATATTTTCCTTCATACAGTAGGCTGTTTTTTCATTTTGTTGATGGTTTCCTTTTTTGTTTAGAAGCTTTTTAGTTTGATGTAGTCCCACTTGATTATTTTTGCTTTTGTTGCTTTTGCTTTTGGTGTCAAATCCAAAAAATCATTGCTAAGACCTATGTCAAGGAGCTTACTGCCTTTGTCTTCCAGGACTTTTATGGTTTCAGGGCTTATATTTAAGTCTTTAATCCATTTTGAGTTAATTTTTGTGTATGGTATAAGACCATGTGTATGGTTAATTCTTTTGCATTTGGCTATCCAATTTTCCTTGTACCATTTGCTGAAGATATTGTCCTTTCTCCATTTTTTATTGTTGCCTCCTTTATTGTAAAGCAATTAACCATGTATGTGTGGGTTTATTTCTGGGCTCTGTATTCTGTTCTATTGATCTATGTATCTGTTTTTATACCAACACTCCACTCTTAATTACTATCGCTTTGTAATATAGTTTGAAGCCAGGAAATATGTGGCTCTAGCTTTGTTCTTTTGCAATATTGCTTTTTCTGTTTGAGGGTATTTTATAGTTCTATATAATTTTGGATTATTCTAGTTCTAGAAAAAAATGTCAATGAAATATTTGTGGGGATTACATTGAATCTGTAGAGTACTTTGGTTAGAATGGATGTTTTACCAATATTAATTCTTCCAATTCATGAGTATGGAATATCTTTCCATTTATTTCTGCCTTCTTCAATTTATTTCATTAATGTTATATAATTTTTAATATACACTTCATTAGATAATTTTTTTCAATTTTTTATGACATAGTAAATGGAATTTTTTTTTCTTAATTTCTCTTTCTGATACTTCATCATTAGTGTATAGGAATGTAGTAGATTTCACATATTTATTTTGTATCCTATAACTTCACTAAATTTGTTTATTAATACTAACAGTTTTTGATGGAATCTTTAGAATTTTCTATATATAATGTCACCTGTTAATAGTGACAGTTTTACTTCTTTGTTACCTATTTGGATGACTTCTTTTTCTTGCCTAAAGGTGCTTGCTAGGATTTCTAATACTATGTTATATAAAAATTGCTAAAGTGACTATCCATGTCCTATTCCTTATCTGAGAGGAAAAGCTTTTAACTTTTCACCAGCCAGTATTATGGGTATGGTTTGTTCCTATATAACCATTAGTATGTTGAAGTAAATTCTCAATATAGGGAATAAAGTGTTGAGAGTTTTTATCATACATGATGTTGAATTTTATCAACTGTTTTTTCTACATCTATTGAGATAAACGTGATTTTTACCCTTTATTCTGTGAATGTCGTGTATAGCACTGATTTTCCAATATTAGACCACTTTTACATCCCTGGAAGAAATATCACTTGATCACGGTTTATGAGTTTTGTTGAATTTGTTTCATTAATATTTTGTTGAGAATTTATGCATCCGTTGTCATCTGGGATCTTGGCCTATAATTTTTTCTTGTGGAATCTTTATATGGTTTTAATACCAAGGTAATGCTAGTCTCATAAAATGAGTTTGGAAAAGTTTTATCTTCTTCTATTTTTGGTGAGGGAACATGGCGAAGTTTGAGAAGATTGATCATAATTGTTCTTTGGATATTCGGTAGAATTCACCAGTAAATCATCTGGTCCTGAACTGTCTTTTGTTGGGTGTTTTTTTTTTATTATTATGGATTCAATATTCTTACCAGTAACCAATCTGTTCAGGTTTTCTATGTCTTCATGGTTTGGTCTTGGTAGGTTGTATTTTTCTAGAAATTTATCTATTTCTTCTAAGTTGCTCAATATGTTGGGATATAATTGTTCTTAGTAGCTCTTATCCTTTGTATTTTCGTTGTATCAATTATAACACCTTCCCTTTCATTTCTAATTTTATTTTTTTGAGTCCTCTTTTATTCCTGGTGAGTGTAGTTAAAAGTTTGTCAATTTTGTTTTATCTTATCAAAAAAATCAGCTCTTAGTTTTATTGGTATTTTCTATTATCTTTTTAGTTTCTATTTCATTTATTTCTGCTCTAATCTTTTTTATTTCCTGCCTCCCACTAACATTGATCTTCATTTGTTCTTTTTCTACTCCCTTGATATGTAAAGTTAGATTGTTTATTTGAGATATTTCTTATTTCTTGAAATAAGCATTTCACTATGAGATTTTCTCTTAAAACTGCTTTTGTTGCATTCCATAAATTTTAGTATATTACATTTACATTTTAATTTGTCTCAAGACATTTTTTTAAATTTCTATTTTGATTTCTTATTTGACCAACTGGTCAGTAGCCTGTTGTTTAATGTTCACATAGTTGTGAATTTTTCCATTTTCTTCATGTAATTGATTTCTAGTTTTGTACTGTTGTGGTCTGAAAAACTGTTTGATGATTTCAATCCTCTTAAATTTATTAAGATTTGTTTGTTCTTCTTTTCTTGCTCTCTTCCTTTGTGGTTTGATGACTTTCCTTAATAGTACATTTACATTCCTATTTATATTTTGTGTATTGATTTGATTATAATTTTTTGTTTTATGGTTACATGTGAGCCTCTTATGGCAATTTAACATAAGGTCTTTGAGATAACTAAACTAACTGTTTAGTTAATTGCTATATCACCAATGCCTGGCATATAGTAAGTGCCATTATTATAATGAATGAATACAACAATTAATAAGTGAAACAAGGTTAAAACCTAGTGGTAAAAACAAGGGTAACACTTAAGAAATAGAATACAAATGACAGAAGATTGTATGGAAATTAAATTTAGGAGGGAGAAATATTTAAAGATCTAGAAGACTGGATGAGTATCTTGGGGGAAATACCTATGACACAAAGGAAAATTAGCATTTGATTATTGAATTCTAAGATCCTGAACCTTCTTCTACTGTATAGTCTAGCAGAGACATCTGCTTCCTCCTTTCTCAGATCATTACATCCACTCCTGGATACAAGTTGTCTATTTTGCTTGAGTCGTCATTCCTTCATCTTTGCCAATGGGGAAAAAATGTTTATCCTCTTTATCCAGGCTCAAACATTATCTCTTCTTTTCATTTACTAGGTGAAATACCTGTAAAGATAGGTATTGAATCTGTTTTGGAAACCACTGTTTATCCAACACCCAGCATGTATTAGGCATAATATAAACATTGGTTGAATAAATGAACAAATCTTCCCTGACCTCCACATTATCACTACTTTTTCCATCTTTAATTTTGTAGTGTATTTTTTACATTTTATTTGGTGTCATATGACAGTAGTCAATGTATTTTCTGTAACCACAAAAACCTTTAAGCTTCTTGAGAGTCAGGATATATCTATGCCATATTTATCCTTTTTACTTTTCCTTTCCTAGGAGTGTGTTACCACACAATACACAATCACTAAGTATTTAATTGCATATTGTATTTGTTGACTATTGCTGCCTTAACAAATAACTACAAAATTTCTGGGGCACACGACAACAAACATTTATTTTGCTCATGATTTTGCAGTTGAGTAGCGGCTCACCTAATCCAGTCTGGACTGACTAAGAAGTTTTCACCTGCAGGTTCAGTTTGGAAATGTTTCACACAGCTCTCATCCACCTTGGATCAAGGGGGCAGTTATGTCATGTTCTCACAGTAATGACTAAGGGCAAAAGAACAAGCTGTAACATGCAACACCTCTTAAGGTCTAGACTTAATTAGAACACTGCCATTTTTACCCGTTTTCCACTGGTCAACACCAGTTCCATGCCCAAGCCAGAAATCAAGGGGGTAAGAATATATACTCTGTTAGTGGCTTAGAGAACTGCAGGGTCACATGACAAAGGGTAAGGAAAAGGGCAGGCTGATGGACATAGGCTAATAATCCAATCAGTCACATTCAATGATTTAAAATACACAATAATAATACTAGCTCATGAAGCTTTATAGGGTTTCACAGAACTTAAATTCATTTCTCAAAAATTTTGACTGCTCATCATGTTCCAGGCACTGTTCTAGCTCCTGAAGATACAAAAACAAATAAGAGACATAACATAACAGCATTGTGAAATGAACAAGGACGTAGTGACTTATTTTACAAAGAGTTAAGTGATGGATTAGTTCACATACAAGGTGAATAGGAGAGCCTGGAATTGTATAGAGGCTGGTCTCTTTTTTACAAACACTTCAAATTAACCTACACATTTTGATAGGATTAAAATGACAGAACCCATAATTTACATGCAGACAAGAACAGAGATGATGTAATTCCATTCTATATTAATGTCATTGGATAAATGAAGCTAATTTGCTTCATTTACTGACTATTCCAGGCCTTATATGTGTAACATGTTGCTCTTAGCTAAAACAACCTCCTGAAACTCATCTTCTCACTTTCAAAGAGCTCTTATCCACATCATTTAAAGGTGGTAAAACTTTGGATTCCAAAGGAAAAGTCTTTGAAAAGAGCCATTACAAGAATATGAGAATACACCTTGAAACTTTATCAGTAAAACAAAATCCTGCATTCTTCTGTTGTTGTCCTGTGCATTTTCACATTGCCTTCCCCCAACAAGCTGTTCTTCATAGGAACATATTGATTTAATCAAATCTTACAGCTGTGGCTGGGAAGCGCCCTGAATAACAAAAAGGCTTTTTTTTACATGGAATATGACTTAATTTAGAGAAGAACTGCTGATGCAGGGTGGCAGATTCATTAAACTGCCTGGCTGATCAATGTACTACCATTTGGAAAAGCTAGACTAGGAACTAAATAGCTTTTCATATTGGTTGTCAGACATTCTTTTAAATATCTTGTTATATGTTATGACAGATGGATGAGAAACAGCTTTCAGTAATCAGGAGATCAAGCCAGCAATTTGAATCTACCAGGAGGGGAAAATCACCTATGTACAACAGGTGCTGTTCTCAGCTTCAGATTTTTCAAGGACAGCTCTATATCACATCAGAAATAAAATGTGGTTCATGTTCTCTGTGGTAAAAATGACCATAGAATACAAATCCTTTATTATAAAGCAACTGCTTCCCCTGTTTTCCCAATTTACAGTGAATAGAGAGCTCCCTAAATTCAAGTGGGAACATTGTTCTTCCTCTATAATCTGTGCCAGTGAAGGTATTATTTATAAGGAAGTTACTGAAGCAGAGTCTTTATCTAAGAATTTGCAGGCCTTCTGCTTCTTATTCTAGGAGCAGCCACATCCCTGAGACATCCTGGCCATAAGCACCAGACCTCAGTTGCACAGTTCATTGCTTGGTTCCAAATCCCCAGGGAGTTGTCTTAATCAGTAGCAGCCTGCCCTGCTCTAACTAGCCCAATTAGGATTAAGAAACAAGGAAAGATTTCTTGCCTCAAAGAACAGTCATGCAACCTTCAGTGGTTTGGCAAGGCATCTGAAGTGCAGCCCACCAATGGGGAGCCACAGCTATGGACCTGAGAATTTTTAATTTTAGCTCTTTTTCTGTGGGAGTTCTACAGCTGTGGCTATGATATTTTAAATGCTTTAATTTGACATAACAGTGATTATGCTTTAATCGCTTTCCTGCTTGATGAAGTCCTAGCCTCCTGTGGAAAGATGTGTGTATTGGAGTCTTACTCAGAATTCTGTTCTTATTACTTTAAAAAAAATAAAGGCCATAACATGTCAATGGTAAAAAAAAAAAAATCTATATTTTTCCCTTCCTAAATACCATTTCCAAATAAGGAAATAAAGCACCATGAAAATATATTGGAAATGGTATTTGTTATTGGGAGAAAAAAAAATGAATAACTCCACTCCCCTAAGTAAACCCATCTGTGATGTCATTGTCCCATTTGTAGGATGCTAACACATTTTATCTCACCTTCCCGTTGAGTTGATTAGAATGCGTGGACTAGCGAGAGATAACACGGCATTGCTTCCTTGAAACGTACATAAGGCTTTGCAATAGCCCAGATGCAATGACCATGACACGGAGTATAGAAAAATGAAGGAGATTATTATGGAAGGTTTAATCATAAAGTTTGAAGAGGAGGGTCAGCATGAAGGACTCTCAACTAACAGGCAAAAAAAAAACCCAGTAAATATCATTCTGGTGAATGGAAAACTGCACCAGAGGAATCCAACTAGTTTGGATCAATAGTTTAGTTGATCAAGGGCTGACAAACTTTTTGTTTTTAGTTAGTAAATAATTAGGCTTTATAGTACACATAGCTTCTTTTGCATCTACTCACCTCTGTCGTTATAGCATGTAATTGAATGACATGGCTCTGTGTCAGTAAAACTTTATTTACAAAAACAGGTGGTAAGCCAGATTTGACCCACTGGCCTTAGTTTGCTGACCTAGCCCCTGAAAGAGTCAGGCAGAGTGGGGAGAAGCATAGATCTTGTCAAGGACAAAGCAGAGTGGCTAGCAAGGACTTAGGTTTGGAGTCACAGGAAATTGGGTCCGTTACTGCAATCACAATATAATTTCAGAATAGAATCAGTATAAGACACATAAGCAGAGCATATTTGACAGATTAACAGTCTCTTAGAAATACCCCTGCTCTGATTGAAAGAACTATTACCCAAATCTAGGTGACGCTGGAGATATCAATAGGGGTCATCTCACGTAGTCCAAAAGTATCTGTAAGTAACTGTAATTAGGGCAACCCTGGAGGAATGCCAGAACTGGGCATTTTATTACTTATAAAATGACAAACATTTTATAAGTAATAGAATGAGAAAATTACAACTTTAGCCTGGGTACATTTAAACGAAATACATATTCAAATTTTAGTTATATTATTTTGGAAATTAATTATTGTCTGTGAGCTGAGACTCATGCAGTTTGATCTTTTGTGTAAAGGGGTAAGAAGAGTACTTAAGTCATAAAGTACTGTAAAGGCAAACATGAGATCCAAAATACTTTTTTTTTTTAAGATTTTATTTATTTATTCATGAGAGACACACACACACACACACACAGAGAGAGAGGCAGAGACACAGGCAGAGGGAGAAGCAGGCTCCATGCAGGGAGCCCGATGTGGGACTCAGTCCTGGGTCTACAGGATCAGGCCCAGGGCTGAAGGCGGCGCTAAACCACTGAGCCACCCTGGCTGCCCAGCCACCCTGGCTGCCCCAAAATACTTTTAATCCAGTCTTTGAACTCATCGAATTCCCCAATAAAAATCAAAAGCCATTATTATTAATTTTGTGTGTGTGTGAATCAACTTTTATTGCACTTAAAGAGACACTGTCATGTTTGATTTAATATTTCGAAACTATTGTGTTATATTAAATGATCTTCTGAAAGAGTTCTTTCAAGAAAAGGAGAAAGGAAAAGAAAGTCATTAGATGTAGATTCAGTGTAAATTCTCTTGGATTTAGATTCAGAGCAAATACCAAATTCTTTTCTAATTAGAATTATGACATTTTATGACTATTTGATTGCTTTTTCCTCTTCTTTTTGTTCCTTTCCTCATTTTCTTTTTGCATGGTTAGAGGAAAGGAAAGAGTAGGGAACTTCATGGGGCAATATAAGTGCTTCAGTTTTAAATTAAATATAGAATAATCTCTAATAATATAGTGCAGATTAGGGAAAGGTAAACAAACCAGAAAAAAATAAAATCTCTTCTGACACTGCAAAATTAATAGAAGAACTAAATTTTCGATGCTGGTAAAGACTTAAAGTACTTTAGGACATATGTTCTATTGAAGGCTTGTAGGCAGTCCAGTCCTGAAACGTCCTTTAAATTGCATGCCATTGATTTAGTGATAGCAACTAGAAACTCAGTAATTACAATAACAGCAAAAGCCAATAAAATTGAGTCTTTGCATTATATCCAAGCTACATAGATTTTAACTAATTTGCTTGAATCATATCTAAGTAATAGACATCATTATTATTCGCATTTTACAGTGGAGAATACTGACATACAAACAGGTTAAGTAATTTGAGAAAAGTGACACATTAAACGGCAGAGTCAAAATTTTTACCCAGAGGATCTGGTTCCAGAGCCCAAGTACTTACCTTAAAGATACAGAGGTGCCTCCCATTTTCATGCGGCTACTTCTAGAACCAGTGTGACAAACTTGTCCCAGGTTGCCTGCGATTTTGTTTTGTTTTGTTTTGTTTTAGCACTGAAAACCCTGCCCCTTGGTCTTAAGCAAACCAGGACATTGATCACACTAACAAACCTTGTGTATGTGACATGTGCCCTGTACAAGATAGCAAAAAGACTCCATGCTATCAAAATAGCTGTCACAAGATGTATTTAGGAATGCTCAGGCACTCTGATCAAAAAAGAACTGTCCATACCCTCACAAAGTGTATTTAAACTTAATTTCAATGCAATTAGAAATCTTAGTTTAGCTGCAATTAGAAACCCTAGTTTAGATGCAATTTTGGCAGAATTGGTTAATTGACTTCCCAACTAGACAGGAAAGTGCTAAAAAAGAGCAAGAGTTAAAACTGACAGGGAGAAAAGAAACTAAAAAACTATAAGGACAAAGTCTGAGGAAATTTAAGGACACTAATGACACTTAATTGTGCATTAGGTACATTTTATTTGTCAGTGACAGAAGACCAACTTGAACCATCTGCAGTAATGAAAGAATTTTATCTGAAGTACTGCAATAGGGGAATAGGAGCCATTAGAGCTTGCTTCCTCTCTTCATTGTTTATTTTTGTGGTGGCCTTATCTCTCAGGCTGCCTCTGTCTTTGTGGTTCAAAACATGAAAACAATAGTTCTTAAATATGATGTCTTTAGCCATAGGGGAAAAATGATTATTTTAATACAAAATTTAAAAACACCAGGAATTTTACCTATTTGCCTAGTTTGGGTCATGCAAACATATATCTCAACTCTGTGGCCAGAGTTGGGGTCATATAAGAACATGGCAGCCTTGTAGGATCCAGGTTGCTGGGGGTAAGAAAGCAATTTTTTCAGGAGGAGAGCAGTCTTCTGTTTGACTGGATAGCATACTCCCACATCTACTTTCAACCAATTCTCTACACACATTCTTTCTTGCTTTTCTTTCTGTACATAGATTAGATTATCAAAATGTCACCATTAATGTATTTTAAATATCCCACATGTAAGTACAAAAATCTCTTCCTCCTCTATAATCAGGGAAAAAAAAAATTAGACTCTAGTCCAGCTCACTATGATTTTTATAGAGTTGTTATTTATAAAAATATACTAAGCCTGACAAACAGGAGAGTGGGAGTGGGATATCATGGGGTTACTCTTCTCCGAGTTCAGACTTGTAACTTAAGTCAAGGCCTCCTCAAGTTACTCTGCATAATTCCAGGTCATACTTCAAACAGTACTTCTGTCAGTGTTAATAAATTTAACAAGCCAAGATTCCCAATGTGCAACATTAGAGAAAAACTTAGAACAAAGTCCCACTTCAAAAAAGAGAAGGAAGTTTAACAAAAGGGTCAATATGTCTCGAGCCATTAGAATACAAACTCTATCAGTACAGGGTTTTTTGTTTATTATTTTTTTAAACAGTTTATTTATTTAGTTAGTTATGAGAAACACACAGAGAGAGGCAGAGACATAGGCATAGGCAGAAGGAGAAGCAGGCTCCTCAAGGGGAGCCTGGCGTGAGACTCAATCCCGGGACCCCAGGACCATGCCCTTGAGCTGAAGGCAGATGCTCAATCACTGAGCCACCCAGGTGTCCCTTGTTTGTTTAATTAATCTATTCCCAGAATGCAACACACAATAGGCACCAGTATGTAACTGTTAAATAGATGGGCATCCTTTTCTTGTTTCTTTCTCTGCAAGTATTGTGTGTTCCTTGATCAACTGATATGACTGCCTGAGATCCTATTCACTGTTCTGGCTATTGTCTCTAGAAAGAAAAGAAATATATTGAATTCATTATGATACTGAGTGGTGGAATGTCCTTTGGGTTGACTGTAAAATGGATAATCATTATTCAAAGGTTGAATATCCACAATCAGTTTTCCATTATATGTGTCTTCATTTCCTAATTGAAGTCTTCAGTTCCTGAAAGTATAGTTATGACCAACTATAACAGCAACCAACTCTCTGAGTTACAAAGTTCATGCAAGGTTTCCTTCTATTCTCCTCTTAACTTTAGATAGTAGATAGAAAATGCTACCTCTGAAATTCAGGCATTTGGCAGGATTCAGAGAATCTGGTAAGGAGTACAGAATCCAACAATGCTGTAAATGTCATAATATGGCTCTTGTTAGGTGTGCCGATGGGTTTATTGAATGTCTCAGGGATATCACATTTTCTTTTTAAAATCTCTGAAAGCAGAGATGAAGATGAAGCTATAAATGTCATTGCTGGCTATATAAGGCTGAGTTAATATGCTCCTGTACTACTTTGCTTTAAGAAATCACGACTTTATCCCTCTCTGTTAGTGTGGCTTTGATAGGGCTGACTCCTCCTTCTGGCTTCAATGCAAGACATGTGGCCCAAACCCAGTCCAGCAAAGCAGATCACAACCTGCCCACAAACTACTCATTCAGGAATGAGTCTGTGACCTAGTTGAGCCAGTAAGAGTTATCTCTGGAACTTTTTTCTGGACTTAAAAGAAAAATAGGGCTCATTTCTCTGTAAATATTAGTAACCCTAGTGCTTGCAGGTATCATATGTGACAACAAAGGAAAAACATTCTTGAGAATGGAGATCATCCAGGTATGAAGACAGAGAACTGATGACATACTTTGTACCCTGAATATGACATGTCTTTTTTTTTTAAAGATTTATTTATTAATTTATTTATGATAGAGAGAGAGAGAGAGGCAGAGACACAGGAGGAGGGAGGAGCAGGCTCCATGCCGGGAGCCCGAGGTGGGACTCGACCCTGGGACTTGACCCTGGGACTCCAGGATTGTGCCCTGGGCCAAAGGCAGGCACCAAACCGCTGAGCCACCCAGGGATCCCCTTCTGTTAATTTTATCCTGGAATTATCAGTTGTAGATGTCTCCAAATTTCCTTTTGACATAAACTAGACATTGTTGGGTAGAACTTATGTTTTTTCAACAAAAATGTTCCAAAAAAGTTTCTCATTATAGTAATTTGAGATAAGAATATATAGTGAAATATTCATAAAGCTCTTTGAATACTTCATGAGAAAGGTTATATTGTTGGTATAAGAACTCTGAAATATAAACATCTGTAAGGTGTAGATATTATACAGAAGAAATGTTAAAGAACAAGTTATAGATACAGAATGATGTCCTAAAAACATTACAGTTCTCAACTGAAACAGATTCCACTTAGAATAATAGCTTTAAAATCTCTCTAGAATTCCAGCAATATTATCAGATCAATGAGTTTTCTTAAATCATATGTAGTACTTACATTTATTATTTATGTAAATATTCTTAAAATTAACTTTGAATTATGATTTTCAGAAATCATAGATACAATTTCTTGATTACTTTCAAGTGATGATCAGTATGATACAGTTTCCTTAATAATAAGAGAAATTTCTTATTTCAGAAGTGTGAAAATGGAATATCGAGTCTGGCAATAATTTCAATATAGCAATAGAGAAAGTAGCTATTTTCATCAAAAGACATAGAAAGATGATTTACTCTCAAGCCTATGTTAAGAATGAAGGACAAAAAAAAAGAATGAAGGACAGTTAAGTTTATATATCTTTTGTTAATATTAACAGTTTGTGAATCTTTGTGTGCAGGATCATACTTATTTACTAAAGCTAAGAAATCAGTTGAGTAGCTTAACCAGAAAGGCCTATTAGAATGCACCCTAAGTATATAGTTCTCAGGATGATAGCTTTTATCAGGCATGCCTAATAATAAAAACTTTTTTTTTTATTAAATAGACACTTATAAGTAAAAGAAATTTGCGGGGATTCACTGACTCTGTTGATTCCTTTTCTTCTCTTTTTTTAAACTAAGCCTAATGGACATCTTGGAATGGCTACCAAAATCTATAGTTAGTTAATAGAACTGACAATATAATGGCGAGGTAGAGAATAAATTAATGGAAAACAAGATAAATTTATTCTGTGGCTCCTATAGATCTGAAGGCCATAAGAAATTATTTGAATAAATCTTTCTTGTCAGTAAAAAGCAAAACCACACTAGCAGATAATAAAAATGACAAGGATATATTTAGCACAGGACAAATACATTTGCTAATATTGCCTTGTGAATAGCACCAATTTCAGTATTCCTCAAGCATGGTTTGGGAAATGAGATTTACACGAGATTTGGCAGTGCATAAATTACTCTGAAGGCATAAGGTATGAATTTGTGGAGCTATATTAACAGTTTCAGAACAACCACACATTTTTAATAAAGTGCTGTGGTGCTCCACTGAATTCTGTTCTGGCCAAAAGAAGTCTAGCCATTATTTTACAGGCATCTCTTGTAAACATCTCCTGAAGGTTAGCATTTTACTTGGCCCGAAATGAAATGCAGATTTGAGTTTAAGAAAGGAGACATTCTACAGACCAAATCTTGATTTGGGATTAGGGCAGGAGACATGGGCACACCTTTGCTTCTCTTCCCCACTAAATATGTGTCCCCAAATTGAACATATCCTAAACTATCTGAGACCTGTTTTGTTTCGTTTAATTTTGCTTTAAATCAACTGCAATATTGGACTAAAGCTCTTTTAAGCTCATTCCTTTCTTTAAAATTCTATAATTTTATTATATTTTATCTTCCCTGGGAAACAAAAAATCTAATGGATAGAAAATAGGCTCATGCATGTATCAACTACAAGTATACACAAAGGCAGCTGTTTAATTATGAATATTGAATCCATATGTTACTTTAGAAGAAACTGTGCAGAGTCCTAAAAATTCTTTAACTTCTCCTCTCAGCCCTTTTCCATAATAAATTGTTCTCTTTGTTCTTTTTGTTAATGGCACTTCAAGTGTGCCCTTATTATAGCAATTATCTCTTTCTCTTAGGGCCAGATCTACAGTTCCCTGGCATATCTACCTGGCCTCCCCATCTGAATTCCTTGAGGGCAAGATCTACCTTACTTTCTTATCCCTAGTGCCTGCTTGACATAGATTTGGCACTTTAGAGATGTTTGAATAAATAAATGAATGGGTAAACAAATACTTTTAAAGAAGAATAGTTAGAAAAAGAAGTTATTACTCTAGAGAATAAAAATCTTACTTTTTAATAATACAAAACACAAAATAAATAAAACATTATCAAGGTGGCATTACCTGCTAAGGCATTTTCCTATTTATCGTGTCCATTGATCCTTAACAATCTACAATTCAATTCTATTTTTTCAGAGGTAGATTTTGTTTTTTAATGTAACATGATTTTGGAATAGTTGGCTGATAATTGCTATTTTCCTTTTCATAAGATGGCCAGTATGAGTGCTTAAAGTTATATGAAAGTGAAAAATAAAATATTTCAAAATGGAAGTTTCTGAATAAAGTCATAAACCTACCACATACCTACAGGGTTGTATCCCTTCTGTAATACAGTTTAAGGCAAGGATGGCAATGATGGTGGCTGTGGTGGTGGTGGTGATGATACTAAACTTGATGCAAATGACGCCCACTACTGTTAATTACGTGTATTGAATGCTTACTGTGTGAGAGGCATTTTGAATATAACAACACATTTAATTCTTGTAATATTTTATTGAATTGGTTATTATTCATTTGCTCCATTCTTGAATAAAGAATTAGCTCTAAGGAAGTAAGAATATTGACTATTATCCCACAACTCACAATTGGAAGAGCTAGTCTAGGACCCAGATTTTTTAGGGAGCACACATAACACTTTATTGGCAATCAAACCAACAAGCTAAGTACAAAATTGAATCATAAACAGAATCAAACTGCTAGATGTTGATAAACATCAACATGTTTATATTTCATTAATTCTCTCTTTTTTTTGAATTTTATTTTACTTAAATGCAATTAATTACCATATAGTGTATTCGTTTCAGAGGTAGAGTTCAGTTATTCATCGGTTGCAGATAACATCAGTGCTCATCACATCACTTGCCCTCCTTAATGCCCATCAGCCAGTTACTCCATAACCCCATGCACCTCCCCTCCAGCCATGCTCAGTTTGTTTCCTAGAATTAAAAGTCTCTCATGGTTTGTCTCCCTCTTGATTTCGTCTTATTTTATTCACTTTTAAAAATTTATTTTACCAGGGCACCTGGCTGGCTCAGTCAGAAGAACATGTGACTCTTGTATGTTCAAGCCCCACATTGAGTGTGGAGATTACTGAAAAACAAAATCTTCAATACCTACACATACTTTTTGCTGCAAACTCAGAAACAATAAGAAGTACATAGTGCTACTTTTCCAGTGAGGTGAATGACATCACCTTTCTTACTAGTTGAACTTATTTCAGCATCTGAAAATACAACCTTAAAATGTCTATGAGCCAGGAGTTAGGATGTGAGAAGCTATATTTATAACAGAATGTCTGAAGGATAAGAGATTCCTTCATCTCTCTAGGTATTCTCAAGTTTGTTTTTGGATCAATCTGACAGCCAGAAAGTGGCACAATTTCACTACATCTTTTACCATTTATATCATTTCTTTTATTGCAGCATTCATGTAGGAATTTTTAAAAACTGTCTTACTGTAATCTCTATTTATTGTAGGGATATATTTGAGGTCACTCACCCAAGTAAACATACATGGAAGATTTTGTTCCAGACCATTTTCAGGAAGTTTATTTGTCCTAAATAACCAGTATATTTTTGTCTCATGGACCATACTAACCTTGTAAAAGATACTTCTCTTTTGCTTAGGGAACTAGTATACTTTGTCAAATTTCTTACCCACTTTGAATTATTATGCATAAAATTTGCCTCTAAGGCTTGTCTTTCTGTGCACAGCACACTTTGATACCATTTTACTATTTTTCCATCATTCTCTTTTCACACCAATTTCTTCTTACCATTATGTTGTTGTAATTTCATGTCTTTTAGTAAGTCTTCATCTCTTAAAGGAAGCAATTTTAACATAAAAATGCTTCACAATATTTGGAGGCTTGTTTATAAAAAAATCCTATACACAGGCAAAGTTTAAAAGTCCAAGAATGGCCATGAGGATGTAAGACTGATAAGTTTTGGTGGAGGTCAAGAAAAGAGGACAAATATAGAAAATGAGAGTCTCCTTTATCAGGCTATTAATAAATTGTTTTCTTTCATGTTCTTTGGTGAGGAAGGGAGGAGCATGACACTCAGAGAAGTGAAATGAAAGAAGGCCCAAAATAAGCTACACCCAACCATTTTGCCTGGTCTTTATTCTGTCTCTTCAAAACTCAGTATTGTAGGACATCTTGGGTTTTCCCCACAACAAAATTTTCTCATTACCTCCATTTTAGGAAGATTTTCGTAAATATATGGTTGCTTAAAATGATGTAGGAATTTGAAGCATGTGTTAAAAAATAATTGCACATAATGATGTGGATGGAACTAGAGGGTATTTATGCTAAGTGAAATAAGTCAGTCAGAGAGAAACAAATACTGTATGATGTCATTCATATGTAGAATTTAAGAAACAAAACATAAACATAGGGTAAGGGGAGGAAAAATAAAATAAGACAGAAATAGAGAGGGAGGCAAGTCTTAAGAGACTCTTAGTTATAGGAAACAAACAGGGTTGCTGAGGGGAGGTGGGAGGGCTGGGGTAACTGGGTGATGGGCATTAAGGAGGGCACTGAATATAAGACCACTGGGCGTTGTATACAACTGATGAATCACTAAATTCTACCTCTGAAACTAATAATACAGTGTATGTTAATTAAATTGAATTTATATAAAATTTTTCAAAAAATAATTGCACATATAGCTGCTCTCTTCAAACATTAGAACTTTGGAAAGATCTGATCGTGATGAGGGCCACTAAGAGAACTGTTTTGAAATACAAGAGACATTTCTTGTCTGAATAATTTGAACATTTTCTTGTGGATTTGATTTCTTGGTATCCTAAAGTCATTTTAAGGAAATTAAATGAAACTTAGATATCTTGAATGTTCATATTTAATCATCAGTTCACTATCATATACTTATTGTACTGATTATCTATTGCCACATGAATGCTACATAACAGACAACTCATTAGAGACACTGATTAACTCATCTGGTAACATGGTTTAGCTAATTTGGCCCAGGGTCAGGCATGCATCCACATTCAGGCAGCTCTGCTGCCACCATCTGGACTCATAGATAGATGTATGTGGGAGTAGTCTGGCTGGCTGCCGGCTGATCAGGGATGGCCTTGGCTGGGATGATGGCGGGGAGTTGGCACTGCTCCATGTATCTTTTATCCAGCTCTGGCATTCTTATAACAATGGCAGAGGTGCAAAAGTAGGCAAGACCAACTGAAAAAGAATGTTTCAAAACTCACTTTGGTCACATTTATTGACTTCCTGCTAACCAAAACAAGTCACGTGGCTGAGGCTAGAGTTGGAGTAGAGGGACACTACAAAGTAATGTGACAACAAGGATGGATACAGGGAAAGGTGAAAGATTAGGGCCATTTTGCAATGTCGCAAAAGAGAGTTATATTTTAGCTAGTTTATAGCACTGGAAGGTGATATAGTCGATGCTTTCATAGGATTCCTGGATCTTGTAACACATAATTTGCTTATTAGTATTCCCCGTGGGAGAAGAATTTCTCGATCTTAGTGCTTTCAAAATGAATATTGCCTATACTCTTCTCCCTATCTGTCCATGCAGGAATTTGGAGGGAGGTGAGTTTCATTTGGCTCTTTTCTTCATGGCTTGAAGTATTAACTGACATTATTTAACGACAAGTGTAGAGTAATGTTCTCTTGCACCCAGGAATGTTATAAGGAGATAAAAGTGAAAATGAAATGACAAAGGAAATGAGCCAGAAAATAAGACCTCTGGGTAATTAAAATTCAGCACCCAAGCTAAACAAGTGAGAATCTTTTAGGTAGATTGTATAAATTCAGCTTATTATAGATTTTAAAAGAAAACAATTTTGAGGTTTCTTATCGCCATGAACAGCTGCTAGACCTCCAAATGGAATTTCCTAATGAGTGTAGAAACAAAATCTGTTTCTTTATTTCCCAGATACCCTGCATTCGCCTGGCTACCAACCAACACTGATCAGCTGCTGCTCGCTATTCTACAGCCACCTGGTCTTATTGCTGACATTTGAATTTGGAAGGAGTACTTGCTTCTTTCTAAATATTCCAGATATTATCCCCTATTTATACTGTATCTGGCTTCAGCATTGACTGTAACAGAAATGTCAAAAGCTCCCTGGGTTTTCTATGAAATACAATAAAGTGCTTGGAGGGTCTTGAGGGGTCTATGGCAGCCACTCTCCCTTCCTTCTTCTGTATTTGTCAGTAGTGTGGAGATTGAGAAGCTTAAATCTACATTTCCAAAACCCTTTTGCAGTGAGGGTTCTTGATTTCATGTAGTTTATCTGATTAGGTTGGAACATGGGATGAAGCAGAGCCCTACTTTTGCAACTGCTGCTAGGACTGCTGAAAAAGTTTGGTCAGGAAGACTGACCGATTTTTTTGCTACCGACAAACGCTCCAGCTAACGCTGGAGATCAATTTCAGGAGCCATTGTGAACTATCAGGTATTGGAAGTTTCTTTCTTTCTTTTTTCTCTTTTTTTAAGATTTTATTTATTTATTCATGAGAGACATAGAAAGAGAGGCAGAGACACAGGCAGAGGGAGGAGAAGCAGGCTCCATGCAAGGAGCCCGATGTGGAACTTGATCCCAGGAATCCAGGATCATGCCCTGAGCCAAAGGTAGATGCTCAACCACTGAGCCACCCAGGCATCCCATGGTATTGGAAATTTCAATGAACACTCATCAGGTGTTGGAAATGTTCATTTAGGTGTCTTAGATTCCACACGACTGACAAACACAGAAGGATGGGAGCATGGCTGTCATAGTCTCCTCCATGAGACCCTTCAAGAGCCTCATTGTACCTATCTGCTGTGGGAATTAGAAGTCAGGGTGTGGTAGTTAAATATTGACTTCTGATGCCTGGAGGGAAGCTAAGGCTGCATATTTGTGGAGCTTGTAGTTCCTGGGGGTGAGTTCCCACTTTCATATTTCTTTGTTATATGTAGTCAAGATAGCAGCTCTTGTGGTGAGCTAGTTTTGTAGTGTTCCTGTGGACCTCATTCCTAGAATATTAGCTTCTCAGCCTTTCAGTGGTTTTGTAAGCATTTAATTCTCTTTATTAAATGTCATTCTGTTTAAAATACAGTCAGCTCTTGAACAACCTGAGTTTGGATTGTGCAGGTCCACTCTCACATGGACTTTTCACAGTACACTACTGTAAATGTATTTTCTCTTATAAATTTCTTAGTAACACTTTCTTTTCTCTGGCTTACTTTACTGTAAGATTATATACAAAATATGTATTAATCGACTGTTTATGTTATCAATAAGGCTCCCAGTCAAGAGTAAGCGATTAGTAGTTAAGTTTTTGGAGAATCAAAAGTTATATGAGGATTTTCAACTAAGTGGGAGTGGAGGGGATCCATGCCCCTAACCCTGCATTATTCAAGGATCAACTGTGGCTAGGTAGCTGTCTGTTATTTGCAACTGAATCCTGACATAATCTAATCATTCTGAAACCAGAGACATTGAATTAATTACCTCCTTGCCTGACCATCTACAGTAAAATGTAAAATAGAGACTCATGATATTACCTCATTAATTTTTATTGCTTTTTAATTTTTTTTGTTTACCACTTTTTAAAATTATGAAATATTACAAGGTCATAAAGAATGAAAAATAATGTAATAGATTTGGGGTATACCCACTAAGGTTGATCAAATGTTAATATTTGGGTATATTTGTTTCAAATCTTGTCTTTTAATTGAAATATTGCAGATATATTTAAATACCTTCTTAATCCTACTTCCTTTTAATCTGTCATTAGAGATAACCAATGAGCTATAAAATATATACGTATTCCATGCCTCTTTTATGCTTTTACTATATATAGACATGAACTCATAAAAATATGTAGTACTATTTTGTATTTGTATACTTCATATAAGTCATTTCATATTGTCTAAATCATATTTCAAAATTTGCTCTTTCAATTAATATTATGTCCTAATTAAAAAAAATTACATATAAATCCAGTTAATTTATTTTAATTTACATCTGTTTTTCCATTGGCAGATTATATCATTTCCGTACTGAGATTGTTTCCAAGGAGTGATTTTCTAATAACATCTCAAAATCAATATGCTAATAATTGAATTTGTAATGTCTTCTCACCTTTTGCAATGGCTCCTATAATTGATTGCCTTGATTTTGCCAATGGCATTTATATCCCCAATTCTTTCAGCTCCGAAACTTTGGGATCATTATTTTCATTATTGATCAATTCATTGAACACTTGATTTTTTGTCAACTTCTATGTCTGTGCTAAAATGTCATCTCCAAAGAGAGAGATTCCTAAAGTAGCTTCCCCACCTGCTTGCTCAACTTACTGTAGCAATGGACTCTTCCTTTCAGAACATTTATCACAATGTATAATAGTATTTATTTATTTCTAGCTTATTTATTTATTTTTTTTCAATCAATTGCAAGATCTACAAAATTTGGGACCAGGTATAAGGTCCTTATATACAGTACGAGCATTAGAACATGTTAGGGCTCAGTAAGTCATTATTTATTTATTTATTTATTTATTTATTTATTTAGTCAGTAGATATTTAAATGAATGTATGCATGCATTGTACAGCCCAATCCATTGTAAATGCAACCAGTCACATTCTGAAGTTTTACTCTTCAAAACACCAATAATATATTAATAATATATAATAATCAATATATAATATTAATACTAATATATTAATATTATTATATTAATATATAATAATTAATAATATACAATAATTAATACATATTAATTATATATTAATATATAATAATGTAAGCATGGACATTTACAAAGAAAAGAAATAGAATAATAAAGAAATGTTTTTAAAGCTTAGTACATTGCCCAGTTTTATGTCTAAAATCAGAACCATTAGAAATGGTAAATATTTTATGCAGGCAATGTTCCTTTTATTTTTACCTTAGGATAAATGACCCAAGATAAAGTCATCTTGTCAAATATGTAACCTATTAATTATAACAGTAGCTTAAAAATTTCCCATGAATAAATTGTTTCCTATTAATAGTGTGATTTAAAAAAATAAGTATAATTTCAAATGCATAAAACAGTGCAAAAATAATACAGATGTCCATGTACTCACCACTGAGATTAAACAGATGTTAACATTTTGCCATATGTGTATCAAATCTGTCTTTGAAAAGGAAAAATAATACAGATTCAGTTAACTCCTCTTTGTTTCTTTTGCTCCCCACCAGTAACCAATATTTAAAAGTTGTGTAAATTTCCTATGATGTCATCATGCATATAAAAAACAGTATAATTGTTTTGTGTGTGTACCCTAGGGCTCTTATTTGAGAAACAAATACATAATTACAAAACAAAGTTAGATGCAAAAATGAATATTTATGTAGAACAAGAAAAAAAATCACGATATATTTAAAAATGTAAAGAGCTGGTAAATACCACAATCATTTCACAATCTACAAAATTAATAATATTTTAGAATAAATCACCTCATCTACCTCTGCAATATATGTTACTCTACATTTGTGACCACATAGTCTTTGATTACCTCTTCCAAATAGACCACTTTTTAATAATTTTATAGAACAATTAGAAAAGTGTTATCCTTCTAGCATGGATGAACTAAACTTATTTTTATTATTGATAGCTAGAGTGTATTAAACTTACTACTTCACACATTGCTTCTTGTTATTGTGCTGATATTGGTTTTTGCTCAATGTACTCAAGGATTCAGGAGAAAGGAACCTTCGCTAGTGGAGGTCATTAGCTTCGCTGGAAGGCAGCAATTGCTGCTGAGGAAATGACTGACATGTCTCCAGAAGGTAATACATGCTCCTTCTTCACCATCTTATTTCCTACTTAATTTGTTAAAATAAATCAATATAAATATTTTACTAAGTATGTACATCAGTGATCATTTCTCCCATATTACTACCCTTCCATATCCTAAAACTGAAAATTTTATGTTTATCCATGAGTTAATATTCAGGAAAAAAAAAATCCTCCCTGGAAAGAGGCCTATGCAAGTGAAAGCTGCCAAAGCCTAAGGTTCATTTACTTCCATTTTAAATTTCCTTTTATCTGTGTGTATTTTACATCCATGGGTTCATTTTGTATTTTTTAAAGTCTCTGTGGTTCACTCAACTTTAATTTTGAGATTATTCATGTTGGTGCATGTAGATATAATCTGTTTCACTTTACTGTCAAGTATGCCATTGTACTAATCAACACCATTCAATTTTTCTGTTCTTTTTCCAAGAGGAATTTAGAGTTTTTCCTATTTGCTTTTGGTATTATGATTAATGTTATAGAAATATTCCTCATCCTGTCTCCTTGAACAGGTGTGTCAGTAGCCTCCAGGGTAACCAATTAGAATAAAACTCAGGATTATAGGATGTGCCTACCTTAAACAAAGTGCTAAACAGAATTGCTCTGTGGTTTCATCTTTTACTAGTAACAAGAGTCCCTGTTGCATTTCCATTAATACCTTTTGTTCCCATCCTCATTAATTTTGACAATCAGTTGGATGTGAGGGGGATTCTTACTGTTATTTTCATTTGTGTTTATCTTTCTACCAGTGATGTTGGACTTTTAATACTTATTATTCATTTTGATTTCCTCAATTGTGAATTGTTTGCTTGTATCCTTGGATTGTTTTTCTTGAGTTTGCATAATTTTTATTTTTGCATAATTTTTATTTTTATTTTTATAGATTTGAAGATGTTCATTGTATTTCCAATTGCTAATTCTTTATCTGTTATATGGATTATGAGTATCTTCTTACAATCCATGACTTATCATCTTAGTTTGCTTTCTGATCTCTTTTGCTATGCAGAGGTTTTCAACTTAATGTAGCAAAATTTATGTTTTACCATTTGCTTCATGTATATGAGAATATTCTCTATCCTGCCACAACAATATAGTCTTTGTTTGTTTGGTTTTGTTTTGTTTTGGTTTGGTTTTTTTTGGTTTTGTTGTTGTTTTGTTTTTTTCTAAAAGTTTTAGAGTTTCCTTATGCTGAATGCTTTGATGCTTTTGGAATTGACTTGGGGGTATTATAAAGTGGGAAATATTTCCCACATAATTAAAGCTTCATTTGGTTAATTTTCCCTCCTTTTGCCACTGATCTGTAAAGCCAATTAATATGTTTCATCAGAATTGGAATCCTGACTTCATGCTTCCTATGATCTTAAGTAAGTTGCTTACCTTCTGACATTTCTTAGTTTACACAATTACAAATAATGCACCACACAGAGACACTGTAAAATTAAAAAGTTAACAGGTATGCAATTTTTAAGAGAGTTCTTGCCATATATTAAACACCCATTAATAGCACCTTAGTAAATCTCACCCTTCTTCCTTTCTCTGATGATGTTAGCTATCCTTTGATAACTAAAGGAGTAAAGATGGAGAACAAAATACATATCAAATTGTTATTAAAGATAAGTTAAAGAGAATATTTTATAGAAGCAAGCTACTATGCTTCTTTATAACCTCAGAATTAGGCAGACTTTTTCACTTTATTGTGGGCAAGGCTGGAATAGGGCACACTTTCACATGTTGGAAGGCCCCGGGTGGGTAAAAATTACCATATTTTTTGAAAGTTTTGCATAAGTAAAATTTTATTCATAAGTGGTATTGAGCTACTCATTTCTTGTACTTTCCTTGTTAAATTTTGATATCAAGATTATACTGTTTTTTTTTTGTTTTCATTTACTTTTCTTGGGAATAATTTGCATAAAACTGGGATCATTTGTATGTTAGAAGTAGACTAAAATTTCTTTGTAAAATCACCTGGACCTAAATCTACCTACTCACCTACTCTGTGGCTTATTTGTATGTTATGGGTAGATTCTATTCTAGTCTTCATTTTCTTAAATGATTATAAGACTATTCAGTTCTCCTACCTGTTCATCAGTGAAATTTTATAAATAATATTGTTCTAACAAATCTTCATTTTATGTAACTTTCATTTATGTAAGTTTTTCATTTTAATGTGCTAACCTCATTTATAGTATGATATGATATTTTCAAATCTCTAGTATATCAGTTAATTTCCTTACCTCATTCATAGTAGCATGGGGATGTTTTGTGTGTATGTGTGTGCATGCATTTTTGTATTTATATGTGTGCTTGTGTGGGTGCCTCTTTTTTTTTCCTTTGGCAATCTCATTTATCTAACATAAATCTTTTCAAAGCCTCAACTTTTGGATTTTATTGATATTTCCTCGTTTCCTTTTTTTCCTATTTTTTACTGATATTTATGTCCTGCTGTTATTTTCCTATATTCTTTTTATCTAGTTTCTTTTGTTGGATGCTTATTTCCTATTTATCAACATTTCTTCTTTCCTATAACAAGCATTCAAGAATAAATATCTCCCTCCTATATGGTTTTAGCTGCATCTCACCCAATTTAATATAGTTAAATTCCCATTATATTTTTCCCCTATGACTTTGTTAATGTATCCAAATAAGAGGAGATTTTTAGTTACTTTTTATAATTTATTTTATATGATTATACAATATTTGTTTGATACTTTTTAAAATTTTCAAGACTTTCTATATCCTAGTGTATGCTCATTTTGGAGAAAAATTCTATGACAACTTGAAATGGAAATGAACTTTCTGTCAGTTGCAGGATTTTATCTACCCAGATATGTATTCAAACCTATCATTTATATTTTAAAATTCTTTCCTTCATATACAAGTATTGAGTCACTCCTCAGAGCCAGTCATTTTTTTCTAAGCATGAGAATGCAGTGGTGAACAAAATAAGCAAACTCTGTGTCGTGGAGTTTGTATTCTAGTAGGGAGGAGAGGATGTAGATGAATTAATGAATAAATATATATGATAAGTCAGATGGTAACAAAGGATGTGAAGGAGCTAAAACTGGGAGGATTGGGAGGAGAGGATGGTTAGTTTTTATGGGATGGTCTTCTCTTTGGGTAGAAGCAGAACAAGTTCGATGTCCTTGGGGAAGAGAGGAGTAAGCAAGATGGAAGTAGTAGAGCGTGAGATCAGAGGGTTAGACATAGCCAGATGAAATTTAGACATCAAGTTGATGAAGAGGAACTGACAATGAGACTTTGAAGAAGTAGGCAATGGAAAAGAAGAAAAAGATTATTGGATTGTCAGCCAACCGTAGTTGGACCAGGAGTTAGGATACCTCAAGTTCTTTATCTGGCTCATTTACTAATGTCTGGTAAAAACTTGGAAGATTTATTTAATTCCTTTGGTTCTGAAAATTCTTGTTCAAGGGTCCTCCCAAGTCAAAATTACTATAGCAAATAAGAATGAATTATAGTAACTGTGGGGCAGATCATTAACTCACTATGGAGGGATCGATTTATGGACAACTTCTGGGTTTTTCTGCAGTTTTAAGAACTGGAGAAAGACAATGTTTGTCAGGTAGCACTGCAAAACAAAGCACAGGGATGCTTTCAATTTGACAACATCTGCAATTAGGTAGAACAAGTGTTATATGGTTGTTTTTGTTGTTACTTGTTCAGAAACATTCTGAAGAAGTAAACACTTGGGGTTTCCTCAGGGGTTTTTGAGACTGACTTTATATTGTCACTACTGAATTTTCAGTGGTACATTTCTGCAGTAAAACTGGAAAATCTCAATCCAATAGAAGATACTAACTATGCAAATGGTTAAGAAGGTTACAGTTCCAATCCTGAGGTCAACCACTTGATTTGGCTACCGAAACTAATTAGACTGTGTAGGAAATAACTATGAAGGAAAGCTGCATTTCTCTGGCATTTCGATTCAGAGTTAAGATATTGTTTAAATTCAGATTAGTGATAAAACCTATACTTTTATAATTGTTATTGTAACAAGGATTACAATAAAAAAACAACAGTAACTTGTCCCACACTCTCTCTCTCTTGATTTCTGTTCTCACAGGCAAATACTTTTAGTTTAAGCTTTATCTGGTCTTCTGAATAAACACACAGCCTACTATTATTCATTTTTAAATTTTAGATACTATCTAATTTCTTCCTCTGTTGCACTATTCCTATCATCATGAAAATATGCAATAACACTCCAATCTGAAGGAAAACAAAAAGCTTATTTTGAACTTATTTTCTCTACCAGTAACAACAAGATTTTGTTACTCCCCTTTGTAGCCATATCTATTTGCTGTTTCCGATCCTCACCTTTCCCATTGTCTCTAAAATCAAGATTTTGGTCCCCATTATTTCACGAGTACTAGTCAAAGTTATCAATAGCTTTCATCAATGAAGCCACTGCTCAGTTTTCAGTTCTTATAATTCTTGATTTGGAAGCAGATACTAACACATCACTCCCTCCACGATACAATCAAGTGATTTAGATTTCTACTGATTTTAGTCTCTTGTTTTCCCACCTACTTTTCTGATCACTGTTTCTCAGGGGTGTTTTTATTACTATTTTTTGTTGACCTTTCCAACTTTGAATTGCCTCAGAGCTCAGTGCTCAAACAGTACATGTACATACATTCTGATATATTCTATACATAAATGCATATGTATGGAAAGACTATGTTTCTCTCTGTTGATAAATATGGAGATAGCCTCAAATATGCAACCACTTTACATCTCCGGTTGGATGGCAAATAGACATCTAAAATTAAATACGTAAAACTGAAGAACTGGTCTTTCTTCCAAATCTGCTCCATCCTTAACCTTCCCAAAGTTAGTTGATGGCAATTCTATCTTCCTTTTTAACTCAACAACAAAAAGGGAATGAACTTTTGATACATGCAGTAACCTAGGTGAATCTCAAAGGCCTATAGCAAGTGAAAAGAGCCAGCCTCATAATGTTAACAAAACTCATGATTCCATTTATTTGATATTTTTTAAAAAGATAAAAACACAGCTATGGAAAACAGTTCAGTTGTTGCCAAAGGTTGGGAGTTGTGGGATAGGAACAATAGAGGATACCGTGTGGATGTGTTCTTCGGGTGATGGAACTGTTTATTATCATGATCGTGGTCGCTTTTATGTGAATCCATATGTGTGTCAGAATTTATAGACATAGACACCAACAAAACATCCTTTCCTACGTGCTAATTTTAAAATATAATTGAAAAAACCTCAAGATACAGCTAAAACTGGACTAAGAAGAAAATTTAAAGAACTGGCCGTATTTAAAAAGGAGGAAAACTTACAAATTAATGATTTAAACATTATGAATTGAGGAAAAGAAGATAAATGAAAGGCAAAATAAGTAGAAATTTTGATTTACTGCTATGGAAGACAAAGATTTAGCTCCCTTACAAATAGTACACAGCTCTCCCAAAGTCCCTTCATACAATCTGCCTCTTCCAAACTCAAAATGTGATTATAACTCTAGGTAACATTTTCGTGAGTTCTCACTGAAGTCAATGAACTTTTTTATATTATCATGACTCTAATAATATATGCATTTCATTTTTTTGTGCGACATTTCCTTGTAAATAATAATTGCCTCTATTTTTATTGTTGTTTTTAATTTCCTTTATAACCTTCTTTGGTTTGAAAGTAATTTTTTTTCTCTCTGTATATGCATACATATAATGTAACAAATCAAATTTCTTTGAAAATATGCTTACTAATATTCTGGCTTCTTGTTAAATCTGGACTAGGTACTGTTTACACTGGCTATTCAGACTTGTCATAGGATATTTTTATGCCATTAATTTAGGATTTTTTTTTTCCTCTTAGATTCTATTTCTTCTCTTTCTTGTTTGCCACCCTTGTTGGTGAAGCATTTTTTCTCCTAAGATTTTCCTAAGAAATTACATATGGGAGATGATTCTTTTGAGATGTGTCATACTCGGTAGTTTATTTGGATGGATAGCTTCAATGTAAAATCACCGCTTATTTTTTTTAAATAAACTTTGTCCTTTTAGAAGAGTTTTAGTTTTGTGGAGAGATTGAGAAGATAGTACAGAGAATTCCCACAGATCCCCATTACGCAGTTTCCCCCAATATTTTTTTAAGTTTTTATTTAAATTCTAGTTAATATATGGTATAATATTAGTTTCAGGTATACAGTATAGTGATTCAATACTTCAATACAAAACCCAGCGCTTATCACAACAAAAGCCCTTCTTAATCCCCATCACCTATTTAATGTATCCTTCCACCCAATCTTTCCTCTGGTAATCATCAGTTTGTTCTCTACGATTGGCAGTGTTTCTTGGTTTTCATCTCTTTTGTATTTTCTTTTGCTCACTTGCTTTGTTTCTTAATTTCCACATATGAGTGAAATCATATGGTGCTTATCTTTATCTGATTGACTTATTTATTTATTTATTTTAAGATTTTATTCATTTACTCATGAGAGACACACAGAGAAAGAGAACGAGACACAGGCAGAGGGAGAAGTAAGCTCCATGCAGGGGGCCCGACATGGGACTCCACCCCGGGTCTCCAGGATCACGCCCTGGCCTGAAGACTGCGCCAAACAGCTGAGCCACCAGGGCTGCCCAGATTGACTTATTTAGCTTAGCATAATACTCTCTAACTCTATCCATGTCATTGAAAATGGCAAGATTTCATTCTCTTTTATAACTGGAGTAATATTCAAGTGTGTGTGTGTGTGTGGGGGGTGGTGGTACGCATACCACTTCTTTATCCATTCATCAGTTTATGAAAACCAGCTGTATCCATAATTTGGCTATTATAAATAATGCTGCTATAAACAGAAGAGTGCATGTATCCCTTCGAATTAGCATTTTTGTATTCTTTGGGTAAATACCTAGTAGTGCAATTGCTGAAAGGTAGAGTAGTTCTATTTTTAAGTTTTTGAGGAACCTCCATACTGTTTTCCAGAGTGGCTGCACCAGTTTGCATTTCCACCAACATTTCCATCATCTTGCAAGAAGATTCTCCTTTCTCCACATCCGCACCAGCACCTGTTGTTTCGTGTGTTGTTGATTTTAGCCATTCTGACAGGCGTGAGGTGATATGTCACTGTAGTCTTGATTTATAATTCCCTGATGATCAGTGACATTGAGCATCTATTCATGTTTCTGCTGGTCATCTGGATGTCTGTTTTTTTGGAAAAATATCTTTTCATATCATCTGCCCATTTTAAATTAGATTATTCCTTTTTTGGGAGTATTGAATTTTACAAGTTCTTTTATATATTTTGTATACTAACCCTTTATCAGACATGTCATTTGCAAATATCTTCTCCCATACCATAGGTTGCAGGTTAGTTTTGTTGATTGTTTCTTTCACTGTGAAGAAGCTTTTTATTTTGATGAAGCCCCAATAGTTTATTTTTTGCTTTTGTTTCCCTTGCCTCAGGATATAATCTAGGAAGAAATTGATAAAGTTGATGTCAGAGGTTAGTACCTATGTTCTCTAGGATTTTTATGGTTTTAGGTCTTACATTTAGGTCTTTCAACCATTTCAAATTTATTTTTGTGTATGGTGTAAGAAAGTGGTCCAGTTTCTGTCTTTTGCTTGTTGCTGTCAAGTTTTCCCAACATCATTTGTTAAAGAGACATTTACTTTCCATTGGATATTTATTCCTGCTTTGTCAAACATTAATGGACAATATAGTTGTGGGTTCATTTCTGAGTTTTCTATTCTGTTCTATTGATCTATGTGGCTATTTTTATGCCAGGATATACTGTTTTGATTACTACAGTTTTGTTATATAACTTGAAGTTTAGAATTGTGATGCCTTCAATTTTGCTTTTCTTTTTCAAGATTGCTTTAGTTATTTGGGGTCTTCCATGATTCTATACAAATTTTAGGATTGTTTCTTCTAGTTCTGTGAAAAATAGTTAGTATTCTGATAGGGATTGCATTCAATGTGTAGATTGCTTTGGGTAGTACAGACATTGTAACAATATCTGTTCTTTCAGTCCATCATGATGAAATAAATGTCTTTCCATTTCTTTGTGTCCTCTTCAATTTCTTTCATCAGTGTTTTATAGTTTTCAGAGTATTATAGATCTTTTACCTCTTTGGTTAGGTTTATTCCCAGGTATCTTATTATTTTTGATGCAATTGTAAATGGGATTGATTTCTTGATTTCTCTTTCTGCTGCTCCATTATTGGTGTATAGAGTGCAACAGCATACAGTTTCTTCCATTATTAACATCTTAATGCAGTAATTTAAAAAAATAAGCCAACATTGATATGTTATAATTAATACATTATTATCTAAGGTATACAGTTTATTTAAGTTGCTTTAATTTTTATTTAATGTTCTTTTTCTGTTTCAGGGTCCGTCCAAGATACCAAATTGCATTTACTTTCCTTATTTTTTGTGACCTTGATAGTTTTTTTGTAGTATTGGTCAGATATTTTTTAGGATTCTCCTCTATTGTAATTTGTCTGATGTTTTTCTCCTCATTAGACTGGGGTTATGGTTTTTTGACGGGAAGACCATAAAGGAAAGGTAACATTTTCATCCCATCATACAAAGATATATGCTATCACCAGGACTTTTCACCGTTAATATATTTGATCATAATTACCTATAAGGGTAACATTTATCAATACTCTTCACTAGAAAGTCAGCCTTTTTTCCCTTCTTCCCATATTGAATTCTCTGGAAAGAAGTCACTGTGCACAGCTCATACTTAAGGTCCGGCCTTTGAGGGCTGAATATCTATATAAGTTATTTGGAATTCTTCTGCAAGGGAGATTGATCTATTCTCTCTCTCATGTACTTGTATGATCACATATTTGTATCAGTATAAATTCATGGCTATTTTATATACTTTGGGTTATAATCCAATATTGTTTTATTATGTTTCTCAAATTGTTCCAGCTTTGACTATTGAGTCAGCTTTCAGTTAGCCCTTATGTTCTTTTCTTATACCCCCATAAATGTATATTTTTATTTTTCTTTATTTAAATTTTTTTTAGCATTTCTTTAATTTCTGGCACTGAAAGATGTACCAGACTCACTTTGTTAACTCAGCTCTCGTCCTCAGTCAGTCATCTCTCCAAGGAACCATGGTTCCTCCTATTGGAAATCAAGATGTGGACATTAGTTGTGCTCTCCACTTATTAGGGCCATCACTCACTTTTTAACAATTGGATAAACTGATGGCATTGAGAAGTGAATCTATTTAAAGTTTTATATCCTTGTTTTCTGTTGTTGCTCTTTGTATACAATTTAGAAAGAACAGAAATATATACATATTTTTAGGTACATGTATATGGGCTCAAAATCAATATATAATTTTTAGTATTTTTGTACATTTAAATAATATGCACTTTGTCATTAGAAACATTTTTCAAGGTATTAAGTGATTTCACAATTCTAATGTAGTTAAAATCAAGTATATATTAGTTTCAGTGTCTGAAAGAGTGATTCAGGGGATCCCTGGGTGGCTCAGTGGTTTAGCACTTGCCTTCAGCCCAGGGCGTGAGTCCCGGGATTGAGTCTTACATCAGGCTCCCTGCATGGAGCCTGCTTCTCCCTCTGCCGGTGTCTCTACCTCTCTTTCTCTCTCTCTCTCTCTCTCTCTGTGTGTGTCTCTCATGAATAAATAAATAAAATCTTAAAAAAAAAGAGTTATTCAATAATTCTATGTATTACTCAGTGGTCATCATGATAAGTGTATTCTTACATCATTCGTGATGCCTGTATAAAATCAATGAATGCACCCAATATATTGATGTTTATAAAGTTAAACATTTAGGTAGCTTCAATTTTTAAAATTTTAGGTGGAAAGATTATGTTTTATTAACTTTCAATTACGTAGATTTCCAAAAGTACTTTTTCTGGTCAACAAACTTACATATTCAAAGCAAGATATATTTTGTCTGCTTATTTTCCAAAAGAATAGCAATATTTATTTCTACTACCATTATATGAGACTGTTATCTTTCTATACTTTACAAAGATCAATCAATAACAATAGTTTTAAATTTTAATTAATTAGAAAAATATCTTATTCTGATTTTGATTTGCATCTTTTATTTCCAAGGTGTTTGGTTGCGATTTCATTGTTTATTTACCTTCAAGAATAGATAATGCAAATGTCAGTTAGGCCTTCCACCTGTTAGCTCTTTCCTGGCTTCCACCTGGGCATTTCATCAGCTCATTATACTGGAGATTTGGAAGATCAAAGAAAGAGGATACATTGCATAGGTAGATCACAAAATTGTTTTCTCCACCCCAACTCCTACCAATTCTCCTTCCTGCCCTTCATTTCCTTCTCACTTCCCTCCTAGGATTGGTTTGAGACCACAGTTAAAGTTCCTTTGGGTTTCTATCTTTTTTTTTTTCACAAGATATTCTTTAGAGGAATTCCATTGAATACATTCGCTTTCATTTCATTATGTCCATAGTTTCTCCTTCCAAAATTTTGTTTTGGGTCCTTTATTAGATGCTATTTTGAAAATAGATAAATAAAACTTACTCATTTTAACATTTTCATTTATTAAATGCTAGAAATATGTCAGGCACACATGATACTCCACATTGGGAGATGGAAAGCAATACCACATGCTTTTACTTTAAGTTGTTTACAACATTGTGAGAAACACAGCCTCATGACTGTTTTGAAGCAAATGAAGATTAATTATTTTAATCATAAGTAGCCATGAAGCTCATGTTAGAAGTGCCTCTATAAAGGAAATGTGGCTCTCACTTTCGTAATTCCCCATGGAAACCATCTGAGAACATAAAATGTCAAAAAGACGAGGAATGAAAAAGACCTAGAAATAGAAAGGGACAGAGGGAAGGGAGAAGGAATAGGAAGAAGAAAATGAAACAGATACAAAGAGAGAAAAAACCACATGTGCTCCGGAGGTGTAAATATGTTGAAAAAATTGGAAACTTCAAGAAAGAATTAGAAAGATGGGACTACTTTTATATTTTAAACCTTTGCAATATTTTTAGCTTTACCTTCTTTTTTCACCTTCATTTTTTCTGTTTCAAATATAGAACTAGCTCCAAATTCCGGTTATTGCTTTCCCTGGAAAGTTTCTCAAATTCAATATATCCACTCCTTTTTTTATCTCCACAACCTCCAGGGGTTCATTGTGCTACACTTCCGTCATCCTCCTACAGGCCCCAGGGAATTGCTTACCTGCTGCCATCACCAATTCTTCCATCTGTATTATATTCCACTGGGGCTCTGCTTGGAAGAATCCAAGCAGTCCCTAATTTCCAAGTCCCTAATTTCTCCTTATACTGCTGTTCTTAAAACATCCACACAACAGTTCTTTCTGGGTTTCTTAAATTTGTTTTCTGGTGTGCTTTTGTTACTGATAGTAATTAAATTAAAGCAGATAGCAATGAACCATTAATAAACCCTATCACCTACTGACAGTAATGATAATTATTAAACTCTAGATGCTAGGCTTTGTGATAATACCCTTGTAATTAAGATTCAATTTAATCCTAACAACAATTATATAAGATTGTGTTATCTATGAAGTACACAGAGGAGGAACCCAGGTGATTGGGAGATGGAAAGTGGCAAAATCAGAGTTACAGAGGGATAGGAAATCTTAAAATAATGAAGAGATTGTTGTCACTTTCTTTTTATTTTTATATTGTCTAAATTTTAGGCGTACAACATGTTGATTTGATACACGTGTAGAATGTGACCTGATTGCCATTGCAGTGATATCACCTCTATCATGTCACATCACTGTCATTTGTTTTTTGTGGTGGAAACAATTAAAACACAGTCTCTTAGCAAGTTTGGTGATGATAATAAAATATTGTCTGGATTCACTATACTATGCATTAGATCTCCAGGACTTACTTACCTAATAGTTGCAAGTTTGTATCCTTAAACAATATCTCCCCTATCCTTATTTGTATATTCCGTTTTTTTTTTTAACTAAAATTTAGATCATACTTGGTTTAGACTGTTATTTCAGGACTGATTCCTTTTTGTTGTCACTCCTGATGAAATCATTCTTATCCCTTCATTTGATCATTCTTATTTCTAGAAGTAGAACTTGTTACGTGCCCCTCTCCCATTTTTTTCTTTCCTCCAGAGATCCCACACTAAAATCTCTTCCTCTTTTCTCACTGCTGTCATTGACTTCATTCATTCATACAGTTAACAAATGCGTTGCATTTTACTGAGTGCCATAGGCTATTGAAGGTGCTCTGGATATAGCACCAAACAAGACAGGTATAGACAGTCCTGCCTTCCTGGAAATTATCTTCTAGCAGGAAGAAATTCAGTAAATAAACAATACATAAATAATCCTAGATTTTCTTAGTCTTATGAAGCAAATAAAGAGGTGACCAAAAGTAATTATAGGGGTGACTTTCTTTAAATAGGATGACCTTCTTTTCTGAAGAGCTAACTTTTTTCCAAGGCCTGTAGGAATGATGAGAAGAATCTAAATAAGAATTCTCTGGGGGGAAATAACATTTCCTTTGTGGAGAAGAATAACTTCAAAGTCTTGAGGCAGAGACAAAGAGGAGAGAAGTAAAAGATAAGGTCAGAATGGTGAGAAGAGCAGTCTTGTACACACTGGTAAGAGTCATAGATTTATTGGGATTGCAGTGAGAAGCTATTGGTGAGATTTAAGCAGGGGAGTGATTATAATCTGAATAGTTTTTTTTTTCTTTTTAATACGCTACAGATGCTGCTAGGCCAAATGAAATTTTAGGTGCCAAAGAGTGGGTGATTCAAATTCTCCAAGGCTCATATGAGTTCTATTTATATCCCAGAAGAAAACTCCATATTCTCAGAGTTCTTTGGTTTCCTGCAAGAAACTTAATTTAAGAAAACTCTTGGCTATTCCTTTCTCCTGAAATTAGACCACTTGCTTGGTATTTCTTTTTCTTCCACAGAGGGAAAGCAATGAGATTTAACATCTCCATAAAAGGAAAGTAGTGATTAAAAGGAAATTAGCTAGATCCTTGGATTCATGGAAGAATCATGCCTTTCTGACAGTTTGGGTCCAATAGTTTGAATGTATGGCATAACCTATTGTGCACAGGAGGCAGGTGGGAAGAGTCCCACTTCTCTCCAGCTGTGAAACTGAGGTCTTTACATGTTCTCTCCCTGGGCATTGGATTAATCTTCTGAAAACAAGAGATTTGGTCTAGAACAGAGCTTCTCAAATGCAACTATTGATATTGTGGGCTGCATAAGTCTTATTGTGAGGGACTGCCCTGTACATGTCAGCATGTTTATCAGCATCTCTGTCTCCTACCCAGTACATGCCGCTACCATGTCCTGGATGATTATGAATGCTTCTTGACATGCCAAGTGTTTCCTGATGGGTAAAATCCTCCATAATTGGGAGCTACAGGTTTAGAAAGACTTTTCACTTCTATGCACTTACATTTCAAATGTATAAAGGACTCTAGCAATAGTCATAGATTCTGATGCACTTTTGATATCATATATTATTTAGGAAAATATTTTCTTTTTTTTAAAGATTTATTTATCCATTTGAAAGTGTGTGGTGGGGGAGGGACAGAGGGAGAGAATCCTAAAGCAATTTCTCCACTGAGCCTGGAACCCAGCTCAGGGCTTGACCCCATGTCCCATGAGATTGTGACTTGAGCCCAAACCAAGATCTGGACACTCAATGGACTGAGCTACCTAGGCATCCCTATGAGGGTATTTTCTGCTTAAAATGTTAAGATCCCTTTTCTTTTCCCCATTTCTATCACAATGACTTCAAATTAATGTTCTGAAGTGACACTTACTACAAAGAAAGTGCTAAAATCAAGGTGAATATTCCCTTCTCAAAAGCTAGTATATAATAAATCAAAGGTTGCTTGTTTTTCAGGTATGTAAATTTCATCTATCTTTTGAAGGACCAACAATTCATCAAGAGAAGAAGAAGTGGTTGTACATTTTGGTATGCAGAAATAGGAAATAAACCTAAGTAAGGAAACTTACATTTCTAAATAACTACAACCTTATTTAAATTGACATTTTCTATTATTTCCCAACATTATGGAAAGAAATATGCCAACTAGGGTAAAATGAACTTCAAAATATTGTATTTTCATATTTGGACCAAATTTCTGCATTATTTATAATACTTTTCTAAGAATCCCAGGTGAGTCACCATCTTCTCAGTCCTTGAAACCCCACTGGGCCATGTTACCTGTGAATATTTTCCATACTTTGCTTTCTTGAAATACTTTCCATCCACTTTCTACCTGACCAAATTCTACTGCTCCTTAAAAGTGCAAATCAACCATCAGCTTCTGGAAAGTCTTCTTAATTCAACACTTCAACATTATTTTGATACTGTTGCTTTGGGCTGACAAATACCCTGCGTCTAGTAAGAAAAACTGAAGAGCTCAGTTTGGAGGCTATAAATTATCCAAGTAAAAGATGATAGCCAATTAGATAAGGGCAATGGCAGAGTAAGTGGCACTTATTAGAAATAAGTGTATAGGCTTAAGATAAAAATTTATGCTTAGAGCCAAGCCCTCACAACTTGGCTAAGGATCAAATAGTGAGTGAGGGAAAGGAAGAATGTCATTTAAGAGACTTATCTGATTTTTTAAATTTTTCTTTGTACTGGAAAAAATGGAATATAAATATTTGCCCTCTACTCTTAAGAGGGAAATTAACACTTCTGGGGTGGGTTTAATAAGTTATCAAGGTATATGGTGAAATACAAAAGAATATGAGGTCTGACAGGGGGAAATAAAAAGTAAGCCTTTCCACGAGTAATACAGAGGCTGGAGTCAGAATGCAGTGTTCTAAAGGAGGCTCCATGAGTTTGCAATCTGATTGCAAAATATTTGCTTTAAAATAGGGCATTTGGCTTGAAAGTAACAGACCTTGCAGAGACCCACTGTGAGGAACCTTGTTTAAGGAGCCTTGTGAAATCCTTTTATTTTTTCTCTTTATTTATTATTTTTAATAGACTCCTGTTTTAGAGCAGTTTTAAATTCATAGTGAAATCGAGAAGATAGACATTTCCTAAGTACCTCCTCTCCTGACACATGCATAGCCTCACCCATTAATTAACATCCCCCAGCAGAGAGGTATTTGTGACAATTAATGAATCTATAATGACATCATAATCACTCCGAGTCCATAGTCTGCATTAGGGTTCTTTCTTGGTGCTGTATATTCAGTGGATCTAAACAAATGTCAATGATGAGTATCCGCCCTTATAGTAATCATACAAAGTAGTGTCACTGCCCTAAAAACTTTCTGTGATGAAGACTTCTTCCAAATGTTTAACTGGGAAAAATGTTGGGGTGAACAAATGTGAAACTCTTAATTCTAGTTTGAGGCCCTTCTTCACGTGCACAACTGCTATGGGAGCCTCTGGACCTGAACCAGGAGCAGCTGCCACAGTAGGGATAAGCTCTGACAGAGCTTCCTGAAGAAGATATCTTGGCCGCCTTGTTCCCGCCAGTCCCCACAAGCCCTGCTGCACTTGCACTGTGGGAATCCCTCCAGCACCTGTTTCAGGAGACTCTCCAGGCCAATCCTAGCACTGGAGACTGCATAGGTGCTGAAGGAACAGAGAGGCAGCCTTCCCATGGGCAGCCCCAGGATTGTAACTCAGTGCTCTGAGGCTGGAGCATGGTAGGGATACAGGTGCAGCCGGTAGATACATGCTACGGTCAGGAGCTTTAAGTAAGAGGTGTTGTTGCACCAGAGTAACTATCAGAGGATGGGAAAGATGCCTTAGTTTTAATCTAATGTCCCTTTTCTGGCCCAGAATCCCATCCAGGCTGCCTCATTATGTTTAGTCATCATGTCTCCTTAGTCTCCTTTAGAGGAAAATGTACCATTTTCTCAGATTTTCCTTGTTTTTGATGACCTTGACAGTTTTGAATTATAGTGGTCAGGTATTTTGTAGAATTTCTCTCAACTGGGTTCTGTGTGATTTTTATTTTTATTTATTTTTAATTTTTATTTATTATTTATTATAGTCACACACAGAGAGAGAGAGAGAGAGAGAGAGAGAGAGAGAGAGAGACATAGGCAGAGGGAGAAGCAGGCTCCATGCACCGGGAGCCCGACGTGGGATTCGATCCCGGGTCTCCAGGATCGCGCCCTGGGCCAAAGGCCGGCCCTAAACCGCTGCGCCACTCAGGGATCCCTGATTTTTATTTTTTATCATGGTAAAACAAACATTGTGAATTTTAGGGAGGAGGATCACAAAGGTAGAGTTCTAAACTCCTTATCCTATCAAGAATACATTCTATCAGTATGACTTATCAATGTTGCTGGTAGCCTCGATCCTCTGGTCCAGGTAGTGTTTCTCAGGTTTCTTGACTTTCTTCCTCCTTTCTATTTTGTATACTCTTTGAAAGGGAGCCAGTGTGGGTAGGTCACACTTAAGGGATAGGGAATTATGTTCCTTCTACTTGATTGGGAAATACATAAATTATTTTTAATTTTTCTATATGGGAGATGTGTCCATTATTTATTCAATCATTGATTTCTTCAATCATGGATTTATATCAGTATGAACTCATGGATATCTATTATATACTTTGAGCTGTAATTCAATACTACATTATGTTGTTGTTTAAATTGTTTCAGCTTTGGTTACTGCTTTCTTTTAGTTGACTCCTGTGTCCCTTTGACATACCCCTACAATTGTGTGTGTGCATGCATTTTCTTATTTTCTGGCCGGCCATGTTTTCTAAAGTATAAAGAACTAAGAGAACACAGCAAATGTTCACAACTCAAGACTCACACCTACCAACTATGCAAAATATGCCAATCTCCAGATTCTGTCTCAGGAACATATTCTGTCCTGCTGAGAATGGTGCTAAGGAAAGAAAGGTGGGGAGAAATTTCTGCCTGACAAATACTCTCTCCTTGACTAAAATTTAATTAGGTTCCTCCAAGCCCTTCTTGAATAGACCCTGTCCTGTCTTCAACCTGCTAGTTCTGGTTGCAGAAAGAATCTTGCCAAGTCAGCTTAGAGACAATCGTCCACCTTTCCTATCTGATCAGTTCCTCATCCCCCACCCTTGATAACTCATTACCCTGGTCTGTCTTGTCAGGCAGACCTTCCTCTGATGTTTCCTCTTAGTAATTTTCTACCCACTAACCATATCACTGCTCTTTCATTATGAATCCACATTTGCCTTTTCCTTGTTTAGATTTAAGCACTATCTCTGGCCCTTACTGAAATTGTCTTGACACCTTTTGCAAAAGCCCTGAATACAGTGTTCCTTACTGTTTTAACCAGGGTCAACGTAACTTTTTTCTTTAATAAGCCTCACTAGAATTTTAATCAGTGTAAGTTAGTCATCTGGAGTATATAACCAGAAGAGTTAAATTCATTTTGGAGAAATCCCCCAATAAGAGGTCAGTACACTATGTCTTACCATATCTAGATGGAAACCCATCTATGCTTGCTGTCTTATCTCTCTGATCAATGGTAGCTGAAATGTTCTCTCTTCTCATAACTTCTGAGATGTGTAGTAGAGGGGCCTCCAATCATCAGGTCTTGTTCAAGGTGCCATTCTTTTTAATGGCACATATCCAAAGTCTCCTAATTGTCATTACTCATGAACCTGTGGTTCAGGGACCCCAGTAATGAATTGAGTGTTGGTTTCTGTCCCAACAGAACCTTCATTTTCTCATGTAAGTTGTTGGCTTCAGTGATTGTAGTAATGGGGCCACTCAGACCTATGGAATCTGCTTTGTAGGGAAGATTCCCCTAGTCTGCTTATCTATGACAGCTAGAGGTTATCACCAGCTGCTTCATCTACTGAGGATTTTTTTTTTATGGTGTTTCAGAAGCCGTGTGCCCTTAGGAACCAGTGGAGACTAATATTCCTGACATTTGTTCCCCAAGACATGATTTTTCTCAGGTTTGAATATTCTTAATTTTAGCTAGTATACATTTATTTCTACCCCATTTTCCCCCCTGTTTTTTAATGGTAAGAACAAATAACATGAGATCTATCCTCTTAACAAATTATTAGTGTACAGTATAGTATTGTTAACTATAAGCCATTGTTGTAAGGCCTTCTCTAGGACATGCTTATTTGCATAATTGAAAATTCATACTTGTTTAGCATCTACTCCCCATTTCCCTTCTCCCAATCACTGGTAACTACCATTCTATTTCCTGCATCTAAGAGTTTGACTATTTTAGAGACCTCATCTAAGTAGAATACTGTAGTATTTGTCCTGTGTCTGGCTTATTTCACTTAGCATAACGCCTTCCAGATTCATCCATACTGTTGTATACAGCAGGATGTCCTTCTTTTTAAAGGCTGAATAATATTCTATTGCACGTATATACCACATTTCCTTTATCCATTCAACTATTGATAGGCATTTAGGTTATTTTCACATCTTGGATATTTTGAATAATGCTGCAGTAAACACAGGAATGTAAATATCTCTTCAAGATCATCATTTCAGTTCTTTTGTATAAATATCCAGTGACCCTCCAAAGTCAAAGTAAAAAATAACCCTTCCAGGATCCCTGGGTGGCTCAGTGGTTTAGCACCTGCCTTCAACCCAGGGCGTGATCCTGGAGTCCCGGCATCAAGTCCTACATTGGGCTCCCTGCATGGAGCCTGCTTTTCCCTCTGCTTGTGTTTCTGCCTCTCTCTCTCTCTCTCTCTCTCTCTCTCTCTCTCTTTCTCTCTATGTGTCTCTCATGAATAAATAAATAAAATCTTAAAAAAAAAAACTTCCTCATTTACTGAAATGAGAGTGGTCTTTGGGGCACCTAGTTAGCTCAGTCAGTTAAGTTTTCTGCCTTTTGCTCAGGTCATGATCCTAGGTCCTGGATGGAGCCCCATGTCAGGCTCCTTGATCAGTGGAGAGCCTACTTCTCCCTCTCTCTGTACTGCTCCACCTGCTTATGCTCACTAGTTCTCTCTCGCTCTCTCTCTGACAACTAAATAAAATCTTAAAAAGTAAATAAAATAGAGTGGTCCTTCTTCACTACAGCCATATACAGGACACCAGAAACTTTGCTTTCTGGAGATTTCTTTTCTTTTTTTTTTTTTTTGGAGAGATAGGCAGGTCCTGAAAATATAACTTTCATCTACTTTTCAAAGTTCATGACAATCAAACGTGTGAGGCTTGAGGGATTTAATAAATAATTTCTTCTTTCCTACTTGGATTCAGAAGCAATTAAAAGACTGAAATGTGAGACAGAGAGGAATGCCAAAATATCACCTTATTGTGGATAAGAATGCTATTGGAGGATGAAGGTAGATTCGCATGCTAATATCTCACTCTGAGTGAGGCCAGTTAAGCTATTAGGTAGCACCAGGTGTCTCCTGGCCTGTCTGGCTAAGCTGTCCGTGTGATTGGAAAGGCAGCCTCTCCAGGAATCCTCTCAGCAGGCTGGCAGATTAAAAAAAAAAAATGGAGTGTGAGCTGAGTTGAGCTTCTTGAGTTTCTTCTCCCAGATTCATGTAACATTCCTCACTTCTTCATCAAGGTGAGGAGAGAAGCTAGACGGGCTGACACTTCTCCACGCGGAAACACTTGGAGAAGAGAATAACGGCTCTATGCTAACATTTTATTTCAATTTATAAATAAAATGCCTTGGACTCTTATTTATGATTTCTGGGAATTCCTGTGTTAGGTTCTAATGCCACCTTCCATTTCAATTTCTTGGTCTCACTTTCAGGTATTCATTCCTCTCTTACCAGGCTGTTTCACTCAGCCGCAGGCTTTCTCCAAGTCACTGTATCTTTTGCTCCTATTTCCTTTCTCATGGTCTTAGGAGTTAACAGGTAGTCAGGGAACTGGGCTTAAGCAAGGTTGCACCAACATCTGCAGGAAACATCTGCAGGTCGAACGGTTCCATTCCTAAAACCCAACAAACAGCCGATTGAAGAAAGAAACCACCAAGGGGCATAAAGGAGACAAAGAAGTTGAAAATAGACCATGTGCATGGCTAAGCACTGGGCCCAAATAACAGGAAGCCAGGATGTAGCACTATGTCCACTGGGTCCTTGGTGCCACAGCCTTATAAAGAAAGTCCCGAAACTGACCGATGGGAAACTCTCACTGGGGACCCGTGAACTCTGCTCTCTGCCCAGAAAAGACTCCTAATCCCCTTAGAGAATGCCACTGCTGGGGCTCAGCTCTCCAAAGCCCCCCCTGTGTGGGAGTCTTTTGGCTCAATAAAGCTTTTGCCTCTCATTGCTTTGTCAGGGACTCTTGCTCCTCCAGCTCTCAGATGTGAATCTGGGAACACTGATGCTGGTGGCAATGGATTCCCTAAATAAGCTTAAACTTAATTTTTAAATTATTATGGAAAACAGTTTAGGACTCTTTTTATTTCAGTCCTTGATTTCCAAAGTCCACCCTCCCGCCCCCAGGGCTTAGCTTTCTACTGTCAAATTGGCTGATCAAGATATATAGCAACAAAAATTAAATAATATAGCCAAAGATTCTTTTCTTTCTTTTTCCCTAAGAAATAGAAAATCAAATCTACCTTGAAACCTAGAATTAGTGGTATTGTTAACTATAAGCAAGCACATTATATTATCCTATCAAACATGATAGGATCTTTAACTGGAGTAGGAAATCATGGTGTCATACAAATAATGTGAAACGTATGGATACTCATTTAATATGACAAATAATCATGTTTAGGGGTACCTGGGTGGCTCAGTCAGTTAAACATCTGCCTTCAGCTCAGGTCATGATCCTGGATTCCTGGGATGGAGCCCAGAAGGGCTTCCTGCTCAGCAGGGAGTCTGCTTGTCCCCCTCCCTCTGCCCTTTCCCCCTCCTGATCTCTCTCTCTTAAAATTTTAAAAAATATTTTATTTATTTATTTAAAAATCATATTTAGTTCAAACTCCCAGAAATAACAATCACAAGAACATGGATCTTGGGGAGTCTAAGTGCAAAGTGCCATGGTCATGTATATGGAGGGAAAATCTGCATTTACACAGAAATGCAGCCTTACATTGAAAGGAAGGAAAGGAAGGAAGATTATGTTTTCATACTTACAACTACAAATCCTAAACCACACATAAAATTTAGGAATAGGCGAGTATAGGAAGAGCCTGACAAAGTCTGAAATGAATTACTATGACCTCAGTTGCCTTTTTATAGCAGTCTCTTTTTCATGTAAGTGATATGATATTGTTCATGTTGATGATATTGTCACGAGAAAAGCCATATGGAAATGAAGTCAGTGGTTATCAGAGGAGAAACAACATGTAGTACAACTAGTCCCAACTTGGAAAGCTTGCAAGGTCGGCAGGGGTGGTGGTGGTGGTGGTGATGGTGGTGGTGGTAGTGGAATGGGTTTACACAAAAGGTATAGAAAATCAGAAGGAGTCAGTCTTGTAAGTAAAGATCATGCTGAGCCTGCTGCCTTGGGAACCTCTCAAGTACCTATTGCACTTGATGACTTGGCCTTAGCAACTAAAATAACCAAAAGTGTATAGATCCAAATAGATATATCTGTTCTACCTGGGGACCATTGCTATGTAGGAGCAATTACATGTCCTGACAAGTACAATGGTGAGATTATTTTGAAAATGGACTTCAGTTGATTGCTTATTGCCTGATAGGTCTAAATCCCCAAAATTATCAATGAGACTTGAGCTTACTGAAAAAGAATTAGGAAGTGCACAGTGGAGTCTACATCATACATATGAATTAAGATGTAAATGCACTGAATATTCATAGTTTCAACTAGATGATGAATAATAGATTTTTAATTATTGGCTTTATAATGTTCAAGCATTTATTATATCAGAAAGCAAAACTTAAAAAAGAAATAAATATTTCAGTTAACAAATTCACATTTAGCAACATGTTTTTCATTTAGTTTAGCAAACAGTTATGGATTATACAATATGAACCAACATACTCAGTAGTGGATATAGAGATATAAATGAGACATAGTCCCTTTCTTTAAAGGACTTACCATTGGTGATGGTCATAGGGGGACATAGACTTGGAGATAATACTATTATGTTGAAATTTTAATGCATTTGTTCACAAGAGGGATTTTTTTGTTATAAGCTGATTATCATAAGTGCTACTTATGATGAGTTATATTGTAGTATCTCTTTTCGATGATCATCATTATAGTGAGTATAAAGTATTATCTCATTGTGGCTTTTCCTTACATTTTTCTAAATATTAATGATAAACAACTTTTAAAAAGATTATTGAAGTGCCATTGAGATACAGTATTATATTAGTTTCAGATGTACAATAAAGTGATTCAACAATTCTATACATTACTCAATGCGCACCACAATAAGTATAGTCACCATCTGTCATCATGCAATGTTATTGCAATATTATTAACTGTAAACCCTATACTGGATATTTCATTTCTATGACTCATTTATTTTAAGCTAGAATTTGTTTAATTCCCTTCACCTGTTTCACCCAAACTCCACTCACTTCCTTCTGGCAGCCACCAGTTCTCTGTATTTAAGAGTCTGTTTATTTTTGTTTACTTACTTTATTTTTTTAGATTCTACCTGTAAGTGAAATCACATGGTGTTTTTCTTTCTCTGTATGATATATTTTACTTAGCATAATACCCTCTAGGTATATCTATATAGTCACAAATGAGAATGTTTCATTCTTTTTATGGCTGACAGTATTCCATTTTGTGTATATGCACCACAGCTTTACTCATTCATCTGTTAGTGGACACAGGTTGCTTCCATGTTGTGGCTATTATAAGTTGTGCTGCAATAAACATCGGGGTGCATTTACCTTTTTGAATTAGTATTACTATTTTATTGAGTAAATACTCAATAGTGGGGTTACTTGGTCATATTTTATTTATTTATTTTTTTATTTATTTATGATAGTCACACACAGAGAGAGAGAGAAAGAGGCAGAGACACAGGCAGAGGGAGAAGCAGGCTCCATGCACCGGGAGCCCGACGTGGGATTCGATCCCGGGGCTCCAGGATGGCGCCCTGGGCCAAAAGCAGGTGCCAAACCGCTGCGCCAGGGATCCCGGTCATATGTTATTTTTAATTTTTTGAGGAACCTCCATACTCTTTTCCATAGTGGTTATACCAATTTACATTCCCTGTTAAGCATCTTTCTATGTGCTTATGATCCATTAATATATACTCTTTGATGAAATGTATATTCAACTCTTTTGCCCACTTAACACAAACTGTTTTAGTATGCAAATATTTGGTAGAGAGGGATTTGGGTAAGGAAAACAACTTTTTGAAAACACCCCTTACACAAATACATTGTAATGATGTTAATTTGCATTAAAATGAGGCAGACTTTTTTTTTAATTTAGGATATTCGGATAATATAAAGTAGTAGTTTATTTGCGTTATGTAGGGAGCCTAGAACACGTTTGTCAAAAAGACAAATAAGAGGATGGGATTTCCACCTGGATGGATGACTTGACTGCTGGGAGTAAGCCCAGGCCTATTGCATTTAGCTTATGCAAACCATCTAATTTCCTTTAGTTATCAAAGGAGAATCCCCTCCACTCTACTATCTGTCAATGAGCCCAGAAAGCTATTTGTATTGGGCTGAAATCCACAAGTACTCCCATCATTCAATGTTGATAAATGTGCTAAAAAGCCATAGAGAAATTCTCTACCATTGTCTTTGGCATCAGAAATATGGTAGAGGGTAAGGTAAAAAAAAAAAAAAAATAATATATATATATATATATATATATGGGAATGAAGGCAACTATGCCTCCATGGAAACCATATTCAATTAGAAGGGCTTATCCATTATCCATCTCCAGTCAATTGGTGCTTCATAGAAATTTTTGTTCAATGGTTTTAGATTATCTAATTTTGAAAAAGAATCTGAAAATTCAGATTTTTACATAAAACTTTCTCAATTTATTAACCTTATGTAGACATTGAGGGCAATTAATTTGCTATTCGCCTTCCCTCTCATCCCCTGCAGATCTCCATATTCCTTTCTTTTTTTCTTTTTTTGAGAAAGAGAAACTTTAGAAATTAGTTTTTTAAAAGTGAAAGGTCCCAGATAACTTGGGTGGCTCAGCTGGTTAAGCCTCTGACTTCTGGAATCCTGAAACCTCTTCTGGGATCCAGTCCTGAGTCAGGCTCCACAGCCAGCAGACAGTCTGCTTGAGGATTCTCTCTCCTCTGCTATGCCTCTCCTTCTGCTCAGTGTCTGTCTCTCACTCTCAAATAAGTATATATTTTTTTTAAATCTGAAAAAGAAGTCAAAAGTTTCTATCTACATAGTGTTGACCAATTTATGGCATATGCAATATCACAGTGCAATAAGGAAAGATACTTTTCTTTTCTTTTTTTTTAATAGGGCTTGATCAATTGGATATCCCCATGGAAAAATATATCTTTTTTTAAAATTTTATTTATTTATTCATGAGAGACACAAAGAGAGAAAGAGAGGCAGAAACACAGGCAGAGGGAGAAGCAGGCTCCATGCAGGGAGCCTGACATGGGACTCGATCTGGGGACTCCAGAATCACGCCCTCGGCCAAAGGCAGGCGCCAAACCGCTGAGGCACCTGGGCTGCCCGAAAAAAATATATATTGACTCTTATTTCATCCCATTGACAAGTTAATTCTGTATGGATTGCAGATATATATATGCAAAAGTAAAATAATAAAACTTGGAGAAAGAGGAGAATATCCTCATGGGGATAGATTATATTTCCTAAATAGTATATATAAAACATTAACAATAAAAGTAAAAATATGATAAAAAATTGTACTATATAAAAATTAAGATCCTTTATTCATCAAAAGATGCTGTTAGTAGAGTCCAGGGGCAGTGCTATTTGCATTAGCCCCTAGCTAAAAACTACCCAAATACCCACCAATAGTAGAATAAATAAATACATAATTGTATATCACACAATGGATACTATACAACAAGAGTGACCATTCTACAATGAAATACAGTGATATGGAATCATAAACATAATTTTGAGAATAGTAAATAATCTTCTTTATATAAAGTACATCTTACAAAACCAAACATTATTGGAAGGCAAGATAATATTTATTTGTTAAGTGAATGCAAACGAGATGACATTGACTTCTCCAATGTCTGTAACACTGTTTCTTGATATAGATGCTTGCAAAAATGTATCATGATACATATTTGTGATTTACTTACTTTTCTGTTGGTGTAATGCACTTAAATAAAAACATTTAAAACAATAAGGCAAGCCTCTTTGGCTTTGTTCAAACTCTTCTTAGCTCTGCAAAGACTTGGAGCAGGCTGGGCTTTAGGAAATAAGTTAGGAATTTCAATTAGGACTTTGCAGTTTAAATTCCAAATAAAACATCCATAACAGCATTTTTATAAGTGTGTTGAGATTTGTGCATCCTTTCACAATCTTCATTTTATCGTGGCTCAGTGCTGGTTCTTTATTTCTCTTTGTTTTACTTACCTCTCTTTGACCCTACTATTATTTCCACTTTCAAAGGAAAAGTATGTGAAGCCAAAAATGAGAGTTGAATTCATGTTGTGCATGAGCTTTTGAAAGACAGAATGTATGGTTGAAGTGTGGTTTTGTGACTGCTACAATGAATACAGCATGCAATGGACTGCAAAATAGTTAAGGAATGACCAAGTTCTACAGAATGCTTCCATCCTGTGTTTTTTTTTTTAATTTTTTCTTTTTTTAATTTTTAGGGGGAAGGGGCAGAAGGGGAGGAAAGGTGGGAATCTTAAGCAGGTTCCACACCAGTGCAGAGCCCAACATAGGGGTCAATCTCACAGTCCTGAGATTATGACTGAGCTAAAATCAAGAGACGAGGCTTAACTGACTGAGCCACTGAGGTGCCCCTGCTTCTATCCTGTTTTAAATGAGATGTTCAGAGGCAGCACAGCATGATGGTTAGCTGCATGTACTGTGGAACCCACTACCTGAATAGATTCTAGCTTAGTGAGTCAATGAATTTTCATTTCTTTACCTACAGAGTGGGAGTAATTCTAGTATTTATGTCCTAGTGTGTGAGGTTTAAGTGAAATAAGGCCTATAGAGTCCTGTGCACATATAATTTCACAGTAATTTTTCAATAAATATCATTATTATTATTTTTTCAATACTGGTGGGCTTAATAAAAACAACAATTTAGTGCTGGCTTTACTGGTCTATAATTTTCTGGCATTGTGAACTTGTATATTTAACTACATGAAGCTTCATATTTTGTTTTTTTTTCTGCAAAATGTGGGAAATAAGCCAAAATGAGATAAAGTATGTTAAAGAATCTAGCTCAGTCTTGGGTGACATGATAAATTTGCATTTTATATAATAAATGAAAATTCAACTAGGCTTATAGGGAATATAATCAGTGTCTGTGAACACATTTTTATTAATATGAATTTTGAATCTTTATTCAGATATTAGTATTGAGTGTTATTATATACATATAATAGTAATATATATAAAAGGGAGAAAAAAATTCTTCCACTGATATCAAAGACTTCTAAAACAAGCATACCAATTATACCTAAGAAACATGGTTTCTAAGTCATAGAAATGAAAATGCTATATAAATTTAAAGGTTTATGGTTAAGATAAATTTTCTTTGTCACATAGCAAGGTCAAAAAGATGCTTCTAAAAGTAAAAGAAAATGGCCAGTGATGAGGACTTTTTCCACTTGTGTCTGAGTTCTTCAACCATGAGATGACCCCACATGCACTATGGGAGAGATACATGTATTTATCAGATCAAAACCAACCCAGTCAGTGCCACCTCCCTGCCTCAGTTAAAATAAATTAAAACCATTTTTTTTAAATAAAGGAAAAAATTATGGTAGAGATTTCAGGGGGCTTTACTATTTCTGTAATATAATTGCTCTTTAGGGATAGTAGTTAAAATGAGTTGAGCATTTTGTTTTATTTCATCTAGACTATCTTTCCCTCTCCAACTTTCTGGGCATGTGTATCAGTGTTCAGAAGAAGAGCAAAGGCTATTCTTGCAGAAGGGCTTGCCTTTGGAGAGAGTGTCAGGAAGGATGAGTCACTCTTAGAATTGATTCCAGATAATCTGTTGCCAAGCTGTATTTGCTAATGCAGTCATCTAAATCTTTGTGTCCATGGAACACAGTGGAAGGTAAATTTGTCCTTGTCATTACATAGCCAAAGGCCTCCTTTCAAAGATAGAAGAAAATTAATTAGACTGCAAATTCATTTATAAAATGAAAAGACAGGCTACCTTGCAAAGGGATCTGGAAGAGGAAGACTCATTTTTATTAGGAGGCTCTTCATGTTTGACTCAAGTAGCATACATTTATGCAAGAGAGATAATTATTTGTCATTATTATTCTCAATCCTGCAGCTAGTCAAAACAACTAAAATTAATACTTCATCATTACCGAGTATACATATAACGCTCACTCGATAGTGACCTCACTGTGCTCAGAGATCTTGAAAGACTCAGGAAAACATTTAAATAAAATAAAAATTGAGCTAGCTAGATTCTGGAAGTTCTCAAAAAGTAAATATAATCATTGTTCCATAAAGTGATTGAAAATTAAATCAGGAAAGGAATGTCTTATCATTTCAACCATCATAATAAAAATATATGCTTATACAGTTAAAATTCTGTTGAGAGTACTTAAAATTTCTATATGCTTTTGCTATTTTACAGCAAAGAAATTTTTAAAGAATACAGAACATGAAGACTTTTTTTAACTTATAAAAGTCTATCCTATTTCTGACTGTTGAGCAGTATGACTTTTTTGAAATGATAAAAATGAATTTTATAAAAGTGAGACTAGATGAACTGAAAGATTCCCAACTACTTTGCCAAAGGGATAAATGGCCCTTCTGGTTGTACGCTGTTTGCAGAACCTGGGCAACTGAAGAAAAGATACAACTAACAGCTCCCACTGAGATGATATTAAAGCTTTGAACATAATATACTGGAGAGAAAACTAGATTTAACTTATGGCAAGTGGTTTTGTTCTCTTTAATTCTTTTTTTTAAAATAAATTTATTTTTTATTGGTGTTCAATTTGCCAACATATAGAATATCACCCAGTGCTCATCCCATCAAGTGCCCACCTCACTGTGTTCTCTTTAATTCTTGATGCACAAATAGAAAAAGAGCAAAAGAGATTGGGTGTTGTATGCTTCACAGGCATCATTCCATTAAATGAGTCACAGAAAAGGTATTGTGTTGTCTTCATATTAATGAGTGTTGAATATAAACACCACAATTAGAAAAATAAAGAAATTTAATATCTATCATATCAAAAGAAAATTTAATCAATTAAGTAAAAAATGAGGAAGTGATGACTAAATCACATAATAAATTTTGTATGCTGGGGGATGAGGATTGGGGGAACAAGTAGATCCTAAGAAAATTGCTACACACTGCAGTCCATCACTAGTGCTCTCGTTTCCACTGGATTAGGATAAAGACCACAAAACAATAGCAGCAAAATGGATTTAGCTTGATGGACACAAAATGGCTCCATGGAAACATCAAAAAAGACATTGTTAAAACCTTGTTTCGACAAACAAATTAAATCTGTATAATTTGATGTTCTTTATTTTTCTCTTACTGCACTAAAATTTTCCACTATCTCTTTTTTATAGCCAGCATTTCTAGTGTTTTCAAAGAAAGCATTTAGTTTTTATTTACTTAATAAAAACTCAATAGGCAAGATAAACATTAAGTCCATTCTTGAAGGAAATTAGTTTGGCAAGAAAAAAGGGCAATGTTCTTAGAATGGAACTAATTATCAAAACAGGACAGGGAAAGTATGGGTAGAATAGAGCCAGATAAATAGAAGTGTTGAAAAATTATGATACCTGTAATTTCTTAGAATCTGTTATAAACTAAGCACTGTGTAAGGCACAGTGGGAGAATACAAATGAAATATAATGTAATTTGCTGTCAAGGAGGTCTAAACCTCATTGGAAAGACTAATACATACCACTTTTCAGTTGTGCAGAGATAGTTAATAGTGTCATGATTAATGAGTTATATTTTTTACCTCAATAATTTAAAATTATATTTAAATTAGGACTATAGTAGAAGACCTGAGTGCCCCCTTTAGGAGCCACTATATCAGAAGGAATTCCTGTTACTAATACCACCACCACCACCACACCACCGCTTACTTACCGGGTGCCTACAATTTTCCAGGCACAGTTTTAATTCCTTTACATTCATTAACCCATTGGATTCATGAAACAACCCAACTGTGTTGTAGTATTCATAATCAGTATTCCAGTTCCACAGATAAGAACCCCAGGTTACTGAGATACTAAAATAACTCTCCCATGGTTCTGAAAACTTTGAGTCTACTGCCTGAAAGGCAAAGGCTGCAAGATGTCTAGCTCCCACAATAGAGAAAACTAGATATTTTGAAGTGTCTCTGACATATACAGATACCAGATAAAGGAATTTTAAAAAGCTTTTTAAATGTAGTTCTAGACTCCTAGGAATTTAGGGAAACCCCAACCAGTGAAAAGAAACAAGAAACTTGACAGATCAGCAATGGAGGATATGAGAATAAGTAGTAAACTATAATTCTTCTAACAGTTGACTTTTTAATAAAAAACAATGGGAAAGGAAGATAAAGAAATCATATTGTCAAGGTGCTAGGGAGGGGAAGACAAGGTGGTGATAGGGAGTGTTGATCTAGAATTGTGTGCCTACAACAATTACCTTTGAAGAATGAGTCAAAAAAAAAAAACGTTTCAGATAAACAAAAGCTAAATTTGCTATCAGCAGGCTGTCATTAGTTTCTAAAGGATGTACTTTACTTTTAAAACGATGTACTTTTAAGAAAGGAAAATTATCCCAAAGTAAATTGTTAGGTTATAAGACATAAGATTGAGCACAGAAACTGGTAAGCAGAAAACACATCTACACAAACTTCATTTATATGGAAAAAAATCTTTTTTTTTTTTAATAGAGAAATTTAACATCGTTTATTCCAGTAGTAAAGATGACAAAGTAGGAAACATCTATAGTAAATATAACTGTAATGTTATCTCTAACCTTAATATTTGAAACTTTTAATGATCTAGGAAAACTGAACTTTCTTTTTTTTTTTTTTTTATAAATTAATTTTTATTGGTGTTCAATTTACCAACATACAGAATAACACCCAGTGCTCATCCCGTCAAGTGTCCCCCTCCGTGCCCGTCACCCATTCACCCCCACCCCCCGCCCTCCTCCCCTTCCACCACCCCTAGTTCATTTCCCAGAGTTAGAAGTCTTTATGTTCTGTGTCCCTTTCTGATATCTCCCACACATTTCTTCTCCCTTCCCTTATATTCCCCTTCACTATTATTCATATTCCCCAAATGAGTGAGAACATACACTGTTTGTCCTTCTCTGATTGACTTACTTCACTCAGCATAATACCCTCCAGTTCCATCCACGTTGAAGCAAATGGTGGGTATTTGTTGTTTCTAATGGCTGAGTAATATTCCATTGTATACATAAACCACATCTATTTTTAAAAAGCCAAAGATACACTATAGTTCCATCCACATTGTTCCAAATGGCAAGATTTCACTCTTTTTTATGGCTGAGTAATAGTCCGTTGTGTATGCATACCATTTCTTCTTTAACCATGCACCAGTTGATGGACACTTGGGAAACTTCCATAATTTGGCTATAGTTAATAATGATGCTATAAACATCAGGGTGCATGTATCCTTTTTATTGGTATTTTTGTATTCTTTGGGTAAATATCTAGTAATGCAATTTGCTGGATCATAAGGTAGTTCTATTTTTAACTCTTTGAGGAGTCTCTATACTGTTTTTCAGTGTGGCTACACCAGTTTGCATTCTTGCCAACAGTGCAAGAGGGTTCCCCTTTCTCCATACCACACCCTCGTCCCAAAGCCGTTGTTTCTTGTGCTGTTGATTTTAGGCGTTCTGACAGATGTGAGGTGATATCTCATTGTGCACAAATACCATATAATTTCACTCATATGTGGAATTTAAGAAACAAAGCAAATGAGCAAAAGTGGAGGAAAGAGACAAACCACGAAACAGGCTCTTATCTTTAGAGAGCAAACTGAAGGTTACCAGAGTGGGGGCTGGAGGGTTGGGGGAGAAGCATGGGTTAAATATGTGATGGGGATTAAGGAGGACAGTTGTGATGAGCAGTAGGTGTTGTATGGAAGTGATGAATCACTAAATTGTACACCTGAAACTATTATTATGCTATATGTTAACTAACTGGAATTTACATAAAAACTTTTAAAAAACGAAAAAAAAAAACAGTCAAAGAGAAGAAAAGCTAAAAACAGGCCAAATCGAAAGTATAAAGTATGATTGCAGACATGAGTTAAAAATACAACAGTAATAACAAAATAAATGTCAACATGCTATATTTAGCAGCTAACAGACCGGTGTTAGAATGTTAGATGGAAAATGGTCCAATTATATTCTATTTACAAGAAACATACTGAAGCTATGAGGACATAAAAGTTTGAAAATATCAGAAGAAAATGTGTATTAGCTATTTTATTATAAAAGAGTCTTTAAAGACACATTATTTTAGAAACAAAGTCCTATTTAATAATAGATAAATCAATAAGAAAATTATGTAAATTTAGGCTTTTGTTTAAATTTTTGTATGTCCATATCAAAATAGCCTTAAAATATAAAAAGTTAGGATGCCTGGGTGACTCAGTTGGTTAATTAGCTGACTCTTGATTTTGACTCAGTTCATGATCTCAGGATCCTGAGATTGCACCCCGAATCAGACACCATGCTCAACAGGAAGTCTGCTTCAGGATTCTCTCTCTCCCTCTCTCTCTGCTCCTACCACCACTCTCACTCTCTTTTTCTCTAAAATAAATGTCTTCTTTAAAAATTAATAATGTTATTTATTTATTTTAGGGAGAGAAAGAATGTGAACAGGGGAGGTGCAGAGAGGGAGGGAGAAAGAGAATCCCAAGCAGACTTTGCACTGAATGTGGAGCCCCACATGATGCTCCATGTCATGATCCAAGACATGACCTGAGCCAAAATCAAGAGTCAGATGGTTAACCAACTGAGCCTCATGGGCACCCCAATAAATAAATCTTTTTAAAAAATGTAGAAAATCAAAATGGTTACATCTGATAGAAAAAATTGGCAAAACATTTAATATCATGGGAAAATTCCAAACCTTTCCATTTTTGTTAAGACAAATGGATAAGGTATGTATTATTTGAACAATACAATTAACTTGATTTAATGGGTATATATTGAAGTCTGCACTCAGGAATCAAGACTGCACATTATTTTCAAATGTACATTGAATATTTATAAAATCTGAGTATATAGTAGGCCATAAAGAGAATCTGAAACTTTAAAATATTTTTAGAGTATCTAATAAAACATATTTTCTAAACATAATGCAATTAAATTGTAAAACAATAACAAAATGATAAATCTAAAAGCCTTATATGTTAGAAAAATTTAAGACCTCCTTCTAAATATTTCTCAGATCAAAGAATAAATAATGGAAATTAGTAAATATACAAAGAAATGAATATGAGATAACTTTAGAAGATCAAGTGGGTACAACACTTCTAAGGGAACTTAGTTTTGAATGCTTATATTGAAAGAAAAAGAAGTTTATAAAATGCAAGGTAAGCATCTAATTGAAGAAATTAGAAAGTGATTAAAGAATCATCCTAAGCAAAGAGGCAATAAAAATAAGAACAGATAAAAGCATTCAAAACCCAGAATTTGGGGATCCTTGGGTGGCTCAGCAGTTTAGCGCTTGCCTTGGGCCCAGGGCGTGATCCTAGAGTCCTGGGATCGATTCCCACATCAGGCTCCCTGCATGGAGCCTGCTTCACCCTCTACCTGTGTCTCTGCCTCTCTATCTGTGTGTCTCTCATGAATAAATTCTTAAAAAAAAACCCAGAATTTAATTCTTTAAAAATACCAAAAGCAGACAGATATATGAAGATTAATCAAGAAAATAGGAGAGGAATCACAAGTAAGCAATATTAGAAGTTTAAAAGAGGACACAGGGACGGGTGGGTGGCTCAGGGCGTGGTCCCAGAGTCCCTGGATCAAGTCCCACATCGGCCTCCCCATGAGGAGCCTACTTTTCCCTCTGCCTGTGTCTCTGCATCTCTCTCTGTATCTCTCATGAATAAATAAATAAAATATTTTTTAAAAAATAAAAATGAAAGAGGATGCAAATATAGATATAACAGATTCTAAATATGAAGGGTAAAATCTGCCAATTGTCCTTTACTCTGAGATTGTACTCTTGCTCTTTGCCATTCAATATTCTCTTTTGTGTTAAATGATGGGGATAGGAGTACTTGGTGGCAGCTATATTTTATTCTAATATTCTTATCTGACAAAAGTAAATATTGCGGTAAGAGGAGAATTACAAGAAAGGCAGGGCCATTATCATTAGTATGATGCCCTAGAATTTATGTAAGGATGAAGTTTCAAAATGTAAAAAGTTTAGAAGCATCAAGGGCTCCTAGGAAAGGCTGGAGCATAAAACCTAAGAAAAGAATAATTTTACCAATAGATTTCTCTATAATTAATCTCAGAATTTTGAACATATGAAAGCACTAGTTAATTCTTTGTCTTTCAATTGATAAATCTAATAACATAAAAGCTGTAGAAAAACAAACCCAGCATTTTGCACCTAAATTTTTATAGGAGGCTTTTGTGTGGATCCATTAGAATTCAGGAAAACACTATGCATAGCTTGCATTTCCCAATTAAGCAATGCCTTCAATAAAGCCATCAGTGACTTATTAGTTGGATTAATTAGAACAGCTGCTGCTCCTTCATTTTACCAGATGTTAAAGGTTCTCCATGGGCCTGATGAATCATATACATATATATACATATTTAAATAATTATAACTTTTCTATATTGTTTAGTGTAAACAGATACTCTAATTATATAGAGATCCTTCTTTAGTTATTTACCAAAAAATCCCTATAATTTTATGTAGTCTTATAGGTATATCTATGTTCTATGGGATTTAGTTGGCTCTTAAATTATAGAACAACTAAATTTTACTTAAGATTAAAAAAAAATTAGTTTGACTTGTAGTCACCTGCCTATGTGTGTTGCTTTAGATGCTTTTCCCATACTCATTGCTAACACTTAAAATTTTAATTTGACAAATAAATGTACTAAATAATATATGTAAAATTCTAACATAATCTCTGTCGGGAAATACCAAGTAAGACATGGTCAGAGAGCTTTAAAAGCATTTTAATAGGATGAAGTGAAGGCAAATTTGAGGAATCAAAGTAAAATTGTTGGAGCATTCTTTGATTCCCCAGAGTTTCAATATGTATAAGCCAAATCCAAAAATATGAGCATGAAGATGACAGCAGTAGCATAAATTGGTTACATTTTCTTTTATTGTGACCACAGTGCAGTCAAAAGCAGGATATACCTATTTACATCCTTAAAGGAGCTTTCCTTTGGAATAAACTTACCTCACCATAAGAGTCCCCTGTTTATCACTTTCCTAAAATGGTTATCCTCAACATCACCAATATTCTTTTTATTTTATTAGGACTTTAATTCTGCTGCCTCTTATTAAAATTGAAGTCTGACTTTTCTCTTTTCACTTTCCATTGTGTCTTTTGTCAGTATCATTAGAGAAATTTCTCAGTTGTGCCAAACTGATATTCTGTTATTAAATATTATCCAAATATTAAGTAATTTAACTATTAATAAGATAAATTTGGATGGTTCTTTGAATGTTTGAAAATAACTTCCCAAATTGGTCTATTAAATATAAATTGGGGAATTTCAAGTTCAATGTTCAAGTTATACATACTAATAAAAAATATTTAATATGTTCCTCAGAGGGAGAATAAAGCTTTTGATGCCTTTAAATATTCTTTCCATCAGAAAGCCTACTTAGAAAGAATTTATAAAATGCAAATTAATCTCAAGAGAAGGGAATATGGAAAAGCTGCTAGTCTTCCTTAGAGAGATGATTATAAAATGAAAATGAATTTGACACTCAGCAAAAAATGCCTAAATCCATTGAGATTTGAAGAAGAAAGAAACCAACAAACCAAAGAAAGTTATGGCATACCATACATTTTCTGAAAATTATAACACTGGTTTTCTAAACATGTTAAAAGGGATGGCATAAAAAGAATCAAACTCTTGGACTTAAGGAAAATAGGAGAAAAGTTTTACGGCAATGGCAGTTGCCAGAGAACACCTTTCAATAATATATATCCAAGATATTTCCCTTTGTACATTTTACATATATAAAATGCACAGGACCTTATTACAAAGTTCTATAAAGATTCTATAAGATTTCCCAAATTATACTTAGTAATTAGATGTGACTGTTTTAAAACATGTCCACAGATTCTTTGATACTCCTCTCCTGAATCGATGAAGCTTAATTCATCTCTGTTTGAATCTGGACTGCACTTAGTAGCTCACATCTAGAGACAGCAGAAGTTAGAAGATGTCACTGTTGACATTACATTTTAAAAAGAAAGTGATCTCTGTCTTAATCGTGTTCCCTCCTCTCTATCTCAAATCACATGCTCTGGGGAAGCCAGCAGCCATGTTCTAAGGTAGTTGGGGGGGTGGGGAGGGAAGAGTGGGAGGGTGCTGACTGCCACTTTGTGAGGACATTCAGGCCAAGAAAAGGCCACACAGTGAATCTGCCAGACCCACATGAGTGAGGTCAGAGGCAGATTTGTCTATATTTGCTAACACTTAATGTGAGTCAGCTTCTTTGGTCTTTGGTCCAAACGTGAGATGTAAGTAAATCTTTGGTCCAAACGTGAGATGATAGCGTTCCTGTTTGAGAGCTTGACTACAAGAGAGACCCTAAGCTAGAATTAAGCAGCTAAACCACTCTTGGATTTCTGTCCCACAGACTCTATGAGATAAGGAATCCTGGTTGTTTTAAGCCACTAGGATTGATGTAAGTTATTACACGATAGTAATTAATACACTGAAAGATTAAAATAATAAACGCAACATAACTTTTTGTTTCAGAGATTTATGAGTCTTTTTGGAGGATAGCTCTCAAGTAATATACTTGAATAATATAATTATTTCTTATCTTGTTTTATTGAGTTGGAAATTGTTTATGGTTAACTGATACTTGATAGCCAGAATTTAATTAGTATTGACTAGAAATACCTTTTTCTTCATTAACGTTTGTAGAAAATCACCCCTGACCATACTTGTGGTCCCTGAATTAAGAGCAGTAACTTCCAAATTAGCTAAACTTAAAGGAGATATATGTCATTCATTATCTTCTTTTATTTAATCCAAGTGTTGCCATATTTGTTAAATATTTGATAATTATCGAAGAAAACTGAATACAACATTAAGAGAGTGGGATATTTGAGTTCAAATTTCCTGTCAAGTATGACTTGACATAGATCTACATTATGAACCAGTAGGATATAATCTTAAACTAAATTTAAGCGTTTTCTCTACCTAACTTGAGGGAACTTTTGTTGTAAAGCAAAAAACCATCACCTTAATGAATAAACACATCATATTAGTCAAAGAACCCTCAATACAAATTTAAGAACACATATTTATGGACAGTGAATTAAAAGAGTTATGTAGTTATTAAATAGTTAAATAGGAGGGGACATTAGGGGCCTTTTCAAACTTTTCTTGAATTGTAAAAGACCACAGAGGGATCCCTGGGTGGCGCAGCGGTTTGGCGCCTGCCTCTGGCCCAGGGCGCGATCCTGGAGACCCGGGATCAAATCCCACGTCGGGCTCCCGGTGCATGGAGCCTGCTTCTCCCTCTGCCTATGTCTCTGCCCCCCTCTCTCTCTCTCTGTGTGACTATCATAAATACATAAAAAAAAAAATTAAAAAAAAAAAAAGACCACAGAAAGATGAGAAGTCTTAATTAAATATAAAGTCAATAATCAAGTTAAAAAATAATGCATATAAACAAAAAGCATCAATTGCTTGCATTTACTAAGATTTTGATTCTAGTTAACACCGTCTCTCATACTGTTCATCCTACTATATTATGAATGTCTTTTTACTTATTTGGGGATGTTACAGAAGGCACAAGGATAGTGCCTGGCACAGAGTAGATGGTCATATTTGTTACTAACCCACTGACTGGCATGTATCTTTTAGAGAATTCTTCACACATTTAGTAATGTAAAAGTTATACTGTGTTATATTTTTAATAATTTCATTTCTATCTTTGTCTTCTCCCAAAACTGTGGCCACACTGAGGACAAGAACTTTATCTTTTCATTGTTACACTGCTGATACCGTGGAGAGTATTGAATTGAAACTGGTTGATAGTATGTTTAATTGAAATCAACTTGACTTTAAAGAATGGTTAGAAGAGGTTGTGCTCCTCTGATTGAGGTACCCTGAAGGAGAAAATCAAGTTCTTATCAAAGTATCTATGGAACATTTTTCTTCATTTCTCTTCATGTTAGTAAAGTAAATTAAATATAGGAATGGTGGCCTGTCATATGAAATGATATATTGTCCCAAGGGACTGAAAATATTTATTTAAAGTCTCTGTATTGATAATAATGTGGGTCTTGTCAGCATATTGGTCAAAAGAATAAAAGATCCCAAGATTATATCTCTAAAAATATTTTAAGTGACAGAGAGTGGCTAAAGTTAAGCATTACTCTCTGTAGAGACATTCCAATTTTAGAAAAATTTCCAGGGAAAAGACATAGAATAACCTTCTTCTGACCAACTATACCTAGATAATTTTCCTTAGCATTTTACACCAAAATATTAAAATAGAGACTACTAGCCACTTGGATCATCCTGAGAGGAGATTAATCATGTAGAGAATGGGCTCATATCATGTCATTTGGACATCACTGAATGAACTTGAGAACTCAGTCAGGAGAGGAAACGTTAAAAAAAGAACTTTCAAGTATTTATGTATTATTACTAGTAACAGAATTACACTTGGTGTATGTGGTGCCAGAAGGCAAAATAAGAAGGTTCTTTATTTTTTATTTTTTTATTTATTTATGATAGTCACACACAGAGAGAGAGAGAGGCAGAGACATAGGCAGAGGGAGAAGCAGGCTCCATGCACCGGGAGCCCGACGTGGGATTCGATCCCGGGTCTCCAGGATCGCGCCCTGGGCCAAAGGCAGGCGCCAAACCGCTGCGCCACCAAGGGATCCCAAATAAGAAGGTTCTAAGAAATAGAACTCGATCAAATATAAAGGATAACTTTTAGGTAATTAGCAATGCCCTAAAACATGGTTTTGGAAACCAATTGTTGAGGCTGAACTTTAGTGAGCCTATTAGTCTAGGTAACATGTAAGTGCCTTCAAACTCTTTGATTTTATAACTTCACAATTTACCCATCTACAAAAGCATCTCTCTCTTCTATTTATCTATATAACCACATTCATTTTTAAAAATTATCATTGTGGGTTCCTGCAGGGATGGAGATAACATATGGTCAACCTACCATACTTGTGAGAAATTTCCTTCTAATTCCTGCCAAAAAAATCAATCCTAATTGGTTGTAATACATCTGACTTGCCCATTATGCAAGTAATTCTGCTCCAAAAATGACAAATGCATTCTTTCTAATCTAAGCTCTGATCTCGTCATTATCTTTCTTAAAACTATTAACAACTAATTTTTTCTGTGGAAACAGCTTACTTAAAATTACAGTGTCCAAAATTACAAGTATCATTTCTGAATATAACTTTCCAGGTATTCTATGTTCCAATAAAATATATTCTATATCTTACTATAATACCTGGCTTAGTATATCTTACTATATACTTTAGTATAACATACTATATAGCTTACTATATCTCTCACTGGATATCTGACTTTGATTTCACAGTGACTTTATATGTTTTTTTCTTCTTTCCACTTAAAATCGTGTTGTTTCTTTTCACCTATCAAAAAAAAAAAAAACAAAAAGAAAAGATGTTAATACAAATTTCGTTTGACACTTGAATATTACCTAATTCATTAAAACTTTCTGATTCTGCATATCTCCTTGCATTCTCTTCCAAAACTGGAAAGATTTTTTTTGTTACTAGCTTGTGTAATTTTTCAAGAATTTGTGTCAGCAAGTTGTGTTTAAAAAAAAAAACTCAAATATGATTGACATATAACAAACATGTTATTTTCAGGTGTACAACATAGTGATTCAATATTTGTATATATTGTGAAATTATCACCATAACAAGTCTAGTTAACATTCATTACCATATATGGTCACAAAATTTTTTTCTGGAGAACCTTTAAGATCTATTCTCTTAGCAACCTTCAAGTATGCAATGCAGTGTTATTCACTGTAGTCACCATGCTGTATGTTAGATCTCCAAAATTTATTCACCTCATAACTGGAAGTTTGTACCTTTTGACCCCCTTCACACATTTTACCCACTACCCACCCCCCACGCCCTGCCTTTGACAACCTCCAATCTGCACTCTGTAGCTCTGTATCTATGAGCTTGTTTTTATGTGTTTAAAGATACCACATGTAAATGAGATCACACAGTATTTGTCTCTGTCTGACTTATTTCATTTACCAAAATGCTCTCAAGATCTATACATATTGTCAGAAATGGCAAGATTTCATTCTTTTTTAATGGCTGGATAACATTCTATTATATATGTATCTATAATATTTTCTTTACCCATTTATCTATTGATGAACACTTAGGTTGTCTCATACATAGGCTATGTAAATATGCTGCGAAAAACATGGAGGTATACACATCATTTTGCGTTAGTGTTGCCTTTTTTTTTCAGATAAATTCTAGTCATGAAATTGCTGGATCGTATGGCAATTCTATTTTTCATCTTTTGAGGAATTTCCATACTGTTTTCCACAGTGGCTATACCAATTTACATTCCCACCAAGTGCACAAAGGTTTCCTCTTCTCCATGTTCTACCCAACTTTTGTTATTTCTTGTCTTTTCGATACTAGCCATTCTAATAGGTATGAAGTAATATCTCATTGTGATTTTAATTTGCATTTCTCTGATTATTAGTGGTGTTGAGCACCTTTTCATGTAGCTGTGGCCATCTGTATGTTCTTTTTGATAAAAAAATAGTCCATTCAGAGCCTCTTCCCCCACCTTTTCTTTTTTGAGAGAGAGCGAGTGAATGTGTACACTTGAGCATGGCAGGGGAGGTAAAAGGGAAGAGGGAGAGGGAGAGAAAATCTTAAGCAGGCCCCATGCCCAACGAAATGCCTGAGATGTGGCTCAATCTCAACACCCCTAACCTGAACTGAAATCAAGAGTCAGATAATTAACTGACTGAGCTACCCAGGCACCCCTACTGCTCAATTGTTATTTGGATTGTTTGTTTTATTATTGAGTTGTATGAGTTCTTTACGTATTTTGGATGTTAACCCCATTATCAGATATAGTATTTGAAAATATTTTCTGACATTTAATGGGTTGTTTTTTCATTTTGTTGACAGTTTCCTTTGCTGTGCAAGTTTTTAATTTGATACAGTTCCATTTGTTAATTTTTTGATATTTTGGCTTTTGGCATCAACTCCCTCCCCACCAGTGCCATCAAGAACAATCTCAAGATTACCACCTATGTTTTTTTCTATGTATTATGGCTTCAGATCTTATGTTCAAGTTTTTTTTTTTTTTTGATTTTATTTGTTTATTCATGAGAGACATAGAGAGAGGTAGAGACATGGGCAGAGGGAGAAGCAGGCTCTCCACAGGGAGCCCGATACTGGACTAGATCCCTGGTCCAGGGATCATACCCCAAGCTGAAGGCAGATGCTCAACCACCAAACTACCCAGGTGTCCCACTTATGTTCAAGTTTTTAACCCATTTTGAGTTGATTTTTGTGTATGGTATAAGATGATGATCCATTTTCATTCTTTTGAATGTGACTTCCTGTGTTCCTATTATAATCTACTTTGTGTCTCAGAATTATATGATAATCCTATACCCAAATTTTTCATTAGGAATGCTGTATCTTTAGCCTATAATCATAATCAGAGCCATAATCAGAGTCAGAATTCAATGCTTATTTGTTGGATTGAAGTTGCAAAATTCCACATATAAAATATAATTTTTGAAAGTCATGGAATTTTTACCTTGTCAAAGAGATTTAGTTAACCCACGTCCCTTATAGTGAACTACTGATTCAGAAGTTTTTATTTAAACTAAATTAGTCAGTAAAAATGATTATTCTTTTCCTAGGATGTTTACATAGATTATCCTTCTCTCCACAGTAAGAACCCAATAGCTATTAAAATAAAAATAGTATCACTGTGTACCCACCAATCAGTATGGTTTCAAATCATTGAAAAAAATAGATAAAAATAAATCCCATCCTAGGATTTATTAGACTAAGTCCAAATTAATTTGCTTTAGGCGTATAAAGATTATTGGAGATTGCTTGTGTTGAAAAAGCCAAAAGTGAACTGGGGAGACAAAGGATATTTTGAAAATGTATGAAAGCAACAAAGGAAATGTTATGAATAATGTTTTCCTTAATTTATATGTAAATATGTTGATAAAATGAAGATTAAGTTAATATTGAAAAGATAAATATGTTTACAGTTTTTCAATTGAAAAATAGTTGTTATACTATTTTAATGTGTACAACATAGTGACTTGATTATTATATGCTTTACAAAATACCATAATAATAATCTGTCACCATACAAAATTATTACAATAGTATTGACTATACTTCCCATGATGTACTTATCAACCCCTTGCCTTATTTTTTTGTAACTGGAAATTTATACCTCTTTTACTTTCACTTTTCTTCCTTTTTTTTTTTAATAAAGATTTTATTGATTTATTCATGAGAAACAGAGAGAGAGGGAGGCAGAGACACAGGCAGAGGGAGAAGCAGGCTCCATGCAGGGAGCCCGACATGGGACTTGAACTCCGGGTCTCAAGGATCATGCCTGGAGATGCATGATCTCCAGGCATACTGGAGGTGCTAAACCGCTGAGCCACCCAGGCTGCCCCTCACCTTCTTATTCCTTCACCATTCTCCCCTCTGGCAACAATCAATTTGTTCTCTATATTTATGTCTGTCTCTTCTTGTTTTTTCACTTTGTTTCTTAGATTCTATGTATGAGTGAAATCATATGGTATTTATCTTTCTCTGACTCATTTCACTTATAATGCTCTCCAGGTCCATCCATATTATTGTGAATAATAAGATGTCATTCCATTTTATGGCTGATTAACATTCCATTGTGTGTGTGTATGTATTTCACTTGTGAAGCCTTCTGTCTTGGACGTTTATTTTTTGGAAGTTTTTTTATTAGCAATTCAATTTGGCTACTAGTAATTAGTCCATCCAGATTTTCTATTTCTTATTGATTGAGTCATGGAACACTATATATTTCCAGAAATTTATCCATTTCTTTTAGGTTGTCCAATTGTTGGCATATTAGTTTTCATAGTAGTTCCTGTATTTCTGTGGTATTGGTTGCAACTTCTATTTTCAGATTTTATCTATTTGAATCATATCCCTTTTTTCCTTTTATTTTTTATATTTTCAAAAAGCCAGCATTCAGTTTCATTGATCTTTTTCTATTTTTTGTTTTTTATTTGGTTTAGTTTTTCTCTATATTTTATTACTTCCATTTCTATTCTGTTCTTTATTATTTCCTTTCTTCTATTAGCTTTGAGTTTTGCTTGTCCTTTTTCTAGTTCCTTTTGGTATAAGGCTAAATTGTTTGAGATTTATTTCTTGCTTCTTGAGGTAGACCTGTATTCCTATAAGCTTGCCTCTTAGGATTGCTTGTGCTGCATCCCAAAGATTTTGGACTATTGTGTTTTTATTTATCTCCATGTATTTTTTTTTTTAAATCCTGCTCTATTTTGTTATCATTGTTCTTGTTGACCAGTTGGTTGCTTAGCCTCCATGTTTGTGTTTTTCTATTTTTTACCTTGTAATTTATTTCATAATTTCTGGTCAGAAAAGCTGCATGATATGATTTCATTTATTTTATTAAGAATTGTTTTATGACCCAACTTGTGATTATGCTTCCAGATTGCTAAGTCATTATCCTGCCTCCTCTAATATGCTATTCATTCCCTTCAATTTATTTTTCATTTTTGTTATTGTATTTTTCAATTTTGGCAGATTTAAAAAATATTTTCTATCTCTTTGTTGAAGTTCTCACTGATTTTATACACTTTTCTCTCAGGTTTATTAACACTACTTTGGATTTTTTATCAGATAGATTGCTTATCTCCATTTTGTTTAGCTCTTTTTCTGGAATTTTGCCTTTTTCTTTCATTTGGCTATTTCTCTGTCTCCTCATTTTGTGTGACTCTCTGTGTATTGGCTCCCTCGATACTATGTATTGAGTAGGTCAGCTACACCCCTAATCTTAATAGAAGTGGCCTTGTTTAGAAGATGTCCTTTGGTGCCCCATCCAGCAATGCCCCTAGTCATGGAGCGATGCTCCAGACATTCCAGAGGTGTCCCCTGGGTGTGCTTTGTGTGCTCTGCTGTTGTGGCTGAACTGCAACTGCTACATGAGCTATGGTGGGCAGGGCTGGCCCTTAGTCCAGGTGCCTGCAATGATCAACCTTGACTACTACAGGCAGACTGGCAGGCAGAGCAGGCCTCTGGCAAGGCTGACTGAGAGGTCTCACTGCAGCCACTGCATGTGCATGGCCTGGTGGGACTAGCCACTGATGCAGCTGAGTGAGAGGCACAACTGTGGCTACTGAAGACAGGCTGCTGAGTGGGGCTAGCTCCCCACTATCTGAGGCAGAAGTTGCTCTGCTGGTGCGTCAGCCCTGGCTAGGGCTGCCTACCAGTTGTGGCAGGGCAATAGTCACTTTAGGGCATGCTAGTCCTTACTAACCCCACCTGCTGGGTATGGTCAGGTAGGAGCCACATGCAAGGGGCACTTGCTGGGGAAGACAGGTTCACTGGGTGGATCCATGGTCGAACACCTGGGTTGGGCAATTAGTGCTGGTGAGGTAGATGGGGAGTGTCAGAACTGTTTCCTGCAAGTGTCTAGCTAGCTAGGATGAAAAAGGGCAAGAAAAATGGTGCTCAGTAGCACCTCCATTCACAGAGAAAACTTCTGCAGATCCCTGTCCCTCTGGCACATGTTCTAAAATTAATCAATCTTCATATATACAACAGATGCTTTTCAAACTGTTACTTCCATACTAGGTCTTGGTCAAAGGGATATAACATGCTGTCCTTTTAAGACTGGAGATTCAGTTTTCTTTAATCCTCCTGTTTTCCCAAAATTTAAATCTTGCCAATTTCAAAGCTGTTGGAGTTATGCCCCATCAGTTTCAAAGCAAGACTTTATGGGGGCCTGGCTTCCAGGGCCAGAGGGCCTGATTTGAAACTTGATCCCCTTCTCAGGGAGTGCTTCCATGCTTGTGATATCCCTCCTACTTGTGGGTTTCTGTCACATGGGTGGGGGTTTGGTTCCCTATCACATCTCTTCCATTCCTGCCCTTTTGGTGTAGGCTTTTGTTGTTCTTTAATATCTTGAGGAACAAGGATCTGCTTGTCTCAGATCATTTTCCAACTGGATTACATTACATGTAGTTGTTGCTTGAGTATGTCTATGGAAGGAGACCTCCTACTCCATCATCTTCCTAAAATGTTTGCAGTTTTAAGCAGTGACAAGCAAAATAATAAACATGATGATTCTCAGCTTGAATAGTATATCACAGTTCTCTATAAGGCGATCTCCAGGCCAATTTGATATGCCACCTCATTTTTAACTGTTAAAATGTGCTTAATAATATGTCATAAAAGGAAGGTTTGTTTAATATGTTTTAGTATATTAGGGCTTGACATTTGGTGGAAACTGAGTATTTACATTTGAGTCAGAATTTGGCAGTTGTGTTCTCTCATATTTATTTTTAGATCCTTAATATTTGAATTTCCATGAGGGTGGAAAAGACACCTGTTGAAGAGGAACTAGAATTAAGATCTCACTTTTTTTCTATTCATACTCCAGACTATTTTTGTTAAAAAAAATTTCCAACATGTCCCTTTAATCAGTGTGGCTTGAATCCATATTGTGAGAAAAACAGCTGTGGTTTCTGAGAAAACTCTCTATAAAAATTATATGGTATGAGTACTTGTGGCATATTTCAATATCTTTCTCTCCATCTGTGAATAAAGCAAAACAATAATAGAAACAATAAAAATTAATAATCCAGATTATGTAAATTTCATATTTAAAATTTAAACACAACTGAGAGGGGCAGCCCCGGTGGCTCAGCGGTTTAGCGCCGCCTATAGCCCAGGGCGAGATCCTGGAGTCCTGGGATCGAGTCCCACATCGGGCTCCCTGCATGGAGCCTGCTTCTCCCTCTGCCTGTGTCTCTGCCTCTCTCTCTCTCTCCTCTCTGTGTATTCTCATGAATAAATAAATAAATAAAATCTTTAAAAAAAATAAAAAAAAATAAACACAACTGAGACTGGTCAAACCACAGTAGAAAAGGGAGAGAGGAATGTAAAGGGTTTTTAGAGGAAGCAAACCTTAGAGAGTGATCCCAGAATACACTCTCTGGCTATGAAAGGTTTACTCTGAGGACTAAGGCAAGAGCTGAGGTGAGCAAAAATGAGATGGAGAAGAGTGCGAAGGAAGAAAGGAGGGGGTACATGGGATATGAAAAAAGCCTACTATTAATAGACATCGCAAACACCGCAAGTCATACATACATATCCTGAAGCTCAGGGATTGACCTTGAGAAACATAGATCATGTCCCTTTCTGGGATTGTTGAAACATTTGGGGTTGACAGTGCTAATGGCAGAAACTAACTCTGGATGTAGTTAGAATCAGAGAACAAAGGAGGCTGGCTAAACACTGCCTCTATGGCAGCCAGGGAAACAAGTCTTTCCTTCTTTAGGAAATCTGAAAGGTTAGTCAGGACTTTCCCTTCACTGACGCAAGCCATACCCTGTATATAGCTGGCTCAGGAAAATCTAATTTATTCAAAGATGAGTGACAAAAATAAGGAAGAAGAGAAAAAGGAAGAATAGGAAGAAAGAGAAAGGGAAGGATGAGAAGAAAGGAAAGAGCAAAAGAAAAGGAAGAGTAGGAGAAAAAGAACTGATACTTCATTTGTAGTAGAAAGAATGGAAAAAATCATTGAGAGAAAAAGCAAACTGTATAAACGTATCTTTAAAAGCCATTTATTAGAAAATATGTTGCTCAAAATAGAAAAAAAGTGATCTACCATTTCTATACAAATTGAAAAAAATAAAACAGTTGCTTCTAAGAAGATGAGCACAAAGCACAAACTCAGGAGCTTATAAAGAATAAATCATGAGACAATGAAAGGAGCTGTGACTAGTCTAGATGTGCCAATCAAAACTGTGAATGTTCTGAATATGCCAAATAAAAGGGAAATTTTCAGGCCCAAATATATATATATATATATATATATATATATATATATATATATCTAGAAGACACCCACTTTAAGTATAAGCTCAGGTTAAAAGACAGGGATAGAGAGAGGTAGGGGATAGGGATAGAGAATGATATACCATGTAAATAGCAGTCAAGAGGTAACTGGAATACCTATTTTAATTTTACACAAAGCAGACTTCAGAATAAGGAAGATTATTAAGAATAAAAAGGAATATTACACAATGGTAAAGAAGTCAATTCTATGGATGCCTGGATGGCTCAATTGGTTAAGCATCTCTTGATTTTGGCTCAGGTCATGATCTCAGGTCATGAGATTGAGCTCTGCATTGGGCTCCACACTGGATATGGAGCCTGCTTATGATTTTCTCTCTCCCTCTGCCCCTGCCTCCAATCCCTCCTTTCCCACCTCCACCCCACTCACATGTGTATATGCACACACATTCAGTCTCTCTCTCTCTCAAAAAAAAAGAGATCAATTCTCCAAAAAGTCATAATATTCATAAATGCACCTCACAAAAGGAAATTAAAGTAAGTGAGGTAAAATCTGATGGAGAAATAAACAAATCTTCTATTATAGCTGAAGAGTTCAACGCTCTTCTTTCAGTAATTAATAAATCAAGCAGACAGAAAATCATTAAGGATACAATTGATAGGAACATCACTATCAGTCTACTTGATCTAATTCACATTCACAGGACATTCCACTCAACAAAAGCAGAATAAATATTCTTCTCAAGTTTACATAAGACATTCATCAAGATAGACTGAATTCTGGGCTATAAAACATAGCTGAGCAAATTTAAAAGAATAGAAATCATACAAAGTATGTTTTCACATCATACTAGAATTAAACTAGAAACCAGTAACAGGAAAATATCCAAGTATCTGGAAATAAGTAACATATTTCTAAATAACACATGAGTCAAACAATTTTTTAAATATTTTAAATTATAATAAACTGAAATTACGTCTTATCAAAATTTGTAGAATGTAGTAAACAAAGTGCTTGGAGCAAAATGTATAATATGAAGTGAACATATTAGAAAATAAAAAAGATCTAAATCAATAACAAGAAGTTTTCATCTTAGAAAACTAGAGAAGAGCAATTTGAACCTAAAATGAAACAGGAAAAAAAAATTAGAGCAAAAAAATCAATGAAGTTGAAAAGAGCAAAAAAAGAAAATAGACAAAACCAAAGATGATTACCTGAAAAATCTATAAAATTGATAAGTATCTAGCTAGTCTAACCCAGAAAAAAGGATAAAGGCACAAATTATCAATTTAAAAAGTGGAAAAGGGATTGTCAAGGTTATTAAAAGGTTAATAAATTCAAAGAGCAACTCTGTCTGCAAATTTGACAACTTAGATGAAATGAACCAATTCCTTTGAAAGACACAAACTATCCAAACCCAAACAAGGAAAAATAGGTGACATGGATAGTCTTATAATCAATAATTAATAACTATATAAAAAAAGCACCAGGCCCAGATGGTTTCAGTGATAAATTTTACCATACAATTAAGAAAGAAATTATACTATTTTTCCATAATCTTAGACTTCCTAACTCATTATAAAAGGCCAGCATTACCTAAATATCAAAATCAGAAAAAAAGGCAATACAACAAACGAAAATGACAGAACAATATCTCTTATGACCATAGATGCAGAATCCCCAACAAAATATTAGCAAATCAAATAGAACAATGTATGGAAAGGATTATACACCATGACCAAGTGGGATTTATTCCAGGTTCAACAGGCTCAACATTAGAAAATCAATCAGCATAATCACCATATTAATAAATGAAAATGGAAAATTATAGGATTATATCAACTGATGCAGGAAAAAAAATTGGTAAAGATTTAATACTCAATGATAAAAACTAAGCCAGGCAGGAATACATGGCACTTCCTCAGTTTGGAAAGGAGAGATGCAATAAATGCTGTTGGAGCAACTGGATGAACATTTAGAAAGAGTAACTCTGGTCTGCACTTTCCATCATACAACAGAATATAACTCAAATGGCTCAGATGCTTAAATTTTTTAAATTAAATAATAAAATGTTGAAAATATCTTTAAACCCTGGATTGGGGAAAGTTTTTCTTACCAATACTCAAAGCCTAGATATTATAAAGAAAATGATTGATGCATTTGATGGTGTGTGTGTAAAACTTCTGTATTGCAAAAACTAAAAGAAGAACATTACTTTCAAAATAAAAGGATGAAATAAAAGGAGAAAAAGCATTTAAAACTTATGTTTCAAAGGCTATTATGTAAAGAATGCTTAGAAATTTGTAAGATAAATATCAAAAATCCAAAGAATATGAATGGGCAATTACAAGGATTTGAAACACAAATAGCTATTAAACATATAAAAGGTATTCAATTTTATTCCCAAGAAAAGAAAATGTAAATTAATATTACAATGAGGTATTGCGTTCTATGCATCCAACTGGAAAAAAATAAAATAGAATGCTTGAAAATGAACCTTATTGCTAAGGTTTGGTGAAACTGATACACTTATTCATTGATGGTGTTAATGTAGGTTTGTATGATTTTTATATTCGGAAGTACAGGCATACTTCCTCAGTGGTATTGTGGGATTGGTTCCAGACCACCACAATAAAATGACTATCACAATAAAGTGAGTCAAATAAGTATCTTGTTTCCTTAGAGCATTTATGTTTTTTTTTTAAATATTTATGTGTTTGACACAGAGAGAGCATAAACAGGGGGAGCAGCAGGCAGAAGGAGAGGGAGAAACAGCACACTCTCCCACCCTGAGAAGCAGGGAGCACTATGTAGGGCTCAATCCCAGGACCCCAGGATCATGACCTGAGCCGAAGGCAGATGCTTAACTGACTGAGCCACCCAGTTGCCCCTAAAAGTTATGTTTATACTCTACTTAGTCTCTTAAATATATAGTAGCTTTATGTCTAAGAAAGAAAATATATATACCTTAATTAGAAAGTACTTTATTACTTAAAAATGCTAACCATCATCTGAGCTTTCAGTATGTCATAGTCTTTTTGCTGGTGGAGGATTTTGCCTTGATGTTGATGGCTACTGACAGATCAAGGTTATGATCACTGAAAATTGGAGTAACTGTGGCAATTACTTAAAATAAGACAACAATGAACTTTGAAGCAATGACTGACCCTTCCTTTACTTGAATACTTAGAGTCCATTGCAGGTTATTAATTGGCCTAATTTGAATATTGTTGTATCTTAGAGAGGCCTGAGGAGATGGGGAGAGATGGGGATAGCTGATTGGTGGAACAGTCAGCACATACACAAGATCCATTAAGTTTACCATCTTATTGGGCATGGCTTATGGCACCCCAACACAATTACAATAGTAAAAGCAAAGATCACTGAACTCAAATCACCATTCCAAATATAATAATGATGAAAAAGTTTGAAATATTATAAGAATTACTTAAATGTGACAGATGAGTCACTCATTCCATGAATATAAGCTGTGGAAAAACAGCACCAATAAACTTATCCAATGCACGATTGCCACCAACCTTCAATTTATAAAAAATGCAGTATCTGTGAAACATAACATACACAGTGAGGTGCTATAAAATGAGGTATGCTTGTATATAAAATTTGCAAATATACAGACTCTTTTTAAGCTAGCAGCTACAACTTAAGTAGTTCTTCCTATAAATATAATTGGACATATGTGAAACAATTTATGTTCAAGCTTATTGAAGAATTGGCACATTATGTATCCTATCAATAGATTGAAAACAACCTATATTTCTCTCAGTAGGGGAATTTAGTTAAATAAATTATACACCTATTATGCACCTTTACAATTAAAAAAAGGAGCTACAGTCTATCTATAGACTGGCATGAAAAGATCTTTAAGATATAATAAGTAAAAAAATTAAAAACCTGCACAGAAGTCTTGAAGATGTATTTGTCATAAAAAGAGGAGAAAATAAAACTAGGGTTGATCCTTGAACAATGCGGGACTGGGGAGCTCTAACCCCCGAACCAGTCAAAAATCTGTTATAACTTTTGATTCTCCCAAAACAACAGTTAATAGCCTATTTTTGATCAGAAGCCTTATCAATAATATAATTGATTGGTACATACTTTATATATATATATATATATATATATATATATATATATATATATATATTATACTACTATATTCTTACAATAAAGATAAAGTAAGCCATAGAAAAGAAAATGTTATTAAGAAAATCAGAAGGAGGGCAGCCCGGGTGGCTCAGCGGTTTGGCACCTGCCTTTAGCCCAGGCGTGATCCTGGAGACCTGGGATCGAGTCCCACATCAGGCTCCCTGCATGGAGCCTGCTTCTCCCTCTGCCTGTGTTTCTGCCTCTTTCTCTCTCTCTCTCTCTTTCTCTGTGTGTATGTATGTCTCTCATCAATAAATAAATAAAATCTTAAAAAAAAATTTAAAAAAAGAAAATCAGAAGGAGAAAAATACATTTACAGTACTGTACTATATTTATCAAAAAATACACATATAAGTGGAACTATACAGTTCAAACTCATGTTCTAGAGTCAACTGTATATTTATAACTTCTTGGTATTTATATATATAAAAAAAAACCTCTGGAGGAATATGCAAGAGACATAATGGTTACATGTCTGGGTAAACAAGGAAGTAAGGCATGACAGACATTTTTGAACCACACATATTTAGTGCCTAATTCTTTAAAAAGTTTTTCATGTTACCATAAAAGAGGGTAAGATTTGAAATACATGTCTCTGCCTCAGCATCAATACTAGGTCTTTGGGTCCAGGTGCAGCCATAGATGCTTACTAGAATCTCCCAGTCGGTTCATCTAGATCAATCTAGGTGGAAGATGATTGAATGAATAAATAAAAAGAACTGTGTTTTCAAAGATTTATAACTCTTGGGATTCATGAAGTTTTGTAATGTCCCAAATGGAGTATGACATTGAAAGGAGGAAAATTCTAACATTCCTTTCTGACTCAAAAAACCACTTTGGCCTGGCAGACAGCTTTAGAGATCTACTAGGAGGGATACAATTGAGGGAATTAGAGATTACTAGATCAACAGATATGATAAAGGCACCATCCCTCCAGCTTGCTAAGCCTCAATGAGTCATAAATCCACAATTCTGATTTTAAGGTCTATAAAAGCAAGTAATAATGTTCTGGTCCCTGATGTACAGCAGGACGTGATGAATTTTTTAGGCCAGATCTCTGCTAGATTGATTCCAGAGAACCCAGGCCCTGAAGCCATCACATGCAGCACTGGAAGCAGCAAAGACCAGCCTGTGGAGATACCTGAGGTCAAAAGTGAGGGATGACAGCCTGGAAGGAAACATAAATAATATATTCACTAAGGGCCATACAATAACAAAGAACACTAGTGGATTCAACCAAGTAAAAGCATAAGGAAACAGAAGTTTTCCTGAAACTGAAGTCTACCTTAGCCAAAGATTATTAAGCATGTAAGAAATTAAAACCATAAAGGAGAATTTACCAATTGGTAGGTGCTAAACATGGGAGACCTGAGAGATCATTTGAAAAAAAAGTGGTCTCTGTTCTCTACACCTCTCTGCATTCCCACCCTTTGCAGTGTAACTTTGAAATTATCTTTCAAAAGAAGTCTCTTAATCTACTTCCTTGAATCTGGGCTGGTCTTGTGACTTTCTTTGATTAATACAGTGTCCAGAAGTGATGATGTGCATCTCCAGGGTAGACCCCCGGAGACCTTTTGAACTTTCACTGTCTCTCTTGAAAGTCTGTCACTGCCTTAAGAACAAGTCTGGGTTAAGCTGCTCAAAGATGGGAAATTCTCTAACACAGTGCTAAGTCACTCTTACTGAAGCCATCCTAGACCAGCCAGCCCCCGGCCAATCCTGATTCAGGTTGAGCAGAATGCTCTATCAGACACCCCTTCAACTCATGAGAAATAATAAATGGTGGTTGTTTCAAGCTCTTAAGCATTGAGATTGTTGGTTACCCAGCAATACCTAATGATAGAGGAGATTTGAACATCAAGAAAAAGAGAAGGAGGGAGAGGTGGAGAGAGACAGGAAGATGGGGGGAAGTGAGAGAGAAATATCACAAGGTAGATGTGTGTCCCCACACTTTACTTAAAGTGTGTCTTAAAGCTTTAGGAGTCAAAATAGGAGTTAAGTTAATCATGTCATCAGTTTGAGGTAAATAATTATCTTACAAATTAAAGTATTATCATGGCTGTTGAGGCTGTCAATAATGACATCAGTTTTCAGATTACTGAGCATTTCACAACCATTATACCACTTTTATCTCACAATAAATCTGTGAAGTAGGTAACTTCACTGATTGGGAAATATGTTTAGGAAACTGAACGGGCTTGGTCAGAATAAAGCAATCTGTGAATCCAAATTCCGATGGTGCAAAGGGTAGTGAAGAAACTTGTATGTGATGTGTCTCAAATTCTTATTATCCTACAAGTTTCTATAGGGTAGTAGCAGGATCTTACCATCTATGCCATATTTACCCAAGCTTTCATAGTTATTTGAATTGTAAGGTTCAGAATATTATTTAAACACTTCTGCTTTAGTTTCCTCAACTATAAAATAATAATTTTCATTATAAATGGCATATTGTGAGAAGCAAATAACATAACAAAAAGAACAATTTGATCAATGGCACATGGACAGTGATAAATACATGTTACCATAATAGTAGTTTATAAAATAATCAATGACTGGCACAGATGACATGATAATTTAATATTAGTTGAAACTAATAGTAAGCAAACTAAATTCTCTCTCCTTTAATATTGCTAACTTGAACTTTTTCTGCTGTGTTTGACATAAGGGGACATTTCTCCAAATATGGGTCCCAAAGTCTTTAAAGGATTTGGGGAAAAGCAAGCCTACACATTCCCTTAATGCTTTTAATCTCCAATTTAATAATTAAAAGAGTGTATGGAGACTCCACCATTAAAAAGTGAATGAAGCAAGTTGAAGGGAGATTAAGAAATGCACCTGTGATGAGCACTGGGTACTGTACAGAAGTGTTGAATCACTATATTGTATACCTGAAACTAACGAAACTTTTTAAAAAATGAATGAAAATAGAAATTATCTTTCTTAATTCAGAATAAATAAATGAATGTAATAAAAAGCACCTTGCCTGCTGATTAAAATTGCTTCTTTTTATTCTGGAATCGAAGATTAGAAACCAAACATAAGAGATAGTCTTAAAGGAAAATTGTAAATATAGACTGTGTCATCAAAATGCCAAAACAAATCAGACAACTCAATAAAAATTTCAGTCATTTGGACATCATTCCAGCTTCTTGTCGAATATCCAGATTGACTGCAGTTTTTCCTGACAGGTCGATCTTCTAACTGAATTTACCAGGTTGTTGGTATTGTGGAGATGTCATCATGATCACCAACCTACCATATGTAGAATCAGACAAATTTAGAATCACACTCCTCAGAGAAAATGAAATGGACTATTGCCACATGTTAAATTAGGAATTAAAAAATAATCTACTGTGATTCACCAATGACAACTAATGAAACCACTCTTTCAGTGATAAAAATCTCTTCCCATTAGAAAAATATTTATTTACATTCAAAAAGTATAAGATGGGCTTGGATTCTTTGGATTCTTTGCCATCATTTAATTTTTATCAAAAATTTAAATTTAAGTACTTTATTTCAAATAAAGCATAAGAGAAACAGGACCAGGTACGTCATCACAGGAGAAATATATGTGTGATAACACTCTTTGAGACATTCATCTGATCCCTCAGTACTGAGGTTTCTACTCTACCATAGATAGCTATCATTTAATTTTTTGAAAAACTTTATATAACTTATAAGCCAATGATAGAAAGTAAGACATTCCTACCAAACAGCCAAGTCACACTCTTCTCTGATTGTGTGTGTATTTAGGAACACCTTGGATGTTCTTCCAAGCAGGGCCATACTTCCTCTTCTCTCCTTTCTGCCCTACAGCATGCTGCACTACAACAGGTTTCCCAGCTGTAGCACTATTGCTGCCATAGCTGTGGGAGGATGCTATAGGAGGATATCTGCACCCCAACTCTACCCATTGCATGCCAGTAGCAATGCATCCCCCATCCAGTTGCGTCAATCAAAAATGTCTCCACACATCACCAAATGTCTTCTAGGGGGCAGAAATCTCCCTGGTTGAAACTACTACATTATATAGGCTTCAGGATAAACTGCCACTCCAATCTCTACCACACCCATTCCCCCAACACACCAACTTTCATGATACACACACACAGTTCTGAATCTGGAGCAATTATCTCAGTTCAAACCACTACATCTCTATGGAAATGAATTTGTAAGAGGCAATACTGAAAGGTAAAATCTCAGTCCTTTAAATCTTGCTTTTATGATGGAGATTCTATTATGTAATTTGTGTTGTTTTGTACTACCCGTAACTAGGACTTTTTATGTTATTGTGATCTGTCCACTTGAGATGTATCAAAATATCAAGAAATAAAGGGGAGAAAGGTGGTAACCTGAAGAGTTTATAAACTTAAATTCAGCATATAAAAACATTCTAGGGAATCCCTGGGTGGCTCAGCGGTTTGGCACATGCCTTTGGCCCAGCGTGTGATCCTGGAGTCATGGAATCGAGTCCCACATCGGGCTCCCTGCGTGGAGCCTGCTTCTTCCTTGGCCTGTGTCTCCACCTCTCTCTCTCTCTCTCTCTCTCTCTCTCTCTGTCTCTCATGAATAAATAAATAAATAAACCCTTAAAAAAAACATTCTATATTAGGTGATATACTTGTTACTGACACATATTAGGTGATGTGTATGCACACACACATACCCCAAGCACAGCACATTCATTATTGTCAAAGCCAGGAAATCAAAACTCTTATAACTGCCAGAAATGATTTAAAATGAGAACATTAGCATGATTCATAGAGAAGATTCCATGATTTCTTTCATAGGATAGCAGTCTTCTGCATGGCACTTTGCTTAAAATTCAAGATAAGAGAATGGGATACTGGAAAAAATATATACCTATAACTATAAAAGCTGATATCAAGACTTCAAGTTGGTGGAAGTCTGTTCAACCTCCACTAAAGGGGATCCCCAGAAGTCTCCATCCTAACTGAGGTCCATATTGGACCTAGAGCTAGTTGCTTCCCACTTTCAAGGACGACTTAATTTCCCACCACACAGAGACAAGGGGAAATAGATTTTTCTTTTCTTTTGGAAAGAAACAGAAAATGCTGATAGAGGAAAATCAAAATGGATGATAGAAAAATTCCTAAATTCTGAGAGACTTCACTCAAAAAGAGCATCATGAATAAGATCCCAGCATTTGGTCCAGGTGCTTTCTGACTGCTTCCTCTGATATGAGGTATGAAGCATCATTCCTATGCATACTCCCAGGAAAATTCTGTTCACAAGCTCTCTTTGAGAAAATAGTGGATTAAAACAATGCCACACTACTAAAAAAAATAATAAATGGAATTCAGAGAGAGTTAAGTCTAAACACAAGTTTAGGCTTGTCTTTGGCCAAATCATGTGAAGAATTTAGCACCCATATTTGAAGAACTATCCCTATAAGTCTAACACAGCAGAGAAAGTTCAAGTTTAGAAGGTTAAATAAAAATATATATTATATAATCTTAAAATACATCATATTTAAATGTCTAAAGCAAACCCTCAGTGTTTTCATTCTTAACCATCTGTCTTCAGGTTAGTCTTGGCTTTAGAATTCTTTTTAAGAAGAATGGGATATTGTTTCTTTAACATTTCATAAATAAGTGACTCATTTTAATGATTTTTCCCAAAGCAAAAGAAGTTTGGTCTAGAGATAAATTAGTACTACTACTCCCATAAACGGAAATCTGTGAGAAATTTAAATGACCTTTCTCCAGCTTCAAAAAATTATTTCCACTAGAAAACTTCCATTGAAAGAGCAGCAAATCACCCCTGCACAAAAGAATGCGGTGTGTAATGCCTTTCAGCGGCCCAGGCTCCCAGAGCTTTGCTTTGTAGCACTGGATGGCTTAACAATAGATTTCAACTGCAACGGAAGCACAGAACATTCTACAGACCCAAAAAGGTGCTTTCAGGTAAGAACTACAATTATACATGAACACAGGTGGCAGCCAAGACAGCAGGAGAGAAAAGCTGCCCCAAAGTAGAAAAAAAAAAAAAAAAAAAAAGGTAGGAAAGAATGATGATGTCTGAGATAAGGTTGTAGAAGGAAAGCAAAAGTTATTGAGAGTATTTAAAAATGTACACCAAGTTTTGAAATGTGAAGACAAAGGGAGAGAGTCATCCTCAGACTCACCTTCCTATCAGTTCTGAATTCAAAACAAGCTCTGACCAAATTTTGTTCAACGTTTTTAGTATACCGAATATTATATTTTTAAATAATGGCTTCAACCAACATTAAAGATTTGTTCTGGTGATTTTCCTAAAGTAAAGGAAATTTGGTCCACAGATGAGTTGTTGGTACCACTTCTGTAAATGAAATCTGTGAGAAACTTATTTTTTTTTATTGAGAAATAACAGACCTATATATCACTGTATAAGTTTGAGGTATATAGTATGATGTTTTTTTTTATTTGTACATTTTGTGAAAGAATTACCACAGTTGGTTTAGCCAATATCCATCTTCTCCTATAGATACAAAAAAGGAGAAAAGTTTCTCCCTGTGATGAGATCTCACAGGATTTATTCTTTTAACTTTCCAATATATCACTAGCAGCATTAGCTATAGTCATCAGGTTACATCCCTAGTGTTTATTTACCTTATAATTGGAAGTTTGTACCTTTTGACCACCTTCTTCCAATTATCCTCTCCCACCCACCACACTCTGCCTCAGAAACCTCTGATTTCTTTTTCTATGAGTTGTGCGTCTTTTTTTCTTTATATTTTTTTAAAAATTTTATTTACTTATTCACGAGAGACACACACACACAGGGAGAGAGGGGTAGAGACACAGGCAGAGGGAGACGCAGGCTCCATGCAGGGAGCCCCAATGTGGGTTTCAATCCCGGGTCTCCAGGATCACGCCCTGGGCTGAAGGCAGGTGCTCAACCACTGAGCCACCCAGACATCGTCTTTTTTCTTTAAGATTACATATGTAAGTGAGATCATACAATATTTGTCTTTGTCTGACCTATTTCTTTTAGTATAATGTCTGTACATCTCAACTATGCTTCACATATGAAAGGGTTTCCTTGTTTTTTTTTTTACAATAAATACTATTCCATTATATGTGTATGTATATACATATATATACATACAATAAATAATGTTCCATTTTATACATATATATCTCACAGATATCTATCTCTCTCACACAACTTCTTCATTCATTCATAGATAGACACATAGGTTGTTTCAATTCTTCCTAAAAAGTTTTCCAAAGACAAACCCCAAAAGAAAATGAAATGGAAGAAACAGAATGTTCACCATATATTAAGTTAAATGGGACTTAAGAAGGGCAAAAGGATTAGTAAAATTATAACCTCAGCTATGTAAGACAGTATTCATGGAGTGAAGTAATGCATCGTAGTAGGTGTTTTTAATGTTTCCTATTTTTACTATAATCCTAGTTGCTTAATTGAACATGTTAATATTTAATATTATTAAATTGGGAATGCAAAATATATATGAAATAAATTAACCAGCTCAAGGGTAGAGAGATGTGAGATAAAAATCAAACAATCGGAGTATATGTCTTAGGTCTTTGCATGTCTACTTTCTCCAAAAAAGGGAGGATGAGACTGTTAAGTGATTCCTGACAAATGCCCATTGTACCCTTAACACAGAAGTCTTTGCTAGGTTAGAAATTCTAATTTTTCTGTTGTGTTAGAACAAGTATAGTCCTGACCTTTGGGAGTTATATTTCTTCAAGAAACTTCATCATCCTCATTATACCTTATGAGACACACAGTGGAAGCACCCAGAGATTCTTGTCCTTCTTCACTGGTGGTCACTACTAGAGAGCCTGACTGGCCTTCTGGTACCATGAGTGGGTACTTCATGCCACTCTGCTGACTCTGAAAACATATAACAGTTCCATTAACTTCAAAATGAATGAGATAAACTAGGGGGAAAAATGCAATTTTCTTAGTTTCATATCACCCATCTCTTTAGCTCTAGAGCACCAATTCTCTAACGGAAGAAACATTACAATTTCTAATTAAATACAACAGTTTTTAATTAAAGATGACTCTACCATGTGCAGTTAAAAAATTTCTTATAGGTACATAGTCTTTTCAAGATTCAAAGTTCTCATCAGATTTACTTTCCATTTAAGGGGCCGCCCTATTTTGTTCTCATTTCCTAGATCATGTCTAAGTATAGGGAGAATTATGGATAACCTTGCAGCATTTGGGTACTGGGCTGATGATTGTTTTGTGCTCCTCTGCCTAAGGAGAGTCCTCTGACATGACTCTGTGGTTTAGCATTAATTTCCGATCCTTTTTATGCTAATGTATCCATGGATTGTTTAACTCAGGGTCTTTTCATTCTGTTTGATAAAGCCAGGACATTGTGGTTCCAGGGAGTTTAGCCATCTCCTTCCGACTAGGCACTCCACCTTTGCTTTTACTAATCAGATGCCCCAAGCTATGGCAGTGACTCTCTTGTAGTCCCAAATTTGGGAAATGTACCCTGAAGCCCTTTACTTCAGGGTCACTTCATTCCTCAAGATAGTAATCTCTCTGATAAGTTTGCTAGCCAGCATACCCAGCCATATCCTGTGTCCTGACTGGGAGGCACTCAGGAATTTCTGGAAACCCTCCATTCCATGTAGGTTCTGAGGAGGTTAGAGTTCAGCATCTCAATAGACACCTCCTTCAACCATTTTTCATCTACTTCTCTTTGTCTCTTTAGATATGACACCATCCTGACCATGTGGTTTCTTTGAGGGCTTTGCGTTTTCCAGAGAAATATACGCCAATAGGTGGATAGATAGTCTCTTACAATGGGGTTTTGCCTCCCTGAAAACATCTAAGTTTATATACCTTCAGGAACTCCAAATTTCTACTTAAAAAAGTTAAATCAGTTAACTACTGTCTTTTTTAACTACACAACTCATCTCTCAATGGGTGTCTATAATCAGAGGAGAGGTTTTCAAATTCCTTTTTATGGTGACTGAATGTTTCTCCATGTGGTACACTCCTCTGCTCTGTGTTTGACAATGATGCTCTTTTTTGAGCAATATGCCTATGGTCCTGCTTTTATTGCAAAAGGGCTACTAGGGAAGAAAAAGAACAAAACTAGATTACTGAAATAGAAGTTTCCCTGGGTGCTGTTCCAACACCACTTGCATTTGAGTGATTTTTGCCCTTTCTTTACTTCTTTAGCAAGATGGTATCTTCCATATATTTATTTTTAAAAATTAAGTATTAGTAACTAACCTAAAAGACAGTAACTGTTACCATCCCCATTTTGTAGATATTAAATTGATACGCAGACAAGTGACATTATTTTTCCTAGATTTCTTAACTAGGAAGTGGTATATTTAACATTCTAACCAGACTTACCTGAATTTGAAGCGCTCAGTTCTTTTTCTTCCTACATACTGAAGTCCCATGGCCTATCATGTATTCTATCTCCTTTATTTCTTCTTCATGTAACCTAATCTTTTGGTTAAGAAAAGAAGGAGAAGGGGTAGGGAGAAGAATTCTAATGCCAGACCTCTCATAATCAACTCCTTTCTTCAGCCTCATCTCCCCTCAGATGGGCATGCAAATAATCCCAAAGCAATTGCTCAATACCCCAACATGCCTTAGTAGGGAAGGAAAACTTTTCCCTTCTTCCCTTTTAGGTTTTTTGGCTGGTCTAATAATTAGATTGACACATGGCAGATTAACAGGGGAAAAAAATTAATTTCGTACATACAGCAGTTCATCGAAATATGAGGCTCAAAGATGTGACCAAAGCGGGCAGCTTTTATACCTTATTAGACAAAGAAACAATAAATAAATAAATAAATGTGAAGAATTGACAAGACAAGGAAGTTTGGGCTTGGGGTAGTAAATCAGTGATGAAGTCACAAAACTTGTTTACAGCCTTTTTGGCCCAAACACTCTCTCTGGTGGTAAGGATGTCTTTCTACTTCCTGATACAGGGAAGTTACCTTTCACATGGGAGATTTATTTCCTGCTTTCTGGGCACAAAGGAGGGTCAGCATGCCTCTCTTGTGCTGGCTATTTCTTAAGTAACCTTTATTCAAAATAATCAGTGTAGCAAACTGAATATTTGGGGGCAGCCTGTCCCAAACTTTCTTACTTTTTTCCTGGATGACAATTCTATTTACTCATTCTCATAAGAGTGCAAATCTCTCTCTTCTTAAGAAAACCTCTATTCCTTCCATGAAGTCCCTGAGTGGTTGTTCAAACCTTTGGCTTATACAAGAGTTTTACTAAAGCCTTCACATTAGAAACAGCAATTACTAAGCACGGATCAATGCAGAAACAGTGTGAAAGCCCTCACTACTGCTTTCCCCCTTCCTCTGCTAATGCACAGAAACAGAAGACAACAAAAGGGGAAAACTAAGAAGGAAAAAATATGAACAAAAAATGAAAACATCAGAAGGAGGACATTAACAAAATCACCTAGTGGAGAGCATTTTACTCAATATTATGGTTAAGGAGAGGTTGACAATTAAAGCTAATTTCACATGTCGATTTATAGATGTAATTTGTAGCTTAATGGTACGTCAATTTAGTAAGGCACAGTTACTACATTACTCTCTAAAAAAGGTCTTTTGTCTCCAAGTTTAATATTTCTAACCAAGTCATTTGCATATTTCCTTCTAATCAGTGTACAGACCATAATCTTTATTGTCTTCTAAAGTTAATGTGTTTATTAACTAGAGGCCTGAGTTAGATGAGAATAGTGAAGATCTAGATGATGTAGTATATAAAAAATAAATAAATAAAATAAACATTTTCACATTTCTGTAAGATAAAAGCCTAAGCAAACATTCAATTAAATATATTTTTAAAACTTCAATGTTATTCATTCAACAAAGGAGGAGGTAGGCAGTTTGGTAATTTAATCCTGAAATGACATTTTTAAAAACGTTGCTCTAGTCAAAGTGGGTAAAAAAAATTTCTTGCTTCCATTCTGTGCAATTTGAACTACCCCAAATCAATAGCTTGAACTTCTTAACTTTGTAACATCATAAGAAATGACATTTATCTGATTATTTCTCAAAATAGAACAAGTAGACCCACTTTGTCCAAAGCACTCAACAGTACATCTGCTTCTTCAGCCAAGGCACAGCTTGATTACCACAGAGAGGGAAAGCTCTGACTTTAGAAAAATCCACATCTTAGTACTAATATCTTTTCTCTGTTGGAGCTTATTTACTTTACCTCTTTGAAACCCATTTCTTTACTGTAAGATCAGAAATAATAAAATCTTATTTGGCTTTGAAGCTTTGGTTGATGATTGTGCGCTCATGCTAATTTTCTAAACTTTCCCTTCTTGTGATCATATTCTGATATTTCCGCCAGAACATTTCTTTGTTATAGTTTTGGCTATATTTGTTTACTTGTGCCAGTAGAGAACACAATGTCATATCATCTACTCTATACCTCCCAGTGTTTGATTTCTATGCATACTATAGAGTCATTCCTTAGGCTCCATGGAGGGTATAAAGGAAAATGTAAAATTCCTGCCTTTAGAGCGAACATGATTTAATCGTGGAGTCAAGATAAAAGCATCTGAATTTGTAGTGCCTGAAGAAAAAAAAAAAAAAAGACCTATATATGTTTTAAGCAGGGTGTCAGGTTTCTTAGGAAGCCAAGGAGGTTAGGAGCTGTGAAACCAGAAACAGTTCCCTAAATCATACTGAAGTACCATTCAAAGGGCAATGGTAATGTTACCACTAGAGCCCAACACTGCAGCCAGTGACCAGAGTCCTCTGGATGGTGGGCTCTAGATTCCTCCTGCCTGAACCTCTTCAGTTGCTCTTCTAGAAACTTATTGGACCTGCTATCACTTAAATGGTTCCTACATAGAGACTTCATTTTGATTTTATTATCTTCTGATTCAGAATTCAGCACAAATATATCTAATTGGCAAAGCCCCAGGCCACTTGCCTGCACATTAGCTAAAAGACAGTCTGGAAATACCAGTATCTGACTTCAATAGTGGAAATTCACAAAGTGAGGAATTTCCCTCAATACTGGGAGAGTGTTTACAGGTTTGGAGTAGCATTCAAGAGGAATGACTATTAATCGCTATGTAACACGAAAGCAAATGAAATGCAGCTGCCCCTTATATTACAGTATAAAATCCTGAATTATGTAGTTTAGATTATATGTTCTCTAAGGTTTTCAGCTGCAGCAGTCTTTAAGGAAGACTCTTAAAAATAGTAATATTTGTCAAGCACTTATGTTATAATACTTTTGTGCACTGTCTCATTTAATCTTTGTAATAAGCCTAAGAGATGATATTATTATAGCGCTTGTGCTGAAGTAAATAGTAGTCTCCCAAATATGTCTACATCTAAATCACCAAAACCTGTGAATATGTTAAGAATTATTAATGTAAAGATCTTAAAACGAGATTATCCTGGATTATCCAAATGGGCCTAAATGCCGTCATAAGGTCCTTATTATTTTTTGTTATTTTTTAAAAGGACTTTATTTATTCATGAGAGAGAGAGAGAGAGAGACAGAGAGAGAGGCAGAGACGGAGGGAGAAACAAGCTCCCTGCAAGAAGCCCGATGTAGAACTCAATCTCGGACCCTAGGATCACGCCCTGAGCGAAGGCAGACGTTCAAACATTGAGCCACCCAGGCGTCCCATGTCATAAAGTCCTTATAAGAGGAAAAGTCAAAGTCAAAAAAGGAGATGTCACAATAGAATCAGCTTTGGAATAATGAGCTTTGAAGGAGAAAGGGGACATGAATCAAGAAATGCAGATGGCTTCTAAAAACTGGAAAAGTTGAGGAAACATTCTTTATTAGAATTTGAAAAGGAATAAAACTCTATCTACATCTTGATTTTTGCACTATAAGACCCATTTCATACTTCAAACCTTCAGAACTATTAAGATAATAGATTTTCACTGTCTTAAGCCACCAGGTTTGTGGTAATTTGTTCTAGCATCAATAGAAAACCAATATGACACCATTTTACAGATATGGAAGCCAAAGCTTAGAAAGTGTAATTCACCTGTCCCAATTTTCATAGCTAATGAGCAGCAGAGCCAGGATTTAGGTCATGTCTGCCTAACTCCAAAGTTTGCTTACTTACCTCCCACTCCATACCCTCACCAATGCTATGGGCATTTGTTCTGTTGAGAACATGATACCTGTGGACAGGGGCGAGGAGAGAGTATCTCATGGAATTTCAATGATATAACATTAAAGAATTGGCCAGATTTCAATAAAAAAATAGGGACAAAAAGAGTTTTTCAGATAAAGTTTCAGAACTTCTGGAGGCAGAGCTCATTATTATAGCACTTTTTAAAATTCCAGTATAATTACCTTGCAGTGTTATGTTAGTTTCAGGTATACAATGTACTGATTCAACAATTCTGTACATTACTCAGTGCTCATCATAGGAAGTGTACTCTTAATCCTTTTTGCCTATTTCACTCATTCCCCTAGTCACCCCCTCACCCTCCCATCCCCTTGCCATAACCATCCATTTATTCTCTATAGTTAAGAGTCTTTTTTTAGGGGGTGACTTTTTTCTTTCCTTTTTCCCTTAAATTCCATGTATGAGTGAAATAATATTTGTCTTTCTCTGATTGGCTAATTTCACTTAGCATTATACTCTCTAGATCCATCTATGTTGTTGCAGATGGCAAATTTTAAGTATTTTTTATGGCTAATATTCTACTGTGTATATGTACCACAGCTTCTTTATCCATGCACCTATCAATGGACACTTGGGTTACTTCCTTACTTTGGCTATTATAAATAATGCTACAATAAACATAAGGGTGCCTACATCTTTTTGAATTAGAGTTTTCCTATTCTTTGGGTAAATACTCAGTAGTGGATTTACTGGATTATATGGTAGGTGTATTTTTAATGTTTTTGAGGAACCTCCATACTCTCCATACTGTTCTCCATAGTGACTACATCAGTAGTGTGCAAGGGTTCTTTTTTGTCTAAATTCATGCCAACAGTTGTTGTTTCCTGTTTTTTTTTTTTTTTGTTTAAGCCATTCTGACAGGTATGAGGTGATGTCTCATTGTAGTTTTTTGATTTGCATTCCTCTGAAGATTAGTGATATTGAGCATCTTTTCATGTATCTGTTGGCCATCTATATGTCTATATGTCTAGAGAAATATCTGTTAGTATCTTCTGCTAGTATTTTCAAATTTGATTATTTGGGATTTTTTTTGGGTGATAAGTTGTATAAGTTCTTTGTATATTTTGGACACTAAACCTTTATTGGTTATGCCATTTGCAAGTATCTTCTCCCATTCAATATGTTGCCTATTAATTTTACTGATTGTTTCCTTCACTGTGTAGAAGCTTTTTATTTTGATGCAGTCCTAATAGTTTATTTTTGTTTTTATTTCCCTTGTATCAGGAGATATATCTAAAAAAAATATTGCTACAATGGATGTCAGAAAAATTACTCCTGTGCTTTTTCCTGGGATTTTTATGGGTTCAGGTCTCTCACATTTTGAGTTTATGTTTGTGTGTTTGTGCATGGTATTAGAAAGTGGTTCTATTTCATTCTTTTACATGTAGATGTCCTTGTCAACACCATTTGTTGAAGAGACTGTGTTTTCCCTATTGTATAGTCTTAGTTTCTTTGCTGAAGTTTAGTTGGCCATATAATCATCAATTTATCTGAGGGCTCTCTTTCTGTTCTCTTGATGTATATGTATCTGTTTTTGTGCCAGTACCATACCATTTTGGTTACTACAACTTATATCTTGAAATCTGTGTATATATAATATATATATATATATATATATATATAGCAGTATATCTTGAAATCTGGGATTGTGATAATTCCAGTTTTGTTCTTTTCCAAGATTGCTTTGGGTACTCGGGGTATTTTGTGGTCTAATACAAATTTTAAGATTATTTGTTCTAGTTCTGTGAAAAAATGCTGTTGGTATTTTGATAGGGATTGCATTAAATTCATAGGTTGCTTTGGGTAGTATAGGCATTTAAAAAATATTTGTTCTTCCAGTCTGTGGCATGGACTATCTTTCCATTTGTTTGTGTCGTCTTCAATTTCTTTCGTCAGTATTTTATCATTTTCAGAGTATAGGTCTCTCACTTTCTGGTTAAGTTTATTCCTAGGTATTTTATTCCTTGGTACAATTGTAAAATGAATTGTTACTTAATTTTTCTTTCTGCTACTTCAATATTGGTGTATAGAAATGTAACAGATGTCTGTATATTGATTTTGTATCCTGCAACTTTACTGAATTCATTTACCAGTTCTAATAGGTTTTTTTTGTTTGTTTTGTTTTGTTTTTTAGTTTTATTTTGCTATTGTTTTGGTGAAATCTTTAGGGTTTTCTATATATATAACAACATGTCGAAATAGTAAAAGCTTTACTTCTTTACCAATACTTTGTTGAATAAAAGTGGTGAAAGTGGACATTTTTGTCTTGTTCTTGATCTTAGGGAAAAGTTCTCAATTTTTCATCATTGAGTATGGTGTTTATGGAGTTTTCATATATGGCCTTTATTATGTTGAGGTATGTTCTCTTTAAACCTACTTTGTTGAGAGTTTTTATCAAGAATGCTTGTTGTACATTGTCATATACTTTTTCTGAAGCTATTGATGTGATCATATGGTTTTTATCTCTTCTTTTGTTGATATGAAGTATCATGTTGATTGATTTGTAAATATTGAATCACTTTTGCATCCCAGGAATAAATGTCATTTGATTGGTGTAAATGATTTTTCTAATATATTATTAGATTAGGTTTGCTAACATTTTGTTGAAGATAATTGCATCTATGTTTATCAGAGATGATGGTCTGTAGTTCTTTTTTGTAGTGTCTATCTGGTTTTGGTATCTGGGTAATGCTGGTCTTGTAGAATGAATTTGGAAGCTTTCCTTCTTCTAATTTTTGAAATAGTTTGAGAAGAGTATTAACTCAAGTATTTTTTTAGAATTCATCTATGAAGCCATCTGGTTCTGGACTTTTGTTTGTTGGAAGTTTCTTAAATTACTGATTCAATTTCATTGCTGGTAATCAGTAGGTTCAAATTTTCTGTTTCCTCCTAACTCAGTTTAGGGAGGTCATATGTTTCTAGGAATTTATTCATTCTTTCTAGGTTGTCCAGTTTGTTGACATATACTGTTTCATAATAGTGTTTTATAATCCTTTATATTTCTGTGGTGTCAATTATTATTTCTCTTCTTCATTTCTGATTTTATTCTAGTCCTCTCTCTCTCTCCTCTCTCTCTCTCCTCTCTCTTTGATGAGTCTGGCTAAAGGTTATTGATTTTGTCAATCTTTTCAAAGAACCAGAGTCTAATTTCAATGATCTGTTCTATTGTATTTTTTAGTTTCTCTTGTTTATTTCTACTCTGATCTTTATTATTTCCTTCCTTCTTCTTATTTGGGAGTTTTGTTTGTTCTTTTTCTATCTCCTTTAGGTGTAAAGTTAGGTTGTTTTGTTGTTGCTGTTGTTTTACTTATTATTATTATTATTTTTTCTAATGGTTTAGCACCAGATTACACATGACCCTGGTGATGGGCAAGGGAGTGGCACCCTTTCTGGCCACACCCTGTTTCCTGTGATGAGGAGCACCTCCCACTGGACTCCAGTCCTGACATAAAACAGGCATGCTACAGCACGTGGAGTGTACATGGTGCCCACTAGCAGGGCGGGCGGGTGACTGACTGAGGCCAAACAAATCCTGCTGTATCATTCTTTCTGGGCAGGATTCTGATTTAGAGACATTCATTCATAATCCCACAGATGGTAGCTTCACCCCATTGGCTCTACAGCCAAGCACATACACCAAATATCTGAACTTGTAATTTCTCTTGTACTGAGAAGGATTACCATGACAAGAACACAACCTCAGTAGGGTAAAACTAACCTGTCTTGTGACAATCTAAACCCAGCTCTTGTTCCCTATTACTAGGTAAACAATTAAAGGCTTGGTGAGTTCTGCTTCATAATGATAGGAAGAACTGACATTGAAGGATCAAAAAGCCACATTGCTATGCATTCTTGGCTGCCACAAGCCAGTTATCCCTTTGGTAACTTTTTGACACCTCCTGCTGAAAACACAAAAGGTTAGAAGGATGATGAAGCCCCACTTTCATGGTCTGTATCTGTATTGAAAATCAAAAGTTAGATTGTTTATTTGAAATTTTCCTCTTAGAACAATTTTGCTGCACCCCTAAGATTTTGGACTGTTGAAGTTTCATTTCATCTCTGTGTATTTTTTTAATTGAAATTTTCAATGACCTGTTCATTGTTTAGCAGCATTTTGCTTAGCCTCTGTGCATTTGTGTATTTTCCAGACTTTTTCTTGTGGTTGATTTCTAGTTTCATAGCATTGTAGTGAGAAAACATTCATGGTATGAGTTCAATCTTTTTGAATCAGTTGAGACTTGTGATGTGGCCTAACATGTCATCTGTTTTGGAGAATGTTCCATGTGCACTTGAAAAGAATTTGTATTCCGCTGTTTTAAGATGGAATGTTCTGAATGTATCTGTTAGATCCATCTGGTCTGATGCATCATGTAAAGCAATTGTTTTTTTGTCAATTTTCTCTTTGGATGACCTATCCATTGATTTAAGTTGGATGTTAAAGGCCTCGACTATTGTATTACTATCAATTACTTCCTTTGTTATTAGCTGCTACATGTATTTGGGTGCTTCTAAGTTGGGTGCATAAATATTTACAATTGTATCTTCTTGTTGGATTTTTTTCCACTTATGATTATATAATGTCTTTCGCCTCTTGTTACAGTCTTTGTTTTAAAGTCTATTTTGTCCAATACAAACATTGCTATCCCAACTTTCTTCTCATTTCCATTTGCATGGTTAATGCTTTACCATCCTTTCATATTCAATCTGCATATATCTTCAGGTTGAGCTGAGTCTCTTGTAGGCAGTACATCATGAGTCTTGCTTTTTAATCCATTCTGTCATCCTATATCTTTGAATTGGAGCATTTAGTCCATTTATATTCAAACTAATTATTGATAGATATGTACTTGTTGCCATTTTGTAACTTGTTTAATGGTTTTTTTATAAAGATTTTATATATTTATATATTTATTTATTTATTTATTTATTCATTCATTCATTCATTCATGAGAGACAGAGAGAGAGAAAGAGAGAGGGAGAGAGAGAGAAGCAGAGACACAGGCAGAGGGAGAAGCAGGCTCCATGCAGGGCGCCTGATGTGGGACTTGCCCCTGGGACTCCAGGATCACACCCTGGGCACTAAACCACTGAGCTACCCATGGATCCCCATTTTATGGTAATTTTTGTTGTTATTTTATGTTCCTTTCTTCTCTTGCTCTCTTCTCTGATGGTTTGCTGGCTTTCTTAAGTGATATATCAGGATTCTTTTCTCTTTATTTTTTGCATATCTATTAATGGTTTTGATTTGTGGTTATCATCAGGTTTGTATGTAGCATCTTCTGCATATAGCAGTCTATATTATGTTGATGATCACTTAAGTTTGAGCCCATTCCTTACTCCTCTTTTCTCCCCCGCCTGTGTTTCAGGTATATGGTGTCATAGTTTACATCCTTTAGTTTTGTGAATTCATTAACTGATTTCTACAGATATAATTAATGTTACTGCTTTTGTGCTTCCCATTTTTCTTCTAGTATGGCTTTTCCTTTCCACTTAGAGTCCCCTTTACCATTTCTTGTAAGACTGGTTTAATGGTGATGAATTCCTTTAACTTTTACTTATCTGGGAAACTCTCTCATTCTTTTCTGAATAATAGCCTTGCTGGATAGATAATTCTTGGTTGAATGTATTTTTCTTTCAATATTTTGAATATATCATTTCAACCTCTTCTGGTCTGCAGAGTGTCTGCTGAAAAATTAGCTGATAGCCTTTTCTATTGCTGCTTTTAAAATTCTCTATCATTACTTTTTGCCATTTTAATTACTCTGTGTCTTGGTATGTATCTCCTTGAGTTGATTTTGTTGGGGGCTCTCTGTGCTTCCTCATGTAGATTTCTCTTTCTTTCCCCAGCTTTGAAAAGTCTTCAGCTATTATTTCTTCAAATAAAATTTCAACCCCCTTTTCTCCCTCTTCTCTTTCTTAGATTCCTATAATTACAATGTTATTATGCTTGATGTTGTCACTGAAATGCCTTAGTCTATTTTCATTTATTATTATTTTTTTTCTCTCTTCTATTAAGCATGATTGTTTTCCATTGTTCTATCCTCAAGGTCACTGATCTATTCTGCTTCTTCCAGTCTACTATTTATTCTACCTAGTGTATTTTTAATTTTAGTTATTGAATTCTTCATCTCTGATTTGTCCTTTTTTTAAGTTTTCTTTCTCTTTGTGTAGAGTCTCATTGAAGCCTCCCACTCTTTTCAAGTCTGATGAGTATCTTTATGACCATTACTTTAAGTTCTCTATAGGCATATTACTTATCTCCACTTCATTTAGCTTTCTTGCTGCCATTTTGTCTTGTTCTTTCATTTGGGACATATTCCTCTGTCTCTTCATTTTGCCTGACTCTGTGTCTGTTTCTGTGTATTAGAAAAGTCAGCGATAGCTCCTTCTCTTTAAAGTAATGGCCTTGGGATGCCTAGGTGGTTCAGCGGTTAAGCACATCTGCCATCAACCCAGGGTGTGATCCTGGAGTCCCGTGATCAAGCCCCACATCAGGCTCCCTGCATGGAACCTGCTTCTCCCTCTGCCTCTGCCTATGTCTTTGCCTCTCTCTTTCTGTGTGTCTCATGAATAAATAAATAAAATCTAAAAAAAAAAAAAAAAAAAAAAAGTAATGGCCTTGTGAAGTAGAGGTCCTGCAGTGCAATGTCTCCTTTTCACCAGAATCTGACACTTCACAAATGTCTCCTATGTGTGTTACATGCACCTATTTTTGTGCATTTTGTGCATTGTGTCTATTTTGTCCAATACAAATATTGCTATCCCAACGTTTTTTCTCATTTCCATTTGCATGGTAAATGCTTTACCATCCTTTCACATTCAAGGACAGTCATTGCAATGGCTTTGCCTGTTGTGGACTGAGTTTGGTCCTTGTGTTGTTAGTGGCCAGTCTGGGACTGCCTTGGGCTTGACCTGAGTCAGACCAGGCATTTGCCAGAAATGCAATAGCACCAAACTGCAAAGCATTCTCCCTGTTTTGTGCCCTGAAATACTTTTGTTGGTGGGTGGGGCTACCCCCTAGACCTGATGCCTACCCCTAGCCCATTGTTGGAACTGAACTCAGACTCCAATTTCTGGTTATAGTCCCTTATCTCTGGGGCCGGAGTCACTTTGGAGTGTTGCTGGCTCCTGTTGGGGCTGTTTGTAACCTGCCAGGCTGTGGCATGTCTTTGGATGGGCTCTAGCCAAATATATATTGGATGGAAAAAGTCCACAGGAGAACACGGGAGTGGGGGAATGAAGGCAGGGGCACATGATAGCAGCAAAGTCCAAACTGGTCTGCTATAGGAGGGGAGCTGCAGGTGCCTGGAGGAAAGTTCCTGCCCATTCTGGGATGGAAGGAATGTTTCTGCAGAATGCAGGGTTGGGAAGCAAGGTAGGGTAAGTTATTCCTGTGGCAGGGCTGGTTCCCACAGGTATCTCTGTATCTAGGCTGGGAGGAAGGGGAGAGAAATTGTACCCACCAGCTCCTTTGTTCTTAGGGAAGTTCCTGAAAGATCCTTGCCCCTCTGGCACAGACTCTGAGATTAGTAAAATAAATCTTCCCATATACCTCAGGGTGTTTTTCAACCCACTGCTTCTATGCTGTATGTGAACAGGGCTGTTTGTTACGCTCTCTTTAACAGCAGGGACTCCACCCTCTCCTCTCTCCCAGAGCCAAATGTGCTGATTTTTAAAGTTCAAGGTGTTAAGCCCCACTGATTGTTAGGCCCCTCTAGTTTTCAAAGACAAATGTTATAGGGATTCATCTTCCCTGTGGTTCCTCCAGGGCTTCGGTGCCTGGATGACTTCTATTCATCTCTCTAGTCTTCACTGAGAGCCTCCGTCCCTCCCGTGGACAGTCCTATGGGTGTGTTTGACTCTACTGCATCTTGGGGCATTTCCTACCCTCTTCAGTGTGGCCTCTTTTCTACATTTTGTTATGGAGAGTGTTCTTGCTGATCTTCAGGTCATTTTCTGAGTTGTTTGCACTGATGTAGGTGTTATCTAGTTGTATCCATGGGACAACGTAAGTTCCATTAAATTTCCAATCATACTTTTACCTCACCACTTCCTGGATCTTGAATATAGAAATCAACTGTGTTCTATTCAAAGTGTCTATCATTGCCGGGCAGTCAGCTACCCTCCATACAAGTTTATCATTTGCCTTAGCTCTTTGGTGGTTGCTATATAATGGAGCAAAAATAAATTTCCTGGCTTTCATTTGACCTGTCACTGGCCATTTCATGTGAGTTAACATATGACAACATATGTCTATATCTGGCTGTACTTATGAACATACTGACCTTATTCTTCATCTATCTCCTTCTTTTAGCTTCATTTTGTATTTATGAGTTTAAATAGCCATGTCTAAGTGCTTATATGCACATACATGCACGCACATATTATATCATACCTCTATCTTCAAGTAAATATTCTTTTAAAATAATTTGTTCATATTGACAGCCTTCCTTTGGTATCTGCTCATCGCATTGCTCAATATAAACTGATAATGTTTTATTTTTATTTAATATGAATTTTAATATAAAAACAAGTGGGAGAGTTGGATAAGACATTAAAAAAAAAAGGCAGATTTTCTTTATAAGAATTTGATTCTAGCTCCCTACCAAACCAGATTAAGATGGACAAATGATGACCTTCTCACAGCAAATCATTACATGTTTCACAAGGGTAAAGCTGGTTTTGAATTCTTTAAAGCCCCAAATTCTCCCACAGAGAGCAGTTACATCAAAGCATTCCATGTTTCAAGAACCAAGCACCTCTTTTTAAAGTGAAGGATAAAAATTTAAAAGTAGTAGATCTTAAGCATTCTTACCCCCCACCCCCCCACACACACTTTAACTCTGTTAACTATATGAAGTAATGGATATGCCAATTGTCTCAATCTTGGTACTCATTCTACAATGCATTTGTATATCATGCATATACTGTAAATATATACAATTATATTTGTCAGTTATTTCCCCATAAAGTTAAAAAATAAAGCTTTAAAAATTCAAATAAAGGGATCCCTGGGTGGCGCAGCGGTTTGGCGCCTGCCTTTGGCCCAGGGCGCGATCCTGGAGACCCGGGATCGAATCCCACATTGGGCTCCCGGTGCATGGAGCCTGCTTCTCCCTCTGCCTGTGTCTCTGCCTCTCTCTCTCTCTCTGTGACTATTATAAAAAAAAAATTAAAAATAAAAATAAAAAAAATAAAAAAATAAAATAAAAATAAAAATTCAAATAAAGAATTTCAGCACCACTTATTTCTTTTGGGAGAAAGTAGATAAAAATTGAACTGGAAAATAAAAACAGTAAGGAAAATTGAATTTAAGCACATCCCATTCTGAAGCATACAAAAACATTGCCAATTATGTATTTTCCGTATGGCTCATGGTTTGGCCATTCCATCGCTGTTTGCAGTGAATAGATCCAAACTGTCGTCTCAAGTTTTATGTGAGTTGTGTATAATTTTTATGGTTTTTGCCTGCCAAGGAAAACACCTGGTATTGAATTGGCTACTTTAAAATTATAATTTCAAAAATAATGCTCTGATCAGTTAGTGCAAATCATAAGGTACCATGTTTTAAGATGACAAAACATTTTGCTTCAGCTTTCACTATTTCCATTTGTTGCAGTATATAAGCACCTATTCTTCATTAAAATTTCTAGTTTCTACAGCTAACTTGGAACAGTGGTTATCAATCCTACATATATGCTAAATTTACCTTTGTTGCCTTAAAAATAACTAAAATTTAGTCCTTAAACCACATGAGTTAAATGAGAATCTCTTATTGAAATATAGATACACATATTCTTTTAGATATATTTAGGCAATTTTAATGTCCAGCAGAGTTGAGAATCATTGGCTTGAGTGATGCTATAAAGATGATGATGGCTTTGTGGTATGTATATATTTTATGAATCAGACCATCAAGTAAAATAATTGAGTCTGGTTATTAGGAAGTCATTTAGAAATTATTAGAAATGATTCTCAGTGACATGAAGGATGAAAAAGAGGGAAATTGCTAAAGCCTAGATGACTGCTGCCATTCTCCAAATTATCATCAGTTTTACTGATTCTTTTAATGAACAGTGTTCATTTCTAATAAACTCTAATGTTTTCAGTGTACTCCTAAAATATTTGAAGTTATTTCTCATCTTAAATTTCGTTTTTTAACTATGAATTTACCTTTTTTCATCTAAGTCAATTCTGAAGTGAGATATATCATTAGGTCTATTTGTTTATAAAGCTTACTAATTATGCTGTTTGAATCTTTCTTACCTCATTGATTTTGCTCACTTGATTTATCAATTACTAAGGGTGGTATATTAAAATAACCTTTTATGATAGTATATTTGCAATCTTTGTTTTATACATGTGGATGTTATGTTATAATATAAGTGCAAATTCTCAACCAGCTTATCACCCTGGTCACCTGGACCTTCTGATGTTATGTTGTGACCTCCTTTATCTTTAGCAATGTTTTTGTGCAAAAAGTCTGTTTTGAATAATACTAGTATAGCGTTAGCTTTCTTTTGGTTATTATTGCTTGAAATAATTGTCTACTCTTTGATTTTCAGCCTTTCTAAGACGTTATGGCTCATGCTTATCTCATTTAAACAACCTATTCCTGGAATAGTTTTCTAATCAAATGGGATAATAATTATATTATAACCAAATAGTTTGGTCTCTTCATATTTGTTGTGATTGTTAATATTTTCATTTCATCTTTATATGAGTTTCCTATTATCATATTTTTTTATTTTCATGTTTTTCTTTTCCCACAATTTTTTTGCTTGGTTGGATTAAGTTTGTTTTTCCTCTTTCTCATTTTATTTTTCTGGGCATTTCCTTCTTTCCAATCCTATTGTTTTTTGGGAAAACACATGGAAATCTGATGTGATTATCATAGCCATAAGTTGATTGACAATGGATAATCACTCAGGACAAGACTGTCATAGCAGACTGAGAACTGTTGTAGCTGAATCATATTAACAGCTGCTTTCCAGGTTAAGACCCATGGATTCCTGGTACCAAGGCCCATGATTCCAAGGATCTTGCCTTCTCTCAGATTTATTTTTTACTTCCTTTTTAGAATTAAGAAAAAGCTCTTATAGCCAGTTATTTAAACTGTCTAGAGTAAATGTCTGTTACTTAAAGACAACAGAAACTTTCCACAGTATACATGCTTCTTGATTTTAATTATTATAGTCAATTTTAATACAATATTATGCAAGAATTAGCAATTGTATTCCCAAGTTGAAGATCCTTGAGATCAAAAATATTGGTTCCTGACATCCTTTATATAATGGGTGAGTAAATAAATATAAGGAAATCTTCTTTTTTAAAAAAAGATTTTATTTATTCATTCATGAGAGACAGAGAGGCAGAGACTCAGGCAGAGTGAGAAGCAGGCTCCCCACAGGGAACCGGATGCACAACCTGATCCCAGGACCCCTGGGATCACGATGGGAGCTGAAGGCAGATGCTCATCCACCCAGCCACCCACGTGCCCCATAAAGAAATCTTCTAAGAATAGTAGAAGAAAAAAAGAAAAGGTCATGAGGACTTCACTTCTTTGTTTTTCTAAGTTCTGGATATTTTTAATTTTTCCTTTTATCTGTATTAGTAAGTGGTATGATAATTATATTAGATTTTTGTTAGGGACAATTGACTTTGGGGGGTGAGGTAAAAATCTAATAAAATTTTATGTTTGTTATATAATATATATCTTTTAATCTTTAAAATACCTATACTGGAGCTATTATCCTTAGTTCACAGATGAAGACATTATGGCTCTGGGGTATTAAGCGATTTGTCCAGATTCATCCTGTTATTGTGGTTGATTCAGAATTCCAATTCGAGGTCTGATTCTACAGTTTTTTTTCTATGATGCTAGGATACCTCACCATCATGAAACTGAAAGTAGCATTTCTTGGTGGCAAAGTAAGAGACTTATAAAGTTATATTTTCCATCCCATTTCTTACCAAAAATTCTTCATACAAAAATCAGAGTTCCTAATACCTTTTGTGAATCACTCTGGGTTAGAATTTCCCCACGCCCCCCCCCCCCCCCCCCCCCGCCCAGTTCTTGTCTCTAGTAATATGCTAATCCCCTGTAGTTACATGTTAGGATACCACAATTATTGCTCATTCTTGATAGTCTGTCCATGCAAAAGGCTTTCCTTTATATTAACACCCTAGACTTCCTTCTATATGATCTTTCTTTCTCCTTCAAAAAGAGAAGTGACTTAGCTATAAAGGAAGTTGGAAGAAAAAACTGCCAATATAGCTCAGCTCCTATTCTTTGTGAAGTCAGCCTGCCCAAGAATCCCAGATCTGTACTGCTCCTTTATGCCATGTGTGTTACATAGAAAGCATGCAATTGTCAAGCAGAGGCTGGCTAATTCTAGAACTCAGTAGTGGAAACCCCACTTTGCTGCACAACATGCCATTCAAAATCTCTATGACACATAAATCTGACTACTGCTTGCCTTCTGTTCAAGTTCTTTGTCCAGAAACCAATTCACATAGAAGAAAGCTTTACTGTTCATTAGACTCCTCAAGCACCAAAACTACATTTTTTCTTGAGTCTTCTTGCTGGGGATGTGGGGGGGGGGGGGCATTATCCACATTTTCTCTACATTACCCCATGTTTTGTTTGAAGCTATACCTTGTCTCATAGGCTGGTGCCTCATACAGAAATGACAATTGGTATCCCCATGTTTTTTTTTTCTTAAAACATCTGTGAAATAGACACTACTAATATATCTATTTATCAGATGATGGAATAGACTTGAAGATCTTAAGTACACTGTATCAATAATCCAGTGAATGCATTCTAGAACCAGTTCTTGGACTTTGTTTCACTTTTTTATCCCAATGTCCATGCTTTAAAGGTTATTCGGTGTCTGTATAAATATTATAGGAGAGAGAAGTTTTCTTTTATGCTCTTTGGGCCTCTGGCTGACTCTTAATATTAAACTGACAATGACAGGAGAAAAGCATGCAAATGTTATTGAATTATTCCATATATGAGGAATCTTCAAAGAGAATGAATAACGAAGAAGTGACCAGAGCAGGAAGCTTTTATGCCTTTTAAATAAAGAAAAATAATTTTGTGAAGAACTAATAAAGAAGTTTGTGTTAGGGGATGTCTAACTAGGGCTAGGTAGTCCTTGTCTTAACTAGGAAGACAAAGGTTAGGTTAACAAGGTTTGTTTGCAGATTCCCCTCATATCATCTTTGGACTAATAAGGGTCTATTTCTAGTAAAAGAATCTATTTCCTGCCTTCAGGCAGAAAGAAGGGTGCTTTTTCTATATTGACTACTTCTTAATTTCCTTCGGCTCAAAATAATTTATGGCATATTTTGGGGTAACATTCTGGTTTCCTTAATTTTCAAGTATTTCTTCCTGTGTAAAGTTTTTCCTTACACGACTTAGATAACTATGCAGCAGTCCTCTCTGCTACTATTGAGAGGGTGGTTAATGAGATGGGGTAGAGTGCAGGAGCCAGAAAATTAATACATTATAAATTCTAAACAGTGATTTAACGTGTTAAGCTTCAGTATATATAGATGTATTTTCCAGAAAGTTATTTGGTATCATCTGAGATAATCTAGATTACAGTTGTCTATAAGACAGTGAATTTACTGAAATTTAGTGTTTAATCAACTCACAGTTTCATGCTTTATTATCCATAGAATTTCCTCCGCAAGAGGAGCAAGTTCTATAAAGGCTATGGAAATGCATTTGATACACTACAATAAGATTAGCCTGGAAAATATTTAGCTGTTATTAAACAGTTGCTATGTATCTGTATTTTAAATACCATATACTTGAAGGTTTATAAGTTTGCTAGGAATTTAGCATTTTTAAAAGATTTTATTTATTTAATTGAAGGAGAGGGAGACAGAGCATGAGCAGAGAAGACACAGGGAGAGGAGAAGCTGGTTCCACTGAGCAGGGAGTTGGCAATGCAGGGCTCAATCCCAGGACCTGGGATCATGACCTGAGCAGAAGGCAGAGGCTCAATCAAGTGAGCCACCCAGGTGCCCTGGATTTAGCATTTATATTTAGATATGTCATAAACTTTAAAAGTGAAGGCTTTGACCTTGCATCGGGGCATTGCATTGTACTGCTACTTTGGCCTTTCTTACTGTTATAATACTATACAGAAGATGAAATTACAGCACTTAACTGTATTTGCTCAGTGCAATTATATGAAGCACTTAAAAATTCTTCTCTACTTCTTATATTCTGTAATTAAGAGGGAAAGCATTTACTATTCACAATATTTAGGATGTCTGATTACTAAAGTAGCAGAAAAAATTCAATTTCTTGAAATTTCAAATATGAGTTTCAAAATGCTGCCTTTATATATGTAACTCAGTTATCTGAATACTTATTTTTTTCCCTCAAGTATCCCATCATCTTCTGATATAGCTTTCTTATTCTGTTCACAACATTTTGTAGGATGTTCTCAAACATTTAGGAAAGGGAAAGTCTAGCTAATGACACTTTACTGAGGAACTTCTACATTCAGAACTTTGCACCAGGTGCTACTGAGAAAATACACATATTAAAGTACACACTATTTACTATGTACTCATCAATAAGCAAACACTATGATTTCTTTTTTTTTGTTTGTTTTTTGTTTTGTAAATTTATTTTTTATTGGTGTTCAATTTGCCAAAATATAGAATAACACCCAGTGCTCATCCCATCTTGTGCCCCCCTCAGTGCCCATCACCCAGTATCCCCCAGCCCCCCACCCACTTCCCCTTCCCCCACCCCCCTAGTTCATTTCCCAGAGTTAGGAGTCTCTCATGTTCTGTCTCCCTTTCTGATATTTCCCACTCATTTTTTCTCCTTTCCCCTTTATTCTCTTTCACTATTTTTTTTATATTCCCCAAATGAATGAGACCACATAATGTTTGTCCTTCTCTGATTGACGTATTTCACTCAGCATAATACCCTCCAGTCCCATCCACGTCGAAGCAAATGGTGGGTATTTGTCATTTCTAATGGCTGAGGAATATTCCATTGTATACATAAACCACATCTTCTTTATCCATTCATCTTTCGATGGGCACCGAGGCTCCTTCCACAGTTTGGCTATTGTGGACATGGCTGCTAGAAACATCGGGGTGCAGGTGTCCCGGCATTTCACTGCATCTGTATCTTTGGGGTAAATCCCCAGCAGTGCAATTGCTGGGTCGTAGGGCAGGTCTATTTTTAACTCTTTGAGGAACCTCCACACAGTTTTCCAGAGTGGCTGCACCAGTTCACATTCCCACCAACAGTGTAAGGGGGTTCCCCTTTCTCCACATCTTCTCCAACATTTGCGGTTTCCTGCCTTGTTAATGTTCCCCATTCTCCCTGGGGTGAGGTGGTATCTCATTGTGGTTTTGATTTGTATTTCCCTAATGGCAGGTGATGCGGAGCATTTTCTCATGTGCATGTTGGCCATGTCTATGTCTTCCTCTGTGAGATTTCTGTTCATGTCTTTTGCCCATTTCATGATTGGATTGTTTGTTTCTTTGGTGTTGAGTTTAATAAGTTCTTTATAGATCTTGGAAACTAGCCCTTTATATGATAGGTCATTTGCAAATATCTTCTCCCATTCTGCAGGTTGTCTTTGAGTTTTGTTGACTGTATCCTTTGTTGTGCAAAAGCTTCTTATCTTGATGAAGTCCCAATAGTTCATTTTTGCTTTTGTTTCTTTTGCCTTCGTGGATGTATCTTGCAAGAAGTTACTGTGGCGGAGTTCAAAATGGGTGTTGCCTGTTTTCTCCTCTAGGATTTTGATGGAAACTTGTCTCACATTTAGATCTTTCATCCATTTTGAGTTTATCTTTGTGTATGGTGCAAGAGAGTGGTCTAGTTTCATTCTTCTGCGTGTGGATGTCCAATTTTCCCAGCACCATTTATTGAAGAGACTGTCTTTCTTCCAGTGGATCGTCTTTCCTCCTTTATCGAATATTAGTTGACCATAAAGTTGAGCACAAATAATGCGGCATAAAATAGGGGTTTATATATCTTTCTGAATTAGTGTTTTATTTTCTTTATTATATTTTTCTTTATTTTATTAGTAATTCCTGGATATATGGTATTTCCATTTTTATTTTTTTAAGATTTTATTTATTTATTCATGAGAGACAGACAGAAAGAGAGAGAGAGAGAGAGAGAGAGAGAGAGAGAGAGAGAGAGAGAGAGGTAGAGACACAGGCAGAGGGAGAAGCAGACTCCACGCAGGGAGCCTGACATGGGACTCGATCCCGGGTCTCCAGATTCACACCCTGGGCTGAAGGCAGCGCTAAACCGCTGAGCCACCCGGGCTGCGCTCCATTTTAAATTTTTTCATGAACCTCCAAACTGTTTTCTTTTTTTTTTTTCTTTTCTTTTTTTTTTTTTTTAATTTTTATTTATTTATGATAGGCACACAGTGAGAGAGAGAGAGGCAGAGAGACACAGGCATGGGGAGAAGCAGGCTCCATGCACCGGGAGCCCGACATGGGATTCGATCCCGGGTCTCCAGGATCGCGCCCTGGGCCAAAGGCAGGCGCCAAACCACTGCACCACCCAGGGATCCCTCCAAACTGTTTTCTATGGTACATGACCTAGTTGACATTCTCACATAGTGCACATGGGTTCCCTTTTCTCTACATCTTTTCCAACTCTTGTTATTTCTTGTCTTTTTGATACTAGTCATTCTGATTGGTGTGAGATAATATCTCATTGTGGTTTTGATTTGCACTTCCCTGATGACTAGTAATGTTGAGCAACTTTTCTTGTGTCTATTGGCCATTTGTTATGTCTTTAGAAAAACATGCATTCATATCTTCTGGTCATTTTCTAATTAGACTGTCGGGTTTTTGGTGTTGAGTTCTAATAGTTCTTTATATATTTTAGATATTAACCTCTTATCAGATATATCATTTGCAAGTATCCTCTCCCATATCTAGGGTAACTTTTTTATTCCTTTATGCTTTCCTTTATTGGCAAAGGCTTTTTATTTTGGTATAATCCAAATAGTTTACTTTTGCTTTTATTTCCCTTGTCTGAGGAAACATATCCATAAATATGTCACTAAGGCTAATGTCCAAGAGATTATTACTTATGTTTTCCTTTAGGATTTTTGTGACTTCAGGTCTCATATTTAGGATTTAATTCATTTCTTATTTTTGTGTATGGTATAGGAAAGTGGTCCATTTTTATTCTTTTGCATGTAGCAGTTCTATTTTCCCAGCACCTTTTACTAAAGAGAATGTCTTTATCCCATTGTATATTTTTACTGCCTTTGTTGTAGATTAATTGACCATGTAATTTTGTGTGTATTTCTGAGCTGTCTATCCTTTCTATTGTTTTACATATATGTTTTTGTGCCAATACCGTACTATTTTGATTGCTATAGATTTGTGGTATATTTTGAAATCTGGGATTGTAATACTTCCAGCTTTGTTTTCATTCTCAAGATTGCTTTGACTATTTAGAGTCTTCTGTGGTTCTATACAAATTTTAGGATTATTTGTTCTACTTGTGTGAAAAATACTGTTGGAATTTTGATAAAGATTGCGTTGAATCCGTAGATGGTTTGCATAGTGTGAGCATTTTAAAAAATATCAATTCTTACAGTTCATGATCATGGTAATTTTCTGTTTGTGTCATCTTCATTTTTTTTCATCAGTGTTTCATGTTTTCAGGGTATTAGTCTTTCACCTACTTGGTTAAGTTTATTCCCAGGTATTGTATTCTTTTTAATGCAATTGTGAATGAGATTATTTTCTTTATTTCTCTTTCTGCTAGTTTATTATTAGTGCATAGATATGCAACAGATTTCTGGGGTCTCCTTAGTGGCTCAGTTGGTTAAGCATCCCATGACTCTTGATTTCAGCTTAGGTCATGATCTCAGGATCATGAGATTGAGCTTCACCTTTGGCTCTGTGCTCAGCAGGAAGTTTGCTTCTGCTTGAGATTCTCTCTCACTCTCTCCCTCTGCCCCCCCCCCAATTCTGTCTCTCTCTTGAATAAATAAATAAATCTTAAAAAAGAAATGCAGGGATCCCTGGGTGGCACAGCGGTTTGGCGCCTGCCTTTGGCCCAGGGCGCCATCCTGGAGACCCGGGATCGAATCCCACGTCGGGCTCCTGGTGCATGGAGCCTGCTTCTCTCTCTGCCTCTCTCTCTCTCTCTCTCTCTCTCTCTCTCTCTCTCTGTGTGTGTGTGACTATCATAAATAAATAAAAATTAAAAAAAAAGAAATGCAACAGGTTTCTGTATATTAATTTTATATCCTGCAACATTACTGGATTCATTTATAAGGTCTAAGAAGGTTTTTTTTTGGTGGAATCTATAGGATTTTCTAAATATAGTATTATGTTATATAACAATAGTAATGGTTCTACATCTTCTTTAACAATCTGGCTGCTTTTTTGTTCTCCTTGTTTGATTGCTATGGTTCGGACTTCCAGTGGTATGTTAAATAAAGTGGCTGGAGTGGTTATCTTTGACTCATTCTTGATTTCAGCGGAAAAGATTTGTGTTTTTACCATGAAATATGATGTTAACTGTGGTTTTGTCATATATAGCTTTTATTATGTTTAGGCATGTTTAATCTAAACCCACTTTGTTGAGAGTTTTTAATCATAAATGGGTGTTGAATTTTGTCACATGCTTTTTCTGCATCTATTGACATGATCATATGGTTACTGTTCTTCATTTTGTTAATGTGATGTATCAAACTGATTGATTTGTGGATAATGAATCATCCTTGCATCTCTGGAATAAATCCCATCTGATTGTGGTAAATGATCCTTTTAATGTATTATTGAAATTAGTTTGCAAATATTTTGTTGAAGATTTTTGCATCTGTGTTCATCAGGGATGTTGGCCTATAGTTTTCTTTTTTTCTTTCTTTCCTTTCTTTCTTTCTTTCTTTCTTTCTTTCTTTCTTTCTTTCTTTCTTTCTTTTTTGTAATGTTGTCTAGTTTTGGTATTGGTAATGCTGGCATAAAATGAATTTGGAAGTTTTCCTTCCACTTCTATTGTTTGGAGTAGTTTGAGAAGAATAGTTATTAATTCTTTAAATGTTTGATAGAATTCACTGTGAAGCAATCTGGTTCTAGACTTTTGTTTAATGGGAATTTTTTGATTACCAGTTCAATTTCATTACTAGTAATTTGTTCAACTTGTCTTTTTCCTCCTAATTCAGTTTTCGAAGATGGTATCTTTCTAGGAATGTATCCACTTCTTCTAGGTTGTCCAATTTGTTGGCATATAATTTTTTGTAGTAGTCTCATAATTCTTTGTATTTTTGTTGTGTCAGTTATAATTTCCCCTCACTCATTTCTGATTTTATTTATTTGAGTCCTCTCTTTTTCTTGATGAATCTGGCTAACAGTTTATCAATTTTATCTTTCAAAGAACTGGTTCTTCATTTCATTGATCTTTTTTATTGCTTTTTTAAAGTGTCTATTTCATTTATTTCCACTCTAATCTTTTCTATTTTCTTCCACTAGCTTTGGGCTGTTTTATCTTTTTCTAGTTCATTTAGGTATGAGGTCAGATCATTTATTTGAGATTTTTCTAGTTTCTTGAGATATATCTATATCACTATAAACTTTCCTATTTTTAGAACTACTTTTGCTGCATTGCAAAGATGTTGAATCATTGTGCTTCGCTTTTCATATATTTTTAAATTTCCTCTTTATTTCTTCATTGACGTACTGGGTATTTAGTCACATATGGTTTAGCCTTATGTGTTTATGGGGTTTTTTTCAGGTTTTTTTTTTCTTGTAATTAATTTCTAGTTTCATTGTGGGTTTTTTTTGTTGTTGTTGTTTTGTTTCATTGAGTTTTGGTAAAAAAAAAATCTTTGATAGAATTTCAGTTTTAAATGTACTGATACTTGTTCTATGGCCTAGCATGTGATCTGTCCTGAATAATGTTCCTCATACACTTGAAAAGAATGTGTATTCTACTGTTTTTGGATAGAATTATATACATATAATTAAATGGACTTAACAGATTATATAAATAATCTGTCTTTGTGTATATATATGTATAATTTGTCTTTATGTATACATATTCACTATACATAGTATATATTATTTTGTATGTGTGTATATATATACACATATATTTATATGTTTATATATAATCTGTTAAGTCCAGTAATGTACTGTCAGTTAAAGCCATTTTTTCCTTATTGAATTTCTGTCTATATGATCTATACATTGATTTAAATGGAGTGCTGAAATCCCCTATTATTGCTATATTATTGTCAATTTCTCTCCTTATGTATGTTAGTATTTGCTTTATGTACTTACTTTCTTTCATATTGGGTGCATAGATACTTATATCTTCTTGTCAGGTTAATCCTTTTATCATTATGTAATGCCCTTCTTTGTCTCTTGTGATAGTATTTGTTTTAAAATCTTTTTTATTTAATATAAGTATTGCTACCCTTTTTTATACTTTTATACCTTTTTATACTTATGCTTTTTCTATCTTTTTACTTTTATTTTTTTTTAATTTTTATTTATTTATGATAGTCACACACACACACACAGAGAGGCAGAGACACAGGCAGAGGGAGAAGCAGGCTCCACGCACCGGGAGCCCGATGTGGGACTCGATCCCGGGTCTCCAGGATCACGCCCCGAGCCAAAGGCAGGCACCAAACTGCTGCGCCACCCAGGGATCCCTATCTTTTTACTTTTAATCTATCTGTGTCTTTAGATCTGATGTGAACCTCTTCTTGGCAGCATATAGATGTGTCGTTTTTAAAGAATATTCTTTCAGTGACTATATATTTTGATTAGAGCATTTAGACTGCATTTCAAGGAATTATTGATAGGTAACTACTTATTGCCATATAGTTAATTGTTTTTGGTTGTTTTTGTATAACTTTTCTGTACCTTTCTTCTCTTAATCCTTTCCCTTGGGATTGATGATTTCTTTAGTGTTATGCCTGGATTCCTTTCATTTTTATTTAATTTTTTATCTGTTATGTTTCTGGTTTGTGGTTACAATGAGGTTCATATTTAATATCCTAAATGTATAGCAGTACATATTAAGTTGATGGATACTCAAGTTCAAACACATTCTAAAAACACTACATTTTTAGTCTCTCCCTTCTCATTTTCTGTATATGTTGTCATGTTTTACTCTTTATTTTGTGAGTCCTTTCACTATTTTTTTAGATATAATTAATTTTACTACCCTTTTTTAACATTCATACTACCTTAAAAGTGATTGATCTACTACCTTTATTGTATATTTGCTTTTACTTGTGAAATTTTTTGCTTTCATAGTTTTCTTCTAATTATGGCTTCATTATTTTTCCCTTTTTTTTCTTTACTCTTTAACATTTCTTCTAATTCTATGTTTGGTTTAGTGGTAATGAACTATTAGTTTTTGTTTGCATGGAAACTCTATCATTTCTTCAATTCTGAATGATAATCTTGCCAGGTAGAGTGGTTTTGGTTGTAGTTTTCTTTAAGCACTTTGAATATATCATAACACTCTCTTCTGGTTTGCAAAATTTCTGCTGGAAAATCTTGTAGATTTTCCCTTGTAGTTAACTTTCTGTTTTGTTCTTGCTTTTAAGATTCATTACCATGTCATTGCCTTTCCTGCCATTCTGTGTGGTCCCTCTATCCTTCATTGTACTGAAACTGTTTAGTCAGCCCTCACTTCTTCAGGAAAATTTGCTCTACATAGAACTATAGATGCAATGTATCTGTGGAAGAGGTGAGTTCAAGGCTTACTATGTCTCCATTTTAGATCTATATATATTTTTTAAATCCACTGAAACATTTACTCCATAAAGTCAGAGAGTTTGTTAGTTTACTGCTGATTTTCATTGCTGGAATAGTTCTAATAGTCACTCAAAAGTTAAATTAATGTTCTTAAAGAAAATGGAGCTACTGGGCAATGACTTAGAATAATTATTTTAGTGTTGATTTGCAATTACTATTAGTGTGATGTAATACTCATGTATTAAGTGGCTGGGATATAGGAGTTTCCTCCTATATTCAGTGAAGACAGATAGTAATTTTTTATTTTTAAATAAATTGAGATATAATTAACAGATATCATTACATTCAGCTGTACAACATAATAACTCAATAGTTGTATATTTTACAAATGATCACCAGGTTAAGTCTAGTTAACATCTATCATAACACATAGTTATAATTTTTTCTTGTGATGAGAACTTAATATCTTAATTATCTACTTCCTTAGCATCTTCCAAATCTATGCAATAGTAGTATTATTTCTTTAATAAGTGAAATTTCATCTATTTGTTTTGTTTTATACTTTCCTAGATTGTTAGATATCAATTACTGATGTTCTCAGAGCATCTTTCTAGCAATGTAAATAATGATTTTTTTTTCCTTAGACCTCTTCTCACAGGAGCCTTAATAGTAGGAACAGGGTTCTTTTGTTCTCTTTTATCCCCAGTGTCAACCCCAGTATCTGGATTATAGTAAGCAATTCATAAATAAAGTTGAGTCAATGAATATCAACTATATTTTGGGAGAACTAAGGCTACCAGCAGCAGTCTTCTTACTTTTATCTAGAAAAATCATTTGATATTTTTTCTCTTTGTTTTATTTCATATTCTTTTTCAAAAGGTATGTGTGAAGTTTTTGTTTGTTTAATTTGCAGCTTTTAGCATCTGAAAAAGTGGAGGGACATCTTTTTTTCTATATTTCTATAAGCAAAAGAAGGTATTTAAAGCCATTTCTGAATATGATTTGAATAAAAAAGGAATTAAACTTGTAGTAATTCTTCTCTTCAGAATTGACACACATTAAATCATACATAATCCTTTTTGATCAAATGCAATATATAGAAAAAACAATAACTAGATATATAACCAATGAGAAGAAATTGTCTTCTCAACCCATAAAAGTCATATTTCTTTATTGACAAGTGTTTCAATTTGGTACAATTGTTTTTTACAAATATGGAAATCTTTGCATAAAGTTATATTGACGAATTAGGTTATTTTATTTTATTTTGAATTAGGTAATTCTAAAATATCATCCCATCTTTAAACAAATTTGAAATATTTTTCCTACATAAATCAATCATACTGCAATATCTCTGTCTTCACTGACTATTACAGAAAATTTATACTTCAGAAATCACACACATATACAATGATCGGTATGACACTAACATATTATGTCTAAATGGAAAAGAAATTATCAATGAATTAAAACTAGGTATTTGGATCAAAAAGATAGCCATTTTTTCCTGAAAAAATTTAAAAGCTTAAATTTCTATGCAAAATATACAATCTCAAGCCCAAACTTTAAAAATTTTGAAATAGTTTTGGAGTTTGATTCTTTTGAGAGAATTGCTCATTTTATTTATTTCTTTGATTAAAAATGTGTTTATTTAGAAACATTCAGAATTCCAACAAATCAGCTGCAACTCTTTTTTTTCTTTCTTTCTTTTTTTTTTTTTTCAATTACCCGGTGGTATTCTGTTAACAAAACAACAATTATTTCATGTAAACTACATCAGAGACAACTGAAAATGGAAGAACTATCATCCCCATATTTAACTAATTTGTGTTGTGCATGAACAAGACCTGCTTTAAATTTCCACACAAATTTGCAACCTCATACTGTACCAAGCAAGGTTAGTGGCTATTAAAAATACCACCAGGACAGGGCTATCTAAAGACATATTCAATAGTGTGTTAACTATACAAAAAATGACAGTCTACAGTTTACAAACAAAGCTTTCACAGACTTACATTTCATTTTCTTTAGAAGGGGTGAGTTTTACACGAGGGGGTTAAATGCTTTACAAACAAAAGAAAAACTGCACTAGAACCAACCTATCCTTCATCTTCTTCATCCTCCTCCTCTTCCTCTTTCTCCCTTACCCTTCCTTCCTTTTCTTGCTTTTTTCAGCCTTGACAACTCCTTTTTTTTTTTTTTGGCCACATCAGGCTTTCCTTTGTCTCAATATGAGCAATACCCTTGTCATATTTTTCCTTAAGCTTAGCAGCCTTCTTTTCATAAGGCTGCTTGTCATCTGTGTTCTTCCACATTTCTCCCAGTTTCTTTGCAACATCACCAGCAGATAGACTGGGATATTCTCCTATGTGTTGGAGGCAATACTCAGAACAAGAAAAAGGAAGAAGGAGGCCTCTTGGATGCATTGGGATCCTTAAACTTCTTTTTTGCTTTCCCTATAGGGAGGATATGAGTTTTCATTTCTCTTTCATAACCAGCCTTGTCTCTCTTTGTCATGTCTTCAAATATCTTTTCTCTTTAACAAACATAGTATTCCACCTTTCTGAGCACTTCTTAGAAAATTCTGAGAAGTTGACTGGAGCATCTGGGTGCTTCTTATGCTCCTCTCAGTAAGTTTGCAAAATAATAGTTTTGATAACATTTTGCCTCTTAGCTTCTTAGTATCTCCTTTGCCCATGTTTAATTATTTTTCCACAAAGTCACCCAGAGCCCATCTGGCCCTCACTTGCCCTGTCACTGTCTCTGTGGAGCTCGATGTACTGCAATGGCTGTGAGAGTGGGAGCCAGATGCAGCCTCCTCACTCTCTCCACTCTTGAGAATTGCTTGTAAAATTTTAATTAAATTGCCTTTATAATAAATAAAAACAAAAAGCTATGATCTTGTTCCTTATTTTTTTTCTTGTATTTCACCAAATTTACTCTGCCTGGTTTTCCAGAAGGCAAGTGTTTTTATTATTTTTTAGTAGAATATAATTGTAATTTGGACATTTTAGAAGCATCTATTCTAAATCAAACTAATTAATAGCTCATGAGGAAAAAGTTCTGCCATAAACTGTATGTTGTACCCTGAACTACATACAGGGACTGAAAGATTAAATAACACACAAATATATATGAATTGTTTCCTTTTGTTCTCAATAAGACCAAAGTCACTGAGCTAGCTTAAACAGTCCCCAATGTAGAATTTATTCAAATCATACTGTGGGAATCTAACTGAAGCTAAGGAAAAAATTAAATCTTCTCGCTCCTATTGTGGGAGCTCCTGACCTCAACAGCATGACTTTTTGAACTTCCAGCTAGAAGTCTGCTGACATGTGTCAGCTCTCAACTCTCAGCCTCTTATTCCCGGATGAAGTTCTTAATTATGTGCACATATGTGTGCATGTATGGGGGAGGTAGGGAGAAGAGAGGGAAATGGAGATTTGAATGGGCCAAAGTTTTTGGATGTCCACATCTCATCTGGTCAACTCTTGTCTCATAGTAGGGTCACAGAAGGAAAACACAGTGACTAGGTACGAATAGCTAGCATTTGTTGACACCTGTGTACTAGGCACTGTTCTAAGCACTTTCTACATGCACCTTGTGTAAGCTTCTCAATGATCTAGAATCTCTTTACTATTATATATTTTACATATAAAGAAACTGAAATAGGGGTGCCTGGGTGGCCCAGTAGGTTAAGCATCTGGCTCTTGATTTCAGCTCAGGTCATGATCTCAGGTTTGTGGCATCAAACCCTGCATGTGGTTCCATGTTGGGCATGGAACCTGCTTGGGATTCTTCTCTCCCTTTCTCTCTGGCCCTCTCCACCTCCAGTTGCACACTCTTTCTCTCTGTAAAAAAGAAACCAAACAAAAAGCTAGAACAGTAAGAAAAAAAATGTCCAAAATTACACAGTTTTTAAGTGATGGAACTTATATTATAATGGAAGACTGTCTGTTTTCAGAGACTATGTATTAACCACTATACTCTGCTGAATATAATTTGGGGGCACGGTTGGCGCAAGAGATGGGCCAAGCATATCCCACAATAAGTGTCTATTAAGCTGGTTTTCTTTTTTGTTGTTGTTGTTGCTCAGAAAGCTGAAAAAGAGTCAAAACTTCAGATTCACATAGCACTTTATATTTGTGATGATCCTGATGAGTTCCAACAATTACGTATATAAGATAATGCAAAGTTAATATATTCATTTTACAAATGAAGTAGAATGGGTCTCAGAATGATCAATAAAGGCCACAAGATTAATACATAATCAAATTTAGAATAGGATGCTCAGGATCTTTTAAGGCAGATCTCTTTGCAGTTTATTCCACTAGTGGGTCAACATGACATATCTCCCTGCTGGAAAACACTCAAGCACTTGACCTGTTCTTTTCCTTCCAAATAGCAGTATATATATATTTTTTCTTTTGATAAGTACTTCTGTTGTTTATTTACAAAATTATAAAGGGAATATCAAATCTATAAAAGAATAAGCGCTTGATAAATTAACAAACATGAAACTTTTCTGAGATTGCTTGATATGAATTCATGTACATTCAATCAGGAAACTTCCGTCTGAAAAAAAACACAAAAATTCTTTTTTAGATAAAAGTGTGAAGAAATAAGAACCTCATAATGTTGCCTTAAGTCTGATATACTCATTAATCCCAGCTGAACTTTTAGTATCCTGTCCAAAAGACCAAACCACATTAACCAGGTCAGTCTGTAAATAGTGAAAGTGAAGCCCAAACCTTACTGTGAACACTAGAAAGATAGCATAAGTCTAACTGAAGCTGAATGACCATAAGGTGAAGGAGAAAGTATAAGATGAAAGAAGTGGGAAAGAAACTCATTGTATTTCACAGTGCTTGTCTCAGATTAGAACTCAGAGATGAGTTACTATGGTCTCCTGACAGAGCCCTAAAGAAGAAAGGTCCATAGAAAGAACATGCAGAAACTTCTTTCACTAATAACAGTCCAACTGTGGGTCACAGGCTGCACTACTTTTTAAAATTTATCCTTTGTCTCAAAGACATAGAGGTTGACAAAGGGATGTTCTCACCATTTATACTGGACACAGCTGATTTTATGTTGTAAAAAAAATATACACCTGATGGGTTAGAGAAGCTATATATCAGTAACAGCTGGGGTCATCGTTGGAATGGTAAAGGCAATAGGAGGAGACCATTTCTAGGAAAACAGTGAGAAGACTGGTGTAGATGCTCAACCCAGCCATGTTGCACTCCTAGTATTGCTTTGGGACTGAAGTCCTGGCTTAATATATGAAATCACAAGCCTCTTAAATATCAATTTTATAGATGGGCATTTTCACTTTACAGATTTTCATTTTTTATTCCCCTCTTAAACCCCTCTATTACTTTTCCAATTAATATCAAGTAATATAACTTGCTCATTCATAAGAAATGTAACTAATCTAAATGATGAAGATTAACATTTAGGAATTTTATAGCTATGAGAGCCTGGTATCCAGCATATATCACTGGAGATGCTCATGGCAAAAACAGCCCAAATATGGTCTCTAAGTTATATTTGAAGGAGCAATTCTCCAGCCAATCCTCATTCTTACTTTTCATGCACCATATGGTCCTAAAATTATGTGATTAAATATAGGAAAATGAAACATTGCTTCTAAAGTGGAAATGTTGACAGTTATCTTTCTCATTGCAATCTTTGCAATTTCAGATTAACTATACAGTTAATAATGTCTTTGTGTGGAAGAAAGGATTCGTGGAGAAGGGCTCTTGTGAAGGTTACATGTATTATTTTTTAATGCTTGTCAGCTCTTCAGAGCTCTCCTGGCAACCACTGTAATATAAAATATGGATTTCACAAACAAAAGCAGAAGCTCAAACTCATTATTTTTTTTCTTTTTGTATTAGTTCTGCCAAGTTCATGATGCCTGAAATAGGAAAAAAAAAAGTTGTTTTTTTTCTTGTAAAAGCTATCAGATCAGTCCATCCACTTGAAGACCGTAATACTCCATGAAAAGTTTCTTCATAGAATGAAAGGTGAAACTAATGTCAGATCGTAATTCTAAATCATTGTAAATAGATTGGTGGTGCTGAGAAATGGAAGAGTAAAAGGTTAGAAAAGGTTAGATGCTTCACAATTTTGTTCCTTAACCTATTGTTAAAATTTTTTTTGAATACATCACTCCTTTTATTTCTAATTTTTGTCCCATTATGATTCCATCCAACCACACATCTATCCATTCTTACTTCTACAAACATTGTCTACCATATGTTACCCCCACCCTGGATGCTACAAAAGTAAAGAAAATAAGCACTTAAAAAAATAAGCACTTAACTACAAGGAGCTCAAAATCTTGTAGTAGGGCAGACAGATAGGCATAAGTAATAGAAGTATAATGTGATCGTTTTTTAAGATTTTATTTATTCATGAGAGTCACAGAGAGAGATAGAGAGAGAGAAAGAGAGAGAGAGAGAGAGGCAGAGACATAGGCAGAGGGAGAAGTAGGCCCCCTGCGGAGAGCCCAATGTGGGACTCGATCCCAGGATTCTGGGATCACGATCTGAGCCAAACGCAGATGCTCAACCACTGAGCCAACCAGGTGCCCCAGTGTGATCATTTCTAAGATGACTAAAAGTACTATCCCAACCTGGAAGAGCCATAAAGTAGACCTTGAGGTGGAGGCAGATTTTGCTATATGGTAGCAAAGAAGGCACAGAAGTTTATCTTCACCCAAAGATACTTAAGTGTTTGAAATAATATAGACATTTAAAGGGAGTTGTTAAAAAAAATGGAGTTTAAAGTATACTGAAAACAAAGCTATAAGAAAGATTTCTTCAGGTCTTTCAGTAATGCCATGTTTGAAATTATCATCATTAAATGAATCTGCCCATACTCCACATTATGATCATTTAATTAGATAGAATGGTAATTATAATTCATAATTTTATCCTTATTAGTTTCACAGGTAAAATTTAGTGGTTCATTAGTTGCGTGTAATACCCAGTGCTCATTAAATCAAGTGCCCTCCTTAATGCCTATCACTCAGTTACCCTATCCCCCCACCTACTTCCCCTACAGCAACCCTCAGTTTGTTACCTATAGTTAAGAGTCTCTTATGGTTTGCCTCTCTCTCAGTTTTCATCTTATATTATTTTTCCTTCCCTCCCCTATATTTATCTGTTTTGTATCTTAAATTCCACATAGGAGTGAAATCATTTGATATTTGTCTTTTTCTGACTGATTTTTTTTATCATTTAGCATAATACCATCTAGTTCTATCCATATCATTGCAAATGGCAAGATTTCATGGTTTTTGATGGTTTGATGGCTGAATAATATTCCATTAATAATATTCCATTATATATATATATAATTTTCTTCACCCATTCATCTATTGATGGAACATTCATAATTTTTTAAAGATTTATTTATTTATTTGTTCATGAGAGACACACACACACACAGAGAGAGAGAGAGAGAGAGAGAGAGAGAGGCAGAGACACAGGCAGAGGGAGAAGCAAGCTCCATGCGGGGAGTCCCATGTGGGACTTGATCCCAGGACTCCAGAATCACGCCCTGGGCTGAAGGCAGGCTCTAAACCAGCCACCCAGGCATCCCAGAACATTCATAATTTTAAAGAAGTACCTCACCAGAATTCATTTAATAAATAATTAGTGAGTGCCAAAAATATCTTTTTGGAACTTAACATAATAGGGGCTTCATGAATTGTTTTAGAGAGAAAACAAATCCTTCATAGGTGCTTAAATTTAAAGCATAGAGAAGTGACAAAACTTTTGTCATGAAGATGACAGTGCCTAAAGATCAAATTGAATTCTTTTGTTTTCTGTTTACTATGCCTACATAATTTTTCACCCCAAATCTTGTTGTTATGGAAGTAGGTTATTTAAGCATTTAGGTCTTTATTGACTCATGAACTAAATGGGTTTTAGCTCAGCCAATTTTCGTCTTATTTTTTCAAGTTAATATTATTCATCATAGTGTATTTAGTAGTATAAAATATAAATCTACTTGAGGATAGCAAAAGTGACTATCATTGTTTAGCACATTTTTTGTATAATACAAAACAAACATGGTGATCATAAACATACAAGCCTGAATGAAGAGACTGTGGATAAGATTGATATATTTCCCAACGTGTCTATGTTGTACTATTTTTAAATTGTCCTTAGGGGTGATGGGGCCAGAGAATATCCCTGTGAGCTAGGTTACTGTGGTTTTTCCTTAGGAGATTTGATGGTTCCTAATGTCACTCATCCTGGACAAATAAACTAGGTTGACTGAAGGTTTTTTTGTTTTGTTTTGTTTTTTGTTTGTTTGTTTTGTTTTTTGAAAGATAGGGGAAAAACTTAGTCTCTGGGTCTGGGTAGAAACAGGAGATGGAGAACAGAAAGGAAATCTTCCAGATTTTATGTGATTCTAGATGTCAAGGGAAGGATACTGTGTTCTTCTCCAAACCATAGAGTTGGTATAAACAAAAAAGATGCCAGAATATGTCTGGCCTTGGCAATAATTTTCAGGTAACTTGACTCTATAATCCCCTATTATCATTTATCATTTTCAGCCTTGTACAAGTCAGCTTTGGTTTCATTTTGTCTGTGTAAAATTGGAGGTGGGAAAATTCATATGTACTGAGTTTCTATCTAGACAGTAGCTGAAGGTAGCATGACAGTCATGGTTGGAGAGAGTGGGCAGGCCAACTCATCAGACATCAGAAGCTGAGGTTAGCTCACTATGGCAAGATATGGAGAACACAGTGAAATGATGTAAGGGAATTTCATCTTGAACATAACTGTGACCCTGGAAATACTTGTTAAAATGGCCAGGAGATACCTTGGATTTGTGCTATGTTGAATTTATCCTACTTGGCTCAGCCATTATAATTCTATAGTAAAAATGAAGTGCTGTGATGTTTTGTAATCCCAGTTTAGAGACGCCTGGAATATGTGGGTCCTCAGACAATTTCTGGTTTGTTTTTTTGTTTGCTTGTTTGTTTTACTTGGTAAGTTTTTGCACCGCACAACTATAGGGGTGCCATTTATATCATAGTTTCTTCAAATGATGCTCCCTGGAATTGTGCCAAGTACTATCCACATAGATCTATTCAGTTACCCTGTCAAGTAGCTGCTCTTGGTTTCCAGCTTTATGGACATCAATTCTTTATATGTAAAAATTAATTTAATGCACCATATATCTTATCTTTAATGTTCTTGGGAACTATCTGAATTCTGTTGCTTAAATTTCTCTTTGTACTATTGACAATCTGTCTTCACAGCCATAAAGAGCTGTTACAAATACAGATCCCTTTTTGTAAAAAAAACATCATTGGCACACACAATTTGAATTAAGCCTAAGATTTGCCAGTGTTTCTATTTCACAGAAAATTTTATTTTTATGTATTTTCCATTTTCTATCTTTTTATTTTTTATGTCATTGAAATGCTTAAAGAATTAAGTATATTTTTATGACTTTGCTTATTGATTAAAAAGAAAATAGTAAAGTCATGTACATTTCACAGTTCTACAGAAAGACTCAAAAACTCAAAATTTTATCAGCTCTGAAAATTTGTCACTAGGTATGTGAGAATTATCTCGGGAAAACTGCCTTCATTCAAATTTGAAATCTGCTCTTATATTTAAAATTAAAGGTCTTTCTTCATTTATTACCAATGAATGTAGTTGGCTTTATGATTCACATTTTCTTTAGAAATGTGGTTTTATTATTGCATGGGAGACAGGAGTTTGATCTCCTCGGACTTTATATCAAATTGCTTTGGTTTTAAGTGAATGGTGATTTCTGTGTCTATGTGAGACTCTTATGCCCATCTTTTTAAGTTAAAGATACAGTCCATCTTCTTCTGAGTGTGAGAAAGGAAGCTAGTGATTAAGAATTCAATTTTGGATTTTTCTTTTGCCAAAGCTTACTTTCATTTAAACTTAAGGGATTTTTTGCTTAACTCTCCCTTCATTTTGATCCTCCATTCCAACCCTTTCTGTTTGCCTAGATTTTCTTAGTGTTTAAGCCAATAATTATGCATGTTCATGATATAAACATTCTACTCAAGAGTTAGGAATCCAAATGAAAGTTGGATGTTGTTTATATCTTTTGCCTTGTCAGGGTAGCTTCCAGATGATTGCTCTCTTGACTTTCTCTTCCTCTAACATTTGCTTTTTTTACCTCTAATTTACAATTGTCTTGACCTTTTGAAAGTCTATAATTCACTTTGCTTTAAAAAAATAAATACTTGTGCCTTGGGCTTTGAATGCTCTTAATTGTACCTTTTGATTTTTGCCACTAAATGTTTTTCAATACTCTCCAACTATAAATGCCTTTTTAAAAAGGAATAATAACCTAATCTAATTTGATTAATTATCAAAACTCTAATTACTATTTTGGCCTCCATTTGTCTCCACTTTTGCAACTCTCCAACTCTAAAGTGCTTTCTAGACACCTCAGAATTTAGAATCCGCTCATTTTCAACCATTTCACATTTTTTCTTCATTTATTTTTTATTTATTTTTTTTTAAAGATTTTATTTAATTATTCATGATAGTCACACAGAGAGAGACAGAGTCACAGGCAGAGAGAGAAGCAGGCTCCATGCACCGGTAGCCTGATGTGGGATTCGATCCCGGGTCTCCAGGATCGCGCCCTGGGCCAAAGGCAGGCGCCAAACCGCTGCGCCACCCAGGGATCCCTTTTTTCTTCATTTAAAAAATATATTTTATTTATTTATTCAGGAGAGACACACAGAGAGAGACAAAGGCATAGGCAAAGGAAGAACCAGGCTCCCTGCAGGGAGTCTGGGGTGATACTGGATCCTAGGACGCTGGGATTAAGACCTGAGCCAAAGGCAGATGCTCAACCACTGAGCCACCCAGGTGTCCTTCTTCATTTTTTTGAAAAAAAAATTATTATGGTAAGAACATTTAACATAAGATCTTCCTTCTTAAATCTTTTTTCCCCTCTTAAATTTTAAGTGTACAAAACATTGTGGACTGTAGGTATAATGTTGCACAGAAAGTCTCTAGAGTTTAGTCATCTTGCTGGACTGAAATTTTATGCCCATTGATTATTAACTCCCCTTCCCACAGCCCCTAGCAACCAAATTTCCACTCTGATTCTATGAACTTGACTTATATGAATTTCATATAATTTTTATTTATATGAATTTTATTTCCTACTTATAGAATTTTAAATACTTTCTGTAAGTGAAATCATTCGGTATCTTTCTTTGACTGCCTTATTTCACTTAGCACAATGTTCTCACAGTTCATCCATGTTGTTGCATATTGCAAGATTTCTTTCTTTTTTAAGGCTGAATAGTATTCTTTTGTGTGTACATACCACATTTTTTTGTATCCATTCATTTTTTGGTAGACATTTATGTTGGTTCCACACCTTGGCTATTGGTAATAGTGCTGCCATGAACACAGGAGGGCTATTTGAAATCTTGATTTCCATTCTTTGGATGAATACCCCCAACTGAGTTTGCTGGATCATATGGTAGTTATTTTTAAGTTTTAATGAACCTCTATTTAGTGGCTGCACCATTTTTCATTCCCACCTAAATATTTAGGAATAAACTTAACTAAGAAACTGAAAAGCTTATGTATTGAAAACTATAAAACATTAATGAAAGAAATTAAAGACACAAAGAAATGGAAAGATATCCATATTAATGGATTGGAAGACAATGTTATTAAAATATCCATACTACCCAAAGTAATCTACCGATTCAGTGCAATCCCTATCTAAATGCCAATGTTATTTTTCACAGAAATAGAAAAAAAAAACAATTCAACCAGTTTATATTCTTACACAATCTACTTACATCTGAAAACTAATGATATACCTTTACAAGTGACAAAGCTATATAATGAAAATAAAAATGCCTTGTCACTTATTTTGGTAAATTACTCTAGGCAGCTATAAATAGCATTGTTAAAATGAACTATGACATTTTATTCTGCTGGGAATTCTTGAGTCTTTCTTTTACATACAATTGAAAGTGTATTGTATTCCTCACAATCCTACATTCCAGATTGCTCTACCATGATTAGAAGGAGAGTAAAACTTCTTAATAATGCATTTCCCAATAGCATAAATTCATAATATAACATGATGTGTTATTGGCAATTTGGTTACCTGCTTTCTTTAAAATGACAGAATCTCTTGTTTTATGGGGATAAAAAGTTTTTGGATGCCATTTCTAGTGTTAAAGTCATATTTTTAATTGTAGCACAATTAGCTTGTACACATGCAATTAAATGATTCATTATATTTCTTTTTTAATTTAAAAATGTGTATAATAAGCATGAATTGTAAATGAAATAGAAAATGAAATATATAGAGCAGGTCAACCTCCCAATCCACAAAGTAAAAATTAAAAAATTCACCTTTTGCTCTAGTCATTAACGATATAAAGAAACAGAATTTCTAAAATATCAAGTTATTTTTTTCTTTTTCTGTAATGCCAGCTCCATAACCATTACCTCTTCCTACCTTTCCCCCAATCCCATCAAAGAGACCAAAGTCATAATCGCTTAGTTTGGAATATGAGGCTAACCTCTGAGTCACTAGGGAAACAGTGCTTTTGAAAGTCATACTTTATTAAGAAAGAACTCTTCTAAATTCCAACTTTCCCTTTACCTTACTGGGTCATATCTAGTTGTATTGACACATAGAATCTTATAATAAATAGAGTTATGGGCAAGGACAGTCTTAATTTTTGCCTTTTGTTCAGTTGTCACATCCAGTTTAGCACTTGTACTTGTGTCTTCTATTTTTGAAAATGTCCCAGTTTTCAGGCTAGTTTATATATTCACCTTAACTACAAGGGTGGATAAGAAGAATAACATAAAATAAGTCCCTATGGAACATGAATGGGAAATTGAAATATCCTCCACCCTTGAAGAGCAAGAAATAAGAGTTGAGATGTGAGTGTCCCTAGTCACTACCTCTCCTGGTGGTAAATTCAATGGGAGAGGATGGTAGATATACCTAAATAGATTTAATGGAGGAAACTAATGCATATGTGTCTTGGGGTGAGAAATGTGTGCTATTTTGCTCCTTACTTCTTTCCTATATCTTTCTTATATTTCATATTTGGAAAATTTATGTGGTCTGCATGATGCCACATTCTATCTGGTGCCCTTAAGTGGCTGAGAGAGTATCCCAGATTCCCTACTACTTATATGTGGTGTAATAGGGGATTCCAAAGTTCTCAGAAACCCAGTGACAGACTTAGAAATGATACAATAAACTCTTGAGCCAGAGTAGGTCCAGGGTCAGAACAAGGAAGTCTCAGAGTCTAAATGAGAGATGACAGACTTCATCAATTGTGACCAGTCACTAGCTCACACAAGAGACTTAATTATGGGCTTGAGATTTTCCCCTGCTATTATGAAAATATAGATCTTTTTCTGGCATCCAACATCTTGAGAAGGACATAAGAAGAGACTTCTTAAAAGAAGAGATCCAACACTCATAGGGTGTTTGGTCTTTGATTAGGCTGATATCCTACTTTTGGAGCTGAGCTTTTTCTTGCACTCTCTTTATTCTACATCTCTACATAAGTTCATATGCACACACTTACACAAATACACATAATTCCTAACACAAGTATATTTAGTTTTGAAATATAAACATGAGATGTACGTGGTGTAAAAATTTTTAGAAAATACCTAATATAATGTGCATTCTTTATTCTGTATGCATGGATTAGTGAAGATGATTTAAAGTTAAGTGACTTGCTAAAGGTCCCATAATTGGTAAGCATACAGATAAACAACAAAACTAGCACTTTATCGAGGACCATTTAATAACCAGTGTTCTTTTCCCACACAAAAGAGTCACTTAAAATCCTTTATTTTTTCATCATTGCCAATATAGAACTCATTGCTTCATTGTCTTATCTACCTAAAAAATATTTAGCCTCATAATGAGTCAGTGTCACTATGAAAAATTTGAATAGGAAGATGAATAGGACATGATCTTTACAATTAAGAGTTTATAACAATGTGAGAATTAGAAATGTAAACAAAAAACATAACACATTATAGTTACAAAATAAGGGGAAAAGTGGATATGTAAATGATTCAAAGTCCAATATCATTTATCAATTTATTACAGATTATAGTATAACTGGGATGTCATAAACTTTGCTAATTTTTAAGTACAGCTCTATAGAGCTTAAATATCTATTTGAATAAATATTGCTCTATTTCTGAGATTCCTCTTTCCAAATATGCCTGAGAGTCCTCAGTGATACTATGATAAATAAACCAAATAAAGATCTTTTAATCTTTCCAAGTGGGGGATACTAAGTAAAGCTATTTATTCCTCTTAGAATTGTTGGGTCAGAAATGGAGCATTGAGATGTCATGTATAATTAGAGCTGCCTCTTACTAACTGAAGTCCCTTCCTCCAGGACAGGAGCACCTGTCTACCTTCTATTATATTTTCTGCTTTGTTGCACAGTGTCAGAGCATTGCTTAGGCTGCTGCAGTCCCTCAGATGTCTGACCTTCACACCATTGTTTCTTGTTTTCTAGTATTCTGCTACATATCCATGAAAGAGGCCTTCCTGTTTTGTGCCTAGCTTTTTATAAGCAGGGTCTTTTACTTATATTAGAATTTATATATTTATTCATTCATTCAAGTAATACATCAGTGGCTACTATTATATGCTAGGTACCCTTCATCTTAGCAAGAAAGTGTAGAACAGGTCCATGTCACTGAGTGACTAAGAACTGTCTAACATTTACACAGATACAAGCTACTTGACAGATGTAGCTATCACTAGAAGTCTTCATGTATAAGGATTTTCCTTAAAGGCCCTGCATTTATTCCTATATTCTATAACAGAATGTATAAATTAAGGCACCTAGAAATGGGACTTGGAAACTCCTTTTTTCTCCAGTCCTTATATAGTGCAGACACAAAATAGATTCAAAATATCTATTGAAAAAGTAATCCATATGGTTCATCAGACATGACTTTATATTAATTATGGGTAAGGTTCAAATTATTTGCAAATGATCTTCTAGGAACCAGGATATTCAGGGTTTATTCTCATAAGTGAAGCATTTATTTACATCTGAACCCAAATATAAACCCATGAACACATGGACAATTAATTTACAACAAAGGAGGTAAGAAGATAGAATGCAGAAAGGATGATCTCTTTAATAAATATTGGGAACACTGGACAGCTACATGCAAAAGAATAAAACTGGACTACGGTCTTACAACATATATAAAAATTAACTCAAAATGAATTAAATACTTGAATGTTAGACCTGAAATAATAAAACTCCTAGATTAAAACATAGGTGGTAAAATCCTTGACATCGGTCCTAGAATTTTAAGACAAGGGCAACAAAAATAAACAAGTAGGACTACATTCAACTAAAGAGTTTCTGCACATTGGAGGAAACCATTAACAAAATGAAAAGGCAAATGATTGGGAAAAGATATTTAAAAATAATACATCCAATAAGAAGTTAATATCCAAAATATGTAAAGAACTCATTCAACCCAATACCAAAAGAGCAAACAATCCAAGTAAAAAGTGGCAGAGGATCTGCCATTTTTTCAAAGAAGACGTACAGATGGTCAACCAGCACATAAAAGGCTGCTCAGTATCACCAATCATCAGGGGAAATGTAAATAAAAACCATAATAAGGGGTCACTTCATGCCTGTCAGAATGGCTATTATCAAAAACATGAGAAACAACAGGTGTCGGCAAGGATGTAGACAAAAGGGAAAGCCCTGTTGGTGAGAACGTAAGATGGAAAAATAACTATGGAAAAAATTATGGATGTTCCTCAAAAAGTTATAAATGGAACTACCATATGATCCAGCAATTCAACTTCTGGGTATCTCTCTAAAGAAAACAAAACACTAACTCAAAAAAAGTATATGTATATATACTCTCATGTTATTGCAGCATTGTTCGGAATAGCAGAGGTATGGAAACAACCTAAATGTCCATCAATAGATGTATGGGTAAAGAAATCATATGTATATATTACTCATTCATTAAAAAATGAATGAAATCTTGCCATTTGTGACAAAATGGATGGACCTTGAGCATATTATGTTAAGAAAGTCATAGAAAACCAGATACTGCATTATTGCAAAAAGTAGGATCTAAAAAACAAGACAGACCCACAAACAAAACAACCCTCCTGCCCCAGACTCAGATACAGAGAACAGGGTGGCAGTTGTCAGAGGGGACCAGAGTAGGGGGCTTCATAATGGGTGAAGGGGATCGAAAGGTACAAACTTCCAGTTATAAAATGAGTAAGTGATAGAGATACAGCACAGGAAATATAGCCAATAATATGGTATAAACATGAATGGTGACAGATGGCAACTAGATATATTGTCGTGATCAGTCACAATATACAAATCACTGTATTTTGCACATGAAACTAAAACAATATTGTATGTTAATTATACTTCAACATATTGTATGTTAATTATACTTTTTTAAAGAACCAAAAGGAAAGATTAAGATGAATTTCTCTGCATATGTGTTTACTGGTCTTAGGAAAAGTAAAATACATCCAGGTAGGGGGTAGGGAATGGAATTATTTTATTATGCACCAGATTATTACAATCGTATTTTCAGTTAAAATTGACTTATATGAAATACGCACAAAGCTAGAATAATTTCATAGAAGAACAGTTAGCTTCTCTAATATTTCTGAAATTAGATGTCATTCAGAATTTAGATATTTCAAGTTTGGAAGAGATAATGTCTACACACTATAAATTACATTGCATGTACTAAAAAGTCTAGGGCAGCAATGCCAAGATCAAACCCAGAAATAATTATTGGCAGAAAAATGTATGACTTCACACTAAGTGGAAAATAAAAATTATAAACTGTCTTATGTCAATCCAAATTAGGGTTTGTTGCCAAAAGATAAAGGACACTTCAGGTTTTATTACCAAGTAAATTACAAATCTCCCTTTGGTTTTCAGAATTTTGGGATTTCAGAAAGGCAGATAAAGTATTATGGATCTCTATTGCTTTATTTACTAATCTCTGAGGATAATTAGAATTAATAGAACTTTATCTTGACTTCCCGATTAATCAGACACAAGTAGCTTTGGCCAGCCTAGGCAATATTTGCAGCAGTTGACACATACACTTAGATTCGAAAACAGAGGTCGGTAAATGATCACAAATACTTTTTTTGCCTAACCCAAGACAACATTGTCTGTTTTACTTACTCCCTCATCTCTAGCGGCTCCTTCACATTTTCCTTAGTTGTTCCCTCTTTTTGACTGCTGAATGTTGAAGAGCAACAATATTTGAATGTTTGTCTTCCGGGAATGCACCTACTCCATTGGTAATTAGTCCTGTCTGGTTTTAGGGCTTTAAAGTCATACAAATGATTTCTAATTTATTCTACATCTAAGACATCTCTGAACTGTAGGCTCATTAATACCATTGTCTTCTAGATTATCTCCACTTAAACATAAGATGAACATGGAAGGATGGGAGGAAGAGAAGCAAACCAGAAAACAAACTCTTAGCTATAGAGAACAAACTGAGAGTTGCTGGAGGAGAGGTGAGCAGAGGATGGGTTGAACTTCCGATGGCTATTAAGAAGGGCACTTATGATGAGCCCTGGGTGTTGTATATGTGATGAATCCCTAAGTTCTACACCTGAAACTAATGTTATACTGCATTTTAACTAACTGGAACTGAAATAAAAACTTGAAACTACAAAAAAGGAGAGGGGCACAGGAATAAAATAATCTTCCTATTAAATAAATAAATATCTCCACTTAAATGACTAATGAGAATTTTCAAACAAAACATGTCCAGAACTAAACTAAATTTCTTATCCTACAAATCCTATTCCTTAATTCAGTCCTCAAGAAATTTTCATGGCTACGTTGGATACAAATAGTTGCTCTGTTGTTTTAGCTACCTTATTAATCATACATCTTTGATAGCCTTTGTCACTTGTACCATAATCTATTTGCATCTCTACCCCACCAGATTCTGTTCTTCTTCTTAATTTTGTTTGGCATTAGTTGAGAATAGGTTGTTTAATTATCAAAACATAATTCCTTTTTAGGTATTATTTTTATTAAATCTCAACTCTTGAGTACATTTTTAAAAGTACAATTAGCATAGTGTTTTATTAGTTTCAGATGTACAATATAATGATTCAATAATTCCATACATTACTCAATGCTCATCACTATGAGAGCACTCTTAATTCATTTTTAAGCCATAATTATTAACAGTGGCAGGCTGTAACATCATTACTGCCAAAATTACAGGATTTTTAGCCATTTAAGATAATTATCTTAATATATATTTTATTATATTTGCCATCATTTAAAAACAATTCTAACTTGAGTTTCTCTGACACTAGTTTTTATTATACCTGGTAGTGAGATTTTAAGAAGCTAATTGTTTTCTTAAACATCTTTGGGGGCTTGTCATTATCTACCAAAAATAACATAAGAGTTGTGAAGATCAAGTTGGCTTAAAATGGTTTGTAATACCTTTTATATTTTATATATCAAATAAGAGAATGTGAAATTGGCTTATTATCTACAGTCCATTCTCAATCTATCATCACATTTTTTGGGTGGGTGAGAAGAAGGAGGAATATTTTTACAGGCTTACATAAAAAGCTCCTAATTTATGAAAGAGATATAAAGTTTTCTGAAGTATCTTAAATTTTTAAGCGTCAAAAATATTTTAAACATTAATAATAAATTATGCGTGAAATATATTTGTGGCTTGTAACTGGTGGCTGAGTAAACTCTAATTGAATTTTTCATTTCGGGGCAATTGTAGATTCACATGCAGTTGTAAGAAATAATACAGAGATGTTTTGTATCATGTGCCTACTCTTCCCCATTAGTAATGTCTTCCCAAACTATAGTACATTATCACAACCAAAATATTGACACTGACATTGATGCAGCCAAAAAACAGAACAATCCCATCATCATGCTCCTCCTGCCTTTTTGTAGCCACAACCACTTCCTTCCTATGCCTCTTCTCTATCCTTAGCCGATGGGAAATCACTCACCTGTGTTCTATGATAATTTTGTCATTTTAAGAACTTTATATGAATGAAATCACATAGTATATAGCCTTCTGGGACTACCTTTTTCACTCAGAACAATTCTCCAGAGATTCATCCATGCTATTGTGTATAGTAGTGATTTTTTGTTTTTGTTTTTTATTCTGCTTTGCTAAGAAGTATTTAATATGGACATACCACAGTTTATTAAAACTTTCACCTGCTAACGGACATCTGAGTTGCTTGCAGTTTTGGCTACTATGAATTAAGCTGCTGTGAATATTTGTGTGCAGATTTTTGTGTAAACAAAGTCTTCATTTCTTTGAGATAAATGTCCAGGAATATAATTGTTAAGTCATGTGGTATTTGTGTTTTTAGTTTATTAAGAAATTGCCAAACTATTTTCCAGAGTACTTGTATTATTGGTATTCCCACCAGGGCTCTCTTGAACCTTATGGATAAGAACCCCCACCAGACACCATCCTGGGGATGGAACTTCCGGCAGAGCTATGGGAGCAGAATCACAGCCCCAGTAGGTCCAGAAGTCAGAGCATCTAGACAAAGAGACTAGATTATTCTTAAACCTTAAGATCTCAGGGAGCTTTTCTTGATAGGTCTTGGTTTGCTTGGCATCTGCTATTCCTAACTTCTTTCTATTAGTTCATTTTGGAATTAGTCCATCCTATTACTATTTATGCCAATATATTTGGGGAAGACATAACTTGTCTAGTTTCACAGATTCACAGCTGGAAAGGAATTTTGCCTCAGGATAAATTATACTTTAAATCTCATCCATATCTGATTTATTTGATATTTAGAGAATTTAGACTTTAGATCTTAGAGTTGATAATGGAATGAGTTAAGACTTTGGGGGCTATTGTGATGGAATGAACGTACTTTTCATGTGAGAAGGACATGAATTGGATTGGGGGGTACTAGGGGAAGAATGTTATGAATTGCATGCTTATGTCCCCTCAAAATTCATATGTTGAAACCCTAATAGCCAGTGTGGTGGATTTGGAGGTGGCACCTGGAGTAATTGAAGCATGAAGGGGCAAGCCCCATGGTTGGATTAGTGTGCTTATAAGAAGAGACTTTTAGCCTCCAGAACTGTAAGAAATAAATGTTTATGGTTTAAGTGACACAGTCTAGGTTATTTGCTATAGTAGTTGGAGCTAACTAAGACAGTGTTATATCATCTTTGAATGTTTGATAAAATTCTCTAATGAAATCATCTGGACCTAGGCATTTCTGTTTCAGGGAAGTTTTAAATTAAAAATTCAGTTTCCTGAATATTTATAGTGCTATGTTTAAGTAATTGGTCTGCTTTATTTATGTTGTTAAATTTGTACATGTAGAATTAGGTATTTCCTTATTATCTTTTTGATGTTTTGAGCATCTGTAATTCTGATTTTTATTCTTGATTCTAGAGATTTAGAAATTTCATTGATTTTCTCAAAGAAACAATTTTTGGTTTCATTGATTTTTCTCTTTATCCTTTCATTTTTATTGATTTTATCTCTTTATTATTATTTTTCTTCTGCTTGTCTTGAGTTTATTTTGTTCTTTTTCTAGTTTCTTGAGGTGAAAACTTAGATTATTGTCTTGGGACTTCTCCTTTTTCCTAATGTAAGCATTTAGCACTATAAATTTCTTATCAATGTTTTAGTTGCATCCCACAAATTTTGATATGTTTTATTTTCATCTTTTATTCAGTTTGATGTGTTTTGTGATTTAAGACATACTCTTTCACTGATAGATTATTTAGAAGCGTGTGGGTTAGTTTTCAAGTGTAGATTTCCTGTTAGCTTTGTTATTGATATCTAGTTTTAGTTGGTTATGAACAGAGAACACATTCTGTATAGTTTTAATCCTTTTAAATTTGTTGAATTTTTTATTCGTATGGCCTGAAATGTGTGGTCCATTTTGGATACATTTCATAGGATCTCAAAAAAATGTATATTTTGCTGTCATTGAGTAGGTGTCTTATAAATTTCTATTAGTTCCAACAATGGTTGTATTGCTAAGTTCTTATACAAACTTTTCATATCCTACGTACTTCCATTGATTGTTGAGAGGAATGTTGAAATCTCCCACTATACCTACAGATTTGACTCATTCTTTCAGTTGTATCAGTTTTTGCTTCAGATATCTTTTAGTCCTGCTTTTGGTTCATATGCATATAAGATTACTATGTCTTCTTGGTAGACTGATCCATTTATTATGATGTAGAATCTATCTCTGTCTATGTTAATTTTATTTGTTCTGGTCAGTTTATTCGCTATTAATATAACTACTTCTGCTTTCTTTTGATTAAGATTTGGTTAGAAAACTTCCCCCCATCCTTTTACTTTTAACTTGCCTGTGCTTTTATATTTGAAGCAATTCTCTTTAAATAGCATATATTTGGGTCATGCTTTTAATCTCTGTATTTAAATGGTATATTTAGGACTATTTATATTTAATATATTACTATGGTGGGATTTAATCTGGTAATTTATTTTTTTTGGTAATTTATTTTTTATTTGCCATTTGTTCTCTCTGCTTTTAATTTCTCCATTTTCATTTTCCTGCTTTCCTGTGGATTACTTGAATGTTTTTTAGAATTCCAGTTTTATTTATCTATAGTATTTTTAGTGTATCTTTTTATATTTCTTCTAAATATTATATTACATACACACAACCAATGTCTAACGGGTGTCAACATTTTATCAGTTTGAATGAAATGTAGAAATGGTATATCCCTTTAGTATATATCTGTTTACCCTTCTCCATTTATAATTTTCTTAAAAATTTTATATACATTTAGAATCACATCAGATAATGTTAAAAATTTTTGTTGCAACCATTAAACAACTTAGAAGATTCAAGTGGAGAAGAAAATTTTTTTGTTCTTACCCAAATTTTTTTCTCTTATTTGTTCTTTCTTTCTTCATGGGGTTCAAGATTCTTCCTTTATTGTTTTCTCTTTGTTTAAAGAATTTTCTGTAGCCATTCATTTGGAGTAGGTCTATTGATGACAAATTCTCTTGCTCTTCTTTTATTTGAGAATGATTTAATTTCTGTTTGCTTGATTTTTGTTTCTCTCAGTATTTGAAAAACATGCCACATATTTCTGGCCTCCAGATTCCTCATAAGAAATCTACTAGTATTCTCATTGTTTTATCCATTATAAGTAAGATGTATTTTCTCTCTTGATGCTTTCAAGATATTTTATGTCTTTAGTTCTCCAAATATGACTATGATCCATGTCTTAGCACGAATTTCTTTGTGTTTAATGTGTTTGGAGTTTGCATGGCTTATTGTGTTAGATGGTTTATGTCTCTTGTTAAATTTGGGATGATTTCAGCCATTATTTATTTAAGTAATTTTCAGTTCTGTGTCCCTTCTTGTCTCCTTTGTGTCCTCTCTTCTCTCCTTACAGATCTCTGATAATACAAATGTTAGATTTATCTTTATAGTCCTACATGTTCGTGAGGCTCTGTTAATTTTGTTTCAAATCTATATTCTCTCTATTGTCTATATTAGGTAATTCTATTTCTATCTTCTGGATAACTGGTTCTTTCCTCTGTTCCTTCCATTCTGTTTTTTTATCTTATCCATTGAGTTTTTATTTCTATTATCATATTTTTATTTGTGAAATTTCCAGTTGATCCTTCTTTGTAATTTTTCTTTCTTTGTTGAAGCTATTTTCCACCTGCTGCAAGCATGTTTGTAATTGCTCATTTAAGATTTTTTAATATGACTGGTCTCAAAATTTTTCCAGGTAATTTTAATATCTCTGTCATCTCAGTGTCAGAGCGTTTGGGTTGTCTGGTTTATATTCAATATGAGGTTTTCCCGGTTTTTGTTATGAGATTTTCTATTGAAACATGACATTGTATGTATTAGGTTATAAGATTCTCAATCTTTTTTAAACCTACTGAGTTAGCTGGCTTCTTTTGACACTACTGGGTCAAGTGAAGGGCATACATCACCTTTTACTGCTAGATTTGGTAGAAATCTAGGTTCCCCATTCATCTTCTGTTAACACCCAAGTAGGAGAGGTTGCCTAATTACTTTCAGACAGGAGTGGGAGTTTGGGCTTCCCAATGGGCTGGATACCACCCTGCCTGGAAAAGGCAGAAAGGCCTTAATGCTCCATTAATGATTTCCACTGGCACTACAGAAAGGAAGTGACCTTATTATTGCTGGGCAGTAGTGAGAGGCCTCCTCTGACATTGCCCAGTAAGGAAGGAGTGGGATGTCATGTTACTGTAACAGATTCACTATCTATATGGTCTTCACTGACTGTGGAGAGAAGAGCCTTACTGACCAGTGGATATAAAAGTTATAGCTCCCTACTTGCTGGCCCTTTCTTTACACCACCAGTGAATGATGTTTGGAGTTCTTTGATACAGCAATGTGAGGGGCTAGGCTTCATTCCCTGTCTTTGCTGTTATAGGTAAAGTGAGGCTATGTATTTCTCTGTGATATTTGGCTGGAGTAGAGCAGTTATTATTGAAAAGTTTTCTGTCTTGCTAGGCTATCTCTCTTCTGGTCCTTTTTACTAAATGAGTAGACCTTTTTTAAGGCTATATTTTGTCTGCATACATTGGATTTTCCAGGTTGTTGGCCCCTCCAAATTTAGGGAGACTAAAAGAAAATCCAGGAAACTCCCCATCATTTGTTTGGATTTTATAGTCCCTAGCCAGTCTGCTTTACGTTTCTGCAGCTTTCAGAGTCACATATAAACTTATATACTCTTCAGAGTCAGAGTCTCTCTCCACACACACACACACACACACACACACACACATGCACATACGTGTGTGTGTACTGAAACTTAATATAAACTATATATATATGTATATAATTAGCATATATATACAGATATACAATATACACTTACTATATACACATCAGTGGAAACTTATATATATATATATATATATGTAGGTTTATAGTTTCCAAGGTTTACAATTGTAATTAGTAGAAGGAATAGGAAAAATGTGTCTACTCCATCTTGTCAGAAGCAGATGACTCATGCATTTTTAAATATTGTCTATCTAGTACAAAATATTTTCTCAGAAACAAAAAATTACAATGACATCCATATACACATAATCATATCTGTGTTAAAGATAGATTCACAGATTCATATAGGTGTAGTCTTATTTCCTTAGAGTTGCTCATTTCAAGATGAAAAGCACATGAGTGACAATCTCAGTTTTTGATTTTTAGCTGCCACCTAGTTTTTTTTACTTAGAACACAAATTTATATTCTTTCCTTTGCTTATATTTCTTCTGTGCTTCTTCTTGGTACCTATGGTTGTTTTTCTTCTTTAATTAGTGGTAGCATCATCACTGTTGGTTACTTCAGAATCAGTGCCCTCTGTTTCATTGTTGCCAAGGTCTCTCTTGCATCCTTTTACTGATACTGATCCTGTAGCTAAAGGGATAGTCTATCCCTTCGTATTGTTATCCAATCAGTCATAGAAATTATTGTCATTAAGAGATTCTACCTATGTTGGACTCTAGTTTAATTATTTTTTTGAAAGAATTAAGAACATGTCCTGGAGCTATGCCAAAGAAATTTGAGTGGCATACTACATTCTCAAACCAAAAGATAGAGAATACAAACTCCAAATTTTATCAAAACAGATGTTAGAACTCCCTCTCTTCCAGATAGACAGTGTTACTATTTAGAGCAAAATAACAAAGTCAAACTGGTAAGCTGCTATTTTTGTTTGTACATGGTTTACAACATGATTGGTGACCTTTGCAGTTGATAGGTTACAATCTGGACACATTCACTTAAGTACTGAATTGCAATTAATTCATCAAGTCTTAACTAAAATCTCTCTCTCTCTCTCTCTCTCTTGATTTTTAAATGCTAAAGAGAAAATTTGAAAGTGAAAAGTGAATGTCCATCCAGGATTTTAATGGGTTTTAAAAATGTAAGAATTTCTAAATAAGTTAAACTAGTATAAATTGCTAATAGGGGAAATTGAATCATAAAAGTAAAATTTGAAAACTTTAGGAACTGCTTAAAAATTAATAATAAGACTGATATATCTCCATGTCTAACAGTGGCATATACTCTTTTTCTGACTTTTTTTAATAAAAAGGAAATGGAAACATGAATGAGTGTATTATTACAGAGTAAGTTATATTTTCCATAATAGATATTGGTAAATGCTAGCTGAAATTACTCCAGATAAATAGAATTGTAGGTGGGAAATAACAGTATGTAATTTTCTCTAGCCCATTTTCAGTGAAGAAACTCATGAGTTTATATTCAAACTGCTCTGAATAGCTCTCTCAGGATTTTCAAGGTGAGGCAAGCTAAAGGAGGTTCTGAAATAATCTTCCCAGAGATCATCAAATCAGTTCCTTTATTTATTTTACATATTTGAATTTGACTATGTTATTTCTTTGAAAGGAGAATATATTCTATAAATTTTGTTTATGTGTATCAGATGAGATGGAATCACAAGTGAAATTAAAGCTAAAATAGACTATAAGCCTTCCCCATGACTCTGTCACAGAACAGAGTAAAACTGGATTAGTAGCGTACTCTTTTCATAGTCCTTAGAAGCTAGGGCATTAACTTTCATTGTGTATTCCATTAAGAGTCTTTTCTAGCTAAGCAGCCTATTAAGTCTCAAAGAAAGTCGTTGAAGCTTAAATTTATGTGCAGACTTATACCATAAGATTGGAGTGATACATAAACATATTCCATCATACTGTTAAATCAACCAATATTGTGAATTAATTGTAATCCCATTGGAAGATTTACAATTCAATGTGCCATTAAAACCCCATTTCATTCGCTGCAGGGTAAATGCAGATATGACTTACAACCTAACAACTAATGAGACTTTAAAATACTATTATATATCATTCCAAATGTGAAATACACAACATCAGACCTGATCTCCTATGCAGTAGACTTTTTCAGTGACCATGGATAGAGACACACTTTCTTTTGTCCTTAGTTGATATGGAAAATCATTATCTTGAACTGATTTATTAAAATATATTACTAAATTATCCTGAATCAATTTTTGTATTTTGACTTGCTTTTATGCTCTGAGTCTATTGCAGAAATATCATTTACATTTTCCATTTTTACCATCAATAGTTGTTTCTCATGTGAAATAGATGCAGCAAGAATGCTCATTATAGCTATATTTAACTAAATGTAATGTAGTCTTCTTTATAAAATTCGAGAGAGTTTGCGTTGAGATCTAAGTAAGTTACATTGAGAGCTAAGTAAGTTATAACCAAATGTTATAAAATAATATGTGTAATGAAAAATCTAATGATTTTTGAATGCATATTCTGTTCCAGACTCTGTGATAAATGCTTTACAAATATGAACTCATTTAATTCACTCACCTAGCCTCCAGGATAAGGATTATTATCCCCATTTTAGAGAAAAGAAAATTGTGATTTGGAAAAGTTAAATAACTAATCCAACAACAAAAAGTCAGTAACATATAACCTCCATAAAACACTCATCACTTACTTTGTTGTTGTTTTCTCTTACTTTGAAATGCTGTACAATATTGCACTTTCACAGAAGGGAAAAACACTCTTTGTCTAATTTTCAGGTATGGTTTAGATCCTGACAATAGAGAAGACTGGTCTACGTTGGTGATTTGACTCAGAAATGTGTTTTTACCCAGACAAGATTTAAAAGACACAAGGAGGTGTATGGAGGGGGGTGGATTCTGCTAAATTTAAGTGGATAGTGGTGGTGTCTTGAGTACTCTGTGCACCTTATTTCCAAATACTGGATAAGAATAGGCCTTTATCTCTCTTTAAAAATTTTCAAATGGGGCACCTGGGTGGCTCAGTGGTTGAGCATCTACCTTCAGCTCAGGTCATGATCCTGAGGTCCTGGGATCAAGTCCCTCACTGGGCTTCCCACAGGGAGACTGCTTCTCCTTCTGCTTATGTCTCTGCCTCTCTCTGTGTCTCTCATGAATAAGTAAATAAAATCTTAAAAAAAAAAAAACAAAATAAAAAAATAATAAAAATTTTTAAATGGACAAAATCTTGCATAGGTCTACAAATAATAGACTGCAAGTATCAGAAAGGGGAGCATGGCTTAAAATATGCAAAGGAAAAGACATTATTTCAAAAAAATGCATATTATGAAAGAGCAAAGAAAATTTTAGAAAATATTTAAAGTAAGCATGAACTCCAAACTAACATAAGAGATAAGAAAAAGTGGCACAGACAGAGATGGGAAAGGAGAAAAGAGAAAGAAAAGAGAAAAGTTAAAATGCAATATCAAGAATTAAAATCTTCTGTGGTGGCAATAATGGACAAAAAGATATTTAATTCATTGATGTATAAAGTAGTGTCTAGAAGCTTTATACTGATGCAGAAATAAAGGAGAAAGCGATGAGAATCATGAGAGCAATGACAAAAAGAAACATTCATTGTATGGATAATGGACATGTCCAAAGAGAAAGCCAGAGGATGCTAAACAGAAGCTACTGCTGAAATCAAAATATCCTGGTTCACAGATCAATACTCTCTATGGACAAAGCAAAATCAATCAAAGAGACTAATATCTAGACCTATCCTTTCTTCCTGTCTTTTATTGTTTTTTTTTCAGACATATAAGAAAAAAATCCTGCATCCAGGTAAATAAAAGACATAATCTAATTGATTTTACACTTTTCATCAATGCTAAACTCAAGAAGAATATGCCCCTCAATCTAAAGAGAAAAACATTTGTGATCCAAAAGTTCTATATACAATCAAGTTGTATATGTGAGTGTATTTAAGATTTAAACCCGAAATGAATATGATGGAATGTCTCTCATTACAATCTCAGTAAATATGTTGTAATTGTAATAAACTTAAGTGAACCAGAATACAACTGATCATATTATCAACTTAATCAGAATTTTAGCAGTTTTTTTTTTTAAGGAAAGAGGAAAACCGTAAAGAAATAATTTGATATATTGAATGAGTTCATGAAAACTTCTCCAAATTGGGATTCATTCTACTAAGTGAAACCTCTGGGTCCTGAGCATCAGCATTTATCTGTATAAATACCTTTAGAGCTATTAAAAGTTAACAAAAGGGATCCCTGGGTGGCGCAGCGGTTTAGCGCCTGCCTTTGGCCCAGGGCGCGATCCTGGAGACCCGGGATCGAATCCCACGTCGGGCTCCCGGTGTATGGAGCCTGCTTCTCCCTCTGCCTGTGTCTCTGCCTCTCTCTCTCTCACTGTGTGCCTATCATAAAAAAAAATAATAAAAAAATAAAAGTTAACAAAAGTTTGAGAGAATATGAAGGAAAGCCACATAATAGGAGACAATAGTTGCAAAAAAGACACATCTGATAATGACAGTTATCCAAAATATACCAAGACTCTTAAAATCAATAAAAGCAAAAAACAAACAACTCGTTGAAAAAATGGGCAAAAGATCTTGATAGACATTTCACCAAAGAAGAAATACAGGTGCAAATAATGATATCAAAAGTTGCTCAACATCACACGTTATTAAGAAGCTACCCAATGTGATATAACTACATACCTATTAGAAAAGCCAAAATGCAGAACACTGGCAACACCCAATGCTGCTGAGAATGTGGGATAATAGGAACTTTATTGCTCACAGAAACATTTAATTACACAGTGGCTTTGGAAGACAGTTTGGCAGTTTTTACAAAACTAAAAGTATTCTTACCATACAATCCAGCAATTGTGCTGCTTGATATTTATTTACCCACAGGAGTTGAAAATTTATGTCCACATAAAACCTGCACATGGATATTTATAGCAGCTTTATTTATAATCGCCAGACTTGAAAACAATCAAGATGTCCTTCAGTTAGTGAACTGATAAGTAAACTGTGGAACATCCAGACAAGAGAATATTGTTCAACACTAAAAATAAATGAGCTATCAAGCCATGAAAAGACATTAATGAACCTTAAATGCATATTAATAAGTGAAAAAAGTCAATCTTAAAAGGCTACATATTTTATCATTCTAGTTACTTGACATTCTGAAAAAGACACGATTGAAGATCAATGGTTATCAGGATTGAAGAAGGCAGAATGAATGGGAAGAGCATGGAGGATTTTAGGGCAGTGAAACCATTCTTTATGACACTATATCTGTCATTACACATCTGTCAAAACTCATAAAATGTACAATACCAACAGGGAACTCTATTCTAACTATGGGTTTTGGGTGATAATGATGTGTCACTGTGGATACATCCTTGTAGCAAATGTACTGTTTTCATGTTCTCAGTGGCCTATGACAGCCCAAGTTTGTAGAGTTGTTTTATATATATATATATATATATATATATATATATATGATTAAATATATATATATGATTAAATATATATTAAGATTAAAAATATATATATTAAGATTAAATATATATATATATTTAAGATTTATTTATTTATTCATGAGAGACACAGACTGAGGGAGGCTGAGACATAGGCAGAGGGAGAAGCAGGCTCCATGCAGGGAGCCCCACGTGGGACTCGATCCCGGGTCTCCAGGATCAGGCCCTGGGCTGAAGGCGGTGCTAAACCGCTGAGCCCCCAGGCTGCCCAACCTCCTTATTTTAACAAACAAGGGATCCCTGGGTGGCGCAGCGGTTAACAAACAGCGGATCCCTGCCTTTGGCCCAGGGCGCGATCCTGGAGACCCGGGATCGAATCCCAGATCGGGCTCCCGGTGCATGGAGCCTGCTTCTCCCTCTGCCTATGTCTCTGCGCATCTCTCTCTCTCTCTCTCTCTCTCTCTCTCTCTCTCTGTGACTATCATAAATAAATAAAAATTAAAAAAAAACAAAAAGAGGTAGTCTTATCCAAATACCATATGATTTCATTCATATGTGAAATTTAAGAAACAAAACAGAGAAAGAAGGAAAGAAGAAAAAAGAGACAAAAAAAAAAAAAGGCTTTAAACACTGAGAACAAACTAGTGGTTGCCAGCAGGGAGGTAGGTGGGGAGATGGGTGAAATAGGTGAAGGAGATTTAGAGTAGACTGATCATACTGAGCACCAAGCCATGCGTAGAATTGGTGACTCACTATATTGTACACCTGAAACTAGTATAACTGTAAGTTAATTACACTGAAATTAAAAAACATCTTAAACATAGTCTTATCACACACACACTATATATATATGGAACATAATCAGATGGAACACTAGCTGTGTAGGTCTTGCAACATTGTGCAAGGCCAGATAGCTAGAAGTGCTCATGAATTAAGACTGTGTTATAAAAATTCATAAAAACTTTCCCTCATGAATATTCAAAGAATCAAATCTGGATAGGAAACCATTATATTCCAAAGGGAATACAATACAAATTCTTGAGTATATAAAAATAATAATGAGGTGAATATAATAGTTTGAAAATCATAACAGAGCTAAATTTTGCATGCTGGGCATGGTACAAAAGACTTTGTACAGATTATCTTATTTGACCTTCAAAGAAATGTCCTTCATCTTAATATGAAAAGTCAATATTTAGAAAGTTTAGAAAGCCACAGATCTTAATCAAGATGGCTTAGTGCTTGCTAGTAAATAGTAGAGACTAAATTTAGATCCAGTCACTCTCAGATACTATCATAGTCATAGCAAGACATTGTTATAACTAAGTACTGTTTATTTAGTAATTATTGATGACTCATTTAGTGAAATTTTATTACTTTACATGGGCTGCCAAAATTTCCACCATTCAAATATATAAGAAAAAAATTATACACCATTCACATAGACTGAGACCTATAAAAATACCACATAGAGACTTTTAGAGCTCAAAAGAATCTCTGTAGGATCAATTAAATGGTTGCTTTGGTGCTGCAGGCTAGAGATTCCATTAGATTCATAGAAACCCATATTAATACAGGCTCTGCAAGGAAACCACCTGGCAACTTTTTTAATATAAATGTTGTAAGACCTAAAGTCCCTTAGTGAACAAGCTCCTGTAGGCGAGTGAGTAAGAGTCAGCCAGATTACCCACCTCTTTATGAACCATACTCCAGCACCATGCAGTAACAATTAGACAGCCACACTGCTTAGAAGAGGACAATCTCAGCAGGAGAGAGAAATTAATGGTGTGTGAACATGGCTGAAAAGCGGAAGAACAAATGCTGAAGCAACTATGAGTCCCTAAGGACAGCCTATCACCATTTAGAGAGCAATTATCCGGCCCAACTCTATGTTACTACCACTTCAGTTTCTGTAGAATCCATTGTTCCCTTTCTACCACTGCACTGACACTACTTTATCTCTGGATCTCCCCATCTCTCCTCTAGGTGTCTGTGACAGCTGGGTTCCCTGGCCCAAGTCTCTGCAGCCTCAAGTTTCATGCTCTAGAAAGCTGCCATAGTTCTCTCTCTATAGGACACATCCAGTCTCATCCAAATGTAGGTGCCATTCACTTCTCTCCATATTTTATGGCAGAGCTTTGTTATCAATTTTTATTTTTATAACCAAGACTGATTGTCAAGATCAATCTTGACAGATCCCCAAAGTAAAAACATAAAATAGGAGCTAAGGGCGCCTTGGTGGCTCAGTCAGTTAAGCGTCTGCCTTCTGCTCAGGTCCATGATCCCAGAGTCCCAGGATAGAGCCTGCGTTGAGCTTGCAGCTCAGCTGGGAGTCTGCTTCTTCTTCTGCCTCTCCCCTGGTTTGTGCTCTCTTTCTCACTCTCTCAAATAAATAAGTCTTTAAAAAAAAAAAAAAAAACAAGAGCTAAAGTGGATGAAGTAAAAGACACAAATTTCTACCAGTTTAACTTCTGGGTCTCTGCTACTTCTGTCTCATATTGCTGAAATATCAGCAGCCTTGAGTGTCCTCCAAAGAGTGTTAGAAATCCAAGGCCATTTGAAATTAAATAATTTACAATAAAATGCCCACACTTCTTTGCAAGACACAGTTTCCTTCATTGATCTCCTATAGCTCATTTACAGTTATTTCCCATCATACTTATGGCCCAAGCAATTCTGAAAGCATGGAACAGCTAAACAGTCCAGTTTCTTGCCATTCTGGATTTATACATGCTATTTTCACTACATAGAAGTACTACCACCACACCTTTTTTTCTGTTTCCTCTGTAGCATCCAAATTAGCACATACCTTCTCTGTAAAACCATCACCTCCCATTAGGCAAATCCGTTACTTTTTTCTGTCCTCACTGTACTTTTCACAAAATTTTATCAGTGCTTTTGACTTTATGGTAATTATTTTTATATTTTTATGGTTATATATTTGTTAGACTTTAAGCTCATTTCGTTCAGAAATTGTGTCTTACTCTTCTTTTGACTTAATCACCGAGTTTAGTGACTGGCATATGAAAGATGATAAATAAATGATTGTTATGTGAATTGAAAATTTGCCAGAGATATGGAGGTTGTCAATAATTAAGCAGATAATCATCAGCAAAGATAATATTGCAAGCCAGGTCCCCTGGCAAGCATTTCAATGATCTTGAAAAAAATACCACATAGCCTCTAAACCTTTCAAATGAATTTAGGACCATCCCACCACTCTCTAAGTTCAGGTTCCACAATTCACATTTCCGACTGGATTTCTTTTGCAGCTGCATTTTTCCTGAGGCTGCAATTAGAGTAAACAAGTAAATGTTTAGCGAGTTGAAAGTGAATTAGTTTGTAATGATGTTGACAGACCAACTAGTCACATCAACAAACTTTTACTAGTTCCCTGTTTATGAACTCTGCTAAGCTTTATGGTCAAACCAAAGAAATTGAGAGTTCATTTTTGTTTTCAAATAGGTCACTTTCTATGACAGGAGGTGAGATGTGTCTCTAATTACCATATACTACATATACATAAATAGTGTAAGAGTAATACCAATTGATAGTCACAGGAGAGAGAGATCTTCCAACACTAAGCTTTCTTTTTGAGGAGACTTCTTGGCACAACCAGCATCAGAAGCAGAATACCATAGAAGGCTCTTTGGATACTGGCTTGGCTAGAAAGATCTTGAGACTAGGACCTTATACACCCACATATGTGGGGGACATGGAACCTGACTCAGTGTCCAGAGAGCAGTAGACTATCAAAACTTCATTGAATGACAAATCAAAAGGAGTCTATAAAACATACAGAAGGCTAAAAGAGTCTAAACAGATCAATAATTCAGGAAATCTAGGGCATGGGGCAGATGTTCTGAGGGCCAACAGCAGGAAGCAGCATGAGAAAAAAGCTAACTGTGGGTCCTCAGCAAATACCTGGAAAGGTGTTAAAATTGATGGTGAGGTAGCATATAGAAAGGCTAGCTATGTCTAAAGGACCAAAAATGAATCTATCAGGTAAAGTGTGTTTTAAAAGAACTACAATCAGACTATTTAGGTATTACAACCCGGAAAGTAGGTTGGGCTAGATTGGCAGATAGTGTACATAATTCAATTTTTAAAAAATAATCTAAATACCTACTTAAAAAAATCTCTTTCCAATTGTTTATGTTATTTTCTTCTCTTTCATTAGTTGCAAAAAAATATTCCCTACTAAGGAATCCTCTGCTATATCCATTTCTTTTTTTTTTTTGCTATATCCATTTCTTTAACGTATTTTTATCTGAATATAGTTGACACACAATGTTATATTAGTTTCATGTATACAACATAGTGATTCGACTTCTCTATTATGCTATGTTCACCTCAAGTGTAGCTGCACCCAGTTTTAATGACAGATTTGATCCTCTGCATTATTCCAAGAGTAAGTTCTTATAGTATGGATGATCTGGAGATCATCTCCTGTAATTGAGGTACTCACTGCATCAGATGTCCACCTTACCACCTCATCAACCCTTTCATGATTTGATCCTTTATTCAGATCCTAAAATTCCATTATGAGGAATAAAAAAAATGTTCATCATGATTTGGTTTTAGAGGTAGGAAGATTCTGAATTTGGCCTTCTTTACAATGGGCCATTTCGGACACTATTCTTTGATACTGGTTGAGATGTGATTAGCTTTGTTTGATTCAGTAGTACTGGTTTAAATGCACCATTTTGCTTCACTAATTTTCAATCAATTGATATCCATACTCCCACTTATTAGCTATAATGAATCAGAAATGGCTAATTTTCCTTCCAATGAGCAAAAGAATTTTCCCCACATTTGATTTCATGGGAAAAGTGATTATTTTTTCTACTTTCATTCCAATTTCTGATGAAAATTTCTGTCAATCGAGAAATATTGTGAGTGAGGGAAGTAGTGCATTCAACAAAATTGCAACAAGTATACTGTGCTATATATGGGAATTTATATTGTATTTGTGAAATGACTCATTGTTCCAAAGTAATTTATTTTTCTCCCATTTTCAAAGGATTCTGTTGCCATGCACCCCATATTTTCTTTTATGTGTACATGTGGGCACCTCTCCTCCCTCCACACACCCACACAGCATACCCTACATTTAATGAGCATCTAAGTTGGTCTCATTTGGAGAACCATTGCTACTTACAAAAAACGCACAAGAGAAATCTACTTCTGCAATAGGCCAAATAATTGACATATTATAGCTAGAAGGAACTTTTTTAAAGTACCAGGATTCCAACTTAAATTGAAACAGTAGGAAGTATTACAGAAAATACAGTTTTCTGATTTGTTTTTTTTATATATTTTCCGCATTGTGAATAAGGGAATCAAACAATGTTGACTCTAGAAATATTTTCTTAAGAGAAGATTTAGTTTTAATTAGAGCAGCTTGTGGTATTATTACTATCATTAAGAATTTTAAGCAAAAATTGTATGACAGAGGGTCAGGTTGATACTGCATATTTTGAAAAATGTGAAGACAAAACAAAACCTAAGTTTTGTAGAATATTATGACAGAAAGATGATGTCATACATAAATATGTATTACCTACTTACCAGCCAATTTCTCAGTTCTTAATCTCTGTTCACCACCCTCTTATTCATTCAGTAAGTAGATTCCAGGGAAGGAAAGGCAGGAAGAATAAACAGTGAGCAAGATTTTTTAGGAGGAGATTGTAGATGATAGTGTAATGGGGAAGATATGTAATTGTGCAAATGTAGTGATATTCAGACCATAAGCTCAGGGTGTGATGATAATAATAATAATAATAATAATAATAATAATAATAATAAATGATGATGATGATAGCTTTTATCAGTGTTTTTGATATCATCCAACTTACTTTCTACCTTGAGCTCTCATTCTACGAGAAGACAGAAAGGAAATCTCAGACAATTCTGCTTTGATTAATTCAGAGTAACCTTTTATGGTCTTTCCCTTGTCATTTCCCTAGGATTGTATTTAAGTTAGTGGTGAAAGAATGAGAGATTAAAAAAAAAAAAAAAGAACGAGAGATTTACATAGTGCCATGGTGTCATGTGAAAGGTCTTTGGTTGTTAATGCTCCACACGGTTGTCAATGCTCCATATCTCATCCAGTGAGATGTCTTTCAAAACTCATCTTAGTGGTTGGTGGAGACAGATTGTGAATGCAGCCTTATAGACCCTACCTCAAAGCCTCTTAGTCCTCCTGACTCTTTGACCAGATCATTCCACTTTCACTTAGTGCAGCATGCTGCTACTCCTGTGACTGTTCTACAATGGGAGGAGACTCCAGGGAGGGAACCTACCTGATGAACCTCTCTGGACACTACACTTGAATACACATTGACTGTAACTCTGTCATAAGCCTGGTTGCCTTGTCAGTTCTCCCAGGGAAGGAAAGTGCAAGCCTTTTGTTGTCAAGCTCTTAACCTATCTTTGGTGTTCCATTACCCCAACCCACCCATTGAAGGAACCTCCTATTAAGGACAGGAATACTTCTAAGGTCTTGTTTCTTCGCCAATTATCACTTGTAGTCCAGAGATAATAACCTTTGTCTTTTTAGACGACGGGAAGCTGTCTCCAATATCAGTTGAACATTGAGTAAAAGAGGGCTCAAGGAAACCAGAGGTACTTTCTTTTTGAAGATCTCAGAATGGACTGTGGCAAAACTATTGTTATTTCATTTCTTGCTATATCTCATATAAATTCACATATAACTGTCATAAGTGAAACAACATTTTGTTAAAAAATTAAGTAAAACATGACACTTGGAATAAAGCTAGATTTCTAATTTTTACATCAGTGGTACTAGAAATGTTTTGATGGTGAACTTAAACAGTCACTGTTAAAACATATTTATGTGATATTTCTTTTTTTTTAACGATTTTATTTATTTATTCATGAGAGACACAGAGAGAGAGAGAGAGAGGCAGAGACACAGACAGAGGGAGAAGCAGGCTCCATGCAGGGAGCCGGACGAGAGACTCGATCCCGGGTCTCCAGGATCACACCCCCAGCCGAAGGCGGTGCTAAACCGCTGAGCCACCCCGGCTGCCCCTTTGTGTGATATTTCATAATAGTTTCCCTGTTCAAATACAACAAAAGGAGAATCTCATTTTTCTTTTTAACCCTTTGTTCAATTTTCTGCTTCAAGACCATTTAAAGACAAAATTATTAAAAGATGCCAAATTTATCTTTGAAGAATTTTTAAAAATATTTTTAAATCTTTTAATATAGAGGACATTTGGTAATGTGAAATTGATTTAAAAAATGAAAGTTGAATTAAATTAAAACTTGAGATTTTTATTGCTTGTTAAATTAACTTTTCAACTCAAATAACCTTTCAGCTTAAAGAGCTTTTTAGTCTTAAAAATCTCTGAAACTTTGAAATAAATATCTCTTTATATTTGAATGGAAATACAGTGACATAAAAAGCACCCCTCTATGAGCACCATTTATGAGAAAAAAATACTAATTGAGACTGTAACCAAATGGTTTATTTATTTTTTTTAATTTTTAAAATTTTTTAAAGATTTTATTTATTTATTCATGAGGAACACACACACACACACACACAGAGACAGAGACAGAGACAGAGACACAGGCAGAGGGAAAAGCAAGCTCCATGCAGGGAGCCCGACATGGGACTCGATCCTGGGACTCCAGGATCAGGCCCTGGGCTGAAGGTGGCACTAAACCACTGAGCCACCCAGGGATCCTGCCAAATGGTTTAAAAAAGGCACTAAGTATTAAAAATATTAAGTGTTCATTTAATGATGACTTAAGAGAGTTGTAGTAAGTTTGGATTTGCATTTTCTTATTTTTATAGTCACCTACCTTACCAGACTATTGTATAAGTGGATATAAGCAGAGACATTCAAAAACTAAGGAATCCTATTAATACAAAGAAAATCTATTATGTTAATAATCTCTGTTTCTAAATTGTCTTGACATTTTCAGCATAACAATATGCTTGTTCTTTATGTTGCTAAATGTGAAGGTGTTATTTGTAGCCTATATGACTGCCTCGTATTCACTTAAATAGTATTCATAAAATATGAGCATAATAGAGTATATTTCAAATCATCTTCATTTTTCTGAAATGAATTCTGTTGAATGATTACTGGTGCATCAAATAGTTTTGTGCAAAGATATCTACTTATGCTAATTTGCTCAATCAAAAATACATAAAGACAATCTAACATAGCATGTTGCACAAAGAAGGAAACTGAATCCCATTTCCCATAGTATTTGTTTATTTGAACAATCTATGTTTAATCTGTATAATTTTTATTTAGGAAACCCAAATCTCCATGAACATAACTGAACATACAAAAGGCAGAGATTTATAGTTGTGTCTAAGACTCTAATTTTGATTTTCACATCAGAATTATGTGAAATACATGATTTTCCTGCACATGTTATCTTCTACAAAGTGATGAAGCAATTATCCACCAACACCAGCGCAAATGGGTTCACATGATTTTGCTAGTAGTGAGCAGTAACTAGATAAGCACAAAACTGATGGGTGTGGTTACAGCTGGCTAAAACTGAGGGATAGAAAGACAGAGACTCTTTCCTGGATAATGTGACATTTGAGAACTTGACCTTGAAAGAAACATATGAGTGAGTGGAAGTGAAAGGAATACAACTAGAAAAGGCAGGGGAACAGGAAACTGCAGGATCTATTAATTGAATAATGAGTAGTGTTTGATATGAAGGGTGATAGAATATACACCCCCCAAATATGCCACCAATGAATTTATTATTTTGAGCTTATGCATTTGAAAAACAGCAAGTATAGGGAGAGGCTTTCTCTGAATTCCCTTTATCTGCACAAAGACAGATTCATATAAAGGAACTCAGTTGTCATAAATCTCCTCTATAGAGTTTCATCAACCAGGGAGGATTGACTCTTGTCACGGGAGAGGAGACTAGAAGTGACACTACACCTAAACAGACTTTCTTACAAATTAAATTAAAATTGAAAATCTGTTTTCCCAGCACCATTTATTGAAGAGACTGTCCTTTTTCCCATGGATATTCTTTCCTGCTTTGTCAAATGTTAGTTGACCATAGAGTTGAGGGCCCATTTCTGGGTTCTCTATTCTGTTCCATTGATCTGTGTCTGTTTTTGTGTCTGTACCCTCCTGTCTCGATGATCACAGCTTTGTAGTACAACTTGAAATCGGGCATTGTGATGCCCGCAGCTCTGATTTTCTTTTTCAATATTCCTCTTGCTATTCAGGGTCTTTTCTAATTCCATACAAATTTTAAGATTATTTGTTCCAACTCTGTGAAGAAAGTCCATGGTATTTTGATAGGGATTGCATTGAATGTGTAGATTGCATTTTCACAATTATTATTCTTCCAATCCATGAGCATGGAATGTTTTTCCATCTTTTTAGTCTTCCTCAATTTCTTTCATAAGTGTTCTGTAATTTTTAGAGTATAGATTTTTTACCTCTTTGTTTAGGTTTATTCCTAGGTATCTTATGGTTTTGGGTACAATTGTAAATAGGATTGACTAATTTCTCTTTCTTCAGTCTCATTGTTAGTGTACAGAAATGCCACTGATTTCTGTGCATTGATTTTGTATCCTGCCACATTGCTGAATTGCTGTATGAGTTCTAGCAATTTTAGGGTGGAGTCTTTTGGGTTTTCTATGTACAGTGTCATGTCACATGCAAAGGGGAAGAGTTTGACTTCTTCTTTGCCAATTTGAATGCCTTTTATTTCTTTTTGTTGTCTGATTGCTGAGGCTAAGACTTCTAGTACTATGTTGAATAGCAGTGGTGAAAGTGGATATTCCTGTCATGTTCCTGATCTTAGGGGAAAGCCACATGCAGAAGAATGAAACTGGACCATTCTCTTACACCATACAAAAAGATAAACTCAAAGTGGTTGAAAAATCTAAATGTGAGACAAGAATCCATCAAAATCATGGAGGAGAACACAGGCAACAACCTTTTTGAACTTGGCCACAGCAATTTCTTGCAAGATACATTTATGAAGGCAAAGGAAACAAATACAAAAATGAACTATTGGGACTTAATCAAGATAAAAAGCTTCTGCACAGCAAAAGAAGCAATCAACAAAACTAAAAGACAACCAACCTATGGAATCAGAGAAGATATTTGCAAATGACATACCAGATAAACGACTAGTATCCAAGTTCTATAAAGTACTTGTCAAACTCAAGACCCAAGAAACAAACAGTCATGAAATGGGCAGAAGATATGAACAGAAATTTCTCCAAAGAAGACATACACATGGCCAACAAGTACATGGAAAAAATGCTACACATCACTTGCCATCAGGGAAATACAAATCAGCACCACAATGAGATACCACATCACATCAGTGAGAATGGCTAAAATTAACAAGACAGGAAACAACAGATGTTGGCAAGAATGTGGAGAAAGGGGAACCCTCTTGCACTGTTGGTGGGAATGCAAGCTGGTGCAGCCACTCCGGAAAATAGTGTGGAGGTTCCTCAAAGAGTTAAAAATAGAGCTACCCTATGACCCAGCAATTGCACTACTGGGTATTTACCCCAAAGATACTGATGTAGTGAAACTCCAGGACACCTGCACCCCAATGCTTATAGCAGCAATGTCCACAATAGCCAAACTGTGGAAGGAGCCACTATGTCCTTTGACAGATCAATGGATAAAGAAGATGTGATATATATATATATATATATATATATATATATATATATATATATCGGAATATTACTCAGCCATCAGAAAAGACAAGTACCCACCATTGGCTTTGATGTGGATGGAATTGGAGGGTATTATGCTGAGTAAAATAAGTCAATAGAGAAGGACAATCATAATATGGTTTCACTCATACGTGAAATGTTAGAAATAGTGAAAGGGATCATAAGGGAAAGGAGGAAAACTGAGTGGGAAACATTAGAGAGGGAGACAAACCATGAGAGACTCCTAACTCTAGGAAACAAACAAAGGGCTGCAGAAGGGAAGGTGGGTGGGGGGATGGGGTAACTAGGTGACAGGCACTAAGAAGGGTACTTGATAGGATGAGCACTGGGTGTTATACTGTATGCTGGGAAATTGAATTTAAATAAAAACAAAACAAAAACAAAATTGAAAATCTAGAAGCTAAAAAGTTACTATTGAATAATAACATAAAAGAGAGTTGAAACTTGTAATGAATGCAAAGGATGCACGAGTTATTTTAATGAGCTAGAGCATTTAACTCAAGTTTTCAAAGGATGCACGAGTTATCTTAATGAGCTAGAGCATTTAAGTCTTAAGTTTTCAAGGCAGAAGATGCCAAAAAATAAACAAGCAATGATGGACACCTTGTGACCTGATGGAAGGAAGTATAGTTGATCCTTGGGAAATATAAGCTTTGGGTACGGGTCTTGTACTATGAAAAACATACATAATACACATATTCATAAAAAGGAAACTGTTTTCAAGAGCCTTACCAAAATGCAAAATCATTCCGAAATGTCAATAAAATAGTTGTAATACAAGCCAAATCTTTAGAGGATTCAAGGATGAGTGGATGAAAAAAGAAGTTAATTTAAAATCATTAGTCTATTCTTGAAAATATTTGGAGAAGAAGAGAAGGAGAGAGGAAAAGAGCTCAGTCCCATAGCAAAGTTGAAGATAAATTCTGGGTATGTCTTTCCTTTTAGTACAGGAAGACCTGGACATATTTGTAAGCATTCTGTAAATAGTTTACAGAAAACACAGGTAATGAAAATATACATTGAAGATGTAAGAAATGAAGGGAAAATTGATGGGAATGTTACAGGAACTACTTGGTGCTGGACACATCCTTGTGCATGATAAAAGTCGACATATTGGTTTACACGCCCACTGTGAGCCCTATGAAACAGCAGCTACAGTTCTCTTGGTCACATTTATATTCTTAGTGCTCAGTGCAGACTCTCACATTCTCTAACAAATACTTGATATTTAATAAATGGACATAGGAGATGGGAAACATAGAAGTATTAGCTTTATAGGGAAAAAAGTAAAAAAAAGGCATAAAGTTAGAGCAAATGCTTACATCATTGCAATGAATCAGTCTGGAAGGAAAACTTTGAAACAGGAAGATGGAATTATCTTTAATGTTAGTGAGAAGGGAGAAGAAGCTAGTGAATATGAATGGTTCAGGTTTCAAAAGAAAATGTGTTTTTGCTTTAGAGAGTAGAGATTAAATGTAGACACTTTGGAATCAGCCATATGGATGTGTGAATCCAAGATCCAATATTTATAAATGGGCAAATTAATAATTTGCATGTACTTCTAATGAGAAAATAGTACCTAATTCCCACAGCAGATCTGAAGACCATATGATACTAGAGATATGTCACCAGCCCAAGCCTGCCATTTAGCACCCAGCACACCCGTTGTTAGGTTTACATGTCACTGAGTGAATGTAAAGAACAATGACCTGCATATGGGAAACCAGGAAGAGCTTAAGACTGACACACTCTGCTCTCTAACTCCCAAGCAGGGCTTTAAGGGATGTCTCCTCATGAGAAGCAAAATCAGAATCTGAATCTGAGAGTCTAACTTCCAAACCTGACTCTGACACTTGTCTGCTGTGTGGCCTTTGGAAATTCACTTATCTGAGCCTAAATTTACTCATCTTTAAAATAAATTTAGGGCAGCCCAGGTGGCTTAGAGGTTTAGCGCTGCCCTCAGCCCAGGATATGATCCTGGAGACCGGGGATCGAGTCCCACATCCGGCTCTCTGCATGGAGCCTGCTTCTCCCTCTGCCTGTGTCTCTGCTTCTCTCTCTTTCTCTCTCTGTATCTCTCATGAATAAATAAATAAAATGTTTTAAAAAATGTAAAAATATAAAATAAATTTAATAACAATATCTAACGTAAAGAGTTGTTTTGAGGATAAAATGAATTCATGTATGTAAAACACTTAAAAAATCTGGCACATTGAGAAGTGGAGAAACGTTAAAGTTAGAAGGAAAGAATATTTAGGGAAATGAAGATGGGATACAACCATTTGTTGAGAGAGAATACAGGTTGAGTCGGAAACAGAATTGGAATGGATAGGGATGCAGTATAGGATGAGGTGGCTGGGTTGCTCAGTTGGTTAAGTGACTGACCTGATTTCAGCTTAGGTCATGATCTCAAGGTCATGAGATCGAGGTCCCCCGTGTTTGGCTCTTCACGGGTGTGAAGACTGCTTCAGATTTTCTCTCTCCCTCTCCCTCTGCCCCTTCCCTGCTCGTACTCTCTCTGTGTCTGAAAGAAAGAAAGAAAGAAAGAAAGAAAGAAAGAAAGAAAGAAAGAAAGAAAGAAAAGTCAGAAAAAAGGTGTGGCAAGTGAACATAAAAATTAAAAAAAAAAGAAAAAGAAAACATAAATGCAAAGGGTCATTTGAAGACTAGCTCAAATAAATATTTTAATTGTGTAATCTGAGGCCAGATTGGGCATAAGTCATGACAACCTAAATAATAAAATAGAATTCATTGTTCTGAAAATTATGTTAAAAAGCAAACAAAACATTTTTAATTTAACATATATCTTGTTCTAGTTCACTCTTAACAGATTTTTTTAGAAAAAGATGATTTTATACTCTTATTGACACCTGTGATTAAAATATCTACTGTTAATTTAAAATTTGAAGAATTGACAACACATTTTTCTTTCAACATGTCTCAACTAGAGCTTTTCAATACTTTTTTAAATTATAAGACTTGAAACAACAGAAATGGAACTATGTGGATTCTGGTCAAATTTTAAAACAGGAACTATTGAAAAATTGAAATACTAGTATAAATGTGACTGGATTTGTTCTATCCTCTATAAAAATGCAAAGTTTGAGAAAGAGAAATTATCCATTTTTAAGTTCATCTCATTTATATGGAAATTTTATATTTATATGTCTATGATATAGAAATATAAGGAGTAAATGACAGATACATATAGATACCCCAAGATTTTAAAACTAAACTTCTTGATATTTGTATATCTGGTAGGCATAAATAGGTAAGATGTAGAGTACTGAATAATAATAATAATTACAAAATTTATTATGAAAATTTTTGTATTTATATGTAGTATATGAATATATCACATTCATACATATGTATATAATAAATGAGCATACACTTTTACTTGCCAATAAAATGTAAAAATTTCTTTATAAAAAAGATTTTATTTATTTATTTGAGAGGGAGAGTAAGAGAGAGAGCACATAAGCTGGGGGAGGGCCAGAGGAAAAAAGAAGAAGCAGACTCCTTACTGAGCAGGGAGACTGACACAAGGCTGGATCCCAGGACCTTAGAATTATTACCTGAGCCAAAGGCAGACATTTAACTGACTGAACCACCCAGGTGCCCCCCCAAATAAAAACTTCTTAAAGTTCCACAGTTAGAAAAGTACTATGACATTCTCAGATCCCACCACAATAGAACTTTATACTAGTGATAAAAATGCAAAACATTATCTTTACTAAGAAATTAAACTTTCTTCCAAATAATCTTTTGGTCAAAGAAGAATAAAAACAGTTATAATGAAATGTCAACGTCTTGATAATTAAAACACCACTAGAGCATCACAACAGTTAAACACAGAGTAATAAAAGACAACTGTAAACACTTTTATCACCAAATAAGAAAATAAAGAGACTGAGGTTTCTCTTTTGTGGTATTGAAAAAATATCAATAAAACAAGTATCGGTAGACTATACAAGAGACACATTAATGCCCCCCTCCGATATTATGACTTAGAAAAAATACAATTATGGTTTATTAAAAATACAAAGTACATAGATAATTTGAAAAATAATCTGATTTGAAGCTGGTAGGCTAAGTACATACTACACCCCTATAATTATAGTCTCCAAATGTAGAAGAACATCACTTGCCATCAATGATGGTTTGCTTGTTGTAAAAACTGGGAGCCAAGGTACACCAGAAGGGCAATTGTTGTGCTGCTAAATCACAGGCAATTCACCTGTGTGCATCACCCTTTCCATATGAAACAAGCAGCAGAATTCACTGCTTTCAGGGCAGTATAATAAGAACTTAGATTGGGAGACAGAGATTCTGGATCAATAGTAACCACAAAGACTGAATATGCTAAATAGAGCACATCCCAGTCATATCTCCAGCTCACTATAAGAGTGGATACCTTGTCCAAAATGCCTACTCATCAACAAAAGCACAAACTAAGGAAGCAGGCTAAAAGGGAATTGTGACTACTACAATGGATTCATAAATTGGGATTACTAGAAATAAAAGAACGCCAACACCACAAAGGAGACAACAGATTCAATAAATGAAGAATTTCTAAACAGAAAATTGATGGAGTAATCAGAAAAAGTTTTTTTTTTTTGTTTTGTTTGTTTGTTTGTTTTTTAACTAGGCTGTATGCCCAGTATGAAGCCCAAAGTATGGCCTGAACTCACAACCCTGAGATAAAGACCGGAGCTGAGATAGAGAATCTGATGCTCAGTGGACTGAGCCCCAGGTGCCCCCAGAACAAATTTTTAAGCATATATATTTACTTTTTTTATAGAGATAAAGGAGAATATTGTATGTGCGAATCAAAAAAGAAAATAAACAAATTTTATTACAAGTAAGATCCAAGAATGTATTACTATTATGGATTTGGTCTATATGACAAACTCTAATATAGTCATTAACTTATCAAAATATCTAAAATAATACTTATGGAAATTGAGTAGTTTATGAGAGCACAATTTCATGTCAATATCCATCACATGTTTCTCAAGTTTTGCTTGTTCAAAGATAATTGATGTAGAAAATTTGAAAGATATAAGCATGTTTCTATTACTTGATTTATCCCAGAGTTCCTGTAGGAAAAATCAGAAAATCCAAACTTATTCCAAGTATTCATGTATTATGTACAAAGTTAGAATATATACAGTTCTTTTTAAAAATCAATCCTGGTAACCCAGATTCTAGAAGAAATAAATGAATGAAATATTTTAGATTTTCCAAATTGATTCTAAAAGTTAGCTCCTGAAGAGAGATAAACAGCATAGAAGGATCTTTTAAGTTGCTATTTAAAATCATTTTTCTCAAGAATATTTTAATGATTGGATATTATTGGATATTATATAGATAATATATAAAAATATAATTCTATTTATAATATTTTATCATATGATTTTGCTTATATGTGGAATCTAATTAACAAATGAATAACAAACAAAAAGCAGAATTATACCTATAAAGACAGAGAACTGATTATTGTAGCCAGGTAGGAAGGGGAGATGAGCAAAATGGGTGAAGGGGCGCAGGAGGTACAGGCTTCCAGGTATGGGAATAGTTAGGCACAGGAATAAAATGCACAGCATGGAGAATATAATCATTGGTATTGTGATAGTGTTGTATGGTGGCAGATGGTAGCTACCCTTGCAGGGAGCATGGCATAACGTATAGACTTGTCGAATTGCTATGTAGTGCACCTGGAAGTAATGCAACATTGTGTGTCATCAAGGATACTCAAATGGAAATAAATAAATAAATAAATTAACAAATGCTTTCACTTAAGTGTCAGAGCTGGAAATAAAAACCACTCCAAAAAAAAAAACAAAACACTCCAGGTACGTGATACAGAAAGGATTTAGTAGTAGGAATTAGGTGCTTACACAATTATTTTTAAATGATGGCTGATTCAATGTCCATAAACCCCTCGCCCTTCATATTTTTTTGTTTAACCATCACAACACTATATCTGCTGTAGACATTAGAAAGTCACCGTTCCTAATGGCCTCTGTCACTGCTGCCATCACAACTGCCTCACATCTGTGAAGCTGGTACATGGACTCTAGTGCTACAAATATTCGTGATTTGCAGAATTGCTTCTCAGCTAACATAGCTGCAGCAAAGGACCTCCATCTCATCTTTGAATTCCAAATTTCACATGACTATATCTTGACTCAAAACGTTTCCTGTAAAGGAGTCTCACAAAGTAGTTTTTAGCTTTCCAATCACTGCCAATGAAACAGGATGAAATGGATTCTGATCAAGTTCATTCAAGCATCCGCCACAAGCAGAAAACAAAGCTGCATACACCATCTGATTTCAAAATCCAAGGTAAAAAAGAGAAGAAAAAAAAATATATCAAAGTTTAACTAGTAATTGTATCTGGATATTGAAAGATAGGATGATTTTAATTTTCTCCTTTGAGTAGTTCTTGTTAAATTAACTAAAATAAGGATATGATACCTGCTTTAATTTTTAAATTGCATTTACATTACATTACATTTGTGCCTGTGTAGTGAAGAATTTTGTCTGGTCCATAGAGAGATGTCCAGATGCTCTTGGTTGCTAGCTTTAACTTTAACTTTAAGACACTTGAAATTTCGAGAGTGATAGTATGGTCTTTCTTTTTCATGATAAGTCCCTGGAACCACATTTGAAAATCTGATATTTTATGCTACAAGATGATGCAGAGAGGTCCTCTCAGATCACAGGATATCATATGGACATCTAGGGCATGGGATAGTGGGGACTGACCACATGGGAAAATTAACTGATCAATCATACCTACTTAATGAAGTCCCATTATGAGCTCCAGATTCCAAAGCTCCAGTGAACTTTCTGGGTTGGCAGTATTCCATGCATGCTGTCATACATCAAAATGGGTAGACTAATGTGTCCTGAGGACAACAAAAGCTTTGTGTCTGAACTCTCCCAGACTCTACCCTATGTGTCTCTTCCTTTGGCTTATTTTAATATACCTCTTCCTTGTAACAAACCATAACCATGGGTATAACAGCTTTTGATGTGTTCTGTGAGTTATAGTGAATTACTGAAACCAAAGGCATTTTAAGATACTTAAATTTTCAGTTCATGCCAAAACTGAGGGCAGCCTTGTGGAGGATTGTGTCCCTGGATCTTGCACTCCGGATAGTACCAGTCAGAATTCTTTATGAAAACTATAGAAATGGAGTCTGGCTAATATAAGCAAAAAAAAAATCTCATTGGAAAGATAGCTGGTAGCTCACAGAATCTATAAGAAAGCTGAGAAAAGACTGAAAATAGAATAAAGGAATTCAGACCTGAAAGAAGCCTTTTCTGGTCACTCTAGTGTACGGTTGAAAAGAAATAGTCACAGACTCTTCCCCCCTCTGTTTGTATTACCCTTGGGTGTGCCCCTCACTTACCCCTTGGGTATGCCCCTCTTGTCTATGTGACTTGCTTTGGAGAATGGAATAATAAAAAGGTGACATGAACAGAAATTTGAAAAGTGCTTGTCCACTTTGAAACTTGAGCCTAAGGAAGCCTGCAAAATGGTGGGAAGCCATGTAGAGCAAAGTTAAAGTGCTCTAGTTAACTTCATGCTATTTGCCAGAAACATGAGTGAGATCATCTAAGACCCTTTGACCATCAACAAACATACCACTTAACCCCAGACACTTGAGACAGCTGAAAAGAAATCAGTCTAGACATTAAAAAACAAACAAAAAGCCACTCAGCTGATTCAAATAATCCTAAAATATGAAAAATGGGCATGATTATAAGCTGCTAAACTTTGAGATAGATTATCTTATAGGAATCGATAACTAATACAAAAATTGGCCAATCAAGTGTTAAACTGGTTTTTCCTTTGCCTGTAGTATGAATGTTGAGGAATAGAGCTAAAATATCAGGGCAGAGAAGCACTATAGTCTCAGTTCCAACGTTTGTTCTAACCAGGGGGAATCAAAAATTCAAAATTACTATTGACAAATACTAATTTTGAAGTTCTGGTGTCTTTTGCTCTATTTTCTTTTGTCCTCTTTAATTCTTTTTGAAAAAATATTCATTTACCTGAACTAATTATGAAATATTGCAGTATATTTTCAAGCACTTGACAAAAATAAGGTTTTTTTTATTAAAAAAATATTTCTGGGCCCTTTTTCTTCTTTATCCTAAAAGAAGATAAAACAATAAGTGTACAAAATTACATTTAAAAGCACTATTTTTTACAAAAGTGATAATGCTATACAAAAAATTAAAGTAACATTTTTTTCTTTCCCAACTAAATGTTGCCCTAATTTATTATGTATTGATTGAAACAACATGATTTAATAATAAATGTGAGTTGGTCCTGTTTAGTGCTTAACCTGTAAGTCTGAATCATTTGTCAGTACCACCACATAAAGTAAAACTTACTGATTCATTTTGTCTTAGTTGAATTCCTTAGAGAAACAGGACATATAATTATAGAGATAGAGATGGATATAAATATATTTGGAGAGAAATATATAGATATATATAGATATATATAGAGAGAAGGAGAGTGATTGATTACAAGGAATTAATTCATATGATTATGGAGGCTTATAAGTCCCAAGATCTGCAGGGTGAATTGGCAAGCTAGAGACTCAGAAGAGCCAATGTGTGGTACTGGTCCAAGTCCAAAGACCTAAGAACTAGAACTGATGGTGTAATTTCACTATGAAGGAAGAGAAGCATGCTCATGACCCAGGAATAGCCAATGTTTCCATCTGAATAATAAGGCAGAAAAAAGCCAATGTCCAGTTCAAAGGCATCTGGATGAGAGTATTAGCCTTTTTATTCTATTCAGGCCTCCAGATGATTGTATAAGATCCACATTAGGAAGAGCAGTCTGCTCTACTCAAATCTACAGATTCAAATGTTAATCTCACCCCAAGACACCCTCACAGGAGTATAATAATATTTAACATTTGATTAAATATTTGGCCCAGTGAAAAAGACACATAAAATAAACCATCACACATTTGTAAATTATGTGTAGAAAAATAGATATAAAAACTCACAATTAAAAAAAAAACTCACAATTATACTTAAACCCTTGGTACCTGTCTATTTCTCTCATCTTATGCTGAATCTTTGAAGTCTGAAACATGCTTCCCTAAATCTCCTAATTTATTATCCCCTATTCTAATTAATTTTAGTCCTAGCTATGACTCTTCATATGGAAATGAATGCTATCCTTCAGACATTTTTGATATAGCTAAAGACTTAGTTTGAGATTTAAGATAATAATTGGGATATTTATGTGGGTGGAATTTCCTACAAATTCAGGGCAAAAAGTTTAACTTGAATAGTGAAAAACAGAAAAAATAGACAACTCCAGATAATTTTATCCAGCAACATAAGCCAAGGTAAAACACAACGTAGAATTGCGTCTTACTGGAATTTTATTTATACTTGTCCATCAATTACTGCACAGAAACTGGCAGTATTGAGCAATATCTGACTTTAAGAGACATTTGAATATAGGAGACCTAGACCTAAAGTCACAGAAATTGAACATTGGATCAAATATTGTACATAATGGCACCATCTAAAAGTGCAAATCAAGTATGCATAGCCTACCGGATTTTGTTTTCACAACAGAAAGGAAAATATTTCTTTGTCATAGGAAAAAATTAAACCTCACGAGCTATAATGGTTGGTGGAAAATATTATCATTGATTTTTGCATGGCTATAAGTTATTTCACTGCCTTATCTTCATCGAAAGAGATTATTTCTTATTTAAGTAGCTAGTTTTATTGTGGTGATCACTTCATAATGCATATAAATGTTGAATCACTATGTTGTACACATGAAACCAAAATAATATTGTATTTCAATTGCACTTCAGGGGAAAAAAAAAAGTATTGAAAGTACAATTGCACCAGGCACTGTGGAAAGAGCTTGAAATAAATATATGGATATAGAAGCATTCTTGATTTTAACAACTCAAGATCTAGTGGAGAAAAATGGACAAAAAACTGTTAAATTTTATGTATTAAATTTATGAACACATGTTGGCAAAATGCTGTGAGAACAACAGGAGGAAGAGTCTTAATTCTGCCTGGAACATTGGGAAAGTATTCCCAGCAGAGGTAACATTTAATCTGGCTTTTGAAAGAAAAGTAGTTTCCAGGTGAAGAGACAGACATTCCTGGCATAAAAGCAAAAATGTAAAGGCATCAGGGCTGACCAAGCTGAAGAAGTATCCAGGGATTTGCATTACGTTCATTATGACTACCGAGCAGAATTCATGGTTTGAAGTTTCATGAAAAGATGATGTAAAAGTCATGTGCAGCCACTTTGTAAGGGTGGACTTTTTTTTTTAATTTTTATTTATTTTATGATAGTCACAGAGAGAGAGAGAGAGAGAGGTAGAGACACAGGCAGAGGGAGAAGCAGGCTCCATGCACCGGGAGCCCGACTTGGGATTCGATCCCGGGTCTCCAGAATCGCGCCCTGGGCCAAAGGCAGGCGCCAAACCGCTGCGCCACCCAGGGATCCCCCGAGGGTGGACTTTTTAATTCATCCAATGTAGTTCAAACTGCTTAGAAATCATTGAGCTATTAGAGAACCACAGATATGTTTAATAATCTCATTGTGTTTTAAGTTATCACATGCTCATCTTTAAAAATTAATATTCATAGGATATACCTAAAAAACCCAAATCACCAGTTTTCTAAACCACCCAAAGATAACTACTGGCTATATTTGGGGTCAGCTTCTCCAGACTTTTCTATATAAGTGTACACATGCATGCACACACACATACACACACAAGAATGTAATTCATGTTTTTTTTATCCCTTGCTTTTTCTACTTACAAATATATTGAATACACCCCCAATTTAGTGAGAATTGTGCAGTTTTTTTTAAAAGATACATAATGCTCTATGAAAAATGAATATTAAGATTATTGTCAACAGTATAGTTTTTATAGAAGAGCAGTGACGTTATCAAATTTGATTTTTAGAGCAATACCTCTAACAGGAATGTGGAAGATCTATTTGAGTGAGTGAGAAAGGATGGTAGGAGGGCTGTTTCAGTTGCTGTGAGAATGTAGTAGGTAACTGAAGATAAAGTAAGGGAGTCACACAGGGACCAGGGAAATAGAGAAGAGACACTAGATCTAAGAGATGTATCATAGCCAAATTTACTGTAATTGGACCTAATTGGTTCAAAATGAGGGTGAGCTGTAAAGGGTTACAGAGTGGGCCTGGATTGCTCAAACCCTGCACATTCCAAAAGAAGGCATATCTTCAGGACTGGCCTTGGGCTGGCTCCTGGAGATAACCTCTGAGCCCCTAAAATATTCTGCTTGAAAACAGTGGGGTTTTTATGCCCGAGGCCGTAAGTTTTTGTGAGGTTGGGCATGGTGGGTGATGCTGGAATCTGAGTAGCTACATGCCTATCTGACTGATCCCCAGTAACAACCCTGGACACCATGGCTTTAATGATCTTTCACGATTAGCAACACTTTGCATGTTTTCATACATTTTGGGAAGAATCAAGGGGTCTTAGGCTCCTTCACTGAGAGAGGAATATTGGAAGTTTATATCTAATTTCTCCTAGACTTTACCCAATTGCATTCTCCCTCTGTTGATTTTATATCATTTTATTCTAATAAACCATAACCATGAAGATAATAACTTTTCTGAGTCCTCTGTGTCCTTATAGCAAATAATGGAGCCTGTGGGTCATCTTGGGGACCCTGACACAGAGGCTGGAAGAGAGTTCCAAATCATTCCTCCTGAGAAACCAAGAGAAATGGGTGCCATTGAATTAATAGGAATCATAGGAGAAATAACAAATGTGTATTTGTGAAAACCAGGATAAAGTCTTCAGAGTCAGACATAGTAAGATTAAATTGTTAATGTAGAAGAAGAACCAAAGTACTCAATAGAAAATAAATATATTTTTTTAAAAATTTAGTTATATATGGCAATGTACAATATGTAATCATACATCATATCAAGATGTAGAACATTTCCACTCCATAAACTATCCCAAGGCCACTCTCAGTTATTATCACCACCAGCGGTAGCCACTATTCTGACTTCTATAACCACAGGTTAGTTTAGCTTTGAACTTCATATGAATAAATCATATTCTATATGCTCATCTAGAACTACCTTCTTTTGTTTAACATTATTAAATTCATCCATAATTTTGTTATATGTATAATTTATTCCTCCCTAATTTTGAGTGCTATTCCATTATAAGAATAAATAACAGGGATCCCTGGGTGGCGCAGCGGTTTGGCGCCTGCCTTTGGCCCAGGGCGCGATCCTGGAGACCCGGGATCGAATCCCACGTCGGGCTCCCGGTGCATGGAGCCTGCTTCTCCATCTGCCTGTGTCTCTGCCTCTCTCTCCTTCTCTCTCTGTGACTGTCATAAAAAAAAAATTTTTTAAAAAGAATAAATAACAGTTATATGTTATGCTGAATAATGGCCTCTCAATGATGTCTCTCAAAGATCCTTATAAGAGGGAAGCAGGAGGTAAAAATAAAGGAGAAGTTGATGTGATGATGGAAGCAAAGATTGAAGTGACACAGTTAAGATCCAAGGAATGTCACAGCCTCTAGAAACGAAGAGATGAGAAACGGCTTCTCTTCCAGAGCCCAGAAAGAAGCAGCCCTACTGACACCTTGCTTTTAGCTCCAAAGACTTGTTTTGAACTTCGGACCTCTAGAATTGTAAGGAATTAAATTTGTGCTGTTTTAACTCAGTCAGTTTACAGTAATTTGTGTTAGCAGCAACACAATAGTGATACAAATTGTCTACTCATTCTTCTGTTGATGGACATTAAGGCTATTTCAAGTTTGGAGCAATTGTGAATAATATTGCTGTGAACATTGTTTCACAATCCATTTGGTGGAAAAATTCACTTATCTTGTGGAGGGTGAAACAGGAATAAAATTTCTGGGTCATAAAATAGTGGTATGATTATGTTAATGAAAACTGATAATTTTCCAAAGTGGCTGTACCATTTTATACTCACCAGTTCCTCCATATCTGCACAAACATTTCATATTTTTAGGTCCTTATTAAGTTTTACATATTTTGATATGGTATCTCTTTGTAGTTTTAATTTGCATTTCTTTGAGTACTAATGCTTCTAAACACATTTTCCTATGTATGGACTACTTAGCTATCACTAAGATTTTAGTGAAAACCATGGACTGTCTAGAAAAAAAGTGCATATAAAAATGAAAAACACCTTCACATGATTTTAGAGAGTTCACAGGATCGTGAAACCTTTGGCCAAGGTTTGATCTTTGACTTTAGCAAGGTTTGACCTTAGCTGTTGGTGTTCTCTGCACATCCTGCCCCACACTTTTGTGTTCTAGCAATCTTGAGTATCTTGAAGTGTCATCTCTCCATTGCCTTAAAACATGCTACCTCCTTCAGACCTCTTACTCTCCATTGCATATATAGTTCACCAATTGTCTCCTCCAGGAAGTTTCCTTGAACATTCAATCTCTTCTTTTTGGGTGTCTCCTAAACCCTACCCCTCTTTTTTGTTACCAAACTTCGTATATTCACCATAATTATGGGTCTATTTTGAACATCTTGAAGTCAGTGACTCTGTAATAGTCATGTTAAACAGAGCAGAAAGCTTAACACTCAAATATTTGCTGAATGAACAAATGAAAGACAAAACACTTAATTTAAAAATCATATCATCAGTAGTGATTATTCTGTAATTCTGAATTTCCAGAATTCAATGACTGGTCTGGCTGATGCAATCTAAAACCATGTTTTGTTTGTTTCATCTTTAAACACCACAGACATTTTAGGAGGGCAGAGGTGAGATGTCTTATGATAAACTAATTGCAATGATTTAATTTTATTTTGAATTGGTATTGAAGAAGATATCTCTGCTCCTTTTCTTTTGCTTTTTATAGGAGTCTCTTCATATTTGCATTATGCTCTATATCCCAAAGAAATAGAATTTTTTATTAAGATATATGTTTGTCTCTGGATAATATGAACTCATTAAGTCAGTTTTCACATTATTGTTGTTTTTAATGGTGCAAAGCAGGTGTCCAGTGAATCCTTGTTAACTGAGACTTTTTGTCAGATCACTGACCAAATAATGCCTGAGTAATATCTAGTCTGACAAATGTTATTATCTGACATTAACACTTGGGCCAGCTTTGTTTTGCTCCCTCAAAATCAATAGACAAGCTAAAGGCAGAAATACACCAGAAACTAGTCTTCCTAAAGAGCACGGTGACAACTCTGCTGTCATGGTTCCATGGAAAGAAAAGGTTATTCCTCATTTGTGGCGAATGTCATGTTCTCCCTCACCAGGGAGAGTGTAGGCTTCTGGGTATTGTCTCTTCAAAGCATATACAGTTCTGATTTGAAAAAGAAAAATTCCAGCTGGGGTTCAAGCACAAGGCCTCTTAGGACAGGGCTAACCTATTGCCATTCTCTGCACCAAGGCACAATGATTTTATCCACTTACTCATTCATGCAGTTATAGGTATTGAAGGCTCTACCATGAATCTTTATTTGAGCACAGTGGGCAAAGGGAAATGAAGAAGCATCCATGGCTTTTGAGACATGTACCAATAACTAGTACACAAATAATTGCTTGTAATATTTTTCTTCTTGACATGCCAATGAACTTATTGCTAACAACTTTATCCTTGTGAGTCAAGAAAAAACTTAGAAATAAGAAAGATTTAAATTTACCATTTATTTTTGTTCAAAAATATCCTCTATATTTTTATCTTCCTGCGAATGTCAAGATATAATTGCTCTATTTTCACATATTTGCTCCATGAGGAATTCTCCTTCCACCTTTGGTTCTTCCTTAGCACTTTGAGCCATTAGCTCCATTGGCTTGCTACTTTTTTCTTCCTTCACCTTGCTCTGAAAGGCTCCCTTCTCTCCTCAAATAGCTCTTTTTCCTACTACTTTAGAACCACTGAGCTACCTGTATCTGGAGGAAATGCTTTTAAAAGGCTCATTTATTAAGTCCATTCTGTCATTTCTAGATGATAAGTGTGACTGAGTTGAAGAAATTTTTTTGAGTTGAAGAATTTAAAATAGGCCAGCTAGCAATATTTTTGCCAATCTAAGACAATTTCCAAGCATTTCTCACAACAGAATCGAGCTCTAAAATATAAAAAATAAACCTCTTAATGCCCAGTGTTGGCAGAGTGTGAATGCTATGTGAGGATATGAGAAACATGTTGTCATAATTCTCCTACTCAAAATTATTAGTGTGCTAGAGCAAACTCTTAGTGTCACTAATGATATTTTTTTTCTGGATTTTTGACCTAACATAATAACTAGGGCAGAATCTTGATGGATCATAAAAAAATTATAACAGAACATCAAGTTTAAATAAAAAAATAACAGAACATCTTATCATAAACCAATGATTTTTATTCTGATATTAATAAAATGTTAGGGGAAGAGAGCTATTTCTAAATACATGGGCATATCGAATCACTTTTAGACAATACATAAAGTACTTCCTGAGTGCGTAATCTAATTTAGGCACTTAGATAGTTTAATAAGTGCCCATACCAGTATAGATGTAGCAAAAAGTGGGCACTTTTATGTAAGCTGTAGTATATATGACTCAACTAAATATATATGCCTCCCAGAAAAGTTTTCGTATATTTTCTCCCAAATCAATGCACTGATGACATTGGGAAGTTTTAGATTGTTTTACTATTTTTGAGGAATGCCCATTAATAATAAGTATTATGGTCATTAGCATTCTTCTGCTAAGGCAGAAACTTTTCAGAAAATATTTTGATTCATAATTATAATTATCAAGCATAAAATCAACACATGGTTTGTTTTTAAATTATTTTACATGGGTTCCTCTAAAAATCAAACAAAATGAAATAATCAGATGGGGTCATTTTTCTGGAAAGCTCCAGTATGCAAAATATGATTTCAATTTCAAGGTCAAGTGCTGGAAAAATGAAGGGAATGGTAGTAGTGGTGTATCCAGATTGGGCACAGCTCAGGACTAATATTGGGTACTACACAGATTCCAGCTCACACAGAGGCATGATTATGATGCAAAGGTTCTTTCATAATTCCATGCTGTGCAGACAAATTTACTATTTTTTTTGAGGCCTAATATCAGATGTTTACGTATTCTTCAGTTAGGAAGCCCATGTTAGAACATGAGAACAGCCATTAGATTAGATCATTGTTTTGATGGAAGTGTCAAAATTTGATATGATGCAATCATATCTGACAACTTAAATCTGGTCTGACCTCCAATAAACTAGAAGATATACAAATGTGTACATAGGCATTTGATCATTTGAACAGGTTTATGTGGATCAGGACATTTTTGTCTGGCTGATGCTCAGGTAGGCAGCACTGTTCCTTCATACCTCTGTTACATTCATGGATGTGTTACTGCATAATTGGGAAAGGGAAGCAAATTTGAAGGATAAAGATGAAGAAGCAGAGCTGATGAGCAGAGCCAGAATCCTGCCTTCTCCCTCAGGACTAATTTTCAGTGATTGTGTGAAACTCTGGGCCCAATCACAACTACTTCAGAGACCATAGTGACAAAAGTGCCACACTTTTGTTTCTGCTTACAACCTACCACTATTCTGGCCACAGGACTCCTTTGCTTTGGGAAAATCTAAGAGTGGCTAAGAAAAGATATTCATCTCAACATGGCTAAAACCATATAGGAAATTGATTGCTTGTGGAATGCCTTAAGCTAGGACAGATAGAGTCTGTCTGCTTCATTTTATTTCTCAGTCCTGTTTCTTTGATATTGGCTTCACTTTGGCAGGATTTTTCCTTGTCACTGCAAGACGGCTGGCAGCTGAGGACAAATTCTTGTTGCATAACCAGCAGCACAGAAAATCTCTTCAAGTGCTTTCCACAGAAGAAGAAAAGGTTTTTCTTTTCCAGAAGCCACAGCAAACATTACCCAGGGTCTCACTGCCTCTGATTGAATTACATGCCCATCTCTGAACCAATCCCAGTGGGACACACAGACACCTTTAAATCAAGAGTCAACTGGGGTCCATACTTGAAGCATGAAGCCACAGGGCAAATCCTTTTTAAAGACTTCCCACTGAAAACTGGGGAAAGGATGGATTTCCTGAAGTGTAGAGTATGATATATGATGGAAGGGAGACAATGTGCTGATGACAAAATCATAAAGTTTCCATTTTAGTTACTTCTATGTAGGTTCTGGTGGTCTTCTGATGGGCCATGACAACCAGGAGGTTTGCCCAGGCAACATACGAGTCAGTGGAGGCTGGAGAAGAAAAGAAGACTCTGCAGCCCATAGCCGACCGACTGATTTGTGGGAACATTAGAGAAAACCATTGTGAACTCCCAGAAGTAAGGAAGAAATGGTTTTAGTGTCTGGAGTTCTGTGTACCATATGGTTAGAAGCTTAAGTCCTACAAACAGGAGAATGTTTTCATCAAAACCAGCAGTTTATATCGACAAAATAAACATGTCATAACATTTTCCCTAACCTACATTATCTCCCCGACATCTCTCATCACTTCTTACCTCATACTCCCCACCAGTACTGTCCAATAGAAATATAACACAAACATAAATCAGGCACATGCATAATTTAAAATTTTTAAGTAGTGACATTAAAAAAGTAAAAAGATAAAATTAATTTTAGTCGTATACTTTAATTCAATTAAAATATTCTCATGTCAATATGCAATCAAGTTTAAAACCTAATTGAGATATTCCACTTTTTTTTTGGTATTAAGTCTTTGAAATCCAATGTGCAGCCACATTATAAGTGCTGAATAGTCACCTATGGCCCGCACTTATTGTATGGGACTGTGTAATTCCATATGCTACTCATATTGAAATACTTCTTCTTTTCTGATGTTTTCATTCTCCTCTAACATTTTTGTCCTTTAGGCTGTACTTAGCTGTCAGGGCATCCAGAAAGCCTTCCTCAAAATCCCTACAGCTTATGTGGCTATCCTACGGTCCTGTGCTTATCCCAGTCATCCACATGCTAATGACAATGACCGGGTCTTGCACTCTACAAGCCAGAGATCTAATGACAAAAACATTTTTAAGAAAGGATTATATATGTATATTTTTTTCTTATTTATATTGTGGTAAAATACACATACCATAAAATTTGCCATCTTAACATTTTTTAACTATACAGTTCAGTGGTAATAAATACATTCCAGTTGTTGTCCAATCATCACAACCACCCATCCCATAGTTCTTTTCATCTTGTAAAATTAAAATTCTCTACCTATCAAACAGTAACTCCCCATTCTCCACTCCCTAGCCACCTCAACCTGGCAACCACCATTATACTCACTGTTTCTATGATTTAGGTTACTCTAAGTACCTCATTATGAGTGGAATCATATAGCATTTTAATTTTTATTACTGGCTAATTTCACTTGGCATAAGAACCTCAAGTTTCATCCATATTGTAGCATATTATACAATTTCCTTCTTTTTAAGGCAGAATAATATTCCATTACATGTATATACCACATTTTGCTTATCCATTTTTATCAGTTGATGGGCATTTGGATTGTTTCCATATTTTAGCTATTATGAACAATGCTTCTAAAAACACAGGTGTACCAATATCTATTCAAGTACTTCCCTTCAATTCCTTTGGATATATACACTGAAGGGAAATTGCTAAACCATATGGTGATTCTATTTTTAAAATTTCTTTTATACACTTCACTGTCAACAAGATATAGTCACATACCTACTAGTTTCAATACTATTCAGTTGTTGATTTCTTCATTTACTATTTTTTATTGAAGTATAGTTGACACATGGTAATTCTATTTTTAAGCTTTTGAGGAACCACCACTCTGTTTTTCACAGCACCTGTACCATTTTACATTCCCACCAACAGTATAAAAATTTCCAATTTCTCCACATTCTTGCAAACATTGGACATATTCTGTTGTTTTGGTAGTAACCTTCCTAACAGGTGATGAAGTAGTCTCTCATTGTAATTTTGATTTATATTTCCCTAATTATTAGTGATATTGAGCATCTTTTCATGTACTTATTGGCCATTTGTGTATCTGGGGAAATATCTATTCAAGTCCTCTGCCCATTTTTGAATTGGACTACTTGTATTTTTTTAAGTTGTAGGTGCTCCCTGTATATTCTGGATATTAATCCCTTATCTGACATATGATTCATAAATATTTCTCCCATTCTGTAGGTTGCCTTTTTATTCTGTGACTAGAGTCTTTTGATGCACAGATTTTTTAAATGTTTATGAAATCCAGTTTGTCTCTTTTTCCATTTGTTACCTGCACCTTTGGTATCATATTTAAGAAACCATTGCCAAATTCAATGTTGTGAAACTTTCATCCTACATTTTGCTCTGAGAATTCTATTGTTTTACATTTAAGTTCTTGATCCATTTTCAGTTTCTATGTATGGCATTGTGTAAGGTCCAACTTCATTCTTTTGCATATGGACACCTAGTTTTCCTAGCACCACTTGTTGAAAAGACAGTCCTTTCTTCGTTGAATGGTCTTGCACTCTTCTCAAAAATCATTTCACTGTATGTGTGAGGACTTATCTCTGTGCTCTATTCTATTCCATTGGTCTATATATCTGCCTTTTTTGCCTTTATGCCAATACCACATCAATATTACACTGTAGCTTTGTAGTAAGTGGAAATCAGAAAGTGCAAATCTTCTCATTTACTCTTCTTTTTTGAGGTTATTTTGGCTATTTGAAATCTCTTGAGATTTTATATGAATTTTAGGATGGGTTTCTCTATTTCTCGAAATAGCATCATTATGATTTTTGTGGAGATTTCATTAAATCTGTAGATTACTTTGGATGGTATCAACATTTTAACAATATTAAGTCTTCCAATTAATGAACATAAAATGTTTCCATTTATTTATGTCTTCTTTCTAATGAGAAAAAGTTGTTAAAGACCATAAACCTCTTGAGGTCAAAGATTTTGTCTTATTCATTATTGTTCGCACAGAAGTAAGTCCAGTGATAGGAACAGAGTAAATACACAATAAATATGAGTGGAATGAAGAGGAAAGGATCACAAGTCTAACTAACTTGAACTCTCACCCAAAGCTAATAGCATGGCCTTAATAACATAAAGCTTTTCTATGGGGAGACTGTATTCTTACCTCTGCCAATTGTTCTCCAGTTCATAAGTGATTCACAATGAATGTAAACACAATTTAGGTAATATTTATTAACTTAAATTATATTTATAAGAGTATTTTAAAAATGTTTAGATCTAGTCATGTAAAGAATAACTAAATCTCAGAGATTTTTTTTTTCGTTTATTATAGGCCAGATGCTGTGCTAAGTGGTCTGCATGGCATTATATGGCCTGATGTCAACATAAACCAAATAACACTTTGTGAATGACTTTTTAAAACTTTAGTCATAGTAAAACATAGTATGGTGTTAAGAACAGATTAAGACACAAATGACATGGATTTATATCCTAGCTTTAGTCTTACTAGTTATTTGACTATGGCCAAGTTTCTTACTGTTAGAAATTATTGTTCAGAAATATTAATTTCCACATGTGAGTGAAACCATATGATAATTGTCTTTCTCTGATTGACTTATTTCACTCACTAATATGTAGAATATAAGAAACAGTATAGAGGATCATGGGGGAAGTGAGGGAAAACTGAATTAAAAGTCTTCAGAAAGGGAGAAAAACCATGAGATACTCTTAACTATAGGAAACAAACTGAGGATTGCTGGAGGGGAGATGGGTGAGAGGTGGGGTAATTGGATGATGAGCATTAAGGAGGATATGTGATGTGATGATCACTGGGTGTTATACACAACTGATGAATTATTGAACTCTACATCTGAAACTATGTACTATATGTTGGTTAATTGAATTTAAATTTTAAAAAAAGAAATAATAACTTCCTTTTACCTTCCCCTGAAAAGAATGAAATTTATTTTGCAATCACTTGACTGTGGGCCTGACCATGTATCTTGCCTTGGCCAATGAGGTTTTAGGAATGAAGACACAAACAGAAGCTTGAAAAACACTTAGAAATTGTTCATATCTTACAATTATGCTATTTCCAAAAGAAAAAATATTCCCAAGCTAACCTGCTGCACTCTGGAAAAGGAAGAGAAACTTGTAGAGTAGAGCTCAGTTATTCTAGCCTAACTCACTCCAACTGACCTTCAGCTAGCCAACGAACAGCAGAGCCTCCCAGGCCAATCCAGCCAATATCAGCTATTCCCTCATGGGATGACCTACATATTCAAGAAAATATATGATTGTTAATTTAAGCCATTGCATTTGGGGGTGGTTTTATATTCAACACTTTTTGTGGCAACAGCTGCTTCCACATTTGTGAAATAGAGATAATAACCACACATACCTCATATTGTAAAGATTTGTAAAGATTAAGTAGGTTGGTTTATATAAAGCCTTAGAAGAATTCCTGGCATCTAGAAAGCACTAAATATGTTAGTTATTATTTTAAAAATGGAAAATAATAGACGCCCAGAGATTTTTAAGTGACTTGCTCAAAATCAAGGGATAGTAAATGATGATAAATGATTGAAACTTGGTTCCAATTTTACTAGGTTACCTCAGATATCTAAAATTTGACCTTTCAGAATGTGCTAGAAAACTGGAAAACATCACTAATGGAAACTATTCTTGGGAAATGGAACAGGCTACCATATAAACAGCATGAGCTTTTGAGTCAGACAGAACTTAAACTCATTCACTGGATAAACATTTAAGTGTCTCTAGGAGGCAGGCATTCTGCTGGGCATGGGGAATGTGAAGGTAAATTCAAGAGGGTTTCTGTCTTAAATGAGAGCAACAAGGAGATCAAACCTTTCTCCTGCCCTTTACTATCAATATGATCTTGGATAATTTAGTTAATGCTTATAAGCCTTGGTTTCCTGACCTGTAGAATGAGGACAATATTAACCTGTTCCTGATAGGGTTTTGTGAGTTTTAAATGAAATGATTTACATAATACAGGCTAGCACATCCTAGACCATCAGAAAAATACTAGTTTTTCTTCTCTCTCCTATTTTTTTTTCCTTTCTCATAAGAGTACTTTCACAGCTCTTTATGTATCTCATGATGAGTAAGTAAAATTAAATTTTCTCCAAACACCTCACAAGAGAAGAGAACTAATTAAAAAGATACTTTGGGAGAATTACTTAAGTACACTCAATTGTAATTATGGAATTCAAATCCCAAGTAAATAAAAACAATTTAATCAAAATTAGGTTTTGTGATGGGATCAGAAGTGGCTCCAACAAGCCATAAGGACAGTTATTTTCACTTAGGCTTTATGATATCACTCACTGGATATTTCTCTTCCTGCCTCATCCTCTTTTCCAACTCAAAGGATATAAGGAAAGACAGAAATTTATCACTTCAACAACTCCTTTGAAAAAGTTTTAGTGTTTTTCTCTAATTCTGTGACAAATGGTGGTTAGTTCACTCAATATTCATGTTCAACTCCTTTTTCCATGCCTTCCTTTATTCTAGAGGCTAGAAAAATGAATAAAGGATTCCTGGTCTTTCCTCCTGTCACAGTAAGGGGAAGCCATGAGATATAGGGCTATCCAACGAGATGTAAAGGGAAATCTGTTGAAGAATATCATTGTTCTATTGAAAATGGGCCATCCTTTCTCTTTTTCCTTCCTTGAACATAATTCTGATGTTTAGAGTTTCCATAATCATCTTAAGCCAGAAAAAAAAATTGAATAGTATAGAAGAAAGAAAGAACTCAGCTCCAAGAGGATATCAAGAAATGACATAGTAAATATTTAAAAACAATTATGACCAGTTCATTAAGCTTTGCAAACTACTGTGCATCAGCCTGAAGTCACTGATGGGTTTTAACAAATTTGGACTAGATTTCTGAACTTCTTAAGAAAGTCAGATATACTCTTGCTTGCAGCCAAAAACATTCTTAATAGAATCAAATGCACCCTCAGAATCCACAAATAATAGCTCTATGGTAAAAGAATTATGTAAATCTTTTAAAGGTAGAAAATGTCTTTAAAAATATTATCAAAAGTATTTACTTAGACTAACAGCCATTAATAATATTGAAAGGCCTTATACAAAAAAGGCAATTAAATTAATATCTTAAACCCTATGATTTTGTAAAATATTTTGAACTGTTAGGGATTTTCAAATTTATAAGTAAAAATATAGAAAGGAGATTTACTTTACAAGTATTGTTTTTATAGTTAACAATGTTGTACTGTGTACGTCAAAATTATTGAGAGCCTAGATCTCATGCTATGTGTTTTTTACCACAATGAAAAAAAAAATGAAGGAATAGTTTCATTTAAAGAAGCACTTGTTTGGAGAATGGTTAAATTCAATACAACATCTAGATAATAATCAATAGCAACTAGTCACCTAAAAAATAAAATTCAAACATTACCAAGTCTGCTTGCAATTTCTCTCTCTTTACATCTCTGTTCTCTTTAACGTGAATGTACTGCTTCATCCCACATTCAGTGTTAACTGCATATTGCATAGATCACTCCCTTTTTTAATTGCTAGGACCATTCTGTCTGCAACTTCAAGAGCAGAGATGATAGTATCCTATGAAGAGCAAGACTCTGGAAAAAGATACATCTGAACTTGACTCCCATTTCTGAGTCTTTACCTGCTACTTATTCTTGGGCATGTTTCTTCAACTCTTCCAATCTTCAAATTTCATTATCTGCAATTTAGAGAGGGTAAGGACTACCTCTTTGCTCTAAGCAAAGCTGCTAAGCACAAAGAACAGTGCCTAAGTAGAGAAAGAACTCCTTAAACCTTAGTTTCATATCATATCCAATTTAAATTGCTGATAACTATACAGGAATGTCTGCTGAATCGAAGTGACTCCTGCAATTCAAAACCCAGATGCTGAGAAACTTTTCAAAGCCTTTATTGATGTAACAATGTCACAGTGATCTCTTCCTTGCAGCACTTACTACCCATCTCCCCCACACAGCGTAGTAGGCATGTAGCCCATGTATTGTGTATTGCCTTTTAGATGGTGTTCTCTGATAGAGTATAAGATCTAATAAGTGATTATTATTTCTACTGATTATTATTCATCCTCCATAATTTAAATATTTTTTACAAAATATGTAGAGACTGAATTAATGATTTTAAATATGCCAAAAGTCACCTACCTATCAGTTTCAAATAAAAAATATTTTCTAATTGAAACAACATATTAAAGGCCAAGTGTGTCCCTAATTCTCAGAAGGAAATTGGTGCCCATTTGAAAATTAGGTAACCTATTTTTTCCTGAAATAATAATTCTATATCTCTACCAAGTATTATCTTCATGGTTCTACAATAAGGAGTCAACATGAATTCCTTGTGGAAAAATTATCACCTGGGAAACAAATTTTAAATTATTTGCAAGTGAAAAATCTCTCTGAAAGGAGCTACAGTTTAAAATTTTATACATCTTTAAATAAACAATTTTGAAAAGAGTATTCTTTCATTGACCTGGAGAAAATTAATCTGATCAAGAAACACTTAAGGTTTTTTTTTCTTTTTCTGAAAAAGGCTCACAGAAAGCATTAATCAAAATTTTATTTTTATTAACTCATTTCCTACAAATTTTTTCTTCACTTATGTCACTTCTAATGTCATATGATGATGGAATTTCTTTGGCTCGATGTAAGAAATAGCAATATTTTAAGAATTTGAGTAGATTATTTTGTTTCTTGACATACAATGACTATCATTTATTTAGGGAAGAAATTAGTAAGAGTGAAACAAGGTGTAAGAGTATAGTTCTCTAAGTGGCATCATCCCAAGAGGAAGTAAGGGGTAACATCATTTAAAAAAGTGTCTAGATTGCATGTCACTCAAAAATATATTATAAATTAACATACTAATGCATAGACTATATATAATTCTAATGTTTACATAAAAGCAGGTCTTACTATTAATTTATGCAAGGTAGTCATATTTTCCCCAATAATTTTGGCAACTTGTGTTTTCCTTCCCCCATAGATGGATTAGCTTACAGCATTCATTACTTAGCACTTTTAAAAAGCATTAAATATTAATATTAAGCTAAGTAGCATTTACAGTGCAGATATTGCTCTTTTACTTTTTTTTTTTTACATTCTCTCCCCTGCCCCCCAATGGATGCCTCACTCAAAACAGAAGAGAAATTCAAGCATTGACTCTGGATCTGATTCCACTTGTCATTCTGGCCACTCCAGACAGAAATAAACTGACTGCCCGTTCAGATGTTATCCTTAACAGTAAGATGATTAGTTGAAGATTACTGAAATCACACTATCAAATAAACCACACTCAACTTAGAAAACCATTACTTTAGCATGAATTTTAAGCAGACTACAAAATAATATACAAATTGAATTAGAGGACATTTACAATCTTTTTTTTCACTGGGGAGTTGGTAAAACCCATAGCCATGAGTGGTTAAGCAATTGTTACTGTTCTGGGTCTGTGCACTCTTCCTTTTTACCAACTGTCATTTGAGCCTGTGTTGTTCTGGGCTTTTCTTTAGGTCTGGTGATTGTCCCTGTGTCAGCCTGTTGTAATTTCCTCTGTTTGAAAAGCTTGGTCATTAAAGTGCAGATTTTCATCATGCGTATCTGGCTATCTCTCCCCCTACTTACTGCTTGTATAATCTGTGTAAGTGCCAGAATCACAGATTTACAATTTCTTCAAAGTGCTGAGTCCTCTGTGGGAATGCTTCGCTCTAAAATGTCTTCTTCACGCTGGTGATGGTTGTTTTAAGACCTCTTGTGTTTTAGAAGGATGAGGACATCATTGAGTGCATTCTTACAACTTCCTTTCTGTGATCCATTATGAATTTGACTCAATCACTCATTCAGCAGATATTTATTGAGCACTTACTCTATGTCAGATGCTGATCAGATTCTAAAATTATGGCATTAAATCAGAGAGAAATTCTTGTTTCTCCGTACATTCCAGAGTCAAATAAATTAACTGCCCTTCATGACTTCATGAAGGTCAACTTCTAGTAGTGATGATAGACAATAACAATTAGATAAGTAAAATAGACTGTACAGCAAAGAAAAAAATAGAGAAAAGTGATTGGCAGGGCCATGGTGGAAAGGGTTATAAATGTGAACAGAGAAGTGAAGGAAATGCCCTAGTCTTGCTAAAGTGGATAAGGCAAGATATTTTATATTGTTAATTACTGCACTGGATTTTTTCTCCCTTTGTTTCATGTGACATCACCTGCAATTAAGTATTAAGAAAAAGCCATATGTCCCTCCCTGACTTAAAGAACAAGAGGGAGGAAAGGTTCTTGACCCCTTTTATAACCTAGTAGCACTGACTTCAAAAAGAATGTGTTTGCCACAGTGAAAAGTCACTCATGGAATCTGATTAACCACCTACATCAAAATCATCTGGGGTATTTGTTTAAAATTCAGATTTATCAGCTGCATTCCTAATCTACTTATCAGAATCTCTGGAAGATCTCTGAGAATGTTATTTAACGTTAGGTAAATGGGTTAGACCAACCTTAGGCCGGGTCAAGAAAGGCCCTACCCTGGCTTTGTACCTTAAGCAGCCCCACCCTGCAAGGTAAGGCAGGTTGACTCTCTCGGAAAAGGTCTGAGATGGAGTTTAGTGCAAGAGGTTTAGTAGAGAGAGCAAGCCCTTGTGACCTACAGCTGTGGAAGGGAGGGGAAAAAAGCAAAGTTAGGTAGAGGGAATGCCAACTTGTAATTCAAGGTCCGTTATAGCCTCGGCTGACCACAAGGGGAGCTCTGGAGTTTAAATCAGTATTGTCCAATATGGGGACAAAATGAAAAGACTTTATATTTCCACCTTAATAAGTCATTAAATTTGGGCTACCTGGAGAAGGACATGGCCTTGGCCTAGTTGTCTGTCTGTGGGTGAAGCAATACCAGAAGGGATGAGAGTATTTCCAGCCCCAGAGTTGCAAGTCTCTCCTTGATGAAAAATCTGCACGGTGCATCCTTGGGTCCACCATGTGTGATAGTCCCTCTGCCTCTGCCCTGTCCCACAGGCTAAAAACACCTGTGGGACCAAGAGCAGATGGACACAGAATGCCTTCACCATCCCCTTCTCTAGTCTACACTGTGAATACCCAGGACACTGGAATTTCCTGCTCAAACAATTCTCAAATCTACACACAGGGCCTGTTTTGGCCCTTCCCCAGAGCTGACAGTACCACCAATGTGTGCATCCCTATCCTACAGGTGTGGTCAATGTGCTGCTGTTCACAGGTGTGGACAGAGAACACACATACATGCAACATAACATTGCTACACGTTTCTCTTCAACACCACTCACCGTGAGAAACTGGGACAGGAAGAAAATGAGGTTGGCCACCAGCCCAGGAATCTCAAACTACATGGTTCAAACTTGGACTTTCAGATTGTCGTGTAGGGATATATGTCCCAGAATGATGCTAGAGCATATTTTATCAACAGTTTATTAGTTTGATTGATAGATTTTTATTATTTAGACATATAGTACATGTCTCTCCATTTGTACTTTTGCTCTAGCCTCTCCAAATATAATTTGCAGGCCTGAAAACAGCTTTCTCTGGTGAAAAAAAAAATATTTGAAATTATTTCTTTTGTTTATACCCTTTAAATATCATAGATCAACAAGGTAAGACACTATAATAATGGGCTACTCGGAAAGAGTAATCTATTAAGTAGAAGTAATATGGGCTTCTAGCTTTTGTCTACGAACTTAAAGCAAAGAAATGTTTGTATTCTAAATATTAATTATGATGATTTCATTAACATTATGGCAGGTTGGATGATTATGAATATTCCATTAAAGCATAATTCCAGTTGTTTCCTAAGTGATTTTCCACAGAAGCTCCCCCGAAATCTGTACTTAGTTTAATATTCCAGGTCACTTGTATGCTTAAGTGAGAAGAATAGAAACAGTAAGAGTATATTTTCCCATTGTAGCCCAAGGTTTGGGGTTGGGAAGTTGCCATTGCCTCTGCAGAGGAGGCTCTGCTAAAGTGTGGTGACCTCACTGCATTTTTATCTTCTCTTCTAAGAATTAAAACAAGTGTTTTTTGTTTTTGTTTTTTTTTTTAATCCTGGTTCCTGGGGAAATGGGTGCCTTAATCCTGAAACGATGATAGAGGTACAGCTTCCACTGTGTATACCTCTTTATCCATTCATTCATAAATCCATCCATCCATCCACTGTTTTATTCACTCAACATATATTCATTGAGTAGCATGTGCTAGTTACTACTTTGGGGGTTGGGGATATACTAGAGATCAGAGCTGCTCTCCTGGAGACCACATTCCAATAAGGGAACAGATGCTCAATATCAGGTAGTGATAAGTACTATGAAACACAAGGTGAGATATCGGTACAGAAAATGATAGTGGATGCCATTTATATACTGTGCTCAGGGATGAGCTTTCTACTCAAGTTATTTTTTAATTTTAATTTTAATTTTTTTTTAATCTTTGACCCTCTTCACTCATTTCTCCATACCCTGCCCTTTGCCTCTGGCAACCACAAATATGTTCTATCTATGAGCTTGATTTTTTTGGTAGGTTTTATGTTTTGCTTCTGTTTGTTTTGGGTTTTGAATTCTATATGTAAGAAAGATTATATGTTATTTGTTTTTCTATGTACAATCCCCTTGAGGTTTATCAATGACTTATTTCATTTAGTACAATCCCCTTGAGGTTTATCAATGTTGTTTCAAATGGCAAAATCTCATTTTTTTTAATGGCTGAATAATATTCATGTGTCTCTGTGTGTGTGTGTGTGTGTGTGTACCACTTCTTTATCTGTTTATCCATTGATGGACATTTAGACCATTTCCATATCTTGGCTATGTATACAGTGCTGCTATGAACATCGGGTACATATATCTCTTGATTAATGTTTTTATTTTCTTCAGATAAATATCCAGAAATGAAATTGCTGGATCATATGGTAGTTCTGTTTTTAATTTTTTAAGGAACTGAATTTGTTTTCCATAGTGGCTGTACCAACTTACATTCCCACCACCAATGCACAAGGGTTCCCTTTTCTCCACATTCTCACCACCTCTTGTTATTTCTTGTCTTCTCAGTAACAGCCATTCTGTCAGCTGTGAAGTGATACCTTATTATGGTTTGATTTGTTTTCCCCTGATGATTAGTGATGGTGAGCATCTTTTTGTTTCCTGTTGACCATCCGTACGTTCTCTTTGAAAAAAAATGTATATTCAGATTCTCTGCCCATTTTTTGAATTGGATAATTTGTGCTTTTTTTTTGCTCTTGAATTGTATGAGTTTTTTTATGTATATATTGAATATCCCTTATTAGATACATAATTTGCAAATACATTTTCCCCTTCGGTAGGTTACCTTTTTACATTTTTCATGACTTGTTATGCAGCAGCTCTTTAGTTTGATATAGTCCCCTCTATTTATTTTTGCTTTTGTTGCCTTTGCTTTTGGTGCCAAATTTTTAAAAAATCATGACCAAGTCCAATGTTAAGGAGATTACTGCCTATTTTTTTTTCTAGGAGTTTTATAAATTCGGTTCTCATATTCAAGTCTTTAATCCATTTTGCATTTATTTTTATGTATGATCTAAGATAGTTTCATTATTTTGCATAGTACTATACAATTTTCCCAGCACCATTTATTGAAGAGACTTTCCTTACCTTATTGATATTCTTGATGCCCTTATCATAAAATAATTCACCATATATGCATAAGTTTTATCTGTACTCTTTATCCTATTCAATTGTTCTATATTTTTATGATGATAACATACTATTTTAATTACCAGAGCTTTTAATAGAGTTTGAAATCAGGGAGCATAATGCCTCTAGCTCTAAAGCTCCCTGATTTCAAACACTATTTCTTTTTTCTCAGTATTGCTCTGGCTATTCAGGGTCTTTTGTGGTTCTGTACAAATTTTAAGATTGTTCTATTTTGGTAAAAAAAACATTGGAATTTTTATAGGAATTATGCTTAATCTGTAGATTGCTTTGGGTAGTATGGATATTTTACCAATAATAATTCTTCCAACCCGTAAAGATGGAATACCTTTGTGTTTATTTGTGTTTTTAATTTTGTTCCTTAATTTGTTGTAGTGTTTACCATACAAGTGTTTTACTTCTTTAAATTTATTTTTAGGTATTTTATTCTTTTTGATATAATTATAAGTGTTTTTTTTAATTTATCTTTCTAATAGTTGATATTGGTATGTAGAACTGCACCAGATTTCTGTGCATTGGTTTGATATCTTGCAACATTAGTAAATTCATTGATTCTAGCAGTTTTTTTAAGGGGTATTTAGGGTTTTCTATATATATTATGTCCTATGCAAATAGTGACTGTTTCATTTCTTCCCTTCCAATTTGGCTGCCTTTTATTTCTTTTTCTTGCCTAATTGCTCAGGCTATGAGTTCTAATATTATTTTGAATAAAAGTGGCAAGACTGGGCATCCTTCTTACTCTTGGTCTTAGAGAAAATGCTTTTAACTTATCATTATTGACTTTGATGTTGGCTTGTCATATGTGGTTTTTATTATGTTGAGGTACCTTCTTTTTATACCACTTTGTTCATAAAAGTATGATTATTTTATCATAAATCAATGCCACATTCTGTCCAAATTTTTAAAGATTTTATTTATTCATTCGTGAGAGACACACACACACACAGAGAGAGAGAGAGAGAGAGAGAGAGGCACAGATATGGGCAGAGGGAGAAGCAAGCTCCATGCAGGGGGACTCAATCCCGAGACTCTAGGATCACGCCCTGAGCCAGAGGCAGATGCTCAACTGCTGAGCCACCCAGGATTCCTATTGTCAAATGCTTTTTCTGCATCTATTGAGAAGATCATATAACTTTTATCCTTTATTTTGTTAATGTAGTGTATCACATTGAATGAGTTGTAGATGTTGAGCCATTTTTGCATCCCTGGAATAAATTCCACTTGATCATTGTGTATGATTCTTTTAATATATTATTCAACTTGGTTTGCTAATATTTTGTTAAGGATTTACCTTTACAATTCAAGAAACTTAAAAAAAAAAAGGTCAAAATGTAGCCCAAATTTAGTGAGATGAAAGAAATAATAAATATCAGAACAGAAATAAATTAAATGCATCCTACAAACAAACAAAAAAGAGGAATCAAATAAGTAAAATCAGAAGTGAAAAAAGAAGATATTATAACTGATACCACAGCAATACAAAGGATTGTAAGAAACTACTATTGACAGTTATATGCCAACTTAGACAACCTACAAGAAGTAGATAAATTCTTATAAACATGCAACCTCATAAGACTAAATCATAAAGAAATAGAAAATCTGAATAGACTGCTTACTAGTAACAAGGTTGAATCAATAGTCAAAAACCTCCCAGCAAACAGAAATCTAACACCTGATGGCTTCACTGGTTAATTTTTCCAAACATTTAAGGAATGTCAGTTTTTCTCAAATTCATCCAAAAAATAGATGAGGGAGCTCTTAAAAATCTTTTTTTTTTTTTTGAGGCCAGCATTACCCCAATACCAATACCAACAAAGCAACATCACAATAAACAAAAATTACAGGCTAGCGTTCCTGATGAACATTGAGACAAAAATCCTCATTACATTTTTTAATGAATGAATTGAGATTTGTTTAATTGACCTTTTTCCTCGTTTGTCTTTTTAAACCTTGGTTTTTAATATAAAACTTCTCATTTTAGGATAATTAGATGCATAGCATCAATTAAGTAAGAAAATAATAAAAATAAAATTTAATTTCCCTAAAATCTCATCACTCAACCTATCCACAATTAAGATTTACTGACTGATCTTGCAGAAAAACATACACATGTAAAAATGTAGAAATACATACATTTTGGGGGCACTTGGGTGGTGCAGTTGGTTAAACCTCCTACTCTTTTTTTCAGCTCAGATTGTGTTCTCGTGATCATGAGATTTAGCCCCATGTCAGGCTCCAAGCTCAGCATGAAGTCAGTTTAAGATTCTCTCTCTCTCTCCCTTTCCCTCTGCCTATCTGCCCTGCTCATTCTCTCTCTCTCTCTCTCTTTCTCTAAAAAAGAAAGAGAAAGAAAAAAGAAAAGAAAGAAAGAAAGGAAGGAAGGAAGGAAGGAAGGAAGGAAGGAAGGAAGGAGGGAGGGAGGAAGGAAGGAAGGAAGGAAGGAAGGAAGGAAGGAATGAAGGAGAAGAAGAAGAAGAAGAAGAAGAAGAAGAAGAAGAAAGAAAGAAAGAAAGAAAGAAAGAAAGAAAGAAAGAAAGAAAGAAAAAGAAAGAAAGAAAGAAAAAAAAGAAAGAGAAAGAAAGAAGAAAGATACGTGCATTTTTTTTCCAAAAAAATATTGCTATTTATGTTTTTGTAATTTTTTACTATTCAAAATTTGGGCATTCTTTTGTAAACACACACACACATATATATATATATATATATATATATATATATATATATATATATATATACTTTATTATTGTTTGTCATATGGTATTTCACTAGATAGAGGTAGCTTTTCTTGATTTTTTTTCCCAATTGCTTTAGAAGATAAGTTTTTCTGGTCACAAGTAGCATTTGAATCAATTCTAGTTAACTACATAATGAGGAACAGAACTACTGAAAATTTGATTTTCAAGGTGTTACAATTGGCAATATGATGAATATTATTCTTTTTTTTTTTAAATTTGAGACAGGGAGAGATAGAGAGAGTGCCCAAATGGGGAAAAGGTTCAGAAGGAGAGGGAAAGCAGACTCCCCACTGAGCAGGAACTGGATGCAGGGCTCAATCCCAGGACCCTGAGATCATGACCTTAGCTGAAGGCAGATGTTTAAGTGACTGAGCCAGCCAGGTGCCCCCGAATAGTATTATTTTTTATCATTTTCTTACTTGTATATGTTTTACCATGAAAACAAAAAAGTTCAAGTTTATTTAAAAAGTATAATGTGATTTTTACATTTCTTTTTTAGGGCTACTTTACTGACTCGAAAATGTTAAAACTTTTTTTTTTTTTTTTAAGTATAAGATTCTGGGTATAAATCTTAGGCTGAAGAAAATTCCTGCTAACTCATCACATTAAATTGTAAAATGAAGAAACCACTTAGACTGAAACAAATTAAGTAATTTTCTGGTGCACTAACATTGGTACTTTATGTTTATAATGAAAAAGAAAACAAGTTCTCATAATCAAAGATCTTAGAAGCTATTGCCCTGTCATTAGCTTAGTCAAGAAAGTACCTCATTATCTAAATCACTTTCTGAAACAAAGTTAGAGAATATGCTTAGATTCGGTAGAAATCCACAAATTAAAGCAACTTAGTTGAATTTAAGCTATTTGTGACTCGGGCTTTTTTTTTTTCTGCAACCCTTTTCCCTACATTATAAAAATAATTCCTCTGCAAAAAAGTTGGATCCTTAGCATGAGGTTGCATTTATCAAAATTTCAAGGTATTCCCACAAGGTTGTGTAGCTTTAAATGCCCTATAATTACTTTAGCCAATTCATTTATTTCAAATTGAGAGCTGTCCAAATGACACCTCATTCCCCATCTAAGGCCAGATTTTCTACTACTACTACTACTGTATTGTCACTTGTGAGAGAAGCAATTCATGAGCCCTTTAGTCAACCAGAAAGAACAAAGAATCTGTGTTCATAACACATTCACTTTATAATTCAATCCAGAATATCCATGGATTACACTCTGAGAAACTTTCCGTAGCATTTAGAAAGAGTCTTGTAGCTAATTCCCCAATAGTGCCAGGGATGCTCTCTGGATAGCATAGAGTCTCTAAGTTGCCATATTTCCTTGCCTTTCAATCCATGCCTGAATAGAATCGGAGACTTGTTCTGCTCTGCATCTGTGCTGTGAAGTGCTGACACTCAGCCTGAGTTAATGACTTCTTTGATCCCATTACTGCTACACTCTATTCCCTGGCTGTAAAATGGATAAAGCACCTGGATCCACAGTGATGACATCTGTCCGACCTCCCATATCACCACCTGCCATCTGTGATTGCCCCCAAGCCATGCCTTTTGGATGCATCTGATGCCCACAGTCTGTTGTACACTGCCACTCACATCAGATCTCACATCAAATGCTAACCTGAATTCTGCTTGACTTTGTCTCATCCCCTGCCCACTTGCTGAAATACTCATTCAGCTGAAGCAAGATTAGCAAGTATCTTTTCTACAATTTTTGCTTCTGCTAAGTCTCTATTGGCAAATATTACTAAACTTATCCCTGAATCCCCTCATGCTATGAAAAATAGCTAAACAATAAGAAGAATAATGATAAATTAAGAATCTTATTAAATTCAGTAATTATCTAGCTAAGAGTAGGATCCTGAAATAAGATAAATCATGTTTGTTTGCTTATTTGTTTTGTTTTTGTTTTGAGGAGGAACAATTTCATGAGAATCTGTCCATAATTGGAAAATATGGGTAACTTAGTATAATTGGGTATTTGGGCAATCTGGTGAAGGCCTGAAGTCAGGGGTGTGGAAAACAGATACACATGTGATGATGGGAAAATAATCCATACAATATCCAGTACTAAGTCTTTCTTTTTGGGCCATTTCCCAATGTTTCTGGGACTCTAGTCAAAGCTTTGAATAAATCTGCATAAAAATCAATTGTATCCTTCTAAGAAATCTTCTATTCACTGCACCTGGGTGACTATTGATCCACTTCTAGAAGGCTGTAATTTTATGTCATAGAGAAGGTAAAACAAAGATACTGTGAACTGAGGGATATAAGTCACAGGTGCAGGCAAGATTCCTGTACTGAAAGGAAAGAGATGGAAATAAACAACTGCATATTTAGTACTGCACTCTCTGTTGTCTTGCCCAACTAGGTTACTAGAACTCTCTGCCAGCACGTTTCTCCCATGACCTGGAAGATCCTTCTCTAAATATTCTGATCAACCAAAGGGAAAATGTTAATTATTCAGGTGTGAATATTAATGATGTATAGTTATCTTTGGATTGTATAGGGCTATTATCCTTTATACTTTCCTGTATTCTTCTGATTTTATATTATAAATATATATTTATTCATCTGTAATAAAAATTAACATTTATTGAGTAAATACTTGTGCTGGACACTATGCTAAGCAACATAAGTTTTATTTTTTTTATTTTTTTTAAGTTTTATTATTTTTATTGAAAGTTTGTAACTCTTAATACCTTGATCTGTTTTGCCTATTTCCCCACACGTCCTTCTTTCTGGCAGCCGCCAGTTTGTTCTTTGTATTTATGAGCTTGTTTTTGTTTTTTGTTCATTAATTTGTTTTTTAGATTCTATATATAAGTGAAATCATGTGGAATTTGTCTATATTTGACTTATTTCACTTAGCATAATACCCTCTAGGTCCATCCATGTTGTCACAAATGGGAAGATTTCAACCTTTTTTGTGGGTAATATTCCATTATATATATATTCATATATATATATTCCTTTTTTGTATATTCATATATATATTCATATATGTATATATATATCCATATATGTATATATATATATATATATATATATATATATATCCATTCTTCTATCAATGGACACTTGGATTATTTCCATAGTTTGACTATTGTAAATAATGCTACAATAAAATAGAGGCTCATATATCTTGTTAAATTAGTGTTTTCATTTTCTTTGGGTAAATACCCAGTAGAGGAATTACTGGATCATATGATATTTATATTTTTAATTATTTGAGAACCTCCATACTGTTTTCCACAATGGTTGCACCAATTTACATTCCCACCAACAGTGCACAGGGTTCCCTTTTCTCTACATCTCCATCAACACTTGTTATTTCTTATCTTTTTGAAAGTAGTCATTCTGACAGATGTGAGGTGATATCCAATTGTGGTTTTGATTTATATTTCCCTGGGGTACCTAGGTGGCTCAGTCAGTTTAGCATCTGCCTTTGGCTTCAGTCATGATCCCGAGGTCCTGAAATCAAGCCCTGCATTGGGGATCCATCCTTGGCAGGGAGTCTGCTTCTCCTTCTGCCCTTCCCCTTGTTCATGATCTCTCTCTCTTTTTCCAAATAAATAAATAAATAAATAAAATCTTGATTTACATTTCCTTGATGATTAGTGATGTTGATAATCTTTTCATGTATCTGTTGTCCATCTGTATGTCTTCCTCAAAAAAATGGTCAGGTCCTCTTCCTACTTATTTAAAAAAAATTATTTATTTAAGAGACAGAGTACATGAGCAGGAAGAGAGACAAACAGAGAGGGAGAGAGAAAATTCTTAAGCCCTGCTGAGCATGGAAACAGACACAGGTTTGTTTGTTTGTTTGTTTGTTTTCCAGACACAGGTTTTGATCCCATAACCCCAAGATCACAGTCAGAGCTGAAATCAAGAATCAGCAACCCAGCCAATTAAGCCACCCAGGTGACCCTGCTTCTTATCTTTTAATTGAATTATTTGTGGAGTTTGGTGTTGAGTTGTAGTGCTTTATATATTTTAAATATTAACTCCTTATCTGATAAATTATTTACAAATATCTTCTCCCATTCAGTAAGTTGCCTTTTTGTTTTGTTGATGGTTCCTTTATTGTGCAAACCCTTTTTATTTTGGTGTAATCCCAATAGTTTATTTTTGCTTTTGTTTCCATTGCCTGAGGAGTCATTTCCATAAATACATCGCTAAGGCCAATTTTGAAGAGACTACTACCTATGTTAAATTCATTATCTTTTAAATTTTTATAGTGATCTTATAATTTAATCACTACTTAATTTTCACTTGATTATTAAGGAAACAGGGTCTTAGAGGTTAAATAAGTTCAATATCAGGTAACTAAGTGATAGAGTTAGATTTGAACCTAACCTGTCTAGCTCCAAGCTTGTGTTCTTAATGCCCCCTAAATGCCTCAAATAATTTTAAAACTTATTGGGGAAAAAAACAAAAAAGCAAACAGAGAGAGATACCTGGGTGGCTCAGTCAGTTAAGCATCCAACTCTTGATTTTGGCTAAGGTCATGATCTCAGGGTTGTGGGATTGAGCCCCATATCAGGCTCTATGCTCAGCAGGGAGTCTGCTCTAGATTCTCTTTCTCCCTCCTCTGTCTCTCTCTCTGTCTCTCTCTGTTTTTCTCTCTCTCTCTCTCTTTCAAATAAATAAATAAAACTTAAAAGAAAAGAGAGAGGAAGGCAAACCAAGAAACAGACTCTTCCCTATAGAGAACAAACTAATACTTACCAGAGGAGAGGTAGGTGGGAGGATGGGTAAAATAGATGGTGGGGATTAAGAAGTGCATTTGCTCTGATGTGCACTAGATGTTATATGGAGGTGTTGAATCACTATATTGTACACCTGAAACTAATATTACACTATGTATTAGCTGGAATTTAAATTAAAACTTTAAATAAGTAAATAAATCCTAAAATAAGTAAATAAAAAGGAGGTGTTTCTAAACCCCTTAAATTGTTCACTTTTTATTTTCATAAACTTCACCTTAATAAACTTATTCGAATTATATTTCATAACCATTTTTTATTTCTCCAATTTCTAATCTCATAATTTGTTTTTCTTGCTAGTTTGTTTATATCCTACTACACCATTTGAACCTGATGCTTGATACCTGAATCAGCTTTGATTGATATAAATGGGCAGAAATGCTGTGGGTTGTTGATGACACCACTTAGGTGTTATCTTGAGAAAATCTTATTAGAATATAACAAATGTGGTTAGGAAAGTGAATGCTCAGAGGGTCCTACAGGTGATGGTGATTGTATCTCTCTGTACCTGATTCACCTAAAAAAGCGCATATTCAGTTCATACCATAAAATACTATGGAGTCATTAACTCTCATATTTCAAAATAATATATGAATAATGTTATAAAATTTCTCATAAGATAATCTTACTATATGATCCAGAACCATTTGATTCCAATCCTTAAATAACACAATATATGGTATATATGTATGCATGTGTGCTTCAGCTTTGTTTATTTTTTTTTTCAGCTTTGTTTAAATAACATTTGTTAAGTGGAGCACAGGGTGTCAGATGGTGACTTATGGTTGAGCAACAGACCACAAGAGAAATTGAAATACAGAAATAAATATTTATGACTCACAAGTCCTAGGGGAAGCATCCGATATGCCCATGGGGCCACATGGGAAGTTAAAGGCAGAGTACAGAGAGAGAGAGAGAGAGAGAGAGAGAGAGGCAGGACTTGGGCCACATGCCTTTTTTAGGAACTGTGAGTGGAGTGCTTTGGTATTCCCCAGCTAAGGCTGGGTCTGTCAACTGAAACCAAAAGAGTGAGGGTTTGGTAAATCCCCTGGGGGCAGAAGAGACTATTGGTCACAAGGAATGTTGGGGGAGTCACATCAGGGACTTACATAATTTGTGATGCTATAGGTTGCTGTCTAGGATATGTGTTTGCATAACGGGCCTCAGTTTAAGATCACTGTAGGCTGCTTAGTCGAACAAAATGGACACCAGAGTAGCGATACCTTGGAGTAGCTTTATTAAACTCCTGACAGTTTAGAACTCTTGACATTAATCTTGGCTACACTGTGTTGATCCAGGCAGGTCACATTTTTTAAAAAGATTTTATTTATTTATTCATGAGAGACACACAGAGAGGCAAAGACACAGGCAGAGGAAGAAGCAGGCTCCCTGTAGGTAGCCCAATGTGGGAATCGATCCCAGGACCGTGGGATCACCACCTGAACCAAAGACAGACGCTCAACCACTGAGCTACCCATCCCTAGGAAGATCACTTTCAAGTAAAGCAAAAAGCAACAAGCTCCCTACATGCTCAGAATTTCCAACAAGATTTTAATCCCCTTTCTTTAAAAGTAAACAAACCAGTAAGAATCAGTGAATATCCAAGGAAAAAAATTAATATGACTGATAGGAACAGAGCAAACAACCAGAAAAAGCTGTTAGTAGGGAACAGATGATACTAACTTGAGAGAAGATAATAAAAAGGGGGGAGGGGGAGAAACAACAAACCATTAATATCCTGAGAGAAATAAGAAAAAGTATTGCATTCATTAAAAAGAACAGAATACCATAAAAAGGATATATTCTGAGAACAACAACAACAAAAAAGGCTTAAACATTAAAAGTATAATGGTAGAAAAAGAAGACTCAATAGGGACATAAAAAGAGATAGGGGGTACCTGGGTGTCTCAGTGGTTAAGCATCTAACTTCAGCTCGGGTCGTGATCCCAGGTCCTGGGATGGAGTCCTATATCCCTGATAAGCATAGAGCCTGCTTGCTCCCTCCCCTCTGCTCATTCTCTCTCTCTCTCTCTCTCTCTCTCTCTCTCTCTCTCTCTCTCAAATAAATAAATAAAAGCTTTAAAAAAAGAATATAGAGAAGGTAATTAGAGAATATGTCCAGAAAGTCCTCCATTAGGCTATCAGAAGTAAAGAACAGGGAAAAAAACTGGAATGAAATCATCAAAAAATATTCAGGAATATTTCTAAAAATTGAAGAATATAAATCTTCAGTCTGAAAGAACCCATAAAATGTTTATAAACATGGAGGAAAAATAGACCTACCTCAAGGCACTAGTAACATGTAAAAAAATGAATGTCAAGAGAGAGTTCTATAAACTTTAATAGAGAGGTAAGAGTCTTCTAAGCAAGACAAACAGATGCTAAAGACAAACAAACATCTGTTGGACAAAAGTAAAGAAATTATCAGGACATAGGTTCTAGAGAAGTTTACCTCTCATGTATCCCTTTTGGTAAGTTCCTTGAGGAAAAGCCTAAGAAAACAATGGAAGAAATTGAGTAAGTGGGAGATATGAAATATGGAAAGAAGGGGATACATCAGAGAAACAAAGGGAATTTGGGGGCTGATGGTGTTGGATGAGAGATCCCGTGTTGCCACTTGCACTTTAGGCATGGAGAGCTATCAATGCAGATCACCCCAAGTCAATAAGTAGTCTCCAAGAGTGTTTTTGAAATTACATAAAATCTAGAATATCTGATGCATTTGAATATATTAAAAATGTTTAGGCAAACTATGGGGAATTTCTATATAAATCAGCATAATGATGCTTGACTTCAAAGTGTTTACTATCTTGTAGGGAAGGAGAGAGGCTGTATTAAAAATTAAAATGATGGGCACTAAGGAGGGCACTTGATGGGATGAGCACTGGGTGTTATACTATATGTTGGCAAATTGAATTTAAATAAAACAAAAATAAAAAATAAATGCCAAAAAATTAAAAGTAATTTATAATATCAGTTGAAAACATGATAAAAGTAATAAAAACAAATAAAAATAGCACAGGGATAGAAGAAAAAGAAAGGACAATGAATAAGATGTAAAAGAACTCCTATATCCTGTTTGCCATATTTGAGTCTGAAAAACCATGAAGCCTTTCAAAAATTCCATTACTTCTCCAAAGTTTTGTGTGACTGAAGATTTCCAAAAAAATTTTCTTTAGTCTGAAGATATTCCAAAAGAATGCCAAGCATGCTTTGAGTAGTGTTAGCAATGTATAGGAAGCTGTTCATATGAGGAAAAAAGCATCTAGACGAATTAGGACAGGTATGTTAATTTAAGAAATTTTCTCACTAGCTTATAATAAATCATATAAAATAAAGAAATTATAGAATTTTAGAGTCAAGAATATTAAAATTAATTTCCTCATTTTGTTGAAGTGAACATAATACAATTACTTTCCATGCACTCAAAACTCTGAAAAAGTCACATGTTGGAGACTAAGTGGAGACAAAAATCCTCCAGTTGCTATCCATTCTCCTATCTCCAAAATCAGGAGGGAGCAAGGGAATAGGAGCATAACAAAAACTCAGAAAATTTAAATTTATATATATTAAACATATATATGTATATATATTTACACACACATATTACACTTAAAAGATGAACTATAGGATAGAACTATAGGATAGATAGGTTACTAAGTTGTAGAAATCACAATAGATGTTCCTGCAGGTAAATATACATCAATCACCCATTAAGAAATAGTTTCATAGTATTGATATTTACCAAATCAGAGATATTACAAAATAATAATTAAGGCACACTCTTCCTCTTGAGTGGGTAAGCTGATGACTAAGATTTTTGTACCTATGAAATAGGTGATAATTTTTTTTTTTTTGCTTCACCTTATGGCGAGAAATGAATACATGAACACATTTAATGAAAAGTTACTATTTTATAAGGTATTTCTTTTCAGAGAGCTCACAATTTTGCCAAAGTCTAAGAATAGTGTTCCTTTTATCCAAGTTAGAATTCAAGATTAGAGAATTTTTTGCATTTGCCAAGAAAGCACTCAAATTTTGCACATTTTCCTCAAAAGTTGTCTACTAACTAGAAACATTTTAGGCCATGGGGAAAATAGAAACTCTCATATGAATGCCAGCTCTCAGTCAGTTACCCTTCTGAGTTTCTAAACAATTGAAGAGCAAATAGAAAAGGGAAAAGCTAAACTCATGCCAAATTTTTTCTTTCTACAATACTTCTAAGGATAATAAAAATAAGGGAGGGAGAGACTATATTTTCAAAAGAGAGTATATCTGCCAATGAATTTGAGGAAAGATGCTTATTATTTGTTTTTCTCAAAAAGAAGACATTTTCAAGTACTGGGGATTAACGCAAACATCCACAATCATTCGTTTCCCGAGTAACAACTTTGAGGTTTGGACAAGTGGAGAAATAAGAGTTTCTGAGTTTAAAAGTGCCCCCATGTGGAAATAAGCAATCATTGCTATCTCTTACAGTTTCATTTCATTTGCTTACTTGATGGCTAGTACCTTGAGATTTATGAAGGTTTCTGATGAAAGCTGACCAATGACTCACATCATGAAACAACTATGATTTTTCAGCTACCCAGTTTTCTTTGATGGCACCACCAATACGTGCAAGCTGACGATATAGACAGCATCATTTTGTTAATCACTGCATCCCTAATTGTTTAGCATGGTGCCTGGCACAAGGGAGAAGATAAGACACTTTTTCTTCTCAACTGACAAAATGATAACACAGTCACATAAACTGGAAATCTAAAGACAACATTCATTCTTCGCTTCTTCATGCCCAGTATCCAATAACCCAGATCCATTGATTAGGCTTCTGAAACTTCCTTGAATCCAGACCTACTCCATTTTGCTGTCCAGGTTTAGGTCAACATAATCTCCTCCCTGCTCATTGGCAACAGCCCCTGATGGTCCAGTCTAATCCAGCCTCCGCTGCTAGCACAGGAATACTGAAACAGAAACTGAGTATCTATTCTCTTGGCCTTAAAAATATCTACATATGAAGAGAGGGACATCCAGCATGGTAGAGTGAGGATGTTACCCTATCCTGTTCCCAGAAAAAAAATATAAAACTAGATAAAATGTTTAAAAAAACATTTAGGAGCTCTAGGAATCCATGAATGGTAATGAGCTTAAATAGTATCTTTTCAGTAGCTATCAGTATTGAATGTCCTAGGTAATCGTTTTGGTGAGGGGCATTGTTTAAAATAATAGTACATGGTCATCACTATATTTGTCTACCTGAAACTAATATAACACTGTATTTTAACTATGCTGTAATTAAAATAATAATAATAAAATTAATAATAATAATAAAAGAATAGCATATGATATAATTGAATTAAGTTGGGGGTTCCCACTCAAATGTTTTAAAAACTCCCCAGTCTTGGGACTCTTGGGTGGCTCAGCGGTTGAGCATCTTACCTTTGACTCAGGGCGTGATCCTTGGTCCCAGGATTGGGTCCTACTCCCTCTGTCTATGTCTCTGCCTCTCTCTGTGTGTCTCTCAAGAGTAAATAAATAAAATATTTTTAAAAAATAAAATTTAATTTAAAAGTTTCTGGTAAACACAGTAGGGGAATGAGGGAAATCTCAAATATGCTTAAAACATTTGAGAACTACATTTCTCTTGTCACAGGGAAAAAGACAGGAGGGCAGGCTGAGAATAGTTCAAAAAAATAAAACTCCTCAGTCTTCATGGATTTGACTATATCTTCATTAAATACTATTTTTATTTTTTTAAAGTTTAATACCATATTATTTCACTTACATGTGGAATCTAAAAACAAAACAAATGAGTAAATAAAAAGAAATAGAGAACTGATAGTTGCCAGAGGGAACATGGTAAGGGGATGGACAAAATGGGTGAAAGGAACGGAGAGATACAGGGTTCCAGTAATGGAATGGATGTCATGGGAATAAAAGGTACAACACAGTGAATATAGTCTATTGTAATAACATTGTATGGTGACAGATTGCACCTACACTTGTGATGAGCATTGCATAACAGAGAGATGTTGAAGCACCAAATCATACACCTGAAACTAATGTAACATTGTGTGCCAGCTGTACTCAAAAAAAAAAAAAAAAGTAGATCCATGAACCTAAAATTTAAAAAAAAAATCAAAACGCAGGTTATTAAGAGTGCATTAAAATTTTTAATCCAATTCTTTGTTGGTAAATCAATATTATTTCCAATACTAAAAGCAAAGGTATATTTTTTAGTACATTAATACTTTTATATACCATTTATAGTAGTCCACCGTCACTAAAATCAGTAGAAGGAAAATTTCGAGCTAGAATTCTATCAACACTAACTTAATTTATTCAGATTTTGTTCATGAAGTAAAGAAGACTACAGAGTTATTTAACGGGGAATTTAGAGTAAACATATTATGAAAGATTCGTTTTTTAAACTTCTTGTTTTAAAAAAATTATAAGTAATTTTAAATATACATGGTGAGAATTGAGAAGTGAATAGAGAAAAAAGGTTTTTCCATGACAATAATATAAAAAATAAATTCTTAAACATTTTACTTATCTCTGTTCTGCTCCCTTTTCTCAGTTAATGTATAATGTTATACAAAGATTGAAACAAAATGATATCTGGCAAATGGATCAACATCTATGCTTTTATTAAATGTGATGCTTTTATTAAATGTGATGTATGCTTTTATTAAATGTGATGTAGCGAAAGTACTTTAAGAGTTTATATTTTAATTTGACACCACCACATCGCAGACAAGCATGTTGTATAGTGACAGCAAGCTCCTAACTGATCCTTCCCTCCAATTTCAGAAGTTATTAAAAAATCAGCTTGACTCTGAGCGTGCTTTCTACTTTTTGAATACAGGAATAATTGCCATCCAGTAAATTGAGTTGTTTTATGTTCTATGATTTAAAAAGTTAAGAACATTTAACTCTGAGCAAAAGTTTAACATATATGTTTAAAATGTACATTCCATTAATCTCAAGGTATTTTTTCATTTCTCCTTTGATCTTCATTGACTCACTGGTTGTTCAAAAGCTGTTGTTTCGGGATCCCTGGGTGGCGCAGCGGTTTGGCGCCTGCCTTTGGCCCAGGGCACGATCCTGGAGACCCGGGATCGAATCCCACGTCGGGCTCCCGGTGCATGGAGCCTGCTTCTCCCTCTGCCTGTGTCTCTGCCTCTCTCTCTCTGTGACTAACATAACTAAATAAAAAAATTTAAAAAACAAAACAAAACAAAAGCTGTTGTTTCATCTCCACATATCTGTGATGGCTACTAATTAGAGACATCAGTACAGAAATCTAATTTCTTGTCTTGTAATGGATACCTCAAAATGAACAAGAAACGTATATGTTGAAGTCTTAAGGAATTGTTTATTGTTGCAACTCCAATCAAAGATATGACTTCAGTAAAAAATGAGTCTTCCAATTTCTTGACATACTTTGTTTGTGATGATCCCATTGTACAGATTCTAATTCTCACCATGATGCCTAAAATTGTATTTTCTGATTCACCAACATGATCTTAGATAAGTTCAAATGTGTGATGACCCTGATCTGCCTAAGCCCGTTTGGGGTTCTCTGTTGATCACAGAGAATATTCTTTGTATTCCTTGGTGGCCTCTCCCCTGCTTTTCTCCCTAACCAAATAATCTTGTTATTTCCTTCTCTCAAGTATTGTATCAGTGATAATTGACTGTTTCCAGATACCCAGCCAAACCACATTGCTTCTTACCTCCTTGCATTTATTCAAACTCTTTTCTCTCTAGTAATGCCCCCAACCCTGACTTTTGGTTTACACTCTTCACTCCTTCTGCCATACCTGGTTAATATATTGTTAATAGATTCATAGTTTTTTAGATCGCCCAAAAAAACTGTCCATAACTTCCACAAGAAAAAGTTTGTCATACAAACCCTATGCTACTTCTGTTTCTTGTCCATGATTCTCTTGTTGCACTTATGACACTAATGCAATTTGCTCATTTTTCTATCTCATCAGATAAACCATGAGCACCTTGAGATTAGGCACCAAGTAACCATCATTTTATAAATGTCTTGATACAGTGGATTTTAAATAAATGTTTGTTGAATAAGTGAAAGCAACCCTGGAACTGTACATGACTTGAGCATAGGAACTAAGCAGAAACCTGTTTTTTTATGGAAATTGAATCTGTTAACAGAAACCCTACCAGTGAGGATAACTTCATGTTAAGGGAGCTAGACATCTCTAAATAACAAAAACTTGGAAGACACTGAACTATTCATTTAATATAGATCATTTCATTTTGTTTCCAAGACTTCACTCACAGGCATTCTTTAATGCCTTTACCATGTTTGCCTAACTTCTATACATACTGTTTACTGGTATTTTTATTTAAATTGACTCCCATTTTATTCACCAAATATATTTTAATGGAAACTTTGCATCATTACTATAAATAGAAAATTTAGCATTCTGTCCAAATACACAAATTACACTTAAAAATAAATATAATGGGAGTTTAGCTTTAGCTAATGACACAGTAGGTAATTAGGACAAATCTTCCCACTGAGATCATCAGGAAAAGCTAAACAAGATATTTTTAAAAGTTTGTTCCAATGCATTGGAGATCTACCAAGGCATGGAAGATTTTAAAAGGCAAGATCTGAAAGTATGTAGGAAACCAGAGTGTTGATTCTCACACTTACAGCCAATTATTTTTCTACAAATACTTGTTATGAAAAGATAGGGGTCTAGCAGATCTTTCAAAATAGTTGCACATAAGAGGGGGAAATGATAAATTTCAGGACTTGATAAAGAGGAAGCCTAGCAAAAAATGTGCACTTTTCATTTGAACCCCAAAGGGCTCCACTTACAAAACAAAAGTGTCCTAAAGATACAAAATTTCAATTCCACATCTCAAACTCTAGATTATCCTAGTGTCTCTAACCTGGTCACCTGCCAGAAACAAACCTAAATCCTTTCTGAAATAAATTAACATCTTCCAGGTCCCCAAAATTATCTCTAACTTTTTTATACAAGACAAGGGTCATGGATTGATAATTAAAACAAAACAAAACAAACAACCAAAACAGTGGCAAGAGAACCATAGTTATTAGGCTTAAACTTTAAAGTAATTATATTTATTTTTAAAAGCTCTTAAAACTATGCTTAAATATGAATCATAACTGAGATTTTGGTTGATAATTAGAAAGTAAGTATAATAACCATACCAATGCAAGAAGACAAAAAGAATAGAAATAGTTACTTTAAATATAAACCTGTCAGATTAATGAAGTTCCCTTTGGTTCTCAATTTCCTAAAATTTTTTGTTATGAATAGATGCTGCCTTTAATCAAGTGTCTATTTTTTATCTTTTGACGTTATTCTATGATTTTTCCCTTTCATATTATTGTGATTTTCATATTTTATATTTCTTCTGTCAGGCTGGTAAGTTTTTTCTTTTTTTAAAAAAATTTTTTATTTATTTATGATAGTCACACAGAGAGAGAGACAGAGAGAGAGACAGAGAGAGAGACAGAGAGAGAGAGGCTGAGACACAGGCAGAGGGAGAAGCAGGCTCCATGCAGGGAACCCGACATGGGACTCCATCCTGGGACTCCAGGATCAGGCCCTGGGCCGAAGGCAGGTGCTAAACCGTTGAACCACACAGGGATCCCTCTTTTTTCTAATTTCTTATACAGTTCTTTTTCTTTTATCACTTTGTAGATTATACATTAAACTTTGAATATTTAAACTAGTTTTAGCCTCTTCCAACTAGTATTATACATGGTTCAGTTATTTTAATTTCTATATATTTTAAACCTCAAAAGACATTTTAAAAATTATTTTGTACAGTTGGTATTTTTACAGATTTTCATTTGCCCTTTATTCACTCCTGCATCTCTGAGCTTCAATCTCAGAACATTTCCCTCTGAGGTTCTGGTTGAGTCAGGTTCTGCCGGTGGTAAATACAAGAGTTTTTGTTTTCTGAAAAAGCCATTAATTCACTTATTTTTTGAAGTCAACTAATTTGTTTTGAGCATATAATTATATCTAATGATTATTTTCTTTTTAAAATTTTTTAAGATTTATTTATTTATTTAATTATTTGAGAAAAAGAGAATGTGTGAGCAGGGGGTGGGGGGAGGACAGAGGTAGAGAAGCAGACTCCCAACTGAATTTTAAACGTTTATGTAGAGGTCTTAACTGAGGTCAGTCACATACTCAGTCCAGATGGTCTCAACCACACATTGCTCTCTTAAGTCTGTGTTCTTGAAATGGCTTGCACTGTGGGGATGTTTGGCAAAATGTACATCTCAAGGACAGGGGTGGCTGGTAAGGAGCCTCTGATTGCCTGGGTCAGCTTGCAGATCAACTGTTCACATTCTCTACATGACCTCCTCCAACAGTTATATGTGTTACTAATATATATATGTGTGTATATATATATATACATTTTTTTAAAAAAATATTTTATTTATTTATTCATGAGAGACACAGACAGTAAGAGACAAAGGCAGAGGGAGAAGCAGACCCCATGTGGGGAGTCTGATGTGGAACTCGATCCCAGGACCCTGGGATCACAACCTGAGCCAACAGCAGACACTCAACCATTGAGTCACTCAGGAATCCCAATATATACACATTTAATAATTTTATACTTCTCAGACTGAAAAGGAGCATACTTATGCTCACAAAGACTGATTTTCTGGCTATAATTTGATTATAAAAATGATTTTGTTTATATATTTAATTGAATTATAATAATAACAAAATTTATAGTAGGAAAGAGAAGAGAGCAGTAGCACTTAGAGCACTGGAGAATGGTGCAAATTAGACACTGACACAATAAAACCACTCTAGCATTCCAATCTTCCTAAGCCTTTGAATACCTTCCTCTAAAGTATACCAGGACAGTTCTGGCATTTCAGTTTCCTTTATTGAGTTCAAACCATTCTTGAGTCCATGTTTCAACCAACCAGCCAGATTTTTAGAGCCTTTTCCAAACCCTCCAGCTAAAACTTGGAATCCATAATCTCTCCTAATTGGCCCCACATCAGTAAATTTAGCCTGATTTGACTATTTATCCTTCTACCATGATCTCAAACCTTTATGATCCATTCCTATATATATTCTCAAGATTTCTGTCTGCATAAATTGGGAGAAAAATCCTACAGTTCTTTTGATGTATAGTGAACCTCCTCTTGGGTCAAAATCTCTGCTTAAACTTTGGGGGTTTCTGTAAATTGAATTTAATGATCGGTTTATAATCAAACCAGAGTGGGTAGGTGGTACATACTGAGAAAAGTCAGCAGTGCCTTGTCAGATAACTGCCTCACAGAAGCATTATGGGTTTTTTTTTTTTTTTTTAGGCAAAGATAAAGGACTGCTTTTCCTGGAACAGAAGACTTCATAGATTTAGAGGTGTGACACCACCAGCTTTATCAAGAACTACTTATATGACCCCATTTCAATTTTTAGGATATCATCCTTTCTGACCAATGTCCCCACTTTAGCAGAAGATGCCCTGGATGGTTGCAAGTTAAATTTGCATTGTAATTCAGTCAGTTACAGGATGAGATTTTGGATATGATTTTCAGAAATCTTAGCTCTGCAACTTCAGTCGACAAGAGTTCCTTTCAGGGAAGATATGAAAGGTTTAAAGTGATTTATGCAGAGCTTGTGCTAAAAATGTGAAGCCCTGAGCTCATCCGTTTCCTTCTCTACTTTTTCCAACACAAATAGGGGCAACCAATCAATCCCATTTACTACTTAGACTAAAATGTCCTAAGATAGCAAATACATCATCTCCCAGAACCTTATTTTCCATAAGCATTTGATTAGGAGTATCCAGTGGCAATATTTTATATATCTCTGTTACCACATCAAGTCCTGGACTGTTGTTGCTCTCTTCACTACTGGAAATAGAGTCATTAGTGCCTTTAAATCTGTCACTGAGAGAATCATTTCCAGAAAACTCAGAACCCCATTCAGAAAATTCATCTTTCAGGCTTTTCCTCTAAATTATCCAAAATTTGTATCTGTCAGGGTTCAACCAAAGAAGCAGGGCCATTAAGAGATATATATATATAATACTAGATCTATTATAGGGAATTAGTTTAGGCAACTATCAAGGCTGACGAGGCAAGTCAAAAATCCATTGGTCATGATGTCAGGAAGGATAACCTGGAAGTCTTGAGCACATGCTAAAGTTGCAGTCCACAGGTGGAATTTCTTCTTCTTCTGGGAAGCCTCTACTTTCCTTTTACAAGCTTTCAACAGGTGGAATCAAACCCAGTAATACTATCTAGAATAATCTCCCTTTCCTCAAGTCAACTGATATCAGCTTTAATCACACCAACAGAATACCTTCAGAGCAATACCTGCATTAACATTTGATGGGTAATAACTGGGGACTGTAGCCTAGCCACTTTGACACACCAAAAGACCATCATTTACTTCTTTATTTTTCAAATATAGAGGAGGTACTACTTTTGTAACTAAAAATAATATGACTGAAACTGTTTCTACTTATTTATTTATTTTTAAGATTTTACTTATTTATTCACAAGAATCATACAGAGAGAGAGGCAGAGACACAGGCAGAGAGAGAAGCAGGCTCCATGCAAGGAGCCCAACGTGGGACTCAATCCCAGGTCTCCAGGATCAGGCCCTGAGCTGAAGGTGGCGCTAAACCTCTGAGCCACCCAGGCTGCCCACCTTTTCTATTTAAATGACACTGGATATATTTAGACTGAAGGCTATTGTCTTTATACTTTACTTAGGCAATAGCATAATTGGATCTCCTTTCTTTCTCTCATTGACCTCTTTTCACATTTGGCCCATTCTCCCTACATTTGAACCAGCAAAGATTGGTGATGAAGCACACATAGCAGTTATGAATTAATACAGATTTCAAAGAGTTTTCTTTCCCTAAAATGATAGGCTGCACACTGAGGGGATTTTACTTCTAAGCCCCAGGAGCACCATGATCTTCTGTTGTATCAAAGCTACTAGCCATTCTTTAGCATATTCTGATCTCTAAACTTTAAGTGAATAAAAAGTTCACAATGTATATTGGTTGATGGAATAAATGACACATTAACTTTAAAAATAAAGGAAGACACTTCACCCTAGTTTCTTTAATGACACAGGGATAACCCAATTCTACATAGTTTGCTATTCAGTCCCTTTGTTGGCATAGGCTATTTCCATGGCAGATTCAATTATGTTGAAGGCATAATGTGAGGTCCTTTTAACACATTTTATATCAATTTTGCTCTGTAATCTTGTTTGGTTTCTGTCATGTTCTAAATAGTTCAGCAGAGACTTTAAACCACTATTCCCATTCACATTGATTCATTTTCCAGGAAATCTCTAGACTGTCTCTTTTCATTAGAAAAGGAATGACAAACCAGTCAACCAGCAATTTTAGTGTCCTTGGCAACAAAACAGAGTGACTTTTCAATAAAGACCCTAGAGAAAGTCATCTGTGTTCTGAAAACATTTATCTCAATTAATTCTTTTTGGAAAAAAAAAAAAGCACCACTCTCATAATTTAATCATATTAAACAGAAATCTGTTAAAAGTATAATGAGAACCAAATCATATTTAAAAGAATACATAATTTTAAAATACAAAGAAGATATCACATAGGAAATAACACAGAGGACCAGTTTATGTACTAGTGATTATTAAGTAGGTAACTGATTTTTTTTTTCCTTAAACATGCTAACTAGCTTTTTAGGTGATTCCTACGTTTCTTCCTTTACCATCTTCCTTTATCATCTTCATCAAAAACTGAGAATAAGTTCTAAAGATCTATAGTTAATAACATTAGCTATTATTAACTAATAATTATTAATTACTTAATCATCATTGACTAGTACTTAATAATATGGTATTATGTACTTGAAAGCTGCTGACAGTAGATCTTAAGAATTCTCACCATAAAAGACACAAGCTAACTATGTGAAGCATTGGATGTGTTAATTATTTGATCTTGGTGATCATTTCATAATATATATTTATATCAAGTCAGTCCTCACAGTATAGACTTTAAATATGTACAATTATATTTGTCAGTTACTACTCAATAAAGTTTTAAAAAACTTACTGAGAAAGTTGTCCTGTATAGAATTACTTCCTTAGAATTATTGATTTAAAAAGAAGGTTTTTCATACACTTGACTTCAAAGCAGTTGTGGAAGGGAACTGTTTATATGCACTTGGAGTATTTGTCCTCTTAGTCTGAAGGACATGGGTGGAGCTTCCTGCCCAAGAATGGCCTGAAGAGACTTGAGCTGGTGTCTGTAAAGAGGTATTATTTTTGTCATTCTGAAATAGAAGATTCCCAGGCTGGGTGGAGTAAACCAATATATTTATATAATTCTTTACAGTATTTCTTTAGATTAGTTTAATCATTTAAACCTCGCAATAATCCCATAAAGTAGGTTTTATTACTTCTATTTAAAAAAAAAAAAAAAGAATTTAAACCTTCGAGAAATTGAGTCCTTTGCCCGACTTCCCACAGCATTTAGCTACATTTCTGACTTAATCTCAAATCTTTTTCTATTAGAATGGTGTTATCTCCCAGATGATGTATCTTTTGCAATGCTTCTGTGTCAGTTACCTAGGGCTGCCATAACAAAATACCACACACTGGATGGCTTAACAGAAATTTACTTTTACACAGTTCTGGATGCTAAAAGTCCAAGATCAAGGTGCCATTAGGGTGAGTTTTTGGTAATAAGTCCCCTCCTGACTTTACTTAGTAAAGGGCCAACTTCTCACTGTGTGCTTATATGGCCTTGTTCTCTGAGTAATTGCAGGGAGAGCAAGAGAGCTCTTCAGTTTCTTGGTATAAAGACATCAGTCCTTTAAGGTTTTATTTAAATTCAGTTTGCCAACATAGAGTAGTCCTTTAGGATTAAGGCCATATTGCTTTAAAAAAAAAAAAGCCATATTCCTATTACCTCACTTAACCTGTGTTATCTTCTTTATAGTACCTATCTCCAAATATAGTAACATTGAGGGGTTAGGATTTCAATATATGAATTGTGGGAAGGATCTTGATTCAGTCTCTAAAAAAATTCTTCCAGAAAGATAAGAATCTATAAGTTCCATATAGACTCAAAAACTGTCACAGTCTTAGTGAAATTCATTTTACTGAAAAAAATAGAGTTCCGAAGAGACCAATTAACCTATCAATATAATCATGTAATGGTACATTTGGGACTGAAGCTCTGTCTTCTGTTTTTCATAGCAGTGCTCTTTACATTAAATAATCCATATCTTATAATATTGTCATCCATTCTCGGTCCTATGGTGCACACAGGCAGAAGGTAGATTCAAAATTATCAATTTGGAAGATTTCCAAGGAAATCAGTAAAATTGGCCTAAGTTGTAAATTGATCTAAGCCAATATGGACCCTCATAATTATTGGCTTTATTTTGGTATCATAGCATCTAAATGTTGTGGGTAGGAGCTAAGTACTTTCTTCTAGACATGTGCCATGTATCAAAGCAATCGTTTGAATAAACATACACATGCAAATATTTATTAGTAAACAGGAACTAAGACAGTTATGAAACCTGTTCCCTTAAGCTCAATAAAATCTCAGCTCTCTATTCTTTTAAATGCTTAGCAGAAAAGCTCCTCTGAAAGTCCATGTAACAGTATGCTAGAAACAGGAGTGTTTATCGACTTATAAGCAACAACCAGATTCTATCAAATTAGCAACTGAATATAAGACACTATTTAATTTTTTTAGCGATTTTTATTTATTTATTCATGCGAGAGACACAGAGAGGAGAGAGGCAGAGACACAGGCAGAGAGAGAAGCAGGCTCCCTGCAGGGAGTCCAACGCGGGACTCGATCCCAGGTCTCTAGGATCAGGCCCTGGGCTGAAGGTGGCGCTAAACCGCTGAACCACCTGGGCTGCCCTATACGACTCTTTAGAAATAAAAATTCAAGAGCTGTCAGAACCATACAGACTGCTGGCTTGCTATTCATATGATGGCCAGTTCCTCTGTAGTGTTTCTAATTTGTAAGTCTTGAACTCTACTCGTTTTATTAATGAAGTCATTTTTGAAACAACTGTTATGCTAGGTAAGTATCCTCTGGTGTTGATTAGAGATAAATAAAGCTCAAGTCTCCTGACAGTATCTCCAATCTTGACAACCTCTTTCTTCATCATTCTGCTCTTAGCCTCACTAGCTTACTTACTCTTCCTTGAAAAAATATCAATGGCATTTGAATGCATGTAATTGGTTCTGTTCCTCTGGAGAGCCCTAATTCATCTATGTGTGTCCCAAGACTTTAGAAAACTGCAAATGATACACATATATATTACTCTTACACAGCTATGATTGCACGAAGATCTCTTTGGGACAACCCCCAGTTATATTATACTACAAAGTGCTAGACACAAAAGAGAAGCCCAAAGACTAGTCCCTTGCTAAATAAAAAAAAATAATAAAAAAAAAAAAACCTCTAACAATGATTTTTGGTCACCAGAGGGCACCACTGGCTCAGCAACTAGTTCTTCAGCACCAAGATATTTTATTATTTGATGCATGTTTAGGGTTCCTTCATTTACTAAAACAAAACAAAACAAAAACAGAAAATATTAACTAAGGACATACTATAGGCCAAGCAAAGTTCCAGGTTCTGGGGGAATACAATAATGAATAAGAGAAATAAGGTCTCTACCACTGAGCTTGTTTATATTTTACTCAAAAATAATGAGTTTAAAGAGCCTAAATTGGGTTAGAATTAAGACACAAACAAATGGAAAGAAATCCTATACTCAAGGATTAGAAAACTGAATATTGTTAAAATGTCCATACTACCCAAAGCAATGTACTAATTTAATGCATTCCCTATCAAAAATCTGATATTTTTTTTACAGAAATAGAAAAAAAATTCTAAAGTTCAGATGGAATCACAAAGGACCAGGAAAGATAAATCAGTCTTGAGAAGGAAGAACAAATCCACAACTACTCTTCAACTATGATGTCAAGAATATACGATGGGAAAAGAACAATCTCCTCAAGAAATTCTGCAGGGAAAACTGCATATCCAAAGTCAAAAGTATAAAATTGGACCCTTATTGAACACATACACAAAAATCAACAGAAAATGGATTAAAGACTTAAACATAAGACCTGAAAATTTAAAAATCCCAGAAGAAAACAGGGAAATCATCATGGCATTGGTCTTAGCAGTGATTTCATTGATGTGACACTGAAAACACAGATAGCAAAAACAAAGGTAAAGAAGTTGGGCCACATCAAAATATAAGGCTTATACACAGCAAAGGAAACAACCAACAGTGAAAAGGCAACCTGTGGAATGGGAGAAAAAATTCACACACTATCTGAAAAGGGTTAACCTCCAAAATAGATAAATAACTCTTGTAACTCAGTAATTAAAAAAAATAATAACCCAATTTAAAAACAGGCTAGAATTTGGATAGACATACCTCCAAAGAAGACATACAAATGGCCAACAGGAATATGAAAAAGGTATTCAACATTACTCATCAGTAAGGAACTGCAAGTCAGAAATCAAAACAAGAAATCACCTCATGCCTGTAAGGAAGGGAAGGCTGCTGTCAAAAAGAAGAAAGAAAGAAAAGAGAGAAAGAAGAAAGAAAGAAAGAAAGAAAGAAAGAAAGAAAGAAAGAAAGAAAGAAAGAAAGAAAGAAAGAAAGAAGAAAGAAGAAAGAAAGAAGAAAGAAAGAAAGAAAGAAAGAAAGAAAGAAAGAAAGAAAGAAAGAAAGAAAGAAAAAAGAAAAAGAAAAAAAGAAAAGACAAGTGTTAGCAAGGATGTGGAGAAATTTAAAATCCTTTCACACCGTGTGAAGGCAAAACGGTACAACTTCTATGGAAAATAGTATGGAGGTTCTTCAGAGCTTAAAAGCAGAACTACCATGTGATCGATCCAGCAATGTCACTTCTGGGTACATAACTAAAGCTATTGAAATCACGATCTGAAACAGATATTAGCACTCCTGTGTTCATTGCAGCACTGTTCACAATAGCCAAGATGTGGAAACAACCTAAATGTTCCTCATTCAAATGGATAAAGAAAATGTGGCATATACATACAATGAAATGCTATGCAGCCTTAAAAAGGAAGGAAATTCTGCAATGTGACAGCATGGACATACCTTGAAGACGTTATGCCACAATGTGGATGAACCTTGAGGACATTATGCTAAGTGAAATAAGCCAGTCACAGAAATACAAATATCGCATGATTCTGTATATGTGAAGTATCTAAAGTAGTCAAATTCACAGAATCAAAAGGTGAAAGGTTTGCTGCCAGAGGTTTGAAAGAGGGAGAAATGGGGAATTACTAATCAATAGACATAAAGTTTTAGACAAGCAAGAAGAATAGGTTCAGAGATCTACTATATAACATTGTACCAATAGTCAACAATCATGTATTGCCCACTTAAAATTTACTCTTTTGTTAAATGTTCTTTCCACAATAAAATAAAACAAGATAATAAAATCCTGGCAGGTAGAAAGTCTACTATGTGCCATATATGGGTTGGGTATTCAGTAGTGAACAAGACAAGGTAGTCTTACGTTTCATTTAATTTACACTGTAGTAGGGAACAAAAAATTAATTTTTAAATGTCCAATTATGACTAGTGATAAAATGGTAAATAAAATACAAGGTGATTTCATAGTACACAGTAGGGTAACAATTGTAATTATTAGTATTGTTATTATTTTATTATTATTATTATCTCAGAGTTTAAGAGGGCGAATGTAAGGATGATAGAAATCACTTGGGAAAAAAAACCCAAGAAGACATTCTAGAGAAAAGTAACTGGAAAAAAACAAAAACACCTCACTTAAACATGGCATGATACAGGAATAGAGAATTATCTAATCACAAAGATGAAGTGGTATAGAAAAGTGACTACATAAGAAACTACACTAATTTTCCTTTCTTTGTGGTATTCTGGAATATATCTGCTAATCTGGTGCCTGATCCAGAGTGACCTCAAATTTACAAGAGCCCCAGAACCAAGCTAGAGCCACAAAAATTTGGGACAAGACTTGGAATGTGCCTTGCCTTAGCATAGCAAATCTCATTGGGTTTAATCAGAGTGAGACCAGCTTTGGACCTGTAATGAGTTAAATAACAATACATGTGACTCATAAACAACCAATAAAGTAGGAGGTGTGCTAAAATCCCAGAACAAAAGATGCATTATAGCACTTCACAATCAAAATTAATTCCATTTTAAATAAGAGTGGCAATTAATAATTCCAGGGGTACTGGAGATTAGGAGTAAAGCCAACAAGAAACCAAGTATTCTCATGAATTTGGAGATATGAGAGATCAGAGATTTTAGGTATATTTGAGTTAGCTTCATGAAAAAAAAAAAACTATTAAATTTGTTCTATTTTTACTTCTTTTTATTGGCCCAAGAGGTCACCCTCTCTCAAACATGAACGTGTTTGTTGTAAATAAAATATATTATTAAACTTACTTTTTTTTTTTATTTGGCTTCCTGGGAAAGTGATTTGAGTGGATGAAATGAAAAGAAAAATTAATGAGTGGGAAATATCAGAGAGGGAAACAGAACATGAGAGACTCCTAACTCTGGGAAATGAACAAAGGGTGGTGGAAAGGGAGGTGGGTAGGGGATGGGGGTGACTGGGTGATGGGCACTGAGGAGGGCATTTGATGGGATGAGCACTGGGTGTTATGCTGTATGTTGGCAAATTGAACTCCAATAAAAAATTTAATTAATTAATTTAAAAAAAGAAAATACAAGAAAAAAGGAGTTATAAGGGCTGAATAAGAAGATAAAAAATTGCAAGAATGTGTATTTAGTATAATTAGTCATCTATTGAAGAGCTACTAAGTACCAAATACTGGATTAGATTCTGAAAATGGAATAATGACAATATATTCTTTGTAAAGTTATAATACCGGATCTTATCTTTAGGGTGTTCTGGGTTTGATTAGGGCAAGAAATATAAAAATAATTGTGATGCAACATAGTAAATTCTATAATCCAGGAAAATGCAATCTAAAATGAAGTGTGAGAAGAGACTGAAACAGAATAGTAAACAGTTTGATAACTGTCATTATTTTTATTTTTCTAACAATTCTTCTCTCTCCTTTTTCTGGAGACAACCCTTCTTTCTTTCTTTCTTTTTTTTTTTTTTTCCCTGCAAAAAATTATTTCATGTAGTTCTGTGGAAGCATAGGGAATATTCCTGTGACCCAGGTCTGGCTCTGTAGAGCTGTGACCAGAGTAGTTAGTTCTAAAGATCATGTGATCCAAACCAAAGAAATATGCCTTTTGTGGACTTTTCTTTAAGGACTATTTGGAAAGATTATCCTCCCACTGAGCTTATAAGTTTGAAAGCTATGAATACATAGCTTTCAAATGAATGAAGGAATGAATAGACAGTTTGCAAACCACTGGAACAGAAGAGATGACAAAAGACAAATCTGAAGGAGCCTCAGGATCCAGCCATCCCTCCCACTTACAAGTAAAGATAATTCTGACTTCTATAGAAAGCATAACAAATAGTACAGTCAATTGGTATGTACATTAAAAAAGAAAAAGTAAAACCATCTTGAATTACAATCTTGAATATTTTATCAAGGAATAACAAGGTCATGATTTCCTCCATTCAAAGGCAGACATGTCTAACAGATTTTGATTTTTTTTTTTTTTTGCCTTGTTGGTTAAGTAGATCTAAAATAGTTCCAAAACAAAGAAGAGAAAAGCAAGTTTATGAGATATTAGACTGCAGGACTTCTGAAATGATTCAAACAACATAATGGCTTGTGTTGGATTCTGAGATCATGAATTGGGCATGAAGACAAAAATACACACAGGAAATGAGGTGGATTAGTGAGTAAGGAGAGAGAATCTAATTTAAAACTCATTGTAAAATTTACCTATTAAGAATTTAAGACACTACACATTCACTTATAAGTGTATCTTAATAGACTACAAAATGAAAGAGAATTTATGAAGTGTTTAGCTCACAGCATAAAGCTGCTGGAGTTGACAAGTTCATTTTTAATATTTGATTTGAAAATCTTGGGCACAGCAGTAGCAAGTTAAGATGCAAATTAAATTTTTCAGGAAACAGAAGAGATGCACATTTTAATTGAATTTCCCCTGAATAAAAGGTTATAAAGTCCCTACTGGAGGGAGAGCATCATTGTTTTACAGCCTGAATTTTACTTTGGATGGTTTAGGAGGAAGTCTTAATGTTCTTCTCTTTTTTCTTCTTTTGTTCTCTAGTTTGCATTAAGAATCCCCTCCTGCTGTCTCAGAGTATTGTCAGAAGAACTAGCAGGATATAAGTTTTATTTTAAAAAACAGTCAGTTAGTGGCAAAAGAGGCTGAGTAAATGAGTTTCATGTGATGGGATCAGAAGTGAATGCCTCCGTAAAGGCAATCCTCTAAGGGACACCTGCCCAGGTAATGCTGGGCTAGTGTTTGCGGGTAAATGCAATCTGCAAGTGTTTTTTTTTTTTTTTTTTTTTTTTTTTTTCTTTTTTTCTTTTTTTCTGAGAGATCTTAGTGAGCCTAAACTGAAATTTAAATCCCTTGTTTCTTGGCCAGACAAGGGTACCTTTTCTCCTGACATACATGTAGCTCTTCATAGCTTCTTATTCAACTCTTAAGACAAATTAAAAAGGTAAAAAAAAAAAATCTGTTACTAACTCTATTAATGTAATGAATTACCTTATTCTCTCCATGAGACACCTAAAGGCTCACGTGTGGTAGGCTCTCCTTTGACTTCTGATGCTGTGTCCACAACGCAGTAAACATACAGATGCATAAATTCTTAAAGAAAAAAATGGCATCAGGGATTAAATTTTGAAAGGGAACAGATTGCCACTCTTCTTTATTGACAACAGTGAGGAGATTTCAGAGTTAATGTTCCAAAGCAATGTCAACAGAGAAATCCACAGGATGGGAGGTGAGAGCGAGGGGTCCAGGGCCCAGGGCTGTCATGTTGCATCAGTCCGGGTCCTGGCAGAGATGGTTACTACAGTGGCAGCTGGGACAGGTAACAAGTGAGGCTCAGAGACTCTGAAGCAGTGCAAAAAGAGATGTCTGATACCCAGTAACTGAGGGAAATTTAGGTCCAAATTTGTAGACAATTAGTACAGAGAAATATCCCATGTGTTTTGTATATTAACTTCATTTTTTTTCTGTTTTTGTTTGCTTTGTTTTTAGACAGGGAGAGAGAAAAACAGAAATGGGAGGAGGGACAAAGGAGAAGGAGAATTTTAAGCAACCCAGCGTGGAGCCTGATGCGGGGCTCATCTCACAACCTTGAGATCATGACCTGAGCCAAAATCAAGAGTCGGACTCTGACAGAGCCATCCAGGCGCCCCTAACTCCATTTGTTTTTATATTTTTGTAACTTCCCACAAATTTACTCAATTTTCTGTTTGTCCTCAGAGCAAGTAGTGATCTGCAATTAAAACTAGATTTATAACACAAAAAAGGAAAGGAAAGAAAAACGCTATTGATAAATACTATGCTACATACAGTAGTGGAAGGGCAGGCAAAATTCAGTGTTGCATATGAGGAACAAAGGAAAAATTTTACATTTTGATGTATTTGAGATATTTGGAATTCTCACTATACAGATCTCTGGCATCAGGAGCTTCCTTCCCCTCAAAAACATTTAATGTACCGAAAATACCTTTCAGCTTTTACTTTTATATCTCTATTTTAGAAACTCAATAATCACTTTATTACTTGTGAAATATTTATTGAAGTTTTTATTACATGCACGTAAGGATATGTAGAGTATGTGTACACATGATATGTAATTTATGAATACAAATAACATAGTTATAGGGAAGGAGATTACATAAATTTTGTTATTTACTACTCTGATGGAAACATGAAGTTGATGTTTGTAGCATTTATTCTAATTGATCTAACGCATATCTTAATGCGTTACATTAAACAGAAAGCCAGTTGCACTTCAATAATGGAACTATCCTCATTAACAATGATCCAGAAAAGAAATTACATTTCATCAATTAGTTCTGCAGCTATTCCTAGGAAATGTAAGCTATTACTGTGTGGGATTTTTGCATATTTAAATATTTATGATTGGTTTATAAATATTTATACTGCAATAATTCTGTGGATTAAAAGTAAATGAAAGCCTGCTATAAATGTATACTAGAATTGGACAATTAAGTGAATGGATGGTGGGCGGTAGCTGCCAAGTTTCTCACTGTTGTAGTAGGATGTTACAGATAAGCAAGGGGAAGGGGCTAGAATGATCCATGTAGTAAAGGAGACATTAGAATGAGCTCATTTAGCTGAATATAGATTCAAATGATTACATATGGAAATATGTAGAGATGTGTGTGTGTGTGTGTGTGTGTGTGTGTGTATAGGAAGAGTATATATGCACATATATCTCCTTTCTTATTTAGCTGAAAGGACCTAGAGGCAACGAGCAATGAGTACAACTAGTGCCCCATCTTGGTTGCTAAAAGCATTGTCAATGAAAGGTTCCAGAGCCCCCGGAGTTCTTGGAGAAATGGTTGATAGTAATACTGGGGCAGGAAATATATAAGATGAGTCTGGAGCATTTTGTGGTGTCAGAAAGTAAGGAAATGCTAATTATTTGTAAATAAAAATAAAAACTATTGATAGAGGTATATTAGAGGGATATAGGAGCCAAATGAAAGAGCTCCAAATGGTCAAACTGAGCAACAAAATAAAGTAGTATTAGATTATAGCCCTAAGTACAAAGTAGTTATCAATAAGTCCATACTAACCTAAATAAATAAGACTCTAATTCTGCACCTTTAAGTGTGTATTGCATATAGTAACTGTTATGGGTTCAATTACATCCCCCAAAATTTCATATGGTAAAGTCCTAGCTCCCAGTACCACAGAATTTAATTTTATTTGAGAGTAGAGTCATTGCGGATGTAATTGAGGTGAAGCCCTACTGGAGTAGGTTAGTTTCTAATCCAGTATGACTAGCATTCTTACAAAATTGGGAAATTTGGACGCAGATACAAACACAGAGAGAAAGCCAAGTGACATCGAAGGCAGAGATGTGGGCAATATATACAAAGAACTCCAAAGATGCCAGCAAACCACCAGAAGCTAGGGGAAAAGGCATGGAATTAATTTTCCCTCATCCTCAAAGGGAGCCACCCTGCCAACACCTTAAGTCTTGGACTTTCTTGCCTCAAGAGCTTTAGGACAATAAATTCTGATGTTTACACCAACCAGCTAGCGTTACGTGGTTACAGCAGCCCTAGCAAACTAATAGTGACTTTCTTTCAAAGAGTAAGAATATGAAAGAAGAAGTAAAGAGTAACTTTACAGAGGAGAAACCTGACAAGCTCTGTCTCAGCCAGGTGGCCAGGGTTAACATTAGCAATGCTGATAATATTTACCCCCGGTATGACGTGATGAAAGGGACACTTAACCTCTGTAGTTTTCTTCACAGAAACCTGTAAGTTCAATCTAATTATAAGAAAAATACCCAGACAAATTCCAATCAAAGGACAGTTTATAAAATACCTAACCAGTATTCCCCCAAATTGTCAAGGTCATCAAAATTAGAGAAAGTCTAAAGGACTGTCAAAGCCAAGAGGAGCCCTTATAAGGACACATCCTGACTAAATGTAACGTGGTATTCCAGATGGAATCCAAGAACAGAAAAAGGACATCAGGTTAAAAATAAAGAAGTTTGAATAAGTAATGGGCTTTAGTTAATAACATGTCAGTATTAATTAAAACAAGTGTATCAGATAAGATGTTAATAATAGGGAAAAACTGGCCTGGGTTATATAGGCAATCTCTGGATTCTCAACTTTTATGTAAATCCAAAACTGTTCGAAAATGAAAAGGGTATTTAAAAAATAAATGAAAAAATAAAGGATCAGCTACATATTTGGTGATGTACTTAAAATGCATCAAGCAAAGTCTGTGAAATACAGGTATATTTTACATGAAATTCAGTTTACAATAATTCCCAACATGCTCATAGAAGCTAATATGCACGTTAAATAAAAAACAGTATGATCATAAATTATTGATATAAATTATTCAGTTCAGTAAGGCAGAATGTATATATCAAACACATCCCCCGAGAGGTTTTTAATCCTTTCAAAACTATAACTAATAAATTGTTTTTCCCCATCAGTTTACTAGGAATCATAAAATTCTTTGACATATTTTTCTCAGTCACATAAACAACTCGTGGTTCATTTAATTTCAGTTGAACAGTTTTTTTTTTAATGCCTTGCAGTAATGACTTAAAATAAAGGAGCAGAGTGAAAGATTTATCAGCAATCTTTTATCTTTTGTATTATATTTAAAATCAAACCTGTCTGGGGATTTGGAGCAGACTCATCTTGTCATTCCCTGCCTTGTCAATTTCTGGTGATTACTTCTTGAAATGAACAGAAGTCAAGGTAGACCATTTAGAAAAACATCTGAGGCTCTGAAATACCAAGTCATGCATGGCATATTAATTTTCCCAATGGGACAACGCTTTTTTTCATAATTAGTTTTTTCAGTGTCTGTGGCGACAATATTTAAGATCTACTCTCTCTTAGCAACTTTTGAGCATATAATAGAGTCGCCATGCTGTACATTAGATCCCTAAAACTTTAGATTATAAGCAAAACTTCACACTCTTTAACCAACATCTCTCCATATCTCCCTACCCCCAGGTCTTGGCAATGCAATTATTGTTCAACTCTCTGGATGAGTTCAGCTGTTTTAGATTCTAATATACAAGTATCCTCTGCTTTTTGAAAATTCATGTTATGCCACTTGACTTTTATGAAAGACTTACATTAGTACCTGTTTTTGGTAACTTGAGAAATCTGAAGATGATTTTTGCTTTTGCAAAAAAAAAAAAAAAAAGGTGAAAAGCAAAAATTGGGTTCAGCATTTATATTTGCAGGGAGCCCATAAAGTTAGAGGCAGTGCACAGCTGAGCAGGGAGAGGGGCCCTGCGAGTCTCCTTCCTGGGAACCACACTCAGCCTCTCCACATCGAGCCAATGGCTTTGAACTGTGTCTGTGACCATCTGTGCTGTATCTGCTTATTTTGTGTGTCCATTTGTAGGACTTGTCCGAAGATATCAGGAAAGTCTAAGAGAAGTAATTTTTTGGGTCTGGGAACCCTCAAAAATTTTTTCATATGAATTAATGAAAGTCACTTCATCACTTTATGTTGTTTCAGCTTATGAATAGTTTCATAAGAATACTTTACGTTCAGATGGCCGGGAAAACCTATATGAGTGAGACCATATAATAGCTGTCTTCCTTGGTCTGACTCATTTCACTTAGCATAATGCCCTCAAGGTCCATCCATGTTGTCACAAAAGGCAGGGTTTCCTTTCTTTTTCAATGCTAAATAATATTCCATTACACACACACCCTACATGCATACAAACGTACACACTATATCTTCTTTACCCTTCATCCATTGATAGGTACAGGTTGTTTTCTTGTCTTGGCTATTCAGAAAAATGTTGCAATGAACATAGGGGTGCATATTATCTCTTCAAGATAGAGACAACACTCTTAAAAAGAGATTATAAATATTTTTACTGACAGTTCTATATCTGGGGATAAATAATTGCCATCTTGCTTCCCATTTTTACTAATAATAGGCATTCATTTCTTCTTGGTGAGTCAACCCAAGTTCAATCAGTGGAGAAATGTCAGTTTGATTGTTTTGGAATAGGAGAGTTATTATAGGAAGTAGACCTTAGACGATTGTTGGAAAATACAGGTCCTGAAGAGGGGTTGGATCAGAGATTGAATCACCAACCAGTCAATCAGAGAAGCCATGTACTACCAACTATAGATTAGAACCATGAAAGGTGGACTTGTGGAGAAGCTTATGAGAAGTCATTGCTTCTAAGTACCTATTGAATCAATGAGTCCCCAGCCAAGTGTCTGGGGAGAGCCTGAGGTGACTGTTGATCCTGGCCAGGAGTCCAGAGTCATAACTGGATAAAGAACAAGGACCTAGGTGAATGCCTGTCACCATATATGATCGGGAAAAGGCCTTCAGAGAATAATGGATGCTGCTTTATTTCTGGATTCCAGGTATACACAAGTCCTTTTGACCATTCTAATTTGGAAGAATACAGGGAAATATAGTTCCTAGCTAATCAACGTGACTACAGTAAATGTCATATGCATTCTCTGTCCTTATAAAAATCAAATAAAAAATCAGATAAAGCTATTAAATGTGTCTGTGCTTGAAATCTTAGTCTACTTATGCAGGATATTAGAAAACATCTTTGGCCTTTTTTATAAGTTTTTATTTTAGTTCCACTTAGTTAACATACAGTGTTCTATTAGTTTCAGGTATACAATATAGTAAATCAACAATTGCATATATCACCATGCTCACCATGACAAGTGCCCTCCTCAATCTCTATCACCTGTTTAATCTATTCCCCTCCCCCTTCCCTCTGGTAAACCATCAGCTTGTTCTCTATAATTAAGAGTTTGTTTCTTGATTTGTCTCTCTTTTTCTCTGCCTCTTTATTTTTTGCCCTTTACTTGCTTGTTTTGTTTCTTAAATTTCATTTATGAATGGAATCGCATGGTATTTATATTTTTTGACCGAGTTATTTCACTTAGTATTATATTCTCCATCTCCATCCATATCATTGCAAATGGCAAAGTTTTAGTCTTTTTTATGGTTGAGTAATATTCCATTGTGTGTGTGTGTGTGTGTGTGTCCTCTGTCCATTTATCTATCAATGGACACTTGAGCTGCTTCCTTACCTTAGCTATTATAAATAATGCTGTGATAAACATAGGGGTGTATGCATCCCTTTGAATTAGTGTTCTTGTATTCTTTCAGTAAATGCCCAGTGATGTGATCACTGGATCATAATGTAGTTCTATTTCTTATGTTCTGAGCAACCTCCTTACTGTTTTTCAGAGTGGTTGCACTAGTTCGCATTCCCACCAACAGTGCAAGAGGGTTCCCGTTTCACCACATCCTCACTAACTCCTGTTGTTTCTTGTGTTGTTGATTTTAGTCATTCTGACAGGTCTGGTGAAGTGATATTGTGGTTTTGATTTGCATTTCCTTGATGATAAGTGATGATGAGCATCTTTTCATCTATCTGTTGGCCGTCTATCTGTCTTCTTTGGAGAAGGATGACACAAAAAATGGAAAGACATTCATGCTTATGGATTCGAAGAAGAAATATTGTTAAAATGTCTATACCACCCAAAGCAGTCTACACATTCAGTGCAGTTCCTATCAAAATACCAATAGCATTTTTCATAGAACTACAACAAACAACCCTAAAATTTGTATGGAACTACAAAAGACACCAAATAGCCACAGCAATCTTGAAAACTAAAGCAAAGCTGGAGACATCACAATTAGAAACTTAAAATTATATTAGTAAGCTGTAGTAATCAAATCAGTATGGTACTGGCACAAAAATAGACAGATCAATGGAACAGAACAGAAAATGCAGAAATAAACCCAAAATTATGTGGTCAATTAATTTTTGACAAAGTAGGAAAGAGTATCCAAGGACAAAAAGTCTCTTCAACAAATGGTGTTGGGAAAACAGGACAGCAACACACAAAAGAATGAAATTGGACCACTTTCTTACACCATCCACAAAAATAAACTCAAAATGGATGAAAGACCTAAATATGAGACCTGCATAAAAATTCTAGAAGGGAATACAGGTTTTATCTTCCTTGACATTGGCGATAGCATCTATTTTCTAGATATGCTTCCTGAGACAAAAGAAACAAAGGCAAAGATAAACTATTAAGACTACAGCAAAATCAAAGGTTCTGCAGAGCAAAGGAAACAATCAACAAAACTAAAAGAAAATCAGTGGAATGTCACTTGCAAATGACATATCTGATAAAGGGTTAGAATCCAAAATATATAAAGAACTTATAAAACTCAATACTCAAAAACAAATAATCCAATTTAAAAATGGGCAGAAGACATGAACAAACATTTTTGGCTTTCTAAGTCCCCAGAATACATCTTTTATGAGGCAACTGAATGGACTTAGATAATGTTATGGTTAGTGAAGATCCTACAGGTTGAGATCTCACAATAATGCTGCTTCATGAATGCTCTCCTCAGGGAAGAAAGAAAATAAGAAAAATAAGCGGCGCTGCTATGATTGTATGTATGTCTGGGTGAAATCAATAAATGCATTATACCTGTAGATGAAAATCTATTATGTAGTAGAAATATCTATAGCTAGAGCAAGGACACAAAGGCAGATTGGTAGCCTCAAGTTAGCAGTAGAAATTCCAGGGATTCACAGAACACAAAACATTAGGGGATCCCTGGGTGGTTCAGCAGTTTAGCACCTACCTTCGGCCCAGGGCATGATCATGGAGTCCCGGGATCGAGTCCCACGTGGGGCTTCCTGCATGGAGCCTGCTTCTCCCTCTGCCTATGTCTCTACCTCTGTGTGTGTGTGTCTCATGAATAAATAAATAAAATCCTTAAAAATAAAAAATAACAAAAACTTAGCACACAACATTTAGCACACAGTAAGTACTCCATAAACATAATCTCCATGCAGGCAGGAATTTTTATCTGCTTTACTCATTACTAAACCCTCAGCTCCTGGCACTTAGTAAACTTTTATGTAATTAAATGATTAATGGCAGCTGCTTATATTACTGTTTTTGTATTTGTTGTTAATGTAAGGTCATGAGGTGTAAAATATTCATAAGAAGAGAAAGCACCTTTTTAAAAATCTTCAACTCACCTAGGTATGTAGTGTCTCAAAAATTTTAGGGGAGATAGATTTGCTGTTAGGTTTCCAACATAACAGGGTCTCTATACTCTGAGCGTAGCCATGAAAGTTAGTCTTTTTTAACATCCTCATTGCTCAAGAGCAAGCATTATTCCCCCAAAACACACTTCACATGGATGGTCTCTTAAAGGTTTGTGATGGGTTGCTTTAGATTTTTACTTCTGGCCTCCAGCACTGTAGTATCTCTTTGCAGAACAAAATGCTGTTACTTCCCAGCTCTCAGAAGCTATTTCGTAACACTTAAAATCATGTGTCAAGTTGCCTTCCTTTTTGTCCTGTTAGCTCCTAGGAGTAGCAAATGCCATCGTTGTTTCTTGTTACCCTTGCAGTGTCTTGCATATAAAGTGGGGACAAAGTGTGCCATTTTAAAGGCTACAGCCATTTCTGAAGTCTGGGGTGAAAGTCAACATTTCCCTTTGCTCTTAAAGGGAGTGGAGAACTAAAAGTGCACATGCTTCAGATCAAGCTGTTGTTATATATTTAATCATGTAAAAGGCTCTGCTTATTTTGAGTTAAGTTAATCTGCAGAGATTATTCTGTTTTTAAGGTATATTGATTTTTCTCTAAGGACAGGTAATGAGGGTGAATAAAAAGCTGAGAAAAAAATGAATTCATCCCAAAGAAAGAGAGTCAAGCCCCAAGTTATTCCAAATAATATGGAGATAAGCCAGTAGCTGAGAAAGAAGTGTGAATCACAGAGAATGGCCAATATATTATTAGAAGAATATTATCATAAAGTCGGGTTTATTTGTTTATTTGAGAGAGAACAGAGGGAGAGTGAGAGGGAGAAGCAGACTCCCTGTTAAGCAGAGAGCCTGGTGCGGGGCTTGATCCCAATACCCTGAGATCATGACCCAAGCCAAAGGCAAACACTTAAGCAACTGAGCCACCCAGACACCCCAGGTAGCCAGTTTTTAACCTTTCCTTTTCTACCTTACAATTTCCTTCCGTTTTTTTTTTTTCCTTCCATTTAAGACAATGAGGTCCATGGTCAAACTGCCTGAGACTAGAACCTGAGTGAATCACTATTAGTTACTATCTTTGGGAAATTCATATACCCTCTCAGTGCTTTAGTGTTTTATCTCAAAAATGGGGATAATAATAGCTATAATATAGGATTCGTGGAATAATTAAGTGACTAGACCCATGCACATGCCCTCCCCCCACACACATGCAAGTGTCTTGTTCTAGAAAGTGCCAGATATGAGATTGTTATTATTACCAGCATTGTGATTATCCCCAAGAATTAATAAAATCTTAAACATGAGAGAGCATTTCTTTAGCTGTGTTTAGACACCTTTGTCCATGGTTTGGGATGGAGTCTGCTTGAGAAAGAGAAAGTAGTGAGAGAGCTAGAGGTAATCTATAAAAGGAGTAAAAGAAGTGACAAGCAAGACAGGGTGGATTTCTAGGACAAATAAGGAGTGATCTCAGAAAAACTTGGGAAGAGAATTAGACTACCTGCAATTATATACAAAATGAGTTCAAATTATTATTATATGCATATTAAAAGTAATAAGCACCATAGAGGTCTAAAGAATTTTGGGACCCTAAGGTCTTAAGTATCATTTTAATAAAGATTTATTTAAAATGTAATTTATTTATCACTTGTGTGAGCCTGACACTTTACTAGGTGTGGGAGATATAGCTAGAATTTACACTTTTGGTGAGGAGAAAGATAATGATACAAGATACTGATACAAAGATAATTATACAAGATAATTACAAATCTTGAAAGGGTCAAAAAAAGGGCATATTGATAGAGAGGAATTTCTGAGCATATATTAACATAAGGTTATCAGGAAAAGATTCTCTGAAAAAAGAAGTATTTAGCTAAAATATGAAATATGTGAAAAAGGAAATCAGTAAAAAGCTGAGAAAATTATTTGCCAGGCAACAGGAATAGTAAGTGCTAAGTTCCTAAAGCACAGAAAAGCTCAATGTATACAGAAAAAAAAAAAAAAAAAAAAAAAGGAATCCAGTCTGGCTGGATGAGTTTTTTGCAAATAACATATCTGATAAAAGGTTAGTATCCAAAATATATTTTTAAAAAACTTACATAACACAATACCAGAAAAACAAATAACCCCATTAAAATATGGGCAGAAAACATGAACAGGCATTTCTCTAAAGAAAACATAGAGATGGCCAACAGACACATGAAGAGGTGCTCAACATCACTCATCATCAAGGAAATGCAAATAAAAACCACAATGAGCGGGCACCTGGGTAGCTCAGTCAGTTAAGCTTTTGCCTTCGGCTCAGGTCATGATCTCAGGGTCCTGAGATCGAGCCCTGCATCCGGCTCTCGGCAAAGCAGGGAGCCTGCTTCTCCCTTTCCCTCTACCTCTCCCCTGGCTTGTACTCACTCCCATTCTCTCTGTCAAATACATAAATAAAATCTTTAAAAAAAAAAAGAACCACAATGAGATATCACCTCACACCTATCAGAATGGCTAAAATCAAAAACATAAGAAACAGATAGTTGGCAAGGATATGGAAAAGAAGGAACCCCCTTGTGCTTTTGGTGGGAATACAAACTGGTGCAGTCACTCTGGAAAACAGTAGGGAGCTTCTTCATAAAGTTAAAAATATAAATACCATATGATTCAATAATCCACTACTGAGTATTTGCACAAAGAATATGAGTATTTATCTGAAGAATATGAAGACACTGATTATTTATCCAAAGAATATGAAAACACAGATTTGAGAAGATACATGCACCCCTATGTTTGGAGCAGCATTATTTACAATAGCCAAATTATGGAAGCAACCCAAGAGTCCACTGATAGATGAATAATAAGGAAGAAATGGTGTGTGTGCATGTATAATGCATTATATATATGTATGTATGTATAAATACATATATATTATTACTCAGTCATAAAAAAAAAGAATGGAATCTTTCCATCTGCAACATCACGGATGAATCTAGAATATAATGCTAGATGAAATAAGTCAGTTAGAGAAAGACTTATACCATGTGATTTCACTCATATGTGGAATTTAAGAAACAAAACAAATGAACAAAGAAAGAAGAGACAAACCAAAAAACAGACTCTTAACTATAGAGAACTAGCTGATGGTTACCAGAAGGCAGGTGGGTGGGAGCAAAATAGGTGATAGGGATTAAGAATGCCTTTGTCATAATGAGCACTGAGTGATGAGCAGAATTGCTGAATGACTGTATCGTATACCTGAAACTACTATGGCACTGTATGTTAACTATACTGGAAGTAATAGAAAAGAAAGAAAATGATTTGAAAAAGTTGTCTGCTATTGTCTGATTATAGTTTATTTCCATTCTCTTTCTCTCTTTTTAAAATTGAATCATGGTTGACACACAATGTTATATTAGTTTCAGGTGTTTAATATAGTGATCTAACAATTCTATACATTACTCAGCACTCACCGTGTTAAGTATAGTCACCATACATTGAGAGTATTGACTCTACATTTCTGCTGTACTTTCCATCACTGTGACTTATTTATAACTGGAAGTTTATACCTCTTAACCCCCTTTACTCATTCTCTCTTAATCTCACCCTGAATACACTCTCAACTGCACCACTCTACAGAACCTGCTTGGTATCATGGTCGTCAATGACATCACCAAAACCAGTTGGTCTGTTCTCAGTCTTCATCTCAGTGGATCTATCAGCACCCTTTGCCACTGTTTATGCCATCTCCCTCTGGAAACCTCTTCATCATTAGCTACCAGGACACCACATTCTCCTGGTATCCCTCCTACTTTTCTGGATCTTCAGTCACTTTAGATGGTTGCTTCTCATTCTCTAAATGTTGGCATCTCCTGCTCCTCTTCTCTGTTCTATTCGTATTCTCTTATTTGATCCATTCTCATGGCTTTTAAATATCACATGTATTCTGAGGTCTCACATTTCTATCTCCATCTTAGACTTCTAACTGTGAATTTCAGAGCCACATATGCAACTGTGTACTTCATATCTCTGATGTCATTAGGCATCTCAAAGTTAACCTGTTAAACACATAACTCCTACTGTCCATCCCCATACCTCCCACCCCCAGCTAAGAGCAACAGTTTCATTTCTACCAGTGTTAGCTTCATTATTTCAATTGCATGGGCCAAAACCTTGAGGTAATTTTTGATGCCTTTCTCTTTCTTCATTTTTTTTTTTGAGAGAAAGCATGCATGTACACAGTTGCAGGGTTGGAGGGAAGAGTGAGTGGGCAGAGGGAGAGAGAGAGAGAGAGAGAGAGAGAGAGAGAGAGAGAGAGAGAACCTTAAAAAAGCTCCACATCTAGCATGTAGCCTGTCACAGGGCTTGGTCTCATATCCCTGAGATCATGACCTGAGCCAAAATCAAGAGTCAGATACTTAGCCAAGTGAGCTACCCAGGTGCCTCTCTTCATCCAATTTATCAGCAAAATATATTCACAGTCTCACTAGTTATTTTACCTCCTCTGCTACTACTCTAAAAAAAAATCACCATCATCTCTTGCTTGCATGCTTATAATTGGCTTCTAGTCAATATCTCTGGTTTTGTGTCATCTGAAATATATTCCAAATACAGCAGTCACAATGGTACTTTTCATGAAATTCTTATATTTCTTTTTTTTTTTTCATACAAAGAAAGTTATTTTTTTTAATCTGGAAAAATTTTAATACAACAGACTATTTATATTCTGCAATCACTTCTTGATAGTTTTTCTGACTTGGAATACATAATTAATATCTAGTAACTCTCTGTTGTAATCTACATAAGTTTGAATCAAATTATTTCCTTTTTTTTTTTTTTTTTGCCATATGGGTAAGTGAACTTTTTTTTTTTTCAATCCTCAACTTGGAGAAGAGAGGCTTTAGTGCCTTTATTTTTTTTTCTTTAGTGCCTTTAGTGGCTTCCTTTAGCACTCAAAAGCTAATGCTTTTTGTTGTTTTTGTTTTGTTTTTGTTTTTCTAGAAGCTAAAATGCCATGCATTGTCTTAGCCCTTTTAGAAATCTCTAAATACTTGTTTCTCATTCACTTTTCTCCAACCATAATGGCATAATGGATTCCTTGCTATTTTTTCAAATATTCCAGGCATGTTTCTGCCTTAAGGGCTTTGTACCTGCTCTTTGCTCTGACCAGACAGTTCTCCACATAAGACGTTCACATGGATAGTTCACTAGTTTGCAGCAGATAATTATCAGGCAGGAAGCATTAAGAGTATTAAATGAAATGTCTTGATGAAAGACATTAAGTCTTTCCACAGAGGAGATTTGACGTGGAATTGTGAAGCAGGTGTTGAAGGACAGGAACAGACAAAGGCAACAAATTCAAAGGTTAAGACTAGATATAAAGGCAAGAGGCATCTAATATCTCTAAACTAGGAAAAATGAGTGGAAGGGTTCAGAGATATCAGACTAACAGCTTAGCGGAGTGGCCATGGAGTCCAGGCTCAAACATCTAAACACAGTGCACTGATCATCTGGTGTTGGGACCTTAGCTCAGATGTGGAGTCCTGCAAGATTTGGTCTTATATCTCAGAGGAAGGATCATTGCCCAACTGCACTGATGCCTCAGAGGATCAATCTAATGGGGTACCTGGAGAACTGCAACCTGGATCTCTGAGATGGGAACTCTCAGGGGCCAGAATGAGATTGATTCTGAAAGTGCCAACAGAAATTGAAGACTGGAATCAATTCTTTCTTTCAGGGTGGAAGGGTCATTTCTAGAGTGATGCTAACAAGAACGGAAAGCAAATAGTGGAAAAAAACCCTCCCTTCCTCTTGCCACATTCCAGTCTCCTTCTAGTAAACTCTAGTGGAAGAAATGGTAAGAAGCCAGCTGACAATGGAGAAATGTAGCTTGCAGAGTCCCAAACATCAAAAGGCAGAATATAGAATCAGAATCACTTCATATCTGCACTCTGTTTATAGAATGTCTGACTCAGTGAATCTCAAGTAAGCATCAAAAGTCTGTATTTCTAAAATATTCAATTGATTCTGAAGTTGAGCTACATTTAAAGACCACTGATGGAGAACAGACTCTTCATCCTGTAGTGAGAAAACTGAGCAAGAGAAGTGAAAGCTCTTATGGTCTATGATCGTTCATTTTATGTGTCAACCTGACTGGACTCTTGGGTTCCCAGATATTTCTGGGTGTTTCTGTGAGGATATTTTGGCATGAGTTTAATATTGAAATGGCAGACTGAGTAAAGCAGATTGCCCTCAATGATATGAGTGTGCCACTCTAATCAATTGTTCTATATGGGCCTAAATACAACAGAAAGGCTTACCTCCCCTCAAATAAGAGGAAACTCTGCATTCCTGACTGCTGTTTGAGCTGGGACATTGGCATTTTTGTACCTTTAACTGGAGCTGAAACATCAGCTGTTCCTGAATCTCAAGCCTGAAGCATTTGGGACTAAATCTCCACCATTGACACTCCTGGATGTCAGTTTTCTATACTTGGCCTGGAACTATATACCATCAGCTTTCCTGTATCTTCAACTTTGCTACATGCAGATATTGGGACATGTCAGCCTCCATAAATGCATGATCTAAATCTTATAGTAAATTTCTATATTGGTTCTGCTTCCCTGGAGAATCTTGACTAACACATGGTCTGTAAATCTGAAGTTCTGGCTAGATATAAATAAATAAATAGGTAAATAAATAAGTAGGTAAAAAAATAAATAATAAATAACTGACTTAATAAGGATAATATCCTCAAAATTTGCCATCAACAATCACTATCTGCTTAGCATGGAGCATTTATTCTATAATTGGTTTATTGACCCACTGAGTATAAACTCTCTGTTTCACATTAGCTTGAATTAAAACATAATCACATGTATTAGATTACAGTGACACATTGAATTTTTTCCAAATAATTAGGAGATGGCCAATAAGGTACCACAAAACCTAGTACTTAACCCAGTGATGTCTTTTGAATTGCTAGAGTTCTGAAGGAGAAAGGTAATAATGAATTGAGAAACTATGGGAACAATATAAGGCTCATAAATAATGCAGCTGATGGCAAAGGGGGAAATGGGCTAAATATATATGCGGGGGTGTTTATTTATTCCAGAATCAACAAAGTAGGATTCAGTTTGAAAAATCTCCATATCTATGTAGTATGAAATGAAAAATATATATATATATAATATATATATATATATATATATCCAGCAAGATATGAGCAGCCTTACACCAGGATGTGACCATCTTTTTCTATGTGACTATCGAAAGGTACTCTTCCTATGTTTAATAAGCAGATTTGGTGGGGAATAATAGCATTCCGTCAGTATAAACCACTGTCATAAATCTATATGGTTTGGTTTTTTAAAAAATAACTCAGACCATTGATCAAATGAACAAAATCAATGCCAATGAAAGGCACTCTAAATTTACCCTATCCTCCATACATAGAACCATTACTAAATTATGAGGGCTAGAATACCAATGGAGAATAATTAGAATAATTGTATTTTAAGATTAAGTTATAAATCTGGGAATATATGATTCCTTCGCTTCTTGCAAATGTATCAAATATCTGGTTCCTTCTCTTTTCCTCAAATATATTAAATATAAACTATTTTTATTAAACTTACTATTTTTTCCCAAAGAAAACATAGGTAGTTTTTGGTGTTACAAGCCTTTGAGAATTTTTCCTTCAAATTCATACACTATTGTTATTCTACTGACAACAGTAAGCAGAAAAACACATGCATAGGACTTTGCATGACATCTGCTGGTTAAGGGTGTGCATGATGCAAAAGCTCATTTTTCTTTTATCCAAATACATCAGTGGATAACTTCCTCAAGGCTACCTATGTAAGGAAAATGCCCACAGGGCTGGTAGGCTCCCTTTCACCCAAAGTGTCCCATAGATCCATTCTTTAAATCCCAGGGTTTTATTTTACACAAACATTAATAAATCAGTAGAGAAAAGCAGTCTGATTGGGACTTCCTAATCTCACCTCTTATTATTTCATTATTTTCGTGAGTAACACAGGAGGTCAGGGAAGGTTGACAACTTGTAAGAGATCAACAGTGATCTAAAGGTTGAAGGGTAACCTTCATTGACCCAAAATATTTAACATTACCTTAAATGTTACTATTAGAAGATTGTATCTTCCCTCTATTGGTATGTAAATAATATAATGTATACATTAGCAACATAATTTTAATTACTTCTGTGCTAATAACTTTCCATATGCCTCAGATCCAGTTTATGAAGTCTGCAACCCCAGGTAATAACTACAACAGGCTGCATCATTCAAGCTCCCTTGCTGGCTGGCTTCTTAATTGGTTTGGCCAATGAAAGGCACCAGCATAAGAACAAGTGTCAAAAAGAAGTACATACTCATGATATTTTTCCTTACTTCCTCCCTGCTCTGATGCTGTCTGTGCCTTTTGGCAGGAGCTGTGTTTCTCCATGAGCATAGCTCCTATCCCAAGTTTAGACCTTCAAGGTTTAGAAATCTGTCATTATTAGTTCTGAGTCCCCCCACCATCCTTTGGTATTCCCATAGCTTTAGTCATGCCTCTTGAAGTAGTGGCTTTAATAAAGGCTTTTATTTAAACTCTATCTTTAATGATATCTTTCTCTTTTTAAAAATATTTTATTTATTTATTTGTGAGAGAAAGCATGAGTGGAGGGAGGAGCAGAGAAAGAGAGAGGGAGAGAGAGAGAGAGAGAAGCAGGCTCCCTGATCAGCAGGGCCTCCATTCTAGGACCCTGAGATCGTGACCTGAGCGGAAGGCAGATGCTTAACCAACTGAGCCAGGTGCCCCAATGATCTCTTCCTAAATGAGACCCCCCCTTATATAAAAAGGAAGAAGCAAAAGAAGGGGAGGAGGAGCAAAAGAAGTAAGAAGGGCAATAAAAGGACAAGAGGCTACAAGGGTGGACACCATACTGGTTTATTTGGCCCTGGGCTTTCTCAAAATGACAACATCTGGTTATGTGAAAGTCCCTACCCTTGAAGTCAATATTCTACGCCTGGGGTAATTTTTGTGTATTGCTCCATTAGAACTTAAGCTTTATGAGAGCCTGGTAGTTATGGAGTTTTTTGTTGTTGTTGCTTTTGACTGTTTCATCCACTAATAACCAAATATCTAGAACTGACCACATCGTAACTGAGTTATTATTTAAATGCATAAATTAATAGATGGATGGATGGATGGGTGGATGAATACTTATTGAGTGATTCTCTATTTTCTTCAAATGGCCTGTACATCCTTAGATCCTATCCTGCTTCTTGAGGACACAGTGGTATGCACTAAGGTTGTACTCTGAAGAAATGTGCTGTAGTAGGGAAGGGTTCTACTTAAACACATTTAACCTAAATACATTGTACAGCAATAAAGAAAGGAATTAAGCTCCCTGGTAATTGCAAAGATTAAAAACATGTTTATATATTCATTACAACAAACATTTTTATGAAGACAGTTGAATCTCTATTCTTTTGAATGAGTTACTTCTCTGTTTCTATTTCTTCATGTATTTAATAGGACACGGCAGAATATGACGGTTAGAAGCAGCGATGTGCTAATAAGTATTTAAAACTATCCCTCCAGAAACAAAACACAAAAGCCAATTTAAACCATTTGCTGATTTCTGTGTTGTACTCCCACTAAACCCACAGTTTTTTATATTGCTGCCATAGCAATTTCCTTTTCATGTTGCATCTCATTGACCTTCCTTCTGGTTTTTTTTTTAAGATTTTATTTATTTATTCATGATAGACACAGAGAGAGAGAGAGAGAGGCAGAGACACAGGCAGAGGGAGAAACAGGCTCCATGCAGGGAGCCTGATGCAGGACTCAATCCGGGGACTCCAGGATCACACCCTGGGCCAAAGGCAGGCGCTGGACTGCTGAACCACCCAGGGATCCCCCTTCCTTCTGTTTTTATGTCTCTCTCTGACTACAGTGAGAAAGATTATTTACTTTTTAGGATTCATGTGAGTAGCTTGATCCACCTGTATAAAGTATTTTTTGACATGTAATGTATTTACAAGTTTCAGGGATTAGAATATAAACAAATTTGGGAGACCATTATTCTGTCTACAACATCCACCACAGTCAGTTTCAAGGTGCCAATATGACATCAATTGGTGCACAAAATCCTGAAATTTTAACAAATCAGCTTATGAGCCAGAAGGAACTGGTTTTTGCTATCAGAGCATAAGTCCACAGTCAAATGCAGGATTCAAATATTGACCCTGCAGTAGACCAACTATGTAACTAAGCAAGTTACTTCTACATATCTCAATCCGTATCTGTATAATCACAGTGAAAAAAAAAAAACACTATTTCATTGGGTACTTGTGAGAATTTACAGCAATAGAGACAATATGTTATTAGTAAATACAAATACTTGATATATGTAAACAATTATTTTTATATTTGTATCATTTTTCATTTCATCATTGAGATTAGGAGAATAAATGTTCCTTATCACAGTAAACTAAAATATTATAGCCCCTTGTATATAGTGATCAAGTAAATAGAAGGCTCAATGCACTTCTTTTCTTCCCAAGGCACGTGTAATTTATGTTCCTAATCATTATTCTAAAATGCATCAAGAGGCTCATGGGCCTTCTGAAATTTTGAAGAAAGATGCAATCAAGTTGGCAGTGTTTGAGCTACTTCTATTTTGTAATAGCCAAGTTCTGGGATACACTGCTATTAGAATTTTCTAATAACTACCATATCAAAATGTAAAAACAAAGGACCCTAAAGTAGACAGTAAAGTTGGATTAAAATGGTAGTGCAGTATAACCTTGGAAGAGAGAAAAAACTAGCATATTTGAAGTCTGCTCCTCTCAGTTTAGACATTGTGAAACAGCAGGAAGGGGCTGAAGGTGCCAGGAGAGAAATCTCTTCAAGATTCTACAAAATCCTGACAAAGCATTATCCTGAGCAAAGGCTAAGTTACATTTTGCATATTTGACAAGAGGTCAGGGAAATCACCCTATGTTTTTCTCAAGCCTTCTGACCAAATAGAGTTCTTAACGATTTTTCTCAAATATCCAAATTATTCCATATCTTTTGGAGCCATCACGGGACTGCCAGATGGGACAAAATTCACTCATTCATTTATTTAATTGCTCAACAAATATTTATTATAAAGATGCAGAAATTATTCATAATAGAAGCCAGAATAGGACAAAGCATGTACGAGGCCCAGATGGGATAAGCAAGTTTGCTTGCTACTCCAGCGGGCTCCTAAACCCATTTGATCCAATTGTAGAGAGTAGATCCAAATGCTGTGTGTGATGTGTTTGTAGGACAGCGAGGAGAACAACTGGATGACCTCTCCTTTTATTAAGAATTTTCCACTTCCAGGGATCCCTGGGTGGCGCAGCGGTTTGGCGCCTGCCTTTGGCCCAGGGGCGATCCTGGAGACCCAGGATCGAATCCCATATCGGGCTCTCGGTGCATGGAGCCTGCTTCTCCCTCTGCCTGTGTCTCTGCCTCTCTCTCTCTCTCTGTGTGACTATCATAAATAAATCAATAAATTAAAAAAAATTTTTAAAAAAAAAGAATTTTCCACTTCCAACACAAGATAATAGACTTTCATTTCAATTGTCTCAACCACACTTTCCAGCTTTGCTGATGAAAAAAAAAATCAGAAATAAAAAAAAATCAGAAATAGTCATAAAAACCAGCCGTAGTTTTTTTTTTATTTTTCTTATGTCACTTTCTTGGTGTGACCTCTATTTAAAATCTATTATTATTATTACTATTATTATTATTATTATTATTTTAATTTCTATTCTCTACTAATCTATTATTATTATTACTATTATTATTATTTTAATTTCTATTCTCTACTAACAGTATAAGAATAAGGAACCCTGAATTCTAACTTCTTGCCCAGATTTTTAGGAATGTCAGATGTCAGAGAACAAGACGGTCAGCTGGCAGGAGGTTTCCATATCAAAAACCCTAGCTGTGGCATTATTTTATTTCCTTTTAGGCTATTTGTACTGTTTCGTGTCATTTCAGTGTGGAAAACAAAGTATCTTAAAAACAATATACAGATAAAGAGGATTTAAAATCTTTTTACCATTTTTTCCTGTTTTATATCTACAATTATACTTCCCAGAATTCATTCTGCATGAACCTAATATATGTTTCAGCATAACATAGAGATACGATACACATCTCCCAGATTACTCAGTGTACCTAACAACCTTCATTTCCAAGGCAAAGTGTGATTCTTCTCCCATGTAGTAAGAGTCTTCTTTCTTCTCCCCCTGATTCTTTGTTGTTGTTATTTGAGTATGGTTGATACACAATATAACATTAATTTTAAGTGTACAGTATTAGACAAGTCCATACATTATGTTCTGCTCCCACAAGTGGAGCTCCCCTCTGTCGCCAGACTATGCTAGCACAATACCATGGACGATATTCCTTATGTGGTGCCCTTTATTCTTATGACGTTCATGCCATAATCGGAAGCTTAGACCTCTCACTCCCTTTCATCCATTTGTTTCCCATCCTCTCACTTTCCTCTGGCAACTCTCAATTTGTTCTCTGTATTTGTAGGTCTGATTCTGCTCTTTATTTGTTTGTTTATTCATTCTTTTTAGATGTCACCAATTAGTGAAATCATATGGTATTTGTCTTTCTCGGTCTGACTTATTTCACTGACCATAATACCCTTTAGGTCCATCCATAATGTTGCAAATGGCAAGATCTCATCCTTTTTTTGTGTGACTGCATAATATCCGTGTGTGTGTGTGTGTGTGTGTGTGTGTGAATAGTTTCCTTTTCCATTTTTCTATCAGTGCACACGCATTGCTTCCATATCTCAGCTATTGTAAATAATATAATAAACAAGAGATGCATCAATCTTTTCGAATTAGTGTTTTTGTTTTATTTGGATAACTACCACAATTAGTGAAATAACTGGATCACATGGTGTGTATATTATTAATTTTTTGAGGAAACTCCATACTCTTTTCCACAGTGGCTCTGCCAATTTACATTATAACAGTGTACAAGTATTTCTTTTACTCCATATTCTCACTAACACTTGTTATTTCTTGTCTTTTTTATTTTAGCCATTGTGACAGGTGTGAGATGGTATCTCACTGCGGTTTTGATTTGCATTTCCCTGAAGATGAATGGTATGGAACATCTTTTCATGTGTCTGTTGGCAATCTGTATGTATTCTTTGGAGAAATATCTGTTCAGATTCTTTGCCCATTTTTTAATCAGATTGTTTGGGAGGTGCCTGAGTGCCTCAGTGATTGAGCATCTGCCTTTGGCTCAGATCGTGATCCCAGGATCCTGGGATCAAGTCCCACATCAGGCTCCCTACATGGAGCCTGCTTCTCTCTCTGCCTACATCTCTGCCCCTCTCTGTCTTTCATGAATAAATAAAATACTTTTGAAAATTGTTTGAGGATTTTTAGGTGTTAAGTTGTATAAGTTCTTAATATTTTTTTTTATTATTGACCCCTTATCAGATATATCATTTCCAAATATCTTCTACCATTCAGTCGATTGCCTTTTTTTCCCTGTGGTTGATGGTTTCCTTTGCTGTGCAAAAATTTATTTTGATGTAGTCCTAGTAGTTTATTTCTACTTTTGTTTCCCTTGCCTTAGGAGACACATTTGAAAAAGGTTACTCTAGCCAAATTCAGAGAAATTACTACCTGTTCTCTCTTCTAGGATTTTTATGGTTTCAGGTTTCACATTTGGGTCCTTAATCCATTTTGAGTTTATTATTGTGTAGTGTAAGAAAATGGTCAAGTTTCAGTCTTTTCCATGTAGCTGTGCAGTTTTCCCAATATCATTTACTGAAGGAACTATCTTTCCCTGATTCTTTAGTTCTTCTAAAAATGAAAGCTACTTTGCTGGGAACAACTAGCCTGCTCCCCAACCCAGAAGCCATAGGCAGAGAATCTGATAGATTTTATTAGTATTCTCAGTGAAATATTAAAAGAAAACTCCAAAAAATAAAAATAAAAATAAAATTAAAATTAAAATAAAAAAACCAACAACAACAAAAAAGAAAACCCCAAAATAATGAGGGCAAAGGTCTGGTCATGTCTGTTTTTTTTTTTTTAATATTCTATTCTTGGGACCTAGCATAGTATACACCTTATAGTAGACATTGAAATAATATGTACTAAATGAAAGAATTAACGAATGAAAGCTTCTTGAGAAAAGAACCTTTTTCAAATTGTTGAAGTCACAGCATCTACCACTATATCTGACTCTGAGCTCATTGTTTTTTGTTGTTTTGTTGTGTTTGTTTGTTTGTTTGTTTGTTTGTTTTAAATCCACCTTTTATTTATATGATTCTGTGAGTCTTGACAGATCCATAGAGCTTTGTAGCTAGCATCACAATCAGGATACTGAACAAATTATCATAACCTTCAAAAAATTTCCTCATACTGTCCCTTTGTAGTCAAATCCTCCCCAAACCTGAATCCTTGGCAACTACTGATCTGCTCATCTCTGTAGTTTTGCCTTTCCAGGAAGTCATGGGAATGGAATGATATAATAACCTTTTTGACTCTAGCTTCTTTCACTCCTCATAATGCACATAAGATTCATTCATATTGCTGAGTGTAACATTCTTTTTCAGTGCTGAGAGTATTTCTTTTTTTTAATATTCATTTTTATTTAAGTTCGATTTGCCAACATATAGTATAACAACACCTAGTGATCATCCCATCAAGTGCCCTCCTCTGAGCTCATGGTTATTCAATGATGAATTTAATGAAAAAACAATTATGATTGGCTGACTAAAGGAATGAATAAAATGATCTCCATTGAAAAAATGCACAGCTGTTCAAAAAGGATGGATACTACCTCTATTTTTTCTGATATTTTGTCTAAGAAAAAAAGATATCCCCCAATTTTAATCTATCTGTGGACTCTGTATATATCCAAATGACTACGTTCTCATTTTGCCTGGTGATCAGAGTACTATGGAAGTCCCAGGCTGCAAACTGATGAATGACAGGTACTTCCCGTTGACACTTGAAACCTGTGCAGGGCAAAATGGGCTCTACATCTGTCACTGTTGCTCATGGTGCCAGTGTCACCACAGGTACACTTACTGACTTCCCTGCTGTCAGGGAAAGTATGTTTGCAGATCCCAGGGAGAGATGGATGAGTTTTCAAACATGTTTTTGGTATTCAATTGTTAGATTAATGAATAGAGCAGAAATGTCTCCTAAGAAAGAAAAAAAATTACAGAAAGGGTGTCCTTCTCCGAAGCAAGGACCACATGCATCAATCTCATGCTTCTGCCAGAGCCCAGGTCAAGGAGCACTCCTGTTCCTACCTACTGGGCCTCAACATTGGTCCAAGTGCTTCTTATTGGATAGAAATCATCATTCAATTGTAGTTCCCTTCATAGTTAGTCATAAGTTTTCCATATTTTGGCTTGAAATTTCTAGGAAGTTCTTGCCCAGAACTGATGTGTTTTATAAAAAGCATTGACATTTAGATTTTATACTACTTAAAAACATTTTTCCTTGACCCCTGGGCAGATACTAATTATACTCCTCTATTTGCAGAAAACTGAAGTAGAGTGGCTGCACCAGTTGCATTCCCACCAACAGTGTATGAGGGTTCCCCTCTCTCCCATACTAGAATGTCATCTTCTTGAGGACGAAAACTGATGTATTCATCTCTTTGTGCCTGAAAATAGTAGATGCTCAGTAAATATTTGTTAGTGTGATGGATAGAGAGACAGATGGGCAGATGAGAGGGACCTGCAAATACCAGAGCCAAGTAGCCCTCCATATGAAGAGTGTAAGGATATACCTCATTTATTTGCCCTAGGTCCCAGAGTTGTAAATAAAACATATCTCCAATTCTCAAAGAGCTTACAATCTAGCTGATAGCTGATGCAATGGGGATTTTGCTCACTTATTAGCTTTCCACAAATACTTCCTATAAGTGGAAATTCTAAAAATCTTTTGGAGAAGTTGTACCTGGTTGACGATCACAGGACCATCTTTCTCAGTCAGGAATAAGCAAGGTGGCGGGTGAGGTGAGATAGAGAGGTTATTGATTGCCTTTGACCTCAGTTAGGATGGACTATACTTACATTGGCATATATGGTGAGTCAGAGGTGATTCAAAGCTTTCCCAGAAATCAGGTCTGGGATCATTGCCAGGCTAGCTGGAAAATGTTTTGTAAATTTGAAAGATTGACATTTGGTCTGTCTTTTCCAATAAAAAGTATCCTATACTGTACAATGGAAATTTTTATCATGTTTATCTATTTTTTTGTCCTTTTCTATCAGCAAAGATAATGGTAATATGTTTTCACTCACAATTTTATATCTAGAAATCAAGTTTTATATATGTTTCATAAAAGATTTTGGTGAACTATGGTCAACTAATCTCTGATAAAGCAGGAAAGAATACCCAATGGGAAAAGAGTGTCTTCAACAAATGGTGCTGAGAAAATTAGACAGCCCCATGCAGAAGAATGAAACTAGACTACTTTTTTACACCATACACAAAAATAAACTCAAAATGAATGAAAGACCTAAACTGAGAAAAGAATCCATCAAAATCATAGAGGAGAACACATACAGCAACTTGTTTGACCTCAGCCACAGCAACTTCTTTCTAGACACATCTCCAAAGGCCAGGGAAACAAAAGCAAAAATGAACTCTTGGGACTTCATCAGGATAAAAAGCTTTTGCGCAGCAAAGAAAGCAATAAACAAAACTAAAAGGCAACCTATGGAATGGGAGAAAAATACTCAAAATAACGTATCAGATAAAGGGCTAGTATCCAAAAATCTATAAAGAACTTATCAGACTCAACACTCAAAGAAACCAGTTAAGGAATAAGACGATGCAAACAGACATTTCTCCATAGAAGCCATCCAAAGCCTAACAGATACACGAGAAGATGCTCAGCATCACTCATCTTCAGGGAAATGCAAATCAAAACCACGATGAGATACCTCCTCACACTGGTCAGAATGGGTAAAATTAAGGACTCAGAAAATGACAGATGTAGGCCAGGATGTGGAGAGAGGGGAATCCTCATACACTGTTGGTGGGAATGCAAACTGGTGCAGCCACTCTGGAAAACAGTACGAAGTTTCCTCAATATTTAAAAATAGAGCTACCCTATGACCCTGCCATGTGGCCCCTTCTGATGAGAGATGAAATGATTACTCAGAGTCCAATATCTTGGAAGAAAGAGAGGCCTGAAGGGGCTATACCGTCAGGCACCGCCAAGAAGTGCAGGTGCCGAGGTGAAGCCCTGCGTTTGAGTTGGCTCTCGGTTTTATTCTTGTAGAATGTAAAGTATGTGAAAACAAGGAAGGAAAAACAACTCAGGAAACCAATCATGTGAGGGGCAGCAGGGAACTGTGTACGTGACTATCTTTCCAGGGCTCAGAGGAGTATTAACTAGAGGGCTGCAAGGGACAGAAGAATTGACCTCAGCAGACCTGGCTATCTTCTCCACCATCATTGCTGCTTTCAGAACATACTGTTTTCAGGATGGACCGGTGGCAGGGATATTTGGCTTTTGCTACAGGCATAAAGCTGTTGCCATTTATGCATGTCCCTGTTATTGTTTCTTTTACCTGCTGAGGTCTTCTCTCTCACATGACCCAGCAATTGCACACTAAACATTTATCCAAAGGATACAAAAATAGTTTTCTAAAGGGGCACCCCAATGTTTATAGCAGCAATGTCCACAATAGCCAAGCCCAGATATCCACAGACAGGTGAATGAATAAGGAAGATGTGGTATATATGTGCAATGGAATATTACCCAGCCATCAAAAAGAATGAAATCTTGCCATTTGCAACAACATGGATAGAACTAGGGGGGTATTATGTTAAGCAAAATAAGTCAGTCAGAGACAAACACCAAATGATTTCACTCATATGCAGAATTTAAGAAACAAAACATGCACATAGGGAAAAGGAAGGAAACATATAAATAAGATAAACAGAGAGAGGTAAATCATAAGAGATTCTTAGCTATAGGAGACAAACTGAGGGTTGCTGGAGGAGAGATGAAGGTGGCATAATTGGGTGATGGGCATTAAGGAGGACACCTAGTATAATGGCACTGGGTGTTATATGCAACTGATAAATCACCAAATTTTATCCCTGAAATTAGTAATATGCCATATGCTAGCTAAACAGAATTTAAATTAATTTTTTTAAGATTTTGGTGGAAATATGTGAAAACCATCAAAAGGGGCAGCCCTACCACCTGCCCCCTGCCAACATGTCTGAATTTGACCATAGAAAACTACATATTTTAATATTTAAGTTTTTCATGCTTTCAGAGGCACCTTGTGAGAGTGGTAACATTTATTACTGTCAAATACTCTTTCAATTGAATTTGCCAGGTATGTGACACATGAGCCATAATGGCATTATCGTTCTCTGCCCTTCACCCTTAAACCTATCACAGCTCGAATGGCCTCAGAATCCTCAGGACAGATTTCTAGGCAACCATCACAAAGAGATTGGAATTGGCCTGCAAAATGATGCCTATTCACTCTCTGCTCTAAGCAGATTTAGTAAGAGCTTGCAATGTTCAAGATATTTACCTGCTTTGGGGACCCCCGGGTGGCTAAGTGGTTGAGGGTCTGCCTTTGGCTCAGGGCATGTTCCCGGAATTCCGGGATCGAGTCCCACATCAGGCTTCCTGCATGGAGCCTGCTTATCCCTCTCCCTATGTCTCTGCCTCTCTCTCTCTCTCTCTCTCTCTCTCTCTGTATCTCTCATGAATAATTAAATAAAATCATATAAATATATATATATATATATATATATATATATATATATTCACCTGCTTTGACCTCCATATAAGCCAATGCAAGTAATCATGGGAAAAAAATCCCTATGACAATTTTAGCATTTTTAATGCTCAAACTCCTAAGGTAACTCTAAAGAAAAATATAGCCCTAATATGGGCTTCTTGCCATTTGAGAGAAACTAGTGGTATAAAATTAAAGAAAAACACAAAGAAGCATTCTTCATACGAATTGATTCTGTGAATATATGCTTCATGTCCATTTTAAACATTGTCCTACAGGATCCCAAGGGAATTAAGAAAGACATATGCTCTTTCCGAATGAAGCTTCCAATGATAAAGTTCTGCTGTTGAGCTGTGGAACCAGAAAGCGCCATTAAGGAACTCCTAGGACAGAGAAATTCAGAATTTTTTCAAGTAAATTGGCAAATAGCAAGGCATAGTATAGACACTTAACTGTTTTAATGAAGTGTTTCCCACACTTCATTTATTCCCATACTGCCTTCACAATGCTTTTATCACTTATGCATACTACGAATATAATTAGTTGAGGTCTAAAATAAAATTGTTTGTTTTAAAATATTTTATTTTAGAATACTTTTAGATCTATAAGAGAATTGTAAAGGCGGTAAAAGTTCCCATATACCTCATACCCAATGTCCCCTATTATTGACATCTTTTATTAGTACGATGCATTGTCACAACTCACGAATTATTACTCATATATTACTACTAACTAAAGGCTTTAGTTTATCTGGAAATAGTTTTTATTTAATGTTCTTTTTTATGTTACAGTATCCCATCTACAATCCCACAGTATGTTTAGTCATCATATTCCCCTAAGCTGCTCCTCTTGGCTACTGCAGTTTCTCAGACTTTCTTTGTTTTCAAGAACATTGACATTTGGGGAAAGTATGAGTCAGGCATTTGGTAGAGTGTCTCTCAAATGGAATTTGTGTGGTGTTTTTCTCACGATTAGACTGTGGTTATAGGGTTTTGTGAGTAAAACCACAGAGGTAAAGTGCCCATTCTCATCACATTGTATTATTATATACTATCACTATGAATTCTGTGTTGATATTATCTTCTATATTTTTCACAAAACTTTATGTAACTTTAACTAGTAGAATTCAGATCACACATTTGGTTGGATTTTTATGTTTTTCTAACTCACTTTTTACTCTATTTCGGTGTTTCAATTTGGGCAATTTCTGTTGACGTATTTTCCGGTTCACTGATTTTTTTTTTTTCCTCATTTGTGTCAGGTCTACTGATGAGCCCATGGAAGACATTCTTGTCTTTGCTACTGTAATTTATTTCTAGCATTTCCATTTGACTTTTTCCTCCACTTTTCATCTCTCTGCTGAAATTCTCTGTTCATTCTTCCTTATTGATGGACCTTTCCACCAGAGCCTTTCATATATTAATCATGGTAATTTAAAATTGCTGTCTGATAGGGGGCACCTGGGTGGCTCAGTCTGTTAAGCATCCAACTCTTGATGTCAGCTCAGGTCATGATCTCAGGGTCTTGAGATCAAGCCTCATGCTGGGCATGGATCCTGCTTAAGATTCTCTCTCTCTCTCTCTCTCTCTCTCTCTCTCTCTCTCTCTCTCTCTCTCCCCCGCTGCCCCCTCCCCAAAAAAACAAAAAAAAAATGCTGTCTGGTAGTTCCAACATCGAGTTTATATGTGAATATGATTTTATATATTGCTTTATCCATAAACAGTGTGCTGCTTGTTGTTTACTTCTTTGTGTGTCTTGTATATTTTGTTGAAAATTTACCAGTTGTAGAACAGGAGAGGCTGAAGTAAATAGTTTTTATTTCTAGAAGTGGAGCGCACCTCTTCTTCTGCCAGTCTTCTAGTGAGTAGAGGCAGGGAAAGGATTTTATTATTGCAGTGGTGCACTTGCAGGACATTGCTGGCTTCAGTTTCCCGTCCTGTCACCTTGTGTTTGTGGTGTGGGTTGGCTTGCTAAAGGGGCTTTCACAATGTTCCTGTTATACCTTCAGCTACAGCCCTTCCCTGTAAACCTATATTTCAGAGGGGCTCTCTCTCCAAACTTTTGTCCTTCCCCCAGGATTGCTAGTGCTAATTACTAAATGCTTGCCAGTCCAATGGGTGAGGGAAGCTGAGTTCACCCTTCCCTTGATTCAGCCTCAGTCTTAGGCAGGCTACGTATCACTGCATCTCAGTGATCTTATCCATCCCTCATGGAGAAGAGATTTCTTACGATCTAGGGCCAGGAGATTTTTTGCCCCTACCGAGATGTAGACAGTGTTTTTCTTTTTCTGTTTTCTAAGCCATGAGGAATCTTGGCCCATGTGATAGGATTCACTGCCCTTCCCTCAATAATATAGGGAATTTTGTTCACAGGAATTAGCATCTAGGTGGATTTTCTGCCTTTCCTGTAGTAGTAACTCCTCCCCTTATCCAGACTGGACCATGATGAATGCTTGCTCTCTTTTCCCACTTGCCCCTAATCTAATCTTTCTTCCTAGCACCCAGTGCAGAGCTATGGAGAAGAACCTCTGAGTGGGTGCAAATGCCCCCTGCATCTTTAGTTTCTGGGAGTACTATACTCCCACACTTGCCTACACTAAAGATTTTTAGCAACTTTTAATTAAAATTTATTTTATTTATGGCTTAATTCTTCCTGCCAACTGGCATGGAAGCCCCATCTGCCACCTGTGATGTTTCACCTAGGTCAGTGCATAGAACCTATATCTCCTTGAAGGTACCAGTTATTCCTTTAACTTCAAAGTAGTTTGCAGAGCTGCAACCTCATTTCTCTGATGGATTCAAGAAAATTTATGATTTAGTAGACTCTCCTGCTTCTTATTCTTGGGTTATAAGCAATTCCTTTCCCAGATTTTTATATCCTAAGCAGAAGCCAGATATCCCCAATACATTTGAAAGTGAATGCACAACAATTTTGAAATTTCCATCCATATCCACCTGCAATCATCTACTTTGCCACCAGCATTATAAGAATCAGACTTTGGGGCAGCCCGGGTGGCTCAGCGGTTTAGCACCACTTTCAGCCTAGGGCATGATCCTGGAGACCAGGGACCGAGTCCCATGTCAGGCTCCCTGCATGGAGCCTACTTCTCCCTCTGCCTGTGTCTCTGCCTCTCTCTGTGTTTCTTATGAATTAAAAAATAAATTAAAAAATAAAAAAAAAAGAATCAGACTTTGAAAAACGCTGCTATACTGAAAGATAAATGAACTGATATCAAGAAACCTGGTTTCAACCCCTGCCTTGTCAATAATTATATGCACAGGCTATGGAGAGTTATTTAAATATTTTGAACTATAGTCTTCTCGTATGGAAAATAAAAGTATCATATCACATTAATCTCTAAAAGTCTTTCCAGCTCCAACTTCCATTATATTTCATATTTTTGGCAGGGAAATATATTTTTTCACTTGGTTAATTTGCATTGTTTACTGAATAGGGAGTTAAAGTCAGAAAGTCAGAACTCAGAAAAGACACATTTTCCCTATATGAATCTACTCCTGGAAGCAAGTTAGGTACTTGATAAATTGCACTGAATGCTAAGTATTACTTTACAAAGTGAAGATATTAAGCAGACCACAAAAAGTGCCTGTGCTTTATTGGCTGAGGAGTCCATTAATTTCAGCAACTGATTATATTATTGGCAAAATGTTGACAACAGTAACTCCACAAATTATAAAAAAGTAAGTTTTCCCTGAATGCTACGCATAGAATTGTACCTCAGATTTTTCAAGAAGAAGGTGAGTTTATAATTCATGTGAAAGATCAAATTATCCAGAATCTGAATATTTTCATAAAATACATGTATTTATGTGCTCCCTTCACTATTCATTTTTTTATGCCAAAAGGAATATCCAAATAAAACTACACTCATTTAGGTGGTACTAATAATCTTTCAAGATTTCAGTTTGTCTTGAGCTAAAGCATAAATAAAAATTATTTGTTCATGTTTTACTAAAATAGGAAAACACATGATTTAATATAATTTATAGCAGAAAGTATGTGCTAGCGTATTTATTCCTTGACTTGCAATCTCACTGGCTGTCTCCAGAAGGAATATCTAATTTTAAATCTATATTGAATATCTTCTTATTCTCTAATTTTATTAGATAAATGCTGACAGAATTTATGTGAGTATCAAATATTATATATTAGAAATATTTTCATTTATGCAGGTAAAATACAAGTTTTTAACCTGCCATACCATTGACCCATCATGCTAAACATTCCTTAATTATTTTAAAGAGTAGTGCTCCTGATTGATCTACAGGGTGGTTTCTAAGTGAAATGTGAGGCAGGATTCCTCAGTTTCCAAAAGCCAGACGGGCCTTCCAGATGTGCTGGTCTTAAACCCCCACCCCTCTCCTTTATGATGTTGTGTCAAACTCAATCAAATTTGTCCAGTGCAAATTTGATTCACAAAATATCAAGTATGAGGATAACAAGGAGATGTATACAATAGGTGAAACAGTCTTTGCTTTTAATATGCTAACAATTTCAGGGAAAGCAAAGATAAGCAGGTACCCGGTGTTATAAGGATGACTGCCAAACAGAATACAAACAAGCTCTGTAGTTTCAAATATTTTACCATACATTTTTGCAGAGCATTTTAGTGATGATTCTGAAACCTGACTGATTATCAGAGTTACATGAGGAGCTAACAAAATCATAATCACCAGCTCTGGGCCCAGGAACCTGAATTTTTAGAAAACTCAACAATGATTCTGATGATCACAGCCAAACGTCTAACAAGGTGGAAAATGGGGCAGCCTGGGTGGCTCAGCAGTTTAGCACCTGCCTTTAGCCCAGGGTGTGATCCTGGAGTCCCGGGATCAAGTCCCACGTCAGGCTCCCTGCGTGCAGCCTGCTTCTCCCTCTGCCTGTGTCTCTGCCTCTCTCTCGCTCTCACTCACTCTCTCTCTCTGTGTGTCTCTCATGAGTAAATAAATAAAATCTTTTTTAAAAAAGTGGAAAATGTTTTGTTTAAGCTGTTCTTTTCTTCTGTTAAATAACCATGACAGTGTGGAGGGAAATTATTAATGCTAAAGTGTAGAAGAAAGGTGACTGTCTCTCCCAAGGCTGGGGCTTGATGTTACCAGAACTCTAAAGGAAAAGAGATGATGCTCATCATTAGTGTGCATGGATATGTTGATTGCTTTGTTCCTTGTTCTCATGAGTGTCCCAGCAGCTGGCACTCTCCTGGTCATGAAGATATGTTCAAGATCCAAATACTGTGAGAGGAAGGCTCTTGATCACTGCTTTTGCATGAGATTCCTTCCTTTCAGACACATGTGAAAGAAGCTAGTATGCTACAATCATGGGTAAAGAGAGCGTGTGGACAAAGGCAACTCATTAATAAAAGTAGTTTTGAGAGAATCTTTGAGAATTAGAATAAGAACTCTAAAGCTCCCCTTTATAGGAGAGGCTGCTCTAAATCTCTCCCAATCTATGCACTTATCAGTGTGAGAACTACTAAATTCACTCTGTTAACTAATCTAGTTTGAATTAGATTATCTATTATCTAATCTAGTTTGAGTTAAATTTTGTCTTACTTGCAATCTAAGCTGAATTAATAGATTTATTCATTAAATATTTATTGAACACCAATTATCAGTTATGTGCTGCTTTCAGCATTTGGGAAATATAAATGAACGAAAGAGAGAATCTCTATGTGTTTTGATAACCAATTGCCCACAGCTGGACCACAAGTTACTAATAACTGGAAATAATTATCTAGTTGCTTCTTTGAGGATGGGGCTGCTATAGTGTTTGCACCTGGCCAATAAGTCTTGTCATAATGTGATCCTCCATTCAATAATGATTTATGGGGGCCTAATGAACCAATCATATTAATCAGTCCATATTAATGTAATTTTCAACTAATGTGCTCCTTTTTCCAGATAATAGATTATTGTAACACAATTCAAATACCTCTGCTTCTGGGGCACCTGGGTGGCTCAGTGGTTGAGCATCTGCCTTTGGCTCAAGTTGTGATCCCAGGGTCTTAGTATCAAGTCCCACATCAGGCTTCCCTCAGGAACCCTGCTTCTCCTTCTGCCTATGTCTCTCTCTCTCTCTCTGTGTGTGTGTGTGTGTGTGTGTGTGTGTCAGTAATGAATAAATAAGTAAAATCTTTTAAAAACAAACAAATACCTCTGCTTCCAGGAGGAATTTCAAATGAGAATGAAAAGTATTTCAATTTCCTACAGAAGATGTCCATATATATATATATATATATATATATATATATATATATCAGGGCTGACATTATTTTCACTCTTAGTCATGACTTTAGATTTGCCAGTGTTTACAGAATATATTATTTTGAAGTAGATAAAGGTTGTATTAGACTCTGCTCTTTCCCATTGGCTGGCATGTCCTTCGAGCTGCCATGTAGGTCATCTTCCACTCAATTCTATCAAAACTTCCTCTCAGGGAAGGATTGTGAAGATGTATTACCCTGTGGGAAGACTGTACCCAGGGCCCCTTTGGTTTGAGCAGCATCTGAATAAAGTCCAATCCAGCTCAAATTCTTGTATTGTCCAACACCACAAGGTTTGCACTTCTGTATTCCCTGCCAGGCTCCTCCATTGTGTGGCTTTCTGCTGCCCAAGACAATGATTTAATGACAATGATTCATACGTTAGTGAGAATTTTGTTCGATGTGTTACCTGTCTGGAATATTTTTGCTTTGTCTCATATTTCATCTTGCAACAGTAATAGCAAGCAGGTAAAGGAGATTCACAGGACAGGAAAGCATCCTGGCGTGCTAGCACATGTCACAGGTGTGGCCACCAACTCAACCTGAATGTTCCACCCAGCTTCCATTTAACCCTGTTGCCTGCTAAAGATACTGGCCCTTTTTAAAATTTCTTTTAAATCATTTATGTTCACTGTTTGGTGTTTTTCCTTTGTTTTTTCTATTAGTTCCTGTCAATGCAGATGTTCTTAAGACATTCCAAAGGCAATGACAACATAGTTGCTAATAGGCTTTTTGGTATTTTAAAAATTATATTCTTTGGGCTATAAATTTTCTACGGAAAAATATTTTGGTTTAAGACCAGTTTCCACTCTTAAAAATGAAAGATCTCAAGGTGTTTTTTTTCAATTTTGGTTTTATCTAGCTATATTTACCATATTATAAATTAAAACAAATTTTTGATAAATATATTGATTAATTCATTTAAAGCACCAATTATAAATCCATCTTTTATAAACTCTCTGAATCCTATGTATTGATGCCATTGAGATCCATGAACTCTAAGTTAAGGAATGTTCTAGAGAACAGTGGTTTTCAAGTATGATCCTAAGACCAGGAACATCACAATCACCTGGAAACATGTTAGAAATGCAAATTCTGAGATCCCTGGGTGGCACAGCGGTTTAGCACCTGCCTTTGGCCCAGGGCGCGATCCTGGAGACTCGGGATCGAATCCCACGTGGGGCTCCCCGTGCATGGAGCCTTCTTCTCCCTCCTCCTGTGTCTCTGCCTCTCTCTCTCTCTATCATAAATAAATAAAAACTAAAAAAAAGAAAGAAAGAAAGAAATGCAAATTCTTGGGTTGTACCCAGACCTGCTGAATCAGTACTGGGGATGGGCTCCAGTAATCTGTGTTTTGACAGATACTGCTACACACCAATGTCCTGGAAAACCATCTACCTTGGAGCAACGTTTAATATGCATTAAGGAAAGCAGGGGCAAGTAAAGTACATAGTCAATGCCTGGAACAAAATGGATCCTTGTTTTGTTTTAAGAGTGACTGATTGATTGATTTGAGAGAAACCATTAAATAAGGGGTCCAATGTGGGGCTCGATCTCAGGACCCTGGGATCCTGACCTGAGCAAAAGACAAACACCTCACCAACCAAGCTACCCAGGCACCCAAAAATGGAACCTTTTTTAAGATCATGCAAAATTCCTTGCTCAGAAAGATCCATGCAGGACTCGTGGAACGCTAATAAAATAGAAGAGGATTTGGAGACCCTCTGTTCCAGGAGTGGTATCATTTCATGTGAAGTGGTAATTTCACTGTGTTAATAAGTGTGTTGAAAACTGCTGAGTTTAAGCATGAGGATTTTGTTTGATTGTGAATAAATGAATGAATGGACAGTGTCACAATCAACTACCTGTTATGGATATACATAGGGAAGGGAGGAAAATAGCAACCCTCAAGCAGTATATATCCCAAATACATCCAATCTTTTCAGTCATAAAGTGAAAAAAAATTATGACAGATATTAATGAACTTGCCAAAAGTCAACAGTGAATTAGTTTCCGAGTCTGAACAAGGAGCTCAGGATATCTTATCTATTGTCTAATACTGATGGTCTTATATGTCTTAAGGCAGTAGCTTCACAGCCTCTATTATGCCATTTTTATATAGTCTAATCCAGACTTTTCTCCAAAAGGCAGAGTTGTTCCTCAGCAAATGTTAGTTTGCTACCTCTGGACCTTCCCAGGTGAAATCTGAAACCAGAATCCTCTTCCATATCAAGAGCAGGGAGACTGCAAAAAGAAGTAGGCCATACCAGATGGTGGCAGGCTTAAAAAGCATGGCAACTTACTTAGGCTTGTCTTAGGAGGCGCAAGGTGAGTAGATCTCTGCACATGCCCACCAAATCTGAAAAGTTGACAGAGGCTTTAATTGGGCTCAGTCATGTAGACCATCCAGATGGTCTCAACCATACATCTCTAACTTAAGGCTCATCCTTGGGCAGTTTCTAGTGAGGACAAGATAAACAGAGCCTAAGGTCTAAACACAGGGGAAGGGGCGAGGAACCTCCAGTTGCTGGATCCAGGTCACAAGTCACCCACTCAGGGACCTCCTCTAGCAGCAAGATTTTATAAACTAGGTAAATAACTTCTTTGGAGCAGTATTCTACTCACTGACTTAGGACTGGTGATTTTAATTCTGTATATGTTAGTCTAAAGAGTGCAAACCCTAAACAGACAAGGCATGAGCAATTCTCTTCTAGAAAGACAAGTTGGGACATTAATTGAAACAATGTTACTGAATCCAAAGATAATTACATTCCCAAATCTATAGGAAGAAAGGAGATTATTTTCTTGAACAGAGATATATAATGCAATGCAACAAGTTATAATGAAAGAAAAAGGAAGTGAACCTGGGTGGAGGGCCTCCTGGCAGTAAATACTAATGAATAATGGAGCACTCTTCAAGGAAGACACTAGAAGATCCATTACCTAGGAAGCTTAGAATAATTTCTCATGGCAAGATTTCATTTCACAAAGCTGTAGGTTGGATGACCTGTTTGCAGCTTTTGTGCCTTATTTGTGAACTTAGTATATTTTTAAGATCGTGTTGCTTAAACCCTTTTATATAATATATTGTTCAAACCCCTCAAATAACACCAAGTAAGTTTTAGCATAGATCTTGAAATAGGGAAAGAATACTCTTAGAGGTCATTTATTTTCCATGTATTTTATTTAAATGATATTTTCTTACAGATACATGAGTAGGGAAAATTAAAATTATTCATGAAGCCTTTGCTACAGAATACTAAGGTTAAATTAAAAACAAAGGATCTTGCACAAAAATTATGGGGATTGTCAAGAATATCTCAAATGGTCAAAGAATATTTAACCTATGCTATATAAATAAGAATAGAGGAAAAGCATAGTGAGGAGAGGTCAAGGTTAGCGTAGGAAATACGTGCATTGAAATAAAAGACTATAACAATGAAAGTGCCCTTATATTTGTTCATATTATTCTGATAAGAAAAGCTTTTGAATAGACTTTTGAATCCCACATAAAGGAAAGAATGAAGAGGTCTCATCCAGCCACTACAGAACTTGGGCAGTCATAACAAATTTTTTTAAAATGGAAAAATCTACATTCAATGACTCATGACCCTGAAAAATATCTCATGTTCAAAGTCATTATATTTTGGGTGGACCACAACTGCCACATTCACCCAGACAACAAATAACTCAACTAGCATATCTGGCAAAATTAATAAAACCCGTAATATAATTTTGAAAAAAAAGGACTTGAGAGGTCACAAAGTCATAGGAAATACAGTCATAAGCTCTGGATTTAGAAAGGAGTTTAGTGATCCTGTATTACAATCACTTCTTATCTTTTTTTTTTTTTCTTTTTTTGTCTTACCCTCTACTGACTGAGTGTATTTCTAAACTCTACCATCATGCTTGCCTACCTTCCCAGGCAGATCATTCTGAACATAAATTCTACTTTTATTAATGACTCAAAGTTATCAATCTATAGAAGAGTGCATTGGTTTTCTATTGTTCTGTAACAAATGATCACACACTTGATGACTTGAAAAACATCTATTTAGGGATGCCTGGGTGGCTCAGCGGTTGAACGCCTGCCTTCAGACCAGGGCCTGATCCTGGAGTCCTGGGATCAAGTCCCACATCAGGCTCCCTGCATGGAGCTTGCTTCTCCCTCTGCCTGTATCTCTGCCTCTCTCTCTCTCTCTGTGTGTGTGTGTGTGTGTGTGTGTCTGGTGAATAAATAAATAAAATCTTAAAAAAAAAAAAACACCTTTTATATCCTTAGTTTCCATGGGTCAGGAGTCTATCACATTTTAGCTAAGTCCTTTGTACAACCTTGGTTTCAGAACGCCAAATTCGAAGGGTTGGCTGACTATATTCTCATCCAGAGGTGTGAGTAGGGACACTCTTCCAAGCTCCAACAGGCTGTAGGCAGAATTTATTTCCTTGTGGTATAGGAGTGATGTCCCTAATGTCTTGCTGGCTGTCATCACAGACTGCTTCCTTCTCCAGAGACTACACTTAGATCCTTGCCATGTGGTCCCCTCTATTTCAGGAATTGAGAAGCTTTGTCATCTCAACTCTCTCATGCTTTGTTTCTCTCTAACTTCTCCCTGCAAGACCAGTTCATGAGATTAGGTCAGGCCCACTTGAATGATCTTATTTTAAAGTCAACTGTGCCATGAGGCATAGCCTCTTCCTGGGAGTTAAATCCATTGTATTCATTATTTTCATAGAGTGTTTTTGACAGGAGAGTGGGAAATCTTGGGGGTCATCTTAAAATTCTGCCTACCACTGAGTTCTATGGAATGGTGAGAACACAGACTTTGAAATCAGACAGGAAGGGGTTTAAAAACCTAACTTCACGACCTGGTATATAATATGTGCTTCATAAATACTTGTTGATTGAATTATGATTGAGTGAATAAATGAACAAATAAACAAGGAAATGCATAAATGAATGAACCTAACTTTCCAGACTTGTTTTGTCACCCAGGAAAGAAAAATTATGGCATCTAATTGAAGAATACTTATAAAAATGAAGTTATACATAAAAAATTCTTGGTGGGCGCCCAGGTGGCTCATTTAGTAAGCATCCAATTCTCAATTTTGTCTTAGGTCATGATCTCATGATCTTGGGGTAGTGGGATCAAGGCCTGCATCAGGCTCCATACTCAGTGGGGAGTCTGCTTGGGATTCTCCCTCCCCATCTCTCCACCCTTCCTGCTTTCATACTTTCTCTCTCTCTAATAAATAAATAAAATCTTATAAAAGTTCTTAGTACTTAGTTGGCACTCAATAAATCGGTATCTATTATTAATCTTTCTACAGTGGCATAATATCTAGGTTTATCATTTCTGTAATGACTTCTAATTTTCCCCATTTGCTAGGGCAGTCTGTTGTTAGTACCCACAGGGATTCCAGTATTTGAAGTTTTGCTGAACTTCTAATCACTTTTTCTTCTTTTGCTTTGTGTATAGAACTTATGGCTCAACTCCTTTTTTTTTTTTTTTAAAATTTTTATTTATTTATTTATTTATGATAGTCACAGAGGGAGAGAGAGAGGCGCAGAGACATAGGCAGAGGGAGAAGCAGGCTCCATGCACCGGGAGCCCGATGTGGGATTCGATCCTGGGTCTCTAGGATCGCGCCCTGGGCCAAAGGCAGGCGCCAAACCGCTGCGCCACCCAGGGATCCCTGGCTCAACTCCTTTTATTAAAGCCTCATAGCATGGATAGCCAATCATATTGTTTTCTTCCTTATGTGCTAAATTAATTACATCAAGCAGATAATAGGGAGTCACACTAACAAAAATATATGTTTCACGCTATGTGTTGCAAGTAGGCTCTGGATCTCTTCCATGTATCAAGATCCAGGCTGATGGAAGAGCTTTCACTGGCACAATGCTGATCTCAACGCAGAGAGAGAAGAAACATGATGGAACCACTTAATGGCTTTTAAAAGTTTCTGCTCAAACATGGGACTCATTTCCTTGGGCACAGCTAAAGCATATCATCAAGAGTGACATTAATGGGTTGGGAATGTATCATTCTCCCACAAAAAGCAGCAGCAAATATTTTAGTATACCCAATCCCATTTCAGTGGTCATTTTTGTATATTTGACTACTTTCACCTGTGTTGCTTATTTTTGCTTTATATTCAGGGACTGTTCTATTGCCATCATAACATTTGGTTTGTGTGTTTATAACGCTTTGTAGAAGAAGTATTGGTTTATTTTAGAATTTATCTAAGGAAATATTTTAATAAAATCACAACTAAAACTAACATTCTGAAAAATAACACTTATTTTTAAATCTTAATTTAGAGATTTATTTTTAATGCATGTTAACCACTTTTATTCGTGACAAATCAAAGCAACACTCCATTGAAAACCTTTCAAAAATTAGAAGACAATTCTTCAGAAATCACATCCATCAATAGTATTTACTGGAAAATGAAGTGAATCAAAAGAACATTTATTCCATGGTACTACCAATCGTTTGTACTTTCAATTTCTATTCCCAGACAATTTCAACAAAATTACACACCTCAGTTCCAATGGCCAATAATAGATTGCATTGCTATTTCTATTGTATTGATTGAAGAAACAGAATGTATAATGAAACATAAAGACCAGGACAAATGCAGAAATTTCTATATACTTCATTTCTTTTTTTTTTTTTTTTTTTTTTAGATTTTATTTATTCATGAGAGACACACAGAGAGAGAGAGGCACAGACACAGACAGAGGGAGAAAACAGGCTCCATGAAGCAAGCCCGAAATGTGACTCGATCCCGGGAATCAATCCCAGGACTCCAGGATCACACCCTAGGCCAAAGGAATTGGGTATTTCTGAATATTAGACCAGAAATTAGCCACAAAATGATGTACTATTACGTTGATGATACATTGACTATACATCGAATTATGCCCTCTACCCTAAAACAACTTTATTTCTTTAAATCAGGCAAAACACTTATTTGACAATATAAAGGAATTTTCTCTGTAGTCTTAAATGATTCTTTAATTTTATCTGAGACACAGAGGCCCTCTTGTGGCAGCCTCTAGGCATTTGCACTGACTATTTCTAAAGACCAGTTTCAACTTGTAGGACACAGGCCCATTCAGGTGGAGCTAGGCCTGGGCCACTTTGTGACTCACTAGGCCCTCAGTGTCTGTGAAAATGACCCCAAAAAAGTCTTAATATAATCTAACAGTGTATTTTAAATTCTTTAGCACACAAGAAAATGTAACAGAATATAGTTTTGATCTTTAAAATGAGAGATTAAAAAATATCAATTCACAGTGTAAGATTTACGTGCAGTCTATTAATGGGATCCGATTTAAAAGTGTACAAGAATCAGCTTCCAGGGAAGTCAGTCCATCTTTGTGACTGTGTCATAGCTATTTTCATTAGAAAGACTTTTAGAATTCTATATTTAAATTCCTCTGTTACTGTGAGGTCTGAGTCCAGGGCTCCTCCTTCCCAACTATCCCATCTCCCTGCCTCAACTCCCAGCCCCACCCTCCTTAGTCTTGTGAACAGATAAATTGTCTCAAAATACGACCATAAACTGAGAGGAAAGTTCTTGTATATTCAGCACAGAACAGAGCCTTCTCTGTTTCTTTCTCTTTCCCTCCTATGCTACTCTCTGTTCTGTGCTAATCATGAAAAATAAAAATAAAATTGAGAGTGCTTTGGACAGGAAGTAAATAGTAGGCAATGTCCTTAAACTTCCATGTGCATAAACATCCTTGAGGTATTCACTAAGAATACAGATTCCTCAGTTCTATAGCCAAAGACACTGATTTAGGGGGCTGACTTGTGCTTCTGTGAAACTGGATTTTAATGCTCCTTCCAAATGTTTCTGGGGCCATTTGGCAAGGAAAAATGATTCTTTTTCTGGCAACAGGATCAACTGGGGAGCTTTGAAATTCTGATTCTCAGGGCCTACCCCAGACTTTAATCAGAATTTCTCAGGGGGCCCAGGCACCTCCTACTGATTCTAATGTGCAGCCAGTTAGAAAACTACTGGGCCAGAGCACAGAAGCATAGATGTCAGAGCCCAATCATCCACATGCTACCAGAGACACACCTTAAGTTCAACAGTCAGGTTTAACTGACTCATTGCACTAAAGAAGATTGCATACCTAAGGAACAGTGGTGTCTCGCTAAACAAAAGCAAAGATAAAGTTATTTTAAGATATAGAAATAGGGTGGAGTTCAGTATTGTAATGGGCTCACAGCAAAGCAAAGCCTGTGTAAATGGACCAACATCGGGTCTGCACTGCAAAGTGGATCCGGGTCCTGCTCCCTTGAAAACACGAATGTCGAGATACATATGCAGTGTATATCCAGAAACCCTCTCTCTGAAACCCTGCACCTAGATTGTCTGTGAAGACTGCATTTTTGTGTCGAAGTTCTTAGATCCTCCAGACAAGAGAGGGATATTCCTTTCTTACTGATAATGATTCCCAACAGCAAAGTTTGTAATAGTCTGGGATTTTGAAAAACAAAGTGTTTCAGTGTATAAAAAGAAGCAGCAGTGAACTCAAAGAAAGGGACACTTTACAGCTGCAGTATGTTCTTGGGAGAAATATTGAATCCTGTTAATTTTGTAGATGGCTTCATCTCTGTTTGCTAGTCTCACCTGATAAATGGCAGGGCAGATGTTTACAGTTCAAGCTAACTTTTATCTTTTTAAACATGACATCTGCCCCAGAGGGCTGCTTCCAGAAGGAAAATGGAACAAGAGAAGAGTCATAGCATGTCAGCATGTAGATGTCACTCATGCATTAATTCAACAAGACTTATTGAATGCCTACTATGTGCCGGGACCTCTGCAGGGTATCAGAAATTCAGTGATGAACAAAACGCAGTCCCTGCTTTCAAGATTCTTACAAACTGGTTGGAGAAAAACACAGATAATTAGGTAATTACAACAAGTATGGAAGAGCTGTAACAAGACTTCAAAATAGCCGTGACCAATTAACCCAGGCTAGGGTATTTAGGGAACTGGAAAAATGTCACTTGAAGTTATAGAAAATAGAGGACTATAGGGGTGGGGATGGAGGGTGGAACCAGGGGCAGAAAGTGGTATAGAGGGAAAAAAAGACTTTGAATACAGAATAGTCTGGGCTCTAATCCAGGCTCTACCACTGACTGGGTATCACTGTAACTCTGAGTTGCGATTTCTCATCTGGAAAGTAAGGATAACAAAACAAACATTCATGGAGTGCCAGACAGTTCTAAGTAATAGGATTACATCGATGAACAACAGACAAGCTCTTTGACCCTTACAAAGCATGCACAAAGGTGGGAGTTTACCAGAAGTAAATAATAACCATAATTGAAGTGTAAATCATTTAGCATGTTAGGTCATAAATGCAGAGTGAAGGAAATTGGACATACCAGCTGAGAAAGGCTGGGAGAAGGGGCAAGTTGAGATGTCTGTCACAATGCCTCGGCGTAGCACAGAGGCATTCTCATGACGTTGAGTCACAGAAGCCATGCTTGGCTCAGCTAAAGGGGAAACCAGCACCTGCATGGCAACCACTACTTTGACCTCACTCGGCATTTCCCTTTTCTTCTGAACTACCACTATTCTAACTTTGGGGAGCCTAAATTTGTACCTTGGGCAAACTTCTCATTCTATAGCACAACTCTGGATTATAACTCAGAAGAGATTCCTCACTGAGAATATTTCTGGACAAGTCATCAGACAGCAGTTGACATTTCTCAAAAACACTGATACCAGCTGGAGAATTTGAAGGTGGACCCTCTTTTGCTTATAGTGCTCTAAACTTCCCTTGGCTTATTCTGCTCCTTTTCTTTTATGCCCTGCTCCAAGCCAAAAGCTGATTGAATCATGGTTCTTTACACTCTCCCTTAAGGTCTATGGCACCCTATTCTTAAGTCCAGTTATAGCATTTCTGTACTCTCCCAACACCTGCCTCCTGACTGGAACTGTATGGAAGGAATTTTGCTTCTCATAGTTACCGGGCTAAGGGGGTGCTCTGCATTTGGTGGGCAGAGATCAGGGGTGCTAAGTGGTCTTTAGTGCATGATCCGATTCAGGTTACTTAAAAAATATATTCCATTCAAAATACCAGTAACATCTCCCTTGACAAACACTGAGTAGGAAAACAGAGCTTTCCCCACAAAATTTAGATATTTTGAAAATTAGATAATGAAGCCCTCAAAGTCTACTTAACTTAACCTATTATGATGTTTCTATTTTACTCTAAAATACTTCAGAATACACAACGTATTATTGTGTATGTGTTTATTTAAGCTACATTTTTTAGTAATAATCAGTTGCTGTAATCATGAATTTATGGTACAGATATAGTATGTATATGATTAATATAACTATGGTTTAACATCATAAGTTTTGTTAATTAGAATGATGAAAGTTAGAAGGTTTTATTTGATATATTTAGTGCTTAATAATTAGCAAAATGATGGTTGTAATGGATTTTCATTAGTGAAATAGATGTTATTCAAGATATATCATTTGGTCTGAATGGTAGAGACATTCATACTGCTCTGTAGTATAATATTATTATATTATTAAATATTATCAAATAATTAATTAATTAATTATTGTTGCTAAATAAATGTCCTGTTTTGCAGCCACTACTTTGAAGGGTTCTTGATGTGCCTGAGGAGACAAATTGTAGCAAAGTAGCTCAAATCATTGGTGACTACTCATATCTGCCACAAATCACCCAATATTTATGCGTCACCAATTTGTGTTTGGCCAATTTGCAATATTATCCTAAACTGTCAGTCTCTCTTTTTTTTAAAAAAAGATTTATTTATTTATTTATGATAGACATATATATAGAGAGAGGCAGAGACACAAGAGGAGGGAGAAGCAGGCTCCATGCCGGGAGCCTGACGTGGGACTCGATCCCGGGACTCCAGGATCGCGCCCTGGGCCAAAGGCAGGCGCCAAACCGCTGAGCCACCCAGGGATCCCCCTGTCAGTCTCTTAAACAAGCCTAAGAGAACATTTAACTAATTGAACTGGGACAAATATCAATGATGTCAACATCACACTTCCCTCTCACCTCCTGCTCTTTTCCCTATCCTCAAAATTCATATCTATTTGTACCACTGACATGAATTTAAAATGTTGTTTGGCAAAATGAGAAGTAGAATAATGGAGAAACAGATATGTTCATTCCCTTTCTTTCTTCTCCTTAGCGTGGTGGCAACATGGTATGGTGGGAACCAAGCCAACATTCTACATTTGAATCCTGGTTATGTCAGTCACTTATGACCTTAGGCAAGGCGCTCAATCTTTTGAAACTCCTGCTTCCTCTCATAAACTGAGGGCTATGTGCCTGCCCCACAGGGTAGTGGGAGTATTAAATTAGCCAGTGCTTGTAAAGGGCTAAGCATGAAGAGTCTGGTTCATTACAGGAGATAAATGAGGTGTTGATCTCATTCGTTTACTCTTTCTTTACGCAGAAAACAACCTGAGGGAACTCTTACTCATTTTTGTGCTTGTAGCATTGAACAGATTGCCAGACCCAGAGTTTTTGTTCAATATATATCTATTGAATAAATGAATATAACATTTCTTTCATGGAATTTGACTATACTTTGACACTATAGGCTCTCTGACATCCTGAATCTGTCCACATGTCTGATGTGTTATTTCTCGTTCCTATGCTTTTTAAAATAACAATTTCAATGGAATATACTATATTAGTAGAGGAACCACTGTAAAAAATTTAGGTCGATTTTTTTTTTCTCAATAGATAAACTGAAGAAAATCCAGGCTTACCCAGTTTGTAGAATTTCATATTATGTGCCTCAAGTTAATCTTTTTTATGAATTCTTAAAAATACTATTTTCCCAAGAATCTTCATGACCTAGTGATTAGAATATGAAATGTAATGTATATAATGAATATAAAATAGCAATGTTTATCAAGCATTTTAAAATGCTTTTAGCAAAAATAAATAAATAAATAAATAAATAAATAAAATGCTTTTAGCAAGTAATCCCCTTTCTAAAAATTTATCCTGTTGAAATAATAATCCGCATACATGTGTAGAAAAATGGCCATTGCAGTATTATTTGTATGAAAAGAAGGAAGTAACCTGAATTACAACAAAAGGGGAAAATTTAAATTAATTATGGTAAACAATCATTGTACTCTTAGGTTTATACCAGGAAGAAATAAATACATAGGTTCACTAAAAGGCTTCCACAGAATGTTCATAAAACACTGTCCATGATAGCTCCAAATTAGAATTTACTAAAATGTTCATCTGTTGTGGAACAGATATATAATTTGCAGTATGTGCGTATAATGGACTAGTATACATGAAGGAAGCACTTAGAAGGAACAAAGTATTCCACATGAACAACATGGATGGATTTTAACAACATAAAGCTAAATACAGGAAAGCCAGACATAAAAGGATGTATGCTGCATCATTTTTTTTAATTTTCAAAAATTGCTAATGCTAAAATGGCATGACTCTGAAATTGGTTATTATGCAGCTATTAAAACATTTAAATATATTAGAAATGTTTATAATTTAATAAAGAACAGGATTATTTAAAGCTGTATGTATAATACATGACCCTCCTACTGAAAAAATAAACATTATTTATGTATAAGCTGCTATGAGAAGTATCAGAGTCTTGATACAAAGCATATGATAATACTCAAAATAATTAAAAGAGGCTTTATCCTAAAAGCATGGGCAGGATGTGGTGGAGCTACAGCGATAGGACTGTTTCTTCCCCTAGACCTGAAGAGATAAGAGGAGGATCAGATCCCCAAATCCAGGAGATGGTTGCCCAAAGAGGAAAGGAGTGGTGGCCTTTGGGTAAAGGAAACAACCTGGTCTTGGTGAATTTGATGGGAGGAAAACAGGATAGTCTAAATCATTGTCTTCTCTTCTCCCAGTCTCCTGCTGGGGCTTCCATTACCCAAACCCAACAAGAAGCCAGAGGCACCGCTGATGTGGACCACACAGGTCAGCTGACAGAGAGCAGGGTGCCTAGGGGTGGGGTGCGGATGAGTCACACTGACCACACGAGACACATGCTACATATGGGACTGATTCCTTTGACAACCTAGGTGAGAGGCAATCCCCAAGAGCTGAGCCATTTTTTTCTATCTATACCTTTATATCATTTTACTGTTGCAATAATATATGCCTTTTTTTAAATTCTGAAAAGATGTGTCAGTGTGTGTGTGTGTGTGTGTGTGTGTGTATGTGTGTGTGTGTGAAGAGATGGGCGCCTGTGAGGGTATATATATGAAGTATGTGAGTGAAAGTGTGTGAGAAGAACAGGTGTTTGTGAGTGTATACATGTGTATGAGTGAAAGTATATAGGTAATAGGAGATGCATGTGCATGTCTGGAGTATGTATGTTAGTGAGCATAGGTAGGAGTTGTAGGGGAATAAGTGTGTGAGAGGTGGAAGGGGCTGTGTGCTGAGACGTGTGTTTGTGAACAGTGTATGCAATCATGTGAGGAGGTACAGATGGATGTAAGGCTGTGAACATGGTAGGGATAAGTAGATGTGTTCAACGGCATTTGTGAGAGGTGTGTGGGAGGGTGTGTGTATGTACAGGTGGTAGTACCCGGGTGTGGGGGAGGGGGAGATGAGGACATGGAAGCAGATGTGAGAAGATGTGAGTAAGGAGGTGGATGAGTGTGGCAGTATGTGTGTGGGGAGATGGTATGTGTGTCCATGTGAGCACACAGGCGATTGTATTTCTATACATCTATACACACAGGAATAGAAATATTTCCTTCTAGGAAAAAAAGAAAAACTGGAAGAAAATACTCCAAAATGTTCAGGATAGTAATCTCTAGTGTAGGGACAAGAATCCTGACTATGTCACTCCCTTAAGACCTTAGGCAAGGCACTCAATATTTTGAATCTTGTTTCCTCTCTTGTAAATTGGGGCAGGGTACCTACTTCATAGAGCAGTTGGGAGGATTAAATAAGTCAATGCTTGTAGAGGGTAAGCATAAAGAGCCCGGCTCACTACAGGCAATAAACAACTCTATTTCTGCTACTTTATAGTCAGAAAAACCAAGAACATTTCAGTCTGTTTTCTTCATTCCTAGAACACATGGAAAATGGTGTACCTTCTTGGAAACATGTGAAATTAATACAAATCTTGACTAACAAAATGTGTCTTAATAGGAATGTATTGGAAAATTGGAATCCTCTTTTTCAATATGTAGCCAAATAGATGTCTAAGTCCTTGGTTAATTTGTAAAAGGAAATCTTGCCTTAAAAATTCAGAGCCATACGAGTGTTTAATTTTTCATGCGATTTCATTAATATTCTGGTATTCAATAATCAAAACTAATCACTAGTGATGCTGACAAGCCAAGGCCGTGATGGTTTTGCATTAATGAAATGGTAATATAAACGTAATGCCCCGCATATCATATTGCTGCTTTAGCTAAAACTAAAGTCTCAAAGCTCACGCACTAGACGTTAGCAGGGATTGTCAATGATGGAGCAGCTTTGGTCATTATTAGTTTAGTTAGGTTTAGTTTTCTGTTTTTTTAGTCTTTTTAATGATGAGCACCTAGGGCTTATCTAATGAGGTTTCTGTGAAAAGTGATTTAAGAGTAAGTTGTTTTCCTAGGTTAAAAAGGCCCTGAAGGGGATTCCCTGGGTGGCACAGTGGTTTAGTGCCTGCCTTTGGCCCAGAGTGTGATCTTGGAGTCCCAGGATCGAGTCGCACATCGGGCTCCCTGCATGGAGCCTGCTTCTCCCTCTGCCTGTGTCTCTGCCTCTCTCTCGCTCTCTCTGTGTCTCTCCTGAATAAATAAATAAAATACTAAAAAAAAAAAATTAAAAGGCCCTGAATTATTTCACTGATACTTCACTTTCTCTGCACTGCCTCATTTCACTAATAATACAATGTGAGAGTTTTCCCTGTTCCCAGATACTTTTATAATAGAAGAAAAGTTTGCGGCAGTAAATGGCCAGTGCTTTCTTGTTTTTAATTTATTTCAAGCTTGTCTAGCTTTCTTACTGATTTACTATCATCAGCATCGGGTCTCTGCAACCCAATTTATTCTGTATTGTTAGCTGCAGGCTCCATGGTGGGTGCAGTATGTGAATCAGTTGCTTGGAGTCCTGCATAACTAGTTTACTTTTATGTAGATAACAATAAAAAAAGGGGGGAATTCTGTATATCCTATCTTTCCTTTCCACTTAGAAAACCACCTCAGTTATTAAAATGTAAACACAGCAAACTCTATTATAAATGCTATTAGATTTGGCTGAACCCAAGACCATAATTCTTGCAGAACGTGTATCCCTGATCCGTGAAGAAGCCCTCAAACCCAGGAAGGCTTTTTTTTTTTTTTTTTTTTTTTTTACTTATGATAGTCACACACAGAGAGAGAGAGAGAGAGGCAAAGACACAGGCAGAGGGAGAAGCAGGCTCCATACACCGGGAGCCCGACGTGGGATTCGATCCCCAGTCTCCAGGGTCGCGGCCTGGGCCAAAGGCAGGCGCCAAACCGCTGCGCCACCCAGGGATCCCCCAGGAAGGCTTTTTATGATCTGATTAGAGCTTCTCCCCCTGTCTCAGCACATCTAGCAAGAAGACTCGGTCCACCCCCTAGTTCGTTTCCCAGAGTTAGGAGTCTTCCATGTTCTGTCTCCCTTTCTGATATTTCCTACCCATTTCTTCTCCCTGACGGTGGGGGGGGGGGGGTGGGGGTGACTGGGTGGCGGGCACTGAGGGGGGCACTTGGGGAAAAAAAATCTAAAAGGGTCCTAAACATATATAGTAATTAGAAGTTTGGACTTGAATTTTAGTGGTGAGGAATTGTGATTTATGGTCCTGTATTTTTCATGAAACCCTGATAAACAAGTGTTAAATTCCTTGATAAAGTGTCAGCTAACGAGCACACACCAGTGAGTATCTGTGGCCTGTCTGGTCTGCCTGCTGCGTGTTATTCTGTATGTTGGCAAATTGAACACCAATAAAAAATAAATTTATTATTAAAAAAATAAAAATAAAAATTATCCGACTAAAGTGTTTTTGGAGATTGCAGTACTTGGATTACAATTTGTGAGCTACATTTCTCATATATACGTGAGAGCACCTTATAAGGTATGCCCGTGTTTTTTTTTTTTTTTCCCTGTGTATCAGGCCCAAAACGTTCAACCCAGTTCTCGATTAGGTTAGTGGGTACATGCTTATCCACCTGGTTGTATCTTAGGAGAAACCAGATTGCTGTGGAACCATCAGATAACACACACTTCTAAAAAGAAATGGAATGTATTTTTATTGGCACAGCCAAGATGAAGTATGTCTAGAAATCTGTTTTACAAATAAACTTGCACATAAATTGTCAAAAAAAAAGATGAAAGAAGAAGAAGAAGAAAGAAGAAAGAAGAAGAAGAAGAAAGAAGAAGAAGAAGAAGAAGAAGAAGAAGAAGAAGAAGAAGAAGAAGAAGAAGAAAAGAAGAAGAAGAGGAAGAAGAAGAAGAAGAAGAAGAAGAAGAAGAAGAAGAAGAAGAAGAAGAAGAAAGAAGAAGAAGAAGAAGAAGAAGAAGAAGAAGAAGAAGAAGAAGAAGAAGAAGAAGAAGAAGAAGAAGACTCGGTCCAAACAGCCTTACTTGGAAACTTCTAGTGGCATGTTGAGGGAAGCAACCTGAGCAACCTGACCCTTCTAGGGGCAACAGAAAGAGCAGCCTGGCTTTACCCTGCTGAGTGGAACCGGTGCGGTGGCTCAGGGGACACCCTCCCCTCCCACTTGAGCTTGAGCTCCTCGGAAAGATCGCTCCTGCCGATCCTGCGCAGGTGACGGGCCAGAAGGCGCACTTTATCGGTGGAACTGGGGAGTGAGTTTTTCCAGAAGCACAGAAGCTCGTGGATCTGTTCCGTGGGCTCCGCAGGGTTCTTCAGCCTGATGAGCTCGATGGTGCTGCGGCGCAGGGGGAGGGATGAGGACAGGCGCCTGGCACTTTCCTGGGAGAGCTCCTGGGCCAGCCAGCGCAGCAGCTGGTCCTGCAGGGCTTCTGTGGGGCACAAGGGGACGGGCAGGGTTAGGACTTTGGGGGGAGAGGGGGGCCTGTGCTGATCTGACCCTCTGCACCTGCTCGCAGGAAATCCAAGGCCTCTCTGGCTTGGCCTCTGAACCTTGGGAAGATTTGGACACCCACCCCCACCCCAGGGGACAGTGGAAAACCTTGGGATCCCTGCCATGTCTGGGGGCTTCCCCCTGAGGGATCCCTTATTGACAAGGACTAGAAATGCCTCTCGGGTTTTAACTCCCCTGAGATCCAGGAGGGCTTGTTAAAAAGGATTTTAGGCCCTGCCCCAGATAGTCTAATTAAGTACAACGAGGGTAGGGACCAAACTGGGCATTTTTAACAAGCTGATGCTGACACTGGAGTCCCCAGCCATACACCAGCAGCATTATGTTCAAGGATACTTCTAGATTCAAGACTATTTTTTCGTAATTAGTACTAACCTGATACAGAGTATGACAGCAGCTATGCAATCCTCCCCCAGCCAGCCCCAGCTATACACACACAAGCTCACCAAGATCCAACCCAAAGAGCAGTTCTGTGGAAGGTCCTTTACACCATTTCCCCTGGTTTAGAACCACAATCATCTTCTTTAAATATATTCTGTATTTCGTCATACCCCTTCCCTTATCCTGTGACTCATGTCAACCACCTAAACCCATGATTCTATTTTTCTGTTGTTTGGTTGCTTTTTTTTTTTTTTTTCATTGTGTCACTCCAGGCCATGACTCCCTGTAAAGCCCCTGAGCCCCTGTGCCCCTGCTTCTGTGCCCCAGCCTGCACCACTCTCCGGCTAACTCTTGCCTTGGTCTGATGTGAGGCAAGAATTCTGCGTCTGCTACCTTGAACTCCACGATTCCCTCCACCTACCTATTCACAGAAATTGCACATAAATTTAAATTATGAATCATGCTCTTCTGAGAAGGCTACTCAGAAAATGGAGTCAGCACATCCTCGCTCTCCATTGTTACTTTCAAATCAACATTCTGCTTCCATCGTGCAATACGCTCATGTAGTAGTGGGCCTTCCTCTCTCCATCCCCATCATCATCTACCTCCAGCCGTTGGCTGCCAGCATCGTCAGTAACCCTGCTGATAATCAGTCACACCTCTGACCACATGGTTCCTTAATCTTGTCAACATCAATGACCTGTACTGTGATTCTACGTAAGAAACTGATTTTCATGGCCAGTCCTCATGTTTCATCCCCCTCCAAGGCATCAGCTCCTCAATATCACTGCTGACCACTACCTCCTAAACTTCCACAGCTCTGTTCCGTTGCTCCTGCTTAATACACTTCTTGCCTCTGTCACTGATACAATGAGTCCTTTGATGCCCGACTCTGGTCTCTACTGGTCTCACATACCTCCATCCTATTGGAAGCACATGCTGCTCCTCATGATCAGCTATGTGCGTCAGCAATGGCCTTGCATCCACCTTAGAATCTGTGGTTCTTTTTAGCTTTCATCATTCTCAATTTATCAATTGCCAATCCTGCTGTACTCGCCCTACATCCAACCACTGAGATGTCCAGGGTTATAAAACTACGCTGCATGTCATCCACTAACTCTGGGCTCTGTACACCATTCAAGCCTTTATACCAGTTAATAAACCAGTAAAAAATATTTTTCCTGAATGCAATTTATTTTTTTTTCTTTTTTTTTTCTGAATGCAATTTAAACTATTCCCAGCAATGACCTAAAACTTTTCTAGCCTCCTTAAGCCCCAATCTCACTCACCTTCTGTTTCACTCAGCCAATGTCTGTTTCTCCTAATTTTCCCAAAGCCATTTGACCTGAATTCCCATAAACCTCCTTTTCATTTAAAAATCACTTTCTTGGGCATCTGAGTGGCTCAGTGGTTACCCATCCGCCTTTGGCTCAGGGTGTGATCCCAGGGTCCTGGGATGGACTCCTGCATCAGGATCCCCACAGGGAGCCTGCTTCTTCCTCTGCCTCTCTCTGTGTGTTTCTCATGAATAAATTAAATCTTTAAAAAAATAAAAATCACCTTCTTACAAAATCTCATTCCTCCATGTTTGCCAGATTCCATTCCCCACAGTGTTTCCCATCAAGTCATTTCCCTTCACAGCTGTTCCTTTCATCTCCTCCTCACCGCACATGCTTCCCATGCTTCATGTCTCCCCTTTACTTGCTTCTGCTACTGTTTCAAGCAACCAGGCTTTCTCTTCTTCCTTTTAACCATAAAACACTTTTATGCCTGATGTAAACGTGATATCACAAGTTCATCACTCTGGTTCACTCCTCAAGCCCTTGTTTTAGGGCTTATATGCTATTGTTAACATTCTGTGCAATCCTCTTTCTGATCTTCCTAGCATCCTCTTAATTATGACTCAGAGGAAACAACTCTCAGTCTGCATCTTCTCTGATTTCCAGAGAAAAAAAGCATTTTACTCCTTCCACCCTGGTTCTTCTCTTCCATCTCCCTCCCCTTTGTTAGCTTTCTTCCTCCTGATTCTGCTGAATTACTTCTTCCTTTTTCAGGCCCCTTCTTTTCCTGCCCTCTCCGCCAATGAACTCATCAACTTTTACTCTCCTAACCATCTCCTTTATTCAAAACATTCCAGCTCTGCTTAATCTTCATCTTTGGCTTTGTCTCCCTAATTCTTGGTACAGCGTTTGCAATATTCACCTCCTGATTATCTTTTCTAGTATACATCACAGCCAACCCGAGCTACATCATACTAAAGTCAAAATCAACTTTGGCCTTTTTCCACCTACTCCTAATCCTTCCTTCACTCTATTGCCTTCCTAGTGAATGTGACCACTCGGTGGAGTAAGCTGAAACATGTAACATGTAACATTATTACATGTAACATGTAACATTATTCAAATTTCTCAATGCTTATTTCCTATCCTCTGCACCCATGTCCCAACTCTAAACATACCTCAGATACTTCCTCTACTTGCCAGCCTTACTGACAATCTCAGTCATGCTCCCCCTCTCTTCTCTGGAGTATTGCAGGAACCAGGAGTCTAACTCATATCCCTGCTACCAGTTTTTATCCCCTTTAGTCCTCCACACAACTAATAGTTTTCATAGTCTTATCAGTTTTACCCATTCCATGCTAATAAGTGTCCTGTAGGCTCCTCCTATTGTTTGAACTTTCTACCTTGGCATTTAAAACTTCTCATAGTTTTATCCTGTTCTAACCTCATCTACCACCATCCTTCCTGCAGCAGCTTGGTTTTGAGAGACCACACGCTGTCACAACCCAGGACTTCCTAGTACACACAGGAAAGATCATTATACTCTTGTGCTCTCTGGTGGTTGTTAACAATGGCAGAGAGAACGCTTTTCTTTAGACATCAAATTCTTCAAAAGTCAACAACACTATTAAACTCACCAGGCTTTCATCTACTACTACTGTTTTTTGTTTTTTTAATTTGTTTTGTTGGGTTTTCTTGGTTTTGGCTTTCGTATTTTTAATTTTGTTTTTCTACATCAACTGCTCTTTCTTTGCAAATGGTTTTTATTGCCTCTGAGATAGTGCATAACACTAAGGTGTAAGCCTATCCTCACTTTTAATGTAATTCAATAAAGCCTGCACATTTTCTGGACAAAACTATAAAGGTAATCCCTGAATGAAATGCTATGCCATCAGTGGTGGGTCTGACACATTAATCAAAATAGACTCATTGATATCCTTTGAAGACCAAGATCAAATTGAAGACCCGTAAATTATTTAGTGACCTGTAACATTATAAAGTGGATTGTTTCAAAGCCTAAAACAGAATAAAAATGTCAAATTCTACCCTGAAGTCTTCATCACTGTTATGTAATTGAATTATGTATAACCACAATCAACTATTAGATATTTTTTTTTGTAGTTTCATACTAACATATCTCTATTTAAAATCCATTGGCCTCAAATGTAGAGTTAAAGTGGCCACACTTTGATTCACAATTTAATTGTCAACATTTCAGAACAAACTGTAGTTGTTTATTTACCAAACTAAGCAGTTACTAGTTATCTTAGTAAAATAATACGTAGCAGTGTTCATATTTCTTGTAGATTTTAGCAATTTTAATTCCACCCATATTTAAGAATGTTTTGGTTTATATGTGCATGACTTTCAAAGGAAAGTTGACTTATTAAGCTGATAAATATAATGACTATCTAATGATTCACATACATATAAAATACAAGAGGAAAAATAGTGCCGCTGTAAGGCAGATAGAGCAAATATTTCTTACCTACAGGATCGGTAGAAATTCTTTTGGTACTCTGTGGACGGTTGATTAATTTTTTATGCTATTGGAGCAAAAGGACACAGAATAAGCAGAAGAAATCATTAATTTGTGAACAAGCTACAAATAAAAATCCATCTGAACCTCACCCCTATTTAAAAGAAGTACTGAATTGCACACCTTGCAGAAGTAGATTGTGTATTTGTGCATGCATGCTCAGCAATTTCTTTGATAAGGCAAAATATATTAACCCAAATCTTTCAGCAAATTTAGATTTAAGACTACACATTGAAATATTAGTATGGCAGTCATGTTAACTTTGAATATGTTCCAACAAAATTTAAAACTGTTAAAACCAACAAACATAGGGCAAGCTAACCTCTATGCAACAAATGCAACATTTTGTAAAAGCCCTGTTGGGGAAGGCACCTCTCTGCCCCAGCACTCAGCATGAGGCCTGAGTTCTCTAACAATAATTTTTGTGAATGAGTGAATGAATCAATGTGCATACATGATGCCAAAAATAATCATATTTTTGAGCAGATAAAACCAATATTTTCTCATTAATCTTCAAATATATAATCATTACTTTTCTCCACTATCTGCAGAACAATTTGTCCTCAGTTAATATGGGATGATGGAAACAGCAAGGAGGGATCCCTGGGTGGCGCAGCGGTTTGGCGCCTGCCTTTGGCTCAGGGCGCGATCCTGGAGACCCGGGATCGAATCCCATATCGGGCTCCCGGTGCATGGAGCCTGCTTCTCCCTCTGCCTGTGTCTCTGCCTCTCTCTCTCTCTCTGTGTGACTATCATAAATAAATAAATTTAAAAAAATTTAAAAAAAAAAAAAGAAACAGCAAGGAGATGAAGTAGCAACATCTGGGTTTGGAAAACTGTTAAGTGCTCTAGACAATTTATTTACCTTGCTGGTCTCAGCTCTGAAATGTGATTTATTTAAAAAAAAATCTCAAAATCCTGCATACAGATGTTCATAGAAGCTTTGTTTGTAACAGCCCCAAACTGGAAACAATTAAAATTTCCTGCAGTAGTAAATGGTTAAACAAATTATGGGACGTCCACACTATAGGGTGCTATTCAGTTAAAAAAAAGGACAGATCCTTGATATGAGCAACAATTTTGGACCTCAGCCTGATGGCTGAGTGAAAAACTCCAGTCTTAAAAGGTCGCATATTCTATGATTCCATCTATATTACATTCTTGAAATTACAAAATTATAAAGATACAGAATAGATTAGAAATTGCCGGGAGTTACAGATAGTGGGAGATGACCATAAAGGAGTAACACAAGGGAGATCTTTGTGATGTTAAAATTGTTCTGTAACTTGAATGCAGTGGTTGCACAATCTACAGGTATGAATAAATGGCCTAGAACTGTATACACACGTTGTATCAATGTCAACTTCTTGGTTTTGATATTGCAGTGCAGTTATTATGTAAAATGTAACCTCTGAGAAGAATGGGGTAAAGCATACTCCAGACCTCTCTGTAGTCTATTTTCCAACTTCCTATGAATCCATAATCATTTCAATAAAACCCTCTTTTTTTCAGAGAGCAAGTTTAAATACCTTTTAATTATCTGGAAACTTTTGGGAAATACAGATAATACTGAAGGAAAAAAATACCTCTACAAATAATTCCCCAAGTTTCATGTAAGGTTTTAGAAGTCTATAAAACCTGACATAGATTTATGTATATACACATGCACTCATGACAGAAAATACTACAGTAGTAATTTATGATGGAAACACATTTTGCATACATTCACCCTAAAGAATATTTCAGTGATCCTACGTAAGGTACTGATATGAATAATAAAGTTGTTGAAAATCTAGTATTTCTCATTAATACTGTCCAAATAGTCAAAATAATACACATATAAAGACATATGAACTAATATATTGACAGCCATACAAGATTTCAGAAAATGAAGACTGGTAGTCAAAGGTAATTCTTTAAAGATTTTATTTATTTATTTGACAGAGAGAGAGAGAGAGAGAGAGAGAGAGAGAGAGAAGCAGACTGCCCACAGAACAAGGAGCCTGACATGGGGCTCAATCCAGGACCCCGAGATCATGACCTGAGCCGAAGGCAGCAGCTTAACCAACTGAGACACCCAGGTGTCCCTCAAAGTTAATTTTTAATGACCATGTATTCGTATAATATTCAGTGGCACCAATATTAATTGTGAAAATGTCACTAGCTATAAATGCCTCACCCCTGTAAGAATGCTCTCAAAGACTCTACCATTTAAGATAAAAGGTGAAAATTTTCTTAAATTTGAATATTGTCTGCTCTAAACTATTGAAAGGCCAAGTGCCCGATGAAAGGCAATCCTTATATATGTTTCAACACTTTTCAAAATAATTTTTTAAAAATGCTTACTTTGAAGCAATAATACAAGGATAATCCAAGTGTGTTATGCACATAACACACTGCTGGTTCAAAGGGTGATTTCAATATAAGTGGCTGAATCTGAAAGTCATACTTTATAGGTATTCTTGTCATTGACATCACATAAACATGTATATAAAATTTCCATTAAGAAGTTTTAATGGAAGCGGGACACTTGGGTAGCTCAGTGGTTGAGCATCTGCCTTCGGCTCAGGGCGTGATTCCTGGGTCCTGGGATTGAGTCCTACATTGGGCTTCCTGCAGGGAGCCTGCTTCTCCCTCTGCCTGTGTCTCTGCCTCTCTCTGTGTGTCTCTCATGAATAAATAAATAAAATCTTTAAAAAAACGTTTTGATGGAAGAAAATTAGAAAATAACATAGAACAACAAAAGTTCAAGCGTATTAATACTGTGAAACTGCAAACTGCACATAATCTTTGAAACATCAACTACTTGCTTAAACCTCCCAAAAGAGAGAGAGAGAGAGAGATCAATTTAAGCAGTAAAGCAGATTCTATATTTCCCATTAAAGGGCATATGGCCTGAATTTTGTCTGAGACAAGAGACACTGTGTTTTTTCTTTGTATAAATAATTGTCCCCCTTGGTCATTCTCTCTTCAGAAAAAGTCTCATAGCATCTTGGTGTACCAAGAATGATTCTAGTGTTTAAATATATGTATTTTTTCACATCCATGAAAATTCCAGCCCATCCTTCTTCTGGCGTCCAACCATAGAAGCAGTAGGTTGTAGCAGCACAAAACTCTCGGACTCTTTAGACTTGAAGGCATTATGCTGGTCTCCTATTCGGCCTCTTTGTCAGGGACTTTCAGTGCCCCTTCCCTTCCTTTTTCTTCCCTTTCGCTTGTTTTTTTTGTTTTTGTTTTTGTCTTTCTTTCTTGTTTGTTTGTTTATTTGTTTGTTTTTTGCATGACTTTTGTCTGTGCACTATTTTTGCCTTGCACACCACCTTTCAAATCTCACTAGTGCTCAGGGTCAGCTCCAGGCAGAACAGGGAAGCCTCTGCACGTCCTGTGTCATGTGCCCTCCCACAGACTCCCAGGATCGACATGTGGCTCCCTGGATGCCTTCCTGGTTGGTACAGACTCTAATTTTTTTCCTAATTTCCTTTCCTCCTTGTTGTAAGCCAAAGGTATCATTCTGTTACATCTTCTCAGCTTCTATCATTTGGCAAAGGAGGATGGGCTATTCTTCTAATGTTACCTGCTTTTATCTTAATACTATGTATTTTATTCTGCTAAATATAACTTCTTAAATGCTATGTTGTTCAGCAAGCCGTACCCAGGAAGATTGTTGGCAAAAATCTAACCCCGGCTACCAAGCTCTCCATAATACACACCTACCTTGTAAAGGAGTAGAGTGGGGTGTAAATAGCAGTTTTCCCTTCACTATTAGCCTCTCAAAGGCATCCGTAAAAAATTGTAAGTAATTCTGATATAGACAGATGTGTCTTATTTATACTGCTAAGTGCAGTGCAGGCTTCATTAATTTAAAAGCAGCTAAAAAAACAATGGAACCGAAGAAAGTCATTCGCACCTGAAATGGTTATTTTTGTCTTCAGCTTTACAGGCCATTGTTAAGATTCCTTCAATTACTGACTACTGTTTCCATGTTGCCTAAATACAACCCTTTTACTGAATTCTTAAAAGCAAGCAAACCATTTTTTTAGTCGAGTTCATATATGTGCCATTCTTGATCTTTTTTGTGGATCAGACTTGTTGAGCCCATTTATTATTTTACCTAATATTATTTCCTGTGGCAACTTCACAAGTTTCCCTTCGTTGTGCTTTTCACCACTCCAAGAACCTTCTATGATCAGCCTTGGTTCTATTTGTTAGACTGGAATGTCTTTGAGAACCAATAAGGTATCTTGTCCCCATATGAATTCCTCATAGCATTGGAAATGGTATTGTATGCTTGAGTAGTATAAACCGTTTATGGGGTGATATCTTCTCTCAATTTGAACGATCTACTCCTACAAAACCTACCATATTTTTAAGGCACCAAATTCTACCTCCTTCATCAACTACTCTAGTCCCTGGTTTCATATTTGGTATTTTTTGTACTATCACTCAATTTATCTTTTAACATAATATTATCTTGTGTTGTTAATGCCATTCATATATGCCTGTTTTCTCTTGCCAATTAGGCTTTCAGTACTTTATTGTATCCTTTTATTTTTTCAAGCAAATGAATAGTTTTATTAACATGGCAACTTTTTCCCCCTCATCATATGGTTTTGACTCCAAATACTTGTCAGTTCTGCAACGTAAATGAACTTAAGGCTGGACTACTTATGGAACCTTGAAGAAACCTGTTCTCTGTCCAGTGTAGGGTCCAATGTAAAGAGTCCTCACTTTTCTTCCTCAGCCCCTTGAGAGCCTTTGTAAAGATCTCTTTCATTTTTTGAAGAAATGAAATCCATCAGAGTATTCCATCAACTTGTATAGAATACTAAGATCTTGTCTTCTGTTCTAGGTTCCATGTCTATTAGAGCTGAGGTAAGCTGTGCAAACAAGCTGACCTAACAGTTATCTCAGCGTGTCACATGAAATTTAAATGTTGAACAAAACACATCTCTCCTTCTTTGGTCTCACATAAAAATTAAAGTTTCAAAATACAGGCAATACCATCCTCTGCCTCTTCTTCTGATTCATCAGTCCTAGCCATATCAACCCCATCCACATCCCCAGCTGAAGTCTGGTCCCCTGTGCAGCTTCTTTAACACTTGCTGAATGAAGTTGTCTTCTGCAGTAATGTAGCTCCTGCAGCACCTCCAGAGCTGGAGAAATTCAATTCTAAGTCTCATGTGTCACATGAAGACCCAAAGTTCCAGGCAGCTGTCCAGTGATATAAGAAAGAGCAAAGCACCTCAACATTTAGGAAAACCAAAGCCCAGGAACAAATGCAACTCTCGTAAGAGTTTACAATATAGGCCTTAGTTCTTATATGAGAGCATTTAAAAAAAAAAAGTTACTTCCCCACACAAAACATTTAACAATCCAAATTCATATTGAAGTCATCAACCACAGACCAACCATAACAGACACATGGTATAAGTGACGACAGCATGTAAACAGAGAGGGAAAAAGAGAGAGAGAGAAAAACAAAACAAAAAAATAAAAAAACAAAAGAATCACGAGTTTCAACTTCTCCATGGTGTCAATCTCCATCAGTTGACCAGAAGCCACTGGCCGTAAACTGCTAATCCTCCGAGATGATTTATTTGCTTTTCTCTATCTCCCAGACTAGTTCATCAATACCTCACTGCCATCTTTGGAATCTCTTTGGCCTTCTCTTTGGCCTTCTTTGCCTTATTTGGTCACTCCTCAACTCTATCATTTGGATTCTAAAGATGATCCAGAGTGCTCTCCTCTGAGGCCTTCACATGGGTTTTTATTTGGATGAGCAGACTGTCCACTTTCCACAGCTTGCTTCTATTCTGCATATAAACTCTCCTCTGCACTTGAGTGCAAGATGTAACGTCCTCCTGCATCTTCCTGATAACTGGAAGCAGGAATTGCTTGAAATCTTCCTTAGACACCAGGGCTTCCACTTTCTCCAATTCTGACTGTTTGGTGATGACCAGGGGCTGCATTTTTCCTGCTACTCTAGAATTACAGTATCAATGTGAGCAGAGAAGCAGCAACAAAATGGAGACCCAGCTGTCAACCAAAGTTCTGCATGTGGAGGCCCCTTTCAAAACATGACTGTGCCTCTGTTTAAAAAATTTTTTAGGTCCATGATGGAGGTCTTCTCCCCAGGGTACAATATCAGAAAACCAAAACTTAGATAATTCTTGTGTTCATGTAAATGCTCTGCTTGGCCAGAAATGGTAATATATCTAGCTAGTCAATCCCAAGCTAACTCTGGGCCTCTCCCCTCAAACAGGATTTACTCTGTGGCCCCAGCCAGTAAGAGATTTTCCATTTGTCTCTTCCTTGTTCTTTAGTTGTCCTACAAAAGCTTCTTGCCTTCCATCTCATTTTATTGTTCTCTGACACTGTCTACTTCATGGAGTATTAAATAAAGTTTGTATTACCTCAACTGTCTTCTTTAATCATTTTTAACACCTCTTTGTGGACACACTGCTCATAGAAACTATTATATCCTTTTCTATATCTTCTTTCATTTCAGTACTTCTATTTACTATGTGGTTGCCACACAATACCCTCAATAAATACATCATAGCCATGAGGACCCTCCATGGACAGTCATGAGGATTATTATCATCATAAATTTTAAGTCTGCTATTTTAGCAGGGACCAGGGCTGCTTAGCAATATTTTTATGTATCCCTGAAGAGTCTCCCACCATTCCCTGCAGAGGATATTTCAAACCTTTACTACTCTTAGTGAGACCTCTACTCTGTCCCAAGCTGCTACTCTCTCAGCAAGGGGTTTTATCTTCTACTCACTGAGAAAATAAAGCAGCAGTTCTCAAACCTTAATGTTCATGAAAGTTAATCTAAAGAAAAAGGCAAAATAAGCTCACAGCTCGATTCAATTGATGTCAGATAAAGCCATATTTATAGCAAGCCAACTGGATGACTCTGATACTGAAGCATGGTGGCTGCACTTAGAAAAACACTACCAAGTAGAACCTACATCAGTTCTCTACTTGTACCCCAAATGTATCCTACAGAATGCACAGAATGGAAGAAGTATCTTTTTCCAAAAAAATGCTGAAGATTTTTAATACAAGGACCAAAGTGAAATTCTGCTTGTTTCTTCCATACCTAATACTATAGGGATATAGTATTAATAATTTCTAATTCCTAAATTATCTCATAGGTGTCACACAGATGACTGAGCTCTGGTGCCCGCCTCCTCCTCCAGAAACTCCAGCTTCTGGCACAGTCTTCTCCCAGGGTTTCAGGCGATCTCATAGGCTTTATTCTCTTGGCAGCCACACTGTTCCACTAGATACCCCTCAATGTTCAGCCAGGTAATGCAACCACCCATGCTTCTTTTGTGGGCACAACAGTTTCCCTTGCTGAGTCTACCTTGTGCACTACCGTATACTGTGGCATGATGGTATCTACCCAAACTACACTTTCGCTCCAGAAGTATCACAGAGGCACAATTGTTGCACGCCAGTGGTTAGCATAGGTTTGTTCTCCTGCTGCCCTGCCATTGTTCTCCCAGAACCTGACTTGCTTTGTGTAGGTTTTTCCTACACAAAGCAATTCTCCACTAGTGGCCACCTAAACCCTCTTGGTGTGTATGCCATGTAGTAAAACATGATAGAATGCAGAAAGTAGCTCCCTACCCATCGTGTGACATAACAGTAGCGTAATGTTGATTGTGCCCTGTTGTATCACAAAGTTTAATGAAAGAGGTATTCTGTGTTTTTAATTCAAAGCTTTCTATTTAGGACACAATCATGTACCCAAAGAGCTGAGAAATAAATATCACTCATAACTATAGCACTCTATTCTGACAGCTTCGGATGCTTTAAATATATATTAAGGTGTATTAATATGCTATGTATTTAGCATAGAATATTTAACATACATATGTATTTAATAAAGTATATTTATATACTTAATATACAGCTGGTCCTTGAACAATACAGGTTTGAACTGTATGGATCCATTTATACATGGATTTTTTCCGATAAATACAATACAGCATAGTAAATTTATTTTATTTTCCTACTGATTTTCTTAATAACATTTGCCTTTCTCTAGCTCCCTTTATTGTGAGAGTACAATATATAATTCACATACAAAATATGAGTTAACCAACTGTTTATGTTATGAGTAAGGCATCTGGTCAATAGTACGGTGTTAGTAGTTAAGTTTTTTTTTTCTTTCTTTCTTTTTTTTTTTTTTTTTTTTTTAGTAGTTAAGTTTTGAGGGAGTCAAAAGTTACATGTGGATTCTCATCTGTGCAGGGGCCAGCACCCCTAATCCCCATGTTGTTCAAGAGTTGTATGTAGATATGTATGTGTGCTTTTAGGCAAATCTACCTGAACCCTGCAAATGGAACTCTATCAGGTCATATCACATTTACTCAGTTATTTCAGATCCAGGGAACATAGGTTAATTTCTTACCTAGAAAGTACCTTAACTTTCACATAAATAATCTCCTAGGCTGGTAAACTCTTAAGCCTTATTTATCAGGCAACTCTGAAACTCTCAGAACTGAGCCTACTTCAGAGTTATTTGCAAATTCTTTTTCTTCTTGGTTATCTAATCTATCTTTGCCAAAAATACTGTGAGGAAAATGAAGGCGCTCTTACTGTTTTCCTCTCAGATCAGTGAGGATAGAAAGGCTCACGAGTGGTTGAGGTGTCATGACTGGGACCTCAGAGAGAGTGAGTGAACTCTACTGTGATTAACCTTAAAGCTAATGCTTTTTTTCCCAAATACAAGGCTGCTTGAGCATTCAGCTCTGGGGTAAGTCTGAACTTACAGCCCACTCTGTCAATTGTTGGTTCCTGGGAATCAATACATGCCTCAGTTTCCTAAACCTTTAATTCACTATCATTATCTTATCTACTTCTTAAGTTTGTAGTGAGCTTTAAGTGAAATAAAATAATGCACTTTGGTTGAAGTAAAATGGAAGAGCTCAGTTGAGTGCTTGCATATCGTGGGTACTCAACAAGTCACTTGTTTTTGTCACACCTGTCTTAGAGAGCTAGAGTCTTATTTTGTATGCAAAGAGGCTTTATACACTTGCCGTATTCTAATACATGGACGATTGTCCAAAGATCCATTTGTAACTAAAGCTAATCCTGTAAGTATAGCTGTATGTAGTATAGCAAGATGTAACCTGAGTGTTACCATTATATAAAAATGCTGGAGGGCAGCTCAGTGGTTTAGCGCCACCTTTGGCCCAGGTTGTGATCTGGAGACCTGGGATCGAGTCCCATGTCGGGCTCCCTGCATGGAGCCTGCTTCTCCCTCTGCCTGTGTCTCTGCCTCTCTCTCTCTCTCTCTCTCTCTCTCTCTCTCTTTCTCTCTGTCTCATGAATAAATAAAATCTTTAAAAAAAATTAAAAAAAAAACTCTGGAGACCCTCCCTTTCCCTGTGGTCTCACAGCCAACCTGGGCTCAGCCACTGCTGACCATCTAGTCTCTGATAGGGCTTAGAAAGAAACATAATGTTTCCACCTTGGCCAGGATTCACCCTCATTATATTGTGCTTTCAGGATGCTTAGGACAGTGCTGGTGTTGACCAAGTTAACCTCACCCTGGAAACACGCACATGAGAACAAGAATGAGGAATAACGTGATGCAAACAACTGCCATGATGGTTGCCTTTAGGGCTGATTTGTTTGATAACATAAGTCATCACTGTTCACCCATCTTCCAGTTTAGGACAAACTTGCGTTGAATGACGGAGTTCAGCAAGAATGATGGGATGAAATTCCTACAGAGATCACCAAAATAATCCACAAAATTTAGTATAAAAGTAAAAAAATGTTTTAAAAAGGAAGGGAAAAGGAGACCAACTACAAATCCTTGCCACGATTTCACATATATTTTGAAGTGATGAGTGGAAACAATAACATAATAGGATGGTATCTTTGAAACCTATATGAATATTCTATTTGGGGGTGCCTGGGTGGCTCAGTTGGTTGAGTATCTGACTCTTGGTTTCAGCTCAGGTCATGATCTCAGGTTCATGAGATAGAGCCCTGCAACAGGCTCTGTGCTCAGCACAGTCTGCTTGTGTCTCTCCCCTTGCTCCTCCCCATTTTCTCTCCCTCTCTTTCTTTTTCAAATAAATAAATAAAATATATTTTTTAAAGAAGGAATATTCTATTTTATTTATTTATTTTGGAATATTCTATTTTAAATTGTAACAGGTGCTAATTCTAAGAGCACCAACAATAATACTATTACTATGAGGAGATATAGAAATAACAAGTAGTAGATATTTCCTCTTTAATTTCTACCTGACTGCTAGTTTTGGGGGCTTCTACTAAAGAACCAGTTTTTATGTAAAGTAACATGAAAACTTTCTGACACTTGAAGTACCATCTAACATGGATGCCACCCGGCATTGCAGATCAATATCAGTAAAATATAACAAGCAAAAATGTCATGCTGATGTTACTTTTTTTATTTACCCTATGGCACTTTTGCATGAAGAGGTTTTCACTGGTTAATTATTATAATATCTTGTGGCAACAACTCCTCCATCCAGTTTTAACTCTCACACCCTTCCTATCTCCACACACCTACTGCAAATGTCTCTGGTCAATAGGCCATTTATTTTGTAGTTAGAAAATATCCAAGTGAAAGTGTATGAATAATAATAGATCAAAGAAGTGTATATAATTAGAATGTTTCTGTGTATCTTTAGCATGGATTTTGCCAGAAGCCTTTAAGATACCATAATTAAATACTGGTTTTCACTCCTTATTCTTACTCTGTTTTTAGCCTACATAGAGGTCTCTGCAACTAAGTAATTACTGCCATTTGCTTAACTTGAGTTCATTTATTGCATCATAATAGTAGATTGTATATTCTCCATCTTTCTAATATACAGCTTTTATAGAATTCTTAATGGCTTTGCATTGTAAATAAGTTAGATAAAATATTGATCAAAGGAGTAATCTGGTACCAATGATTAATGTTAGCAGAAAACTTTGTGCTGCAGTTACGAGCACAGCATGACTACAAATCAAATTTGAGCTAGTATCAACGTTGAGCAAGGAGGTACTGGTGTAAAGAATTGGACTAGACTTCTAGTATCCAATCAGGCATGTAAGAAACTGGAAGCTGCCACTGTGTCCTAACAATTAAAAAAGCTGAACAACCTGAAAAATCAACAACTCTTTTTAGATCCATCAGACAAGTGAGGTCAGAGGGCGAATCTCTGTTCCCAAATTGAAGAGACTGACAGACAAATACAGAGAATCACAATTTACCAGAGCAGAAACTCATGAGCAGAAGCTGCCTCCAGATCCAGTGCCAGGTAAATAAACTTGAACTATAAATGATGAATTTCTGGAGGCTTAATGTGAACAAATCTAGGTTAAAAACTTCAGAGAGATCCAGTCAAGGGGGACTCACACACTTCTGTGAATTTTATCTCCATTAACCTCAACCGGGTTCTCATAGTGAAAGCTAAGAAAAATCCCCCCTACTTCCATCAGGAAAAGGGGGAAGAGAACCATTTTTAAATATTTAAACAGAGAGTTCTTTCTTCTTAACAAGATCTGTCCTTAGTAGAAACTATATAACCAGAACCTAATCTGCTGGGATTTATTAAAGTCTAACTGATGAGAGTAGGGAGGGAATGCCCAGCTCCAGGTCTCTCTAACTTTTTACACAGGGGAAGGGAAATACCCAACTCCAGCCCACTCTAACCATCTTGTTCCCCAGAATGGAGAGGCTAGGAGGGAGACCAAGGGACACATGTGAAGTCCCTAGTCCAGAGGGACAGGCTCACTTAACATTGAGACCTCATCTTAGGACTACAGAACACCTCCCCTCACCCAAACCTCTCTACCATGTTACTTAAGGCCTATGTGCAGTAGTTCCTTTTACCCAATACATCGTGTTCAGTTATCAAGAAAAAAATGACAAGATATAGTAAAAGGAAAAAAAAAAACACAATTTGAGGAAACAGAGCAAGCATCAGAACAAGACTCAGATATGGCAAGGATGTTAGAACTATTACGCCAAAAATTTTTAGAAAACTGGGATTACTATGCTAAGGGATTTAATGGAAAAAGTGGACAGCATGTAAGAGCAGATGGGCAAAGTAAGCAGAGAGGTAGAAATTTTGAGGAAGAACTAAAAAGGATTGCTAAAGATCAAAAACACTATAACTGAGAAGAATGCCTTTGATAGGCATAAGAGTAAATGGTCATGGCTGAGGAAGGAATTCCTGAGCTGAGAATCTCTTAATAGAAATCACAAAGTTAGGGCACAATCGTTGGGTGGCTCAACGGTTGAGTGTTTGCCTTTGGCTTAGGTCCTGATCCCAGGGTCCTAGGATCAAGTTCTACATCAAAAAGAGAATAACTCCCTCACCATGTGAATCCATTTTATTTAAAGCTAGTGTGTCCTGCTTTTCCCTCTGCCTATGTCTCTGCCTCTGTGTGTGTGCCTTTCATGGATAAATAAATAAAATATTTTTTAAAAAATCACAAAGTTAAAAATGAAAGTGAAAAAAAGAGATAAAGAGAACATCCAAGAACTGTGGAAAAAACCACACAAACACAGACAAAAAAAAAAAAAAAGTATGTGTAATAGAAATTCCAGAAGGAGAAGAAATATATAAAGGAACTGAAGAAATATTTGAAATAATAATCAGCGAGAATTTCCACAAATAGATGTCAGGCATGAAACCACAGAATTAAAAAGAAGCTTAGAGAATACCAGACAGGACAAATGCCAAGAAGTGGGCAAACACGGAATTATTATTTCATTCCAAACCCACCACAATAGTTGAAATAACTGTCATCCCCATTTTACAGCTGTAAATTCTCCAACATAACATGGTCTTGAAACCTAGGTTTGTCAAAAGCCCTAACTTAAACAGTGAATAGTATTGCCTCCAGATAATATCAGCTACTATTTTTTGTTATTTACCATGTTACAGATAATTACTCTAACTCTTCAAAGTATATCATATGTCAGTATAGTCTACTGTATCTACAACCTTGTGAGATAGTTGTTACTATGTCCACTTTACAAATAAGGAAACTGAGGTTTAGAGGGGTAAAATAATTTGACCAAAAATACTTAAACTAACATTTGTAAGAATACAGATCCTTTATTTTTAACCTGTAAGTTAAGACTTGTATGTAAACCGAAGGTTGTAAGGCAAGATATGCACTCAACCATTCTAGTATTTCTTGAGTTCTGCTTACCATTTACATAGATCAACTTTACTGCTCTGGATTGGGAGCCAGTATTAGGAGAAGGGAAAGAGCTCAGCTCCTATATTAATCTTGTGATCTTGAAGTATTCTCTTTGTGCCTTGTTTTCCTCGTTTACAAAATGGGCATGATACTAGTAACCTGTTTTGTAGTGCCATTGAAGGGAACATTGAGTTCTTTGTTAGAAAAATGTACTTATTTAAGTCATCTCTACACCCAAGGTGGGGCTCAAAATCACAATTCCGAGATCAAGAGGCATATGCTCTACCCACTGAGGCAGCCACGCCCCCCAGAAACACTGAGTTCTATCATGTAACTTGAAGCAGGGCATTACATGTAATAAGTGCTCAAAATAATAGCTGTCGTGACTCAATATTTTTCTCTTTAAAGTTATTTTTTTAACCCACACAAACACATTTTAGAAAGTAATTGATATTTCAGTCATAAGTGGGAAAACAATTTCACGTATATAACCACATGGAAACCTGAAAAATAAATACAAGTAAAAGAACATTACTGAATTCTGTTGCCACCCAAGATTTCTGAGCCTAAGAATTGTTCTGTGCTTGTTAACAGGGGAGCTTTTGTGTTAGAGAGAGGTGAAAATATGCTAACACTAACCTGAGACCTGCTCAGAGGTACTCAGAAGGTCAGGGAAAGGATTAGAAAGAGAGTAACTCTCTCACCATGTGAATCTATTTTATTTAAAGCTGACATGTTACCATCCTTTCAAAACAAAAGTTCTTGCAATTCCAAAATTTGGAAAAAAGGGCAATATAACTGAACATCCCCTTTATTTGCTGGAAATCATACCTTTTACTATAAACATATATGGAAAGTATTTTTGTTCTTTTAAAACCATAGCGAATATTTTGAGGGAATCTGAATTATAAATCATCAACAAAAAGTAAGGAATGTGAACTCATAACCTAAGCCAGACAAAGCTGGAGCCTTCATCATGTGAAAGGAATAGCAATGATCTCTGCTCTGAAAATGAGGTGTTATGAACTGATGTCACCACATGAATTAAAGAGAGGACCTTGTCAAGCTGTTCAGAAGTGACTATGCATTTCACACCAAGATGATAGAGAAAGTCAGCTTCTGCCTCAGAAGCAGAAAAATTCCAAATAACAGAGGAAACAACCATCAGAGGTTATTCCAAAGCTTAGTTTCAACAAAAGGTCCAACCAGTCTGGCTTTGAAAGGCCTAGAATTGCCAAACACCCTGATGGGGCAAAGTATATGAGGAGCAACATGAATACATAATAAAAGTGGCAGATGTGAAATAAGCAATGATCTGGCTTGCTCAAGGAATAAGGGGACACAGAACAGCAAAACAGGAATGACTTTGAGGTCTGATCCTTGTGCAGCCTCTGGCCCTGGGAGGGAGTACAAGTCCGGACAAGTCAGTATACTCTCTTACTAAACTCTCTGAGACGGAGACTGCAGATCCTACCTCCAAAGTCTGCTGTGAGGGTAGACGGAAATAAAGTCTGTAAACGACATGACCTACACTGACAATTCAAGCAGTTGTGGAAGAGACACAAATGCAATGTGTGGACATTCTTTGAATCTTGTTTTTGAACAAAATGACTACAGAAATAGAAAATTGAGTTAGTAGGTAAGTATAAAACATGGACTGGGTAGTAGATGCTATTAGGTAATAATTGCTAATATCATTAGCAATGGTATTGATTTTTTAAAGTCCTTACCCTCTTTGAAAACAGAGTTATTTACAAGTAAAGTGATAGGGTCACTGTGATTTGCTTTAGAAGACTCAGACAAAAAACCCAGTGGTATTAGATGAAACAAGAATGGCAGGGGCACTTGGGTGGCTCAGTAGGCTAAGTATTTGCCTCCACCTCAGGTCATGATCCCAGGGTCCTGGGATGGAGCCCTGCTCATTGGGGAGCCTGCTTCTCCTTCTCCCTCCACCCCTACCCCTATTCATGCTCACATTCTCTCTTCCTCTCAAATAAATAAATAAAATATATATTTTTTTAAATGGCAGAAGAGGATGGGTCCATGTAAATTCATTACGTATTTTCTCTATCTTTGTGTGCCTTTGAAAATCCCCATCCCCTACAGAAAATTTTAAAATAAATAAATTAAGAGACACCAACATCAGTCAATACATATCCTTTTGTTTTCACTGTGAATATTATTGTCATTGCACAGTCAGTCGAGAACTTCCTGAAGGCTTAGGCAGAAATGCTTGGCCTACACAATAAAAGGAAGTGCTTCTACAAAGAGAAATCTGAAGACCATCAGAAACCCACAGAGAAGGAAGATTAACCTAAGAGAGAGGGGGGAGAAACAACAACAAAAAAAAACGAGGTTTAGAGCAAGAAGAGCTGACTGAGAGTGGTCTAGCTTGGAGATAAAGGTAGAAATTAATTTTTTTGGAAATGAAATCAGACTGCTGCCAATCCCAGAAGAAATCCCAAACCATATCTTGGTTTAAACTCGGGTCTTTCTTAGTCCTAAACCTGTGCACATTTTACTGCAGCTGAGCTTATGTTTTGTTTTTTTGTTTTTGTTTTTTTTCATTATTCTTTTCAATTGCTTCTTTGAGAATGGCTCTTTTTAGGGCTTTATCTGATTATGGCTTTGTCAAGAGGAAGGGATCAAATATCTCTTAACCTTTGAAGAAGTCAATCACTAAAGAAGACAGCTTTAGGACCCTGGTAACCAGATAGATGGACTCAAGAAACTCCAACTGATCTAAGGAGCTGGGACAGATAAGAAGGAAAGGGTTTTCAGGGATGGCTGCAGATAGAAATCGAGCAAGGTTCTGGATTACTCAGGAAATATATATAGAATAAACATGGAGTCACAAAGAAAAGCTGTCAAAGTCAGTCTGGAATAGATAAATATAATTTTGAAATTAATGTCTCCATGTTTTTTTTTTAATCTATCAAAAGGCAAAGCAGTACATATACCACAGTTGCAGTGAGGCTCAAAAGATATAAAATATGCACAGCACTTCCAACAGGCCCAGCACACCAGCAAACACTGGGTAAGTTTAACTATTGCTAATATGCTTAAAGCTTTGTTCACTGTTCCAAGCAATTTGGGCAAAAACAGATGCCTTTGATCCATAAATGCAGCTATGGGGGAGACACTATTGATTTTAAAAGCAGCTCAACAAATCAAAGGTACATCGTTCAAATTTATACACAATGACCTCCTCTTTATTGTCAACTGTTAAATTATAATCTCAATGACATTTTGTCAATCCTGAAGACCTGTCAAAGGACCCGTTCAACTCTGAGCATTATTTTTTCTAGCATATTCTAATTTCTAGGGTCTAGAATTAGATTCGAATATGTAATTTCACTATTCTTTTGTAGAATTTTTTTCTAGTTTCCTGATGTTTTTGCTTTGTTTTGTTTAGTGCTTTTGGCTGATAGATAGGAGTAGCCTTTCCAACAGAAAGTGATATGAATGTTACCGGGAAAGGTCTGGATAGCCACAAACATCTTCTTTCCAGGTCTGCCCACAACCGTAAAATCCCCACATTAGTCATCCCTTTGAAGGCATGACAGGCTTCTGCTAAAAGTAACTATTAGCTGGGAAAGCAAACACGTAAAGCTTTCGTGGGCTATTAAGGCTCCTCCTTCAATTGCTTTACCAATTTCCCCAGCATGCATTCACTGATTCATTAGAGAGTTCAACAAAAATATTACTGAATGGCTGCCGGGAGATGGGATTACAAAATTGAATGAGCTATGCATCCAGCCCTGAGGAGCTCATTTACAAAAGGACATGCTAGGTATCACGGTTAGGAGCGCCACCCCCGGAATCAGACAAACTGGGTTCCAGCAGCAGCTATGTCATTCTCCAGCTATTTTCCCTTGAGTGAACTCCTCTGTGCCTCAGTTTCTTCAACGGCCTACCCTTTCAGTAAATGAGTTAGTATGCGTAAATGCTTTATCAAGTTACTCATAGTGAATGAGTAATGAATATTAGTTATTTTCATTACTGTTATGATTATACAAAGAGGATGAGAGACCATTCCTTACTACATATGCCAAGTACTAGGGTTACGGATCCGGCGCAGTGCCTAACTGTGCCTGGGAAATGTAAAGATGTCTTCCAAAGAGATGAAAATAGAGCTAAGTGTGGAAGAGCCTCTGAGGTAGTTTAAGACCATAATGTGTAAAAGAAATAGGATCTTCAGTGCCACTGGAGAAAAAGATACTAGGTAAATATGAAAGGGCTGAAGGGTAAATTGTAGGGGTTTGTGAAGAGCTTTATGCACCAGGGTAAGTGGCTTGGACCTGGATCCACAGATACAGAGTGCCATTTTGATAAGTTTTAGAAGACTGATAAAATCATATTTCATTTTTGAGAAAAATCACCCTGTCAGTTGTATGGTGTAGAGTAGTGAAAGGAGAAAGTCATGACCATCTATTATTTCGAGCCATGTGCAGGGCAGTAGAGATAAAATGCAAGTTTGAACACAATTCCAAACTCAAGTCGGTAAAACACTATGTTGTATCACAGGGTCGTCACTCATACCAGTGTCCTGGGAGCCACCGTAGGAAGTGCCCCTCCATGACTGCCTCCCTCTCAGTGTCCTGCCAACCCCCACACAAATTCACTCTGTCACCAAGTCCAATTGGTCTCCAATCCTAAGTCTCCCTCTGACTTTGCTCTCTGCTTGCCATCTGAAGCCATGGGCTTCACAACATCAAGCCATCACCCTCTCTCCCATGGACTACTGCATTAGTCCTTTCTTGTACTCTTGCTAAGCTCACCTAAATTATCCGTACAGACTGCCACAATGATACGCTAACAAAATTTGATCATGTCACCCTCCTGGTTAGCGTTTTCCAATGGCTTGCCATTACTTATAGGATAAAGGATAAGCTTAATTATAAACTAATTAGATACCTCCTTCTCCGTCCTCATTACAGCCACACATCTCAAGAATACCAGTGGCTGAGAGATTTTGTTTGTTTGTTTTGCTCATATGCTAAGGATCTCTGGTTTACTCTCTGCTCCACATATGTTCTCTGTATCATGAAATCAATCATATCCTTTTGACAGAAGGCCCTAAGCTATAACAACTACACAGAGATATTTGGTGGATGTAACAAGGCTTTCAAAGCCCTCTATAATCTTTCCCCAATTTATTTCCACTCAATTTATTTCTTCCACTCAAATCACACAAATCTACACATTGTCCTTTTTTGACACATATCTTATGCTTTGCCAGTTCAAAGCTTCAGCTCATGCCATCCTTCTAGTGTGGAACCCACTGCCTCTTCCCCTATTCCTTTCCAGAACATAAACATTCTCTACATGTGTCCTGCTCTGTGAAGTGTCTGGGTCACCTCAGCCACAGGAATCACTCCCTTCTCTGAAATGACCTAGCACTTACTATCTTGGTCATTCATTTGTAGCAAATCATCAGTTCCTGTCCTGTGATATTCCTAGGTTATTATACTCATCTATTATTTATCTCCAGCATTGTTTTGTGACTTTTAGAGTATTTATGCTTTCTTTCCTGAACTGGATTGTAATTTCCCAAAGCTAGGACTTTGAGACCAATATTACTATCATCTTTTAGGCCCTACATAATACCTCACATATAGTTAGCATTTAGTTAGTATTTGTTCATTGACAGGTTGGCTGATATTTCTACAGGAAAACATTACAGTTGGAGTTCACCAAATAGAAATTGCTTGAATTAACAAACATCATTTTTTATGTACTAAATGTTTGGATTTTAGGAGAACTGAACATATCAATTTGTTCTTTTATTAAAATTTTCTCAGAGAGGGAAGAATTTATCTGCTTCCTTTGTAAAAGAATTCTTGAAAGCCATAGGAGATAGTATGGGACACAATTCCTGGTTTAGTTATACCACCTGCTGAACAGAGAAAACCTTCCCTTGGATGAAGAGAGAAGGAGGGGGAGTGAAGAGGAGAGGTGAGAAGGAAGAAGAGATGGGGAAGAGTCAGGGAGAAGGAAAAAAGGGTGAGGAGAAAAAAGAGTGGGGTAGTTAAAGAGGAAGGAGAGCAGCCAGAGAAGGGAAAGTTTCTCTTCTGATTTAATTAGTGGGCAAAGTTCCTTCCAAAAAAGGATCCTGTTTCTAACTAAAACAGTTTTGATCATTTTCTTCCTTAAATGTCTCACGTGAAATATATAGTAGATTTTTCAGTGGCCTGGTCAAGGCTATCTTTGAAGGTCATTCTGATGGCTTAGAAGAAGGTAAGATTCGAGGCATGGAAGTCATGTCAAGGAAGAGCCAAGGGGAGCCAGAACTGCTGCATTGGAAAGAAGAAGGCTTTGTAAAAATTTCACAGGTTAAAAAAAAAAATTGTATGTTCTCATTCATTTGGGGAATATAAATAATAGTGAAAGGGAATATAAGGGAAGGGAGAAGAAATGTGTGGGAAATATCAGAAAGGGAGACAGAACATAAAGACTCCTAACTCTGGGAAACGAACTAGGGGTGGTGGAAGGGCGGGGGGTGGGGGTGAACGGGTGACGGGCACTGAGGGGGACACTTGACGGGATGAGCACTGGGTGTTATTCTGTATGTTGGTAAATTGAACACCAATAAAAATTAATTTATTAAAAAAAATTGTCACAATATCTCTACTTACCAAGATTTTAGTGACTTTCTTCCATAATTGATAGAGGTGGAGCATAAAGCTACATGCATGTTATTATAATTAACTCTAGTATAGAAAGCATGAAACTAAGCTATGGAAAATTCCAAAATCACGATGAGGTTCATGATGCCTCCCCTTCCCCTCCCCACCCCCTGCCAAACACACACACACAAGCCAACAAAATTGATTTCTCATGTCCAGTTTTATTTAAGAAGCATACACCTGGTAAAATCTGCTTTCTTCATAGCTAGCAATGGTATATGAAGTTCCATGTCATTCTTGAACCTTAAAATAACTTTGCAAATTATTACAACTAAAAAACCTAAGTAGAATTAAAGAGCCCGTGAACACAAACATTTCCCATCACTTCTGATCCTCTCATGTATATAGTTGAGATTATTATTTAGTATTTCATACACTTAGGGGAAAAATCATATTAAAAAAAGAAAACATTCCTGACAGGGCAGGGGGATGGCTGTGGAAATCCAAAGGGTTGAGAAGGTGGGGATTGGGGAGTAAATGGCCCGCCAGCCTGGGCCCGCTTCCTCCCTTTGACAAAGCAAGTTATTTAATGTGGTAAGAGAGTAAGTGTTGAAGCAGTATCATTATTTACTAGAAATCACATGTCATGAGTTCAGTTTAAAAAAAAAGAGGAAGTTCAGGCTAAAGCAAAACTTGGGTCAACAGATGGCTTACATAAATATGTAGGGTAGATATGACTGGGAAAAGAGGGCCCCTGACCGACTTCCACAGAAGCAGCCACCAGACCCAGGGCCCTTCTCTCCTTCAAAGCAAAACCTCTACGCAGACAGGAAGAATAAAAGGCAGTCACAACTCAACCTAGCGCAAATAACCAAATGGCACAATCACCTATGTGACGCAATTTCAGAAGCACACTAAGACGCACACACCACTTCCTTCCACCTAAAAAAAAAAAAAAATCTTTGAGAGTTTTATGAAACTTGCCTTGCTGCTGCCAAAGTACAAATAGATAAGGTGTGAGCTGAATTCACTTGAATATTTTGTAAAAGCAGGAAATTTGAAGCACAACTTAGGAAAGACTTAGAGATAAATCAAGGTTCTTTTCCACCATACATTTTCATGTGTACTGATTTTGTGACCATTTTCACAAGATCACCTGTGAAATGTGAATTATCACAAGGACCTTTTTTTTTCGTTCAAAACTAAACTAATCGCCTGTCTCTGCCCCTCCCCTAAGCATTTGCCAGGGAGTCCCTTTTTAAAATTTTTTTAAAAATTTATTCATGAGAAACGCAGAGGCAGAGACACAGGCAGAGAGAGAATGCAGGACTTGATCCCAGGACTCCGGGATCATGCTAAGCAGAAGGCAGATGTGCAACCACTGAGCCACCCAAGAGCCCCCAGGGAGTCTTTGATTAAACTTCATGCCCATGGCAGTCTGAGTACTTGCTTTTTGCCTCATCATTGCTCTCTTGGCCACACTGGCAGGGTGAATTTCCTGTCAGTTACCCTTCAGCCCGGAAGGCACTCCACAGTGAATCCTGTGCTGGCTATCACATCCGTAAGCATACACTGCAAATTTGTCAGTCCTCTGATGCTAATTTATTTTCCTTCTTGACACTTCTCATTTTGCACTTCACACTTTGAGTATTTAATATACAAGCTCTAAGTGTGGCTCAGTCAGTTAAGCATCTATCTTCGGTTCACTTGAAGGTAGGACATCTACCCAGTGTTCTGGGATCGAGCCCATCAGGCTCCCTAAGCAGCAGGGAGTCTGCTTCTCCCTCTCCCTCTGTTCTCTGCTTCCCCTCCTTGTACTCTCTCTCTCTGACAAATAAATAAATCTTTTTTAAAAATAAAATAAAATGAAATAAGATAAAAGTTCTATTTATGAATTCATTCGTTCAACAAACACTATTTGACCACCAAACCCATGGCAGGCACTCTTCTAAGGCCTTGTAATTCAGCAATGAACAACAGATAAAGGTTCTTGCCATCAAGGAGCTTGTGTTGTAGTTGTGAAGTAGTAGTGTTCATATGATAACATAATAAACAAAGAAATAAATGTTAGATGGTACCGATGCTTCAGAGGAAAGGAAAAAAGCAGAGGAAGTTAAGGAGGATTAGGAGTGTCTGGATGTATGTGTAGGAGTAGATTGCAACATGAAATAGAATCAGAGTAGGTCTCAAAGAGAAGGTGAAATTTCATCAAAGAATTGAAGGAGATGAGGGTGTTGGTCTTGTTGGCATCTGATGGTTGGAAGAACATGCCAGGCAAGAGGAACCACTAACCTAAGGACCTGAAGCAGAAGCACATGTGGCAAGTCCCTAGAACAGCAAGAGGGTCATTGTGGCTAGAGTTGAGTAAGTGAAACGTATAGGAGAGAAGGTCCTAGAGTCAATGAGAATCGAGTTCATACACAGTCTTTTACTCTGAGTGAAACGAGGAGCTGTGGCAGGTTTGGAGCAGAGTCAGGAAATGATCTGACTGATGGTTTAGAGGCTCATTCTGCCCTCTGAGTTGACAATAGTCTGTGGAGAGGTATGGGGAAAATGAGACCATACGTAAAGGAACGCCACGGTATGTCTGGCCCATGGGATGCAAAAAGCGTTTGTTGAATGGATTAACACATGAATGAATGGGATATGTAGGCTGAGGAATGAGACACACAAACATGAAGTAATGGATGATATGTTCTCACATCTCTGGAAATCAGACAGTACGTTAAGGTCAAACATTATCATTACATGTATGTGAATGCATATGTTTCTGTCTATATACATGTATATAAATATTTACTGCTTGTCTTCTGTGTGAAAAGCACTTTGAATTTTGACAAATGCTTTTACCTAATTTCTGTTACATATACAAATGTGTGCATACCATAGTGCTCATTAATGCTAAGCTCCATATTATAGGGCTACTTTCATTTCCTGAAAAATAACATACTCTAATACTGTGAAGCTGAGGTCAATTTTTTTTTAATTCTTAACTTTATGAAAGGAATCTGTTCTTACAAACTAAAGGTTATGGTTTCAATTCCCATTTAGATATATTAGTTTGAAAAGAGGGAAAATTTTCTATAGCCACAGATTTTTTTCTCAACCCAAAAAACTAGTAAACACTTAGGCATGATAAAGCGCCAAAAGGGTGAATCTGGAAAGCCCTATACAAATGTATCTGGAAGAAAAAAAAAAGAAAGGCCCAATGGCTGTGAACAATAGATTGATAGAGCCAGCAGATGTGTAAAATGTACTATGTTTAGACATGCCAATATCATTTCAAGATTACCAGTATCAAAACTAAACAATCTTAAGATTTGAAGAAATGGTCTCATTCATCTAATTATTCACAAATAATTATCGAGCATGTACTATATGCCTGGCACTAGCAATGTAAGTTGAATAGGACAATATATGTGCCTGGATAAACAATTGCATACATTTCCAACCAGGGTAACATCACCCTCACAGAGTGAAAATTCACTCTTGGGCAAGTTGAAAAGACCTTACACTTTTAAAATATAAAATACAAATATACCTATTGTATATCTGTGATATTAAAATTTAATGGGGAGGGTTGACTAGAGGGAAAAATGTCTAAAAAGACTTGTTAGGAGGGCAAAAACAAATGAAAAGATTGAGAAATATTTGACTACTGGGAAACATGTAATTATAATAAATAATTATAATAAAATCCGGTAACAGCAGTGATAGGGAGAGTACAGGGTGTTGTGGGAACACATGCCAAACACACTGAAATTGATATGAAAGAGGAAGTCAAGGAAGGCTTCCTGGGAGAAGTCCACCTCAGCAGAGCTGTAAGGGATGACCAGTAGGATTTGTTCAGGCAAACAGGAGAGGAATGGTTTTCTAGAATCAAGTCCGAGGAAGAGCTTATGCAAAAGGCCTGGACAATCATGCATACAGACTTTTATTGAGCAAAACCTATATAAAATCCTAAACCGTCTAGTTTGGCTAATTTGGCTCATTGATTCATGAAGTCAAATTGGCCAAAGAGAAAAAACTGAAAGCCAAATTTGTGTCACATTTTGGACCTCAAGTCTGTCCTCTCTTACATAAGAGGCTTTCTTTCCATTGTTTGCTGTCATCACAGTGCAGCCCTGACTACCTCCTGCTGGAGAATTCCAACAGCCCACTTACTTCTCTCCCACCAGTGTCTCTAGAGCAACAGAACAACAGGATGAGCTTAGGAAGTAATGTGATAAATTGAGCTACCTGAAGAGCGCTCCCAATGTTCCCTTCCTCTGCTCTCAAATTTTCATGTAGATCCAAATCAACTCCGTCAGCTAAGTGTTTGTAAATTGTAAATAAGGCTGCAAACCACTGGCCCAAGAGAATTTGAGTATTCCATTAGGCCTACAGTTCTTAAATTTAAGTTTTTAGATTCTTTTTTTTTAAGATTTTATTTATTTATTCATGAGAGACACACACACACAGAAAGAGAGAGAGAGAGAGATAGAGAGAGAGAGAGGCAGAGACATAGGCAGAGGGAGAAGGAATTTCCATGTAGGGAGCTTGATGTGGGACTCAATCCTGGGATTCCAGGATCCTACCCTGAGCCAAAGGCAGACGATTAACCACTGAGCTACCCAGGTGTCCCTAAATTTTTAGATTCTAATGAATGCTACAGACCTCCCCTCATTCATCTAGTCACAAATATTTAAAGGACCTATGATGTGCCAGGCACTGTTCTAATCACTGACAGTACAGCCCTAACAAAGTGACAAAGTCCTTGGAGCTTGCTTTGTCCAGAGGCAAAGAAAGGCAAATGGAAAATATATGAACAAATAAATAAATCTAATAATTTAAATTAATGGTGAGGGTTACAAGGTAAATTTTAAAAGGCTAATGGGTTAAAGAGATGAGGGAATAACAATAGGAGGTGATACGTGAGCTGAAACTAGAATGATAAAGACCAGCTACATGATGATCTGATGGAAGAAGAGCCTCAAGTGTAGTGAGCAACAGATGCAAAGTCCCTAAGATGGAAATGAAAATGCACAGAGGAAAAACTGATAGTGGGTATACACTTATACAGCTAGCTATACTGTTCTCAAATATAATTTTAAGTATAAGTGGTTTAATAGACTCTGCTACCCTACATATGCCTTCCAGGAACCCTAGAATCTCCACCAAACCAGCAAGTAAAGAATTAGTGTCTCTACAGCCCAGCACCTCAGCTGTCATGACTACTTTCAGTTTGGCCAGAACCTATGTCATATCATTTGTTATATAATTTTCCTATCACCTTTACACTCACAAATAATGCTCATGAAATTATTACAGAGCTTCGGGGTGAACACGGAAGTCCTAAAACCCATCTTATATCCTTGAGTTTACCTAAATTGTGGTTTTATCTGCTACAGAGACAACAGCAGACATGTGGGAAGCTGATCCTCTGTGTTTGCATCCTAGCTCAGAGACTTATTTAGCTACGGGACAGGGAGCAAGCTGAGTAAAATTTCTACATCTCAGTTTCCTATAAAATAAGAACAGTAATAATGTCTCATGTGAGGATTTAATAATATAGGGCATGTAAAACACTTGAGAGACATTAGAAATTACTATAATGGTCACTATAAGAATTATGAATCCTTGCTAATCTATGCTTACTACTTCCAGTCCAATTTATTCCAATTAGTCATAACATATTTTTTCTTCATTCCCATTGACCAAATTCCTACCAACTACAAAACTCAGATAAAATGCTCTACCTACCATGAAATCTCTACCAGCACCAGCTTCCAGAAGAGCTATTTTCCTCCTCTGAACAACTGTTAGTACAGTTTATCCCATTTGTCTAATCATTTGTTGTCTTACAAGGTGATTTTTGTATACAGTCAACTCTTGAAGAACACAGATTTGAAATGCATGGGTCACCCTATACACTGATTTTTTTAAAATAAATACAGTACATTAGTATATATTTATTTTCTTATGATGTTCTTAATAATGTACTTTTCTCATGTGTTGTTTTTTTTTTATGATAGTCGCAGAGAGAGAGAGAGAGAGGCAGAGACACAGGCAGAGGGAGAAGCAGGCTCCATGCACTGGGAGCCCGACGTGGGATTCGATCCGGGGTCTCCAGGATCGCGCCCTGGGCCAAAGGCAGGTGCCAAACCGCTGCGCCACCCAGGGATCCCTACTTTTCTCATTTGTGATAAGAATACAATATATTAAACACGTAGCGTACAATATGGGTCAATCATCTGTTTATGTCATAAGTAAAGATTCTGGTCAAGAGCTGGCTATTAAGAGTCAGTTTTGTGGGAGTCCAATGTTATACTCAGACTTTTGACTATGCAGCGGTTGGTGCCCCTAACTCTTGAGTTGTTCAAGGATTCACTGTACATGTTTTACATACTCTGCTACATTATAAATCACTTAGAGAAATATACTTTGAGACTGATAGGTAATCTGAAATTTTCTAGTTAGACAAATAAAACAAATTTTTTAAATAGGTGAAATTAATTTTATGGGGTTAAGTAATAATGTATTCTATTATTTCTATATATTAGTGTTATATATTTTCTTTAACCTCATAACCAAGATAATATAATTTTCCATAAAATCAATATAAACAAATGATCAACAACTTATTTTATGCTTTTCCTACTGACTCTTTCAAATCTAGTGTGTACTTTACACTTACAGCACATCTCAGTTGGGACTAGCCATGTTTCAAGTGCTCCATAGACACATAATGGGTAGTGGCTATCATTTGGGACAACACAGTTTTAGGGCATGTATTATCCTCTGTGTCTCTGTATTTTTCATAATGCTCTGAAAAGCACATAATCTTTTTCAGAATTTCATTAACTAATTAACTTAAAATCAGTATAAAATTGGGATCTCTGGTGGCTCAGTGGTTTGGCACCTGCTTTTGGCTCAGGGTGTGATCCTGGAATCCCGGGATTGAGTCCCACATTGGGCTCCCTGCATGGAGCCTGCTCCTCCTCTGTCTGTGTCTCTGCCTCTCTCTGTCTCTCTCTCATAAATAAATAAAATCTTTAAAAAATCAGTACAGAATCTAACAATATGGAAAAGATATTTCTGGTATTCATAACACAAAAAGCAAAGACACAAAAAAATAATTCTAGCATCTTTAAAGAATAAGTTCACTCATGGGATGCCTGGGTGGCTCAGCAGTTGAGGGTCTGCCTTTGGCTCAGGGCGTGATCCCAGGATCCGGGATAAAGTACCACATCGGGCTTCCTGTGTGGAGTTTGCTTCTCCCTCTGCCTGTGTTTCTACCTCTCTCTCTGTGTGTCTCTCATGAATAAATAAATAAAATATGTTTTAAAAGAATAAATTCACTCCTTGGAGTGATAAAATGAATTTTTCAATTATATTTCTCATTAAGACTATAGTTTAGAAAGTACTATGTCCTGGATCATTAAAGAAAAGAGTATGTACAGTAATAAGATTATTTGGCCTATTTGGAGAGACAATTCAATCCTACCTTCTTTATAATAATTATTATTATTATTAATTTTAATTGGAGTTCAATTTGCCAACATATAGCATATCACCCAGTGCTCATCCCATCAAGTGCCCCCCTCAGTGCCCATCACCCAGTCACCCCAACCCCCGCCCACCTCCCTTTCCCCTACCCCTTGTTGGTTTCCCAGAGGTAGGAGTCTCTTATGTTCCGTCATCCTCACTGATTCAATCCTACCTTCTGATAAGAATAGGAATTTTAGGCAAGAGTAATTTACTCTTAAAAAAAAGTGTGCAGCACGGCTGGGTGGCTCAGTGGTTGAGCATTTGCCTTTAGCTCAGAGCATGATCCCAGGGTTCTGGGATTGAGTCCCACATTGGGCTCCCTGCAGGGAGCCTACTTCTCCCTCTGCCTATGTCTCTACTTCTCTCCCTCTCTGTGTCTCTCCTGAATAAATAAACAGAATCTTACAAAATAAATAAAGAAAAACAAGTGTGTAGGATTTGATAAGTCTGGATGAAAATGTTAAGTTGTTTTCCTGCTCACCACGTGACTTTTACTAAACACTTCAGTGTGGTGCACTGAAGCGTATTCAGTATTTTCATAAATGATTTTCCAGTTATTCCGATGCAGTTAGAGAAAATAAATGACATCATTTCCATAATTATTAAGAACACACTATCAGGACCAGATCAACTTGAATTGTTCCTGTTAGAAAGTCTATATGAAAGTTAAGTGAAAATCCTGATATGTATTTTATCACTCTGAAATTGCAGCCACCCACTCTTTCCTTCTCAATTTTAGACCTGCCTTTCTTTTTAACCTTAAGTATCCCTGTGCCTGAAGTGTAGATTGTGGTAGAGAATTATGAAGAATTAACAAAGTATGGTAATTAGGGAAGTAAAATTACCTACCTTTGGCAATTTCAGTGGTAATTTGCAAATTGGCATCTGATCATGGTTTTCATCAGGTAAAAGAGATTGATCCAAGTTGTGGACTACCTTTTCTTTAGGTATTTTATAAACTACTATGGCGCCCTTATAATGAGGGCAGCTATAGTTTCCAAATTCATCCACCTCTTTGATTTGGAGTTCCAGCCTGGGTTTTCTTTGTAAATGAAAAATAAGCTTGTAATCCTTTCCATAATCCTTCCCATTGCCTAAAAAGAAGTAAAATACATTTGTTACTATGAAAATATGCCACTTGGTCTTATTTACTTCTTTAAAATCCAAATAATTATTTCACTTTTTAATACAATTTAAGCTTTTTTGGTAGCATTGCCTTTTGCCAAAAGATAAGAAACAATAGGCTGAGAATGCAGACAGATTACTAAAAAGATGTCTTACCTGTAATGGGCCTGTTGCTCTCTGGTTGCTCCTAGAACTAATACTTTTTGATTTTCATTTTCCCTTACAGTTTGCTATAACAAAAAACTATTGGAAATATTCAGTTCTTCCTGTATTTGGAAAATTATTTTTACCTTTCGATAATTGTCTTTTTCCTCTCCCCTAACTACTCATAGCATATGGAACACTATCATGACCTCACAACAGGCATTCTAGGTGTATGGTAGCTACCAGCAACATGTGGCTTTTAAAATTAAAGGTGAAATTAATTAAAATTAAATAAAATTAAAAATAAATTCCTCAGTCACTCAGTTACATTTCAAATATTCAATAGCAACGTATGTCCAGTAGCTACCTTATTTGGCAGTGCAGATGCAAAACATTTCCGCTATCACAGAAATAGAAATGTTTTAGCAAAATTTCAAAATGAAACAGCAACTAGATTCCTATTAATGACATTTCTACTGAAATCTGATTAATTCCCCCAAATAAGGGTATATCTTCTCAACTGCTCACTGAAAATACTAGAGCTTTAATGAAGATAACTTTTTACTCATGGGGGTTTTACCGTGACAATTTACCCTGTCATTGCAATGGCAAACAGACATTGCCCCTTTATGTCTGCATTACCCTTAGCAAAATTTAAAGGTAAACTATTCTAGCAGTTAAGATAGTATGTTTCAAATTTAAAGAGCCAGATCCAAGGCCTGCCCAACTATTTTATCTACACTGTAATATTTATCCAGTCCTTTCACATCTCTGACTTTCTTCAAGGCCTCACTTTCTTATCTTTAAAACAAGAGAGATAAAACTTACCTCCTAGGATTGTTCTGGGAATGAAAAGAAATAATATGGATAAATTGATCAGCACAAGGGCCTAGTACATAATCAGTGCTTGATAGAGGATAGTAGTAACAGCAAATGATAAGAAAGAAGCAGAATTTTTCAACTGGTTTAAATTTGTATGATAAAAAACAACCCACTTTTTTTTTTAAATATCAACCAAAAGCCTTTATATCAAATCTGCAACTACCTCCTATTCCTAGAAACCTGAAGATTGGCTACTCAGAGCTCTCTCTCATGGAAAACCTTCCCATGAAATAAGGATTCAGTGAAAGATGTAGATGACACCAATATTTTTCCTCCTGTTGGACTGCTAGAGGTCATTGTGGTGAATCTTTAAAGAACAGTTAAATCTAGGATTTAAGTGACTCCAAGTTATGAAAGATGTTGGAGTATGTCCCTTCACATAAGTTAATATTTTAGAGGCATCTTGGCTCCCTGAACAGAATGATTCCTAGGACATCATAGGAAAGGAATGACAAGCCAGGGCTTGTTTTCTTAAAAGAGTTTCACTCCGGTAAAAAAAAAAAAAAAACAATAAAAGAACCAAAAAAAAAAAAAAAAAAAACAAAACAAAAACAGAGAGAGAGAGAAAGAAAGAAAAAGAAAGAAGAAAGGTGTTTGGAATCACTGAAATGTCATAGTAAATTAGATAAATTAGAGTTTCTAGATCACTGGAATTGTATCTGGCAGTTCCACTCCATGCTACTAGAATTGCTACTTTGGTCCCAATAGAATGCAACCTAATAAATTTCTCCTTCTATCCTCTGAAAATACTCCTTGCTAAATACACAATTACTCATAAGGAATAATTTAGATGCAGGATATAAAGACTGAGGGTGAGGCATAGCTACATTGGTTCAAATTAGATCTTAAATTTAACTGCCTCTTATTGCCAGTTAATTTTTTAAAATAGAGATCTATAACGTAAATCTCCAACAGTCATGTTTATATATGAATAAAGATGAAATTGTTGAGGATTCACTAGTAATAAATAGCATGATCTTAGTCTTATAAATAGCATAATTCTTTTTAAGTTGGAAGTTCATTGTTGCCAAGATATAGCACTATAATTGGAATATCCCTTGTCACAGAAAAAAATTTTTAAAAAGAACAGAGAGCACAAAGAAATTTCACTACTCTACTTTTTCCTCTCTCACATTGGCATTAGAGAAGTAAAAGTAAAATTCATTTATTGCATACCAAATTATGAAATCTACCATCAGTTGACCTTTTGAGAACCTCTTTGTCCTCAACATATTATGTAATATAGTTCCTAGAAGACCTTGAAATAGTAGCTGTTCAATAAGTATTTATCATATGAAGAAATACAGAGTTTCCTTTCACAAGTTACTGGATGCACCTTCTGACAGTGTATTTCCTTCTCAATGAGGAGAATTGGAATATTTTTCAAAGATGACATAGAAAGTACAAATGTGGAAATATTTACTTTTGCTTAGAAAAGTCAGATGAGTAAGTGAAAGGCTAGCAAAATGGGGAACCAGAAGAATTTTATAAGAACCACTGACTCAGGGTATTTCTGTAGTCTAACACATCTCCACCACCTCTACCTGTAAGCCAGCATCATCCCTTGCTTGGTTTATTACAATGGCTCCTTAACTCATCTCCCCAATTATTCTTTTGCCTCTGAGATTATAACTGTGCTGAGAATCTATTCTATATTCTAACTCAGATCATGTGACTCTTCTGTTAACAATCTGGCTCCCCATTTTCCTTGGAATGAAAAGCAAACTCCTTGCTATGACCATCAAGGAACGGTCAGTACTCACCTCCTCTCCTCCAACTGTCCTCTCACTCCCGCTCTTCCACCCATTTCAGCCTCCTTGCTGTTCCTCAGACAGGTCAGTCACACATCTGCCTCTGTTGGGTGGCACTTGCAATCTGCCCTCCTGGGACAAACTCCCCTGAGATAGGATTTTGCCTTCCTTTCTCACCTTCTTTGAGTCTCTGTTTAAATGTCACTTTCACAAAAAGGTCCTCCTTCATGGGTCTATTTAAAATTGCAACTCTCTGGGGCACCTGGCAATCTTAAAAAAAAAAAAATTGCAACCTTGCCACTCCCTCTAAGACTCTTGATATCCTGTCCTTTCTTTATTCATCCATGAGGCACTTTTCCCCCATCACACTGTACATCTTATGTACATATTTGCTTCTCTGTCTCCCTCTAATAGAAAAGTATACACAAGGGCACAGAATTTCTGTTGAATGACTAAAAGGGTAGTCTTTTTTATATATATAGATTTTATTTATTTATTCATAAATGACGAGAGAGAGAGACAGAGACACAGGCAGAAGGAGAAGCAGGTTCCCTGTAGGGAGCCCAATGTAGGACTTGATCCCAGATCCTGATATCACACCCTGAGCCAAAGACAGACGCTCAACCGCTGAGCCACCCAGGCATCCCAAGGGTGGTCATTCTAACATCCTACACATGTTTCTGGGAAAGTCGCTTCCCTTGGTCAAAGGGCACTCAAGGCAACTTTGACTAGATGTTATGAGTCTTGCTAAAGTCTCATTATATCAAAATTTTTCTGCCTATTTCCTGGCACTTTCTGGATTTTGTGAGCACTGAGGGTTTAGGTGACATGCACTAGGAAATTTAAGTGCTAAATTAACTAACAGCTCTACCCTGGAGAATGAAAGCATACTCTAGCTTATGTTGAGAAGGATACCAAAGGTTAAAATAAAAAACCCAGGGGAGCAGCTATCTTATTTTCTCTTAGAAGGAGAAATAAAGTATATGGCCCATGACCTCACTCAAAAGAATCATCACTATTCTATACAAATAAATATTAAAATGTTGACTTTGCTCAAGGGGCAGTCATTAAATCCATTAATGGAAGTTTTAAATACTTTTAATTGCATAATTCTATACTGTTAAGTTCTTTCCCAAGTTTTTGTCTTCCATTCTTCCAACAAATATTTTACCTTCTAAGTGTCAGGCACTGTACTAGATGCTGGGGGTTGAATGGTGCCCACCAACAGGACAGGACCTGCTCTCAAGGGATGGTAGTCAGAGAAATGGACGCTGATCAAATAATTAAGTGAATAAATAAAATTGTATCTATGGTCATGTACACAAAAGAGAACTACCTTAATATCTGAAAAAGTACGATAAGAACTGACATAATCAGGAAAGATGGGAACACTACTCTAAACATGATCATCAAGGTGAGATATGAAAATACAGGAGGAGGTAACTGGAGGTGGGTGGGGTGGATGGGAGGGGAGGAGAACCCTCTGGGCAGACATTATCTGGTTGTATGGCTTTGAGACTCACAGAGACTATCACAGGCTCTAAAGAAAGGATGAGGTATCAGTGCTTTCCTGACAATCTTGCTCTTTAAATGGAGAAAAATCCAGGGAGGCCACAGATCTGAGCAGAAAGGCAAAGCAGAAACAAGCCTGGCACCCCGCCTGATTCGTTTCCCTCTGGTGGAGACGAGCTCTTCTCCATTGCTTAGGTGGAGGAACTGCACAGAGGCTCGCTAGCCTCAGGCACTCTTCTTTCAGCCTATGCTCCCCCTTCCCCATTACTGGCAATAATGACTCGGTACCATTGCTTACGGGAAGCACAGTAACTCACTCCCATTTAGGGCACTTGGTAAACACAGCTGCTGTCCCAAGCATTACAGGAAAATCACTGGCATCATTAGTTCGGGTGGGACACTTCCAGTTTTGGACTCTCTTCTTAGAGAGATTGTTGGACACTGTGGTTTCTGCTTTGGAAGCCAAGTAGAAAGGGGTCTCTTCTACCTTCCTTCCCCTCCCCCACCCTTCCCTTTCCCTTTTTCTGATACCCTTGTCACTGACTAAGTCCTGCCAGCTGACTCAGATGGCTGGGATGCTGAATGGGGAAGTGGAAAAGACAGTTCACGTTGGGACACTTTGGGTCTCATTTCTGAGATGCCAGAAAATGATGGCAGCCTCAGCTTCAAGCTGCATCATTTTTGTGACAACAAAGAGCCAGTGGAGCTTGGCTTAATTTCCAGAATCAGAGAGAAAATAGGCATCATTCAAAATCAATGAGATCTGTATCAATTTATAAGTGAACAGAAAATATTTCTTCTAGGCAAGTCTGTCACAAGATTCCTGGGCCAGAAATCCCCACAAAACCCATGCCTGAATTCTCCCCTCCACCTCACTTTTACATGCATACCTGTCAGAGTCTATTCCACCTCAAGGAAAGAAGTTACAGAAGGCGAGTGGTTGAATTCATAAAAAAGAAATTGCTGGGATGGCAACTTCTCCAAAAATCTTTTTTAATCTCTTCTCTCACTCAGCTGCTTTCTCTCTGTGTTCTGCTTTTTCTTCCTTTTCTCTTTCTCTTCATCTCCTTTGACCTCTTTGTCTTATCTATTCTCTCACTTTTCCTCCCTTATCCTACAACCTTTAATATGCATTCATGCTGTTTGTTTTTCTTAGTATTGCCATATACTTGCCCATTCACTGTGTACCTACTGAAAGCTCTTGATGTACCAGGCACTAAACTAGGCTCAGGGGTACACAGCAAGAGGGACATAGTCATCCTCCTTGTGAAATTTGCATTCCAGGGAAGAACATAAGTATATGATTGAAAAGTAAGCTAACGAATATATAAAATAATTCCAGTTTGTTGTAAGATTTAGAGGGGAAGCAAAAAAACACCAGATAAATATGAAGATGAGAGGCAAGCAGGATATGTCATCTAGGTCAGAAGTGCTTAATCATTTTTGTGCTATGGACTCTTTGGGAGTTTGGTGAAATCTGTTCATTGCTTCTCAGAGTAGTCTTTTAAATACACAAAATAAAGTAAGTGGAAGTATAGGTAAAATAATCTTACTGGAATGTTCTATGCACACATCTCTTGGGAGTCCACTGATCCCAGGTTAGATTCTTCGTAGGACATCGGAAAGAGTTTGGATATGATTTTAAGTAGAATAAGAGAAAATTGTAAGATTTTAACGACAGGGTTATAAAGTATGATCTATAATTTAAAAAAAATCACTATTGTTGCTGTGTGGAATTAGATTTCACATGGCTAATAGTGGAAGCAGGGGACTCTTTAGGAGACAACAGCACTGGTATGTGAGAGAGATGATTCTAGCTTGGACTCAGTAATCATGGGGAAGGCTATTTCTAGCAGAATGTCACTTAGAGTCTGCCTGTTAGGGACCATGCATCCCCTAATAAGAGAAGAAAGATACTGGAAAGGAAGAAGAAAATAAGTATTTTCCTCTTCCTACTTTTTAAATGCCTCCGCTCAGTTTTCTGGAAGTTTCCTTGGTAAGAAAAGTTTAACAAATTCTTTCTGAAGTTTGCAGCTGTTAGCCCATAGAGTATATAACAAGGGGTCTTCCTACTTACTTGAAGCAAAGATATTTCCAGTAAATCTTAAAAGAAGTTGCTCTCCTTCTTTTACTTGGAAGCGGCGTGATGGCTCTAGAGAACCACCGAAGGCTTCTAAGCGCAAGTTCCGAAGGACCTGGTTTAAATCTTTAGAAGGCACCACTAGAATAGCTACTCTATGTGGATTGTCTTTCTGGTGACACAGCACAACGCAGGCAGTGGTGCTGAGCATGGCCTCCTCTAGAGCTTTCACAAAAGAAACTAAATGACTATTTTCCACATTGGAAGAAAGATGAAGCACAATAAACCTGCATGGGAGCAAAGAGGCACGACGTAAGAGAAACATACCATCTCAAAAATATCACTGGTAACAAATAACACCCAAGAAAAGAGCCATTACCATCCAAGCTTTCTTCAAAATCAAGCATTCTGACAATCAGTTAGATTCATGAATGACTTTAATGAAACTTTTGGCAGTCAGGAAACCAAGTTCTAAATAGATGTTCATAGACAAAAAATTCAGCCAGGCTCAGATCAGCTCTAAATATAGCAGCATATTTTACATTATATTTTAACTAGCATTACCAAAGAGTATTACTTCGGACTATAGGAGAGAAATATAATCAGGATAATCCCTTTACTATCAAGAGGACAAAGAATATATGTCATAATTAAGTGGGGATTAAAATTATTTGTCTTTGTCACAAGGTGGTAAGGATTGTTATGAGTTGAATTTTGTCCCCTCTACCCAAATTCATATGTTGGAGGCCTAACCCCCAGGACCTCAGAGTGGGAACTTACTTGGCGATAGGGTCTTGACAAAGGTAATCTAGTTAATATGAAGTCATTAGATATACCCTAATACAATATGACTGGTGTCATAAAAAGGGAAAATCTGGGCATAGAAATATGCAGACACAGGGATATACATTAAAAGCAAAGGTTTTCCAATCTTTATTCCCTTGTTCTATTTGTTTCTTTCATTCCCTTATAGGATTCACCTAAGAGTTCTCCCTCAATAAATCAATAAATCTTCATCTTACTCTTAGATGTAAGATCTTCCACTTAAAAATAAAAACTATCTTTAAACATATGATTGCCTTCTCTTTATGAGTGTCTGCTCCTCATGAGCCTTAAAACTGTCTAAAACTCTCTCCATAATGAACTGTCTAGGAAACATGGAAATGAGAAAGCAAATGAGGACACAGAAATAACAAATTCAGTTTACATATACATAGTTATGAGATGAGCATGGTATGGGCAGTAAATTACTGTCTTTATGGAATTTCATAACTAAAGGTGATATTTTAAAACTATTTAGGAGTTAAAAGGAATCTTAAACAATACATCTAAGTTATGAGTGTTTTCCAAAAGCATTTTTTAAACTCTCATGAGTGAAATTATGGATAGCATATTCATATCGGTTCTGGTTTACATTTTAAGCACACCCTAAAGAACTATTGATACTCTTATTTGAGGAATAAAATTTAATCCTGTAATTCCATTTCTGTAAACACCAATTATAAATCATCAGAATATAATATCATCAACTTTTATTGTTTGCTATTGTATTACCTCTCTAAATGTTCACATAATTCAAATGATATCAAGCCACTCTGCATGTTTCTCACCACAACATCATCAAGCCCAAACCAACCACTCTCTTGGCTTCTGAATCCCAGTAATTTCAAAGATTCACTGGCATTGTTCCCAGGGTTTCTTATGGTCGTGCTTTTTGTCCTATATAATGGTAGCAAAGAGAAAATGGTAAAATTTGTGTGGCATAAATCTTATTTAATGCATTTATTCTTTCATTAAGTAAATAATCCAATAACAATACATTAAGTGTATTCTATGTGCTTACGCCATGCACCAGGAATACAAAGATAAGAAATACATAGTCCTTGCTCTGCAGAAGCTCACAGTATTACTGTGTATCCAAATACAGTACAAGGTGATCGGTGTGGCAGGTAATTCAGGAAATGTGCAGGATGGTTTAGTGGCAGAAAGAAAGTGCTCAGGGAAGCTTGCAAAGTGAAAAAAGTTAATATGTGATATGAGCTTTGGAGAATGAGAAGCATTTTATTACTGGAAAAAGAGTTAAGGGGAAACCCCAAAACATTAATAAACTCCCTGGTGTAAATCAAGATGCTTCAGGAGAGCTACGAGTAGTGGAGGAACCTAATGGGTAAAACCACAGACTCTGGAGGAAGACTGCCAACTTTCAAGTCCTGGGTGGGTCTGCATCTTATTAACTATACAACTATGGGCAAGTTATTCGATCTCTCTGTATCACCATTTCCTTGTTTATAGTATGAGAGTCATAACAATATCTATATCATAGAGCTAAATTAGTATTTGTAAAGCACTTATAATTGTAGTAAGCATTAATGGCATTAATATTCTCATCCTACTTCCTACTGTAGACATCACCGATTAGCTTTCTTGCCCAGTTCTTCCTTTTTAACCTGCTCCACTCAAATCCCCTGACAGGGGCGGTTGTATGTACCACATGCTACCTTCACCAGCCAGAGCTGAACTGACTCACCACAAACCAGTTTTCAACACCCAGAAAATTTTATCCATTTTGTTTAGAATTTGACTAAGAGGCTCAGAAATTATAACTTGTCACTGTCGTCCTTTAGTTGAGGTGCCCCGGATTAGGAAAACAATATGCAGAGAGATTATTAAGAAAGGGAAGATAGAAGAGATGCTAAAAGAGAAAAGGGAAAACATCAAGATGAAAGAATATCAGAAAGGGAGACAGAACATGAAAGACTCCTAACTCTGGGAGACGAACTAGGGGTGGTGGAAGGGAGGTGGGCGGGGGATGGGGGTGACTGGGTGATGGGCACTGAGGGGGGCACTTGATGGTATGAGCACTGGGTGTTATTCTATATGTTGGCAAATTGAACATCAATAATAAAAATAAATTTATATATATATAAAAAGAAAGAATCCATGTAGTCCCAGAGATGGAACAGTCTTACAATAAGCTCCTCTCTTCTTGAATTCATTTAAATGGATATCTGTTCCTCACAAAGGAAGAAAAGTCCTGATACTGAACATCTTAGAGGAAAAAAAAAATTGCTCTCAAGATGCTACTACCCACAAGGGTTTCAGAAGCATTTTAGCTAGCTACTCAGAGTAAAACGTACGTGTGAATCCCACATCTTTATTTGTGAATAGAATTAGTTATGGTTTCAAAACCACCTTAGTTTTTACAGATTGAGCTGTCCTATGACTCAGAAATTAGGAGCTAAACTAGATTTAAAATGTCCACTGAAAACATTTAGTTTTTGGCTTTTGTTTTAAAACCACAAATACTGTAAATTTTGTAACCCTTAGAATTGAATTTGTTAACACAGGAAGATATGCTCAACTAAATTCAAACTTGGATCATTTACTAGAAACTTACTTAATCAAATGTATTATTGATTTTTTTTCTGATGACAATTCTTACTTTTTTTTCTACCAATTGCTTAAAATTTTGTGGGGAACTATCGGTTCTCAGCTGTAGTGGAACTGACCCTACTCCCAGGTCCAAGTGGGTATAAAACTTGAAGCAGATAGTGCATTCGGCATTCATTAATACAGACAGCCAAAAAAAAATCCAATTTTCCTCCAGTCTGAGCACATGATAGGATTGCACTTCCTGCCCCTAAGGTTGAGTGGGGTCATAACTAGTTCTGGTTAATGAATGATGAATGTCACTTGGAGAGCAAACATTTAATTGCGTATGTGGGTCTACCCAAAGGTTTTTCTTCTGCTGCCATGATAGTAGCCAGAAAGTGATTGCCTTTCAGCCTGAGTCCTGGGATGAGGATAAGCAAGAAGCAGCCTGTCTCTGATGGCAACAAAGCATGTGTGACATGTAAAGATTGTTGTCAACAGGCTTTAGGAATTCAAGTTTGTTGCTATCCCATAACTTAGCCTAGCCTGCCCCGTATAGGGCATCTTCCTTCTGGTCCCAGTGATCTGTTCAATGATGGGTTTGAAACTGATCTAGAGTGAGAATAACTTTCAGGGCCCTTATGCATATCCATGGGGAACCTTCTACTTTTCCACTGAACTTGGAGTCCTCAAGATGTAGTTATCTCACCAGCATGAGGGACAAGACTGTGAGAGAATGAAATTGGCATAGGAGAAGGCAGAAGAAAAAGAGAGAGACTAGGTTCTTTCTGGTTTAAGAGGAAGATAAAGATAAATACATCCCCAGACTTTATTTACCAGACCAAAGAATTCCTTTTTCCTTAAAGTTTCGAGTTTGCTTTTCTGACACTTGAACTCAAAAGAATCCTTATTGATATATTGACCAAAATTAGATTTCATTTTTTCCAACTTTATTGAGATGTAATTGACATATAGCATTGTATAATTTAAGGGGTACAACATGATGGTTTAATATATATATATATATATATATATATATATATAGTAAAACGATTATTATAGTAAAGCTAGTTAACACATTCATTAGTTCAAATTTAGACTTTGTTGTGATAATAGTTCTACTTCATCCTGAAATTAAATGATTTGACAAAAAAAAAATAAAAATAAAAAATAAAATAAAATAAAATAAAATAAATAAATAAATGATTTGGCAGTAACTTTATTTATCCTAGTTGTTCTTAGCAACTTTGCAAATAAACTCTTCCTTCTCCATATGCTATTAGCAGGCTTTCACTAGTATTATCTAAAGAGAATAGCCCTTGATCACACTCCACAGGACATCCTGATGTACTAAGAGTTCCATAATACATAATCAACATTTATTAAATCAATTTGTTTATTCAAGAATAATTGACCATGCTATTTCTTGAGTTCAAGACTTTTTCCATATCAAAATTCCAGGCATTAAGGGAATTATAATTGCCCCATTTGTGTCAAGTGTTCAGTTATAATTAACAGGGACATTGAAAAACATGAGAACTCCCATTACATCCACATAGATGGAAAGAACAATTTCCAGAATTTGTGATACAATTCCCAAAAAATAAAGTGGCTGGTGCGACAACACAACAGAAGTCCACTCCAGACTGCCTTTCTCAGGTCCAGTAGTGCCCCGACACGTTATTCTGAGATAAATGCCTTAATGCCACACAACTAAAGATACTCAGGTTTTTCTGAAGATAATAAAATATCTGTTCCAAGGTTCCACAAGTAGAAACAGACATTGCTGGGAACTTTTTGAAGATAGTTCCTTTTTTAATTTTTTTTTCTATAGAAGTTTTAGGCTTACAGCAAAATTGAGAGGGAGATATAGAGATTTCCTATTTATCTCCTACCCACACATATGTATAGACTCTGCATTATCAATATCCCCCATCAAAGTGGTACTTTTCTTAAAATTGGTGGACTTATATTGACACATCATAATCACCCAAAGTCCATAGTTTACATTAGGAATCACTCTTCATGTTGTACATTCTATAGGTTAGAACAAATACAGAACAACCTGTACCCATCATAATATCATGCAGAGTGTTTTCACCACCCTAAGAATCTTCTCTATTTTTAAAAAAGATTTTATTTATTCATGAGGGACACAGGGAGAGAGAGGCAGACACACAGGCAGAGGGAGAAGCAGGCTCCATGCAGGGAGCCTGACACAGGACTCAATCCCGGGTCTCCAGGATCACACCCTGAGCCAAAGGCAGACACTAAACCGCTGAGCCACCAGAGATCCCAGAATCCTCTGTACTCTGCCCATTTGTCCCTCCTGCATTCCAACCTCTGGCAACCACTTATCTTTTTACTTTCTCCATAGTTTTGCCCTTTCCAAAATGTCATACAGTATGTACCATATGGTACGTAGCCTTCTCAGATTGGCCTGTTTCACTCAGCAATGCACATTTAAGATCCCTCCTTGTTTTTTTTGGCTTGAGACTTCATTTATTTTTGGCACTAAGTGATTTCCTATTGTATGGATGTTATTTATCCATTCACCCACTGAAGGACATCTTGTTTGCTTCCAAGTTTTGACAACTATAAATAAATCTACTATAATATCTATATGCAGGTGTTAGTGTCGACATGGTTTGAACTCCTTTGGATAAATACCAAGAAGTGCTTATGAAAAGAGTGTGTTTAGTTTTGTAAGAAACCAACGGTTTTCCCAAGTAGCCGTACCATTTTGCATTCTCACCAGCAATGAATAAGAATTCTCGCTGCTGCACATCCTCACCAGCATTTAAGGTTGTCAGTATTCTGGATTCAGGCCATCCTAATAGATGTGTATTGACGTGACATTTTGTTTTAATTTGCATCTCAGTGATGACATACGTGGAGCATCTTGTCAGATCCTTATTTGCCAACCATAGATCTTCTTTGGTGTCTGGTAAGGTCTTTGGACCATTTTTAAATCAAGTTTTTTGTTTCTTATTGTTAAGTGTTCTTTGTATATTTTGGAAAGCAGTCCTTTATCAGATGTGTCTTTTGAAAATATTTTTCTCCCAGTCTGTGGCTCATCCTATTTTCTCGATATTGTCTTTCCCAGAGCAGATTTTTTTTTTATTTTATGAAGTCCAGCATATCAATTATTTCTTTCATGTGTTGTGCCTTTGGTGTTGTATTTAAAAGTCATTGCCATACCCAAGGTCATCTAGATTTTCACTTATATTATCTTCTAGGAGTTTTATAGTTTTGCATTTTACATTTATGTCTATAATCCATTTTGAGTTAATTTATGTGAAGATTACAAGGTCTGTGTCTAGACTTTTTTTGGGGGGAGAGGGAGGCATATGGACATCCACTTGTTCCAGTACCATTTGTTCAAAAGACTGTCTTTATTCCATTGCACTGCCTTATCTCCTTTGTCAAAAATCAGTTGACTATTTATATGCAGATCTACTTCTGGGATCTCTATTCTGCTCTATTGATCTATTTGCCTAGTCTTTCACCAATACCACACTGCGTTGATTACTATAGCTTTATAGTGAGTCCTGAAGTCAGGTAGTGCCCCCTTTCCAACTCTGTTCTTCTGTGTTGGCTATTCTGGGGAATAGTTTCTTTTCGATTTCTTAAGTTACATAGTAGTTTTACCAACTTGTCTATTTTATTCTTATGTGATATGACACATCAACTTTACAAATATTCTCTTTTTTAAGATTTTATTTATTCATTCATGACACAGAGAAAGGCAGAGACATCGGCTGGGGGACAAGCAGACTCCCTACACTGAGCCCAATGTGGGACTCAATCCCAAGACCCTGGGATCATGACCTGAGCCAAAGGCAGACGTTCAACCACTGAGCCACCCAGGTGCCCCTACAAATATTCTTGTGTATGACTCACATATTATATTTGAACAAGATAATCTAAAAACCAATAGCATTATGCAGACATGGCATTTTGCAAAAGCAAAATGTTTTCCCATCTAACTCTCTAAAATATTTCTTATATAATACAGAATAAGTTTTTATTTAATAAATTAATTTCACCTTTCATTAGTGTCAAGAAATCTTTCCTGGCTTATAATTAAATGACTCTCGTCTTTTTCCAGGAATCATTCAGACATAAAGGAATGTGATGGAATAAAGACCTCTAATTCTTAATATTTAGACTATGTTTTGGATCAGCTAGTTTTTGTCTTTTTTATTTTATGAGGCATAGAATGCTTCATTGTGTTCCTATTTCCATAGAAAATGTTCAACTGTTTTCACCCTATGGTAAAAGTATGTTAAATAATAGAGGGTCTCATTTTACTGGCTTATGTTCCACTGGATAGAGAAAATGCATCTACCATATCTAGCACTAATAACAACAGAGCGTATTATAAAATACTAACTTAACGTTGTTAAAAAGTACAGGATTACTAATACTATTTACATTTCCACAAATTTATTCATTAATTTATTTAATTCATGCAACATTTTTTGAGCACCTATGTTGTACTTGTGCTGAGTGATGCTAAATGGAAAAGAGAATTTAATAATACTATAGTATGATATGGGATGTACACAAAGAATAAGACTGATGCAAAAAGAGAAAAAAATCAATCCCTCCTGGTGATCTTAGAATGTCTTGATACATAAGGAACGGGTTGAGCTACCACTTACAGAATAAACAAGAGTTCTTCACCTGATCATGATAGAAAAAGGAGAGAGAGCATATATAGCAAAGAAACGGAGAAGAAAAAAGAAATTGGTACTTTGGCCAATTGAACTGATGACAAATGGCCATCTTCCCACTACATAGAACGCTGGACAAAAATCTCTCACACACACATAGACACACAGGGAGTAAGGTAGAGGAACTCAAAAGCTAAAAGGAAACAACAAAACAATCTCAGAAAGTTGGAAACAAACAAAAATCTCAAAAAGCTAAAAGTGCCTGCGGGGCTCAGACAATTAAGTGTCTGCGTTGAGTACAGGTCATGATCTCCAGGTTCTGGGATGCAGCCCCGGAGGGCGCTCTGCTCAGTGGGGTGTCTGCATCTCCCTCTTCCTCTGCCCCTCCCCCCAACTCGTGTTCATGCTCTCTCTCTCAAATAAATAAATCAAATCTTTAAAAAAAAAAATCTCAGAAAGCTAGAATTCTCTTCTCTCCCTAAGGAACATGAGCAAATAAATCAAATCTCAGAAAGCTAGAATTCTCTTCTCTCCCTAAGGAACATGAGCAAATAAATCAAATCTTTAAAAAAAAAAATCTCAGAAAGCTAGAATTCTCTTCTCTCCCTAAGGAACATGAGCATCCATGAATTCTATGGATACTCCTATCCTCATCAGCCTCCTCCACACACATACCCTGCCCCACCAACCATGCATACACACCAGGTGTGTGGGAGCTACAGCTTAACATATTATCAGGTACATTAGATACAGCCTCTAGCTTATAGCTGGAACTTAGTCATAAAACTGGAACCCCAAAAGGGCAGCACTGGCCATGAAATGAGAAAAAACAAAACCAACCAAACTTTCTTCAAACACTGGCTCAAGAAATCGACATAAATGTAAAGCAGCTCTTGGCAGGAGGGAAGAGAAGAAAAGTTGATCTCACTAAAAATCACTATCAATATCTGGAAATGAATTTCTAAGGATAGAACCAGCATTATAGACAATGTACTAGATAACACCATGCTAATAGATAATAGTAAAACATCATGTCAATAGGTAGGTGATAGAATAATCTTAATGAAACCATAAAATGAGTATGTTTACAATGATTAAAGGGACAAAGAAAGAAATAGAAAGCATAATGAAAAACAGATCATCTTGGGGAAAATAAGATTTCTAAAATATGCCAATAGCCTTTTATTTATTTTTTAAAAGATTTTATTTATTCTTAAGAGACACACAGAGAGAGACAAGAGACATAGGCAGAGAGAAGCAGGCTCCCTCCTGGGATCCTGATGGGGGACTAGATCCTAACCCAGGATCACGCTCTGAGCCCAAGGCAGATGCTCAACCACTGAGCCGCCCAGGCATCCCCCAATAGTCTTTTAGAAATGAGGATTACAATGAGTGAAATAAACAGTTATATATATATATATATATATATATTTTATATCAGTTGTTATATATATATATATATATATATACATATATATGACAAATCTAAGAAAATCACCTCGAATATAGCATAGGAGGTGTTAAAATTATTAAAGACTTATGTAAGATGAACAAAGGAGGTGTTAAAATATTAAAGATTTACGTAAGATGAACAACAGTGTAGATTATGTTTAAGCCATTTAAACTTCTTTGAAGATAACTGAAGATTTTACTTCTATCTTTTTAACACCACCATGCTGTTTTCTTGTTTTTTTTTTTCTGTTATTCTTTGCCATATAAACTTTTCCTTTCTGCTTTTATGCTTTTATGAATGAGACTGAGGAAAGATTGATTTTATTCCTTTTCACTTAACCTGATTCTGCTGAATGGATTGTTACAGAATTATGTTTTATTTAAATGAACATTTCAATTTTCTGTGTTATGCTTATGTATGTGTTGGGGTTTTTTTCATAATTGTATCTAGTAATCAATCAGCACTTTCTAAGTCAAGGCTTTAATCAACATCAGGAAATTAAATTCAACTATGCCTTTGATTATTGCTTCTTTTATGGTTGTTTTCGTTGCTCCTTTGATGGCACCCATAATTATTAGGTGACATCACTTCAAATGATTCCTTATCATACCTTGGTCCCTTTTCATCTCTGCTTGTTATCTTTGTATCTCATCCTGTTGTCCTCTTGTGTTTTTCTGATCTATCCTGATGGCTTTCTGCTTCTCAGAAATTTTGCTTACTGGATACTAATAAATTTCCAAAATAGATTTTCACAATACTCTCCAGGTAACTGTGATTCTCATTATTCAAGTTACTGTGAAACATCAGGATGATGTCCTTTATCCTTAATTCTATAGTTTGTTTTTTGATGTTTTTGTTCTGCTTTTGAGATCTTTTTGATTAGCATTAATTTTTTTTTCCCTTGAGAAACCATGTAGGATTGGAGTTGGGTTTTTTTCTCCGCCTTACTCTTGAATGAAAACTTATCGATGTACTTCCAGTTTGATAGACACCTGAATCTCTTATAGATCTGGAGAGCAGATCCATGTGCATAATTTATAAATCAATTTTCAGTGTCTAATTGTTTTTACTGAGTATAATTTATCTGGATTGCCATGTGTAATCTTCTACTACCTGGGATAGCTAGGATTAAAATGTTTTGAATCGATTAAATGTATTAAAATATGCCTCCCTCAGCATGATTTCTACTAGGGCTCTTATTGTCTTTACACTTATCCCTATACTTGTAGGAATTTCATTTTTGACAATGAAAAATCATGCCTCCAATTTCTTTCTGCATTCTCCTCTGTCACTTCTGAGGGATATGGAAATATAGCAAAAGAGGGGCAAAGGAACACTGATCTAATCAGTTTCAAAAAATGATATCCGTGCATTGCAGAGATAAATTTATATTTTTCAGACTATGGGAAGAGACAATAAGGGATGGACAAATTATTTTTCTATCATCTTTCTTGCAAATGGAGCTGCTTTGTTTTATGATGTTGAGTAGATATCAGTCACAAATTATTTTTACTTATCCTTTTCCATCCATCCTCTATATACAGTAGAAATACCAGTTTCTAGCAACAGGTTACTGGTAAAAATCCATTTTAAAGATTAAGTTCTTGTCTTAAAAAATATATGTATATTTTATATATATGTATATATATATATAATATATATATATGTAGTATGTATTTCAGGGAATATTTTTAAAAGAATGTCTTACTCTATTAGACTGGGTACATTTTAAATTGGAAGCTCCAGCATATCTCTGGTTTTAAATCTTACTTTACCATGATACACAGGGATGTGGATTGACTAAATTGCCACTGATAGATAGATAGATGATAGATAGATAGATAAATAGACAGCTCAATCTCCAAGTAGTAGAAGTATATATAAGTGGATCACATATATATTTGTATGTTTTTTCTCACTTTTCTAACGCAAGGGAAAACTTAATTTCTTCTCCCAGCCACAGCCTAATATTCTACTATTGCTCTAAATTGCAAACATAATGGGAAAGAACAAATAATCTACTTCTCAATTTCTAGCCTTGCAACTTCAAACTAAATAAATGATGGCTACACAGAGTCACGAGTAGATCTAGAAACATGTGGGTGCATCCAAGATTGCACCACTTGGTAGATATAAGTGCTGTACAAATTCTTAATCTCATTGGGTTTCAGTCTTCTTTCTAATAAAATGCAGATAAGGTGGTGGGGAGATTAGATAAGACAATATACACAGGAAGCCTGGCATACAGTAGCTTCTCAATTAACAGTAGTTTTTCACTTCAATGTCTGAAGTTGTTTCTCTCCCAGTTTTTCAGAGGGGAAAAAAAAAAAAAACCCTTTCAAGAATAACAAAGTTCCTTTCTACCTTTTTCATTAGGAAAAGAAAACAAATATTAAATGAAAGAACAGTAATTAAGATCAAGATTGTTTTGTGTATCCTTTTTGTTAGTATGTCCTTTAGAATTTCATTTCTGGCTAGTAATTTAATATGTATATTTATCTTATTGGTGGGAATTTTGTTTAATCATAAAAATTAGGAAAGAATCTACCTATATGGCAAATCGAGACTAAAATTTAATTTGTTTCAGAAAAGTTCAGATTAATCCTTTTCCTACATTAACAGAACACTCTTAAATATGAAATTAAAATCACCACACCACATCTTTATAATCAACCATATCATAATTTCTTTGAAACCAAGGATTACTTTTTACCTCTTCTGTATCAACCTCATCACATAGTATATATTTGGGCCCATTGCAGCTAACATCATTACCTTTTGTGGATCTACAATATTTTATTTCTAAATTAAAACTTTTCATAGTGTTTTAATACTGATATTTAAATATGTGACATCGAATTACATTTTTCAATTATTTACATTTCTTTCTTTATCATCAAGTCAGTCAGAAATATTAGGATTTAACTCACCGGTTGAGGTATAAAGGTATGATCCTGTTTGTTGTGGCACTGGCCGTTCTTTTAGGGTCTATCTCAGAACCAAGAGTCTTTTTATCAGGGTGTGGAGAACAAGGTAGGAATACAGTGACTGGCTTCTGGAAAGGACGTATTGATGGGTGTTTAACATGGATCACAGGGCTTGTGGATACTATCGGGTAGGAAGTATCTTGCTGTGTTTTTAAATATGCTACCAAAGATGGATCAACTGGTTGGACCTAAATAAAGAGAAAATACATATATTCATATATTTTAATAGCAAAGATGCAAAGTATCAGCATTTATCTAAGACAATTTTCTGAAAATTTGATAGAACTTAATTTTAAATATTTCTCTATGCATTGTTGACTAGAATCAATACTGCATTAATTTATTTAAAAAGCACAGCATTTGGTCCCCCTTATACAAAGTCTTCCTGAAATCTAGGTTCCCTATCCTGTGTTATAAATAACTGAGAAGCACTCTTAATTGTAGGCAACAAAATGACCTAGAAAATAAATTAGACATTTTACATAATTTCTAATTAGAACTGTTGTTAGACCAAGTGATCTTTAAAAACTAGAAAAACAAGACTGTATTTATTTGTTTCCTCTCACATAAGAATGTCTAATAAAAATAACATGATTCTAAAATTTCAAAGTTTATGGAAAATACTTATGAATACATTGCCTGTAATATGTTTTTTCCTTAATTTTTCTTCTTTGCTAACAACTTACAATAACAGAAAAACAAGAGAACATGGGGAAGAATCAAAGCTGCAAAGACAGAAAATATTGAGAAAGTGTATCTTCTAAAATGTACAATTATGTTCCAGTATATCTTGTGTATACCTTGCAAATAGTGTTTGTATATATTAAGTCCTCATTCCAGAAAAGGGCTGTTTTATCATTAAATATAACCAAATATTCATAGTCATAAATGTTTTCATTGTTAGCTTCCTGTTTGCCTCCTCTCAGATGTAAATCTTGACTCCTATGAATGTCCCAACGTCTGGCATCAGTTCTATCATAGATATGCAAAATATGTTTTTGTCAATAAATATCATTAAGAAACACACACACATACACAAACGTGGCTGAGAAAGCTTTCAAATAAAGCAGGGATTTATTTTGGAATGAGATTCACTGTGCTCCAAATCATCACTTTATCACTGATGACACTGGATATTAGGTCACTTAAAGTATAAGAGAATTCACTTACGAGTATACTAAATAGTTGTACCTTCTTTATCCCTTTTGGACCATGTTTGATGACTCACAAAATCTATGAGAAGAAACTCACCAGTTTTTAATATTTACCTTTAATTGTACCAGCACTGGCAAGCCAAAAACTCCTGGAGGGTAATTTAAGGACACTCGGGAATCCATGCTTGGCTTAAGAGTAAGGCCCTTCTTTGTTACTGTGAAGGACTCTTTCTTTAAACAAGACACAACAGAAAAGATACCCAACGTGTACACTTTCACTTCAGCACAGGTCCCCTGTATGGATTGAGAACATGAAAGGACATTAACCCAGCACTGTTCTAGGAGTATCTGCTGTACGTACACTACCTGCTGTTCCTGTAATCTCCCACAGTCGAAAGGTTTCATTAACCCCAAAGGGATGGTCATTTCATGAAATGAAGTAGAAGTAAATATGAATTTCTCAAATTTGAACTACACGATAGAAAAGAGAGAAATAAATATATTTGTAAATTTAAATTAAATTCCCCCAAAAATGTATAGTGAATGGACACTCACATTTAATGTTTTCACAAATATTAACTGTTTTTGGAATCCTATCATCCTTTACCAGGATAAACTTTAAATATTGGCCTTTAGCCAGAAAATTCAATACTGTTTTAGGGAATTCCAAATTTCATTATTTGGGTAGTTTATCCAAAGCTAGAACACCTGTTCTGTCAGCAATTTCTTCCTTCTGAAACAACTCACAATCTCTTAGTAAAGTCATTTTCTCTATTTGTCTCCTTCGTGCAGTGGGAGCAAATGACTCCCAAATGAAAAGAGACATTTGTGTTTCATTTTTATGTAGTGACATTTAAATTTGTAATGCATATTTGCAGGCATGTATTCAAGCTTTTTTATCACACAAAAAGGAACTGGGTACATAAAGGAAAACAAAATTATCTACTGGTGTAATCACCAAAGCTTAAAATGAAGAGGAAGACTTAAAAGTCATTTGATCTATTCATGTTTCCCCAAACACCAGCCGGGCTCCACCCCAGCATGAGTGGATAATCATGTAGACACACACATAAACATTTCAGGGACAATCACAATGGAAAATAATCCATCATTTGAAAACTGACTAAGGAAGACATTTCACAATATCACTTCGTGAATCTGTTGTTGAGAAAATTCAGGGTGTGATGAATGTTATTCATTGGCTGAAGGGAAAACGTTGAGAGGTAAGAAAGAAATCTCCTCCCGGAACTGAGAGTGGATTATGCATTTAGAGCACATTTGGCAGATGCTGGGAACCGGAAGTGTTTTTAAACAGGGGAGTGTCATGAACAGAACTCTGATGATGGTTTGTTTATCTGACTCCAGAATTAGAATGCTTAAATGTCGTATGAACTGCATAAAATTTTGGAAGGAATCCAGAGTTTAAAATTTTTTGAGCTAAAAATAGAGATAACTACCATTAGAAAACTATAAAAAGTATATGCTCTTATATTTTCCAGTAGACAATGGTTCTCTTATTTTGTTTTCCATTTTGCTCTGATGATCCATTTACAAAATATCTTGCCTGCTCATTTTGTGAAAGTCACATGCACTATCAACAGTGACAATCACACAGACTGATCAAGATTTAAAAAACCACAGTCAAGGGCAATGCTGACCAGACATACAGGCTTTCTAGACTAAATATAAAATATGTTAGTGACATGAATTGGAATAAGTAATTAGAATAGGCTTAGCTTTCATAGTCTGCCGTATAGCCTTGTCTGTAACTCAAAAAAAGAAAAAGAAGAGATATAAAGAATTTCTTCTTTAGTGGAATTTTAAAATATTTATTCCTTGCCTTTGACTTCAAATAATGACGACTTACATAAAACTAAAAAGACAAATATTTTGTTTATAAATAAATTCAGTTTCCCACAGAAGAACCTTAGTTCCCATCAACTGTATGCTGTTTAATAACTGTTAAAACCTGTCATCAAAACATGAATTTGTGACCATAGAGAAACCCTGAGTTATTATGATAGTTTACCATGAAAAATGGTAATGTATTAACTGCTAACACATGTTTATAGGCTTCATTTTATTTTTGTAAGTGAATTTACTCATTTAATCCCTATGACCCTATCAGGGAGACACTAATATTGTGTTCATTTTTCAAGATAACGACATTGAGTCATGGAAAGGTTACATAATTTACCCACACTAACAGCAAGGAAGTGCAGGAACCAGATTTCAAGCCCAGCTAATCTTCCTCCACAACCCACATCCTAACTACCACATATACTGTCTTCTGTGTATGAATCAGGCACGATCTATAGACTTAAAAACTACCGCAAGGCACACACATACAATTGTTCATATTTTTTTGCATATTTTTCCAACTAATGAATGATAAAAATATAGCTAGTATCATCCAAGGATTCTAATGTTCTTAAACTTAGGCAGAGTCTATCACATTACAAATGTTAGTCTAATGCTAGTCTAAGGCATGACATTCATTAAGGCATGATTTAGATTTTGTTTCCCGGGAGAAAATACAACATTTGCTGGGTCCTGGACCCACATTCTTCATTCCTAAGTTTGGCCAATAATTTCTATTCTTTGATCATAAAGATCAAAAGATGGCAAAAACTCTGTGAATTCACTAGCATTAATCTAATCAACCCTTCCATTTGCTACTGATGAGCAATTACATCTATCCACAATCTGGTAGTCTAAGTAATATTTAGCAGAGGAGTCAAATAGCAAATGTAGATGTAGCCAAGGATTTACCAACCTTATAACTTCTTCTCATTCCTTCCAGTGAATTTGGGGTTAGGTAACTTGATTGAAGGTTTATGTCAGACATTTTTACCATGATGTCTCTGTAATTTCCCCTGTAACGTGCAGTAAATGGAATTGCAATGCATATTGGAAACGGAATTTTCTTTTCCGTATCTGAGCACTCAACAGTGATGACATTACTGACCAACTCTTCATTATCACTCACTATTAAAGAACTCATGCTGTTAATTATCCGGCATTCTAGATATTGTAGAATATATGATGGTGCTGTAATATAACAAGACACTTGGGGGCTGCTATCACTCAGCATATCAAAATACCTGCAGGGAAAAAAAGACATAATTTTTCCAATTATTTGATTTATGCACTAAATGTCTAAATGCAAAAGAAAGGGAAGCAAACCATAAATACTCTTAACTATAGAGAACAAACAGGGTTGATGGAGGGAGGTGAGCAGGGAATGGGCTAAATGGGTGATGGGTGTTAAGGAGGGCACTTGTTATGAGCTCTGGGTGCTGTACCTAAGTGATGAATTATCTACTCCTGAAACCAGTATTACACTATATGTTAACTAACTAGAATTCAAATAAAAATTTGAAAAAATATAAAATTGAAAAAATATAATATAAAACAAATATAAATAAATAAATAAGCACAAACTCTAGAGCCACATTGTCTTGGTGTGAATCCCAATTCTTCCACTTATTAACCCTGTAACCTTTGGCAGGATACTCAGCCTCTCTGTGCCTCAGTTTATTCACTGTGAAATTATAATAAAATGGTATCTGTCTCATAAGAAGGTTGCGAGAATTAAATGAACTAGTATATGCTAAATAATTAAAAAGCTGTGCTTGAAAAAAAACAAAAAACAAAACAAAACAAAAAGTTGTGCTTGGCATATAGTAGGTATTCTATACATGAGTTATTATTACTATTGTTACTATTGACATTGCTATTATTATTTATGTGGTTGATTTCTCAGTTTTATTCAATTTACAATATGAATCTAAATATTACTAATGCTTCTTGATAAACCACATACTAATTCCTGAATCATTTACTAAATTTTGAGGAAAGGGGATAAATATATATCTGGTATTGGAATTATCCAAACACATTATATCAAATGATGATACTTACCGGTTTTTTAGAAAACCTGAGAAAGATACAAAAGTACTATGAACCTATGCTTAATCAGGATAATTAGAAGCAAAATACTCACAATCTTTGAAGAATCAATACAAAAGCCTCTTTTGACCATTTGTCGTATTCTTGCTTTTTATAACCATCACCTTTGCCAAAGCTTTTAGAGTCTTAAACATTTGAATTCAAATTTGGGATCAATCATTATTTGTTTGACCTTAAACATCAATAATAATTATTAAAATAGCCAATATTTTAGCTCTCTATATGGGCTAGATTTTAGGTTATACATTGTTTCATTTAAAAAAATACTATTTTCAGTTATCTCTCTATCTGACATGGGGGGCTTGAATTTGCAACCCCTAGATCAAGGGTCACATGTTTTACTGACTGAGCCAGCCAGGTGCTCAGGTTTTAGGTTACAAGTTGTTTCATTTAATCCTCTTTAGGGAGTCAGGCAGGTACTACTGTCATCACCTTTTAAAATAGAGAAACTGAGGCTTAGAAAATTTTACTTGTTGAAACTCATACCAATGGTAAGTTACAGAATCAATAATCAAATCCATCTGTATTTAGTACAAAAGCCCAAACTCTGACATAATATACTCAAATCATTCCAAAGCACTGGCTTCTTCATCTATTACAAACTAAAACTAATACCTAATCCATAATAGTATGAAGATGGAATGAGATGCAATATTTAAACTTCTTAAAATAAGGGATTAGCATAAAATGCATGCTCCATAAAGTAGGTCTCTACATTAAAATTATCAGCTCGAGTTTCTCCTCTTCTCAATATTTCTCATTCCTTATTAGTGAAATGATTGAAGTATTGGGAATGTCAAAGATAAATGAAAGCATCAATAAAAATTTAGCATGAATACCCCGTTCGAGAATAATCAGGTTTTAACTATTTTTCAACTCTTAGTAAATTGAATTTTACAATGCCCTTTAACATAGATATCTTTTAAAAATGTTGAAATTATAGAGGAGTTTATTTATTTATATTTATAATTTTAAACCTATCAAGTTAGAAGGAAAACTACCCAGTACATTGATCTGTTTGTATATTCTCTGATGATGGTGATAATGATACTACAGAAAGTGTGAAACAATTTCTGAATTGTTTAATAGAGAATACAGTGGCCCAGCCTTGTATAACTTCAAAAATTATTTTCTTCTGTGTCCTGGAAACTATCTGCATACACTCTTCTAAAAGACAGATAGATGAACTGAGTGAAGAGACCTGTAAATGCTTCCATTTCTCTAGCCTTAGTCAAATAGATCTAGTCCAGCAGCTAAAGTAATCAGATTGGTTTATGTTACTCTTGTTTCCCTTTGAGTCTATACACACTGGGACAAGGACACTAGGAAAGATAGGTTTCTCACAGAAAGCTCTCCAGGGAAGAATCACAACAGATTGCTAGTGAGGTCTTGTTGATGACACACATATTTTAAGTAGCCTGATGGCTTTCTGGCTCAAAGGATTGAAAGGAGTAGTCATCTGTATATATATGCAAGCCAAGCACAATTGGTTTGGATGCTAAGAAGAGGAAATCACAAACTGGGGAACACCTAAGGGAGGTAGTAGAGGGAGTGGTTCAGCAGTGACTCATTAGCTGATGCTTTGAGTCATTTCTGAATGTGCGAATATGAAATGTTAATGTTTTTCTCAAATAAAATGGACAACTTCACATTAACTAACTTAATGCTTATTTCGCAGAGGCAGTAATTCTTTGGAACTATGGGGTCTTTCATGCATTGAATGTACGCCGATGACATCTATAAAAGTCATTAGATTCTCAGCCCTGTAGGGACCTCACAGCTAACCCCACTCAACCTCTTCATTTTCGTGATGAGATAACTAAGGTCAAAATAGCAAAATGAGCTGCTTGAGATTGAAGATTCAGTTGTGGTGTGCAAATGGTATTTTACACCTGAAAAGAACATCATGGCAGAAAGGAGTTACATGAAGGCTGGAAGCATGTGGGAGGTAGAGAAAGTGAGGGTTGTTGAGAGTGAAATCAAATACAAATATTCAGCGCAGCTCGAACATCTGAATATCTGCAGAGTGGCATGGTACAAGGCCCTTTACGTGATTTTCTCATTTGATCTTACCAAATAATCCCAGGAAGTATATATTATTTCTACAAAGAAGAAAATAGGCTAAGAAATGAAGCAAGCTGCCCAAGGGTTACAACACTGGTATGTAAAAAAAACAGGAGATAAAATTTAAGTCTGTCTGATTCCCAAAGCATCATTATTCCTCGTTGCCTTCTAAGGGCGTGATCTTTGTAGGAAAATTATGGCTGTGAATATTTTATTTTATCTTATGTTTTATTTGGACAAATAGGGATTATTATCCCCTTGTATAAGGGAGATAATTCATGAAGTGTATCTGTCAATTTCAACATTTTCTTTTTTTGAAGTCATGAGTTCTTTGAGAATCTGGTAAAAGTGCTGGACCATCTCCAAGGAAATAAAATAGGTGTGAAAATATACACTCAGTTTTAAAAACTGCCTAAAGCCTACCCTGCCCCCCGGAGTCTACAGACACAGGTTAAGAATTTATGATCATTTATAAATAAATAAATGTGAGAATTCATTTGAGGATATAGCTAAAATAAATCTGAGGCTAGAAAATGCTTTTCTAGTATTCGAACTCTCCATAGCCTACCATTTTTTTCTTATTATAATTGAAAACGTTGTGATTTAGAGGAGTGTTCACATTCTGGACAATTGTTCACTTAAACCACTTTCTCCTATAGTCAATTCCTCTTACTTCAAAGAAACAAAGTTTGTTTCCTAAAATTATAAAAAAAATATTAGTAATAGCAGTCATTTAAATTTTACTGGGACTAATTTAAACTAAATTATGGATTCACAATTTCTTTTGGAGATCTGAAGTGGAAATATAAAATTCTAGTCATACACAAATAATATGTATAATAACTACAGAAATACACCTATCAGTAGGCATATACAAGCACCTGTCACATTGCATTTACTTACTCTTTTTCCATTATGTCATTCTTTTGCTTTAGACTCTCTGAATCATTGGAAAGAAGACTATTCAGATATTTGCCGGAGATATCACATGTTATTGAGGATGTGGTAATCTCTTCTCTTGGGCCTTCTGAGGTCTCTTGAATTTCTCTTTCTGTTGTCTGGATTATGTCATGCATCTCTTCCCTGTTGCCATTTATGTTCTCAACAGTCATGTGTTCTGTTTGTTTATCATCTTCATTTTCTGCATTATCTGGGAACATTTTGTTCTGTGACTCCCCTTGCTCTGTTACATCTCTATTCAATGATGTATTGTTTTTTTCCCCCACTGATTCTGAACTCATATGTGCTTTATTTTTTTTTAATTGGACCTGGTTTGTATAAGGACTTTGCTCTCCATTTGTGGGAGAAACAGTAGCTGTTTCTATGACATTTTGTTCCCCTCTTGCAGCAATGTCTGCTGCTTTGATATTGTGAATGGTGGACATTGTCTGCAGTGGAGTACATTCATCATGCATGCCGCATAAATTACACATCTCCTTTTCTTCTTTCTTTAGAAGTGTAGCAGTGCTCCCCAAATATCCATTTATTTTCATGAGGCAGTCTATGAAAGTAGAGATTTCTGCACATAGATACATAAAAAAATAAAATACAAAACTGAATCAAATTATATTTCTCCACTGACATCTAAGGAGGTACAGCAAGATAGAAACCTACCAAGACCCTTACCAGGCATTTAAGCCTATCTTCCTCCTGAAGGAGAAGTCCTTGGTACAACTGTTACTCTTTTAATACATTCAGGAATTGGGGACAAATTGCTCTTTACTGTAGTGTCAGGATAAGTCTAGTTTCTCCTGCTCATGAAAATGCTTTGATTATTTGAAGGCAGATACCATGGTCCCCTCACATTCATAAAATTCTTCAATTGAAGTCAACATCTCCTTCAATCATTCCTTGATGATTTAGGATGATTTTGAGAATTGTTCCTTCTCCTTTGTACTATATGGTTTATCAGTGATCCACTTATAATTATTTGTCTGAAATTCAGCAAAAACCCTTCAGATGAGACTTGGGTAGCTGGCATACTATAGCTACATTATTTCTACTGTTGCAGATGCTATATTTTACTAGGTCCTTGGTTGGCTGCTATGAGAATTAAGTTAGGTTTACACTATTCCTCCTGCTGAGCTTATTTATTTACAATTTTCAAATTAGTCTTCCAAAAAAATAACTCTAATTGTAACAGGTCTTGATTCTCTGATTAGAATGTGCACTGGCTACTCAAAGGCTGCTACACTGAGTCAAACCTCTTCACTCTGGTGTAAACCTTTCCATGATCTGATCTGATATAATCTCTTACTCCATCCTCATGTTCTATCATTCTCTTCTTTGCCCATCCTTCCTCTGAGTTACAGCTCACAGCGGGGGTCATCTGATCACTTCTTAAAGGTTTAACAACTCTCCAATGTTTAGAATTTAATTCTGAACTAAGGAATATGTAATTTATAGCCCTATAGGTCAGGATTTTCAGAATCATCATTAAACCACCCATTTATGAGCTGAGTTTATCTTTGGGCTCCGATTCTGACTTGTGTTTTTGTCTTGTACCTAAGAGCATCTTTATTTTGATCTCCTGCTCTGGTAGTTGTGTCCTTATCACTTTCCATGAATAAATATTTGTCTCAATATGTTGCCTAGGACTATATTCAATTCTTTCCAGAGACTAGAGATCTGCCTATTAGCTCCAGCTGATATGGTCTGGGTCATGCTGTCTTTGGGCAGATTTCCCTGATGTCTACCAACTGCCATCTAGATAATTTCTTAATGTTATCCCCTGGATCCCTGATCAATGAGACCTGCCCACTTGCCTTGGCATTCTATTTTTTAGAGTTGGATTCCATGATACCCCCGTCTTTTCATCTAGAGTAACTCTTGTCTGAGATCATATTCTTCAGATACAATGTTCTTCCTGCCATACTTCTCAGCATCCATAAGTGGAACTGTTCCCAAGAATCTGCTCCCCTCTTAGTGGGTGTGGGAGGGGGGTCCAATTCAATAGCCCAGCCCACCCCAGTTTTTCTAATGTTTTTGCAATAATGAGTTCAAGCTCAAATAATTCTACAAATAGAATACCTTATTGCAATATAGAAAAACTGCTTGTTCTAGCTCAAACTAGGGGTAATTTCCTACCTTTAATCTTGGGTCCTGCTAATAATACCCTTGCCTGGAATGCTCCTTCAAGATTCCTAATTTCCAGGGACGCCTGGGTGACTCAGGGGTTGACTGTCTGCCTTTGGCTCAGGGCAGTAACCCCGGGGTCCTGAGATCAAGTTCCGCATCAGGCTCCCTGCAGGGAGCCTGCTTCTTCCTCTGCCTTTGTCTCTGCCTCTGTCTTTGTGTCTGTCATGAATAAATAAATTTTAAAAATATAAAATAAAATACTAATTTCCAGCTATATAAATCCAATTCTTTCCCCAACCTTCAGTTTAAATACAGCATTTGATCTAGCATAATTCCCTATTTCCCACTCTAAAAATGGAATCTTGCCTGCTTGTGAAGTCTTAATGAACTTTCTTTCAAAGTTTTTAGTGGAATTGGCCTTACTGTCCCTTGCTTATTTTGCATTTGTCTTACCTTATTTCCTGTACTCTGATGTTAGTCCTTTGTGGATAAGACTCTATCTTAGCCTTCCTTGTACACTTCTTCATACATCTCAAAATGACTACCCAATCAACATTTCTCAAAGAGAGAATAAATAAAAGAAATACTTGCCTTGTCTCCAGATACACTGATTCTCCTTGTCAAGCAGTACATACAGCTGCTGGCAGGTAGAGTACAGAGTTCCTGCAGTGTGCTCCAAGAGTTGGTGAACGGCCCCACTGAGCTCTTGACCCATAAAGACCACCATGGCTATCCAAGTGGCCCCACCAGACCCTTCCCAAGGGTTATCACCCAGGAAGGCCTGCTTTAGCATCAGATTTTGTCTCCAAATCTGCTTCAGTATTTGGCCTAGTTTACCTGAGCCCATGTCCTCTGAATCCATTTGTGCTCCAAGAGTGGAATGCTTCTTTTCTGCCAGCAAAGCCTAAAGGTTCAGTAAATTCAAACTTGGCGATGATACTACTCTTAAAATCTAGGAGATGATCCAAGTGAGCCAGCCAAGCACTTTCTCGCAATATAATGGTTTATTCAGCTTCTTGTTGACCAGTGAAAAGTTACTAGGTGACCAAAGGAGGGGCGTTCCAGCACCCTGGCTGCCATTGTGTACAGAATAGATTAATCACAGAGATAGAACTAGCTCACACAATCCCACTCACCATGTAAGTTTTACTTATTCAATATGCATATGGGAAGCCCTGTATGCTTTTCAAGTTTTGAGGCAACAAAATATAGATTCAATGGTTGGATGAGAACTTTATTAATCAGAGGGAAACTATTTAACAATATTGCCAATGAGATTCCCATGTAATATTTAAAAATACTTATGAATGAAATAATATAATGTTTGAATTGCTGCAGAAAAATCTTGGAGTGTGGGAGTGGTGCACAGATGAATGAAGATGGGCTGTTACTTAATTGTTGAAGCTGGGTATGATTACATGCTGGGTCTTTACAATTTTCTCTATTTAGCATATATTTATAAATATGTCAAGTCTGTAGTGAGATTGAGATATGTACTTGGCTTCTTTACTCTGTGATAATTTTTCTCTAATTAGATACAGTGTCCCTTCACTAAATAAAGCAAACCTGAAGAGCAACTTTCTCTTCACCATGTATAATTAAAGTTCAAATGCAACAAGTTCTCATCAATACTGGCCCTTCAGTTGGCATATTGTGTATGAGGCCACTGCAACACAGAGCTTGATCCAAGAGAACATGGGGATGTGTGGAAAAACCCAAGACAACTTGCTTCCTCCCCTCCAAACCCTCTTCTGATACCCTGATATGGCACCGAGGGAGAGGGCAATGCCTTCCAGACCAACTCATGTTCTCTCAGAGGTACCAGATGAGGTGAAAGCTTCACATTATCTCATCTAACACTGGGATTCTTAGAGTCACATTCAAGATGCCTGGAAGACAAGATAAGGAAATAAATCCAGTGAATAAAGAATAATGGATGAATACCACAAGCCGAAATACCACTCTAGCTGCCTGTGGTTTGAAGAGTCTACAGGAAAAAGAAAGAAACTGTGGAAGGGAAGCAAGGTGCCCGGTAGTTGGCAGAAGTAGGGGCTCAGTAAACCTCTGTTCACCAAAAAGGCAATTTTTTTTTTAGATATGAGTTCATACCACATCATGGACCATATGTTTAAATATTTTTCACCTTCTTCTCAATACTAAACATTTTTTGGCTCAATTTTCTTTTCTTTTCTTTAACTCCTGAAATATGTATTTAATTTTTGTTAATAGTGTATATAATGGCTTTAATTCAGTATCATTTCTAAAGACACTCTATAGTTTACTGTGGGTTGGGCAGTAAGTGCTGGGAATAGAACCTTTTAGGACTTGGAAGAGAGGCAGGCACATAACAGAATATGAAAATGCAGCTCAGCCTGTGATGAGAGATAAAGCAAAAGTAGAAAAAAAAGATCATGCAAGGCTTGAAGAGTAGAAAAATCATTCCAATTATAGGCCAAGGAGGTGTTTAGATTAGGGGCTAGAGGATGTTCTGGATTTGAGCAGGCTAGACAATAGAGAAAAAGGCACATTCCAGCATAGGAAGTAATCACATGATCCAGCACAGGAAATAATCACAAAAGCATGAAGGTATGAAACAGCCCCAGTGTGATAAAAAAATAGGAAAGCATGGCTTTTTAGAGGAGGATTCAGTAAGGAGTCAGAGGAGCACCAAAGCTTTGATGCAGTAAGCACAGACTGAATTTGCCCCCACTTGAAAAGAGGAAGTGACAAGAGAAGAGTCTAATAATTGAGGAGAGTCAGGAAGAGAAGTTGGAATTCTGTTTGGCATGCAAAAGAGAGAACTTAAATATTTTTAAACCAAGTTAAAAGATGACCGAAGCTGTGCTGCAGATGATTTAGATGGTAGAAATCTGAGAGGGAGGAGGCTTAGGGCCCATATTAGAGTGTTAACAGTACATGAAATGGAAGGGGATGCCTTAAGAGGGAGTTTGCTGTCAAGTGACTGGAATTTACTAAATCATTAATTAGAGGGAAGAGAATCAAAAAAAAATTGAAAATCCACTCATTCATTTATTTGAGAAATATTTATTGGCCGTTAGTAAAAGAACTGTGCTTGGTGGCAGAATGTGACAAAGATTTTTAGTTTGGATGACTGAATAGATAGTAAAAAAAAGTCTTTGGATTAAGGAATTTAGGGAAAAAATTAGACTTGATGCATGGATATTTGGATTAATTTAGGATTTTCAGAGTTTAAGATAGCTGAGGACAATTCTTTGAATTGAACTAGAAATTAAGAAGAAAAGTCAGAATAATATTGGCATATTTTAATGTCATCAGCAAACAGCTGATAGATGAAGTAGAAGAGATGGATGGAGATTTACACCATGCACATTTTAAGTGTTGAATATCACTGATATTGAAATGCTGAACATCGGACCAATATACATTTTTTCCCTTCTAGATACATGGGAAAATTCTTTCTCAGGGTAGGGGGGAAAAACCCAAAACATACTCCAGCCTCGTTGACATTTGCTATCCTCAAGTTCAAACTTGTTCTCTGTCTGGCTTCCCAAGAACATGTAATATTTGCAAAGTCAGACCTACCACAGGCCATGCTACATTTACTTGTTAAAACAAGCATCTGCATGTTCCTGCCTCTTGCTTTAAATGGATTGATATCTCTAACCATGGAAAGAACTGACATTTGCGATCAAGATTTGTAACACCCACAGACGTTAACTGCAAAAATTCATCTTAATGGGTTTGACATCTGATTATCATCTCCATTGTGGCTACTAGTTATTATCACTACAAAGACTTTATTTTACTTTCTTTACTGAGAACTCTGGGCTTCCACTGACATGAAAGAAACTAGCATGCAGTCGAGAATTCATACGAAACATTATGTGGTTGAAAATCAACAGTTCTTCACATTAAAAGCAGCACAGTGAGTAGAGATGCAATTTAAGTTAAGTAGGATCGTCACTTGTTTACTACCTGAGAAAGAAAACTCTCAAGAGACTGAATAACCTGTTGATGCTAGTCAGGAGATGAGGACAACACAGTTTGAAGCATGGCAAGGTATGCCACTTTCCATGGAATTTATAGTGAGTAATGGTTGATAAATCAGATATAAGCAAAAGAGTTACATATGCTTGAGATCCTATGAGTCAATGTGATGAGTCCTGTTATCTGATTTTGTTATTTTCTTTGAGTGCCTGCGGTTGCCTACATCAGAGCTTTTGGTGCAGTAAGCACAGACTGAATTTGCCCCACTTGAAAACTCTTGTTGAATTTCTGTTGATCTTTTAACTGTTTTGGACAAATTCGTACAACTCTATGACGTGTGGAAGAAGTAGGAAAAGTAGTTGTTTTGTTTTTGTCCCCCCCCCCCAATAATTTGTTACAGGATTCTCAGTGTGCTCATCAATTTTTAAAAGTTTTTTAAGAAGAAGTGGTAAAAATTGAAGCTAAGACTTCTGGTTAAACAATACAGGTTAGATCTATATTCTATCTATGCTTCTTCCCAAAATGCCACTGAAGAGGAAAAGTAAAATATAAATCCCAAAAGACAAAGAAGACAGGTGATACTACAATACACAAAAGATGTCTACAACAAATCTGTATTTGTTGATCTTTTGGAAGATCAAAAGCATATGGACAAGTTATATGACTTAACCAAGCTAAGAGAGCACCCATAGAGTAGAAAACAGGCCGGTTCTTGCCATGGAATCTCAGAAGGCAGCAGGAATTAGGGACGACCAGCACCACTGACAGTGAGAATGAAGTGAGGAATAGAAGCAAGTTATTGAAACTGAGTTTTGGGTGTAGGTAGATTCCTAAATCTGTTCCTCTGCCCCAAATAGCCAGACAACTCTCTCTGCCATGCAGGGGAAGCTAGAGCTTTTCTCTATGAAGAAGCTGCAGCAGGAAGGTAGGAGGCCTAGGCTGAGCCAAGAAATGGAAGGAAGTGCTATAATGATGAGAAAGGTTAAGTAAAATGTGACAATGTTAATTACTGAGGTCCCACTCTATAGTTCTGCTCAGTTCTAAGAACAGGTGCCAGTAAGCATAACCTCTCAGGCAGAAGATGAGATATTTCCTCTCTAGAGTAACTGAACACCTCAAGAGAAAAATCTATCAATAGTGGAACTTTTAGCACATCCCCCCACCTCCTCAACCCCCCAACCCCCCCTTACTCCCTGCTCCCAGAAGTTTGCCCTGCCCCCACCAGGTCACCAACAATGAAGTATCTGGTTGGTCAGTCATAAGCCCCATCTATGCATATAAAGTTTTCTAACAATGCTCCTAATGCCTCACTTTCAAGAATAGAATAACAGACAAGGAAGTCAGGCATTGGAAAAAGCCTCTAATATAATGTTAGACACTTAAGCAAACATGAAACTTGAAAAAAATAGAACAAACACAGACAAGAGGAGAAAATATCAAACAAAGCTATAATTAACATCTTTAGAGCCTGAGATACGAGAAAATAATGCATCCACAAAACAAAGCAAAAAAAAAAAAAAAAGATTTTCCAAAAAAGGGAACATTTGGACAATGAGAAAGAACACACAGAAATGCAAATAGGATAACAGAAAATTTTCAAGCTGGTATATGGGCAGGCATAAATAGTTGAGGAAATCTCCCAGAAGGTCAAACAAAAAGACAAAGAAACAATAGGGAAAAAAGGAAGTTAAGAGAAATTAACAGTTCAATGCTGGTAGCCCAACCAATATGAGCCCTAGAGAGAAAAAATTAAAGGAAATAACTTATCAAAGGAGTAATATAAGAACATTTCCCAGAACTGAAGCATTTCGTATTCTGGATAGAAAGGTCTGAGAACAATACATGCAAAAAGAAAAAAATCATAACTTGTTATGTCATAGTGAATAGTTAAAATACCAAGGACAAAGATCTTAATAGCCTCTGAAGAGGGAAAGCACTGAACTCAGCGGCAACACTGAAACATAGAAAATAACAGAGTTGTGACTGTAATATTCAGAGGGAAACCTCTTTCTAACTTAGAATTCTGTTTCCCCCAAACTGCCTTGCAAGTGTGCAGGGACACAAAAGAGAAAAAGTGATGTGATGCAGTACAAGGATTGGTTTTATAATAAAAAATAAGATATTGGTTTTATTTTTATTTATTTATTTTTTTAAGATATTTGGTTTTAGAGCCCATTTCTGGAACAGGCCTTCTAAAACCCTTAGAACTTCATTAGCAGTGAGAGCCATAAAGGTGTTCTTTGTTATATTAATTAAGTGGCTTTTGGAAAGCCCCCTGGATGCCCGCTGCTTGTCAAACTCTTCTCTAGGGAGGTGGGGAGACCAGAGGGGCTGGAGGCTGAATCAATTGCTAATGGCCAATGATTTCAACAATTATGCCTACACAATGAAGCCTTTTGTCGATTCTATTTCAATAGAAGTGGAAAAAACTAAGAAAATATTTTGTAAAGTGTGCGGAGTAGGGAGGGAGGGCATTTTCAGGTATGCACATATCAAAAAATTTCCCTCCTATGTAAACTTTCTTGGAAGCTACTAGGGGGTGTACCCATCAAAAGCAACAGAGTTAACAGAAGAAAAAAAAAGCTTGGCAATCAGGCCAGCAAAGAGAGGGACGGATGAGTTAAATGCTTAAAATGATGTCCAGGGTGGCCAGGGCCTTAAGAGCTCCTAGTCCTGGGTACAGCAGTCATCTGAGGGTCAGGAGGGCTGTCTACAAGGGGGAAATGGAACTATGGAACTATCTGATGTTTTAGCCATTCAAAAAGAAGTTTTGCAATTCTACTCGAGAATTTTGGGGAAGAATTATTGGTAACTGGGCAAATGAAATAAAATGAGACAATTAATAAAATAAAATTCTAAAAGAAAGGATATATAATAACAGTATATTATATAGCCCTGCTATGCATAGTATTTACATAGCCATAATAACAAAAATAACTGTAATTACTTTTAAGTGATACCGGTGATAATTATTACATTACCAGAATGAGTATAGTAGGCGTGCATGTGGAGAATGAGTATAATGTGATGGCTATGAGAGCAAAAGCCTTATTTCGATAGCAGGAAGTCAAATATTTAAAAACAAATCAAATATTTAAGAATAAGCAGAAACTAATATTTAGGAATCTGGAGGTAAGTGCCAGAAGAAGCTGCTAAAAAAAATTAAATGCCATTGCCCCTGGTGAAAGATGTGGGAAGGAGGAAAGCAACTCCTGACCTCTGAGGGCAAGTCCACTGCTACCTGCTAGGCCCTGGTGGTGTTAGGGACTGACCTGACATTCACAGCTAGTCTCTAATATTCTCCTGTTGAACGCAAAAAATATCACAGAACATCAATATCGTATAAGGACACTCTGTGACTATAATGGATCAAGGCGAAATGAAGACCTCTCTATAATCATGTCTAAACACAAACAATATATGAGCATTGTTCTAGCCACAAAAGACCAATTATCTCCCTATTTCAGCTTTTATGACAGAGGGCTACTTCTTACCGACTTTAGTATCAGTACATTTACTCTTAGTATACATAGTTCTAGTATTTCTCTAGTCTTCCCTACCTATAGATAAGATTTACAGAAATACCCAATCATAGAATTGTCCCCATTTCTAAACAGCTTCTTATCCAGAGCAAGAAACTTTCCCCAAATCACACAACCAAAGTCCAATTCTTTATTAAATCTCTTTAACTGAGACACCCCATGGCTCCCCTCAACGGTAGGAGTTCTCCTTTACTGAAATGAGTCATAAGCTCTGTCTATTCAGTGACAGATGTGTTCCTGGTGGCCTTTGAAAGATACTTGGGTATTTCAGTTAGGACGAGGGAAAGGGGCAAGTACTGCAGCTTTTCTTTACAGTTGCCATGCTAGTGATTCTTTAAGAACTATGTATGTACACGTATTACTTTTTTTTTAACTTTTTTTTTCACGTATTACTTTGGTATATATGAAATTTATATATTAAAAAAGAACTAAGGCCAAATGTTGCATTCACTACATCACCGTCCTTTGGTGATGATATTAAAGTTGCATAACATATTCACATCAAGTGGGTTACTTCAGAACAATGAACCCATATTCTTATTGACTTTATAAAGAGTATTTTGTCACTCAAAAATGCTTGGAATTCAGTGGCAGGTGTTCAAGAACGAACTTAAATTAAAAGTAGTCAGTTGCACTTGGCATGATCCTCAAACAGAGGTGGAATAATTACCACCTGGTAATGGCCCACTATCAAATACTTCATCTGGGGCACAGCACTCTTGATGCAAGCAGAAGGTAAACAAATGTTTGATGATTAAGACAATGATGAAATGTAATAAACAATCTACACAACCTTTAAAAAATCATCATACCATTCTCCTTAAAAAGTAATTTTAAAAATCCCTTAATATTATCAAATACTTCCTCAGGGTTCAAGCTTCCAATTGTCTCATAAAAGTCAAAACCAATTTATTTTTCACACAAGTTTTAAAGACTGGACTCCACATGAGGTCCAAATAGACAATTAACTCCTTGTTAATGATTTTCATATGAATGTTTAAAACTGGGAAACTCATTAAAAATATGCCAATAAAATAGTGATCGAGCAATTTAATTATAAGTTTGAAGCTTATCTTTCATTTTTGACATTTTTATGTGTAATGTGAAGTAGGAGTTGATTTAAATGAAATCACCATATTTGCTAAACTACAGCAGACATATTTTCAGAGATAGTTGCATTCCTTTATATGTAAATACTCAATCTTTACCATTCAATTACGGTAATTATTGAATCTGAGATGCCTTGTCCTACCTGGAAGTTTAATACTGACAGTCCTCTGTTGGCAAGTTCTATAATCATTATGTAAAGAAAATGGTCTGTTCAGGCTGTAAGGGACTATATTTGAATTGAAAAGTAATTAAGGGTATTCCATTACTTGGTTAGCAAAATCTCCTTTTTTTTTTTAACAGCATTAATGGCCTCCAAAATTAATACCAAGGTTTGGATTACAGTTTTGCAACACTTCTCTGTTGAGTCATTGATGTGTTTGTAAGGATTCTGACTCTATATATTCACAGGCCGATGACATGAGACCAATGAAATAAATTTTTATGTGAAATAAAAACTGTATAGTTTCTTCTCTGCCAGAGTTTCCCGAGACAGATTTTCAAATAAGAGTCTGCCAGATGCGTTGCCACTGTGTAGTTTGTGGCATCCCCGTATTTAGAATGTATTTCTGTATCTTCCCCACGGCTTGACTCCTTCCAAGGTGTGATTAGAGTTTTGAAGGTAGTTTTGGCAAAGAGAAAGAAAAAAAATAATTGAAAGAAGGGGAAGTCTAGAAAGGAGAAAAAAGAAGGGCGTAGTATAAACTATATATTCCTCCAAGTTCACCTCCAGCTCCCCTCCTTTCCTCTGGACAGTCATAATCTACCAATGGAATATGACTGTAGTATTCTAGATCTCAACTCCACAAAGTGACCCTTCACCTATACTCTATGGCATCTCTTACAGACCTTATTCCTAGACATGTCATACAAGGACTCACTTCTTTGGAAGTGGAATTGCCATCTTATTCCTCACACCGTAAAAATACATTTGCAAAAAACAAATTCTTCAGCATGAACTATGCTCTGAACATGATGGAAACTCGTTTTTGAAGCAAGGACAGGATGCTGAGGGATGTGTAATTTGCTGTTTTCAGAAATAATAGAACTCTTCCAGTGAAATATGGTTGGGCTAACACTGCCTCAGTACCCCACGGTATCATCATTACCAGGAGAACGAGATGATACACATTGAATCCTCAATTATCTTTGTTGCTCAGAAATAAAATTCATTATACAGAGAAAGTATTCAATTCCTCAGAACTACAACTTTCTCCCTTCTTAGACCACTGTTATCTTGACATGTTGATCCAATGCATTCAACTGCTGTCTTAAATTATGTACATTCACTACAGATATTAACCACATCCAATATCAGAAAAAAACACAATATCATTTTTTTTTCCTATCACTTCCCTTCTCATTGCTCTGATCTTCAGGTTCTGGGCCATGCTAGGATCCCAGTGAGTGGCAACACAGGTGAAGAAGACAGCCATGACTGGCCCTAGGCAAGCATTTATATTATGAAATTATCACCGGCATCTCCTTTATGGAACTATTCCCTCTTACCTCGCCCTTTCAGCATATCTTCCTTCTTTCTATCTTGCTGCCTTGAATCAAATGCCAAGAACCAGTTGGTTAAACCAATTCGGACTAGAGTCTTGGCAGGTCTGTGAGTTTCCTTACCTGCTTGCTTGCTTACTTGCTTTATTTATTTATTTATTTATTTATTTATTTATTTATTTATAGAATAAATCTGCAGTAGTACCTCTCAGCCCATGTGTTAGGTTCTGCATCATGAAGTGATATCATCAGGAACATTTTTTTTCCTGTCATTTTGAGCACTGTTAGCAATGTATGATTTTTTTTATTGTTTCAGGTCTTAATTCAGAATTAAGCTATATAATAAGGGAACTTTATTTGTTTTTAAAAACTAAGAACAAGAGTAAATTAGTTCCTGTTCTCGTGAAGGATTCATCTTTGTTAGGACACAGACGATCCAAGATTGTGCTTCGGTTTCTGATAGACCCAGATAACGGCTCCACTGTAATCCCAGGTTCCCATAGTGAATTAAATCTGCTTTGGGTTATTTAGGTCACATACTGTTTAAATGCCCTCTCTGTGTCATTTCTCTGTAAATAGTGAGTATGCTTCAGTTTTCTCTATAATATACATTTATTTTTGGACCTCATTAAACAGGTTAAGGAAATTTAAATAGGTCTAGCCAGTAGACAGCAGCTAAAGCTGAAGTTAGAAGTACTCTCTGTGGTATTATCTAACACAAGATGAGGGGCGTTTTTAACTCTTGGCTGTTACCTACAAAGGAACAGAAACCGCTTTTTGAAAATCAGGTCTGAAAATCAGGTCTATGCTTTTCTAAATATGCTTATTGCTTAAGAATATTAATTTTGTTTTAAAAGCAATAGATGGTGATTGCTATAAGCCATCCTTGTTCAGGTGGGGGTGGGAGTAAGAAAATTCTAGTTTAAATAGTATAGTCCAATTTGTCTTCTCCACCATCCGTTCACCTTCCCTTTGCTGCAAATGCATGGTTTTAATCCCTCCTTAACCTTAAACTGGTTTGTATTTTTCCAAAGTCTAAGATCATTCTTGGAAAAGAATAAACTAGGTGCTTAGGGATTAATTATTTAACTGCATTTAAGTAAAGGTACCATATGAATTCATTTGATTACACAGGACAGTATAGTAAGTGAACGCCTCTGTAAGGGAAACTTCCTTATGTTCTGAAAGAGTTAGCCCCTCTGTGCCTCACTTATGTCCTAGATGGGACTGATGATAAGAGGAGAAATATGCCAGTATGTTCAACACTATCAGACTTTTCTTATTTCAAATGTACAGGAGAAATAATGTGTTTGTCTGTGGGAAGAGCAGATCCTCTGTTCAGGTACTTGTGAAAACCACAAGTTCGTTAATTAATCTTCACAATTCTAATGATAGCTTAGAAGAGTAAAAGGGAACAATTTCTAAAGAATTTATCATCATTAATTCAATAAGTGGAAGTAAAAGGAGTTTTCAGCTTTACCTTGTAGGATAAGCAATATGATTTTTTAAAAGATTTATTTATGTATTTATTTATTTATTCATTCCTTCATTCATTCATTCATTCATGAGAGACAGACAGAGAGAGGAAGAGACACAGGCAAAGGGAGAAGCATGTTCCCCGCAAAGAGCCCTATGCAGGACTCAATCCCAGGACCCCAGGATCAGGACCTGAGCCAAAGGCAGACGTTCAACCACTGAGCCACACAAGCACCCCATAAGATTTTAAATATGCATCTTAACACATTCAAAATATTCTCATTAAGAAAGTCTACATTTTTTAAAAGTACCAGACTCCCAAATATTTTATTGTACTTCATACGTTCTCCCTTCAGTAACAAGCTCTAAGCTTAATAACTACGAAACAATCTCAACATTCTTAAGAACCCAAAAATGAGAGCCCTTCAAGGGCAGATAGCAGGGAACATGTTAGGAATTAAACACACGAACACACACACACACACGCGCGTGCAAAAATACTTTCCGTATGCTTTTCAAGAAGAGGTGATCCTTGGGAGGACTATTCATGTGAGTGTATACGTGTGTTTTGAGGATTTTTGTAGCAGTTGACATCCTTATCCTTGCTCAAAGGAAGAAACAGCAGTGTGTTTGCATGACCTTGTAGACTGATATTTTGAGCCATTACTTAATCCAGCAGCTGTGGCTAATGCCCTTTTGTGTGTTACAAAATAAACAAAGAAGCAGAATATAATAAGGCAAATGAATCCTTGAGCAAGTCAGCTTTGTGCATACAGCTTCGGCTTCCACAGAATGTTAACTGTTCCAATGTGATAGTGGTGACATCCTCTCCACAGTTTAGCTGTGAGATTTGGGCCAATAATAGACGTCGCAACCTATTTGGGGACAATTTTAATCATTACCCATGAGCCATGACTAGCACAAACAGCAAGACGAGATCATGAGCAATAATCCACTTGAGAGAAGCTAGGCGTTTATCACCAAATCTCTGCTGGATAAAAGTGAGGACAAGTGACCTGTACATTATTACAGACATATTATACACAACAGGAGTCCTGAAGTGAGATATTTGCCTGCCAGTCAATACTTACTGTGTGCAGAGCATCCTCCTGATTCTATACATGGCTGAAAAGAAATAGTTCTTGGCCTTGTGGATCTTAAAAATCTAGTAGAAATGGCCAAACATTGTGTTTAATAAGAATCAAAGGAAACCAAAAATTTATATCAAGAGGGCAAATCAGCTGTGTGTTACACGGGGTTTTAGAAGAGTGAATGCTACAGACTAGACAAGGAAAGTAAAGGGGAAGAAACGGCAAAGAGCACAGGCAGGCAAGTGAGGTGGGAGTTGCTGAATATAAATCAGTTTAGACAACCTCAGATGCAGCTACAAACCTGTGGCGATGTCCGGGACTTTGAGAATGAGCAGTGGAACCACTCGTGAAGCAGGAGTGCAGCAGGCAGGAGGACCTCATGGTGAAACCATCCCCAGGGATGTAGCCGAGCAACCACGACGTTGTTCCACTCATCATCTAGGTAGACCAAGCACATCCTGTTTCTGCGGGAACAAGAACTGCGCCACAGCTGACATCTTGAACTTAAAAAAAAAAAAAAAAAATCCTCTAGGCTATATACTACTTTTTTTTTTTTTTTTTTTTTAATGAAGAGTTTCTTCGGCTCAATCCTCAGATCTTTTCTTTGGTTGGGCCAAAGAAAACTCCGTGGGTTTGAGTTTGAATAAAAATGTAAGCATGGTAGGTTTTTGGTTTTGGGGGGCAGGGTTGGTTTTTGTGTTTTTTTTTTTTTTTTTTTCTGACCTACAATGTGGAAGGCACTGGGAGAAACAGTTTTACACCTGCTACTTCTCTAGAGGATTCCTGGGATTTCTACTATTCCTCTATGTTAATTGCCAACATGACTTTTTTTCCCCTATGTTTACTCTCAAATGGTTTTCTACGATACAAAAATGGTAAACCAATGGAAGTAAACCATATAATTCCTTTGGGCCTCTTTCAGTTGAATCTTGAGATTCAAAGCAATTGGGTCTCTCAGAAGCCTTCAGAAAAGTGCTGTTTTTGTCCTGTGGCTGACTGCATGTGCTACATAAAATATAGCTTCCTTTGAGGTTTTGAATGATATATTCTTTAGAGAGCCTCAAACCAAGATAAAATAGAGTTTTATAACACTTTGCAAGTTTAGACTCAAGGGATTTGCCACAAATAGGGAGTTCCTTTTCAATATTTATAAGAAAACAAGAGCAACCACTTTCAAACAACTGTATACTATATCAGAAATACAGCTGGAATCTAAATATACATGCATATTTACACACACATTCTAAAATGTGTTCCGTGTGTTGTAGAGAAAATCCATCCATTTTGTTGAGTACCAATAACTTTCCGTTTTAAATCCTAAATTGGGCATGATAACCTGCAAATATGTTCACGCATTACAAATGTTTACTAAGCATCTACTATGTGTCAATTACTCTTAGGCACTGGAGCTGATGCTAAAGTGGAAGACTTGCATCCTGTTTGTGTAGTTCAGCCTACAGGAGAGGCTAACTCACTAACTATTTAAGAAAGATTTAAATAAACAATTTCTAATGCTGTGTATCTGCCTTTATTATGTATTTTTGTTTAGAGTTTATCTTAGAGCTACAGGGAAAAAGACAGTTCTGAACCTGCTGCAGCAAGTAAAAGATTATCTGATATTTCACAACAAAGTTAATACCAAATTCTTTCAGAGCTGATTGTTTTGTTTATTTTGAGTGCTAGAATAAAGTAATTGTTAAGTTATACTTGAAACAAACCACGCCATTTCAAAATAATTATGAAGTCTAGTCTCCCTTGTCAAGCATAGTATCTGTTTTACATGATATATACCAAAACGTGTGTTTTTAAACTGGCTATAGTTTTACAAAACACTATGATGACTCAGAAATTGCAGATATATTTAGTCTCATTGTTTTCCCTGTAATGAATTTGTTCTTTTGACTGGTTAAAGGTCCATTTTCATGATGTCAGATCACTGAATGGAATTTTGAGTTCTTGGAACTTCAAAAGGCTCATTATGTAATATAACATTCAAATCTAATTTGAAAGGAAATGCTTCACTAGAGTCCATTTCCTGAGCGTGTCTTGTAAACAGATGCAAGTTTGGACACTTCCTCTTTCTAACGTCACCTCTTTTTGACATTCCTATATATGTTCTCTTATAATTAGATATTCAAACATTGAAATCCAATAAGCTTAAACATAAAAAGAATCATATGATTCCAGTACTGGAAATATCTCTGAGGTCCCCTGGTCCCACCTTCTTACTTTATGATGAGGACGAGGGAAGAACCAGCTACAGTGTATGAGGCTTTACTATAGAGCTCATCTAATATCTGTTAGTGCCATTTTCTTGCTATCTGGCTCAGGTGAAAAGGAAAGATTTCTTCTTTTAAATAAAAAAAATAGGGATCCCTGGGTGGCGCAGCGGTTTGGCGCCTGCCTTTGGCCCAGGGCGCGATCCTGGAGACCCGGGATCGAATCCCACGTTGGGCTCCCGGTGCATGGAGCCTGCTTCTCCCTCTGCCTGTGTCTCTGCCTCTCTCTCTGTGACTATCCTAAGTAAATAAAAATTTAAAAAAAAATTAAAAAAAAAAATAATAAAAATAATAAAAAAAACAGGAATTGAAAACTTCATGTACTTCCTTGAATTAGAACTGTTCATAACTCTTTTAAGTATTTTAGTATTTCTAAAATTTGGCCAGTAATTTGTAATTGTGGTTTGAGTGAACATTTAGATATACATAATCATATATATATTGTAATATATGTTATTTCTAATAATAATCATATATATAATTTATTTAAAATTTTATAGATTTCTTATTCCTCTCCCTTCCAAAACAAATCCAAATATTTCAGAGTTCTTAAAATAAATTCATAAGCAATATGATTGTTACAAATAAAACCAGAAGGGTCAAAAATCACACAAGGAAAAGGGGGGAAAAATTACCAGAAAAGAGGTAAGTTCATTATTTTTTTTGTTTAACTCCAGTATATTTAACATACAGTGTTATATTAGTTTCAGGTATATAATACAGTGATTCAACAGTTCCATACATCACCTGGTGCTCAACGCAAGTGCCCTTCTTAATCCCCATCATCTATTTCACCCATCCCCCCACCAACCTCCCCTCTGGTAACCAGCAGTTTGTTCTCTTATGATTAGGAGTCTGTTTCTTGGTTTCTCTCTCTCTCTATTGCTCTCTCTCTCTCTTTTTTTTTTCCTTTGTTAATTTGTTTTGTTTCTTAAATCCCACATATAAGTGAAATCACAAACATTGAACTTTACATTGAGCTTCCCTTACCAGCCGTCAAGGCAACGACAGGGTGAAGTCTTTTCGGACTTAGTTTTAGATGCAAAGAGGTAGGAAGCATTTCTTGTACTGAATTCTAAATCATTTCAGCATAAAATCTTTATGTAAAGAGTACTAAAATAATGAACAAGGTCTCCACAAGAAGCTTTTTAAAAAGCATCAAAATTTCTTCATGGTTCTTATATTGAGTCCAGTGAAGGCCATTTGAACATGAAATTGAATTACTGGAAAATAATTTTTCTTTAGGGCAAAAGAGTATTAACTTAGATATGTGTTTTACTAATAACCTCAATTGAAGTAGGAATAGAATTTGAAGCAATTGAAAAACATGAAGATTAGCTTACCCTATTAAATTAATTAAACAAGTAGGCCATTAGATTGATGTGGCTCTGGTGCTGTGGTGGCCTATGTAAACAAACCAAAATCTAAGCTTCTACATGCCTCAAGATGATGCAATCGAAATGTCAAGGACAACCAATCACAAATAGCCAACCAAGCTGTAAGCTCTAGCCAGTCAAATAATTTCCTTTCTTTGCTTCTGTACTTCGTATAAGATTTTTCCCTGACTCCTGCTCAGGGAGTGATCCCCATCTCTGTGGGTTAGGTGCTGCCTGATATGAATATATTTTTGCTCAAATAAATCCTTAAAAACTTTTAATTTTCTTCAGTTTATCTTTTAACACCCCTTACAGTCTTATTCAAATATTGTATTAACCATGCTTTGGGCTAGAATGGATGCCAGCTCATTCAATATTACGTTGTAAACAGCAGAATGAAGTATATCTCCACCTACTTGGATTACCTGGGACTGTGTGGGAAAAATTGATACTCTTCCCAGGATATTCTTCTAGTGATGCTATCATTCCAGCCAAAGTCCCTGTAAGGAGACATGAAATGGGAACGGCTTTCAAGGCTTTTCATTGGTATGGACTGAGAAAACAGGATTTTCTCCTTCTAACTATAGGACTCTCTAGTAATAGCTTGGCTTCTGTGAGGGAGAGCAGGTTATGTAAACCATATAAACTCTACATAAAATTACGCATATATATATATGTATGTAATTATATACACATATATTACATACACACACGCACACACGCACATACCCCTTGGATAGAAGGAAGGGAGGAAGAAAGGAAGGAAGAAAGGAAGGAAGGAAATCTAGAATCAATACCCAGGCATTTTTTGTTGGTGATATAATCAAATTATGAAGGTCAGTTTTTCTAAATTAATCATCAGTTTATTAATTTTACCTTTTTTCACTTTTTGGTGCTAGACCTTACTTTCTTAGGGTACTGACATTTTTCTTTTGCACTCATGTTAGTCCATGTCCTCCAAGAAGCAAATACTAGTATCAGATTAAACATGCTAGAAATTTATTAGGGGAACTCCCAGTGAGAGACAAGGGTAAGGAGCTTGGAGACTACTTGCTCTGATCTTGGGTAAAGGAGAGAGAAGGAAGGAGGGAAGGAAGGAAGGAAGGAAGGAAGGAAGGAAGGAAGGAAGGAAGGAAGGAAGGAAGGAAGAATGGATTCTAGATGGGCCTTGCAATTCTTTTTTTTTTCTAAGATTTTATTTATTCATGAGAGACACAAAGAGGCAGAGACACAGGCAGAGGGAGAGGCAGGCTCCCTTCAGGGAGCCCGATGAGGGACTTGATCCTAGGACCCCGGGATCAGGACCTGAGCCAAAGGTAGATGCTCAACCACTGAGCCACCCAGGTGGCAGGGCCTTGCACATTTAAGGAGAGTTCATCACTGCAATAGCCATCTGGGAGGTTATGAGCCGAAGGCTCTGCTGCCAGAGGAATCCCGAGTCTCCCGGGAACAGACCTGCCTTAGGATCACTGCCACACCCAGTCCTTGGCTGGAGGCCAGTGGTAAGGCATGGCCAGTACGTAGCAGCCAGGGCCAGCATTACTTTTACTCTCAGCAGTCAGAGATCCAGGAGACACACTCGGAGGGCCACCACAGTGGTATATATCTAATAGCCTTAATTTACCTTGAGCAGAGTTATTTATACTACTTTCCATTTTTGTTTATTTTAATATACAATAATAATCACTTTTTGAATGTTCACCAAATGATAGACAAATACATTAAAGCATTTACATGCATTATGTCATTTCATCTTCACACACACCCTGTTATTAGTCCCATTTTACAGAAGATTACTTAATAAGTCTCTTGCACGGACAGGCTGTGATGGACTATTATGTCATCTTCATTAATTGGAGAACTATGTTTCCCAGAATCCCCTCATCTATATGGCCCCCCTACCTATAGTTAGCCAAAAGAAGAACTTGAAAGCGATTCGAAAATTGGAAGTGATGCAGCAAACATTATTCCCTGAAAGTTGTTTGGCAGCCAGATGAGGTGGTGGACAGATGAAGCTCTGATTGGTGGGTTCCAAGCATGTTTTTTAGTTCTCCTTTGCTCTGATTACATCTTTCTGCAGCCTACTGGCCTTCATGATCATAGTAACCTCACGTATATCTCCAAACACTTGACGTAGACCCAGAGAGTTGGTCTTCACAGAAAGAACAACTCTCCTTAAGTTCCTCATGGGATTCCCCTTTTATGGTTCTACTTTAGCAATTGGCTGTACTTGGCTTCTCAGATTGGCTACGTGATAACTACTCTGATCGTCTAAACTCTGCCTTCTAGACTTTCACTTATCCAGCTCCTCCAACAATTGTAAAGTCTAATTCCTATAATAAATCTTTTTTCCCAGAACAGAATGGCTATCCTCCCCTGCCTGAACCCTGATTGATAGAATAACAGTGCAAACATCTGTTGAATGAATGGGCAATTTAGGCCTAGCCTATGGATTAAGTTGTATACAGTCAGTCTTCAGAATCCAATATCTTTTGTTGTGCATTAAAATGAGCACAATTCATTTGTTTCAAACACCAAACACTCAAGAAGAAAATGTGGCCATAAATTATTGAGGTTAAAGTCCCTTACTGGCAGTTTCCCATATAGGCATTCATCCAACTACCTCACAATGTATGAGACTCAGGGCCAAATTTTTGCCTCCCGAAATTAAATGGGTATGAAAACCTAAAAATGTACCTGGTTGAGACTCCAAATTTTGGTGTCCTAAGAAGCAGCAGATAACTTTTTAGTCAAGAAAATTTTAAGAGCTGGCATTACCAGTCAAGCCTCTAATGTTAAAAATGCCTAATGTGTCTACAATTGCCTGCAAAATGTATCTCCAAGATACTGAATGGAGTTAATTTAATATTACTATGTCAATATATCAAACTAAGTGTTGAAAAATATCTTTCAGAAATAAGGGCTTTGCCATAATTCATATCAAGCTGGCTTTTTTTTCCCTGGGAGTAGTTTTACAATACACATCTCTGTCTTATGCTTTTCAACCTCAATTTTTGAACAATACAGAATATATATATATATATATATATATATATATATATATATATCACGAATGGTGCTATCACACCACCTTGGGAGGAAAAAATAAGATATAGGGCTGTGATGATAGCTGCACACAGCTCTTTTCTGTGCTTGCTCTATTTATCTATCAGGTCAGCCCGAAATGTATCTTTGTGCCAACCTGAGCATGATTGGTACAGCTTTCCTAGCTGATGTCCTATTAGGTTCTGCCAACAGGAGGTGCTAGGGTGAGTTTGGAAGTGAAGGAAGGGGGACGGGCAGAAAGTACCATCCTCCTTATTTTTTTCTCTCAGCAGGGCCTGTGCCTGGCAGGGGCTGTCTACTCCAAAAGTGACTGTTTATTCTCACTCGTTTTGGCACTTGCAGAGCAAAACTCCTTGTTTGCCCTAAAGAAACCAGCGCCAGCCAGGTGCCCCCTCCTCCCTGACCAGAGGTCTAAACCTGAGCTTTAGGAGGCCCTTCCCGCCTCTAAACTGCTACTCTGGTAATCTCCATCTTTTGCCTTTTGTTCCCAGATCCCTTGGGGCGGAAGTTGCTTCTTATTAGCTCTGATCCCCCCTCCGTGCTTCCCTCTTGCTTTGCAGGCCTCCAACACCTGTGATCATTCATTATGTTCAATCTGTCTTGTCGAAGCACTGAATGTGAATTCTGTTCTCCTGATTGGACCCTGTCTGATAACATTCATTATTGCATGGCTTCTAGCCAATAAAAGGGATTTAGGTCTCCTTCCCTGCCTCCTTCTTCTTCTCCATTATTTAAGGGTTATTTTTCAAGTTTGCCTTCGATATCTTCAAGAAATATCCTGTCAACTACTAGGGAGCACCTGCAGTTTTCCTTTACTTCTGTTGTTTTTTTCTTTCTTTCTTTTTTTTTTTTTTTTTTTTTTTTATGATGTCTATTGCCAAAGCCTTGAAAGCTATGAAACTTTGATCCTACAGATAGGCATCCAAGATGAGCTCTTCCTTAATGATCTAACTGGTGATCCATTCTACTTATTCTGCTGCTCAATGGAGGGCCCACACCTTGCTCTAAAAATTTCCAGCATAATATAACCTCTATTCTCCAGAGCTGGTTTCTTTGACGTCCTTTACATATTTTTGTGTGGGTTCTCAGAATCTTTTAGACTTGAAGGGCACAGCTTTCACTTTTACAGCTATTTTGTTACAAGTGCTACCTTATGGCAGAGGTCTGAGTCATTGGGCTGAGCTGAAAGGCAATCAGTTTCACTGATAGAATGGACTACTTAGAATTACCTACAGTTTTACAGAAGGAAAGAGGTCCCACCCCCATGCCTTCCCTCCTTCAACAAGATTGTCATCAATTTTGTTTCATTCTCATTTCCTCTGAGGATTTCATTTGAACAAGGGAGTCTTCTGCTACAAAAAGATTTTCAGAACTATGAGCAGGGAACCTCCAGATGTACCCACACTTATCCAAATACAAAGATAAAAATACCTGGATTTCAAGCTGAGGCCACCACGATAAATGTAAAAATAATATTTACATGGTCCAGGATTCTTAGGATTTAATAGAAAAATTTCTCCCAAGCTTTATAATATTGAAAAAAGAATAAGTGTGCTCCTTATTTGTCGAAGAATATTGCTGTGTGCACATGGTTTCCTAGGAAACACAAGGCCTACATTCCTTGAAATGGTAGTTGTGGGTCCAAAGAACTTGAAAAAGGTGTGGAGTGACATTAAAATTTTGAAGGCTCCAGAGTACAAGGAAAACCTCCATCAATCAAAATGATCGTTAATCAGAACCCTAGGTTTCACTAGTTAAACAAGAGAAAATTAAGAAATGTATTGAGCTTCAGATATCTCTAATAAGACATTGTACTCTGCATTAATATGCATTAGTTCCAAGAAGTAAATGAAAATTGCATATGAAAGGAATTTGAAAGCTGTGAATTTCTGATAAAAATGACATGTAGATATTTGCGGTGCTCTTCTCAGTAAAATTGAATACCTGAGAAAATATTTGAAAAGATAGAAAAGAAAGGTAAATGAAAATACAGAAATTTAAGATAAATCAGAACTCTGTGTAGGTGGGAACTATATAAAGACAGGATTTTTAAAATTGACTTGTTTGGGGGCATCTGGGTGGCTCAGTCAGGATGCTTATCTGATACTTGATCTCAGCTCAGGTCTTGATCCCAGCTCAGGTCTTATCTCAGCTCAGGTCTTGAGCTCAGGGTCATGAGTTTGGGCCCCATGTTGTGCTCCACGCTGGATGTGGAGCCTACTTTTAAAAAAAATGACGTATTTCTTTCAAGGTCATAAATTTACTGTACATTAATGTCTATTAGTTAAAATATGCAAAACGTGGGAAAATTTTGGTCTTTAAACATTGAGCCATTTATTTGTGATTGTTGGAATAATTTCTATGTGGTTCCAAAGATTTTTTAATATTTTTTTTCAAAGGAAAATGGTTCTCTCTCTCTTTTAAAAAGATTTTATTCATCTATTTGAGGAGAATATGAGTGGAGGGGGAAGGACGGGGAGAAGGAGAAGCAGACTCCCCTCTGAGCAGGAAGCTCCATGTGGGGCTGATCCCAGGACCTTGAAATCATGACCTGAACCAAAGACAAACACTTAACCAACTGAGCCACCCAGGTGCCCCATGAAGATGGTTCTTTATAGAAATTTCTATAAGATTTTTTTGATGTGTTCTCTCCTCACAGATTTTAGAATGAATTGCTCTAATGCAGATTTTTCTCTTATACGTTATCCAAGGTAATCTCACACATAGCCTGTTATTTTCATACATGTGTTTAGTTGAAATATGATATGAAATATGATATGAAAGTACCACCTTTATTGCTATGATATGACTTTTATTTAGGGAGTAACACTTTATGTTTAGTTTTCTTATTTATGATTCATTTAATCCAGTTGAAATAAAGTAGACTTAGTAGTTTAAATGAATATTCTTTAACACTTAGAGACATGTATCATTCATAGACTCATTTGCATAACCTTAAGGTTGATCATTTATGGTTTAGCACAACTTATATCTTAATAGCACCATAGAGACATAGCAAAGTATCTTTGATCTCTAGATTGATTCAACAATAATTTCTAACAACTTTATAATATTTTTGAAGATGTCAGATGTATCTTCCATCAGGACAGAAAGATCCACCATCTCCCATCCTTCTGAAGAATGAATGTTTTTTGACTCACACTTCACACCAGCGAATTGGCTTTGCTATTCAATTTCTAGCAGAAAAGATTGCCTAACGTAATCTATTCTAAAGGTAAAACAATTTTTGGTAGTGACCTGGAGTTAAGTAGCTTGTAGCTAATGACTCTGTGACAAAAATTGCAAGTTTTTCCCAAACAGTCATTCCTCCCTTATTTAGTAAAAGAACTCTGGCATTTTAACTGAGCACATGGATGCTGAGGTTTCATTTCTCAGCCTCCCTTAGTGCTAGGTATAGCCATTTGATTAAATTTTAGGCCATGGGTCATGGGTAAAAATACTGAACAATTTCTAGGTCTGGCCTATAAAACAGTACACTGTGCATTTTCTTCTCTCCTTCTCACCAGCTGGCATGTGGATGTGATAGTGAGAGCTAGAGCAACTATCTTGGGCCATGAGATAAATTCCATAGGTTGAGAAAGAGCTCGATCCGGTTTTGAAGTACTTTTATGTGAACTAAGAGAGGAATAAGCTTCTGTATTATTTAGGGAACTGTTACTCTGGCCTTTGTTACCACACCCAAAGAAGCAGCATAAAATCCAAATACATGGAAATCCTATATTGGGCTATAGAATAGAGTGGGTAATTCTGACTCAACTAATTACCAATATGAATTTTAGTAAATTACTTAAAGTCTGTTATCCTCAGGTTCCCTTCCCTTCAGTGAAATGTGAGTTTTTATGGATGAGATCAACATACATAATCCATGGAGGTGCTTACCTCTGTAAATGACAAATTAAGTTTCCGAAGATATTATCTAGTCTTATTATTAGACCAGTATGTCAACCCATTCAGTTAATTGGTAAGTTTTGGCAAATAACTATTTCAAGAGTTTCTTTGGAAGCTATGTTACTAATTAAACTAGTTAAATTAGTTATATATCATAAATATACTTTATTGAGCTCCTTAGGGTTGATAACAACATTTGTTAACATCCACTCACAAATTTTCTAGGTTCAATTTTTTCTAGAGTATAAATTTTGTGATCTTTATTTTCCAGTGTGAGTTGAGTTGGATTCTAAAATGGATTTTTTTTAAATTTTTATTTATTTATGATAGTCACAGAGAGAGAGAGAGAGGCAGAGACACAGGCAGAGGGAGAAGCAGGCTCCATGCACCGGGAGCCCGATGTGGGATTTGATCCCGGGTCTCCAGGATCGCGCCCTGGGCCAAAGGCAGGCGCCAAACCGCTGCGCCACCCAGGGATCCCTAAAATGGATTTTTAAGCAAAAACCTTAACTTTACCCATAGGAACACCCTATTTCATTTCCATGAAGAGGTGTAAAGACTTTCAATTGAGGCCCATATCCTACCTAGAGTCTCTATAATTTTCATTTGAGTTTGTTGCCTCTGTTTCCAGGTTAAAGTCTTTGACCTTGACCAGACATCTGGAATAGCTGCACATTGGAAGCATTTTAAAGACGATTTCCTTTAACTCATAATGACCAACAATTCTCAATAACTTTGTGATAAGAAACAATAGTCAATAATCTTCTTCAAGCATTTCCTATAGGATGTGATTCCCTAATTAAACTCTCAGCTTTTCTAAAAGAGTGGTTCAGCCAGCTAAAGGTGTTACACAAAAAAATGGTTTCCTGATCCAATAGACTTAAGAAATGCTAAGTTAAGCAAGAGTAAACAGGTTGTGTTTTTTTTTTGGGGGGGGGGATGTTTGTTTAAAGGACTTCCATAAAGACTTTAATATGATAATGTATGTCATAAATCTCTAGGAGAGAGTATTGAGGAAAGTATTTTCAAACTTGTTCAAGTAGCTTTCATTTTCATAAAACATTACATAGACCTAATTTGGAATTGCTAATTTTATGACTGGCTTAAGCAGGGTCATTGGAGAGCTGCATGGTTTCTCTGTGGGCATAACCATCCCATCAGATTAGGTCATTAGTCAAATGCTTTCTGGAATCTATCTTTGCTCCTTTAACCCCTTTAGACTATGAATTAAGATAATGACCATTTCCGGTGTCTGTCCTCAGGCCTGATTCTGGCTTTCTCTTTCTCCATTGAACCTTGCCACTGCTCCCTATAGGCCTATTAATTTTTTCAAAGCTTTTAATATGCTGTTTTACCTATAAAGCACATCTATTTGTTCTGAACTCACCATGTTGCTAATGTTCTTCTGCAAGACCTGCCTGATAATGTTATTGACCGAACCCTTTTTTTTTTCTCACAAGCTACTGTGAGTAATGTGATTATCTCCTATGTGCAAAGATAGCACAAGGAACCTGTGAACTGGAATTTAAAATTCATAACAAGACTCCTAGAAATCATAACTAAAACTATAAATTTCATTAACTATCAGAAGAAATGTGATTCAGAACACTGTTGACTATATTACTGATGCAATTAGCCAGAAGATGTGCGAGGGGGTGGATGGATGACTTGGAAGACTTGGGTCTTGTTATTCTTTTGTATTGTTAGTTGGAAGTTTATAGTCGTGTGTAGGCCTGTACCCAGGAAACACCTCACTCCGTGAAAGATTTCTATCAATAACACACAGATGAAAGCTGCTGTTAAATCAAATCTATTATCTGGGCAAACCTTTGGCTATGCTTGTAAGAATCCATTTAAATGGATCAGCTCCAGTTACTATTTACACTAACAGTTCGGTCCCAAAGGGAGGTAGCCTGTTGCAATAATTGCAGTGAGCAAGACCTATGCATCTGACATAAGCTTGAATTCCAGCTCTACCATTTATAAGGTATGTGACTGGGTATCCCTGGGTGGCGCAGCGGTTTGGCGTCTGCCTTTGGCCCAGGGCGCGATCCTGGAGACCCGGGATCGAATCCCACGTCGGGCTCCCGGTGCATGGAGCCTGCTTCTCCCTCTGCCTATGTCTCTGCCCCGCCCTCTCTCTCTGTGACTATCATAAATTAATAAAAATTAAAAAGAAATAAGGTATGTGACATTGGGTAAGTTAGTTAACTCTTAAACCTCTAAGTAACCTCATCTATAAAGTGAAGCTAATAATAGAATCCAATTCACAGAGCTGGTATGAGGATTATGAGAGATGGTTTATGTACTAAGCCTGCATGTGGGTAGTTAATAAAGATGACCCCAGCATTAATAAATATGGGTAGTATTTAATAGCTATGATCACCCACACTTGCTGGCACTCCTGCAAAAGTAAAAGCTTCCAGCCTTGTTGAGATACTAGTAGCATGTTCTTCTTATAACTTGTCTCTATTGAATGATATACTTGTCCACTGACTCTTATCCATTATTCTCAGTCATGTTCAATGTAGTATGGGCAGCAGTTTGAAGTTCAGCTTTGAAAAAGGTAAGACAACGGTTGATACATCTATAGTAAATGCCAGCTGTGTATTTTATTTTATTTTATTTTATTTTATTATTTTTAAAAGATTTTATTTATTCATTCATGAGAGAAGAGAGAGAGAGAGAGGTAGAGACACAAGCAGAAGGAGAAGCAGGCTCCCTGCAGGGAGCCTGACGTGGGACTCGATCCCAGGACTCCAGGATCACATCCTGGGCTGAAGGCAGGCACCAAACTGCTGAGCCACCCAGGGATCCCCCATCCATTTGTGTATTTTAAAACGTGCTGAAAACTCTGGGCTGTGTGAGAGGTTTGAAGTAAGGACTCCGTCTACTGAAAGAAACAATGAACCAGGAGGGTGTTGAGATGGGGTGTCAAAAGCTGCTGGCTGAGAGGAAGTATTTCCTGTGTCTCTGGAGCATCCAGTAGAGTCCAGACTCCAGCAGTGGTTAGGAGGGGGTGGTGGTGGAGTGGAGATAGAGTTGGGGAGAAGTAGGAGAAGAAAAGCCAGAAAAATCATAGCTGCACTCACCACTTCAGAGACAACTTCTCCTCTCAACCTCCTGTTCCTTTTGACCTAATCCTTGAGGGGTCAGATCTCGCAGCTAGCAAATGGGGAAAGAAGTGAACAACTCAGAGAACACATGTCAGTCCTCTAACCACACCCCCACAACACCAAAGAAGCATTCTAGACCTGAAGCAGGCTTGTGGGAAAGGGTGGTGACAGAGGACAGTATGTTTTACATGGGATGAATTATATTGGAGTTAGTCTGTCATGCTAGGTCAGACTGGACATGTTTTGTAAAATAAATTAGACTCTTCTTTTCATTGACACCGATCAGATAATCTAAGGGACTGGCCCTATATTTCATTCACGGGCAGGAGTAGAGTAAATCCAAAAGCACAATTTGGAAGGGACAATGAAAGAGAGACTAAAACTCCTTATATTTAATTATCGCCTATAAATTCAGCTGGTTCAATAAAATATGTACCCATCTGATACTGTTTTGCTTTTTATTTGAAAATGCACTCTGCACTTTATGAAGATAACCCTAAGGAACTAAATTGGTGCCTTCTTAAAAAATATAGCTTCAGTAAAAATTGTCCCTACTTGTGCAAAAAGACAAGTGACTGATTCTACTGCTGTCTTATTTTCTTGTGTTTTCTGGAGATGAATGAAAACCAAAAACAAAAAACTCCTTTTTTTAGTGTCCTAGTAACTATAATAAAAAAGCCAAGCATTCATGGCCGAATGAATGCATGAGTAGTAGTTCCTTTACAAGTGAAAGAAGAAAAGTTCAATCAAGCATGACTGCCACAGCCTCCTTAATATGCTTGAAAAATGCTCTTCTGAGCAGAGACACCAAGTATTCTGATTGCTAAGCCAGATTGAAGTTGAGGTAGTGTGGGTATGAGAGTTTCCACAGGAAAAAGTACAAAACCATTATACAGGATGCTACCGAAGCCATGTGGAGTGAAGGAAATGCAAACTTGAGAGCGAGGTCTTTGAAGGTCTGTGCACCTGCTGTTTGGCATAACTAAGATGGTATGTCATATTTCTCACACAGAAAATGATCAAATGGCAGATAGATATCTTTTTTAGAAAATGTGTTTTAAATGAGAACACTACTTTTTCAGACAGTGAAACAGGATATATGGATTTTTTTTTTTCTGAAGTAAGAAGAGCAGAGGTGCCTGGGTGGCTCAGTCAGTTAAGCCTCTGCCTTCAGCTTGGGCCACGATCCCAGCCAAGGTCCTGGGATCGAGTCCTGCATCGGGCTCTCTGTCAGTGAGAACTCTGCTTCTCCCTCTCCTCCTGCCCGTCCTCCCTGTTCATTCTTTCTCTCTCCCTCCTTTACTTTCAAAATAAATAAATAAATAAATAAATAAATAAATAAATAAATAAATAAAATCTTTAAAGTAAGAACAACGGACATTGATGGCATAGAAGTTGCTAGTAACCAAGGTGCAAATTATACATAACAAATAAACCTTTAAATCATGAGTCCATTTGTGGCACTCTCAGATATAGAAAGAGTAACTTAGCATCTTCATTGTCAAATCTGTCAAAACTTTTTCATGAAGTGCTGGGGCATTCTTATCCTATGTTCCTCCAATCTATTTTTAATTACCTGGTTTTGGGATCCCTGGGTGGCGCAGCGGTTTGGTGCCTGCCTTTGGCCCAGGGCGCGATCCTGGAGACCCGGGATTGAATCCCACGTCAGGCTCCCGGTGCATGGAGCCCGCTTCTCCCTCTGCCTGTGTCTCTGCCTCTCTCTCTCTCTCTCTGTGACTATCATAAATAAAAAAAAATTAATTACCTGGTTTTGAGGAAATGATTGAATTTGTTTATGTAACATAAAAGAGGTAGCTTACAGCTAAAAAAATTAAATCTTCCCTAACATTAGAATTCTGTAGAAACTGGAAGGATGAATTGGCTCAATAGTCCATTTTATTTCCCAAAATACAGAGGTATCAAATTATAAATACCAAATTTTTTTATAAATCCCTCAAAAATCTAGTGAATTAGTCGTATCTATTATTTGTAAGTTAAAATCTACAAATGCACATATACCCTGAAATTTCCGCAGATTAGACTGTGTACTTCTTTTGGATAGGAAGACTAGAATAGCCATTAAAAGAGTGGTCCCTAGAATCATATGTACGTGCTGTCAAATACTACATTTGCACCTCAACCTCTTTGCATCTCATTTTGTTCAGCTGATGTATTGGCATCATGATAGTACCTTCCAACAAGGGTTGTTTTGAAGATTATATGATATGAGGAAATAATTTCATTCTCTCTTGCTTGCATCCCTTCAGTGATTTCCCATTGCCATCCCAATGACTTCTTGTAAAATTCTCAAACCTAGCCATGGCCTATAAGGCCCTACATAATGTATGTGCCTGTCCTTCCAACTCTATCCTGTCTATCTACATCCTTGCTCACTATCTGAAAGTCCTTATTTCAGTTCCTCCAAAGTTCCTGCTTTTGCTGCCTCTGAGGTTTGACAAATGCTCTTCTTTGCCAGGATTCTATTTCCATCCTCCCACACACAAGCACAACACACATAGCTTACTCCCCCCCCCCCACCCCCCAGCCTTTACTTCTCAGTTTAAACATCATTTGTTTAAAGAGGACTCTTCTGACTAACTGGTCAAAAACCATTCTTCTCTTCATTCTCTTGCAGAGAATTCTCTCTCGTTGTTCTTGCATTGTTCATTCCTAATACCACAAAGATCGGGGTGCCTTGTTTGAAATGAATGGAAAGACAGGAGTCAGGCAGACAAGGAATCAAACTTTACTTTTAGACAACATGTCAGGCTCTGGCAGCTATGAAAATATTTAAATCTCCCAGAGGTGTTACGGTTTGGAAGAGCAACACAGAATTCTGGCTCCCTGATGGTGATCTATGCTATAAGAAAGAGGGGATGAAGGTGTGAGGCTCAGGCTCTCCTTCCAAGTGTACCCAATCAATAAGATATTCCACTAGCACAGACAGTATGCAGGGATGAGGAATGAGGGCAAAGTGGGGCAGTAGGGTTAGAAGCTCCCTTTGCATGAAGGAAAGATAGAGAATAGGAAAGCATTTCTTCCATTCACAATTACAATGTATTAATATAAAGCCCATATAAAGACCATTTTTGAGGTTAAATATAGACAAAATCAGCAAATTCATGTGGTTTAAACATACAGGTATGTGTTGTGTACACATGTAAATAGATAAATGCACATACATGCATGCATAGAAGCAATCCAATGTCAGACCTGTTCAAAGTCTTGTTCCTGTCCTCAAAAGAAAAGACATATTGATCTAAGGAGGCCTCATCGACAGGATCTGTGCGGTCGCTGCAAAGACAAGAGATTCTCCTGTGGCAATACTTACAGCTTTAAATACATCATGTGACAGGCAGTATGAATTGTACAGGACATCCATATTCTCCTTGTAACTTAGCTCTGACTTGGCATTGGAAAATGGATTAGGTTTTTGTACTTTTTGTAGGTTGTATAACAATTGTACAATGTGAATAGAATAAAATAAATGCATGTAAAATAAAAAGAAAAGAAAAGTAGTATAGGTAATATATGTATGTGTTATGTAAATGTGTAGAACAGCACATGCATGTGCCATACATATACATATATGTGTCATAATTTGTGTAATATCTGCCTCTGCTCTCATACTCAAGCTTGAAAAGATAGTGAACTATGTATATGCTTATCTCTGCATCTCTATAAATCATTTCATCTTACAATATCTACAAAAATTAGTTGAATGAATAACGGCTGCAAAGCGTTTAACATGTTATTCGACTTACTTTAAGAACTCAGTAGATCCTAGATCAGCCTGCTGCTTCTGCTGATAAAACATTCTGAGTATATTGGGTACTAACTTTTGACCTGGGTTCTCTATTTCTAAGACTTCCATTTTCGTAATCCATAAGCTTGCCCAGTGGGTCACTTATATAGCTTGTCTCCCACTCATTGTAATTTCAGGCAAGATCCCATAGTTGCAACCTTCACAGCTCCTAAGTTATAACCTCAAGGAGAAACAGGGGGAGTGGGACTGTTGCAAATTAGCAAACGTCTATCCCGTCCAGAAAGGGCAGCCCTGTTTCCAGTCAGTTCACACTTGCTTTGTGGGAATATGAGTTCAGTGTTATCAGATATTCTGACTCTTCAAGAGAAGCTGAAAAACTATATTTTAATATAAATCCATATTTTAAGATAAAATCTTAAAGATCTGGGAAACTAAAAATTGCTAAACCCTATGTGCTTCTGAAGGACACTTGAACTGCATGCTGCCCAGCTGGTTTGTGACCTTTGTTTTTATGGTGGTTGTTTTGTGGTATGAGGTTTTATCAATCCCTTTCTTGTTTTCTGTTTACCTTTTGCATGGGTATTAGTCTGTGCTTTTCAAATTAGTTTTTTAATAGTTTAATTTCATTGCTTTATAAGAGATCTATTTCTATCTGTTGTTTTTGTATTTCTAACCTCTCTACCTTTTGCTTCTTTAAATCCCCTCTCCCCCTTGGTTTTCTTGGTGTCAGAAGAGCCGTCAAGGTCAATGATCTATTATAAGTGTAGCATTTTTAGCAAAAAGGAAACAAAAATGGAGCTATACAGAATTTTCAAACTGTAGCACAAATAGAATTTTCTGGTGTGTTTCATAAACTCAATTCTGGAAATATATGAGGACGATTGATACAACAAAGTGGAAGTAATGATTTTATACTCAGTGAATGTATTTCTTCTGCAAATCCAGTGGGTAATAATTAGGTTCTCTGGAATTCCTTTTAACAATAATTTTTCCTTAAGGAACTTTTTTTCCATAGCAAAATAAAATTAGATATTTATGTAAGCAGTGAGTGGCAGAAACTGCTGGATGTCAACAACTCTCAAACACAATCTTTTTTAAGATACACAAATCCTTTTAAACCATGAGAAAAAAAATCACTGTGACCTAAACTATGACATAACACAAATCACTTAGAATTTTTATTATATATATATGTGAAAATGCTCTTTGAGAATTATTTCAATGTAGACTTTTTTAAAAGATTTTATTCATTTATTCCTGAGAGACACAGACAGACAGAGAGGCAGAGACACAGGCAGAGGGAGAAGCAGGCTCCACGCAGGGAGCCCGACGTGGGACTCGATCCCGGGTCTCCAGGATCAGGCCTTGGGCTGAAGGCAGCAGTAAACCGCTGGGCTACCGGGGCTGCCCTCAATGTAGATTTTGATCAAACATCACACTGCTCTGTTTCCTTGACTTTTTGCAGAAACATAGTGTAATCTTTTTAAAGGCATTGTAAATGACAGTTAAGCTCAACATGTGTTGCACTGTCAATGTAAGTAACCAAAATGATGACAATATAAACACGGGGGGTCAAGTTCACGAGCATGTAGACAATGACAAATTATAGCATGACTACTGCCTGGCCAACAGCAATTCATCTAAAGATGAATCCCTATTTTAGAAGTCGTAAAGTGTAAAGTATGTATCAGTGTCAATGAAATGTTCTAATCTCTAGTTCCTAAATAAGTTTCTGAAACATTAGTTTTGTGGGAAAACTTTTTATTTTTATTTATTTATTTGAGAGAGGACACATGAGAGAGCACATGAGTAGGGGTCAGGGGGTGGGCAGAGGGAAAGACAGATAATCTTAAGCAGATTCTACCGCAAGAGTGCTGAGCCCCACATGGGGCTCCATCTCATGACCCTGAGATCATCACCTGAACCAAAACCAAGAGTCGGACGCTTAACCTACTGGGCCACCCAGACACCCCTATTTTTATTTTATTTTTTTACATCCTATCATCTTATGACATTGAAATTTTCCAGGCTAAAAAATAAGTTATATACAGCAGGAGAAACAAAATTCTCTTTGAATGGTATATTTACAATTTACTTGAGTAAAGTCTTCTTTGCACAGTTGAAGTCTTTAGTTAGATTTGGATATCTCCTGTGAGATGCAAACCCCTAAAGATAATGAAATCTTTCAGACCACAAGAGAATGATGAAGGCTCTGAGGAGATAAGAATTCAGAGGTTTGTGGGTCCCGCTGATTTTAAAAGTGGCCCCAAAATTTGCTTCCTTTATTCATCTTTTTTTTTCCTCTGCTGCCACTAGCCTAGTTTTATCCTTTTGTCAATTCATGTAGTTTTATAGGAAAACTTACATTCACTGTTTAAAACATTTAATGATTTCTGAAAGACTTTTATTTATTTAAGATTTTATTTATTTATTTAAGAAACATAGAGAGGGTGGTGGTGGTGGTGGTGGAGGAGCAGAGGGAGAGGGACAAGCCGACTCCATGCTGAGCACAGAGCTCCACTTGGGGCTTCAGCCAAGAGCCAAAATGACCTGACCTGAGCCAAAATCAAGAGTCAGAGGTTTAAATGACTGAGCCACCCAGGTGTCCCAAAACTAATACTTTAAAAGAAGTTATTTCCACAATCTCATCAACCTTTGGTCAAATTTAATTGAGTACTTGGGATTTCTACTTTGTCTACCTTATAGTAGACATCCATCCACTAGGCAATTAGTTCCCTTGTGGTGAGAAAGTTGATAAAACTTTCAAAACAACTCTTAAAACTTATAATAAAGTATCAAGTATTTAACCTAATGAGTATAAAAATTTCAATTTAATGAAACAAACATTTATTCAAGGCTCTATGGTGGCACTTCGGGGAATTCGAATAGTAATAAAAGATTCCAAGTACCCATAAGGCAAGGTAGACCGACAAAGAGTACTCCAGTAGAGGTAATGGAAATCCAGGGAACACAAATAGTAAGAAGAAAAGCTTCTCAGTATCTGTAATGCAAAATCCCCTAAAATAAGTATGCTAATAATAAAAACAAGGGTCAATGGGAAAATTCAAGGAAGAGTACCACGTATGCCTGAACATAGGCCATCATTTCTCCCCAAAAATCAGGCATCAGAAAAGATATTCTTCTGGTTGAAATTTTAAAAGTCTTCTCTGAGGCAGAATGCTTGAGACAGGTTAGGCTTTGAATCCACATTACTTGGGTTCACTTCCTTTCTCCTTTATTGTTCCTTGATGAAAAAAGGAACTGGCTAAGAAAGGACATAATGATAGTGTCTACCTTCCAGACTTCTTGTGAGGATTGAAAGTGTTGAAACTGTAACAATGCTTGGTCCCTAGAATGTATATAGTCCAGGTTCAAGACCCTTCTGCAATTATTGTCCACTAATCCAAACTGCAAACTACTAGAACTACTAGAGTTAGATGTGGGGCAAGTAGCCTGAAACATCCTCAATCAGGCATAGTTTAGGATACATAAAAAGGTCATCTGAAGGATTTGGCTTAAAAATCATGGAGGTGAAGATATTTAAAACCCGTTAATTATGTATGGAGGTGTGACTACACAATTTTAACTGTCCTATGTTAGTGCAAACATCCTTTTAAAGAGCATCCAAAAAACCCAGAAAAGCTGGTGGAGATAACAGATATACATATTTAAGATGATTGACAAAAAATAATATAACGCAGGTGGAAACTTGTGGTTTATAATAACATTCCTGGTGGTGACAAGAAACATAAAAGGATTCAGAAAGGTAGGTCTCTTCAAAAATTTAAACACAAGTGAAAATAATATGCTCTGAAAAAAACAAAAACAAAACATTGACGATTCAAAATGTGACTCTCATGATGCAATTATTGATGTCAAAGTTGCATGCTAAAATATGAATAAAATTATTTTATAAAATATGAGTGGAATAAGCAGTGTTTATACATTAGCATATAATTTTTATGTTGATAAATATTTGCTTATCTAAAATGAATTAGATATTATAATAGACATGCCTATTTTATCTACATTCCTGAAACATTATATTTGGCAAAAATTATATTGGATTTTCTTTTAGAGAAAAATACTTTAAATTCTGTTGTGTATATGATTGTGGGTAGCAGAGATCTGGAAAGGCTTAAGAGGGATATGGGATTCAAACCTAGTTTTGAAGAGTAATTGGAGTAAAGAGAATAGAACTAAATGTATGAAGGGGAAAAAAATAAATGTAGGAAGGGACTACAATTCTTTAGGTGCCTTAGACAAGCAATCACATTAAATTCTCTTGGTATTACAATTCCCAGTTTACAGATGGGGAAATTGAGGCTCAAACATTTTAATGAGTCTCTTCAAAATGCTACAACCTACGTGGTCAGGCTTCATTTTTTCAGGATAGGCCTTTTTAATTCCAGCACTCTGATTGCCCTAAAAGGCAATCCAGGGCAGTGGGCGGATCCTGGAGAAGACTGGGTTGGACTTCTCTTTTCTTTATTTCCTAATTGATGTAAATTACTCAATCTCTCTTTCTTAACTTTTTTTATCATGGGGATAATAACACTGTCCCTTTTAGGAGCTGTTGAGAGAATTCAGTGAGATTTTACAAGAGCTGGGAATAGCAACTGACACCTCAATGCTGTATGGGTGTTAGCCTCCATGATGCAAGGAGAAGGGGAAGGAGGGAGAGGAGGGAGAGGAGGAAGATTTCCACTCGGTCAGATTTCCTCTTTTGGAAGCAGAGTGCATTCTGGGTAGGAGGGATAGGAGGAGCAAAGACACAAAATCTGGCAAAGGGCAAGCTATACTGGGCTCCCTGAGTAAAAATCTAGGAAAGAAGGGTGGGGCCAAATCATTCTGGAATAAATCCAGCCTAGATGGAAATTCCTGGGAATATATACTCCGTGGCCTTGGCAGTAAACAGATATCAGACCTCAGTTTTTATGATGTTAATTTTCTTGTACGCTTTGCTGCCTCATTGTGAGGGCTGCTAAGTAATTTATAGTGTACGAATACAGCCTAGATGTGTTCAATTTATACACTACTGACTACTTAACCTAAATCTTAATTAAGCCTATGTTTATAAAATTAAAAAAGGGGCTCCAGCTCATAGAGTTGTTTTATATCTACAACATATATATTAGATGTTTGGCTGGAATCTGATATGGTTAACGAGGAATTAATAAAAGAATACCCCTGACAGATTTCCTCAGATATCTTTTACTTTCCTCCATACATTAAGGTTCTTTTTTTTTATTTTTTTAAGATTTTATTTATTTATTCATGGGAGACACAGATAGAGAGAGAGGCAGATAGACAGGAGAAGCAGGCTCCATGCAGGAAGCCTGATACGGGACTCGATCCTTGGACTCCAGGATCACACCCTGGGCCAAAGGCAGGCGCCAAACCGCTGAGCCACTCAGGGATCCCCTACGTTAAGGTTCTTAAAACCAGAATACATCTGAACATTCAACGGGGGGGGGGGGGGGGGACCACTTTTTCTTTCACTTCCTAGAGCTATTATTAAATCATTGGTGTGCCTTTCAGCTCTTAACTTTATTCCTCCTCAGAGAAGGCCGTAAATCCAGGGGTTGCATTGTATTTGCTACTACCGTATTCTTAAATTATCTAAACAGTAAGTTCCAATAAATCCGTTAAACAGTGACTGAACAGTAATCAAGGAACTAAGATATTGACGCAAAGAGACATAAAGTCCCAATTAGTTTATAAAATCTACCAAGAGAAGTAGCTTGAGGCCAAAGCAATGCTTGGCATTCCGAGACACACCAATACTAATGTGAGAATTTTTGCTTAGTTATAACCTACCTTGCCAGAAAAGGACTTTATGATGGTCTACCAAAAAAATAAATAAATAAATAAATAAATAAATAAATAAATAAATAAATAAATAAATGACAATTATGTGAGAACTCTTAGAAAACAAACAAGACAAAAACCAGATTAAGAGCCTAAAACGAAGCCAGGAGAGCCACATAAATACAATTCTACAGGCATCCAAAGAAAAGACAATGCACGAGGTTCAGAAAACGTCAAACAAAACGACACAACAAAAAACTTTTCCCGGTGGGAAATAGGGCTTGCTGTTAAGTATTTGGTTCAAAAGAAATGGAGATTGGGGTCTCTGGAGCCTGTTAGAGCTGCTTCAGGCTTGCAGGCAGGAGGATGCTCTTTGGTGGGAGGTATTTTGGTGAAGACGACGCCTACCACTGGCACGGGCTCCTGGGAAGCCCTCTATAAGCTGGACCTCACCAATTATCTAATTTTTCTAATAAGCTCGCCACTTTCCCTAATTGCCTCGCTTCTCTCAACAGGTACAGCGGAAAGATAAGGATATTGCATCTTTCAAGGGAGAGAATTTCAGGTACAGTCCGTGAAGACATGTTTAAGTTAAAAATAAAGTATTCGGCTTTTACTGACTCTTAGGTTTTGGGGGACGGGCCCGCACAAGTCATCTTGGGTGGTTTTTGTTTTTTTTTTGGTTTTGTTTTGTTTTGCGGGGGATTCCCTCCCGTTTTGCTGCCTCGGCGTCCTGACTTCCAAGAGCAGGATGTCAAGGTCCGGCTCCAATGGGCAAGGTCTTTCCAGCATCTGGCAATCTCGGGTGCCGGGTGCCGGGGAGACTGGGGCACGGCCCCCCCTTCCCTCCAGGTGGAAAAGCCAAGAAGAAAGGAGGATCCAGAAAATCAGGGAGTAAGTAGAGGCTGTTCTTCCCCGGGCTTGGGAGTTCCGACGTCAATGGAGAATCGCCCCCACCCCTTCAGGGGGCGTCGGCTCGGCCGGGTTCCCCGGGGCCTCCGACACCTCGGCTGGAAAGAGGGGGTCACTGGCCGCCCGCCCCCCTGCTCACGGGCCCCGATTGAAGGCGGATCCGAGGAGCGCGGGTCCTGCGCCGGGGCCGGCCGGACGGCGTCCCGGGCCCGTCGGGCGCCACTTCAGGACGCGCAGCCCGGGACCACCGGCGGCCTCGCGGGGCTCGGGAAAGGCCGGGGGGCGGGGGGGGGGCAGCGGGGTCCTGGGGCGACAGCGGCAGTCGGGGGCGGGCCGGGCCCGGGACGGGGACGGGGACGCGGACGGGGACGCGGACGGGGATGCCCTCGCCCACCGGGGCTGCCGCACGCGCCCCCGCAGCCCCGCGGGCCCGGGAGCCCTGGGAGCCTCGGGAGCCTCGGGAGCCTCGGAGCCCCCGCAAGCCCCGGGGGCCCGGGGAACCTCGGGATCGAGCCCCGGAGCCTCGCGGCCGCCGTGCGCCAGGTGGCGAGGGTGCCGGGCGCGGCCAGGTCGCGGCGCCCTGAGTCAGCCGCCCAGCTATGCTGCGGAACCGGGACGGCCGGCTCCCCGCCCCCGCCCCCGCCCCCGCCCCCGCCGCCGCCGCCGAGCCCGGGCTGCCTGCCCCCGCTCGGGGCGCCGGCTCCCCGCCCCCGCGGCCCGGGAGGAAGCGGCCGAGGCGCGGCGGGAGCACCTGGGCGGCGGCGGCGGCGGCGCGGGCGCGGCGCTTCCGGAGCTGCGCGCTCCCGGCTCCCCGCTCCCGGCTCCCCGCTCCCCGCCTCCAGGTGCGCGGCCGCGGCGCCACGAGCCCGAGGGACAGCGCCGCCCGCGCGGCCGCCGCCCGGCAGCAGACACGGTGCGGGCCGCCCGCGGGGCCGGGGACGTGGAGGAGGCCCCGCGCCGGGGCGCGCCGGGTGAGCCCCGGGCCGGCCGGGCGGAGGCGGGCAGGCGGGCAGGCGGGGCAGGCGGGGGAGGCGGGGGAGGCGGGGGAGGCGCCGGCGCGGGGGCGCTGCCCCGCCCGCCTCGCCGAGCCTCCGCGGCTCCGCTCCGCGCGCAGGGCGAGCCCGGGGGGCCGCGGTGGGCTGGGCGGCGCGGCAGGTGGGGGCGCGGGACGCGGGGCGTCCGGCCCGGCCGGCGCTTCTGGGCACTTCCCGGGTCGGTTCCCAGAGCGCGGGGGGCTCGGCTCTGGCTCCTGCCCCCTGGATTGCGCTCCCGCGTGTGGGCGTCTAAAAGGAAACCAGAAGCGGTGAGTGATCTGCAAACTCCTCACTAACGTGATTTGAGCGGGAGGGTGAGACTCCGCACAGACCGCCAGCCCCCCTCCAGCACCCGCACCCCCACCCCCTCCAGCACCCCACGACACCCCCCACCCCCCCAGCACCCCCCACCCCCTCTCCAGCACCCCACGGCACCCCCCACCCCCCAGCACCCCCACCCCCTCTCCAGCACCCCGCAACACCCCCACCCCCTCTAGCATCCGCACCCCCGCCCCCCTCCAGCACCCCGCACCCCCCCCCCCTTTGGCGAGTTTCAGGCACCACGTTCCGTACTCGGTCGCCCCTCCTCGCCCCTCGGAGAGGACCGGCTTGTCACCTAGCGTCGACCGGGGTCGCCTGTGGCCTCCGCCTGCCCGAACCCAGCACCGTGCACGGGACCCGGCGGCAGGGAGTTCACTGGCTGGATCCGGCGCGTTTAGTTTTGCGGACGGGGCTCTGGGGAACGGGTGTCCGTCCGTCTCACTTGGTGAACTCGGTTCGGTCTCTTGGTCTCTTGAGCACTCTCGTCTCCCCTCCCTTTGGCGGTCTGGGGTTACTCCGACTGAAGGGAAGGCTTCCTGAAATCCTAGTGTGAACTGTACCCTTTGGAAATTAGAGGAAAAATCGAAGCAAGTGTGCGTAGCAGCATGACATTTTAGGCTTTTGCAAGTTTGTGTAGTGATGGAGACTTTTTTTTTTTTTTTTAAGGGTTGTCCTTGAAGTAGGCTGCTCGGTGGAATATATCCTTCGGGCCTAAAAAAAAAAAAAAAAAGCTAGTTGAAAAAAACCTATTTTTAAAAGGACATTTAATCGGATGTCACTGTGATTATCAATAATAGTCTTGTACTTACAAGCTCGGTATTGATTTCGCCCGCACTTAAGCACTCAACACCCGCTGGAGTCCGTGGAACACTGCCCGTAGGTAATTGGAGGATGGAGTTACGGCTGTTTTTAAAAGGAAACTGACTTTTTTAAGGGGGGGGGGGGATGCTCTGAAGTTTTAGTCCTGACTTTCGTGCATTGACAAGAGAAATATTGTGGGAGAATCCACATGACACTGTTTAACAGCGTTTAAAAAAGGAGAAGAGAGTAAAATGGGTCAAGAACTAAGCTGGAGCCTAGCCTGGAAATGTCTCCCTGGCTGCTTTTTAGACATGTATTTAACAGATACACGTTTAAAGTGAGTCGTAACACCGAAAGTGTTTTAGATAGATTGGATTTGTTAGTCCTCAATGATTTATTTGAAATTAAAATGTACCTAGAGGGTAAGTCGGTCGACCTGTTAAGACTTATTTAGACGGGCGTGTGTTTGTATTTTTTCTGTCCTTTCTGAACCTGTCAGGTTTTATAGGGGTTGTCCATGAAAGGAAGGTTGATTTTGTGTGTGTGTGTGTGTGTGTGTGTGTGTGTGTACATAAATATATTTATTTATTTTGCTTCTGCTGATGTGATGATATAAACTCTTAGTTGCCTGATATACAAGTTTCTCGCAGTGAAAGACTCACAGATGTTCAATTAATACTATTTACTGCAACTAGTCTTAGTTACTGTGGTTAGGTGTAGGGGTCACATTATAGTGAATTGCATGTATTTCTTGAGATTTAAAAATAAATACGTAAGAGAGCTAGAGAGCACATGCTAGGGGGGGGGGGGAATGTGGTTTCTGAGAGGGGAGGGGCAAAGGGAGTGGAGAGGGAGAAGGAGACTCCCTGGGGGAGCTGGAAGTTTGATAAGGGGCTTCATCCCAGGATTCCTGGATCACATCACAACCCAAGAGCCTAAGGCAGATGCCCAACCAACTGAGCCACCCAGGTGCCCCTGAATTGCAGTTTTCTTGGAAACTTTTACATTAGTACTATGGAACTATGAAGTTTTAAAAACTCTAGGACTTTTGATATCCAAGAAGTGTAGGAATTTTTTTTTTTATTTGTTTCTGTTTTGCCTATTTATTTATTTATTTATTTAGATTTCAACCCTACCTTCCTGGAACTTTGAGAAAGTTTGGTGAAAGATGTTATGAAATTGCCAAGTATTATGATGGTCTTTGCTTTTATAACTTTCTTTTAACAAGAGTTGATTTTTTTCCTCATTTATTTATAGACTCATTTATTGAATCTAGTCTTGGCACTTACTAAATTGAGGGATTTTTAGAATTCTCTGCAAAATATTAAATATGTAGAGAACTTTTTATTTTTTTATTTTTTAAAGATTTTGCTCATTTATTCATGAGAGAGACAGAGAGAGAGAGAGAGAGAGGCCGAGACACAGGCAGAGGGAGAAGCAGGCTCCATGCACAGAGCCTGATATGGGACTCGATCTCAGGACTCCAGGATCACGCCCTGGGCCAAAGGCAGGCACTGTACCACTGAGCCACCCAGGGGTTCCGAGAACTTTTTATTAATGTTGGAATTATTTCTTAGCTTTGACCAAATGTGATTTTTTTTTTCCCAAATGTGAATTTATGAGAGATTAGAACCTGTGACATGTCTTTTTAATTTTTACTGTGAAGTCCTGGACCCTGAGAGTTTGTCATTTTAGGTTTTTTTTTTTTTTTAAATAGTATTGGTCAGATTAAATATATAATGATTATTGAACCATTTAGTTCGCTTATTTCCTTAGTTGAAGTAATAGTCAATGGTATTCTTTTTATAAGAGCTTTTCTAGTATAGGAATAGCATACTTGTTTACCCATGCTATGGAGGAGATGAAGGAATCCTGATGTGGGTTGGAGTAGTCATTTTGAGCTGCTTAAAGGGCAAAAGGTACTAGTGAAGAGATGGGAAGAATTATTTTCCTATCTTACACCATCTGTGTACAAAGCTAGTAGGGTAGGTGAGGGCATACTCAGGGAAGGACTAATAAGATGCCCTCATGGTTCTCACAAAAACGGGAGGCACAAAAGGACTCTATATAGGTTATATTACATAGCTTTAGGAAAAGGAAAGAATCGTTAATCAATTTGTGGCTGGAGAGATGATCAGGAAAGAGCAGAAGAGACCTGTGGTCTGCATGCTGATTATCAGGTGATTTGGGTTCATGGAGGTGGTGATGGTAGCAGTCCTTGCCAAGTCTCTTTCACAGTATCTTGATGAAGTTCCGAGTCCTTAGCCTGGGATTCAAGGCCCTCCATAGGCAATTCCAGCTTCCTTTTCTGGCGTCACCTTTCATTACTTCTTGGACCCTACGTCTGCTCCAGCTGTTCTCATCTCCTTGCTGTTATTACCAGAAGACCCCTTTATAAAGCATTTCTTCTGCTTCAGATAGTGCTGCCTGGATCTACATAACCTCCTGCTTGTGCCGAGATTCCCTTCCCTCTCACCTCCACTGATCACTCCATCCGCAAAGCTCTGAATGGCTGCGTGTTGCACTTACCTTCATGGAATGAATTTGAGATTTTTAGGGTTCCCTGGCACTTGTGAAAGATGATGGTTCTACTTCTCTGTATAGTTAACAATAAAGCAATATTTAAAATGTAAACCATGTGAAATCAAAGTCACAAAATTAGATTTTTCTTATTACGACTTAAGCACTTTTGGGGGGCACATGTCAGAGTGTTCCAGTTTTGCTATTCTTTCTTTACTGGCACTTAACTGAGTAGGAAAGAAATGATTGTTAGCATGCGTGCTATTTTCCTTTGTTTATAGATCTGTCTAAACTTTAGATTTTTGAACTCTTTGAGAGAAGACATTGCATCTTCACTTTCTTTGTGGCACTTATCACTGTTCTCAGATGAGGTAATAAGTGCTATAATCTTGAACGGCAAATATTTCCCGCTATTATTATTCTTGGAGAGAGTAGTTAGTGTTCCTCAAATATTTATTGAATGAATAAATGTGAGTCAGTAAGTTGGGAGACATTTGCTGAGAAATCCTCTTTTCTTAAGAAAAAAGAGACTTTGACAGTAATGGAACCAATAGGAGTAAGCTCCCAAATTCAGCTGGAAAAGAGGTCAGGGTGCTATTTATAAATGCAAGGAGAGGAAACGTTCACAGTAGGCTATTTTGAAACATCTGGTTGTTAGTCTAAAAATGCGACTCAAATTCAGAGAAATGGTGGAGTATACATTTATACTAAAATTTTAAAATTATAACTTATAATAAAGTGCATGTAGCATAAGTATAAGTTTTACAATCTTCCTGTTGAACTATAATATCATGCTAGTTTTGACCTGAGTAAATTGAAGCTATGTTCAGTGTAGCATGAACTGGAACAGAATCCTGGAGAATGTATGCCCGTGTCCGTATCAAGAGAACTAGGGGATCCCTGGGTGGCTCAGTGGTTTAGCCCCTGCCTTTGGGCCCAGGGCATGATCCTGGAGACCCGGGATCGAGTCCCACATTAGGCACTCTGCATGGAGCCTGCTTCTCTCACTGCCTGTGTCTCTGCCTCTCTCTGTCTGCCTCTCTCTCCCTCTCCCTCTCTCTCCCTCTCCCTCTCTCCCCCTCTCCCTCTCTCCTTTCTCCCTCCCTCTGTGTGTCTCTCATGAATAAATAAATAAAACCTTAAAAAAAATGAGAGAGATCTATGTGTTTCAGCTAACTGTTGCTAGTTTGTAGAAAGGGTCAGAAGGGGCTGGCACTGGGGCAAAAGCAGCTGCCCTGCTAGGGGCACACAGGTGGGAGTCCTCCACAATGATGCAGGCTTTGGCTTAATTCCTTTTCACTGTCTCCGCTTTTGCTCTTGTAGGAGCTTGGCATCATGAGGCCTCTCTGGTTGCTCAAGAATTATGGCTCTCCTTTAAAGATCTGTGAATTAGAAATGAAAACAGATTTCAAACATTAACCATTTAACTTAAAATCTAGATGGACAGCTTGAAAGAGAAAGACTTACTGAAGCTAAGGAGATAATCTAGCACTTAACTATTGAGATTATTATCTAAAACACCTAAACGTAGGTACCACTTAACCTGCTAGTAGCTTCTTGTAATAAGTAAATGAAGTATCACTCCTAGCCTTCACTGGATGTGGAAATGGATATTAGGTTCTAGATTTTGAAGGAGTTGAATTTTTCAGATTTTGCAGTAAACAATCAAAATATAACTTATGACAATCCTTTTACCTTGATCCAAGCTGCAGAATGCTTTTGCCCAGGCTCTGGCTATTTTCAGCTCAGACCTTTCCATCCTGCAGACACTAATTAAATGCTGATTGATTGCCAGGGACTGTTACAAGATCTTTATGCATATTTACTCATTGCATTCCCCAAACAGGCACTATTGTCATTATTGCTTACAGATAACAGTGGTGAGGCTCAGAAAAATAAAGGAACTTTCCCAAGGTCATGGAGCTAGCACTTGGCAGAGTTGGGATCACTGATAAATCAATCCCTGTGCTCTGTGTCCCAAGTCTGGTCTTCAGGTAAAGTCCTCATTCTAACTAACCTAACCACATCTATTACTAAATTAACCGAACTCTGTTTAGTGCTGTGTTAGGTGCATTGTAGGTTTATTAGAAGAATAATAAAGGCGTGTAATTTTACTAGGCAGGCAGAAGAATACCAGTCAAAGCAAGCGCGATAGTATAGTATGAATGTGACCAAGTGCTACAAATGAGTTAATAATAATAGCCAACACTTACTGTACTTGTACAGCTTGTATCAGGTACTGTTCCATATACCTTACATATTTTACTTGTTTAATCCTAACAGAAATTCTATTAGTATGAGTTGTATTATCCTCATTTTACAGATGAGGAACTGCTTCTGGGAAGTTAAATGACTTAATAAGATACACAATTAACAAGTGGGGAGGCTGGTTTGGAATCTAAGTAGCCTGACTCCAGAGTGCTCTGCTCCCTGTACTACTTCTGGGGTGGCAGCAAGGATGGAATAGGTGGGGAAAATTCATGGATGTGGTGGTACATAGCTGTAAGATGTGAATTAGCCTCTAAAGGAAAGAAAAAAAAAAGTCCCAGTATGTATGGGAAATTCAGTTCAAATAAAAGCCTAGAAGCTGACCCAAACCTTCTGATCTGTCTCCCTGGCTCCTTGTTGTGGTAAACAAACAAACAAACAAACCCCAAACTGTCACAACATAAAATTTACTATCTTCACTATTTCTTAGAGTATCATTGGGTACTAAGTATGTTTACATTGTTGTAAAATAGATCTCCAGAACTTTTTCATCTTGTAGAACTGAAACTCCACACCCATGAAACAACTGCCCCTCTGGGCCAGCTCATTCTACTGTCTGTGAATTGTTCTACTTTGGATACTTCATATAAGTGGGATCCTGCAGCATCTGTCTTTTTGTGACTTATTTCACTTTGCATAATAATGTCCTCAAAGTTTCTCCCTGGTGAAGCACGTTGCAGAACTTCCTTTTAAGGCTGTGTCGTATTCAATTGCCTGTGTACACCATATTTTGTTTTTTTATCTGTCAGTGAACATTTGGGTTGCTTATACTTCTTCAAATTTAAAGTTAAACCTTTAAGACTCTGGTCTACTACCTTTTGGAAGAATGCTTCAGTACTTTTCTAGTTCATCTGGGTTTTTTGTTTTTGTTTTTACCATCACCATTGACTGTTCTCACGGGCAGTGACTTCTTACTTTGGTTATATTTGATTATTTGATTGTGACTTCATACTTCGGTGCTATGTAGTGCTATGTAGCTGCCTTTCTGCAATGATAAATACAAAATAAGTTTTAATAAGCTAAATTTTAAGTTACCATTGTTTTACACAATAGTTTTCAAAGATACTTTCCCTTAGTTTTGGCATTTTGTCTCAAATCTCTTCATAAGTAAAGGTAAATGAATGTAGGCTTCCATTTGTAACCACTTTCATGGACACATATACCCACAATCTGAAAAGGCATATAAAACTTGAGCTTTCAAGACATGGTCTATTGAAACAGGGCTTCCCCAGTGACTATAAGTGCTTATGCATAGCTAGTGAGTCAAAGGAGAGGAAAAACCAAGTCAAAATCCTTGCTACCACTCTCTTGTCGAATCAGTTACGTAACTATTAGGGGACATCTTGGTTGTGGAGTTGGACGCTTGGAATTCTGGAATTTATCCACTGTTTATCCTCTGTGTGGCTTTGGGCATGGCACTTTCCTCCCAAGGCAGCTTTGAGGATTAGATGAGATTCTACACAGATGGTTTGCAAGCATCTGCAAATATTGGCAATTATTATTAGCAGTATAAGTCTGAGGGAAGGGGATCCCTGGGTGGCGCAGCGGTTTGGTGCCTGCCTTTGGCCCAGGGTGCAATCCTGGAGACCCGGGATCGAGTCCCACGTCGGGCTCCCGGTGCATGGAGCCTGCTTCTCCCTCTGCCTGTGTCTCTGCCTCTCTCTCTCTCTCTCTCTGTGTGACTATCATAAATAAATAAAAATTTAAAAAAAAAAAGTCTGAGGGAAAATGAAAGAGGCTGGCTGTGTTTTCATGGGTGGGGAGGAGGAGGAGTCAAGGTAGAGAACATGGCAGTGAAGGTCAGGACCTGTGGGTGACCACAGTTAAGAGAGATGGCCAAGTTGAGGAAACTGGGCTTCCTGTAAAGGCTTTAGTGGAGGTAGTGTTGCCACAAGCTAGGTATGTGAATGGACAGTGGGAGAAAGGGCTGCTAAACGACCAGTTTTACAGTATTTTGGCAGCTAAGCACTCAGGCTAGAAAACTAAGTTACAGTTCTTGACTTTTGACCCTTGCAATCAATTCTGTACTATAGAGTAATGTGACAACGACTATATTTTCTCTAAACCACTTCCTCTTCTACATAGTTGTGGGGGAACAGTCAAAGCAGAATATATCATCTTCATGAATAATTGGGGTTAACATCTTGGTCTTAAACAGGGAGTTTGCTTGATATGCAAATACCATAATAGGTATTTCTTGTGACTATATTGAGTACTGAAGCAAAAGTGGAATTTTGTTAAGACCTGTGGCCTAAACTAATTCAGTGTGTTATCCTTGTGGAGCTCCCTAGTTTTTTAAGGAATTAGCTATTTCTCCACAGTAAGTTTATTCTCAGCTTGAAGTCAGGAGTTAGAGGAATGAAAATTGTATGTGAGGTTTCTACCTTGGAGATCATTGCAAGGTGTTATAAATAAATTTTTCTATCTACTCGTGCCATTCAATCATTATGACCAGTGAAAGCATTTTTTTTTTTTTTTTCACACATTTCAGGGTTTCCCCTGGGAGATAGTTTCACTCCATTGGGAACCACTGTTCTGGAATACAGTAAACTCTCATTGTTCTTCAAATCAGTAAGATTTGTATTGATAATCTTGAAAGTTTCATTATTCGTGTGGCAGCCTAATTTCTTTTTATTTGGTAGATATTTTCTAAGGTTCCTTTCGGTTTTATGATCCTGTGATTGTTAAACCTGTTTTGGCACATTTACAGTCTCTAAATATTCTGAGGTTATGTTTCTGATTTTAAAAAGGTGTGCTTTTGGGATCCCTGGGTGGCGCAGCGGTTTGGCGCCTGCCTTTGGCCCAGGGCGTGATCCTGGAGACCCGGGATCGAATCCCACGTCGGGCTCCCGGTGCATGGAGCCTGCTTCTCCCTCTGCCTGTGTCTCTGCCTCTCTCTCTCTCTCTCTCTGTGACTATCATAAATAAATAAAAATTAATAAAAAAAAAAAAAAAAAATAAAAATAAAAAGGTGTGCTTTAAAAAAATGGGCTTAAGTTATGACTGAATTCAATTGTACGGTGCTACTTTTTTCCCTTCCATAAAATATGAGAATTAGGCCAATGGGATTCCAGAAGTTGTCAGCACTGAATACTTTAATGATTTAGTGATTTGATGAAGTGACCCATGGTTTTCAGTTGTTCCTCCCCTAGCTCAGCTAGGGGATATGAGTAAGTTCCACCGGTAGTGGGTGGAGGGATGGGTGTTTGGAGTGACTCTGTGGTGGTTTACCTTACTTGAGGCATTAGGAGGGGGAAAGCTATCCCGACTCATGATATTTTATTTTTTTATTAACTTAAAGATTTTATTTATTTATTACAACCCATGAGTTTTTAGAAGCCCCACAGGTGGGTTGGAATGCTTCCAGCTGACCACCTGCTAATCCCCCAACTCCCAATTTGAAGATTTCTTTTAATGGTTAGATTGATTGGAGAAATCTATGTGTGAATCCTGTCTTCTGGCAAATTTGGTGACCTGCATAGACAAGCTTTAAAACTATGTGTATTTTGTACTTTCTACTTTAAATCATCTGGAAGCTGGGAAGAAGTCATTCAGCAAACATTTATTGAGTACCTGCTATATAGCTGAGAGTGTTCAAACATGAAGACTAGAGCAGTGAACAATACACAAGATCTCTGCCCTCTTGGAACAGACCACAGGTACCAGGTCATACCAAAGCCAGGAATAGCGAGGCACAAGGCTGCCGGCCTGCATAGGGGGAGTAGAGACGTCCTCTCTGAAGTAGCCACATTTGAGCAGAGACCTACTGAAGTGATGGAGCCGTGAGCCACGGGTGTTATGTTGGGAAAGCAGATTTACATGAGATGTAAGGGTGAGCAGTTAGCTGATAAGGTGAGAATAAAACTGAGGCCAACTGGCAGCAGTGGAACGATGGAGTGGTCAGCCAGGGAAAAATGAAGTTGCAAAGTCCCAAGGAGTGATGTGGTGCGACTTTTGTTATAAAATCCTTCTAGCAGCTCTATTGAGATCATTCTGTGTGTATATCGGGGCGGGGGTGGGTGGGTAGGGGGAGCAGGACAGAATCAGGAATACGAGTCAGGAAGCTGGTGTAGTGGTGTGAGATGGACAACACAGTGACCTGGACGAGGGCTGCGAGCAGCAGTGGTGAGCAGTGGTTGGTTCAGGATGGAGTTTCAAGGTTGAGCTCAAAATATAAGATAATTTGTTATTAAGTGATATCCAAGCCGGGGATGGAACAGGTAGTCCTAAATGTTACTTCCCTTTTACTTTTAGTTCCTCTTGAAAATTGGTCAGGAGAAGATGGGCAAGCCTATAACCACATGTGTAATGCCAACCATTTGTACATTCTCTAAACATGTACTATATATACATCATACACTATGTTTATAAATAACTAATTTGCCTGGCATTTATTGGGCAGCTTATATGGGCTGGTCATCATCTTGGCAGAGTTACTAGTTTATTACAGGATAATAAAAAATAATTGTAATGACAAACACATAACATTTCTTGCATGCAGTTGGTGTTCTAAATGCTTCACAACAGCCATAGGAAATAGGCCCAGAAAAGTTAAAAACTTGTCCAGGCTCACAAAACTAGTAAGTAGAGGAACTGGGATTTGATTCAGGGTGTCCAGCTCCAAAGTCTTGGTTTTGTACTACACTACCCCACTTCTGTAGGTTACTGTGGAATGAATGGAATATGATTAAGTGCTCTATGAAGTAAATGCTGTCGGGATACAGAGAAGAGAATTTGTTTTTTGCTCAGTAGAGACTTTGTAATGGAAATGGCATTTAAGTTAGACTTCAAAGAATGGGAAAGATTTCAGCTGTGGAGAGATAATGATGATAGGGATGGAAATAAATAATTATAATGATGGAAGTGTATGTCTACTAAGCACTCTTAACACTTAATCTTCATCAGTACTGAGGTACCTTTGAGTGTTTACACTTTACGGGTAAGGAAACAGACACACAGACATATGCCTATGTTTACACTGCTAGGGAAGTGGAGGAGGTGGGTTTTGAGTCTGACACCAGACTGATGGGCAGTAGGTTAGGAGGGGCATTCCATCCCAGGGGTGGAGAATGATGAGCTTAGGCTCAGGTAAGATGGTATGAAGTATATTCAGTGAATGTGAGGGATTTAAAACTGTAAAATTTTGTTGCACATCCCAGTCATCTTTGGAGTGTGCTACAAGTACCTATTTCTGGGCCTATCATCAGCCATTGTTGCTGTACAGAAGATCCACAGACCAGTATCTTGGAGAGCCACTGATCCAGAGCACAGCATGCATGCCAGGGTGCCCAGATGGAGGTCAGACTATAGAGGGCTTTGATATTTTACGGAGTGTACACTTAGTAGCCTTTGATAGAATAGGCATGTCCATCTCTTTGCATCTGATGTGTATATGGGCTAGAAACGTCTGCAGAAAAGGACAGGATCTGTGAACACCCTTGAGTGGTCACATAGTTCAGAAGTCTGGTGACTGGGGAGTGGAGGTGACAAAGTGCAGAGAGGATGGTAGGGCCTGTGGGAGGGAGCCTCTTCCAAACCTGGAAAAGGAATCAAATTCATGTTCATCATGTTCAGTGAGAGCAGAGAGGTGGTTTTGGGTATTTGGTGTATCCATCCTTGATTCAACCACCCAGGAAGTATATGTGTATACTCCAGGGGAAGGAAAGGGTGTTGTGTATAAAACATACATGCACACACACCACAAAACTAACACATGGGCCTCTCAACCATTTCTATCACTACTGTCCTCTTCTGTCTCTTAAACGTTTCCTGAGCACTTTGCAGAGTTCTGGGATCCTAGTTATACATGTATAAGAAGAATGGAGGGATCCACTGTATTTTAATAGGTTGAACCTTCACAGAGGAGGTAATACCTGCCTGCTTGTTCAGAATTTTAAGTCATGCATAGGATTTTCCAAAATGTTCAGATTTGCAGGCAGATGGAGCATATGCCAGAGGTATGGGGCTATTAAACAGTTTGTTGCCTCAAGAATGATAATTAACAATAATGAGCTCAAGTGAGTGATGGTGTTAGTAGAATGTTTGGCATGGTTGAAATTGAGTCTGGAGCTAGTACATAGGAACACCTACCTTGCAGTAAATAATAGGAGGCATGGTATCTGGCACCTAATTGCTGTTTACATCAACAGTAGCTGCTATTATTGTTATTATTAGACTGAGACCGGACTGTGGTAGGACACGACAACGAGCTTAGACTTTATCCTGTTGAGGATGTGGAGGGATGTGCTAAATTTGGATTTTCAGTAGCTCACTGATACATGGAGACCGGGCTCAGGGATTTATTTGGAGACTGTTAGAACCCAGGCAAGCAATCTAATGAGCATCTGAACCATGGCAAGGTCGGTGAGGACAGAGGAGTGTATTAGTCAGCTTGGGCTGCTGCAACAATATGGTAGCACACTGTTTGGCTTAAAAAACAAACAGACACTTATTTTCAGGAGACAGGGGAATCCAAGATCAAGGTGGTAGCCAGTTTGGCAATCATTATTTCCATTTGCGATGTGCAAAAACAAATTAGATAGTATATTTATAAAATAATTGTGTAGAGCAAGAGCGGTATAGCTGACAATTAGTTTCGTATGTAGTGTTGAGGTTTAGCATTTTGCCTTTTTTTTTTGTACTGACATTTTGTCATTTTGAGTGTAACAGGGATACCTTATTGTCAAAGTCATTTCCTGCCTTGTTCTCCTGTTTATGTTTTTATTTCTCTACTTCTCCAGTGCTGATGAGTACAGTGTGTGCTTTCTCTTAGTTCACGTACCTATGTGTCAGTGTTTGCTTAGATTTTTAAAAAGTCAAAACAGTAGCTTTTAGGTTCCTGGCAGATAAGACATGCAGTGTCTGAGTTGTGCTTTTTGGAGAGCTATTTCAATATATGATTTCCAGAGACATTGCTTCAACACTTGTTCAGATCAATTTACCTGGGTGGAGCATGTGCCCTTTTATTATTTCAGCATATGTTATGCATATTCTATACTTGTTCCTTTTTATTGAAGTATGATACCCAGAAATGTGCACATAGCATACATTTTCACAAACTGCACACAGTCATATAAACAGCACCTAGATGAATTGACTTTTTAAAACATTTAATAATGTTGGTTGGGACAAAAATGAACCTATGTGAGTCTGCTGTATATAAAGGAAAATGTGACCTTTAAACTTTTTCCTTTTCCTTTCATGTTGATTTATTTCATGTTATCTATTGTATTTAAGAATTAACTATTCAGCTAGTCTTATCTTGTATATCAATATCGTACGTAAAATGTTACTGCATTTTTAAAAAAAGATTTTCTTAGAGGAAGATTGTATGTACCTCTCCAGCATGGTAGGAGACTGGTAGAAGGAGAGGGAGAACCAGACTCCCTGCTGAGCAGGGAGCCCAATGCAGGGCTAGGACCCAGGACTCTGGGATCATGACCTGACCTTGAAGGCAGACACTTGACCAACTGAGCTACCCAGGTGTCTGCCCTAAATGCTACTGCATTTTTGAAATGAAAATAATTTACCTGAGAAGTATGCTTAATTGTGTTTTTTAAGAGTCTTTGAAGAAAATATTAAAGGAGAAAGTTCATACCTAGTTACTGTTAAGAGAAATTATCTAAAATTTGGAAATCAAAAGAGCGTACAGCATGTTCTTTCATTGCCTTGTGCGGGGGTGTTATTTAACAAGCCCACCCTAGGGGTATTTAATTCTCATTTTGTGCTCTACTTTCTATTTACTGTTTAGTTAGAGCCCTGAACAGGGAAATTACCTGTTAGCTTATAGATTTTTGTCTGGTAGAGCAATAACTGCAAAAGTTATGGTTTTATTGTCCTGTAGGACATTAACTAGTCTTTGTAATCTAACCTACCAATCTTAGTCTAACACTTAAAAAAAAAAAAAAAGGTTTTTCTGATGGGCTGTCTAAACCTGTTCCATAAATGCTCCTGGAAACTAGATTTACCATCTTACTGGTCCTCTCTTTAATTAATGGGTTGAATAAATTATTTGACATGTTTGTTTTATATTTTGGGAAAGTCATTTTTTTTACCTTTTTGAAAATCATTATTGGTTTGACATGACATTTCCTTCCTGTATCTTCACACTCTACCTAGGAATTGACTTCTATTAGGGCATGCACAGTAATGCTAAAGATTCTAAATTCTGAGTGGAAGTAAGTATCCTCATTTCTGTTGTGTTTCTTCAGAGAAAGTTTCTAAGGTAAAACTAGGTTTTACTAACTAAAATGTCCTAATAAATTAATACTTTTTTTTTTTTTTGCAGGCTTAAGCACATAAAGTATTCACTGTGAAGAAAATAGCATTTTGAGACATTTTTCTGTTGCAAGTGATAGAGAAAAAACCAATACAGAAGTGCACTCTCCTATGCGTGTACCTCATTGTACTGCTTTTGATATATCAGCTTAGTAATGAAGCCACCATTATGTCCTCAGTCAATGAAGTAAATGTTGATATCAGAGATTTCCTAATGAGCATTAATTTGGAGCAGTACCTCCTACACTTCCGCAAGTTTGGTTTTAATACTGTGAAAGACTGTGCAGCAATAAATGATGGTGTGCTACACAAAATTGGAATATCACCTACAGGACACCGGAGGAGGATACTGAAGCAGTTACAGATAATCTTGTCAAAAATGCAAGATATCCCAATATATGCAAATATCCATAAAACAAAGAAGGACGATGAGACTTCAGAGGATCACCACGCTCCATCCTCTGGCCAAAATACCTCCATAGAACTTTCAGATACAGGTGGTGTCCAGGCACCTAGCCCGACGCACTGGGAGACTGTTATCAAAAATCTTGATCGAAATGACGTTAGTGTAGAAAATAGCCAGTCTCTTAAATCAGATGATAAGCTGTCTCTTCTTAAACACAACTTTCCCGTTCCAGAAGAAGAACCACACCTGAATTTGAGTTCTTTTCAACACACTTTATTTGGTAATGAAAATATTAAAATAGAATCTCTGAATACAGAGAAAACTACAGATTGCACAAGTGAAGAACAACAAACCATAAGATTTGATTTGCTCTCAGAAAATGCGAGCAAGCATCCTGATGCAGATCCTGAATGCCTTTCCTCCCTTGGCTGTTCAGACTCGGAGGCAAATTCTGGAAGTGGAACTAATGGTTTAATGGAAAGATCACCACCATCCCCATTCTTTCAATTTCAAGGAGAAATGGTTGTAAATGATTTGTATGTCCCGTCATCTCCAATCCTGGCACCAATGAGAAGCCGTAGCAAGTTGGTTTCAAGACCATCTCGATCTTTTCTACTAAGACATCGGCCTGTACCAGAGATTCCCGCATCAACAAAAGGCATTTCAGGGAGGTAAGAATTTTTTTTTAAATATTTTATTTATTTATTCATGAGAGACACAGAGAGGCAGAGACATAGGCGGAGGGAGAAGCAGACTCCCTGCAAGGAGCTGGATGCGGGATTCCATCCCAGAACCCTGGGATCACGCCCTGAGCTGAAGGCAGTCGCTCAACCACTGAGCCACTCAGGGGCCCCAGGAGGTAAGAAATTTTATGATGAGCCATAAGTATTAGATTGGGGGGGGGGGATTTAGTTACTTTTAATACATATTTTTAATGTTTGTAAGTTTGGCTTGTAATAATTTACCTACTCAACCAACCTTTTTTTTTTTTTCCTTTTAAAAGTAGAAAATGCCATTTCTTTTGTATACTATTTCTCAGAATCTGTTTCCAACTTATAACTGTGTGAGACTCCTTAGTGTTCTCCCATGTGATTGGGAGAAGTCCCCTTCCTTTATTTTTACCTGGCCGTTCCTTCCCATGCCTTCCTTTCACACCTGGTATTACATTCTTCCACAAGTGCAGTTCTCATATCGGAATTGCTGATTCTGTCTCCCCACTGGATCTCTTGTTCTTTGGCAGGGGCCACCATTCTAATGTTCGTATCTCCACTGCCTGACACTACATGTTGGCATGAATTAATAATTCAAGGTACATCTAGGGAGCACCTGCTTGGTACCAGTCCCTGTGCTAAGTGCAGAGGAGGTAGGGAGGGATAAAGGCGCCTGAGGAATAGTGTAGGAGACAGATGTAAAAACATGGTCACAGTACAGTGCGGTTCACTCGAACCGGAATTCTACAGGGGGGCCCACCAGCGTGTTGGACTGTTAGAACTTTGAAGTAACTGCTGAGTCTGAGAGCTGACTTAACAGCAGAGAGAGCTTTCATCCTTTTCTCAAAGTTACACCTAAAATAGTTGTGGTTTTCTCCAGGGTTGTGGTGGGATGTTTTTTTCACTGAAAGCTAACACTTGCCTCTCTACTGGGAGTCATGAGGTGGTTCAACTGTTAACTGCTGTGGTACAAAATGCGATTACAGATTTCCTGCACAGGCTCCAGCCTGGCAATTCTGCAAGATCCTCCTTCCCTGCTTGCATCGACTCTGCCCCTACTGCTGGCACTTTGCCTTTGGGCATCGTCTGTGGTAGTTATAGTGCAAGATCCCGATTGTGTTTGCAGGAGAAAATGTGGAAGTTTAGTATTTGCCAAAGAAAATATGGCAATTTATGGGATTGTTGATTTAAGAACCTCTCATTAGAACATAAACTCTTTGAGGGAAGAGGTCCTACCTTACTTCTCTTTTTCTTGGCATCCCTAGTGCCAACAGCAATGTGTAGACTTCCTTGGAAGTCAGTAGTGGTAACAGTGTCATTTATTAAACATGCTAGGTCTTAGTTTGGTTTATAATTTACCATGGGTTATCTTAATCTCACAGTAGCCCTGTGATATAGATATCATTCATCCATTTTCTTATAAGGTAATTTTTCTAGCATTACATGTGTAGTAAACTGGGCTTTCTTTCCGGTACATTAGACTCTAGAACCCACTCACTTTTTAAATCACTCATTTAGAAACTATACTTAAAAACTGTTGATTAGATATATGAGAATTGAAGTATTAGTTACAAATGTAGAAGATGACCAATTTCGTATGACACTAGTTTTAAAATGTTTTGCTAATTTTAAACAAAAGAAAGCAACTGGGAACCGATTGCTATGAGTACACACATCAAAAGTCTATCTTGGCCAGAACAGAATCCTTTTGGGAGTCATAAGGATAACTTCAGATAGGAAACCTTTGGCTTAAGTTTTAAACAAGATGTGCTATTTTTCATACAGTTTTGAAAATCCTTTGATGTTTATTCAGTTGTAAGTAAGCTTTATTTCCTATGAAAGTCTTGTTATTCACATTGTTTGTGAGTTAGGAGTCTTTGAAAAATGAGAATTGAAATAACGTTAAAACTATTCTTAAGTAACTGAGTACTGGGTGCTTCATAGTCCTGCCAGATTACCCCTGGTAACCCTGCTTCTTTGATTATGGCAGTAAATGGTACCTATGTATCTATGGTGTTCACATCATAAAGTGAGAGTGTAAACTAAATTATTTTCAGACTTCACAGTGTTTTTCCTTGTGGTCCCGGCCTGAATTGCAGATAGTAATTTTGCAAGATTTTAAAATGTTATAATGGGACTTTAAAAATAGAACTGTGGATTATATAACCTGAGATTCTCTGTAATCAGACAACATCTAGATGATATTTTAGTACATTTCTTGATGTACCAAATAAAATTTCTTCGTGGCCAGTGCTTTTAACTTTTTTTTTTTTTTTTTTTACTAGTTAAGCATTTTATGTATCTGTTAAAGGTATATATGTTTTCCTGGTGTGAGGCCCTTTGTTGAAATCCTCCCCCTTGCCTCTCCACTCTTTATTTATCTGACACAACTGACTCATGGTCAAATGGATTATCTTTGTCCTTGCTTTGAGTTTTTCCTGAATTCCTTACCTGCTCCTTTTCCTGGAAAGACTGGGCTGGATGGGGCTATTGGACAATGAATCTCAGGGTCTCTTTTTTGGCTTAAAGAGTCAGCTCTTCCCTTATCAGCTTCACCTGGACGTCTTGCAGAAACTGAGTTCCAGCATCTTGCCCTTTCCCTGGGTTTGACCTGTGACCCTGGAGGATTCTCATCAGTGCTCAAGGCAGGAAAGAAAGTATCTTTCAGCCACCTTACCCTTCCTGCCAGTTTCAAGGTTTTCATTTTTTCACGCAACTATTTTATCCTTGGGACCAGTCTTAAAGCCCTTCTCTTTTAGGTATCGTGTCTCTGAATATTTTGAGGGAAGGAAAATGAGCAGAGATGGAGGGAGGAGGATGATGGGCATCACTGCGTTGTGGTCAGAGAACATCTGTTATAGTTTAGGACTGTCATACTGTATTGATTGAGGGCCCTTTAAAAGTTTGAAATCTAAACCTGAAGTCTCCAGGCTTCTTTGAACTTTGTATTAAAAAATAGCAATCTAATATTTTTCCCTAGATAGACATGATGCAGACATTGGAGATGGTTTATACTATTTTAGACTTTAATGTTGAAATCTATATGAGCAGAAAATGTACAGTAAAGTACTAAGCAGTTGTTGGGTGCATCCAGTAAGAAAAACACAGAAACTCATCTGATCTTTCTTATGCTCAAGAAAAATTGCACATTTCATGTTACAATGAAAAAATCTATATTAGTAACTCAAAATTCTTTTTTAAAATGTGCTCCTATAAATTCTATGAAAAAATAGGCTGATTATTTCAATATTCATAAAATTTTGATGTCATCTAAATAAATCAATTTATATAAGTAATAGTTTGATTTATTCTCAGAGGATGATGTTATATGTCTGCTCCATACTTTTTATAAGTAAAAAGACATTAGGTTTATACTTTTTTATTTTTCATAATTAAAAACACCACTTTATTTTTTTAAAAAAAGTATATGCATATTTTTAGTTTTTGCTTAGATTCCAGTTAACATACGGTGTAATATTAGTTTCAGGTGTAGAATATATGATTCAGCACTTCAGTACAACACCTGTGCTTATCACAGCAGGTGCCCTTCCTGAATCCCCATCATCTATCCCCTCTGGTAACCATCAATTTGTTCTCTATAGTTAAGAGTGGCTTCTTGGATTAACTCCCTCTCCCCCACCCCTTTGCTCATTTGGTTTCTTAAATTCCACATATGAGTGAAATCATATTGTATTTGTCTTTTTCTGACTTATTTGTTTAGTATTACACTCTCTAGCTCTATCCATGTCCTTGTAAATGGTCAGATTTCATTCTTTTTTTTTTTTTTTTTTTTGTGGCTGAGTAATATCCTGTGGGCGGTGTGTGTGTGTATCTTTCTATATACATCACATCTTTTTTATCCATTCATCAGTTGTTGGGCATGGGCTGTTTCCATATTTTGGCTGCTGTTGATAATGCTGCTATAAATATTGGGTGCACGTGTCCCTTTGAATCAGTATTTTAGTATCTTTGGGCTAAATACATAGAGTTGCTGGTCATAGGATAGTTCTATTTTGTACTTAATGAACAGCTTCCATACTGTTTTCCAGTGGGGCTGCACCAGTTCGCATTCCCACCAACAGTGCAAGAGGGTTCCCCTTTCTCCACATCATTGCCAATACTTACTGTTCTTGTGTTGTCAATTTTAGCCATTCTAACTGGTGAGAGGTGATCTCTCATTGCGATTTTGATTTATATTCTCTGCCTGATGATGAGTGATGTTGAGCATCTTTTCCTGTGTCTATTGGCTGTCTGGATGTCTTCTTTGGAAAAATGTCTGTTCATGACTTCTCATGAAAAAAATAAATTTTGAGCTACAACTTTGGCTAGTTAATTAAAAAAATGAGAATAATGATCTAGACTTTTGTGTTCTAATCCTTTTGTAATTATTTATTCTAATCCTAAGGACATTTTTTGGAACTTCTTGGATTGAGACTTAATTATCTCTGCCTTGTAAATTTCATATTCTTGATCTGTGCTGTAGTTAATACACTCTAATGTTTTCTGAAAGCAGATTTGTGTGTTTTAGATATTATGTAACCTCAAGGCAGTTTATTATTTATTATTTGTTTATTATTATTATTATTATTATTTATTATTATTTAAAATTTATTTATTCACAAGAGACACACACACAGAGAGAGAGGCAGAGACACAGGCAGAGGGAGAAGCAGGCTCCATGCAGGGAGCCTGATGTGGGACTCGATCCTGGGACTCCAGGATCATGCCCTGGACTGAAGGCGGCGCTAAACTGCTGAGCCACCAGGGCTGCCCTCAAGGCAATTTTAAACTGCTGCCTAATGATTGTGGTTTTCTTTTGAATTCATTTCTGTATTGACCTGTAGTTAGTCCGTTGTAGTTAGTCTGTTATGAATTGCATTAAAAAAAAAAAACATTCTGTGAAACGATGGTCCATCTATAGGGTGTAGTTATTTTTTGGTGTGGCTGCCCTAAGTAGCAGGTAAGTATAGATCATAAAGGGAGATCTTTAATTAACCTTCATAGCAGTGCTTTTCTTGGTAGTTTTAGTAATTAAAACATATGTGGAAAAATAACTTCTGTATGTATGCTTAATATTCACCCTAATCAGTTATTTTTTTTGCAACTCGGTGTTTTACTTAATATTATTATTTTTTTACTTAATATTATTTTTGAGATTTGTCCACATTGATGCACATATTCTATGCAATAACTGCTGTATAGTCTTACTAGGTTGTTGATATGTTTTCTCTATCAGAAATGAAAAGTGAATATTTTAAGGACTTTAAGAAATAAATGTGCACAGAAGGTTTACTGGGAGGACCAACCGTTTTTTACTCTAATACGTATTATAATTGGTTTATTCTTGCTTGTTTATGTTGTGAAGAGCACACTTTAAATGTTTTAAAAGCATTTTTTCATGAATCCTCATGATATTCCTAGGAAGCAGGTGCTGGTTTTTATTCCCCTTCAATAAATGAGGAGACTGTTAGGTAACTTGACCAAGGTCACAAAAACATAATTAACAAGAGAAGGTGATAGCTACTGCTTTTCTTTATGGGTTTTTAATTTTTGTAAATCAACCATGCTTTATATTTCAAATTTAAAAGTTTTTAGGATAAGTGGTGGGAAATCAATAGGCAGAAAGAGGCAGAAATGAGGAAAAAGTGTGAGCTTTGCCTCTTATTAGCTGTAGGACTTGGGCTAGGAGAGTCTCCTTTCTTTATTGGTGGGATTAGGACACCAAGTCTTATTGCACAGGTATCTTATGAGGATGAACGATGAGATGCAGATACATAAATTCCTAACATAATGCTTTGGGCATAATAGGTATTAGAATATAAAATAGCTTGTGGTGATTTATTCATAGATAAATGAGAATATAAATTACTGATTACTGATTTTCAAAACAACTTATTTTTCTGTATTGAGCTAACCTTTCATTAACAGTAGATCAAATGAAGTTTGTTGATAGATTTGGTAATTGCTTGCAGGTGGATATTTAGCATAAGAATTAATTAAAATCACAAACTTTTTTTTTCACATTTTATATGGCTAATAGTGAAACCAGCAAAATGCTTTAAAATAGCACTAATGAAAAAAAATAAAACAAAGAAAAACCCCACCACTAATGGTGTTTTATATTTTATACTTAAAGAGTAAAGTATATTTTTTATACTTAAAAAATGTAAAGTATATAAGTATATTTTTTATACTTAAAAATGTAAAGTGTATTTATATAGTAAAACCAGCAAAATATGCTTTAAAACGCCACTAATGGTATTTTATATTTTATACTTAAAAAATATAAAGTATATACTTAAATTCTAATTCCTTTTCAAATATGTTTTCAGTGTATGTAAAATGTTAACTTCTCATTAATGTTATTCAATATTTTATATATTAAAAATATAATTTTCTTTTTTGGTTTTGGTTTTTGTATTTAAGACACATTTATGTATTCAAAGGTTGCAAAGATTTTCTTGTGTGTATTTCCAGTTTTAGAGCTTTAGCATTGACATATAGGTCTAAACTCCAGTTCAGGTTAACTTTGTATATGGTATGAAGTAATGGTTGGTATTCGCTTCATTTTTGCATTGAGATAACCAGTTCCAGTCTTGAAAAGACTATTCTTTCCCCAATGAATTGCCTTCACATTTTGCTCAAAAACCGGTAGACCGTAGACATGTGGGAGTTAGTGGTACTTTTATTCTGTAACATTAATTTATGTGATTATCCTTTCATCAGTAACACACTGATTTGACTGCAGTAGGTTTAGATTAAATATCGAAATTGTATAAATCTTCCAATTTATTCTTCTGAATATTTTTACCATTCCAGGTTATTTATATGTGGATATAAATTTTAGTTACCTTGTCAATTTCTTTTTTTTATTTTTTATTTTATTATGATAGTCACAGAGAGAGAGAGAGAGAGGTGCAGAGACATAGGCAGAGGGAGAAGCAGGCTCCATGCACCGGGAGCCCGACGTGGGACTCGATCCCGGGTCTCCAGGATCGCGTCCTGGGCCAAAGGCAGGCGCCAAACCGCTGCGCCACCCAGGGATCCCTACCTTGTCAATTTCTACATAAAAGCTCGCTCGAATTTTGTTCGAGGTTATGTTGACTGTGTATATCAATATGTGGAGACTTGACATGTTATCGATAATTGAGTCTTCCAATCCATTAGCACAACATATCTATTTATTTTGGTTTTTAATTTTTCAATGTTACATGGTTTTCAGTGTGCTGATTATGTTTTGATAAATTTACTCCTTAGTATTTCGTGTTATGGATATTATTATAAAAGTTGTATTTCAAACTATTTTCCCAGTTGCTCATCATGAGTATTTAGAAATACTATTGATTTATTAACACTTTCCCCTTATTGTGGGACCTTGCTAAACTTATTAATTTGGGAGTCTTTTTGGTAACTTCTTAGGATTTTCTACTTGATACCTTCTGCTTATAAAAGATCTTCCTTTCCAATGTACATGCCTTTTCCTTCATTCACTTACTTTGCACTGGCTGAGACCCTCTGAAATAATGTGAATGTAAGTAGTAAGAGCAGACCTCCTTGTCTTTCTTAATCTTAAGAAAAACCATTCAGCCTTTAATATGAATTATGTTGTAGGTTTTTCATAAATGCCCTTTATTAGGTTGAGGAAGTTTTCTTCCATTCCTAGCTTACTGAGAGTCTATTATAAATGGATGTTGAATTTTGTTCATTGGTTTTTCTGAGTCTGTTGTCATTGAAAATGTGATTTGTTTCCTCTTTCATTTTCTTAATTTGGTGAATTACATTGAATTTTTTCATGTTAAACCAACTTTGCTCTTTTGGGCTAAAGCTCATCTGATTATAAAATATTATTATTTTTTATAGGTTGTTAGATTTAATTCCTAATATTTTGTTAACGAGTTTTGCATCTGAGTTCGTGAGGGATATTTCTCTAACAGTTGTCTGTGTTTTTGTTTTTGACTGGCTTTGTGTCTGTAGTACTGACCTTATGGAATGAATTGGGAAATAGTTCCTCCTTCCCTATTTTCTGAAAAAGTTCACATAGAATTGGTATTATTTCTTTCTGAAATGTTTGATGGAATTAACCAGTGAAGTGTCTCGGCCTAGAGTTTTTTGTAGGTAGGTGACTAATTACTAAATTCAGTTTCTCTGACAGAGGGATATTAAGATTTTTGTATTTATTCTTTATATAGTTGATAATTTATATCTCAGGATTTTTCAGTTTCATCTAAATTGTTGAATTTATTGACATAAAGTTTTTTCTTAATAATCTGTAATTATCTCTTTAATGTTTGTAGGATTTGTAGTGATGTCCTGTTTTTCATTCCTGGTACTGGTAGTTCTCTTCTGTCTTGCTTTTATTTTCCTTCCCTGAGTTTTATTAGTTTTATCAATCTTTTTGAAAAACTAGCTTTAGTTAAAATGACTTTAAAATTTTGTCTATGTTTTATTTCATTGGTTTCTCTTCTTTATATCCTTGCTTGTAGTTATTTGGGCAGATATATATTTAAGAGACATTAAGGACCCTGTCTTGATCCTTACGTTTAGATGGAAAAATAGAACTCTTTTGTATAGTAGTGGGTATTCATTATAGCTGTTTCCACAGTGTTTTCCTCTGTCATTGCTTTAATGTTATATTCTAATTAATTGCCTAAAATCTTTCTCTCCCAAGGCAGCAAATTTTTTGAGAAAAGGTCTTGTGTACTTTCATACTGTGCCCATGGAGTCAACATATTTTTGACTCAGTATTGTAAAGCTAATGATGAAAAGACTACATAAATATTGAAATCTAGTTAGAAAATTAGTTTCTCACAAGGGGTATGGCTAGAAGTTTTGAAATTCCAGTGTACATACTAGCATTGGGCAACTTCATTCGTTTACTTTTTGTGAATTATAAATGTGTGAGGCAAATACTTGTAATACGCAGTGAGGTCTTTTCAAGGCTATTTAGAAAAAAAGTTATGGAATTCAGCCATTCTATTAAAATCAGTTAAAATCTGTTTATTTTTGAATAGTATTTTTTTTCTACTTAGAAGAATGTTTGTCTCTATAATTCATCCTTTACTCGAAATAGTAACTTAAGTATTTTTGCTTATCTATTTTAATTTATCTGTTTTCCACCTTTGCTTTAAGCTATTACCGTGAGAGAAGAAATGTTGCTACCTCAACTGGAAAGTCTGTGACACAGGAAAGTGAGTCTTTGCATTTAAAGTCTTTGTAAATTAGCACTCATTTGACAATCCTAAATATGTGAAAATTGTGATTTAAAAAAAATGCCCACCTGTGGAATAGAGAATAATGAGAATAACTCTCTACTAGGGTTCATAATACCTTAGATACTTTTAAAGATGAGTGAATAAAAGATAGTAATATATACTTAGACTCCTAAACATCTGCATATACCACTGTAAAAAGATTTTTTTTCACAAGGCTTAATTTATCATTAGCCACAGTTGAAGGCATTTAGCTAAATTAAGTGGTTTCTGACAGTCTGAGCTACAGGACATAGATTTATGGAAAGTGATTTTACCATGGTAACTGGAAAGGGCTGACATTAGGTAAATTGATCATTGACAGAGGCTTTTCTTTTTGAAAATTCTGCTTCTATAAGTTCAGGAACATTCTTCTTAACGATAAGATGGCAAACACTTGGTTACTGACCCTTTAAAATTTTCTTGTTGTAACAAAATGCAAGTGTTGAAAATTCTTTCTTATAAATCTGTATAATTCGTAGACAATAGAAATTCTCTTGAAATAACTTTTTTACAGGTGTGTTATTGGCTGTGATGTTAGATTATATTAAGTGGATTCTGGTATTTTGAATATAATACCTTGCTGTTATGTTGGTGAACTTTTAATAATTGGCAGATAGTAGACCAATACTCATTTTTTGCCACTAATACTGTTGTCTTTTTTAGGAATTAACATTATAAATGGCATCATTACTGTTTGCATCATATGTGGAAAACGTGCATAGTTATATTAACGTGGGTTTTAGAGGTTAACAAGGACATATATGACACATCACACTTTAAGAAATAGTAATATGTTTTGGTTGTGAAGTGAGAGGTATACACAGTGAGTGCTACATCAAGAAGACCATGGGAAGAGTTGATTTGGGGGTGAAAATTAAAAGCATAATTTTGGACTCTCAGAGAAGAAAGATTATATAAGTTGTGATATGGCTATAAAATAATTAAACAATTACCTTTAAAAATAATATTCCACATTATTCACATCTTTTCATTCTCATTCTATCATTTCTCCAAAAGATTCAAATGAGGAAAATTCATCTTCCATTTTTCCTTATGGAGAGACCTTTCTCTTCCAGAGACTAGAAAATTCCAAGGTTAGTTCCATACAGTTTCATTTTTTCCATATCCAAGTGTTTGCACCTCTGTTTATATTTGCCTCTTCATTTTCCTTTAAAGTCTTTGAAGAATGAGTTACTTTTTTTTTTTTTTTAAGAATGAGTTACTTTGAAGGGAGACATTTCTAGTCAGTAAAATTCTGTTCAGTAAAATCATGGTGAATGTGTTTCTTTATACTTCATAAAAACATGTTCAATTTCAGGAATACAGATGGCTGGATATACGGAATTTTCCATTTTTCAGAATTTTCCAAAAGATAAGTTAGTTTAAAGACAAACTCCCAGAGAAAGCAAAAGCAAACAAACAAAAATCCCCTTGATTTTGCTTTTGCCTTATACCCAAATATCTACTTCTATTTACATATCTTAATTATTTTGTTTATTAGCCTCTGAAGTGCTTGTGCTCTTTTTTGTATTTTATTTCCTGGTTGCAATAGAAGAGGAGTTGGAAGACAAAAAGTGGCAAAGTAAAAGTAAATAAATTTTGTTCTTGGTTGGCATCTTCTGTTTTTCTTGATTGAAATGATAAATTATTAATGTTTTAAATATAATATTGGAAAAGACATCAAAAGACCTTTTTTAAATATAGTCTCACTAGTTAAGTTACTTTTACCAAAATTGATCTAAGCAATTAGACATTTTCGTAATAAAACTAAACTTAGATATTGTGGGTGTTTGTAGAATATTGCTATTCTAAAAAATGTGTGTGTGTATATGTATATTTTTTATTTTTATTTTATTTATTTTTATTTTTTAAATTTTTGTATATGTATATTTTTAATAGAAGAGGTCTATAAGGAATGAATTTTGGACCGATGAAGAAACACTCAAAGGGGATACAATTACTGAAAGAAACTCTTTTCTCATCAAATCAAGGTACGAGTCATGGCTGATGATGATTAATTCTTTTGAATAAATGTTATACGTGTTGATCCTTGCTCATACTATATATCTAAGAAAATAGTTGACATTGGTAAGTTCAAATCTTTCTACATGTTTCAGTATTGGCATTAATGCAATTAATGTCAGTTCAATTAATTCAGTATTCATATTAATTCAATTAATAATTGAATTTAGAATCTGTAAATTGAGTGCATAGTGATATTCTGCAGCAGTTTGTTTGTTTTCTTGGTTGAAACAAGTCTTCCTGTTCCAAAATTGCAGATACGTGGTGCCCTCAACTGCACGTTAAAGATGAGAAGTTATGTTAATATGAAGGATGAAAGGGGCAGTACAAAAAATATGACTGAGGTGCAGAATTTTTATAAATGTAATATACTCTTTTTACTGGAAGTTCAGCATTGGCAAGTGGCTTGGCAATTATCCAGTTATTTGGATCACACGTGAAATTAAACAGAGTTTGTGAGGCACCAGCCTAAATTTTAGTTTTCTCAGCTTTATTAGGACTTGGTGTACTACAATATTACATAATGTTCATTTTAGTTTTGATTTTTATCTTTTCCTTTCCAAGGCTGACATTGTTGTGAGGTTTTTTTTGTTTTTTTGTTTTCTGTTTTTTAAGAGGTGGGGGAAGAGAGGGAGGGAGAGAATCTTAAGCAAGCATCACATCCAGCACAGAGCCTGAGGTGGGGTTCAGTTCCACGACCCTGAGATCATGACCCGAGCTGGAATTGAGAGTTGAACGCTTAACTGACCGATCCACCCTGGCCCCCCAGTTGTGGGTTTTCTTAAATTGAAACTAAATAATTTGAGGACCTTCAGTTAGCATTTGATATGAATGTATTATAATGCAAAATGTGGAAGGGGCCAGGTTAAATCATTCTTTTAATGAAGGAACAGTTTTTAGAATGCTGTATCTGTATAGCGTAGGATGTAATTTGACCCCTGTCTGTATCTATTTCATTGATTAGCAAAAACTTCTTTGTGATGAGTTTTATTATACCTAAATGAGTGAATCTGTTTTGTCATTTCTTCAGTCCATAGCAATATGCTTAGCTATTATGAAATGTGTTCCAGTGAATATTACAGGTTATACTGCTTTTACCTTTTAATTGTACCTGACTCTTCTTCATTTTCTGGGCAACACTGTGGTGCAGTTTTTCCTCATTCATATTGTAAAATAGTACAAAAGCTTTCACCAGTTGGATATACTCACTGTTTTTTTATTTTATTTTATTTTATTTTATTTTATTTTATTTTATTTTATTTTATTTTATTTTATTTTATTTTATTTTATTTTATTTATTTTATTTTATTTTATTTTATTTTATTTTATTTTATTTTATTTTATTTTATTTTATTTATTTTTTATGTATGTATGTATGTATGTTTTTTACATTATGATAGAACATAGAATTCTTGGAATTGAATAGTAGAGAGCCAGAGAGGGGCAACAGGTTTGGAAGTAGTATCTCCACATAGATGAGGTAGTGGTTCATGATGTGGCCCAGGGACTAGCGGTTGGGCTGGCTACATAATGGTGTTGGTGAAGATGGGAAATCGTGATGCAGAGAATATGGTCAGTCTCCACCCTTACTACTGATCTGCACCCAACCCCCCAGAAAAATGATTGGATTAATGATCAGATGAATGACCTATGAGAAAAATGGTATTTCTAGCAGTGTTCAAATATATCTTAGTATAATTTGAGATTTCTATTTAATATTTATGACGGAATTTAAAAATTATCAGATGGGTGAATTGAACTCCTAAGAGTTTTCTGACCTTAAATTTCTGTGATTTCAGGGCACCTGTGTAGCTCAGTCAGTTAAACATTGGTCTCTTGATTTCTGCCCAGGTCATGATCTCAGGGTTTCATGATCTTAGGGTTGTGGGATTGAACCCTACCTGGAGCCTGTGCTCAGAGGGCAGTCTGCCTCTTTCCCTCCCTCTCCCCCAGTTTGTGAGCTCTCTCTTAGAACAAACAAATCTTAAAAAAAAAAAAAAATTGTGATTTGTATAAATCTACAATGTAACCAATGGTTTAAATGACATATGACACTTTGAAATGTTAACACCATTTATTTCCATTTAGCATATATGATAACAAGAAGGAGAATATAAGTGAAGACAAAGTGGAAGATATTTGGATACCTCGAGAAGACAAAACTAATTTTCCAAGAGACTCAGCTTCAGAATCAGAATATTCAACAGTAGAAGAATGCTTTCAGAGTTTAAGAAGAAAAAACTCAAAGGCATCTAAAGCTAGGACTCAGAAAGCATTGACTGTGGACCCTGTCAATAGGCACAGTTATCCATTAAGCTCAACAAGTGGAAATGCTGAGTCCACAGTCGTTTCTTCAAATGCAATATCTCCCTATGCCTGTTTTTATGGATTCTCTGCAAGGAAAGTTAAATCGGGATGGCTAGACAAGCTCTCTCCTCAAGGGTATGTAGTTACTCTTTTTTTTTTTCCTCTAAGTAGCATATTTGTAACTGTTCAAGTTTATGCATTTCTAAACTTGCTAGGTTGCTGCTACTCCTCATCCCTCCCCCACCACCATGCACACAGTTTTTAGGGACTTTCAGTGCACTTTTGCAAATGTTGCTCTTTAGACATAAGGAGGAACATGTGCAGTGTACTATGTGGAATGATGGGATAAGGTTCTGAACAGCAAATTGAAACGGAAAGTTGCAATTTCACATCTAGATTCTTAATGTTAGTTTCTGACATTACACTAAAATGCACTGTGTCCCAATTTGTGGCAAAGAAAAACAACACAGATTGAGTTGGTATTACTACGCCCACGCTGTTTGGCTTTTGCTCATATTATAACAGTGTTCTGTTTGGGAATACAAGTCTTAATTGTAGTTAGGGAAAGTACATCATTGTTAGATTTTGGGCTTCCCTGTTACTGATATATTGTTTTGATTTTTGTATTTTGCATAGAAGTCAGAGTCCCTTGAATATTTTACTTTTAAAACATTTGTCATTTCAGATGTTTATAAAGAAACTTCTGTCCCTTAGGGGTTTTACAGTACTGAGAAATATTTGGGACGGGATTATATTTAATTAGAATTGTTTTCTGGTGTCCTAATATTTGAATGTCATTTTGAAATACTTACTTGAAATATTCCTCATGAATTATTAAGTTATTTTGGGATTAAAGCTCTTGAGTTTAGGTAATTGATGTGGTGAGTCCCTACAATGTGCTGGTTTTCTTTACTCTTCTCCCAAAAATGTGCATCATTTCTGGAAAGCCTTGGTTGGACCTAAAATAAATTTTATTAGGAGAATATTACCAGAAGAAGCATTAATTGACTAGTGGGAAACAGATATTATATTTCTAAAGAAAGTGAAAAAGCCTCATACTTTTATGGTTAGTAATTATACGGTTAATACTTTATACCATTGCATTCTTTTAGCAAATTAGATATTGAATAAACCGAAACAGTATTTCTTAGTTATCCTGTCTTTTTTCTGGTTACATTATGATGACAGAGTAGTCAACTATGACTACTTTTCAGTCAGTCATCAGTATTATTGTTAACTACATAGTCTAGTAGCAAAGGTATGAATAAGCACTCAAAAGTAGAAGCAGGTGGCATAAACAGCTATTTTGAATATTCTCAAATCTTTCACTTCTGTAAAATTGAAGTGTTTAGGGAGATCCTAGTGCTTTCTCCACTTACTACCGGAAGATTCAGCAGACTCTGGCTATAGAGCCCCCAGCAGCTGTGGTTTCCTGCATGATCTCTGGTGGTACCTCACTCTCTGCAGGGTTGATATGTTTATGCTCCAGGCACACTGAAAAAACTTCACCATCATTGGCTACCTCCGGGACATTTAGAACATTTTTCCTCTCTCTTTATCAGAACTCAGATTTTCCATCCTTTCGATTCTGAATCTGCCTAGGGTTAGATGCTGTAAGTTGTCTAGATTTATGTTTTTCCATTTTAGGGGAAATAATTGAGTTTTCTGGCTTAACAGTTTCCCCCTGGATACCGGGATGAATGAAGACTGTGAAATTAAAGGAACTTGTTATATCATCAAGAGATTAAACTCTTCTCCATGATTTTATTGCTATGATTTGAAAAGAAGTATTTGTTACTGTCCAAGAAGCATGTATTGTTTATTAGATCAGAAGTGAAGTAGAATCTTAATTTCTCCCTTTCCTAATTGGGCTCTGTATATTATTGTAAGGATGTTTAAGATGCTCATTAATTAGACAAAATGATGCTTGCCTACTCCTTAAGTAGAGGTTCCTGAGCTTTATTTAACTCATGGTCACATGTCTGTTTGGTGCAGGTAGCACTCCAGTAGATGGCATTCTGAATTCCAGAGAGAAGGTATCAGCAAACTTTTTCTCTTTTTTTTAATATATTTTTTTAAGATTTTATTTATTTATTCATGAGAGACACAGAGAGAGAGAGAGGCAGAGACACAGGCAGAGGGAGAAGCAGGCTCCATGCAGGGAGCCTGACGTGCGACTCGATCCCAGGTCTCCAGATCACGCCCTGGGCCAAAGGCGGCACTAAACCACTGAGCCACCCGGGCTGCCCAGCAAACTTTTTCTGTAAAGGATCAGATAAAAAAATATTGTAATCTGTATACAGCCTCTCTGAGATATCAATGGGAAATGAGCAACTCGGCAGCTATAGCATGAAAGCAGCCACAGAGAATATGTAAACCTATGAATGAGGCTGTGTTTCAGTAAGGCTTTATTTATAAACACATAATGGGCGAGATTTGGCCTGTGGGCCATTTAGGCATAAAACAGATTAGAGAGTTGGCCAGAACCTTATACCAGCTTCTTCTATCACCCCTGGACCCCAAGTATAAAATTATAACAGGACAGATTACAAAATAGGGAAACTACTTTCTATTATTCTAATAAACATAGAAGTCGTAAGAAGCAGGAGCCCTCTTTGAGGACCTTTGCACTTGTTCTTTATGCTTGGAATGCTCTCACCCATGGAGCAACATGGCTTGTACCCTCTCTCCCTCTCTTCTTGCTGTAATGTCTCCTTTGCATTGAGGTCCTGAACACTAAAGTTAAAATTGTCACTACCCCTCTCCCCACTACTCTGCAACTCCCTTAATTACTTTGTCTTTCTCTGTGAGTCTCATGTGACAGATGATTTATTTTATGAACACTCCATGGGGATAGTCATCTGTGTTGGTTTTTGTTTGCTCTGATATCCTCAATAGCTAGAATGTAGCCTGGCGTGTGGCAGATGCTCTTAGTATTTGTTGTTGAATGAGATCAGTGAAAAAAACAAGCATTAGATGTATTTTTTCTTTAAATTTTTAAAAAAATAGGCAGCTTTTTTATATGTAAGGATTTTATAATAAAAACAGCTCTAAACACTATATTGGTTGAAAATCTGGAGGTGCGTTGAGAGTACTGTGTACATTAACACTGCAATGGACTATCAGTGTTATTTTTATGGTTCTGTTTCCCTCTTAAAAACATGTTTATCAAAACACAGTTTAAAAACAAAGAACCACACTCAGTTATCCTTCTCTAAATAGTGTTTAAAACTGTCTTCAGTCATGAGGGCCATTAAACAAAATAATTAAACTTCTAATCTGAGTTTATTTCACATGAGATTATCTATTTGCTTTTGTAATGGAAATGCCAGTCCTGAATCAGTGCATGGTATTTGAAAACTGCCTAAGATTTAGTAAGAGTGTAATTGTGTAACATCATGCGGCTGAAGAAATACTAAAGCATTTATAGTTGTGCTTAAAGTATGAACATTCACTTAGCTATTTGAATGATTTAATTATGACATCACCTGATTCTATCAATTTCAAATATTGTGTGGAAGGAACTTAATAAAATGTAGACCCTGGGTCTGTTATTAGTGTTTCAAACAGGTCAAGCAGATGAAAAACTTTAATAAATGATACCTGTTTTAAAAAAGAACTCACTGGGTTTTGAGGATAAAAAGGCAAGTCTTTCTCCCTCCACTTTCCTGTCTGTAACTAATAAGCCGAAGCTCTTCACTCAGTCTGAGTGAGTGCAAATATGGAAGCTGGATAGAATTTATTTCAGCATTTCCCAACTATGTAACTCAGAAGAAGAATCCTAGAAGTTGGTATAAAGAAAGGCAGATGTGGTGAATGTGCTGTACCCCTTCTGGGAGATGCACATAGTGATATATCCAAGCATAATGCAACAAAAGAACCTTTTTGACATTAAAAAAAAAATATTTATTTAGAGCAAGAGCCCGTGAGCAGGAACAGGATGAGGGGCAACGGGAGGGGGAGAAGCAGACTTCCTGTTGAGCAGGGAGCCTGGTGTAAAGCTTGATCCCAGGATCCTGGGATCATGACCTGAACCTAAGGCAGACACCCAACTGATTGAGCCAGCCAGTCCCCCCCTCCCCCTTTTTGGCATTTTTAACTTGCTGTTTTGTGAAGATGTTTGTATGTTCAGTATAACGCACCAGCATTTTTATAAAAATTGCCATGTATCTTGAGGCATTCACATTTTACTTGAGAATATGTTTTGTGACTTTATTTCTTACCCACCTGAATACCTCATTAACAAATTAACCTTTTCACCGTGGAGAGGCCTTGTGTGATAATCTGAGCCTAGAATGGCAGAAGCTGAACATGTGAAGCTCCCTCAGCAATTCAAATATATGATATGCTTAAGAATTAGTGGAGGGATACAGAGATATGCAAGATGTGTGTGTTCCTTGTCTTTTTCGTGTCTTCCATTTAGGAGAGAGAAAAGGAAGCCAGTTAAAATAAAACTGAAAAGTCCTCAAGGGTAGAGTACAGAATTGCGAAGTTACAGAGGGGTTGAGAAAACATTCCTTCAAAGATCTTCTAGGCAGGGGAAGTAGCAGTTTAGTTGGCCTTTGGAAAACAGATAAGATTTTAACCAGCATTTTTAGAAGAAATACTTTTCTGGCTGGTGGGAGTGAAAAGGCACTGACGTGATAGCTGGAGTTACTGAAGTCCATCCGATGGATAACAGGGGTTGGCTGGGTTATTTTATTGGAGACTCAAGGTTGGGTTCTAGAACCAGGAGGGAGAAACTGCCAGTGCGTTGCCTGTTCAGGTTGAACAGAGATCTAAGGAGAATGAAAAGGCCAATGGTCCAAATACCAAGAAAAGATCAAATCCCAGATAGGAGTTAGGAGTCAGATCACCCAGAAGCCAGTAGTCCATGAGCGGGTGGGAGAGCAGAGCTTTCCCTGTTGACAATCAGCTTTGTCAGTGATTGATTTCCCAGCTTATACACAACATCTCCAAGGCTGCTTGTGTGTGGAGCGATTCCTCACCCTGGTACACAATTGTGGGAGAGCCTCGAGTTTCCTGGGACTGCTGGCCTCTGGTTGGCCCTTCAGCGAAAAGCAAATGCAGTGCAAAGTTGACATGTCTCTCTCTGACCGGTTTGTTAGGGACCAATCACCGCGTTGAACTTCAAGCTGAATCTTAAATCTTTGATAAAAAAGTATCTAGTTGGCCATTTCTCAAATCACACATCCTTGGTAAAGACTGTGCTGAGCAAATAAAAAGCTTCAGTATTTTATTTGTAGTTTGAGGGAACAGTTTCTGAGTTCTAGTGTTTAGCAAATAACATGACTAATTTCTTTCAATCTGTTTAGTGGCAGAGAAATGAATGGGAGGGTGTTGGAATCAGCCTGAAATTAGAGTTGTAAGCCATCTGTTGGTTGTTTGCTGTGACTCAGGTTTCCCAGAACCTTCGTTTCCCACATAAAAGTATAGGGTCTGGACTTCCTCTGTGGGATCAGCTGGAAAAGTAGGTAACATTGGGCCTGACACTGAATTGGGGCGCAACAAACCGCAGTTTCCTTTCTCTTCAGAAGAGCATCACTTTATTTTGGGTGACCTCTGATAATGTTGAGTTCTAGTCAGTTCTTACCTTGGAAAATACAAAGTAAAGAAAGCATTTGTTCACATTAAACTTTTAAAGTGAAGTTTTTGGTGATTGTAAAAGCGTGTGGTTTAAAGTATCATAAAGTTGTATGTGGTTTGTTTACAAAAAAGCAAAACACGTAGCAACATTCCTCCCCTCCCACTTCCTGTTAGTAATTTCTTTGTTTTTTACTTTGTATATATTAATAATATTTTTCAAAATTTGTTTTCAATAATTTTTTTTTAAGTAGGCTCCATACATTTGTGGTGGGGCTTGAACTCATGACCCTAAAAGAGTCTCATGCTCTACAGACTGAGCCAGCTAGTCACCCCATCATGATTATATTTTTCCCCTCACTTTTCAGTGTTAGGGATCATCTGTTGAGCTACTACCATGGAATATAATGTTTATTCATTTTTATTACTGTCTCTCACTCCTCCTTCTGGTGTAGACACAGTTCCTATCATCCTTTTCATATAGTTGCATAAAATATTTAGGTTGTATCTGTATTTCGTTTTATACCCTCATGACTGTGTACATGCTGTTCATATGTGAGCTTTGTAACATAGGATTAATATTTATTTCATTTGTGCTAATCTTTAGTTTTTCTTGATATTTATAATTCTGGACTTTTTTGCTTTGTGTGTGTGTGTGTGTGTGTGTGTGTGTGTGTACTTATTATTCTTTCACCCCAAATTCTTCCTAAGGGCTGTAAATCTCTGAAGTACCCAAAATACATATCAATTTCATCATCCCACAGCCTCCTAAGGAAACTTTAATTTGGGCTGGTTGTTCTCCAGGCCTGCTGCACAGTGATCCAGTTAGCATTCTGTGATCCCTTTCATTATTGTCTTGGGAATTCTCTGTGCTGTGTATTTTTGCTTTTCCTCAATCTCATGTCATTGCCCACCAACATGCCTACCCATGTTGCTTAGAGCTTCCTCAGAAATGGTGGATAGGAGGGACAGTTTTTGAACTTTTTAATATTTGAAAGTGTTAGTTTTTTCCTAAGCATGCTTACTGATAATTTATCATGGTTCAGATATCTTGATGGGAAAGAATACTGTCTTCAGATCATCAATCCATATCTTCTAGGTCTCTGGTATTATAGAGCCTATATTGAGAGATCTGATTCTTGATCCTCTATAGGTAGCCTGTTTTTTGTTCTGGGAGAATGTTTTTCTTTTATTTCTTTGTTTTTCTTGGTAGTTTGGTGTTGCACCTCCCACACTGAAATGTTGATAAAAGTATAGCTGTCCTATTTTTTGTTTCTGGAAAGTTGCTTCAATTGTATTTTCTTTTTGTTTTGTTTTTGTTATCCTATATTTAATATAGAAAGCACCTTCTTTTGATTCTTTATTTTATATAGCTTACTGTTATTGTTTCATGAGCACAATATTTTCTATTATCTCTGAAGATCTTAATATATTTTTGTGAGGCTTTCTTTCCCTGTAGAATGTGTTTCTTTCAATTTTATTTATTTTCTTTGGGGGGGGGAAGGGTTCATTTCCCATTTTTTACCTTATGGGTGTTATCCTCAGATGGTTTATTAATCTTCAGTGTTTTTTTTAAAGATTTTATTTATTTATTCATGAGATATACACAGAGAGAGGTAGAGGGAGAAGCATGTTCTCCACAGGGAGTCTGATGTGGGACTCGATCCCAGGACCCCAGGATCACGACCTGAGCCAAAGGCAGATGCTCAACCACTGAGCCACCCAGGCACCCCTTGAGCTTTTTATTTTTAAAGTGAGATCCTACAAAGCTGATTGGAACAGGTTCTGATGAGTCCTGTTACTTATTTCTTATAAGATCATCTTGCTGGTCTTTTCTTAATATGTTTCCTTGGTGAGTCCACATGCCAGTATCTTTCATATGAATCTTTTTTTTTTTTTTTTTTTTTGAGGATGATAACAATGGTGAAAACAGCTTTTTGGGAGCTTAGTGGGGAAAATGGACTTTGAGTATAAATATTTATGACACAAATTTTTTATTCTTCTGTTTTGAATATTCCCTGTTGCCTCCAGTTATGTCTGAGTGTTCCAGTCCAGAGACTGGTTTTCTGCAGTGGATGAAGCTCTGCTATTGAGCAAGAAAAGGAGCATTTTCCCAGCAGTGTGAAGGGAGGGAGGATTCTGGGATGGAGCAATGAGGGGCACAGGTTTATCTCTTAGGTTGCCTTTCAATAAATCTTCCTATTTTTGTCATCCCCTCTCCTTCTTAGTCACTTCCAGAGTTATTTGACTTCCATCTCCTGAGGCTTTCTGAGATTTTGTGGGTAAATTGGTTTCCTCTCAATCTGATCTGTTGCAGGCTTAGCAATCAGCTTTTGGGAACTTCCTAAGTCAGGCTCCTGTCCTTCCTTCTACTTTCTTGGTTTCTAAATATTGTTCTTGCTGTCTACTTCTCTGGTCATTGTTGGTTTGTAGGTATTTATTTTTGTTTTTTTAATCCTTTGAACCTTTGGGAAGAGTAGAGGTAAATGCAAGCTTTCTACTAATCATCTTAACTAAAGCTGGTTTCCTGTTTGTGTGTGTGTGTGTGTGTGTGTTTGTAGAATAGGACTGCATGAAATAGTGTGCCATTCGACATAGCTTTTCATATACCATGTCATGTACCCTTTTTATGAATATTATGAAAATTGGTAGTAATGTATTAAAGTGAATGCTTTGTTATTGACTTCTGAAAGGTTTTTTGGCACCTGGAATTTTACGTTAAAATAATATTTGTTTTTTCTCATTGAAATAATTAGGTATAGCAGAGATAGAAGCTGGGATTTCAGAGAGGTTTGGTTTTTGATTTTTGGCTCTAACTTATTTGGGTTCACCGAATCTTGGAAACTATCATTTTGGTTTGTTTAAAAGTAAGGACATGCATTTTAGAATAGAAAAATGCTGGCATTTTACATTTGATCTTAGCCAAAAGGCCAAGAAGAGATAGTACTGGTATGTTATACAATGATAATTTTTTGTATCTGTACTTACAAAATACTTCATAACTACTACTGCATCATTTAAAAGCCTCATACTTAAAGGAGTAGGTAAAATAATTATTTAGCTTAATAAAAAAATGAGTAATTAGATAAAAATCTACTGGTATGTTATACAGTTATAATTTTTTGTATCTGTACTTACAAAACACTTCATAACTACTACTGCATCATTTAAAAGCCTCATACTTAAAAGAGTAGGTAAAATAATTACTAAGCTTAATAAAAAAATTAGTAATTAGATAAAAATCTACACTTTTGGAAATTGTGGTAGTTCTAAAACATTGAAGCTAGTGAATAAGATGAAATATGCATGTAATTCTTCAGGATTATGTAAACAAAGCAGATGCAAATGGAACACCATGTTAAATATCTTTTTCAGTAGATACTGTTTACAATAATTGAGAAGTATGCTTGTGATGATTAATAATAGCCATAAATTTGGGGCACTCTGGATGGTTCTGTTGGTGAAGTGTCTGCCTTTGGCTCAGGTCATGATCCTGGAGTCCTGGGATCCGGCTCTATGTGGTTGGGCTTCCTGCTCTTTGGGGAGGCTGCTTCCCCCCACCACCCCCCTGCTTGTGCTCTTGCTCGCTCTGCCAAATAAATAAAATCTTTTTTAAAAAGCCATAAATTAGACTTAGTGCCTATAAGGTTCATTTGAGTTGTATCATTTTTAATGACAGTTTGGTAACCTCTGCCACCTTATATTAATATCATTGGTGACCGTACTTGTTTGATTGGGGGAATTTTTTAGAACTAAAATACTGAGCATTTTTTAAAAAACAAACAAAAAACCCCTCCCCAAACCCTGTTGACACTTAAGAATGAAATTAAAACAGGAGTACCTCTGTGTGAGTACTTCATAAATACAGATTTAATTGTTTGTATATACACTATTGTTAAAAAAAAGTTTTTAAAATACAGTTTTGAGACAACAAATGCTGACATCAGGTGGTAAGGCTGTATTTATGATAGCAGTTGAAACTTTATACCAGCTGCCCTATACCAGAGCTCAAGGGAAGAATTTATAGAAGTTCGCTCGATAACGTGGCACAAGTCTTATAAATTATTCTAAAAAAGCTTCTTAAGGAAATGTTTCCCTTCAGAACCCTAAAAACAAAATGGGATAAGACCTAGGCTAATATGTTTCATGTCTACTCTACCTTTTTTCCTGAAGGAATTCTGACGCACTTGGCAAAATTGAACTCCTATAGAATGGGTAGGGGTCAAATGTTATCGCTGCCAGAGGATGCCTTGCTATCGAACGTACTAGTCTGTTTGGCATAGTGGTTCAGAGCAAAGACTGGGACCAGATTGCCGAGATCTGACTCCTGGATATGCTTTTTACTAGTTGTGTGACAAATTATGTAACCTGCCAGGGCTTATGGTGCCTTCATCTGTAAAATGGGAATAAAAATGTTACCTCATATGGTTGCTTGGAGGATTAAGTGAATTAATATTTGTATATGGCTTGCAACAGTGCCGAGAACAAAGCACAATATACCGTTTGCTGTTTTTATTATGAAGCTTATGCCAAATAAATTGAGGCTTTAAAATGTCATTTCTTTATAATAATTCATTATTATTTCAGATCTAATTTATGTGCTACAGGCCAGGATGACACTGTATTTTATACCATGTCTTTATTTTTAACATTTACTGATAAGCAAATTGAGCTGTTAACTGAAATTTAAGGGAAAAGCAGTAGCTTACATCAGAGTAAATGTCTAAAGTGCTGTTGGAACCTCTAATTGGGTGTAGTAGATTAATTTTATATAATCCCAGTGGAATTATTATTATTTGCCTGATATCTAATAGCCTTATATAAATATGTGAAAGAAATATATAGCCCTTGCACAGAAAAGATAGTTCTTAAAACTTTAGTATTCATCAATATTTATTTTAAAATTGTACATTGACCTTTAGAAATACAAAATATCTTCTCAAGTTCTCCATTTTATTATTTCACTGAAATTTTAATTAATTTGTAGGGTTTATCTACATTAAATCTGAGTTTCCATTTGCTGGAAAGGAGTATAATATGAGAAGGGATATAAATGTAAGTTATTATCTTTAATTACTAGTTATTAGAATTCAGTATTGAACTTACAGAAAACAGTCAATTGAATGTTGACATTTAATGAGCAAAATAGATTAAATAATATTTATATAAATTTAATTTTGGAAACATTTTGTATTGATTTGTATTTTTAAATAAGGACATGTCAAATGCATACATTTTTTAAAAAGCACGTTTTAAAAGTGTTATAAAATATATTTTAAAAAATACATAGATATTAATGATGAATTTTACAAGCTTTCTATAGGTTCTAGTTTTTCTGTGATTCCAAAGCTTTTATTTTGTCATATTAATAAATATCTTTAGTATTTGAAAAAAGCAAAAGTGAAATTAAGGGTAAAATATTTTATTGGTGTTTATATTATCTCTATAAATAATGCGAATTTGAGTAAGCATTTTTCAGTGAAAAATAAGTTCCTTTGTTCATTAAATATTTATTAAGCACACTTTATTGCTAGGAACTGTGACAGTCTCCGCTTTTATATTGATAAACAAAATAGAAATGGTTTCTCCACTCCAATCTCTCAATATCTAGCATGAGAGATGGGTGAAGCAAAACAAATACATAAATGCACAATTTGTTAGGTGTCATTAAGTGAAGAAATGGAACAGGAGACCAAAGGGATCTTAGGATCTGACCAAGGATGGCTACCTGGAGGGAATGCTTTCAAGCTGAGGTTTCAAGGCTAAGGAACTGGTCATGTCTGGAGCAGGCAGGGAGCATTTCAAGAGGAGAAAATTGCATCTGAGAGAGCCAGGCAGCAAGAAAGAGTCTAGAGATAGGTAGCAATATGGCAGGAGGATGGTGCTCATGGAGTAGGTCCCCACAGATTTGATGGCTGGCTGGATAAAAGATGGAAAGCAGAAGGAGAGAGTTAATCAGAGGATTGCAGAGTAGTCTCAACAATGCAAAATGGTTGTTTCCTCAGGTGCTACACACCCTGTGGCCTCTCCTTCCATTTTGCTGTGGGTTGGGATTTGTCCTATTTACCCATCCCTCCATAGATTATTAGAAGGATTTAATAATCTTTAAGAATATTGAGTTAAAACGGCTGAACACATCTAATAGTTACCTGGTAGTCGCAAAAATTAAATGGTTGGGAGAATGTCTTGGAAAATGAGTTTGAAAGAGGCTGAGGTTTTGGGTGAGACTTTGCTCAGAGCTAGGGATAGAGTGTGTCCTTTGTCTTCAGTGCCCGAGAGGAAATGTAGTCCGATGGTGGTACCACTGATCCCTAAACAGTCTGCTTTATCTCTTCCCTTAGTTTTCCTTGGGTACGGATGTTATACTCCTGAGTGATGCCTCAGACCCCAAATAGTTGGCTGTGGAGTCCCGAGGAAGCTTGTTGAGTCCAAGTGGCTGCTATAAACAATCTTTTTTTTTTTTTTTTTTAAGACTTTATTTATTTATTCATGAGAGACACAGAGACACAGGCAGAGGGAGAAGCAGGTTCCATGCAGGGAGCCCGATGTGGGACTCAATCCCGGGACCCCAGGATTACACCCTGGGCCAAAGGCAGAAGCTTAACCACTGAGCCACTCAGGAGTCCCTGGAATAAATAAGTAAAACACATTAAAGCAGGTTCTGAAACTTTTTGCACTCTGTGCTTTGGCAGATTTTGAAAGTTTGAATTTAATTTTGAGTGTTCAGAAGTTTTCCTGTCTTCTGCCAACCTTTTTTTTTTTTTTCCCTCTTTTCTTTTTTTAAGATGCTGATTATTTGAGTTCTGGTCACTGAGGTTTATTTGTCATCTTGCTAAAGGGACTACACTTAATTATTCATTCAACAAATTCTTTTTTTTTTTTTTAGTGCCATATATGTTTCTATGTTAGTTGCTGATTGTGTAGTGAAGGATGAAGCACTCTTGGAGTTTGTCCTTATAAAGCATAAGGTATGATATGGGAGACAGACATTGAGCAAGTAAACAAATACATACAATATTAGTGATTGTATTAAGTATTAGGAGGAAAAGGTGTGCTTTGAGAGAGAATAGTTTTGTCTTTTGCTTTGGGTTGGCTCATCAGGAAAGGAATATTTGTATAGGTAGTATAGTGGAACTCTGGAAGAGAAGGAGTGATTAGCAAAGGGAATAGAAGAGTAATGGTAATGATCTCCCTACATGTGTTGACTGTTTTTATTCTGAAATGGAAGATTATATATACTATTGAGCTCCAGCTTACCACCATTCACAAAGTAAGGTGGGTAGAGTCCAAAATAAAATCTTGATACACAGAATTATTGCTGACATTGTGTGGGAAGATGTATATTTACCTGCCTTCAAGTATGGCATGGATCAACATTAAATGAGTGCAGAGTGATTAATTTGTTCAGTGTGCAATTATTGTGTGTTTAATACTTCTTTACCTTTTAATGTTTTTAATGCAAGGGATTTAAAAAAACCCTTGGGTTTTAAAAACTAGATGTCTATCTACTGCACGTTTCAGTGTTAAGAAAACATGGACCAAGAATAGTTAAAAGGAAGCGGAAAGATGATAGAAAGCTGAGTAGTTATGTTTATGATTTCAAGGTCTTTATTGTTACTTTTTAATTAATCCAGATGCTTATATATGGAAATGTCTGTACTGATGAACTTGGAAACTTTTATCCATTTGACCCGGTTTGCTCTGATTTTATGTGAAGCTGAATAGATCAATGTGGGAGGCCTGCTGTATTTCACTTGAGTGATACGTGTTTGGTGCTCAGAAAAAAGCAGGGAAGACGAGGTCTTCACACTTCCAGATGTTCTTTTTCTATCTTTAAATCCTATGAAAATCACAGAATATTAAACTAATCCCTTATCTTAAACATGTTAGCAAGCTACAAATAGAAAAGGTAGACATGATTGTTATTTACATATATGCTTAGAAATGACTTTATTCAAGCGGGAAGTTAGTTTTCATATATGATTTTTGTTAAAAGCTGAAAGTATCTATATTGCGTCAAGTAGAGAAAGCCACTTAGAGAATAGGATTGTCTGATTTCCGGGAAGGGCTCTGAAACAAAACAAAACAAGACCAAGTGGGAATTGGTTCTTTACTTTTCCCTTATATAGTCAGAAAAAGTTTTTTCTATTAAACCTAAATAGGAAGCATGATTACATTATTCTGCTTTGTTTCTTATTTTCAGAAAAGATAATCATCTAAATTGCATTTGCCTTTCTTCTGATTCTTTTTGAAAAACGTTAATATTTCAATGAATTTTGGATGATTGTAAAGGATTCTCTATATGGGGCTTTTTTCAGCTCATTTGATCAAAATTAGGTAATTTATCTCTATAAATCCAATTGACAAAGCTTTGTTATTTTGGGAAAATATTATTCATGCTCCAAAGCAAAAGTTAAGGTAAAATAAGATACATACTATAAGCTTAATGAAGGATGAAGGATGAAAGTTTATATTGTCTTTTTCTTAAAAGATTATTTATTTGTGATAGAGAGAGAGTGAGAGAGGCAGAGACACAGGAGGAGGGAGAAGCATGCTCCATGCCAGGAGCCTGACGTGGGACTCGATCCCGGGACTCCAGGATCCCGCCCTGGGCCAAAGGCAGGCACTAAACCACTGAGCCACCCAGGGATCCCCCTATATTATCTTTTTTAAGTTTTTAAAAAAAATTATTTATTTTTATGTAAACTCTCTTCCCAATGTGGGACACAAACTCATGACCCTGAGATAGAAAGTCGCATGCTCTACCAACTGAGCTAGCCAGGCACCCCTATATTATCTTGATTAAGGGATTATTTCTGTTAGGGGAACTGGGGGCAGTGATAGTGTTTCTCACCAAACTTCATTTTGCACTAACCTATAAATGTGCATATTAATACCCTTAATAATATTTTTTTTATTTATTTAAGTTTTTACTTGAATATAGTTGACATACAGTGTTACGTTAGTTCTAGATGTAAAACAGTGATTCAGCATCTCTGCAAATTATGCTCTGCTCACGACAAGTGTAGCTATCTGTGTCACCATACAGCACTATTGCAGTGTCATTGGCTATAGTCCCTGTACTGTGTCTTTTATTCCTATAACCTGTTCATTCCATAACTGGAAACTTGTATCTCCCATTCCCCCCCCCCCCTCCATTTTACCCATCTTCCTAACCCTTTCCCCTCTGGCAACCGTCAATTCTCTGTATTTATAGATTGGATTCTGCTTTTTTGTTTATTCATTTTTTTAGATTCCACATATGAGTGAAATCATAATATATTTATGTTTCTCAGCCTTATTGTACTTCGCATAATATTGTCTAGGTCCATCTATGTTGTCACAAATGGCAGGATCTCATCCTTTTTTATGGCCGTGTGATACTCTGTTATGTGTATCTGTGTATATGTACACACATTTTTATCCTTTTATCTATGGATAGACTTTTGGGTTGTTTCCATATCTTGGCTATTATAAGTAAAGCTGCAGTAAACATGGGGTGCATATATCTTTTCAAAATCCTATTTTTGTGGGTTTTTTTTTTTTTGGATACTCTGTGGTGGAATTATTGGATCATATGGTATTTGTATTTTTAATTTTTTGAGAAACCTTCAAGACTGTTTTGTACAGAGGCTGTATCAACTTATATTTCCACCAGTGAGGAATTGGTGCATGAAGGTTCCTTTTTCTCCACATCTTCCTTAGTACTTGTTAATTTCTTGTCATTTTGATTCTAGCCATTTTGACAGGCATAATGCCATACCTCTTTTCAGTTTTGATTTGCACTTCCTTGGTGATTAGTGATGTTGAGCATCTTTTGTTTGTTGGCCATCTGTATGTCTTGTTTGGAAAAATGTCTATTAAGGTCCTCGACCCATTTTTTTAATTGAATTGCTTTTTTTGGTGTTGAGTTGTGTAAGTTGTTTATATATTTTCAATATTAAGCCCTTAATCAGATAAATAATTCGCAAATATCTTCTCCCATTCAGTAGATTGCCTTTTTGTTTTGTCGTTGATTTCCTTTGCTGTGCAAATCTCTTTATTTTGATGTCTTCCCAGTAGTTTATTTTTGCTGTTGTTTCCCTTGCCCTGGGAGACATATCTAGAAAACTGTTGCTGTAGCTGATGTTAGAGAAATTACTGCCTGTATTCTCTTCTAGAATTTTTATGGTTTCAGATCACATATTTAGATGTTTAATCCATTTTAAGTTTACTTTTGTGGATGGTGTTAGAAAGTGGTCCAATTTCATTGTTTTTGCATGTAGCTGTCCAGTTTTCCCAGCCCTATTTATTGAAGAGACGAAGAGACTCTTCTTCCCATTGTATATTCTTGCCTTCTTTGTGGTAGATGCATTGGCCATATAAGTGTGGGATTATTTCTGGGCTCTCTTTTCTGTTCCATTGACCTTTGTCTATTTTTGTGCCAGAACCAACAGTAACATTGTTTTCAATTCCTATGTTAATTCATTAGAAAATGTCATTTTGTTTTTTTCCTACGTGCCATTGCAAAAACTGTACATTGTTACAGCCTAATGTTTTTTATACTGTTTAACAACAAATAGGAGTGTGCTGGACGCAGTTACATTACAAATGTATTTAAAATCCAAGTTCACGATACTTGAATGTAAAATAGCATTTTCATGTTTTACAGAAAACGCATGTTTCAGAAGAGATGGGTGAAATTTGATGGCCTTAGCATTTCTTATTACAATAATGAGAAAGTAAGTACATTTTATAGTTCTCAAAGATTGTCTTATATATACAAGGTATACTTCAGTAAACTAAGCAAACAATTTGATTTTTAAGAACAAGTGTTGGGTTATCAATGTGTAAAACATTTCCATGGGTGAAACCTTCTGTTCATTGCTTAACTTTTCTTTGACACATAAAATTTGGATTTAAAAAATTATATATCCAACAATTATTTATAGAGTGTCTTCTGCAAACTAGAGGAATTGTTATGAATGATATAAGAATGAATAAGCAATTGTCTCTCTCCTAGAGAGCACTAAGGAATATTTACAAAAGGATACTACGAGGTAGGCAATACAGGAGAGGTTACTTTGTACTCTGGGAGGGTATAGAAAAACCAAAGAGGGCTTCTTGTATGAGATTTCATTTGTCACAGGTCTTGAAAAGAGAGGAATGTTTGTCCATAGAGACTAGAGAGAACAGGATGTAGTAACATAGAGAACAATGAGATGGCCAGATGGGAAATCAGTTTTCTGATTGGGAAATATGATATATGAAGAAGACTTGAGATGAAGCTGATAAGGTTCTCTGAGGTTAGAGCTCACTGAACATCTTGATGTAAAAGTGGTCACAATTTTGTCTTTAGGCAAGTGACTCTATCTATGTAATTTATTTAAATATTTTATTTATTCATGAGAGAACCAGAAGTATGTATGTATGTATGTATTTATTTATTTATTTATTTATTTTAAAGATTTTATTTATTCATGAGAGACCCAGAGAGAGAGGGAGAGAGGAGGCAGAGACACAGGCAGAGGGAGAAGCAGGCTCCATGCTGGGAGCCTGATGTGGAACTCCGTCCCGGGACTCCAGGATCTCGCCCTGGGCTGAAGGCAGATGCTAAACCACTGAGCCACCCAGGGATCCCCTTTTAGGGATGCTTTTAGGTAGAAAGTAACATACATTTACATGCTACAATGCTAAGAACAATGAAAGTTTAGAGAAGTATTAATTACTTGGTTTCACCTTGCAGTGATCCAGATAAAAGCATCAAATAAGTTTAAACACACTTCTTTGAGGTTTGCAAGATGATAGGATGAGTAATTTTTTAAAAGCTGTTTTTCTGTCTTAGCTAATGTTTTTAGTTTGCTTGTGTATTTGAATGTTAAGACAGTTTCTATGCCAGGGATGGGTTTGATTGAACTATTCAGGAGTGAGATAGGCTTCAGTGCCATGAGGCTCTGTTGGTGGTGGCATCAATATCCTCATTTGGGAGAGAGAATTTCTGGTATCGGTGTCCAACTGGACTCATTCTGTTTGTCCTTTGAAAGATCACCTGAAATGCAGTGAGATGAATGCCTGCCACATTTTTAGGTAATGATGCAATAAAAATGATGCAGCCTTCATTTGAAATTGTGATAAGTTCATTAAAATAAATGGTTATAAAGTCTTTAGCTTAACAATTAAAAAAAATCTAATTGTTTTCTGTGGCATTTCCATCCCTTTACTATTGAGATGGTTGGTTTCATCTTGGCAAAACTTGAAAACATTGAGATGGATGTTTTCTAAAAGGAGACACAGATTCTTTTGTGACTCACCTTGCTCAAGGGTGTATTGGAGGACTGGGAAGAAGGAATTTTAGGGCCAGTGTACAGAAAGCATAGGTGTGGCCACAGCGACTGTCTCAGGTGACTGTGCAGTGTTGGTGGTTGTTGGGCCTTTTGGTGTTTAAAGGTGCATCGGAGGTGCGCTTGGCTGGGCAGAGCTGTGTATTTCCTTAGTTTTCTCTCACTTTCCTCAGTGCTGCTCCATCAGGTCTCTGCAGGAACTTTTTCATTATATTAATGAAAGTGGCATCATCCCACCAGCCTTGATATCTAGTCACCTACCAGGAAATCTCTCTCACCCCCATTCTCACTCAGCTGTGGGCAGAATTGCCCTGTGGTCATTTCATTGTCGAAAGTGGTAGTAGATAAATGGCAGACTTGACCTAGATATCTGTGTGTTACAGACTCAAGGGGTGCTTTGAAATTTCTGTCCTTAAAAAATTTTACACTCTGAAAAACACAATCATTCTGAGCCTTGTTGTCTTTTTTTCCCCTCCTCTATATTGTCTTTATAATGTGTTGTTTGAAGAGAAATATAAAATCAACTCTACAGTGTTAAAAATTACAGGATTTATTGAGATCTCATAATAGATTGTAAATGAGCCATTAAAGAAACTATAACTTCCTGAGGTGAAAGTGACATAATAGTTTGTTGAGTACATTTTGATCACTCCTGGGGAATTTATTTCTCTATTATTCTTCTAGAGTATTTACTTGTTAAATATGATATTATTATAGGCATGTGAGTGGGTTACTTTTTTGTAAGGAATTGTTTTTTAATCTCTTAAAGCAGACCTAGAAGAGGGAAAAATCTTAAAAAATTTCCTATTTCTTTTTTCCTACGATGCTGCTTGATTTTTCTCTCCTGAAAAATGTATTAATGGTAACATTTCATTCAACAAATGGTTAATTATCTCACTAGAGATCTAATTTTATGAGCCATTGTAATTCTCAAGCAAACTAAAATTTGAGAATGGATCATCTAAGGGATGAAGTGTAAATGTTTGTGGACATCCTAAATTTTTCAGTCTGATCTGAGCCACTGTAGACTTACAGCCAGACAAGCCCTTGCACCGTCCCCAAAGGTACTGTGCTCCTTCCCATGTCTGAGGTTGCCTGATACGAGGGAGACATTTTCCCACTTTTATCATTCTTGGAGCACTTAGTGCTCTAGTACTGCCTAGCATTGCATATTATACCCTGCTGCATTTATTGGGTTTCCTTTAGCCAGTCAGTCATGTATTTCTTTGCATAGCCTTTCTTAACGATGTCTGGATACACACTGTGGGGGAATAGGAACATGTCTTTTTCCTGCATTTCATCTCCCTGTTTTTGCTCTTCCATCTGTAACTTCTGAACCATTACCACCAATCAAAATCCTGTGCAGACTTCCAAGATCCATTTTTTTAAATTCCCCTCTATGAATCTTTTATTTTTTCCAACTATGACATCTGAACAATCGTATACAAGAAAGGTTAGAAGGAAAAGAAGCTGAAAGTTGGGAGGCAAATCAGGGGAGTGTGTGGTAAATCGGGCATTAATTATCTGGATGTAGGCTGTGTAGGCTAGTGGAGATATTAAAAAATGAATTTAGAAATATATAAAAATGAGCTGTCAGAGCTTGATTTGGCTGTGATTGTGACTGATTGGACATAGAATTCATTCATTGAGAAAATACTTCTGCAATGCCAATTATATAAAAGGTCTGAGGAAAATAGATGTATGACCCATCATTTATTTGGGAAGATTATCTTAAATGATCACACAGTAAATATAAGAATCACCACTTAAGGTATAGTTAGTAATTGCTAAAAGGAAAAATACAGGTTGTTATTAGCTTAAAATAAGGTCATCTGCCTAGGTGAGGATGGGGGCCTGTGAGAAGAGGCTGGTCAGAAAACCTTTCTTCTGGAGCATATACTTATGCTGAAATGTGAAGGATGTAGAGGCCGTAGCTATGTGGAGGTGGTTATGGATAACATTCCTTGAAGAATAGAGTATAAGCAAAGGCACTAGATTGGGGAGAAACATGCTATATTCATGGAAACTCAAAGAAGGCTCATATGACTGGAGAGAGAGAATGCCAGGTAGGAAGTTGACGCTGTCACTGTAGGGAGAGTCCCAAGTTATGTGGGTCAAAGGAGCCATACAAATGAAAGACTAGGACTGACTAGAAGAGTAATATTTTAATGAACAGATATAGAAGGGGGAGGGTATGTTTTCAGGAGAAAAAGTTTGAGGTACTAATGGGACAATTACATGCACCATTGATGACTTGAAATATGAGGCTAGAGTTGACCAAAATGTATAAGGAAGGAAGGGACTGATTTTATAGAGTTTTCCTCATAAAATTGGTAGTTAAAATAGTAGGAATGGATTTCCTTGGAAAAAAAATGGAAATCAAGAAGAACAGTTACCTTGAAATTACTTCCTGGCATCCTTCTTTTTCTATAAGGTTGCCCACTCTTTTTCAGTTCCAATTCAAATATTGTATTCAGTTTTGACTGTGTGAGGGGAGGTGGGAAAGCCTTTGTGGCATTGGCATTAAAAATTATGTTGAAGAATGCATAGGATTTTAATACATACATAGAGTCAGGGATAGGAGATTGGAGCCAGAGGCATTAGAAGAGAAGAAACCTCCAAAGAACTAAGAGGGAATGCCATGATAGCATAGTATATCTTCTCAACGGGCAGAGGATAACCTCCCAGTAGAACACCATGCTGCTGATAGTGACTGTCCCTAACCTATCTGATAGGTGTGGTAGGAGTTTGCCACGAGGAAGAATATGACCTTGGCATTTGTTCTCCACATGGAATGGTTTAGTACAGTTTATTCCTAACCAGTTGCTTCATATACTTGGGATCTGCTAAAAAATGAGAGTTCTGCCCCCGCCCCCAAGAAATAGTTCCCTGAATCATTCTGTGGAAGGGAATAGTAGAAGAAACCTTGTAAAGATGTATCCAAACTCCTCTGATATTTAAGACCTTCCATAATGTGTCCTTGATGTATATTTCTAGCTTCACCTGTTTTGACTTTACGCTGTGGCTGCTCTTATATCTCTACCTATGCCTCTCTTATTAAAGCTTTGCAGCCGTGATGGCATCCCAACCAGTTATCTGTGTGGTTAAACTTTAAGTTTCTTTGGGTCAGGCTCTAAAGTCATTATGTCTATGAAAATATCTGACCTCTTTTAAGCAGAATGAGGAATTCCCATCTTTGTACTCATATTTTCCATGGTTTGCACTGTTTTACACTTTTCTCTCATTACATTAGCTAGTTTTTCACTTTGAGTCTCCTTGAATGTATAAATATTATTTGAATTTTCTTTCTAATACAAGGCCTGGTAAATATTTCACCCTTAGTAAATAGCTGAAATTGTCAGGCGGTCCTTATGCCGCATGGTTTTGGTGGATCCAGAAAAATGGAAGACTGAGAAAACTACCAGTAGTCTTCAGAGTGACCTTCTTGAGCAAAATGGTAAAACGCATATGCCATTTGCCAACAGCCAAAATTGTATTAGGTATATACCAATTGCAAACAGCCACGTGCATCTTTTCTCATTTGTTTTTTTGTTGAGGAATTAAAGGTAGAGTGAGACAGTTGTGATAATAAGATATTCATTAGAATCCTTAAGTAATATGTTTAACTGACATAATCCGACAGTCTGGTTTTGAGATATATTCTTGTTCACAATATGCAGTAGCAGTAGTATTGAAGTAGTTTAGTTACATTACCCATTATGGCCAGCAGATGTCTGCAAACACCATAAAATCATTTTGACCAGATTGTTAAAAAACATACCTTTGGTTTTTGGAACTATATATTGCTGGTCTAGTACAATTGTTTGTATTTGATTCTTTGCCTTTTAATTTTAAATCCCAGAAGAAGAGAAAATTGAAAATAAATCTGATATGAAAGAGCCATTTAATATTTTCCTTTCTTGGGTGTTAAGTGTGTCTAAGAATATATACTATTTGTATGTCATTTAAAAATTTTAGATTAAAATTATGAAAGAGAAGCACAATATACTTGTAAAGATTTGTAAATATTGTACCATTTTTCTGATAAGGGCATAAGAATTTCATTTTTTTTAAGAATTTCATTTTAATCTGTCTCATTTGTGTATCTTTTTCTCAAACCAACACAGGAGAAGTATTCAAAAGGAATAATTCCCCTTTCTGCTATATCTACGGTACGAGTTCAAGGAGACAACAAATTTGAAGTTGTTACAACACAAAGAACTTTTGTTTTTAGGGTAGAAAAAGAAGGTAAGAGTATTTCTTTATCCCTGTAACAATAGACATTAATTTCTAACCAATCAGAAGATTGATAAACCAATGACACTACAAATGTCAAGAAATCTTGAAATATTACTTTTAAATGATTTACATTTTATATTATTTTGAATGTCATAAACAAATTGACAAGTTATTTGTGTTCACTAAATAGATTCCTAGAACATACAGCAGTGCATGGCATGAGAAACATTGAATAAATCCTATATATTTCTAGAAAGCCTTCATTATTCCTTGGCATAATCAATAAATGCATAAGTTCCAGCTGCTGTTCACACTGGGGTACCTTTTTTCAAACTGTGAATCAGTATCTATTTGTGAGGTCAACTTAGTGGTTTCTGATGGTACTAAAAAGAAAAATCCCCCCAAAACAACAAAAAAAGCCAAACATGAAATAGAATAATAAATATCAAAGTGCATTGCTTTTAGTAAGTGTATTATATTGTGAGACTACTTGTGTTTATCATGCATATGTAATGGAAAAAGTGTTTATTACTCGACTTGTTATTTAAAAAATTGTTGAGAGCTATAGCCTAGAGTAGGGGTTGACAAACCACGGCCAAAAGCCTAAATCTGGCCACTGCTTGTTTTTTGTAACTAAAGTCATGTTAGATCAGTCACTGTCATTTATTTACATACTGTCTGTGGCTGCTTTTCTGCCTCAGTGGCATCATTGAGCTGTTGCAGGTTCTGTGACCAGGAAAGCCTAAAGTATTCTCCTCTTGACTGGATATCATGACGATCTTTCCTTATGCTTTGGTTTTCTCTGCCCAGAAGGTGACTGCCCATTTGTTTGAGGTGCTTATCACTTTCGCCTTGGCTTCTCAAAATGAATTTCACACATGCCAAATAGCAGGCATTTTAAGATGGACATACTAAATAAAGTTTCTAACCTGTGTGAAAAATCTGTTTAGCCATATTTGCTTACTGTAGTTAAAAGTTAAACAGACACATTTAGGTTGAATATATCAACCCACATGTTTAAAAGTTACATGGTGTGGTACATAGTTCATTATAGTTCATAGTTCATATATCACATAATTATATGAACAGTATAAGAATTTCATTAAAACTTTGGTATAAGTTACTATTTGTTAAATAAGTCTTAGGTCTTTAAGCTTTAAAAGCATAAAAATACCGCTTCAGCAAAAATAGAGACTATCCACATGGAATTACCAAGTTAGTTTCATTGAAAGTCATTTTCATGTAGTAACCAGCATTTTTAAACATAGATATATGTAGAGGTGTATGTGTGTGTAAATGGTACATGTGTGTCTGTATTTAGTATGGAACCTTCCACAAGATACTAGGTGTGTTTTATTGTTTTTCTTTTTCTCCTTCCATATATACAGATGATTATTTTTTTCTTTGGGGGAACTGAGAAAACAACCATAGTGGGTTATGAAATGTCTGACTTAACTTTTAGGCAAAATGAAACTTTACTTCAATCTTAAGACAAAAGTTTAAAACAAAAGGGGGGGGGTGGATCCCTGGGTGGCTCAGCGGTTTGGCGCCTGCCTTCGGCCCAGGGTGTGATCCTGGAGTCCCGGGATCAAGTCCCACATCGGGCTTCCTGGATGGAGCCTGCTTCTCCTCTGTGTCTCTGCCCCTCTCTCTCTCTCTCTCTCTGTGACTCTCATGAATAAATAAATAAAATCTAAAAAAAAAAATAAAATAAAACACAAAGGGGAAATGGTTTGACATCCTAGCAGAAATGCATTCTCCAGTTTTGGTGATAAGGTTCTGAACATCCTGTCATTTGTCTCCTCTGAAGCCAGTGTCACTGTCTCCAAACTGCTGCATTGCCCACTGGCATTGCTAAGACAGGATTTCAATTTGGCGTTTTTTTTTCCCCCACAAATTTTCAAAGGCTTCAGCCCTCCCAGGTTTCCTATGAAGTATTGTTATGCTCTTAGTTGAAAGTGAATTATGTTGAAATAATATTTTAAAAATACTCATCCTTAAATAAAAGATTTAGTTGGATTCCTCTGTCCCCAAGGAGAGCCATTGGAGTTGGTCAGAGGGTCATAACAGCTAATGATCTCTCTGGTCTGTATTCCCCTGGACCTGCGGTCACACATGTAGATGCATTACTTTAAAAAAGCAGGTGATGTTTTGAGTCGGCAGTTCTTATAGTGAGAAAAGGGCTTAAGAATTCTGAGTGGTCATGTGGGTTCCTGGGCCTTTTTCAGTGCTGGCTTTTAACTGCAGGCTCACATTCCTGTCCACCTCAGCTGATTCTGGATCCCTGCAAAGCAGGCGGGTGTTTTTCCTCTCAACTCTTGTTTCCAGACAGCGTGTTACAGCCCTCCAGTGGCAGCTTTGGTACTGCAAAGCTTTGTTATTCTAAGGAACACTTGGGTAGGAAACATAAATTTCCCTTTAGTTATTTTGGGCAAGCAGACTTACCTGTCTTGAAATATTCAGTGTTGTTTTTGTTGTTGTTTGTTTTTTGTTTTGTTTTGTTTTTGAGGGAGAGAGAGAGAGAGAGCACAGTGGGGAGGGGCAGAGGCAGAGGGGGAAAGAGACAATCTTAAAACAGACTCTGCAATGAGCATGGAGCTCGACACAGGGCCGGATCGCATGACCTCAGCTGATATGAAGATTTGGACGCTTAACCAACTTAGCCACCCAGGTGCCCCAAAAATATTCAGTGTTTTTAGAAACAAGTCATGGAACATTTACAAGCTGGAGGGAGAGCCAGGGGAATTAAAAGTGCTCCATTGTATACATTGGTCGACTATCATAGTGGGTCACAAACTGTGGAGTCATTCTTGAATCTTTTTCCCCTCAAAGCTCACATCCATCCATCAGCACATCTGATCATTTTTGACGGTGGAAATATGTCTGGATTCTGGTTGATTCTCAACACTTCTGTCATTACTATTCTAATGCGAGCCACCACCTCTATCTGGGTTATTGTAATAACCTTCTTTGCTCAACTTACAGTCCTATTTTCTCTACAGCTGTCAGAGATCATTCATCAAAGAGGTCAGATCATTTCAGTTCACTTCAGATGCTGTGTTGTCTCTCCATCTCCCTGAAAGTAAAGTACTTATGTCCAGGAACCCCTGTGTGATCTGGCTCTGGTCTCTGTCCTTGTCTCTATCTGTCTTCTCTCTCACTCATTACATTTCTGCTTTCTTGTTCCTTGAACATATCAACCCCAGGGCATTGACACTTGCCACTTTCTTTATCTGGGAATGCTCTTCCTGTAGCCCTCTTCTTGACTTGCTCTGTCATTTCCATTTCCTTTAGGCTTTTGCTTAACCATCGCGTTCTTTCTGAGGCTTTTTCTAGTGCCAGCTATAAAATAACACTTCTTATGTTACTCATGCCTTGCTTTATTTTGTCCCATTGCACTTGTCACTACGTAGTAGATTATATATATATATGTTTTATTGCCCTCCTCCTTTCACAAGAGGGCAAACTCCAGGAGATCAAGGTTGTGCTCTGTCTTGTTCATGCCTCCATTCCTAGTCTTCAGAATAGATCTTGGCACTCATTAGGCACTTAGTAAATATTTGTATGAATGAATAGGCATGGTGTGCAGGTACTTCTTCTCTCTGAAATTGATCATGGGTTCCATGGAGGAATTTTTAATTCAATTATATTAGCATATTGAAAATAAAGGTCCATCTAAACTTTGTTAGATTCTGTTAGTAATCTTTTACATAGCCCTCATGTAGTAGTAATCTCTAGTATACTCAGTTCTTTATGTTACTAATGAATAGGCCTACTGCTAAATCCAGTGGTCACAGAGTATTGTCTCTCTTCTTGGTTTTTGCTTTTTTATTTCTTTAAAATATTTTTTTGATTCATACGGTAGTTGGCATTCATTCCTGAAAACCTCAAGAACTAGTTTGAGGGGGGCCGCCTGGGTGGCTTAGTGGTTGAGCTGCTGCCTTCAGCTCAGGACGTGATCCTGGAGTTTCCTAGATCAAGTCCCACATCAGGTGTCTGTATGGAGCTTGCTTCTCCCTCTGCCTGTGTCTCTGCCTCTCTCTCTATGTCTCTCATGAATAAATAAATCTTAAAAAAAAAAGTAGTTTGAGGGAATTGCTGGTATCTTTTATTTATGTTCTAGCATAATTATAAGAAAGTGGTGATTTTGCTTCCTTTCTTTCTTTCTTTCTTTCTTTCTTTCTTTCTTCTTTCTCTTTCTCTCTCTCTCTCTCTCTCTCTGTCTCTTTTCTTTTCTTTCTTTCTTTTTTCTTTCTTTCTTTTCTTTCTTTTTTCCTTTTTCTGATCCAGAATGCTCTCCTTTGAGCAAAGCCATATCTAGGTTAGGGCATATTCTCTAAGGAATAGTGCTTTAGCACAGTGGTAAGATCAAGATAGTAAATATTTGTTATTGGAAAGAATAAAAGTACCTTGGTGTGAAGAGTATATAGAAGCTAGCGTAGTATCTAACTTTGCCCAAGACACTTAGCCTAAGGGAAAAATCAGTATTTTATTTGGAATGTTGTGATTTATCAAAGCATATTCCCCATATCTTAGGCACACACATTGCATAGCCAAATACCAATGACGCTTGTAATCTATTTTATTGTGTTTGAATGATCTATATCACTGTTTATCTCCATTAGCATTGGTAATTAAGAATAAACTGAATGTTACTATTAATACTTATATTAATACTTGTACTTATTCATGACTGTTTACTTCCTATTAGTAAGTGAGGCACTAAGGAGCTAGATAATACTTCTAGGCTATAAGAGAACCATTTGTTAGATGCAGCCATCATATGTTTAAGTCCAACAGATGCAATTGCTAGTTTCAAACTATTTTCCTGAGAAACTGAGATGTATGCTAATAGCAACGTAGAAGCCACAAACAGTTTGGCCTACTTATAAAGTTATGACCTACAAAGTGAAACAAGTCAAAAAGGATAAATACCATATGATTTCACTCATGTGGAATTTAAGAAACAAAACAAAATGAAGAAAGAAAGAAAAACAGAAAAACAGGCTCTTAAGTACTGAGAACTAGCTGGTGGTTACCAGAAGGGAGGTGTGGGAGGGTGTAAATGAAATAGATAAAGGAGGTTAAGAGTGCCCTTATCTGGAGAGCACTGACTAACCCCAGGAAGTAGTGAATCATGTTGTGCTCCTGAAACTAACACAACACTATATGTTAACTACATTTCAATAAAAAATTGAAAGAATTAAAAAAAAGAAAACTGAGCTTGGTTTCTCTTCAATTAAAAAAAAAAAACACATGACCTACATTTCAAACTAAATGCTTTATGTAGATTAATACAAAACAAAAACCATTCTGTACTGTTTTATTGGCAGGAGTATCTTGTGTGAAACTGATGATCACAAGTAATAACCAATGGAAGGTTTCTTGTTATTCCCGAAAATATAAATTCTCCTAGTGCAGTCTGGATCTGTTCGTGTGGCTCTAGAATGTAGAGCAGATGCTGCATATTGACATTGACTTAGTTACCTAAACATTTTCATGTGTTTTAGTTTCTAAAGATGCTGGGCAAGTTAGGTATATATCTCCACCTGATGAATGGGCACTCTATCATGGGGATTATGTAATATCCGCAGTAAAGCATTGTTGAATGAGTTTTGATAAATACTTTGGCCTTGGTCATTAAAGACGAAACTGTTTCAGTAGCTTGGAAGGTGAACAAAAAAATAAAGATAATTTAATAAGGCTCATTATAAAATAGCTTAGGTTTCATGTTTGAATGGGAGGGAGCAAGTCTAGTCTGAAGATTTATTTTACTCCATAATGGAGTACTCCTTTCCAGACCTTAGATCTGAGATACTGTCCAATTTTTCAAGCTTGGGCTCTGCTTTTTTTGATAATTTTTCTTATCTGGGTTTTGGTTATTTTTCCTTTTGCCTTGATAATCACTTCTTCCTTTTTTTTTTTTTTTTTTTTTTTTTTTGCTAGCCCATTTTCCTGCTTCATGGATACAGTTGTACCTCAGGATTTGTCCATTTCTTCTCCTTTCACATTAAACATTTATCTACTTCCATGGATCTTATTTTATGTAGGTTACCTTCATTCACACTTCGCTGTTAGTCCATTTAGGTGGCATGCTAGGGCACTGAAAACCGGAGGTGGTTCTCTTAATAAAGTGGAATCTTCTGCCTTCTTTGGTCAAGTCATGGTACTAAGCTGCATTGTATTTTGATAATTTAAATATTTTGTGAATACCTGTCAAACATACTTAAAACTTAGCTATTTTTTCCCATCCTTTAATGTCTTGACCCTTCAAGTATTATTTTGTTTCCATTTTTATCGTACTTCAAACGTCTCTTGCCTTATTCCTTATCTCAAAGCTTCCGGTTTGGTCTACCTATCATCATACTAATCATGTCATTTCCTTGCTAAGAATGTTGACCTTTTCTCTTTCCGCCCTTCCTCCCTTCCTCTCTCTCCCTTTCTTTCTTTCTTTTTTTTTTTTTTTTTTCTTTTTGCCTCTGTAATAAAGTTTGGAGGCAAAATTCCTTACAGGTACTGCAGAAACTCTATCCATATTTCCTATTTTCCTCTTGAGTTCAAAATTATCAATTATGTCCATCTATAAGTCTCTGAGCAGATATTGTTTTTTTTCTACCTTTGTTCTTATATTCTCCTCTGTTTAGAGTCAATAAAGTTCTACTCTTCCCTCACCAGACCCCAGTTTTGTCTTTTCAAAGGCTCCTCATTCCAAGACCTAGCGCAAATACTTTTTCTTCCCATAGTGCTGAGAACAGTTGTCTGAGTTAAAACATTTGATTCTCCTAATTTCACTAACTTGCTGTATGGCCTTCAGCAAATCACTTACCTCCATTGAATTGACTCATATTTTATTTCATGTCATTTATATGACATTTATAGTATTCTGTGTTCTATGTTCATATCTAACTTGACTTACAACTTTGCTCTTTGGGGAATAGATCAGATTCCTGTGCCTGTAATACAGTGTGTTATCCATAGTTGAAGGTCACTTTAGCTTTTGTGGAGGGAGAAAACCAAATTTTAATTTACCAAATGAGATACTATTGTTACTGTGATGAGACTAGAATGGATGAGTGAATATCAAGTCAGCATACTCCTGAGTAGGCTCTAAGTAACAGAATTAAGATTTTCTGGGCATTTGAGTAACTTAATTACCTGGTAAAATATGTTAACTGATCTCAGTATTACTTCTATTAAAAGAGAAAATCCAATCTCATGAATATCTGGTAAGAGTACTTCTTAAATATTAGCATGCATTCAGATTACCTGGGGATCTTTTTAAACTGAAGATTTTGATTCATTGGGTCTGGAGAGGGGCCTGAGATTTTGCATTCTAATAAGCTCCCAGATGAGGCCAGTAGTACTGGTTACAGAACACCTGTGTAGTACTATTTCTTTTCTCTTACAGAATTGGGCCATTGGCTCTGACTGCAATAGCATTTAGATTGTGGTTGTGGGAAAGAATCTGTAAATTATGTGTTACAGAGAGAATAGATCCTTTGCCTATATTTCTGTGTCTGTATAATTTATATGAGTATGGATATATATTTTCTCCTGTCATCATTTTCAGAGGAGAGAAATGACTGGATCAGCATACTATTAAATGCACTGAAATCACAATCCCCTGCCTCGCAGTCTCAAGCAGCCCCTGCACCTGAGAAATGTGGATATCTTGAATTGAGAGGGTATAAAGCCAAAATTTTTACTGTGTTAAGTGGAAACAGCGTGTGGCTTTGCAAAAATGAACAGGTGAGCTGTGTTACAGTAATTGCAAATTGCGATTCCTTGATTACGTTCACAAATGTGCTTTGTTAGACTTATTAGTGGTTTACTTATAGCGTCTTGCTTTTGCCTTGAGTACTGCACTAAATATAACAAAGAGTTGTGTTGTTGAATTTTCTCAGTTTCTTCTGTGGCAGGAAAATAAGCTACATCAAATTTGAGGCTAGACAGCACCTTTTTTGAGGGACTGAAGACAAAATCATTGAAAATGATTTTTTGAAGGATATTCTGTAGCAGGAGTAATGTTATAAAACTTCATGAGGTAACAGAACCAGTTAACCTTTATAGCTGTTGACGAAATAGGCCCAGCTCTTCACCTATTGTGTTTCTTTTGTAATATAAAATTGTAAGAGTAGGCACAGGTAACATGTTTTCTTGAGTTTCCAGCATTTTTTTTGAGCAGATATGTTGCTTGTAGAGGAAATAATTTACTGTAGGCTAGTGGTTCATATATGCACATACACGCACACACCCCACACATATAAATGAAGTTGACTTGAGTTGTTGAACTATTGAATTTGGTAAATATAGAGAAAGACTGTTAACTGTTAATTCCGTTAACTCTGATTCTGTACACTTCCTTTTCTCTAATATATCTGGTTTTTATTTTTATTTATTTGAGAGAGAGCAGGAGTGGGGGTGGGGAGCGGGCAGAGGGAGAAGGAGAAGCAGACTCCCTACTAAGCAGGGAGTAGGACAGAAATGTGGGGCTTGATCTCAGGACCCTAAGATCATGACCTGAGCCCACTGAGCCATTCAGGTGCCCCTAAAACATCTGGTTTTTAATATGTATAAGAAAATACCCCTTTTTGGAAATGAATTCTTAATCTTTTAACCTAGAATATGTTAGATGCTTAGTAATTTATGGAATTGCACGGTGTGCTTTGGATACCTGATGAGATGAACTCATTAATGATATATAACAATGGGTTATGATAGGCTGGGATATAAATGCTGTTTTTATAACAAAAAAATACAGATGTCAAATAAAAACAAACAGTTTCAACAAAATTTAACTATAGGCCTTTAAGATATCTTCTGAACTTCAGTGTGATCTTACTCATTATATTTTTTTGGATAAGATTTCTTAGCCAATTAACTGTGGAAGGCATCATTGAGCACTGTTGGCATATTAATAACTTGGATAGTTAGCATATTCTTCAAGAAGAATAGTGATGTACAGCTTATAATGTGTATGAACTGAATATGAACATTTTCAGTCTGTGAGATGATTAAAACTTTTCTCATTGGAATGGAGTTTAAAAATGCATAATTTGCATTTATTGGTATGGAAGTTTGCCAGATTAATTGAGGAATTCATTTTTTTTACTTTCACAGATTTGATGGACTTCAGGTTATTAGTTTCATCACTTCCATTAGCTAGGTTGTCTGAGTTTATGTTATTCTCCCAAAGTAGATGTTTTTTAAAGTTTTATTAATATTCTCTGATTAGAAATTGTATGAAATTATTGCTTTAATATTAGTTAAACATAAGAAGCATGAGAATGACTACCATCTGGTGAGTACCAGGTATTGTGCTAATTAACTTATAAATATAAACATTTCCTTTTAATCTTACCCACAAATGTAGGAGAAAGATATTCTCCTCTATGTTCTATAGATGAGGAAAATGAAGATTGAGTCAGGATTATAGATCATCATGCGTAACAAAACCAGAACTTTATGACTCTAAGTCTAGCATCTTAGCAACTGTACCAGACTGTCTTTTTAAAGTGTATGTTGAAAATTTCTGGCCTGTAACCTTTAGAAACAGACTAAGCTTCTTTCCTTGGATAACTTAGTTGCTTAGGAGGCTCAGAGTGTGAGTGTGCATTGAATAATACACACTCTACAGGTGAGGCACTCTGTAAGTGCTGTGCTAGCTGAGCAGAACACAAGTACTGTCTTCTAGGAGGAAAAGTCCAATACGACATGTTTATGACAGATTGTGAGCCAAGTGCTTTATTAGGCCTGTGCAAGAGTTGCAGAGAAGTGCAAAAAAGGGCAACCAATGAAGCCTAGAGATTAGAAACATTTCTACATACACAAGTAATGAATACATTCTCCTTAAAAATTAAAGCATTTTAATGCTGGACCCGTCCTCATCTCTCTCTCTCGAGATGCCTATTTTCAGTGCATGTATATTTCAGATCTTTTTCTATTCATTAACATGTATATTAACACATACACCCTTAAAAAAGCACAAACTGGGGATCCCTGGGTGGCGCAGCGGTTTAGCGCCTGCCTTTGGCCCAGGGCGCGATCCTGGAGACCCGGGATCGAATCCCACGTCGGGCTCCCGGTGCATGGAGCCTGCTTCTCCCTCTGCCTGTGTCTCTGCCTCTCTCGCTCTCTCTGTGTGACTATCATAAATAAATAAAAATTAAAAAAAATGCAAAAAAGCACAAACTATTGCCTGTGTATGTGTTATTTTTGAAAACTTGCATCATTTTGTATGGAGCCAGGTCTTCAGGGACTTGATCTTGAATCAAGTCTTAAAGAACTAGTTGGCTTAAGACTGGTTGGATAAATTAAGGAAGACCTTCTGTGTTTAGACCCCAACTTAACCATTCCAGTTCTGTGTTTACATCCTGGTGTATGCCTTTTTTGCCAGAGGAAAGTTGCTCATTGGTTTCTTCACGTGGTTGAGCAGATTGTGTGAAGGACTTGGATAATGTGCTAAATGGGGAGTCTTTCTCCTGAATGCAGGGGGCCTTAAGCTTGCATTCAGGAAAAGCACCAACACATAATTGTTCAATGCAACTTCTAGAAGTTTTATATATTAACACATTAAGTAACCTTGTGTTTTTTTATAATATGAAAAAAATACTTATCATAAAAATATGTAAGAGGTGTTACATCTGAAGCTAATATAATGTGTCAATTATACTTCTATAGTAAAAATTTAAAACTTAAAAAAGAAGTGAGGTGTTAGTTTTGAACTTCCTTACCTAAATTTGCATTGGATCTAATTGAGTGCCATGCATCAAAGCCAAATTATTTTCAGTTTTAAAAAATTTAAAATAGTGAGTTATTGTCCACATAACTTATAGTGTGATAGAATAAAAAATAAGGAAATTTTACCTACACTATCCTAACATATTTAGAACAGTTTTCATTCTTCTAGCCTCTATGTATACAAAATTTTACAAATGTACTTTGGAGGTTACCCCAGAGAGAGTAAACGGATAATGGAAAAAGGTAGAAAGGTAGCATATGTTGAAGAGTTATTTAAAAGAAAGCTGCAAAGTTCGTTTAGAGTGAAGACAATTGGACAGAAGTAGCAGTTCTAGATTTTCATGCTTTCTCTGCTAGTAATTGGCTCAGGTAATTTAGTTAATGTCTAGATTTAACTGGCATCATGTACAGAAGAGAGATGGCTTACTATTCCTAAGGTCATTATTTAAATTGCATGTTAAAATTCCAGATATCTGGGTTCATTCCGGACTACAGACTAGGAATTTCTGGGGATGGAGTGTTGGAATCTACATTTATATAGGGCATCCACATGTATAAAAAACTGCTTACAGTGAAACACTGCTCTAAGTTTTTTTTTCCCCATTTAAAAAAATGATAAGCATCTGGGTAAAGAGAACAAGATATTTTTGGAGTTAGAAATGAGTAAAAATAGCCTTCAGTAACATTGAGTACTTTATCATCCTGCAACTTGGGATTGTTATACCTCTTTTTGTGATTAACTTCCATTTGGAAGTGTTTTTTTCCTCATTGAATATTTTGAAATGTGCCAACAGTTAAGTGGAAAGTTAAGATAATCGTGATTAGTGGTAATAAATTTTGAGATTTTGAAGAACTGTTACTAATTGTGCATAGTTCTGAACTATATCTGCCGTTTTTTTTTTTTTTTGCTGAGATCTCAATTTTTAAATAAAATGTAAAACTGTCAGCTTATGAACCCTACAATATCATTTAATTCCTTTTTTCTTAACATAGGCTTTTATTGCCAGAGTATGATCTGGTGGAGAAATTAAACTCCATTTGCAAAGTCAGCATAAAGGGGACAATGTTTAGAAAACAGTTTGAAACTGTTATTTCCTATACAATCTCATACATTTATTTCTTCAACTTTGTCTGGAAGTATACTCTAATTTTGTGGATTATTAATTTTTCCCAGAGCTTTTTCTCTACTTCCAGAAAGTGCCCTAAGATTATATGTCAAACATCCCTACAAATATATTTTCAGTAATTCTTTCACTTTTTTTTGGGGGGGGGAGTGGGGATCTATCCCTATTACTGAATCAATAACTTACATTTTCTAAGCTAAAATAGCTATTAGAACAGGCTATCATAATTATTGCCTTTGCTCATTTTTGAAATTCCTTCTCTTTTAAGAAGCATGGTATGATGATAGCAAGGGGGATGCCAATCTGCATTTCCTCATGGACACTTCACTGATGGATCTGAACTCTATGGAATTAACATGGATTTCTCGTTTTCCCAGTTACTCTGTTGAAAGATTCATTTTTGTCTTTCATCTCTGTCTTTCCCTTTCACTCATTAGTAGATTGTAGGAACTAAAATTTGCAGTAACTCTCCACTGAATAGGAGAAATGCCTTAAGGAATTGTCTGCCCCCTCCGCCATAGGTTGTAAAAATTAGAAAAGAACTATGAAGAGATATATAAAAATGTTTGTTAGGAGTTTGGCAAAGTCTGCCCTAGAAACAGACACAAATTCTCTAATTACTCAGTTGGAAAACACTGTGGCACTGTTATCACATAAATTATATGTCATCTCTTTATTTAACACCATTTCACAAACGCAGTGTTTAATTTTTACAAATATTGTTATGTTTTACATGCCTGCAGTGTATTATAATGGTTTTTCTTCAGTGTTACTTCCAAGTTTGTATAAAATTAGTTGTGTTTCAGTTTGTATAGGTTATACTACATACAGTTCTCTATGTTTCTGTAATCATCCATACAAGATGGATTTTCATTGGATACCTCCTCATTTCTGGGCACTGCTCTAGGCTCTAGGGGTACAGCAGTAACCAAAAAATGCCTGCTCTTTAGGATCTCACCTTCCAGTGTAGGTATGCTCCATCATGATAAATAAATGAGATTTTTGGTAGGTTTCTGTGTGTACCCTTTTCTTCCTTTTTGATTTTTTTTTTTTTGGCTTGGATTTTTATGACCTTTTTCTAAAGAATTGTTTACATTTTAAATGTTGTTAGCTACATGAGTTGACAGTTTCATTTTAACTTGAAACATGTTATAATTTTTATGTTCTCAAATTAACGATGTGATTATTTACTTTTTTCACTGACACGTCTTCAGGAGTTTATGGCTGGTAGCTCACATTCCATAAACGTTTTTCAGAATGAGCTTGTTGAATGAATGGTCATTTCTAGCTGTTTTGACTCTAGAGTATTATTTAAAAATTTTTAAAAAATATTTTATTTATTTATTCATGAGAGATATATAGAGAGAAGCAGAGACACAGGCAGAGCTCCACATAGGGAGCCCGATGTGGGACTCGATCCCGGGACTCCAGGATCATGCCTTGGGCAGAAGGCAGGCTCTCAACCGCTGAGCCACCCAGGGATCCCCCCCAAATTTTGTTTTTAAGTTATTCTCTTTTTTGTGAATTGTCTCTTGATTTTCTTTTTCCATTGACTTATTGGGATTTTATTGTCTTTTCTGACAATTTCTTTTAGCCTTTCATATAGTAAAGATAATCATCAGGTCATTTTCTGTAACTACTTCTCTGAGCTATTGCTTACTTTTCATTCTTCAGTTAATTTTTTGTGTAGAAATTTTATTGTAATTAAACTGCCTTTTATCTCAAAGCTTAGGATTTTCTATATCCTAGAAAATAATTATTTTATAAATATATTAATCTTGACATGATGTAGAAGTAGTATATAAGCCAATACTTAAAATTTTAAATGAGATAATAAAATATGAACATACACTGAAGTATATGTAGTGTTATATACATGGTTTTGCTATTTGAATGAAGTTTCTGCAAATGGTTGTGAAGCACATTTAAGATAATTGGCTTTGGTTTCCATTTGTTAGATTGTCCTGACAGCCAGTCTCCCATCTTTTTGTGATGAGTTTTTTTCAGGATCATGTTAGTATTAGTGAATTCATTACAACCAGATGTCTTGCTTGGTGGTTCTGTGTATCCATTTAATGATAATTGTGGCATTGAGGGTTTAACTATATAAATTCACTTGATTAAACATTTTCAAATCAGGGTATAACAAGAGACTCATTCCCCCTCGCTCCCCCTACATAATGTTCCCGGTGTCTGGCACGGGAATGAAACTCTAATAGAATTTAAATAGACCTCATAGGGCTATGGGTTGAGAGGCACAGAAAGAAGCAGCAGGATGTAGGTGGTGGCCTCAAATTCTCTGGGTTCTGTATCTGGCCAAACTCTGCATCTGGTGTTTCCCCGGAAATGTGGTGCCAATGTCATACAATGCCACATCTGTTTTCAACAAATGTGTAAGTACCAAGTTCTTAAATTTCTGGCATGGAAACCTGGCATTCAGTATTTTCCAAAAATAGCTTTGAGATTTCAGGAAATTTGGGGTTAACAAACCCTTCTTTAATTTTTCCATTTAGGAATCCGACTTTTATTTTGCTTTTTCACTATGTAATTTTAAAATGTAGTTTTTAATCAGGTTCTGTTGCTACAAATTCATACAAAGAACCCATTTCAGTATCTTGGCAAATATTTACCATTCATTCTAAACTGAGTATATAATATAGCATCAGTGGTTGAGAATACTTTGAATGATTATATAAATAATATGGAGATACTTTTATTGAAGACAAATTCTGGGTTTAGAACTCACAAATGAAAGAATTATCTGTATTATACCCTTAATTTATATTACGCTCAATTTTTATAGCAGTGCTGTATAAGGGAGATATTACTGTGTTTTTATAAATGAGGAATTTTTGGGTTCTAGATTAAGTAAATAACTTGGCAGTAGTCACACAGCCAGTAAATGGCTCAGCTAGGATTGTCCCTGACTCCCAGTGCCCACGTGGTCATGGTTCATGGACACTTTGCAGGTGTCCAGATCAGTTCGCCAAGCATTGCCATTGTTATAGTAGTACTGGTGGTGCGATTCATGCTTTTTTGAGATCCCACATTCTATGACGGTAAATTAAATGTAGAATATAGTTTAGTCCAGAATCTGTTCTTAGCTTTTTGCTCTCTTTAGTAATACTCTACCCACTGAATTTTCATGCTCCTGTTTTTTTTTCTCTCAGTTTATAGTATTTTAAGTGTTGAAAGTGTGGCTTGTCCCTGACTTGGGCCTGTTTTTCAAAATGAGAATATTATTGAAATCAGATTGTTGTTAAAGGGTCATTTTCTTCCACCTCATTTAAAAAAAATATATATGCTTGCTAGTTATCTTAGGTATGTGTTTTCTTGTAACTAACTTTTTCATGGGTAATATGTTCAGCTGGTCTCAAATTCAAGAGGTAGAAACTAACAATAATGATAACAATAGCTAACTGTAGAACTATATAGCGCTTGCTGGGTTCCTGGCATTCTTCTAAGCATATGCAATGTTTTGATTTGATCTTCCCCACACTGAGGAAGTGTAGGTACTACTCTTCTCCCCATTGTGAAAATGGGTGAATTGAAGAAGGAGAAATACACCTGATCAAGCTGGTCTGGCTTTCGTCAATGATCTGGTCAAGTTTCACCTCCTTTGGAAAGGCTCATGAGTACACAGCTCTCTTTTTTCAGGGACTGCCTGGATTCAGTGCTTACAGCTATGCACTTACTACAGTTCTCTCTCATTTCCTCCTTAGACTAGAAGGTTCCCAAAGGCGGGGACCCTGTTGTATGCTCTTACAAGGATCCAGGGCTTACCACTGTTTCTGGCACTCACTAAGTACTTAATAAACATTGTTTTGCCAGGATGAATTTTCCCGTTTTAAAATACAGATGGCTGTATCTGCTCTGCCTTCTTCACAGAATAATTTACAAGATCAAATGAGAGTTCATGGCTTTCTGTAAGGTTCAGAGCATGACACAAATAGATATTAAACCAATTATGGAGTGCACTGTATATGCTTAATGAAGACCGATACTTTTAAAGCCTCTAGACGTTAACACGGGGGTGGGAACCCAGGAGAAATAGGATCTTGAAAATCCAGTGTGTCACTGTGTTCTGGCCAGAGTATTTTTCAACAGTAGTCTTAATGATTTCCAATGATTTTTGTATGATCATTGCATGCTTTTTTTTTCCCCTTTTGCTCTACAGAAGGCAGAAGAAACTGTTGATACCCTGATATTTAAATATTGCAGACACATCCTGTCTAGATTCTACAGCTGGTTTTGCTGTCTAAATAAGTTTTTCTCAACATTGGCTGCATATGAGAATCATAGGTTGTAGTCTTACTTTTTAACTGAAGATTCCTAAGCTCTGCTTTCCAATTCAGGGCATAAGAATCTCAGGATCAGAGGGAGCATTGAGGAATTAGATATATTCTTAATATGTTCTAAATGCAGTCTGAAAAAGTGGCTTAATGTCATCACAAATATTTTTAATAAGAAACGCAGTTGTTTCATACTTAATAGTTCTCAAGAGCACTGACATTTATTTCGTTACTCTGCTGTACATTTTACAGTCCATTTGTGCGGTGAATTCAGTGGATACTCTAATTACTCAAAACCATATGGCCATGGCCAGCAGCTGATAAATGGGTTACAATTTTCTTCCAGGCTAAAAAATTGTTTTTGCCTTGCTTGGAAGAAATTTGGGGTCTGGAGCTGACCCTCACTTACTTTATTTTTAACAGAAATTGCAGTTTTACATGTAGATACTTCACAACTTGCCTGTAGAAATGAGAGGCCACCAATTCAGGCTGGAGCCTGGATGAGGCTCATCAGCTTCTATAAAAACCTTGTCACTCTTGCCATCTGCTAGTCTGATGGTTTGAGTATGTATCTCTGCCCTTCCTAACACACACTACCTGCAAGCCAGGCCCTCATCAAAGACGTATAACTTGGCATAAAATATAACAGTGCTGCATATCCGGTTCTTGTCAGTTCTTTATTATGGAGGACTGTTTGAAGGACATGCAGTCTATCTAGAGTTACTCCTGTACCAAGTTGGGCCATCAGAAAACTGTTTTCAAAATATCCTACCTTGGGCAGCCCCGGTGGCACAGTGGTTTAGCGCCGCCTGCAGCCCAGGGTGTGATCCTGGAGATCCCGGATCGAATCCCACATTGGCCTCCCTGCATGGAGCCTGCTTCTCCCTCTGCCTGTGTCTTTCCCTCTCTCTCTCTCTGTGTCTCTCATGAATAAATAAATAAAATCTTTAAAAAAAATATCCTACCTTGCCTGACATATGGTAGCTACACTTGTGAGCATAGCACAATTTATAGAATTGTGGAATCACCATGCTTGCACATTTAAAACTAATGTAACATTGTATGTGAAACTATACTTTAAAAAAAACACAAAAATTTTTTTACCTTGCTACTCCTACTTTATTTTTTCATTTACAAAAGAGAGTTTGAATTTCTAGTCTCTTGTGTTGGAAGTTTCTCCAACAGTTGTTATCCAGCCAAAACACTGGTATGGACAATTGAGAATTTTTGTTTTTAATCGTAGTAAGTATAACACTGAACCTATTTGATTCTCCTTGTCCATATAGATCACATTAAGTACTGATTTTTAGATGAGTTTGCCATACAAAGTGGAAGTATATTACATTCTAATTATTTTGCAACACTTAGCATGTCCGTGCATCTTCTCTTTTATATTATTGGCTCTAAATTTCTGGCTTGTTTTTCCTCATAGAACAAGCTATTTGTACTTTCATCAAAAAAAATTGATGAAATGTTTTATAAATGTGTCATTTTCTTATTCTAACTAAACATTGTATGTTAAAAAATGAAGAGAGGCTTTTCTGCAACTTATGAATGAAAACTCTGCATACTTTTACAAGTGGGAGAAATTTGTTATAATATCATTTTATTTGACTTATTTTATTAGTCAGGAATGCTTTAGAATCAAATGACAAGAACCTGAAAGATGACTTAAAATAGAAGGGATTTCTTTGTTTAAACAAATCTCTTGGTGTAGGCAGTAGAGAGCTGATGCCACTAGGGAACAAGGTTCTTCGTATTTTTTTTTTCTCGCTCTGGCATCCTTAGGAACAAGAATTTGTCCTTAGGCTTTTCATCTCAAGGATTCTAACAGCTTCTGTGCCTCTAGATGTTATTTTCGAAGAAGATGGAATGGTGAGGGTAAAAGTCTTTCTTCTTCCAAGATTTGTACCCCCCCCACCCCAGGAATTTTTTATATTTTATTGACCAAAACTAAGACATATGACCCCTCTTGGCTTGCAAGGGAGATAGGAAAATAGCACTTTTCCTTTTAGCCTGTAGAGAGAAGGCAGCCTGTGAACTTCTGCAGCCTCTGCCAGGAGTATTCTTATTGAAAATGTACCAGTATTTTTTGTAGTATGTCTTTAATATGACTACTTTTTCTAGTCAAATTGAATTCAGAAATTCAGAGCACATTTAATATGAACCTGTTTACATGGATAAATTAATCTTTTGAAGTGGAGAATAATTATGTTTTTTAAGCGTTGAGATTGTTTGATAAGTCAAATTCCTAAGCCCTTATGATTAGATAATATTTCAAACTTTAATGCTTTTAGAAGGCAGACCTTGTAGCCTTTTGAACAATTTTTAATTTCGGTGGGACACCCTGAACCTAGGGGCTGTAGGTATTGAACACAGGGCAATTTTTCATACCAAAATAGCATTGAAGGAGTGTAAGAATTTAATTGAAGGAAGAAGAAAGTAAGAAAATACTAGAAATGAGATAAAATGGCAAAATCTGTACTGCTTTTTTTTTTTTTGAGAGTAAATGAAAAAAAATACTGTGACAGCAGAGGTAACATCACAGGGTAAAACTGTCAGCTTGGGTTTCAGTCACTTTCTGCCACGTACAACTAGTTGTGCTTTCCGTGTGACTTATGACTTTAATCTTTTTGGGCCTCAATTCCCTCTTCATTTTTAGTAATTATAACAGCCAAACAGTGTCATTTGACTCCCCTGCTTAGAAATTTTGGGCACATGGTAAGGGCTAGTTACTGTTAATTTCCTTTACTCAAGAGATAAAGATGAAAAAATGCCTAACTTTGAAAACCAAGCATATATAGTTCATAATCTATGTCCTAGTCAACCTAACATTTCATGTGAAAGAAATGTATTCTTGATCATTAGCCCAACTGTCCAGCTTAGAATGACACTGGGTTAGCATGTATTGAGAGTCCCTACCCAAATAAGAAAACCATTGTCGGGGATCCCTGGGTGGCTCAGCGGTTTGGCGCCTGCCTTTGGCCCAGGGCACGATCCTGGAGTCCCGGGATTGAGTCCCACGTCGGGCTCCCGGCATGGAGCCTGCTTCTCCCTCCTCCTGTGTCTCTGCCTCTCTCTCTCTCTTTCTATGATAAATAAATAAATAAATCTTAAAAAAAAAATAAAACCATTGTCAATCCATTTTTCATGACTTGTTTCATTCTTTAATTGTACTTTGGATTTTAGAGGATATCATTGTAATTTCCGAATCCATCATTTTGTTTCTTTATAATCTTTTTTAAAAAGTTTTATTCATTTATTTAAGAGAGAGAAAGATAGTGAGAGAAAGAGCACAAGCAAAGGGAGGGGCAGAGGGAGAGGGAGAAGCAGACTCCCCTACTAAGCAGGAATTCAGAGTGTAGCTCCATCCCAGGACCCTGAGATCATGACCTAAGCCAAAGGCAGATGCTTAACTGACTGAGCTACCCAGGCATCCCCTTTAAAATGTTTTTATGTTTTTCTTCCAACTAGGATTTTAAAAGTGGACTTGGTATTACCATAATTCCTATGAATGTAGCAAATGTAAAGCAAGTGGACCGAACTGTAAAACAGTCTTTTGAAATAATCACCCCCTATCGGAGTTTTAGGTAAGCAATATTTAAACATTTGTGTTTGTGTTATTCTAAGAAAGCTTGGGTGATCTACTTTTAGATTGTTAGTGGTGATTTTATTTCTTATAGATCACATAATAAAATCATGTTCGTTTTCCATATTGTTTAATTTATTAGCCAGTATGTAAAAACACCTTGTAAAAGTGACGGGAATTTAGCACACAACCTGCTATAGATACTAATTTCATGAGATTTGAGTCCTTTCTTTTCTAATTCCTTTTTGTCTTAGTAGTCGTGATAAATATATTAGTATTTTATCAACAAATATGTGAAAAATTCTTTCACATTTTGAAGGAATAAAGAATACTACATTGTCTTTAAGCTGTATTTTTGTTTACCTTCTTTTAGCCTAATCAAATGCAGTCCTCCTTTAAAATCAATCCCTGATTACAATTGCTCCATAATGATTTCCTAGAAGGAACTCCTGGTCAAAATGATGCTGTTGGATCTCAGCACTTGCAGATCAAATATTTTAACATTTCATTATATATTTTGTATTTACGATAATCTAGTAATCACTTCATACGAGAATGAAAAAGAAAACTTAAAGTTCCTAATATGTTTTAATAATCTATAATAACTCCATAGCTTTGGTACACCGAAGAGGCATAAGTTGGTATCTGTGTGTGCAACCACATTAATTCATTTGTTACAAACAATCAACATATCACGGGGGGTAGTAGGCAGGTCAGAGGCAATTGTCAGAGGTCTTTAAAGGACTACGATTACTTGGCAATTTCGAAAACACTCCCCAGTCTGATACTCATTTTATCTGTCAGAATGTGTCTGCTGGCTCATATTTTGAGGAAAAAATACTCACCTAAAAGAATAACAAACTTTATTTTTACATATGCAGATGCAAGCCTCAACTGAAAAGGTAGACATTGGCTGAGCTATTTTTACTTAGAGTACTTCTGACACACAATATGTGGTGGGCTTTTTCCCCACACCAGCCAATCTCCATGTATCCAGATACCACGTGGGTGTCCTGCAATTCAGCCCCAATTCCATTGGCTATTCTGACAGTGGCTACTCAGAGTGAGCACTAGACCCCACAAGTTTAAGGGCTCAGTGCCACAAAGCTGCCCTCATCTCATACTCCAGTCACAAGTGTTAGGTCCTCTATCTTGCTTCTTTCTAATTTGACTGCCAATTGGGACTCCCATGACTTACCCTACTCACCCAGGTTCAGTAATTTGTGAGAATGGCTCACAGAAATCAGGAGGACAGTTTAATTATTATTACCAGCTTATTGCAAAGAATGTATCACAGCAACATCCAAATGGGAGAGCTGCACAGTGCAGGGTACAGAGCTTCCTTGCCTTCTCTGGATACATCGTCCTCTCAGCACCTCAGTGTGTTCATCAACCCAGAAGCTTTCTGAACCCTACTGTTCAAGAGTTATTAGAGGGGTTTCATATTTTAGGCATGATGGATTAAACCCTTGGTCATTGGTGATTAACTCAATTGCTAGCACCTCTCCCATCACAGAGGTCAGGGGATGGGGCTGAACATTCCAAGCCTCTGATCACATGTTGGTCTACCTGGTGGCCAGCTGCCATCCTGAAGCTGTTTAGGCCACCAGCCATGAATTATCTCACAAGCATACAGAAGACACTTATCACTTAGGGCCCTCCAAGGGTTTTAGATTCTGTGTACCAGTAATCCATGCCCAAAGGCTATTCCGCCATATTGGCTGTGACCAATCTCTATATAAAAGTAGAAACCACTAATAAGTTTATGAATATTATATACTGATGATGGAACATAAAGTGCTTAAAAAATATCCATGTGTAAGCCACTTAGTTTCCCTATGGATTATTTGGAATATATTAATCATCTGTTATTTTCATAATGTTTCAAAACATTTTCCTCTTCAGAAGAGAAAATTTTAATGTGAAACGTTTTGTGGGTCATTGGCCAAGTTTGGAGCACCGTAGCACATTCCTGGCACATCATAGGTACTTGATAAACATTTCTTGGACTGAACCCATGTTTAATGTTTTATCCCTTTACTCAGATATCCAATAAACACTAAGAATTAGGATAAATCAGAACATGGCTAAAAGTGAGTTAGAATTCCGTTAGAATAGTAATCACTTGAAACTTTTTTGATTTCTCAGTTTCTTAAAGCCATCTGGACATTCTTCTAATTAAAAAAGAAAATCTATTTTTAAGACTGAAAAAAAAATCAAAATTTCTGGTGGGTGTTTTTGATAATTTAGTTTCAGGCTATCATGGCTTACTTTCTTGGCAAAATAATCCAATAGTTCTGAAACTCAGCCAGTCTCATTGATTATTATATAACCACTGCTTAGGAAACATGGCCTCTCATTTAAGCTCTTGACCTAACAAGGCACTTTTCTATATCCAGGTCAGAAAAATGTGCATGTTAATTTTGTTCATGTACATATTCAAGATATGTAAACAAATTCATAAGCAATGTGAGATGTTAAAGGAAAAAATAGATTTTTAAATTAGATGATTTTTAACAGAAAAGACTATTCAGCTGCCTGGAAGGCATATTTTTCAGCTGCTGTTTAATTTGTGAGTGAAATGAATATGCAAACTGAACATACTGCTTAATTGGCCTTTACAAGGGAGATCGATAATGCAGAAACATTAATTGTTTCAGCTTTACAGCCGAGTCTGAAAAAGAGAAACAAGAGTGGATTGAAGCTGTGCAGCAATCGATAGCAGAAACTCTCTCTGATTATGAGGTAGCTGAGAAGATTTGGTTCAATGAGTCCAACAGGAGCTGTGCCGATTGTAAAGCCCCGGATCCTGACTGGGCATCCATCAATCTCTGTGTTGTCATCTGTAAGAAGTGTGCAGGTAATTAGTGATAAGTTATGCTCATCACTGTTTGGTGGCAGATTGTCACTGAATGCTCTTTATTGTCGTACATAATGTGTCCCAGCTAACAGTTGTGAAAAATAAAAACAGGGAAGGCTTATTACATTTAAATTGAATTTAGAAATATCTTCTAGTTCTAAGCCTCTCTTATGCATGACTTAGATGTAAAAATTGATTTTTAAGCATGTAATCATTTTGTGCGCCTACTGGTCCATGTGTGGATTTTAAAAAGACAGTGTTGACATTTTTAGATTTTAAGGTGAGTGTGTTTCAGAATGCACCGTGAACACGCTTGCATCTTTGCATGTTTTGCCCACTTTTCCCAATCATATTTTGTAAGATGTATATTTCGTATCTAGGGCATTCTGAGCTCTAAACTTGGTGCACCAGACCTGGTATCTCTTGATGAGAAATTTTATCTAGAAGCATTTCCAAATAGTATTGGAGTTTCTGAAAGTAACCACTACTGTGACTGGTTATCTTATTGTGACTTTATGGCTTACAGACCATCTGACAGCTCAGTGTATTTATGGGTTCACAGTTTTTTGAGTGAGTGGAGGAGGGCATGGACTCCAGCTTAGGTGTGTGGTCATAGAGTTCTTGGAGAAAGTTAGCTACGTCCTAAACTTCACTTCATCTTCCTAGCTCTACCAGGTACTGTGCTGCTCCTGGGAATTAAAAAAAAAAAATGTATAAGAGGTTGGTATGTCCTCCATAGGTAAATAAATTAATACTAATTAGAGTATGATAAAGACAAGACCAGAGTTGAGTACAGGTTTCTTTGAGAGAATATGGAGGAGGGTTACTTCTTCAGCGAGAGCAAAGCAGAGACTAGGACAGTTGCTTCAAGCCCTTAATACTTTTCAAGAGTTCTGTGCTTCTACAGTTCTTACCACACCGAGATAGATTTTCTCAGGAGCTAATTAACATCAGTAGCAACAAGGAAAAGCATCAGCTAATCCCTCTCTACTTTGTGTTTTTGCCCAACCTTTTTTCCTCTTCAGTCTCATTGGAAGAGAGCCTTTGTGTTGTCCAAGGCTGTTTTTTCTACTCATGTCTGTGCTTCTTTCTTCTCTTCTTAGGATCCTCACCCCCATTACTTATTCCCTCTCTGTAATTGTCCGACGATGGTTTCTTTTATTTCAGTACATATACTTATGTAAGTCTGTCGTGTTGACACTAGCTTCCTGAAAACTTTCCATTCCCCTGAATGTGTATCATTTCTGTCTCTTTTGCCTTCACAGACAGGGTACTTTCAAGAGTAGAATTCTGCACAGATTTCCTTCATTTCTTTAACTTCCTAGTTTTTTCTTCAGCCTATGTTCAGTGTTCTCTTCTCTTTAGTCTGGTAAAAAGTATTTTTGCCATGCATGCCGATGTATTTTACCTCTCTTCTGTGTAGTCTGTTCTATCTTTATTGTTTTCTCTGCAGTATTTGGCACTGCAGCATTTGACCAGTGTTTCTCTCTGACTTCCCATCCTCCCTTAACTTCCAAGATACTGTTTTCTCTTTGTGTGTTCTTAATATTCTGGTCATCCATTTTCAGGTTACTTTTCCGTTGCCTGGTCCTGAGATATGTGTGTTCTTTTGGGTTACATCCTCAGTCTTCTTTCACTCTGTTGTTCCTGGTTGATGTTATTTATCATTTAAGTTCAGTACTCACTTGTAAGTGGATGATTCTCATCCTGTAGGGCACCATACCCTTAGGTCTACCTACTGGACTCCCTTCTTGGATTTGCCTAAGACACATCAAAAATAGCATGTGAAAAAAGGAGCTCTCATTGCTGCCCAGTTCATTACATAAAACTGAACATTTTCATTTATTCCACATCTTGGTCAGAGGCAGTACTGTCTATCTTATATTCAAGCCTAAAACTGGAGAGTCTCTTGACCCTCTCCCTTTCCTTAGAGCCCACCAAGTCCCAGCATTCTTTTTTATCATCTCAGGATTTCTAAATCTACCCTCTCTTTTGTTTCTCCTCCTGCTGCCTCAACTCAGATTCTATCATTTTTGTTTTGTTTTGTTTTTTGCCTCCAGTACTCCAGAGGTTCTCTCCAGTTCTTTTGCCTGTTTTATGAGTTTGATCTCTTTCAGTGTTGTCCTTAGTTGGTCTTTATAAATACAAACCTATGCATATTTCTGCCATTGGGATTTTAAGACTTTGTGCTCTGAGTAGTTGCCATTTTAAAGAAAAGAGGAAAGGCCCTTCTTACTCAATGTAGAGAGAGGAATGAACTTTTATGTTTCTAGGCAGAAAGTCCTTAAGATAAGGATGATGTCTTTTTTTTTCTTCCATTTTTAAAATTTAAAATCAGTTAACACAATGTATTATTATTGGTTTCAGAGCTAGATGTCAGTGATTCATCAGTCTTATGTAATAATACCCAGTGTTCATTACATCAGGACAATGTCTTGAACACCTTTGCCCTTCCTGGCTTAGAAAGAGCATCAGACACACTCCTGGGTGCCCAGTAATGACTGAATAATGATTTATATAGCATAATTGAATCAATGCTAATAGAATGCTGGGCTCTTACTCTCAGGAATAAGAGTAGAATAAAGAATCCACTGCATATTTTTAGATACATGTTTATTAGAGTTGTTGCTAGATTTTTTTTAGGAGTAAAGGAAATCTGTGTTTACATACATGTAATTTAAACATACCTGTTACAAAAGGTTTTCAGTAACCTATAATTGCTAGTTAATTTGCAAGTGATGAATGTACACACATACATATGTGTACACACACACACACACACACACACACACACATAGTTTTTTTCCTTTTTTTACACATACATAGTTTTAAAAGTAGTTTTATACCAGCACAGGGTAGTGATGAAGATGATTACTGTTATCTTCATTGTGGTTGGGATTTCTGTATAATTATCACTACTACCCTTAATGCTATTGCATTAAGGAAAGTAGATATTGGTGTGTGTTAAGTTGAACGGATATATACATACACACATACATGTATGCATAGATACACATTTTTTAAAAATATTAAATACATTTACATAAAAACTGAAATATAAATGCAATTGTATCTTAACTTTAGGACAACATAGATCTTTAGGACCAAAAGATTCCAAGGTTAGAAGTCTAAAAATGGATGCCAGCATTTGGAGCAATGAACTCATTGAGGTAAGCCCAACCTAACTGTGGGTGTGGTTACTAGGGATCAGTTGGTCATTAGTAGTGGGGTGGCATGAATTACTTTAGAAGCTCTTTGATGGGGCAGTCCAGGTGGCTTAGTGGTTTAGCGCCGTCTTCGGCCCAGGGCGTGATCCTGGAGACCCGGGATCGAGTCCCACATCAGGCTCCCTGCATGGAGCCTGCTTCTCCCTCTGCCTGTGTTTCTGCCTCTCTCTCTCTCTCTCTCTCTCTCTCTCTCTCTCTGAGTCTCTCATGAATAAATAAATAAAATGTTAAAAAAAAATAAGCTCTGTGATAAAGTTCTTACCACACCATAAAAATGGCTTATAGCCTGTTTGATAGTAGTAGCTTTCTACTTCAACTTTTAGAATGCTTCTTAAATGAGAGAGTTATTTTAAAAATAAAAGGTACAAGGAATTTAATAGCAATAACTACTTTAAAAGGGTTGACAGCAGTCTCTTTTTTTTTAAGTCGGATTTTTTTCTTTTTAACCCAGTATGGATAAAATATTAGAAAAGTGAATGAAAACATTTGGGCAAATTTTTCTATTCTTTCTCTTGGCCATGCTCTGTCATTAACTGTGCTCATATCTGACTTTCTGTCTCCTGATTCCATTTTCTTCTTGGATTTCAGTAACCACATTACCCCACCTACTTGGGAGCCTCAAAAAATAATGCTTTTGCTGCAATTTAGGTTACTTACAATTTCTTTCTAGCTAATCTTGTACTGTTACTAAAAGCAATGAGGCTGTATTTAAAATAGAAATAATATCTGCTTTCATACTCCATCTTCCTGAAAGATGTGAGTTTTTCATGTGTTTTTGCATACTTTATACTAAGTTATATTTTGGACAGGGGGAGAGTATGCACGTGGAGACGGGAGGGGCCGAGGGAGAGAGAATCTTAAGCAAATTCTGTGCTCAGTGTGAGGCCCTATGCAGGGCTTGAACTCATGACCCTGACATTGTGAGTCTGATGCTTAACTGAATTAGCCACCCAGGGGCCCTCTAAGTTAAATTCTAATTTGTGAGTCAGGTTTTTGCAAATTCAAGTACATTTTATAAATTGATATTGTTTTATAACTTTCTGACAATTCAGCTCTTCATTGTCATTGGAAACAAAAGAGCAAATGACTTTTGGGCTGGTAATCTTCAAAAAGATGAAGAATTACACATGGACTCACCTGTAGAGAAGAGAAAAAACTTCATCACTCAGAAGTACAAAGAAGGAAGATTCAGAAAGACCCTATTGGCATCTCTCACCAAAGAAGAATTAAACAAGGTATCAGAAAATATATAACAGTTGACATGGGTCTTGATGTCTTAAAACATGGGTCAAGGATTTTGAAAGAATTTTAAAAAGTCCTTTACTATCTGCTATAAGTATTGTTTACTGATTTTATTTCCATTTGTGAGATTGTACTATTGATTTTATCACCGTTTCACTTAAGAATTCATGATCAGTAGTGAATAAATTATTTGTCCATAACATGAGGTTCTGGCTAACTTACTCCAATATTCTGGAAACTGTGGCAACTTTCCTTATTATAGGGACAGGACACTAAACATAACAGCTTGTACATTGCTGACATGTGTCACCAAAATAAACATCATTTACTCCGTGTATTGTTAACAAGCAGTTGTTTGCTTAGTGCTGTTGACCCCATTATTTACCTTTCCCTGAATGATTCCAGACCTTCTGGTGCCTGTTTTATGCTGCCCACTTGTTCTTCACTTTTTTGGCAGAGGATATGCTAAGCATCCTGCCCCTTTTCATTTTTGAAATTGCTGCTTCAGTTTCTTATGTGTTATGAGGCTCATCCATGTAGAGATATTTAATACATGTACTTTTATGTGCCTATTGTTTCTATGCTTAGAGAATATGGTCTTTCATGGTTCTTGGTTTTTTAGTATGCTTTTAGTGGCAGTACTTATGATTAAAAATCTTCAGGTAGGTGGCAATGATACTGAACATTTTGGAACGTCAGCAGATAAAGGCCTTTTTCATACGTCTGTAGAAATTACAAGATCATACAATTGATTTACATTTCTGTTGGATTAGTTCCCCTAAACTAAGTTTTTAGTATTTATACATCTTTGATGTTAATAAAGTGAGGCCACCAGTTGATGTTAAAGCAATGGTACACAAAATATGAAGGATTCAGAATGGGCAGCTAAGGGGAGATGATATGGGCGAGGGGCCTGGGAACTATATATTTATATAGGTTATTACTAAGACGTTTAGTTTTGTTTTGGGTGGCGGTTTCATTGGTGCTAATTACATTATTAATATTGACCAGTATATGAGATGTACATGGTATAGTAGCAACAGGTATTGTAAACCAAGGATATGATTATTTCTGTGCACTAGAGGTCCATAATAAATAAGTATATAATTACTAAGTTGTGGATTTGGGGGAATAACTGGTGAAGTTAGAGAACTAAGGCATATTTTCCTCAAATGGTTTCTTTCTTTCTGATAGTTATGGGTATCTTACTGGTAGGTATATTGATGTCCCCAAATAAAGTCCTGTCTGCCACACCACACAGTTTCTATTAGATACGTTTTACATTAATTACTAGCAATTGAATTCTTCTAAGAATATTATAGAGAAATCTACCCATTGAAATTTATTTCTGCAATGGGCTTCTTAAAAATAGTACTCTTAATGTCAGCAAATAACTCTTACAAAAAATGTGTTTTATTGAATAGACATTTTTAATTGAGATACAATTTACATATAATGTATGAGTTTATTCAACCTGTTGATTTGGTACTGTTGATTTATGTATTTCAGTATGATTGCCACTGTAGCTGATACCTGTATTACATCACATAATTATCATTTCTGTTTTGTAGTGAGAACATTTGAGGTCTAGTCCTGTAGCAATAGTGAGGTAAATAATATAGTATTATTGATTATAGCCAATATGGTGTTCATTAGATCTCCAGAACGTATTTATCTTCTAGTTGCAAGTTTGTACCCTTAAACAACATCTCACGCCCATCCTCCCACACCCCTTGGTAACCACATTATAATCTGTGTTCCTATGAGTTTGGCTTTTTTAGATTTTACATATAAGTGATATATAATATTTGTCTTTCTCTGCCTGGCTAATCTCATTGAACATTATGCCTTCAGGTTCCATCCATGTCCCAAATGGCAGGATTTCCTTCTTCCTCATGGCTGAATAATATTTGTGTGTGTGTGTGTGTGTGTGTGTGTGTGTGTGTATGTATACCATATTGTCTTTATTCACTCATCTGTTGATGATTCTTAGGTTGTTTCCATATATTGTCTATTATGAATAATGTTCTAATAGACGTGAGATTGCATATCTAATATTTTAATAGGTGTGACATAGTAACTTATTGTGATTTGATTTGCATTTCCTTGATTAATAATGTTGAACAATTTTCATGTAACTGTTGAACATTTGGATGTGTTCTTGGAAAAATGTGTCTTCACTTTCTCTGCTCACTTTTTAATTGGCTATTTTTTGTGGCTTGTGAGATATATATATATATATATATATATATATATATATATATATATATATATATATATATAAAGGTTTTGTTTATTTGAGAGAGAATGAGGGGCAGTGAGCATGAGTGGGGGAGAGGTGAAAGTAGAAGGAGAAACAGACTCTGTGCTGAATGGGGAGTCCAATGCAGGGCTTCATCCCAGGGCCCTGGGATCATGATCTGAGCTGAAGGCAGACGCTTAACCAACTGAGCCACCCAGTTTCCCCAAGTTCTTTATATATTTTGGTTATAAACTCCTTATCTAATGTATGTTTTGCAAATATTTACTCCTATTCTGTAGGTTTGCCTTTTCATTTTGTTGATTTTTTTTCTTCAGATGTGAAGCAGCTTTTTAGTTTGATATAGTCCAGCTTATTGATTTTTTTTTTCTTTTGTTGCTTACGCTTTTGGTGTCATCTCCAAAAAGTCACTGTCAAGAGCAATTTCAAGGAGCTTTTCCTTGTGTTTTCTTCTAGGATTTTTAAGGTATCAATCTTATATTTAAGTCTTTAATCTCTTTTGAGCACATTTTTGTGAATGGTATAAGATAGGGCTCCAATTTCACTTTTCTGTATGTGGTTATCCAGTTTCCCAACACCATTTGTTGAAGAGACTAACCTTTTTCCATTTAGTGTTCATAGTGGATCGATATTTATTGCACACTTACAAGTTCTGAATTCTTTTTTAGGTTCTGGGGATACAGTTGTAGTAAAACGTAAATGTGCCTCTTTTATTCATGAGTGTGGTAGTCAAGTAAGGGAGACTGACCATGAATAGCCAGAGTCCGGTAAATACACCATAGCAAATACATTGTGCTGTGGAGGAAAACAGCAGTGGGGGGATAAAAGAATATGAGCAAATACGATTAAATGGGAGGGCAGTCAAAGGCTATTGCAGTGGATGGAATGTTAGCTGGTATCTTTTCTAGCACCCTTATCTTGTAGATGAGGTAAACTAAGACTCAGGGAAGTGAAGGGATTGGCTAAGATCACCTAGCAAAACAGAATAAAGTCAGGCATAGGTTAGGCTGTTTGATTGTGATGCAAAGGAAATTCTGTAGGTCATCTAGACCTTGGTAGGAAATGTTAGGACGTTTTTTAACAGTTGACCATCCAGGTCTGGAACTGTGAATGCATTGTGGGATTTCTTGGTTGTATACTCTGAGCTGCTTATTGGGACATTTAATGAGCAATTATTCTGAAGTTGCATTAGCGTAAATTAATCAGTGATCTATCTAAGTGCACCAGGTCAAGAAGGAGATGAAATGGTGAGTCCAGGGCTACAAAAACAGACAGGATCAGAGTGCTGAAATCACAGGATTTAGAAACAAATGGGAAGCCAGTAAAGTGAGGAAGCAGAAAGAGAGGATGAGAAGAGATGTGAAGGCAGCTTATTACTTCATGGTAACAATAAAAGCAGCAACAACACAGTTCGGTTCCAGCAATTCCTAGTGTTTGTACAATGATGTATAACATAAGTCAGTGTTGTTTTTTACCTCCTGCTTGCTATTCCTCCTCCCCACCCATACCTCACAGAAAAGGAAAGGTACTGTATTTGCATTGCACTCACCTTTCAAATTCCTGAAGCACAACAATAGTTTAAAATATGATATAGATCCCGATTAGGCTGAAGAATACATACATATAACATTCATATGACAAAACACTTAACAGATATACTTCATTATTACATTTTAAACGTTTTGCATTTTCTTAGCACCAGCCATTATCATAGTACATAAACATAAAAAATGTCTTCCTAAGCAACTCTGGTATGTTGGAAGGTTTGGAATATCACAACAATGGAACAATGAATTAAAATTTGGAAGTCTTAAGTTGTAACTTAAATTCATACAAAGCAGGTCTTTTGAGCCTATTACTTAATTCAGGGCATACTTCTTACTAACTTTCTTGGTTAAAAAAAAGGGAATACAACTTCATTTTATAAATGGCTTGGCTGATTTTCACACATTTTAATAGCTAGAATTGTATTTTTCTTCCCTTTAAAAAGTGTATTTTCTTTTAACGACCAGGCTCTGTGTGCTGCTGTAGTGAAACCAGACGTTCTGGAAACAATGGCTTTGCTGTTCAGTGGAGCAGATGTCATGTGTGCAACTGGAGACCCTGTGTATAGCACCCCCTACCTGCTGGCCAAGAAGGCTGGCCAAAGTCTACAGATGGAATTTCTCTACCATAACAAATTCTCAGGTCGGTCTCTGTCCCTTCATTAGCCAGGTCTCTTCTGCTATATCCCTGAAAGGACTAAAGTACAAATCTGTTTATTTTTTAAATAAGAAAAACCATCAGAATGAAGACAAGTGTGATTATTAAAAAGATAGAAGGTGCTTAGGACCATATTTTGTTTCACTTCAAGGAAAATGTTTAGAGAATAAATCTTTTATATTTCTTTAATCATATAAATTAAAGATTAAAATAGTTAACCCCACATAAGCGTTTTCACCAAAATTAAATCTGATTTTCATATATGAATAATAAACATAGCTTAAGTGATTATTTGCAAATTCTGAGCAACATGAAATAAATATATAGCTATTCTGTGGAAAATTTGAAGTAACTTTTCTTCTAGCAAAAAACTCACCTACATATTCATAACCAAAGGGAAATTATTTACATTTTAGATTTCAAATATGTTATTTCTGTAATTTTTTCAGATTTCCCTCAACATGATATTCACTCTGAAAGTGGATTAAGTCAGGAGTCCTCCCAATCCACGTTCCTCTGTGACTTTTTGTATCAGGCTCCTTCTGCTGCTTCTAAACTCTCTTCGGAGAAAAAACTGCTTGAAGGTATCTTTTCTGCTTTTTGATTTTGTTATCTGATAAAACTTTCATTATCAAAATAATTATGTTTATATTTTGATTTTTTTCCCTTTAAGATGTTAGATTTGATCTTTACAATACAGAAATATTTTTTGAGGATTTGTAAATGCTTCAAGGCGCAGATACCATTTCATGCACTGCAGCAGGGATTTACCACTGAGTTGGAATGCTGTGTGAATTCTCAACAGAATTCACTGATGTCTACTTTACGGCCAACCGACTCTTGTTTCAGGATTTAAGGGTTATTCCAAAGAAATGTGAAACTCAGCCCCTTCTCTTAGAGACAGACACCTTAACTGGGGAGATAATATAGATAAATGTCAACACATAGGCAGAACTGACAAGTTTTTAGTACATATTCTATTGGCATACTAAGGGATATGAAGTAGTTCAGTTTATTCTGATTATAAGTTATGTGTGTGTAAGTAGAATAAAGCTTAGGCATGGTTTCAAAAAATGATGGAAATTAATTAAATTTAACAATGTATTTTAGGTTTGGGGAATTATCTGAACAGACACGGTAGGCATTTATCCATTTCTGCAACTAGCTCCTTGTGTCAAGCGTGTCCTGAGCATTAGGAATTACAAAAATGAATAAGACACAGGTCTCATGCTCATTGTTAAATACATATGAACTAATTTGAGAAATATAGGCAGGAAAATATAATGAGATCTGTCTTACCGGAACAAAGAGGATTTAAGAGATATTAAGCTGTAAAGGCCAATTGGTGGTGGGTGTTTAGAGGCTCAGGAGCCCAGTATTAATTCCCTACATGGTATAATTCAGCCTTACTACTCTATCAAAGGAACAATAGGATGAAAAACTCACTTTAGAATGTTAATCCTGATCTTTGTGCATTTAAAGTGATTGCTTTGGTATAAATGCTTTATGTCCAAAGAAATGATATGTCTAAGCAGAATTATATTGGAATTAGCCCTACCTTATTAGATTTTCCAGAAAATAGTAGCTACCCTTTAGTGAACAGGTACTATGTATAAAGCGTTATTTTAGATACTTTATGTAAATTAATTGTAATCCACATAATGAAAAATGGAGGAGCTCAGCATGAAACAGAATTTTATGTCTGATTTGTGTTATAATTGTTACTGTAACACTTTTGTCTTGGTCAGAGTGTTACGACTGGGTGACATTTTGAATTTAGATGTTTTTGGTTCTTTCGGCAGTTGGTTATTAAATGTCTGTACTCGAACTGATAACAAATGGCAAATTTTATAGAGAATTTTCTCAATCTTCCATTGCTCTTTAGTATTTAACCCTTAGGTAGAAGTTGGTCAGAAGTGGCAAGGGGAGTAACTGAATAATCTATGCATTGGCTATAGTAATTATTAAAATAATTCAATAATAGGCAGTTAATGTGCTTGTTAATAAGTTTATAAGTTTTCTAGAATATGAAGAGATCTTAGACCCACCCTTTAAATCTCTTATAGAAAGATGAAATAGGGAGTTTGAAATATGAGATTTTCTTTCTGAGACTTCATAGTATCATAAGTACTCTGCAGCTTAAAATAAGCTTTCATTTATTTTTTGGCAACAATAAAATATAAAATAAAAACACTGTGCTTATAATATTTATAGACTTAACAGTTTGTTTTAATATTTCCTTGGAATAGATTGCTTTTCTTAATCAGTAGAGGAATAAATTGATGTTTTTAAACTCTTAACTAATTCTTTCCTTTTATCTTTTACAAGTTAACTATGGATTTTTTGTTGTTGTTATATTTCATTTCCAAAATTAGAAACTGGTGCATCCTTTGTAATTTAATTGAGGATGTTATCTCATTTGGAATCCTGTTTTAAGTAATATGAATATGCTTTTGTACTTTGGCTATGTAGCATAGCAGAAATGATTTCATTGGAAAATAATTTCCTGGTAGTGTAATCTTTGATAGTCTTCATTTTTTTCACCCAGTTTGTCACCAAGTTCTATCATTTCGAACTTAAAATAGGTCTTAAATCAGTTGGCTTTCTTCTTCACTAACATAATCCCAGCCCAGCTACCATCACATCCTACCTGGGATGCAACACTCCTCTTGATTTGTGTAGCTACTCTAGCTTCCTTCCAAAGCATTCTCCAAAAGCAGATTCCATGGTCATTAAAAATGTAAATCAGATTTTGTATTTTCATTGTTTGAGTATATTCAACAGCTTCCCATAACAGAATATATCCCTGTTCCTTATTGTCACATAAGAGACCCTCCTATGCCTTCCCCCCTTCATCTCATATTATTCCTCCCTACCTTCATAGGCCTGGTCACACTGTTTTCCTATTTCTACAACATGTCATGTTCCTTTTTGCCCTTTTGGACTTTTACAGTTGTTCATTTTGCCAGAAGGGCACTTCCCCCAGTTTGGCGTTTTCTCATTTTTCAGGCATCAGTTTAGTGCTACTATAGTCTGCTGTCACTGGCAGCTCTTTCCTTTCATGGGACTCTTATTCCAGCATAGCATTTATTGCATGAAGATGATCCCTCCTTTATTAGTTTATTTGCGCCTCACTCGCTTGCTCACTTGCTCTCTGTTAATGAGACATTAGCATTTGGTGGTTTATTCAAGATTATCAAATCTTTGGTGCCTAATATAGTGTCAACACATAGTAGTCATGTGTAAATATTTATTGAATAAGTGACCATTTCTCTAATAATCAAGTTATTACTGGTATAAAAGTGTAAGAGACTTGTTAATATTTTGTTTTTGACTTGTACCTAGAAAGATATACTTGTGGGTCAACAGACACATGAAAAGATGCTCAATATCACTAATCATTAGGGAAGTGCAAATCAAAACCATCTTATACCTGTTAGTATGGCAAGTATCTAAAAGACAATAAATTGACATTGACCAGGATGTGGAGAACCCTCATGTGCTGTTGGTAGGAATATAAAGTAGTGCAACCACTGTGGAACATAATATGGAGTTCCCTCAAAAAATTAAAAATAGGAATACTATATGATCTGGTAATTTCACTATTGGGTATTTACCCAAAGAAAGCAAACACATTAAATTCAAATAAGGTATATGCAGCATTATTTATAGTAGCTGAGTTATGGAAGCAAACTAAATATCCCCAGAAGATTAGATAAAGAAGATGTGGTGTGTATACATACAATGGAATATTACTCAGCTATAAAAATGAGTGGTATCTTGCTGTTTGGGACAATATGGATGGACCTAGAAAGTATTATACTAAGTGAAATAAGTCAGAGACAAATACTGAATTCGCTTACATGTGGAATATAAAAAGCAAAACAAATGGACAAATAAACCAAAAAACCAGAAACAGAATCATAAATACAGAGAACAAACCAATGGTTGCTGAAGGGGAGGGAGTGTTGGGGAGGACGGGCTAAATAGGTGAAGGGGATCAAGAAGTACAGGCTTCCATTGTGAAATAATTAAGTCATAGGAATGAAAGCTACAGCATAAGGAAGATAATAATATTGTATAGTGACAGATAGTGGCAGATGGTGACCATGTTCATCGTGGTGAGCACTGCACAATGTATAGAATTACCAAATCACTGGTGTGTGCCTGAAAGGTGTGTTGTACAACTGAAAGCAATATAACATTGTATGCCAACTAGACTCTAATTAAAAATTACATAATTGCAGATGCAAAATATTTGTTCAGAAATTATCTACTTAAAAATGAAGAAAAAGTCACACTACCAAGAAACAAAGTTCTGCTTTGTTGTTTTTTCTTTTCTTTCTCAAGATGCTATAATGGTGTTACTCCTCTGAGCACCAGCTTTATGGAAACAAATGAATTATTTGGAAAGATTTAGAGATGAAAGTGTGGTTGTCACCTTTGCCCCTGAATGGCAAGCACCTGGACCGTACCACTCTGTCAGTGCTTGTCAGGACAGCCATAGAGCAAAATGATTAAACAGGAAGAAAAAAGAATAAAATGCATGTAGTCCTTCAGAGAGTTACAAGAGGCTTCAAATTGTCAGTTCAGGTTTTCAGGATTCGAAGTTCTTCTAGCCTCAGGTTATGAAGACTGATCTGTATTTTTCTTTTTCTTTTTTTTTCTTCTCAATTTAGTGTTCATGAAAAGAAAGATTGATAGCTCGTGTTAAACCTAAGTGTAGAGCTGAATAATAGCATCCTGGTTTTGTTTTCTGTTTTCTCCCTTCAACCTTATTTTATCCCCTTGGTGTCTTACCGTGATTTGTTGACATGGTGTTTGATTTTTAAAAAGAAAGTGGTTGATACGGTTTGCTAGAAACTCTATATCATCTGGTTATATTTAATTTCATAAATTAGCATTGAGGAATTTCGAATATCTTGTGTTCTATCAGTGCCTAGCTTGTATAGTCTAAAAATGTTCAAGGCTAAAACACATTTATTTTAAATGAAAAGAATTCCTAGTGTGTATTCCTATTTTCAGTGAATGCCGAATACCATTAGTTAAGGAAATCCTTCATCAGGAAACAGCTTCATGGTTTTAACAAATAATACTTGGCCTTTACTATCTTGGCTTAATGTGCACATGTGTATTAGAAGCTATGACCTCTACTCTCTCTAATGTGTTTTGAAAATGGACATACATGCTTCAAATGTATAACAGGTGCAGAGAAGCAGCATGGTTAAGTGGTCAAGAGGGTAGGTTCCTAGATCTTGGCTGCCTGGGTTCTCCTCTCGGCTCTGATGTTAAGCACTTGTGTGATCATGGAGAAGTCACTAACCATTTTGTCCCTGTGAACAAGGTACAAGGAGGGGTGTATAATAGAACTGACCTAATACGTTTTTTCTGAGGATTCAGTGAGTTAATGTATATACGATGTGTAGAAGTGTACATGGCACAGAAATATGATGATGAGGGGATGAGGAGCAGCAGAAGCAGCAAAGGGTATGTCTAAATAGCTGTTTCTGATTTTCAGTTACCCTCTGAGTTTAGACATATACTATAGATGGTAGCTGACACTTAGTGTACCCAACAGTAGTATCCATGTCACTTCATAGTAGTATTGCATTAGGTCAGCTCTGGAGTCCTTTCTTGTTTTTGAGCAAATTCCAGTACTGTTTTTCTTCCCTAAATATCGAGATTAAATAGAATAAATAACCCCTCCAGCCAGTCCAACCACCATACACACACAGCTTGTATCCTGAGAGTTACCCTTTCTATGGCTCCAGTTGTATTTTTGGTGAACATTTTCTGGGAATTGGTTAACCATAAGACTTCTGTAGCAGAGTGTGTTCTCAAAGTCAGAGTTAGGAGAGCGTATATGAATTGGGCTCAGCAGCCTGATGCACTCTGACATCAGCTCTTCCTTGTTTTCCAAATGAATAGGAATGCCAAGATTTCCTATCACAGCTTTGTTACTGTAAATCCTCAAAGGTAATATCTGTGCCTCCCTTGTCTGACCTCTGGCCCATTTCCATTTACCAAAAAAAAAAAAAAAAAAAAGCAAATTAGGGGTTATAGTGATGATAATGCTTTAGGACTAAATCCCCTCAAGCCCATATTTCTCACTGAAAATGAGTTTGTAAAAAAAAAAAAAAAAAAGAAAGAAAATGAGTTTGTACTCACCTTTTAAAAGGATCTGTCATTTGTTTCCCATTATAATTTACATAATTAGATTCTGCATTTATATTTATTTTATGCATTGTACATTTGACGCCTTTTGTTTAAGACCCTCCAGTGACTTGCACTTGTCTGCCGAGAAAGGAAGGAGCTCCTGAACACCTGTCACATCAGGCTCCTGGGGCCTGGCCTCTGCTGGGGGTTTGTGGCTTTTTTTCCTATTTGCTAACTTCATGTGTAATCCGGTTCTCTGGCCAAGCCGATTTTTGGCAGTTTCCTCTTTCCTTGACTTTTCTCAGTGCTTTTCCCAGAATTATGGAGTAGTTGTAGCTCCTGATGTATTTTTCGCTACTTTAATGTCTTTTCAGTCATAAACTACTACTTCAAAAGCCATATCTTTCTGTTTATCATTCTAGTCTAAGGATGACTTCCTTCCATGAATGCTTCTAACCCCTAAAAACACACCTGCCCCCACCATGGTTATGATCCCAAACGCATCCCCTCTTGGATTGGACTGCAAACTTCATGAGGACAGGGGTAGGATTCCTAAACTGTGCCAGTAATTATCTCTGTACTCAATAAATGTGCTTTTTTTTTTCATTATTCTTTGAGGATTATCCTCTTCATCTGAGCCCATTGTTTTGAAGTAATTTTATAACTTCAGTTGGTTAGCATTTTGACTTTTCCTTATCTTAGATCTCAGAAATCTACAATAAATATTCATTAAAAAAATTAGGGCCTTTCAAAAGATTTTTTTTTAAGATTTTATTTATTTGAGAGAGAAAGCTTGAGTGTGGGCTGGACAGAGGGAGAAGGAGAAACAGACTCCCTGCTGAGCAGGGGACCCCCACCCCCACCCCAATGTGGGGCTGGATCCCAGGACCCTGGGATAATGACCTGAGCCAAAGGCAGACGCTTAACTGACTGAACCACCCAGGTATCCCACCTTTCATGATTTTCATATAACTGTGCAGAGTACACACTGAGGCTCAGGATTTGAGCTCAAGTCCTGGATGTTCAATATATCATCTTCCAGTAGGCATTGATTGGGTCTCTGTGAACTTTTTTTTCCAGGGCCCATCAAGAAATTCTTTGTGCTGTTTTCTTCTACCAGTGCTGATTCAGCTTTTCATTTGGCAGTTTCTCAGAATACAGTGATCCTAACTAAGCTGTCAGGATTTCGGCCTTTTAAGTGATTCTTCTGTTGATGCTTTTTGAGGCTAAACACATCATCTTGTTTTCTTTCTTTATTACCACCCTACCTATGATAAAGAAAAACGTAAAGAGTAGGGTGATCTATAGTTTCTTTTAACTTTTTTTTTTTAATTGTGTTAACATAATTTCAGGCTTACAGAAAAGTTGCAAGCATGGTGCAAAGAATTCTCATATACCCTTCACCCAGACTTCCCAAATGTTAATACCTTACATTTACTTTATCCTCTTTCTTCCTGTGTATGTGTGCATATATGTACACACACACGTGTAAGTGTGTATATGCACATATTTTTAGAATTATTTAAAAGTTGTGGACTTTATGCCCTTTTACCCTTAATTACCTCAGTGTGTATTTCTAAAAAGGGAGGACATTCCCTCAAATAACTGTACTATAGTGATCAAAATCAGGAAATTATCTGATGTACAGATTGTATTCTTTACACCTGTATGTATAAACCATATTCATTACCCTTAATATCTGTAGATCTAATGTATATTTTAAATGCAACATTATGGGTTGATTATATAATTTAGTTCTTGGCAATAACGTAAAATTTGAGAGTTTGTACAATCTCTAGACTCCAGAAATAGGATGGAGAGATGATAATTCAAAAATAATTATCTTTTTACCTCATGAGACTGAAAATTTCAAATATTTTTTTCTTCCTAGCTTTCCTTTTTTAAAAATATTGGAGTTTAATATTTTTACCTCACTTACTCAGAGGGTTATTTGGCAAGCTACAGACCTATAGAATTACATCATTAAAACCCATAGAAAATAACATCTTTCGGAATTCAGTTTTCATGTTAGTGTCTTTCACTAGGAAATATGTGGGATGATTAGTGTTTTTTTTATTATTATTATTTCCCTCAATTCTCAAAGCTCATGTTTTAGTTTTTCAAATAGAAATTAAGAAGTGATGCAGACTAATAAATTTTGGCAATGCAAAGACCGATTATATAAAATCATTGTGTCTGGTTGGGGTTCATCCCTTTCATTTGAACTCTTTTGCATTTATATTTTTGATGTCTAAAGTTCAATTAGGAAATAAGCTGAATGCACGGAGTGACATAGGTACTTTTGGAATGTATCATAATGTAAAACCCATTAGAAGAGCAAAGTAGACAAATACATGCTTTATATTTGTACATAATTTCCAGAATTCAGTAGGAGCAGGACAAGCCTGGATAGACCTGTTTCTGAAATGACACTTTTTTTTTTCCAGCTCCACTGTCTTCCATTAGACTCTACTCTAGCAAACAAGTATTGCATCTTTTTAGAAAGGACACAACATTTTATTTTCAAAATTAAAAGGAATAAAGCATCTACAGCCTTTAGGAAGTAGTTTCTGACTTCCATTATTAAGTACTCCATTCAGTTGTAGCAGTTAATGACTTCTCTTTCCCCTCTATCATTTCCATGTCAGTAATAATCATCTGTAGCTTAAGTTCCATTTATTCTAATATTGTTTTCCTGTGCATAGACCATTGTTGATACTCACGGCTATATTGACTCACATGTTCTGTTAACCTGTATATATTACTGTACTTTATGAACTGATAACCTCATAGTTGATGTAGGAGCAGAATTTAGCTCACTCTATACATTTAATGTTCCATGGTTATACTGTTGTGGTCAGGCCTTATTTTTATATGTAGTTCTTTGAGGCTTTCAGTTATTCTTGTTCATCAACCCCGAACCATTTCTAGCTCTGGTTCATCAGCCTTCTTCCCCCTTTATTTGGATCCTAATGGTGATTACTGAAGCATTCTTGCTAACCTCCATAATTGCTTATTTCTTTTTACCCATTAAAGAATAGCTTGACCAGTCTTCTATTTTCCCAACTTCTGCTTCCAGACCTTTTAGATTGCTGAGATTTGCCAGTTAGGGAACCATGCCCTATAAAATTGGCCACAAAAGCACACTAAATTGGTGATCTTGTAAACAATTTTTTTCTGATTTTTATTTTACCAAAGCAGTACATGCACATGCACAGTACAATTTTAATGGACAAAAAAGATATTCCTTTTTTTCATTCTTAGACATTATTCTTTGTCTTTGAAAAATTCTTCTTCTCTAATTTTTTTTCGTGGAAGTAATATTACTTCTTATAGTATTACTTCTTTAATAGCTCCATCGTCTTATACTATCATTTTTTTCTTCCCCTTGTTTTGCCTTTTGGAGAGTTTCTTTTCTAAGCTTTCTCTCTTTTTCCTAATTTTTAAAATTCCTGATTCCATTTTTAATTATAAATACTTATTTTTTTGTGTTCTTGATTTTCCTTCTTAGAACATGCTGTTCTTGTTTTATGGTTACAGTATCTTCCTTTGACAGTCTGCTATTATTTAGAGTTTAAAAAAATATTTGGTTTTGGTGTCTGTCTTTTACGTTGGAAGCTTTCTTTTAAATATTTGGGATCAGTTTCAGAAGATTCCATCTCTTACTGAGAATATTAGGATTTGGATCTCGATTATCACTGGCAACTTCCTCTGCCTCAACAATGCCTAGAGTCTCTCATTTTAGAATCTGTTTGGTCCAGTTTCTACAAAAGGACTCAGCTTTCACATGGATGAGGGGGGATTATTGTTTAGCTGCTTAGCACAGGGAAGAATATATGTGGACTTTACTCCCTTTATGTAATAAACTTGATTCAATTCTACTTCTTACCCTGTGCTTTCTTAGGTATTAGCCTTTCAAGTATTTTATGGAACTTTGTAGAACATTATTTGTTTCCTCTACTTTGCATATCCGAAGTTACCAGCTTTTGCCTCTCAGACAGGTCAGTCATTTCCTTTTTTTTTAATATTTATTTATTCATAAGAGACGGGGGGGGGAGAGAGAGAGAGAGAGAGGCAGAGACACAGGCGGAGGGAGAAGCAGGCTCCATGCACGGAGCCTGATGTGGGACTCGATCCTAGGACTCCAGGATCACACCCTGGGGTGAAGGCAGGCGCTAAACCGCTGAGCCACTCAGGGATCCCAGGTCAGTCATTTCCAATGTACTGTGGATTCTTTGGTTCTTTGTTCTTTTGAGTTTTTACTTTTATCTCTTCAGTGTGGTTCTGTTGTAGTTTTGGGAGGAAATGGAGATGCATACTTGGATCCATCCTCCTATGCTTAAAAGTAATACCATTTATGATCTTCTTATTGATTCTTTAACACATTTCTTATTTTTGTATTTCTCTTAAAGTTGGCAACCTCATCTGAGCCATATCCATAACTAATAACAACATTTCATAATTTATGAAAATAATGATTTCAACAAACTTCCCCTAGGGTATGCAATGTGGTCGATTCTTAAGAATAGAAAGAGACAGTCCTTGTTACCAAATAACTTAGAACATTTCTGGTTAAATGAAAAAATTTAAATTGTTACATTGTTTAGATACTCCAGTTATATTTAGAAAAAGTATTTTACATTGTTAGTATGCATTTAAATAGCCACTTATAAAGTCACTTTTCTACATGCTTCATGTGTAACATTACATGCTTTGATCACCCTAGCAATCCTATGAATTTGATGTTTTTTAATCTTAATTTTACAGAGAAGAACCCAAGGGAATGGTGAAGTTGTTTTTTGGAGGTACCATGAAGGCATTATTAGACTCCAGAGTCTTTGAGTTCCAATTCCACCTTCTTAGGATCTATTGTGCTGAGGATGCCATAGGAATATACTTAATTCAGCCTGACAATGATAAAAGTTTGGAGAAGAGGTCTAGGAGAGATTGTGCTCAACCCAGTCTTTGAGACATTGGGTTAGCTGAGTGGAATACCATTTTAAGAAGTCTTCTTAGCTCAAGATTTAACTGTATCTTTCCATTTCTCCTCTTTATTCTCCTCTGTTTTTGAGAAAGAAAATGTTCATCCTCAGTTCAGCTCCAGAAACATTTTTTGATGCTCTGCCATTTGCCTTACCATAGCTCATTCCTTCATTTGAGTTTATGATCTCCTTTTTTTAAAATGGCATAGGCTATTGCTCTATCCTGACTGATTTCATTTCTTCCTCTTTAGTCTTCAGTATGCTGGAACCTGGCTTCTTTCATTGCATACTAAAGTAAAGTAGATGTTTACCTTCTTCTTAGGAAGACCAACAGATTTTTTTATGCCCTTCTTTTATTAGATTTCTTTGCTATATTTAATAGTGGCAGTCATCCCTTTTTGGAATGTTTTGGCGCTTTCCGTTTTATACACTGTCTCTTCTCACTTGCTTCATTGCTTTTCACCCCTCCTACAATCATTACTCCTTATGATTTTAAGTTCCCTAACATTTTATCTTTGGTGAATTTATATTTTGAACTACTATCTTTTACGTAAAGACTTCCTAGTTATTGACACCTTTCCTTGCCCCAAGGTGCAAATCTCTGGAGTGATCTAATAGGTATCCCCACTTGGATTTCCAAAAGCTATCTCTGATTCAATCTAAAAGAAAACTCATTATATCCTCTAAAACTGTTTCTCCTTTCTTTTAAATAAAAGTGGACCTATTGCCAACCTTGTAATCAAAGCTAAAAATGACACAACCATTTGTGAGTTCTCCCTTGCCCTCTGAATCTAACCATTATATGTTTATCTCCTCAAAATACACACAAGCAGGTATACTTTTCTGTTTCTCCCTCCTTCCCACTCTCCTCCCATCCTTGCTACCACTGTCCTGCTTTTGGCTGTCTTCATCTCTCACTTAGGCCTCTGTTGACAGTATCCTAACTGGCCTTACCTTCTTAAGTCTATTTCCCACAGTAGGCAAAATATGTAAAATCCGTATCTGATCATATTCCTCTGCTGAAACCATTCCTGTGGCTCGCCATCAACTACACAATCAAAGCTCAGCAAACTTTTTCTGAAAAGAGTCAGATAGTAAATTATTTAAGCTTTGCAAGCCAGATCATCTTTGCCACAACTCAGTTCTACCCTTTTAGTGGGAAAACAGCCACAGATAATCTATAAGTGAATACATGTGGCTGTGTTTTAATAAAACTTTATTTATAAAAACAGGTGATGATGTGGATTTGGCCTGTAGGCCATAGTTTAAGATCTCTTATGATTTGAATTTTAAATTCCCTAACCAGGGCATTAAGAGCACTGCAGGTTATGGCCCCTTTTTTTTCTTTTGCATACCTACCTAACATCAACCACAATCTTACTTTTTACACTATGTTTATTCCTCTAATACTCTCTGTAGACATCAGTCCTTGCTGTTTCAGAGTTGTTTTGCAGCAGTCTCTTTATAAATCTGTTTGCTTTTCTGGTCATCGATGTCATAGTTATTTTTGTCTTGTAAATTCCCTGTTTCTAGATTGCACATGTTTTGAGAGCAGAGAGAGTGACAACTGTATATCCCATGCAGCAGTAGCATACTCTTTACACAAAATAGGAAATTAATAAATTTATTTGAATCCAGTCATTATTTAAACCATGTATTTTTTTTAAAATTAGAATTATGATGTAACTCAATTTATTATTTGTTTTAAATTTCTAGAGACAAATAAAAAGTGGTGTGTTTTGGAAGGAGGGTTCTTGAGTTACTATGAAAATGATAAGTCTACCACGCCTAATGGCACCATTAACATCAGTGAAGTTATCTGCCTGGCTGTACACAAAGAAGACTTCTATTTAAATACGGGGTAGGTCTACTATTAAACAGGTAGGAGATGAAGAATATTTCCTGATATTTACCATACCAGACAATAAGAGTTTTATTACTTTAATTCTTCATTTGCTTGTTGTAGAGAGTTTAATATATTTTTTTAAAGATTTTATTTATTTATCCATGAGAGACATGAGAGGTAGAGATACCCTGTGGGGATCCTGGTGCCTTACTCCATCCCAGAACTCCAGAATCCTGATCTGAGCTGAAGGCAGATTCTCAACCACTGAGCCACCCAGGTGCGCCTGAGTTTAATAGTTTCTTGAAGCCTAGTCATTTGAAAGTTCTGAAAATTCCTTAGGGAATTTGCTAAAAAGTAGAAAAATTAAAATATCATACTAGGTTCTATGAAATGCTAATGTATTTGCATCTAATCTTAAATAAATTTATAACATTCCATTCTAGAACATGTCCTAAAATTTTTATAATTTACTCATTGTTTAAAATGGTGGAGTAATAGGAACATTTATGCGTTCATTTAATGCATTATCATTCAAAGGAAAATACTCAGTAATGACTTATTTGCATTAAAATAAACTAAATATATTTAATACTATATTGAAATGCTAAATTCCCCAAAGATTTACTTTAGCATTTTAATGGTTTCTTTAAAGATGCAATTAAAAGAGTAAGCATTATTTATTTAATATATTTGACTCAAAGAATGGTTTAATACATTTTTTTGTGAGGACTTCTAAAAACAAATCATCTAAGATACTTGGTGTGAAAGTTATATTTTGTAATGTAGTTAATGAAAAACTATAAATATGAAAACCTGCATAAATCAGTTTTATAGGAACATCGTATTTTAATATAAATTTTATGAGAATAGGAAGAGATTTGCAAAACTTCTATTTAAGTAAAATGACGCTTAACATCATAGTATCATTAATATATGCTGACCGGTATATACTAGTTAAAGTGACTACTGTTTTCTAGTTTAGCTTGATACATTTATGCCAAGAAAACTGATTATTAATTGATTCTGTTTTTGTTTTAATCTTAATAGTGCTTTTATTTCTGAAAAAATAATATATGGCTTACTGTGAAATATTAAAATAAATACATTCTAATATTTAATTGCTTAATTAGTAAATATAATTTAAAATATTACTAGTTTATGTCAGCATGTAATCATATTCAAAAATAAAACATTCTTGAAAGAATGTTCTTGATATAAGTAGAAATGCAGGGATCCCTGGGTGGCGCAGCGGTTTGGCGCCTGCCTTTGGCCCAGGGCGCGATCCTGGAGACCCGGGATCGAGTCCCGCATCGGGCTCCTGGTGCATGGAGCCTGCTTCTCCCTCTGCCTGTGTCTTTGCCTCTCTCTCTCTCTCTGTGTGACTATCATAGATAAATAAACATTAAAAAAAAAAGAATTTAAAAGAAATGCAGGAGAAACCATGTACAGTGAAATAAATTTTTTGTTTGTTTTGTTTTACTGAAATAAGGTTAAAAAATAATTATTGCAGCCAAGCTTTGAGTTTCCTGAACTAGCACTTTATAAAGTTTGAACTCAGTAATGTAGACATTGAGAAGTTACATAGATTTGTATTCAAGGAAGAAAGCTAGCTCAAGTGGTGAGAGATAGGAGGAAGAGAGTCCACAATTACTTAGAGTTTACCAAGAGGAAAAGATCATGAAAAGAAAGAAAAAACAAAACAAAACAGTGAGTTTAATTGTATGATTGGACTAAAGAGATTAACTGTCTGAACTGTCTGGTTGAAAAGCTGCTGTGAATAAATCCCAAGGTTTTGAGCGTAATAAAATATATGGTGATACATCTAAATTGAACCATGAGGCACATACAACCAGTGTGGGATAAAAAAGAGGAAGAAGGAAGAGACTTTGATGTAGGGTATTTTGAAATTTTTTTTTTTTAGGTAACAGCAGCAATGTTAACATGTTCTAGGAAAGAGTTGGAGCTGTGGATGAGGGCCCCAGGGAAGAATTTAGGACCTGAGATGTTACTCTAATTTGATCTGCAGTAAGGAGATAAAATTTTGGGATAATATGAGATAATGGGAGAAAAATTTGTGAAGACAAGAAGAGGGCTGATTAGAGAATGGTTTGAATGTGTTTGCTTTAAACAGAATGTCAAGGTGGCCTGGACTGAGAGGGAGGAGGAGTCCAAAGAGAGCGCTTTGTCACATCAGTCAACTGAAGAGTACCTGGGGCATTATTAACATAGTCATGTAGTCCAATGATTAAGTAATTAGAAGAATATTCCTTTTGTCTGATCCAGCGTATTCCATTTATTCAAATGAATTAAACTATAAATCAGTGGAAGAATATGATAGATTTCAAAACATTATCCAGTTTTCAAAGAGAATTTAATTAAAAGTTTAACTTTTGTGTTACTTGTTTCCATAAAAGCCAGACATAAACAGTGGTATCTTTTTATTCATGTGTGCCATAGGCCCATCTTTACCTTTGAGATCTATTTACCCTCAGAACGTGCATTTTTATTTGGAGCTGAAACATCTCAAGCTCAAAGAAAATGGACAGAGGCAATAGCCAAGGTATTTAAAAAATTGCATATTCACCCTAAACCAGAGAATATTCTTAACTTGGAGTCTCTGATTGAGTTTCAGAGATTCATAAAAATTTTATACAAGATTCTGGGGAAATGTCCATACTTCATTAAGTGTTCAAAGGTTATGGTCAAAAGAGATTAAGAGTTTTCTTCCTAGAGCTTTAAGCAGAGAAAAAAATAATGTAGGACCTTTGAGGAATCATTCTTTGAATTGAGACCATGTTGTGATGATTAAGATTTTTTCACTATTGTAAAGTCATTTCTATGAATGTTTCTTTATAGGAAGTTATGTTATTCATAGTATACACAAAGGGGAAAGGAATAGATTCAGTAAGAGATAGAAATAGAGACAAACATTGAGGGTTGACATTTTGAAAGATGCCATAAATCAGCATAGAGAATATCTTCCTATTTCAATTCTGTATATATAAAAAAAAGTGGTTTAAGATCCTGCCATTTGAAAATGCATTATATCTGTGCATTTTTAAGATTGATAGGCTTAAATAATTGTTGTGAAATTTGGGTTACTTCTAAATTTTTAAGGTACAGAAACTATTTTTTTATTTTTCTACCTTCCCTCAAATACATAGTTGGGAAGGGATTTCCTATTTGCACTGTCTTTATTACTTTTCTGTATTTGTCTTAACAGCATTTTGTTCCCTTTGTTGCTGAAAACTTAACAGAAGCTGATTATGATTTGATTGGTCAACTCTACTACAAAGACTGCCATGCCCTGGATCAGTGGAGAAAAGGCTGGTTTTCTATGGAAAAATCTAGTTTGCGTTTTTGTCTCCAAATGCAAGAAGTTCAGGAAGATAGAATGCACTTAAGAAGACTGCAAGAACTAAGTGAGATGATTTTTCCTGTATTTTGGATGTAATTCTTTTATTGCATATAATAGTAGCTTTTAGATAAAATTAGGACACCTTACTTCCAAACATGATTAAGTCGTATTAATAATTGTTTTTATGGGTTTTAATGTCAAGTTTTAAATGATAGATTTACGTGTTTCTCCTCTTCCTCCAGCAATCAGCACAGTGGTTCAAAATGGGGAAAAAATGGATGTCTTGCTCTTGGTAGAAAAAGGGAGGTAAGAACATTTTTGTTTTTTATTCCTTATTACAGTAACTCTAGGAAGTGTAGGTTGTTTTGGTTATTTTCTTTGAGGGAGAGCCCACTCTTTTATAGCCTGTTGGAAATTTTCCGAAGTATGTGTACATGTATGTCCATACACACACACACACATACACAATACAGTAGGTATTGGGGATATAGTGCTGAATGAAATGGAGATGATTTATACCCCCATGAAGCATGTGCACTAGTGGCAGAAATAGAATATAAGCAGACAAAAAATACATAGTATCATGTCCATCAATTTTAAATGCTTGAAGAAAAATAAGGTGAAGAGAGAGCCTGATGGAGTAGTATTCTGTTTTAGAGAGGGTGGTAAGAGAGAGTATCTTTGATTGGAGATGTGTATAAGGTCTAAAGTAGCAAAACACGAAGCAGTCTGAATGGAGCTTTCCAGTTTAAGGTCAAGGATATTTTGAAGACCCTAACAGTGTGCTGTAATTAGCATGTTCACAGTCTGCAAGCAAGCTGCTATTGGCAGCTTGAATCTTCAGATGAGTTTGAGAGTGGAAAGAAATTATTTTAGAGAGCTCCCTGGGCCTGATCATAGAGGCCCTGACAGGTCATGATATGTATAGATTTGAATTTTATTCTAAGCATAATGGGAAGCTGCTCATTTTGAGAGCCAGAGTGTGATCTCACTTAGGTGTTTAAAGGGCTACTCTGACTTCAGGTGAATAAGCTTTTGGGGTACAAGAGTGAATGTGAGTGTCCAGTTAGGATGCTGCTACAGAGGCTGGGCAAGAGATAGCAAACATAATGAAATAGTGTTGAGGACTGGTTGGAGTTGCTGTGAAGACAAATGCCAGAGGGTGTGTTGATGGATTAGATGAGTGCAAGAGTTAAGGATACCCCAAGATTTGGCCTGAGTAAGTACATGAATGATAATGCTGCTTTTCTCCAAATAACAAATATAGGAGAGTAAGGTTAGAATATTAGTAAGTTTAGTGTAGTAGATTGAGAATTTGATATTGAAAATGATACCTTTGAGATGTCTATTTGGTAGCAAAGTGGGGCTGTTGAGTGGGCAAGTGAATATACAAGTCTGAAATTAAGTGGAGAGGTGGTGACTGGAGATGGAGATTGAGAGTCATCAGCACATTGATGATATTTAGCCAAGGAACTGTTTGGATTCACCTAGATGAAAGACACCTGTCTTTTCTTCCATTTCATGGAAAGACATCAACAGCTTAGACAGCAAGCATATTGCTGATTATTTATGTCAGTGAGTGTTTTTTAATTTAGTGGCATAATTAGTATTCTGTGTTTTTATTTGCTTATTTCTGGGATTATAATGGTTCATGATAGTTGAGATTCTGATTTTTGGTTGATGGTTTCACTGTAATTTCAGAGTACTTTTGATTATATGTTCACAAATCACAATGAGGTAGTATTATGTTTGGATAGTATTACCATTAAAGAACTAGCACAATGCAGTTTTTACAGTCATCCATTCATATTTACAGAATTCCTGTTGCCTCCTACTTTAATGGTAAAAAAATTATCAGCAGTTTGGATTTGGAGTCTGAACTCCCTAAAACTTATTTTTTTAAAACAAATAAACCAATAGCAACTTGTTAGTTGAACTTATTGTATTTATCATTTATATTATCAGATTATTATAGCCAAGGTATTTTTTTTTCATGACCATTTTCAGGCTAAGATGGATTTGACCAGTGGTATGTAGGTTTCAATTAAAATGTTGCAAACATGAATTAAAATGTAGCAAACAGGGATTGGAATAATTCTAATCAATTTGATGACTTTTTATTTAATGCTCACTGCATACATACAGTGCCCTCCCTTATGATGCAAAATAGGGAAGCCAGAAAACCAAATGTTTTGTTTTTTTGTAACATCTTGACCTTTCTGCCGGAGGGAGTATAGGAGTCAGTAGTTGAACTCAGATACACTACACTTGGAGTTCACAGAATAGTTGAAAATTAATGTAATTGCAAAATAATGGTCAGAGCTGCTTAATCATGTTTTTGATGATAATTTCAAAATTTTTATCTACATGTTATTAACAAGTTATGTTGAAAGCATTTTTACTAAAGAACAAGGAATGTGTCAGAGAAATACAGGGGCAAATATATAACCAAGTTATTTCCCTTAAGTCTCTTTGAACAGCTGCCATACAAAATGTACCATTTGAAAACAACTCTATTTATCACATACCTACATCCTGCTTTTACTTGCTTTTCTTATTTTCTCCAAATCAATAATATTCTGACAACAACAAGAATACGATGAGAATGTGTATAGAACTCGCTATGTATCAGGCACTATTCAAGCACTTTAACAGCCTTCCAGTGCCTGTATGATGTTGAGGAGCATAATCTGTTACCTCTAAGATAAAGCTGCCAGTTATTTCACCAGCAAAAATGGGTTTACTGGGGACAGAGGATTACAATTAGGAACAAGCATGCTGCAGTGAAAGCGTAAACAAGTCCAGAGAACAAAAGAAAAGGAGTGATTCTGGGGGACTTGGGAGTGGGGGACTTTTATAAACAAAGAGTCTTGTGGAGTAAAACTGGCAATTTATAGTGGCTTTTCATTGAGTGGTAATGGTTTCTTTTTTTTTAAATAAATTTATATTTTATTGGTGATCAATTTGCCAACATACAGAATAACACCCAGTGCTCATCCCGTCAAGTGCCCCCCTCAGTGCCCGTCACCCATTCACCCCCACCCCCCGCCCTCCTCCCCTTCCACCACCCCTAGTTCGTTTCCCAGAGTTAGGAGTCTTCCATGTTCTGTCTCCCTTTCTGATATTTCCCACCCATTTCTTCTCCCTTCCCTTCTATTCCCTTTCACTATTATTTATATTCCCCAAATGAGAATATAATGTTTGTCCTTCTCTGATTGACTTACTTCACTCAGCATAATACCCTCCAGTTCCATCCACATTGAAGCAAATGGTGGGTATTTGTCGTTTCTAATGGCTGAGGAATATTCCATTGTATACATAAACCACATCTTCTTTATCCATTCATCTTTCGATGGACACCGAGGATCCTTCCACAGTTTGGCTATTGTGGACATTGCTGCTAGAAACATCGGGGTGCAGGTGTCCCGGCATTTCACTGCATCTGTATCTTGGGTAAATCCCCAGCAGTGCAATGGCTGGGTCATAGGGCAGGTCTATTTTTAACTCTTTGAGGAGCCTCCACACAGTTTTCCAGAGTGGCTGCACTAGTTCACATTCCCACCAACAGTGTAAGAGGGTTCCCTTTTCTCGCATCCTCTCCAACATTTGTGGTTTCCTGCCTTGTTAATTTTCCCCATTCTCCCTGGGGTGAGGTGGTATCTCATTGTGGTTTTGATTTGTATTTCCCTGATGGCAAGTGATGCAGAGCATTTTCTCATGTGCATGTTGGCCATGTCTATGTCTTCCTCTGTGAGATTTCTCTTCATGTCTTTTGCCCATTTCATGATTGGATTGTTTGTTTCTTTGGTGTTGAGTTTAATAAGTTCTTTATAGATCTTGGAAACTAGCCCTTTATCTGATAGGTCATTTGCAAATATCTTCTCCCATTCTGTAGGTTGTCTTTTAGTTTTGTTGACTGTATCCTTTGCTGTGCAAAAGCTTCTTATCTTGATGAAGTCCCAATAGTTCATTTTTGCTTTTGTTTCTTTTGCCTTCATGGATGTATCTTGCAAGAAGTTGCTGTGGCCAAGTTCAAAAAGGGTGTTGCCTGTGTTCTCCTCTAGGATTTTGATGGAATCTTGTCTCACATTTAGATCTTTCATCCATTTTGAGTTTATCTTTGTGTATGGTGCAAGAGAGTGGTCTAGTTTCATTCTTCTGCATGTGGATGTCCAATTTTCCCAGCACCATTTATTGAAGAGACGTCTTTCTTCCAGTGGATCGTCTTTCCTCCTTTATCGAATATTAGTTGACCATAAAGTTCAGGGTCCACTTCTGGGTTCTCTGTTCTGTTCCATTGATCTATGTGTCTGTTTTTGTGCCAGTACCACACTGTCTTGATGACCACAGCTTTGTAGTACAACCAGAAATCTGGCATTGTGATGCCCCCAGCTATGGTTTTCTTTTTTAAAATTCCCCTGGCTATTCAGGGTCTTTTCTGATTCCACACAAATCTTAAAATAATTTGTCCTAACTCTCTGAAGAAAGTCCATGTTATTTTGATAGGGATTGCATTAAACATGTACATTGCCCTGGGTAACATTGACATTTTCACAATATTCTGCCAATCCATGAGCATGGAATATTTTTCCATCTCTTTGTGTCTTCCTCAATTTCTTTCAGAAGTGTTCTATAGTTTTTAGGGTATCTTATTGGCTGGGCAGTTGCTGGGGCGAGAAAAACCTTTCTTCCTCATGCCTGAGTAGTAAAGAAGTATTTGTGGTAGTATGGACTTGCCAGATTCCCGTCCTGTTGGATCTGCAATTAACCAACTAGTAGTTTTTCGTGAGAACTCCTCTTTATGGCCTCTTGACTCTATTCTAAACAAGATTTACTTTTATTAATTTTCACAAATCCATTTTGAAATCAAGGTGTGGTCAGTTTATAACTTAACAACCTAAAGGTTCTTTTCTTTTTAAAACAAGAATTAAGTTTAACTTACCAACACCAAATTATTCTCAAGAATAAAGTAAAAAAATGTACCAGGATCCTGGATAGGTTACCAGAACTTAAAATTTCAGCATTTTATGGGAAACTTTTATCAGAAAAAAATGATTTTGTCAGAAAAAAATATGTATATATCTCATTCTCCATATAAGTCTTACCTAATTAAATAGCAGAAAGAAAGGGGGTCAGAAGTGAGAATTGTTAAGAATGAGCCTGGGAGATTAGGAGTGTTCTGGTTATAAATCCTGACAGAACAAAGAGAATGAAGATGTACCAGCAGTGGCACCTTGTGTGGGGCAAAGTAGGCTTTAATATTTATATGTCTGTGTATGTATATATACATGTGTACATACATATTTGTGTGTATTTCTATGTGTATATGTTATGTGAATAAACTGGCTTCAAATAGGGAATAAGAAAAGAGCAGGTTCGATAGGGAGCTTGGGAAATAATAAGTTTGATTTTATATATGTTGAACATGGCTTGCTTATAAACATCTAAGGACCAAGTGCTGGGATGAAGTTATATTTATAGATCTGGTGTTCATATAAAGGTTAATGGGGTGGAGTTACAGATTTTGGAGTTACCCATATATAGAAAGGAGAACAGAACATCACTTAGGAAGAGTCTATAGAGTGAGGAGGGAAGAATTAATGTGTTGGAGCTTTGATGACTATACAACCTTTTAGAGGCCAAGTAATTATCAGGGTGGAGTAGCTGCTTTGCCTTGTTAAGCTAGTTTATCCGGAGAGTGAAGCAAGAAACCAAGAAAGAGTTGAGGTCACAAAACTCAGGGAGTGAGAGTGTTTCAAGAAGACAGGAACAGTCAAAACTGGTAGGTGTTGCCTGATGAGGGCAGATACTTCATTGGATAATTGATGTGGAGTCCATCTGGTGACTTTAAAGTGAGCAGAAGTGATAAAGCAGAAACTGGATTAGATTAAGCCTGGGAATTGAGTAACTTGAAACAGCTGGTGAGGAGTTTGGGAGGATGTCTGGAGGTTAATAGGATTAGCGAGGTAGAAGGGATTTGTTCCCAGGAAGGGAATATGTGTGCAGTTTGTTTTAGATGGTTTGAATTTGTGCAAGTTTAAATTCTGATGGAAAGAGACACAAAAAAGGGAGATATTGAAGGTATAGGAGAGAGGACAAGAAGAAAATAAGGTCCCTTGATTGTAACAAGAAGAAAAGAGGAATTGATGGATGGTTTGGATATTGGAAACTTTCTAGATCTCATGGGTGGAATGTTGAGAAAGATCCCCATTTTATGGTTTTCAATTGCTTTGTGAACTAGAATATAAGGATGACTCCTAAGTTTTCTTGGCCTGGGTGACTTTAGGAATGGTCATATTCCTTACTGAGCTAGGGAATGTGTGCTACTCTCCTCTACTCAAAGAAGGCCAGTTAATTATAGATGTGATTGCTTAAGAGCTGTTTTATTACCATGTCAAAAGAAGAAAATTTCATTGTATTGCTCTCTTTTTCATCTCTTTTTTGATCTTTTAGCCTGTTGAGAAATAATGACTGTAAGCTAATGTGTAGATTGTTAGACTTGTCAATGACAGATAAAATTGTGGCTTTAGGAAATAAAACAACTTCCAGTTATTCATGTTGATAGCATGTAGAGATATTGTGAATAATTGGAAGAGAGAGAAACTAACCAGCTATAAAATTAACCTTTTGTTTTTTTTTCTAGTAATACCTTGAGCCAGAATTGCAAATCATAAATAAATTTAATAAATTAATTTCACATCTTTTCCCTGTCCTTGTCTACCTTTGATTAAAGTACTAAAATATATTAATATTTTTTAAAGCCAAAGAGGAGAAAGTACCCCCTGAACTGGAAAAGTTCATATATTGATAATCATCAACTGAATATAGTCACTATTTAGATATAGATTTTAATCTTCATGATGATTTTCTCTGTGCATAGCATGAGTATCCTTAGAAAAATATTGCAATAATATTTTGCACACTGAGCATTTTTGCTCTAAAAAGCTCTAAACAGAAGGTGTTCCAGATGGTGTCGCTTTAATGTGTATTCTTTGTATACTTTAAAAATTATTATTTTGGAAAATAAATATTTCTTGATTACACTTAACGGTTTCTGGCATGCTATTTGGTACTATTATTGGGACTGGTTTTCTTTTATGTCTTAGGATTTCTATGTGTGAAAAAAAAATAGTTTCTGAATATCTGTCATCACTGAGTGTTCTGGACCATAAGGTCAGAAGGCATTTTCCTGGATAGTAGGTTATATATCCACTCTAACTGGAATGTTCAAAACATCCTTTTGTTAAAATTTGAAAACTCTTTTTGCACTTTAGCTTGCATTCTCTGTTTATCTTTTTCTGATGAATAAACTGCTCTGTTCACAATCTTCACTTTCTATACCTACATGCCCGTTTGCCAAAGACACCTATTCTTAAGCTTTTACTGAAAGGTTGTTGGTTATAATGAATACAACATGAATAATTCAGATATGTTATCAGAAAAAAATCAAAAGACTGGCATGTTTTTTTTTCTGTTTTAAGTGGGTGTGTGTTTGTTTTTTAAGATTCCTTGGTTGACCCATAGTAAAGCATAATGCCCTTGATGGTGCCCAAGCCTGGCTGCGTTCAGTGTTGATTGCAAATTCCAGATATAAAGAAGCTAACACTGGAGAATAAACACTTCATCAATACATTCCACAATTATGGAACAGACTACTTTTCTCATTTTGGGAGATTAACGCTCTGAATTTAAGATTCTTATTTCATATCAGTTTATTACATATGATGTTTTTTTCCCTCTTGAATTGTATTTTGCAGCAGCTGATATGTTAGCAATACTCTGGAGGGTGAATTATCTTAAAGTGGTTTCTAAATTGTGCATGTAATTGCAAATTAAATAGTAGCCAATTGCCCACAATATCAGCTTGACTGCTTTTGTAACTTTCTGATGATTTAATTCGTAGAGATAGTTTAATCTGAATGTTGCCAAGACAAACAAGAGATTCTCTTCTCTCACCACCCCCATAGGTTTTACAAAAAGAAAGAGACTATTCAAAATTATATTATAGAATGATTTCTTGTTAAATAGAATTACAGTAAAGGGATTGCATGACTATTTAACACAAGGTAGATTTTAAAGTATATATTATTTGCTTCAAAAGTTTCTCTTACTTTAAAGCGCTGCTGATATACTGAAATGTAAGCTTATGAATAAGTAAATGTGATTTTATTTGAAAAAGTACAAAAGAATGAGAAGATTGCTTCTCAATAAATGAGAGCAGGATAATTTTTTTTTAAGAGAAGTAAGTATATTTAACAGGATTCGGAATTCTAGGTAGGATTTTAGTAGGAAAAAATGAAGGGACTAAGAGACTAAAGTATTCCAGGAGGTGGAAACAATAGGTTCAGAGGAAGAAGATAGCTAGGGATCAATATCAGTGCAAATTGACCTTGACTTCCTGAGGAGGAATCATGAGCCAATAAATCTGGAAAGATAGATCGATACCATATTAGTATTACAAGTTAAATCTAATTAATAATTTGCCTTGTTCTGGTTCTGGAAAGGATTGCACGTTCTTTACAAAGATACAGAAGATATATTTTTTAAAGATATTTTAAAACTTAAAAAAATACTGTTGTTGAAAGTGTGCATTTGGATTTATTCTGCAGCCAATGGAACATCATTAAAGGTTTTAAGCAGTCTAGAAACAGGACTGTTTCTCCTATTCCTATAGGTGATTGCCTAATAGTGTGCAGAGATGAGATTGTAAAACTGGAGCTTTTGCCTTTCTTGAGTTAGGGTTTTGACATTTTTCCTGAACTGTTGGCTTTAGAAGAAATAAGATACTTAGGGTAGTATTTCTTTCTGCATTATTTTTATGACACAGTCTCTGCATCTGCAGATTTTCTTAACAATTGTTTGCTTGCATCTGACTAAAATTCCATCCTTATTCAGCAAACTCTTATCTGAAGGTGTGGGAAAAAATATCCTGTATCTCTATACATTAAAATAAGAGTGATTATGGATGCAATGACTAAAAATGTGCCAGATTCCTATTTCTGACCATGAAGAAATAATTGGCATAGAACATGCCCTCCCATTTCAAACAGCTAGAAAGCTGGACAAAATATGAAACTATTTTCAGACTTTGGGACAGTTGGCATTACAGGATTGAGATTGTGGAGAGAAGGGAAACAAACGAAGTAAGATTTAAGATCACCTTGTCTTGGGATTTCTGGGTGGCTCAGTGGTTGGGCACCTGCCTTCGGCTCAGGTTGTGATCCTGGGATCTGGGATCGGGTCCCACATCGGGCTCCCTGCGGGAAGCCTGCTTCATTCTCTGCCTGTATGTCTGCCTCTCTCTCTCAGTCTGTGTCTCTCATGAATAAATAAATAAGTCTTAAAAAAAAAAAGGTCACCTTGTCTCTATCTTTTCTGTCTTTCTGTAGGCACTTTTCTGTAGGCACTTTTCTGTCTGTCCATGGCACAGAGAAAGGTGAGATCAGATTGTGGTGGTTTTACTATAATGCAAAGGTAGAGAGAGAGATAGGAGTTTAAGATTTTAGTTAAGATTTTCTTAAGATGTTCCAGAAAGAATATTAGAATAGAGGTAAATATGTAGAAGAGAGTTTTGGAAATCTTCATAGAAGTTCCCTTTCACCTGTGGCTCAGTATGAATCTGGATATTGGTAGGGTAAGATTCTCAGAGGCCAGGCAGAAAGAGCTTCCATGGTACTATGAGATAGGCAGTTTACAGAGCTTGGAAGACATTGGGATATGTTCATATTCCATCCAGGGAAGTTAGGCCTCATTGAGCACACAGGGCATTGACAAAGACCCCAAAAAGGTAACATCATAGATTTAAGGCTAAATTAGTCTGAGGGTAAAGGTAGATTTATTTTTACCTTATTTTGCTAAACCTAAAAAACAGACTTCCAAAGGATCCAAGTGCTCCACAAGTAATTTAGTTTCCCGGGATCAAACAGGCAAATGATTTCAAAATAAACATCAACACTCTAAAAAAAAAAGACAACAGTCCCAAACAGCACTCATAATGTCTAGCATTTGGCTAAAATTACTAGTATGAGAAAGCTGCAAATCAATTCACAGGAACAGACCCAGAAATGAGAAAGATAAAGGAATTAGCAAAGACTTGGAATAGTGATTATTAAATATTATAAATGCATCCAAAGATGTAAAAACATAAACATAATGAGAAAAAAATGGATAGTTAAAAAAAGAACCGAATGGAATTTCTAAACCTGAGGAATACACTATCTGTAAAGAAAATTTCACTGGATCAGGAGTGCCTTGTTGTCTCAGTTTAGCATCTGCCTTCTGCTCAGGTGATCTTGGGATCTAGGGAGCAAGCACTGTGTCTGGCTCTCTGCTCAGTGGGGGGTGTCTGCCCTTCCTCCCTGCTTGTCCTCTCTCTCTCTCTCTCCCTCCCTCCCTCTCTCCCTCTCTCTCTCTCTCCCCTCAAGTAAAATATAAAATATTAACAAATAAATAAAATTTCACTGGATCAGCTTTAATGCCATAGAAGATTCCACATAAAAAAAGATTGATGACCTTGAAAGCATGACAGTAGAAGCTATCAAAAGACAGTCATGGAAAGGAAAACGATGAAATAAAATCAACAGAGCCTCAGTGACTGCTTGGAGCAATATCAAGCAGTCTCATGTTAAGTAGAATTCCAAAATGAGAGAAGAGAAAGAAGTAAAAAAGTCTTTGAAGAATTATATGAAATTGATAAAAAAACTATTAATCTACATAAGTACTAAGATCATCATACCTTAAGCATGATAATCAAATTTCTAAAAACCATTGGAGGGGAAAAAATTAAATACCAAGAGAAAAAAGACACATGAAATATAGGTGATAAAGATGAGAGTGTCTCGTCACAAACAGTGTAAGCCCGAAGATAGTATATTGAAATCTTTTTAAGTACTGGAGAAAAACAAACAATAATAAAAAACCCTCCAAAATAAGCAGACCAGCAGCTGTTAACCTAAATACTAAATTTAGCAAAAAATATTTTTCAGAAATGAAAGCAAAATAAAGTAGTTTTGGCCAAACAAATGCTGACTTACAAGACTCAATGTTTTCATTTTTGTGTAAATGGTAAGATACTCTCTTTTTCAGTCATGTTCGTGGGGCATGCTATCTGCTTTTTGTGTTTAAAATGTTCTTTATGGGATTGTATTTATCTTTTATGCAGCCAAATTTATTGATCTTATTTGTGAAGATATTCTGATTTTGGGCAGTAGACCAGGCTCGGATATGATAGTCTATCTACACTTTGTGTTATTATAATGTAATTTTGGGAAAATTGTTTTTGTAAGTCCTGAGCTTCATTTCTAGGTCTTATTGAACAGTCTTGATTTGTTACAGGATATAAGAATGTTTCTTGATATGACTTTGAAGTGCCCTTTAAAATTTATGTTTGAGGAATGGACAATGAGAATAATTTATTTCTCTGTAGTTAGACTTCTTCAAAGTAACTTTTCAAATTTTCAAGACGTTAAATGAAGTATTATTTTGAAATTCTTATTTAGACATGTAAAATCGTTGTTTGCTAATGCTTGGAATTACAAAGTCGGCCAGCATTTGTGTTGAAAATGTCTTTTGGTATTTTATTTCATGCACAGATTAAATAGGAGTCACAGAACGAAGTTGTTGAACTGGGCTATGAAATGTCATACGTCTACTTCACCAGATGCTGTGTTTTAGTACTCAGTCTTTGACAAGTTGACTCAGGAGTTAACTTGTCATTACTTGTTCTCTACCCCTCACTAGTTCACAAGGAGACAGCTAAACTTGTCATCATGGGATTTCTTCCGACTAGAAAGAAAATTTAAAGTTTGAAATGTGCACAGTTGATGGCAGAAGTAGACTCGTATTGCAGGAGAGTTGCTCCATTTTTTATTTCTTTCACTACTTGCTAAAATACCACTGTGCCTGTTTGTTTAGAAGTAAACAGTATCAAATGTTTTGTATATATTTAAAGTATCAAATTAAAAAAAAAAACTAAGAATCAAAGAAAATTAAAACTTTCTCTTTACCTGAACTCCTGAATTTAGAAGGTCATAATTTTGATTGTCTACATAATATGGGGCTTGATATTTCTCAGGGAAGTTACTTGAGTTACATAGTTTGAGTTAGACAAATGTACCCAGCAAAAGAAGGCTTTTGAGCTGAAGGTGATGTGAGATGAACAAAAAGGCTAAAAGCATATCAGCAATATTACAGTATCAGATTTCCTCAAAAAGGAAATTAGGGAAACAGGAGGTCAGGGCAGCTTTAGTTCTGTGGAGAATAAGAACAATAGATACAGAGATCAGAAAGCAAGAGATGAAAATTAGAGGCATGCATGTCAGGAAAGAAGTAGTTCTAGCAAGTTCAGAAGATTTAAGTAATGTGGGTGCTAGTAGATGCTGGTAGCTTTGTCTTCTTAGAGAAACATTTATAGAAAAAAAAACTGAAGGAAAGAAAGGTGGACTTTTCTTTTTAAATTAGGGCTAGTGAATTATTGGGAACATAAAAGATGAGCACCCACTCCCCCCCCCCAAAAAAAAACAAAAGTGTTCTACAGCTCATTTTTTTCTTTTTAGGTTGAATCCTAAGTAGCTCTCTGAGTTTGCAATCAAGATTAAATAGTTTTACTTTGGTAGAAATATATTTATAAAGACATCAGCCATTACTTTAAACTTGTGTTTGAAGTCAAATTTCAATTTTTTAAATTTTTATGTTTTAAAAGATTTTATTTATTTACTCATGAGAGACACAGAGACACAGGCAGAGGGAGATGCAGGCTCCATGCAGGGAGCCCGACATAGGACTCGATCCCGGGTCTCCAGGATCACGCCTTGGGCTGAAGGCAGGCACTAAACCGTTGAGCCACTCGGGCTGGCTGAAATCAAATTTTATATCTAGAGATAGGACTTTAAAATTGTGACATACCACTAAATACTATGCACTATGCTAATGACTAGAGATACCAAAATACAGTGAATAATAAGGTGGTTGCCAGAGAGTAGGAGGGTGAAGGGATGGAGAGAAAGGGGGAAGGGTACAAACTAAGTAGAAAATACAGGTACAAACTTCCTGTATTTAAAATAATGAGACAGGAGATACAATAAGACAGGAGATACAATGCACTGCACAGGGAATACACTAATATGTAATAATCCTTTAAGGTGACAAATAGCAGGCAGATTTAGTATGGCGATCATTTCACTATATATACATAAATATTGAATTACTATGTGTACACCTGAAACAACATTACATGTCAGCAACATTTCAATAAAAAAATTTAAAAACAAATTGATAAATAAATGCAAAGGGAATGGCGTCATTTCCTAATCATTTCTCTCTACAACTGTGGAGTTTTCAAGATTAAAAAGCCTTTATGATCTAGATAATATTTTTCCCTCCAATTCTGCCAGTCTCCTATACTAAAGACACACATTATAAAAAAAATCAGGGATGCCTGGATGACTCAGGAGTTTAGTGCTACCCCTTCAGCCCAGGGTGTGATCCTGGTATCCCAGGATGGAGTCCCACGTCAGGCAAACTGCACGGTGTCTGCTTCTCCCTCTGCCTGTGTCTCTGCCTCTCTCTGTGTGTCTCAAATCAATGAATGAATGAACAAACGAATGAATGAATGAATAAAAATTTTAAAAAATCATATTTTGCTGCAACAAATATTTCCTGATCTTTGGCTGGCTATTTCAACTCTCCCCCAAGTGTATTCCTGATAATCCTCCCTGATGCTCTAACCCTAATGTCCGGATGCTTATTATCAACAATGTTGCAGTGAATCATAGAGGTGCATATATCTTTTCGAATTAGTGTTTTCATATCTTTTTTTCAGATAAATACCCAGAAGTGGAATTGCTGGATTTTATAACATTTCTATTTTTAATATTTTGAGGAGCCTCCATACTGTTTTCTATCGTAGCCACACTGCTTTGCATTCCTATCAGATGTGCATGAGGGTTCCCTCTGTTTCCCATCCTCACCAACACTTGCTTTTGTCTTTTTGATACTTGCCTTTCCGACAGGTGTGAGGTGATAGCTCATTGTGGTTTTGATTTGCATTTCCCTGTGATGAGTGATGTTGAGCAACTTTTCATGTGTCAGTTGGCCATCTGAAGGTCTTCTTTGGAGAATGTCTGTTCAGGTCCTCTGCCAGTTTTTTAATTGGATTGTTTGGGCTTTGTTCTTATTTTTCTAGTTCCTGTAGGTGTAAGGTTAGATTGCTAACTCATGATTTTTTATAAATTCTTAAGGCAGCTCTTTATTGCTTTAAACTTCTGTCTTAGAACTGGTTTTGCTGCATGTTATAGATTTTTTACTGTTGTGTTTCCATTTTCATTTGTTTCCGTGTATTTTTTAATTTCCTCTTTGATCTCTTCATTGACAGTTTGGTTGTTTAGTAGCATGTTATTTAGCCTCTGTGTGGTTATATTTTCACCAGTTTTCATGTTGTGATTGATGTCCAGTTTAATACCACTGTGGTTGGAAGACATGCCTGAAATGATTTTAGTCTTCTTAAATTTACTTAGATTTGTTTTGTAGTCTAACATGAGAATTGTCCTAGAGAATGTTGCATGTGCACTGGAAGAGACTTTATTCTGCTGTTTTTGAGTAGAATGTTCTGTATATATCTATTAAGTACATCTTCTCTAACACGTTGTTTTCTTATTGAACTTCTGTCTGGATGATATATCCATTGATGCATGTGGGATGTTAAAGTCCTCAATTATTGTGTTACTGTCAATTTATTCCTTTATGTCTTAATATTGGCTTTTTATGGTTAGGTGTCCATATGGGGGGTGCACAGATATTTATAAGCCTTCTACTCTCTTGTTGGGTTGATCCCTTTATCATTATGTTATGTTCCTTTTTTGTTGGTTGTTACATTTTTTTGTTGTTTTAAAATCTGAGGCCCCCCAAAAGTTCATAACTTGTCCAAGATCACAAAGGAAGTAATAAGAGTGAAAATTTGAATTTGGGAGATGATTACATTTTCCAGTCTCTTGGCTGCTTTATGCTTTTGCTTTTCAGTCATATGGAGATCTGATCTGTGAGATAAATTTGTAACTGGAGGTAGGGATTTGGGAGTTACCACCTCCAAGAGAGGGATGAAATCACTGGTCTGAGTGACATGTCTCTGCAGAATCCTTGGAGTTCATAGGAGTGCACTGAAGTTCAGAAAAGGAAGTGAGCTTGTATAGAAATTGAACGACCAGAAAGATAGGAGGAAAAGCCAGAAAGAATTGTATTACAAAAGCCAAAATGTATTTTTTTTCCTTAAGGAATGAAATCATTGAGTTCTAAAATCTTGAAAAATGTAGCCACAAAATCCAGTCACCCATGATGCTGGCCAGAGTAGTTTCAGTTCAGTTATTCAGAAACAAAATCGAAGGGGGTCAGGAAATGAAGGGAGGCAAGAGCATGAATTCAGAGAACTTCCTGTACTTCCTGGAGAGATGTGACTGCACAGGCAAAAGAGAGATTGAATGGAAGCTAGTGGTAGATGGAGGGTTTTTCTTCTCATGTTTGAGACAAGATCATATTTATATGGATGTAAGGATCATCTGTCTAGAAGCAAGAATTAAAAAACCCAAATTATAATTTGAAATGCTTTTAAACTTTACAGAACATTATACATCCATGGACATACCAAGTTGGATTTCACAGTCTGGCATACTGCAATTGAAAAAGCAGCAGGTACAGATGGTAATGCATTACAGGATCAGCAGCTCAGCAAAAATGACGTTCCCATTATTGTGAACAGCTGTATAGCATTTGTTACACAGTATGGTAAGTATCAGAGTTTTTATTCAACCCCCAGAACTCATAGTATCATTCTTAGAGTTTTGAAGTGGTACCTCTATTGGACTGCATTAGAGCTCTTTATATTTGTAAGTACATCAATGAAAAATAAAAATGTAGCCACTGTTCAGCCAAATGCCATTCCTTCTCCCAATAAAATTTAAATTACATAATGTACTTTTACTATTTTTTCTTTTACATGCATAAAAAATTTAAATGCCATATTGAAAGAATATTTTGTAAAATGCATACTAAAAATAGGTCGAGGACTATATTTTACAAGCCCATATAGTACATCTAGGGGGATGCAAATGGTTTCCTAATAAGCATGTCTTTAGAAGTGGTGAACAATATGTAAAAGAATTTATTTTTTTGGTGCTATATATTCAAAATATGTGTGCACTTATTCATTCAACATGCTATTGTTCACATTGTTTGCATTAAGAATCATGGTTATTGTGGTAGTTTGACATAATTTTAACAGGCATTTTTATAAATAGCTTGCAAATAAAAAACAACTGGTTGACACATGGTCTAGCTTCATTTTAATTTGATATGCTATGATAATATTTTAGATATACCTGAAAAGTAAAGTATGCTTTGATGCTTCATGTTTATTTTCAAATTCCTTTAAATCCTCAAATCCCTTCTGTTATATATTTCCTTAATACTATAAAAGATAGAAATTTGTTAACTATATTTTTAATATAAGAATGTTTTCTACCTGTTAATCTGTAGATAAGTGCCATTGATTTAGATTACAGATGTGGGAAAGTAAAATGATCGATCTTATATTTTGGAAGGCAATTAAATTTAATTTTTCTTCTCTCAATATTAGAAGTGTCCTTGGGTGTTTTTAATTTGAAAAGAACGTGTAATCAGTGAGAGAGCTGCAGTAAAACATGTGTTATTAGTTTGTTATTTATTTATTATCTGTTGTGTGCCAGCTATTGATCTTAGTACTGGAAATACAGCAGTGGGAGTAAAAAGTTAAAGACAAAGCTGTGAATCATGGGATTCAGTATGAGAACTGACAGTAAACTCATATGAGCAAAATGTCAGAAATAACAAAGGCTATGAAGAAAATAATTTTTAGAAATTAAATTTATAATATGTGTATATTAATTTATTTTCTTCTGGGGAGAGTACCATTTTAAGTATTTTGCTTATTTCATATGTATTCCAAGTACAGTTATCATAGATACTCAGATTTACTATGTTTGAATTATATACCTACTGTAAATATGTATGTTATCACATTATGTGGCTATTACTCTATGAAGTTCCTACCTGTGATAATAGGTCTATTATCCTTATCAATGGTAATCATTTGTTTATTTGAAAATGGAGGAGGAGGGAGGTTATCATCTTCATTTATTAGTCATTCAGTATTACCACACTTGAATTTCATAGGTATATAAATGAATTACACACATATTATGTTTTAGCAAGAGTGTAACCTCATTGGGAATTTTCACATCATGTTAGTTTCATAATGGCATAGGGTCTTTCTTAAGCTGAGAAATGATTAAAATAACTTTATTAGCTCTAGTGTATCCAATTTAATGTTTCTCTGGGGAAATCAGAATTTTCTTTGTGGTGTTTCTTTGAATTTAAAATCATTAAGCATTAGATTGTTTTCAACCAAATTTCATACATTAAAACTACTTTGTAACTCTGGTACAAGGTACATTAACTTGCATATTAAAGTAATAAAGCCAATGAAAGACTTTTTATGTTTTGTTTTGTTTTTAATGAGCAGAACATGGGGAAAACCTCAATGTTACCAGGATGTATAGAAAGGAAGATATCATATGCACTTACAAAATGCCTAGTGAGGGTGCTTGGGTGGCTCAGTGGCTTAAGTGTTTGCCTTCCCGCTCAGGTCCTGATCCCAGGGTCCTGGGATCAAGCCCCTAGTGGGGCTCCTTGCTCAGTGAAGAGTCTGCTTCTCCCTCTCCCTCTGCCCCTCCTCCCTGCTTGTGCTATCTCCTTTTCTCTTAAATAAATAAAATCATAAAAAAAGGAAAAGAAAGAAAGAAAGAAAATGCCTAGTGATGAACAGAATGCAAGTGGTTGACTCAGAGCTTAAACAGTTGCAATTATTTTGAACTTCATGACATTTGTATTAAAATCTGAAGGCCATTTTTTATGCTCATAGTGTCAAGGTTTGAACTTGACTGAGTTCACAAATTTTTAGAGTTTTAATTTTTTGAATGAATTATAGTAGTTAGTTTCGGGGAGAAATTATGTTCACATGCAGTTAACTTGAGTTAGCTATTAGTAATTCACTCAACTAAACATATCTCAAAAACTTAGTTTTTTTTTGTTTGTTTTTATAGAAGTTGCTTATAGTTGCTTATTCTCACATTAAATAATTTATTGAGCTTTTACTAAGTTCTAGCCACCATGCAGTTAACTGTATACAGAGAATAAGACATAATCTTTGCTTTCTGGATTTTTACAGATTTTTGAGTCAGAGACAAACCCCTGAGCAGTTAGATCTCAAGTGTACAAAATTCTATGGTAGAGAGGTTTAGAAATTGGTACAGGGTGAATTTCACCCTGAGTAGGGGTGTACATAGAGATTTTCATGGGTAAGATATAGTGCCCGCCATGATTAAGAGAAAACAGGAGCTAGTTAGGAGAAGAAGGGAATAGGAATTCTAGGAGGAGGAACAGTGTGTGCCCATGTATAGAGTCATGAGGGAAGTTGTCTGTTGAGGGAACTTTGTGTAGTTAAATGTGGTCAGAACCTAATGAAAGAAGAATGGGCGATAAGAGGCAAGAGGGTTAAGCTTATTTGTGTAGAGCCTGAAACATTGTAATATATACTCAGACTTGCCCTTGAGGCTGTGGGAAGGTAGTATGCAGATTTTAAAGCATGTTGGTAACACCAGCAGACGTGCATCTCAGAACAAGCTGTTATCAATGTGGAAGCAATCTGTAGGGCTACACAAGAGAAGGGTCAGGGTGTTGTAAAAATGTAGTGAGGAATTGAGTGCAAAAAATAACAGTATATGGGATGGAAAGAAGGGGACAGTCTTGAGAGCAAGGTTATGATGAAAAATATATGTGACATGTGTTTTGTTTTAACATTGTGAGAAAGAAAAGTTCTGACCTATAAAGGACTGATGAGAAGGCACTGCTATGTGATGAGATACAGGAACAAGATAAAGAACATATTGGGATTGGTAGGTGAAATAGTGAATGGGGCAGGAGACTTAATTTCTCAGATTATTTTGATTTTTCCATGACAATAGTGTGCGTGCGTGTGTGTTGCATGTATGTTATAAAGTATCTATATATTAAAGTGTATGTGTGTATGTTTGAAATCTTAGAAATTAAAACCTAGATGTATGTAGTGGTAGAAGTGATAAAATAGGATGCAGTCACCCAGAGAATTTTGTGGGAGAGTCAGGAAGAGTTGAGACTTGAGGATGGATTTCTGGAATCATTAGTAAATACTAGATGGCAGTATAAATAGAGAACTGGAAGAGTCATCTAGAGGAGGTGGAAGGAAAGATATGGGGATTGTGATATTGTGATGTTATGAAAGCCATGGAACTAAAATAATTTCAGCGGGGATTTATTTGGAGTGTCAAACACTGTAGTGTTTTATTCAGTGTTTACTCACTGAGTAAAAATAGAAAAGCACCTAGAAAATAGGATGTCATTGGTATATTTGATGAAGATGGTCCCAATAAAGTAGGATTGGACACAGAAGCAAGATTGTGATTCAAGGATGAACAAGAGCGTGAGATGGTAGGAAGCATAAGTACAGGAAACTCAGTGGGTTTTGGAAGAAGGAGAGACCAGAGACTTGGGAGAGGGTGGGGGCAAGATAACATTATTTTTTTGTTGTTGTTTATATCATCATTATTCCCATCACTACTCTTTATTCCTCTTCCTCTTATTAACCACTCCTCCTCTTCCTGGTAGTTTATATGGGGCACTTGATGAATCAGTAAGTTTGAAAAGGAGATGACCCTTGGGGCACTTGGGTGGCTCAGTTGGTTAAGCATATAACTCTTGATTTCAGCTCAGGTCATGATCTCAAAGTTGAAAGATCAAGCCTTATGTTGGGCTCTGTGCTCAGGGTGGAGCCTGCTTTAGATCTTGAGATTCTCTCTCCTCCTGACCCTTCCAAAAAAAAAAAAAAAAAGAGGACTCAGCTCTTCATCTTGAAGATGAAAATGTGGAATGGAAATTAATATACAAATATGCGTGCAAGAGCATTAAAAAATTATACCAGAGATCTTACTTTTATTGGTAAAACTGGAGACAAGCTTGAATTCTGGGAGACAGAGTGAAGATAGGGTGCCTGTGGTACCATGAAAAACTGGGGGAAGGGGACCAGGGGCTTGCTAACAGCTGAGGTTGAAATAGTTTGTTCATCAGGTTTGCATTTTAAATGCTAAAATTAGTGGGTGAGGGAGCCTTTTCCCTCATGATGTTAATATCGACTCTTGGTTAATGATTTTGTCTTGTTCAGTATCCCAACATAAAAATTTTCTATTTCTAAGATATTAAAGTGGATTTTGATTTTTGACTTTTTTTGTTTAACTTTTTCTTAACAAAGGTTTAGGGTGCAAATATATCTATCAAAAGAATGGTGATCCTTTGCACATAAGTGAACTCCTGGAGAGTTTCAAAAAGGATGCAAGAAGCTTTAAATTGAGAGCTGGAAAGCATCAGCTTGAAGATGTGACAGGGGTGTTGAAAAATTTCCTCTCTGACATTGACGATGCACTTCTTACTAAGGAGCTCTATCCATATTGGATCTCTGCTTTAGGTAATCATATGATACCAAAGATAATAAATGCTTGCCTTCTAATTTGATAATTATTTTTTAAAATCTTTGATAATCTGAATATTGAAAGGAATAATGTACATAATGGCTTAGAACAGAAATTGCGCAAATATCAATAGTTGTTTATATCTACCTCAAAAGAAATGTATAGTAATGATTGCTAAATAGTGTGTTAAACTAATTCTTAGTTTTCAGGTTTCTTAGTGTTTGCTTTAACTTTGGAAGTGTTTCAGTCAAGTCCATGTATGCTATTAATTTCTCTTTAAGATTAAAATGAAAGATGTAAAATAGGATTGGTTTTATACCATTTCCCCATTGGCTCTTTGCCTCTATCATTTATTCTACCAATGTAGGAGTACATAACAACATTTTTTAAACTCTTTCCTTCTTCGTTTTCCCTTCATTAATTAAAAAAAAAAAGCAAGTTTGCTACAGTGTAAAATGATCCTAGAGAGGTAGCTTATTAAAATACTTACTGGGTTGATTCAGTAAAACTTCAATTTACATCTATTAATTCAAAATAACTCCTTTTACAAAAACATTACAAAAATGAAGCCTTTTAAACATACTTTTTTTTTTGTTTTTTTAAAGATTTTATTTATTCATGAGAGACACACACAGAGAGAGAGGCAGAGACATAGAGAGAGAAACAGACTCAATGCAGGGAGCCCGATGTGGAACTTGATCCTGGGACTCCAGGATCATGCCCTGAGCCAAAAGGCAGATATTCAACTGTTGAGCCACCCAGGCATCCCCAAACAATACTTTTAATCTCACCTTTCTAATAGAACTATTTTCATTTTTATTATTTTGTATTATTTGTCCCCACACCTATAATTTATATATAATCCCTATTAATGAACCACAAACATTTTTCATGTATCTATAGTACTTTCAAAATGATTTTCAGTCTGCATTTTTTAATTAAAAAATTTTCATTGAATGTTTTACTATAATTTACTAATACATTTCTCACTTGTATGTTTAATATATATCATGATTTTTTGCAAAATTCACCTTTGAATTTAACTATATGATGTTTCTCTGTTGAGAAATAGGCTTTTTCAATTAAAGTATTTATTTAATCTCAATGTAAGTATGATATTTTAAGAGATTAATGTAGAAATTATGTCATAAAACATCCACAGGTGAAAAACCATCCCAAGAATGACCCATATTAGTGTCAGTAAGAGGGGAATGGGATTGTTATTAAAGTAAAGCTTTTCACAGTTTGCCAATCCAGAAGCCCTTTATTTGCTTCCTGGTATTTCTCAAATCAATAGGTTCAACTGTAATTAAAAAGAAAGTTGATTGCATAATTATATGGGATATAAAATATGGAATCAGATAATATATCTCTTTAAGCCCAATTACCTTGCCACCCTTATTTTTGTCTCAAGAAGATTTAATCATAATTTATAACTATGAAATTATTTATAGCATCTCTATAAAGGCTTCCAAATTGTCTTTATTGTAAAACCAGTTATCAAAAATTTGAGGCAAATATACTTTTGCTCAATTATCAGGTTCTGTGACAAGATGTCTTTCATGTTGTCAATCTACCAGGAGGAGGTAGTTGGTAGATAGTAGCGTGTATCAAAGAGAAATGTGTTCACTTTTTACTTGCCTGTGAATTCTTTGAGAATTTACTTGGAGAAGGTTTTGGATACTAGGTCAGATAGTCTTAAAATTGTTTGCTTTTAGATCCAGCATAGCTCACCCTGACTTATCAGAAGTGCTCTGTGTTGGATCTGACAAGAATAACCTGGAACTTTCTGGATGACCTCATATTAGGAGAGATCTCTTGGGTCCTGTGCATTGAGGCAAAGAATGCCTTATGGTGTCATACCACCTATTAATACGATCTATGGTCTCTTTTTCTAAGAACACCAATAAATTGTCTGAAGTCTGTGGCTAGCTGAACAGTTCATTGTATTTTCTATATGACCTGAAATCTATCTTAAGTTTTACTTTCAAATTACTTAAGCTTTGCTTTGAAAATATCTATTTTACCCTTATTAGATTTGTGAAAATATGCTGCACCAGCATGAATTCTTGTTATAAGTGTGGTAGTACTAACTATATTTTATTAAATAAATACCACTAGGGCAGCCCGGGTGCCTCAGCGGTTTAGCACCGCCTTCAGCCCAGAGCATGATCCTGGAGACCCAGGATCGAGTCCCATGTCAGGCTCCCTGCATGGAGTCTGCTTCTCCCTCTGCCTGTATCTCTGCCTCTTTCTCTCTGTCTCCCATGAATAAATAAATAAAATCTTAAAAAATAAATAAATACATACATACATGCATGCCATTATAGTTAGAAACTGGATGAGAAGAGAGTAACTGTTTGGATTGTATTGATTGTACTATATTGATAATTCTTCATTCAATTCCATTATAGTCCTTTGAATATAATTTGGGTATTTTCCCCTTTTTTAGAAAGTCACCTACTAGCACATTTAAGTCTATATGATCATGTTTACTTTTATAGACCTTAACAGCAGGCTTAATCAGTATAAAAGAACTATCAGTTACAGTTTTAAATAGGAGTATACTTCAAACATGTACCACAGAGTTTCTACCTCCCCAGGGATCCTAATGCCCTTTATAAGTGACCGTGTACTTTTAAAGAATCATTAATGTGCTGCTGGTTTTCTGTGAATAGAATAGGTAGGGCTAAGCAGAAAATCAAAAAATCTTGTTTCCAAAGGTAGTTGGGAATTGCAAAGGAATATATAAGTGCAATTCCCTTAAGTTACAAAATCAGCACAAGTTATTTATTTGAAGAATGGCCCTTTATTTCCCTTGTGACTTAGCAGGTCAGATCAGACCCTAATTACACATTTTCTAGAGTCTGGAACTTTCGGGGTTCCTGAGTCTAGTTTCTCCATATATTTGACTTCCACGGTTTGGAGAGGGGAGTATAATTCCTTCTCATTTTCCTCTCTATAACTAATTCAAGTTCTGTTAGTGACAGAGACAGAGGGTCCAGGCTCCTCTCAGTCTGTGTCAGAGTTATCAGGGCCTACACATGACTCCTTCCATTGCCCCCTTCCCTTTCCCAAGGAGTTGGAGGTGCCAGGGTTGGTAAAAGGCCTTGTACATGGATCTGCAGAGTAATGCAATTCATAACTTTGGGATGGTTCATAGTTTTGGTAAGACTTTTATGATTTCACAAGAAAAAAAATCAGAAATGTCATTTTCAGATAACAGTGAAATCTTTCCATAGCCAAAGTTAAAGTAATTTTGGTTTATCTCTCAATTTTCACTGCAATTTTAGTTATAAATTGAATACATTCCTATTAGTTGAAGTTCAGTAGTTCATAAAGTGGAAAATGAAATGCAAACCTGGGTTTTGAAAGTGCTTTGTTTTTAATTAGAAAGTATTAGAATTACAGCTTATAACCATGTAATATTGATGTAAATGCTTTTCCAGAATTAAAGAAGTTCAAATGTTTATTCTGTTGAAACTTGATTAGATCACTTAGTGAAATACAGTAATGAATATTGTTTTAAAATACTGTTAAAATGCAAATATGTAATCCGGACTATTAGTTTAGGCCTAAAGTTGTTTTGTTTTGTTTCGTTTTTAACCTCTAGATACTCAGGAAGACAAGGAAAGAATTAAAAAGTATGGAGCATTTATACGTACTCTTCCAGGGGTCAACCGAGCAACATTGGCAGCTGTAATTGAACACCTGTACAGGTGGGTGGTTTCATGAACTTTCCTAGACATTTCAAACATGGTATTAGATAAGTCATTATTACTTAAATTTAAAGTAGTATAGCTAACTTTCTGTATGTGACTGAGAATTTCCCATCATATCTTAAAAATGGATCAATCTACCAAAAAGCTACTAGAATTGATAAATGTATTCAATAAGGTCATAGGATACAAAACAAAAATACAGAAATCTGTTGCATTTCTGGAGACTAATAATAAAGTAGCAGAAAGAGAAATTAAGAAAATAATTCCATACATAATTGCACCAAAAATAATAAAATACTTAGGAATAAACTTAATCAATGAGGTGAAAGGGTTATACTCCAAAAAATATAAATGTGAGACCTGAATCAATAAAAATCCTAGAATAAGACATAGTAATTTCTTTGACATTTGCCTTAGAAACATGTTTCTAGTTATCTTCTTGGGCAAGGGAAACAAAAGCAAAATTAAACTATTGGGACTACACAAAATATAATGCTTTTGTACAGCGAAGGAAACCATCAACAAAACCAGGCAGCCTACTGTTTGGGGGAAGGTATTTGCAAATGATATATCTGATAAGGAGTTAATATTCAAAGTATATAAAGAACTTCTACAAATCAATGACAGAAAAACAAATAATCTGATTAAAAATAGGCAGAGGACCTGAATAGATATTTCTTCAAAGACATACGGATGGCCAACATTACTTATCATCAGAAAAATGCAAATTAAAACTACCATAAGATATCCCTTACACTAGTCAGAATGGCTAGTATCAAAAAGACAGAAAATAATAAGTGTTGGCAAGGATATGGAGAGGAGGGATCCCTCATGCATTGTTGATGGGGATATGATAGTGTAGCTGCTGTGGAAACAGTATGGATGTTCCTCAAAACATTAAAAATAGAACTACCATATAGTCTAGTAATTCCACTACTGGGTATTTACTTGAAGAAAGTAAAAGCACTAATTCAAAAAAATATGCACCCCTATGTTTATTGAAGTATTATTTACAATAGCCGAGTCATAGAAGCAACATTTAGTGTCCATCAATAGATGAGTGGATAAAGAAGTTAGCAAATAAAACAGTGAAATACTACTTGGCCATAAAAAAAAATTGAGGTTTTCATCATTTGCAATATGAATAGACTTAGAGGATGTTATAGTAAGTGAAATAATTCAGACTGAGAAAGACAAATACCATATGATTTCACTTATATATGGAATTGAAGAAAGAAATGAACAAAGAAGGGAGGCAGGGAGAAAGACCCCCCCAAAAAAGAAAAAAAAAAAGCCAGATTCTTAAATACAGAGAACAACTGGTAGTTGACAGAGAGTTTTAAAATGAAATCCCCTGGGCACCTGGGTGACTCAGTGGTTGAGCTTCTTTGGCTCAGGTTGTGATCCCAAGTCCTATGATCGAGTCCCGCATCAGGCTCTCCGGCGGGACCTGCTTCTCCCTCTGCCTGTCTCCGCCTCTCTCTTTGTGTCTCTCGTGAATAAATAAATAAAATCCTAAAAAAAAAAAAAATACATGAAGACGAAAAGTCTTAAGACCACCATTCCCAAACTGAGCATCTGGATGTCCGAGTGAATGCACAAGAGTGCTGCAGGACATTTTATATTTTTTAAGGAAACAGCAACATTGGGACAGCTTTTAACATAAAAAATTTTACCATAGGAAGGATTGAGTGATTTGTCATGTGTTGACATACAGGGGATGCTTCACATCTAAAGGGGTATATGAGGAGGATGTGAAAGAAACATAAGTATGAGAAATGAGTAGAGGGTATTTTCTAGGAAACAGGTGTGCTAGGGGATGAGCTAGTTTGTAGTTGGCTGGCAGGTGCTTGTGAAAGGCTCAGGTGGTCATGTAAAAACATTTAGATTTTATTCCTTTAAGCCATAAAGAGTGATCAAATTTGTTTTGGGACAATAACCCATGAATGGGATTGATTGAGAAGAGATTAGAATAGATGCAGAGAAACTAATCAGGAAACCGTTTCCTTGGGCTTCTAATGAGAAGGCCTGTGTGAGAACGGACTCAGTGGGCTGAGTAGGAATCCTTGGGAATGATCGGGTGTGCGGCACAGAAATAAAGGAAGGGAAGGAAAAAGCTGTGTAGTGTGGACTTTATGCCAGAAATTAAGGCAGCTGCAGAAATGGAAGAGAAGAGAGATGAAGAGTAGCAAAGGAGGATGCTATCGCGGAAGGAAGTCTCACAAAAGGTGGGAACATTTGATAGAGTTGTCAGAAGTTTGAGAGGTCGATTTGGATAAGGTCAGGTTGATTTAGCATTTAATTCCATCCCTGCCTCAGATAACAGATCGCTTCCTCCATGACTAACATTTACTTAATTCCATTCACCAGATATTTATTACACACTCCAGTGTGATTAAAGCAAGAGTCCCTGATGGGGAGATGCTTCGTTTCTAGTAACACAGGCAGACCTGCAGATAAATTTTCCAGATACTTATAATTTAGTGTGATAAAAGTACAGGAGTGGTTTTGAGAGGGATGTCCACAATTATTACACCCTCCTCTATTAACCTGCAATTCCTTTTGCATCTTATAAATCACATATGATGATTGCACTTGTTCTGTCTCTGCTAGGCAATTTGGTATTTTATTGTGAGTTTGTAACATCACCTTTTACTGTTTTTTGTAACTACTAGAATCTCTGCTTTTTATAGACAAGTTTACCTAACTTAGTCTTTTGTTTTATTCCTTTGGTACATTTGGTCTCCTTTTTTAGTATGTATTTTAACTTTTATAAATCTAATTATGCAATTAAGCAGGGTCCTATTATATATAGTCAGTGGCAAGTAGCATCAACAGATACATCCATGTGTGTCACTTATAGGTGTCATCTGTGCATTTGTATCTATGTAAATTTCCTTTTATTGGGGTGAAGCCTGTAGTATTTTTTAAATGACTTTGCACTTAACATGTGTGAATTGACCCTTGAACAAAGCAGGATTTAGGGGCACTGCTCCCTCACACAGTTGAAAACCCATGTATAACTTTTGACTCCCTCAAAGTTAACTACTAATAGCCTACTGTTGACCAGAAGCCTAACCAGTAACATGTACAGCCAATTAACACGTATTGTGTATGATATATGTATTATTTATATACTATATTCTTACAGTAAAGTAAGCTACAGAAAAGAAAATGTTATTAAGAAAATCATAAGGAAAACACATTTATAGTACTATACTGTATTTATGGAAAAGAATCCACATGTAAGTGGACCCACAGAGTTCAGACTGTGTTATTCAAAGGTCAGTTGTCCTTTTAAGTGATCTTCATAAGACACAAATATTGTAGCCTACTCATGGGGAGAGTTGACTCTTCTGGTCGTGTCTGTACATTGTAAAAAGTCATTCTTAGTTATATCCAAGAAAAGTATACTTGTATTTTTAAGTTGTTTGCTTTTTGAAAGATAATATTCAATTTTGAATAACTGTACAAACCCATGCTGCCAAATATTTTCTCACCTGATTTATCCCTTCCTGGAAAACTCAGCTCTTCCTTGAATCTTGAATTTGGAACTCTCTCCTATACGCCTCCCAGTTCACCTCTCTTGCCTTGTTTCCGACTTACCTACTGCCCCTTATCCCCTCTTTCATTTATGGTTCAGTCCCGATAGTCATTTTCCACCATTGTGCAAGCGTATCTTAATCCTTAGCCTCAGATTGCACCATTATCTGTGACTATTTGGATATGGTGAGTCCCTCCTCCAATCAACAGACTTGCACTGCTTTATAACCTGTAGTCATATCTTCTTTTATTTTTTTCTTATGCTCTTAGCTAGACTGTAAACTACTTGGAAGAAAGAACTGTGCATTTTTCTTTAAATCACCACCATAGGGATCCCTGGGTGGCTCAGCGGTTTAGTGCCTGCCTTCAGCCCAGAGCATGATCCTGGAGTCCCAGGATCGAGTCCCACGTCGGGCTCCCTGCGTGGAGCCTGCTTCTCCCTCTGCCTGTGTCTCTGCCTCTCTCTCTCTCTGTCTCTCATGAATAGATAAATAAAATATTTAAAAAAAATAAATAAATCACCACCATACCTGTTATGTTAGAGACCTTCAGTATGTGTGTGCTAAGTAATGACAAATGGGTATTGTGACTAAAGTTCTGTGAAATTTTCATATAGACGTGTGTTGTAATGAGTTTTGCTTTTCTCTAACAGGGTTCAGAAGTGCTCAGAAATCAATCATATGAATGCGCATAATTTGGCCTTGGTCTTTTCATCCTGTTTGTTTCAAACTAAGGGACAAACTAGTGAAGAAGTGAATGTAATCGAGGACTTAATTAACAATTATGTTGAGATATTTGAGGTAAATATTTTATATCCTGCCCTTGTTAAAATAGTTTTGATGTTACTGTTGAAAAAAAAAAATATATATATTTTAGGATGTTTATAATCAAGTTTTTATGAATGTCTAAAAAAAATAAGGGATAGTTATATGATCTTTAATATATTAGGTACAACTAGCCTTTTAAGCCATAGCCATTCATTTAAATTTGGCTGTTTTTAAAGCCATGTGGTGGTGCCTTTTGTACAGAATATTTCTACTTACGGTGATTCTGTGGCTTTTTTCCCTTGTCAGTATATGTATGCATTAAGTGTATCTAGACTTTCACAAATTTAGTAATAAATACCAGGCTGATAAATTCTGCAATTGAATGCATTTTAGTGTTTTCTTTTTAATAGTGTCTGAATTAGAAGTGAATAAAATCCTGATATAATATCCTGTGGTTTTTTTTTTACTAAGTTAACAGTTTTAATTATTTGACTTTCAGTTTGCTATTTTATGAAGTCAATATATTCGTGTTTCATCATAAAACTGTCAGAATGAGGATGATTTCTTAGTTGAAAGAAGTAAAAATAGAGGAAATAAGCCCAGGGTTTGAATATGGGGGTGGGGGAGAATTTAAGGGATCTGGATCAAAGCTCCAGTTTCATCACTTGATTACCACTGGCATCTTAATTACCACTGTCAGAGTACTAACTTTTGGGGCCCTCTGTTAAATGGTGTTGTATAAGACTTCTTGTTTTCCAGGGTTATGGCTATGTTAGTTGAAATCAAGTGGGCTAGTGTAATAGGTTATTATTTTTTAAAGATTTTATTTATTCATTCATGAGAGAGAGACAGAGAGAGAGAGAGAGAGAGAGAGAGACAGAGAGACAGAGAGGCAGAGACACAGGCAGAGGGAGAAGCAGGCTCCATGCAGGGAGCCCGACATGGGACTTGATCCTGGGTCTCCAGGATCACGCCCTGGGCTGAAGGCAGGCGCTAAACCGCTGAGCCACCCGGGCTTCCCTGTAATAGGTTATTATTTATAGGCTTACCTTCTTTTAGTAAGTGATCACAAGATTCCTAAAGGGAAAAAAACTATTTTAGGAAAATAAAAACAAGCATTTTGTATCTTATTTTATATAGGAATGGACACCAAAATTGTTGGATTCTCTTTGCTCTTTGATCTCTTTTTTCTTTCTATATGTGTCCACTGTTTTTGATCAACAGCAGCTTCTTTTCAATAATTCTGATGCTGAGAAATGAAACAATTAGGAACAAAAATAACATATGGCTTTACATGCTCTCTTTATTTTCTATTTTTTGTACTGTTACCTGAATAAAAAAAAAATAATGGTTATCTTTGTAGTTTTGCTAACTCTCACCTTACGTGGTGGATATTTCATATGCACTTAATGAGGATTTCAGTTTGAGGCATGAGTCCTGTCTCTCAACTTACATAAATATTGTAGTGAATCATTTGTCAGCCCCTTTGCTTATTAAGTTGCTTAGTGATACAGCTTCCATTGATGGAATCCACAGCTTGAAGTAATATCATCAGAAAATGCTCTGAATTTTATGAAGCTCTGTCATGTTGACTTTATTTCTGCCCTACTATATGGGCCTGTGCTGATTAAGATGGCCATTCTCATTTATTTTTAAATTGTTGGTCTTTATAAATTCCTGAAGAGTTATGTGAGGACGAGTACCATCACTCCTTGTATTTTATTAGAATGTCCCAAATTATATTTTAAACAGGTTAAAGAAGACCAAGTCAAACAAATGGACATAGAAAATAGCTTTATTACCAAGTGGAAAGACACTCAAGTGAGTAGAAATAGTTAGATCTCCAAAGAATTAAAAACAAAAAAAAATTAAATTAAAACAACAAAAAAACCAAAAAACTTCTGTTGTAAGTAAAGATGTTTCTTGTATTTATTTTCAAGTTCCTGTTTGAAGCAAAATAAAAGTAATGGGGGAAAAAGAACCTAGATAAAATAGTTGTGTAATTCTGCAGCATGTTGCTTATATGCAAAATGCCAAAGTATGTTAATGTAAATTTTTCAAAATACAGAGGGAAAAATCATTATTAATCATATCAGTGCCCTTTATAAAATCAATTTTTAGTTACAAATGCGCTATTAAAAATGCCAGTGGATTTCAAAGGAAGCATTTAAAGCCAAAGAAATACCAGAGTAAATTGAAAATTCAGCTCTATAATGATTCTTTCCATTATGATTTTGAAAATATAAATTATTTCCTTTATGCTTTTGCTCTGCATGCTCTCAGATGATTATATTAGTGGAATGTTTCTAATGTCATCTTTGTCACATACGCTGATTTATGTCTTAAATTGACTATTTTCTAAATCTTCTTTTGCTTTCCTGAGTCACATTATATATATTAAATTTGTGTGTTCAGGTTGCCCTGCGGTTTTCTAGCGTACCTTGCCTTGTTTGATGAACATTCACTGGATTTTCTTAAAATTCATATTTAATCTTCTAATCACTAGGAATTATAGTGGATTCAGGACACCAATGTAAATAATATCAATGGGTCAAATATATTCTTTTTATAGATGTACACAGGGAATGAGGTAAATGCTAACTTATTAATCAAACTCTAAATTTACCTTATTCCTGATATCAGAGAAGTCATTGGAGGTACCATTCCATAAGAAGCCGGGGAGTAAAGGCTTCCATTCTAGTGCCCGAGATCCCTGAGTACTAGTACTGTGATATCCTACTTACCTAAGAAAGCTTCTCCTCTATTTTGACCTTAAGTAAGTAATGCAGCCTCCAGAGGAGTTAACTGTAACACTAAAAAAAAAAATCTAACTTACCAGTTCTCTTAAATTACTGCTTTTTGGGGAGTTTCAGTCATGAAATAAAGTGTTGTGTGAGCCCAAAGGATAATCTTTGGCAGCATTACCTATGTTGTTATTAGATGAAGTATGAGTGTCCTCCTGCATTTTTATCTTTTGTATTCATACTACAACAATGAAATGAGTCTTGGCTGCTTTTTAATTAAGTACAAGTCAGTAAATAGAAGAAAAGAATTGTCTATAAAATAGAGTAATTGGACAAGAAAAGTAGAGGACTTCGGAGAAACCTGTTCTTTTGCTTGTGTTTTTCTCTAATGCATTCAAAACTCTGCTATGGTGTATTTTTTTGACAGCCTCCATGTCTTCTCCCTGTTTGAATTTCGTAGCTATTCTTGTTTTGGCTTCTCTCTATGAGTCCTTTGTGTTTGCGTTTTTAATTTTTAAAATGTGTCCTTCCTGGAGAGCTGTTTATGCAAACACAGTGAAAAGTAGAAATGTCAACTGTATCTTTTCTTCCCTTGAATTTTTGTGTAGCATATCAAAAGTGAGGAAGAAAAATTAGAAATAAGCTATTCTAAGTCTGTAGAGCCAGAATAATTAAGAACACTTCCTCAAAGTACATTTTTAATGTTTTCCTCACTAATTTGTTCATCAGGTTTTATTTTTAGGCAAATTTAACTTCAGAATGATTGTTTCTCCAATATGATCATTTTTTTTTAGTTGGGAGATATTATTTCTAAGTGGTTACATAACTTGAGGGAATTTCTGAAAAAAGCTATCCCAAATTTTTTCATAGATTTATTTGATTCTTCGTTAATCTTTTCCACATTATACTGTCGATCTACATAGTGATAGTTTATGGTTTTTGTTTTCTGGATTTTCTCTCCTTCACTAAATGTCTCCTGGGTTATCATAGTGACCCAAATATTAGAACGGTAAATGGTTGGCTGAAGATAATTAAAATAAAAATTTATCTTCTTCATCTACTTTATTCTATCACTTCACTTTTTTTTTGCTAAATACACTTTCTCTATTTTTAGCTTTAATATAGCTCCAACCTAATTTATCCTCAAGTTTCAATTTTTTACATACCTCTTTGAAAATTTAGCAACACCTATTTCCCCTTTTAATTATTGATATGATACCCACACTGTAGATTAGAGGGCAATTACATATGGATCATTTTCACTTCTCATTTTGCCTATCCTAGTAATATACATAGTGATGGCTCTTATAATTTCTGTTGTTGAAGTCAGCATATTCTCATTGTAGCCAGATGCATTATTTTACTAAGAATAAGGAGTATTTTAGGACATTAAACTCTTGACTAAGAGATGAAAAAAAATTGCACTGTAATTATATCATTTGTGTAGATTCCTTGTCAACCACATCTGGAAAATCGGTATCATGCTATTGACAGGCTCATTCAACTACTTTGAAATATTTAGAAATAGGACTAGGATTTTCTGTCTTAAGTGTCATACTTACATTTGCTGTTTTCACATCTGCCCCTTTCTAGGTTTCCCAGGCTGGAGATTTATTAATTGAAGTCTATGTTGAAAGGAAGGAACCTGACTGCAGTATTATAATTCGGGTGAGTCCTCAAGATGGATGTAAACTTTTGGAAATTGCAAGTATTAGTATGCAGTAATTAGGTATCTTGAATTTTCCATTATTTTTTTGTATTTTATCTGTCCAGTTCAAAGGGCTGATTGATAGGATTGACTTTTTATTTCAATATCCTCCAGAAATTCCATGTTTTAGTCATTTGGAAAGAGAACATCTTAGATGGTCTAGGTTATGGCTAGGACTTTCTGTAGGTTCTAGAAAATAACCTGACCTCAAATTTTGTTCCTCTTACTCTGAGTTGAAATTGTTTCACCTGTAAAATGGGGAAAAATTAGAGTATTTACATTGTATCATTGATGTGAGTCTTCACTAAAATACTGCATTGCAAAACAGTAAGTTGCTTGGCACATAAGTGTTTAATAAATAATTAATACCACTAGTCCTATATTATTTTTATTATTTATTTCAGTTGGTCATTACCTCAGCTCCAGGGGGTAGGTGAAGCAAGTAATGTCTCAAGTTTACATGAAAAACTGGGAATTAAAAGTATTAAGGCCAACAGATACTGGGGTCATCCCATTTCTAACCTCATGGTCATCATACTGTTTTGTATATTCCTTAGAGTAATAATACCCAAAGCATGCTTTCCACTCTTGTGTTTTAGACTTCCTGTCTTTCAATTTACTTGAATATTGGACAATTCTTCTCTGTTTTAGGAATATGATACTTTTTTTTTCCTGAATTAAAGTATCCTTCTTATGCGGTCATATCCTGTACTTAGTCTGCCTGAGGGAGAGTAACAGTGATAATTCAGATTCCTGCTTAGTTAAGACTACATTCTTGGGATGAGGAAAACATTCTGCCATCTAAAGTCTAAGATTTAAAGTTTTATGTATTTCTGGACTTTAGTTTTGTTAAATACATTGTAATTATTAATCTGTATTTTTTTAATTGATTATATATTAAGTCTGTGTAGCACTGGTCATTAACTCACTGAGAACATAGAGTGAACTACTGTAATCATAAGTTTTGTCCCTAAGAGGGCAGGAACCTTGACATCAAATTTCTTACGCTGATGGTGGTATGTTGGTAATAGGGGACACAAGGAAGTAGTAGATACAGTCAGCACAGGTTCATCAGTAACTAGAAGAGGTATTCAGAGCACATGACCTAACTCCCTCTACACACAAACTCTCTAATAGCTCATTTTAATTTTGTCCTACTTAAAAGACCATAACACAAGCTATTACAATTGAACAAATTTCTTACTTATTTTAAGTGTATGCCCATAAAGGACTGTCTAGTTTCACCTATAACAACTCCCAAATTCTCTTTAAAAACAACGAAAGCTGTATAAAAATAATCATTAACATTTGCTTCATGCTTAAGACTTTAGAAAACTCTTCAGTTATATTTATTTCAGTTGGTCATTACCTCAGCCCCAGGGGGTAGGTGAAGCAAGTAATGTCTCAAGTTTACATGAAAACAAACTGGGAATTAAAAGTATTAAGGCCAGCACAAACCGGGGTCATCCCATTTCTAACCTCATGGTCATCATACTGATTTGTATATTCCTTAGAGTAATAATTCCCAAAGCGTGCTTTTTGTAGTTCTAGTAGTTCTAGGAATTTTTTTTGTCCTTGGGAGTCTTCTGGGACAAGGAATGGAGTTCTGTTTCTCCATTCCTATGTCAACCTGAGTCACTCCCTGCTGACTCTTTCACAGTTTGGTTTCTCCGTAATTTATTATTTTAAGAAAGGGTTATGCTTCGGGACACCTGGGTAGCTCAGTGGTTGAGCATCTGCCTTTGGCTCAGGTCATGATCCCTGGGTCCCATGATGGAGTCCCACATCAGGTTCCCCACAGGCAGCCTGCTTCTCCCTCTGCCTGTATCTCTGCCTCTCTCTCTCTCTCACACAAATAAATAAATAAAATATTTTTAAAAACGAAAGAAAAAAAGGGTTATGCTTCTTAAAAAAAAAAAAATGTGAGGGATCCCTGGGTGGCTCGGCAGTTTAGTGCCTGCTTTTGGCCCAGGGCATGATCCTGGAGTCCTGGGATCAAGTCCCACATCAGGCTCCTTGCATGGAGCCTGCTTCTCCCTCTGCCTCTGTCTCTGCCTCTTTCTCTCTGTGTCTCTCATGAATAAATAAATAAAATCTTTTTTTAAAAATGTTAAAGCTGTTCAGATGAACAACATCATTGAAATGATTCATCTAATGTTTCTATTACTTAAAGTTTTCTGATTTTCCCAGATAGAGGGCTTTTTAAATTCTTTTTAAGATTATATTTCATTGGACTTTTAAAAATAGAAACCAGTATACTTTATTGTATCATTAATATATTCCACTATACATTCCACAAAGTCCAGGAGATAGATTGTAGGAGTTAACTGTAACAAAAAGTGTTTTGTTTCTTATATGTGTGTAATATGCTTGTGGTCAAGAATGGACAGGAGAAATGGTAATGAGCACATTCTTTTTTGAAGAAACTTTTAAAGAGTTAACATACTTTACTGAAATTATACAAACTAGGTTGCAGTTGCAATATCCTAATGCTTAAAACATCTTCTGTTTGTTCAACATTATAACTAAATTCATACTGAGAAAAGCCAGCTTGCTTTTGTCCAGTATGCATTTAAGATTGGCAGAAACAGAAGCAAGAAGAAACAAATCAAAAATCCCAAAACTCCCTGAAGAAGATGGTGTTGCTTATGCTATGGCCTGAGGCTGTGGGACTCTTGTGGAGCTGGCCCCAAGGCTGGCACTGCACACTCTGCCCTCTGCCCTGCAGTCCTGGCTCCAGCATGCTTTGGTAGCCCACCATCTGTCACTTGGCAGGCAGGGCACACCACAGACCACTGAAACCCTGGGGCTTTTTGGCATAGTAGACAGCAGTTGATTGTGTGTAATTCAGGGCCCAGACTGAACAAACCAAACCATTTTGAACTCTTGATTATTGAACTGATGAATGAAAATTGTTAGTCCTGGAATACCACTGGATTCATTGTCTGGTGAAGGTCTTTCTGCGTATGACTAGGTATAGTCTTCCCTCCTTGAGTGAGCTAATTGATCACTAAGCAAGAAAAAAATTCTTCCTGATGTCTATATTATAACATCTTTTTTTTTGCACTCACATTAAAATATTTTATGGAGAAGATCTGAACAGGCTGTGTTTTCTATGTGCTTAGAGAAGCTAGGTAAGCAACTAAGTAAGAAACTTGGAGCATTTTAAGTAAGTTGGTAGATGGGGTGAGAGCACTACTGGCTCTGTCATTAGTTGACTTCTGTGTCTGACATTCCTTCTGAAGAAACTTTACCTCTCTCGTAGATATCTCCAGTGATGGAAGCAGAGGAATTAACTAATGATATATTAGCAATAAAAAATATAATTCCTACGAAAGGCGATATCTGGGCCACATTTGAAGTCATTGAAAATGAAGAGCTAGGTAAGTGATTTTCATGCTAATATTCTTAACTTCCTTACAGTGTGAAGAAGTACTATTTTTGTGACAAGTCATTACAGACATTTTATGCTTTTTAAAGATTAATATCTCATTTTGAATTCCCTTCTACCTTGGTGCGTGTGTTAGTATGTTATTGCCCCTTGAGGTTGCCCTCCTATGATTTTACTCATCTCAACAGTTAGATTATTTAATTGACTATAAAAATATAGTGCAAAGCATTAGGTGCTATGTTGCTGCTTTACGAAATAGGCCTTTGTTTATAAGGACAAGCGGTTTGATTTGTAATAATATTCTAAATGGCCACCTACCTCATTTCGATATGTTACCCTTTTAACAAAAACAAAGAATGTTCATTTAAAAGATGATTTGTTATTTTAAAAGACAATTTGTGTTAAGCCTAGTGGAAGCTTCTTTTTTGGATTTTCCCCTTTCATCTGTCTGTAGTGGAGTGAATCAGATATTTTGCCATCTTTTATCTCAGACGTGGGAGGATAAAGGGAGCTTTGAAAACACCTTGACTACCCCAGTAGTCAAATGCTGAATAAGCTTTACATTCTAATGACACCATTTGGTGGTTAAAGACCTGTAGGAAAAAAAAAAAAGAAAAGATGCAGAATATCTTTGTACCTTGACCATCTGTCTAGCTGATACCTCCTCAGGTCTTGGGACCCTTTCAAGTATACTTGTCAAACCGCCAAAAGTAGTCTTGCCACCTGCAAGCTCAAGATAGAAATTGAAATTCAACATCAAAATACCCCATCGTGTATTATTAGGAGTGTTGCAGTCAGTGTTAGAAGGAAATGGGATGTCAGATACTTTGTCTTTTTGTTAGTTCATCTTGATGTTTTCATATCAAGCATGAAAACATAGTTCTTTAAAAATCTAATCTGTATTAAAAAGTAATTTTATACTATTCATTGTGAGGAGTCAGTGGCTCCCATGGTTTAGTGTTGGTTCACACTGTGTCTCCCCATATTCAGTCATCCCCATGTACAGGAAGCGCTCCAGCAGATGAGCACTGCGGCCCACTACTTCTTTTTTTTTTTTTTAATTTTTATTTATTTCTGATAGTCACAGAGAGAGAGAGAGAGGCAGAGACATAGGCAGAGGGAGAAGCAGGCTCCATGCACCAGGAGCCCGATGTGGGATTCGATCCTGGGTTTCCAGGATCGTGCCCTGGGCCAAAGGCAGGCGCCAAACCGCTGCGCCACCCAGGGGTCCCCGGCCCACTACTTCTAAGCTCAGGTGAGCTTAGAAGCTCACCTTCTTTGCTTCAGGTTTTTTTTTTTTTTGTCCTCTCTGTAGCCTTTATTGTTAATGACCATTCCCTTTCCCTTTCCCATTCCCTTTGAAGGTCTTCAATGTTTTCGATGCTGTGTGGTTTCTCCTCCTGGCCCTCTCACTGTTTTATCTTATTTGTCACTTCTTCTGTCTATCCCCTACGTGATAGATTTCTGCTGACTCCATCTCCTTTGCTATCTTTTCTCACTTTACATGTTCTCTATAGACAATCCCCTCCTCCTCTGTGCTTGCCCAACCTGGAGGAGCTGGGGTTTTCCCACTGTACCTTTACTCTCCCCCATCTGGCCTGCCTGTTGACCTTTAAAACCCATACTAAAGGTTCCATTGCACTTTGTCTTATATTTTCTTATAGTGCCTATCACGTGGGTTTATATTTGTCTCTTGATGAGAACTCCTTAGAAGGAAAGAGGGGCTTTCTTTCTTTTGTCTTTAGTGTCTGGCATAGTGCCTTGTACATAGCTGCCATGCAATTAAAGTCTACTGGTGAAGCACAGTTTTGCATTACTATAGGTATATGGGTGGTATAGTCTTTTGATTTTTGTTGTTGTTTCATTTTAAGGAAAAGGGGATAGGTTACTAGATTCATCATAATTGTGAGTAAAAGATAACTGTCAGTATTACTGCCAAAAGTATCTTTCTGAATCACAAATAAGATCATATTGTTCCACCCTTTAAGGGTTTAAAACCCTTTTGTTATTTTCTAATTGCCCATCCTTCAAGATCCAGTTCAAATAACCCTTCTTCCATGTTGATGTTTAGATGAACATAGTTTTCACTGAGCTTTTTCTGATTATTTGTTTATTGATCTATAATACTGCATATTATCAGACTAGTAGAATAGTAATGTATATACATCTGATTCTGTCCTAGACCATATGTTTTTCAGGACATTTACCATATTTTTTTAGACCTTTATATCTGTCACTATCTCTAACATAGTGCATTGGTGTGGAACATTTCCTACAAATATCTTGTTAACTAAGGTGGTACAAAAAATAGATGCATTCTGGACTTGAGTGACTTGGACTGTGATTAGCTGTATCAAAATGTGAAAGGTACATGCAAAGTGACTCCTGCTTACAAATTAGGAATCACTAGGAGATAGATCTCAAGGCCCTGGTTAGTTCTTAGATAGCTGATTGTTTCCTAAATGCTTCTGTTTCTGTTGTTTTTATTAGGATATCCTCAGCAAAATCATGAATCATGGATTTGGGGTAGCCAGCCTCTCCCTGCTGCCCTTAATCTCTCAGGAATTAAGTCAATGCATTTCCCTGTGTCACATCATTGGAGCTCTGTGCCTTTGGGCATTGGTGCTCCTGACTGAAGGAGCAAGCAGAATGAAGGAGGATAGGAAGGAAGTATAATATATAGCTAGAAGAGAGATTGCAGTGTATCTGGAAACATCATTATTAGACTTTTCTTGGGAAATGAGATCTCTCTTGCTTCCTCTGAAAATGAGTATCAATTTGCATATGACAATCAGTTCATCACAAATGGTAAGACTCTATTGAGTTTTTACTTGTTGTTCCTTCTCTCCAATTAAAAAAGTTATCTTGATGAAAATATAAAAAGACGTAGGAGACCTCAAGTTGTTTCAATTCGTGACTATCTAAATATATAACCAAAGGAACACCCCATGTACACCAAGAAAATACATTTGATGGAGTTAAGAATTCAGATTTGGCATGGTTTTAATATTTGGTCAACTTTTTAAGTAGAATTCTCCAGAAGAGGAAACTAAGATCATTTTTACTGCTTCTAAGGGAGCAGTGCTAAGAAAGCATCAGAGGGGCCTATGATTTTGCTGGCTTCTGAAGCAGATGGGAACCTGTGCACTCCATCTGACCTTCTGAAATGTTAAAAGCTTTATTTCTAGTAACATGCAGGGAAGATAAAGTGAAATATAAAAAGAAGATAAAAGTGAAGGCGTTGGTAGTTACAAGATTGTAGTTGATAGGAAGAATGTCAGCAAGGAATTGCTGCTTTTTCAAATGTGAGTATAAATCCCCAAGTAACAAAGTAAACAAAAATAAATCAATAGGTAAATAGGTAAATAAGTGAACCAGAAGTGCTGGATTTTAAGTGTGAGTAAACTTTAAAGCAATAAGTTTCTACCCTATCATATCCATTGCCCCTTTTTATAATAAATATTTTGTAATGTTCCCTTTACTCTTTGAGTTAAGCTATTATACTTTTTAAGAAATTAATAGGCTTCCCTAATTATATAAAAATAAGAGGAAAATATGTATTATATAAATGCTCAGATACTCCTATGTGGTTCAGGATAATTAAAATAGATTTGTAAGCCTATAAATGGAATTACCATAGATGTGACAACTATTAATGCAGACACATGTTGATTTGTGACTCATGTATCATTAACATCATTATTGTCATTGGTGAAATGGTGTCTTAGTCCATTCAGACCACTATAACCAATCTGTAGATGGGGGCTTATAAATAGTAGAAATTATTTTTCACAGTGTAGTTCTGAAGGTTAGGAAATTTCACAAAATCAAGGTGACAGCAGATTCAGTGTCTGGTGATGGCCTGCTTCCAGCTTCATAGAGGGCTGTCTTTGCTCGCTCACATGGTGGAGGGAGCTCTTTGGGGTCTCTCTTATTTTACAAAATCCCATTCATGAGGGTTCTGTGCTCATGACCTCCAAAAGGCCCTGTCTACTAATACCATCACATTGGGGATTAGGTTCCAACAGACAAAGAGTGATCTTATTTTGCTAATATGGTAGTTAGATTGATGGAAAAATGTGTCTTAGTAAAACTATATTTTGAGAATTTATATGTAAAGCTGAGTTAGATAGATTCTAGGCTTAGATAATTTATGAATTAGTTTTCCCTCTAAGTGAATATCTGGTAAGACCTTTGAAATTTGTACCAGACAGGAAAAAAAAGTCATTTTTTGTCTGATTCTTTGAAAGATACCAAGCATCCTTAACCCACTGCTTGCCAGTCATTAAGACATGCTGAAACCCATCCAAGAAGAGGGTATCACCTTTATCCAGAGCTAACCTTCTCAAGTATGCTTTTATTTTAATTCTTCATCTTAAAACCAAAGCTGTCTTTTGCAGATTAGTCCTATATCCTCAGGGCATTCACATGCTGGAAAAGAAAATAAACTAATAACCACTGGGGTGGGGGAGGCACTCATTTAAGTAAGCTTCTTCACTGAGAGGTTCAAGTTTGTGAAGCAGTTACTTTCTCTGAAGCAATATCATAACAGCGTTTTCTTGTTTCTTCCTCATAGTTACTGTGATATGGAAGATGTGTACATTTTTTTATTATTTATTTATTTATGATAGTCAGAGAGAGAGAGAGAGAGAGAGAGAGAGAGAGAGAGAGAGAGGCAGAGACATAGGCAGAGGGAGAAGCAGGCTCCATGCACCGGGAGCCCGACATGGGATTCGATCCCGGGTCTCCAGGATTGCGCCCTGGGCCAAAGGCAGGCGCTAAACCGCTGTGCCACCCAGGGATCCCAATGTGTACATTTTTAATCAAGATTCTTTCTAGCCCCTCTCCTGATGACACAGAAAGTACTTTCACCCTCTGATTGTAGACAGGACTCTCTGATTGTGTGGATGGGACAGAGAAAAATTTGCATAGCTCTTAGTTCGGCACTAAGAATTTAACTATTGGGGGAATCATCGTTTCAGGAAGTCCTGTGTCATTATTGCCAGAAATTTAAGGACGATGCCTATTATTTGGAGTGGAAAATGGATAGCTCTCTCTTTAACAAGGGAGGCCAGGTTTATTCTGTGAACCTAATTTTAAGATATTGATAATGTGATTTACCTAGCTAAATAACCACCTTTACCTTTTCTTCTCAAATAACTGCAGTGAATTTTCAGCAATTTTTGTACTAGACACAGTGTGCAACTGAGTTATTTATTTCTAGTAATGCCCTAATGCCAGATGATGTGCATACCATATAATCTATCATGACAGATGGTTGCAAATGGAACTATAAATACTTGTTTATTTGTAGGAATTTATATTCCAGCAATGTTTGATGTCTCAATTTTTCCTGCCTTATTATCTCTTAAGGTGGATTTTAATGCTATTTTATAAATGTGGCATTTGATAGTCTAATAACGCCTATCTTTTCATCTCATGTTTCAGCTCTTGCTTTAAATGAAGAAACTTGGATCCGTCAGGATTTTCATTCTTCTGAAGTATTTCATACTATGATACTGATGAGAAAAACATACTTGACAAATTTTTTTTGCAAATCTATATTTACTTCTATATCTACAGTCCCAGTTATACTGTGACTTCACTATAGCTAAGAACACTTTAGAACTATCACTGTAGTATCTACTTGTAGTGACCCTCTTTTTCATACAAATCTTCTTGTAATAAAGAAGAGGGAGATTTTGTTTCAATCCAGATACTGTGTTCCAGTTAGGAATACAATTCTCACTTCCAAACCAATTGTGGACTTGTCCAATTCCTTAAGTGCAGGATGTTGAAACTTTCTTGGTATTCTTTCTACCATCTTCTCACCAAAGATAAGCAAATTAAGGGAGAAGCACAAACTGACACTGTTTTTCACTTTTGTTACCTGTTTTGGCCCTCAAAAAAATCTTAGCAAGTTGATGCTTTTTTTTCCCCCAGATTTCATGTGAGAAAATCATTTTGGGGATTTACTTAGTTACCCAAAATAAAACTTAAGTGTGGCGTTTAAAAACATTGGGCTTGGAAGTCAGATAGATTTGAGGTTCAAATCTTTGTTCTTCCCTTGAACAAGGTAGGGTTTGACTTTAGGGATGTCGACTCTGATCCTTGGGTTTTATGCATGTAATATGAATGATACCTAATGAAGAATGCTGTGTAGATTAAAAGTGACAATGGATGCAAAGTATCAGATATATAGATAATGTCTCATACATAGTTATTCCAGAAATGGCAACTGTTAATGGTGTCAGTAGTGTTCCAAAGATTGCAAGTAGTAGAACCAAGAATTAGATAATGTCAAATGTGAAAAGTACTCATGCTATTACTAGTTATTTTCATTTTTAAAAAAAGGACAGCCTGGGTGGCTCAGTGGTTTAGCACTACCTTCCACCCAGGGCCTGATCCTGGAGACCTGGGATCGAGTCCCATGTCGGGCTCCCTGTGTGGAGCCTGCTTCTCCCTCTGCCTGTGTCTCTGCCTCTCTCTCCTCTCTGTGTATTCTCATGAATGAATGAATAAAATCTTTTAAAAAAAATAGTTATTCTAAGTATAACCTCCATTAATAGAAGACAACTATTTATGGAGTAGTCAACAATTGAATTTATAACTTTGGCAACTTATGGGAAATTATTTTTTTTAACTTATGGGAAATTATTATTTTTGTCAAATGTTTTAGAAAATTACTTCAAGAAAAATGGAATTGATAAAAAGCACAGAAGATTTAGTCTGGTTTACAAAGAATTTTGTCTAAGGATGCCTGGGTGACTCAGCGTTAAGTGCCTGCCTTTGGCTCAGGTTGTGATCCTGGAGTCCCGGGATCGAGTCCCACATTGGGCTCCCTGCATGGAGCCTGCTTCTCCCTCCACCTGTGTCTCTGTCTCTGTCTCTCATGAACAAATAAACAAAATCTTAAAAAAAAAAAAAAAAAACTTTGCTGATTCATTTGCAAATATTTTCTGTAGAAATTGACAAGATACTTCACTCCTTGAGTATTTATTTATTGAATGTCTGTTATGTACGTAGCTGTCTGCTATGTGCAAGAAGTGTATTTGTAAATAGGTAGATTTGTCTTTAAGATGTATGGCCTAGTTTCTCAAGTTTTTTGTTGTTGTTGTTGTTTGTGTTTTTTTTTTTCTTGTAATTGCCATTGTCATAGTGAGTCAGCTTGCTCCAATAAGCACAGAATGCAGAATTGCATTTCATTATACTGAACAGTTAGCAGAAATCTGATTCTTTACACTGGAAGCAGAAAAAAATTGTTTTCTTCTTCTGTGGACTTGAGATTATTGATATTCTGGAATGCTGTGGTCATAGCAGGGAAGATCAGTATTAAGGATGTGATATATTTGGTCATTTTACTTTTGATTTTACCACCAATGAAAATATCATGGTTACCAAATGAGTATGATGCTCTTGACATGCTCTTTGCTGTTTGTCATTAACATTCATACTTCAACTGAAAATGAAAAACAAGAATGAGGTGCTCTTTGTATTTAGGAAGGGATGAAAGAGTTGAACTGACTTATATATGGCTATGATCTTGAGAGACCAACATCAGCATCTTTATGTTAAAGCTGATGTTCTTGCTATTTCAATTATGCCATTTTCAGGGTGCTGTGAAAAGGTTTGAATTTCCTTCTTTCTGAGCATGTTTCTGTTGTAATATTTTATTAACTGATTGTCATATTTTGATCAGGAAAAAAACTATCTATGAAGCTTTGATTGTAATCGTAAAAGCCAGATTTTTTTTAACTCTATGCTAAAAATTTGTGATACATTTAAAAATATGATTACCTAAAATAAAACATATAGATGAGTACTTATTAAGAAGAAGTCTGTAAGATGTCATTAACTTCTTGCTTTTGGACTATTAATGTATAATATTATATAACATTTAATAACATAAATTTCTGATTGATATTTTCACTAATAGACATAAATGACTTAGAAGTATTTTATGACTGTTTTGATCCATTCTCTGTTGAAGGCACATTTTATAATTTCATATTAATTGACTATGATATTATCAGCTATAAATTGTTCACTGGTATTAATAAAAAATAATAACATGATAATCATGTTGGGATAAACAAAGGTTATTACTAGGATCCCTGGGTGGCGCAGCAGTTTGGCGCCTGTCTTTGGCCCAGGGCGCGATCCTGGAGACCCGGGATCGAATCCCACATTGGGCTCCCGGTGCATGGAGCCTGCTTCTCCCTCTGCCTGTGTCTCTGCCTCTCTCTCTCTCTCTGTGTGTGTGACTATCATAAATAAATAAAAAAAAATTAAAAAAAACAAAGGTTATTACTACTGAACAAAATTAACTTTGCTAGTCCTTTTGCAATTAAGTACTTGCCTATGCAAATAGCTTTCCGTAAGCAAAGCACAATGTTACCTGAATTAAAAAGAATATAGAATAAGAAACTGGTTTCTTTTACAAAAGGATAGCGTTATTTCTGAGATTTTTATCTAAAGGATAGCACCTCTGAAGTTTTTTTTTTAATAGCTGAATAACAAATGTCCATGAACACATTCATTTATAAGCTAAATTTCATCATATTCTTAATGGTGTTCTAGGTGTTAGGGTCTCTTTTAGGTAGTCTAAGAATTATTATGGTATAACATAAGATACGGTTATATTTTTTATTGCACACAGATCTTTTTTAAAGTTTTTTTTAATTTATAAAAACTGTTATAATTTTTTTTCAGTTTGATTTGGTTTTATTTTTTGCAGAACGCCCCCTTCACTATACAGAAAATGTGTTGGAACAGGTTCTTCGGTGGAGTTCATTAGCTGAACCTGGCTCTGCATATCTTGTGGTGAAGAGATTCTTAACCATTGACACAATTAAACACTATAATGGTAGGTGTTGTTATTTCATGTTGCAACCACAATTGAAAATTCAGGTGACAAAAGGCTAATTATTATGGCATAAGTATTATTTGATAATGTAAAAAATGGGAAGCTAAATATAGAACCTACTTGATACAGTATTGTAGAATAAGAAGAAAAATATATAGACAGGAGTACCAAGTGTCAGATTCAGATTTTTGGAGAATAGCACTTAGCTAATAGTGGCTAATTTGACAGTCCCAAGTTGAGGTTTTTTTGGAATGAGTGGTTTATTTTTAAAAGGAACTTTTTGTAATACTTAATGTACTTTTCTAATTTTTAGGTAGATAATGATTCTTCTTCCTGAATTTTCTAGGCATAAAGAGGTGCAAGTTATACATGCTCTGACACTGAGTGCTTGTTGTTATTCCCACTTATTTTGGGGTGATATTAGAAAAAAATAAGTACAACATGGCATACTTCCAATAAGGATACTTGCCACCCAGATGGGAGAAAACGTGTACACATGTAATGTTAAATAAGTTAGCTAGCACAAGGAAAACATGCCAGCCTCACAAGGGTTCAGAGACCGTTTATCTCAAAACTGATTCTTCCATTGTCATTAACTGACAAATTGGAAAAAAGATTTTCAGCCAGGACTCTATATAAACCAACTCTGAAAGCCAAGGATTTAAGCTTTATAAGATAAAATTTACAACTTTTACAACTGATATTAATAATAACTGTTACTATTTATTAATCACATAGCATTAACTGAGGTCTATACCTAGCAAAGCTCAATTAAAGTCTTTTTTAAACTTCCCAGTGATTATATTGTCATTTGAAATTTCCAAATGGGGAAAGAGAAGTACAGAGAAATGAAGTAATTTGCCCCAGATCATACAGTTACTAAATATTGGATTTGAGAACAGATTGGTCTGTCTTCTAATTTTATCTGTATGTACAGCTCTTAAATGCTGTAAACCTGCTTAGAAGGATTTCACGCTCTCCAGCTAATAGCCATAGAGCACTAAGCTCTTAATTGTACCATAGCCAATCTGATAAATTTCTGATTTCATGATAATGTCCTAATCTGTTCTGGTGGCTATAACTACAATAGTCTGGCTGGCTTATAAACAAAAGAAATTTATTTCTCACGGTCTGGAGATTGGAATTCTGTGATGAAGATGCCAGCATGGTCAAGTTCTGGTGAGAGCCTTCTTCGGTTGCAGACTTCCTTTCTTCTTGTATCCTCACAGGGTGGAGAGCAAAGAAAGGAAGCAAGCTCTCTTGTGACTCTTACTAGGACACTAGTCCTGCATGAGGGCTCCACCCACTGGCCTCATCTAACCCTAATTACCTTCCTAAAGGTCCCACTTCTTGCTATCATCATACCAGGAGGTAGGGTTTCAACATATGAATGGGGGGGGGGGGACACAACATTCAGTCCATCACGTGTCCCTAATATTTTATAGATCTATCCTCTATCTTATAATTACCTGAAAGCATTTTTTCAAAAGGTGAGCAATATAACAACTTCTGTGTCACTCTGGTCTTCTAGGCATCTAAATAAACAGAACAAGTATTATTGTTCTTGCTGGAGAAATTTAGCCTTTTAGGAACCATGATCTTGTTTTAAATTCCTTTAATATGTCTGCATATGTGTTTGACAACATGCCTATACCTCTTAAGGATTGCAACAGAAATTTTCTCTAGTCACACAAATGGGACATGATGTTGTAGAGCAGTGGTTCTCAGGTTGGTGCACTTTTGTTCTCCAGGGGACATTTGGAAATGTCTGCAGACATTTCTGATTCCCAACTAGATGGAGTGATGTTTCTGGTATTTAGTGAATAGTGACTGGAGATGCTGCTAATCATCCTACAAAACACAGGAGAGCTCTTCACAAAGAATTATTTGGCTCAAAATGTCAGTGGGTGCCCATGTTGAGAATCTACCATTTAGATAATCTATGAAATCTCTACTAGCTCTTAAATTCTCTTATTCTTTTATGTTGACACTGAGATGAAGAAAAAGTATTGAGCTTATGAACCAAGTCCTGTCAACATTATGAAGTATATATAATAGGTTCTCATGGTTTCTTTTCTTTTACTAAGTCATCTTTTCAGGTACATTTTTGTTTTCCTGGTATGAATTCTCCTTTTCCTTTTTTTAGTGTTCCTCCTAAATGTCTCCAAATTTACCATGTTGCAAAATAGTTGAGCCCATACCTAGGCATAATACCTTAGCCCTTTTGAATGCTAATGGATTGGCTAGGTGAATAAAAACAGACTAGACCTTAAAAGGTTGTGATATAAAAGAAAGTTTTGTGCAGGTAGGGGTGAGAGATAACCAATGCAAGGATACCATCAAATGCTGTTGATCTTAAAGAAAAGAAAAGAAAAAAAAAGAAAAAAAAAAGACAGTGTGTACAATGGGCTGGTTGAGAGCAATCACATCTAAGTAGAATCTTTAAGTTGATCTTTAAGCAAACTGCATTGGCTCCTTTTACAACTGGGTCAGAGATTAGGTGTTATAATGATGCCTCACATGTTTCTGTGTGTCCTGTTTATGGGGTTCTGAGTGTGTCTCTCTGGTGTGAAAGCATCAGGATTCTGTAAGGCGTAGACAAAACATCTGCAAGAAAACTGGAGAACCCAAGCAGTGGAAAGCAGGCTCAAACCATAGGTTGAGGGATTTGGATGAAACATTCTCTAGGGTAAAATGGCAGCAAACTTTTGTGTTACTCTCACATCTTGTTCATTCCTCTAATGGAGGGAGAGCCATAAAATGCATGCCTATCCCCTGCACTATCCCTACCTGTTTGCCAAACCAGTATCCAACTTGTTATTATAATATCTGTAGTTCTTTCTACCAGGAAATTATTTCTCTTTGCATGAAAAACAAGAGTCAGGTTTTAGAGGAACACATCAGCAAATAGATCAACTGGACCATTTTATATTAGTAGTTATGTATTTTTGGTCAAAAATAGGAGTACCTATACAGTAAATATTTCAAAAACTTTTTTTGTCTTCTACCCAATAAAATTTTTATAAATGTTTTTAATTAGAGCTTGATTTATATTCAGATTGTCAAAGCAAAATAATCTCTTTCATTATGGTTTGTTCTGCATCTGTGTGAATTTAGGATTGCCATTTTAAAGCAACTCTGGCCTATTGTTTATTTTTTAAATCAATTTCTTAAGTCATGATTTTTTTCCTATCATTGTATCTTGCAGTAACCCGGAGCTTATAAATACTTCTTATGGGGTATATTTTGTGATAAATTTTAGGTCGGTTAGATATTCAGTCTACTTTATCTCTGTCTTGGCAAATGTCTCCTAAATCAATCACAATGACCACCTACTCCAGAATTATTGCTCTGTTCATTACACCCACTGCTCCTTAAAATTGAGATCTAAAAGGAAAGTAATGAAAGTAAATCAAATGTGATTTCTCTGTCAATTTGTTAGCAGAAAAACTGGAATCATCTCAGAAATACATTGTTCTGCACGGCAGAAAAGGAATAGTGTGACGGATTTCTTTTTCTTAAGATTTTCTTTTTCTAACCTGGGGACCAAGTGGAAATTAGCAGAATTTGAAACAAGGGTAGTTGGTTGGGACCACATTTTTTTCTTAGTAACAAACAGCTAATGTTTTAACATTTTGTTAAGATATAAAGTAGCCCTACCACATCCTTTGCACTCTTTCCATACTTGATGTCTAGTTGCCACCGGTCTTACGATCTGCCCACCTGTCCCTATCTCTATTCCCATATCTACACATACAAATATATGTATGTGTGTTTATACATATACACGACTTGGATTTTATTAAGTGCATGTTAGTTTTTCTGATTTACGTAACAAATTACAAGCATATACTTTTGTTTGATGCTACATTTCGGCACCTATTTGCTAAATCAAGAATTTTATCAAATAATAAGTTTAAGGGCTTAGGAGTTTTTTTCATTTCCTTAGTTTTTTACTTTATCTGAACAATTTAAAATGTCGACATCACAAGTAGGAGTGGATTTTAGAATCATCCAACACTTAATTTCTGCTCATTGATTTAAGGTAATGAGGTAGCATACTTTACTTTTATAAAAGTATATGAGCATAAATAAATTTTGTGCTGCCTCTAGTTAGAAATCAATTCTGTGTTCTTCAAAACAGCATTTTATTTCTTAGAAGCATCTTATGCCATTGCCATTATTGTAATGAGGAGTTAACTAACTTGAAATGAAAGATAATAGTCCTCAAATTTCTTTTCTACCCCATGGATTATGACTGAGACATTACGATAGGGAGAATAAAACTTCATTTAAATTGCCATTTAGATTTTGTCATAGCTAATCTCATTAGACTGTCTTTTGTTATCATTATGTCTTGTATTGAGTTAAGCTTCAGTATCTCTATCGTGAGTAAACCATAAATGAATACCTTCTGTAAGGCTCCAGAATAAATAATTTTATGTTGCTAAAGTCTTATTTTAAGCATTAAAGATCTTTAAAATTACCCCAATAGAATGTAGTACATTGGAATCAAGTTTTAATGATCTCAATGGGGAAGAAACACTTTTAAAAAGATATAAGATGTAACTCAAATGTGTATCCCTTTGGGTTTCTAAATTTAGATTGCTGCATATGACAGATGCTTTGGAATTAAATTTGCATTAGAATAGGATAGTTCAAAATGCAACTGCTTCTGGCAAATACAGACCTGGAAAGCTGAACCATCCACTATCAACTGACTTAGGAAAATAAAAGAAAATAGTGTGAGTCCATAAATCATAGTCTAGCTGAAATAATTTACTTTCCACTCCCCATCAAATCTTTTTGAATCCAAAGGTGTATAAACGTTGAAGGTAAGCCTTGTCCATGTCAAAAGGAAGTATCCTCTTGGAAATCGATAAGTCTTCGATACTCACTATGAAGAATGAATGTTCTGACTATTTTTAATATTATAATTCTGTAGTTAGAAAATCAACTGCTGAGTTTTTATCAGGAATCTACCAGGCATCTACTGTGGAAAATTTAAAGGATTGTTAAGCATTATCTTTCCCTTACAAGGAACAGAAAATCTAAATGTATGAAATCTATTTAAATTATAAGGCTACGAACACACCATGCGGACCATGACTGCTATAGATAGGCCAAGAAGTTTATGAAGAGCTTTCAAGCACAGAAAAGTGGTTCAATTAGTTGATTGTTGACCTCTCTTCCAACACTGGATGTTGGAATATCATTTCTTGTTTAGTAATTCTTATATGGGTTGTCCTCTGTAACAAGACTATGTCTTATTCTTTTACTTACTAAAAGTATACATGTAGTAAATTTTTAAAAATATAAATGAATAAAACACTTGTTAGTGGGCAGGTACTGACAGTTCCCCAGCGGGGCAAACTCAGCTCTTACCTGGGTAGTTAGGGAATGCTTTCCAGAGGAAATTAGCACTGTGCTATTATTGAGAAAGTGGTTTATGGTCCTAGGTTTCTTGGTTTGAATGCTTTGGGATATATTAGGATGGGGAGAATAGAACAGGTTGCTGGTTGGGATGACAGAAAGGTGGGGTCACTGAATTTAGTTCTGGATGTCTTGGGTTTTAGTTGTCAAGTGTCTGTGGGTATATGTCTGGAAGGGATCTAAGAACCCATTGCTACAGAACACAATATATGGAGCATGGTTTTAGTCTTTAGAGAATAGAACATCCTGTAGTGGTAGTGTTGAAGTAAAAACATGAGAGAACTGTGAGCATAGAATTTACCAGCATTTAAGGCATGGATGTATCGAGAGAGGCCCTATGTATGAAGGAACAATCAGAAAAGTTGCCAGAAAACAAGGACAGAGCAATGTTATGGCATCATCAAAGGAGTAAGTTTTAGGAAAAGTGTGTTTAACAATGTAAAATGGTGCATGAGGCCAAGAAAGGTGCCCACACATTTATTATTATTGTGGTAATGATGGAGGGTGGTGATCATGATAATAATGACCATTACTTAGAAGTGTCTCAGTGTAGAATACAGAATTATATGTTACATGTTAAAATATCTGAATTGTAATTATATAGGGCATTTGCTTTCTAACCTTGTCACAAAGCTTTTGTGAGTCACAGTTTTCTCATTTACAAAATGAGATCATATTCCCTGTCTTTCCTACTATAGAAAGTTGTATGAGGGACGCCTCGCTGGCTCAATCAGTGAATCAGGGTTATAAGTTCAAGCTCCACATTGGGTGTAGAGATTACCTAAAAAAAAAAAAAAATCTTAAAAAAAAGTTGCATGAGAACCACACGAGATAAAATATATCAACACTTTGTAAAGTCTAAAGTGTCACCTATGTGTTTATTAAGAGTATACTAAAAACAACATTATTTAATATAAAAGAACTATATAATTTACTATAAATTTTATTTCTAAAAGTTTATTATAATTCAGGTAACAGTAAAAACAAAATAGAAAAGTAGTTTCTACTTTCTGTAATTTGCTGCATTGTCAGTATAATAGCATGGAATTTCTGGTACTTTTCTAGTCAATCCTTCAATAGCAATTATAATTTTATTATTTATGGAGACTCTAATTGTAGATGAATGTCAGCAGGCTACTAGTTCTATTAAGCATTGCTTCTTCAGTACAAGTAGCATAAAGGAAAATAGACTGGGGATGAGCCAGGGGACATAGGTGGCTTTTCCTAAGAAATAGATTACTTTCCAGCAGCTATTACCAGTTTTGTTTCTACTCAGTTGTAGAACTAAATTTTACTAAAATACACTTTGAATGTCATCCAGTGAGTACAACATATCTGAAATTCTGCTTCCTTCAAATTATTAAGAATACACATGATCTCTGTCTCACATGGTTGTCTTTCTCAGTATGACTTATCTTAGAATAATACCCTCTAGGTCCTTCACAAAAAAAAGTGAATAAATAGCATAATCAGACCTATAAATACAGAGAACTGGTCATTGCCAGAGGGAAGGGGATGGGAAGGGAGAGGTGAGCAAAATGGTAGAAGGGAGTGGGAAGTGCAGGCTTCCCGTTAGGGAATGAATAGTCATAGGACTAAAAGGCACAGAGTGGGGTGGGGGTGGGGGGCACCTGGTGATGGAGTCAGTTAAGGATCCTTCTTGGTTTCAGCTCAGGTTGTGATCTCAGGGTTCTGAGATTGAGTCCTGTGTTGGGCTCTGTCCTGGGCACAGGGTCTGCTTGGGATTCTCTCTCCCTCTCCTCCTGCCCCTTCTACTTATGTGCTCTCTCTCTCTCTCTCTCTGTCTCTCAATCTCTAAAATAAGTCTTTAAAAATAAAAGGCATAGCATAGGAAATACAGTTAATGCTATCATAATAGTGCTGAAATGGGACAGATAGTAGCTATACTTGTGGTGGACATAGCATAAACTTGTCAAATCATTAAGTTGTACACCTGAAACTAATGTAACATTGTACGTCAGCTATACTCAAGAAAAAAAAATACACATCTTCTATATAATTAATGTCAAAGGCTAATGTGTCTAATTTTCAATTTGTAAGAAATTTTTAGCTGTTAGGCAACAAATATTGCCAAATATCACTTGGCCGTGATGTGTTTTCAAGATGTCTCCTGGAAACTGCCCATTTGTAATCTTTACTGTTCACAGGCAGAGATGGAACAAGGAGTGTTTTCAGAGAATGTTACAACCCTGAAGAAATAATCTTTACCAGCAAAAAAAAAGGGGGGGGGGGCACATACATATCATGAAAAATAGAGCATTTAAAAATTCCCTTGTCTTGTTCAGAACATATAATAAGAAATATAAAAACAATACATTGTAGTTATTATGCATTTACTCTATGCCAGATGATGAGTTGAATTATTTGCATTCACCATCTCATTTATTCTTCCTAGATAGTCTACTAGTACTTAACTAGGCCTTCTACAGATGGAGAAATTAGGATATGGAGATATATTACGTAACTCCCTCAAGGTAACCTGCTTATAAGTGACAGAGCAGGCATTTGAATCAACATGTGTCCAAATCCAGCCCATATATGCTGTCCTAACCCACCTCCCCTATTGAAATGAAGGATAAGTAAGATTGTTAGTTCTTTAAATTCTTAGAAACTCAGTCTGTAAATCATCAGGACTTTGGAAGTACCGTTCTTTCTGGTTTTGCTTACCACTGACTCCGTAGTACAGATTAAAAATAATGTCTGTAATCTGTTCATTAAACAAGCAGTTACGTACTACTTGCTCTGTGCCAGGCACTGTTCTAAGCACTTCAGAAACCACATCCATGTGAAGATTGTATGTATCCCCATTTTGCAGTTGAAGAAACTGAGATTCAGAGAATACTGCCTGAGATTGAGTGAAGGTTGTGGTTCTCATTTAAACCTGGTCCAAACTGTTTTAGTCATTAGGCTATGTCAGCTGTCACATAGGTTGGGGAGGAAAATACAAAGGACAAATTATTTTAAAAAGCAAATATGACATTATCATGTTACTTAAAAGCTAAACTATTAAGCAACTATGGTTCATGCATTCAGGAACTAAATTAGATCATAAAGTTTAGAGACATAATAACAAGTATGAACTAGAATAGATAGAAAAATTTCTGTTGAATAAGTGGGGTGCAGAAGTGGGATAGAATTTGTATAGAAGCAAGGAGAAGGGAATTTCGCTCATTTATTCAGGTGATCAACTTGAGTCATGCCATGGAGAGGAAGATTGGTTTTCCAAACAGTATCTATGATCAACTGAATCATAAATATATTTTAATTAATGTTTTATAGAGATGGGTAGGAGACATTCAGCTTATTTAGCCCTTTAAAAGTCAGGAAAAGGAGTTTAGACTTTTAATGGTTCCAAAGTAAGGCTTTGAATAGTGGAAAAGTAAGGCTTTGAAGTTGTGAGGAGAGGATTAGGGTGTTAAAACGGCGTTTGCATGACATGAATCTGGATCATTTTCTGGAGCCATTAGAAAAGAGGGCATGGAGTTATAGAATCCTGGAATCCCCAAGTAGTGGGTAGAAAAGTCAGGTGTTAGAGTGGTAACGTCAGGAATGAAATAGAATTGAACCCCAAAGAGAAATTCTCAAAGAATAATGGCTGAATTGCTGCTGACTGACTGCACATGAAGGATAAAGGAGGAGAATATATTTTAGAAGTACCATTCCTGGATTTATGTTTCTCTCTCCCCCTCTCTCTGTCTCTGCCTCTCCTTCCCAGGACGCTTCCACCTACTCTGTAGATAAGTTCTTTTATTAGGATTATGGACCACTAGTTAGGAATTGTTCTTTTTGAATAAGAACCCGAGGTTTTCAGATGATTTGGGAAAAACTGTTTTTTGTTGTTTTAATTTGTCCCAGTAATATAGTCTGTTCTGTTTAAATAAATTTGGCCATTCTGTTTTGTTTCATTCGTGTGACTTTTAAGGGCTTTTCTAGTTAATAACAAAATTATAGCACAACTAAGAATAGTTTTTTTTTTTTCTTGCTGTTCCACTGTTAACTTGAAAGATGCCTTAACTCCAGTTGTAACCTTCCTTGTCCTAGCATTCAACAAGAAGGGGAGAGGGATTTATGATTTTTCTAGAGACAGTATGCTGGAGTTTTATTGGAATGAAACACAAAGGTAGTAAAGGAAATTGTGCTCATTAGGGTACATCCCAGAATCGTTCTTTGAAGGAAATAATTGCTTTGGAGAATGCATGAAGTCTTCAGATTTGTTACATTTGCGAAAAAATTAGATGATTTTCCCGAGTTACTCAACGGCTTCTTATAGTACATTAATGATGTGCTATAGCTGGTTTCTTTTTCAATTAAAAGCACATTTACAGAGTGTGTCCTATGTCTTTCTTTCCTTTTTTTCTTTTTTTAACATTCTGAGTACCTAGAAGTATTCCATGCTTATTAACTTACAAGATGCCAAGGATTGATAGCATGGACCCTGCCACATGTGAAAGCCATCTTTTTGATTAGATCAGAGGGATTCGATGTATATTGAATGACTATAGCAAAGGGTGGAGCCAGGAGGACTACATATGGCATTAGAAACACTAGTGCTCTGAAGTTTAGATCTTACAAAAAAAAAAAAAAAAGAAAGAAAGAAAAGAAAAAGAAAAAAAAAAACATCTAGAAAGATCACTGTGCTGGGACAGACTATGAAAAGACCAAGATCTCTTGGAATTGAGAAGCCCAAAGCATAGCAGGGAGACAGCAGTTCTGGCCTGAGTCTCAAGAGTTATGAAGCCGAAATCCCACTGCAAAGAGCAGAAATTTGAACTGCTCAGAAGAGACATGCAGGGCATAAAGCTTATATTCTGACAAGTTAGAGTTGAATTCAAACCTGGATAGGGTCTGGATAGCAGATACAGAGGACACAGCTGGCATGAACTTTTACTGAACCAAGTTCCTCTGGAACGGAGGACCTTAGTAAGCTTTCTGCCTGAGATGAAGGGGAGGGAGTGAAAATATTAAGAGTGAAGTACCCCACAGTTGAGGGACCAATCAGTACTGGAAAAGTGAATTGTTGGAAGCCATTTAATTCACAACCTTGTTTTTGTTACATGCTGAGTTACGCATGATGTCCCCCAAAGTCTGTAGCTTCATTTTGTCCTTTAAGTGGTGGGTAATCATTGCACATGTTTTAACATTTTGAGAGCAGTTTAGTTGTGAGAGCTTTTCAAAAGTCTTTAAAGCCCTTGATAGTTATAGAACTCCATTTCAAAGTTCTTTCCATTCTTCCCTCCTTCTTCACATATATTTCTCTCAGAACTTCTCTCCATTTCCATAATAATGAATGCTGCAAGATGTAGCTAATATATTCAATTAAATAATGATTAAAATGATAAATTTTAACAAGTATGAACCGAAACACAGCAACAGTTATTTTTTTTCCCCTAAGCCTATTTTCTCTTACAACCTACAAATAAATGGTTTACTTGGGCACTGGAAATATGATTATTGGTAACATTTGAAAGGTTTATTTAGGGCAAAAACCTAAGTGAAAAAGTACGATTAGAAGGCTTGAATAGAATTTGTTTGGCTTAAGCAATATACAATATCTGTATCTCACAACTTGATTATAATTTAAACTTTTAAAAAATGATTTACCTGTCTCTAAACCAACCATATTGTAAATACCTTTCTCCACTTCCCTATTCTAAATCAGCTAAATCACTAAGCTACTGAATATTTTCTGAATTGTTCACTTCTATCAGAAGATACAACATTGTTTATCAGCCCATATTTAACTCATTGCCTCCAAGATTGTATATTACTAGAATCAAGTGCACACTAGACCCTAAATACTTTATGAAGAAATGAATGATTTGGTGTAATATGAATTTCACTGAATAGTTTTATGTTTACTTTTTTCTTGACCCTATTAAAATACACCTTACTCTTCATTGAAAAGGTTATTTTTAATTTAAAAATAAGTTATTTAGTTGTAAAATATCATTTGAAATATTTTTCTATGGTAGTGAATATCTAGTAAGTGTATAAGGAGATATTATGGCAATGTTTTCAGATATTAAAGTCACCAAATACCAAAAAAGAACTCTTTTAGTACGTTTGATTAAAATAATGTGTCTGTGGCCAGTATATGTATCATGAAAACTATTGGGGTTTGTTAATTACATTTGTTTGTATGTCTGTGGTTAGCATCAGGGACTTTATTACTCTTGGGGGGTTTTGCTTCCAGGTATTCATACCATGCTCATATTTGAGTTATAATTAAAAAGAACTGTTTCTATTTTTTAAACTTTTGTTTTCTTATGCTAGTTATAATTGTGAAACTGTGTGTTATTTGTTGTGTAAGTACAGGCTTTCCTCAAACCAAAGAAATGTTAGATTTAAGACTAAAAGTTCTTTCTAAAACCATTCAAGTTATTTTGTAAATTTCAGAAACAATGCATGAACGTTTAAAAATTGTATCAACTGGCTAGCAAAAAATTGCTAAGGATCCTGGTCTGATACAGCGTCCCACCTTACATCTTTTTGTGGTCATTATCTAGTAGGAGGCCCACAGTATTTTCCAGGAAGAACGGATGTTGACACCATAATGACCGTGTCATAGCTATTTGGCTTAAGGTTCTGTTCTCAAGTAGGCAATTGAAATTGTTTAAAATTTGGGAAGAAAGTTTTAGACTGGACATGTATTGATGAATTTATACATGATAAATTTATACAAGTACAAATTTGGTGTTCTTACCAAGAAGTATTTTTGTAAAATTGGTGGTTTCTAAGTATGGGGCATGGCAGTATTGCACATAGAGTTGTTAATAAGTGCTCTACGTTAGCAGTTTTGCCTTTTTAACCCTTACGTAGTTCATATGTATAGGATTTCCTTTAGTGCCCTGAGAATTCCTGAATTCCTCAATCAGAATTCTGGGAGAGAATTTTTTCCCTTTGTATTCGCATTGTTTTTTTTCGAGAGCTGTTCCAACGAAATATAATGCAAGCCGAATATGTAATTTTAAATTATCTAGTAGCCACATTAGAAGATACAAACACGTGAAATTAATTTTAGTAAAATAGTTTATTTAAACTCTATTTAAAATATTATAATTTGATCATGTCAATATTACGAAGTTATATTTTTACCTTATTTTTGGTACTACGTCTTTGAAATATGGCATATATTTTATATTAAGGGCCGATCTCAGTTGAGATTAACCACATTTCAAGTGCTTATTAGCCATGAGCCAGTTAGATAGCATGGATAGGCCTATATTACAAGTAGATATGAATATCCTGACACATGGTGTTCCCAGAAATTAACCATAGGCTTCTTACTGGTAAGAAACAAGTTATTATGCATTATCAAAACTGAAAATATAGAAATGTTTTATATTCTATTCCAAATAAATGAAAATGTACCTCACTTACAAAATGTTGTACATTACAGAGAGGAGAACCCTGGAAAGTATCAAAGAAGGAGTCTTAAAGATTAAAGAAGAACCATCTAAAATACTGTCTGGAAATAAGTTTCAAGATCGGTATTTCGTTTTACGAGATGGGTATCTCTTTCTCTACAAGGATTCAAAGGTAGTTGTGTATTTAGTATTTGAATATGTGTGCATGTTTGTGTGGGTATTAGCAGTGTCATTTATACCTCTGTCAGTATCTTTTTGGCAGTCAGGCCCTGGGAGTAAATAGAACACACAGTAAGCTCGTGATTTCTTGCAGCCTCTGGATGGAACATGAATACACCAAGTGACAGAGTAAAGAACTTCATGTGGCGCTTCTCATTTTTTAGTGCAAAGAAGTCCTTAAAGAAAAAGCTGATATGTGCTACATAAGCTAGCATGTAAATCAGCATCTTTATCAATAAAATTAAGAGCCATCAAAAAGGATGAAATCTTACCAACTGGAGGTACTATGCTGATTGAAATAAGTCAATCAGAGAAAGACAATTATCATATGGTTTCACTCATTAGTGGAATAGAGGAAACTCAAGATCTTGGAGGGAGGGAAAACTGAATGGGAAGATATCAGAAAGGGAGACAAACCATGAGAGGATCTTAACTCTGGGAAACAAACTGAGGGGGTGGGGGAATGGGGTAACTGGGTGATGGGCATTCAGGAGGTCATGTGATGTGATGAGCACCAGGTGTTATTTGCAACTGATGAATTACTGAAGTCTGCCTCTGAAACTAGTGATATAATATATGTTGGCTAATTGAATTTAAATTTAAAAAAGAGAGAGGGAATGTCATGCTCTGAGGCAAAAGTGGCTTGAGTTTAGCTAATGGAAGTTAATAGAATGTAGGATAAAAAGGCAAAAGCCTTTTGCTGTTGTATCCCTGTAAGTTTGAATTTTCAAAAGCTTTTGTTAAGGAGTTGTGGAATGGAGAAGGAAAATAGAGATGAGAAAGGGAATAGATAAATTTTGGAATCATAAGAATATTGATTAATATCAGAAAACCTCTAATCCACTAAGTGGGTTGTATGAATAAATAACTTAAGCTCTCAACCTCAATTTCTGAATCTGTAATATGGTGATGATAGTATGAATCCTGCATACCAGTTTATTTTAATGCTGTTAAGAATATATGTTCTTTTAAACCATGAAACATTACATATGTAATATTATATATATATTAATGTGTGTGTGTGTATATATATATATATATATATGTAGTGTGAAACACTATACAGTAATAGTATAGTATTATATATTGGTAATAGCATGCTCATCAAGACTTCATAAAGAATATTAATGGGCAAATCCCAGACAGAGAAAAATATATTCATAGTACATATATCTGAGAAAGAATGCATATCTAGAATATGAAGAATAATAAATCAACACTAAAAAGACAATACAATGAAAATTGGGATGCAGTATTGAATAGACACTACATGAAAGAAGATGGAAGAATGGCTAATATAACCATTGAACTAAAAGCACTCAATGTAATAGTCACCAGGGGCACGCAAATTGAAACCACACAATACTATTTTATGCCTCCCGATATGACTAAGGATGTTGATTAACTGTGTAGAACTGCTTGGTAGTTTTTAAAAATGAAGTTATTCATATATCTACCCCATGATCCAACATCTTGATTCCTAGGTATTATGTCCACAAAGCACTTGTTCCAGAATGTTAATATACAGCTTTTACTCAAACAAGCTAAAACCTGGAAACATTCCAGATGATTCAACATCAATAAAAGAATGATATATTCATACAATAGAATATTACTCAGCAGCAAAAATGAATACTAATGAATGTAACAACATGGATGAGTCTTTGAGCCCTTATTGAGCAAAAAGAGTGATACAAAATGGTACCATATGAGTTTGTATATTAGAAGTCTAAGAACAGGCAAAACCATTTATGATGAAAGAAGTCTGGAAGTGTCTGCCTGGTGTGTAGAGAAAGATTGCTGCAGCAGCAGGATGATGGAGTCAGTAAGAACCTTTTCTAAGATGATAGAAATATCTCTATCCAGTTTTGTGTGGTGATTACAGGAGTGTATGCAGTAACATCTCCACTTCCTTGAGATTCAAATAACATCTACATAATTATTTTAAATGAAGAATGACAGCAGGAGCTAAAGGCACCTTTTTTATATTGAATTACAAGACTCACTGGGGTAAACATTGCTTGCATACTTTAAGTGTGTGGTGCTTCACTGTGATGTTTTGTGGAGATGTATAAAGACAAACCAGACTAGTAACATCTGTGAATATGTTATGAAGAAAGGATTCCTAGGCAGCTTTCCAAAGCTCTGTGGTCTCATTTTGTTATGGCTTCTGTTGAGCTCCCCACATGCTTTGACCGCTTTCCCTATATGTTCCTCCAGCAGTGAGGCCTCCATGTGGGCATAAATAAATCTGAGCAGCATTCCTCTTTTGATTAGGACAGTGGACTGTCCAGGCAGGGAGGCTAACAAAACAGCACTGATTCTGCAGCCCTCATCAATTCAGAGCTGTATTAAATACTGTACTGGAACTCCATTCTTATTATTCCATCTGAAAGACCCGGCAGGGAGTCTGTATAGGTATCAAGTGGTTATTATTTGTTATCATTCTTCCGTTTTTCTAGTGGAGGAAGAGTGGAGTTTGCAGAAGTAAGGCACAGAAGAATTAGGGATTGTGTGAACTGAACACATCAGATTTTAAGGTTCATGAACTTGAGATTTGTGTACATGAAGTAAATTCAGGACTTCACAGCTGATTATCCTAGCCATCTAGAACCGAATCTGATTAAATTTTCTTTGTTTTTCTTCAATCTTCTTTAGACTGACTTTCTTAATCCTTGCCCTTCTATATACATAATATGTTGGTTAAGGGCCAATTCTGTAGTTGGATATCTGCTTAGCATATTTAAACATGAACCTGAACTTTTTAGTCCCATTAAGGAACCAACACTTGTATCGTGTAGCAACAGAAGGTCACTAGAAACTAGTGGTTAGTCATAGTAAAGGCAGTGGAGTCATAATGGCAGCAATTAGCATTCAAGATTCAGCTGGTTGCTCTATAAAAAGTAGAGTTCTATACATTTCACTTGTATTATCTCGTTTTACCTTTATCATAACTATATGAAATTAGTACTATACAATTTTCCCACTTTACCGATGGAGAAATGGAACTTACCAAGATGTTACATTACTTGCCCAATATCCCATAGCCAGTAAGCAACAGAGTGTTCATTCCCACTTTGGAGTGTCGGACTCCAAAGGCTCCAATCAGGGACTTACTAAACAAATAATAATTTTGCATTATTTTAACATGGTGGTTAAGTCTTTTTCCTTTGAGCAATACCAAATATTATAATTCATGTAAATTCAGTTTTTTATAGTGTTTTCCCCCAAGCTGATATAAATTTAAAAATCTGCCACAAGGAGCTTGTTCGTAGACAAGTGATTTTTTTTTCAGACAGATTGATTTTGTGAGATAAAGAATCTCATACCCTTTAACAGAACATGTTTTAAGAATTTATATCTTTTTGAAAGCAACATCCTGTTTAAGATAATTCATATAGTGACAGTGTTTATATGAGTTTGTCTAAAAGAGTGGTTATCTTTTTTTTTCTTTTTTTGGAGTTTGAAATACTTCTTTTTCCCAGCCTGAGATATAATTGACAAAAAATTGTATGTATTTACATTGTACAAGGTGATATTTTGTTGCATGTACACATTGTGAAATGATTATTGCAATCAAGCTAATGAACATATCCATTACCTCACATAGTTATCTGTTGGCTGTGTGTGTGTGTGTGTGTGTGTGTGTGTGTGTGTGGTGTGTGGTGAGAACATTTAAGATGTACTCTTAGCAAATTTCAAGTATGTTGTACAGTATTAACAGTAGTCACCATGGTGTGCATTAAATCTCCAGAATATCTATTCTGCATAACTGAAATTTTAAACCCTTCGACCAGCATCTCTCCATTTCCCCCATCCCTGACAACAACCATTCTATTTTCTGCTATGATTTCGACTTTTTTAGATTCCACATGTAAGTGAGATACACTATTTGTCAAAAAGACAGTGCTCTTTAAGGACAAATTTTGTTTTTGTAACAGTGACTTCAGAGGATGGGGTTATAATTATTGTGCTGAAAAGCTGTATTTGCACATCTGTCAGAATAAATTAATGCAACTGATACTTTAATTTGCACATTTAGGCAAGCAGAGGAGTCTCGACTTACAGTTTTCCTTAAACCACCATTATTTTCAACACATGACTTTATGTGGCTGGTTATTTTTTCATGTTGCTGCTCTGTCCCTTTTAATATTGATGGTCGAGTCATTGGTAATGTTAACATTTCCAATTATCTTACAGTAAATAAGCAATAGTGAAAATCTCCTAACTTATTTGAATAAACATTTGCCTCTGGTTTTGACAGTTACCATTAATATATGTATATTTGTCTATACTTAGAAAATGATTTGCTGAGAAGGAAGTGGAAATTATAAATTGAAAAGTGTATTTAAAAAGACTGTGTTAATTAGAGATAATTTATGAATGCTCATTAACAACAAATTAGGGTAATACACAGGGGAAGATATATTTTGTTTTGAGTTTTCCCTGCACAGAAAATGTTAATTAAAATGTTTTCAGACTTGATTTACATAAAAGGTGAGAAGTTTCAAAGAATATTACCATTATACTGTTAATGATGTGAAAAAACCAAGTGAGTAAGGGAGGGGTCATTAGTTGCATGCACTAATAAGCAAACTCCTTTTAGTAGCAAGAATAATTTTTTAAGCACACTAATTTAATTGGCTAAGTTAAAAAACTTTATTTTAAATTATAGTGCCTGAAGTAACATGTTAGAGACTTCCCAAACAGTCCAGTATTTTGAACTTTTCGAAGCAATTCTCCAGAAAATATACATACCAAAGGAGAGAATTGTAATAAACCAACAGTAAAGTTATCTTGCCAAATGAGGTTTCTTTTTATAGAACTTTCCATTAGTATCCTTAGAGTTCCACTTCATGCATATTCAATTTAAAGACAAACTAAAAAAAGCTTGCTTTCCACTGTTGCGGATTTCCTCTCAAATTCTGTCATTAGCATTCTTTTTGGACAGGATATGGTATAAAGTCATGAGCTTGCATGTCAAGAGTGGCTTGAGAATCTGTTGTAGGACTCCAGACAATCCACTGCCAAAAGCACTTGACGACGTAGGCAGTCCCGGACTTACTGATGTCTTGTTAAGATTGAAGACCACCCGCTTCAGCAGTGCTTCTCTCATTCTGAACCGTGCAAATCCCATCTTACCCACACTGCTGGAACTCCTGCCTCTCACCTTACCTGGCTGCCTCACTCCGGACTGAGTCCAAGGGAATAGCAGTCTCAACTACGCAGATGGACATTCACCTCAGCTGCTGTCTCATGTAGTATCTCACAGGTGTGGCCAGGAGGCTCCACACCTGTACACGTTCCTAAGTTCTCCTTGCTTTGAGTCTCTCCTACATGGAATATGTCCTGCCTTACAAAGCTAGCTTGCTCTTCTATATTAGACTTCAGTGCTAATTAACATTCAGTAAAGTAGCACACTACAAAAACAGTACCTCAAAACCAGTCCTCAGTTGGGATAAAAGACAAAACATAAACTACCAGAAAATGACCTTAACATTAGAAGTAGAGGCTTTATGAAGGAAACTACAGAACTTCACTGAGAGAAATAAAATTTATGTCAAGTCTAATATTTATTTATAGGTCTGATGCAATTCTTTTCAAAATCCCAAAGGAATTATTTTTAGAATCTGGCAAAAATGATGTGCCTCCAAGTGTAAACAGATAAGAATACGTGCAAACATTTTGGAGCATAAAAAATAAAATAGGGGCTCCTGGGTAGCCCAGTCAGTGAAGCATCTGCCTTTGGCTTGGGTCATGATCCCTGGATCCTCGGATTGAGTCCTACATTGGACTCCCTAGTCAGCAGGGACCCTGCTTCTCCCTCTCCCTCTGCTGCTCCCCCTGCTTGTGCTCTCTTTTTCTCTCTTAAAAAAAAATAATAATTGCATAGTATTTTCCATCCAACTGTCATGCTATACAATAAAGCTGAAATAGCCAAGATAATATGATCCTGGCATGAAAATGAACAGAGATAGCTGTGCTACCCTTAAGTAAGGTAAAAGACCTAATTGTATATTAAGGTTTACTTTTGGTAAATTTGCCATTATAAATGCAGGACTAAAGAAGAGTTTATTAACTAGGACTGGAATAATTGTTAAAAATTTCAATTTAAATTCTCATCTTTACTGTAAATAAAATGTATACTCCAGATTGACAGAAGTAAAACTCTAGAAAGTGCAACCCTTCAAATTACATGGCCACACAATTCGGTATTTGTCAGCTATGTGAGAATCCTTTAAAGTTTAAGAGATAAAGTTCAAAAGAAAAGATCAGTATGACTTCATAAAAATAATAAAAGTAAACAGCAAAATTAAGGCAAACAGCAATTTGTGTAGAATATTTCATTTAAAAGGACAAGGCAGTTTGTTATTTGATATAGATAAAACTAATTCAAACAAGACAAATTGTTGACCAAGTCAAAAGTGAAAATTACTAATGACTACATGAGTGTATGTTTAATTGTAAGTAAATGCACACTATCAGTTTGGCCAAAATCTTATTTATTTTTTAAGCTTTTATTTATTTGAGAGGGAATGAGAGTGTGAGTGAGGGGGAGGGGCAGAGGGCATGGAACAAGCAGACACCATGCTGAGGATGGAGCAAGGCAGGGCTCGATCCCATGACCCCAAGATCAGAACCTGAGCCAAAATCAAGAGTCAGTGCTCAACTACCAAGCCACCTAGACACCCCCCAAAATCTGAAACACATTCCTAGCCTTTAGTCCAGTGATTCCATTTCTAGAAATATAGCCATAAGAGAAAAAATATCCAAACTATTTTAAATCATCTACCCTGATGATAATAGCAAACATTGATCATAGTGACCAGGAGTAAATTCCCCGTGTACACTCCAGGCTTCATCAATGCCATAGAGCACTGGTCACCCAAGCATTATTCTTGATCATCTGCTTCCTTACTTTTACCTTTTTATTTTCTTTGTATTCTCTTAGCCTTTTTTCTCTGTGAAAGGCAATTTTTAATTTTATAAACGTATTTCCATCCTTTACTTTTTAAATACAACTGCTTTCATGAAAAAAAAAGACTTCAGAGTCATAGTTTAACTCATATAGAACTAGTACTAATTTCAGCTAAATGTACTTAGTACTGAATTTCAGCCAATATTTGCAAAGTGAGCTTTTGCATCCTGTCCTAGGATTCTAACAACGTGTCTGTATTACTGCGTCTCTGAAGCAATGTGTTCTAAGTTCCTGAAAACAGCTGTAATTTATTGCACACTTACTACATGCAGATTACTGGACTAAATGCTTTATAGACATTTTTCTCATTTAATCTGTAGAATAATCCTATTAGTACCCCTTTCCTTACTCAGTCTTTTTTTCTTAAGATTTTATTTATTTTTTTTTTTTTGAGAGAGAGAATGAGCAGGGTAGAGGGACGGAGTGACATACAGACTCCCTGTTAATCAGTGAGCCTGACGTGGGGCGTGATCCAAGGACCCTGTGATCATGACCTGGGAGCCGAATTCAGATGCTTAACAAACTGAAGTGCCCAGATGCCCCCTTACCTAATAATAACCCTCTGAGTGCTCGCTTCGGCAGCACAGATATAATAATAACCCTCTGAGGTACTCAGTATTTTTATTATCCATGTTTAATAACAAGAAGAGCAGAGAAAATTAATGTGAAGTCACAAACTAAGTAGCAAGCCAGATTTGCACCTAGGTTTCCATGATCCCAAACCCCTTGCTCTTAATAATAAATGCTACATTCCTAACACTTTGAAATATATATTTCCTTCAGAATTTTTAGGAGAGAAAGCATGTGGTAATATTCATTTCCAAGGCTATTATCTTTATAAAATTATTTCAGTTTATCCAAGGATAAATAACAAAATGTGTGGTTTGATGAAAGTTGTGAAATTAGAGTATAATGATTCAGGTTTTGCCTCATGACCTATGTTCCAGTATTTTAAACACATATTAGTTACAGACAAATATGTTAGGATGTGTATGGAGAATAGAATGGGTCCAGAGCAGATGTAAATTTTTTAATAGTCTACTTTTATGAATTATTTGTGAAAAATGATATTAATATGAATACTTGAGATCATTATGTACTCATAAAGGTTCATAGTATGTTTTCCATCATTCTAAAATCCAAAAAGTACAGAAAATCATAATACATTTGGTAGCAAAACCATTAACATGAAGGTAGTTTCCTTAGTTATATGAATACAGGGTGCTGCCTGCAGACAACGCTGGTGGAATTACATGATATTGTATATGATTCTATTTTTAAATTATGAAAAAAATGAAAAATTATCAGTTCTGATATATATATCTGGTCCTAGGTGTCATGAATAAAAAATATTGTGTTTATATATACATATACACACATACATAAATATGCATGTATATCCAAAATTTTATACTTGAATGTATAACATTGTAATCAGAACAATCTTCATGTACTGAAAACTTGGTATAACATCCATGAAACATTGAAGAAATAAACAATTCCAAGTCCAGTCATTATTACTCAAGAGAAATATAAAGATATTTATGAAGTCTATTTAATTACAAATTATTTTTTTTCCTTACAGAGTAGTAAATATGACAAAATGTTTTCTCTTGCTTCAATGAAGTTTTATCTTGGAGTGAAAAAGAAAATGAAGCCTCCAACAAGGTAAAGTTTGAAAGGGAAAGGTTTTTGAAAAAGTATAAAAGTCTTAGGAATATGTGTCTATTTAAGGATTTGGAGGTCAGAGGCATTAATCAAGCTTTTTATAAATTAAGCTATAGACAAAATCTTTAAGCTGCCACAGACATGGCAGGGGACCTGTTGAAGATTGCGAGAACTTGTGTAGGCAGATTAAAAAAGCATGATGTCAAACTTCTACTAAAATCAAACTTCTTGGTCTCTGCTGTGTAAAGCAAGAAATCCCCATAAGGCCGTGTCTACTGAAAAAAATGCATAGATTTTTCTCTGCATTCCATTCCTTGATCGGTCTCACAACCTGGGAACATAAGGAATGTTCTAGGCAATTCTACACACTGGAAAACAGCCTCTTGATGCCTGGCTGTGTAATTTGCCCTTTTCATTTTGCCAAATTCGGTAGTAAACCTGCAACATAACGGGGAGGAAGTGGACTCCTCTTATACATTTCCTTCCTCTTCAATATTTGAATCTTGCCAGCAGGTAGTTTATGCCATACTTTTATCACAAATTAACTTGATTAGCTAATTAATATTTGCAATTAATATTTGCATGAATACTTACAAAACATTTTAATGAACATACTCTGGGTTTCTGTTACTGAAATTTTTTTCACTTTCCCTATACGCACAATTTGTAAACTCAACACATATACCTGTGTTGCTGTTGACACATTCTTTATTTCCCACAATATCAGTAACAAGGTATATATCTTGTTTTGGCCATTTTCCCAGATATCTATCCTTTCTCAGCCAAGAGTATCTTCTGAGAGATTTCCCACACTTTCCCATGACATCATAAGACCCCTTCCCTCTGTCCCTTGAGCATATTTAAATTTGTAGCTGAACCCCTCATTTATCACTCAACCCTAGATCAGTCATAACCATTGACTCATTACTTGTGGGTATCTGTTCTGTGTGATAATCACAATTTAATACCTAATCCTGTTTTCAGTCTTAAACAGTTTCTTTTTTTTTAATGTCTATGTTTTTTTCCCATGTGATTTAGTTGGGGATTGACAGCGTATTCTGAAAAACATCACTGGTAAGTTAATAGCTGGTCATTTTTGGATTTGATATATTGATAACCTCAGTAAACAAATAATGTTATTGGCAGATATATCTACCAACAGGAAATGTTTCACCTAAGTGAAGCTAATTTTTTTTTCTTTAATACTTTGAGAAGAAGAAAAATTTGCTTCAAGGTTTATGTCCATTTCAGTCCCATGAATCCTGGTTGCTAGTGCTTAAGAGAGACTATGTCTGACTTCTCCTTAGTTATGTGAGTGTGGAATCTCAGCTTTTATGGGATAGGCAGACAGAATTCAGTTTTATATAAAGGATAAATAACCAAAACGCGGTATAAAAAAAAATCTTGGTATAAAAAAAACTTGGTATAAAAAAAAAATCTTGGCCTCAAACCTTTTCTTTCCAAATATGTAAGTTTTTTTCCCATTAATGTCACAGGATTTAGCCAGGCCAGTCTCCCTCGATACTGTACTGTGTCCCATTCTCCCACCCTAGCTGTGTCTAACCAACCACTAAACCATACTAGATCTGCCTCTTAATTGTCTGTCTGATGAGGCCATGTGTTCATTCATCTGTGTGGAATATTCCAGTCATCCTAAGTGCTCTTCATGCCTCTAATTTTACTTTTGTTATCTAGAATATTCTCTACCATGCCACCTAAGGGGCTTTCTAAAATGCATTGTGTTTCTTTCCTGCATTAAAGCTCTTCTACAGGATAAAATAGAAGATTGTTGGCACAGCATGCAAGGCTCTTTAAATATGAGGCTCCATCATCAGCTTTATGTCCCATGAGTTCCCCCTCCCCCCTTTTTCAACCTAATGATAAAATAGTAATCTGTCTTTAATTCACCATAGATTCCTTGCTCCTTCATCTCTACATGTCTAATGTATGTAATCCCTTTACTGAATCTTCTTCCATAATCTGTGCTGCGACTATCCTCTTCCTGCTGATGTGATAGACTCAATGTCATTCTTCTTTCAAACTACAGCTCAGATGCCCCAAAAGTCTTATCAGATAACTTTTATCTCTAGTCATTACTTATTTTTTCTTGGCATCGGTAGTATTTTGCACACGAGTACATAATTATAGAGAGGATTTTTTTGGACATGGTAATAGAAAGGTAGTCTTTATGAGAATCTAATGAATGAAGCAAAAATGTTTTACAGATTTCATTTTAATACTATTACAAATTATTTTTCAAAGAGGAATATATATCAATATAGAATATTGTATTATATAATATATATTATATATACAAATATTAGTATAATATTTGTATATATAAAATTATCTTGAAGTGGCCATGTCATTTTAACATCACTTACAGAATTTTCCTTTTATAAGACTCCTTTAGTGCATCCCCAAGTGTGCTCTTTCTATATTTGTGTTCAACTTTACTTTCTCTTTTTCTCACTGTTATAATTTATTTGTTTACATGCCTAGCTCCTCTAATAGACTATGTGAACCTTGAAGGCAAGATCTCTGTTTTATGTAGGTTTTCAATAAAAGGTTACTGAATCAGTGTTATTGAACATGAGGTAGTAGTTTTTCATTTAGTTCATTTTTCACAAGTATTGTGGGTATTAATGTTTATAATCCTAATGATGGAGGCTGTCTAAGCCTACTCTTAAGAAAATGTGCACATGTTTTTCTTCTTAGGCTCAGAGTTTTTAGGGAAAAAGATGTTTAACACCATGTACCTGAAAAAAGTAAATGACCATGGCCTTTCTGCCTATACAAAAATATTGCTGGTCCTTTTTTTTTAGCAGTTACCAAAACCTGTAGCTATATTGTGTTTAAACTATCATATATTACTATTATTTTGATCTTGTACATTTAACAGAAACCTGAAGCAACTTATACTGAAATACTCCTGTTTTGTTTGCATTAAGTCATGAATCAGGAAATATTCAAAGAAGTTTGTGATCACTTAATAACCAAACAAATACACTGGAGAACAGTTCTATCTTTTTGAACTATGTATTCTATAAACCTTGTTTTACAGGCACATTTGTTGTGATAGTCTACAAACTCAGATGGAGTGGATGGCCAATGTCTTCATTGCCCAGGTATGATCTCTGTTTCAGCTCTCTAGCAAAGTATAACCACTTACAGAAAATGTGTGATTTACAAATCATCTTTAATAAGAGTTTTAAATGTGTTCTTTTATTTTCCAGTTTATATATTTTTTGAATATATGAGAATCCGAATTTATCCATCACTCTTTGAAAGAGAGTTCACTCTCTTTTTTGAGGCTCCTTTCTTGGCACTCCAGCAACTCTACCTTACGAGCGGTGTACTGCTTCAAGATGATAGTATAAGAAAGAGGAGCTTGTTTTACTAGAGTCCCACATTCATCTTCATTTAGAAAAGTGTACTGTTTCCCTTCCTGTTCTCCCTATGGCCGCCTACTCCCACACTTCCCCCACCCTAGCCTTTCCAAAAACAAGGACAGGAACCTACATTCCTTTAATACTCATTGTGTGCTGGATTCTTCAGAAGAGTTAACTCATATTCTTTGCAACAACAGACCATGCATGATGTTGCTCATAGATGAGGGAATCATGGTAACAAAGATTCTGACACTTGCCAGCACCATGCATTTAGTTAGTGGTTTAAACCCAGGGGGGATAGAAGCTAATGCCTATACTCAATTCCCCATTTCATCTCCTCCCTATAGGAAGACTGTTGTCTTTGGGAGAAGGGTTAAATAGTCTCATTAACAGGATTGTTCCCCCCACACACACACCTTGTCTGGCTGAATTCCCAGCAATGCTTCCCACAAGAGCATTGAAATTCACTGGTAACGATTAAGTTGCCACTCTTTATTACTGAGGACGTACTTCCCTGTTTTTCTTATAAGTGGGAAGTTAATTCACCCCTAAATCTGGCCCTTACTTGTTTTGAAAACCATTTTCTCTGTTCATTTAATTTATTAACCTTTCCAGTGGTTAATAAACACTGGTCTTCTCAGCCTGATGTGCCTGCTACTACCTGAAAACACATAAGCAGAAAGGCTTAACTTTTTAAGAGACTTTTCCTCTTAATTGTGACTTCAGAAATTTAGATATTTGAGTCCTTAAAAAGAAAGCAAACTAGATTTGAAATGTTTCAGTTAAATTGAAACTATAGAGCCAAAACCATAGTGTCTGTGGTACAACTACACTGATTTGTTTTGTTTTTAAAATTGAAGTCACTAGACTCTGTGGTTGAAAATTAGGGTCTAAATAGAAATAGCCAGAAAGCAGAGGTTGCTCTCATGGCCAACTTATTTCTTCTCCCTGTCTCACCTATCCTTCCTCATCCTGGCCCTAGAGATTCAGCCCAATTACTTTTCATCTACTCATTCCACTTCTTTGGATTAAGATAAACACAAAGGTCTTCTTGGATTTAAGGATGTAATGGCTCACCTCCATAGGGAGATAGACAGGAAACTGGCAAATGCTCTTATATACCTGTTGACACACACACAGTAAGTGCTCCTTAATAGGCTTCTTTAGGATATGCAGAATACTTTTCTAATATCCAAACCCAGCTTCAACCCTGATTCAGAAGTCCTCTAGATTTCCACTAATGTGTCACATTCTCAGAGAAATTCTCCTTGATCTTCAGACCAGTCAGGTCTTCAAGCTCCAGGAACCCTTAACATTCTGTACTTCAGTTGTATTTCTAATTAGAAAGCATTGTGTAATTAGATTTTTTATGCCTGCTTCTCCTACTGAAATGTAAGCTCCATGAAAAGAAGGGCTCCCTCTGTCTTGTCTACAAGACCTATGTGTATACCTGCACCAGAGAACCCAGTGCCATTTACAAAGTACATGCTCAGTATTTCTAACATAAGAAAGGGGAGAGAGAACGTAAATAATTTGACAAAATTTCAAATAGATATTAGTTTAATAAAATAATAAAGTAAGAAAAAGGGACACCTGGGTGGCTCAGCAGTTGAGCGTCTGCCTTTGGCCCAGGTGGGATCCCAGAATCCCAGGATTGAGTCCTGCATCAGGCTCCCTGCATGGAGCCTGCTTCTCCCTCTGCCTATGTCTCTGCCTCTCTGTGTATCTCTCATGAATAAATAAATAAAATCTTTAAAAAAAAAATAAGAGAAAAAGTGAGTGAATGTGAATGAAGTAAGGAAGAACAGTAATTAGGAAAGGTTCTCAGGAAAATGCCTTCTGAAAAGCTGTCAGGTATGCTGAGACCTGACTGAACTTAGGGAGCAAATCATTAGGGCCCAGCAAGTACAAGGTCCTGAGATGTGTCTTAATCTTTGTTCCATGAACATCATGAAGGGCTGTGTGTGGAAAGATAGAACAGATCAGGAAGGCAGTAGGCAGATAATACACTTCCAGTTTAGAAGTTTGGGAAACAAGAGAAGGATTTTACCTCTTTTATATTAACTGAAGAAATAATAATTTAGTTTGTTGAGGGCATGCTGTTGGAGATCCAAAATTGAGGCAAAAAGAACAACTGTGTGGAAGATGGCAGCTCCGACCAAGGTGGTAAAGTGGACAGAGTAAGATATTAAGATTTAAGAACAGTTGAAAATGGAGCCAATAAAACTTACAGATTGATTGGCTACAGCAGTTTGAGAGAAGGGGTAAAAGTCAAGTAAGAGACATAGGGTTTTGTTTTAGCCTTGGCAGCTGGCAAATAGAAGTGATAAGATTAGAGATGCGAAGAAAATTGAGAGCTCTCTTTTGGCCATATGAAATTGGAGATGCCATTAGACATACAAATAAGTATGTTGAATAGCAGATTGACTGAGTTTTTGATCTATACATCCAAAGGGTTTCTGGCTGGCTCATTTGGAAGAACATGTGACTTTTGATCACAGAGTTGTGAGTTCAAGCCCCATGTTAGGTATAGAGATTATTTAAATAAATAAATAAAAATAAACTTTAAAAAACTAAGGTGAAGATTTGGGGATGAAGTGTCAATTTGGGGGAAGTCAGCATTCAGTTTGCATTGAAAGCCCTGGATTTGGGGGAGATATCAGAATAAAACGAAATGAGTATATGATGTAGGGAGACAAAGAGAAAAGGACAGAAGAATAAGCCCTGGAGCATTTCAAACTTTAAAAGTCAAGCAGAAGAGAAAGAAAAAAAGAAAAACAGGAAAAGAAATAAAAAGGGTTGCGAGGGAGGAAAAACAGATGACCAGTATAGAAAATCCAGGCAAGGAATTTGCTATGCACATAAAGGAGGCTGTGTGACTAGAAAGAGGAGGTCAGGGTAGGTTTTGGGGTTTCAATTTATATGTCTTTATGATGGGAGGGCATATACTTTGCACATATAGTAATGGAAAAAATTCAGTTATAGGAAAAAAATGATAGAGGAAAGAGATTTTTGGTGTGGGATTATTGGAACTGGGCTTTTTTTTTTCTTCCAAGTTTTTTTTTTTTTTAAGATTTTATTTATTTATGAGAGACACAAGAGGAGAGGCAGAGACACAGGCAGAGGGAAGAGAAGGAGGCTCTGTGCAGGGAGCCCAATGTGAGACTCGATCCTGGGAATGCAAGATCACACCCTGAGCCAAAGGCAGATGAGCCACCCAGGCATCCCACAACTTTTTATTTAGTTAGTTAACATATAGTATAGCCTTGGTTTCAGGAGAATGTAGTGATTCATCACTTACATACAACACCCAATGCTCATCACAAGTGCCCGGCTTAATGCCCATCGCCTGTTTTATCCACCCCCACCCCCACCTCCACCATCCATCAACTTTCAACTGGTTTTCTATAGGTAAGAGGGTTTTTTCCTTTAAAGATTTTATTTATTCATGAGAGATGCAGAGAGGTAGAGACATAGGTGGAGGGAGAAGCAGGCTCCCTGTGGTGAGCCTGATGCAGAACTTGATCTGGGAGCCCCAGATCACGATCTGAGCCAAAGGTAGATAGTCAACACTGAGCCGCCCAGATGCCCCTATAGTTAAGAATTTCTCTTTTTTTTAATTTTATTTATTTATGATAGAGAGAGACAGAGACAGAGACATAGGCAGAGGGAGAAGCAGGCTCCATGCAGGGAGCCCGACATGGGATTCGATCCCAGGTCTCCAGGATCGCGCCCTGGGCCAAAGGCAGGTGCTAAACCGCTGCGCCACCCAGGGATCCCTAGGTAAGAATTTCTTATAGTTTGCCTCCCTCTCTGTTTTATCTATTTTATTGAGGAGAGTATTAAACCAGCGGAAAGTAATTATTAAACCAGAAGAAGCCTTGAGCAGACATGATGCAGTGTGAACAAGTGCACATTTGGTCATCGTTGCTGAAAAAAATCATTGTACAACAGAGTGCCACACATTATTATTGACTGTATATTGTAGCCCACTGAGCAGTTATGACTGGAAAGATTAACAGTAAATACTGGCAAGAGAAGCCTCACTTCTATGACTATAAGATGCAGGGAGAGTGGTATATTTCATGATGGGAAAAATGAAATTCTTCAGTGATTAATAGTAATTTTTAAAATTAAATCAGTGCGCTCATCATCAGTGAGCTAGGGAGAGCTATTGGAATGGTAGGGGTGGAGAACAAATGAGAAATAATCTTTAGCTAGTTGCTATATATATATATACATATATATATATATAGTTGAACTTCAGCTTAATGCTGAGTGCTTACTTGAACTTTAAGTTCAGATTTAAAGTGAGAAGAATCTATAGGGTGACTGTCTTTTTTTCTTTCTTCATCAATTTGTAGGCACTCAGAGTAAGTAAAATTGAGTTTAGCTAGATTGAGGGCTTTTCCAAGCCAATATGATGAAAGGAGAAAGAGGAGAAGACTTGAAAATATTTATACTTACTGACTATGAAGTCTAAGATGGGCTGAGAAGGAAGTGAGGCAAGATGTGGAAAGTAGAATGATGGTAGAGAATAAATGGGAAGTCTCAAAGAGTCTAAAGAAGTGAACGAAACTAAATTGTTAGCCAGAAAAGTAAGAGGTCAAGGTCACAAAGACTAAGAGGCAGACTCATGTTCTTTGTAGCATTATTCACAATTGCAAAGGTATGTAAATGACCTCAGGTCATATCAAATGACCTAAGTCCAAGGATGAATAGATAAAATGTGTATGTGTGCATGTACACACACAAATATTATTCACCTTTAAATAAGAAAGAAGTCTTGTCATTTTTGACAACGTGGATGAACTTGGAAGGCATTATGCTGAATGAAATAAGCCACACAGACTGCAAGTATGGTTTATATGTGCAATCTAAAAATAAAAGTTGAATTCCTAGAAGCAGAGAGTAGAAAAGTGGTTGCTGGGTGGGTAGGGGAAACAGGGAGAGGTTGGTAAAAGGGTACAAACTTTCAGCTATAAGATGAAGGTTTCAGGATCTCATGTAAAACATAGTCATTGTTGAGATAGTTAATAATACTGTTATCACTGAAATTTGCTAAGAGTTGCACTTCCCCGTGCTCACCAAAATAAATGAGATGGTAGATGTCTTAACTTGTTGGGGGAGAATCCTTTCACAGCTTATACATAGATCAAATCATCACATGGTATACTTTCAGTTTCCTATAATTTTGTCAATTATGTCTCAAAGCTGGATGCGTGAGAAAAATAGAAAGTGAGAGATAGAACTGAAGATTTTGGGGTGTGATCCTCAGCTATATGATCCATACAGTAGAGCTCTTCAGGTCACTTTTAATAACCATAAATATCAGAGTGTATTACTAGACACTATGTTGGTATGCTGGAAAAATACCTCTTGGATCACAATCTGGGAAGAACTCATTAGCAGATATACACAACATCGTGTATCATGTCAGAAAAAGACATACTTATTTGAGACTGTTTGCTCTTAGATTTCTCTGAATATCATTTGGCACATGTATTATACATCAGTAAGTACAAGTGTAAGCATAATCCATAGGGTAATGAATTCCTTGCTAGCCAGTTTTCTATTAGCTTTACATGTTGAGAACATCCCAATTATATAATATCAAAATTATTTTTACCAAGTTTGGGGCTGTGACATAAACAAAGCATTATGAAGCCTATAGCTTTCTCTCTGAAATATTTAACAATCTACCATTATAGATTGCTGAACCAAAATAAATGCTTCACTAAAATTCAAAGGCACATCTAATGCATATATACTCAAAGATCTACGCTGTAGGACTGAAGATTAAATGAGATTGTATTTATATACAGATATAAATGTTAAGTAGAATTGTATATATTTATATGATCTACATTAAACGAGATTATGCACACTGATAAGCACAAAGTCTGGCAGTATGTCCCTCAATATGATCTCACCATTATATATGCGTACACAGTAAATTTTAGCTGAAATGAATTATTTGCCATAAAACACGTTAAAATACTAATTGTAATGTGAGACAGGAATGTGTTGTCATAAGAATAGGCATTTAACTATATAGTTTACCAAAAAGTTCTCATTTCATCAGAACATCTGTAAAGCTTATCATTTTATAATTGGTATTCTATATTTCTTTCATAGATGGTTGTCTGAAAATCAATTTGGTTTTGCCAACTTCTGAAAAGTTAATCTACCCTAAGGAGTAGAAAATTCTTTAAAGATTTTTCTTTTATATGCATATCTGAAGGATTTATCATTCAAGGGCTTATACTTTTACCTGTAAAAATGTCTCCCCATTGCAAAACTAATTTTTCTCCAGTCATATCTATTATCCAGTTGACCAGAATATGTAGTCAATAATTTGAGAACAAATGTGCCATAGTCTGTTATGCAATGATTTTCAGTATAAATGACTGTGTGCAAGATAATTTCTTTGGAATACAATTAGATGAAAAAGTAACATTTTTCAAAAGGTCATAAAATGAATCTAATTTTTCTGATAGCCATGCCTTAGGTTGATTTGAGGTCTAGGAGGTCAAATTATTTTTACATTAAAGTTGTCTTTGGTGGAGGTAGAAAATGAATGCATTATGACTTTGATTACAGGGCCTAGAAATACAGACAAGTGTATTATTTTTCTCCCACAAAGAGATTTGCCAGTTTCCTCAAATATTTTGCTCCTTTTGATTTGATAAGTAGTACAGAAGCCATGTATTTGAAACTTAGAAATTGAGCTGAGACCTCAAAGCTCTGTTCATTTAAGAGTCTTATATCCTCAAGCGATGCTGCTGCCAGAGTCAACATCATACTTACAAATGGCATTCTCATGGAAAGCAGATCATTTGATTTGGATATATGGAAAAGGAGCCAAGTGACTCTATAACATGATATGCCACATAATAAAACACACCAACAACAAGAAATTGTGTTTCCACAGCATGAAAATGATATATGGCCACCAGCTGGAAAGGAACGGAAACGTTCTATAACCAAAAATCCCAAAATTGGAGGTTTGCCTCTAATTCCCATCCAGCATGAGAGAAGTGCAACCCTAGCCCGGAGAAATATTGAGGTAGGTCAGGATTTTATTTGTCTTATATTAATGATAGCATTTATTTTCTTATGTCTTAATATGATTAAGTACATTAATTACTTCTTTGGCTTCAAAAGCACAACAGTAGTCTTTGGAAAGTATAGTAAAAAAATCACATCCAGCAAGAAAATATTATGAATAACTCTGTGCTCCTCCTTTAAGTTTTATATTTTAATTTTTCTTATAGAATTTTAGTAATGTCACTGACCATCCAATTCAGTATGCATAATACCACTTATTTTCTTACCCCTCACGTAGTCAGATAGTTTTAAATGTGTATACAGAAGTCTGCCTGGTAAAAATCACAGTCTCAAATTAGTCTTACGAGTTCACTTCTAACACCCTTAGAATGAGCCCAGGGCCGATTATGTCTGGAGCCATGGTAACTAGACTTTCTAGTAACACAATCAAATTCCAGTGGTTTGGGAACTGATGGGGTGTCGCAGTTAATTTAAGGAACTGCAAGATGACCCCTGAGCATCAATAAAGAAGACCTGGCATTTTTCAGGAAAGTGGCTGTTTGTTTTCCTTCTCACCTTGCGGGGAGGGGAGACCATACAGAGCATCAATCTTGACTTGAAGTTCAGTCTGTTCAGGAAAGGAGAAAAGCTGTTCTCATCAAAACTCATTAGATACTTTGGGATTAATGCGTGTTTCAGGGCCTTAATTGAGCCCCCTCAAAGCAAAGAGAAAAGCATTAAAAAAGTACTATTTCCTCGGGATTTGGGAGTGAACTGTTTGAATCTCTTTGTCTCCAAACAGAAATAACTTATTTTAAAAGACTAAAGCTATTTTAATTTAGTGGTCAGATTTTAAAAATATTTTTTCCATGTATATATTCCCTTGAACATTTATTCCAGTATAATATTCCTCTTCACTAAAAGATACAAACTGTGAAAATAATGGTTGTTTCCTTTGTTGCCTATTTGGTCCTCCTGCACTTGTAGGTATTCTTGGTTAAAAAAAAAAAAGTCTGTGCAACAATGGATTCCTCGACTAATCTAGAATCTTAAAATTCTAAGAGCCATATTTCCAAAAAACCCTGATTAGGAAACAGAGTTTGAACAAATGAAGCAAACATAGGAGTAGATGTGCTCTGCTGGGACCCCAGCTTTTTCTCATGTTGCCTTAGGATCAGTTATGGAGCAAAGCAAAAGATAAATTATTAGGACCAAATCAAAATACATTAACTGGAATCTAGTATAGAATTAGGACGATAACTAAATATATAGTATAATATAGTTTGTTAGCTGATCTCAAATCCAGAATTTCAGAGAATTTTTTTTTCTGTTTTAGCATACTTAAGATCAGAAAACTGATAACCTCTAAACTGCAAAGAACTTGTTATAGGTTCTTAAAAAATTCATAAAATATTAATTGCTAGAAAATTTATGAGTAGTTTAGCTAAATTAACTTTCTTGTAAATTTTATAAACATGGTGATTCAACAAATTTGGCAAAGAAAAATTTTAAATGCTCCAATGTTGGAAAAACATTGGAAGGTTAAAAGCATTAAAACAGAAACTAAAAATTTCATATGAACCATTAAGATATTTGTTATAGGATTAGATTCATGTAAATATTTAAGAAAATATATTAATAAAATGACTAATCACTTTCGATCCTTGTTTTAAAAAGGAAAAATGGCTAAAAATATTGTTAAGTGGGGGCAGGAGGCTTGTGATGCAGTTAGTTTATCATCCAACTCTTGATTTCTGCTCAAGTCATGATCCCAGGATCATGAGCTTGGTCTCCCTGCTCAGGGAGGAGTCTGCTTGGGTTTCTGTCTCCCTCGTCTCTCCCTCACTCTTTAATTAAATAAATCTTTAAATAAATATATTGCAAAGTAGGATATATTCATAAGAAAAATATTTAGTCACATCAATGGATATATTCAATAATTGTTTTTCATACAAGGTGTCAGGAGATTGGTAAATTTGGTGCTTTGGCCATATGATGACTTCCCATTTCATGAGGTTCTATTGAAAGTTGTATGAGGATACCTCATTCAGGCAGGAAATCTTCCTGGAAAACGTGACTTCTAAGATTAATTAAGTGAATTAGTAGTAAGCTAGCTGAATAAGCCAGAGAAAGTAAGTTGTTTTCAAAGGAAATCACACATGAAGAGGCAAACATAGTGCTCAAGAATGCACATGCTAGCTCCTATCTCTGATTTGGGTACCTCCTAACTTCATTGTGCTCAGCCTTTTTATCTGTAAGCATGGAAATATAATAAAAGGCTCTACCTTATAGGGCTATTGTGATAATTCAATGATATCATACTAATAAGGAACTTGGAAAACAATTTGTGATCATTTATTTCCAAACAAAAATAATGACCAAAGAGGAATGATGCAGTTCCAGCACAAAATGGTGACCTAGACTCTTACCCATTACACACTTCTCTCGCCACCCTGGAACACATAAAGAGGCACATTACTTCCAGAGAGGCCAACGTTGGCATCCCTTTCCAAATTCCCACTATGTGACATTGGGCATATGGTCATTTCTTTGCATTTCTATTTCTGTCTTAAAATATACTTTATGGTGCAAATAATCATGTTTATTTACTGTTGATAATACACTTAAAGCAGTAGTTTGATAGGATTATATACAACACAGAGATTATCAACTAATATAGTGAGTTTAGTAGTGCATTTCTGCTATAATCCACATGTTGGTCATTGTACGTTCTGGTATTGTGAGGCCTCCATAACCAGTGGCCCACATCTGGATATAATGGCAAAATGGAAGTGGGCACAGACTAAAGCCATGTGAGTGGTTTGCCCTGAAAAACATGTTCCTGCACCATGTTCTGGCTGTGATATAGGAACTACTCTCTGCAGAGAGAAAGAGTACTTTTCGCACTGCCATTTCCAGTCAAACAACTACTTTTCTCTAAACATACTCTGACACCCACTGGCATCATCTGGACCATGTTACGTCTCGCTCCTGTAATTTCATACCTTATCTATCCTTCTTTCTAAATTATTAATGCCTTAACTTTTAAGGACAGTATAGCACATAACTATGTTCTCCTTTCCCCAGAACATGAAAAGCACTCCCAGAATACCATGTTGTTTACTCAAAACCTCACTCTCTCCCATCCTCTCAACTTTTTCCTTTTTAAAGATTTTATTTATTTATTTGAGAGATAGTGAGTGAGCAGGTAAGAGGGAGAAAATCAGCAGACAGACTCCCCGTTGAGCACAGAGCCCAATCTGGGGCTCGATCTCATGACCCTGAAATCCTGAAATCATTACATGAGCCAAAATCAAGAGTCAGATGCTTAACTGACTGAGCCACCCAGACACTGTCCCATCCTCTCTACTCTTAGCAGGTCATTCCCACCACCTCTCCACCTTCATACAAGATTGAATATCTTAGCCTAATATTAAAGTTTACTTGAAATCTCAGCATTACCTGTGTGAATATTTGGCCCCTAAATTCTATATCTAAGAAAATCCAAAGTCTATCTGCTAATGGTTGAGAGATAATGAGAACTGTTACTATGGACATTAAAAACTCCACTAAAAAACTATTAGAAGTGATAAACGAATTCAGTGAAGTTGCAGGATACAAAATTAATATGCAGAAATACGTTCTGCTTCTGTACACTAAACAGAATATCAGAAAGAAATTAAGAAAACAGTTGCATTTGCAATTGCAAGAATATAATAACCTGGGAATAAAACTTAAAGAAGTGAAAGACCTCTACTGTGAAAACTATAAAACATTGATGAAAGAAATTGAAGACGACACAAACAAATGGAAAGATTTTCCATGCTCATGGTTTGGAAGAACAAATATTGTTAAAATGCCCCTAGTACCAAGGCAATCTACAGATTTAATACAATCCCTATCAAAATGCCAATAACACTTGCCACAGAACTAGAATAATTCTAAAATTTGTGTGGAACCACAGAAAGATTCTGAATAGCCAAGGCAATTTGAGAAAGAAGAACAAAGCTGAAGGTATCACAATCCCAGGTTTCAAGGTCTACCACAAAGGTATAATATCAAAACAGCTTGGTACTGGCATAAAAATAGACATAGATCAATGGGAAATAGACATAAATCAATGGAACAGAATAGAAGACCCAGAAATGGATCCATAGCTATATGGCCAACTAATCTTTGACAAAGCAGAAAAGAATATCCAACAGCAAAAAGACATCTCTTCAATAAGTCATGTCAGGCAAACTGGACAGCTACATACAGAAAAATGAAATGGGACCATTTTCTTACACCATATACAAAAGTAAATTTAAAATGGATTACAGACTTTAAATGTGATACCTGAGCCATAAAGCTCCTAAATAAAACAGTAATCTCTTTGACATTGACCTTAGCAACATATTTTTGGAACATCTCCTTAAGCAAGGGAAACAAAAGCAAAAATGAATCACTTAGAACTATACCAAAGTAAAAAGCTTTTGCACAGCAAAGGAAACCAACATAAGGCAACTTGCTGAATGGGAAAACATAGTTGTAAAAGGTATCTCCAATAAGGGGTTAATATCCAAAATACATATAGAACTTTTACAACTCAACACCAGAATAACAAATAATATGATTAAAATGGGCAGAGGACCTGAATAGACATTTTTCCAAAGAAGACATACAGATGGCTAACAGAGACATGAAAAGATGTTCAACATCACTAATCATCAGGGAAATGCCAATCAAAACCACAATAAAAAACAAAAACAAAAACAACCATCCCACAATGATGTATCATTTTATTCCAGTCAGAAAGCTGGTATCCAACAGACAGGAAATAACAAGTGTCAGTGAGGCTGTGGAGGCAAAAAAAAAAAAAAAAATTCACATTTCCCTATTGGTGGGAATGTAAATTGGTACAGCCACTATGGAAAACAGTATGGAAGTTACTCAAAAATAGAAATACCATACTATCCAGTAATTCCACTACTGTGTATTTACCCTAAGAAAATTAAAAACAAAACAAAGAGAAAACATTAATTCAAAAAGATACATGTACCCCTATGTTTATTGTAGCATTATTTACAAAAGCAACAGAAGCATCCCAAATGTCCAGAGGTAGTCACATGGATGAAGAAGTGGCATATATGTATAGAATGGAATATTAGCCATAAAAAAGAATAAAATCTTGCCATTTGCGACAACATGAATGGACTTAGAAGATACTACGCTAAATGAGACCAGTCAGAGAAAGATAACATGTGATTTCACTTACATGTGAAATCTAAAAAATGAAACATGGGAAGGATGCCAGATGGGAGGAGGGTTGGGAATGGGCAAAAATGGGTGAAAAGGAGTGAGAGGTATACAGGTTTCCAGTTATGGAATAAATAGGTTATGGGAATAGAGTAGTCAAATGATACTCTAATAGCACTGTAGGATGACAGGGGTAGCTACCCTTGTGGTAAGCATAGCATAACACAGACTCATCAGATCACTATGTTGTATGCATGAAACTAATGTAATTTTGTGTGTCTACTATAATTTTTTTTAAAGTCTCTATTGCTCCTTAATTTTCCCTAGGTAAGAGATGCCCAGTAAAACATAATGTGTTTAATATTTATAAACTCCCAGTCACATCTCTATGCTGGTCATCTCTATGCCATCATTCTCAATAATTTTTCATTTTTTTTACAAGGCAGGAGTTATTTTGTTGTAGTGAAATAAATGTAACATAAAACTATTCATCGTAACCATTTTTAAGTGTATATACAATAATGACATTCACATTGTTATGCAAGCATCACCAATTTCTCAGTATTTTAACATATTCAAATGAAACTTTGGAATTAAGCTAGATACTAAATATTTCATCAGTTTTTAAGGTAGAAGAAATGTATTTGCCTGAGATATTTCTATCAGAAAATTCCAAGTTATGAAATGTATAAAATACATTTGTGAAAATACTTGTATTCAGCCTGAATTTGTATGTTTCAGTTCCACATCTGAATTTGATGGAAGTTAGGGAAATAGAACAGTGTTATACATTTGAAAAATTTTAAACCTTTCTTTATTTACTATTTAATAAATAAATGGTCATTTCCTAAGTAGGCTGTGTACTAGGTTCACACTTCAGTGAACAAATCAAACAAAAACCCTGCTTGCATGGAGTCTTTCTAGCAGGGCATTCAGATAATCACATTAAGTAACTGCCATAGAGAAAAATAGAGCAAGATGGGGTGTTGTCTTTCAAACATTATTATATCGAAGATCTTTTCTGTTTATGCTACTCAGTTTCATACTTATATTACCATTTTCATTACATCTTCTTCCAATATTCTTAAATTCTTCTTCAGATTTTTGCTTTGTAGGCTTTGCAGTTTTTACTGGGGAAATTTTGAAGATGTTTCTTTAATGCTTTTTGTGAAAAGAAAAATAACTTCTCTCTCTGCTCCACCTCCACCCTCGTCCAGTTCGTTGGGCATCCTTTCTATGTGGCTCCATACTGCTCTATGCTTTCGATTCTCTGTTGTTTGTTCTTGTATTTTACACTTGATTTAATTGTTGTACCCTTTGATAGTCTGATGCTCTGTATGCCAGAAATTGCCCAGTCACAAGATTTTCTGAACCCTAGTTAGGAAAGCACACCTTTATAGCTCAGTGAATTAATGTGCACTCTAATCGCTGGGTACAAAAGTGGATTTAATACATAACTATTTACGTATATATTTCATTTTTTTAATTTACGTATATATTTCAGTGTTTTCAGAAATGTATCTGTGGGATTCTAAAAGGCACTGTGTGGAAGAAAACAAAAAGAAGTTAAACAGATCTCTCTGCCATAGAACTTCTCAGCATTTTTAACATACTAATATGTACTGTTAGTCTCAAGGAGGGGGCTGTAGTACAAGTATAGGGCCTGTCCCCAAATCACATGGCCATAGACATGATGCTGTAGGAATTACAGATACATGAACATGACACATTCAAGCAGAAATGAATTGGAAGAGGCGAGTTTGAAATGAGAGTCAAGCTGAATAACTAACCCGAGAGACTTCTTTGAAGCTGTACATTAAATGCATGTTACAAGGGATTTCCACAATCTACCTCTCCGTTGATTTTGTAGCTCTAAGGTGCCCATATGGATCTCTTGGTTGGTCAGTTCCAACACACCAGTTATGTCGAAGTTAGAACCCGAATCCTAGAAATAAGCACGAACATAAGAAGCATCAACGTTTAGGTGGCATTTGGGCCTTTTAAACTTAAATTGTAGCAAATCTTGCATTCCTGTGAGATGTTGTGTTTTGTTTTCAGAGTGCGAGGGCAGAACTGGAAAGACTGCAGCTCAGTGAAAAGCGGGATCAGGAGTTGGGGGATAGCAGCATCAAGGAGAGAGCCTCCATGGTGGCCCACTGCCTGGAGCACAAGGACGAGAAACTTCGAACTCGAACCAGAAAACACCGGAGTTTCAACTGTCTGGAGGACACAGAGGCAGAGGTCCTTCCCGGGCCACAGAAAAGCCATAAAGGCCTCAAGACATTGAGGAAGACGGAGGACAGGAATGGCAGGGCTGCTTTGGACTCTGATAGTAAGTTACCATCGAGGGTGATTGAAGAACTCAGCGTGGTGCTGCAGCGGACGAGAACCTTCCCGAAAGACTCACAGGGTGAGCAGATCTTGCCGAAGGAGATTAATTAGTTTTGCAATTTTTTTTAAAAAAATATTGTGTACAGTATGTATGTGCAAACCAGAAACCAAACAGTAAAATTCATGGTGTGTGAGATTTGTCTGGCTATACATAAGCATTTAAATAGCATTTTAAAAATCTCTGTGTACATAATGTGATAAGTAGAAGATGACGCTTTTTTTTAGGTCTGAACAAAGCTTGTACAGTTCCACTGTATTGACCATGTTTAAGAAGGCATTGGGTTACTTTGACTCAGCCAGACTTTTGCAGCAGTTGCCTGTTGAATGGTGTAATTTATGAGCAGAAATCTCAAACTGTACTGTACTGTACTGTATAAAATGCTTTGTTTAAATGAAGCCTACGAACCTGTATGTAACACGTTTTGCACTTTGAGAAACCTCGTATATTCAGTTACCATACGTTTTTAGGTTTACATAGGGTCCATCTTACGGAAAAGAAAGGGAAGCGGAAAGGAGAAGGATCATTTTAGTGGCTGCCTATCAACCATTGGGGTTTTAAAAAGGGGCAAGGAAACGAAGGGGGTCAGTGAAGTCCTGATCCGCAGTGAACGAGGAGGACTCCTATTAATAAGGAACTGCTTGTTAAGAGAAAAGCCTAGTGACTGTGTCCCAAGACAACATTCAACCAACAAACACCAGTGATGACGGCACAGGCCACGCTCACTTGCCGTGTTACTGACCGGGCCACAGAACACACTCACTACACTCGGTTCTGCGGAGGTGGCTGCCGACAAGGAGCGTCCGCTGCACTGAAGACCGTGTGTATGCACAGGACCTGCCATGACGCCGTTCGCACTGTCACTATAGACGTTTTGTTTTCGTACAAACTCACTGTCACAGGGTTTTGTTATTGTTTTGTTTGATGCTTTTGTTATATTTTTATTTTGTATTTCATTTCTTAAGTCAGGTGGTAATGTGTTTCTCTGCAAGGTCAGAATTAACTGGAAATGTACAACATATGGCCATTTTAGTCGAGTCTCTTTATTTAAAAAAAAAGTAGTCTCCTCCTTGTGCTTAATAAATAATAACAAAGCCCTCTCTTAACTGCTTCCACATCAAAGTCAGCCACTGAGTTAGTGATCTTCCTCCGACAAATACTGTCTAATTACAGTTCATGTTAGGGACAGCGCTTTTCACTGGTTAAAGAATTTTATTAGGTCTAATGAGTTTTGATTAAAATTACATAGCTAAGCTCTATTTCGACCACTTATTTTCCCCCAGTTTTCAGGTTTCTTCTTCAAGATCTATTAAGCAAAGGCCCATACTTTGGTCAGTCCATCATAGTATAGTAATATACCCTCAAATGCTCTAAATTTCTTCATTGTAAAATACCGATTACTTCTATTTGGTGGTGATATTATAGTTTACTACCATGGGTGTGTGATATTTATTCTTTAAAAAAAATTCCAATCGATTTGGATTTAAAGAAACTGCAGGTCAGTTTATAAAACAAGTAGCACTGCTGAGGACGCTTCATTTAAAGCAAAAATTATGGTATTTAGGAAAAAAAATCTTAAGCTATTTTTCCTAATAAGTGATAATATTTATGAAGTAAGTAGGCAATGACAATGTTTGACACCAGAAAAGTATCTGGAGGTTTTTTTTTTTTTACCTGCGTTGTCTGAATATTTTTGAAATTGGAGCTTAAAATCTGGTAGTTGTTCCCCTTTCTTTTTCATGAGTAAAATAAGGGCTAATGATGACGTCTCATACTTTGAATAAATTGTCTTACAAGTCCATTTGAACGTGATTGTTATTTCAAAATAATCTTTAACTTCTGAAAATAAATTGAATCTTCTTTCTTTTTCCTTTTTATTTTTTTGAGAAGACTTTTTAAAAATTTTTTAAATAATAAATTTATTTTTTATTGGTGTTTAATTTACCAACATACAAAATAACACCCAGTGCTCATCCCATCAAGTGCCCCCCTCAGTGCCCACCACCCAGTCACCTCCACCCAGCGCCCTCCTCCCCTTCCACCACCCCTAGTTCCTTTCCCAGAGTTAGGAGTCTTCCATGTTCTGTCTCCCTTTCTGATATTTCCTACCCATTTCTTCTCCCTTTTTAAACATTTGAATATATACTTCAAAGAAAAGCTATATCATACTGTCCAAACAGGTCACCATGAATATTACTCTATTTTAAATGATGAATATATACGGAGATAGGACACAAACATATGGATGGTACTCTTTCATTTCTGTAGCCCTAAAGTTAATTACTAGACATGGTTTTTAAGTATTTGACTTCTAAACAAATCATTAATTGATGATTTATCAAAGTGACACTGAAAATTCAAAACTAAGCAAAAGTAATTGAAGCAAAATATGACTTGTGTATATAACTATAATAGCTGCCAATATGCATTATTCAGATGGCAATTTATAATTCTAAAATACACAAACTATTGAAAAAGGAAGTATTTTTGAAAATGTATCGAATTTATTTGAAGCAACTGTAGTATTCACATATTTTCATGTTATCTCAAACTTTTGAAAATCATTGTGGGGAAAAGATGAAAACTTTTACCATCTTATCAAAATTTGCACCGAGACTTTCATAATTATCATTCTCTCAACAAAAGAATTCTGTTTATAATGTGAACAGTTGTCTGTCATGTGTACAATCATGTTTAATCATCTGGAAATGCAAAGCACAGAAATGAATATTAAGTTACTAAAATTAACCTGTTTTTTTATCAGTTATTATTTTGAACAATTTTTTATTGCAAATGTGCTAGGTTATAATGTACATTCCTGCCTTCTCTGCCATGGCTACCATATGAATGTCAACTTAGTAACATAGCTCTATAGACTTAAGACCTTTTATGAATTATGGACTCATGTACAGAATCTAAATGTCCTCATCTGAGAAGTGGGAATAACACCTATCTTGTAGACATCTTGTGATGACTAATTGTATATATATATTTATATATGTGTTTGTGTATATATACATAAACACACACATCTATCTCTTAGAGTTTTAATAAATGTTGCTTATTAATGTATTAGTTTTTCTAGCTCTCCTTTGATTCAAGTCCTGAGACTTCTTACTCATTTTCAAATTGTCTCTATCAGTTTTCTTCCCCATCATTTTTAAAATATGCACTGATACAATAGATTACCATAGGTTGTGGGCTGAATTGTGTTCTTCCAATCCCCCCAGATGTTGGAGACCTAGTCCCTAGCACCCTAGAATATGGACTATTTGGAATGGGGTTTTTAAAGAGGTGATCAAGTTAAAATGAAGTTATTAGTGTCAGACCTAATCAAATCTGACTGGTGTCCTTAAACAAAAACAGGAAATTTGGACACATGAAGAAACATTGGGGCTATATGTGCACAGAGGAAAGGCCATGTGAGGACATAGCAAGAAAACGGCTATCTGTAAGCCAAGGAGAGAGGCCTCAGACAAAACTAATATCTTGATCTTAGACTTATAGCCTCCAACCCTATAAAAAGGTCCTATTGTTTAAGCTCTACCCTTAATGAAAGTCCTAGCACACTTTTGTGTTAATACAGATACCAAACAGAATACTCCTAGTATTTGTGTTAATACAGATACCAAACAGAATACTCCCTAGTATTTGTACGTATTGGTTCTTACACTCTGGTTACTCCACATAGCGGAAGGTAACATTACATCAGTGTAATCAATACAGTGTAATATTATAGGTACCATAAAGATTAATGGAGGATAAAGCATGTTGAGATGTAACTACTTGGAAGTCCGCTAGCCAGATAACTTGAATGCTGAAATAATATAAATGAAAATTTGCCCAGCAGAATTTTAGTTTGTGTCTGCCTATAAAGATTCAAGTTCTATGACCTCAAGAACACTATTTCAGCAGAGTGAAGATACTGACCCTTTACACACCCGATAGAGAATACTGTGAATCCTTTCAACGAACAACCAAAGAGATCTTGAGTTCAGTAACAGTTTTCACTAGACTAGAGACACAAAGTTACTTCAGTCAACCCAAACTGTAATCTCACTGCCTAAGAGTGGATCAACACTAACCTTCATCAAATAAAAGTGGCATTTGCTTCTCATTGGAGGGGATCTCATCTTCCTTCCCCTATAGCAAATTGTCTCATTTGCCACCTTTTTAAAATCCTCTCCTTGTTTCTTCCTTTTCTTTTTTTCTTTTTAAAGATTTCTTTATTTGGGAGAGAAGAGCACAGGAAGGAGGGGAGGCAGAGGGAGAAGACTCTCCACTGAGCAAGGAGCCTAATCCGGGGCTCAATCCCAGATCCCAGGATCCTGGGATCTTGACCTGAGCCAAAAGTAGATGTTTAACTGACTGAGCCCCATATTCCCTCCTGTTTTGTCTCTGAATTCTCCATCTTTATGTTTCCTGCTATTTACCGTAACTACTCCTGCAAGATCAGAACAACCACATTGCTAATTCAAATGGTCCCTTCTCCGTTGTTGTACCTGACCACCCATCATCATTTGTAGCATATCACACAGTTGATTACCTTACCTTTGTGGAATACATTCTAGCATTGGTCTCCAGATCTTTCTATCATATGGTTTTCTCCTTCTTCACTAGTCAGTCTTGGGTCCCCTACTGGATACTCAGCTCTATATAACTGAACTAGAAGATTTCAATTTCATAGCTTCAAATACAGTATGTATTCTAACTAAATAGTTTCAATCTGTACTTACCATTGAGCTCCAGACTGTAATTTACATTTCTACTTGAGTGTCCAGCTGTCATCTCAAATATACCTAAAGTTCTTTATCTTTTCCTCATCTTTTCCATTCCACCCTCTTCTGCTCTTTCTAGGATTCGTGTACAGAAAGATGAAGATTATTTAGGTAATGATCAGCAGAGTTGGCATTTGAATGCACAGTCTAGCTCAAAAGTCCACACTTACAAACTCCACATTAGATTTCCCAGACCGCTGTCCTTTCTCACCTGAATGATTACAAAAGATTCAACTTGTCTTAACTTGTACTATGTGGAACAAATCACAAATTAATCTTTTTAAATATAAGGAAAAGCCCAAATTAATCTTCTTAAATATAAAATAGTCTCTCCTAACAACCCCTGAATAGCTTTCTATTTCTGTTAAATGGGAAGTATCTATAAATACAAGCCCTGGAATAATTGGTTTCAATGTACCAACTACTGCTTACGTCATCTCACCAATCTTCACCTCCCTCACTTTGCTACAAGCATACTTGTTCCTCAGAATCAACAGACTTGAAGATGCTTTATCTTTGCATAAACTAATTCCCTGTCCAGACACACACATATCTCACTGCAACCTTCATGTAGGTCACCATCAAATGGCTCAACAGACCTCTGTTATCCCATATAAAATGGCATCATCACTTTCTATCCCCTTTATCTTCAATCATAGGACTTATCACCACCTAACAGTTTATAGACTTACTAGTATACATATTAATGGTCTAATTACTTCCAAAAGAATCTGTCAGTGTAGAATCTTAGGTTACCACTATATTCCCAGCAGCTAGAACAGTGCCTGTACATAGCTTATGGTCACTACTGAAATATATATTAAATAAATGAAGTCATAGTATTAGGAAATAGTTTGATGAAGGAAAGTGGTCCCACCAAAATCTAGGAATAATGGATTTAAAAAAATCTGTAAAGGCTATTACTGAAACGAATAGGAAAAACTGTGGCTACATTCTGAGGAAGTAGGACCATTCAAGATGTGAGTGGATATTGTACAGCTGCAGTTTACCTGAGGGTATTCAGGGAATCTATACAAAGGGAAATAAATTGAAAATAATCTGGTCTTTGATCAAGATGCTTTTTGTAGTGAGATAAATCAGAGCTTTAGAACCCTTGTGTAGCTAAGGAGGCAAAAATGGAGACTCAAGGAACAAAAATCCTAGGACTAAGGGAACCATGAAAACTAACGATAGCTGGCTTTCCACTTAAGGCAATTTGCTGAATAATGGTGCCACATAGGGCAGTAGTAGGCTAATAAGTTCAGCAGGAAGGCTTCAATAGCAGAGTGAACTTTTTGGTAGGCTTACAGTACTAAGAAGGCAAACATTCAACTTTATTTACTATCATGAAGAGGTTCCCTTGTGAACATACAAGCTCTAGTCAGAAACCTTGGAGATCCATATGGTTAGAGCATGTATGAATTGGAATCTTAACAGAACATGGTGAAAACTGCCTCACAACCTCAATTCATCTCAGTCCCTAATTGGGTCAAGATCAGTTTTCTCTGCTGAAACAGGAAAAATAGTATTATGTAGAACTGCAATTTTTTTTTCACTGCCTGGCATGAAAAAGAAAAAAAAAAGGCATCCCCCTTCTGGTGCCAAAACCAGATAAAGATACTACGAAAAAGAGAACTATAGGCCAATGTCCCTGATGAACATAGTTGCAAAAACCCTCAGCAAAACAAATTGCATCCAAAAATACATTAACCCATTTACCATGATCAAGTGGGGTTTATTTCGAGGATACAAGGGTGGTTCTGTATTCACAAATCAGTAAACATGATACATCAACAAAACAAAGGATAAAAACCATATGATCAATAGATTTTTTAAAAAAAGCATTTGACAAAGAACAATATTCATTCACAATAAAACCCTTCAACAAAGTAGGGTTAGAGGGAACTGAGCCACAGTGATCAGAAAAGGAAAAGGAATTAAAAGCATCCAAATTGGTAAGGAAGTAAAACTATCACTATCTTCAGGTGACATGAGATACTATATATAAAAACCCTAAAGATTCCACCAAAAAAGTATTACAACTAAAAAATGAATTCAGTAAGGTAGCAGGATACAAAATCAATGTACAGAAATTTGTTGCATTTCTATGAATAATGAATCAACAGAAAGAAATTAAGAAAGCAATCCCATTTACAGTTGCACCAAAAATATAAAATACCTAGCAATAAACTTAACCAAAGACCTGTACATGAAAACTATAAAATATTAATTAAAGACAACACAAATGGAAAGATATTTCGTGCTCATAGATTTAAAGAATAAACCTTATTAAAATGTCCACACTACCCATAGTAATCTACACACTGAATGTAATCCCTGTTAAAATACTAACAGCATTTTTTCAAACTAGAATAATCTTAATGTTTGTATGAAACTACAAAAGATGCTGAACAGCCAAAACAATCTTGAAAAAAAAAACTGGAGATATTACAATTCTAGAGTTCAAGTTATACTATGAATCTATAGTAATCAAAACAATATGGTACTGGCACAAAAACATAGATCAATACAACAGGATAGTAAGTCCAGAAGAAAACCCACAATTATATGGTTGATTAATCTTCAACAAAAGAGGCAAGAATATGCAATGAGAAAAATATAGTCTTTTCAACAAATGGAACTAGGAAAAATGGACACCTACATGCAAAAGAATGAAACGACCATTTTCTTACACCATTCCCAAAATAAACTCAAAATGATTAAATACTTGAAAACCTGAAGCTATGAAAGTCCTAGAAGAGAGCACAGGCTGTAATTTTTCTTGACATTGGCCATAACATTTTTCTAGGTATGTCTCCTCCAGCAAGGGAAACAAAAGCAAAAATGAACTATTGAGACTATCTCAAAATAAAAAGTTTCTTCACAGCAAAGGAAACAACAAAACTAAAAGACAACCTACTGAATGGGAGAAGATATTTGCAAATGATATATCCATTAAAAGGTTAATGTTCAAAATACATAAAGAATTAATGTAACTCACCACACAAAACACACAAATAACCCCATTGAAAAAATGGGCAGAAGACATGAACAGACATTTCTCCAAAGAAGACATATAGAAAGCCAACCAATACATGAAAACATGCTCAACATCACTCATTGTCTGGGAAACACAAATCAAAACCACAATGAGACATCACCTCAAACCTATCAGAAAGTCTAAAATCAAAAACACAAGAAACGGGCACTTGGGTGGCTCAGTGGTTGAGCATCTGCCTTTGGCTCAGATCCCAGAGTCCTGGGATCGAGTCCCACATCAGGCTCCCTGGAGGGAGCCTGCCTCTCCCTCTGCCTATGTCTCTACTTCTCTCTTTGTGTCTCTCGTGAATAAATAAATAAAATCTCAAAACACACACACACACACACACACACACACACAAGAAATAACAAGTGTTGGCAAGGATGTGAAGAAAAAAAAAATCCCTGTGCACTGTTGGTAGGATTGCAAACTGGTGCAATTACTCTAGAAAACAGTATGGAGGTTCCCCAAAATATTAAAAATAGAACTACCCTACAATCCACAATTTGCACTACTAAGTATTACCCCAAAAATAGAAACACTAATTCAAAAGGATAAATTCACCCCTATGTTTATTGCAGTATTATTCACAAAAGCCAAATTAGAGAGGCAGTCCACATGTCCACTGATAGATAAATGGATGTTCTATATATACAATGGAATAGGATTATCCATAAAAAGGAATGAAATCCTGCCATTTGCCATTCCACGGATGGAGCTAGGAGTATAACACTAAGCAAAATAATGCAGAGAAAGACAAATATCATGATTTCACTCGTGGAATTTAAAACACAAAACAAATGAATAGTTGGGGGCTGGGGATATAAACCAAGAAACAGACTCTTAACTATAGAGAACAAACTGATGGCTACCAGAGGGGAGGTGGGTGGGGGAAGTCAGTAAAGTAGGTGATGGGGATTAAAGAGTACACTTATCATGAGGAGCACTCAGTAACCTATAGAATTGTTGATTCACTATATTATACACCAGAAACTAATACAACACTGTATGTTAACTATACTGGAATTAAAATTTAAAACCTAAAAATTAAAAAGATAATTATACAGAATAACTATGTAAAAATTTCAGATACAGTATTATATTCAGATAGAGTTTTCATTAAAATTATATTTGAAACAGCCTTTAGTTTCAAGGCAATAAATTGATGGAATATTTTATTTTTAAAAAAAAGCATCTCAAGTTTGGGGAAGATGGCAAAGTTGGAAGATCCTGAGCTCATCTCATCCTGTGGGCACACCAAAATAACAGCTACCTCTGTGTGACTAACTGAAAAAAACCTGAAGACTCAGAACAGACCTTCCACAGCGAATCATAGACAGAAGGCTACATGGGAAAGGCTAGAAGGGGTGGAGATGTGAATGGGAATGGGAGGGACGTCACAAACATGGGAAAGTGAGAGGATCAGACCCTACACCAGGTCTCCGTGGCATTAAGGAACTGTACTGCAAAGACGAATCCCCATGATGACTGGCTTTGAAAACCAGCAGGGCTTAATCCCAGGAGCTTGAAAAATCAGCAGGGCTTAACTTTGGGAAAGAGGGCAGTAAGAAACTAAGTTTCTGCCCTTAAAAAGTGAGCAAACTAAATAACTTGGCTCAAGACAGCAAAGCAGCAGCAGTTTGAAAAACCCCGAGGTATATGTGAAGGCGATAGATTGACTAATCTTAGAACATGTGCTGGAGGGACAAGGATCTGCAGGAGATTTTGCCAGGAACAAAAATACTGGCAGGTGGTATTTTCTCTTCCCTCCCCCAGCCTAGATAAAGCTAGATGCTTGTGAGAGCCAGAAGTAACACCCTTTGTCTGCCTTGCTAGCACCAGGTGTCCTGCCCCAATTTCTCCCTGCCAACCACCGCATCTAACCCATCTGCCCTGACAGACATCCCTCCAAAGCAACTCCTGCCCAGCCATACCCAGCAGGCAAGTCCCAGCAGGACCAGCATCGCTCTGAAAAGATTCCTACCCTGGGGATCAGGGGTAGATTAGCTCATACACCCCCATACCCACAGTTCGGGCAGCCTAGTTTCCTAGCTGGCCATGCAAAGAGTGAGACCTGCTATTCAGTTTGCCTGCAGCTGTGGCAGAGAGGTTAACTGCAGACAGCCAAGCCGACTGCTGCCCGGCCCACCAATGAACCACCATCGCTACAAACAGGCCTCCCAGTACTGCAAGTAGAAAACACTGCCCAGTGCATCCATAAGAGGCAAAGCCAGTCATTGCAGCTGGCTGGAAAATCATGGATCAGCTACAACAGGAGGGTGTGTGCAGCCCACACAGGGGGCACCCCTGGAGTGCCTGGTTGTGGTGATCAGGGAAGATTGCTCTCCAGGACACCACAGGTCCTCTTCACAAGGCCACTACTTTCAAGACCAGAAAACATAGCTGACCTACCTAATTAACAGAAACATAGAAAGTTAGAAAAAATGAAACGGATGAATACATCCCAAAGAACAAGGCAAAAGCACAGTAAAAGAGCTAAATGAACAGGAGATGAGCAATATGCCTGGTAAAGAAGTTAGAGTAATGGTAATGAAGATACTTATTGGACGTGAGAAAAGAATGGATGAACACAGTAAGAACTTCAAAAAAGAGATAGAAAATATAAAAAGGAACCAGTCAGAGATGAAGAATACAATAAGTAAAATAAGAAAATTGAGGGAATCAACAGCAGATTAGATACAGAAGAACAGATCAGTGACCTGGATGACGGAGTAATATAAAGCAACAAAGATGAACAGAAAAAAAAAATACTAAATAAGAATAGGTTAAGGGAACTCTGTGATACCATTAAGCATAATAACATTTGCATTATAGGGACCTCAGAAGGAAAGAGAGAAGGAGACATAAAACTTTTTTGAAGAAATAATGGCTGAAAACTTCATTAATTAGGAGAAGGAAATAAACATCTGGGCCCAGATAGCCCCTAACAAGATTAACCCGAGGAGGTCCACAGCAAGACATTTAATAATTAAAATGGCAAAAAGTAGTGATAGAGAATTTTAAAAGCAAGGAGAGAAAAGAAAAGTTACATTGAAGGGAAATCTCATAAGGCTATCAGATATTTTCAGCAGAAACATTGCAGGCTTGAAGAGAGTAGTATGATATATTCAGGATCCTGAAAGGAAAAACAAAAACAAAAACAAACAAAACAAAACCCTTCAAACAAGAATACTTTACCCAGCAAGGTTTTCATCTAGAATAGGAGATATAAAGTGTTCCCTAGACAAACAAAAGTTAAAGGAGTTCATCACCACAAAAGCAGCATTTCAAGGAATATTAAAGGAAATTTTTTAAGTGAAAAGAAAAGGTGACAAGTAGAAGAAAATTATGAAAGGAAAAAATTTCACAGGTAAAAGCAAACATATAGTAAAGATAGTTGAGTAATCATTTATAAAACCAGTGTGGAGGTTAAATCACAACAGTGGTAAAACAAATATCTACAAAAATTAGCCAAGGGATACTCAAAATGAAAAGTTGTAAAATATGACACCATATGTATCAGACGTGGAAGAGCGGGTAAAAATTTTGTGCTTTTGAATGTGTTTGAACTTAACCATCAACTTAGTATAGACTGTTATACACATAAGATGTATATGAACCGAGTGGTAGCCACAAATAAAAAAACCTATAATACATGCACAATAACTAAAAAGGAACCTAAGCATAACACTAAAGCAAGCCATCAAACCACAAAGAGATCAAGAGAAGAAGGAATAGAGAAGATCTACAAAACAATCGGAAAACAACAAAATGGCAGTAAGTACATACTTATCAAGAATTACTTTAGGGGAACCTGGGTGGCTCAGTGATTGAGCATCTGGCTCTTGATTTTGGCTCAGGTCATGATCTTGGGATCCTCACTTGAGCCTGGCATGAGGCTCTGGCTCAGCAGGGAATCTGCTTGGGGATTCTCTTTCCTTCTCCCTCTGTTCCTCCCTTGGCTCAAGTTCATATGTTCTCTCTCTCTCAAATAAATTAATTAAAAAAATTACTTTAAATGTAAATGAACTAAATGCTCCAATCAAAAGATATAATGTGATTGATGGATTAAAAAAACAAACCCTGCCTACAAGAGACTCACTTCGGACCTAAAGACACATATGACTAAAAGTGAAGAGATGGAAAATTATATACCATGCAAATGAAAGTTGGGGGAGAAAAGCTAAGGTAGCAACACTTATTTTTTTATTTATTCATGAGAAACATAGAGAAAGAGAGGAGAGACATAGGCAGAGGGAGGAGAAGCAGGCTGCATGCAAGAAGCCCAACGCAGGACTCAACCCCAGGACTCCAGGATCACACCCTGAGCCGAAGGCAGATGCTCAACCACTCAGCCACCCAGGTGCCCCAGGTAGCAATACTCTTATCAGATATACTAGACTTTAAAATAAACAGGTGATGAGTATTAGGAAGGGCACTTGTGTGGAGCACTGGGTATTACATGTAAGTGAAGAATCACTAAATTCTACTCCTGAAACCAATGTTACACTATATGTTAACTAACTAGAATTTAAAAATTTGAAAACATAAAATAAAGACAGTAGCAAGAGACAAAGAAGGGCACTACATACTGATAAAAGGGATCAATTCAACAAGAGGATATATTTGTACATATATACATATGCATATATATGTACATACATATATATACTGAAAATAAGAGCACCTAAATGCATAAAGCAAATATTAATAGACATGTAGGGAGCAATTTACAGTAATACAGTAATAGCAAGGGACTTTAAAATTCCATTTACATAAATAAATAGATAATCCAGGGAGAAAAAGTAACAAGGAAATGGTGGTTTGGACCAGATGAACCTAACAGATATATACAAACATTCCACCCAAAAATAGCAGAGTAACTATTATTTTCACATGCACATGGACCACTCTCCAGGATAGATCAAATTAGGCCACAAAACAGATAGCAATAAATTTAAGAAAATTGAAATTATATCAAGCATCCTTTCTGACTACAATGGTATGAAACTAGAAATCAATTACATGGAAAAAAACTAGAAAAAACACAGACACAAGGAATTTAAACATAACACTAATCAATCAATGGTTCAATGAAGAAATTGAAAACCAAACCAAAACAAAACAAACAAAAAACATGCAGACACAACAGTCGAAAATTTGGGGGACATGGCAAAACTAGTTCTAAGAGAAAAGTTTATAGTGATATAGGCCTACCTCAAGAAATAAAAAAAAATCTAAAACAAACAACTTAAATGGGCTAGAAAAAAGAACAAAGCTCAAAACTACTAGAAAAAAGGAAGTAATAAGTAGTAGAGCAGAAATAAATGAAAAAGAGACAAAATGACCTTTAACGTTTCATCGATAAAAAAGGAAGGACTCAAAATTAAATAATGATATTCTAGAAATACAGAAAATTATAAGAGATTAGGAAAAATTACATATCAAAAAAATGGACAACGTAGAAGAAATGGATACATTCCTAAAAACATATAGCTTCCCAAAACTGAATGAGGAAGAAATATAAAACTGGAACAGACTGATTACAGCAGTGAAATTAAATAGGTAACCAAAAAACTCCCAGTGGAAGTCTAGGACCAGATGGCTTCACAGGTGAATCCTAATAAATATTTAAGGAAAACCTGATAATTATTCTTAAACTATTGCAAAAAATAGAAGAGGAGGAAAATTTCCAAATTCAGTTTACAAAGCCAGCATAACTCCAATACCAAAACCAAACAAAAACACCACACATACACAAAAAAAGAATACTGCAAGCCAATATCTTTGATGAACATAGATGCAAAATTCTCAACAAAATATTCATCAGGGATCCCTGGGTGGCGCAGCGGTTTAGCGCCTGCCTTTGGCCCAGGGCGCGATCCTGGAGACCCAGGATCGAATCCCACGTCTGGCTCCCGGTGCATGGAGCCAGCTTCTCCCTCTGCCTATGTCTCTGCCTCTCTCCCTCTCTCTGTGTGACTATCATAAATAAATAAAAAAAATATATTCATTAACCACATTCAACAGTACACTAAAAAATAATTCATTATGATCAAGTGGGATTCATTCCAGAGATGCCACAGTCGCTCAATATTTGCAAATAATGTGGTCCATCACTTTCACAAGAGAAAGAATAAAAACCATAGGGCCATCTCAATAAATGCAGAAAAATCATTTAACAAAATACAAATCCATTCATAATAAAAACTCTTAACAAAGTATGTTTAGAGGGAACCTATCTCAACATAATAAAGACCATATATAAGAAATCCACACCTACCATGATACCTTTTACCTATCAGAATGGCTGGTATCCAAAAGATGACGAAAAAAAAAAAAAAAGAGGACAAAAATGTTGGGGAGGACATGTAGAAAAGGGAAGTTTTGTCCACTGTTGGTGGGAATGCAAAACAGTGCAGCCAATGTGAAAGACATCTCATGAAGAAGAGTGTGTGCACTTTGCAAAGAATTCCATACACTCATTACAGATAAATCAAATCTTATCTAAGATTTTTAATCAGCTTATAAAATTACTGTAATTGAGGCTTATTTATAGGATTTTAGTAGAATAAGACTTAATTTAGTGACAGCTGTTGTACTCACATCTATAGACAGATTGAATCACTTTTTAAATATTGTCGATGTGCTCTTATGCAACCAATACAATTCAAATACTAGAAACATTTAAATTATTTCTAAGTTGGTTATTCAACTGACAAAATCAACACCATGAGTTGTTGCCTATTTTTAAAGATATAATCTGCCAATCATTTAGTCATTAAACTTGAATAATAAATTTCTGGAAATACACATTGTAAATTATTACTGCAAAACAAATTCCTGGCCTCATTTGTAATCAGCAATCATTATAAAATGACGATATGGCCCTAAGGGGATTTTCTATTATGCCACAGGACAAAGTGCTTAATAAATATTTCTTGGATGACTGCAAGGATAGGAACAGAAATCAGCCTTACAGGCAGTGAAATTTTTTTCCAGATTTTGATAAGTGTTTATCTGGCAGTTTGTAGTAATGGTGTAGTATTTTTTTGTTTAGTGTTATCTTGTTTACTCATTTGTTCATTTTGCCCTTTTTATTTGTTTTTTCTCTCCCTTTGTGAATGGTATTTTAAATAGAAAATTGAGAAAGGTTCTTACATTGGTTCTATAAAACCATCATTTTATATTGCATTGTCCAGATCTGGTCTCCCTTAGTTCTGATTAAAATTCATTTTCCAGCTTGGTCTTGAAGATGCATATCCTTATAAATTCCCATTGCACTTCTGAAGTAGATGAAAATTGAATTGCTTTTAGCATGGAATACTAGAAACTTATGTATCTTGCTTATCAGAAATTCTGTAGCATTTTTAACTTACCAATTATAGTAAGAAAAATTCTGACCCTGAAATAAAACTGCTAATTTTTATAGTTTTTAGAATGGAGCAATAACTGATAATCATATGTCAACGGTTTACGTATTCATAAGAAGTTCCTAAAGCTACTCTTTTCTGGTCCAGCAAAATTTGTGGATATAAAAAAGTTAGTGTTGAGCTTGCTGCACTTGGAGTAATCCAGTTGCTGCTCTGATGTTCTTGGGGGTTTAAAACCCTGGAGTAAATTATAGCCTGCCACAGTTCAACAGTTATAGTGATCCATTTAGTTAGGTTATTGTGATATATTGTGATTTATCAGGCACAGGGCATTAGCAAAGTATACCTAACTTGGAGGATTGCTTTAAAGAAAAGCAAGACCGTATTTTAAAAATATGTAGCATTCTGCTAGTTACATTTCTAAACCTTTAGTAAATATTAGTTCCCTCCTCGATCTTTCTGTTGTTTAAACTACTTAGCAAATATTTATTATGTATGTACTGTATGGCTGATATTGAGCTAGCCAGGAATTTCAAAACAGGATCTAAATTTGTGAGAGAAGTAGATGAAGAACAGGAAATGTGAGCATGCGTCATCGTAATGAAGATAACTATTTCTCTGAGAGTCGATGGAAGGTGCCTACTGCTCCAATCTTCAAGTACACATAGCCTCCCTTTAAATATTTACTTTAAAACTCCAGTTTTTACTCAACTATTTGAAAGATGCATTAAATTCTTTCAATGAGAGAAAGTATTGTCAATGTCTTTGGAAAACAGAAGCCCAATAGTTGAATAGATGATAATTTCTTTTTAGTTGATCACTTTTAGAAATGTGCAGCATTGTAGTAGAAAATCTCAGGGGAGTTAACTGGGTTTTAAGCATTAATTTTCAATGTATGCATTGGGGGCAGGGTGGTTCCCTCACACCACCAAACAATGTTCCAGTACCAGCTGGGTGTCCCACAATTCAACTCAATTCCAACATTAACTACTTTGAGATAGTATCAGATTCCACAGGTTAAAGTTTCAATACTGCAAGACTGTTCTCCATCTTTCAGGCACCAGTTGTAGCAGGGCCAGGTTGTCCCATGTGCTTTTGACCTATGGGCTGTAAGTTGGAGGTTCCAACCACCTTTCTTGAGTTCAATTAACTTGCTAGAGTGGCTCAGAATTCAGAAAGACATTTTACTCTCTAGATTATGGTTTATTTTAAAAGGATAAACCAAATACATATTTCTTATAAGTCGCAATATGACAACAATTGTCTTGGGTGGAAATGGAAATTGAGTGGGATGATAAGGTGAATGTGGAGTGGATAGATTGTTATGCTCTGTATCATGATAGAAGTTTGAACTACACAGTGTATTTATCAAAACTCAGAGAATGTGCACTGAAAATATGTACACTTTAGTTTACATAAATTTTATTAAAGAGCTGCACCCTCCTGTATTTGAGGAAGTTGTTGACAGTTTGCAATTTACTTTAAATGAATAGAAAGTAAGATGAATTCATGGATGAATAGAGAGAAGGGAGGATAGTATGGATGAGAAGTATAGTAAAATGTTAATGGTGGAATCTAGGTGGTAGATTTTAGGTTGTTGACTAAAGTTTTTCCAACTTTGCTGCATATTCAAATGTTTGCATAATAAAGTGTTGGAAAGAAAAGAATGCAGCATTAAGGGTGTATATAATTTATTCACTCTGTCTAGCATTTCTGATGTTAATAAAAGTATTCAGGACTTAATTAAATTGTATTTAATTTCAATGCTGCCTTTTCATATGTACCCACAGTTCATAATAGTGAAAGCTGTTTCCTGCATGTGTTCCTTTTAGAACTCAATTAACATTGATTTGTCCACTGCTGCAGACTATATTAACACTAACAAGTTAGAATAAATTAGTGTTTGCGCTTTATGAATAAGTTCAATAACTTGCTGCTTTCATTCCAACTTCCTTTCCAATGTGTTCAAATTAAAAGCTATTAATGTTCCTGTTTCCTGGCAATTTTATTTTTATATTCATATTCAAATTGCATTACTAAAATGTATATTTTTCCTAATAAATGTCAGATTTTATTGTTTGTTATTTCCATTTAAGAGTTTAATGGCTCGATTTGGATGTTCAACATTTAAATTTTTTAAAAATTTCATTTATTCATTTATTAGAGAGGGTGGGGCAAGAGCAGAGGGAGAGGGACAAGCAAACTCTGTGCTGAGCATGGAGCCCCATAGAGGGCTCAGTCCCAGGACCCTGAGACCATGAGCCAAAAATCAGGAGTTGAAGCCTCAACCAACTGAGCCACCAGAATGCATTGTTCTAATAGAAAGCACTAGGGTAGTGGTCGAGAAAATGGCTAGATTCACTGAAAGTGTCATAAAAGTAAATAAAACTAACTGATTTTTATTAAAAACCATATGGAGTATATGGATTGACCAGGACATGCTCACTTGGTCTTTCAGTCATATATCACATACAGTATGGTGAATTTTTTAAAGAAAAAATGAGTTTTGCAGTGTGGAAGAGTTAGCAGTTATGCTCATTGTATTATACTGTAGTTCATACCAGACTGTCTAAGTGGATTCCTAGCACTGACCTCTGAAGTCATATGGAACAGGATCCCCAGAGAGGGGAGCTCCTAAATGACCTTGACGGTTCAGTGAAGAGTGAAAAATTGTTTGTAGTTAGTAATTATTCATATCAGAATATCTTTTGTTCACATATTTCTGTTAGTGAAGTCATCTTCCTGACCTAATAAGATCATTAACTATGTGCCTCACTGTTAACGGTTTTTGATTTTTGCTGATCTAAATTAATTAGTTATGCTTCAGTCCGGAAAGAAGGAAAAAAAAACAACCTTCTCGGTTTCCCTGTTATGATTATTGTGGTTGATGAATGTGTTTGTTCTTGTTTTTACATGCCTGTGGGCCAGGTCTGTGGTCTACCTTTGGCAATTATGGTCTATATTTTTTCCACAAATTTTCAAAAGAGATTCCTTCTGTGTTCTGCATGAGAATGGGTTCTAATGTCCACATAGGAATTCTGTACTCACTAGGATTTATAAGGTAACCTAGAGCAGGGAATATTAGAAATTCTCTTACCTTTAGGCTGCTAGAATGAACATATTTAGGGACATACACTCAGTTCACAGTGAGCAGATTAATGATTCCTCTCCTCTACTCAGGAAGAGACAGCACAGAGTAGAACTGAAGAGAAGACTCTTTGGAGTGGGGCAACAGAGATTTTATTCCAGGTCTCTCACTTGCTAGCAGTAGAACCAGGGCAAATTTTGCCATGTTCCATCTCAATTTCCTTGTTTGTAAATGACTCTGACAATGGTCTTCCTCTTCCTTGATGCCTAAGTTTTCTGTCTCTGGCATTATTATTGTCACCAGCATACAAACATCCTATGAGAGCTTCCATTTTAATTTTTTTATTTTTTTATTTTATTTTTAATTTTTATTTATTTATAATAGGCACACAGTGAGAGAGAGAGAGAGGCAGAGACACAGGCAGAGGGAGAAGCAGGCTCCATGCACCGGGAGCCTGACGTGGGATTCGATCCCGGGTCTCCAGGATCCCGCCCTGGGCCAAAGGCAGGCGCCAAACCACTGCGCCACCCAGGGATCCCTCATTTTAATTTTTTTTAAAGGAGGAAAAAGAAAAACTCTGTCTTTATACTATGTACTCCTCCTGCTATCTCACAATTTCCCAAAAGCAAACCACCTTAAAAGACCCACTTTAGGGCAGCCCCGGTGGCGCAGCGCTTCCGCCTGCAGCCCAGGGCATGATCCTGGAGACCCTGGATCAAGTCCCACGTCGGGCTCCCAGCATGGAGCTTGCTTCTCCCTCTGCCTATGTCTCTGCCTCTCTCTCTCTCTCTCTCTCTCTCTCTCTCTCTGTGTGTGTGACTATCATAAATAAATAAAAAATTTAAAAAAAAGATTTTTTATTTATTTATTCACATGAGAGACAGAGAGAGACAGAGAGAGAGAGAGGCAGAGACACAGGCAGAGGGAGAAGCAGGCTCCATGCACCGGGAGCCCGACGTGGGACTCGATCCCGGGTCTCCAGGATCACGCCCTGGGCCAAAGGCAGGCGCCAAACCGCTGCGCCACTCAGGGATCCCAATAAATAAAAAATCTTAAGAAAAAAAAAAAAAGGCCCACTTTACAGGGTCCTATTTACTCCCACTCTCTCTTGAACGCTCTCTGATCAAGCTTTTCTCCCCCATCAATCCTCCCCTCTACCTTCTGACAAGAAAAAACAAAACAAAACAAAACAAACCCAAACCTATTACTAGTCAATATGATGAATGACCTCCATCTTTGCCAAATAACTTGTTTCTCAAACTTCCAATAACTCACTTAATCAGTAGCCTTTGACACAGTTCATCACTCCCTTTTCAAATCCTTCCTCATTTGGTATATGGGACACCACATTCTATATGAGCACACACAGAAACCTCAAAGTATTGGTGGGCTTAGTCTTTTGACTTCTTTTCTTCCATATTGGTATTTATTTCCTGAGATATTTTATCTAGTATCCGGGCCTTAAATACCATGCATTTACTAATTACTATACATTTGTATTTCAGACAGTTTATTTTCCTCTTTGAATTACATGCTTTTAAGTTCTGGGACATGTATATATGTTATTATAAATTTATAAAATAATTTCTGTTACCTGTAACTCCAAACTCCAAATACAGTTGCCTTATTAGCCTTCTGAAAATGTTATCTGAAATACAGTTCCTATAGCTAAAACACAGGCAAGGCTATTTTTGGCAAAAGACCCTGGTTAAAACATGTAAGTGAGGGATCCCTGGGTGGCACAGTGGTTTGGCGCCTGCCTTTGGCCCAGGGCGCGATCCTGGAGACCCGGGATCGAATCCCACGTCGGGCTTCTGGTGCATGGAGCTTGCTTCTCCCTCTGCCTGTGTCTCTGCCTCTCTCTCTCTGTGACTATCATAAATAAATAAAAATAAAACATGTATGAGATATAGAAAGAAAAATGGAATTCTCCAAACTTCCTTTTAGTTTTTTTTTCATTTTGTCAAGAATTTGTTGATAACATTTGTGATTATTTTATTGAATGTTATACTGTATGTTGGCAAATCGAACTCCAATAAAAATATAAATAAATAAATAATAAATAAGTAAGCAAAATATTTTATTGAATGCAGAGACCCAACACTTGGATGTCAGGGGCTCTCTGTCCCTTAATGGGTTTTAGTTATGAGTATGACAAGACTGCAAAATCAGAAAGAGAAGATGTTGGCACATGACAGTCCATAAAAATATTTTAGGAAGAGGGATGCACTGAAGATAATGCATTCATTATTAAATAAATGAATGGCCAATGAACTCTGGATGAGAGGGAGCCATTAGCATGATATCCACAAAGGAGATATCTACTAAACCATATTTAAAAGGCATACTTAAGAGCTTTTTCCCCTCCCTGTCCCCAGCAAGATAAACAGTTCTCGTTTTATTTGAAGTGATCTGTCTAGGGAATACAAAGAGTGAAGGAGTAGAAGAGAGACATTATGAGGTATTGGAGAGTCAAGAATGATCTAAAACACTTACAAATACCTAATCTTTTGAGAAAATAAATGCAAAAGAGCAAGGCACATTGGAACAGTCCCATAATTGTGTCAGGTCCCTAAAGGTTCATGTCTGGCACATTAGGCATGTTATAATTGAACGGTTGAGAAACAAATTAAAATTTTAATGATCTCTCCTCCCTTTGGAAGTAAACTTAGTTCCCTATTACTGATGCTGCCAGAACTCATAATATCATTGTCTAACCAACACTTAATGGCCCACTCTTAGTGCCTCTAATTTTATATAATTAATGTACGCGTAAAAGAGCCCTGCAAATCTTCTATTTTCATATGCTACATGTTGGAAAAATATAAACAACCTAGTACTAGGTTCTTCCTTTGGAATCTCCCAAGATCTTGCTCAGTATTTTTGCATGGATATGGGAAGGGTATGGATATTGCATCTATGTGGACAAATTTATACAATACGATATATTCTTCTGCTCACTAATCTCCTCCGACTCTGATGGTCACCCATCTTGACCTGTCACTAAAAAGATTAGCAAAGGAAATAGTATTAAATCTATTTTACATAGATAATATGATTCAATTTACCAATGCTAGAGTTGCTCATTAATTTTAATGAAAAAATAATTCTTTGAGGGTGGTCATAGGAGCACATTTGTACATTTTGCCCTATCTGCCTTCTCCTAACAAATCCCTTTACATATAAATTTACATCTTCTGCTGAAATATCATTCTTACACAATTTTCTCTGAACTGAGAAAGTCTGTTACTTTCTTCCTTTACAATTCATTGTTTTCTTTGTTGCTATTCATCTTTTAGTAGCCTAGTTTGTTTCCTATACAAACTTTCCCTGAGTTACTATGTTTTAGGGTATAAAGTGTGTCCTCACAGCAGTTTTATCCTTATCTGCTATATGGTCTTCTTGCCATTATGTAAGGCACCTTTCTCAAGGCATACTAATCCCCTTTATCACAGAGACTTGCTGAGTCAAGAGTATTTGGGGAGACTCAGAATAATTTCATTCCAAAGGCCTCAAACATAGAACTCACGTTGTAAAAGGAACTTGTTTTAAGGGAAATAGGGCAAAGAATGGACACAAGATGTGAAAATTAAGGATGAGTATGGAGAAGAGGGTTCAGAGGGTTCTGGCTCAAAATGGCAACACAGGAGGATCCTGCACTCACCAGCTCCCACTGACATGCTGAATCTACAACTACCTATGGAATATCTTTCTCTGAAAAAAAAAAAAAAAAAAAAAAAAAACAAACTAAAAACTGTCTGAACAACTTCTCAGCATCAGGTGAACAAGTAAAAGGTCACATCAAAGTAGGTAGAAGAGGCTTGCCCTAAACAGCATCCCAGGCTTGGTAACCCACAATCAGGAGGGAATTCAAAGCCCAGAGCTTCTCCCTGAGGAGTGAAGGGTTTGAACTCCACACTGGGTACCCCAACTTGTCAGACTTCCACCTGAAATGTGAGCCATATCTAGCTCTGAAAACCAATGAGGTAGGTTCACATTCATGAAACCCATAGGCTCACACAACCTGAGAAATGGCTCGTAAAGGGCTCACCCTCTTGGATTCACTTTTTGCCTTAGGGACCGGCACAGAAGCAGCTGATAAGTGCCTGAGTTTGTTAATAAAGCCCATTTTCTAGTTTAAAGCACTGGCTTGAGGTCAGGCATCTAATTTAGCACACATTTAGGGGACTACTGGCCCCCTTTTTTTGCCTCCTTTGGCCTCATTCTAGCCAGTAGGTTTCATTTTTTTTTTCCTTTTCTATGGGTGCCATATATGAGGTCTCTGTCTGCCTTGTTGCAGCTGGTGGGCATCATCTTTGTCCTCTCCTTCTGCCAATTCCAGAGGGCCAGCATTTCCCAGAGGGGATCTTTTACACATGTCTAGTATATGAGTTTTTATGGCTGCTGCCCAGGGGATGTATCCCCTGATCTCTTTTGCACAGTAAGAGGCAACAGACCCAGGAGCTCAATCTTTCTCTGAAAGTGGCCTATTAACTTATCATCATAGCTGAAGCCTAAGGGGCAGCTTCTAATGATACACACATCAAAAGGCTGATTTCAATTCTTTCAACAGAACTTAGAGGGTATGAATTATCTTCAAGCTCTTCCCTGGCCATGCTCCAGAGCATCAGTATTGCTTGGGGGAGCTTTTACACACATCTGATGCCCCAGATTTTATATCTGGTGTCCCAGTTTTTGTGCCTATTACCCGGAGTATGCCCTTTGATCAACTGGATCTGGTAGCCAGGAGGCTTGTGTTTGTGTGTCACATGAGATTGTAACAATTGAAGAGAGTGTTCTTGCCAGGCTGCTGTTTCCCAGGGCACTGCAAGGACAGCAGACTGAAACATACTCCCAGTCTTCTTGTGAAAGAAGCTTATTTGTTTGTCAAGGAGCCTTGGCTTGAGGGCCATATTTCTGGTTTGACTTATAGCAAGGGGCCTCTGGAGGTACTCTCAGGAAACAGAGGCCAGTAGACACAATCTTTGCACGCTCCTTCTCCTCTGTTCATGGATGTCTCCCAGAAATGGGCTTATATTCTTATCTAGTGCCTCCAGTTCTATGACTGCTATCCAACAGACACCTCCAGATCACCTGCCTCTGGTGACCAGTAGGGCTTATGCTTGTGGCCCCATAGGACTGTAAATATTCACATTCCTTTTTTTTTTTTAAAGATTTTATTTATTTATTCATGAGAGACACGGAGAGAGAGGCAGAGACATAGGCAGAGGGAGAAGCAGGCTCCCTGCGAGAAACCTGATGTGGGACTCAATCCCAGGACCCTGGGATCATGACCTAAGCCAAAGGCAGATGCTCAACCCCTGAGTCATCCAGGCGTCCCTATTTACATTCTTTAAAAACTTTTGCCTGAGGATCTGGATTCCAATGACTCTGACCCTAGGTGGTGATGGAGATTCTTCCCTTTGGGACACTGACAGTTCATGACATATCCTCAACTACAAGGAGCCATTAAAAATAAAATAGTCTGCTTGGACAATCACAAAATTTGGGGAGAACAATGAAGAGCTAGAGCACGGTTGAACAATAAGGTTCATCTACATCAGGCCCCTCATTCAAGACTGAAAAAGATGGTTGCTTTATCTAATACATAGGAACCAACACACAGAGGTGCCTGGGTGACTCAGTCAGTTAAGTGTCTGCCTTCAGCTCAGGTCATGATCTCAAGGTCCTGGGATCAAGCCCTACACTGAGCTTTCAGTTCAGTGGGGAGCCTGCTTCTCCTACTCCCTTTGCCCCTCCTCTCCACTCATGTGCTCTCTCTCTCTTGCTCATAAATAAATAAATAAATAAATAAATAAATAAATAAATACCAACACACAAAGAGTGTTCCAGTCCAATTAGCAATATTAGAAGACCCTGAACTCACCTCCTCCACAAAACACACCAAATTAGACCTAGTAATAGAATAATTCCTCCTGAAGAAGAACTGAGGGCTGATGAACAGCTACTGAACAACCAAAGATAGAGAGATTGGCAAGAGAACTACAAGAGAGATGGTTACAGGGTAACAGAGGGAACCCCCGAACCCCACACTGCAAATGGCAGTGCAGAGGGATAGTACTGAGGGGCCAGAACAGGTCCCTCTGTAGTTGGGACTAGAAAAAAAGCCACAGCTTAAAAGAGCAACTAGCATATAAAAGCAATAGCACTCTACCAAGATACAGTGGAACTACAGGATTGCTCTCCAGACAGACGGACTGAAGAACAACATAATTTACATTCTTACCACATCTTAACAGCCTATATTGAAGCAAAGTCTGGACACCAAAGTGGGGAGTTCTGATCATCACAGCAACCTGGCATCCTCAGTGAGTCCAAGGTCTGAAAGCCCATACAAGTCCTGGTTATGTTGGGACATAGAAAAAAAGCTGAGATTTAACAGAAGGGTGCCTGAGTGGCTTAGTCTGAAGGGCAAGTAATTATTGATCTAAAGATCATAAGTTTGATCCCCACATTGGTTGCAGAAATTACTGCCATAAACATAAAAAAAAAGTCAAGGACATGTGGGAATGCTCTTTCCTACTGTACCTTAAAAGACCAGATCAGAGCAGGGGCTGGATGCCATACCAGGTAGGGCAGATCATCACAGAGAGCTTGGCGCCTCATGAGCCTAGGGACCACAAACCCACACCAACCTCAGTGATTCTGGGGCACAGAAAATAAGCCACAGGATTTTTAATTGTTTTTTTTTTTTTTTTTTTTGAGGGAGGATTAATTTTTGAATTTTATTTTTATTTATCTTTTGTTTTTCTACTTTGTCTTAATTTTTGTTCTTTTGGGTTTCTTCTTTTTTCCCCTTCTTTTTCTTTTTATTCTTTTATAATTTTTTTATTATTTTCTTATTTTCGTAAAAAGCCATGGTTTAAGAAAATATCCAGCAAAACAGCCACACCTCCAGCTAGCCAGCAAAAGTCACAAAGCACACACAGTCTACATAAGGAACAACATACACAAGACCATTGCTTCAAGTTTAGGAAAAGTAGTTGTTCCATCTAATCCATAGAAACACAGAAAATCGGGATCCCTGGGTGGCGCAGCGGTTTGGCGCCTGCCTTTGGCCCAGGGCGCGATCCTGGAGACCCGGGATCGAATCCCACATCAGGCTTCCGGTGCATGGAGCCTGCTTCTCCCTCTGCCTGTGTCTCTGCCTCTCTTTCTCTCTGTGACTATCATAAATAAATAAAAGGAAAAAAAAATAAAAAAAAAAAACACAGAAAATCAAGAAAAGTGGAAAGACAGAAGAATATGCTTCAAAAGAAGGAAAAAGAAAAAAAAAACAGAAAAAGAACTACATGAAACAGAAATAAACAATATGCCTGATAAAAAAAATTAAAATAATGATCATAAAGATACTCACTGGGCTGGATAAAAGAGTGGAAGATTTCAGTGCGACTGTCAATAAAAGGATAGAAAATATTAAAAAGAACCAATAAGATTTGAAGAATACAATAACTGAAATAAAAACACCTCAGAAGAAATTAACAGCAGATTAGAGGATGCAGAACAACTCATCAGGAATCTAGAAAACACGGCAATGGACAACACACAAGCTGAACAGCCAAAAGAGAAGATAATTTAAAAAAATGAGGAAAGATTACAAGATCTCTTGGACAACACCAAGTGAATAAACATTTGCATTCACAGAAGTCCCGGAAGAAGAAAAAGAAGAGAGAGAAAGGTGTAGAAAACTTATTTGAAGAAATAATAATAGAAAACTTCCCTAGAAGTTTATAGACATCTAAGTCCGAGAATCACAGAGAGTTCCAAATAAGATGAATCCCAAAGAGGTGCATAGAAAGGAATTTCATAATTAAACAATCAAAGGTTAAAGATAAAGAGAGAATCTTAATGTTAGCAAAAGAAAAATAAAACATTTCATATGAAGAAAGCCTGTAAAGCTATGAGATTAGTTTTCAGCTGAAACTTTGCAGGCCAGAAGAGAGTGAAATGATATGTTCAAAATGCTGACAAAAAGGCATCTACAACCAATAATACTCTAACTGGGAAGGTTATCATTCAGATGTGAAGGAGAGATAAAGAGTTTCTCAGACAAATAAGTTAGGGGAATTTAATCACCAATTTATCACCACATTTAACAAGAAATGTTAAAGGGAAAATATGGCCATAATTAGACATAAGAAAATTAGGAATAAGAATATGGAGGATGGAGAATGAAGTAAAATGAAATTTTGTTGTTGTTTTTTTTTTCTTTTTAAATGTGTTTGAACCTAAATGACCATCAAAGTAATATAGATGTGTTATTTTCTTAGGTGTGTCATACATGGACCTTATGGTCACCCCAAACCCCAAACCTTTTATTTTTTTAAATTTTTTTAAAAATTTTTATTTATTTATGATAGTCACATAGAATGAGAGAGAGAGAGGCAGAGACACAGGCAGAGGGAGAAGCAGGCTCCATGCACCGGGAGCCCGACGTGGGATTCGATCCCGGGTCTCCAGGATCACGCCCTGGGCCAAAGGCAGGCGCCAAACTGCTGCGCCACCCAGGGATCCCCCAAACCTTTTATAGATAAACAAAGAATAAAGAAAAAGATAGCTAAACTTAACACTATAGAAATTCATTAATCATAAAGAAACAGAGTAAGAGAAGAAAAAAGAACATAGAAGAACAACAACAAAAAAGCAAAAAAAAAAAGGGGGTAATAAGCACATCTCTATTAAGAATTACTTTAAATATAAATGGACTTGGGGCACTTGAGTAGCTCAATCAGTTACGTGTCTGGGTCTTGATTTCAGCTCAGATCATGATCTCAGGGTCATGAGATTGAGCCATGTGGTTGACTCCACCCTGGACATGAATCCTGCTTAAGTCTCTCTCTCTCTCCCTCTGCCTCTGCCCCTTCTCCCATGTGCTCTCTCTAAAATAAATAAAATAAAGTAAAATAAAATAAAAGGCCTAAATGTTCCAATAAAAAGACATAGGGTTGCAGAAAGGATTTAAAAAGCCACCACCAACAAGACCTATCTTTATGCTGCCTGTAAGATTCTTCTGAGACCTAAAGACCCATACAGACTGAAAGTGAAAAGAAGGGGAGACTTTCACCAAGCAAACAGAAGTGGGAAAAAAAGCCAAGGTAGCAGTACTTTTATCAGATAAAACAGACTTTAAAACAAGAGACAAAAAAAGACATCACATAATAATAAAGATATCAATCCAACAAGAAGATATAACAGTTGTAAAGATCTATGGACCTGACACTAGAGTGCTTAAATACACAAAGCAAATATTAATGGACATGAAGAGAGAATTTGATGGCAATACAATAATAGGAGTCTTTCACACCCCATTTATATCATCAGACAGATTATCCAGACAAAAAAAATCAATAAGAAAATAATGTTTTTGAATGGCACATTGAACTAGATGAACATAGCAAATACATTACAGATCATTCCATTCTCAAAAAACAGAATGTACATTATTTTCAAGTGCACATAGAAAATTCTCCAGGGTAGATCACATATTAGTCCACAAAATAAGCCTCAATAAATTTGAGAAAATTGAAATTATACCATGTATCTTTTCCAATCACAATGGTATAAAACTAGAAATAAATCTCTGTCTCTCTCTGTCTGTCTCTCACACACATGCACATACACACAATGTGTGCAAGGATGGTTTAATATTTGCAAACCAGTCAATGTCATACACCACATCAACAAAATGAAGAATAAACATTACATGATCATCTCAATAGATGCAGAATAACATTTGACAATATTCAACATCCATTCATGGTAAAAAAACTCTCAACAAAGTGGGGGTAGGTGAAACATAATAACATAATAAATGCTATTCATGAAAAACCCATAACTAATATCAGATTCAATGGTGAAAAACAGAGCTTTCCCCCTAAGTTCAGGAAGAAGATAAGAATGCCCACTCTCACCACTTTTATTCAATAACATATTGGAAGTCCTGGCCACAGCAAGCAGAAAAAAAAGGAAGTAAGATGCATCTGTTTAGGTAAAGAAGTTAAACAGTCACTAACTGCAGACAACATGATAGTATGCATAGAAAGCCCTAAAGACCACCAAAAAAACTAATAGAAGTAATAATCAAATTCAGTAAAGTGGCAGGATGCAAAATTATTACTTGGAAATCACTAGCATTTCTATATACCAAAACAAAGTAGCAGGAAGAGAATTTTTTTAAAAAAAATATAATTCTACCAAAATAAATAAAATACCTAGGAATAAACTTAACCAAGGAAGTGAAAGACCTATATTCTAAAAACTATGAAACACTAATGAAAGAAATTGAAGAGAACAGAAATAGAAAGATAGGTCATACTCAGGGATTGGAAGAATATTAAGTGTCCATACTACTCAAGCAACCTACAGATTCAATACCAATAGCATTTGTAGAACTAAAAACAATACTAAAATTTATATGGAAAAATAGATCCTGAATATCCAAAGCAAACCTAAGAAAAGAGAACAAAACTGAAGACATCAGATTTCAAAATATACTACAAATCTATAGTAATCAAAGCAGTGTGGCAATGGCACAAAAATAGACACAGAGATTAATGGAACAAGATGGAGAACCCAGAAATATACCCACAATTATGTGGCTAATTAATCTATAACAAAGGAGTCAGAAATATACAACAGGGAAAAGACAGTGTCTTCAATAAATAGTGCTGGGAAAATTGGACAGCAACATGCAAAAGAATGAAACTGGACTAACTTTTAACATCATGCACAGAAATAGACTCAAAATGGATTAAAGAACTATATATAAGACCAGAGAGCATAAAAATCCTAGAACAGAGAACAGACAATAATTTCTCCGACATCAGTTGTAACAACATTTTTTCTAGATAAATCTCTTAAGGCACAGGATACAAAAGCAGAAATGAATTATTGAAACTACATTAAAATAAAAAGCTTTTGTACAGCTAATGAAAGCATCAATAAAACAAGGCAACCTACGGAATGAATGAAGATACTTTCAAATGATAATTCTGATAAGGGCCTAATATCCAAAATATATAAACAACACATACAACTTAAGACAAAAAAATAATAATTTGATTTAAAAATGGGCAGAGGACCTAAATAGCTACTTTTCAAAGAAGACATACAGAACATGTCTTCTTTTCAAAGAAGACAACAGTCACATGAAAAGATGATCAACATCACTAATCATCAGGGAAATGCCAATCAAAACCACAAGAGATAATACCTTACAACAGTTGAATGGCTGATATCCAAAATTCATGAAATAACAAGTGTTGGTGAGACTGTGGAGAAAAAAAAATATTTTGTGCACATTCCTCTGTTGGTGGAAATGTAAACTTGTATAGCCACTGTGCTAAACAGTATGGAAGTTGTTCCTCAAAATTTTATACTATATGATCCAGTAATTCTATTATTGGGCATTTACTCAAAGACAATAAAAACACTAATTTAAAAAGATACATTCACCCTTATATTTATTGAAACATTAATTGCAATATCCAAGAAATGGAAGCAATCTAAGTGTCCCTCAACAGGCAAATGGATAAGGAAAATGAAATACACACACACACAGACACACACAAGAATATTATACAAGTATAAAAAAGATGAGATCTTGCCATTTGCAACATTATGGCTGAACATGATGGTAAAATGCTAAGTGAAATAAATCAGTCCAAGGAAGGCAAATATTATAATTCCTCTCATAAACGAAATCTAAAAAGAAAAAAAGAGTAAACAAAAAGCAAAATCAGACCCACAAATACAGAGAACAAACTGATGATTGACAGAGAGGAGGGGGACAAAGCAGTGGGCAAAATGGGTGAACGGGAGATAGAGGATTCCAGTTGTGGAATAATAAGGCACAAAAATAAAAGGCACAACATAAGGAATACTGTCAATGATATTGTCATAGCAATGTAATGGGACAGATGGTGGTTACACTTGTGATTATTGCATAATGTATAAACTCATCAAATCACTAAATTGTACACCTGAAACTAATGTAATATTGTGTGTCAACTATACTCAATTAAAATAACTAGCATAGAGTCAAGCAAAATGAAGAAACATAGCACTATGTTACAAACAAAAGTGTAAAACTCTAAAAAAAAAATCCTTAATGAAATGGAGATAACTTGTCTGATAAAGATTTTGAAGTAATGGCCATAAAGATGTTCGCAGAACTGAGAATGGGTAACAGTGAGAACCTCAAAAAGGGATAGAAAATGTAATATAGGACCATATAGAAGTCCCTGAGCCAAAGAACATAGCAACTAAGCCATGAGGCTTAAACAAGAGGATTTCAAGGTAGATGAGGCAGAAAAAAGAACAGCGAATTTAAGACAGGGCAATGGAATTCACCCAATCACAGTAGCAAAAAGAAAAAAAAAGAAGGAAAAAAGAAGTGAAGATAGTTTAAGGGATATATAGGACAATATCAAATGTACTAATATTCACATTACAGGAATCCCAAAAGGAAAAAAAGAAGAAGGGGGGTGGGGCAGAAAACTTATTTGAAGAAACAATGACTGAAAACCACTCTAACTTGGGGAAAGACACAGACATCCAGATACAGAGAGCTCAGAGTTCCAACTAAGATTAACTCAAAAGAGTTAAAGAAAATGAGAGAATATTCTAGAAAAACAACTTGTTATGTACAAAGAGTGCTTTTTAAAGAGTGCTTTAAAATGCCATCAGCAGGTTTTTCAGCAAAAACTTTGCAGGCTGCATGAGAGTGACATAATACATTTAAAATACTGAAACAAAACAAAACAAAGCAACTTCCAACCAAAAAAAAATTACCTAACAAAATTATATTTCAGAATTGAAGGAGAAATAATGAACTTTCCAAATAAGCTAAAGCTAAATGAATTTATCACCATTAAACCAGCTTTAGAAGAAATGTTGAAGGGACTTCTTTAAGCTAAAATTAAAAATGGCATTAATTAGTAACAAGAAACATTGGAAAGCATAAATCTCACTGGTAAAGATAAGTATGAATTTAATGGACTACTCACTTATAAACCTAATATAAAGGTTCAAATACAAAAGGAAGAAACATAACCATAATTACAATAATTAGTTAAGTGATACAAAATATAAAAAGATGTAAAGTGGGACACCAAAAATAAAATGTTGAGGGTGGAGAACAAAATGTAGAGCTTTAGAATGTTCAAATTTAAATTGTTATCAATTAAAATAGACTGCTATAAATATAAACCGTTATATGTAAGCCTCATGGTAACCTATAGTAGATACACAGAAGATAAAGAAATCTAAGTATATTAATTTAAAAAGTCATCAAACCATAAATGACAGCAAGAGGAAAAAGGAACACAGAAGGCCTACAAAACAGTCAGAAAACAATGAACAAAATGGTAATAAGTACATACCCATGAATAATTACTTTAAATATAAATGGACTAAATTATCTTATCAAAGGGCAGAGTAGCTGAATGGCTAAAAAAAAAAAAAAAACTTAAGAACCATCAGTATGCTGCCTACAACAGCTCACGTTAGACGTAAAGACATATATAGACTAAAAGTGAAGAGTGGAAAAAGATATCTCATGTAAATGGAAACAAAAAGAAAGCTGGAGTAGCTATCCTTATATCAGACAAAATAATCTTTAATACAAAGGTAAAAGGAGATGAAAAGGGCACCTGAAACTAATGTAATATTAGTTGTAATAATATGTAATATGTAATAATATTAGTGATAAGTGGGTCACTCCAACAAGAAGATATAATGCTTGTAAAGATTTATGCATCCAGCAAAAGGGTGATTAAATATACAGTTGACCCTTGAACATGGCTTTGAACTGCACAGGTCCACTAGTATGTGAGTTTTTTTTCCCCTGACAAATACAGTACAGTGCTATAAATGTATTTTCTCTTTCTCATGATTTTCTTAATTTCTTCTTTATTCTAGCTGACTTTATTGTAACAAAGCACTATATAATAGGTATAATATACAAAATGAGTGTTGATAGACTATTTATGTTATCAGTAAGGCTTCCAGTCAACAGTAGGCTATTTGTAGTTAAGATTTTGGGGAACTAAAAGTTACATATAAATTTTTCACTGCATGCAGGGCCAGTGCCCCTAACCACCATGTTGTTCAATGATCAACTCTAAGACAAATATTAACGATCTAAAGGGAGAGATCACAATATAATAATAGTAGGGGACTTTAATATCCTGCTTACATTCAATGGACATATCATCGAGATAGAAAATCAATAAGGAAATATCGGCTTTAAATGACAAATTAAACCAGATGAACTTAAAAGATAGAAGCAGAATATTCCATTCAAAGTAAATAGACTACACGTTCTTCTCAAATGCTCATGGAGTATTCTCCAGATAGATCATAGGTTAGAACTCAAGACAAGTCTTAATAATTTAAAGAAGACTGAAAACATATCAAGCACCTTTCCCAACAATAGTGGTTTGAAACAAGAAATAAATGACAAGAAGTAAGCTAGATTGATAAATCTTTAAATATAATCAACAAAAAAAAAAAGAAAAAGAAAAAAACCCCACAAAATCATGAAAGGGGAGACATTGAAAATGATATTACAGAAATAAAAAGAATGATAAGAGACCAATATGCATAATTATATGCCGGTAAACTTGATAATTTAGAAGAAATGGATAAATTCCAAGAAATTTCTAGCCTATCAAGACTGATGATGAAATAAAAAATTTGGATAGACTGATTACTAGCAGGGAGATTGAATCAGTAATCAAAAACCTTCCAACAAACAGAAATCCAGGATCAGACTGCTTCTTTGGTGAATTTTTCTAAATATTCAAAAAAGAATGTTATTAATCCTAGGGCATCTGGGTGGCTCAGTTGGCTAAACATCTGACTCTTGATTTCAGCTCAGGTAATAATCTCAGGGTCTTGAGATCAAGCCCTGTGTCAGGCTCCAACTCAGTATGGTATCTGCCTAGGATTTTCTCTCTCTCTCTCTCTCCTCCTGCCCCCTCTCTGAGTCTCTTTCTTCCAAAGCAAAAAACAAAAAATAAAAAAATGAAACAAGAAAGTAATATTTCCTAACTTATTTTAAAAGGCCAGTCAGTATTAGGGACGCCTGGGTGGCTCAGTGGTTAAGTGTCTGCCTTTGGCTCAGCGCATGATCCTGGAGTCCTGGGATTGAGTCTTGCATTGGTCTTCCTGCATAGAACCTGCTTCTCCCTCTGCCTATGTCTTTGCCTCTCTCTCTGTGTCTCTCATGAATAAATAAATAAATAAAATCTTAAAAAAAATAAAAGGTCAGTATTATCCTGAGAGCAAAACCACACTGAGATATTACAAGAAAGCCATGGGCCAGTATCCCCAAAAACATATAAGCAAGAATCATCAAAAATATTAGTAAACCAATTTTAACAATACATTAAAAGAATTCTACATCAGGATCAAATGGGGTTTATTCCAGGGATGCAAGGATGGTTCAACATCTATAAATCAATCAATATCACACACCAAGTTTACTAAAAGAATAAAAATCTGCAATCATCTCAATAGATAAAGCATTTAACAAAATTCAATATTGATTTCTGATAAAAACTTGCAACAAAATTAGTTTAGAAGGAACACACCTAAACATAATCAAAGCCAACTATGACAGGCACACAGCTAACATCACATTCAGTGGTGAAAGCTGAAAGGTTTTCATTAGATCAAAGAACAGGACAAAGATACCTCCCCTTGTCACTTTTACTTAGCATAGTACTAGAAGTCCTAGCCAGAGTAAATAGGCAAGAAAAAGAAATAAAAGACATCCACATTGGAGAAGAAAAGTTAAAACTCATTATTTATCATTGATATAGTATTATACATAGGAAACTCTAAATACTCCACTAAAGAACTGTTAGAACTCAAAAAAAAAAAAAAAAAACTGTTAGAATTAATAAATTCAGTAAAATTTTAGGAGCTACAAATCAAAATGTACAAATCTGTTGTATTAATTACATTAAGAATAATAAAGTCTCTAGAAATAAATTTAACCAAGGTAAAAGATCTATAACAAAAAATAGACGATATTGATGAAAGAAATTAAAGATGACACAAATGAATTGAAACATACTCCATGCTCATGGGGATTGGGAGAATTAATCTTTTTTTTTTTTTTTTTTTAGACTTCCCTACTACCAAAGCCCTCTACAGATTCAATGCAGTTCCTCTCAAAATTCTACTGGCATTTTTCACAGAAAAACAAAATCCTAAAATTTGTCTGGAATCACAAAGACTGCAAAGGGCAGAAATAATCTTAAGAATAAAAAAAGCTGGAGGCATCATGCTTTCTGATTTCAAAATATATTGCAAAGCAATATTAAAAAAATACATTTTGTCATTGGCATAAAAAAAGACATATATATCACTGGAAAATAATGAGAGCCCAGAAATAAATTAATTGATCATATTTGTGTGGGTTTATTACAAAAGAGCCAAAAATATATGCTGGGAAAATAATAGGCTCTTCAATAAATGGTGTTGGGAAAACCTAACAGCTGCATCCAAAAGAATGAAATTGGATCCATTTTATACAAAAATTAACTCAAAATGGATTCAAGGCTTAAACATAAGAGCTTAAACCATAAAACTCCTAGAAAAAAACATAAGTGGTAAGCTCCTTGATATCAGTAATGGCAATGATTTTTTTTTAATTTGACACTGAAAGCAAAGTCAACAAAACCAAAAATAAACAAGTAGGACTACATTTAACTAAAAAAAATTAGTAGACAGCAAACATCAACAGAATGAAAAGGCAGCCTACTGAATGGGAGAAAAATATCTGCAAATCACTTATCTTATGAGGGGTTAGGACCAATATATAAATAATTCATATACCTCAATAGGAAGAAACAAAGACAAAAACTAATTAAAAAGATGGGCAGAGGACTTGAGTAGAAATTTTGCCAAAGAATACATACAGATGACCAACAAGCACATGAAAAGATGGTCCACATAGTTAATTATCAGGGAAATGCAAATCAAAACCATAATGGGGTATAACCTCCTATCTGTTAGTATCTATATTATCAAAACCATAAGAGATAGCAAGTGGTGGTAAGAAATGTGAAGAAAAGAGAATGCTGTGCACAGTTGGTCAGAATGGTATAGCCACTGTGGAAACATTATGGAAGTTCCTAAAATATTGGAACTAGAATTAGCATATGATCCAGCATTTCTGCTTCTGGGTATTTATTTGATAAATGAAAACAGTAATTTAAAAAGATTTATGCCTCCTCATGTTCATTGCAGCATTATTTACACAAGCCAAGACATGGAAACAACCTAACTGTCCATCAATGGCTGAATGAAGAAGTATGTGGTATACATTATAAATAAAATATTCAGTCATAAAAATTAATTCTTGCCATTTGCAACAGCATGGATGGGCCTTAAGGGCATTATGTTACGTGAAAATAAGTCAGACAGAGGAAAGTAAACAAAAACCAAACCACCCAACAAAAACAAGACATAAACCACCCAACAAGGTTCTGGTCCAAGATGCCAACATAGAAAGACCCTGAACTCATCTCTTCCATGGACATACCAAATATACATCTATTTATAAAGCTGTTCCTGCTAAACAGCTTCTACACAACAAAAATTAGTCCACATAGAAAATAGCAAGAGAGACAGAGACACAGTAACAAAGCGAACTCACATCCTCATTGCTGAGGTAATGGCAGTTGGAGGGACAGTAAGCAGATCTGTCTGCCCTGAGACATGGGAAAAAAGCTGTGGTTTAAAAGAGCAGCTAAAAGGGCACCTAGGTGTCTTGATTGGTTAAGTGTCTGCCTTTGGCTTAGGTTACAATCCCTGGGTCCTGGGATCAAGCCCTGCATTAGGCTCCCTGCTCAGTAGAGTCTTCTTCTCCCTCTCACTCTATCCACCCACCCCTCACCACTGAATATGCTCTCTCTCTCTCTCTCTCTCTCTCTCTCAAATTAATAAAAATATTTTTGTTTTAACTGTAACTAATTATAATGGGCCCAGGCTTAGAATTCCATCAAATAGTGGGAGAACTCTGGAACTCTCTTTGGGTCAGAGGGGCTGGTAAGCACTGCGGTTTACACTCTCCTCCACCCTGATAGCATAGATCCCAGAAAGCCCCAGGCTCCTAGCCCATATCAGCTTTAGATACTCTGGGACACAGGAAAAAAAAACAAAAAAAAAACAAAAACAAAACAAAAAAACAAACAAACAAAAACAAAACAGTGCTTTAAAACAGTGGGTAGAATATAGAGAAACCAGCCCTAGAACCTTGCCAATCAGTGGGGAGCTGCTGAAACTATCTTCTGGTCAGAGGGGCTGGCAAGAGCTACAGTTTATGTTCTCTTTCTACCTTAATAGTGTGTATGGCAGCAGAGTCTGGACATGTTAGTTGGTCTAGCACCTCAGTAAGCCCCAACCTAGCCTACCTCAGCCCCAGCCACCCCATCAAGGTAGCCCCAGAGTGGCACACACCAGGTCACCCCAGGTCAGGACTCATTACAGCTCCAGTCATCATGCCAAAGTGATAAATGCAAAGCATCCCAGAATACACTCCAGGTCCATACAACTTTGGATGCTCCACTTCAGACAACTTGCTAGGTTACCTTCGTCACAGAATGTTCCAGGACTTCCTAACTCAAGTCTGCTTCACCTTTAGCCACTCCACCTGGGCAACCTCTGCATGGTGTACGCTGAGACCTCCCCCAATCCATACCCCACACCTCAGCTCCAGCCACCCACCAGGGCAATCCTGGTGCTGAAGACCCTGAGACACTCTGTCAGACAACCACTTTAGCTTCAGCTGACTCTCTGTGTGGAGAGCCCCCAGAACACCCCAGCTTGAAACAAACCAAAAGAACAATACCCACAAAACAATGAACAAATGGCAATAAGTACATACCCATCAATAATCACTTTAGATGTAAATGGTCTAAATGTTCCAATCAAAAGATATAGGGTAGTGGAGTGGGTAAAAGAACAAGCAAGAGCTATTTATATGATCCCTTCAAGAGACTTACTTCAGTCCTAAAGACACATACAGGCTGAAAGTAAAAAGATGGAAAAAGACATTCCATGTAAATAGAAGCAAAAAAAAAAAAAAAAAAAAAAAAAAGCCAGAATAGCATACTTAGATGACTCAAAATAAACAAAGACTTTAATAAGAGACAAAGAAGGACATTACATAGTGCTTAAGGGCTCAATTCAACAGAAGGATACAACAATTGTAAGTATCATTGCAGCCATCATTGGCACACTTTACACATAAATAAAATGTTAACAGACATAAAGTGAGAAATTGACCAATATAATAATAGTAGGGGATATTAACACCCCACTTACACGAATGGATAAATTGTCTAGGGAGAGTATCAATAAGGAAACAATATCTTTGACTGGTATATTTGACTAGCCAGCATTACCCTGATACCAAAACCAGACAAAAATACTAAAAAAAAAAAATAATAAGAACTATAGATAATATCCTTGATGAATAAGATGCAAAATTCCTCAGCAAAATATTGGCAAAGCACGTTCAACATTACATTAAAAGGAGCTTTCACCACAGTCAAGTGGGATTTATCGTGGGGATTTAATGATAGTCAATATTTGCAAATCAATCAATATCATACCACATCAACAAAACAAGAATCATATGATTATCTCAATAAATACAGAAAAAAATGATAAAATTCAATATTTGTTCATGATAAATCATCTCTATAAGGTGGACTTAAAAGGAACATACCTCAACATGATAAAAGGCCATATATAAGAGACCCACAGCTAACATCATACTCAATGGTGAAAAACTGAGAGTTTTTCCTTAAAGGTCAGGAATAAAACAAAGCTGTCTACTCTTACCACTTTATTCAACATAGTACCGGAAGTTCTATCTGTGGCAATCAGACAAGAAATAAAAGGCATCTAAATTGGTAAGGAAGAAAGCTAACTCTCACTGTTTCCAGAAGACATGATACTATACATAGGAAACCCTGAAGACTCCATCAAAAAATTCTTGTAAAAATAAATTGAGTAAAGTTTCAAGATACAAAATTAATACCCAGAAATCGGCTGTATTTCAATATGCTAATAATGAAATAGTAAAAAAGAAAATTTAAGAGAATAGTTCCACTTATAATTGCACAAAAAAGGAAAAATACCTAGAAAAAACTTAATCAAGGAGGTGAAAGATCTGTACTCTGAAAACTATAAAACACTGATAACATAAAGACAACACAAATAGAGAGATTTTTCATGCTCATGGATTAGAAGAATATTGTTCAAATGTTCATACTATCCAAAGCAATCTACAAATTAAATGCAATTCCTATCAAAATACCAACAGCATTAAAAAAAGCAGCATTTTTTTATAGAACTAGAATAAATATTCCTAAAATTTGTAATGGAACCCCAAAAGAGCTTGAATAGCCAATGCAATCCTGAAAAAGAACAAAGCTGATGGTATCACAGTCCAAGATTTCAAGATATACTACAAAACTGTAATAATCAAAATAGTTCATGCTGGCACAAAAATAGACATGCATATCAATGGGAAGCCCAGAAATAAACCTATGCTTATATGGTCGATGAATATACAACAAAGGAGACAAGAGTATAATGTACAAAGAGGAAAAGACAGTCTCCTCACTAAATGGTGCTAGGAAAACTAGACAGCTACATGCAAAAGAATGAAACTGGACCACTTTCTAACACCATACACAAAAATAAACTCAAAATGGATTAAAGACATAAATGTGAGACCCCAAATCACATGAAACTCCTAGAAGAAAGCTGACACAAATATTTTTGAGATCTGCTGTAGAGTTTTTCTAGCTAGGTCTGAGGCTGCAAAACAAAAGCAAAATAAATGATTGGGACTATACCAAAATAAGAAACTTTTGCACAGCAAAGGAAACCATTGATAAATCAAAAAGGCAATCCAATGAATGGGAGAAGATATCCACAAATGATATATCTGTAAGAGATTAATATCTAAAATATATAAGGAGCTTAAGCAACTCAGTACTAATAAATAACCCAATTAAAAAGTGGGCAGAGGACTTGAATAGATATTTTCCAAAGAAGACATATGGATGTCCAACAGACACATGAAATAGATGCTCAACATCACTAATCATTAGGGAAATGCAAATCAAAACCATTTGCTATCATCTTATACCTGTCAGAATGGCTAAAATAAAAAAAAATATAAGAAATAAGTGTTGGTAAGAAGTGAAGAAAAGAGAACCTCATACACTTTTGGTGGGGATGACAATTGGTACAGCCTCTGTGGAAATCAGTATGAAGTTTCCTCTCAAAATAATAGAACTACCATTTGATTCAGTAATTCTACTACTATGCATCACCCCCCAATAAATAAAAATACTATTTTGAAAAGTCATGTACACTACTATGTTTATAGCAGCATTTTATGTGCAAGAGAGGCAAGCAATCCAAGTGTCCGATGATGGATGAATAAAGAGGTTGTGGTGTATGTATATAAAATGGAATATTACTCAGCTAGAAAAAGGGAGATCTTGTCATTTGTAACAGCATGGATGAACCTAGGGGGTATTATGCAAGTCAGAAAATACCATATGATTTTGTTTCTATTTGGAATCAAAAAAACAAAACAGATGACCTAACAAAGCTGTAACAGATCGCAAATATAGACAACAAACTGATGTTTGCCAGAGAGGAAGGTTATTGGGGAATGGGCAAAATGAGTGAGGGGGAGTGGGAGATATAGGCTTCCAGTTATGGAATAAATAAGTCATGAGAATAAAAGGTACAGCATAGGCAATATAGTCAATAGTATTGTAATAGCATGTGTGGTGGTAGATGGTAGCTACACTTCAGGTGAGCATAGCATCATGTATGGATTTGTGTCTCAACTCTACTACAAAACAAAAACAAAAAACAAAAAACTGAAGATCCTAGATATAGAGAACAGACTGGTGGTTGTCTGAGGTGAGGAGTAGGCAAAAATGGGTAAAGGAAATCAAAAGATTTTGTTTTAAAAGATTTTATTTATTTCTTATTCATCAGAGAGAGAGAGAGAGAGAGAGAGAGAGGCAGAGACCTAGGCAGAGGAAGAAGCAGGCTCCCTGAGGGCAGTTTGATGTGGGCTTTGATCCCACGACCCTGGGATCATGACCTGAGCCAAAGTCAGACACTCAACCATTGAGCCACTCAGGTGACCCCATATTTCCAGTTTCATGATAAGTTATGGGGATGTAATGTACAACAGGGTGACTATTGTTAATAGTGTATTGCATATTTGAAAGTAGGAGAGTAGATCTTGAAAATTCTCATCACAAGAAAAAAATTATAACTATGTATGTTGATGGACGTTAACCGGGCTTAATTGAGGTTACCATTTTGTAATATGCACAAATATCCAATCATTACATTATATACCCTATAATTAATATAATGTTATGCCAATTATATTTCAATGAAAAAAGTATGAGTATGAAGCCAGCCTGGAAATATAAAAAGGATTTTCAGGCTCAGCATTCCAGCCAGGGACTACTTCTAAAAGTTCAAACCAATCAGGGTTCACAAACAGAAGTCACTGAATGTTGTACAGGCCAATATTGCACAGACCCAGAGAGGCCCAAGTTGTGAGGGAAGACTTAAGCAGAAACAATCCAACAACACAGGCATGACCGCACATTTGTGTTCAGTCTAAGAACTACTGGAAGCAGATGACTAGAAACAGAAATTTGCACTTTTGTGGGTTGGTGTTTCCAAAACAGAAAATGGCTTATTCTTTTGCACTGTTTTAGTACCTTTTCTGAATCTTTGTTAAAGGGAGTACATGTGTGACAAAGGGATATAAGGAACGCAATACTTCCAGGAGAGGCAGAGCTTTGCAGATAATTGCTGTTTGCCCCAGGAGGTGAATTTGTCACTGAACTTCTTCCTCCTTAGCTTCCTATTATTGACAACTATCTTGAATCTCCCTTTTATGCCTTCACCTGATTTTTCCTTGTCTGTATCTCTGGTGACAAAGACAGTGATAATTATTTAAATAATATGACTACTTGTCAAAGGCATTTAGCCATATTATTTTTCCCCTTTAATGAGGTAGGAGTGATATTGGGGAAGTTTTACATTTAGTTGGCATAAATGTTCTTGGAAAATTAAAATAAATGCAAAAGATGACATTTTACAAGATTGCTTTTCATTCTTAACATAATGAACAATCCAGTCACTGTTGAATAGCCCAGTCTATTTTATTTCTTTGAACAAATTCCATTGTAAGAGCCAAAATCATCTATGTGCTTCCAAAGCAGAAAGTAATTATCATCACAATTAACTTTTACAGAGATACACATTTTCCTTATGGCATTGCTTCTCATCTTCACCTTCCTCCCCAATTTGTATTCATATCTTCAGAGTGGCTGTATAAAATAGATTACCCCTTTAGCATTTACGTATATAGCTCTGTTGAGGAATTCTGTAAGGACATTAAAATATAGAGAGCTGTTGCCTGAGTCACCAAAGTTACATTTTAGCCAATATGTAGGGTCAAGGCATATTGTTAATGTCTCTAGAGAGTCTGGAGGAACTCCAGAAATAGAGAATATTATCTTACACAGATGTAAAGATATTCAAAAGAATTTCTCTTTGGATATTTATGGTAAATATGAGGACTTTAAAACTGCTTTTATGACCTCTATTAGTGCCTGATTCTTCATAGTCTTGAGAGAACCAAGTGCTTTTAACTGTAATTGAAGATGCCTTAGAATAGGAAACAATGGGACACTGGAGAGAACGGATCTCTTTCCTTCACTATAAAGCTGTGCAGACAGGGACGTCTAATCAGAGATATCACTGGCCCTCTCAGATACTCCAGGATGATGGATATCTGAAGGGGAAATGTTAATCACATCACTCCCGTGGTCAAACCATCCAGAATCCACTGTAGCTCCCAACAGATGGCACAGAGGGACCAGATGGAAAAGGTCCAGAGAAGGTCTTACATATGCATATGGCTACATGACCATCATTTTTATGACTAGTTACTTGGTTGAATAAATTCATGTAGATGATAGTGAGGAGCTTTCTTGGAATTTGGAAAACAGAAATAAGGACGGTCTCTAAGAATTAAGTTATAACATCCACCTAAAATGATAAGAGAGATTCAAAGTCACCTTTGGCCTCCAGAATAGAGCAAGGCAAAATATGTTAGGGATTCTAAAAAGATTTATTAGAAACAGGTATTAGCATAAAATATAGAAAAGTAAGACCATTCAGCAATCAATGTCAATAGTTAGTCCTTCCACTCAGCCCTGGGATGGAGATAGAATACATTTATAAAAGATTCACCCTGCGTGGTTTCAGTGGGAGGTGTCTCTCTATTCTGATGAGTGAAATTTCTTACTATCAGCCTTCTAAAAATATTACACTTGGAACTAATAATGCCCCTTGCCCTAATTTTATGCACACAAATCAATTTTATGATTATAATTTTATTTGGCAGGAAGTGTTTTTCTTTCAGGGAGAGAAGACCAGCTACAATACATGGCATGGATGGAAAAATCTTCCCTTTCAAGGTTGGTATGATTACATCCCCAGAGCAGAAGTCCCTACTTCTTCCAAAGTTAGGCAAAACCAAGGTATGACATTGATGAAATCAATGTAAATATCCGTTTGGAAGGCCTCTGAATGTCCTGCCAGGCAGCTTCTCTGATGACACCACAACTTCAGTGTGTTGATAGTAGTAGGGAACCTAATTCAAAATGAAAAGATATCCCTAGTCTACTTTTTTTTGAGATCACAACTAAATAATGGGCAGCACACTGAGAAGTGTGAAAAGTACATGAAAGTCTTGGGGTATATTGAGAAAAGGCTAATCATCAAGGTGAAAATCATGTTTTATGAATGAAGGAAAACACTTAGCCCAGAGAACAGAAGGGGAGAAGCATAAGGACACAGACACTGCTCCGATGATCTCAAGAATTATCTATGGAAGAAGATAGAGACTGGTTCTGTATTGAAACTGGATTAAAATAAGAACCAAAGGGTGCAAACTACCTGGAGAGAGATTTTTTGGATCACTATAAGGAGTCTTTAATATCTGAAGGAGTGGACTCAAGAGAAAATTAATTCTGATTTTGCAGCTATTCTAATGGAAGCTGTACAATAGCAATTTGAGAGGGATATTGAAGAACAGAAGTCTGGAAGAAGGGCAGCCCTGGTGGCTCAGCGATTTAGCACCACCTTCAGCCCCTGGGTGTGATCCTGGAGACCTGGGATCGAGTCCCATGTCAGGCTCCCTGCATGGAGCCTGCTTCTCCCTCTGCCTGTGTCTCTGCCTCTCTCTCTCTCTCTCTCTCTCTCTCTCTCTCTCTCTCTGTCTCATGAATAAATAAATAAAATCTTAAAAAAAAAAGAAAGAAATCCACTAGTTGCAAACTACTAAAAAACGAAGTGTGGAAGAGTTACTTTTCCTGATTACTTTAAAATCTCATTTTCAGGGCACCTGGGTAGCTCAGTGCTTGAGGATCTGCCTTTGGCTCAGGTTGTGATCCAGGGTTCTGGAATCCAGTCTCATATCAGGCTCCTTGCAAGGAGCCTGCTTCTCCCTCTGCCCATGTCTCTGCCTCTCTTTGTGTCTCATGAATAAAATTAAAAAAAATCCTTAAAATCTCATTTTCTGGGGCACCTGGGTGACTCAGTCAGGTAAGTGTCTGCCATCAGCTCAGGTCATGATCCCAGGGCTCTGGGATCAAGCACACATTGGGGCCCCTGCCAGGTGGGGAGCCTGCTTTTCCCTTTCCCTCTGCCAGCTGCTTCCCCTGCTGATAATCATTCTGTGTCAATAAATAAATAAAATATTAAAAAAGTAAAATAAGACCTCATTTTCTGGAATTTTCTGCTTTTAAAGATATAGTTGAAGGTCTGGATTCTAAACCACTGAAATATTTATATAGTATGGTATGTGGGAGATTAGTTTTATTTATAAGGTGACATTTTAAAACTTATTTTCACAGAATTATATTAATCGTTGGCTTTCCTTCATGACACAGTGACTAAAAATATTTTTTATTTTGAATAATGGAGTAAATCCAAGTAAGCCACCATCGCAACATCAAAAGCCAACATATATATATGTATAGGAATAAATCTATAGAAAATCATGCAAAACCTCTACACTGACAACTATGTTACTGAGGCAGGTTAATGACAATCCAAATAAATGGAGGAATATGCTATGTTCATAGATTGGAATATTCAAACTAGTAAGCATGGCAGTTCTCCTCAAAATAATCTGTAGACTCATTCCAATGCCAATATAAATCTCAGTATCCCTAAGGTGTGTTTTGTGTGTGAGTGTGTGTGTGTGTGTGTGTGTGTGTGTGTTGACAAGTTAATTCTACAATTTTTCGTGGAAACATAAAAGAAAAAGAAATAGCTGCAATTTTAGAGAGAGGTTAAAGATTAAAACTTTATGAGATAGTGAAACCTATTCTAAAGCTATAGTAATTAAGACAGTGTGGTTTTGTAACAAGAATAACATTCCAGAAATAGAAATAGACATTCTAGAAATAGACTTATACAGACTTGTCACTCTATTTGTGATAAAAGTTATATTACATAATAGGACTGTCTCTTCAATAAATGTTTCAATTGGAGAGCCATATGGGAAAACATCTTAATACCTGTCTCATACCACACCCTCACTCCATCAAAAAAAACAAAAAAACAAAAAAACAAAACCACTGGACTCCAATACAAACATGATAGGTAAAACAATAGGACAAGACAGTACATCATTAGTATCCTGGAGTAAATGATACCAAATATTCGTAAAGATATGGAAAAATAAGAACTTACATAGACTCTGGTTGAAGTGTAAATAGCCACAAGTACTTTGGAAAATGGACCCAACAATTTTACTCCTAGGTATGTATTCAACAAAAATGCAAAGGATGTATTAGAACCTTCATAGCATCACTGTAATAGCTAAAACCTGGAAATATACTATTATCCATCATAGAACTGATAAGTGTATTCAAACAATGATATAACATACATTAATGAGAAGGAACATTCCACAATTATAAGCAATAATATGTGTGAATCTTGCAAATGTTATTTGTTATTTGTTGTCAACTGACAACAGCTTGACAAAATATGTACTAGAGAATATTATGCAAACAATAAAAATATAGATCGTGCTTATTTATGCTATTAAAATTCAGGAGATTGATTATACTTGGTGGGGGTTGATGACTGGAAGGGGGTTTAAGAGAAACAGAGGTGACTGATTTTGTTTCTCAAACTGGGTTGCTAAAGGGATGTTCAACATTTGAACTGTTCATATATGATAGGCACACATTTAAGATTTTATTTATTTATTGGGAGGCCTGGGTGGCTCAGCGGTTGAGCGTCTGCCTTTGGTTCAAGGCATGATCCTGGATTCCCGGGTTCGAGTCCTACTTTGGGCTCCTTGCATGGAGCCTGCTTCTCCCTCTGCTTGGGTCTCTGCCTCTCTGTGTGTCTCTCACGACAGAGAAAATGAGAGAGAGCACAGGCAGGGGGAGCAGCAGGCAGAGGGAGAGGAAGAAGCAGGTTCCACACAGAGCAGGGAGCCCAATACAGAGCTCAATACCAGGACTCTGGGATCATGATCTGAGCTGAAGGCAGACGCTTAACTGATTGAGCCACCCACCCACCCAGCTGCACATTTCTATATGTTTATAATAATCCAATAGTTCAAAAAACAAAAACACTATTTTAAATAATAATAACTATTTTTGTTGGGGTATAAGCCTGCACTTGACTTCCACCTCTGTGTAAGAATAGGTCTTACTTGGTACAAGCATATTAAATTCCACATGTCAAAGTTAACAGATTTTCTTATGTACACATGGATCACTTAAAAATGGATCATACATTAGTCTGAAAGTTAGCCTCAACATATTAGAAAGTGAAGGTATCACATATCATAGTTTTTGATAGTACAATTAAAAAATATGCTTAAAGGTAAAAATTAAAATAAAAAAATTGGGATCCCTGGGTGGCGCAGCGGTTTGGCGCCTGCCTTTGGCCCAGGGCGCGATCCTGGAGATCCGGGATCGAATCCCATGTCGGGCTCCCAGTGCATGGAGCCTGCTTCTCCCTCTGCCTGTGTCTCTGCCTCTCTCTCTCTCTCTGTGACTATCATAAAAAAAAAATAAAAAAATAAATTAAAAAATTTTAAAAATTGCTTATTTTTGTGGCACCTAGGTGGCTTAGTCCATTAAGCATCTGATTCTTGATTTCAGCTCAGGTCATGATCTCAGGGTTGTGAGATTGTTCCCTGCAAACAGGCTTTGTCCTGACTGTGGAGCCTGCTTAGAATGCTTTCTCTCTCCTTCCGCCTCTCATCTCTAACCCCTAAAAAAAAAAAAATGAAAGAAAAAGAAATACACTTACTTTTAAAGATAGCTAAGAAAAATCATTTAAGAGTTAATAATTCAAAAATACATTGTTAAATAATTCATAGTTTAAAGAAAAAAATCATAATAGAAATTTAAAAACACTTAGAACTAAAGGGTAATAATAATAATAATAATAATAATAATAATACATATGTATCAAGACATAGGTTTAAACCAAAGGGATGCTTCAATGGAAATTTATATCCCTAAATATTTTCAGAAATATATATATATATATATATATATATATATATATATATATATTTAAGATTTTACTTATTCATTCATGAGAGAGAAAGAGAGAGAGACAGAGACACAGGCAGAGGGAGAAGCAGGCTCCATGCAGGGAGCCGGATGTGGGACTTGATCCCAGGTCTCTAGGATCAGGCCCTGGGCTGAAGATGGTGCTAAACCGCCAAGCCACCCAGGCTGCCCAGAAAAATATATATTAAAGAAAGTTATTTTACAGATATATATGTAGAAAAAGAGATAAGGATGCAAACTAATGTGTAATATCCATCTGAGCTTGAAAAACAAAATAAATCCAAAGAGATTACAAGAAATAAATACTAAAAATAGGAGTGTAAACAAATGACAAGATAAATACCATATGGATGAATAACAAATCCAAAAAACACCCTTAGGAATATATATCAAAAAGGCACACTTTTGGTGGTATAGCTAGGAAAAATAAAAGATATATAATAATTTTTAATACTAGATGTAATAAGAGATAAAAAGGAATTTCAAACATAAGAGGAAACTGCTAGAAATTATTTGCCAACATTTTGGTCAACTTCAGTGAAATGTACAAATTCATGGGGGAAAAGTATAAATATAAGGATTTTTTCTTTTAGTCACTTAAATACTTTGCACCTATATTCTCCTTCTAAGTAAATACATGGCTATAACTTTTCATATTTGAAGTAGTCTTATTCCCTTTGTTAATCTGTAAAAGCACAAGTTTCTGGTGGAACTAAGTAATATCTTTCTACAGATTCATTAAAAAAAAAAGTCCTAACCACCTAGATTTGAATTTATTAAAGTAGAATGCTAATTATGTGCACTAGCTCTGTTGAAATTAACTTTTCACAGAAAAATGAAAATCTGACATAAGAAAATGTCGACAAATAGCAATGCTAATGTTATAATTTCATGATAATTTTAAGAGAAATTAAACCCTCTCAATAATAAATTGATTCTTATACTCTCTAAACCCTTTAGAGGAGTTCAATTTTCCATCTTGATTATTATAACTATTTTTGCTTTTAATACGTCTTCATTAAGATCTCATTTACCTATGGCATCTTCTTTCTGCAATTTGTTTGACTACTGTGACTGAAAAAGTAACATGGTCTTGAAGAGTAGAAATTAATTTGTGATGGTCTTGACAGGCTACCTCGATCAAACATTATTTTTCAAGCTTTCAGATATGATTGACATATAATATTGTATAACTTTAAAGTATGCAACATGTTGATTTTATACACATAGATTATGCAATGATTACCATCACAGCATTAGCTAACACCTCCATCATGTCAATTACTATTTCTACTTTTTTTGTCACGTATTTGTGATCTATGCCCTTAGCAACTTTCAAGTACATAATATAGTACTATTAACTATAATCATCATGCTGTACTTTAGATCCCCAGAACTCACTCATTTTATAACTGGAGGTTTATGCCATCTGACTAACATCACACATTTTTCCCTACCTACCAGCCCCTAGTAACCCCCACTCTTACTGTTTCTATGGGTTTGGCTTTAGAGTGTGTGTGTGAGAATGTGTGTGTCAAAAAGAATATTTATTACTTATTTATTTTTTTAATTTTTTTATTTTTTAAGATTTTTTATTCATGAAAGACACAGAGAGAGAAAGGCAGAGACATAGGCAGAGGGAGACACAGACTCCAGGCAGGGAGCCCGATGTGGGACTCGATCCTGAGACCACAGATCACGCCCTGAGCCAGGGGCAGGTGCTCAACCACTGAGCCACCCAGGCGTCCCTTATTACTTATTTATAATAGCCTCTTAGGCTTTTAAGCTTTCTTGCCAGATGCTTTCGGAGCAGGTGATTTCTGGGTTGGATCTTTGTGACCCTTCTGAGCCTTGGGAGGCACTGCTTTCTGGTCTGCAGCTTTCAAGGCAGGAGTCTTCTGGGCTGGGGTCTTCTTGCAGCAGTGGCTATCTTTTTTGCTCAAAGCTTTACAGAACCCTTAGCAGTGGGTGTTTTTTTGGTAGAAGCTTCCAGGAGAGTTGCTTTCTGTAGTTTCCTAACTTCAAGTTTGATTATTCTGTTCCTCATTTTCTTGGCCTTCAGTAACTTTATATTGATCAAAGCTGTCATCTTGGCTTTCCTTTCTCTGGCTTCAGTCTTCTCGGCCCAGCTTATGGCCTCCTGATATCTGCCTTCTACCAGATTTGTTAGATACACTTCTGGCACCTTGTGGGCACTTGAGGATGAGGTCAGTGAGCCACATGCATTTGAAAGGCAAAGCCTGTCTCCTTAACTGAGTGCAAGGTCCATCAACCAAAGGTGTGTTCTGATCAATAACATCTAGAGTCTTAACCAGCTTTGCCGCATGAAGGCCAAAGGAGATGTAGGCCACCTGGCCAACCTCCACAACATGCTTGAACACCATGTTGGTGGCACTGGGCAAGAGAGATTTGGTCTTTTTGTATTCAATGTGTAAGTTACATCACACTGTATTGGTCTTTCTCTGACATTTCACTTACCATCATGCCCTCGAGTTTCATCATGTTACAAATGATGGGATTTCCTTTTTTGTCATGGCTGAATAACATGGCTCCATTGTATGTATGTGGGTGTATATACAATGGAATGCTTTAAGATTTTATTTATTCATGAGAGACACAGAGAGAGAGAGAGAGAGAAGCAGAGTCACAGGCAGAGGGAGAAGCAGGCTCCATGCAGGGAGCCTGACATGGGACTCAATCCCGAATCTCCAGGATCAGGCCCTGGACTGAAGGCAGGCGCTAAACCGCTGAGCCACCCGGGCTGCCCCAATGGGATGTTTTATATATATGTGTATGTGTATTTATATAAATATACACATATACACACATACACATATTCCCCACATCTTTATCCATTCACCTGTTGATGGATACTCAGGTTATTTCCATATCTTGGCTACTGTGAATACTACAATGAACATACGAGGACAGATCTCTCTTTAAGAACCTGTTTTCACTTCCTTTGAATATGTATTGAGAAGTAGGTTTGCTAAAACATGGAATTTCTATTTTCTAATATTTTGAGGAAACTCCATACTGTTGTCTATCACGACTGAACCAATTTATATTCTGACAAAGAGTGCACAAGGGTTTTCTTTTCTCCACATTCTTTTTTAAAAAAATTTAAAAAGATTTTATTTATTTATTCATGGGAGACACACAGAGAGAGAGAGAGAGAGAGAGAGGCAGAGACACAGGCAGAGGGAGAAGCAGGGAGCCCAACGTGGGACTCCATCCTGGGTCTTCAGGATCATGCCCTGGGCTAAAGGCGACACTAAACCACCGAGCCACCGGGCTGTCCATTTTCTCCACGTTCTTGCCAACACTTGTTCTCTCTTGTCTTTTTGATAATCTAATTCTAACAGATGTGAGGTTATATCTCCATGTGGTTTTGATTTGCATTTCTCTGATGATTAGTAATGTTGTACCTTTTCACGTACCTGTTGCCTGTTTGCAGGTCTTTTGAAAAATGTGTATTGAATTTCTCTGCCCATTTTTAATTGGATTTTTTCTTTTAAATTGGAGGACTTCTTTATGTATTTTGGATATTAATCCCTTATAAGATACATGATTTGGAACTTTGTTGGTTGCCTTTACATTTTGTAGATGATTTCCTTTGCTGTGCAGAAGCTTTTTAGTTTGACATAATCCCGCTTACTTATTTTTGCTTTTGGAATCATAATCAACAATCATTAGCAACACCAAGGCCTAACAGCTTTTCACTAGGTCTTCTAGAAGATTTATAGTTGCAGTTTTTCATTTTTAAATCTTCAATCCATTTTGAGTGAATTTTTGCAAGTGACGTAAGTTAGCGGTCCATTTTATTGTTCTGCATGTGATTATCCTGTTTTCTCAACATCATTTATTGAAAAGACTATCCTTTCCTCATTAATTATTCCTGACTCCCTTGCCAAAGATAAGTTAACCATATATACAAGGGTTTATTTCTGGGCTCTCAGTTCTGTTCCTCTGGTCTATGAGTCCATTCGTATACCAGTACCATACTGTTTTGATTACCATAGCTTTGTAGCATAGTTTGAAATCAGGAGATGTTATGCCTCCAGCTTTTATCTTCTTTCTCAAGATTACTTTGGCTATTTGAGGTCTCTTGTGGTTCCATACAAATTTTAGGATTGTTTTCCTATTTCTATGAAAAGTGTTGGAATTTTGATAGAGATTGCACTGAATATATAAATGGCTTTGGGTAATACGGACATTTTAACAATTCTTATAATCCATATCTTTCTACTTGTTTGTCTTCTTAACCAAACCATATTTAGGCTCCTTTGAGCTCTTAAGGAAGACTTGACTTTGGTTTGCCTTTATCAAGAATCCTGCTAAGTCAGTTTAGTGAGAATTAGCCATCCTTAATATATGGTCAAGTTCCTCATCCCCTCCTTGATATCCTCACCTCCTCCTTTTACCTGTTTTATTTGGAATTCTACTTCCCTACTGTCTTAAAATATCCTGTACTATTTTAACAACTGTCAGAATAGTTTTTAGCTTTTAAGGAAAAAATACTAATTAACCCTATAAAATCTTGGTTTTACATTTATGAAGATAGGCTAAGAATCCGTTATCTTTAATGTAGGCCACATTCCTTTCTATTTACCAAATATGACAGCTCAATTAACATATTGGTTAAGAAACTTGGTACAACTACTGACCTTGGGCAAATTTTCAAAATTTTGAGTATTTCTCTTGAAAGAAAAAAAAATCTTCTGTCCCCAAATTATAGGAGAAGTGAGGGATTTGGATTTATTACTATCCTTTTTAGTACAATAAAGCCTTATCTTGGTATAAAGTTCAGTTTTATTCATCTGTGGTAACTTACTGATTGGAGGAGGGGTTATACAGCAGGAAAATAGGATATTTTAAAATAAACAGAAAATGGCAGACAACATCCATACAAGGGAAACAATAATTTGTAAGAGGAGACATTATTTCAGGTGAAAATTTATCTTCAAAATCAGCCATCATACAGACAAAAACACCTTGAAGCAGATATTTAAATATTCAGAATATAAATAATTCTCTGGTGTCACTCAAGGCCATGAAGAATCTGTGTCCCAGGCAGCCAGAGTGCAAAGATCTTAAGTGCAAGGGGATTGAAATAGAGCTCGCTCTCTGAGGGAATTGCCTCAGCAGTGGAGCCAAATTATATACACAGACTGAAGCCTGTTCCAGTCCCAATAACACATATTCAAAACAATCCTCCAAAGCATCAATATTCCAAGTAATTATATCAAAGAACAAAGCCCAACTTTATTTAAAGGAATGCAAAATACTCAGCATTCAACAATTTAAAATGCACAATGCTGGTCTCTTACCTAGAGTTACCAGGTGTGCAATGAAATGGGAATACAATTTTACCACCAGCAAGGAAATCACCAGTAGACACTCACCATCCCCTCCCTGACCCCAAGATGATTGTTGAACTGGTATAGGACTTTAAAACAGGCATGAGAAAGGACTCTCTGTGGCTAAACATAAAAGGAAATAGGAGCATAGGGAGATAATAGGAAGACACAACCTAAGTTTAACTTTCAGAGTTGAAAATTACAATAACTAAGATAAAATATTAAAGGAAACACAAAATTCCCTTAACATCCAGAATCGGGGAAGGGACAGACCACCAAACAGCTGAGAAGTGGCATAGGAGAGCCATTAAGGTACCACAGTGCCAGGTTTCTATTCCCAGCTCCGAAATGACACCTGTGGATCCCTGTTCAAGGTAATTACCATGCCATGCCTCAGTTTCCTTCTCTGCAAAGTAAGTATAGTAATAAGCAGTAACACCTTCCATCAGGCTTGCTATGAAGGTGAAAATAGTTCATATTTGTAAAGAATAGAGGAGTTTGCAGGGCACAAATTTTAACGGCTATGAAAATGTTTATGAAATAAAATGAAGATAACCCAACTATCTCCCCACAAACATCCAAGGAAACAGGCTCCCTCTCAACTCACCTCCATTTATTTTCTTAAATTTTCTCTGCAGCCAAAAGGGCCTGCAGAGAACTGGTGCTTTCTCTGCCCTGCTGAAGTTCAGTAGTGTCAGGAGGTCCCAGAATGTTGAAATGTCCTTACCCTTCTCTGTTTCTGGTAGTCTTTGAAGAGGATGGGAGGTCTAGTCACTATTTAAGGTAACAGATATGACTGCCCCTCTTCCATCCACCATTAGCGCTCTCATCAAGCTGGCTTGTATTCCTCTGGGAGTCACCACATTCATAGAAGCCTTCCCAGCCAGCGATATCCCTCTGAGATGTTTCCTTGTTATTCTGGCCTCACCCTGACTAATACTTCCTACAGGCTGACATTATAACTTCTAGTGAAGTGAATCTCTCCCGCTAGTTTATAAACTCAGCAAAATCATGGATCCTGCCTACAAGTGAATTCAGCTATAAAAGAGCTTCCCAGCCCTGATTCTACAATGGGATCAGCTGGAAGGCGTTTCAAAAACCACCTCTAGTGATTCAGATTTAATTATTTTGGGCTGGGTGCCAGGCATTTGTGTTTTGAAAAACTACCTTGGTGATTCTAACATGCAACCTTGGTTGAGATCTGCTGCCTTAGAGGAACAGTGTGTGCTTTGCCATGAGCTGCATGGGGCCTCCTCTGTCCGTATCTACCTCACTAGTCACCAGGTGGGTGGCGACTTTAATAACCGTGAGTCACACCCAGGCTGATTAGAACTGCCTGAAGATGACCATCTGGAAGAGTATAGTTTCTCAGACATTCTCACTTGTGATGAAGTTTGGACCTAAGCATCAGTAGCTCTGAAAGTTTTCAGTGGTTCTAATGTACCATCAAGGTGGAAAAATTCATCTTAAAAAAAATCTGATGGTCAGGAGACTTTCTTTTGCTTCCTGACAAAAGGTTGATAGTTCTCAGAGAATCTCTGGGGCCTGAGGCAGGTGAGTCTAGGAAAGACTTCCTGAGATTTGACACTTATTCCTGTGGGCATGTCGATTTAAAGGAAATAATTTCACACAATTTTAGGGCTAATTGTGTTTCTAAAGATGAGGAAATTGGGTATTAAGTTTTAAACCTTAGGGGAAAACCTAATTTAGGAGAAACTTTTTCTTTTAAGTTTGCTTGTTATTTATTTTTAAGTGATCTCTACCCAGTGTGGGGCTCAAACTCAGGACTCCAAGATCAAGAGTTGCACGCTCATCCCACTGAACCAGCCAGGCACCCCTAGGAGAAACTTTTATTGTGTCTTTGTAAAACATTCATCTATGAAATTTCTTGGACAAATTTTGAAATGATAAAGGCAACAGAGTAGGCTCTTGGGAGGAAAAGTATTTGAAGTTAATGAAAGTATAAAGTGATACTAGATGTTCCTGTGTGAAGGGAAGTCACAGGTCAAAAGTATGGGTGACTCTGAGGGCTGGTGGTAGCTTCTGATGTGCTAAGGAAGTGATTAAGAAGTATTTTATTTTCCAGAAGATAGAAATGGAGTCTTTTAGCTTTCTAAGTGACAAAAGGAAAAATAAAGACAACTAAGTATTATGAAATAAGGCTGAGAAAGGGGAAAGTTTTTTTCTTAAAGATTTATTTATTTGAGAGGGAGCAAGAGTGCATGCATGTGTGCGTACATGTGTGCAAATAGAGGGAGGGGCAGGAGAGAATCCCAAGCAGAATCCATGCTGAACCTGGAGCCCCACTTGGGGCTCAGTCTTACCTGAGATCATAACCTGGGCTGAAACCAAGTCACAGGCTTAACTAACTGAGCTACCCAGGAGCCCCAAGAAACTATGGCAATTTCTACCTAAATGGTGTCATGTAAAGCTGAGATGCCAGAGGAGACAGGGCCAAGGAAACAAACACATACAGTGATTCACACCATAAGAGAAACCACCTTCCCAGGCTGAAGACAATCGAGAGAGAGCAAAATAGAGAGAGAGAGAGAGTTCAATTGATCAAATTTCAAGAAGCACCTTTCCATAAACAAGGAGGAAACAGGATGCCTTTCCCCTTGGCCCCTGACTTTGCTCTTCAAGGGTCAGTATTATCTCATAAAGGGACATGCATTTTGCAGTGACTTAGAGCTGCTTCTATTTTCAAGGATATGAAAGGAAACTTGTAAGCTGATTGAAAATCACCAATTTTAAAGATTTTTTTTCATTACCAACATGAAATACAACTTAATAAAATGCATACAAACAACATTTTGGAATAAAAGGGCATCTGGATGGAATGGAGAGGACTGTGTGTAAGAGTGATTAAGGTTTCTTTTTTATTATTTTATTATTTTTTAATAATAAATTTATTTTTTATTGGTGTTCAATTTGCCAACATACAGAATAACACCCAGTGCTCATCCCGTCAAGTGCCCCCCTCAGTGCCCGTCACCTATTCACCCCCACCTCCTGCCCTCCTCCCCTTCCACCACCCCCAGTTCGCTTCCCAGAGTTAGGAGTCTTTATGTTCTGTCTTCTTTTCTGATTAAAGTTTCTGTGGGTATGTAATGACACCAGTGTTCCTGGGGAGAAATAGCTATCAAAAGAAAAGAGGTTTGAAGAAGAGAAGTCAGGAATCATGGGTATGAGTGGGATCCAAGAGGAGTTTCTGCTGAGCCCTGGAACTAGTGCAGTTATATCTGTAGCTAATAGGGAGTCACTACCTGCTCTTTAGTAGCAAAATAATTTTTTTAGGGAGAAGATCAAAGCTTTTGGAAACATGAGTCTGGAGTAGAGAGAATGGCATGTAGGGTCCATTTATGACACTCTTGGCCAAACTGAGAGGAAAGACTAATGGAGAGGCTAAGATAGGAGAGTAGGGAACAGAGGAGTGATTGTCACATTTCTTGGCAGTGAATATATCAGAGTAGAGGGACCTAGAGGCCCCAGGGGCCGAAACTGGCCCTGATATCTAGGAACTGGCCACTATCCACAGTGGGCACTGGGCATCAAGACCCTGGTTTTTAATATAAGTTCTGTGTCTTAGCATCCCTACTTGATCTGTGATCCTGGAACACATCCTATCTTCTCTCTGAGTCCTGGTATCCTCCCCTGGAAATTCAGGCAGGTGACAAATCTTACATATGATTGAGTCAGACTAATCCTGGACAGCAGCCTTTTTGATTAATTCAAGGATTGGGACTTTGATCCCATCTGCCAAATCCCTTCTGCTGTACCTAAACTAATGTTTGGATAACTGGGAGAGCATGTGATTGGCTTCAACTAGCAAGGAGTTCAAAGGATTCTGGGCCCCATACCCTCAACTAAATAAAAGATTGTCTCATTTTTGTAAATGCACATTCCTGACTCCTGTTTTTTTTTTTTTTTTTAACTTCACTGAGAGCTTCTGGTTAAACAGGAAGTGCCGAAACCCCAGCCTCTATAAAGCAGTGGAACTAGCTGAGTTTTCTTCACTCTGGTATCAAAATAGATCTTTCATTAAGGATCTTTCCCATGACAATAGCAGGAGCATTCTAAGGGGTACCCCACTTATATTGCTTTTGGTGTTCAGACCAAATCTCCTTACAGAGGTTTACTAGACAGAGGCATTGCTCCAGGGGTGGAGGAAGGGCCTCCGAGCCCTTGTGGTGGTGGCCTGGTCAGATGTGCTTACACCCATGCTTGTCAGTGACAGTTGGGTTGGATCCTCCACGTCTGTGGGGCCCAGCTGTGACCTCTGTCTGGGATTTAACACAAAAGTAGTGGTTCCTAACCAACCCTACCCTCAGCTACAAGTGTTTATTTCTACCCCAGCTAATGATAACGGGGACCCTTTAGTGATCTTTCTTCCAACTCAGATCTCACAAAGCTTATATTCTCCATGGGTAAGCAATATTGTCAAAGGGCCTGCATTATTAGTTATTTTAGTCATTGTTAAAAGAGTGCAAATAAGGTTGTACATGTGTATGTGAATGATAAAGGTTGTCCATGAGAAAGATTTGTGAAATTGGGATCTGCACAACATGGAAGTAAAATAACTTTCTATAAACTTGGCTCAGGAAATGGAGAGAAACAGGTCTAAGGGAGACACAGATCTAAAATAGTTTACCTCATATACCATGTTTTCACATCATCCAAAAAGTGGGTGCTGAGGTTAAGAAGCATCAGCTCACAAAAAGCAAATTGAGGCCCAGGAACTTTAAATAATGAGACTCTGCTCACACAACCCAAGAATACTGATAGCAGAATTTCACTCTACTGATTGATTCCTTTCTCTACAAGTTTCCCCTGTGGTTAATGACCCTCTGGACACCAAAAATTTTGGGGAAATGGTGTGACACAGGAGACAGATCCCAGAAAGCTGAGCTCCTTACCTGCCTTTTGGCCTCTCTGTTTGTATTTGGATCCCATCTAACCCCTGGCCAATAGCAGAACTTGGGATTGTCCAGTTCAATTTCACATTTTTTATTTACTCCATTGGTATTGGGAAGAAAAGGACTCATGAAATCCCTTGTTTCTCAAGTGGAATTGGGATCCAGGTTGAAATCTTCAGTTTAGGATCTGAGTCAGAGACAGAGGGTGGGTGACTGCAACTGGGGATGAGGTCTGCAGAGAGAAAGGCAGGAATATCAGGCACAGAGATCCCATGAAAGGTTCAGTGTAGGACCCTCATCTAGAGCGTGTTGGGGGAGGGGAGACATAGTTGGAGAATAGGAATAGATTAAAAAAAAAAAACCTGAGAAGTGACAAAGTGAGAAATGACAAATAAGAGTGTACTGGACATAAGAAAAAACTTAAGGAAAGGACAAAATAATCTTAGCAATTAAGACTAAATTTGAAGTCAAAGTAGTCCAGATTCAACTGAAAATATAATAAAGGACTTTAGGCAAGATATGAATCTACTTATGGCAAAAAAAAGAAGAAAACAAAACCTAAAAGAAATAGCTAAAAAGGTTCAGAGAGAATAGTGATTTTAAATGAAGAAAGGGAACATCTGACATATGCATACTTGAATTCTATGTAGAAGAAAAACAAAACAATGCAACAGAATTCATATTTAAAACTATTCTCTGAGAAAACTCCATGTAAATAAAAGACTTTCAGTGACATATAAAAGGACACCTGGTGTATCTGGAAAAATTGATTTATATTTGTCATTTCTAAGACATATTGTAGTAAAAGTATTTGATTTTAAATATAACAAATTTCCGTAGAACATCAATGAAATACAAAAGTCACTTACATAGAAAAATCATTTTGGCCTTATAATTTTTGACAGTAACATACAAATAAAGAAAACACCACAATAGCTTAAAAATATCAAAGAAATAGGTGGTCCAAGAATTATATTTCTAGCTAAGTGTTTTTTCAAGTATTATGGTTACAGAAACACAGATTTGAATACACCAAAACTCAGGGAATATTGTATTCAAAAAGCCTTTTTAAAATAATACACAAAAAAAATTGAGTGTCATACAACCAGGAGTGGATTATGAAATTTTTGGCAAAAAATTTTTTGAGGGACCATTGAATATATTTAATTGTATATCTAAGAAAGCAAAAGGTAAAAGAATAGAATTGTTGTTTGCCTTGACATTAAAAAGTAATAGTACTATAAAAGGAAGAAAGGGAAGATTAAGAAGGAATTAGAATAGACTCAGCACTGGCCACAAATAATAGGTGAACTCAGTGGATAACATTATAAGCTGGTAAATCAAACAGTAGAGATCTAAGTAAGGGACAGTAGACTAAGGACATTATTTAGGATGTTATTTAAAAGGTAATCTCAGGGAGAAGACCTCAAACTTTCCTAAATAATGGAAGAAACTGAAAAAGAGAAAATAAAAAGACATTCAGAAAGCGAAAGTATATATAAAACACTATACCTAGTTGAGAACAAATATCTCAGCTATATCAATAAAATATCTTTAATTCATCTACTAAAGGTCAGAGCCTTTTACATTGTCTTACTAACCAAAAATCAACATAGAAAGATAAAGTTGTTCAACAAGACAAAGAATAGAGGGATGAGCAAGTGTATACAGGACAAATATATAACAAAGTGAAGCTAACTAGAAACCAGAGGTTTAATCCTAATACAACATGATGGGGAATTCAGCCCAAAAAGCATTAGATGATGAACGTCTCAAAATATTACAGAGCAAAATGTAGGATGATATAAAATAACGACATGCAGCAAATAACACAGCAATTATGTAAAGTAGAAGCTGCAGGTGGTGCAAAGACAAATAAACATGAAAGACTTTGACCTCAAAAAAAAAAAAAGAAAGTCTTTGACCTCTACAACATTATATTTAGTTCAAATTAGAACAAGCAAACAAAAATAAGTAAGGATATAGTAGATCAAAGTAACTTTTAAAGTAGATTTTATTGATATGTGTTGGCATGTGTTTATATGCAAAACTTTACATGCTTAATATCACCTCACACCTGTCAGAAAGGCTAAAACAACAACACAAGAAACAAAACATTTGTTGGAGAGGATGTGGAAAAAAGTAACACTCATGTACTGTTATTGGGAATGCAAACTGATGAAACCACTGGAAAACAGTATGGAGTTTCCTCAAAAAGTTAAAAAAAGTACTCTATGATTCTGCAATCATACTACTGAGCATTTACACAAAGAATAAAAAAGCATTTGAAAATTATTTACAATAGCTAAGAAATAGAAGCAGCCCAAATGCCCTTGATTGATGAATAAAGATGTGATATATATATATATATATATATATATATATATATATATATATATATATATATATAATGGAATATTATTCGGCCATAAAAAATGAAAGCTTGCCATTTGCAACAACATGGATGGAGTTAGAGAGTATAATTTGGGTGAAATAAGTCAGTCAGAGAAAGACAAATGTCATATGTTTTCATCCATATGTGGAATTTAAGAAACAAAATAAAGGGAAAAATAAAGAGAGAAATCACGAAATAGACTCTTAATTATAGAGAACAAACTATTAATAGTTACCAGGAGTGAGGTGGGTAGGGGCATAGGTGAAACAGGTAATGGAGATTAAGGAGGGCACTTGTCATGATGAGCACCAGATAATCACCAGATAATGTACAGAATTGTTGAATCACTATATTGTACACTTGAAATTAATATAATACCATATGTTAACTAACTAGAATTACAAACTTAAAAAGCCAAAAAAGAGAAACTTTACATGTTTATAATACAAAATATTTATACCATAATAATGAGATAATAATATCATATTAAAGCACTCATTTAACTTTTATACAATTGATCATATATTAAATAACAATGCCTTATTAGCTCCTTAAAGTATAAATGTTGCAAATAATGTCCTTTGGTCATAATACAATGAAACTAGAATAAATAACAAGAAATAAATAGTTCCTTCATCTGGGGGAAAGTCTCTATTATGCACCTATAGTGGGAAAGATAAAATAGAATTCAAACTGTAAAACTTTTAAAAAATAAAAATGAAAAAAATCAAGGAGAAAAAATAAAGGATTAAATACATCCCAACTTAAAAGCTAGTGTGAAAAAAGAAAAGTAGATGCAAAAACTTAAGATAAAAAATATAAGAACAAGGTTAGTGACAGATAAAACAGGAAAAAAAATTGAATAAGTAAGTCGATGGACTAATTATCTGGAAAGAAAAAAATAAAATAGACAAAAACACTAGGTAACCTAATACAAAGAGAAAAGGAGAAAGTACAAATTTACAAATTGATAAATGGTAAAGTATCATAGCCACTGAAACAGAAGCAATTCTTGAAAAACTATGAGATTCTTATATGGATCCATACAAATATATTTGAAAACCTAGATGAAGGGAAAACATACAATCGAAATAGAATTTACTAAATTTTACTAGAAAATTTGCTAATTCATCTATTTAGAAATAAAATAAGTTAAACCAAGCTATTCCCATGAAAGAAAGAACACTTTTTAAAGAAACATTACTCAAAATAGCACCACATCTAGATGCTTTCATGAGGAATTCTTACTTTGTGGAAACTAGATAATCATAATCATAAGGTTATTTATGTTTTCCAGAGGGAGACATTTTTTAAAATGCTTTTAATGCAGCATATTAAGTTTAATATCCATATTGATAATAATAGCATGTAGGCATGTAGATGTAAAATTACAAATGAGACATTAACAGGTAAAAACCAGTCTCATCTTAAAAATAATAAGTACATAATAAACCAGTGAAATTTTCTGGAAATGTAAGAATAGTTCAAGATTAGCATATTCATTTGTGTACCTCAGTCCTAGAGCCAGTAACATACAGTAATTTGACGTGTCATTAATTAGTGGTGTTTCCAGTGGCTCCTGCCACGGATGACTTAATGGGCAGGCTCCCAGTGCATTCACACAGGTATTCATGCTTTTAAGAGACCACACTTGGTTTAGTGCCCTGCCATGGCCATCTTGAAATTCTCAACTCCTTTATTAGGGGTCCCATATTTGGCCTAGGCAGATCTGGATTTGGATCCTGGCTCTGTCATCCATTATGTCCCTGTTCTAGGGCAAGTCACTTTGCTTGGCTATACCATGCTATTATGGAGTCTGTGGTAGGGATGGAAGTTGGTATAGGGCAATGATAAGTGCATAATAAGTGCCACAGTAAGTGATAGATACGTGGTAATTATTACTGCTGTTGCTGTGATGGTGGTGGTAGCTATTGTTAGTGGCTAGTTTGTATGTATGTATGTATGTATGTATGTATTTATTTATTTATTTATTTATTTATTTATTTCCCAAATCTAGTATTAGTTAAAAAGAGAGAGTGGGCAATTGTTTTTTTTTTTTAAGTATCAGTGATTATTTTATAAGGAAAGGAATTATTAAGCTGAGTCTTGAAGGCTGAGCCCCATCAGCAATCCAGAAAGCCATTCAAGATGGAGTGGAGGGCAAATGTAAAGGTAAGGAAGTTTGCAATCATATGGGCATCTATGGGAAGTAGCATGGTGGCCAGGAGCATGGGTTTGCATTAAAATCTCCTCTCCACTATCTGCACCTTGAGCAAATCACCTCACCTCTTTGTGTCTTAATTTCTGTATTTTTAAAAAGTTGTAATGATAATGTAGTACTTATGGGGTTATTTTGAGAATTGAGTGAGTTTATGTATGCAAAGTCCATACAGAACACCTAGCAAATTGTACATGCTTAATGGGTAGTATATTATTATCCAAGGAAATCTGGATCAGACAAGAAATTTCAAAGAAGTAGGTAAGGGCCAGCTTGGAGGATGAGTGTGCCATGCTAAAGACCCTAAATGTGATGTTGAAAGTAATGGAAGGTAATTAAAGTGTATAAGCACTATTGTCACATGATCTGACCTGTCTTCTGGAATATTGCTATGACAGCATTATAGAGATTTATAGAATTAAAGAATAAAAACTGACTCCCAGTCACCATTGCTTTCCATGCTGGGACATCTGACAAAGACAATTTCAATTTCTAGTGTAAGCAATAGTCAGCATTGAGCAGATAAACTCTCAGCTCCAGAAAGTGCCTTCTGGCTACAGCATCTGTCCCAGGAGGCACCCTGGTGAAGCCTCATCCGTAACTCATATCCTAAATAGCACTTATACTCTGCACCCAAGAAAGAGTCAGGATATGCTCTAGATTGCCACTCCTCATGATATCTCTTCCAAACCAACTCCAGGTTTGTGGAGTCAGAGCTAGAACCTGCTGAGAGCTTTAACGCTTCTAGTCCCCTGATGCCCAGTTGATGTCCTCACCATTTGCTCTTGCTGCCAGAGGATCCTTGGATGCTTCATTCACAGCAGATGTAATGGCAGCCCATAAACAATGTTTACTGAGCACCCACTGCGCTTAGAGCCCAGGAACAGGGCTACAGAAAGCTGCCACAACAAAGGAGGCAGTGGGAGTTCGTAGTACCTCTTGTGTAGGTCTGACACCCCTGTCAATAGCATTAGCTCTTCCAGGCCATTAAGAATTATTCAATATGACTAAAATGTGACTCACAAATTGTCCTTTTGCCAATTTCTAAGGTGTCTAACAGCTGGGGATTCACCAGGCATTGGACGATTCTTAGAAAAAATGTTCAGAATTCTTTTTCTGAATTAAAGAATGTTAACTTGTCATGCACGGTCAATTATCTCTGAATTTCAAGTTGATTTGATTTATTTATTCATAGCTTTGACCACCAACTACTTAATATATTGAGAAACATTTTTTTGAGTTTTATATTTTACTTTAAAATTTCCAATAATATCATTCCTGGGTATGTATTTCTTCCAGAAATTTGGGAGGCTTTGTTTTGCAATACGAACTATTTGAACTCTCAAGAAAACTCTCATGCACTCTCATGGTGCATATAGTAAAATTGTATTCTGAAAGTTTGTTGATAATATATCTGGACACCATTTGTTGCATTATTTAAGAAATTCTTAGGCAAAAAAAAATCCTTGACATTCAAAACAAAATTTCTCCATTATATGTATAAATATAGTTACCTTTTTTTTGGTAATTATTTTCTGAGTTTATAAAAACGTTTACATTATTTCATTGTCAGTCACAAAGTAATATTGAGCTGTGGTGAGTGGTTATCTTCTGTATTTCAAATTTTCTTTTTTTTTCCTGCAAAATATAATTCCCCACTGCTATTCCATAATTATATTTACAAAGATAGATGAAGGACCTTGTTATAGATCTCAAGCTTGTTCAAAAAATGAGATTGAACGGGATGTCAGATTGGTCAACTATTCTGTGAGAAAAACATTCTGGAGATCCATTTTGTGTGACAACAACATGCATTTAACAAAACAAAAAATAATCAATTCCATGCCAGTGACAGGAGGTGATTCAGCTAGCTGGCTGGCAGTAAAGGTTGTTCAGCAGGTTTCAGATTCCTAATTGGGTGTCTAGCTTGCTAAGTAGCAGCTGGTCTTTAATTAGTGGAAAAATTATTACCACTAAGAGTTGCTTTAAAAAGAAAAAGAACAAAATAATTAAAATGTTAGAATCCATATGGTGAGTGCTTATCCTCAGTTGTCAATAGCTGTTTTCCTTCTTTATCACTAATAAGTTTAAAAATATTCCTATGCCACTTTTTTAAAAAAATGTAACTCCATATAAACATAAAATCCCCAATAACTCCTATAATGGAACAGGCAAAAAATAGCTATGTGCCATTTAATAATTCTTTCTCACCATGAAATTATCTCTGATACCCCCAACCCCAAGGATTGAATATCTAATTGATAAGTAAATCTTACAAAAAGCCTCATTATTGTAGGGGTTAGTAAAACACTCTGAGTTGATTTGTTATAAATACAATGAACTGGTGAAAATATCAGTACCTTATAGGTACAGGAAAATTGTACACAGATTCCATTTAATGAATAGCAATAAGTTAATATTGCTTATAATTGCAGGAAATCCAAATTTACCATGATTTTGTAATTATATTTCTACTCTACTTAGAGATGAAGTATTATAAAAATGTTAGAGATAAACCAGTCTACATTTACAATGAACATGCCAGAAACACTAGAGTTAATTATACACATAGGACAATGTTCTTACCTCCCATATGGACAAAGCTGCATTGCTTAAACTGATTATTTATAAAAATATTTGCTTTTAGTTTTCATTATTTGAGTTGGGAGGTGATGGTATAGCAGAAAGTGTGTGAATTTTGGTGTTAGCAGAACTAGATTCAAATGTTAACTATTCCTTTTATCCACCTAATATGTCCTAACTCATCTTTGGCTCTTTTTTTTCCTTCTGCGATGTAAAAAAAAAAAAAAAAATGAAATCCAACCTGTCATATTATTTTAAACTCTACAAAATACTTAGTGCTATTTCTGGATACATTACCCACTCAAATGCTTTTCTTATACTTATTTCAATATACATGTAATGCATTTCAGATATCTGGAAAAATCAATGATTGAGTCCACCTCATGCTCCAACGACATGGTATCAATGAGAAATTATTTACATATGTATCTCATGTAATTTTGAATACATATATCATTCATTAATCTTCGAGACTTGCATACTGTTTGGAACTTGAAGATCATTTGATTTTTATGCTGTTCACCCCATGGTTGCTACAGGAAATGAGACTGATTTAAGTGGAAATTTTAATAAAATATTAACTCTCCATTTTTCTGGGGTTTCTAACTCACATAAAGAAGAGTTTTCATATGAGTATCCAAGTTAATTCTTAAATGTACCAATGTCTTAATGTGCCTGCACTTATGGAAAAGAATTATAGTCACACCCAACAGTGTGGTCCTTAGCGGCTGCTTCAGGACAACTTGCCTTTTCTCTTGACAGAATGGGAAGCTTACTTTTGTCTTTTAACCTTTAAAATCTTTTTGAAACCGCTTTTCCTTGTTTTAACATTCCTTCAAGTTAATTGCAGGACAATAAAAGGAATCCTTTCCAATTAAACGTTTTGCATCAACTTTTGTCCCTCCTTTTCTGCTTGCTTTTCAGCCCCATCTAAAGTCTCTGCCCATGTAATTTCTCCATCATTATGTTCTGCATGTTGCTGCTCTCACTGCTGATGTTCAGTAAATTTCAAATTATCATGATCAGGCAATGCCAGTTGGGAGAAACACTAACATGTGGTACAGTAAGATGCAAATCAGGCTATCTAGATTAATAGCAAACATTTGGTTGACATCTCTAAGTTCGCTTGGGTTGAAACTAAAACTTTATTGCACTTCTCTGTGGCCTGCCATACTGCCAGCTGCCTTTTCTACAGATGTTCTCAACATATGAAAGGGGGTCTGAGCATTAACCCCCTGCTGCATATCAGCAAGATGCAGATGATCATGCAATAATTTGCTTCCTTTTCAAGACCTAACTGTTGATATGACATGATGGAAAACCGCATTGTTATACACTGTTACAAATGTCTGTAATTACTGCTGCTGCACAACTAAATGATTCAGTTCTTCCATTCCATCACACTCAAAAGATACCCAAGTGACATTTAACTTTTCCTGCCCTGGGTTTTCCCCCAATTCATGACAGCTGGAAAACTCTGGCCTAATCACAAACAGCCTAGCTAGAAGATTTCAAATATTTCACTGTTCTACTCCATGGCAGGACAGTGATGATGTCTGATTAAGGATTAAGGATGATTAAGCTGATTAAGGATAAAGTATAAAAAATATTGGAGGATTCTCTGGCCACTGTGTCCTGAATGCACTGGGGAGTAGGAAAGACCAGAAGTATTCTGCACAGGGCTTTACCATAAATGCAAATTAACAACAATAACAACAACAACAACAACAATCGCAGAGAAAGGAGGCCTGTCTCAGACTTTTGTATAGTTTCTACATTCTTTTCCTTTATGTATTCACTAATGTTGCTTAAAGGTACCGATACTACAAGAAACTCCCAAATTTGTTTTTTTTTTCTCTTATGACCTTGAAATAAGGTTAATGCAACATGCCAAATCGGTTATCCTTGCTCAGCAATCAAAATGGGATCTCTTGGTCTATCTACTTTTCATCCTGCCCCCTTTGTCTGAAAATAACAGATTAAACTTAAACTTCCATTCTTCTTCCTTTTTAAAAAGTTTTCTATTTATTTGAGAGAAAGAGAGAGAGAGAGAGAGAGAGCACAAGCCGGGCCAGGGGCAGAGGGAGAGAGTGAGAGAGAAGCAGACTCCCCATCAAACATGGAGCCCAATGTGGAGCTTGATCTCACAACCCTGAGATCATGACCTGAGCCTAAACCAAGAGTCGGACACTCAGCTGACTGAGCCATCCAGATGCCCCTCTGTTGTTCCTCTTGAACATTGTCTTCCCATCATGCCCTCTGTAATTTGACTTTTCTCTGAAGATAATGTTTCCTGTAACTTTGAGAAAAGGCTATTCTTCTGGAAACCATCTTGAGATGTAGTTGATGTCCTTGTATGTCTCAACTGTGAATCTATATGATTATTTCTTCACTCTCAAGTACATGTATTTGCTTTTTTACATTCACCATAATTCCTCTCCTAGCTGCCATCTGTTGATTAGACTGCTCACCCCACACTCATCAGAAGCATAAGTATCTGGCTTACAGTCCCCCTTTTCTACCAAGTTCTGCCATTTTCCTGGATAAGATTTAGCCAACATCCTGGTCTTTCATTCTTTCATCTCTTTATGTCAAGTGATCTTACCTTTATAACAGCCATCTTCTACATGTATGGTTGTAATCCTTCAACATGAATTTAGCTGGATTGTAAGCCCAATTGCAGACAAGAGTTTAGTCTCCTTCCTACTCTTTCTCTCAACTAGTTCCAACATTAACCCATAAACCTCATTGATGTGTTTACCCACAAACCTGTTTTCTCTCCCTATCTACTTGTAGCCACCAGTCTTGGTTTCCTTTTCAATACCATATATTATATTTTTTTATATTGTTGTTCTTAGTACCTTCAATACTCTTGACCCATTAGCCACCTCTAAGTCAACATTTCTGAGGGAATGCATTATCTTTTCTCCTTTCTTATTCCTCTATTCCTTCTCTCATTGTCCTAATCTAATTGAATGACACTTTAACCCAGTTTCTCAAACAGCTGGAATTCACTCTGTCTTTTTATATCATCCATCTAATTAGTAATTTAGTCCTGTAGATTCTATCTTATAAATAGTTCTTGAATCATCTGCTGTCTCAAACTTTACTATCACTGCCAAGGTCTAGGACACTACTACATCTAACTTGATCTTCCCAGCCATTTATTGATCTCCCTGTGTTAGATAGCCTCTTCATCCAATCATATATCTACATTGCAATCAATAATGAACCTTCGGAAACATAATTCATATCACACCAGTCTCTAGTTTATATCCTACATAGGTTTGTCTCTTCCAATAGATTACAACATCCTCTGGGTCCTCACTCTTAGCTTAGCTCTCACTACTCTCACTTTCACACTCTATGCCTCATCCTAGACTTTTGCATTTGCTCTTTGATCTACCACTGATTATCATTCTTCTCTTCATTTGGCTAACAACCTCACATTATCCTTCTCTTGGTTTAATAATCTCTTCCTACAGGATGACCTCCCTTTGGTCTAACCTAGGTGTGTGCACATACATAAGTGAAAAGACATATAGAAGATCAGGCCATGATATCTGATGTCTTTCCTGTTAGTCTTCCATTATAGAATGTATCATAATGTTTTTCAAATTGTTTTTTAATTATCTTTCCTATTAGGCCAGAATCGCTGAGATTTGAACAATGTTTGTTAGCCATGGAATCTTTAGTTACCAGTACTTTGACAAAATAAGTATTAATAAATTAAAATAGTTCATTTTTTCAATTGAAAAATAATGTGTAATCACCCAACTAATAACATAAATGATACAATAGTAAAATGCCTCTCATCAGGAGCAATATCAATTGAGCCATTATGTGTAGTCTTCATTATAACTTCACTACCTACTCTACTACTGAAGAAAGCAATGAAAAAGTTCTCTTATTGTAGTGGTAACTTTCTTTTATCATGGTTTTTAAAGTGGAAGTATTTTAATATTGTGTATATTAGTTAAGATATAATTTCAGCAGCTACTATCAGAGATTGCAAAACAACAGTCACCTACAAGACATTTTATTTTCTTACAACAGAAATCTTCTGTCCAGGTGGTTTCTTTTGCTTGACCATCCCTGGGGTATTGACCTTATGCACATTGTTTATGAAAGTTGAATACCATGTCTACCTTCAAGCTAGCACCAAGATATATAGAGAGATAAATAATATCTAGTCTTTTTCCAGGTATGTACTAGAATTTGTTGTGATGGTTAATTTTATGTGTCAAATTGGCTGGGCCATGGTGCCCAGGTATTCTGAATGTTTGTGTGAAGTTTTTTTGGGGGCAAAATTAACACTTAAATCAGTGGACTTTGAATGAAGGAGGTTGCCCTCCATCCAATGGAATGGGCCTCATTCAATCAGTAGAAGGCCTTAAGACAACAAAGACTGACCTTCCTCTGAGCAAGAATGAATTATTCTATCAGACAGCCTTTAGTCTTAAACCACAGCATTGGCTCTTCCCTGAGTTTCCAGCCTACTGGCTTACCCTACAGATTTTAGACTTGCCAGACTTCAATAAACATGTGGTCCAATTCCTCAAAATAAATCTGAATATATATGCATGCTATTATTTTTGTTTCTCTGGGGACCCTGAATAATGCAGTTGCTATGTTACTTCTGCTTCTATCTGACTGAACAGAATGTAGTCACCTTGCCACACCTGGTTGTAAAAGAGGACTGGTGAATGTAGTCTTCATTTTAGAAAGGCATATACCCACACTAAAGTTTTACTTAGATGGAAGATGAGAAGAGTCAATATTGGGAGATAATAATCAGTCTCACTCGCATTTGCTTAAATATAAGTATAATTTATTTGCTAAATATTGCAAATTACATAGATGATTGTGTTGTTTTGCCCTATTTACAACAGAGGTCTGAAGTTATGGATTAGCTTCCTAATTTTTAGATAATTGTAATATATTTGACTTTTTAGCTGAGATTTTGAGAGGTGTTGAGTGAGTTCTATCTCATACTCTGTAAAGTATCCGGTTGTAACAATTCTAGGCTGCTGCTGGTCCAGTGCAGAGTCAGATGCTTTAACAGGTACCAGAGCTAGCTTCAATTGGCAACCTCTCATAGAACACCGAGGACCATAACAAACAAACACCCAAGTCAGAACAGGCCAATCCTTAGGTCATTCCAGCTCATTACACAGGGCCTGGGACATGTACTTTTCAAGAAGATTTGGGTCTGCTCTAACATGGGGTAAATAAGTAGTGGACTGCCCCATAGCTATATTCCATGGCCCTAATTTTAGACTAAAAACATTTTAAACTAACTACACTTTAAATTATACCCTGAAAAACTAACTCATTACATTATGAATTTGAAACTGTATAGTTTTCAAGAGTCTATATGTTCAGTAAACTCATTCAGAACTTAACTACTGTGATTACAATATGCTTTCTCTAAAATAAACAGAAATAGGAAAATAAAAGTAACCACACATGATGATTTTTGTTGTTTCCTCTATCCCCAGATATCTTGATGCTCCAAGCAAGGATCATCTCTTGCCTCCTTATGGTCTTTCTGCTTCCATCTTTTCGTCTCTGCATTACATTCCTCTGCTTGGAAATTCTCACTGAGTATAATAGCCAAGGTAATTACAGTTGCTTTTTTTTTAAGATTTTATTTATTCATGAGAGACACAGAGAGAAAGGCAGAGGCACAGGCAGAGGGAGAGGGAGAAGCAGGCTCCATGCAGGACCTGACGTGGGACTTGATCTTGAGTCTCCAGGATCACACCCTGGGCTGAAGGCAGGCGCCAAACCGCTGAGCTACCCGGGCTGCCCTACAGTTGTTTTTAAAAATGTCTTACTAGGTTCCTGTGTGAACCCATATTACTCTGATCTTTTCTCTACATATTTCTTTACTCACCGCAGCAGTCATGTGATTTGCTGTTGCTTAGGCAAATTAAGAATATTTCCCCTTATGACCTTTGCATATGCTATTCCCTCTGCCTGGAACACTACACAGAGAACGCTTATCAATTTCCAATGTCTCTATTTAAATAATGATTTATAAATTAGACATTATCTGGCAACCACTCTCTATAAAGAGTAGCATGTCCCATGTTTCCACTCCTCCTATCATCCTCATCCTGGTTCATTTTACTCCATATAGCTCATCACAATCTGACCTATGCAATGGTTTAGTTGTTGTCTGTCTCTCCCAGGTATCATGGGACGCATGAGGGAAAGGACTTAATTTTGCTCTAAAAACAGTATTTGGGCTGTAGGAGGCTCTCTATGGTATTGGCTAAGTGTGTAAATGAAGGAGTCTATCTCATTTAAAAAACACCAAAATAAATGATAAGAAATGGATATCAAGTTTTCATTTTTAATTTAACACTGAATATATATTTGAAAATGAGTTTCATAAAAATTATCTAAAATATTTTAACTGTTGCTTTATGTCCTGGGCTTCAGGCGTTTCAGGCGTCTGTGATTTCAAATAGCATATGGTAAAACAAATGAGCTTTGGTTTGACACAACCTGACCTTTAAATGACAATGAGAGCAAAAGGGCAGAATGAATATGGCCTTGTCAGACTCTTATGAGAATAGAAAATTTCCAGTAGCCCCAGAGAATGTCAAAAGAAGTGTTCCATAAACGGAATGGGGAACCAACTGAAAGGTTTTCATCAAATAAGGGTGACAGACAGAGGTCTCTCAAAGAATATATAATGAGGATCATCGAAGTCATTCAAACTGAAGAATGGGCAAGAGGTTGTGTGATTTATCTCACATATTCAAGCAAGGCATAATCATTATGGAGAAATACTATATTTTAAAAGGTAACATAATATAAAAATTCAAAGAGTACCAAAAGATATAAAGTGCAAGGTCTTCTTTATATACCCCCCAGCTCTCTGATTCCCTTCCTCAAAGACACCCACTGATACTAATTGGTTTTATAAATTTCTAAAGATATTTTATGAAAACACAATTCGACTTTAAATATTTCTTAACTCTGAAGAATTTAAAGTAGGCAAGAATTATAGAGGATAATAGAACAGACACCAATGTATATACTGGACAGATTTTATGAATACTATATGTCCAAATTGTTTTAGATGTATATTAAAAAACAAACAAACAAAATGTTGCAACTTCTACTGCATTCTTCTCCTCCCAGTCCCCAAAATAAACATTATCCTGAGGCTGATTTGTATCTTTACTAATAATTTTTTTCATACACTTACTATATATTATTATAGATGTGTATGTATCATATTACTTAATTTTACATAAGTTCTTTAAAACTATATGTATCCATTTAAATTTTTCATTTGAGATCATAATTTCAAAATCAGTACATATTGATACATATAGCATTAGTTCATTCATTTTAATTAGCTACCCTACAGTTACCCATTTATAAATAGATTCTATATATACAATTGGTGGAAATTAAATTTGTTTGAATTATTATTCAATAAACGTACAACTTTGGCATCTGTATTCTTATACTCGCTTTCCTGTACACACATGTAAAATTTTCTTTAGAGTTTACCTATAGATGTGAAATTGCTAGTTTGGAAGACATGTGTATATCTAATTCTGATGTATATTGCCAAGCTCTTCCTGACACTTATCAAAGTTTTTATACCATCACCAGCAATCCCTAAATATTTACAAATATTCTTGTTCTAACTTGGATAAGAGTTTGGAGACATCTCCACAACAGTTTGTAGCTACTTCCTTCAAGAGGTAGAGTTGGTTTCCCACCCACTGATTTTGGACTTGCCCTGTGATAGACTTTGTCAGATTGAATATGGTAGAAATTAGATTATGTGAATTCTGATGCCTCGATCTCAAAAGACTATGCAGATTTTGCCTTCCCCTCTTCAGAGCATATGTAATATCCTATAAAGAAATCCAGTTTATCTTACTGGAGAAAGATAGAACACAAGAAAAAGAGAAAAAAAAAAAAGATGCCAGAGCCAACAGCCAGACAACTGACTGAGACCTCCTTGGATCATCCGGTCTTTTCAAACCATCAGAATATTATGACAGCATGAGTAATCCCAAGGAAGATCCAACAGAAGTGCCCAGTAGATTCTAGCCTAAATTGCTCATCCTCAGTATTATGGGCAAGTAATGGCTCTTGTTTTAAGCCACCAAGTTTAGGGATGATTTGTTATACAACAAATGCTCAATACCCTTGACATCGGACATTTAACTTTGCCAGACTGACTATGATCTATCTATGAAGATAGTATTTATCATTAAGTATCCTTACATCAGAAGAATGATTTCCAATATCAGCCAATACAGTACAAGAAAGTATTCAACTAACCAATGGTATCTTAAACAAAAGAAAATAATTTTTCTTACATAACAAGAGAGCTGGAAGTGAGCAGTTTCTGACACTTGCTTTATGACTTAATGTCATGTCTCAAACTTCTAACTTCTCTTGTGGTCATAAGTTCCTCAGCTTCACAAAGCACATCTGCATTCATTAAAATGAAGAAAGCCTGGAATATCACAGGACAGAGCATTTTAGAAAATATACACTATGGTCTTCCTAATAGGAAAATCTGCCAAAGAACCCCCCCAGCAGATTCCCCCTACATTCTATTGACCACAATAATTACTCTAAACAGGAAATTAGTCCACCTTCCTTCAGATCAAGAAATATCTGGGGGAAAAAACTGTTTAGTTAACAAGAATAAGTGTAGAATCATTTTTAGCTAAACAAGAAATAATGTCAGGCATATTTTTTAAAACATTTATGTAATTTTATTTATAAAATTTTCCCATGTTTATTTAGACATTTTTCCTAGATAGGAGAAAACAGATTTTTCTATACTAGTGAATGGGATATTGTGTTTAAATGACATTTTTTAGTTGGTTTAGCTGGTGTATGGAAACATGACTGCACTTCTGTTTTGATATTGTAATAGCAATTTTGTTGAATTTATTTGCTGTAATATAGAATTTCATGGATTTTTTTTGTTCATTTGTTTAAGTAATCACATAAACTCTGAGAAAGGACAGCCTTGGCTATTTTTACTATTCCTGCCCTCTCTTCTTTTTCTTCCTCTCTTCTTTCTCTTCTTTACACCAGTTAGAACCACTAGCGAAGTGGTGGCAATGGTGGATAATATTTATTTTTATTCAAGAATTTGATTTTCTGTTGCCTACTGATGAGAAATCTGTTTTACCTTATTTAATGATCTTGATGTAACTGCTCTCATATTTACTTTCTCTCCCTTTCAGAGTAAGACTTACTATTTCAACAGGTATGGATTCTTTCATGTCTATTTTTTCCCTATAATTCTTTGTTATGAGAATTGGTGGTATTCATCACTTACTGTCTTAAGATAATTATATTAAATACCATAGTAAGCTAATTTTTTAAAATGTCGGACTCTCTCCAAGTTGGATCATTTCCTGATATAATCTGAAATAACTTGTTTTTTAAATTTCACTTGCTCCTACCAAATATATACTACCCTACTTTCACCTACATCTGTATATGTTACTTTCCCTCCTATAATATAACCTCCAAAATCTAGATTTGCATGCTTCTCACCTACCAAATACCCTGTTCCTGTAATTCTCCATTCTCTTTTCTAACTCATGTGTTTCTTGTACTCTACTCTGTTATTTCAGTCAGCATTAAAACATGCTAAAATATCTTGAGAATACATCGACATTCAACCAATTCTTCACTCTTTACTACCTTATTCAGTAAAAATCATCAGGGAGAGATTTCTATACTGGCTGTAGCAACTTCTTATCCTCATCTTCCTTGAGCATACTCCACAAATGGTCCCACACCATTTAAAGGTAATTTTTTCTCAAATGATGTAAAAACTATCTTTATAAAATTCTAAATTCCCATAAATTTTGGGGGTCATTGCCTGGTCTTTCTACTCTTTCACTGGTCATGAATGAATACTTCACTTTTAATATAGTATCTTACATAGAACATTTTAAACCTGGAGGAAGTAGTCCCTCTCATTGATATTTTTCCCCCTTCGGATTTTCCTATATATTTTTTCATATTGACTTTTTTTAAATTTTCATTTATTTATGATAGAGAGAGAGAGAGAGAGAGAGAGAGAGAGAGAGAGAGAGAGAGGCAGAGACACAGGCAGAGGGAGAAGCAGGCTCCATGCACCGGGAGCCCGACGTGGGATTCGATCCCGGGTCTCCAGGATCGCGCCCTGGGCCAAAGGCAGGCGCCAAACCGCTGCGCCACCCAGGGATCCCTCATATTGACTTTATGATCAGTTTTTCTAGTTCAAAAATGCCAATTTGCTTTGGGTTCACATTAAATCTATTTAGTACCTAGGAAAGACTTAACATAGTTATGACCTTATTCTATCCAAGAAAAAGAGATGTTTTCTGTTCATTCAAGTCCACTTTAATGTCTTCCAAGACTTTTTTTTTATTTTTTTACTTTATGATAGTCACAGAGAGAGAGAGAGAGAGAGAGAGAGAGAGAGAGAGAGAGAGAGAGGCAGAGACATAGGCAGAGGGAGAAGCAGACTCCATGCACCAGGAGCCCGATGTGGGATTTGATCCCAGGTCTCCAGGATCAGGATCACGTCCTGGGCCAAAGGCAGGCGCCAAACCGCTGTGCCACCCAAGAATCCCCCAAGACTTTAAAACAATTGCTTTATATGTATCTTAAGGAGTTCTTATTGTTTATTTTTAGATATTTTATTTTTATTCTACTATTATATTTATCTTTTTCTCTTCCATTATGTCTTCTACGTGATTGCTTGAGAAAATAAAGGCTATTGATTTTTGAATACTAATTTTGTATTTTGCTACTTTATTAGTTTTTTTAGTTATTGATTCTTGCAAGAATTAATGTCAAATCATCAGCTGATAGAGATAATTTTACTTCTTTATTTTTTGCCTACTCGAATGCCTTCATTTTCTTGTCTACTTCCATTTGATTAATAACTCTGAAACAGTGTTAAATAGCAGTGGAAAAAGAGGGCATCCTTCCTTGCCTTACTTCTGATTATAGTGGGGAGATCTTAACTATTATGTTACCAAAATACTTTGCAAACAGTAGAACCTATAATCCACATTGAATTTCTCATCTATCCATGTGTTTCAAAATGCACATCTCTCAACCGTATTTGAGTGGGTAACTTGTCCAAATATGATTTGTTTGAGAATTATATAAATTTATATTTCTCCTTTAAATTGTGATTAAAGTTTGCAACAAACTTGTCAAAGAATCATTTAAAGATCTGCAAATGAGAACTGTATTCTCTAACATTTTAGTTTCTTCTACAATGATAATATCATATATATATATATGTATATATATTTTTTTGTTTGAGAGAGAGAGAGAGTGCACAAGAGGAGGGGAAGGGGAGAAGGAGAAGGAGAGGAAGAGAGAGAGAGGGAGAGGGAGAGTCTTAAGCATGTTCCATGCTCAGTGCAGAGCCTGATCTCACAACCTTGAGATCATGACATGAGCCTAAATCAAGAGTCAGATGCTTAACTGACTGAGCCATGCAGGTGCTCCATACAGTGCTAATATCTTGAGCAGATTTTATATTACAAAAGTATTGTATTCAAAATAGTTTAATATTAATAACAGATAACTCTACAGAAAGATATTTGCTGAAAGATGCTTTCCTATCCATTAAAAACTAGTGCTGACAATTGAACAGAAATAGCATTTGTGGAGAATAAAAACTTCATTAACCTACAGATACCTCACTATGTAACATGCCACATACCTATTAACTCTTTCAATGTTTTTGCAAGTACAAACTTATATTTTGTTGCTTTGAAAGGCATTACATTAAAAAAGTTTGGACTGTGATTTTATTTTTACTCATTTTAACGTATTTTACTAGCATAAAGTTTGGTAAAGGAGGCAAGACAAAGCCAGTGTTTCATGATTTTCTAAGCTAGGTAGTTATGAGTTTTGGAGAAAGCTCCATGACCTCCACAGGAAAAAGCTAAGGTTGGAATGAGAAACAAACTCCCAAGGGAGTTCTAAATAGCAGTAACACGAGTTACCTGGTGTGCACTCTGTTACACAACCCTGGAATCTCTACTACTTGCAGGAGAACTGGGTGTACATAATAAAGTAGCAAGCCTTTTGGAAATGCCAGCATATACAGTTAAGGACTACACAACCCTTTGAGATCATTCTTTTGATCTCCTAGGAGCTGTGTATTTTGAAAAATGTGGGTGGGTGAAAAATTCAATGGGGATTATATGTGCTTCTGCTGTCAATTTTATGAAATTGTACAGGTTGGGATGAAGATGTTCAGGACAAACCAGAAAATGTCTGTCACATTTACATTAAAATAGGCCCACTTACATAAATATCGATAAAGCAAGGGCACCCTCAAAACCAAATAGATATGGAAAAATCATTAATATAAAGATATCAATAAAGGCAGCTGACTGGCTGGAGTATTTAAACATGTTTAGCAATGAAGAAATGGCATGTTTTCCATTAAAACTAGTGTAGTTTAGCGACTCAAGGCCCAAGTTGTACCTGACAAAAATGAAATGTCCTGAGGTCATGGAACTAACACATTTTGCCTCAGCAAACTTTTACATCTACAAAAATAGCCTCCAAGTGAAAACCACAGCCTTTTTTAAAAAGGTCACATATCACAGTTGAGATTTTCTGAAGAATCAAAGAAATTAATTCACACATTCTAAAAGTTACAAATTAAGCATCCTCTGTAAAATTATTTAACGATGATAAACAAATTGAAAATTTTACTTGGAGACCCATTCACTTATGATCATTCCACCATGCTTTGGATAATTTGGAATTATTGACACATTTGACACACTATTGCTTTAAATTATAAAATAATAATGCATTAGTACCATTCATAGTTTTAAAAATATTTACACTCCCATTAGCTTTTTTTTTTTTTTTTGGAACTATTTTAAGGCTGCCATCATGTCTTTTCCCTCTTGAAGTGAGAAATGTAGTCCTCAAATTTTTTGAATGTATTTGAGATTTCCCTCATTCCGTCACTGTTTACTTAAAACTTTTTATTTTATTTTTAAAATATTTTATTTATTTACTCATGAGAGACACACACACAGAGAGAGAGAGAGAGAGAGAGAGAGAGAGGCAGAAGGAGAAGCAGGCTCCACTCAGGGAGCCTGATGTGAGCCTTGATCTCAGTATCCCGGGATCATGACCTGAGCCAAAGGCAGAGGCTTAAACACTGAGCCACCCAGGTGCCCGAGCTTAAAACTTTTTAAATTATGAAACATACTACACACTCAAAAGGGTATATGTAATCATACATACACGTAAAAGAATGAAAACAGAAACACTTTTACACACAATTCCTGGTGTAAGAAACAGAATGCTGGTGATTTGAAGACTCTACATGTGATCTCCATGATGCCATTCCATTCCCTCCCTGTCAGAGGTGACTAATTAATAGCATTGATACACTGCCAATCAGTGTGCTCTGTGGGTGTTTCTGAATGGCTGTGGCTAAAGCGTTGTGTGGTAAAGTGCTGGAAAACTTAATGTTTAAGTGAAATTACAAGGCAGAATGTATTTACAGTGGGAATTCAGAACCCTAATGTGTTAATGAACATGAGAATCCCCATGCAATCTCTATTTTCTGCAAACTTAGCATGGTACATATTCTACAAAACATCAATCTAGGTAGTTTACCAAACTTTTGTGTAACTCAAAGTGAACTAAAGATCAGACAAATGCAGATTTTTTTTGGTGTAAGACTAGATAGACCTTTAATGGAAACTGAGCCTATAGGTGGATGAATAACGCATCCTCCAAGGCAGGAACTAAACTTATCATGAGCATAAAAGAACAAAAATTTATTTCTCCTTTGTAATATATGTCCATTTTAGTTCTGCTAGAGTCTCTGTTCTGCACAGTCTTCTCTTTGGGCCACTCTCACGTGGACAGTGCTGATCAAGACATTTCTACTCAATTCGCCTGCTAGAACCTGTCAAATAGCTACATCCCAAAGCAAGAGGGCTGGGAAATGCTATGTGAGAAATATTTGGGGGGCAGAATTAATGATTATTCTCATCAGCTAAGGGACGTGGCTACTGGTCTATGCAAGGAGTTGAGTTTGAAAGGTAAGGGTATCTCTTATGTCATTCAGTTTGGAGGAAGCCTTAGACCTCACCTGAATTGATTAGGGAGCATTGGAATGGCATTTTCCCTCCAAAAAATTCTATCTCCTATTCTTTGAATCGTAATGATAAATTTTATACATGTATGTAAATAATTATCTTTTGTACATTTCATAAGTGTATAATAGGCAAAGTCACTTTCTTCTGAGCCTGCCGAAGAGTTCTGTTTGCTTAGGATGATTGCCAATAATATCTAATATATTTTTCAAAGTAGTGTACTTTCCCGTAGAACAGCTTTTCTTAGACATAGTTGAATTGTTCTAAATTATATTTTCTGTTCCAAAAGAAAACAATTTTTAAAGAATTTTTTAAAAGTTAAATAAATGCTATAAAATATTCAAATTTTTAGGAAAAAAAAACACTCCATGCTAACCCCCTGTGATTGATAACAGCGGTGGAGTCTAGACTTTCGAGTGAGAAATTCTGGCTTCAGTTGTTGGCTCCACTGTACAATAACCACATGACCTTGGGCTAACTTCTTAACTTCATTTTGTATCTACAAAATTACATCATGATTCTATCAATCTATGAGTCATAAAAAACACCCTTTAGGTGTTCAGGACAGTGGTAACATTCAATAAGTACTCACTATGTAGTCATTATGATTATAATAATAATAACATATAAAACAATATTAAAAATATAATCATTATGATATTTATGTTATTGTAATAATTATCAAAGACACTTTCATAAAATCAAGGAAGGACAAAGTTCCTTCTAAATAGTCCAGTTTTCTATGAGTAGGCTCAAAATTAATTCGTAAGGGACCCCTGGCCCTACACATGGTATTCACCTGACTTCCCTCTTGGAGGAGTTGGGATAGTCCTCCATTTATAACATAGCCACGTTGGGCTCCTCATTCCCCAAACCCTTCTCTATTCTCATCCATCAGTTAAGGCTTTGTAGTAAACTGCTAACATAGAAGAACAAAAATTTAAAAACTCACTAGTGAATACAGAATCAAACTCCCTGCCATATCCTATTTCTCAAAAGATTATCAAAGAGAAACAGCAATTGGAGGGAAGTATTGCCTGGAAGCTTGCTGCATCAAATGGTTCCTTTTAAGGAATTTTTGTAGGAAATGCACTTACATTTAATGCCATGGGTCACTTTGAGGGGATATATGGGGGCAGGGGCAAATGCAGACCTTGCAGCTCTGAAGACATTGTTCACTCCATTACACAGGATTTCGTTTTGGAAATCTTAAAAGATATTCTTTTCTGATATTGTCAGGAATAATTGTGATTTTCCTGTTTAGTTGGTTTCCTGTGTTTATCTTAAGGAGAGTTTGAGATATAAAATTTACTAATTTTCCTCCTTAGGTTGTTTGGCCAACAGCTTAAAAGCAAAATTATAGTTAGCTCATGGCAAATAATAGAATTTGACAGTATATAATCTTGATTTAGTCTCAGTTATTCCCACTTCATTAAATTTATTCTACTTAACAAATATGTCTACATTTGTCTTTTAAAACCACCTGAAATCATTTCTGTAACAAACTGGAATAGTAATAACCATGCAATTTATAGAAGAAATTTTAGAGTCTCTTTCATAACTTATAGCTTTTGAACACAATGGTATGTCAGTGATTAAAAAAACTGGCAATTAAACTAGAAATATTTAAATGGCAAGCAGTAGAAGTTGAAGGTATATTGGGGAATGATGCAACTCTTTAGGGTCCATTATAAAAATAGTGAAAGATGACAACTTTTTACTTATCAAATGTTAGTAATGATATCAATTAGATATTAAAAATTGTTCACCCAAAACATTTTAAACTTCCTCGAAATGAAAGAACAAAATCTCCATACGTATTATATTTGGGTTTTCCTTTATAAAACTTTATTTCTTCACAGCATATAAACTGCTGCCATACATCTTAAAATTTTCTACAGAAGTTTAGAGAAAAAAAATTTACATGCCAAATGGTAACGATATATAGGATAAAACAAACATGATCTATTAGAGAAATTACTTTCTTTTTATGAAGTATGTCCCTTCAGTGAAATTTTGTGATGCAGGATTGAGATTGCTACCAGGTAAAAGGTTAACATTTGCATTTTAGTAAGAATATTTTATGAAAAATCAGCAAGCATAGAGTTATGTTTTTTCTTATTCATTTTGACAAAATGCTAAATTAAGAAATTCAGGGGCTGTGTCTCATCAGAAGTATAATTATGTAAAGTGACTATCATAGTCTTCCTCCGTAAATTATGGGAAGATATTAATTCAAAAAATACAGGACAAGTAAATCATTAGAGAAAAGGGTAGTTTCTTGTGTTAACATACGTTTGTCAAGAGAAATGATCTCTCTTTTAGATCTTGCTCTTTGAGCACGCAGGAGTGACAAGCATTTGTTACATATGCTCAGCTGACAATGAGGCTGTCTCTTGTGAAAGACAAATGAAGAGAATTGGATTAATTTGGTTATAAAGAGATTTACATTTTGCTGTTTCTAACATGTCTTTTGGAGATTGATGAATAAGAAATGAGATAAGAAAGCCCTTCAGAAGCTACTATTGCTGAATATGGTAGAAAGATTGCTCTTGCTGGGAGATGTATCAAGTTTCTGTCAGGTAAAGCCAGGGAAAATTCTCTTGTGTTATCAACTAATCTTACCGGAGAGGGAATATTATGCAAGATGTATGACAGTGCTTTCTCCCTCTCCCAGAAGCAAAGTGGTTGTGCACTATACCAATCTAACAAGATTTCTACACCTTCACTTTATTTATTTACCAGCTTACTCATGAGTATATAACAAGTATCCCCTGATCTTGCCTGTCCACTAAGCTTCTGGAAGGTTTTCACCATTTAAAATTAGTTATTAAATCTTTTGTAATGACAATAAAATTCAATTTTCTGAAGTTATTTGCTTTGCTTCATTTTTTTCCGATTAAAATACATGCTGGTAAGCAAAATATAACTAATATAAATTCAAGGAATATGCATTTTATTTCTCTTGCTGACAATCTTCTAAGTACTTACTTTTCCGTCAATCAAAATCTTAATTTCGTTCTCTTCCATAGCCTTTATATTGAGTAAATATAGTAGCACAAATCGCAAAACTAATTCTGTATAATTCTAACGCTATATGGGGATTTCACTAGTGTTTTGCCAAGCACGACAGTTGCAATAAAAATCAACTTACTGTGAAAACTCATCCCAATAAAAATATTTAAGTAGCCTAGACTTAAGTATTCTAGAGTAAACAAGCATGAAAAAGAAATGCCCATTTCAAACAGCTAAGATATTTCTCAATCCTGATAAGAGCTACTTAATTCAGTACTTCAGTGTCCTGAAATAACTCTCTGAGGAAATTTGGAGTGGAGTATCTTTTGGATACTTGTAATAGCTGGTCCAATAGTGGTACCTCATGGGAACAAAAGAGGAGATGCATGATTCAAGCACCCTTTACTGTCAAAACGGATCAAATTGATTGCAATTAGGTCCTATCACTCCTTCCTCATTGCCCTGGAATGGCATCCTATTGCACTTCAAACAGAATCAGTGTTCCTTACCAGGCTTTCTATCCTGCACCTGCCTTCTGTTAGTCTTCCATTCTGGCCTCACTGTAAAACCCTCTCCCTTAATATTCACTGTTCAAGTCACACTGGCTCTTTCTGATATGCTAAATTCTTGCCTTTGGGCTTTGCCCTAGCTGTTCTCCCTGCCTGGCAAGTCCTGCTTTGAGATTCTTTATCTGGCTTGCTCTGTTTGATATTTAGTTTTCAGTTTAAATTTTACCTCTCTCAGCAAATCCTTCCTTGATTATCCAGTCTAAAGTGGACCTTCAATCCCTTTCCATTACGTTACCTTGTTTTTGCTTTTCAACACATATAGGAACTACCTGGTATGTTTACACTTGGTTATTTTTTGCTCATGCCCTACTAGTAAACTATGCCTTGTAAATAAACAGCAGAGCCCTTCTCTATATCATTCATTGGTCAGTGTATTGTGTTCACTAAATATCTAACAATTTGAGGATTTTTTTATTCATTCAAGAATCACTTAACTTGATATTACCTGATTTGTATCCTAGAACCTTACTATCTCTCTCTCTCTCTCCTCTCTCTCTTTATTTTAATATTTATTTTTATTTATTCATGAAAGACACAGAGAGAGAGGCAGAGACATAGGCATAGGGAGAAGCGGGCTTCCTGCATGGAGCCTGATGTGGGACTGGATCCCCAGGATCTCAACCTGAGCCAACGGCAGACAGATGCTCAACCACTGAGCCACCCAAGCGTCCCTCTCACTATATCTCTTTTTAATAAGTTTGGCCTATGGATGAAGTTTTTGAAACTTCTCAGGTATATGGATGAAACTATATTCAAGTCTTTGTATGATACTGGACTAAACATTATCTAATGTAAGTGATAGAACAGAATTATAATTTACCCTTTCCTGGTTAAAACCTTGAGTACAGGCAGTATGTTCTGCATATTTCAGGTTCTTTTACTCTTTTTTATCAGTTTCTCCTACACGGTAGCTATTGGCCAAAGCAAAATCCGCATATTTCAGTTCTGCATGTAGTTAATACCATTCCTAGTTTACAAATGAAGGAATGAAATATCAGTCCGAGAAAATCAAAAGCAGGGCTTCTGATTTTGATATCAAGGTTCTTTCCACAATATCACTCATTTATTCCTTAGAATTAAGGCACAATAAACATCTTATATTTCTATATACCCTGGAACAAAAATGTAAGAATAGTGTTACAAAATATTTTAAATCCCTGATACAAATGAAAAGGTATACTAATGTGCATACTTCTTCAAGTTATGCACATTAGTATTCAAGGTGGTGGAACAATATTGAATAAAATATTATTAGAATTTAGCTAAATAGAAAACTCTAGTTTTCTATATAAAGGCAATAATGGCAAACTTGTTCACTGGAACTAGAATCAGAATGAGGGAAAAGGTGGGATCCCTGGGTGGTGCAGCGGTTTGGCGCCTGCCTTTGGCCCAGGGCGCGATCCTGGAGACCTGGGGTCGAATCCCACGTCGGGCTCCCGGTGCATGGAGCCTGTTTCTCCCTCTGCCTGTGTCTCTGCCTCTCTGTCTCATTCGATGTGACTATCATAAATAAATAAAAATTAAAAAAAAAGAATGAGGGAAAAAGCCAAAACAAAACAACAACAAAAAAATAAAATCCAAACAAACAACAAAGAAAACAAGAAAGCAAACTTTTATTTTATTTTTGGATTTCAAATCAGTGCTCTGACGCTAGATGTGTGATTATATTTGTGTAGCTTGGTTTCTTCATTTGTAAGATAAGAATCATCCATTTCTTAGTAATCTTTTAGTACTGCTAAAGGGAAAGTTTGAAGTAATGTGAAATTTGCTTTGATAAGGTAGAAATAGGATTCCTAGAATGACAAGTACAGAGAAGCAAGGTGACATATCACACTTGAAGCCTGTGGTCGTTTAGTGAAAGTCAGAGTTCACACCTTAGAAATTGTACAGTTTGCTCCTTTGTTTGGAGAAGAAGTTTGAAGTGTCTACGGCAAGTGCATTTTTAATCAAATCTCAGTCTTGTTTTAGATAGGGTAAGTGTTAGCATTAGGAATATTTTAATATTTAGCTTTTACTTCCTTTCCCCCCATGACTGTTTCATATGTGCTTACTTAATAAGAAAGAATTGAATTCAATATAATACAAAAGTAAATATGTCCTTACGAAATATGAGTCAAATGGTAGACTGTGGCAGTATGTCTGAACCCTAGTCACGTACTGTGTGTCGTAAAGCTGGAGTTTTGCCTTGTTCCAGGGAAGTAGCTACCAAGGGCTCATGCTTTTCTTAAGACTGTTTATGGCCACAGAACATGGTGATAGGATTTCTTCTATCCTTTCCTCACATATCACTGTCACCTATGGCTTCTTTCCTACTGATGCAGTTTCAGTTTTTCTTAATAGAGTGACTTCTCCCTTGAGTGTAAGAACAAATTGTGAAACCATGTAAACAAGCATTTCAGTTTGTAAATACCAAGTAACTATGTTCCACAGGACCCCATAGAAACTGTGGTTTAATATTCTCTCTACAGTATAACCACCATTTTAGATAAGATCTCTCTCCCCAAAGCTCAAAATTTTCAATCTTAGCCCCAAATACTTAAAGCATAGAAAATAAAATAATGATTTCCATAGAATTATTACAGAATCTAATTTCGTGCTAATAAAATTAAAATATAACTGGATTCAATAAGATTATAAATTTATACAGTGATTTGCTAATGGAAATAAGGTGCCCTATTTGTCAATGGAAACTCGGTATATCTGGGCTGATCGTTTCATTTTATATTTTAGCATTGCAGTAAGGACATAGTTTATGTATTCAGAGAGCTAACATTAAATGAGACAAATATAAAAATGGATTTCTTTTATTCCACAGCGAAAAGTTAGAAAAATTTATCCCAGCATTGGATCTATTTTTACATAATTTTACATATTATAATTCAATATTAACTTATCTATATCTTATTCAGATTACAAAGATCTATTTTTGCCTATTTCATATTAACCACATTACATTTAAGCAGTGATTCTCACACTTGTTTATGGATCTTTAAGACCCACTTGCAGAGTTTCTGATTCTCTAGGTCAGGGACAGAATCCAAAACTCTGGGTTTCTAAAAAGTCCTCAGGAGATGCTGATGCTGCTGGTCCAGAAGCCACAGCTTGAGAAGTTCTGCCTTGGATCAACCACTGGATTTCTTGTTCCTCACCTTTCTCATCTGTGAACTAATGATGTTAAACTAAATGACCATATGGCAAACGTGAACTAAGTGACTGAGATTTCTCAAGTAGTTATGCTGGGCATGGTCCCTACTTTTAAGAAGATCATGAAGGAAATGGCTGATTCTGTCTATGATAAAAATATCTGGGACCACTTTATATAGGAGATGTATTCAAAAGTGATAAAGGTTGTACATAGTTACCATACAGAAATACATCACTTTAGACAAATATTACCTCTTGTCCATCATCCCCACCTCCACCCTTCTTGTATTTTCCACTTCTTAGAAAAAAACATTAATAATTTGATGTGAAATCTGTCAAAATGTCCTAAATTCTCCAGCCTTCTGGGGGTGATTCATTAAATATCTAAATAAAATGACCTAAGCTCTTTTCCTCACATATAATAGAAAATTGAGCAAATAGTTCCAAATATTTTCTGGGATTCTCTAATTTCTAAGGAATATTTTTCTATTACCTCTAGCTCTAAATTCCTGATACTGATGCCATTCTGATCCTCACCCAGCTTCTGCTTCTTTGACTGCTGACCTCTCTTTGCCCTGTGTTGCTTAACACACAGACATCTTAAAATTTTCCCTCCTCAGAGCAGAACACATCTAAGGCTGGTGTGTGTAACAGACTTATACTAAGCATTGAGTTCATATTTTTCAAGTATTACAAATGTCAAGTGTTACAATTTCAAAAAACATGTGCCAGTCATCACCATAGGAAGTCTATTGCTGGCTGTGGATCTATCCTTAAAACCAGAACTGTTACCATGTTTTAGGAACCCTTTCTCTCTCTTCCTTTCACTAATGTCCATGACACCAAACCCTAAGTGAGGGGCAGCTTGAACTAACCTCCAAATTTCCATTGCTCTAACATGCTAATAATAATTTTTATTAGCTAATTATCCATCTTTTTTTTTTCAACTAGGCTAGTTCTTGCCTTACCTTTCATAACTAAAACCTACTTATTTCCTAAATTGGGCCTATACCTTTAGCAACACAAAATAGAAACTTTGAAAACTTCTATTTATTCAACAATAGATATTGTCAGGTTCATTTCATTGTTTTTTTTTTTTTGTCAGGTTTATTTCTATGTTGTAGCTCCAATTCATTTGCAGTGCTATGGATTGTAAACAATTCTATAGAATTTATGGAGTATAGAATCTATAGAAATTGGTGAGCCCATGATTCATAATTATATTTCTTTTAAAAAATTATTATATTTTATTTTTTAAAGTAAACTCCATAGCCAGTGTGGGGCTTGAACTCATGACCCTTGAGATCAAGAAGTGCATGCTCTACTAAGTGAGCCAGGCAGACACCCCTATAATTATATTTCTTAAAAGGTTATTCAGGCAGCAAAGATCACTATCTATGAAAGATGAAATGATGTGACAGGTAAGCAGCTGGAAAACTATGTCAGTGATCTGAATAAGAAATTTTGAAGGCTTTGAATGGACAGGGTGAAAGTAAACTGGAGCTTTAGTACTATATGAAAGATTGAATACAGAGAGTGAGGAAAGGAGGTTTTGAAATGAAGCACTTGATTCTTTTTCAAGTTATGAAATATTTCATATTTCAGGCTTTGATTTCATGTCAATTATATGATTGAGAATTGAAATATATCAAGAACATGGCTGTAGGGAGATGAACTATTAACTTACCCTAGGCACAAATATTAGGTTGGGGATTGCAAGGTACAGATCTAAAATGAGATAGACGTATTCTTATTATATATCAGACATAAGAGTTAGCCAAGTCTGTCTTTTTGTAGTTGAAAATCATAAACGATTGATAACTAAATCACGTTTAGAAAAAGAATAAAAAGTTTACCACACGATTTCTAGTAACAAAGAAAGTCAAGTGACATCCTAGCATCACACAGACTTGCCTTTTAAATATATATTTGGTTTAAGGTGCACATAAAGACTGAACCCAGGATATCAGATATCTTATGACACCAAGATATCTAGTACTGTAAAAGATATGCAGAGATGTTGGAAATTGACAACAAAGTAAAACTAGGGTAAATGAAAAATTGTGGTTTGCTATCCAGATATATTAGAGAAAAATTAGGAACACAGGCTGTTAGAGTTCTCATTTTGATATAAGTCAAATCTCTGGGTTTTAGTTATTTTGCTGAGAAAACATGGGTTGGAATCTTTAAGTGATTTGTGTCACTTCTGCTGAAAGTCTTTCAAAGTAATGAAATTTGCAGATAGACAGATTTGAAGATTCCCTAAAGAATGCTATTTTAACAAGGCTTGTTTCTGACTGTGTGTACTAAACAGTACACTATATAAATGATTAGGCATTGAAGCATCAAATAATCTGAAATTAAGGTTGTTCATCACATGATAAAATAAATCACATTGAATCTTGCAAGGCATTTTTTTGTTATTAAAATATATCACTTTTAACACCGGTACTTAATATAATGAGAAGACGACTGTGCTTTGGGGTGAATCTCCACAAATTCAAATGCTTCAAAAAGGTTTAGAATTTTCTGGATTCAATTTTATGCTCTAAAATCTTCTCCCTTCAGAATATTTACCGTTTTCATGAGAATGACCTCTCAAAGTTGCCCTTAGTCTTAAAGAATCTGTAGAGATTTTTATAAAAATGAAATTCACTTTTTGTAGCACAGTAACATTTCTTTCTGGGTGTCAGGCCAATAAATTATCCTTTTGTCAAAAATGTGTTACTTGCTTCTGGTTATTATTTTGTTTTGTTTATTTCTTTTTGTCATTTGTGTAAACAGACTTCACCTATGAGAATAAAATTCTTGTTTACCTAAGCCTTTATCTCTCCTGATGATATTATATCTTATTCCACATTTACAGCATCTTTATTGAGGTACAAATTACATACCATAAAATTCACCAAAGTATACAATAGATTTTTGTATATTCACAGTTGTGCAATCATCAACACAATCTAAGTTTGAAAACTTTTCATCACCTAAAAAAAGAAACTCCATACTCATAAACTGTCACTCTCAGCCATATACAACCACTAATCTACATTCTGTCCCTATAGACTTGCCTATTATGGACTTTTAGTGTAAATGCAAATATACAACATGACTGGCTTGTATCATTTAGCATATACAAGCCAAATATTTAGCAAATATCATCAGTGTTGTAGCAAATATCATTTCATTCCTTTTTATTACAGAAAGCATTTTGTTTATCCTTCCAACACTTGATAGACATTTGAGGTGTTTCTACTTTTTGGCATTCACATTAATGCTGCTATGAACATTTGTGTACAAGGTTTTGCATGTGGAAATGTTTTCTATTTCTCTTGTATCTGTACTTAAAAGTATAATTGTCAGATCATATAGTAACTGTTTAAGCTTTGTAGAAACTGCCGAATGGTTTTGGCTGCACCATTTTACATTCCCATAAGCAATGTATAAGATTTCCAATCTATCTCTATCCTCACCAGCACTGGTCATTGTGTGCTTCCCTCACCATAGCCATCCTACTGACTATCAAGTGATATTTCATTGTGATTTTGATTTATACCTCCCTGATGTGCTTATTAGTTATTTATATATCTTCTTTAGAAAGGTTTATGTTGTTTCTTTGCCCATTTTCTAATTAATTTATTTGTCTTTTATTATGATTTATAACAGTTCTTTATAGTCTGCATACAAGTCTTATACTATATGTGATTTGTAAATGTTTGTTCCTCATTCTAAAGGTTGTACATTCACTTTATTGGTGGTATCATTTGCAACGTAATATTTTTAAGTTTTGATGTAGTCAAATTATTTTTTTTCATTTGTTTCTTGTGCTTTGGGTGACATATTTAAGACACCACTGTCTAATCCAGCACCATAAAAATTCACTCATATGTTTTTATCTAATGATTTTTTAAAGATTTTATTTATTTATTCATGAGAGACAGAGAGAGAGAGGCAGAGACACAGGCAGAGGGAGAAGGAAGGCTCCATGCAGGGAGCCTGATGTGAGACTCGATCCCAGGACTCCAGGATCACGCTCTGAGCTAAAGGCAGACGCTTAACCGCTGAGCCACCCAGGCATTCCAACATCTAAGAATTTTATAGTCTTTACCCTTACAATTACGTTTATGATCCATTTTTTAGTTAATATTTTAGTGTTTCTTATAATGTGAGACTGGAATTAAACTTCACTGCACATGGATATTCAGTTGTCTCAGTAGCATTTATTTAAAACACTTCTTTCCTCATTGAGTTGCCTTTCCACTATTATGGAAAATCTGTTGCCCACCAACACATGGTTTATTAGTAGACTCTCAATTCTAAGTACCATAGTGTACTAATTACTGTAGTTATGTAGCAAGTTTTGAAATCAAAGTGTGAGTCCTTCAACTTTCTTCTTTTTAAATACTTTTTGTTTGTTTGATCTTTTGCGATTCTAGATCTTTTGCATTTCCATATGAATTTTGGTATTGCTTTGTCAATTTCTGCCAGAAGGGTAGTGGGTAATTTGGTAGAGAATGTGTTGAATCTATAAATTAATTTACAGAGTATTGCTATCTTAACAATGTGTTGGAGGTTTTTAAATATTAATTCAATCTTTACTTGTTAAAGTCTTTCAGATTTTTCTATTTCTTCTTGGGTCATTTTTGGTAATTTGTGTGTTTCTATGATTTTTTTTTCATTTTATTTAGGGTATCTAATTTATTGGCATACATTTTTAATGCTATTCTACTTCTGTTAAGTTAGTAGTGATGTTATATTTTATCCTTGATTTTAATAATTTTATTTCTTTTCTTTCATGGCAAGTCTAGTTAAATATTTGTCAATTTTGTTGATCTTTTCAAAGAACCAAGTTTTAGTTTCGATTTTTTTCTATATATTTTCTCTTCTCTATTTTATTTATTTCCTCTCTAATCTTTATTTCCTTCCTTTTACTTGCTTTGGGTTTAATTTACTTTTCTTTTTCTAGTATTTTAAGGTGGGGGCTTAGGACTTTTAATTGAGTTCTTTCTTCTTTTTTTCAATATAGGCATTTATAGCTACAAATATCTTCCTGGGTAGCTGTATCCCCTAAGTTGTTATATGTTGTGTATTTATTTTAATTCATCTCAAGGTATTTTTGAATTTCATTTGTGATTTCTTTGTTGACCCATTGGCTATTTAGGAGTGTGTTATTTAATTTCCACATATCTGTCAATTTCTAAACCTTCTTTTGATATTTATTTATAATTTAAATCCAGTGTGGTTGGATAACATAAGTTGTATGATTTCAATCCACTTAAATTTACTGAGGTTTGTCTTATGCCCTAGCATATTTTTTATACCAAGAATGCTCTATGGGTGATTGAAAAGGCTGGTGACATGTTGTATAGATATCTGCTGAGTATAGTTTGCAGTGTTGCGCGCGTCTCCTATTCCTTACTTGTCTTCTACCTAATTGGTTTATCAACTTTGAAAGTGGTGTATTGAAGCCTGTAACTATTATTTTTGAATTATTTATTTCTTCCTTCAATTCTGTCAATTTTTGCTTCATGTTTTTGGTGCCCTTTTTTAGGAGCATATATATTTATAATTAGTATATATTTGTGATGAATTGGCCCTCTATTCATTGTGGAATACCATGCTTTATCTCTCTCTCTCTTTTTTTTAAAGATAGATTAATTAATTAATTAATTAATTTATTATTTATTTATTTATTTATTTGAGACACAGAGAGAGGCAGAGACATAGGGAGAAGCAGGCTCCATGCAGGGAGCCTGATGTGGGACTCCATCCTGGGACTCCCGGATCAGCCCTGGGCTAAAGGCAGACGCTCAATGGCTGAGCAACCCAGGTATCCCTATCTCTTTTTGTTTTAAAGTCTACAGCCAGGATCCCTGGGTGGCGCAGCGGTTTAGCACCTGTCTTTGGCCCAGGGCGCGATCCTGGAGACCCGGGATTGAGTCCCACGTTGGGCTCCCGGTGCATGGAGCCTGCTTCTCCCTCTGACTGTGTCTCTGCCTCTCTCTCTCTCTCTGTGACTGTCATAAAAAATAAAGTCTATAGCCATTTCTGTTCTGTTATGGTTACTATTTACATGATATATATTTTTCTCTTTTTAATATCAAACTTTTCTTTGAGTTAAAGTGGTCTTCTAACAGCATATAGCTGGAATACGTTTACTTTCAGCTTGATAATCTTTGACTTTTGATCAGATTTTTAAATTCATTCACATTTAATGTTATTGAGATAGATTTACATCGGCTTTTTCTTTCTTTCTTTCTTTCTTTCTTTCTTTCTTTCTTTCTTTCTTTCTTTCTTTCTTCTTTCTTTCCTTCCTTCTTTCTTTTTTTTTTTTTTGTATTCTATGGGGCTCGTATCTTCTTTATTCCTCTATTGCTTTCTTTATTATTAAGTGGATACTTTCTAGCATAACATCTTAACTTTTTAAATTATTTTTATATTTTTGTTTTTTTTGAATATGTAGCTTTCTTTTTTAAACATTTTTAAAAATATTTTATTTATTTATTCATGAGAGAGAGGGGAGAGAGAGAGAGAGAGAGAGAGAGAGGCAGAGACACAAGAGACACAGGCAGAGGGAGAAGCAGGCTCCATGCAGGGAACCTGACCTGGGACTCAATCTCGGGTCCCCAGGATCAGGCCTAGGCTGAATGCGGCGCTAAACCGCTGAGCCATCTGGACTGCCCTATTTTTGTATTTTTGAACTGTCTTCTTTGTGATGGCTCTATGGCTTATCACATACATATCAATTTATCAGATTCTACTTCAGATTTGAAATGCTATTCCAATGAAATATAGAAACTTTCTCCTGTATATCTTCATTTTCTTTCCCTCTTTTTTGGATTTATTGTTGTTAGACGTATTTGTGTTACATATAGTAAAATCCAACCATAATTGTTATTTTTGCATCATGTTGCTTATGTCTTCTAAAGAAGGTGAAAGAGGAAAGGAATATAATAATGTATTTATAGAATTTGTCATATTAACATTTTCATTTACCATTTTTGGTGCTCTTTATTTCTTCCTGTGGATTCCAGTTACTGTCTTATTTCTTTATTCTATTACTGCTTTGTTTCCAACTTCCTTCTGCTGCATTTATTGTCTATATTTCAATTTTGTATTTTTAAGTCTAAGAATATGATTATATTCATATTGTTTTATGTAATTATGTTAGAATCAGTAAAGAGAAGAATAGAAAAAAATATGCAATTATATTGTCTTTTATAATTACCTGTATAATTATTTTTACTGACACTGTTTTCCTTATTCAATGTGGATCTTAATTACTGCCTGATATCATTTGCTTTCAGCCAAAAATTTCCATTAAAATGTCTTGGAAGGCAAGTGTGCTAACAATATATTCTTTCAGTTTTGGTTTATATGGGAATTACTTTATTTCACTTACATTGTCAAAAGAATTTGGCTATATGTAAAATTTTTGGTTAATAGGTTTTTTGTTTGTTTGTTTTTAATTTCAGTACTTAGAACATGTCATCTCACTGGATTTTGTCCTTTATTGTTTCTAAAGGAAAATCAGCAGTTGATCTTATTAAAGGGGTGGTGGTCTCTTGTAAGTGACGAAACATTTTTTCTCTTACTGATTCTAGGATTTTCTCTTTGACTTTCAACATTTTGGCTATGATAAGTCCGGATGTGGGTCTTCTTATATTTATCATACTTATAGTTCTTGGATTTCTTGGATATGTAGATTGATGTTTTTAATCAAATTTGGGGAGTTTTCAGTAATTATTTCTTCACATAATTTTCCCCCTTTTTCCTTTCCTTCTAATAATCTCATTAAATTTCTGGTGTCATACTTAGTGGTGTGCTACATTTTTCTGAGACTGCTCATTTTTCTTTGTTTTTACTCACTGCTCTTAAATTGCATCATCTTTATCAGTCTTCATGTTTGTTGATTCTTTCTTTTGAAACTTCAAATCTACTGTTGAGCTCCTCTAATAAATATTTTATTTTAGTTGTTGTACTTTCCACTCTAGAATTTTTACGTAAGTGAATGCTAGCCAGCTGAAAACTTGATATTATATATATTTATTTCCATTTAGAAAATTATTTATTTGATAAGAAATGACACTTTAATTTATATGATCATATATATATATAATATTTTCAGTCAATAGCCAAATTATGCAATCAGCCCAAGTGTCTATTGAGAGATGAATATAGAAAGAAGATGTGATATATATATATATGTATATACATACATATATATAATGAAATACTATTCAGCCATAAAATCAAATGAAATCTTGCCATTTGCAACAACATGGATGTATCTAAGAGAGTACAATGCTGAGAGAAAGAAAAATACCATACAATTTCAGTCATATGTGTAATTTAAGAAATAAAACAAATGAACAAAGGGAAAAAAGAGACAAACAAAAAAATACTTAACTATAGAGAAGAGATGACTGCCAGAGGGAAGATGAGGGTGGGGGAGGATATGGGTGAAATAGCTAAAAGGGATTAAGAGTACATCTATCTTGATGAGCATTGAGTAATATATAGAATTGTTGAATCACTATATTATACACCTGAAACTAATATAACACTATATGGTAACTGCACCGGAATTAAACCTAAAAAAAATAAAATAAAAAAAATTGAAATAATGAAATAAAGTATTTCTATTCACTGTCCTCATTGTATTTATTTTTCTCTGTATGTGTGTTTGTGTGTGATGTATCTAGCTGTTTTAATAATAGTTGGCTCTAGCATTTGCTAAATATGATAGAGTCATTAAGAATGATTTAACTTTAATAGACTTTTAAAATATTTTTACATAATTGTTCATGACATACACATATTTCTTTCGAAATTGTTAATATTATTCAGTAAAATTGTAGGTCTTCTGCAATATTACTTTGTTTTAATTAAGTGCAAATACACCCATTTTAATTAAAATTCTGAAGCTGGAGTGTCTGGGTGGCTCAGTCAGTAAAGCATCAGCCTTTGGCTCAGGTCATGATCTCTGAGTGCAAGATGGAGCCCTGCGTCTGGCTCCCTGCTCAGCAGAGAGGTCTGCTTCTCCCTCTGTCCCTCTCCTTGCTCATGCTCTCTTTCTCTCTCAAATAAATAAATAAAATCTTTAGAAAAAAATAAAATTCTGAAGCAAAAGTTTTGAAGAAAAACTTTCTGTTACCATAAATATAATTAGGATCAGGTAACAATATTGCATAAGCAATCATAACTCAGCCATTATCATAGCCATTATCACAGAATTATGCTATATAATCATAAGTTATTTTTATGTCTTAATAACAACATATAAGTATTTTATACTAACTACTTTTGATGTGTTGCTTTCTGTGCTTACAAAATCCACTGTGTAGAAATCTCAAGGGAGGACATTATTATTTATAGTTCATGTATCTAGATGTTAAAAACATTGATTAAAAAAGAGGAAATTTCTATTTCTTTAAACTTGCAGTTTGTACTCTAATTTTTAATAATCTCTTCTGAATTGTTCATAGTTTCCACTGGAATACACAAAATATTCAACTGTTATATAAGGAAATGTTAATAATTAATTGGTAACTTATAATGTAAAATATCACAATTACCATGTGTTTGTTTTAATGTCACTTTAGGGTACTGAATATATAAATATCTGCAATTAAGACTTTTTTCCAAAGGCATATTTAATGTATACCAAATAAACTTCTTCTTTAATCTAGAAGATCTTTAACTTTTCATATTTGTTCTTCTCTATACTTCTTATTCAGTTTTCTGTAGTACTTGAAATTCAAAAAAATCTGAAAATAAATATTTATTAGAGCTAACCCCTTAATTAATGTCAAATAACTGATACAGAACAGAGAGAAAGGTTCTTCTGGCTCTCTTCCCTGGGGCCATGTAACAGGTGGTGAATGGCATAAAAAATGAACTATCATAAGGTAATTTTCTGCTTTTATTCATATCTGTAACACCAGTGTGACCTCCAAAATGATCAAGCTCCTTAGAATTCTCTTAATCTCATCTGCCAAAGAAGGGAGAGGTCTTGATCTGATAATCTGTATAGTCTCTTTTTGTCTCAAATAAAAGGTCCCTCAACAAACTACTCAGTTGTGAGTGAGCATGTGTGTGTCTGTCACTGAATGCATATCTGTGTATCACAGAGTTTGTGTTTGTGTCTCTACATTTACACGTGTAAGCAGACACAATAAAATCCCAGATTATGGTAAAAAGCAATTCTACTCAAAGTTGTTCCTGTTGTCTGTACAGATATCTCACTGTGTCACATCACTTAATATAACAGGAGCCCCAAGAAGCAGGCTTTCTGACCCCCACTTCACTAGTGAGGGAGCTGAGTTTCACTGAGTCAAGTAAGTTGACCTAGATCTACTAAGTAAGTGATAGAGGACAGGTGAAGAGGGGAACCAATATGATGTCCAGGAGAGGCATTGCCCAGATGTCAGAAAGATAATGGGAATGAGAAAGAAGCAAGGCAGAGTGACCTAATCAGATATTCAATTAAAAATCTGATTAGTTGCAAAAGTTCAATCCATTGAAAGGAAAGTGGCCCGATGTGGTCTACAACTCTCCCAACAGTTAACTGCAGCTCCAGTAGATCTTCTAGCCTCCCTCTTGGAAAAGGAAACTGGATTAGAAGGGCAAGAATATACCAGTGTTTTCCTTGGTTAGCCCTTATTAATAGCAGTCACTAATTCCTACTAAATTTTAACATGCCTGGCATTGTTCTATATTCGTAAATGCTAACTCACTCAACTCCAGTAACAATGGTTTGAGGTTATTTTGCATGTAAGGAAATTAATCAGAAATTTCTGAAAAAAAAAAAAAAGAAATTTCTGGTAACTTGCTCACAGTTACACTCCCCATTAGTGATGGAGCTGGGAAGAGAGTTCTGGCATTTTCTCTGTAGAACTGCACCGTGTTGTAAGACAGACATTAGCCCCATGTACCTACTGAGCACTTGCAATGGAGCAAGTCCAACTTAAAATGTGCATGAAAAGTGTAATATACACACTGAATTTTGAAGACTTCGTATAAAAAGTAATGCTTAACAAATTGGTTACATATTTAAACAGTCCTACTTTGTCTAAACTGGAGATCTTACTGCTTACTTTTTCTTTTGTGAAATATAGCTACTTCAATTTCAAAGTTCAAAATGACCTCTGTGGCTAGCATTCTATTTCTTTTGGACAGTACTGCCCTAGAAACTGATGTCTTTATCACCCTGCAATACTCCCTCCTTTTATCTGTGTGTAACAAGATAGATTTATGTTTCTGTTGTTGCTTTAGTTCAGTGAGTGAACTTCCAGATACACTTGGTAAAAGTGAGATTGGCTCATACTTTTAGCTATGCAAATGTAGGGCAACTGGGCCTTCTTGGAGCTAGAGTTTGTTTGAAAATGGCATGGTTTTGGGGTACCTGGGTAGCTCAGTCAGTTTTGTGTCCAACCATAGGTCTTGGCTCAGGTTGTGATCTCAGGCTTGTGAAATCGAGCCCCCTGTCAGGCTCTGTGCTCAGTGCAGACTTGGCTTGGGATTCTCTCTCCTTCTCCCTCTGCTGCCCCCACCTGTGCCCACGTGTTCTCTCATAAATAAATAAATAAACAAACAAACAAACAAATAAATAAATAAAAATTTTTAAAAATGGGATGGTTTAGCAAAAACTGCTTCATTGAGATAGTTAGCTATTATGTAAAGAGTTGATAAATTTACATAAAGAACTCAGGGCATTTGGGGAGGAAAGTGACCAATATCCCAGCTTCCAGTGTCCAGAAGTCTAACTGAGCAAGTTCCTTAGGGGTAAGAGAAAATGGCCTAAGGTACACAATATGGCCTGAGGCAGGGACTGGAAGAAGACCTTGAAACTGAGTGACGTTGAGGAACCATGAAGACTTGACTCACGAAAATAACTAAGTTCTCCTATAAGGTAACTCTTGACCATAGACTTTGGCTGAGGCTAAAGGTGATTTTAAGATGCAGTCAACTTTGAGGCACCCTGGGGGCAAGAGATGAGAGAGTGAATATAAGGGGTTTTGCCCCTCAGTGTGGACTGTCCACTGCAGTGCAATATTAGCAGGGAGGTGGAGGAGAAAGCTATCACCGTTCTGCACTAGTTCCTTTGGAGGGAGTAGTGGGAGCATGTGTCAGAGAGAAGCAAGCCAGTAGTGAACTGATCAGATTTAGGTGTTCTCTCTGCTCCATTTTTGGACTCTGTCCCTGAAACTCCTGTTTAATTTTTTTAGGAGAGGCCTCAGCAAGCATTCGAATTCCCTCTTGTTTACCCTGTTGATGAGGGGAGGATCCCACACTCTAAGTAGTCAAGATGACTAAATACACAACACAGGTTGTGACACAGGTTAGGTTACCTCACAGTATACTAATCATGTATACTCTCAGCCCGGGGGAAGGGGATACTCTACACCATGCAGGGCCATGTAGGGATCACACTGGGATCAAAGTAAACAAACAGCAGCTGTGGGAGGCTGACTTTGTAGTAAGGAGGGGAACAGGAACAAGAGGATGAAGTGCCCCCTGGTTTCTGCTAGAGGATATGATTACCTTGTTGGAATTATTTCTTGCAATGGCAGGAAAAGCAAACCCTGCTGGGATGAGAACCAGGTAGGGTTACAGCTGATACAGGAACTGGTCTTTCCCACTGGTGGGATGACATATCTGGCCAGAGTAGGAGCACTTATAGTTAGGCTCTGGGACTCTGTGAGGCTCAATGATGTCAGGATAGCAACATGTCATTTAGGTTTTATAATACAGCTGGAAAATTTTAGACTCCTGTGATTGGCCAGGTGAGCGCTAGAGCAATTAATTGGAAGATGTATGAGTTATGACTGTGCTTATGCTCTTGAACATAGATTATATGGGAAAGATAGTTCTAATTTCTATAATATGGTGCAATTTTCCATTTTGCTCTAGAGCATGTGAGAGAGCTTCAGAAATCACAATCTGCTGAACAATTGTATTTTTTTTCTTTTTTTTTTTTTGGTGGAGAAATGTGCTGGAATGCCATTTTGGATTGTTTTCACTCGAATTGCTGAAGCTTGAAATGGCATTCCAGAATCTCATTTTAAAATAAGAATAAATTCAGATGTTATATAAAGAAATACATGCTACATAAAAATGAGGTTATTATTTGAATCAAATACAATATTTGTATGCATTTGCAAAGTTTATCTTCCTCATTTACTTAGGGAGCATTTGGTTCCCCAAACAAAAACTCAGATTAGTTTATATGAAAGAGATAATTGTATTGGAAGGAAGCAAGGGTATTTTCTAAAAGTAATGAGCAAGAAGTGTAATGAAGCCCAATGGAAAAGAAAAAATAAAAAACAAAAACCAGAGAGTGGGAACTGGTAAGTACAAACCTCTGAAGTGACAATTTAGCAGAAACTTGAAGAAAGTGAAATAGAATTAAGATTTATTCCTTATTTATTCCTATGTGATGATTTGTGCTTTCTTTTTCTAGTAAATTAAATTTATGGTTTTTAATGTAATTGTTGCATTAAAAAGGTCTGTTTTAGAAGTGTAGATGAGGATGTGGAGAAAAAGGAACACTCATGTACTGTTGGTGGGAATATAAATTGGTGCAGCCACTCTGGAAAATAGTATGGAAGTTCCTCAAAAAATTAAAAATAGAACTACTATGTGATCCGGCAAATCCACTTCTGGGTGTTTATCCAAAGAAAATGAAAATACTAATTTTTTTGAAAATACTAATTTGAAAGGTATCTGTACTACCCCTGTATTCATTGTAGCAATAGCCAAGACATGGAAACAACCTAAGCATCTGTCAATTAATGACTGGATAAAGGAGTGATATAAGTTCAATGGTATATTAGTCAGCCATAAAAAAAATAATGAAATCTTGCCACTTATCACAACATGGATGGACCCTGAGGGCATTATGCTAACTGAAATAAGTCAGACAGAGAAAGACAAAACCATGCAATCTTGTTTATATGTGGAATCTAAGGGGAAAAAAGAGAACCAGAGGCAGGGGCTAGGGGAATGGTGGGCAAAATCATAGAAGGAGGTCAAAGGGTACAAAATGACAGTTATAATAAGTCCTGCAATGTAATATATGGCATAGTGACTACAGTTAATGGCAGTGTATTGTATATTTGAGAGTTGGTAAGAGAGTAGATCTCAAAAATTCTCATAAAAAAAATTCTCATCAAAAGAAAAAAACTCAACATTTGTGTAGTGATGATGTTAACTAGACTTATTGTGACAATTTAGCAATATACATGAATATTAAGTCACTATGTTGATACCAGAAACTAATGTTATATGTCAATTATATTTCATTAAAAATATCTGTTCAGAGTTGAAGCTTCATGAGAGCAACTTATCTTTCATTACTATGGCAGCTCTACCATCCACCTTGGGGCCAGGTGTAGGACAGGTGTACGCTAAAATCTCCAGAGTATGGAGATGCGATAATTTCTATTCATTCCCCAAAAGGTGGATATTTCATTGTAATTTATACTTTTTGGAAGTTCTTGGGTATTTTTAAGCAGCTTAACTGATGTCTTTTCATGAAATAGCAATTGACCTAAATTAAAAAGGACAAGTGAGAAGAGAACAGGGTAAAGAAAGAGAAGATGGAGGGGACAGTTAAAGGATCAGATGGAGGTGATTTAGTTACATCTTATCTTTGTATATTGTAGTGCAGCGTTAAAAGCATGCCCAACATATGCTTACAAGATGTTGACTGTATATCCAGCCAAATGCTAGGTGTAACAGAAACAGTAAATAGAAAAGAAGAAATGGTGTCTCCTTGAATCACAGAGGTCTTTGGTTCTGCTGACTTCACAGTAGGGTAGTCCACGAGATATTTCTGTTGCTATTGCTCAGGTGAAAACCTGACAAATTAATAGCAGATGAGCATTCCAGCCTTCCTGACTCTTAGTACAGGTTTACTTTTCTTCACATTACACTGTCTCACAGGAAACCCATTGTTGAGCATCACCACTTGTATGCACACAGTCAACCCCATGTTTAACCTCTACACAATGACACTGAGTGATTATATATAATAGTTTATTCTGATGGCATACGTTGAGTTGGGAGTTGTAAGAAGAAACGATGGGTAGCATGCTTTCCCTAGTACAAAGAGGCTTCCTGTACTCCAGAATGGCCAGCAAATACAACTTCTTAACTATCCTTTCTGTTGGTGTAACTGTTCTAACCTCAGTGAAATAAGCAATAATGAAACTGCAAGCAACAGCATCTGGGAATGCCATGCTGGGGTTTTTACCACCATTAAGGCTCAAACACAAGGGCCATAATTATTGTAAGCATAAGGTGATGGCCTTCAGAGAACAGGTCTACTTGTTGAAACCCTAAAAATTATTTCTAATCCATCAAATTCAGTTCAGAACCTAAGGTCACTTCTAAGATAAGAGAACTTTGGATAAACTGAGGAAAGACTCAATACTAAAGTTTTCTATGCTGATATAAACTCAATGATATATTTAGTGGCTTGGCTAGCTCAGCATTTACTCTTGGTCTGATGACACTCACAAGATACTGGTGAAATTACATTGCCTGTGCCTAGATTTGTTTCCGCTGAAATATGACAGCTAATGCAAGAAGATGTTTTTCCCTGTAAATCAATTAATGACCGTTGTTTCCCTTCCTATTGATATAGACCCTTTCAAATGGTTCTCATTGATTTCTCTCTAAGGTAGTTTCACATCTTCCTCAAAGGTTGGGTAGGCTGGTTTTGTCATCCTCGTTTTACAAATGAACTCAGTGGGTATCAGAAGTTGAAACTCTTCAAAGTGGCATAAGAGTAGAGAAGACAAATGCTGAGTCTGTCTATTCAGTCAGTAATCTCTCTTTTGCTCTAGAAAATCAGGTAACTGGCCTACAAACTCTCGTTTATCCCCTTCTAACTCCTAATCCTTTATGGCAATGTAGTATGGCATGTGGGAAATTGATTTGCTAAGAAATGGCCATTTGTTGAGCCCTTACTATATGCTGCACATAGCGTCAGGCATATTAGAGGTATAATTAATCTTCACAGACATTTTTAACTTAAATGTTCTTATCCCCATTTTATAAATAAATAAAATCATTGGACCTCAAAGGAGTGAAATAACTGGCCCTAGGCTACATGGCTACCCTCAAAGGAATACTAGAACATTTTCAGCTTCTCTGGAAAGAAAGACTAAGATCTCACTGTACTTTTTAAGAGTAAGACTAATTTTTATTTTTTTTCCTGCTGCTATTTGAAGGGTGGGAATTATGGAGAGGAAGGAGGAAAGAAAGAAATTTGAGGTTTAAAGCTACCCCCACTGCCCTATACCTCTTCGGGTAGGCTGTTAGCTAATTGAATGGAAAAGCTATGCCTGATTCATCTTTTAATCCCTATTTATTGAAGGATTTAAGAAGAGTGTGCTTATTAAATATTTGTGGAAAGAATACTTTGAAGAAGGATTCTGAGCAAGTTGCATATGTGTAATCCACCCCTTCAGGGATCTCCTCATGGCTCTCATCCATCCCGAGCACAGCTTCGTCTTCTAAGACAAATTCCTGTACTTCTCTATCTCAGGGCTCTCTCCTGCCACAGACATGGCCCTGTGCAAGGCAGCGTGAGGATACCAGAGGCTTGAGATCTTACAGACCCATGACAGATGGGAGTTTATGGAAAAATATCCCACAGGTGGGACAACTCTGAGGAACACTAGTGTTCCTGGGACATCCCTGTTGGATTGAGTTCCATATACCCATATTCACAACCTGCTCATTACCACACTCCATTCGGCTTCCACCCCTTTCCTGCCCCAATCCTCCATAATCTATCTGTGCTTCTTGGAATTACCTTCCAGATAAACTGCTTGCACTATAACCCCTGTTTTGGGAAACTAGGTTTCCCAAAGTTTCTAGGGGAAACTGAGCTAAAACCTTTCCTCAAAGTTTTAAAATAGGTCATACAAAAGACTGCATGCAATAATAGGTAATAACAGCTAGCATTTATTCATGAGCATTTTAATATGTGCAAGACCTAGATCATTTAAGTTTTATCATCCTACCAGGTAGATGCTAGCAGATATTGCCATTTTACAGATGAGAACACTGAGGCACCAAGAGATTGAGGAACATGCTTCAAATCACAGATATTAATGATCAGTGTTAGGACTGGACCTGAAAAACCAATTAGCTCTTTGGTTTTAGAAAAGGTCGTTCCCTGAACATGACCAAACATAATCTATTTTTCTTTTTTTTTCTTTTTTTCAAATTTTTTTTTTCATAATTGATTTTTCAATCAGAATGCCTGCTAACAGTATTACTTGGGAAACTTGAGTATTGATCCTTGGGAATAATCTTTTGCTTAAATGATGCTGATATTATGCAATGTATGTGGTTATAATATTTATTATAAAAGCAACTTGCATATAGGAATGCTGCTATATCTGGCAAGCTTGCACTGTGAACAGCTAGCTTATATCATTTGGGTTTCCCCAAAAGCACAATGGGATATGGATTGTTAAAGCCAATTCCTTCTGTCTTTATTTCCTAGAGGCTTTTCAGTTCTATAAATACCAATTTTCTTCCCCTTTTTTCCTCCGGTTCCTCATTCTTTCCTCATTTGCTTCTCTCTCTGCTCTTACTTCTCCTGCTTCTCTCATATTTGCTTTGGTTTTTTTTAATGGCCCCAAAGAACTTATATTTTTTTAATTTGAAGCTTTGAGATTTTAATGGCTAAAATCCGACAATTAATTATAAACCAAGGAAAGAGTTAGATAGCTATTAATCATCATTGATTCAGATTGCAAAAAGGACGGCTCTACACAGTGGTTTTATTGAATGATGTGCCTGAATTGGCTTTTCTTTTATTTTGCTAAAGTAAGTAGAAAGGAAATGCATCATTAGCCACAAGAAAATCATATAAGCACAAAATAATAAACTAGCCGACTGTAGACAAACACTGCACACTGAAAATATTACATTTTCAGAGCCGGCAGGAGAGATGTTTTTGTAAATGCCAGAAAGTCAAATGTGAATATAAGCCAAATAAGTGTAAAAATTGTAGGGTTGAAGGTAAGAAAGGGAGTGTGACAGCACCCTTAATATAGTGAATATCTATTCCTAGAAATAAATGTTTTAAAACTTGGGCTGAGTACAATACTAAGTGAAAAATTATTATTGAAATAATAGCCATTTAAATATTATAAATATTATTAAAACACGGAGGTTATGAAGAAGTTAATGCGTTCCTAAATTTAAAATTAATCCCCTTGAGAATTAAGTGTAATACATCTCAGAATTTCAGGAACAAAAACCCTGCTCTTCAATCTGGACTACTGACTGTTCCCTAAGTATCTAAGCATTATGAAAAGTATTTCCTTACTGTTTCCTTATTCGATATCATTCTCATGTTAATGAAACTGTGAGATATTTTTAATGAAATGGCATTAATGAGGAATTCCTCATCACAGGAAGTAAAATTATGTAATTGTTTACTACAATGCAAGATTAATTTGTCTCTACATGTATATTTTTGCTTTTGTTTTATAAGTATATTTTGGAAGAATATCTCCACTTGTCTCTAGTAGGTCTACTATATTCTTGCTACCAAAATCTAATTTTCAAGTTTCCCGGTCTAGACACTGATATGTCCTATTTGGGGATTTGTAGAGGGTCCACACTCATCCTTGTGGTAATTTCAGCCTTCTTGGTTTAATTTCTTTGGAGGTGGAGTAGAGTGGCTTAAGAGATATCTTCTAATTACAAAAGGAGAAATAACCTCCCAGCATATAGTCAAGTGTAGATGATGTCCCAGAACCTTGGCTGAGAAATTGACTCTTGGATTCCTAGTTGAGGTTTGCCTTAGAAAGGGATAATATAGGGATGCCTGGGTGGCTCAGCAGTTGAGCCTCTGACTTTGGCTCAGGGAGTGATCCTGGAGTCCCAGGATGGAGTGCCACATCGGGCTCCCGGCATGGAGCCTGCTTCTCCTTTTGCCTATGTCTCTGCCTCTCTCTGTGTCTCTCATGAATAAATAAATAAATAAAATATTTAAAAAAGAAAGGGATAATATAGTTTTATATCATACATATGTATACACATATATTTATAATATATATTCTACATACACATTAAGTATCATACTATATACTGCATGTTTAGAGAAATATAACCTGTTCTTTTTCATCCAGAGGTATACGTTATGGAGTCTACTATGTTTTCAGTTTGTATAGTCTCTCAACTGTTTTCCAATGGCTTTTTCTGTGCCTTTATCATCTTTGATTTCTTATCTTCTCAGAGAAACTTCCTCTTAAGACCCTTAGTTTTTTTGTTTTTTTGTTTTTGTTTTTGTTTTTTGTTTTGTTTTGTTTTTAGAAAGAGAGAGAACAGAGGTGGGGTTTGGGGAGGGCAAAGAGAGAGGGAGAGAGAAGGAGTGAGAGAATCTGAAGCAGGCTCCATGCCCAGTGCTGAGCCAGAGTGGGACTCAGCCTCATGATGCTGATATCATCACCTGAGCTGAAATCAAGAGTTGGAGGCTTAACTGACAGAGCCACCAAGTTGTCCTGGCATTTATATATATTTTTAAAAGACATATTTACTTATTTGAGAGAGAGAGAGAGAGAGAGAGAGAGAGAGAGAAAGGACAGAGAGCTGGGGGAGGGGCAGAGGGAGAGTGAGAGAGAATCTCAAGGAGACTCCCTGCTGAGCATGGAGCCTCATGCAGAGCTTGATCCCACAAGCCTGAGATCATGGCCTGAGCAGAAATCAAGAGTCAGATGCTAAATTGACAGAGCCACCCAGGTGTCCTGACCCTTAGCATATTTTTACATGATATTGTATTTCTTTGTGAACCTTTATTAATATTTCTACAAGATATTTGTCCTTATATATTCTATAGCATGTTAGCACAATTTCTTATAAACATTAAAAGCAGTCAATGAATGTATATTTAAATAATGTAAAAGCAAAAGATTTGCTGAATGGGTACATGGTTCAGAGTAGATAATGTGGGGTCCCCATCCTTGCTCTGCCACTCAGTGCCTATTGGCATATGACAAGTCCCTGAGTTTCTCTGGGCTTTCCTCATTTATAAAATAAAGTTCTGGGACTAAATCCCTTCTGAGGACTTTTTTGGCCCTGACTTCCTATGAATTTATGAGATAGGGAGAGCCAGATTAATGAAAGTGCAGGGAGGGGGAGAGGTTATTACTATAAGCATTCTGGTACCCTGATAAACAAATCTTGCTTCTTGTTAAAATTCTCTGGAACAAACTCCACTTCTGCTGAGATGGCAACCATTGTGACACAGGAAATTATTTTCACTGATTTATTTGTTGCTTTGTTTTGCTTATTTTAAGAACTTCTCTGATTGTAAAACAAATGTATGGGAATGCCTGGGTGGCTCAGTGGTTGAGCGTCTGCCTACAGCTCAGGGCCTGATCCCAGGATCCAGGATTGAATCTCATGTTGGGCTCCTTGCAGGGAGCCTGCTTCTCCCTCTGCCTGTGTCTCTGCCTGTCTCTCTGTGTCTCTCATGAATAAATAAATAAATTCTCAAAAAAATAAATGTATGTATGTTTATTGTCCTAAATATGGAGAAAAAAAGGAAAAGGGAAAAAATTATTCATAATTTCATCATCAAATATAACTAATATTTTTGAGAATTTGATTTTATTTGCTTCTACATTTCTTTATAAAGTCAAGATCATACTCTATACATCAATGTATATATCTAATATCTATTTTTCTAACAATACAAATATGTTATATGTAGACATGCTTGATACAGTATCTTATTTATTCATGTAAATATATCCCAATTTCCTAATATCAGTTAAATGTCTTTTTTAACTGTTAGCATCTTTTAACTTCTTTTTCCCTCCTTTTGCTAATAGAGACTCTCTTATTAGGAATCCATTCCAAGTAGATTGTACTATAAGTCTGAGCATATGACGAAACCATGGCCAATCAGAAGATTATATTTCTGTCCACAGTAGTGCAGAAAAAAGAGAATGAACAAAGACATTGGGATGGATGAGTATTTCTCTGGGCTTTTAGTGGAAGCACTGAAAGAAAGTTACCATAATTTCATTGGAATTGGTGCCATAAGATTGATGTAAGCCAGTTTGCCAATGCCACCATTTCTGAAGAATAAAGTCCACAGAGGAAATATTAGAGCTGAGAGACAGTATGAAGTCAGGAAGGTTTTTAATATATCTTCTGATTTTCTCGTTCAATCAATGCCTAAAGCTGGTATGAATTTGAACTTCCAACTTCTGCAAGTCAATGGAATCCCCATTTACCACCTTTCCTGAGTTTGGTTTTCATGTCTTACAAAAAGACCTTGTGTTTTGACCAATGCATTTATATATGTTTTCTTTTAAAGATTTTATTTATTTATTCATGAGAGACACACACACACAGAGAGAGAGAGAGAGAGAGAGAGAGAGAGAGAGAGAGTAAGAGGGAGGAGCAGGTTCCATGCAGGCAGCTTGACGTGGGACTTGATCCCGGGTCTCCAGAATCACATCCTGGACTGAAGGTGGCACTAAACTGCTGAGCCACCCGGGCTGCCCGCATTTATATATGTTTTGACTAATGCATTTATATATGTATTATATGGAATTTAACATTTTTTCTATTTAGAATAAACAATATAATCATTTTGTGAATTAATTTTTGCCTATATATCTGAATAAGGAGATAGGATAAGGATAGTTTTCCTAAAAGAGAAATTTAAGAAGAGTCTAGTTTTTTCAGACTATTATTGTCAAAATATTGTGCAGAAAACTTGAGAGTTTGACATCATTAAATCATCTTTGAGATACATACGTCAGGGCCTGTTGTTTGTAACATGAAGCATCTCCATTTTTGTCATCTGTTATCTTTTAAAATTATTTTGGAGGGATAAACCTTCCCTTGTCCCTGGATTGGGCAACCCTGTGATTCTTATTCTTACCTGGCCACCATACAAAGCCATCCAGTCAGTAATTAAAATGTCCAGACTTAGGTAATGGGTCCCCTCTCCTGCTTGCTTGGTATAGACAGGGAAGCATCAAACTCAGTGAAGGATACGTGAGTGACTTCTTCACTCTTTTTCCACTATGATATTTAACTCTTCCTCTTATAAACTAAGCTTTCTAAACAGCACATTCCCCCTTTCCTGGGATAAAGCGGGTGTAGGAAGAAGGAATAAAAAGGATTAAGAGAGTTCTTATGTCACTGCTCCTTATTAAACTGATGGTGAGCTCTCTAGGCCTGGGAATTTATTTTATTTTATTTTTTAAAATATTTTATTTATTTATTCATGAGAGACACACTGAGAGAGGCAGAGACATAAGCAGAGAGAGAAGCAGACTCCCCGCAGGGAGACTGATGCAGGACTAGATCCCAGGACCCCAAGGATCATGACCTGAGCCAAAGGCAGATGCTCAACCACTGAGCTACCCAGGTGCCCCTAGGTCTGAGAATTCAAACACACTCTTGCAAGCCCTTGTGGGTTCTTTGGACCCTTGCCAACACCAACAGCACCACCATTGCTGAATATTTCTGCTATGTGTTGCAGTGGGAATGTCAATACTCTGTCACCACTGGTTGCTTATTCCTTCCACAGCCATTAGTTATCTGCTGATATAGTCTGTTCTGCTAAAAAGAATGTTCCTGTAACTCATACCGGGTACTACATGATTGATAAATAGCAGAATGATATCATTATAATTCAAAAGTCTCAGGGAGTCTGATGTGACATTTTGTTTTCTGGTATATTAATATTTTGGACTACTAGTATCTGCAGTTGAAGGTAAAATATACTAATAAAGTTAATCACAGCAAGCTACATAAATATGAAATCCTGGACATGATGCCCTATCATCTCACATTTTCCCTCTTGGCCCAGCTTGGCCATATGCTCTGCCTTCAAAGTGTGCTTATTGCATTATTATCTTTATTCTGTGTTCATTTTGTCTTTTTCTCTGTAACTCAGCAGGTTCAACCATTCCTAGGTGTCTTTCCATTGAGCTACTTTTATTTTTAAGACAAGATCCTTCATTCATTATAGCTTTTGTTTATTCAGAATTTAGAATATGACTCAGAGGCTTCATATGTATTCCCTTTGGAAAATATATGGACCTGTGTCTGCCACCCAACTGCAAGATTATAGGCAAGATGTGGGCTCTATCCAAAAGGATCATCTGGAAGATACAACAGGTTTTATAAGAGGCCAGAATATATCCTTAAGCATTTGGCATTTATTCTCCAAGGAGTTTCTCTCTCTCTCTCTCTCTCTCTCTCTCTCTCTCTCTACCTGGAGTTAGAATGTGGCAGAAGAATCTTCTCCAACATTGCTTTCTTTTGCCTTCTGCTCTGACTCTGTTTCATTCTTGATGTGGCTTGAGACTTTAAAGCCCTCTGATCCTTTCTTTGCCATGTTACTTCTGTTACTTCTAAACCACTTTGGAAATTGCTGGTCATTGTGTAATCTGGATCTTCCCTTTTGAGTTTCTGGTACATATATCCCTATCTATATCTGCACATATCTATAACTATTTTGAACCATATTGCAGAGCAAGCTGGTAATTTAGTACATTTCATTTAACTTAAGAAATATGTAAAGCCTGCATTTCCTTCCATTTTAGAATTGCTTGTATTTTTAAGATAGAGTGATCTAATTTAAACAGCCAGACTTTTAATTTACTTGAGAAAGTGTTATTGCTCTGAAAACAAATGGAGGTACCTTAAATGACACCATGAGTTATAAACACGTGGCACAGTATTGTAGAGTGGTTATAAGAGGATGCATCCCATCCTCCAGAGTGTACACTCTTCTTGATCACTTTGGTCAGAATAAATGTTTCTAGAAATCATAGACTGTCTTTCTAAATATTTACCATGTGATTTTTTTTTCACATTTTTCTTCTTGCTGGGGCATTCTTCTCCTTGGAATCTATGGCTGCAGTTCATCATTCTTGGTTTCTGAAGGAGCAAATGCTCCTAAAGAGACCACCAATACCCACATCTGAAATCTGTGTTGATTCTGAATTACTCTCCTGAAGTATAACTCCAGCAGACAGAAACAGCCTCCCTGATTCAATGTTTCTTTATTCACTTGTCAAAGGATAATTTTTGAATGACAAAATCATGCCTCATAGAGATATAAAATGAACACATGCCGGAAAACTTATCAGACTCATTAATAAATGAGGAAACCAGTGGCTCAAAAAGATACCTCGGAGTCCCACATTTATAGTCAGATAAGAAATACTGAAACCAATTTACGAATACTCGCAAACTTTTGAATACCTATAGGGCCATAATCAATTGCATTCTACCACATATAACCTGCATTTATATGGATAAGAATTATTTATATCAGTATCAGTTTATTTATTATAAATTAGCATCTATCCGGGGTGTTATTCTGTATGTTGGCAAATTGAACAGCAATAAAAATAAATTTATTATTAAAAAATAAATTAACATCTATCTATATAAAGCAGTAAAATAGCTAAGTGAGAGACAATGATGAAGACAACCTAGATGGATGAGCTAGCCAGGGCAACCACTAAATTTTAAAGTCTTTTTTACCATTTTTGCTTAGAAAAGTATATCTCAGATCCTTTTAGGCACCACTTCACACGTTTGGTGAAAATGCTAAATGCTTTATGCCCTACCTGTGTGCACTGTTAGTCAAAGCTTTACGGTAAATCACTAGAGGATCATCTGAACTGGCTCTACAACGGTTTTGTCTGTATCACTGAGTTCTAATTGTCTTCTTGCTAGGTCTTCTGGTAAAGTAATGGTTCTTGGAGGCCAACGGCTGTGCTTTGTATGCATCACCTAGCCTGATCCCGGGTTCACATCATGTGCTTGCTTAATGCGAACTGAAGGCATCAGTGGTTTGAGACAATTATTCTAAGGTCACTTTGTTAACGTAAAAAAAATCATGTATTTCTTCCTTCCTTGAAAAAACTTATTCAAATGCAAGCACTAAAAAAAAAAAAAAAAAAAAAAAGACCTCAAGATAGATCATACTTATTTATAGGATAAGTAAGTGTTCAATTCATTTTTTGTTTTCATGAACATTTTTGCTCAGGAAAATATTGGTTGGAAGCAATTGTGCATAACTTTCAGTTATTTGTCATATTTCTTCTAGGGTTCAAAATATTCTTTGTCCTTACCTTAGAGCATTTGGCATTTATGCTCCAAGGAGTGGCTCTGGTAATGAGAGAATATGTTTTGTGCACTCTTGGTGCTGCCAGTAATGTTTTCAAATTAAAAATTAATTTTTAAACAGTAGGCTTCTGTGACCATGACACTGTTATTAAAATCTCTTTTTTGGCACAATATCCGGCTTTCTTTAGTCATTATTGATGCTTTTATTTTTAAAAAGCTATATTTTATGTTACATTGGTAACTTTTCCTCAAAATTAATATTTAATCCAAAGTATATTGGAAAATAAAATAGAAGTGCATTAACATTACATAAGTCTGAAGTTAGTAGGGTCTTAAACTTTTATTTAGCATGTTGGAACAGGGTACTTTTTTTTCTTTTTTTGGAAAAAAGAGAATGGTAGAAAAGTGTACTAAGGACAAATAAATTAGGACATTCTACAATACTGGATCCAATGGTTAAAATAATAATTTAAGAAAACATATAACATCTGTACATTTCCATTGTCAAACAGACTCAATATCTTAGGAATTGGCATTTGTAATGTTTTCACACATAATTATAATTTTTCTTAGAAATATTAAGATTTTTTGAAAGAGAAGAGAATATTAGAATTGCTTCTGAGGTACCTTAAATTATTCCATATTGAAACTTTCATTTTTAGTTTTAGAATAGTAAAACTTGGCTATTAAAGAGCAATACTAAGAGCATTTAGCTTTGGATGGTAACTCCTTTTAATAACAAAGTCAGATTGTCAGGAGCACTTGATGCTCCTACTTTGAATCAATTTGACACTTTCAGTTTCCAAATGTATTCATTCCCCTTTGGGAAAAAGAAAACATCCAATCTAAGTATGCTTCTTCCAGAGAAAAATTACTGGCCAGTTCAATTCTGGTCAGTTCATTAAGTATCTCTTGAGAGTATATTATGTGTCGGACCTTATTTTTAATTATAGGGCTACACAAATGCAATGGCACGTTCAAAGGCATTATTCAGGGACATAGAGCTCTAAGGAATCACTTCAATATTCCAAACTCAATGGGAATTTGGAGTACATGGACCCTTGGGCTGAGGGTTAAACAATAAACAAGTTAACAAGTTGGAAAGGCATATATGTTTGTGTACTTTCTAGTTTTTCCTAATTGCAAAAATTAAGTGGTGGCAAGGGGATGTGGTTGGTGAGCTGGAAGTGTGTTTCTAGCAAAGAGCTGTAGGTCCCGCCTGTTTCCTCCCCTCCCCTTATCTGAGCCCACTCTGGTTGGGATGACAATGTTAAATTAATTATTCGACAGGAGATGTGTAGGGTGTCGTGAGGATATATAGGAGGGGCTCTTAATTTAGATGTAGAGCAGATTTCTTAGAAATGTGTAATATTTCCAAAGATAAGTCTGAACTAGTCATAAGGGAAGAATGTGGGAGGAAAGGTTTAGCAGAGATAGCACAGAGGTAAAAGAAAACATGTGGCATCAGAAGAACTGTTAGAAGTTTGGTGTTTTTAAAATATAGTTTGCACCTAGAGAAATTGGCCTGACATGAGGTTGGAAAGATATATGGGATCTTCATATACATGCACACATACATCTATATACACATATGGGCATATGTATCTATATATCATTTAAAAAATTAACTTATTTTAGAACAGTTTTACATTTACAGAACTATTGCAAAGAGAGGATAGAGTTCCACTGTACCCCACATCTGACTTCAATTTCTCCTGTGTCTCTTTGAAATGCTCTCAGCATTGGGTTTATCATTTATTTACTTTTTTGGTCACTTTATTTTTGGTACTACAGATTATCTTGGTTTATCTTGTACACTTTTCTGCCTCATTCTTAGAATCAGCCACTTCTCTAAGGTGAATTTTTTTATAGGGAATGCTAATAAAACTAAGATTGCGAAAAAACAAAACCAAAACAAAAAAACCTAACCGAGATCTGGGCAGATGGGTTCATTGCTACTGGAGTGTGTTTGTTTTCAGACCCTTTCAGGGGACAGAGAAAGGAAATATACTGATGTATATGAACCTGAGTTACACATATCCATGAGTATTTCTATATGTACCCAACTATATCTATATTAAACTAAACATGAGTTCATAAAGATTTCTACAGTTAAAGTCCATCACCATTATTTTAGTCTCCTATCCTTGCCTACCTGTAAGCTTACATTTCAATGCTGAGAAAACTAGGTCCCACCATCCACCATCCATTTTACCCTAATTGCTCAATTCAGTGTATGTGTATAGTGGTTTCAGTTGTTAACCCAGGCCCTTGTGGAATGGTGGGAAACATTATCAACTAGTTTGTTTTTTAAATTTCCTGTCTGGGGAGGGGGGCAGGCTGGGTGGCACAGTTAAGCATCTGACTCCTGCTTTCAACTTAGGTCCTGATCTCCGGATTGTGAGATCGAGCCCCACTTGAGGCTCTACACTTAGCCTAGAGTCAGCTACATTTCTCTCTCCCTCTCCCATCCTACCACATGCACCTTCTCTCTCTCAAGTTAATAAATACATCTTCTAAAAAATAAATTAATTCCCAGTCCGATAATTCTAAAATTTGTGTGTCCTATCTGAGTCTGGTTCTGATACTTCCTTAGTCCATTCTGTGTTTTAATTTGCCTTTTGGAATACTTTATCTGTCTATCTGTCTATCTGTCTATCTATCATCTATCTATCTATCTATCTATCTATCTATCTATCTATCCATTGATAATCTGTATCTTTAGGTAGGTATAAAAATACATTGAGAGTCAAACATGTTATTGGGTAATAGGAACTGGGATAAACAGTCTTCGGCTTGAGATTTTATGTTAATATGGCCACAAGTTGGGCTGTATTGACTGCTGTAGCTACAGGTCTGAAAAGTTTCAGATTCCTCTAGTGTCCTTGTTTGTGTCTCTCCTCTTGATTTTGAGCTTCTCTAAGTGCTCCTCATCAGAGAAATCCTGCATCTTGTAGTTCTTTCAGCAATACCCACTGTTATACTAAAACTGTGTTGGTATGGTTGTAGATTATGGAGAAGGGGGAATATTCTATAGTCTTCTCTGTCCTCCACCTCCCCAATAATCAAGACAGAAAATTTAGATGGGGTTCAAGCAAGGCAGATAACCTTCTCTCAAAGTTCTGACCCAAGTCTCCAATAAGGTTTTTCCCTTTGGAGAGTGATACTTTGTATGGAGAAGCTTTGGGGCACATTTCAGAGTAAACTTTATACCCATCTCCTTGCCACAGGCAAGAAGGGGTTATTTTTGTATCTTCACTGTGAGAACGTGGTGACATTCCTGCAGGTAGGGCCTGTGAAATTGTTTGGGCTTGCCAATACCATGGTCTTAATTTTTTGTTCTCATGTGAGTCCATATATACCCTCCATTATTTCATCAGAATTACCATTTAAATTTTACACTAGTTTATGGCTTCACTGGCTTTTGTGATCAGATTTTGCTGTGACTCTCCAGATTTAGCTTTCTTTCCAGAGTTTTGGGTGATAGTTTGTCCTGCAAACTCAGTTCTCTGATGAGTTCAAGTAAACTCACTGATTTTTAGTTTGTCCCACCTTTTATTATTGTAAAGCTGGAAGTAATGATTACAAGATCTTTCTATGTCAGAGCTAAAGCTGAAGGTTTTCATGTATACTTAAATTTTATTTTCTTCATTCAAGGGTGTCTGGCTGGCTCAGTCAGTAGAGCACGCAACTCTAAATCATTGGTGGTGAGTTCGTGCCCCATGTTGTGGTAGATATTACTCAAAACAATTTAAAACATTTTTCTTCATTCAGATTAAATCTGAGTCTGCTCCCCCTTGCACTAAAGTGAGGGAATCTTTTTGTGACTTCTATCCCTTAGAGTGAGATAAAATAATCTCATGTCTCACACAGTGCCAAAGTATTGAGGAGATTGCTCATGTACGGGTTTTTGTCCTGGGGCTTCCTACAGAGGAGTCTACCACCCTGCTCTGCAAGTACATTTGGAGGACTGCTATTCTGCTGCTTCTGTTTAAGGTGGGGCACAGAAATCTTGGGAAGGCTGGTAGTGCATATACCTAGGACCCAGCTATTTCTTTCAGGTGCATATCTCTCCCCCTACAGGTGTAGGTATTGATGGAGTGTGGGACACAGGGTCTTAGGTGCTGATCATCATTGATCATAGGACACATCCAAATCTCCATCTTATTTATTTTTCATCTCTTTGCATCTCAGCCATGTTCCTTTTCTAGCCACTCTTTTTTTTTCCTTGATTTTCCTCTCCATTTTCTCTTAGGAAACACTCTTCATCATGGTTTCAATATATTAAATGTTTATATATATCTTCAATATAGTAACTATTTTTAAGAAATATAAGCCAAGAAGAGAAACATCTTTCTGAGGAAAACCTAAATTTTTAGGTTTAGGTTTAGGGAAAACCCTATGCTGTATCTTTAAATTCGACAGATTTGATATTTTTGCAATACAATATGAACAACACCAGTGACTTGTGTGTGTGTGTGTGAACATATACTTGAAAACGCATGTGGATGGGAGGAGAAGCAACGAAAATGGGAAGAACATTGGGGAATAGTGACATTTAACAGCCACTAGTGGTTTTTTCCCTATTACACAAATATCTTTAATCTAGATTTTGAAAGTGCAAGGGAGGACCTCTACAACGTTCTTTAGGTTTATATCTCAGCACACAGAGACTTCTAATGACTGAAGCCCTGATCTATTCTGGGACTTCAAACTCCAATGCAGTTTGATATATAGATTAAAATGCCTAAATGTCAATGTTCAGCCCTCATTACTTTCTATATGGACTTCTAAAATGAAATTTCCACAATTGTGTTAAATAATAAATAAATTCTTAAAACCTTGTGTTACTGATATAGCTTTTAAAATAGACACAGACATACTTTTTAAAAAGTGCTCTGGTCAAGAGAATGTAGAGGATCCCGAGTAAATCAAAAAGATTTATTTTTAATCTATGAAACTTATAAATAATTTCTTCTGGAACATAAAGAAATGAGCTGCAGAGAAATTGAGAAAAGAGAGCATTAAAAAAAAAAAACACAAAACACAAATTGTAGCACAGTTTCCTGCTGATGCCAGGGAATGAACCCCAACCTTCTGCTTTCAGGAGCAAGGTTCCCTTCCTAGTAGTTCTTTGTTTCTAAGTAACTTCCATGGTATTTTTATGTGATATATGTGTATTAAGATTGAGAAAGAACACGTTTGTGTCTGAGTACATGTGTAAACATACAATTTAAAAGCAAACATTTATCGAGGCATTATGACACGCTTGGCGCATTTCTCAGTGCATTGCATATATTTACTTATTTTTCCAGTAATCCTATTGATATCATTACTATTATCATTCCATTTTTATAGATTAGACACCTGAAGCAAGTACCTTGCTGGAGGTTGCTTAGAAATAAACAACTCAACTCTAGTTAAATCCAGCACTTAAATCTAGTTAATCTGGCTCCAGAGTCCATGTTCTTCCTCTCTTTTCTATGTGGCTCACCATGCTGGGGTTACTGTGTTATTTTAGTATTATCTGTATCAGTAACAGCACAAAATAAATATAATATTTTATGTTTCCCACTATCGAAGTTTTCCATAGTGAAGTAGTGATTTTAAGATAAAATGACAGAAGAGTACCTTGCCTCCTTTTTAAAATACTTTCCTATAGTCTGTTTTATTTCAGTTTCTCAAATCATTTCTGAAATAATATCAGAATAAGGTATCAACATGATGCTAATATTCAGTTCAATTAAAGTATATATTATTATGTATTATGTTATCTATAATAATATGTGCTGTTATTTATGGAAAGGGAACAGACACGAATAAAAAGGTTTGCTTAGTAACATGGTGGGTTGATTTGAGTAACACATTACTGTGTTTCGTTCACCTGCACAACCTCTAGATGGCTTCCCATAGTTCCTATTAATTCATCATTCAAACTGCAATCAAAAAGCTAACCTCCAAAGTAGTCAACAATTATTCACCATGGATATAATGTGTGAAGAAAGCATATTTCTTAATTCCAAGATGTCAATGTGTCTTCTGGGATAAATGGTATTTTGAATCCTTTCCCCTCCGTACACAGATTGGGTTTGTTATCAGTTATATTGATGGGTTGTCCTCAGATGGTTGAAGAGTGGGGCTGCAGGGATGATTGAAATTTGTAGGCGGAGAGACAACTGCAGTCCCCGGAGGTGTTAGAAGTCTGGAGTGTTTGGGAGGTCTGGTGCTGCCATTTATATTTCTTTTCCCTGGAACTCTTTCTTCATAACAGATTTTGAACTAAAAATAAAGAAAATCTCCCATGCTCTGTTAGAAGTTTATTTTTTCAAAGAAATCTTACCACCTCCTTTGAGAAAATTTCTAATGCATTTTACACCCTTTTCTCCTTTTATTATTTCTACCAATCTGGCTACATTTTCCTTTTAAAATAAGAACACTACGGCCAACATTGCTTTCTATTTGACAATTAGCTTGTGTGTTTTCTTTCAACCAATTCTCCAGAAATTTTGAGTTTTTGGATCCAATGTTTATTAACTATATGGTATGCTTTGATTTTTTATTTCTATTTGCTATTTAGCAAAAACTCAAGTTTAATCACTCAATATATTACAGTGTGTCTGTGCATTGTGTGTGTGTGAGGCACAAATGGTTTAGCTTTTCTGTTGGCTTAAATAATGTAAGTCAATGTGCTACAAACATGAAGTGCTAGTATTTATTTTACTGGAGACAAGTTAAGATGGTTTTTTTTTTTCACTGGAAGTGCATCCCAAAATACCTGTAAAACATTTTTCAGATATATATTCTTTATCAATCTTTAACACAATTTATACTGAAGAAGACTTTCTGAACAGTGGAATTATAAATGCTTTTTCAGAGAGAGGAGAGATCCAAATTAAAACTGTATCTGAAAGCTTATCTGGTTATATACAAAGCTAATTTAATTTGAAGATATCTATATTATCAAAGATCTATTCTGATGATATATAACTAATGTGTTGTTTTAACATATTCTAAGTTCAGGCCCTATTACCCAGATATTCTGCAGTTGGAATTTAATATTAATATCAGATGAATTAGATATAAAAACATGTTAGTGAAATATGCCCTACTTTGAGGTTTAAGTGAATACATTTTATATTCAGTTGGGCATTTTGAAAGTTAATAGTAACTTTTTGAATGCTAGGCTAATATTTGAAATAAGAAAAAAAAAGCCTCTACAATTGTTTCTGAAGAGGCTACATTCTGATGAGGCTTTGGACATAATTTCTTGGGCAAAATATTTTTAGACACAGATTGTATTACCACACAGAGGAAATCCCAGAATCTTAAGTTGGAAAGGATCTTGGAAGTCACCTGGTAAACCTTCAGTCAAATTAGAAATTACCTTTGTTAAATGTCTGACCACATGACAGTCAACAGTCAGTCTTTGGACACAACTATGAAGCTTGCTTTGACGTCTCATCAAGTGGTTCTACTTGTCCCTGAGCTGAGCCTTCCTGTCAGTAATTTTTAGTGGATGAAAATTCCATTCCTAAATTCTCTTCCTTTTGGAAAGAATAAGTCTCATTCCTTATTGACCTAAGGTCTTTTGTTGGGGATAACCAAAATGTCCACATGATCTTTTCTTTCCTGCCTTAAATAAACTTAGTCATTCAGATAAAAGAAAATACTGAAAGGCTATTAGCCTTTACTACTCAGACTTCTGGTTCTCCAACTTCTCTTTTACTTATGACTCTCTCTCCATCATTTCTTCTCTTCCCTTAATTCTGTGAATTACTACGTCTTATTCTGTAAGTTCCATTTTCTTTTTTTTTAAGATTTATTATTATTTTTTTTTAAGATTTATTTATTTTGAGAGAGAGAGAGTGAGCAAGAGCGTGGGAGGGAGGGGCAGAGGGATAGGGAGAGAGAATCTTAAGCAGACTTCCTGTTGAGTGTGGAGCCCGATGAAGGGCTAGATCCTGAAACCCTATCACCACCTGAGCCAAAATCAAGGGTCAGATGCTTAACCGACTGAGCCACCCAGGCTCCCTGTAAATTTCTTTTTCTGCTAAAATTTGCTTGAATTGGATTTTGTTGTTTTGGAACCATGAACTCAATAGTAAAAGAGTTGTCATCATTACCATCATCATCATCATTGTTGTCAATTATATATTGGTTTGAAAATTATACACGTTTTGCATCTCACTCTTAAATCTCTTAATTTTTATCTTTTAAAAATATTGTTTTGGATTCCTTTCCACTGCAAAATCCAGATGAATGACCTCTTTCTCCAAATGTTTGACCACCTCAAATGACAACTGTTACTTTTAGGAGTAAGGATACTGTCATTCAACTAGCAGAGTCATGGCCTCTACAGACAGAGGCATGTGAAAAGTAGACAAAATTAGATGTTAACAAGTATACTGAGAAAGTGGATTTGATCTCATTCCTATTTTTGTTGAAATGTATGACTTGTTAGTAAAAAATAATATATTGGATTTTGGTAGCTAAAACATGGCTTTGTTTTTATGTTTTTCTTAACTAGAAAACACTGCTCTTTAAGCCGAATGCTATTTGAGGAACTCATCGGCAGAATTCATTAAATAATTCATTCTGGCAATGTGCTTGGCAACTAACTTAGATGAACGACAGCTTCAAGTATTTCTTATTATTGCCAGATTGTCTCATCTTTAGAAATACCACACGCTGACTTACACCTGAGGAAGAATGGTCTTAATTCATATACATCAACAATTTTAATACAGTAACCTTTTCAGTATCCACTAAGACATATAAGAAATAGTTAAGACTGCCTGGCAGGCACATTCAACCTTGCAAGCCTGGCTGAGCTCAGCTGGGTTCCAATGGAATGATTCAAAGCGGGAGATGAAACACAGAAAAAAAAATGAAGATTTAGTTAGAAACGACATGATCATGAACATTTGGGCACTGCTGAGTACGAAGAATCCTTTGATCAGTTTTGTTCTTTATTTCCCGAAGAAAGGGCACCTGAGGCACCTGTCTAGCAGTGAATTTTTTACCCACCCGGAAGGTGTCAGGGAAAGCTTTGTCAATATAGCTCTGGTTTGGTTTGGTTTGGTTTGGTTTTCCTTAACAAGTTTAGTGATACTCACATTAGTGAAGCAAGGATAATTGACCACACAGATGCAGTTATCAGTACACTTGGTTTTGTCTTTTAATTAAATTAATTAATTAATTAATTTAAAGATTTTTATTTATTTGAGAGAGAGAGAGAGAAAGAGAAAGAGAGAGCACGAGTGGGGAGAGGGGCAGAAGGAGAATCCAACTTCCCGCTGAGCAGGGAGGCCAATGACAGGTTCAGTCCAGGGACTCTGGGATCCTGACCTGAGCCCAAGGCAGGTGATCACCGACTGAGCCACCCAGGTGCTCCTGTCATTTAATTTTAATAGTGATGTGGACTAACATAGCAAACATATTTATTGGGATCACGTATCTCCCATTTTCTCAGTGGGCCAAAACACACGTATAATTTATTTTATGCTCTCATTAGATGTTTTCAACAGGCCCACGAGAAAGGAGTTGATCATTGCCTTTCAAAAAGCTGTTCTCCCTGGTTGGGATATACGCATATATAGATAAACACACACACACACACACACACACACACACACACTCACACACACAATAAATATAACTGATAGGATGACCGAAGATACAGCAAAATGCTAACAATTACTATATCTGTGCCAAGAAGATAGAAAAGATTTCCATATTCTTGAAACTTTTCTGAAAATTTGAAATTATTGCATTTTTAACTTTTTACTTTAAGCAATGTTTTTCAGATGGGTGCCCAAAAAGAAGCCTTAATTCCCACAATTCTTATTAAATCATCTCGAATTCGAGAGTTTCAAAACAGCTTACCTCTTCAAAGAAGGCACAGTTGACAATAGTTGGCATAATTGTGGTCTGTTGTCTCTTCACATTGTAATGTGAATTTCCTAGAAACGAGGATTTTCTATCTTGTAACCACTGTGCAATTATCCAGAGCAAATAGTTGAACATTGATACTTTATTCTATGAATCGTGTTCTGATTTTTGTCCCAGTACTGTCCTTTATGGCAATGTTAGATTGATTGTTTTTCCTTTGAGGAAGGGATTTAGGATCACCTATTGCATTTAGTTGCCTTGTCTCTTGAGTCTCCTTCAGTCTGGAAAAATTCCTGATTCTCTATTTACCTTTCATGACATTGACAGTTTTGAAGAATTCAGGCCAGTTATTTTAGAGAGTGTTTCTCAATTTGGGTTTGTCTGATGTTTCTTCATGATTTGTTTCAGGTTATGCATTCCTGAATGAAAAATAGCAAAAGTGATGAACCCTTCCCCAGATAACAGATCTGGTGGGAATACTATCTAATACCCGGTTTTATTTTTATTGTTTTCTATTGTGGTGCATAAATTTTCTCCCCAAAACCCAGTGGAATTTTAAAAGTAAACACAAGAGGTGAGGCAGCTGGAACCGGATTTTTAATGGTGTCCCATAGGAAGTGCTCTCAGTGGAAAAGATATTTTCAGCTTGGGTTCTGATTGGTGTATCACTTTCCCCCGCAGACAATATTCAAAGTACTTCTCTACCCCAGGCACATGCCTTTTTCCAAGCAGTGATACAACATTGATCAAATGATGCCAGAAGCCTTAACATCCAGATAGCAGACCAGTGTGCTCAGAGCAGAAAGAGATCAAAAGGAGAGGTCCACACAGTGTCCAGGATGGGGCTGTCAGAGAGATGCACTTTCCCAGAATGTCAAGTAATAACAGCAGGCATGTTTGCCAGGCATAAATCTACTGATGTTTAAAATCTGAGTGGCCAGAGAAATATGGATGCCATTTGGATTTGACCTATACTGTCTTGACTGCAGCCTGGGTGCTTCTGACTTGTGGTGTTTTCCAGCCTCTGGCATCTGAAGGCGAAGCGAAGCAGGACAAATTTGACCTAGGAGTCTTACTCAGTGCTGACCCTTAACCCAGTTCTTGCTTTATCTCTAGCTCAGGCACTAATTCAATCTAACTTGAGTTTCCTCTTATTCTTGCCCCTTCTTACTCTGAACGATTACAAGTCAGTCCATAATTCTTGATCTCCCTCTATTTCTCTACAGAGTTCTGCATGATCTGTGAAGTTGTTTCCTTTTTCTGACTTAACTCCTTCATGCCGCATGGCCTCCTTTGCTAAATTTCACCACCGTCAACACTTCCTACTGAGCACACCACAGACACCTTTTTCCTACCGTGCAGTGGAAAATGGCCCTCATTAATTCCTTAATGAGATGATAATTGAAGATACATGATCAGAAAACATACTGCTCAACTTCTATAGTTTGTGGCAAATAGTCCTGCAATGTGCCAATCCTTTATGTCACCTTTCTCAAATGTCTAGGTAAAGAATGTGCTGAAATTAGATGGATAAATACCAGAAATGAGATAAATTCTCCAATGCCTACAATATGCAAAATAGGGTAAACAGAATTCTCTGAATAACGTCCTAATTTCTACTGAGTTGTGCTACATATTGCAGTTAAATGTGAATGACATGAAAACAACACCAACAACTCCTCTCTATGGTTCAAGTGCATAAAATAAACTGGGCAGAAATCAGAATTATTAAACACACACAAGACCAAAAGAGTTAAGAGACACTCTGTTTCTATGCCATATGGTTGTCAAGCTGATTGGGGCTGAGACTTTACTATTACTAGTAATAATTATCTTCCTCAGTCTCATACTATTAAAGAGTCTTTACGATATAGAAAGAGTAATTAACATATATATGGGGGATCCCATATGAGCTCGGCAGTTTAGCGCCTGCCTTCGGCCCAGGGTGTGATCCTGGAGACCCTGGATCAAGTCCCACATCAGGCTCCCTGCATGGAGCCTGCTTCTCCCTCTGCCTGTGTCTCTCATAAATAAATAAATAAAATCTAATATATATATATATATTATATGACTTTACAGGAAATGAAAGATTATGGTAACTTGAGATCTGCCTCTAAAGAAAGTTGGCAATATTTATGACAGTTGGGTTATATTTTGGGTTACCATTATTGAAATAAGTGTTGTAATATAGCTTTGAGGGCACAGGCTATAGGTAAAGTTTCAGATGACTTGGATAACAGTGAATCTGTGGCCCCCTGTATGGTGTTTTGTATAATGCCAGAATTTGGGAAGGGTGTGTATCCTTTGAGGATACCATGAGAAAAAAATCTTACCATACCCATCCTCGCTTTTAATGCCTTCAACATTTCATGCCAATGACCTTGAAGGGAACAATGACATGAGGAGAGTGGTTTACCCATTACGGATGGCATACTCTGCTCTGATGATCTTGCAGTACTCTTGCAATAAGACAAGTAGTGTTGTCTTTCCCCTGCTACCTGGGTGACCTTGAGGAAGTCATTTAACAGCACCAAAAGTCGGGGTACCTGGGTGGCACAGTTGATTAAGCATCTGACTCTTGGTTTCAGCTCAAGTCCTGACCTCAGGCTGGTGAGATCGAGCCCTGTGTCACACTCTGCGCTCAGCACAGAGTCTGCTTGAGATTCTCTTTCCTTCCCCCTCTGCCCCTCTGCTCATAGTTTCTCTCTCTCTCAAATAAATAAATCTTAAAAAAAAAAAAAGGCACCAAAAGTCTGTCCTCAAATTTCCTCAGCTGTAACCTAAGGAAGTTGGGCCGGGCACATAGGCTCTGACGTAACATGATTCAGGGAAGCACTTTGCAGAAGCAATTGCACATGTCCTCTTCCTCAGATTATTTTGTTGAGAAATTGGTCATGGAGTAATAGTGGAGGAGTGATTTTTCTCATTGAAGGATCATCATCTGGGTCACCTAATTTCTTAAATTCAGCCAGTTTGTCAGAAATTCTCTCACATACATACACCACCACCACCACTACTACTGAGTACTGAGTACTACTACTAATAAAAATAAAAAAAAATTGCAAATATCACAACCTACAAACTAATAGGGGAGCAATTGCTCCTAAAAGACACTTTCTTTTTAATCCTGCAATTCTGAGGCAAATTTGATCTTTCCATCTATTATATTCTGCAAGGCTAATATGTTTAAAAAGGTTCACTGCCTGAGAATATTAGGTGATATTTATATCAGCTCTGAACACTTTCATGCCATTTTGGGGAGGTAATTATGCACATCAAGTCAGTGGTGATAGTGACAAAACTTGGGCACATTTCAAAAAATTGCATCAAAGGCTCATTTTGGTTCCTTATGAGGCCATATTTTTCACGTTGGACTGTTCAATCAGGAAAAAAACATTATACATAGTGTGGACTTGCTTTATCATCTGCAGATTGGTCCTATAATGGAAATCTCAAGTGCTACTGAGGTGAGAAATGTGGTCCAGCTGGAAAGGGCAAGGAGGACACATAAAAAAAGCGAAAGAGAAAATAATGTAAAGGATTAATAAATGAATCTGGGTGACTTTGAATCAGAATCACTGACATTAGAACTTCACTTTCTGCTCCTATTTCATGGTACTGCTGCTCATTCTGACCACAGTTTCTCTACCTTTATCTTGCGTGAATTCCTTGAAGTTGACAGAGAAAGCCTGGCATAAAGATTCCTCCAAAAAGGAAATCTAATACATTAAAAAAAAAATCAGCGTATGTTTAATTTTGTGTTAATTTCTTAGAGTGGCTGTAACGAAGTAGCACAAAGAGCATGGTTTAAACAACAGATATTTATTTTCTCAGAGTTCAGGTGGCTAGAAGCGTAGATCAAGGTGTCCCAGGGTTGTTTCCTCCTGAGGGCTGTGAATGAGAATCTGTTACGTGCCCCTTGCCTAGCTCCCCATGGTTTGCTTGTCATCTTTGGCTTTCTTTGACTTTTGCTGCATCGTCCTGCTCCATGACTTCATCTTCACATGGCATTCTCCCTGCATACCTGTCTGTGTCTAAGTTTTGCTTTCCTGTAAGGAAATCCTACATGAGTATAGATATAGGTCATATAGATCATATAGATATCGATCATATAGCTCAGTGGTCCACTCCACTCCAATATGACCTTATCCTAACTTAACTAATCACATCTGTGCAATGATCCTATTTCCATATAAGGTTAAATTCTGGAATACTGAGGTTGAGACCTAGAACATATATATTTTAGGGAATGGGACACAATTCAATCCTAACAATTATGTCATAGGAAACACTGACGAATTTGGTCACCTCTTTTGCTATGTCTCCTCTCGAAGATGTAGTGACACTTCACATTGCTGGTTTTACTGTTTACTTATGCTCTCTCAGTTTTTCTGTTTTGCCTTATCGTTGCTACTAATCTCCAGCATCTGGTTCAGTTGCGGATACATAGCAGACTTGTGAAATTGAACTGAAATAGTTTATGCTATTGAAATATATTTATTTCCTCTCTTTTTCCCTCTATTTCCCTCTATTTCCCATCTCACCTTGTCTCTAGTCTGTTAATCCTTTGCCTCCCTTCCATGAGTCTTATTTCCATGATGGTGAATGAAAAACCTATATTTTTGGAAGAACCAGCATCTAAATTTTCAACAGTCTGGGTAATCAAAAAAAAAAAAAACAACATACAAAACCATTCCTTTTTTATGATATAATCCCCATTTCCCTAAACATTTATAAATCAAGACTAAATATTCCCCTGACATAAATAATTCCATGACCACATTGATCATAGTAAATAGACTTATACTTTATTTTAAAGGATTTTAAGTCTGAAATAGATTTTTCTTTTAACCTTGTGATTTAGAGCAAGAAATTTTGTAGACTATTAGTTCTTAGTGGATTCTTGTTGTCAATCACTCATTTAGTGTGAAATAGCATGGAAATAATTGCAACCCTCATCTAGTTGTAAGGACCAGTCATTTATATGACTCTCAATTTGAAATCAATATACTATTGATGCTTTGCAATGTAATGGTTTGTAGAGATCTTAAACTGGAAGGTTAAATGTAAAATCCATTGATAGGACAATGAACTGAAGTTGCTCTTTATTTATTGTGGCAGTCAAAGCAATAAATGAGAATTCATTCTTTAAAAAAATTTCTTGATATTGTGTTCAATAATGTTTTCAATTATATAATTTCAAATGGTCAAGGCAGTGTCAGGATACTTTTGAATGAAAAAGGCTGTTCTTTTTGCTTTCCAAATGACTATACTGCCTGCAGCCAGTCTGTGGTGATTCAGACTTGTCTTAGCAGCAAACCAATGAGCCCATGAACACACTGGCGTGGGATACACAGCAAGGGTGAATGCCTGGTTGGTCAGATCACTCCTGAGACCAATACTGCTAGTACCATTTTCCCTTTCTACAGTAGCTTTTATCCAAGAAATATGGGAAGGATAAGGATTTCAACAAATGCACTAAAAGGAAATGGGTGCTGCTTTTTATGCTCTTAGAGCATATATGAAACCCAGGGATTTTTTTTCTAATTCCTGATTATTTCATATTTCATTTATATGTCAACTATGTACTAAGAAACCCCTGTGGTTAAAATACGGATACGACAACTCTTTCCTTATTAATACCCTGGATACCCTATACCTAGGTCAATAAACAAATCTAAAATAAAAAAAACTGGACTGAGCTAGTTGTAAAATTTCAACAGAAGTGTGTAATCTTAGGATTTACCCTAAACCCTAATCCATTTCTGATTTTGGAGCTCATACTCAATTTGTCTGACATTTATTCAAGATTTGGCACATTTTGTTTGTTCCACATATAGTTCATAGTGTTTTCAATTCTGTATAAAATACAGTTTCATGTTATTTATATATAAACTTCAATTTCCTCATCTTCACAATGGGATTCAGTCTTTCATACACCTTGGGGGGTGTTTGAGAATAAAACAGAAAAAAGTGCAAAAAGTGCCCAATATTTGTCAATTAATAGGTATTTAATACTTGGTTGCCAAATCCTATTACCATTTTCTGGGCACTGAAGATGAAATATATCTGCACTGAAGTTAAAAATATATGAATTGTTTTGTTTTCTGAAAAACCTTTTATATGCCTCCCATTTACTTGGACAAAATTGTTAAAACAAATAAAGGACAGTGATCTAGCATATTACTGTATTAATAGTAACCATCTATAATTACATGAATGATCTTCTTCATCCCTTTAGTGGACCTGAAATCTAGAAAACAAACAAAACTGAGTTGTCATTTCTTCTCCCTGTGTTTCTGGTTTATTAAAACTGGCATTCAGGACTGCTTCCTGATTCATCGAAGCAGAATTATTTGAAATACTTTTTTGCTCTTTTCCCCAAAATTTATGATTTACATTGTACTGTAATATATCTTGGGGGGATTAAAAAATGGATGATATAATCTGGGGTTGTGATTCTGAATCTTTCTTTTGCTTACTGTCATTCATATCTAATATTCTTTTCTGCCATGTAGTATTATCAACAAAATCAAAGCATTAAATCTGAAAGAGACCTAATAAACCCTACAGACTACTCACCTCATTAAAGAGGTAGCAATCCAGGCTCAAGGGAGGTGAAAAGACTTTTACAAGGTTATAAATGACAAAGTCATGTCTGGAATCCATTCTTAAGTTCAAGTCTATTTTTCTTTCCCTGTTTGTTAAATTGTTTCGAATTTTCAAATATGCAGAATAGTTTGAATAAAGTTCTGCTAAAATCATCTAAACAGGGGATCCCTGGGTGGCTCAGCGGTTTGGTGCCTGCCTTTGGCCCAGGATGTGATCCTGGAGTCCCAGGATCAAGTCCCACGTCGGGCTTCCTGCAGGGAGCCTGCTTCTCCTCTGCCTGTGTTTCTGCCTCTCTCTATCTGTGTCTCTCATGAATAAATAAATAAAATCTTTAAACACCATCCTATCACTTCAGGCAAATCATAGACTTTCAACTGATATTTTTCTCCCTAACACGCAAAAAAAATGCATTGGCCTCTTGCTAACCTTGAAGAAAGAGAAAGAAATGAGATGCTGTCCTTGCCCTTGAATAATTAGAGACAAGACAGGCATGTAAATAAGTAATGATAATTGCAGGAGATAAATGGTATGTAATAAAAGCAATTGCAACATACTTTGAAAGGAACAAATGTTATACGTGAAATAATAAAGGAAAACACAAGAACAATCCTGTGAAGTTCTGAAATAGGATGAATTTGGGCTCAATTTCTAGATATGGCTTATATTAGTTGGAAATGAACTAAGGGGAGAGGGGCTACTGCAAGGGCTTTTAAAAGTTTAAATTGTGGGGTGACTGGGTGGTTCAGTTGGTTCAGCATCCAACTCTTGGTTTCGGCTCACGTCATGATCTCAGAATCGTGAGATCCAGCCCTGCATGGGGCTCGGCGCTCAGCACAGTCTGCGGATCCTTCTCTCTCTGCTCCTCCCCACCACGTGTGCTCTTTCTCTCTGTCTCTCAAATACGTAAACAAATCAAATCTTTAAGAAGAAAGTTTAAATTTTGACTCATGGTAATAAATGCATTTTATATTATCATCCGAGAACCCATGTGCTTGTACAGATATCTAAAAGAAGTCTCATACACATTTTATCCTAATTAAGTGCAATACACTCTGATCTATTCCATCCCATTCCAATGACCTGATTGTGAACAAGAACACTGATTTCACAACCTGCAGGTTGGGATACACTGAACTAACATGCATGGAACATCTGTCATATATCTGCCCTTTGGCTAGTCATTTTACACATGCTACCTCACTTAATTTTCTCAGGATTTGGTAAGGTAAATATTAGTACATCTTTTTAAAAATAAGTAAGTTCAGTTACCTCTGAGGGTATTCTGTGGCAGAACTGAAATCCAAAGCTGGCATATCTGCCTGAGGTTTCTGTGCAGAGTAAGTGGAATTGCCTGCTGCCCCGTTAAGTACTCTTGCAAACTGTGCTTGTACCCCATTCACCTGCACCTGACAAGGGAGAGGATGAAGAGCATTGGAGGGAAGGCAAACTGGCCTGAAGGCTCAAAAAAGCCTTGCAGAGGACAGGCAAGATGTCGTAAGTGAAGAACAAGCTTGACCTGAATTTCTTGCAACTAGGCCCTTTGGTCTTCATACAGATCCGAGAGTTTTCAGGGGACCTTTTCTTGTACTTATCAATGCTGAAGTCTTGTTTTTTTCAATGCACCTTTGTTCTTTTCACTTTCACTCTGGGGCCATCTGTGCTCTCTACTCCAGTAGAGATTTCAGCATCTGTAAGATTTGTTTATAATTAACCTCAAGCTAACAGCATCCCTCACCAACCCCCCCACCTGCTCCCCTCAAAAAAGAAAAACTCAGGCACATGTACTTAGGAGCCAAGCAGACCTGAGTCCGAATCCTAAACCTCAAACATTGGTTGTGTGATCTTGGTTACATCATACAATCTGAATGAACTTTCAAATCCTTAAAAAGGCACCAACCTTGGGAATTATCTGGAAAATTGAAATTAGAACACAAACAGGCTGGCAAAGAGTGAACACTTCCTGGGACTGTGCTGGAGGACAGTGCTCTTGTCCATGCACTGAATAGGCCTGGGGGGCCTCGCGAGAACTTCCACACCTCACCTTGAAGATGTTCCCCAGACCTATGAAGACATCCCTAGACAGTTACCCTCTCCTTTCCTGGTGGTCATTTATGTGTGGGGACACAAACAAGGGTTAGAGATAGCCCTGATTTTCAGCTCTGCTGATAAGGTGCCACCTGATTGCAAATTCCGTGAGGAGAGAAACCGTATCAACCTTTACCTCTGGTGTCACCAGTCAGGAGAGCTCAATCATTATTTTTAGAATGAATGAAAGAATGCTTTCAATTACTTTCTCACTGGACTTCACAATGCCTGAGACTCAGAGCAACCCTCCTTAATAGCAGCTAACATTTCTTGACCTCTCGCTCTGGTCCAGGCAGGTGCATTATGTCATTTATTCCTGACCACAGCCCAGTCAGACAAGCACTATCATTATTCCTATTTCACAGATTAAAAAAAAAAAAAAGTAGACATGTTAAGCAATTTGCCTTTGATCAATAGCTAAGAGTTGTCCAACCTTGGTTTTTATCCTTGGCAGCCTGGCTCTAGTGAATGCACCTTTAATCACTAAACTGTACCACTGCCTTTAGAGGGATCCTGTGAAAATGAGTTCTATCAGGGGCAGGTGTATAAGCACAATAGGATTCAACAGCAATTGTATTCCTGTTGCTCTATCTGGGGCTCACAAACACACAATGGCTCCTAAGGCTCTCGGATGGAGGAAAAGCACATGATGGTGTCAAGGGTCAAAGAGGAAGTGAGTTTTAATATAATGTTATCTTGTCCTGGTGTAAGTCAAAGGAGGCTACAGCAATAGAAGCAACCACAAAATGGCGGCCTATCCTTTGGAGGCTCTTGTGAAAAAAATGGATTGTGTCTAATCTAATTAGCTGGAAAAATATATTTAAAAAGAGCAGCATTTAAATGATGATGATGTGTGTATATAAAGAAGTGCTAGGAAGAAACTCCAAGAAACAGTAGCAACTGTGACAATGAGGCAAACAGAGAGAGGGTTTTCTAATTTGTCATTCAGATATTTTAAGAGTTGATGATCAGCTAAGAAGTGCTTCCCTGGGTGCCTGGATGGCTCAGTTGGTTAAGTGTCTGCCTTTGTCCCAGGTCATGATCTCAGGGTCCTGGGATGGAGCCCCACACTGGGCTCCCTGCTCAGCAAGGAGCCTGTTTCTCCCTCTGCCCCTTCCTCTGCTCATGAGGTCTCTCTCTCCCTCTCTCTCTAAAATAAATAAATAAAATCTGAAAAAAGTTCTTTCCTTTTATATTACCCCAAAATATACTTTATAAAATAGCTTATAATTATAGAAATCATTCTTCATATGATCATCTAAATCGGTAGTTGTTAACACTGTCTTATACTTTCTCTTGATGGGTCACAATTACCCACTGTAATGTGTATTTTTATCCCCACTGAAGAGAGGAGGACTAGGGTTACTGAGGTGAAGCAACTTGTCCGATGAAAGTCATAGGTACACGTGAGTTAGGGATATTAATGGATGGGCTTGAGCTATATGGAACTGTCAATATAGACCCCCTTTGGTTTATGGGAAAAAATGGTTTCATATAGTTCCACCTTACAAATATATGACTTCAAAGTTCCTAATACTAATCACTGTGTTATACTGCCTCACTTGAAGGAAAAGAGAATGGGATTTCAGAATCACTGGGAAAAGTATTGAATCCATTTAAATAGTTCTGATTCTTCTATGTTTCTCTTTTCCCATTTCTCTTAAGAAATTTGACCTAGATGCTGACAAGATGTCAGAAACTCCTGGAAAATCTGATCCTAAACATGGTCTTTATTCTTGCGATCTCTGCAATAGTTTTCCACAAGATGCCTGTTGACTGAAATTAATATATTTCCTTTTTTAAAAAAGGGGAAAATGCTGAAATTAAGAGAAATCATTTTTTTGGGGGGGGGTAAAAGCTTGCAAAACTGTTATTTTTCCAACGTGTTTCCTTATGACCAGCTTCAATTCTTGCACACTAAAACTGGCATAACTTTAAAACTCAAAAAGACCCTGAAAATTTGTTTGTAACTCATAATTATAGTAACTTGCAGTAGCACCATGATTTGTCAGTTTCAGGGTAATTTAGAATTTTTAAAAATTTACTTGAATAGTTCTGATTCTTAATTCTACTCTAACTTTTGCTTCCCTCACAGAATTTTCTAGACTTCTGAATTTTATCTGTATATAACCAGCAGCCCTTAAAACTGATCAATTTTAGAAACTGTTCCTACCGTACACTACAAAATTTATGCATAAAAATAAATTTGTAAGATGTTAAAAAAGATAGTGTAATTATTTAAGATGCATTGGTCAAACTAGGCTTTCAAAGAACTCATCTTTGCTTGAAAAACAAGGAAAAATAAGTGGGTGAATAGAGTTGTAGAAAATAGAATTTCTATAACATAGAAATAAATGATTCCACTAGGTGGCACTGTTGATTTATCTACTTGTGTGTAACACACATTTTTATCTTCCTTAAAGCAGTAAGAGTAGGTGAGATTTTTTTTTCCTTTTTTTTTTTTTAATCTAATGAAAATTCCTGCATAGGAAAAAGCTGATTTGGGCAATTCTGTACTTGAAAAATGGGTGCTTCTTGCCATTAGAAACCTTATAAATAAGCCTCTACCAAATAGGTTAGTTCTTTTGGCATACAAACAAGAAGGTTGATGACATATGTAACTTCCATCTGGATTCAATAGGTTTAGGAGCAAACTGTTTTTATCTCATCCATCTCTCACTATTCAGGGATTGTTTTAAATAGGACTTATGTCATTGAAATATCTTTCTCCTTATTATCCGCTTTCTTAGGTAATCAGAGACTCTGGCATGCCCAAGGAATCCAGATACTCAATTGCTCTGCAATCCATGTTGAAGAGAGGCAATTTACCATGGAGTCCATGGGTGTCTCTGCACATATTTTCTGGGTATTCCAAGGATGTGAGGCCTTGACCACCTGAGCCATCTCTCAGGGTCGTGTTTGCCTGGAGCAACCTTGGGAGATGCAGTAATATCTCCTTCTAGAAAAGAGTAAGGCTTGCTTTCATCTACCATAAAAATGATGATTCCCCCAAGCTTGGTGTTCCTTCCCTGTAGTGCAAGTATCCACTGTAACTGCTTCCCATTGTCCCCGTGGGACCTGGAGGACATATGGAATTAATGCAAACAAACATGAAGCTCTGGTTTCTGCTACTGCTTTTGCTATCAGTATTAAAGTCTTTCATCTCTGATCCAGGGGTCTTGTTTTGTGTTTTTGTTTTCTCCTGCCAGCACCCATGAAAGAGTAAATCCCACATCCTCCACAGCTTCTGGCAGTATACTCTGTTGTTCTTCATCCTCCTTAGAGCACAATAGATTTTGATTCAGAATCAAATCTGATTCAGATCAGAGTTAAATCTGATTCATATAACTAACAAGTCATCTAGTGGAGTCTAGCTTTCTAATCTAATATATGAAGACTTTCTGCAACTTCCTTGAGTAGTAAATTGCTTGTTCCCAGGTTTAACCCTTCAATGGCATGGATTCACTATGCATGAAGTAGCTTATTTCAATTCGGAATAGCTCTGTTAAAAAGTGGCTCTTGTGCTGAGCCCAGTTCTTTTACCTGTGCCTGTCTCCCACTAGAACTAGTTGTGTCTTTGAAAGTGAATTCAGATATTTGCGGTCACTTTCCACTTGAGAACACTTCAATGACTCTCTTGTCCAGGCTATCTGATTCCTGTTATTTTGACTATTTCTGATGCATGTTGGTTCTGAATCCTCTTCTTAGTGTGTTATATACAAATGCGTCAAATTTTCTTTTAAATAGAGTCCTCAAAACTGGCAGAAATAGACATTGTAGGTGAGATCTGATTCTTCTTCACCCCCTAGGATCTCTCCTTGTTCTTTTTCCTCATGACCAAATTAAGTAAGTAATTCTAACTCATCTTTGAATCATGGGTGCCAAGCACAATACCTAACACTTGGTGTGTTCTCATAAACAATTAATGAATAAATGACCTGTGCAGATTGGACTATCATCACTGCTACCATTCTGGCTTCTAGTTTTGTGGCCTGACATTTGTACTTTATGAACATTCATTACTCTATTCAGTTATATCAAGGGGATGGGAAGGTTAAAAAAAAAAAACCTCATATCCTGTCTCTGCTACTTACTAGATGTGTGACATTGAGCAAGTTATCATTCACCTGCTTCAATCTCCTCATCTGGAAAATGGCAACTAAAGGACATCTACCTCATAGGATTTTGTGAAGATTAAAGTTATTAGTATAAATCAAGAAACATGTGCAGACATGTACATGGCATATAGTAGATACTATGTATGTGTTGACCAGATAATTGTAAGTTGCCATGGAAGCAAACAATATCTCACAAACCTCTAAGTGTTGGAGAAACAATGTGATGAGTAGTATATACATTTGCAAAGCAAGTAAACCCTGTTGCATCAGGCTTCGCAGAGGAGCTACCTTTTTAGAAGTGCTGATAGAAACAAAAGGGATTTCCAGCAACCTAAATGAACACTGGTCAAGAGTTGGGAATTTTTTTTCTTCATTACTGCTATTATTAATTAACATAATATAGGAAATGTCAAGAAATATTAAAAGAAAAGCCAAAAATATCACTGCTCACAGAAGGAAAACTATCACTTGTCATAACACTTCACAATTTATGAGACAGCTTTACCCATATCATCTCATTTGATTCTCAAAACAAACAAAAGCAAAAGAACTAATCAATACCCTTTATAAGGTAAGCTCTATTCTTTTCCTTTATGAGAAATAATAGAGTTTGATATGATTGCTTGAGAAGCAATGATATTCCTATTAGCCAGATAAACAGATAAATAGTACAGTAAAAATCAGTCTCCATTTACAACAGTAAAGTCACTAGACAATGGAATGTGCCAGACTTCCATGCATAGAAGCCCAACAAAGATGGATTAAAAAACTAAGAACATTTGAATAAATATGGAAACAATTCTAATTCCTGCATGGGAAGAATAGAAGTAAATGCCTGAAATGGCATTTTTCCTCTATACAAATTTATGCATTTAGTTCAATGCCAATAGAAACATGAACAGTACTTGCGTTTGTATATTTGTGTTAGTTCCATATTTTTAAGTACAGTGATGTTTTCCTGGAATCATTCTTTCATTAGATACTGAGAACCTACTATTGCCAAGCACTGTAGCAGGTACTGGGAAGTAGCTACAAAGAAGGCAGGCTCTTATTCTCAAGGAACTCATGTTTAGCAGACAAAAAGCTAACAAGCGATAAATTAGGTAATATTAGGTATTGATCAATACAATATGGATGATAAAGTGGTCTAATGTGGAAGACGGTAATTGAAAGGGATTTGCTTAATACAGCCTATTGGTGAAGGTCTTTCCAAGGAAGCAATATTTGAGTTGAGACATAATAAAAAGGGAGATAATTATAGAATACAGGAAAAGGAGTGTTCTTAGAAAAAGGAACAGAAAATACAAACACTAGGGAATAGAAATAATCTTGAAGTGCTTAAAGAGACAAAACTTTTAAATACAAATTGAGTAATTATAAACAAGGGTAGAGCAGAGGCCTATGATGTTGGGGAGAGAGTTGGATTATTAAGACCCATTGGAGACCAAATAAAGAATAGTTTGTTTGTTTTAAAGTAAAGATTTTTTTTCTTTTTAAATTTGGGTGTGATATGGTTTGGTTCACTCTGATTTCTATTTGAAGGATGAAGTTTGGGAAATGGTGGCTGATAGTCATAAGTGCAGTTAGACCAGCTGCAAGCTGGTTATAGTGTTTCAGGAGAATGGTGAAGATGATAGGGGTTTTAGGAATGGGAACAGTGAAGGGATTAGGGTTATATGATGGAGGAAAGTGCACCCATGTTCTTTTCACCATAAATTTACATTAATTTTTTGGCAATGTCAGGACAAATAATATCATGCTCTAGCAGTGAACCATAGGTGCGTGACTTGTGAACTTCACTAAGTTTCTAATCTCCACCTCCTTCCCTATAAAGTAAGAATAATAGTGATATCTGCTCATTATTCCTCAAGGTTTTGGTGAGAATAAACCGATACAGTGGATAATAGGGCAGCCCTGGTGGCGCAGCGGTTTAGTGCCACATGCAGCCCGGGGTGTGACCCTGGAGTCCGGGGATTGAGTCCCACATCGGGCTCCCTGCCTGGGGCCTGCTTCTCCCTCGCCTGTGTCTCTGTCTCTCTCTCTCTCTCACTCTGTGTCTCTCATGAATAAATAAAAAAAATAATAAAATCTTAAAAAAATTAATATACATGAGATAATAGTATGAATGTTAGTTACATGCATCATCTTTAGAATCTCAGCTTTATGGATAAAAGGGCTTAAAAAGTATGCATTGACTTCATCAAGTTAATTTCTACAATAATATCACAGTCATTTCATTTATTTATTTCATGCATTCAGAATATGTTTGAATAACAATGCAAATAGATGTCACGCTAAAGATCCCTAATCCTCTAGGTCAGTGGTAGCGAACTTTAAGATGAACAACAATTTTCTGAGCTCTTTGTTACATGTAGGTTCTTTTTTAAAAAAAAAAAAAAAGATTTTATTTATTTATTCATGAGAGACTCAGAGAGAAGCAGAGACACAGGCAGAAGAAGAAGTAGGCTCCCTGCAGGGAGCCCCACAGGGACAGGATCCCAGGACCCTGGGACCACGCCCTGAGACAAAAGCAGATGCTCAACCAATGAGCTATCCAGGCATCGCTGCAAGTGTAGGTTCTTAAATCCAACCTGCAAACATTTTTATTTAGTAATTCCAGATAGAGTCAAGGAAAATGCATTTTTAACAAGACCCACAGGTTATTCTAATGTGGGTCATCTGGAAACTCCCTTTGACCACATGTTGCTAAAGTCTTGGTCTGCAGAAATCTGTCAGAGTTGTCCCAGATATCCATGGGCTCTGGAGTCAGTGGACCAGAATTTAGAACCTCATTTGGTCTTTTTCCAACTGAATGACACAAGCAGAATGCTGAATGTCCCTGACCCTCTGTGTGTCTACTAGATTCCTGGGGCCATTATAACAAATTATTACAAATTGGGTGGTTGAAACAACAGAAACTTACTCTCTCATAGTTCTTGAGGCTATAATTAAGTTAAAATTAAAGTGTCAGCAGGGCTATGCTCCCTCAGAAGACTACTTATAAAAGTCCTTCCTTGAATCTTCTAGCTCCTGATGGCTTTGGGCAATCTTTGACGTTCTTTGACTGGTAACTACATCACTCCAATCTCTGCTTCCATTTTCACATGTTGCTCTCTGTTCCTCTGTGTGTCCTCTCCTCTTCTACAAATCCAGTGATCAGATTTAGGGCCCACCCTAATTCAATATGACGTCATCTTGATTTAACTGCAAACTGTAACTGCAACTGCAACTGCAAAGACTCTATCTCACTACATTGTGAGTTTCTGAGTGGACATGAATGGTAAGCGGACAATATTCAAACCTCCTAGTATCCTTACATTAAGAAGATTTGTTAAGATAACATTTGAAAGCAACTAGTTAACATGTAGTAGTAAAGAGTCAGTAAATAATATTTTTCGTTCTGTATTTGCAGTATGGCTTAAATAATGGGTCTTAAATATAAATCTGAAGATGAGGACTAACTACATTAAATTTTACCTTGGGAATATATGAAAAATACAAATTCTAGACTGCTCACTGTAGGTTATTGTTATTCAATACGTCAGGGATGAAGCCCAAGAAGTTGTATTTGTAAAAGTTTACCCAGGGGATTTTGTTGTACACTGGATCTCTGAAACAATATTCTTTGGAGCACATGGGTGGCTCAGTAGTTGAGCAATTGCCTTTGGCTCAGGTTGTGATCCCTGGGTCCTGGGATTGAGTTCCGCATCAGGCTTCCCACTGGGAGCCTGCTTCTCCCTCTGCCTACGTCTCTGCCTCTCTCTCTCTGTGCCTCTAATGAGTAAATAAATAAATAAATAAATAATCCAAAAAAAGAGATGAAACAACATTCTTTGATTCAGAATTTATTACCTCATTTATAGAACTGGAGCTCGAGGATACCTCATTCACAGAAAATTTGCATAAAATGTAGAAAAATAAACTCATAGCACACATTTATTTACAAATGATGATGTTAAAGTTAACCCAAAATTTCAGAGAATGCAAAAGCCTTATTTGGGAATCATATTTTACCTTTCTGATTCTAGTTTCAAATCCAAGGAGAGCTTTTCTTTTGTCTGTTATGGGTTTAAATGGATTTAAATATTATTAGAAGACAATTATAATAAGGACCAAATATTATTAGATATAGTCTCCCAAACCATTATTTCCTTCAGATTCTGGCTATTTTGCAGCAGACTTTATGAAGCTTCTCATTCATTTCTTCCACATCCCTTCTAATAAAGTCATTTTTTGTTAATGTTGATTATCTTCTTTAGAGTTTCAATAGTTTATAATTTACCTTTCTCTAGAAATTCTTCATGTGATTTCTCAAACTCACACAAATTTTCTTCTTACAAGAGGACACCAAGCACAGTGGTTTCCTTACAGTTTAGTGGGACCATTGGTATCAGGAGTCTTCAGCTTTACAGGCAGTGAAAATCATAGTGGCAGTGACATTTCTGTGAATGAAATTCATTTTGCTTTATAATACTCATCCACTCTTGGGGTGCCCCATTTTATTGTCACCATCAGTTGTGACATCTACTTTGAAATGAATGTAAAATGGTATGTCAAGAGCCGAAATTAGTCTCACGATAATTCACATTTTTAAAATACTTAGAACTTAAAAAAGAATAATCAGCTACCTTTTCTGTCATTGTTGTGTATTAGCTTTGGCAACTGGATCTGACGCATTAGAACAGGATGTGGATATCTGCTCTTCAGCAAGACAATACACATTTCATTCAGAGATTTGACTAGATTCTTTATGCCGAACTCAGGGAGATAAGCTAACTTTCCCTGAGTTGCCAAGGGCAACTTGATTGCACATGAAATTAGGAGCTACTCTGAGAAAATAACGTCTAGACACATTCTTATATTTCATTTCAGGGAAATATTCACCTAATATCTGTTATCTCCTACTGTCAAAACACTGCTGATGAATACTGCCTATCCCTTGAATCACCTATCTGAGCTCTATGAGGAGTGAGCATAATAGAAGTTATAATATTTCCATGTAGCAAGAAACTTCATTTCAGCATAGAATTGTCAAGTAGTACTAATACATTTGACTTCATATATATATATATATATATTTTTTTTTTTTTGAAATTGTTGACACATGTTCAGGTTATGCCTCCACTTATTCCCTCAGAAATGTCATTCCATTAAAGATTCCCTTCTCTGTCTCTCCCTCCCACTTCTGTTATATATTCAATTCTTCAAGTTTCAATTGTGACTTTTTTTCATAGTAGATGATAATTTATGTCACTTATTACATTCTCTATACTTAAGTATGAAGAATCATAGTTACAGTATGAATATTCGTGTATATAAGTGTTACTATGACTTTGACTGTGAAAGACAAAAAGAAATAAGATACCAGAGATGGAGACGGCGAGCCCCCCAGTCAAGTGTTTTATGTAGCCATAACTTGACAGTTACCATGTCTCAGCCTTTGGCATTGAAGTCTAGAGTTGCTTACACTCAGAGTGAGTCAGAAACTAAAGATGACTCATTAAAACAAAACTCACAACAGACTGATGCATGAACCACATGTCTTATGTTAAGTAACTGACAAGAAATCCTACTACTTATATGAGCTCTTCAGGGTATAATCCCAATCCACCTATCAGAAAGTCTACACCAGAAACCAAGTATACTCTGGAAGTTGGTAAGTGAGCCTGAGTTAGAGTAAGAGAATTGATTGGAGGTGAATGACACATCTGGTCCCACCTGGGGTGTTCTTATTGCCCATATGAGCATGATTATGAGAGTACCTCTTAGATGAGCAGATTGGAAATAGAATGGGGAGGGGGATCCTCTTTTTATGGATCATTTTGGAACTCTTCTTTTCTTTGGACTTTGGACAGACCATCCTTCTAATCTTAATAAATTATTTCTTGGATACCACTAGACGTGTTAGAGTTTGACTTTATGTGTCATGGGGTTTTGTATAGATTTCTAGACCCTATCTTCCTGTATTGGGTCTTAGAGACATTCTGTTTTTTTGTTTTGTTTTTTGTTTGCTTGTTTTGGATGGTGCTTGTAGATAGTGGTTCTCACATGCTACATGCTAACTGTTGCCAATTCAATAACTTTAGCTTATTTTCAACTTCTGGTGACATGTGATGGGAGTCCGTTTGTGCCTGTTCAATCTCATGTGACTGTCATGCGTAGCTTTCCCATACCTGGTCTATGAATAGTAGGATCTTATAATTATTGATGGACTTCTTAACTTCCATACTGCCCAGTACCTGCACATAGAGAATACCTATTGCAATGAGATAGAAACTGTTCATTTTAACCTTGAAAGCAGCTTGACATGATCGCTACAACAGTTGTGGTACAGAGCATAGCTGAAAGAACTAGGAGTGACAAATTCTTGCTCAGTATCTGGGGCAAAGGGAAATGAGAAGAGGGATACAGAGAAACTTTGAAGTTCTATGGTTAAAAAGAAGTAATTGTGTTCAAACAATATTCTCAAATTCTTTTCAGTAAGGTTGATGAGTAAGCAGGGGAGGAAAACCTTGAAGGAATGAGGTAAAACTTGAGAACAACTGTGGGAGATGTGATAGGGAGAGGTGAGAAAATGCCTCTTCCCATGTTGATGTTAAATCCAGTCTCACAGGCAACTGCTTGCAAGGACTATTGATAGGTGGGGATAGCTGACCGGGGGATATCAGCCTGTTTTTGGAGCTTTCGAGAATTGTCTACCTTAAACAGGATGATCTTATTTACTTATGCCTTCCAGCAAAGCCAATAGTAAACAAGTTTAAATATCACAGGATAATATGAAGAAATGAAATACTGAGATGATTAGAAGCCTACACAATTAAATTTACAAGGAAGAGGTGTGCACTCTGAAACTAACTGAACCCCAAGAAAGAGTGTGGTCATGACTGTGTCTCTTACTTTTTTTGCTTTCGACTGTTACTTAAAGCTTGTTCATCCTCTTTAATTTGCCAGCATGAATGGCAACTTCTGTAGGTGATTGTTTAAAATTAACTTCCCTTTCAGGTCAGTCTTCAAATTTGCAGATAGTTATCTGCGTAGACTATCATATCAAGACTATAGATCTGGGATCTATAGATCAATGGGAGTACTTAAGACATTCACGTGGGGAGGAACGATGTCTAAACTTTTCCTCAGAGAGTGTCATTAAGGGGTTACACAAACAGTGCTCACCAAGTAATCAGAAATACACACCTCAAATTATGAAGTCCATTGACATGGTATGCAAGATAGAACAAACACAACATGTTGGTTAAAATGTAACAAAACCACTCAAAGCAGAAATGAGGGAGAAAAAAAAAAAAGACCAAAAAAAGAGGAAAATGAAAACCAGAGCTGGAGACATGAATGCAAGTTTGGGCTGCTCCGTGATAATTTGAGGAGGCTAATAACAAGGGATTTGGGTTTGGGTGGCTGGTGGAGACAACAAATGGGACTCTAGTCAGGAGATGATTTGGAACCAGTGGCATTGATCTTGCCTATACTGCTATTTTTTTTTATTACTGGTTATTTCTGTTCAACAAAGTAAAATACATTAAAAATATGTGTTGATCAAGGTAAATGCCTGATAGAAGAAAAGGAAAAAAAAAGAATAAATGAAGGGAGGAATAAGTGAAGGTCCATTTTATATATACCTGTCTATATAAGAAAAATGTAGTGTTTAAAGTACTTTCTGAATACTTCTGCTGTAAATTATCTTTTTTTTTTTCAACTGGTGATTTAGTTTTCATTTAATAAGATCCTCCAACTATCATTCAGTTTTTTCAATCTAAAAAATGACATTTGAAGAACATGATTTATAACTTATTCAATTAATATATATTTAATTGCTTCAGGCACTTCAAAATATGAAACATTCAACCTTTCTAAGAAGTCACTTAGGGCTCAAATTCTAGCTCACAAAATATTTTCAAAGAGGATGAAAGAAACAATGAATCACTTTTGGCCATTCCAATGAAAAATTCAGAATTAGGAACAAGGAATAAAAACACTGAAAATCTCTATTATTTTGCTCATCTCTGATTTTGTTTTTGACCTTGTGAAAGTTCCTTCTGTGTTTTTAGTTCTTTGCTTTTCAAAATGGAGTTTTTTTTCCCCAGCAGTTTTTCAAAGAGGAGCTATCTAATGCACAGCCTCAAATAGTTTGGGGAATGAAGCAAACTATGAATTATTAAATAAATGACATCTAATGTTTATAGCCTGGAATAAAACTATTATGGGTATAAGAAAAGAAATCTTTCTGTTCTGTTTCTAATCCCAGATATGAAATTTTCTGTTCTGTGATTTCATTCTCCTCCTGACCCTAAGAATTGCAAGGAGATTTCATCAGGATGAAAACTTTGATTATCTTCTCATAATAAGGGAGAATCAGGGTGAATGTGTGAGAAACACCACAGGGAAACATTAATAATTCCTTCCTATTTTTGTTTTTGCTTCTCCTTTATGGGCCCAATTAAAATGTTACTTAAATTTTATTGGAGCAGTTGTTTATACTTTTGCTGAATGAGCATTTTAAGCTAAGCAAGTAGGCACTGAGAAATAGACTGATCATTCCACCCACTCTTAAACATATAAACACGTTGAGACATTTCACAATAGTCTAAGGGGAATGTCTGTATTAGATGCTGTCTTAGCTAACAGTTAACCAGGGGAAAAGCAACGTAAAATACTGAATTACTCAGGAATTATGTCCTTTATTTTAGAAAACCTATTTTTTTCTTTTACATAATGGATTAGCTATATCTCTCTGTCAATCTATCCATCAATCTATATATCTCATATCTACAACTACATCTAGGTTTTTACTTCATAATCTTAGATTCTAAATGTAGAGTCTCTAGCTTACCCACTATAAATTAGAAAACACATAGAAAGGCAATATCTTTCACTTTCACCTGGCCTGGCACAATATGGGGTCCAGGACTTTTATTAGAAGAAGAGTTGCGTAACTTTTCTCATTTCTCTTTCCTCTGGGCTGCATCTTCATGACCGTGCACTTGAAGTTATCATAGAAATTTCCAGCTGCATTTTCTGAGCCCTTTGGGATGGCCTGGAGTCCCAGGAACTGGATATGGTTTAGGTTTCTTCATTTTCTTGAGGGGAGAAGCCCATACTGGCCTTCACCAAAAAAAGTCTTTTTTTTACTCTTTTTTTTTCTTTTTTTTTTTTTAATTCTGACTCATTAAAATGTGTTTCTCCTGATAAATATAGAAAAAGATATGCTATTTTTAAAATGATATTTTAAATGGAAAGGAATCTTCTTTTACAGTTTATGATTATAGTTACTTCTCTGAGTCAATTGCTATGTATCTTCTCTTGTCTTCCCCTGGGTATTAGAGGCTCCTGAGATATTTTTCCTCAGTTATACTTTAGGAGGTCTTTAGCACTTTGAGTGAAGGTCAGAGAAGGTGTCCTATCCTTCAGTTAGTAATCTCTCATTATGTTAGGCTTTTTCTTCAAGAAAGGCACTAGTGGAATATGATTTTTTTTTCTTTTGGATTCACATGTAAGTTTCAACAGAACTCCTATTGATGGGTGACAAAGTATGGCTGTATAGACGTGTACATTTCTATAAATATTTTTACTACAAATAGAGACAACAAACTGATGGTTCCCAGAGGGAAGGGAGTTGGGGGATGCACAAAAAGGGGAAAAAGGAGTAGGAGATAAAGGCTTCCTGTTATAGAATGAGTAAGTCATGAGGATTAAAGGCACAACGCAGGGAATATAGTCAATGGTATGTAATAGTTTTGTGCAGTGACAGATGGGAGCTATGCTTGTGAACATAGCCTAACCTGTAGAGAAGTTGAATCACTATGTTGTACACCTGAAACTAATGTAATTGTGTGTCAACTATACCCAAATAAAAGAAATTAAAGTAAGTTTGATTCACTTTTCTTGGATCACAGAAGTGTGGAATCTACTCACCTCATCGTAATTCTTCTCTGTGCTATAAGGTAGACTTTTGATCATGTTATGTGAGTTATATATTGACCCATGAGCTCTTACTCCTATTTTCTTCAACTGAAAAGAATCCTTTAAAAACCTTTTTTTTTGGGGGGGGATGTTTCAACATCTCTTTAAACAGAAGAGTAAGGTAAATCTTTGTGTATACCCATCTTACAGCTACAACAGTTATCAACAGTTTGATAGTTATGTTTCACTGCCCACTCCTCCCATTTTTCTTCTTTTCTTAAGGTAACATGTTTTAAAGAAAATCCCAAATATCATGTCATTTCTCCCATAAAGTGATCAGCATGTGGATCTAAGAACCTTTAAAAACATACACAGACACATTGCATTATTACCCAAAGTCAAAACCAATCTCTAAAATTCTTTAATAATCATCTGCATTTACATAGGTCTAATTGTCTCAAAGATGATCCTTTATTAGAGTTCTTTTGCTAATATCAGGATCCAAATAAAGTCCAGATACTGCCTTTTTTGATTATTTTTTATGTCATTGATTTGTTGGAGATAATCAAGTTTGTTCTTAGAGCTTGTCCTAAATTTGTTGTTGTTGTTGTTTTGCTTTTTTTTTTTTTTTTTGAAAAGTTAAAAATTCCTTAATTTTTTATTCCTGGTACCACTACCACAATTTACAGGGCAATATACCTGATGTAATGAAAAGAAAAAGAAAAAAACAAAGCTACAACAGATAAGAGACCTCAGGAATGTACATCTAATTGACACTACATTGCATTAATCAATAGCTGCACTTTTTGCAAACTGTGGCTATGACAGCCCTGAACAAGAAGGGTTTCCTGTTTAAGCTGCAGTAACTTTTCTGACTATGGATCATCATTCCTCCTGTGGCAGATTTTTACAGTTCCTCTAATGCATTTGGGACGACTGTCTCAAAGTAACCTGCAGCTTTCCTGACAACTCCTCACTCTCTCTCCTGCTAAGAACTGTAGCCCTTTTCTTCTGAAAATTTTTTGGAACCTTCTACCATATCCACCACTTCCACCACCAGATCCATAACCACCACCATAAGGACTGCCCGAGCTTCTTCCACCAAAACTGCCCCCCTTCATGGGTCCATAATTTGATTGCTGTTGTCCACTATAATTTCCAAAATCATTATAGTTCCCACCACGACCATAGTTACCACCTCCAAAATTTCCTCCTTCATTGTAACCATCTTATCCTCTACCACTACCACCATATCCGCCTCCTTGGTTTCCATATCCTGGTCTACCACCACCATAGCCTCCTCTACTACTATAACCAGGACCACCACCATAGTTGGCACCATCACCTTCAAATCCATTATATCCACCATCACCTCCTCCATAACTACCTCTGCTGCCACCACCTCCACCACCATAGCCTCCTCTTCCACCAAAGTTTCCACCATGGCCAAAATTACCACCACCTCCAAAGTTTCCTCCACAACCCATGAAGTTGCCAGATCCACTTCCACGACCTCTTTGTGATCCAGCAGACTGCATCTCTTGTTTAGAAAAGGCCTTTTCACTTCACAATTATGCCCAATAATAGTGTGGTATTTCTGAACAACAATTTTATCAACTGTATCATGATATTGAACTCGAGTTGGAAGAGGTGAGTCCGGTCTCAAAATGGAGGGCCATGATCCAAAGGAACCCGAGCAGTTGAGAAAACTGTTTATTGGTGGTTTGAGCTTTGAAACTATGGATGATAGTTTAAGAGAACATTTTGAAAAATGGGGCACACTTACAGATTGTGTGGTAACGAGAGACCCCCAAACAAAACGTTCCAGGGTTTTTGGCTTTGTGACTTACTCTTGTGTTGAAGAGGTGGATGCAGCAATGTGTGCCCGACCACACAAGGTGATGGGCGTGTAGTGGAACCAAAGAGAGCTGTTTCTAGAGAGGATTCTGTAAAGCCTGGTGCCCATCTAACAGTGAAGAAAATTTTTGTTGGTGGTATTCAAGAAGATACAGAAGAATATAAGTTGAGAGACTACTTTGAAAAGTATGGCAAAATTGAAACCATAGAAGGTTATGGAAGACCAGCAGAGTGGAAAAAAAGAGAGGATTTGCTTTTGTAACTTTTGATGATCATGATACAGTTGATAAAATTGTTGTTCAGAAATACCACACTATTAATTGTCCTAAATTTGAATCATTGTTTCCAGTGATGTCATTTATCTTACCCTTCTATCACCCACTTATCCTGAATACTGGTAGTTAGAGCTAGAAATTTAATTAGATTTAGATTCAATTTGTAGGGAGGTGAAGAATGTTTCATAGGACATCAGATCAGAAGCCATATGATCTGTGATTGTCTCACTTTTGGTGATGCTTCAGCTGATTAGTGGGTTGAGATGATGTCAGTGTGATCCTTCTTTCACAAAATTTCTCTCCAAATTTTATTGAGTGTTTGTAGTAGATCATTGTCAACCTCTATTGTTTTATTGGTTAGTATAAGATTATAATTTTATAATCCTATCATTCCTTTTGCATTTATTAGCTAGAATGCTTGTTTGCTTGTTTATTTTTAAGTAGGTTCTATGCCCAGCATAAAGCCTAACATGGAGCTTGAACTCATGACCCTGACCGAGATTAAGACCTAAACTAAAATCAAGAGTCAGATGCTCAATCAACTGAGCCACCTAGGTGCCCCTAGAATTGTTTTTAAAAAGAATTTTCACATAAGTGTTTTCTTATCTTGAAATACAATTTGTGCAGAAAAGATGATATAAATGATTGATTTGCTCACTTTACTGTTGAGTTTTCAAAACAATGGGTTCATGCCCTGGTAACTTTCATTGGAGACCCATGTGTTGTGTATTTATATGCATTTGAGGGAGAGTAGTATTTTGAATTCATGAATTTTATGTTTGATGCATTTCATTTTTTAAAAACTTGGTATTATTTTAATGTTTTCTGTAGGGCTTGTGTGCTGGTAATGAATTCTCTTATTTTTTGTCTGAAGAAAATCTTTATTTCTTCTTTACTTTTTAGTTAATTTTGCTGGATGTAGAATTCTACGTTGGAGTGTACACATGGGCATGTGTTTAACATTTAAAATATTTTACTCCATTTTCTTCTTGCTTGCATAATTTCCTCTATAGATAAGTTTTCCTCCACTGGCTTCTTTCAAGATTTTCTTTCTCTTTGTTTGCAGATTGAATATGATATACTTAAGTGCAGTTTTGTTGGTATTTATTCTGCTTTGTGTTTTCTGTCCTTCCTGGATCTGGAGATTTGGTATCTGTCATTAATTTTGCAAAGTTTTTGACCATTATTTTTTCAAATATATTTTTATATTATTTTCTTTATATATTCTCCTCTGAGATTCCAGTTATGAGTATTTTTTACCTTATAAAATTGCCCACAGTTCTTGGATGTCCTGAGATTTTTTTGATAATTTTCCTGAGATTTTTTTGCTAATTTTCCTATTTATTTATTTATTTATTTATTTATTTATTTATTTATTTCATTTCTGTTTGGGAGGCTTCTAGTGACATATCTTCAAGCTCACAGAATCTTTCCTTGGCCATGTCCAGTAAACTGCTGAGCCCATCAAAAGCATTCTTCATTTTTGTTGCAAGAATTTTAATTTATTGCATTTCTTTATTATTAATTTTTAGATTTGTTGTCTGTATATTTAGGTACCTATATATTCTTGCATGTTGTCTACTTGTTCCATTAACCTATAACATATGAATCATAGTTATATTAAATTCTGCACCTGATAATTTCATTATCTATGTCATATTGGAGTTTGGTTCTGGTGCATACCTTGTATATTCCTATTGTATTTGTATTTGCCCTTTGTTGTGCCTTATAGTTCTGTTGAAAACTAGACATATTTTATCAGGTAATAGGAACTAAGTTACATAAGTCTTTCATGTGAAGATTAACGTTAATCTAGTTAGGAACTGGGCTATGTGTAATGCTTTCTTTTGCTAAAGTGTCAGAGGTTTCAAATTCCTCTAGTGGCTTAGTATATACTGTTGCTCATAACCTTGAACTTCCTTATATATTCCTTAAGAGAGAGAATTTGTGCCCCTCAGCTCTCTCAGATGTAATCAACTACTATTATACTGGAGTCCTGTTTGTGTGTTGGGAATATGGTAGAAAGAGGGAGAGTTCTTTAATCTAATTAGAAATACATTTCTTTTCCCTGGACATGTGTCTTTTTGCTGTGATCTTTATAAAACGTTCTCCCATAGGTTATTTCCCCTCTGTTCTTTCCTCTTCCCCGGCTCACCTCTCATTGCCAGTTTCCTTGGAGACTTTACCCCATTTATTATGGTATTTTTTCCTATTTATATGAGAGAGGAGGTTAGAAAGGTCTGAAGTGGGAGGAATGGCCTTCGCAGCTGGGATGAAACTCTGGTAAAGTCTTTTCCCTTAGAAAGTATATCTTTATTACGGAGAGGACTCTGAGCATTTTCACAATCTTTGCTCTTCCCCTCACCTTTCTGAACCAGGAGGGGACTTTTCTTAGGTCTACACCCTAAGATCCTGGTAAGTTTCCTAAAAGTCATGTCCATGAAGTGTCCTTTCTAAGGCTGTGGCACCTAAGAACTTCTCATTTTCATACTAGTCCACACTCAGCTTCCAGAGATTTGTCAAAATTACCATTTAAGTCTTCTTACCAGGTCATACTCCAGAAGTTTCTGTACAGGTAAGAATATCTTGGCTGTGACTTCCTGGATTCACCTGTTTCTACAGATTTCAGGATTGTAGTTTGAAATCTCAGTTCTCTGATAGGTCCAAGAAAAGTGATTGATTTCACTTCATATAATGTTTTCTGCTTGTAAGAATGGAAGGGATGACTTCCGTGTTCTTTGAATGTCAGAGTTGAAACTGGAAGTCAAATTCAGTATTCTCGTCCCCATCATGGGACTTGATCCTCGGACTCTGGGATCATGACCTGAACCGAAGGCAGATGCTCAACCACTGAGCCACCCAAGCATCCCCCAAAATAAGATACCCTTGTTAAAAGTTTAGCTAAGCTTTGTGGTATTGCTGCCTTGGTATCTATATTGTTTGGCCAAGTACCCTGTAGGGACCTTAAAATATTACTGGCCCCCTCATCCAGGTGGATGCCCTCGCTAGCAGTCCTCAAAGTCACAAGCATACTTATGTTCCTGGTTTGATTTCCCAATAGCTCTTGTGATCAATAGTTTTCCTTGCCTTCCAGAAACTGTAAACCTTATATGCCCCTAAGATAAGACCCCTGTGGGGCTTCCCAAAACCCCACTTTTTTTATTTGAATAAACCAATCTGGCCCTAACCCAGGGGCCCCAAGACTTTCCACCCATGCATTAATAAAGGCCTTTCTCTTTCTGCAGTCTACCTTGACCTCCTCATATGGCCCCTCAAGGTGTACCCGGTGCTTCCTGTTGGACTGGTGAGCAATAAACTTCTCTATTTGAAATTCTTCTGTGGTCTGTTGTTAAATTGTGGCTCATCACCTGGCACCCTGTGTTCCATTTAACAAATGTTCATTTGACATATTTATATCAATCTTTGTGATAATTTTCTTATTAATTTTAGGATATTTGTATTTATAAAGCATAATCTACTGATGAGTGTTAAGCATAGTTAGTATTTCTTCAATAACTCAATAATATTTATTGAACATCTGCTCTGTGCCAGGCACTATTCTAGGTGCCTGAAGTGAAAAAAAAAATCTTTGTAGTCATGGCACTTCCTTATAGAAAAGGCAGGCAAAACACAATAAACTCTATGAACAATTAAAATACATAGAGCATTACAATTTACTAGGTACTGTGGAAAAAATAGAGCAGAATAAAGGGACCAGGAATGTGTGCATATGTGTGGTGAATTGCAATTTTGAAATAGTGGTCTGGATAATCTTATTAAGTGACAATTGAGTCACTTAATAATAAACTGGGTGAAGGGGTCAGCCATCTTGACATCTGGGGCAGAGTGTTTTAGACATATTCCATTGCCACATGTCCAATTAAGCAATAATGATAACATTTCTCTACAGTTGGATTTAGGTATTGGTAAGGCATCAACATTAGAAATAGCTATAATTTTTTGGAGACCTGAAAACACTAAGTTGAGAAATTTTGGCTACATAGAGTGCGGTATTCTTGGCTAGAACATAAAGAAATCCTAATCTGTCTAAGCAGCAAAAAATAATTGTGTTATGTAAAAGTACTTCTCTAACATTTAAGGAACGTTTTTGAAAACTTTCCAAATATTTTTTACTGGATGTGTCTACAATGAATTTAAAGCCATGCTATGCCTTGGACCATAAGTTTTTGACTTTTCCATCTCAGTCACATTTAATTAAAGAAAGTGTTCTTGTTAAATAAAATTCTTTCATGTACATAAAGAGAACTGAAAGATCACTAATTGTGATCTTTACTGTAAAAAAAGAATTAAGATTTAATTATTAAACTAAAAATGAAGTTGCCTTATATAGACATATATACGAAAGTCAATAAGTAAAATGAAATCAAGCCTCTTGGTATAACCTTGGAAAAGGTGAGATTCTGGGAAACCAGAAGGATGAGATAATCTAAAGGAATATCATGAATAAAAAGTACTTCTGAACTGGAAACAATAAGACATAATCATCAAGAGTACATCATAGTTAACATTTTTTTTTCATGTATTTTTCCACTTGGACATTTTAACATATCTTTTGAAGTTGCATATGTTAATTTACAATGTTTGAAATTGGAATTTTAATGAGTCCAATCATAATATTCTTTCATACATAAAAGTCAAAGACTTTAATATACATTACCTTGTTAATTAGCCACAATTCTAAGTTTTAGATAAGAGAGAGCTTATTATCCAAACAAAAATCAGAGAGGTTAAAAGATTGATCCTAACTTATAATATAGCTAAAATTAGAAACTGTATCTTACTGCTCCTAGTCCAGGTAACTCTTTTGCAAATCACTTCTTATATAAAATGGATCTTTATTAAAAAAAAAAAACAGCCTAGGTCACTGGTCCTTTTTAAACAATGCTTTGGGAAGTTATAGGATAATAATATGGAAGGGGAGAGAGATTGACAGAAGAAGGCAAAAGCTATCATTTACATTGTCCATTTAAAGTCTATTTTAAATTAGGAATTCTCCCTACTGACAGCTTAAAAAAAATCAAAGCAATTACAAAACAGTGATTTTTCTGTAGCCTGTGATTTGCCAATGATGAGGTAAGATGAGCTACTATCAAGGATCCACCCTACTTCACAGTTAAACATGGTCACAGATTCTTTAAGATTTCTCCTATTGAGGGATGGAGTCTGTTTTCCTTTCTTTTGAAATTGGATGGGATCTGTGATTGCTTGACCTTTAGGAACTAGTGGGAGCCCAGCTATGTTGGGTCATTTTCTGGGCCCAAGCCTTAAGAAACCGGAGACCATCATGTACGTTGCCCAACCACCTTGCTGAAAAGACCATGTACAGACCTTGAGATAACAGAGAGAGGGAAAGATACCTGAAGAGTCCAGACTTCCAACTATCCCAGCAGGGCTGACTTCCCAGGTTCACCCAGGTAACGTAATGACCCAGCATACCAAATGACCCAGATACCAAATGAAAATGTAGAATCACCCAGCAGAACCCAATAACTCCTGATTTATAAAACAATGAAATAAAATGATTTTTGTTTCAGTCACTGCATTTTGGAGTGGGTTGTAGTGCAGCCCTAGATAAGGGCAACACCCCCTTTCCTAACTTGATCTCTTACTGGACTATGAGACTCTTTCAGATATTTCATTTTTTTTTTACGATTTCTTTATTTTAAAGAGAGAGAGAGAGAGAGAGAGCATGAGGAGGAAGAGCAGAAGGAGAGATAGAGAGAATCTCAAGCAGACTCTGTGCTAAGCATGTAGCCCAACACCAGGCTCAATCCCATGACCCTGAGATCACGACCCAAGCCACAACCAAGAGTAGGAAGCTCAACTGACCATGCCACCCAGGTGCCCCTCAGGTATTTCTAAATAAGGTTCTCATGAAATGTAAAAAGGGAGAAAGTTTCTCCCTAAGAGATGAACATAAGATTCACAAGTATTTCTCATGCCACAATGTAATCTTCCTTCTTTACTGAGTCATTGATTCAGAACTTTAAATCTCACTTCCATAAAATGGGTTCTTCTGCCATTTTTCAGTCTATGTACCCAGGGTATCCTTCCCTATTCCCTCTCCCATTTACTCTCAAAGTAAAAGACATCATCAGAACTTGTAAACCTAACTTTTATTGTTCATTTCTGTGACTCCCTTTTACTGACAGACCATGCCTGTAAGGTCCCTCTGCAGATGAACAGAAGAGCATGGGATGTGCAGGTGCTAATTATTCCTAATCTTACTTTTCTTCTTATTCTCCCCAATTAGCTATAAACAAATCTATCTAATTAGTTGAAATCCCAGTTTCCATTAAGAGAGTGATCTCTGAAGCAAAGGCACTGCCACCAGAAAGCTGCTCTTAAAATGTTTCATGACTGGGAGGATAGAAATAACTGAAATGCTACCTCAAAAGTGGCAAATTGTCTTTATCTTACATGTAAATTCCTGTTTATTGGTAGTAGCTGTATGCTGTGCTTTGATTTGAAGAATTCTGACACTGAGCTCAGAGGGAATGTGTTCTAGGGTCAATTGTTGATATTTTCTGTGAGGGCAAAAGGAGGATTTTGCTATTTCTGATAGTCTTTCTCCATAGGTAAGAAAGACTCCAAGGGAAACACAGACATGTAGAAAAGAGGCAAAGAGCAGAGGTAAATTTGGGTTGCTTAGACCACAGCTCCAGTACTAAGGCATTGGTGATACATTGGATCATGACCATGGGTCCTTTAAAGTCAGTAAGAAATATAATTCTAAGTACATATTTTGCTGAAAGCTAGTTTTCTCTGAAGTTTCTCTTGGATTACCCAGTCTTAGGATGAGTATATTTTTCATAATAGCAATAACTTTGTGTTACTTTTTAAAAATATACATTTACTACTATTATCTCATTATGTATTTTAACACAACTCTGTGATTAGGCCAACCAGGATTGGTTTGTTTGTCTCCATCAAAGAGGGAATAAATGTAAAAAGTTAAGAATCTTGTCTGATATCATACATCAGATGGAGTACCATGATTTCCTGATGCTGGATTATTGTGGGGTTTTTTTTCCCCCCCACAGCAAAATCCTCAAACTTGATTTTTTTTTTTCAGGACACTCACTCAAAAACCTGCTATTTGATACTTTGTTCTAAAGTATGCATTATCTCTTTGTAGTGAAACAGAAGACTTAAAATGAAATACTCATCTTTTATTAAAATTTTCTAGCATGTTTGATGTAACAAGATAAGAAGTGGAAAAACTTTAAAAGGACCAAATCTGTTCGGATTTCAAAGATTTCAAGATAAATTGCTACAAACCACTGGAAATACAAAATAGAAACTATAATATCTATAAAAATGTGGATATATATATATATATATATATATATATAACCAGACTTCACTCCACTGACACCTGATCAATAGTTAAAAAAACATTTGTTGAAAAATTAATGTTACTACTGTCAAAGTGAAACACAATTCACCTTTATCAAGAAAATCTGAATGCCAACTTCCAAATGACACAAGTTTAAAGATTAAAATTAAGTGGGTATCTCCTGAAATAAATAATATCCCAAAGACAGTATTTCCTAATGGAATATTAATATAATTCTTTCTTCTCCCCTTCTGTTCTTTACTCTAAAACATGTGGATTTCATATTTACCCAAAGGATTCAAAAATACAGATGTTTAGATCATCATTATCAACAATGGAAAGACCCCAAATATCTACTGACTGATGAATGGATAAAGAGGATGTGGTGTATATAAATATACACAATAGAATATTACTCAGCCATCAAGAAAAGAAATTTTGCCATTTACAATGACATTGCTGGAACTAGATGAAATAAGTCAGTCAGAGAAAGGCAAATACGATCTTATTCATACGAGGAATGTAAGAAAGAAAACAGATGAACATATGGAAAGGGGGAAAGGATAAAAAAAGAAAAAAGTAGAGAGGGAGAGAGGGAAACAAACCATAAGAGACTCTTAAAGATAGAAAACAAACTGAGGGTTGATGGAGGGAGGCAGGGGGGATGGGCTAGATGGGTGATGGGCATATTAAGGAGGGTACTTGTAGTAAACCCTGGATGTTGTGTGTAAGTGATGAATCACGGAATTCTACTCCAGAAACCAACATTACACTCTGCGTTCAGTAACTGAATTTTAAATAAAAACAAAGTTATGGAAAAAAAATTTGTAGATCTCTATAGTCATGTCCTGATCAACAGTCCAAATTTTAGACTTTAGCCATTCAGAAATTAATAAGAGGTAGGTATTAATTATTCTCCAAGTTTCAAAATTCAGTACAATAGGAAGATAACTGTTGCTTCTCTTTAAGTTTTGTCTCTTGCTGCCTATCTCTACCTTGTTGTTGGAGTCTTCTTTTCTGGTTCTTTACTTTACTCTGGTCACTGTTTTTTCCAGTGAACAGCACCTTGCTCCAGTTTAATAACAGATTGTTGGTTTGTGACTATACTGTTATGGTCATATTTATTGTACAATCATGGATACCATCAGGAAGATGGTCAACAACTTATGTTTATATTTTATCAAATAATAGTTTTTTAATGAATATAAAACAGCAGGAGCTTAATTTTCCTTAAGAATAAATGAGAAAGACTTCTAAATTAAAGCAGAGGATGAACAAAAAAATATTTCTGTGAAATATCAAAAGAAATGGTAGATATTTTATCTTGATGGTGAAAATGGACAACTATGTGTCCTGGATTAATTAGATATTCATGTCAATTAAAGTGTCCCTTAAATCTACAAGTGTATATTGGTAAGCATCATTTATTTTTCTCAAAAATATGTATGTTGGACAGTTAGATACTTGCCCCATTTTCTAATAAAAATCATGAGATGATCTTGTTGAGGGAGTATAGTTAAAAACAAAAATCTTCTCCCAACCCAGAACACTTTTCCACAAACACAGTAGAGAAAGAAAACAATTTTATAATTGACAAGCATTCAACCAGAATATAATGAACATCACAGGCAATCCACTAAATGATTGCTGAGACAGAAAGAAATCTCATCCTTTATAGAGTCAGTTAAGTTACATTATATACATGGTTTCAAGATAGACAGTGAATAGGAGGACTTCATATCACCATTTGTCATACATAATGTGTCTTAACTTTACCTAGTAAGTGAGATAATACTCTGTATTTGCTAAAATTGTCTTTTATCTGGCAGGAAAAAAAATGATCATATGTTTACTGCAGGAGGTAATTTTACAACTAGGAGCAAGGACCCGCAGAGGTTAGGTTCCTTCCCTCCATAGTCACTGGGGTTTAAGGGATAGATCTCCTTTAATTTTTACAGTTTGAAGAGAAAGCTCTAGGGTGCTCGAGAAAGACAGGCAGAAAGCTGACAAAATGCCTGTCTAGTTGTCTTCAGATGGATTATGTCATACATTTAAAAGAGAAGAAGTACATACAGGCAAATAGTTTAGGAAAAGGAAAGAGAAGGCGATCTCTTCCCTTATTTTCAACAGCGAGAATTAAGCCTCTTATTTTTAATTTGTATTCGTCCTTACAGTGTCTAGACTCTCTGATACAGATATAAGCTTCTTTATAGTGCTTTTCATCACAAAGTCTGGCACTTTTAAGCCATCAAGATCTCCTTCCATTTTAGAGGTAGAAGAGTATCAATAGAGTATGATAAAGTTATTTTTTTCAGAGTATGAGGAGATCATCAGTTCAGTATACTGATTTTAGTTATTGAAAAAAAGATAATCAAATTGCTATATGACAAAGAAGAAGAGAAGTAAGAAAAAATATATAATCTCTTTCAATTATTTCACACAACTGGAAACCTGCCATGAACTGGAATCAACACCCAAGGTTTCAGACAATTGCCACCTCTTCTTTTCATTTCTTGATGCAATTTCAGGTCTCTTGAAATCAATTTTCAAAATGACCATTTTTTTTTTTTTAGATTTATTCTCTAAAGCCCACACACCAGATTATGGCACTTTGTGGCTTGATTGATTAGATTAAAATTCATGGAAATCGGTACTCCAATTTCTACTTGATTCTTTTTGTGTAGTCCTGGCTGAGGGGTCTACTTTTAACTGGCTCTATTTTCTCCCTCTTTCTTTCCCTCTCCTTTTTTCTCCCTCTCCTTCTCCCTCTGTCATCTTTTCTCTCCCTCTTTGTGTGTCTGATTTCCACCTTCAAATTGTATAAAATGTCAAAACGCTGCATATCTCTACCTTCATTCTATTCACCTTGTAAGCATTCAAATACCCCCTAAAATTTCTGAGATAAATAATCAACTCATGGGTTAACTACAGTTTATTTACAATTTAATGAATTTTTCAAGCAACAATTGTATTTTTTCATTGCAGCAATGGTATACATAATTTATATCTTGTTTCTAAGCCTAACAAATGTGTTTTCTAGAGATAAGAGGTCTATTTCCACTATGTTTGTTCTTTGCATAGCCAAACTTTTTGAAAAGGTTTTATGAACATTACTTATGATACATTTGTTAATCATTTTCTCCTTTTAATTGTGGATTTAGACTCAATTTTGCATGCTGAAATCTCAGTCTCTGTCTTGTTACTTTGGTAATTTAATGTGATCAGATTTGACTTCTAAGAATTTATTAACAAATGTAGAAATAATCTTTCTCTCCTGCAAACACATATGTATATTAACACCACATATTGACAATTCTAAGTAAACTAAATACAAAATTTCATTGTTGATGGGAAATGAAGCAAAATATAGTGTTAACTTGATTTTATGACTTTTTGAAACTTGCCCCTGAGAATGTCTTATTTTTTTTTTAATTTAGGTTCTATTTCTCCAGTTATTTGTAAACCTCAGAAACAAAGGTGAAAAGTTTTATTTAAATTCAATGCAGGTTAATCATGGAGAGGTTGTGCCAATTTAAACGAAATTTCCCATGAGGTACTGAAACCTAATAACAGTGGTCATCTCATATTTGCTTTTATCAAATTTTAGAGTTGACGTATAATAACTTTTTTGTAGGAGTTTGTAAGTTTTTGGAAAGTAAAAGTATCAGAGTAACTGGCTTAGAATTTTTCAATGCTTATTTAGTATTTTGACAGATATATATCCTCGATATACTTTCATTAACAGTTGTTTATGTTATTTCTTAAGCTAACACAACTGGGAGGGTCTGGCTATTAGTATCTATTATAATAAGAAAAAGAAATAATACTTATGAAACTCTTTATAGTAGGCATTTGTGGAGTACTTACATGCATTATCTTATAAATCTCCACAACAACCTCTGAAAGACAAAAAATATTTCTACTTTTATAGATGAGGAAATTGGGAAGTAGAAGGATTATGTGGCTTGGACAAAGCTGAGTCAGTCTGTGTAGATGCCACTATTCCTTATCAGGATGCTAACTGCCTCATTTTAGAAACTGCCCAGTCCAGTAATGTAAAATTAATTAGGCGAGAGATTATATTGGAAACCTATAGAGCATCAGCCAATATTTCCCTTCCTAATTCTTCCCCCATCTTCTAGACATCCACCTGTTGTATTTTCTCTTCCTTTTTGTATTTCAGGACAAATTTCTGACTGGTTATTTGCCAGGTCTGGTTTGTCCTCTGTGCTTTATTGTGTTACTTTATTCCCATAGTCACTTAGCACATGTTATTATTCTCCTTTACAGAGAAGAATATGGAGACTCAAACCATTAAATACATTGACTAAGATCTTTGGATTATTTATTATTTTTCCTTTATGACACGGTGATGGTTAGCTTTATGTGTTAAATTGGAATGTGTTTTTGGTTGAGATTAACATTGGCATCAGTGAACTTTGAGTAAAGCAGATTGCCCTCTATGATAGAGGTGGGCCTTATCTAATCAGTTGAAGGAAGGTCTAATTAGAATGAAAAGACTGACCTCCCTGAACAAGGAGCACTTTTTCAGCAGATTACCTTCAGGCCTTCAGGCTTTATCTGCATCATCAGCTTTCATAGATATCCAGGCTTCTGTAGATTTGGAACTTGTTAGCCTCCAGAATCATGTGAGCCGATTCCTTATAATAAATCATTCTCTATAAAGACATATTCTATTCATTCTGTTTCTTTGGGGAATTCTACTCTTACACACACAGCTTTTGACAGGCATAATTAACGTACTTGGTAATAGGCAGCAAATCATATACTGCTCATTATTGACCCCATCTGGAAACTTCATCAGAAATCTATTTGGCTGTTTTATATGTCACCTTGGTAAAAAATGAGTTAAATAATTATAAATATTTAAAGGAAAATACTAATTTCAGAGTAATTATTATTCAATTATAAACAAATGATCACATATAAGCAACCTCCATGCAAATTCTAAATCATTATTTAGTAGAGCTGGGAATTACAGTATATTAGATTTTTTAAAAGGACTTGAATTAGGTACTGGGTAACAGACTATAAAACATAATGGTTAGATGCTTATCTCAATCAGATTTCACCCATAGTGCCTTGTTTTTTACTATCAAAAATTCAAAGGCATTTCTCAAATATATATTTCTTTTCTTATATTTCTTAAATATAAATGTTGTTATATATTTATTTGAAAGTTTACCAGAATAATGAATATAAACATATAATAGGGCATTTACATGTTTTTTTAGAAAATAAAAATGGAGTGGTAGTTTCCAGAATTTCTTCCCATAAATTTGACATGGACCATAACCAGGGCATGTGTGCCTCTGGCTTTTATTAAGGAACATTTGTAAATTATAAAAGAGGCAACACATCTGTTAAATATATGGTTCAAAAACAAACAAGGGATAGAAATTAAACTTGAATACAATGTATGATACATAATGTGATCTTAGAAGAATTGAGTAGCACAAAAATTGGATTCAAATATATTGAGTCTCCAGAGCTATGTATGGAGTAGAATTACTGAAGAAAAGAAATAGGAGGAACCAAATAAGATATTTAATCTTTAATTGCAATGGTATCTAGTATATTGAAATTTAAAAAGAGGAAATCTAAGATAAGAAGATAATGCATTCATATAAGAAGCATTATGACTAACCTTGAAAACAGAGATAATTATCACTTGATTGGATTTTGCAGGAAAAAAAAAACTATTTGGATAATAATATTTGCAAGATACTGGGTAAGGATTCAGAAGAACCAAGACTGCTATTTGGAATTCGAGTAAAAGAGAATAGAAAGAGGTGATGGAGAGATAATCATCAAATAAACTCTTTAAAATGTTTCCTAATCTAAGGGAAGACTTGAAGCCTTAAATCAAAAGAGGTCAGAGAGTACCAGGCAAATTTAGTGAAAATAGACACCCTGCATATCCAGCAGAAAAGAGTTGCTTTCAAAGGATATAATGAAGTTAGTGTTAGGTTTTTTTCTTCTGATCACTAAGGGTCAGAAATCAATAAAGCAGCATCAGCAGCTTTGAAGGAAAAAAAAAGATTAAGGCCTAAGAATTCTATACCCAGAGAAGCCATCATTTATTTGCAAGGGCAGGAGAAAGATACTCTCTGACATGCAAGGGCATAAAAATTATACCACCTAAGTAGTCATCCTGAAAAAATTACTTGAAGATATAGCCAGCTAATGGAAACATATATCAAAATAAATTTTTCAAGAAGGGAAGTGCAGATATTAAAAAAAAAAACAAAAACTGTGATGAGCTATCAAGCTAGAAAATAGTAACATATAAATAATAATTGTTAATATAAAAATGAGAATTTTGTAAAGAGATCTCTAAAAGAGGAAATTTGAAGGAAAAATCTTATTTATTTGTAACAAAATAAAGTCATTTCAAATAAAATTAGGAAGGAAGTAGTAAAAGGGTGGCAATTTTTAATTGATAATAGAAGTCAGTAATTTATAATTAATTACTTGATGCTGATTTTTCAAAATAATGAATCATGTGTTTCCAAGACTAAATGCAATTAGCCTCATCTGGGCACCTTGCTAAGCATATGTATCTCCAAGATTCGTCTCAGACCTTAACTTACTCTATAACCGAGGTGTATCTTTACCTTTTCTTTGGGCAACTGATCAGAGTAGAGGGGGAAAAAACCCAAACTGTGACTCTGTTATATTTAAAATCCCCAGAATATTACTCAGCCATTAGAAACGATTAATACCCACCATTAGCTTTGACGTGGATGGACCTGGAGGGTATTATGCTGAGTGAAATAAGTCAATCGGAAAAGGACAAACGTTATATGGTCTCATTCATTTGGGCAATATAAGAATTCGTGAAAGGGAATAAAGGGAAAGGAGAGAAAATGAGTGAAAATATCAGTGAGGGTGACAAAACATGAGAGACACCTAACTGGGAAATGAACAAGGGGTAGTGGAAAAGGAGGTGGGTGGGGGGTTGGGGTGACAGGGTGATGGGCACTGAGTGGGGCACTTGGCAGGATGAGCAGTGGGTGTTATGCTATATGTTGGCAAATTGAACTCTAATTAATTTTTTCTAATTAAAAAAATTAAAAAAAAAATCCCCAGAAAAGGGGCTCCTGGGTGTCTCAGTCGGTTAAGCACCCAACTCTTGTTTTCTGCTCAGATTATGATCTCAGGGTCATAAGACTGAGCCTGGTTTCAGGCTCTATGATGAGCGTGGAGTCAGCATGAAAGTCTCTCTGCCCCTCTGGCTTTTGCTCTTGATCTCCATCTGAAATAAATAAACAAATAAAAAAAATTTTCCCAGAAGATAATAGATTAATATAGGGACAAGAACTTATAATGTCTTCAAAGTTGCTATGAAAATTTTGTTTTCTAAAAAAAAAAAAAAGAAAATTTTGTTTTCTGTTTCCTGTTTAAAATTTTCCTGAGAGAAGAGGCTGCCTTTTGAGACTTTAGGTCAGCAAACAGCCTTGGAGTAGACATCGCCATTGATCCTGTGATGGTGAATAAAACAAAGTAATAAATTTGTGATTTGTGGTTATAACAGTCCAGCTTTTCTGCCCTAGGGGAAATCATACAAGGTGTAAGGACACTTTCGTCTTTTGAGACTATAATCCTGTGGCCGCAGGGATTGGTTATGAGTTATAGGTAAAAAATTTCTCAATTTGCCCCATGATCAAGTGAACACTGGGGTTTACCTTTGTGGAGTGTTGAAGACAGGAAATGAATGTTGCTCAGGGAACAGATTCTCAGTGCATTGTTGAAACAGACAGAGTTGCTATAATAATTAGAGCTAAAAGCCTATAATGACTCAAACCTCTAGAAGCTTATTTCTCACACACATGACAATTCAAGGAGAGTGCTATTTGTTGGGGGGCAACTCCACTTGGTGGTACAAATACCAGAATTCTTCCTACCCTATGGCTTTGCCATCCCTTAGGGCTTTATTTGGAATATGCAACTGGCAGGATGGAGGAATGAGAATGTTTCCGTTGGGGGAACTAAAGAAGCAGAACTAAGGAAGCAGAATTCCTTAAAAAATGTATTTCCTGAGACATAATTCTTGGCTAGATAGCCTCCAATAAATAGCTATCTCTGCCATAGGATATAAAAAGCTTAAACTGTACTCTTTTTCAACATCCTGTAACTTCTGTCTTATTATACTGAAAAGAATCCAAATTGATCCTTATTCTCTGAAAGGTGTCACCCCAATACATGTAGACTAAACATTTATGAAATTAAGAAAAAGAAAAGATGGAATGCTAACTGAAAAGTAAAGGACCCATATTTATAAAAGAAGAAATGAAAGTGGAAATAAACAAAAAAGAATATATTCAATTTCACTAAAAGCACAAAATGCAATTGACTTTTCTTCCCCAAACTGACATAATGTCCATTTTAGTATTATCTAATGTCAATGAGACCGTATTATCCATTCTCTTCCATTCTTGGTGGATATTTTTTAAAGAAAGCAGATTTTTTTTTTTTTTGCTGAGAAACAACTAAAAATATGTATTTACAGTCATGAAATCATGTATACCCTTTGACTCTGTAAATTCACTTCTAGCCACCTACCCTAAGGAAATCAACAGAGATGTGGATCATGATTTATGAATAAGGACATTCATTGCAACATTATTTATAATAATGACATCTTGGTGGAAAATTCCAGCTATAGTAGAATAACTAAATGAATCATGTTGCAGCCATATGGTAGGCTGTCACTCACTTACTTAATAATATATTTCAAAGAAGTTATATATGGAAAAATGCTCACAGTATAACATTAACTGAAAAAGATAAACTGTAAAACTATACACATATATGACATACAGACTATTAATTTGGCCCATGAAAAGCAAAAGCAAAAATTAAAACAATACACAGAGAAGAAAAATATCTAGTAAGATACATGCTAAAATATTAATAGTAACTTTTATGTTTTAGATTTTAATATTATGAGTGATAAATCTTTTAAGCATTTCCATATTACCTGGAATCTCTACAGCTAACATACATCATTTTATTATTTAAAATATCCTGTTAAAGAATAAAATATAATATTTTATGGAGTCATAGAAATAAGTTTGAAATAGACTTTAGATGTTATGTATTCTGAACTTCTACTCAATGTAATAATCCTCTCTATACTAAATTAAATCATTGCTGACAAGTGCTAGTCACCAAAAATGGTTCCTTTAAAGTTTCATAACCTTTCTGTATATAAGAGAGCTGTTAGGAAACCAAGTAGACAAAACCAGGGCTCTAGCCATTTACTTTATTTATTTCAAATCTCATATATATGTGTATATATATGAAATAAATATATATTTCATTTCTTGCAAATAATTATGTTTTTCCTTACCAGAGAAATATTTGAGCGAACTTGAATATAATGAATAATTTACATCTAACATTTTCATTAGCAGTTTGGATACTTGTAAAGAAATTTGATGTCTCTCTCTCTTTCTCTCTTACTTCTTCTCTCTCTCTCTCTCTCTCTCTCTCAATTTCTCTTCCTGCTAAAATGAAAACTATAGTACCTATATGATAGGAGCATCTCCTCCTTACTTTTGGAGTTGCTGACTTTTTAAGAAGCCATTTCATAAGAATTTCACAAGATGCTTTTAGATAACTCTATTCTATTTGTTTTGAAAAACTGCCTCTAAAGTAATCTATTATAAAGTATGCAGTTTTCCAAAACCCATAGCTAGTTGCCTAGCAACACAGTTGGTTATGTCATATAATGAAAGCAATATGATAAAATGTTATTTTTCAGGTATTAATTTTTAAACACTTTTCTAACTAAAAGAATATATTTTATGGGTGAAAACTTTTGAGAGATGGGTCTTGTAAAAACAAACTAAGAGAGGGTAAATGCCACACTAATTGAGAGTCATTTTCTTAATGACACGTATTAAAATTCATGCCCAACTGTAAGGATTTGAAAACTCCTTACCAGGCCCTCAGGCTCTACCTTGTACTCCCTGAAGCACTCGTTGCATTAAGAGCCCGCAATAAGAGGATAAAATTGCATGTCTGTGAAGGGAACTTAATGGCTTTATGACATTTACTGAACACACAGAGTGCCTTAAATGCAACAGCAAATATCTAACTTTGTAAAAGTTCTTTATTTTTTTTAAATGTCAAAACTGTTAGAGCAGGAAAATTTTAAAAGCTAAATTTAAATCCTAGCATGAAAATCAGAAGTCACCACTTGGCCTTTATTTTTAAAATCCTTTCTATTTTTCTTTTCATTTCAAAGAGTTTCTTGAAATATTCTATACTCCCCATTTGTGTTTGCTTAAACATTTTTGTGATATTCACTAATTATAGAGGTCACCCAGATCTCCTATTTCCTCTCTGTTTCCTTTCCAAAATTTCATCTGCCTCTTTGTTTCCCACAAAACTCAACTTTTTCTTCCATTGTCTTTTTGTGCCCATGTGTGTTTGGGTGTGTGGGGGTGGGGTGGGGGCTCTGATGGCCATGGGAGGAAGTGTGAGTGGTTTTGGCATGGTGGTAGGACATGTTGTGAGAATTCATAAAAGAGGGGAGATTCTGCTGTATGAAAATACATTGAACTAGTAATTGAATATATGATCACCTTGTTAAGTTTGAAGATTGAGGATCAATCTAAACCTAAGCCACTGTTCAGATTTTTCATTTTTAACTGATTTCTATTCATTTGATGCATCGATTTAGTCTGATTTTTAAGCCTGCATACAATAATTTGTAGCAGTGTACAGCCTGTCTATGCTAAAATACTTCAATTGGCCTGCCCACCACTCTTCCATAATATTCCATCTTTAAATCCTTGTCATATGATCCTCTTATTATATAAAGGGTGTATATCTCTTTTGAGGAGATGTTGGCTATTGATATCCATTTTCACATTAATATGGTATTGATTAAAGAATTCATTGAGTTACCATAGAGATTCCTCACAGAGTGTGTATGCCAATGATGGGAGTGGCAGGAAAAGCACTGATTGTATGAGAAGGCAACATTTGAGGAGATATTGGGGGTATTAACTGGTATATGTTCTCTACTCTTCTATGTGACAACATAATAATTTTTCCTAATTTTTTAAAGTGTGAAGATACACATAACATCAAATATACCATTTTAACTATTTTTTTTCCTTTTTGCACTTCTATCTTTGTATCTTCCCATGCCTAATTTAAAAAGCAGGCTTAGGGGCTGCCACATAATTGATAGGGAAAAGAGGGCAGACTCAGCTCCCCAAGCTTCTCTCATCCACTGGCATGCCGGTGGTTACACCTTCCTGCCTTCATGTTAGGACACTGTACCTAGTTATATCAACTTTCAAGGAAGGGTTACTTCTTAAGTTTCCTATATCATTGATACCCTAGGTGTAACAACACTCAAAGGCAGGCGCTTTATGGAAGGGAGGGTTACTGGGAATAAGATGATAGTGCTCCAAGTTTACTTTAGAAGAGGCAAAATGTGTTAATGTGGGGTTGGATCAGAGTCAAATATTTTGTATCATACTCTCTTAAGGCCAATTTACTCTTGCATATGAGTTTTCGACATCCCTGCTTTTTCCAGATCTACCTTTTGCTGACCTTTTTCTCCAATGTAAACAATCAAACATTAACCATTTTTTACATTTGTTTCAGTGATCTTAAATGCATTCATAATATTGTGCAACCATCACCACCATCCATCTTCTTAACTCTTTATCTTGTAAAACTGAAACTCTCCCCATTAAGCAACTCCCCAATCTCCTCTTTCCTTTCAGCAACCAAAAATCACCATCCTACTTTCTGTCTCTATAATTTGACTAACCTAAGTTTTAGTACCTGTGCTGCCAAAGAGAGCACTGACTAACCTATTCGAAAAATATCATTTCTATTCATTGTTTTTGTTCCTCATATTTTCTTTTACCCTTTGCCACCTTTCCCCAATCCACCTTCTGATCATTTTAGGATAGTATCTACTGTCTCAAGGAAGGAAAATGTGGATTTTTTTAAATGAGTGGGAATGAGAAGAGTGGGAAACAGAATTCTAGGCAAAGAGAACATATTTTTGGGAGAAACCTGGCAAAAATAATGACTTTAGAGCAAAACTTCCTGTCCTTTTAGATTTATAAAGGTTTGTGGTCTGGGAGTCAGGAAAGTGTTGGAGAGGAAACAAAAACTTTGCAAATCCTGTAGGATTTTTGGATGGAAGAACAGAAGTTAGAGTCCCTGAGAATATATGATTTTGTTATATGCTTAGGGAGACAGGATTTTAGACACCTTCAAGGTGTTTAAAACTAAATCCCAGGAAAGTACAGAAGCGGCAAAATGAGTCTCATGCACACAAGAGTGGCAAGAATGTCGTGGAACACAGTACTTCTGGGTAGACAGATGCATAAGATGTTTTTCACATGGCAAGTAAACTTCATTTGTTTAAAAACGTCAGAGAAGTGGGAGTGAGAAAGGATTGTATCCAATATTTTAAATTTTTACCAAAGCAGAAAGGATTGTATCCAATATTTTAAATTTTTACCAATGTTACCTGTTCACCAGATTAATTAAAACCTGTAAGAGCTGCAATTGTGAGAAAGCTACAGAGGAAATTGTAAGTGCCTACAGAGGAAATATTTAACATATTGAATAAAAAAATAATAAATAAAGTAAAATAAAAATAAGTTAAATTCCATCTCCATTCCATACCTTGCCATTATAGAAAGTCTCCCGGTTTTAGGAACAGCTTCAAGGAAGAATCTGGAGGACACCAAAAAGAATGAGACTAATTTCTGCCACATGGTGTAGTGGGGCTTCATGTTAGAAGTTAGATCTAGAGATGACAATGAAATTATAAGTATTGTCCACCTGAGTCTCATACAGAGAGTTATAACTGTTGCCAGTATAATTACATATATCTGCCTCAAACTTTATTTCCTGGTTTACATTGGAGCTTCAGAGATGGTTAGGGTCAGTTCTGGTATTTCTGTTTCCAGTAGTTTCTTGTAAAGTAATTTCTTCACATTTGGAGTCTATCCATCATTCACCTATGTCCTCCCAGATGAGTGATACTGCATCGAGCATTAACTCTGAGCTGTCACACTAACTGCAGTCTCAAAACTCATTTTGTTTTACTAATTGTCAAAAACAGTTCTTGGGTGACTGCAAAGCTCCATGAAAATCCAAAGAATTTCAAGACTCTGGGGGAGAGATTTTTAAATTAGAATCAAGAGAGCCGGGATCCCTGGGTGGCGCAGCGGTTTAGCACCTGCCTTTAGCCCAGGGCGCGATCCTGGAGACCCAGGATCGAATCCCACGTCAGGCTCCCAGTGCATGGGGCCTGCTTCTCCCTCTGCCTATGTCTCTGCTTCTCTCTCTCTCTCTCTGTGTGACTATCATAAATAAAAAAAAAAAATTAAAAAAAAAAAAGAATCAAGAGAGCCTTGTCAGAATTTTCCCACATCCAAAGGATCTGATGTAATCTTTAAGTGTAGTTGGAGAGAGACAGCAGTTTGAAAAAGCTTTTTCAAAGCTCCCTTTAGTTAGTTCCCTATTTGTGATTATTAATACTATTTCTAATGTGTTCATAATGTATTTGAGAGGAGTGTCAATTCATTCTATAGATATTTATTTTAAATCTCCTCCATGTAAGACACTGTTGTAGGGGTTGAAAATACAAGAATAATGAGAGTATACAAAGTCCTTACTGCCATAAGGATTATAAAGTAGTGTGGAGAGAACAACAAAGAAAGAAATGTTAAGGAGCAATAGTGATCTATAGTGATTATCTATCTATCATCTATCTATCTATCTATCTATCTATCTATCTATCTATCTATCATCTATCTATCTATCTATCTATCTATATCTATCCATCTATCCATCTATCTATATCTATCATCTAAAGAAGGACAAAGTAAAAGCAAATGGTAGAGGAGTCTCTTGATAGGATGGTCAGGTAAAGTATCTGAAAGCTGGTATTTTATTGATATTTATAGAAAATTAGGGGCCGGGATCCCTGGGTGGCGCAGCGGTTTGGCGCCTGCCTTTGGCCCAGGGCGCGATCCTGGAGACCCGGGATCGAATCCCACGTCGGGCTCCCGGTGCATGGAGCCTGCTTCTCCCTCTGCCTGTGTCTCTGCCTCTCTCTCTCTCTCTCTGACTATCATAATTATATATATATATATATATATATATATATATATATATATATATCTTAAAAAAAAAAGAAAGAAAGAAAATTAGGGGCCAAGCCACATAGTGGCCTGGGAAAGGCATTCTGGGAGGAAAAAAAATAGTAGATATAAACCCTAGACGTGGCAACACGTCCAAACATGTTGGAGGAATCATGGTAGCCTAAACCAGAGACTAGAATTACATTGCTGGGAAGGAGAGAGGTAGGCAATGAACTCATGGTGGTAAAGGATGTTAGATCACATAGAGCTTTTATAGAATGAGACTTTTCCCATGAATGAGATGTGATTGTAAGCAACTGGAGTTTTAAACAAGGGAAGAAAATGATCTTATTTCTATTTTGAGAACATTTGTGGTCTAAAGGAAGCAAGCACAGAATCAGGGGGGCTAGGTAGGAAGCTATGTTTAACAAAGCAGAGTTGATGTTGTCTTGGGCTGGAGTGGTAGCAGGGGAAGTGGTGAGAGGTGTTCTGTTCTGCAATTATTTTAAGACAGAGTAAACAGAATTTGCTCTTTTGACAGAGATTAGATGTGGTAAAGAGAGAAGAATTCTGCCTGGATAGGTAGATATAAGAAGTTGCCATTTACTTGGATGGTGAAGACTTACGGAGGAGTAGATTGTAGCAAAGGTTGAATTGTTTTGTACATATACTAAATTTGAGATTTATAATTTTGAATATTACACATTAAATAAGATGTTGAACAAGCAGAGTTCAGGACTTAGGTCTTGGTTGAAGATACAAATTTTAGTATTTCTAAGCATCGGATTGGTAATTAAATGTAATGGATTAAATAAGATCACCTGAGTCCACTGTAGATAAAGATGTTCGAAGTCTAATTCCCCATCTAACATTTAGAAGTCAGAATAGTGATGAAAGCATAAGAAAAAAAAGTAGCAGCCAGTGAGATGAAGAAAAAAAAATGCTAAAGGAGAATGATGTCCCAGAAATCAATCAACAAAGTAGTATAAATAATTGGAGTGATTAAATATAGATGCTACATTAAGAGAGAAGTGGGTTAAAAACTAACCACTGAATTTAGCCAAAGAAGATGTCATTGGTGACCTTGCTAACAGCAATTCTAGGAGAGGGAGATAAAAATCTTAATTGGTGTGATTTCAAGAAAGAATAAGAAGAATGGACCTGGATGAGTTTTACTATAAAAGGGAACAGAGGACTGAAGAAGTAGGTGAAGGGCAATGAAGAACAAAGGAAGTTGTTCATTTTTCAGATGTGAAGTAATTTATATGTGTATATTTAATTTACATATTATGATCTATTAAATATAATTTATAATTGTATTTATATTAACATATTTATATAAATATACAATATACATAAAAATTTTTAATGTTTGGTCAGGTCAGAAGGGAAAACTATGATTCATGATGCATAAGTGACATTGAATAGGACTGGAGTCTGAATGAGTTGGCCGGTTGATTTAGGTAGGAGAATAAAAGTTCCAACAAAGAGGGAAGGAAGAGAAAATCTGAGCAAGGATGCAAGTAAGCTGATGGATTTGCTGGGAGGATTTGGTAGCTCTCTACTGATAGTCTCATTTGCTCATGAAGTAAGAAAAAAGATCAGCAGATGAAATTTAGAAAGAAAGAAGGGGTGTTGGATGTAGAAAATCAAGAGTATCAGAGAGTTACCTCGGTAAGTAGGAGAAGGTACTCACCAGAAAAATGCAGCAGTATTTTGCACTGACACTGATACTGAGAGCTCATTTGCTATTTGATTTCACAAATATAAAAAGATACAATGTAAAATGATGTTTTGATTTTTTTAAATTCATTTTTTCCTTAGAGTTCTGCTCAATTACTCAGTTCCATGAGTAAGCAGAGCAGTAGACCGAACCAGCCAAACCAGTATGCCTAAGGGAGAGACAGGCAAGGCATTGAGGTATTTGTTAGAACAGTCTAAATTTCTGTAAAAATAGATTCTTAATGTAATGGTTCAACATAAAGTAGATGTATTTCTCACACATATCAGGTTGATGGGTAACGTTTCCTTATTAGGTGATTCAGAAACCCATCTTTCCCTTTTGTGACCTTGCTATGTCCTACACGCTTAATTCAAGGTTTTTCAAAAAGCGTAGAAAAGAAGACCAATTTTTAGAAATCATTCTGGCAGTAGCACACATATCTATTCACATTCTATTGAGGAGAACTAATCTTATGACTATACCTGCTTCCTGAATGCCCAAGGAAGTAATTCCATGCTGAATACCTTCTTTTTTAGCTTATCTATTTATTTCTTTAAAAGGGTAGAACAACTTTTGCTTCACTTTTAGTTGTCTCTGACATATTGGTTATAATGATGAATATGGAAGTTAACTAGATATGGAGGGAAGTGGGAATATGAAGGGTTATTGAACAGCATTACATGGACTGGAGAATGTGATGCTAGTGGAAGAATTGTTGAAATTGGACTACCAGAGGTATTGACCCAAAAAGATAGAAAGTGGTGGTCAGTAAGTAGGATTCTTAAAAGGGTAAAGAAAAGTGACTGGTTGGCTACCAATTTGGATGACTCCCAAAGCTAGTGTTGAGTAAACAGAATAATTCAACATCAAAGCAGATATGAGTCTAAAAACTAACTCAGATATTGAATTCTTCCACTGAAAATGTGTTCTAGAACAAATTTCTTATTTTCCCTGAATTTTAATTTTGTCTTATACAATAAAAATACTAAACTTCCTACTGGATTATTAGAAAATTAAGTGAGAATGTACAGATAATTAAGACCGTAAACTTTGTAATTGTTTAGTTTTTTATGTTTCTAGCTGAACTTCAAGACACTACTGACCACCATAAATTTGGAATTCTTATAAGCACGAGGGTGAAATCAGAGTTGCTTCTGACTTGTCCTGTCTCCTTTCTGAAAGAATGCAAAATGACTTTTCAAAAAAAAATATATATCAGACTATTAACACAGTAAATGGAGAGTATCAGCTGGGGTAGGATAAATTATACTTTCTAGTATATTATAGAGCAGAACTCTGTCCCACTTTCTTGGAGTCATTCATTCCTGAGTTTTGCATTCTCTCCTCAGACTTACCATACCAATGATATATTCAAATGAAGGCTAAAATATTTTGTTAAAATAAAACATCATTCTGTTTTTCATAAAATAGGACTGGTAAGCTTGTTCTAAATTGGAATGAATATTTTCCAAGTTGTGATATATATAGAAGAAGATACAAGCCTAAATTTGGACCACAGTAAGAAATAAAACTACCAAAGATGTAATTGTGTTTTCTTTACTTACAGGAAGCAAGACACTAAATGAGAGATATTTGAAATTTCGCTTTCCTTTTCCTTTCTTCTCCATTATCCCCATGAGGAATTTTTACACTTTGACCATAAAAAACAAAAAAAAAACAAAAACGCCTGGAGGAGATTGGAAGATTGAGAGGCTATCAGGATTTCCACTACAGAAGAGAGAGTTTAGGACAGAAGATAATAAAATTTGCAGAGGAGAAATGAAGGGAGAAAGACATTTGAGAGTCTATGAGGACTTGACTGGATTTTGAAAAGAGATTTTGGAGGAATTTTAAAAAAACTTGTGAGAAATTTTGAGAATATATAAATGTTGGTGGCCTGCTGTCTTAGTCTGAGCTGCTTTAACAAAGTACCTTAGACCAGTGGCTAATGCAGAAATTTGTTTCTCTTGGTATTGGAAGCTGGAAGTGTAAGATCAGGGTGCCACCTGATCGAGTTCTCTGAGAGCCCTTTTTGGGTTGCAGACTGCCTACTTACTTTTGATTGTTTCCTCCCAAATAGGCAGAGATAGGAAACAAACACTCTTGTGAAACTTAAAAAGGTACTAATGCCATTCATGAGGGCTCCACCCTCGACCTCATCTAATCCTATATGCCTCCCCAAAACCCCAATTCCTTATACTATTGCTTTGGGGATTAGGTTTTCAACAGGTGAATTTGCAGAGGACACATTCAGTCCATAGCACCTGCATATTAAGGTACTGATGTAGGAAAGGAGTAGCAGTGGAAATTGAGACTGTAGGATAAATAGTGATATTTATAGAGAGAATTGGCCAGGAGGTCCATGATTTGGGCCCAATTTGATCTGGGGAAGAGGGAACTTGATCCTTCCTCTGTCTGAAATGCCCACCCAATTCAACTCTCTTCCTCTGTTCACCATTATACTTTTTTTTTTTTTTTTGGTCTCAGATTTAAGCTCAGTCATCACTTCCTCCAGAAATCTTTCCTACATGATGTAGTCTTAAATGCTGTCATAGAATTCTTTTGATGTCCTTGTTGGGACTAGCCATTCTCCTTATTTCATAAAAATACCTCTCTCTCAATAGACTGTCAGGTACGTGAGAACAGGGGCTGGTTTTATTCTGCTCAATACTTCACACACTGCTTGGTATACATAACATATTCCATACAAGTTTTGTCAAGAAATTAATGACTAGGGCATTTCAAGAACATCTTGGTGCATTGTTGGAAATTGGTGGGGCAGCCACTGATTGTCACTCACTGGGGGAGGGCATGAACAGGTGGGAGGAAGCACTTAAGTTCATTATGTTTAGTGTTGAATTTAAGATGCCTAGGGATCAGTGACACTTGAGTGACTCGGTTGAGAGTCTGATTCTTGATCCCTCATTCAACAGACTCTAATTGAGATTCTCTTCCTCTGCCACTCCCCCTATATGTGCATTCTCTCTCTCTCTCTCTCTCAAATAAGTAAACCTTAAAAAAAAAAGAAGCTTATGGGTCATGTCTGTGGAGATGTTGAGGCAGTCTTTGGGTATTGTGGAGGTTGTACTTTAAATACCAAGGAAATTAATTTAAAATTCACTCAGTTGGAATAGGATCTAGGGAAAAAAAGACTGAAAAAGAGTGAATGGACAGAGAGGTAGGAGGAAGGTCAGGAGAAGACATTTTCACAGAAGCAAAACTGACAAGGGAGCAGAAAATTTCACTGACATTCTTTTACTTGTGGAAGGAGCTGGAGAATAGACAGTGTGGATGTTGCAGCTTCTTAACACCCAGTCTATTACTTAGCTGCATAGCAGCATTAATGCTTAATCAGAAGTTCCAACACACGGAGAAATTACTTCTCCTATTTTTATTCATATTTATGAGAATCTGTACCTTATAATTTTGCCAGATATGAAATAGCCAGAGGCCTTAGTGACCAATCATTTAAATGTATATTTGAGCCAAATGAAACCTTGAGAAATCCAGACTCTACAAAATGTTACCTTCGAATATTTTTGCATACATTATGGAAAGAAATGGTTTTAGGCTAATTTGTATAACTTACCAGTGTAATACAATGCAATTTATTAGGTTGGAAAAAATAGTGATTTTTTTTTTTCTCTATCAGAAACCTACAAATCACAGAGTGGTTATTTAGCTAACACATTTGTTAAATGGATGTAGCTAATCTTTTTGTTTTATTTCTCTCAAAGTATTAAAAACTGTATCTCTGTTTTAATTGAGATATAATTGGCATGTAACATTGTTCAAGGTGCTCTTTCTCTTCTTATACTAACTAAACAATATCTCTTTGTTATTGTCCAAGCAAAATTTTATTCCTCATACAGCATTTTAGACATTAATCAGAGACAAAGCTAGCTCTGGCCAGGAAGGGCTATGCTTTAGAAACTAACATTTACATTGCACTTTTCGTTTGAAAAGCCATTTAAGAACATAAATTAATCTTTACAACACTGCTGAGAAGTAGTTAATGACAGGAAGGGTGATCATTACTCCCATATTACAGATGAGTAAAACTACACTGCAAGTTTAGCGACCAAATTAAAATTATTACTCATGTGGCAAATCATTTATGACTATCCCCATCTGATATTTCATGCTTCAAGATTTTTTAATGCATAATCATCTCTTGGATGAATAACTGTATTGCTCTCAGGTCTTTAAGAGAAAAAATACTAAAGTAATAAGACAAGGCACATGGAGTTTGGTCAGTACACGATGGAATATCATTACCCTTGACTGCATACACAGTGGGAGAGAAAACTTACACATCACTGACATACTTCATCACTTCCCATACAGACATCATATTCAATTAAGTAGAGAGCTCTCTGTCAACAAACTTGACATGCTCACCTAGGGAATGTCACAACCTCCCCCCAAATCAATATTCAAGTTATGGTGGACTGACAGCTTCACAGATGAATGAGTGTCCCTTGATTTTTACCTACTTTTGCTGCAGAACAGAGAAAAGTGCTCAAAACATGAACAAACAAACTTAATTAAGCTTAAGGGATATGGTTGAGTAATGTAAATCCGAGCAAACAAAGTCATGGAGCATTAAAGAACAGCTTAATGAAATTCTGATCAACAGGAAATAAAATGAAGAGCTGCTTCAACTGATTCAATAAAGTCGGTTCTTAGTGATTTAGGAAGGCAAATGTTCACGTGTAAGCGGCTACTTTTGAGAAGTAATTTCCTAGACTCTTTAGACAGATGCGTATCTTGAGAATTTCTATGCTTTCTAATATATTTGAAAAATTGCTGACAGTTTCCCCTTTCTTCTTTGATCTATAAAATGATTCATAACGGGCTCTAGAAATGGAAAGAAAAACATTTTAAAACTTTGGAAGAATAGCGCAAAGACTAGGGGTTATCAGAAAACACAAGTGCCCAGCTGCAGATGTTTTGACAGATGCCATTTTCTGGACCATCTTTTATTCCATGGAAAAGTATTCTGATAGAGTTGGGTTCATCTAACTTACCTTCTTCCTGATCCATTGTTTTATTCTCTGACTTTTCCTTTTAGATTCCAATCTTCTCCAGAATATCATATTAGCCACTTCTTTGGGTTAAGAGAGCTATGAACTAAATTAAATGACAAAGGTTAAGACATCCATGAACTAATTTAAATTACAAATGGCATCATTAATTTATAACTTAGTGCGAGTTGACACATGAGGCAGCTGGGAAAATCCATTGAATAGGGCACATGGTAAGGAAATTTTACTGAGTGAAAGGACTAGGATGGTGAACCATGACACATGGGTCCAGAGGTTGCCTTTTTTTTTTTCTGTTCAGATATTGTGCTGTCTCTAATTTTAGATTACAGAGTGACTCTGTGGGGAAAAAATGGAGAAAGGATCAAACATAATGATCCTTTTCTATAGCTGAACACAATTTTATTAATAAGAAAAAATATAAATAATAAATAATAAAATTATGTTCACTTGCACCTACAAATATGTACTTTCCTTTCTTTTGATTGCTTACTTTTTAGAAGGGAAATAAAAAACAGATATTGTTTACATATAAATTATAAAAACAAAAACAAAACTGGAAAAACACAGAAAAACTCAGATATCTAGCAGTTCCTCTAATATAATTCAAAGTCAAGAGGTTAAAAAAAAGAAGGGAATGTATTTTGTAAATAATATTACAAAGTTTCATGCTGAATGACATGCATTCATCCACGAACACTCTCTTGCTTTTCATTAGGATATAGTATATGAAGTTTTGTTAACATTTTCCAAGCCACTATCAATTAGACATAGAAATCTGAAGGGAAAAGCATAATAGGCATTCTGATTTTAAGGATATTTGGATGGTGACCCTATGTTACCAAAAAAGCATAAACTCTTCTTCCACATATTTTTTTCTATTATTCTTTCCTTTTCTTAATTTATGTCTTCATTGATTTGATAAATATTGTGTGCATATAGTAAATATACCAGGTGTAATCCTGAGAACTGACATTAGAAATATTTTGTTATATAGGGGCAGGGTAATTCCACATGCTATAATTTAAGCAGATATTTTCAAAGATTAGAATAAATCTTTTATGGTATTTTGCATTTTTATTTATTACTAGCTTTGAATATTGGACAAGTTACCCAATATTTTTATGCTTTGTTTTTTCTTCCATAAAATAAGGAAATAATAGGAAATTCTAAATCACTTGATCAGTGTGATTTATGTATGGCACATAATAGGCATGTGACATAAATAAGCATCATTAGTATCAAAGAAAAAAATTTCAACTATTCTGAAAATGTATCTACTTAAACCCAGTTTACCCCAAAGTAAATTTTATTACCTAAACTTTATTACTTTTTTGTCTCTCCCCAGTTTATTTTTGTAATCTTTCCCCCTTTGGAGAGTTTCAAATATAAGGCACTCTGAAACTCAAAGATAATAGGGAATTTAAGTAGAAGTTATGTTTCAGGGTGTCCTGACAACTAAACAATCCAGTCTATTTTCTACCAGCTGATGAATTCACTGTATAATTTCTCAAGTTCTCTACTTTTTATTATCTTTAGAAAAAATCTCCACATTTAAAATTTCTGGCTTTCATGCAAATGTTATGTGTTTATTTCAATTCTGATCTTTTCGTTTTTACTTAGAAAAGAGAATAGCAACAAACACATCAACTTCTGCCATAAAAATATTGATTTGGATTCTTTATGGTACATATTGTTACTTCTAGAATCATTATGTTGACTCACTAATTCCCAGAAGCAAATTTTTCCACCTTTTTAGAAACACAGCAAGCCATCCACAATGTCACCCAGAGCTGTAATTGTAATTATGGGTAAAAAATTCATGGCTTCAAACCAGTTAGATATGTTTGAAGATAAACACAGACATAAACATGGCACAGTATTAGCGCAATGCCCTATCTCCTGAGTGCTGCCAAACATCTGTGTTGGAAAGAAAGAAGCAAATGCACAAGCAGGCCCTGGTTTCTCCATTTCTGCACGTGTGTTCTGAGACGACACACCAGGGTGTATGCGAACAAATAATGAGAGAACGTTGTGATCAGCACGAGTCATTACCCAAATCTCATGTGAGTTCCTGTTGGTAGTTTTGTTGTCAATTTGTGCCTCACTAGCTCTGTGGTCCTGAACAGAAAACAAACTTAAATCAGAGTTGAAGGTAATAATATTAGGTTGTTTCTAGGTATTCGCATGAAACTTCTCAGGGTATTGATAGTTATAGTTTCTTGAAATAGTGAAAGATGGGTATCAATTGCACTTATAATGGAGCCCACCTCTTTGTTAATTCTAGCTGCAGAATGTAATGCCTCCAGAAATTCTTCCCACATTGGCACTGTTTTGTACATCGTTGACTTGAGAGACAAGAAGCTTCGGACTTAGATGCTCCACAAATAAGTGCTGATTGTGTGATGAGGAGAATAAATGTAGGTACCAAATCACACTCCTGGGATTGGGTTGAATCACTTCTAGTACAATGCCCTTCACGGTGAGTTTATGTAAACATTTATTAATTCACATTTATTACATGATAAGCTGTACTAAGTGCCAGGATATGATGAGGAGCCAAAAATCAACAAGATTTCTGCCTGGTGCAGCTGGGGATTGTGTGGGAAAGAAAATTTTAATTATATAATCAGAAACTACAACTTGGAGTCAAGGCTATGAACTGAGAGGTAGTAGTACTAGCTAGCAGAGGACAGGGAAGAATGATTTTTGCTGAGCAACTGGAGAGACATAGCATGGCTGCAGTCCATAGATGGAGGAAGAATGTAACTCAAAATGAGGCTGGGAAAATAGGAACCCAACTACGTACAATAATTTGTTTTGAGAGAGATGGGAAATGGTGAAGGAAATATCACTGTGGCTGTAGAGTACAAAGGAGAGAATGGATTCAAAGGAGTCAGTGTATGGGGTGCCTGGGTGACTCAGGTCATGATCCCAGAGTTTTGGGATCACCCCCACATCAGGCTATCTGCTCAGCAGGGAGTCTGTTTCTCCTGCTTAATCTGTGCTCTCTCTTGCAAGCGCTCTCTCTCTCTCTTGATCTTTCTCTCAAATAAATTAAAAGTTAATCTTAAAAACAACAGCAACAACAACAACAACAAAAAAAAAAACCACTAAGGAGTCAGTGTATGTGAAGATGAACAAGTGTGTAGTAAGTAGATTGGCCTTACCCAAAGAGATGTCTGGCCTTTCTCTCTGGCTCCCTTCAGGTACCCTAATCCCCTAGAATTTCATGAATGATAGGACTGTCTTTTTATTTATAGTGGGTTCCAGGGATGATATCTGATAGTTTATGTTAATGATGTGGCCCATGATGGGTTCCTTGGGCCACAGAATGTCAGCTTGAGCTCCAGAGAGGAGCAAGGCTGAGTTCAACCACATGGACAATCAAACAATCATGTCTGCACAGTGAGCTTCCTGTGTTGTTAATACTCTGTGCAGATTGTCATACATCAGTACAGAGAAAGTAATACATTCTGTGGGGTCTAAGAGTCTGTTCTATGCGTCTTTTCTTTTGGCTGATTTTCTGTATCTTTTTCCCTGACATAAACATAACTATGAGTACAATAGGTTGTCATGAGTTTTGTGAACTTTTCTAGTGAATTATCAAATCTGAAGATGATTTTGGGAAACTCTCTGATGGTTAATTGTATGTGTTAATGTAGTTGGGCCAGCGTGCACAGATAGTCAAATATTATCCTAGATGTTCCTGTGAACGTATGTCTTGGATGAGATTAACATTTATTTTTATTTTTTTATTATTTATTTATTTATTTATTTATTTATTTATTTATTTTTTATTTTTTTATTTTTTTAAATAAATTAATTTTTATTGGTGTTCAGTTTACCAACATACAGAATAACACCCAGTGCTCATCCCATCAAGTGTCCCCCTCAGTGCCCGTCACCCATTCACCCCCACCCCCCGCCCTCCTCCCCCTCCACCACCCCTAGTTCATTTCCCAGAGTTAGAAGTCTTTATGTTCTGTCTCCCTTTCTGATATTTCCCACCCATTTCTTCTCCCTTCCCTTCTATTCCCTTTCACTATTATTCATATTCCCCAAATGAATGAGAACATACACTGTTTGTCCTTCTCCGATTGACTTACTTCACTCAGCATAATACCCTCCAGTTCCATCCACGTCGAAGCAAATGGTGGGTATTTGTCGTTTCTAATGGCTGAGGAATATTCCATTGTATACATAAACCACATCTTCTTTATCCATTCATCTTTCAATAGACACCGAGGCTCCTTCCACAGTTTGGCTATTGTGGACATTGCTGCTAGAAACATCGGGGTGCAGGTGTCCCGGCGTTTCATTGCATCTAAATCTTTGGGGTAAATCCCTAACAGTGCAGTTGCTGGGTCATAGGGCAGGTCTATTTTTAACTCTTTGGGGAACCTCCACACAGTTTTCCAGAGTGGCTGAACCAGTTCACATTCCCACCAACAGTGTAAGAGGGTTCCCTTTTCTCCACATCCTCTCCAACATTTGTGGCTTCCTGCCTTGTTAATGTTCCCCATTCTCACTGGTGTGAGGTGGTATCTCATTGTGGTTTTGATTTGTATTTCCCTGATGGCAAGTGATGCAGAGCATTTTCTCATGTGCATGTTGGCCATGTCTGTGTCTTCCTCTGTGAGATTTCTGTTCATGTCTTTTGCCCATTTCATGATTGGATTGTTTGTTTCTTTGCTGTTGAGTTTAATAAGTTCTTTATAGATTTTGGAAACTAGCCCTTTATCTGATAGGTTATTTGCAAATATCTTCTCCCATTCTGCAGGTTGTCTTTTAGTTTTGTTGACTGTATCCTTTGCTGTGCAAAAGCTTCTCAAATTAATAAAATCATGAATGAGAGAGATCACTACCAACACTAAGGAAATACAAACGATTTTAAAAACATATTATGAACAGCTCTACGCCAATAAATTAGGCAATCTAGAAGAAATGGACGCATTCCTGGAAAGCCACAAACTACCAAAACTGGAACAGGAAGAAGTAGACAACCTGAACAGGCCAATAACCAGGGAGGAAATTGAAGCAGTCATCAAAAACCTCCCAAGACACAAGAGTCCAGGGCCAGATGGCTTCCCAGGGGAATTCTATCAAACGTTTAAAGAAGAAATCATACCTATTCTACTAAAGCTGTTTGGAAAGATAGAAAGAGATGGAGTACTTCCAAATTCGTTCTATGAGGCCAGCATCACCTTAATTCCAAAACCAGACAAAGACCCCACCAAAAAGGAGAATTACAGACCAATATCCCTGATGAACATGGATGCAAAAATTCTCAACAAGATACTAGCCAATAGGATCCAACAACACATTAAGAAAATTATTCACCATGACCAAGTAGGATTTATCCCCGGGACACAAGGCTCGTTCAACACTCGTAAAACAATCAATGTGATTCATCATATCGGCAAGAGAAAAACCAAGAACCATATGATCCTCTCATTAGATGCAGAGAAAGCATTTGACAAAATACAGCATCCATTCCTGATCAAAACTCTTCAGAGTGTAGGGATAGAGGGAACTTTCCTCGATATCTTAAAAGCCATCTACGAAAAGCCCACAGCAAATATCATTCTCAATGGGGAAGCACTGGGAGCCTTTCCCCTAAGATCAGGAACCAGACAGGGATGTCCACTCTCACCACTGCTATTCAACATAGTATTGGAAGTCCTAGCCTCAGCAATCAGACAACAAAAAGACATTAAAGGCATTCAAATTGGCAAAGAAGAAGTCAAACTCTCCCTCTTCGCCGATGACATGATACTCTACATAGAAAACCCAAAAGCCTCCACCCCAAGATTGCTAGAACTCATACAGCAATTTGGTAGCGTGGCAGGATACAAAATCAATGCCCAGAAATCAATGGCATTCCTATACACTAACAATGAGACTGAAGAAAGAGAAATTAAGGAAATTTACAATTGCACCCAAAAGCATAAGATACCTAGGAATAAACCTAACCAAAGAGGTAAAGGATCTATACCCTAAAAACTATAGAACACTTCTGAAAGAAATTGAGGAAGACACAAAGAGATGGAAAAATATTCCATGCTCATGGATTGGCAGAATTAATATTGTGAAAATGTCAATGTTACCCAGGGCAATTTACACGTATAATGCAATCCCTATCAAAATACCATGGACTTTCTTCAGAGAGTTAGAACAAATTATTTTAAGATTTGTGTGGAATCAGAAAAGACCCCGAATAGCCAGGGGAATTTTAAAAAAGAAAACCATATCTGGGGGCATCACAATGCCAGATCTCAGGTTGTACTACAAAGCTGTGGTCATCAAGACAGTGTGGTACTGGCACAAAAACAGACACATAGATCAATGGAACAGAATAGAGAACCCAGAAGTGGACCCTGAACTTTATGGCCAACTAATATTCGATAAAGGAGGAAAGACTATCCACTGGAAGAAAGACAGTCTCTTCAATAAATGGTGCTGGGAAAATTGGACATCCACATGCAGAAGAATGAAACTAGACCACTCTCTTGCACCATACACAAAGATAAACTCAAAATGGATGAAAGATCTAAATGTGAGACAAGATTCCATCAAAATCCTAGAGGAGAACACAGGCAACACCCTTTTTGAACTTGGCCACAGCAACTTCTTGCAAGATACATCCAAGAAAGCAAAAGAAACAAAAGCAAAAATGAACTATTGGGACTTCATCAAGATATTTTTATTTTTTAAAGATTTATTTATTTATTCATGATAGAGAGAGAGAGAGAGAGAGGCAGAGATACAGGCAGAGGGAGAAACAGGCTCCATGCCGGGAGCCAGACACGGGACTCGATCCCAGGACTCCAGGACTGTGCCCTGGGCCAAAAGCAGGTGCTAAACTGCTGAGCCACCCAGGAACCCCCGAGATTAACATTTAAAACAGTGGATTTTGAGTAAAGATAATTACCCTCCCTTATGTGGGTGGGCTTCATCCAATCAGTTGAAGGTCTTAATGGAACAAAGACTGACCCCTGAGCAAGGAGTTCTCTCAAGAGTAGACCCTTGGACTCTGACTGCAACTCCTTCCTGGCCCTCCAGCCCATTGGCCTACCCTACAGATTTGGGACTTCTCAAGCCTCCACAATTGCATGAGTCAATTCCTAAAACAAATATCTCTCTCTCTCTCTCTCTCTCTCTCTCTCTCTCTCTCTCTCTCTCTCTCTCCACACACACACACACACACACACACACACACACATCCTATTGGTTCTCTGTCTTTGGAAAACTCTGAGCTATATACTTTCTAAACTTGCAATTGCTATCAGAAGTGAGGGTGGTCTGTGTGGACCCTGACCTCTAACTTTGTAGTTGGACCCTAACTTGCAGTATGAATCAGAAGTTTTGGGCAGACTTGGCAGTCTAGAACACTTACCTTGTGACTTGGGTAAATCTGGGTAAAAGTTAAGAGAAACTCTTATAGTACTGGAGAAGTGTGCTTTTGGAATAAATGGAAAGTAATAGATAGATTTGAGATTTATTTAAATAAAATCAATGTGACCTAGTGAGGGTGGTGAAGAAGGATAAGATTTGATGTTGACTAGTCAGCGAGTATACACATGTTCTCATAGGATCATTAAGGGAGTATATAGTTGGCAAGGAATAAAATCTGTTTGCATGACTGAAGCATAAAAATTGTGTTGGCCCATAGGGATCTTGAAAAAAAAAAGGTCCTTTTGGTGGAGAGATGACTTTAATATCAATAGCTTATGGGGAGAACAAATTAAAGCCAATAGCTAAACCCCTCATCATCCATCCGTTCATTGTTTTATTCCTCCCACTTTTCCCAGCAATCTAGAGAACCAGTCATTTTTAGCTGATTCAGGATGAGTAGTCATCATGAGAACAGACTTTACAATTTTAGGCACTTCCAAACAATGCCGGCTAGAAGAAAACCAACCAGAACAAGCAATGGGTCTACAAAATTTGTGAGACATTTGAAAGAACAAACACTGACATCCGTGTTTTCCTTGGAGATACAAAAAGCAGAGATGTTCAAAGAGGCGGGATTGTGAAGAGTAAGAGGAAAAATGATAGAGATAAAAGACTTGAGGAGGTTCAAGTAAAACATCCTCTGAGGGTGTGGGGATTATTCCTACCCTTCTTCCCTATTCTCATGGGTCAAGCAAGGAGGCTTCTTCCAAGTGTGGCTTATGGACCAGGGATACATGCACTGATCCTCTGCCTCACCAGTCCCTGTCCTTCTACAACTGAGTAAAGAACTGCTTAAATCCTCCTCAGAGCATTTTCCAGCAATATTTGGGATAAGTGGACAAAGGGACAGGCAGGCTCCGGTAACATCATTTTTGTGGATCATGTGTCATGGAGCATCTTCTTTTGTGGAAAATTCTAATTAAAGAAATAATATGGTGTTATTCAAATTCTGCTCTCCCTACAAATTCTGAATGTGTAGTGGCACATTGTGTGGGCCAAGAAAAGAATGGGATTGCCATATTCGTTAAGATTGCTTCTTTCATGTTTCAATTTAGAAAGGTTTTAGCCTATCAAGTCCTTTGATGATAAAACAATAAGAAAGTTATTTTATTTTTTTAAGACTTATTTATGAGAGAGAGAGAGAGAGAGAGAGAGAGAGAGAGAACACACAAGTGAGGGAAGGGGCAGAGAGAGAGAATCTCAAGCAGACTATCCACTGAAGGCAGAGTCCTACACAGGGCTTGATCTCATGATGCTGACATCATGACCTGAGCTAAATCTAGGAGTCTGATGCTGAACCCAATGTACCACCCATGCACTCCAAGAGAGTTCTGAGTCTACCGTAATTGACAAGAAACGATTACCTTCTTGAGTTGGTATACTCACTAATTTTCCAGATGAAGACAGAATGACTCTATATTAATAACAATGGGGACAGGGTTCTGAAGTGAGAGTCAAGAGACTGAATTCTAATCTTAGTTGTGTATACTGTCCAACAATGACACTAGTGACTTGGGAGATCATCAAAATGACAGAAAATTCCATAGCTTGACCCTTAGCCTCAGGCCATGATGCATGATACAACCCTGTCTGACCACCTTTCCAAAGAATCTAGAAATTTCTCATGTATGTAACCATCTCATGTAACATATATATATATATATACACATATATATACGTACATATATATACAGACACACACATATGTTTCATATATGTATATATTCCTTGTTCTAAGTAACTCTAATGATGAGAGGAGGTTTTAGGAAGGTTAAGTTTGAGAAGTATTTCTAAGGCATAAATTCCTGTCATGTGTGTATCAAGTAAATTTGTTTATGGCAAAGGTTGAATACATACAGCCTTTTAAATGTGTCCAAATTCAGTGATAATATATTGCATATATTTCAGTATTTTAAAATTGTTTGTCAGTTGAAGATTACATGGGTTATACAGTCATACTGTTTATGCTGTTTTTTAAAGATTTTATTTATTTAATCATGAGAGACAGACAGAGAGAGACAGAGAGGGGCAGAGATGTAGGCAGAGGGAGAAGCAGGCTCCATGCAGGGACCCCAAAGTGAGACTCGATCAGGGGACTTCAGGATCACACCCTGGGTCAAAGGCAGGTGCTAAACCACTGAGCCACCCAGATGTCCCTATTTATGCTGTTCAATGCATATTTCTAAAGTCTCACAAACACATGTAATAAGTGGATACCCTGTCCTTGTAAAACTCTATTTACTGCATATTCCATTAGTGCAGTATATACATTTCTGGGCTTATTGTGCAAAATGATGGACCTCAGGCATCTATTGTAAATACCAAATGATGTTCAAAGTTATCTTTAACCTTGTTTTTAATATAGACATATTTTTTTTAGAGATTTTTATTTATTTATTGATGACAAACACAGAGAGAGACAGAGACACAGGCAGAGAGAGAGACAGAGACACAGGCAGAGGGAGAAGCAGGCTCCATGCAAGGAGCCCAATACAGGGCTCAATCCTGGGACTCCAAGATCCCGAAGGCAGAAGCTCAACTGCTGAGCCACCCAGGTGTCCCTTTAATATAGACTTCTTATGAGACAATACTACAATGACACACTTGCTTCTTTAAATTTAGTAAAAATAAGGGATCAAATGTCATTTTAGCAGGAAGATTAAGTGTTGTTTGATCATCTTAAGGAAATATCTGTCTTGCACCATTTTAGGAGTCTGGTAACTTAACAGCTTAAGAAGTATTATATGCTTTTCGGAAATGGAGGTATATTTACTCAGGAAACCTTTGGAACATGTAATTGAGAACATTTGGAACTTGTTTAAGCTTTGTAGAATTCAAAATGTACGTATATAAGTCCACTATTTAAATTGTTCTATGGCTAGTTCTCCTCCAATAGGAAAATGTTAAGGTGGCATTGCCATTGAAATGAAGACTTAAATTTGACCTCCATGAATTTGTCAGGTTTGGGGGAAATGTGAGTGAATGATAGTAATTATAATCATAAAGTCTTGTAAAGACAGTAAGCAGTTTCTCTTGCTCTTTCAATATGCACCATGATCTCTGCCTGCACAGGCTGGCAACAACTGGTGTCGGGGGATTGGCTCAGTATATGAAACTAAACTTCACCCATCTATATTAGCTGTAATTTATGAAACCAAAGCATACAATATTAGTGTAATGATATATTCACCAAGCAGAATAAGGTAATACCTCAAAGCACATGGCTTAGGCTCAAATTATGAAGGGATTAGAAATACAATCAGTAATCCTAACTTTCCCTTCTTCTTCTTCTTTTTTAAAAAAGATTTATTTATTTATGAGAGAGAGAGAGAGAGAGAGAGAGAGAGAGAGAGAGAGAGAGAATATGCAGGGGGAGAGGTGGTTGTAAAAGGATAGAATCTGGAGCAGACCCTGTGCTGAGTATGGAGCCTGATGAAGAGTTGATCTCATGACCCTGAGGTCATGTGCAACCTGAGCTGAAAACCAAGAGTTAGAGGCTCAACTAACTGAGTTACCCAAGAACCCCCTTTCCCTTCATTTTAAAAGTATTTAGTATATTGAAAAACACTAGACAAACATTAGTTACTATCATTTATAGATCTTAATTTCTAAAATGTTGCCAGCATCATAAACTGCTCAGAGATATTCTGTGAGAGCAACTGGGTGGCTCAATGGTTGAGCGTCTGCCTTTGGCTCAGGTTGTGATCCCAGGGTCCTGGGATCAAGTCCTGCAGGCTCCCTGCAAGGAGCCTGCTTCTCCCTCCCCCTCTGCCTATGTCTCTGCCTCTCTTTGTGTGTCTCTCTGTGTCTCTCATGAATAAATAAATAAAATCTAAAAAAAAAAAAAGATATTCTGTGAGGTAGTTGTAAGGGGAGAACTCTGCCTTAATAACTCTAATAGATGACAAAGCCAGCCCAGAGAGTTTATGGAGCTACCGGAGTGTAGTACAATATGCAGCTAAGTCTCTACTCCTAATTGTAAAAAGCTGCCTCAACTTGATACATTCCAACTTGTCTATGCAGAACAATGATAATGTCAAAAGTGCCAATGATATCTTGAAGTCCCACTGTTTCTCAACTCAGTAATGAGCAAACGCCAGCAGAGAGAGGCAGGGAGAAGCTTCATGATTCCTAAGGTCATTGGTGACAAAGACAGGACTAGAGTAGGTTTGTTGACTTTGCAACCATGATAAAAGTTAAAGTTGTGCCTAAATAGTATCAACGCTACAGGGAAGAAAGAACAGAATTGGGAAGTATGTCAGTACTGAGTGAGTTCAGGGAGGCTTTGACTCCAAGGGCTTGCAAGTCAGGGAGCAGAATGGTTGCCTTTTCTTGCAGACCCCACCTTCTGTTTTCATCAACTCAGTTTTGCCGATATCATATAGGAGGGATGAATCATAAGGATTCCATTTCTCTGTGCTAGTGATTGGATTCGTGGTAGCTGTGTGGCCCAGGTCTAGCCAACAAGATATAAGGGAAAATTTTCTGGAAAAAATTACCAGATCTAGCAAAAGAGAAATATAAAGAGAAAACTCCCTGACCCTGTTCTTGACTTTGAACTTACTTGTGTAATGATGTGATGTTTGGAAATACAGTAGTCTTCTTTGATCATGAGAGAAAATCAGAGACTCTTGAAGAAGTTTAACTAGTGTCATAATATTATTGAGCTACTGGACTGGCTCTGAAATTTTTATCATCAGACATTTTTTTTTAATGAGAAAATTAATTACACTTTGTGTAAGCCACCTTTAGCCAGCGACATGTTACTTAGAGCTAAAACCTGCCATAATGGACCCTGGTTCCCTTAGTTTCCCTGTGCCCTCAGGTCCATTCTTTGACCTTAATCTGTCTTGTTGTGTGCCATGGAAGGCTGACCCCTGTGGACTACATCACCTGAACATCTTTGCCCTCTGGTTTCTGGCTGGCACCAGCTAATGGGAGACTCCTACGGATCAAAGTATTTTTCCTATCCCTGTGCTCCTGCTCAGCATAGTTCTGACCATGCTACGCTCCCTAAGATAGTAGTTTCTGTCTTTATTTTATGGCTACAACTCTCAATAAGGCTTCTTGACTATTTTATTTTCTTTCCCTTGCAGGCAGAGGGGAATGATATCAGCCTCTTGCTATTTCTTCCTTCTCCAGGTCTCAACATTTTGTGGGTTCCTCTAGCCTCACCCATACCTCAAAAGATAGTTTCCTCATTAAAAGTTCTCAGCTGAGTCTTTTAACTGTTTCTAATTTGGACCCTGGATGAGAGTATACTTTCTAAAAGCTTTTAAAAATGAATCTGAAGAGATATGATATTTCTTTTTAAGAGCAGAGTAATTTTAGGGGCAGCTGGGTTACTCAGTTAGTTGAACGTCCAAGTTTCAGCTCAGCGCATGGTCTCAGGGTCGTGGGACCTGGCACCGTGCTCAGTGAGGAGTTTGAGATTCTCTCTCTCCTTTTCCCTCTGCATCCACTCATGTGTACTCTCTAAATATATAAATAAATGAAATATATATTTTTAAAGTGGAATGATTTTAGGCCAAGGCACGTTGTTTATTATTAGGGTGGAAGTCTTACGCTGTGTATTTATTTGGTAGGATTGCTGACAGAGTTACACCAACTGGGTGGCTTAAACATCATTGTTAGCTTAGGGTTCTCAGTCCAAGAGACTGGCAGGGCTCATTCCTTCTGAGAGCTATAAGAGAGTCTTTACCATGCCTTGCCTAGCTTCTGATGATTTTCTGGCAATCTTTGGTATTTCCTTGGCTTGTGGATGCATCACCATGATGTCTGCCCTCATTTTCCCGTGGTGTTCTCCCAGTGTGCATGCCTGTGTCCAAATTTTTCCCTTTGGTAAGAAGCTAGTCATATTGAATTATAGGCCCAACATACTCCAATATGACTTCAACTAAATTAATTATACCTGCAAGGACCCTATTTTAAAATAAGATCACATTCTGTTTCCTGGCAGAGCTAGCCCATACTGGTTTCTTTAGACAGGCTATTATGAATCACACTATGTTCTCTTGAAATTCATTATGTGAAAGACCTAACCCCCGAGGGCATCAGAATATAAATATAATTTTAATATACTTCCTTAAAATTTTTTAATATAATGAATATGAAGAGAATATTCCTCAATACAATTCATACCCAATAACATAAGAAATTATAATCTTCTATAGGAGCCTACCAAATAAGAATGGGAAACTGAAGAGAAGCTGATAGGAATTACAGCTTGCAGAGGAATTAGGGTATTTGATCTTTGGCATTGCCCACCCGCCCAAAAAATACCCTGGGAAGAACTTGCCTCCAGAAAGGCAGTTCAGTGGGAAGTAAACAAGCAACAAAGGATATATTCTAAAGCAGATCAAGTTGGAGGATCGAAAGATTAGCATAGCTCCAGCAATCAGACATTTCAACCTAAATTGTTTTTCTTTACAGATATTACTTACTAATGGATGTAATTGCTTACATTAACTCAGAGAAAAATTGCCTTATTGAACCGGATAAACTTCTCAGGTAAATCTTGTTGTCTTTAAGGACGATTAGATGCCTATGGTCAGAGTGGGTTTTGCTACTGTTTTACCATTTATAATGTAATTTTAAAGCTTTGATTACATTTCAAGCCAATATCTTTTTCTTTCATTCCCTCATAATTGGGCTTCAGAGACTTGAGATTCAAATTGGTCTCTATATAAAGTCATAAATGGAAAATTTATGGATGTCAGATAAAACAAAGTGTTGGATTCTCAGTATTAAGGAGATTTGGGGAGATGAGTCTCCATGATAAGCCAATCTCTTCCCCATAGGTGAATTCCCTTAATTCCCTCAACAGTGATTTCAGATGTGTATGTTTACATTCATCAACTTTATGAGGATGCTAACACTCAAAGATGTTAAGTCATCCAAGATCTCATAGGTAGTAAACAGAAGAGTGGGGAATGTGTGTGTGTGTACATACACACATTTGTTTTAATCTTAAACTCTTATAGAATAACACATTGCTTATATATAAAACTTAAATTCCTTACTATGTATATTATAACACAGCATTACAAAAAGTGTGCTCTGTAGTAACTGTATCAACCAATTCATATATATATTTCCCTTCCTTCTCTCTCTCCCTTTCTCTCTTCCTCTCTCCTTCCTTCTCCTCCTTCTTTCTTTCCTTCCTTCCAACAAATGTATTATATACCACAACAAACCAGATCATGTTTCAGGTTAATGGGATGTGGGTTCATTGATCCATATTTCTTAGGGGATGGCTGGTGACTCAGAGGGTAACAGGTATCAGAGAGCAGAGACCTGGGACTATATAGTAAGTGGGCCAGGGAATCATATCCCCAGAGCCTGCCGAGAGAGTGTACACCTGGTGGGAGAAAAGGACATTTTGAGAATGACTCACTCTAAATAGAGCAACATGGCCAGTCCTCTTTTTCGTATGGAAATTTTATTACTTTAGTTTTAGCTAACAGAGCAAATTTAAAGCTTAAATATAAGATCACATTGCCATCTTTACACTTCCTGGTCAAGTACTTCTGCATTTAGAAGTCAGACTGAGAATGGCAGAGATTGAATGTGGAGACGTGGCTGCTGGGCAGTCCTTTGCCCCACATATCTAGAGTCAGATTTAATACATTTTTGACATATTACCTCTATGCCTACAAATGCTAATTAGAGATCAGTTTTTGATTTTTTTATGCTCATACTGTACTTTAATTATGATTCTCTACTTTTGTCAATTCATTATCCACAAACTAATAATACATTAAAGCTGAGCTTTTTCAGTTTTAGTGGCAGGCTCTGGAATTAGAGTAAGGAAGGTACTGGAAAGACCTATGTTTTTCTGAATGCCATTCAAAATGTGAGTTGCATGTGCTTGCTGTATTTTCACATTTTCTATTCAGCTTTCACCAATAGGCATATTGATGAGTATTATCAGAATACGCATACCCATGTATTTAACAGAAGTCAACATTTTAACATGTTATCCAGCTCCTACAATTTGAGTATTGAATTATTTCATTGATGTAATGCATTATATGATAACATAATACATAGGATTTAAAAAAGTATACAAGGATCTAACATTTAGGTTTAAGTATTACACCAAAAACCTCTTTGGGGATAGTCCCAAGGCACCACTTAAAGAATCTTGAGAGGAGTCTGAGATGAGTTGATTGCCATCTTGAGACAAGGCAGTGCTGAACTTTGTCAGGATTCACGTCTGTCCAATTACCTTTCTGCTCTTCACTTTCAGAACTTGATTTTGTATTCAGCACAATCTCTTGGCATTTGAAGCTCCGTCAAACTAAACAGCTCTGTTTTAGACACATGTTTTGAAGAGCCTCACAGGCTCTCAGTTTGCAAATACAGTATTTCTTTTAAATAATATAACCCTGAAGCAGTGTTGAAGTATTATTTTCATGAAAGGAAACTAGAAACCGGTGAAGCTTGCATATTTGCCATCTTCACAGCAAAAAATAATGTACTCCTTGCCTTATTTTCACACTGTAACGGAGTTCTGCCATTTTGAGATTGTAAGCACAATTTTTCTTTTTCAAATAATTCGGAGCCAAGATATGGGTTTGCTTCATTTCTTCCCAAACCCGAGAGCCTTTTCAACCAGAAAGTAAATGTTTCCTCAAAAAATTGAAACTCTGGGACACGCATTTACCTATTATTTGTAGCCCAGAATTACAATGAATATTACTGGTTGCATATAAATTGAAAGACTGGTCACAACATAGAGCCCACTACCATTTGTACTTAAAAAGCAGAGTATGAACAATAAGGAAAAAATGATGCTTGTCGTTTTCTTTTTATTATGCCATGATGCTACCTACATTTGTATCTTTACATTAAACCCTTGATAAAATAGCATACTCTCTTATATATTAAATAAATTTCTTCTCAGACATTATAATACAATATTTACAAAAGGTATGTTTTGTAGTGATTGACCCGGCAATTCATATAAGTACCTTTTCTTTCGACATGTCTATTCCACCCTCCTTCCTCCTATAATTACTCCCTTTCTCATTCCTCGACTACCTCCTCCTTTCCTTCTCTCTTTCCACCCAGCACATTTGTTGTGTACCACAATAAACCAGGTCATGTTCTATCTCTACGGAATACAAGTCCATTGATCTATAATGTTTGCAGGATGATCCTTGACTCATCGCAGAGGTCCCAGGGCTTCAGAGATCAGAGAGCTGGAACTAAATAAACGTTTCAAAGTTTAAAGATCTCATTTTTGTTCCCTACCCATTCCCATGATGGATACATATGAACCATTCTCTTCTAGAGAGGTAAATGTCTCTTAGCCTTTTCTATTCTCTGGACTTAGTGCTTCATATACAGATCTGAATTCTTATAGATGCTACTTGGAATTCTGAGTCTAAAGACTGCAAGCTTATGTTAGAAATTTGATTAAAGAAAGAACATATTAAGGGGCAAGATTGTGGGACTAGAGAGGTTTGGTGATTACATTTTGCAAATTTCATTTTAGCCCAGTTAATGCCACATGTTTCTAGTCGTATCCAGCAGAGATGAGTACCTTAACAGGCTTAGCAATAATTCACACTGTCAGCTCATAAATAAAATTACCAGCATTGCTCAATAATAGATAACATTCTCTAAAAGGAAAATATCAACACAGAAGAATAGACAAAGAGAAAGAGCATCTTGAAATGTGACATTTCCATGGTCTTCTCACCATAGTCTTATGAAGATATTCACAAAATATAGGTAAATTTTCTGAGTTCATAGGGAAGCAGACTGGTATTTGTAACTTTAAAATTTTACTTTATTATTATTTTTTTGATTTAAAGCTATCTCAAAGTCTGTACTCACTCTATTATACTGTAGTGCCTCTCACACTGATACAAGCCTCTCAATCTGAGGCATACATTTATGTAATCATGTATTTATTCAGTCTTCTGATATTTACTGAATACCTACCATGTGGAGGGCATAGATTTATAAGAGATGCAAACGTGAATGAAGCCATGTAATGTAGTTGAGGAACTATTGGAACCAGCCAGATTTGGATTAAATTATTATTATTATTATTATTATTATTATTATTAATTATTATTATTATCATGGAGACTCAAGCTAGTAATGGCAATAATCATGCACCAACAGAGCATAATAACGTTCAAAGTAACACATTTCTAGTGCCACATGAACATGACAAAAAATGCTTAGAATTCACTGGGGGGAGACTTTATAGTATGCGTGTGAAGGTGTGTGTGTGTGTGTGTGTGTGTGTGTGTATCTCTGTGCACGTGTGTGTGTATGTGTTTACATTTAGTTATTTTACACCTATATACATAAGTCTATCTAGTACAATCAGTCTAAGAAAGACATCTATGTCTTTGGAAGTCCCTTTGGAATTATTCAGTTATATAAACCACTTCTACATTTTGGTATATTTAAAATAATACTGCTGAAAATATAGTAACATTGAATAATCTTACTATAACACCATGTCTTTAGCTTTACTTTCTAGAATGGGTTACGCTTAAAAATATGGATAAGCGGAGTACAGATATTCCTAATTTACTAAACTGAATCTATTGAACAGGACTCTAGGACTCTTTTTAAAAAGATGTTAACCTCAGTGATTTATATCCTGTCTGTTGAATAACTGGAAGAGGAAGAAGAAGAGAAATAAATTCAATTGGAAACATTTTACTGGTTTATCCCATTCCTGCCTCTCTTGGCTTCCTCTGCTCTCTTGGTCTTTAACAAATCTAAGTGCTACATAGAATGTGTTTTCCTATTAGAGGTTACAGACTGGCAGCTGGAGGGCCTCAGATGGTCCACAGATGTATTGTGTTGATTTATATTTTATTCTTAATTAGAATTGAGAGATTTTACTTCATATATGAATAATTGGCTTTTCTTGAAAAAATATAAGAAAATTTAATACCAGTGAATCTTTTTCAAAACCTCCTGATTATTGACTGGATTGAGGTTACCTTCCCTGTAGTTCCCCATGGTACCCACTATTTCCTACTGCATCCTAGCACTGAGACCAAATGCCATCTGCTATTTAGCAGAGCACTAGTGCCATTAGTTTTCTTATTGTTGAGTGAGAAGAAAAATTCAATATTTCTTATAGTCCTGCCTCTATCTAATATAAGGCCAACATTGTATATTTATATTATTTACCTTTCCCTAAAATTATATGGCTTTCAGGCTCTTGTATCATTGGACAGTTAACCCAATATAGTGAAAGGAATCGAGCAGATTTAGAGCCTGATGGAATTGGGCTCAAATCTGTTAACCATTTACCTATGTCATTAATGTATATGAATTATATGAAGTGATTTAACCTTGCTGGGCTTTGAAGTATCTAAAAAAAGTCTCAAAAGTATCCCTTAACCAATCCAGGATTCAGCCAGCCTAAAGGACATCCCTACACCTCATATTAGGAAAATAGCCAGTGAATTGATGTCTGGCACCAATCCAATATTTGATAAGTTCACATTTCCAGCAGGTATTAGACTTTCAATACTGAGGAATCAATAGACAATTTAAACCTTGGTTTTATGAGTGTCTCTCCCTATCTGAGAAGGCTGAAACATATTAGATCAGAATTAAACATGTGTAAACATCACTATGACAGTCATCCTACTATTCCCTTCCTCCTTTATCCAGAGTAGAATTTCCATGCACTTATGGCATACTTCCTTTTGAGATCAGATATGGCTTCATGATCCTTGTCATGATGGCACAGTGTTGCGATCATCACTGAGTGAGCTGAATTGGTGTGTGAGGTGAAAAAGTCAGGCAATGCAGGTTTTACATGTGATGAACCAGGGATGCATCCTTTATTGTACCTTGTTTTTGGGAAGCTTTCCCATTGCTGGTGCTGCACAGTAACTCAATGACTATAGTAAATTGATTTGGAGGATAGAAAATGAAGAAATGTTGGTTTAAAATGCATTACTTAAAGTTTCCAAAGTTTTAGTCACATAATGAACCCCAAAAATTCGCACCATTGCCACAGTAAAGGAACAGATCCTATTTATTTGTGAACTGTCTCCTCCAGATGACCTTAGTGATTTTTTCTTTTTAAAGAATTCTCTTGCCATTAATTGAATATAATATAATCTTGTTAAAATAATAGGATCGGTTGAACAACTACTAAGGAAAGTTTTTTTTTTATCCTTTCATAATTCATAACTACCAGGACTCATAATTCTGTTATAGCACTGAATTTGGGAGATAGGAAAAGATCAGCAAGTGTAGCATAAAGACCTAGGATAGGCCAGAATTTCAAAATAATATGACTAGTCATAACCAACTTATTTCATTAAAGATTTAGACATTGTTACTTCTCTAATAACAACAATGTGCTAGACAGGGAGAGATATAATGTAATAGATAATATACTGGAAGCACATTTATTTTGAGACGTGTTTTGAAAGATGTTCAAGGATTGTGAAGATTTCAAATATTAGTGTTTTATTATAAAGTTATTATCTTATTTTAAAGTAATTTTAAAGTTTTGCTGAATTCAGTTTTTATTATAAGAAGTGACTATTTCTTTTAGTTGGATGCACTTGGTTTTATAAATCACATAAATAGAAAGAACTATTCCCTTTATATAAATTCAGGTTACAAAGAAATGTATGCTAGAATCTTTTTTCCCCCTTAACCAGATGGGTATGTGTCACTTAGCATTTCCCTTTTTTAGTATCTTTACTTGAAAAATGAGAATGATAGATATCTATTTGTATTTAAGTGTCAATTTTAAGTAAAAAACAAAACAGAACAAATGCAAACTAATTCTAATATGAATCTTTCTCTTCCCTAGGAATTGCAATAGAGCTAGAGTCAGTCAGGAGTGGAACTAGGACTCAATATTGTCAATTCTTTTAATCTCTTTCTCTGTCTCTCCACCACACAGCTTTGTTTTGTGTGTGTGTGTGTGTGGAAAAGATGGTCATCAGCAGCTCCAGAATCATATCCCCTTAAGCCTTCATGACACTGGGGAGAGAGACAGTCTTTGGCAGCAACTATAGCTGGAGGTTTCACACTTGATTGATTGACTCAACCTGGATCATTCATCACCCCTGGCTATTGAGATTGGATGGGCCTGGGTCCCATGCTCACACGTGTGATATAAGAAATAGGCTGGATCTGTTATGAGAAGAAGAATAAAAAAAAGGTAAAAACAAAGGACTGCCTAGAACAATTACTACCACAGTCATCTAAGGTCTTGGTATAAGCCTGATACCTGGCCTTTCTTCTAACCCTTTCATATTTTAAAGATAGATTATTCTTATTTGCCTTAAAGCAAAATGGTATAAATTTGGTTAGTTTCTAGTTTGTACTTCCAGCTTCTGCTGTGGTCTCTTCCAGTACTTGTGTGAAATACATGTGTTATGAGGAGAGAACTCATTTCAACACCTAGTAAATGTGAAAAACTAAAGAAAACAAAACTGAGATACCTCCTTCTCTTTTCCTGACCTTTTCCCAGATGTAATATAACCAATGTCTTCTATTCAGGACAGCATGTCAAACACTCCTGGATGAAATAAATTCAGACACAAGCAGTTAGTCAGCTAACTCCTGGTTTGGGTGGTAGTAGGTGAAGTGTTTGATCTGATGTTCCTGCCTTTCTGCTCGACTTGAGAGATGTAGGAAGGCTGACAATTAATGGGCCTGGTGGTAAACATGGAAAGCCATAAGTTTAGTACTCTTGAAATAAATTCAGAAAATAGAGACCAAGCTGTTTTGTCTGAACTTTCTTGCCAGAGTGATTTTTGTCACTTATTGTGTGGTGTAAGCCAACAGCTATTTATCTTATTTTTGGTAACAATTCTTTTTTTCAAAATTTCCAATAGCCCTTTCAGCAGTAATGAATTAAAAACAAATGAAAATACATTTTTGATGAAATCTTAAGACAGGGAAAATGGCAATGTTCAACTTGCACAACAATATGAATATTCAACAAGCAACTTGCATAAAATATTTTGACATTTACCATCTACCACAGGGATCATAGTGATGTTGCTGACCACATGCAAGTCAAAAGAAACAAATATAACAAGGAAGCAACAGTGCTGAGTTTGAAATTTAAAGAAGACAGTGCCCAGAAAAGATTTAACCCCGTAAGGTGTTTTTACATCAGTATGGAAAACATGACTTTTTAAAATTTTGATTAGAAACTATTCTTCTAAATTAAATTTGGTAATTTCCAAATTTCTTGTACAACAACAAGTTGAGTTGATATGTATTGATATGTTTGCTACATTATCAGAAGAATTCAGTTGTTTCTCAAAAAAACTAAATACTATCAGTTTTATGTCAGTGTCATTGCACACTTCAAACAAAATATCAGTTAACTAAGCATATGATTTAATTTTCTATCCAATATAAAGAAAAGACATTTGAATTTCATTCTCTTGAAAATGAAGAATGTATTACTATAGTAAACACTATTGTAAATTCTGTTAAATTTTTTTGCTTTTTTTTAAAGATTTAATTTATTTATTCATGAGAGACACAGAAGCAGAGACATAGATAGAGGGAGAAGCAGACTCCTTGCAGGGAGTCCGATGCAGAACTTGATCCCAAGACTCTGGGATCATGACCTGAGCCAAAGGCAATCACTCAACCACTGAGCCACCCAAGTGCCCCTCAATTTTTTGCTTTAATAGTGATATTAAGAATCCATTTTTTTTTTCTTGAAGATGTGATCATGGTAAAAATCAATGTTCTTAATGAATTAAGAATTCTTTGGAGCAGAAGTGTACTTTGAATTGGTTGAGCTGTATACATAATTCTAAAAAAAAATGTTTCATCATTGAGTTTACACTCTGGTCAAGAGAGGTCAATACTAAACAGAAAAACATGAAAAACTTCCTTTCTTCAGATGTAATAATTGCTGTAGGTCAAGTAAAGCTTCACTCAAGCTTTTAAGCACAGACGTTAATGGAGTTAAAGGACCAAGTTATGTATATATTTGGATGAACATTCAAAGCAGTTAGTTGTTCCATTTAGAGTATAGAATTAATAGGGCTTGCTGATGGATGAGACTATCAAAGCATGAGGTTCCCATTTACTGACATAAGGATAGACCTGAAGAGCAGGTTTGGGGTAGGTGAAGAGATCAGAAATTTGGATGTCTAAGGATTGATGTTGGCAGCTGAATTTATGTGCTTGGGGTTCAGGGATAAGGCTCTGGCTCTAGATATAAATGTTGAAATAATTAGCATATAGATGATATTCAAAATCAAGGGGCTAGATGAAATCACCTAGAGAATAAATATAGAAAAAAAAGAAAATATTTACAGAAGGGGCCCAAGTTCATATCAACATACAGTGGTTGGGGCAATTGGGAAATACCAACAAAGGAGGCTGAGAAGGGAGGAGCATGAGAAAGAAAAAAAAATAAAAAAGAATGATGTTCAAGGAGCCAAGGATGCATCTCAAGGATAAGTAATGAAATTTGTCAAATGCTCTTGTTAAGTTAAGTAAGATAACTGAAAACTGACCATTGGAATTAGCAACATAGAGCAACAATTGCTGACTTTGGTTTTTGTAGCATCAGTGGAACACTGGGGACAATGGTGTTATATGCAGGAGTTCAAATAGGTGCAATAAAATGAATTTTAAAAAAATGAGTACACACAAACACTGGAAAGAGGAAAGAAAGGAGTCAATAGCCAGAGGGGGATGGTGAGGGAACAGTATTTTTACTTTACAAGGAGAAAAAAAAAAGCTTGTCTGCTCTGGGACTAATTTGTTAGAAGGGAGAAATTGAAGGAGACGGTGAGAGTCAGGTAGAGCAGAATCTGTGGAAGTAGGAATCTGTGCTGTAGGAAGGATAGAGAACCTGCAATGTCTCCCAGGAACTGACATATTTCTGTTTTCTAAACTTGAAAGAAGTTTGTCAAAAGGATACTTTTCTTGCTTTGATTTGAATCCATTTCTTTTTGTACCTACATCTGTAGCCAGAGAGAGGGAAACCGAGGAGACCCCATCACGAAAAATCCTCATCACAAATAGACATTGGTATCTTCTTTCGACTTTTTTTTTCTTCCTTACCCCTCAGTCTTTTATTAAATTGAGGGGCTGACATTTACCTCTCTTTATTTCCTTGGTCCTAAGTGGAAAACTACATAATGAAGTTTAATATATAATCTAAGAACAGTGCTATACAAGTGATTCATTTTGTATTTATTATTTTTATATTCTTGCTCTATCTTCATAACCTTAAATATTTTAGAGTGTGCATTTTAGGTCCTGCTTTTTAATGCATGCTCTTATGTCCAATATAATAGATTAGCAAGAGACTTAGGTTTGTAATACTTGTGTTTATGCTCTTCTGCTCTCACATTTAGTTGTATGAATTTTAGCAAATTACTCAGTCACACTAAATCAGATTTTTCAAGGGTAAAATGGGCATAATATTTCTCGATACGTGACTTTAATATAAAGATTTATCAGTTAATTCAAAAATAAAATTCACTTAAGGATTTTTTCCAGGTATATTTACAGGTAATTGAATTCTAAAAATGTACTTGCTATTGATAAGGTCACAGTTATTGGGGAGATCATGCCCGCATATCATTAGCATGACTCTTGTGAAACTGGAGGTCCAGGGAAAAAATGCCTTTGAGTTATTCCTTGGTATTCAAAATATCATTATGGGTTGAGGTTAATAATAACCTATATGAAACTAAAAGTAGGACCTATATAAAGAAATAATCAGTTTTGCTCCTTGTAGAGATCACTGTGATTTTTCTTCCCAACATTCGTTCTTATGAAGTGTGGTTGGGATTGAACTGAGCACCAGTTTGGGACTGATTTTTAATTTGTAAAAACTAATCATGGATAATTAACCATGGATGATTCCATCACCAATTAGACACTCCCATGGTGTTTCCTCAGGCCCAGGTATCAGCTGAAAGATAATATAAGCAGTTTAGCTGCATTATAATTTGCTGGGGAAAACATCGTGGTGGTGCTTTGTCATGCCTAAAAGTGCACAGCAATTTTGCTGTAGTGACAGAAGCCTGCTTGACAATAAATTCTCTATTTAGAATAGGACAGAATAAAGAGAATTGCAGGGGAAAGGAGTAGGAACCTAACCAAACCATACTTGAAACTAACTCTACTTCTGGACTTTTCCACAATGTAGATAAACCAATGTAGTTCCTACAGCAGTTTGAGTTTTGTGTTCTGTAACTTGTAACAGGAAGCCTCCTAACGGATTCCACTTGGCAGTCAATAGTGAAAGAAAATCAGACCCACTTTTCCTGGCGTTATTCTCTTTAAACATAAGCTACTTCCAAACTTCCAAATGTAACTGTAGTCCCTATTTGCTCTGCAACATATCTAAGAATTTTCTTTGCAGGTATACAGGATATGTATTCTCATTATGAACCTGATTTACCATGCAAATCAGAGAAACTAATTTATATTAAGTTATAGTCTCATTTTGATAAGACTTTGTGTATGTTTTATCATGCATGGACCATGTATGTTTTCAGCATATAGCAAGCTGCAGATTGAATGACAGGATAGTAATAATTAAGGAGCATGATTTTAAAAAGCTCATACTTCATCATCTATTTATGATAATTTACCAAAGATCACTAAAGAAACTTTTTTTATTATGATCTGATGAAGTATAAATATTTGTACTCATCTCCTAATATGTACAAGGTTGGATGCTAAATAAACTCCAGAATTTAAAAGAAGAATGGGGATATTTTCTACCAAATATGTTAAAATCTAGGGCAGCCTCCGTGGCCCAGCGGTTTAGCACAGCCTTTGACCCAGGGCGTGATCCTGGAGACCTGGGATCGAGTCCCACGTTGGGCTCCCTGCATGGAGCTTGCTTCTCCCTCTGCCTGTGTCTCTGCCTCTCTCTCTCTCTCTCTCTCTCTCTCTGTGACTCTCATGAATAAATAAATAAAATCTTAAAAAAAAAGAAGTTAAAATTTAGTCAGGGAGATGAGACACTTCTAAAACACAAGTGAGAAATCAAAGACCACATCTAATTAGCTGTTGAGTTATGCCTTAACCTCAAACTCAGAGGAGAAATACATCATTAAAGACTGATGAAACAGAGAAAGCCTGCCTGATTTGTATTGGGCTATGGCTAAGGATATTTTCAAATAAAAGTATTAGTTTGACATTCAATATCTTAATGACTAAAGACCCTCATGGTCTGTAACCAAGACTGTCACTCTTAAAAGCAGTTTGGTAGTTGTACTTATATTTACATTTACAAGTTTCCTTCATTAATTAATTATTCTCTGTGCATGTGTTTTTATAGGCCCTGAACATAATCTAGCACATATTCGTAAACCCCAACGTAGTATTAAATAAAATGATGAACCAATTGAGTTCAATATTAAATTGGGATTTAACATGTTGAAAGAAAAGCATCTTACATGGTAAATCATCTTCTGAAAAGGTCTGTTGTTGGAGTGGAAAATAAAAAAAAAAAGGATTATTTCCCAGATCTCCAATTTAGTAGTGTTGTGGATTGGTCTGTTTTTTTTTTTTTTTCCTAAGTTTCCGTGGTTTTGCATTTAAAATGGGGATGGTATCAACATCTATACCACCACACTTTTGGTGGTAACTGTGTGTTCACATGAAATACAGAATATAAAATTACTGATAAACTGTATGTGTTTATATGAATATTAGTATTATTTCTGTTTGTTCTAGGATGTTTCTAGATTTCTGTTTTAATAGCTGGGGCAAAAACAAGACTTTCTGATGAAAGGTAGGTATAATAAAATCAGAATCTCTAAGAAACTAGGTCACTGATGACTAACTTTTGTCTGAACTTTCAACCACCCAATAGAATACCTCAGCCAAATTTGTAACAGTAAGTGTTTTTTTTTCTAATACTATAAAGATTTTTTTTTTTTTGTAGTATATGGGAAAATCTCTACACAAAGCTGGTTCTAAGATATCAGCAAATGTTAAAGTTCCAACTGGTTGATCTCTGAAGATTATGCAGGAAAAACTTTACAAATAACATAAGGAAGGCATTAATGTCTGTATGGAAAAGAACTGTACAAGTTGTGGCATTCTTGTTTCCAATTTTTAGTCTCTTTTGTTTAGTATTGTTAAACACTGCAATCCAATTCCTAGAAATATCAGAAAAGGCGATATAAGAACAAAAGAGGAGTACAGCTCTTCATTGGATATCTCCTTCCCAAACTGAATAACTTTGATATGTGTGCAATTTTGACAATTGGGTTTAGAAGAAGAAACTAGGGACAACTGAGTGGCTCCACCATTGAGCATCTGCCTTCGGCTCAGGACGTGATTCAGGATCCAATCCCACCCTGGAGGGATCCTGCTTCTCCCTCTGCCTATGTCTCTGCCTTCTTTCTGTGTCTCTCATGAATAATCATCATCATCATCATCATCATCATCTTCAGAAGAAGACACTAAAAGCCATTTTTTTTCTTTTAAGTAAATCTTTATGAATGAAGAATCTGAATCATTAATTAAAACACTAAATAAGATTTTGAAATCCTGGTAACATGAAGCAACCAGGTTCAAGAATGGTATAACTCTGTGCCAAAGAGGTATAGAGATTACATGTCTCACCTATACTGTCTGTTTATTCTTGTTAAATCTAAATCTAAGAGCCAAATAGTGTTCTCACAAAATGATAATACATGATAGTTTTAGTTTCCTCTTATTTCCATACAAACTATTCTCCTATCCATATGTAGAAGAAAAACAGAAGGCAGAGTGGAGATGATAGCAGACCTTTTTATTATTCATACATCATAAACTATTGCTCTTTTTACAGTAACATATATTTATAAAGGAAAATTGATTTGGGGCTGAGAAAGATATTTACTGTAATATTTTACTTAAACTGCAAAGAACAGTGAATGATGGACAATTCACTGAGAGCTATTCAGGGGAATTTAAATGACTGCTTGTTGTGTTATTGTCTAATTCATTTTCCACTGCTTCATATTAGTCATTTTTAAAAAACACTGTTCATGCTTGCAAACAAGATGGGCTTATCACAACGAAGAAGGATCACACAATCTGGATAACATCGAAATATGTTAAAGTTAGTATGCAAAAAAAAGAATCCCAGACACACTTCCATCACAGTGGCAACTAGGGAAACATGCCTATCTTTGTTCTCTTGTCAAAGTAGAGCAGGATATCTGCATGTAATGTTGACCAGAATCTTCCAAATAGAGAAATAGTTCCTTGAAGAAAGGTAGCATCATTAAGATAAAATTTCTATCTTAAATGGAACTGAATTTTTCTAAACATAAATGTTTCTTCCACCTGCATGATTAACCATTCGTGCTTATAATGTTTATTACTAATGTTTATTCGAGTTTGGAGAAGTGTTGGTAGAATGATTTATGAACGTCGTTGGAGTGCAGAATGAGATGTCATAGTTGCCACTGCAGTTTATTGACTGCTGAAGAGGTGAGGAAACAACCATTTTGTTGGTGAGAAAATGTCTAAGCCTCTACCAGACACATCTGACATTCACATTCAATACCCATGCTATAATCATCCATTGAGGGTCTTCTATGTGTCTATCACTTTGGTAAATTATGTAGACAATGCAAAATAAGAATAAGCAGTGGAGGGGGGGAAGGAAAGACAATAGCAAGGAAATCATTATATGGCAGTTGTGCATGATAATATAAAGAAAGTCAGGTTTTTTTTATTGTATATGACTGTTATATCCTGGTATGCCCGTAGCTCTCCCAGACTGCACAGTTTAGCATTTGTACTGCTTATATTGTTTGCCATATTTTCATTTTATAGCATTGTCATCCTGTGGTGCACACTCCTTAAAAATCACATCTTCACTTCTTATTTAGCCCCATTACATTTTCACTTAGCACAGTGCTGAGCACAATGGGTGTGTTCAGAAAATTGTCATTTATTAGGTTTGATGTATGTATGTGTCACCCCCACCGGCCATCACTGTAAGTACAAAACGGTGAAAATAAGTCCATATCCATTGCAGTTTACAGAATATAAAGGTCTTTGGGCATAGCTCTTTTTGACAGATGTTATCAAGATGCTTCAGTCCAGAAAAAGCCTTTATCAGCATTTGAGTGGATCTTAGACTGGCATAGAACACAATTGAGTTACACAGGGATCAAAGAGGAAATGGGACTGGATCATTTGAAACAAAATTTCTCTGTATTCTTTGGATTCAGGATGACAAAAGCAAATACAAAACAACATTTAAAAGAAATGCATTGTGTTAGTATAAGATTCAATGCAGTGGTTACTTGAGAATTCCTAAATAAGAGGAGCACAAAACTGTCCTGATTGGAAGACATTTTGGGGCTTAATGGCAAATGTACATAGCCCATTACTTAAGAGCAATACTAACATCCATTGTCTCTGTCAAAGATGGAGAATTTATCTTTGAAGTGAAAGAATTAGCTATTTTTAAAAGCCCAAGCCCCCAGGGATGAGGAGAGTGGAGGAGGGGACAAAAGCGGCAGCAGGAGGAAGAAAGCAGAGGGCTTTCCAGGGGCCAGAACTGCACAGCTTCTGAGACCACTGGTCCAGGCCACTGAAGGCCTTCTTTTTGCCATCTGTGAAATCTAACACAGGGGGACAAGGGATGTGGTTTGAAGTCATACCTCAACCACTTGTGGTCAGATGTTAAGGCTGAGGGGAACCCCTGGCCCAGGCCACCAGCAAGAAAGCCGTGGAGCCAGACTCCAGAGCACTCCCTATCCTTGAGGACATTCATGAGTGGTCCTGTCAGACTTCTTCCTTCTGAATCATCATGGCCTGCTTGTTAAAAATTACATTAGGGCGGTTGGTGGCACTTTTCCTGGAGCCCAGAATTAGGGATGCTCTGGGAAAGCAGTGCTAAAATAATCTGTAGGGGATCCTCCTTCTAGAAAGAGGAGCTCAATCCCCAGGGCTGAAGAAGAGATGGTCTGGCACATGGATAACCTTAGAGAGCCAGGGTGCTGACAGCCTCTGGCCCAGGGAGGGAAGTGGTGGGTTTCACGCACCGCCACATGCCAGCATGCCAGCACCTCTGTCAGGGATGGCACACAGCAGGTGCTTTCATGAATGTCCTAGGGTAGCTTTACCAAAGCACCACAGTCTGGGAGCTTAAAAAAAAGAAAGAGAGAGAAAGAGGGACGGGGGGGTTTAAACCTTACCTATCCAACCTGACTTGGGACTGTTTCTAGACTTGTGCCTTGCTCATAAGACAATGCATAGGAGACTCTCTTTTCTGGGTTTTAAAGATATTCATTATTAACAGTTCATAATCTGCTGAATCTCATACTATTGACCTCTTCATGAAAGTATAACAAATTATGTAAGTAAGCATTCTTTATTATTTTTGTTTTGTTTACACAAAATAAAATGTATGACTTCAAAAACATTTATTTTCTATATAGTACCAATAAATATATAAATGTTTTGTTGTTCCCTGCAAATTCAAGTAACCTCAAAATTTCCAAATTAATAAAATTTAATCACTCATTGATAAGACCTAATATTTCTCAATTCAGAAGTTTACATATCTAATATAATATTAACAGAATTAATAAATGGATTTGAAAATTTGAGTAAATGCACTACAATTTCATTGGCAAACTCAAAAGGGTATTTTCTTAAGGATGTGAAAAAAAGTTGTAGGAAACATGTCATCTTATTTGGTTTTTGTGTCATTCACTCTTTGAAATTGTATTCCTAATTAAATTTTTGATGAAAATCAGCAACTGTCCAATTTCTGTAGGCATTTTGGTGCCTTTCAGAAAACACAGATTGGTTTCCTATAAAGGATTGGTTTGATTCATTTACAGAGTGAGGATTACATTTTATTTATTTAATTTAATTTAATTTTATTTTATTTTTTGTAAGTTTTTTTATTTATTTATGATAGTCACAGAGAGAGAGAGAGGCAGAGACATAGGCAGAGGGAGAAGCAGGCTCCATGCACCGGGAGCCCCATGTGGGATTTGATCCCGGGTCTCCAGGATCACGCCCTGGGCCAAAGGCAGACGCCAAACCACTGCGCCACCCAGGGATCCCGAGGATTACATTTTAAAAAGACAATCTTAGATAGCAGTGTCTATTATTCATGTGAAATATATATTTTTAAGGATTCAGCTGATGTCACTTAGTTATTTTCCTTACTGCCTAAGCTTTTATCATTTTATAAATGTATAATTTTTATCCTTCTTGAATTCTTCTCTAATGAAGAGAATAATTTATGTTGCTGCATAATGTCCATGTCATATTTTCCATTCTTCAAAGTCCCTCCTTGCCACCATGAGATCCTTGTAGCTTGAGGGAAGCTGATCCCATTATGGCTTTCAGGGGTAGAAGCACATAACCTAAGATAAACCCTATCAGTGCATTTCAAAAACTAGTCAATGTGATTAGTTCATGGGACACAAAATACTTAGTTTAATTGGAGTAAATCTCAGAGAATTTGCTGAAAATTTGGTAAAAAAAAAATACTCTCCCATATCTGTGGAATATGAAAGAGTACTCATGCAACCAACTAGCTGGAGAAAGCATTTTGAGACCATGAAGGGAATTCTACACAATGAGGACAAAGTAGACCAGGTAGAGACAAGTAAAAAAAAAAAAAAAAAAAAAAAAATATGGCCTGGCCTCCTGGCTCAAGCCTCAGGACTTATGTTTGAATTGGGTTTGCTGTTATTGAAACTGAAAGCTTTCAAACATAAACATCAGTACTGTATTTTTTTGTTATGAATGAAATGCATTTAGGAGTCTATTTTAATTAGAATGAAATGCACGTGTCTGCCTCAGTAATTGTGTGAATTCCTAAGCCCTGGAGCTACCTAGCTAAGACTAGAAATTAGCTTTCTTGATTTCCAGTACAAATCCATTTTAACTACCTCAGTGTTTCCCCAGTCAATGTCCCTCTAAACATCTCTACTAGTTAATAGGTTTTCCATGGAAATATTCCTTTGTGCTTGAATAAATTTGAAACTTTTATTCTGGAGTTCCAACATATTCAAAGGAATTTCCTTTCTGCATACACCTTAGAGCCTTTAAAACCATATGAATCCACAGGAGAGGGAATTAAGTTCAATATTTACCAGTCTTATGTGAGTAACACATTTTCAAGGCACTCTTGTAAATCAAGGCTCCAAGGAAGCAAACTTTGACAACTCCAGTCCTATGTTATTCTTAAAACTTTAGACTGCCTTTTAAGGAATAGGTAATTTACAGGGTAAATTCCTGTCTTTAATAATTTTATACTCTGTGATGCTGATGGTTCCAGGGACATTGTTTGCAATATGATCTGCATCTAGTAATGAGCTATATTATAATGGAGTTCTATTTATATTTTTATATCTTAAAATATAATTTACTTCATTTTTTCTTAACATGTTCACTCTTTGCTAGGCAAATATTAAAAAGTCTTTGTACAAATATAGCACTGGAAAAAAGAATACAGTTCGATGTGTTATTATTACTGCCACTGCTGGAGGACAATGCATTAGAGGAAGAAGAAGAATAATAGCATAGTGCAAGACATGTAAAGAGGATTCACCATCTGTGCATCATTGAACCAGCTGCAATAAGAAGGATGAGGCTGGAAATATGGAGGTAATTTTAAGGTGGAACAAATACGTTTCAACCACAATGATTGTTACCATATTCTTTGTAAATGTCCAATTTAATGTGAAAGTGAAAGACAGAATATGGACATTTTGTTGATTTCTTTTCAGTCATTTAGTTTTCTCCTTAAGTGCTTATTTTATGTTCCATCCTGTGTAAGATGTAAGTATGCTGATTTTACTGTGCTCTTGAGAAATTTGAATTATATCGGCAAAAGGTTCGAAACTATTAAAACTTTTTTGCCAATAAAGTTCACAAAACTATTGGAAACCAATATCTAGTCAACAAGAGCTATGAAAATACAAGGAATGAAAAAAAATTTACTGTGGACCTGTATAGTTGGAGAGTCTCCCCAGGAGGATGGTGTGGAATGAAGAGTGAAAAATTAATAGCATCGGAAGACATGAAGGAAATGATCAAATCTAAAGGGAGAAATTTTTCTAGATATTCTGAAACACCATCAATATCATTAATTCCCTGGATGCTTCATTTATGTATATTAACTACAAAATGCACATATATGATATATGCCTTACCAGCTTACTATGGACTCATGTCAGGCAAATTTCAGTAAAAATTGGCTTACAGTAACTCTTTTATAATTAATATCATTGTTTATTGTTTAGGCTTCACTCATAGATCTTGTGATTGATTCTAAGCCTTCAAATAAGAGAAAAAATAATTTTAATGCTAAGAAGATAGACATATGTCATAGAAATTCTTTATTGTGCCACTATTGTCTTCTCATCATAGTTTGGAGTATTTAGCAATGATCATTCTTTATAAGGTAAAATTCGCGGATTATTTTTAAAAACATGGAACTTTCAGCCAGTTTACTCAAGATTAGAATTCTTTTATTTAACAAATATATTTTGAAGACCTACTATATACTAGAGGATTAAGCAAGCAAAAATGCCTTGTTTGCTCACAGAGAGGAACAGTAAAATTGCCAATGCAGCACCCTTGGTATACGAGATTTTCCTGATACTGGAATGTGTTTGAGATTTCAAAGAATTCTGGCCTGTATCTCTATGGACCTGTGCTTCTGTGTGCCATAGATTATACCTGAGAGATATGATATGATTATCACATTATTTTGGCCTCATTTAATGTGAAATATCTTTCAGTAACTAAGAGAAGCACATTCAAACTGGTCATCCAAATGGCAACAGAATTTCCTCTCACTTAGTCATGTACAGTTAACATTGGCCTCAGCTTACTGAAGAGCTGGCTCTGTACTCTCAGAGCATGCTTCTACAATGGGAAATATAGATCATAGAAATTCCTGGCCATGGAGGTTGTCCTTGAGGGGGGGCCAGTGAGAATCATGGTAAGAAACACAAAACAAAACAAATTAAAAAAAAAAAAAGATTTATCCTTCCAAGAATCAGGGCAAAGCTTTGGACATAATGGAGACTGTACAGTAGTAACTAGTTTGTCTAGTTTGGGTAGTAGTGTCAGTTTAAGCAGCTAGTTTTACTGAGAAGATTGTGTGACAATATGACCAGAGGGATAGTAATGAGAAAAAAGAAGCAGGATTATAAGAGTCTTATAAAAGAAATGCAGAATTTGGTAAACATAGTGATTGGTTTCTCAACTTTTATCCCTCTGCCTTATTGGTGAGGAACTTGAGAAACAGTTGGAGGAATTAATCCAAGACAATAGGTCACTCAAGGTACTGTCAAGCACTTGACAATCATTGTTGCAAGAACTCTGGTCTAAGCCAATGAATCAATCGCATTCCTGGGGATGGCAGGGATTGATTTGGCAAGGATCATGATATCCTAATGAAACAATTTTAAAAAGAGAGATATTTGCTTGGGAATTCGGAGAAAATGTTTCTCTTTCTTAAGTGTTAGTCACAAGAAAAAGTAGTCTCCATTCATCTGGAATCATTTTGCCATGTGCAAGACCTATCTCTTTCACTGCTATCTCTTGTTAGCTTCCAAATGAAGCTACATAGGAAGAAAGGTAAAGCCAAGAGAACTGCCAGCAAAGGAAGCCAGATCTGTTGGATTGAATCATCTTTGTACTCCCAGAGTTTTCTTACTACTTAAGAATAGTGGAGATGAATTTGTTTCATTATTTTTAGCTAGAAATGTCTTAACTGATACAAAGACTATTTAGAAGACATTGCCTCTTTTCTCTAAAGCTTAGTGCTAGTACTCCAAGCCTGAAGAGGCAGATGACTTAGCCTAGATTATATTACTCACAAAAGTCCTAATTTCAGGAAATATTTTATTTAAACTGGAATAAAAACGTTTTTTCACAGTAGTGCAATCCTTTTGAAGTCATGAACACATTATTTCTTCTTTCTTACCTAGAGCAGTGATTCTCAAATTTTAACATGTATACAAATCAGCTAGGGTGAGACTTAAAATTTTGCATTTCCAACAAGCTCCAGGTGATGTTGATTCCATTGGTCCATGGCTCAAACTTTGAGCACCAAGAACCAAATGGACTTCAGACTTCTGCAGATAGTAAGATCAATAAAAATCAGTAATTATTGAATTATGATCATGTGTTGTATTATACTCAAAAAGTCCTAATGCATATATCTACATGAAACCACCTCCAAACAGCTCTCTATGTTACTCATTCATTGCCACCACACATATGGTACATTAATCTCATGTACATTAATCTCATCTCACAAATTTCTTATATATAATGGGAAGAATAGAGTGCTGGAGGGGAAACTTCTTGATTAAATTTTCTTTTCCCACTTAATTCAATTTTACTGAAATAACTGACTATGCAAAAGTGGGAAAAACCATTACATACAAACTGGGCAAAATAAACAAACCCAAAATACACAGTTTATAGGAGGAAGCAATGTGCATAATATGGTTCCTCAAATAGCTTAGTCTGTTTTTCTTGGAGAGTTTTAACTGGGCCCTTATCCAAATGCTTTCATTGCTCTAATTAGTTGTCAATGTAGTCTAGATTCTCTTTAACTATTTGTATTGTTCTTTTTGTTATTTCTTGAACAAAATGGTACTTTCAACTGTGTGCTAAAGTGAAAACCTATAAAAATGGAGAAATTTTATAAAGATGCAAATTTTGTGATATGTTCCAAATGAGTACTCTACAGTGTTTCCTCCTCTTTATTTGAAAGAAGTGGTATATTTTGAATGGCAGATCATTATACTATAGCCACATTTTGGGAAATGTAAGGAGATATGCTTTCCTCTTTTGCTGCCTTCACCCATTTATGTAAATGTTTAATACATAGAAATATTATAAACATTTATTTCAAAATACTTAAATGACTCTCTAGTAACATTAGTTGGAATAATTAGCAGCCATAACACCTTAAACAAATATGTCTTAATGCAACAGAAAGTTATTCAATCATTCATGTTCCCAGTGAATGTGTTTCTTGCAGGATAGAGTCTCCCCTCCAATTTGTGCTTTCAGGGATAGAGTTTTTCCATCTTTTAGCTTTTGTTCCTTTGTAGTCACCTAGTGAAAGATAAAAGTGAGAGTAGCATATGCCAAATCATTAAAAGCCCTATCACTTCTGCTAAATTTCACTGTTGAGAACTAGTCACACACATAATAAGAGAGCTTGGAAATGAAGCCCACAGGTGAGTGGCTGTTTCCTCGTACTAATTTAACACCATGGAAGGGGAAACACAAATTCTGTAGACAGCCAGACATCTTTGCTATAGTATTATTTGTACATTACATGCACTGGGCTAGGTGAGTCACTGGAAAGGTGGGTGACACACTGAGCATTACTATCTAATAAGGTAAGCAGGAAAAAAAAAAGTAGTGTAGTGTGGTGAATATAGTGAGTGTCTGACCTATCAAATTGGGCCCCAAAATATGGAGTGACCCAATCTAGTGGAAGCTGGTAACTTGGGTAGTGAAAGAATTCACTCAAGGCAGAACAAAGGAGATATAATCTTAATGAATATGCAACAATGGAGTGGTGGCCAAGACAGCAAAGGAGGGACTATCTGCCATGAGGCAGTGGATGGGGGTTGTATTTAAAGTGGGAAGGTGCAGAAGTATGGAAGTATACTGAGTTTTCCCTTTCCTGGTAACTGCGCTTAGTTGTACATAGCTCATTGATTTGTTAGGATCTATGGTGATTTCAGGGTGGGTCACTTAATGAGATTGTGTTCAACCAGGGGTTTGAGGTCACTGAGCCCTTCTGTCTTACTCAGGTTCCCATTGTTCAAGCCTATTGCCCAAAAGCAGCCTCTGGAGTAAGTGCTAGGAGTTGAAAACATAAGAAAACATGTTTAACTGGAAAATTTGCTTTTGGGTACTGTGTACTGGTGACATTAGAGGAGACATTGAACGGATTTAGGAGAGAGAAGATTCAAGAGGAAGTTATAGTTGCTTATTAAGTTTTGATAAGTGCTTAAACTTAGATATGGGAGTGTGAAAAAAGATTCAAAAGACATTTATTCAACAGAATCAAAGAGTTTGTGTATAAGAGAGGAAAAAGGAGAAGTTACAGTAGGCATAATATAAGGATGACCTAGAGAAACCAGAGGAGAATAATATTGATTTTTATAGGGAATAAATAAATCACAATAGGTTTTGAGTGGGTGAATGTTAATCAGTTCATTTAGAAACATACGGTAAAAATATATGAAAGGTAGGAACATTTTGGTTCTTGTAGCACAGGAGAGTTATCAGAGATTGAGATAAAGAGAGGATTCAACAGTATAAAATGGTAGCTAAAGCCAATAGGGAGTTGAAATTGTAAGGAAGAACTTGTATAATTAGAAGAAGCAAGGACTAAAGACAAAACCAAAATATAGTCTGCAAATGAAAATGACTTTGAATCAGAGAGGAATTAGATTTCCTACCAGATTTTGGCTCATTAATAGAAGGTAGATCAAAAGACTCAGTCATTAGTGAAGTAAGTACAGTTGAATGAATTTTCAATGCTCTTTAGCGTTTTGTTGATTATAGACATTGTGATGGTTATTATTATTTTTTTTAGAGTTGGGGGATGAAGGGTCTAGGGAGAGAGAATCCTAAACAGGGCTCCATGCCCAGCACACAGCCTGGCATGGGGTTCAATATTACAACCCTGAGATCATGACCTGAATTTAAATCAAAAGTAGGACACTTAATGACTGAGCCACCCATACACCTTGTGATGGTTAATTTTATGTGTCAACTTGACTGAACCGAGGGATGCCCAGATACCTGATTAAACTTTATTTTTCGGTGTGTCTGTGGGAGTGTTTCTAGAAGAGATTAACCTTTGAATTGGTGGAGTCTCCTCCAAACAAGTGGATATTATACCAACCTTTTAAGGCCTGAACAGAACAAAAAAGTAGAGGAAGGTTGATTTTTTTTCTCTCTGCCTGTTTAGGCTGAACATCTGTTTCCTCTTACCTTTTAACTGGGACCATTGTCCTCTAGTTCTCAGGCCTTTGGATAAAAACTGATCTACATTACTAGCTTTCCTGGGTCTCCAGCTTGCAAATGGGAGGCTGTGAACTAACTTAATCATATAAGCTAGTTTTCTATAATACACCACTTTATGAATATAAATGTAAGTATAAATGAAATAATAATATATTTAATAATAATATATAATGTATAACCTATTGGTTCTCTTTCTCTGAGAATCCTAATATAGACATATTTAATAATCAGTGGAAGTCCTATCTCCTCTCTTAAAGTATGTACATATGGATATATATTCATTGTTCTGACCAATTTAATGATTTGATAGACAGCTGAAAACATCATAATAGTACATGAATTCTGGGTTAAGAATTCTGGCATTGTGTAGGGCTTAAAATATAAAATAATAAGTTTAAATAACTTTGGTGACTTGCTTCTTATAAGGCAAGGAAACTCCTGAATACATTTTTATCAAGTTGCAAAATTTAAAGGAGATTCTATGAACTCATTGTGTTGACATAAAATCTTTCCATCACAAGATTCAAGGATATAGTGAATTTAGAATTTTTAAAAGATATTTATTTATTTATTTATTTATTTATTTATTTATTTATTTATTTATTTAATTTGAGAGACAGAGAGAGAGAGAAAGATAGAGAACAAGCATGAGCAGGAGAGGTGGTGGGGGGCGGGGGGGGGGCGGGGAGAGGGAGAAGCAGACTCCCCTCTGAGCAGGAAGCCTGATCATGACCCTGAGATCATGACCTGAGCTGAAGGCAGATTCTTAACCAATTGAGCCACCCAGGTGCTACTGAATTTAGATTTTTAAATTCCATTCACTTTGATTTTCTCTTTTGTATGGAAACCCTGAAATACGATAAGGTAAGTAAAAATGCATTTTATGTTGTTTTAGAGCTAGGTACATCGTTCACTATTTCTTTTAAAATGACATTGTCATCTCCATTATTTTCATTTCATGCTTGGTTTATTTATAAAATGCTTCATACCGTATAGTGACTTTTCTTCCCTTAAATTTTCTATTAGTAAAATTTAAATTCTACTTTTAGTTTTCTGATTTTTTCTAATGGTCTTGGAATATGTGGAATATGGTATTAGAATGGATTGTTAATGCTCATTAAAAGAAAAAAAAAACTTTTCTGTAAAAAAAAATGATGTAACAACGCCCAACATGAAGATAGCACCTATTGATGACTGAGTCAGCTAAAGGAAAGCTAAGAGATAGGAGAATTAGATTGATTTAAATCAGGCTGAGAGAGTGTTTTTTGTAGTGTGTTTTCCAGTCGTTTGTCCATTCTGATTTCAGAGGATCAAAGTAACTGGTAGTTTACAATTTTCTATAGGGATGTATTCCTTTGATTGATTTTTGCCTTACTTCTCCAGTGCTATAGATTATACATAAATTAATATATTTTACTTCTTTCTGACAGCCAGCTTAATTCAGTTTTATGTAATATGGATGATTATAAATTGTAGTAAATTCATAACTTAAAATATCAGCTACTTCCAATTCTTGGTCATTTTTCACATCTCGGTGAATAGTTAGGTTTTAGTTGCTCGTTTTTATTTGTCATTTGTTTTGTTTTGTTTTGTTGTTTTGTTTTGTTTTGCAATTACTCAATCAGAATGAGCAATCACTGTGCACTTTAACATCCAGGGTGGCAGGCACTTGGATACTATAACAGAGAATTAGTCATAATACTCTGTGATGAGTTTATTATTCCATCCTTAAATCCCAATGTAAGATCTCATTTCTATTCCCACCACAAGTATAGTAAATAGGTTCCTGATGTCAACGGCCATTTGCATAGATATTATTTTACTTAATTTTCATTAAATACTAATCATTAAATACTAGTGTTTTACTTAATTTTCATTAAATACTTGTTTGTTATCTGTGTATGGTAGGCACTGTGTTAGGAGCTGAGAAATAACTAGACCAGGGTACATACATTAAGTTCTAGAAGAAACATATACATTTATACCTTCACATTATAATGCAAATTCAGATTTTAGTACCCATTCCTTTGACTAGTAGTTATTAAACATCTTTTACCTTTCCATGAGTCCACTCCCAGGCAACATTCTCCAGGTTTTCTTGATCTAAACAGACTGGTTTCCCCTTGTAGAGTTAATTTTGTACTTTGAGAATGTTAACTTTTTTTTAAGACTTTATATTTTTAGAGCCATTTTAAGTTCACAACAAAATTGAGAAGAAGGTATGGAGGTCTCACACATGCATAGCCTCCTTCACCACCAGTATGTATATTTGTTACCAAAGATAGATCTACACTGATATATCATAGTTACCCAAAGTCCATAGTTTACCTTAAGTATCAGTCTTGGGTTTGCACAGATCTCCAATGACATATATTCATCAGTAGGTTGTCATACGGAGTATTTTTACTCCCTTAAAACTCTTATGTGCCCTCCCTATTAGTTCTGCCCTCATCCCCTTCACTCCTAGCTCACCAATGATCTTTTTATTGTCATCAAAGTTTTGCCTTTTCTAGAACATTATATAGTATGCACCATTTTTAGTTTGGCTTCTTGCACTTAATAATAAGCATTTTAGCTTCCTCCATGTCTTTTTCATGGCTTGATAACTCACTTCTTTTTATTTTTATATTTTTTATTTTTTATTTTTTTTAATTTATGATAGTCACAGAGAGAGAGAGAGAGAGAGAGAGAAAGAGAGAGAGAGAGAGAGGCAGAGACACAGGCAGAGGGAGAAGCAGGCTCCATGCACCAGGAGCCTGACGTGGGATTCGATTCCGGGTCTCCAGGATCGCGCCCTGGGCCAAAGGCAGGAGCTAAACCGCTGCGCCACCCAGGGATCCCCACTTCTTTTTAATATTGATGAATAATACTCTATTCTCTGAAGGTACCAAAATTTAAATATCCATTCACCTACTGAGGGACAATTTGGTTACTTCCAAGATTGGCAATCATAAATAAATCTGTTGTAAATATCTGTGTGTAGGTTTATGTATGGACCTAGATTTTCAACTCTTTTGAGTAAATAACAAGAAGTATAATGGCTGGGTACCATGATAAGGATATGTTCAGTTTTATAAGAAAATGCAAAACTCTTTCCCGAAATGACTCTACCATTTTCCATTCCTACCAGCAAGGAATGAGAGTTACTATTGCTCCATATCTTTGCCAGGATTTGGTGTTGTCAGTGTTCCAGATTCTGATTAGATTTGTAGTGATATCTCATTGTTGTTTTATTAATGCAATGGACACCTTTTCATAAGCTTATTTGCTATCTGTATATCTTCTTTAGTGAGGTGTTTGTTATGGTTCTTGGCTTATTTTTTAAATGGGCTTTTTTTTCTTATACTTGAGTTTTAAGAGTTCTTTATTTTGAATTGCAGTCCTTTATATGATTTTTCTTTTTGCAAATATTTTCTCTCAGTCTATGGCTTATCTTCTAATTCTCTTAAAATTATTTTTTCACACAGCAGAAATTTTTAGTATGAATAAAGTCCAGCTTATCAATTTTTTTTCTTACATGGATCATGTCTTTGGTGTTATATCTAAAAACGTATCATGATACCCAAAGTCATCTATGTTTCTCCTATATTATCTTCTAGGAGTTTTATAATTTTGTGTTTTAACATTTAGATCTGATCTACTTTGAGATAATTTTTATGAAGAGTGTAAGGTCTGGGTCTAGATTCACTTTTTTTTTTTGGCATGCAGATATCCAGTTGCTCTAGCATCATTTGTTGAATAGACTGTCTGTACTTCACTGTATTGACTTTGTTTCTTTATCAAAGATCTGTTGACTATAGTCATGTGGGTCTATTTTTGGGCTCTCTATTCTGTTCTATTAATCTGTCTATTACTTTGTTAGTACCACACTATCTTAAATACTGTAGCCTCTATAGTAAGTCTTGATGTCACATACTTCCTTTCCTCTTACTTTGTTCTTCTTCAATATCATCTTGGCTATTTTGGGACATGGCTCTCCATATAAACTTTAGAATCAGTGTTTTTTTAATATCCATAATATAACTTGCTGGGATTTTGATTGGGATAGCATTGCATTGTTAGGTCAAGCTAGAAACAACTGACACAATTATACTGTTGAGACTTCCTATCCAACAATATGGACTAGCTCTCCATTTATTTAGTTCTTTGATTTCTTTCATCAGTTTTCTAGTTTTCCTCTTATAAATTTTGTATACATTGTGTTAGGTTTATATCTAAATATTTCATTTTTGATGTAAATTATATTTTTAATTTCAAATTCTACTTGTTTATTTTTGGTATACAGGAAGGCAATTGACTTTTGCGTATTAAGCTTGTATCCTGCAGTTCTGTTATAATCACTTATTAGTTCCAGTTTTTAAAAATTCTTTCAGATTTTCTGTGGAGATGATCATGCCATATGTGAGCAAAACCTTTTGTATATCTCCATCCCAAATATGTAGGTCTTTTTATTTCCTTTTCTTGCCTTGCTATATTAACAATGACTTCCAGTACAATGTTGAAAAGGAGTAGTGAGGAAGGACATTCTTGCCTTTTACCTGGTGTTTGTGGGGAAGCTTCAAGTTTCTCAGTATTACATATGGTATTATCTCTGGGATTTCTTAGATATTCTATATCCAGGTGAGGAAATTCCCCTCTATTCCTAATTTACTGAGAGTTTTTAACATTAATGGATATTGGAAGAGCAATTACTTTTAATAGAAGAAAGGCAATGGGGCCATTTGAAAATACAAAAAGATTTGTCTCTATGTAACTGGACTGGCGACAATTCCTCACCCTAAGAGAGCATACTAAACATATTTAACAATAAGATTAGAACATAAGTAATAGGATTTTTAAGGCTTTCAAATTCTAAAGGACAATTTCAAAGATTTGTTGGAAAGAGAGATATATACTACTAGTGTGAGATGAAGTCTTTTCTCTCTTTCTTTGTTTCTCTTTCTCTTCTGATCCCAACCTTTTCCCCAATATGCACTACTTCTGTAGAGGAAGGCTATTGAGGGAACTGTCAAAGACAAGAACTAAATTTAACTATGTGTTCATAGAGTGAAAGAAATGCTTTATACATGAATAAGGAACAGGCTAAAAGTTCTGACTTTTTCATGACCTTTATTTTTGGGATTTTTTTCTTCTGGTAGATGCTGGGAATGATTATCTAAGTGTCCACTCCATTTTCCTTTTGTTGCAAAAGCTTGAAAAGTAAAATAATATACGTTAACAGCTAGGAATCATCAATTATATGCATTCAAGTGAGGTTTGAATATAGGAATGGGAGCTATGTTGTTGCTCTTTTGATTATTTTCTCCTCATCATGGAGTGGTGAATATATAGTTTACCTCTCACAGGCCTGCCTGGTGGAGGTGGAGGTTATGAATGTATCTTTCTGTGGTTCAAAACCTCACCAGAGTTCTATGGAGGAGCTTGAGAAATGAGCAAAACCTCTTAGTCTGTCATTGAGCTGAACGCATTTATCTTTAAGTACTGAGTGGAACCTATAGCTGTTATGCCAGAAGGCTAAGCAAAGTGTATTTGATGTAGGGATTCTGTACACTTCCCTCTTATTTTTCTACACCAGGAAAACATCCTTCTCTTTTGTGCTACTGCTTTTCTCATGTTCTTTTACTTCTTTCTATAACCAGACAGATAAAAGACTAGATTCGGACTTCCTTGCTTAGGTCAAGATTTTTTACATATTTGTGTTCACGGTACTGTGCTGGACACATCATGGAACTCAAATAATTTTTGAGTGAGGAATCGGTGAATTAATGAATAATATGCATTAAAGCTTTTGGATTAGACCATTCTTTAAACTACCTGCACTTCTGCCTTCAAAAATAAGTATTATATTTTTTTTTGTAATTTCTAAAAAAGTATAAGTCTTTAAATTTTATAGAGGGTAGGAAAAGTGTTTTAAAATAGTACAGTATAAATTACTTAGCCAACCTGAAGAACAATAAGAAGTGTAGTAATTTTCTTCATTTCATATCTATTGATTTATTAAGGGGTTATGTCAAAGTGTGGGTCGCTACCAGAAAGGAGTTGTTGGCCTTGGAAATGTAGATACCTGGTTAGTTTTTAGTTTTGGACTTGTAGATTTTTACCTTTTTGCAGGAATTTTATTTACTTTTTGATTGAGTATTTAATGCAACACTTATTCTTGTGGTCTAAATTCACTTATGTTCACATTTCCTGTTTTCAAAAGTGATTTAAATTCAGAACTAAAGGTTGAATAGGCCAAAGGGTTGCAAATTCGTGTGACTCATCACTACTTTCTTGTTTATGACATCTTCCCCTTCACAGCCTTATGAACCTGAACTTATACAGCTATAGCATAAAAGCTGAATTAATATTAAGAGTTTGATCTCTGCATGTCTTATTTTGTGGCTCAAGAAACTGAAGCAGTTAAGCTATATATTCTGCATAGAGACCAGAAAGCATAACACCTGCAAAGGAATATATATACATATAAAAATGTGTATTCCTTCTTTAAAAGCATTCCATATTCCATGAGAGCAATCCTATCATTTTTCAAATTGGAAAATAGCTCAGGGCTTAATGATTGCTGTTTGAACAAGCAATAGAAATTCATTTCATACCCTATTTTTGGCATCTTTTTTAGAGGACAACAGGAAAACTTAGATATACAAGTTATATCATGTATGTTTTGTTTTATTATTTATTTTTTTCTTACCAAGTATAATCTATTTTTCTCCAGTTCAAACAAGCCTAGACATTAAGGGTACATTATTGATAAGAAGAAACTATCTTTATTTTATTCTTAATTGCAAATCAAAAGAAATCCAGACACTCTAATTGCTCCTGACCACTTTCAGAAGATCTCAGGGACATTGCCACACTTAGTCTCCAAAATTGTCCTCTTATACATTTGTATATGCTGTTTAAAATGACCTGAAGTAACTTCTCTGAAGTGGGTAGTTCACATTCTCCTCTTCACGTATCACACATTTTAAAAAGCATATTTCAGTAATGCAGAAAAGACACAGATTTTAAAAATCTCTGTGTATGAGATTTTAGGTGAGTTCCTGGGGATAGATAAGACCTTAGGCCAGAAGTTCATCTTTATAGCTTTATAGGCCAGAAGTTCATCTTTATAGCATCTCTCTGCTGATCATTTGCTTTTGGGCAAAGCATGTAGATCCTAAGCTCCTTTCCCCTTTTGGTAAAAACAAAATGGTGCCTTCTGCAAATGGATGGCTAGAAAGCCTGCTTCAAGTGTATACCACAATGGGGTGAGTTTTCTGTGGGGGTGTAGCTGACACCAAGCTAGGGCACCCCCATTTCATTTGAGAATGCATTAATAAATTACTCATATAAAAGTGGCCCCTTTTTTGACCACATAACTGTTGGCAATTTCTTTCTAATTCACTAGAATACTAACAAAAAATATCCTGATACATATAATATGTTCATTTTGTTTTCATTAAGCTTGCATACACTCACATGATAATTGTGTAGTCAGATGACTTTTTTAGACTTCATAAATCTAGCTCAACAGCTGATTTTTTTCCCTTTCATATGTGCTAAAAAATGACTCCTTATTGTGGTTTCAAGAAATTCAGCTAGGTTTAAGGAGGTATACGTAGATATTAAAGTCTATGTGCTGCACTTTAGCTCAACAACTAAAATGCACACGAAAAGGATTGAGATTAATAAGACTTTGGGGCTTAATAGAGATATAGTATAGATATTACACTATCTGAGTGGAACAGAGTTTCTGCTTTCCAACTGAAATTCTTACATCAGTGTAGTGCTTTTTAATGGCTAGATGATTGGGTAGGTAAAATACTCCCACCTTCTCTAAAGAAGAAGAATGACTTGCTTCTAGCTAGGAAGTAAAGTTCAAAGTCACAGATGCCTTCCCTCAACTATGGAAAGAATGCTTGAACATATTTTTCTATCTTGAATTAAATGTTTATTGATTTTCTCATTTTAACCCAGAAGCCAACTGTCTTTAAAAGTACTTTTTTCCCATATGTGGAAGCCTCCAATTACTCACATTTTATTTGCATATCTACTGGGAATCTGGGTGCATGTTATTGGGCATGAAGCTTTTGAGCTAGATGCAATCTTAGTGATCATTTGACTGAATTCCATCACTTTACAGATCAAAAAAATTGATGCTGATGCTGAGATGGAATATGATATATCCTCAGTGTTACACAGTAAGATTTGTAGCAAAACTTAAATTTGAACTCAGATCAATGATGTTGCAATCATTCATACACTTTCTTGTGCTGTTTTCTACCCAAAGTAATGCAAATATGTCAGTTCATATACATAAGTGAATGATGCTGAGTAAGTCATTTTTATTAGAATTTACTCAAGGCTACTTAACTGGAATTTTTGCTTCTATTCTTATAGTTTTAATATATGGGGAATTCACATATCATAGCTAATATGTTGAATAGTTTAAGATGTGGGTTCAGTTGGAACCATGATTTGTTGTCAGAGCAAAAAAACTTGTACATAAAATTACATCATTTTTGAATGAATGAAGAAGAGAAAAAATGTGATTCACGTCCAAGGACTTGGGGAATCAATTTTGTTTGCAGGATTATTAAAATTTCACACATAAAATTTAAAAGCAACTAATAATTCATTAAGTCTATCTGTATGTATGTATGTATTTTTTTTAAAGATTTTATTTATTTATTCATGAGAGACACACAGAGACACAGGCAGAGGGAGAAGCAGACTCCATGCAGGGAGCCTGATGTGGGACTTGATCCTGGGTCTCCAGGATCATGCCCTGAGCCGAAGGCAGATGCTAAACCGCTGAGTTCCCCAGGGATCCCCAAGTCTGTTTTTATATTTCCTTATCTTCGAATGCTTTTATCTTTTCTTTGAGGTAGTCTTCAAAATGTAGCCGGTGAATGGAAAATGATGATATCCCCAAATGGAAAGAAACAAAAATGCCATTGCATGTTTTTATAACATGGGACAATACGGTGCTTATGGAAAACTTGCAAAATATGTGAGCCTTAAATATTCCCTCTCAGGTTGATCAATTTATTATTTCTGCATACAAAAATAAACTACTCAACTTGTCCTTTTCCCTGTTTTGATCCCTTTATTTTGATCCTTACCACTTTTCATTTATCCACATTTTTGCTTCAGTGCCATTTGCTGCAAGAGATGATAATCAAATGTATGGGGTATTTTATGTGATTAGCAGGAAAGGCAATTATCTGCCTAGGAATAAATGCTACCATCTTTTGTATGCAAAGAAGATAGTGTACCAACTGTAGTATTTAGTCAATGGCAGAAAACCAATAGATGAACATAATTCTCCCAACTTAACATGGCCCATCATCATCTAATTTAATGTAATATTTCTTTGCTCAACTAATGATTATGGTGATGATGCTGGAAAATAAATTTTCAATTTATATGGTTCTAGCTGCTAAAGATTGATAGTAAGCTAATGTCATTTCTGATTACAGAATCCCTATTTGAATATTAGTTACTGTGGTTCTGTTTGCAGCTCTACCATTGACAGTAGCACATTGAACATCCAGGGACATGTCATTATTTAGAAATATTCGCTTAAGATGATCCATTGGTCAGAAATGCTAAAAGAGGGCACTTCACACACAACTATGGACTTCAGGTCTTTATCTCATACTGAAATCCACAACGAGTAGAATATAGCAAGGAATTCTGAGTTTTTAGATAACTGAATTTGTCAACATATGAATAATTATCTGACTTTGCCAATGATTATTCCATTTTAAACATTTCAGTCTTTGTTGAGACCTCTGTGTGAAAAAAAGTTCTAAGAAATAAGTATATGAGTTTATTCATCTTTGAGGATTTATTTTCAATCTACAGATGCAAAGGAACTAACATCAGGCTATTGCTATTAAATTTTTAGAAATACTACCCAAGCAGTAAGATTTCCTGACCTTGCAGGCTAATAAAATGTTTTAATGTATCAGAATCAGCAGAGCATGTGGGCGGATAAGTCACTGAGCTAATTAGTCATCCCTCTCCCAAGAGCTGTGTATGACTTAGTGGAGTGTGTTTAGCATTACAAGTAAATCAACATTGTTGCAGCAGGGAAGCATCATTTCTGAGTCATTTCCATAACTCTGCCACCTTGACTTTCCAATAAAATCTTCCAAGTTTATGATGCTTACAGCTTGTAAAAAGGGATGTAGCAGGAAGGAAAATTGATGCCACACATAATCATATGATAACCGTAGTACACTAACTTTAAGAATCAGAATAGATTCCCGAGTAATGAATATGAAGATGCAAATATGTCAGTTCATATGCATAAATGAACAATGGTGAGTAAGTCATTTTTATTCGAATTGACCTACAGCTATTCCACTGGTATTTTTGCTTATTCTCTAACCCTTAAAGTTTTAGAATGTTGGCACAGCTGAATTGAAAAACAGCAAACTTGATTTATAGCTAGAAGTGGTTGAGATTGACTTTCAGGCAGGTCTTTGTATAGTAGTAGCAAAGAGAACTTTCATGGCTCTCTTTGGAATTCTTCCAAGGAGCAGGAAACAAGTGATAGTAGTAACACACATTTTTAAACTTACTGTATAATTCTATTTTAGTGCCTAATTTTTACTTATGCATTTGTACTTACTTATTCTACATTTTACTCACCCCCTGAGTGAGTAAACCCATAAGGCAGGCCAGACAATTTTAATTTTACAAATGGAAAATGAGATACAGAGAACCAAAGTCTATTGCTAAAGATTATGTGCTTGAAAGTGGCAACCCCAATATATTTAATACATGAATACAATGAAAAACGGATTAAAAGATTGCAATAAGGAAGGGTGAAAGAAGCAGTTCTCCGCTATCAATATTCTCTCTCTCTCTCTCTCTCTTCAATTATTTCTGTCCTTTCATCTTTTAAATAAGGCAAATGTCTCTGATCCTAAAACTCATTTCCTTGAGTATTTTCTTCCACCATTCTATTCATTCTTTCTCTTCAATTCTAACACCTGAAAAGTACAAACAACCATCAGTTTCTTACCAACAATTCCCTTTGAAAACATTTGCAATCTGGCTCTTGCCTCTCACTACAGAGAAATTGCTCTCTTGATAGTCACCAGTGTTTATCCTTTACTCCAATATTTGGTTCTTCGTAATTCCTCATTCCTCCTTGAGCTCTCTGCAACATTAAGAACTCTTGAAAATTTGCTGATTTAAACTCTCTCCCTTATCTGGAGTTAAAAGATGATGCAGGCACCTGGAAGAAAGAACATTTCTCAGACACCATGTCTTCCAGATCTTTAAACAAATCCTTGTTTAAGTTTCTTTCTTTGGATATCTTTCCTGTTTGTTGATTTCACATATTCCTATGAGCTCAAATGTTACCTTACTGGGTTCTTCCAAATTTCCTTTCTCAGCTTTACTTTGCTCTTGAGCAACTGACCCATATTTCCAATTACCCTATTAGACATTTTCATATAAACTCAGTTTGACAAAAGCTAGACTTATTATCTCATCTTTAAGACCATCTCAGTTATTATTCCATCATGTACCAAATCCCATAGATAAGAAACAAAACAAAAATTAAACAAAAACAGGAAAACAAACTTGACATGAGTCATTTCTTCGATCTAAGCTCTTATCATTTCCTTTAGATTCTATTTCCACTCTGATTCTTGTTTGTTCTTTTCATTCTATTTTCACTATTTCTTCTCTATGTCAGTTCTAATACTTGTAATAATGAATTTCTGTGTTGTCTCAGTTTTTTTAAGTATAAAAAGGGGTTTGTGTTAGTGTATTATATCACTGTTATGAAGTGAAATAACTGGGTACAAAAAGAACACCTAAATCAGAGCCTGGCACGGAGCAATTACTTAATACATGTTAGCTTTGCTGCGACCACTATTACCACTACTACTACAACCAGGACCAGCTATGTAATTTGTGGAGCCCATGGAAAAATGAAAGTGAGGTTCCTTGTTCAGTAAGCAGAAAAAATGTTTAAATCAATTTGTATTACTTGACCTGTTTCTCACATTCCCAAATTCAGTTTCTGTTCTATAGAGTGATGAAGTTAGCATCAAAAAGAAATTCACCAGACACTGGTTGAAAGTTGTGAGACAGATTTTAATCAAACTACTGCAGTAGTGGAGAAACTTCCCTGTAAACCGGGCTCAACTCCATCAAAACAAAAGAGAGAAGGCTTTTAAAATGCAGGAATGTGCTAAAGGTAAAGTACTAAAGGGCATTAAAAGGGGTTGCTCATTATGACCAGTCCATCGAATTTGTTAATTGGCACTTATTTGGAGTAGAAAAACTTTTTATATCTTTAGAACAGGATATAGTTTTGCAAAGTGGAGAAAGTGCCCACCAAAGTTAGATATACTTTCCCACAGGAACTGGGAGACAGGAGAGCTATCTACCTGGATATTTGCATTTTAAAGACATGGCCCCCAGTTACTAAAGGAGACATTTTTGGGTGGTAGAAGATTTTTTTATCTCAAAGGGAGAATGAAAGGATTTATAATTATAAGGGTTTTTTTTTTTTGTTTTGTTTTTGTTTTTTTTGTTTTGTTTTGTTTTTATAGTAATTGTGTTAGGAACTAGAGAGGTCAGGGGCTTATAGTCAGGTTTTGACTGGACCAAACTGTGTTCTTTTGTCAGCTGTATTAATGCTTTCTGGAGAAACAGAATCAAATGGGATACACACACAGTCACATATATATGATTTATTATAAGCAATTCACTCACATGACTAGAGAGGCTAAGGAATCCCACGATCTGGAGTCTGCAAGCTGTAGATCCAGAGAAGCCAGTGATGGAGTTGCAGTCTGAATCTGAAGGTCTGAGAACCAAGAGAATTGATGGTTTATGTTTTAGCCTGAAAACTAGCAGGCTCAAGACCCAAAAGGAGCCAAAATGTCTCAGTTTGAGTTTGGAGTCATCAACAGATCAATGTTACAGGTCAGGGCAGTGAGATAGGATGAATTGCCTATTATTCCAGGAAAAGTGAATGAGCTTTTTGTTCTGCTCATGCTTTCATGTGAAGACCCCCCACATTAGGAAGAACAATTTTCTCTACTCAGTCACAAGCTAATTTCATCATTAAACATAAACACCCTCTCAACCAAAGTAATGCTTCACCAAACACCTGGGAACCCCATAGCCCAGTCAAATTACCTCATGAAATTAAACATTAAAACAGTGTTGGCCTCCTTAAGTACATATTTTAAGAGGGTGGTGGCAGCTATGGTTATCCTAGGATGTGGTCTTGGACCAACAGAAAATATGCCAGAGTCTGGCTAATTCTCTTAGTGTGGGGCGTGTTGGACAATGTCATTTGTGCCAAAAGTTTTATAGTTCTCTGTAGTTAAGTGGCATTATTATTACATAATCTCTCATAGGAAAGTTTCATGAGATTTAATTGCAAAATTTTAAGCCACTTTAAGATTCTAAGAAAATTTTAAATGAATATTTATTTTGATAAAGGTAATAAGTTAAAAATAATCACTTTGATTCATATACCCATTGGAGAATTGTAAGTTTTGGAGGTGGACAAGTTTCTATGTTTTGAGGGACTATCGATTCAACTCATGTTGTTTCTTATATTCCATTTGTGGCCTCATGATGTCTTTACTCACACCTTGCTATGTATGTAAGCTTGGGTACTTTGAAAATATGAGCCTGATGAACTCAGTAATATGCGATTGTAATTTTAGAAAACGTTCCTCCGGCAGAATAAACAGAGCCAGTTTTATGTCATCTATAGTTTCTACTTTAAAGATCAATGTTCTTCAATTTACTATTATTACATACTGAGATCTTGTTATAGAATTTTATCACTATAATTAAGTGAATAATGAGTATACTAAATATTTAGTTAGTGTAGACATAGCAGCAGGTACTATGGAAAACAAATTTTCTCTCATCTTATACGCACACCTCCTAACAAAGAGCCCTTCTTAATTTGAAAGCCCCTTTTTCAAGTGTAAATACTTTTTTATTGTCTAAATAAATCTTCAGACTCTAGGTAAAATATTTCGGTTGTGTATCTAGCATTTATTTCACCCACTGTAGGTTCCCTAAAGTGTCTGTTGTTGATCCTTCTAAAACTGTCTCACATGATAGGAAACAATTAACAAATAGACCCTCCAAGGGAAGTAATCCTCAGTATTTTGTTTTATGTCCTTTCAGATCATCTAGCCTTCTAATATTTTAACTTATATCTGTAGAATCAAGATTATTTATATAGTGGACTATGTTTCTATTTAGAAGGGATAATTACTTAAGTTATGAAAAATAGATGAATTTCTAATATTTCAGACATTTTTAAGTTTTTATTTACTTTAATTATTCAACAAATATTTATCGAGTTCCTATTATGAGCGACAAATATATATGAGGGCCTTCTGGTGACAGAGATATATCAGTCAATGAAAGAGAACAGGCCTCATCCACAGAGAGCTTTTATTTTAGTAGAGAGAGACAGAGAGAAGTCAGATAAATAAAGCCTATGATGAATAATAGGTGTTATGAAAAGAAAGCAGGAGAACTGATAGATGGAGTCTTGGTTAGGTTACCATTTTTAACAGGTGGACAGGGAAACTTCACTCCTAAAATGATATTTTGGAAAAGAATTATGAAAAATGAAGCAGCAATCTTTAAGGAAACCTAGGAGAAGAGGATTCTATAGCAAGTCTGAGTGTCCTGAGGCAGAAGTAAACTTTGTGAATTGGAGGAATAGCAAAGAGGCCAATGGGACAGGGACAGAGTAAACCATTGAAGAGTGGCAAGAAATGAGCTCTTAGGTAATGGGAGCCAGATCACACAGGCCTTTGTGTACCATGAATAGGATATTGCCTTTCACTTTTTAATTTTTAATTCATCTTTATATTGGCATCACATGGCACAGAGCCCAATGCCGGGCTTGAACTCATGACCCTGAGATCAAGACCTGAGCTGAGATCAAGAGTTGGATGGTTAATCGACTGAACCATCCAGGTGCCCCTCTTTTGCTTTGAATACCACACTATTTAAGTTTTTTTTTTTCAGATTAGTGACATATATGGCCTACATTTTAGAAAAATTTCCCTCATAACTGTGTTGAAACTAGATCAGAGAGTGAATCTGCAAGTATTAAAAAGGAGTTAGACACTATTCAGACAATACTGGCATGGACAAGGGTGCTAACTGCAAAGGTACTAAGTGACTTGATGTTGGTTTTATTTTGAGGCTAGAGCTAACTAATAAGGATGGTAACATGCAGACATTTGACAAATAGCAGGGTCAAGAAGGAGTCTGAGATTTTTGGCCTGGAAAACTGGAAAAATACAGTTGCCATTTTCTAAGAAGAGTAGAAAAGGTAATATCATATGTCCAACATGTTCTGTATTAGACATAGTACTTTTGAAATCTTATTATTAATCTGAATGGAAAGATAGATTAGGTTACATAAAAGACAAAGTCCTGGCTGGTTGCATACCCTTAGTTGTCAGGGTATCAATGGTACTTAGAACAAAGAGATTGGATGAATCACCAGAGGAGTAGAATAGAGAGAAAATGGTAGAGATCCATGGACTATCCTCTGAGGCCCTCCTAGTGTTTAGAGATTGAAGGTATAAGTAGAATCCGGCACGGGTATGCTGCAGATAGTAAATCAGAAGATTGTTCTGAGAGCCCTGTGAAGAAATTCTTTCAAGGCTGAGTAAATGACCAATGCAAATTGGCCATTGGATTTAGCAATGTAGAGATTGTTGGTGACTTTAACAGAAGTTTCAATGGAAAGATGGGGTGAAAGTCTGAACAGTTAGTTCAAAAGAAAATGGGAAGAGAGTCAGAAGATCCAGTAAGTATGCAAACTCCTGAGGTGTTGAGGTATGTTGTTATCAAGAGACGGTATTATGCTAAGCAAAATAAGTCAGTCAGAGAAAGGCAAACATATGATTTCACTCATATGTGAAATTTAAGAAACAAAACAAACAAGCAAAGTGGGGAGAAAAGAGCGAAGCAAGCCAAGATACTAATTCTTAACTATAGAGAACATACTGATGGCTACCAGAAAGGGATGCATTTAATGGGTGATGAGGTTTTAGGGGTGTACTTGTTGTGATGAGCACAGGGTGTTGTATGAAAGTGTTAAATCACTAAATTGTATACCCGAAACTAATATACACTGTGTGTGAACTAACTGGAATTTAAATACAAACTTAAAAGGGACCCCTAGTGATGTGGGATCAAGAGTTTATGAATTGAATGGACATAGGAAGAATTTTCAGTTCTGTTTGTATATAACAAAGAAAATTCCCTAGGCATCTCAATATAATTTAGAAAGTTAGATAACAATTTTATCATGACAAGTTATCCGGAGAGCACAGAAGAAACAGTAACCAAGGAGAAGTCAGTATATAGGGCTGAAAAGCAGTGGAGACTGAATATATTTCTGGAAAGCTTGAAACTGAAAATTAAGAAGGTTTCATCTGTCTTAAATTTAAAGCTTCATTTTCTAAGCACATGCATACATATCATCTTGCTATATGTTCTCAAAGATACTGGTAATAAGTGAAAGGTATTATACTCTCATACTGAGGCAAGAGACTGTTTCTGAAGTTAAAGGGCTTGACTTAATGTTTCTAACAAGTTTTACTTTTACATAATATACTAATGTCACAGCATAGACTAGAACCCTTAGCTTTCCACTCTGAAGAGAATATGTGTATTCTAGGAAGAGGACTGGTAAAAAAGATAACTAGTCATTCAAAACACGTGAATGAAAAATAAATAAATAAACAATGAAACATATGCAAGTGTTGGAGAGGGTCATTTAGAGGACATGGCCACAGGTTGACCCATGAGCTGAATCTGGACAGTCCGGAGATCCCCAGCCTCTCCTGTGCTTGTGTGCTTTGCTTGCTGTCCTCTTGCTGCAAGGTGCCCTGCCCAAGGGCACAGCCTTGAGGTAGTAACATGTTGTTGGAATGATCTGACCAGTATAGGATGGAGCGGAGTTAAGGCCTCGGTATAAACTTTTAAGATTCTGTCAGGGGGCTGCCAGGATCGACTCATCTTGTGCTCACCCAGGACAGGCCTCCTACGTAAGTTCCCTTGCTTATTAACCCTGCCATCTACCAATCTGGTGAGGTCTGCATTTTTCTTTGATCTCTTCCCACCCTTTGTGTTCCAGAACCTATTTCGGATTTCACCCAGGAAACTCCTGAAGTTTTGAACCAACAGCAAGAGGTAAGTTGAAAAACATAGTAAAATATATTTATGGTAAAGCAAAATGCAGCTAAGTATAGTTTTCTGTAGGAAAAGGTCATAAATAGGGACATCAAGGGAGATTTCTACCAGATGGTTTCTAGAGCTACGGATAGAGCCAAAGCATCTCGGAAAAGAATCTAAGATAAAATTAGTTTTAGAACTTTGACAGGGAGTTAATTATTGAATAAACTCTGTGTTATCTATTGTAAAGAGGGAATTGCTGTCCTTGTTAAACAGATTTTTTAATTAATAAGGAATTATCACATACACTGTACAGGGGGATTACCAATTTTCCAAAGAATTAGAAAACAATAGAATGCACTTAACACTAAATTAAATCAAACACAATTTAATCATTATAATGATTCCAAAGTTTGCTAGAAATACTTTACAAAAGCAAATTAGAATGTGACACAAATACAAGTATATACAAGTGCATGCATGGGGGGGGCTAGTAATACTGAAGATCATATCACAGAAAATGTATGGACATGGGAAGTGTTTGTTATGTAATACAAGAGGATTAGTTATGAATTAATTAAAACCACTCATTCATTCATTCATTCATTCATTCATTCATTTATTCATCTCACATTTGTTGAAGACATGCAGAAAACTTGGCATTGCATTAACTGAATTGTTATAAGTAGGAGTAGTATATTTTTTTTTAATTTTTTTTTTATTTATTTATGATAGTCACAGAGAGAGAGAGAGAGAGGCAGAGATACAGGCAGAGGGAGAAGCAGGCTCCATGCCCCGGGAGCCTGATGTGGGATTTGATCCCGGGTCTCCAGGATCGCGCCCTGGGCCAAAGGCAGGCGCTAAACCGCTGCGCCACCCAGGGATCCCAAGGAGTAGTATTTACAAAACTTTCCATCTTCAGAAAGTTGACCATGTACTTTGGGAGGCAGGAAAGTAAGTAGGGCAGATAAAAGTTTGCGCTTGATGATATGGAAGCACCATACCATCAAGAAGATGAACTACTCATTGTAGTCTTAGGTTGGAAAAAAATGAAAGAATTTCTAGGGAAATCCACATTGCTAAGTGTGAAATCCCTGTGTTTCTTGACTTTCTGAATACAAGAGTGTATTTAATGGGAAGAGACATAAGTGTCTACTGTTGAGTAAGAAGTAGAGGTGTTGCTTGTTCAGAGTACTCAAATATAAGAGAGGACAATCCTTTCTGCAAATCTGGTGGTGATAACTGAAAAGGTATTGGGAATCAGTTTTCACTGAGTTAGTAATGTCAGGAGGAACTCATTTTTCACTTAAAGAAGTAATATGTTTACATGCAACTGTGGTCTCTTTATCAATGGCTTCTAAGGCCATTGAAGTTCAACTGCAAAATTCATAAGAACTCACATATAGAATTCACATGTGGATAAACTAAGGTATGTAAGGCAGAAGGATTTAAGAGCTCAGGTGTTAATCCCTAATAATGATTTATGTATCATCCAGGGTCCAGTCAGGAGGTAGAACTATGGCAGTTTTTGTTTTGGTCGTGTTTTGGTTTTTGATGAGAAATACTTAAATATAAAGATTTGCTACTAGTTTTCAGAGGACTGAAAAGGCAGAAAGAAAATACTAAGGCATCGGAGATAGTAGTTCCTGGAAGATAATTCCCTCCCAAGGCTGAGGCAATTAAAGTTTGAAATTATTAATACTTCAGACATAGAGGAGGGAAATTGCAGAGCTGAAACTCAGTGTCTGCTAATCAGATGTCTAAGGAGGAGTTCCTACTCCCTCTTGAGAAGCTGACACCTCTGAAAAGGTGTGATGAGGTTGGTTCAGAAAGGTTTGGAGAGTGCAAACGGAAATCAGCTGCCACTACTGAAATGAAAATGTCACTGTCAAGGGTGAAAAATGGTTGCTGTGGTGACCAAGAGCAGCAAGAAGCCAAAACAGGAGCAGGGAAACAAACAGGAAGGAGCGAGTCCCCCGTTTCCCCTTAAGTCTTCCAGTCTTTTTCTAAGGTCTTTTCTAATATCTTCTATTGGCAGAGACATAGAGCATAACAGAACAGAAATAAGATGTTCAGCCCCAGCATCACATATAAAATAACAGAAATAGAACATAACATAACAGAACAGAAATAAGCCCCAGCCCCAGCATCACAATCCAGTGGTTTGTGCCGAGAATCCTAACAATAAGTGGGACAACAGAAATGAGCTCTGAAGTTCACCCTACAAGTGAACACACTTGAACATACTTTTTCATTAGCTGGATATGTTTTAAGTTGCAGGATGAAAGTGGAATTTCGTGAAGAATTTGCTTCTGCTCCCATAGAACTGAAAGTTGGTTACTCAGTCAATACATTTACAATGTTAAAATGCTTAGTTTGACAAAAACTGTAAAATATTGTCAAATAGTGTCTCAACTGACTTCAGAAGACAGAAACCGCAGTAAATGGATGCTTCTGTCTTGAAGATATTTAATTCTTACCTGCTGTTTTCTTAAAGATTGGTATTTAATTTTGTTTCTTGGAATTCACTGTGAAAGTTTTGTCTGAATTAGGGATAGAACATAGAATACAAAATATATATCAAAACAATACATCACTTTTGTATTTCTTTCCTTTTTCATGTTACTAAAAAAAGAATGTGTTACTTTAATTCTGTAATAGTCTAATTTCAGTCTTCTGCTTTTATCATTTTCTCAAACATCAATCAACAATTACCAATGGGAAGAGGGGAAAGAATCTGGTCTTCTTACTATCCCTATAAAAATCTGAAAAGAGCATGAGATCGGAATAGACATGAGCTAAGCTACTGGCATTCTTACAAAAGCTATAGAAATTACTCAACACAGAAATTCACTCAACAGTGAAATAACATTTAGAGGAAATTATTTATTTTACTTTATTAATGTTGGTGTTAAATTGTGCAATTGGGCATCATGTCAAAACTGAGTTTTTTGTTTCTTAAGGGGAAAAGGTAGGCAGGAAGTTGATCAAGTGAAACAATAAGAAATAAGATTTTGTGAAATAAGTAGACTTTAATTGCATCAATTGCTTATGTGCTACTTTTCCCTCAAGTATTCTAAAGTCAAATTCTCATATGCATCATTGCATAACACCAAAGTTACTTATTGTCCCCTGTTTAGACTCTTGCTTCTAAACTTAACTCTTTGGATTAAAATGGTAAATCTGTATGTTTTACCGGGCTCTCAAAATGATGTACTATATTAAAAAAAAAATTAGGTTCTACAATGTAGGTTTCTTAAAAGTATTATGAAGTTCTAGAATCCTGTGAGTTTTCTGAATTATTCTCCAGTAATATTTATGCATTGGGAGAAATTTAACATTAAGTTGGAAGTTTATACATAAGGCAAATTGCAATATATATCTTCAATATGAAACACTGAAGAAGGCATTTAGCTTAATTTCCAAGAAAGAGATGCCATTGAATGCATTTTTACATAGTTATTTTTTCATCTTTTTCAAATGAGGCAAAGTCATATTAATATGATTATATTTGGATGCAGTTAATAAAAATATTGGGCTTGATTTAAAAGTGAAAGAAATATCAAATCAAAGATTATAATCTCAGCTTAATCTCAATTTTTAAAAATCTCAATAAAATATTTATAATTCTTATTTAAAGCAAAGAATAAACTATGGCATTCCAAATTGTGCATATGTGTATGTATATTGAAAAATGAGTTTCACTTCTTCTTCTTCTTTTTTTTTTTTTGAGTTTCACTTCTGAATAATAGTTTACCTCAGGGCCATAAGTAATCATGAAAATAACAATGAGAGTAATAAAGTGCGAGTTCTTGTTTATTAAGAGACTACTTCATTGTCAGCACTATATTAGACATTATTTACACCTTTGTTCAATGTAGGAGTGCTGACAACACTAACTCCAACTTGTTCTCCTGAGGTGCCACTCTAGACAACTACCTTGTGAATTCACCACCATGCCCCTTGTTTCATAAAAGCTGAAGATTAGGGTCCTAGTGGGGCTGAAAGTAGGAACTGAGATTCCTAGGGCCCTGGATCTTTAGTCTATCAGCCTGCTTGCCCCTGACAATGTTACCCCAAATAAAATTCTGTGTAAATGGTGTAGAGTGGTTTGCTTTATTTTGCCATATTACATTGTCTTCTCGGTCTGAGGATACATTATTGACCCTCTCCACTTTCTAATATTCAGATTTATTGATTAAGTTGTCCAAGATTAATAAGGAAAACCTTCCACCTTCAAGATGACAATATAATGTGATAAGCATAGGAGATAAAAATGTTTCTTTTTAACTTTCTCATTTTTAAAAAAAGTTTATGCCCTCATTTAGTAAGCATCTATTTTGCCAGACATTGTGCTAAATGATGGTGATTCAAAAGTGAATAGACCCAGAGCAAATACTTTCTGAAAAGGGACTTGTAGTATGGTGTAGGTGGCAAAAAATAATGAGATTAATACATAAGTAAATTTAAAGTTGAGCTGTTATAAAAATTACATTGGGGGCTTCATGATACTTGAAAATATATGATGGAATTTCTACACTAATTATAGAAGTTAGGAAAAGATATTCTAATGGAGATCCAAAGGATGAACTAGGGTGTGTTGGGGAAGGGAGGTTGCAGCATGTTGGCAGAAAGAGCAGCATGTAGGAAGATCCTGTGGTGATGGAGTGGTAGGGAGTAGATATATTTTAGGAAAGTGAAAGGAAACAAATGGAATCACTTTGGTTGATAAAATTTAAACCATATAGAGTCTTCCAATTCAAGCTAAGGATTTTGGTATTTATCTTAAAGATTATGAAAATGCTAATATGGCTTACTTAACCAGATGTACTGGTGGTATTGTATTTTTCATTTCAAAAAAATTGTTCTGGTTACAGTGAAAAATCTGAAGAAAGAACAAGGTAAAGTCAAACATGGCTGGGAGGTCAATGTAGGAAACTATACCAATATTTGCATTCAATTCAATGTATGCATAGATCTCTTGGAGCTAACCCATAATAAAAGACCTGCTATTCTAGAGACTTAGGGCTGAGCATGGACCTTATTTGGGGCTGGATCCTAAGACTCTGAGATCACAAGTTGAACTAAGAGTCTGTGGCTCAACCGAGTTCACCACCCATGTGCCCCCATATAATTTTTTGTTTGTTTGTTTAAAGAGCTAAGTAGGACTATTAAGGGAATTGAAGTTTATTTTATCATGGAGGAAGGAAATAGAGCAAGTCATGGACTCTGAACTTTTTTTATACATGGTGTGATTTTTATACAAGAGTCTAAGATTGAAAACATGAGACTATCCTATCTTGCAAATACCCATTTATTTTATAAAGATTTTTTCTTAATACCCCTAGGATTAGGAAATGTATCTATATAGCTACACATCTCAGATCTTTAATCCTCATCGATTTTGCATTTGTTTTTATGACTTAGAATTCTATCAGGAAAGGAAGGATGGACTTCAGTATTCATCTTGAATCCATAATAATGATGGTGATAGCAATAACAAATGAATAGCTAATATTTCCTTTGTGTATACAATAAAAGAAACGCAAAGTATCTCAAAAAACAAATCTCCGAGGTAAATTTTATTATTATTATTATTCTAACCTAGAATATGAGGAAATTCAAGCTCAGAAAATTAACCCACATAAAATTATATAGCTAATAATAAGAAGAAATTTAATTCAAGCCAGTGTCTGTGTGATTCTAGAACCCATACTTCAAAATCATGCTTTCTCTTATTAGGAAGCAGGTAAGGAGGGGTTATTGTAAATGATGAGCAAAATTATTTTCTACATTGCCAATTTTCAGCAAACTAGTTTAAAGAGGTATTAAGCACATTAAACAACAGTTATTTGAGGGAGATAATAAAAACATGGAAAACAGAATTTTAATGAATATCGGCAGAATCATAGAAAAAATAGATATTCTAGATTAATACAGAGGTTGCTATTTTTTTCAACTTCTCGTTCCAAATTGCCAGAAAATGTTTAAAACAATGGAGATAAATGTTAGTAAAGTTCTTCCCTTTCTTTTCTTATTAGAGACAAATAGGGTGTAATATTTTCCTTCTGTTTTCTCCATCCGTTCTCCAAGTTAAAACTTTCTACAGAATATTTTGCTTCTCAATAAATAAATGAAAGGATTTCACCATCATTTAATTATCTTTTTTAAAAAGTTTTTCTGGCATATAGAAAGAAGTAATAAAAATGAAGCTAGGTTGTTCGGATAGTACAGTGATGATAGCAGAATATTTTAATATTTTTCCTAGAGTGCATTCAAGACACTGTAATTTCTCCTCATTATAACCAGAGTTGGAAGAGCTTATAATGGAAATTGAATACACTGTGTGAGTTTTTAAAATATAATGTGAGGAGAATATGACATGCTTAGTTGTGAATATGAAGGACTAATTCTGCATTCAATATTTTTTTAAAAATGTTGAATAAATTGTTTGATGTAGTCCAATTTTAGTAAGTTTCAACTATTCTTTATTTAATGCTGCCCTGTGTCTATGGTTAGTCTTAAAAGTTAGGTTTTACACAAAGAGTTAAAAAAAATCTGAGTATATTATCTTTTTAACTTTCCACAAGTAAAAGTCTACTTAGATTAAAGAATATCAGTCTCATCCCTTTCCTCTTTTAATGACAGGCTACAACCACTGGAAATATCTGAGCTATGTTCAAAGTTTATTTTAAGTTATGAAGCTAATGTGCAAGATAACGACACAGCTTATTTAATGCTGCAGAGAGTACATTCCTGTCACTGGAAAATTATATGTACAATACCTAGCATTTTATTAACATTCTGGTATATCTCCCAAAGAAGTTCATGATATGAAGACATAAAATTCTGTTTTTCCTAATCATACATTCTTAAGGCACTCTGAAAAGAAAAATAACGTGCTAAAATTGTTTTGTTCTTTGTGGCTGTACTCAGCTTTAGGTTAAACCCAAGTCTGCATAATTTCCTTCATGATTTGACAATTCTCCCTCTGCTTACTGCAAACCCAGTAAAGCTTTTCTGCAAGATAAAGTCTTGGTTTTGGGAAAGCAGTCGCAGAAGGCTCAAAACGACAATGAAATGAACAACGCTAACCTCGATTTATTAATTGAGGTCATTGGTTAGCTTTAGAGAATACTGTATACACAATTAAGCAAGCATTTCACACTGTTCTTCCTTGTTAACTGGTTTTGAGATATTCTGCTAGACAGAAAATTGATAGGCATGGTAAACATGCTCTAGATGCCTAATTAACTCAGGTAGTACAATTACTGGTGTTCAATATCTATCAACAAAGCAAAGGTGCTTTAAATGTCATATAAACACTAGAAATAAAGCACAAAGGGGTTTGGCACAACTAGCCATCTGAATGAAGGCTGACTTCTGGTTAATCCTGTCTTGTAATGTAGAAAACTCAACTTAAGGAAAGAAAGACAGAAAGGAAAGGCCTTCTTTGATTTTAAATTGCTATTTCTGAGAGAGAGGCATTTTGGAGGGCATTCACTAGCTTTATGAAACTTCACATTAACCTGAAATGCTAAAATATTTATCAAATAATTCAGCTTATATGATACCACTAGAATTTCTCCCATTCCATAGTCTCTCCCACCTTGCTGAATAGGCTACCTACCAGTAGGCTTCAAGAACCAATGATTCTATCCTATGGGATGCAATAATGTCTCTGCAAGGGTAAATGTGTTGGTTCTTCATAGTAAACTTATACTCAGGTATAAGTTTTTGGAATGCTGTTTCCTTTTATTATTCATCAATTCTTATATTATGTAGTCTTCTTATTATGCCTGCCATTAATCCATTTGGTCATTGAAATATATATATATATATATTATTGATATATATATATATATATCAGGTTTTTTTTAAGATTTTATTTATTTATTCATGAGAGACACAGAGAGAGAGAGAGAGAGAGAGAGAGAGAGAGAGGCAGAGACACAGGCAGAGGGAGAAGCAGGCTCCATGCCGGGAGCCTGACATGGGACTCCATCCTGGGTCTCCAGGATCACGCCCCGGGCTGAAGGTGGTGCTAAACCGCTAAGCCACCGAGGCTGCCTGAAACTGATATTTTTTAAATAATTATTTTGTTAGTATGGTAGTAGCATATGCTCTAAATACCTTTGTATGATAAATAATGTTCCAGTGTAATGGACTGGCTGTAATGGACAGCCCTGTCTGACTCCTCCCTGTCTGGCTCCACTACCCTAATTTCCAGGGCAACCATTCATATAGTCCTATGACTCAGGGAAACCTGACTGTACTCTCAGTTCCAGGTGAAGAACACAAACGTGATTCCATCCCCCCTTCCAAAAGGCTAGTTCAATAACAGCCTCCTCACCCACAGAGCAATTCAGTCACCATTAAAGGCTCCTTGGATCTTCTGGGAAAGTTATTGAGTTTCCAGAGCTCTTTTTCTCTGACTATTGTAAAGGATAAATGTCAACACAGGAAATACTTTGATCATTTTGCAAGTGAAGAAAACAGCCAGAAGAAGGGCACACAGAGATGAAGGCACATTTAGCAATAGTAGCACAGAGAAACCAGAACCATAGATTGAGTTGATCCTCAGGAAAGCCAAATTACCTCTAGACTTTATCATTTTTATGTCAGTGTGTATTGTGTTTTCTGTTACTTAGAATCATAGTATTTCAGCTGATAAAGGAGAGAAAGCCCTATATCAAGCAAGAGTGATATTTATACTTGTTTTTTTCATCTGTCACAATTTAGCATAAAATATAATTTTACTTTTTTAAAAATGAAGGCAATCTGCTTAATATATTATATAAAAGAATTTCTTAGTTTATTATTTTCATTACTGATATACATACCCATAGTTTATAAGCTAAATAGTACTAACATGCTTTTGGATATAATATTTTCTTTGAATTCTTTTAATTCAACCTATTATTTTCTAAGGACTTCTATTCCTGGTATTGATGTTCTATTCTCTTCCTTGTTCTGTTTAGTTTAGTATTTCTTTCTCAATAAGAAACATTTATCAAGTATCTGGTGATTCTTAGTTATTTGTTATTGTTTAAGATTAGGACACTGAAAGACCATTAAAAGTTTAAAAAAACTTGACCTACTTTCATCAGGCAACTTCTGGTTTCCTTAGTTTCCTCCTCCATCACAAATATCTATCTGTATCTTGACTTTCTAAACTGGCTTCTCCTCCTGTGACCAAATGTCAGATTCGACTCTCTGCTGAAAGACTCCATCCTCAATTTGCTATGCAACTTATTGAAAATGTTACTCCCCACCAGTCACTCACTGTTCCTGGCTGTCAGTGCTTTGAAGCACTATTCTTTATTTAAAATTATATTACAGGACGTTATGCACTTTTATGGTCTGTCTCTGCCTCTTTGTGTCTAAACTCCATGAGAGTGCAGATTAGGTCCTGTCCCAGTGTGCATTGCCATATGATATAGTGCCTGGTGCATAATAGATTTTGATGAAGTATTCTTTGGTTGAATCAGTTCTGCGTCAGAACTGAATCAGTACTTGGTTCAATGTGTCCGTTCTTAAGATTAAATTGTTCTTTTAAAACACTTTTTTTTTTGCAGAGGGAAGGGAGTAAGAGGAAAAATTCGACTCAACAGAGATTCCAGGGAAGACACTAGGTTTCAGACCTCTTAGGCTATTTATTCAATGTGTGCATAGCAGGCAGTGTTAATGATTGCACTAAAAATCTCAAGAAAAGTCCCTTGGCATTTTTTGAAATTAATCTTGGTGTGCATATCTTTGACTTTAGGTCCTGGATGATTGGGAAACTGAAATAATTCCCCCCTAAAAATACTAATCTGTTCAGTGAATCTGTCATTCTGTCAGATAAAGGACTTAGGGACTCTTCTTAACTTAGTCTAGAGAATTTTTTAAAGCTGTTCCTCTGGAAAAAGTGTTCAGTTTGCTTAAAGCTACACTTGGTAAATGATGCTCAACAAGGCAAATACTTAAAGTTCATCTAAATTATTCCATATGTTAATAGACAAATCATGAAGAAAGAGGAGAGAGCGCTCAGATTGCATTTTGAAGAAATATGGGGAAGTACACATCCTATGTATTAGGGAATTTAATTACTAGGGATACATAATTAATATGGAAAACCTTTCCTCACAGGATGAACTCAAAGTAAACAAATGCTTGTAGCACAAATGACAAGGTAGTATGTGTCAACTCATCTGGAATAGAGTGAAAAAGAAGGAGCAATTATTTCTGGTTTGGAGGATATGAGGCTAAGGATATTCCAGGAAATTTGAGGTAAACTCTGAAAGTTTATTAGGGCTTTAGGGACCAGAGGATATTCTAATTCAGCCAGGACTGTTCAGCATTGATAGGATTTTAATGCACTCAAAATTTGGATTGAGTTTGCTGAAAGCTACAGGGTTGTAGTGGAGAACAGTTTGTGTGAATGTATGAATGTGTGTATGTTTGTAGGTTATGGAGAGACAGAACCACTTTAGTGATATTTATACAAAAGATGTCCCAATTATCTTTTAAAACGGGCTATGATTCTGGCAACTGTAATTCGGGTTTATGTAGCAGGAATCTAAGATGTTTTAATATATGACTCTGTTTTAAAATAATCAACAGGGTTGAAAAGTCCTTATAATTTATATGCTTTTAAATACAGAAATGAGATCGTCAATAAGCAATCCAAACAATTCATGACACATATGTTTCTCCTCCTTGATTATATTTACATATTCTATAAAAGGAGGTTTACAGACTAAAAAAAAAAAAAATTCAAATCCCAGCAATTACTTTGTACTTGAGATACAGGCTGGAAACAGGATTCATATCCATGACACTTCATCATACAAATGCAGTAGTAAATTTCCCCAGATTGATCTTCATTCCTTTGTCTCCTTTAACCTTGGAACATGTTAGATTTCACTCCTCTGTGGCTTATAAGGCATAACATTTATTAGCTGAATATTATGCCCAGTTGTCACCATTAATTACTTTGATAGTAAATCTGAATAATAATACTCAGTTTAAAATAAATTAAAAGTTGCTGTTGTTATTTTCTAGGGTTTGACTTGTCAAGGGGAAAAAACTCATATGTTTAAAGAAAACAGACATCTAAACAGAAAATACTCTATTATTGAGTCAAAACAAAACTAAACTAAACTAAAGCACTATTTTTGGCCTCAATTCAATACTTCAGATGAGAGAGAACTTAGTTTTTACAATTAGGTAAAATAATTTCTTTTGTACTAACTATATGTTTATGTATGTCAGCTGCTCATTTTTTATAAAATATTAATACCCCATGTGACAAAAGAAAACAGTACAGGTTATGAATGTGTCAGTACTTGGGTTATATATTGTTATTTTTTTGCATTCTCTTTATTTTTTATCATTGCCAGATTAGGATAATATTCTAACTTTAGCCTTCAAGACCTTTAATTTTGAACATATAACAAGAGAAAAAGAAAACTATGTGTTTATGTGAGTGCATATCACTTTGGAAGCCATTAGACTTTTCTGGAAAGGTAATTAATAATTCATGAAAAGTAGAAAACTCACTCATCCATGGGCATTTGGTCTCATAGGTATAGACTGAGGTTTAAGACCAAAAAATGTATGGAAGCTTACAAGATGGCAGGCTTCCTGCTGATCTGGTAACCTGCAGTTTTGGAAAAAATAGGCTTTCTCCCTACCAGTAACAGGAGATGAAAACCAAAAAGGCAAACAATTTGCATGGAAAATAAAGTCATGTCCCTTTAGAATGTCCCTACTTGTAGGAAGAAATGCTGCATAAAAGGTTAAGTACCTCCTAAGACTTTATATCCTCTAAAATATATAAATCCATATATTTTTTCTGAACTACAGCTATAGAATATAAAAATTGTATCTGTCTTCCTGAAATTATCGTTTCTCTCTTCCCCTTGTCATCGTCATCATGAAACATTTAAATAATATAAAAAATAAAAAATATATAAAAAACATATTCTATGACTCTGACATAAACACCAATTATATTTTAGGGATTTCATTTCATACATTTTTTTTCTATATACATATATATCATATTATCATTTACTTTATGAATATAATTCATTTTGCAGATTGTGATGATTTTCATTTTTTGCCCTAAACTCCTAAGTTCATAATTTCTCATGTATCTTTTTTATAGCCTTTTCTAGGCCCCAACAACATCTTAGATTCCTGCTGCATAAGCCTGAATTTTAGTTGTAGTGATAAATAATATGCAGAAACTTGTGGTCATTTTTTGCTGCGTGAAGTCACATTGCTTTGTTGTTCTCTGCCTTCAACCACAATTCTTAAAAATCTTTTTGAATCATCTGGCTTATAACTCTGATTAATTGTTTAATGGTATTACCTGCCCTCAATTCATCCAACCATCCCATTGTTGGTGGTCAGCTTGTAATGTTTTGTAACTACAAAAGATGTTGTAATACGTTGTTTGCATTACATATCTTAAGGTATGTGTGTTTAGAATTGTTTGGGAGAGACTGACACCTTCAAGTGAAATGCATTTTGCCAGTTGCTTTCCAAAGAGATAGAACTTCTTTCCAGAAATCATCCATGAGATATCTTCCATTTCATCTTGAAAATAAGTTCTAATTATTACTCTCTATTTTTTTTTTCAATCTGGTAAAATGAGCACTGTTTTGTTTAATGTCCATTCCCTAATGACTACTGAGTTTGAATTTGTTTTCTCTGATTCATTGGTCATCGGCATGGCTCCTTGTGATATGCCTATGTAACTTTTTACCCATCCATTAGTTTTTTTAACCTTTAGTTATCAATTTATAACTACCATATTTAATGTTTATAGTTTTCTTTATTTCTATAACCATGTTACCCAGTTTCTCAGATGCATTTGATCTTGTCTATGAAATATTACAGCATAATTCATTTCATAGTCAAATATGTTTATGATTTCTTAACTTCCTTACTTAGAACTTATATGCTTATCCTTAGCTAATTTTATCCTAAATGGCTGTAAATGTTCTATTTATATGTTTTATTCATTTAATGTTTGAGTTTATAATTCATTTCTTTTTAAATATAGTGTGAGGTAGTGCTACATAATATGATTTTATTCTAGATAGCTTGTTTTATTGACACTATTAAATTAATATTTTCCTCTTCAAATTGAAATTGAAGCTTATGTATTTATTTTAAAATATTTTATTATTTATTTACTCATGAGAGACACAAAGAGAGAGGCAGAGACATAGGCAGAGGGAGAAACGGGCTCCCTGTGGGGAACCTGATGTGGGACTCAATCCCATGACCCTAGGATCATAACCTGAGGTGAAGGCAGACTTTCAAACACTGAGCCACCCAGGTAACCCAGAAATTGAAGCTTTTTAATAAAATGAATTCACATATATATTTGCTTCTATTTCTGGATTCTCCACTCTGATATACTGTTTAGTAGATTACCTCTATAACAATCCTATGTTGTTTTGATTATAAAAATTTTATGCTATATTTTAACAAGAGGTAAAGCAAAACATTTATGATTATTATTTTATTTTTACAATGTTCTTATCTTTATTTAAGCATGTCATTTTCCCACATTTAATTACATTTATTTCACCCAACTTTCCCTTTCTCCATCATAAATATTGAGGCTCAAATTATAATTATATTAAAATTCTATACTAATTTTGAGAATATTATTATTTGTTTTCTAGTCAAGAACATGGTAGGTTTTTCTATTTCAATTTGTTTTTTATGGTTTTCTAGTAGTAAAGAACACCTGATATTAAAAATTCTCATTTTGTTTTTGTTTTTAAAGATTTTATTTATTCATGAAAGACACACACACAGAGAGGCAGAGACATAAGCAGAGGGAGAAGCGGGCTCCTTGAGGGAAGCCTGATATGGGACTCAATCCCAGGGCCCAGGATCACAACTTGAGCCAAAGGCAGATATTCTACCCACTGAGTCACCCCTAATTTTGTTTTTAAAATCAATTTAACTTTTTATATCATTTGGTCATGGAGTATTTTTTTGTATATATTTTTATTGCAGTTTGATTTGCCAACATAGAGTATAACACCCAGTGCTAATCCCGTCAAGTGCCCGCTCAACCCGTCATCCAGTCACCCCACCCCCCTTCCACCTCCCCTTCCACCTCCCCCTCCACTTTCCCTTGTTCGTTTCCCAGAGTTAGGAGTCTCTCATGTTCTCTCTCCCTCACTGATATTTCCCACTCATTTTCTTTCCTTTCCCCTTTATTCCTTTTCACTATTTTTTATATTCTCCAAATGAATGAGACCATATAAAGTTTGTCCTTCTCCAATTGACTCACTTCACTCAGCATCATACCCTCCAGTTCATCCACATCAAAGCAAATGGTGGGTATTCGTCGTTTCTAATGGCTGAGTAATATTCCGTTGCATACCTAGACCACATCCCCTTGGACTATTTGAAAAAATTATCTTTTTGGAAATAAAAAGAAATGCTAAAATCTTTTTTAATGTCATTTATGATTTTTTTTTCCATCTCAGCTAAGATTTCTCAATTTGGACATTGATATTATCAATTCTTAGATATATCATCAAACAGATGATTTCTTGTTGAGGAGTAGGTGCTCTAGGATTTGTGATGTCAACATGAAACTAATTTCTTTATTTAAAAAATAAACACATACACACAAACACAACACACTTCTTTTTGTTTTTCCTTTCTGGTAGATTTAATTAATTAATTTATTTATTTATTCATGAGAGACACAGAAAAAGAGAGATTGAGAGAGGCACAGACATAGGCCCAGGAAGAAGCAGGCTCCCTGCAGGGAGCCTGATGTGGAATTTGATCCTGGGACTCCAGGATCACACCCTGATCTGAAGGCAGAGGCTTAATCACTGAGCCACCCAAGCATCCTCTTTTCTGGTAGTTTTTATTTTATTTTAATTTTATTTATGATAGTCACACAGAGAGAGAGATAGAGAGAGAGGCAGAGACATAGGCAAAGGGACAGACATAGGCCCAGGAAGAAGGCTCCATGCACTGGGAGCCTGACGTGGGACTCGATCCCGGTCTCCAGGATCGTGCCCTGGGCCAAAGGCAGGCGCTAAACCACTGTGCCACCCAGGGATCCCTCTGGTAGATTTTAGATATTGCTTTTTCCTTTAACTTCCCCCACCCTGTCCCTTAACCCACTTGAATCTCTGTGGTCTCACTTAGTGACATAAGAATATTAATTGGAAGCAAGATAATTCCCTAAAATTTCAATTTAAGAGTATTGATCTTTTCAAATCTAAGAATGGAACATTCCATTCTGATCTAAAGAATCTGAACCTTGTATATCACATTGTCCTCACTTATATTTAATTTTGATCTAGTAATGTGAGTCAAGTACTGCCTGCAAACTCTCAGCATCTCCAGTTCAGTTTTACTTCTGAAGGTTAGAGCTTTCACAGAAAACACAGCAGACCTGACTCTACACATTTATCTTAATGTTATAACTTCCAAGAAAACAGGTTTTTGAAGGCAGACTCGATGCTAACTATGTGCTTAGAATTCTCCTTTTTTTATCGTGCATCAAAATGCTGCTCCCTTTACATTGAATATAAAATCCACACTTCCCCTCAAAAATGTAACAGCCTTGCTTCTTTCTTTGTTTAGCAAGAAAACCACATTTGTTGGCAATTCTTCTTTGCCTAAGTAAGAAATGAATTTAACTAGTCCTTTTCAGATGTGTGTGAATTATGATTAAACAAAGCTAATAACCTCAAAAATAGCACTCTACTTTCAATCCTTTGGACTTTTTGGGAGTTCCTAAGCTTTATCAAAATCTCAAAGAATTTCATAACCATATTTTCTCAATATATTGCTTTTTACTTATCCAGAGCAAAATTTTGAAATGGACAGAGTACAATTTTAGTAAAGTCATGTATTGCCTTCCCTCTTTCCCTTTCCTCCTATTGACACAGTTACTGCTCACCTGTCTCTATCAGCTCAGTCCCTGTCCTCAAACACTACCTGTTTTCATAATTGGTTTCTTTTCCCATAAGCTCAACTCCTCCATGCTCTACAAAACATATCTTCATTCTGTACTTTGCTCTTATAAGGTTCATGAAGGCAACACAAGATAATTGGGCAAACATTCCAACCAAGACATTTAAACAAACATGGATAAACACCAGACATTTCAAATGACCACAAAGGGAATGCCACCGACCCTTAATATCAAATAATAAATTCACACATTCTCTCACCTTGAGTAAAATTTAATTAATTTATTTGCACAAAGATCATTCTTTGTGATTTTGCTATTGTTCTTGTATGAAGAAGCAGGACTGCTTAAATACTTAAATCCTGGACTTACATCTATTTTGCCGAGTTTGAGGAAGCCAAGCTTTGTGATGGCATTTCCCAGTGAAGCAAAGTGGTAAATTGGAGCATTGGAATTATTATTAGGAAATAGGTATTCAGATTCCAGCTCTGCTACTTACAGATTATGTGAATTTGAGTGTAGATAACTCTGGGCTTCTGTTTCCTCAGCCATAAAGTATTACACTGCTGCTACCTGCCAATGTTGTTCAAAAGATGTGTTATTGTTATTATATGTGTTATTGTATTGTTATTGTTCTTTTTTTTAAAATCTTTTTTTTAATTTTTATTTATTTATGATAGTTACACACACACAGAGAGAGAGAGAGAGGCAGAGACACAGGCAGAGGGAGAAGCAGGCTCCATGCACCGGGAGCCCGATGTGGGACTCGATCCTGGGTCTCCAGGATTGCGCCCTGGGCCAAAGGCAGGCGCCAAACCACTGCGCCACCCAGGGATCCCTGTATTGTTATTGTTCTTGTATGAAGAAGCAGTTTAAGTGTGAACTGCTTAAAATATATTTGCTTTGTTTAGTAAATTTAAATATTCCAAAGAAAGATGTCTTCTCCTTTTAAAAATGATTATACTATGGAAAAAGGAGAGCTGAATCATTAAGTTATGGGTCAACTATGGACACAGAGATAGCTTTGTAGCATTTTTTTTGAGGAAAAGGATTCATCCAACTCCTTGTGGAAGAGAGATGTAACAGCTGGCTAGGACAGGCCAGAAAGAGGGGAAATAGAAGCAGCTCCCAGCACAGAAATGCTAAGAAGATAATTGTACTCTCTTTCCTCCATATGGCTGGAATAAAGTGTTATTAATTTCTTCCAGTCATTAAGTGGTAAACAGATACACTAGATTTTGGAGGCAGCAAATGGCTTCCTGGACTTACATCTATTTTGCCGAGTTTGAGGAAGCCAAGCTTTGTGATGGCGTTTCCCAGTGAAGCAAAGTGGTAAATTGGAGCATTGGAATTATTATTAGGAAATAGGTATTCAGATTCCAGCCCTGTTACTTACAGATTATGTGAATTTGAGTGTAGATAACTCTGGGCTTCTGTTTCCTCAGGCATAAAGTAGTTACACTGCTGCTACCTGCCAATGTTGTTCAAAAGATGTGTTAGGTGATGTATGACAGTAGGACTGCTTAAATACTATCTTACGATTGTTATAATTATTGATGATAACATATTTGATAAAGATGTTTTGCACAAAATTTATGATATATGAAAGATTCATCTAAAAGCAGGGAACTTAAAAAAATACTGTGGTGGACAGATTTGAAGGTTTCCTCATGGTCCTCACCTCATAATAACCATAACTTCCTGCAATCCTCTTCAAGAAACACAGGAGGGGCTGTGATTTGCTTCTAATTAATGAAATACAATAAAAGTGATAGGATGTCAGTTCTGGGATTGCATTTTATTAAAGAAGACCCTGCTTAGCAAACAGACTCACTCTAGACACTCTGTCTCTAATGCTGGCTTTAAAGTAGTAAATTACCATGAACTCTCCAGCCTCAAGGTTGCAAACTGTCAGTAAACCTGAATGAGTATGCAATTGGATCCACCCCTGTTGATCCTTCAGATAAGCACCAGTCCTGGCCATCATCCTTCTTGTAGTCTTGTAGGAAACCCAGTTAAGCCTCAAATTTCCCTACCCACAGAAACTGAGATGGTCAATGTGTGTCATTTTAAGTCATTGCATTTGTTATGTAGTATAGAAAACTAACATAGGGACACTTCTCTATGATGAACTAGAGACATTTCTTAACAATTGTTTTGATTTCGCTCTGTCAGTTATAAACATTAACACTTAAAGAGTCATATATTTGTATATTAGCTAGAAAACATATGAAAAATCAAAAAAAGTAACTGAAGGTAGACTCTTGATTGAAAAGTTTAAAAGAATAAATTGATTTTTAAGGGTATACTTTGTAGAATATAGACAATACCAATAAAAGAAAATTCAGCAAAGGGACTGGCAGTAGAAATGAGGGCCACTAGTTATAATTCATAAGATTGACACCCAAAGGTAGGTCAGGATTGGCATTTTTCTCCCTTTGATTACAGTTTTATTTTATTTTTTTATTACAGTTTTAATGACTAGTAAAAAGTTATTTACTATAGAGATAACTTTTTATCTGTTGGCTTAGTTTAGTGACAGAAAACTACAAGGAGCTATCAGGATTTTAAATGATTACACAAATATTCAGTTAAATCTAACACAAAATTATCAAGCAGCTACTAACTTGATAAACCACTACAATGCATTAGGAGCTTAGAGGTATATTAAAATATTAGCTTTAATGTCATCACCTTGATGAAGCCACGTGTGTCTATCCAATGTAATCCAGTCTCTTTCAAGGACAATCTCCTATGTTTTATTTTTATGTATTATTTGAGAATATTTCAATCATTAACTGCAATTTGACATTTCCTTATTCTATTTTTATTTTTCTGCCCTTCATTCCCCACAATAAAAATGAAATCTCAATGAAACAAGAGGTCTCATTTGCCAGTCTCAAGTAAATGAATAACACACAAATAAATGGAGCATGGAATCTGCCCCAAAATCAACTACAAATGGACAGGGATAATGGTTTAAAGGAAAGATTAAAGATAGAGTGATTACCACCAGTGGGTTTAGTAGGAAAAGCACTAGAGTTTTTGGGCTCTCTGAAAATATGGTCCACACTTCTCAGATGTCCAAACCCTTCCTATTAACAAGGTTCCAGCATACAGATGACCTTCACACAAAAGTTGTATCAAGCTTTTTCCACTCCTCATCTTTTCACTGAAACCTGTGGAAGGAAGACAGAAATATTAGTTAGCTTTAGATTTGATTAGGTCAAATGTAAAGTTATATTTTTAAGGCTGACTGCACACACGCAAATCAAATGTACACAAGTGCAATAGAAATTGGATGCATCATTTTCTAATTAGAAGATGAAAAAATTGAATTAAAAATATTTCATGGACCTCTGGGTGCCTCAGTGACTTAAGCGTCTGCCTTCAAAAATCAACTGCATTCCTTCGCATCAGTTAGAAATCATTAGTCAGTAAAATGTCCTTAGATACAATATCAAGAAATAATATGAAGTACTAAGGAATAAAACTAGCAAAACATGGACAAAGACCTTCCATGGAGAATAGTACAAAATGTAACTGAAAGATGTAAAAATAAACAGAGAAATGTAGAGATACGTGGCTTTTATATTTGGGAAGTTTCAATATCCTAAGGATGTCAAATCTCTATAAATTCAAAGCTGTATCATCAAAATCACAGAAAGATTGTATGCATAATATGAAAAACTGATTCACTTATGCACATTGAAAAATATGGATCTAAAATGCTAGTTATTCTCTTAATTTTAATCAGAGGTATGATTTATAAAACGTGTATCTTGTGCTTTTGTGCTTTCTGTGCCTCAATTAAGATATTTTGCCTTACTCTGATATGAAACAGAGGGCCTTCAATGTTTTGTTCTAAAACTTTTATAGACTATTTTTTTAAACATTTGAGTCATTTCTCCTCTGAAATGGATTTTAAACTGGTATAAGGACGTAACTTTCTTTTTCTTTTGGATACCGGACACTAGTTTTCCAAGTGCCATTTACTGATGACTTCATCTTTTATCCAGATTTGCAATGACATCTCTGATATATATAAAACATCTATGTGGGATCCCTGGGTGGCGCAGTGGTTTAGCGCCTGCCTTTGGCCCGGGCGCGATCCTGGAGACCCGGGATCGAATCCCACGTCGGGCTCCCGGTGCATGGAGCCTGCTTCTCCCTCTGCCTGTGTCTCTGCTCCTCTCTTTCTCTCTGTGTCTCTCATGAATAAATAAAATATTTTAAAAAAAATCTATGTTTATATATATTTCTAGAATTTCTGTTTAATTCCATTAACCATTATGTACATAACTGTTGTGAAACTAAAAATAAACTCATTTAAATAAATTATTTAAATATTTTCATTTATTTAACTGCATACTGAATCTTGATATTTTCTTAGGCAAATTTTCTCACTTATTCTTCTTCAAAATTGTCCTGATTGCTGATATAATAGATTTAAAACAATTTATCTCTAGCAGTTTCTTTACATAGCAACCACATCGAATATCTTCCTTTGGGCCTGATGAATCTGGAAATGGACTCCATCCTTAGAACTTTCTGTGACAAAGTAAACTGTTGTTCTATTTAAATGATAAATAAGCAATTTATACTGCAGAAAGGAAGCATATTCCCTTAAAATACCTGGGACTTTTAACAAAAAAAAATAATAATTTACATATGGATTTAAAAGCAACTTTAGCAATTACCATTAAGATGTACATTTTATGTCATGCCTCTGATTAAAATTAAGAAAATAACTAGCATTTTAGATCTATATTTTTCAATATTCATAAGTGAATCAGTTTTTCATATTATACATACAATCTTTCTGTGATTTTGATGATACAGCTTTGAATTTATAGAGATTTGACATCCTTAGGATATTGAAACTTCCCAAATATAAAAGCCACGTATCTCTACATTTCTCTGTTTATTTTTACATCTTTCAGTTACATTTTGTACTATTCTCCATGGAAGGTCTTTGTCCATGTTTTGCTAGTTTTATTCCTTAGTACTTCATATTATTTCTTGATATTGTATCTAAGGACATTTTACTGACTAATGATTTCTAACTGATGCGAAGGAATGCAGTTGATTTTTGAAGGCAGACGCTTAAGTCACTGAGGCACCCAGGGGTCCGTGAAATATTTTTAATTCAATTTTTTCATCTTCTGATTAGAAAATGATGCATCCAATTTCTATTGCACTTGTGTACATTTGATTTGCGTGTGTGCAGTCAGCCTTAAAAATATAACTTTACATTTGACCTAATCAAATCTAAAGCTAACTAATATTTCTATCCTCCTTCCAGACAACATAAAATGTAACATGCTCTACTTCTAATTTACTGAATATAATCATGTTGACTTAACATATTATATGAAATAATTCTAATCAATTGAATATAATCATCTCCCAACATACATTATGTGAGTTCAACTTTACTTTTATAACCCCTCTGCTACCAACACAAATTTAATATTCATCTTTACCTCTTACATCCCTCTTCATTTTGAAGTTTGCTCTTAAAGTTTTTAAAGCATGTTCTTGTTTGTGTAAAATGCTACCTTTGTTTGTCTAAAAATATATTTACTATCAATCTTTAGCAAGGTGTAGATTTCTAGTTTACTTCTTGTATATTTTCTTTTTCTTTGTGGATAATCTTCATTATCTTTCCGGTTACTTTAAATACACTTATTAATAGTCTTTAATGTTCTGTAGTTAAGAATGCTGTGAATATTTATCTGAGGATGCAAGTCTTCTATCAACTCTGGACTTTTTTAGCATTTATGTTTTCAAGTATTGCTTTTGTTCTCCCTTTGTGAATTTCTCTGATATGTTAGAACTTCTCATCTTACCTTTCATGCAGTAAATATTTTTGTAGTGTCTTTCCTCCATGGCTCTGCCTTCTTTTGGGTAATTCTTCATATACATCTCCTAACTCAATCTTTATTATGTCCAATGAACTGTTGAATCTATACAGTTAATATATTTTTTAAATATTTTATTTATTTATTCATGAGAGATACACAGAGAGAGGAAAAGACACAGACAGAGGGAGAAGCAGGGACTCAAACCCACGACCCCAGGATCATGCCCTGAGCCAAAGATGCTTAACTGCTGAGCCATTGAGGTATCCCTATACAGTTCATATTTTAACTCATTAACTCTGTTTTTTCTCTATAAAGTTTTCTTTTTATGGGCGTGTGAGTGGCTCAGTCAGTTGAGTGTCCAACTCTTGGTTTCAGCTCAGGTCATAATCTTGAGGTAGTTATATTGAGCCCTGGGTGGGGTTCTGAACTCAGTGGGAAGTCTGCTTGAGATTCTTTTCCTCTTCCCCTCCCCTCTACTCATGCACATGGACACACATTCTCTCTCTCTAAAATAAATAAATAAATAAATCTTTAAACAAAGAATAAGTAAAAGTTTCCTTCTTGTTTTTTTCTCCAAATCTGCTGCTCTGTTTTGTAGAATCTTGCTCTTTGTTATGGTTTGGCTCTTCCTTTTATTTCTTTAATTAATTTAAGCATACTTATTTGACTTTAATTCTTCATTCTCTTTATCATTTAAAAGATTTATTAAGCAGCTGATAATTCAATATGAATAGATTTGTTCAATTCACATATTTATTTCAAACTTTTTGCTAATCAGGTTCAGGTCAGGTTTTCTCAAAAAGTTGTCTTAATCTAGCAACATTAGCCACCCTATTCTGGCCTCCCTTTTGCTATTTAGAGTTGCACAGATAACTGCCAGAAAGCAAATTGGCCTTAGATTGGACAGGCTTGTTTCGATGAATATTAGTAGTTTATGGTTGAAGTTGGTTACAGGTTAAAAGGCTTCAGAACTTCATCTTCTATCCCTCTACCAAGCTTAGCATTAGGTAGCAAGTTAAAATGAAACAAAGCCTCACATCCAACTCCACAAAATGAAGAGACCTTTATAAATGCATATAATCCTGAAACCTGTCAGTATCTTGGAGTAGATCTCTCTCAGGGTTCAGGATCACTGATCAGCATTTTGCATGAAAGAGTTACTTCCAAAGGACTTTGGAATTCCTAGGAGGTTATATGAGTCCTATGACCAGATTAGGAGGAAGAGAATGGACAGATGCATTGACAGTGAGCTCCAGGCCTTGAATAGCTGGCATAAAATAGAGAAGTTGCTGGTTTCCCAGCAAGAGAGGGAAATTCTGTGACCAGACCCCCAACCAAATGCATGTCTGTTAGGTGATGCATTTCTCTAATCAAAGAATGTTTTAACATGTAGACTAAGGCGTTATGTATGCTAATTATACAACCCTAGTATGTCTTTAACACACATACACATCATACTAGAGATTATTTCAAAATTAATGATTTCAACTAAAACATTGTACATACTTGTTAATTGTATACACCAAAAGAGATGCTATTGAAGATTTTTTGAGAATTTATATCATCACTTAGAGGTATTATAAGACAAGGATATGCTAGATAATTTCTTACATATGATAACATTAAAAGGTAATATTATAAAGCACTTAAATGGGATTGTGAGGCCAAAATTCAAAGCCATTTTTTGCATAGGTTAACAGAAAAATATTGATATAGAAACTCAGAAAGTTTCTGGGATAAGAATGGGTAATTTTGTTTGTGAATCCTGGAGACTTTCCACTAGGGAAAGAAACAGGATTAATTCCTCCTTCTGAAAATGAAACAGCCATGTCAGCATGAAGTCAGTTTGTCCTGACAAAGGCTCTTCCTCAAAGGGAGAATCAATGAAGCTGCTGAAGTTCTACAGAAGCACCATAGAAGATGGTTCTCACTCGTGCCTACGCTTCCACAGAGCTGCATCATCAAAGGGTAATGGTGGCTCTGAATCCCTGAGCTGAAACATCCCTTAACTTGACTTGGTTAAGTTTCCCTTGGGTGTATTTGGGTTCTAATGGTACGGCCATGTACTTGATTGTCAGAGGGCAAAAATTTTGAGAATACAGATGATGATCTTGAATGGCACTAAGGGCTGGACCATCCTTCTTCCTCACTCCTTGAGTGACCTGAGTAGGAGGATCTACTGCATTAGATCTAATCCAGGTCAGAAGTACAGCAAGAGCAAGAGATCTGACCCCAAGTGTTATACTGGAGCACTAGAACAATGGCAAGTATGTTTCTCAGATTGAATTTCGTACAAGGCTTGGCCATCACAAGTGACTGTCTAGGCACGAAGTGTGAGATGTCAGAATTCACTCTCAATATTAATAACCATCCAAAAACATTAACTGTTTGGGATCAACAGAGGAGAGATGACCTAGAGGAAAAAAAAAAAAAGCATTTGCTGGTTGAGTCAGTGATAGCAGAGCAGGAAACAACCATTTTGATTAGAAGATTCCAAGAAGGTCATTTTATGATATAGTGAAGTGAGACAAATTTTTCTATGTATCTTTGTCTCTTAGAAGAAATTTCAAATAGAACACTATCTTTATCAAAAGGGGATGACTAATGGTCCATTGAGGGGTTATCCTTCATTCGGTATCCATTTTCGAATAGCTTAAATGCCTCTCCTCCTGACCCCCATGGCTCTAATTGTTCTTACTTGCATTAAAGTTTTATACCAGACTAGATTCTTACAGTACTGGCTGGCTCATTTTTTTCATACTCTTTTTTTGTACTGTGGCACCATATAGCTTTGCTTCTTTAAATCTCCTTTTACTGTCCTTTGATGCTCCTTATGAAAATATTTTTCTTCCTTGCCCGTACCATAAATCTAAATTTATTACTCCCTCTGCTATTGTTTAATGTTTAACACTAATAAAAATGCTACTTAGCATTTACACAAAGGTTCATATTTTTAAAGTGCTTTACAAAGACTATTACTCAGGTCTTTTTTAATGAGAGTATTTTCAGAGGCAGTTTGTATGAATATTCAGGAGATGTTATGAATGTGAAGCTAAAGCCCTGCTCCAGTATGATTTGGAATTTCGATATGTAATACACAGAAATAGGATAGTGCTGATCTGGCAATCACAAACAAAAAAGAAGCATTTACACTGTATTGAGGTCAGTAAAAATGCTCATATTTATAACTTTACTCATCTATTTATCTGGGTAGATATCTGGGTAGGTTATTTTTATAGAGGACAATGTCTATAAAAAAGGGTGTTAAACCATTTGATTCTTTCCTTATTAACATAACATTTATTCAACTGAGATTTTTTTTTTTTAATTGAGAGCAAGTTTCTGTTTGATTTAAAGCCAGAATTTGCCACTTAAGGTTTCAGGTTGTATTTGTGTTTTAGCTTAATTTATTATGAGGTGATTTAATTGAAATTATACTGTTAGAAAAAAATGTTCTCCTGATATTCTTAAGTAGTCTGAAAGTAAAATTCATTGCCTTACACAGTGCACTCAAAGAAATTCTCAACAAATGCAAGAAAAATATGTTTAATCCATTAATGTTTAATCCATTAATGATTCAGTCTTTTGTTTCGTCTGCATATGTAAATTTACCAGTAGTTTTCCAGGGTTAGTAACCTTATGCATTACCCAGCAGCTTTTTGTACCACAGGAGAACTTCTGTATAGGAAATAAACATAAGATAAAATTATGTTTTTGCATTGTTCTCTATGTCTGGGATTGAAATATACTGAAAGTAGGGATGATGTCCATTATTATATTATTCTCCAATGATTAGGTAGTCACTGGCATTTATTAGGTGCTCAATAAATGCCTGTGGACTGCTAGTTACAGACTATACGTAGAACATTATTTCAAACAATATAAATGCCTTGTAAAGGACAATTCCTGTGTCATGGATTTGTAGGCCATCCACCACTTGGAACAATGCAGAAGCTGTCCATCTTATTCCACATTAAACTGAAATTGCAGAGACTGTGGCTGCACGACTTTTCTCTCCTTCTGACACCATTCCCTGTCTTTTCCTGACCCCAGTGCTCCAATCACACAGGCCTTTGCTGTGTTCCTTGATTCAACATCACATTCTCTCTGAAGAGCTGTTTTCCTTCCCATGGACTGTCCCTTGGATGTTCACTTCTTGTCATCCACATCCCATCTCCAACATTACCTCCTAAGGGAGGACTTTCTGACCACTCAAACCCCACAATTCTCAATCATGTTATTTCACTGCGTAATGGTTAATTTTATGTATCAGCTTAACTGGGCCACAGAGTGACTAGCTCTGTGGTTAAACATTGTTCTGAGTATTTCTGTGAGTCTTTTTTTTTTTTTTTTTAATTAGATTGGCATTTAAATCAGTGGACTTTGAGTAAAGCAGATTATTCTTCATCACATGGGTGTGACTTGTCTAATGAGTTGAAAGCCTGAATAAAACAAAAGGCTGATCTTTCCTTACTCCATCAAGAGGAAGCCTCCAGTGGGTGGCTTTTAGGCTTAAAATGAAGGCCTGATGGCCTTTGACCTGGATCTGTAGCATTGGCTCCTCTTAGGTCTCCAGGCTGCCAGCCCACCCTGCATATTTTGGATTTCCCAGTGGCCATAATTGCATGAGTCAGTTCCTTACAATAAATCTATACCTATCTATCTATTATCTATCTATCTATCTATCTATCTATCTATCTATCTATCTATCTATCTATCATCTATTATCTATCTACTTATCATCTATCATCATCATATATCTATTTACCTATCATTATCCATCATCTGTCTATATAGCTCATCATTTATCTATGCTATTAGTTTTGTTTCTGTGGAGATCTCCATTAATGAAGTTTGTTTATTATATTTTTCTTTTCCTCTAGAGGTATGTTCCATGAAACTAGTGGCCTTAATTGCCTTGTTCTCGGCTATCGTGCCAAGGCCTAGAATGGTTCTTTTCCTGACTATATGTAGTAATAAGTTATTGTTGAATATTATAATTAATGACTTGGCCTATAGATGCCAATTATAAGGATACTTAAAGAATAAATAATAATGGGGTCCTTAAGATTATCATGTGTTCTCTTGTGTGAGTTATAAAACCAGTTGTGTATGAACATACAAATATGCTCTAATTACAAGTAGATCTATTGAATGAAAATATTTATTTTGAAATTATAAATAACAAAAATACTAATGATTAAGCATTATCATTCTTTTCTGCCTTTTTTTTTTACCTCAATTTCCTTAAATATAAAATGGGAACAATAATAGTTACCCACAATTACAGACTAATTGTAAAAATGAAATGAGTTAGAAGTATGCTTGCCAGATTATATCAACTATTATTATTGTTGCTACTCTACTTGGCATTAGTCCTCAAGTCTTTTTTGCAACATGCATAAATCTCATAAGTCAACATGATATTTTATTAAATATATAAATGGAAAATTAATTAGTTATAAAAGTAGAAATAGTTTTATTTACTCTTTAAAACAAAATGTTTTTAAAGTAACATGAAATTTTCACTTGTTGATATTATTTTGTTTTATTATATCATATTTCTGCATACTATGCTGAATAATTGCTTTTACTTCTTCCTCTTCACACCTTTCAAATATTTGTAAATGTTTTTCTTCTCCCTGAGTTATACAAATTTAGCTCTTCTAATTTTTTCATTTAATAGATTGTGTTGACTTCTTTAATCATTTAAATTTCTCTGTTCTGGATGCTCTCCAAATCTCTTGAATTATTTGGGAAATACATGCTGAAACTAGATATTATAAAATTTTAAATATATAATTTCAATCAAAGTGATTTCAGACTAATATTTTTGGACATCTAGTGAAAATATGTTTACTACATCTTTTCCTAAGGAGCATGATGTGTTTTGGTCACATTGGATTTTACTTTTCTAAATATGTAAGGTACTAAACTATAATGACACACACATAGACATACATTTACATACAAACACAAACACGCATATGCATGTGGATTATTTCTATGATTGATTTGACAAAGGTTTCTGATAAAGAATTTCTTTTGATCCTTAATAGGATGCCACAATTATTTCCAATTTCTAAATATCACTCCTGAGGGGTCAGGTCATTAGCCCTGAGAAAAGTCATTACAACTTTCTTTTACTTTAAGCTAGTGGATTTATTGCTACCAGTCTTCAGAGAAAATAAGAGACCTGGTGTTTGCAACAGTTTTTGGCTCTGTTATTTATATTTCCATGTTCCCTGCCCCAGAATTTAGGTCTCAAAGGCATTTTTGTGGGGACTTTAAAAATGCAGTAAAGATGTTTAAGTGATAATGAATTCGGAAACAAACTACCATAACTTCCTTTCTCCTCCATCATTAAATTCTCAAGGACCACTTTCTAGCTGGGCCACCATCATTGAAGCAAATCTGTCCAGTGGCTTCCTTGTGGGCCACAAGAGGTTGCAGGAATGACCCTCTGTCGAGGCAGAATGAATATCACATGTGACAAAGTTAACTGTGTGGGGTTAGCATACAATCTCAGTTTTCTCCAAATCACATCCTCCTTCATCTCTGCACAAGTTCTGTTTAGAGCTTTCCCATTTGAAGCAAACCTGTTTGGTGTGCCCATATGGCAAAGTTGTCTATATGTATCATAGTTTTTTGTTGAAAACATAGAAGCTGGTATTTTACATAAAAAATGGTATTTTTAAAATTCATTAATGTATTTACTTGAGAAGACTGAGAGAAAGAGAGAGAGACAGAGAGAGCACAAGCATGGGGGTGGGGTAGAAAGGGAGAAGCGGAGGTAGAGGGAGAAGCAGACTCCCCCCTGAGCAGGGAATTGAATGACGGGGTTCAATCCCAGGAGCCTGAGATCATGAACTGTGCGGAAGGGATATACTTAACCGACTGAACTACCCAGGCACCCCTCAAAGGCTAGGTTTTAACAAACATTCCAATTTAATTTAAATTGACAGAATTAAAAAAAAATAAGTACGTATTCTGTGGATTGACTTCAAATCGCAATATATGCTGTCCTGGTGTTTCAGAAATTGGGTTTTTATTTTAAAATGAAGTTAAGAATGAGCAATGTCATAATGTTGATGTGAGAATTAAATGAGATACTTGAAATATGTTCAAGCATAAAATTGGTAGTGAACTCATTTTTATGGCTATGTTTGTTTCTTATACATTTTTGTTCATGACAAATGCATACATGTTACTACAGAAATGTGTATTTTAAGCGCCATTTTTACCTATTAAATGATCTGACATTTCTTCATTTATTTATTTTTTATTTTTTTTTAATTTTTTTTTCATTTCTTCATTTAGATACATATTATTTTTACTTTTGTTTCATTATTTTAATTAATCATTTCTATGTGTGAAGATTTCTCTACTTCATTCAGTCTTTTTATATCAAACACTCCCAGAATTTGTCAAAATGATTAGAAAAGTTAAAGGAGTCTACAGGACAATCAACTTAATTCTATATGATAACTACTATGGAATTCAGTTAATAGGTCTGTGTTTAATTATTCTGAGTATTCTTTTATCTCTGTTAAAGCTTTAGAACTTTGGAGAATTCTTTCACTACTTGGCATTAAATCTTAAAGTTTCAACTTAAAAATGTAAACATCTGTTTGACCATTATTGTTTTTGTTTCTATTGTTTTATTATCATTTTATATAGTGTTGTATTAGTTTCAGTTGTACAATATCATTATATTCAACAATTCCATAATTACTCAGTGCTCATCATGATAAGTTTACTCTTAATCTTATTTCACCCATTTCACCCATTCCTGTATTTAATGGAAGTTTGACTTTTAGATCTCTAAATCACCTTCCAATTTAAGAAAAATATATAAGTTCTAATCTGTATCTGTAGCATCTGTAAATTTAGCATCTGTGTATATACATGTCCCATCCCCTACCTTCCTCCCTTCTGGCAACCAACAGTTCATTCTTTGTATTTGAGAGTCTGTTTTCTGTTTGTATTTTTTCTTCTTCATTTGTATCATTTTTTTTTCATTTGTTTCATTTCTTAAATTCCACATATGAATGAAATCACATGGTACTTGTCTTTATTTTCTGGTATTTTATTTCTGGTATTTTTACATTTTTTTTTCTTTTTGAGATTACTATATTTGTATGGGGAAAGACAAAATTACCCTTTTAAATAGCTTTTATTTTTCTTAATTTGTTCACTATAAATCAACATCGTCTTATTTCATTTGTGTACATTTTATTGATTTTTTCCATCTTATATTTAGTACGCATTTGGTGCCGTTGGCAAATCATAGCTCACTCACTAAATATTAGATTTTAATTGCCTCTTTTACTGTGTTATCCTAAATGGATTAACTAATTGCTTAATTAATTTTTTTTGAGTTATTCTTCATCTTGCAATGTTCAAATGCTCTTTTTGAAGAGACATAATTGGCAAAAACAAGCTTGTTCACAAAAAAATAAATGTTTGCATCTCAGCCCAGGAAAGTTCCTATCTTGGAACTTACTTGCTACCCACTTTGAATAAGTGAATTGGCACATAAATCTAGTTATTCCTTGAAAATTCAGAAATATAGGCCCTAAAGTATTACTAACTCAGAGATTAGAGTAACTACAGCTTTCTCCCATAACCTGACATAAATCAGTAAGTTCTTAGGTTTAAAAGTCCTCAGATATCATAATAGGTGGTCTCTTCTATTTCTTATCATGCATGGAAAGATTAAGGAGAAAAGAAATCCTTTATAAAAATTCTTTTTTTTTTTTTTTGTAAAATGAAACTGGTGGAAAATGCTCAGAGTTTTTAATGGAAAATGAATAAATTAAGAATTAATTGTCATCAAATAACACCATTATTGTGTCAAATTGCTTCTTAGCTTTGAGTTAAATAATGATTAACAGAATTTGTGAGATTGCTGCATGAAACAGACACAATTTTAGATAATGACTAAATGGCCATTTGCTTCTGTGGGTACCAATTTCAAGGTGATTTATATTATCTACACATATCTTTAATGTTGAAAACTAAGAGCAGACTTTACACAGCTCCACATTTCTACATCGCTTATTGTTGAGAGCTAGTTGAAACTCATTAAAGCACAACTACTATTTTTTTTTCATTTGTTTCATTGTTAGTGATTCAGTTAATTTGATTCAGTTAATTCACATATTATGACCCACAAAACACTGCCCCAGTGGTCATGGCCACGTCATAAATCTAACTTTAAATCAGTCAGCACTTACAGGAAACATTTATCAAGGAAGCTTCCATACACCAACAACAGTCCTCAGACTCCACTTTGACTAGTTTACCTTACCCTAGAAAGTAGTATCTGACAGCCATATAAGGAAACCCCTTGCCTGATAGCCAATTATGCCCTGTTTCCATGTTGTTTTCACTAAAGCTCTATAAAACTCATTTTTGCCCAAATCCCTTGGGAAAAGTCCTCCGCTGCTTGTGAGGCACTGTCCCCCCCAATTGATAGGCTGTTTTCCTTTGAATAAGGGACATCAAACTCTTTACTAAAAAGTTGTTTTGGTTTTGCTGTGTGACAGTTTATAACACTGGAATTCTCTGATTAATGATAGGTGAGCATTGACCACCCTTCCACAAGTCTTTTTAGGTGCTGTACATTCACTTTGCATGCAAGGTTCCTTTAAGCTAATGCAATCATATTCTAACACTTGTCTAATCACCCGGAAAGCTAGATTGATTCTAAATCAATCAAGAATCTTCAGAACCATTGATGGAACAAAGCATCTGCTGTGATAGGTATATAGGTACAGTCTGGGAAGTTTAGACTCTGGGTCTTAGGGTTTGGGGAAATCTCTAACATTCAGGCCACTACTAAAAAAGATGTGTTTCACCAAGGAAAGTGTTTTTGAATATCCATTCTGCTCACAAGCTACTCATTTCACCCATGAAAACTCATTTTTATTTTGTTTATTTTGCTAATGAGCAACATTTCTGGTGCTGTTCAAGACAAGAAGAGCTGAAGTTAGAAGCTGACTCTAGAGTGGCCTTTCTAATTGAATATAGTGGGCCACTGTCAGTGTGTGATTTACAGATAAGAAACAATATCCCTGGAGTGCAGCTTAAGCCACCCAACATCTACATAATATCACACCTTCTCTGTAGAAGGCATTTTAAAATAATTTACACACATGGTAACATTGGTCTTCTCTGAATAGGATTAGAATCCACCATTCTTTTTTTATCCCAACCAGCCACAGTGCGCAGTGCAGAGCAGGACTTGAAGAGAGTGATTAAATAGAATTTTGTGGGGGCAAGAGTAAAAGATAAAAATGACAAATTAGCTGTGAATGACTCATCCAACCAATTTTGCCACTGGTATAAGTAGGATTTACTTGATCTCCTGGAAAATGACCTGCCTTAGGTTAGTCTATCATTAATTTGATGTTTGTTTGTTTTTTTAAGTCAAAAGTTATATAGATTATTTAATACACTCAACATGTTTAAGTTTGTTCTGAATAGTCAAAAATATTATAGAACTTTTACTTCATTACATCTGTATATTGGATGTGTTAAGACCAAAGCAATAATTGCTATTTAATAGATATATTTCATTGTAGGAAGTGATTATAGCTTTCCTCAATCCTACTGGGTTTCTGTATTTTCTTCTCATATAATCTCTATGTACCTTATCTCTCATTTTTATAACAGACATTTTATTTGTGATTCCTTTTACTTTTTAGGTGATTATATTTCAAATTTTTAATTGTTCTGTTATTCTTAATATAGATCAAGATCAATATTGCCTTAAAAAACACATTGCCTTTTCCAAATTTGTTTTCTTTTGCAAAGTGTTCTTTAAATTTTATGCATGTGGAGACTTTTAGATAATTTACATAAGCATTTTTTGTCTTAGTTTTTAACATACTTTTTCATTTGAAGACTTTTCAAGAAAATATTTAATTTATTTATTCATGAAAGACACACACACACACACACACACACACACACACACACAGAGGCAGAGACACAGGCAGAGGGAGAAGCAGGCTCCATGCAGGGAGCCCAATGTGGGACTCAATCCCATGTCTCCAGGATCACACCCTGGGCTGAAAGCAGGCGCTAAACCACTGAGCCACCCAGGGATCCCCTAATTTGAAGACATTGAATATAATTTAGATGGTAAGACTTTTTATGAGGGTAAATGAATTATGCTTTTCAATGAGCTATCTAAAGTGATTTGTGCATGCACAAAATGTTCTAGAAGGAAGATAGTAGTCTAGCTTTCAGTTTGAGAGTACTATAATAGCATCTTTATTTTAAGAAAAATGTTTAGAATATATGAATGTGTTTATATTTCTAGAAAGTGGAAGGAGTGTGTGTGTAACTCTGTGTATGTTTGTGTATGTGAATAAGTACATAAAACTAATTATAAGGAAGATAATTTTCTTAACAGCAGACCATGAAGTAAGTTACATGGAGCTGCCTGGCAATAAAATGATTATCAATTTTAAATGAATATTTTATATTATAATATTACTTTTAAACCTATTAACTACTAGAGAGCAAAAGTATCTTTCTGTTTGAAAAGACTGATTAGTTGAATTACCCATTTATTCACTCATTAATTATTCTTTATTTAAACATGTATTTACTATGTTTTAGATAAAGTACTGGAGGCAACCAGGGATAGAGGGATGGATAAAACCTGTAACTCCTTGTCAAAATATTTCCAAGAAGTCAGGCATAAATTATGAAATACTGGAAGGGTTTACATGTATGATTCAATTAAACTATATTCTTTTCTGTTTGGTTTTCAGTGTATGGTCTATTTCAATTAATTGCCACTGATTGAAAATTCAATCTACCTTTTGGTCCAAAATGATACTTCTAGAAATATGTTGACTGCTCTTTGCAATATCTGGTTTGATACTAAAGGGAGATTATACTTTACTTCTTGCTCTTCAGAATTTTAATTCAGCAAATCATTCACAAATTTCCACTATTTAGCTAGATTCATTGTAGCAACATTTAATAGAGTAAACATTTTAAGGAAAACAACAAGAGTACAAATGTCCATGTAAAGTAGATAAAATGCAATATAATCAAATAATAAATATAACTGTTAAAATGAATGTACCAAAATGACATACAGTAATATGGATGAATCTTAGTGATGAAATAAATATTAAGTAAAAAAAGTAAATTTAAATGATCAGGTAGAACAAAAGTACAGTTTTATAAAATTAAAAATATTTAAAATATGTATGTGTTTAGACATATAATTACATACACATATAATCTTTATATATGTTTTCTATATTATATTCACATACTTCTTAGTAATTTATATAAATGCAATATGAGATTGATGATGCAATGATACACATGGAATTCAGGATGATTTTTCTTATTGATTTAGGGAGGGACATGAGGTTAATTAATGTGTCCAGGTCTTAGTTTTCTTTGGTGAAGGGTCAAGGTTGTGCATTGCATTATTAAAAATGACTAATTAATAATAGACTAAGTAAATAAAAGTGAGCCATGAATGGACTAATCATCAAAGAGAATGTATTATAAATCAAACCCTCTATAGTTTTCTGAGATTCTAGTTTTATTATTAGCTCTATTCCATCATTTTATACTTTTTCAGATTCTTCACTTATATATTGATTAGGTCAATTTTTTTTTTTTTTGGCCTATCTCCCATACACTCTTTTCTATCTTTTTTTAGATTCTATCTTTAATTCATTTCTTTGGGCCACTTTCACTCGTTCTAAATGTCCCTTATATTTCCAGATAAATATTGTTTTTGTTATTTTGCTTTTTAGTCTTCAATCGTGATATTTTGTTGGTTTTAATATTTCCTTCTTAAGCCCACCTGATATTTCACATATTACCATTTTTGTCTATTTCTGTTATGAATTGCTGAATTATTTTTTCATTTTGTCAAGTGCTTGCTTAAGGATTCTTTTTCAAGTATAAATACCATACTAAATTTTTTCTCTGCTTTGTATTTTTTCCTGTGAGTGTTTTTATATACTTAAATGTTTTGATTCATATTTTCTATTTTCTTTTTTTGACACCTTTGTGTGAATCTTGTTTGCCTTTTTTTGTTTATTTAAAAATTTATCACATTTTCATCCAGCAATAACAGCATTTCTGTAGGTTTATGGAGAGAGATTTTCATGGCTCACAAAGTCATTTAGTTCATAAATACCCTATGTGGGGAGACAAAGTAGTTGGATGTTAATAGATTGAGACTTTACATGCTTAGGAGATACAATTATGCTTTTGAAATAATACGGTATTTTTCTTGTAACACCCTGATTTCTACCCTATGCTTTCTTCTTTCCTTCCACAAGTCTTATAATAAACATGCCTTCTCCATTCCCATCGTCAAAGTGGGGTCATCCAGGACACTGCACTGTCATTCAAGCCCCTTCCTTCAAATTTCTTCACAGCACTGCTCTCACTAGATGTCATTCACATTTTGAGTTTTTCCCCTACTTTGGGCAGGCAATTCTCTTTTGGGAGGTGTCTTTATGAGGTTTATGCCATCTCTAGACCTTCTTTTCCTTGCTGTCTCTACCCGATTCTGGTTAGGTATTGAGTCTTTGTAAGATTTGGATATTAACATCTTGACTTACATATACACTTAAGCATATAGTATTCTCCATCCCCCACTTATTTTTGCGAATAGCTTTATTTGCTGGCCTTTTCCATCTTGGTTGTGGGCAAATGTGTAAAGAGATTCAGATTTAGGCAGCTCCCATTACTCTTCAGGAACCCTAGAGCCCAGTATGGTTTTTAAGCATGAGTGTTTATCGACCAATGCTTCAACGTGAGGCTCTTATTCTCTCCTGTATATTTTGTGCTCATAGCCTGCTTGCGTTATATACAAGCTGTCTATCCCTTTAAACTAAGCATTCTGTGTCTGCGTTCTCTCTGTAGCATTGGTGTTCTTCCATTACTGTTTTACTGGGGAGGATATTTAAACCGTTTTTATTGGAACACAAAACATGAGCAGCTACCTGCACAATGTCAGTTCACTTTGGTACACACCATCAAACAATGTAGTAAAAGCTCCCTCTCCCAAGACTACTTGCATGAATAAAAATAAGGGACCCTTCCTTTTTGGATGTCTCTGCTCTGAGCCAGAGTACTTAGCTTTGTGTGTGAAGCTGGAATGGATTTCAGACTACTTTTATGTCCTAAGCAGGGGACAGCCTACAAAATCTTGTATATCAGCTCCCTGTCTTAACCTCCTGGGGAACCACAGTCATCTTTTGAAGTGAAAATATCATTTAGAAGGGATAAACATGAAAATAACTTTTTTAAAACTATATTTTTAATATTTATTTGAGAGAGAGAGAGCAGAGTAAGTGAGAGAGAACATAAGTAGTGGGGAGAGGTAGAAGGAAGTGGAAGAGGCAGGCTCCCTGCTGAGTATGGGCTCCATCCAGGGTCCTGGGATCATGACCTGAGTCAAAGGCAGACACTTAACTGACTGGGCTACCCAGGTGCCCCCAAAATAACTTTTTAATATACTTTTATTTAATAAAATGATCACTTCCATAAGAAGCTGGTAAGGAGACTCTCCCTGCTTGTGCTGTCTCACTCACTCTTGCTCTCTCTCTCTCAAATAAACAAATAACATCTTCAAAAAAAAAAAAAAAAGAAGTTGGCAAGGAAAGTAAAAAAAAAAAAGAAGTTGGCAAGGAAAGAAAGGACGAGTAGACTTTAAAAATCAAAAGTATAGTGGTGAAACGGAGCTTAATAATGTTGAGGATGGGCAAAGTCAAATTAAAGAATAGTGTGGAGGGTTCTGGGATTTTCTTTTAATGGACGGGATAAGATGGAAACATATTTGAGAAAAAGTTCTATCTTCCTGTAAGCTTTGGGCTAAAGCAAAACATCATGACTTTGTAAAAGAAGTTATATTTGTACTGTCTGAGTGCATATACGTATAGAACAGAAGAGGGAGTAGTCTCCCACAATCACTAATTGACAGATTGATTTAATATTGAGTGACTATTTCAGCAATAATTTTCAAAACTGGTGGAAGGAAATGCTCTGGAAAACTGTGGCTAAAGGCTGAATCGCTGTGAAAGCACTATTTCAGTAAGTGACACTAATTGCAAAATAATGGCCATATACTTCACAACCAGACTTATGCTGACAGATGAATGTTTTATTATTTTTTAATTTACTACCTTATACATTCGGTTGGCCTGCCAGAACTACTTCATTTCTTTTGGAAATGAGCCTGGGCATTGTTAGCAGGTTTCTGCTTGATACATGCCAAAATGAAGGTTCTTAATTTAAACTTTTATTATGGCAGTATCAACTACCCTTACAAAAATCTGAAAGCTCTATCAAGATTACTTCCAAATCTTGATTTCTGGGAGTTCTTAACTAAGCTGTAAAAATATGATTTCTCCTGAGACTCAGAATGTCATATTTCCCGGGTAAAAGTATCTTTTTTTTTTTCAATCTTCAATTCCTATCCTTTTCAGATATTTAAAGAATACAGTTTTGCTCAACATAGCTATGTATTGGGAACACTTTTTTCGTTATTAACACTAATGATTAAAAGTTGAAATGTTGCCTTTGTCAAGTTTTATATTACTACTGTTATGTCTCATTTTATTTATTCTGAACAGAAAGCATCTCTTTTATTGTGTGCTTGTTTGTCATGTTTGATCTGGGACAAAGCAGTCCCTGGAGAAATTTTTGGGAAAGGAAGTCCTGTAGAGCTGTGTCCAAAAAGGAGCGGGACAGAGTGTTTGATTTTGTCTTTTATTTATATATATATATATATTATATTTATATATATGTATATACATATTTTATTGAAGTTTGATTTGCCAACATATAGTGTAACACCCAGTGCTCATCCCATCAAGCGCCTCCCTCAGTGCCCATCACCTAGTCACCCCATCCCCCCACCCACCTTCCCTTCATTTCCCAGAGTTAGGAGTCTCTCATATTTTGTCACCTTCTCTATTTTTTCCCACTCATTTTCCTTCCTTTCCCCTAATAGTAGTAGACACTCACTGTTTTCCCATTTGTTAATATTCATGGAATTTTGATAAATATTTTCACCTATGTTTCCAAAAATTCCTTCAGTGCTACTCTCCCAAAGATCATCTTTTTGTTTTTGCAGGGTTTGAACTCATTGACCCTGAGGTCAAGACCTGAGCTGAGATCGAGAGTCAGATACTTAACCAACCTGAACCAAGCATGTGTTCCTTAACATAATGTCCTTCTTGTGCCCTTGACAGTTACTTTTCTGTGAAGATAGGAAAAAAAAAAAAAGCCATCAGTGCAGCTGACAAATGTATATAAAATGCCCCTTCTTAGAAATGATTTCCAAAAGATTTTGACTCCTATGCATGGAGTGTGGTGGAAACAGCATGGCAATTCCAATGAGGCAGAAATAGATTCCCTAGAATCTGTAGTCACATCATTTTCTAAAATATAAGACAGTAGGCAGAACTCTCCATGCTTCCTTTATCTCATGCACTTTAATTCCAATGTTTAAAGAAACTTTTATCGTTAATACCATTATATTAACAGTAACAGAGCTCATGTCTTTTGAGAGCTTAATGTTTAGACATTCTGCTAATAAATTTATATGTATTTTTACTCAAATAATACCTATGTCATTAAATCTAGTATATAATATTCCCATGTTACTATTGGAGAAACTGACTCCCCAAATGGACTCAGCTGGCTAAGGGGCAAAATGTTGACCTAAGAATTTAAATTCTTAAGCATTACTGTCAGTGGCAAAATAAGTAACATAGTATCATTATTATGATATTTTTCAGATGACTTAATAATTACTATAAGCCTCCATTTTTTAAAAAGTTTTTCTTTAGGGAGGGGCAAGATGGCGGAAGAGCAGGGTCCCCAAGTCACCTGTCCCCACCAAATTACCTAGATAACCTTCAAACCATCCTGAAAATCTACGAATTCGGCCTGAGATGTAAAGAGAGACCAGCTGGAACGCTACAGTGAGAGGAGTTCACGCTTCTATCCAGGTAGGAAGACGGGGAAAAAGAAATAAAGGAACAAAAGGCCTCCGAGGGGGAGGGGCCCCGGAGGAGCCGGGCTGAGGCCGGGGCGAGTGTCCCCAGGACAGGAGAGCCCCGTCCCGGAGGAGCAGGAGCTGCACCAACCTTCCCGGGCGGGCGGAAAGGGGCTCGCAGGGAGGTGGAGCAGGACCCAGGAGGGCGGGGACGCCCTCGGGCTCCCGGGGACACTAACAGACACCTGCGCCCCGGGAGAGTGCCCCGAGCTCCCTAAGGGCTGCAGCGCGCACGGAGGGACCGACCGGAGCAGCTCGGAGGGGCTCGGGAGCGGCTCCAGGGAGGGGGCTGCAGGGCGGGAGCGCGAATCCAACAGCGCAGGCCCCGGAGCACAGGGCGCCGGGACACAGCCCAGGATCCGGCCTCCCCCTGGGACAGGCAGAGGCCGGGAGGGCCCAGGACAGCGAGGACGCTCCTGCCCCGAGCTGAGCACATCAGCGGCCCCGCTCCGGAGCCTCCAGGCCCTGCGGACGGAGAGCCGAGAGCCCCCGAGCCCCGTAGTTCCTGCGGAGGCTGAATCCAGGCTTCCAGAGTTGCCATAGCAACTGCTGCTGTTCCTCCCTGGGTCCCACGGGGTAAACAACCCCCGCTGAGCCCTGCAGCAGGCAGGGGCAGAGCAGCTCCCCCAAGTGCTGACACCTGAAAATCAGCACAGCAGGCCCCTCCCCCAGAAGACCAGCTGGACGGACCAGTGATACTCCCCCGTGTTCCAATACAACTTGTTTCTGGCCACTCTGCACTGAGCAAAATGACTAGAAGGAAAACCTCACCTCAAAAGAAAGAATCAGAAACAGCCCTCTCTCCCACAGAGTTACAAAATCTGGATTACACTTCAATGTCAGAAAGCCAATTCAGAAGCACCATTATACAGCTACTGGTGGCTCTAGAAAAAAGCATTAAGGCCTCACGAGACTTCATGACTGCAGAATTTAGATCCAATCAGGCAGAAATTAAAAATCAATTGAATGAGATGCAATCCAAACTAGAAGTCCTAACGACGAGGGTTAACGAGGTGGAAGAACGAGTGAGTGACATAGAAGACAAGTTGATGGCAAAGAGGGAAACTGAGGAAAAAAGAGACAGTCAATTAAGGGACCATGAAGACAGATTAAGGCAAATAAATGACACTCTGAGGAAGAAAAACCTACGTTTAATTGGGGTTCCCGAGGGCGCCGAAAGGGACAGAGGGCCAGAATATGTATTTGAACAAATCCTAGCTGAAAACTTTCCCAATCTGGGAAGGGAAACAGGCATTCAGATCCAGGAAATAGAGAGATCCCCCCCTAAAATCAATAAAAACCGTTCAACACCTCGACATCTAATAGTGAAGCTTGCAAATTCCAAAGATAAAGAGAAGATCCTTAAAGCAGCAAGAGACAAGAAGTCCCTGACTTTCATGGGGAGGAATATTAGGGTAACAGCAGACCTCTCCACAGAGACCTGGCAGGCCAGAAAGGGCTGGCAGGATGTATTCAGGGTCCTAAATGAGAAGAACATGCAACCAAGAATACTTTATCCAGCAAGGCTCTCATTCAAAATGGAAGGAGAGATAAAGAGCTTCCAAGACAGGCAGGAACTGAAAGAATATGTGACCTCCAAACCAGCTCTGCAAGAAATTTTAAGGGGGACTCTTAAAACTCCCCTTTAAGAAGAAGTTCAAGTAACTCTGAACGTGAATGGGCTTAATGACCCCATCAAAAGGCGCAGAGTTTCAGACTGGATAAAAAAACAGGACCCATCTATTTGCTGTCTACAAGAGACTCATTTTAGACAGAATACCATGGACTTTCTTCAGAGACTTAGAACAAATTATTTTAAGATTTGTGTGGAATCAGAAAAGACCCCAAACAGCCAGGGGAATTTAAAAAAAAGAAAACCATATCTGGGGGCATCACAATGCCAGATTTCAGGTTGTACTACAAAGCTGTGTTCATCAAGACAGTGTGGTACTGGCACAAAAACAGACATATAGATCAGTGGAACAGAACAGAGAACCCAGAAGTGGACCCTGAACTTTATGCTCAACTAATATACAATAAAGGAGGAAAGACGATCCACTAGAAGAAAGACAGTCTCTTCAATAAATGGTGCTGGGAAAATTGGACATCCACATGCAGAAGAATGAAACTGGACCACTCTCATGCACCATACACAAAGATAAACTCAAAATGGATGAAAGATCTAAATGTGAGACAAGATTCCATCAAAATCCCAGAGAAGAACTCAGGCAACACCCTTTTTGAACTTGGCCACAGTAACCGGAGAAGGACAAACAGTGTATGTTCTCATTCATTTGGGGAATATGAATAATAGCGAAAGGGAATATAAGGGAAGGGAGAAGAAATGTGTGAGAAATATCAGAAAGGGAGACAGAACATAAAGACTTCTAACTCTGGGAAATGAACTAGGGGTGGTGGAGGGGGAGGAGGGTGGGGGGTGGGGGTGAATGGGTGCCGGGCACTGAGGGGTACACTTGACGGGATGAGCACTGGGTGTTATTCTGTATGTTGGTAAATTGAACACCAATAAAAATTAATTTATAATAAAAAAAAAAAAGTTTTTCTTTATTTATTCATGAGAGATACACAGAGAGAGGCAGAATCACAGGCAGAGGAAGAAGCAGGCTCCCAGTGGGGAACCCGATGCAGGACTCGATCCCAGGACCCCAGGATCACAACCTGAGCCAGACACTCAACCACTGAGCCACCCAGGCATCCCGCCTCCATTTTTTCATTTGAAAGTTCAAACTAACCTCTTAGGGTTATTTTTCAGATTTAAGAATGTGAAGAAATGTAAATTATCTAGTAGAGTGTCTGACACATTGTAGTCACTAATAAATATTAGTTTCCTTCTCCTATTTCACTGAGATAAAAATAGTCTATTTCTAGTATTTTATTTGAGAAAATCACTTTATAGTTTAAAAGTTGCTTTCTTACACATCATCTTATTTTGTTTCCTATTAAACCATTTCTATACATGCCACTAACCTAAGGAGGAAACAGAAGCTTAGAAAGTCAGTAACTGTTCTCACACTAATACTGGGCTCATGAGACCTTAGTCTGTGCTTCTTTCATTCTTCCTGAAGCCTTATGTCTTTAGTAACCTGATTTCAGGAAAATGTGAGTCCGTTTTGCTGCCTATCATTTTGTCATTGTGTTTCTGTTTGAAGTAGGAAGCACAAGTATTGACAGAACACATAAATCAACTCTAATCACCATGTACTCTTGCAACATTCCAAGTACTTAGCAAAGATAATAAAGTTAGCAGTTTGTATTTTATGTGGAAGCGACAACACGATCATCACAATTTGCTATCTTGAGGTTGAATGGAATTGACATGGAAGAGGACAGATGAGTAACAGAAAGAATGAGTGAAACACAAGTGTGAAACTGTGTTTTTGTCTTTTCCTTGATTTTACAGGGAAAATGGTAAAATATTACTTCTTCATCCGTATGTATGATGACTACATACATACCACATACATAGTAAAATGACTACATACATAGTAAACTAACCTTGCATTCCTGGAATAAAGTCTACGTGATCACGATTAATTTTCTTTTCATATATTATTAGAATTTATTTGCTAATACTTTAAGTTTCTTTGCATCTATATTCATGTGGTCATTAGCCTATAATTGTCTTTTCTCATAATGTCTTTGATTTTATTATCAAGGTAATTCTGACTTCTATAAAAATGTTAGAGAATATAATAAGTCACATACTTTTGGAAAAACAGTTTGTATAAGATTTAAAAATTCTATCAAATTTGATAAAATTCACCAGTGAGAATTTGCAAATGAAATAATTTAAGGTTGAATTCTCATTTATGGAAAGAGTTTTTTTTATTATAATATTAGGTTTTTAATAGATATTGAGCTATTCTGAGATCATGTTTTTTTTATAAAATTTGTCTATTTTATCTTAGTTGTTGAAATCATAGCAAAAGAATTTCATAATACTGTTGGTAATATTTTATTACATTTTAATGAACTGTTATAGATATATCAACTCTTTTATTCCTTTACTGGTAAATTTTTATTTTTAAAATATATTCAGACTTGCTGGGGATTTATCAATTTTATTATTTCAAATAACCAAATTCAGGTTTTGGTAATTTTCTTGACTGTTTTATATTTATTGATTTCTACGTTCACGTTTTTATTCCCTTCTAATTTTGGCTTAGTTTTCTTTTATTAGCTGCTTATAGTAGAAATTCAGGCCATAGTCTTCAATCCTTCTTGGCTTTGAATATAAACATTTCACTATACATTTTTTTGCAAGCCTTGTTTTAACTGCCTCTTATAAATTTGGAAAAAAAGTGTATTTTATTTATAGTTCAGTTACAATTTCTTTGGCTCGTGATTTCTTATTTGGCATTTGGACTATTTAGCTGTATGTTAATTAATTTCAAAGTATTTGGAAATTTTTAATATTTCACACTGTGATTAGGGCTTCAACATACAGTCACATTGGGGGTTAGGACTGAAGAGGTGAAATTCAGATCATAACTATCTTCCAGTAGGTTTTCTTTCGTGTCCAGTTGACCAGGGTTTAGCAATATGCCTAATCCTGATTACTGGCAAGAGAAAAGGGAAATTTCTGGTTAGTTTATGCCAAACGATATTTTTTAAGATTTTATTTATTTATTCATGAGAGAGACAGAAAGAGAGAGACACAGAAAGGCAGAGACATAGGCAGAGGGAGAGAAGCAGGCTCTCTCAAGGAGCCCGATGTGGAACTCTATTCTCAGACCAAGGGATCATACCCGGAGCCAAAGGTAGATGCCCAACTGCTAAGCCACCCAGGCATCTCTATGTCCAACAAAATTTATCTCTTAGACTGGGAAGGACATAAACATTCTTGGACTCATATAGGGGTATATATTTCAGTAAAATTGGAGTTCTACCAACATGAAAAAATGAGTGTGGCCTTATAATGACAATAAGCCATTACACACAGTCTTCAAGGCCTTTGCAATTTTGTTCCCTTTCTTTACGTTCTTATACTTCCACTTCTTGCCTTGCTCTCCACACTCTAGTAAAAAAACAAAACAAAAAACCTTTGTTTTTCTTTTGAGCTCATCACACTCTAACTTTAATGCCTTTATGTTAGTTGTCCTAATTGCAATCTTTTCCTCAATGTCTTCACATAGCTCACTCATGTCTATGTTTTAGGTTTCAGTTTAAATGACATATCCTTAGGAAGGCCTGACTTTTAATAAAACACATATGTTGCTCACATACCTTTTTGTATCTTAAAAAAATTTATCACTCTTGTGTTATTTACAAAATATTGTTTTTCATACTATACCTTAAAAAAGTCCACCAACAGAGTGTCCTTATCTGTTGTATTGATTTCCCCAACATGGTTGTTTGGTAGTAAATATTGGTTGATTGACTTAATGCCTAAGAGTGAGAAACAGGAATATTAAAAGATAATTTCAGTATTGAACTTAAATGTTCAAAAATGGTTCAATCTACTAGGTGAATTAGGGAAGATAAGAAGCAAGATTATTTATAAAGACAGTGGAGAGTATCACCTTTGTTAAACTAGTAATATTTGAGGAAAGATACATTTTAATGTCTTAAACATATAAAATAGCATAAAGGAATACCTTTTAATTTTCTCCATTTATATTATACTTAAATTTGCTTTTAAACTGATCATTTACTTACTTTCAAGCAGGTAAATATTTTGTTGAATTTGATTTTCTTTTTTTCCTGTGTTGCAAAAGCATGGTACCAACAGCAGCATGTTTTCTATGAATGCACTGACTTTTAAATTACATCACTTTTTAAATATAAAATTAAAATCTACAGTGTGATATACACTAGTGAAATTATGAAAATAGTTAGCATTTCAGACAAGACTAGCCATTCTTATGCATAATCAGATTTTGTTGTTGCTCAAGATGTAAAGACATAACTGCATCATTAATCCAATAATAAAACCTTTATAATAATGTGCTATGCTTATAACATATTACTTTCTCCTGTGAGGACAAGTGACTTCCAAATATCCTCAGCAATAATCTCTGGTGGATGACACATTTTCTGGACTTAAACTTAAGTTTTCAGCTGTTTCATAGAAAAGTTTACTCTTTGCTTTAATGGGTTATAAAAGATTCAGGAAGGTTGTCTTTCAATGACTTCTTCACCACGGGTTTATAAGACTGTTACTTATGGGGACCTTCAAAGAATATAACATTAGCTAACATATCAAGCCAGATTTTATGACTTCCATGATCTTAAACTCTTGTCATAGTAGCTTAAAATGTTGAAAGAAAGAAGGTGAGATGAAGCAGAGGAGACAGATGGTACATGGGTAGAAAAAGCACAAGGAACAGAGCCACTGCAAGAAAGTAAATGATTGTGAAAAAAAATGCTAAGAAATTTATGTGGTACTGCATGAATTTTTCCTTAACTCTCAGTGTAAGAAAGAGAGTGAAACCACTGGCCTCACTGCATTGACATTGAACATGTCATGCATGTTCAAACAGCACATGTTCTGAATGTGTATTTTTACATTAACAAGTGCATTTTCATTTACTCATTCAAAGACACAATTTTTAATGATATTTTTGGCCATGATGAAAACAAAAACAGTCATGAAAAATTTATATCTGCATCTGGTGATTTTTCATTATTTTTTGGTGGTTGGAAAAGAGCCATTTAAGAGTTGCTAAAAACTCTATTTCTAGAACTGAAAATGTTTGTAGCAGAATTTCTTTATCTTGAGATATACCTAAGTTAGGATAAAATTCTGTTTTTGGAGAAATATAAAGAAACTCCAGATTAAGATGTTAAGCGTTTTACTATCAAAGTAAATCGTTACTAGGACTACCTTTGTCTTTGCACTATTGGACTACCTCTGTCTTTGCATTATTAGGTAATGACTTCCCCTAGGTGGGCTTGCAAATGTGAGAGTGCATTTATTTGTGTTTACATTCCAACCAAAGAGTTGTCTACAAGAAATTGGGAGCAGAAACTGGCTGGAGAGCTTAAGGGGCAGACCCCTCTGTGATACTGATGTGGAGTCTAGAGCGAAACAAAACCGGCAGTTCCAAGTCCATTTGAATGGGAATTTAAATATGAATAAGCCAAATTTAGGAAATGAACTATTGAGTATTATTACCTTGTTTAGTCTGTGGAGGTCTAGCTCAAATTTTAATAAAATGCTACAAGAAGAAAAGGGTCACAGAGAAGAAACTAGGGTGACATACCAAATGCTCCCTAAACTCCCAGGGCAACAGCATTGTGCTGTGAAGAGAACTGAGTTAACAAGAGGTTTGAAGGATTGAATTGTGGACCACGACAGAATTCCTCATGAGTTCCCAAAAATTTGCTGGAAAGGAGAATTGAATTTAAATATTGGATTTTGTATGGTCATTTGATATAGTCTCTGACTATGGCTATTTGACTACCAAAGAGAGCCATATATACTCAGGGATAAAGGGGAGATCTATGTCTCTGCTTGTCTCTGTCTCTGTCTAGCTAGCAGATGGTCCATTTGGGGCTGCCTTATAATGGTGTAAATTATTATAGAGGCATCGAATTTCAGGACGGAAATGGAATTTGAAAGCGAGGTAGTCTAATCAGCCCTTTGGTATCTGATGGAGTTCCTTCTCTCAATGGCTTGGTTAAGTGCTTATCAACATCCACGAAAAAAAAAAAATCCACGTTGTCAGGAATCTCATTGCTTATTGAGGAAATATAGTAAACCCACTGATGACTGATTATTATACATTGACTTCAGATCTTTCTTCTAGAACCTTCACCTACTTACCACCCAGGGCCATACAGATACTTTGATATTATTGAAAATGTCCTATCATAATCTGCTTCTCTTCAATGGGCTGCATATTTTGGATTTCCCAAGCTATTCCTCATGGCACAAGACACTCTATCCATTTCTTATTTTATATCAGACTTCTACTTGCTTATTGAATTCCTTTTGAGTGTTAAATCTAACAGGACAAAAGAAACCATGCACAAATAAAACCATACTAATCTCATCATGGCTTTTGTAGTCACATTTTGATTAAAATAATGTAGTATAGCAATGACATTTAGAACATTTGTGATGAACAATCTGAGGGGCTATGACTTTCTGTGTTCTCGTGTATTTGTCAAATTTTATTTACTATGTGCCAAGAACTATGCTGTTTTATCTGCATTTGCAAATATATCTTTCACTTTAATAGTTATTTTTATTATTATCCCTATTTTAGGGATGACCTAATTAAGGCTAACTGGATTACATAACTTCCCCAAGTTTATGTGGCTAGAGCATAAGTCAAGTTTCAAAGGCTGATACTTTTGATTCCAAAATCCATGCCTGAAATGTCAATGCAAAGCTGTAGGAGAATGATATAATGGTGCAAGGTGCAGCCACTAATCTCAGTGGGTCTTGATCTTGATTTTAATTATACTGAGGCTAGGGATATAATAATCCATATGCTCTAGACAATGCCACACTTATTTATGCTATCCTCAAATATCTTGGCATTACTTACTTACTTATTTATTTTTAAGATTTTATTTATTTATTCATGAGAGATCCAGAGAGAGAGGCAGAGACATAGGTAGAGGGAGAAGCAGTTTCCCTATGGGAAGCCTGATGGGGGACTCAATCCCAGGACCCTGGGATCACACTCTGAGCCAAAGGCAGACGCTCAACACTGAGTCACTCAGATGTCTCATATCTTAGCATTATTATGCAGAGTTTTATGTTAGCAACATCATACTTGATAACTGAGTGGAAGGTATGTGTATGAACCACACAGAATTCCATAGCGTGGTAAATGAGTTTGCAAAGCTCTCCAAGCACCTAACTCTCTTGCTGCCAATGAGGATAATCTGAGTCTTGGTCAGTTGGCAGTACTTTTTCAAAAAAATGGACTACCAGTGCTAGCAACCTCATGTTAAAAGTTCACAATGATGGTGGCAGCGCTGTATGTTCTTTCATTCAGGGTATTTATAACAGTTTTCAGAGTCACAGAGTGTATAGCATAGAGAGGAGGTGGATGAGTAATGACTTAGGTTTCATGTAGAATGTAGCATGAGCTGACTTAGCCTTCATGCAAAGGCACAGCAAGTACCAGACTGTCACCAGGCGTCATTTACAGTTTCAATGCGATTACCAGGAATTCATTTCACTTTGTTAACAATGATAAAATAACCATCTGTACTGTTTGTTTTTATTTGTTTGTTGTGGGGCTCTAGTTGATTTGGAAAGCCATGTAAGTATTCTTTTGGATATTTTCACAAGCACATTTTAGGGAGAGTGATGCTTTGGGAACAGGGGGAACTCATCCACTTTAGCTCCCTTACCCCAACCCTTACTTTTAGTTCAATTAACCAACATATACATATATTTGTTTCTGTATTTATTCATTCAGAGAGTGTTTATTTAATGACTTAAATAAAATACTTGAGATAATATACTAAATTAGTTAGTCCCTCTCCTTAGAGAGCTTAGGTCAACTGTAGAAGAAAGACAAGTGTATTTGCAGGGGCAACTTTAATTGCAGTCAAAAAAATGATTTTTAAAATTAATGTGGTGTGATTTATGGAATTCATATGTTCCTGAACCTTAAGAACAATAGGAATTAGACATTGTTAGAACTCAATTAAAACTCAATGACTCTAGATTCTTTTCTGCATATATGTTTTGTTTGTCTTCCTCCCTCTGTCACTCTGGTCTCGATTTTGTCTTTCCTTCTCTTTTTACTCTTTCCATCTCTGTAGTTTAACTTATTACAATACAATTTTTACAAATAACTATGTAGCAAGTATTTGAGGCTTTAGGGGCCAAATGATCTCTGTTTCAAGTACTCACTTCTGGTGTAGCATAAGAACAACTATGGAAAATATATCAATGAATAAGCAAAGCTATTTATATAAGAAAATATACCAATGAAACTTTACTTAATGAGTGCTGAAATTCTAATTTCACATAATTTTTACTTGACATGGCATATTTTTATTCTTTTTATTTTCAATAATATTCTTTTAAATTTTTTAAAAAGATTTTATTTATTTATTCATAGAGACACACAGAGAGAGGCAGAGACACAAGCAGAGGGAGAAACAGGCTGCCTGCAGGGAGCCTGATGTGGGACTCGATCCCGGGTCTCCGGGTTCATGCTCTGGACTGAAGGTGGTGCTTAACCACTGAGCGTGGTGCTTAACCACTGAGCCACTGGAGCTGCCCAATTTTCAATAGTATTCTTAAATTTTCAGCAGTTTAAATAAATATAAACTATTATAGTTCAAAGCCCACACAAAAACAGGTCCATGGCTCATAATCTGTCAATTCCTGCTCTATATAGCAGAAAATATAGCAGATGCCAGTTCATGAGCTTTATATCTTACAACGTAGATCAACATCTTTCCTAAAATTTCTGACTAAAAGTTCTCAATCACTATGGGCCAGAGGTTCAGAGACATGTACAAAATGACCTCACCTAGAACAAAGATATAAAGCAAAATGTGAGAGTGCGGGTGTTGATAGGAAAAATGGGATGAGCTTCCAGTCAAGTGGAAAGTCTGCTGAAGTGAATTTTGCGTCCAGTTCAAAAACTAAATAGCCTATTTCAATATAGAGACTTGGAGAGATCACAATTAGGTAGGCACAAGGATATCTTTTTTTTTTTTTAATTGGCCTATAAACAGCCAAAAAGAAGGAGATGCTTGCACAAAGTGTGTGATGTATAACAAGAGAAATTATACTGTTACCTATTCAATAATCTGGAGTATAGATTGAAATATGGAGACCAAAGAAAAAAGCAGAAAGTAAAATCATAATGGCCCTCTTATGCTATCCCTAGGAGTTTGAACTACCTCCAAAACCATGATGGGTATGGATTGAACTGCGTCTCCACCAGAGATGTGGAAATCCTAACCCTCAGCACCTGTGGGTATACCCTTATTTAAAAATAGGATTTCTTGAAGATGATCAAGTTAAGAGGAAGTCATTGGGATGGGCCCCAACCCAATACAACTGGATATACTTATAAAAAGGCAAATTTTAGGGCCGCCCGGGTGGCTCAGTGGTTTAGCACCAGCTTCAGCCCAGGGCACGATCCTGGAGACCCGGGATCGAGTCCCATGTGAGGCTCCCTGCAAGGAGCCTGCTTCTCCACCTGCCTGTGTCTCTACCTCTCTCTCTCCTCTCTGTGTTTCTCATAAATAAATAAATAAATAAATAAATAAATAAATAAAATCTTTTTTTTTAATTTTTTTTTATTTATTTTATGATAGTCACACACACACACACAGAGAGAGAGACAGAGAGAGAGAGAGAGAGAGAGAGAGAGAGGCAGAGACATAGGCAGAGGGAGAAGCAGGCTCCATGCACTGGGAGCCCGACGTGGGATTCGATCCGGAGTCTCCAGATCGCGCCCTGGGCCAAAGGCAGGCGCCAAACCGCTGCGCCACCCAGGGATCCCAATAAATAAAATCTTAAAAAAAATAAAACCTTTTTTAAAAAAAGACAAATTTTAGACACGGAAATTGACATGCATAGAGAGAAGACAATGTGAAGACACCCAGAGAAAGGATGTCCTCTCCAAGCTAAGGACTAGCTGAGGCTACTAAAAGGTAGGAGATAGTCATGGAACAGATATTCCTTTACAGCTTTCAGAAGGAACCAACTCTGATGAACTTTGATTCCAGACTTTCAGCCTCCAGAACACTGAAACAATAAATTTCTGATTCTCTTCGTCTGTGGTATGTTGTTATGGGAGCCCCTGTAATTTTTGCTCTGTCTTTGATGTTGTCAGCAATGAAAATAATGATATCGAGTTATAAGTTTGAGATTAGAGGTGGTCACATGAAATCCTAGAGATAGAGAAGAAATGATTTAGCACCAAGAATTTGGGGCAAGTATTAGAGGACCAGGCAGCAGAACTCAAAACTGTTCACTTCAGCATTTTCTTCCTGTTAGAACATGCTGGATTTTTACTTTACTGGCTGCAGCAACAGCAGTGTTACTGCCAAGCTGTGCATCAGATTTTCCACACAGCCTATTGGTAATTCCATAGAAGACGTCAATATGTGTTTGTGGTAGTTGTCATGTTTTTGTGGTTTGATTTCAGGGACATTGTTTTTGTGTGTGTGCCAATTAGCTCTTAATCTTCTTTAAAAATTAATAGTTATGGACTTTATGGCTGTGGAGACAAATTGGAAAATAATACTCATCATATGCATTCAGTATAGATGTCAACCTTTTCCTGAAATCTGTCCTATGTGGCATGTGCTGGTATTGCTTTTAAGTTAGTTTTGACCTAAATCCTAAGCACCCAGAATTATGTTAACTTAATAATTGCCAATTTGAATTCAGTAATGAAATAATTCAGAGTAACTATATATCTTAAAGATGTAACAGTAATTATATCTTCATCCTAAGGACTGGAAATATTAAAGAGTTTCAAACTTGCTGCTAATGTTTGTTCCTAAAAAAAAACACAAAACCTATTCTCTTGTAAATATTACATATATGTATAAATTATTATCTGTAATTATTATATGAGAGATTTAAGTGATTTTTGTTTCTATAAAAGAATCTACTGAGAATAGTAGGTTACTTTCAGCAGAAGATGAATAATAATGTAAGAATTTGGGATGGAGTATCGCTGTATCTATTAGGTGAGGGAAAGGGAGAATCATTTCGAGAGTCATGCTGCATACACCAAGATGCCTCCATCAGCCTCTGGCTTCACAGGTCCGATGGGATTTAGGATACTGGCTAAACCAAAGGAGTTAGGGAAGGGGATACTGAATACAGAAGGATTAGAGGTAATGTATTGTTTATGAGGATGGATATTTCTGGTTAGGATGGCAAGAGAATTAGGCATAAAATGGAATCGTTGGGAAAATTTCTTTGGGGGTTGGCAGTTGCTTCTCTGCAAATTTGGCTGCTAACAACTTCTGCTATTTCTGTGTGTTTTTCCATTATCAGGTGAAATCTATTTCCCTTTCTTTTGGATCTGTGACCTGCCTTTATCAATAGAATGTGGCAAGTGACATTGTGCAAGTAGTTCTGGGTTCAGCCCTTCAATGGAGACCCATAAGCTTCTACTCTGTTCTCTTGCAATCTAGCTGTCATTTGTAAAGTCCAGACCTGGAGAGAGAGAGACCAGGCGGACAGGCCCTGGGGGTGGGGCATTATTTTGATAGAGACCAAGTGGAGGAGAATAGAGGCACCATCATCAACTGTTTTCACATCTGGAGGTGTGAAAGAGGCTTCCTTAAACGTACCAGCCAACCCTGTCCAGCTTGAGTGTCCTCACCTAATTCCCAGGGAGAGACCTGCCTAGTCAACATAGAGAATGGTGAGAAATAGTAAATCACTGTTGATTTAAGCAACCAAGGTTTGGAATGATTTGTTATGCGGCAAATCACATTTCCCATGATGAGGTTGAAGAATTATGAGTAACTTTTTTCTGGCAGAGAGAATATTAACAGAAGTTAGATGGCTGGAGTAGTGATGGATAATGGAAAATTATGTTTTCTTCCTTGAAAGGAACTTCAGTAGAATAACAATCTTGACTTTTTATGTCCTCCTTACTTCCTTACTTACTCTGCCTAAGGGACATTAAATGAATTAAATCTTGAGTGTCTTTGAAGGGAGAAACAAAGCAATTTGCAGTCTAGTATTTTCTTTCTTTCTTTCTTTCTTTCTTTCTTTCTTTCTTTCTTTCTTTCTTCTTTCTTTCTTTCTTTCTTTCTTTCTTTCTTTCTTTCTTCCTCCCTCCATCCCACCCTCCTTTCCTTTCTTTCTTTCTTTCTTTCTTTCTTTCTTTCTTTCTTTCTTTCTTTCTTTCTTTCTTCTTTCTTTCTTTCCTTTCTTTCTTTCTTTCTTCTTTCTTTCTTTCTTTCTTTCTTTCTTCTTTCTTTCTTTCTTCCTTTTTTTTTTTTTGGAATGAATCCTTTGTACCTATACTCTTCTGTTCTCTTAAGCCTTAAAAGGGATAATTCCTGCCTGGGATAGCCTCTCTTTTCTTATGTCGCTATAACTGGGTGAGTACATCTGTCTAAATCTGAGGTTTGGTGTCAGAAGGACAACTTTCTCAAATATATATACCATATTCTACAACATCAGTTCCATCAGTGAATATTTGTTTCCCATCCATCAGCTGGCTTGTTGAATGCCTTAGTCATTTAGAAGTTGGGTAGTGAAGAGGTATGCACTTACTGAGCACTGCTTAGAGACTGATGCTATTAACCTCAAATCTGAGAATAATGTTTTAAAATTCACTTTACTTTTTTAAAAAATATATTTTATTTATTTATTTAACACACAGAAAGAGAGAGAGAGAGAGAGAGAGCAGGGGGAGTGGCAGGCAGAGAGAGAGAGGGAGAGGCAGACCTCCTGCTGAGCAGGGAGCCCGATGCAACGCTCAATTCCAGCACCCCAGGGTCATGACCTGAGCCAAAGGCAGATGCCTAACCAACTGAGCCACCCAGAACCCCTAAAATTCACTTTAAAAGCAAAAGTTCTGTAACTTGATTGTTAATTTCTCACTACTTAATCAAGAACGTATTTGATTTCATAAAATATTTATGTCCAATATTTGAAAATTATCTGTAGTGACTAAGTTTTTACCTTAGTTTTGAAATGCTTTTGAGATTACACTTTATGATTACAGAGGAAGTCTTAGCTATTCAAAAATGAAAAATTATGGCAAGTCAGATTTAATTAAAAAACATAATTTTGTGAGACAGAAGGCTTTGTGGTGGAGTTTCATGCAAGTATATAGAGTAGGAATCAGAACATCCTTTTATTTATTTATTTTCTTTTTACTCCACATTCCGCAATTTGCTCAGCTAATCAGTATAGAACTAATTCTCCAGGTGGTTGGGAACATAAGGTGAATAAGGAATAATATGCAGAAAACACTTTGAAAGCAATCACATATATTAAAATACAAGGTATTATTCAATATATTCTCACAAATATGTATTATGTCTTTCTGGGAGTTAGCTGTCTTCGGGTACATGCCAGGTTAAGTGAAACTTTGAAATATTTTGCTATTTGGGACCCAAGTAAACAATTACTACAATCCCATCTGGAGTTAAAATGAAAGTTGAGTCAGGATCATTACCAAGTGCAATAGACCTTTCTGCAGTTGTTTTGCTGTCAGTTCAAATTTTTAAGGACTATATATATCCTGCTCTCTTAGACCTTATGGCTGCATGGTTGACCACTATTCCCTGATTAAAGTTTAAAACCACAGCACCCTTAACAGGTCATAAATCATCTCATTCATAAAGGTGCAGATTACAACAGGGGTACAACCTCATCACTTTTATGGATGACTGTTTCTGATTAGGCAAAACATACAACAGGTATATTTTCTAAGCCCAACAGAATACCTCTGGCTCACAATGGTATAGGGAACATCTGTCATTTTCCCTCTCAAACATCCATCAGGCAAAATTATTAAATCAACATGCATCATTTTGGTATAATAGAACTAAAATCACTGTTATAGAGCATAGTTCTGGGATTGATTTTCCCTGCTTTGAAAATAAACAACTTGGCTTCACGTTCATGGTTATGTAACAGCAGGAGATCATTATCTTGTGACAAAACTCTATTTTATTGACATAATCTCTAAATGATCCCTGGATAGGATATATAAAATTTAATATACATTCAATTTAGAAAGATTTCACTCACATGATACTGACATATATCTATTTTCTATTTATTTTACAGCCAACATTTGATTCCAAACATAATACTTATTTCTGTGATGTTCACTTCTTGCTCAAATCACTCAGCAAACATAACACCAATGAAAATTTTGATCTAACACACAGACTTTGACACCAAATGGCTGGAGGGTGACTCCTGACCAAATAGTATGATGTTGGACAGGGTGCCTGCTCTCTAACTGGGTTTACTAATCTGTGAAATGAAGATATAATAATGTGTAATTCATGTGATGTTGAGTTGAGTTCATGCATCTAACCTACTTAGGCAATGTCTGGTATTTGGTAAGAACAATATGACCACACTCATTTTATGGCATTCACCCTTTTATTCATGTTTCATTCTTTTTCTTTGTTCTGGCAACATGTTTAAATTCTCTGAGCCACTGTGTGCTAAAAAGTCTTCTTTCACTTGTTTGTAATATTAGATGAGGCAATATTTGTAAATTATGTTTGAAAATAGTATAGAAAAATATTCCTTACACAAATGACTCAGAGAGCTTTGAAGTTGATTCTTTAAAATATTTGTGATTATGATACTTCAGAAATCATGTACTGCAATGCATTATTTGAAAAGCTGTTTCCAAATTGACCATGAGTCGCCATGTATATTTTACCTTTCCTTCTCCAATTTCCTTCTCTAACCTTCCTAATTCTGTTCTGTGTCCCAAAAGGCTGACACCTATGCACTGTTTCACTCTGCACCTTTGCACAATGGCTTCCTAATGGGTTTGACCTAAGGCAGTGGTGGTGTGGGATCAGTTGAAGATTAGAAGTCAGAAGCTAGGGAAGTAGGGGTATGCATTATCTTGACCCCACCAAGTCACAGGGAATTGAGTGTATCTCTTTATTAAAGGGCACATTTCTGTTTGGTGGCCCTGTCCAAACAACTCTCACTGATCTGGTTCTGATAACTGCTTCCTCTCTTAGTCCATTTTGACTTAGAGAAAGTAAGGCTACAGCTCTTTCCAGCCCGAAAAACAAGTATCCCTTGATCATTTCCCAATTTATTAGGGAACTGCTATTTTATGAAACTTGTGGAGACCACTTTTATTACTTAATCTGAGTGTGTGATCTATTTTCTGTCTAGGACATTGCTGATACGTGTACCCAAGTTTGAATTGTAGAGTAAGCAGCTACGTCTGAAACATGTGAAAATGTTAAGTGCTACAGAGAGATGGATTTTATGGTTGTTGAGATTCTTTAGTGTGTTCAGGGTGGTAGTTGAAGTGCTTGTTTTATGTGCAATCATTTTGAAGATGTGAAAGTATTTGTCACCCTCAGTAATACAATTTTTTAGAAAGTGTTAAAAAGTATAGTGCCTTTTGGAAACATAAGGTCAGATTAGCATTCATTTGGATTTCACAAGGTAACTGAACACAGATTTGAATTGTAAAGTAGCTGTAATTATCTTTTTAACAGACACAGTAACTCTTCTTGGCAACCAGTACTGTAATTATAGACATTGTGTTCAGTACAAACTTCCATGTTTTTGACAGGCTAGAAGATGAAAAGATACACAAGGACTTCCTGTTGTTAGTCTCACTTTTTGTTTCTTCACATCTCTTTACATCTGAAACTATGACCCAAATGGGATTTATGCTTCATTATTCATGACATATTGTCCCCTTTAGAAGAAAAAGAAATTTTGCCTTCACAGAATAAGGTTGATTTTTAGTGCTAGCATGCAACTTATTATTTACATGATGACAATAATCTTTCTAAATAACAAAATGTGCCTAGATATTACAATATTTGGATAAGACAAATGATACTACAATATAACAATAGTGAAAATGAAGTAATTTTTAATAATAAGATATAGCACATCCGAGATACTGGAAATAACAAAGCACATTATAAAACATAGGGAAAATTCTAAAGCAGAAATTTAAAAATTCCTTTATGTTTGGGATGCCATTTTCAGGGCTTATGATACATAGATGTGGTCACCAGAGCAATTTTTGGTCATCCAAGCAATTCTGCCCCAATTAAGGGAAGAAATAGTCATATTCTAAAAAGTTGCAAATAAGTCAATCAGAGAAGGACAAACATTATATGGTCTCATTCATTTGGGGAATATAAAAGATAGTGAAAGGGAATAAAGGGGAAAGGAGAAAAAAATGAATGGGAAATATCATAAAGGGAGACAGAACATGAGAGACTCCTAACTCTGGGAAGCAAACTAAGGGTGGTGGAAGGGGAGGTAGGTGGGGGTGGGGGTGACTGGGTGACGGGCACTGAGGGTGGCACTTGATGGGATGAGCACTGGGTGTTATTCTATATGTTGGCAATTTGAACACCAATAAAAAATAAATGTATAAAAAATTAAATATTAAAAATAATAAATAAAAAGTTGCAAACAGAGGAATCAAACCTCAGTGTCCCTGATTTTCAGATCCCCAGTTTCTCTCACACTTCCCCTTTCTAGTGGGTCTCATTATTTTCTACCTCCTCTCTACCGTTTGATTGATAAATGTCGATGTGTTTATGGATACCAGGGAGAAATTTTGCCTAATCTCTTAAGAATGCAAATCAGATTTTAAAAAGGAATATCTCTAATAAGTTTCATTTGTATTCTGATCTGAGATTAAAATATTCATTGTAGCAATTAGCTGTGTGGCTTTACGGATATGCCATGGAAAAATGAAATTTGTTTCAAGTAGAAAATTTAGTAGGAGGTAAAGAAGGTGTCTGTGTTCCAAACACTTAATATATTTTGTTATTTATTATGTAATTATATACAATAAAATTTGTATATAGTAAACATTACTATTATATCTCACCTTCCATCCTATCTACTTTCTCACAGAGAGAAACAGCCTCAGATTTAGAAGAGATAAAACCATCCTCAGGTTCATAAAGCCTGCAATTGTTGCAGCTGAGAACACAGCTGTCTCTAGGAGGGGCTTAGCATATGTCTTTATAAGCATAATTATACAATAGGTGAGGTGGCTGAAGCAGTTAGTTTATTTTTCATAGTTTTAAGGCCAGGATGTTCAAGATAAAGGTGAAAGCAGGCAGGTTTCATTCTGAGGTCTCTTTTCCTGGCTTGTAGGCAGTCTTCATCTCACATGATCTCTTTGAATGTGAATAGAAAAGGAGAGCTCTGGTCTCTTTTTTTCTTACCTGGTCACTAATTTCATCAGGGGCCCCACTCTGGTGATACCATCTTACCCTATTTATCCCCCCATGGCTGCACCTCCAGATATCATGGCATTATGGGTGAAGGCTTCAATATATTAATTTTGAAGACACAGAAATTTGGTCTATAACAGAGAAGGGACTTGTTTATATTATCAGTTGATCCATTGGTGTTCTGAATTACATGATGAAAGTCATCCCATGGGGATATTCCTTCTTTCCTTCCTTCCTTCCTTCCTTCCTTCCTTCCTTCCTTCCTTCCTTCCTTCCTTCCTTCTTTCCTTCCTTCCTTCCTTCCTCCTTCCTTCCTTTCCTCCAGGTTTATATGTGACTATGAATAAATGATGGGTCCCTAACCAGTTATTTCCATAGGAAATATATGGTAATTCCTCATTTGATTTACAACTTGACCTACAATTGCATTATTATTTTTTGAATAATGCAAAGATTGTATATACATTTTCATAGTATATATTTTAACAGTGTATAATGATTTTTCAAATAATGAAGAAAATTAAAATTTTAGTTCCAAGTCATTACTCTCAAAACTCATCTCACCTGTTTGTAGTCTTTGGGGTAAGAATAAAAAACAAAACAAAATGAAAATAGTGTCAATTTTATCCTTCTTTTTGAACTGTTCCCTTTTTTTTATTGTAACTTTAAGCTTGTACACATGTGAATATAAAAATAGTTATATTTGCTTTATAGAAATAGTTAAATTAAGAACTATTTATGTAATCCTTCAGGAAATGATAAAAGTCATTTAAAAAAAACAGACTGGGACTTTTAGTAATACAAAGAAAAATAACATATTTAGATAAAAGTAAACAATTAGACAAAAAATAATTTTGTTTTCAGATTAGATATGAAATTAATCAAAATAATTTGAAAAGAAAGTAAGAGATATTGAAAGTTAATTTGATAATTAGAATAGTCATGTGTAATTTCAGAGAACATAATTTTGAACAGAACAGAGAAGCAAATAATTCAGTACTTTTTAACCTGTAGTGTTTTATGTTATGATCCCTGCCTTTCATAAATTTTCCCTCATCTTATTGTAAAGTTTAAAAACTAATTAAAGGTGCAAAACTGTTTAGTTGGATTAAAATACCCTCCGTGTATTATATATAGTTTGGTCTTCAGAAAGTCTAACAAGATAAATTAGTCCTACTGGCATGTTTTGAGAGACTCTGTCAAACTCTTATTTCCATACCAATCACAGAAGGAAGCCAAATTATGCACTTACCTTTCTCTTTTTAGAGTAGTTCAGGCATTTGTCATAACCTACTTAGATGAGATATAGATTTAATAAATAGTAAAAGTAAGTTGATTCATTACATTAATTGATAACATGATAGTTTCCCTCTCAGAGGAAGAAATTATAAAATATTTAAGAATTGTGATTATGAAAAAAAAAAGAATTGTGATTATGTCTACGATCACTGAGGCTAAAGGATAGGGCCTAACCCAATCAGTTAAATTTGTGAATAACTTGGTCTGTGGTCATATGAAATATTCTATGACACTCCACGGAAATTATAGAATAAGCTGCAGTCTCTACCAGTCTATATCATACTCATAAGAAAAATGCATAATTTATAATTAGGCCTCCCTGAATTTAGTTGGACTTACCAGAAATCTTGATTTTTTTTAAGATTTTGTTTATTTATTCATGAGAGACACACACACACAGAGAGAGAGAGAGAGAGAGAGAGAGAGAGAGAGGCCAAGACACAGGCAGAGGGAGATGCAGGCTCCATGCAACGAGCCTGACGTGGGACTCAATTCCGGGTCTCCAGGACCAGGCCCTGGGCTGAAGGTGGCTCTAAACTGCTGAGCCACCCAGGCTTCCCTGATATTTTTTTCCCTTTGAGGAAACCTGTTAACCCTGATACATAAAATCACACCTTGAAATGTGACCCAGAGCACATGCAGACCTGCAGCAGGTTGAAATCAAGCAGTATTAAGACCATATGATCTTATTGCACAAATAATTTTGAAAGCAACTTCTATGCAGACAAATAGAGAAAGGAGTATATTGTAGAAATCTAATATTCTCCCACAACAGTATTATTGAAATTTTGGGATCCTGAGTTACCTGATGCCTTGCGGATAGGTATAGCTCCTTTGAGAGACATGACTACCTGCTAATGGGCTTCGGTGAACCATCAGCACTGAGAGAAATCAAATAATGTGAATACCAAAATATCTTTTCTGCCATTGGCATATTTGACATTGCAATAAGAATAGATCAGTTCAGTAAAGTTCACTGAAAATATGGATATGGGTTACAGGAATATACCCCTGAATACTATAACTATGGATAGGTGACAACTTTGCTTTGAGATAGGCAATAAAATCCCCAGAAAATATTCTTCATGTTAAGATGAAACAAACTTCTTGGTTGACTGATGGAGTATTAAAAATAAAGGATGTAATACCATTTTGGAAGTCTGCTTCTATTTACCTGGCAAAATATATGACTTTGGATGATGAAGGAAAAGATAAATCTACAGAAGGAGCAGAAAATTAAGGCAGTATATCTGGTACTAGAGGAAGTATTAGATTTTCATTTCTAGGTTAAAGTTTTGGTTTGGCCACCAGCCTTGTTGTATAGTCTGGAAATTGGGTCCTAGATAATTGGGTACCCCTATTTGGAGAATGCAATTATAGAAATCTTAGTGGGAATTCTGAGAATGACATAAGGCCTTAATGTTATCCACCAATTGCTAGATCAGAAAGAAATTGTAATGCCAAAGTATATGACCTGTTTTGGCTTCTGGAGGTAGTTACTTGGGTATGTGAAATCAGTAGACACAGAAATGATCAAGCTATACAGTTTTGGATAAATAAATAAACAAATATGACTGTGGTAGATACATCTTAAAGAAGACATCTGATGAATCATACATGCTCGTGTTCACACTTTATATAGTCCTCTTCTACACTGAATGTCGGCTGGCTAGAGACTATGAACTAACAGAAGGGACCCACCCCACCACTTACTTCAGGAAGGCAGGCAGCTTCTGCCCCTGCTTCTGGAATGTTCACTCTCAGAGTGCTGACATAATGGGAAAGAGGTATAGCTACTCTGCTGAAGAGATTTTATAGAAAGATCGTGGATTTTTTTTTTCATGTGTCTATTGACCATCTGTATGTCTTCTCTGGAGAAATGTCTGCTCATGTCTTCTGCCTATTTCTTAATTGCATTATTTGTTCTTTAGGCATTGAGTTTGATAAGTTCTTTATAGATTTTTGGATTCTAGCCCTTTATCTGATATTTCATTTGCAAATACCTTCTCCTAATGCTCAACATCACTCAGTATTAGGGAAATACAAATCACAACCACAGTGAGATACCACCTCTCGCCAGTCAGAATGGCTAAAATTAGCAAGTCAGGAAAGGACAGGTATTGGCAAGGATGCAGAGAAAGGGGAACCCTCTTACACTTTTGGTGGGGGTGCAAGCTTGTGCAGCCACTCTGGAAAACAATACAGGGGTTCCTCAAGGAGTTGAAAATAGGACTACTCTACGACCCAGAAATTGCACTACTGGATATTTACCCCAAAGATACAAATGCAGTGATGCAGAAAGGTATCTGCATGGCAATGTTTATAGCAGCAATATCTATGATAGCCAAACTATGGAAAAAACCCAGATGTCCATCAACAGATGAATGGTATATAAAAGATAAAAAAGATGTAGTATATATATACAATGGAATACTACTCAGCCATCAAATAAATGAAGTCTTGTCATTTGCAATGAGGATATTATGCTAAACGAAATAAGTCAATCAGAGAATGATTATTATTATATTATCTCACTCAGTGTGGAATTTAAGAAACAAAACAGAGGACCATAGGGGAAGAGAGAGAAAAATAAAACAAGACAAGATCAGAAAGGGAGACAAACGATAAGAAAATCCTTTTCATAGGCAACAAACTGAAGGTCACTGGAGGGGAGAAAGGTGAGGGGACAGGGTAACTGGGTGATGGGCATTAAGGAGGGCATGTGATATAATGAGCACTAGGTATTATATAAGAATGATGAATCAATGACCTCTACCTCTGAAACCAATAATACATTATACATTAATTAACTGAATTTAAATACAATTGAAAAAAAAAGATCATAAAGAAGCCACTTGGAGAGAACTCAAGATTACATTAAGATAGGTAGAGATTCAGTAATCCCATCTCACAGTTCAGACTACAGATACTTCACCAGTATCTGGACCTTTGACTGAAAGTGCCTAAGGCAGTCTAACTAGTGAAACAACTTCCCAGCACATCCTAGGAAATCTACAAAACTGGGAAAGATAAAAAATAAAGTGCTGTTTTAGGCTACTAAGTTTTGAAGTGGTTATTCAGTGATCAATAATCAAAATAACAACTTTGGATAAAATCCTTAAAGCTATCTGAGAATTCTGCAGTTTTGGTGTAACCAAGTTGATAAATGGTGGCTCTATTGACAGAGACGGGTAAGATTAGGAAAAAAAAAAATCAAGGCAGGGAAGGGTGGAAAAGAAGGGAATTGTTCTATTTTTTATGTTAAATTTGGGGTTTCCTCTTACACATCCATCCAGTGAAGATTCCACAAAACTGGCTTAGTATATTAGCTTGAATCTTTTTTTAAAGATTTTATTTATTTATTCATGAGAGACAGAATACCAGTGACATAGACAGAGGGAAAAGCAGGCTCCCTGTGGGGAGCCCGATGAGGAACTCCAGCCCAGGAACTCGGGATCACGCCCTGAGCTAAAGGCAGATGTTCAACTGTTGAGCCAAACAGGTGTCCCTATTAGTTGGAATCTTAATGAAGAGTTCCAAGTTGAGACTATAAATTGAGAGTCAACAGCAATTTTAACATTTGTAGCTTGTCATAAAATAAGGTCATATGGAAAGAGAAGGCCTAAGACCTCTCTCTTGAATTTTACAACATTTAATTTGCATAGAGGAGAAGATAGAGAAAAAGAGTGGTTAGGGACTGAACCTAAGAGGATGTGTTAGCATGGAGGACGGGTAAAGACAGCACTTGTAGGATGTGGGGGTGGTCAACTGTGTGAAATACTCCCAAGTGGTAGAGTGAGATGAGAAGTTTCATAAAAGAATATTTTCTGTTTAACCTTGTAGATCCATTCTCTATTCTTCTCTTGCCTGTACTCTATCCTAGAATGCTACATTTTGTAGACTAATCAAGAGCTTCTTTGAGCTCTGGTTTTTGTCAGCTCAGCTAACAGATCTCCAGCATGAAATCTGATGGAGAGAGGTGAGTAAAATCAAAGTGTGTATTCATTACCTCATTTCTTGAAGACTTGCCTTAGGCTGGCTCTCTTCCTCTACTGAGAGACCTAGCTTTTCCCTAGTAGACACCGCTCCATGATTCTTTCCATCCTGATTAGTAAATGCATCCTTCCTTTATCATTCCAGGATTATGGTCAATAATAGGTCCACTGCTAATCGACCTTGGGTGCCATTTATCACTGTGGTTTCTCTAAAGTCTTCCTACAGTTTATACTTAAACCCCGTATTCAACTTTCCTTGAATTATATTAATTTTATTATGTCATCTATTTCCTTTTGCAACCTAAGTGATACATAAAAATGACATTGGGTTACAGTATGGAGGTTGTAGTTGTCCTTCACAAGAATAGCTTCCGCTCCATGAATGAGGGTTTGGAGCCTAACTGGGATATATGCAAGGAAATTAATGTGAGGAATAAGTAACAGCAACTGCAGAACATATTTTTAGGAGGTTTTGCTCTAAAGGGGGCAGGACACTGGGATGATTTCTGAAGAAGGTGGCATGTGGCAAATGAAACATTACAGAGAACAAACCTAAGTGAGTTTCAAAAACATCCTTATAAGTGAGAATGTTTTCATATATGTCATCCAGTTATGTTGTCTTCTTATGGTGGAGAAACTCTGACTCTAGAACTCTAAGAGGGATCCAGAGGATATCCTATGACCCTGGGGAAAGAAAGCAGAAACTCTGCTAACTTTAGCTCAGCTCCACTGTTTCATCTTAGAGCAAGTAAAAAACAAAGGCAGAAGAAGGGAGGTTTGGGATTCTTTGTAATTTTCCTAGATTTTCATGGTAGAAAAGCAAGCAAGCAGAGATTAAGGAGAGAGGCTCTGTTCACTGAAATCCCTTTCTGAAAGTTGTATTTTGCAGAGCTATTTGAATGTTACACATTTTTGGAACATAAGCATTAAAGGACAGCATGCATTTGAATAGTTCGACACATATTTTATCATTTATTTTATAAATAATTTCCCTTAGCTGTTAACATACAATTAGTTACACTTGAAAATAACAGCTAATTTTGACTTTAAAGGTTCTCCCTAATTTCTTAAAATCAATGTTTACAGCAATTTGCAGTTTGTCTCATAAGCTACAGTGTTGGTGTCAGATACGTCTGTTGGAAAAATAAGAGGAATGGAACTCTGTGAGATCAAGAATCGAGAAAGCCTGGGGATAGTAGGGTCATGTAGATATAATTGCTGAGAATCACCCCTTAGCTCTCATTTATTTACTTCCCAAGGAAATGCATAAGGGGCTTTAGAGAAGAGAGAACACACAGCTGAGAGTCGAGAAACCAAGCAGGTCTAAAGTTTAAAGTGTAGTTGATAAGAGGGAACAAACCCCTTAAGCTTTCTGCCTTGTCAAACAATGATCACACAGATCTTGACCCTCTTCACAGGTCTCTTGTGACTAGAACAGTTCTGTGAGATGCCTCATTAGTTCATGAGAGCTGGAAATGGCATGCTACTCCATTTGTATTATATTCAAAGGAGCTATTCATTTTCATGATACACTTGATGGGTTCATTTGAATAATTAAATTGGGTTACTGCACAGCAAAAATCAACTTTTGGTAATATATTTATTTCATTAACCTATTACTAATGAGTTTTTCCCTGTGTAAGAATGATAAAATAAGATATAGATAACAAATACAACCTATCTAGGTCAAATATTGAAGCTGATAATGCTATTAGATTCTGAAGATTGACATATACATATAGTTTTTAATTATATAATCATGTATTTTCAAGTTTATGAGGCTACAATTTGAAAATGTATTGGAAAACTTGTGAAACTATATTCTGTTCTGCAAATGTTAAGGTAGTATTTATAAATATGTGTTTATGTTGGGTTTTTTTAAGATTTTATTTATTTATTCATGAGAGATAGAGAGAGAGAGGCAGACACAGGCAGAGGGAGAAGCAGGCTCCATGCAGGGAGCCTGATGTGGGACTCGATCCTGGAACTCCAGGATCACGCCCTGGGCCGAAGGCAGGCACTAAACCGCTGAGCCATCCAGTGATCCCTAGCTGACTTTAATTCTTTGTCCAATGGTTGTGGCTTCTATTCAAAATAACAATAACAAAAAAATATGAATGAAGATTTTATGATAATATAATTTTTAGAGTTTATGGCAGTAGTCTCCTTTAACTGTCAAGTATGTTGTGAATTCCAACAGGTTTGCTGACTACAACATATATTTAAAATCCATGATGTTTGCTTAAGAAGGCAGCATAGTATTTCCACTTAATAAGCTTGCTTATTCCCTTCCAAGGAGAAGGCACAATAAAAATAAAAGAGCAGTAATCACTGCGCACAAGGAAATTGTAGTATTATAACAATTAGAAGCACACAGATAAGCAAAAAGGCAAAATGTAACATATCAGACGTTGTCGGTTAGAATTAATATTAATTAATATAAAAAAACTCATCACTCTGTTAGGGTTTGAGAAAACTCTTTGGATGATATTTTTGTTTTCTTCACTTAAGTTCAAAACTTCATTAAGAAAAAAAGTATGCCATACAAAAATCAAAATAGAATCTTTCTTAGAATAAAGCTGATACTAGAGAATATAAATTAGATGTACTCCAATAATAACACTGAATTTCATTGTTAGACCTACCTGTGTTTTCTTTCCATGTTGTGATGTACTCTTAAAATTTAGAGTGTTAGATTCAGAGCTGAAGACAAGCTCCCTACTGGCAGCTGGCCCTTAAGAGTAAGGATAATTTGTCTGGCAGAGATAGGTGGTGCTGCTTCCTAAGTAAGAATTCACCCTCACATAGAGGATACAGTAAAGAGGCAGAGTTATCTTACGGCTAGATGTTTTTTTTCTCCAGGAATGCCTCAACATGTGGTACTGATTCTTAGACAAGGTTTAGCTAAAATGGGCTGGCTAGTGATTTATGATGTTCTAAATAAAGTTGAAAGCTTCGCTGGAGACACGTAGGGGTAGATTTTTTTCTATCATTTAAAGAAATGGCTTACCTCATTTAACTAGTTTCATAGCCTAGTTGGACTGTAATAACAAATTGGTTATTTGTTATTACAGAGCCTTTTGCTCAGATCCCCTGAAACTGAGATTTCTCACATATTTCTTGATAGTTCATAATAAAAGCATGAAATGCATCTTTACTATTGACAATGCATTCTGGGAAACTGAATATAGAAGGCTCTTTGCCCCCGTATTTGCCTGTGCTTTCTTTCTGTAAGTGTGGTATGTTCTTTGCTTTTATTACAGCTTTTAGTGAGCACAATCTAAGGAGTCTAATGAGTCCTTCCAATTATCCAACTCTGCATACGTGGTACAATTGCACCATCTTGGAGAACTCAACACTTTAGGTCTAAACATATATGTATATTTAAATAGATACTCATACTATGCTCAAGAAATAAGCCCTCAATCTGTTTATTGGATAAACAAACGACCATTGACTGAAACATTCTAAAAGAAACTAAAGCTAATTTGGCACAGGTCTAGAGTTCCTAGAATAAATTAGATTTGCCGTTAAAGAGATATATAGAAAAAGAAGAAAGAAAGAAAGAAAGAAAGAAAGAAAGAAAGAAAGAAAGGAAAGAAAGAGAAAGAAAGAAAAGAAAAGAAAGAAAGAAGAAAGAAAGAAAGAAAGAAAGAAAGAAAGAAAGAAAGAAAGAAAGAAAGAAAAAAAAGAAAAAAAAAAGATCCATCTACCTATATTGGCCTTATTGGCCTCTTAGAGGGGAAGGAAGGAAAGGGGAAAGGTGACAAGGCCCATATACACAACAACATTTCAGCAGAAAGGGTTAAAGAAACACACAAAGACAAAAACACAAAATGTTACAAAACATTTCACTGACAGTTATATGTCTGCCATGTTAGAAAATGACCAAGAACGTGTATTCTGAGCCAAGAGGGGCTATAAAGTGTGATCCAGATGGAAGCAGAGCTAATTCAAGGACAGTGGTCACAGAAGCATGAAAGATAAACTTCTGGGAGACTATGGATCTTATGGGGATTTATGAACAAAGAATGTGATTTGCAGAGTTGTTTCCAAGTAACAAAGTTCCGTGTGTAAGCAGAAGTAGCTGCACTCAACAATGCAGTTAGTCAAAATTTAAAATCTGTGATTAGAATTATATTGGTGGGGGGAAGACAAGTATTATACTTCTGTAATATGAAACAAGGCTTATCTTTGCAAGAGACATGGAATCCAAATAAACCAAATATAGGCCATTGATATTCCAATCCATGACATTTGGTATATGGGTTGAGGCCACTTTTGTTAGGAAAGCCATTTTTAGTTTAAAATAGTCAAATATTAAAATTTTTAGTTTAAAATATTATACCTGTATACATAAACCACATCTTCTTTATCCATTCATCTTTCGATGGACACCGAGGCTCCTTCCACAGTTTGGCTATTGTGGACATGGCTGCTAGAAACATCGGGGTGCAGGTGCCCCGGCGTTTCATTGCATCTGAATCTTCGGGGTAAATCCCTAACAGTGCAATTGCTGGGTCGTAGGGCAGGTCTATTTTTAATTCTTTGAGGAACCTCCACACAGTTTTCCAGAGTGGCTGCACCAGTTCACATTCCCACCAACAGTGTAAGAGGGTTCCCTTTTCTCCACATCCTCTCCAACATTTGTTGTTTCCTGCCTTATTAATTTTCCCCATTCTCACTGGTGTGAGGTGGTATCTCATTGTGGTTTTGATTTGTATTTCCCTGATGGCAAGTGATGCAGAGCATTTTCTCATGTGCATGTTGGCCATGTCTATGTCTTCCTCTGTGAGATTTCTCTTCATGTCTTTTGCCCATTTCATGATTGGATTGTTTGTTTCTTTGGTGTTGAGTTTAAGAAGTTCTTTATAGATTTTGGAAACTAGCCCTTTATCTGATATGTTATTTGCAAATATCTTCTCCCATTCTGTAGGTTGTCTTTGAGTTTTGTTGACTGTATCCTTTGCTGTGCAAAAGCTTCTTATCTTGATGAAGTCCCAATAGTTCATTTTTGCTTTTGTTTCTTTTGTTTTCGTGGATGTATCTTGCAAGAAGTTACTGTGGCCAAGTTCAAAAAGGGTGTTGCCTGGGAATATTACTCAGCCATTAGAAACAACAAATACCCACCATTTGCTTCAACGTGGATGGAACTGGAGGGTATTATGCTGAGTGAAGTAAGTCAATCGGAGAAGGACAAACAGTGTATGTTCTCACTCATTTGGGGAATATGAATAATAGTGAAGGGGAATATAAGGGAAGGGAGAAGAAATGTGTGGGAGATATCAGAAAGGGACACAGAACATAAAGACTCCTAACTCTGGGAAACGAACTAGGGGTGGTGGAAGGGGAGGAGGGCGGGGGGTGGGGGTGAATGGGTGACGGGCACGGAGGGGGACACTTGACGGGATGAGCACTGGGTGTTATTCTGTATGTTGGTAAATTGAACACCAATAAAAATTAATTTATAAAAAAAAATATTATACCTGTAACTGATTGATTTTTTAAATTATTTTAATCTACATAATAATTCAACTGCCATTTGATGTAATAATGGTATAATTGGCAAGATTACTTTGATTGATTTTAACAAAATTAATGCAATACTGATAAAGATGACCAAATATGTTGAAAGATTAAAGACTAAAATTCCATAGGATGTCTTCCAATGAAAACTGGCTAGGGAAGGAGCCAGATTTGGTTAATAATTAACTATCACACTGAATCAATCCATTGATACTTTTCATAATGCTTAAATTTTGGTGATAGATGAGATAGAAGAGTTGTATCATTTCAAGCATTCAGTTTGTTAAATTGAGCTTTTTTCAAAAGTAATGCCTACCTAAACTTCATTTGGTGAAACAAATCATTAATATTTTAATATTTGTCCTTTTGTTTTATGTGTTTCTGGTTAAGCCAATTATACAACTTGGCTACATGACCGAGGAAGTGTAACAATAATATTACTAAAAACCTTCTCTGGATCTCTTGGAAGCAAGATTTCTTGCACCTGTCTTTATGGTTTATAATTTGAAAATGAAGCACACTCCATGTGACTGAACAGGGAGACTGAGGAGTTGTGTCTGGAAGTTTCTTAGGCCCTTTGATGCTTGCTTGTCCTGCTTTCTCCTACACCACCATATTCTTTACATTATTCAAGTCTCAAATACAAGTACTCTGAGAAGTTTTCTGAGTCCCTTCAGTCAATAACTCTAGGCATCTGATGCTTAAGAAAAGGCTGAAAGTGTTGTGCCATTGGCTGTATGTCAATGTGGGTGAAAAGGATGTGGTCAGTGTTCCCTAGTCCTTCTTAAACCCCTGGGCTTAATCTTCAAACTATGGTCAGTCAGAAGAATAATGAGATCAACAGTCTATCAAGAAAGCCCTGACAGGTAAACAATTTTGGTAAGGGCAGAGAATATTCCTGATAATTACCAAGAACAGGCAAAATGTAAAGGAGATCAGCAATCTATCAAAAGGCCCTGCCTCTACCTTCATGAAGCTTCCCCCTATTATTGAAATTGCTCCTATTGGGTATTCTTAGACCACCTTGTGAACTGTACAGACTTTACTTTCAAAAAGTTTTGAAATGTAAATATATATATATATTTATATATATATTTAAATATATATATGTAAATAAATAACTCCAAGGATACTACCTCAAAATTCACTTTACTAGTTATTTTCCAGGTCCATACAACCCATTAGAATTTAGAATGATATTGTATGAAATCCAAAATATATTCCAATAATATAATTTTAATAGTAAGTTGCCTCATTTTGAATAAAAGTTCTACCAGCTATCAATTTCCTGCTAATGAATTAAAGCTCTCTGATTAAATCCCCTGTACATGAGTTGAATTTTATTAGTAAATCTAAAAAGTAAAACCATTTTAATGTCTAAAATCAAATTATTTTTTCCTTGAACATCAGGGAAATCTAATTTCCAAATTTACCCTTCTCCAATATTTTTGTACAGGTTATCAGATAGAAGAGCTCTTGATGCTGGTGTAGAGTTCATTTTCTGTAAACATTTCAGCTTGATCTGTCTCATAACACATATGAGAGAAAAATGACATGCTGCCTTCTCAAAATCGAACTTGAAATATAATATGAGTTAAAAGTTTGATTACAGAAAGAAGCACTCATTGGAAGTGTTACCCAGGAGATATGGAGAAGGCTTAGGAATTTTAACATATTAGCTATTTTAATAATAGGGACCAATGGTTGAAGTCTACCTAGCAGGTTGTTTAGTCTAATTCTGTGAGAGGAGAAAGTAGTATAACAATAGGCAAGGAATTCTCAAGGAAAATTTCTTTTATCGACCACATAAGTGGGAATGATATATTTTTCTTTAAAAGCATTCTATAAACATCTATTCAGTGTCAAATATTTAAAATTCAATGTGACTTTTTACCTCTAAGATACTCACAAGCTAGTACAGGAAACAAGCCCACAAAAAAGATGTTTATAACAGAAAAAAAAAAAGTATGTTGGGTCCCCTGGGAACCTGGAGGAAGAAAGCCTAACACCAGCTACATAGGAAATTGCATATTAATTTGAGACAATATTTAAATAATGGACGGGCTTTGACAGGCCAACAATTTTGGTAGGGACAGACAATATTCCCGATAATTACTATGAACAGGCGAAATGTAGAACTATATTCCAGGTAATGTAGATCTTTGGCAATACAGTAAGTGGAGCTTTTAGGATTTATAAGATACAGGTGGAATATGATCTTTCCCTTTAATATCAACCTGAAGGAACTGGCAATGGTAACCTACATTGGATTGATTAATCTTAGGTATTGTCTACTTTACCCATGCAGAAATCTTGAGGAATAATTCATTTTTCTTTCTATGTTCCTCACTCTCTGAGTAACACAAGTGTAACTCAAAAATCACTGATTATCAATAGAATATTTACCCAAGCTTCTATTGAGAGATAGAGGGAAGGTTTTGTTATACACTATAAAGAAAGACAGTTGCTTTTTTTTTTTTTAAATAGGGGACTACTGTGATACCACAAAGGTATCTTAGTACAAATTAAGAACTGACTAGCAAGTGTCAAGGTGATATAAGCATGCGCAGAATGGTGGGGGGATGATGCTACTCTGCAATTTACAATGGCACCATTTGGATATAAGCAGTGTTATGGTTTGACAAGAAGAGCAAAACCTGTGGACTAATCCTTCTTCCCCTCAGTCAACGGAACAAAAGTCTTAAAATATTCAACAGCCATTCAAAGTACCTATTGTAGATTTTTGTCTTTACTTAGGCTTCCTACATTACATCCAATATCTTTCCTCTCCTCTCTTTTTTTTGACAAAACACTCCAAAATTTCCTTATGGGTATTGTGTGCATGTACATGTACATGGCACATATGTTTGTGTATATGAGTCTCAAGAGTCTGCCCTGTCAACAATAAAATAGTTTTTTAGATTGTGGATAAATTTGACAGGAAGTGATAAAATTTTGAGCTTATTTTTTTTCTGACAATTAAGATTTTAAAATTATAAAATTATAAACATATGAAATTGATCATGTGTTTCAGAAGTTCCCCCTTTTTCTACCACTAACACATTTCATGATGTGAAAGCATAAAAGGAAAGCATTTATAAAAGTTAAAGAAAGTGGCTTGTCCATAGTTGATTCGCAACAAATGCCAGTTTGCCTTGTCTCTTTTGCCTCTTTAATCTGGACTTTTGGAGAGAAAGGATGCCTACTCTGAAATTCCAGATGGAGTTGACAATTAGCTAGTGTTGGTGGCTTTAAAAATTGTCACCGTTAATTTTCTTTCTGTATCACTTTAAAAATAGATTTGAAAAATATTATGAGAAGAAATAGGCCTGGCATAATTTGGAGACAGGGCCAGAAAAACTACACTTCTCTGAAATTTCTTTGTACTGTCCAGATTTCGTCAAGTTAACATATTAGCTCTTCTTATTACATTTTCAATTTTTCTTTTCAATTTTATAGTGAAGAAAGTCTAGAGCTTAAGCTTTATAAATATTTAAGCTGTTGCTATAAGGAATTGAAATCTGAAGCCAGGTGGAAATAAGGAAATGTAATTGGGGAAAAAAAAGACAAAACATTAGAAAAACCTCAAACCATGCCTGGAGAACTTAATAAAACAAGTAGGTTGACAGAGAGAAACATCTCCTTTAGGAGCTAATTTCAAAATATCTGAAGCCTAAAAGAGTACAAAAAAAATTGTGCAGTTTCCATTGAAAACATTTATTTAAAGGTCTGGTGTAATCAAATTCCCTTTTAGAGATTTGGGCTCAGAACTAGGATCTTAGTAAGTTTAGATAGCTTTAAACATTTACTACCTATTCATTCCAGAAATAAATTATTTGTTTTGAACTTTCTGTAAGTCAAGATTGCATTTCTTTGGGAAAGGACAAACAATTACTCAAAGTGCACTTTTAACAATAACAGCAGAAAGTTAACATTGTTACTAAGTGGTACTTATGGTAATAAGTGCCACAAATGTGTCATCTTATGCAGTTGTCCTTATGAAGACAGTCTTATTATTATCCACATTTTATATGTGAGAAAGCGGGCATCTACAGAAGTAAAGTGTTTTATCAACTTCACAAAGCTAACAATCAACAGAGCCAGGATTTGAACCCCAGTCTGTCTACCCCAAAGTCCCTGATCCCAATTATACAAAACACAATCATTATGACCGTGTAATACAGTGGGAAGACCTTAGAATGGGCTCTGTGATTCCTGCCTGTGTTCATACCTTATACAACCCCTTCCTCCCCAAGTGTGGCAGACCCTGTGACTTGGTCCTGGACAATAGAATATAGGCAAGGCAAAGAGCTTTTGTAAATATAAATAAAACCCCAAATCATACTCTCTTTGTAGACTTGCTGAAATAAGTGGCCATATTGGGAAAATTCACATGTCAAGTAATGTGGGCACCCCTATGAACTAGAGGCAGCCTTTAGGACCAGAGGAAACGTCTAGCTGACAGACAGCAAAAAGCCAGCATCATACAACTGTAAGAGAATGGATTCTGGGAACCCCTGAGTGCCTCAGTGATTGAGCGCCTGCCTTTGGCCCAAGGCGTGATCCTGGAGTCCCAGGATGGAGTTCCACATCGGGCTTCCTGCGGGGAGCCTGCTTCTCTCTCTGCCTATGTCTCTACCTCTCTCTCTCTCTCTTTCTCTCTCTCTCTCTGTGTCTCTCATGAATAAATAAAAAAAATCTTTTAAAAAAGGGAGAGGATGGATTCTGACAATAGCACAAATAAACTTTAAAGTTTATTTAAGAACTGGATTCTTACCCAGTTAGGCCTCCAGATGAGAATGTAGACATTGATTACACTCTTGTGACACACAAAGCAGAAGACCTACCTAACTCAATTGTGCTCAGATTCCTGATTCCAAAAAACTGAGATAATAATTTGTATTGTTTTATGCTGATAAGTCTGTAGCAATTTTCTAAGCAGTTCTATAAATTGAATAAAAAGTTATAACTGTATCATATTAATTATAAGAAAATATATTTAAAAGAAAGCTTTTCTATTTGGGTTGGCTAAATGCTTATAACCTCCCCGCCCAGCTTTATTGAGGAAGAGTTGACAAATATAATCGCATAACTTAAAATGTACAGCATGATGATCTGATAAACATATACAGTGTGGAATGATTAAAGAGAGCAAGATAATGAACACATCTATCACCTCACATAGTTAAGTCATGTTGTGTGTGTGTGTGTGTGTGTGTGTACGGTAAAAATGCTTAACACCTACTCTCAGCAGCTTTCAAGTATAAGGTACAGTATTATTAACTATAGCCATCGTGCTGTACATTAGATCCTTAGAATTTATTCCTTTTTGTTTGTTTTTGTTCTTTTGTTTTAGATCCTCAGAACTTATCCTTTTAACTGAAAGTTTATATCCTTTGACCTATATCTGTCTATCTTCCCTTCTCTCCAGACCCTGACATCCATCATTCTATTCTGTTTCTATGAAATCCCACATATAAGGGATATCTTACATTATTTGCCTTTCTTATATCATTTAGGATAATATTCTACAGTTTTACCCATATTGTTGCCAATGGCAGGATTTCCTTCTTTTTATGGCTGAATAATATTCCATTGGGTAGTTATCCTTCCCTTGTCTATAGTTTCACTTTCCATAGTTTCAGTTATCCATGGTCAGTGTGACTCAGAAGCAGAAGATCCTCCTGTAATACTGTCAGGTCGATGGTAGCCTAGCACAAGGTTCTTTTTTTTTTTTTTTTTAAAGCTGTTTTTTTTTTTAAATCTTTATTTTTTATTTTATTTTATTTTTTTATTATTTACGATAGTCACAGAGAGAGAGAGCGAGAGAGGCAGAGACACAGGCAGAGGGAGAAGCAGGCTCCATGCACCGGGAGCCTGACGTGGGATTCGATCCCGGGTCTCCAGGATCGCGCCCTGAGCCAAAGGCAGGCGCCAAACCGCTGCGCCACCCAGGGATCCCATGCTTATGTCATTTACCTTATGGTATCTCATTATGTAGGCACTTTGTCATCTCACATCATCACAAGAAGATAATGGGTGAGTGCAGTACAATAAGATATTTCTCTCTGAGAGACCACATCCATCTAATTTCTATTACAGTATATTGTAATAATCATTCTATTTTATTATTAGTTACTGTTGTAAATCTCTTGCTGTGCCTAATTTGTAAGTTAAACTTTATCATAGGTATGTATGTATAGGAAAAAAAGCATAAAATATAATAGGTTTGGTACTGTCATTTCAGGCATTCCTGGGGGTCTTGGAATGTATCGCACATGGATAAGGGTGGCTACTGTGCATATAAAACACATTTTCTTTATCCATTCATATGTCAAAGAACATTTACATTGTTTCCATATGTTGGTTATCTTGAATGTGGATATTCAGATCTTTCTTTGAGATACTGCTTTCATTTCCTTCAGATGTATATCCAGATAGTGGGATTGCTGGATCATATGATAGTTCTGTTTTTAATTTTTTGAGGAATTGCTATTTGATTTCTGTAGTGGCCGTACAAATTTACATTCCTACAGAATGTGTATAAGGGTTCCTACTCCTCCACGTCCTTACCAACATGTATCTCGTATGTTTTAAAAATATTTTATTTATTTATTTGAGAGAGAGATGGAGAGATAGAATGAGTTTGGGGAGGTGCGGAGGAAGAACAGACTCCCTACAGAGCAGGAAGCCCAACACAGGACTTGATTCCAGGACCTCGGGATCATGACCTGATCTGAAGGCAGATGCTTAGCCTACTGAGTGACCCAGGTGCCTCATCATATCTTTGTGGATAGCAGCCATCCTAACAAATTCGAGGTGATATCTCATTGTGGTTTTATTTTCCTGATGATTAGTGATGCTGAGCACCTTTTCATATATCTATTGGCCATTTGATTGTCTTTGGAAAAAATATCTATCTATTCAGTTACCTTACCCATTTTTATTTGGATTATTGCTTTTTGTTGTTGTTGAATTGTATCGGTTCTTATATATTTTGGATATTAACCCCTTATCAGATATATAGTTTACAAATATTTGCTTTTATTTTATAGGTAGCCTTTTCAGCTTATTGATTGTTTCCTTTGTTGTGCACAAACTCTTTAGTTTGATGCAGCCCATTCGTTTATTTTAGCTTTTGTTGCCTGTGATTTGGTGTCATATCCATGAAATCATTACCAAGAAAAGTATCAAAGAACTCTTTCCCTGTTTTCTTCCAGGAATTTTATGGTTTTACTTCTCACACTTAACCTTCTGCTAAGTTCAGATTTAATTTTTGTGAGTGGTTGTAAAATAGGGGTCCAGTTTCATTCTTTTTTTGGATATCCAGTTTTCCCAGCACCATTTAATGAAGGGATTATCCTTTCCCCATTGCATGTTCTTGGACCCTTTGTCCAAACTTATTGACCATATTTGTGTCGATATGTGTCTGAGCTCTCTATTCTGCCCTGTTGGTCTATGTGCTGGTTTTTATGCCAGAATCCTACTGTTTTGATTCCTACAGTTTTATACAGTTTGAGATCAGATATTGTGATGCTTCCAGCTTTGTTCTTCTTCCTCAAGATTACTCCAGCTGTTTGGGGTCTTTTGTTGCTCCACACAAGGTGTAAGGTAGTTTTTTTTTTTTCTATTTCTGGAGAAAACGCCATCAGAATTTTGACAGAATTCAATTGCATCGAATCTGTAGATCTTTTTGGATAGCGTGGACATTTGCACAATATTATTTCCTCCCAACCAAGAACATGGCTACTTTTCTTTTATCTGTGCATTCTTCAGTCTCTTTTATCAATGTCTTATAGTTTTCATTGCACAGGTCTCTTTGGTTAAATTCATTTCTAAGTATTTTGTTGTTTTTGGTGCTGTTGTAACTGAAATTGGATTCTTAATTTCTCTTTCAGATAGTTTTTTGTTAGTATAGAAACACACCTGATTTATGTATGTTGATTTTGTATCCTGAAACTTTACTGAATTTGTTAATTAGTTGTTTAGCATTTTTTTCTTTTTGTAGAGTCTTTAGGCTTTTCTATGTATAAGATCATGTCATTTGCAAACACAGATAATTTTACTTCTTCGCTTGGAAACTTTTATGTCTTTTTCTTGCTTAGTTGCTATAGTTAAGAGTTCTAGTAGTTTGTTGAATAGAAATAGGGAAAGTGGAAATCTTTATCTTGTTTTTGATCTTAAAGGAAGACTTTCAGCTTTTCACCACTAAGTATTATATAAGGTATAGGCTAGTCATATATGGCCTTTATTATGCCTTCTATATGTAATATATTGAGAGTTTTTATCATGAAAGTATGTTGAATTTTGTCAAATGAAAGGATAACATTTTTTTTAATCATTCATTCTGTTAATGTAGTGTAGGACTTTGATTGGTGTATATTGAACCATCCTTGCATCCCAGGGATGAATGCCATTTGATTATGATGTATAATCCTTTTGATGTGGTCTTGAATTCAGCTGGCTAGTATTTTGTTAAGGATTTTTACATCTATGTTCATTGTGAATATTGGCCTGTAATTTTCTTTCCTTTTTGTACCTTTTTCTGGCTTTGGTATAGTATAATGCTAACTTCAAAGAATGAGTTTGGAAGTATTCCTTTCTCTTTAATATTTTGATAAGAATTCTTATTTCCTTAAAGAACATAAAAAATCTAAAAGCAGGAGAGGTGAGGGATTAATAGTCAACATTTAATGATAATGATCTATAAGTAAATTATGACTAGGAAATAGATTTCATTCATGTTTGATTTAGAAGACAGCAGTGAGGAGAACCATAGTATTTTGCAGTACCGTGAGTGGAAAGTAAGCTCTGATAAATGTAAAGGTTTGAGCCACAGTGAATTCCACAATCCACTACCCGGCTACCAATTCTATGGTGAGAGGCAGCTAGCTGTGTTGAGCAGTGATGGTAACAGGGGTAACCGCATTTATTTGACCACCAGATTGTAGCTGCAATGATATGACTCAAAACTCAAAGAGCAGTAGCTTAGTCTCTGTCCTTTCCAATTATTTTGTAAGCACCTAACTACAGCAAATTTGTGTTTGTAATACCTTGACGGACAATGTGTCCTTCACAGAGCAACTATTGATACACTGGCCTAATAAACATAAAGTTCAACATCATTATACAGGTGGTTTTGAAACACCTGAAGACACATCAAAGCTTAAACTCACTAAACAACAACTGTAAAGGGTAGGTTCTATTGATAGGTAACACTTTTTTAAAAAAGATTTTATTTTTCTTCATTCATAAGAGACACACAGAGAGAGGGAGAGACATGGGCAGAGGAAGAAGCAGGCTCCATGCAGGGAGCACAATGTGGAACTTGATCCCAGGACCCCAGGAGCATGCCCTGAATCAAAGGCAGATAGATGCTCAACCGCTGAGCCATCCAGGCATCCCTGTTGGTGACACTATGTTCTTAATGTCACCGGTATGATTTCTTAAAAAAAAAATAAGGTAAAATCAGTATATAGCATTACATAAGTTTTAGGTGTATTGACTCATTTTTTTTAAAATAAGCATTTTGTTTTATAACAATTTTGAGATTTACAGAACAATGATGACAATAGTGCAGTTTCCATAAATAGTCATAGCCATTTTTGCCTATTATTAACATTTTGTATTAGTATGCTCAATTTCCCAGAATTAATGAATTGATATTGACCTGTTATTATTATTATTCATAATCCATACTGGATTCAGATTTCCTTAGTTCTACCTAAGGTCCTCTTCCTGTTTTAGAATATTACATAAAATTTAATGGTCATGTCTTTGAGGCTCCTTTAGGCTGTGACAGTTTCTCAGGTTTTATTTTTTTAATGTCCTTGATATTTTTTAAGGAGTACTGCCCAGGTATTTTGTAGAATGTCCCTCAATTAGGGTTTGCCTGATGTTTTTCTTGTGATTAGCCTGGGGTTTGTGTTTTGGAGGGTAAGACCAGACAGGTCAAGTGCCATGCTAATTACATTACCAGGGCTACATACTATCAACATGACTTATTGTAGTTGATCACTTGGTTGAGGTCATGTTTTTTAGGTTTACAGATTAAAAAGTTACTTTAAGTCCCCTTTAAGTACTTTACTCTTTGAAATTGACTGTGGGCATCCTCCACTTAAGAAGTGGGGAATTACATTCCACCTCCTTGATGTTAGAATATCTACATAAATTATTCAGTATTTTTCTCTCTCTCTCTATTATTAATTTCTATTTTGATTCCATTGTGGTTTGAGAACATACTACATATAAGTCCTGTTGTTTTAAATTTGTTAAGATATGTTTTATGGGCCAGAATCGAGTCTATCCTGATAAATGTTCTATGTGAGCATGAGAAGAATGTGTATTCTGTTGTTCTTGAATGACATGTTCTATAAATCTCAATCAGACTAAGCTGATTTATAGCAGTGTTCGGGTCAACTTTACCTATTTGTTGTCTATTTGTTTTATTTATTGATTACTTAAAGTGGGCTGTTGCACTCTAAAAATAAAAGTGGATTTGTTTATTTCTCTTGTTAATTCTATATGGTTTTCCTATTATATTTGGATGTTCATGTTCTATTGTTAGGTGCTTAACACTGTTGGAATTCTTCTCTTATTTGAGTACTAGCCCCTTTATCATTATGTGGTAGTCTTGTTACCTCTGATCATTTCCCTTGTTCTAAAGTTTACTTTGTAACTACTTCCTTTGCTATTTAAGTTCTTTGTTTTTGTAGCCCCTTCTTTTTGCCTTCCCTAGTATTAATTGATCATTTTTATAATATCATTTTATCTCGTTTCTTACCACATTAATTATATTTCTTTTAAAAAATTATGTTACTTGCCCTAGATCCTGAAATGTACATTTTCAACTAATCTGAATCCATCTACAAATAACACTATATTGCTTCACAGGTAGTACAGTTACTTAGAAGCAGTTTTCTCAATTATTACCTTCCAGTTTTTTATGGGATTGTTGTCGTTCATGTGGTTTACTTTGCACATTCATTAGATTGTCTGAATGAATTCTCATAGACTTCTTTACATCAATGGCAGAGAATCTTTGGATCAGAAAGCAAGAAATGTTGTGTCTGGGTGCTCTCAAGTCACTCCTACACACAGGTGTTTGCCATAACAACTCAAGGGAAAAAGTAGGCTACAAGGAGGTGAGGTCAGATTCAGGTAGTGTACATTGTGGTTCTGAAGTCAGACTCATAGAATTTTATTCCCTGTTTTACTGTTTTTAGGTAGGTAGCATTGGAGAACATTACTTAAATGCTTGAAACTTGTATCCTCATTCAAAAAAAGTGAAAATAGTAAAAACATATAATTAATGAAAATCTTGCAATGACTAAAGGTATATATAAATATTATCTATTATATAAGTACTATATATATATATATAACACATGTATCCAAGTACACATATATTCCTGCATATAATAAATGCCAAAAAAGTTTTGCTGTTAATATTTACTATAATAAAATAATGAAGTACTATTTGGTGTTCAGATTAAACAACAATTAACAAGCTAAAAATTCTTAGATAAAAAATTGCAAGCAGTATTAAGATGTGTGTGGGAGGACAAGTGAATTGGTTTGATCATAACAACACTTGCTAAATTTCCCTTATTGGAAGAAATATTTTCTAAAGATGCTATTCATTTTCAACTCAGAATAGATATAAACATTTTGAGAAATTCTCTGGAATACTGTTTATTAACCATTAATTGGATCAGACACAGATTCTATACCTTCAAAAGCACTAGAGATAAAAGCTGAAAAGTCTTAATCAGGGAAATGATTTGCAAGTCTTTAAAAATTGCAAGATGACCACAGTAACATCAAGTAAACATTTATAAAAAGAAATGTAAACATGATATAAATACTTTTTGTAAATGTAAGAAAATTTCTTGTAGCAAATTTAATATCTTCTCCAAAGTCATAAAATTAGTTGTCATACATTTATTTTTATGTGTATATACATGCAAATACATATGTGTATATGTAGCATTTTGCCTAAAGGATTTGAAGTACTTCATATGACAAGCTAAAGTATAAAATTTAGTTTTCTCAGTTCTTAAATCCTGAAAACTATCAAACACAAATTTGTGAAGGAATATATTCTTTTTGTCAATATAATTTGTGTGCACTACATATTTGTTTGCAGTATTTAACTCTGAGAAACAGAAAATATAGTATCAGAATCCTTTCAGAGTTTCAGGATATAATTTGATGAGGAAGGAACATAAGTTTTAAAATATTACATAAAACTTTTATGAAAATGTTGATATCACCAATTTGATAATATTTGTTGAAGTTGTAAAACATAAAGTGACTTCATGAGTTTTATCTATTACCCTTGGAAGTAGGTATACTCCCGATCCTCAATGAACTTAGTGCAAAATTATTTATTTCACTTATATTTTGATATGATGTCTTTTTATCCAAAAACATTAGATTGAAGCTCTATGAAAGTTTAGGACAAAGGAGTAAAGAAAATGAAAAACAAAAATCAGCCTTAGGGATTGTTATGAACTGAATTGGTCCCCTGAAATTTGTATGCTGAAGTACCAAACCACAATATCAACTCTATTTAAGATAGAGACTTTAATGAAGTAATTAAGGTTAAATTAGATCATAAGGGTATGAGGTCTAATCAGATAGAACCATCATACTTAAAAGTTTAGGAAGAGATACCCTAGATCTCTCAGTGCATGCACATGAAGAATAGATCATGTGAGGCCACAGCAAGAAGACAGCTAGTCAGGAAGAGAGGTCTTACCAGAAACCAATGTTGCTAGTACCTTGATTGTGAATGTCTAGCCTTCATAACTTTGAGAAACTAAATTTCTGTTGTTTAAGTCATCCAATTTGTTTTTTTTATTGTTATTATGGCAGCTCAAGCTGACTAATACAGTAATAAAACAGACTGTTCTGGGGTGAAGAAACAGAAGAAGACACTGGAAAAATCTACAAATGTAAAATCTAAGTCTTAAGTTGGTAAACAAGATATTCCTATAATGAAGAAAATGATATCTTGGAAAATGGAAAGAGTAACTTGGGTTTAACTAAGTTACAAAATATGTCAATTAAGTCTTAATATTAAAGTTTTGGATTAGTTTTTTTTAAAGATTTTATTTATTTATTCATGAGAGACATGGAGAGAGAAAGAGGCAGAGACAAGGCAGAGGGAGAAGCAGACTCCATGCAGGGAGCCTGCTGTGGAACTCAATCCCAGGTCTCCAGGATCACACCCTGGGCCAAAGCCAGGTGCTAAACCACTGAGTCACCAGGGATCCCAGAATTAGGTCTTTTTTAATGTAATAAGTATAATCAAAATATGTAACAGGAAGCAAACATAATTGTCAGAAATAAGGGCATTTAAAATTCAATGGACTATATTTCTTTAAAATTTATATACCCAAGCTTACAAAACCCCTAAATCAGTGACTCTGCTTCAAAAAATTGTGTGTGTGTGTGTGTGTTCCATAGTTTTATAGAGGATAATTTTTTTTAAGTTTACAATTCATTTCTTTAACAGAACAGAAATATACCTTTATGTTTTATATAATTAATTTCATAAACAAATTCAGACATAAATTAGTTTTTAGGAACAGTCAGATATCACTTGCTAATTGGCAAACTAATTCATTTTAAATGCAAATAAGATGGTCAAAATATTCATAATATGTATCGTAGGCATTTTTAAGCTAATCATACCACAGATCTTTTATTATTAGCACTCAGGAGGATTTATATGTATCAGAATATAAATCAAAATTGTATGTGAGAGCCATAATACCTTAGTGTAACATTTTGTAGTTAGATATTAATCATTCAGGGTGTTATTCTAATGGTTTACTCTTTCACTGGAAATAAAGTTAAGAAACACAATACATTATGTTTTAATTTGATCAATTAGAGGAGGTCTCAGTAAGACAGTCTTTGAGAGGAAGGGGTTTGCATGTCCTCAGGCAGGAATTTGCTTAGTGCTGATACTGGTACTGAGTTACAATACTTGCTGGAGCCTCATTGTTGCTTCAACTTGGGAACTCCTACACAACTCCTTTAACTGCCTAAAATACTTGGTTTCTTTTTAATTAATTAATTAATTAATTAATTATTATTTCTTTCTTTAGGACTATATCAAAAGTAAAAATAACGTTATATTCAATATCAGTGTAGATAAACTATTACAATTTTTAAAAAATGTTATCACATTTTCTTCTTTCTTTCTTCTTTCTTTCTTTCTTCTTTCTTTTTCTTTCTTTCTTTTTTGTTTGTTTTTTTTTTTTTTTGGCACAGATTCTGAAATGTCTTAGTTCTTTCCTCCTATCCTAATAACACATGTCTGGCTATCAAAAAGAACGAATGAATGAACGAACAAAAGAAAGAAAGAAAGAGAAGAATTTTACTATGCTTTTTCTCAGGGCTCTTCTCACTTTACATTTTGAATGTGAGGATTTAGAAAGAGCACTTAATAGCTTTTTTAGATATTAGATTTTTTCACGAGGACTGGGAAAGATACTTTCATTATCATCTGCAAAATATACTGTCATATATATTGAGACATCTCAGCATGATAATAGTCTTTGAGCAACATCAATCTAAAATATGACACATTTTTTCCTAGTCCAAATCTATGTAATAACAGATTGATAAATATAAGACATTCTGTGAATAATTAAGTATTGTCAAAATTTTTAGAATACCTGCATGGCTAATTTTGGGTTTTCTGTTTGGGGGAGTGTGAAGAGGAAAAAAAAATGAGTATATCTAATTATGGAGCAGTGATGATGTCAGGAATAAATGATTAGAATTCATTTAAATCCATTATAAATTTGTAAATAGCAAATTATTTTTAATTTTTAAGCAGATAGGTAGCAGGGAAGAAACTATTTTGGAAAGAATAATATAACAGTACTGTACGGCATGTAAGAAATTATAGAAAAGTAAAGTCATCACAGCCCACATGAAATGCTCTAAATACTAAAGAGAAAAGTACAAAGACAACATGAATGAATGCAAAGTTAAGTTGTATGGTTTGACTAGGTATAAACAGGAAAGATAAGAAGTATAGAATGAATTTGGGAATCTGATTTGGAGAAGTGGAAAAATGTGATATTTCTAACAAAATAAGAAATTAGATATAAGGGGGAAGTCTCCTTTAGGTATGTTGAGTATGAAAAGGAATTGGAATATTCAGTAGCTATAATTATGCAGGACTTACTACCTGCAACACATACTTCTGAGTACTTTACATTTATTTATTCACTCAATCAAATAAAAATAATTACAATAAAATATACATTTTATGCAATATATGATTATATGCTTATATTTTATGATCTATAAATAATATTTTAGCAACTATCAATCTGAATTAGAATTGCAAGCTTTCTCACATAATTATCAAGAATTATCATTGTTCTTATCACAGACTTGTGTATAAGAAAAAAGTAGTGATAATTTTAAAATAACTTTGTCTAGAGTGTGGCATAGATAAAATAGATAGCCTTGTTTCTCTGAATATGTGTTTATATTAGACTCAATAGAAGGTATTGTAATGACAGGAAGATAGAGGCTAAACTTTAAGGACCACTCATGCACTGGCCTGAAAGTTACAAAATATATATACTATACTCTTGAAAGCCTTATCATTTCTCCTTAAAAGAGATTTGGAAGCAGTTAAAAGTTATCTCATGTGCTCATATTCTTTTGCCTTAAGGCAAAATGACTTTTGTTTCCTTGTGGATTTGTAAAAAATGGTCCACATTTTGGTGTACTATCATGAATTTGGATCATTCTATAGTAATATTACAACTTAATCTACAATATGAAGTCTTGCCATTTCTGTCAGTGTTTCCACTTAATGCCAGTAGGAGTAGCAAAGTCTGCCTTGAGCAAAAATTTCATTCACTGAAGAATTTCTGTCAAAAATGAGCTAAAAACTAAAGACACATTATTTGCAAGGATGAAATTTTTCTTTGTTTTAGAGACCTATAAATCCATAACTTCCATAAAACAATATTTAAGGACTTATAGCCATTTAAAGCAACTCCGTAATCGTTGAAAAAAATAATAAACTGTCAGAAAAATCATGTTTGACCAGCCTAGAGGGTACTTTTCCTCTTTCACCACATTTATTCAGTTATGTTTCTCCCTATATTCTTCCTTCTTTCTTTGCTCCTCACCCTCATGATCTCTTTCTCTTGGTCTACAGCTTATTACCTCCATTTCTAGTCTTTTCCTCACTATATTTTCCTTGTATCTTCTCTTCTAAGTATTATTTTCACTCACAGCACTTAATCAATCCTTTGTTTTTATGTCTCCTTTCCCTTGGTTATTTTACCCAATGATTTTATTAAGTGGAAGTAGGCTTGAATTTGACACCAAGACAGAGGTACGTGTTTCGTAATCTCAAGCAGAGACAGTATAATCATCTTGCCTTTTTGCTACATACCGGAGGGAAAGGCAAAATAATGTACATATCAACGTTTAATATCACTGAACTTTAAAAAATGGCAGATTTAGTACCCATAAAGAGATGTATTTTGTACTTTTTTCTTAAGTTGAAAAATGAAAAATTGCTTATATTTTATTTTCAAAGTGCTGCAATAAAAAATTTTATGTTTATAGTGCATAGAAATTGCGACCCTGATGACTCATATATAGAAAATTCATTGTTTAACTTTTAAAGTGGCATATCATCCTATTTGTTCTAGTTTATAATATTTGCTAGCTGTAAAATTGTTTTGAATTGTCATAGCTCTTTGTCTCCTTTAATATGATAATAATATAGTAGTATAGCTTGGCTATTCCTTGAAAGTGAAGACATATTGTCTCTTTGCATGTTAATGCAGATCAAAACATGCAAATAATAAGAAAAATTAGTTTATATAACCTCACAGTTGAAAAAGATACTAGCCATTGTAAGTAGTACTTTTTAAAGCCTTGTACTCTATTAAACAGCTGTCTAATTCTTTTCCTTATTTTAGATATGTAAAAACTGAGACCAAAGGAGGCTAAGGGACTCCTATGAATCACTGTGACAGTAGTGTTGATAGATTGGAACTCAGCTGTGCTGAATCCTTTATTTAGTAGATTTTGAAATTTCATTCTGGTTCAAAGAAATGACCAAAAAAAAAAAATATCCACCCAAATGCATAGAAATAAACTCAAGGATTTAAAAGTTTTTCTCTGTCTGTATGGAAATCTAAGTGCACTAGTCAGTTCTCGTTTTTATACTCCTCCAATAGCTGAATGCTTTAGGGAATTTGAACTAAGTTCAGCACTGTTCCAGTGTTCAATGGCTGTGTGATACTCATAAACAAGTTCTAGAAATAAACAATTGTAGGATAATCCTACTGCACACTGTGAAAATGTTTGATGTATTTGCCTATCCTTCTGGGATCTGAATATGGTTTAGATTCAGGAAAATGTGTCAGCATTTTCAACTTAATTACAGCTATCATAAATAAAATGCCTTAAGAAAATATGCTAAGTCTTCATAATGCCCATTAGCCTACAACCACTTTGATTTTACTGGAATGTTTGAGATTTCTTTTCAAACTGTCTTTAAATGGAAAGCATCTTGAAATTATTCCATCTCATAAGTTCATAATTAATTAAATTTACCACTAAGATTTAGTACATGTACTTCATTTGCATAACCATCTGCTACGTTTGCATAAACACAGTGCAAGATCTATAACTTACTTACTGAAAGTACTGTACAGCATTTACAGAGAGCTGCTCCAGTGAGGGCTTTTCTAGCATTTGCAGAGTGCTGGCATTTGAATTATCGTAGAGGGGATTTGATTCCAGTCTCTAGCCAATCTAGTAATTTGAGTATGGTAGATATTTGATTTATTTATTTTCTTTTTTAGCATCTACTACACCTTGGCCACAGCTTCAATTTTCAGTTGGAAATACAGTCCATTCTCAGTCTGTGTTAACTGTGGGTGAGGGATAGTTACCTGATACAGGGAGTTTAGTTTTAGACATGTGAAAATTAAGATACCTCTTTGATAGCCATGTGGAAGTGTCAAATCGTCAAATAACCATAAGGTTGTAAAGGAGAGATATGTGGTGGAGATATAAATCAAATAAAAATCTGAAATAAAAAAATCTAGAGAATATGTCTAGAAGAGCTAGAACTATATGTCGATACTAATATATCGAGGTGATGCAATATTATATTTAAATAGTAGTGTTTAAGGATAGGAAAAAAGGGAGAGGCCAATAGAAGAGAATGAGAAAGTGCACCAATTCATAGGAAGAAAATAGGGCAACTTTGAATTTTTAGAAGCTGAATGAAGAAAGTATAGAAAGGAAAAGACAATGTTGAAATGGACCAGATACTGCTGCTAAGACAAATGTAAGAACTAGAACTGACCTCTGAATCTTGCAACATAAGTAATTTTGGTCACATTTTAAAGATTTATTTATTTATTGGAGAAAGAGAACACAAGCTGGAACAGGGGCAGATGAAGAGGAAGAGAATCTCAAGCACACTCCCTGCTGAGTGGGGAGCTCCATGTGGAATTGGATCCCAGGACCTTGAGATCAAGATCTGAGCCAAAATCAAGAGTTGGCCATTTAGCCAACTGAGCACCCAGGTTCCCCATATTGGTCACATTTTAAATGTAGCTTTGTTGGAATGGTAAGGGCAAACCTCCAGTTGGAACGGGTTTAATAAGAGAGAATAGGAGAATAAAATTGGAAAAAAATAGTACAGATAACTCTTTGAGAAGCTTGCTATAATAATAATAATAATAATAATAATAATAAACAATAAGCTAGAGGTTGAAATAGAGGTGGAGAGAGGGTTTCCTATTAAGGTAGGAAAATAAATATCACATTTGTATATTGATAAAAATAATCAACAGCTGGGGGGAAATTGGAGATGCAGAATGTGGGAGGATTAATGTTGCTAAGTTCTTGAGGCAGAAGAGAATGAAACCTACTAGAGAAGTGAATCATAAGTGGGTCCTCCATATAAATAGAAGATAAACTACAGTCATAGATACATGGATATGTATGGGCGTGTGGGCAAGAGGTTTTGAGTAATATCCTCTGATTCAATATGTCCTTTGTAAAATTTGAACTATCAGAACTGATAATGAGAAAGGAATGACACTGGTAGAGAAAAACAGAAAAAGAAGGTATGGAGTACTCAAGTGAAAGAATAAGATAGGACTTGTTTTCCCCCAGGGAAGTATTAAGAAACTCTTGGGGTTATTGATAATGACATTAAATTGAGAATAGTTAACACTTTTTTCAAGGGGGTTGTTTGTTTTCCTAGGTACACTCAATTCTGGGGATAGTGGCCTGAAGTAGGTTTACTGGTGAGTTTAAGCAGGCTTCTGTTCTAATCTAGAAAGTATGTCAACAAGGGGGAGGATAGCAAAGATGTTGCTGGTCCATGTGAAATGTTAACAACTGTTTAAGGAAGGAAATGAGGGAATAAGAATTTTAAGGTACAATAAAAGTTGATAAAATCAGTGTACTCTAGGTTTTGGTGGAGCCAAAGATTTGTTAGAATATGGAACTACAGTGAGTCAACTAGAAATGTGAAGTGGTGGCTATGCAGTTGAAGGCACAAAAATAAGATCATTAAGGGATTGCAGTTATTAATAAGAGAGGCAAAGGAAGAAAGGATACGACCTTGGCTGATAGGTGATACAGGGAGGGAGGTTCAAGAACTGAAATTTTAGGGTGCGAACGAATGTGACAATGATCCAGGAAATATTAAAAAAAAATGAGTGGGAGAGCTTTGGGATATAGATGAATACAACAAGGAGAAGTAGGTTAGAGTGTCTAAAGACATGAAACTCAAAATTAAATGTGTTTTTCTTATTTGTTTTCTATTGCCACTCCTTTTACTAGAATATAAACTGTCTGGGGACACAGATTCTGTGATTTTGTTAACTACTGTAGCTCCATTACCTAGAAGTTTGCCTGACACATAGTTGTCTTGCCTTTGTTGAACTAATATATCATCACAAAAATAAGAATCCAGAAAACTGAAATAGTTCATGTATATATTATTTTGGATATGATATTAATTTGTTCAGAATTGAATAATGACTCAGAGAAAATAATAAGCAACCCTTCTTGGAAATAATGAATCAGAAAAGGCTTCTGAGAACATGTGATTCATGAACTGAATTATTGGGACATGATTACATGTTGTCAAGACAAATAAGGGGGGGTGACTGTTATGTCAATGAAATAAAATTATAGAAGAGGTATGTGAGAACAAGGATCAAATATTTTATACTTCTAAGAAGTATATTATGTTATTATGTTATTATGTTATAGCAATAGAGAGTCATTGAGAATAATTCCAAATATACTAACAAGGAAAAAGACAATAACAGTTGCAATCTACTTATTCAGAAACAGTTATTGTTATCAAATTGGTACTTATGTATCTACACACACATATGAATGGACTTTTTGAAATATCAGTGGTGCTATGAATCAAATTTTTTATGAGTTGCATTCTATCTTAATGCATGATGATCTGCCAAATTATTTATTTATTTATTTATTTATTTATTTATTTATTTATTTATTTATTTTGCCAACAGCATAATAGTGTGAGAGATTTGGGTTGGAGCTTTATAGTTTACTCAAACATTTCTTTGTTCATTTTCCTTTAAGTGGTTGGGTTAGTCAGGTTTCTCCAGAGGGACAGGCGCAATAGGGTGTGTATATGTCTATATTTCTATATATGTATACTTATTGATATCTCTGTTTCTCTCTCTCTTTCTAGAAAGAGGGAATGCTTTATCTATTTTAAGGAATTGCCTTGTATGGTTGTGGGGCCTGGTGAGTCTGAAATCTTTAGGGCAACACTGCAAGACCTAGGATGGAGTTGATGTTGCAGTCTTGGATGAAGGTAGTCTGGAACAGAATTCCTTCTCTCAAGACACTTCAGTATTTTCTCTGAAGGCCTTCAACTGATTGGATGAGTCTCATCCACCTTAGTGAGGGTAATCTACCTACTTAAAGTCTACTGATTTAAATGTTAATCACACCTACAAAATACCTTCACAGCAACACCTAGACTAGTAGTGTCTGACCAAAAACTGTGTACCAGGGCTTAACCAAGATGACATATAAAATTAACCATCAGGGTGGTTTACAATTTACTTACCATTACAGTGACAAAGAATTATCTTTTTAGATATGATATAAGTATATAGGATATCTTGTAGGTATGACATAGTTATTTTTATTATTATGAAATAACATAAAATTATTATAATTTTAGGATATTTTTCTAAAAGTTGAATTCCTAGGAAAAGATGTTGATATGTGTCAAATATGAAAGATAGTCTCATCCAGAAATGCTACATCAATGTACATTCTAACAATTTAACATTTAAGGATTTTCTAGTAATTCTCTCTATTAACCAGAGAAAGTATTATTTCATTTATTCACTCTTCAATCTACTATATAATTATTGAGTTCCTGCTCTTCTTTATGCATTAGAGAACTAATCATATAATTAAGTCATTGTCCTCAAGGAGCTTAAATCTAGTGGGAGAAATTCACACAATCAGATAATTATAAATGATGTGGAAAGTACTATCATAAATGTCTGCATAGGATATTACGGCAGTATGCAGTAAGAACCTTCTAACCTCACTTTAAGTTTGGGAGGGAGGGAAATCTGAATTGAAACTAAAAATCAGGAAAAAGTCTGTTAAAAGAGAAAGGAATGACATTTTAAAGACAAAATCGTGTGTGATCAAAGACTCAGAAGTTAGGAATTATATTGTGTCTCTGGGGACCCTACACACAATTTCACATTGTTAGAGCATGAAGCGTGAAGTTGATCAGGGCAGAAAATGGTACTGCAGAGCTAGGATAGAGTCAGATAACAGATGACCTTGAGGGTATTTTAGTGAGCTTGCATTTTATGTGCTTAATGGTGGCAGGATTTTATGAGGTGCTTGGCAGGACATGGAAATGATCATGTGCAAATTGCTGTTGCATTATGTGGAGAATGCATTTGAGGAGTTCAAGAGGAATGGTAGAGTGATTGGGGGAACCAATGGTAGATGCAAGGTTGAAATAGTAGTCAATGGCCAGACAAATGAGAACCTTATTTGAATAAGGAATTTCAATTGTATTATACCTGAAATGAAGGATTCAGAGCAGAGGATTAATATAATTACATTTAAATTTAGGAAAGATTACTTTTTTGATGATGTGAAGGACAGATTGGAGTAATGGAGATAACAGTTTGGTTCAGTGCTAGTTAATAATATTTTCCAGACAAATGATAACCATCTGTAACAATTTAAGGTATTCTATCAATTAGCAAGGGAAAGTCAAGCAACTCAAAATAAAAAGAACACAATTTGCTTTCTTATATTTTCTGTTTTCTATAGTCAGCATATACTTCTTTTTATTTTTAATAATAGGATATGAGAAAGTCCAGAAAACAGTACACATATCTTTCAGGTTATGAATCAAATGGAAATTACAACAAGAATCAATAGTGAAAGAGTAAAATGTTAACTTTATTATTAATGAAGGTAAAACTCTAAGGAAGGTGTTAATTTACTCCCAGGCTCTGCATTAGAGGGAGACAAGCTAGAAGGAGTGTACAATGGATACTAATAAACAATTAATCTCATCACCCAATTCCTGAGTCATGGCACTTCTCTGGAAGGTTAAGAGGAAAGGTAGAGTTTGTTTTGTTCCCTTTTTAACCTATTAGCTTTAACCACAGGTCATTGATGGATTGTAGCATAGTTCTCAGCATGATAGGGCTCTAACCTCACAAGGCCATTCTCCAAATACCAAAGGCCATTCCTTTGGGTCTCTTCCTTAGATCATTAGTCAGCAGAGTAGATTAAATTCATATCCTCAAATATCTATAAAATGGGTGAGATTTGTCTTTTAATTAAGTTTCTTTCAGGGTTATTCTGTTTGCAAAGCTGAAAGTTCATTTTCATTCTATTTTCTATCACAGATTTTGTTCAGTTCATATTGTCCAGTATAATCTATTAGAAATTCTGTAATGAGATGAAATAAAATCATAAAGGAATTCTAATATTAAAACACTAGTCACCCTGATAATAAAATGTCAGACACATTGAAACGCTCCACATTTTAATAAAACCTTTTTCTCTTCTCAAATCATAAAGATAAATATCTTAAAGGTTTAAGTTCTTTTGAAAAATTAAATTCAGAAACAAAGTCTGAAATACATTTTAAAGTCAAATTCTATTACGCTTGAGTCAAAAGTCTAAAGTCCACAATTAAAATTTTTCTAAAATCCATCCTACCCCCACCTTTCCTTTTGGACAAACTCATTAAGAGGATTCTCAGTGCCAGTACGGGGTTGGGATTTTTCAGAAGTTATGCTATGAGCTGTCTTTCCCTGGAATAAGTGTGGCAATTTCAGGGTCTCAGAAGTTATGTTAATTTTAACATTAATCTTTCTTTAGCTTCACTTTTTATTTTATTTATTAAGATTTTATTTAATAAGATTTTGTCCAGTGTAGCTAATATGCAGTGTCATATTAGTCTCAGTTTACAATAGGGTGATTTGACAACTTTATATATTGCTCAGTGCTCATCATAAGTATACACTTTAATCCCCATCACCTATTTTACCCATTTCCTCCCTTCTGCTACCTCCCCTCTGTAACCATCAGTTTGTTCCCTATAGTGAAGAGTCTATTGTTTGGTTTCTCTGTCTCTCTCTCTCTCTCTCTCTCTCTCATTTTCTCTTGTTTCTTGAATTCTACATATGAGTGAAAATATATGGTATTTGTCTTTCTCTGACTGATTTGTCTCATTTAGCACAATATTCTTTAGCTCCATCCATGTTGCTGTGAATGGCAGTTTTTTTGTTTTTTTTATGGCCAAATAATATTCCATTTATAAATATATAATATTCCATATATATATATATATATATTTAAAGATTTATTTATTTATTTATTCAGAGAGAGCGAGAGAAAAGCAGAGACACAGACAGATGGAGAAGCAGGCTCCATGTAAGAAGCCCGAGGTGGGACTCGATCCCAGGTCTCCAGGATCATACCCCGGGCTGCAGGCGGCACTAAACTGCTGCGCCACTGGGGCTGCCCTCCATCCCATATATGTAATATATATATATATATATATATATATATTACATATATATACATAATGTATATACATATATACATTATGTATATATATATATATATATACACACACACACAAACACACATTTATATATAGATAAACACACAAATACACACATCCTGCATCTTCTTTATCCATTCATCCTCAATAGACAGTTGGGCTGCTTCCATAAATAGTGGCTATTGTAAATAATGCTGCAATAAACATGGGTGTGCATATATTCTTTTGAATTAGTGTTTTGCATTCTTTGGGTAAGTATCCAATAGTGTGATTACTGAGTCATAGGGTTGTTCTATTTTTGACTTTTTGAAGGACTGCACTACATTTCCATAGTTGCTATACCACTTTGCATTCCTACCAACAGTGCACAATAGTTCCTTTTGGTCTATGTTTTCGTCAACACTTATTGTTTCTTGTGTTTTTGATTTTAGCCATTCTGACAGGTGTGAGATGATGTCTCATTGTAATTTGATTTGCATTCCCCTGATGATGACAGATGTTCAGTCTTTTCATGTGTCTGTTGGCCATCTATATGTCTTCTTTGGAGAAATGTCTGTTTGTGTCTTCAGACCATTAATAATTGGATTATTTGTTTTTGGGGCGTAGAGTTGCATAAGGTTTTTAAAAATATGTTTGGATGTGTCATTTGCAAACATTCCCCCATGTCAGTCCTGGTCCCACAGTCCCACGTGTCAGCTACCAGCCAAGGTTCTTCCTTCTGGGTTGAGTACTGCTCCCAGTTCTCCATGGCCCACTCAGCCTGCCACATTCCCTCTTGCTTAGATGGCAGAAATTTGTTTGTTGCTTCTGTTTTATGACTCATCCTGAACAGAGCTATTTTTATTAAAGATTTGTATATGAAAGGGAAGAAAAGTAGATTTAGATTTTAGATTTTAGATTTGCCTTTTTTAAAGATTTTATGTATGTATGTATGTATGTATGTATGTATGTATGTATCTATCTATCTATCTATCTATCTATCTATCATCTATCACTTTATTTATTTATTTGAGAGAGAGAGAAAGAGAACTGAGTGCTGAGCACGGAGCTCAACATGGGGCTTGATTCCACGACCCTGAAATCATGACTTGTGCTGAAAATCAAGAGCAAGACACTCAACAACTGACTGAGCCACCCAGGTGTCCCAGTTGTCTTTTAGTTTTGTTGATTATTTCCTTCATTATGCAGAAGCTTTTTATTTTGATTTAGTATGAATAGTTTATTTTTTTCTTTTATTTCCCTTTCCTCAGGGGACATGTCTAGAAAAATGTTGCCATGACTAATGTCAGAAAAATTACTGCCTATGCTCTTTTCTATGATTTTTATGGTCTCAAGTTTCACATTTAGGTCTTTTTTCTTATTTGAGTTTATTTTTGTGTATGGTGTAAGAAAATGGCCTAGTTTCATTTTCTTGCTTGTAGCTGTCTAATTTTCCCAAAACCCTTTGTTAAAGAGTCTGTTTTCTTTTTCCTTTTGCATACTCTTTTCTGCTTCATCAAAGATTAATTGACCATATAATAATAAATTTGTTTCTGGGCTTTCTATCTTGTTCTATTGATCCATGTGTCTATTTTTGTACTGTTTTGATTACTATAGCTTTATAGTATAACTTGAAACGTGGAATTGTGAGACCTCCAGCTTTGGCTATTTTGGGTGTTTCCTTTTTAAAGATAGTTTTGGCTATTTTGGGTGTTTTGTAGTTTCCTGCATATTTCTTTAGCTTTACTTTGAAAAAAATAATAAGTTAATAATATATGTAAGAGTATCCCAGCACTGAGCCCATATTCCCTAAATTAGGAAAACATGTATTCTAAATCCCCTAGGCTAATCGTGAAATATAATTTACAGTTATGTTTCCAGAACCCTAGTTATACTTTTGTAAACACACATACACACACACACACACACACACACACACACGATGGTATAAACTTAAAAGAGGAAAGATGGAGAAAACCATTATTTTTTTTTTCTTACTAGAATGCTACTTGGCCTATGCCAATTGTCTAAAGTTCATGACCTGTGAATTTAAAATTATTTAGGTCTTATACATTCTCAGGGGGTAAGAATACACAAATCTACTCTCTATAAAAATAAAATAGGGGATCCCTGGGTGGCTCAGCGATTTGGCACCTGCCTTTGGCCCAGGGCATGATCCTAGAGTCCTGGGATTGAGTCCCATGTCAGACTCCCTGCATGGAGCCTGCTTATCCCTCTGCCTGTGTCTCTGCCTCTCTCTTTCTCTCTATGTCTATCATGAATAAATAAATAAAATCTTTAAAAAACTAAAATAAAAAATTGAATAGAATAAAAATTGAGATATTTGGGAAGTTGCTGTCTTCTTACAAAGTTCAGAAATTTGTGGTAACTGCATTTATATTCAAGTGCTTTCTTTTCCTCCTTTATTTCCAGTTATACCCCTCTATCATATTTATAATGAATTTTTTGCAGACTCTAAATATTACAAGAAAAACAAAAAGTCTCCCTTCTGCCGTGAGAAGACGTGAATTCCTAGGTCAAGTGCTGTAATGTTTCTCCTCACTGTTGTAGAATTGCTTCATCCTGAGAAACCTGGCTCCTCTAAAACGGTCTTTCCTTGTATATACCATTAATCCCTCCAGAGTTAGATTTTAGTCCTTGTGGTACCAGGTACTTCTTGAGCATGTGTTCAAGATGTGGGCATCCAGGTTTAGTCAGCTCTTCTGCTATTCCTTGTTTGCAGTAGAATTTGAGATAGCTGACTTAGAGGTGCTATGTCTTCAGTGATCCTCTGGAAGCCCCTCTAATGCTGACAGATCAACTTCTTATAGTTTAATTCAGCAGAGTTCTATCTCATAATGTCTCAAAGGTCTCTAAATAAAACAACTCATATATATATATATATATATATATATATATATATATATATATATAGTAGATCTGCCCAAGTCTGCTGCCACCTGTTTACATTTTCTGTGGTTATTTTAAGTTCAAGTTACAGCAACTGGATCCCTAAAATCCTCTTGCACCTGCTAAAGCCTTTGTCTTTGCTGAGGTCTCTGAAGCTATGTACCCTGCACTTTGGGGCTGTCAATATTTGGAATATATATAGTCTTAATGAACTATAAGAGAGTTAGACATATTAGTTACCTTACTAAGTAAAAGAGAAGATGAGCAGATGTCATCCTATTTGAAAAAGCTTCCTAAGATGTGTTAGAGTTATTAATGTAGGATGGCATAGGGTTCTGTATATATTTAATTTAATTACTATCTGGAAGCTCCATGTGTCTACTCCCACCTCCCAAAGTAGTTTTGGCTCTAGAGATATATCATATTTCAATAGTTTTAGATAGTAATTTTTGGATGACTTTTAATAGCTTGAAATAGCTAAGAAAAAAATAAGATGTTTCTCCATTCCACAATCCCTCACAGATTATCAGAAAAATTTTACCTGGTCAGTCACATCCTGGGTTTCTACTCCCTAATGTGAAGAATTAGGTTGGCATTTAGGCTTGGTTTATTTGAGCTTTTGTCCTATTTTCTTAGCCTCTCTTCTTTCTTTATAATTCTTATCTATTATTATGTCAAAAATGGAGATAATCTGTTCAGTAAAATTGAGTATACAATATAAATATTCCATATCAAATTTGTATAGCCTAAAGCATACTTTTTAAAATATTTATTTATTTACTTGAGAGAGAGAGAGAGAGAGAGAGAGAGAGAGTGAGCATGGGTGGTGGCAGAGGGAGAGGAAGAGAAAGAGGGAGGGAAGAATACCTACTAAGGGCTCCCTCTCATGACCCTGGAGATCATGATCTGAGCCAAAATCAAGAGTCAGTCACCCAACCCACTGACCACCCAGGCACTCCACCTAAAACATATGTTTATACCTTTTATTATTAAAGACAACTCTTATGTAGATATATCACCATAAACAAATGTGCTACTTAGTGAGTTATTGTAAGGTTAATTCCCACAGAGTTTATTTACACCCAGGTCAAGAAATACAGTTTTGCTACCCACCCTAGAAGCTTGTCATGTGACTCATTCAATTTCAAATTCCTTTCTCCCCCCCATAACAGCTTTTATCATGACTTACATGGTGACCACGTTCTTAAATTTCTTTAGAGTTTTATCGATAAAAGCACATTCCTAGATACTATAGTTTTCCTCTTTTTTTAATGTTGTGGTATATTTTTAGATTTCTTTTATAAGTACCCCTTTCATTGCTTTCATTTATTTATAATTTATCTGTTGATGTTCCAACAACCTTGGTTTTGCTGATCACGTATGGGTAACTGTATCTGGAGATTTGATCAGAGTCTAGTCTGATCCCTTTGTCAAGATTATGGATAGAAGTGCATTCTTACAGCAGAAAGTATATGTTGTCTAATTGTTTTTCTTAGAGATGTTATTGAGACTCAATGCCTAGTATGTCCAATAATTTATTGGGTGGTGGCAAAGTGGCATCACATCTTTCTTACTTATTGGGTGAAATGCTTTTTATAAAGAGACACTTTAATAATTTATCAGTCACTTATAGTGTGGCACAGTTAATACAGGAAAAGTAGACTAAATGATTGTAATTTCCTAATATTTGAATTGATTCCCTATCTTCCTCAAACGTTAATCAATTAGGCTTCTCCTTTTTTGACATAATTTTCAATCCATAAATTTAAGTTAACATAGTGAGTTTCAAATGATGGCAAGTTGTTGTATCTTTGCTATGACATCACTCTAGTGCACTGATATGACCCTAATTGACTTTGATAGCCTCCTCAATATTTGGTACGACTAAGATATTCCAGAATTATCATATACATTTTTCCCTGTATGTGGAATCAGCAGTTCTTCAAGGGGTACTGGTTTCTTTTCACTGGTAATAAAATTTTAAACTATGATCTTAATTTTAGAGATCCCCATGGCTTTGAAGTTTATCACTTGTTACCAAGCTTGTTCATACTGATACTTCCTATTTAAAATTAAGCCTAGGTTTTTAAATTTAATCTCTCCTTTTTTTTTTTGCCACTCTGAGAATCATATGAAGTGCATAATAGATGAGAGAATCAAAATATCCATGATTTCTCATTAAGTTTATCTTACATTATGCACACAACACCCTTAGGATAAGATTATAAATACTACCACTTGTGCTATCATAACTCAACTTTCACATGGTGTTTCTCCTGTGTGTGCGTCCGCCTCCAAATTTTTCTTTTTCTTTTTCAGTAGGATACCAGTCATACTGGACCTAGGCCCACCCTAATGACTTCATTTTAAGTTGGTTACTTCTCTAAAGACCCTATTTCCAAATAAGGTGACATTCTGAGGTACTGGAAGTTAGGACATCAATATATGGGATTTAAGGGGATGCAATTCAATCCAGAACAATCTCAATCCTTTTAATTGTTTGATTTTATTTGAATTTTGTTTTCCTAAACATTTGATTATATTTATTTTTAAAAGATTTTGTTTATTTGGGGGAGAGAGAGAGAAAGAGAGAAGGAGGGAGGGGCACGTGGAGAGGGCAAAGCAGACTCCCTGCTGAGCAGGGAGCCCCATGTAGGGCTCAATCCCAGTACCCTGAAACCATGACCTGTGCTGAAAGCAGACACCTAACCAAGTGAACCACCCAGGCTCCCCTGTTTTCCTAAACTTTTAGAAGAAAATGTGGTATAGGGTGTCATTGCTGTCACAGACCTTCCTTTTTTGTTTTTTGTGTAGTGAACAAAGACATGGTGATCTGACTTTTTAAGACGTCCTGGCTCTATCACCACCCCCCACACACTTTTATGTGGATTTAATATTACTTTCATACTAAATTTTGATTCTACTTTTAGCACTTTCTCTTTAATATAGGGTCCTATCCTGGAGGGGAGTTCTGGATGTTCAGTTTCAAAGTTTATGAATGACTACTCTGATCCTTTACACGTCTTACCATGGACCCCTCTTATTAACCCTTCTAGGTTGGGCAAAACCTCTCCTTATTTTGCCTGAAGACAACTTCTCTCCTGAAGTTATCTCATCACAATTTTCAGTGAGTTCTTATTGACTGTTTTGAGCTCTTCTTTCTCAGTTCCATCAGATCTCTTGGTGAACATTTGCTCTCTCCTGCAGAAAAGCTGATGTTATGCAGTCATTTTTTTAAATTGTGATTTTCATTTTTAAGTTCATAAAAATACTTTTCCATTGATTTAGCTTTAAGATTTGTTCATGAGTTGTTTACTTTGCTATTTCCTCTACTTTTTTAAAGAAATATATCTATTATCTATCATCTATCTATCTATCTATCTATCTATCATCTATTTATTTGAGAAAGAGAGAGAGTGAGAGGGAGAGAATTCAGAGAATCTTAAGCAGACTCTCTGCTGAGTACAGAGCCTGACAGGGGGCTCCATCTCATGACCCTGAGGTCATGATTTGGGCTGAAATCAAGAGTTGGAGGCTTAACTGACTGAGCCACCCAGGTGTTTCAACAAGCCACATACTTGTTTTCATGTATGGATTTGAAAAGACTTGAAAATTAGCCACCCTTGTTCTTTTCCCAGAATTGACCCTGAAGCAGGGACATTGCCTGACTTAACCTAATAGAATTATTCATTCCAAATAATTCTTCCTACCCCCTCAATTGTTCTTTCAACCATCTAGGGCTGAAAGGGAAATGTGGCCTCAACAGGACACCAGAGTATAAAGCAGTCATTTATCACTTCCTGAATTTTAAAATAGTTTCAAAATTTCTTAAAATCAGAATAATTTGAAAAACAAGTTTGCACTCCCAAAATAAATTTGTATTCTATATGTCAAAGCTATTTAAAAATAAATGCCAGCAGTTTCCTGGGTGGCTCAGATAGTTAAGTGTCTGCCTTGGCCTCAGGTCATGATCTCAGAGTCCTGGGATAGAGCCCCAGGTTGGGCTCTAGTGTGAAGTATGCTTTTCCCTTTCCCTCTGCCCCCATCCTCCAGTTTGTGCTCTCTCTCTCTTTCAAATAAATAAATAAAAGTCTTAAAAAAAACCCCTAGATTTTGGGATAATATCTGCTAATATAAAGGTCAGGTTTTCTTTCCTAGACCTGGTAAAGATTTCATGATGAGGCTATATGTGGCATCAGAGAAAAAAAATAGAATCCAACAATGTCGGAAATCTCTAGGAAGGGACTTTGATCTACAATGTACACTTCAGAGAATGAATGTGTACAGATGATGCTTGTCCTAATTCTTTCACAGAAGCCTGGTAAAGAGTAGTTTTGCCAACGTATTATAGCAATAGTAGAAGACAACTGGCTTTCATAAGTGCAGCAGCATTGAGAGGGAGCCCCACAGCATTTTCTGTGGAATGGACTGAAAGAGCAGCAACTTGCCCAGGGACTTGGAAAGAGTGCATCAATTTGTCAAGTCAGAGGCAAGCACCCAGAAGTCTTTCAGAAGTGATAAGAGACGATAAGACTGATAACCGATTTGGCCTGGCTAGCAGAGCTGGATGGGACCTTACCTTTTGTGGAAGGTAGCAGAACAAAGGAGGATAAAAGACAGGAGTCATTCAGTATTAGTATGAAACAGACCATGGCAGATGACAACAGGGGAATCGGACACAGACCCTTAATCTTATTCACCCCACGGAGAAGAATAGCAGAGAACAAGGTCTGAAGTGATTTTGAAAACACTGACGTGGCCAAATATTTTACTATGATTATATGGACTGATTGTCTAAAATAATATATGAGTTACTGATAAAGCAAAACCTTTTTTTCTACATATTCCAAAGATGATATTTGACTGTTTTGTTCTCTAGTGTTCTGCTGAGGCCATCTTTCTCAAACAACAAGTGAGAAGAGGGAAAAGTTAAAGAAAAGAAAAAGGGGAAGGACTTTTGAAATGAATAAATATATTAGTTTATAGCAATACTTGTGACTTGAATATAAACTTTTATATTGAGTCATTTAGATAATAATGCCCATATAATTGATAAAAACAGCTTTCTTCCAGCATTGGTCTTTAGTGAATGGACAAGGAAATCTCGTCTGCCTGGGACCTCCAGGGAATGAATATTATAAGACTTTTAAATTTTCCTGATCGCTTACATTTCACTTCCTAAACACCAACAATTTTATAATTTTAATTATTTCTATTTGGACTCCCCTCAATATGTATTGCAGATTTTCTACACCTTATAAATAATAGAGAACAGTATGAAAATGGAGGTGAAACTTTTCCTCAAGGCCATGATCTCAAATATGTAAACTCAATTAGTTTTTCTGATTGCATGCAACAGGAGCCATGGATCCCTCTGATAATCAGCAGTCCCTGGAATCATTTCTACTCCAGAGTTTCCTAGTCTTCATGAAGAAAAGCTCCAAAAGAACCATCATGAAGAAATGCTCCAGAAGGACCCTCTTGTGGGAAGTAGATTGGAATGAGAATATTTACCTAACAAAAATGACAAATTTGGCAAATCAGATTTACATAAATGAAAAACATTAGTCAGTAACAAGCATTACTAATAATTTCAGATATGAAAGCTATCAGAAGGATGAGGAACACAGAGAGAGGACAGACATATAGAGGGTGTCTTCCCAGATCCTTTCTTTACTACGTTAGAGATGAACTATCTGGCTCTGAAACAGATGAGACTCTATATGAAGAATGTGAAATATTACCCAACACATCCTAGAGCATTTAATTTATGAACTCTTTCCATTTTATATACCAGTGTATGTGACATTTTCCATAAATCCATAGATTCTGGGTTTATTTACCGAAAGCAAGAACATTACATAGATAAGAATCTTCCTTCTAGAGAATATCATTAGTCTACTACCAGGAAGGACATTTCTGAGTGTATTTACAAGGAGATTAGAGTATGTCATGACTTTCCCCAGGAGCCCCCATCTCTCAAAAAAGACAGTAAATGGATTACAGGAGAGTGTCTTTAACTTCTGTCATCCCAATTACCAATAGAGACAAATTGCCACTTGCAAAGAATTTTATTTATACCTAGCATTTAATACCAAGTATATATTTATGGCTCTATAGAAATGAGCTTTATACTGAAAATAATCTTCAAGACAATTCTCCCAACACACACACACACACACACACACACGCACACATGCACACACACACACACACACATCACCACTACCACCACTATCAAATAGCATTCTCACTCAGAACCTCCTTTCTATTTAGATTTCAGGTCTTTATCTCATTTTAACAGCTACATCGCTGAAGCTCCATTTTTCCTGAAATGTCTCAGAAACAGTTCTGTGTAAATCTGTTTTTAGATTATTGAAGCGCCTCAGGGCTCAGGGTGCATTCTTGGCCTTCCTTACGGTTTTTCATCCTGTCTGTGGTTACAAATACCATCCATATGTAATAGAAATACTCATTTATTTGACTCCCCCTTGAGTTTCAGACTGGCATATCAAATACCTCCATTTGAAGATCTGATGCGTGTATTAACCTTAACATGTTAAACACATATACACATGCACACACACTGCCTTTTAGACACCAACTTTGTTCTTTGTTATTTTCCCACCATTTCTAATTTCAGTTAACACCACTATTCACCTCTTCTACTGTTAACATTAAAAACTTCAGCTCTTTAATCGAGTCTTTCTTTGCTCATCCTTCCCATTTAGTTCATAGACAAATCTGGTTCATTCCCCTTCACAAAAACTTTTCTCAATCTTCACTGTTAATATCCTACAAAAAGACACTAAGTTATCTTTACCTGAATTATGGCAATGACTTCCTAACTGGTCCCCTTCCATCTTTGCCCCTTTAAAAGCTTTTTGCCTAAAGGGACAAAATGATCCTTTACTCATGTTTTTAGAAGTTAGTCATCCTCAAAATGATATGTTGCAGCCCTAACCTCTAGTTAGGCTAGTACCTCAGAATGTGACCTTATTTAGAATAGTCATTGCAGATATAATTGGTTAAGATGAGGTCATGTTGGAGTAGAGTGGGCCCATAATCCGTTATGTCTGTGTCCTTATAATCAGATGGCCCTGTGAAGACAAGATACATAGGGAGAATGTCAGAGGAAAATCAAAGAGATTGGAGGTACACTGATACAAGCCAAAAAATGCCTGGGATTATCGAGAAATGCTTGAAAGAAGCAAGGAAGAGTCCTCCCCTAAAGATTTTGGAGAGAGCATTGCATGCCCAACACCTTGATTCAGACTTCTAGCTTGAATGAGAGCAATGAGAGAAAACATTTCTATAGTTTTAAGCCACTTTATTATAGTAGGAAAGGAATACACATATAAGTCAGATCAGGCTACTCTGCTGAAAATCCTCTACTGACTTCTTATTAAAACCTTATCATAGTCATGGCCTACGTGATATCCTATCTACTCCTATGGACTACTCTCACTCTTTATCAGTACATCCTGACCACAGCAGTCCCTTCTCTTTTTCTCTTCCACAGCCCAGACTTATGCTTATTTCCTCAAGACTTTTGGCGTTGCCTCCTACTGGACCAGAAAGCTTCTCAGGCATTTTACATGGCAGGTGGCTTCTTATCATTGAGCTCTCTGCTTTGGAGAGGCCAACCGTGTCTATCCTATGCTAAGTGCCCTCTGAGACATTCTTTATTGGATTATTTCATTTCTTCTCTACTGAACTTTTTACTGTTCAATTTTTGTTCATTAATTTTTTGTCCTCAGATAGAATAAGAACATTATGTCTCTTTTTCAATATTATATTCCTATATGATAGGTACTCAATAAATGCTTATTAGATGAGTGAATGAAACCTTGTGAAATAATACCAAAGGAAAAGGGCAATATAATGCTATATCTTGTCAAATTCCTGCATTTCCTCTTGTCCTGCCTTGAGGCAAGACCAATCATCTTGTCTTTTCCCTACTTGTTCTTCCCGTAAATGATACTGGGTTTACTCATGTTTGCTCATGTTTGTATATTCTTCTCACTACTAGTTCATAATTTAAACTGTATGATTGAAGTCAACCTATTGTTACATCTTTAATTATAATCATTTTATGTGAGCCTTGAACTTTTTGTACTACTTCTTGAAGTTTGCTTCCACTTACGAAGATGTAGAAAGTCAGTTCTAAGTCGGATTGTCAACAGAAGCCTCTCTTCATCTTATGTTCTTGCTTCTATTCTGCTATTAGTGTGCAAAACTAATAACAAGACTTAATAGAATTGTTTGTGGGAAGAGCAGAATTTGAGTCTGGTTGCTCCTTCTGCACATAAGCTACACGAACTGTGCTCAGGAAATTTGAGGCATCTGTTTTATTTTTGATGAGGCTTCCCCTGCCTCCTGGTCTTTGGTATTATTGTCTGTTGAAATTCTAGGAAATTTAAATTTTGAAAAATTGAGGCGTTGCATATTGCTAATTTGTCTATTTCTCTGTCTATATATCTAGTTTCAAAAAATTTAACTGTGTTCTCAAAAGAATGAAAATACATATATGTAAGGTGTATTTGTGTGAGTAGTGTAAGTTGACTAACTTTCCTGGTTCGGGATTGAAATTTCACTGCCAAAAGTAGGATGATCTTGGGCAAACTGGGGTGGTTGATCACCCTGATAGGCTGAGTATGTTGCATTTGTCCCTGACGTAAAGGTATTTTATATATTACCATATTTAATATGTATTAATAATAATTGTATGAGATTAATTTTTAATATTTCCATAATCCAAATGAGGATTAGAGATTAATAGTTCTATGTCCTAAGCTATACAACTAGACTCTGCCAAAGCTTGACTTTAAACTTAGCTTTGTCTATCTTCAGAGTCTGATGATATCTTTAGTTTATACAGGAATAGGTAGATTCCAACCAAATAAAACTATCATTCATTAAAAGTGACCTAATGAGGAAAATCCCAGGAGACAGTAAGTTGTGGTCTGAGTACTTATGATTTGGGCTGATATCACTAGTTATTTATAACTATCTCATTTATACAAAACTTAGAAATATAATATTCATAAAATCTGAAATCAAAGTATTTTTGTCAGAATTGGTCTTTCTTTTTATGAAGTCTTTATATATATATATATATTTTAACTGTCACAATAATATTAATATTTCATTAAAAAGTTGTGATTACCAGTATAATTGAATCAGGATTTCATCATGTAAACTCCTTGGCCTCTTAAGGTAAAAAAAAAAAAATACTTTCATATTGTGGGCATATGAGTTGATTAAAAATTATATTTCACAAATTGAACACTTTAGACTACCACTAGATTACCTTTAGCATATTATGTACACATCGGGACAGCTTGAGACTGAGAAAATGGTAATTAATATGGTTAAAGAATTGCCCCGTGTTATTAATATTTTAAACATATGACAAAGTTTGTTTAATATTTGGCACAAAATAATGTAGAAATGAATCCTATTACTGTAGCTAATATGTAAATATCTGGATGACACATTTTTAAATCATTTAAAATTCAAAGTATTCATGCACATTTCAGTGTATATTTTGTTGAATGAGATATTTCCAGCAAATGTTTCTCTCCCCCTCCAGCACTGCATGTTATCAAGCACATGGTCTCAGTATATAGATAGTGTGTGTTTGAATCCCAGGCCTGCTAATTATGAATTATAAAGTCATGGAGAAGTTACTTAACTTCCTAGTGCTTCAAGTCCCTGGTCTTTATGATTCTACTTCTGCAGGTGTTTGATTAAATGAGCTAACATCTCTACATCACTTAGAACCATGGCCAACACAATGAGCTTACTTATGTGTCATTTCACATGCAGTGTTTGATTTTTAGATTAAGTGATAGACCACATTTGTATCATTGCATTATTCTACATGAAGGTTTTATTTTAGCTAGTGTTATTGCTAGCACACCTTAAGATATCTCAAATATCTTAATTGTAAAACTAGAATGTTAACAAGTAGTGGATTTGTATTTCATTAGTGAAGCTAACTATTCCTATTCATGTCCTTACATCAAAAGGGAAATTGCAGTTGCTCTTTCCCTATGTTGGTTAAGTATGTAGCTGACTCGTTCCTGGCATTTGAGGAAAGAACTGTTAACCGAGCATGTCCCAGAGGCACAACAGTCAGCAAAAAGGTTCTTATTCCTGTTAGCCTGAGGAATGTGTGTCTCTAACAGATTGCCAGGAAAGATTAACTGCTGCAGATAGAACAGCTGCTGGTTCAAGCAATTTTGATCTTTTTATATCTTGTGTTCATTCTGTTTCCAGGTGGAATTGGCCCACTTGTTAAGGAGAGCCGCAGGTGGTCCAGCTGCTGGTTCAAAAAGTCTGGTCTTATATGTTTTGTTCATTGTGTTTTGACACAGAATTGGCCCAGTTGTTTTTGGAAAGCCCCCAAGGGAAAGTTTTTACAAAATAGTTTCATAACCTTTTCAAGGAGACAAATATACCTCCCATTTTTACTCCCTTTGGCAAGTAAAATAGGCCATTCAGGAAACCCCATTGTAAATCTTTTGCCTTAAAATGTATTGAAGAGAGTGGTATATTGTTCAATAAATTAACCAGAAATGGATAAATATCCACACTTTTATGCTCATCTCCCCCCCCCCTTTTTTTTAGGTTGGGCGTTTGGCCATTACAGTGGAGTTTCTTGCATTTTGTTGCATGTAGGAAGGTTTTTTTTTTGCGTTTATAAGACACTGAAAATAAATTGTTCTGTAAATGCATGCTTCAGAGAAAATTAATCATTCTTTTTTATAGGACTTTCCCACACTCATAGTACAGTAGAAGGGTTATGGGATTATGTGCATCACTTTTTTTTAAACATTTAAGATTATAGAAAGCAATGTATTACATATGTATATCTCTATGTGTGTAAATTTATAATAATAATGTCCAGATGCTATGCTAGCCATATGCTATTAAAGCCATATACTCTTCTAGAGTTTTGACTCTTTATAGTTTGAATACAATTCTGAGTTTCATGCCTTTTTATTCCCCCACCTCCAATGAATATAAGTCACATGCAAAATTATTGTCATGTGACTAGAGAAGTCACTATCTAGAACACCTATTGTTCTTTTTGGAAAATTACTGGAGTATAAAAAAATCTGTATATAAATCTCTTCTATATTAAAATAGTTGACTCTTGATACATTTATGTATTTTTGGCATGTTCAATATCTTTGTATTTCTTAAATGCATTTATTTTTTAAAAGATTTCATTTATTTATTCATGAGAGACAGAGAGAGAGAGACAGAGAGAGAGAGAGAGAGAGGCAGAGACACAGGCAGAGGGAAAAGCAGGCTCCATGCAGGGAGCCTGACATGGGACTCCATTCCCAGTCTCCAGGATGGAGAAGGCGGGCTGAAGGCGGCGCTAAACCGCTGAGCCACCTGGGCTGCCCAAAACAATTAATTTAAACAATGAAAGCATAATTTTGAGTAAATACTAATAACATAAAACATATTAGCTGATTAATCCATTTGTTTTCAAAATACAAGCTATAATTTAATAAAAGTTTGGATGAAAAACCCATCATAAATGTAGAGGCAAAAAAATGTTTTGTCCCATGATTGTTTTAAATACCAGTTTATACTTAAAGAATACCACATTGCATAGAATAAAGACTCAATATTTAAAATTACTAAATAAGAAAAATGATTTCTAATGCATTGTAAGTCTCCTTAATATAGGAATTGGTGGCCATATAGATAAATATCTAACGGTAGAAATGTATTACCAAATATGGCACCATTCTCTAAATGGTGATTTATTTAAAAATATTAGCAAGAGCATTTTAGAAATGGCAAAGTAGTTGACACTGGACTAATACCCAAGGAAATAACAATTGCAAACACTGTACAAAACATAAATCAACTCTTCAAAGGCATTGGGGGCGGGGGGGTCCCAAGCAAGCAGATATTTAAAGAGAGTCAACTCTTAAAAGAAAAAAAAAACTTACTGGGTGATATCCATAATTACATGACATTTCCCCAAAGTCAGTCCAAGCCAGTGTGACATGGGGCAAATAAAACAGAAAGTCATATTTTATTGATATGAGGTGTCAAAGGCTGTCAGAGTGGCTGAAATTGAGGGGGATCCATGAAAGGGAAGCATCTCAAAGTCTGTGTGTAAACTCCCCTCAAATGTTTGCCTGACCCTGAGCATGAAGAGTTTGAGGTTCCTGATGAAAGTAACAACTGAAAGCAGAAAGAATTGGGCAAATATTTTATCTGCAGTAGAAACAGAGTTTTCTCTTTGAGTTCTGCTAAGTTAAACGAATTTGATAAGCACCTCAGGGTTTTTACAGATCTGCACTATCCAATGTTAAAAATCAAGCCTTCACAGATTCTTGGTGGTCACCCACTAATTCAACTGCCATCTACAGGAATAATCAAGCTTCCTTGAAGATCATAACAGAACTAGAGGCAATTATTCTCAATAAATGAAAAGTTACCAGGAAGCATAGGACAAGAGAATATGGCATATAGTTAAGGAAAAAGCAGTCCATACAAAACAGAACCCAAGATAGAGCAGATGTTGGATTACCAGAAAAGTATTTTAAAACAGCTATTATAAATATCTCAGAGGCTCACAGGAAAATACAGCCATAAGGAGTAAATAGATGGAAAATCTTACTGGAAAAATGGAAGTATAAAAAAAAACAAACTGAAATTCTAGAATTAAAAAAATACAGTATCACACATCTTTTAAAAATCGCTGGATGGGCTAAATAATATATTGAGGATGGCAGAAAAAAAGATCATGAATCTGAATACAGACTAATAGAAACTAATCTGAAGAAAAGAGAGAAAAGATTTTTTAAAAAATCAGTGAAAAGAGCATTAGTGACCTGCAGGACAATAGCAGGCAATCTGAATGTGTGTAATATACTCATGTTGGTCTACTATGCCTCTCTGTACTTCCCATCGTTTCATTTCTTATTTGTTTCCTTCTTAGTTTTAACCACATCTACAATTTCCTCATTTGAAAATATATTTAATTCCTATTATCTTTATCCCTGTACTACATAATTGAGGTTGGCTCTGAGAACATAAAGTTTTGTGGAGCTACCTGCTTTTGTAGAGCTAAGAGATCATAGAGTCTGGCTTTCCTATGATACAAAGACTGAAATCTGATGTGTACAGTGTGGGTCGCTAAAAATTCCAGCATTTGGATCAAACTTAAGTTTCCTTAATTGCTTCCTTCTCAAACTTGTATACATAAAAATAACCTTGATAAGATGATACTGTTTTTATAGAACACCAGAAAAGATGGAAAACCTTCTGTACGGCTGGACGCATCCATAACACTTTGAATGTACTCATGACTGCTAATTCATTAAATCAATTATTTTTTACTTTTTTATTTATTTTAATTTTTAAAGATTTATTTATTTATTCATGAAAGACACACAGAGTTAGAGGGAGGCGCACAGGGAGAGAGAGAAGCAGGCTCCATGCAGAGAGCCTGATGTGGGTGGGACTCAATCTCAGATCCAAGGATCATGCCCTGAGCCAAAGGCAGACGCTCAACTGCTGAGCCACCCAGGTGTCCCAATTATTTTTAATTATTACACAAATATTATTATGGTCCCACTATGTGTGAACCACTGATTTAAGAATATATTAGTGAGCGACATCCTCCCTAGTGAAATGGTCTTTGATGGTGGTTGACAGAAAAAAACATGTAATATAAGACAATTATAAATGCTTCAGAAAAAGATAATCAGACAAATTATGGGCATTCAAGTTTTCAATAGATTAGCCAAAATAAACTCACTGAGAAGTTGTCATTTGAGCAAAGACTTGAAGGAGAAGATATAAGTAGAGGAAAATATGAGTATATTAAGGGGACACTATTCTAGGCAGAAAAAGAGCAGTGGAAGTCCACAAGTGGAAGGATGCTTGACATGTTCAAGGAACTCTGAGGAGGCTGGTGTGACTAGCAAACAGTGCCCAGTAGAAGACTAAAGAGGAAGTCAGGAAGGAATATCACCAACTTAGGTCCTATTAGACATTACAAATTACTGGACTTTTACTCTGAGAAAACTGGGCAGCCATTAGGGAATTCAGCAGAGAACCGCATTTTGAAAAATGAATCACCATAACTGCTGAGTTAAGAATGGACTCTTGTTTTGGGTGAAGGTTGATAATATTCCTGCTAATAAGCAAGGAATCTAATGCAGTAACATAAGATGGACTGAATTTTCTTCTTGTATGATGGCATTGTGTCAGCTAAAATGTGTTTGTTTCTCTGGAGTGTAATATGGCCAGTCTAGGTCCTTTTTCAGTGACTTATCCTTGGAAGGCCTAAGAACTGATGTATGTATTAATAATCTTCCAAACTTTAGAATGCATCATTTGACATGCATTAGATTAAGGAATAAGCCATCATTTTTTAGATTTTCTTTTCTGATGATGCCAGTTTAAGGGTTTTAGGGGTGACAGGTTTCATTTAATATGTAATCAAATTACTCCTTTTACATAGACAAAGACTAAGCAAGGCTTCTTTGCTTTTTACCCAAACTTATGACACTGTCTTAAAAATTTAGGTTGGTCCCTTGTTTTTATAAAGGAGATGGAAGTGGTTCTCCAGGTGGAAGATGAACACCATTTTCATACATTCAGATGTTTGATTCACCTTACATAAGTTCATCGCAAAACATGCTGATGTCTTGTATTCTTTTAGATAAGGATGTCTTTTGCATATTTTCAAGCTTTGGTAAAGGAATTAATGGTTGATGGTTAATCAATTTGTATGACTGCAAATGGTAATTCAGTTGAGCAAATTATATGAAGAAAGGTCAGTAAAAGTACCAGTGTATCAGTTAAGAACTCTAGAAAGCACACACACACACACACACACACACACACACACACACACACACACACCAGTCACATCAATGACCTCATCACTATTCTAGTGCATTCTAGTACAAAAGTAAGGTTGGAACAGCTTACATTTCTGCTGAGGCTACTGGCTTTTGTTGAGCTAAGATTATTAGGTGGAGAATAAATTCTAATTTATTCATTTTAAATTTATTTATTTATTTATTTATTTATTTATTTATTTATTTATTTATGAGACAGCTAGATAGAGAGTGAGCCTGAACAGGGGAGAGGAAAGGAGGGAGAGAGAGAAGAAGACTCCTGATTGAGCAGGAAGCCAGACTTGGGGCTTGATCCCAGGACCCGGAGATCACAACCGGAGGTGACGTCAGATGCTTAACTGACTGAGCCACCCAGGGGCCCTAAATTCGAATTTAAAATGTTCTCGTGTCCTGGTATCAGAGTAATTAGGCACATTCATTTTGCTAATACATAGATCAAAGTTCAAATCAGTTTCATGCTTACTGTATGTGTGAACTTGGAAAAGTAACTAAACCTTTCTAAACTTCAGTTTCCTTCTCTGCAAAATGGAGATAATTACAGATTCTGTTTCATGGTAGTGAGAAAAACTAAATGTGATGATGCATGTGAAGAGCTCCCACAGGGTCTGTCATAGAGTAGATATACAATAAATGGCAGTTTTCATCCCTATTGTTATTATCAGCATAGCTCTATATAATAGAATTATTGTTAGTACTGTGTGTAGAATTCTCATCACAGAGAAAAGCAGCATCATGAGTCTGTTTCAATAAAAATGACTTAGCTTGAAATAACTGTGTACATCACAAGTCAGAAAAATAGAGAAAATTTTAATAGATGTATGAAAGCAAAAATGTCAAATCAAGTACAAAATAAAACTTATATTCTTTAAAGAGAGATTTTACCTTTTTTATTTAATATCAAGCAATGTTTTCTTCAGTACGCTGCTTGTACCTTGACCTCATGATACTTAGTTGAAATGGGACCAAAAATACATATTCTATTTGCCAAAGCAGTAGATACACAAAGCTTGAAAATAATGGACAGGGAATTTACTTTTGACTGTCAGAATAAGATTGAAGAATATATACGTGTGTGTGCATTAATATTTATTTTTAAAATATATATTTATATTATATATGATTTATTAATGATAAGCAAAGGATAATTTTTATTAGGAAAAAGTTTTATAGTTTGCATTGTACAGTTTTAATAGTTTTTTTCAGTTTTAATAGTTTTAATAGTTTATTATAATAGTTCATTGTAATAAACAATCATTTTAGGAAAAAATCTAATAGGATGAAAATTCATAATATTTTAATAGCTCATGATAGTAAACAATTGTTTTAGGAAAAAACCTAATAGGATGAAAATTCATAATATTTTAACTCTGGGTCACCTCATATGGCTAGATTATGATAAAGTGGATGATAGAGTGACATACATGGCATTGGTACAATTTCTAACCAAATAAATACCCAAATAGCAGGTTTTTATAACTAATTGCATTTTTTAAAAATCATAGAACCAGCAGATGATCTACCAACTTAAAATCTGTATGCAAGAAATCTATAGTATTTAACATACTACGTAACTTTTATTGAAAAGTATATATTTTTACTTCTAAATCCCTTCTGTGTTCAGTATCTGTAGAAGTGTTTATATGCATTTATAAGATTGGTTTTTTTACTGCGTAATTTCCACTTCTGATAGCTCTAGTTGAGAAAGGACAGTTGTGAACTTCTGATAACTTAGTACATACTGTTGAAGAAGTATACTGAGCAATTAAATCCTACTTGAAAAAGAAAATAGATTTAGCCACTGCTCACCCCTCTTCAACTGCTCTTATCAAGCTTTAAGAGCTGCTCTTCTGAAACAACACTGCCATTTCTGTTAACCTCAATAGACAGTTTTAGGGGAATATGTAATTTGGTTTTCTATGCTACTAAGAGTTATTTTATGGAACATTTCTTTTTCTTGTTTGGAGAGTAAAAATCAACACAAATAGCAATTTAGCATACAAATGCTTTACATTTTTACAGATAACATATTGAAAATGTACCAAAATTGTCTCAATGGACATCTTCATCCCTAGGCCTGCTTATATTTGAACCTTTTGATAATTTTATGCGATATTTGAGTAATAGAGCATTTAACTAATGAACTCAGCTGCAGTAGAGGCATGCTGGCTCTCAGTTTATATCCTGAAGCATGAAGACTAATTGCATTTAGTTTATCTAGATAGCAACAAGCAGCATAATTGATCATAAAGTTATATAGCCCTTTTCAGAAATCAGGCATGATATTTGACTCAAGAGCCTTCTGCATCAGTAAATTCCATTAGCAGATAGAAATTTTTTTGGAAACAATTTAAGTCTCTTGGACAATTGCTTATATAACATTTCATTATATGTATGTACTTCCTTTTATTTGATTAGACAAATTTTGCAAGAAAGTAAAAAAAAAAAACCACAGGAGTCACAAATTTGTTTTTTGTTATAATCTGATTTCCTATTAAAATAATTAATATACTCCATTAAGAATAGATATGTTAATCCCAACTATCGTGTAGAATGCCTATTTCACCTGTTTTTTTTTTTTAATGTGTTACTATTTCTGACTCTTATTCTCAATCCTTTTTGTAAATGACCATGTACCTTTCTTTTCAAAGAAAACAGAAACTCTTAGATGGAAACTCCACAAATTACTGCAATCACATGCAGGCTCTGCACCACCACCCCTACTCTAGTCCCCTACACAAATATTTTTCCAGTGGAGGCAGTAGTCCTTTCTAATTCCAAGATTATCTCTTAAATATGTTTTGAATTCCATGCTTTCCACACTTCTCTGGAATTTTATATCAATCAATTATCCCTCTCTCATTTTTTCTAATTAACATCTCCTGTTTACAACTGTATCCTTCTCATCAATATTTTCAGATCTTCTATTCTCTTCTGCTTAAAATACTAAATATACAATTCTTAATCAGAACCTACACCTTAATCCAGATAATATCTCTTCTTTTTTCTTCCAAATAGCTTCTCTCTAGAGTTGTCACTCACTCTTCAATTCACCCAAATCTAGATTTGCTTTCATCGCATCACCAAAACCATCCATACTGATTCAAGAATAATCTTTATTTTTCTATAACCAACAGGCATTTTTCAGTGCCTTTTATTATTTATCTTTCACTTTTTTAATGAAATGTTCTGGACTCTTGAATTTCATGAGACAACATACTTCCCTTTCACTTTTTATCTCTATGGCTACTATTTCTAACCCCTTTGCATGTTCAGGTTTTTCAACATCAGTGTCAGCATTCCTCTCAGATTAACACCTAGAGCCTCTCCTCTATAGACTTTCCTTAGGCAATGTTATACATATACTGGACTTCGATTTCAGCTATAAAAAGGGATCCAAACATCCTTATATTTCCTGAAATTCTCAAGTAGGAAATAAATATTTATTAAGTGAATAATGAAATAGAGCTCTCATTTCAAGTTATGCCTTTGTGTACCTTAAAACTCTTCATTTTTTAAAATTGAAACTAATGTGTTGAACTCATTGGGAGACAGCTATTTTTTCTTCAGAAAAATTTTTAAGAAATCACTCAGGGATTCCATAAAAAAACTGTTCAAAAATAACTCCCCAAAAGAAATGTGAAACATTTGTTTTCATTATTCCACTAAATATCTGAACAGCCCACATAATATTGGGTATAAATAATTTAAACAGTTTCTCAGCTGAATGCTTTACTTTAAGGAAATTTTTAATGATCACACATAGGAAGTACAATGTCCGTCCATGGTTCAACCCTGTGTGATGCACCAAATTGCACCTTCAGTTTTGCCAGTGTAAGGAAAAGAGTTCAAATAACAATTTCTATTCCTTTTGAAAATGAGGGTGGCCGAGAGGGGTCAGTGGCAGAAGTCTGTTCAGAGAACAGCAGCTGTGGTTTAGAACTTAAAAATGCAGCAGTAACAAACTCAGAGACATCAGTTTTTGCCATATAAATAATGAGTGGAGTTGAACCCCACTGGATCTATGCATTCTTAAATGTAAATAGACACTTAATACAATTTATCTGAAATTTGAATTTTTTTTTTTAGGTTGAGATCAGTTTGCTCATTAGTAATATGGAAATCATAAGATGTTCCTCAATTTTAGGAACAAGTTAAACAATTCACATTAAAGTACTAGCATTATACTTGTCTCATATTAAGAGCTTATGAAGATTCTGTTGTCTTTCTTGTTTTTCCCATATCACTGTACTTTTCTTCCCTAGGTGTCACCCAATATCAATTTGTGCTAATCTTATTTATCATCTATCTGATCTATCACATGCTACCTTTTAATTTTCCTTCCTTCTTTCCTTCCTTCCTTCCATCACCTCTCATCATCTATATATTTTTTGCATAGTTGTTACTATATTTTATTATTCACTAAGATCTTAAATGACCTCATAACTTCATCAGAGAGGAGAAGATAAATATAGCCTCCTCCCTAAACTATTGATTGAAATATACAAACTATGGTGTCAGAAGGAAGTAAGTTTGAATTTCACCTTGATCGTTATAAGGCAAGCGATATTATCTTCCTAACCTTCACGTGGGAAATTATTATGACATTTAATTTGTGAACTGCTGCCATGTTCACAATATCTGGCATATATGTAATAAAGCACTCAGTAGATGCAGCCTCCGATTTTCATTGTCACCCCTGAAATTCCTAGTACATCTGACAATTCCTTATTCTGCCTACCTGTAACAACTGATCTTACTACAAATATAAAGCATTGGGTGTGCATAGATATTTGTGTGATTTTAATGCCAGGCTTGTAATTACTGTTTTTGAAAACTTTTAAGAAAGAATTAATTTCTATAATATCTGAACAAAATTTTATTTCCCTAGATTTATTGATTTAATAAATGAAACTCCGGAAGTCCTGGAGAGATTTAGCCGAGGTCTGCTTTTTAAAGCTCATACCAATTCCTTCATTTATTTTTGACTTATCATAGCCTGGGATTTTAGATCTCTCTACTTGCAAAATTAAACTAAATTGCTTAGCCTGCACTTACTGTCCTGTCCCAGGCTCCCTGCCCGGTGGGCTTGTAATATTATTATTATTAAACTTGAACTTTCCACTAAAAACAACAAAAGTATTTAATTAGAGTTTAAATTAAGGATTTAAATAACATAAATTATGCATATTTTATGATTTTATGTGTTTCTCATAGTTTTGATGTTAAAAAGAAAATTTCAGGAAAGCTATATACTTAAAAGGAATAAACTGACCCATTAAGCAAATGATAAATACCTCACATTTCTGTTTCCTTCTTTGGCTCATTTTTGTATAATCCTCTTATTTGGAACAAACTGTCTTTAAAGTAACTTTATAAGGAAAGAATATAGTTGTTTCTTAGGTTCTGTCAACATTTAATAACCCACCTTAGTAAGTTTTTAATTATTTTAAAGTTGGGATGGAAAGTAGCATGGCTAGTGTAACTATGCTATATGTAATTTTAAATATTACAGACCACAAATAAGCAACATTTACTTCAAGAAAAATTATTGTTTTTTTATTTTTAATTTTTCTTAAAGATTTTATTTATTTATTCATGAGAGACACACACACAGAGAGAGAGAGAGAGGCAGAGACACAGGCTGAAGGAGAAGCAGGCCCCATGCAGGAAGCCCAATGTGGGACTCCATTCCGGTACCCCGGGATCACTCCCTGAGTCAAATGCAGATGCTCAACTGCTCAGCCACCCAGGCATCCCAAAAAATTCTTTTTTAAGGACTCAAAACAAAATATGTCCTATATATGTACCTATTTCCTATTGTTTTAAATTGTATTTATGTAAAATATTGTAGCTCTGCTGTTTCATATATTTATTACCAGCATTAGTCCTCAGTCAATATATAGTTTAAATGTCAAGTCTCTATACTTCTACTTGAGCATGTTGAAAACTTAAGTGACTATATTTTTAAGAAAAACACAAAAATCTCATAGTAAATGTATATTTTATTTGGGCATCCTTTTATGCTTTTTTAATGTGTTAAATAGCTAATGCTCAATAACCCTATGGGTTGAGCTATATAATTATCCTACCTATTATTATAGTTGAGGAAATTGAGACATAGAAATACTAAGAGAGTTGACTAAGGATACAGAACTAGGAAGAGAGTGCCACAATTATGACTCAGATTGTAGACTCCAGGGCTCTTACAAATCATGACACTTACTTGATTGCCATAGTATAATAGATGTACTAAGTGCAATAAATTTATAACATTTAGCTTGCTGGGCAGCCCGAGTGGCTCAGCGGTTTAGCGTCACCCTCAACCCAGGGTGTGACCCTGGAGACCCGGGATCAAGTCCCACATCAGGCTCCCTATGAGGAGCCTGCTTCTCCCTCTGCCTGTATCTCTGCCTCTATTTCTCTCTGTGTCTCTCATGAATAAATAAAATCTAAAAAAAAAAAAAAAACATTTAGCTTGCTGTACACATGAGACATACCTGATACAATTCTATATTTCAGTACCAATTATGAAATATCATTTACATATTGATAGTAATTAAACATCAAACCTCTAAGTTTGTGATGATAGAAGAAAAATGTGTTTGCATTCTAAAGGTAAAGAAACTTTGCTTAGAATGGGATTGCAAATTTGATGCTTGCTTGGAATAGTCATTATAACACCTACAAATGAAATTATCAATGCTTGATTATGATTTATCATCCTGACAGAGAGACAAGAGTTCCAAAAACTCATCTAAAACCTGTGAAGGTAAAAAAAATCCCCCCCCCTTTTTTTACTATGCATCTTATCAAGCCAGTTTCTTCAATAAACAAGTAAAGGAGGCAATGAGTTTAAATAATATAGAAGTCAATGCATCATTAAATTCCAAAGACTGCTAAGTTTGAGTCTATTTTCCTGCATGGGCTTATCCCACCTTATATTTATTGGCTTAATATTCTCAATGAAAAGCAGTGTCTGCAAAAGGTGAAATAACAGCTTTTCATATCTGGTTGAAAAGCTTGCTCAGTAGGCAGAATGATGGCTCCCCAGGGCTGTCTACATTTTATAATTCTGGTATCAAACTTGTGAGTACATTATCATTCTATGATGAAAGGGAATTTTGGTTGCAGATAGAATTAATGTTGCTAATCATTTGACTTTAAAATAGGGAGGGTGTCCTGGATTATCCAGGTGGGTCCAAAACAGTTATGTGGGTAGTTAAAAGTGGAAGAAGAAGGCAAAAGAGCAGGTCAGAGAGATACAATAAAGGAAAAAGAGGAAAGAAAGATGGCAGCAAGAGGGCGATTTCATGCCCTGTGGTCAGTTCTCAGGAGTACAGAGCCATGTGCAAGGACAGGAGAAAGGCTCCTGGTTGTAAAGGGTAGCCTCCAGCTTACAACTAGCTGGGAAAAGGAGACCTCAGTACAGTTAGATAGAACCAAATAAGTTTGCCAACAGTTGAGGAAACAAGAATTTTCCCCAGGAGTCTAGAGAAAGGAATGTACTCTGCACTGACAGATTGCTATTAACCCAATGAGATAGTATTGGACTTGTGATCTCCAGAACTATAAAATAATAAAATTGTTTTGCTTTCAGGTATTAACAGAATTTGTAGTAAGTTGTTATTTTGTTATTTTAATAATAGGAAACTAATACACTCAGAACCCATAAATCTGTACTCTTAAAATTTTCTAATTTCCTATCATTATCATCATTTTTCTTTTTTGAGAATTTTAATATTTTAACATGATTCAATTCTCCCTTTGATTAGTAATCAAATGATCTAACTATAAGAAACTGCTTTTTAAAAGCTAATAGTCATTACTCTATTCTTCAACTTTAACCTAGAAAAAATATCACATTCAGAGAATTAAATATATATATATATATATATATATATACATACTGCCATTTCTGTGGATTGAAATAACATTTTTTTATTTCCTCACAAAGCTTTAAGCTTTTCTGAGATCTTTTATACAAACTTTTTTATATTTGGTTTTCATTTAGAAAAAGCAATGATCAAAAAAAAAATAGAAAAAGCAATAATCTTAGAATGTATTATTCAATTTTTTTTTTTTAGATACAGCATAGTCAGATTATTTATCTTTCTGTGAGTTTTGGTAGTTTGTGGCTTCCAAGAAATTGGTCCATTCCATATAAGTTATCAAATTTATGGGCATAGAGTTGTTTGTGCTTTCTTTATTATCTTTTTATTGTTATGGGGTCGGTAGGGATGACCTCTCTCTCACTTCGTGTCATTTCATTTCCAGTATTGGCCATTTGTGTCTTTTCTTTTTGAATGTCCATCAAAGGCACTCTTCATTTTCTGTTACAATGTTTTTGATTTCTCATGTTCTCTTTTGATTCCTTCTTAAGAGTTTTCATTTCCTTGCTTACATTATCCATCTGTTCTTGCGTGTAGTCCAATTTTTTAATTAGCACCCTTAACATATGAATCATAGATATTTTAAATTTGCTGTCTGAAAATGATAACTTCTTTGTCATAGCTGAGTGTGGTTCTGATTCTTGCTTTTTCTCTTTAGACCGGGTTTTAGCATGGCTTTTGGCAAGCCTTGTTAAGTTTTTGTTGAAAACAAAACGTGTTGACAAAAAAAAAAAAAAAAGAAAGAAAACTAAACATGTTGTATTGAATAATAGAAACTGAGGCAAATAGGCTTTTTATGTGAAGTTTTATGTTAATCTGGTTAAGAGCTGGCCTATATACAATGTTTGCTCTGACTATAGGATCAAAAAGCTTCAGATTACTTTAGTGGACTTGTTTTTGTCCCCCCTCTTGACTTTGGTTTTCCACGTGTCATCTCCTTAGTGACAATCTGTGTCTTGCAGCTCTATCATTTGTAGACCATAAAGCTGTAAATAACTTTCTTATTTATATCTTGTACATATTCAAATTTTAAAGGTTATCTTGATTTATAGGCATCCCCAGTGGCCCAGTGGTTTAGTGCTGCCTTCAACCCAAGGCCTGGTCCTGGAGCCCCGGGATCAAGTCCCACATCGGGCTCCCTGCATGGAGCCTGCTTCTCCCTCTGTCTGTGCCTCTGCCTCTGTGTGTGTGTGTGTCTCATGAATAAATACATAAAATCTTTAAAAAATAATAAAAATAATAAAGGATATCCTGATTTGTTTTTTACCTTAAATATTATGGTTTATACTAGGGAAGCTCCAAGACAGATTAAATAATATTAGTTTATTATTTGCAATCCCTATTTGTTAAAAATTATTTTTAAAGTTTGTTCAATGGTTAAATTAAATAGTCTTGATATTTAACAAGTTCTTTTGCAAAGAAGTCAGAAGCTTATGACCCAGCAATATTCAGCATTTGAATGTTATTCCTTAACTCATAAATTACTCATAAAGCTACCTCTCTACCTTAGGAAATTCTTTGAGGATTCTGAACTATTTGGCAATTCTATGTCCATTTATTATATTGTATGCCCTATGACATGTAATCTTCTGAATGACCCATAGCTTTTTACATGATGTAATAATTATTTTTATGACAGAGAAAGGAGGCAACGCTGGGGGGAAGGAAGGAGAGGGTGAGGGAGAGAGAGAGAGAGAGAATCTTAAGCAGGCTCCATGCATTGCACAGAGCCCCATGTAAGGGGTCAATTTTAGGACACTGAGATTATGACTTGAACCTACATCAAGAATCGGATGCTTAACCAGTCACGCTGCATGGTGTAATAATTTTTAAGACAATTAGGGATCCATATTCACTTACTCATGGCTCAAATAACATGAATGAGATGACAACCTAATGAGAAGTCCAATATTCAAGGATTCTGGTTCCTGCCCACTTTAAGCAGAAAGGAAATTGAGCATGTAACATTAGGTAACTAACAGGCTTACCAGGAGAACCTGAAAACCAGGTTTGGATGCTACATAGTCAAGAGAACTACAGATACTGAATGGATTTAGTGGAATCTCCATTGCCCCCAGGCTTGACATCAGTAAATTGAGGGAGGATGATTCATACATCATTGATGCTAGTGACTGAACACAAACTCTGTTACTGCTACTACTGCAAATGAAAGTGTGCTAATCTTCCCATATATTAAATGATCAATACCGTGTGTACTTGCATCTTCGTATAATGTGCTTCTTCACATTGCTCAATTTTAAAATTATAAAGCATAGATGTCCTTCACTTGGAGAACGTGGGTTACATGCCAGCACTCCAGCTCCAAGGATTACTAGGGGAATGAGTTCTAACTTCTACTTTGGGAAGGAAGGACCAAGTAATATGAAAAGCCCTTTGAATAGAAATATTAGCTTATTCTAAGTTAAATTTGAATACTTGCAACAAATGAAGCTACATAATATCTGAATGTCTGGTAAAATTCTTCCTTATATTGACTGTAAGATATATGTTGACTTTAGGAAGCTTAATATGTGAAAAAAATGTATATCTTAGAATCAAGTACAATCATTTGTTTTCCTACTCTATGAATAAAGAAACTGAAAGCATACCAATAAAGTTATTTCTACAGCATATGAGTTGTGGAGGCAAGACAACTACCTTTTTACATATGCATACAAGTTTCAGGTTAAGAAAAAATGATGTATACTATTTGGAAGATTAAGTGTAAATATGTCATGTTTTAAAAGACTCTTAATATTTACAGGTTAAGAATGGATTTCTAATTTATATAGTGCATATTGAGTGATAGTTATCACTGTCGAATTGAGAACTTGGGTGCCATTTATGGAGTACATGGAACTTAATGCATATATTCTCAGTTTATAATTATGTTTCCTAAGTAGCTAGTAAATAAATGTCTAAGTAAATGATTTGAAAGTCTTCCAGGACCTCAAAGATAGAAGGGAAAATTTGTAACTGCATTGCAAATTGAAGAGCGTATTATGATCTTTATAGAAGTTATCTATTTTAGCAATTACCTGTCATCTGCTGGGATAAGAGGAAGGAAATAGAGCCAGAAAGAGGTAAGATTCAAGGGAGAATTTTTTATAGACTCTAAAGACCTTGCATAATTGAAATTTTTCATCAGGAAAGAATGATCCAAAATTGATCTCTCTGGCTATAAAATTGACAAACTTTTTCTGAGTAAACAATAAATCTCAGAGGATAGGTTAAGACAATTTTATTTCTGATATTTGCATACCGCTTTCTACAATTAGAAGCATCTATTTGTGAATGTTTAATATCTTCTCTGTAATATCTTATAAAAACTGTGACATTGAGATAACATGACTACTACAATTGTTTTGCTCTATAAACTATTACAATATGCATTGCTTTCCAAGACTTTAAAATATGGAAAGACAAAGAATCTCATATAAAGATTCTCTTCTTACCTAAGAAGCTGGTATCTAGACTGTACTCATTATTAAATCATAATATAAAATCATTAAAGAAAAATGGAAAGGCATGAAAGACCAGATGGAAGAAAGAGAAGAAGCAGGGACAGAAGAAAGGGAAAGAAGGGGGTTAAAAGAGTGGAGGAAGGGAGGAAAGAAAAGGGAGTAGCTTTCTCTTTTTGTCCCATTTTTTTTCATTCATTAAATCTTTCAGAAATGGTGGAATCTTTCCATAATAGGGAGTATGTTGTATGATGTAGTGTGGAATCACATGACTAATAAACTAGGATCAATTTTGCGAATGGTTATATAACAGGAAAAGATTTACCACTTTATTGTGCCACTCAGGTGCATGTGCTTTGCATGTTACCTTTCTAATGAGCGTTAAGTCTCTAGTATTGAGGATGCCATTTTCTGTTTGGGGTTATCATGCATGTACTAAGGCTTTGTAAGGTAGCATTTTAATGTGGGATACTACAAATGGATCACAGCAAAGTCTTTTGCATGAGATGGCATCACTGCTTCGTGTTCAGCCACATAGAGCACGTAGGTAGCTGTAGAAGGAGGCTTTCAGCAAAGATCAACCGGAAGGTGAGGTCAGCTAAGAGGGATCTTAACTCTGCCAACAGAAAGTGCTCATTTAAACAGATACAGGTGTTTTGCTGGCTTGCATAACTCTGAGAGATTTTTAGATGCAGATTCTCTTCTTTCATTGGCAGGTATAATCCCCTAGACTCAGGCTTCCCAGATCTGCTTCAAAGTCATGCCTCTCACTTCTCTAACTTTTCAGCCCAGGTGAGTGCCCAGAGAGTTGGCTAACCTGATCTTCCTCTTATGTCTTCCAAATTGTTGCAATATAAACTGTTCCCTTGATTCCCTGAGAGTCTTCCATTTTGATTACTTTGAGACCTTTCTTTTCTCAGCCCAACCAGCTCTTTAGAAATCAAAAGCTTGGTTTTATTATATCTGTTGTGTTCTCGCAGGTCTTTTGGAACAAGCCTAAATTTCCCCAAAGAAATGTGGATACTTCTGACTAAAATAGTGGTTTTCAGACCTGGTCATACATTAGAGTCAACTGGAACTTAAAATTGCTAATACCCAGTACCAACCCATGAATCATTTTTTTTTTATTTATTTATGATAGTCACAGAGAGAGAGAGAGAGAGAGAGAGAGGCAGAGACACAGGCAGAGGGAGAAGCAGGCCCCACGCACCGGGAGCCCGACGTGGGATTCGATCCCGGGTCTCCAGGATCCCGCCCTGGGCCAAAGGCAGGCGCCAAACCGCTGCGCCACCCAGGGATCCCCCCATGAATCATTTTTAATAGCTTTGGCATGTAGCCTAAAAGTCAGTATCTTTTTAAAAGCTGCTAGGAGTGTTTGACATGCAACTACAGTTGAAAATAACAGTACAAAAAATATGACAGTACAACAAGAAGAATCACATACAAATAAGAGTTAAAAAGTGAAGTGCAATGATTAATATTCAAATATGTTATCTAGTTAGAATCATTTAACATTATAGAGAAAGTTACCAGTTTGGAGGCTTTTCATATATCAAACGATTGTGTGATTTGTTTAATCTTTAGAATTATATAAAATATTAGAAAAACAAAAAAACTAAGGCAAAAATGTTTCATGGAAATGAATATGTTTCTCTTAAAATTCGCTATGGGAACTAGCTGAGAGTTTAAATCATGCCACTTTGTTTCAGAACATTAATGAAGAAAATATCTGATACCACCAGTTTAGAATGATTTGTAATTTCTATAGAACCGTTTCAAAATGAATTTAAGCTTTAATTTCTTGGAGTTTTAAATTTGGAAACTGCAAAAATGTTTATAGATATACCTGGAAGACTATTTTTTAAAACAAGAATGTGGGACGCCTGGGTGGCTCGGTGGTTGAGTGCCTGCCTTTGACTCAGGGTGTGGTGATCCCGGAGTCCGGGATTGAGTCCCACATCGGGTCCCTGCATGAAGCCTGCTTCTCCCTCTGCCTATGTCTCTGCCTTTCTCTCTCTCTGTCTCTCATGAATAAATAAGCAAAATCTTAAAAAAAATAAAACAAGCATGTTTTCAGTTCTTTTTATTTATCTTAAATTTTTATTTCTTTCTGGGAATCATCCTACATTATATGATTTCCTGGAATGCTAATAAAATGTATTGTGTGCTATCTGGGAACTTATTTTCTCGTGGAGAGAGAAATCTGATATAAACAAAAATACTACCTAAATAAAAGCAAGCTTCTGTATTTTCATCCAGAGAGTAATAGAATTGGAATACAATTGGTCATATTTTCACCAGATTAGGAGAATGAGATTTAGGATGGTCTGTTTTAGAATATAGGCTTTATGGGGACACTGAGGACAGCCTAGTGATATAGAAGGAATGTTTAACAGCAAATAATGGATTTCTTTTGTTACTATTAATCAGAAGGGACATAATCATAGAGCTAGGACTCCTCTGAAGCATTTTCAATAGTTGAATGGCAAGCCCTGAGGAATTGGTTAGATCCCTTTGACTATGGTGTGGAGGATATATGGTGTCTAGTAGAAGATCTAGATTCAATAATAAGGAAGGTATTAAAATAATCCAAGGACAGATATGGCCTAAACTATAGTCTCTTTTACCTATTCTTCAGTACTTCTGGGGAAAAAACCTTATTAAATACAATTCTTCCATGATGGAAAAATAAAAGTTTTCTCCTAGACTAATCTTGTTAACGACATTACGATAAGCAAATAGCAGTAAGACTGAGATGAGCTACAACCACCAAATAAAATTTTTAGACTGTAACACATAAACATATATATTCTAGAATTTCCAATGAACCTCTCCTACTATTTTTGCAATCAAAACTTTAAAATGGGATGTGTAATTTCTGTATGTATTTGATGTAAGAAAATAGTAATCCTGACTTCTACTAATCAATGTAAATTGAGCCAGGGATTATGCCTGACAAAAATGAGATTTAGGTAAACTATGTCTGCTGATGTTTGTTTGCCTTATAATAACCAAAGCAGATAACATACCAGGTTGTGGAATTTAGTAGAGACACAAAATAATTTGACTGAAATATTGTCAATAAAGGGTATATATAGAATAAAATCATGATAGTGATACTCTTTATATCACTGTACTTTTGCTTTGCATTTTATAAATAAGGTCCGGATTTGTTTGATGAGGAGAATAGGCTTTTAAACTTTTGACACAAAAATAAAATAAAATAAAATAAACTTTTGACACTAGCATCTCGAATCCACTTCACATTTCTTTTTTCTTTTTTTTTTTTTCTCATTAAACTTTTGTTTTAATGGGTCTCAAAATTCTGTGACAGATTTTTGGTCAAGTTGTTTCCATTAAGAAGTACTGATCTTAAAAACTAATAACTTAAAACTGCCACACACACACACACACACACACACACACACACACACACACTAATAAACAAATGGTCCACAAAACATTCTCCTTTCCTTCTGAAGGTTTTACGATGCATTGTTATCATTAACCAGTCTTTTACTATTAAACTTAAATGGCCAATTGACACAAACAGTTCTGAGACCGTTCTTCCACCACTGATTAAGACTGGGGTGGCAGGTATTGGGGATAATATTCATTTAGCCTTCTGAGCTTTCTGGGCAGACTTGGTGACTTTCCCAGCTCCAGCTGCCTTCTTGTCCACTGCTTTGATGACACCCACAGCAACCGTCTGTCTCATGTCATGAACAGCAAAATGGTCCAGAGGAGGACAATCAAGAAGCTCTCAACACACATAGGTTTGCCAGGAACCATATCAACAATGGCAGCCTCCCCAGATTTCAAGAGCTTGGGATCATCTTCCAGCTTCTTTCCAGAACAATAATCTATCTTTTCCTTCAGCTCAGCAAACTTTCAAGCAATATGAGCTGTGTGACAATCCAGCACAGGTGCATATCCAGCACTGATTTGGCCTGGATGGTTCAGGATAATCACCTGTGCCATGAAGCCAGCTGCTTCCATTGGTGGGTCATTTTCGCTGTCACCAGCCATGTTGCCACGATGAACATCTTTGACAGATACGTTCTTGACATTGAAGCCCACATTGTCCCCAAGAAGAGCCTCACTCAAAGCTTCATGGTGCATTTCAACAGACTTTACTTCAGTTGTAACATTGAGTGGAGCAAAGGTGACCACCATGCCAGGCTTAAGAACACCAGTCTCTAGTCAACCCACTGGGACAATACCAATACCACAAATTTTGTAGACGTCTTGGAGAGGCAGACGCAAGGGCTTATCAGTTGGATGAGTTGGTGGCAGAATGCAATCCAGGGCTTCAAGTAGTGTGGTGCCGCTGGCATTCCCATCTTTACAGGTGACTTTCCAACCCTTGCATGTTAGCACTTGGCTCCAGCATGTTGTCACCATTCCAACCAGGAATTGGCACAAATACTACTGTGTTGGGGTTGTAGCCAATTTTCTTAATGTAGGTGCGGACTTCCTTAACGATTTCCTCGTATCTCTTCTGGCTGTAGGGTGGTTCAGTGGAATCCATTTTGTTTACACCAACAATTAGTTGTTTTATACCCAGTGTGTAAGCCAGAAGGGCATGCTCACGGGTCTGCCCATTCTTGGAGATACCTGCTTCAAATTCACCAACACCAGCAGCAACAATCAGGACAGCACAGTCAGCCTGAGATGTGCCCGTAATCATGTTTTTGATAAAGTCTCTGTGTCCTGGGGCATCAATGATGGTCACATAATACTTGGTGGTCTCGAACTTCCACAGGGAGATATCAATGGTGATACCACGTTCATGTTCAGCTTTCAGTTTATCCAAGACCCAGGCATACTTGAAGGAGACTTTTCCCATCTCAGCAGCCTCCTTCTCAAATTTTTCGAGAGTTCTTTTATCGATCCCACCACATTTGTAGATCAGATGGCCTCTAGTGGTAGACTTGCCCGAATCTACGTGTCCAATGATGACGATGTTGATGTGAGTCTTTTCCTTTCCCATTTTGGTTTAGGTTTAGCGATGGTTTTCATGACACCTGTGTTCTGGCGTCAAACCCGTGCAAAAAAGCCCACTTCACATTTCTAGATGGAGTAAAGGCACACTATCGTCTCAGTAAAGTAATTGTGTTAGTGAGTATCGTGGCATACACTGTCTGAGAAGAGATGGCCAAGTGGCACTTTCTTCTGGTTGTTTGCCAAAAAGGTATTGAGCTTCTCCATGGACTTCTAGAAATCACATAGCTTTTCAGTGTCTTCAGGGCCTGAATGTTTTCCAAAATACCGGGTGACATATGTTGAGTCTGCGGATAATGAAAACACTGGTTTAACACAAGGTAACACTGCAAAGAAAACTGAAAAAGATTGACAGTAAAATGAGTATAAGAGAACAATTCAAGCAAAACAGTATCCTAGTTATGCAAAATTTATAAGTACATGCTTTCATTACAGTTAACTGACAGGGATCTGTTACTGAAATTCCATTCCATTATGGAATCAAATGTTCTTTCGTTCCCATGGGGAGAAATCCAGACCTTGATGCTTTTCTGCCCCTTCCTTTCCTGTCAGCTGAAGTTCCATATTTGTACCTAAGCATAGAAACATCCTATTCTACTGAAAGTCACACGAGACTTTTTATCTTAGACTATTCTCTAAAGCCTTGTTACAAAATTCAAGCAACTTTACATTGTAAAATGCTAATAAAAGTTTTGGCTGTCATCATTCACACTATCTTCTTCTCATCCCTATATTTACTTTAAGGAGGAGAATCTTTCTTTCTATACCAACTGTTCATACTTTGTACTGCATGTAAAGGAATGTTGTGTAATATGATTTTAGAGCAGTGGTTGGTTTAAAATTTATTCTGAAGGTAATTATGTTTATTTTTTTAACTTTCTATCATAATTTCAAGCATATAGATCTATCATTCTCTCAAAGTGTTCTATGTAATGCTAAAGTAAGGAAAAAGACCATTACTCTTTGACTATTTGTGAATGTAGTATGCTAGATAGTACATATTTATGGCATATTTATGACATTTTTTGTCACTTAATCATCATACCATCCCTGTGCAGTAATTATTATTTAAAACATTTGATGCCTTAAATATACTTTCAGATGAGGAAAGGTTTATATCAAGTCCTTGCTTTAACTTTACTTCATTCCAATATTTTTATCTTTATTGTTTCTTTGTTAATTTGTCTTTTCAGGGACACCTAGGTGGCTCAGTGGTTCAGCGTCTGCCTTCAGCTCAGGGCGTAAACCCAGGATCCGGGATTGAGTCCTGCATTGGACTCCTTGTGAGAAGCCTACTTCTCCCTCTGCTTGTGTCTCTGCCTCTCTCTCTCTCTCTCTCTCTCTCTCTCTTGAATAAATAGATAAATATTTAAATAAATTGTCTTTTCATTTTACCAAACTCTAGTTTTGAACTAATGTGACTATGTGCCTATTGGGTTTCTCTGAGTCTACATACAACTGATAAAAGTTAACCAATTGTACAGATTAGTATCCTATCTGTTCATGGTCTCTGACCTTAGCTGTGTTATATTATTATTCCTTATATACCTTTAGATAATATTTCATAACTTTCCATAGAAGATATTTTAAGCCTTCACCTTCCTCCACTCACAGAATCCACCCACTCCTTCCCTATTTTCAATAGATGTACTCATATTTTAGCTCTCAGAGCAATATAATTTATACCAGAAAATCTTTAATCACAAACCCTCAACATTTAAATATATCTGCATATGTAACTTTCCATTTATTCCCTATCTTTTATATAAGGCTGTTCCTCCTTGGTACAGCTTATAATTCTGGTTCCATTTTAGAGCTCATCCTTTTTCACGTGCTCAGAAACTTGAATTTTGTAGTACCCTCTATCACTTTTATGTTTTGGAATTTTCCATCACTTCCCATCAGCATAAGACAGAGATGAATAAACTTAAAATATACAAAACAGCCACAGCAAACATGTATTCAATCTTGTTTAATTCTTCAGCCACCAGTTGTGTCTCTTCCTCTTAAAAGAACCTCCTGACCAGATTGGTTTTACTTCTGAACTGTCATCTACTCTCTGATCCTAACATTGTCCATACTAATCTCACTAAAGTCAATTGCACCTTTTTTGGACATCTCTCAAACAGGCACACCTCCGTACTTACGCCTCTGTAGCATTTGGCATCTTTGACCAGATCTCTTCAATGTTCACCTCTATTTGCTTTCATATACCACATTTTCCTGTTTTTTTTTTTTCTTCTAAATCTTTGAAAACTACATCGTAGTCTGAAGGAGACAGTAAATGTTGGTATAGGTCAAGATTATCTTCTAGTTTTATTGACATATAATTAACATATAACACTGTAAGTTTAAGATATATAATGCATTGATTTCATACACATATATTGCAAAATGATAACCACTGTTGCATTAGCTAACATCTTCATCATATCACACAATTATCATTTCATTTTTTTGTGATGAAAACATTTAAAATGTACTCTTTTAGAAACTTTCAAATATATGATAAGTATTATTGACTATAATCACCAGGCAGTGCCTTAGATCCCTGTAATTTATTCATCTTATAATTGGAGTTCTGGATCCTTTGACTAACATCTCCCCCACTCCCACCCCTGTTAACCACCATTCTACTCTTTCAATGAGTTTGGATTTTTAGATTCAACATATAAGTGATAGCATACAGTATTTATTTTTCTCTGACTTACCTCACTTAGCATGATGCCCTTAAGCTCCAACCATGTTGTCACAAATTACGTGGGGCTTGATCCTAGGACCCCAGGATCATGACCTGAGCCAAAGGCAGACTCTTAACCAACTAAGCAACCCAGACATCCCATCCATTCATCTCTTGATTGAAACTTAAGTTGTTTCAATATGTGGTCAAGCTTCTTTCTTAGATCTCCATCTTATTCAACATAATGTTCCTGAATGATGTTATCTATTCCTGTTATTTCAATCGCTATCTATATATTGATTCTGAAAATGTCTTTTAAAAAAAGAACTCTCTTTTTCTGTGGATCTCCTGATTTGTATCTGATTTTCTTCAGGATTTCTCCACCCGAGTATCTTATAAGAGCTTAAAAATAATACTGCTAAGATTGAACTCATTTTTATCTTCCTGTATATGTGAACTCTTATCTTCCCGTATACATTCAACCTCAAGTATTTCTTCCCAAGTGGCTAAATTTTTGACTTTCCTTTTACTTCTGTTCCTACACCAAATACCAGATATTACAGACTGCTGCCTAAATACAACTAGAACCTCCCCCCCCCCCAGCCCCACTACTACTAGTATGCTAGTCCTGTCTTCCAACTGGTCACCTGGAATCAGTCTTTTTCTCTCCCACCCATTTTAATCAATTTAGGCTCTCTGGAGCCTACTCTTTCTTTCTTTCTTTCTTTCTTTCTTTCTTTCTTTCTTTCTTTCTTTCTTTCTTCTTTCTTTTCTTTTTCTTTCTTCTTTCTTTCCTCTCTCTCTCTTCCTTCCCTCTTTCTTTCTTTCTTTCTTTCTTTCTTTCTTTCTTTCTTTCTTTCTTCTTTCTTTTCTTCTTTCTTCTTTCACAGGACTTTCCTGAAAGCTGTCTTGCCTCATTTTGTATTCCTCTTCCCCTCACATTATTTGCTTTAGCTATGCTAAACTAATATCTCTCAATATGCTTTATTCTCTCTTTTATTTGTTTTAGTTGAAACTCCTTTGGCTAGAACAGTTTCTGCCCAAACTCCATTTTCTACACAATACATACATGTAAGCACACACATACACATACACACAGACACTCTATCCACTTATCTGCCTGGTTTCTACTTATCATTTAGGTCATGTTTTAGCTCCCCTTCCAATAGACACTTTCTCAGAAATTCTCAATCTGCCAATCTCATCTCCAAATCCATGTGAGAGGTCTCTCTGTATGTTCTTTTACCCACCTGCCTCCCTCCCAAACATAGTTCAACATTTTATTATAACTGCAGTTTTGGTAGTCTATATTATCTGTATCACCATAGGGTGGGTGGAACAAGGAATATGTGTTCTATAGTTGTTCATTTATTCCTATTTCTTGCTGAAGCAGTGCTTGGCATATAGGAGGCTCTCTCTAGTCTTAGATGCCTACTTCTAATTACACTGTAGTCAAAATCATCAAAGTCATAAGCCCCTGGTTCTTCTGCTTCAGATGCACAGTAGTACCCTAAATTTGGAGAAATTCTATGTATAGCTACCACATGATAAGCTTTCAGTTGATTAGGGGGCATTATATTTCCAAGTAAAGGATATCCCTTTATTAAAAGCTTAATGTATTTGTGGATACAAAAATATTCTGAAAAAATATTACTGGGAAATATATACTAGTGTGCAATCATGATTTTATTCTTTTGTTATAGATAATGAATTTTTAGAGGAAATAGGAAAATGAGGGCAGAAACCATCATATATATATATTTTATATGTATATATAAAAATATATATATATAATTTTATTTTTTTACTTTTATCTCTGGTACATTGTATATTTCCTCACCCATTCCTGCTACATACTTCACTTGAATTAATTCTAGGGCAGCCCCCGTGGCGCAGCGGTTTAGTGCCGCCTGCAGCTCAGGGCGTGATCCTGGAGACCCTGAATCAAGTCCCACGTCAGGCTCCCTGCATGGAGCCTGCTTCTCCCTCTGCCTGTGTCTCTGCCTCTCTCTCTATGTCTCTATGAATAAATAAATAAAATCTTAAAAAAATAAATTCTAGAAGAATAAAGGATGGTTTCATGAAGGATTCGACTTCTGAGTGCTATATTAGAGGATGGGTCCTTAATTATTTTTGACTTTTATGTGTGGTCTTCCAAAACCCGAGAAAGAGCTTGCAAAGAGTGACTATAATCCTCTAACTACCAATCTTTCCACTTTTAATCCTACTTTAAGTCTCTGCTAAGTCTTGAAAGTTTGTCTTCCCATGGTTTTTCATCACACCTACAACTTTATGCTTCTTATTCAAATATGCTATTTATTTCTTTTGAAAAATAGTTTTTTATTAACACTAAATGTTAAATATTGTTTATATTTGCCTCTCTCTATTTTCATTTAACTGCATTTTCCTCTTAAATTATCAACTATGTAGTAATGAGTACAAAATCAGTTAAATGGATTTCATGAATCATGGAGACCTTTTTGTTTAATTTACTTGTCAATTGGACCTCTTCACCTAGATAAAAGCATTTCAAAGAAAACATGTCAGGTAATCAGCTCCATTTTTGTTTTCCAGAAAAGTATCCCCAAATTTCACATTTTTAAAGCTATAATTCTTTTGATTCATATTCATTCTAGTATGTAAATGCCAGATAAGGCATATAGTGATAAAATAGATTTTAGGAGTGATGGAATCTATATCCAAATAAAGAGAAAATGTGTATATGGGTAGCTGGATCTACTTAGTAGGGTTGAACAAACTATTGGAATATGTATACACACATGTATGTATGCGTGTGTGCCATGCTGTTAGTTTTGCTTGTTTGTTTGAGTATTTTGCCAACCAAGAGTGGTTTTTCTAAGCCACTAAACCATGAGACAGGTCTTTAATTCTTAAGTGAATGTAATTAAAATATCATCAGGGTTTTGAATGGACCAATGATCACATGAGAAGAAATTAAAAAGCAAAGCAGAGATACAAAATTAAAAATACACTATAAGGCCATTTCTTCTCTACTTGTCTAATCTTGCTTCATCTTTTATGCCTCTGGCTGGACAATTTTACTGAGGGCTATATTTTGCAGAATAGTTATTACTCAACTTAAAAGAGATAATTTTTCCCATATAGGCTTGAGGGGTAAAGAGGTGTCTTTAAATGCAGCAAGGATAGATATTATAATGAATATATACATATGCATATTAAAACAAAGGCTTCTAGGGCATTGTTGCATATTACTATTATAAGGAGTTAAGTACTAAGCAATATGTATGCAAGAGATCATTAAGTCACCCCCAAAATAAATGCATGTTTAAATTCAACAAACCATAATGTCGCTCAAAGCTTATTTTATAAGCATCTATTATATTATATGGCTCATTTATTAGACAAATTATGTAACCTTCAAATTCTGAGGGTGGCAAAAATCTGAGCCATGTATTCTATACTTTATGTAGTTGGAAATTGTTGTAGAAATAGGATAGTACTTTGTATATATATTTTCCTTAGTAGTAAAAAAAAAGTGGCTAATATTTTATACAAAAGTAAATTTGATAAGGACATTTGATGTCAGAGTTAGCATAACTAACAATGCTTTTACATTGTTTTAAATATTTGCTCATTAGTAGTGCTGGTAACAACTACCATATTAGTTATCTTGCAAATACCAGACTTTGCAAAATGTCTGTTAAATAGATGTGAAAGTATACCAAGCTATAATTAACTATAATTATTCTATGAGTAAATATTTAGCACTTATTTAGAAATATAACTCTTCAAAAATAGGCACTCTTCCTTATGACCCACTAAATAGATTACTATCATATTTATAGTGCTTATGTTCTTAGTGATTTTTCTTTCCTCTTCTTTTTTTTTTTCCTTTTAACAGTCTCAAAATTGATAGCTCACCACCCAGGCTGACCAAAACAAATTTTAAAAAATGCAATTATGAGAATAAATCTCTGTAAACTGAAAAATGTTTTCTACATTTTTAGATGTTATTTAGATGTTATTGTTAATGACACACTCTATGACTGATAGGGTGTCTATTCAAAAGAAATTAAGTTGCTACTTGGAATGATAGTTGAACTCTTTTGTGCTGGGGTTATCATTTAGGATTGCAGAGATGAAAATGACTGATCTTTTTCCCTCTTTATTGATAATAAGATAAAACGTGCTTTCTGTATTTTAAGTTGAAAAGAAATTACCAGCCACCAGTAATACTAAAAGAAATTACCAGTCACCAGCCATACTAAAAGTGGAAATAGGTGAGAAACAGTTATTAGGTTAGGCTGACCTTGCTTTCAGCCACCTCTCTGTTCCCTTCTTTCCTACCTTCAAAATTACAGAGAAGGTACCTTGAAATGCGTTTTGAGTGATGCGAACTGCATCCCACCATGTGCCACATCCCTGAGCCTTGCATAATTGATTAGAACAGAAAGGGCCATATCATTTGCTTTTCTAAGTGCCTGAATTCTTCATATGGAAGAAAAGTCTAGATTTCTAAACTGTAACTGAACCGTGTGAAGTGGCGCCTAGTGTCTTATATGTACAATAGAAAAGCAGAGAAGTTTGGTCTTTGGAGTCAGAGAATAATGATGCTATGAAACTGACACCCATAGAGGAACAAAATTTGGAGACAAAGAGAACGTCTGGAGAGTGTTTTTTATTTCTTTGTTTCATTCTAATACTTCAAGCTTCCTGATGCACTTCAGTGATACAACAGTTTATCAGTGATTTAAGAATCGCTGTTTTGTTTTGTTTTGGTATGTGAGAGCAAGAGCACAGGAGAGAATGTGTGTCGGGGGAGGATGGAGGAACAGAAGGAGAAAGAGAATCTCTCAAGCATGCTCCATGCCCAGCAGTGAAGAGCCCAATGACACAGGTCACCACCCTGAGATCATGACCTGAGCCAAAATCAAGAGTAGGACCCTTACCCGACTGAGCCGCCCAGGCACCTTGATGTTCTTTGTGTGTTACATCTTAAAGAGTTCTAAGTAACAAAATTTAAATTTTGAATTCTACCATTAAATGTATTGGTTGTGTCAACAACAAAATATCCCACAATGTTCATCACGTATCATTTATATTAGTTATTTAATAATTTGTTGGCTCACATTTTTCCTAATTTTGCAAATAATCCTTGGTATAAAATTGAATATATAAAGAGATACATTCAAGTATATTCTTACTCTGAGGAAGTATTCTACTTTGAAAACAGAACGAATTAATAATATGTTGAGTAGCTGCTGTGGGAAACAATTCCCAATGGGTGTCTCATGTTTCCACACATCTTGTGCTCAAAGTACTGAGAGTACTTTGTCCCAGACTATTTTTAAGATGTCCATGTAGTGAACAGCAGTGCTAGAATAGTGCCCAGATCTGGAGCAAAGGGCAGAGTTGTTTGCAATCTTTCAACATAAAAACAGTGTCTACTTCTCAAACAAAGGGCTAGCATGCTCACTGCCCTCCTCTTAAAAAAAAAAAATAGGTTCCCTAAGCTCAGGGTTCCTCTCCCTATAACACAGCCCATCCGATGTGCAGGTGTTATTTGGCCATATTTGTGTCACCTGTGGGAACTGGGCTGCTGGGAAATGGTGGGAAAATGCTGATACTCTGTCTACTGCTATTTCTGTGAGTAATAAACTTTCATCTCTAACCCACGAGTCTCATGTCTTCTACAATCATCCACAGAATTGTGACAGGATAACTTGTTAGCTTGCAAGTAGAATAAAGTCTGAGACCTTTCATAGTTCTTGACAGTTATTTCTTGTCAAGTTTTTAATAAATTATTCATTCCTAATAATAATTTTGTCTAAGCATATTAACATGCACTTTTGATGGTAAAGAAAGAAGCTCAAATTAATTAGCACTTTGCCCTTGCTCATTCAGAGACAGTATTTGAACTCTGATCTGTCTGCTTAAAAAATTATGTAACCCCTCTACAGTACTACATACTAACAGGTGGATTAAGCCCCAGTTTTCTTTTTTACCCCCTAGTTTTCGATGATCTTTGTCAGCTATCTATTATTTATTGGATTTGCATGTGCATGTTTTTGTTAATTATTGACCTTCAATCATCCATTAACCATCAGGAAAAATAGGATCCTTAAATTTCATGTTTAGTAAGATTGTTCACAGTTAATATAAAATTATTCACAAATCCTGATTAATGTGATATTTTGGCATTTTGTATTTATAGTGCTTTTGCATACATTCTTAAAGTTATTGTTGAAAACATTACCATGTTTTATTAAAGATGTAGAGGGACACCTTGGTGGCTCAGCAGTTGAGCGTCTGCCTTTGGCTCAGGGAGTGATCCCAGAGTCCCGGGATCAAGTCCCACATAGGGCTCCCCGCAGGGAGCCTGCTTCTCCCTCTGCCTGTGTCTCTGCCTCTCTCTCTCTCCCTCTGTCTGTCATGAATAAATAAATAAAACCTTAAAAAAATAAAGATGTAGAGAAAATGCCTCTATTGGCCTTGCCATGTTTTTTGTTTGTTTGTTTGTTTGTTTTTGTTTTGTTTTGTTTTTTAGCTCACATCTGATTTCTGTGGCAGATGGTTCAGTGGGGGCTCAGAATTACCCCTTCATGCCTGCATCCCACCTCCAACATGAACACCACATTTCCAGGCCCAGTGCCTCTTCCAAAGTAGGGAACTCTTCCAGAGCTCAGCTTTTATACAAAAAAGGCTGAATTTCTGGAGAATTAACATTGGGGGAAATTCTCAGAGAAGGATGAATGACATTCTGTATATAAATGTCCCTAGCCTTCTTTATTCAAGGTGTACAACTCTGAGAAGAATTCTTTTTTTTTTTTTTAGATTTTATTTATTTATTCATGAGAGACAGAGAGAGAGAGGTAGGCTCCTTATGGGGAACCTGATGCGGGACTCCATCCCAAGACCCCAGGATCATGACCTAAGCTCAAGGCAGATGCTCCACTGCTGAGCCACCCAGGCATCCCTCTGGGAAGAATTCTGAGGTCTTTATGAAGTTACCACCAAAATAGCCATTCTTTCACACAGTAGTGACCTCAGCAAACTCATTAATGTATCTTCATAAAGGTATCTCCTCCTTCTTTGATTAACTCTTGAAACTGTGCCCTTCCTACCTCCAGGGTTCACCTTCCAAATATCAAAGGTAATTGACCATTCTGTGTCCTGAATTTCAGTCTGGTACTATTCTACCGTCCTGGCATCTCAACTTTGGCACCATTGACATTTGGGGTTGGATAGCTTTTTGTTGTAGGAACCTGTTCTGTGAATTGTAGGATGATTTGCTGCATTCTTTGACTCTATTCGTTATATGGCTATAGTACCTTTCCTACCCCCAAGTTGTGACAACCAGCAATATCTCCAGAGATTGTCAGGTCTCCTATGGGGTGCAAAAGTCAACTTCCTGCAGCCAACAAAGACAGTATTTAAAATCACTGTCACTAGGGACACCTAGGTGGCTCAGTGGTTGAGTGTCTGCCTTTGGCTCAAGGCATATTCCCAGGCCCGGGGAATCTCAATTCCCACATCAGGATCCCTGTGAAGAGCCTGCTTCTCCCTCTGCCTATGTCTTTGCTTCTCTTTCTGTTTCTTTCATGAAGAAATAAATAAAATATTTTTTAAAAATAAAACTACTGCACTACACTAAGCTCCCAAAGCATACAAACTACAAAGACTGCCCCACCCACCTTTTTATTCTTCAACATCTTTCACAGTGGCTGATACATAATCAGAGCACATTAAATATATCTCAAAAAATACAGCCCTTGGAATTAAAAAGAAAATCACTATCACTATAAAAGTTTACAACTCATCTGTTTAAGGACTCAGACACCTATTTAAAGAGTCATTTAAAACTATGACTTTGACTTTACCTTTTAAATTTTGCTTACTAATATTGTATAAATGTATTCCCTTTTCCCCTCAGTTTTAAACATTCAAACTCTGCAGCACAAAGAGAGAATCCTGTAGTGTTTTATTGTTTTTTCTTCCCCATTTTCATTTTTCTGTTTCAGCTAAAAACTTTGAATTGAGTATTAAAGACTCAATATAATAAATTGAGTATTTTCAAGTGACTACATTTGTGTGACCTCAGAGAAAAGCCTCAAACACTTGTAGTTGTTTATGACTTGTGATATTTCGATGTTTTTCATGAATATATCTCTCATCATAGCTTCTCCTTCCATAAAATATATTTTCACTTATTGAGTGGTGTAAGTTTTCAAATACACAGCAATTTTCATGGCATTATATGAAAATAAAATGGTAAATCCATAGATAATTAGGTATAGTTAAAATTGAATTCCCATGATTTATGAGGTTTGCAGCATGTTCAGAAGTATGACCCATAAAATAACTGCCTTAGGATGAAATTTTATCACTTTTTTAATACTTGAAATATAATAATCTTATCAAATTTATCATCAAGATGGGTTTCAAGTTTTCATGGTATTTAAGAATCAAACTCAAGTGTTCTTTCTTTTTATAATACAGATGTACGCATTCCATATTTTCAACATCCACAATTTTATGTCTTCATAAAATCAGTGGTTTACATCCCCTGGCACAGTACATTCAAATAAATTACATTTATTCAGAATGTTTATTGAAATCAATTCCAGAGATAATTTTTAAGAGTTACTTTCTTTATATCCCTGGTACCTGCTTCAGCAGAACCAAAACAAAAGTTAGTGAGTTAAACCGGGGTGTGATATAGGGTTGGTAAATATGTGCTGTTAGGGAATTCTAAGTGTGTTTTAAGAATACATAAACACAGTTCTATTGCATAAAATATCTTTATTCCAGAATATAGCTTCTCAGTGTTAGAGATCAGGATAACATTCATTGGAGATTGGATAAGATAAGATGAGACCTCTGGAACTTGGGTACCCGGCTTCATTTTTTTGCTGCTCACTTACAACAAAATGTAAACTCTATGAGAACAACATTTACCTGTTTTGTCCAGTAAAGTATCCTAAGGAACTAGAAGAATTACAGGACTTTGACAAAGGTTTAACATATTACAGGAACTTAACAAAGATTTCATAAAGGAAGAATAAATGAAAGAAGTCCTTATTTTGCATATTAATTTTCTATTACTACTATATCAAATCACCATAATCTTAGTGGCTTAAAACAACACAAATTTATTATTATCCGGTTCTGGAGGTCAGGTGTCTGAATGAGTCTTGATAAGTTAATGTGAAAGTGCTAACAAGGCTGCATTCTTTCTGGAGGCTATAGGGGAAAATCCATTTTTGTGTCTTTTCCTGCTTCAAGAGGCTGTCTGCATTCCTTTGCTCATGGCCACCTGTCACCTTAGATCAACAATGGCTGGCTAAGTCTTTTCCACATGGCACCACTCTGACACTGACTCTCCTTCTGCTTTCTGCTTCTTATTAAAGATCCTTGTGATTATATTGGGTCCAGCTGAATAATGAACAGTATTCCCCCTCTCTTGAAACTAACAGAACAATTCCATATGCAATTTTCATCCCCCTTTGCCATCTATGTAATATATATATTTACACGTTCCAAAGATTAGGATGTAAATATCTTTGGGTGGTAATTCGTTTGTCTACAATTTTCCACTCAGCAATTATGCAATATTAGATAAATTATTTAACCACATTGTATCAGTTTCCATGTCTATAAAATGTAAATCATGGGGATCCCTGGGTGGCGCAGCGGTTTAGTGCCTGCCTTTGGCCCAGGGTGCGATCCTGCAGACCCGGGATCGAATCCCATGTCGGGCTCCCGGTGCATGGAGCCAGCTTCTCCCTCTGCCTCTCTCTCTCTCTCTCTCTCTCTCTCTCTCTCTCTCTCTCTCTCTGGCTATCATAAATAAATAAATAAAAATTAAAAAAATAATAAAAAAATAAAATGTAAATCATGAGTTCCTATTTTTTTCAGTTTGTTTTATTGAATTATTACATGCAAAATTCTTGGGATAGTATCTAACACATTGTGGCACAGAGTAAATGTAGTTCTTATTATAAGTGTGTCCTTTTTAAGCTAAAATTTTATATTCAATAATTTAGTTCCATTCCTCCTTAAAAGAGAATAGATTGATGACACCTGCTTAAGTTTCTCTGAATACTTAATGATGTTCAGTCTTTGAAATAAAGAAGTGAATGCAATTTCAAGATCCTACCCTTAAAAGGAAGATCTTCTTGGCTGCATGTGTTGAGGAAAATAACCTAAAGATATTATCAGGAAAGGTGAACATGTTTGCAGGATAGATAAAGTAGTGAAACTCTAGTTTTATATTTTTTATTTATTGTTTTTAACTATGTATAGTCTATTTTGACATGTTTGCATTAAATATATTTATATTTCTCATTTGTTATATATAATATACATAATCCAAACATCAAACAGATAATTTTCAGAAATAGAAAGGAGATTCCTTTGAATGTTTCTCAAAGAATAAGTGTAAGGTCAGTACAGGAGGAACTAATTAGATGAAACAAGGACTATCCCTCACATCTCTACCATTGCACAATGCAAAGCATTATGAATCCCTAGAAAAATGTGTGTTTACATATTTGAGTAATCTGGTCTCTCAGGCAAATCAACCAAACTATAACCACATTCACATTACAAACTTCTCTACAATTGTAAAAGCACATAGATTTTCAAAATAAAATTTTATTGCCTGGAAAAGAAATTAAACTCACAGGGAAAAACTGATTTCAAAATACAAAATCTTTCTATGTTGCTTTTCAACATTTTCTGGCTATTCTGTTCAAAACAAAATTCTAATATTGTTTCTGTCTTACAATGAGGGAAAATTCTTTTTCCAGTACAACTTGTGTGAATTTTGGTCACACATTTAATTTCACCAGGTCTCATCTTTCTCACTTGTTAAATGGGCATATTATTACTTGCCTGCCTCTACTACCATTGTAAATATCAAATGAAATGATAGATGCCAACAATTTTTGGGCTACAGAAGTGTATGCACATGAATCATATTATTTAGTATTTTAGTCCTTCTACTGAGTGCATTAGCTCTATGAATTTACTGTTTGAAATTACTGGACAGGATATCCTTCCAGCTACATGGGGCTATTTACCTGGAGTGCATATATGGGTGGTGATGATAGTCATCTAACGTGAATGAATTTAAGGTTTAAAGTGTTAGCTTTTGGGTTTTTTGTTATGATACTGTAGAATCATAGAGATGGGGAGACAGAGAGGGAGGTAGAGGGCAAGGGCAGAGGGAGAGGGAGAATCTTAAGTAGGCGTCATGCCCAGCACAGAGGCAAGTGTGGGGTTTGATCTCACAACCCTGGGATCAAGCTTAAATCAAGAGTCAGACACTTACTGACTAACCCACTCAGGTGCCGTTTAAGATTATTTTTAATTTCTTGCAAGGAAGAAGTGGGTAGAAAGAATTTAAAGCAAAACAACACCTCATAACTGGAAGCAGACAGTCAATATCCTACTTTCACTACTTCTATTATTACCACCACCACCACCAATAATAACTGCAACAGTGAAACTTTGGTTATGCCAGAAAGTTTCCCAAATGCTTTAATTATGTACAACTGTAGTGGTTTTTTTTATTTGCAGGTCAGCTGGGTATTATTTACTTACATGTATTTTTAAATTCAATAAGACTGAATATCTTTATGTATTCCTCCTTTTGAAAAATGTTATCCTGAAAAAAAATGTGGATATAGCTTATTTTATTTCTTTTTTTTTCTAGTTCTCGTGAAACTAAAAAAAAAAATTATGGATTTTTTAGAAGTTTTCTCACTTTGACTTTTAAAATAAGCTCAACTCACTATTTGTTTGCTAACTACACTTTGGGAAATAGTAGATTTATTCTCACACCCATTTCACAGATGTAAGAACAAAAAGCCCAGGGAGCTCAAGTAACATGTCCAGTCACACGGTAAGTCAAAGGCAGAGCTTTCCTCTCAGTATAAAATTGTCAGCCTAGTCACTTGTGGGTTTATCTCCCTTGCTGTGCTAATTTGGACTCATACCATCTCATGATCTATTAGGGATTTTGTATTTAGATAAAAGACAGGGCCTGATGCCTAGTTAAGCCTTTACAAACTTTAAAATGCTAAGCAAGAGAGCTTGTGTTGTTTGTCCTTGGACTGTGCATTTTATTTTTCATAGAACAAGTGATGTATTTGTTTTAGAGCATCATGGCATTTATTAATGATCCAAGCTGAATTCTCATTTTCAGTAAATGGCATCTTACACAGTGGGGCCATGTCACACAGGAGTCCTGACGGGGGAACTCATGTCAGTGTGGTGAGGAGCCTGCTGAGTGTTTAATAACTACAAATGAAGTGCACTGTTCGTGTTATCAAGCATCGTTCCATCAACCAGTAGGTTTCCTTTGTAAGTAAAGATAAAATGACTTGGACAATCTGTACTAAATCCATCAGCTTTAACTGTAAAAGCATGAGACAAGACAAGCTTTCTTCAAATAGACTGGATGCTGGAAAGAAAAGAACAAAAAGATCATTATCAAATAAGAAGTGAAATAATTTCAATATAATCAATGACTATAGAGTATCATGGCTTTGGGAAAGGACCTTTGGAAAATGATCCATGATCATAGGCTAGTTTTGAGCCCTACTCATTTTCTGTATATGGTGGAGATAAGGAGTTAGAAAGTTGTGCACGTATCCTACAGTTATTTGTATTTTATAACACTGAAGGAGGCAATGAAAAACATTATAACTAATTCTCAAAGAAGAGATCTTTGATTTTCATGTGCCTGTAGTTCTCCCAAAGATAAAGAACATAAGGAAAATGAGTGAATTGCAAATCATAAAAAGGTTATATATTATCTCTATGGCTAGAATCTTCTAGCAAAAACTTTTTTTTTTACATTGTCCTGAATTATGGCTCCAAAAAAAAAAAATGGTAGTCCTCAGAAAGAATGATAGGTGAATTGGGAAAAACTAGAATAAACATGAAAATTTTAGAAATATTTTATTAAACATAGGTTATGAGCTATTTGTTTTATAAATGTTATTTTCCTTAACTCTTGAATGAGTCCTGTGAAATAGGTTATATTATAACAGAATTAAAGTTAGTGAAATTGATGCTTAGCAGATTTCAGGGAACTCAGGTTCTATCAAAGCAATAGAGATCAAATCCATGATCTGTGGTGACACCACTGTGGCCCAGCTGTGTATTCTTTAAGAGAAGTATGGGTCAAGATGAGTCCATGTGGTCTGTTAGTACTGTTAGTAGAGGCTAACCTAAGTCTGGCCATAGACATAAAAGAAAAAAAAAATAGAGTATATTCCATGGACAGAGCTACACATGCATGGAGAACTTTTATGATAACACTAAAGAATCACTTGGAGAAGCCAGAGTTGCCATACAATGAGGAAGAAGAGAGGGAAGAAGAGAAAAAGGAGGAGGAGGAAAGGTGAGAAGAGGGGGATATCTTGATATGAGTGCATGAGGAATATCATTGGCTAGACTGGCACTGATTCCATCCTAATAGTTTCATCATGTGAGCTTCTCTTACTTCCTCATTCTGCTGTTTCAGATGTTAAGTCATCTGTTCTAGGGCACTGGATCCTCTACAACCACCTCTACTGATCACAAATACTCTCTTTTTCATATTATTGATATTAAATCTAACATGTAGTTGAGGAAGCACCAGGTCTGGGTTTGGATTCTCATCCCTCCCTTCTTTCTGATTAACCTGGACGTTGAACCTAACTTCTGTGAATGGATGTCAATGGAATATAACTACTTCTCATGGTATGACTCTAAGCACTAAATATAACAATGATAAATAGCATATGCTTACTATCGTGTGAGGCTTACATAGCTTTTTCCCCCTTGTACCATCAGAATTTTTCTATTAATGTAGTTGTTCTCAGCTCAAGTGAAAGAGCATGGTCTGTTCTCTTGCAGCAGAAGTAACTGGTGAGTTAAATCAGTTCATTCTGGAGCTCATAACAAATTTTACTATCTTTTTAAATAAATAAATGACAGCAACATATAAATATCCTTACTTAACTTTAGCAGCAGCCACCAGTACCAAGGAAAAAAAGGAGTGCCTGAAAACATAGGGCAACCACAAAACATGTACAAACAAGCGCAATACCAAAGTTTATCTGCTTTTCTTGTTTATTCTTGTAAAATGTCCAATTTTAATATTCTTTCAAAATTATGAAGACGTGTTGATAAAGGAGAATCTTTTATGGAGGAATACATGTAGGAAAGATACATATTTTATGTACTTTCAAGCCTAATACTATAATGACTGCAAGTAATTAATTAATTGAAGAAAATATGTTTAAAGTTTCTGAACAATGAGGAATGCTACACTTCAGGAATCTATCCTGAGACAGGAGGTTGTTCTGTTTTCTTAAAAGGCCACAATAAAAAAAATAAAAATAATAAAAAATAATAAAAAATAAATAAAATAAAAAATTAAAAAGACCACAATAAGATCTACAATCTTGATAAATATCTAAGAGCATGATAAGATCTACAATCTTGATACTACTTAAAGAGTTGGAGTTAGTTGAGCATTTTCTTTCCTGATGAAACTATACCATAATAAGTACATCAGGCTTTCTTCTGAAATTAGTTCTACAAAAATTCAGCTTTCTGTTCGAATTGTAGCTGAATACAAATTAGAATCTTTCTTTGTCATCATTCTAGGAACCTACTTAGCATTAATGACTACATTGCTTTTACATATTTTGACATTAGTTTATTAGAATAAGAAGGGAAAAATGGGATCCAAGTCATTTACAACCAGTAACAATTTCTCTGTCTTGTCAAATTTCAAAAAATTAACACTTGATTTTTAAAGTGAATATTAAAAGCTGAAATTCCCTGAACATTTCATAAGAATAATGCTATAATTTGCTAAAGTTAGCATTTTCTTTATATTTTTGTTCATAAGAATACCACTGTGTTTTGTCAATAAGTTTCAAGTAGAGGGCTAAAACATGACATATCTTCTTTAAATTGTTGAACATACAGAAATATGAATATTAGGAATGAGTATGATTTATTCATAATTATTCATATCTTACTATACTGATATATTTTAAAAGGAAAACACTGAAAAGAAACAAAAAATTGAGATAAGAAAGCTAGGGGGAAGTTATTTTGTTTGATGTTGGTGATTTTAACTAATTCACAGAGCTCTGTTTTTAAAGTCAAATGTGTATCACATACCTACTGTGATATGTCTCATATGTATCTTTGTACTAAGAGAGATGCAAGCATTTTTGAATTCCACTTAATTTTGTGTGGAAAATAAAAGAATGGCCACACATGGTAAATATGACATTATTTTTAAGTGTGAAGTGCTTTGATGCTGATCTCTTAATTATTCTCAATAAGGAAGTTATTTTCAATCAAGAAAGTAAGTTAAACTTGGTTGAATTGCTTTTTCCAACCAATAATATATTTTCTAGAAGTAAAGATGTACTGGAGTATATGGAATTTTAAAAAGCTAAAATAGAAACAGAGAGTTAGGTTGGTGATTGCCAAGGACTTGGGGTTAAGCGAAATGGGAAGATGCTGACCAAAGGGCATAAACTTCCATCTTTAAGTTGAGTAAGTTCTGGGAATCTAGCGTATAGCATGATCACCACAGTTAACAATACTATAACGCATACTTGAAAGTGGCTAAGAGAGTCAGTCGTAAATGCTGTCACCACATACACACACACAGGCACACACACAGATAACTATGTGAGGTGATGTATTAACTAATTTTATTGTGGTAAATATTTCACGTTATATAAATATATTAAATCATATGGTACACTTAAACTTACACATTGTTATATATCAAATATATTTTAATGAATATGAAAAAAACAAAATATACTGTAGTATCATGTCATTTTTGCAAGATTTTAATTTGAGAGTGTATTAACTTAAGCCTAACGAAATCTAAGAAAATCATTCTTCAAAAATATATCATTTTGCAAAAACAATAATACTAAGAAAGTAAGTAGAATTATTCATCTAGAATAAAATTTATTTTAGGGCTTATGCCTTTTATTTTTCACATTTGAGAATAAAAGGGGGATATAGTTTCACATAGAAATGTCCCTGGGGCACTAAACCATTTCCTATTGTCATTACTGAAACTCTGTGGAATAGTATGCCCCTTCCTTGCTTCCTCTTAAAAATAAAAACCTTTTTTGAGGTTTTGAGGAAGAGAATGGCAGAAAGGTATACTATAGATGAAAATTTCCTTCAAATATTGAATGAGTATATAAAACTCACACAAAAAAATTTATATGAATAATAGTACATGTGTGTCCAGTACAGTTGAACATAAATAGAGGTACTTAGGAACACACTTGAATAATTATGGAAAAAAGAAAGAGGTAATGCATCCATAATTTAGAAATCCTAAGAAAGTATTAATAAATAAAGTTTAGGAAATGAAAGAAGTATTTTTTCATTTAATATTGTGGTAATAATAACATACAGTAGTCTATTCTGCTTTTCTACTTAAATATAAGCATTTGCCCTATTGTGAAATATTTGAAAAATAATTTTAAATAATTTTGAGATAAAAATTTAGTTTTGAGATAAGCACTTTTGAGATAAAAATTTAGTTTTGAGATGAGTACTTTTGAGATAAAAATTGTGTTTTGAGATAAAAATTTACTGTTCTTCATAAAGGTTACACAATAGTTTTCTTAACCATGTCTTTGATTTAAATTTTTTTAGTTTGCTTCAAATTTTTCACTTGTAGATTGTGCTGAAACACAAGGTAAGATATTCTGTGTAGTTAAGCATTCTATGTCTCAGTCCCACTTAGATGGCACTTTTAACCACTGGTAATGATAAGGATCTTGAATCATACAAAAAAAATCATCCCAGGTACAAAGGCATACACAAAAAAAACGTCATTCAATGTTCCAAATACTGCATATAAAATTTTAGTCTTCTGTCTTTTGGGACCCCATTAAGATTATAAATTAAAAGGAAAATCATCATTCATGCCTTACATGTATTTAGTGATTTACAGTAGAATGTTTGCTTTTTTTTAATTATTCCATAGTGTTATCTTTTTTTGCTAGTGAGATTTAAAAAGAAAGTTTGGTGACTAAGAGAAAAACAGAGGTAAAGAAGCTAGTTAATAAAGAAGAAATAACAGAGTACTGATACATTGAGTGAAATAATAAAGAGAATAAAATAGGTTACAGATAATATATAAGCAATACCTTACCTTTATTTACGTACACTTTCAAAAGAACTTTCAGGTGTCATTCTGTTCTTTACAATAACTGATTGTGATGTCATCACCATTTTATAGGCTAGAAAAGAGACTCAGAGGTACAGAGCTCCTATGTAGAAAATATGGGACAATTACTCATTTTTTGTTTCTGAAACATCAAGTATGTTTTTTGTCTTCCCTCTCTTTTCTCCCTTCATAAGAAGATTAGACTTTTTTCTTCTGGTTGGTAGTTAGATGACCTGTAGATCATTTGATATGTTTTAAACTTTTTTAGGTTGGGCCTGGAGAACTCTAGGCTAACTTGGCCATAGTTTTAATTCATGGCCTTTCTGATGTTGCTGGTGAAAATCCCATTTATTAAATAAGGCTCTCTTCTTTGATTAACGGGAACTTAAACAATCATTGACATTCTGACCTCTGCAAATTGTCCAACTTATTGGTAAGACTCTCTTGTGTCTTCTCATCTAAATTTTTTCCTCAGTCTTTTTTTTTTTCACTCATATATCACCATTTCTATGACAGAATCAATACCTCGGGGAAACTAATTTATTCCTTGCCATGGCTATCATCAGTAACCAGAGGATCTCTTTCCCAGTTCTGTTCACCCTTCTTTCCTCTCCCCCTTATGCTCCTGTTTTCTCTTTCCAGGGCTCTCACCCTCTGTAAAGTCCCAGGTGATATTTATGGACCAGAATAGACACTTGGAAATAGTACATTTCCCACCTCGTTAGCTTTTTATTGACTTTATGTTATAAATTGCATCTGATTCTTTTCTAGATTTGTTGATTCTCTTCCTTTTATTTGTTACTTACATTATTTCCCTTTATATTATTTGGCATTCTCCTTATAATATATTTTATGCTAATTAATAAGTGATAGATTAATTGGAAACAGAAAGAAATTCAATCATTGTGATTCTTCAGGATTATACCTGTCCTGTATTCTAGTAGTAACACTGGTTGGTTTCTGATCTGGAACCTTTTGTATAGAGAAAAGCAATGTTATAAAAGCAGCTATGTTTTTCTTAGTAAATTATTGGTTCAAGTGTAATTTGATTATGTGCACATGTGTTAGGATAATGCAAAAGCCATAATTATATATAAATAGCTTTCAAATTATGATGTTTTCACTGAAAATTTGATTTATATGTTGAGAGACAATGAAATAGCTGGAGAATGGAAGAGGAAGGTGGTGACTGGAGGCTTCTGATCTATCACTTTACAAAAATACATGGCTATATAAGTTATTTGATTCAATGCATATTTATGGATAAGATTCCAAAGCATAATAAGACTAGAAGAATTAATAACAGCTTTTCATTTATATATGCCTTTATAAAAAGTCAATTCCTTTCTTGTGTGTTCTCTATTTGTATAATGGAATAACACACTACAAAATATTTTTATGAGTACTGTGTAATGTCTATAAGATAGTATTTATGTAAATATTGTGCATTAGCATCTTATGTAATTCATTGCCCAGTTTAGCTTTTGTCACAATTCAAATTCACTCAGAAATAATGAATCTTCATCACTAATAAATCATCCAATTATCTTCCAATGAGAACAGATTTTATTTCTACTTTTCATATAAATCCTTCCAATATGAAGCCTGTGATGATGGTGGTCCATTATGAAGCCTAAATGCTTTCACCATGTCATAGTTATCTATTGCTGCATGACAACCACCCCTAAACTCAGTGTGGCCTAGACCACTGATGATTAGTTAATTCATGATTCTGGTGGCTTGCAATGTGGGCACCACTCCACTTGGGCAGCTAGTTCCTGTTCTGGGGTAGCTGTTAGCTGGGCTCACTCAGAATTTGTAGTCATTAGCTATGTCAGGTGGGGCCATATAGGCTCTGCAGGCCTCACACACGTTTTGGGCTTTAACCTCAATAGCTGGCAAGCCTATGATAGCAGAGTATCTCTCTCCATTTGCTCTCTCATCCTGATGGAGTCTATCCTGAGCCTCTGCACAAGCAGTTGATACTCTGAGAGGGCAAGCATAAGCTACAAGATCTCTTAAGTCTTGGACTCAGAGGTCATACAGTATTTTTTCAGACCTAGTGCATCGGTCATCACAAGTCACAAGGTCAGTCCACATTGAAGAACTGGGTAAATAGAACTCTACTTCATTATGGGAGAAATAGTTGTGGACATATTTAACCTATCACCAGTGCTATTAACTTTTAAAAACTTTATTGAAACAATACCATTGATTTTCCCTCCACAGGATTAATCACAAATCTCCATTCCCAAATGCAAATCATTTCTCACTGTGAATGTTTTTAGAAAGTTTCAGAAAAGAATGAAAGAAAAGCATCAGCACATATATGTAAATTTAAGAGGAAATAAATGAAAACACTTATTTTGAGTTAGAAAACAGATTGAAATCTTGTTCCACCTCTCATTAGCCATGTGATTAATATCAAAGCATGTGATTTCCTGGTCTGTCTTTCTACATTAATAAAAGAGATATAACATTTGAAGCTGGCTTACAAACGATATAAAACAGTTAAGAAATGTAGATAATGCATAAGAAAGAATTCTAAATATAGAAAGTATGTGTAAAGTGCTCAATTTATTCCCATGATACTTCAGTTTGGGCCAAACTCACTGTGAGAAATTTGGAATAAACACACCAAATACAATTATGTTATGTCTCACTGCTATTGATTGTCTCTTTAGTTCTTTTAATGGAATAAGTGTTGCATTATAGTTGATGTCAGCTTTCTCCTAACTCTCCATTTAGAAAGTTAGGATAAGCATTAGAAATTCCTATTTTGCTGACATCACTTCCGTCAAATTTAAAAATTAATTTCCAGTAGTGTTTGGTTAATTGCCTTGGATTTATAAGTGAATTTGGAGGGTTTTATTTTCCTTTATTGAGGGGTTTATTTACTTGGAGGGTAGTATTTTCCTATTTAGTTTATTTTTACAGGTCTTTTTTTCTGACATAATAGTTTTTAATACAGCCTTTGGTATTTTTTGGTCAAATATATCCAAATACTTCATATCTTTTGTTACCATTCTGAATTGTCAACCATTTCTCTATTATATTCTATGAATGGTACTATATATATATAAAATATCTAACTGCTTAGATATATATATGCTAAACACTGTGGGATAATTGTTATTTTTCCATTAGCTCTATTGTATGTATGCAAATGTGTTTAGATGATTTAGGAGTGTCCCTTATAAGAAAGATAACTTAGAATTCTTTATAGTCCAATGTAAGAGTCTTTTACTTTCAACAGATGAGTTTAATATTTTTATGCTTGTTAACATTCATAATTATTTTCTTACCAACTTATTTCATCTCCAAATTTTGAAACTACACTCTGAGATTTCATTTTTCAAATTTCTTTTATAATTCTTTTATATGGCCTAGTTTTACTATTATCTTCTGCCAAAATCTTGAAATAACGTTTTTAAAAAATTTTTATTGATGGCTTTGAAGTTCCTTTCTGAGATTCTTATATCTCTGTTAAACTAAGTGCCTATCAAAGGAAAGAGTCTAAAAAGATAATTTCAGTTTTGGGGGGAATTATGTTTTCAGCTTTCATGTATCTACTTGACTTTGTTAATTTTATATGGAGTCATAAATTATTCTATTTGATTTTTTTTACATTGTAGATTCTAATTGGTTTTGTAACCAAACTTAAACCATAATTATAGTACATGTATGACTAGTTTTAATACCGTCAATTTAATAGCTTACAAGTTTATTAAGGGTATATAATTGATATATTTTCTAAGATCACACACACATTAACCATCTTTGGGAGGGAGAGAATCTGAAGCAAACTCTATGCCCAGTGTAGACCCTGATGCAGGATTGGGTCTCACCACCCTGAGGTCATGAACCAAACCAAAATCAAGAGTCAGACACTTAACCAACTGAGCCACTCAGGCACCCTAATACTATTGTAGTGTTTTTTTTTTTTAAGTATTTATTTATTCACAAAAGATACAGAGAGAGGCAGAGAAATAGGCAGAGGGAGGAGAAGCAGGCTCCATGCAGAAAGCCTGATGCGGGACTCGATCCTGGGATTCCAGGATCATGCCCTGATCCAAAGGGACATGCTCAACAACTGATCCACCCAGGTGTCCCCATAGTTTTAATTCAATAATCATGTTATTTACCTATACAATATTTCCTAATCTTAAAAATCTCTCTTTTCCTGTTAAATTTTATAGATACACTTTTTCTTTGGAACTTTGTTTAAATCAGTTATATGTTTAACTTCATATTTCCCAGCAGTAAATCCATTTCAGACCATCGTATCTCCCATTTTCTTTGAGTTCTGAATAAGTGGTTTGATTAGTGGAAATGTACCTATTTGTTGACCACAGAGGTAGACCACCTATTCTGTTTGGTTATATAGTATGTATCCAAGTTGAACAGGGTTTTTCATTACCAAGTGACATGCTTGACCAAATTTACCCATAAGGATATTCAGGGAGGGAAGTAAAAACATTGAAACTTGATGTTAAATTTCTAGTCCAGTGGGAGAGTATGGGAACAATGGGCAAAAAGAGCTAAATACATAGAAAGCCAGCAATGACTTGGAGACTTTTTTTTTTTTTTTTTTTGCCTGAAAACATCTTTGTGAAACTCGTAAGAATGTGATACTTGACTTCCGTTATATATCCTGAGGCCTTTTGCTTTGTTGAGGTCTTTGCTTTTTATAGTTAATGATACCAAGTGTAAACTTCAGGTATATTGCTGTGACTGAACTTAATTGTCATGACTTTCTACATTAGAAGGAAATCTTTGACCTCTGATAGCCTTCTTTAGCCAGTCAGAAGAAAGGAAAGCCCAGACTTCTTACATCTGTCATCCGTTTAGTTGGGAATGGTAGAGACAGTTTTTAAAGATCTTCTCAATCTTCTGTTCTCTTTTTTGGATGGGAGAGGAAGAAAGGGTCAAATGGATAAAGAGGTATGAGACAGGTTCTCAATGCTTCTGTCAAGGTCTTGTCATTGAAACTCTAACACTAATAATACTTATCTTCTGTTTTCCTTTTTTTTTTTCAGTTTTCCATTTTGATGTAGGTTTTTTCTCTTTTTCCCAATTATTTATTTCACAAAGGGTGGAAAGTGAAGGGTTATTATAACTATTGTGTTCACTCTAATAACTTGTCTAAAATGTTTCAGATGCTTATTCAAATAATTTTCTCAAATTAATAATTTTTTTTAAAATAGCATTAATTGTTTAAACAAATTTGATTTAATTCAATTCAACCTTGTATTGATCTATTAACTTATATTTTTAGGTTATAATAACATTTAATAAATATTACTAAGTTGTCACATTTTGGAGTATAAACTAGAGAAGGATGCACATTTTATGGTTTTATTCTTTACCACTTAAGAAATAGGGGTTTTATTTGAGGTGAAACAGTTTTCTCAGTTTATTCTTTGCATTTTCTATTATATTTCACTGTTATTAAGAACTAGGAATTGTACCTATTCTATATATTTCATACTCTGCTTTGTTTCTCTAACTTATTTTTAAAATTCTGCTATTACAAAAAGTGGCTTAGAATTTTTGAGATGTCTCATTCCTGAAACAGATTAAAAATTAATCCATTTTGAGTATGGATTACTTTGATACAGAAGACCCCAGTCAGTTGATATAAATTAATATCTTCTCTGAAGTTAAGAAAAATAGTTAAGAGAAAACATTAAGCTTAATCAAACTGTGCTCTAATAGCTTTCTTTCCCGAGTTATTCAAATGTCTTGCAAAATAAAATGGGAAGGCCATTCTAAGTGGATACTATGGGAATATTGATTATTCTTGACTATTAAGACCCCCCATAATCTGTGAAAGGCCTAATGTAATAGTTGCCAATGACAACCACACCTCAGAGACTCATTCTGAAGACTTCACATCCTTTTCAAAGATGCAGTTTTTATTTTTCATAAATAAACTTAGATATATTAAATAATTACACCTGAACTTCTTTATTCCTCCCATAATTCAGGCTTATAGTTTGGTGGTAGCCTTACTGAACTGGTTCCAGTTAATTGGCCTCAATGTTAAAGAAAAGGATAGCTGACTATTTTAGACATCATGCCTAATATAAGATGACCAAAATAGCACCTCATTGCACTAGCCATGGCCTAGAGAGTTAGCTCAAATATAATGGTTGTAAATAGCACAAAAGTCAGAAGAATAGATGCCAGTGAACACAATCCTAATCATTACCTTCAGAGAATCAGTGAGACAATATAAAAAGTCAAAATTCTCAACAGCTCCCACATATTTGATCTTCCCCTTTGGACAATACCATAGTTGTAGAGAGAGATTTCCTCTTTCTTCTCTCTCTTAATGCTAGTATATCAGGATAGAAAGAACAATTTTAGTGTCACTATCATTCTCACCACATTTATGAATCTCTTGCTTGATGCTTTATAAAGGGAAATGTATAGATGTAAATACACATCTTACATATACATATGTGTATATGTACATTATATAGGTGTCTGTGTGTGTGTGTGTGTGTGTGTGTGTGCGCACACACTTCTACATTCCTAGAACCCAGCACAATGCTTGGTACTTAGTGAAGAATGTAAGTATGAGGAGAAATTTGAAATTTTTTTCAGTTTTCTCCAAGATCAGTTATACATTCTTTAGTTTATTGTTTTCTGAAATAAAATGAAATCTAATTTTAATCACGTACAGACACCCCCCATCATATGGATGAGTAGAATAGTTATCTCATTGAGATAAATTTCCACAGTGTTTTAAGTTGGAGATTTTCAACTGAATGTTTCCCTGGCTGTTTCAATGAACATTGTTAGAAATGTGTGTCCATAAATATTCATAGGAAGGAGTAATATGAATATTTATAATGAGTAGGAAATTTTCTGAATTGGAGGACATTTATTTCTTGGGATTCTAGTATTAACAATGGCAACTACATTTCTCTTACCACTTTTATCTTCTTAAGGGCTTTTTGAAAATTTCAAGAATCTTGGGGAAAAATACATCCAAAGATGCCAAACTTTATTTGCATTTGGTTTTATTTAAATGAAATATTTTAAATGCTTTTTCCTGTGAGTATCACAGAACGATACAATGAAATGAAATTAATGTATTTACATAAACCATTCTTGTTCCCAAATACAGGTGACCCTTCAATAACACAGGTTTGAACTACACAGGTTCACTTACACATGGATTTCTTTGGAGAAATAAAGTTCCGTACACATATATGTTTCTTATGATTTTTGAAAGATATCTTCTTCTCTACCTTAATTTATGAAATATGTGTTGATTATGTTATCTGTACTAAGTTTGGGAGGAGTTAAAAAGTTTTATGTGGATTTTTGACTATGCCCTTAATCCCTATGTTGTTTGAGGGTCAACTATATACACATGCTGAAATTTGAAAAGGAACAAAAATTGGTATTACTATTGGAACAAATAGTGAACTTTCAATAGAAATTAATTGCTGAATGCCTTTGAAGATTAATTTCATTTGAATTCTTGGAGGATACATACTTAAGCCTCCATATTCAAAATCATAGAGTTATTCTCATAGCCCCAAAACTAATAGTAAAAGCATAAACATATTAGGAATTCTATTTGTAATATCATGAAACATAGACCATTTTAAAAAATAATTTTAAGTCATGAAAAAGAAAATCCAGGTATTGGAATTTGTGCAATAGCAAGAAAGACATAATTTTTGTTTTGGTTTTAGTATGGCTGATTTAATCTTTATTTTTGAAACCAATGGCCCAAGAAATTGGTAGTTAGGAGACATCATCTTTTGATGTTTCTTCAATTGATCTTATTTATAGTTCATTAATTTTTCATTTAATAACAATAATAAGGACAATGATAAGTCACATCTATGGAATGCTTACTATGTGTCAGGCACTTGTCTAAGCACTTTTGGAAAGTGGAATTCTTATTTTTCACATTTATAGATAAGAAAATGAAGCCTTGAAATATTTGAACAGCTTGTCTAAGATATCTCAGCAAATTGGTGTCTCGAGTTGGGATTCAAGCCCCCACTTTAGAGTCGGCCTGACTCCAAAGGTCTGTTTTCTTCAGTTCTGCCCAGAGATGTGTCCAGATGGCACTTCTGAAAAAAAAAAAAATCTTGTTAATGCAGACCAAAAACAGAAAGTAGAAGGACAGATTTCTAAATGAAAACTAGATGCAATGAATGAAAATATTTGTACTTACACAAATGCTCACTCAACATCCATTTATTCATACTTTTTCCATAGTTATAACAGTATTGGCAATTTTTTTGCCATGACATAGAATCCAAACAATGTGAGAACTATTTGATATAAGTATGCTGAGTGCAGAAAACTAGAAAAGGGTGTCACAGAGTAAATAGTGAAATATTTCTAGTATAATCAAGTAAAAAACTTAACATTATTAACTGATAATACTTTAAAAATTAAAGTTTGATACACCTGAGCTCATATTAGTTTTATTCATTTTCTATTGCTGCAGTAGTGGATATTGAACATACAAAAGGAGAAAATCCTGTTCCCTTAATTACAAAACAAAATTTTAAAATTCTCTAAAATGCTTGAAAGCCTGAAAATTGGACCTGTATTTCATCAAAATAATCAATATAAACTCACAAAAATAGAGTATGTTATTTTTCAAATAACAGTTCTTTTCAGACAAACTACGAGGATCAACTTCCTTACCAACTTACCAAAAAAAATTTAGCAATATTTTGTACAACAGATGTATGGACTACTTACTTCATGTTGACAACTCTTATTTTTTCACACAATACTTCATGCATAGTAAGCACTAATTAATTATATCTATTGTTATAACTGCTTTTGTTAACTTTATTTTAGCAATTATTAGTTTAGTCACTCTGTAATCTGGTGTGATTACTTTATTCAGTTTCCTTCTTTAAAAATGGATATAATAGGGGATCCCTAGGTGGCTCAGTGGTTTGGCACCTGCCTTCCACCCATGGGGTGATCCTGGAGTCCCAGGATCCAGTCCCATGCCGAGCTCCTTGCATGGAGCCTGATTCTCCCTCTGCCTGTGTCTCTGTGTCTCTCATTAATGAATGAACGAATGAATGAATGAATACATAAATAAATAATAAATAAACCTTTAAAAAATGGATATAATAGCACCCACTTCACAGGTGATACTTTCTGCATATGAAATACTTAGTTCAATGCATTGTATATAGCAATTTCTCAGGAAATTATGGCTTTACTGAGATATTACTTGATATTTCTTACAGAGTTATGGCTTTATTTAGATATTATATTTTCTTTTTCAGATATATATCAGAGGTACTAAGTTTGTCCCCATCTCTCATTTTACTATAATCTAAACTCTCTCTGTCTTCATTTTGGAGCTGCTGAACATTTTTTTTTACCTGTACTGGCTTCATCTTCTCCCATTAATTTATTATATTATAACTTGACTCTAATGCATCTGAGTAATTCTGAATATGTTTTCTGGATCATTGCACAGGATAAATCATTGATGATTTTACATATAATTGTGAACCAAAGAGACTTACTGGAATTTATAACTTAGACATAACACTAGTAACCTGATGTTGATGCAAAATATGGACCTCATTTTAGAAAACATGTTTCCTTTGAAAATTAAAATAAGGATATATATATATATATGCAGTAAATAAGTATGTGTATATATATATATATATATATATATATATATATATATATATATAGCAGTACAGTAATAGTAATACATTCTCCTTGAGGCATAGTACTATGTTGAGAGCTCATTGTTTTCCTTTTCTCTTCATTGTTTAGAGATTCAGAAGAGTCAGTAGCTAGAAACATTTTGGCAAGAGGGATCACATGCTGTGTGCAGTCAAAGCTTCAGTGACTACTATTTTCATTTTCATGGACTATTGGACATTCATGTGAGTTGTCAAGATCAGCGACTTGTTCATATCTATGAATTACTTATGTTTTCCAACTGGCTGTTGCTTCTTTTGCAGGTGTCTTATTGTTGGTACTAGGTGAAGATTATAGGTAAAAATCTTCAGGTCAAGGTGTTGAAGGGTAAACGATGCTGGTAGAAATCACTAATGACACACATACTTGGTTATAAAACATTTACATTTATTTCCTTCCACAGGCTAAGCAACCGGTGAGCTAATGGGAGTGAGAAGGGCAAGAAGATAATATTGTGTTAAAATTAGTCATTCTATCACTGATTCAGCTGCTTGCACTCTCCTGCTGGAATGTCAGTGACCTCTGCTATAACTTTTTTCCTCTTTTTCTTCATAAGGCAATTAGAGTTTTCTTACACTATGTGCATCCCAATCTACAGAAACCCAATTCAGCACAATCCATGAAAGTCAGGGTGATGGATGCTCAGATGCTCAATGCTTTTTCATAATATAGTGGGCTGAGCTTTTGTGCCAAGATTTTTCCTGGGGGATTGGAGGTTCCAGCAGCTTGAAATATTAGCAGATATCTCTATCAGTACTTCCACAGGCTTTCTCTCAAACACAAAAACTGTTTTTCATTACTTTGTGTTACAGACTGAATGTGTCCCCTCCCCCACCAAATTCATATGTTGAAGCTCTAAGCCCAATATGATGATATTTGGAGGTGAGGCCATTCGCAATTGGTAAGATTCAGATGAGATCATGAGAATGATGGCCTCATGATAGGATTAGTTTCCTTATCAGAAAAGAAAGAGATACAAGAGTATTCCCTCTCTCTCTCTCATTCTCTCTCTGTCTCCCTCCTCCCACCCCCATCAATGGCCTGCACTGAGGAATGACCATCTGAGCACGTAGTGAGAGGTTAGCCTCAGGCCCTCTGACTGGAACTAGAATTATACTACCAGCATTCCTAGGTCTCCAGCTTCCAGATGGCAGATCATGGGTTTTCTAAGTCTCCATAATTTTTATGATCTATTTTATTTGTCATCTGTCATTTATCTTTCTTTCTATCTATCTACCTATCTATCTATCATCTATTTATTCTTATTGGTTCTATTTTTCTTGAGAACTCTGACTAAAACACAGTCCAAGTAAGATACTTTCTTTTAGGTAAAAGCTTAATGAAAATTCTTTCTCAAAAAATAACAAAAATAATAGATAAATAACTTATTTACTCAAAATGATTTTAAAGTAAATATTCTTATGAAATTTCTTAACAATAAGATTTTTGTACTTTAAAAAAAAGAGATGAAAATACTACTATTAAATTCCATTAAAACAAATTCATTTTGGGGGCAGGTGAAACATCCTCCTTAGCAAATTCTTAAACGAATCACACACATTGACAGCAGCGGATGCTCACTGATGAACATTACTGTCTAATGCATCAATTCTTACATTTTATGTCTGCTTCCACAGTTCTATCAGCATTTATTTTACCTGGGACTTCCTTCTTCCAAACTTTGATGAAAATCAATTCATTCACTACTGCCTAGGGGTCCAGTTACATCCTTACTTCAGGCTGCTTCTCTCTGTCCACAAAATAACTGACCAGATCTATGGCCCAAAGCTCTGCCTGCTGGTCAGTTTTTCCACATTCTTCTGACTCTAAGGTTATACTTGAATGAGTCTCCAGTGTCTCAGCATTCTATCTTCAACTTACTCAGTAACCAATCTGTGGAAAAGGCCCAGGGATTTTTCCTCCTTTTATAGATGTTCATATGGAACTACCCATGAAGCCATAGATATGTGCTAAGGGAGAGACATTGGCACAAGAGTAATAGATAATATGAGAATTGAAACCACTTATCTATGAAACTTATTCTTGTTCTCTGGTCTTCCTGGGCCAACTCTGAATATACCATATCCAGTGATATAACCTTCTGAGGCTGCCCAATTCTTTGACTTAGTGGCACTGCCAAAATTTAGCTTCTGATAAGATTTGATTGCTCAATCACTTGATATCTGTTGTTTAGTATCAGATCAGACCTTATCAAACCTCTTAAAGATCTGGGTATTCTTACTTATTTCCTCAATATAGAGTTAGTCCTTTTGGGCCATACATCTCTTTGGTAAAGACTAGGGAAGAACTAATTTATATATATATATTAAAGCTCCTTCCTCAAAGTTCTTTATTTAAAGATTTTTTAAATTTCCTCATGAGAGACAGAGAGAGAGAGAGGCAGAGACACAGGCAGAGGGACAAGCAGGCTCCATACAAGGAGCCCGATGTGGGACTCCATCCCAGGACTCCAGGATCATGCCCTAAGCTTAAGGCAGACACTTAACTGCTGAGCCACCCAGGTGTCCCTCCTTCCTCAAAGTTCTTAAGTACTTTCATATAAATAAGGAGGTATGATACTTTCAATCTTATTTAAAAGGTCAGGATATTCCCCTGGGATTTTCTTACATGTACAATTTGTGTTTACTCCAGGTATGTATGCTTACAAAATTAATCATCACATTATCTGAACAGGTCATGTGATTACTTCAATAGATGCAGAAAAGCATTAGGCAAAATTTATTGCCATTTGTGATTAAAATTCTCAACTGAATAGAGATAGAAGGAAATTTCATTGATCTGTTAATGAACATGCATCTAAAGCTTACTGTTAATATATGTGATGGTGAAATATTAAATGCTTCTCCATAATATCAGAAAGTAAACCAGGAAGACTCATCCTGAATATTCAGCATTCCATTGTAGACCCTAATCAGTTCAATAGGCAAGAAAAAGTGCATAAATTTTGAAAAAATAAGGGATGCCTGGGTGGCTCAGTGGTTTAGCATCTGCCTTCTGCTCAGGGTGTGATCCTGGTGTGGGGATCGAGTCCCACATCGGGCTCCCTGCAAGGAGCCGGCTTCTCCCTCTGCCTATATCTGCCTCTCTCTCTGTCTCTCATGAGTGAAATAAATAAATAAATAAATAAATAAATAAATAAATAAATAAACAAACAAAAAACAGACATGTAACTTCTTTTATGCATAGACATCATACATTACATAGAAAATCCTAAGCAATCTGTAAAAATAAAAATGAACTAATAATTAAGCTAGTGATTAAATAGCAAACTTTTAAATTTAACAAAGATAGAAGAACATTATAAAAATCAGTTAATTTATGTATAATAGCACAAACTATTGGACAATAACATGAAAAATAATTCTACCTGAATACCATCAAAATAAATGACACTTGGGCATACATTTAATGAAATATATTACATAACTCTGCACTAAAGATTACAAAATAATAGGAATTAAGACAAATGATACTTCATGCTATGTATATTTAATATAGGTAAAACACTAATTCTCCCCAATATTACCTATAGATCTAATTTACTTCAAATAAAAACAGAGATGATTTGATTTTAGAATTTGACAAGCTGCTTCATTAAGGGAAGTGATAAGGACCAAGAATAGCCAAAGAATCTTGAAATAAAACCAAAATAGAATTAGATAATTTATACTGATTACGAAATTAACTATAAACCCTCATAATTGCTGATAGTGTGAAATGAGTCACTTTGGACATCTATTTGACAGGTTATTATAAAATAAAACATACAACTACCTTATGACCCAACAATTCCTCTTATAGTTATTTAACTAAAGATATGAATTCAAAAGACTTGTACTCAAGTGTTTATAGCAGGTTATTATAACAGCCTCAACTAGAAACAGCTCAGCTGTTCAACAGGAGAATAGATAAACGAATAAGGGGAGGTGTTATGATGATTGACACTGATTTACTAGAAAAGGGCGCAAGGAAATTTTCTAGAAGGATGGGAATGTTCCATACCTTCATTAAGGCATCGGTTACCTAGATTTATACATTTTTTAAATTCAGAACTTTACACAAGATTTATGCCTTCCACTGTATATACATTTTATCTCAAAAATAAAATGTGTTTATGTCTCTGTGTGTGTGTGCGTGTGCGTGTGCGTGTGCGTGTGTGTGTGTGTGTGTGTGTGTGTGTGTCAAACCTTAACAGAATAGCAAATCCTTTACAGGCACATAATTTTACTTCTTTCAATACTCATGCACATAGACACCATACACTTTTATAATGAGGAAAACATTATTCTGCTTTATAAGTGCTATTTTGGTAGCATTAAGTGAATGATATCTGAAAAGCTATTCACTATAGAGAGGCAAAGATGCTTAATCTTTTTTTTTTAAGATTTTATTTATTTATTCATGAGAGACACAGAGAGAGACCGAGACATAGGCAGAGGGAGAAGCAGGCTCCATGCAGGGAGCCTGATGTGGGACTTGATCCCAGGACCCCAGGATCACGACCTGAGCCAAAGGTAGACGCTCAACCACTGAGCCACCCAGGTGCCCCAGAATACTTAATCTTAAGGTAAAAAATAAACAGCATATTTATTCCTGAATTACATAAATTGGATAAGATATTGATATGATTAAAACAAAAATACGTTAAAATACAGACATACTAATTTGCTATTACATAACGTCAGTTTTCTACTACTTCTGTAATAAAGTATCACAAATTCAGTGGCTTGAAACTTCTTTAGATTATACATCCAACACAGGTTTTACTAGGCTAACATCAAGGTGTTGGCAGGGTTGCATTCCTTCTGCAGGCTCTAAGACAGAATCTGCTCTCCTAGCCTTTTCCAGCTTCAAGAGCCCAATTGTTTCTTGGCACACAGTCCTTTCCCTTCATCTTTAAAACAAAAAGCAGATAGAAACCTTCTCATAGTGTGTCACCATCTCCGAAACTTTTGACTCCCTCTTTCATCTTTAAAGATCTTTGTGAATACATTGGATTCACCAGAGAAAGTCAGGCTAGCCTACTTATTTTGAAGTCAGATCATTAGCAACCTTAATTCTATCTACAACCTTTCTCCCCCTTTGCCCCCTAAAGTAGTCTATTCACAGATTGCAGAGATGAGGATGTAGAAATCTTTGGTGGGAAGGAGTTTCATTATTCTGCCTACTATAAACACACACATCCATGTATAAAGTGGGCAATGTTTACTTGTCAAAAATTCAGAAGAAATAGAAAGAAAACCAATGAATCACCAAGGTAGGGATTAGTAGATGTTTATTTTGCAAGTGCCAAAAAGGTGATTTGCAGACCGGGTGCTTTCAAACCAAAATCTGGAATGAGGCTCAGGAGTATATTGCTATAAGAGCAGCTTATGTGATGAGAAGGCAGTGACTGTCTATTCTTCACAGTGATTTGTTATAATATCAGTATTTTCTAAAATGATAGGAAAATTGGTCAATGGTTACCTTCCATCAATCTTGGGAGACAGTTTAGGTTTTGCTTCTGATTTCCAGGGGCCTAAGCAATGAATGACCCCGGTGAAGTTAGCTTCGCAAACAAGCTAAATTAAGCTTTATTTGTATGACTAAACTGGTTTTGTCTGCTAACGAAATTTCCAAGGCTGGTATCTGTTTTTGATTTTAACATACTCCACAGTTACTTTCCTTGTTAGTTTTATTCTAACAGCAGAATAAAATCCCATCTGTTAAATTCTTAATTCTTATTTTTTTTGTTACAACATGTAGCTTGTCTATTTAACTAGATACTTTTATCCTACATTTATATGTCATATATAAATATTTATAAAACATGTATTATACATACACATTTATATATTTATATATCTATAATATATGTAAATGTAGGATACATATAAATGTATATTTTACATAGATCTATGTATAAACTCGTATTTTTTATCATGATCTACAAAATGTTTTATAACCTTGTTTTATTTTAACTTGATGAAAATATATATTCCTAGAGCCTAGATTCAACATGAAATTTTAGTCTATAGAAATTGTTGTTCTGAAATGCTAGGCATAAACTGTTAGATAGTGAATAAAGGGAATAATTTTGTGATGAAATTCAAAGTTTCCCAGACAAGACTCATGGTGCACAGTGTGCATGATTCTGTCAATTGAAGCATTAAAATACTTCAAAATACAAGCTGAGCTTGATATGCTAAACAGATATCATCATCGGATGATATTTATAACATGACATTTTATTATAGCGATTGCTTCCAGATTTGGTAGTTTGAAGCACACCAGAGAAATATCAAACAAATCTTTGGTTGTTATCAAACGATAACTAATTTTAATTTTCAGGAACTTATTAGAAAATTGGAATAGTATAATTTGTTATTGGATATAATCATTAAGAAATAAATGCTACAGCATGCTAAAATAAGTGATAGCCAGGTTACAGTGAACTAATGTTATTTGATTCCTTTCTCTTCTCTCAGTTCAAATGATTATAGTCCTGACATGTAGTTTATCCTTGATGGATGGAAGGAGACAGTAAGAGAGGGGATGAACTAATAACTAAAGTCAGTATTGAATCAGAAATATATTGAGATTCTGAGAGAAATCAAGATATGTGCTTCAATCATTAAAGTTTGTCACTGCTGAGATATGTTGGTTGATGAGCTGTCAATGAACCAAGAGAAAAAGGGTTTATAAGAAGGAACTAGATTTGCAGAGAAAACAGTTTAATACCCAAAAGACTGTATAAATAGAACTTATAAACTAAAAGTGGCGATAAAGTTTGTAGATCAAAAGGGATAGAGTTTAATGTAATTCAAAAAAAGATAGCCTATTTCCCCCTAGTATCTTGTAGTTCTTTATAATGATATTTAAATATAATGATTCTCAGCTTTTTCTCTAAGATGCATGTATACCCAAAACACAATAAACTACAGTATGAAATTTGCCCTCAAAGCAGTCCATTTTAGTGTCAGCAGCATAAATATTTTCTATGGTCAATTTATTTAAAATTTTTAGAAGATTTTATTTATTTATTTGAGAGAGATAGAGTACAAGAAGGGGAGGGGCTGGGGGAGTGGGAGAAGCAAACTCCCTGCTCAGCAGGGAGCCTGACACAGGGCTCAGGAGCTCCCTCTCAGGATTCTGGGATCATGACCATCCCTGAGTGGAGGGCAGAGGCTTAATCAATGGAGCCACCCAGGTGCTCCTCTATGGTCAATTTAAATCAAGTGTGTATTATCCATGGGTCATGAATAACTGAAATTCACAGACTTTCTATGGATTTAACTCTATGGAAAGTTCTGAACAACACACCCAATGAAACTTTTACTAGGAAGCTGAACATGGCTTTGGTTACTATGCTTTTTTTTTTTTTTTAACTTTATGAATAGAGAAATGAATTATTACTGACCATCCCACAAAACAATTAGATCATCCACATGACACTAATCATCTCTGTTAATTCCTAATGTTTCTCCAGAACTTTCTATTATATCTGTTGTTCAGTTCATTAAAATTTATGATGTATTCTGAGTAGTTTTAACTTTATATAGGACTAAAATTATGGATTCTGAGTACTCAACTTTATATAGGACTAAAATTATCTGTACATGCCCCCTTTTCTGAATATTCTCAAGAAATTGAGAACTGACCTAATATGATTTCGTTGTTAATCTGCGTATCTATGAGAAAGATTATTGAAGAACAGTCTACACTTGAGATTCTTTAGTTTTGGAGACTGTCCCTCTAAGAAAAGTGGTAACTGTTTTGTTTTGTTTTGTTTTTACTAAGTAATTTGTCTTAGATTATTCACGTGTATTATCCATATGCCACACTCTTTCCAGGATCCATGCTCTTGAATATTCTCTAAGCCAAGTTAGAGTCTCAGAAATTCAAGTCTTCTGTTCATCTTAGTCCAAGGCCTTGATCAAACCCTTAAGCCCCACATTTGGTCTAGTGGCTCCAGCAGAAGTAAGTATTTTGATGAGAATTGGGAGAGGATAGGGATAGGGATGTGTTGAATCTGTCATCTTTCCAAAATATTGGCTAGTGAGATCTGTATAAAATAAGGCCTTTTCCACTTTTTCCAAAAGTAGTTACGGTATAAAGAAGGTGATCTATTTTAAATAGATTTTTTTTCTTTCTTTATCCTCTAGAATCAGTAAAATGTGTTAATAGGTGACACTTAACATTTCAAAATATATATAACATTGAAAAGGCAATCTTTGGGCAGCCCAGGTGGCTCAGCGGCTTAGCGTAGCCGTCAGTTTAGGGCCTAATTCTGAAGACCTGGGATAGAGTCCGGTGTCAGGCTCCCTGCATGGAGTCTGCTTTACCCTCTGCCTGTGTCTCTGCCTCTCTCTCTCTCTCTCTCTCTCTCTCTCTCTCTGTGTGTGTGTCTCTCATGAATAAATAAAATATTTGAAAAAAGAAAAGAAAAGGAAAGGCAATCTTCCCAGTAGAAATTATATATCTTACATATAACTTAAAATCAGTTTATTAAATCATAGCTTTGGTTCCTAGGGACATAACTTTCTCTTATTTGGTACATCAAATAAAAGTACAGAGAATTATGAGAGTCCACTAAGTACATCAAAACATATAATTCATGTACATAGTAAATTATCAAATAAATTACACTGTGCAAAAAGATGCAATAGAAAGGAAATGGAATTTGGAGTCAGATATAATTGGATTTCATTCATAGTCCCCCACTTATTAGATCTTTAGAATATTTAAGCTCAAAAAGTGACTGGAGTGTGTTTTACTAACCACAGACTAATCTGATTAGGTGAAATGTACTCTGTCCTGGAGAGTAAAGCTGAATTAGATGTCTGGTCCTGCCTTATATTTTGGTCTATTTTTTCATTAAGCAGTTAGTTTAGTCAACATGCTGAGCATTTGAGATACAAGGAATGAGATTAGAAAGTCCCTGCTCTTGTAGAGTTTACAATCAATTTGACAAGAATGGCATTTCAAAAATCATAATAGTTTTAATCTGGATAATTTTTTTGACTGGAGACATGTTTAATTCCTCCTGTACTTCTATATTCAGTTTAAGACTTCAATGTTTTGTTTTTAATCTTTGATGAGTCAAAATAGGATTTTTAGCCTAGATATCTATAATTTTTAGCATTATCTTTGACATAATATATGAAAAACACTGCAATAAAAAGTTTTTTGGGGATATATTCATTCTGCAGAAGTGAAATGGCTTTAAAATATCTACTTGGTCACTCCTGTGAGGCTGCTCAAGCAATAAAATAAGATTAAAACACTTAAAATTATACAACTGATCTTAATCTTCATCACATTGCTGACAAATTTTTTTAAAAGATGACTTTACACAGGGATGGATAACAATTATAAAGTGGCTTAATGAAGCCCAAAGTTTATCTGTGAAATAATGTATAATAATAAATTTCTTAATATTGTTTTATGTTTAAAAGACCCCGGGTACAGTAACTAACCATGCGCATGGCATTTAGTAGGTGCTCAATAACTATTATTTTCTTTTTCTTCTCTCTTTCCACTCTCAGTTGGAACAATTAACTGCTATGTCTGTAGTGCTATGTAAGCATCAGAAAAGTAGCCCAAAAACTATTGAGTAAATTGGCATATTGAAAGTAAATTCTTAGAAAAGTAAATTGACAGGAAATAAAATGAATAGACTAGTTGCGGCAATCTGATAAATAAACTAGTTGTGGCAGTCTGGAATTTCTACCAAGAGCAGGAATCTCCTGTACGGCTTTTTTAAAATGTAAAGCTAAATTCCAGGACATTTCAAACTAGATCACAGAAAGTTATTTGAGATTATAAAAATTTGTTATGGAATTTTTTTTAACTAGCATTTTTATGCTTTATTACCTTCCTTTAAAGGGTCAAGAAATAATTGAAACCAACAAATGACAGGCAATGCATAATCTCTCTTTTGCTTATTTCTTCTCTCTCATCCCTAACACAAATGTCACAGGTCCAATTGGAGATACTTGCCAAATCCACATTTTCCTTGAATATTCTTGGGTGTATAGATAGATTGCATTTCTCATCTCCCCTTGCAGTTAAATTGCCTGTGTTCCTGAATTCTAACCGATGATATCTTCTATAGAATGAATGTTTTATCCCCCCAAATTCTTATGTTGAAACCTAATCCATCATGTTATGGTATTTGGAGGTAGGGGCCTTTTGGAGGAGATTAGACCATGAGTGTAGAGCAGTTATTAATATTATTAATTCCCTTATAAAAGAGATCTCAGAGTTCTCTCACTTGTTTCATCATGTGAAGACACAGCAAAAAGATGGCCATCTGTGAACCAGAAAGTAGACCCCCACTAGACATTAAATCTGCAAGTGCCATAATATTGGGACTTCCCAGAGTTCAAAATTGTGAGAAATAAAGGTTTGTTATTTATAAGTATCCTGAATGAACTAAGATATACTATGTTAATGAAAGTAAAGTGTGCCTCTTTCAGATATATTTTTCTAATAGATACTATTGCTCTAATACTTAGCAGTTTAAAATTATCACTATTTTTTTCCAAATCTGGGGAGAGTGGTTAAGAATTTGAGAGGAGATTGGCTTGGCTATTCTTAAGCAGAATTTTTCATGAAATTGCAATCACTTAAAGGCTAGCCTAGGCTAGATGTCTTAGATAGACCATTCATGGGGCTAGCTGTTGATGCTGGCTGTCAACTAGAAGTTCAGCTGAGAATCATGACTAGAACCTTTGCATGGACTTCGCCAGCAAAGTGGACTCAGGGTGATTGGAGGTTTTAAAATATCATTGTCTCCCCCTAATGCAAACATCTCAAGAAGACCAAACAGAAGTAGCATCTCCTTTTTTGAACTGGCCTCAGAGGTCACAGAGCATCACTTGCACCACATTGGATAGATTAAATCCCGTCTAAATTTATGGGGGTGGGAGTAGGGCATAGGCCTCATATTTTAATACAAGTATCACATAAATTGGGAATATTATTATAAACTTCCATACTTCTCATTTTTCATCTACCTTTGTATCATCTGCATATTCGTGTCCCGGAGGATATTTTATGTTATATGTAAAATTTGGAAAAGATTCCCTTCCCTTAAATCCTTGAAGAAAACTATGCAAGAGCAGTAGCTCACTCACTCATTCCCATAAGACTTAAATTACTATTATTTGCAAGATAGCATACATGCACATTTCCATTGTATTTGCTATGGCAATGAGACTTTCCTAACACACATACACACACACATGCACACACACACACACACACATTTTTCTTCCTTCCAAGAAATATTCTTTTATAAATCTTTGAAAAAAGTTTTGAATTTCTAAACAATACACCCTTTCCATGAAATCCAGATTGGAGAATATGACATAATTAAAATGTATTTAAGCAAATACTATAGCTTTTATTAAAATTTAGGGAATAATTAAAATAATTCTAATGTCAATTGTTACAACATTGATAATTGATGATAATAAATTCTGTACAGGTTTACTCGATTGTATTTCCATTTATGCAGTGACCATTGATTTGTTGTTTGGTGCAAAATGTAATTTCAAACACACTATGCTTAAATGATGTAGGAAATATTATTCAGTATCTCTAATGGTGCAATGTAAAATTCATTTTGATTCATAGTATGATTTTTCCGTTTAGTTGTTTGGTCATTTACTATTTATATTATTATTCAAAATGATACTATATTAAATAAGATGCAAAAATTCAGACATGTGTCCAATTTTGCTTTTTAAAACATAATTACTTATGTAGATTCCTGAGCTGTTCAATTGTTGAGCTTCTGCCTTTGGCTCAGGGTGTGATCTCCTAGTCCCAGATTGAGTCTCGCATCAGGCTCCCCATGGGGAATCTGCTTCTCTCTCAGCCTGTGTCTCTGCTTCTCTTTCCCTGTGTCTCTCATGAATGAATAATTCAAATCTTTTAAAAAATAAAATATAATTATTTAAAGGTTTTCACTTTATTCAAAGAACAATTATCAGTTAATTTTTATTTGAGTGACTTCAGAAAGTTAGTTAACCTCTGAGATGTATTTCCTTCTCAGAACAATCAGGATGCTATAATTAAAATCCTCCTATAATTTTTGTGAGGATTGAGAGCATTGAGGTCTCCAGCACATAGAGTCAGTAATTTTGTTATTTTTATAGTTCAACATCATTTAATATTTACTGAGAACCTACATTATTCTAAGTATATCTCACATACACATATATATAATAATCCACATAGTAACTTTTATGTTAAAGAGATATTTTAATTATCACTAAGCAATAAGTACACTGAAATTCAGGGACCATAAATCACTTTCAAAACCAAGAGAAGCATGATTGAAACTTAATTTTCCCATAAAAATCCTGTTTCTTTGTATTAAACCTGCTCCCATTTTATCCTTGAAAGCATACTTAAAAAAAAAAAAAGGCCTCTGGAGAAAAGAAACTACCTACTCATCCCACAGCAGAATGAATTCTTTATAAGGGAAATGAATCATATAATAGCTATGAAACTTATCACTGTTTATATAGAATTCCATGTATGTATGTGCATATTGCTAGTTTGTATCCTCTCTGAGGTCATGAACTGTGCTTTATTCTTATAATGTTGGCTATACTTCTTGCTAGCATATATGTTTCATGTATAAAGTGATCACTACATATTTATTACTTAGATTTCTCAAATATGAAATCAGTTTCTGAAAGGAAATAACTATTAGGGAGAATCCATTCTTAGGAAGTTCTAAGATAATGGAAGGAACACTAAATTAATGACTTCTTTACCTTCTGAGGCAAATTGACTGTAATTATTTTTTGTTGTGATATCTGCATGAAAATTTGGAGAGTCTTGTAATAAAACTTAATTTAAAATGGCTAATTATAATCATTAAATTCTTAATTGTTTGCTGTGTAACATTGATAACACTTTGTTGGGTGTTATGTATAAATGAAAATGTTTGCAAATAAATGCAACCACAGGGACTACTCTATTTGCTAAAAATACCCACAAGGATATATCAAGTAGGGATTATCATGAAGCACATGATGATACCCGGGGCCTCTTGAGGATTCTGAACTATAATAAACATTTCACTGGAAGCTGCCAAGAAAAACAAGTGTTTTACTACTTTTCTGACTCCCCACTTCCACCCTTATCCCATACAAGCCTCATGCCCAAGCACAGGGTGACCTGGTTAAGAAGAGGGTCATTACTTCTCTTTGATAAGGCAGATAATACTGTATTTGTGAAAAGGGTATTTTCTTTCTTTTTGTCCTATATAAGTGGGTAAGCTGTAAAATGGAAAAATGAGTGCGTCAGTCATTATCTTCTTTTTACTTTTCTTATCAACTTTTTATGATCTTTTCCTCATTAAATGAAAAGTCTCAATTTCTGAAGGTTTATTTGGCTATGAGGGAACAAGTATAGATTAAGAGGCTTTAAGAAATGCCTCACTTGGTTCAAAGATAATTGCCTCATGCAATTGCATTTTGCAATCCAAATAGAATTTAACAATAGAAATAAGTGAATAACATAGAAATCAGCCTATAACTGATTAAAAAACAATTAGAGAAATGAATAAGGGGTTAAGCTTATTCTAACTAAAAGTAAAACTGAATACACTTTCAACTGATAAAGGAGAAGTTGCTCTATTCATTAAGCAAAACAAGTCTCTGTTGGTATTTTATACATACTATTATATGAAACTAAATCAATGAGATGTTATGGTGTATATATTAATCAGTAGCCTTCTCAAACTATGCTTTCATTCTGTAGTTTCTCTCTGTTTTTTATTGTTCTTAATATAAGTGAAAAGGACAATTTTTTTCTGATAATTCTTGGTTCTGGCACAGCTAATAAGAGAAAAGTTCCCCAGAGTAAGTTGTATGCTAAATAAATAAATAAATAAATGAATAAATAAATAAATAAATAAATAAATAAATAAATAAATTCCCATGGTAAGTATTTGTCTATTCCTTATAAGTACATTCAATAATATTTCTCCTAAGAAAATACCAAATTTTTATAGACTCTTTCCTACAGGGAGTAAAGACATAATTTCAGAACTTTTCTTGATATATTGGCAGAGAGAGGAACAAGCTTAGGGGATCATAAAAAAAAAAAAAAGAAAAAGGTTAAGAAAAAGTAGGAAGAAAGCATGAACTTCCAACATTACATAGAACAAATACACCTACTAAAATGTGTCAGCCTCAAATATTACAGCTAGAACAACTACATTCCTGTCAAAACATTAAAGTAATTTAGTCTTTTCTACTAGGGGGTTGCTCTTCCCAAAATAAATTCTGATGGCAATGTTATCAAAACTGTGAGAATCTTACCATTATTTGAAAATCAGAAAGCTGACATAGAAAAGTGATTATTATTAAAATACTTACAGTAGTTATTATTTAAGATGAGGACAAGAAGGAGTTCCTTTAATCACAGATTTGGACCTTGGAGATTATTTCCCAACCATGGAACCATTCATGGAAAATGGAGAGTTTAGTCTCCAAGAAGATACTCTTACCTTGGGCCCCCTGCACTGCTGGGAAACCAGGTAGTGATCAAGAAAGGGAACTAGGATAGTGGCTTTGTCAGTAGGATTAAAAAAAAAATGAAACTTGAAACTATTCTAAAATCAATCTATTTTCCTTACCACTCTATCTATGCTGGTATTTATATATCTTCTCATCTACTCTTTGATTAATGTAGTCAAAAGAAACACTGAATTACACTTAATGGGTGCTGAAAACTACTATGGACACTGAGGAATCACAGATGAGAAAGAACCACTTTTTGGCCTTTAGGAAATACTTTCCAAAATGTGGGCCATGAAAAACAGGCAGTCTCTATTGATCTCTGAGGTGGCTTAAAAGCAGCTTAGTTTGAGGAAACATAAGTAAAGACAATTGTTTACAAACTCCATATGTAAGATTTATGTCAAGGATGTTTATACTTTTATTTATTTTTTTTATTTTAAAGACTTTATTTATGAGAGAGAGAGAGAGAGAGAGAGAGAAAGAGAGAGAGAGAGAGAGAGGCAGAGACACAGGCAGAGGGAGAAGCAGGCTCCATGCAGGGAGCCCGACATGGGACTCGATCCCAGGACTCTAGGATCATGCCCTGGGCTGAAGTCAGGCACTGAACCGCTGAGCCACCCAGGGATCCCCAAGGATGTTTATACTTTTAAAGGTGGAACACATGCTACAAAAATTGAATGTATCAGTGGACATTCCATCAACAAGATACAGTTCATCTTAACTAATATATTTTCATACCATTTGTGTGTTCTAGTTCACATTTTTTAAATTACTACTCTTTATATACGTTATTTTCCTGCTGTGGGTTCTCAATTCTCAAAATATTTAAATTACTCCAAAGTTGTTCAAGTAAATATAAAAACACATGTACTCACTGAGCAGTTATGAATACTACAATTTAGAAGTTTAAAAAAATAAAATTAATGGAGAACTTACTGCGTGAATGTCCAACTGGAACAAGATAAAGTTTCCAAATTCCAGAGCCTTCTATTTTAGTGTAAAGAAACACAATAAGTAGTTAAATAAATGAGTACATAACATTATACATAAGTAATTGCCAGAGGGAAATGTAAAGCAAAGTAAAAGGATAGCCAGGGGTAGAGGATGATTTTTTTAAATAATTGGTCATTGGGGGATCTCTATGTAAAGGTAATATTTGAAAGGAGGGCTAAATGAAATGAGAAGCAAATCAAGTGAGTTTGGGGGTGAAAATTGTTCAGTGAAGGGTAAAGAGTACGTGACTTTTTCCTGAAAAGAAACTTGTAACTAAGAATATTAATTTAATAACATATCAGATAAAGGGCTAGTTTCCAAAATCTATAAAGAACTTATTAAACTTAACACCAAAGAAACAAACAATCCAATCATGAAATGGGCAAAAGACATGAAGAGAAATCTCACAGAGGAAGACATAGACATGGCCAACATGCACATGAGAAAATGCTCCGCATCACTTGCCATCAGGGAAATACAAATCAAAACCACAATGAGATACCACCTCACACCAGTGAGAATGGGGAAAATTAATAAGGCAGGAAACAACAAATGTTGGAGAGGATGCAGAGAAAAGGGAACCCTCTTACACTGTTGGTGGGAATGTGAACTGGTGCAGCCACTCTGGAAAACTGTGTGGAGGTTCCTCAAAGAATTAAAAATAGACCTGCCCTACGACCCAGCAATTGCACTGTTAGGGATTTACCCCGAAGATTCAGATGCAATGAAACGCCGGGGCACCTGCACCCCGATGTTTCTAGCAGCCATGTCCACAATAGCCAAACTGTGGAAGGAGCCTCGGTGCCCATCGAAAGATGAATGGATAAAGAAGATGTGGTTTATGTATACAATGGAATATTACTCAGCCATTAGAAACAACAAATACCCACCATTTGCTTCAACGTGGATGGAACTGGAGGGTATTATGCTGAGGGAAGTAAGTCAATCGGAGAAGGACAAACAGTGTATGTTCTCATTCATTTGGGGTATATGAATAATAGTGAAGGGGAATATAAGGGAAGGGAGAAGAAATGTGTGGGAGATATCAGAAAGGGACACAGAACATAAAGACTTCTAACTCTGGGAAATGAACTAGGGGTGGTGGAAGGGGAGGAGGGCGGGGGGTGGGGGTGAATGGGTGACGGGCACGGAGGGGGACACTTGACGGGATGAGCACTGGGTGTTATTCTGTATGTTGGTAAATTGAACACCAATAAAAATTAATTTATAATAAAAAAAAAGAATATTAATTTAGATATGCTAGTGGAAAGAAATAATATTGGCAACTAAAAATGGAAAGGATATAAGGAAGAAAAATGTCAAGAAGATGAAAATATATATTTTTAAAAATCTATTACATTTGGCCATCATCTCTTGTGTTATGAAATTTTCTCTAATAGCCATCAAATGTTGTCATTTTTCAAATAGAGTAAAGATGTCAAAGTGTTTATACACAATACATATAAAATATTACTTCTCAATATGAAATTAACTTTGTTATAAAATGTTAAAGCATAGTATGGTCATTGAAGCATGATATGGAAAGTTTCAAGAGTTTATTCAACTAGTATTGGCAAATGTGTTTGAAGTGAAAAGTACAAAGAACTACTGTGACTATTTATTTATTGATTAGCACAGAAGGTGCATACTTTTATTATCATCCATGGCACAATGAAATGACTATCATGTGTGTATTCCAGATAGCTGACTACAGAGTTAGAAGAAATTGCTAATGACTAGGTTATAAACTGGTTCTTGACACTGACAATTAAGTACCCAATTAATTATCTCTGTTTACTATTGAAACTTCATGCTCTGTGGCATTGAATTCCTTATTCAGATCATTTTCAAGCATGATTCTTTCTCTCTTTCCCTGGACTTAGAACCCTGCTTTTGTTACATAATCAGGTGTGAGACTATAGGTAACGGGCTCTGCTGGTGGGCTCTGCTAGTGGGCAGGCTCAGCCTTAACTGTATCACATGATTCTGATTCAGAGAAGTAATTCCTCCCAGTGAAATGATGATGGAATGAATACTATGCTTGGCAATGCAACTGATGTGTTCTCATTCTACCCCTTTACTGCCCAATAAGTAAATTAGTTAGTTATGGTAAGTAATATGGTAATTATGATGGTAAGTAATATGGTAGTTATGATCATTCATCAGTAGGTTATATATGTCCACTCATTGGTATTTAAAAAAAAACTTAAAATCTCCAATAATTACACAGAATATTATTTTATTATTATTATTTTTAAGTAGGCTCCACACCCAGTCTGAAGCCCAACTCGTGGCTTGAACTCATGACTGTGAGATCAAGAACCAAGCTGAGATCAAGAGTTAGAAGCTTAACTGACTAAGCCACCCAGGTGCCCCTCCCCAGAATTTAAATAGAGAATAAGAAGTTACCCTCAAACGATTAGATCAAAGCAGTGTAGGAGAAAGGGCAGATAGGAATATTCTATTCTGCCAATAGAAATAATAATTTGAATTCTAAGTTCATCAGAATGTGCTGCACTCATGAGCACAACAGAAGCCTATTGAGATATCTAATGATGAATATTGATATGTATTTGTGAGAAAAGTTGTCATCTTCAATTTACAATTTGGAGAAAAAACTCTAATAGTTTTGTAAGTCTTGAAATCAAATGCAATAGATATTCTAACTGATAGCGTGTATCAACTGAAGTAATAAGTCTTCAGTGCATTCCTGCAAGATTGACCTACATTTAAATGTGGTTTCTGAGGGAATGCTCTTATTAGTTTTTGTGGAATAACAAGAATCTGTGTAAAAATAATGTTTATAAACGACTGCATATTTTACTCACCTCCCCCTTTAAATATTAGCAAACGATATTCATATGGTTCTGCTAAGTAATACAGAAACGCAATTTATTTAATTTGTTTACTCAGAATTTCCTAAATGTATTTCACCAGATAATCTATTTTCTGGATTAAATCCCTGTGCCACAATGTTCCTTGGCATACAGTTTGGGAAAGACTGTTTTGGGCACTCTTTTGCTTTACTCTAATATAGAGCATTTGTTTCATCTGTTTTTCTTAACAGTGAAATTGGAATTTTGAAAGTGAAAGCATTGTTCAGTAGTGCCAACTGAATTTGGCAGCTAGGAGAATATTTTCATGATGACTTTTGAAGCTAAGAGCTGAGATTTCTCTTGGTAAAATCCTATTTAATCATAATCTCTTAAAGCTTCAAAAACATCTATGAGAGCCAACGAATGGCCACAGGGATTCTGAAATGAACGCTTTTATATGTGGGGTCCCATTGGATCCTGTAAACTTTTACCTTATTTCCTGTCTCCAGGTTTCAGTGTTCATCAGACCCTTCAGATAGATAGATATTCATATATATATTCGTAAAATCTGAGATTGTAAAGATAATTTTCTTTACTCCAATCTGTCAGTAGTCAACTACTAAATCTGCTGTTTTAATCCTGTATCAAAAGTGAGTACTAGAGGGCATTTCTCTGAAGCTGTTGAGTAGGAGTACAAACCAAACAGAATGATAAAACGCGTTTTGAATGTGAAGCCATATGTACGTATTTGATTCATGTTGTTTTTGGTGTTTAGCTCCTGTGTGCTACTTTACACAGGTGGTAGGATTTAACCATAAGATGATGGCATAGGTTGGGGTGGATACTTGTGGATATTTTTCAGTAATTTCTTTTTTTCAACAAAGAAACTACATCATTATACTTAGTGTTTCAGGAAATCTGGATTTTGAATCCATATGAATTTATATCAAAAATATTTATTCACTTCCCTGAAAAAATATTTTCTTAGGTATTACCACAGTACGTGACATGCACATAATCACACTAAAAATGTGTTCTTGAAAAGAATATTGCAGGTAACCTTCCTCTACATTTCTCCTGCATAACTCCCTTTTGAAATAGCCTTTGGAGCTTATTATTTGAGGTCAGAAAAAGAAAACTCTGTTCCGCATTTACTAAGAGTGATGGCTCTGCTGTTCATGTTCAGATTTGAGTGCTTTTCAACCTTGTCACTCAGAACAACTTACTTTATCCCTTGGACTCTCTGTTTACATATCAATAAAATGGAGGTAATAATAGAGTGTATTACATTGTATTGTTACATATAAAGGGGATACTATACATAAAGATTTTCGAACAGGATATTCGAAACACAAGGGCCCAAATTACTGGCAACTATTTTTATTACTAAAATTATCATCCCTTCTAGCTAGGGAGCTCTCTCTTTAAATCCTATAAAGCTAAACTTTTAAATGCCTTTGCTTTAAAAAAATTTCCAAGAAATTATAATTTTAGAACGATTTTAAAATATTTGTTTTACATAGTGATTAAGTCAATATATTCACCTATTTTTATTCAGTAGATGTTTTGAATATGCAAATTTTCCCATGCTCTAGGTTAAAGCTTATGGTCTTCTGGCTTCAAATTTTCTTTGAGGTGAGAGACTGTCTACTCAGAAGGTTTAATATTATTTCCCATTATAGATGAGGATATAGATTCCCACTATAGATTTTGCTTTTTTTTTTTTTTTTGGCAAAGGGAATCTTTGCTTCCTCTACAGCATGGATTATTTTAGTCATTCTTCGAAACTATAGATATATTCTTCCTATTTTTAATTAATTAAATGTATTATCTCTTTGAAATATGATTAAAGAGTTTTCTTACTGAGATATGTGACCTACCATATGAAGTTTCATGGATTTAGAAACAATTTAGATGGGGAAGCCCTAGTGGCTCAGCGGTTTAGTGCTGCCTTCAGTCCAGGGCCTGATCCTGGAGTCCTGGGATCAAGTCCCATGTCAGGCTCCCTGCATGGAGCCTGCTTCTCCCTCTGCCTGTGTCTCTGCCATTCTCTCTCTCTGTGTTTCTCATGAATAAATAAATAAAATCTTTTAAAAAAATAGAAATGATTTAGAGTACTCTGCTTGAGCACGATGAACATGATTTATTTAATACTGTTGGTAGCATCACTATTAAGATGAAGGTTGAGGTATTATGTGCTACTTGGTAATGTTCTGTGTTAATTTTTAACTTAAAAGTGTTTAAAAGGCTCATCAAAGTGGAAATAACACTATTATACCTTAAAACTAGCTAAGTAAACAATGATAGAATTATTTAAATGAGATGCAAAGATAAGTTTCTGAGAGAAGAAAGCACATATGAAGAAATATGAAAGAGCATAATGTGTTAGAGACAGTACTTTTTTTCTGAGATGTGGAACACTGATATCTTTCAGACAAGTGTATAAAGGGAATACAAGAGGTTGGGACAGGCTCAAAGTTCTGTTTGTATGCTTGATGAAATAATCCTAATATGAGGATTAATATGCAAAATATGAGGCACTGGGTACAGAGATTTTACTAAAGTAAACCCACAGGTAAGTCATTCTCTGGAAGTGAGGCAGGGCATGTTGCATTTACCATTTTACATTAAGTAGAATGAAGGCAGTGTTGGAGATTTAGCTAGAGGATTTGTAATAGCACCCCATCATCATAATTATTCATCATAATTTTCTTCCCACAGTGCCAGCTATTAGAATTTGGGAGTATGACAAATAGCCCTCAAAAGTTCAAATAGCCCTCAAGGTTCTAATCACTGGAAACTTGTAGCAAAAATAATTCAGTAGATGTGAATAAATTAAGGATCTTGAGATGTGAGATTATCTTGGATTACCTGATTGAGCTGTAAATATAATCAAGAGTATCTTTATAAGAGAGAAGTAGGGGGATTTCTTACTACAGAAACAGCAGGCAATGTAGAAATGAAGCAAGATACTGTGCTGCCGCCTTAGGGATGGAGAAAGGGGCCAGGACCCAAAGAATGTAGCTTCAACAGCTGGAGAAGGCAAGGAAGTGGCTCTTCCCATAGAACCTCTGGAGGGAGCATGGCCCTGTCAACATCGTGATTTCAGTCCAGGGAAACAGATTTTGGATGAGCCTAAAAAGTGTGATTGTTGTTAAGAGAAGCATGCTATTTTAATCCACCAAGTTTGTGTTGATTTGTTACAGCAATCAGAAGAAATGACTGCATTGTATTTTTTTTTTTAAGAAGAAGAATGGGAATTGACTGGATTCTGATGAAATGAGGTCACCCAATAGTGTGGATGAGCAAGAAATCTAGGGAATTGAAGTTATCAGTGAGAGAGAATGAAATTGATGACAAAATAAGGTGATTTATTCAGAATGAATTGAGATCAGTAGTAAGAGCTATGAAAGTGAGATTCAGAGAGAAAGGTGAGGCCAAAGCATTGGAAGGTTTAATGGGTTGAAAAGAGAGGTTAAGTGAATTGAGACAGCTGGAGGAATAAAATTGTATGGTAATGAAGAATTTTAGAATCTACATGTGGATCCCAGTAAGAAGGCAATGAAGATGTTCCGGGCCCTCAGATTGAGGAAAGTCAAAGTGCTGAGAATTGAGGATGTCGTTCTTGAATTTCTTAACCCCTTTTCCTCTCAGTTCACCCTCAGTTAACCTCGAATTGACAAGAAATTACTCAACTACTAAACAGTGGAAGTTGTGCATTTGATTGCTTACTTATTATATATCACTTAAAGTATTTGGGATATTATCCATACTTTAACCATGGTTTTAAAAAAAGGACTATGTGAAAAAAATACAGGGAAGCAAAGTTCAAAAGTAAACTGACTGTAAGTTTTTCTAGGGATATGGAACTGTTGCTCTATTTTGTATGTATACAGTTTGCTGTTAATTTACCAATTAAATTCATTGTTTGCGCTTTTGATCCCTGAAAGTTTGAGCATTCTCTCTCTCCTCTCTCTCTCTCTCTCTCTCTCTCTCTCTCTCTCTTCTCTTAAGGCAATAAAATCAGGGAAAATTGGCATCAGTTTTCTCTTCTTAAAATGTCCCAACATATTAAAAGAGGATTGAGAGGAGACTAAGAAGATTTATAAAACTAGAAATATTTCTGAAAGAATAGCAATAAATAAACAGTACTAAATAAGCCCTTTAGTAAAAAGAGCCTTATTCTTTCTGGCCTTTTGAGTCAATTCTTTGTTACTCATCCTAGTGATTACTGCAGGAGTAAATTATTGTGCCCTAGTACACACAATTGAACTGTTCTGGGTCAAGAAGTACTCAAACATAATATAGAAAATTCTATGTCCTTATCTCATAAAGATAGATGTCATACATCGTGAAAAAGTGATTATTTCACATGTTACACATTTCCAAGTTTTTAGATAGGATTTTTTTTCTGATCATATATGTATGTACTATATTCCACTTCTCTCTGAAAGATAGCAAGTTGCCTACAGATATTTTTGGGTTATTTATAAAATCTCCAATAAGGTATAATCATAAGATTTAGTAATATTACTCCTGGAAATGTATACCAAATTTCCTCTTTTTTTGCACAAATTAGACCTATATTTTCATTTTCATAATAGAAATAAACTATCTAATTAAACCCATTCTTAAGTTATCTTTTAATATCAAACTTTAGAAGGAATTAATCATCATATAAACATTCTAGGCCTAAGATGGAGCCACTCTTGCCCAGGATGCCATGTCCGTAAACCTAAACTCAGACAGCTTTCGGCCAATCCCAAATGCCAAACCAATTCATGAGTGCTTTCTCATGTCAGACAAAGTGGACTATGTGGTCCTTAACAATCAGATATTTTCCATTTGTCTTTCTTCCTTGTTTTTATTCTTAATTCTATAAAAGCTTCTTGCTTCCTTCACCATTTTTAAACTCTGCCAAAGGAGATTGTCTACCTCATAAAGTCTTAAAGTTTGTGTCACCTAAATTGTGTTTTTTAGTTATTTTCTTAAAAAATATTCATTTGAATCAATGTGGCAACATACCTGTTGGTTGGTCATAACTGAAGTCTTAGTTTTAGTGTAATTAAAATTTTAATTTACAGTAACATGCTACTTACTTTCAAAATGCAAAGACACATATAGATTTTGAAGCCTCATTTAATTTAATAAGCTTCCCTTGATACCTAAACATTATGTATTTTAGGATCTCCTTGAACAGTTTATAATATACATGGGTAAATAAATATACACACATTTACAAATAACAAAAATAAATATAAATGAATTAAAGTTATATATTTATAGGAGATAATTTAAAAAGCTTCAGAGGTAGTTTTTAATTAATTAAAACTACTTATGGAATATAGATATAATAATTATATAGTCAGTTATAAGTCTTGATATGACTCAAAAGGGAAGAAGCTACACTATTTTATTTTTCTATATGAAATGGATAGGCCTTTGAAATCTCTCATGTTCATTTGAGACCTAAGAATACTATTGACAAATCCTTCTTTGTTTACATTTATGTTTATAACTTTGACTAAATGTCATGTCCTTCCTTAAATAAAAGAAAAGGAGAATTGTTTTGGTGCATTTCTAAATCATTTTATCCACCACCACCACCCCTTTTTTTGTCTTTTCCTGTTTTCTGACCATGTTTCTTTGCATTAAATCTGTCATATAGATTCCAAAGGTGGAGGCTGCCTGTTGACATTTCATCAATGTATCATACACCTTAAGCTATTGTTTTATTAATGTTTTCTACCTCATTTTTTGTTTATTACTGATAGGCGAAATACAAATAAAATTGTCAGATGGATGTCTTTTGGATAATGAGGAAGGATAAATCTCGGTAGAGATGATCAAAATAAAAAATTCTAACATCTTGTGTATAAGTTTGACAGCTTAGTGTGTGAAAATCCTGATTTTTCTATTATAGCTATCACCTAGGCTTAGACGTGGTTTACATCTTGATAAAAAATACAAGTCATTTTGGGCTTAAGAATTAGAGAATCAAGACCCAAGGGAGTTTGAGGGAATAGCCATTTCTTTCTTTTAGAAAACTGGCCAAATTCTCAGTTTAAAACCTACCTGTTGGGAAAGGCAAAGAGACTTCCTGGAGGAGTAGAGACAGCCTGAAGTGGGAGACCTAGAGAAACCCTAAGTTGCTAAGTAAAACTGAAACCAACTTGCATGCTTCTACTGAGCACAATTATGAGTCTATAATTTCTGATTTTTCAATTACACCTTTAATTTTTTGACCATGCCTTCCCCTACTCAGGCATTTATTTCAAAAAAATTCTCTACAACATCATCCCTAGAAAAGGAAACAATGCTTGAACTGTTTCTTATACCTTAGTGTCCAAATTTTACCCAATCCTACTTGTATGGCATCCTGTCACACTTCTGTCAGTCAGCATCCCAGCACCACCTCTTCTTGCACTATCTGACCTTGGCATTAGTCATTAAAAGAAAAGCTGACAGTTTTAGATGATGTGGACATTATGATGACATGTAACAGAAATAAGAAAGAAAAGGAGAAATAGGGGCACTTGGAGGGCTCAGCCAGTTGTCTGCCTTAGGCTCAGGCCATGATCCTGGGGTCCTGGGATTGAGCCCTGGGTTGGGCTCCCTGCTCAGTGAAGAGTCTGCTTCTCCCCCTCCCTTTGCCCTTTCTCCAGCTCCTGCTCTCCCTGTCTCTCTGTCTCTCTCATAAAATAAATAAATAAAATCTTTAAAAGAAAAAGAGAAATAAAAGTGTGGTGAAATCCAGAATTATAGGTGATCGGAGACATTAAAGCATTAGTAGAAGTTATTACACATGCATTTTTAAATACACAATATATTTAATAATTAAGATCTATCAATAATTTATCTTAACCTGAGTTTGATCTTAAGTGCTTTATATGTTTTCTTTAATTTAACAACCTTATGAAATAGACACTATTCTATAATCAGTATTTCTACAGTTAAGAAAAATAAAGATATTGAGATCGTTAGTAATACATAATGCAGTAGTTAGAAATCTAAAGTCAAACTACCCGAACTTGAAAGCTGGCTTTTTTTGTATCAGGTCCTTAAATGTGGACATTATTTAAATGTTTGCGCTCAATTTCCTCAGCCATAGAATGGGAGTACAATAATGCATAACACACAGGGATGTTACGAGGATTACTGAGTTAATATAAATAAACAACTTAAATCACTGCCTGGATCTAATAAGCACAATCTAAATGTTTGCTATTATGATATTATTGTCAAAGATAACAGTTTTAGACCTGGGATAAAAAACACAGGCAGTCTAAACGCAGAGATCATAGCATTACTTCACGTAAATCTCCTACCCTCATAACAAAACTCTTTCCCTCTCCCTTCCTTTCTCACCCCTCTGCCTTTCTTTCTCTTCTGCTCTCCACACATACTTGAAAATACTCAATATATTAAACAATTATTACTTTCTATCCCTATTTTAAAGTTGAAGACACTGACTCAGAAATGTTAAGTAGCTTGTCATGGCTCATGAAATAAAGATAAGTACTTTGGGTTCATGAATTATGTTTTTCCAGTTAAATAGTGAATACTTATATACAGCAGGTATTGCAAAGGAAGCTTGGAGATTTATATTTTTATTGAATAACTATTTAAAGGTTAGCATAGGGCAAGAACTGTAATATAAGAACTTTGACTACAAGTATACCTTATATATTTTTGCTAAATTTGTGGTCAGAATAACAAGTCTTTGATACTAGATCTGACTTCATCTCAGGGTCTTGAATAAATGAATCATTTGTCAATTCTGAACTTCATTCAGCAGATGTATACAACGTAGCATTACACCTATAATTTCTAGTAGCCATGTTGTAGGGAGAGATACGACAATGAATTCAAAAATACCTCAAAGAATATATCACTTTATTCAAATATAAAGTGGTATCTCTGTCGTGGATTGTGGTTTTTGAAACAGATTTTACAATTTGCTTTCTATATGCTTATGCATCTATACACACATAGCTACATTCTCAAATATATATGCGCACACACACACATATATATATACATATGCTTATATACAAATGCATGATCTATAATACACACAAATATATGTGTGTACACATACACAAACATATATGTATATGAACATATACACACATATATGTTTTGTGTGTGTATGTGGGTGTGTGAGAATAGGAACCGAGTATGAATACATGTTGATCATGCAGGACCAGTGGGATAACAAAGTGAGATAGCAAGTACACACTGGAGATCTGAAATGGAAGTACAGATACATGAATGTGTAAGATGTTGAAGTCATTGGATTTTAGAGTCTAGGGAGTGGTCTGAGACTGACATGTGTCTGAGAAACTCATGATATTCCCAAACCACATTGTGCTTCTCCTTTAGACTTTCCCACTTTATTAAATGCTGACGATACTTACTGAGTTGCTCATGGAACACACCTGGAAATCATTCTTGATTCCACACACACCTTCAATTTCACATCTAGTTCAGCTCCATCCGCAAAATATATCTCATTTCAGAGACATTTTATGTTTCCTGTCTCTTAAAGTACTGCCAAATAGCTTTCTGATTTGTCATCTTTATTTCACCTCAATCTTTGTCAATCCATATACCATATAGACAAAATGATATTAGGAAGTATTTTTACCTTGTTATGTATGCATTAGAGGCTTTTTTTTAAATTATAGATTTCTATTCTAAACCAGTAGAGATTATTTTTGCATTTTAAAAAATTCCTTATCTGAAAAGGCTCCGGCTTTCCTTCTAGCCACCACCCCTTCTTATTTTATAACAACTCTTGCATCTCAGGGTTTTACTGCCTGCTGTTTCTACCATGTGACAGGTCTCCTTCTGCCCACTCTTGATTCTCATTTATCTTATGCATTTTTATCAACCTTAAGTCTCAGTTTAAGTATCAAATACTCCAAGATGCCTACATTCTTTAAAAATAGGTATTTTTATTTTATTTTCTCCCACTTCCATTGACTTTAGTCCATAACACTCATGTAGTGTCTAAGTAAATTGTGTTTTTGGTTAAAATTGGGTCTCCTACAACAGGCACTCAGCTCTAAAAGGGTAAGCACCATGTACCTTGTACTTAATACTCCATCCCTGCTAGGCAGGGAAGTCTTTGCTCCAAAAATTTATTGAATTAATAACATTGATCATTGTGAAAGAAAGTCTGGTGGAACTGATAGAGGTTGTTAAGGATATAGATGATTCTGAAATATTCATGTATATGGATAATATTTCCATAAGCATGAATTATCCCAAGTAGTGGGGAAGTAGCACAGTAGGTTAATCAGTTTGAATGGTCTGAAATTAAGACTTTGGAAAAGACATGACAAAGAAACTAAGAGTGTAAGAGACCTTACAAGATGAAGGTGTAAGATACCTAAAAAGATGAGAGGATGGGTTCAAATATTAGTGATTTCAAAATTGGGGAAGTTTCTGTTGTTGATACATTTCACAATGTATCTATAGGAATGTAAATATAAAGTGGAACAAAGTTTATGTCCTTGATGAATGAGTAGGGACTAATTAGAAAGTTAATGTATGACAGAAAAGTGGAAAACTAGACAGTAGTAGACAGATGACATGACTTTCAAAGAAGCATATTTTGCAGTGTGGAAATGTTATATTCTGAAGTTAGGAAACTAAACATTTATCAACTCTGCTTCTACAGTTCATGAAGCATAGAGTATGAAAGAAATAATAATAATAATAGTTGTAGTAGTAGTAGTAGTAATCTTCATTTTATGCTTGGCATTGTGTTAAAAGATTAACATTTACCTCTTAAAGTCACCAACACTAATGAACTAAGGGTTATCATTATCTGTATTTACAGACTGGGAACCAGAAGCCCTCAGATAATGTCAGGTAGTAAGATAAGACAGCAAATAAAGGGCAACTCTGAGAATCAAATGGAGGTATGTCTGTAAGTTTACACTTAACTGTTATGTTACTACTGTCGGTCACCATGCCAAGAATTCCATTTAATTAATAGTATTTGTAATAAAAAGAGGTAAAATGTGAACTCTATTCATATAGGTTTAATTATAGGGATGTAACATTGGTCTTGAATTTCATCATTTCTTCTCACCATAAGTCTTGAATGTGCTTATGTAGTAAGTGTGTCCAGGTTTGCTCAATATCCATGTTGGCAGGATGACCTCTCTGAGAGTAGAAGTGCAGTTTTATAGATGGATTTTTTTATTAATCTTGAAAATGTATTAATGACATAAACCTCATAAAATTCATATGTTCACTAAATGAGAAAACTAGACAGATACATTTTAGGTTTGAAAAATTCAGTTAGAATAGAATATTTTTTCCAATTTTGCCATCTCCATTTTTTAAACCAAAATAAAAACAAATATTTAAAAACATTTGGATTTCTCTTTTTTTTGCCCTTGCATTTCTGTTCTCACCTTTTGATTTAAGACTTGGAAAAGAGCCTCAAAAGACATTCCAAGAGAAATTGTCCTCTTGGTATTCCTGATTTGGAACAGAAGTTAGAGTATAGTAAATCTCATGAGAAAGTCTGCTTTGTGACATTTACAGCTCATTTTTACCAATTCAGAAGGTTTGAATAGGCTTCAAATAAGCATCCAAGCTTACCCAAGGTGAACCTGAAATCTGAAACTTCTAAAGTTTCACCATTGATAATCCTACCTTACTTTTGAAGACGCCAGTTGTAGATCCCAGTGGAAATCCTGGTTTGCCGTTGTAAAGGATGAATAAAGTCATATATTAGCTGCTTTATTAATAACATAGGAGCAGACCAACAGGAAACTTCCTTCAGAATTCACTGATGGAAAGAAGTTGGAAGATGTCTTAATGATGACTACATTTTGTAAGGTTGTGCAATTTAGCTATGGCATTTCAAAACTATTCTGTAGGTAAAGTAATAATGGTATTGATTAATTAAATATAATTTTGCCAACAAGATTTATAATTTTCTGCCGATAGACTAATGGAGTCCACAGATCAGGACTTTGGAAGAGTAGGTGTTGCATGTGGAATAAATAATATGCATAACAACAAATCATTTGATTTTATACATGCAGGTAATTTCAATGAATGTTAAAACACCCAGCAGAGCATTTCTCTAATATAAACACACTATATGTAATGTACAATACTCTGTGTACAACATTGTTTCCAAGCAAATTTGAAGGACATTTATTAGAAATAATTAAATACCTATACAAGAATTGAGGTTTATATCTACCTTTCTAAGAGTGTTCATAGCTGCCTAGTTAAAATCCGTACAACAAAGGAAAGTCAACTGATAAAGCTGTCTCAAATTTAAGTTCTTAGACTTTGGTACAGCTGAATGGAAAATATTTCTTTATTTTTGATTTTCTGTCTTTAAGTTTATATAAGAATAAGGGACAGAAAAAGGTAAATCATCTACAAAGGTTTATTATGTCTCCTATAATTACATTTATTCCCATATACTAATTAGTTTTCTAACTCATTTAGGCTAATCTCAGGAGCTCAGAAACAACTTTCCATACCACAATTTTTTTAAGCTTAATGTACCATATGCAATTTTTAAAATTGATCTATAGGAATTATAAAGCAAAGAAGAACTTAATGTGTGCATGTTCTTGTCTCTTTATTTTCTCTTTGAAGGAAAATCTAAGAATCCCGCTATTCTTTTCTTTCTAGTGTAGCGGACTAACATCTGTGCAATTACATAAACCTGCAAATTGCTTTTTTTCCTTGTGAGTTAATTGCTTCAAAATTATAATGAAAAAGGAATTCAAAACCTAAATGCAAAGCAATGTTAGGCAAAATTAAATGCTAAACATTCTGATTAACATAGAAAATTTAATGAGACTGTTTTTGATAGTAAATCTTGAAAATAATGCAAGGGTATAGAACTGTTGGCAAACATTTAATTTAATTAATGAATTTCTGTAACTGATAGTTGTATTTCACATTAAATAATTATTTAGCCCATATTCATTTTCTTTTCTGCTTTATAAATTTGACTACCTTTAGTAATCTGAGGGAAAATAAAACTGAGTTGAATCATGCTTCTTTTTTCACAGACTAAGAAAAAGAATGCAAATACAAGTTTAAATAACAGTATTATTTTGATATGTTTGAAGTAGAAAAAACAGCTTAAAGTGTCATCTTTCGGACCAATTCATGCATGGGATTTGTATTGTCTGGCCTCTGAATATCAGTCAGATGCCATGATCTGTCATTTTTGTCTCCCATGTCAATTTTTTTTAAATGAACTGTTGGTACTCCGCATATAGCAGTATCTATCTAGAAAGTTCCTCCAGCCTTTTTGTTCTAGCTAATTTCTACTTATACATCAAGTCTTATCCCAGATATTATTTCCTTCCAAATAATTTCTCCAAAGTTCTGAGTTCACTTTGTATATACATTCTATACAGCTGACTTTTCCTTTTAGAGATTTCCTGTTTTCTGAGTATGGGATTGAGCTTTTTTTTTTTTTTAAGATTTTATTTATTTATTCATGAGAGATACACAAAGACAGGGGCAGAGACATAGGCAGAGGGAGAAGCAGGCTCCTCATAGGGAGCCTGATGTGGGATTTGATCCCAGACCCTGGGATCATGCCCTGAACCAAAGGCAAACGCTCCACCACTGAGCCACCCAGGCATCCCAGTGGTCTTTCTAAAATACAAATATAGTCATACTTTTACTTATAATTAAACGACGTGGAACAAACTGAAAGCCACAACATATTTGTAAAGGAATGGCTGAATTAATTATGCTATATACCTGGTTGGATTGACATGCCACTGTTTAACCCAGTGATTTAGATATTTCTTAAATATTGACTATCTGGAAAGATTGTTATAATATTTCATTAAATGATGAGTGTCAGGTACAGAGCAGTACTTGTAATATTAATATTTTAAAACCAACATATGTGTGTTTATGAACATAAATGAAGGTTAAAAAAGATATCCACCAGATAATGTTGATTATCTTAAAAGACACAGTGAAAATAGGTGGAGTAAGAGTTTATTTTGTCTTCTATATGTTGAAAACAAGGGACCCCAAAACTTAAAGGAAAAATTAGCTAAATATAAATTATTCAAAGACCCCAAAACTTAAAGGAAAAATTAGCTAAATATAAATTATTCAAATATAGATTATTCAACCCATGATCCAAGGTTTTCAAGACACCATTACCAGAATAAAAACAAATAAAAGTAGATATTGGCACATCATAGTCAAGCGGCATAAAACTTAAGATTAAAAAATAAAAATCTTAATAGCCACTGGAAAGAAAAGACTCATTCCATAGGAGATGTAAGGATAATGACTAAAGTCTGACAAGAAAACATGCATAACAGAAACAGTAAAATGACATCTTTAATGTGACGAAAGGGGAGAAAACACTATCATTGAAAGAATTCTATATCCTGCAAATATATCCTTTTGAAATGAGGGCAAAATAAAGGCATTTTCTTTAAAGAAACATTGAGAGAATTCTTTGCCAGCAAATCTGCACTCAAAAAAAAAAATGGTAAAATGATAAAAGAAAATGACCAGATGGAAGCTCAGATCCATAAGAAAAAAAGAATATCAAAATGGTAAATATACAGGGGGTGAACAATGCAGAATTTCTCTATTTTAAAAATATAGTGCTGATTTTAGGAACAATTATAGTATTACACCATGAAGTTTGCAATTTGTGTTTATATGATATATATGACAGCTAAAGTACTATGAAAAGGACATAATAAGCTGCTCTTGCAAATTTCTTACATTTTACATGAAATAATATGGTACTAACATTAAATGGTTGTGATAAATTAAAGATGGGTATTATGGTTCTGAGAGCAAAATCTAAAAGACATTGCCTAAATATAAAGCCAAGAAGCTAATAAAAATATGAAAATGGAATACCAAATTATGTTGAGCTCATAATATGTTATATCTTCTTAATATCAAATAAATAATTGATTTATCATGCCTCTCATTAAAATCTCATTAGTAATATGTATCATTCATCAGGGAGATGTTTAATTAATAATTTCCTAGCCAGGAAAGATCATAGAGAAATTTAAAGTACAATGATAATCTTTACAAAAATATTTCATTTTTCTAAAAGCAAATATATTATTTTATTATAAAATTGTCTGATTATTATAATTGTATAAAAAAATGAAGACTAGAAATTAATATTCTTCCCCAAACCTCTTCTAAAGAGGGTTCCTCGTGCATACACAATACATGTGGTAGGAGAATCTGAAGAAAGATTGAGGTAACTGAATTTAAAAAATAATGGTGTTTATGAAGTGAGGGAAATACTACGGAACACGAAAAGAGAAACAAGTAACCATCAAGGAATGCTGAAAGAAATGCCACTTGGCCCCTTGAGGAAGTATGGTTCCTGTTGGATTTTAAGAGATAGTGTACTTGACAATAAAGCCAAAGGAGAGGGCACCCTTTGCCTGATCTTCAGAATAGGCAAATTAACCAACGTACTCTTACTTTTTGTTATATTCAGAGAACACAGATTTGTGAATTGAGATCTGTCAGAATGTCAGCTAAACGCAAAGGAGTTATTCAAATGACATGTGAAGTAAACTAAAATAATCTGATTTTGCCAAACTTGAAATTGCTTCTTCTCAACTTACAAATATCAAAGATTTTAAAAAATAAAACAGGACAAGTTCAAGTCTCTTGACTATGCCTCATCTCTTTCTATTTGATTTTTATAGTGTATTCTATAATTGCAGTAGTTCACTGGTTATTACTAATACATGATTTAAACTTAAACATTCAACCCCCAGTAATCATATTTCTTTCTTTTTTTTACTTTAGCATAATATAAAAAACTTCTACTCTTTTAATTTAAATTTATACCTAGAAGAATATGTACAAAAATATATTTATTATATTAAGAATCCAAGTAGCAACAGACACAGAATAAATTATGATAATAACAAAAAGACTAGCAGGTAGTCCCATATTCTTGTCAGATGATCTCTTTAGGTTTAGGTTTTTATTTCGTAAGATAGAAGGCATAGTTTCAAAAGACGGGCTTTTATAAACGATGGCTATTGAAAAATCCATAACACTTGCATCTCCCCCATTCTGTGTCCTGAGTAGTCACTTTTAATTGATAATACCACTTATCACTAATATGTCATATGAGTGACACAAAATTTTCACTCAATGCTCTGGGCCATCACTATCAATTATTTACAGTTTCCAATAAAGATGAAATTTACTCGTTATTTATTAATGAGTTTTATAGTTTCTTTATAGTCTCTTCCAGTTCAAACACATTTTATTATATAAAAGTCCTCCATCACCATATAAAAGCCATTTATTGAGATGTGTACAATTGCCCAGTATCACATAGGTGGTAAATACTAAGACGTGAAATCAATTTAAATTAAACCACATTAAAAGTCTGTGTTTTGACTTTTACTACCTGTGATAGTCAATTTCATATTTCTATTTGACTGGGCTCCTCTAAAATAGAGGTATATTTCAATCTTTTTAGTTTTTTTTCTTTTTTTCCTTTTTTTTTTTTTTTGGTTGTTGTTGTCTTTAGTCTTTAAATTCAAGGCTGTTGCCATCTGTTCACAACATTCTAATATTTCCTCATCCTTTCCAGTTGACCTTGCTATATGTCACTTGACGTTTTAGAGAAACACACGTTAATCCTCCTTTTTATTTTCTGCAAGTGTTTATAGGTAATAGCACTAATAGCCTCTATGCTTCATTAAGTATTATATTTAATTTTCTCTACAAATTCCTATGATTTGAGCCATTAGCTATCTTCTGAGCCTTTTATAATTGGGAGTTCAAACCATCAATAATAAGCTAATATGGCTGACTTTCACAAAGCTGTCATCACAATTCAGGATTCAAAATCAGGGGAAATGATTATTTTTGATGACTTACAGTTAACTTTAGTAACACTTAGCATTTTTGTTGACATCCCTGATATACTTCTTTTCCTCTTGAAGTGTTTTCTAACCCTACACGGATATTGATACTTCATAATCACTACCCATTACTGAAAAAGTCAATTTAAAAAGATGTAGAGGGCAGCCGGGTGGCTCAGCAGTTTAGCGCTGCTTTTAGCCCAGAGTGTGATCCTGGAGTCCCAGGCTCCCTGCATGGAGCCTGCTTCTCCCTCTGCCTGTGTCTCTGCCTCTCTCCCTCTCTCTCTCTCTCTTTCTCTCTCTCTCATGAATAAATAAATAAAATATTTTTAAAAAAAAAGATGCAGAGTATTAGTGCTGATTTTCTATTCTAATATCCTATCTAAAGCAGGTGTCTAGTTTAAAGCTTCCAGTCAGTTTTTCTGGATCCTGCATGATTATTATGTTTAGGTGCATTTATGAATTCTACAAAACAATTTATTATTATAGACATAATTAGTAGATAGTTTTGATTTTTGTTAACTTGAGTCTCCATTGGCTTTTGGAAACTGTTCTTGATCTTTCCATTTTTATGAATCCCCCTCCCTTCAAAAGTTCTTGAATATTTATTTAGAAGTGTTTTTTTTTTTGTTATTGTTGTTGTTCTGTTTTGTTTTTTTCCCCCCTCCATAGGTTTTAGTTAAGGGGATTCTAATTTACATGGAGCTTTTGTATAATTTGTGATTCACAAGTTCTTAGCATTTTTAGATAAACTATATGGTGTATCAGTTCAACGTTATATTAAAGAAAGTAAAAAAAAAAAAAAACATGTTAAAAAAAGGATAGGTAATTCTCAAACTCTATCTCCAACAAGTCTTCTGCAAGAAGGTGGAGACAGGGAGAAGATAATTGATCTTCAATTTCTTTTTATGTTTCTTTTTTGGTTGTTTGGTTCAAGTTTTTTGCAACCCTTACTCCATTTCAGCAATGAACTTTTGCAGCTATTATTTTTGGTGCAAAGGCTTCAAATGTCCCCATAGGTTTTCTGTAACTCCAAAAATAAAACTTAAACCTTAAAGGTAAGGATTATATTTTTGGCACTTTCAGTATTTCAAATATATAAAGAAATGTATACTGAAGAAAGTTTGGTGGATGAGGGTTTTCAAATGCATCTAGATTTATTTTATTCATATATGACTAATATACTTTCAGAATACTCTTTGTCATAAAGGCTGTAGCTTCAAAGTATATATTTGGACACATTTTAGTGCAAAGTGGTTAAACACATGAACTAAGAATTAAAATAAGCCAATTCGAATCAATAATATTCAGTTGTTATGTCGTCTTGGCCAATTTACCTTAGAAGATGAGAAAACATTTAGAGAAAGTAACACATGAGGCAAGTTGGTTCTACTCTAAATTAATGATGACAAACTTCAACAAACTACAAAAGTGGTGATCCGAATATATTTCTCATTTACTTTAATCTTCTATTTTTCCTAGCATCCATCTCAAACTTTATCTACTATATTTCTATCCCTTTTTTCATCTTCATTCCAAAAGATGTTCAATCCTCCAAAATTACAGAAAATTTAATTTGCATATACCTAATTTATGGAAGTAAAGAGGTGAGGGATATCTAACTATGTTTGCACACATCTTAACATCTTCCTCTTCTGACTTAATGGCCGCTCTCCCTCCAACTAAAAAAAGTAAGTCCTTTAAGACAAATGGCATGCCTCATGTCCCCTTTGGCTTTATACAATTATAAAAGCTCATCAAAGCCAGAAAGAGAATTTCCCTATAATACGGTAAATAGTAGGGGTTTAAGAGGAGTGGTGAAGCAGTATACTCTGTAGATTAAGGGTTCCAAAAGAAAAAAAAATGTGAGGATTTTTATCAAATTTTACCTACAAATGTTATACGAGTAAATGCAATAGAAATTCTCTGGACTTTATAACACTAGAAATTTTCAATTTGATAGACTCCAGTTTATTATCTCCTAATGAGTGATATACAGAACTGAATCCATAGGTCCAACTGGGTTTGCAAGATCTATACTCCACTTCTCCCCACTTACTCCCACCCCATTCAGTAGAGGAACAAGTCCCCCACTTATATGTTGAATTTAGAGTATACCTCTCCATCACTGAGAACATATATCCTTCACAAGGCTCAAACTTCCTAATGTTATGTAAGAAATCCCTTTAGTTCTTCATGTATTATTTTGCATTTAAAGAAATTTTTCTTTATATAGATATAATATACATATTTCTATAATCTATACATAGATATCATTCTCTCCTAGATTATACAATTCTCTGGTTGCAATGATGATTTTGACAATTGTTAGGCATTGAATCCCTGCCCATGTCAGTGGATTTGAGCTCTACGGACAACACTAACTTGAGTTTTGAATAACTGAGGAGCCCTGATCTATTCTTTATAGAGAACAGAATCTTAAATTCTTAGCAGTTTTGATGAACTTGTACAGTGAATTCTTGGATAGTGATATGACTTGCTTAGGGAAAATCTCACATTTTGAGTGATGTTTTGATACAATAAAATTTTATTTGTTTTTATTCTCATATTTTTATTAATATAGAATAGTATAACATTTTTATAACATTTATGCTTATTTGACCTAACAGGTCTTATAGATTTAAGAAAACTATCTATACAACATTATTCTTCTATGATTTCCCATAAACTCTCTTCTTCAATAATACCTCCCACAAATTTAGTGAAAATTGCTAGAAACAAGAATGCTTAGGTTATTTTACAGACCATTTAATTCTTGAACTCTTCACTTACACTGCCAAAAATGTCAATTACAGTCAAATATATCAGTGGCTTTTTTTAAAGTTTTCCTCCTTTTGAAGGAGTTATTATTGTAGTCTACATTGACATTGGGCCAAACTTTTGTACCTCCTGAATAGGGAATGATTAACAATATGGCCCATTATATCTTCCACTTTAAATAAAATGGAATAGAGTTTATTGAGACAGATGTTTTCAACTTTAAATGTGTTTAAGCAATACATATAATCTAGTATTTACATGGTTCTTACTTATATTTAGGTAAACCATTTATTTTTTATATTAATATTACATGTTTAAAATGTCTGTGGTTCATCTCCCTCTAAAACAATCAGCCTCCTGTTCTTACATTTCCTCTGCCAAAAACCTTAAATTTATCTACTTTTTAAATTGGCTACAGGATCCAATTATTAGATGGTCCATTTACCAATATTAATGATTATATGAATCTATTATAGAATATATACTATATGTATGATTTATAATTATATTTTATATTATTAATGTATACATATTGTGTGAATATGTATAATTAACAATTACTGGTTCCTCTATTTATTAATTCAGATCTCATAGTCAATAAAATATCATTTAGTCTCCTATATTCCTTATTCTTGAAGACAATTATGTACACAAGCACACTCAAAAGAACCAGGTTGGTCTTGTTGGTAATAGGCTAAAAATATGACCGTGGGTGGTCAGGAGGGCAGAGAAGTGAATTAGATTTAAGGAGTACTGACTCAACAGATGAAGGAAGTGAATTTCTGTGTGTTTCTATGTTAGAGGTAATTTTAAAGCAAATAATGGAACAGCAAAGATGGGGAAATTATCACTTCGTTGCTGAACTGTGGACAAAAAGCTCCTACCATTTTATGGACCCAGGAATCAAGAGAAGCAAAAGGGTCAGGGGCAGAAGTGGAAATGTACTGAATGAGAGTGAGAATAGTATTAGTCTATGCCCTCAGTAAGGGGGCCTCTTAAAAGAGTCCTCTGGTCTGGGAATATAGATGTGCAGATGAGGATAGCCAACTCTGGAGGTGAGGCTGAGTCTTTTTTTTTTTTAATTTTACTTATTAATCATGAGAGATACAGAGAGAGGCAGAGACATACGCAGAGGCAGAAGTGGGGTCCCTGCAGGGAGTCCAATGTGGGACTCAATCCCGGAACTGTGGGATCACGCCCTGAGTCAAAGGCAGACGCTCAAACGCTGAGCCACCCAGGACTCCTGAAACTGAGTCCTTGATTGCCACTCCCAAGACTACAATGCACTGGCTCTCTACTAAGCTTGTGTGGGGAGAGCAGTTTCTCTTGAGGCCTGCCAGGCAAAGTGTTTGTAATTACCTACTGGTTAGGCCTGAACCAGCACACAGGATTTTGGCCTCATTACCTCTTTATAGGTGTCAGCTGGGCTTTGAGTCTCTTCATCTATGAGAAAGGATAAAACCTACTGTGTAAATTGGGTATGAAATTGAAGTTAGATAATGTATGTAACATTTCTTAGCATGGTATATATCCTAAGCTAAATAAAGCTTAGCTATTATTGGCTTCAAAAAGCTGGAACTTTTCAGAGTATTTCTCTAAATATTAAAGGAAAAATATAATTACATATAATTACATATGGATATTAAAAGAAATAAAAGAGTAGAAGTTTGAGTGCCATAATGATTGACTTTTGATTGGCTATGTCTCTTTGTATCTTAGTATATTTATACTGTTATATTTTACCTTAGCTTAGTGGTTAAGTATAATTTGCATGCCTCTTGTCTTATATCATCCTTCTTCTTCTTCAATATGTATGCTTCATCTTTAGACCTAGAATCTAAGCACTGACTTCAAAATATTTCAGGATTTCCATGGTTGAAGTAAGAAACAGATTTTTATTTTCCATCTCAACTAGTGCCTATATTCTTACTCTCAAAGCTCCTTATTTTAAAGGACAAAACACTTTTCCCACAAAATTACTTTCAGGAATGGAGGCATCCTTTAGAAACATAAAGGCTATGAACAGACTAGCTTCTATTCATAAGTTTGTAGTTTTACCCTTACAGATATAGTAGGGTCATAACAACTTAATATAACAGAGCACTTAATATTAACAAAATAAATAAATCCAATAGCACAAAGTTATTGTTGTAGGTTTTTTTTTCTCTGTAGCACCTGAATTGACAAAACTGATGACTACCAGGATGTCCAAAAATTTAGATTATGTAATAGAAACAGTAGTTCCCACTACACACTGAAAATCAATAGTTTTTTTTTAAATAACAGAGCTTTCTATGATTTTTGCATACAGAAAGATAATATTGCTTATTTTGAATTGGAAGTCATTTAACCATTTAAAATTATATAATGTGTATCTTTCTGAGCACATTCTTATATAAAATAATTGAGCACATTTTTTTAAGAGGAATTCTTAAAAAATGCTTAACAAGTGAAATCTAGCTAGTAACTAAAAATCCATCATCATTAACTGAGATTTATTTCAGGAAATCAAAGTTAGTTTAACATGTTAAAATCAATGAGTGTGCATTCCCAAATTCATAGAATAAGGGGGAAATCAGATGATCATCTTGATATATACATAAATATCATTTACCCAAAATCAACACTAATGCAGATTTAAAAACAAAAAAACAAAACAAAAACCAACTCTCAGAAAATTAGAGAAGAAAATTTCCTTAATGTGGTAAAGAAAATCTGAAAAATATAAAGCTAATAGCATGTTTATATAGTAAAAGCCTGAATGCTTATGCAATTATGGATGCTGAGAAGTACTAGGATGTGGTATCTGCAGTAGAAGAAGAGAGTGAATCCTCTCTTCCTCTCCTTTTTGTTCTATTTAGGCCTTCAGTAGATTAGATGGCACCCACACTGGGGAGGAGATTTTACTAAATTCATTGATTCAAGTGCTAATGTTACAGCCACACCCAGAAATGATGTTTAATCAGGATACTCCATGGCCCAGGTAAGTTGACATGTAAAATTAACCATCACACCTTGTTTCATATTATACAAAATAATTATCTCAGAATGGATTATAGACAAATTTAAAAATTAAAATATTAAATTTTAGAAGAAAATATGGGAAGAAATCTTCATAAGCCCACAGGAGATGATTTTTTTAGCTAAGACACAAAAACATGACTGTTAAAGGAAAGAGGACCATTAGAATTTATCAAATGAACAATGATTGCTATTTGAAAGACACTTTTAAGAAAATAAAAACACAAGGTATAGATTGAGAGAAAATATCTTCAGTATATCCAATCACTGATTGATATCCACAATACATAAGAAAACTTTAATAGATTCATAGTAAGAAAAAAAATGACCCAATAAATACGGACAGCTTTGAACAGGCACTTCACAAAATACATGCTACTAAGAAGACATTGGTAAAAAATAAAATGTCAGACGACAGGCTGGGGAAAATATTTGCAAAACAAGTATCTGATTTTTATCCTGAATGTATAATTAACTTACAACCCATAATAAGATGACAAATAACCCAACTCAAAAATAGAACAAAATATTTAAATAAACATTTCAAGAGAAAAGATATATGGATTTCAATAAAAGAAAATGATAATATATTCAACATTATAAGTCATTAGGGACATATAGCTTATAACACAATGGAATAGTATTTCACAATCATTAGAATAGTTAAAGTTCAAATGCTGTCTGTACCTTGTCAATGGTGTGGAGCAAATTGTACTCTATACATTGCTCGTGGGAATATAAAATGGTTAAAAACCCTTTAGAAAACACTTTGACAATTTCTTATTTCTTGGTAATGATCTGAAAAAAAAAAAATCTAGGCTATTTATATTCCCAGTAATTCAATTCCCAGGCAATCAATCACAGGGATTAAAAACCCGTGTCAAGGGCAGCCCGGGTGGCTCAACGGTTTAGCGCCGCCTTCAGCCCCGGGCGTGATCCTAGAGACCTGGGATGGAGTCCCACGTCAGGCTCCCCATATGGGGCCTGCTTCTCCCTCTGCCTGTGTCTGTCTGTCTGTCTGTCTCTCTCTCTCTCTCTCTCTGTGCGTGTGTATGTCTCTCACTAATAAATAAAAATCTTAAAAAAAACATGTCAACAAAAAGTCTTGTACAAACAAGGTTATAGGTGTGGTTCTTTCAAAATGGTAGCTGTTTAGCTTTGAATAAGTAAAATAAAATCAATGTCTCATTTCTTTTTTACATTCCCTAATTGTCAAATATAGCTTTAAAACATTGTCAAATTCCTCTTGCGTTTTCTCAATTAGAGGTTGGTCTCTGCAATAGGTAGTGCTCAGTGCACACCTATTTCTACCTAGGACATAGTCCTTAAACTTGGGAGAAGTCAACTAACTGCAGCAATGGTGTCTGCAAAATAGGGATTATAATAGTGTTAATTCATATGAGTATTTTGAAAATTACACGAACCATTTCAAATAAATTTTATCAGGCATTTGGTACACTATACATACTCATTAAATAGACTATTGAATATTATCCCTATTTATCATTACACACATCAAAATTTAGGTGTTTTTCATTTTAAGCCTTCTGTTATCTAGCATATTTCCTTTCACATAAACATGGATTAAAGTCATGAAAGCTAGTTTGGTAGAGGTAATAATACTGATTTTTGAATTTTCATGTGTCTTTGATATATTGGGATGGATGATTACTAAGAATATTTTAGTCTTGGGAATCAATTATCCCTCAGTTTTATCAGCTGCAAGTTGTAGAGATTCTTCTTCATAATTTTATTTTGGAAATACTCACTCACAAAAGTCATTAAAACTATTTTACCAGGATAAAAAATCTTAAGGGAATAACTAACTTTAGCTAGTCTTCTTTAAGATTCTTAGCAGTAGTATAGCCTGATCAACCGCTAGAATTTGGAAGCCTATATCTTGAAAATCCTCTTTCATAAAATACCTCTGAACTCACATACTATCAGTTCACATAGAAATACTCTTTTGATGATCATTTGCTCCATCAATATTGCAAGGTACTCAGAGCTATTAGTTCAGTGGGTATGCATATATTTTTCAGTGTTGATATTTTTTTCAGATAGCAATGTCTGAAAAAGAATTTATGCATTGTTAAGCTAGAAATACTAGTGGATTTTAATGTAATGTGAATGTAAAATAATTGTGAAATAAAATGTTAAAACCATACATTTACATGCACAAAATTAATACAACTCTGGAAATAAACATGCTTCAAGAGGATATATGCATACATGACATGCATCTTCCAGTGTAATTATTAAGAAAATGCTGGACTTCAGGCCATTACTAATTCAGCTTGTAAAAGAGAATTAATGACAGACATTTATTAAAGTGAAAATATAAATAAATAAATTAAATAAATAAATAAATAAATAAATAAATAAATAAAAATATGATAGACCAAATTGTATCATTATTATTTAGAGGAGTTGTTCCTTTTAGGAAGGGCCTTGCATCTTTATGACCTTTCCAATCAATGATAGGTAATAATTTATTGCTGAATGTGCTATATTGCAAAGTTTACTCATGTGCAACAATAATCACTGCATTACCCCTGAAACCAGAGATTGTAAGTCGAGCTATTGTAAGATGGTACTAGTGTTGTAAGAACTGTTAAAATGTGAAATGATTTGCATTTTGGAATCAATGTCGCAACTGGTATCAATAAAGTAGTTGAGGAAAAATGTTACCACAGCAATGTAGCTAAACAAGCAAAGTGGGGAATTTGTGCAGTTTGTTTAAAGGAAGAGAGAGAAAATAAAGCAAACAGAAACAAAAATGAACGACTGCCATCACAACTTTATATTACTTTTCTTAATTTTTCAATTTTGACATCCCTCCTGCCCCTGTTAGAAATAAATACTTGTGAATTTTTTTTGAAATTAAATATTTTCTGTTTGTCTGATTTGAAATCAATTGATTTTCATAATGAACAGTTTTAATGGAAAATTTTGAGGGAGAATGTAAAAGTTCTCATTGACACGACTACCAGATATCTACTATTAACATTTGTATTAGTGTTTTTATGAGTATGCAAATATATACATATAAATACTTATAAACATGGAAATCAAGTTTGACTACTCTTTAGTAATCCTAAATCTTTGCATTTGTATTGAAAAAGCAATTTTATTTTTATAAATGCCTTTTAAAGTTATTATTATTCTGTAATTTTGAGTTTAGTCAGAAAATAATGGGTGTTTTAAGCAGTGTTTGTAACCCTTGGAGTAGGGGTTGGGAAAACACATAAACATAATTTTAATACACATTGGATTATAGCATTTACATATGAATCAGAGTAAGTTTTCTACTGCCTCTATAGAGGCAATTTTCATGCATCTCTCATTAATTTATAACTTTAGAACTCTAGATACTATACTTTCATATAAATCATTAGAGGAATAACATTGCATAATAATCAAAGTATTTCAAAGTATTTTAAAGGACATATTTTTATAACTGAGTTTTTAATAAAGTGAAAAAGTAATATCCTATAACAATTTCATTTAACTTAAAACATATGGTTATTTTTAGAATGTAATGAATAGTACCTAGTATTAATAGTCCTCTACATTATAATATTAAAATTAAAATATATGGTTATTTTTAGAATGTAATGATTAGTACCTAGTATTAGTAGTCCCCTACATTATAATATATATTTTATGTATGTTATATGTATTATATGTGTGTGTATATATGTAATGTCTTCTATGCTTTTATTTTTTTGATAGAAAGTGTGATTAGGGAGGGGGCAAAGAGAGAGGGAGAGAGAATCTTAAGCAGACTCTGCCCTAAGTGTGGAGTCTGATGCAGGGCTCATCTTACGACCCTGATATCACGATCTAAGTAGAAATCAAGAATTCGAGGCCGAACCAACTGAGCCACTCAAGTGCCCATTTCTGTGCATTTCTGAGATCATATTTGGCAGGAAATTTTGAAAGTTCGTACCTAACAACTTAAGTGAGAAGGACTAATGGAAATCTTAAGGAAATTTTAAAATCTTTGGCCAGTTAAACAATCAGAAGTAAACAACAATTATAATTGTTGGAAAATGATTATAAAAATAAAATTTATTGTTACAAAGGATAAGAAATTAAGGGAAAAAAGACAGCAGGAAGAGAGAAAATAAAATGAAGAAAGATGAAAATAAAAGTAGTGTGGCAAATGCTATGGGCAACTGTATAAAAAAGAGGACCAAAAAAAAAAAAAAAAGAATACTGAAGTTACAGACTGGAATTCAGGGTAGATAGGTGGAGTGGAGAAGCAGATACAGAGCTAGGAAATAAGTAGTAGTGAAAGAATAGGAGACAGGTGAGCTTTTTGTCTTTTTAGTTTAGATGAAAGATAAGAGAGAAGTATGTTGTTCCAATGAATGTGTTCATGGGGACATTTCTTTGTGGGTGTGTGTGTGGATGTTTATGTAATTTAATGCTAGAATACTATATAAAGAAGCCATGTATAGTAAAATTTGTATACTGCAAAATTTGAGCTTCATGATAATTTTTTGACTAGGTATAAAATTGAATTTTGGGTTGTTTTATGATTATATTATGCCCAAGGGATTTCAGATATCTGAATCTGATATGTCATATCCTGAGTTTCAAACAATCTGTTCAGTGTACCCAACACAGAAATTTCTTCTTACTGGAGCCATGAAAATGTAGACCATTTACATAGACTTTTATAGAATGGAAAGTATATGCAATAAAACTATCTTTATTCCAATTAGGGTACTTACTATTTTTCTCCTTGATGATGTTTGAGAAGATGAACTTCTTTGCTTCCTCTTCACCACTCAATTAGGAGGTCACTTGTTTGAGTCTGTGTTCTGAGAATTTTGGACAACTACTGTAGCTTCAGTTTATTATCATCACTATCCAAATGGACATCTGCCTTCCACACACTAATTTACTGAGAAAAGCAAAGCCCTCTATGATTTCCTCTAAGTAATTCCAAAAAAGAAAACAATAGGACAGCAGCCATAGACCTGGCTGCCTGTCTCATATACTGTTCACAATTTGTACTGCTATCCTGTAAAACTATATAGAGTTGCCAGTTGAAACTCAGCATTCTTGATATTGTAACAGGAATTTCTGAGACCAGTGTAAGCATTTGGTCTGATTACAAACACCAGGATTTTAGTCCACTTAATTTTATTTGCTCTCAAAAAGGCATACCATTTTCACTCATATAGGGAATATAAGAAATAGTGAAAGGGATTATAAGGGAAAGGAGGGAAAAGAGTGGGAAAATTAGGGTGACAAAATATGAGAGACTTCTAACTATGGGAAATGAACAAAGGGCAGTGGAAGGGGAGGCGGGCAGGGGGATGAGGTAACTGGGTGACGGGCCCTGAGGAGGGCACTTAATAGGATGAGTACTGGGTGTTATACTATATGTTGGCAAATCAAAATTCAATTTAAAAAAGGCATACCATTAATTATGGACTTGCTTATTGAACATTATATGGTGAGATGTAAGGTAGCTACCTTGGCTTCTTACGCTCCCTCATAACTGAGTTGGATTTTAAGTATCATTATAATTTGACCTCTTTTGATCAAGGAAAGAGAAATCAAGAAAATAGAAAAAGCACAATAATCAGGGTATTAAGATCCCAAGTTAGATCTCTGATGCCATTCACTCTAAAGTATTCAATGTTTGGTTTTTAGTTAAATTTCCCAGATTTTTTTGATTTGACAACCACAGAAAAACTTGGGACAATTCTATTTAAAGTAGAAGTGGTGTTGTAGTTCATTGAATTCTTTATGAAAAAAAATAAAACATGATTTTTAAATGCTATTTTCAAGTTTAAAAAGTAATAGAAATAGTGAAGCAGGTTTTCTGGAGTATAAGAAATTGATGTGATATTTGATTTAATAATGAATTGGGTAGAAGTTTTATGTTCTCTTGACCAGGAAGTCACATTCGTGTTTGTGAATTAGAAGCAAGAAAGTCGGTTGAACAAAAGTCGTTATTAGGGGATTTTTTTTCGAGAATCTAAGATTCATAGTATCTCCCTGCTATGCCACAAGAGCCTTATTAACTCTGCAGCAATATTCTAGTATAAAAGCGGAGTAATCACGAAGGACTAAAAATTAAGTTTCACAACACTGTTTAAGAAGCCAGGGAAGGCTAATGACTTAAAAATATTTCCCTCAGAATATTTAAATTTAAGAAATGCTACTTAAATTTTTGAACTTTAGTTGTCAAACAATTAAATTTTCTTATAGACCCGGACCCTGACAAAAATGTTTAAGGAAAAATAAAAAGCACTAGTGAATGGCTATGTGCTTAATGTATTTATAATTTATATATGATCTATATCCTGGGTAAAGTAGGTTCCAGAAATGGAAAGGCAGAATAGAGAGTGGAAAAGGTCAGAAATGTTTTTCTCAAATGGCATGGCCTATAGGAATGAATCTGGAGCATCTGTCTAGGAGAAGCTGTATTTTTCCTTTTTGTCACTGAATGGAACACACTCTGCAAAAAGCCTATAGGATTCCACTGGTGCTAATTGTGCTCCTCTTATTTGCAGTTTGACAAATTATTGGCTTCAGTAGAAATGGCTGAAATTCTCTTTTTTAATTAAAGTAATCTTATTATTTCTCTAGAGTTTCATTTTATTAACTTTCAGACATAGATAAATGTAAAGAATTAATCATGCAATGTATCTTGGTTAGCACATACTTTTGGTTTCAATGATTTTTCACAAGGTTTAAAATATTTTAGGAAAGGCATACTCAAAGCAATGATTATCAAAAATCCATCTTTAATCATTTGTTACTTGATATTCAATAATATTTCATACCAAATTGTATATTCCCTCAATTGACAAACAGCTAATGACAATGTGATAGATAAATATATTAAATAATGTTGACACTAATACCTGAACCTGGATTTTTTTTTCTTTTCAATTAAAAATACCATGAGGACACATAAATTATACAGCTTTGAATCAAGTATGTTTGAATGTTTCTTGTGGTTAAATCAGCATTTATTCTGACCCTGATTTAATAACCATATGGACAGGAAAGCTAAATTATTTTTACAGAACTGTTGAAGCTAGAAGATGCTACGACAGAGCTTTTAACTCAGTGTGTGATCAAAATTTGAAATATAGCAGAAAGATATGAAGGAGGAATTTAAACATTTTAAGCATCCACCAACTGAATCTAAGTAGGGCAATACTAACATATATGTTGAAATTTGGATGGAAACAATTTTCTAGGTGCTTCCTTAAAAAATATATAATTTATTTATCCTGTGAAATAAGCATTTGGGACAACATGTTTTTTGAGTACTGATTTTGACTGCTTTTTTAGAAATAGTTGTGTTTGGTTTTGTTAGGAGGTTTGATATATCACAGTCGTATTTTAAAGCATTATTAAAGTGTCAAGATATTTGAAAGTATAGGCACAACTCTTATTATAACACATTAAAGGATATTTATAACCTGTTGCTAAAGTTGTTTAACATTGGTGTGAATATTAAAACATGAAGCAGCAACAGTGCAGAGGATGGCCTACTTAAATAAGTCAATGTAATTCTTCAAATGGATAGATAATATCCAGACAACAACTTAGAAAAGGATGTTGCTTACTCCGTTTTATTTATGAACAAATCAATTCAGTAAAAAGAATAGATTCCACCTTAAGTAATGATTTAAATAAAATGGATATGAGAATTTTGCATTATCTTGTATTATAAAATGGGTTTTATTAATGTTTGAGATCCACTTACCCAATACTATATGTGTCAGATATTTTACTAAGTACTAAAAACAATAAGAGAATCTCTTCCCTCAAGATGATTACATTTTGGTATGGAAGGTAAACACAAATCATATAAATAAATATCTATTTATACATCAATGTGATAAGTGCAAAATTAAATATTTAGATTATTATAAATATTTATGTCATAGAAATGTGTACCAAAATACAAAGGCATCTGAATTCACAAAGTTTAATATTTGCTTTAGAGATGACTGTTGCTTATTTGAATGCAAACCCAATAGCTACATATGTAGCCATTATAGCTACATTTTTTTTTTTTTTGTATTGATTCTCTCTCTTTTTTTCTTCTCCTATCCAGGGGTTACTGGACACTATTGGAGCTGATATTGGCATATTGTTTCTTCTTCTTTTCCTCTGTCTACTTTTGTGTTTCAAGCCCATGCACTGCCAATATTGATCTCTGAATATTTATTGGCGTGTGAAAGAGTTGAATCACAGCAGATATAATTCTTAATATGTGTAGAGTTGCTTAAATGTCAATCATTGTAATACAAAATCTGTAACACACTCTCATATTTTTCTCCTTCCATTGTGCTGGTTTTAGATTGGAAAAATGGCCCAACCTTGTTTGGCTACAATGGCTAGATTGAGATTAGTCATTATATTGTTGCATTTTTTAAATTGAGTTATTAGACGTGCTCTTGAAGATTTACATACTGAGGATACGATACTGAAGAGATCTTTGTAAGAAATAGGAAACAGATGTTGCTAGGATTAATTTCAAGTCCAATTAATCGATCACAGAGTAAAAGTCTTCAGATACTGCTTTTCCACGCACCAGTCAACCAAAACGTTTTTTTTCTTACTTAACATCTTTCATATGTGTATCATAACTAGATTGTTTTCAGTTTATTAATTTAATTGGTTGTAATGGTGGCATCAAGAACACTCAATTTAGAAAAAGAGAGATGAATTTGAAGTAGTACTTCAGAATCAAATGAAGCCAATCTGCATTTAAAATTATCACTTAATATTTACTTCTTAGTATGGACCTCCCAGAGGGCTTTCATCAACTATTTGTGCAGTGCTTTTTATTTTTGTCTATTTCCTTAGTACTTCTTTTAGTTGTTTCAGCAGCGTGTGTAGGATTGAGGGGCTCATGGGATAATGTTATGATGTCTCATAAGTCTTGCTATTTTATGTTCATTTTATAGATGAGGTAGCAAAATGCTGTGGAGAGTGGACAAATTTACAAAAGGAAAGAAAGTCACTAAAATGCCAGATTTACTAATACCCTATTCACCATATATTTCAGATTTAAAAACAAAAGAATACTTTTTCTTCCTTCTTTTTCAAAACGAAATATTTTTTATATCTTTGTAAAAATTAACTAAATAAAATTGTTTTTGAACCTAATATGTTTTTATTGAGGCCAAATTCAAAATAAGCATATTGATAATCAGGCCAAATCAATTTTTGAGCACTTTTAACACTTAAAGAAGTTTTATTGATTTTGTTCACTATTCCTTCATATTAATTTATTTGTGTTATATTGTATAAATAAACTAGCGATATGTAATTAAAACTGGAGAAATAGAATCAATCTAACTTCTATCACAAAGTCCTTCAGATAAAAATTAATGAGCATTACAGTGACAATTTAAATTGATCATGAAGCTTTTGCAGCTGATAAATATATAAGTACTCTATTTTTTTTTAAAAAAAGAATATTAACCTATAAAAGAAATCTGTATATAACTGTCTTCAGGTAAATGTAATAGTATTTGGGGCTAAAGGTTGGAAGATTGGTTTTTAAATCAAGGTCTGTCATTATGACCATAAGCAGTGTACTACTGTCAGCGTCATATCCTTATTTTTGTAATTAAAACTAAGCAGTTGGAGTACATAAGGTATATACTCTTCTGAGAATCTAAGCTTTCTCTCTGAGTCTTCAAAATTGATTGTCTCTACTTCTAGATTTTCAAAATGGACAATCATTATATGTTCTCATTCATTTGGGGAATATAAATAATAATGAAAGGGAATAGAAGGGAAGGGAGAAGAAATGTGTGGGGAATATCAGAAAGGGAGACAGAACATAAAGACTCCTAACTCTGGGAAACGAACTAGGGGTGGTAGAAGGGGAGGAGGGCGGGGGGTGGGGGTCAATGGGTGACGGGCACTGAGGGGGGGCACTTGATGGGATGAGCACTGTGTGTTATTCTGTATGTTGGTAAATTGAACACCAATAAAAAATAAATTTATTAAAAAAATAGTGTAACAGGAGTGCTCTATAATTCTTTTTCTAGCTTTATTTTTTTTAATTTCTGCCATATCTTTAGAATAAGGTATATTTTAAAAGATACATACTCTTTAAAGTCCAAAAATATCTTTCAATAGTGACAAAAGGTATTTTCTTATTATGTCTCTTGTTAAGTTGTTATGATTCAAAATTGATTTGGGACGAGAGGGTAATGCTATTAATGATATACAAATTTTGCCTACAACTTACTGTATACCAACCCATAGTCAACAAATTTATCAGTAATGAAAGAAACAGTTAAAAACATTTACTTAGTATGTATTTCTATGCAGTAAATCACAAAATGTCAGATGTATTGGACAGGACAAGATAACTATGAAAATTAAAATGTCTTATAGTGTGTTCTAACACATTTGGGCTGCTATAATGAAAGTTCCATAGTCTGGAGAATAATAGAATAAATGTATTTCTTATCGTTCTGGAGACTAGGAGGTCTTAGATCAATCAAGGTGCCTGCATACTGGTATATAGTGAAGACCTGCTCTTTGATTCATAGACTGCTGTCTTTTCATTGTGTATTTACATAGTGAAGGGGGCAAGGAAGCTCTCTGTAGTCTCTTTCATAAGGGTACTGATTTTATAAATGAGGGATCTACCCTCAGGAACCAATAACCCCCCAAGGTCCTATCTCTAAATACCATCACATTGGATATTGATTTCAACATATGAAATTTGGGAGACACAAACAACCAGTCTATGGCATAGTGACTAAAGAATAACATATGATATCTCTTCCATGCCATTCCACTGAAAAAGATATACTGCAAGGAAAAGGAAATGCTGGAAAATTTGAAGATCTATATTCTAGTCTTTGACTTGCACATACTATTATTTTGTTGTGACTAAGTTGTATACCCTCTATTAACCACAAAGTCATCATCTACAAAATATACTTGCTAGCTCCGGGAATAATCCTTAAATTCTCATCAAACTTTAGAACATTACTTTGTTAATTTGACAGTGGATCAAAGTAACATGAAACATGAATGGTCAAAATAACATGCATATGATAAGGTGTATGAAGATCCATGGATTGTTATTATTAGGAAAAATGTATATTTTACATTTTAATTATCCTTACTAGAATATCATCTTAAAAATATATGTATTTTATTATTATTATTATTATTATTATTATTATTATTATTATTAGAAAGTAGCAAAGCTTGAGTGCTTTACATAGTGATAAATTTATAATATATTAAAAACCACATCTTGATTTAGCAATCATTTTTGGGGGGTATATAATGAGCCTGTAGCATTTTTCTTTCAAATTTCACTTCTGACTACAAGCGTCTACAAATAACATGCAAACAAGGCTGATCTTTGGGTTTCCAGGGATGACTGTAAAGAATTTAAAAAATAAATCCCTTATAATATCCCATGCAGTGAACTTTTGCTATAACAACTTACTTGTGGTGAGAGATATTGTATATCACATTGTGGTTTCATTAATTCCATACTCTGCTAAAACACTGATACAAAATGGGCTGTTAGCAAATTTTACTGTTGAAGATTAAATAGTATTAAAGTATGTTAGATAATATAGTCAGGTATAATGACCTGATTTCCAACCTGGAAAAAAATTAATATTTTATTTATTTATTCAGGAGAGACACAGAGGAAGAGAGGAAGAGACAAAGGCAGAGGAAGAAGCAGGCTTCCCTCAAGGAGCCTGATGCAAGACTAGATAGATCCAGGACCCCGGAATCACTCCCTGAGCCAAAGGTAGACGCTTAACCACTGAGCCATCTAGGTGCCCTTAACCTAGAAAAAGTTAATGAAAATTATGGATAGCTTCTCATATAAGCCAGAGGAGGAATGAAGAGTCCAATTGTCCACCATTAATACATTTCATTAAATTAAATTTGAGCATTTAAGGTAAATCAGATTAAAGATAAAAACTGAAAGCCATATACCTTTCAATCAAAAACAGGATTACAGGTTAATATTGAACTAGAGAAAGTGTAACTTAAACATGCTAGCCTCCAAACTTTTGGAGCCCACTGAGAATGGAGTTTTATTAATATGGAAGCATTTCTGCACAATAGCTATGCTCCATTAACACATACTTCTAAAAAGTATAACTTTTGTCAATCATCACTTCTTTCCATTGCCTCCTTCTAGATGATTACATGTCTAAGGGCTGCTAATATTATTAATTCTTTTTTAAAAATAACCCATTGTATCTTCTGAAGAGTGGCAAATACAGTAAAGCACTTGGGTGGATTTTTACATCACTGGAAAGTAATCAGTCAAGAGATGGTAGTCCTGCTAAGCAGATGACTGGCATTAAAGAGGTTTATTACTTCTGAAAATGCCAACTCCCTGTAACAGCTTACTGAATGTCCCTGCCACTAGAAAGGTCAGTGTGCAAGATGTGACTAATATTGTTGTCAGAAAGCTCATATATTTCAATGCCATTTTTTTTCAATGTACCTTTTGTTTGGTGAAAATTGTATTAGTTTTCATCCACTTGAAAAAAGTAGATAATAGAATTCATTTACAATCACAGTGCTTGATTAAATGCATCTTGCATTAAATGAATCAAACGTATTGGCTTCCTTTCTGTAACTTTCTGTTGAAGTGTTTAAGGTTATGCTGTGAGTGATCAACAAATACCTCTTGAATAAGATGCTTTGCTGACATCTTTGCTATATTTAAGAATTATTTCTCTGATGAGCCTGTGTCTAGATAAGTGTCTTTGCTTCAGCTATGAAGATTTCAGCCTCTCATTTGGATTAGAAGGGGGGAAATGGTGTTTTAACTATAACTCACATTTCTTAAAGAATCTTTTGTAAGTAATTCTATAAATGCAAGGGCACAGTTATATATAAATATCTGTGGTGTTGACACAATTCCCGGCATTTGATGGTTATACAATACATACATACATGGTGATTGAGGGGATAAGCGAATGATTTCTGAAAAAAAAATAGCACCAAATAAGACCTATTCTTCCTCTAGATTCTGGGCAATATTTGGCACAAATGTACTAAATTAATCTAGCCTATTTAGTTTCTTCAACTTCAAAGTCTCCAATTCACATTAACCAGAATGATCATTGATGTCTTACAATCTTGAAATCCCTTAAAGTGCCTGAAAGTTTTGCTGTGGGAGGAAAAAATGGAAAATGATCTTATAATACTCCTCTGAAGTTGATTTATGTATTTGAATCATATTTAAGTGTGCTTACTCTTGAAAAAAAATTCTCTGAAGAAAAATTTCTCTAAAATCAGTACCCAAAATGTGTTCCCTATACTCTTTACTGGCCCTCAGGTTTTTATCTGAATATAACTTTAAAACTTTGTACAATATGATAGGGGAAATCTACCTTAAAGTCCAATACACTGCTTACTCTGAATAAAGTTTTCCTATCCCCTTTAAGCAAGTTGTCTGAAATGACCCTGAAATCTGACATACTAAAGCACACAAGAATTCTGGTGATTTTTTTTTTTTGAGAGGCAAATTTTATAATTTAGCTATAGATGTCTGCTACATTGATGCAGTTGACCTCTGATCATAAACTGTCCTTAAATAGCGACTGCTATATCATTCATATGAAATGAAGAAACATTTCAGAGGAGGCAAGGGAGGTTAGTGGCATTTGTCACATGGTCGTGCAGAGACATCTCAGGTAATTTCTTGAGCCTCTGATGTATTGTGCTATCGGTCTTAATTTACTTTTGCCATTTCTGCATTGACTAAAGGAGAGAAACTATTTTCTTAAATCTACAAGAGAATGTAAAAATAAGATCAAATAACCTATATTTAGCAAAGAAAGTAAAAAAAATGTGGTGACTTTTAATTTTAGAAGGTGGGCCTGGAAATTATATGTATTCTGTAATAGATTTTTTAGTAGGTTCAATGTGTCCTCAGATTATGTTTTCTGCTGACTTTTAAAGAATTCTAAGATAAAGTTTTCATATATATTAGATTGAAATGAGTTAATGAGTTTTGCTTCGTGTGAAGCAAAATACATATAACATGGAGCTTTAAGTAATCTTTCACTTATATCACTGTATCCATGCAACTAAGAAGCAACATTATTTAATTCTGAATGTATAGTATGGTAAACAGAGTACTTATCATTAGGTCTTTCTGATGCAGACAATATAAAAAGAAAACAGGATTCAAATCACAAGATTACAGGGGTGCCTAACTGGCTCAGTTTGAAGAGCATGAACTCTTGGTTGTGATTTCAAGCCCCATATTAGGTATGGATATTATCAAAAATAAAGTATTAAAAAAAACACCCAAAACCTAAGATTTCAGTTCTATGCCAGTCTTTCAACATCTACTTATAAGATCATGGTTGAGGGAACAGAACTAGTGTCTCTGGATATGTGATAGGTTTCTCTTAACTGAACACATTGCAATACACACTATCTGAAATCCTGTTATCAATAAGATTTTTAATTTTAATCTCTTGAGAACAAAACCAAAATATTGGCCAAAATCATATTTGAAAGTGTTTTTTTTTCATTTTACATATAGATATTTTCTCCTATTTTTAAAAGATTTTATACATTTATTTATTTATAGAGAGCAGGAGAGGGGCAGAAGGAAAGAAAAAATCTCAAGCAGACTCCTCGCTGAGCAGGATCCTGATGTTGGGCTTGATCTCAGGACTCTGCGATCATGAACTCAGCTAAAAGTCCAACAGTTGACTAACTGAACCACCTAGGTGCCTCTGCTTTTTCCTATTTTTAATACTATGTCCCCACTGCTATGAACACATGTATTGGGAAGAAATTTTAAAAGCCATAGGTACACAGATTTTATTAGTTAAGGGGGTATATAAACCTGTGAAAATAAGCAATGTTTTAAAATATTTGGTCAAAATCAATTAAATAGATTTTTTATTTTCAACTAAATAAACAATATCATCATCTCTCTAGCATGCCTCCAGATTACTCAAATGAGAGATACAAGTGGTAAATAATAGTAGAGTAAATGGTAGAATAAAGCACTGATCCAGATTCCCTATCTGGTAAGCCCTAGGGATAACACGTTAAATTTTAAGGAGGCATGTTCACTGATAAAAGATTGGAACAGATATCAATTTATAGTCTTTCTGCTCCAAACTCAACCTTCTTTTCCCTATTTGGTGAACACTATACAACATCTCTACTTGTGTGCGTTGTTAGGCTTTATTTTTAATATCAGGTGCTAGAGTGACATTGTGCGGTAACCATGTCAAGGCAGCACTTTCTAGAGAAAGTCTAGCTCCGACCTCAAGCAACTGTCTCACCAAAGGGCAGCTGACTTCTATGGACAAGTTCACATCTGCCAACATCCCTTGGCAATGGCAGACCATTTCTAGGAATCAGCACTGGCAAAGCTTCTTTGTCACAGGTAGACTGCTTGTCCCCACGTAGAGTTTGAAATCTCAACCTTGGATAGAGGATCTTTCCTAAGCCCTCAATTTATTTTCCTGTCTAACATGTTCCAAACTAGTGCTAGTAAAGTGCCTTTATTTGCGTTTGTAATTCTGGCCTATTTGGAGTCCTTTTTACCTCTCATGGTAGTTAAATGCTTTTTATGAGTTAATGATTTCTTTAAAATAAATGTTCCTCCTTTAAATTACTAGTATATATTTTTTTGTCTCCTGACTGGACTCTGATTGAAAGAAAGATGTAATGGAAACCATGTGGTTTCATTAAACTATTCAGTTCTCATAGGTTTGGAAGTACTTTTTCAAAAACAAAACAGGCAATGAGTATATGAATGCTAGGAAAGGAATGCGAACTAAAATATACGTCACTGAAAAAAAATATTTGTCAGAGGAAGAAACTTGATATTATTGAACAGTCACAGAGCTTCCTGAGGAATAAGCACCTCTTTCACCTGCCAAGAGCCAGGAGGTCTAAACAGAGCTTAGGCATTGGACAAATAAATTAATCATATTGATAGTGGCAACAAACTTAATCTTTTTAAAAATAGCCAGATAATGGTGAGGTTTTTGATAATTCCACTTAAAATATTTTAATGTATTCTTCTGTCAATGGGTCTTGCCTCTTTTTTAATGAAGATAAAAAGACAGAGTAGAATGTTAGGCTGAGCTGGTATAGTATATGAGAGAGAGAGGAAAACTATTAAAATAAACCTTGGCCTTTATGTTTCATTAACTGGTATCCCTCCCAGCAAAAATACCACAGAAAGTAAATTGAACAGAAATGAACCACCATGTGGTTATTCTGGAAGTTTTAATTGCCTTTCCCTTCTCTTATTCTCAACTTGCTTTTTTATTAACATTCTATCCACTTTTTTTCTTTATATCTAACCTCTGCTCAATGTCAAAAGCTAGAATATCCCTAGTACATGAAACATCTGAGTTTCCTGAGTCAACAAGTTGTGGTTAATGAATAGTGACAGTTTAGAGCTGGGAGGGACTCTAAAGATTATCTACTCAAGTCCTCAATTTCTTGGAAAAGGGAGATAGAAAGCTAAGGAAGTTAACTTACATATAAACAATGCTAGGGGATCCCTGGGTGGCTCAATGGTTTGGCACCTGCTCAGGGCGTGATCCTGGAGTCCCAGGATCCAGTCCCGCATGGGGCTCCCTGCATGGAGCCTGCTTTTCCCTCTGCCTGTGTCTCTGCCTCTTTCTTTCTCTGTGTGTCTCTCATGAATAAATAAATAAAATCTTAAAAAAATAAATATACAATGTTAGTTAGACATGAAATGATTAATGGGCATTTGGATCCCTAAGAGGGTGTTCAATTCAATGAACTTGGTTATCGCCTATCATATATTCATGCTGATATCAACCTCAAAGCATGTTAGGATTTTGTTCAGAAAGCATAACTACTTAAAATAAATGTTTGTTAATATTACATATATTATTAACTTAGGTGTACCTGGAATGCTAGAGTAATGTCCTGAGATCAAAAGGATGTTCTTAGAGATTTTTAGGCAAATTTCAAATATTTATCCGTTCCTTCATTCAACAAGCGACTTTTGAATAACCTTAATGTGTTCTTGGTGTTGACTAGGCACTGCGGGAGGGCATAGATAATTTAAAAAGAAAAGCAAAAATGTTCATCTTTAATTTAAAAAATTCTAAAATCTATATTCTAAGCAGCATAAGCACATTTGATAGGCATCAGGACATTTAATAATATAATTCTAAATAATAAATGGGTTATATATTCTAAACAGAAAGAAAATAAAGACAATCACAGTGAAATAGATTTAATCTGGAAGGTTTCTAAGAAGACTGAATAGTGTAATGAACACAAGGGTAAAGAGGAGAAAAATCAGAGAAAGTTTTTCAAATGATAGGAATTGCACAAATCAGGAAGAGTGAATTATAAGGGAAATGAAGGGTGAACAAATGTAGATGAAATAGCCATTAATAATTTGAGAAAGTAATTTTAAAAGTCTATCTACAGTATAAGAGAAGAAATTTGGTCAAAAGTAGATATGTATAACATATAATTCCATTGACAGCGAGAGATGGATTTAGCTACATCTGCATCTTTATATACAGGTACATTGATCTATGTATATTATTTGAGGCCACCTGCATCATAAAGAGTAGCTGTACTATTTCTAATGACTGAATTCATGGTCCAATTTTTAAATCCAACATTTGAGGGCGAATACATTAAACTCCCCATGCCGTAGTTTCCCCAAATGTGAAAGGAGGTTACAATGACACTTATCTATATAATATTATTGCGTGGATGAAATAAGGTAACGTCTATAAAATTTAGTATGGTGATGATGACTCCTTAAGAATTCACTTAACGTTAACTATTTTTAGTAAGATACAAAGATAAGCCATTAAAATATGAGTTTGAAAGAATGTCTTAGTTTATTAAATTAATAACTAAGTTTTACAAGTGAAGGACTTAAAAACCCAAAAGTTATAAATAAAAGGGATATCTACTTTAAAAGTACATTTATTGGCATCACAAAGGTTTTTTTTTTGTTTTTTTTTAAAGATTTTATCTATTTATTCATAAGGGACACAGAGAGAAAGGCAGAGACATAGGCAGAGGAAGAAGCAGGCTCCCTGTGGGGGGCCCAATGCTAGCCTCCATCCCAGTACTCCAGGATTGTGCCCTGAGCCAAAGGCAGATGCTCAACCACTGAGACACGTAGGTGTCCCACAAAGGTTTTACAGCATATTGATTCAGCATTTAAGAAACTGAACTGAAAAACAAAGGATATCTTAAAAAGTCCAACATTCCTTGGTGATATCAAGTGGCTGGGGCTAAGGAGCAGCTGCTCATCACAGTTAGGATGTGTTTATCCTGTTTTCATTTGTTCCAAACCACTGCTTGCTGTTTTTTTTTTTTGTTTTGTTTTGTTTTGTTTTTTTGTTTTTTTTCCTATTACTGAGTTTCTTCATTTATTTTTCATTACTGGCCAGACCCAGTTATTTTTTAAATTTACCATTTCTAGTTAATCTAATACTCAAGATTCTACCAAGTTAAAGACCTGTATGTGACCAGAAAGGGAAAATAAACACAAAAAGTATATCCTAAAAGGAGGAGCATGAGTACAGAAAACTTGAAGCTACCTTTATATTTGAAAACAGCATCCTCAGAGGTAACCTTTAGTTCTCTTATTTAATATGTTGCTTATAAAGTATGCATTTCAATCAGAATATAAGGCAATGTTACCATAAATAATTCAAGTCAGTAATCCACTGTACAGCTTTCACTATAAAAAGCTAACTGATGAAATATGTAGAATGATCATTTACATTTTGGACAGCAGATGAGCATTGAGCCAATCATGCAATGATGCTTGTTTTCAACAGAATATTGTATGCCTCTGCTTATGCTGATTAGCACAAAGAAAGCCATTGCTTCTTAAGCCTATAACCTTTTGGATGGATTTAATTTTTTGGTGATGTAAAACAAGACAAAGAATTCCATGAATATGTGTTTTCTGATAGTTGTATCTCTTCTAATTGGTCAGTTACATAGAGGTATCTAAGTATTCCCAATCCAGAAGTTACAAATTGGTTAGTTCTAATGCTTTACTTAAGGAAAAGTGTAGAATTAGGAACCTATTCAAAAGTCAGATTTTGATTTATTCAAGCTTTATTTCCATATATAAAAACATCTAAATTGTTTGAGGGACAAGTGCAATGAGAATTTTGAAGGATAAGTGGTTGTTTCAATAACCTGTATCAATCCAGGAAATATCTTTCCTCAAATATCAGATATATTCTCATGGCCATAATACCAATGTTAGAAAAAAAATAAATGGTCAATTAGACATTATTCTGGGGGAGAGAGTGGCATACATGGAAACATTACACAAATTAACAAACTAGTGAAACATAATCCACAGAAATATATATTGTTACAGGTGCTAATGCTAATGTATTTTACAGACTTTGGTCATAAGAGCCTCTTTTAAATCTTAAAAACATGTTTGTCTGAATCAGAAAAATCTATAAAATTACTTCTCTGGCACACACACAGATAATTACATTTTCTTTCAGTTGTAAACTTAGAAAGAGAATATACTTTAAGTGTCAGCAGTATTAAAACTCATTTGTGTCTAATATAATCTCATGTATTTTTTTATAGAAAATGTTTTCTATTGGTGAAAAGACATCAGGGAAATATGGTTTTGATAGGTAAGGCAATATTTTTTTAAATGTCTAAGGAGAAATCAAAAGATAACTATTTTCCCTCTAAATAATCTGCTTCCATTCTTTATCTCATTGAATGATACATTCCCAATTACCCAACAGAATGTGCTAGTTAGTCAAAGAAAGTTAGTTCAAGTGTTACCATTTTGAGTCTGTAGTCTACAACCCAGCTAGTCAATGTGCTGTTGGTAGACCAGCAGGATGGGCATCATCCGAGAGTTTGAAAAACTGCAGAATCTTACATGCCCTGAGTCAGAATCTACATTTTAACATGTCATGTATCTTGATTGAATGTTAAAGTTACAGAAACTCTGTTCCATGTCATTTAATCTGTTTACATATTCCCATTACTTTGGCAGTTTCTAATCTCTTTTACACCTATCTTCTTTTTATCTACATAGTCAAGTAAGTCTACTTCTAATCAAACTCCCATAAGATTCCATGACATTTTCCCATTTCTACTTTTTCATCCTTTTCTGGTCCAGTATCTCCTTCATTTTTCCCCTCCTCAGAGAAAACTCTTTTAATTACTCTTTTTGCTCTTTCTGTCTCTATGCTGTTTTCCATGCTTAGATAAATCTCACCCTGTTTATCTAATATTTATCCTTCAGATCTTAATTCCAGCCATCAGTTCCCTGGACAAAACTTCACAAACCTGCAGGTTAGATAAGGTCTTCCTGTTAAATGTTGGGATAGTGTCCTATAAATTTTATTCCTATTTTAACTGCATGCAATTATACATATGTTTTGTGCTTTCTAATTTATTGATTTGATCTCAAATAATTAAGAAATATTAACTAAGACTTTCTCTACTATTGAGTGTATTAATCACGAAGAGTTAATGATTTTGGCTAGCTGCCTTTTCAGCATTTGTAAAGCTTATCAAATGGTTTTATTCCTTAAGTCTATAAATTTGATGTCTTATGTAAAGAGAATTTCTAACATTAAAACATCTTTGAAATCTTAAATAATCTCTATTTAGTATGTTATGGTATAACTTAACTAGCATGGGATAATCAATTAGAGGTTTGCTAGAATTTGCTTATGAAATAATTTAATCATACTATTCTGTTATTTTAAAAATCTGTCTATTTACTCATCTATTTTTAAAATGTGAGGTGTAGCACCTGTACAAATGTTTCTCTTATGGAAATTAAACAATTTGAAATTTATATTTTCTCTGAGATCAGTTTTTGTAAACTTTGTTATCCTATAAAATTATTCATCTAACCTAGCTTTTTTTTTTTAAGGATTTTATTTATTTATTCATAAGAGACACACACAGAGAGAGAGGCAGAGACATAGGCAGAGAGAGAAGCAGGCTCTATGCAGGGAGCCTGATGTGCGACTCGATTCTGGGACTCCAGAATTATGCCCTGAGCTGAAGAAGCAGATGCTCAACTGCTAAGCCACCCAGGCATCCCTCTAACCTAGGTTTTAATTTTTTTTTATCCAAATATTATCAGGAAGGGGGTGCTTGGGTGGCTCATGCAGTTAAACGTCCAACTCTTGGTTTCAACTCAGGTCATGATCTCCAAGTAGTGAGATCAAGCCCCAAATGGGGCTTCATATTCACTGAGGACTCTGCTTTTTTTTTCTCTCTCTCTCTCCCTCTCCCCTTGGGCTCTCTCTAGGCTCACACTCTCTTTTTCTCTCACTAAAACAATCAAACAACAAACAAAACCCCCACTAAAACCAAATATTATCAAGAAAAATATTCTAATTGTTTGTGAAGTTTCTTTTTAAATATAAATTTTGTTTCTTTATTCTTTATTCTGTGCATTTTCCTTCATTACTTTTTTCTTGATTTAAGTAGTTTAGTTTTTTTATTTTCTTCTACAAAACACTAGCTTTATAAATTTATAGTAATTCTGCTATATTTTTGCTTTCTAATTCATTTAATATTGATTTAATAATTATTTTTTCTTTACCTTTATTTATTCAACTTTTAAAATTTAAAGCTTAATTATTTTATTTTATTTTTAAATTGATATAAGCCCTTAACACTTTGCATTTTTTCTTTGAAAAGTCAGGTGTATCATAAACATTCCTCTATATGTTGCTTTCATTTCTATGGTTTTCTAGAAATTCTTCAATTGTGCTTCACATTTTCCTTTTTAGGATTTGCTGGTGTTTTTCAATTTTTTTAATTTGAATTCTAGTTAGTTAACATATAGTGTAAAATTAGTTTCAGGAGTAGAATTTAGTGATTCATCACTTATATAAAACAGTGCTCAAAAAGAAAAAAAAAAACACTTAGTGCTCAATACAAATGCCCTTCCTTAAGATTTGTTTTTAATTAATAGATTTTTTTCTGAGTAGTTTTAGTTTTACAAACAAAAAAAAAAATTGAGCAGAAAGAACAGAGTTCTTGTCTGCCTTCCTCTTCAACTCCCAATTTCCCTTATTATTACTTTTTATATGGGTATGCTATATTATAATAGATGAATCGACATGGGTAAATTAGTATTATGATTATTAATTAAAGTCCACATTTCACATTAGAGTTCTTTTTGTGATGTACAGTTCAATGGTTTTTGACAAATGCCTAATGCCATGTATCCACCATTATAGTAAGATAGTCTGACTGCCCTAAAAATCTCCTATTCTTCACTACTTCATCCCTCCTCTTTCTTCACAAATCTCTGGTAATGACTGATTTTCTTCTATCACTATAGTTTTATCTTTTCCCAGAATGTCATATAGTTGCAATTATATTGCAGGTAGCTTTTCCACATGGACTTTTTAATTAGCATTATCCATTTAAAGTCATCCCATGTTTTTTGATGGATTTGATAACTCATTTCTTTTTATTAATGAATACTATTCCACCTATGGATGTATTTCGCTTGTTTATCCATTTATCTAATAAAGGACTTCTTAGTTCCTTACAAATTTTGGCAATCTTGATAAATTTGATAAATAGAAGTGCTTGGGTGGCTAAATTTGTTAAGAGTCCAACTCTTGATTTTGGCTCAGGCCATGATCTCAGAGTCAAGAGATTGAGCCCCATTGGGCTCCACACTCAGTACAGAGTTTGCTTGGGTTTCTCACTCTTCTGTCTACCTCTGCTCCTCCCCTGTTATCTCTATTTCTCTAAAATAAATAAATAAATAAATAAATAAATAAATAAATAAATAAATAAATAAATAATGAAATCTTATGTTTAAGAAAGTTGCTATAAATATTTGTGTTCATATTTCTGTATGGACAGAAGTATTCAACTTATTTGGATAAATACCTATGAGCCTGATTGCTAGATCTTATGGTAAGACCACATTTAGCTTCATAAGAAGTTGTCAAACTGTTTTCCAAAGAGGCTGTACTATTTTGCATTCTCACCATCATTGAACAAGAGTTTCTATTTGGTATAATTGTATAGTGGTACTTCATTGTTTTAATTTTCATTTACCCAAGGATGTATAATTTTGAGTATCTTTGCAGAAGCTTTTGCTACCTGTATATCTCTTTTATGAGGTATCTATTTAGATCTCTAGTTTACTTTTGTTGTTTCTCATTGTTGAGTTCTAAAAGTTCTTTGTGTATTTTAGATACAAGTACCCTAGCAAATATATGTAACTTGGAAAAATCTTCCTACAGTTTGTGGCTGTCTTTGAATTATCTTCATATATTACACTGCTTTAAAATTTATTTAGCATCTAACACAATGCCTGGTTTGCTAAAAGTTCTTAATGGATACTTCTGGAATTAATTAGTTATGAGTAATATATGTAGAGATAGGTACAAAATTTATAGTCTTAAATACCAACTTATTTTTCTTCCATGCAGAAGTAAGGAAGTAAAAAAGAAAAATAATAATTCAGCAGAATGGTATTGTTATATAAAAATAATTTTAATTAATAAGATAATAGAAATAATATTCTTATTAAGTTCCTTTCCAAAATTGGTATTGTAGTGAAAACTAGGTAGCTACTTAACATTTTTAAAAGAAGACCCTTGAGGGTCACCTGGATGATGCAGTCTGTTAATAACAGCGTCCAACTCTTGGTTTTGGCTCAGGTCATGATCTCAGGGTCCCGACACTGAGCCCCAAGTCAGGCTCCCCACTCAGCACAGAGTCTGATCAAGACTGTCTCTCTCTCTTCTTCTGCCTTTCTCTGTAATGTGCATGCATGATCTCTCTTTCCCTTTCTCTAAAATAAATCAAGCCGAGACATCTTCTTCCCAATGTTTAAAGCAGCATGTCCACAATAGCCAAACTGTGGAAGGAGCCTCGGTGTCCATCAAAAGATGAATGAATAAAGATATATATATATATATATATATATATATATATATATATATACACACACACACACACTACATTGCAATATTACTCAGCCATTAGAAATGACAAATACCCACCATTTGCTTCGATATGGATGGAACTGCAGGGTATTATGCTAAGTTAAGTAAGTCAATCAGAGAAGGACAATCATTATATGAGTTCCCTCATACGGGGAATATAAAAAACAATGAAACGGATTATAGAGGAAAGGAGAGAAAACGAGTGGGAAAAATTAGAGAGGGTGACAAAACATGAGAGACTCATAACTCTGGAAACAAACAAGGAGTAGTGGAAGGGGAGGTGAGCTGGGGGATGGAGTGACTGGGTGATGGGCCCTGAAGGGGCCACTTGGCGGGATGAGCACTGGGTGTTATACTATTTGTTGGCAAATCGAACTCCAATAAAAATATACATAAAAATAAAACAAATAAAATCTTTAAAAAATAAAAGGAAACCCTTGAATAAAGTTTAAATTCTTAAATTCAAACAAAAACATATACATTACTTTATATATAATTTTCTGCATTCTATATTGAACATATAATTCAGTGAAAAAATATTTTACTTGAAATATATTTTTCTCTTAATATAGTTAAAATAATTATAAATTTTAAATTAAAATATAGTAATATATAAAGCATATGGCTGGAGTTTTAAATCTTTTTTGTACTTGCAGTTTAATGCTGAAACCAAATAACAAATATATAAGAACGTTTACATGTAACCCTTAAACACAGTAGTATTTTCATATGGGGAATCAAAACTAGTAAGTTGTGATGACAAAGGTATATTTCATTTTAATGAGTTGAGGAATGAAAGTTATATTTACTGACCATATTTTATGTCAGGTACTATTCTAAACATAAGACATTTACTTTGCACAACAAATAGCATTAAGCATTATAATCACTATACATAGAATAGTGAGGTTTCACAACAAAAGATGACTTGCCCAGGGCATCATACACATAGAAGGATTCCAAACTAGTTCTCTCAGATTCTTAGCAGTATAGAATTTTGCTTCCAAACTGACTTCACAAATATTGTCTCTAATTAATCTTTAATTTATAGAAGATTGCATTTCATAGAGGAAGAGATTTACTTAATATATAAGTAATAATAACTAAGATTAATGAAACTCAATTCCTTTCATTTTACAGCTTTTGGTTGATCCATATACTCATTCTCAAAATATGAGGAATACAGAAAAGTATAGAAAACAATACAATGATGATATACCTATACCACTGTGAGGGAAATGGAAGTGTTTACATTTGTGTGGATGTGTGCGTGTGTGTGTGTGTGTGTGTGTGTGTGTGTGTGTGTGTTTGGAAACTATTAAATGATTGATTTGGACTCTTGTTCACTTTTACCAGTTGTGTTTGGGGGAGAAAATACTATATGAAGTCTTGACCAAAAGTAAAGTAAAATTCAGCAGACTTCAGCGAGATTAAATCTTTCTCAGAAGCTCATAAGTGAACAAGTCAGATCATTGTGGTCATTTATCTATCGTTGATTGCATCCATTTATCAAACCTCTTTTGCTTCCCCCACTTTTTTTTTTCAGTACAAGTCAACTTCCTTACCCAGTCAGTGATAAAGTAACTTTACGTGATGCTATTTTTCTTTCAATAATTATCTTCTCTGACCAATATTACTTTCTTCATTTCCTGTGTCATTGCTTCTGATCATTCTTTAAGAAGTTTTAATGATGGAGGAAAAAAAAATAAAAACTAAAGCCAAGGGAGAGGGCAAAAAAATGAAGGAAAGTTGCATGGTATTGCATGGTAGTGAACTCGTTCATTTCATTTCGTGTTTGTCATATGAAAAAGGAAAATTTCTTAAAACACTTTAGAGTGTTACCCATAAAATCAGTTGTTAGTTTTTCTAGGAATGATAATAGTCTTATCTATATATTCATAAACAGAATTGAACTATGACTACATGAAGTTTAATCGATTTTTATTATGAGAGGAGATTTGATTTAGAATTTATATTTAGGTCAATATAGATATTTAACATTATAGCTGAATATTCTATTACTATTATTGTATAGTTATGAAGAATCAGTAGAGGTCAAATATGAAATTTCAGGGATTAATATAGTATAGTCTTGGAAAAATTGTGAACATTTGTCTTCGCTTAAAAAGCAAAATTTCATATCTTAGAGTTTAGACAGTGAAGGTAGTCTCACTTGCTTATAGAATATAAACCTATGCACTTAAAAACAGTAAATGCTACTAAGAATGAGTCTTTAATGAATTAAGAAGACATACTGCTTCTAAGTGACAAAGTAATATAAAAGAAATTAAAGTACATGCAGTTAATAGTACTGGTTCTATAATAATTCTGTTAAACTGTTCCTAAATAGTGAACACAGTGAGTTGACTATAAAATGAACAATACTTATGTCACAAGTAAAAAACAGTATATATTGCAAAAAATAATTTGAATCATTGTGACTCAAATGTAAAATTCTACAGAGATTTTTAGCCTGAAATCTGATACAATTTTCAAAATTGTTTTAATATTAGTTTTTAGAATTTTCATACAGTAGTTCTAACAGTAGCCCGATGTAGATGTTAGAGCATATCTGAGTAAACCTTTCCATTTGTACAAGTCAAAATAAATATAGAAACTAATATTTATAAACAGATCAGAGTTGAGATGATTCTAGGTAACTAAAAGATTGAATGATTTTACATTTATGTGTACACAATTTTTTTAAATGCTGGAAAAATACTGGAATCAGAGTCAGAATTTTGGGTACCTTTTTAGTCAGTAGCTTTTTATTTTAGAAAAAAGTTACTTTAACACTCTGAGAAACTCTTTATGTTCTGAATGCTTTCCCTAAAGTCCATTTATTTCATTCTAAATTGTAATGATATGTTCCATTTTTAGGAAAACATAACAAAACAGCAACAAGTATATCTACATGTCACAAAAATAAAACCTTTATCAGTTTCCCTAATTGGTAATTTATACCCTTTTTGGGGTGCCTGGGTGACTCAGTTGATTTAGCATCCTACTCTTGATTTTGACCCAAGTCATGATCACAGGGTCATGAGACTGAGCCTCACATTGGGTTCCACCCTTAGCTGGAAGTCTGCTTGAGATTCTTTCTCTTATTCTCTGTCCCTCCTCCCACTTGCACATGCTCTCTCTCTCTCTCTCTCTCACTCTCTCAAATAAATAATTAAATATTCAAAAAATATATATATACCCTCTTGATCTTTCCCTACCTCTCTATCTTCCTTCCTTCATTTAGTTTTAGACCACAAGTGAAAAATACTGAGTGGAGTCACTGAAATTGTTTTCAGTAAAGTATATTATCATCATCAGAATGCCACTCTTATTTTAATGTTAATAATTATTGTATTTCTTTCATTTCCATACTCTATTTCCCCCACTGATATGCAAATATGTATGTATGTATGTGTGTATATAGCTGAAAAAATAATGTCCTTGTAAAATACATGTTTTTTTTAATGTGTGTGCATTACACATGTTTAAATATACATACATGGTAGTTTGTTGTTCTGACATTTTTCATTCAATATCATGGTGTTAACAAGGTGCTTTGTTGTGGGATCCGTAGGTGGCTCAGCGGTTTAGTGCCTGCCTTTAGCTCAGGGCATGATCCTGGAATCCCAGGATCAAGTCCCATATTGGGCTCCTTGCATGGGGCCTGCTTCTCCCTCTGCCTGTGTCTCTGCCTCTCTCTCTCTGTGTACCTCTCATGAATAAATAAATAAAATCTAAAAAAAAAAAAGCTTTGTTGCTAATTACATATACCTTATTGCTTCTAACTATTGCATAGCATTCTATAATGACATTTACAATGTTTTTTCTCACACAATTGTTCAGAGAGAAGCATCTAGATTGGCTTCTTCTCCGTTACCATGAATGATGTTATACTGAACAGTCTGCTACCTATATTCTCATGAATTCAGTGCAAGCTGTTCTCTGGAATGTATATTCCAAAGAAGGATATCTAGATCATATTTTATTTATCGTAGTAGTGCATAAGTGTTTCCCATTTTCTCATGTCCTATCCAATACTTTGTATGGTATAACTTTCTTATTTTCACCATGCTGGAAGTGGAGTGGCATTGCAGTTTAAGTAGTATTTCCTTGAATACTAGATGTTATCATCTCTTGATACTTCTTGTCATGTTGAGTTCCACTTTCAAACATGCTCTCTCTATTTAATAATTCCTTAATTCTAATGACATCATAGGAAAATTTAAGAGCTTTCCTGTTGAGAAGTTCGAGTTAAAGCCACTTATCTGAATACCATCCACTTGCTTAAATAGGGAGTGTATCTCCAGAAGAGAAAATACATAAAGCAGATGATCCAGACTAATTTTCTATCACTTTCACTCTCAGGTAAACATCAAAATGAAATTTGTTGAGAAAAGAACTTACCATTAAAATACCTTTAACTGGGTGATGAACATTAAGGATGGCATGTGATATAATGAGCACTGGGTATTATGTAAGATTGATGAGTCTCTGATCTCTACCTTTGAAACCAATAATATATGTTAATAATTGAATTTTTAAAAAAAATTTCAAAAAAAAATAGAGTATCTCTCCCTAAGAACAATGTGTACTAAATAGAACCTAGAATCTCTGAAACATGATACACTTGAAAATTCCGTTAGCTATGCAGTCTACAGTATAAAATGGAGATGTGTCGTAATTGAAATGTTTGCCACTGTGACAAACATTTGACACTCCCTACAAACCTCATTTTAGGGACCTCATCTTTCCTGTGCCAGGAATGCGTATCTGTCATGGAAAGATGGAGGTCTGGGGACTTGCCTCAATTTCTCAGATCTCCTTCTGTTTCACTGAGCCTCTTGCTACTTTTATGCTTGAAATTATTTAGAAAACCTTGATATTCAGTGATATCTCTAATTATAATTGATTGGACAGTCTGCTCCTGCGTTTAGGTCAGTAGTCACTTTCTATCGTTAAATCAGTCTCATTTGGGACTTAAGTACATTTCAAACATTAGAAAAGGCATCAATCTCACATCAGTCCAAAGCCTCCAAATCCAGTGAGAACTGATCCTGGGTGCAAAGGCCTTCATTAGAGAAGAGAAACACCACTGCTCTTTCCTTAACCCAAACTCCCTGACTGCTTCCATCCATTCTGGCACTGGTAGCTCTTCCATGATTGGGGTGAGAGAATATTTAGTTAGTGCTACCACATTAATTCAATGTTCAATGGAAACTCTACAGCAAGTATTTAAATGCTGCTGTTTCTAGGCACCCCTCCTTTTATTTACATTCTTGGAGGCCTTATGGAGGCATAAAAAGATAAATTCCTGATGTGGACAATGTATTTTCATGAAAGCTGACATCTTGTGATCCTGTCTTTCGCAGCTCCTGCTATGGCAACTCAAATCTTGTGAATGGTCTGCAAGAGAGCTCCTTGGTGAAGAGTGGCATGCCCAATACTACGGGAGACTGTTCACTGATTATCTGCTGAACCCTGAAAGCGTATTTGAATTAGCCCTCAAACTGTATTGCACAGAATATGTGTTTCCTGTTCATAAAAAGCTTTGATATCCAAGAGAGAAGTACTACCTATACCACATAATGAAACACTTTTGCCCATTTTATCCTCACTGGGCTCATTCTACAACTTGCCTGAATGAGTAAGGTACCCCACCAGAGCTGTGGGTTAGAGAAAGGAAGACAAAAAAGAAAAAAAAAAGAATAAAAGAAGTAGAAAAATAGATCATGCTCTCATACCTTTCCCTATGAATGATGCTAAACCATGGTTCTGGTGTGAGCCCAGAATAAAATAAATAATTAAACTTCCTGTGAGATTCAAGTTTGACACAGTACTGCGCAAAACTTTATAATGTCTGAATAGCAATCACCAGAATGAGAATACCCACATAAATAAAACTAAAGGGAACTCTCTGAAATATACAGAGATTATGAAAGGACAGACGTGAGAAACTTGGCAGACCCTAACTGGACATAAATATTGAAAAATAATTAATCTGTTTCTTATTAGTGCCCCATTAAGGTCAATTCATCCAATGAGTCATTTAGTTATTTGGGGCTTTTTGCCTAAATTATCTGTTTATTGCATCTCTGCATTTTTTCTTTAGGGATCCTGGCTTTTTCTGACTTATTTTTCAGCCAACTATTGTAAAAACTAGCTTTACTCCTCATCTCCCATTTCAAATATATTAATGCAGCTTCTATTTCTTCCATCCATTAAAACTATTATTCTAAAATAGATTCCTCAGTATTTATCCTACTGAGACGCACTAATACTGTCAGTTTTTATTTAAACTCTGTTCCTTCTAGCTTGCAGGATACCATTTTGTCTGATTTTTCTTTCCCAGGCCTTTGTATTCACTTGTATGGACCTAGATTTTTATACATGATCCTTAAACATTGGCTCTACCAAGCAGTTGTAAACTAGTTCATTGTACTTCTTTTTCAGCACTTCTCCTTGGTTGATTTAATTTACTCTCCTGATTAAAAATTCCATCAATATGCTAATGATTCCCAAGGCCTCTCTTTAGCTCTGACCTCACCCTGCATTTCTATTTCATCTAGTAAGTACTTATAAGTCAGGTCTGTATGTCTCAAAGCAATCTTAAGCTTGTAATTTTCAAAATATAATTAACATTTATTAACATGTCTGATATATGTATATATTAGATCATATATATACTAAAACATATATATATATATATATGGTTTAATTTAGTGCAAAATCTTATCCACAAGAATTATTAGGCACTCTATTTTAGGTATTTATTACCTAAAATACCTATTTATTACCTAAATACCTAAAATAGAGTGTACAACCACAAAACTGTATATTCCATACATATTTTATGCCTCGAACTGACTTTCACGATCCTCATACAAAATCATTTCTTCTCTTTCACTGGATTAAGATAATTATTTATTTGAAATACTTCCTAAACAGAAATATGAGGTGCAAATATTAAGTGCAACCAACCATGTCAACTGCTTTGTTCAAAGAGGCAGAATTTAAACAAGCAACAACAAAAATGATCACCAAATTTAATTTATAAATTATTTTTTCTTGCTGTTCAACTAGATGTAATGTCAATTTTCATAAAATTATTGGCTCAATTAGGAGAACAATCCTATATGGAGAATATAGTAAAAGTACAAGAATGCTTCAGCAAATTGCCATAAAAATACATTTAATAGCTTCTATCTGTTTTCACTCCCACTGTGTATTATACTATTTCTGTTCTTTTGTGTAAAACAAAATCCTTCCCTTTCAAACAAACTTATTTGCTCTTGCTGTATATTGAGTCTTTATAACCAGTTTTTTGTCCTATTTCTTGCAAGTTACGTTAATTTATTTTTTTATACTTACTGCAGCTCTTTCTTCCCTTGTTTCCACATCCTTTCTCATTACAGTCTGGCCTCAACATCCTCCTGGTCTTTATTCTCCTTAAGTGTTTTTTTTTGTGTGTGTGTTTTGTTTTGTTTTGTTTTGTTTTTTGGCAATGCTGACCACTTCTTTTGGGGCATATTTCTTATCCAAATATTGTTCTACCTAACTGATCATTCTGTCTCTCTTTTCATGATAGAGAAAGCAATACATTTCCATTGATTTATTCAGTCAGAAACGCATATTGGATGTCTCCTGTGTGTCAGCATTTTGTAAATGATAACACATCGCCTGTTCCCAAAGAACTTAATGTTTTGTTGGGAAGGCAGATATATAATGAATGCAAACATGATATCATTTTCATTCTTAGGTCAGTGAAGACACAGAGAGGAAGGCTTTTTGAGTAACATGTGAGCACCCATAGGGTTAATATTTGGTTTTCATCCAAAAAAGTATTAAAGGAAAAAAATTAGACACCATATATCAGTGAATATGGTGAGAATTTTCCTAATGTTTGTTCCTTTGTAAGGCAAAGGAAGAATAAATTTAGGTATGAATCATTGATAGATTGATCAATCAGACAATACAAATCAGGAATAGCTTTACATTCTCAAATGATGTTGCTTTAGAAATTTCTGTGCTAATTTTCTACTTTCCATAATTAATTTATCCTTTAAAAATGATCTCATTGGGCAAGAAGATGCATAATATCTATATAATATTTTCCCCTTTCTGGTACAATGTGTATCTAATTCAAGTGCAGTAGTAGTCTGCTGTAGCATAAAGTTTTTATCAGGCCTTTTGTGATATTTGTACTGATAGGAGGTATCCTGTCACTCAAAGTGATCTTGCACAGTCTTGTGAGGACTCATGCATATGAAAAATAATGCTTCATGACAGTTTCTTCCAATTTAAGACAGTAATTTCTTCTATATCTCCTTGTATTATTGATAACCATCATTGGTAAAAGGGAATTGTCTGCAACCCAGTATAGATGAAAATGAATAGTGTTGGAGGTTAACCATAAGTGCAACCTTGCTGGAGAAATTATATCAATTTAAGACATATTGTCTCTTGAAGATAAAAAAATACTAAAGTTCTGGACTATACCTTTTATGGAAAAACGTTGTTTTCTCATCTCCCTTAACAAAACAAAAAATTTTTCCCCTTTTTTCCTTCCTTCCTTCCTTCCTTCCTTCCTTCCTTCCTTTCTTTCCTACCGTCCTTCCCTCTTTCCTTTATCTTTTGCTCTCTTTTCTTTCTCTCTTTATTCTTAACATTTGTTAATTCATCTATGAGTCAGTATACTAGTGTGTAAAAGTGAGATATCAGTCATAACTCTTTCACACAGTTGTTAAAAATGTAAACATTATGAAATGTTTACAACATTAGTTGTCACATGAGTGCTATCTGTGTGTGGTTAACATGATCAGATCTTTATCACTATCTTACAGAACATTTAAGTATAAATTTTAGTACTTTATATTGTGAGTCAAGGGCTATAATTCCTTCTCTTACACTGTGTGTAATGGGCAAATGCACCCTCAGAGATGTCAATGCTCTAGTTGCTAGAAGTTGTGAATATGTTGTCCTATGTAGCAAAAGAAACTTTGCAGATGTGATTATGTTAAAGACCTTAAAATAGAGAGATTATTATGAATTATCAGGGTGAGTTCTATATGCTTACATATACTCTTAAACCAGAGATACATTTTCTCTGTCTGGAATCGAGTGAGATACAATAGGAGGAAAAAGAGAGATCCCAGTCATGATAATACTTCTCCCAAGACAATTAAATGCTACTCTAAATGTTGCTACTCAATCTCAGAAGCAATTAGATGAAAAAGACAGAGGGGGAGAGAGAAACAGGGCGAAGGGGAGGGGTAGCAATAAGAAGGGAAGAAGGACATCAAGAAAGGATATGTAAGAAGCAATGATAACTAGAAAATTAAAAAGACTATAGAGACACCATTAAAAATAGCAACAAATTCTAAAATATTAAATAATCTAACAAAAATTACACAAAACATGATTAGAAGAAAAATAAAAACATGACGGAAGCACAGTAGATTTTTATTTGAAACAAAACAATAGCAACATGACAAACGGTCTTCAAAGCAAAGATTATTCTGAGAAAAATGAAGGACGGCAATATTTATTTACAGTCAAGACATGTAAAAATGTACTAATTGAAACCTAGTAGTTTTTTTTTAATTGAAACCTAGTAGTTTTGTACAGAATGATAGAAATGACAAATGATAGAAAGCTTTGTTTAGAGAAAATCTTTTTACCTTGAAAGATGAAACTATATCTTAAAACACAGAAAGTAAGGGGGTGCTTGGGTGACTCAGTTGATTAAGCAACCAACTCTTGGTTTCAATTCAGGTCATGATCTCATGAGTCATGAGATGGAGCCCTACACAGGGCTCTCTCTAGTGGGGACTCTACTTGAAGATTCTTTCCCTCTGTCCCTCCCCCAGCTTTCAAGATGCATAGTCTCTCAGATAAATAAGTGAATCTAAAAAAAGACGAGAAAGCGAGAATCTTAAGGAATGGAGAAATTTTACCATATTTAAAATAAATATTTTTTTAAAACAAAGACATTATAAATGTTCAAATAAGTAAGAGACAATTGGAAATAAAATTAATTATAAAATTATGAACAAGTAGTTTATGTAAAAATAAATCAGACTATCCAAAGATCTAAGAAAGAATTCTTCGTAATCATATACAGAGTAAATAAATAAACACACAAATACCTTGATTTACATGTATTAGCACAGATGCATTTCCAGACATTGTGTTAAATAAAAACAGTCAATTGCTATGAGACAGGATAATAGGACACAACTTATGTGAATTATAAACTTATTCTTAAAAAGTATCATCAGAAAGTTTGTGGCTATGCATATGTTCAATAAATAGAAATATGAACTGGAACAATAGACATCTTTTTTTTGGAAATGTCTGCTGGGCAAGGGATGGGAAAATATTCATACATACCAGTTTTGAGGGTGGTGTCCAACTTGTGTCTATCAAGTTTCTGTGATTTTTATGTCAAAAAAAAAAGTAAAATCTTGGAAAACAATCAGGCATTTTGGCCCGTTTTGCAACAGTATACTCATTAAATAACAGTGACTCACTTCAGTTTTCACCCTAAATTGTAAAAAAAAAAAATTGGAATTAAACACTTTGACTTGATTTTTGTGAGAATATTTCTAACTTGGCATAGAATTAACTATTCTTATTTTTTTTAAGATTTATTTTTATTTTATTTTTTAATTTATGATAGAGAGAGAGAGAGAGAGAGAGAGAGAGAGAGAGGCAGAGACACAGGCAGAGGGAGAAGCAGGCTCCATGGACCGGGAGCCTGATGTGCGATTCGATCCCGGGTCTCCAGGATCGTGCCCTGGGCCAAAGGCAGGCGCCAAACCGCTGCGCCACCCAGGGATTCCCTTTTTTAAAGATTTTATTTATTTTTTCATGAGAAACAGAGAGATAGAGAAATAGAGAGAGAGAGAAAGAGGGAGAGGGAGGCAGAGACACAGGCAGAGGGAGAAACAGGTTCCATGCATGGAGCCCCACATGGGACTCGATCCTAGGTCTCCAGGATCACCCCTGGGCTGGAGGAGGCGCTAAACCGCTGAGCTACCCGAGCTGCTTAACTATTCTTATTAACCATTGTAAACGTGACATAAAGCAAGCAAAACTGCAGTTTGCACTTAAAATACATAATGTATTATGCAATTGAATTCTGCTTGACATGTCTAAAACCACAAAAGGTGGCAAGAGTCTTATTTTATTCTCAAATAAAAATCTGAAAAATATTTTAGGTTTGAGAATTTTTCATTCATTGATTCATTCACTTTTTTCATCTAGGCATTGTATATATATTAGCCTAAGCACAGTGCTATTCTTTGAAAATAAAACAGTATTTAGAAATAGAAATCTTAGTTATTTGGAATTTTTTTCTTTCCACTTTATATAAGCATAGAGAATTATTTTTTCTGACTAATGTTGAATATCTGCTTGGAAAAGACCAAAGAAATCTTCATTCTACCAGATGACAGAGTTTGAGGAGGTGAGATATGTAAGAGTATGACAGCTAAAGTGATTGACAGGTTTATTGAATAAACTCATTCCTGTTGTTCAGAATAATCTGTTTTTTGTTTCTCAGTTACTCCATAGTATGTCTTCAAAATAACCTCCTTACAGATATTTGAATGAAATAATATATGTAGGTAGTTACACTTAATTATGATAAAAATAAATACATTTATATTTCTGTAAGTGGATTTTTAAAGTATAAAATTTCAAACTTTTTATTTTTTTATTTCACAATAACTAGAAACCTGACTCGTTCTAGTTGGCAAAATTGCAAAAATGTTTTTTATGTGTGTGTGATTCAGAATGTTAGAGTCATACTTAAAACAATTGTAATCATTTGTTCTTGACAATAAAAAGTCACAGTCACTCATTTTGACAACACAATGATGGGTTCTTTTTATAGTTCACTCAGATGTTCTAAGAACTTAAGGAATTGCAATTAAATTCCTACATTTAAATACCATTTCTAAATCATGGACCTGTTCAGATTTTTTAATCAGCCTTAACAATGAAGCCCTAATACATATTTTAGATATTTCAAAAGGTGTCAATTTAAGAAACTGAACAGAAATCAAATGAATCTTCCTTGCCTAAAGTTGATGAAAAACTCTCCTACAATGTCTTTAAATGTGCTGCTGTATGTTAATATACAAATATTCTCATAAACATCAAGTCAAAGTGTTTAACTTCAAATTAAAAAAAAATTATGGTGAAAACTATAATGGGTTACACTGATATTTAATGAGAGTAAGAGTTTTATTTGTTATGAATTTTCTTTTATTGAATTGTATTTCAATAAATATTAAAAGTATTCATTATAGGCTTAATTAAACTTTCTAATGATATTGATATTGTATTTTCATATTTCTATAAACTTCAGTTGCCAATTAATCTTTCTAGAAAATTTGAATATTCTTATTGGTTAAGAAATAGACTATCTTATAGACAATGGACCCCTAGGGGACCAAAATTAGTGTAATGTCCTTTAATCTGTATAGTTAAATTTTTCTTCTATACTCTGAATAATCTTACAGATTTCTGTTTTGGTATTATTAATATGTAGAAGTAGCTGTGATTAATCATATATTCAAAGTAAAGTTATATTTTTGTCATTAAGCACATTTTCAAGTGTGAATACTAAGAACATAAGCAGTATCTTATGGTAGTCTGAAAATATTTAGATATAAAAAGAGTTCCTCCTATTGGATCAATGAGAACATAGTTCTGCCACTGTTTGCTCATTTTAAAAATTATTAAAATGGTTTAAGTTTTTCAGTGTGCTCTAATTTTTCAGGAAACATTTTAATATAATATCTCCATTAAAATTATTTTCCTGCAAAAAAAAAGGAAAAATTGGCTTTGGAATTTTCTTTCAAGACAGCAAAAACTTAATACAATTTATTTTAATTGGAAATAATAAATTACATTTTATTTCTTTATTTTTTTTATTTTATTTTTTAATGTATTTTTTTAATTTTTATTTATTTGTGATAGTCACAGAGAGAGAGAGAGAGGCAGAGACACAGACAGAGGGAGAAGCAGGCTCCATGCACCGGGACCCCAACGTGGGATTTGATCCCAGGTCTCCAGGATCGCGCCCTGGGCCAAAGGCAGGCGCCAAACCGCTGCGCCACCCAGGGATCCCCCATTTTATTTCTTTAAAGATTTATTTATTTATTCATGAGATAGAGAGAGAGGCAGAGACACAGGCAGAGGATGAAGCAGGCTCCCCGTGGGGAACCCAGTGTTGTACTGGATCCCAGATCCTGGGATCAGGCCCTGAGCCGAAGGCAGATGCTCAACCCCTGAGCCACCCAGGAGTCCCAGTAAATTACATTATAAAAAGAGATAGTTTGTGAGGGAGATAGGATATTTAGATTTTGATTTAATTATATATTTATGTATTTATATATAATTATTTTTATATTATACATGTTTTATATTTTATATATAATTATATATTTAGTCATCTAAACAACTTATATTTTCCCTATATTTCATATATATCTCACATTTTTTTATTTTTATTTTTTATTTTATTTTATTTATTTGAGAGAGAGAGAGAGCAAAAGCAGAGGGAGCGGCAGGCAGAAGGAGGGGGGGAGCAGGCTCTCCACTGAGCTAAGAACTGGACCCAGGGCTCAATCCCAGGACCTTGAGATTATGACCTTAGTTGTAGGCAGATACTTAATGGACTGAGCCATTCAGACACCCCTATATCTCACATTTAGAGCTGACAAAAATGTATAGACATTATATTTTAGTTATCTACTATTGCCATGACTGTATTTTGCCAGAAGATTACATTACTGAATAGTATATGATGTTAATGAACTGGCTAGGCAGAGATTTGTAACTGATAGGTAGCAGTATGACCCATTCAATTACATGCTTTGCTTTGTATACATAATATCTTAAATTCATGAATATAAGTTAAAAATAAAGATAATTCTAAAATAAAATATGTTCTTAATATTTAGTCAATTTTTAAAGACGTTATTTATTTATTCATGAGAGACACAGAAAGGGTTAGAGACAGGGGGAGAACCAGGCTCCTTGCAGGGAACCTGATCTGGGACGTGATCCCAAAACCCAGGATCATGCCCTGAGCTGAACACAGATGCCCAACTGCTGAGTCTCCCAGGCATCCCTATTTAGTTAATTTGTATGGCAATTAACCCATGGCTATTACCTCATAGGGTACATTTTTATATATGGGTAATATATTTTGCACAGTGTGGTAATATAGCAGTCAATGATATATTTTTAGCGTTTTGTTGATAAATGTTACTATTTGGTAAGAATGGTTCACCTCTCTGTTTTAATGCTTTCTGTTTTTTTTTTCTGTTATATCCATAATATATTATAGTCCAGTCTCACAACTTGATATTTTATTAAGATTTTTTTCAAAGTTTATGTGATATGTGTTTGTGTGTTTTATTAACCCTCCTATGGTATTTTACCAGTGATATAATCTATAACCAATCATGATGTCTCAATACACTTATCTCCCAGCTACTAGTTTAAAATCTATTTTTCTGGGAAAGCGTTTCTAAATTGATAGAGCTAATGTTTTCAATATTTATTATTCTTTCAAATGAGGAACTGTTTCTCACGAAAAGAAACTCAAATAACGTGTGTGTGTGCACGCTACGGTGTGCTTTGTAAATTTGAATTTTTTCCAATTGTGAGACATATAGCCACCTCATAAATGATTCACATGGTGCCCAGAGGTACAGTTAAAGAGGGCAAATTGATGTCATGAATACATGTTTGTATAAATCTCTATAAATAATAAATTAGTTCTCTCTTGTACTGTCAAGATACAGTGCCTATGTCAGATAAATGGCAAACATGAAATTATGCAATTCTTTATTAAGAAAATGTGTCTTCTAGAAAGATAATATGTACAGTTTTACTGTTTGTAATGATTGATCATGAAGACTAACAATGAAAATTTAGTGAAATGTTTAAAATAATATTTCTACTATATATTGTTTGAAAATAATAGGAAGCCTCCATTAATTTCTAGTTCAGTATTGTCATTATGTATGCAGATATGTCTGTACATATATATGTATGCTGGTCAGATACTATTACAAATTGTGATAAAATATGCCATGAAAAGAAAAAAAAGGTTGAAATTTTGTGATTAACCTTCCATGTAGCAGACTTCTTATATATCAATACCTTATAAGGTATTTGAGAGTTGGTTTTATTATGTACTTTTTCATATGGAGATATATAATAATTATGCTGGTAGTCATAAAGTGTACTTTTTTAAAACCAATTTTGAGTTATTTTTGCAGAGTGCAATATGAAAATCAAAAGTGCTCAAGAAAACTAAAACTTTTGATTAATAACAGTGGATTGAACAATAAGTTCTACTATATCTGCAAATAACTAAAATGACAATAATGGAATTTTTAAAGGCATTTCCTACAAGAACAAAACAGAGAACAGAAATATATATGATGAGATCTAGTAGGAAGACATATGAATAGGAAGGGTTTATTTGAACCAAAAGTTCTGAGTCTAAGGCAGAACAAACGAAAGAAAGAAAGAAAGAAAGAAAGAAAGAAAGAAAGAAAGAAAGAAAGAAGAGAAAAGAAAGAAGGAAAGAGAGAAAGAAAAGAAAGAAAGAGAAAGAAAGAAAGAAAGAAAGAAGAAAAAAGAAAAGAAAAGAAAAGAAAAAAGAAAAGAAAGAAAAAGAAAGATATCAATTATATTATAAATATGTCAAACATGGAAGATAATATGGATGGGAAGATATGATGGAGGAAGAAAAATGAGAAGATGGTGTGACAGTCTTTCTGAAGAAAGAGATCAGTGGCTGTATTCTACAACTCTGAATGTTCCACTACCTTCTGGAAGAAGCTTGGATACTTAGTCCCCCAAAGGGTAAGAGAGAAGGTTTCTGGATTTCAGCACAGAGGAGAACTCTGGTACCACATGGACTGTATGTTGGAAAAGACCGCTCCTCATCCTCCAACACACACTATGAGAGTATCTTTATCAATCTTCTTTTGGGTTAATTACATTTCAGACAAAGAAGACTATTCCAATACTCTAAAAGGATTGTAAGCCATCTGGTTATCAATGTTTTATGTAGCATATGGAGGAAGTTTATAATGGTCTTATTCAATAGGTTTCTTAGTTTTCTTTAAAAAAATGATTTTATTTATTTAAGACAAAGAGAGAGCGTATGGGTTGGGGGAGGAGCAGAGAAAGAGGGAGAAGCAGACTCCCTGCTGAGCTGGGAGCCCAACAGGGACTCCCAGGACCCTGAGTTCATGACCTGAGCCAAATCAAGGGTCCACCACTTAACTGACTGAGCCAACCAGGTGTCCTAATTTCTTAGTTTCTATCATTGACTACAAAATGGCAGCTACAGATCACCACACATTTAAGAAAAAAAATAATAATTTAAACAAATATCTTTTTTAAATATTTTATTTATTCATGAGAGACACAGAGAGAATCAGAGACTTAGGCAGAGGGAGAAGCAGGCTCCATGCAGGGAACCTGATCCCAAGACTCCAGGATCACTCCTTGGGCTTAAGGCAGGCACTCAACCACTGAGCCATCCAGGCGTCCCTCTCTGCTCATTTTATAATCAAATTTTTTTTTTGGTGTTGAGTTGTGTAAGTTTTTTTATATATTTATTTTGGATATTAACCCCTTATCAGATATATCATTTACAAATATCTTCTCCCACTCAGTAGATTGCCCATTTGTTGTTTTAATGGTTTCATTAGCTGTGCAAAAGCTTTTTGTTTTGGTGTAGTCCCAATTGTTTAACCTTGCTTTTGTTTCCCTTGCCTTAGGAAACCTATCCAGAAAAAAAGAAAAAAAAAATTCTACAGCCTATGTACAAGAGATTACTGTCTATGTGTTCTGGGAGTTTTATATTCTCAGGTCTCATATTTAGGTCTTTACCAATTTTGAGTTTGTTTTTCTGTATGGAATGAGAAAGAGGCCTCGTTTAATTCTACTGCATTTAGCCATCCAGTTTTCCCAACACCATTTATCAAAATGACTGTCTTTTCTGCATTGTGTTTTCTTGCCTCCTCTGTCTTATATAAATTGACCATATAAGTGGATTTATTTCTGGACTTTGTTCAGTCCCGTGAGTTTGTTTATTTTATGCCACAATCATGCTATTTTGGTTACTAGAGCTTTGTAGTATGTTTTGAAATCTGAGATAATGATACCACTAGCTTTGTTTTTCTATTCAAGATTACTTTGGCCATTTGGTGTCTTTTGTGGTTTCATACAAATATAGGTATTATTTATTCTAGTTCCATGAAAAATGTTGTTGGAAATTTAATAGATTGCAATGAATTTGTAGATTGCTTTGGGTAGAATGGACATTTAAAAAATAGTGACTTTTCTAGTTCATGAGCATGGAATATCTTTCCATTTGTTTGTGTCATCTTCAATTTATTTCATCAGTGTTATTATTCCACCTTTAATTTCTTTTCATGGGTGTTTATTGTTTTATGCCCTTGGTTAATTTTATTCCCAGGTATTTTATTATTTTTGCTGTAATTTTAAATGAAATTATTTTCTTAATTTCTCTTTCTGACTTCATTATTAACATAAGGAAATACAACTGATTTCTGTATATTAATTTTGCATCCTGCAACTTTACTCGATTCATTTATTGGTGCTAGTAGTTCTTTAATGGAATCTTTAGGGTTTTATATATATGTAGCATCATCTCATCTGCAAAAAGTGAAAATTTTCCTTCCTCCTTACATATATGGATGTCTTTATTTCTTTTTCTTGTCTGATTGCCATGGCTACCACTTTCAGTACTATGTTGAGTAGAAGTGGTGAGAGTGAACATTATCTTGTTCCTGATATGAGAAGAAAAGCTGTCATGTTTTTGCCATTGAGTATATTATTGTGGGTTTATCATATATGGTATTTCATATATAGTATGAAACTTACTATAAACTTACTTCATATATTATTTTCATATATGGTATTTATTATAAACCTACTTCATTGAGAGATTTTATCATTAAGAATATTGTACTTTGTCACATACTTTTTCTGCATCTATTGAGATGGACTTTGGGTTTTTATCCTTTACTTGTTAACATGATGTATCATGTTGACTGATTTGTGAATATTGAACCATCCTTGTATCCCTGAAAATAAATCCCTTCATATCATGATGAATGATTTCTTGTAGCAATTTCTTGTAATGTATTGTTGGATTCAGTTTGCTATAGGGAGAGAGAGAGAGAGAGAGAGAGAGAATATGAGCATGAGGGACAGAGGGAGCAAAAACCTGAAGCAGATTTTGCACTGAGCTGTCTCTCATAACTCCAAAATCATGACCTGAGCCAAAAGCAAGAGTCAGATGCTTAACCAACTGGTCACCCAGGGGCCCCTTGTTGAGGATTTTTGCAAATATGTTCATCAGAGATATTAGCTTATAGTTTTCCTTTTTCTTTATTTTTTCTTTTCTTTTTTGTTTTTGTTTTTGTAATGTATCTCTGGTTTTGGTAATCAGAGAATTATGGCCTCATAAAATGAATTTGGAAGTTTTCCTCCCTTTTCTATTTTTTTGGAATAGTTTGAGAAGAATTAAGTATTAACTCTTCTTTAAATGTGTAGAATTCATCTGTGATGGCATCTGGTCCTGGAATTTTGTTTTGGAGATATTTTTGATTATTGATTCAATTTCCTTGCTAGTAATTAGTCTGTTCAAATTTTCTATTTTTTCCTGCTTTGATTTTGTAGTGTTATATGTTTCTATGAATTTATCCATTTCTTCTAGTTTGTCTGATTTGTTGACATATAACTTTCTAAATATTCTGTTAAAATCCTTTGTATTTCTATGATGTCAGTTGTTATTTCTCCTTCATTTCTAATTTTATTTGAGTCATCTTTTTTTATTGATGAGTCTGGATAAAGGTTTATCAATTTTGTTTATCTTTGCAAATCACCAGCTGCTGCTTTCACTTCTCTGTTTTATTTTTCTTTAGTCTCTATTTCATTTACTTCTGCTCTAATCTTTATTATTTCCTTTTCTACTGGCTTTGAGTTTCCTCTTTTGTTTTCCTAGCTCCTTTAGGACTAAGGTTAGGACTTTATTTGAGGTTTTTCTTATTTTTTAGGTATGCCAGTATTGCTATAAATTTCCCTGTTAGAACAGCTTTTGTGTCATCCTAAAGATTTTGGACCATCGTGTTTTCATTTTCATTTGCCTCCATGTTTCGTTTTGTTTTTTTAATTTCTTTTTTGATTTTTTGATTCATCCATCCCATGTTTAGTACCATGTTATTTGTCCTCCTTATATTTATATTCTTTATAGATGTTAAAATAATTTAATAGGCTTCCATTCTTTTTAGTAAATTCTTCCTTACACTTCCAATCTGGCATCGAAACCACACTCAAAATGGTGATTAGCTATTATCCTGTATATCTAAATCTCTTGTTAAAATATTGAATTTGAATACTTTTACATTGATTGATAGTCACTGCTCCAAGTCCTGATATCTCGCTTTCCTTTTCTCAATAGTTCTGGACTTTCTTGTAATCCAGAAATTAGAGAACATAGCCTAGCAAATTAGGGAATACCCACAACTCTGTTCTAGTTCATAATTTGTGTCTACTCAAAATGCTAATGCTCAAACATGCATTTTGCATAGCATGTAAGATTGAATTTTTATAGTTATCCAATTTTTCTCCAGCTAAGGTTTCCTGGCAAGACACACTACACCTTTCGCTCACCGTCATTTCTAAGAAGGCTTGTTATAGAGCTTTGTATAGTAATTACTTTTTTTTTTTTTTTTTTTTTAAATTTTTATTTATTTATGATAGTCACAGAGAGAGAAAGAGAGAGAGGCAGAGACATAGGCATAGGCAGAGGGAGAAGCAGGCTCCATGCACTGGGAGCTCGACGTGGGATTCGATCCCGGGTCTCCAGGATCGCGCCCTGGGCCAAAGACAGGCGCCAAACCGCTGCGCCACCCAGGGTGGCGCAATTTATATATATTATTTATATATATATAAAATTTAGAGTCATTGAACATCTTTACAAAATTGCATATTTGCAGTTTACAACATGGTTCCTCCACATAGACCATCCCCTCCCTCAGATCACAAAATAGACTTATAACTTCTTTTGTTTAAGTTCTACATATTTAGAATGAAGTTCATATTTCTAGATTTTATGTTTAACATTTTGTATAGAAATTCTTTGGAATTATATTTACTAAGTGCTATTAGAATTTAAGAAATATTTCCTTTTTCACATTTATTGGTGCACCTTAATACCTTACTGAAATCTCAGAATTTTCTACTGATTTTTATTTCCCTACACTTTATGCTTAGTAAACTCAAATAATTTTATTGATGAATAATGATCATTTTTGTTCCTTCTCTCCTATATTTATATATCTTGTATATGCATTATGCACATCAAAGTTTTCTTTAAATATTTATAGTTTCCTTGTCGGCAGATGTAGAGTTACACTCCCTTACTCCTTCAAATTGTATATGGTTAAGCGCATTGATTTGAACCATATTTGTGCATGTCATTTCCAGGTGGAGTCTTTAAAAGCCAAGTAATAATTGACTATCTTTCCTACTCTAGCCAGTAAGTAAGAAATTAGAAATGAGTGTTACATCAGCCTGGGAACCTGTGTGATTATGTCATATGTTCAAAAAAATAAAATAAAATAATTGGCTCTGTAGCATGAGATATTTACCTTATTTTAAGAACATGAAGTTTTGTTTTCTTAAACAACTGATATTTGGGGATTTTTTTTGCCCATTATTTCCTCTTCATTATCTATGGATATTGACAAGGACTCTAAAATGGGTAGAAATATTTCATTGTAGGTGTCCCACCCAAACAATGCTATATAATCCTACACCCTGCATCCTACATTCAGTGTACTTCCTATCTAGAAGAAATCTTATATAATGTACTAAATAAGGTTAGTATCAGTCTCTACTTTCAGCTCAAAAATTCTTCCTTTTTATAATTTTTCTATGAAAAAAATATTTGTTATTCCATTCTGAAAATGAATGGTCATGTCAATATTTGCATATATAAATGTGCATATATATCTACATATATATGTCTATTTAAGAAAACAATATTGGCTAAAATTAGGTAAAGTTAAATCAAACAAATTGTATATAATATATATGCTTTATGTATAATATTTTTTATATATACATACTTTTTTATTGTATAATGACCTCCTTGAGAGGAGAGGACGATTGCTTATCTTTTATAATTTTCTTTATGTTATTGCATGCCTAGAATAATACCTAGTTCAAGAGATATATCTTTACTGAAGCTTTAACTCGAACCTTTAATGTGTCTTATAGTTTCTGTACTCTTGATGTAGTCAAGTGTTTGTGTACTTACAATATGAAAGGTCATAAAACCTGCCTGTCTTTGTTTAAAGAAGAAGAAAAAAACATTTAATCTTCTTTTCCACTTTAACAAAATGCTGATATAAGCAGAGCTTTAAATGACTGTGTGTGTGTGTGTGTGTGTGTGTGTGTGTGTAATTCTCTGCTTATAGTTTCATAAGTACAATTATTATTTCATGAGGCACCATTAACTTTTATGGTAGTTTTTCTACACATACAAAGTCACTGCCCATTTGATGTCCTGGATAGTCTTATTTTAAGATTGGTATAAATAATTGCATTCACAGGGCTCCTATTATCTTTTTAAAGAGCATATTTTAATTGAGTTTGAATGCCTATGTAAGGAGACAATAATTAGGATGCCAAATATAAAATCAATCATCCTTATACAGGACTCTTAATTTATGCTAATCTTTAAGACTGGAGTCATTAACAAATATAATATATATCTTGAGCATGCAAACCTGAAGACAATGGATCTAACCCAAATCAAGTGATCTTACCTCCTCTTATTGAAGTTTTCATATATAAAACATTGTATAAAACTTAAGGATTTGCCTGTTGTCTACCTCAAACCTAACTTTGTTCTACCTATTTATCTTTCTTTTTTAATTTGAATTCAATTAATTAGCAAATAGTAAAGCATCAGTTTCAGATGTAGTATTCGATAATTTATCACTTGTGTATAACACCCCATGCTCATCATATCATGTTCCCTATTTAATGCCCACCACCAAATTACCTCGTCCTTCCAGCCACTATCCTCCAGCAACCCTCAGTTAGTTAAGAATTTCTCATGGTTTTTCTTCCTCTCTGATGACTTCCCATTTAGTTTTCCCTCCCTTCCCTAAGATCTTTTGTGTTGTTTCTTATATCCCACATATGAGTGAAACCATATGATAATTGTCTTTCTCTGATTGACTTATTTCACTCAGCATAATGATTTATATTTCCCTGATGCCAAGTGATGTAGAGCATTTTTTTTCATGTATTTGTTGGCTATTTCTACATCTTATTTGGAGACATGTCTGGTGCATGTCTTCTGCCCATTTTTTTACTGTATTTTTTTGTTTTTTGGGTGTTGAGTTTGATAAGCTCTTTATAGATCTTGAAAACTAGCCCTTTATCTTATATGTTCTTTGTGAATATCTTCTTCCATTCCATAGGTTGCCCTTTAGTTTGTTGGCTTTTTCCTTTGCTGTGCAGAAGCTTTTTATCTGATGAAGTCCCAATAGTTCATTTTTGCTTTTGTTTCCAAAAGTAAGACTTTTGGTGACATGTCTAGGAAGAAGTTGCTGCAGCCAAGGTCAAAAAGTTTGCTTTTTGTGTTCTCCTCTGGGATTTTGGTGAATTCCTGTCTCACATTTAGTTAAGGTCTTTAACCCATTTTCTTTTTATCTTTTTGTATGATGTAGGACAATGGTCCAATTTCATTCTTCTACATGTGACTGTTCAATTTTTCCAGCACCATTTATTGAAGGGATTATCCTTTTTCCATTCTATACACCTTTAGATATACCTATTTATCTTTAAAAACAAAGTGCTCTTTACAAAAGTTATCAATTTGAAGCAGAAAGTAAATTTCTTCCTACTCTATGAAGTATGACTAAAGGGTAAAGTATATAATTTTTATATCTGATATTTCAAATGCAAGAATGTGAGTTACAAGGTAATAATATATGAAATGTGATGATAAATATAATCTGTATATCAAAATAGCTAAATATCCAAACAGAAGTGAGTTACAAGGTAATAATATATGAAATGTGATGATAAATATAATTTGTATATCAAAATAGCTAAATATCCAAACTACAGACACTAAAAATTGTAGTTAAATGATGAGTAAAAGTAATGATTATTAATTTACATAAATATGGGGTATCTCGGTGGCTCAGTGGTTGAGGGTCTACCTTCAGTGCAGGTCTTATCCCAGGGTCCTGGGATCAAGTCTTACACTCAGGCTCCACACAGGGAGCCTGCTTCTTCCTCTGCCTGTGTCTCTGCCTCTTTCTGTACATCTCTCATGAATAAATAGAATCTTTAAAAAAATAATTTACATAAATATATCTAGAGGACATCACTTCTATCTGTCTGGAAGAGAGAATAAATGATTATTAAGAGGGAGAATGTACTTATTTTTAGATGCCTTGTGGATTATTATGATCTCATTAAAAACAACTGGAGACTCGATATTTTCAGTTTAGAGGTCTTTGGAAGGGATATTACTTATCATGTTATTTTTGCCACCTTCCTTTTAATTCATAAAATTGTAAAATTACACCACCAGTTCCAGGGTTCTCAGATGAAGATGCTCATGGAATGCATGTCACTAATAATGTAGCTCAGTTCTCTATAATTCCTAGACATTGTGTGTTAGATTTTTAATTATAAATTCCCAGGATGGTAAATATGAACGTCTGACCTAAACCAATCAATTGATCAATTGTAACTGAGAGATCAATTCCAAAATTGGGGATGAGAGAAGAAGCTATTATTGTGAATAGGGCAGGCTTTTCCAGCAAATACATACTATTCTAAAACATATTCATGACTCCTATTCAGACTCTGCAATTTCGTCTTTTTTTTTTTAAGATTTATTTATTCATGAGAGACAGAGAGAGAGAGAGGCAAAGACACAGGCAGAGGGAGAAGCAGGTTCTACACAGGGATCCCAACGTGGGACTCGATCCCAGGTCTCCAGGACCATGCCCTGGGCCAAAGGCAGACACCAAACCGCCGAGCCACCCAGGGATCCCCTGCAAGTTCGTCTTGTATCATTGTTTGCATATCCAACTATTTCAGACATTTTGGCTCCCCAGTTTCTTGTCCATAGTAAAACTATTTTCTCAGCTGTGGACTTTTCATTTGCTGTTTCTTCTTTTTTTAATTTTTTTTAAATTTAGATTCAAATTAGTTTATATATAGTGTAGTATTGGTTTCAGGAGTAGAATTTAGTGATTCATCACTTATGTATAACACCCAGTGCTAATCACAAGTGCCCTTCTTAATGTTCATCACCCATTTAACCCATCCTTTACCCACCACCTCTCTAGCAACCCTCAGCCACAGCAGGTTCTTACTAGACATATCTCTGGAGGCAAGGAAAACAAAAGCAAAAATCAACTATTGGAATGTCATTAAGATATAAGCTTTTCTGCACAGTGAAGGAAACAGTCATTAAAACTAAAAGGCAAATGATGAAATGGGAGAAATACTTGCAAATGACATATTGGATAAAGTGCTACTATCCAGGACCTGTAAAAAACTTATCAAAATCAATACATAGAAAATAAGAAATCCAGTTCAAAAATAGACAGAAGACGTGAGCTGACATTACTCTGAAGAAAACACACAAATAGCCAATAGACACATGAAAAAAAATCCTCAACCTCACTCAGCATCAGGGAAATACAAATCAAAACCACAACGAGATACTGCCTCACACCTCTCAGAATGGCTAAAATTAACAACACAGAATGCAGCAGATGTTAGGAAGGATTCAGAAAAGGGGAACACTTTTGCGCTGTTGGTGGGAATGCAAACTGGTGCAGCCACTCTGGAAAACAGTATGAAGGCTCCTCAAAAAGTTAAAAATAAAACTACCCTACCACACAGCAATTTTACTACCAGGTATTTATCCAAAGGATGCAAAAATGTTTATTCGAAGGAGGACAAGCACCCCAATGTTTATAGTAGCAATGTCTACAATAGCCAAATTATGGAAAGAGCCCAAATGTCCATTGACTGATGAATGGATAAAGAAGAGGTGATTATATATACATAATATATATTATATATATGTATATCTCCATCAAAAAAATGAAATCTTGTCATTTGTACAATATGGATAGAACTAGAGTGTACTATGCTAAGTGAAATGTCAGTCAGACAAAGACAAATACCATATAATTTCACTCCTATATGAAATTTAAGAAACAAAACCGATGAACATAGCAGAAGGGAAGGAAAAATAGAAGACACTCTTAACGCTAGAGATCATTTGATGTTTTTTCTAGGTAGAATGTGCCTCTAGGGATCCCTGGGTGGTTCAGCGTTTTAGCTCCTGCCTTTGGCCGGGGCTGATCCTGAGGTCCCGGGATCAAGTCCCACATTAGGCTCCCTGCATGGAGCCTGCTTCTCCCTCTGCCTGTGTCTCTGCCCCTCTCTCTCTCTCTCTCTCTCTCTCTCATGAATAAATAAATAAATCTTAAAAAAAAAAAAGAATGTGCCTCTCTACTTCTTGCAGCATTTAATCTGGGCAGGTTCTGTTTGTGTGCCTGTTTTTCACAGGTAAATTACCCTGTGGAAATTAGCCTCCTCACCATGTGCATTCTATCTCATCGCCCTTTAACCATCCTGCAAATAATTTATTACAATCTGTAGTATTCTGCTTTTCGGTTTTCTTGTTCTTTTCTTACATTGCCATCAGAATTTAAGTCCTACGAAGACAGAATTTTTTAATCCTTATTACTGCTTTGTCTCCAGTGGCTAGCTCAATCAATATATTTGCAAATGAATAAATTTAAATAATTCAGTAGTGAAGAGTGAGCTTGAATTTATGATTCCTGATTTCCCCCTCCTATTTATCAATTTTAAAACAGAGAGAATTATCAAGTAGGTCAAAAAATTAAATATAATTGATGAGTAAGGTTTTTGGGATTTTTGTTTGTTTTTGTTTGTTTGTTATTTAGTTTCTATTTTAATTCCAGTTACTGTGCCTAGTGATATATTAGTTTCAGGTGTACAATATAGTGATTCAACAGTTCCATACATCACCCAATGCTCATCATGACAAGTGCACTCCTAATCCCCATACCTTCTTTAATTCACCCCACCACCTTTCTCTCCTTGCATAAGTTATTGATGCAAAAATGAGAAAATCACACATACTATTAGCATTGTCAGGAGTTATTCAAAATTCTTGTATACCCAAGGAGTATGGTATGATGCCTGTGAGTAGGAGGTCTAGAAACAAACTCAGTTTCTAACTTCTCTCTTTTTTATCACTTAATATCTCTGTGACTCCATTTTTGTAGCATGAAGAGAGAATAATACCATAAAGTATATTTTTATGGACATTAAGTAAATAAATATGTGAAATGCTTACAATACTAAAAGATGTTCTTTTTTTTAAGATTTATTTATTTATGATAGACATAGAGAGAGAGAGAGAGGCAGAGACACAGGAGAAGGGAGAAGCAGGCTTCAAGCCGGGAGCCAGATGCGGGACTCGATCCCGGGACTCCAGGATCATGCCCTGGGCCAAAGGCAGGCGCTAAACCGCTGAGCCACCCAGGGATCCCCAGATGTTCTTTTCTTAAGACTGGATTTTTGGGATCCCTGCGTGGCTCAGCGGTTTAGCGCCTGCCTTTGGCCCAGGGCATGATCCTGGAGTCCCGGGATCGAGTCCCGGGATCGAGTCCCGCATCGGGCTCCCTGCATGGAGCCTGCTTCTCCCTCTGCCTGTGTCTCTGCCTCTCTCTCTCTCTGCGTGTCTCTCATGAATGAATAAATAAAATCTTTAAAATGGAATTTTTATGATTCATTTGTTTACTTATCTGAAAAATGAACTGCACAGAGTAAGTTGCTCAGAAAAGTAGTAATCCAATGAGACAATGTTATATACACCCTTATGATTTCAGATTCCTTAGCAAATATTCGTTTTTAAACTTGAGCCACATTTATTAATATAAATCAATTGTAATTACAGTGGTGCCTTTATTTTATAAATTAGATTTTTTCTGCAATATAATTTTAATTTACCTTTTCTTCTACTTACCAGCAAACTTCCATTCAACTCGAACACAGAGGTAAACAAAATGACTGCTTTTTAAGAGTATGTGATTATCTTGTTTATTTATGCCCAGAGCCAAAAGGATGAATTTGCTGTTTAAACTGAATGACAGATAGTGGACCATTACTGGAAATAATTGTCATTCTGCAGCAAAATCTCACTTTCGTTTTTGCTCAAGGCAGAATATGTCTTTTTTTTTTATGTTTATAACAGAAAGGATGGAAAGAGATTGTCAGTCTAATCATTTGAATCCTGTAGCAAATACTAAGAACTATGTCTTGGAATCCAATGTCTCTCTCTCTACTTAACGTAAGATTTAGCCTAAATTTTATTTCCCTTATAAAGTAAGGAAAAAGTTTATCATAGTAGTGGAAGTACTCTTGAAATTCTTTTCCCACTTAAGGAAAATCATTTAAGGTTTTTTTATGGCTTAAAAGTTTGTTGTAACAGCAAAATGTAGCTGATCTCACAGTTTGAATAGATTACAAGGATCAGAAAGATAGTTAAATGTATCAACAGTGAGCATAAATTTTATGTCAAAAATATCTGCATAAATAATGATGATAAATTTCCCAAGTTTGGGGAGTGGGGACATTAGTTTAAACATCCAAGAAGTCCACTTGACTCCAAATAAAATCAAGTCAAAGAAGATCCCATGGAGATACATCATAATGATATTGCATAAGGATGAACATAAAGAGAAAATATTGAATACAGCAAAAGGGAAAAGACACATCATATTTAAAAAACAATGAATCAAAAAAAATAGATGAATTTTTATCAAAAATAATAGAAGCCAGAAAACAATGAAAGGGCACATTCAAATCTTATAAGAAAAAAATCTGTCAACCAAAAGTTCTTTATTCAGTGTGACTATTTTTTTAAAATGAAGGGGAAAGAAACATATTTCTAGACAAACCAACATTGAGAGTTTGCTAGCAGATTTACATACATGGAATTCTTAAGGTAAAATTGTTGAAATGATGCCAGATGTTATTTGAATTGGCAGAGAGAAAACAAAAGCACCAGAAATAACATTATCTAAATTTATTTTATGTTACAAAGCTCTAAGTAATCTACTATACTAAAATATTTTATTTTGTTATATTCCATCCCTAGTTACCATAAAACAAACTTCACTGTGGTACAATAAACTATGTATTTCCACTGGGTAATCAACATTATGGCAGCACAGTCTTTCCTAAATTATTATTTTATCCATAGTATTTAGCACAGAACAAATGCCAATTAGAGATTAACTTTTGTTTTTAGAGTAAAATATCTCTTTATGCAAATTTTCTGTATTATTTTTTCCCAAATTTGAAAGCCAGCGTTTTGAAATAAAGTTATGGAAAGCCTCCTAAATATGTAAGTACTAGAAATAAAGATGACAATACTGTACCACACAATTAGAACAAATAAAAGAACAACAACAAAAAGAACAGATTTGATCAACCATACTAAAGAAAAATATAAGTTATCTTTCTATTAATTTCTTCTAAAACATTACCAAATATTAATTGTGTGAAGAGACAATCAGAATATATAGTCAACATATAAATATGTAATTATACATAAGATGTGTATAAAATACATGTGTGTGTGTGTGTGTGTGTGTGTGTGTCCTGAGTAGTTAATTAATAAAAATGTCTTATATTATTATCTGGATTATGTGATCTGGGGTATTTTTCAGCTTTTCTTTTCAAATTGTAATTAATTATATTCTGTTTTTATTCTTTTTTTTTCTAATTTTAAATAGCTTCCACAAGACTCCCTCCACTTTTTTTTTACATCGTTAAATTATATTTTCAGTCTTTCCAGATTCCACTTTTAAATTATATTTTCAGTTACTTCAGTTACTGAACAAGATTCAGTGGTAAATTTGAATGTAAAATGCCTAATTTTTAAGTAAATAAGGCCACAAATGTGTATTCTACTATAGTAGTCTAGCCTATGTACTTTTAAGACAAAATAATAATATTCCTATGGATCCCAATCAGTTCTTATCTGTTATAGATTTTTGACTCCTCAAGATTCACTAATAAATACATTAATCTTACATCAGTGACAAACTTGTGTAAACATTTTTTATAACCACTATGCTTACACACTGCCCTGTTACCATCTGTCCTGCTCATTTGTTTTCTATATGAAAACACTAATATATTTATGTTATAGTGTTTGGAATGGTTAATTTTATGTGTCAACTCAGCAGAACCATGGTGTCTCACATCATTATTCTGGGTATTTCTGAGGGTGTTTGTGGGTGAAATTAACATTTAAATTTGTAGACTGAATACAGAGGTTGCCCTGCATAATGTCAGCAGGCCTCATCCAGTCAGTTCAAGGCCTGAGTAGAACAAATAGACTGACTCTTCCCCAAGTAACAGAATTCTTGTACTATGGACTTTGAACCCGGATATTAGTTTTTGTTTTAGTTTTAGGTGTTTTTTTGTTTTGTTTTGTTTTGCTTTGTTTAACCTTGCCTTTGACCTTGAACTGAATCATCTACTCTTTCTGAGTCTCAAGTCTTCTGGCCCTTGGACTGAAATGGCAACATCAGCTTTTCTGGTTTTCGGTCCTTGGGACCAGGACAGGAATGAAGCCAGTGGTTTTCTATGATCTGCTACATAACAATTCACCCAGCAGATACTGGGACTTGGCCTCCATGGTCACAGGTGCCAGCTCCTTGTAATGAATTTCTTTATATACATATACATACTACTGGTTCTGTTTCTCTAAGAACATTTCCTTAATACATGTTATAAATGTTTCAATTGGGAAAATATTATAATTGATTTTTCTACTTATAGTCTTTATTTTCAAGCAAAAGATTCCAGTATATATAAACCAAAGCAAATATCTGTTTTTTATAGCAGTTAAAAATGAAAGCCAAAATAATTCTTTTGTATGTTGTATTTTTTTTCCTTAACACAGTTTCTGAAAGAGGCATACACAAAAAACTAATAGTATATTTCAGCTTTTACAGTGTACATCTAATAAAAAACATATAATAACTTATAAGCAATCAGCATCAGATAATATTTTCCCATAGTCATTTATGTGTAACTTATCAAAAGAATTAGATCTTGCTTTGATTTGCAGGTTTTGACTTTGTTAAGAGTTACTTTCATGATTTCTGTAATTTTATTTTATTTTATTTTTTTTTTTATAAATTAATTTTTATTGGTGTTCAATTTACCAACATACAGAATAACACCCAGTGCTCATCCCGTCAAGTGTACCCCTCAGTGCCCGTCACCCATTCACCCCCACCCCCCACCCTCCTCCCCCAAAAAAGGTGAATTCCAAAATGTGGCTCTCCAAATTGTGTAAAATATGAGATTGTTAACTTATGACCATGATAGGTTTTAAAAAATGTAAAACTGTAAATGGAGCTGTAATACATATTCTTGTTATAAAGATTCCTCAAAATACAAATCAAATAAATGAGAGAGCTTATGAAGAAATTAAAATCTGAGCAGATGTTACTCAACTAATAATAGTTGAAGTATTATTTTACTTAATTTTTGCTAAAACAAAACAGAATGCAAAGTTGCTCATTTGTAGATTACTTTTAATTTGCATCTTTTTTTATTGGACCCATTAGTTATTATTTTTGAACCGTAACTTAAATCAGATAACACAGGCCACATTTCTAAACACATAAAAAAGAAAAAAGGATTTTTCATCATGTGAAGATCAAACAAACATGTCATACTACGCTTGAAAAACTTTTACGGGGCACCTGGATGGCTCCGTGGTTGAGCATCTGCCTTCCACTCAGGGTGAGATCCCAGGGTCCTGGGATTGAGTCCGGCATCGGGCTCCCTGCATGGAGCCTGCTTCTCCCTCTGCCTGTGTCTCTGCCTCTCTCTCTCTCTGTGTCTCTCATGAATAAGTAAATACAATCTTAAAAAAAAAGAAAAACTTTTGCAAGTCTTAAGCATTTTTCAAATTTCACCAGGACACCTCCCCTGCCTAATTTATTTGGTATAAACATTTGTGCTAAAGAAACTAATACCTTCCTGCACATCAGTTCAGTATGATCTCTAGATAATTATACACATCCCAACCAGAAACATTTTGAAGTGCATATAACTACAATTCTTCCTTTTGAAAGCTATCTTCAAAATGCTCGTTCTCACCCTGGTCTCCCTATCTTTATATCCCACTATGATTTTCTATACCAACAATTTCCATATTTTCCTGAAGAAAACTTCAGCTTTATCTCTTCTTTATATACTCTATATATACTTTATACAGCGTAAATATTAATCTGTTCCTTTGTGATTTATAGCCACCACCATTTTTATTTATTCTTAGGACAGTGCAGACAGTAAACAGGGTGAGTTTTCTGAGATTTGATTTTCAGTAAAGCCCTCTCCTTCCCTTGTATGCTTCCCTTGTATGCCTTGTACTTCTTGCCATTTTGTTGCATGATCTTTGATTTGTTTTCATCTGGTACTATGTCGTCTGCTATTACCATCACTTTCTCTTGGGGAATCTCTCTTCTTCAAAATCATCACCTTGCCTTACAAGTAAGTTCACTTTGATGTAGGGATGAGTTAGGAGAAGATGGGACTAGGCAGGGAGAGATAAGGGAAAGACTTCCAGAAATCTGTGGGCTCATATAAACCCCAAGGACACCGAAAGGCCTAGAGTCAGGTTCTTACCCATCCCAAGAAAACAGACATAAGTTTGTAAAAACAGAAAAATAAACCTGGCTCCCTAGCTCCAAAATGTTAAGGAGTATCTCCCTTTAATGGCTTAGAAGTAATAACAGAAACTCATCAGACCACAAAGAAATATGTCATTAAAGTGTTATCAATAGTCCCTGCTAAAACCAAGATTGCACAAGAATCTCAAGGCCATGGGCTCCCTGGCTGGGTTCTCAATAAAAGACTGCCATTAAAAGCCCTCAATGGCCACCCTATTGGGACCCCTCTTGCTTCTGAGACCTTTCTCTGGATCTCTGCTTCCAGAGAAACTTCTTTTGCTTTGCTCACTCACTGTTATCTGCGAGATTCATTCTTCAAGTCTAGGAGACAGAAACCAAGCTCTCTTTATCAACTTCAACTTTGTTTCCTGCAGCTTCACCCTCAATAACCTCATCTCCCTGATTCTGCAGCTCCTGTTTTACAGGATAATGGCATGGGTACTTTTCTACATTTTTATTTTTGATTTTGTACTTTTCCTGTTTCCTTCTGATTCTGTTGCCAACCTCTTCATTGTCCTTTTCTTGTTGAAATTAACTTGGCTCATTTTGTTCTGGCTGCTTTTCTGTACTATGGACAGGTTGATCCATCTTAAGCTTCTGTCATCGCCTGCCTTAAAATGTTTAACCAAGCATGTGTCTACTAGGAATCTCCTGTGTTATCACCTTTTTTACTCAGTATCCTTTCACAGTCCCATAAGAACATTTTTCAAGTATAGTCTTACCTATTCATATTTCTCATCTTCAAAAAAGACCAGTAGTTTGTGAAAGTCTTATTGTTTACAATACACTATATCCCAGATAGTTTAATTCTTAAATTAATATTGGAAGCCATCTGAATCATTCTTTTCAACAAGTTAGAGCAGCACAATGGAGACATAAATTGCTGACAGCCATGAAGACTCCTGAGAAAGCCTCATAAAGCTTCTAAGAATGTCAAATTTAAAACAGGAGGCTCTTTCTTCCTAGCTCTGGGCAATTTTTATTTTTGGCAATTATCTAATTCCTTTTTGAGATAGTACATGTTATTTTTTAAAGCACAAATCATTGATGTTTTTCAAGCATCTGAGAAAACTCCATTGCAACCACATGAGACAGGAGTAGAATTCAAGCCTTCAAGCTTTTTGTGTAGCTAAATGGAGCATCATTGGGGAAATTAACCATCTCTTATTTGCTTTAGTATTAGGATATTATCATTTGGCCTACCTGTGGAGTATTGTTATACTGATACTCAAATTCAGAATCTTTATTATACTGAAGCTCAAATTCAACTAACATTGTAATGAGACATTAGTTTTCTATATTTTAATTTTCATAAACAATGTATAAATCTATATGATATATATTAGTTACAAATCTAACAAATTGATACAACCAAGAACACAAATCTGAAAGGATAACCATAAACTTCAACTTATATTGAGTATGAGTAAAACCAAAATAGACTTTTTCCAATTGAATCTCCGAACTCTTAAAGCATTTCCAAAGTGATGGCTTTGGGCACTTCTATATCAAATTCCTGCTATGTTTTCCAAGACTCTTCAACAGTAAACTTAATGCAACCATTTGCTGTCCTCATGAATACTACTATATTGCATCCTTTCTTGGCTTGTATTTAAATAACAGTAAATAATAATGTTTTAAAATTTCTACTACATAAAAAATAAATATATAAAAATTAAAAAAATAAAAAAAATAAAATTTCTACTACAGCTCTTTTAGGCTTGAACTTAGTATTCCATAAGATTGTATTATTGATATCAGGGGTCTGTTTGCAATTTTTAGGTATAAGAAATAAAATTAATAACTCACTGTAAGCAGAACTTTAAAAAATGTTTATTTACTTATTTATTTATTTTTACTGTAGAAATGGTTGGCTGATGAAAGCACAGAGATATTGTGTATACTTTCCTGATATTCTTTCACTGGATTTTCTTGTCATTCTGGTCAGGGTCCTGATAGTGGCATGGGACCCCATTCACAGTGAGCCTCATGAAGGAGGTAAAGAAGTTATCCTCTTGACATTATAATAATGTCAATAATAGTAATTTTAATGTCATCCTGTTGACATTATAGGTGACATGGCATCATTTTCTTCCTCATCCTTATCCCTCTTCTTGCTATTGCTGTTACCATGATCCTGATCATTGTTCCTGCTCCTGGTGTGCAAGCCCCATGTGACATAGCTTTGCCTGTTTTGGACTGTGCTGCCACTTGTGGTACCAACTCTAGCTTATCTATTTCTAACATTCAGTGCACAGCCTTATTGTAAACCTATTGTTTATGTTTTAGCAGTGTTTCTCAAATGTCTGACACAAACATCCAGGGATGCTTCCCCAGTATGTAGATTCCTAGAACCAAGAACCAACTGAATAAGAATTACTTATATATGCATCTAGAATTTACAAATTTAATTAGATTTTTATAAAGAAAAATGTTTAAGGAATATTGTACTCATGATAGTGAAGAAATACAAGTATTATTTCTATTTCAGCCTTTTTTTAGGAAAAAAAATAATGAACGATAATTGCTTTGTTCACTTTCAATCTTTCCAAAGTGAGAAAATCAATTTAAAGTTGTTATTCATTATTCAATATGACCACAACTGGGCAAGGTACTCCCATCAGTTATCTTATAGGTCTCTGGCTAGCCTGCGGATGGTTACCTTGACCTGAGACATCCATTTTGGATCCATTCAATTGTAGAGATGAGAGTAGAGACAGATAGTTTAAAGTGCAGTATCTTAGATTCAACTACCCACCTATGGAAAATCTTAGTATGGTTAACGTGTGGTGGATATAACTGCTAATCATAGTCTTATAATCTTTTTAAATACACATAGAAAACTGTTTTATGTCCTGAGATACAAGAATGAAATGACTTTCCCATCTATAGAAGAATAAGAAATGAGAGACTATGGAGGAAGGGGAGGTAAAGGTACATCTTGCATTGAAAGCAAGCTTATAAAGTTCATTTATTTTGCTAAATCTCTTTGAATGTACAGAGTCTATGCCTAGTTCATCCATGTGTTTGTATGTATATTCATATCATTTTCCCATTCTGGTGAAGGAATTAAGTCCAAAACACTAGAGTAAATATTAGAAGAGACCTTCATTGGAGACCAGGGAAGAGCTCAGGAAAAAAAGTAGGTTAATGGACTATTGAGTCAAAGTGCTAGAAATTAGAGTAGCAGCCAAAGACCTTGAATGATTCTGTTAAGGCAACAGTGCTGATTCAAAATATAAGGTCATGTACCGGAACTAGAGGTAGTAAAAGTGGTCGTGCTAAGTTTTTGCCTTTAAAGAACAATGCAAAGTGCTTAAGGTACCTAAGGAAGGGGGAAGTTGAACTTCAAGCACAGAATAGAAAATTACCACACTATTCTCTGTATTTATAGATCTGATTCTGTTTTTTGTTTATCCATTTGGGTTTTTTTTGTTTGTTTGTTTGTTTGTTTTTTTGAATTCTATGAATGGTTGCCAGAGGGAAGGAGCTTGGGGGGGAGGGGGATGGACAAAATAGGTGAATGGAAATGGGAGATACAGGCTTAGTTATTCATCCATTCAACAAGTATTAATCAAGTCCCTATTATATTCCAGACATAATACTAGGTACTAGATATAGAGTACTGGATGAAATGAAAAGGATGCCTGCCTTTATGAACCTGAAAGCCTGAGACGTGAGATGATGAAACAAATATTCTAATATTTCTAGGCCAAGGTAAGTGACATGAAGGAAAAAATTAACTAGACTCTGTCAGAAAGCAAAAAAATTAATTGTAATTGATCAATTGATATTGAGCCTATATCTAAAGAGAGAGCAGAAGTTACTCATGTAAGAGAGAAGAGAAAGTGGAAAGGTTTGATTGGGAGCAATAATTTGTCAAATAAAAGGAATTTAAAACAATCTCAGCTGTAACTAGATCATAATGAACTACATTATTCAGAACCATAAAATAATACTAATTAACATGTTAAAGTTTTTACACCAACTTTATTAAAAAAAGAATTATAATTCTATAAAGTTCCCATTTAGTCAAAATTATAAACACATAAGTAATGAGAGAGAATTCAAAATTATATCAGAAGAACAATAGGAGTATTTTATTTCTTTTTAGCACTGAGTAATACCCCATTGTTTGAATGTAGCACAGTTTATTTCTTTACCTACTGAACAACATATTGGTTGCTTCTAAGTTTTGGAAATAATACATTAAGTTGCCATAAACATCTGTGGCCAGGTTTTTGTGTGGACATAAGTTTTTAACTCCTTTGGGTAAATACCAAGGAGTAGAATTGCTGAGTATGTTTAGTTTTGTAAAAAAACTGCCAAACTGTCTTTGGAAGTGGCTGCATTGTTTATAACCCTGCTAGCAATAAATGAGTGTTCCTGTTTCACCAGAATTTTGGATTTTGGCCATTCTTCATGATTTATAGTAGTATCTCACTGTGTTAATTTGCATTTCCTTGATTACACATGGCATGGTCTTTTCAATTAAAAAAGTACTGCAATAAACATATTTTTCATATGGGTTTTATTGATATTGATATTCAGAAAATATCTTTTTGGCTCCAGAAGATTAATTTGTATATTTTTAGATCTTTATTTTTCTCTTTAACAAGCTAATGTTTTCCTCCACTTTCCCGAATATAGGTAGTGTCCTTTTAACAGCTCTTTTAATGTCTTTGGCCTCTACCTCTAAAATCTTTATCTTTCCAAAATCTGTTTCTATTGCCTGGTTAATTTCCCTATTATGCGTTGAGTATTCTTACTACTTTGCTTGTGTGCTATTTTTTTTCTCAATTGGAAACCAGATCTAGTGCATTCTACATTATTGAATGCTGAACACTTGGTATTCTTTTAAATATTATTGGACTCTTCTGGAATTCAGCTATGTTACTGGAAAAGGCTTTGATCCTTTAGAAGTTTGTTTCTAAGCTGTTTTCAGATCAGACAAAACCTGTGGCTACTCCTGAGGCAATAGTCTTCTGAGGACTTTGCTTGCATCTTGTGTTAGAGATCTTTCCACTCTGACTACTATGTACCTGGTGTATTTACAGCCGTCCATGAGCTCTTTAGATTTTTTTTTTTTTGACCTGATCCACGTTAGGGGTTCTTTCTCTGACTTTATTGTTTCTTTTCATGCTGTTCACGTTTCAGAGCTCTTCCGTATTCAAATACTTGAGGAATTCTGTGGATTTCCAAGGCTCTCTCTGCAGCTGTCTTTCCTCTGGTGCTCCATACCACTTCTAGATATCTCTGGATTTACATGAGCTCTAAATCTTGGGTTCTCAACTTCACAGAACCTCTGGTCTCTTGAAGTGTTCCTACTCCCTACACTATAACCTGGAAACTCGAAGCAGTTAGCTTTGCTAATTATATGGCTGATCTCATTTGTTTCCCTTCTCTTAGGATTTAATGTCTTTTTATTACCTATTGTTCAGGGTCTTAAAACCATAGTTTTGTATTTTTTGTATAGTTTGTAAGTTATTTAAAGTGAAATGATAATTATTTTCCAGCTTACTCTATCACAGAGGTAGAATTCTCAATATCATGTTGGCAAATTATTCATTAAAATATCTTTTCTTTTTCTTTAGCAAAAAATACTTTGCAAGGAGGAAACCATTTCACAGGTATTTCCTGCTCTGAAAACTCTAAACTTGGGGGATCTTATAATGGTTGACTTTACCGTTGTATCAGTTAGTTTATATTCATCAGTTAAACACCACAAGTTTTATTAACAGATTCAACCAAATATCCCTCCAGGAAGAAATGATAATAGACAAATGACAGCTATGCACAATCTGAATGGATTTCACATGTTGAACCAAAGAAGTTAGATGAAAAAAAATATATATATATGTTGTGTGAGTCTATGTATGTAAATATAAAAAAAAACCCATGCAAAACTAATCTAGGATATAAGCTAGAATCACAGTTTCTTTAGGAGACAAAGGAATAGATTGAGTGAGCAAATGGGGGCCTTCTTGGGTGCTGGTATTGTTATATTTCTTAATATGTATTGCGAATATTTTCTCCAGCCATTTTTAACTTAAATTAGTTTGTTACATTCAAATCATATGAAAGATTTTAATTTTTATCTAGTGAAATTTATAAATACTTGATTTAAAAAATTACAACTTCATATCACTCATATTTTTCTAAAATATTTTAGGTTTGATTTGTTTAATTGAATGTATTTATTTTTTTTGTTTAATTGAATTTAAATCTATGCTCCACTTGAAATATATGTTGAAGAATGAAACAACATCTTTTTAATTATTTTATTTCCTTCCTCAATAGGTAGGTAATTGGTCTAACACCATTCTTTTTCTCAATGATTCAAAAAAAAGTAAGAAATAAGACTATATTGAATAATTACTAGTCAAGATACCAGGGACAGACAAAGGCCCAGAAAGGTAGGCATTTGCTGGCGGAGCTCAGTGAAACCTGCCACTCTGGATTGTGATTCTGAAGTGCTGGGATAAGGGAAATCCATAAACACAAGACATAAAATTATTTGTTTTTGTTTGTTTTTAAGATTTTACCTATTTATTCATGAGAGACACACGGAGAGAGAGAGAGGCAGATACATAGGCAGAGCGAGAAGTAAGCTCCCCACAAGAGGAGCCCAATGTGGGACTCAATCCTGGACCCTGGGATAACACCCTGAACTGTAGGCAGATGCCCAACCATTGAGCCACCCAGAGGTCCCAAGATACAAAATTCTTATTGGCAAAAGAGAAACTTATCCTAAATATGAAATTACTTATTACAGAGTTTTGTGCAAACTCATTATCTGGCATACCATAAAAAAATCCAGGCATTTAGGAAGATGAAATGACATAAATAAAACACAAGAGAAGGGGATCCCAGGGTGGCTCAGCGGTTTAGTGCTTGCCTTTGGTGCAGAGTGTGATCTTGGAGACCCAGGATAGAGTCCCACATTGGGTTCCCTGCATGGAGTCTGCTGCTGCCTCTAACTGGGTCTCTGCCTCTCTCTCTCTCTCTTTCTCTGTGTCTCTCATGAATAAATAAATAAAATCTTTAAAAAAAGGGAAAAAAAACCACAAGAGAAGAAACAGACCACAATATCTCTTGGATATTTTTATGTGAAGGTATATAGAATTGGAAAGGAATTGACTCTAATCTTTTTTAGGAAAAATGGGAATAAGTAGCTCTACCTGATGTAAAAACTTATTGTAAGACATTAGTAAAAGTGTGTCGTTAGCACATGAATAATCAAAAGAATCATAAAGATCCCTTCTTTGTGCTCTCTCTCACTATCTCTCTTTCTCTCTCAAATAAATAAATAAATAAAATCTTTTAAAAAATAAAATAAGGATGATTAAATAGTTTTAGTTTTTTTCTTCTTCTTTTTTTTTTTTTTTTGTTTGTTTTGTTTTGTTTTGTTTAGAATTTGGGCTCTGGGAATGGAATGCCTGGGTTTAGAACTTGGTTTTGGTGCTTATTGGCTATGCCTAGCCGACAGTTGTTATTATTCTGATCATATCTTCCTAGATCCCTTATTACCATCTTCTGTCACTCTCTTCCCCCAACACACACTTCAGTGTGCTTTCTGGTTCTAACAGGAAGATTGCAGCTCTTAAGCAACTTGAGACTACTTTGCTCATTCACAGGGAAATCCTGACGTTCCTTGGTATTCATATCTCTACATTCCCCAAAGGAATGACTGGAGGGAAGGGAAAAATCAGATTGAATCCTTCCTTTGTGAGACTTTGCCTGAGATCTCTTCTCTTACTAGACATATTCCCGCCCCATCCTTGTTTCTTCTGCACAGATTCTGATTCTCCCTGTGACTATTTCCTTGGTAAACTCTGGCACAGTAGTCTTCATCTGAGTCTGTTTCTGGGGAACACAACTGAAGACGCTGTGTAACATTAAAATACTCATGAAATTCTTCAGTTTCTTCCATGCATCAGGGATACGAACACCCTTCTCACAAAGTTTCTATGAGAGTTAAGACAATTACCAAAGAGCTGAGTGTGTGCATTACATAAGTGTGTGCATATAAGTTGGATCATTTGGTGATAAATCAATTAGCTCTGAAACATTTTGCAAGGTTTGTGAGGTGTGTGTGTGTGTGTGTGTGTGTGTGATGATCTGATTTAGCATAATCTCATCATTTATATATTTTATGTGCATCTCAGTTTCATAAAACTGTTATATTACATTTTTTGTTTATTTTATTCTATTGGATGACTTTCATGAAGGAAGATATGCTATTGTGTTTTGTTTTGGTTTTGACAAGATATCAATCAGTTTCAATAGGAATTGAATTTACTACACTGTTGTCCTCATTGTATATAAAGACATACACTTATTTTGTAAAAAGGACAAAATCAATTGTTTTATATTTTCCTTCACCTAAAATTTGTTTTAAAATGATAAAAATCCATGAAATGAATGCATAAAGGTACAAAGAATCCCAGCATATTTTTAAAAGTACAATATGACTCCTTTTTTTTTTTAATCAAAAAGCCCTAATTCACATTTTGTGAAGTGTTGCATGAGGCTCTCACCACATGATTCCCGTTAAAGTCAATGATCCCCACTGACTATAATGGGAATCCCACAGTTACAACCCCAGGAAAGCCTTTGCACATTTAGTTATGTCTATAAAACTGCTTAGGCAATTTAGGTATTATTTTGTTTCAATAAGAACAAAAATAATTTGGTGTTTTAAAAAGCTTTTAGTTGACACCAAAAAGCACAGTCTAAAGCAGTTTAATAAAACTTTAAAAAAGGAATGCTTCACATAATTGGATGTTGTGACTAAGTTTTGGCACCACTTTATTTCATCTCATGTAATAAAATGAAGAAGTATAGTTCAATGACAAGAACATTTAAATAATAATACAACTTCTAAAGAAGACCTGGTCAGGTGACTTTTGATCACAGTACTGGAAATTTTATTATTTTTAAAAATCACCTGTCTTCTTTCCTTTGCAAATAAGTGACCCTAAAACAGGGGCACTTGGATAGTTAAGCATCCAACTCTTGGTTTTGGTTGAGGTCATGATCTCAATGTCATGGGATTGAGACCCAAATCAGGCTCTATGTACAGCATGGAGCTACTGTGAAGGATATATATATGTTAATGTGTGGAAAGTACTTATAACAGTGTCTTGTATAAGATCTCTAGATGTAAACGAATAGTCTAGATTATCTATAACCATATTTCAACCAGGTTTTTTAAATTATTCACACTTTGCCTAAAGGGAATGGGAAGGGAATGAAAATATGTGCATTTTTTTAGTTGTGAGATGTTGTGTTTGCATTTTATGACAGTTGAGGAAGCAAGGTCAGAGTGGCTCAGTAATGTGTAAAAAGTCACAAACCTACTGATTGGTAGAGCTGTGAATCAGACTTAGATTTTCTGGTAAGATATCAATTCATTCCAAAGTCATTTTTATATGATGAATATGTGTGAAACAATATCCCTGAATAAAACATCTTCTCTGATGTTTCTCAGCTTCTAGTAAGAAAAGAGAAACAACCATGTTAATTTATTCAACAATGATAATTTCAACAATGATAATTCTCTTAAGAAAGTAAAATGAGATAATTTAAAATTGTAACTTGAGAAATGAGGCCTATGGTAAATAGTGGTATCAGTAAAAAGCACTCAACAGAGGTAACACATGAAATGAGAAAAAAAAAATGAGCAGGCATCGTTAGTCAGTCTAAGGCAAGGGTTGGGACAGGGTCAGCTTTCAAAGCAGAAAGAACAACAAGAGCAAAGGTCTTGGTGAGAGAGTGAGGGATCAAGATGTCAGCTTGAGTAATTGAATAAATACTGGTACAGATAATGGGAAGGAAGAGGAACCCTTTGGAAATCAACCACAATAATTTGCTTTGGACAAGTTAAATATATAATACCTTTATAGATATTCAGGTGGAAATGAATTGGTCATTGAAACATAAGTGTAGAGTTTAGTAGTAAAATCATCTTTGTGTCTATATTGTTAATTTTATTGACTACACCAAATGAAAGGATCTGCAGGAAGAAGTGTAGAAAAGAAGTGGGCACAGGCATCCACTTTGGGATACTCCAAAATTTAAGAGTAGGCTGAAAAATTATTCAGTAAAAGAAACAGAGAAGGGACAGCAGAAGACAGATTATATTGTCACAAAAAGCAAAAGGAAACAAGTTTTTCAAAGAGACATTGAAAGATCACCTGTATGATAAGCTATTAAATGGTTAAGCACAATGAGAACAGAGGGGATAGTATGCAATATGGATGGATTTCAGTGAGTCATGTGGAGCAGTGTGATAAGAGGTCTGATTGCTCTGGATTAAGGGATACCTGGAGATGCAAGAGTAGAGGAAGTTGGTTGGGACAACTTTTTCAGTGAATGTTCTGCAACAGGAGCATAGACCTGGTTTAGTAGTAAATAAAGATAGGTTATATAGCAAGTGTAAGAACATGTTGAAAATAAAAAAGACTATGTTGTTAACCTTTGAAAATGACCACGCTGAAAGAATTAATTTGATAATGCAGTTGAGAGAGAGTGTTGGATCAAAATTTTAAGTGATTAGAATACATTCAATTTAGAGCACATAGAGAAGTTAGCCTTAGACAGGTTCAAAAATGCATTATTCATTTTAAGAAGAGGAAAAAGAGAAAGTGTAAATCCAGTTGTATTTGGATTGGTAAATTTGAATGTGGAGGATTATGGAACCCCCATTGACCAAATCCCTGTTCTTACATAAGTGTAAAGTGAGGTCTTCAGCTTTCTTTCTTAGATTAGAAGTTTAAAGATGGAAGAAAAGGTACAAAATGTTGTATTGGAAAGTAATAAAGTATGATTTGGCTCAGTCAATATTTTGCAAGAATCTTCCTTCACTTTAATGAGTTTGAAAGGATCCATATAAGCAGAATTACATGAAATAGAGATCAGGATTTGCTAATAATTTCCAGTATTTAATTACTTTAAAGAGTCAGAAAAATTAGAAATCTGAGACATTGATGACAGCTCTCTAGAGGTTTATTTACTAAAAGATACCCTCTAGGCAAGGATCATCCTATAATTATAGTCTTCCTTCTAATAAATATCATTACTGTATTTGCCTGAGAGTGTAGTTGACAAGGGCAGTAGCCTAGATCCGTGTTCTCTTTTCTTTCCTTGCTCCAAAGGAGTTTGTCATGCTTACTGAAGAAGTAAAACAATCACAGGCCAACTGTTTTAATACCTTGCTCCTCATTGCAATTTTGCAATTCATGTACTTACAGATTTTAAATTAGAGAAGTCATCATGGTTTTTGTTGTTTTTATCAAAGTAGTAAGGTTAATGAATTGGAAGTCTTGAAAGGATTTTTAAAATATTGGAATGAGGGATCCTAGAGTACAAATGTGTAAGATGTAGTCTTTTAGTGGTGTAATGATTAAAGTTAAAACTTTAGATATGGTATAGTTATTGGTGATAGTGAATTTAAGATAACTGTGGGAGTAAAATATGGAGGGAGATTAAAGGAAAATATTATTGAAGATAGATAAACCAAAACTGAGAAACTAGATTGAAGGAATACATCCTTCAGTTAAAACTTGACCTAAAACTATCCTAAGGAAATCTAAATAGAATGTGAAATACTTGAGTTAAGTGTCTGAAAACTGTTGCAATTCGTATTATTATTCTAAAGGCATAGAGCTTTTAGGGCTGAACCATGTTTTCTTTAATGAAATCTACCTTTCAATGTTTATTCATAAGGTCCTAATTAATTGTCAAGTGCAATCCATCAAAACAAATTGGGATACATTTGCAGAACATTGTGTAGAATTTGACCTTCACCAAATTTTACCTTGCTAAATCTTCCTGATACTTTTTCGAAAATGCCCTTCTAAGTCAAATATATTTCTCAATCATCTTGTATGTTATGGGGAAATACAAATAGAGGAACTGAATAATAGGTTTATATTCTATATTTAATAATTAGCCGTTTTCCACTCAATTGCCAACTCACATAGTCCTAAAAATATTAAGAGAAGAATGAACAGTAGAGTATTAACAGAGAACTAACAAGGTTTGCTGCTTGCTTTGTAGAATGAAAAGGTTTCCTTCCTTTAAATCAAGTAAAGAAATAATTAGATTAAGGTTAGTGCATGGCAAATATGTGCATTGACACTTCTGACTGTAACTACATCATTAGAAAGAGAATAGGAAAAAAAGTGCAAGATTATGGGATAATTGGTAAAATCTTCAAGTAAGAAGAAAAGCTTCAGCAGGCCCATTAAGTTAACAATAAAAGTATACTCTTTGAAATGCATGACAAATATCTATTGTTCCTAAGAACAGCTCAGCTAAATCTACATACAAATACAGTAATAAATATGACAAGTAAAATATTCTAGATCAAATATTATAGGCAGGTTGGTAAATTTTCCAGATTGAAGTGCTTGATCATGAACTAGACTATTCAAGAGTTTATCAGAAATTTTCTTCTAGCCCAACCTCACTATTAAATTCTATCATTCAATATCCTTGAAAAACAGAATAATTAACAGAGAGTCTACATTTGCAAATGACTTGAAATCTCTTAGGAAGACAGTCAAGTAAAATGTTAGTTACAGTAAAATCTATTGATCATATTATAGAATTTATTGCAAGATAAAACAACCACCAAGATGGAATCTCAGACCACAAATTGATGAACACTTCCGGGTGTTTAGGAACTAGTTACTAATGGAAATAATTATAAAAATAAAATTTATTATTGGAATTTCTTAGGCCCATTTGGAAAAAGGTTCAATTTCAATCTGAGACAGTGATTTGAATTGATTTGTGGAGAAAAAGCTAGTGTGTGAGAAAATGTTTGGGGTGGTAATGTTGGAAAGGTGAATTGAACCCAGTCTGTCAAGGATTCTTGATATATAGAGAGCCATTAAATAGCTTTATACCAATTTTAACTGGAGTCATTAAACCTTGAAGAAATAAGATGTCCACTGCAAATTGCAGATTATGGTGACTAGAGAAAATAATGTGTCTTTTTCCTCCTCTGGATAGTATATAAATGGTTTCCATAAAGATAAAGAAAATATAGCTTCTAAAATCTGAATTGAATATTCCAAACGTTTTTTCCTAATGAAACAATAAGAATTAAAGCAAAACTACCGAACCAAGAAAAGAAAAACAAAACCAACAGAATTCCAGCATCTCTGTAAGGAAACATATATTGAAGAAAGAAAAAAGTCACTGGCAATTGCAACAAGGCAAGGTATTAAGCGTGTGCTGTAAAGCAATAAAGGGAATTGTTCAAATGCAAAAATAATCTTTCCTCGTAGAAAATTGGATATTACCCTTTTTCAATATTCAATATGGATTACTGTAAAATGAAATCATTCCAGTCTTTGATTAAAATATCAGAAAGAGAAATAATAAAATCTTTAAGTTTGAAAATTGAAGGGGAAAAATGAACCAGAAAATTGATCATTTTGATAAAAAAAGAAATAGAATTTTAAGGAAATCTTAATTTATTAAAGGACTCAGAATCTGAAAAGTATTGATAAACGTTCAGAAGAAAATGAATATCTGTGAATCAGTTCCAGTGCTAGGTTAGCAGGAACAGGAAGAATTCAATAGACAAGATTTATTACCAGAGTGAAGAAGATCATCGACAGGAGGGCAATGGAAATATAATTGTGTGAGATGGTGTAATAATAAAAATGTAATAAGAAGGTCAAAGGCTTATAAACTCATAAAACATTTTGAAAGGTGAACAATTCATATTATATTAGTCAGATAAGAAAAAAATATGAATATGGTGTAGCTACTTTTTCTTAAGTTTAGGAAAATGCTCTTTGCTAACCCATGCAAACTTGCTGTGTTTTATATATTCTAGGACATTAGCCAGCAAACCTATTTTGATCTCTAACAGAAATGAAAGCAACATTGATTGCAAATGGAAGTTGATAAACATATAAGAAAGTAATGGTCTTCTGTAATATTATACTAAGGTCCCTCTAATTCTGAATCATTATTTCAATCACATCAGTGGTTAGCAAGTTTCTTACTACTAAGAGCAAAAAAAATTAGACTGAGGGAAAATTTATAATTAAGAGTGGTTGTAAGTAAAAGAACATATTTATCTGAGGAATTTTAGATATTTAAGATCAGTAAAAATGGTAGCATAGAAAGACTACACACAGTGATGCAATAGGAATGACCTACTTAGCCTCCCCACTATCACACACACACATACACACATGTATATGCACACAAATTACATATGCCTCTTATATTTATTTGATATTTATATATTTATATTTTATATATTTAAGCTGGTAGTATATGCCAGTAATTGATACCAAGAATTAGAAAATCCTAAAAATCAATAACACAAAATATAACACAACTGAAAAATAGTCATGAACAGTTAGTTAACAGAAGAAGAAACAGCTGTTGCCAAAGAAGATTTAAAGAAAAGCCAAACTTCATTAGTAATGAGAATTGCACGTCAAAGCTTCTTTTGAAATAACATTTTGTATGCTTGCTATTAGAAGCAATTAAAAGAAGACAATACCAAATGTTGGAAAAGATATGGATCAGTAGGGTTATTTATCCATTTTGGAGGGATGGGAAGTAGAGAATATTTAGAAAATGAACTAGTACTATTTTTAAGTTGAACAGCCACATTTCCTATTGCTCAACAATTGCACTTCTTGGTAAGACCAAGATAAATTTTATCATATTTGAATCAAAAGTCAAAGAAAAGTATGTTCATACTATTGTTCTGTTCGTTATAGTTAAAGCAATGGCAGCCATCTGGAAACAATTCAAATACCCATTGATAGGAAAAAATGTATCCATAATTTATGGTCTATTGGACAAATATATGTATAATGAAACTTGAAAAACTTAAGAGAGGGATTATGACATCAACTAACAGAAAAAAACTTTGGGGAAGTGGTAGGTTCAGGGAATAGGGAAGAGAACATGGGTAAATATAACATACTTGTAATTTCATAGTTATCTGGGAAGTAGGTTCATAAATATGAATCATATTACAATAAATTTCAATTAAGTTAATCACTCTTTAATAGAGTGCCATATACAGAGAAATAGGACTAATGTGATTCAGTGCATCTGAGGACAAAAACAACCATTGGAAGAAATCTGTGATATAATTTCATATAATGTATGTAATTAGAAGGTAAATATACGGTAAATAAGAGAGATTTGTCACCAATATTTTATGTTGTTTTAGTTTAAAATGGTCATATGTAAGAATAGGTCTGCAAGGGTCATCTCTGTAACTTCCTATGTTTTTCAAACTTTCTTAGCCTCACATTTCACATGTGGAAAATTAACATAATATCAAATTGCTTGGTTATTTGGCACATTACATATAATTTTGTGTGTGGAAAATAGAGCAGTAGATTTTCTTAGTAAATATTAATATTACAGTTCCTACTAATGGCAGAAATTTCCTTCCACTAATACTATTTGGAGAAGACCTCCCATATTAAATCAAGTGTTCCAGGTTGCCAAACATTGTCTATTCAGCAAGCTCCTCTTTCCAGTGATGTCCTCAGATGAAAATTATGGACAGCCTAGTTTATAAAATACGATCATACTGCATACAGCATTCATAAAGTTCAGGCAAATACCATTACTTCCTCAATAATGATGCAATTTATATGAGTCTTTAATATAAAACAATTTAGTTACAAGCCATTGATATAAAAGATACCAGGAAACTTAGGTAAGATGAAAACATAGAAGCAAACATAGGAAAAATTCTCTTATTAATGAGGGAAAACAGGATATTTGCTTACAAGGTGCTTGGATAAAAGATACAGCCTTGGAGTAGCTCATAAAAGCCTTAGCTTGAGGAAGATATAGTGAGAAATCTAACACATTTACACCTTTTTTCTTAGGAAAGAAAAAAAAAAGCTGAGGGGCACCAGAGTGGCTCAGTAGGTTAAGTATCTGCCTTCCGCTCAGGTCATGATTTTGAGTTCCTTGGGATGGAGGCCTACATCAGGCTCGCTACTTAGCAGGGAATCTGCTTTTCCCTCTCCCTCTGACTCTCCTTCCTGCTCATGTTCTCTCTCTCTCTCTCTCTCCCATAAAAAAAAAAGAGAAAGAAGAAAGAGGAAGGAAGGAAGGAAGGAAGGAAGGAAGGAAGGAAGGAAGGAAGGAGAAGAAGAAGAAGAAGAAGAAGAAAAGAAGAAGAAGAAGAAGAAGAAGAAAGAAAGAAAGAAAGAAAGAAAGAAAGAAAGAAAGAAGAAAAAGAAAGAAAGGAAGAAAAGAAGAAGAAAGAAGAAAGAAAAAAAGAAAGAAAGAAAGAAAGAAAGAAAAAGAGAAAGAAAGAAAGAAAAGAAGAAAGAAAGAAAGAAAGAAGAAAGAAAGAAAGAAAGAAAGAAAGAAAGAAAGAAAAAAAGAAAGAGAAAAAAATGAACTGAGTCACAAAACAGCTCACCTGAGTTTCTTGAAGTTTGGGTTCAAGCATTCTGTCTATAGAATCTAGCTCAATAAGCGTTCTAATTATTTTAAGAACACACACTAAGTGTATAATAACATAAGTGTTAGCTGACTAAATACAGATCATTAAGAAAGAATTAAGTATGTCAATGGCTGAGGGTAGACTGCATATATTTTTCTTCTCATCTTATTTTTCTTGATGCTTGAAATCATAGCTCATGTAATTTTAGTTTTAATTCTGTATATATCCAAATGATCATCTCCCTCCACTTTCTCTCCTGTTCATAATTCATATGATTGGTTTTGATCTCTGGCCTCATTACCAAACATTCTGGTATATTTAATCACATTAACTATTTATTTAGCCTGTAAACTTTACCTAGGAGATTTTGAAAGATAGTATAAATTGAAATTCACAGTTTTTCTTTGTGGCAATTTGAGTCTGCTACAAATTCAGGGGTTACATGTTATTTAATTTAGTTTACATAATTATGTATAACATCATTTTACTCTGAGAAGTCCCTTTTAGTCCATTTAAATAAATCATAGTTTTTAATTATTTCTCTGTGTAACAAGTACCTTTAACTTTTGGTCTGTTAAAAACTAACAGTAAATTGAAAGTTATTTTGGCTTAGTGATCATTATAAAAATTATTGGAAGAAACCATAAAAATGAGGACTGGATTGCAAACTATAAAAGTTACATCAAAATAAGGTTAAAAGTAATATTGTCTGTGTTTTTAGATTCATCTTACATTATTCCCAATTGTTTTATTATTATTATTATTCCCAATTCCCAATAACAATTGTTTTTTGTTAATTTCTTGATCATTTAATAGCTCCCACTTCACTTTGCCATTAATACTATATGTGCCAATTGTTGGGAGTTGTTTTCCTGAGTTCATCTCCTTTAAAATTCACTAGGAAACATCCCACTGAGGCATTTTTTTAAAGATCCATTTATTTGAGAGAGAGAGAGAGTGCACAAGTAGAGGGGGCACAGAGAGAATCTCAAGCAGATTCCCCACTGAGTGCAGAGCCAACGTGGGGCTTGATCCCACAACCCTGAGATCATGACCTGAGACATAATCAATAGTCAGATGCTTAATCAACTATGCCTCTCAGGACACCTCCCACTGAGGCATTCTTAAAATTTCAAATTAAAAGATAATTCACCAAAATCAGATTAACTGTTTTAGGGGAAAATAATGAAATTGTTAGGGATGTTCTCATCCCTAATCAATGTACAATAAACCAAATTATATAATAATATCTGAAAGTCATTGGCTAAGAATAATTCTCAACTCTCTTTTTTAAATATTTCCTAGCCGGGGATCCCTGGGTGGCGCAGCAGTTTGGTGCCTGCCTTTGGCCCAGGGAGCGATCCTGGAGTCCCAGGATCGAGTCCCACGTCGGGCTCCTGATGCATGGAGCCTGCTTCTCCCTCTGCCTGTGTCTCTGCCTCTCTCTCTCTCTCTATGTCTATCATAAATAAATAAATAAGTAAATAAATAAATAAATATTTCCTAGCCATTAGTTCACCTACTATTGTTACTTATGATCAGTCTATATAGTATATTTATTTTACTCTTATGTTGAAAAATTAAAGGTTTCCCATTAAAAGAAGGAACAAAGGGTCTGATAACAAGACATAATTTGAAATTATAATTGATTTTAGATTGTTACAGAGAGATTACTTTTATTGTCCAATGGATCACTGAAGATGTTTTCTTTCTATAAATCTTTTATCTTGTTCATAATTGTAATATCTAGTGCCATGCTTATTAACCTTTTACTCTACAATATCTAATCAACAGAGTTGTTGTTATTGTTTTATTTTTACAGCAGGTATTATAGCTTGCATTACAAGAAATTCCTTTTGCTTCTCTTCTATATCTTTCATTTCTCTTAGCACTTTATTCACATATTCCTTTAAATATTGTTCATAGTGATAATGTCAGTTTTAATTGTTGTGTCTTATAATTCCAACATCTACATAATTTCTAGGTCTGGTTCTATTTTTTTTTAAGATTTTATTTTTTTAAGGAGTCTCTACAGCCACTGTGGGAGTGACAATACTTATGGGGCTTATATTTACAACATTGAGAGCAGGAATCACATTCTCTACTGACTGAACCAGCCAGGCGCTCTAGCTCTGGTTCTATTGACTTTTTAAAATTCTTATTACAGATCACATTTTCCTGCTTATTTGCATATTTATTACCTTTTTCACTTGACAATGGACATTGTGTATATGACACAGTTAAATTTCTTGATTCTTTCTTTGAAGAGTATCTGGCTATTATCTGATAAGCAATAAAATTTAGTTACAGTTAAATTTGCTAAATTTGTCTTGTCTTAAAAAGCTTTATTAGGGAAGGTCTAGAATAGTTTTTACTCTAGATAGTCAAGCCCTTGTATCAAAACTTGTTCCTTATTTTGTCTTTAATGACTTCCCTGACATACACTCTAGCTTACAGTAACTTGCAAAATTATCAACAATTTGTGAATTTGTGGGTTCATGACTCCTCACTTACATTTTTCTCAGCCTTATTAATTTGTTCTATACGTGTGCACATCATTATACTCTACACACACAAGAGCAGCCTTATGAAATTTCTGGAGCTATTACTATTATTTATGTATTCATTCATTCATTCACTCATTCATGCATTCATTTATTGCATGGTTCCCTCCTCTCTGTGATTCTGCCTTGCAACTTTTGTATTTCTCAGACTTTTAGTCTATCAGATCTGCAATCAGTTTGTCTCTTGCACCCAGTAAAACTGTTGTGTTCTGTTTGCGATTTTTATCTCTGCTCAGGAATCCATAATATGCCTCCGTGGAGAAAGAATGGAATATCATAGGGATTATCTCATTTGTTTCCCTCCCTCATCGGCCATAGTCCTACACTCTCTATTGTATAATGATAAAACCATTGTTTTATATCTTTTGTGTAGTTTTCCCACTGTTCAAAGGGAGAAAGTAATTCTGTAATTGCTGAAAGCTTGAAAATCTTTTTAGGAAGCAATTATGAATAACTAGAATTTATTTCTAAAACTTACATATAAAGGAAGATTGCTAGTTTGTCAAAGATAGAATTCTACCTAATTTTTAAAGGAAATCCTTTTGGAAATTCAAATTATGTAATACTGATTGGAAGGGAATATATTTAATCTACTATCTCCCATGCATATCTGACAGCTTCAGCAAAAGCTGAGCTTAGTAATTAACTTCTGCCTCTTAGTGGAGAAAACATCATTATAAAGGTTCAGAGTCATCAGTAATGTAGTATATAGGAAAGGGATTAAATATTGATAATTTTTACATCTTGCTATGGTTTTCAAACTGGAGCAAGAAATAAGAAAACAACAACTCTATTTTGGAGATCTTAAATTCAATTAATTTATGATATATCTTGAGAAAAGCAGTAGCATAAAATATGTACAGTGTCACCACAAAAAATCAGAATTTAGTTTATTGAAATATATTAGCAAATATTTAAGAAATACAAAACCTATTGATTTGTCCAGTTCAATGTTCCAAATTTCCAGACACAGCAAAAAGAATGGTTATGATACACTAAGAGCCATTTTCTGACCAAGCAAAAGAAAGCGTATTACCTGTTCAAGATAAAATAAAATTATTCCTACTGTGAATTTAAGGAAAAAAAGGATTTTCTATGAATGAATGTGCTTTATTTTAAGAAGTAATATGTGTTATTTATATTTTAAGATACAGGGGATCCCTGGGTGGTGCAGCAGTTTGGCGCCTGCCTTTGGCCCAGGGAGCTATCCTGGAGACCCAGGATCGAATCCCACGTCGGGCTCCCGGTGCATGGAGCCTGCTTCTCCCTCTGCCTATGTCTCTGCCTCTCTCTCTCTCTCTCTCTCTCTCTCTGTGCCTATCATAAATAAATAAAAAATTATATTTTAAGATACATAATATGTTCAATTAATTTCTAATGAGTTAGGAGTTTCCAATCCTGGTAATGTTAACTTAATCATGAAGCAACCATATATTTAAGGTTTGTTCAGAATACTGGCTGATGATTCTGGAAGTCAAAGAAAATAACTGGAATGTGCACAATTGAAACAGCACATTTACTTTTTAAGGTATCACAAGCCAGTGCCATGAAATTTTTCCTTTCATTTCCCCCATTTTGACACCATAGTAAAATAAAGAATGTAAAAGAGAGATGAGGAGAAGTTTTATTCAAATTTTTCATGAAAGTTGGTCCTGATCTACAAATGCAGAGCTTCAATATGAGCCTACATGTAAATGGTGTCTGTAAGTCATAATAGAATACACTAACTCAAAATTTGTGGCTGACAAATATGAATAGAAACTAAATATCACTACATTCTGGGCTCCAAGAAATCAAATTCTTTCTAGAGAACTTCCATTCCATTTCCCTCAGCCTCCTTAAAATATTAGATTATAGGGTATGTATATGCAGTATTACTATGAACTTGGGCTGTATAATTTGTTCTTTAACACAAACTGGGATCTGTTAACACAAACCTGTGGGAGAATTTAGTTATATATAAATATATATTTGGAAAGGGCAGAATAATCCAGTGACTTCTAGGAGTTAAAAAAAACCATAAAAATATCTTGATTTTCATGTAGCTTACTTAGAATGGAGAATATAACCCTAGTTATCAAAGCTCAAGATGACTACTAATTACCAAAAAATTCTTAGATATAAAATGAATTTAGAAATGGAATGAAGTAACTGTACTTTTAGTCAACCTCCCTACTCTTGGAGAAATATGTCTTTCCAGTGGGAAAACCCAATCTTTGTAGTCCCTGTCATGTCACTTTCTTTGATCCACACCAGACAAAGATGTATGACTCAGGTTTTACAAATCAGAACTCTTTGTTCTCTTTTCTATAAACATACATTCAAGAAAATGTTTTAATTACATAATTTAAGAAACTTCTCCTTTCCTTTGCTTAAAGTATTCTGAGATGGGTTCCTATAGTAATTCTAATTAGTATATAATGTTTAATTAGTATTAAAATTGTATAATTGGAACATTAAATAAATCCTAAACCCAGCAGGAGAAGAGAATTGATAAAGAGTAGAACAGAAATCAATGAGATAGAAATGAAAAGAACAGTAGAGCAGATCAAGGAAACGAGGAGCCGGTTCTTTGAAACAAAAAGATTGATAAACCCTTGGCCAGACTTATCAAAAAGCAAAGAGAAAAAGGACCCAAATATATAAAATCTTGAATGAAAGAGGAGAGATCACAACCAACGCCAAAGAAATACAAATAATTTAAAAACGTATTATGAGCAACTATATGTCAACAAATTAGGCAATCTGGAAGAAATTGATGCATTCCTAGAATCATATAAACCACCACAACTGAAACAGGAAGAAATACAAAACCTGAATAGACACATAATTGGCAATGAAATTGAAGCAGTAATAAAAAATCTCCTAACAAACAAGTGTCCAGGGCTAGATGGATTCCCAGGGGAATTCCACTAAACATTTAAAGAAGAAATAATACTTATTCTTCTGAAACTGTTCCAAAAAATAGAAATGGGAAGGTAAACTTCCAAACTCTTTCTATGATGCCGGCATTAACTTGATCCCAAACCAGACAAAGACCCCAGCAAAAAGGAGAATTACAGACCAATATCCCTGATGAACATAGATCCCAAAATTCTCACCAAGATACTAGCCAATAGAGTACAAAAGTACATTAAAAGGGGATCCCTGGGTGGCGCAGCGGTTTGGCGCCTGCCTTTGGCCCAGGGCGCGATCCTAGAGACCCAGGATCGAATCCTACATCAGGCTCCTGGTACATGGAGCCTGCTTCTCCCTCTACCTATGTCTCTGCGCCTCTCTCTCTCTCTCTCTCTCTCTCTCTCTCTCTCTGTGACTATCATAAATAAATAAAAATTTAAAAAAAAATTAAAAAAAAAGTACATTAAAAGGTTTATTTACCATGACATAATGTTATTTATTCTTGGGCTGCAAGGATGGTTCAACATCCACAAGTCAATCAATGTGATACACTACATTAATAAAAGAAAGGACAAAACCCATTTGATCCTCTCAATAGCATAATGGAATACTACTCAGCCATCAAAAAGTGAAATCTTTCCATTTGCAATGATGTGGATGGAACTAGAGGATATTATGCTAAGTAAAATAAGTTAATCAGAGAAAGAAACTTATCATATGATCTCACTTATATGTGGGATTTAAGAAACAAAGCAGAAGATCATAGAGGAAAGGAGAGAAAAATAAAACAAGATGAAATCAGAGGAAGACAAACTGTAAGAGACTCTCAATCACAGGAAACAAACTGAGGGTTGCTGAAGAGGAAGGGGGTGGGCGAGGTGGTAACTAGGCAATAGACATTAGGGAGGGCATGAGATGTAATGAGCACTGGGTATTACATAAGACTAATGAATCACTCAACTTTAGCTCTGAAACTAATAATACATTATGTGTTAATGAACTGAATTTAAATTAAAAAAATAATATTGTATAATTGCTAAATTTGATAACATGAATAATTGACCTCATTTATATATTTCATTAATAGCTGAAAATTCTTTTTAGAAGGGTAAATAATTGATAATTTGAATAAATTCTGTGTTAAAGAAATTTCAAGAGATTTGTTATTGTTAAGACTAACCTCAGAACTTTTGATATGCTAGTATGTGACAGAACTCAAAGAAAGACTGTAGTTTGCTAATTATATAGACATATTTGAAAACATAAGTATTTCACTAACCAACTAACATCTCTCAGGATACTCATGTCCATCGACAGGGATTGGTAAAACTGGGCTATAATTACTTTTAGAAATCAAGTTTTATTAGAACACAACTATTCTTTCTTCTTTTCTTTTCTTCTTCTTCTTCTTCTTCTTCTTCTTCTTCTTCTTCTTCTTCTTCTTCTATTCTCTGTGGCTGTTTTTGTGCTGCAGCAGGGTTGCTATAGAAACTGTGTGCCTCACAAAACAACATATTAACCATTTGACCATTCACAGAAATAGTAAATGGCCAATTCCTATTTTGTGAACAGTTTGAGTCATCATATTTATATGAACTTTTAAAAATACTTCCAATTATTAAATAAGTAATTTAATCTGAATAGGACTATTAGCATATGTGACCTTTTGGAAGTCTAGAGAGGTAGCTGAAAACTAGCATTCATTGAATATGGCTTATTTGTACTTACTCCAGTACTTATTTAATCTATGAATCTAGGCTACACTCTTATCTTGTTGGTATTTTAAAGAGGAATAAGGTAATTCAGACTTTTCATTTCAAATCAATAGGGCTGAAAGTCCTAGATTATTTGCATCACATCATATGACAAATGTGTGCAAAGGTATAATCTTTTATTTACAGAAACAATTTAAAACTGGACCATTCCATTAAAATGGGGCAGATTAGATAGTTACTTTGGTCCCTTTTCTTTTTTGTGAGACATATAGAGATTCTGAGCATGATGGGTGTTAATAACCGAAACCCTCGATTTTTCTGCAGGCTAACTGTAGACAGAATGGATACCATCCTCCTGGAAAGCTCACTATTTTAATTTAATACTCATGTCTATAAACCACATTCCATTTGACTGGGAAGGGGAGACATTCATAAAATAAAATATGTTAAAACTGAACATGTCCATTTCAAGCTCTGACTTGTCATGTTGATGAAGTACATTTCTCTGCTACCAATCTTTACACAAAAGTTGGTTTATAATAAAACATTTTATCTTAAATGGTTTTGAGATCATTCCCTTCAGGTGCTCAGAATAAAGTATTTGTTTAGAAGTAAGCAATGATTTTAATGTAGTAACTACTGGGGGTTAGCTTGCCTTTTAAATTCTGCCTACACCATTAATTTGAAAACATTTACCAATGCCCTTCCTTTAGGCATTAAACTTTGTAAGTTTTTGTTCCCTTTTGACCTGTCTTGCAACTCAGGGAAATTATTCTGAAATAATTATCCCAACAGAACTTAGTGATCAGTACATCAGCAGACTTGTATGTCTTGGGAGCAACATCAGCAAATTAAAAGGGCATTTTATGAAGAACAGGTCATTTAGGCTAGTTCAACTCCTGAACCTACAAGCAAAACTCTAACAGAGAGCTATTTTCTTAATGTCCTTGAGTATACTAGAACAAAATCTTCTCAAGTGTTTTACACAAAGAGCTCTGTTCATAAGAAATTAGGTCAAACTATTAAACTTACCTCTGTTTGATGTAAAATAAAACTGCTTATTGCAGATCTAACAAAACACTTGGTGTCCTATTAGGTTGCCTTCAAAGAATGTCCTAGATAACCTTACAGTAATTTAGAGCACAAGCTAACTTCAATCTGTCTCATCTACTCTAGGTCTCAAGCACATTAGAATATACTTGAAAATGCAAACTTGCAAAAACAAAATAATTTCTTGCTGATTATGTAGTTCTTTTCAACTGGTCACCTATGCTTTAATTTCTGTGTTTCACATATAGCAAAGAATGTTAAGATAATTAAAGGTAAAATAAAAGAAGTAGATTATTAATATTAAGTTGATGAGTTTTTGAAATACATATAGCTATATAGAAAACATCATTTCCTTTTTGTGTGACCTAAACAACTCCTTCCTATTTCCCTTCTCATTTTCCCTTTACTTGCCAGTGTATTATAACGATAGTTTTCTTGATGTAGAACTCTTTCCCTCTTTCATTTCTGAAACTGATAAGAAAGGGTAACTTTAATCTCTAATACCAAAAATCTTGTGAATAGTGTAAAAAGCAATTCTTTGTCAGAGTAAAATTAATTGTTTTTTTGTTGCACATCAAACAAGATTATTTGAGTTTATATATATATATATATATATATATATATATATATATATATATATATTTGAGTATATATATGTGTATGTGTGTGTGTGTGTGTTGATTTGCTATACACTATATTTCTTTGTCTATAAGGCAGAGAGATGGATTAAACAAACTAGAACACTTCTGTGCTATTCTGTGGCAAGGCAGCAAGAGACTCTTACACATTTTTTAGAATTACCTGTAAATTGTTAACTGGCATATTTCTATTAAAACATCTGACAACCTAACAGTGCCAGATAAGTCTTGCTGCAAGACAAAAGATCCCCAAATGTATTGATTTGAATGTCATTTTAGTTTATGAATGATCTGTGTAGTTTTTCTCTTCTTGGTCAGGTTTTGTTAGTTTCAACAGGGCTCACACATGGGCTTTTTATAATTGGCAGGTTAGCTAGATATTGACTTGTACAGAACGGACTTGTTCACATGTTTTGTATTTGCCAGATTTTGGCTGGTATAATAGAAGCTATGCCTGTCATCACCATCCAGTAGCCTAGCCTGAACTTGCTCGCATGGCAGGTAGACTCAAACAGCAGTAAGCAAGTCCTCAAACTTTAAAAAATTTTGCTTGTGTCGAAGTGGTTACTTTCCTATTGTTCACAGTAAATGGTAAGGCCTCCTTACATTCATAGGGTGGAAAAGTCTGCATTTTGATAAGATGCACTGTAAATCTCATTGCAAGAGAAATAATATATGAAACATAAGAATTTGTGGCCATTTGTGAATTCTATCAAAATAGAGCATTATATTTGATTTTTTTTTGTTTTAAAATCAAAACAAATTATCAGGAATTACAAAGGAATTAAATTATAATTCAAGTGATTTAGAGGGCCCCGGGGTGGTTCAGTTGGTTAAACAATTGCCTTCTGCTCAGGTCAAGATCCCAGAGTCCTGAGATCGAACTCCACATGGATTCAGAAGAGCAGGGAGCCTGCTTCTCCCTCTGCCCCTCTACCCTGCTTGTGCCTTTTCTCTCTCTTAAATAAATAAATAGATAAATAAATAAATAAAATCATTTTTAAAAATTGTGATTTAGACTACAGATATCACAATGTGTTGTGTTAAATAGACAAAGTAATTTTGCTCGGTCAAGATTCCATAGCTCTCCCCTTGCTCATGGCTCTCTCCATACCGACTCATCAGACTCCTGCCTTCAACATCTTTCCCTCTTCTCTGGCTCAGATGTTCATACAACTGGCTTTACCTCATGATTTATGCCTTAGACCATAGACTGCCAAAAAAAGAAAAGTTTTTTCTGACCAAGCTAGAGAATCTAAGGCCTCAGATATTTACTCTCATATGAGAAGTTGTTGATTTTCTTGTTGCACTTAACAGTAACTTAAATTATGTTATCTCATTATTGGTTTATTATTCAATTTCTGTCTTTTTAGTACAGTGTAGTAATTTTATTTAGTGCCGAGAATAGTGCTTGACAACTGCATAAAAAAAATCAATTTATTTGTTGAATGATAAATCTTGAATGATAAGAATTTTTTTTTGAATGATAAGAATTTTTTAAAAGATTTTATTTATTTATTCACGAGAGACACAGAGAGAGGCAGAGACATAAGCAGAGACATAGGCAGAAGGAGAAGCAGGCTCCCTAGGAGGATCCTGATACAGAACTCGATCCCAGAACCCCAGGATCATGATCTGAGCCAAAGGCGGATGCTTAACCACTGAATCATCCAGGTGTACTGCATGATAAGAAATTAATGATATTTTCTTTTCTTTTTGGAAACAAAGTGGCTAGATTTCTGATAAATCACTTGCTTTAGTCGGTTACCATGCAAAAACATCCAAGTCGACAGAATAATTGTGTAAATATTTTTTATATGGAATAAATAATTATCTCTGAAATCTTTTTTTGATAGAGCTGAGAGATTAATTTTACTTTGAAAATGCATTATATATAACATTCATCTGACACTTCACATTTATATTTTCAATTACTCTTCAATAAGTGACCAATATTTAATCAGTCTTACTAACAGCTTTTGGATTAACACCATACAATTTTTACCATAGTGATCATAGCTGTCAAGAGATGATTGCATGCACAGAAACCAGTAGTAACTTAAATTAGTTTTAGAGCATTTTCTAAATATATTTTCTTCTAGATGGAAAAAATGGTATACAATATAGGCACTTTTTTAAAAAATGATTTTACTTATTTATTTGAGAGGAAAGAGGGAGCAAGAGACAGAATACAAGCAGAGGGTGAAGAAGAGGGAGAGGGAGAAGCAGATTCCCATTGAGCATGGAACGTGATGCCTGACCTGATCCCAGGACTCTGGGATCATGACCTGAGCAGAAGGATGAAATTAAACAAACTGAGCCACTGAGGTGCCCCTAGAATATAGGCATTTTTGTATATAAAAGTTTTCTTTTTTTTAAGGATTTTTATGTTATTTATTTCACAGAGAGCTCAAGCAGGAGGAGCAATAAGCAGAGGGACAAGGAAAAGCAGACACCCCACTGAGCAGGGAACCCAATCAGAGCAGGGATTCCAGGATCACCACCTGAACTGGAGGCAGATGCTTAACTGACTGAGCCACTCAGAAGTCCCTATATAAAGGTTTTCATTAAATAGTGATTAATAGTCTAATTATAAAATGATCATGCTTTAATAATTTCCTGTGTCCCAGGTGATACCATAAAAAAGAATAGAAATATTGCATAAATATTTTGAAGCCAATGTTAAATGATTTAATCCCAATTTAATGTTTAATCAGATGTTAATGGCTCATAGTTAATGGTCAGAAATGTCAAATTATTTGATATTATAGTTTGACATAGTGTAATGAAATTTTGTTCCATTATGAAATTTAGCTTCTTCAACTTCCAATTGTTGGTGACCTCAGGAAAGTCACATATTTCTGAATTTCCGTGTTTGTGAGATGGGGGTACAAATTATGATTTTTATAGCTATTTTCTTGCCTACCATGTTTTTAAAAATTTCTGTTACCTCTTCCTCTGCATTAGTTATTTATTTTCTCCATGTAATGATTTTTTCTTTTGGTACTGACAATTGTGCCCCAACTATCTGTGCTATACATTTAATATGAGGTTTGAATTTTTATTTTGCCTGGATTCCTTGCATATATATATATATATATATATACTTCATTTTCCTCACTGCTTGCATGTCCTGCATTTTCTATATAACAAGACAAAATTAAAATCTTCCTCTTTCCTTTAGAAAATATTTCTCATAGCTATGAAAATATTAACACAAAAATAACAATTGCCGAACTTTCATTTTGCTAAGCTTTAGGCTATTTGACGTAAACACATGCACACATATATACACATTAACGACTATTTTCTTGCAACCATGACATTTGTATTATTATCCAAGTTGTATGCATGACAGGAGTGTGGCTTATAATGATCAACTAATTTCTTGTCCAAAAGTTATATACCTGCTAAGTGCTAAAGCCAAGATATAAATGGAGGTTTTTCTGATTCTAAAACATATTATTATGCATTAAACTGCACATTTGCTAATTTTGCCTTGTGAAAATCCTTTTTTCTACATTTTTAGAGCAAAGATCTTTTACTGGACATATTTTATATAATGTATCCAAATATTTTAAATGAAATACTTATTTTGGAAGAAGAAACATATCTTCAAGATTAGTGTTTGGCAACTATTAGGATGTGTGTGTTTTTACAATATTGATTAATTCATTTCTCTTGTGAGAGTGCTTTAAGTTTCTTAAGTTTGAGGGATAAACAGCATTTAACCCTTAAACAAAGAAATTTCTAGTGTAATGAGATTCATCATGGATTATCCTGCTTAACTGAGGCAGGATATCTTCTTCCAGTTGTCCACTTTCCTGAATACAAAGTATTTTATTTTTCTGATTAATTAAAAATATAGTACATAAATATCTTACTAGAAATTGTTCCTTAAATGCTATATTCCTTGAGGACATTGGTTTGCACTGTCCTGCTTTTGTCATAACTGACTAGTTTATTTCTAATCCAGTATGGAATATGGCAGCCCATTTCACAAAAGCTCACTTTTGCATTGACTGGACTGAATTGAGTTTTGGGGAGTTGAAACCTTCTTTGGATATTTACAAGTTTTGATGTAGAAAGGAAAAAAGCCTGACTTCCTTTCCTTCTTAGAATTGGCTTCTGAATAAATGTAATTTTTTTTTTCAGTTATGCAGCACCGAGCCTCTGACATAGAGACACAAAGCAATTCTGACTCTACCTTGAGGTAAATTTGCTTTGTTTTAGAATTCTAGATTTTAGTCAGTGCAGTAGTTGAGTTGTGTACCCCCAAAAGATATGTTTGAGTCCTAAGCTCTGGTACCTGTGAATGTGACTTTAATTTAGAAATAAGGTGTTTGCAGAAGAAAAGAGATATAATGTATTAGACACTACTAATAGAGACATTTGTTTTCCAAGGCTTTTGTCTTCACTGTTTTTCCAAAAGAGTTGAAAATATGTAATATATAATATCATTAAACTGATATGTCTATGGCAATAGCTATTATTATGTAATTATTATATTGTATAACCAAAACTTCCCGGAATATTCAACATGGGACCCAGAAGTTTCATAAAATGAAAGTGTGTTGCTTTATGTTATCACACGTTCATTATTTGAAATAAGAATATAAAATCATCACTATTTGGAATGTTGGGAAATCAAAAAAATACTTTTTGTGTTAACATATTCAAATTATTCCAAAAATTCTAAACATGAGGGAAAAATTCACCTACATTACTGAAACATATAAACAAGTTTTTCCTAAAAAGGTGATGATACATGCTTCTTCAAATGAATACAGTTTCAAAATCCTTTTAACATATTAAAAAAAATTATTTTCCTAAAGGTTATCAGTTGCTCCTGTTTTGTTTTTTTTCAGTCAGAAATCAAAGAGGGAAGTGCACCCTCATGTTCATTTCAGCATTATTCACCATAGTCAAGATATGAAAACAACTCAAATATTTATCAACAGATGAATGGATAAAGAAAATGTGTTATATACATACAATAGACTATTAATCAGCCTTTAAGCAGAAGGAAATCCTGCCTTTGTGGTAACTTGGATGAACCCACAGAATATTATGCTAAATCAAATAAACCAGTCACAGAAGGACAAAGAGTGCATAAGTCCATTTACAGGAGGTATCTAAAATAGACTTCTAGAAGCAGAGGGTAGAATGGTGGTTGCCAGAGACTGAGTGTGGGAGGAAGTCAGGAATTGCTGCTCAGAGGATATAGTTTTCACTATGGAAGATGAATAGGTTCCAGAGATCTGCTATATGACATCGTTCCTATAAGTAACCATATGGTCTTATGCACTTTAAAATATTGTAAGAGGGGGATCCCTGGGCGGCGCAGTGGTTTGGCGCCTGCCTTTGGCCCAGGGCGCGATCCTGGAGATCCGGGATCGAGTCCCACATCGGGCTCCCAGTGCATGGAGCCTGATTCTCCCTCTGCCTGTGTCTCTGCGCCTCTCTCTCTCTCTCTCTGTGACTATTATAAATAAATAAAAATTAAAATATTGTAAGAGGATAGATCTCATGTTACCATGAGATCTAAAACAACTGAACAACAGAACTCAAGGAAATTTTTGCAGGTAATGGATATGTTTAGAGTTTTGATTGTTGTGATGATATCATGGGTGTTTGCTTATGTACAAACTCATCAAGATGTATACATTAAGTGTGAACGAGTTTTTGTGTATCAGTTATACTTCAGTAAGGCTTAGAAAATGGGTTCTCAAGGCACCTTGTAAATATTCTTAGCTAATATTCAGTTACAAGATAAACTGTTGACTATATGAAACTGGTTATGGAACAAACATTAACATTCCTTAAATTTCTGATAATGATTCAATTCTGTGTTTGTAAATAATTAGTACCAAATTTAAGTTTAAATAACATTCAATTACTCCTTAAACTTTGAAGTTTTCTCTTTATTCTCTTATTATTTGAGAGACATGGATATAATTTCATTAAAGCTTGTGTCAACTCTAACTATACTATAAAGCCATACACTTAGAGTCAAAGATTAAATTGAAAGACATTGCTAGAATACAAATAATTATTGTTAAGATTTGTGATTCTGGGAATACTTAAATTCTAATATTTTTGTATGCTAAATTATACATGCTACCTATCATACTACAGAACATTATAAATGATAGGACAGCAAATCAAATATGTCTATATTATAAATTGTGAATCAGGTGCATTTTTTCTTTAAAATTCAAGCATAGGAATAACTCCATACAGAATCTTTTTCTAATGAAAAGCCTATAATCATTTAAAAATATACTTATAAATTTAATATTGAAATATTAAATAGGCTATATATTATATAGTATGTGTGCATGTGTGTATATTACATGTGTGCATAGTGCATGTGTATATATATACTCATACTTGAATGTGTGAAATATATAATGTATAATGTATAGTATATATTATGCATACTGTATATAATATGTGTGCATGTGTATATAGTGTGTGTATATATACACATATATCTTTAAATATAACACTGTTGAAGAACTGCATTGCTGTCCTTGTTCTTTGTTTTTGTTTGTGTTTGTTTATGTTTTAAATATTTTATTTATTTATTCATGAGAGAGACACAGAAAAAGGCAAAGACAGGGAGAAGCAGGCTCCTCACAGGGAACCTGATGTAGAACTCAATTCCCAGACCCGGGATCATGCCCTGAGCCAAAAGTAGATGTTCAACTGCCAAGCTACCCAAGCATCCCACGGTCCTTGTTTTAGTGCATGATTTCTTTCTAAATAGTTCTTCCACCAAGTTTTATACTCAAATGAAAGTTATAAGAAAATATAAATTGGAATGTGAAATTTCATAATAAGAGCAAACTTGGAACAAGATATTGTCCGAAGCTATATACGTATTTTTTATTCAATCTTAGGAACAAGAAGGAATGCAGTGTATTTTTCTTTACTTTCTGTATTTTCTCTCAGGAAGAAATGGTCTCAATGATTTATTTTTAAAGATTTTAAAAATCCATTCACTCAATTCCTTCAAAAAAGTGTGATTTACTTGCCTGTTTGTTTTGGAGGTGTTTTTTGAACACATCAAGCAGATCCAACATGAGAACCGTTAAAATATAAACTAAGACCTATTCAAATTTTTTAGTTTGAGCCAAAAATTGATTTGACTCAGGCAGCATCCAATTTAGCAGATAGAAAGTAGCTCCAAAATGAAAGACTTTATGGGCTGAAGGGAACAGAAACAAGGAAGTTCTACTAGGCAAAAAAGTGGGGGGAAGAGCTATTGCAAGATTATTTTCCTTTAGAAGATGGCAGGGCCCATCAAGCAGATGACCTAACTAGTACTGATTAGGTGATTCCTGAGGGACTTTTTAAAGATGCCATTTCTGGTGGGACACCTGGGTGGCTCAGAGGTTGGGCACCTGCCTTCGGCTCAGGGCATGATCCCGGGGTCTGAGATCGAGTTCCACATCAGGGTCCCTACAGAGAATCTGCTTCTCCCTTGCATGTGTCTCTGCCTCTCTCTCTCTCTCTCTCTCTCTCTCTCTCTCTCTCTCTCTCTCATGAATAAATAAAACCTTTAAAAAAATAAGTTATTTATTTATTTATTTATTGATTGATTGATTGATTGATTGATTTGAGACAGAGCACAAGAGCAGGAAAGAAGCAGAGGGACAGAGAGAAGCAGACTCCACACTGAGCAGGTTACCTGATTTGGGGCTCAATCCTGGGACCCCAGAATCATGACCTGAACCAAAAGCAGATGCTTAACCAACTGAGCCACCCAGTTTCCCCGAATTAAATTCTCCTAAGATATATAAGATATATAAGAAAATGAAAATGATGACAGGTCGATAACTTTCTGTTTTAATGATAAATGACCCATGTCATATTTTCTAAATAACATTGTTAAAAAATACAGTTAATACCTCTACACCTTTGAAACACAATCCATCACTCATTAAATTATACATGAAGCGGGGATCCCTGGGTGGCGCAGCGGTTTAGCGCCTGCCTTTGGCCCAGGGCGTGATCCTGGAGACCCGGGATCGAATCCCACGTCGGGCTCTCGGTGCATGGAGCCTGCTTCTCCCTCTGCCTGTGTCTCTGCCTCTCTCTCTCTCTCTCACTGTGTGCCTATCATAAATAAATAAAAAAAAATTATACATGAAGCCATCTTTTTCAAGAGTCATCTACTTGCCTGATATTTAAAAGTTATATTGCAATTGTCCTAAAATTTTGATTAAATGTTCGTTATGGCCACACTCAGGGGCAGAGTCACATTAATGATTGTAAGCAATGGAAACAGTTTCTACTGCTTTACATCAAACACTGTATGTGATGTTTTTTCCATCATTATGCAGTGCATCTGTGCATACTGATAAAATTGGCAAATAGAAAAATAATCTTACAAAAGAAATGTATTTGCAAGATTAAAATTAATTGCTGATTTAAGAAAAAGTTAAAACAAAATATAATGCTTGTATAACTAAATCATTTTATATCAGTTTTATAAAGAGTTTAATTCTGGTCCTGTGAAAGACTTCATTTACGTGAAAACTAATTTACAATGGATTACTAAAAAGGTTCATTATTATAGTTTTAATAAATCCATCTTATTTTGTTAAAAAGGACAGTAATGAAATTTGTTTGATAGTTGCCCAGTAAACATACATCTCATAAAAAGCTGGGGAAATAAATAGTAATTACATCATAATAGCCTCCATTTACAAATATAATTTACTTTTCTACTGAAAAAATTTATACTAAGCTTATGAATGTTTAGTGCTTCAGAGAGAGAATGCTATGACCTCATTTAGCAATTAGTTTCCTTTCTATGCTCCATAAAATTGAAGAGATTTACAAAGCAAGTGGAAATACTAACTTTTATAATGATGAGCCATATGGCACTCGGTTTACTATATTTATGCTTAGCAGAGAGTATAAAATTATAGTTCTTGCATTTTTTTTTTTTTTTTTTACAAAATGAGGTTACTACTCCTATTATGCTTACAAATTAGCAAGACAAGGGTAACAAAAAAAAAGTTTCTGGTTACTTTAAAAAATAGATTCTGCAGAGACTAACATTTTTCTTGCTCTCTTTTGATTTATAATAAATTTTAAAATGTTTATAAGCATGAAATATTATGTTAGAAAAATTATCCAGGCAAAATCCATGATACAGTTTATTTGGCTTAGGAAGCATTTCACTTCTATTTCAAATGTGCTCTTAAACAGAGAGAGGGGCATTGCCTGTGACCTCCTGCCTACTCTGTATCTTTTCAACTAAGTACATTCAGTTTGGAATGGATATATTTATACTCAGTGATAGGTTAATCTATAATTCATTGGAAGAGATTGTATAAGGCTATAATCAGATAAATTTTAACCTCCAGTTGACATAGAGAGGCAGAGTTATGAATATGAAATATGTTGGATTTACCTAATAAAAAAATGGAAACTACACTTCACCGTTTATTAGCTGTGTGGTTATGGCAAGCAATTTACATTTACTTGGGGGAAGCTCCTGTGTCTTAAAGGCAATTCTAAAGAATATTAGTATGAGTTATTTTTTCTAATGATGATAGGAAGCCGTAAGAGTATTTTAAGCAAAAATTATCCTAGTATACATAAAATTCAGTCCCTTTCATTCTTGGGTCGGCATAATGAAGTGATTCTGGGAAAGCAATGGTCAAATATGTTGGTGATAACACATAAAAAGAGAGTGCAACTCATCTCACCTCAAAAGAGGGTAAGGATGGATCCTACTTCTTTCAATATTCAATTAGTCATCAGTTGAATGAAAATTCTTGTTACTCTCTTGACTCACCCACAGCTTTATCTTATACATAAATAGGCACAATTACTCTATTAACATAACCATGTCAATTTTCTGGGTGTGACTGAAACATTTACCACAACTATGAACATTAAAAAAAAAATCACCATAGCTCTTAGTTTGTGCTGTATTGGTTATGAATTCTCAATTTGAAAATCATCCAAATGCCCTCATCTCAAGCAGCAAAAAAAAGAAAAAAAAAAAAAAAGAAAGAAAATGTTATATGTAGAATAATGTTTTCTAGGAAATAAATTAAATATGCATGCTAGCTATACTTTTAGTATCAATTCAGTGCATATATATGTTATTTTGGTGCTACACAATCAACAGCTCATAATCAGAACCTGTTATTTTGAGTTACCATACTGGTAAAATTATAAATTACTTTTCCAGGCTCCAATTCTACAGAGTTTTGAAGACTAGATCAAAGTATCATTTTTTAATGAGAGTAGTGCTAAGCTCTGAAGCTCATGGTCATTGCACTGAATTTAAGACTAAATACATTTTGCTGGTTTTAAAATAAAAAGTATAAACGATGTGGTATTCGCAGTAACACAGAAGGGAGCATAAACCCAGGAAACTTTCTAGTACTATTTTTTTTTATTTTTCATAAGTCAGAAAGATTAGCTTTGCTTGCATGTAACAATATGCTATCATTTTGTAATGTGAACAGAAAAGATTAAATCAAAAAATGTAAATGTAATCAGTTTTAAAGCCATCTGAAGACTCATCATCTAAGATATAAATTATAGGCTTTCCATGGCTGCTGAAAACTTAATAGCCTTTATTTCTAGAATACATACTATGTTGAAAGTGTGATGTTTTACATGGCTTAATGAGAATTCAAATCAGAATATTTCTAAAAGGAAAGTATTGGTTCACACTAGGTCAACCATGATAAAAACCTGTTCCTGCGGCTTTCTGAATTACTACATAAACTCATTCTCTTGTCAGTTGTAACTTGTTTCAATTGGCCCCTCATACCTTTCAGATAAAATGTAAATGGACTGTTGCAGTCTATAAATGGATTAGGTCTTTCATACATAGATATATCTTGTACATTTTATTTTCAAGAACCCCTATTACAATGCCAGAATGATCAGATTCATTAACATACATCATAAGGATCATTTTGAAATTTTAAAACCCCCTTTGGGAGCACATAAGATTTTCATTGACTTTGTTTTTTGCTTATACCAGTTCTAAATTGGCATTATTGATAACAGAGTAATCTGAGATTCTTTTCCCCTTTCAGGAATCATAAAGGCAATATAGTTTAAAAGATGGGGCCATATTGATTCTTATACTCAGTTCATGAAGGTAATCTTTCTGCTGCCTGAAAAATTTGGAAATGTTGGCAAGAAATGTGGCAAGAATGATAAAATGTGATTAATATGATCTCAAACTTTAATTTTACTTGAATTATGACTGAACACTTTATAGAAAAACACAGAAGTAGGTCAAGGCTTGAGATTCATATTGTTGACATTTTATGACTTTATTTGTATCCAATAAAACTTTGATCTTCACCATTATTTTATCACCTGGATGGAAGACAAAAGCAATGAAAGATGTGGCTTGGACACCCTTAAAATAGTTTTAATCATTGTGTCTACCAAACTAGTGAAAACTATTTTTATATATTTGGATGAAAGAATTCAGGATAAAATCTGGTGTGGAGAGTGAGACTGGGCTGAAAGCAATTGGTTGATAATCACACCTGATGAGATTTAAAGATACGGAGTCAAAATGGGGATGGACAACAAATTTTGTTAGGCAGGAGATGTGTGGATGAAGGAATATGATACAGGTATCATAACAAATTTTGGAAATGAAGTGCCTCATGATGGGTGCTGAGTTGAAGTGACATGGAAAAATATATATATGGGCATTTTAATCAATAAATATTTCAGTAAGCTAAATGGTGTAGAGAAATGCATGAAAACCGAACAGTAAAGAACGATGTAGAAGAGCAACTGTGTTTTGGCAAAGCCATCATTTTTAAAGCTACTCTTGATTAAGTTACATTGTTTGCTTTTTTTCAAAAATTACTAGAGGTGTATCTAAAAAGTATACAATATAGCTTCTTCATTTTCAGCAATTTCACGTAAAGTGCTAAATCTTTCATGTATCGGCAATGCAGTTTTTCTCAGATTTTAACATCAGACTGTGTAGAACTGTCCTCTGTATTTTCAAAGATACTTAAACTTTAATTGAATAATAACTTTAATTCAGTTCTACTTACAATCGAGTATTTTCATAGGTAAATATTTTTGTAGTTAAAATACCAGGTAACGTTGACAATGTCTAATTTGTTTCAATTATAATCTATTCTCTCACTACCAATTAAACATCATCTTGTTGCTTACATTGTATGTGTGTAGGAGTGTGTGTGTGTGCGTGTGTGTGTCAGAGAGAGAGAGAGAGAGAGAGAGAGAAAGCAAGTGATTTCCATGTATATACTTCCATGTATATTCATACCACGCACACCTGGGCACATGTGCTTCCTCTTCTCTCGATCTCTATGAGCTCTCTGACTACACTTCCAGAGTGTATTTCTAATGTCACCTTCCTTTAGCTTACTCTTCACAATGGGGCAAATATGCCATACATTTTTTTTTACGGGAAATATCATCATACATCTTCCATGTATAAATAATACACTTGCTATTGGTTTTAGTTTAAAAACCAAAGTTTTACCAAACCTGTGATACTTTATGTCATTTGACAGCTGTTTACATCATCAACCTCATCAGTCAACATTCATTTCTCTTCTTCTCAACACTCTGATAAAAATGTATTTTGATGTTATCAACATCTGACATTCTGTTGTGTCCATGGCCATTATATATGGCAATCCCTCTCTCTAAGACATTTTTCCTGAGGTCTATGGTTGGCTGACATCCAATGCACCTTTAGATCTGAAAGGGACTCAAGATTTTCTATTATGTGTCCTTCTAATAATCTTGTATGTCTCCTTCTTGGCCAATATGGCCATTTTCCAGCCTGTTTTTCTCACTAGCATGACAGATGACTGAGGATAGAGACTTGCCATTTCTGTCTTTTACAGCTCTCCTGAGACTAGTTCGTTGACCAGCATATTGCTTAAACATGTCTGTTGCCCTAAGGAATAAACACATGGTGTGAAGCTATACATGATTAAGCATAAAGTACCACATTGAATCCTTTGTCCTCTTTCTCCTGGGTACTGAAATCCAAATGAGACTTTAAATGTTGCTAAACTGTCACAGTATCCATGCTTCTGCCCAGCGGCTATTACTCTTCCAAATTTGTATTAAACCATCTACTGTTTTGAAGCTCCTGCTATTTAACTAAATATGCAACTTCAGTATTGCCACCTAGCATCTTCCTGTGGATAGTCTGGTTTATCATGATTTTAGCCTATGGTTTACAGTTTACCTCTTTCACCAGATTCCTGTTATATTAGCCTCAGTATATTCATGTCTATCATCATGGACAAAGTGATGTACACACTCTTGCTTTTATTTTTCTCTTTGCCCATCTCTATGATCCAGAGTCATCTTCACTCTTAGGTAAATTCCCTAAAACCACTGGTATTTTTTAAGCTCTGTTTTTCTTTCATTTAAAGGATTCTATCTATATATTTGAGAGAGAAAGCATGAGCAGGAGGAAGGGCAGAGGAAGAAGCAGACTTCCTGCTGAGCAGGGAGCCTGATGCAGGACTCCATCCCAGGTGCTATCATGATCTGAGCCTAAGGCAGATGCTTAAGTGAACTCAGCTGACCCTAAACTCTGTTATTCTTTTGCATTAACATAGCTTAATGCCACTGAATAATCTTTTATAACCTAGCCTTTGAAACATGATAACAATAGATTATTAACTTTATCCCAGGCCAAACAGTTAATCTGCACAACATCCCTGAGATAAATTTCTTTTATCACCATGTTCAATGGAATTTTCCATTTCACTTGTTCATGTTGGTGCATTTCTCTATTGAATTCATTTATTCACTCTTTGCTACAATGATTTTTATACCATCTCTCTCACAGAATCCCAATCTCTGTCTCACTACTTTCAGTGGATGCCCTTGCCTCATCTTTCCCTGACTGAATTAAAACCCTCCAGGGCAATTCTGTCACCCACCTGCTACCATCTTTTTCCAGAAACTCCACAAGTACCCTCTCCTTCTCTCCTGTTACAGCAGCAGAATACTCTCTCTCTGGCAATCAGAGAAAATTTACTCCACATACATCCTGGAACCTAGCCACTTCTTTACAGACAACTTGCTTTCTATAGGATACTGTGCAATTTCTCATTTCTCATGCTTTACTATAATTAGCTTCTCCCTCCTTCCTGGTCCTTGTAATCAATCTTTAGTATTCAAACACGAGCTGATTGCTCCCATCTTCAAAAAAAAAAAAAAAAAAGAAAAAGAAAAAGAAAGCAAAAGAGGATTGCTAGACACCATGCCTTCTTCTAGCTCCTAGGTATTGACTATACCCAAAATTTCTATTTTTTCATCTATTTCTCAATCATTGCTATTATATATCATAACTTCCCAAGACTTCCACTCTTCACTCTACACTATTTACCTAGATGATTTCATCTCCTCACACGCTGTCAGAAATAATAAACTTTATTCTATTGACTCTGCACATTTCTTGAATATTTTAATATCAAAAATGTAATTCATCTGTAAATTGGTTGCATGTCATGTTTCTATTAACAATTTTTATTCTTTCCTTCTTAGTAGTACAAAAATAGTGATGTGTATGGCATTCTATAGCATCTTCTATATGAAAAAAAAAAATGGCATTGACACCTAGTGATTCTCCTCTCAATTCCAGACCTGCATTTGAGCAATAGACGTTACATGCAACTCTTTCTCAACATTTATACTTGGATTTCCTCAAGCACCTTGTGTTCACCATATAAAAAAGCAAAAACTTGTGGGTTCTTTAGCCATGTATGCATCAACTCCAGTCTTTATTATTAATAAATGCTTGATCTTCAGAAACTTAGAAGTCATTATTAATATTGTCTTAAACCCACATTCAGTCATTCAGTAAGTTCTACCTCCAATATAATTATTAGTTTAACATTTATTAAAGGATTCATGTACTAACATTCTAGGCTTTTTGCATAGCATTGCCTTACTTTTATTAGAAAACAAAGCAAAACAAAAACTAAGAGTTTGGTACCTGTATTATCTTCAATTTACCCATGAGGGAACTGAGACAGAAATTTGCAAGTTCATACAGCTAATTAAGTGGGAACTCAAAATTTGATTTAAATAATTTAGGATCTATGCCTTTCTAATTTTTCTTTTTCTCACACCTTTCATGCAATTCATCAGGATATCCACTCTTAATTCCTTCTATTAATTCTGAACACTGCACAGAAGTGATCTTTTAGAAAAGATAAGTTGAATTATTGATGTTTCTCCTGCTTAAATTATTTAATTGGTTCCCATTTAAGATAGAGTCTAAAATTCTTATCATAATCTACAAAAATCTTCCTTCCAGAATCTCTGCCATTTTAAATTGATTACACTGTACCTCAGTATGGTAGGCAGAATAATAACTCCTCCAAAATTTCTATGTCCCAATTCCAAGAATTTGTGGATGTTAGGTTGCATAGCAAAGAAGGAAGGAATTAAAGATGTAGATGGAATCAAAGCTGCCAATTCAGTGCCTTTAAAATAAAGAAATTATCCTGGATTAACCTAAATGGGCCTATTATAATCACAAACGTCCTTACAAGTGGAAGAAGGAATTGGAAAAGAGAATCGAAGAAATAGCAATGTGAAAAAGAGTAGCATTGCCACTATTAAAGATGGAAGAATGGTACCTGATCCAAGGAATACAAGCAGCCTCTGCAAGAAAGACAAGGAAACAGATTCTCACTCAGAAACTCTAGAAAGAATGTAGACATACAGATATCTTGATTTCAATCCAGTATGATCCATTTCAGACCTTTAGAAATGTAAGATAATAAATTTTTGTTGTTTCAAAAGCCACTCAGATTGTGGCAATTTGTTATAACAGCATTAAGAAACACATGATGATTATTTCTTTCAAGAGTTAATTCAACACATACGCATTGTGTAGTTGCTATTATTTATTACAAAGTGTGTATTCAGTCATTTAATGAAACACTCTAGTTTTCTAAGATGTACATATTTTTTTAGAAAAAAACCACTGAATTTACTTTAGATGGATATATAAAATAAAATAAGTCACTGTGCTTATTATGGCAATGATTCTGGTATGTAGATGAATATTGAAGGATTTATGATTTGTTACAGTTATTTATTCCTCTTGCTTTGCTTCTGTGGCAAGTTTGCTCTTGTGCTTAAGAACTCAAAAAAAAAAGAATGAGAGTGGTATCTCTGTTCTCTGAGAATACAGAAGAAAAAACTAAATTGAATATTGAAGCAATAGGGAATGTAAAGATACATGTGTTTAGAAGATATAACAATGTATAACAATGGGTAACTATTTCAAGTCTTAATTTAGAATGATATACATAACATATTTATGACAACAAGTAGCAAGCACATATAATGCCAATCTATATTTTCTTGTATTATAATACTATTTATAATAATCAATTGTGATTGTGGGAGGAAACCATATGTCATTCTTACATAAACTTATATGGATTCATTTCCCTTGGTAATTGAATTTAGCAATTGTAATGGTGGGAGAAATAATAACAAAACTGAATTTTTTTATTCTTTCTTATTTTCTTTTTAGAATATAATCAGTAGCTAGCAAGGAGCATAATTTTACTAAATTGTTTCTTATTAAAAGATAGCCACATGAATATTTCGAGATGAGGAAAAAATAAAGGTATCAATGCTAATTTTATCTCAGACTATGCAATATCTAAAGCAATTTCATTCCTACAATAGACAAAATTGAATAAAAACAGTATTAAACATGAGCAAAGTAAAACTGAATCACACTGAAAAATTATACAATGCTTTTCTGATATTTGTACTAAGGAAACTAGACTATTTCTATTTTACAGTAGAATATTAAATTAATGACAGCTTTATTTGCCCATACTAAAGGAAAATAAATGAACTATAAAATTTTTTGTACTGTTAGTGAAGAACATTCACTGTTTAATGTTAGTATTTTTGGCTTCTACAGTGATTCAGCTACATTGATAATCAAATATGGATCTTTAGAACTTGCATTAAACGAATCGAATTATTATATAAATAAAAATGATGCAATCTGTACTATCTGGTGAATTTTTCAACAACCTAAACCTTATTTTTAAATATAATATTTTGTAACTGAAAATTTTTCTCCATTCTTGTCATTTCACAAATATTTATTTGTTGTTCTACAACTTACTTGCTAATCTTAATGATTTTGTTTAAAAATAAGGTTATATATATAAAAAATAAGGTTATACTTTGTAAATTGTGCATTTCAATTGCTTGCATATAATGAGAACTTGATAAATTGTATAAGTAATAGTAATAGTGGCAGTGGTAATAGAAATGGTAATAGTATGAATACTTTGAGTACTTGCCATCATTATTGCTATAAAAAACTTTATAATAACTAACGAGTCTACACATTAGAGCACACACTATGGTACTTAGTATTGTTAGCTCCAAATTGTTAAAGTTGTGAAATAAATGATTACATGGTATGAATATTAAATTAAGAATAAGTTTTCAGAGTCACAGTTTCTAATCAAATATAATTCTTTTTTTTATTTTTTTTTTTTATTTATGATAGTCACAGAGAGAGAAAGAGAGAGAGAGGCAGAGACATAGGCAGAGGGAGAAGCAGGCTCCATGCACCGGGAGCCCGATGTGGGATTCGATCCCGGGTCTCCAGGATCGCTCCCTGGGCCAAAGGCAGGCGCCAAACCGCTGAGCCACCTGGGCTGCCCTCAAATATAATTCTAATGCTACCTGATATTCTTACTATGTGCACACTATTGTGTGTACTAAGCGCTGCTTAAGCAAATTGACCATTTTAGGCAAATGAACTGATCAACATTATATCACACATCTCAGAGTTCACCTTAGGAAAAAAAAGATACAACTCTATAGACCCTTCATCTGCCTGGAGTCCCTATTAAAGTTCTGATTATGGGTCACCTGGGTGGTTCAGTTGGTTGAGCATCTGACTCTCGATTTCAACTCAGGCCTCAATCTCAGGATAATGAGTTTAATCCCCATGTGGGGCTCCAAGCTTGGCATGGAGCCTACTTAAAGAAACAAACAAAAATACACACAGACACACACAAAGTTTTTGGAGCATCTGGGTGGCTCAGCTGGTTAGGCATCTGACTCTTGGTTGGCTCACGTCATGATCTCAAGGTCATAAAATGGAGCCCATGCTCAGCACAGTCTGCTTGAGTAGTCTTTCCCTTTGCTCCTCCCTCTACTTGCATTCATGCTCTCTCTCTCTCTCTCGTAAATAAATAAATCTTTTTAAAAATTCTGATTCCGTGACTTGAGAAAATTTAGGTGCCTAACAATTCCTTCTTTCCCAAAATGTGCCATATTCAAGTTTGCTTTTGTTTTTGATTTTGATTTTTTTCCAAAAGAAAAAAATCCAAGCTCTAAATTTTATTTGTCCACAGTAGAATATATTATGGATAGTTTTATTCTTTTCACTATTTTCCTTATAATACCTGGGAAACCATCTCTACTGGGTGGGGTTTTTGTTATTTTATTTTTGTTTTTGCTTTTACTTCCTTTTTCTTTTTTTTCCTACAGATTTGTTAGGATATAATTGACGTATATTAACTCTGATATTGAGTTTTTGATGAAGAAATGAGGGATATTATTGCTACATAAGGGATACCTCTTCAAAGAAAATACAACATTTTATTTGCTGTTACATCGTGACTTCTAGACCTGAGTAGCTAGCAGTTCAGTAAATGTCTGTTGAATGAACAAACAAGTGAATTACTCACTGATTCCCAGAGGGAGTCTAGGGAAAAGGCATATGTCTTAGCTGGGAGCCTGTTAAACAAAATGACACATCTGAACCTTAGGATTCTTAGTGTATGATATGATATGTTATTGGTTTGTGATAGCAATTTAGTGGGTTGCAGACATTTTTGAAAATAGAATAATATTAGTAAATAGTGGAATGTATTCATTTCATTTTGGATTATTTCTTATAAATTTGTTTCAGTTACATATAGTTAATGGCTTTCTTGGGTCATGACATCGCAAGGGGGAAAAAAAAGTCAAGCAACAGAAATTACAACAAAAAGGGCAACTCTGTTTCAGGAAGATGCTAGTTCCCCAACTAATTCTCTCATTACAAAATGTGGCTTGCAGTTCATTAGTGACAAATGCAAATATACACTGCTACACGTTTCTGGACTTATGTGTGCATTTATGTGGAAAATATCTATATGAGGGAATATTGTATTTTTTAAAAAAGATTTTATTTATTTATTCATGAGAGACACGGAGAGAGAGAAAGAGGCAGAGACACAGGCTGATGGGAGAAGCAGGTTTCTTGCAGGGAGCTCGATGTGGGACTCGATCGTGGGACTCCAGGATCACACCCTGAGCTGAAAGTGGTGATAAACTGCTGAGCCGAATTGCCCTGTATTTCTTTTTTCTTTTTTTAATTTTTATTTATTTATGATAGTCACAGAGAGAGAGAGAGGCAGAGACACAGGCAGAGGGAGAAGCAGGCTCCATGCACCGGGAGCCCGACGTGGGATTCGATCCCGGGTCTCCAGGATCGCGCCCTGGGCCAAAGGCAGGCGCCAAAACACTGCACCACCCAGGGATCCCCTATATTTCTTAATACAAGTAGATTCCTAGTGTTTTATGTAAGGCAAGTAACAGTTTGCCACATATATAACTTATGTTTTCCACTTAGGGTATTTCCTGTTTATGGCTACAAAATTATCACATGTTACAAGCCTCTGCCTTCAGAAGGTTTGTGTTCACTCATGAGATCTTTAAGAGAAATATTACTTGTGTAAACAAATGCATCTTAATGACTAGCAGTGAAAGGAACATTACACTGGAAATGATCTAAAGTTGATAGAAACTTAAATTGTAGTGGGCTTAAAGTATCTCCATTTTATTTATCACAGGGTTTAGTTATTTCATATGACTGATAGTACCTTTCATATTACAAAATAATTTACAATGACTTTTGTTTCTTTTGAGGTGAACTAGATAGTTTTGTGGGGTTTTTATAGCTCTTTATATCATTTGAAAGAAACTAATGTTACTGTGTATTAAGCATTTCAGCTGGGTCAAGTGCTATCCTAAGAAAATGAGCTTATTTAATCTTCACCAAACCGTATCAGATGGATTCTGTTTTATGCATTTTCCAGTGCAGTTGAGAGAGATTAAGTCCCTAGCCCAAGGTAACACATTTATGAAGATGCAGAGTTTGGATTTACACTCCATTCTCTGTGAGGACTGAGTCTAGCATTTTTATTGCTTTTCACTATTGTTTTTGATAGGTTTCTCTTATCTATCAAATAGTTTTTATGAACCTGATCTCGTTTAATATTCAGAAACATTATTTAAGGGAAGTATATACTTTTTTTTAAAGATTTTACTTATTTATTCATGAGAAACACAGAAAGGAGAGAGAGAAAGAGAGGCAGAGACACAGGCAGAGGGAGAAGCAGGCTCTATGCAGGGATGTGGGACTCGATCTCAGGTCTCCAGGATCATGCCCCAGGGCCGAAGGCAGCACTAAACCGCTGAGCCACCCAGGCTGCCCAAGTATATACTTTTAATAGAAAAAATATTTTGTTTGATCAAAGAAACACTTTTTTATTACAAAAAGTCATGGAAATACAGTAGCCAGGAATATTTGAAAAGCCACTTGAAATAACATTATTTAAATAAATGAAATACTAATTCTTTAAAACCTAAAGTTCTTCCATTGTGATTTTAAATTCTACAAATATAAAAAATAAATAAATAAATAAATAAATTCTACAAATATGCTTTTCATTTACCTGAGATCTTTGTCTTAGACTTTTATGTATTTTAGAATCCCTCCATATTTTCATTAATGAAATTTTTTTTTTCATATTATTGAGAAAACAAAGTCATCTATAATTCCTTTTAACATTGTCAGAAGGAGATTTACTTCTGAGGTAGCTATCTGCTTGAACATTGAAAATTAGTGCTCTTCTAATTTTTAATATTAAAAATTTCCCCAAAATCTTTATCAGAAGCCTACCAAACTTTGGAATGTTTTGTTACTTTTTACTAAAGTGATGTTTTTGTCATTTATTCAGCAGAACTTTTTCCAGATACTCAATGTATTGTAGGAGTAGGATATGTATATCTTGCTTACTTTGCTAAGACACTGTTTTATTATTATTTGTATATTTTATTACCTATGTACAAGAATGTTATTTAATAGACTGATAGTTCATTTTATGTGTCAACTTGACTGGGCAATGGGATGCCCAGAGAGACAGTGAAACACTATTTCTAGATGTGCCTACAAGAGTGTTTCTGGAAGAATTAGCATTCTGAGAAGTTTTACTCAATCAATAGACTGAGTAAAAAAGATGGCCCTCATCTATGCAGGAGGAAATCATCCTATCAACTGAAGTAAGAATAGAACAAAATGGTGGAAGAAGGATAAATTGGTCTTCATTTGAGCTGGGACATCCATTTTCTTCTGCCCTCAGACATCAGGGCTCCTGATTCTTGAGTCTTTGGGTTTCCCTGGTTCTCCAGGTTGCATATGGAAGATTATGGGACTTCTCAGTATGAGCCAATCTCTCATAATTAATCTCTTCCAAATAGCTACATATATCCCATTAGTTCCTTCCCTTTGGAGAATGCTGACTAATATAATAGGGCAAGGAAGTGTCTAAATATATGCCATCTTGTCAAAATCTTTTTATACTGGTTGATTATTTTAATAATTATGAACAATATCAAAAAGCAGAAAATGGAGAATATTTAACAAGCTCAGGGACACCCACTTGTGCTACATCCAGTAAATGTAAATCTTTTGCATATACGATGACAATTTTTTGGAAAATAAAGCATTGTAGATTGTATGAAAGATCTATAACTCTCTCCCAATGCAACAATCCTAGTCTCCTCCCTCACTTTACAGAAGTAACTGATATCCTAATGTGTTTGAGCATCTCCTCCACCCAAGTATATATAATTTTACTAATAATGCAAGTAACCATAAATAATATGCGATATATTTCTAAATTGTACATAAATGATATAATGTTTTGTTACATTTTCACTCAAAATGCACTTTCAATATTTCCCTATGTTGGTGATTTCTATTTTTTTATTTTATTAGCCTTTTATTATTATATCATTCAGGTCATGTGTGAAGAGAAGAGAATGTGAAATATAATACCATGTTGCATTAGAAACAATTGGTTAAGGCATTTTTTTCATTCTAGAAGTAGCATTTTGGAATGAACATTGGAAATATATTTTGTTAAACTCTCAAAATAAGGACAAACTGCTTTCGTTTAAATGAATTGACCTGATCATAAATGAAATTTAATTGGAACCTTTCCTGTTACAGAGAGCTACATTAAAATAAAAGCTTAATTGGAGCAACACTGTAGAATTGTTTGGTTCTCACACATTTTTAAAATTGTGTTTGTCCTTCGGTAAATAAAGCCTAATTGTGAGTCTGTCAAGCAGAATATTCCACACCACGGGGAATCAGTAGGGTATATAAGTTCTTCTTCACAACCTTGAAAAGATGTCATGATTCAGAAATATGAAAAAAATGTAAGAGAATTCCAATCAATGAGACTATAGATTAATTAATCCATTATTTTTATGTAACTCAGAGAATCTATTTTGTAAATACATCTTGCAGAAGAAAATGAAGTGATTGCAGGCTTTAGCAAGTAATGATTCTCCTTTTATAATCATAAAAGGGGAAAGTTGGGAAGTCAGAGGTTTCTCTGCTCTCTCTTTGGTCTTCTCTTTTTATTTATTTGCCATTGTATTTGTATTTGCCATTGCATTCACTCATTCAACAGTATTTGTTAAATACTTGCTATGTAGCATTAGTTCCAGAAATGAATATATATAGGACTCTTCAAGTTGCTCGCAGTCTAGTGGGCATAGAGGTACACTGATTTCTTCCTTTGAATTGATTAAAGAGTGATCTTCCTTAAAATATCTAATGTGAACTTCATGGATTTATACTGACTGCTGGAAAACATACTGTAGTTTCTTCATGAGAAAAGGGAGACCTAGCTAAGTTATCCCCAATATCTGTATGCCATGTCCACTCCTAGGAATCAAGGTATGCCCCTGCAATTTTCTCGCTCCCAGAAAGATCTATCCCATTCTGCTCCCTATAAAATATTCATAGCTACCAAGATTTGTTGTGATACTCTCTAGTAATCACCTTATTATTCCCCCCCTCTTTTATACTGGTTTCATAAAAAAAAATTCCATATTCATCCCTGGAACTATTACCTTTTTTCTTTTTTTTTTCTATATTTTATTTATATTTTATTTTATTTTATTTTATTTTATTTTATTTATTTATGATAGTCACACAGAATGAGAGAGAGAGGCAGAGACACAGGTAGAGGGAGAAGCAGGCTCCATGCACCGGGAGCCCGACGTGGGATTCGATCCCGGGTCTGCAGGATTGCGCCCTGGGCCAAAGACAGGCGCCAAACCGCTGCACCACCCAGGGATCCCCTATTACCTTTTTTCTGTTTAAAAAATTATCACTCTTACCTCTGCCACGAAGTCAGTAGAATACAGTTTGCGCTATGAAAAAAAGGGACTGAAGTAGGGAAAATTATCCTGCATTCTAGTCTTGGCTTTGCAGTTCTTAGGGTGACACTTGAGTCTTATTTTGACTTGATTTCTCATTTAAAAATGAAGATAATCCCTTTCTGCTCAATGGGTTGCTTTAAGGTAAAAAGCACATGGTGAATATTAAGTTGCTTGAAAATTCTTAATTACTAGACAAATATATAATAATATGTAGAATATAAATAGTAATATAAATTTCAGTGATAAGGTTTATCTTTGAGATTACATTCAAATGTTTAAATAATAATCTCTTTGTATACATGATACACAATTGTCATAGGGTATGCCTTTTAAGTTAAAAAGCAAGTTTTCAGAGCATGAGTCAGTTACAATGTGATCATTAATGGAGCTGTTACAGACTTTTTAATTGGAAAATGAAATAGTCATAGCCCTAGAGTAAACTTGACACCTTGTTTGTTATCTGAGACTTGATTTTGTACTATAATTACTTTAGGATCCCATTAAAGTTTCAGGCTAACCAAATGATTGAGCTATACATGTGAATAAACCTGAACTACGTGCAAAGTGAATTCTTTGATAAATATATCCCGCTGATTTAGTTTCAAGGGAATCTGCACTAATTTCAGGTTCTTTTTCATTGAACACCTAAGAGGCAGTCACTTGGAAAGAAGCATCAAAACATGTGCCTTGAGATAAGAAAACAGACTTTCAAAGTGCTAATTTATAACTTGTAATTAGCAGCAATGCTGTTTACTCTGTGTGTTTTGGTCCCAGTAAAGTTTGAAACTCTTTCCAGTAATTCAAGATCATTAAATATCAATTCAGTGCTTGGGATTAGTGTGTGGGAAAGGAAAGAAAAAGGGGAAAAGAAAAGAAGAATGTGACCTCTGATGCTGAGTTCGCTAGTCAACCGGGGAAGAAAAAGACATTAATTGAGCCCCAACTATTTTCTAGGATATGGGAAAAGAACTATTTCATGTAATTTAATCCTTATAATCAAATTAGCAGGAGGATACTGTAATCCCTCTCATTTAATTATCTTAATTGAGTTTAGGAAGAGAATATTTTGATTCCCTTTTGTGGATAAACAAATTCAGTTAAACGACTCATATAAATGACTGTTTTTGAGCATTCAATAAATCCAGAATCATACAGTTTGTATGTGGCAGAACTGATAGCTGTGATCACGCGGTCTCTTAAAATGAGAGTTAAAAGATGTGTATGCGTGTATATATATATGTACATTTCTATCATCTATCTATCTATATCTATCCATCATCTATCTATATGTGTGTATATATACATTAATGAATTGAAAATATTGAGTATAATATATACACAGCAACACTTTTAGCAACTAAAGATATAGCAATGAACAAAAGAAGCAAGTCCTTGCACTCATGAACTTACATTTTAGAAAGAATGAAAATTACAATATATTGAAATAAGTATATAATATAATTTCAGTTGACATTTCAGTGATGCTCTCAAGAACAATATAGCAAAGAGATTAAGATTGATGGGGCATTTCAGAGTAGTCATATAAGGCCTTTCTGAAAAAAATGGCATTTGACTAGAAACTAGAGCAAAATGTAGGTGAGTCTTGGAAGTAAATTTAAGCCAGAAAAAGCAGCAAGTGGAAATACTTAAAGTTTAGGCAAAACTCGGAATATTTAAAGAATAGAAAGATGGTAGATTTGGACCAAGCAGACAAGACAATGGTGCAAATTGTGGAATACTCTTTATTAAATTTTATACACCCTAAACCATGGTGAATAATTTGAATTTTATTCTAAATATATTGGTAAAATAAAATCTTTTGAGTAGAATTTTAGCCTAATTCAATTTAAATGAAAAAAAAAACAGAAAAAACACTGAGAAGAGTGGCTTTAGACACTAAGGCAATTAATTAGGACTCAGGAGAGTTGAGCTAGTTTTAGCAGGAGACATGTACAGGGTTATGGAGGTGATCTAGGTGAGAGATTACAACTGCTTGGACTAGGGTTGTGACAGGAAGTGCAAAGAAATGACTGAATTCAGAATATATTTTGCCATTTGCAATACTGTGGATGGAGCTAGAGAGTATTAGGCTAAGTGAAATCAGTTAGTCAGAAAAAGACAAATGCCATATGATTTCACTCATAGGTGGAATTTAAGAAACAAAGCAAAAGAGCTTAGAGAAAAAGAAAGAGAGAGAGAGAGAAGCAAACCAAGAAACAAAATCTCAACTATAGAGAACAAACTGATGGTTATCAGAAGGGAGGTGGGTTGGTGAGGGATGGGTTAAATAGATGATGGGGATTAAGGAGTGCACTTATTGTGATGATCACTGGGAGTATAATGTACACCTAAAACTAATATTACACTGTATGTTAACTAATTGGAATTTTAGATTAAGAAAAAACCCAAGAATATATTTTTGAAGAGAGCCATAGATATGGCATATTAACATTCTTGCGTGCATTAAATTAGATAATGAATGTAAAAGTTTTATCATATTTTTGGTATCAAGATGGTGGACAGCTATAAAAAACTAGAAAAAAATCATGAAAATAAAAGGAATATAACCTAAAGTTAACATAAATAGGTTAATATAAGTTAAATAAATAATATATAAATAAATTAATATAAGTCAAATAAATAAATATAAGTTAATATAAATTTCTGCTCAGAATTAAAGGTGTTGTCAGCAAATTTATTTTTATTACTCTTTTTTATTGATAAATGTGTTGAAAATCTGAAATGTTTCTTTTTTTCCTTTTCTATTTTCTTCGTACATTTAAAATGGAAAAGTTTTATTGATTAAATATGAAAGAGTCCAGATATTAGTTCCAGCTTTTTAGAACATGCTTACGTAGTGTGTTAGTGCCTTAAAATGTGCATCAGTTACACATATAATTTGGCTTTATACTGAATTCTAACATGTGTATGTGTCTGTGTGTGTGTGTGTGTGTGTGTGTGTGTGTGTGTGTTGGAGTATGGGGCTGTGTTTGAGCCACTGGGGTGATTTGGTATTCTCAGGGTATGATACCCATGTAAATAATTATTCAATTAGAAATTTCTCAGAGTAAACCCACATGGGACCAATATTCAAACCTGCCTGTCAAAATTAATGATATATAATTTGTGCAGATCAAAGTAGTAAATTTTAATTAGTAATGGTGCAGTTAATAATTTGAGAACATATTATGTAAGACTGATACTGAGTTTGTTTTAAAAAAAATTTTAAAAACAAAACAAAAAATAAAACTGTGATTGACAAGTATATTGAAACCAAAGCAATAACACCTGTAGGGTTCTGCTTCTGAATAATAATCTGGCTCAGCTCATCTATCATAGGATAGAACCTATCTATTATGAAGCAGCCAGATGTTCAGCTCCCAGTGTTGGTGATCTCCTTTAAGGCTTTACTGGTTTGCTTCAACTTGTTAATTAGAAATGTGAAAACCTGTTTTTGGAGGGAGGTGAATATTGAGAAGTATAACTTATGTTTATGTCATTATCTTGTAGGCTATTACTCCAAGTAAGACACTGTAATTATTTTAGGTTATATAATATACTTTGAGTTACTAAGAATATTTACATACAAATCACCAAGGGGGTTATGTTTATATATATGGGTTATATATTGGGTTATATATATATGGGTTATATATATAATATATATAATATATATTATATATATATATAATATATAACCTATATATATAAACATAACCCCCTTGGTGATTTGTATGTAATATATTACATATATTACATATTACCTATATTACATATATAAATATAAATTATGTGCAAATATATACTATTATATTTATAAATATATTTTATTTAAATAAAATAAAATTTAGTAAATATAAATATATTATATACATAATATATGATAGATTCTGACTTAGAAGGTTTGGGGAAGGACTTAAGATTCTGTTTTTCTAATAATTTCCCTGGTGGTAATGATCATGTTGGTCCATGAATCACATTTGACTATCAAGGTAATAGATAATTAAAAGAGATAGGAAAAATAGTAACACTTAAGTAATTCTAACTTTAGATTGATATAGAAAGTTTCTTCAAATTTAAATTTCTGCTCAACATTAAAAAAACTAAAACTGAAAGTAATAGATAATGCATTTGGAAGTGTTTAGAAAAGATTATAGAACATGCTAATCAGCAGACATAGTCTCAGAACCTAGGGCAAAAACATCTGCTGTCTACCACAGGACAGAAAATTGAGCCTCTGTTCCTGTAACAGCTCTACAATATTTTCAATCTATTTAATAGAGATATAATTTGATGTAACTATCAACGTTTAATAGAAAGAATGTCTATTTTTTTGTGGTTGGGAGACAGTTAAACAATACCTTATGAAAAATTGGTAACTGAATTTGAGTTTAATTCATGTGTAGGCTTTAATTAGGCAAAGGTTATGGGAGATGAGTTCAAGGATAGCAAAGAAGACAGTGTGTGTAAAACCGAGAAAGAAGAAACAAGGGTGCTGAGTTATTTTTTTAACAACTTACAACTTGGATACTGCTGATGCATATAACTTAAGGAAATGTGATATCAGAATAACAAAAGATATTCGTTTATTAAAGATTTTCTATATCTTATTAAATATGAAATTATATTCAATTCCATAAATGTGAACATAGAAAATGGAAGTTTAAAAAACAGTTTATGGTCTCAGCGATGTTTGGAAATATGTACTTTTTCTTATTTTAAAACTTTTATAATTGTCTTCTCAGTGGAATTAATACCAAAATTGATTGAAAAATTTTCATAAATGTAATAACAATATTCATATCTACTGTTATTTTAAAAAATCATTCATGTATGCTTTCTGAAAGAAAGTGCTCTTTTATCAAAAGATTTTGTCTTCTCAAATTTAATAGTAATGCCATTTTTATAAGTCAAAAACATTAATACAATCAGTAAGTGGAAAAACTCTCAACATTTATTGAAAACTAATTTTTAGGAAAGAGGCACAGTACATTTGAAAATAACTTTTAATTCAAACAATGAAAATATGAAGCAGCTATTTATGAAGAAATAAAATCTAATTTCAGGATGCTATTTCACTGACAGATTAATTATTTATGTTTTATCCTCATAATAAAAATTATTTCTATAAGGCAATAGATTTATACTCATTCTTTAAAAAATTGCAATGCTCTATTAAAGAGTATATTGTTGTTTGATCAAAAAGACTAGTGAATTTTTATTAGCATTCTAATGTAGGTTGTAATTGTAAAAGAAGAGTTAGTTAAGTAAGAATGAAAGGAAGGATAAGAAAAAGATAAAAATAATTTAAGCACATTCTTTGGTGTACTCATGAGTAAGCATTATTCATTCTTATTTTAGGAAGAATCACGAGATACTAAAGATCCAACAAGAGAGTCCAAAACTCTAAGTTTCTATTGTCTCCCGTCAAGTCCAGTCACCAGTTGGCTGAGAAAAATAAAAAAGCCGGGGATTTATAGGGTCACACAACGGAAGGCAGGGTTAAGGGCATCCAGTAAAATTCTCTTGGTTTTGCCTTTCTCCACAAGTTTCAGATTTATACATGGATGCCAAACGTCCACAAATTCCAGGATTCAGGAATGTACATCACTCCATCCAGGGGAGAAATTTCTTTCCACTTAAAAACAACAAAAAAACAAAACAAAACAAACAAACCTAAAACTTAATTTTCTTTTATTGATCCTCCCACCTGGATCACTTTCTCACCACTGAATAAATTCCATTGATTATTTTAGGTCATTCCCAGCGACTCTATATGAGAAATGAGTGTTGCTCATATGGCTGCTACAAAATTTGGGAGGCCCTAAGTACATGTTACAGAGACAATTAAAAAAAATTTGTTGCACTCTTAAACAGCTTGTACTTAATATATCCAGACAGAGAAGAAAATACATGCATAGATAATGGTCAAAATAGAAGGAGGTAAATATATTTTGTGCTTTAAAAAATGATTTTTATATTAGGGAGAATCATGTATTAATTCAGGATTTTCTCTGCACCACTGACTTTGAAATCAAAGTACTTGATGCAATGCAGATTTTTTTTCTCCCCAGTGCCTGGCAACATTTAATCAGTGAATAAAGGACTCAGAATTCTGCTTTTTAAATAAGTTACCCAGGGAATTCTTGGGCACTTTTAATTTTCAGAAATACTAAAATTAATTGCAAACTCTGAATATAAGGAGGATGCACCCTTTGTTTGTATTCTTGTATTACAGTGATTCACATCATTCTTGGTATATAGTATGCTTACAAGTGTGTATTTATTAAATTTGTGTACAAATGAACTTACAGTCTGTGGCTCATTGAGAAATAAGTGCCAATCACTTAGAATAGGTCAGAAGCTGGCCGGAGCTGTAGAGTGAATGAGAAGCCTCCAGTACATGGTGCCTTTGGCATTAGGTCTATAAAAATTTAAGTCACACTGATGTTCTTTTTGCTTCCCACTGTGGTCTGTTAAACTGTTAAAAACCCTTGTCCTTTTGAAATCTCTAATCATTTTGAATTTACATTTTTCAACCATATTTCTCTATTTGGTCATTGTTACATTTTACCAACCTCTAAGGACCTCATTCATTGAAGACTCATGTCATAATCCAACTTACAGGACCCACGAATGTCATATCTGATAAATGGCTTCTCTGATTTTTAACCTCTTAATTCCAAAACTCTATTTTTTTTTCCTTCATGGATATGTCTTATATGTACTGACTTTCTCTGCTGCTTTCATAGTCCAAAATACTATCAACTTTTACTAAACTCCCTTAAAAATTGGTATTTTAATTTTATTCTCCTCCAAACCATTCTCCAAATTGCAGACATGATATTTTCCATGTTAATCTGACATTTTCATTCTTAAAGTCCTCTAATTGATTTCTCATCTCTTAGAAAAAAAGATTAAAAATGCTATTAAACATTGCCTAGGGATTCTGCATGTTTTAACTATATAGTCTTAAACTTTTCTCCACTAATTCTCTGGAGTCTAAGACAACAATATCTCTTTTGAAACTTTAAGTAAGCCATGTTTGTATTCCATAGCATCCACTTTCCACTGGTGACTAGAATTTACCAACCACCCTTCTTTACATTGCTGGTTTCTGTAAATCTTGATCTCTCAATTCCATTTACTATTCCTTAAAAGAGCCCTCTTAACCCCTGTACTCTATCAGGCTCATATAGCACTGGTCACACTTATTTAGTACTACAAATAGTGTTTATGATTAAACAATACCATTGATTACTAATGCCTCATTATCCCTCCATACAGCAAGCTCCATGGGGGCAGAGGTTGCATCTGCCCTGACTTTCCACTTGATGCCAAGTGCCTACCAAAAGGCCTAGCACATAAAAGGTTTTTAGTAAATATGTTTTAATTAATTAATAAATTCTAAGCTTCTGGTCTTCAGTTTTCTTGTTTATGATGTTTGATTGGTAGCTAACTCAGAGCTTTCTTCTGAGGAATACATTCACTCAAATACCTATCATGGTGGCTTACATAAAGCGGCAGCTCAAAAAACTGTCTTAATTTGTCTTTCATTCCTTCTTAATACACTGACATTTAATGCTAACATGTATCTGATGAGATTATTCTAGAATTGAGCTTGCATTTGGATTTATTTGAAAATGAATTCAGATTTATAGATATGGTCTTTTGAAGCTTAATGCTTATGATGCTCTGCTATTTTGTTTGGGTATAGGAATTTTTGTTAAATTTACTCATTTTGAATCTTAACTTTTTTTAGGAAAATAAGAGCCTCTGTTGATTCTTCATAAACATGCTGCATTAAAATCAGGACCAGAGAGACAATTTGGAACTCCACTCTGCCATGAAAATAAATAAAAAATTTTAGTGTTTGAAATACTATAGCTATTAAAGAAATCTCTGAAGACCTATGGATGTTATTATCAATTCCTTTAGAGTTAACATGAGATGTTTTTATTTTATTTTATTTTTTGAGATAGTTTTATTAAGAAACACCCATGTGGTTGAGAAAGTATATTTTTCTAAGTAGTATTTTTATTGTATAAAAGACTGTATGTTGGAAAAGATGACTTGCAGAGAATAAATCATTCTGTTGAAAAATTTAACTGTTAAATTCAGAACTTGTTTATAAAGGATGTACTGAACCAATATAAATAACATGAGATGAGAAAGTCATCCTTAATGCAAAAGTAAGACTGCAAATTTTAAGTTGTGTAATTAAGAATCAGAAATTACAGGGAGAAGAGAAAAGAGAGAAGATCAGAAGGAAGAGAGGAAAGTTATCAAAAATTATGGTGGAGGAGAAAATGAAAATTTTAAAAGAATGGTATATTAAATTTTAATTTGCTCAGGTTTTCTGTAATACCCTCCATCTTTAAGGCATTGCCACAAAAGTTTGATTCCCAAAGAGAAGCACAGCATGAGAATCATTTTAAAAGATAATAATAATAGCAAGTTTTGAGTTTTGAGTTAGCTTTATTTGGAACAATTTTTTACCAGGCTTTTCTCCTGGCTGACTCCTTCTCAAAATTGATATAACAGTTTAAGTTCACTTCTTCAGAGAATCACTATCTCCCCTTATTATACACCTTATTATTTTTATTTATTATACACCTTATTATTTTTATTTAAAGTACTTATCACAATCCACAATTAACTAATTTGTTTATTTGTTCTTTTGCTATTTATTTCCTTACCAACTGTAATGTAAACCATGAAGGCAAGGATCTTCTCTGTCTTGTTAAATCCTTGTAGCTAAAACAGAGAGCGAAAGAGAGAAAATAAGTTGCCTAAAAACAGCTATTAATGGCTAGTGGTAGGATCAAAGTACAGATAATCCAGAATCCAAATCTATTGCACTAAATTATCCCATAAGGAAAAGGAAAGTTTCAGATGACAACTGAATTTAAAAATATCAGTAAGAATGAACTTTCAGAATTATGAAACATTGAAGATTTCTGGATGTCAAAGCTATATGTTCAACTATTCTTTATGGTAATTGAGATTTAGCAGGATGTATGACTGCCAGCTAAAGACTACATTCCTAAATACTTTTTTCTGTCTGTGAAAGACATGAACAAAAATGATGTGTCTCTCTTCTCAGCCTGATCCTTAATATTTATGTTCCTTATATGTTTCCACAGATGAGGAAATAATAAACTAGTGAATTTGAACTCACATGGGAAAATGAGAAATAATAAATATTCAGGAAATCCAGTATGTACCTTAAAGAATTTATCAGAAAGAAAACAAACCTGTTGGAGAGAAAGAAATGAAAGAATTAATGTTGAAAAATATTGCTTTGACCAAGAAATTGACATAGGGCACCTGGGTAGCTCAGCTGGTTAAGTGTCTGCCTTTGGCTCAGGTCATGATCTCCCTGTCTGGGCATAGAGGTCCACCTTGGGCGCCCTGTTCAGTGGGTAGCTTGCTTCTCCAACTTTGCCCCCACCCCTGCTCCTGTGCTCTCTCTCTTTCTCAAATAAATAGTCAAAATCTTAAAAAAAAAAAAAAAAAAAGAGTGAGAGAGTGACACAGATCTGGAGTTCTACATATGGGGTTTGGAAGAAAGTAGAAAGTCAATGATATTACAGTGAAGCATGTTACCAAGAATCAAAAGACACGTGGCCTCCAGTGTAAAGAAAATAATGATTTACAGTGTTTTAAAGGAAAATTAAACTGTTCTTAGCTTTCTTTACATAGATATGACTCTCATTAAAAGTCTCTCTCTCTCTCTCTCTCTCTCTCTCTCTCTCTATATATATATATATATATATATATATATATATGTATGTATACACCATAGAGTACAAATTAAAGTTTGACATCATAGTCCATAATGAGATGACTATAAACAATATACTTTCTGAAAAGGAAATGTATCTACTACATACCTACGGGCTAAGTTATGTAATTCAGAAAGGAGGACAAGAGTAACTGGTGTTCTGAAATCATGAGTGATATTCTTGGGTCTGTAGTTTGTAAAAATCTATCATAATATTCCAATAGCATTCACCTTATCTGTAATTTTCTAGAGTGTGGTTTACTATCTTTTAGGAAACTACAAGAAGTGATCAATACTTAAATATATTAATTTTTAGAGACTATCATTTTTATTCACTGGTATTTATTGCTCTTTCTTAATCAAAAAATTATGTTTTTTGTTCTTAGTCTTTGTGGACTGGTTTTTATTATTATTATTATTGAAGTCTAATTAGCATACCGTGTTATATTAGTTTAAGGTATATAATATAATGATTCAACAATTTTATGCATTTGTCCCATGTTCATTAAGATAAGTATACTCTTAATCATCTGTATCTATGTCACCCATCCTGTCACCTCCCCTCTAACTACCAGTATGTTCTCTGTATCTAAGCTCTGTCTTTTATCTCTTCTTATCTGATTACTCACTTGTATTGTTTCTTAAGTTCCACATATGGGTGAAATATAGGATCTGTCTTTCCTTGACAGACTTCAGTCAGCATAATATTCTCCAGGTCTATCTATGCTGTTGCAAATGGCAAGATTTAATTATTTTTTATGGCTAACATCCTATTATGTATTTATAATTTTTAAAAAGATTTTTTTATTAATGAGAGACACAGAGAGAGAGGCAGAGACATAGTCAGAGGGAGAAGCAGGCTCATTGCAGGGAGCCTGATGCAGGACTCAATCCCAGGGCCATAGGACCATGCCCTGAACCAAAGGCAGATGCTCAACCAATGAGCCACCCAGGTGTCTCTCTATTGTGTATACCACATCTTCATCTATTCATCTATGGCTGGGGCAATTGAGTTGCTTTCATATCTTGCCTATTGTAAAGGATGCTGCAGGAAACATAGGGAAGCATGTATCTTTTTGAATTATTGTTTTTGCTTTCTTTGGGTAAATATTCAGTAGTGGAATTACTTGTTCATATGGTAATTCTAGATTTTAAAATTTTTTGAAGAATCGCCACACTGTTTTCCAATTCGCATTCCCACTAACAGTGTGTGAGAATTCCTTTTGTCCCCACATCTTTGTCAATATGTATTATTTCTTGTAATTTGTTTTTAGTCTTTCTAACAGGTGTAAAGTGATACCTCATTTTGGTTTTAATTTGCATATTCCTGATGTTGGTGATGCTGGGCAATTTTTCACATGAGACCTGAAAACATGAAAGAAGACATAGGCACAAGACATTCCTAGAAGAAGACATAGGAAGTGATTTCTTTGACATCAGTCATAGAAACATTTTTCTAAATGTGTCTCCTCAGGCAAGAAAAACAAATACAAAGTTAAACTATTGGGGTTGTACCAAAATAAAAAGCATTTGCACAGTGAAGGAAAACTTCAATAAAACAAAAAGACAACCTACCTAGTGCGAGAAGATATTTTCAAATAATATATCTAATATGGGTTAATTTCCAAAATACATAAAGAATTTATACAACTCAACACCAAAAAAATGATAATTCAAATTTAAAAAATAGAGAACCTGAAGAAATTTTCCAAAGAACATATACAGATAGCCAACAGACACGTCAAAAAAAAAAGTGTTATCTTATTTTTATGACAGTAATTTAAGTTTCTGGAAACACAAACATATTCCTATAATATCATTTAACTTGAAATATAGTCACCCTTTCCTCTGAAATTTTATTTTATATTCTTGGCAATTCAAATGTATTGGAAAGTATTTGGGCCTAAACTTTCTCATTAGAAATTTTTATATAAAATGTTTATTTTCATTATCTTGTATTCATGTTAACCAAAATGTTATCAACACTTTTTAAAATCCTAATATTAGATTTTGCTAGAATTGGCTCCATTTTTTTTCATCATTTCAAAATAGCTTTACTTGAACATTGCTGTTATTATAATCAAGAAAAATATTTACTTAATAGACAAATAAAATGTTGTACTCCAAAACTGGAGAGGGCTTGCCAATTTGCTGAGTTTTGTACCACCTGGAACCCCAAAGGCCTTTCTGTAAAAGGCAAGAACAATTTAGTCCCCATACATGGAATAAAAATCACAGTGTAACTCTAAATTTTAATTTTCAGAATGTGAATTTTATGGCTCAGTGGCACATGTTATTCTTCTTTTTTCACTAACCTAAAATAGCACAAAGATAGAGAAGTGCCTGTTATGACTAATGTATCACAATGCTACAGGAATAAGAAAAACAAAATAAAAATCACATTGAAAACAGCCTCTCACCCAGTGAAATATAAGGAAAAAAATATTTCTTTAATCTTTTCCTTACTCTGTGTTTAAATTTGCTTTGGCTCATAGCCCCTGTATATATATGTATTTTTAAAATCATTTAAAGACCATGCGAGATACCCCTTTGGTCTTGGGGTATCTCAGTAAATTATTGACTCACATAATTTAAAATATTACATAGAGCAGATCAACCAATTTAAAGATCATCCTGGGTGTGGCATGCCAACAACATGGGCTGATAGATTTTGATTGAAGGGAACAGTATGGGTCAAAAGATCAACAACTGGGGTAGCCCTGGTGGCGCAGTGGTTTTGTGCCGCCTGCAGCTCAGGGTGTGATCCTGGAGACCTGGGATCAAGTCCCACGTCAGGCTCCCTGCATGGAGCCTGCTTCTCCCTCTGCCTGTGTCTCTGCCTCTCTCTCTCTCTCTCTGTCTCTATGAATAAATAATAAATAAAATCTTTAAAAAAAAAGATCAACAACTGCAATAATAAAATCAAAAGTAATGAAAGCTGTAACTACACACTATGAAGCTGATTTAATCCCTATCAATTAGTTAGCAACAAATAAGCATGTATTATGGAGTCTGCATCATATCAGTAAGAAATACAGAAAGTGCTAAAATTCCTTGCTCTCTATGAGCTAACAATGTAGTCAAAGACTGAATCATCTTACATTGTATTTTAATGACATTAAATATCATCATATAATTACATTTAAATGTACTGCTCATTATACTCACCTCTATTCCAGATGCTAATAAAATGGTTTCTTTTTTTCTTATGAGAATTTTGACATTTATGGCAGAATTATTATACTTATCCTATATGAATGTGAGATGTATCATTATTGTTGTAAGTTGTATCAAAATCTCTTTGGAAATCTATGGAAATGTTGAATCACTGTATTATACATCTGAAATTAATAATATACTATATGTGAACTAATTGGAGTTTAAGTAAAACTTAAAATATATATGTATGGGATATTGATTGCCTAGTTATTTAATTGAAGCTCCCACAATAATTCAGAGGACAGAAAGATAAGTGATGGAACTTAAAATTTGGTAGAGAAATAAGATTCAATTCTGAAGTGGGGAACAATAAGTAAGGGAATGTAAGAAACTATCAAAATAGTATTCTTATAAAAGAGAGAAGTGGGCATAGAATGACAAGAAGTGGGAGAAGTAAAGTTGGAGACCAGGCAGGTAATTGAGAGCCATGCATATCAAAATGGCGTGCAAAGTGGACTTGCTAGAGAATAGAAAGTTATTAAAGTTGCATGATTCTGGATTATATGTGATGAAATGTATGCTCAGAATTGTAATTTTATTTTGGGGTGCCTGGATGGTACAGTCAGATAAATGTCAGACTCTTGGTTTCAGCTCAGGTCATGATCTCAAGGTGTGATCATGAAGTCATGAGATAGAGCCCTGTGTCAGGCTTTGTGCTCAGTGCAGAATCTGCTTGAGACTCTGTCCCTCTCATTTCACCCCTTTCCTTCTCTAAAATAAATAAATAAAATATTTTTTAAAATTGTAATTTTATGGAGTTCAAGATGAAATATTGAGGAGAGTAGGAAAAAAGAGGTAGTGATAATTACAAATATTAATAATAAAGTCATATGGAGGAATATTTTTAATAACTAAATTTGGACAGTGACATTTGGACTTACCAAACTGAGTCAGAATTTCAAAGAAACAGTGTTAAGAAATAGAGAAAGATTGGTTTTATGGCATTGCTTTAAAGAATAATACAAATATATAAAAATTTGTGGGGTGCCTGGGTGGCTCAGTCAGTTAGATAGATGGCTGACTCTTGATTTCAGCTCAGGTCATGATCTCAGGGTCCTAAGATAAAGCCCAGTGATGGGCTTCATACTCAGCAGGAAGTCTGTTTGAGGATTCTTTCTGCCCCCCTCTGTCACTCCCCTCTGCTCACACTCTTTCCATGGAATAAATAAATAAATGTTTAAACTAATCTTAATAGTATAAACATTTATTTAATTATGAGTTTGAAGGGAAAAGTTGGTTATACTCATTTTGTCTATGACACGTTTACATAAAGATATAAATGCAAGTTAATACTTAGTTGTTAAGTGGAGTGTGCACAGAATGAACTTTTTATATCCTTGATATATCATGATAGCACAAATGTTAATTTACTTGTAAACATCTTTGCTGCAATATGTAAAAAGACAAAATTATGTCCTAATATTTGCACATCTATATTTCTAATCTTAAGATGAAAACATACCATTTGATCATAAAAAAATGTCTGTAATAAAGGCATTAAGAGGGGAAAGCATTAATGAGTTTATGAATTTTGTTATATATATGTGAGAAACCAATTACTTTTTGACACTTTTGAGTTAGCTAATATAATAGCAATGAGTGAAACTGGAGAGCAGGACAATCATAAGCAAGTTGTCATATAAATCAACCTATTTAGAAAAAAAAAAACTATCATTGATGGATATCAATAAATATCATGCTTTTTTCCCCATTCGCCAGATCCAACACTGATCACAAAGGAAGGAAACACTTTTGTCACAGCTGAGAAAAGTCAGCCTCTAGAGGCACAGGACAGGATGGGAAAAGAGTGGAGGATGGATATGGATGAGCCAGTAGAAAATATTCAGCATAGACACATTATGTTATGTATTTCATAATTTAGGTACTGTAATTTTTCTTTAATGCATTTGTACTATATGTAGAGATGAGAGATGTCTGTGTGTGCTGTTTCTCAAATACTTATAAGACAACATGATGCCTTCTTATACTCATTTTTAATAAAAGCAGAGTTGAATAAAATCAAGCTAGCTTCCACAAGATTGTGAAAGTGTCATGTATATCAACAACAAAAATGAGAGAATAGATGCTAGTCACTCAGACCCTTCTGTTTGGTCTAAAGACATAGCAAATTTATGAAATTTAAATTTCTGTTATTCCTTCATTTATTTTTCTTTTTTAAATACGTATTTTAAGTTTTCTTTTTCAAATCAAGTAGTACGAAAGTACAGCTTGTCCTAAAATGTTTATTTCTTTCACGTTAGACAATATAGATGTTATTTGTACTGATTGGCTCTCTCTTTACAAAATTTAATATATATGAAAACTTTACTGTAAAATACTGAAAAAGGCCATGATCTTCATAATTTTATGAGACTAGTCTGTTCTGGAACCTTTTGAATTTAAATTGACTGGATGGTATTAGCATAAAACTATCTTGAAGACTCTCCAAAACTAAACCATACTTTTGAAAGTTGTTCTGCTTCTTAGGGGTTAAAAGAAGAATTGGTTACATTTCTTAGACTAGTATTGATTAAAATAGGTCTTTATGAGAATCTCTAAAAGAATTCCATAATCTGTTTTACCACCCAGGCCCTACCTCTCACTTCCTCTAGGACCCAGTATACTCCCAAAATACATAATCTTACTAAACTACTCACTGATTTTTACTAACAGCATAATTTTAATTTTCAATAATGAGCTAGATGATTATTTCATAATATATCTTCATCTTTCATTTCATAAGAGTCAGGAAAGTGATCTATGAATGCATGTTATTAATTTAACCTGTTGCTAATCAATGGAGATATAAAGATAATTAGTAAATGATAATGATCTCAAGAAACTCACAGTCTTGATGCAGATATATAAATAGAGAGTGGATGATTCATCAAGCTGCTTGCCATTATAGAAGTATCAATAAAATGCTTTCTGTGAATTGGCAAAGAAATAATAAACTAGGACAAGTGGTGGGATGTCAACAAGAATACGCTTAGAGATTAAGTAACAGTTTGAGAAGAAGAGAAAGACTTACAGGCAAAATGGAATTTCATGCCTAAGACAGTCCAGGAACATTTGAGACATCTATTGTTTGAGAATGTAAGGTGACTTGAAGTGGGTCAAGACTGTGAAAGGCTTACCAGTTTCAAAGGTAGAATGTGGACAGAATGTGAAATGTCTTGAATTCTAAGCAATGGAGTGTTTTAACCTTCATCTGTTACTGTACCAAGAACCAACACAGGTTGAACGTTAAAGTAGCACTGATACTATACATCTTCTATTTTGTATTTTATTTATTTATCTTTATTTTTCAAAAATGTTATTTATTTATCCACAAGAGACACCGAAAGAGAGAAGCAGAGACATGGGCAGAGAGAGAAGCATGCTCCATGCAGTAAGTCTGATCTGGGACTTGATCCTGGAATTCCAGAATCACACCCTGAGCCGAGGCGGATGCTCAACTGCTGATCCACCCAGGCATTCCTCATTAGTACTTTAAATTAGTATTTTATTTGTGTTTATAACAGTAATTATTAAAAAACATAATAATGGTTATTATAATGACTTTATTATATCTTGAATATCTAAAAAGTAAAACACATTATGGGAAGAAATATCTAATTTAGTGATTTTTTAATTGAATTATCAAACTAATTCCACAAAATAGGTGTAGTTATCACTATTTTATAGACTCAGATAGGTAAACTAGCTTACCCAAGTTGCCAGAATTATAAAGAAAACTGGACAAAAATTAAACCGGGGATCCCTGGTGGCTCAGCAGTTTAGTGCTGCCTTCAGCCCAGGAACTGATCTTGGAGACCCAGGATCGAGTCCCACATTGGGCTCCCTGCATAGAGCCTGCTTCTCCCTCTAACTGTGTCTCTGCCTCTCTCTCTCTCTCTCTCTCTCTCTCTCTCTCTCGTCTCTCATGAATAAATAAATAAAATCTTAAAAAAATTAAACCTATCGCTTGCTGAATTTGAAGCACCTATATTTTTATAGCCAGTATTTTTAACTCTTAAATACAAAAATGTATGCTTTTTTACCAAAATATATTTGACATACAACATTGTGAAAATTTAAGGTGTACGACATTAATTTGATACATTCATATAATCTAATACGATTACCATGGTAATGATGATTAACACTTTTATCTTGTTATCTGATTATCATTTCATTTTAGTGGTTGGAATAATTAAATGCTAGTCTCTTAGCAACTCTGATGATTATAATACAATATTGCTTCTGTAATCACTATACTGTGCATTAGCTCTCTAGGGTTTATTCACTACTCATTGTAAATTTGTATACTTAAATAACATTTGTCCTATCCACCCCCTCCCATCCCCTGGTGGCCACCATTTATTCGCTGTTTCTACCACTTTGGGTTTTTTAGATTCCACATATACTATACATGATACCATAATGTACTTGTCTTTCTCATTTAGCATTAAATGCTCAAAATCCAACCACGTTGTCATAAATGATAGGTGAATGGATAAAGATGTTGTGGAATCTATACACAATGGAATAATATTCAGCCATGAGAAAAATCTAGAATTTTTACTGAGACATAGTTCAGATGACATAGTTCAGATGAACAGTAACTTTCATTGTATACTGCTTGAAGTATATGCTGTTGTTTTGGATCAATAATTTGCTTCACTGAATTGAATCAATAACAGTAATTCTTAGAGGATTTAAAAATTAAAAAATTAAAAAATCAAAAGCTATTGGTGTCATAGGTGTGTTTCCAATTCAAGCTAAAAGACAGGCAACTGTGACACCACTAATATTTTTTTATGAAAAGGAGCTTAAATTTTTGTTTTATAATCTTCCATTAATGAGAAGGATATGTTTAATAATTTCACCACAAAAGAAAAGATGAATATCTTCAATTCATCAGAGTGAATAGAGCTGAATTTCCAAGACTAAAATCAAGGTTGGTGTTTTACTGAGGGACACAAAGTTTCAAAGCAACATTGGTATCACTAAACAATGTTATCAGATGTATTTAGGAAGGCACATGTAGCTTATGCTTTTTAAATAAACCTAGTCTATTTAGGTTATCTATAAAAGGTAAAAAAAAATATTTCCAAAATTATCAGGGCTGGTAACTTATAGCCAGAGAGAAATGAATGGGTTTTATTCCTGGCCAACAAACTGACCCGTAATGAAGGAATTCCTATTAAGACTTAGGGGTGCCTGGGTGGTGTAGGTTAAGCATCTGACTTTGGCTCAGATCATGATCTCAGGGTCCTGGGATGTGGATTGAGCCCTGTGTTGGGAGTCTGCTTGTCCCTCTTCCCCCCCACCCCACCCCAACTTGTGGTCTTTCACTTGATGATAAAATTAAATGTATGGATATGGTAAAATTACAGATGAAGGCAGTTAATACAATGCTGACAGAGAGAGAATTAACTTGATTTATCAATTCTAATCTACTTATATTTATATAATTTTGACAATGGGCTACAAGTTGTACACAATCTAGTATTGAGCTATTATCAATTAAGTATTCATTCCCAGGATGCTTAGGGCATTCTAATTGGCATCACAGATTCAAACAAAGATGCCATATTTAATCAGATGGATTGAATTTAATTGAAACTAGGTATAGAAACAGTAGTTTTCCTATCTGCTGTAAGGTCTATTTTTAAGGAGAAAATCATCCATGCTTAGGAAATAACATGAAAGTTTTATGGAGATAGAATTTTAGGGATTTCAAAATAAGTGTTGCCTTAGTGAACTTAGGTTGCCATAACAAAATACCATAGACTGGATGGCTTAAACAATAGTAATTTATTTCTCACGATTCTGGAAGCTATAAGTCCAAGATCAAAGTTCTGGCTAATTCAGTTCCTGGTGGACACTCTTTCTGGCTTGTAGATGCCAGGTTCTCAGTGTGTCCTCACATGGTCATTCTTCAGTGAATGCAAGTGGAGGGAGATAGATCTCTCTTCTTCTTATAAGGCCACCAATCCTATCAGATAAGAACCCGACACATATGACCTCACTTAATCTTGATAACCTCTGCAAAGCCTGATCTTGAAATACAGTTTCACTGGGGGGTTGGAGCTTTAAGATATGAATTTGGGGGCAGAGGACGTAAGTGAGTCCATAGTGGGTCATATAATGAAAAACAAAGAGATAGCCAAGAAATTCTATAGAATAAAGAAATATTGGGATGCTTGGGTGGCTCAGTGGTTGAGCATCTGCCTTTGGCTGAGGGAGTGATTCCAGGGTCCTGGGATCAAGTCTTTCATTGGACTCCCTGTGAGGAGCCTGCTTCTCCCTTTGCCTGTGTCTCTGCCTCTCGCTCTGTGTCTCTCATAAATAAATAAATAAAATATTAAAAAAATAATAAAGAATTATTTAGAAGGAAAGAGGAGAAGGGAAGAGAAAGATGGGAATTAGGCAATACTATAAATGTTGGACCCTATGGGGGAAAGCACAATAGGACAATTCTGATAGTAGAGTGGCTAAAGAATATAAAAAAAAAAAAGTGTGCTTCATATTACTAAAATTTAAGTGTTTTTTTTGGGGGGGGGTGTTGTTATTTTTTGCTTTACATTAAGTCCTGTGCTTAATTTTCTTCAAAATTTGTTGAAGTTTGTCATACACACAATGGCCAGTTAAAATATTTTATTTCCCCTCTCTCTTTCAGAAATGGAGAACAGGGACTGACTTGTGTGGCCAGTGGTACACAATTATGGCACAGTGGGAAGAAAGTACCAGCATATGAGAGCAATAAAAGGTGATGTATGTGTGAAATTTGGAATCAATAGGAAACAATGTAAAATGACAAGATTGTATGTTTCTATGAATTGGCGTATTAGTTTTGACATTTTACCATAGAAAGACTGAGGTAATTTCATTTGTCTTAAAGGGGACAAGATGACATCAGTGGAGGCGCATACATATTTTATAATGAGTTCAGAAAAAAAATATGCTATGTGTGTGTGTTCACATATGCATGTGTGTAGTATATATAAATCATATTATATTAATTAAGCATGTAAAGTTAATCAGTAACATATATTTCCAGAATACTACATCCTACTTGATTTCAAAGAAGTGACCAAATTATTGTAAACTCAGATGCTTGATCAATATTTGCTATAAAGGACAATTAAAAGAAAATGGGACTTGGTGAAATAAAAGGAGAAGCAGGAAAACTTTATAAATAAATTTTCCCAAATAAAATGAATAGAAGTATGTTACAAAGATGATTACAGTATAGGGATATTGGAAAATAAGGATAAAGAAGTAAATAAAGATTGTATTGTGTGGTTGAAATTTATCATTTAAGTCATAACTTTCCCTTGTGATATTATAACACTTTAGAGTGCTCAGAAGAGGATTTGTCACTACTTGATTTCTAAAGTGTACACAGAATTTGCATTTTAAAAAATATACATTACAATGAGTTTCAGTTTAGCCCCTTGGTAAGTCAGAGTCATTCACTAGTATGATAATACATAATGGAAAAAAATCATTTGATAATAAATTCTTGCCTAGAATTATACACAGCATCCAGATAAATCTTAACTTGAGGTCTTAGATGTATTTTATTGGGACAAACTTTTTGTCATGGTTATTTTCAGACAAAATTAAAACTATGTGAAAGATTTCTGTTTTTTTTTTTTAAGATTTTATTTATTTATTCATGAGAGACATAGAGAGAGAGAGAGAGAGAGAGAGAGAGGCAGAGACACAGGCAGAGGGAGAAATAGGCTCCATGCAGGGAGCCCGACATTGGACTTGATCCCAGGTCTCCAGGATCATACCCTAGGCTGCAGGCGGCACTAAACTGCTAAGTCACCGGAGCTGCTCAAGACTTCTGTTTTGAGCAAAGGAAAGCCATTAAAGGTATTTGTACAGGATGTAGAAACTACAGAGTGGTATTTTCAGGAGAGCCAATCTTGCAACAGTAGGCAAGGTATAAGGAAAAAGGAAACAAAAAAGGAGACTAAAAAGCAGAAAATTATTTTCTCTATTGTAATATTCCAGTTTTTCCTGATCTTCAGTTTTCTTACCAGCAATAAAAGGCTATAACAGTATAACAGACTGTCTCTTAATGCAATACAAATGTAGATATTATGTGTATGTATATGCATACATAACACCTACATATGTGTAGGATACATGTGTCTGTTTGTATACATGCACATATATACATATATGTGCCTGTATTCATATTTGGGTTATGAGTGACTATGTAAAGAGGTATCTCTTTTAATCGGGATTTTACATTGCTTGAAGTCCGTAAAAACATACAATTAAAAAAACATACAATTTTAGGATGTAATATAATAGGATAATAGTTTTGAAAATTCAGTGTAGGTGGAAAACTTACTGAGAACTTGTATGGCACTTTGCAATGTACAGACTCATTAGCATGAATGAAAGATAAATCAAATGCTATTCACAACCCAACTGCAGGATGTATTCAAGCACTGTTTCCTATGGTTTGGCCTCAATTTAACCCTATAGATTGATGTTGTGTGTGTGTCAGAATAAAAGAGGAAAGTTGGAATATCAAAATCCAAAATGCAAACTCTAAACATTGCTTAATATTTTGAAGTCAAAGAAAACACTATTTTGAAATTTCTCAGCAGGGAAGAGGAGGACTTAAATCCTAAAGTTTAAAAGACTGGGGAAATGAGGTGGCAGCTCCTGCTTTCAAGTGGTCCACCCACATTTTGGAAATGTACAAAGCCACATGTCCCAGCACCTTTGCTCCATTTTTTTTCACGGAAATCATTTTCTCTGTTAGAGAGAAAGTTAGACCTGGAAATTTACTGAATCAGGCTCACTGGCAAGTGTTACTATAGGGAAGGCCAAGCTAAATTTAATTTAAAACAATAAAATATGATGTTGTTTGTACTCTAAGCACAGCTAGCAATTGATAACATTGAATATAGTTAAACAGCTTACAGAATTAGCAAATTCATGACTTCAGAAAAAAAAGTATAAATTGAAAGACTCAGGAATAACATTTTATTTAACTTTAGTTATTTTTCAGATTGGAAATAAAAGCAGAAACACAGTCAGAATTAGGCAATCTTTTGTGTATCATGAATTACATTTACATATTGTGACCCAATAAAATTATATAACGAATAGTGATTTTATACCCATAAAATAGCTTAAATTCTATGTGTTCTTGATTTATATCTACTCTCAAAGCCATAGAGAAGTACACAAATTTATTTATGCAGAAATGCTGCTTTTCCCCCCAAACTAAAATACAATAAAAAATAAGAATGTCAACAGCATATTCCATTTTGTGTTCAAAAATAAAGTGATCTTACTTGGAGTCCACAGTAATTTATCAAAATGAAAATAGTAATAAAAAGTGACTCTCAGGGAACTATAGGGAAGATTATATTTTTAGGTTATTACAAAATAAACACAGTACCATGTTATTCTTACTTACTAGCATTAATTATTGGACTGTCCCTTAAAATGACCCTTGTGATTTTAAGTATAGCCACAAGACTCATCATGCTTTTGCTATTTCCCAAGGAATATATTTTGATGAATTCTGCATTTCCAATTTAGACAAAAAAGCATTAAAATAATTCTAATGAAATTAGTGAGATGAGTGCTAATGTAGTTTCTAAGTACTGTAATATTGTTTTGCATGTGGGAACAGAGACTATCAAAGTCAGTTCAAGAATGTTGAAAATAGAATGCCTTCCACTCTTGACAGTTTTTTCAGAGAGAAGAAATGGCAAGGGAGACAGATTTTCATTTTCCTCAGTCCCTTAAATTAACACCTTTAAACCGAATTATGCTGAAAAATGAAAATGTATATGTATGAAGAGTGCACACTAACTTTTTCAAGATAGACTGATGTTCAAAGAAAACAAAGACATGTGACAGAAGATAGTACAACAAAAGCTAAAAACTGTGTCGAGATGATTTCAATGTCACACACCATACGATGACATTTTTTAGGTAAAGAGACTTTAATCTTCATTTTACTTAGTTCACACGAAGCTGACTATATACTTTCGTGAAAACATATATTTTCAAAAAGAGACGCATTTTCTGGTTTAGTGTTGAACTAGACTGAAGTTATAGACACGGGGTGGGGGCAGTTAATTGTGTTGCTACGTGAGCCAGAGAAAAGTTTTTTTCTGTGTTTTTTCACCCTTTTTCTATATATTCTATGTCTTCAAATATAAATTAATTATTCTGGAAGAGAGTTTGGTATTCGATCAAGATTGGTAAACATGGGGAAAGTTTTGTTCTCAACTGTGTGATTTGAAATACTCATTTGTTCAAGTCTGTTTAAATAACATAACCTCTTGAATGGTTTCTGACAGTGTCTTTTTTACATGCGACATACATACCTATAAGCACATGACAATAAACATGATGTACATTTTTTTAAATTTCTGTGTGTAAAATAAAGAAAATGTCCTATAATTTCATAATATTTACTTAAGATATCAAGGAGGGGCACCTGGGTGGCTCAGTGGTTGCGCATCTGCCTTTGGCTCAGGTCATGATCCTGGAGTCCTGGGATAGAGTCCCACATTGGGCACCCCTTGGAGAGTCTGCTTTTCCCTTTGCCTGTGTCACTGTCTCTTTCTGTATCTCTCCAGAATAAATAAATAAAATCTTTAAAAAAAAGATTTTAAGGAAAGGATCAGATAAATGCAAATTTACAAAATATTCTTGAGAAGATATTCATTGCATAATGCAATTATTACCTTAAACCAAAATTAGAAAGGTCCAGTCACAAGTTTCTTAGACTTCCTTATCCATCTAAACTAGTAGTTCCATTTTTGCCTTCAGATTTTTTTCCTACCTACCTGTGATGATTAATTTTATATGTGAACTAGACTAGGCTAAGGGAAGCTCAGATAGCTGGTAAAACAGTATTTCTGGGTATGTGTGTGAGGGTATCTGTGGAAGAGATTAGCATTCAAATCTGTAGACTGAGTAAGGAAGATCACTCTCCTCAATGTGGGTGAGAGTCATCAATATTTACAGAGCTTCTAGAACAAGAAGGTAGAGAGAGGGTGAATTCACTTTCTGTGCTTGAGCTGGGACTTTCATCTTCTCTGATCCTTAGACTTTGGTGCTCGAGGTTCTTGGGAACTAGAATCACCTAAGCCAAGCCCCCACCTCACTCCATTCTCACACCTAGACCAAATCACAGCACAGGCTCCACAGCTTCTCCAACTTGCCAACAGCTGATCAAGGGACTTTTAACTTCCATAGCCACGTGAGCCAGTATCTATAACAAATCACCTCATATAGATCTATGTATATATTATTGATTTTGTTTCTCTGGAGAACCCTACTATGCTACCTAAACCTATCTTCCTTAGCTAATAAATATAAATCAATCAATCAATCTTCCAGAATCCTGTATTTCTTGTCTTTTCCTTCCCCTAAGCCTCGATCACTGGCATTTGCAAAATTCCTATTAAATAATGTAATTTTCACATCTCTTTCTTCCTGGCAGAAAAATATAAACAAAGATGCATTTGTACAATTAGAACCATTATATGTTTATGATTTCTAGCTTCAGCAAGAACATAAGCAAATTTGATAAAAGTTAAGGAGAGCTAAGAATTCGGCTTTCATAGTCTTGCAGGTATACAGACCAAACAAAAACCATAAAGAATTATAATATGTAAATAAACTAAAAATGAAGATACATATGGAAACATTCTTGACTTTGTCCCTTCTTGTGTTCTCTGACTTTAAACTCACAGTCTGAAAAAGATAAAATACCAAAACTTTTGCACAATGACCTTTCAGTTTTTCATTTATTTTCTCTACAATAATTGGATTTTTAAAGATTATGCCAGTTTCAGTTTTGGCTGGTTTTCTAAAGGCAATGAGTACAATAGATGCTGAGAATCTTGGAGCATAAAACCCACCCAGAACATGCAAAGACATCATGTAATTGGTCTAACGAGTGTTAGTAAGCTTTCATTTCCAAACTTATACTAGTACATGAGGTTACAAAAGTCAGGAAAGAGGCATTGCTTTGTGCAGAATTATTGAAGCTGAGTGGCCATCCTCATCCCTTAATGTACTACAAATATTATTCCCCAAATAATGCCTTACCTACCTCTCTTCCTTCGATTCTTTTGATAATAGACAACACCTCCCATTAACCTGTTTTCCCTGTGCAGTTCTTTGAGCTTACTAAGCATGTTATCTTGAATATATTATGAACCCAATAAAAATGTTACTTTCATTTTATAGATAATAATCTGCTAAAAAAACTAAAATGATAAATGATTCAAATGCAATCTAATTAAAAAGGAAGAACATATGAGCATTAGAGTAAATTAATTGTGATAAAATGGAGTAATGGTGAGAAAATAATTAATAGTAAATAATGAGCTGATGATTACTCAATTAAAAATTTGTTAATAGTAAAAAACATAAGCATCTTCTACAGAAATATTGTCTCTAATACAATGGTACATGCAAGCTACCCATGATAGTCTGAGAAACAATCCAATGTTTATCTTAATTTGAAATATGTATGTGCAATCTTCACTTTCCAACAACTAGAAAGTGAACTCAGAAATGTAGAAATAAATCTTGTGAGCCAAGATCTCTGAAGATCCCAATTTAGTAAATGAAAAAATTACTTATAGTCTGAATGATACTATCAAGGTTTAATCTTCATCATTGGGGTTTAATATTTCCCCAGTTATTGGTATCCAGAACATGGTATTCTTTAACAGTAAGTATAATGGTAATGTAACTTATATTTAAAATAAGTATTATTTCATCTGTGGAACTAAATTAGAGGAGATAAATAATGTTCAAATAAACTTGTCTGCAAAGCCTGTTGGTGAGTCATCACTCTGTTCCAAATGTCTGCAGAGAATAAATAATCAAGACTACTGTTGTCTTTTATCTGTAACATTTATCTTCTGTTACAAATTTGGATTATGTATTTTGTGATCAGATATAGGGAAGCAATTTAATCAAATAAAGATGATCGTCTTAATATATGTAAACAATATACGGAATGGAAAATGTAGAGACATCACTTAAAGTTATTGTATAATAATCCATACAATAGGAAAAGGTAAAGCTGTTGGGCACTGCCTCCTTTGGGGGATTTCCTTTTTAAATATATGCATATCTGTTTTATTTTCTCTTGAATCTAGTATACTATAAAATTTTTATCAGAATTAGCTCCTTAAAACATTTTTTTTTTAACTGACCCTGCCAATGTGCTCAGAGAGAAAAAATGTGTACGTCAAATCTGAGGCTAGCTTATCTCTGGTGTTCTCTCTTACATTTACCCCCTAATAATTTTCATTTCTTATTTCTCTATAATTTCTGTAAATACTCAGACTAGCAATTTTAAAGTTTATAAATGTTTCTTTCCATTCCTTGTAATTATTTACTTTCCTTCATAGAAAGACAATTTACCCTTGCAGACATACCTCTCACATCACTTCTATGGACCATTCTTAAAATCTTCCTAAGCCTCCTTGTTTCTATTCTAGCACTTGCATTTATTCTTCCAGGAGATTCACTATACACTCAATTCTATTTAGAGAAGAGATATTCCTTAAACATCTTTAGAACCTTATATGAAATACTTTGCAGGAAAGATGTATTATTCAATTAATTTTTAACTGATTTAAAACAAAGGATATTTTATATGACTAACTGTTAGCTCAACTGATTGTGTATTAGAGTGTAGAAAAAGTAAAGTGAACTCAAAGCTGAATCTAAGAGAGTTAGCAGTCATAAGACATCCAGTATCTAGTATACTTTTGGGGATGGAAAGACATAATTAAAGTGGAAAACTGTGGGTCATTAAGAGAGAGAAAGGCATGCATTTAAATCTTGACTTTTTATCTTGAGTTTTTCCAATGTCAGTGCAATTAAATATGTAATGCACAAAAAAGGGAAACATGGAAATAGGTACTTTGCTTTAGATGAAATATCCTTTATAATCATAGAGTATTACAGAAGTAAAGCACTTCAATAATTGCTTGGTCCTGTCAAAAACAAGTATTTGATATAATCTTTTCCAAGGGGAAGGAGAACATTTTTTCCATTATTTTTTCTAATAATTAATGAAAGCATTCATTTCCGTATGTTTTATTGAGCTACAGGAACTAACTACTCCCATTTTTCTCCTCCTCATCATCTGCTCAACAATAAACTCCTTGCAATCATGACAGTATTATTCTTCATCATTTAACTAACATTTATGCATGATATTCATCTTGATTTATATAAAATTAAATTATAAGTGATGTTTAGGACCCATCTTATACAAGAGATAATTATTCAGATTGATTAACATTAATACATTGCTTTTATTTTTGTCATGTAGATGCTGCATACCAATTCAGTTCCAAATGATGTGGAATGTGGGATGTCATACCGGTAAATTTATTTTAAAATATGATTGTACTCACAAGTAGCAATTAATATATCTAAGGAATTATACCTTTGCTGTTTCTTTGATTGAAATGTTTTATTCTTTCTATAAGAAAATTAAGTAAAAGTATTTTATCATAAATAATGTAGAAAATTGTTGCAGCTAAACTGCACATATGTTTTTCAAGTTAATGAGTACATCATTATTAATATCCAACTTATTAATACTTCAGTTGCATCGCTTATATATAAGAAGCCATAGAATTTTTTTAAAGATTTTATTTATTTATTCATAAGAGACAGAGAGAGAGAGAGAGAGAGAGAGAGAGAGGCAGAGACACAGGCAGAGGGAGAAGCAGGCCGGACGCAGGACTCGATCCTGGGTCTCCAGGATCACACCCCAGGCCCGAGGCAGTACTAAACTGCTGAGCCACCCAGGCTGCCCAGAAGCCATAAGAAATTTTTATTTTTGGCCTGAGCTCTTCTAGTCTGAGGCCTCAAGCAACATAAGTTTATACTCTTACACTTAAACTTGCTGTGATGGTAGAAATGAATTGAGTGAAAGATTTGATCTTTTGCAAAAAGATCAGATTTTGAAGTTGATGAGTACTTATTAGAAAAAAGGAAGAATTACTTATAAAGTACAGATGAGTAGAGTTTTCCAATACATTTCAAATGTATTCATGTGAGGTGACGTTTTCTTAATCTGCTTCTGGAATCCAAGGCACTGAGCAGGATTTCCTGTTCCACTCTTATTTATTTCTATTATCTTAAAAAAATCACTTATTATAAATTTTAGATTTGTCATCTACAAATTAAAGGCAATAATTACATATACAAATAACAAGTTGCTATAAATAATAAAAAATACTTATAAATTATTAACTACCATGCTTAAGATATTGTGGAAAGAAAGTAAAATAAAACCATTTGTTTGTGTGAGGATACACGAATGGCTGAGGTTTCTTAAGCTAAGGTTATCCATATATATCTTTCTTTGATATTTTGCCAAATATAGGGGACTATTATTAGTTAAACTGCATCGTTTAAAACCCTCAAGTATTTTATTTTCTAGATAAACTTGACAGATGAATGTACTATGCACCAGATAGTGAAGTAAATTGTTAGATGGCTGGTAGTTTTTGCCCTCTTCAGGTGTACATTAAAAGTAGTGAAAACAGACACAAAGTGATTCAAAGAACAAGTAGATTTATAATTTGTAGCAGGTAATACACAAGAAACACACAAATTTATGAGACAATATAAGGTACATTTGAAATAGTGAAGGAAATTCTTTCATAAAAGTTAACAAATGGTTCCTGAATTACGAGGGGACATCGAGGGAACAGAAAAGGGAGAGTTAGTAAGGTGGTATGTGAGTGTCTGGACTGCTGGCTGTCAGAACGGAAATAGCAGCATGTGCAAAAGTCTTGGAGCAAGAATGAAATTAATATTCTTAGAAGACTTAAGCCTTCTGTAGTGGAGTCAAAACAGTGGCACTAGATAAAGCAAGAGAGATAAGCAGGGGGTAATCACCCAGGCTTTTGAAAACATGTGAAGACAATTGGAAGCCTTCAGCATATTAGAAGCAGAGGGCATTTTCAAAATACCATCTGGTTGTTCTGTGGGGAATTGATTAAAGAAGTAGAAGTAGAGAGAGTGACTGGCAGGAGAAATGTGGAGAGATTGGTTTTAGATAGTGCCAACAAGTTAAATTGCCAATGAATAGATGTTGAAAGTAAATGAGCAAGAATTTCAATCATGGATGATTCTCCCTATTTTGACTTTGGTAGAATTGACATTTACTGGCATGAGAAAACTGGGAAGGAAACAGGTTTTGAGAAAACATTGTTAAAGTTGAAAAATGATAAGTGAAAATGCATATGAGATTTCAAGTAAAAAGAGCAAATAAGTAGATATTAATGGTGGAATTCAAGAAATAGTTCCATAGGATCTATATACATTTAAGACTAATCAGCCAACAATCAAGGAACAGCTATAATTGTCTAGAGAAAGAATATAAATGAGAGAAGACTTAAGTTCTAAAGAATTCCAGCATTTAGATGCCAGAGGTGTGTTCAGAAAAAGTACCTGTGAAGTAGTAGCCACACCTGTCCTGGAAAATCAGCAGTTGGTGGTTTTGCCAAAAACAAAAGAAATATGCATTTTGTGAAGGAGATGTTTAATGTAAATTTTACACAGGCAAGCTCTAAGAACAGAGTTGGAGTTATTGGAGGTAGATAGGGGACACATTTTATTTGCATTACACATGTTCATTCACTGTGTCTTGAGGGGAAGTGATGGCGGTGATGGGGATAAGTTTCCCCATATATGGCCACTTTTCCTAAATTTGGCTTACAGTTCTAGATAAATAACAATACGCTGATTTTTTACCATAAGAATGACATTGGGGGGATCCCTGGGTGGCGCAGCGGTTTGGCGTCTGCCTTTAGCCCGGGGCGCGATCCTGGAGACCCGGGATCGAATCCCACGTCGGGCTCCCCATGGAGCCTGCTTCTCCCTCTGCCTGTGTCTCTGCCTCTCTCTCTCTCTGTGACTATCATAAGTTAAAAAAAAAAAAAAAAGAATGACATTGGGTATATTGTCTAGGCTCTACAGTTTTCAGTGAAATGTTGGGGACACTACCCAGGATAGGGTGGGTTGAACAATGACAAGGAGGTGAGAAGTGAAGAAAGCAAGTATCAGTAATTTTTAATAGAAGTTTATTTCTGTGACCTCCAAAGAAGTCAATGGACAGTGTTTGTTTTATTTTGTTATTTTTCCAATGAACGGTTTTTGTTTTTATGATTTTTTAAAAAGATTTTATTTATTTAGAGAGAGAGAGTGTAGAGAGAGAGAGAGAGAGAGTAGAAGTGGGGAGGGGGAAGAGGGAGAGAAAGAATCTCCAGCAGACTCCACACTGAGTGTGGAGCCTGACGTGGGGCTCAATCTCAGAACCTGAGATCATGACCTGAGCTGAAATCAATAGTCAGATGCTTAACTGACTGAGACACTTTTGAAAAGCAAAACAGAAAGTAAGCAACTCAATTTTTAGTGTATAAGAGTTTATTTATCATTTATATCTGTCAGGATTTGTTTTCAGTTCACCTCTGTTATTACAAAGTAATAGTCACAGATTGTCTGAGACTTACATTTGGCCAGACTAATTTGGCCTGCCTTGCTATTTTGATTCAAAATAATAAGCACTAATAAAAAAGTGTAACTTTCCACACTCTTCATCAAAGAAAAATTGAAATTGAGATGCAAATATATTCTGAATTCATGTTTTTCTCTTTCATGTACTTATACTTTTTAAATGTGTGTTTGGTGCTTATGCTGCATGATTAAACACACTGATATTTACAATGGAAAAAACAGAGAATTGTTGCATATTTCATAACCACCAAAATATGTATTAGGCTGAAGATGGTTAGTGAGAAAAAATTAACATAATTTATATCACAGCTGTTGATATTAAGGATCTAAACCACCATAAGATCCTTAATTTTAGTCATAATTCATAATTAAAGTCACATAAACATACATATAGATAATACAGTTAGATAATGTTATACTGAATTGTTTGGGAATATAATGTATCGTTTAATAGACGTGTCTTATATACAATGCATAAAAATAACTTTCATAGAATTAAAACAAATGAAAAATAATACTACAATTCATTATCATGAACAATGATCCATTTTTTGAAACTGAGGTTATGAGAATTTTCATAAGTAGTATTAAACTAACACATCTTGACTTTAGATGTACGGCTTCTAATGACTTTGAGCTTGTTTATTACTCAGCACCTGTCTTCCTCAGAGTAAAGTTGCTTAAATTGTTTGTCTCTAGAAAACGTCTCCAGGGACACCTTGGTGGCTCAATCTATTAAGTGGCTGCCTTCAGCTCAGAGTCATGATCCCAGAATTCCTGGATGGAGCCCTACATCAGGCTTTCTGCTCAACAGGGTGTCTGCTTCTCCCTCTCTCTCTGCTCCTCCTCCTGTTTGCCCTCTCTTTCTCTTTCTCTCATTCATTCTCTCTCTCAAATAAATGAATAAAATCTTAAAAAAAAAAAAAAAAGAAAAAATGTCTCTCAAATCAATGTCTTCAGCTTTGCTCTTTTTTCTGAGTTCTAGGTTTTTGTTTCTCTATGGACATGTTCCTTACTGAATATTTTGCTACCATTTTAAACGTGGTATTTAAAAAGTATAAAATGTTTAACCACAGGATTGTTTTCCTGACTATTTTATCTATATTCCAAAGAAACTATATTTCTTGTGATCAAAGAGGTTTGAAACCTTAGAGATGTTTTTGTCTTCAGTGCTTTATTTCTCTACCAAGTTCCATTACTTTCCTTCTGTAAAATTTCACAGGTTTGACTGTGAATATTTTGCTATCTTTCCAAAATGCTACATTGATGGTAGTCATTTTTCACTACTATTGCATTTTATTCTATCAGGTTTTGTGCCTGCAAAACTCCCCTGTGCAGAATATCATATGTTAGAATATTCCTCCTAAATATACCTGTCCTTTCTCCTGAATAACATCCCATTATGTTTAGTAGAACATTCAAACACTTTACTGTGACATGCAAGGCCAGAAATGAACTGCCCAAACAGAGATCATTGTATCGATCCATCATTCACCTATAAAAATGCTTCAGTTTAGCTAAATCTGTAAATTATATTTGTCCCAATTATGTCATATTCCTTCTTCCCTCAGTGTCACATCTTTTATCAGGTGCCCTGCCTCTTTCTTTGCTTATTTAAGTTCTGGTCCTCAACTTAATATCTGGCCAGGCTCATAGGAAAGTCTTTTACCTTTGAACGCTTACAGTGTTTACTCCACTATTGTTCACCACAGTGACACCATATCTCCCCCTCTAACCCTTCTCCCCACAGATAATTTTTAACATACTGTTATTTATATTAAGTACAGTGGCAAAACTATGAGGAAACAAATAGCACATTACTGAGAGCATTTGTCAAACCTAGGCTGTCTAACATATAGACCCATTAATACATTTCTAGAATTTCCTAATATGCGTGTCTTATCGGGAGAAGAACTTACCTCCTACTAGAGAAAATGAAATGGTTTTCCTAGCCATTTAGAATGCCAAGGTACAGACACAGTGTCTGTACTTGACTATCATTTTGCTGAAACCAAAATTTAAATCTGCAACTAGGAACTTAAAGATGCAGCATCAATGGCAGTCAGCCTAGTTTCAAAAGTTCATACTGTAAGCTATCAAAATTGAGTGCCTACATGGTTCCGGTCAGGAGAAGATCCTCATTCAGTTGCAGCTGCAATTATGTCCTCTACTATTATTATGAGTGAGGGACAGGTGGGGCTAGGTAGGGAGAGATAGATAGGGGGCTATGTGATCAGGCTCATGGAAATACCCAAAATGCTAAGGTGTAAGGAAATCAGAGATAAGGGAGCAAGCCAGACTACCCTGTCCTAGGTGTGGGAGAGGAGGGTCTTTTTATGACAGTCATCTGTGATCAACAAAGAATAACCAGACCCCAAAGAAGAAGTAAGCCATTAAAGATGTTATTACCATTCCTATTGAAAGAAAGCACAAGAATCTCAAGACCATAAGCTTCCCAGTCAGTTCTCAATAAAAAACTACCACTAAATGCCCTCAGTGGCAACCCTGTTGGGACCCGTCTCACTTCTAAGAGCTTCCTCTGTATCCTCACTTAATAACTACCACTTTACTCACTCTCCTTTGTCCACAAAATTCATTCTTTGACTCTGTGAGACAAGAACTAAGCTCTCCAGTATCAACGAAGCCTGATATTGTTTTCTGGTTCAAGCATTCGAAAGTTCCCTAAGTCTTCTATCTCTGTGCATGCTTTCCTGAAACTTCCTGACAATCTTTGAAGTACCCATTATCCTTTCAATGAATTCTCTCTCTGTCAATATTAGCAAGTAGTTTTTCAATCTTGCAAGTGAGAGTCTAAGAAATGTACTTGGCTATAGTGCAATAAAGTAAAATATTTTAAATACCAGGATTATGAGTTGAATTGTGCCACCCTGCCCAACAGATGTTGAAGTCTTAGCCCCAGTACTTCAGAATGTGACCTTGTTTAGAAATAGTCATTGTAATTATAGTTAGAACTAGATCATGCTGGGGATCCCTGGGTGGCTCAGCGGTTTAGTGCCTGCCTTTAGCCCAGGGCATGACCCTGGAGTCCCGGGATTGAGTCCCTTGTCGGACTCCCTGCATGGAGTCTGCTTCTCCCTCTGCCTGTGTCTCTGCCTCTCTCTCTCTCTCTCTCTTTCTCTCTCATGAATAAATAAATAAAATCTTTAGAAAAAAAAAAAAAGAACTAGGTCATGATGAAGTAAGATGGACCTCTAGTTCACTATGTTTTCCTTACAAAAAGGTGAAATTTGGAGACGCACACACACAAGGAACATACCATGTGAAGATTAATCAAAGATTGAAGTGACTGTTTTAAATGCGAAAAAAAAAAATGCCAGAGGTTACCAACAAACCACCAGAAGCTAGAGGATAGGCATAGAATCTAGATACTTCTTTACACTTCTCAGAAAGAGTCAGCCCTACTACCACTTCAATCTCATACTTCTAGCCATTAAAACTGTGAGACAATAAAATTTCTGTTGTTTAAGCTATTCAATTGGTGGCATTTTGTTACAGCAGCCCTAGCAAACTAATAAAACCCACAAATCATACATCCTTTTCCCTAATGAAGGAAATTCTTCAGTCCATCTTGCATTCAATGTAAGTTATCACAACCATAAACATCACAGAATAGGATGATGCCTTTAAACACATTAAATGTACTAGAGCTGAAATAGACAAAGCCCCCACTTGATAAGGGGTGAACATTTTGTCATAACAGGACATTTGTTACTCCAGGTGATAAAGTTTAACAGAAACTTAGGAAGGGTGGGACAAGAAGCTGACCTGTTGGAAAGTTCTTTTGAGTGGGGAGGACACCATCTCTCAACTTAGAAGAATTACGTTGTATCTCTATTGCTCTGTGGTCATGCCATATAGTTATCATGAGCCATGTAGTAAAAGGAAAGAGAAATAGAAGAAAAAGAGCAGGTGATAGATATATTTTTAAATTGAGGGAATGGATCAATTAAGAAGAAAACAATTCTAAATCAGAGATGGGGTGAGTATGGAGCTTTGATGAGACAAAATTGGTTGTAAACCAAAAAGCCAAAGAATAACAAACTTAAATGGTGTGGGCAATTCAGTTGACCATTCCAGTTAATGAAAATGTATAGCCTGGAGTGAGATAATTTGAAAGCTCTGAAACTATTGGTTCCAGTACATTAGCATTTTGCCATCCTGAATGATTTAATGGCTTTAAACAAAAGGAAACCTGTTGTTTTTGGTTGTTTTACCCAAATGAAAACCTATAACTTATTAGCTAAATAAGCAACGAGCAAAGGTAATATTCACCCTGAAAATTTTTTACCCCTATTTTATAACTATTTGAATCGAGAGTTCATGCTGATCTTCGTATTAATCTTCAGTTCATGTGGCTCTAAGATGGACCTATTTGTTAGAGCAAGAAGTTTCAGGTTTATTTGGCCTACATGAGAAGAGGATGCCTCTAGGGACCTTGAGGGATGGCTTTTTTTATGTCAAAATATTAAAAGTTTCTTATGTATACCTAGGTCACTCTACAGTGATCATTCACAAAATATATGTAATCAAACTTACTTTTTTTTAAAGATTTTATTTATTTATTCACGAGAGACACACAGAGAGAAGCAGACACATAGGCAGAGGGAGAAGCAGGCTCCTTGCTGGAAGCCTGATACAGGACTTGAACCCAGGATCCCCAGATCGCTCCCTGAGCCAAAGGCAGATGCTCAACCACTGAGCCACCCAGGTGTCCCTAATCAAGCTTTCTAACTTGTCTGCTATCTACGGTTCTGTGTGAGAAAAATACCCAAACAGAAATGACAGGAAAATATAAATAAGATTGCTGAACAGTGAGTTTTTCAAAGAGATAACTTACATCTTTCCATTCTCATCTTTTAAAAATGGAAATTATAAGTACTCATAGCTTTGTCTAGTAAAGATGTAAATCGCCTCTAGATGACAGTGCCAACCTTAAACAACAAAGTCAGTTATTTTACTGGCAAAATGAGTTTATTTTTGAACGGAAGAGGAATCGCAACCTGGACAAGCTAACTTGGGCAAACCAAAGGCAAGTCCAGTGAGACAAAGGGAAGGTTAATGTTTAATAGGCTTCAGGAGGAAATGGGAGAGTAATGGGAGGGTTGTTTTGAACAAAAGTTCATCGGAGAAGAACAGTTGGAGATTGATCTGGTTTTTCATGGGTTGCCAGCAGTGGTTAGTGCTGTGCTCTGGAGCAGGGAGGGAATCTTCTTTCTTTTTCTAAAAGCAAGAGATAAAATTCTTATGTAAAAATGTCTTCCCTTGTCAAAATAACTCTCTTCCTTCTTCCTGTGGGTTATGTGAGCTGCAAAGCATGGTTCCCATGTGAGAGCTCCCTCTTCAGTGCTCCCCACCCCATTTTAATGAGATTTCCCTTACTCCTTTTCACATAATCTATTTAAGAAAGGGCACTTCAAAAGGTGACATTGCTGTTTGAATAAAACATCTTATATTTTATAGTTCACAAGGCATTTTCACAGGTAGTTGTTCCTTTGATCCTGAGAGTAATCCCCTAACTCACACAAAGCAAAGATCATTATCTGTGTTTTATAAAGAGAGAAAGAGAGACTCGAAAAGTAAACTGGTTTACTGAGGAGTAAAACACTGTTGGCGTCAAAGGAAAGCGAATTTTAGGATTTGGGCTCTCCTGCAGTTCAGTCTATGTGATATGAAAGGTTCAATTTGAAAGGTCGGCCACCTAAGACATGACTTTGAATAGGAAATCTCTTTTGGAATAAGTACTGTTGTGCTTTCAACAACACGAAGGTTAGAGGCCCTGACCCCTGCACAGTCAAAAATCTGTGTTTTGCTTTTGACTCTCCTAAAACTTAACTATTAAGAGCCTACTGTTGACCAGAAGCCTTACCTTATGTAATAATATAGAGAGATTAACACGTATTTTATATAAATTTTAAATACTGTATGCTTATAGTGGAGTAAGCTAGAGAAAAGACATTAACAAAATCAGAAGGAAGAGAAAATACATTTACAGTATTGTATTCATCAGAAAAAAAAAATACACATATAAGTGTGATGTAGGAAAGACATTAGGGTTCAAAGTCGATGGCCAAAGAAGAATTCTTGAAATGCCTTGAGTGCAAAGAGATGGGTTTATTAAAGCACCGGGACAGGACCTGTGGGCAGAAAGAGCTACACTGGGGTTGTGAGGAGTGGCCCATTTATATTTTCAGTTTGGGAGGGGGTTAGGAAGAATGTAAGCCTCCCAGGTATTTTGGGAACAAGATTTCCAGGATCCTTAGGGAGCTAGCTTTGTTGGGAAAGGTCATTTATTAGTGTTTAGTAAACTCTTAGTCATGAGACTCTTCAGATTTATATCCAGTGGGTCATATGCTGGGAGGATGATTGCCAGCCTGTATCTTGTTGGGGGTAGAGATAAAGGAAGTTTCCAGAGGAATTTTTGTATGTTAAAGTAGACTTACAAGACCCTGGGCAAAGTGTCAACGTTAAGGCAGTGGAGTCCCTAGAGGAATGTTACTCGGTCTGATTCAAGGACTAGTTAATGGGCTGTGGGCAGTAAGGAAATTTAACAATTTTTTTTCTGCCTTTGTTTCCCATATCAAGTGGACCAGTGCAGGTCAAACCTGTGTTGTTCGAAGGTCAAGTATGGATGTATTTTGTGATTGTAAACCAAACCGGACAAAAATAAGTTTGCAATTGTTGTGCCCAAGATTGTGAATCCGAGAAACCACCGAGGAGCCAACACTGATGCAAGGACATGAGGGTTTATTAACAAGCTCGAGCTTGGGTCCAAGAGTACCCGACATAGCGGAGCAGGGACTTGGACCCCAAGTGGGTTACAGCCGGGTTTTGTGGGCTGGTCTAGGGGACCTCCAGAAAGGGGGGGTGGATTTCTCAAGTTCTGTATACATTCTGATATGGGGCTTTAAAGGGCATTAAGTTCTGTTCTCATTCTAATATGGGTCTTCCTGCCACTGGCTTGAGCTCTGTTCTCATTCTAATATGGGGCTTTCTAGGGTGTTAAGCTGTTTTTTCCTGTAACTGAAGTAAGGTAAAGTTCAACTCTTATTCACAGGGGCCTAGGATGGCTGTACTTGTGCTAACGCTGAACTTAAGGTGGAATGGCCTTAATTTTCTTGGCCTCCACAGCGATAAGTTTTATATGGTGTTCAGCACAACTAAACAAGTAATTAAGCACATTTTGTTGTTTTCAGAGGACAATGATGAATCACAGAACTATACATATCACTTCCACTTGAGTAAGGGACAGACAGGGCTGAGTAGGGAGAGACAGGTAGGGGGCTACAGGATCAGGCTCATGAAAATCCCCAAAATGTCAAGGTTTAAGGAAACACAGAGATAAAGAATCAAACCAGACCATCCTGTCCTAGGTGTCAGAGGTGGGGTCATATTATAACAGCTACTTGTGACCAACAAAGAATTAATTGGACCCTAAGAAGGAAGTAAGCCATTAAAGGTGTTATCATTAATCCTTACTCAATGGTGATCGATAGGGATGGTAAAAGGATTTAATTTTCCCTGGTTAGCTTTCAATAAAAGACCAACCTTAAAGGTCCTCAGTAACAACAGCTTTTTCTGTATCTACACTTAATAAAACTCTATAACTTTATTTAGTCTCCTTTATTCGCTCTCCTTTGTCCATGAGATTCATTCTTGACTCCAGGAGATAAGAACCTCACGTCCCACTTTGTACTCATGTTGAAAAAACTCAAGAAAATGTATTAGAATATGGGGGGGGGGTGTGCAATGATGGAGTAAAGATGGAAGGAAGGCAAAATAAGTAAAGGTTGGGTTTATTTGCTCACAAAATTCAATATGATATACTACCAAGTGGTCTCTGCAGGTCATAGTTTTTGTTTACTCATGTTTATGTGAGAAATAAATGCTGGCTGTGTCACATTTGAGAAACTAAGTTTATTTAGTAGGAAAAGGATTCAGTAGAGAAGGGGTGTACTTTCTAACACTCCAAATGAATTTAACTAGATATTAGGAAGCTGGCTTTATAAGAGATTTTATGGAATACGCTACGCGGTTTACACACTTCATCTTGTAAAGGAAGATACTGAAACACAGGATGTTTATGTTACAAAATTACAGAACTAAGATTTAAATCCAGTATTTCTGGTGTTTTATAGTTTCAACTACATCTTAGTGATGTTCAGTGGTCTCTCAGTGTTGAAAAATATTTGAAAATGGCAATATTGCTGCTTTGTTGTTTGAAATATATTTTCTTATTCATGTTTATTCTGCAAAGTGATAATCTTGAAGAGAAATATACAAAAACAACTTTGGGTTTATATTTCTCATGGCCAGAACTGAAATGAAAGGTAAGGATACCAATGGCTGAGTTTTGAACAATGTCAATATTCTAAACTATAATAAAGACATAACTTAATTGAGAACCACTCAAGACTGAAAAGATATCGATGATATAAAATTAAATGTATAAAGGGTCCTTGACATTATTCAGTATAGAAGTAAATATAGTAAATGTAGTAATTAGTATGTTTAGCTCCTGAATAGGCTAATAAAACATAGATATTTAAAATGCAAATAGCATGCATTCTTCTTTAGAAAAAAGTGTGCAAAACTTTAAAAATATTTGATGAGAATGAATCAGAATAACTGAGGTTAGTTTTGTATTGCTTATAATATCTGAAATAGGAAAACAATATAAATAAAAATGTTTTTAGATCTTAAGAAATATCCAAAGAAAAATATTCAGGTAAGGAGAAGTCATTCAATATGAGAAAGGAAAAAAAAAAAAAAAAGAAAAAAGAAAAAGAAAAGTTAAAGAACTACTGTAACTTTGAGAATTAAACTTTAAAAAGATATCATATTAGTTCAAAAAATAAAGAAAGTCAAATTGCTACCTCTCTGCACCAGGGAAAATAAATTAAAACATTTCAATCTTAAAGATTAATAATTTAAAAAAATAACTTCTTATGGAAAGATTGATTCTATAGCCCCAAGAAAGTACCATTTTCTTAAGCTTCAAGCAAAAATAGTCTAGTTTCATGTCGATTATATGACAACAAGCTTCTACCTTTTAGAAAGCTTTTCTTAAATTCTTTATTTCCAAAATAATGCTATGTGATATTTTATAATCATATAAAATTTTATGTGTTTAAACTGAATTTCTTTTAACCCTTGGAATGTTTCATTTTCATTACAATGGTGCTCTCTAGTGTAGTGTTGATTGTCCTTGAGATAATTCTCCCCGTGTTGCTTGAAGTTCTTTTAAGAAAACACTATGGTCAAGTTAAAAAATGAACAGTGCTTATGTGGAGTTATTTCTGGTTTAATTTTATTTTTCTCTCTTTACCTTTTATTCTGTTCTGCAGGGATGATCACAGTTGATAATCTTGCACACATTTTAAATTATTCTTATAAGACTCGAGCAGCTTTGAGTGATCAACAGCAAGTGGAGGAGAGCCATTTATAAGTAATAAATGCAATATGAAGGGACTTTGCAATTTGCTAATCTCTTTTATATACATTATCTCATGCAATCCTTGCAGTATCCCTGGAGGTAGGCATTGTGATTCCTGCTTTATCAAGGAAGAAATTCAGGTCTCAAAAATTTTATGACTTGCCCAAGGTTACATCAAGTGTTAAGAGGCAGAGCTAAGAAATAACTTCAGGTTTTCCAGTTCTCAGTTTATGTTTCCATAAGCAAAGCAATCATGAAATGTACCTTAATATTGTCAGTAATTGCTTTGGGTCCCCATGTGGCTTCTCTGTTTTAGTTTTCATTTTTCTCTTCTCAAATAAAAAAAACAACTCTGGACTTAGACAAGAAGAGATTTTTTTTTTGGAAAGCATTACTGCAGGAGGGAAGGAAGAACCACGTACAATAGGGGGAAGCTGAGAGAAGGGGATATACCAATAGGAGGGATCTGCAAACATCTCAAAGGTTAGGTCAATAATTTTTTTTAAGGGTTTATTTGTATGGGAGAGAAAGAGAGAGAGAGAGCAAGTGTGAGAAGGTGCATAGGAAGAGGGAAAAGGAAGCTCTAGTAGACTCCTTGCTGAGCTCTGAGCCTGACCTGGGCTCTATTTGAAGAGCCTGAGATCATGACCTGGGCAGAAACCAAGAGTTTGATGTTTAACCAACTGGGCCAACAGGGATCACACCAGGCTTTTCTTTTATGAGGAGTAACCAAGGCTAGACAAATGGGTAAGGGGAAGTAGGATGAGCAAGGGTGGCATGACTGACCAGTAGAGGAATGTTTCACCCTCAGGTCAGTCTATTTGCCAGAGGAAACTTCACAGAAGGTTTGTGGGCTTGCTGGGTCACAGTTTAGGGGTTTGGGTTCACTTTCTCTTTAAATTTCTTACCATTGATATTATTTTGCTTCTATTTATTCTCCCTTTGGCAAAAGGAAATTGCTCTCTACCTATGGATATTTAATATACGCAGTGTTTTTTAAGCCATTTATAATTTATAAAATATTATGCAAATGTATAATATCTTTAGTACGTGAACTTGTAAAATTGACTAAGGAGTATTACCTTGATACAACCCATGAGATCAAATGCTTGTCAGTCTAAGCTATTTCAAGCTATATTCACACATTGGTTGCATGTCAGAATATGGATAATGTTGATTCCTCAAAACTTAGCTCACACTTTACTGTATTCCAAAACAACCTTTCCTGTACTACAAAACAGCAAATAACTCTTTTTTTCTGTGTTGTCTCTTTCCACAAACGTACTCATCACACGGTCTTGACACATTTATTCACACTCCTGACTCGCAGTTTTCAATAAGCTCTTTGAGAAAGATGTGAGGAAAATAATTCAAAAAATAAACCTTGACACATAGAATTTGATTTATAAAGATAATATATTGTATATACTTTTGTTATCCATGATCATTGCAATGATTGGTGCCTAGTAGGTGCTGGATTTTCATAGCCTAAGGTCTGTTTCTCTTTAAGTCCCAAGTTGTAAATGATGATGATGATGATGATGATGATGATGATGATGATGATAATGAAGAAAAAGAAAAGTTGCACTGCACATTGTATAATTTGTCTTTTGAAATTATTACTAAAATCCTTTTAGGTAGGTGCTATTATTTATATACAATTTACAGATTAGCAAACAGGCATAGCATAAACAAAGAGACAGGGATAGCCATGTAACAGTAAGTTATACAATTATATTGTACATCTAAATTATATTAACAAATGAGAGCATTAATTTAGGCCAGAGAAAGGAGAAGCAAAATTATCTTTTAATATTTTTCTAAAATTCTTGGGACACCTGGGTGGCTGAGTCTGTTAAGTCACCAACTCTTGATCTGGGCTTAGATTATGATCTCAGGGTTGTGAGATAGAGCCCCATGCCAGGCTCCATGTTCAGCGGGGAGTCTGCTTCTCCTTTCCTCTCTCCCTCTCTCTGCCCCTCCCTCCAGTCATGCTTGCTCTCTCTCTCTGTCAAGTAAATAAATAGAGCTTGAGCTCCCTAAGAAGACAAAATTACGCAGACAAGGTTTAATTATATTTCATCCCTTATTTTACTTTTGGCTTTATTTCCTAATCCAGCTTATTGTTTTTATATTCAGTAAGTACTTTATAATATGAAAAAGGATCATCAAACTAATATTTATGCAACATTGTGTGACAAGTACTGTTCTAAGCATTTTATATGTGTTTTTTTATTACCTTATTAATTCATGAGAGACACAGAGAGAGGCAGAGAAACAGGCAGAGGGAGAAGCAGGTCCCATTCAGAGAGCCGAATGTGGGACTCGATCCCACAACTCCAGGATCATGCCCAGAGCCAAAGGCAGATGCTCACCTGCTGAGACACCCAGGCATCCCAACATTTTATATGTGTTAACTCATCATTCTTTCAACCTACCCTATCTCCCCACCTTCTCTAGCACATTCTCTAAAACATGACACAATATACCCTCTGTTAATAAATGGTGTGAAGATTTTTTGTTTTGTTTTGTAATGAGGAAAGTATAAATAAAATCCGCTATTACAAAAATTTTTAAAAATAAAGTGGTGGATATTACTCTCAGTCTTAATACGCTGCAACCATTATCTAGCTATATTTTATATTTCACATACTAGTACCAAAATCAAATAGTAGGAAAATGGGGACACTTATAACTTATTATTTTTATACTGCACTGTCCAGAAACTCACATGCAAATTCTGTTAGAAAATACAGTCATTTCTTATTTTATTCAGCATCTATTTACTAAATACCTTCTATTAGTCAGGTACTGCTTTAGTTATTATGGATACAAAATAAATATGATACACCTTTTCTCTTTTTAAGTGGAGAGGAAGACAGAAAATGAAACAAAACCCCTATTTCCAGCTTGTGATTCTATAAAATAATAAAACAACCCCTGATTGAGAAATTTCAGTTAAATATATAGCATTTCATAGTTCATATGATTATATTATTTTTATGTGATTTTTTTTTCTAAAAGGCCCAATTTTTCTGGAAGTCACAGAGACCTGGGGAACAATCATTTGCTAAATATTCGCCTTACATAATAAATCACATGCTTATGGAGGGGGGCAGTTCTTGCTGATAAATAGTTCAAGAACTCGGATGTACATTGAATCAACATTGAAGAACTTAACGTATGCAAAGTTTAAGCAATAAGAAATCAGATGTGAATGGCAAAATGCTAAGGAGAAAATTCAGAATATGGTAGAATTTATTTGGGAAATATTCTAGTGGTGGTTATATTGTCAAGTTGAATGATACAGAATTGCAGAGGAGATAGGATACTATCCAAGAAAAAGAAAATGGCAAGAACTCTGAGGCAGAAATTTGGCAGGTTTGTTATTGACAAATAAGTTCTGCACTCTCTTGGGAATAAGAAACTGATTTTTTTCACATCTGGACTATAACAGATCAAAAATATTATATCAAATAATTAAATGCCTTGAATGGATGATCATCACCTTATGGTGTTGCTGTTTTCTCACTTCTACTTTCAATAATGATTGATTGGCTCTTTCTCTCTTACTTGACAATATCTCAGGTGAATCTCTACATCCATTATTGATTTGGTCACCATGATATTGTTGATATTTATGAAGATTTTAGCTCCTTTCAGTTTTTCACACATCATTATTCTATGTCCTTGCTATAATTTTATCTTTTGTAGTTCACTCTCTGATCAGCATATCCCATCATTCCAGAAATCTCTGTTCTTTGTTCTCCTTGGGATTCCATCCAGTCCGTTGATACCACTGGGTTTTTATACTTCCTTTCATACTTTATGTCCTGGGTTCTTCCATTTTCTGGTCAGATATCATGGTCAATAGTTATAACATGAAATACAGTATCATGTAGATCATTACTAGTCTTCCTTCCAGTTCTAGTTTTTCATTATTCTAAGGTTTCATAATTCACTTTAAATCAAGGGAAAACTCTGGATCCAGTGAGATGATTTGCTGAAGGGAAATAGAACAAGGCAGTGATCAAGACAGCAACCCACATGCATGTATGACTGTAAGAGTCAATGTTTTGTTTTCTTAAAAGGACCAGTTTATAATAGAATAAACATGCTTATATCCGGCACAATTGTCATCTCTGATTGTGACTTCCATATGGGCTGAATGCATGTATTTCTTCAATGATGGGTACCATAAGACTCCTGAAAAATTTATATAATGAAATAACATAGCCATGAATATTTATCATTGTCTAATTTGTGCCATTTCTCATTGCACTAGAGAGGTACATGTTTGCAAATACCTGAAAGCAGCCTTAACACTGTGCAACTTTCAAATACAAGCTGGGGGCTCTTAAGTGAGAAAGCTAACAGAAAAATTAGCCCTTTAGTAGGTGTATAGGACCTACACAGTGTAAAATACAGCAGTGACTCTTTCCTGGGTCCTACTCACATTCCCAAGACCTGGATACAAGTGCTCAATTCTGGGAGGGATGGACGTTCATACATCCATCTCACATAATTTTTCCTTCGTCTGACAGTGCTGCCAGCCATGGAAACTATTAATGCCAATCATTACAGCTGATGTAAAAAATAGAGCCCTGTCCAGTTTATACTGGCCACAGACCTTATTTCACCAATGTACAAAAGTTTTCAGTTTTCAAAGGTTAAAATGTTTTTTTCTAATGCTCAAAGAAATAGGAATCCTATGATTCCTATTGAGGATCAAAATGAAAAATGAAAGTTACATGAATTTGCTTGCTAGCATTTGAAGCAGGACCATAATTCTGCAGAGCTAGATTTGAAATTTTTATTGTTTTTTTTATATTGTTGGTAGGTCTTTAAAATATATATCTTAGGATTTCTAATGCTATCATGTATTCTATAAATCAATTAGTAATGTCATTATCAGTTTAGGGATGAGAGGGCTTTCCAGTTGTATTCTAAAAGTGTAATAATGAATTGAACAAATGAATATTTTTCCAAGCAAAAGGAAATTATAGTGAGAAAAAACAGAGCACTTGGCAAGCAAACCTGGCATCTAGGGTGGTCCTAATACACTAACATGAAAAGGGAGAGACCATCCCACTGAAATCTATAAGATAAAAAGCTATTTATTATCTGGATAGTTTGGGCAATAAACGTGTGTTACCTAACAGAGGTGAAGAAGGCTTGTTACCAACATTTGACAATAATCTTTCATTTGCTTTATGGAATTTCATGGAATTGACCTCGGACAAGCCACCCGGGCTGCCCTATCTATTTCATTTTTCAGAAATCTCTTAGATTTGTGAAATATATGTATAAGAAGTTTTTAATTAAGGTATAGTATGTTTTTAAGCCTTTAGTTATGAATATTTTATGTTGCTTTTATAGATGATTGGTAGTTTGAGTACAAATGGAATTCTTGAGGCAGCCTGGGTGGCTCAGCGGTTTAGCACCCCCTTTAGCCCAGGCGTTATCCTGGAGACCCGGGATCAAGTCCCACATAGGGCTCCCTGCATGGAGCCTGCTTCTTTCTCTGTCTGTGTCTCTGCCTCTCTCTCTCTTTCTCTCTCTGTGTGTCTCTCATGAATAAATAAATAAAATCTTAAAAAAAAGATGCATGCTATTCCATTAGATATAGCATATTCTATATTATATCTGTCATATATATATATGACAGATATAATATATATATTATATATATATATATATATATTTTTTTTTTTTTGTACTTAATTTCACTTGCCTTTTCTTCAATGTCTTAAAAAACATGTCAGGTTTGTTTTCTTCACAATGCCTCAATTCTGTTTTTTAGATATTTTATTTTAGATTTGTTAATAAAGTTTTATTTTTTTCTCTAATTGCTTTATTTATTTATTTATTTATTTATTTATTTATTTATTTTAATTCATGAGAGACACAAACACAGAGAGAGGCAGAGGCACAGGCAGAGGGAGAAGCAAGCTCCATGCAGGGAGCCCGAGGTGGGACTCCATCCCAGGTCTCCAGTATCATGCCCTGGGCTGAAGGCAGCGCTAAACCACTGAACCACCCGGCTGCCCTCCAATTACTTTTTTATATGTTATTTTTTCTCCAATAATTCTTTCTCAATCTCTTCTTATTTATATATTGCTTTAAATTTATAGATATTATATTTTATACGTTTGGTTTACTATCTCTTTAAAAGGCTTTTTGAAAATTTTTTCAAGATTTTGTATATAAAACATTTTTTGTTAGGACTCTTTTTGAACATCTGTGATGTTCAAATTGCTCAAACACCTCTTGTCAATGACATCTACTCCAAACCACCATGTTTTTATTGCAATTTCTATCGCTTTGACTTTTCCAGCCCTTTACCTGCTATACTGTATTTTTTTCATAGCCCTTATTAAGTTTCAACAATATGCATTTTGCTTTGTTTATTGTTTAGAGTTCCTGCTTACCTCCTCCTGGCCTCTATGAAGGCAGAGAAAGTTAGAGCCATGCCTGGAACATAGCAGGTACTTAATAAATACTATAATTTATGATTAAAATTCTGAAACCCACCCCAGAGTCACTGAAAGAAAATTTCCAGATATGAATTCTGTAGTCTACATTTTCCATAGGTTCTTCTCGATGATTCTTATGCACAACAAAAGTTGAAAATTATTGTATCCTAAAATTAGAGATATGGATGAGTGCAAGTATGTGTATTTTGAAAAGCCACCCTGGTGACTGGTACACTCTCTACCTTAGCCCCATTGACCTACTGGATAGTCAGCAAGTATAGTCCTTTTGTACCAAGGCAGGATCTACTCCTAATGTCATACTCTTTTTATTCTATTTTATTTTTTTTTTTTTTGACACTTGAAATACGTTGCTTCCTGACAAAACTGTCATAATCAGCACTTGGAATGACTAGATTTATTCCTGCTTCTGCCCTGGCCCAGATTATTTATCTTGGTCTGTACATATGGTGATATCCACCAGCTTTGGGAGGCCACAAGCTTTCCTGTTCTGTTGTTTACTGGACTCTCTGGACTAGTTATTTATGGTACTGTATAATAGGTAATAGTTCCCTTTGGAGGTACTGTCTTTCCACCTATTTGCTTTGAGGTAAACTGTGCAGCCTTTTATATGAGACAAATTATAGATGGTATTTTTTTCCCCAAATTGACTTTGTTCATCTTATTATGGAATCTTTCAAGTAATTAATTTTAGCTTTAAATGTTTAAAAATTTTAGCTTTCTTTTTTATCTTCATGGGAACTTTAGTGAGAAGTTGGGGAAGAATGCATGATGGGTATGGCTATCAGATGCTATGTGAAAACCAGACATTTCTCTTGATATAGCTAATCTGTTTTGATGTTGTACAGGAGCAAAAATACCAGTCTCTTCAAAGGTCTTTCTAGTTGGACTAAGAATCAAATGGACGTGAGACATATTAATAGGGGAAAATAAAATGTACTAGTGTACATATGAAGAATTCACACAGACATGGAAATTTCAAAGATAGTCAGGCAAAATGTGGTATATATGCCATTCTTTTTTTTTTTTATGATAGAGAGAGAGAGAGAGAGAGAGAGAGAGGCAGAGACACAGGCAGAGGGAGAAGCAGGCTCCATGCACTGGGAGCCTGACGTGGGATTCGATCCCGGGTCTACAGGATCGCGCCCTGGGCCAAAGGCAGGCGCCAAACCACTGCGCCACCCAGGGATCCCTATATATGCCATTCTGAACAAGGAGAAGGGGATAGAAATCTGGAACTTCAGAGGGAAAGAAAGCAATTCACAGGGAGATGAAGAGTAAATGTTCAGTAAACAAATGTTTGTCCTGCCATTTATATGGGTTACTCAGAACTCAGATAAAATATACCTCTGGTTATAATCTTTACTCGGCAAAATCCTCCAATTTAGATTCATCTTTGTGGTTAAGGGAGGAGCAAAAGTTTTTCTGAGCCTGCAGTATTTTCATTTCCTCAGCTCAAGATAATCTCCATGCCAAAATGGCCCACACTGGGCAGCCTGACCTCAGCTCCTACAGTATCTCATAAGAGACTGACTATTGATTTTTGTTAATGATACGTTTCAAAATACTTCAGGGTTAATGTAAGCTACCACTATTGTTGATAAATATATTTAACTTGAGATAGATGAGATAAACTAATTAAAAATGCCAAAAAGTCATGTGCAGTGCCAATAGAATCAGTATCAGAGTAGATCTCTAAGGACTACTTTATTTCAGTCAGTGTCTGTAAATTCATGAGACTGTCAAATGACATAGGAATACTGAAAAACAGAGCTGTATGGGAATTTTGGCAACTGTTATGTTTCACAAGGTTTCTGATATTACAGAGGTCTCATGAAGAGCTTAAGTATTCATTTAATCATTAAAACTTAAGTCAACTCAGTATAACTAAAAGATCCTCAATTGTGAGCCAGATACTGTGCCATTGGCTGTTCACACTGTGTTAAGTGAAACTTCAAATAGGAATCTAATAATGTAAGAAGCACACACAAGCAAATGTATGCATAGCAATGTATTAAATATAGTAAGAATCATGAAGCTCTTTAGGGGTATCATAAAGGAAGGAGTCATCAAATTTGATACAATGCATTAAGTAAAGATTCAAAGAGGGGAATATTTAGGTCGAACGAGCATAAGAAAAATAAACAAAATACCCAAGCACCTAATATATTTAGTGCCTGAGTTGGAACTGGTACATAAACGCCAAGACTCAATGGGATGCTCATACTACACAAACCACACTCATCATTGCATTGTCCATCATTGTTTTCAGATTTTTTTTCTTTTCCTTTTAATTTAAAGTTAAAATCCATGATGCTTGAGAGATTATGTTAAAATACAGAGAATAATAAGTATTTATTGATTCCTTATTATATATTAAAAATATAATAAGGGCAGCCCCAGTGGTTCAGCAGTTTAGCATCACCTTCAGCCCGGGGAGTGATCCTGGAGACCTGGGATCAAGTCCCACATGGGGCTCCCTGCAGGGGACACAGGCAGAGGGAGAAGCAGGCTCCATGCAGGGAGCCCGATGTGGGTCTCCATCCCAGGTCTCCAGGATCATATCCTGGGCTGAAGGTGGCGCCAAACCGCTGGGCCACCAGAGCTGCCCTAAAATATTTAAAACTGATATTTATTCTAGAACAATTCTTCACAGAAATATTGATCCATGGATTTGCAGCATTATAACAGCTTTTGAAAAAGTCATTATACAAATTTGTTGTAAAGTTTCATATCCTAAAATTTTGTCAAGGACAAAAATTGCAGTATTAAAATTAAACTAAAAATTAAACTAAAAAATTAAATTAAACTAAAATTAAACGTTTAGTGATATTGTTACCTGGTTTCTAATAGTATCTATTATAGCATGTGGCTTGCAGTTTATGGTTGAAAAAAGCAGTTTATTGAATTTTTTCTGGATATATATGTGGGGTTTTTTAAAATATGTATTTACTTATTTGAGAGAGTGTGTGTGTGTGTGTGTGTGTGTTCATGTGCAAGTGTGAGGACAGAAGAAGAGAATCTTCAAGCAGACTCTTTGCTGATATAAATATTTTCTATGTTTATATTTTATACATAGGCTTAAATGAGAGAAATATGCAACAATTAGGTGGGATATGTTCATTGCATCCTTGCAAACAGTATAAATATTTTAAAAATATAATGCAAAATAAATGTGTTGTTTAATTTATGCTCATATAATTAAATGTCGTTGATTTATTTTCAAAAATGTGTGCCATGAGCTTCCCAGATTTAAGACCATTGGATTCAGGTTTAGCCACATAGTTTTAAACAAATGACATTTTTTAAATGTTATGTTAGATTTAATATAAAATTTTATCTTAAAAAATGAGTTCCAGCTATAAAGAATTCAAAAATGTTCCATATATATATATATATATATATATATATATATATATATAATCTTCATAAAATTTCAAGATGTGTATATCTATATAAAATAATAATTGAGTATTCTTATAATGCTTGATCTCAAAAATATTATTTCCATAATTTATCTAGAAAACAAAACTAAAAGAACAAAATTTAGCTCTTAAACTTTTAAGTAAAATATTTAATACAGAAATAAATTGTATTGGATATTTTGTACAGCTTTCTTTGCCAAGTTTTATCACAGTATTATTTAAATTAAGTTTGAATTTAAAGCACATACATATATTTTATATTTTTGCAAACTTTCTAATCCCACCAGCCTCATTCACTCTTAATATCCAGATCATTTACCTCTGAAGCACCCATCACGCCATCATGCTTGCAAATACCGTCACTTCATTGCAATTGGCTTTGCAATTCTTCAACATCACTTCCACTAGTTTCATGAAATCCTGCATATTTTATAAAAACATTTTACTTTCTGTTTGCAGAAGTTAAATATTTTGCATTTTTGCTTTAGAATGCTTCTAAACTCCAACAGTAAAATTAGGCCAGAAAGACAGCCTATGTAATGCCATAAATGTGTGACTCAGATCATAGGCAACTGAAAAAATATTCCTACTATTTCAAACACGTGATGAATTTTGAAATGGCTGATCTGTTTAATATTATAACAATTATTGTGGTCAAGTTGTAAAGTTAACTTTATTTTCTTCAGGGGAAGAATTTAAACCAAATCATGTAAATATTAGTGGACAAATGCTTTAAAAAGTAAGCTTTCAGTAGAACGTGCCCAAGAGGGATGCCTGGGGGGTTCAGCCCTTGGGCATCTGCTTTGGGCACAGGGTGTGATCCTGGAGTCACAGGATTGAGTCCTACACCCTGCTCCCAGCATGGACCCTGCTTCTCCCTCTGCCTGTGTCTCTGACTCTCTCTCTCTCTCTCTCTCTCTCTCTCTCTCTGTGTGTGTCTCGTGAATAAATAAATAAAATTTTTAAAAAAATATATAACTTGCCAAAGAGAAGAGTTATGTTGTCCTTTGTTGTAGGTATGAAAGCTGATGAAAGAACCACCATAAGCACAGCTACTAAAGGACTAGAAATCACCTCATGCTTGTCAATGTTGGTGCCTGAATGAGATAGCCTTAATTCTATCATCTCATGAGTTTTCATTTTAATATGAAGACCAGGAAAAGCCTAACATTAGAGCCTTTAATGAATTTGTAGATTCTGTCCCAATCTGTTTATTCTAGTCTATACAGAAGTATCATCAACTTTAATTTATTTTATAAGGAAAGATCTTTGTCTTTAACTCCTACTTCCTGTTATTATTCCAGGAAATAGGGACAGCAGAAACTAGTTTCTTATTCTATTTTCCTTTATCATCACCTTTTTTTTTTTTTTTTTTTGTAAATAGGAAAGCATTGCATGGGATGTGGGAGCGGGGGAGGGGGGGTCATTCTACCCTTGGTAAGAGTCTTTGATTATCAGCTACAAATTAGAATCCTACAGCAGAGGGTAATTTATTTAATCTTAATAAATAAGTAAATGGTGTCCCCAACACAATAATACTGACTCCTTTGAGTAGCTGGCTGAGGATTTACTACCAATCCCTAAAGAGATAACCTGAATGAGTAAATTAATACTGTAAATAATTTTTACTTTCTTTTTCTAAACCAAAGGTTTAATTAACCTCTGCCCTTTTTGTTCACTGATGAATGGCCTGCCTAACTCTGAAGAGCTAACATCTTCACTAAGCAGCATCATCGTTTTTTCAAAGTTTCACTGACCTCTATTACTCTTAGAGGTTAAATTATTCAGAATGATTTAAACACATTTTCAAAATAACTGAAAAGTTTTAACTATATACAATAAGCATCTCACCAAAATTCAACAAATTTAAATATACCACAACAGACTTTTTTTCAAAATTCTTTTCTTTAAATTTATAGTGTGAGTTGGCTTATGGAACGTTGTAGATACAATGGAATTCTGAGGTACACGGGGTTTTATGGACACGCACATAGTTCATTCCATAGTACAAGTCATTATTTCATTCTATTATCATAGAATTTGCTATATAACAAAATAACTCACAAGCTGAAAATCCATGGTAACAAGAATCTTGTAGTCAAGATTTTAATGTTTATTATAATGAGATTTTGTCAGTAATTATGACTGCCAATTTACTGCTTGAATTCGGTAGTTAAATAATCTTCCAATCTTGCTTTATTTTTCTGAAGGCAACAAAGTTGTTCTTCATCTGTGAACAGTGAACTTGAAATCTCTGCTCTGATTTGGACATAGCAATACAAGAGCAAAAGCAATTAGTTTCCGATTTGATAAGAATTATTTTTCTTCTCTGGTAAAAAAAAAAAAAATATATATATATATATATATATATATATATATATATATAGCTTCCTTTTTCCCTAAACAGAACAGTTTTTCTGCTTCCAAAAAGACTTTCAATGTACCTAGTCACAATATAAAGCTTACTGTTATACATGCTTAACTTCTTTTTACACAACGACCAGAAAAAAAATGGTTATTCTTGTTCAACAGAGGAATCAAACACAGATGCCACTTAAAAAAAAATCATTTTTGAAGTCATATAGGTGATAAAGGAGAGAGAATGGGAATGGCTTAGTGATTGAGGGAGACAAGCTTAGTGATGGGGGAAATGGGGTAGGATGTGGCTCTGATTTCTGAAAAAGCCGAGCATGAATGGATTCAGTTGGGTCTGTACAAATGCAGAATCCTTTACCATCTCAGAAGTTTGGTGTTAATGATCCGTGTAAAGTTCCTAAATATATATTTATATAAATATTTAAAATTACATGCAAATAAATATTAATTTTAATCCTTTATTATATATACACAAAGTATCAGATCCAAAATCATATATTTAACTTAAGAGATCCTAAAGAAGCCAAGTCAGTATGTGTGTGGGAGATGGGGGAAGGGTTGGTAGGAAGAGATGGTAAACTAATGTGAAGGACAGTAGAACTGATATTGTATTAAACTTAGTATTTTAAGGCTTATAGTTATGAACTCTATATGTGAGATCCAGAAATATCCATTGATACTTCTTAATATTCCTAAAGTAAAATATCTACTCTTAAAAATACTTTTTCTCATGTTATGCGCTTATCAGAACCCTGTTGAATGGATAGGACAGGTACAGTCTATGGCATAAAGCTTAAATGTCTTACCTAAAAGTCCATCAAATACTGCTTTCTTACTGATTATTTTCTCTGATTTGTATCAGGGATAGGATGAAGGTAATGTCTCTGTTATTTTACTATTTCAATATAAAAAATTCAATTTTTGTATTTTCCAAGAAAATCAAGTTCACACACTCTTTAAAAAGTTTTTCACTAGGCTTATTATTTTAATATTCAAATTCAGGCTTCATCTCTGTGAGTTTTATGGTTTTAATGTGTTTGTTATATACAACCAGGGGAAATACAAGTTATGTACTATTTGAGCTATGCATACCTCAGTGATAACAGTTCTAAACAAGTAGTACACCTATGTATAGCTCTATATTTCCCATGTAAATAATACTGGAATATGAGAAGTTGACCTCCACTACTTTTGGGCATAATTGGTGAAACATCTCTGCTCCCTGGCTGGATGACATCACAGAATGACAGAACTGGGAGATCTAATCTGCAAAGGCCCCTGGACTCAGATGCTATATTTAGGAGGACAATCTGCAGAGAACGGAGAAAGGAGCTAGCCATAGAATTCTCTTCTGTTGATGGAAATATCTTTATTCCTACATGTTTGTCAGCATTTTATCAGGAAAACAAAAATGAAAGGGTTGTTTAAAACAAGAAACAATACACTGGAAGCTCAAAAATATTACTGAACTACCAGGGGCCCTGACTTGCAAAATCTTCTGCTGTTGGGATCCAGCTGCCTGGGGAGGGACTAGGATTCTGCTCTTTGCAATCTTCTGTTAAATATAAAGCAGTCAGTTATTTGGGTTTATTTGGGAATAGTAAATTGAAGTCCATGATTTGCAAGCTATGGCAAAGCCATAGACAAATCCAACAAATAAAGGAGAGGAACATGATTTTATGCAGAAGAAAAATGATGTTGGAAGGAGTTGTTTTGAATGAAAGTTCAGTGAAGAGAAGCAAAAATTCAGGGTGATTATGGTTTTCATTGGTGAGTGAGTTGCAGGGGTATTTGATTTCTTAGGGAAGATTCAGTGTATATCTTTTCCTGTTAGAGCCTACAACTGATCATTTTTCCTGTTGATGATTCTTCTGTTAGGCTCTGTAATGGACAATTATTCCTGTAACTGGCATTGAGTGATAGGGCTCCCCCTTCTAGACTCTACTTTAGTGAGGTTTCTCTTTATTAATTTTCACGTTTCCAATCTTACTTATTTCAAAGTTCCTGGTGATTGTGATCAACTTTTAAACAATTAGACATTAACTATTTAGGTCTTTACCTCACTTCTGTCTCCATCCATTCAAAGGAAAATCTAAGCTATGCTCTTTAAAGTTATGCCCATAGAGAGATTTCCTATCTTCCTTAGCAACCCCTGATTAAGGTATTAATGTAGCAGCAGCAAATCAATACTTTTTCTTCTTTTATCTTTGGATCTAGAAAGAAGAGTCTCTGTAAATTAATAAGTATAGATGGAGGGAGAGGCAACAATATAAAGACAGTATGTCCTGAGCAGAGACCACCTGCTAAAGAAAGAACTTGTGTTTTCGGAATACTCTCAGACCTGACACATCTTCCACTTTCCTTACCAATGAATGGCTACTTAGCACCTACAAATTTATGGTTTGGTGGAATAGATATTACTCACTTTAGGTTTCATAGTCTTGTAGTCTTCCATGGGTAGAGATTTAATTTTTATCAGCTACCAGTATCAAGCCAAATCCTGTTTCATAAAATAAAATAAAAAATAAAATAAATAATAAATATAAAATAAAATAATAAAATAAAATAAAATAAAATAAAATAAAATAAAATAAAATAAAATAAAATAAAATAAAATAAATAGTGATGTGTAGAAAAGTCTACTGTGGGCATGGGTATGACCACATATAACTTAGTGGTAGACTAGTTCTACCAGTAGATTATCAGTCTATTAAATTTTTAAGGGTGCTCATTGTCAAAAGGTACCATTAGCTTAAACTTCTGCATCTTATATTAACTGATAATGACTTTGCATTTAACTTTATGGTGATGATAGAGACTTCTTTTTGATAATAATTTATACAAATAAAAATGTACATAGATTTAAACAGTAGATATTGTAATAATATGAATGATTCTCAAATATAATACAATTCTTCTTCTTCTTTTTTTTTTTTTTTTCAAATTCATGTTCCACCTCAGCTACTTGAACCAGCCTAGAGGGGAAACCATACAGGTTCTTGATGGCAATCAAGATGATACCCCAGGTCTCATGAGGCATCCATTTTGTGGTTATAGAGTTTACTCCACACCTGCTTGCCTACAGATTCTGCCCAGGTGACTTGTATTGAAGTGAACAGCTCAGGCATTAAGTCCATAAGCCCTATGAAATCCCAGGGAGGTAGGTCACCCCTCAAGCACCCAAACTTCTTGGCAATAATATGCAGATATATCAATTTAGCTAAAACTGTTTTGAGATTTATATTTGATTGCAGGCAACACAACTGGGGCTTTTCTAAACAAACCTTTTATTTCTAAACAAATCTTATTAGCATAAGTGAAGCTCAGAGGCTCTCTTGACTGGCGTCATTAAAGCTCTCTTCTTGTTTCACAGGAACAGATTTCCTCTTCAGCTCTAGTCTTTAAACAATCAGTAGGTCTCTTAGGGTTAATAACGAAGAGTAGTGAGAATAGTGTTTAATTTATGGGAAACATGGTACCTATTTCAGGAAGCATCCAGTGGGCTTCTAATATTGTATTCATCCTTCTGTTTTTGGTGGGAAAAATTTCCCAAAGTCTCCACTGCAACCCCATCTTCAGAAAATTTATTTTTTTCCAGACGCCAGTAGTTGAATTAAATGATTGTTTCTAAAGGGAAGTCTACTTATTGAGGCTCCACTATAGACTATAGGCATTCAGATTTTCTGGCAAAAGATGAAGAGTTGGACAGAATAAGTATCTTACAGAACAAAACAAATATTTCACCTCTCTACCTTAGTGAAGCGTATACCATGGTGTGACTCAAAATACCCTGAACCTTTCAACAAGAATGAGTTGAGCTCAGAGATGCATTTGGCCAGGTGAATTTTTTCTTCAATTCATACCTTCTCCTTCAGACACAGCACATGCTGATATATTCTTCAGCTCCACGTTACTTTTCTTTCTTCTTTAAATAAATCCACAGCCAACTCTGACATTCGGATTTCATGAAATTTTGATGATGGCCAATGGGTGCATAAAAGAAAAATTTTAAGAACCTGTCAAAATAAGACCAGTCATCTAAAGAATCCTCAGGTATTCTGACAGAATAAATATAAATGTTAAGACTTATTATCTCTATCTCTATGGAGAGCTGAATAAAATTTTATGGAAAGAATATATATCAGGAAGATCAAAATTCTTCATAAGAGATTATTTGTGATTACCATGGCTTCCTCTACCTTAATATTTTTGGCATGAAGCCATAGAGGAAAAGCCAAAATCTTGCACATTATATTAAGATTATTTTTTATACACAACAAAGTTCATTTGGTCAGAATTTTTAAATTTAATGCATACCACCCTATTCCAAAACAAATTTAAGAACTGAATTGTTTATTTCAGAGCTAGAGTCTTTCAGCTAATTGAGTTACAAAATTATACTTAAAAAAAGATGTGATATCTACTTCATTGGATTAAAGATGGTATTAAAAAAAAGATATGCCTATTTTGTAATGTTGGAAGACAAGAACTAGGAAAAAAAATAAAGATGTGGGTCTGAAAATAAAAGTTGGGTCAGTTTGAACCTCATCAATAAGGGGACTTTTCAGAAACTTGAGATATCAAAATTAGCCCAAAATTTAAGAATGCCTCAAATGAACACTGTACTAATAAATGAAAGTTGGGATCATGTAATAGATATTTTAAATATTCTCCACTTATTTGGATGTTTGGCAGTTTTATAATTTAAGATAAGAAAATAACTTAGCATCCATCAGTTCCACGTGTCATGTGCCCCCAAGGAATGCTTGCACACCATCACTCAGCCTGGATTAACCACTTATGTTCTGTGACTTACTAAAATGTCTAGCCATTCTTTTAACTAGAAATTAATGCTTTCCTCTGAGATTCTCTGAATGCTATTCCAAGACTTGATGTTATATACCAAGTTCCTTAGTTATGAAGGAAGGGAGATTACCAACATGCTTGATATTTTGAGGATTGCTCATATAGGGTAAAGTATGATCTCAAATACCTATATAGCCACTTATGCAGAAGGGCCTGAGACAACCATAAATTTGTTACCATTGAGGTTACCTGAGAAAGACATTGATTCTGATACATTTATTCAAACTTTGGGAATAGGAAGGACAATCAAAGACCATAGAATCTAGTTATAGACCCCATATAGCTTCTCAAACACTATCTATGTGTTGCTGCATGGACTCCTTTCCTTACAACATATGATGCATTTATTTAACTACATACTGACAATATATGTTGAAATATTACTGTATGCCAGACATTGTGTTATATTCTGAAGATATCATTAAGAAGAGAAATTGTCTCTAAACATGGAATGGTTTGAATTACTGTGTATGTGAAATTTCTTTTTTTTTCTAATTGAGTAGAGTTGACACACAATGTTACACTAGTTTCAAGTATATAACATAGTGATTCAGCAACTCTATACATTATGCTATGTTCACAAGTGTAGCTCCCATCTGTCACCATACAACACCATTACAATATCATTGACTGTATTCCTTTTTTTTTTTTTTTTTGACTGTATTCCTTATTCTGTATCTTTTATCCCTGTGAGGTATTCATTCCATACCTGGAAGCATATACCTGCCACTGCAACTTCACCCATTTTGCCCATCCCTCCCACACCACTACCCTCTTACAGTCATCAGTTTGTTCTCTGTATTCATGGATCTATTTCTTTGTTCATTTGTTTTGCTTTTTAGATTCTGCATGGTAAATGATTGAGAAGCAAAAATAAAAACTCTACAGGATTAACTAATTTCTCAGAATTTTGCATGGTCTGTACTTAGCACAGAATAATCCAACATCTACTTTTCCATGTGCACTGTCAAATGAGAAGTCTACATTATGTTTCCAAACATAATGCCTGTGCTTTCATTAGAGGAAAATAAGTGTGTGTGTAGGTGTGTGTGTGTGTGTGTGTGTGTGTGTGTGTGTGTGTGTGTATTTCTGATTCATTCAGCAGAGCAATTATACTGGGTCATACACTTTACTTCTCTATTTTGTTTTTGCTTAATTTTAGCATTCATAGTTTGGGAGAAATCATTTAGTATTCATAGGATACAAAGAGGAGTTAAAAAAATAAATACCTCTCAGAGATATACTTTAGTCTCAAATAAAAGCAGAACCAACATGTCAGATGTTACTGAAATTGTATACCATCTTTTCTTTTTGCTTGTGGGTCTTAGTTTTACTCACTGAAGCTTGCCAACCTCAATGTGTCAAAAAACAAAAGTTACTGATAATGCCTTTCTTTTAAATCTTACTATTCCAAGTTGGGTAAAGGACTAATAAAAAAGAACTTACACAATAGTCCAGAATCTTAGTCAACATATGACTCCTTTGGTAGGTGAAGCATTCAAATATAAGTAAATTTAAGTGGTTCCTTGTTCATTAACTAAGCAAAGTAGTCAGATGTGTTTTGGAGAAATGTGGAGTAGTTTGTTGTTTGATTGTTTTTAGTTATATCTAACTCTCTTTTGAAGATCTGGCATCTTTAGAGTTACTACATGGTGTGAAATTGCATGCTAAATATAAACTAAGTTTTATAGATATGCATACCAATTTATACTAATCCTTAGAAGAATCTGCTGCATCGGCCTAATTATTTTCATACAACATATGAAGAAACTAAGGTTCAAATATTTTACGTGGTTTTCCAAGTTCATATAATGTATAGAATAGGGCTTATGCATCCTTTTCTATTTTGCTATATCTTCCTCAGTATTGCCCAAAGAAACTTAGAACCTAAAAAAAGAAAAAATTTCAAAGTGAGTGCCAGCCAAGTTGACAAAAAACTAACCATCACAAGTATATCTCTCATTAATATAACACATGGATTTCCTTAAATGATGCTAATTTCCAAACAAAAAACAATAGCAAGGCCATTCTTCCATCTGATATGATACAACTATCCTGAAAAGAACTGAAAATGCATTAACGCTTCCCTGTAAGAGGAGGCAAAGTCCTTGGATGATGTTTACTTTTCTTGATATCTCATAACCTAAATACTATGATACAAAATCAATACATTTTATGTTATATAATAAAGGGATAAAAAATCTCTCAGACATACACATACATACACATGCACACCACACACACATACACAAGCATATTTATAACAGATTAAGGAGGAAATAACTTATGACAATTAACAATCCTTGTTTCTGTAACAGGTCATATAGACGTAGCTGGTAATCATAATTCTTTTTCCAATATCATTCCATTTCCCCTTCACTTTAAGAAAGCACCTCAGCTAGTCATGGTTCTTTACCTGCTGAGGTGACCCAAACCTTCATTCCTAAAGGGTCTGGGCTTTTAGTAGTCCAGTCTGGATTGGATTGCTGCAGTTTTCCATTGACTTCAATCACAGAGTATGGTAATGCTCAGAGATACCTTAGATTTCCTATATTCTAGATATACTCTTAACTCCTTTGTGCAGTCGCCTGATTTCCCTAGTAGTGAGGATCAGTTCTACCTGCCAGCACAGTAATTTCCTTCTTTGTTGATTCAGAGGCACAAGGACTTAAGTAGCTGGGTGGCAGTCTAAATTTTCAGTTCAGTGGAACTGTTGTGTCTCCTGGTAGATGTGCTCTTCCTTTTGGAGCTCAGGTTTTTAGATCCACGGAGTATAAGGTTATAGAGACCAGAAGCAAAATTTTGGGGAATGGGTCACTAGGGGTAATTGTGAGTGGTGCTAATCTTACTTCCCCTCCTTAATTCCTGAACCTGTGAATCTGGGCTATTAGAGAAATAGCACCACATAATCAGACAGTGATTTAGAACCTTCTGGAGAATCTTGTCACAGCCTTGGAAGGTATTACCACCTATATGGCATTGAAGTGAGTCTTCAAAAGGCCCTTTATGATACAAGAAATATACCTTTGACTTCCCTTCCCTTTTCCTGGCACATAGTTCCTAAAACCCTTGGAGAGTCTGAGGTGATAAATGTCTTTTTGTATGCTAATGAACGTTCCCTGGGTAGATTTAGAATGATTAGTAGCTAGAAGGAACAAACCCAATTTTCAGCCCCTCTCCCTGATCTCTGGGGATAAGAGAGGGGTTGAAAATATAGTTAATCACTAATGGTGCATGATTTAATCATACTTACATAATAAAGCCTCCATTAAAAAACCCTAACTAAAGAGATTGGGAGAGCTTCTGGGCTGGTGAACACATCAAGGTGCTAATATGGTGATATGCCCAGAGAGGCATGGAAAGTCCATGCCCCTTCCCACATACTTTATCCTATCCAACTCTTCCTTTTGGATATTCCTGAGTGGTATTTTTGTAACAGTAAATAGGTAATTCATCAGGAACCCATAATAAACATAAATACATAATGCTTAATATACATGGACTAATTACAATTTAACATGTATATCTAGAGAATACAGTGTCCTTCTACAAGTATTGATAGAACTAGATTTTAAAAAATTGTCTTAAGAAATAAAGCCAAGTATCAGCTATCCCGAATATATTGATAGTTAATAGACTACCTTACTGACTGTTATATGCACATTCTCTTTTTGAGGATTTATGATAGTTTTACTAATTTAGACCATATATTGGGCCATAAAGCAAATTGTGACAAATTTATATGTGATTAAAATGTGGAGGGTATGTTTTTTGAACACAATAGACTGAAAATAAAAGTCATTGAAAACAAGAAATCTAAAAACCACCCAAATATTTGACAGCTAAGTGCTTCTAAACAATTAACAGGAAAAGAATAAATCATAAAGAAAATTGAAAAATAGGTGGAAGTGAATAGAAATAAAAATTCAACATATTAAAGTTTAGGGATAGAAATCAACTTAAGTGTAAACTTAACTGTTAAAATATTAGAGAGAAGTGAGGAATAGAAACAGAGACTGTAGATCAATCTTTGAGGAAGTTTCTCAATGAAGAAAAAAGCTTATAGAAAGCTTAGATTTAAAAGCTTATAGATTTAATGGACTATTTAATAAAGAGAGCTCCGTTGAAAATTACGACTCCAAAATTGGCATTTGAAGATGACATGGGACAAATAAATATTATTTAGAATTTAAAGTTAATAATTATTAACATTTATTTTCTGTTTAGTGGGTGCTAAATATTTTATGGAGATCATTTCATTTGATTCTCACAAAAATAGGGAGTAAGTCCTATTTAATTTTTGTGGAGAAAATAAAGACATAAAAATATTAAAGTATTTGTCCAACATGAAACTTAGGAAGTGGTGGAGCTCATTTTGGAATTCCAGGAACACAGCTCCAGAATCTAAGTTTTCTTTGACATCACCATGCCTCACACTAGTTAAAAGGATCTTATAACTTGCAACTTACTTTAAAGATTATGTTATACTAATTTTGCCTTATGAACCATCTGGAATCATAGAGTCTGGAAAATAAATTGGATCTGATTCATAATTTCTTCTATCCCCTACCAATTCAAGAACTGAACCATTTCAATAAAATTTATAACTAATGGCTACATTTACCACTTATTTTTTTTTTTGCCATTTCTGAATAGCAGGAAACATAATAGTTAATGTTGTTTATGGCAATAGAACTAAAGAATTCTTGTTAGCATTGGTCTAAAATTTGTCTCTCTGCTTCCTTTCATCAGTCCTAGGTATACCATCTATAAAGACATACTCTAGGTTCTGCTCTATTAATCCTTTAAACATTTGAAGACTTACTCTCCCAATCTAAACACTTCACTCAGAAATATATGCATACTACTTTTCCTCTTCTGTTTTGACTATTTTCAAACTAAATTTTATTTAACCAATATTTTTAGTGTCTTCTCTGAGACAATGATTCTGATAAATGCTGGGAAGACAGACTACTTTACAAAAACCAGACTAATCACTTTAATGATCTTGATTCAATGCATCTGTGGGTCTTTAAATGAAGACTCCAAGCTTCCCTGTACCAGTAGTTCTACACTCCATGAGAAAAATCTTTCTTAGAAGTGAATGAAAAGCACAAAATAGGCTATTCTGACAATGTCAGGAAAAAAAAATTAAAAAGACCTGTCTCCAGGATTCTAAGTATATATATATATATATTTTTTCTATTTCTAACTTCCACAGTGGGGCTCTATGCTGCACCTACAATAAATTTAGACATACGAAGGTAATGTGAGCAGGGAAGTTATTTGAAACTGCATAGGAAAATGCACATAACCAGTGCACTGTGAACAAATCTATGTAATTACTGGCAGGTGAATATGCACTGTGTGTTACCTTCTATGTAAAATTAATCTGCATGACCAGCCAGGCTTTAAAAATAATTCCTACAATTTTAACACATGTGGCTTTTAGGGCATTGGGTTCTGTCCACATTGTTTCCTGAGTTGATTTGGGAGAAAAATAAAATAAATATTTTACTGATACAGAAGCAAATATTAACATACTTACCAAATAGGGACTGCATTACAATTTTAATTCTAAGATGGGACCAGAAGAGTCTGTCTCTGAAAAAGTGATTAATGTCAATTTTAGCATTGCATTAACTAATATTGATTACCTTGCTGATTTATAAATGATTAGTAATAGATTAATTTCATAGTTTAAAAAAGTGAAGGGCATAACCAAATTTTTATAGTACTAGCACACTGGTCATTAACCACTTCTCAAAAAAAAAAATCAAGATACCATTTTTCAATTGCAAAATAAAAGAAAAACATTATCTCTCAGTTATAGCTCAATCTAAATCTTTTACCACGTCATTCATAATGATAATCCCATAGGCAGAAGTGAAAATCACACTCATGGATGGCTTTTCTATTATAGAAAATGACTTTTTGAAAGGAAAATAAATAATCTGAACAGCACTACTTCATTTTCACCAAAAAAGCTGAGCCAAATTGAATATTCTGTATTGATTACTTATTCAATGCATAAAACTCATTAGTCTGCACATAAGTAAGTAGATGGCATGACTTTATGCCACCTCTGACTAATAAAAATAAGTTATATTTGCTTGAAATCCTAAGACATATTCATCTGGTAAATTACAAGAGAGGCAAACTTGTGTTATGAATGACTTTAAAAGCTGCCTGAGTAAATTACTCATAAAAATTACTAAATGCTCTTTGGATGAATTAATATAGTTCTTAATGAAGTTAATGTCTCTTCCTTTTTGAAGCCATACAGATAGGAATATCCTGGTTTTCTAAAATTGATGCATTATTATTTGATCTAGTCCTTTTTGTAGATGAGACAAGCAGATTGTACAAGTAGGTACCACAACTTTGAGTTGGGTTTACCCATAGAAATTTCATTTGATATGTATAAATGGTTTTAAATATGATAAATATGATCTGATTTGAATTCTTGCAATTTCACTTGTGTCTTTATTTTTTTAAGATTTTATTTATTTATTCATGAGAGACACAGAGACAGAGGCAGAGACATGGGTAGAGGGAGGAGAAGCAGGCTCCATGCAGAGAGCCCAATGCGGGACTCAATCCCAGGACTCCAGGATCACACCTTGAGCTAAGGGCAGATGCTCAACTGCTGAGCCACCCAGGTCCCTGACTTGCCTCTTTAAGTTTAAAATATTTTCAGGAACTAGTAAGAGTCATACTAAGGAAGAAGATTATTTGCGGATCTCTAATTCTTTGACATTGTGATAACTTATAAAGGAATGTCTATTTCATTTTAATGTTGGCACCAATAGGAGACTAGACCCCTCTGGACTAAACAAGGCAAATTCACAAAGCAGGAAGTTAATGATTTGACTCCCAAAGTTCTTATGGTTCCCATCACATTTATATATGAAAAGTGTGACACACACATACATACAGTACACACACGTTCTTTCTTTCTCTCTCTCTCTCTCTCTCTCTCTCACACACACACACACATTGTCCTTATATATGTTGAAAACAAACTGAGAAAGAAAAAAATGTAAGTTAGATGTGGAACAAAACATTTCATTTCTGATAAAAGCTGAATTGGGTGCATGAAATATATGTGTGGCCACATAATCTAATAATGAAATACACATTCATTCACAGGTAGATCTTTGTGACTGTAATTCTCCTGCTATAACCACAGGTCCCATGTATGTGGCTTGTTGATGGAACTCTTGGTTAATAGTCTTTGGAAGTGATATTATAAATAATTGTGTAGGTAAATTATGGATTTTAATTCCTTATGACACCAATTTAGATATTTGAGAATTGGAATGTTGACATATATGCTCAAGTAAATATGTTTTGACTCTGGTATTTCAATGATTATTTCATAATCTGAAAGGTTCATTAATACTAAAGTTTGGGGTATTTATAGATCACTGCCATAGTATTACTGGAATATAGCCCGGGTATGATTTTACCTCCTTGTATAAGTTGTAAATTACTATTTTTTGACAATGTAGTATGGGAAATGGAATAATAGTAAATTACTATCCTGGAGTATTATAAGATCCTGGAACGGAAATATTGATATATTCAAAGTCACTCATGACCTTCTGTGGTCCAAGTGAAAGTGCACATGAGCAGCTTAGAAGGATCCCCAAAGTGCAGAGGATACCGTTTTTGCAGCTGCCTCCTAAAGAGGCAGGCACAGTAATTGGACATCCTGATATACTCTCATTCTTCCCTGCAAGGACAAGATACACCTCTAGCCAACAGAAGCTCAATGTCAAGATGATGTGGAGCAGGGGGGGAGAATTGAAGAATGTTTATATATTATTTCATATGTGGAAATCATTATTATCATTTCTATAAAAATGATGATAATCATATATTTTTAAGATGAATAAGCATTAGAAAGTTCAAATTTATTCTATGATCTAATTTGGCAGAATTTAAGAGCTTCATGTTCAACATTCAATAAGTCAAAAAATATTATTTGAGGATTTACTGTTTGTAGTATCTGAACACAGCAATAAAGTGTAAGGACTAAAAGTCAAAGTACTATCTTTAATAGACTTGTATTCTTAAAAATATTATTTCATAAATTTAAGGTGGCAATAATTGTTATTAAGATAAATAAAGCTAGAAATTCAGTTTGAAAATAAAGAGAGCATGGGTTATATTTTGGATAATGGTGCCACAATAGGCTACTCATAAGTCGGCATGTGAGCCAAGAATAAAGGAAGTAAGGGGACCAAAAGGAAGTAAGGGGATCAATAGGAAGTAAAGTGATAGGGAAGAAAGCTTCTAATATGGGAAACTGGAAATGTGAGATCATGAGATAAAGGCCATTGCAGACCCTGAGTGTTTGAGGAATAGAATTGAGGCCACTGTGTTTGGAGTGAAATGAATGAGGTTGAGAATAGTGGCAGGTAAAGAGTTCAGGATAACTTGATGTTTATCTTGGGAGGCTTTTAAATCATATTAATGAGTCCAGGTTTTATTTTGAGTGAAATGGAAAGCTGTCATAAGATTTCAGAAGAAGAGTGACAAGATATTAGTTATTTTAAAAGAATCATTCCAGCTGTTGTATAGCCACCAGGCTTCAGGTTTGACAGGGATGCAGGCATTAAAACTAGTTAAAAAGTTATTTCTAGGGATCCCTGGGTGGCGCAGCGGTTTAGCGCCTGCCTTTGGCCCAGGGCGCGATCCTGGAGATCCGGGATCGAATCCCACGTCGGGCTCCCGGTGCATGGAGCCTGCTTCTCCCTCTGCCTGTGTCTCTGCCTCTTTCTCTCTCTCTCACTGTGTGCCTATCATAAATAAATTTAAAAAATTAAAAAAAAAAGTTATTTCTATAGGTTAGGAGAACAATATAGGAGGTTTGGACAGGGTGGGAACTTTGAAGGTAGTGAGGAGTGGTCATATACTGGAGACGTTTCAGAGGTAGCATCTTGAAGCACATTGGCTATTGGATTAGATGTGAAGTATAAAATAGATGTATTAAATTTAACTCTGAAGCTTTTGACCAAAAACTAGAAGATTGGAAGGAGGTCTTTAAAAGAGGAGAGATATTCCTGAGATCAGTTTTGGACATGTTAAGTTTGAGTTGTCTATTTAATGTCAAATAAATTCATAGTTATTGAGTAGATGATGGGATGTAAAATTTATACTGTCAGGGAGAAACAATACTGAAACGTAAGTTTGAATGTATTTATCATACAAGCATAGCTAAAGATGAAATTACCTAGTAACCAGCCTTTAATAATCCCTTCCTCGTGCTGTTGTGGAGGCCGAGAAAAGTAAAGCCATTCCACCTTAAGTCCAGCATTAGCACAAGTACAGCCATCCCAGGCCCCTGTGAATAAGAGCTGAAATTTACCCTGCTTCAGTTACAGGAAAAAAACAGTTTACAGCTTAAGGTCCTAGGAAGCTCCAAATTAGAATGAGAACAGAGTTTAATGCCCTTGAAAGCCCCATATCAGAATGTAAACAGAATTTGAGAAATTCCTCCCCCCCTTCTAAAAATCCCCTAGACCAGCCCATAAAACTAATCTGGAACCCACCTCAGGGTCCAAGTCCCTGCTCTGCTGTGTGGGGTATAATTGGACCCAAGCTCGAGCTTGTAATATACCTTCGTGTGTTTGCATCGGTCTTGGCTCCTTGGTGGTTTCTCAGATACTAATCTTGGGCACAACATTTGGGGGCTCCTCCGGGATCCGAGAAACCCCCAGTATCCTATCCGGAGGGTCACATGGGTGGTGAGTGCCCTCAACTTTTTCCACCTTATGTGCGCATATTCTCTGAGAGCTCTAAACTGTACTTTTACCTGTAGGAATTCCAATCTGTATTGGGTCGACCTTGGCTTAGGCGGACACGCTGGCGGGCCGTCCACTGGGGGTCTTGAGGAGACGTCCCTTGTCCCTGCCTGGAGGATGGGGTCCTCGTCTGTAAGGGAGATGGGGTCCTCGTCTGTAAGAGAGATGGGGTCCTCGTCTGTAAGGGGGACGGGAGTCCTTGTCTGTAAGGGAGCGGGGTACTTGTCTGTAAGGAGGGTGGGCTGCCAGCCCTTCGGGTTACTTTTCGTTTTGTCTCTGCCTGCACTGGAACGTTTGTCTGTGTTACTCTGTCCTTGTTAACTGTGCGTTTGTCTTTGTTAACTGTCATAACTATTTACATAAGGAGAGGGATATTTCAAACTTACTGCATGTCAGAATGGCTGACCTGTGAGGTGGGATGGCCCCGAGAAGGAACTTTCCACCCACCTATTATCTTACAGGTTAAGGCCGTGATCTTCAGGGACAAACCTGATGGCCACCCTGACCAGGTACCCTACATCCTGATCTGGCAGGACATGATCGAGAATCCTCCCCTCTTTGGCTAAAACCATTTTTACACCCCAAAGCAGGACCCACTGAGATTCTAGCCCTGCAGAAAGCCGAAAAGGAGACCAACTCTATGCCTCAAGTGCCCCTTTATCCGGTCTTCCAGGATTCCTCCCTGGAGGACCTGATAATCTCGCCGCCCTACCGGGCACCCCCTCCCCCATGCACCCCCCATTGGAGGCTCCAGGTGCTGCAGAAAGGGCGCCCCCCCCCCGTGCTCGGGCCAGCAGCGGCCCCACCTCCCAATGCAGGGCCTACGGACTCCACCGCCCTTCCTCTCTGCACCATGGGGCCCCCCCAACGAGACTGGCTGACAGCTAATGCTATATTGGCCATTCTCCACCAGTGATTTATATAATTGAAAATCCCAAATTGCAAAGTTCTCTGATAGTCCGAGAGATCTAATTGGGCTTTTAGATACTGTTCTTTTTACCCACCAGCCTACTTAGGATGACTGCCAACAGCTCTTGCAGGTTCTCTTCACCACCAAAGAGAGGGAACGAATTCAGGTGGAAGCCCTGAAGTCTGTCCTGGGAGAGGACAGACAGCCGACTCAAAGTCTACACCTCATAAACGCTGCCTTCCCCTTATCCTATCCTACCTGGGACTACAACTCAGCTGAAGGTAAGGAGAGACTCCAGGTCCAGCACCAGACTCTAATGTCAGGTCTCCAGGCTGCCGCACACAAGCCTACCCATCTGGCCAAGGTCTATGATGTGAGACAGGGTAAGGATGAGAGTACAACAGCCTTCTTAGAGAGAATCATGGAGGCTTTTAGGCAATACACCCCTATGAACCCAGAAGTCCCGGAAACAAAGGCCACAATTATCATGGCCTTTGTTAACGAGGCTGCTCCGGACATTAAAAAGAAATTGCAAAGAATAGAGAGACTAGGAGAGAAGAGCTTGCAGGACTTAGTGATAGTAGCAGAATGAGTCTATAATAATAAAGTCCAGAAGAACAGCAAACCAAACTGAGTGACCAGCAGACCTGAAACCTGGCCAAGATCCTGCTGGCCACAACCATGGACGACCCACGGGAAAGACGGAGGCACCTCAAGAAGTTGGCTTCAGGGACAGGTAAGGAGGATGGCCCTGGTCCCTGTCGGGAGCGCCCTAAGCTGAACAAAAACCAATGTGCTTTTTGCAAAGAAAAGGGCCACTGGGTGAAAGACTGCTCCAACAAAAGATCTAAGGCCCCTGCAAGATCTTGGAAATGGAGGACCTGGACGACTAAGGGAGTCGGGGTTCGGCACCCCTCCCCAAGCCCAGGGTAACTCTTAGAGTGGAGGGGCAACTCGTTGAATTCCTAGTGAACACTGGGGCTCAACATTCAGTTTTATTACAACCCCAAGGGAAATTGGCAAGCAAGACTTCATGGGTGCAGGGGGCCACGGGCACCAAACAGTATTCATGGACTACCCGAAGAACTGGGGATCTTGGCATGGGCCAGGTATTCCATTCCTTCATGGTCATTCCTGAGTGTCCCTACCCATTGTTAGGTCGGGATTTGCTCACCAAGATGGGGGCACAAATTCGTTTCTACCCCAAAGGGGCAAAAATCCTAAACAAAGAGGGGCACCCCATTCAGGTGCTTGTCCTGAGTTTAGAAGACGAATATTGTCTCCACCAAATGTCCTAAGCCTCCATGACTGACACTGACTGTTGGCTGCAGGAATTTCCCCAAGTATGGGCAGAAACTGGGGGAATTGGGCTGGCCCGGCACCGACCGGCCATATATATAGAACTAAAGCCGGGGGCAGACCCTGTCAGGGTCTGCCAATACCCCATGCCTCTCTCATCTCCCTAACCCAGACTGGGACCCCCCCTCTGCATGACTGTCAAGAAATTTTGGCACAGGTGCATGGAATCAGAGCTGATCTCCGGGACCAGCCACGCAGAATGCGACACTGCCTGGTATACGGACGGCAGCAGTTTTGTCTGAGAAGGAATCAGATACAAGGGGGCAGCCATAACCATGGAAATGGAGACCCGATCCGGGGGCACCAACCCTACTGGACACCCCCAACTATACTGATGCTGACTTACACTGGATCAAACGCTTGCCTGTGACCCAGTGCTTGCGTGGCTGGTGGAGAGCCGCAGACTCCAGCATCATCCTGCCAGAGGAACTAGGACGGCGAGTCCTACCAAAATGCATCGGAGCACTCACATGGGAACAAGGAAGATGGAAGATCTCATACAACATGCAAAGATCACTATTAAAGACTCTCGAGCAAAGATCAAGCAGATTGTGGTGAGCTGCCATGCATGCCAGTTAACTAATGCCTCCGCCCATGGATCTAATCTGGGTACCCGGCTCCTAGGGGACCGCCCAGGAGCCTACTGGGAAGTGGACTTCACTGAGGTAAAACCTGGAAAATACGGATACAGGTGTTTACTAGTGTTTGTGGATACTTTTCCAGGGTGGACAGAGGCATTTCCTACCAAACATGAAACAGCACAGACCATGACCAAGAAACTGCTGGAAGACATCTTACCGAGGTATGGTTTTCCTGTTAAGATTGAATCAGATAATGGACCAGGATTCATCTCTAAGGTAACATGGGGAGTGGCACTAGGACTTGGGGCAGATTGGAAATTACATTGTGCATAGAGGCCCCAGAGCTCAGGACAGGTAGAGAGGACGAACAGAACATTAAAGGAGACCTTAACTAAATTAGTCCTGGAGACTGGCGGGGACTGGGTGACTCTCCTCCCCTTCACCCTATATAGGGTGAGGAATTCCCCATATAAGATGGGACTGACTCCCTACGAGATCATGGTCGGTCTTCCTCCACCTATTATCCCCAATTTAAAACCTAAGGTGCTTGCTGAATTTGATGATCACCAACTTCTTTGCTCCCTCCAAAAGTTACAATGAAACCATGAGCAGGTGTGGCCTAAGCTGAGGACCCTCTACGAGACTGGGCCACCCCCTGACCCCCATCGATATCGACCAGAAGATTGGGTGTACGTGAGAAAATATCAACAGCAGACACTTCAGCCTCACTGGAAGGGACCCTACATCAGGATCCTGACCACTCCCACCGCTCTCAAGGTTGACGGGATTACTCCCTGGGTCCACTACACCCACATCTGGCCAGCTGATCCACATGCGCCATTCTCAAGGACTTTGTTCCAGAATGGAAATGCCAACCAGACAAGGACAATCCCCTAAAGCTAGGACTGTGCTGTTCTCACTTATTTCCCACCTCCAAGACTCCCTAGTCTGAGGTTGTTCTTCAAAATAGAAGGGGATTAGACTTAGTCTTACAACAAGGTGGGGGGGGGCGGTTATGTGCTACCTTAAACGTAGAATGTTGCTTCTTCACTGGGATATAAACGGGAGCAAAAACAGCAAAAAGGTTGGTTTGAATCTGGCTTAATCATTCACCCTGGCTCACTCTGAGAGCAACCTGAACCCATGATTGGGTCCTTCCTTAGGTTCCTCTGAGAGGGGGAAATGTGGAGGCGGAGAAAATTAAGGCCATTCCATCTTAAGTTCAGCGTTAGCACAAGTACAGCCATCCCAGGCCCCTGTGAATAAGAGCTGAAATTTACCTTGCTTCAGTTACAGGAAAAAAATAGCTTACAGTTTAATGCCCTAGAAAGCCCCATATTAGAATGAGAACAGAGCTCAAACCAGTGGCAGGAAGCCCCTTATTAGAATGAGAACAGACCTTAATGTCCTTGAAAGCCCCATATCAGAATGTAAACAGAACTTGAGAAATTCCTCCACCCCTTCTGGAGATCCCCTAGACCAGCCCATAAAACTAAGTTGGAACCCACCTCAGGGTCCAAGTCCCTGCTCTGCTTGTAATAAGTCCAAGTCCAAGCTCATGCTTATAAATAAACCCTCGTGTGTTTGCATTGGTGTTGGCTCCTTGGTGGTTTCTCGGATATGTAATCTTGGGCACAACACTGTTCATACCCTTATATAGGCTTCCAAACTGTATCTTGATTGACTCTGTGACCAGTGGCATACAACATAAATTATTGTTGTGTCATTTCCAATGTTAACTCATAAAAAAACAATGTATCCACTGCCTCCGTCGTGGATCATTTTCTCTGGGGAAACCAGTGACCAGTCCTAAGAACACTCTAGAGAGTCTCCTATGATAAAGAACTGAAGGCTTTTACCAAAATCCATGTGAATGAGCCATCCTGTAAATGAATTCTCCTATTCCCATCATACTTTCAGAAGATTAAAGACTTGGCCAATATCTACTGTAATCTCATGAGACCTGAGCCAGAATTACCAGATAAATCACACTTGCATTTCTGACTCAGGGAAATAATAAAGACATACGTCTTTTGTTTCATGGCACTAAGTATTGAGGGTAATTATTTTTTTTTTAATAATACCATTACCTTCTTACTTACTTAATTAATTAATATCTATTGGAGTATACTGAGGGCAATTCTCAATGCATCAAAAGAAGACTAATATAGACTACGTGAAAGTGGAGTACTGGTATAACAAAAACCTAAGTTTCGGGTGAGGCTTTGGAACCAGGCAGTGTTAGGGGCTAAAAGGAATTTGAGAAGCACATTGGAAAAAGAGTAAATTGCCTTGAGCAGACTATTATTAGAAATCTGAACTTCAAAGTGGCTGCCAGTGAGTAATTAAAGGGAAGAGAAGAATGTTTACTTTGAAACTGAAGGAAGAGGGATTCTTATTAGGTAGTGGCAAAAGTTCGGCAACATATTCATCGACAATTTTACAGCAAATGCACCAGAAGAACTGGATGATTTTGCTAAGGAAATTTCCAGCCAACATACTGACATTGAAGATGCCATCTGATTTCTTCTCATTGCTTATGACAAAATGCAAGAGAAAGGAGTTACACTAAAGAAAGGGACATAAACATAAAAGAATCAGGACTTGGTGCTTTAAAATTTTCTTGTTCTCTATAGATGTCAAATGATGTTATAATTAAGAAATTGTTTCTAGGCAAGTATCAAATTTAGGGCACTGCCAGTAAAACAAAGGCAAAACTGAGTGTGTGATTTTAAAATCATTGCTAAGTTCTCAGAAACTATGAGGAATAAATGTATGTTTTGTGTTGCTAAATGTTGAAAGTAGCTAAGAATACAGTTTAGTGTTTAAAAAAAAGTAATAAAAGGATTAAAAAATAAAAAACAAAACAAAATAAAATACAATTTAGTCACGTATACACATGCATACACACAACAAAGGTCTTCCTTTTTTTAAAAAAAAATATTTATTTATTTATTTATTTATTTATTTATTTATTTATTTATTCATGAAAGACACAGAGAGAAAAAGGCAGAGACGTAGGCAGAGGGAGAAGCAGGCTCCAGGCAGGGAGCCCGATGTGGGACTCAATCCTGAGACCGCGGATCACGTGCTGAACCAGAGGCAGGTGCTCAACCGGTAAGCCACCCAGGTGACCCAACAAAGGTCTTTTAAAATATTGATGGCAGTGTTTTCATAGAATACACATTTGATTCTCCCAATCAAATAAGAGAGCTTCTCAGAACCTTGAGAGGATCGAGATGGTGATATATGAGGCACCTGACTTTTCCGTCTCCCCAAAACACCAAATATGTAGCTACATATGGATCAATTCTTCTTGTGAGAAATTCAGAATGTAGTTGAGTGACTTCTACATAGAGGGTAATTCTGAAAATACCCACCCAGAAAGGAGTAAGAAAGAGTCAACTACAATCTTGCTATAACCCCATTCTTGGCAAAGAGCCTTGCAACTGGGAAGAACACCCAACTCCCAGCTTCTCCCTGATTGGACAACACATATAGTACCTAACTTTTAAGTCTATATTACCTGAAGGATTAGTCTCCAAATCACTGAGGTCTGATTGCCACTGGGGCTTTGCATTCATGAATATAGCAAGTAACAAAAGTTTCTAAATAGGTCCAAGAGCACTCCCCATGGCTGTAGATCCAGGCTCAGTTTCTCCCCAGAAAAGGTTTAACTACACACTTCCATAGCTTCTGCCTCAGGGCCCTGTATCTAACTAGCCTGAATTGAAGTGCTGAGTAGAATGCTTCTAGTAACTCAAAAGAACCAGTGGGCAACCTATTCCTGCATTCTCCTTCTGCTCACTCCAACAATAAAACCAAGTCTTCAGCTTCTAGGATGTCCACATCGGGACACTAAAATTAAATTGACAAAAGTTAAAGACAAAGAAAGATTCTTAAGATTAGTAAGAGAAAAAGCAAGGGCTAGGAATTCAGAATATTCTTTTCAGCAGACACCTTGCAGGCCAGAAAGGAGGGGGATGATATAATCAAAGTACTGGAACAAAACCTGTCAAACAAGAAAACTCTATCCAGCAAAATTGTCCTTTGGAGTTGGAAGAGATAAAAGAATTTTCCAGACAAACAAAACTTGAAAGAATTCATCACCCTAGATTGGCCATACAAGAAACATTAAAGGAAGTTCTTCAAGCTGAAATGAAAGGACACTAATTAGTAACAGAAAATATATGAAAGTTTAAAGCTCCTAGGTGAGGGTAAATATGTAGTCAAATTCAGAATACTCTAATTTGGAATTATGGTAGCTAACCCAATTATTGTGGAGGCCGAGAAAATTAAGGCCATCCCACATCAAGTTTAGCACAGCCATCTTAGGCCCCTGTGAATTAGAGCTGAACTCTACAGGAGAAACTGCAGAATTGGGCAGCCCCGGTGGTGCAGCGGTTTAGTGCCGCCTGCAGCCCAGGGCGTGATCCTGGAGACCCTGGATGGAGTCCTACATCAGGCTCTCTCTGTATGATGCCTGCTTCTCCCTCTGCCTGTGTCTCTGCCTCTCTCTCTCTGTCTCTATGAATAAATAAATAAAATCTTTAAAAAAAAAAAAAAAAAGAAACTGCAAAATGTACTTGACAGAGAATCCCATATCAGAAAGACAACAGAGCTCAGAATGCCCTAGGCAGAGAAACCCATATCAGATCTTAAGAAATTCCCCCACCCTTTCCCCATATTGGAATGAAAAAAAAAAATGTCTCCACCCCTTCTGAAAATCCCCTAGACCAGCCCATAAAAAAACCAGCTATAACCCACTTTGAGGTCCAAGCCCCTGCTTTGCTGTGTGGAGTATACTTGGACCCAAGCTAGAGCTTGTAAATAAACCCTTGTGTACTTGCATCGGTGTCGGCTCCTTGGTGGTTTCTCAGATTCGCAATCTTGGGCACAACAATTATAACTCCAGTATAAAGGTAAAACAACAAAACTATTAAAAATGACCATAACAACAATAATTTGTTAATGGATACAATAAAAAAAGATACAGGGGATCCCTGGGTGGCCCGGCAGTTTGGCGCCTGCCTTTGGCCCAGGGTGCGATCCTGGAGACCCGGGATCGAATCCCACATTGGGCTCCCGGTACATGGAGCCTGCTTCTCCCTCTGCCTATGTCTCTGCCTCTCTCTCTTTCTCTCTCTGTGACTATCATAAATAAATAAAAATTTTTAAAAAATTAAAAAAAAGATACAAATTGTCACATCAAAATCATGAAATGCTAGGGGAAGAGTGAAAATATAGATATTTTGGACATGGTAACTACAAAACAAAAACCTATAGTAGATACACCAAAGATAAGGTAAAAGGAATCAAAGATCGTCAATAGAAACACAGAAAGAGAAAGAGCAAGAGAGAAAGAAAGGAGCAAGCATGCTACAAAACAGCCAGAAAACAATTAACAAAATTACAATGGTAATTCTGTACCTATCAATAACTCTATGTGACCTAGAGGAGACCCATTTAAGCTTTAAGGACACCTAGACCACAAATGAAGAAATGGAAAAAAATATATCATGAAAATGGAACCAAGAGAAATCAAGGATAGGTATACCTATATCAGACAAAATAGGTATTAAGCCAAAAACTGTAACAAGAGAAAAAGAAGGTCATATGTAATTATTGAGTACATCAAAAGGACATAACAATAGAAAATATTTATGTGCTCAACAGGAGTGTATGTATAAATATATATAAAGCACTAATATATACATAAATATCTATAAAGCAATCATAACAGTAGATGACTTCAGTACCCCACTTTCAACAATGGATAGATCATCCAGACAGAAAATCAATACAGAAACACTGAACTTGACCTGTGTGTTAGGCCAGAGGGACCTAATAGACAAACATATTCAGAACATTCCATTCAATAGCAGCAGAATACACATTGTTCTCAAAGGCACATGGAACATTTTCCAGGATAGTTCATCTTTTAGGCTACAAACAAGTCTTAACAAATTTAAGAAGACTGAAATCACATCAAACATATTTTCTGACCACAATGGTATTGTCAGGTTAATCAAAAGTACCCCCAGGGGGCCACTGAGCCTGGTGGTGAGAAGAGAGTGGCTCCCCACCAGCGTGGGGCCTCCATCTCCTCCCGGGTTTCACACCAAATGTCAGGTTTAATCTGATCGGTAGTGAAATGGAATAGAGAGGCCAGGGAAAAGTTGGTTGAAACAGGCTTTTAATGGGACACGCTTGGGCAAGGTTCCATGGCCCACAGGGGAGAGAGAACGGGGAAGTCATGGTCCAGGGAAGTTGCCCCCAGGCAGGTCGCAGGAGGGTTTATAAGGAGTTTTTGAAGGGAGGGTTGGTAGGGAAATATGGGATGAGGTTTCCTTATTTGGTGGTGTTTTTAAGGTTTTCGGTCTTTTCCGGGTCTTGTTTTTTGTTTTTATTTATTTATTTTTTTAGGTTGGGGCAAGGGTTACAGGTTTCATAAGCTAGGTTAGGGTAGGGTTTTGGGAAACGCAAGGCAGCGTTTTGGGAAGATGGGGGTAGGGCAGCATTTTTGGGAGGTTACTGGCCTCGGGTGGGCCATTTTGAGGTCCCCAGTCTCTCTAGCCCAGCGGATATGACACTAGAAAACAATTACGAGAGAAAAAGTGGAAAATTTGCAAATACATGGAGATTAAACCACATGCTTCTGAACAATTGATGTTTCAAAGAAAAAAATCAGAAGGGGGGATGCCTGGATTGCTCAGTGGTTAAATGTCTGCCTTCAGCTTGGAGGTGATCCTGGAGTCCCAGAATTGAGTCCCGAATCAGGCTCCCTGCATGGAGCCTGTCTCTTGTGAATAAATAAATAAAATCTTAAAAAAAAGAAAAAAAGAAAAAAGAAAGAGAAAAAAAATCAGAAGGGAAATCAAAAAATACCTGAGACAACTGAAAATGGCCACATAATATACCAAAACTTTCAGGATACAGCAAAGGCAATTCTTTTAAGATTACATTTATTTTTTTGAGAGACAAAGACAGAGACAGAGATAGGAGAGCACTAGCTGGGAGAGAGGGAGAAGCTCCCTGCTCCCTAATGAGCAGGGAGTCCAATCCTGGGCTCAATCCCAGGACCCTGGCATCAGAATCTGAGCCAAAGGCAGACACCCAACCAATTGAGCCACCCAGGTGCCCCACAAAAACAATTCTAAGAGGAAAGTGTATAGTGACAAATGCCTACTTTAAGAAAAAAAGAGAGGTCAGCTTGGCTGGCTCAGCAGTTTAACGCTGCCTTCAGCCCAGAGCCTGATCCTGGAGTCCGGGGATCCAGTCCCACATCCGGCTTCCTGCATGGTGCCTGCTTCTCCCTCCACCTGTGTCTTTACCTCTACCTCTCTCTCTCTGTCTCTGTGTGTCTCTCATGAATGAATAAGTAAAACCATAAAAAATAAAGAAAGAAAGAAAAAAGAAAAAATAACAATTAAAAAAAAAAGAAAAAAGGAAGATCTCAAGTAATAACCTAACTTTACACATCAAGGAACTAGAAAAAGAGCAAACTAAGCCCAAAGTTATTAGAAGGAAGGAAATAAAGATGAAAGCAGAAATAAATGAAACAGAGACTCAAAAAACAATAGGGGGAAAAATCAAAGCTAATAAGGCAGTTTCTTTTCTTTTCTTTACTTTTTTTCTTTTTCTTTTTATTTTTGGTGCTGAGGGGCTGCTCCCCTTTTATTATCAACAGGAGGTTTCTCTAAAGGAATGTGATGCCCCTCCTCTGTGGGACCACTGTCCAACCTGTGCATTGTCCCTTCAAGCACCCTCTCAAAAGAAGAGCCCCCGCATCCGCCTGCCGATGCCTTGTCGGTCATTGAGGACGTTGAACTTGTTCACAAGCTGGCTCATGGTGTTGCAGGTTTTGGTGACGGTGCCAAGGTAAGCCATGAGCTCCACGTCATTGCATTGATGGTAAAAGTCTGTCTTGAACTTGTCTGTGCTGAGCACAGGGAGGCAGTGACACAGAGCATAGGCCTCCTGCAGATCTCATGGTTAAAGGGGATCTCTCAGGCTTCAGAGGCCTTGACATATTCCAAGATGAGCTTGACCCGACTGCACAGCATCTTGATGGTCCTGTGTTGCGTTATCAGGTGTTTGGCCATGTGGAGTTCTCACCGCTGCCTGTGGCCATCATTCAGGCCATGGGGTTGACACCAATGCCTTCGGCTTCCTCTGTGGCCAGAGTGTAGGTCAGTTCTGCAAACAACATCGTGGCCTCTCCATTGATTATATCGATGACAGACTCAAAAACACTGATGGGAAGATCTGTGTCCTTGGTCATAGGATTCAACTTAAGAAAGAGTAGGCTCTCAGTGATCTCCACACTTGCTTGTGGACATGGATGTCCAAGGGGTCAGGCGGCCCACCGGTGGTATACCAACCCCAACACTCCAGCTCCTTGAACACCTGTTTGAATTGCTCCTCCCTGGTGTAGTAATATTCCTTGTCAATGATGATCTTCTGCTCCATGGTGTGGGACAGCAGCTCAAAGGAGTTCATCACCTTGATATTTCTGCCCTCCTGCTTCCCAATCAGTGCCCCAATCACCTGCATAGACCACCCCTCTTGGTAGCACATGCAAATCTAATGGTCTGAAATGTTGAGGATGAGGAGGGGATGAAGAGTAATGGAAACACTCCCCAACACATCAGAGGCCCTAATGCTGGGGGCTACTGCTGCATCCACCTCCATCCTGCTGCTCTCCCCATCACACTGCAGGCCCTGACGCTGGAGGGGACTGCTGCATCCACCTCCATCCCGCTGCTCCCCCCACCACACCAGAGGCCCTGATGCTGGAGGGGATTACTGCATCCACCTCCATCCCTCTGCTCTCATCACGCTGGAGGCCCTGATGCTGGGGGGCGGGGGGAGGATTGCTCCATCCACCTCCATCCCGCTGCTCCCTCCCGTCTGGCTCGCTGCCGCTGCCATTTTCCCCACACCCACCAGCCTCAAGGCAGTTTCTTAATAAAAGATAAAGTGAACAAACCTTTAGTAGACTAAAAAAAGAAGGACTTATAAATACAATTAGAAATGAAAAAGACATGACAACTAATAACACAGTAATACAAAGGAACATAAGAAATCACTGTGAACAATTCTACATCAAATCAGATAATGTAGTAGTCAGATAATGAAATTAGATAGGTTCATAAAAACATACAACCCACCAAGACTGAATCATGAAGAAACAGAAAATGAGGACAGACCAATTACTAGCAAGGAGATGGAATCAATAATAAAAAACTTCCCAAAAAAGAAAAAAAGGACCAGGACCAAAAGTCCAGGACCGAATCCTTCAATGGTGAATTTTGTCAAATATTAAATAATTAATACTAATCCCTCTCAAATTATCCCCCCCCCAAAAAAAAAAGAAGAAAGGGGATTACTTCCAAAAACACTTACAGAGGCCAGCATTATCTTTATACCAAAGTTGGACTAGGACATTATTAGAAAAGGAAATTAAGGTCAATATCTCTGATGAACATAAGTGAAAAATTTCTCAACAAAATATTAGCAAACCAAAATCAACAATACACTAAAAGGATCAAGTGGAATTTGTAGGATGCCAAGATGGTTCAACAGCAGCAAAACAGTAAATGTGATAGGCCCACAATAGCAAAATGAAGTATAAAAATCATATCACTATCTCAATAGATGCAAAACATAATTTGACAAATTTAAAATCTTGTCATGATCAAGACTCTAAAGAAATTAGAGATAGGTTGAATACATTACAAAATAATAAAAGCTATATAAGATAAGCTACAGCTAACATTACATGTGACAATGAAAAGCTTAAAGCTTTTCCTCTAAAATTAGAAACAAAACAAGGATGCCCAGTTTCATCACTTTTATTCAACATAGTACTAGAAGTCTAGCCTGATAAATTAAGCAAGAAAAAAGAAATAAAAGGCACCTATTTCAGAAAGAAAAAAAACGAAGTTACCTCTATTTGCAGATTTGTATGATGTTAAAATAGAAAACTAAAGTTTTACCAAAAAACTGTTAGACCTAATTAATGAATTCTGTACAGTTACAGGATTTAAAAAAATCAACATGCAAAAATCAGGTTTGTTTCTCAACATTAACAACAAACTGTTGTAAAGGGATGTGAAGAAAATGTGTGATAGCATCAAAAAGAATAAAATACTTAAGGAATAAATTAAGTCAAGAAGCTAAATGATCTGGAAACTATGAGACAGTGATGAAAGGAATTAAACAAGACACAAATAGATGAGGATATTTTCTGTTCATGGATTAAAATAATTAATATTGTTATAATGGTCATATTACCCACAGATCTATAGATTTAATGCAAACTTCATCAAAGTTCCAATAGCATCATTCACAAAAATAGGGCAAATGATATTGAAATTTGCATGAAACCAGAAAAGACCTAAGCAACCAAAGCAATCCTGAGAAAGAACAAAGGTGGAGGTATCATACTTTTTGATTACAAAGCTATAGTAATCAAAATGGTATTGCATTCATATAAAAACAGACACATATATCAGTGGAATATAATAGAGACCCAAGAAATAAACCCAAACATATAGTCAATTAATTTTCAACAAAGGCACCAAGAATACACAATGGAGGAACTTAATATCTTCAATAAATAATACTGGGAAAACCCGATATCCACATATTAAAAAAGTGAAACTAGATCTCTATCTTACACCCATATAACAAAAATCAATTCAAAATGGATTAAACACTTGAACATAAGACCTGGAATCATAAAACTCCTAGAAGAAAACACTGGGCATAAGCTCCTTGACATTGGCCTGGGCAATAACCTTTTGGAATTGGCAACAAAAGTAAAATAAACAAAAGGTAAAACAAACAGGTGGGACTACATCAAACAAGAAAGTGTCTATACAGAAAAGGAAACCATCAAGAAAATGAAAAAGTAGGTTATGTAATGGAAGAATATATGTGCAAACCATATATCTGATAAGGAGTTAGTATCCCAAATATACCAGAAACACATTCAACAAAAAACTATGCAATGACTTGATAATAACAAAAAAATCCCAATTTTACAAATGTGCAAAGGATTGGAATTGATATTTTTCTAAAAAAAGACACATAAGTGGCCAACAAGTACATGGAAAGATACTCAACATAATGAATCATCAGGAAAATGCAAATCAAAACCACAATGAAATATTATTTCATACATACTAGGATGTCTATTATCCAAAGACAAGAGAAAATAAATGACATGAAGGATATGGAGAAAAGGGAACTCTTGTACACCCTTTGTGGGAATACAAACTGGTACAGCCATTGTGGAAAATAGAATGCAGGTTCCTGAAGAAATTCAAAATTAAAAATAGAATTACTATCTCATGCAGCAATCCCACTTCTAGTATATGCCCAAAGGAAATGAAATCACGTCTCAAAAAATTAGCTGTTCTCTCGTGTGAATTACAGTAAGTTGTATGTTTGTTTTGTGTGTTTTTCAGTAAGATGATATCTGAGAATTGAATTAGACTTAATAGAGTGGAATGTCATTTGTCTTGGACATTTTAAATTATTTTATAGAAACCTCTTTTTTGAAGTGAATTTTCATTACTAAAAAATTACCAATGTGTTTGAATAATATTATATTGAAGTTAGAATAAACCCACATTCACAGAATCACAAATTTTAAACCCTATAATCTAGCATAAAAATATTATTTTACAAGATTCCACATGTCTTACCATGTTTTATAAAATTTATTTAAGTTTCCAAATGCATTTATCAGAAAAGTAAATCTAGTAGCTTAAGCTATCAAATCAGCACAAAAAAAACCCACCCTTACCAAGCTGTATTTCCTCTCAAGAGACAATGAATCCCAATATATTTGTACAACCTTTGTACACTGGATACTAAATAAAAAAGGTCTTCAAGTTAAATGTACAGAGAATCAATGTCCTCAACAATTACTTTTTTGAGTAGTTTACAAACAGCTCTGCTACTTGGTGCCAGTTTATTTATTTATTTATTTATTTATTTATTTATTTATTTATTTATTTATTTATTTTTACATGTTAAAATTGGAAGAGCCAGAGGTTCTAGAATTGGGTTGCATTGTAATATTAACATCCATTTTGAAGTAATTAATTAATTGCATTTGATCTTCTTGTCAATTTTGTTGTACATTTATCTAACATTCTTCTTCCATGTATTTCTACTTTTATTTTTGCATTAACTTATTTGCAAAAATGGCAATATATTTTTCACATCCTTTACAATTTGATGCTAATGTTCTTTCCATTAATAAATGATGGGGTAATTAATAAGGAAAGTCCCCTGACTTCCTGAATCTGGGCTGTATTGTGACTTGCTTTAGCCAATAGGACTCAACAATAAGGATTGTGCAGACTCTGAATCAAGTCTGCGGGAAGCCTTCCCCTGCTTTCTATCTGCATTCCTCATACTGCAGGCTAGCCTTTCTGAGGTTGAGAAACCACACAGACCAGAGAGAAGCCACCACCAAATGAGGCCAAGCCAGACCAACTGACCTCTAGTCAATCCAGCAGTTGCCTGAGTCACATTAGTAAACTGCATCCATGATTCTCTATTTGCAGGCATATGTCCTTGCTTTCTCTCTTATCTCATAAACTCTCTTTACACGTTTCATTTGTGGAATTCCTATTCACTTCTAATTCTACATCCTCCAAATAAAGTGAAATGCAACTACTTATATATTTCCTTTTAATTGCATATTGTGTTTCAAGTAAGCTGCGTTTTTCTGTGAAGCACCCACTAGTTTAAAAGCTAACTTATGGGACGCCTGGATGGTTCAGTGGTTGAGTGTCTGCCTTCAGCTTAGGGCCTGGTCCCTGGGGTCCTGGGATTAAGTCCCACATCCAGCTCCGTATGGGGAGCCTACTTCTCCCTCTGCCTGTGTCTCATAAATAAATACAAATCTTAAAAAAAAAAAAACCCAAACAGCTACTTATGTACAATAGATGTCTTATAAATATCTTAGATAAGCATCATGTTGGTATTATCAAACAAAATGAACTTGCAGAATAAATATGCCATCATTTAATGCCTTTTTAGTAAATATTATATCTTTACTACAATAAAAGAAGTCCAGCATATTCTAATGATTATACACAAAATGCTCTTCCAAAATATTTAATGGCTGCTCCTCAGAAATCAACCTTCATATGTCACAAGAAAAATTCTAGTTTCCTAAAATGCAAGGAATTACCAAGCTTCTGAAACAGATATAGTGAGAAAGTATCTAGGTTCTAATGTTCAGCTTTTTAGATAAATAATAAGGAAGATAAATATTATGTGATTTTAATGGTAAATGTCACTTGAAATGCTAGTGGCATTTGCTAAAAGATTATCCTGATACTCAAGGTACCATTTTAATTATAATATATTATATGTACATAATATACTATATAGTATACGTATATTATATATGTATATATACTATATGTTCCACGGTGAAATGTAAAATGCTGATGAAAAATTTATTACTTTCAGCTGTCATTTGGTATTTTTTCTACGCATTAGAAGCAAATAAAGTTAATACCACCTCTTTTTCTTAATATCATATAGAAACTTTCTATAACAAAAATCAATAGGTTTCAGGAAAGAAAGAAAAATACTCTCATAAAAATGGACTACATATGTAAAATTAAAGAGTTTACTTAAAAATATTTTCATAAATCACTTTATATATGACCTCTTTCATTTCTCAACTTAGAAACATGATCATTTGTTACTTGTAAATTTATTTGATGCTTTAATATATTCATCCTGGACTGGGTTTTGTAACTTTAGCATTTTTCTGTCTCAACCATAATGAAATTCATAGCCTTACGCATACCTACAATTTGAAAATGAGTAGGAAATTAATTTTCTGTGAATCTAAAAGAGCTTTAAAAATAAAGTCTTTCATTAAAAAATGTATATCAAATGGGAACACATAAATAAAAGGCTTAAACAGACTGATCTTTCTTATGTTCTACCCTTGATAACCTCTTCAATGTTAATTTTTGCTTCCATTCTTGGGGAATATTTTTTTAGGAATTATTGGGAGATAATAGATTTTCTCTTGAATGAGTCACCTTTACTTATCTTGTGTGTACCAATACCCAAATTCCAGTTTGACAACCTGAGTAATCTGTGGTGTATTTCAATTTTTTTAATTTAAATTTTGATAGATAAAATTCGTACTGATATTTTGGCAAGACCATTAGTAAGTAAAAAATGAGAAATAAATCCAATTATTAGTTGTTACAATTGATTTTTTGGAATGGCATATTTCATACTGCAAATTTAGATTAGTATTGTTACTGTTGATGTGATATTTAGCATAACAGTCGTGTCTAGTAGCAATAGGAGACAAAGAAGTCATTCAGATTTGGTTTATGAAAAGTAAAAGAATGATTTCAATGGTGGGGATAGGGGTAAAGCTTGATTTGTATGGGAGTCAGATTAGCAAACAATTTAGCTATGTTTTAAGGAAATAAAATAATTCCTAGGGAAAAAACAATGAACCATGATTAACAATACTATGGTATACTGCTGGCTTTATTAAGTGGACTAATAAAAATATTTCCATCTCTTTTTTTTTCTAAGTCAATGAAAAATGCCAACAGTTTCTATAGGAATGTTTCATTCTTTTTCTTTATTGAGGGGTTTTGATAATGAAATAGAACTAAAATATCTGGGAAATAGAACAGGATTAAAATAACCCAACTTTTTTGGAAATTTATTTTATATGTATTTTTGGTGATTTACTCATTTTAAAGGGAAATACTTCATTATTTAACTGAATAAATTTCTGATTTTTCAGCCTGTCCATATAACCTGATTTAATTGCATACTAAGACTTATGCTTTGTTTCAGTTATTGCCCACCCTCCACCATGACTGCCTTGATCTTTTTATTTTTAATTTTTGAAAATTGTATCAACTATTTGAGACATTAATTTCTGGACTAATGTAGCATATTGAAAACAATTCTTATTTTCCAATTTTTGTCAGTATAAAATTTTATAATACCTGTTGAAAATCTTATTTGAAAATTTAAGTCATTCATTGAATCCCTAGGGAAAGGCAATTAATACTAAATTTAGACGATTAAATTTAGTGAATACATTGGTTTTATATCATGATCATTTTGAAGTGAACAGAAAAGTCAATATGCACCTATTTCCAGGATATTTTACCATAATTCTAAAAAATATATTTCTAGGTTTCTGTTTTCTCTGTAACCTCCCTTTTTTTCTTTACTCATTCCTACATATCCATATGTGAGTGTATGTGTGTGTGTGTGATATTAGTTACTCTCATCAAACATTTACTACATGCCAGGAATTGTTCTAAGAGTTTTATACCTGTTACTTCATTTAATCCACTCAGTACCTTATGAATTAGATACACTTCCCTCTATGTTACAGAATGAAATGAGGCTTGGAAAAAATTAATTGACTTACCCAAGATCACACAATGTTATCTTTCCATGCACTACCTACCACCTACCAGTATTTCCTAGATTTTAGTAAACTGCTTATTCTTCTAACATATGTATTTAAAGCATTCATTCAAATGCTTGATGAAGTGTCAGGTTCTTTAAGAAAAGGATGTAGAATTTCTACTAGGCTGGATGAGAAACTGGGTACTCAGGAAGAATAAAGAAATGAACGAAACGACCCTGTGCAAGTTTAAGGATATCTTGCTACTAGAATTATTAGACATTATAACAGAGGAAAGCAAAGCTAAAACGATACACAAAGCAAATGACTCTGCCAACTTCTGGGAAATATTTGAGATGAGTTCCATCAGTTTTCCCTGGTGATCTCACCTTACTAATACACTATTGGCATATCGTAGTATTATAGTATATATTGACAGCATATGGTTCAGTCACAGGAAATTTTATATATTCAAACATTTTTATTTACATAATTTAGTTTTTTTATCATTATTTACATTACTAGAGTAGTATGTTTGTATGTCAAGGTTTCTGAGGGCATCTGGTTGTTCCTTTAAGGCTTGCACTATTTTCATAGTGCTTCCTACAAAGTGCCAGGCACATAGCAGGCCCTCAGTAAATATTTATTAAATGAATGGATACCAAATAAATCAGTCAATAAGTCAGGCATTGATGTGAACTGCACCACTTTGTTATTTCAAATTAGAAGGTGAGAGTTAAGATCAGTACTCTTGGCTTGATCCTTTTTGCTTATATCATGTGCCATTTTTTTATAATTGAATGAACAATATTGACTTTGTCTCATGTAAAAACATCTAGCACAGCAACACTGAACCAAAAACCATGTAAAATATTGAAAGCACAAAGTTAAATAAGCTTCTATCTAGTCCCAGAAAATTTTGAAATCTAGATGGGAAGGCAAATACATAAATCAGGAATTACACTGGTGTGATCAGTGCCTTAACAGGGTAAGTAGAGAATGAAATGGGAACAAGGAAATATCATCTAAGGAATTCTGGTATTTTGATGAAAACACATTGGAAAATTTGGCTGAATTGAATCCTTTAGGATGGAGAGAAAATTAAAGAAGAAAGGTCAAGGCTATAGAGATAGCAAACCTCATCACTTAATTTATAAGAATTCAGCAAAACTGGAATGAATGAGACTTGAGCACGTGAAAGGCAAGAAATTATAGCCAAATCAAAGACAGTGATCCTGGGGTATCTTAGGCGCTAGCTTGTCTAATGATTTTGAACTTTATCCTGGAAATCCCATGGATGGCAGTTGCATTGTCTGAAAATGAAATATTATTTTAAACCTTGCAAGGATGATAAATTGCTGAAAATAGTTATTTCTACCATTTTTTAATTTTTATTTTTATTTATTTATGATAGAGAGAGAGAGAGAGAGGCAGAGGCATAGGAAGAGGGAGAAGCAGGCTCCATGCACTGGGAGCCCAATGTGGGATTCAATCCCAGGTCTCCAGGATCGCGCCCTGGGCCAAAGGCAGGCGCTAAACCGCTGCGCCACCCAGGGATCCCTATTTCTACCTTCCAATGCCTTATCCCAAGTTTCTTCCACTGACAGTTAATGGGTATTATTTTAGTAATGAGCAGTGGAAGTGTGAATAATGCTACAAGAATTCCAGTTATTATTGAAATTTTATCATTCCATTGAAATCTTACTAGTCAGAGATTTAATCTCGGAATAATACCGAAAGCATGGTGCATCCGTGAATTTGAGGATCAGCAAGATATTATTACCAATCTTAACTTGGGATAAGGAATTTTTTTGGCATTATGAGTCAGTAATTTGTCACTAAGATCAAAAAGGAGAAAGCTTCGTTAGTAAGGAATCTCTGATAATTTGGGGAATTCAATTCTCTCCTTATATTCATTTTCCAGTTTCTCGCTTCAAAGAATATCTGTTACTTCATAAGCCTGTTTAAAGCATTAATATGCTTAAAACCTGCTCATAATAGAATATGTAGATGGCCTCTGAAGCAATCTACCACATTCAAACTCAATATTCATATTAATTTTCTCAAGACTCTTGAACACTTTATAGTGCTAATTATGTCTATTAATGTGTCATTTACTTTGAAATGATATGTATGTTTTCTTCTAAAATAGAAATCCTTAATTTTGCTTAGCAGAGTTTTATTTCCGTAAGCCTTTCTGATCTAATGACTCTGATTTCTCTTGGAAATAATAGGTTTACTTGTACAATGAATAGTAACACATATGTTTAATGCAGATAACTGGCTGCTTATCAAATTGGTTCTAATTAGACATTTTTGCATTATGGGATTAATATGAGTGCTCTTGAGACAGGGCACAGAAAGCATATGAATGTTCCAAGTGAGGATATATTTGCAGAGATGGCATTTTCCATTTCACACTAGCTTTGTACTACTACCTACCAAATGCTAATGACTACAGGTACACAACTGGGTCTTGATAGTACCCACCCGCCTGGCAAAAAGATATAGAGGATTTGGGTGGAAAATAGCAGCTACTGTGGGACTTGAGAAGAAAAATATTTAAAATAATGACATTCTATTTTACATAGTCTTTCTTCTAAACAAATGTATGAAGAGATAGGAAATTTTTCAAGTAATAGGTTTCAGTGCTAAACTAAATTTATTTGTATGAAAAAATATATTTTCCATCTTGCTGTTGAACACTAGCATAAAGGTCCTGGCTAATTAATTGTGATTCTATTTTTTCTCACACATCAATTTTTTCTTTTATGAGTTTGGAGGTTAAACATCAGGTTTCCTGGTTAAATATAAGTAGCATGAATACAAGGCTTAACCAGTTTTCCAACATTTATGCTTCTTTAACTTAAAGCAATTCTATCAATTTATATATCTAAAACTAGTCCTCATAGCATATCAGAGTAAGATATATTTACACTTTAGCTAATGCATCATGTACATTTGGACTTAAAAAAAAGAGCTCCTAGATGCCTAACTTTCCTTTGTGTGAAACTCCTCTCTATCATCATCTTCTTGCATAAAACCACATTCTTCACCATTATGACAGTACCAAAATTTTCTTGAAATTATCATGTCTTTCTAACATGACATCTAGAAGGTAAATGATGAACACTTTATTAGCTAGGTATAGTCTGTGGCATGCCAGGAGGAGCAACAGGCCCAGAAATCCTGAGCTCAGGCCTGCCAGTCCAGGCTTTGGACTGGAGAAATCTCACAGGTAATTATCAACAGCAGGTGTATAGGTCACTCATTATATAACACCCTTTGAAATGTTGCACAGCTATTTAGCAGGGCCAAAAATCACACTTAGGGATCTTAAAAAGAGACCCCTAAATTTTGACTGTGAGATTTTGAAGCTGATAAACCAGGAAAACTGACACCTATCTCTGGTGTCATAAGAGGTCAGTGCTAATATAGCAATAGAACATACAGAACCTTGGCTATAGTCCTATTTACTGACATCATCCCCACCTATGCCATAACCCAGAGTCTGGTTTTAATATACAGATATTATGCAGCTATTTGATGGACCATCATTTGCTCCATCTCTGCTTATGGTTGAGAAATCTTCTGTTCCTTACCACTCTACTTGTGATGGGAATTGGGTTAGGATAAGACTGTTGTCCAAGCTTTGTAGCCAGCCAGAGTTGATAACTGAACACTGTGCTATAGCTTGTTTCTATGCATCTATGCAGGACACCAATTCCATTCCTGGGAGCCCAGCCAACAAGGGATCAAACTCGGAGAAATGTTTCCTTACCAATGAGTAAGATACTACCTATGTAATTTCTAAAATTCTGTATACTATCCATATTAAATACACATGCAGTAAAATAATTTAAAAAAATAAGCAAGAAGAAAGCAATTTGTTTTATCTCAATTGTCAATTATCCCATAACCATTTATCAAGCAGTCCATTCAAAATGAATAATCTATTCATTTGTCAAATACCAAGTTCCCATATATGTACACAGGTATTTCTTTGCTATCATATTCTATTGGTCCACTGGCCAGTTCTGTATCGATACTACAGGCTGCAGTTGTTGATAATTTAATTATCCATAGTACATGAAAGAAAACTAAATAGTAATATTCTTCAAGGACTTCTTAAATTATATAAGTGGTATGTTTACACACAGTACACAAGCAAAACAGTATAAAACTTCAAATTCATTAAGGAAAACATAAGGACACTGGCAAGCTTTTCATAACATTTAATGTCCTATTTCAAATATATAATACATTATTCTCTAAGACAAAATGGTCTGTTTCTTTTCTCCACTAAGTTTTAGGTTAGAAGTCATTATCTAGAAAAAAACTTACAGGTTGCTAATGTTCTGTATTAACAAAGCATCAGAAGAGGCTTTGCGATCATTGCATTTAGATATGAATTACATTAAGCAAAATAAATCTTGGAAAATCAGAACTACAAGTACAAATGGATTAAAGCAGATTATTTGCTTTTTTAGGAGGAAAAAATAGCTTTATTCTATCTGATAAAACCTGTGGTTCCAGAAATGGGAGAAAATATGGTAAAAAGAAAGGTATGTTGTGAAGAAGCTTTGATGAAAGAAAGAATACCAGCCGGAAAATTAAGCATGTGACTCCTATATATGTGACGGTTTCAATAGGATAGTTATTCTTTATAATCAAAAGTTAAATATTGTGAAATTGCACATTCTTGAAATCATCATAAGTGTTTTGATTTCTCAGTTCTTCAACCAGGTCACTTAACATGAACTAAGTAAGCTTGTCAGAGTAAGGCTTTGGAGAGAGGTACAGGACTTACATCCACTACTATCACATAACGCTCTCTTGTGCAATATGCAAAGCCAGTTACAACTGAGATCATAAAGGATACCTAGCACCTCAGTTCAATGGTTTTCATTAGCTGTTACAATTTAATGGCCTAAATTACAGTAATAATGCCCTAGCAGGTGTCAAGCCCTCTCCTTATGCTCTTCCAATTTATTCTCCAAATGCCTTCATAGGTATATCTGTACTCTAAAAAACAATGCCGCTGCAATAATTGAAATCCTTTATTTCTTTCCATTATTAAAATAATCAAGTCCAAACACATTAGTATAGAACACTTTGCCATTTTCTCTGCCTACCTGCCTAAAATCATCCACACCCACTTCAATACACACACATGCGTGTACACAAACATGCCTACATACACACTCTGACTGCACTAAGTATCCTATTCTTTTTTTAAATTTTTTTTATTGGAGTTCAATTTGCCAACATATAGCATAACACCCAGTGCTCATCCCATCAAATGCCCCCCTCAGTGCCTGTCACTAAGTCACCCCCATCCCCTGCCCACCTCCCTTTCCACCACCCCTTGTTCGTTTCCCAGAGTTAACGAGTCTCTCATGTTCTGTCTCCCTTTCTGATATTTCCCACTCATTTTTTCTCCTTTCCCCTTTCTTCTCTTTCACTACTTTTTATATTCCCCAAATGAATGAGACCTTATAATGTTTGTCCTTTTCCAATGGACTTATTTCACTCAGCATAATACTCTCCAGTTCCATCCACATCGAAGCAAATGGTGGGTATTTGTCGTTTCTAATAGCTGAGTAACCTTAAGTATCCTATTCTTAATCAATAAGAAATAACATACGGTTCCATCATGTACTGGAAATAATGCAGGGAAACAGAAAAAATATCTTCCCTTATTCACTTATTCTTTTACATTTTAGTGGAAGAGGCTAACAAAAAAAAACTAAATAAGGAGAATATTTATTATAATGATACATACTCTACTCACAAACATGCTAAACAAGTTCCCACTGCAAGACATTTGTACTTGTGTTCTCTGCCTAAAAGGCTCTTAGAGTAGTTAAAATGATGTGACCAAGTGGGAGAATACTGTTATGAAAAGCTTCCCCAATTTTTCGTCAAACTTTTTTTAGAGATTTTTTTTTTCAAGAAAGAAAGTCTATAGGGGGAGGAGCAAAGGGAGAGGGAGGAAGAGTCACAAGCCGACTCCCCCGTGAGTGTGGAGCCCCTCTCCAGGCTTGATTTAATGACCCTCCGATCCCAACCTGAGAGGAAACCAAGAGTAAGACACTCAACTGACTGTGCCACCCTCATCAAGCTTTTATCTAAATTTATTCGTTTCAAAATTTATGATAGACAATCTCTCAAACTGGAAGCTTTCTTTGATATTCACCAAAGTCTGATAGAGGTGATGTTTCTTGAAGTTGTAGCAGCACCTTCTGTATACCTCTTTTTAAAAAAGATTTTAGTTACTCTTTGGCAGAGAATGAATGAGAAAGGAGAGACAGAGAGAGCACAAGCAGACAGAGCAGCAGGGAAAGGGAGAAGCAAATTCTCTGCTGAGCAGAGAGCCCAACATGGGGCTTGATCCCAGAACCCTGGGGTCATGACCTGAGCCAAAGGCAGATGTTTAGCAGACTGAGCCACCCATGCAACCCTGTATACCTCAAATTAAAACAGTTAGAGTAAACTGTGCTCATCTATTTCAGTGTATATGTTTGTTGAGTTATCCACCTCTAGCGTAGGAAGGCATTGACTATTGCGTGAGTCAAAAATCTAGAAGGCTGTAGAAGATGGCAATTAAAAAGAATCCTTAAACTATAATTTCAACTTTTATAGGTGCTATCTTTGGTTTAAAGAGTTAATTAACCTCGTTTTTCCTGATTTCTTACCTCTAAATTGGAAATAATTATAAAAATATAGTATCCGATGGAGGCTAGGCATTATTCCAGGAGCCTCATATTTATTAATCCATGTATTTTTTTACATCATCTTTATCTGTAGAAATCATAGGGTTTCCATAATTTTGTTGATTAAGTTAGTTAGATTGTAGAAATCACTTTCAAGCAGTTTCTGACTGAATAAACAGTTAGTGTTTATCCAATTGTGTATTTAAAGGTAAGTATAATGTGAGAGGTGCCTGCATGGCTCAGTGGGTTAAGCATCTACCTTCAGCTTAGGTCATGGTCCCAGGATCCTGAGATCCAGCCCTATGTGGAGCCCCCTGCTCTGCAGAGAGCCTGCTTCTTCTCCCTCTGCCACTCCCCTTGCTTATGTGCTCCTCTCTCTCTCTCTCAAATAAGTAAATAAAATCTTTCTTTAAAAGTGTATGTGAAACATGGTTGTGAATTTCCTAAATTTTCTTTACTTCCAGAGATCTATTTTTTTATCATTTTCCAAATCAACATCATTTATGCCCACACTCTGTCACGAAATATTATTTTAAAATTAAGATTGTGGTTCATACAATGCTTCTTAAAATAGTGTTCCACGTTTATCCTTGGGACTTTCTCTAAACTCCAGACATTCCTCCTAGTACTTCCTTGATATTATCATAAGTGAACTACAGAAGTTTTTTTTTAGAAAATATTAAGCACTTGCATTCCTTCCTCAAATGACCTTTATGTGGGCCATTATGTACAAATATTACAATTATCTAGTCATGCCCTAAAGAATCATGACTACGTATTTGTGCACATACAAAATGAAAACTACTTTCTTCTGTCTGATAGTAATTTTTAAGATTTCATAAATTTTAGACTCATTCTATTCTCATGGATATAAAATAGCATTATTAATCCAGAAAAATAGAGCAATTATTTCTATATCTCATGGATTTGGGAATGTTCTTGGAAGCATGAGGAAAACAGTGAAATACGGGATCCTTGGGTGGCGCAGCAGTTTAGCGCCTGCCTTTGGCCCAGGGCGCGATCCTGGAGACCCGGGATGGAGTCCCACGTCGGGCTCCCGGTGCATGGAGCCTGCTTCTCCCTCTGCCTGTGTCTCTGCCTCTCTCTCTCTCTCTGTGACTATCATAAATAATTAAACAAAAAATTAAAAAAAAATAAAACAGTGAAATAGTAGAATGAGTAAATTACTCAGCGAAGAAATAAGACATTCTTAATAACATTTTAGATCAAATTTTGACCAAATACTGTATCCTCCTTACCCAAGAAGGCAGCATATACTAAATAACAGAATTTTCTTAAGGAGATAAGAAAAGTCATGGGTAGCCATATGTAAACCTAGAATAAAGTGGAGTAACTGAAAGAGTCATCTACAGCATAGATCCAAGAATTGTTCTTAATCATCATGAAGATATAAGGGGTTTCTTCCAGCATATAAATCAATCAAGAAAGTCTTCCTTTATCAAGACAGTTTTGCTATGGAAATGTAAAGGAAACTCCAAATAAATACTTTGATTCCATCATTTTGACTAGGACTGGTGTTACAGAATATATAGAAAACAAATTAATTAGGGATCCCTGGGTGGCGCAGCAGTTTGGCGCCTGCCTTTGGCCCAGGGCCCGATCCTGGAGACCCAGGATCGAATCCCACGTCGGGCTCCCGGTGCATGGAGCCTGCTTCTCCCTCTGCCTATGTCTCTGCACCCCCCCCCTCTCTCTGTGACTATCATAAATAAATAAAACAAAACAAAACAAATGAATTATAATTTTGTAAAGTTGGATGATCCCAGAATGTGGAATCCCTTAAATGAAAGCCATTGATGAATACAATTCATATGCTCTGAACAATGCATTACATGATCCGAGTTAATTTTTTTTATACTCATTTATTATTTCTTGAGTCTTTTTTTTTTTTTAAGGCAAACTCCACTCTCAATGTGGGGTTCAAACTGGTCATCCTGAGATCAAGAGTCACGTGGTCTACTGACTGAGCCAGCCAGGTGCCCCAAGTAGAGTTGATTTTAAGGACTCTTTAATAGTTACAGTTATAGGATCCATGGGAATGATGGTGAAGGGAGATACTCATCTGGTGGGAGTTAAAAATAAAAAGGGTCTGAAAAAGGATGGTGAAACATGAAATGGAACTGGGGGAAAGTATTTGATAGACAATACAAGTAGATAACAATATGGTTTTGATAGCAGTTAGTTGGTGCAGATATTATTTTTTTAATCCATCAGGGTAAATTTTATTCACATTTGATAATAAGACATATCACTATTAAACACAGGTGTCATGCATGAATATACATAAACAAAAAATATACAATAGGATTTACACATGATACTCTCTCTGCTTGAAAGGGAACTGGTCAGTCAACAGTTGCAAAAATATCTGAGTCTATAAGGTAATGCAGCAATGACAGTGTGATGTTAACTACGTGTGGAAACATGAATATCTTTGTAAATCTGCATCAGGAAGTAGCCTGTGCAAAGCGATGTGAGACAGATTCCACGTAGATAAAAAAGCATCTACTTTAATAGTTGCAAACAACATAAATTTAATAAAGCCTAGCTCTGCTTATAATCTAAAATGTTTTAAGGATTACCAAGATATACTATGGAAAAAGGACCCTAGGAAATGATTGTTCTTTTTATAGTTGTGCATCATGCTGAAGGGAGTAATAAATGGAGTATATTTTGTCAACAATAACATGTGAATATTAATATACAAAAAAGAAATAAAAATTCAAATGCATTTCTTTGTAACATAGACTAGATTTACCAACTGAAGGAGGAACTTAGGTTATTTATTCAACATAAAGGAAAGGTCAAGATAACCTTCAGAAATGAAATTAGGAAAGTACTTCTGAATTTGACTTAAATACTACAACAATTGCAAACAGAATAATGACAAATCATGCCTCTTCAATCTAAGTGCTGCAATTATAAGATTCTCAGAATAGTCTTAAATGATAGATTTAATGTTCTGCTACAGAAAAGACAAAATAAAAACACTACCAAAACATTTCCATGTTGAATTTCATTTTCCTTTTTTTCAGAAAGGATTGACAGTAATTCCTAAGTATGGTTTGGAAGCATCATAATATCGAAATGGTTTTTGAATTTTAAAGAAGACATGGAAAAGACAATGTGCATATTTAACACAATGACAAAATTTTTGCCCACATTAGAGCATCCTATCAAAATTAGTTTTATCATATATCCATTGGGGTTTAATGGTGGAGAACTGCCTAAATAGATGGAAAAAAATAGACAAAAGATGAAAAAAGATCCATTTCCCAAGAAAATTTCCTTTCTTTAGACTCTAGAAATAGGACAACAAAATTGTTACTTAAGTAATAGCAAGGATATGGGTTTTGATAATCAAAAGACAGTAATATTGGTTTTATAATGATACTTCTGCACAGAAGATTTTATTTAAATACAGAGAAGAAGAACCAGGATATTTGTCAAAGACATAGATCATTGCACGTTCAAATTTACCCAAAATTCATCATTGATTGTCAAATGTTCAATTGATATATATCCAAATACGAATATGATATAAGACATGAGTATAGCATTCTTCAGGTTTTGTGTAAGAATCACAGAGAACTTTATTTAACAGCCACACAGTCTGTAGTACTATGGGCATAGAAGAGAGATTTTTGAGTTGATACACAAGAATTACTTTCAAAAAGGAATGGAAATTGTCTAATCAAGCATTTCATTAAAAATGTGTTTTTCCCCCAACAAACAACAATATATTATCTTAATCCAGGGAAATTTGGATCTGTTGCTTTTCAAAAATGATTAAAAAGATGGCCTTACTAGAGTCAAGTTTTATTAAGTTTATTAACAATTAGGCCATTATGTAAAGTCTTAATAAAACTTGTTTTTGTATAATTGCTGGAAAACTTTAATGTTACTTTAAAACATGATTTGGCTACTTAAGTTTGCATTAATATCAAAGACCAGTAATTCCCAGATACGTTAGTATTTAGAAAGTGACCTAGGCAGCTAAATGTTAGGGAACCTTCCAAGAATGTTTTTAAAGAGGTGCTCGTTTTGACTATAGAGTTCCCTCCCAAAAGGGATTTACTTTTCTTTTGTATATTCATTTTCCAAGATTTGTTATAGTATGAAATACAAAGATGAATGAGAAAGCTAAGCATAACAATTCAAGTATGAGAAAATCACTCCAAAATATCAGGTAATTAAAATTAATGGAAACCTTTAAAATAAGACCCACTCTTTAAAAAATGGTATTAGAAATTATATACAATGTCATTTGTAAAAGGCAACATTATTCACTCATATCATGACATCCATCCAGATTTTGCCCTGCCATTTTGCTGTTGAGTAGCACCACAGTTCAGTTTTATAGGTAACTTTTAGGAGTGGGGAATCTAATTTTTTTAAGGTTTTATTTATTTATTTTGGAGCTGGAGAGACAGGGGAAGGAGAGGAACAGAGAGAGAGAGAGAGGGACAAAAAGACTCCACACTGAGTGCAGAGCCTGAGACTGGGCTCAGTCTCACAACCCTAAGATCATGACCTGAACTGCAACCAAGAGTTGGACCCTTAACCAACTGAGCCACTCAGGTGCCCAGAGTAGAGCTCTCTTGAAGAACAATGTTACCAAGGTCCTTTGACTTTATTGCACAGCCATTTTAGTGGTAATTTATATATTATTATAATCAAAAGACTAAAATTCCATCCAATTGAACAAATTTTTATTAAGTCTCTCATACTAACAACAAATTTTTACATGCAATAGTCAAGGAACTCACAGCCTAATCAAAGTACACAAACATATTTTTAAATAATATGTTACACTAGTCTCTAACTTATCACACACTATTATTGACCAAAGGAGTATAATTGAATTGGTTGTGTGCCTTTTACTCTTAATGACATTACAATCCTTGAAAATCTAATCAATATTTCTGAAGTTGCTTTTTTTTTTTTTCAGGCTGATTATATCATGTGAATCATTAATTTTACATGACCAACCAGGACTCTGTTCTCATTTGCTGTAAATTTTCTTTTTTGTTTTTTTGTCATTTTTTTTTTAGTAGTGGTTTTCTTTTTTTCAGATTTATTTATCTATTTACTCATGAGAGACACAGAGAGAGGCAGAGACACAGGCAGAGGGAGAAGGAGGCTGGCAGCCTGATGTGGGACTCAGTCCCAGGACCCTGGGATCATGATCTGAGCCCAAGGCAGATGCTCAACCACTGAGCCATCCGGGTGCTTCTAGTAGTTTTTGTTTATGTGTGTGTTATATTCTTTGATCTTCCTTTCCTAATGTTTTCTCTACAGTTTCTCAAAAATGTTTTATTTCTTTTTTGCAAAATTTAGTCATTTATCTAGTTCTCAATAATCGAACATGCTATTTCCATTACCACATAAAAGTTTCAAAAGATTTTACAAACAGGTGAAGAAAGTTCTAGATGCAATCATCAGAAACAGTTACTAAGGGATCCCCGGGTGGCGCAGTGGTTTAGCGCCTGCCTTTGGCCCAGGGTGCGATCCTGGAGACCCGGGATCGAATCCCACATCAGGCTCCCGGTGCATGGAGCCTGCTGCTTCTCCCTCTGCCTATGTCTCTGCCTCTCTCTCTCTCTCTCTCTCTCTCTCTCTCTCTCTCTCTCTCTATCATAAATAAATTAAAAAAATTAAAAAAAAAAGAAACAGTTACTATTATCTTGTCATCTATTACTCTCCATTGTTGGATAATCAACAGGTAGAGTCTTTACAATGTTTCCTTTGTATCCTTCTAGTTCTCATCATTTGAAAGCTTAATTCCAAATCATATTTGGCTGTGGGTGGCATCTAAAACATGCAAAGTATTTTATAAAGAGAACATAGGATATCCCAAAGACAGATTTACATATATACCTATACATGGACAAAACAGAATACAAAAAAATTAGAGCAGATAGAAACCAGTGTGATCTGAATTTATACAGTATATAATTACAGGATTACACACATAAATAGCATTTTCTATGTTGTAGGTACAATTTAATTTAATATTGTTTTACCTATATTAATTTATTTAATTTCTGTAACAGCTCTACAGGGAAAATGCAATTGTCATCCTTGTTTTGGAGATGGAGAACCTGAGGCCCAGGACTGGAGAATAAACTTGGCCAAATTCTCACAGAGAGGTAGGTATCAGAGTTATGCTTTGGTGCAGACAACCAGGCTCTAGATCTTGAGCTCTCCAAAACCAGGCAGTACTACCTTTCAGGAGACACATGTAGGAAAAAATGGAGGTTTTTTAATGCCAACTTAATAAGAAGCTGTAGCCACATTAGAAACGTTTGTAAACAAGAATATCACCTACTGATATATATGTATAAAAATAACTCTACTGGACAAGATTTTGATGGGAATATATAATACTGGGTTTAGAGCATTCAAGATAATAATTAAACAGCTGATGAAGATAACAAAAGAATTAGAAGTCAGTTATTTTAGTGAAAGGGAACAGAATGTTGGCCTAGCCTTGGGAGAAAGTCAGAGAGGATAATTTTAAAGAAGTGTGTGTGTGTGTGTGTGTGTGTGTGTGTGTGTGTGTGTGTAAGCTTTTGAAATAATCTCACTTTCTCCAAGGAACACAGAGACAAATGGCTTTTTTTGTGTGTGTTTTCCAAAAAAGAGGTCATATGCAAAGGAACTTTAGACAGCTGATTAGAAATTATAATGAGGTAGATATAGTATACATGTACACAATTTTAAGTAAGAAAGGAGATATTTTTCTCTTTTAATAACAAGCTATAAATGCTAGAGGGGATGAGAATGGAAGGTCACAGGATAGATTTATTTATAGTGCTTTCTTAAAGGAGGAAATAGTTTGGACAAAGTTCCAGGGTTACAACAGCTCTGAAAATTGTCTTTAAAGAGGCAAAACATTTCTGAAGTAGTTTGTCATTTTGGATTTGAACATACTGATTTCTGCAATGAATTGTTATGTCAGCACTTCATCTACCCCAAAGGAAAAGCATGATAAATCTGCATTATGCTTTGAGGAAAGAGCATTACCGAGCTCTAGTATTAGCTTTCAAACTAGCTATTTCTAGTAACAGGTCAGATTTACCCACTAGCTATTCAGCCTCACATGCATAGAGTCACACTTTATGCTGAATGGGCTATATTTTTTTAATACACCTGTTATTTGAGCACTTATTGGAGCATTTATTTTCAACACTTACAAATTAATGTATATATATATATATATATATATATATATATATATATATTTCCTTTGTAATTTTTTTCTGATTAGGATACATAATTTCAGGTATTATCCAGATGTAAAGTGTTTTATTTTTATTTTTATTTTTAGATTTTATTTATTTATTCATGAGAGACACAGAGCGAGAGGCACAGGCACAGGCAGAGGGAGAAGCAGGCTCCCTGTGGGGAGCCCAATGTGGGCCTCGAACCCAGGACCCCAGGATCACGCTGTGAGCCAAAGGCAGATCCTTAACTGCTGAGCCACCCAGGTGTCCCCCAGATATAGAGTGTTTTGATGTGAAAAAAGTCTTATTAAACAAGAAATAGTATCAGGGGCTACCTCTGCATTGAATCCATATCATATTATTATTATGGTAATTATTTATCAATTTAAATTTTTCATATTATCTGTCTTCTTTTTTTTTAAAGATTTTATTTATTTATTTATGAGACACACACACACAGCGAGAGAGAGAGAGAGAAGGCAGAGACACAGGAAGAGGGAGAAGCAGGCTCCATGCAGGAAGCCCAAAGTGGGACTCGATCCCCGGTCTCCAGAATCATGCCCTGGGCTGAAGGCAGCACCAAACCACTAGGCCACTGGGGCTGCCCCATGTCTGTCTTCTTGTACACTTATTTTGATTTTAAGAATAATGCAATTCTCAGAATTTCTCCACTATGATTTTTCTTTGTCTGCTTTGAAATAGAAACCAGACAATCAGCTTAATCTTCCCAAGGGTTTAGGAGCATGTCATAGTGTATGGAACGAAATGAATTAAAGTTTTTCATTTAGAATATGACCTTGATCAATTTACTGCCATACCTTGATCTTTCCATTAAAAAGAACCATTCCCATTCAAATCATATTAGCTTTGATTGTCCAGAGCTGAAAACAGTTAATAGGGAGAATAAGCATTCATTGGCTGGTTGGAAGTAACTGGAAAGCTCAAGAAAAAGGAATACTTTCTCAGATTTTTCATCTTTCCCTCCTTTGTGTCTCTGATTTGCTTCTGTAAGACTTTGATAGAGGCATATTTCTGGACCACAAACAGCTCTGTTACTTAGGAATGGAGAAATGGAGAAAATGAACTAAAGTATATTGGCCTGTTTGTCTCCCTGTAGAACAAAATTTTTAGAAGGTACAATATTTAAAAATGCTGAAGTATTAAAATTTTTATCAAATCCCATCTTCCTACCACCATGTTTATCTTCCACCTTGCACTGTGCTGTAAATAACTGCCCACATATCAGGATGTTCAGATTATTGGCCATTATAACCATTAATGGCCATCAATGATATTGAGCACCTTGGAAGTTTTAAGATTCTATGCTATGCCCTGCAAAAATAAAGTGCTGTGAGGTATGAACCCTTCCTCAATAAAATATAATTAGGGGAAACACACAAAAAATTATTTTCAAATGAGTAGTATATCTCATGAAATCAACCACATTGATGTAGAAAGTACTATTGGAATTACTTAAGAAAACACAAAAATACCCTCTCCTTATGGAGACTGGTGTGAACTAATTCTCGTTCTTACCATCACTCATAATTCCTGCTTTCTCCTCTCAGCAAAGAAAGTAGGGAACTATACAGAATAGTGTGTGATTTTTAAGGAGAGGACTAGGACCAAATAAATGAACATCTCTGAGACTTTGTGTCTTAAAGAGTCATTTTAATGAAGTAAGGGCATTAAAATTTTAAGTAGTAAATTTAAAGATTTAAATGTAGACAGTAGTAGAAAGAAGGATTTTTGTTGAGCATGTCCTCGCTAGAACTGCCTTTATCAAACAGAGCAAGAAGAAATATAGAATGATAGCTTAAAAGGTGTCAAGGTCGAGAGAGGAATTTTAAAGCTATCCAGACATAGATTTTTTCCAGATAGGAAAAGGCTTACAGACAAAATGAAAGTAAAGATATGAAGAAATAAATAGGGCTAATTGATGGACTATCACCCAAGACAGTCCAGAGGGAAAAGGGGAGGAATAGAGAAGGAAGATTTTATTTTAGAATAATAGTATTAACTCTTCTTCTAAGACTCGAAAAGAAATGGAAAGATGAGTTTAGATAATAGATATTTTTGAATAAAGATGCAAATGTAAGGGTATTTAGTAATGGAGAATGGAATTCAGTGTGCGCGCGCGCAAGTGTGTGTGTTTGTGTGTGTGTGTGTGTGTGATATCTTGCCAGGTTTCATTTAGTATTATCCAATATCCCCAAGCATTAAGTTTATATAGAATATGGGATCCCTGGGTGGCTCAGTGGTTTAGCACCTGCCTTCACACCCCAGGGTGTGATCCTGGAGTTCCGGGATCAAGTCCCACATCAGGCTCCCTGCATGGAGCCTACTTCTCCCTCTGCCTGTGTCTCTGCCTCTCTCTCTCTCTCTCTCTCTGTGTCTCTCATGAATAAGTAAATAAAATCATTTTAAAAAAGAATTTATCAAGAAAGCAGAGACAGTCTGCAAATAAATATGACATTTAAAACATTGGGTTCTCTATTGTGTCTTAAGATGCCATTTCTTTATGCTAAATGATGGGAGCTTAAACTATGAAACTGCTTTCTTCTGACTATTGTTTACTGCTTTGAGGATTTTAAACTGCATTATGTGGATCTAGTAATGCTTTTGGATCCGATAAAATTGTACAACTCCCTTTGTGGATTCTCAGGTAAAATTATGCTATCAGGAGCAAGAAGGAGACGATATGTATATTTAAATAGACTCCTCAATTCTATTTCATTTGTTGGGCTGTTTCTGTATAACAAAGGGATCATGTCCCACTATTAAAAATCCTCTGGCTATGGGCTAAATAATAACTTCTAAAAAATGTATATTTGTGCATAGTACAAACATCTCATCCATGGTATAGCATCCAGAATTTAAATCTTAGGACAGATTTTTCAAACTAGACAGTCAAATATCCTCTCAAGGATAGAGATCTTCCTTTATGTATGTTTGAACCCTATTATCTAGAATATAGTCTAACACTTCATAAAGACTCAACATACACTAATAAAGCTCACTATTCAAAGTCCCACTGTGTCCACAAGGAACACATCATTAGTCAAACAAATTAAAAATTGTCAGCTTACTACAAGAAGAGGAAATGCACTGCAGGATCACCAGGGAACATATCAAAAGGATTTCAGAAAAGGTTATAGGATTTGGAGGACTAGAGTAAGTCATAGGATTATCTTTGAAGGAACTAATCAAAGTTTGTTGTGAAACACAGCAAGGTTAGAATTTTTAGTTTGATAGCCTAGCAGATTACAGTTACATTGACAAAGCCAGGGGATAATAAATTGATTGTAAAAATGTTCACATGCTTCCTTTAATCTTATGCTTTGGCCATATGACATCCTTTGGTCAATAGGTCATTAATAAACATGCTAATTCAGGGCTCCAAGAGTTATTTGTGCCTTGGAAATTAGTCTCTTTTTGCCATTACACCCATTTGCTAGATAAGCAAGATAGTCAACTAGATGCAAATTCAGGAGTGGATGCAGGTCATTGGAGGTCATTCTAGATTAGGTCATCTCAGATGAATGGTCCCTCAGTGGAGTTGATGACTGCACACAAATGAGCAAACCCAATCCGACAAGAAGCACCATCCAGATGAGTCCAACCCAAATTGATGACTCCCAGAATTGTGCTAAAAATAAATGTTTATTGTTTTCAGTTACTAAGGTTTGTGGTGGTTTTATGTCTCAAAAGCTAACTGACAGAGTCAATAGGAGATGAGCCAATTCAGGCAGTCTGTTCATCTCCATTCAAGTGATCATTAACCATGATCACGATTTATGTTAAATCCATGAGTTGAGGACTTTTTGTGAATAATTGACCACATTGGTTGCCTCAAGGTTTGCATAATCCTTCTGAAATACCCTGAAAACACAACCTTTCTTCAAAAGATTAGAACCTTCAAATGATACCTTAAAGTGAACTACTAGTGAAAGCCAGTAAAGTAAAAAGAAACCTCCCTCCTACTCCAGTACTTGTCCTGGCATTGGAAAAATGGAGTTAGCTCACAAGAGGATGAACTGAATCTCCCACATAGTACATATTCTATACAAACAAACGGTGCTTTAAGAAAGTCAGAAAATTTGGGAGATTTAGAACTTAGTCTGGCCTCAAAAATATGCTTGGCCATCTGTGTCCATATATTGGAGTTTTTTTTTTTTTCCCTATGAGAAAACTCAAAAAAGTAACTTAAAAGTTTGTATTCCTTATAAATGAAAAATAATTTGGAGTAACTCATTACAAGTATGGCAGCTTAATTACAAGCATGAGGTGTGTAACATTTCGGTAAAGCATTGGCCCTATTGAAGACATTGTTATAAAGCAGTGTTTTAAGTCCATATTTTGTCATGGCTATAATTTAACAGTTTAGAAGCAAAATTAATGTGTTGTGTTTCCCTTTGATTAATACAGAACATTTTATTCAAAGTGGCTTTCTATTCCTTTTTGCTGCTGCCAAAAAGACCTGGTAGACACTGACAAGGAAATGGAATATTGTGTGGGCCAAATTTCTGACATTCATTTCCCTCAGACATTAATTTAGTACAAAGGAGAATAATCTGCTGTTCACAAAGAAGAAAAAAAAAATACCAATACATTTGAAGCCAAATCCTTTCACTTAAAGGTTATATGACTGAACATAATTTTCTCAGGAGGGAATTTTGTTGTTTGAAATGTCTAAAAAAAGAATCATCAGAAGAGAGAGTTAGCTGCATCTCTCCTATTGTCGGTCTTTGGTTAGTTAGGGGCACTGGATAAAGGAGAATATTCCATCTGTTTGGAATCAGAATCAATTTTTGACACAAGCTGTCAAAAAAAAAAAAAAAAAAAAAAGCAGAGAAAGAAGCAAAACTACCCCAGAGGAATATAACATTGCTAAACCAGTTTGATGGAAAATTAGAAATTATACCTGTATTTAATTAAATCTGGGCCAGAGGAGACAACCAGTTCAGGTCTTTGAAACAAAGTTAGAAATAAATAGACCTTTACCATCAGAGATTATCAAAGTGTTTTTTGTAGGTGAATTACAAAGACAAAGGAAAAAGAGATGTTGAATGTTTTTATAAAGTAATTTTTAAAATTAATCTATTAAAACTTCTTTCTTTAACTAAAAAGTAGAGGTTGAACATGACTAGAGGCATTTTAAATTAATAACAGATGTGGTAACAAAGACCTGATATAAATTACTGAGGAAAACTGAATGAGGGACCTAGGTTACTTATATTAGAAAATTATGTCTTTTAATAGTTAAACAGCAAATCCTCACATGATATTGTCCAAAAAGGCAAAAGAAATGTGACTTTATGGACAAACATTTTTATTGATTATTCACAGATACATATATAAAATAGAGAATTCTGTTATATTTAACTCTTCTTCACTTTCCTTAATGCAAGAACAAATGTATTTATGTTTTAAAAAAATCTAGTTATATAGATATTTTCTACAGAATTGGGACTTTAGAAGAATAGATAATGTTTTGATTTCAGAGGTTAAATAAAGTTGTATTCATTATAACCATTCTTTTATATCCAAATTATTTAAGGGAAAGTGCCTAAAACATATATTCCTGAGCCAGAATGCCTGGATTTAAATCTTCTCTCTGTTTGCCAATTGATCCACATTTTTTAAGCCTTCTAAACCTTAACAGAGTGAAATGATCCACCTTATCTCACAGGCTGGTTGCAAGAATTAAATGTGAAGCTATCTCTGTGTAAAATGTTTAGCATAGCACCTGTTTAAAAAATATTAAAGCACCAATATATGATGATAAAGACCTTTTACTATTTATTCCAATGATAACAATAATAAATCCAAAGACCTCCTACAATGGAGGGTTAAGTCTGATTTATTAAGTTTTTATTTTATTAAGTCTGATTTATTTAGTCATTTTAGAATAATAGGAAAATACTTGGGTACAATTCAATTAACTTTTCAGATTCTCAATAGGACTGCTTTTTAAAAGATGCATCATCTGACAATGAAATTATATTTATTGCCTCAAACATAAAATATTTATTAAGCAGCTACTGCTGCCAAGAACTCTCTAACTACTAGTTATTCCACAATGAACAAAACAGATAATTATATGTCATAACAATTATTCTCATAGAGTGTATATTTTAAAAAGAAGACATATAAACTAAAAATTAGGTAAATATATAATCCTGTCAGGTATTGATAAATACTGCAAAGATAAATAAAGCAGAAATGGCAAATAAAGGTGGCCGGGAGAGTGATTTTAGTTTAAAATAAAGTAAAATAAGGTAAAATAATGAAAATAAAATAATGAAAATAAATCTTCAGAAAGACTAAAAAAAAAAAAGACGTTTGAGCAAAAAATGGAAAAGACGAGGAAAAGGTGAGGCAGTAAGACATGAGATGGGGGAAGTACTCTCTACATAGAGACACACCAAGTAGATTGGATGTGAGTATAAAATAAAAATAAAAATAAAAAAAGATTTCAAAGTTTTTTGCCTAAGGAACTAGAAGAATGGTATAAGGGGGATGTAGGAACATTGATGGACCATTGTGTTTAGAGATTACTACTGAATATTAGGCATTAAGGTGAATGTTAGATATTAAAGATCTATTTGGAGATATTGGGAATATAGCTAAAACAAAATCCGTAGTTCAGGGTAAGTTTTAGGCTGAAGATAAAAATTTGAGGGCAACATACATAACTAGGTAGTTAGTTAGAAAATATATATTTTTAAATGGTCCTTGTCCCTAAATATCTCATTTTTACCTTGCTTTTCACCTAAATCTTTTGAATTCTTTAAGACTATTATTTTCCAAGACAAATATAATATTATTTTCCAAGACGTATTTTCCTTTTGGGAGCTTTCCATGTCATAGAGTACTCTGAACTAAGTTCTCCTCTTAAATGTAGTATATGCACATTTGTCTATCATTACAACATTACTCTATCTGTAATTCTTTCTATTTGGTATCTTCATTCTAATAGATTGAGAGTCAGAATGTATACCTTAATCTTGTAGGCCCAGTGCCTAGAGAAAGTGTTTGGCAGATAGTTGGTACTTGATTCAAGAATGAATATAGTAGTATTACACAATTAGAAAAAAAATATTTTAACATGATTTAAAGAGTTTATTATAGATAAAGAAAATTATGAGGAACTGGTAAAATGGGGCTCAACTTTGTGCAAAGGTAAAAAGCGTGAAATCTTTCCTAAACACAATTCTACAGAATTTTGAGCAAGTGATTTGCATTTTACAAAATAATTCCTATGGTTTGATGGAGGATGGACTGGAGTGAACACATGGTAGTAATTTACTTGGAGAAATGGCTAAAGTTGCCAAAAGGATATATGGATGCTGTTACACTGGGGATAAAGTTCTATATCTCAGCAGAGAAGGAATCTGTGGATCTATGTGAATGGCAGATGCGACATTTACTTTGGGAGATTTTAGAATGAGAATAATTGGGTGTGAGCTGATTTTTTTTATAATAAATTTATTTTTTTATTAGTGTTCAATTTGGCAACGTACAGAATAACACCCAGTGCTCATCCCGTCAACTGCCCTCCTCAGTGCCCGTCACCCATTCACCCCCACCCCCCGCCCTCCTCCCCTTCCACGACCCCTAGTTCATTTCCCAGAGTTAGGAGTCTTCATGTTCTGTCTCCCTTTCTGATATTTCCTACCCATTTCTTCTCCCTTCCCTTCTATTCCCTTTCACTATTATTTATATTCCCCAAATGAATGAGACCATATAATGTTTGTCCTTCTCTGATTGACGTATTTCACTCAGCATAATACACTCCAGTTCCATCCGTCGAAGCAAATGGTGGGTATTTGTCGTTTCTAATGGCTGAGTAATATTCCATTGTATACATAGACCACATCTTCTTTATCCATTCATCTTTTGATGGACACCAAGGCTCCTTCCACAGTTTGGCTATTGTGGACATTGCTGCTAGAAACATCGGGGTGCAGGTGTCCCGGCATTTCATTGCATCTGTATCTTTGGGGTAAATCCCCAGCAGTGTAATTGCTGGGTCGTAGGGCAGGTCTATTTTTAACCCTTTGAGGAACCTCCACACCATTTTCCAGAGTGGCTGCACCAGTTCACATTCCCACCAAAAGTGCAAGAGTGTTCCCTTTTTTCCACATCCTCTCCAACATTTGTGGTTTCCTGCCTTGTTAATTTCCCCATTCTCACTGGTGTGAGGTGGTATCTCATCGTGGTTTTGATTTGTATTTCCCTGATGGCAAGTGATGCAGAGCATTTTCTCATGTGCGTGTTGGCCATGAACTGTTGGCCAAGAACTGTGGAACAATTCAACAAAACCAGGAGTCAATTCTTTGAAAGAATTAATAAGATAGATAAACCATTAGCCAGCCTTATTAAAAAGAAGAGAGAGAAGACTCAAATTAATAAAATCATGAATGAGAAAGGAGAGATCACTACCAACACCAAGGAAATACAAACTATTTTAAAAACATATTATGAACAGCTATACACCAATAAATTAGGCAATCTAGAAGAAATGGACGCATTTCTGGAAAGCCACAAATTACCAAAACTGGAACAGGAAGAAATAGAAAACCTGAACAGGCCAATAACCAGGGAGGAAATTGAAGCAGTCATCAAAAACCTCCCAAGACACAAGAGTCCAGGGCCAGATGGCTTCCCAGGGGAATTCTATCAAACGTTTAAAGAAGAAACCATACCTATTCTACTAAAGCTGTTTGGAAAGATAGAAAGAGATGGAGTACTTCCAAATTCGTTCTATGAGGCCAGCATCACCTTAATTCCAAAACCAGACAAAGACCCCACCAAAAAGGAGAATTACAGACCAATATCCCTGATGAACATGGATGCAAAAATTCTCAACAAGATACTAGCCAATAGGATACAACAGTACAATAAGGAAATTATTCACCATGACCAAGTAGGATTTATTCCCAGGACACAAGGCTGGTTCAACACTCGTAAAACAATCAATGTGATTCATCATATCAGCAAGAGAAAAACCAAGAACGATATGATCCTCTCAATAGATGCAGAGAAAGCATTTGACAAAATACAGCATCCATTCCTGATCAAAACTCTTCAGAGTGTAGGAATAGAGGGAACATTCCTCAGCATCTTAAAAGCCATCTATGAAAAACCCACAGCAAATATAATTCTCAATGGGGAAGCACTGGGAGCCTTTCGCCTAAGATCAGGAACAAGACAGGGATGTCCACTCTCACCACTGCTATTCAACATACTACTAGAAGTCCTAGCCTCAGCAATCATACAATAAAAAGGGCGTGAGCTGATTAACACAAATCTTTTTATATGTTATGCAAAAATAATTTAAATAAAGCTCAAAGAAGGAATATAAAGATAAAGAGGATCTAGAGATAGAAGACCAGAAGAAAGTTTTAACACAAAAGGAATAGAGTTTTAAGAGAAAGAAGTGATTTAATTAATTCATTCTCAGATAGATGGAAATATAACCGAATTATCTATTGAGTTTGGCAATAAGCTGATCAGTGGAATTCTTAGAAAGTTTTTTTAAAATATTTTATTAATTTAAGAGAGAGTGTGTCTGTGCTCACAAGAGAGTGGGTGAGAGGCCAAAGTAGATGGAGCCCCACACAGGGCTCCATCCCAGGGCCCTAAGATCATGACCTGAGCTGAAGGCAGATGCTTAATGGACTGAGCCACCCAGGTGCCCCAAGAGACTTATATAGTAATACTTCAGGATGAATGGGAAGAATGAGAAAGGAAGAAAACATAATTTGAATATACACCATTAGAAGGACAAGGAAAAGAGGGATGGATGTGGCAATAACTGAGGGCAAGGAGCTTAATAGAAGTTTCTGGGATTTTTTTGTCTGTTTAATGATGAGAACAATATGAGCATGTTCATTTTCCAAAGGGAAAGATCCATCAGAATCATTTACCACTATTTTGAATGCTCTCTACATTACATTTAGTGACAAAAATAAACATGTTCATGATTATACTTTACCTGAGTTTTGGGCTTCCTCTGGGAAATGAGTAGCTCATTTCTGCTGTTCTTATATACTAAGGAAATTTCAAACTTTGATGTTTCTAAAATAATTGTCTCTATGTCTCTGGGTATCTGGAATGATAGTTGTTTAGATTAATGGGGCATCTGCTTTATAGTTAATTATATGTATTCTTTTTCATGACTCTCTAGGTAAAATCTGAATTTTTTTATACTCTAAGGTGGTTAATAATGCAGTGAAACACTTCTTGGAACTTAAGAAAAACAAATTTTATTTCAAATATTTTAACACTCCGTAATCCGTAAGATAGGTCCAAAACAAACTCTTTAGACCAGTGTAATCCATTAATCAGACTAATTAATTCATTGTAGCCAAGGGCTATTGCAAAGCAATATCTGTCTAGCTGTGTGTACAATCCCTGTAGCTACTTTTGAGTACTTCTGATATAGTAGCTTAAACAAATCCCTTCTTACAAATATTTATGCACGTTAAGATGTTCTAAGAGTTTACAAAACAAAACAAAAAATCCCTTTGACTATTCAAGCTAAAGTATAAAGCCAATGTAAATATAATATGCCAAATAATTAGTATGACAAAATAAAGGCTATTCTAACTTTTTTTTTTTTTTTTTAATTTCTTTATGATAGAGAGAGAGAGGCAGAGACATAGACAGAGGGAGAAGCAGGCTCCATGCACCGGGAGCCCGATGTGGGATTCGACCCCGGGTCTCCAGGATCGCGCCCTGGGCCAAAGGCAGGCGCCAAACCGCTGCGCCACCCAGGGATCCCAAAGGCTATTCTAATAAGACAACAGATAATCTTTTATTTTATATTTACATACAATATAGTCATTTTGGCTGAATATACAACAAAATCAGGTCTGTTTTGTGTGTGATTCTGTGTATGCAAAAATAAGTAATAATTATGATTTTTAACTTCACTTATTTCTAAGGAGTTAGTACTAAAAATGAGAGAGTTCTTCCTTTGCCAAGTGCAGTGGGGGCCATGAATACGCAAGTTTTTAAGGAGATTTTGGAGCACAGTAGATTTCTCTGTGTAATAAATCCAAGAAACAATTGAATTTACAGTAGGAGAATTTAAGAGGAAGTATATGACTACTAAGAGAAACACTGGCTATTGAATTGAGAAGGGTTCAAAAAACATGAAATTTTGATCCATAAGGGAGCCATGAGGATTTGGATTGGCACTGCCACCTGGGGAACTGGGAATTGAGATGCTGTGCACTTGGAAAATAGGAAGTGACTGAAATCCATGTATTGGCATATGTGACACCATGACAGACTTGGAAAGGGTAGAAAATAGAATGGGCATGTAGACATATGCATACAAATTTTTGAAAGTGTGCATTTTATTCAAATTATACCTTTCAAAGGTTGGCAATGAACAAGTCATAGGATTGTACTTCATTTTCAACTTATAAAGATATGACTTATTTCTCTCTTGCTTTTTTAATGACATTAACTAACATTAAGATGGAGTACAGGGCAAGTAAGAAATGGGTATGTCACAGCTTTTCCCTGATTTAACATCCTCTATTAGTGTCTCAGAGCATTTGAAACAAAGATAAGGGGATCCCTGGGTGGCTCAGCAGCTTGGCGCCTGCCTTCGGCCCAAGGCATGATCCTGGAGTCCTGGGGTGGAGTCCCACATCAGGCTCTCTGCAGTGAGCCTGCTTCTTCTTCTGCCTATGTCTCTGCCTCTCTCTCTCTCTGTGTCTCTCATGAAAAAATAAATAAAATCTTAAAAAAAAGAAACAAATATAAATAATATTTACATGAATTACAACAGCTCAGTAATCAGGCCTTGCTTCTTCTAAGCTTTATTTTGAAATTGTCATTCTTCTTTTTCCTATGTTAGATTTTGGAAAGGAATACAAGTACTCTATGATTTTAGTAAATTTTCATATATATTTTTTATTTATCTAAAATATCATTTACTGGAGCTTCTTTCTACCTGGTAGAGGAGGTACTGCACTGTTTGTGAATCATCGAGAAAAGCCAATAAGATATTTAAATATATATAATTATATATTAATATAATTATAATACTATATATATATAATTTACCATAATGTTCTGTACTTCCTGTGTCTAATTTTGTAATGATATTCACATTTTTCCTCATTAGATTCTATGGTCTATGAGGGATGTTTTTCTCTCTCTGGTATCTCAGTAACAATCAAAATGCCTATAACTATAATTCTACTTAATCAGTATTTGTAGATTAAATGGACAAAGAATTACATTAAATACCCACAAATAAATTATTTTGGTAAGGACTTCTATTTTGCTATGGTACTTTCTTTAAAAATTACCAAAGTATTTTACTGAAGTGTTTTAGTGTAACAAATCCTGAAAAAAATCTATAAATAATAATAATATTATTATTCAATATCGTTTGAGAAAAAACTCTCTATCAGAATCTATGCATTACTATTCTCTACAGCCCTATGACATAAGTTATAATGATGTCTTCATATCCATGTGACATAGGAGACATTTAAACAGACAAAATGCACAAAATCACTTGGCTAGTGACTGGCAGAAGAGAGATACAACCCCTGGCAGTTTATTTATTTATTTTTTTAAATTTATTTATGATAGTCACACAGAGAGAGCGAGAGAGGCAGAGACACAGGCAGAGGGAGAAGCAGGCTCCATGCACCGGGAGCCCGACGTGGGATTCGATCCCGGGTCTCCAGGATCGTGCCCTGGGCCAAAGGCAGGCGCCAAACCGCTGCGCCACCCAGGGATCCCGGCAGTTTATTTCTTAATTGTTTACTGTTAACTTCATTTTTAGGCAGTCCCTCATGGTTTTCCCAAAGGAGTTCAAAGTGTTTAATAAATAATGGTGTATTTATCCTAGAAAAGAGTGAAAATACTATTCATTAGCTCATGCAACAACTGTTTATTGACCATGTGCTAAATGTACATGGCGTGCTTTACACTGGATAGTGCACAAATAAGAATAGATGGGCTCTGCCCCTTGAAGCTGTCTGTTCAGGATCAGAGCCAGTGTAACATGGTAACTAACATTGTTGGCTCTGGAAAAGTTTGCCCAAATTCATACTCAGTTCCAAGATCTTGGGCTAATAAGTTAACCTCTCCTTTCCTTGGTTTCCTCATCCATCAAAATGATCATTTCTTGAGATTAAGTGAGCTAATCCAAATAAAATGCTTTGTAGAGAATTTCACATAGCAAATATTGATTTTGCTTTGGTAGAAGGCTCAGACTTTCTTTCTTTCTTTCTTTCTTTCTTTCTTTCTTTCTTTCTTTCTTTCTTTCTTTTTTAAGGCTCAGACTTTCAACAAATAATCATACTAACTAATTTAGTTACTCTAGAATAAAAGAGTAAAGTTGTATGTGAACATTGATCAAATACCTTGTCCTGGTCTTAGACAAAGGTGGCGAGGAGCAACATCTATGGGGTGAAAAATTAGTCCAGGAAAGTCAGCCTATGTCTGCCATGAGATAAAATGTGTTACTGTGACTATCACCATAAAAAAGAGAGCAAGATTTTGTATGAGAAAAGAATAAATTCTCCAGGGATCCTTGAACAATGGATGACCTTAGACCAATACATTTTAGAAAGGTATTCAATCAAGACATGACCTCTCCCTTGAGTCCGCACCAATATGAAACTTAGAGGTTAAATAAAAAATGGAGAGATAAATGCAAGTAACATCCTGTTCTAAAACTCTCTAGATAATAGACCTTCCATACCTGGTTATAGCTATGTCAATTTATTTTCCTGTCTCTTTCAGTTTTGAAGTTATTATATAAAACAGAAATAAAAGAACAAAAAGATACAATATGAAAACAAGAGAGTAAACAAACAAAAACTATGAACAATCACTTTCATGCTTTGTTTGCATAATGTTCCAATTATCTAAAGAAATTAAGATCTGTTGATTATGTGCTCTGTCCTGAGAAAATATTGTTGTGCCCAAGATTGCGAATCCGAGAAACCACCAAGGAGCGGACACCGATGCAAACGCACGAGGGTTTATTTACAAGCTCAAGCTTGGGTCCAAGTATACCCGACACAGTGGAGCAGGGACTTGGACAGACCCCGGACACCGAGGTGGGTTTCAGCTTAGTTTTTTATAGGCTGGTCTATGGGATTTTTCAGAAGGGGTGGAGGAATTTCTCAAGTTCTATTTACATTTTGATATGGGGCTTTCAAGGGCATTGAGCTCTGTTCTTATTCTAATAGGGCCTTCTTGCCCTTGGCTTGGGCTCTGTTCTTATTCTAATAAGGGGCTTTCTAGGACGTTAAGCTGTAAGCTGTTTTCTTCCTGTAACTGAAGTAATGTAAATTTGAACTCTTATTCACAGGGGCCTAAGATGGCTGTACTTGTGCTAATGCTCAACTTGAGGTGGAAAGGCCTTGATTTTTCTCGGCCTCCACAATATTTTTATCAGTTCAGTTGACATCTGTAAACATACTGATGCTCATATTGTCAATTTTATGAATATAAAGAAAAATTATATTTATAAGTTACTATAAACTGTTATAAACTAATTCTATAGAAATTCATTATATAGTCAAAGAATACCAATTCATTCATAACCTGGCTATTCCAAGATTGTTAGAAGAATTGTCAAATTTATACAAAGTAATTGAGACATATTTCCTGACATTTTATCTATGCTTCTAGAAATTGTTAACAGACCTAAGTCCAAGTTAAAAACTCGTTTTTAAACACTTAAGTTTAGGCATGTGGATAATATTCAGAATATTTAATAATCAGTACTGTAATATAAATATGTGCACCAATATATAAATAATAATTATAAAATATCTTCTTTTAATATTGAAGTCATTTAAACTGAATATTTAAAAAGTATTTAACATGTGACTTAACTTGAAGCACAAATTAATCAATTCATTCCAATAATTTCCAATCATTATCAATTTATAGAGGTTGCATGTGACCTTTTGCTGTGACAGAGCTATCACTGTGCCGTGATACTAGGAATCATATTAATTCCGTCCAAGACTTTACCATGAAATGACATCATTATTATTAGTGACTGAGTATTTGGTAGCATATTGAAGTCACTGCCTCCCATCTTATTTTCCCATATCTCTCCATTCTTGCCTTCCTCTCTCACTACAGTTTTTGTCTCCACCATCTGCCATGATCATCTGGACCTAGGTCACACTTATCGTGAGGGTGAACTGCACTCAGACTAAATGCAGAGGAAGTCAGGAGAAGGTAAGGTGTGTGGGAATATACTGAGCTAGTTCCTGGGACCAGGAGTTCCACTCATTTTAGCCTGATTCCATCAAGGGAGTGTGAAATGGCTGTGCTCCTTGCATAGACCATTCAGTAAACAGTTGGTTAAACAATAGAGACAGCTGTTGGCTGAGGTCCTCCTATTAAGAGAAAAACAAAAAGGAAGAAAAAATAAGGGAGAAGAAATCAAAGAAAGTTTAAACAGTGATTACTGACAGATTGTCAACACTCAAGGGCTCTTTTAAGCTAATTGCTTCAGGACATGTGAAAGAGCCAGCAGGGTAAGGGCAGTTGGGGAGCTGATGAGAAGCTCCCTGGCCTTTTAGGAGGATGGGAGAACAAAGGAGGTTCACAGTGTCATACCATCAAGACATGCTGAGGTCTGTACCCTGATAATTGACAGTTTTCCTAAGGACCTTGTCACAAGGAGCCAACATGGCCCCCTTTTCCATTTCCCCATGCCAACCACTACAGAGGAATAGTTTCAAAAACACAAAGAACTGCAAACTTATTTAAGGAATGAGTAAAGTCCACACAACAAATTTTTAACACTCTTCTGTCTTCTGCAGTCAAAGCCCTAGCCCAGACAAAATTAGGCATTTCTGTGTGCGTGTGTATGTGTGTGTGTATGTATAGTCGTAGGGCTGTGGATACACTATAAGTCTTCACCAGCTCTTTGGAACAGCTTCCTTCCTCATTGAAGACCTTCTAAACTCTAAGTTTAGACGCTTGCTCTATACATCTGAAATAATTAAAATATCTATATCAGCATAACTTTGCTTGCAACAGAAATATACAATAAAATCTATGCTCCATTTTCCAAACTTGAATTGCAAAACAGATTCTGTATGCTAGATAAATCAGATATACTAAAATACTATTAAATAATTTTACTACTCATTGCAATTACTATTATACTCTTTACCAACCATGACACATGTACTGTACCTCAATATTTTAATACACACTGAACCTGTGGCTGTGCAAACTGACTCTCATCTACGCCTCATGTTATTTCTGTTTTGTTAGACCTGTGTTCAGGACTCCCTATTTGGTCTCAGAATAGTACTAAAGTAGTCGTTAAGTTACCCTTCTGCTGGTAGTTTGCCCCATTACTGTCATGTACTTTGTAATTTAAGACGGTGCCATTAAAGATACTTGATATTTCCTGCTTTGTACTAGCTTTGTCAGCAGAGTACATGTTTGACCTACATATAATAATTCTATCCTTGCTAAATTGTGTCTCAAATAATTGAAAACATATGTGTCTAAGAGGTGACTAGAATTAACTTTTTTTCTCCAGAAACATTTTAATTTAATTGCTTTTAAGACCCTTGTCTAGTTGAATATGGTAAGTAGTTTTACCTGATAGCTGTTATAGAAATTCAGTTTCCTTTTAGGATATATGGATGGATTTTCATATTCCCCCTATATGACATTTTTTTCATTGTTATTTGTATCATCATTTATCATTGAAAAATTACAACTCTGTTTTGGAATTAGTAGAAGTTAAAATACTAACCATGTTTTATAATTGTGTTATGAGACAAAAAAGGAATAAAAAGCAGAGATTTTCAAAATATTAATTCTAATAGCTTAAATGATTTTTTGAGAATAAACATACATTTATAAATACATATATATATATATATATACATATATATATATATATATATATACAATAGCAAACAGAATATACATTTGCAAGAAAATGGGTTTTAAATATTAGGCTTAGAAGTTAAATATTAGGCTAAATTATAGACTATTTGAGATTTTTGAGAAGTTTCCCAGTAGGAAACCACTAAATAAAATACTGTGTGTGTATATGTCTATGTTTTAAAGTTCAAAGTTAAACTGCTTTAACTTTGTAAATATAAGTATATCTGGGATTTACTGATGGAAAACATGTTGATCCTAATAAAGAAATGCTTTATTATGTTAACCAGGGAACTACATGAAGCGAGGGAATTAACAATGGCTTTTCCAACAATGTAAAGTTTTGATTGTATCCCAAGGGAAATGTGGGATCATCAATGGGTTTTGATTCTCACATCAGTCATATCTCTGCCAAATGTCACTTCCTCAGAGACATCTTCTCTAATGGTCTGATCTGAAATGAAAATGCTATAAATCTCTTCTTGTCCTCCTTTGTTTTCCTTCATGGCACTGTTACCACCTACCATTATTTTATCTATATTTTATATCTGCTTGCTTAACATCTAAATTTCCTACTTTCCTATTAGAATTTAACCTTCATATCAGCAAGAACTTTCTTTTCTTTTTATCTTTTTTTTTTGTTGTTGTTGTTATTCACTCCAATATTCCCAGAGCCTACAGAGGTAACTGGAAAATAACCATTTTGAATGAATAAATACTAGTATAATGAACATGTGAATTATATATGATTAATAACAGTTCATCTATCTGAAAAACACACAAGCATCTTCACCCTATCAGAAAGTATATAAAAACATGAAAGATGGATTAAATTGTCACAAAACATTCTAAAACACGAAAGGTATAGATTTATTCTCCAATGTAAATGCTTTATGGGTATTAGGAGAGAACTTTGCCTTTTTCATAAGACTTATTTAGATGTTAATCTGATTTATTTGGTGATCTGATTTCCAGACCTACATCACGTTAGAAAAGCAGAATATTAGAAAAACAGAAAAGTGGTACACTTTGCAGCAGAGCAAGATTTTTGAAACTCCAATTACATCACATTGCTCCCTGTACAGATTTGAATGGTGTCCCACCAGATTTTATGTTCTCCCAGAACCTGTAAATGTGCCCTTATTTGGAAATGGCATGTTTGCAGACATATTCAGGTTAAGGTAAGGTCATACCAGATGAGGGTGTGCCATAAATCCGATAACTGATATACAGACAGAGATTTAGAGACATAGAGAGACACAGAGGAAGACTGTCATGTGAAGAGAGAGAGAGAGATAGGATGATGTGCCACAAGCTGAGGAATGCCCAGGACTGGAAGCAACCAATAGAAGTTAGGAGAGTATAAGGAGAGATACTTTCTTAGAGTCTTAAAAGGGAATATGACTCTGCTAATAACTAGATTTCAGATTTCTAGCCTCCAAAACAATGAGAGAATATATTTATGTTATTTTAAGTCACTTTGTTTATGGTTATTAGAACCTTAGGAAGCTTATATAGTTCCTTCTTTAAAATGCTTCGAAAGCTTATGATTATATTGGTAACTGTATTGAACAATTCAGCATATTACATGTGCTCAATAAATGTTTGAAGAATGTGAAATAAGCTCACAAAATAAAAGGAATTGGCAGGATATATTAGATGTGTATCAAGTCAACAGGAGAGATCCAGAGGTCTTGAGAGGAGGAGACTCAAATTGCTCTCAAGTCTGTGCTCATGGGGTATATCAGTTGGGATGCATTTGATTTTGGTTACAGAATACCAGATCAAGGTGGTCTTTAAATAATGAGAGTCATATTTATTTCTATTGTAAAGTTTTCTGTGGTATAGTATTTCCATTATTGGTTGTTTTGGTAGCTCAGTGGTACCAGAGTGCTGCTCAAAATTTTTATTTTATTTATTTTTTTTAATTTTTATTTATTTATGATATTCACAGAGAGAGAGAGAGAGAGGCAGAGACATAGGCAGAGGGAGAAGCAGGCTCCATGCACCGGGAGCCTGATGTGGGATTCCATCCCAGGTCTCCAGGATCGCACCCTGGGCCAAAGGCAGGCGCCAAACCGCTGCGCCACCCAGGGATCCCTCAAAATCTTTAAAATTTCATTGGTTTTTATTGTTATGGTTTGAAAATGGATGTAGTAAGTTTAAGTATCATGTCTTCATTCAAGATGTTGAGATGGTGAATTCTAGGCTTTCGTGTGTGTGTGTGTGTGTGTGTGTGTGTGTGTGTGTGTGTTTGTGTATGTTTTAAATTGAAGAGAATATCCTATAATCCATCTGGAACCATTTCTTCCTCAAATAACTTAGGCAAAATTTTATCACATATCTATGCCTTAACCAACTATTGGCAATAAGAATAAGATTATGAAGTTTGGCTTATATACATCAAAATCCACTACATGGGGCCAGACAGGTGCTTAGCATCTCCTGAAGGACAGTTTCACCTGTGTGTTAGTAAATAGAATAGATTTCTGTTGGCAAGAGAAATTTGGGGTGGGACTATTAAGTAGCAAACAATGTTCTACCATGAATTTGTAGAAGACACAGAAACTGTGGCAATATATGAATATTTTCATACTGCGATAATGAACATCATTCTCAGTTTCTTCATAGTTCTTATTAATAACAAAATTCCTCCCAGAAAGTTAACATTTTGACTTCTGGAATATAGATTCCTCAGAATCTTTTTTGTACAAAAACAAAGATAAAAACATAAGGCACAGTGTACTTTTCCTTACACTAGTAAGGGTGCTGGATGACCAGGGATTTTTTTATTTTATATTATATATATATAGTTTTTACCCCACTCCAGAAAGCTGACCAACATGTAATAGACATTCATTCCAACATCAGCCTAGTTCTCCTTTTCTCAAAAGCCTATGATTAAAATATTTAAGAATATTTCCCCAAATGTACAGGATTATATCTTAGCTTTAACAGCAAAGTTCTTTAATGATTTTGATCTAATAACTATCAACAGGATTAGAAAGGTACTTAAGTAAAAAATTAAAGTGATTGGAAAACATTAGATTACAAATTCACTAAGTTAATAAACATTAGAGTAAAAAACTGATAACTATACTGGGGAAATGTGCTTATATGGATATAACAGTTCAACATCTAAGCCATTGCTCTTGTCCTGGTCATTACCTACAGGGTGATAAGATCTGTGTTCTAGAGGCCCCTGGGTGGCTCAGTCAGTTGGGCATCTGACTGGATTTCAGCTCAGGTCCTGACTTCATGGGTTGTGAGATTGACCCCACATCAGGCTCCTGGATCAGTAGGGAGTCTGCTTTAGAATCTCCCCCTACTATGCCCCCATCCCTGACTCCCCTGTTCTCTCTCCCTCCCCCATTAAAATAAATATAAATATTTAAAAAGACAAAAAAAAAATCTGTTTTTCCTAAAGTAGTTGAGTCAAGAGATGTTGCAAAGTATGTTTCCCAAAGCCTTGGAATTCCTTGGAGTTATCTAAAGTTGGCCTTGGAGAGTAAACTTGGGAAATAAATAAATTAGGGCTCTAGAGAACCTCCATACTCTATTCACTGAGGCAAATCAGACTTTTGTGGCTTATACAGAGTAAGATGTAAGAGTTAATGCAGAAGGAAAGATAAAGGAGGAAGGTTGGGGGGAAATCATGGAGAGGTTGAGGGATTTTTTTTTTTCTAAAGAATGAGGACTTATGGTTCTTGATCCATCCTTTTGTGACAAATTTCTAAGTATTAGTTGACCAGGCATATATACAGATACTATATATCTAGGGAGTATTTTTGTAAGTCAATTTTCTTGAAATAGAGATTTGCACACAGAAGTTTGATTGGGAAGTACTTTTTGGAATAACACTTTAAACAAGTGAGGGAAGCAGAAGTGGGCAGAGAGAAAGCTTGAAGGGCAATGCAGTTATAACAAAGGCCCCAGCAGAACCCTGGGGGAACTTTGGAGCTGGAATGGTCCTTTGGAAATATCTTACTGAGGCAAAGGGCTAGGCTTCCTTTTCCTATCTCTATTTGTCCTTTGATGTTGTCTGCTCCTGTGCAGGTGCCCTAACCTGGGGTGAGGCAGCTCTTTAAGCTAAGAGAAAGCCTTTGGTTAGCAACACCCCAGGCAGCTGGGGAAAGGAGTGTGTTGGTCCTGAAGTTGGAATTAGGGCAGGAGTTGGGGGGAGGTGTGGAGTGTGCATCACAGTCTTTACTACATCAGTTAGATTTGATTACAGGCTAAGAAAACAAAACAGTCTACCCAACTACCCCACCCCCCTGCACATGATTGAACTCTTTCTCCACTTTGTTTTTCCCTAGGAGACATAGCTGGGGCACTCAAGGCTTACTTTCTAAAATGTAGTGGAATGGTTATTGCATAAATATAGAAGGGAGGAAAAAAAGCAATTTTCAGTTTTTACTTTCAAATTGACATGGAATAAAACAGACCTTAGAAACAAAAGCATTTTGCTTTTCAAGATCTGGGATTTTTTTTTTCCCCAAAAGAAAGCCTCTGAAAGTCTCCAGTTCATGTCACAGTAAAAAGGCAATTTTTCCCACTTTCCCAGACCAGAGGAAGATCCCATTGGCTTAGGATAAGAAAAAAGGTCAAAAGGGAAATTACCAGATGAAAGGCTGAAGTGCTGCTCTTGATAAGCATTCATCTTCTGTCAAGAGTTGACCACTGAGCAATGGAACAAGGATGTAAATAGATCCTTCTGAGGGGTTGGGGTTGTAGAACAGAGAGAAGCTATACACTACTTCTCTTCTAAGTTCACAGGAGGTACAGCCTTCTAAAAGTTCTGTTTCCATGGGAAAGGAATACTGTAATACTTGATATGTCTAGGTTGATGGGCTAGCGGCAGCCTTGTAGAGTCCTTAGAACTCCCAAAAGGATCATGGAATGCCAAACTTTACTTATGTAGCTAGATCAGGCATAAGTATGGTACTGAGAACAAGTTAATATAGTGAGGACTTGAATCGTTGACAAAATGATACCATCAGTAAACAAATCATAAAATGCTTGAATGGGGACCATTTGGGAAAGGTGATGTGTTAGAAATACTAATGTGGAGGAATGGCCATGTCCAATGGGGTTTAAAATTCATCTCAATGGAGAGACACACTGAAGAAGCACAGATGTCTCTCCACAAAGCCATTCTTTGATAAATTCTTAGAATTAAATGAGGGGGTTAAAATCTAGAAAGATAAATTATTGACCAATGGAAGAAAGAAACTATAGTATAAATGTAGTTTTAAAATCTCAGAATGACTGAAATCTCTTCAGATTTTACAGATTGTTTCTACCACTGTGCACAATGGTAACACACAATGGAGATGAGATTAAAATATTGAAAAATCAAGGAAGTTATATTTATTGCAAACCTGAGTGAATAGCTTGAAAATATAGCCCATAAGGGGAAAATTAAATGCTACAACAAAAACAAACAAAAAACCATAGGGCTAGATGAAAGCAAAGACACCAGCATAATTAGCAAGGATTACAATAACAGTAAGATATACAATGATTTAAGCACAAAATTGGAGGTAATTAAGACTAAATGTGAACTTTACCTTATGGTCAGGCTGTCTTACCTATGTGTGAAGGCATTTTCAAACTCCCACAGCCTAAGAAATATGCTTAAAAAGGAAACTTTTGGCCTTATCATTGTGAGAAAGAAAAATTGAGTACTTAGAAATTGACAAAAGATATTACTGGGGGTATTTGCAGTGACTGTTGGGAGTTCGTTAGTGTATCCCCCTAGGATGATCTGATTGTATGGGATATTGTACTCTTGATTGTCTTTCTATTGACTATACTATTTTACATTTTTTCAGAGTAGATGTTAAGTGGTGGAAAGCTGGTAATGTAATTATGAATACAACTAACTATTTTTCATTACAACAAAAATTTTACCATACAGAAAATATAACCACCAAATTACATTTTATTACCTTATGCATATGATATTAATCAGTCTTGATTCTAGTAGCAAATTCATTTCGGTATACTCTGTATATGTATGTATTAATGTGTTACTCATATTCCCTTGGAATCAGTTGTCACAGCATATTGGCTAACTCATATTGGCTGACTCACTAATTAGCTAACTCATATTGGTTAACTCAGCAGTTAACTTAAGTCAGTGATATATGTTTAGTTTATACTTGTATGAATGTCATGATTCTGCACTTTGAAAATTATAGTTAACAATTCCATGTTCACTTTCGCTGGAAAATCACTCTCAGATTATTTTTATTTTTTTAAAGATTTTATTTATTTATTCATGAGAGACACAGAAAGAGGCAGAGACAGAGGCAGAGGGAGAAGCAGGCTCCATGCAGGGAGCCCAATGTCGACCTAATCCTGGGACTGTGGGATCATGCCCTGAGCTGAAGGCAGATGCTCAACCACTGAGCCAAGTGAGGCATCCCTCACTTTCAGATTCTTGAATTAAAGTCTGTCATGTGCAAGGAAAAATATTTTTATGTTTTTGAATTCTATAAATTTCTTAAATATATTTGCTTTTTTAAAGATTTTATTTATTTATGAGAGACACAGAGAGAGAGGCAGAAACATAGGCAGAGGGAAAAGCAGGTTCCCTACAGGACTTGATCCCAGGTGTGGGACTTGATCCCAAGACCTTGGGATCATGCCTTGAGCTAAAGGCAGATGTTCAACCACTGAACCATCCAGGTTGGGACTTGGTGTGTGACTTGGTGTGGGACTTGATCCCAGGACCTTGGGATCATGCCTTGAGCTAAAGGCAGATGCTCAACCACTGAGCCATCCAGGCACTCCTTAAGCATATTTTCTTAGGGTGTAAGGAATATCTGCCAGCTTGCCTGGAGTTCAGTAGGCAATCCTTTGAGTATTTGAAATACCTGATTTCACAGACAAGCTACATGTATTAAAACATTTCCCTCGATCTCCATCTTGGCTTTTAACACAGAAGAGAATTTGGAGTGGCTGATATAATTCTACCACCATAGGTCTAATAATGCCAATTTAAATGTTGAATCACACTAATATAGGGTTTCAGATTAAAATACAAGAGGTCCAGCTAAATTTGAAGCTCAGATAAATACCAAGTACTTTTCCAGTTTAGTTATATCCCATGAGATATTTGGGACATATACCTATTTACCTGTCCCAGAGTAGAATTTACTTTTACTAAAAACTCAGATTTAAACAGCATGCTATATGCTTATTTGCTAAACCTGGCAACACTACACAATTAGAAAGTGATATAGGCTAAATGGAGGTGGTCGGCAGTTTAAAATCAAGCAATAAAATCTACAGGGAGAGAGGACTTTATAATTGAATTATGGCCTAAGCCACATTTATTATTTAAGAAAATGTACCTGAATATTGAACTGTTGTAGCCCATGTTTTGAAGCCTGAGACAGTTAAGTGACTCTGGCCATGCTATGTATTTAAATATATGCCCCAGCAGTCCCTATTCACTGTCTTAGTTCATTCAGGCTACTACAACAAAGTACCATAGACTGGGTGGCTTATAATAAACAATTGTAATGAATTCCTTATAGTTCTGGAGGCTAAAGGTGTGAAATTAGGATGTCAGTATGGTCAGGGTCTGGTGAAAGTCTTCTTTCAGGTTTTTTTTTTTTAATTTTTTAATTTATTTATGATAGTCACACACACACACACACAGAGAGAGAGAGAGAGAGAGAGAGAGAGGCAGAGACACAGGCAGAGGGAGAAGCAGGCTCCATGCACCGGGAGCCCGACGTGGGATTCGATCCCGGGTCTCCAGGATCGCGCCCTGGGCCAAAGGCAGGTACTAAACTGCTGCGCTACCCAGGGATCCCTTCTTTCAGGGTTTTGTTTTTGTTTGTGTTTTAAGAGAGATTGACTATCCTGAACCCACCCATATAGACCTCTCTATGTATCTGTGTAAAAGAGAAAAAGAAAAGAGAGTCCCCTGGGGCCCTTTGCATAATCCTATTTATGGGGGATCCCCCTCATGACCTAATCATCTCCCAAAGGCCCACCTCTTAATACTGCTACTTTGGGGATTCAATATATGAATTTCGGAATGACATCAACATTCAGTCCATTGGACTTAGACCCCCAAAACTTCTAACTAACACTCTCTTCCGGTCTTCATTTATGCTTCCAATCTTGCTTTCCTCAATGTCATATTTGCCTTTGCTGAGGCTGCCAAACCCTGCAATTACCTGAGGACCTCATCTTTGCTTAAGTTTCCACATATAACTCTGTGGCATTGGCTCCCCACCTTTTCTTCACATTGGAATCACCTGGTGAGCTTTAAGACACTATTGATTCCTGGGTCATTTCCTCAATAATTCTGATATAAGTGGTTTAGAATGCCCCCAGGTATCTCTGCTGTGCAGGCAAAACTGCTGATGTCCAGGTGATACTGATACTCATGCTGCTAGTCCAGGGAACCGCTGCTCTCTAACAATAAATAGCCACTCAGTGGTGGGTAAAACCATATCAACATACTAAGTAATCTTTTTTTTTTTTCGTACTAAGTAATCTAAAATTTAAAGTATCTTTTCTACACCACAATTCAGTTGTAAAATTCCTCATCAACCTGGTTTGTACATAATACATAGGTGAAAATGCACCATCCTCCACAAAAGCCCAAGTATCGGGTCAAATATCCAACCTTACTTAAAGCCTATTCTTTTTTTCCACAAATTCATCAGAATGACTACCTATGAAAACAATCATCTCATTTTTATTTTGGTGCTTCAGTGTTGGGATTGTATAGAAAATTTAATAAATACATTTCTCTTTCCTCTCTGAGTTCTGAATAAATTGAAGAATAACACAAAAGAAAAGGCATCTGAGGAACAAAATATTTTTGACAAAGGTCACGTTAAAGGACTTGACTTTACCTCTTGTACTTGACCCATTCTTGTTGTGTAAATTGGCCTAACTCTCAATTATTAAGCTGGTACATTATTTTCTTATGTTAAAGACTAAATTAAAAGTCAGTTTTAATTAGGGGATTGATTGATGCACATCAAAGAAAATCATATCAACAGAGTAGTAGTTTGAATAAAAGAAGTTAGTTGGGTGATCTATAGATTATAATATAAAAATACAATATAATATAATAATTCATTACCGATCAATTGTAGATAGATTAATGGATCCACTTCCACATGTATCCTCTAAGTGTCAAGTTAACTAGAGTACTCATTTAACCTGAAATGTTCTGCTTACTGCCTTATTCACCCTGTTAGATTTTAAGCTTCTTTAAGGAGTAGAATTATTAATCTTTACTTTTAGCATCTCCAGTAGATTAATGACAGTAAATATCAGTTGAATTAATTGTAATGCTATATGACAAATGCCACCACCAAATTAGGACAGGACACCTCTATGATCTCATATGTTATAGAAAAGGTCTAAGACACAGAAATGGTAGAAGAACCTTCTTAAAAGCAGGTACCATCTTACATAAATGAAGAAAGGACAAAGATTATGTTTATCCCTCTAGGAGATATCAAATAGTAGACCTAGAGGTCAGTGCACATATGAGGCTGGCTGTGAGGTATGGCTGGAGCCATCTCATGATGTATCTGGTAACCATTCTAAGGGACCTGTGTGTTCCTCAAGCAAATGGTATACAAATAGCTACCCACTTGCCCAAAATGTATATGTGCTTATTTTAATTGCACTGGTGAACTTTTAAAAATATGTAAGACAATAAATTACACTGCCTAAACTTGATCCTGTTCTGATAGCTACATTTAAAGACACAGATCTACAAATCTCTCCTTGATCTTTGATCTGTTTGCCTGGAAGCAACCTGGATTTGCAAAAACAAACAAACAAAAATCCCTTCTTGTTAGAAACTTTAGATCTTTCTTTTACTTTCTTAAACTAAAATAACAATAATAAAAACAATAAAAATTATTTTGATCTAAGAGCTGGCTAGACAAACTAAGCAAAGAGCCTGTCAAGTTTGAGTATAAAACTAGCTCTCTCTTTACCTGAATTACTTCACGTCGTTGTATATTGATTCCTTCATCTGCAAATGGGACAATCATAGCATTTACCTCATAAATTGTGAAGAATATATGAGTTAATCTGTGTTAAGACTTCATTCCAAGACTGGCAGAGAATAAACACTACACAAAGGGTTTCTGCGATTAATAACAGCAGCATTTTCTATAGACATTTTTTTGTAAGATTTTATTTATTTATAAGAGAGAGAGAGAGGCAGAAACAGAGGGCAAAGCAGGCTCCATGCAGGGAGCCTGACGGTGGACTTGATCCTGGGTCTCCATGATCACACCCTGGGCTGAGGGCGGTGCTAAACCGCTGAACCACCCAGGCTGCCCTCTATAGACTATTTACAATAAACTTATTCTAATATTTACTTACATTTCCAATACAATGGACTTTGTACAAGTCAATATTTATGTCTTCAACTTTGGATCTAACCATCTCCAGATTTTGTTAGAAATTTAAATTATGATTTTATACTCTATTTGCAAAAATATTTGATAACAGAAGCCCAGTTAATCAAAGTCTGGAGAGGGAAGGCTGTTCCTCTAGGAAAAAAAACTCATACTTTCCTACATTCAGAAGCAATTTACATTCAGGAAATGTTCAGTCCATGTTAGGCTAAGTTAGATGTTAAGTGTTCAGAGCATGATAAGGGCTGGATTTGTTTAGCAGTCTTTCTTGACCTGCCATGTAGAAACCTCATAGTATCAAATGCATATTACTAGTCAAGAATTGGAAATAAAACAGTCTCTCAAAAATAATACTAAATTCTATGAGCTTTACTTAGAGATATCTTGTGCCTAGTGCAGGAAATATTAAAAAGAATATTTATGTCACATGATATATATACGATTTTTGTAAAATAATGATAGAATTCTCAAATACTGTCTTTTACTTGAATTGCCATCAAATTCAGTATAAAAGTATCTTACATATACAAAATTGACATATAATTAATTACATAAATATAGATAGGGTAGACAAAAATTTATAGAGATATTTAAGTTGTTATTTTTTTTTAAGATTTTATTTATTTATTCATGAGAGACACAGAGACAGAGAGGCAGAGACACAGGCAGAGGAAGAAGCAGGCTCCCTGCAGGGAGCCCAATGTGGGACTCAATCCCAGGACCCCAGGATCATGCCCTGGGCCAAAGCCAGGAGCTAAACCACTGAGCCACCCAGGCATCCCACTTTGTTATTTTTGAAAAAACAGCCTTTTAACTTTCTTATGTTACTTCTAGAATCTTTTTATTATTATTATTATTTTTAAAGATTTGTTTATTTATTTATTTATGATAGTCATAGAGAGAGAGAGAGAGGCAGAGACACAGGAGGAGGGAGAAGCAGGCTCCATGCCGGGAGCCCGATGCGGAACTCGATCCTGGGACTCCAGGGTTGTGCCCTGGGCCAAAGGCAGGTGCTAAATCGCTGAGCCACCCAGGGATCCCCTAGAATCGTTTTTAAAGAAAAGTAAAATAAACCCTTAAAGAAATATTTGATTGAGATTTATTAATTTATAAAAATGAAAGTAGTAATTATTTTTCTATTTCACTTGTGTTTCTCAACATTACTATTATTGACTATCCTTTTGTCTTAATAATGTGGTGTTGTTTTTTTTTTTAATTTTGATGAGCTTTTTTTGGAGATCAAAAGACATGTCTAAATGTCATGGATAAATCACACTGGGGGTTATACTTTAATATCCATTGTTTGTTATCTCTTAATTTGGAATGGACCTAGAAGATTCTATGAGATTATTTAAATTATGCTTGTATATATTCTATGTAAATTATGGAAGGCAAACATATTGAAATTATTATTACACTCTAGTTTTCTTATGATAATTTTGTGCTTAGTACCATATGTCAGAATAAATATAGTCTTCAAAGAAGATAGCACTTTAATCTGTTTTTCTCGTAAACATATTTTGTATTTTGAGAAAAGGAATTTATTTACTGGCACAGACATGGGCCAATGGAAAATTCATATGAGTATTTTAATTTTCATTAGGTTTCACTTTAGGCTAATGCAGAGTTTGCAAAATTCTAGAGGGTAAACAATTCTTGAGTGTAAAAGCAAAAGGTATATGGTTTTAGAGAAAAAAACAGAAATAGAAACATAGGGTACTTTAAAATAATTGCTTTCAATTCAAGACATAGTAACTATCTTTTTTTTACTTTTTTTGAAAGTCTATACACTGTGCCTTTCTTATTCTCGGCATATTCCTCAGAGGGGAGCTTTCACACATTCTTCTTATTAACCTCATTAATACCCTTTCATGTATGATTTGCTGACTAACATGCTTCTGGTGGAAAACCTGTCACAAACAAGTGACTCTCCTTCTGCACTCATAAATATTTCCAAAGAACCTCTGGTGAATACACCCAAGTTTTAGGCATCCACTTGCCAAATGCCATCTGTTTTGACATATAAAATTCTCTAGGAACCCTGAGAAGGATGTAATGAAGGAATCCAACTCTTATTTTTCATGATATATAAAGGTATTTTTGTTCATCTGACTTTAAAAAAAATCCTTAAAAAGAAACTAATTGGTTTTTACCATATTGTGAAGTTACAAAAGAATATTGAGTTAATTTTTCTTAAAATCCCTTTGAGAAAAAAATATCTTTAAGAAAAGAATATAAATATATTATAAACTAAAACATTAACATCCAGTGTTGTAAAAGTTAAGAGGATTCTTTGTTATTAACTTGATTCTTATTATAATCATATGATTACGATGATGATTTTTAAAGTAATCACTTGTGAGAAAAATTAAGACTAGACACTTCAAGGAAACACAGCTAGTGGTTCTGATTTAAACACATGCATCTTATGATGTTTTTCTTTTGAGTTTATACAAATCAACACTTCAAAACAAATAAATAATTTAATGTGATCAAACAAGATTATTTTAATGTAACTCTTTTAGCCCTTTACAACATACCCAATTGTTGCTGAAGTTAATATCCCTGTAGCGTATCATGGAACAAATATGCCAATGATGGAGGTACAAAATTAAAAAAATAAAAAAATAAAAAATAAAGCAAAGATACCTCTACTGTGGTAGGCAAAGTCTAAGATGGCTCTCAAAATTTCAGCTCCCCGGTATAATGCTTATAATGGGCTATCACTAACTTGTTTAGATTCTAATTTGTCAATTTTGAATTAATCTAAAGGAAAATTATCTGAGGATACCTGACCTAATCAGTTATAACTATTTATTTTTAATTTTTAAGTTTTTAATTTTTAAAAAATATTTTATTTATTCATAAGAGACAGAGAGAGGCAGAGACACAGGCAGAGGGAGAAGCAGGATCCTCATAGGAAGCCTGATATAGGACTCTATCCCAGAGCCCTGGGATCAGGCCCTGAGCCAAAGACAGACACTCAACCATTGAGCCACCTAGGCATCCCCAGATATACCTTCCTATAGAAGTTCTAGAGCAGTCGGAGAATGGAAATGTGAGAAGGCTTATGGAGGAGACCATGTGGCAAGAAGCCTTCGGAAGCATCATATGGGTTAAGAGCAGTCTTTGGATGACACTCAGAAAGGGAAGAGAGCTTCATTTTGATAGCAGCCCAGAGCTCAAGTCTACTAATAACCACACAAACTTGAAAAGGGATGCTGATCTCCAGAAAGAGCAGGTCAGCCAATACCTTGATTTCAAGTTTGTTAGTCTGAATGCAAAGACCTCAGGTCAGCTGGACTGGACTTCTTCGACAGAAACCATGAGACAATAAAGAGGTGTTGCTCAGCTGTTAGATTTATGGTAATTTGTTATATAACAATAGAAAACTAGAAGTGTATGGGAGTTAGGATGAGGGTTTGATGAGAGGAAAAGTATAGAGGCTTAGTATGGTTAAACTCTGGAACCCATTTTAGAAATTATTTTCAGGAGGTAAGCACACCCCAGTTGTAACTCACTGAAGAGTTCTACATTTTAATCCTCTCCTATTTATTATTTTACTATGAAGTATATGGAAATAGCTTCAAGAATTGTTTAAAGATATTTGAAATTTATACATTCACTGTTCATCTGTTTGTTAAATGTTATTGACTTTACAGGAATTAATCCAGTTATTTATTTATTTATTCATGAGAGACACACAGAGGGAGAGGCAGAGACACAGGAGTAGGGAGAAGCAGGCTCCATGCAGGGAACCCGATGTGGAACTCAATCCTGGGACTCCAGGATCATGCCCTGGGTGGAAGGCAGACACTCAACCACTGAGCCACCCAGGCATCCCGTACTTTACAGGAATAAATATAATCACTCTAGGGTAGCAATACAACTTCAAATAAGTAAAAATGGCAACTATGAAGATGGAAATTATTTGTAGACACTCATTAAAGTCATTGCTAGAATTACAGCAGTGTATTTGAAAATGATCTTCTGATTAAGGATAAATTAAAAATGCAGACATTTGTGAAGTATGAGATACATGAATAGGTGATAGGTGTAATGTAAGATGAATTTCAGCTCAATGTATCTCTTTATAGATAGTCCTATATAGATGTAAATACATATATATATATATATATATATATATATATATAACTTGTGGAATATATTTATTATTTAGTATTATATATGTATGTTTCTGTCTTGTTTTTTTATTTGAGAAAGAACCCACAGACACACACACACACACACACACATATCTGCATCTCTCTCTCTCTATATATATATATATATATGTGTGTGTGTGTGTGTGTGTGTGTGTCTCACTTTTTTATTTGAGAGAGAACACTTACTAACTATAGTTTTGACAGTAGCAACTCAACAAATATTCTTTCCCTTTTTTCATATACCATACAGATTTGGAAGATAATGTACAATGCTTTAATCATTCCACCCATATACCTTATCCTTTATCTCTAAAGATATTTTTAACCCAATATAATAGCTTTCAATATCCTTAAGCTCTGCAATTTTGTCCTTTTACTCTCTCCCATATTCTTAATTTTTCGAATCATTATCAGATACTAAAGCACATTGTGCTCCACTTTCTTAATTTTATTTTAAAGTTTATTTTGTTTCTAACAATGACACTGATTTCTGGTTGCAATCCAGAAAGAAGCAGGCCCTGGAATAATTTAGCAGAAATTAAGATGGCAGATGGTTATGAGAAATATTTGTACTATGCTCTTCTATTCGGAGGTTACACAAATGAGTCTATGAACAATTCTGGTTTTGTTTTTAGAAATGGGCCAGCATTTCCCCAAATATAGAAATAGCAAGATTTTTTATCTCTCATGTAATAAGAATCTACATACTGGATATAATTTCCCTTGGGATGAAGTTTGAAAAAGGCTGAATCAGACCTGGAATCCAAAATTCTTCCCAGTTTTGTATAGCTTTTTATTGCACTTAGGATAAATGGTCTGTACCTTTTAAACTTCTTTGACAATCCCTTGTCTTCAGAGGTCCTTCCTATCAGAAGCCTCTGGCAAAATTTGCATTAAAATAGCCACTTGATTAAAAAAAAAGATTTTTTCCTGAATTACACACTTATAATTTATTTCTTTGCCTTATTTTAGGACTTTGTTCTCTCCTACTTGTAGGCCTCTTACCATTCTCCATAACTCCATAACTCAAAACTTTTGTACAACTTCATGCATAACTTTTACTATTTCAAGTGGTGCTAGAACTCAGATAACAATTTTTTGATGAAAATGTGGTTATCTCATGTTTTTTCTTCTTGTATGAAAACCTTCATATTTATTTTCCTTTAAAAATTATAATTTTCAGAGGTCCTAATTATACCTTTGTTATTAATTATACCTCTGAAAATTACCCCCTACATATTGTAATTTTGGTGTTTTTTTTGTTTGTTTTGTTTTGTTTTGTCTCTTGCAGTAGTTCTTCATTGAATTTGGTCTTCCTTTATTTGGAAATAAAATTATCTTATTTAGACTTGTGTTCATGATGCTCTAATGTCTAGGTTTATCGAATGTTCTTATGTCTTTATACATGTTTCCATCTCTGTCCTGCATATATTTCTTTTATTTAGTTTCTGTTTCCATGACTGACCTTTCAGCATAATTAATCCTGCTGTTATGTTAGTAATAATAAGATACAATGACTTGAATGAACGGATACACTTATTTGGATTCCAATAGAAGAGTATTCTAGAGCCAAACTGTACAGACCACTTACTTTTGGATGAAATTTGGTGACTTTTTAACTTCCCATGTCTCTCTGTCCTCAGGTATGTACTTGGAATAAACGAACTGCCTACTGAATAGGTTGGTGCAAGGATGAAATGAATTAATGCGTTTAAAAGACTCTAGAGTGTAGTAAATATAAATATAACTTTAAATTATAGTCAATCTAAATATAACTAAGTTACAATTATCATTACTTAGGTATATTTGTTAAACTTTCCTTATTTGACTCTAATTTTCTTTGACTTTTTATGTTTTATATAGTAATAAATAAATCTATAGCTTTAAAATAAAATAAATTTATAGCTTTAAAAATATTTCGATACTTGATATTTGGCTATTTGTTCCTGACTTTGCTGATTAAAGCATTATCTTTTCAAATTTTCTGCTATCTGCTGCTTATAGCTAGATATGATAATATCTAAGTTTTGAAAACATAACTGGCAGTATTTGGGGAGATTAATTGGAAAGGAAAGGCATGGAGGCATAAGTATGAGAAAGTATGCAAAAAGAAAAAATCTGATCTCGGGATCCCAGGGTGGCGCAGTGGTTTAGCACCTGCCTTTGGCTCAGGGCGCAATCCTGGAGACCTGGGATCGAATCCCACGTTGGGCTCCCGGTGCATGGAGCCTGCTTCTCCCTCTGCCCATGTCTCTGCCCCTCTCTCTCTCTGTGTGACTATCATAAGTAAATAAAAATTAAAAAAAAAAAAAACCTGATCTCAAATAAGGTGTAGTAGTTAGGAAGAACATTTTAGAAAGATGCTATTTCAACAAGTGATTATAACCCTTCATTACAAACATTCAAATCATTCATTTATTTTATTAATTCTGTTAACTTGCTTTTTTTTAAAAAAAAGATTTTATTTATTTAGCTTGCTTTTATTGAAATCCTGGTTTCTTATAAATAAATTTTTAAGAAATTTAGCTTTAACTTGTTTTTGAAATTATCTTTGTTATATGGCAATTTCTAAGAAAGAAGATTGGTTTTATTATAAATGAATAAAAATCATGAGCCTATTATTTTAATCAGATTATTTGTGAGAATATATATATATCTTTCTAAAATACTTTAATAATAAAAGACCTTCCTATTTTAAAATATGATAGACTGTTCTTATTTATTTTTTATTTATTTTTTAAGATTTTATTAATTTATTCATGACAGAGAGAGAGAGAGGCAGAGACACAGGCAGAGGGAGAAGCAGGCTTCATGCGGGGAGCCTGATGTGGGACTCAATCCCGGGAACCTAGGATCATGCCCTGAGCTGAAGGCAGATGATCAACTGTTGAGCCACCCAGGCATCCCTAGACCTTCTTTTTAAAATATATTTACCTATATTCTCCATAATGTTTGGTATTTCACAATGATTGATGATTATTTTTTTCAGCACATTCTTTAGTAGTCTGATGTTAACTATTAGAAGACTCTTATTCAGATGTATTCAAATTAAGATAATGCAGTAACAGTATTGAAATTAGAATATAATTTAATTGCTAGCATAGCTACCAATCCAAATATTAAATTAATCTGAATTCTGGCTCAACTAATTGGTGTAAGATTTTTGTATGTGTTCTTGAGAACTAAAAATTTCAATGTGAGCTAGAAGGTTTAAATCCATATCCTTCCTGCTTATTAAGAAATTAATAAATTATCACATTAACATTTAAATAAGGTAAGATTTTTGATACAACATAGATTATGCTTACCTTTTAAAATACATCACTAAGGGGGATCCCTGGGTGGCTCAGTGGTTTAACACCTGCCTTCAGGCTCAGGACGTGTTTCTGGAGTCCTGGGATCAAGTGCCACGTCAGGCTCCTGCATGGAGCCTCTCTCTCTCTTTCTCTGTCTTTCATGAATAAATAAATAAATCTTTATAAAAAATAAAAAATAAAATACATCACTAAGGGTTTTTTTTTTTAATTTCTAGTGGAGACTTCTCATCTGTTTGCAGATGAGAATAAATGAAAACAGAATAAATGTTTTCCAGTAAATTTTTGTTTTGCATAACATATCAAAGGTACATTAAAAGGAATTACAAATATTGCTACCTACAGGGATTATAAGTCAATCATCAAACATTTGAAAAATTTCAGCTCACGATGGGAAGTTGCCTCTATGAAAGCATAATTCAAAATGATTTTTTGGATGGTATGTATGATAAGGGTAGATTGGGAAATTTAAAAACTGGAGGAGGACATTTACCAGCAACACTCTACTCAGTACATGATTTTCTATGGCACTGGAGATGATTTCACCAATTATTAAAATAATTATTCTAATTTCAAAAATTAGACCCTGCATGTGGAACATACAACTCTATCTTTGCTTTCCACATTTTTATGTGTTTTATGTTCAACAGATAACCTTCTTTTATGTCACAAGGAACATAGGAACCAACAGGTATGCACTTTCTAGATTTCCATATTCATTTATAAATTGATTTTTAAAAATAAATTATTACCTTTTTCTTTTAGTTTTTCATCTCAAAAATTAAGCTATTTTTCTTTCTACATTTCACCTCACATTTCAGCTATTTTTCTAAGAACATCTTCCTAGAATTTATCTGCTGTAATTGGCTAAGGCATAGCATCCAGTTATTAACCAAACATTCATCTGGGAACTGCTGTTACAGAATTTTGTGTTTGTTATCAACACCTCCAATCATTTGACTTTAAGTAAAGGAGATTAAACTGGATAACCTGGATGGGCCTGATCATATCAATTGAAAGGATTTGACACCAGAACTAATATTTCCCTGAGGAAAAAGAAATGCCAGTACTGCAGCACTCAATTGTTTCTGGGACATTCCTGGACACTGACGAAGAATTCCCCAAGTGGTCAAAACCAAGGAGTGCAACAGGCTGTTCATTTTCCTCTGAAGGAGAAATAGCTGGAGGTATGCAATTATATTTTTTCATGTGCTGTGGCCATTGGTTTAGCTGGATGGTCAGAGATTTAATTGGAAATTTGAAGATACAAGGTTCTATAGAAGAGGTATTTGGATAGATATTTCTGAATGAGTAAGAATGTGAAAATATTTGGGTCCTATCTAAATGTTTCCTAAGCTGCGGTATCAGCAGAGGATGACTTTAATACTCAAGTGATAGGATGACCCATTTTGTGCACATCTTTTCCCCAGTCATTCTTGTCATTGCCCAGTGAGTCATGAACAAAGTAGTCATGTTGATAACGATGGGATTTATGCATGGGCACAGCAATATGGATGTCTACTCACCAAGGACAATCTGGCTATAGCCACGGCTGAGTACCAATCTGCTAGCATCAGGTGCCAACACAGTCCATGATATGGTACCATTTCCTAGGTTGGTCAACCAGCTGTCTAGTGGAAAGAAGGCTACTACTGGACCATCATGAAAGAAGCAACATTTTGTTCTTCCTGGAACAGACACTTACTCTGGATATGGATTATTTTCCTTGCATGCAATGCTTATCTCAAAACTCTATCTGTGGATTTATAGAATGTTTTATCCACCCTATTGGTATTCTACACAGCATTGGTTCTGATAAGAGATCTCCTTCACAGCAAGTACAGTGATCATAGTCATGACATTCACTAGTCTTCCCTTGTTCCCCATTATCCTGATGCTGCTGGCTTCATTGAATTGTGGAATGGCCTTTGGAAGACTGTTACAATGCCAGGTCAGTGGCCAAAGTTGATAGAGCTAACTCAGTGTCCTACTGAAGGCTGTATATGCTCTAAATCAGCCAGCAATTTACGACGCTGCTTCTTCCAATTGCCAGAATCCACACATCCATAAATCAAGTGATAGAAATGGGAATGGTGCCTTTCACTACTACTCCTAGTGATCCACTAGCAAAAACTTTGCTTTCTGTACCTGTGGTCTTATTTTATGTTGTTGTAGAGGTTATAGTTCCAAAGGAAGGAATACTTCCACTGGGAGACACAACAAAGATTAATTGAACTGGAAATTAAGACTACCACCCTACCATGCTGGGCTCCTCATGCCTCTGAATCCAAAGGCAGGGAAGGTTGCCAGCTTACTGTTTGGAGTGAGTGATCCTGATTACCAAGGGGAAATTGACCTGGTACTAGAAAACTGGAAGTGAGAAATTTATATTTCTTGGATACAAGAGATACTTTAAAGAGTCTCTTAGTACTACTATGCCATATGATTCAAGTAAGTTGAAATGTATAACAAATTCAGGTAGGACTGTTAGTGGCCCTTGAGGAAAGTAGGTTTGGTTCTTCTTAGGAGGGAATGAACCATAACAATCTTAGAAACTTACTGAGAGGAATATGGAATAGGTAGTAGAAGAGCATAGTTTTAAATATTGGCTATAACTATGACAAGTTGTAAATAAGGATTGTAATAGTTATTTCTTTTTTTGTGAACACATTTCTGTGTCTGTGTGTATAAAATATTTTGTTTTCTTCTTGCTCTTATCTCTTCATCATCTAACATAAAAATATTAATAATTGTCAACTCTACGTTATAGTATTTAAATGACAAAATATAAAGAAGAGGACTGAAAATCCCTTAAGAACTCTATATCCTCCTCTGGGGAAATAAAGCGTGTTTCATTTTATTTTCTATTTATTATTTATTTATTTATTTATTTGTATTTATTTATTTAGCATATTTCATTTTAATGCAGGATATTTGTAATACCCTAAGTGGAATTATAATTTTTATTGTCTTTATTTGGAAATTAGTATGGTTTAAGGAGGTGTGTATGGCTGCCAAACGCACAAGGAGCAACTTTCATGGTCATTTCTATGTGTCAACTTGGGTAGGCTATAGTATCCTGTTATTCAAACACAAATCTCCATGTTACTTTGAAAATATTTTGTATGTGTGATTAGCATCTACGACTGGTTGACTTTAAGCAAAGCAGATTAGATTATCCTGGATAACCTAAGTGAGACTAATTCAATTGTTAAAATGATGTGGTTGTAGAAGTGAAGTTTCCCAAATAAGAAAAAACTCCTTGAGTGGACTATAGCATCAACTGTTGCCCAGGAGTATATACACTTCATTATGATTAGCTCTATGGATTTCAAATTACCTAGCCACTCCCATGATCATGTAAGCCAATTTATTATAATAAATCTCATTAAATATATATTCAAATAAATATATATTTATATCTTCATATTTTATATACCATGTTATTTTATATATAATATAAATATATACTATTTATATATTATTTATATTTACATTTTATATAAGTGATGTATAGATACACATTTCCTACTATATGTGTGTTGTGTATATATACATATATATATGAAACGTCTTAATAGTTCTCACATCAAACCCTCATCTTCTGACCTATATTTTCATATATCTTTACCTTCCAATTTTCCAAAGTCGTCCTAAATTGTTTATGAAAACATTTACCCACTTCTCTTTAAAAAATAATTACACATGATTATATGTCTCTAAGACCCTTCTGGCTTCCTATGTGTTTGATTTTTATGGCAAAACTTACTAAAAGAGACCTAGACTCTTGTTATTTATAATGTGGTCCATACACACAACATCATCAATACACGGGAACTTCTTGGACATGTACATTCTCCAGGTCCATCCAGATAAAATCAAAATGTTTATTGCATAAGGGATATACTATTATGGTGATTTTTTTTGTGTGTGTGTGTCGAAATCGTTATTTTAACTGTGGAACCAAAATCTTTGTTTTAATTATGTCCTATGGCAATACATACGCACACTAAAGTTTGAAACTACTAGGCAGATTGCTGACTGAATTCTCCCCCTTACACCCTATATTCTATATCCACCAATCCACTTTTTGTATCACTGTTTCCCAGGTTCTCAATTCAGCTTCTAAATTCAAAACCAGTGCAAATGATCAGTCTATGTCTTCAATTTCTTATGTTACATTTTATTACTAAAATGTAAAATGTATTTCCAGAGCCCTTTTATCATGTACCCATAACCACTAAACAACCTCATTTTTCTAAATCTTAAGTTTTCACATGTATAAGGGCATTTCTCCAAAACCTAATCCAATACCTAGGTGCGAGTCAGAACAGAAAAGTGAAGAGAGAAAAAAAGAAAGAAATTTCTATATTCCAGAACTCCAGTGTGTAAAATATTTAAAGATGTGAGGAAAAACTAATTATGTCTAATTCTGCTGAAATTTTGAGCAAAACGAAGACCAAGAACTGACTCTTGGATATCTACTCTAGGTCACGGGTGATCCACCAAAAGAAAAAAAAATTAAAGGAGTAATGAATGCAAAATTTGATAAGAATGTGCTCAAGAAGGCAGACATGTATATAGGCAAATATTTATGGGAGTTTTACTCTAAAGAACAGACAATAGGATAATGGTGGGAGTGGGTGCTGGGAGGGATCTAGGAAGGATTTTTCAAGACAAGGTGTTACAACCTGCTCTTATTGAGAACTATTGAAGAAACCTCCCCCCTTGTAAGTAGGGCCAGCCCTAATCCAGAGGCAGCCCATCCAGTCTTCTTCCTGAAATTTTAGCAACTAAAAGCATTCTGTTTACAATAAGAATACCATTCCCCCCCACACACACCCTGATTGGAATGTCCCTGAATAGGTTCATGTTGACCCTCCCCGAAATCAACCTGGATGCCATGCGACTCCCGCGGTTCTTTTGTCTTTAGGCAGTTTCTTTCCTTTTGCCTTTTAAAAGATCCCTGTAATTGCTAATCGGAGCTCTTTTCCTCCTCGGAGGCGGAGAGCCTGTTTGTGCAAACGTTCAATAAACCCTCTTGCTAATTGCATCTGCCTGTCTGGGGTCTGGGTCTCTGGGGCGTCCACCGGGCCACGTTGGCACCCGTGAGCCAGGGTCCAACATTTGGGGGCTCGTCCGGGATCTGAGACGCCCCAGACTCCATCCTAAAACCGGCAGGAGGTAAGACCGAGCTCGCTAAATGTCATATCTGTCTCGTCCGTTTGTCTGACTGGCCGGGTCTGTTTTGTGCCGGGTCTGTATTGTGCCTGCAGGACGCTGTACTCTGTGTTCTGTATTTGGACCAGCGGAGGAGGCAGACGTGCCCGAGATCCCTGGTCCCCCTCCGGAGTCGGACTCCGGAGTGGTCTGGAAGAGCAACGAAGCCCCGGCACTCCCTCCTCTTCGGGGAAGGTCGTTGTTCGCGACCGCTCCCATCTGAATCTGCCGCGCCAGTCCTGTCGTTCGTGTGCGTCTGTTCGTTCCGTGTTTCTCTTCCTTTCCTGTCCTCCTCCTCACCGCTCACCCCTTCTCTACACCCATGGGGCAGACTGTAACCACCCCTTTAAGCCTCACTCTAGACCACTGGAAAGAAGTCGCCGGCCGGGCACACAATCTTTCGGTCGAAGTCAGAAGACGAAGATGGGTCACCTTCTGCTCCTCGGAGTGGCCGGCTTTCAACGTCGGGGGGCCCAGGAACGGAACTTTTAATATTGACATTATATTGCAGCCGACCTGGGATGACCGCCAACAGCTCCTGCAGACTCCCCTCACCACGGAGGAGAGACAGCGCGTCTACTCGAAGCTCGGAAAAACGTCCCGGGGGCGGATGGGAGGCCGACCCAGCTGCCTAATGAGATTGAGGATGTTTTCCCCTTGGTTCGCCTGACCTGGGACTACGACACTGTTGCTGGTAGGGAGCGGCTCCGTCTCTATCGCCAGGTACTCCTAGCGGGTCTCAAAGGGGCAGGGCGTCGCCCCACCAATTTGGCAAAGGTACGTGCTATAGTGCAGGGAAAAGAGGAGACGCCGGCAGGTTTTCTGCAGAGGTTAATAGAAGGCTATACTGGCCACCGTAGTACAGGGCTCAGGGCAGAGTAAATCAGGACAGAGTAGGGACCTGGGAGACAAAAGAGGACCACGGGTTGAATGAGACCAGTGTGCCTACTGCAAGGAAAAAGGACATTGGGTTAAAGATTGCCCAAGGAAGGGCCAAACGCAGGAACCTAAAAATAAGCCCATTCCTGTTTTGTCCCTAGAAGATGAAGATTAGGGGTGTCAGGGCCAGGAACCCCCCCCCGAGCCTCGGATAACCCTTAAAGTGGGGGGACAGCCGGTGACCTTCCTGGTCGATACGGGAGCTCAACATTCAGTTTTAACTGAGGCAAAAGGACCCTTGAGCTCTAAAACGTCTTGGGTTCAGGGGGCAACTGGAGGCAAGTTATATCGATGGACAACCGAACGGAAGGTCCACCTGAGCACTGGGCAAGTAACGCATTCCTTCTTACTGGTCCCAGACTGCCCTTACCCCCTCCTAGGCAGAGACCTTCTTTCAAAAGTACGGGCCCAGATACATTTTCAGCAAAAAGGGGCCACTATTACTGGCGCGGGAGGGCAGCCCCTCCAGGTACTGACCTTGCGCCTAGAGGATGAACACCGGCTGCACCAGGACTCTCCACCGTCCCTGCAGCCCCTAGATTCTGAATGGCTCACTAACTACCCTCAGGCCTGGGTGGAAACGGCCGGAATGGGACTAGCTGTAAACCAGCCGCCCATAATTATAAACTTAAAACCCTCGGCCACCCCCATATCGATCCAGCAATATTCAATGAGCAAAGAGGCCAAAGAAGGCATTCGGCCACATATACAGAGACTATTACAATTGGGCATTTTAATACCTTGCCAGTCGCCCTGGAATACTCCTCTATTACCCTGAAAAAAACCCGGCACAGGAGATTACCGGCCGGTACAAGATTTACGAGAGGTTAACTGGAGGACAGAGGACATACATCCCATGGTGCCAAATCCCTACAACTTGCTCAGCACCTTACCCCCAAGCCATGTCTGGTATACGGTGTTAGATCTAAAAGATGCATTCTTTCGCCTAAGGTTAAGCTCTCAAAGCCAGCCTATTTTTGCTTTTGAATGGAAAGATCCTGAGACGGGATTCTCAGGACAACTCACTTGGACAAGGCTGCTGCAGGGATTCAAAAACTCCCCCACTTTGTTCGATGAGGCCTTGCATCGGGATTTGGCAGATTTCTGAGTTGGCCATCCGGACCTCGTCCTTCTGCAGTACGTGGATGATTTGCTCCTGGTGGCTAGGACAGAACAGGATTGTGTAAAAGGTACGGGGGCCCTGCTTGAGAGACTGGGAGAACTGGGGTATAGGGCCTCCACCAAAAAGGCCCAAATAGGCCAGAGACAAGTGACCTATCTGGGATATCTCCTGGAAGGAGGCCAGAGGTGGCTGACGGAGAGCCGCAAAAAGGCTGTAGCCCTGATCCCAGCACCCACTAATGCCAAAGGACTACGAGAGTTCCTCGGCAGTGCTGGGTTCTGCCGCCTCTGGATACCCGGGTTTGCGGAGATGGCGGCTCCCCTATATCCTCTCACGAAATCCAACACCCCCTACCACTGGGGAAAGGAGCAGCAATTGGCTTTTGACAAAATAAAAAGGGCCTTATTGACCGCCCCTGCCCTGAGCCTCCCAGATGTAATCAAGCCTTTTACGCTATATGTTGATGAACATAATGGAATAGCCAAAGGGGTCCTAACTCAAAAACTGGGACCCTGGAAAAGGCCCGTGGCATACTTTTCAAAAAAATTAGACAGCGTGGCTGCAGGATGGCCCCCACGTCTCCGAATAATAGCGGCTGTGGCAGTCCTGGTAAAAGACTCAGACAAGTTGACTTTTGGCCAACCCCTCACTGTGATGGCCCCTCACGCCGTAGAGACAGTCATCCGCCAGCCCCCTGATCGATGGCTCTCAAACGCCCGGGTCACCCATTATCAGGCCATGTTACTGAATTCTGAGCGGATACGGTTTGGAACAGCTACATCTCTAAACCCGGCCACCTTGCTTCCAGAAACCGAGTCCCCCTCCCTAGTAATGCATGATTGCCACCAGATCCTAGCTGAAGTCCATGGCACCAGAGGGGACTTGACGGACCAGCCTTTGCCAGATGCTGAAGCAACCTGGTACACCGATGGGAGTAGCTTTCTACGAAATGGTGAGCGTAAAGCCGGGGCAGCCGTGGTAGATGGGAAAGCTGTCATTTGGGCCAGTGCCTTAGAGCCTGGGACTTCAGCTCAAAGGGCAGAGCTTATAGCCCTAACTCAGGCCCTAAGAAAGGCTAAGGACAAAAAGGTCAACATTTATACTGACAGCAGATATGCTTTTGCAACTGCCCATGTTCATGGAGAAATATACTGTAGAAGGGGTCTCCTAACCTCAGCAGGTAAAAACATCAAAAACAGAGAAGAAATACAAGATCTTCTCCATTCCCTCTTTCTGCCGAGAAAACTGAGTATAATTCACTGTCCTGGGCATCAGCGAGGCAATGACCCAGTAGCAGAGGGGAACAGGATGGCCGATGAGACAGCACGGGCCGCTGCACTAGGCCCACAGGCCCTCTCCCTACAAGTACCAGAGGCTGTCCGGACACCGGGGCAACTCTCTCTCGAGTACTCAGACAGCGACCTAGATATCGTCCAGCAAATAGGGGCAGAATATGACGAGCAAATGAAGGTCTGGAAACACCAAGGGAAGACGGTCCTGCCCCAGAAAAGGGCCAAAGAACTGGTGACTCACCTCCACCGATGGACTCACCTTGGACACAAAAAATTAAAAGCACTCCTCCGGAGAGAAGGTCAGACCTATTACATTCCCAAACTCCCCTCCCTGATCCAACAGGTAACCGACGCTTGTGTACCTTGTGCTAAGGTAAATACCAAACCCCTCAAGATGCCTGAGGGAACCAGGATGAGGGGAGAAAGACCCGGAACTAATTGGGAAGTAGACTTCACTGAAATCAAGCCAGGTAAATATGGTAACAAGTACCTCCTAGTGTTTATAGATACCTTTTCAGGCTGGACAGAAGCTTTCCCCACCAGGCGAGAAACCGCCCAGGTGGTTGTCAAGAAAATCCTGGAAGAAATTTTCCCCCGGTTTGGACTGCCCAAGGTAATAGGGTCGGACAACGGCCCCGCCTTCGTCTCCCAGGTAAGTCAGTTGGTGGCCAGATTACTGGGGATAAATTGGAAATTACATTGTGCATACAGACCCCAGAGCTCAGGTCAGGTAGAAAGAATGAATAGAACACTTAAAGAGACCCTAACTAAATTGACATTGGAGACTGGCACTAGAGACTGGGTCCAACTCCTCCCTCCTTCCGAGTCCGGAACACTCCCGCGCGCCATGGGCTAACTCCTTAAGAGATTCTCTATGGAGGTCCCCCACCAGTAACGGACTTACTAGATTCTGCTCTTGACCCTCTTGCTAACACTCCTGGTTTACAGGACAGGCTAAAGGCGCTCCAGATTATCCAGCACCAGATCTGGAAACCCCTTGCGGCTGTCTACCGCCCGGGAGAGACAACCGGCCCACACCCGTTCCAGATCGGTGACTCCATCTACGTCAGGAGACATCAGTCCAGGACGCTTGAGCCCCGCTGGAAGGGCCCATATACTGTCCTACTGACCACCCCAACCGCCTTAAAGGTAGACGGCATTGCTGCTTGGGTCCACGCCTCACACGTCCAGCGCGCCCCATCAAGGAGCACCGCTGACGCCAGCCAGGACGGACCGGACGAGCCACTCCAATGGAAGCTCCACCGCACCCAAAACCCGCTCAAGATAAGACTTTCAAAAATTGTTCAATGACAGTTGTTATATTCCTACGCGCTCTTCACCTCCGCCAAAGGTGACCCTCATGCCCTCAAAAGATTAACCTGGCAGGTACTAATGTCTGGGGGTGACGAGGTCTGGTCTATAACTAAGACCGCCCCCGTGGGAACCTGGTGGCCTGACCTATAATATCCTGACCTATGCAAGCTAACCATAGGGGCCCCTAGCCCATGGGACCTAGAGGGATACTTCGACACCTCTAGAGCCCCTAACCAAGAAAGCCCTCCAGGGCGACTGGGATTAGACCCATGGGGAGGATGTGGCACGCCTGACAGAAGGGCCATGCTAAGCACTCTTCCCTTTTATGTCTGTCCCGGGCAGCACAGAGATCGCAGGCTAAATCCCACCTGTGGAGGAGGGGAATACTTCTATTGTAAAAATTGGGGGTGCGAAACTACTGGGGATACAGAATGGAGGCCCTCCTCCTCCTGGGATTATATCACTGTCAAGGCTAACTATACTCACCCGACATTGAGCAAATGGAAAACCCTTAATTATGGGCCCTGCCAAGGGTGGTGTCATCCCCTACGGACATCCTTCACGGAGCCCGGAAAAGGGCTACTTACTGGGCCAATGGATATACGTGGGGACTCAGGTTATACAAAGAAAGAACAGGTGATGGTTTTATATTCAGAATTAAACTAAAAATAGAATCCCCAGACCCCGTGGCGATCGGGCCTAACGCGGTCCTCGGGGAACAAAGAGCTGCCCCGGCCCTAGCCGCAGGGAGCGCCGCACCCACTAACTTCGCGGTCACTCCAACCCCTCGGTCGTCACCCGAGACCGGACAACGACTGTTTAATCTTATCATAGGGGCATTCCTGGCCCTTAATCGAACCAGCCCCGATGTAACTAAATCCTGCTGGCTCTGCCTTGCTTCCCCCCCCCCCCCTTATTATGAGGGAATTGCTACTTCAGGGACCTATAATAACATCACTAGCACTCAGGGATGCACACCCGACTCCCAACCACAACTCAGCCTTACAGAAGTTACAGGACAGGGAACCTGCACAGGAACACCTCCCCGGGGCTACCAGAGACTCTGCAACACTACCAACCCGATTTTGGGGACTGATTCTTACCTGGAGCCCCAGCCGGGAACTTGGTGGGCGTGCAACAAAGGCCTCACCCCCTGTGTGTCGGCTAAGGTTCTAAATAGCTCAAACGACTTCTGTGTCATGGTGCAGATCATACCCAGGGTGTTCTATCACCCTGCTGAAACTCTAGAAAATCAGTATGATAAACATCCCACCCGTTTTCGGCGCGAACCGGTCTCCCTAACCTTAGCTGTTAGGTTAGGGGTCGCTACTGGGGTGGGTCCTGGCGCAGCTGCTCCGATCCAGGGCTCACGACGTTATCTAGAACTCCAAACAGCTGTAGATGAGGATCTACAGACACTAGAGCAGTCCGTTTCTAAGCTAGAACAGTCCCTCCCCTCACTTTCAGAAGTAGCACTTCACAACAGGGGAGGCTTGGATTGACTATTCCTGAAAGAGGGAGGACTGTGTGCGGCCCTGGGAGAGGAATGCGGTTTCTATGCAGACCATTCTGGAGTCATCAGAGACTCCATGGCCAGACTCAGGGAAAGGTTAAATAAAAGACAAAGGGACCGGGAGGCCCAGCAGGGCTGGTTTGAAAGCTGGTTTAGGGATCCCTGGGTGGCGCAGCGGTTTGGCGCCTGCCTTTGGCCCAGGGCGCGATCCTGGAGACCCCGGATCGAATCCCACGTCAGGCTCCCGGTGCATGGAGCCTGCTTCTGCCTCTGCCTGTGTCTCTGCCTCTCTCTCTTTCTCTCTGTGACTATCATGAATAAATAAAAATTAAAAAAAAAAAAGAAAGCTGGTTTAATCAGTCTCCCTTGTTGACCACCCTAATCTCTACCATTCTGGGCCTCTAGTTGTCCTGCTCCTGCTGCTAACTTTGGGCCCCTGCGTCCTCAACCGGCTGCTCCAGTTCATCCGAGAAAGATTGTCTATTACCCAAGCTCTGGTATTAACTCAGCAATGTCGGGCCCTCCAAACTGAAGAAATAAATGTTCCCTAAGATTTTAAGGTTAAAATCAGCCCAAACAAGAGGAGGGAATGAAGAAACCTCCCCCCTTGTAAGTAGGGCCAGCCCTAACCCAGAGACAGCCCATCCAGTCTTCTTCCTGAAATTTTAGCAACTAAAAGTATTCTGTTTACAATAAGAAAACCGTTTCCCCCCCCACACCCTGATTGGAATGTCCCTGAATAGGTTCATGTTGACCCTCCGCGAAATCAACCTGGATGCCATGGGACTCCCGCGGTTCTTTTGTCTTTAGGCAGTTTCTTTCCTTTTGCCTTTTAAAAGATCCCTGTAATTGCTAATCGGGGCTCTTTTCCTCCTCAGAGGAGGAGAGCCTGTTTGCGCAAACATTCAATAAACCCTCTTGCTAATTGCATCTGCCTGTCTGGGGTCTGGGTCTCTGGGGCGTCCACCGGGCCACGTTGGCACCCGTGAGCCAGGGTCCAACACTATTGATGATGAAAGAGTGGATCATTGCTGAATCAAAGTCATTGATGAGATAGATGGATGTCTGCCATTGCACTAAGGAGCACAAATAAGTCAAAGATTATGGATAGACATGTGGACAGGTTGTTAGATAATATAATGAAAGACTGTGAAAGTTTACTTCTATTAGCTTCTGTTTTCTTAGTGAAATAAGGAGCAAGATAATCATCAGAGAGAGAAGAAAAGAGAGAGTGAGTGAGTATGTATGTGTGTGGTATGTTAGAGTAAGGAAAGCTGTGAAATAACTTCCTGAGAGAAGTTAATATATATGTTAGGTAAAATGCAAGAAGATGGAAAATAGAGGGCATATGATGTTACCATCATTTATATGTACAATTTTGTTTTAGGTTTTTTTTTTAATTTATTTTTTTATTCTTAGAGAGAGGGAGAGGGAGAGAATCTCAAGGAGAATGCACTGAGCATGGAGCTCAATGTGGGACTCCATCTCGCAACCCTGAGATCATGACCTGAGGCAAAATCAAGACTGAACGCTCAACTGACTGAGCCATCCAGGTGCCCCTATCTACAATTTTAAATTAAATTACAAATGATTAAAATATCTTATTTTGATGGATCTTAAACAAACATTTATATTAAATAATGTAAAATAAAGTTTGAAATAGAACATAACCTGTAACACGTTAAGATTACACATTTCAATGTAAAATATTTTTAATGTATCTTTAAAACAATTCTATGCCTTACTTTATTGAATTTTCAGTGCCTTATCTAAGAACTCTTAAACTAACTGCTCTTATGGGCAATATGCCAAACCACTTACGTTTGTTGACTCATTCATAGCTAGCTGAAACTCTGAATTCTAACTATCCCCAGTGGTAGAAGTTTAATCATTTGGATCACTGCTTGCTCTGGAAACAAACTGAGCAGAAATTGAAATTATCATCCTCCTAAACTCAAGAAACATTCTCAGGGGCATTGACCTATTTCAGGTTTCCTGGATAAACTGCACTAGACTACATTCTGAACTCAAACCATGCTGTCAAAACACAGTGATGTCCAGTGTATTTTGCAAGTTTTCACATGGCCTACAACTACTGCTTCTGAAAGAAAGAGAAAGGCTGTGGTGTCATTACTCCCCCACCCCACAGGTTTATTTATTCTTCTCAACAGGTAGAAGCATTTCATTCAGTATTTATTGAACATATCCTGTGGGCACAATACCAGGAAACTGATGATAGTAAATGAGCCAGATTATATTGTTAGCAAGCAGATGTTGGAGCATTATTTGTCACCTGTGACTAGTGGGGTGCTTGACTTTAGCTGATGTGTGATAATTCAGCAAAGCAGCTGGAATCCTTTATGCGAATGTGTGTGAGCTTTTTGCAAGGATGTTAGTAAAAATGTAGTTTGTTGCAGATTGGTTTCCTGGTATATAAATTCAGAAACTCATAACCTCAAATATCAGAGCTCTGTTTTCATCAATAACAATAAAGACACGTCCACAGACGTTATGGGAAATATTTATGTATTATTTTCTCTATATCACCACTTCTCTCCTGAAAATGAGTTTTACCCAACACAAAGATGAGTTTACAAAATGAAACTTGAGATAAAGTCAGGTTACCACTGTAATGCCAAATGAATTTTTCTAAATTTCTTTTTATCCATGCCATGTGTTATTAAATTAGAACAGTTAAATGGATCCTAAAGATATTGCCTCTTCAAACATTGTCAAAATATGTTTAGTTCTACAAAAATAAAGCCATTTTATGAATCAAATAAATCCACTAATTTCCCATAAATATAGAACTCTAGCTATCCATAAATATTGATTTGGGAAGAATACTTTGGTTGGCCCTGAATCATCTTTGTAATTTTAGTTATTTATCTTGTGTATCCCCATTTTCAGCAATGACACTTTTTATTTAGTTTTCTCTCTTTCATTCTCTCTGTCTCTCATCTTTTCCTTCCCTCTTGTTCTCCTGCCCTTCTCTCTCTCCCCTCCCCTTTCACTGTCTCTGGAAGAAAAAGAAATTAAAATAAAACATTAAAATATATGCTCCTGGGATAGTATTCTGCTTAATACTTATCCAAAACCTTACATCTTATCTCTGTCCCCCCTGCAGCCCAAATTTTCTCCATCAATCTCTGTACATGACAGCTTAATTCTTTGGATTACTCAAAACTAAAATTCTAAAGTCATCTTGCTAGACTGGTCTTTTTGTCTCAGATCCTACACTCAAATTATCAACAAATCTTGGCTCTGTCTTTCCAGTTCTTCTGATTCCAACAATTATTAAGGTGCTGCATGCTTGGTTCGTTGCTCTTTCTGATATAATTTCCTAGTATTTTGTTCACTATCTTACTTCTATTTGCTTATGTTAAACAGGCTCTCTTATATATATTTTTTTCTTTTTCTTTTTTTTTGAGATGAGGGGGAGGGGCAGAAGGAAAAAGAAACCCAAGTGGACTCCACACTGAGTGCAGAGACTGACACAAGGCTCAGTCTCACAGTTCTGTGATCATGACCTGAGCTGAAAGCAGAATCTGACACTTAACCAACTGTTCCACCTAGGTGCCGCAGATTATATTTTTAATGTTTAAAACCAAACCCATTTTATGTAACAACTGTAGTTCATATCCTTTGGGACTAACTTTTACATTTCATTTACTTATTAGTAGGAAAATAACAAAAATTAATTAATAAACATCCAGAGATTTTGTCTAAAGAAAGAGGTTCTCACTGCAATTATCTGAGTATTTGCCTGTAAGCTAAAGTGGAAAGAAAGGATGCTGATTGACTCAGTTTTTAAGTCATTCATTCAGAATAGCATATGGATTAACATGGCAGATGAGAGAAAATGAATGCAACAACTATAAATAGAAATACCACAGAGAGTTTGTTGATGTGTTTTCTGTAATCTCTATGAAATTTTGCTTCTACATTGAATAGAGAAAAACACTCTCCATTCCATGAAAGTACAACTAGACAAGAACCTGAAAATGACCTCAATAACCTGATTTCTTTCCTATAATTGTATTATATAAAATAATAATAAAAATAATAATTTGGGAATTCTTTCATATAGGATCTAAGAGCCTGAATCACATCACATGGTCTGGGAACCTCATTTTTGTAGTGAAAGGACACAAAGCAAAACTATAAAAGAGTAAGAAAAACAACAACAACAAAAACAAAAACAACATGCATAGAAGGAAAAAAAGTAATAGTCAAAGGGAAAAGATTGTGGAATGAAGTAAAATATAATTTCATATGTAATTTTAAAAAATTAAATGACATAAAATATTATGTTCATGTCAATGATTATCAACATTAATGGAGAAACTATATAACTGAAAAAAGCTGTTGCAAAAACATTTTGATTATCTTGGTATTTATAGGCATTGAGAAATAGTCAAAATAAGATTACTGCATTGGCTATAAACTGTTTAATGTTCTTATTCAAAATACAGTTATTTTATATTTTGATGAGGGCAGTTTTATAGTTACCTCTGAAGATGGTTGGATATCTGGTTTGATTCTTGGCCAAAATAAGGTCCATCTTACCAACTGATAATTTGTGATGTACATTCAAAGTCTGAAACTATTCTGGTATCAAGGAGAGTTTGTTTATGGATGACTTTCACCTTGCATAAGAAATGGACAATGTGGGTTGCCTAAGGGACCAGAGGTACATAAAATATGCTACTGGGAACATGTGTCTGAAGCTCTCTGAAACCAAGATTCATTGCTAAAATCTTGAAAGTTCCATCCAAAAGTATACATCTCTGTGCAAGTAAAAAGGACCTCAGGGAATGTAAGTCTTATATCTCTTGGACCACCTCCAATGGTTGCCTAAACTTTCTTTTGCTGTCTTATCTTGTTTCCTTTTATTATAAGCCTCGAATATGTTCTAGAGTCTCAAGATCCCTTGCAAATATTCAAACCTTTGTAATATTTGCAATTATTCAGGACAATTAAGACAAAAAAATACAACAGAATAACACCAAAATATGTATCTTTTGATGTTGTCTTTTCTATGGGGAGATAATTCCTGCAACTCTACTAAATAGGATGTACAACCTAACATGTAAACTTTAGAGTATCTTGGCTCTAATTGAATAGTAAATAGCAAGTTGAACAAAAATATATTGTTCTACAGAATTAAATAATTCTTCAGTGTTTGTTAAGCCGTTCCCCAGTATATCATGGAAAGCACATGTTGTTTAACCGTTTTCTTTTCTTTTTTTTTTTTTAAGGATTTTATTTATTCATTCATAAGAGACACAGAGAGAGAAAGGCAGAGACACAGGCAGAGGGAGAAGTAGGCTCCTCACAGGGAGCCTGAGGTGGGACTCGATCCCTGGACAGGGATCACGCCCTAAGCCAAAGGCAGACACTTAACTACTGAGCCACGTAGGCATTCCTAACCTTTTTCTTATGTCATATTTTAAATGACTTTCCTTAATAATGATAAAAATAAGTGAAATTTATATGATCTAGTAGTTACTGTATTTGTTCATTTTATGATATGGTAGTGATAATGCTTTCTTATTCATTTCTTGGATAGTGATATTTATTTTATTTCTTTAAAGGATTTTATTTATTTATTTGAGAGAGGGAGCAAGCAAGACAAAGAGCATGAGAGGGGGAGAGGGGCAGAGAGAGAAGGAGAAGCAGGCAGGGAGCAGGGAGCTAGAGACAGGGGCAAGTCTAGATACCAGGATCCTGGGATCAGGACCCGAGTCAAAGACCCGAGATGCTCAACCCACTGAGTCACCTAGGCACCCTTTGGAGGATGATATTTAAAGGACATAGTTAATAATACCCAGGGCAATTTACTTAATCTGCTATAATTAAAGATACCTCAGCTAGGAACTGTGATCCTATAAAGAAATTACACATTATGCTAATGCTTATCTAGGAGTGTCCTTATTTTTTTTTTTTATACCTTAGAAATAATACCGTGAGCAACCTGGGCATTCTGTTAGTCTACTATATAGCTATAGATGAAAAGGGAAGGAAAAGATTAATGTGGAAGCTTAATGTGGAGTTAAGAAAAGGCAAGTTTTTTCATAGTTTGCATACTTTCTCTATATACATACATACTGTATATAGATACATCCATAGACATATATGCATCTGTATGGGAGTTCTGTGTTATTTATCACTTAATAAAATGTAAAATTTAAGATATAAGATACAACTAATATATGTCCACACAGCTTCTAGTAGTTCAAGTTGGACCCTGAAGCTAACAGTATAAATTTTAAAAGTAAGAAAAAGCTAAGATCATAAAGAAAGTGACATTGCTAGTGTGAGATATCTTTTTAAAATACACTATTTTTAAAGGAGATTTAAAGTTGATTTATACTTAGCATTTATGGGAAGCAATCTCCAACAATTCAGTTAGTTCCTAGAGTGATATGTGATCTAATCACACAAAATCTTATATACATACATATACATATGCTAGAATGTTTTACTATAACTGATTCTCAGGGAATTGTATTTTATATAATTTTAATATAGGCTGCCATCTTTTGAATAAAAATGCAAAATATGAACTTTGGTATAAGAGATTTTGAAGGTCATAGTTTATTTCAAGAGATATAATTTGAATATAATTTCAAGCTTTTCCTTCATGTAATTATGCTTATAGAAAGTGTTTATCTCCAAGTGCATTATATTATAAAAGAAATATTATTTACTTTGTTGCTTTTCTTTTTGGTGTTTTTAGCCTTCATTATTATAACTAGTTATTTCAGGAGTTGCCGAAATTTAACAACTCATTTTGTTGCTAATGGCATAGAGATCTAACAGTCCATAGTTAACCTTGTTCTATCACAAATATTTTTAAAGGATTTACATAAAGACTAGTCAGACATTTCTTGAAGAATCAAAGATTGATTTTTAAACTTTAATTTAAAGAGAAATAGTTTGGCTAGAAAATATATCCTGTTTAAATTCTCTGGAGATTTTATTACAATAATTATAGACTCTGTTTTTGTTTTTTTGTGTTTTTTTTTTGGTATATTCATCTCTAAAATTAAATTCTTTGTAATTAAGTGAAAGTATTGTGTTGTATTTTCTAACTGTAAAAACAATCATGTTTCAAAGAATAAAGTACCTCATTAAACCTAAAATATAATGATCACCTGAGTATTTTTCCAACAAACTAATTTTGCTTTACAGTTATAACTTTACCACATTTACTGCAATATCTTTATCCCATAATGAAAAGTCTAAGTATGCTTATTGCTGACAAATTGGAAAATAAGCACAAGCTCATAGTCTTACCATGGAGATGTTCTAGGGTCAGAGGAAAATGTAAAGACTATGAAGAATTACAGTAAAACCACTGAGAAATATTTGAGGAAAAGAAGGCCTTTTGATGCAGTGAGGAAAGAAAATGGAAGAGCAGAGAAGAGCCAGTCTCCAGATTTGAGGGACAAATAAGGTAATAAGCAGAAAGTTGATATTTTTTTCTCACATTCTCCTGAACAAATTCTTGTGCACCAGCCACTGAAAACAGGGAATTAATGCTACTAGAACCATATTGCAGGTTACATCTGAGTGAGTCAAAATCCTGGTCATCCAGGGTATGGAGTCAATCATTACAAGTAAAGAGAAAACTGAGAGTGTTCTTTACATTCACTTCTCAATATTCTTGTGTTGTGTGACAACATAAGAGGAAAGCTTTCAGAAGGGTGCAGAGTATGAGCAGAAGGCAGAAAGAAGGGTCTTAAAGGCCAAACTTCTCTAAGTATATACTATTAACAAAAACAAAAAAAAGTAAACAAACAAACCTGAAACCTTAATGGAACATGAATTCATAAGCAAGAAATTGACTTCCTTCTAGTTCTAGTATGGTAATATAAACTCAAAAGAGCACATTCTTCCAACTAATTACAACTTAAAACTTAGGACAAAATGAAAGAAATGAGATTTAAATGTAAATCAAAGCTGGGAGATTTTGGAGGGATGTTAACTTGGAGAAGTAATTCTCAAAGGAAAGTTTTCCTTTTTATTTTAAAAGTATCATAGGCCCAGCTGTTTAATGATTCCTTTTTTTTTTCAAGACAAATTTATTAAGGTATAATTGATATACAAAGAAGTGTACATATTTAGCATATACAATTTGATGAGTTAGGACATATGTAAATAACCATAATACTATTACCACAATCAAGATAATAAATATATCCAACACTTCCCATAGTTTCCTTTATCTTTTTTGTTTGTTTGTTTGTTTGTTTATTTGTTTTTAGGTAAGAACACTTAATTTGAAATGTGTCATCTTAGATTTTGAAGTGTGCAATACCATATTTCTAACGATAGGCATAATGTTGTTCAGCAGATCATCTTCCATAGCTAAAACTATGCCATTTGAATAATAGCTCCTCACTCCCCTGACTCCCAGCATGTGGTAACCAGTATTATATCCTCTCCTTCCAAAAGTTTAACTTGTTTAGATATCTCATATAAATGGAACCATGCAGTATCTGTCTTTCTGTGTCTGGTTTATTTTACTTAGCATAATGTCCTCCAGGTTTACCCATGTTATTGCAAATGGCAGGATTTCCTTTTTTTTTTTTTTAAGGCTAAATCATATCTCATTGTATGTATATACCAAATTATCTTTATTCATTTATCAGTCAATAGATATGGGTTATTTCTATATCTTGGCAATTGTGGATAGTGCTGCAGTGAACATGGAAATGCAGATATTTCTTTGACATAACTACCCAAAGTGCATAGTTTACACTAGGGTTAGTTCTTTGTGTTGTATGTTCTATGGGTTTGGACAAAGGCATGTATCCGTCATTATAGTATAATACTGAGTTTCACCTGGTAAAAATTCTCTGTCCTCTGCTTATTCATCCTCCTTACCCCACAATCTCTCTGGCATTCACTGATTTTTTTTTTTAAGATTTTATTTGTTTATTCATGAGAGACACACAGAGAGAAGCAGAGACACAGGCAGAGGGAGAAGCAGGGTCCATGCAGGGATCCCGGTGTGGGACTTGATCCCGGGACCCCGGGATCACACCCTGAGCCGAAGGCAGATGCATAACCGCTGAGCCACCCAGACGTCCCTACCACTCATCTTTTTATTGTCTCCATAGAGTTGTCTTTTCTAGAATGTCACATACTTGGAATCACACAGTATGTAGCCTTTTCAGATTGGCTTCTGGCACTCAGTAATATACATGGATGGTTCTTCTATAGCTTTTATGGCTGATACCTCGTTTCTTTTTTATTTAATTTATTTATTTATTCATGAGAGACACAGAGAGAGAGAGAGAGGCAGAGACACAGGCAGAGGGACAAGCAGGCTCCATGTAGGGAGGCTGAAGTGGGACTCGATCCGGAGTCTCCAGGATCAGGCTCTGGGCTGAAGCAGCTCTAAACCGCTGAGCCATCCAGGCCGCCTACATGTATGCTTTAAATTAATGGATTACATGGTGTGTGAGTTATATGTTAATTAATATATGTTTAAAAATAAACACATTGGAAGCAAACAATAAAATGTTAAAGTGCAGAGGGCACCTGGCTGGCTTAGTCCGAAGAACCTGTGACTCTTGATCTCAGGATGGTGAGTTTGAGCCTCACACTGGGTGTAGAGATTACTTTAAAAAACAGTAATAGTGAAATAAATAAATAAACAAATTCTAAAAAACCTGAGTGCATGTGACACAAATTATTTGGTCTACTTAATGACAATCTTATATGAATATTGGCAAACTGTACTACATGAAATAACAAGAGATCTGCGAAGCAACAGTGCTTCATGCTTGGGATGAGGGGCTTTCTAGTTATATTTCAATAGAAACTTATAGTTCCAAACAGTAATATTCCTTATTAACATTTGGAAGACAATTGATTTTTAAATGTGTTATCATTCATACTATGATTTTGTTGTCACTGATTTCCAAGGACAATCTATATAATAAACAGTACTCAAATCCAAGGTTTATCCATATTAAGTCATTTCTTGAATGAGTAAATATGTATTTGCACTTCATAATTCCCTTTGTAATAGTTTAAAATATAGGGACATAAGGTTGAACTGAACCTAGATCCTCTTTATCAGGCTTTACAGCGGAGGTACATAAATTATGTGTATAGCACCTTTGACAGCAGTGATTTTTTTCAATAATTTACTGCAGCATAGTAGTTTAAGAAGCAGCATGTTTATTGCTAGACATCTCCAAATATTTAATTTCTCCTTATGTTGAAGCAACTATGGTCCTATAAATCTCACACAGGCAGCTTCCATCTGCTATCTAAAGCAAAAAGTACACATCTACTCTCAGTTCTAAAGTAGAAAGCCTCCAATATTTGCAGGTAAATAAAGTGTCCTTAGTTTTTTATTTTCTAGAGTAAATGCATCCTTCAAAGATATTACTCATATAAAGTGATTTTTATGTGCCTAAATATCAATTTAGAGTCCCTTGGACTACAGTCACTTATTTATTCATTCTTGCATTCATTAAGTAATCTATCCCACCATGCTTTCATCTTAATAGCCAGCCATCCTACATGCATTGACTGAGCTTCAACAAAAATCCAGGTTAACTGAATAAATAAGCTAATTAAAAGGAGCACAAGAGGGATCCCTGGGTGGCGCAGTGGTTTGGCGCCTGCCTTTGGCCCAGGGCGCGATCCTGGAGACCCGGGATCGAATCCCACATCGGGCTTCCGGTGCATGGAGCCTGCTTCTCCCTCTGCCTGTGTCTCTGCCTCTCTCTCTCTCTGTGACTATCATAAATAAATAAAAATTAAAAAAAAAAAGGAGCACAAGATATATGATCCACAACAATTTTTTTCTTTAAGTAAAGCAGCTGCTTAATAAGTGATTTCTGGCCTCATTGCTTTTTTTGAAATATTTTGATATTGACATTCAAATGTTTGTCAGCTTCTACTATTGAGTAATTCTCTGATTAGAGTTAATATGCAATTATAAACTAATTAGACATTTAGAAAGTTTGGGCCAAATGTGAAAATATAGACAAAGACAATACATTTATAATAAATTTCATAATAAATATGACAAATATAGCAAAGCCATGCAATTACCATAAAGAAAAAAACATAAATATCTATGAAGTTATCTTGAAAAAATATCCCTCTTTGATTTCTGTGTATTCTATGTTTCTGTTATTATTTTTATGTGATGACTTATTTTTATTTTTCTTCACTTTGAGGATGAAAGATTTCAACAAATATAACAGATAAGATATAAGAATATAAGACAGAGATAGAGCAAATATAGAATAGGATAGCAAGGTTAATAAATTCCATGTTTCTATTACTAAGCCTTATTAATCATTAATTCATGATTAATATAGTTTTGTATATATCCAGCCCACTAACCCTTCAATATCATATTGTTTCACTTTTAAGTATTTCAGTAGATATTTTAAAAAGCTAAGGGCTTTAGAAAAGTAACCACAATAACATCATCATAATAAAAAACTAGTAATACCTTTATATCATAAAATATCTTATATTCAAATATACATGCAAATGTGTTTGTAAAATATTTTCCTGTTTTTGAATTTATGATTTTTTAAAAAATTTGAATCAGGGTCAAAATGAAATCTGAAATTGCTCTTGGTTGATAAGTCTCTTTAGGCACTTGTACTACACAGCTTCCTCCTCTCTTTTTCAAGTTTTTCTTGTAATTTATTTGATAAAGAAACTAGGTTATTTTTCATATAGTGTTACCATGATCACAGCCTCTTGTTCCTCTAAGTGTACTATTAATTGCAACAGATCAATATTTGATTTTTGATATAGCAAGGCATAGCGTTATTATGGCATTTACAATTAAACTGTACTTAATAATGTGTACGTGTGATTCTATGTATTTAATCTAAAATATATTTGAAATGGTATTCAATGTCCAAAATTGGTTCTTTAATTGAAATAATTACACTTTGTCATTGAATATTTTTTTCTGTAGATCTGTGGCTCCCAGTTATTTAGAAAGAAAGGGGGAAAGAAAGTGGGGAAAAAATGGTGACTGAAAACACAGCAGCTGGATGTAAATTTCCTATTGAGTAATATATTGCAATAATTTAATATATGTGCAGTTACTCATCCTCCAATAAATTTCTTTCATAAGCAAACAAATACATTATACTCTACTGTTTAATTATCAATAGATATTTAAATAAATCTTTTGTAAAATAATCTCCCTGATTTAATCTGAAATAATTCACAATAGCCAATAAAATTTGGAGAAAAGTCTAATTGTTTCTAATGTATTTCTATTCATAAAATGAAAATACAGTTAGTTCAAGGGATTATTAAGAAATTCAATTGAAGGGGCACCTGGGTGGCTTGGTTGGCTAAGTATCTGAGTCTTGATTTCGGCTCAGGCTATGATCTCAGAGTCATGATCTTAGCTTTGTGAGATGGAGCATCCTGTCAGGTTTTGCACTGAACATGGACTCTTTAAGATTCTCTCACTCCCTCTCCCTTGGCCTTCCCCTCCTCCCCCCAGTCTCTGCTATCTATCTGTTAAAAAAGCAACTGTTGGGTTATAGACATTAAGGAGGGCATGTGATAAAATGGGCACAGGGTATTACGTAGACTGATGAATCACTGAAGTCTACCTCTTAATCAATGACCTCTACCTCTGAAGTAAAAGATAAATGTTAATTAAGTGAATTTAAATAAATTTTAAAAAGAAATGAAAAGAAAAAAGTCGCATTGAAGATCTTTTTTAAAAATAATCTTCATTCTGTCAATGGTAGGCAAACATTTTGTCATTATTATTAATTACACAAAAATACTATAGCAATATTAGAAGGAAAATAAAAATAAATATCCCCTGGTTCCATGCATAGTCAGTCAAAATTTTTTTTCCAAGTTTTCCTTTAGTTTCTTTATACATGTAAAATATTAATTGTATATTGACTCAAATTCAGCAAATCTATTTCTGTAGTCTGCATTTTTTATCAAATATTATATCATTAAGAGGGTTGAGAATATAATGGTAATTAAGACCTTTGAATTCAGTATTAAAGATGTGATCTTGAAGCTTAAAACTTCTGGGTCTTGAGTTTCTCATTGAAAAATAAAATAAAAATATTTATCTTATGATAAGCTATTATACTATAAATAATATACATAGTAAGCATATGATGAAAATAAGCATTAAGTAAATTATAGCTGCTAAAACATTATTATGTTAATCACAATCAAGAGTTACAAAATATTCTTTTGAATTAGTTAATATTTTATACTATGTTTAATCATGCCTCTTAGTCAACATTTTTTTTAAAGATTTTATCTTTAAGTAATCTCTCCACCCAACCTAGGGCTTGAACCTACAACCCCAAGATGAACAGTTGCATACTTTGTTGACTGACCCAGCCAGGTGTCCCTTACTCTACTTATATCAGTTATCACAAGAAGTCTCAAACTCTTATGTTAACCCCCATGTCTTCCAGTCTAAGTCCTGTAAGGCTACATACCTATGGTAATCTGTCCCTTGTCACACTCCTTCCCAACTTGTAAGACAATCTCCCTAGCTAGGAAAGAGAAATGAGTCCCCTGATAGGCATGAAATGACCCAAAGCTCACAGCTAGGTCAATGTATTCTCCCATTATACATAAAAATTTGCACAAAACAACAGCAAACAACACTTGTGACTGAATAGATAAACAAAAATTTCATAATTAATTATGTCTGAACACAAAGTCAAAACCATTGTCTCAAACACCAAAATGACTAAGTCTTTTTATACTAGCTAGTAGGAGTGACTGGTGTTTTACTGATCAGATTTAGCTTCGCTCTTTTCTTCTGATCAAGACAGTAATTACTAAAATATCCAATTAAAGAATTATGCCATCTCTTTACAGCCTCCAATCTAGAGCAAAGTCTCCTTTTTGTGTATTCTCCACCAATAATCTAACACTAGTCCAAATTCTACAATAAATCCTTTCTAACATGTCCTCATTGAACATCCAATGAAGCATTTTAGTGGAACAAGTTTTGACAAGTAATAAACTCAACTTTGTTGAACTACCTATGTTCCTGTGGTCTTTGGCTAAAGAGTATTCACAGAGCCCTCTGAACTGTGCTGTCCATCAGAGGCAACATTTGCTATATTCTCAGTATCTTCTCTGAACCGTCTTTTTATGTAGTAGCTGAATTAAAAATCATAAAGTCATAATCTCCCTTGAGTGAAACATTTCCTGTACAATTCCTTCAAATATTGACTGGATTTTCTTCCTTGGTATTCATGTCATCGAACCTAGAGTTGAAAGGCATCAAGTTGCTCTATATTGTTACTTGAAGACAATTCTTCTCCCTACCTCCAAAGTATTCTCCTCCGGCCACATGATCATCACGTCTACCATACTTCATTGTTACCACTATCTGCCAAACCCTGAATCCATCCTACTCTCCTTACAAAAGTTTTACTTCCTGAGTCATTGTCATTATTCGCAATATTTATGTTTGGCTATTCCCATTTTTATATGAATTATTCCCCTCAATATGAAGGTCTCTCAGTTCTATGAATGACTCTTTTCCATTAATTTTGTCTTCTTTGTATCTCAGCTTCTTACTCCCATGATCATGATTTAGACCTTGTTATTACTGTAATCTCAACTTCAGGCATTCTGCTCTTGGGCCACTACATTTTGTCTTTCGAGTCCATTTGTCTTTAGTATAGCACCACTCCAAACCTATACTGGAGTATGGCTGGAGAAAAATAGATGACCAAAGTAGATATTCTTAGATTAAATGCCATGACCAAAAACCTCCAAGTGGACTCTTCATGCTGCTTGGCAGTCACAGTGTACAGTCTTTTTTTTTTCTTATTTTTTTTCACAGTGTACAGTCTTAAACCATCCTCTCTCCAACTTCCCAAATGACTATTTTGCACCTCCTTTTCTCCTCAGACTCTAAACTCTTTTTCTCATATTCACTTCCATATGATGATATTATTTTAGTTACTAAAACAGTTGAAGGAATCAGAGGGGAATCTTCAAAGACAAAGCATTACTTTTTTTCTTGCTGGGTAATAAATTGCCGCAAACTTAGTACCTTAAAGCAGCAAACATATTGTCTCACAAGTCCTGTGGGTTAGGAATCTGGGCATGGCTTAGCTATGTGATCTGCTTCAGGGGTATCGTCTAAGGCTTTATTGGGGAGAGATCCACCTCCAAGCTCACATGGTTATTGACGGTTCAGTGTCTCAAAGATTCTCAGCTTGAGGGTCTCAACTCCTCGCTAGCTGTCAGTTTGAGGCCACCTTCAACTTTTCACCTGGGCCTCACTATGTGATGCTTATGTCATCAAAGACAGCAAGGAGAGAATCAATAGTTTACTAGCAAGACAGAAATTAACAATCTTATGGAATATAATCATGGAAGTGGTATTCCATTATCTTTACTGCATTATATTGATTAAAGGTAAATCACAAGTTGTGCCTACATTTATTGGGGAGGACTACTCAAGGCCATAGATCCAAGACAGCAATTATATTTGTGGGCTATGAGCATTTGTCACCAATCACAAACATCACATCTACCCACCCCCTAGAATCTATACTACTCTTTCAAAAATTTTCTTCATCTATTTCCTTTAGCAGCTATCAAACTAATTATTTCCTCTTTTTTTTTTTTACAACAAAACTTCTTGAAATATTTTACTCACTGTCTCAAATGCCTCCCTCTCATTTTCTTTAAAATCCATTCTAATTATGATTACATTCTCAATACTTCAGTGGAATTTCTCCTCTCAAAGTCACCAATTACTTACACACTGATAAATTCAATAGTAAGTTTTAAAACCTCGTTTTATTGATTTAGCAGCAGTATTTGGTATGTTAGCTTTCCTGGAATATTTCTAAAAATAAGCTTAGGATTCCATATACTCTTGGTTTTTCTCCTCCCTCACCAAATACTCCTTTTGGTGTATACCTCACCTCAAGACAGCCATGGCAAGTGTCCTCTGATGTTTTCTCTCCTCCAACCTTACAACCTTACATCTTTCATCTGTAGCAAAATCTTTACACTGTCACTTACACCTAGTCTCCTCTTCTTGTCATCTGGGGTTTGATGTTAAATGTTAAGTATGTGATCAGGTCTCCCATATAATATTTCCAGTTCAAATTGTTCTTCTGAAAAAAACAGACTTGGATATTCAACAGTTTACTTATCATCTTCATTTGTTTACCTGATAGAGGTTTTAAACATCCTGTGTCTGAGACTGTAGTCCTCATCCCTTCACACTACTTCATGAAAAAAAAAAAAAAAATCAGCTTTCCCATCTGAGTGAAAAGCAAGTACATTTTTACAATTGTTCTTAGAGTACTAGGTCTGTTCCTTTCCCTCATACCTCATATCTAATAATTTGGAAAAGCATATTGGTCCTGGGTGCCTGGCTTGCTCATTCAGGAGAGATTGCAATTCTTGATCTAGGGGTTATAAATTTAGCCCCACACTGGGTGCAGAAATTCCTAAAATAAATAAACTTAAGAAAATCCTATTTGCTCTTTCAAAATTCAAACATTTGCAGCATCTCTACTGCAAGCCCCCACCACCATCTTTGGCCTAGATTAATTCACTCACTTCCTGTTTCTCCTCTCGTGGTTACAGCTTGAAACAGCCTACAGAACGTACCTTTAATGTATTAGGCAAATCATACTGGCTTTCAAAGCACTGCAATGGGTGCCCGTTGCACTCAGTAAAAATCACTGCCCTGATAGTGCCCCAGAGATCTCAGATCTTGCCTCTAGCCTCACTGGCCTGATATAAAATAATTTCTTCTTATTCTATAAGCTCTGGTCATACTGAGGCTCCTGGTTATTCCTACACAAAACTGTACTGTCTTTTGCATTGACTGGTGGTTCCGTTTGGAATATTTCTCTCCCAATATTTACATGGCTCATTTTCAAGACTCTTCAAATCTCAATTTCTCAGCAAGGCCTAGCCCTGTCAGTTTGTTTAATACTGAAGCCTGTTTCCATCTACTGCTCAAAGACATGAGCCACCTTCCTCTCTCTTACCTTTCCCTCAGTAGAATTTACAACCTTGTAACAGAGTATCTAATTTGCTTATTAATTATGTTTATTGCATAACTCTACTCAAGAGACTATTACCACCAAGAGAGTAGATACTTTTCTCTTTTGATTACTAATGTTTTGCAAGTATCTGATATGGTACCTGACACATAGTTGTCACTCAAAAAATGTCTGTCCATTGAATGAATAAATAAATGAATGAGTGCATGGATCACTTTGGTGTAATGACACTAGATTCTCTGCATTAAATTTGAAGTGCTCTGGTGCTCCAATTTCATGGGAAAAGCCAAGGAGTTATCAAGAGACCAAATTCTTTTTTTTTTTCTTCTTCTTACTCCTCTGGGAATTAAGTGTCTCGTAAAGTGTTTTATACACTTAACTTTTAAGAAAAGCCCTCATTATCAAAAGAGATTTATTTTGACTAAATAAAGACAAACTGCAATAATATTTGCTTTTATTCCCAATACAGCCATGGTAGACATTAACAAATAGATCTTATCTTAAGAATTATTTAAATGCATGTGCAAAGAAATCTGATCTTATATGAGGTTCTAGGGAAAATAGAATCTAAGTAAAATTTATGAATGTACCCTTCTTTGTGGAGTGCAGTCTTGGTGAGACAAAGGAAGAAGAGAAGCAAATATAAGGGTACATCACTGCTCTGAAATCATAACAAGTGTAGCTGATTATTCTGTTTTACAGGATGTCTTTTCATATAACCTACTGTTTTGTGGAGTAGTTTGTTCAGAATAGAAAGAAACCATAATAATCTCTTGGCTTTCATCTCCCATTGGTCAAAGTTTACCCCACAGGGTGCCAATCTAGGCACTTACAGGCATCTTGATCTTTTGGGTAGTTGTCACGGAAACCACATCTTAAGACAGCAGTGGTAAGTCTCTGAGGCTTATGCCAGCAACACACACACCTTTCCTTTTTCTTTTAGTCTTTCAGGCCACATTGGGAAGTTCGATGTGGGATCAGTTTGCTGAGACAGACAATGAGTGAATGCTTCAGGGTCCCCACTTTCAGTGACCACAGGGACAGAAAGCACATTTCAAGGCATGGCAACTTGTTTCCATGAGTGATAGAAAGAAAATTGTCAGGTGTTATAGAGGACCACAAGACACTGCCACAACTGTAAGACCACTGTCATGTATTGGTGATGAAGCTCAAAGAGTTCCATCTGTAGCCCATAAAAATTCTTCAGGTCCAGGCAATCACCCTGATAAATGATTAGTAGCATTGAACAGAAAAGCATAGCCAAGTAAATCCAGAGATCTACCTAAAGAGGATCCAGCACATTTCATCAACTAAAAAAAAAATTCACTATCATTCTCATAATTCCCCATCCTTAGGTCTGGGCTGGCTAACGTGCATTTAATTATTTTGAACAGGTTTATATTTAGATATCTATACTAATTATGTCAAGTTTTTATTTCAATATTTCTTACAGTACTCTGTCACTTTGGTTTAGATAACAACAAAAACATTATTCAAGAGTGATCAGCTTGATGTAGGCAACAAACACCAGAGTCACCTTAACCAGATGACCTTATTTGCCCCTGCTCTAAGACAATTAGTACTCTTGGAAACATTCTCAAATTAGGCAAAAATGAGATGAAAGTCCTATACAGTGTATTGAATTCAGTATAAATTATATTTCACATGGCTTATATCTTTAAACCAATTTACAGCCCTTTAGAACTATTGTCTTCCTACATATATTATTATGAATGCCTATGTTTTGTTACCCCAATTGCACTAGGATCTTTGACTTTTATGCTGCTTAATACACACGTGTGAGTTCTGCAAAGTTTAATGGTGCCTCTCAATGTAGTAATGATTTGAGATGCTAAAAATCATGGTTCTGCTTTGGTCCTGACCTACCTTATGCTGCCACTTAACTCTGGACCTCCTGTTTTCACTTGTTTACCATTCTTTACTGTGTTTTTTTGTGAAAAATATACCTTTAAAAAAGGTGATTTTTTTGAAGTTTATAGCCTAGCAGAGGAGGCATAAAAGAGAATAACCTTAATATTAAGACCTAAGAGTGTTTTTTTTTTTTTTTTGTTACTATTAATGAGAGACACACACAGAAAGAGAGAGAGAGAGAGAGAGAGAGAGAGGCAGAGACACAGGCAGAGGGAGAAGCAGGCTCCATGCAAGGAGACTGACATGGGACTAAATCCCAGGTCTCTAGGATCAGAGCCTGGGCTGAAGGAGGCACTAAATCGCTGAGCCACCCAGGCTGCCCAAGTCCTAAAAGTGTTAATGAAAGCATGAGCAGAGTGCCTTAGAAGGAAATGTTCAGTCTTGCTGAAAGCAGTGAGGAAAACTGCCCATCAGTTTTGTTATCTTGGTTTGCTCAATTCACACTCTTAATTTCGAAAGGATCATTTCACGGTCTTCTCTCCTCAAACCATAAACACCATTTCCTCCTTCCACATTTTCTGCTGAGAACTTAGCTCCATATTTCGCAGAGACAATCTACAGAAATTCTTACCAATAACTGCCACTCTGTCCTTTGCTGGTGTAATTTTCCTTTCACCAATCTTCATCTTATTTAACCAATCAGAAATATTTGATTTCTCTTTCATGTTTCCTCTTTGTCCTCTTCTCCCTCCCCTCTTCTTCCTGCCTCTCTTCCTGCTCCTTCTCCTCTAACCAAAAGCCACTAGATTTCTCTCTCTAATTTGGTTCTTTTTTTTCCTTACTGCCTCTCATTCTCACTCCTGTTTGTGCACTTTTCCTCATCTTCTCCTCCTTTAAAATAATAGACAGGCCCAGGGCTCAGGATCAGCATACCTTGTCTTATTCACTTCCTGGTGACTTTATCAATTCCCATGGTTTTGAATATTCTTTTTGTCCTACTGACTCCAAAGTTTTTATCTCGTTTCAGCATCTTCTGTGAACTCCAGAACTATATCAAACAAAATATTTGCCAACTCCACTTGCAAATTACCAAACTTCCCACACTTGGTGAATTTTGAAGTTCCTTCTTATAAAATGTTACCTATCTCGGTAAATGGAAACTGCATTCTCTTATTTGTTCAGTCTGTAAGACTTGGAGTCATCTTTGATGTCTCTGTTTCTCACGTACCATGTGTCTAATTCATCAAGAAATCTTTTCAGCTGTATTTGTAGAATCCAGACATTAACCTTCTCATCATCAAGAGTTACTGACCAAGCCACCATCATTTCATGCACAAATTGTTGCAGTGGGCTTCTGCTTGATATAGTTGTTTACGTCTTTACACTTCCCAGTAATTTTCCAATACAGCAGCCCAACTAATCCTCTAAAATATAGGTCCGATTATGTTATTGTTCAGATTAAATTCAACTAATAACTCTCTTTTCATTTAGAATAAAATAAAAATCTCTTACTATATTTGACTAAGTCTTACCCAGCAATCTCCAAGCTATGGTTCAAGCTTCAAACTGTTATACTGTGCCCTCACTCACTCCTTATAAACCAAAAATGGTGTGCTTCCTGACCTCAAAAACAGTAGTAATAAGTCATGCTCTTTCTCTGGTCCTTTGTATTTGTTTCTCTAGATAGAGAATGAATAGATTTGTTCTTCCTCTAGATAGCTTCTTGGGTGAATACTTGCCCTTCTAAAGATCCCTACTCAAATAGTACCTTATCTGAAAGTACCTGCTTCAGGTCTTCTGTTCATTTTTTTTCGTTGCATTATTTGCTTTACTGTTTGTTTTTTATATTGAGATGTATGAGTTCCTTATATATTTTGAATATGAATGCCTTACCAGATACATGGTTTACAAGTATTTACTCCCATTCTAGAAACCTCCTTTTTATTCTGTTGATTGTTTCTTTTGCTGTGAAGAGGCTGTTTAGTTTAATGTAGTCCCACTTGTTTATTTTGTTTTTGTTACTTTGCTTTTGGTGTCATATCCAAAAAACTAATTGCCCCAAGATCAATGTGAGGAAATTTTCCCCTAATTTCTTCTAGAAATTTTATAGTTTCAAGTCTTACAGTAAAGTCTTTCATCAATTTCAAGTTAATTCTTTTGAGAGATATTAGACAGAAGTCCAATTTCAGTCTTTTGCATATGCATACCCAGTTTTCCTAACACCATTTATGGAAGAAATGATACTTTCTTTATTGAGTGTATGTGATGGTTTATTTCTTGGCTCTTAATTCTGTTCCATTTGTCTATGTGTCTGTTTTAATACCAGTAACATACTGTTTTGATTACTACAGCTTTATAATATAGTCTGAAATCAGAACTGTGATGCCTCTAGCTTTGTTCCTCCTACTCAGGATTGCCTTACCTTTCTAGGGTCTTCATTTGTTCCACGTGAATTTTAGGATTGCTTTTTCTATTTTGTGAAATAATCACTATTGGAATTTTACTATGGATTGCACTGAATCTACAGATGGCTTTGGGTAGCATTGATATTTTTACAATATTAGTTCTCCTGATCCATGAACATGGAGAATCTTTCCATTTATTTGTATCTTCCTCGTTTTTTTTTTTTTTTTTTTCATCGATGTCATAGTTTCCAGTCTGTAGATCTTCACCTCCTTGATTAAATTTAATCCTAGGTGGGGCACCTGCGTGGCTCAGCTGTTGAGCATCTGCCTTCAGCTCAGGGCATGATCCCAGGGTCCCAAGATTGAGTCCCACATTGGGCTCACTGTGTGGAGCCTGTTTCTCCCTCTACCTCTCTCTCTGTGTGTCTTTCATGAATGAATTGTTGGACCCTGGCTCACGGGTGCCAACGTGGCCCGGTGGACGCCCCAGAGACCCAGACCCCAGACAGGCAGATGCAATTAGCAAGAGGGTTTATTGAACGTTTGCGCAAACGGGCTCTCCGCCTCCGAGGAGGAAAAGAGCCCCGATTAGCAATTACAGGGATCTTTTAAAAGGCAAAAGGAAAGAAACTGCCTAAAGACAAAAGAACCGCGGGAGTCGCATGGCATCCAGGTTGATTTCTGGGAGGGTCAACATGAACCTATTCAGGGACATTCCAATCAGGGTGTGTGGGGGGGAAATGGTTTTCTTACTGTAAACAGAATGCTTTTAGTTGCTAAAATTTCAGGAAGAAGACTGGATGGGCTGCCTCTGGGTTAGGGCTGGCCCTACTTACAAGGGGGGAGGTTTCTTCATTCCCTCCTCTTGTTTGGGCTGATTTTAACCTTAAAATCTTAGGGAACATTTATTTCTTCAGTTTGGAGGGCCTGACATTGCTGAGTTAATACCAGAGCTTGGGTAATAGACAATCTTTCTCCGATGAACTGGAGCAGCCGGTTGAGGACGCGGGGGCCGAAAGTTAGCAGCAGGAGCAGGACAACTAGAGGGCCCAGAATGGTAGAGATTAGGGTGGTCAACCAGGGAGACTGATTAAACCAGCTTTCAAACCAGCCCTGCTGGGCCTCCCGGTCCCTTTGTCTTTCCTTTAACCTTTCCCTGAGTTTGGCCATGGAGTCTCTGATGACTCCAGAATGGTCTGCATAGAAACAGCATTCCTCTCCCAGGGCCGCACAGTCCTCCCTCTTTCAGGAATAGTCAATCCAAGCCTCTCCTGTTGTGAAGTGCTACTTCTGAGAGTGAGGGGAGGGACTGTTCTAGCTTAGAAACGGACTGCGCTAGTGTCCGTAGACCCTCATCTACAGCTGTTTGGAGTTCTAGATAACGTCGTGAGCCCTGGATCGGAGCAGCTGCGCCAGTACCCACCCCAGCAGCGACCCCTAGTCCCGACATAACGGCTAAGGTTAGGGAGACAGGTTCGCGCCGAAAACGGGTGGGATGTTTATCATACTGATTTTCTAGAGTTTCAGCAGGGTGATAGAACACCCTGGGTATGATCTGCACCATGACACAGAAGTCGTTTGAGCTATTTAGAACCTTAGCCGACACACAGGGGGTGAGGCCTTTGTTGCATGCCCACCAAGTTCCCGGCTGGGGCTCCAGGTAAGAATCAGTCCCCAAAATCGGGGTGGTAGTGTTGCAGAGTCTCTGGTAGCCCCAGGGGGGTGTTCCTATGCAGGTTCCCTGTCCTGTAACTTCTGTAAGGGTGAGTTGTGGTTGGGAGTCGGGTGTGCATCCCTGAGTGCTAGTGATGTTATTATAGGTCCCTGAAGTAGCAATCCCCTCATAATAAGGGGGGGGGGATGCAAGGCAGAGCCAGCAGGATTTAGTTACATCGGGGCTGGTTCGATTAAGGGCCAGGAATGCCCCTATGATAAGATTAAACAGTCGTTGTCCGGTCTCGGGTGACGACCGAGGGGTTGGAGTGACCGCGAAGTTAGTGGGTGCGGCGCTCCCTGCGGCTAGGGCCGGGGCAGCTCTTTGTTCCCCGAGGACCGCGTTAGGCCCGATCGCCACGGGGTCTGGGGATTCTATTTTTAGTTTAATTCTGAATATAAAACCATCATCTGTTCTTTCTTTGTATAACCTGAGTCCCCACGTATATCCATTGGCCCAGTAAGTAGCCCTTTTCCGGGCTCCGTGAAGGATGTCCGTAGGGGATGACACCACCCTTGGCAGGGCCCATAATTAAGGGTTTTCCATTTGCTCAATGTCGGGTGAGTATAGTTAGCCTTGACAGTGATATAATCCCAGGAGGAGGAGGGCCTCCATTCTGTATCCCCAGTAGTTTCGCACCCCCAATTTTTACAATAGAAATATTCCCCTCCTCCACAGGTGGGATTTAGCCTGCGATCTCTGTGCTGCCCGGGACAGACATAAAAGGGAAGAGTGCTTGGCATGGCCCTTCTGTCAGGCGTGCCACATCCCCCCCATGGGTCTAATCCCAGTCGCCCTGGAGGGCTTTCTTGGTTAGGGGCTCTAGAGGTGTCGAAGTATCCCTCTAGGTCCCATGGGCTAGGGGCCCCTATGGTTAGCTTGCATAGGTCAGGATATAGGTCAGGCCACCAGGTTCCCACGGGGGCGGTCTTAGTTATAGACCAGACCTCGTCACCCCCAGACGTTAGTACCTGCCAGGTTAACCTTTTGAGGGCATGAGGGTCACCTTTGGCGGAGGTGAAGAGCGCTAGGAGAGGTAGGAATATAACAACTGTCATTGAACAATTTTTGAAAGTCTTATCTTGAGCGGGTTTTGGGTGCGGTGGAGCTTCCATTGGAGTGGCTCGTCCGGTCCGTCCTGGCTGGCATCAGCGGTGCTCGTTGATGGGGCGCACTGGACGTGTGAGGCGTGGACCCAAGCAGCAATGCCGTCTACCTTTAAGGCGGTTGGGGTGGTCAGTAGGACAGTATATGGGCCCTTCCAGCGGGGCTCAAGCGTCCTGGGCTGATGTCTCCTGACGTAGACGGAGTCACCGATCTGGAACGGGTGTGGGCCGGTTGTGTCTCCGGGGCGGTAGACAGCTGCAAGGGGTTTCCAGATCTGGTGCTGGATAATCTGGAGCGCCTTTAGCCTGTCCTGTAAACCGGGAGTGTTAGCAAGAGGGTCAATAGCAGAATCTAGTAAGTCCGTTACTGGTGGGGGACCTCCATAGAGAATCTCGTAAGGAGTTAGCCCATGGCGCGCGGGAGTGTTCCGGACTCGGAACAGAACCATAGGGAGGAGTTGGACCCAGTCTCTAGTGCCAGTCTCCAATGTCAATTTAGTTAGGGTCTCTTTAAGTGTTCTATTCATTCTTTCTACCTGACCTGAGCTCTGGGGTCTGTATGCACAATGTAATTTCCAATTTATCCCCAGTAATCTGGCCACCAACTGACTTACCTGGGAGACGAAGGCGGGGCCGTTGTCCGACCCTATTACCTTGGGCAGTCCAAACCGGGGGAAAATTTCTTCCAGGATTTTCTTGACAACCACCTGGGCGGTTTCTCGCTTGGTGGGGAAAGCTTCTGTCCAGCCTGAAAAGGTATCTATAAACACTAGGAGGTACTTGTTACCATATTTACCTGGCTTGATTTCGGTGAAGTCTACTTCCCAATTAGTTCCGGGTCTTTCTCCCCTCATCCTGGTTTCCTCAGGCATCTTGAGGTGTTTGGTATTTACCTTAGCACAAGGTACACAAGCGTCGGTTACCTGTTGGATCAGGGAGGGGAGTTTGGGAATGTAATAGGTCTGACCTTCTCTCCGGAGGAGCGCTTTTAATTTTTTGTGTCCGAGGTGAGTCCATCGGTGGAGGTGAGTCACCAGTTCTTTGGCCCTTTTCTGGGGCAGGACCGTCTTCCCTTGGTGTTTCCAGACCTTCATTTGCTCGTCATATTCTGCCCCTATTTGCTGGACGATATCTAGGTCGCTGTCTGAGTACTCGAGAGAGAGTTGCCCCGGTGTCCGGACAGCCTCTGGTACTTGTAGGGAGAGGGCCTGTGGGCCTAGTGCAGCGGCCCGTGCTGTCTCATCGGCCATCCTGTTCCCCTCTGCTACTGGGTCATTGCCTCGCTGATGCCCAGGACAGTGAATTATACTCAGTTTTCTCGGCAGAAAGAGGGAATGGAGAAGATCTTGTATTTCTTCTCTGTTTTTGATGTTTTTACCTGCTGAGGTTAGGAGACCCCTTCTACGGTATATTTCTCCATGAACATGGGCAGTTGCAAAAGCATATCTGCTGTCAGTATAAATGTTGACCTTTTTGTCCTTAGCCTTTCTTAGGGCCTGAGTTAGGGCTATAAGCTCTGCCCTTTGAGCTGAAGTCCCAGGCTCTAAGGCACTGGCCCAAATGACAGCTTTCCCATCTACCACGGCTGCCCCGGCTTTACGCTCACCATTTCGTAGAAAGCTACTCCCATCGGTGTACCAGGTTGCTTCAGCATCTGGCAAAGGCTGGTCCGTCAAGTCCCCTCTGGTGCCATGGACTTCAGCTAGGATCTGGTGGCAATCATGCATTACTAGGGAGGGGGACTCGGTTTCTGGAAGCAAGGTGGCCGGGTTTAGAGATGTAGCCGTTCCAAACAGTATCCGCTCAGAATTCAGTAACATGGCCTGATAATGGGTGACCCGGGCGTTTGAGAGCCATCGATCAGGGGGCTGGCGGATGACTGTCTCTACGGCGTGGGGGGCCACCACAGTGAGGGGTTGGCCGAAAGTCAACTTGTCTGAGTCTTTTACCAGGACTGCCACAGCCGCTATTATTCGGAGACATGGGGGCCATCCTGCAGCCACGCTGTCTAATTTTTTTGAAAAGTATGCCACGGGCCTTTTCCAGGGTCCCAGTTTTTGAGTTAGGACCCCTTTGGCTATTCCATTATGTTCATCAACATATAGCGTAAAAGGCTTGGTTACATCTGGGAGGCTCAGGGCAGGGGCGGTCAATAAGGCCCTTTTTATTTTGTCAAAAGCCAATTGCTGCTCCTTTCCCCAGTGGTAGGGGGTGTTGGATTTCGTGAGAGGATATAGGGGAGCCGCCATCTCCGCAAACCCGGGTATCCAGAGGCGGCAGAACCCAGCACTGCCGAGGAACTCTCGTAGTCCTTTGGCATTAGTGGGTGCTGGGATCAGGGCTACAGCCTTTTTGCGGCTCTCCGTCAGCCACCTCTGGCCTCCTTCCAGGAGATATCCCGGATAGGTCACTTGTCTCTGGCCTATTTGGGCCTTTTTGGCGGAGGCCCTATACCCCAGTTCTCCCAGTCTCTCAAGCAGGGCCCCCGTACCTTTTACACAATCCTGTTCTGTCCTAGCCGCCAGGAGCAAATCATCCACGTACTGCAGGAGGACGAGGTCCGGATGGCCAACTCGGAAATCTGCCAAATCCCGATGCAAGGCATCATCGAACAAAGTGGGGGAGTTTTTGAATCCCTGCGGCAGCCTTGTCCAAGTGAGTTGTCCTGAGAATCCCGTCTCAGGATCTTTCCATTCAAAAGCAAAAATAGGCTGGCTTTGAGAGCTTAACCTTAGGCAAAAGAATGCATCTTTTAGATCTAACACCGTATACCAGACATGGCTTGGGGGTAAGGTGCTGAGCAAGTTGTAGGGATTGGGCACCGTGGGATGTATGTCCTCTGTCCTCCAGTTAACCTCTCGTAAATCTTGTATCGGCCGGTAATCTCCTGTGCCGGGTTTTTTTTCAGGGTAATAGAGGAGTATTCCAGGGCGACTGGCAAGGTATTAAAATGCCCAATTGTAATAGTCTCTGTATATGGGGCCGAATGCCTTCTTTGGCCTCTTTGCTCATTGAATATTGCTGGATCGATATGGGGGTGGCCGAGGGTTTTAAGTTTATAATTATGGGCGGCTGGTTTACAGCTAGTCCCATTCCGGCCGTTTCCACCCAGGCCTGAGGGTAGTTAGTGAGCCATTCAGAATCTAGGGGCTGCACGGACGGTGGAGAGTCCTCGTGCAGCCGGTGTTCATCCTCTAGGCGCAAGGTCAGTACCTGGAGGGGCTGCCCTCCCGCGCCAGTAATAGTGGCCCCTTTTTGCTGAAAATGTATCTGGGCCCCTACTTTTGAAAGAAGGTCTCTGCCTAGGAGAGGGTAAGGGCCGTCTGGGACCAGTAAGAAGGAATGCGTTACTTGCCCAGTGCTCAGGTGGACCTTCCGTTCGGTTGTCCATCGATATAACTTGCCTCCAGTTGCCCCCTGAACCCAAGACGTTTTAGAGCTCAAGGGTCCTTTTGCCTCAGTTAAAACTGAATGTTGAGCTCCCGTATCGACCAGGAAGGTCACCGGCTGTCCCCCCACTTTAAGGGTTATCCGAGGCTCAGGGGGGGGGTTCCTGGCCCTGACACCCCTAATCTTCATCTTCTAGGGACAAAACAGGAATGGGCTTCTTTTTAGGTCCCTGCGTTTGGCCCTTCCTTGGGCAATCTTTAACCCAATGTCCTTTTTCCTTGCAGTAGGCACACTGGTCTCGTTCAACCCGTGGTCCTCTTTTGTCTCCCAGGTCCCTACTCTGTCCTGACTTACTCTGCCCTGAGCCCTGTACTATGGTGGCCAGTATCCTAGTCAGCTCTTTATTACGTCTTTTATCTCTCTTATCCTCCCGTTCCTCTTGCTCTTTACGGATCCTTTCCTCCCTTTCCTCTAGAGTTTCTCGCTTGTTAAAAACCTTCTCTGCCTCTTTCACTAAGTCCTGTAAGGTGTACCCCTGAAGTCCCTCCAACCGTTGTAACTTATTACGAATATCCGAGGCCGACTGTCTAATGAAGAACATAATTACATCTGGTTGGCGGTCTTCAGCCAAGGGGTCAAAGGGAGTATACATGCGGTAGCCTTCTATTAACCTCTCCAGAAAACCTGCCGGCGTCTCCTCTTTTCCCTGCACTATAGCACGTACCTTGGCCAAATTGGTGGGGCGACGCCCTGCCCCTTTGAGACCCGCTAGGAGTACCTGGCGATAGAGACGGAGCCGCTCCCTACCAGCAACAGTGTCGTAGTCCCAGGTGGCGAACCAAGGGGAAAACATCCTCAATTTCATTAGGCAGCTGGGTCGGCCTCCCATCCGCCCCCAGACGTTTTTCCGAGCTTCGAGGTACACGCGCTGTCTCTCCTCGTGGTGAGGAGAGTCTGCAGGAGCTGCTGGCGGTCATCCCAGGTCGGCTGGTGGGTCAACAGAATTGACTCAATTAATCCGGTTAGCGCCTGGGGGTCTTGGGAGAAGGAGGGGTTATGAGTTTTCCAGTTGTAAAGGTCAGAGGCAGAGAATGGCCAATATTGCATCTGGGCGCCTACTGATCGGAGGGGAAATGCCTGGGAGGTCCAGACGTCTTCCGACTCTCCCCCGCGCTCTCGCCGAAAGCGGAGGCGACTGGCGACCGGGGGTGAAGCGAGGGTTTGCCCCTCTGCCCCTGTAGAGTCGGGGGACGGAGCTGAGGGAGCGGTAGGGGCCTCGGAGCGGGGCGTTGGGGGTTGGGCATAACGGGGAGGAGAGGAGTCCAAGAGAAGGAGACTGTCCTGGTCCCCTGGGAGCACAGGCGGCTCCTTAGGTTTTGATTCAGGAAATTTTAGGGGGCAAAGGGTGGGACGGGGAATTGGGAGGAGTGTGGCAGGGAGGGAGTAAGGGTCTCGGGCCCGGTCCCCCTTGAGAAGGGATAAAGCATTTTATCCAGGGGGGTGGATTCTTAGCGAGATCCTCCCATACTATGATGTACAGCACCTGATCGAGGTGTACATTGGGTCCTGGCTGGAAGACCAGACCAGGGCCTTCACCTGCAAGATAATATCAATATTAAAAGTTCCGTTCCTGGGCCACCCGACGTTGAAAGCCGGCCACTCTGAGGAGCAGAAGGTGACCCATCTTCGTCTTCTGACTTCGACCGAAAGATTGTGTGCCCGGCCGGCGACTTCTTTCCAGTGATCTAGAGTGAGGCTTAAAGGGGTGGTTACAGTCTGCCCCATGGGTGTAGAGAAGGGGTGAGCCGTGAGGAGGAGGACAGGAAAGGAAGAAAAACACGGAACGAACAGACGCACACGAACGACAGGACTGGCGCGGCAGATTCAGACGGGAGCGGTCGCGAACCACGACCTTCCCCGAAGAGGAGGGAGTACCGGGGCTCCGTTCCTCTTCCAGACCAATCCGGAATCCGACTCCGGAGGGGGACCAGGGGTCTCGGGCACGTCTGCCTCCCCCGCTGGTCCAAATACAGAATACAGAGTACAGCGTCCTGCAGGCACAATACAGACCCGGCACAAAACAGACCCGGCCAGTCAGACAAACGGACGAGACAGATATGACATTTAGCAAGCTCGGTCTTACCTCCTACCGGTTTTAGGATTGAGTTTGGGGCGTCTCAGATCCCGGACGAGCCCCCAAATGTTGGACCCTGGCTCACGGGTGCCAACGTGGCCCGGTGGACGCCCCAGAGACCCAGACCCCAGACAGGCAGATGCAATTAGCAAGAGGGTTTATTGAACGTTTGCACAAACGGGCTCTCCGCCTCCGAGGAGGAAAAGAGCCCCGATTAGCAATTACAGGGATCTTTTAAAAGGCAAAAGGAAAGAAACTGCCTAAAGACAAAAGAACCGCGGGAGTCGCATGGCATCCAGGTTGATTTCTGGGAGGGTCAACATGAACCTATTCAGGGACATTCCAATCAGGGTGTGTGTGGGGGAAATGGTTTTCTTATTGTAAACAGAATGCTTTTAGTTGCTAAAATTTCAGGAAGACGCCTGGATGGGCTGCCTCTGGATTAGGGTTGGCCCTACTTACAAGGGGGGAGGTTTCTTCAGAATGAATGCATAAATAAATAATAAATAAATAAATAAATAAATAAATAAATAAATAAATAAATAAATAAAATCTTTTTTTTAAAAAGAATTTAATCCTAAGTATTTGATTATCTTTGATTCTATTGTAAGTAGGATCATTTTCTTTATTATTTTTCAGATACCTTCTTGCTAGTATATAGAAACACAATGAATTTTTGTAAATTTATTTTTTAACCTGTATCCAAATTTACTGAATATGTTAAGTAGCTCTAACAGTTTTTCAATGAAGTCCTTAGGATTTACTACATATAAGACAATACTATTTCCAAATAGAGACATTTTTTCTTCTTTCGTTCCAATTTATATATATATTTTTAAATGTATTTTTCTTAACTAATTGCTGTGGCTAGGACTTCCAGGACTATATTGACTTGGAATGTTGAGAGTTGTCACCTTTGTCTTATTTCTGATCTTAGAGGAAAAGTTTTTAGTTTTTCAACATTAAATATGATGTTGACTGTGGGCTTGTCATTTATAGCTTTTATTATGTTTTTTTTTTTTTTTAAATTTCTATTTATTTATGATAGTCACAGAGAGAGAGGCAGAGACACAGGCAGAGGGAGAAGCAGGCTCCATGCACTGGGAGCCCGACGTGGGATTCGATCCCGGGTCTCCAGGATCGTGCCCTGGGCCAAAGGCAGGCGCCAAACCGCTGCGCCACCCAGGGATCCCTAGCTTTTATTATGTTGAAGTATATTTCTTCTATACCCAACTCTTGGGATTTTGTTTTTAGATTTTTTTTATTATGAAAAAATGTTTAATTTTGTCAAATACTTTTTCTGCATCTATTGAAGTAATCATATGATTTTTATCCTTCATTCTGTTAATGTGGTATTTCACAGTATTGACTTGCTGATATTGAAATATCCTGGCATCCTAGTGATATTCTCACTTAACTGTGGAGCATAATTCCTTTAGTATACTGTAGAATTTTGTTTGCTAGTATTTTGTTTAGAATTCTTGCATCTATGCTCATCAAGAATATTGGCATTAGTTTTCTTGTAATGTCCTCATCTGGCTTTGGTATTAGGGTAATGTTAGCTACATAAAATGAGTTTAGGGGTATTTTCTCTTCTATTTTTTAGAAGAGTTTGAATAGGATTGGCATTAATTGTTCTTAAAAGTTTGATAGAATTCACCAGTGTAACCACTTGGTCCTGGTATTTTCTTTATCAGGAAATTTTTGATTACCAATTCAATCTCTTTGAATAGACTTTTTTTTTTTTTCCCAGTGAATGCAAACACATGACCATCAGGTACATAAAAAGGTACTCAATAGCACTCATCATCAGGAAATGCAAATCAAAATCACAAGGAAACCCTTGTGAATTGTTGGTGGGAATGTAAATTGGTGCAGCCACCAGGGAAAACAATATGGAGGTTCCTCCAGAAATTAAAAATAGAACTACCATATGACTCCAGCAATCCTACTTCTGGGTATATATCCAAAGGAAATAAAATCACTACCTTGAAGAGATATATACACCCTTATATTCATTGCTGCATTATTCACAGTATCCAAGACATGGAATTTAAGTGTTTATCAAAGGACTAATAATTGTGGTGAATATATACACAATAGTACATCATACCCCATGAAAAAGAAGAAAATCCTACCATTTGTAGTAACATGGGTGGAACTTGAAGAAATTATGCTAAATGAAACAAGTTAAACAGAAAAATGAATACTGTATGACCTCACCTATCCGTGAAATCTAAAAATGCTGAACTCATAGAAACAGAGAGTAGAATGATAATTGTCAAAGGCCGAGAGTGGAGGAAATGGGAGAGTTTGGTCAAAGTGTACAAAATTCCAGTTGTAAGATTAAGTTTTAGGAATCTAATCCACAGTACGATGCCAACAGTTAACAATATAGTGCATTTTACTTGAAAGTTGCTAAGAGAAATCTTAAATGTTTGTGTTCCAAAAAGAAGGAGGTAGTATATGTGTTAACTAATCTTATTGTGGCAGTGATTTTGCAATATATATGCATACCAGCCTACCAGCTCATTGGAAAATGTGTGATTCTTTTTTTTTAAGTAGAAATTTAAATCTTCATTTCATCTTCTCCCCTAAGATTTGTGTGATGATAGAAATTTAATTTAAAATTTCTGAATTTTATTAATTCCATCTTTAAAATAAAGGTATAGTTCCTAACTCTAAATTTGAATTTGCTTAAACATCATGTTCATAAAACAGCTATGAATGTTGAAAACATAGTAAGTGGTACATAAATCATATTTCTTGTGATTTAATACCCAATACATTTTTATCTTAGCAAATTTATGAATTTTAATATACTGAGAAGTAAGATTTTTTTTAAAGATTTTATATATTCATGAGAGACACAGAGAGAGAGTCAGAGACAGAGAGACACAGGCAGAGAGAGAACCATCTCCATGCAGGGAGTCTGAAGTGGGACTCGATCTCGGGACTCAAGGACCATGCCCTGGGCGGAAGGCAGGCACTAAACCACTGAGTTATCCAGGGATCCCCGAGATGTAAGATTTTATTTGACTTCCTAACATTATACAAGGGACAGTAGAGAGATATGTTTAGTTCTTTTTTTTCTTAATTGGTAGCTAGAAGTGTACCTAGGTAGGTCTTTACCATTTAAACAAGACTAACATGAATCCTCTGATTCAGTGACTTTTGTCTTTAGTTACTAACAATTACACAAATTATAAACATGTTCATTTCCTTGAGGGAAAACATTTAACAATTGAGAAATTAATGAAAATTTGTGAAGATCTCACATCTGACTGAATTCTTGAAGAAAATACCAACACCAGAACCAAAATTACCAAAAAGAAAAAAGTTGTTATAAAAAGTTGATTGTTTTTACCTCAAAACAAATAATCTGTTTTTGTAATATTGTAATTTAAAAAGCAAAACAACAAAAGACAGATATAAAGAAATAAATGTAATAGATTAATAGGTAGGTGTTCTCAGGTTACATTAGAGAAACTTATCTTACAAGTATTCAGGACTCTTTTTCATTTTTATTAGAACATCATTTGGGGAAGAGAAGATTAGTAGTTTCACAAGGCTTTTTATGTGCTTTTCCGTTTTATAATAACTGGATGTATTCAAGTCTTTAGAGTCATATGTCATGTTTCTGATTTTAAGTTACCTTACATAATACTTCAGTGATAATTTGAGGAGACTCATTGCACTTAAGTCTAGGAGATAAATACAACCAACATTATAATTTGGGAGGGTATGTATCTCTTCTTTCCAATAGATTCTAGATTTGCTTGTTTAGTTTCTTCATCTCCTTCTCATACCCTTCAGATTGCTTCTTTGCACCTTGGTGAATCCATAGGAGGTAGTGAAAGATATACAAGTAGATAGCCCAGAAGAAAAAGGGAGTGATAAAAAAAAACCAAGTATTTTGAATAGTGTGGGACTTTGGAGTTGAGAAGTTATAAAGAAAGACTTTAAGACATCTGTAGGATCAGGAGAAGTAAATGGGAGAGGAAAAGGGTTTGGATTTAAGATTGTTGCCAGGAGTTTTTTTTTTTTTTTTGCTTTTATAATGCAAATGAACTTACATTGTATTGAAAATTTTTCTTTAGTGGTTGAACAGCAGTTCTTTGCACTAGGTATGTAATGGTCTGAGACTAAATAGCTCTAAGTTCTGACAGGGCAATATGAAGATAGGTAAATCATGCAAGAAATGATTTTGAAAACTCCCTTCTCTATTTTAAGAATAACGATGTTACAGGGAAACTCTCATTTGACCGTAAATGGAGTAGAACGTGATGGAAGAGAAGCAATAATCCTAAATTGTTAAAAGTAGAATATATGACAAAGAATTTTGGACACAGGGGCTTACAGTAAGGTATGTGAAAAGATTTCAAGCTTTCTGATACAGTTGTAATATTATTTCTTTACTAAATCACTGGCAGACACTGCATAGAAAACCTGAACTAATTAAGTGGAAGCCCTTTTTTACTTACTATTGCCTTCATTAGACATTTCTGTTTGACTACGTTATTTCTTGCTCCATAGCCTAGTACTAAATTAAAATATGATAGCTGGAATGGAATTTCTCTTGTAGTTATTTTTTTTTTCCAAATTGGTCTATCTCAGACTTTTAAAACCTGTGTTCTCTTTAATGAATATAAAATCTAGGTGAGGTCTTTCATATTATCTGAAATAATAAAGAAAAACTTCTTTGTGAATAAAAATAAATTAAAATATATTCCTGAGAGAAGCAATGATTTTTAAACAAATATGTAAAACATAATAGCTAAGTTATTCTAAAATGGAAATGCAATAATATATTAACAAAAGCATATATTTTTCAATAGTTATGGAGTTTTCTTTAAGGTATACCTCATGATACTTTTGCTTCTATATTATTCTGGCTAGGCATTTTAAGACTCATTGAAAATCAACCTTAATAGGAATCTTTTGGCACAATTAAGTTCTTCTAGAGCTTTCTCTGTGTTTTATCCTCTTGATTTATCATACACACACATGCAAATTGATTTCTGTAGACTTCACAAATTTTGCTCTACCAATAGCAAAGAAGATTCAGACTTTGTGATGATTTTTCTCATCCAAAAAGTATTGCCAAAAAAATGAAAATGTGTAATTTCATTAACATGCTGGACTTTATGCACCAAATTTCAGAATAATGCAGTTATTATTATGATCTTAAATAGAACTAGTAATTTTATTATTAACTCATATATCCCATGATACAAAGCAAGTGAGCAGAATTATTTGATTATATTTTGTCTGGGCCTTTTAAAATTTTGTGTCATAATTTTAATGTTAAAGAAAACAAAGCAAGAACAAACTGTTTCTATGGACACTCAAGAGAAAAATATTGAATTGATAGTCCTTGGCTGCTGAGGCTCTGACTTCAACAACTCAAAATCAGCTTACAATTTCATGTTTGCTTAGAACATTTTACCTTTGTTTTGTTTGGCAGGGGTAGTTCTTTCAACTTTTTTAGCTTTAAATATATTAGATGTAAAGGAATGAAGAAAGTTATGAAGATGGTAATAATGATAGTATGATTATGAAGAGGATTGCTATCTGATAGTAAAGCAACTCCTCTTCCTGTTTTCAGTGCAAATAGTGTATATCCAAAATTTCTTTTTAGAAAGACAGTGTCAGTAGTGCTTGTAACTGAATTGATGAAGACTTGTCTCATCTGTGTGGCAACTGTGGTTCATTATTAATTTTATCAGTACAAAAAATAATTCAAACTGCCTCTGATAGCCAGGGATCATTGTCATCTTCAAGTAAAAAAAAATAATATATGAGTATTATGAGAATTGATTGTTTTATTAGATAATAATAATAAAATAATGCTTTCTTTCTTTAGGCTTTCTTGTTAAGAACTGCTGGGGGAAGGAGAGGAGGAGGAATAGAAGGAACTTAGCTATATACTGGAAAAGCTGATCTGGTTCCAGAGTCAGCCCTTCAAAGGATAGCTCAATATTCATATTTCAACATCCTTTAAGGTAGCCAAGATCTTCTTGTGGTCATTTATTCTAAAAGTTCTTCCTGAAAACAAAACTTTGTCTGTGCCAGGCAGTTTTTTAGGCATTGGAGATTTAAAGGTGAGCATGTGAGAGATAGTTTTTGTGCTCGCAGATCTTATAATGTCATGGAAGAAACAAAACGAACAAAACCCAGATACTGGTTCAAACTGAAGTGGCCAACTTACCCAGAGTTCAGTTCAGCCAGATTAGCCTGCTTGGACTATAGTCCTACAAGGTATATGAGAGATAGTGAGACCAAAATACATACATAATGTTTACTGGGGTTTAAAATCAAGCACATATGGATTTAAATCCAAGATAATGATTTAAGACACAGTACTGTGGTGGTAGAGGGCTCTTCACACTAATCTAATATTCCAGGTCTATCATTTCCAGGCCAAAGTATTTAGTTCTTCTGCATCTCAATTTCCTTATTTAGAAAATGAAGCTGTTAATGATTACAGGAAAGTTAACCATAGGATGACTGAATGAGTTAAAATATGCAAAATACAGGGGGTGAAGGGGAGTGAGAGGTACAGGTTTTCAATTAGGGACTGAATAAATCACAGGGATGAAAGCACAGCTCAGGGAATACAGTCAATGGTATTGTAATAAAGTTGCATAGTGACAGATGGTGAGCACACACTTGTAGTATGTATGACACACAGCATGACACACTGAGTTGTCAAATCACTATGTGGCACACCAGAAACTAATGTAACATTATGAGGCAACTACATTCCAATAAAAAATATGCAAAATGCATTGAACATTGTCTGACATACATTAAATGCTAACAGTAATAATTGTTATTGTTTTTGCTTATTGTTATATTCTCTTTCCTGTGTAACCTGAGGCAAGTCACGGGACTTTATGAACCTTAGATTTCATAATAGGCAAATGGCATAATAAAATGTTTACCTAATAATATTTTTGTTGTTTCAGTTAACTCTTGCTGTGTAAATCTTAAAGTGACAATTCATTCTTAGCTCTTGCTGTCCTATATATTGAAGAAGCTCAGTTGGAAGGTTATCAGGTAAAGTCACTCATGTAGAGATAGTCAAATATTAGTTGGGGCTGCAGTTGTGTAAAAGCTTGGCTGGGCTGATCATAAAAATGGCCATGCACAAGGTGGACAGTTACTGCTCACTATCATCTGAGGCATATTTGGGACTTCTGAACAGAGTGACGATGTATGGCTTCTCCACATAGCATGGAAAGGGTAGATGGACTTCAGGGGGAATCATCTTGAGAATGGATGTCCTTCTAAGAGGCATGATGGTAGCTGTAAGCTTCTCAGGATCCTAACTCAGAAATCCCAGAACTCCACTCTTGCTGTATTTCATTGGCCAGAGAAGTCACAAAAGCCAGGCCGCTTGTAGGCCATAATGAATTCAATACCACCTGGCAAAAGGAAGGATAGCAAATAATTAAAGGTCATCTCCAATCTACTTCACTTTTGAGAGATCTACCATGTAATAATCTTTACCAACTCTAGCTGCCATCATTTTCTTCATTATCATCATCACCCTCCTCATGTATATTTATCCTCATTTCACATTTTGATAACCATTGTGATATAGACATTGTCAATTTCACTTCTTCAAGATATGAAAGGAAAAAGATAGCACCTAAGTGATTTAACAAAATCGTATTACCTAGTAAGCAGAGGGGTAATTTCCATCTTGGACCTATCATCTCCAGAGTTCCTAAAGTATATTACTTACACATACAGAAAACTAAAATACAATGAACTAACATTTCACTATTTCAACATTCTAAAAGAAATCTTTTTGAAATCTTAGTAAGTCATCAAACATTAGAGCAGGAAGAAAATAGGAGATTATGATTTTAAATCATCTTAATTTGTTGTGTACATTTGATTACAATAGATTGTTTTACTTTAAAAATTTGGGAGGAAATAGTTAAAATTTATGATAGATATTCCTTAAATATTATATCTTTAAATAGATGCAAATACTGAACATGCCCATGGGTGAAATTATCCAACATTGTTAACTTGCTTATATAATTTGTTTGTTGATGTCCAATACTGAAAATTTTCTCTCAAAATTCCAACTTCATAGCCAATAGTGCATAGTAAGTTTTTAGCATAATTATACATGAATGAATGAATATTGTCATTTTCAGTTAATATCTCAATGGAATATTTGGCAGAAGACTACCAAAACTTTAAGTAAAGGCAATGTTTAATTATAAATACAGCCATTCAGTAGCTCTCTCAAAAAGCAGAATTTTAGAGGGCCACTGAACAAGAACACTCAGGAGAGTCATCTTTCTCTTAAAATCTAGGCCTATGTTCTTGCATACTAATTAAATCATGCCTGGTTCATTTTTAAAAGTACAGACATACTACTTGCCCTAAGGATACATTTCATTATCATGTGGAATATGAAATGTTACTCTGCTTCAGGAGATAAAAGCAATTTAATTTGAATCTCTCTGGAAACTAAAGCATCAGCATAGCTAGTCATCTGTAACATCCATGACTATTATCTTTCAGTAAGATATGTGATACCACCATTAATATTTGTGACATTTTTGCATACTGAGACTATCACAAGGTGATGGGATTGCATCTCACTTCTTATGGGGAAAAAAAATTCCCATTGTGGGTATGGTAAGTCATTTTTGCTTAGTAGATTTTTGTTTAGATTATTCAGTTTTCAAAAGTGACCAAAAGTGAAAAGTAGAAGATATTCTACAGACAGCCAGATGTAGACTACTCAGCATTCTAATTTTATTAAAAAATAAAGTCCTGAGATTAAAAAATCTCATTGTAATCTCCTGAGCTTTCTTGATCAGTTTCACAGTCCATGTAGGCTTTAACCAATCATAGCATGTTGCCTAATGGTGTTAATGGGAATTCATTTCTTCTTCTAATTAAACACAGATGTAGATCTAAAATTTAAGAAAAAGAGAAAAGCTGTATTCCCCTGCCAAGCTCATAATTTCTCTTTTTTGCACACTACAGGGTCGTTGACAGTACCCAGGAGCCTAACACAGATGCACATTAATTACTCGTTCTCTAATTACTAGGGTACTGATATAACTGCTCAACCATTCATTATACATTCTTCCCAACTTCACAAAACCCCAGAGACATATGTATGAAGCACACCACTTGGCAACATTAATTGAACCCTATTAACTCATAAAATTTATGAAAAGTGCAGCGATTAATAAGAAAAAAAGTGCTCTTTCATTTAGTCCACCAAACTCACAATGTACAAATGATCATTTTCCTTGTCCTGTATATTGGATATCGGACAATGCAGCTGGTCACAGATTGTTAATTATCAGGAATACATCAACAGGATTAGACTAGAATCCTGGTGGTTAAATTAGCCAGGCTAATTTCCCATTCTGGAAGTTATGCACAGTGGTAGTTAGCTGTATAAGCAAATCTAAATAGGATGCTTAGCCAGGATGTTAGATTAAAAAAAATAAAACAAAAACAAAAACAAGAAGTAAACAAAAACTAGCTCAGTCATAAACTCAATCATAACAAATCAGTGCATGCTCAATTTGTTTACTTAGAATATAATTCAAATTTAAATATTTTTATTAGAAAGGTATCCTTATTAGGACATTTTATGTTGGAAACAGTGTGATTTTTGTGTCAGATATATTTTTTTCCTATTCATATTTTATTATTGCTGGATCTAATCCAAACCCCAGTCTTCACAGAGATCTATATTGGTTTAGCAAGTCATTTCCTCTTTACCTCCTGGTAATCCGCATGTGAATCTCATCGTTAACCCATCTGATATATATATCATTCTACCCACATGTCATCTCAGTCTCCACACAGATGCCTCAAGTGGTCCTCTAAGTGTTCTATATCCCTTCTTTTGCTTTTTGTTTTTATTTTCAGTTTCAAGTTTTTTATTTAATTTTCAGCTAGTTAACATATACTGTAATATTAGTTTCAGGAGTAGAATCTAGTGATTCATCACTTACATATCACACCCAGTGTTCATCCCCCATTTAACCCACCCCCAGCCCACCTGCCCTCCAGTAACCTTCAGTATTTTCTACAGTTAAGACTTTGTTTCCTGGTTTGCCTCTCTTTTTTTATTTTCTCTATGTATATCTGTTTATTTTCTTAAATTCCACATAAGAGTGAAATCATATGGTATTTGTCTTTCTATGACTAATTTATTTTGCTTACCATAATACCTTCTAGCTCTATCTACATCATTACAAATGAAAGATCACATTATTTTTGATGGCTGAGTAATATTCCATTATATTCCATGTATACCACTGCTTTTTTATCCATTCATCAGTCATTCAGACATTTGGGCTCTTTCCATAATTTGGCTGTTATTGATAATGCTGCTATAAACATCAAGTTCATGTGTCTTCCCCGAATCAGTATATTTGTATCCTTTTTAAAAAAGATTTGATTTATTTATTCATGAGAGACACAGAAAGAGGCAGAGACATGGGCAGAGGGAGGAGAAGCAGGCTCCATGCAAGGAGCCCAATGTGGGACTCGATCCTGGGAATCCAGGATCAGGCCTGAGCCAAAGGCAGATATTCAACCACTGAGCCCCCCAGGAGTCCTAGTATACTTGTATCCTTTGGGTAAATACCTAGTGGTTCAATTACTGGAACATAGAGTAGTTCTATTTTTAAGTTTTTGAAGAAACTCGATACTATTCCAGAGGGATATGCACCAGTTTGCATTCTCACCAAAAGTGTCAGTGTTCTCCTTTCTCCATACCCTACCCAAATCTGTTGTTTCCTGTGTTGTTCATTTTAGTCACCCTGACAGGAGTAACATGATATGTCATTGTAGAATTTTTAAAATATTTTATTTAAATTTAACTTGCCAACAAATAGTATAACACCCAGTGCTCCTCTCTTCATGTGCCCTCCTTAATGCCTGCCATCCAGTTACTGCATCACCCATCCACCTCCCTTTCTGCAACCCTTTGTTTCCCAGAGTTAGGATTCTTTCATGGTTTGTCTTCTTCTCTAATTTTTCCCCACTCAGTTTCCCTCCTTCCCCTTATGGTCCTTTGCACTATTTCTTATATTTCACATATGAATGAAATTATATGACAATTTTGCTTCTCCAATTGGCTTATTTCACTCAGCATAATACCCTGTAGTTTCAGCAACATTGATGTAAATGGTAGGTATTCATCCTTTCTGATGACTGAGCAAAATTCCATTATGTCTTATCTATCTATCTATCTATCTATCTATCTATCTATCTATCTATCTATCATCTATCATTCATCTATCTATATCACATCTTTTTTTAAAATTTTTATTTCTTTATGGTAGTCACAGAGAGAGAGAGAGAGAGAGAGAGAGAGAGAGGCAGAGACACAGGCAGAGGGAGAAGCAGGCTCCATGCACCGGGAGCCCAACGTGGGATTCGATCCCGGGTCTCCAGGATTGCGCCCTGGGCCAAAGGCAGGCGCTAAACTGCTGCGCCACCCGGGGATCCCCCTATCTATATCACATCTTCTTTATCCACCCCTCTGTTGAAGGACATTGTGGCTTCTTCCACAGTTTGGCTATTGGACATTGCTGCTATGAACATTGGGGTGCAGGTGTCCTGTCCCATTGTTTCACTACATCTGTATCTTTGGGGTCAAAACCTAGTAGTGCAATTGCAGGGTCATAGGGTAGCTCTATTTTTAACTTCTTGAGGAACATCCACACTGTTTTCCAGAGTGGCTGCACCAGCTTGCATTCCTACCAACAGTGCAAGAGGGTTCCCCTTTCTTCACATCTTTGCCAACATTTATTGTTTCCTTCTTGTTAATTTGAGACATTCTCACTGGTGTAAAGTGGTATCTTATTGTGGCTTTGATTTGTATTTCCTTGATGAGTGATGTTGAGTATCTTTTCATGTGTTTGTGGGCCATCTATATGTCTCCTTTGGAAAAATGTCTATTCATGTTTTCTGCCTATTTTTTTTTAACTGGATTATTTGTTTTTGGGATGTTGAGTTGTATAAATTCCTTGTAGATTTTGGATACTAACCCTTTATCAGATATGTCATTTCCAACTATCTTTTCCCGTTCTGAAGGTTGACTTTTGGTTCATTCATTGTTTTCTGTCACTATGCAGAAGCTTTTTATCTGAAGAAGTCCCAATATTTTATTCTTCCTTTGGTTTGGTTTGGTTTGGTTTTCTGCATCTTTTGAGAGGATCATATGGTTCTTAGGTTTATATCTTTTCTTTATTAATGTGGTATATCACATTGACTGATTCACCCTTACAGGCCAGAAATAAATCCCACTTGATTGTGGTGAATGATTCTTTTAATGTACTGTTGGATTTGTTTTGCTAGTATTTTGTTGAGAAATTTTGTATCCATGTTCATCAGGAATATTGAACTATATAATTCTTTTCTATAATAGAGTCTTTGTCTGGTTTTGGAATCAAGATACTGCTGTATAATAAGTTTGGGAGTTTTCCTTCCATTTCTATTTTTTTGGACAACTAGAGAAAAATAGGTATGAACTCTTCCTTAAATCTTTGGTAGAATTACCCTGGGAAGCCATCTGACCCTGGACTTTTGTTTGTTGGAAGATATTTCTTTGTTGGTTATCAGTCTGTTCAAGTTTTCCATTTCTTCCTACTTCAGTTTTGATCTTTTATTTGTTTCTAGAAACTTATCCATTTCTTTCAAAATGACCAATTTGTTGGCATTTAATCTTTCATAATATTCTCTTATAATTATTAGTATTTCTGTGGTGCTGTTTGTGATCTGTCCTCTCTCATTCATGATTTTATGTATTTGGGTCCTTTCTCTTTTCTTTTTGATAAGTCTGAATAGGGGTTTATCAGTTTTATTCTTTCAAAGAACCAGCTCCTGGTTTCATTGATCTGTTCTATGTTTTGTTGTTGTTTCTTTTTTCTTTCAATTTATTTATTTATTTATTTATTTATTTATTTATTTATTTATTTGATAGAGGTAGAGCAAGAGAGAGAGAGCATAAGTGGGCATAAGGAGGTAGAGGGAGAGGGAGACACAGACTCCCGCTGAGCAGGGACCCCAACTCCGGTCTCAATCCCAGGACCATGGGATCATGACATTTAACTGACTGAGCCCCTGTTGTTGTTTTTCTATATCATTTATTTCTGCTCTAATTTTTAGCATTTATTTTCTTCTGTTGGCTTTAGGTTTCATTTGTTGTTCTTTTTCTAGCTCTTTAAGTGCAAGTTTAAGTTGCATATTTGGGGTTTTTCTTACTTCTTGAGGTGGGCCTGTGTTCCTTTCTTTAAAAAAAAATCAAATTCAATTTGCCAAAATGAAGTACATCATTAGTTTCAGATGTAGTTTTCAGTAATTCATCAGTTGGGTATAACACCCAGTGCTCATCACATAACATGTTCTCCTTAATGCCTGTCACCCAGTTACCCCATAGCCCCACCTATCTCCCCTTCAGCAACCATCAGTTTGTTTCCCAGAATTAAGAGTCTCTCATGGTTTGTCTTCCTCCTGATTTTTCCCCATTCAGTTTCCCCTCCTTCTCTTATGTTTCCTTGCACTATTTCTTATGTTCCACATATGAGTGAAACCACATGATAACTGTCTTTCTCCAATTGTATTTTACTTAGCATGTATTCCTATATACTTCCCTATGAGGACTGTTTATGTTCCTTCCCAAAGGTTCTGGACTGTTGTGTTTTTATTTTCATTTGTATCCATGAATTTTTTCATTTCTTTTTTAATTTTCTGGTCTACCTATTCAGCTTTAATAGTTTTTTTCCCGTGTATTTCCTTTTTTTTTTTCTTTTTTGCTTGACTTCAAATTTCACAGCCTTGTGATATAAAAATATGCATGGTATGATGTTGACCATTCTATGCCTGTTGAGGCCTGATCTATGAACTAGAACATGATATATTCTGGACAATGTTCCATTTTCACTTGAAAAAAAATTAGTGCTCCCAAGTTGGGGGCATAAATATTTACAAACGTTAGATCTTCTTGTTGGATAGACCCCTTTATTATGATGTAATACCTGTCTTCATTTCTTGTTACAGTTTATGGCTTAAAATCTAGTTTGCCTGATATAAATATTGTTATTCTGGCTTTCTTTTGACATCAATTTGAATGATAAATATTTCTCCATAACCCCACTTTCAATCTTCAGGTGTCTTTATATCTAAAATGAATCTATTGTAGGCAGCTTATGGGTCTTGGTTTGTTTTTTTTATTTATTTTGTTTTATCCATTCTGACACCCTATGTCTTTTGACAAGAGCACTTAGTCCATTTACATTCAGAATATTTATTTATATATGTGAATTTAGTGCTATTTTATTAATTGGTTTTTTTTGTTTGTTTGTTTGTTTCTGGAGAATTTCTCTGTCCCTTTCTAGTCTCGGTAACTTTTGGTGTTTCTTTCACACTCAGAGGGTCTCCTTTAATATTTCTTGTAGAGCTGGTTTAGTAGTCATAAACTCCTTTGGTTTTTACTTATCTAGGAAACTTTTCTCTTCTATTCTGACTGATAGCCTTGCCAGATAAAGTAATTTTGGCTGCATATTTCTTCTCTTTCAACACATTGAAGATATCATGCCAGTATTCTCTTGCCTGTCAAGTTTCTGTGGAAAGATCTGCTGCTAACTAACCTAATTCGTCTTGACTTTCAAGTTGGGTATTTTTTTTGTCTTGCTGACTTTTGGATTTTTTTCTTTACATCTTGCAAATTTAATTATGATATGTCTTGATGTTAGCTGACTTTTGCTGATTTTAATGGGAGATCTCTGTCCCTCCTGGATTTGGATGTCTGTTTCCTTTCCAAGATTAGGGAAGTGCTAAGCTTTAACTTCTTCAAATGAACCTTCTGTCCTCTATTCTCTTTCTTCTTCTTCTGGGACTCCTATGATAGGAAGGTTATTACCCTTTAGGGGGTCATTGAGTTTCCTAAGTCTACGTTTATGATACAATATTTTTCTTTCCTTCTTTTCAGCTTCATTATTTTCCATAATTTTATCTTCTATATCACTTATGCATTCTTCTGCTTCTTCCATCCTTGTCACTATATACAGTCAGTTTCAAATCTGTTATTACGTTTTTCAGTTCATCCTGACTAGTTTTTATGTCTTTTATCTCAGCAGTAGGGACTCCCTGGTGTATTCTATCCTTTTCCAAAATTCAGCTAGTATCCTTAGGATTGTTGCTTTAAATACTGGATCAGGCATATCACTTATTTCTGTTTGAATTATATCCCTGGCCATGACCTTTTCTTGTTCTGTCCTCCAGGGAAGGATCTTAGCCTACTGGGACTGATGCAGGTTTGTCCCAGAAGGGCAGTTACATCAAAGTGTAGCAACACAGAGTTTGGAGTAAAGCACAAGAGCCAGTGTCCATGTGAGCCACCCTCAGTAGGTACCTCTGCACCTGTGTTGAGGGACAAGGGTAGGAAATGGTCTCGCTGGCTCTTTTGTCCCTGAAGCAATGCCACCTCTCTCAGATGCACTCCAAGAAGAGAGAATCATCTCTCCTAGTGCATCCCAGAGGATCCTCAGATTGCAACTTCTGTCCCCGGGACTGTCTGCCCTTCTTCTCCCCAGAAGTACTGCCGTATCCTGAGGGCTTCACACTAGCCACATAATGGACCTCTAAAACTTCAGTCTTTGGGCTCCCTGGTTGCAAAAGCTCATGAAAACCAGCCCTTTCACTTTCCCAGTCAGAGACTTTGGGGATGTGTTTTTGTTATGCAATCTCCTCTATGCGCCAATCTTCTTACTTTCTCTTTTGATGACCAGGATTGCCTCTCCACAGCAGCCCCAATCTGCTTCTCCCCTACACCACATCTCAACACCTTCTACCTTCCACAATGTGGCCTCTTCTCTCCCTCTAGCTGAGCAGTTTGTTCTGTTAGTCCTCAGATACAGCTCTTGGGTATCAATATCAATATCAATATCAATGATTTGATATTGATCTAAGTGTGCTTGAGGGACAAGGCAAGCCTGAGATCCTCCTACTACTCTGCCATCTTTGTTCTTCCACTCCCTGCTTTTTGAAATACATAAACTGTTGTTCCTCTAAAATTTATTTTAACTTTCCCAACTCACTCTTGAATGGATGTTTCCCGTACGCATTGATTGAACAAATATTGCATGCATTTAACTAGTCTCTGTAGATAAAACTATGAGCCATATGAAATATAAAAAAAAAATAAAATAGAATATCTGCCAGTTTCATGAAGAAGGGAGTTAAATGCAAAAGGAATAAAACACCAAAAAGGCCTGGAAACATATGGTAGCAAAAATGGAGATTGGCAGAGTCAGGACTTGTGAGGCATAATAACTAATATATTTGTTTGTCTACTTATATTTTTATGTATCTACATTTTTTCTCCAGTTTAATTGTGTTATATCTTTCATAATCACATCTTCATATGAGATCCTTATTTAAACATTTATTGACATGAAGAAGATCCTGAAAATACAAGGATATCTGACTTCTTCACTTGTAAGTACTAGGATTTTTTTTGATGATTTGAAAACAAATTTAAATAGTAAAACAGATTATTCACAAATTTTATTTTTCTATTTTGTTCATATCAAACTGGATGTTTCTCAACAAAATAAGATACCAATGTAGTAAAGAATAGAAGAGTATCAACATTGCTTTTGGTTCTTCCCTATTACTTTCTTGCATTTAGGGTGGAAGTTTTACCATTCTTTTAATATAAGTAATCATTGTTTAATTTCTTTATGTGGACATGGCTTAAATTATTATCTATCTGATAAATGAGTGGATGACTTTACTTTAAACATGCTAAATCAATCAGATTACAATATTGTATCTATCCAGGTTGCAAATCACCTAGAAAAATTCAATCAACCTCATGAAAAATTACCCACACTATTTTTTAAGATTTTATTTATTGATTCATGAGAGACACAGAGAGAAATGCAGAGACTTAGGCAGAGGCAGAAGCAGTCTCCTCAAAGGGATCCCGATGTGGGACTTGATCGCAGGACTCTGGGATCATGCTCTGAACCAAAGGCAGACACAACCACTGAGTCACCTAGGTGTTCCAATTCTCTGCACTATTAAAAGTGGTTTGAATGTCTATTTTTTTTCTTTCAGCTTTACCATACCATATAGAAATAATGCATGCAAATAATCAAATAAGATCCTAGCTAGATAGTGATAAAACAACTAGTATTGTATGAAACTTCCCTAAAATATATCTTATTTGAGAGAAGGCCACAAAGCTGGAGAAGGAAGTTGGTGATTTATTAAATTAAAAGAATACCTTCAACAGTAGCTTTGCCAACTATTTAACTATGTCTCTTACATTAAGAACAAATATATCCTATTTTATAAGAATGAAACAATAATATTTAAACAACAATAATTATATCTTATAAAATATAACTTCTATTTTAATGAAGATAAGAAGATCCAAAAGTCTCTCTCAAACTTAGTTTCACCAATGACAGTTCTGATTACTCAGGGTACAAATCTATGCTACAAAGTAGGTCAAGGAAAAGATAGATGCCTTGTAATTTAGAAAGTTAAAATTTAAGTGTATTTTCCTAAACAAAAATTGTGTAAAATAGTATGTTTTCTACACCATGCTAGAAACTTCAGGTACAGTAATACTGTAGTGAAGGAGACCCAAAAGCACAAAGACATGTAAGAGAGATAATTCAAATGTTAGCTGATATATGGTAAGTTAAGGTAAAAATAGGTCACAGAGAGGACACAGAACAAGGACACCTAACCTGCTCTCTGGTTGTCTGATTAATTATTGCATGTCAGATACATTTAATCTTAAAGCTGAGAGCTGCTAGAATGTAGTACAGAAGTAGGATTTTATAGGGAAAGCCCATATAATAATTTCTCTCTCCATTTGAACAGAATTGGAAATGTAGTATATGTCAGACAATAATAGGAGTTGTAGACAATGAAGGCAATGAAGTATTTAAAGCGTCAAATGTTCACAGATTTAACTAGAACTTGTAATACAAAAATCACATCTTCTTCACAATATTCCAAACTATCCACTCTGCCTAACATCCTGAATCCTTCCATGTTGTTCTTTTTAAACTTCCACTACAAAAATCCTGTGATTCACTAAGGTATCTACCATACTGACATCATGACTTTTTGTCTTCTCTATCAATTCAGTTGTGTCTTTCTTTCTTTACTACGCTTAGATAATTTTGTTGATCTAAGTGGAAATGCTTACCAGCTTACAAATTTAATTCCTTTTCCTTTTTCTTTCTCAGTGAGATCATCTGGAAAACTCCAAACTTTATTAATTCCAGGGCTCTGTCTACCCCTATCCTGCATCCAAACTGTCCTGCAATAGTATTAACTTTTCCTAGTAATTCTATTTTCCTGTTTTTTTCTCATCCATCTTCCAACGCTCCTCAATCGTAGTTGAAGTTACTGACTTATATTTCATTGAGCAAATAAACTGAACATAAAAGCGTTTTTCCCTACCATCAAATACTTGGACCTGTACTTGTATACCTGTTATTCTGTTTCAGTAAATTAATTCTTCTCCGCATTTAGCTGAGGCCAACCTATCAACTTTTGTTTAATCAGACCCTTGCACTGTCTTTTAAACCTGCAAAGCTCTCCTGTTTTCTGGACTCACGTTTTTTCCCTTTATATTGTATCACTCATATCATCATATGCACATGCTTCAGAAACTACCATTTTAAAGTACACTGAGAGAAAAAAGAAAGTTGTGTTTGTGGGAGGGGGCAGAAAATTAGTTCTGAAAGATAAAAAAGAGATAGGCACCTAAATCTGTGAAAGAAGGAAGAAATTAAGCAAAAAATTGGCCTTTCATTGAGCTTAGTTAATTTTAAAATATACTTATTTTTGTAAGATTTTATCTATTTATTCATGAAAGACATACAGAGAGAGAGAGAGAGAGAAAGAAAGAGGCAGAGACACAGGCAGAGGGAGAAGCAGGCTCCATGCAGGGAGCCAGATGTGGGACTCGATTCTGGGACTCTGGAATTCCAGGATCATGCCCTGAGCCAGACAGATGCTCAACTACAGAGCCACCCAGGCATCCCATTAAAATATACTTATTGAACATTTACTATAAATTGGGCATTTGGGAAGCGGGTATCTCGGTGGTTTAGCACCTGCCCTCGGCCAGGTCGTGATCCTGGAGACCTGGGATCAAGTCCCACGTTGGGCTTCTTGCACGGAGCCTGCTTCTCCCTCTGCCTGTGTCTCTGTCTCTCTTGCTCTTGCCCTCTCTCTGTCTCTCGTGAAAAAATAAATAAAATCTTAAAAAAAAAAAAAATAGGGCAGCCCAGGTGGCTCAGCCGTTTAGCACCACCTTCAGCCCAGGGCCTGATGCTGGAGACCCGGGATTGAGTCCCACGTTGGGCTCCCTACATGAAGCCTGCTTCTTCCTCGTCCTGTGTCTCTGCCTCTCTCTCTCTCTCTGTGTCTCTCATGAATAAATAAATAAAATCTTTAAAAAAATAGAAAAATAAATTCAACATTAAGGTAAAAAAAGTCAAGAAAGGACAGAGTGGTTCTCCATGCTCATGAAGCTCCCTGCATGGAGCCTGCCTCTCCCTCTGCCTCTGTCTCCGGTTCTCTCTCTCTCTCTGTCTCTCATAAATAAATAAATAAAAAAATAAATAAATAAATAAATAAATAAATAAATAAAATCATTTAAAAAAATAAAAATAAAGGGGTGTCTAAAATTCTAAAATATATTATTTGTGATGATGCTTTTTAACAAGATAGAAATATATATTATAAAATGAGTATGACAGTTCATTGATTTTTAAAAGATTTATTTATTTATTTTAGAGAGAGAGAGAAAGAGAACATGAGCAGCAGTGGGGGAGGGAGAGAGGAAGGAGACAGAGAGGGACACAGAGAGGAAGAGGAAGAAAATGAGGGAATCTCAAGCAGACTCCCAGCTGAGCATAGAACCTAATGCAGGGCTCAATCTCAGCATCCTGAATCATTACCTGAGTCAAAGTTGGACACTTAACGGACTGAGCCACCAAGGTGCTCCTTCACTGATTTCTCTTTGGAGAGACTTTGTGATATGCTTTCCATGAAAACTACTTTAACTCCAATATGAATTAGAATTTTTGCAATTCAAAGTATCATTTAAGTTTTAGAAGGTTAAATAAAGGACAGAAGGATATTCTTGTTATAGTAGAAAATGGAACAACACTAATTTCCTCTCCTTGACATAGAGTCCTTCATGAATTTTCCCAGGGCAATATCTCCACGGTATTTTTTTAATCATCTACCTCTTCCAGGCTTTGTATTTTATACTATTTTTTCTCCATTTTTTGAAAAGTATTTCTAATTTTATTAACATCTTGTGAAGAGACTCATTTGCATCTAATTAGTTTCTTCATAAAATGATTTCTCTTTCTGAAATTATGCAGTAGCACATTATAGAACAATCAAATTATCAGCCTCTCTTCCAAGGATCAATTCGACACTCAGAAATTATGATGAGTGAGGTTCTCCATCATTAAAACTGCATGCAAATTCTTTAGAGCTGTCAAAGCAACATGATGGTTGTTATTTAATGTGTTTATGACTATCAGGAGTTAATGGCATTTTGTAACAAGATAGAATTTTCTAGGAAGTTAATCTTTCCGTGAGTGGAATTATGTGGCTGCAGGCCTAAAAAATCCAAAGGAACAATCTGTTACTATTTCTAGCCTCTGCTTCCAAACTATCCTCAGCCTACCACCTTCTGATCTACACATGAATACTGCATGAGTTCTAATTGAAATCTGATGGATTTAAAATCAATGGATTTTTACCATTTAGTTAACTGAGTCATCAAATGAAAAGCTAATATAAATGGAGCTGTAGGTTTGTTGTTTTTCCCCCAGGTCTTACAAAATGTTGATAGATTGTCCTTTTACTGATAGATATATTTTATTTTTCCACCTGAAGATAAGTATGGATTAGTTATATATTTTCCAACATATTCACATTAATCAATATTAAAGCTTCAGAAATAAAATATGGGGCAGCCTGGGTAGCTCAATGGTTTAGCGTCACCTTTGGCCCAGGGTATGATCCTGGAGACCCAGGATCGAGTCCCACATCAGTCTCCCTGCATGGAGCCTGCTTCTCCCTCTGCCTGCGTCTCTGCATACCTCTCTCTCTCTCTCACTCTCTACTTCTCTCTATGTCTCTCATGAATAAATAAAATCTTTAAAAAAAAAAGAAATAAAATATGTTGCCACCAAACAAATGTAAGCAAAAGCAAAAACCAAGATGGCCTGCATGTAATGGCAGGATTTATTTCTCTGTGGAAATCACCTTCTAAAACCACATATGCTGCAGATAAAAAGTAGAAGAATCGACAAAGTTGATATAGCTCTTCCGTTTCTTTTATTTTGATATTTCTTAAATTTTAGTGGGTTACCTGAGGATCTTATTAAAATTAAGATTGGAGACAGGTGTGAAACTTGAGATGCTACATCTCCAAAATGCTGCCTGGGTAGCTGAGGCTATAGGTCTTCTGAGTTGATGCCACTTTGTATAGCAAGGCGCCACAATGAACATATTTCTAGAAAAGAAGGGCTTCTTATCTTATGTCGTGGCTTCCTTTCCTTGGATACCTTTGGAATTTCTCACGCTTATTCTTTGTATAATGTATTTACTAGTGACATTACTTGCATCTAAATGTGTGATTAGTCAGGATCAAATTCCTATGCAGCTCTTAAACATGTCAGGTGTCATGTCCTCAATCAAGACCTACTGAATAGTGGGGTTCTCAAATTTCTATCTGTAAATAATTTAAAAACTATTTACGAGCTATGTACATATTTGAGACTAAAAATATTAAGAGATCTCTATCATATGGACTATAATCATGGTTATTTACATACTTAGTAGGAAAGTAAATAAACCTAATTTTTTTTACCTCTGTTCTTGCCTATTTTAAGTCCATTTAAGCCAACCTCATTTTGTTTCAAACTAGAAAGAATTGATCTCTAATAAAAATGCAAAAATTTCTCATTAATGCTATATCTCATCCAGTTTACTCAACAATATAGATATTCTATTTTCTTAACAACTGACTGCATTCTTGTGCTGTTTGAAGATCTTTAAACCATATGTGAACTCTTAACCATGACTGCTTATTAATGACCGCCTTTTTACTTGTTGGCAAATGGAAAAAGAGAGTCCCAAGGAAGTCCTTTAGTATATCACTGTGATAAGCCGTATACACAATGTAACAGTAGTAGTATTTTGATTTTAGTATCATGATACTACAAAATTAAAACAACAAATTCTAAAAATGTATAGATTAGTTTAAATCATTATGTAGTATTTCTCTCAGAAGAAAACTGATAAAGATAATGAATCCATGTAACATAATTATCTAGGTAGAAAAAGATACAAAATAGGAGACTCCAATGAGAATTATCATGGTTTAAATATTTTTTTGGTAAGTTTGTAATCCTCAGTCAGCATGTCAACTCAAACTACATTTTTGTTCCAAGCTTAAGTAGCCCAACAATTTTAATAGTGATATTAAGTTTTTTAAAGGAAGGAAAAATATTTTAGTGATTATTTTAAGTTTGTATATAACAGATCTCTGTATATAATTTGTTTTTATCTAGTTTATTTTTAAATGATGAAAGAATTATGATATATTAAAAGATATACACCCAATACTATATCATTTCTACTGAAAGATGAGATAATAAAGTTTTAAGTTTTCATCTTATTAAGCCTAACATTGAATTAAAGCAGATTGGCAACTGCCTTACAGTCTCTTGCACTGAGCTCTTATATGGCTAGTGCCACTTTAAAAAAAATATTTTATTTATTTATTCATGAGAGACACAGAAAGAGAGAGGCAGAGACACAGGCAGAGGGAGAAGCAGAGGGAGAAGCAGGCTTCCTGCAGGGAGTTGGATTGTGGCACTTGATCCCAGGACTCCAGAATCACACCCTGAGCCGAAGGCAGACACTTAACTGCTGAGCCACCCAGGTGTCCCTGGCTAGTGCCACTTTTAAAGCAGATGGCTGTTATTGTCACTCTGAGTCTAGAAGTGTCAATTGTAACCACTATCTACCATCAGGCTCATGTCTGTGGCCAAAAGGTCATGGTACTACATTGAAATTTTAGTACATCACTTTTCCCATTTTTTTTTTATTTGCAAGGGGTTAAACCTAAACCATCCAGAATTGTTTGTGTTTAATATTTTTAACAAACTTTAAGATGAGACATCTTTCCTTATAATTTCTAACAGATGAATAAATATATAACTTAAATAAATGTTTTTATTTACGAGTAATATATAGAGTTAGTTGGAAAATATTTTTCAGTTATTGATGCTATTTATGATTCATAAAAACATAGACAGAATTGTTCAATCTTCTCTTGCTGTCTAAAATGGCCATAGCGGGATCCCTGGGTGGCGCAGCGTTTGGCGCCTGCCTTTGGCCCAGGGCGTGATCCTGGGAACTCGGGATCGAATCCCATGTCGGGCTCCCAGTGCATGGAGCCTGCTTCTCCCTCTGCCTATGTCTCTGCCTCTCTCTCTCTCTCTCTCTCTCTCTCTCTCTGTGTGTGACTATCATAAATAAATAAAAATAAAAAAATAAAATAAAATGGCCATAGCTACATAGAACTTATAAGAATATCTTTACATATTTGTAACCTGGCATAGTTCAAACAGTGTTTCAAGGACAATAGTTTTAAAATATATATTTTTTGGTACAACTAAATTATTCTATGATCAAACACAGTGATGAAAACATTGTGATAAATACATTTATAAATGTGCACTTCCTGAAAAAAAAATTTCAGAATGATTAATATACTAATGTGCTTGGTGTAACTCCAAATCAGAATAGCATTCCTCCCCAAATTATTTATTTACAACTCTCTCTTTTTTTCATGGAGCATGGGATATTATTTCATAGTACATGATTTTGGATATTCTGTCTAGAGTCATAGGAATGAAAATGAGTAATAGGCAAATTTGAGCCATCTTTTGAAGATAGAAGAAGTAAAATCATTAATAGATTGGATACTAAGGATGAGATAAAGAATTAGGGTTTTGACGCCTATGATTTTGCTTTGAGGCCTGATCAGGAGTGCTAAAATGTGTGTGTGTGTGTGTGTGTGTGTGTGTGTGTGTGTGTGCATATGTGTATGCTACACGTGTGTGATATTTAAAATGAAAAAACTGAAATCATTCTGGGAAAAGACATAGATTGAGAAGAGTTAATACATCTCTAACATCTGAGGAGAGGAGTAAAAACAAACAAATAAAACTGTATGTAAGTGGACAGTGACATAAGAGAAACGTCAAGAGATTATTGAGAAAAGGAAACAGTCTTTGCCCAATAAGAGAATGATATAATAGTTTATCTCTTCCGAAGAGAAGAGATGAAGAAGCAAAAATTTCAATAGTTTATTTGTTGATCTTTCCATAATCAAAAAAAAAATCTGAAGGTCAGGATCTAAATTTTAAATCTCATGACCTACTGATTTACAAAAGAGTCAAAATAGAAATAGTTTATTCGATTTTATTTGATTTATAATGAGGGAGTGTCTGAAAGTGTCATAATACCTGCATTCTCTACCAAGTAACACATAGTTTATTTTACAACAAATTGATAGACTATTAACTACTAATTTGGTGCTGAGTATTCTGTTGACTCATGAAATCTAAGAGTTCTGATTATAAATAATGCTTCAGAATAATTTAGTAATATCTAAAAATGCTGATACTACATTAAAGAAAATTAACTATTATGCTATTAGAAATAAACATTTTTTCTATGTTTATCAACAAATATATTGTAATAGTTTTATTATAGACTTAAATCATAAAGAAAGATTAATGAGATTATCTTTAAATTACCAGTGGATATGAATTACTACTGTAGTTTAAACAGAAAGACTGTAAGCCTGCTTCTTTAGGCAGCAGTTCAGTGGTCCTGGGGTAAAGCACGACCAAATTTTATTTTTAACAGCTTTATTAAGGTATAATTGATATGCAAAGAACTGCACATATTTAATGTGAACAGTTTTATGCATTTGGACATTTGCAGTCACCCATGATACCATAACCAGAATTTAGATAATAAACATATCCAACACTTCCCAGAGTCTTCTGTGTCCTTTTCTTTTGGTTTGTTTGCTTTTGGCTAAGAACACTTAACTTGAGATCTACCCTCTCAACAAATTTTGAAGTGTATGATATCATATTGCTAACTATAGACATACAGTAGATATCTAGACCTCATTTATCTAGCATAAATAAAATTTTATACCCATGAAAAAACTCCATTTCCTCCAGCCCCTGGCGATCAGTCATATAGTATTCTCTGCTTCCATGTGTTTTACTATTTTAGATATGTCATGTAAGTGGGATCAATAGATAAATACCCAAAAGAATTGAAATCAGGATTTCAAAGATATATCTGCACCTCCATGTTCATTGCAACATGATTTACAATAATCAAGATATTAAAACACCCCAAATGTCCACTGCCAAATGAATGGATAAAGAAAATGTAGAGTACACATACAATGGACTATATTTAGCCTTAGAAAAAGAAGAAAACTCTGCCATTTGTGACAACATGGATGAACCTGGAGGACATTAATAAGTGAAATAAGCCAGTCATAGACATAATCTTTATTTATTTATTTATTTATTTATTTATTTATTTATTTATTTATTTATGATTTATTTATTTATAAAATATTTTATTTATTTATACATGAGAGAGAGAGAGAGAGACAGAGACGAGACAGATACACAGGCAGAGGGAGAAGCAGGCTCCACACAGGGAGCTGGATGCTGAACTCCATCCCGGGTCTCCAGGATCACACCCTGGGTTCAAAGGCGGCACTAAACCGCTGAGCCACCCGGGCTGCCCCATAGCCATAATTTAATATAACTATTTCCTCAGTTCTTCTGATATGCACCAAATATTGAGATCTACTCAGCTAAATTAATCTAATACATAAAGCAATGTAAAGATTTTTTTTTTTTTAATTTCCAGCATGGTTATGTAGAAAATTCACTTTTTTTTTTTTGTATTTAAAATGTCAATGTCAAGCATATAATCAATACTTAATAAAGTCATGGCTTTAATTAATTAGAAATACAATTTAGCTTCCTAAGGTATAATTGATATGCAAAGGGACACTGACATAATACATAGGATTTTAATCTTTAAGCTACATTTCTAAAATGTTTTTAAGTTTCTGAGAGAAGTTCTTTTCCAAGCACACATAAGTTTCCATCATGCTACTTATAGCACATCATCTCACTGGTGTCTGGATAGCTGGAATTCTTGGATTTCCACCCTGATACCTCAGGTCCTCCCCATCTTTGCTCCTGTAATTTGACCAACCACAACTTCATCCTTGACTTCATTTTACTTGCTCATATCTACTTATTATTCATGGCTTTTGATGACATGTAGTTGTGTTCTCCATGGTTATATCTACTATGACATTTGCTCATTGCCTTTTCTGTATGTATATCCTTTAGTGTCTGTTCTTTTATTCACAATGAAGAATGCAATTTGGCTCTAATAATTACTGATATACTTTGATAATATTTGGTTTTCCTTCTAATTTCTTATTGAAACTAGTCACTACAGAGATGATTTTTATGGTAACCAATACAGTCACTTATGTATATAGAACTACTTAGCTGTTTCTTCAACAGTAGATTTTGGATAAAGTAGTTTCCTTTCAAGAGAAATCTGTGACTGCTAAAGGTATTGAAGGAGAAAACTAAAGGAGAACCAAAACTTGTCTCTCCTATATCAGGACAAATTGAAGCATACAATTCCTTGTAACTCAACTAAGCAATGATATCTTTACTTAAAAATGGGTTTATTGTTTAAAACAGGAATTATATGCCTATTCATATATTTTATAAAGATGTAAAAGTCAAATCGAGATCACCATGTATTAAATATAAATACATAAAATGCTTATCATATAATTCCACATTTTTAGTGGGAAGTTTTCCTACATCTAAAAAAAAAGGCTCAATAGGAAAAAGCAAGAAATGACACAAAGACATCAATTCAGAGAGATTCAGTATAATAACTTACGCAAATTGTTATTACTTTTAATATAATATCTATTAAAGTTAAATATCTTAACTTTAATAAACATCCCTGTTTCAGGCATGTTTATTTTCTGAATAAACCATTGCTAAATAAACTTCATTAAAAAAAGCAGTCATAAGCCTCACATCTAAAAATGCGTCACTAAATTGTAATTTAAAAATTAGAATTATGACCATTTTATATTATGAACTTAAGGAAGCAAAAGACTATTGCAGAATGAGTCTTTAATCTCAGTTTTCTTTTTTTCCTGACATCGCAGTGAAATTAATTTTAAAGTTTCAGTATATAGAAATGTAATTTTCATATGTACGCTTCCATAGAGAAATTATGTTCTAAACTAAGAAAAACTAGTTGTTAATTAGTTTTGCTTTTATTGTTAGACTTAAACTTTTCAGTTTTAAATTACTTCAGATATTTCACTAAGTTAAAAACAATTCATAGATGATTGCGTTTTGGCAGTAGCAATATTTGAACAAACCATATATTTGATCAAGAAATAAATTCGTAATGAGTTGAAGCTGAAGTTTTGTAATTTCACTGTCTAGCATATATTAAAATCTCTAAAAAGTCATTTTGTCAATTACAGGATAATTTCTTCTTTAATAAGGAAAAATGCAATGTCACTTTCTGACCATGAGTTTTATAACACAATATGTTCAGTGATTAGTTTCTTCATTTAAAACTCTTGCATTCTAAGAAATTTCATCACTAATATTGTAAGTTCTTAAAATGAATATGTGAATCAATTGCTAATTTTGAGAAATTAAAAAGAAAAAAGAATCCTGAGTTTTGTGATGAACATTTCAGTCAATGTAAATTTTCTGAAAGCCAGAAACACTCTTCCCTCTACTTTTATTGTGTCCTCCTCTTTTTCACACTGGAGTTCCTGCGACTGACAGGACTACTGCCTATTTTTCAATCACATCAATGAGTTTCTATTTCTATCATTGGGTCCCAGGGAGACAGTCTGTTTTCCTTCACTTTTTATCACCGACAATCTTACTTAACACATGAGCTAATTCTTTGTTATAAAACAGAACTTATTTCCTTCAGTATCATCTTGCTTCCCTGCCCCTGTGAAAAACTGTTTCAAATGACCTTTGGACTAGCATACTAAAATTTCCATTGGCTTTTAAAGCATGTTTCAAATTGGAGAAGATTCGTCACACCATACTTTACAATATAGTAAAGACTTATAGTGAACGAGATAGAGAATTGACAGTAACTAACTCCCACAATTCACTTTTCTAATCCTTGCTCTTGGTTCATAATACTGTGAGGTTTGTGACATTCTTCCACATGGACTAAATATCACCCACAGGAAATGTCATAAAAGTCCCCCCTTTAAAACTTCACTGTACTATTTTTATTGAAGTATAATAGACACACAATGTTATATTACCTTCAGGTACACAACATATTGATTCAACAATACTGTACATTACTCAATGCTCACCACAGTAACTGTTGTCACCATCTGTCACTATACCTATGCTGAACTTTTCATCTCCATGACATATTTGTTTTATAACTGGAAATTTATACTTCTTAATCCCTTTTATCTATTTTGCCATCCTCACATCCACCTCCCCTCGTGTAACCACCAGTTTCTTCTTTATACTTAAGAGTTTTTTTTTGTTTTTTAGATTCCACATAAATGTGGAATCATATGAAATTTCTCTTTCTCTGTCTGACGTGTTTCACTTAGCATAATGCCCTCTAGGTCAGTCCACGTTGTCACCAATGAACAGATTTCATTCTTTATTATACCTGAGCAATATTCCAGTGTGTGTATGTGTGTATCTTCCTTACCCATTCATCTATGAATGAACACTTGGGTTGCTTTTTATCTTGGATATTGTAAATAATGTTGTAATAAACATAGGGATGCATATATCTTTTCAAATTAGTGTTTTCATTTTATTTGGGTAAATACCTGACCAAAGAAACAAAGCAAAAATAAACTATTGGGACTAGATCAAAATAAAAAGCTTTTGCACAGTAAAAGAAACCATAACAAAACAAAAAGGTAGCCTGGTGAATGGGAGAAAATATTTGCAAATGATATAACTTATAAAGAGTAAATAACCAAAATACATAAAAAATACGCCTACAACTCAACATTACACTAAAACAAACTAGTGGACAAAGGATCTGAGGAGATATTTTTTCAAAGAAGACATACAGATGGCCAACAGACACATGAAAAGATGCTCCATGTCACTGATCAGTAGGGAAATGCAAATCAAAACCACAATGAGATACCACTTCATACCAGCCAGAAAGGCTACTATCAAAAAGACAAGAAATAACAAATGTTGGCAAGGATATGAGGAGAAGAGAATCCACACACACTGTTGATGAGAATGTGTTTCAGTGCAGTCACTGTGGAACAGGATGGGGGTTCCTCAAAAATATTAAAATTGGAAATATTGGGAGCCTGTGTGGCTCAGTGGTTGAGCGTCTGCCTTTGGCTCAGGGCATGATGCCGGAGTTCCAGGTTTGAGTCCCACATTAGGCTGCCTGCAGGGAGCCTGATTCTCCCTCTGCCTGTGTCTCCACCTCTCTCTCTCTCTCTGTGTGTGTCAAGAATAAATAAGTAAAATCTTGTAAAAAAATAGAAATATCATACAATACAATAGTTTTACTACTGGGTATTTGCCCAGTGAAAACAAAAACAGTGTACTAATCTTTTAACCTAGAGAAGGCCTGGCCATGGGGAGATGAACCTAGTTTGAACCAACCTTTAATAATATACCAAAGTTTAAATCTTATAGTACTTTCCCTATAGTAGACCAGCTTCTCAACTTCTCATTTTTCTCCAAACATGTGACATAAGCACAAAGTTTACTTTCCCCAAATACCTGTTTAGAAAAGATAAGTGAGGGCAGCCCTGGAGGCCCAGGCGGTTTAGCGCCACCTTCAGCCTAGGGCATGATCCTGGAGTCCTGGAATGGAGTCCCATGTCGGGCTCCGTGCATGGAGCCTGCTTCTCCCTCTGCCACTGTCTCCACCTCTCTCTCTGTGTCTGTCATGAATAAATAAATAAAATCTTTAAAAAAAATAAAAATAGAAAAGATAAGTGGTAAGTCAATTACTACTGACTCAGTGCTCTCTTTTAGTTATAGGAATATAATTTGTTAATAGTATGGGAATCAAAACTGTCCCAATAGTTCTCAATGACACATTTTTTTTTAATTGATTCATTATAAACTACATTAAAGTAAGAACACATTTTTCTTGTATCTCCAGAACTTAATAGAGGAATCTGGAACATAATAGATGAGAAATAGCATTATTGAGTGAATTCCCAAATCACTTTTTTGTTTAAATAAAAACATATTTCTCCCTTATCTCAATTATTGAAGTATAATAATGTTACATTACCTTCAGGTGTACAATATATTGATTCAACAATACTATACATTACTCAATGAAGTTTATAAATAATTTGTAAAAGTAATGTAGTTTATAAATAAAAATGTGTGTGTGTGTGTTTTCTCTTTTATTTCTACTCTGGAGACATTTTCTCTTTTATTCTATTCTGGAGACATTTTCACAGACACACTCAAATACTATGTGTTACCAGCTTAGCCCAGTCAAGTTGACACATATAGTTAACAATCACAGAAATTATCTACAATTTGCTATAAAATAAATACACAAATATAACCCAGGATTTCAAACTTTCAGTGTTGAGCATGGCTGAAAGGATATATGAGAGCTTATCTATAAGTATACTCTCCCAGTCAATTTTTGGAAAACCTAGAAAATTCCATGCAAACGCTGCTAACTGGGACACCATAGATGATTTTCAAACAATTTAGGTGCTCCATCCAAAGCTTTTTTATCCTGTTTTATAATTCCAGTAAAAATTCTGACATAACTTCTTAAATGATTTCTGTAGAGCTCATAAGAGTAATGTGAATTAGAATACAAAACATGTCACAAAGAAATATATTTCATTCAGAGTGACATAAAAGCTCGTTGGAATTAGTTTTCTATTTTTCAACACTGATGTTATAAGTACTGGATCTATAGATGCTTTTTGGTTTGTTTCATTTGCTTTGTATTTCTTTTGAAGCTGTGCACAGAAAGAAACTCTAACTTCATCCTTGTCATTCATAGTAAGTCATTTATAGACTTTGACAGTATTTTTATTGATTTCACTATTTCCCCCAACAAATAAAACAGCTCAAAATGTAGCCTTAAGTGCAAAACCAAGTAGTGTGCTAAGCCACTGTCAGTCATGACTAGAGTAGGCTTTGATTTCATATCAATTTTACTTCTGCACAAATGCAATTTGGGAATAAATATTGCTATGAAAATACAGTGAAAGATTTTAAAGTGATTGCAATGAAGGCAATTGAATATACTTTGTGCCCAGCACAATTTAATTTGCTAGTGGTTATTTTATTTTTAACAGATTCTGTAGAGCTCAGTATATGATTATCTGTTCCCCAACTCCCCAAGTGTTTGGATGAAATGATCATTTAGAAATTATTTACTTCTCTTTCCTCTAATAATGCCTTGAACCTTTCCACATATGAGAACTGGCTTCTTTATTTTTCACTTTCTCAAATACCATCATTCCTAAGTATTTAGCTCAAAGCCTAGGTCTTCCCCACAAAAGCTTCCATTACATGATCTGTAATTTATCTAAAAATAGTGCAGCCAAAAAACAGTGGCATATGCACTTTTGGGGTGGCTATTTCCATAGTGAGGATCAGCTTCTAATATACAGAAAAATCACATAAATCATGGTTCAAAATTAAACTCTTTGTGTGAGTGTTTTTATGGCTGCATTAGTATTTCATTGTGTATTTCATAGTTTACACAATCAAGGCATGGTCTTAGGACATTTCAGTTCTTCCCAGTCATTTGCAATTAAAAATAATTTTTTATGCACATGTCACTTTACATGCTGATGGTTCATAATTAAGATGGAGTCCTAGAAGAGAATTGGTGAGTCAAAGTTTTAGTTCGTATGTAGTTTCGTTATATTGCTATTTTTGCCTTCATTATACTTGCACCCATTTGCACTGCCTCTCACGTGGGAGTACCTGAAATCTCACAGCCTCAAAAATGGCATATGTTGTCAAACTTTAGGATTTTTGCAATTCTTTAGTTTATAAAATTAAACCAAAAATGAGATCTCAGTTTAATTTTAAATAGCATTTAAAATTTACATGAAAGAGATTATTTTTTATAAGTTTAAGAGACATGTAACCTGTTCATTTCTTTTCCTGTGAACTGTCCTAATCTTTTCCATAAGTTTGTTGTTCTTTTTAATCTTCTTTTGCAGCACTCTTTATACTATATCTATTAGACTTTTGCTTGATATATTTTGCCAAGGCAAATACATACATACTTGAACACACAACACATATGGCCTCCCAAAACATTATTAATGCACTCAAATTTATCAAACTTGTTATTTCTTCAAGATTTTCAGTCATCATTATGAAACTATTGACCCTTTCCAAAATGTAAAGGAATCCAGAGAAGTTTCCTATAAGAAGTTACTTGGTTTCCATGTGCATTGTGGTATTTTAAAATAATTTACCATGATGAATAGTGACACATATAGATGTAGCAGTTTAGCACAAAGTTGTAGAAACAGAACAGAAAAAAATGTACACAGATTAACTTCCCTTCCTCTTCCTGCCTCCCTTACATATTTTTTCCTTTCTATGCTTCTTATTTCCATTTTGTTTCTTTAAGTACTTATGAAGACAAACAAGTATATTATAAGAAAAAATAGTTCAAATAAAAACTGAAGCAAAATAAAAGAAAAATACCTCCATAAGAAAAAGGAATACTTTTTCATGCACCGTTAGTGGGAATGCAAACTGGTGCAGCCACTGTGGGAAAATAGTATTGAAGTTCCTCAAAACAATAAGAATAGAATTATCATATGATCCAGTAGTTTCTCAGCTGGGTATTCACCCAAAGAAAATGAAAACATTAATTCAAAAGGATAAATACACTCTGATGTTTATTGCAGTGTTATTTACAATACCCAAGATAGGGAAGCAACCCAATGTCCATTGGTAGATGAATGGATAAAGACATGGTGTATATATACAGTGAAAAACTACTCAGCCATAGAAAAGTAGGAAATCTTTCTTTTTGCGACAACATGAATAGATCTAGAGGGTATAATGCTAAGAAAAATAAATCAGATAAACAAAAATATGACTCCACTCATATATGAGATTTAAGATTTAAGAAATGAAACAAAGTAAAAAAGAGACAAACCAAAAAAAAAAAAAAAAAAAAAACAGACTTAACAGATGGTTATCAGAGGGCTGGTTGAGGGAATGGATGAAGAAGGTGATGGGGATTAGGGAGTGCCTTTATCATGATGAGTGCAGTAATGTACAGAATTGTGAAATAGTTATATCATTTTAAACATATTTTAAGTATATATATATATATATATATGTATTAGCAAATTCTATTCTATTACTGGTAAGTGACCTTGATTAAGTGATTTGCTAAACAGCAATATATGAGATTTCAACAAAATGTTTTCTTAATTATATATATATAATATATATAATTTCTTAATTATATATGGTGTTTTTTCCTAATTCAAGCATAGTTAATATATAATGTTATATTAATTACAAGTATACAATATAATTATACTTAAACCATGTTCTCTTTGTATCTCTCAAGAAATTGTCTCACACTATTGTGGCAGCTGGCAGGCTAGAATCATTTTTGACTATTCATTTATTTCCAACTTCATGTTGGTATGTTGGGTCATAAGTTTTACATTCAGGGGAAACATTATTTTTTCAGTGAGTGATAATAATCTGCCATTTTACTCTTATTTTTCACCTCGTTTTATGTGGTGTTTGTATATAGCTCTCCTGTTGCATCCTTTTCTTCTTATTTACCTTGATTTGAATTGAATAAGATTATTATTTTTTCTTGGCAATCTATGTTGAATGTCTAAGGTAAACAAAAAAATCATGAGGGGGGCACTTGACAGGATGAGCACTGGGTGTTATTCTGTATGTTGGTAAATTGAACACCAATAAAAAATAAATTTATTATTAAAACAATCAACACAATGTCTTTCTAGAAAAATTATGCTTGTTATCATTTAATCTCCTGGATACATAGACTTGAGTGCATGTGTGTGTATGCATGTTTGCCTTTAATTCTCAGCCAACAGAGATCAGTAGCTGGCAGGTTACTTAAAACATGTAATCTCTCTCTCTCTCTCTCTTTTTCTTCTTCTTCTTCTTCTTCTTCTTCTTCTTCTTCTTCTTCTTCTTCTTCTTCTTCTTCTTTCTCCTTCTCCTTCTCCTTCTCCTTCTCCTTCTTCTTCTTCTTCTTTCATTTTTTTTTCCTTTACCTAGTTTTCCTGATACATTGCTTCTTGCAGTCTTTTCCTCTTTTGGCATGTCTTTCCCTTTTATACATTAGTGACAAGATCCAAGAAAATCCTGAACCCAACTTGTACACCTGTGGCTCCAAATAAAGGATGTTACTTTTCACTACTTAGTGTGGCATCTACTTTGGATAACTGAACTTTACCTGCTTTGATGAAAATCTTCAAGACCAATGTCTCCTCCAGGTTTTTTTTTTTTTTTTCCATCCTGGTTTTTAGCCTTCACTGCATATGGCAGCCCTTTTTGATATACCATAGTTCATATTATCATTGAAGATGGAGACTAAGTTTGCATTCTTCACCAAACTTATCTTCAGATAATATACAAAAGAAGGAGATAGTGTTTTCTTCACTCTGCCTTCATAGAACTGGAAATTATTCTTATTTGCTTTATATATCCTTTTCATTCATTCATTTAATGGTTCGTTTATTTAAGTAGTATTGACTAGAAATATTGTTTGTAGTTAATATATCTTTAAAAGCTTTATTTATTCATTTAAAGGGAGAGATTGGGGGGACAGAAGAGGAGCAGAGGGAGAGAGTCCATGATCCTGAGATCATGACCTGAGCTGAAACCAAGAGTCAGACGCTTAACCAATGGAGTTACCCAGGTGCCTCTGTAGTTAATATCTTAACATTTGAAAAGTTCTCTGGAGGACAATGGATGATGAATAATGATTAATTTTATATGTCTACTTAGCTAAGTCACAGTACTCAGATCTTTGATCAAATACTAGTCAGGATGTTGCTGTGAAGGTATTTTTAGATGAGATTAACATTTAAATCCATAGATTTTGAGTAAGGTGGATAATTCTCCATAATGTAGGTGGTCCTCATTCAATCAGTTGAAGGCTTGAAGGCATCAATAAAGGAAAAAAAATGAACACCCCAAAAAAAGAAATAATTCTTTCTGTGCCTCAGACTTGAGCTGAAACATTGACTCTTCTCTGGCTTTCCAGCATGCTAGCTTCTACAGTATCTGAATACAACAGTGATGGATTCAATGCACAACACAGTCTATGCGCTTTACATGCTTCCCTAATAGGAGAAATGACACCTCTCTGTAAAAGATTTTAATACAAAATATTGCAATATAATGTTTTTCATTCTTTTTTCTAATGTTTTTACTCTTATAAAGGTGTCATACCAGTTATAATTACAGTGGAATTTCACAGACAAGATAATAAATCTTGGGAATTATCAAAACTTTAAAGTGGTTATGATAGATTGTAAAGATGGTCACTAATCTTAATTCTTCCTTATACGCATATCTTTTTGTTATATGTGATTTTGCAACACCTCCTTTCTCTACTCCTTGAATCCATCCTAGTTGGGATTTGGTTGGGCCAATCAAATGTGGCAGAAACAATATGCTTCTGATCTTGAATATAGGTCTCAAAATATCCTGTATACTTTCATGCTTTCTCTCAGTTCGAAGCCAACCTACTCTTTGGCCAGTCTTCAGGGTAATGAGAGGCTCTATCCTAACCCTAAACTCTACACTTAGATTCAATCAGCTTACCTAGCACAGCACAGTTTTGCTATCGTAAAATTGACTATGGACACACAAAGAGACCAGTTGATATCAGCCAAGTGTGATTCAGAATAGTGAAAGTAACCAGCTAACTCATCTATAAGGCTGACCATTCATATGTGAGATAAATTAATGATGGATACCTTAATACTCTAACTTTGGAGGTAGCTTATTATAACATTAAGTAATTGATATAGAGGAGATGATATTTGAAACTATTTAATTAGCAGTGTTTGGGCATGTGATTTCCAGAAGACATAGCATATTATATAATTATTAACTAGTTCATAAATAATGTAAGCCTCCTTTAAGATGTATTTCACATACAAATAATGTCAGGATTTTCTTGTTTACTTTCAATCTACTTTAATCTCATCAGGATTCTCAGTTTTTTTCTTTAAGGGAGAGTTAGGAAATTTAACAAGAAAAATTACAGTGTACAGCCCAGGGGCCGGTATATAATAGACACTTAAAAGAGAATTCCCTACCTTCAAACCGGCTTTAGGAAGGATAGTTTCTTTCAATTTGTGAAACCTAATACTAAAGCAATTTTGCCTATTTTTTAAGTTAATACTTGTCTCTGATTTAAATATTTTATTATTTCAAGTTAATAGTTATTTGATTCAGAAACTGGCCAAAGATTGGATATTTGCTTGGATTCTGACTCCCTACCAAATGAAATAAAATTAAAACAGATTTTTCTTCTGATTAAACCCTGTAAGAATTAGTAAAGCTACTGCTTTCTCAGCTGATTCATTAATTGACTTCAGTTAAAGTTTTGCTAGGAGGAGTAATGACTATACAATTGACCTTGCAGTGATTAATCCATGAAAGGGTATAAAAGCAAAGGCAAAAAAGATAAAGGGAAAAAAATAAAGGCTTTGCTTCTTCTTCTTTTTTTTTAATTTTAAATGAAAGCCTTTGCTTCTTTCATTTTCCTTTTACTATCTACCTTGAAGTCATGCAGGCAATAGGATCTCTTATTTTTTATATATAAAATTTAATTTTAATTCAAAAACAAAAGTAAAAAAGTAAGCCATTTGTGAAAAGGTGAGTAAAGTAAAATCTGATTTTCATGTTTTTAAGAGTGTTAGGGAAAATACACATACACACATACAAGAAAAGAGAGAAAAAAATAAAGTTGCAATTAAGTACATTTAATCAAATACAAATCTCTTAAAATATTTCCATCCTGTATTTAAATTTTCTAATTCATTAAATATGGTTACTTTATTAAAGCAAAGCAGATTATTCCACAAGGTTTGTTCCTAAGGAAAGTATCAACATTATTTAATCAATTTAGTTAGTCATTGACCATTTTTTCTTTGTAATCGGATTATTGTCAGAGTTAATATTTGAGTATACAAAAGTGAATAAAATATAGTCATAACTGCCCTCTAGGAATTCATCATGGGCTGGAGACAAATAGATGAAATAACAATTTTAATAGTTATTATGAATGCTGCAGTAGAGTTACCTACAAAATATCTGATAGCATAAAAGAATATCTGATAGCATAATAACTCAATTTTTTTTCCTGGAATATTATCTAAAGCTTCATAGCTTAGAAATTCTTCAATAAAGGCTTCACATTTGGCTAGATATTCACAGGTAAGAAAAGACAGAGGGGCATTCAAGATAAATATGCTTTGTATATGCAAAAAGGTGGAGTAAATGTATCATGGCACATTCTGAAAATGAAATCCATTACGGGAAGGGATACAGTGGGAAGGGTTGGAAATTGCTTATGATAAGTTAAAAGATTTAAGTACAAGAGAAATTGTGGATATCATCTTCCCTCCCTGCCCCATTGCAATAAAATTTTGATACCACCTGATGAGAGAGAAAAATCAATGAAACTTTCTAAATTAGGGAACACAAACCGATTTCCATATTAGAAAGTTCATACTTTTCATGTTTCATGATATTATGTGACATTTCTAAGAAGCTATTATAATTCTGTAATCAATGTAAGTGGTTTAAATATTTGATTTTATGATATACTGTACATAAAATAAGTCTATATTTTCCCATGTCATTATATATGAGTTTTTTTAAGAGAAACATAAAAAGAAGAATGATGTAACAAATTACAATAAGAAGAAATACAAAATAATGAAATAATAGTGAGTCCAGTGTAAGTATTATGTGACAAAGAGAAACATCTATCTTGCATACATATCCTGGTTTTTGAGTGACTTTAAACTGTATTATCTCAAAATAAGTTTTGCTTATTAGAATGAAAATATTTAGATCAACACAAATAAGCAAACTTAAAAAGAAAATGAATTGAACTGATGTAAAACATAAGAATCTTCAACTTCTTTCTTTGCATTTCAGTTTCTAGCCAATTTTGTGGCAAATTTAGGTGGCAGAAAGTATGAAATCTTGTTTTGGTGCTGGGGAGAAGAAAGGAATGCAGAATGAAGAAAGAAAAAAACTTCATATCCCAAATTATAGATTATGTTTAAATTGGGGGACATCACCTACAGAGGGATAGAGGAAGACAACTATAGTTTTCTTGTAGAAAATCATGTAGGATTAATTGGTGTTTATTTACAAAAAATTTTGCAAGTATATGTTTAGTCATAAAAATTACCTGGCTAGCAGAAGAAACAGGACAACCTAAACACTTATAATCTGGACCACTGTGAAAAGCCTGCTAGTCAGTTTTCTTTTCTTTCTTTTACTTTTTTCTTCTTCTTTTTTTCCTTCCTGTTTTTACTTTGCCCCCTTCCAACCACATCTACACAGTGCCCACGGAACTCTTCATAAAATAAAAATCAAATCCTATTTCTTCCTTGCTTAAAACATCAAATAAGTTTCCAATGTGCAAACACACAGTTTCATTTCTGTTATCATGTCTCTGAGCCATCCATGCTCAGCCTATCCCTGGCTCATCATCCTTCTCATCCTTCTCATCCTTATGAATATATAAATATTTTTATATTTCCATTCTCTATATACTTTAGTCCAGAATTATAAAACCCCCATCTACTGACCTCTTCACTTGAATGTCAAAAGATACTTCAAACTGCCTATGCCCAAACTGAGCTCTTTATCCCCTCATCAAATATAGTTCTCCTCCAGAATTCTCTTTCTCATTGGTTGACAATCTAATCCATCCAGCAGACTTGATGGTTGATTGTGTTTTGTGTATGCATGATTTGAGCATTAACTCAAGAGGAGTGTAGCCATCATACAAAATAAAAAATTGTAATAATCTAAACTTTAAACTCTAAAGCATTCCCCTAAAAACATAGAGAGAGAAAGAGAGAGAGAGAGAGAGAGAGAGAGAGAATACACACTTGTGCACACTGCAAATTCTAAGTACACAATGGAGTAAGGGCTTGAAACACACCAGAGTGATTATATCGGTTAAAAATAAAATACCTGAATATATCAAAGAAATTATGTGAGAGATCCCCTCCTTATGGCCCTCCTGGTTTTGTAGCTTCACAGAAAAGAGAAAGGTCAAGCTGACTTCAGAGAGAGGACTAAAAAATGGAAAGGTCCCTAGAGAGTGGTGAAAGAGACTGTGAAGTTCATGCTTGGCCTTCATAGACTAGTGGGAGGAAAAGAGAGATAGTTGTAGATAAGGGAGGAGGTGAATCACAGCTTAGACCATCACCTCCACATCCCTAAACCTAGGCTAAAATTCTAGAGAGCCAAAGACTAGGGCAAAGGACCTTTTCCCTTGTTCTTACTTGGGATTTCAAAGAGACTATTCTTCAGCATTCAGGTAACTTCAACTTCAGCACAGTGTCAAATGGCTGCTTGAAAATCAAATCAATGCTGTGGTGTAGTTAAGCAGATAAGCAGAGAGTAATGTTAATCCATCTAGAATTGTTCTTGGTTCCCATGTGGCTCCAAAATTCACACAGGCCCTGCGGAGCTGTCATTGTCATAGGCTGCAGTGACTAAATATATTCATTCATTAATTTTTTAATCAATCAGTAACAGCTTAGAGAGGGATTGCAATGACAGGAGAAAAGTAAGTAATTAGTTGGGATTATCAAGGAGGGGAGGTGGTCAGCAGAAAGTGTAGGCAGACTTCTGGGGACACAGAGTGCTAGTGGGAACTGAGGTGTGCAGAGGAGGCAGGGAGATCACATGCCTCTGACTAGCCTTCATTTGTTACAGCCCTCTCCAGGCAAGCTCAGCAGAGCAAGAAGAATCAGATGTAATCAGATAAGGACTTCTTGGCTGCAGAGATGAGTCAGTAACAGAAACTATTACAAAGACTTGGACACAGATGAGAGGCCTTCTGTCCCACTAATAAAAAGACACTGTACTCCCCCCATGTACTCAAATGTCATTTTGAGGGAAATAGGATGTGGCAGAAAGAGATAAAACTCTAAAAAACTGAGAATTTCCTTGAAAGTATGTATGGTAACTCAAAAGAAACTATATAACAGAAAGGGTTGATACCTTAATTGGCAAGTTTGAGTTTCTTTGCACAGTGGTGGGGAGACACTTCTGTAATTAAATCAATTAGAGCCATGTTACACACATAATAAGCCTGTGACCTCTAAACCTTACCTCCCCCCTGCCTGGTAAGTATAGTAAGAATTACCTTTCTTTTAGATGTTTCAATAAGGACAATAAGTGTTCAAATTAATAAGTGGAAGAGCAGTGCTTTGGATTCTAACATTTTAAATATTAGAATCTTGACACTATACATAATACCTAGATGAGGTTAATACAAATAGAAAATTGAATGAGTGTCTCGGAATGTTGTTCCCCCAGGTCAGAACCAGATCCCTCTGGATCATTATGTATTCCTGAAAAATACCACTGTACTACACTGTTGGCCCTTAAAATATATTTATTCAATCAAAAAAAAAAAAACAAACAAACAAGGAATTTTCATCTTATTGCATAGAATTGAATATATTGACAAATAAAGGTACTTTTCTCAGCCTTTTCCTTGGTGGATAACCTTTACATGTAATCTGATTAAAAGATTTTTTTCTCAGATATTTATCTTCAAAGTGATTGCTGATTCTGATCAAAGGATTGTCTACACACCTCTTCATAGAGAAACTCAAAATTGGTTCTTTTCAAAATTTAAACACATCAAAAAAAAAAACCAAACAAGTACAGATATATATTTGAAAGAATAGCCTTGATATAAAGGCAGAACAACAAATATCATGCCCTAAGGTTAATCATGGATTACACCTACATTATTTAAACAAAGTTAATTTCTAAAAATGGATGTGAACATAAAATACTGTTAATTAGTTTCCTCATGTGATTTACAAATACTTCACTGAAAGACTGTGCTTAGAAAGATTTAAAGAAGGACAGATGGATTTGGGCAAACTATCTGAAAAGCATGTTGAATTGTAGAAGACAATTAATGGTCCATATATAATGCAGTTTAGGGCTAAGTATTGTTTAAGGAATCATTAAATCAGATATAAAGCTGTGGTGGGTTATTATGTTAAGGAAGGAGAATATTGCCCTAATCATTTTCTCCTACTTATTTCGCCCTGGATGTATACCTCTCTTCATATGTCAATAAAATCTCAGTTTTACTAGACTCTGGAACATGGAGTTATATATGTGAGACTTATTTGAACTACTCTGGCTTGTAAGGTTGCTCAAATTATCATTTTAATCCCCTCTTGTCACTGTAATATATTTATATAAGCTAAGAAGATTTAACTGAACAACAAATGAGCATAATTTAAAATAAATTTCAGATATTAACTTTGTTTGCTATTATGTGGTTCTTTCTCCTAAACTGTAGTTTTCCCCCAAAGTTTCAGAGTTATTGAAAACATAGTTATTTGGTCCTGTATGATAGAGGATACTATACACAGTATAAAAGGATTAGACATTTTATAAATAATTTATAAAGTAGGAATAAAGCATTAAGAACAAGCAAGTTTATTAGATATTTTAAAAATAATTTAAACATATTAAATATAAATTATACTTCACATTTTTTTTAAATTTTAAACGCATAAATATCTAATATGAGCAACATTCCTTGGGTACAACTCACTTCTCATTAACTGTTATCCATAAATCTGTAATGTAGCCATCTTATAAATACAGATTCCAGATTTTTAATATAGATCTAATATGTTCCAGCTTATCTTTAGTTTGGGTTCTTCTTGCACACACACAATAAACATGAAATCCTGCTTAATATTTTAAAGGCTCATAATATGTTGAAGGGAGAATGGCTTATTTAATAAAGAGTTAGTATCCAAAATCTATAAAGAACTTTTCAAACTCAACATCCAAAAGACAAATAATCCAGTTTAAAAATGGGCAGAAGACATGAATACACAATTTTCCAAAGAAGACATACAGATGACTAACAGACACATGAAAAGATGCTCAAGATCACTCATAATCAGGAAATATAAAACAAAACTACAATGTGATGTCACCTCATACCTGTAAGAATGGCTAAAATTAACAACACAGGAAACAAAAACCTATTGGTGGGAATGCAAGCAGCAGCCACTCTGTAAAACAGTATGGAGGTTCCTCAGAAAGTTAAAAATAGAACTACACTAATATCCAGCAATGCACCACTAAGTATTAAGTACAAAATACAAAGTATACAAAAATACTGATTCAAAGGACTACATGCACCATGATGTTTATAGCAGCATTATCAACAATAGCTAAACTATAGAAACAGCCCAAATGTCCATTGACTGATGAATGGATAAAGAAGTGATATATATATATATATATATATATATATATATATATATATATATATAATGGAATATTCCTCAGTCATGAAAAAGAATAAAATTTTGTCATTTGCAAGACATGGATGGAGCTAGGAAGTATTATGCTAAGAGAAATAAGTCAGAAAAAGATAAATACCATATGATTTCACTCATATGTAAAATTTAAGAAAACAAACAGTTGAACATAGGGGGAAAAACAAAGAGAGACATATATCAGGAAACAGAGTCTTACCTAAAGATAACAAACTGAGGGGTGCTGGAGGGGAGGTGGGCGGAAGAATTGATTAAATAGGTGATGGGTATTAAAGAGTACACTTGTTGTGATGAGGACTGGGTGTTGTATGTAAGTGATGAATCACTAAATTATATGCCTGAAACTAATATTACACTACATGTCAACTAACTGGAATTTAAATAAAACCTTGAAAAAAATAAAAGCAAGCAGAATTGAATAGCAATAATCACAAAAATGAATATTTTGATAGTATAAGAAAAAGATGGCTAAATTTTTGCTCATAACTACACAGAAAATTTTATTTGGATTTTTAAAAACCCATTTTAATTTTCAATCCTATTTTTTTCACTTCTATATCATCTATTTACTTCCAATCATTTTTGTGTACATACCAAGTAAATTTTGGTTATCATGAAAGATACATTTTGTCCCATGTTTTTGACATGACAGAATGATCCAGATTCATTTTGCAAATCTGAAGCTCTTATTTTACAACTAACTTGATGTTTTTTTTAGAAATGCATTGTCCATTTACTAATTCTTGCATGTAAAAAAAATCAATTGCGATAATATCATATGGAGACTTATACTCCGATACTGTGCTAATATGGTCCATTTCACTATCATTTGTAGAAGCTAAAGGACAGTTCTCCCTTTGCATCCATCTTCCAATTTGTTGCATAACTGTGATAAATCTTCCTCTGTTAATTTTCCTCTCTTTGCACTTAAGGCAGAAAACGAAAATTCTGAATTCCAGCTATGTTTAATGAATACTTAAAAAGAAAAAAAGGAAGAAAAAATTAAATAGCACTAGCAATAATGTCTCCAGAGTTCTTTTATGTCTTTTTTGGAAGTTGATGCAAAATTTTGCCAACAGAATAAGAAAGGTCAAAGATGATGAAAAAGTGATGATTTATTTCATCATCATAATCTGGGAATTCCATCATTCATCATTCTCCCCTTTTCATATTATTTTAGTCTTTTTTTCTTTGCATAGTTGGTGTAATTACTAAGCAATAAAAAGATGATTCCTATAATGATTAAATACAAAATTTCCAAGACATAGGAAAATAATATCACAAAAATCTTATGTCTTAGATTTCCAAAATTATCCAATGAAACTATTTAGCAATTGTAATGCATAATTAGCTTTATATTTTATTTAAAACTTGTTCTTTGCTTTTGTGTGTTTCTTTTTTAGAAAATCTCTAAGAAAGGATAAAAACTAAAACATCAATCCTTACAAAGAGACAGAAATCCTCAAAAAAAGAATGTCAAAAACTAAAATTAGATGGGATGGACCTTGATAATATACCAATGGTTAATATTTTCCACATTGGAAAGTAAATTAAAATACATGAATCATTTGCAGGTCATCTTTGCTATTAAGGTGTCTGGGGAATTCTGGCTTTTAGATTACATATTTAGTATGCAATTGGATGCTATACAGAATTGCCAGATGTTATGTAGAACACATTCTTTTTAGGAACACTTACACTGTTACCAGATGAAGCAATTGGCTAAATCCTCATTTTATATTTGGGTCAGATATACAGTTAACAGATTACAAAAAATACTATTTATTCCTGAGATCATAACTAAAGAATTTTGAACAATTATTAGGGGGTAAATCTATATTATATTTAAGTTGAATTCCTAACTAATATTTGTGTAACATCTATTATGTATATTACATAAATACACACACACATATATGTATATACATATGTATGTACTGTATGCACACACACATATGATGGTATTTGCCATTTTACATGCATTTTGCAATGGTTTTATCTCAGTTTCCAGACCCCTGTTTAAGTAAATATGGTTTGAAAACAGACAAGAATTAATAGGTTCAGGTAAATTAACGTCCTGCAACAATGCCTCAGGTTTGATTAGTCTTAATGGATTTCTGCTCTAAACATTTATCTACAAAATAAGACACAGGAATCCCTAAGATTTTGGGGCAAGCGTTAACCTGAAGGTAAATACTTTGAAAATAATTGCATCAATTATTTAGGTAAAGCTACTCTTTGAGAACTATTTAATTTAATCAGTTCTAAAACTTGTGAGTAAAAAAGGATAAGCCTGCTTTTATACCCTGAGAGGTTTAACTAATTAGCAAATTAGTTTTCATGTGATCTTTAGGAATTTGTTCATATGGTCAGTTGCTTCAGGAATTCCTAGGAAAAAAACAGATGTAGAAATAGACTGATAATATCCCTATGTGGTCAAAATATCGGTTATTCTAAAAATAAACTATAATCTTCGTTCATGTTTCTTGGGTACAAACAAGAATGCTCTTGTCTGTAAAAACATATAAACTGACACACTGATATTACGTCCCAATTAATTTGATCTCTCTAACTTTAAGTCTAGTCTCTGTAGATAAGAATCCAAGTTGGCTGAATACAGTGTTCTAATTCTCCTTCCTTCATCTACCCCAGAAGACTAATTGATTGCTTTCAATATCAAAATCTTTATCAAAGCTCTTTCCAAAACTCCCCAGGCAATCACTGAAGATTGCCTTTGCTAGCACATTTCCCAAATTCTGTCCCCCCCAACCCACTCCCGCCACAAGCACTCCAGCAAATAGCTGAAAAAGGCAGTTTTGAAGTTAAGATAAAACGTACTAAAAAACTATTCAAAATATGGAAATTATATATTACATTCCTAGTGACACCACAAATAGAATTCTTTGTAACTCAAACACATGGCTGGAGGGACAGTATTAATTTTAAAGTTATCTTCCCAAGGCCTCAGTGGTAAAATTCATCTTGATTCTCACTGCAGTCCATGACTGCCTCAATCATTTATAATAGTGACTCACTTTTCTTCCCCGAATAAGGGTCAGAAAAACAAGGATATACCAGGGGGTTCTTTGTTGTTTTGTTTTTTGGTTGGTTGGTTTTCAGAGAGGGAAGGGAAGGGGTAAGAGAGAGAGAATTTTAAGCAAGCTCCATGCCCACTGTGGAGCCCAATGAGGCTTGATCTTACAACCCTGAGATCATGACGAGCCGAAATCAAGAATCAGATGCCTAACAGACTGAGCCACCCAGGTACCCCAGTATATCATATTTCTTTAAAAACCTAGCAAAGATCCATACTCAAAGTCAGAATCAGCCCAAATCAAAATTCAGATACCAGTGAGACCTAATGCAAACAATTCCAAATCAGTTAATGTGAGATTATTGTCAGAGTCATAGAGCCAAGCATTTGAAAATTATCTTAAAAGAAAAAAAAAAAAGATGATAGCAAACAAGTTGAAATAAGGGCAGGTGTGGGGTATCCTTGAAAAATTACTTCAGCATCAGCAGATTCTTATGGCTAAACTTGTAGGACCAATTACTATGTCAATATTAGGGCTTGTCAGATTAAAATAGAATGCAACACAGTGTTTCGGGGAGTTCAGAGTAGCATAGAATCAAGGAAGATGGAAAGGATTTGTATTTCAAGGCAATTGAAGTTAGGGGGCAGTGGATTTGATTAACTTGATAATTTTTGACCAGCCCTTGCAAGCAATCTTTCAATTTTCATCAGAAGCTTGTAGTATGAATGTGTCAGATGGAAGGCCAGGTGGCATTTGGAAATCACATTTTATCTCTGAGAATTCAATTTCTATCAAGACATAACAGGTAACTTTCATGACATATTGTAGGGTGTCCTATTGCACTTTGTGTTTCCTGTTCTCACTCAGGATCCTCTGTGTACTGATTTAACATGATGTTTTGTTGCAATCTTGTTAAAAAGTGGCAAGATAGAAGGTACATTTATTGTGGAGTGATGTTTTAAGAGAAGTCTATGCAGTGACTTTGCTATAGGGAAACATTGTCATGGTCAGAGAAGATATGGGGTTGGTAGTTTTCAATTTCATTCTAATAGAGTTGTAATAGTGTAGACATTTTCCCAAGGTCCACTTGATATTTCCGTATAGCAACTGGCCCATGAGTAATGGTTAATGGATAAGCAGCTACAGAGAGGGAGAGGCTTGAACAATATTTTTCAATATCATAGGACAACCTACAATGACTGTTGCTGATAAAATAGGTTTTGGAGACAGAAAAGTTCTTTGATAAAATGAAATAAATTTGCTGAGGTGAACCAAAGAAATGATGGGGACATTTCTAAAGAGGACACATCTTTATAGAAATTATGAGTGGGGTTAGATTGATTATAAATTTCATCATGAGAAATCATATAGAGCACTCAGTATGTCAGTGAATGGTAACTTTTAAAACTATCTATGGGGACTGGCAAGTCCAAAATTCACAGAGCAGCCCAGCCAGCTTGAGATCATGGTAAAAGTTAATGTTATAACTTGAGTCTAATGGCTGTTTTCACTATATCACTATAACCAGAACTATTTGAACAAATTCCAAACATTCATTCATCCATTCTCTAAGAATTTTCTCAGTGCCAACTCTGGAGCATAAACCATTCTAGGCGCTAAGGAGATTGCAATGAATAAAATAGACAAGATCCTGCCCCCATGAAATTGTATTCAAGTGTGATGGTGCTGTGAGCAGGAATGAAATTTATGTATATATTGTATAGAATGTGGAATTTTCATATATGCTACAGGGAAAAATAAATCAAGAGATGGAGAAAGAGGTATTCTATTACAATCTGTTATAATCTCCCCTGAGGAGTCCTGCTATTTTCTTGGTAAGGCTTTTAAACTTGCTGGCAGCCCAATCAAACAAAATTCTAGAAATATAATTTCTCAGGTTTCTCCACAAAACAACAGTTAGAACAGTTCATAAATAGCTTATAACACCAAGAAAATACCACATAGAGGGTAATCTTTTTTTTTTTTCCTATCCTAGAGAAAGGCTGTATATAGGGATGACAAGAAGATGTCCAATGTAACCTCAATCTGATCATTGGCTTCCAAAAGTAGACATCAGTCCTCAGAAACCTGTATTTTCATTTCACTTATCATATTTTCAAGTTCAGTGGATAAAGAGTAGTTACCACTTTCCTCTTGTCAGGTGGGGCAAAATAATGTTTTGGCAGCAAGTTATCTAAATTTGCCACCTCACCTGAAAGATTGAAGCTGACTGAGAAGGGCTGTGGAACAAAAAGCGTAAAGGGTTGGGTGTGAGTTCCATAACGCTCAGAGGGTAGAGCTTCCTCTTTAATAAAGGAAGGTATATAGTGCAGATGTGTAGCATTAACAAGAATACATTAAAATATGATAGAAGACTGGGGATCCCTGGGTGGCGCAGTGGTTTGGCGCCTGCCTTTGGCCCAGGGCGCGATCCTGGAGACCCGGGATCGAATCCCACATCGGGCTCCCTGCATGGAGCCTGCTTCTCCCTCTGCCTGGGTCTCTGCCCCTCTCTCTCTCTCTGTGACTATCATAAATAAATAAAGAAAAAAAATTAAAAAAAAAACTTTATAAAAAAATATGATAGAAGACTACTAGGAGAGGGTGAGACATAACAGCTGAGAAGATGAATATAAACAGGAAGTGCAAATTCTGTTGTCAGTGAAAATTGAGTTAAATACAGAACAGATAAGGAATAGGTAGGATAGGCAGTTCCCGTTTTTAGTGTTAGATTAATTTATAAAATGAATGGGGCCACGACATAGAGATATCAATTTGTCTTAAGGAATAAAGAAATAGTGGGCAAAATCAGGTAATGTTAATTTTTAATGAAAATGGGAAGAATTTGTCACTCTTTATTCTTAAAAACATTTTTTTTCCTAAATTTTTATTTTATTTATGATAGTCACACAGAGAGAGAGAGAGAGAGAGAGGCAGAGACACAGGCAGAGGGAGAAGCAGGCTCCATGCACCAGGAGCCCGACGTGGGACTCGATCCCGGATCTCCAGGATCGCGCCCCGAGCCAAAGGCAGGCGCCAAACCTCTGTGCCACCCAGGGATCCCTCTTAAAAACATTCTTGAGCCTTTTCATGATGCCCTCTTTTAAATCTCTTTATCTTGCTGTTTTCTGTGTTATGTCAAGTTTTCCTTAGTACAATTAATTTAGTTCAATTAATGTACTGACCTGACTCTTTTTATTACATTTCTGTGACATCTGGCTAAACTGTCAACCTCAAATTTACAAAACAGCTTTATTATAGAATACGACCCTTTAACGTTTACTTAGATATTGAAATGACTAATGATTTTCCTGGATAAATAGGAGATTACCAACAAATTATTGCTAACCTTTGGGATACTTGTGTGACTCAGTAGTTGAGCATTTGCCTCTGTCTCAGGTCGTGATCCTGGAGTCCTGAGATTGAATCCCGCATCAGGTTTCCCATAGGGAGCCTGCTTCTCCCCCTGCCTTTGTCTCGGCCTCTGTGTGTCTCTCATGAATAAATAGATTTTAAAAAAATCTTTAAAAAATAAATTATTGCTAACTTTATTAAATATACAAGTAAAGCAAAAGCTAAACTCTTGTATTTCAAGCTGAGACAAACTACACCCTTTTCAACCATGAAGAAATGGACAAGGCAAGGGGATTTTATATCATTATATAAGAAACAAAGCAGCTGTGGGTCTTAAAAGTAAGCCATAAAGTGGGACACCAAGGATATACAAATTATTTATAGAAAGCATATAAACATTAGGACAAGTCATACAATTTACAACATGGCCGGACGCTCTATTCTAAAGCAAGTTTAATTAATGGAACAGTGATACAGGTAGGTGAACAGGCAGGTTATTCTTCCTAGAGAAATTCCACCCTTGCCTCACTCAGAGGGCAAATCAACTTAATAAAATGCAATTGAGCAGCCTGTGCATGTCACACATTCTGATCCCATTAGATTGTGTTATAGGAAAAGTGGCTAAAGACATACTTCCAAATTTCTCATAAAACTCATTGCAGTCCTATGAGGACAATTTATAAAGCAGAAAAGTGAAGTTATCAATGAATTTAATGATTTTTATTCCAATTAGAATTAACATTGTGTTGTTAACTGTAGAGCCCTCATAATCCTGACATTGGGCATTAACTTTCCAAATTTCTATTAGAAGAATATTTTTAAATTGGCTGAAATAAGGTCAGGAAATCACCAACTTTGACATCTCAGCATTCCTTTCATTCCCTATGGTGATTCTTTAGTCACTTCGGTGAAGTCTCAAGTTGAGTGGGGCTCAGTTTGGAAACCACTTATCTGGAGGATCAAGATGATAGCATTTAATGAGTTATGATGATAATGGTCATTTGGGAACTGACAGCTTTAAGTAGAATATTATCATAAAGAGCTATTACAACACCATTAACTACATCCCGTATGCTAATGTAACACTGTGTGTCAACCATACTCAAAAAAAAAAAAAAAAAAGTCCTTGATCCTTCATAATAAAGTACTGGCCCCCACCACCCCTCAGAAAAGAATAATGTTATCAACTTCTCATTTAAATTAATGAGAAGAATATGGAATAATGCAACATTTGAACTGTTCACTTATAATCTGACTGCACATTGTCAGAATATGCTGTAACATTCACAAATGCACATAGAGCATTTAAAAATCTATAATCTGACTTAAAATGTAAAATCCTGCAATTCTGGGCCTGCAGTACTGCAAGGCAATAATGAATTGAATTTAAACATCATCTGTCTTTAGGGATTGAGCATGAACTCCTTTTTTTCTTTTAAGTTTTTATTTAAACACCAGTTAGTTAACATACAATGATGATATGGTGATTCAGTATTTCCACACAACACCCAATGCTCATCAGGACAAGTCCACTCCTTAATCCCCATCACCTATTTAGCTCATTATCCACCCACCTCCCCTCTAGTAACCACTGGTTTGTTTTCTATAGTCAGGAGTCTATTTCTTGGTTTGCCTGTCTTTTTTCCCCTTTGCTCTTTGATTTGCTTCTTACATTCCACTCTTTCCAACTTCTGCATCTTCCTATTTTCATGTACATTGATCTACTGTTACCTGACACCTGTGTGAGTTTGCAACATACAGAAGAAAGAGTAAAAGTATGTAAGTCAGAATTTATGTGATTTCTGATTCCTAGCAATAACTTTTATGATACTCAGACTCTTGGAGCCCTATCCTGTACAATAAGAATGAAACAGATAATGTATCAAATATTTGTATGAGAAATAAAGAAGTGACTATATTCCAAGGAAATCACACTAGAAGATAAAAGTGGAGAGGATCACTCTGTAACAAATCAAAATAACTAAACTCAATATGTGTATTTGCTAATGTAAATTAAGCATTAAAATGTACATATTCACCACTATTTGATTCCTCATTCCCCAGTCACACCTTGGAAAGTGTTACAAACCTAACATTAAAATCATAAGGAAAAGCATACGTTGCCCTCTCCAGTTTGGGTAAATGCACCTGGATTTTCATGCAATTACATCACCATCAATGGTTTCTTTGAGCTACTGACTAGGAAAGCATTGGTGTGCCCAGAAACATGTTCTTAATTTGAGGTTATGCTAATCTTGTAACCTTGACCAAATAACTTTAAAATTGAAAATCAGATAACTTATAAGATGGAATTAGCTACTTTAAGTACTCAACAGCCAATTAACTTGGTGACCTTCTAGGCATGACATGGGGAGATTGTGTAAAAGAATGTAGAGAGAAGGGAATATTGGGCTAGTGCCCTTTAGGATTAAAGAAAATTCTAATGATGAGCATAATGAAGAGAATTTCATTAGCAGATAATTCATGCATTTGATATATACCAATTAATTGAGTGGAATAATTACTTGGCTCTGACTTTTTCTTTTTAAGTTAATTCTCTTCTTTTACATAGCTCTTAAAAGCACGATTATTACTAAGATCCCTGAACTCTAGTTTACATTATTTATATGGGTTTAATTAGACACTGTCGGCAATATATAAAAAGGTACAGCCTAAGGACCATTTATTATATATTAAATTGTTTTAGTCTCATAATTAAAAACAACAATCACATTAATTAGATTTCTGTTTATTAATACATTCACAAGTATCAGATAAACATCTATTAGGTGGTAGTTACTACATATATACACATATGTGTGTGTGTTCTACATGCTGGGATTCAGTAAACTAAAAAACACACAAGAAATGCAATCATCTTGAATAAGACAGGAGAGAAAGTAAATAAGCAAATAAGTAAGCCATGTAATATTTTAGATAGTAAGTACCAGGAAGAAGAGGTAAGTCAGAAAAATGGAATTACTAGCCAGGAGGCAGTTAAGTTTCAAATAGAGTATTAATCTGTAACTAAAGTGGCATAAGCACAAGGACTTGAATGTAACAAGAGAGTAAATTGTGTGTATTTATGTTAGGGAAAACAATCAAGTTAGATTGAATATTTCTGAGCTGTAAATCACCTGGGATATTTCAGAATTAGCAAAAAAGATTGAATAGCTGAAAAGGAATGATGGAGGGTGGGATGAAGGCCAAGAGATAACAAGGGTGCAGTTCACATAGGACATTTTAGACTATTACAAGGACTTTGTCTTGATTGTGAGATGGGAAGCCATTGACATGGAGTGGAAAAATCACATGACTTTGCTCATATGTTAAAAAGATTACTTTGGCCACCATGCTGTGGATGGGATATGCATGACAAAGGTAGAAGCAGATATACCATGTTGAGCTCTACTTGATGGTGGATGGTGGAAGGGTGATAGTGCTAAATGTAGAAACAATAGTCGCACCCTAGATAAGTTTAAATAGAGTAAAGAGAAGCTAAAGATTGAACATGGGGATTGAAAAAAACAGAGACCAAAGATGATTCCAAGTGTTTTATCCTGAGCACCTAGATCAGGAATGAAAGTATCAATTACTAATCAGATGAAATGACGATCTTAAAACACATTTCAATATTTATATTATAACTATATCCAGTTGCTAAGCTCCACAGGAAAAAAAAGTCAAAGAATAAACTGCCATATAGAAGATAGATTTAGAAATTTGTCAAGAGTCAAAGAGGAGAATATACTACAATGCTTTCTGCATTAATTTTTGATAAATCTTCTTATAGCTCATACTCAGTTGGATTGTGAATTAGTTGGAAATTAGCTTAAACTTCTTGAGTGAAAAGAAAGACACCAATCCTTTCACCTACCTGCTACATTTAAGAACTTAATCTAATTTAAGGGAATAAAGGAATATTAAAGCAATGCCTCAGTTGTTTTACTGTACTTCTGCAGATATGTCAAAATTCTTCCCATACAGTTTGTAAATTTAAAATAACTTAGAGATCTGAAGACAGTTCATAGAAAAGAAAAAAAGTAAAATATTTATATGATTATATATATATATGATATTCTCAGAGGACATAAGCAACATATTTTATGATTGTAAATGAGTTTATGAACTTAAATTTCAGGAAACTACATCTATTATTTTGAATCACCTTAATAAACATTTACTTACACATCTAGAAAATGTCATTAGAGAGTCAGTTTGTTATTGGTATATCAGTTAGATCTCTTTCAGTCAGAAGAGACTGAAAATATAACTCACTCTGGCCTATACAATAACGGGAAATTATTTTTTTTTCTTTTTCTTTCTTTTTTTTTTTTATAAATTAATTTTTATTGGTGTTCAATTTACCAACATACAGAATAACACCCAGTGCTCATCCCGTCAAGTGTCCCCCTCCGTGCCCGTCACCCATTCACCCCCACCCCCCGCCCTCCTCCCCTTCCACCACCCCTAGTTCATTTCCCAGAGTTAGAAGTCTTTATGTTCTGTGTCCCTTTCTGATATCTCCCACACATTTCTTCTCCCTTCCCTTATATTCCCCTTCACTATTATTCATATTCCCCAAATGAGTGAGAACATACACTGTTTGTCCTTCTCCGATTGACTTACTTCACTCAGCATAATACCCTCCAGTTCCATCCACGTTGAAGCAAATGGTGGGTATTTGTTGTTTCTAATGGCTGAGGAATATTCCATTGTATACAGAAACCACATCTTCTTTATCCATTCATCTTTCGATGGGCACCGAGGCTCCTTCCACAGTTTGGCTATTGTGGACATGGCTGCTAGAAACATCGGGGTGCAGGTGTCCCGGCGTTTCATTGCATCTGAATCTTTGGGGTAAATCCCTAACAGTGTAATTGCTGGGTCGTAGGGCAGGTCTATTTTTAATTCTTTGAGGAACCTCCACACCATTTTCCAGAGTGGCTGCACCAGTTCACATTCCCACCAACAGTGTAAGAGGGTTAATAACGGGAAATTATTGACTCAGTTAGCTCAGCAGGCTTGGGTTCCAGAGATTTGTTAGGCATGCTTCTCAGGCAACATGGTTTATTTAGTTACCTCATGAGAGTAAATCTACCTATGTATCTCAGTGAATCTGCATTTCTAAAGAAAACAGCAGGAGAAAAATAATAAGTATTTTAACCTGTTTATATTTTTAAGAGACTTTATTCTTTGGAAGAACTGGATTTCCCTGAATGAAAGACACAGCAGATATTAAAAAAAAAAAAGTTAAAAAGAAGAAAAGTATCCATAAGGTTATCAATGTTAGTTTCTTCATTATGGAAAGACATGGTAGTCTTTTCCCCCACATTGTTGCCATACCTACAGAATCATCTCAATCTATAGACATCAGTATTATGAAAAGTGATAAAAAAAAAAGGTGATATTTCTCAGGGAATTATTGTGCTAGTTTGCATTCCCAATGACAGTGTATGAGTTCTCCAGGTGCTCATCGGCACTTGATATTGTTAATGTTATGATTTCAGTCATTTTAATAGGTATATAGTTAAAGTTATGATTTCATCCATTTTAATAGGTATATATGGTATCACATTGCGGTTTTTATTTGCATTTCACTAATAACTAAGGAAATTTAGTCATTAGCAACTTGAGGTTTATGAAAGACGTTTTATTTTTTTTTGTTTTCATCATGTGTGTCTCTTAACTGGTGAAGTGTCTGTTCGAATCTTATGTCTATTTGATTATTGGGTTGTTTATCTTCTTACGACTGTGTTGTAAGAGTTCTGGACAGCAGCCCTTTATCAGATATGCCTTTTGCAAATATTTCTCCCAGTCTGTGGCTTATCTTTTGATTTTCTGAATAGTGTCTTTGAAGAGCAGAATTTTTTTTTCATTTTGATGTAGTTCAATTTATCAATTTGTTCCTTAATGTTTTGTCCTTACTATTTCCCATCAAAACCAAACAGACACCCACACAACTCATGCTTCAATTTTAACTATATTTTTGCTTAACAATTTCATTATATCAGGTTTTACTTTTAGGTCCAATCATCTATTTCAATCATCTTAGTTTTTATTTAATATAATGGTAATGTATTGTCTTTCTTCTATTGTCTCTTTTTCAATCTCTCCCTTTACCTCCATCTTTCTATTTTTTGAATAAACATATCCATGCTCATATTCAACCATTACTTGAAAAACCTATGCAGTCCCCATTGAATTACCTACACAATTTATCCAAAATCAAATTATGTATGCATGGATCTATTTCTGAACATCCTATTTTGATTTATGTGTGTATTTATTCTTATATAAATATTGAAGTGTCTTGATTATTGTAAAAAAAATTAAAGGTTTAATTTATTTATGTGAGAGAGAAAGAGAATCTGAGTGGGGGGCGGGGGTGGGGAGTGTTGGGGAGAGGGAGATGCAGTCTCCCTGCTAAGCAGGGCTTTATTCCAGGACCCTGAAATCATGACCTGAGCTGAAGGCAGATGCTTAACCACTTAACCAATGGAGCCACCCAGAAGCCCCAGTCATTGAAGTTTTAAATAAGTATTGATGTCTGTCATTCTATCTCCTACTACTTTATTCTTGCTTTTCGAAGTATTTGTGCTATTCCATGAGTTCTGTGTTCTCATATGATTTCCTTAATTAAACTAAAAAAATGAGATAATCATAAATTCACATAGAGTTATAAAAATAACAGAAATATCTCATGTACCCTTTATTGGATTCTCCCAATGGTTACATCTTATAAAATTCTATTACCTCACAACTGATGAGATGACTGACAGGAGTCACCAATATTATTCTGATGTTTGAGTCAGTTTTACATAATGATGTATGGGGGAGATGGATTGGTGTGGTACTTGTCTTTTTGTCTTTAGTACTGTAAGATTTTATCGCTATGCAGGAATTTCTGTAACCATCACTGCAATCAAATACAGGCTTATGAGCATCTAGTATTCCTTGTGCTGATCCTTCAGACTAATGTTATTTTCTTACAACAGTTTTATACTTAAAGAAAACTTCTGAAGATAGTATAGAGTTTCTATATACCTTCCACTCAGATTACTCTATAATTAATACCTTACATTAATATGGTAACTTCTGATATATATTGATATATATATAGATATATATTACTATTAATTAAAGTTCATACTATGTTCAGATTACCTGAATTTTAACCTAGCAATTTTTTCCTATCCCAGGATTTTATTTAGAATACCACATTACATTTTGTTTTGGTCTCTTTCCTTATTTTTTTCTTAGCTCTGCCAGTTCTCACACTTTGCTTTTCTTTGCTTTTGATCACCTTGACATTTTGAGTTCTACTCAGGTGCTTTGTCATATGCTCATCCATAGGCATTAGGCTGAAATTTTCTCATGATTTGATTGGGGTTATAAGTCTTAGGAAGAAAGACAACAGATGTCAGATGCCTTTTCCATCAGAATATATCAAGGGTACCTGCAATCAACATAAGTTACCATTATTGATGTTGACCTTGATTACATTGCTAAAATAGTATTTGTTAGGTTCCTGGACTATAAAGTTATTCTTCCTCCCCTCAGGCTTCATACTGTATACTTTGGAAGTAAATGAATAAAGGCATCCCATACTCAAAAAGTAGAAAGTCATACTCCATCTTTTAAAGTCAGGTGATCTACATAGGAGTGTTTCTGATCCACTGGCCTCCAGTCAGTAACATTGAAATTATCACACCAAACTCATTAGCTGTATATAATTCTTAATACTATTAACTTATTTTTTTTTTTAGTCTCAATGTTCTCTTTTCCATTTTTTAATAGTACTACTTGGGTGGAAAAGCCACAAGCTTAATTTGATTTTTGTTGGTGACATGAGTTTTAATGGGACTTTATTCTTACAAACATATCAGTACTATTTCCTGTTATTTGGAATTTAGAAGTGGAACATTTTTAAATCTGCAAACTTCTATCTTTAAATGCTATAATTTTTTTCCCTCCATTTGTCTTTTAAACCACTTAAGCCTTTCATAAGCTCATCTCTTTCTTCTTAAACCTTACTAAATATAGACAGTAGTGATCAAACATACACTTCAAGACTCTTTTCCAATCTCTTTTTCTATAGTCATAGGCTCAAAGGGCATACATTCTACCTTTTCAGATTTCAGAATTAAGTAACAGATTTCTAGCTTGAGGACCTGGGTACCTCACAATGCCCTTTATTATGTGAAGGAGCACAGGAGTTGGATCACCTGTTACGGGAATGAAGATGAATTGGATATGTGCATGTTGTATATAAAGTCTCACTGAGTTGCTTAGGAAGATCTATGTAAAGGTATTGTATATATGACATCATATACAAAGATATATCTTTGTTGGAGATGTGTAATGTGATGCAGCTATGTTTAGATGCCCTAGAACAATGCATTAAGTTAAGAAGGCAAATGTTTGGGTTCACTCAGAATTATTCTTTTGCTAGGGAAATAAAATAGAAAGGACAGAGTGTCAGACAAATATATATATAATAGCTATCAATTTTGTGGTGAGCAAGAATCCAAGATGGACCCCAAGATTCCCACCCCTGGTGTGGCTGTGATTAGGTTGCATTATGTGGCAAAGATTAAGAGGTTTTACAGCTATAACTAAGGCTCTAATCAGCTTGACTCCGAGTTAAAGGTAGATTAACTTGGACAGGGTTTAAGCAAGTCCTACTTGCCTAATCTGTTGATCCCCGAAAAAAAAAAAAAAAAGATTTAGGCCTTCCTTGAATTCAGAGATGCTTTACTAATGTCATTGAAGAAGCAAGCTACGGTGAGTTCTATAGGTCCAAGGAAATGAATTCTGACAAGAGCTTGGAGGATGACCAGGCTTCTGATGAGGTCACAGAACTGATGAAAACTTTGTAGCCTTAGGACAATCTGAGTAGAGGAGCCAAGCACCCCATGGACATCGTAAGATGTAAAGGTGTTTTGTCTTTAAGCCTCTAAGTTTGTGGTCACTTATACAACAATAGAAAATGAAAGGAGCTTTGTGGGTGTTATTAAACGTTTAAACTTTGAGTCTGAGTTGAATAAGGAAGAAAGGAAAGACAGGAGCCTGCAGACAAAATGTAGCTGAAGGAATTAATGTACTGTTGGTTCTGATGAGGTTGAAGAAGCATTTACGTAAGCACACAAGTTGAGGACATCATGGTCAAAAACACTGAAATTTTTATGCCGTGGATTTCTGTAATTAACACTGACTTGTATGAACATCAATGTGTGTAAGGAATTAGATGATACTGAATATCCAAGCACAAAGTAGCTGGGTTCTCTCTAGGTTCTCAAAAAGCTGAAATTAAGGAGCCCAGGGTCCTCATCTAAGCACGTAAGGGGCTGGAAGTATTCAGTTTCCTATAGGTGTGAGAGTGAGGTCCGCATTTTCATGCTAGCTGTTGGTTGGGGACCACTTTCACCTTCTAAAGGTTGCCCTCGGGATGCCCAGGTGGCTCAGCGGTTGAAAGTCTGCTTTTGGCTCAAGCATGATCCTGGGGTCCGGGATTGAGTTCCACATCGGGCCCCTTGCAGGGAGTCTGCTTCTCCCTCTGCCTATGTCTCTGCCTCTCTCATGAATAAAAAAAAAGAAAAAAAAAGCCTAAAAAAATTAAAAAAATAAAGATTGCCCCCAGTTCTTCAGCATGTAGCTCTCATAGGCAGTTCACGGCACAGCTTTTTGGTTTTTTTCTGTGCCAGTGGGATCCTGTCTTTCTGACTTCTTCTCCCACCATTCAGTTCCAACAATCTTCTTTAGCATCATGTAATCAAAGCAATGACTATTCCATCACCATTTACCACATAACATAAACTAATCTAAAGAACCACTATGACATCATAGTTAGGTTCCCTCAGCACTCAAGTGCTGGGGTTATACAAAGGTACATGCCAGGGAGCAGGATTGTTCTGGGCCATTTTAGAATTTTGTCTGTGATAGACAGTGACTATCAGAGGTTAGACAACCGATTATAAATTAATAAAAATTTTCTAAAAATAAATTATATTTATAATAATTATAAATTATAAAGTATAATGATAAATTAATAAAACATTACTAGAAATAAAATTTTCAACAAAATTCTTGAAGTTTTGATACCATTTGGTTAGTAATTCCATATTTCAAAATTTATTCTGAAGAAATAACCTGCTATGTTACTTATTGAAGTGTTTTATGAAATAAAAACAAGATCAGTAAATCAACTATTTAAGGAAATATGACTGATTATATAGATTTTCATGGAATAATCATAATCATGTGTTCAATATTTTAAATTATATGCAAATTCTAACTGATAAAAAATGAGTGTAAGTAATATGTGTGTTATACAAAGGAAAATGCTAGTAAATGACCTTGTTCTATAAGGTCAGATGAATTAACTAATGGCCATTTGTTTAAATATTCTGGCTATTTTCTAAATTTAACATTTTAAAAATAATATAATTTTACTTGGTTAGGTTGTTTTAATAAGATAATTTGAGTGTGGGATCCCTGGGTGGCGCAGCGGTTTAGCGCCTGCCTTTGGCCCAGGGCGTGATCCTGGAGACCCGGGATCGAATCCCACGTCGGGCTCCCGGTGCATGGATACTGCTTCTCCCTCTGCCTGTGTCTCTGCCTCTCTCTCTCTCTGTGACTATCATAAATAAATAAAAAAATTTAAAAAAAAGATAATTTGGGTGTATTGCACAAAATATAACTAATACATACTATCTTTCTAGATAAATATAAAATACAATTTGCTTAGAAATTATTTATTGAAAAATACAAGATATTGTCTTTTCACATTGTATAATACACAAACTCTGAAATCCAAATTGCCACAAATAAAAATTTAAGTTGTGGAGTAAAATAAGTGCAAATTCTTGGAAAGTCATTATCAAGACCTTACTAACAATTAGGGAAAACTGTCAATATCATATCCTTCATGAATGCCTTCATGTTATCCAGGTTACAAAGATTCATTTTAGCAAATAGATTTTTGCATGAAATACATTGTCTATATTGTATATTTGTCTATATTATCTGTATTGTAAGAATCATCTTAATACACAGATTTCTTTATCAGAGGATCATCCTGTTGACTTACACTCTAAGTATAAAAACTCTTTTGAGATTTAAAACATTATTTTGTTGTTGGTATAAGAAATTAATTCATTCTAAATCAGTGCCTCAATTAAGAACATTTATGTATGAAAAAAACAGAAACTCTATTCAGTTTTTGGCTTTGTTGGATTTCTGGAATAATAACATATAGTATTAATATAGACTTAAAATTCAGTTTTTGACTTTGGCTATTAGGTATATTTTGAGTTTATGTTGACCAGATGGATTATAATACTCATTAAACTGCTGAACAACAACAACAAAAAAATAGGAATATGTCTTCATGATAATGCTTTGTAGCATGCCCAACATCTGCATTTCTAATTTGTCTTAATTATGTACATATACAATTTGGTCAATGTTTTGCATTTCAAAAATCCTTTCTAATTTAAATGTATCTGATAGTTCATATGAGTAATTATGTAATTAAATGAGACAATCATTGTCTAATTGGCTTATTTCAGTTTCTACTGTGATGTGACAATTAAGTAGAATCCATTGTAGACCATAATATCTCTAACAGAGAATTTAGGGACTATCAAGTAAACACAGTGGTTTTGAAGCAGCATTTCCTAAGGTTCATTTGCTAAAATGACTTACACCAAGTGGGATGTGCTCAAATGCATAAATTGCACTTAAACTAAAGCATGTATCATCAATGGTAGTACTCTGTTAAATTGTAGGTTCAATGTCTTCCTGTCTTATACAAACAAATGTAATGGAATTAGGGTATTGGAATGATATTCAGTCCATCACATTTATATTTAATGAATCAAGAGCACTGCACTAATTTCTGAAGTACCTGAGAAGCACTGCAAAATATTATGTTAATCCTTTATAAAGTGTTCAAATTGGTGATCTGATGATTTCTATTATCTATCTATCATCTATCTATCTATCTATCTATCTATCTATCTATCTATCATCTATCTATCATCATCATCATCATTACTATCTACCTACTTATTTGCCTATCTATGTATCTATCGTCTATCTATACTTTGGTCTATATATGGCAGTTTATGATAAACTGTCAGGATAACTAAAAGAGGATATTAGTGGTATTGGATTTTGGATAAGGTTGTCATATGTTTTTCTCTCTTAAGATAAGGTCATTTAGATATCCACTTAGACCAGTACAAAATATCAAATTTACAAGTATAAAGTCAAAGACCTTTATAATTTAATATACAAGTAAAGTCTTGAGGCACCTGGGTGGTGTAGTTGGTTGAGCCCCTGACTCTTGGTTTTGATTCAGGTCGTGATACCAGAGTCGAGAGTGGAGTCTACTTCAAATTCTTTCTCCATCTCCCTCTGCCCCTCCCCCTATGCTTTCTCTCTCTCTGTCTCTCTCTCTCTGTCTCTCTCTCTCTCTGTGTGTGTCTTTCTTTCTAAAATAAATAAATAAATCATTTTTAAAAAAGAAAAGTCATACTATTATTGTAGCATGAGACAGGATTTCCTACCTTTTTCAGGCTGAATGATATTCTATCATATGTGTATACCACATTGTGTGCTAAGTGTAATAAATCAGACTCAGAAAGGCAAACACCATAGGATTTCACTTATATGAAGTATCTAAATTAATCAAATTCACAGAAACAGAAAGACTGGTGGTCACTGGGGACTGGAGTAGGGGGTGAGGAAGGAATGTTATTTAATAGGTGTAGTGTTTCAGTGGTGCAAAATAGAAAATTTCTAGAATTGATTTCACAACAATGGGACTATATTAACGCTACTTAACTATATGTTTTAAGGTGGCGAGGAAGGTAAATTTTATGTTATATCTTTTTTAAGACAATAAATAAATACAAATAAAGACTTACTAAATTTTTCTGGAAGTCTAGGGATTTTAATATGTATTCCACCAAAGATAATCATATTTTGAGCATCTGAATTCAAAAAATGCATCTATTGTCAGGGTTTAGTGTCAGATTTTGGAAATTATTAAAATGTTTTTCTTTCCTCTATAAGTTTCACTTTTCTTTTTCTTTTCAAGGTATAATACCTTCATTTTTGTTACATTTTATCAGGGCAATTTGGGCAACATTTTTTCATTTGAACTACATGGATAGTTTCAGAAGTCTTCTTGATAAATTGGTCCAAATTTAATTTCATACAAGTATGTTATCTTATTAGGACCACACACTCATCTTTGATGTTACTGTGGTTGCTTCCCTTTTATTTTTAACACATTGATTTTTTTTTCCCAAAAATATTTTGTAAATATTTTGATTTATATAATTGATGCCTTCATGTATGAAAACTGAACTTCAATTTGAAATTCTGTTTCTTTATCCTTACATTTTAGATTATAATAGCATGATTTCATTCAGATTGATAGTGATTATTTATGTCTAGCATTATGACCTGATTCTAATGAATTGCAACTATTAGTGTAAAAACAAAACATGTGAATTTTTTAATTCCAGTGCCAGCAAGTCTCAATCTGTACTCTTGGACTGGATCCTAGTAATTTAGATACGGAAAATTTTGGATGCCAGTGATTTAACAACGATGTTCTGAGAAATTCTGACCTATTCATACCTACGTATCAAAAAATCATAAAACTATAATCAGCATTGACCTATTTATGAACACAGCATGGTATAAATTGAGCATTCAATAAAAATGCATTACTCTCAGTTAATCTAGATCTTCTTTAAATTGAGAATAAGAAAACATAAGTTCCCTTAAATAGATATCTCATCTGTAGTTTCCACCCCAACCCTTCTGTTGAGACCCTCTCCTGCTAATTCACAGGCAACTATGCAACCAGACACAAGATGACTCTAAGAACCTTTCTAGATACAGGCCATGTGACTTAGAAAACCATAAACCTAGTATGAGGAAACAGTTAAGAAAATTCATACCCTAGAAATCATCCACTTATAGTAAAACTGCAGAGCTTCTTTCACAAAGAAAAAAAAATAGCATAAATACTTTAAGAGTGTCCTGGGAGAAGTACCATCAAGGGATGAATTAATTTGATGTACTCTGAAATCTTTTTAATATTTTTGGCTCTCTACATACCTGGATTCTACATTTAATTTTTACTATATAAATCCAAATCCTAGCTCAAAAATTATTTCATCCAAGACACTCTTAGGTATTTATGCTATTTTTCTCCTCGTTTATGCTTTTCCAGCAAGCCAATCCTATTACTATATCTCTAAGTTGAAGGGTAGTATCCATGTTTCTTGCCTCTCCCTCCATCTCCCCCCCTTCTTCCTTCCCTTCCTTCCTTTGTCAGTTCTCCCTCTTGCTCTCTGTATTTACATTATATTTGAAATTAAGAAACCTAGTCTACTGTCAGCCTGGCAACCTTCTAGAATACCAGGTCTTGCTTTATTTATATTTCTTTCTTGATAGTTCATTTCTTAAATATTTTTAACTTATTGTTGGAGAAGCCACAGCATATTTTAGGACTATTTTGGGGAAATCCTATCAAAATTTATTTTACTTTCTAATTATAAAAATCCTTGTCAGAGTGCCTTCTGGCTTTATACTATACACATTTCATTCTATTCCATACCTACATTTATCTGGTGCTGGTCATCAAGGGATATGTTTTTATTGTGACACATGACCTGTCCTGTAACAATGAGGGGGTACCAGCAGTATTGGTCACGAGTATTCCTGAAAGTCATATCTACCTCAGACACTGAGCAGAGATGTAAATGTTGACAGAGGCAACTATACACCTCATAAACCTATCCAAGGTACAGACATGAATTGAATTCCCAACTCAACTTCCTGTTAACTAGATCCCCAAAATGCCCTCAGCACTTCTAATGCAATTAGCACAATGGTAAATGAGGGGGGGGGGAGGTTAATTTGAAGTGTTGCTTTAATCGATTGTGATGCAAAAATCTTGAATTTGCCTATTTTACACAAAAGTATGGCCAGGTAAACACATTGCAAGGGTCCCTCCAAGGTGTTTGGAAGGCATCCAAAAAGTGAGAAGCCCTGATACTTAAGCTTCTTTAGCTTCATGGTAAATCTACCTCTGGCTCTGAGTATAAAAGATCTATGGTATATTAAGAATTTTCTGCTTTTCTCCTTATAGCAGAACTCTGCCTTCACATTTACCCACTAGGGTATCTTTCTGGCCTTACTTTCAATTTTTTAAAATTCATTTATTTAGGAACTGAAAACAAGTGTGTTTGTGTATCTGTGTGTGTGTGTGTGTGTGTGTGTGTGTGCATGTGTGTGTGTTGTTTGTTGTGCATGTATTCCTTCTAATTTATAGCCTACCTGAAATGTCCCAGGCTTTAATTAGGGACTTCATTGAATGACCGTCTGTTTTCTCAGTATTTTCTAAGAACTGTGGTCCTGCCTTTGTTTTATCATTATTCATTGGGACAGTAAGGCTCTGATTTAAAATGCATATACTTTCTTAAGAATCAAGAAAATACCTATCATTCTGCCTATAATTTCATACTACCTGGCTGTGCCCAATTCTGAGATTCCCAAGTTCAGTTCCCTTTTAGTATAATTTCTAATATCTGAATGGTGCCTAAAAACTAACAAGTTGTGTTCCTATATTGATTACCTTCCCAGAAGAGCTTCTAATAATCTTCTTAAAAATGGAATAACTCCTGAAAATAAATCAAGTTTTATTTTCACTTTTCAGTACAAGTAGCCTTATTTGACTCTAAGAAAGTTGCATTAATGCTACTAGCAAATTAAAAGACAAGATACAAAATGGCATTATAGCAGCTTTTTTTCTGCAAATGCCAAGCACCCCATAATCTTTCTAGTAACAGATGCAATGCATCTGATCACATAAATGGGCATATGATTTAAGATGAGCCAGTCATTGTGTTAAGTATCTTTAGCTACATTAAAAGGATCAAATCTGTTCCCAGATGTACAAATTAATTTGCACATCAACAATATTTATTGAGTGCCTATTATTTTGCAGCTGCTGTGATAGACACTATAGTTAGAATGGTTTCTAAAACAGATACAGTGTTTACTCGCATGAGACTTAGAGTTTAGTCTTTGGGAGGGTACAACTAAATGAAGATCAATAGTACATATTAGAAAGACTTCATCAAATAAAGGAGATCTGGGAAGGTTTCTATAAAAAGTACCAAGAGTAGTTAGTGGAGTAGACAGGATAATGCTTCCCCCAAAGGTGGCCATTTTCTGATCCCTGACATCTCTGAGTATGATAACTTACATGGCAAAAGAGACCTTGCAGATATCCTTAAGTTAAGGACTTTGACTTGGAGTTTATTCTGGATCATTCTGGTATGCCAGATATAATTGAAAAAGTCGTCATAGGAAACGACAGGAGAGTCAGATTCAAGAAGTCAATGCGGTAATGGAAACAGAGGCCAGAGTCAGAGAGAAATATTTGAAGATGTGGTATTTGGAAATGGAGAAGGAGCCATGAGCTAGGGAACTGATGCTTCCTCTAGAAACTAGAAAAGGCAACAAAACAGATTCTTCCCTAGAGCCTTTAGAAAGAACCGACCCTTCCAACATCTTGACGTTATCCCCATGAGATCGATTTGTACTTCTTCCTTCCAGAATTGTAAAATAACTTTTGTTGTTTTAGGCCACTACATTTGTGGTAATGTTAAGTAGCAATAGGAAACTAGTACATTACCTACAACCTAAAACCTAATCAGCGTTAACTTGTCAAAGAGAAGAGCAAAGAAAAGTCTATGGATAGAGAGAAGATCTTTGAGCAAGAGACAGTATCCAGAGGATCCCTGGGTGGCTCAGCAGTTTGGCGCCTGCCTTCTGCCCAGGGCGTGATCCTGGAGTCCTGGGATGGAGCCCTGGGATTAGGCCCTGCATTGGTCTCCCTGCATAGAGCCTGCTTCTCCTTCTGCCTCTCTATCTCTCTCTCTCTCTGTCTGTCATGAATAAATAAATAAATCTTTTTAAGAAAGAAAAAGAAAGAAAGAAAGAAAGAAAGAAAGAAAGGAAAGAAAGAAAGAAAGAAAGAAAGAAAGAAAGAAAGAAAGAAAAGAAAGAAAGAAAAAAAAATAAAGAGACAATATCCATTTAAGAGGAAAGGGAAAAAGAAAAGTCACTGTTTTGTAAAAAAAAAAAAAGATAAAGGAAAAGTGCTGAAAGGAGCAGGTGAAGAGGAAGTGGCCATATAGCAAAGGGCTCTAAAGGCCTTCCCAATCTTCAGGATTCTGGGACATGATCACATTTGTAATTTGAAATGCTTTTTTAACTTCACTGTGGAGAATGACCCGTGTGTGTGTGTGTGTGTGTGTGTGTGTGTGTGTGTGTGTGTGTATGTGCGTGTGTTTTGCGGGGTTCCTTGGGGGGTTAATTCAAGTCTAGAGAATCTCCAAGTGTGGAGGGTGGGGATTGGGGAGATGCTTTAGATCCACCACTTAGAAACTGTTGCAGAAATTCAGGCAACGAATGACAGAAACTGAAAGGGGTGAGAGGGAGAAGGGGAGAGAGAGAGTGAGAAACCAAGATAGATCATTCTAGACCTTGAATCCAAAGGCCCCTGGAACAAATTCTACCTAGGCACTTCTATTTTGGTCAGGTGAACCAAAAAATTTCCTTCTATAGTCACGATCATATTTTGCTTAGGTTTCTACAACTAGCTCTTGTAAAAACTGTAACACAGTGTAGACTCAAAATTTCCAAATGTAAATGACTTTAGAGGTAACACCCTCAACAGACAGAAACTATGTTCTATTGGCTGCTAGCATTATGTGTAAGCTCCTGGCTAAACTGTAATCTTGCAAAGAGAAGGTTTTGACCTTCTGCTTAAATTTTTTTTTTAATTTTTATTTATTTATGATAGTCACACAGAGAGAAAGAGAGAGAGGCAGAGACACAGGCAGAGGGAGAAGCAGGCTCCATGCACCGGGAGCCCGACGTGGGAATCGATCCCGGGTCTCCAGGATCGCGCCCCGGGCCAAAGGCAGGCGCCAAACCGCTGCGCCACCCAGGGATCCCTCTGCTTAAAAATTTAAGTGAAAGACAGTACTGCTTCTCTGGGGGGGGGGGGGGGGGGGGCTGATGTGCCTGCCCACTTCCTTAACTGCTGAACTGCCACCAGACATATTTTCTAGATTCAGTTGATTCACAATAAATGATGTAATTCTATTCAATTTTTGTTAATGCAAGTGTTTTTAGACATTACCTCCATTAATATATTCAGGACTACAGGATGAGAGTTACCTAGAATTTTCTTGTTAGCAATTTGATAATTCTGTGGGCATAAACAGCTTCCTTTAGGCTCACACGGGTCTAATATGAGGGCAAATGGTAAGAACAAGAAGGAACATGCAATGGGCCTATTTTGTGATTCTAAGCAAAAACTCTTGGAAGCCATAGCACTTGGCAATCATAAAGTAATGCTTAATACTAGGACTAAATTCTCATATATACAGCATTTATTTTATTAGAAAAATCATTCCAGGGCCTTAATCCCAAAATTAACAACACATAACTTTTGTTGCACATGCTACAGTTTGTATTATAATGCGTATCACATTACTTTTACTGAAGAGGGCTCATACATGCATATTAGTATATAATCTGCCTTTCACTAAATTATGTATCTTTAATATTTTTGTACTTCATTAGAATTATCCTACTGTATCCCTTCATATTGTGTGCTTTTTGTACTAATTTTTAGATATTTTATGTTATGTTTAAAAAAAAAACCACAAAAAAACCAGAAAACCCGAGTGCCTTTTTGGCGCAGGAGGCAGAGTATCAGTCTCATAATATGAAAAAATAGAAAATCTCATTATCATAGTTCCACTACAGATACAATTCCTTCTAACATTTGGTATATTTCCTTCTAGAGATGTCAATGCATGTGCACGCATGTTATATTGCACACATGTATTGCAAAATTTGGATCACCTTGCACATAGTGTTTTATACTTTTTTTTGCTCTAGTAGTATTACAGTCTAAACATATTCCTATACCAACACATCTACATTAACAGGTTCATTTCAATGGGTAATATTCCATTCTCCAAATGCTATAATTTCTTCAATTAGCTGCCTTAAATGATCATTTAAGTTGCTGTACATTTTGCTACTATAAATAGTGCCATAATGAACATCCAGGTAACTCTAATCTTTGTGCTTAGATATATCTAAGTGTAAATTCTGGATCAAATTTTGTGAAAAATTAGGGTCCCTGGGTGGCTCAGTGGTTGAGCATCTGTCTTTGCCTCAGGTCATGATCCCGGAGTCCTGAGATCCAGTCCCACATCTGGCTCCCTGCAAGAAGCCTGTTTCTCCCTCTACCTTTGTCTCTGCCTCTCTCTGTGTGTCTCTCATGATTAAATAAATAAAATCATTTTTAAAAATCTGCGAAAAATTATGTTCGGCTTGATCGCAAATTTTATTTGAAACCAATTATAGTCTTTTCCTTCTTTCTTCTTATTAAAGTATTTTGTTTAAAGGCTCTTGGATGCCTTAGTTGGTTGAACCTCTGGCTCTAGATTTCAGCTCAGGTCATGATCTCAGGGTCCTGGTGATATGGGAGAGCTTGGTTGTTGTCTCACAGAGTCGAAGAATGAATCTCGCGGATGACAGAGAGCGAGCAAAGCGATAGAAATTTATTAAGCAGAGATACAGAGAAAGCTCTCAAAAGTGGGAAGGGTCCCAACAGGGTTGCAAGTGAGGGCCTTTAATGTCTGCCTTTTATAGGAAACTGACCAGGGAAATTGGAAAATTCCTTATCAATATCAGGGTGGATATTTAGAACAAACATTGTGGACTTATAATTATCATAATAATAAACAAGACTTTCTTTCTTTTTTTTTTTTTTTGTAAATATCATGAGCCCAAACAAGGTGTTCCCTTCTCTCTGGTTAATATCTCCTCCATAATATTTCTCTACATCTGGTATTTCTGTGATTATTTAGTGGCCATTAAAGGGTGATACTCCCTAACATTGTGAAGCTAGAGAGCCAGGTTTATGTGTTTCTGTTTTTACTATCTCTTCTCTGATTTCTTAGGATGCCTAGGAGCCTGACTCTGGGGCCTTTCAGTGTCCTTGGGGTTTATGGGTGCCCAGATTCCTGAAAGCCTAACTCCAGGCCTTTCCCTTATCTTTCCCTCCCTAGCTCTATCTGCCCCTAACTTGTTCCTACATCATTAGCATGGAGCCCTGCATCAGGCTCTGTGTTCAGTGGGGAATCTACTTGAGGCTTCTCTCTCTCCCTCTCCTTCTGCCCTTCCCCCCACTTGCACATGTACCCTCTCTCTCACTCAAATAAATAAATCTTTAAAAATAAAAAAATAAAGTATCTTGTTTTGAAGATTTTATAGAGCTTTGTCTTTTTCCCATAATATTTGAATGACTCTTAAAAGTTATATCTTCATCTAAAGCTGATGTCAACACTGAAAGCAACATTGAAAGAATATTAGACTCCATGTCACTTAAATGTCATGAGTTTGTTTTTTTATTATTAGTTTTAATTTTTTTTTAATTTTCTACCCTTATTTTTGTCCCAAATACATGCATAGAAACGCATTTCTAATCATATCAGTTGAGGCATCCTCCTTCTAATTCAGTAACTTCAACAACGGAAGATTGTATATTTTTACTTTGGTTGATATATACGATTTATATATTTTTTCACATACTGCTGGCATAATATCATACTATATGTAGTAACTATATATACACTATAAATTTATTTTATATTTATTATAATACTATAAAATTAGTAAAAATATATTTACTAAATATATATATATGTATATGTATATATAAATAAATACACTTTCCAACATCACCACTATTGGTAGTAGGTTCTAGCAAAATGTTCGTCAGTCACCATAATCTCTTCTTTCATAGTAATAACATACTTATCTATATATGACCACTCAGAATAAGAACAGTATTTTCCAGTATCTTTTTGGGGACCTAATCAATTGCAAGTTTAAATTGTGACAAGAAGGATGTCAATGGAAACTATAAACCTAAACTCTAGGAATTATCTTAGCAAGAGTTAGCCTTTCTTTCTGTTTAGTCTTCTTGTCAACATCAGTTGGAGTTTCAGTAACTGAAAAAAAAAAAAAATTTAAGGCACTTGTGAATGGAGGCTGCACACAAAGGCGAAATGACATAGAAGGAATGTGAGTCCCTGACACTGCAGAGCCACACACAAGCTCTGGACCATTTATCTGAATTTTTACATGGAAGAGAGGTAAACATCTATCTTGGGCTTCTATCAGTTGCAGCCTAAATTAAACATATCCTTACACGGGAAAATACAAAATGTTTATTTCTAACAGCTAAATTAGACAAGGATTTTTATCATTTTCAAAAGCATATGTATATTTCTGTAAAGTATACATATCTATGTATACTTTTTGAAAGGTATACATATATATTTGTGTGTATGTATGATTTTATTACTTAAAAAATACAGGGGTAAATAATTGCAAAATTCCCACATAATCTATATTCTAAATAAAGGATATAAAAAATATAAAGACATGATACATATTTATATATAATGCAACTATGAGATGCTAGCATGACTTTAAGGAAAGATCTTTTTAATCTATATGGTTGTCATTTTAATATAATAAACTGCTACACAAATGAGACTAAGTACCACAAATGATATAGTTTTCTGTAGACATTAGGTTTTATTTCTATTTTTAGACAATGAAAATACTTTGGTGTTATCACATTCTTTATGCAGAGGTAATATTCAAAAGATTAAAATAAAAATATAGATTTAAGCCTTCCAAACTTTAAAATTCTCCTTGAGTTTTTAAAGGGGGCTTTTAAGAACTGACTTGGGAGATGCTGTAGAAACCTTTTGAAACATAAACATTCAGTTTCGTTCTATTTTCTGAGGCAGAAATCTTGCTATAAAAGAATTTCAAATTTACCCCAATGGACATGTTAGCGAATGTAGAATAAAGCCTTTTCTTACCTGCTACTGTTTACTTTGTTATTGCCTATTAAAAATCATTTACTGCTATAATTCCCGGGAATGAGACACCATTTCTATGTTATCAGAAAACTTTCAAGGGCAACTCAATATAGTTAAAATGGAACTTTGATAAGGGGTTGGCTTTCAGCAAAGTAAAACCTTCTAACTGTCTTATTTAGTAAAAGAATAATAATAATGAGGCCATTTAGAAAATTAGGTTTCTATAAATTTTCAAAAAAAATGAATTTCTGCCCTTGATTATTAAATCATTGCTTATATCTAAAATAGTGTGTACTCACAACATGGCTACTCTTTCCTATACTGTGATTAGTGGCTGAGAACGTCTACTGCCAGACTCCTTTTCTAGGTACCCTGAACTCCAATAAGATGAATGTACTTGTCAAAATTTGCACTTTCATGCTTAGAGATGAATCAAGTCCAGTGATAATTCAGGGTAAAGATTTTTAAACGTCATTTTTATTGTTACCCTGACCTTCAGATAGCAAAATTCTGTTTTGGGGTGTAGATTTTAAGTTTCTTAGCATTCTCTACTAAGTTCTTTGTATTTTTGCTTGTTTTTTCTCAAATAAATCTTTGCTTACTTACCTGTGTTTTTCCTGACAACCACTCCTTTCCCTGGTTGTATCCTGTGATTTTTAATTCTGATTTGCCTGAATTACTAGGACTCCTAGTTCTTTCAACAACCATTCCCTGGTTTTGATCTTTCCTTACTGGGCAGTTACTACTCAGATTCTGATATTAGACACAGGGTATTTTAGGCATTTTCATTTTTCTTTTTAAGTGAGGAGTATTTTAGATATATCAATTCTGGCTCCTGGTTCCACACTTTAATTAATGTCCAATTTTCCTTAGATAATATTTTAGCATATTCTTAAAAATAACTAAGAAATGGTCTCTAATCTTAAAACTATAAGAATGGATTAATCTATATGAACAGATTATGACTGAGGAAAGGCAGAAATGTGTAGATTATTTCAGTAAAAAGATTAGCACTTATATAATAACACACTAATTCACAGGCAACCGAATTGTTAAAATTTTAAAAGACTGATCATACTCCATGTCAAGGAAATGCAGCAATTAGAATTTTCATACAATTCCTTTAGTAGTGTCAATTAACACTATTGTTTTGGAGCATCTCTGAGCAATGGATACTAAAGTTGACCCTATACATAGCATGTGTCCCAGAATAACCACTCTTAGTATATACCCAATAATATATCCAGATATAGTCATGAAAATATATGCGTAAGAATGTTTATAGAAGTACTGGTAGTGTCCAAAAACTGAGAAACAACCCAAATGTCCAACAACAGCCTAATGAAAAACAACTTCTGGTACATTTACACAATAGAATAATATGCAACATGAAAATGAATGAAAACTATTATAACAAAAAGGGATAATGAATGCCACAAATATAATATTGAAAAATAGAAGCCAGATATTAAAGACCAAAAGCTAATATAGGCATTATAAAATCAAAATAACTTCTCTCTTTGGAGGAGAAGTTAATGGTTGGGAAAAGAACAAAAAGCAGCTTATAGGATGTTGGTAATGCTTGGTTTCCAGATCTGGGAGATGATTTATGGTTGTGTTGATTCATACTTGTGTTGCAGTAATTGATCAACATATACACTTATGATTATGAATTTTTCTGCATTACATTTTACTTCTAAAAAGTTTAAAGAAAAAATCAAATCAATGTCAGATGATTTACATACATCTAAATGTCTCTTTGCCACAAGTCTTCAGATATAATTATCATTAACCACTGAATAAGGCATGGAGCTTTCCAGAAATACTTTCTTGATTGGTTTTAGTACTTGGAGTACTATTATACTTTGCTAAGCCAGAGAAGTTGGGCTATTTACATCTATGTAGTCTAGAGCAATGAAGGGTTTATAGAAATTCACCCTCCTTAACTGCAGATTTAAATTCATAGCCTCTACAAAGGAGTACAAACTCTCTATTCCTACCTCATAAGCCATCAACTAGAGCAGCCAATACATTATTTCTGAAGTGCATCTTATATTGTTCTGGCTGTCTAAGCAATTCAGTGTGTATTTATTGAGTACCTACCATATCTACGCCACTCTACTCATCTTTCAGAAATTATATACACAAGGTAAGGCACAATGACTCTTATGTATTGTAGAGAAAATGAGAAACAAAACAATAACCTTATTTCATATATGTGTTTTGTAAATAAGTTCCTTCTTGGTTTTGAGCAGATTTATAACAGTGATGAAAGGGAGGGTGCATTTGCATAGGAAGAATAAAGAAGACACAATAATCAGATACACATTAAAATTATGATGAACTATATTTTTGTTAACTAGTTCCAATTATAATTAATGAATAATTGGTATTACAAGACATCTAAAATAAATAATTCAAATTACTTAATGGATTTTTTCTTTAATGATCACGAGACAACTGACAGCTGGCCACATATCTAAAATCTTATTGCAGGTGTTTACAAAAGTATTTATGCATTTCTATGTGGTGGGTATATTGAAATAATGTAACTAATGGCAATAAATGATTTTGATATTTTAAATAGCTATACTAATAATAGTACTTATACATCCTCATGGGTGTGTTCTTCCTCAAACTTGATCCTGAGAGTTCTCACAAATCAATAAAACACTGTTATTTATACATACCAAAGCCTCAGGGAAACATCTGTTTAATTAAACTTTCTTTCCTATAGAAATATTTGGCCTTGAAACAGAAAGTTAAATAATAAAGGCCATAAAGGAGAAACCCACAGTTAATATCATCCTCAATGGGGGAAAAATGAGTTTTTCCTCTAAGGTCAAGAACAAGACAAGGATATCCATTTGCAACACTGTTATTTAACATAGTAATGGAAGTCCTAGCCTCAGCAATCAGACAACAAAAGGAAAAAAAAAGGGTATCCAAATCACCATGGAAGAAGTAAAACTTTCACTATTTGCAGATGACATGGTACTTTATATAGAAAACCGAAAAGACTCCACCAAAAAAATTGCTAGAACTGATACATAAATTCAATAAAATTGCAAGATACAAAATCAATGTACAGAAATCTGTTACATTTCTATACATCAATAACAAAGTAGCAGAAAGAAAAATCAATGAATCAATCCCATTTACAATAGCACCAAAAACGGTAAGAGAACTAGGAATAAACCTAAACTAAGAGGTAAAAGATCTGTATTCTGAAAACTGTAGAACACTGATGAAAGAAATTGAAGGTAACACAGAAAAAATGGAAAAATATTCCATGATCATGGATCAGAGGAACAAATATTGTTAAAATGTCTATACTACTTACGGCACTCTATGCATTTAATGTAATCCTTATCAAAATACCACCAGATTTTTTCACAGAAATAGAAGAATCCTAAAATTTGTATGGAACCACAAAGGATCCCAAACATCAAAGCAATTTTGAAAAAGAAAAGGACAGCTGGAAGCATCACAAGTCCTGACTTCAAGTTATATTATAAGGCTATAGTGATCAAGACAGTATGGTACAAAAACAGACACAGATAAATGGAACAGAATAGAAAACTCAGAAGTAAACTCACAACTATTTGATCAATTAATCTTCCACAAAGCAGGAAAGAAATTCCAGTGGGAAAAAGAAAGTCTTTTTAACAAATGATGTTGGGAAAACTGGATAGCAACATGCAAAAGAATGAAACTGGGCCACTTCCTTACACCATTCACAAAAATAAATTCAAAATGAATTAAAGATCTGAAAACATGAAAATCCTAGAGGAGTCACAGGCAATAACCTCATTGACATCAGTCATAGCAACTTCTTCCTACTTATGTCTCCTGAGGCAAGGGAACAGAAGCAAAGATGCAATATTGATACTTCAACAAGATAAAAAACTTTTGCACAATGAAGGAAACAACAAAACTAAAAGGCAACCTCAAATGACATATCTGATAAAGCATTAGTATCTAAAATATATAAAGAACGGGTTAAACTCAACACCCCAAAAAACAAATAATACAGTTTAAAATAGGCAGAACACATGAAAAGACGCTCAACATCACCGATCTTCAAGGAAATACAAATCAAATCTACAATGAGTTATCATCCCATATCTGTCAGAATGGCTAAGATTAATGACACAGAAAACAACAGATGTTGGTGAGGATGTGGGAAAGGGGAACCCTGTGACACTGTTGGTGGGAATGCAAACTGTGCAGCCACTCTGAAAAGCAGTATGGAGGTTCCTCAAAAAAAAAAATCAAAATTAGAACTACTCTATGACTCAGCAATTCACTACTAAGAATTTACCTAAAGGATACAAAAATATCGATTCAAAGGGATGCATATACCCCGATGTTTATAGTAACATTATCCACCATAGCTAAATCATACAAAGAGCCTAAGTGTGCATAGATTGATGAATGGATAATGAAGAGGTGGTATATCCACACACTAGAATATTACTTAGCCATCAAAAAGAATAAAATTTTGCTGTTTGCAAAGACATGGATGGAGCTAGAGACCTAGAGAGTGTTATGCTAAGCAAAATAAGTCAGTCAGACAACACCATATGATTTCACTCATATGTGGAATTTGAGAAAAAAACAAAAAATATAAGGGGGAAAAAAGAGGCAAATCAAGAAATAGACTCATACCTATGGAAAATAAACTGATGGTTACCAAAGGAGATATAGGTGCAGGAGTGAGTTAAATAAGTGATGGGGATTAAGGAGGGAATTTATGATGAGCAACAGATGCTGTATGGAAGTGTTGAATCACTACATTCTACATATGAACCTAATATTACACTATATATTAACTAACAAGAATTTAAATAAAAACTCAGAAGAAAAAAAACCATTGCACAGTCTGGATATTCTATACAGAACACAAGAGGTTTAAAGTGGGCAATTGCTATTCCTCATTGTTTCCACAAAAAAAGTGAACCCTATAGTGATGTGAACAGATTATTAAGAGGAATCAGAAACCTGTATTTGATATGCAGCATTCTTTCAAAAAGTAGGCTAATAATTAAAAATAGCCATAGTGAGAAATACAAACACAAACCCATTATGAATCAAACAAAATGTATCTGTGAAAAAGAAAATCATACTAGAATATGTAAACTTCCAAAATAACTTTGAGATTTCTCTAAAAACATGAAATAATTAGGCAGTGAACATTTCCTAAGACAGTTGGTAATAGAGTTCAAAGCTAAATAGAAAATCTATAACATGTAAAAAGTAGAATTTCCAGATAATACTTAAAGGAACTGCGAATATACTTCAGCTTTTGGTAAAGAAAAGTCCAAGAGGCACAATTTGGGGACCTTCACTGGAGTTGAGTCTGAGTGGGCTGTGGTCAGAAACTGAAAGAATGAGATAAAATGGATCAAATTGAGGGCCCTCTGTCTCTGCAGTGTGTTCACGATGAAGCAGATGGAGCGTGTAAGGCCATGGATGGGAACGGATAACAGAAAAAAGAGCTGCTGGGAAGAGAAAGACTAACATGAAAGATGATTGGCAAGGAGAAAAAAGAAAGTGACAGATAAAACTTAACAATGTCTTCTGTTTCACAATTCACTTTTTTTCTATCTCACTCATTATTAATACTCCTAACCCTGCATTTTCTTAGTGTCACAGTGCCATACCCTCAGGTCAACATTTTCCCCACACTGCTCAGATTATTGCCTGGGTATTAACATTATTATTTTAAAATCAGGAGTTCTGAGTTGATAGATGGTACAGTCTGAGCTTTGTGTTTGCCCAGTACACCTGCAAAGGTCATGCCAGCCAGGGTCTGAGATGAAGGGAGCAGTGTACTCTATAGCGGGATGAGTAATGTCAGAACAATGACATATTAGTGACCCATACATATGTAGTGGGTCAGAAGACAGTCTACAAGGTTGATTGGAGCCAGAGATCTTTTCTCAGTGAACATGAGAGCTGGAGATGTCCAGTGAATCAAGGTCAGAAATCCATCAGCAGATTAGTGGAGGTCCAAGAGGGGTAATCCAGTGTCTTAAGGACCCCTCGGTGACGAAAGGACAGGCGTTGCCTTCTCAGACGGGAAGCAGTATCATTCAATTTGACTTGTTCAATAAATTCTTTGTTTTTCTATTTGGGAAAACTACACTTTCGGGGAAATTGCTCATGTTTTATTTTGTTTTCTGGACACTTTCTTTTTACAAATGAGCTCTTTTTTTTTTCTTTTTCCTTTTTTTATTTTTTAATCTTTTTTTTAAATTTTTTATTTATTTATTATAGTCACACAGAGGGAGAGAGAGAGAAGCAGAGACATAGGCAGAGGGAGAAGCAGGCTCCATGCACCGGGAGCCCGACATAGGATTCGATCCCGGGTCTCCAGGATCGCGCCCTAGGCCAAAGGCAGGCGCCAAACCTCTGCGCCACCCAGGGATCCCCTCTTTTTCTTTTAAAAGTTCTAATCAATTCTATTTTGAACTGATAGATAAGTTATTTAAAACTGGTAGATATTACATATTAAACTGGTTGCCTAAAAAATATAGCTGGATCATAAGGATCATATGAAATGAGTATATAAATGAATAAAATAATTTTTCAAAGATAGCCTAATAAACGACACCAATAAATACTCAACTTTAAAACATTAAATAAATCCATGGCAAGTCTGTTGGGCGCTTAAAAAGGAAATAATTTCACAAAACAAGAAGATATCTATACCTCCATGGAGGCACGTACAGGTCCCCCCTTCACTGTTTTGACAAGGTCTATCTGCTACTGCAATTTCCCCTTAAAAACCTAGTCTCTGACGACTCTTCTAGAGTTTTGTCTTTTCTTTTTTTCATTAATTCTATACTTTTTGTATCATTTCAATTTCTTCCTCTCACTTTTTTTCCCTCTCAACCTATAAGCTTCATACCTTGCCCTTTAAAAACAATTAACAAAATAAAAATAAAAAAAAAAATCCCTGGACCTTGTATCTTCCTTACTTACCATCAGATATCTTTTTCCACTTCCAAATGAAGAAGTCTGTATCTGGAGTCAACACACTTTTTTCAGTAAAGAACCAGATAGAAATTTTTAAGGCTTTGTGACACACACACCACCATCATAACTATTCAAACTTTGTGTTGTAAACTGAAAGCAACCATAGACAATGTATAAATGAACAAACCTGGCTTTTTTCTTTAGAAAACTAGGTGATGGGCTGGTTTGACTCACAGTCTCTAGTTTGTCAATGTGTACATACTCATCAAAGTTACTTCCTTCTATCAGTATACACACCCCCACTTGACTGCACTTTCCCACCATTTAAAACTATTTCTGCTACGTAAACTAAATGAAGTATGTGCAGTCCTTGTAAATCCAGACCCTCCACTCGATTGTACATTCTCACCTTTGACTTTTTCAAAGACACTCATCCAATAATTCTCACTGACTCAGTGAAATCAACCCCCATTGACATTGCAGATCACCTTTACCAAGTTTTACTTTTTCCTATTTTCGGTGTCTTTGAATTGAATTGAATTCTTCATGTAACATTAATTTTTCATCCCTCTGCAGTCTGAATTTAGTCTTCATGTCTCCTTGAAAATATAATCCCTAGGGTCGCTTTTCAGCTGCCATCTTTCAGATCTCAATTTAAATGCCATTTACTCAGAGAAGACTGTCTTAACTTTCGAATATAAATTAGGGAACTCCTGTTGCTCTCTGTCCCCTCTCCTCATTTTTTACTTAGCACTTATCATGATTTAGGGTAATATTTTTTTCTTTTATGATTTTCTTCCTCATGAAACTATAATCTCCATGATGAAAAAGAATTTGTCTGTATTGTTCACCTGTGTTCACTGTGCATAGCACATAGTGCATCTTCAGTATATATTTACCAAAGGAGTAAATGTCAGCTCCTAAGGATATTTTTAGGTCATAAATTTCTGCTTCATTTGACAACTTTGTTCCTCCTAGATCACCTCTATGGAACTCTCTGTCTCTTTCTAGAACCACAGACTTAAACCATGAAAATCTGAATTAACGTCTTCCCTGTAAATTTTCTGTCATTTCATACTTTGTCTAATTTGTCAACACTGTGATCCATCAGTTTCTTATCTAATCAACCTTTATTGTTATCTATTTCATAATCCTCACATCTGTTTACAAGTTTTTGTGCTTTTATGTCTTGGATATAACTCAATTTCTTCATTACTTATGATGAATATCCTAGTTTAGAATACCATCTTTGGGGTACCTGAGTGGCTCAGTGGTTGAGTGTCTGCCTTTGGCTCAGGTGTGATCCTGGGGTCCTGGGATCCCTGCAAGGAGCCTGCTTCTCCCTCTGCCTATGTCTCTGCCTCTCTCTCTCTCTCTCTCTCTCTCTGTGTGTGTGTGTGTGTGTGTCTCTCATGAATAAATAAATAGAATCTTAAACATATATATATATATATATATATATATATATATATATATATTCCATCTTTCCTCACCTAAACAATCTCCTGATTAGTCTTCTTACCTGCAATCTTTTCTGGAATAAAGTCTGATACACAAGTTTCCGCTTTAATGCTCAATGGGTTAAACACTTACTCAACCATTAATTGTAGGTAGTGTATATTTTGCTCAATGTTTCTGAGTGTCAGTGCTCTCAGCATTATTATGGGTGGAATATTACCTGTTTCATGGGTTTATAGTTAGGAATACAAGGTAAAAATTGCATGAAGTAATCTGTTCATAATAAGTAAATGATTGTTATCTTGTTAAGCAAATAATTTGAGGACATTTCCATCTATTGAATGTTTTCTGAAGAAATAGGAAAAAAAGGCACATTTTTTTAAGTAATCTTTTCTAAAAATCTAGGTAAGCCATGCCTAAGGCAAGTAATGCAGACTGATTCATAAAATAAGTTAAAAGTAAAGTTCAAAATCTTTTTTTAATGTTTATTATTTTAAATTTATTTATTTATTTATTTATTTATTTATTTATTTATTTATTTACTTACTGACTTACTTATTTATTCATGAAAGACACAGAGAAGCAGAGACATAGGGAGAGGGAGAAGCAGGCTCCCCACGAGGAGCCTGATGTGGGACTCCATCCCAGGACCCAGGGATCATGACCTGAGCCAAAGGCAGACCCTCAACCACTGAGCCACCCAGGTGCCCCAAAGTTCAAAATCTTTTTAGAGAATCTACTTTAACTGATAGACTGATCTCAAACAGTTTTGGGATATTGACATCTATATAATGTGGTAAAAGAAGGTAGTTCAGACTAATTAAGATGAAAACTTACCTCAATGAACAAACAAAATTTATAAATATTTCTAAAACCAACTGTCATTTTTTCCACTTCCTAAAATATTTGGCCAAAAACACTCTCTGACTCTCAGAAGGCATTTTAGATAGCATGAGTCAAAAATATGGCCATGAAGATGTGAAAAAATTTGCCCTGGGCACAGCAAACTTGAAACAATAGCCTGAGTCCCAGACATCTCTCTATAGGTGGATTAAGTGCATAGGAACTAAGAAGCTGATCAAGATTTAAGCTCTTTAAATGATAACCCGAGGCATCTGAAAATGTTTAAGTTTATTTGAGCAGAATCAATTGGAATCATAAGTGGTTAGAAGCACCAGAACAACAGGAATTAGGGAGACACTATTATAGAGAAAAGGTGGATGAAAAGTTGGGAAATTATTGATTGGCTATAGTTTAAATCCTAGCTGGCTATTTGTGATTACTTGTTCTTTGGTTTCAGTTTCATATCCTTGAGACATTTTCAGGCTTAGATTTTGGTTTACTTTAGAAGGCTACCAAAGCATTCGAGCCACCTCAGTCTAATAGCCTTCTTGTTTGACTAATTTATGAGAGTTTTATTATTTTCATTCTTAATTGTTTGTAAGCATGCTATAAGTTGGCAAGAGATTTTGGCTTTATTTTGTGAAAAATGGCACTTGGGAAAAATTACTGACATTACCGATGTAAAATTTTGTTAGACTGAGCCCTATGCTCCTGGAAATACCCAAAGTCAACAAAACAAAACAAACAAACAAAAGCAAAACAAACAAACAAAAAACCTTCCTTTGTTCCAGTAATTGGCTTACTGAAAGGAACTATTCTTTCTCGAAGACTTAAGTAAGACTTATGGATATTCCCTTTCTTTACATGTAATAAGACCAGATACAGACCCTCCAAATTCCCATTTTTTGCTTCGAAGACTAACTGAATTGTTGGTTCTCACTGATTAACTGGGGAGAAAAGTGCCATTAATAGACTTGAGCCCTGCATGGAGCCTGCTTCCCCCTCTGCCTGTGTCTCTGCCCCCCACTCCCTTTGTGTCTCTCATGAATAAATAAAATCTTTAAAAAAAATAGACTTGAGCAAACTTTAATTACTCTTCTTTATCCTCATGTCTTGAATTTTCACCCACCCTCAGTAGACATACAACTTCTCTTTAACGGCACCTCCAGAGAATCTGCAGACCAGAAGGAAAGATTCTCTGAATGTCCTCCAAACATGCCACCTACCCCCTAGACCCCATTCTTTCTAGCCTTACTCACCTTTCCCTGTAACAGACAATGCTTTTTCTGCCATTTTTTGAGATTTTTACTCATCTCTCTATTTCAGTAATTCCCTCACATTGCTATAGTCCCTTTCTTCCTTATTGCAATAATACTTTGAAGAGTGTCTCTTTACCTAAATCCAGATTGAATTTTATCTAACAACATCTAAGTTTTAAATCATTGAATTTTTGTTAACCTATGCATATTGCTTGAGAGAAGGGATATTTCTATGCTCTATTTTCTCTAATATAAGGATATAATTTCTGAGGTCTAACAAGGAACACTGCTGTTTAAACACTAATTGATGCAGTTACAATTGCCTTCTCTTTGTTTAAACATGCATTTAAAACACTTTTTTTTAATTAAACTTTAAGAAAAATCTTAAAAGTGAACTTGAACTTCCTAAAGATTAATTAAAAACTTTGCAATACACTTTTCTGTAACACTAAACTCCTTAACTTGAATGTACCTATTAATTATAGTATGAAAATTATATTACATGTATGAGTACAAAATCTAGAAGGATGAATGCCCCACAGACTATTTTAATGTTCCACTTTCAATAACCATTTTCTTCCAAGTCAAATTTAAAATTGTCCTTTCCTTCAAGGCCATCACATTATTCCACAGGAGGATACATTATATAAAAGTTTCTCCTGCTCTCTATCTCCTACACTTGACACATTAATTTCTACATATTATTTAGCTGACTGTGTGGCAGAGCAGAAAGGGCTTTTGGTATGGAATCATGTAAGCTTGAGTATAAGTACAGACTCTGCCATTCATTTTTAGTTTGAACTTGGGCAAATAGTATAGTCTATTTATAAAATGGAGATGATAAATTTTCCTTGGAAGATTGGTGACAAGATTGCTAAGATAAAGATGCAGGACTTTACAAAAAATGACTCATCTTTAATATACAATGATCTCGGTTTCTTCCCTGAGGTGACTTGCCAACAACTTCATAGAACCATTCATGAACTTCTTGGTTTGTAAAGTCTGGATAGAAAGTCATAGATATTGTTAAGATGTAGAATAACAAATATAATTTTTATTGCTTTCTTTGTAAGAGCATTTAGTTAATTCTCCATTGTTTCTACAAGAAGACACAGAATTATTACCATAAATGTGGAAAACTATTCCAACTTACTTTCTTTACAATCTTTCCTACCACTATTACTTCTTCCTTTTGTATTCTTTAAAAATATTTAATGTAAGGAGTTCATTTCATTTTTCACTGTCTACATTATGTACAGTTCTGCTAATTATTGAACTCAGCAAAATTAATATTAATATTAAAAAAGAAAAAGAAAGCAACAAACATTGCAACTAACTAGATAACATGCTTCTCAAGTATTACAAATTGCATGATTCTTCACTCTTCTTTTTGTTTGGTGTTCTTCTAATTTGTTTTTTTTCTGCTTTTCCAGATTATGTGCATCTATAAGAATTAAAAGTACATGATCATTGTATGGTGACAGGGTAGCTACACTTGTGGGGAGCATAGCATAATGTGTAAACTAATTGAATCACTATGTTATACATTTGAAACTAACATAACATTGTGTGGCAACTATTTTTCAATAAAAAATTAAAGAACTATCACAAAAATAAACATCCCTATAGATAAAGATGAAGTGCATGATCATTAAAAGACCTTGGATGATAATAAATGTCATGTATTAGGCCTTTAACACAAAGCTTGAAATGTGAAGTGACTTCCATTCATTCATTCAACATCTACCATCTACCATCAAATATATATATATTCTTTTTTGTAATATATATACACATACATATATTTACTTTTCTATTTTTTTAAATAAAAATTATGTATGTGTAAGGTGTACAACATGATGATTTTTATATGATGTAATTATTACTATAGTCAAACAAATCAATAATACATTTCTTCACACAGTTATCTTTTTGCATGTTTGTGCATACTGAGATCATCTGAAATTTTCTCTTATAGCAAATTTCCAATGTTCAATAAAGTATTATTAACTATACTCATTATGCTGTATATTAAAGTTCTAAAACTATTCATCTTACATAACTGCAATTTTGTGCTGACTGACCAGTCTCTTCCCATTTCTCCTACTTCATTGCTCCTGGTAACCACCATTCTACTGTCTGCTTTTATGTATTTGACTTTTTTTATTTCACATATAAGTGAGATCAGACAGTATTTTTCCTCTGTATCTGGCTTATCATAATATTCTCCAGGTTCATCAGATTGTTTTAAATGGCCTGTTCCTTTTATAAGGGTGAAAAATATTCCATATATATATGTATCAATATTCCATTTATATATATATAATTTCTGTATCTATTTATTCATTAATGGACATGAATTGTTTCCATATCTCTCTGTGAATAATACTACAATGAATATAGGAAGGTAGATATCTCTTTGAGGTACCGATTTTATTTCTATTGCTTTGCATTCATAGACTGCTGAATTACATGGTAGTTTTATTTTTAATTTTTTGAGGAATTTTCATACTATTTTCCATAATAGCTATACCAATTTACATTCCCACTAACAATGTACAAGAGTTTTCTTTTCTCCACATCCTTATGAACACTTATCCTTTATCTTTTTGATAGTAGGCATCCAAACAGATTTGAAGTGATATCTCACTGCGGGTTTTTTTTTTTTTCCAAGATTTTATTTATTTACTCATGAGAGACACACATAGAGAGAGGCAAAGACATAGGAAGAGGGAGAAGCAGACTCCCCATGGGGAGCCTGATGTGGGACTCAATCCCAGGACTCCAGGATCATGACCTGAGTCAAAGACAGATGCCCAACCACTGAGCCACCCAGGTTCCCCTCTTATTGTGGTTTTGCTTTGAATTTCTCTAATGATGAACAATGTTGAGCACCTTTTCAGACACTTATTGGCTTTTGCATGTCTTCTTTTTTGCTGACAAATGCCCATGTCTATAATCCAGAGTAAATTTGGATGAATGGAAGAATTTTCAACTAAAATTTTAGTTTTATGAATTAGTTCATTTTTAGTATTTTTATAATATATTTCTCAAGAAAACTTTGGAATTGTGATTGAATGAAGTGATAATGTGAACTTTCCTGGGTATATCAGTTATCGGGACTACTATGTGACTTTTAATGGTCCTTCCGCCCAAATATAACATTCAGCCAGTTTATTCTCACATCTGACTCTATCCTCTGCAAAGCTGAAACTTCTTCTAGCCTCCTCTGCTTTACATTTCTCCTTAGCAATGCTTTTCTCTAGCAAATTTTATTTTTCTTAATCATTTTGTTAATTTGTTTCTCTTTCTTCCACTAAAATCTAAGATTCAAGAGAATATATTTATCTATTTTATCAGTGTAGTACCCTGGCGTTCAGAACAAATGTTTACAATAGCAAGAGGGAAAACTAGAGCAGCATCAGGATTTCTAGCATAAGTAGTATAGAATTACTAGGATAACTAACTTTGAACCAAGGATACAGGGAAATATTGCTTCTTTTATTTTTTTTGTCAGTGGTAATGATAAGATAATTTGGAAGGATTTAACATGTACAGTGAACTGACAATATAGTGTTTTAGACTGTTACTGTTCTATGATTAATAATCTATATTATTTTTCATAATCATTACCTTATTTTGTCATAAAATTGATCTGTCAGGCAAAGTTACCCTGTTACTACTCTGTTAGGCAGCATTATTAATTCTATTTTAAAATGAAGAAACTATAGTTTAGAGAGATTACAAAGCATACACAAATTATATAGTGGATGAACCAAGTTTCAAATGACTATTATTATTATTGAAGAACATAACTTTAATTGCAGTTGAATACAGCTGATAATTTAATCACACAGATTTTTAAAAATTAATTAATTAATTAATTAATTAATTAATTAATTTTGGTGAGCTCTTTTAAAAAACTAATTTCCCAGCATCTATATCAAATGATTCTGGCATTAAGAGTTCAGAATGGGATCCATTTATCTATATTTTTCAGCAAGTTGCCTGAGAGATTCTGATGAATAACCTGATTTGGAAGCAAGAACATGTTTGATGGTATTTCTTTTCAATACCTGGTTTAGGTTAATTAGAAAATTATTTTAGTGGTGTAACTGAGTTAAGACAACTGAAAATGGTGAAAAGATATCCATGATAGAACACGAGGCTGTAAATGACAGAACTTAATAGAATGTGATACTTACTTTAATGAGTTATTCAGGGTTCTATTAGCAAAACATGGACACTGTAGGTATAATGAAATAAGAAATTCCACCTTACACAATTGTGGAGGAGCAGGAAAGGAAAAATATGAAAAGGGGGTTAGAAAGATCAAAGGAAAGTCAGTAATGATCCCTGGCATAGTTGATAGAGTGAGGGTTTCCAGGAAAATCGAGGAACTAAGGACCTCTACCTGCTAGAGAAGAACCATGATGGTGACATGGTGTACATGTCTGTGGCAGGATGTTGTGGCTACTCACTTCCAGAGTTTGATGAGGATCAGACTCTTGTTTCATGTAAGTCCCTGCCCAAATGTGCTTGTTACTAGAAGAAGAAGAAGAAGAAGAAGAAGAAGAAGAAGAAGAAGAAGAAGAAGAAGAAGAAGAAGAAGAAAGAAGAAGAAATACCATTGTTAAGAAAGTAGACAACATAATGTAATGGGGGGGTGGGGAAGTAAGTTAAATGTGCTTCCAATGAAATAAATTTATATACAGCCCACTGGAGCATTATTAGTGAAAATTTCCCCTCAAGATAAAAGTTTCCAGCTTCTCTTTCTTGATTTTGTGAGAAGAATCCAGCATAGCTGTGTCTTCAATCCTGGCTAAGGTAGTAAGTTTCTCTTATGGTTCTAAAGATGGTCATTATTTTTAGTTCACTCTATTCTTTCAATTATCTCTATTTTAATTCTATTGATCATGGATTTGCATTTGTCTCTTGTGGTTAATGCCTTCCTGAGTTTGAAAACAAAAACAGAAATAAAACACTAGTTTTGAGCCAACGGTGGTAGATCAGCAGAGCCAGCAATTAGAGAGGAGAATTCTTACTGATGCAAAATCTGGACCCCACCAGCACATCTGTATTTGTCTCTCATTTCCAATAATCAACAATCTTCTGAGTAAAATGGCTGCTGCTTTATTTTTATCTTCAAATACTGAATATTTTCACATTCATCCAATATTGCATTTTTTACTTTTTGTCCAACTCTGTTCACAAATGAGGAACATAAATGCTAATAACTTAATTGATGCTAGAACAGTCCAGAGTATATAGTAAGGAAAAGTCAGATTTAGATGATGACACAGAGGGTAATGGGGCAAAATTTTAAGTAATAAGAATACTGAATTTAATGAAATGGTTCTGAGTTAGGGTATGGGTTGAGAATAAACTTAATGCATTTGTTTTCCTATCTCTAATCTTACATCCCGTTTAAAATTTTTTTCAGGATATTTAATAAGAATGGAAATAATTGTAAAGCTAGAAAGCAATAATAATATTTAAGCTTGCAAATATCTGTATTTTCTTGTATTGAAAAGACACTGTGACCTGTTGGTGTTACATAACTAATGCTTTCCTATTATTTTTCCATCTCTTCTATACTGTATCTTCTTTCCTAATACACAACTGAGCAGTTCTCTAACTTTTACCATGAGACATGACCTAATTTCCACTTTTGTGACATTCCCATTTATTTTCTTCTCTGTATTACTCTGAATGTAGTCAATTTTATATCTCCCTTGTGCATCTATGCTTTTCATTCAGTTATAAAAAAGGATTTATTTAACATCAGTGATTTTTAATTTAAAGAGTATAAATTGTCTTTCACACATTGTCTTTTACATTTCCTTCTTATTGAGCTAAGCTTTTGGATATCTATTTTACTCACATGAATTTTAATTAGAGTATTAATTATATATTTCAGAAATTGCTTTTTAATATAATATTTCCAAGTTTCCATTCATTCGTACTTATTCAACTATTTGTTCTGACTTGCCTCAAGGACATTTTTTTCTCTGTTTTATGTAATCTAACAAAGGCATGAAAGTTGAAATGTAGGAGCTGACATAGAAATCAAGCAATGCAAATTAGGACTGATAACACATAAGTTCAAAAGAGAGGTGCTATTAGCTATTAGGCAAAAACAAGGAATTAAAATCCGCTTATATATCTTGAGTACTCTTAAAATATATAGGCCATAGGAATTAGGATACAACAATTCAGAAACACTGGCTTTTTAAAATCAATGTATTCCCTAGTAATAGAAAATGTTAAGTAATGATTAAAATTCATTAGTAAGATCAAGCTTGAAAGTGAATATGAGTATGTGATAATCTGAGAATCTACATGCTGGTCTGTGTTATCATATGTGTCTGCTTTTCTCATTAGAACAAAAGTCCTTTTGCATGGAGAGCTTGTGTCATTTATTAAGCCGTCACCTCTGCCAAGAAGCAATTATTGTTTAATAACTCATAAATAAATAAATAAATAAATAAATAAATAAATGATAAATAAATAGATAAGGTTAGATAATAGTTCAAATACCTCAAATGCCACAAGAAGAACAAATTCAAGTTTGGAGCATTTTTAAAAATGAATAGAATCTAAAATGGTGCCTTTCAAGTCAACGGCAGTTACTAATGTTTCAAAGTTTCTATCTTAATTTTCATCAAACTTTTCAATACATTCCCATGCACTTCTTTGATTTTATAGCAATACATCTATTTCCTCTCATACTTTATGCTTCCAAATGAAGATGAAAAATCAATTACTTCTGAATTGAAAATACTGAATCCAGTTGAATGTGATTCTCGTATTAAGTTTGCAACCCTTAGTGTAATTCTAAAGGTGATCTAATTTAATGTATATGTGCTTTATGGAAAATTAAGATGAGTCATGCTACCACTGAATTATTGGTGTGATGTTTTGTTTGGAGCACATTAAGCAGGAAATTCTTAAAATAAGCCTGCCACTGTATATCTGTATTAATAAAACCTGCTGTCATTCTTTAAAACATGGATATATCCTAATACTATTAAAGATTAATATGGTTGGCAGTGACTAAAAGTGTTAGAGCAGTTCAGAGAAGAAAGATATAACGTAAAAGTTGAATACAAGATTTTCACTGTAAGATCTTAATTGTTGCTAATATAGCTCTTTTACTTATTTACATTTCCTCATAAATATAATTTTAAAGGATGTTTTCTCTGGAAAGAATTTTAAAACTAATTTCTTTTTCTTTAAGATTTTATTTATTTTTTCATGAGAGACACAGAGAGAGAGGCAGAGACACAAGCAGAGGCAGAAGCAGGCTCCATGCAGGGAGCCTGATGTGGGACTGGATCCCGGGTCTCCAAGATCATGCCCTGGGCTGAAGGCATCACTAAACCGCTGAGCCACCTCGGCTGCCCTTAAAACTAATTTCTTAAAATATCATTCTTGAGTTTCTCTAGATACAATGTTTCATTTGGTTTATTTGTAAGGTATGCAGAACTACTAGTTTGTTGAAAAAGTTCAGTTATCTAGAAATATCTACGTGTAAATTTTTAAAGTTCCCATTCATCCATTTCTTCATTTATTCTTTTAACTATTAGCTTTTGACCCTTTATTGTGTGTCAGGCACTGTTCCAGGAACCAAAGATAAAAGAGATACCACCTTTCCTATATAGCCTAGAGTCTGTGAAAAGATAGAGCATATGTAAAATAAGTAACTAAAATACACTGCAGTTCCTTAACCTTGGCATTCTTGTGGGGGTCTATCCTGTCTACCATAGAATTTTTTTTTTTTTGAGCAGCATCCCTGGTTTTACATGCTAGATGCTAGTATCTCTCCTTCCCTAGTCACAGAAACCAAAAATGTTGCCAGATATCATAAAATGTTCCCTAAGGAACAGAATGGCTTCTGCCTGAAGATGACACGTACAGAGTATATTAGAAGTGAAGTGCTTTGGAGAACAATAAAATTGTACAGATGGTTTTCCTTGGCATAGTTACTAGGAATCACAGCCTTCTTCCACTTGTAGTTCAGCTCAGAGCTGACCTTCCACTTGAGAATCTAGAAGAAAGGTTGTTGGAAAACAGCTCTTAACTGAGCAGCTGCTTCCAAAGAACATCATGGAAGGAAAGGATGAAATTGCTATGGTAAATTACTTGCCCTTCCCTTAACTGACAAGGGCAGGAATCAGTTAGGTGGACTAATGTAGTGTCCAGATAATATGTTAAAAATTTATAATGTTGGGCTATTCCATTGTCTCCCAATCTTGCATTTCTCATATTCTGCAGCACTTTCTTTTAGGCTTCCTTCTTTTATTATTTTTTCTCTCCTTCATTTACTAATAACTTCTAAAACAATGACATAATCTTTGAATAATTTATCTAGTTGTCTGTAATGATTAATCTTCTTTCTCTGTTGATACTTCTCAGAAATAAGGAGTATATTCATAAGGCATAGGGCCATGGTGAATGATAGAATACGTGATGAGACTAAAGTACACAAGCATCAAATTCAACGTCCTTTTCTTATTAAACACATTGCTTCTGGAAATTAATTGGCTTTAGATCATCATCTCTGTAAGACAGAAGCCTTACTAAGATATCAATCTGTTTCACAGCTGAGCAATGATGTAAAAATAAAAAAAAAGCATACATATTTAAACAAATAAATATATATGTTCATGAAAATTAAAATATAGGTGAGAATCGTTTTGATAATTACAGCTTTTGCTTTTGTTGTTCCTTTTCTAAAATAGGTAATATTTTTATTATCACTATGGAAACATTTTAAAAATTCTTCCTTTCATACTACATTACAATCATCTGAATATGAAATATCTAATGCAATAATGATTGATAACCACCATGATACCAGGGATTGAAATGGCCAAGTTATGAAGTAATATGGATAGGTAAGGAATAAATTGCTTATTTTCTTTTTATTTTTTATTTTTTATTATTTATTTATTTATTTTTTTATTTTCTTTTTTTTAACTGGTTGTTTTCTAATAGATTTTCATTACTCTGCTTTTCACAAATATGTAAAATTTTATTAAGTACCACAAAGGTGTTTGGGTCCATAGTTAATGAGCAATACAGAGTATTTTCCATCTGGTTATGATACTCAAAAACTTATCCACCGTTAAAAGTATATGTGGACTTTTTAATATTCTATTTATTTTCCCTCATCACAACCTACTCAACACACAAAAAATGAAAATGAACTGCTCTTGAATTGCACAGCAGTGTGGGAATATATCCCTTTCAAAGTGCTATAGGAAACAGACCTGAAAAATTCTTATTTGATCCACTGTAAGAAATATTATTGAGGATGATGTTAATTATACTATATAGTTTGAGGTTCACAATTGCACAGGTAAAAAATGTCTAATAGAAAGTTTCTAAAATAACATCTCATTGGTGTTATAAGCATTAGTTGGATTCTTTGCAATTAACTTGAATTATTTTCACTAATGGAATTCATGGAATGATAAAAACAAAATCTGTATCCTAACAATTATAAAAACATAGATTTGTATTGTTTTGTATTATCTTCATTGCTACTGATGTGATATGTGTTAGCATATGGTCCTCCCTATATATTATTTATCCTTGTTTTTTAATTTATGTTATATTATATTCTCTGAGACTCTATACTCTTCCCTACATATTTTCAAACCAAGGATATATATAAATAAAATAAATAAACTGTCTTTTCTAAAAATTTTGACATAATAATGCATTAATTTACATAAATAAAACATTTTAAACTCTTAGTTAAATATTTATCTATCATTTGAAATTTGAACTGATCATACAAAGAATCATTGACCAAAACACCACCAACAGGAGCAATAAAAACAACAAATATTCCCTAAATTTCTATAGAGTCATATGTCCCAAACTGTCAACTCACTAGCAAATCAACAGAACTCACAAATCTTTTCTGTAGCCACAATGCTTCTTCACACTGCTTCAGCATAGGGTTCAACTTTCACCTTTTAGATTCTACCCTATGTGATATTGCCTGGCACTTTCTTTTAAAATAACTTTTTGAAAAAATTACCATAAAAGCAATGCATATTTGAAACAGAAAATCTAAAACCAAAGGACTTCTTACATGTGTGTATTAATATTTCCAAAGTCTTCTATGAATATCCATGCTATGAATAGATAGAAATATATATATTTCACAGAAATTATAGAATCATTAGGGACTTATTTTCTAATTCCCTCCTTTCATTCACTATCCTTTTTTCAACCTCATTAAGCACCCTCCCTCATATCTTTTTAATGACCACAAATCAATCTACCTAATGGACTTACCATAATATGTTTAGGAACTCACATTATTAGGTGAGTTAAATGATTCTGCAGTATAAGCTATGTTTTGACTACATTGAACAGTTTTAATTTTGAGCAGATGAGTTCCAAAGTATAAGTTCTTTGAAGTAGAATTGAGGCAGAAAGCAAGCCAAATACCAAAATTTTAACATAAGATGTCAAATTGTTACAAAACCTGAACATTTTTTAGTGCGTCTGCACCAGATTGTTCTTGTTGCACTGAAATATTTATTATATTACCACCAGCTTAAGAATAATTACTGGGATGCCTGGTTGGCTCAGTGGTTGAATGCCTGCCTTTGGCTCAGGGTGTGATCCCAGGGTCTTGGGATCAAGTCTCACATCGGGCTCCCTGCATGGAGCCTGCTTCTCCCTCTGCCTGTGTCTCTGCCTCTCTCTGTGACTTTCATGAATAAATAAATAAAATATTTTATAAAAATTTTGCAATATATTTAAAATCAGACAGCATTGACTAGTGCTGATAGTACTAGAATCATAGGGCAGGAACAATGTTTACATGTTCTTTTTCAACTTCACAGTTTCTACCACAGTATTTGACTAGATGAAACATTTTAAGGTTACTTCCCAGGAAATCAGTTCTTCTTTTTTATTTTGCTTTGTGTCATTTGTATGCTTATCTAATATAAGAACTGGAAACCAGAATAAATAGTGATCAATGAGGTTTAAATGAATAGTTAAGTGTCTGTTATAACATGAAAAATAAACATCTGGAAGGTGATTTAACAAATAATTAGCACCAGACAATAAAAAGAAAGCCAAAGAAACTTTCCCTTTAACACTAATATAAGAAAATGATATGAATATTATTTAGGCAGTTCCCTCAAACCCAACAGGAGATCTTACTGAACTAAGGTCATGGAGGAAAATACTATAATTAGAGAGGGCATCTATATGCAATGCTGTCATTCCACACAACTCATTTCTGTGCAGAATTATTTCTTCAGCACAAAATCTATTTAAATTAATTCAAAAATACCTTGGAAATAGATTTATTTTCAAAAATGCTATAAAATGTGAAAATATATTCTACTTTGATAAGAGATTTTATTAAAACCTAGAGAAAAAGATATGCCAAATAATTTAGATTGGCACATATTTTTGTCATACCCTTAGACTAATAAAAACACATTTACTTTATTATTCCTACAAACACACCACTTTGAACTGGAAAGGAGTTTTGTAACTATATTCATAGTCACACAACAACTGAAAGTATCTAATTTGCCAAAGATCTACCAAGCATTAAATTTTAATACTGGAATCAAAGTGTCATTATGTAAGATATGTGTATAATTAGAAGAAAATATTGTGTTTGGAAAGGAGGCTGATGAATGATGCAACTTGAATGTGTCCTTGTATTTAGCCATCTTGGCTAGCCACCATTTTTGTAAACAACTATTTAATAAATGAATCTGCTAAGTTGTAGGAAAAAGTTAAAAAATAGATTTAAACCAACCCATTTTGATGGTTTCTTATCTATAAAATACAGGTATGGTTTTGGTTTGAGACATAACCTGAGCCTATATTAAAATACATAGAAAAAAATGGTATCGGTATTATTTGGTGTAAAAACAACATCAAACACCTTTCAATTCTTTGTGAGATGATTAACATATGCTTTTTGTAAGATAAATAATTACCTAACATAAACAAAAAAGATATATACTATTTTAACATAATAAAATAGAGAAAAACGGGATACCTGGGTGGCACAGCTGTTTGGCACCTGCCTTTGGTCCAGGGCGCGATCCTGGGGACCCGGGATCGAATCCCACCTCGGGCTCCCAGTGCATGGAGCCTGCTTCTCCCTCTGCCTGTGTCTCTGCCCCTCTCTCTCTCTCATTCTGTGTGACTATCATAAATAAATAAAAATTTAAAAAAGAGAAAAACATAAAGAAATTAATATTTACTCATTATCTCTTTACCCAGAAATTTGTAAGAAAGAATGGAAGTTTGAGGCTTTATCTTCCTAGTTTTATTTTTCCATTATATAGATTATATATAAGGTATACTTCATAAATTTAACCTAAATTTTATTATATGTTATATATACAAACATCATCTATATTGTTAAAATTTTTCCTCTTTTTTGCTGTGTGTTTTTAAAAGATATGAGAGGATACATACAAAAAAAATCCTTTGTTCTGGTCATTATCCCATTATCTCTCCTCCCAACCCAACACTTAGCAGCATCCTTAATTTAAAGTATACATCTAATATTGTTGGTGTATTTACCACACATGCAAATTATAAAAATATACTATATTGTCTTCTTAAAATTTCCCTTAGTGCTATGATCAGAATGTATCCTCTTGTACTTTGGCCTTTTTACTAAGTTCAAGGTTTTTTTTTAAGATTTTATTTATTTATTCATGAGATACACACAAAGAGAGAGAGGCAGAGACAGATGTAGAGTGAGAAGCAGGCTCTATGCAGGGAGCCCGACGTGGGACTTGATCTTGGGTCTCCAGGATTGGGCCCTGGGCTGAAGGCAGCGCTAAACCACTGAGCCACCCAGGTTGCCCCGACATTTAGTCATTAACTTGACTGCTACATAGAACACAGACACACTAATCATATTTCCATTGTTCTACTGGTGTAAGCGCAAAATGTGTCCAATTCTCCACTATTGCCGTGCCTTAACAAAATTTTACGTTTCCTTGTGCAAGTTTAGATATTTTTCTTCAGATTTCATGTTCACCATAAAATCCCTACCCTTAGGTTATGTGTGTGTTTGATTGTGTTAATTAATGCTGAAGACCTTTCCAAAGTGCTCAGTTTATATCTCACCAGCAAAAATGCAAGTATACCATTGTCCATTTCTTCCTATTATGTCTGTAGCATATACTATAAGTAATGCTTAAAACAATTTTTTATATATTTGTTAAACTTGAAAGAGTATTTCATTTTCTTTTAATTTGTATCCTCTAGGTTATTGGGAGGGCAAAATATAATTTCACATTGTTATTGGTCATTTAAGTCATAGTCTTTATGAATTGACAGCACATCATTTTTCCCACTTTTTTCTGTTGAATTGCCTTTCGTTAACAGATTTTAGACATTGTTTAAGTATTATTGATGCCAAAATCTTTCAAATAATTTCTTTTTATTTTGTTTTCTCAACTTTATGTATCTTTTATCATAATGAAATGCTAATATTAGCAATTTTATCAAGCTCCTGTTTTATTTTTTGAATAGTGTTATTGAACAAATTTTTTGCATAACAAAAATATTTCTCTATTTTTGACAATGTTAAAATTGCATTTCATTTTCTATCTTTAATATATTATGAGATCAAGAATGAATTTCATACTTTTACTTCTGCATGTGATGAAATAATTGTTTTCAAAAGAATTTATTATATAGTCAAGGTTTTCCTGAGTGATTTATAAAGCAAACTCTTGTCACAAATATTCTGATATATATGGTCTTTTCCTGCCAATTTGTCTATATTTATGCCAGTTTCATACTGTTTTAATTAGTATTGCTGTTTATACAGGGCTTGCTCAGGACAACCAAAGCCATGCCAGAATGTCCAATGCAATGAATCTAATAAGCAAATTATCTGTAAAGTTCACAGAACTAAAAGGACGAAAAGGAGATAGTGAGACAACCTGAATTTGAGCAACAGCAGAAAGGCACTCCCATCCATAGGGCTGGAAAGTTGTCATTGGAGAGCTGTTGTTTGTGAGATCTCATGGTTAGAATGAAGGGGGTATTTGCCTTAGATATAGCCAGAACCTTAGAGAAGATGCAACCACTGCCAGAGATGCTCCACTGGAGAAGAGATAAAGAAGCAGAAATAATCCATTTCCCCCCAACTATCACTCTTTATTCTCAGAATACCATTCATTAGCCTAAGGCCAGTAGGTACAACCACCTGGGAAATGTAGTTTCATTTATCAGTGCAAATAAATAATGGGCAGTGTAAGTATATAATAAATCCCAACATAAGGAAAGTTATGCTACCACCTGTTCTTAATCTTATAAAAATCGACTTTGCTTTTTAATATTACAAAAATGGCCTTTGCTTTTTAATTTATCTTGATTTCTTTATGTGAAATGTAGAAGTCAATTGTCAAATTCACTAAAGGAAAGAAAAAGAAAGGAAAAGATGAGTTTGTATTATGGTTAAATTCACACATAAGTTAATTTGGGAAATTCTTGATGTATTTGTATGGAGATAGTATGTATGGTAATTTACATCATGAAGACTAGAGAACATATCTGTAAGGTTCACTACTTACTAGCTCTATACACAACATATCTCTGAATCAGCTTTCCCATCTGCAAGAGGAATATAGTCAATAAAGTAAGCTTGTTATATTTTTAAAAATATTTTATTTATTTATTCATGAGAGACACAGAGGTAGACACATAGGCAGAGGGAGAAGCAGGCTCCCTGCAGGGGTGCCTGATGCGGGACTTGATCCCAGGACCCCAGGATTACAACCTAAGCCAAAGGCAGATGCTCAACCACTGAGCCACCCAGGTGCTCTAAGCTTGTGATTTTTAAATAAATATGTGGAAAGCACTTAGAACAAGACCTGGTTCATAGCAGGTACTTGGTAACATTGTCTTTTCTGGTGTTGTGTCATAACGATTATCATTAAGGATTTTTGTAAGTTTTTCTGTCAATCATTACGGTATATCACTTACTCAATTATTTGTAATTAAACAACATTTGTAGTTTCACTATAGAAATCTTATATATCCTTTAAAAAAAGTATTTTTATCCTAACTATATTGCATTCTAGTTAAATTCCACAGTATCCACTCCTAATTCACTACTTCTCTTTCAAACACTGTCCAGGCTATAATTTTTACGCACACTAAATTTCACAAATTTCAATATCAATGTTTTTCCATTTCATGATTAGTTTATTTCCCCCCTTATTATATACTTTATTTTTGTTTCTTTTCTATGGCTCTTTTTTGGAAGGTCAGATGCAAACATGTGTGTTGATGTCATATTGTTGTAGCATTTATATTTCACTGGGAGGAAATTTGCCTTTCGTGTGTGTGCATACATGTATACACATGCTGTCTTCTTTACTAACAGTGTTCCTTTTCTTTTTATTTTATAGGCTCATTTGGAGTGGAAGTGGTATATTTGCTCTTTCACTGTACCTTGTCTGTTGTTTCAAAGTTCTTTCCTCCAACCCCTACATATGGTGACTGACGTTGTCAATGGTTCCTCCTACTGCATAGTAATACAGAGACATCAGAGATCTAGCCCCTGAGCCAGTAGGTCCAGTTCAGTCACGGTACAAATTCTAATTGACATATCCTGTTTCTTTCTGCTTCTCATGATAATAAGATTGTGGGGGTGTTGGGAAGAACGCACAGCATGATTCACATTTTCCCTCTTAGCCTCATTTTATGAGTGAGGAAGCTCTACGCCATGCCTTGATGTCACCTAGTGGGATGAGATCCAGCCCCTAGTTTCACATAAATTCCCTGTTTAGATGTGCCTATAAATAAAATTCAAAAACCAGAAAAGAAAAAATATCCAAGTAAATGAATCACCATAATAAAAAACGTGAGATGAATTTATTCCTGGTGAAATAAATTATTAGTGTAATCTGTTACAGCATTATTAGCTAAGATTTTCCCTTTAGATAAAAGCCTCTAGGTTCTCTTGCCTGTTCTTGTATGAGGGACTCAATATACCTGTAACTTAACTCCTTATTAACAGTTTAGGTTTCTGTTATGTATCTAAAGATGCTTATAATTGTTAGTGCACTATGTTCTATCAATTATCACCATTTTAAAATTTATTGATCATGGCTCTGTGTTTAAGATGGATGTATACTGAAATATGAAATGATAAAGCCATCTGGTCACAAAGGCCCTGAGTAAGTTATATATGCCATTTCTAATTCTCTTAAGAAACATTGCAAGGTAGGTGCGAGATCATGGAGTAGGTGCCTAACATAGGATTTGAAGGTTGTTTTGTTTGATTCCAAAACTCATATCCCTTCCATTTATCACCAGTTGTAGTGACAAGTAAATTTATTTTCACTTTGTGGAGATGGTAAAGCACAGTGAATGTGTCACATAAAGGGAATGCAATCAAATGAATTTGTGGTCAAAATACAAAGAATCCAAGTAGAAAATGTGTGGAACCTAAGTGCTGGCTTGTGGGCAGAGACTATCACCATTCTCAAGACTTCAGTCTGGATGGGTGAACATTGACGAAATGAAGATCATGGATATACAGTGTTCATGTCACTTTCTACTATAGATTAAAAGCATTGCAGAGAAACTATCCCTGAGGCAAACCACATATTCCTAGCACCCAAAGGGCCTATTTAATGTATGGTAAGGATAATTGCAGGTTTTTTGAACATTAGTCCCATCAGTACAGATAGCACATGTTCATTGACATGGGAGTATGCAAAATAGAAGTTGTATTTCTCTAGCAAATTGATAAATTGTGCAGAACTTGAACATGGGGCCCTAGAAGCCATTCTAAATGGTATCTATATTAACTTACAACGTTATTAATTGTACAGACTCCTGATGTAACCACTTATAAAGAGGATGCTAATGTGGTAGTCTAAATCTATCACGTTTGTTAAATTATTTTTTGTTATAATTTGGTATTTTCACATTTTATAGAATTTTTAATCAACTTTTTATTTTTTCATGATTAGGTTTGTGAGAGACAACAGCCAAGTGCTACAAAAATGACTTAACCTGCATCTGAGAAAAACTACTGTTAAAAATGTATAGTTTCTGCTGTTTACAATTTTTCTTTTTTATTTATTTATTTACTTGAGAGAAAGAGAAAGAGAGAGGGCATGAGGAGGGAGAAGGGCACTGAAGGTGGAGTGGGCAGCCTGAGGCAGGGATCTATCCCAGGACCCCAAGATGGTGACCTGAGTGGTAGTCTGATGCTCAGCCGATTGGGCCACCCAGACACCCCTTATTTTGCAATTTTTCATTGTGGCTGCAAACTAAGCATCATTCTGCTTCTCTTTCCATTTATCAAGACATATTGCATCAAGTATGAGATTATAATTGAAAATAGAAAGCATATTTTTGTTGGTTTGGGGAAAGAATAACCAATTGCTTATGAAACATGCTAAGAAGCTATATGAATTTCCTTTTATACTTCTATAATGCTATGCTGCCCTGGAAAAGGTTGAAATGTATCTACTATTAATTCAGGAGTATGTCCACACTAGTGTCCTGGCATAGTTCATCTTTCCTATTCAAATTTCCCTGCTCTCTTCAAGATTAATTTTGCACAAATCAGCATACTGCTCTTTTCATTATTACCGTGACATTCAGTTTTGCCAATGAGTTCTCAGATGGATGGAGTAAGTTATCTATGCTAATTAATGGTAGTAAAATGCTCTTAAATGTTAAATCATGTTCTCGGTGTGTTTAAGACAAAAGCCTTTCCAAGGTGATCTTGAAGAGTTTTTTTTCTCCTCCAGCTATCACCTCCGCTCCCCTAAATTAATGTTTCTGGCATTTCTGGATCAGAATGCTAATTTATTGAGTGAGCAAGGAGAAAATGATGGCAAACAAGCACTCCTCTGCTCATTCTTGGGAAAATGTCAAATTCGGGATGCGAATTCTTCTTTCTTCCCATTCATCTTTTCTCTTACTTTTTTTTTCTTTCCTTCATTCCTTCTATTCTTCATTTCTTTTTGTTCTCCATATTTTTGCCTTCACCCAATTTATACAATTAAAAAATGTGTTGAGAGGTCTGTCACTTCTCTATTCCATGGTAACAAATTACCAAAATTAATGGCTAAAGGATCAACCATTTATTTGCCTCATAATTCTGCAGGTTAGCACTGGTCTAGACTCAGCTGAGTGGTTCTTCTAATCTGGGTCAGACTCAACTGGGATTATTCATGTTTCTGTAGTCAGTTGACATGTTGGCAGGAGGCTATCTAGTCCCAGGTGACCTCACATACATTTATAGATGCTGTCTGGCTGTCGGCCTGAAAGAGGGAAATTAGTGGGTGACTTCTTTCTCATTATTCAATATGTGAGCCCAGGCTAGTTTGCATGGAGGCTTCAGGGTTCACAGAGCAGGAGGAGAAAACAAATTCCAATGAACAAGCTTTTTAATTGTGTCTTCTTGTTCACATGTTACTATTGTCCATTGGTCAAAACAAATCACATGACAAAGTGTCTAATTAAAAGCCATTGGGAACCCTGGGTTGCGCAGTGGTTTAGCGCCTGCCTTTGGCCCAGGGCGCGAGCCTGGAGACCCAGGATCGAATCCCACGTCGGGCTCCCGGTGCATGGAGCCTGCTTCTCCCTCTGCCTGTGTCTCTGCCTCTCTCTCTCTCTCTGTGAGATTTTTTATGTGACTATCATAAATAAATAAAAATTTTAAAAAAATTAAAATAAATAAAATAAAAGCCATTGATGCAGAGTCTTCCACAAGAGCCTGTTTTGCTAGGTACCTCTGTTGTTACTGGAAACAAAATTCATACAACAACTGGCAGCACAAAGTCTAGCATGCTAGGCAGACTGAGTGACTTTAGAGAATGGAGAAATTACTAGTTTTGAAATGCTTGCTCTACTTATGCTATATGTTGGCAAATTGAACTCCAATAATAAAAAAAAAGAAATGTTTGCTCTGTCTGTGGACTTTGGTTACCTTATCTTATTTAATATAATAAATAAGGATAGGATGTGTTATGTTGCTCAATATACCAGTGAAGAAACAAGTTAAGATTCTCTTGCTCCTTATTACAGACAAGGTGATTAACAGAGCCAGGATTTTTACAAAAGTATGCCTTATGCCAAAAATTGTGTTTTTCCTTTGTAGCATGCTGCAATAAGTAATAAGACCTTTTCAATGACTCAGAATATTCAAAATTCATTGAAGTTTTAGAGGGATCATCCAACAAACCAAGTGCCAACTCTGCCTAAAGGAAACAGCTTAACTCCTGCATGGTTCTCAATGGTTTAGCAACTGTCTTTAACTCTCAGGAGCTGCCTCAGGGATAGGCTAAATTAAACAAAGTAAAAATTAAAAATAAAATCATTGCTGCAAACTTCATAAGTATATAAGCTGAAGGCTATACTTATTGCTATTCTAAGATCATTGACTTCAACATTTTTCCTCTTCAAAATCTTGGTTGGATATTCAAGCCCTGAAGCCACCGGGTAAAGTGAGTTTGTTTTTCACTTCTACTTGTACAAAAGTCTGTCTGTCTGTTAATATTTCTCAAATTTTGCTGCTTATTTGACTAATATTTTAGCTTTAGGCTTGCCAGCAGTGTTGCTCTTTTTAAGTCTCTTCTGATCCATCTAATTCTTTCCAGATGCCACGGTTCAAAGTGAATACCTCCAGCTGCCTCACCACCTTTCTCACCATCCATGGCCACAAGTGTTCCAAACAAGGAGTAAGTGAATTCTGAAAGATTTAACAGATGGTTCAGATGGTTTGTTTTGTTTCTTGTAGTTTTTTTCTTTTTCTTTTCTTTCTTTCTTTTCTTTTCTTTCTTTCTTTCTTTCTTTCTTTTTTTCTTTTCTTTTCTTTTCTTTTCTTTTCTTTCTTTCTTTCTTTCTTTCCTTTTTTTTCTTCTTTCTTTTTTTTTTTTTTTTTATCCAGGCAGTTTTGAAATACTCATTCTGCTTGCATGGAGATACAAATAATATCATGGAGAAAAATGCTCTACTTTCTTTAACTAGGAAAAATGACTGTATATAAAGCAAACAAACAAATGAAAAACAGAAAACATCAACAACAGAGAAAAAAATCTTTCCACTTATTAGTCGTGATCTTTGGTAGATATTTGTGGTAGCCATTGGCTACATGTCAATATGTGCTACATAATGTGTTATAGTACTATCCATAAGTAAGACCATATCTCCTTTCAAAGAATTAATATACCATTGGGAACAAATATGTAAAATAAATGCAATATTACATGGAAAAGAAATCATGAAAAATGTGTACAAGGTGGATTTGGCATAAACAAGGAAGCAATTCACATTTAGAGTTTATTTGGAGAATAAAATAAAGAATAATTTCTGAACTTGCTTAAACAAGAATGTAACTCCACTGGAAGTAATAAGAATAAGGAAACATATTCAAGTATATTAAATCCAAAAAATGAGCATGATTTCAAGATATTATTTATACCATTATGTATTTCCTAAAGACTAATTAAATAACTTTCAAGGTTCTATCCTTACTCCTTCTTTTCCCTGCCTTTAATTTTAACAATTGATGAATTGATAAGTATTTTTAAAACTCACTAAATATGTATTTATTCAGAGGCTATTATTTATATGTACATATGTTATGTGTTTATATGTGTATATACATACATATATTTATGTATTTTATGTATGTATACACATATGTACATATATGCACATAATTATATAATATACATGCATACTTTTTATATGTATACTTACATACACAAATATACCTGCATACATATTTAAATCCAGTGACTACAATTTTACTTTATTATTTGAAGAAATTTTAAGGTTCTCAAACTTGAAGAAAATGTCAATAGTCCTAATGATAGAAAAATAAAACCTGGTAAAGTCCATTTTAGTTTCTTTGACTCATTCCAACTTATTTTTGTCAGTAGGAGCAGAATTTGTCAACTTATATTGTCACAAGCATAATATATAGTATGTTAAACTGTCCATTTTTAATAGCTATATATAGACAAAAAATTTAAAGACCTGGAGCTGAAAAAGGTTCTAAGTGACAAAAACAGTAAGATCAAAATGAAAATTTGTATGAATGTAAAGCTAAGTAGAATCATGTCATGGAATTAGAAGTTGAGGTAATGGTTTCAAACTCTGATTCTTTCCACAATAAAGGGACAAATGGCACTGTCAGTGCACATCATTGATCTTTGATCACAGAAAGAATAGTGACATTTCATTTTCCTAATAATATTCTAATACATTAAAGTGTAATTAAAAGACATAAAAGGTAAACCATTCTCATACAAATATTTAAAAATACATGGTAAAGATAATATTTAAATAATCATCTAATATGGGTTCCAGTAAGATAATAAAGCTAGTTTATTTTTTTTAAGACTTTATTTATTTATTCATGACAGACACAGAGAGAGAGGGAGAGACACAGGCAGAGAGAGAAGTAGGCTCCTCTTGAATCAGGGAGCCAGATGCGGGACTGGATCCCAGGTCTCCAGGATCAGGCCCTGGGCTGAAGGCGGAGCTAAACCGCTGAGCCACCTGGGCTGCCCGAAGAATTTGCTTATTTATTTGACAAAGAAAGAGAGAGAACACAGGCTTGAGAAGTGGAAGAAACAGGCTTCCTGCTGAGCAGGGAGTCTTTGTGGGGCTAGATTCCAGGACTCTGAGATCATGACCTGAGCCAAAGGCAGGTGCTTAACTGACTGAGCCACCCAGATACACCCAATAAAGCTAGTTTAAAAGAAAATTCAGGGATCCCTGGGTGGCGCAGCGGTTTAGCGCCTGCCTTTGGCCCAGGGCGTGATCCTGGAGACCCGGGATCGAATCCCACGTCGGGCTCCCAGTGCATGGAGCCTGCTTCTCCCTCTGCCTATGTCTCTGCCTCTCTCTTTCTCTCTCTGTGTGCCTATCATAAATAAATAAAAATTCAAAAAAAATTTAAAAAATAAAAAAAAAGAAAAAAAGAAAATTCAGAAGCCCAAGAAAACACAGGTGGTACCATTTTCTATCCATAAGTTAATGTCCATTTCCACTAAGTTTAAAAATAGATCAAACCAATGAAATGCACAGATTCCTACAGCATAAGACATCTTTTAAGGTTATACAATGTACACACTTCATAGACACAACTCCCATCCATCTTTTTGCCTATTTTATTCTCTTATATTTTTAAAATATGCCTTCATATTTTTGAGACAGTTATATCTAAATCGTTACTGAAATGGTAATGATTTTTTTTCTCCAGTTAGGACAAAATAACTTTTATTATTCTTCCAGGTTTTTGTTTTTATTTTTTCTTCCATCAAAGACAAAGGGAAATCTCAGGATTATTTTAGTGATTAAAATAATTGTCAGAAAATATCTAACAAGAAACACAATCTGAGTACTACACATTACAAAACATACAATACATATTTTAAGTACCAGAGGCATAAATGTGATCCATTTGCTGACAACTTAAGATCTGCAAAAATCTCAAAAGTGATCAAATCTTTTTTTCTCCATAATTTTACATTAATATGAATAGTATGTAAAACAAGTACTGTTTTAACAAATTTGCCTACATTTAACAATCCTTTCTGATATAAGTAAACACATCATTGATGGCAGAGAAAACAATCTGTTATGTATAAGAAATTACCACTTCAAATCTCAAACTTATGTTTTAAGGATAGAGTAGTATGGATGAGAAATTTCTTTTTTTTTTAATTTTTATTTATTTATGATAGTCACACAGAATGAGAGAGAGGCAGAGACATAGGCAGAGGGAGAAGCAGGCTCCATGCACCGGGAGCCTGACGTGGGATTCGATCCTGGGTCTCCAGGATCGCGCCCTGGGCCAAAGGCAGGCGCTAAACCGCTGCGCCACCCAGGGATCCCCTGGATGAGAAATTTCTGAGGGTGGTAATCATTTTACAGATCAAATCATCACTTTGTACACTTTAAATTTACATGTTATACATCATTTATATTTCAATAAAGCTAAGGAGAAAAAGGTCAATTCTATGAAATAGTCCCAATTAGGGAATGAAAATCAAAAGAACTGCTACAACTAGTACAACATATACATCTACTATATGTATACACACACACACACACACACACACACACAATTTCTATTTCTAACAGTTGATTACTCTTTGGGTTTCTTATTACCACTTAGCAAATATTCCCTTCCTTCCTTCCTCTCCTCCTTCCTTCTGTTCTTTTCTCTTATTAAAAAAAAAAAAAAAAAAAAAAAAAAAAAAAAAAAAAAAAAAAAACTTAACTCTTTATGTTCCACCTAAGTGATTTCACAGCATATTTATTTTCATTCTTATCCTCAGATCTTCTCACAATCCTTCTATTTTTAGACATTTTTACCCTCTTCGCATGGCTAACACTATTTACTATTCAATATTCAATTCAAATATCTGATGCTTAGGGAGAATTTTCCTTGGACTCTTTTGGCAATGATGGGGCCTATTAAGGGTCCTTTACTGGGATCCCTGGGTGGCGCAGCGGTTTAGCGCCTGCCTTTGGCCCAGGGCCCGATCCTGGAGACCCGGGATCGAATCCCACGTCGGGCTCCCGGTGCATGGAGCCTGCTTCTCCCTCTGCCTGTGTCTCTGCCTCTCTCTCTCTCTCACTGTGTGCCTATCATAAATAAATAAAAAAAAAATAAAAAAAAATTTAAAAAAAAAAGGGTCCTTTACTGCTTCAAGTTAATTCTCTGGCATCTTTCATATTCTTTCACATCTACACTTTTTTTTTTAATTTAATGTGCATGATATAAAATACAAGCATGTGGATTAAATGACTAAGGTGATGTGGCTTGCTTTTACTTTTCATCTCTTCATCTTCATGCAAAATAAATACATATACTTTCTTTAACTCCAAAAGTTATTATAGAGTTCTGTATTTTGCTGTTGTTGGGACACCGTTCAGTGCTTACACACTGTATTTATTTTACACATCATATTTTAAAATTTTGATTTTGCCATTGAAATAGCTTCCCCCCAAGTCCCAAAGCATCTCTTCTGCCTACATCTTCTTGGCCAAAAATTATTGACACAATATACTAATTTATATGAGAACTTTGGAAAGGCTAGTTTTTCATTGCAGTGGCAAGGTGAGTTGAGTCTTGTTACTCAGGAGGAAGAGTAGACAGTAATTTCTACTAACAAACATATTATTGTTCCCAAGATGTCTTTTGTTTATTGCATTCTGCTATTGTCATAAATATAATAATAGCTTTAACTTCAAAGACTCTGAACATATGCTTGATTCCTCAGCTTTAAAACTTCTCTTTTTTTCTAGAATGTCTCTTCTACAAATGATGTTGGGGAAAGTGAACAGAAACATGCAGAAGAATGAAACGGGACCATTTTCTCGTACCATCCACAGACACAAATTCAAAATGGATTAAAGAGTGCCGAAATCATAAAAAATCTTAGAAAAGAACACAGACAATAATTCCTTTGACATTAGCTGTAGCAATCCCTTTCTACATATATTTTAAAATGCACAGGAAACAAAAGCAAAAATAAACTATAGGGACTTCATCATAACAAAAACTTCTGCACAGTGAAGAAAACAACAAAACTAAAAGGTGGCATACAGGATAGGAAAAGATATTTGCAAATGACGTATCCGAGAAAAGATTAGTATCCATAATCTATAAATAACTTTCCAAACTCAACACCCAAAAAATAAATAATCCAATTAAAAAATGGGCAGAAGACATAAGTCAACTTTTTTTTTTCCAAAGAAGATATACAGATGACCAATAGACACATGAAAAGATATTCCACGTAATTGATCATCAGGGAAATTCAATCAAAACTACAATGAAAAATCACCTCAAACTTGTCAGAATGTCCTAAATCAACAACCAAGAAACAAAGGGGTTGGCAAGGATACAGAGAAAGGGGAACATCTTTGCATTGTTCGTAGGAAAGCAAACTGGTACAGCCTTTATGGAAAACAGGATGGAGTTTCCTCAAAAAGTTAAAAATAGAACTACCCTATGATCCAGAAATTGCACTACTAGATATTTACCCAAAGAATATAAAAATACTAATTCAAAGAGATACATGAATCCCAATGTTTATAGTAACATTATCTACAATAGCAAGATTATGGAAACAGCACAAGTGCCCATTGATTGATGAATGCGTAAAGAAGAGGTGGTGTATAATGGACTATAGTATTTAAATATTATAATATATAATGGACTATAAGTCATAAAAAGAATGAAATCTTGCCATTTGCAACAACATGGATGGAGCTAGAGATTAAGTGAAATAAGCCAGTCAGAGAAAGACCAATGCCATATGATTTGGCTCATATGTGGAATTTAAGAAATAAAACAAACACAGAGAAAAAAAGGAGAGACAGAGAGAGGCAAACCAAGAAGGAGATTCTTAACTGTAGATAACAAACTGCTGGTTACAAGGAGCGGGGTCAGGGGATGTGTTAGATCAATGATGGGGATTAAGGAGGGTGCTTGTGATGAGCACCAGGTATTGTATGGAAATTTTGAATTACTGTTATATTATATATTGCATACTATATTATATTGAAACTAATGTTACATTGTATGTTAACTAACTGGAATTGAAATAAAAGTAAAAAAAATATTTTTCCTGAATAATCATTTTCCTACAAGATTTTTTTAAAAGATTTTATTTATTTATTCATTAGAGTCATGGAGAGAGAGAGGAGACACAGGCAGAGGGAGAAGCAGACTCTATGCAGGGAGCCCCATGTGGGACTCAATCAGATCCCAGGACTCCAGGATCACACCCTGGGCTGAAGGCAGGCGCCAAACCATTGAGCCACCCAGGGATTGCTCCCTACAAGTATTTATTTATTTATTTATTTATTTATTTATTTATTTATTTATTTATTTATTTATTTATTTATTTATTTATTTTATTGTTTTGGTCTCCGTTTTTTTTGATGTTGAATATGTTCTTCATATATTAAGGTATTCCTAAGTGTTGAATACATACAAAAAATGCTAATTAGAATCTATATAAGGTGGGGAAAACTTGTAAACTAGTTCATCTCATAGTGGCTTGTTTGCTGTATGAGTTTTCGGGAGAAACTACATCTATCAGAAAAACTAGATTTCTGTATTCCTAAATGTCTCAAAAAAAAAAGAGAATAATCTGTTTTGTGGCCTACTAGACATAAACATTAATCTCAGACTTCAGTGGGAAAAGAAAGGCAAGGGTTTATTGCATATGTATCTCATCACATATGCCTCCTTTCTATTCGATCTTAACTACTTCCAATCTTTACTTGCTTAAGGGAGATTCCTTCTCTCTGACTATTTGGCATGGTAAAGAGGACCCCAGGAGCCAATTTCTAATTGATACATTTTAATGAGGAATGTCACATTAGCAAAGGTGTATTTTACCTCTCTGGAGGTAGTGTGAAGTATAGACCGGATGGAGATAACCTCAGGAAAGGGAGTGTTAGCAAGTGATTGCCATGGCCCAGTTAGCAAGTGATAATGGCCTGCAATTAAGGGAGAGGCAGTGAGAAGGAAGATAATTTCTTTCCATGCTTTTTCAAATAAATGTTGAAAAAATTGGGTCCCTGTAAAAGCAAGTTGCTCTTACATTTCTAATATATACAGTAAAATATTCCATTGTGAGGAGTGTAAAGACAACTGACAACCAAACTCTAAATTCCTCTCTGTTACATGAAACTTTCATTGTGTTTGTCCTCCACAACAATCATTCACCCTCTGGATTTATCCACTAAAATAGACAGTTTGACACCATGCACATTGTGTCTTTGACAATGTAGTCAACTGCAAAAGAGCATTCAATTCCAAATAAGCCTAGAGTACTTTGAGGAAAAAAAAAAGTCTCTCCAATTTATTCTGCACTTTATTTTATACATATTCATTAGGACAGATGACATTTTAGCAAAGCTTCAGCTAGAGACTTCAAACAAATTTGTATTAATGAATACAAATTGAAACAATTAAACATGGCATCTAACAGTTAATTTTCTTTAGTAAAGAAGTAAAACTATAGGGAGATAACACGAGATTTGAAAAATTCCTTTTTAATCATTGATCTAAACTGCAAAATTTAACTCTTTCCAGTTCAGTAAGATGAATAAAAATTGCATTAAACACTGTAGGTAATTTTTAGTAGAAAATTGTTAAATTCATAGGCAATTATAACACTTGTAGGTAATACTCTCTAATCTCAGTATAATTACATTTCTTGCTTCCTAGAAAAATTTAGTCACTACAGATGTAGAAAAAAAAAAAAATCCCCTAAGAAAGCCAGTTGGAGCAATCTAAGTATTATAGGACATGTGTTTATCTTTTGTGCAAGACTTTCAAAATTCAGACATTTCAGGCTGCAGTCAAAGGATCACCTATTGACTGTATTATAGTAAAGAACAGATATTCGGGGGATCCCTGGGTGGCGCAGCGGTTTAGCGCCTGCATTTGGCCCAGGGCGCGAGCCTGAAGACCCGGGATCGAATCCCACGTCGGGCTCCTGGTGCATGGAGCCTGCTTCTCCCTCTGCCTGTGTCTCTGCCTCTCTCTCTCTCTCTTTCTCTCTGTGTGACTATCATAAATGAATAGAAATTAAAAAAAAATTAAAAAAAAAGAACAGATATTCCCAGTTAAAAGTTACTAAATATGAATATAGTATGTACTTGATTCATTAAAATCAAGATTAAAAGTATTATTTCTGCCTATGAACACCTGTCATCATTGTTATCTTCTTCTTCTTTTTTTTTTTTTTTTTTAAATTTTTTTTAAATTTATTTATTTATGATAGTCACAGAGAGAGAGAGAGAGGCAGAGACACAGGCAGAGGGAGAAGCAGGCTCCATGCAGGGAGCCCGATGTGGGATTTGATCCTGGGTCTCCAGGATCGCGCCCTGGGCCAAAGGCAGGCGCTAAACCGCTGCGCCACCCAGGGATCCCTCTTCTTCTTCTTTTAAAAACTTTTTTCCTGACTGTGGGTAGGTAAAATTCTGGATGCCCCTATCAGTAAAAGTATAAATTTAGCTAAGAGAAAGAAATACTTGATTATTTTATTTTAACCTTTATATTACTGGAGTAACAGACCAAAAAAAAGAGTATGGAAATATAGTGCTTTTGCCACAAATCTGTCATTCTGTGATATTAGCTTCAACTTTTGAAGGACAACTTAGTAATTGAAATATGTAGGTAAGATCTTAATTCAGATTGTCCTGATTTCTCATCTTCTGAATTTCATAATGTATTAAAGCAGTGCATAGTGAAGAGCCATGATAACCCCCATTGACAATGAAGAGAATGGAAAGCTCAAGCACTTTGATGGCAAGAAAATACATTCAGATAGAATGAGGAACTTTAGATAAATCTACTCTAAGACTTAGTTAATGATGGTTTCTGGGATGCTTGGGTGGCTCAGCGGGTGAGTGCCTGCCTTTGGCTCAGGGCGTAATCCTGGAGACCTGGGATGGAGTATCACATCGGGCTCCCTGCATGGAGCCTGCTTCTCCCTCTGCCTGTGTCTCTGCCTCTCTCTCTTTCTCTCTCTGTGTGTCTCTCATGAATAAATAAAATCTTTAAAAAAAAGATGGTTTCTGAGAGACAGTGCTGATATTTTCCTTTGTTGTGGGGAGTTAAATAAGGAAATATATTATTAAATATTTTTAATATTTATATTTATTAAATTTATTAATCAATGAATTTTTATTAAAAAATTTATCTTAATACATTGCCATTTTTAAAGATCTTATTTATTTATTCATGAGAGACACAGACAGAGAGAAGCAGAGACACAGGCAGAGGGAGAAGCAGGCTCCATGCAGGGAGCCAGATGTGGAACTTGATCCCAGATCCTGGGATAACACCCTGCACCAAATGCAGATGCTCAACTGCTGAGCCACCCAGGCATCCCAATACATTATAATTATATGTGCTATGCAAGTTATAATTTACATGATGCATTTAAATAAAATAGTGATTTATTTAAAATAGGTTAACATCCAATTAATTTATTAAAGTAGATAACATCTTTTTGTTTTAAAGATTTATTTGAGAGAGAGAGAGTGCATGAGCAGAGAAGGAAGAGCAGAGAAAGAGAGGGAGACATTCTCCAGCAGACTCCCCACGGAACAGGAAGCCCAAGGCAGAGCTTGATCCCACAACCCTAGATCATGATCTGAGCCAAAATCGAGAGCCAGTCACTTAACCAATTGAACCACCCAGGTGCCCCAATAAACAGTTTTTTAATATAACTCAGTTTCTGTGATGCTCCTGATCATACATAAACATGTGAATTCCTTTTTTTCTATTCTTTTTAGTTTTTATTCATTCATTAGGTAATTTTTTAAACATTATACCAGACATATTTAATATCAATAAGTGTAAAAGCTTATTGTTGATCATTTATCATGAACATCTGGATAGATAGCAGTCTCTAAATCATCTTTATAATTTTATTTATGTGACATTAAATAGAAATCATAATAGCAGGAAAAGAGTAAAATGGAAAGGCATGAAAAATTGTGCAGCATATTCTTTGTTAATCACTTCCTAGACGGTTGCAAAGACAATGATATGACAGTGATATATCACCAACTGTATTCCATATGTAGCTAAATATCTCAGAATCTGCAAAGAAAGATTAAATAAGGCCATCTGAAAACTATTAGCTTAACATGAGAAATTTATTTTACTTGCCTTATAGGGTGAGAATGGTAGTCTAAATTCTAGTCTCTGAGTGTTAATCTTTCTTTAAAACATAGAAAACTCTGACTTAATTTTTTTTCTGGGAAGGTTTACCAATAATTGTTTTTTTTAAGAATGCAAATGGTTAAAAATATTTCAAGAAACAGAAAAGCAAATTTTCAAATTTAAAAGGAATTGCATTGAGCCTTAGTTAGTCAAACCAATTTTGAAAAAGAAGAAAACAAAGTTGGAGGACTCATACTTCCTGTTTTTAAAACCAACTACAAAACTACAGTAATAAAAACTGTATGGTATTGACAAAAGGGCAGATATATAGCTCAGTGAGAGTGAATTAAGATCCACAAATAAATCCAGACATCTATGGCCAGTTGATTTTTCAATAGAGGTGCCACATCTATTAGATAGAGAAAGAAAATTCTCTGCAACAATGGATAATCTCATGTAAAAGAATAAAGTTAAACCTCTAACTCATACCATGTACAAAAATTAACTTAAAATACAGCAATGGCTTAGGTTAAGTAGGTAAAATAATAAACTTTTGGAAGAAAATATAGGGGTAAGTTTCATGACCTTGGAACAGGAGTTTCTTAAACATAACACCTAAAGCATGGACAAAAACAAACCAAAAAATTGGACTTTTAAAGATTAAAAACTTCTGTGAATCACAGTAAATTGAGAATGTTAAGTATATCTGTAGAATGTAAGGAAATGTTTGCAAAACATATGTTTGACAAGTGTTCAATATACTGAGAATATAAAGAACTCCTATGACTCAACAACAAAAGACAATCCAATTTTAAAAATGGGTAAAGGATTCAAATAGATATTTCTTCAGAGTAGATAAATAAATGGCTAATGAGGACAGGAAAAGATACATGATGTCACTAATCACTAGGGAAATGCACATCAAAACCATCATGAGATACCACTTCATATTCATCAAGATGGCTATAATATATAATATGATTTTAAATTTCAAAAAATGTTGGCAATGACATGGGAAATACGAACCTCTCATGTATTACTGGTGGGAATGTAAAATGGTGCAGCCTCTGTGGAGAACACTTTGATGGTTCCTCAAAAAGTTAAACACAGAATTACCATATGACCCAACAATTCCACTCCTAAATATGTGCCAAAAAGAAAGACAAGGGGACTCAGAGATAGTAGTATTCCAATTACGCATTATAGTCAAAAGGTGGAAACAATACAAGAGTCCACCAACAGATGAATGAGCAAACAAAATGTGCAGTATATATACACAGTGAAATAATAGCTTTAAAAAGAAATGCAAAAAAAAAAAAAGGAATGCAATTTTGATACTTCCTGAGAAATGGTCAACCCTTGAAAACCTTATGTTAAGTAACCTAAGCCATACACTGAGAGAAAAAATATTTTATAGTTCCACTACACACACACAAAAAAAACCTATACTAAGCAAATTCATAGAGACAGACAGCTGATTGACGATTATCAGGCTGGGGTGAAAGGAGATGGGAATTATTGCATAATGTTTACCAAACCTATATTTAGGATGATAGAAAGATTTAAAATAGATAGTGATAGCTGTATGACATTGCAAATGTAATTAATGCAACTGAATTGTGCATGTTAAAACAGGTAAAATGGCAAATTTATGATATGTATTTACCATAATAAAAATTAAAAAAAATAAAAAAGCAGTTCAAATAAATACAGGAGAAAGATTTCCTCCTGTAAATCTTTAGAGGTAAAAACAAATCACATAAACTCATTATTTCCTGAAGTGTTCTATAAAAAACTGCTATTGTAAAAGGGAGAGTACATGTTCTCAGTAGAAAAAAATCAAGTGGCTTATTGTTGAGTCAACCATGGTCAAGGGTCCCACATCTTACACAGGTATCTCAAAAGTGGTTCCATTCTATTTTTTTTTCTGGTGCTTTCCCTTAAAGAATAATATATTCCCAATAATCTGATGATATATTTCTCTGTTTCCAAATGGTTTTTGACAGTCTGCAAGTTATTAATGAGTTTTGAGGCAGAGGCACAGTATAAGCTACTGGGAAATCACTAAAAGAGAAAATGACACATTCTTAAAATATAATGATTTCTAAAATTTCAATATTATTAACTGATCCATCATAAATCTCCAGAGTCTGATGTCATGGAATACTGTTCTATTCAGTTATTAAAATATTTTATTTTGGTTAAGCTCATAGTCATTGGTCAATAAATGTTTGTTGAGAGAAGTCATTTAAACACAAAATATCACCTATAAGAGGAGAAATTCTTGTCCAAAGGACACATCATAAGCAGTGTGAACATTATGCTCTGTAGTTTAAAAAGGCCTTTAATGGTTTCATATTTTAGGCATTTCACTGGTAGGTGAGAGACAGTAAACTAATAATTTTAGCTTATTATGGAAAGCTTTCTATGGTGCATAATTAATGGTGTAATTCTAGCCACTTATTTATTTGTTGAGACTACTCTTCAATAGATACCCTTTTTAAGCTCTGTAAAATTATAACAAATGCTTACATTGACGGAATTTATTAGAGGAGTCTTGTCAGCAGAGATGAGCAGAACTACTTTTAGTTTCAAGACCATAAAGAAAATTATATTTAGTTATATTTAATAGGAAAAAATATTGTGACTTCCAATGTTCTTTCCCATATCTTTACAATTATAATTCCAAATAAATAATATAGGTAGGGAAAGAAAGAAGAAAGAAAGAAGGAAAGAAAAAAAGAAAGAAAGAGAGACAGAAAGAAGAAAGAAAGAAAGAAAGAAAGAAAGAAAGAAGAAAGAAAAAAGAAAGAGAAGAAAGAAAGAAAGAAAGAAAGAAAGAAAGAAAGAAAGAAAGAAAGGAGAAAGAGAGAGAGAAAGAAAGAGAAAATCCCTCATCTCGTCCCCTACTCTGATGGCAAAGAAGTGTTCATACTGATAGGGATAATCTGTAAGAGTAAAGCAGACTGTGTTGCTGAGGCATACATGAAGGACAGTTGCTCTGGAAGGATACCTAGAACTGCAATGGTGTGGTGACTGTTGATTGACTGTATACATACATTCACAAACCTACACATGAGTATGGCGGTGGGAATGAATTAAGACACGTACTGAGTTGGATGCTTGGTCCTATAGCACAGTCTAGCTGACACTCATAAAGAGACATTTTTTTCTATTTCTGATTGTTTACAAATGATTTGTGTATGTATCAAATTATGATAAAAATAGGAGTTCATGTTCCAGGGTCCTAGACTCTATTGTTATCCCAAAAGTGTCGAATACATGAATTTGGGAAATGAGAGCAGATATGGATGGTCTTTATCATGTACATATACATTTCATGGATAATTTAAAACAAATTCATAATACATTGGGTCATAGTTACATGCTTCCATCAAATGCAAGTAGATAATGAAGAGTCTCTGACCTGCCTCTCATGTAGGAACTGATATACAGACACAAGGCTTGGATTTGCTTTCTCTCATCTTCCTTTCTGGACATCATGCACAGAGCTGGGCATCAACTGCATTGGTCCTTTGAGCATACAGTTCCTCATTTTGAGGTCCCAATGTCTTCTTAGATTTCATCTTATTTTTTCCTATCCTTAATTTGTTGCCAACTTGTATATGCATATGGACAAGTATGCTTTACATGTGTTTATTATTTGCTAAAAGTTTTGAATTTTATAAACCACCCTAATGACCTTGAAAGAAAAGTAAAATGTAACACATCATTTGTCAAAGGCAAAGTTATGTTTGTACTTTTACTTTGATGTAATGCCTATGAAATTTATAAAATTGATTGATAAAATAGCTTTCAAAGTCTCTGGATAACTGTTAAAGAGATAGCAAGAGCATGGTTAAGGAAAGATGGAAATAATTACTCGTTGGAAAATTCAAACATTCAGTATTTATATACTAAATTATATTTCAAAACCACATAGAAACTTCTAACAGGAATAGTATACCAGATATTTTAAATAGCAAACCATTTGTTTTATACACACTTGATTACCGGGGAAAAATGAATTCTGAGAGGATTCTGACAAATATTTAGATGGTAAATACTATCAGTACTTTAGAATATGGTGAAAACTATCTTGGCTTGAGAGTTATGTTTTTTTTTTTTTAATTGTAGGAGTTTTAAAGTCTCTAATTTTCATTTAATAAGCAATCACAAACTCTGATACTTTCTAATTACATCTAACTAGTTACAGCTAGTTTCTAATTACAGCTAATTTTCCTTGGGGGAGAGTGAAAACAGTTATGGAACAATAGAATCTTACTTTGGAAACCTCTGTATACATTCTTGCTTCTTTGAAGCATTCTTCATTGTTTAGCAAAAGATCTTGAAAATGAACCACGGAATAAAATGAATGAAAGCAAAACAATGTGTAATTTTTTCAATTTTGCCTAAATTTAGATTAAAGGCAGTATCATAAACGTTTCCACGACTAAATAGTGATTAGCACAATTATATCTGGAAAACCAGAGACTATGAAAAACATCTACCAACTATGTACTAACTGACTAAAATTTAAATGAAATTTTGAAAAAAAAAAAAAAAAAACAACCAACCAAACAATAACATCCACCAGTTAAAATTAGACACTCAGCCCTGATCCCTCTAACCTCTTCTGTAACCACCCAGATATATGAGCTCCCCAAAAAGATTTCAAGATGGTGGAGTTGAATATCCACTAACTCAATAGATATACCATTTTTTTCTGGCCAAAGCTTTCATCTCTGACTGGATACCCCATTAATGTCCACTTCTTGTCTCCTCATTTAATATGTCCTCCACATAGATGCTGTGGAGCTCAATGTATCCCCATAGTGTGTGTCCTCATTGCACTGATTTTCAGCTTGCTAAGTTTCACAAAGCCCTAATAAGTGTCTTTGCCACTTCTGGATCTTAATAAGTGTAGACCAAGAATATATTATCAGGAGCATTGCTGACCCTTTATGTGCTAACGAACTAATAGTATACGGGTAAAGGAAAAACTATCTTATTCATTCTTTTACTGAATCTTTTTGTTGTCTTTATCTTTCTTTTCTCTCATGGAGTGTTGTTCTTTCTTATTTTTATTGTATAAGAAAGGATCAGTGGTCTTAATATTTTAATTCCAAATGTGGAGGAACAAGACCAAATGTCAATATCGATTCTCTTCTTTTTATTATGGGTATTATAAACAATAATATCAATTTTAACATCTACCATACTTTTCCAAATTTAGTTGATGACCAATTTTCTTATATTTGAGGATTTCAGTGTATTAACATAAAGACTAATCAGATAAAACTGGCTAATTTTGATGTTAACTTGGTAATATTCACTTAGGTATAGACAAAAAAATCAAAGTGAAAAGAATATATATGTATATACATAAATATATATATATACACATTTACATACATTAGGTGTGGTCGTATATAATACTGGGATAATATATCTACACTTATTTGAATAATTGTATGTGGAAAAGAAAAATATTTAAACCTGAGTTTTATTCTTTACTTTATTCTGCGTTCCTAAGATTTAACCAATAATCAGATAAAATTTTAAAATTCATTATTTGTTTAATATTTCATTTAAGGAGAGCATGTGATATTATAAATACTGAGTGTTATTTGCAACTGACGAATTACTGAACTCTACATCTGAAACTAAAGATTTACTCTATGTTGACTAATTCAATTTAAATTGAAAAAAATATTTCATTTATTTAAAATAAATGTTTCACTCCAGAAATGATAATATGATGATACAGGACTGTTTGAATGAACTTTAGTGCACTCGCTCAATGATAAGTCTGTAGAAAGGAACAAGGAAGATTTATATAGACTATTATAAGCTGAATTCCAGCATATATAATTTAGCAAACCAAACAAACAACTAAATAGGTAAAATGCACTATTTTAAAATCAAATTCCTGGAGCTACAAAACACGCCAGAGCTGTTGGGACTAGGTGTGGTGCTTTGTTTGTGCTGCAATTTGATAAAGATCTACTGTTTCCAATGAGCTGATTCACTGAACAATAATTAAATTCTCAACCTATTGAATATGACAAGACAAGTAAGTAGTATTTGTTGAGGTATTAGATGAGTCTCTGACATTATTGCTTATTTGGAGATTAAAATGGAGAATTGAGTCATGTCTTAGGACAAAAAAATCAGATCCCAAGCCCTCAAAAAAAAAAAAAAAAGGGGTTTAAAAACGAAGCAAAAGAAAGGTCAATGAATGAACTCTTTATTGCTCTTGTTACGGATGAGTGAAATGCACTGCCTGTTACATATATTGACAACATCAGATAAAGTAAAAGGCCAGACTTACAAGGGAAATTGAGTGCATTTACAAAGATACTTGTAACAGAAACCTCTGATTATAGTGAAATGCTTTAGCTTTTAAAGGACATTCCGCAAGCAGGGAAATCTGTAATTGCTTTGTTGAGTAGTTCAAACCGCTGAGGCAGCACTGTGAATTCAATATAAAATTGAACAATACTTTATGGAATCAAACAGTACAGAATTGGTTGTTAACATAAACTGGCCTCAGAAATAACATAATACAAAAATTCTAAGGACTGTGATGCCCATAGTAAATGATAAGGGAAATGACTTTCAAATGTATTTATGTTCTCATATGAAAATCTGTTTAAAAATCGGGAAATAGTCATAAATATATATTATTTCTAAATAGCATCAATTTAATTCATTGGTTCTTACATTCTAATGCACATAAAAATCATCTCGGGAGCCTGACAAAATTTAGATTTCACTCCAAGAAATGTGGATTACAGGCCTGGGATAAAATCAAATTCCTGTATTTTTACCTAGCACACCATGTAAACTCTAGATCTCACTGTAAAAATCTCTGCTAATCATTCTAACAAGTGGCAAGGAAAGAGAAATCAAAATAAAAAATCAACAAAATAGTTATTTTTTCCTCCTAAAATGCATAAATATGAGTTGCTCTAAAGCTTATACTAGGGGGAAAAATGGACTCCTCACAGAAATGACCTTGGGAGAAATTAATGAAGTTTGGTTCTTGAGTCTGATATCTATTCCCTGCCTTGTCATTATAAGAATGTCCTAATGTTAAAATATCAAGAGATAATTCTAAAACTTAATTTCAATGGCCAATAATACAAATCACAAGATAATTTAATAGAAATAGCAATGGGAATGACATAGCATCTTACCTTATGTGCTATAACAGCAAGCATATGCTATTTTATTAAAATATTTTTATTTAAAGTTTTTATTTATTTATTTGAGAGAGAGCACAACCAGGAGGAGAGCCAGAGGGTGAGAGAGAGCGAAAAGTGTACTCCTCACTGAATAGGGAGCCTCAATTCCCAGGATCATGACCTGAGCCAAAAGCAGACACTTAACCAACTGAGCCACTCGGGTGCCCCAAGGATTTTTTAATTAGTTTTCTTTTATTTGGAAAATGTCTAGGATTTAACTAAGAATAAATAATAAGGGATGTTGCTTTTACCTAGGTTGTCTTGAAAAAAAAATACATTTGCATTTGACATTTTTGGTACTCGTATGCTGTGTTGCCAAATCTCAGACAATTTTGCGAACAATTTCCCCCATGTCCATTTTGTGATTATAGTGATAGAGTCATAAATTATATATTTTTCTTACTATGCTACACAGAGAAATAATGAATTAATATATTTCCTACCTTCACTTCTTTTTCATCTCAAATAATAATTCACCTGAAAATAATAGTGATAGTAGCCATAAGCATGGCTAAGCACTTACTACAGGGACAATTACTTACTGCATCAACTTATTTAATCTTCATGACAGCCTTTGAAAATAGGTACACTCATTATGAGTGTAATACAGATGAAGAAATTGAGTCTTAGATGGAATAAGTAATTTTCCTAAAGTTACATAGCTCATTAACCATGTAGGAAAAATTAGATATAGCTTGAAGTGGAAAATACATTAGAATACGTGACATGAAGGCCTGCCTTATCTTCCTACCTCAATCTGGTTCAAGCAAGAAATAATTTTCTTTAGAAGACTTAGCATTTTAAGGGAGGAGTTTTGATGGTATGGGTTAGAGAGGCTAGAAAGATTAATAAGACATTGTCTCTTCCTTTAATGTACTCAGCGTCTAGCATAAGAAAAAAGATGTATAAACAAATCATTTTGAATTCTAAATATAGGTAAAATTAATATGATGTGTGGATTCTGTAACAAAAATACATTGTGCCAACTTGGGAGGAACAGGACATATTCTGCGTATTACTGGCATTTAATTTGGTTCTTACATAATGGAAAAGTTGTTTTAGAAAATGGTAGGAATGTTTTGGGCTTAAGGAAAAACAAAGGCAACTAAAAATGCCAGGTACCCTCATCAATCACATAATGAGTGTCAAACACAGTGTTAAAAGTCGGTACGCCTGGGTGGCTCAGTGGTTGAACATCTGCCTTCGGCTCAGGGCGTGATCCTGGAGTTCTCGGATTGAGTCCCACATCAGGCTCTCTACATGGAGTCTGCTTTTCCCTCTGCCTCTCTCTCTCTGTGTCTTTCATGAATAAATTAAAAAAAAAGTCATGTGTTACCTCATTTAATTCTGTGAGAATGGTTTTATTTTCCTAGGAGTTTGAAAGTCAGGAAGTTGGAATATGAAGAGATTAAATTATTTACCAAAGGTCACCACCAAAAGAGTGATAGCACTGGGAACTGAACCTAAGGAAGTCTGGTTTCAGTATTCAGGCCCTAAACAACAGCACAATTATTCCCACCTGAAAACTTGGTTGACACATTTGGGGACCAGCAGAAGAGTATAATTAGATTGTAGTGATTTTGAAGGACATAATGTGAAATGAGGCTGAAGAGTGAGATTAGAAACAGATTGTGGATGGCCTAAGATGTCTTACTGCAGAGTTTGAATTCACTCTATAAGCAATACTCAGTGACTGTTAAATACGAAGAGAGGATGTGTAATGATCGGACACAGGTATTAAGAAGATAACTGTAGAGGCATCATGGAATCAGAATGGGATAATATTTTATGCAGGCTGAGAATTGCGAAAAGTATTAAAACAGTTTACATGTGAGTTGAAAGAAGGGAATCAAAGCAGTAGGGATAAATTTCAAGAAGCAATAATGGATCAATGGCATTATAATGACAGAATTGACAGTATTTCCAAGACTATTTAATGTGTAGTAAATGGTCCAAGGATGGTTAATTACATTAACAAAAGCTTGTAAGAGTTTACTACGTGGCAGGACTTGTCTTACAAACATTCAGCAAATTAATCCTCATAAAACCCCAAGAGGAATGTACCATTATTATCCATTATACAAGTGAAAAAACTGAGGCAAAGACTAGTCAAAAATTCTGCCCTAAATCCTCCAGCTAGAGCAAGATTTGAACCCAATTAATATGTTTCATTCGAAGGGTTTATTAGAAACATTTTATTAGAAAGACTGTAATGAATTCAACTGATATTTGCAAAACAGGACAAGGAATATGTTGTTTTGCTTTGGAGAATACAATTCAAAATGTAATATCCTGCAACATAATTATGAGAGGCACCTTACCAGGGGGAAACTGGCAGGCTGCCCAAAGAGATCCTCGCCAGATGGCTTTAATCTGTGTGATTTTTGCCAAGTCTAGTTTTAACCCTCAATCTTTAAGGCACAAAGCGTGATATTATCTGTCTCTCCTAAGTAATCAAATTTAAGAAATCTAATTCATAATAACAAAGCTTATAAGGAAAGAATGAATAAAGTCACAGTATCAATTCGATTTTTACAAGGAGAAAAATAATTAATAGAATCAGACCAGCTTTACTGTCACGTTCATTCTAAACAGGCTTTATGGGAAGCAAAATTATAATTGGAATTATTCTTGGTGAGAATGGAAATGGTAAAAATTGATTTTGTTATATCACACATGAGCAATATTAGACTTTGGTAACCTAACATCTCACTGTCCATAATTGGGATTTGCCTATCAGGAAAATTAGATATCTAAAGTAGCCAAGAGAAACCATCTCCCAGTGGGAGTCTTTGAATAAATGGTCTGTCAGTATGTCTATAGATGACTCTCCTATTTTTTATTTGCTGAGCAACACCTTCCACAATGACTCATACATGCATATAATTGTATAATTGCATACTTAAATATTATTCTATATTATTACCTGTAAGTTCAACAATACATACTAACATGGTCATTCACATTACGAAGTGGTCTTCCTTGACCTCTCTTCTGTTCCATTATATATTAATTTAGAGTGTTGAGTCAAGCTCTCAGTCTTTTTCCTTCATTCACAAAAGCTTAGTGAGTGAAGGCACATTTTATCCTAGGAAATACCACTTATGATTAGATCCCTTTCAGAGATGTTGATACTGAATTACTAATGAGTTATCCAACTGGAAGAGTGAAGCAGGATTCTGGAATTTAAAAATGGAGTCCAAGGGAATCCCTGAGTGGCTTAGCGGTTTAGTGCTGCCTTCAGCCCAGGGTGTGATCCTGGAGACCCGGGATTGATTCCATATCAAGCTCCCTGCATGGAGCCTGCTTCTTCCTCTGTCTGTGTCTCTGCCTCTCTCTCTATCTGTGTCTCTCATGAATAAATAAATAAAATCTTTAAAAATAAAAAAAATAAAAATGGACTCCAAGACAAAAGACAATATTATCAGTTATAGTAAAAATAATACAATAAAATTATGATAACAGCTTTCACAACTTCCACATCAAATAAACTTTACATAAAGCATTTAACATTTATAATAATTATATATCAGGTGAGGAAACAGGCTCTGTTTTCATTTTTTTTACACGTTAGGAAACTGGAGGTGCTGAAGTATAAACAATTGAGATGAAATTCAAACCTAAGTCTCCCAGTTTTAACGTGTGAAAGCCATTCAATAAATACACCAAGACATAGGAAAATAAACTCTCCTGTGTTTGAGTCACCACCTGGCCCAGTTGATTAATTCTTCCATAGTATCATGGGGGCATGAGGGAATACGAACAACTACTCTTCTTACCTCACTCCTCACATTTGTTCTTCAGCTTTTGCAGCATACATTTACCCTTTCTTATAAGTCGAGTTAGAGGAAAAGCTGAACATCTTCACTCCTCAAATGAACTCACATTTCAAAAGTCATGGATGAACTATTTCTCCTCTTTGCCTAAAGGTGTCTCATTTTGGCATTTTCAAAAATTGGAAGGAATGAGCTCTGAGTGGCTCAGTTGATTAGTGTCCACTCTTGGTTTCCACTCAGGTCATGATCTTAGGGTTGTGAGATCAAGTTCTGTGTTGGATTCCATCCATACTCAGGGCAAGAGTCAGCTGGAGATTCTCCCTCTCTCTTCCTCCATCCTGCTTGTTCTCTCTCTCTCTCTCTCTCTCAAATAAATATCTTTAAAAAATTGAAAAAAAAAAGCCTTCTGAGGTAAGTTTTTCCTTATTGACAGAAAAGGTCTGTTAAGGTGTTTTCATAATCTATTTGGGGAGATACAACCAAATGAGATACTGGTCATGGTCGTTTTCATGAAGATTGTGCTCTATAGAGAGGACATGACACTGTCTCAGAATCAGGAGACTCATATGTTATCTATATGGTTAAATAAAAGAAAAATACATTTGTATGATGGAATTAAAACTTTATATATGGCAAGGCCCAGGACTCTGGCTAATTCCTAGTAGATCATGGTAGCATCTAATGCATCCTAATTTCAAAGGTTTACTTAACAGTGCTATTTTACTGTAGCAAATGTATTGTATACCTTGCAATGGAAATCAATTACCCAATTATGTGTGGTCTAAGATTAAACTGTTCATTCTACTAAACACATGGGCAGGCAGATTATTTAGGCTGTTAGAAGGAAAGATGAAGCCAAGGCAAGATAATCATAGATAAATGTTTCTCTTTCAACAAATGTCAGTTTTATAATTTTACATCATCAGCCTACTTCTCTCCCATATGAATCATAATTTAGTTAGTGTTAAGAAAAGAATGAATAGCCAACACTTACATTTTATAAAAGTATAATATACACACTCAGTGCCAAAGTTCTTAAAATAGGAGATTCTTAAAAAGATGAGAAACAGTTAATAATTGGTTGTGGAAGGTTGGAATGTTTTGATTTACTGAAAACACTTTCATAAGAATTACTACCATTTTATTTTGTATATTATAATCAATTATTTACATGATAAGTGATAAAATCAATTCACACTCAAGATCTAGTCTCGAGATAATATCAGATGATTCTTTTAAATGGGTTTATTGGCACACAATTCAGTATGTGATCAGTTGTATCATGTCGCCTCTTTAGAAGAGGTGAAAAATGGTAACTCAATTTCCTATGTATACTTGAAAATTTATATTCTGAGTTGTACATGTCAGTGAATGGCTTGAGAAATACTTGCATTCAAAAGGCATTTGCCATTATCTTGTTAATAGGCCCTTTGCTTTAAATCTACAAGGAATGCAAATAACTGATAATTCTGCACTCATTAAGGAAATCTCCAGTGACTTACTTCAGTTAAATGTTCCAACAGGCATGTTTAGTATTTCCTTTGGAATTGGTAAAGTTCCAAAAGTCTGTAAATTAAAGTTCTGCAGAGTGCTATCAAATATGCATAATGGAGCCCTAGATGTAAATTAAGAAGATTTATATGGCTGCATTCTGCTTACGTTATTCAATAGCAATGCCTCACAGGTTTTTATGAAGCAAATAAAGTGTTCTTTTTCTTGAATTCCATTTTAAATGGTCACTATGGATTCATTCTTACATTATTTGGTTCACCCATTATAGAATGAATTGTCGTTTTAAATCTATAATTCATCCTAAATGTTTATCACACAACACAGTCAAATTACATGGTATTCCATGCATACCACTGCAAAGAAGCTGTCTAAAGATATATGAACAACTCAAGCAAATTCAAAGATAAATGCACACCATTCATATTAACGGCCTTTCAAAACATTACCAGGAATTATGATACAGCACTCCAGCAATTTCCTCATCTTCCTAGATTTAGAGATGCTGGTCTTACCATATTACCTCTGAAATTTGAAGAATGTTATTATAAGTTTGGTGAGAAATGTTAAGATCTGTTAAGAGGAATATGTGAGTTTTATGTACATACAGCAAATGTACTACCATATAGAATTCTGCTAATGCAGTAGACATATATCCTCATATTGAAAGTGTAAGCCTAGCATCTTGAAGGCATCCATTGCTTTATAAAATAGCTATACCAAGAAAATAGTATCTAAGCCTTCAGAATGTACTCTGCAGTTAGATTAAAAGCACTTAAAAAGAGGAACATAGGGACAGATAGAAGAACTTGGGATTCCATTTAAAAATCTTCTAAAGGCTCAGGACTAAAAAGTTCAGGGAAAGGATGCCAAGCAGAATTAAGAACTAACTAACGTTAAAGATGAAAAAAAAAAAAGTAGACTAGCAAGTTTACAGCTACACATATCTTTACATGTTTATGACAGTTGGGATCCATTGGGAAATAAATACCATATTCAACCTAAGAAGTTTGGATAATTTTCCAACCAAAAATGAACTATTACTGGCACAAATTAGAATCAATTTTCTTAGTATCTGTTTATTTTCACTGTATATCAGGGCATGCAATAGCATGTCAGAAATATTTTCATATTGAGTATTTTAAACACAAAGTGATGTATGAAGCTGATGGAAAAATTACACAAATTCACTAATATCAAAGTGTTCACATGCTCTAAATGTTGACCTGTATACTTACCATTCAAATTTTTGCTTTGACACAAAAAATATTGTCTCTTCAATTGTAAATATTTTATTGATCTGCTCCTATTTTGAAGGAAGGTTTTCATCAGAGTGACAAAAAGGATTGGTTGGAGAAGCTTAACTCCAATCTATTATTGTAACGTCCTTTTTAGTCTGCTTCATCTGAATGAGAATTTTTCAGTAAGATCATTATTCATTTCATGATATGATGTTTATAATTTAAAAAAAGAATAAGTATCTTTTTTGTATGCAATAGCATTTATTTTAAATTAAAATTTACATGATTAATGAAATAGGAGTAATAGAGTGTAGACTTTTCGTTGTATACCTCCCTTGTTCTAGCAGCAGTTTCCAATGCTTATATTTAGACACCTTTTCCAGATGCAGGGTCATAATGCTTTGCATCCTTATAAACACAACTATTTGTTACAGGGTTTAGACTAAGTCAATCCAAAGATTTTGAGGTTCTTCTGGTAAAAGAACCAGAAAAAAAATACTCATTTTCTTATAATTCTTCAACTTGTGAGGAGAAACAGGAAGTCCTGTACCTACTGGGAGAAAGAGAGATAAAAAGAGAGATAAGGATAGAGAAGTAGAGAGAGGTAGAGAGAGAAAGAGAGAGAAAGAAAATGAAAGAGAAAGAAAGAGGCAAAAAGGTGAAAAAAAACAAGATCATTTCTTGCAATGGTTAATTTTGTGCATGAAATTGCCTGGACATGATGCTCAGATATTATTGGTTAAACGCTATTCTGAATGTTTCTGTGAAAATGAATAATAATGAATAAATAAAAAATTTTAAAAAACAATGAAATCTTGCCATTTGCAGCAATGTAGTACATCATTATACATTCTTTTTTGGCATATCACGTCTAGAGCCATATCTACTTCTGATTTCAGTTACTTAAGGCCAATTCATCTCCTTTTTGTTAAAATAATTTGGTTTGATTCTTTTCTCATTTATAGTAGAAGGAATCCTGATGCAGTCTCTGTATCTTTAAAAAAGCAGGAGGAGAAGAAAAGGAGTAAGTTCTTAACTGATAAATGCTAAGGAATGTCTGTAAAATGTCAAAGTAAAATAATTTTACTCTCTGAGCCTTAGTTTCTTCCAGCACAAAATGAATGTCATTATAGAAAGTTCTCTTGAGATGTAAAAAGATATGTGCAGTAGTGTTTTTTAAACTATAAAATGTCATAAAATACAAGGTATTATGTAACCAATTTCAAGGAATTTTGCTTACTTTTCATTAAAAAAGGATTTCAAATTATTATTTATTTTATGATTTTTGTAATTACCATAGTTTAAATAATAATTTAATGGGAAAATATTCAGGAATATTGTAAAGGATGTTTAAAATAAAGTAAATGGTTTGGTGGATAAGATTTGTAAATTTTTGCAGTATGTGATTAAGAAAGTTAAGTCAAGCAGCCTGTAGGCTTTATTTTTATAGTAATATAATTGTCTTTTTCTTGATGCATTCCAGTATTGAGTACCAGCCTCCAGAGATTTTCTACAGATAAATTAGGCCTGCATGGATATATAAAGCTTATCAGTATACTTTATGAGGTAGCTTTTATGCAATCTTCCAATTATAAAAATCTGCTTAAGAGTTTTAAACCCAATATGTTCCAAATTTATATGACCAAGAATATTTTTATTCACATGATATATATTTATCATTATCTTGTATTACAGAAAACACAATTGGAAACCAATATCTAGTAATAGGTCTATGTGCATATTATACAATTCAATTTAGTGGCAAATCTGGAACCAGGTAATTCTCTACTATTACAAATTTCTGTAGCATTTAACAGATTAGATTCTGCTCTTATGTAGTAAGGGGAAGGACCCAACGTACACTCAAGGAATGAAGGAAAAAGTTGAAGAGATAAATACAGTCATTATCTATTCTGGGATTGTTATTTGTGTGTGTGTATTTGTGTGCAATGGACAGAGACATAAGAAGAAGAACAAATAATTAGGTGAGAAAGTTTAAACCCTCCTCTCCAGAAACCTGAGATAAGCTTGAGAATTGTCAGTATGACTCTGGTTTCTGGGGAAAATTTAGATCTTAGCTTTCAGTTTAGAGCTTAAAAAAATCAGAAAATTAATTAAAAAGTATTATCTCTTCCCAGCCTATTTAAGACAACATGAATAAAAACATAGGAAACTCCATAGAAAAAAAAAAAAACAATTCAGTTTACATTAAATTTAGAAAACTCTTCTCCAGTGCCTGGGTGGGTCAGTTGGTTAAGTGTCTGTCTTTGGCTCAGATCATGGTTCCAGGATCCTGCTTAGCAGGGAGTCTACTCCTCCCTCTCCCTCTACTAATCTCCATGCTTGTGCTCTGCTTTCTCTTGCTCACTCTCTCATAAATAAATAAAAATAAATAAATAAATAAATAAATAAATAAATAAATAAATAAATAAGAAACACTTCTCAAATTATTTATTACTATTCAGTTTTATTATCATTTTTTTTCAAATTTTAAATATTTAATATCAAAAACATTTTCAATAACATGGTTTGAGTATATGGTGTGTGGGTGTGTGTGTGTGCACTTTTATGGGACTTACATAAATTTTTTGTTGAACCATATTTTTAGATTTTATTTTATTTCTTTCTTGCTAAGAAAATAAATGAATTTAATTCTCTCTTTTGATAATGAAAACCCCAAATTAGTCAACATCGTTATTGTATTGCTTCATTATTTATATTCCATAAGATGATTTCATACATATAGCCAGTAGCATAAATGTTATAAACACACACACATACTCACTCACAGTGTGTTCCAGGAATCTAAACACTCAGTTTTAGAGATCATCATGATGTTGACAACCATATTATTATTTTTTTCAGATAAGCAAAAAGTTTATTGGAGTAAACTTTACAAAAATAAAATAGGAAGGAAGCAGAATTGGACAGAGACCATTTTAGATGGTGATACAGGTCTGACAAAGTCTTGGTGGACAATGATTTTATTTATATGTTGGTAGCCTAGTCTCAGTCATTATTGCCAACACAGGTAAGGTGAAAAGAGTTTACCAAAAGAAATATTACCCTTTTTATAATTTAGAATTTATAGTGATCATTGTAAAACTATCTTCAACATGAATGAGAATTGGTATTTTCAATACACACACAAAAAAGATATATTGTTAGCATGGAAAGGATTTCTTGAGTGCTTCTCAAGAGTTGTGAAATAGAAACAGGCATGTTCTTAAGAAGTGGTACTGAGTGAAGAGTGAGGGGAGGGATTTCAGAGTGAAATATGTAATGTGACTATTTAAAAAATTCAAAATATATTCCAAATGGAAAATGACAATCGATAACAAAAAATTATATTTTTGAGACTTAAATATGATTATAGATATGTATGTCCTTTGTGAATTAAATTGCCATGAAATTAAAATGCTGTTTCATTTGAATATTATGTTTAGGGTTAAAGATTCGGCCATGATAATTGCTTCATAGATTGTAATGTCTGAGATGTGTGTGTATGTATATTTTAACTCTGTGCATTCATAGTACTTGTCAGCACTTAGCCATGAACTAACTGATACTCCAGCTTCAGTCCTTACTGAGCCTCTTGCCCTGTGTGTGACCTTGCATGGAATTATTAAATTGCCTGACTCTTAGCTGCCTAATATGTAAAGAGGAGATTAAAAACTAACTAAATTGTGGTTGAGTAATTTGAAGATGACATAACCTAAGAAAATTGACTAATACTTATTTGTTACCTGGTAGTTACATAATAACTATTTTTTTCTATGAATGTTGGGACCCATGTATTCACCTAGATACTGTTGACACATAAAGGCAAATACTTTTTAAAGCACATAGTGGAATAGACTCGAAAATATGTATTTTTTCTGGATATCAATATTGGTTCCAATACTAATCAGTGCTATTATTTTTTTTTTACTTTATTGTTTGTATCTCTTGCTTCATTTCCTCTGTACCAGCCCAAATTTGCCTTCTTAATGCACTAGGAACACATGAACACATGGTAATTCTGTCTCTGGTTTGGTGGGCCATATAGGCTTTGTAGCAATTCTGTCACTAGAAGCAGTAGGTAATATATAACAATAGATGCAATAGTGTTCTAATAAAATTTGATTCACAAAATAGGCTGGGGGGTGAGGCACGGTGGTGGCATGCATTATGGCCTTTGTAGGCCTTAGTTTGTCAAACTCCTGGCTTAGATTGCTCTCCTTCAGTTTCTGCATGACTTGTTCCTTCACCTCCTTTAAGTATTTCTTCAAATTTAACCTTCTTAAGTCTAACCAGAACACTATATTTACGATTGCAAGTGATTCTATTCATCATAACACTAACATTTATCCTTCCCTAATTAAATTTCCTTCATAGCAAATATCACCTTCTAATAGACTATATGCTTTATTGATTTTGTTTTAAATTATCTGTATTCAACCTATTAGAAGGCTCCATTAAGCATAGGATTTTTTTCTATTTCTATTCAATGTTGTACCTCTAATGCTAAGTATAGTACCTCACTTATAGTACGTACTCAATAAATATACATCCCACAATTCAGAATTTGCTGTGAAACCAATGAAAACAATATAGAGAATATATTGAGGGAGGGAGGGAAGGAAGGAGAAAGAGAAAGAGAAGGGCAAATGGAGGGCAGTGATTTGCATCTGTGACTTCTGGGTTGCTATAATTAGAATTGGGTTGTGTTTTGGTTCGTGATTTGCTGCCAGAGTCAGTGATACATATTACTATACTCTAAGTCGAATTTTCTTATCTATTGAAGATGACCCCCAGTGAAAACCTCCAACTCATTCAGTAACAAATGTGCTAAACAACCTTTCTCCCCTGATGATAGGCCAGATCTTTACTCAAGATTTTGCTTGACAGAAAAATCCTAGCACTAAGAAAGTCGTGCCATTTCAAAGAATAACATAACATGTCAAGGTCTGGGAAATAAAAGGTAAAAAGAGCCCTTTTTGGAAAACATCTCTGATGTTAGGACAAAGGTCACAGTGACATGCTCTTTTGCTCTTTTCGTCTGGTCATGATCTCCCTTTACAGACCCTACAGTTTAATATGAGTTGATACAGTGTGAAAAAATTCTAGATTAGAGAGATGTGATGTAGAATTTGAAGTCTTTTTCCTCTTGTTTAGGAGGTCAGTTTTGATGTGGATTGCCATCATCAACCAAACACAGTTTCAAAAGATTCCTATGACTGATAACCACCATGAGATCCTCAACTCTACTGGAATCTCACATGCAGGAAGGGGTTGTGGTCCTAGCACACAACAAATAGGATTCATTTGTAAACAGTTGGGGTGATCCATCATTTTCTTTTTTTAATAAGCTACCTGACAGATATGGTTCTTAGAGTAACGAAAATAAATTCATATTATGACTAGTATATGCTCAAAGTGGAAAATCTCTTGTAGATATTAAACTACTGCTTTGCTTTATGAAGAAATAACATCATTGTGATATGTAATTAAAAAACCCATTATTATTGGAGCCAAAATTCATACATAATGTGCTATTTGTTAGTCTAAATATAGTGTTATGTTTTAAAATAAAGCATTGGATTCAAAACAAAGGGGACATTAATTCTAGCAGCAAAGATAAAAATAATGAAAGTGAGAAGAATTGTGTATTTGGGACATTTGTTATTTAGTTTTTATTATTTACAGAGAAAGGATAAAAGCAAATAAATTGTGTTACTTTTCCTAAAAGATTTTGTCTTACTCTTACTCCTTACAGTAATTGGACATTATGACTCTGAGTTTTTATTTTACTTTAAGTGTTTAACTCAAAAATAAATATTGGTCATCCTCATTTTTTCACATAATTCTATCTTAAAGGATAAAACAATACTTGAAATGTTTCTGCCACTGACATAACTCAGAACACACTCACATTCCAGATATCCAAATATTAATGAGAGCTATAGTATAGCAGAGAGTGGAAATTGTGGCTCAGAGGGGAGATAATAAACATGGTTTTAAATAGAAACCTATAGGAAGATATACTGGCAAAATACAAATCGACACAACTGAACTGAATGTCAGCATTCATACAGAAATAGCCCAAGCATCTAGATGGTAGGTGGAATTTTCTTTATCCATTCATATGTTTAATATACAAATAAATGAGTCTCATTTTCTAATATATCCTCACTAGAACAATAATATATCACACCTCATCCATGTGGTTTATTTTAGCACTTAGAAAAAAATAATGGGAAGGCATTTAAAATTCCTTTTATACCTTATCTTGTTTTTGGCTGCTGACCATGATACTTATTTAATTTCATTAAAAATTATATGCCATTACCCTTTTAGTAGCTTGCAGTGCCACCTGCCCACACAAACACGTAGAACTCTGAACTAGTAAGGAAAAATGCAAATGTGTCAACTTTCAACTATAAATTCTTCTAGCAGAGATCTTTCTTTATAAGTTCTATACAATCAAATTCATATAACACTAAGTAAACAATATATTTCTTTTTTAGCATTGCGTGATATCACTATGAGCATGTTCTTGCATATGACTTAGAGTTCCACTATTCTTGGTTCATGGGAAGGAAAGAACTGTTATTTATTTCTTGCTAAAAAGTAACAATAATCTAATGTGTTTATAAGGACAGAACTAACAGAACTAAATTGAAATTGAAATTTTAATTGGAGAGGGATTTTCACATTGTCACATCAAGACTCCATTCAGTTTACGCTACCGACGGATTTGTGTTTTTTTCTCATTTATTTTGAGGACGTGCTTTTTCTTAAGGATAATTTTCAACTTCATGTTAATAATAATGAAATATTTTAATGTCATTGGCACTGATAACTATTGTAATTAGCTAGATATGTTTTTGGCTCTGCAGTTATTGCACATATACTCAATAACCAGCAAATTTCACTTATTGGACTTAAATTTCTGTCATGATTATGTATTTGGAGGAAGAAAGAATTGTTTAAGTGGCCACGCAGAGAGTATTTAAATGAAAAACGTATACACTTGCTATGACTCATTGGCTTCTTTCTAATAAATTCAACTTAATTTAAAACATTTCTTTGGTGTGTTGTGGAAAATTTGAAATGCAAAGAGCTATTACAAAATATGTCTGAATACTTAATATACAGTTTACCTGTCATGGAAAAAAGAACACTATTCCAACAATAACAAAATAATATCTAAGTGCATTATATTTGTAAGCACTTTTATTAATATAAAGACAAGCTGTTGGAATATATCTAATGGCTCTCTCTTAAATGCTAAATTCCTGACAAGAGTTTTGCAAATTTTAGCTGTAGAAGAAATGAAATCCTGCCTAATAGATCTATAGAATTAAGAAAGAGAAAGGAAAATAATGATATAAAAAGTATATAACAAAAGATTCACTTGCCTTATTTGTGTCCTTTTTCTCAAAGGCTTTAACTTAATGGGTATAATGATAAAAATTGGACTATTTGCCCTGGCTTGACATGGATAGAAAAGACGGTAAGTGTTTCCTTTCTTAAGAGACAAAAAAGAAGAAGAAGAAGAAGAAGAAGAAGAAGAAGAAGAAGAAGAAGAAGAAGAAAGAAAGAAGAAAGAAAGAAAAGAAAGAAGAAGAAAGAAAGAAAGAAAGAAAGAAAGAAAGAAAGAAAGAAAGAAAGACCACCAACTGTGGTACAAGATATTTCATACATAACTCTCGGGAGATCCCTGGGTGGCTCAGCGGTTTAGCCCCTGCCTTCAGCTCAGGGCGTGATCCTGGAGTCCGGGGATCGAATCCCACATCAGGCTCACTGCATGGAGTCTGCTTCTCCCTCTGCCCATGTCTCTGCCTCTCTCTATCTCTGTATCTCTCATGAATAAATAAATAAAATCTTAAAAGACAACCATATATAACTCTCAAAAGGCTTCTTTCTAGGATATATAAACTCTCCCATAAATCAATAAAAGATAGAAAAGTGAATATAAAAATGGGCAAAAGTCATGCAGTAATTTTATAAATGAGGCTTCCTAGATGAAGAATAAACATAGGTAAAGTATCACACATCACTGATTATTTTCTATATATGCACATTTTCGATATGTGCAAAAAATATCTCCTTAATTATAATTTTAGTCCTGTTCCTTTCTCGTTTATTACCTTTTACCTCCACACTTATACAAATTGAGATGCTTCAGCTATGCTAATTTCATCAAGACCAGATGTTTCTTTCAGTTAGGTTATGTCATCCAAAGTATAAAATTTTCCAAGGAAGACAATGCATGGATTGTTTAAGGCAATGAGTTTCTAGATTGTCCATTCCAAGCAAACTCCACCTAAAAATGCACATGCTTGAGAATACAAATGTAGTTGAGGAGTAACAAAATCTTTTTCCTCCCCTTGCTTTTCACTACCATCCTATCCCACTATGTGGAAGAAAGATCTATATCTCTTAATTAAGTCAATTTTACTGTGATGTGTTTGTTGGCCTGTTGTCTTAATGCCACAAACTAAGGAACAATTTAAAAGTACAATAAGAGGGATGCATGGGTGGCTCAACAGTTTTGGGCCTGCCTTGGGCCCAGAGTGTGATCCTGAAGACCCAGGGTCAAGTCCCACATCAGGCTCCTGCATGGATCCTGCTTCTCCCTCTGCCTGTGTCTCTGCCTTTCTCTCTGTGTTTCTCATGAATAAATAAATAAAATCTTTTAAAAAATTAAAAAAATATACAAGTACAATATGAATATGAACAAAGACTCTAATAAAGAAAACGTAAAATCTGAAGGGCTTTACATTTTTTTCATTTCTAAAATCTAAGGTTCATATTAAAATCAAGAAATATTATATGGTCTCATTCATTTGGGGAATATAAAAATAGTGAAAGGGAATAAAGGGGAAAGGAGAGAAAATGAGTGGGAAATATCAGAGAGGGTGACAAAACATGAGAGACACCTAACTCTGGGAAATGAACAAGGGGTAGTGGTAGGGGAGGTGGGTGGGGGGATTGGGATGACTGGGTGATGGGCACTGAGGGGGGCACTTGGCGGGATAAGCACTGGGTGTTATGCTATATGTCAGCAAATTGAAACCAATAAAAAGAAATTAAAAAAACTAAAAAAATAAAATCAAGAATATTGGCCCATAAAGAATTATTATTTTGGTGTTATATCCATAACCATGTATTCCTAGAATTAGAATTCAAAAGTAAAATGTGGGGATGCCTGGGTGACTCAGTGGTTGAGTGTCTGCCTTTGGCTCAGGGTGTGATCCTGGGGTCCTGGGATCGAGTCTCACATTGGGGTCCCTGCATGGAGCCTGCTTCTCCTTCTGCCTATGTCCCTGTCTCTCTCTCTCTGTCTCTCATAAATAAATAAATAAAATCTTAAAAAAGTAAAATGTGTGTCATAAGGATGAATATTGATATATTTGTTTAAATTAATGATGAAATCAAATATTTTTAATGGAAAGTAAGCTAGATTTTTCTGCTTGTTTGATTCATTTGCAAGTAGATTTTATGCAGAAAATCAATGAATTGAAGGAGCTAAATGCAACCACAATATTTTAAAGAAATTATATTGAAGGTATACAATAAGATAAAAACATTTTGCCAGAAAATCTATATTGATAATAAATTATTTAAAATAATATTTTAATTTTCACAGCATTTTTAGGTTATGCAAGATGACTTTAATTTAAAGGATCACTGTTCTAAAAAAATAAAAAATGTAAAGGATAACTGGTCTAATAATCAGTCATAAAATAAAGCTTTACTATATATCTTCTTACACATACTGTCAAAACATTAGAAAATAAATGATTTTGCACCAATGCTTTCATAATGAAGTATTTTAAAACTTAGAGAATGCACAATTTGGAGTTTTAATAAAATTTTAAGCTAGACCATTAAAATATTTTATATTTGTCATGATTTTAGGCAAGTAACAAAAAATGTAAAAGAGTAAAATGATGTACATAAGACACTTTAATTCCAATCTACTTAATTATGTAAACAAGATTTCTTAGTGTTTCTATCCAGAAATTAATGATTTAACAGATGACTAACCTTTCATCATTCTGATTATATTATTCATTCACATACATGAGATAGAGAAGAATAAATGCAATACTTTCATTTCTCTGATTATTTAATGCATTCAAAGAATATTTTCTTTGAAAGTTATATATCAAAATTTACTCACTGTAATCAATTGTGGATTACTAAATGTACACTAGAATAGTTATTTTCAAATGTAGAAATTATAATATATTTTTTCTAATGTACATTTTCATGGATGATAATGGAGACAAAATGTGATGGCATGCAGATTCTGTTGCATGCTTTTAAACGTAAGATATATATATATTAATTTCAAAATGTCAATATTTGGCTTTTGATTCTATTTTTTAAAGATTTTATTTATTATTCATGAAAGACTGACGAGAGAGGCAGACACACAGGCAGAGGGAGAAGCAGACTCCGTGCAGGGAGGCTGATCATGCCAGTCAATCCCAGGACTCCAGGATCATGCCATGAATTGAAGGCAGACACTCAACCACTGAGCCACCCAGGCATCCCTTGGCTTTTGATTCTAGTATGGCTGAGTAAATACCTACTGGATCCAACCCTTCTGTATATAACAAAGATAAATTCTTGAGAAATTCCAAAATTGAACAACCTTATGACCTTTAGAGTGACAAAAGTAGGCAGATTCTGGAGGTGAACTAAAACTTGGAAGAAAGAGATAAACGATAGAGAAAATTCATAAAGCCAAAAGTGGACTCTAAAAGGATTAATGATAAAAAATACAAAAAACAATAAACAGCAACAACAAATAACAAAAACAAAACCTCTAGATACAAGGGCCAGGAAAAAAAAAAGAATATGGAAATTACCAATATCAAGAATTCAAGAGGTGTGCATTTAAGATTGTATTTCAAGGGTCTGATAGACCTAGGATAATAAGGTTCTAGTATGAACCACTTTATGCCAATACATTTAACAAGTTAGATGACATACCCATTAAAAAATACACTTTAGTAAAACTGACATAGGATGAAATAGAAAATATAACATGATATCTACTATTAAAATATTAAAATGTTATTTTTACATTTGCCATCAAATAAAACACCAGGCACAGAATGATTTCACTGGTGAATTCTGCTTCATTTTTAAGAAATAAATAACAAAATAACAAAACTCTTACATAATCTGCATTAGAAAATAAAGAAAGAACACTCCAACTTTTGTCTGAATCCAGTGACTGTTAATACCAAATCTTGAAAAGGACATTCTATTGAGGAAAAAAAAAAAAGTAACCAAGAAGGACAATAGATGATATGTACAATAATTTAATTTCTGACAAATATGCCACAACAATCCGATTAGGAAAGGATTGTATTTTTCAATAAACGGTGCTGGATTTAGTGGATAATCATATGGGGAAAAATAGACCTGTATCACAACATATACAAAAAGTAATTTTAATGCATCATAAACCTAAACATAAACGTTTAAACTGTAGAGGTTTTCTTGTTTGTTTTTAATTTAAATTAAATTTAGCTAACATATAATGCACAATTAGTTTCAGGGGTAAAATTTAGTGATTCATCAGTTGCATATAATACCCAGTGCTCATTACATCAAGTGCCTTCCATAATGCCCACCCCCCAAATATATATATATATTCTATACTATACTATACTATACTATACTATACTATACTATATATATATAGTAAGCAAACACTGTGAACAGGTATATCACAAAGGAGGATAGACAGAAGTTCACTAGGCATATTAAAAAAGCCTGACCATCATTAGTCATAAGAAAAATGAAAAGTTCAATGAGATACTACTACAAACACATTATCTAAAATTTAAAACTGTGGCAACTCCAAATAAAGTTGGCAGAGTTGTGGAGCAACTGAAATTGCTGGTGGGATGTAAAATGGGAGTTTCTTTTTAAATTAAGCATATACGTATCACATGACTCCATACTTCCACTTTTGGGTATTTACCTGAGGGAAATGAAATTAATGTTCACTAAGTGATTTGTAAAAAAATGTTCATAGAATTTTTATGCATAAAACACAAATTCGGGACAACCAAACTATCCATCAACTGAATGGCGAACCAAAGTGTGGCATAGTGATATAATGGAATACAAATAGCAAAGAAAAAAGGAAGGAGTTATAGATATACACAACAATCAAGATGAATCTCAGAAATATTATTCTATGTAAAAGAAGCCTTCCAGAAAATAATTCAACTGTAAAATAAGAATATAATTGGGTTTATATGATATTTGAGGACAGACAAATTTAATAGAGGAAAACAATCTTAATAATAGTTGCCTCTAGGAAATGAGAGCAGATTGGCCAGGAAGGTGAATCAAGCACCTTTCTGCACTGACAATATGTCATTTATCTTGATAAGTGTTTGGATATCAAAGGTGTTAAGAATATTCATTCGTCAAAATATTAATTCATCTGTATAGCAGAATATACATTTAAGATTTATTAATTTCATTGTATATAAATTTTACATTAAGATTATGAACAAATATTAATATCCAGTTAATACTAGCATGCTTAAATTATTTAGGGGAGATTATACTATTTTCTGCCAATTTCCTAGAAATGTATAAAACATCCTATGGATTAATGAATGGATCAAGGAATGGATAGACATAATGCAAGCATAGTAAAATATTAATAGTAGAATCTAGTTGGAAGGCATATAAGTGTTTAGAATAAAATTCTTCCAACTTTAATGTTCGTTTGAAAAATGTCAAAATTATTTACAATATGCCAGAAAATACACTCTTTACAACTAGTTATGAAGAAAAATTTTAGATGTCAACTTAAAACTGTATTTTCTATAAACATATGGAACGTGTAGGCAAAAGTCTTTAAAACCTAATGAAATTGGCTATAACATAATGATGCTAATTACAGGTGTTTTTTTATATTAATAACTCACATTTTTCTTAATGAACTGATTTGTTGTAGATTCTCACATCATACTGTTTATACAAGCTCTATTGTTTAAGCACTAAGCACTTTTTCCCTTGTTAAAAAAAATCAATGTGTAACAACTATTTTACTGTATAAAAATAAATCTAAATTAGTATAGAAAATTTAACATTTTTTTCTCTTTTATTCTCTTTTATTTTTAATTTTTCTAATTAACTAATGTAAAAGACTTCTTAAATATGCAGTCTATATATAGCTTAGGGCTCTTCATGATTTTGATGTATCTATCTTCTGGAGATATTAAGATTTTAAATCAAAATAAGCTTTGTATTGAATTGTAAGGCTTGATACAGTTTTATACTGTTTTTGACCAAACAATGTACTGCCATGTATGTGACAATCAGTAAATGTTTCTATGGACTTTGAAAATTCAAAAATAAATATTCACATTCTATGATTCTCTGTGTATCTCCAAAGCTTTGTCACTGAAGAGGATTTTATCTCTATGATTTTTAGTTTTTTTTTTCATTTTGTCACACATCACAACTGAATTGTAAACTGCAGAATTCAGATATATCTCTTCTAAGTTCTGGACTAATCAAATTAATCTCTCGTATTTGGATCATGTTACAGAGATGAAAGTTCTGAGTCTTGTTCTAATAGTCAGTGTGCTGTCGTTGTGTCATTGTGTTGCTACACACATGTATATGGACTACATTAGTATCTCTCATGTTTTTCATATTATCAACATTTTGGCTAAATTTGTAACTTTACCCAGCACCATTGTACTTCTCTTTTTTTTAAAGATTTTTTTTTTTTATTTATTCCTGAGAGACACACACAGAGAGAGACAGAGAGGGACAGAGAGACAGAGAGGCAGAGAGGCAGAGACACAGAGGAGAAGCAGGGTCCATGCAGGAAGCCTGATGTGAGACTCGATCCGGAACTCCAGGATCATCCCTTGGGAGGAAGGCAGGCGCCAAACTGCTGAGCCACCCAGGAATCCCCTATACTTCTCATTTACACAAAAAAAAGTTGGAAACAAAGTATATCATGTTTTATTTTATTTTATTTTTTTTAAATTTTTTTTAAATTTTTATTTATTTATGATAGTCACACAGAGAGAGAGAGAGAGAGAGAGAGAGGCAGAGACACAGGCAGAGGGAGAAGCAGGCTCCATGCACCGGGAGCCTGATGTGGGATTCGATCCCGGGTCTCCAGGATCGGGCCCTGGGCCAAAGGCAGGCGCCAAACCGCTGCGCCACCCAGGGATCCCTATCATGTTTTAAATAAGTGTTTTTTTTTTTTCCCCAAAATGCTGGTGAGAATGTTAAAGAATACTGAATAAGATTTATGTGCATACATTACCATTGGGGAAAAATAGTACATTATTATCAGAAAGATTAAATGATTTTTAGTGAACATCATGCATATTTTTATGCCCTTCAAGTCAGTAATTTCACTTTTGGTAACCTACCAAAAAATCCAAATGCCTAAAAGAAAAATGTACAGATATATACATTCATAAAATAATGCTTTGTAAATATAGTCCCATTTATTTTGATTATTTTTTATTGAACTATAGTTGACACACAATGTTACATTGGTTTCTGATGTACAATTTGGTGATTTGACAAATTTATATGTTATATTATATTCACCACAAGTGTAGCTACATCTGCCACCAATGCTATTGTATTATTGACTATATATATATATATCCCTGTGCTGTACCTTTCATTCCCATGACTTATTAATTCTATTACTAACAGCCTGTTTCCCCCACTTCCCTTCACCTTATATTTATATTTTGCTAAAGAGAAACTAATAATACACTTAAGGCATATGTGAAAAAAATAAACAAAATCTATACTGAAATGTTTAAATTATTGATAGATACCTAATAATTCAAACCTTACATTATTATATTTGATAAAGTTAGCAAACTCAAGATTTTTTTATTTTAATCAACTTCTAGAAATTCTAATGTAGTGGAATAATAGTACTAAACTCAGAGGTTAATGAAATATAAAGAGGGGACATTCAGAGTAAAAAATAAATTCAATTATCTTTAAAACTCAAATGTAATTAAAACTAAGATGAAGCACAAACATAAAACTATACCTGATAAAAATAATTAAAGGTATTGATACGATATATAACTATATATCATATGTTCCCTATATGTAACATAAATATATGGAGTAAATAAATTATATATCCATATTATAAAAAATCTAGAATTACATGTATAAATCTCTGGATGAGAAAAAATATTCTATATATATTTATATATATAAAATGCATAATATAATATTATAAAATATTATATATATCCATATAGATAGATATGCATTATATAAAAATGACATTATGCATTGTTTCAAATTTTAAACCTGTCAATAAATTGAGATTTTTTTTTGGCAATACAAAATACTGAAATTGACACACTAAAATAGTAAATAACAGAAAAAAAAGTCTTTTGAAGATGCCCCAAAATAGATTATATACTAAGTAGTATTTATTTAAATTTATGTTTATTCAAACTTTCAGGGATCAGATACATTCCATATATGTGAATCCATGTATAGTGAATCTCTAAAAGGAAAATTATACAGCTGATTTTTGTGAAAATAGAATAATGCTTTTAGTAAAATAAATAAAAACAATACAATAAAGAAATACAAAGTAATTATTTATTAAATTCTGACACAAGTATCCTAAATAAATTTTAGAATATAAACATTAATAACATTTGTATAATTCATCACAAATCAGTAACATAAAAATGATTCTGAATTGGACTATTAATAGGTAAGATAAGGGGATCCCTGGGTGGCTCAGCGGTTTGGCACCTGCTTTTGGCCCGGGGCCTGATCCTGGAATCCTGGGATCAAGTCCCGCGTCGGGCTCCCGGCATGGAGCCTGTTCTCCCTCCTCCCGTGTCTCTGCCTCTTTCTCTCTCAATGTCTATCATAAAAACAAATAAATAAATCTTAAAAAAATAGGTAAGATAATAAAGTGTTATCCATTTATATTAATAAATACATTTGATTAATTCCAAAGTATTTGAAGATTATTGTCCAATGAAGTTTAAAATCAAAATTCATGGATCATTAAGAGTAAAGTTATATGTATAAAAACAAAATAGTAAGACTCTATTAGGACTATTATATATTTGGAAATTTCTAACTAAAATTTTTTTTTTTTTTAAGATTTTATTTATTTATTCATGATAGACACAGACAGAGAGGCAGAGCCATAGGCAGAGGGAGAAGCAGGCTCCATGCAGGGAGCCTGATGTGGAACTCGATCCCAGGACTCCAGGATCATGCCCTGGGCCAAAGGCAGACGCTCAACCACTGAGCCACCCAGGTGCCCCCTCTAACTAAAATTTTGAAGCAGAAAACTTACACAAATCCTGAGCCATTAGAACAAAAAATCATTATTAGTAAATAATGGTTTTGTAAATAGTGGCATTCCTAGGCAACTTTAAAAAAATAGAAATTACAGGACAAAAGTCATATGAAGCCCAAAGGAGAAGTATTATATATATTTTTTTTCAAAGGAGGAGTATTATAGATAGAGAACATGGCAGTGATAAATTTCATGAAGCAAGAATTGACATGCTGTGTTCACAAAACAGGAGAATTGCTATTCTCAAGGTTACATACTATCGACATGACTTATCACTGCTAATATTAACTTTGATCTTTTGACTGAGATCATGTTTTTAGGTTTCTCCACTAAAGTTACTTGTCTTCTCAATTTCCATATTGCATTCTTTGAAAGAAAATCAATATATATTCCACACTTAAAGAGTGAAGAGTTCTGCTTTATCTCACTAAGGGTGTAGTACCCATGTAATTAATTCTTTTGCACTGAAAATTAATCTATCCTCCTCCATTTATTTATTAATTCAATAATTTATTTATATAAATGTGGGTGCATGGATATTTATATTTGGGATTATAATTCAATACTACTATTTAGTATATGGCCCAAATTAGTTCAACTTTCACCATGTAAAATCTCATTCATTTGACTCGTGTCGTTTTGACATACCTCCATCAGGCATTTTTTTTTTTTAATATTCCTTATTTTCTGACATTACCAGGTGCTCAAGACTCATCTTGTATAGTCCTAGTCTGAGGCATTTGTAAAGGAGCTCTGGTTCTTTTTATTGAAAATGGTATTAAAACCAACATCTGGACAATAAGTGTGTTTGTGCTAGGAGGGAGTCATTGTATCTAGGCCTTCTAAAGGGACAAAGCTATTTATTTAGATATGTTATTCTTGGGGTGCCTGGGTGGCTCATTCAGTTAAGCTTCTGCCTAAATTCAGGTCATGATCTCAGGGTCCTGGGATCAAGCTCCTTGTCAGGTTCCCTGCTGAGCGAGGAGTTGGCTTCTCCCTCTTCCTCTGCCTACCCACTCTGCTCACGCTCTTTTTCTTTCTAAAATAAATAAATAAAAAAATCTTTTTAAAAATTATATTCTCTTAAAATTTCCTCCCAATGGTGACATTTTGGGAGATTAATTTTTTTAGTACAAAATTAGGGAGTTGTTGCTTACACATTTAGGTTAAAATATTTGCTGTTTATTTTTGCCCTGGCATTGGAGGTTAATCTTTATTTTCTTAACTCATTTGCATTTCATGGCGCACTGCATTGTTTGCCTATGAGGTTTGGTCTTTAACATTAATTTTCCTCAGCCCGTTTTTAGTATTTAACCAAACATTGACTTGGAGTGTTCCCAGGTTGTTTGTATTTATACCTAACTGCTGCTCCGTTTTGTTTTTTGGCAAAAAGAATCCATCTACAGTATCACATTTTTTATCTGGAGGTTTCTTTTATGCATATATATGTATAAATATATGAATTTAATGTATGTGTCTCATATGCATATGTATAAATATATATTTAATACATGTACTTAAATATTATATATTTGTTATAGTACACATATCATATATTTGTTGTATTACATATAACAAAATCAGACTTTCAGGAAATTTAAATTAATTGGCTGTATTTTCTCTTTATCTGTGTTGTATAGAGGTAAAAGCCATGTGGAAGCCAGCAATTATGTGGGTATCATGTTTAGAAAAATGTGAGTTATTTTGAATCCCTAGTGCCTAGTACTAAGCTCCATCCTTAGTAGCATTTCAATAAAAATTTGACATCTGACAAATGGCTTCCAGTTATAATCCATTGTATCCAGGCCCTTGGCACATTGTCATTCTGATCAATGCCAACCCATAAAACTACGTTCGCATTTCTTGTATTGAGTTTCAGTAGTGGTGTTTCTGTTAAGATTTGTTCATGGCCTTTGGAAAAGAACTGACACTGATGAACTGTCCTACTCAAACTTACATCTGCCAAGCAGAGCAAAACTTGCTCTTTGCTATTGGCAAGATGGAAAAACCTAAAAAACATAAACAGCCTCAGGGGTACCCAGAAAAATATTGTGAACCTATTGCTTACATGACTCACTTCATGAACCCGATTGACCATCTCTAAAGCCTATGCCAAAATTTCTATCCTCCTGTTATAGCATTTCATTCCTCCATAAGCAATAACCTACATTTACTACTCAAAAACCTATAGATATTTTCACAATCTTAAAGTATTATTGGATGTTTCTGTATCTGGGTTTGGATTGCCAAGCAAACTACATAAAAATCAGTTCATTAAACAGATTAGCACACTTTTTCTTTGAGAATCGTTTTCTCAGTTGGATGAATGGTTCAAGACATCCACACATAACCCTCCTCAGTCAATAAAATGATTCTCATTAAAGCAAATATGATCTCTTTCTTTGGAAAAAGAAAGCTTAAAGTTTAAAGTTTCTAATGTAAAAGGTGAAGAACAAATTGTAATGTAAAGATAGTCTGGCTTGGATGGTGTCAGAGTAGCTGCCACTTGATGGTGGACTCCCTCTTTCTCATAGACAAATTTCATTTTAATAAGAAAATGTTATGAGCTGATTGTGTGCAACACACAATTGTTCAGCTGTCCTCCCATAGACACTTTAAAGATTGTGATCCAGGAAGTTGGAGTTGAAAAATACTAATATTTATCTTTCATTACCTTTCAGCAGCATTGGAAAAATATGAATAATAGTAATTTCTTGAAATATTCCTTTCTTGAAAATTGTTTATTTGGATTATGAATTATTACCCTTTTTCACTGTTAATTTCCATTAAGATTAAAATTGATTCTAATGATAACTGGGTGCACATTCAGTGAAGTGTCTGACTTTTGATTTTGGCTCAGGTCGTGGCCTCAGAGTCCTGAGATCAAGCCCCGGGTCTGGCTCTGTACTCACCACAGAGTCTGCTTGAAATTCTCTCTCCCTCTCCTTTACCCCTCACACTCATGTTCTCTTTCTCTCTCAAATAAAAAAATGCATGTAAAAAGAAAAAAAATAGATTATAAATGTCTTGAAGACCACAAGGTCCTCCATGATCCAGCACATGTATAACATTTCAAACTCATTTTCTAAGGCTGTCCACTTTCTTCACTACTTTTTGTCCACACTGGCTTTCTTGTTCTTCATGGAATATGCCAAGCACATGACCATTATGAAAGCTTTTGCACTTGTGTTTTGCTCTTCTTAAAATGTTTTTTTCCCAAAAAAGTCACATATATAAGTTGGTAGTATCTCATATCAATTCAAGAGGTACTTTGATATTATCCCCAATATGAGGCCTTCTCTGACAACCCTATATATGTTAGTCACCTTTTATTGTAATGATTCTATTTCCATTCTTAATTTTTATTCATAACACTTGCTATAATCAGAGATTTATAGTTTATATTTATTTGTAGTTAAGTTATTGCTTATTTCTCACTCTAGATTGTAAATTTTGTGGAAGCAAGAAGATTGTTTGATTTACTATTATGTATAGTTCCCTAAACACTGATAACTCTGCACAAAGAATTACTATCCTCATCTATGAGAATTGTGCCAAGCAAATCCATTGCACTACTCTTTAAAAAAAAATTCCATTTATTTATTCATGAGAGACAGACACACAGAGAGGCAGAGACACATAGGCAGAGAGAGAAGCAGGCTCTATGCAGGGAGCCCGATGTGAGACTCGATCTGGGGTCTTCAGGATCACGTCTTGGGCCAAAGGCAGGAGCTCAACCAGGAGCTACCCAGGGGTCCCCATTGCACTTTGCTAGATGGGACGTCCTTGAGTCATGTAATGCATACACTACGTTTTGTATATGTCTATCCTGATGGCATCCCTGAAATCTATGGAAATGATTTAAGAGAAGCTCCATAAATACTTTAGGATTATTATTTTGTAAAATCAAAAGGCCTTAATTGAAACACTTGGCCCCTTGGGACCCCTGGGTGGCTCAGTGATTGTGCATCTGCCTTCAGCTCAGGGCATGATCCCGGACTCCTGGGATCAAGTCCCACATCGGGCTCTTTAGGTGGAGCCTGCTTCTCCCTCTGCCTGTGTCTCTGCCTCTCTGTCTGTCTGTCATGAATAAATCAATAAAATCTTTAAAAAAAGAAATACCTGGTCCCACTGCCATGGAGACTCTTCACTTACGATGTCCATTCTCAAGCAGGCTTAGCTATCCTTGGAGCATGGAGCTATGTTGGAACATTTGTCAGTTTAAGGTTCCAACATCGCTTTGTATTTCTTAGGGTATACTACATTGCTATAAAAACCAAACCAAAAATGAATAAAACCTCGAAGACAATGGATGTTTATTTCTTGCTCAGATGCCAATCTTAAGTAGATGCTCCTAATTGGTGGATGACTCTCTTCCATAAAAATCACTAAAAAATCCAGGCTTTTTCTGTCTTGTGACACTTGCACCATCAGAATCATATTGTTCTTTGTATCCAGATTTTGGAAAGGAAAGAGAGTGTGGAGAAAGTACACCTATTATTCAATAACCTTTTACCACAAGTGGCAGATAATCATATTCACTTTCTATTAACAAACTGTTCACATTATTATAACAAAATACAGATAACACTGGGAAAGTTAGTGCCTGGGGATGCATCTGCCCTCTAACTACCACTGTATACCGTAAAGGAGAGAAAGGGGCTTTAGTAAAACCTAGCTCACAAAATATCTGTGCAAACACTTATTCCCGCAGGTAGAATATGCTCACTCCACATCTACTACAAGATCAGTGGTGAGCAAGGGCAGGAGGAACATACTATCTAGACTGTATAAGACGCTCCACCGTATTTTTTTAACATAGTAAGTAGACTAGAATAATAAACATGGTACAAGCTTTCCTTGCCTATAATATGTGTTAGCAAAATATAAGGATATGATTTTGCTTTTTAATGAAAAAGACAAAGTAGGATCCCTGGGTGGCTCAGCAGTTTAGTGCCGCCTTCAGCCCAGGGCCTGATCCTGGAGTCCTGGGTTCGAGTCCTGCATCAGGCTCCCTGCATGGAGCCTGCTTCTCCCTCTGCCTGTGTCTCTCTCTCTCTGTGTGTGTGTGTGTGTGTCTCATGAATAAAGAAATAAAATCTTAAAAAAAAAAGAGAGAGAAAGTAATGGCTAACAAAAAAGAACCTTAATAAAGGTCAAAACTTCAATGTAGTTAGCAAGAGAACTATGTCGAAATCTTGAAAGAGATGGATTTTATTAGGTCTCATTATAATTTCTGTAATTTGAGCCTAAAAAGAAGACATAAAATGTGTTAAAATGTTGACAGTGCTTGCTAAATTCTAACATTTACCCACAATATGGTTTAAAAGAACTTATAAATCTTTACTGACAATTATTATAAGTAATGTATATCTAAAATATGTTTATCTCTCAAGATGAAAAATAAGTCTTGGAGAATTTAGTTGTCTTTAGCAAGAGTTAATAAAATGCTACTCTTTACCTTCTGTGTCATTTCTCATATCAAAGGGATTCTAAGTTTTAACAGTATAACACTGTAGTTTATGTTGAGTGCCTTATGCCCTTGATTATCATTTTATAATAAACAAGAAAGTAACCGCCTTCTAAAAAATGTTAAGTACCTAACAATTGTATACATTCTTCTATGTATATATTTTTTGGAGATTATTTATTTATTTTTATTTGAGAGCAAGTGAGAGCAAGAACATGCACAGAAGGAAAGGAAGAGGGAGAAACAGACTCCCTGCTGAGCAGAGAGCCTAATACTGGGCTGGATCCCGGGAGCCTGGGATCATGAGCTGAAGGTAGCCACTTAACTGACTGAGCCACCAAGGTGCCCCTGAATTCTTCTACATATATATTTAAATATTATTTTGTTACTTTGATTACAGAATAGCAAAGCTTCATGCATTGTTTTCAGAAACCTTTTGTCTTTTTAATCAAGTAGACAAACATCTCTAAGATTTTAAGCTTCCGGAGTTCAGTTCTTAAACACAGAACAAATAATTTCCAAGAAGTTTTATTTATTTTTTATTTTTTTTAAGATTTTATTTATTTATTCATGAGAGACACTGAGAGAGAAAGTGTGAGAGAGAGAGAGAGAGAGAGAGAGAGAGAGAGACAGAGACACGGGCAGAGGAGAAGCAGGTCCCACGCAGGGAGCCTGACGTGGGACTCAGTCCCTGGTCTACAGAATCAGTCCCTGCGCTGAAGGCGGCGCTAAACCACTGAGCCACCCTGGCTGCCCTCCTTGAGAAGTTTTAAATCTCAACTCTTTTTGATGTTTCCCAGAAGTTTCCTGGACAGTCACATTTTTTTTTCTTTTTCTTTATATTAAAGGAATTTCAAAAACATAAAAACCATTTGATATTATCTTTAATTCTCTCCAAACTTTGATATTATCTTTAATTCTGTCCAAATTCTGTGCAAAATGTATCAGGATATCACTAATTCAGAAAATTATTTAATTGAAAAATGTTCAATACATTTTGGTAAATTGGTAAATAGTATTAGTTATTCTTGCTACTTGCACTATTTATAACCTCTAAAGAAAAATATTTGGAATACATTTTTTTTTGTTTTGTTTTTCTAGGATGTGACAAAATGAGCCCCTTGGGAGTGAAAATCCAGGTGACAAATTATTTTAAGAGAGTAAGATACCATGAGATCTTTGTACAAATCCATGTACCAAAGCCTCATACTTGTAAAAGCATGTGACAAGGATTTATTTTGAGTTTATTATGACAACTTAAGTTCCAAGGATGTGTTGTTCTATACACAGAAAGTCTCTTTATATAAACATTTCCTTTTCATATCAGATGATGCTCTCAAGATTTAAGTCTAATAAATTTAAAGATGCTACAATCCCATTTGTTTCAGGTTTTTCTGAAGAAATACTATTTGTATCTATGACAGAATGACTAGATTAAAAACAGAGTAAAACAAACTGACATTAAAAACTGCTTCCCGGTAATTAATTTATAGTAAAATAATCTAAATAATAAAAAAATACATTATGACTAGCAGTGCAGCATTTGTTTCCACTTCAGAGAAAGTCATCTTTAATTGAAATATTTTATGTGCATTTTACTTGAATCAAAAATGCTTTCACTTTACAACTGATATTGAAATGAATGATAGAACTGAAATGGCCATTAGATTTGAATTTTCACAGGACATTTGCTTACGGCCATAATAGAAGAGCAAGAGCCAAAGAAATTTCCCATTGTAAACATCTAAAAACCTTAAAAAAGTAATAAAGTATATGAGGCGATTGTTTTCAGAGAATGGACAACAGCCACATTCTCAACACATAGCAAGATTCAACTGATGTTTCAGAGGAAAAAAGAAAAAAACCTCAAGAGGTGAGCACTAAAATCAGCTATCTCTTTGCCTGAGAACAATCCTTAGACCAGAACACAGATGGCTGTGCAAAGGAAGTAATCTAATACCAAGTATATGCAAAGTAAAAATAGAAGAAAATTCAAAAAAAGGGAAGAAAACTCATGGATCTATTGTAGAATATCACAATATGATATATGTAATTTCTACCTATATCAGAGTCACAAAGTGAGAAGAGAACAAAATTAGGGCTGAAAAAAATAATTAAAGAATTCATGGAGAATAGGGTGCCTGGGTGACTAAGCATCTGCCTTTGGCTCAGGTCATGATCCCAGGTTCTGGAATGGAGTCTGCCTTCCCACTCCCTGCTCAGAAAGGAGCCTGCTTCTCCCTCTGCCCCTCCCCCCTCATGCTCACTGTCTTTCTCTGGCAAAAATAAATAAGTATAATTAGAAAGATAATAATGGAGAACAATTTGCCAAATATAAGTTAGAGCTCCAAATATATGAATCAACTCCAAGCAAAATGTTTTTGTGTATATATGTGTATCTGTGTTATATAACTCTATAATCAAACTGCAAATAAAAAAGATAAAAATGATTACAGGCAGAGACAGCGAACAGAAAAAAAAAGGAAATTTTAGAGGTATATGAATTATATCAATCATTAACCAAATAATTAATGAAATAAACATTCCAATTAATAGTTAAAGCTAATCAGAATAGATTTTTAAAAAGCAAGATTCAACTACCTGCTACCAAAATAGATATCTTTTAAATATAAAAATTCAAGAAGCTTAAAAGTAAAGTAAGGAAAATATACTCTGCAAACTATACACAAAGGAAGGCTGAGGATATATATATCCAGATCATATAAAACAGATTCTGATATAAAAGTATCTCAGAATCAAAGCAAACAAATCTCCAAGAACAAGAATAAAACAAGGGCATAAACTAGAAATCCTACAGATATTAAAAGGGAAACTAGAAAATATTACAAAAATTACATTGGGCATCTTGGATAAATTTATTTAAACATATGATTGTCAAAACTGACACAAGATGAAGCTGAAAATCATAATAGCTCTATATCCAATGAAGACATTTTGTTTGTAAATAAAACTGTACAACGACACTTAACAAGAAAAAGAACAGGCCCAGATATTTCATAAATTATATAAAATAGTCAAAATGAAATAAAACCAATTTTATATTAAGTCTTTCAGAAAAATAGAGAATGAAGCACTTCCCATCTCATTTCATGGGACTAAGATTGTCTTAATTTCAAAATTTGACAGATATTACAAAAAAGTAAGAAAAAAAAACATATATCAATAACTTTCATGAGCATAAGCACAGAAGTCCTTAACAAAATATTGGGGAATCAGATCCATTAATATATAATAACAAAGATTTTCATGTTCAAGAAGAATCTGAGGAATTCAAAATTATTTAGATATGTAATATTTGGATTCATTGTCCCCTCCCTACTTTTTAAATTTAGTTTTCCTTAATAACTATCATTTTACATTCAGTTTTTATTCTTCCCCAATATGTAATGCTAATTTGAAAACCTCAGTAAAACTATCAAAATGTTATCTTAGTGAGGCACCGTGTAATTAAAATATTTATGAGAACTATAGTCACTAAGACTATTGAATTAAACATAAAGAGATAAATTTTGATAAGCACATACATTGTATAAAAACTTAGAAAATGGGGATCCCTGGGTGGCTCAGTGGTTTAGCGCCTGCCTTCGCCCCAGGGTGTGATCCTGGAGTCCCGGGATCGACTCCCATGTCGGGCTCCCAGCATGGACCCTGCTTCTCCCTCTGCCTGTGTCTCTACCTCTCTCTGTGTCTCTCATGAATAAATAAATAAAATCTTAAAAACAAAAATTGGAAATGACTCTGTATGTTATTACCTATATCCCATTTAGTTGTTATCTTACTATTTAGCTTTTAGGAAATAGTGATTTACATGTGTGTGTTTTTTTTCTTGCATTTATTAAATGTTTGCCGTGGGATAATGTTTACAAAGTTAGATAGTGGTAGACTAGGATTTAATAATAATTGTGAAAATTTAAAATAAATTTGCCAACTAATCATCACACTGACAGAATAAGGGGAGAGGATATTATTTTGAAGTGATGCAGAAAAAAAGTATTAGGGGAAAAATCACTGATTCATGATTAAAGTTCTTAGAAAATTGGAAATATAAAGCCAATTCCACAATATATTAAAGACAGCTGTAGCTAATGTTATAGTTAGTGGTATTGACAGATAAGGTTAGAAACAATGTGAGAAAGCCTGCTTTTATCACTTCTATTCAGCATTGTGCTAAAGTTCTGAGCCATTGCAATAAGAAAAGTAATAAAAGTTACAGGAATTAGAAAGGAAAAATGAAAACTGTCTCATTGACATCGTGTGTATGTAGAAAGTACTATAAAACTCATATATTAATGAGAACCTAGAAGGAAGGAAAGCTAAATTGCCAATTTAAGAACAATTGTATTCTTACATATGACTAATAAACAATTGGAAAATATTTTTTAAATTATTTTAAATTAAAAAAAATATATATAAAGATCTAACTATATGTCATTTGCATATTGGAAACAATATTAAGATGTCAGTTGTTCACTATTTGATCCATTTCAGTAATCAAGACAGAGTAGCAATGGTCAAAATACAAGCACACAGAACAATAGTATAGAATAAAGTGGAGAAAGAGATGAACACATATATGTTCAATTATTTTTTTCATAAAAGTAGAAAAAAACACAATAGGAAAATAAATGTATTTTCATCTAATTGCTCTGGAACAACTATATATTCATATGAGAAAAGAGTTAACACTCCTTTCTTATATTAACACAAAAATAACTCACAATAGATCATAGACTTAAATAGGAGAAGCACAATTATAAAATATTTAGAAGGGACGCCTGGGTAGCCTAGTGGTTGAGCATTTGCCTTCAACTCAGGGAGTGATCCCAGGGTCCTGGGATTGAGTCCCACATGGGGATTCCCACGGGGAGCCTGCTTCTCCCTCTGCCTGTGTCTCTGGCTCTCTCCTTCTGTATCTCTCATGAATAAATAAATAAAATATTTTTAAATAAATAAATAAATAAATAAGTTAATTAATTAATTAAATATCTAGAAAAAGTAAGAAGAAAACATGATAATTTTGGAAAAGAAACAAAGATTAATTAGACACAAAGAAAAAATATCAATAATTCATACTAGGTCAAAATGTAAAACTTCTGCTTTCAAAAAACTTCATTAAGATAATTAACAAACCCACAGAATGCAATAAAATATACAATTTTTCCATATTTGACAAAGGATCTGAATCTAGAATATGCAAAGAATGCTTACAACTCAATTTAAAAAATAAAGATAAGCAAAAATTTATAAACATTTTGAAAGTTTTGAAAAATTATTTCACAAAATAAAACATGAATTGCATATAAACATGAAATGATATTCAATATGATTAGTCATCAGTCAAATATACACTGAAACTGCAATAAGATAAAAGCTTAGAAAAACTGAGTTCCAAATTTTGTGAACATGTAGAGAAAGAGGAGGTAGGAAAGCTAAAGGTTTACCTTTACCCTCTTAGGGTAGCTAGCTGGTCTGAAATTAAACTGACAGATTAACACGGATTAAACCACACAAGCTTTATTTAATATAAATTTTACATGATGCTGGAAACATCATAAGGAAATGAAGACCCACACAGACAGCTATTCCTATGTACTTTTATGCTAGGTTTGATGAAGTGGAGTGTCATGAAGGAATATTCTAGGTTACAAGCATGAGGCAATTGTAATAAACTGGGAGAAAGTTAGCAAGGCCTGTTTGTGGGGATTCTTCTTGACATCTTTTTATCTTGAGATAAGGATGCTTCTTTTCTGTTGCTATAGGGAGGGTTCCACTCAGATGAGGGTTTTATGGTCAGTTTCAGGGAAGAAGGGAAAGTGGTGGCATATAGTCAAAGTGACTTTCCTAACCATTTTCTCACACTCCTTCAGCTTAAAATATTCAGTACAGGAAGGTGCCATTTTTTGCGTAGTGTGTCCTAACCTGATCAAGATTAGCTCACATATGCTGCTGTTGAACTTAAAGAATCAATCATAAAACTACTTTGGAAAACTATTTAGTAATTTCAAAAACATTTAAATAGACTCGCACGTTCTACTTCTAAATGTTTGCCCAAGTGATGTGTAAACATATTTCACTCAACGACTTGCACACAAATGTCAATAACAGCTTCATTCACACTATTCAAAAACTGGCAGCAGTACAAGCTTTCATAGTAAATGAATGCATAAAGAAAATGTATGTCCATATAATGCAAAACTACTAATTAATGGAAAGGTGGTAACGACTGACACATGAACATGGTTTGACCTTAAAAATCATTATGTTAAATAAAGGATGCAGAAAAAAAAATTTGTATACTCATATTAATATACATGTCTAGAAACTGCAAACACATGTGTAGTGACACTTAGCAGGTTGGGGTTGCCCAGAGCCAGGAGTAGAGGGAGTGATGGACTGCAAAGCATCACAAAGAAACTTTTTTGATTGATGGAAATGTTCTGTATTTTGATTATGGTAGTATTTTTGTGAGCATATAACTATGTAAAAACTCATAAAATATATATTATAAATTGATACAGTTAATTATGTCTTGATGAATTTGATAAAAACAAATATAAACACATAGATTGAGAGTAAAATAGTAAGATATCAATACCACACAGACAATAGCCATAAAAAAGCTAGCATAGCCCCATTATCAATATACAATTAGATTTAGAAGATTGTTTTATGATAAATAAAAAAGACTATTACATAACAGTAATAGTATGAATTCAGCATGATAATAAATAACAATAAAAATATGTATGCACTTAAAAACAGAACATCAAAATCTGAGCCTTTTTTTTTTTTTTTTTGATACCTGGTGGCTCAGCGGTTGGGAGGCTGCCTTCAACTCAGGTAATCATGATCTCAGGATCCGGGATCAAGTCCCACATCGGGCTCCCTATGGAGAGCCTGCTTCTCCCTCTGCCTATGTCTTTCCTTTTTTCTCTCTCTCTCCCTCTCTCTATGTCTCTCATGAATAAATACATAAACATTAAAAAAAAACCCACTTCTCAGTAATTATAGAAGAGGTAGACAAAAATGCTTTAAGAATACAGAAGATTTAAACACTATTAACCAAAAATTTTTTTTTGAATAAACACTATTAACCAACTAAATCTAATCAACATTTAGGAAAAATAAATAATATATATCCTTATTATGTTATTTATTTTTTAAAAATGGCAATAAGCTGTTTATAAAATCCCACACAACTTTGGACAGTACACTTAACCCCCAAGATACCAAAATTTGGAAGAGATTAAAAAATATATTTAACTGGATTGTAATAAAAATACATTCTATCTGCTCAACCGATTTAATAATCAACTAAGTATCTAGGCCTTGATTTTTTACCACCACTGGTGAATTCTATCAAATAGCATCAAATAGCATAAAAGTTATACCAATGTGTTCAAACTCTTTCAAAGGTAAAGATAAGAATCTGCTATATTTATAATCTTACATTAGCGGTATTTTGGCCAATGAATAGAAGGTTAACTACTGTAAAGATATTTTCATTTTTCTACACCTCTAAAGCTAGTGTGTTGACATGGAATGATAAAAAAATCTTACAAAAGCACAACCAGGGACCAATAGACAAATGGAAAAATAAACAAAGAATTATACTGACAGCATGAGGTGCAGACATTCTGTATAGAGAAGTAGTTTCAGGCGTGGTGGTCTCAGAAACTGGTCAAAAACAATATCTACTCTTTTTTTATCTTCCCAAATATAATATAGGGATTTTTATAAAGGAATAGTTCATGCTTTGAACATATTAGCTTTTATTGATGATAAAATAGTTTCATACATTTCTCCTTCTTAGTCATATATTAACCAGAAATTTAGGAGAACACCCATGCATTTAATAATGCATTGACTCAATAAATATATACTGAGCATCTGCTCTCTTCCAGGCATTTTTGTTATAGTAGGAATACTAGGAAGTTGGCAACACAGACAAATCCATGCTTGCATGAAGCCTACATTCTTGTAGAAGTGTACAGTTCTTAATCAAATGTAATTTTGAACCGGAAGTCAAAGAAAGAATTTTGAATGGAATTTGAGTGGAGACCACAATAATTGAGCATTCTACTTCTTTGTTCAAATGAATCATTGAAATATTTGATGCATTACAGTTGACCCTTGAACAATGTGAGAGGTAGAAACGATGACACCACATGCAGTCAAAAATGTGTGTATAAGCTTTACTCCCCCAAAAAACTTAACTAATAGCCTACTGCTAACCAGAAGCCTTAGTGATAGTATAAACAGTTGATTAACACATATTTTTATATGTATTATATACAGTATTCTTAATGTACAGTAAGCTAAAGAAAAGGTTATTAAGAAATCATAAGGAAGAGAAACTACATTTACAGTACCATGCTGTATTTATTTTTAAAAAATCATGTATGAGTGTATCAGCACAGTTCAAACCCATGTTGTTCAAAGGTCAACTATATTTTCTTATTTTATTCATTTTAAATCATGTTAAATTTTTTTTAAGATTTATTTATTTATTTATTTATTTATTCATGAGAGACACACACAGAGAGAGAGAGGCAGAGACACAGGCAGAGGGAGAAGCAGGCTCCATGCAGGGAGCCTGACATGGGACTCGACCCCAGGTCTCCAGGATCAGGCCCTGGCCTGAAATTGGCACTAAACCACTGAGCCACCTGGGCTGCCCCATGTTAAATTTTTAAATACTGAATAAAAATTTCTCTTTGGTAATTTAACAGTTTAATGAGTTAATAAACTTTCAAGATGCCATACTTAGATGATATTGTACAAAGAAGTCAAAATATTTTCTATAAAATATAAAATCTCATAATATTAAACTTATTCCCTATATTCTTTTTATGTGAACCAAATCTTTAAAAAACAACTATTTTAAAATGTGCTATGCATTAGTTCTAATCTCCCTTGTCTAGTATTATTTTATAAAATTCTCTATAATATTTGTTAATTCCATAAGTATCCAAATAGCCAAAGCATTAGTGTTTGGTGCTAGATTATTCTTTGGTTACCATAATCTCATAAATTTATCAATGGAGGACACCCAATGGGGAGAATGATGTAATCTTTTTCTCATTTCTCCTTATTTTTAGTAATGAAAGTATGAAGATTCTGTAGGAATCTAGAACTAAAGTACCAATTAGGAATAATGTTGGTGAGAATACTTGCAATTAGTAAATGTGAACATTTTAAGAACTTAATGTTTCTAAGTCGAAGACTAGTGGGGAAAAGAATATTCTGAGCCATAGAATTTTTTCTCTTCTATTTTGCACTCAAGCTTTCATTTCTCAAATAAAGGATCAAATATTTCAAAGTCAAATAGGGGATGTTCTGAATTCTATATATGTAATCACATATATGTAATGCACAGTAGTTCTTTCAAAACCTTTAATCATGAATTCTATATAATTTGGAGAACACTAGGAAATCATTCGGTAAGAACACTTGATTAATGGTTCTATTATTCAGTGAAGAATACATGAAGGGGACTTGTAAGAATTAGATTTTGTTGTAGTTAAACTGAATGTGTGAAATCTTAGGAAAACATTATTGGTGGTAAAAACAGTTAATAACCTATTGCCCTCACAGAGAAGACACTTACCAAAAAAATTATGCTATTAATAATGATGATAAAATTTTTAATATTACATGGAATATTTTTCTTGATGAATTCCTAAGGCAAATTATGACTTTTTAGTATGTATAACAATTCTGCTGCTCATCAACTGATTAGCCTACAACTGTCAGATATAATTTTATATTAATATTTCCCCAGGCTGCTTTGTCATGAATAAAAACATTGTGTAAATTTTGACAAGAAATATTACACAAACAATAAAACATTGAGATACAATCAGGAAGAAAAGTTGACTTTCTCCCAACAGTATTCACAAGGCACCATTGACCCAGTAATCTTGCCATTGTCTGCAAACTCCTTATTCTCAGAGATTCCAAACACTGATTGCCTGAGTCACACAGAGTAAATTCATCCCCTGGAGAAGGATTCACATTAACCTTAAGTATTGAACAGTTTGTTTTTTTCTGGAATGTTACCTCTGAGTAGGCCTTTTTTTTTTTTTTTTTTTTTTTTTTTTTTTGTCTTTAAAGCAACAGTTTACAGATTCTATACTCCTTTCCTTCACCTAGAGTTTAACTCTTAGAGAAGATCCTATCTTTTCCATGAAGAGACTTGGCTCTCTTAGACTTAAGGGACAGAAGACTCCTCACATTCACATGAGCGCTTTGGTTGTTTTACATACACATAATGAGAAGATGAATCACTTGAGCTCTTTGGTATATATCAGGATGATTTGATTTCTATTTAACTATTCATTAGTATTACCCAAAATGTGCCTCTTTGCATTCTATGTATTTTTACCAACTCCCATAGCCTGGTATACTGGGCTATGATTTATCATTGATATCTTCCTTGATCTATATGTAGCATCATTCCCCCATACTAAGTTGATTTTATATGCAGAACATTCTCTACAATTTGTTGTAAGAAACTGCCAAATTATCTTTTTTCTGTCTAGAGTATAAGCCTCATGGTAGCTGTTTATTTCATTCTGTGGATCCAGAGCCATGAATACAGTAAGAAAGTCAATAAATGCTTGTGGAATGAATGAACAAAATTTCAGAGGTAGCCAATAATCACACGTATAGTTGTAGGGGCTTTAACAACCTGTAATTCCATCCATCTCCCCATTCTAAATTTTTTTTAACCAAGCATTCTGTCACTAACCTAATATATTAAGCTCTTCTTGTTTCACACAAAACTAAATATGCCGTTGGCTTGAAATGTTAGCATAAACATACAAAAAAATGAAACTTAAGCAATTTGTGATGTAATTTGGCAAGTTAACATTTACAGACATAATGATGATTTGAGCCATAATAACCTTTCTACTCAATTAAGCTATGATAGCTACTGATGTACTTACCAAATAGTTATTCATCTGAGTCTCAAAAAACTACTTTCTGCAAAACAAATTAATTAAAGCTATTTTCAGTCCAAAAAATAGATGTTCATAATGTTTTTTTTTTTCTTAATGACTTTAGTTTTTCTTACTTTGACTTATTTAAAATGAGCTTTTACATTTGGACTTAGAAGGGGAAGATACTCCAGAGGATCTATATCTAACATCCATTAAGTTATATCTTGGATCTGACAGCAAAAGTCGTTAGTAATTTTCTGTAAAGAACTTAAGTATTTAAGTTCCTATTTCTTCAAAATAAGAGTTTTTGCAACATTATCACTAAGACCTACTGAGCTCTAAAATCTTGGCTTCTATGGTGAGAAGACAGCCTCTATGATAATTTATTGGTTTTTTTTTTTTAAGAAATGTATTGTGCAGAGTACATAGATACAAAAAAACATTGAATAGATAGAAATGATTGTAATCCTCACAATCAATGTGCACATATTAGTTTTATTTTAAAGTAGGTTTCACAGTGTCAAAAAATACACACAAAAATAAGGAAAAGACCTATGTAATACCCATATTTTTATGTCATTTTATAATTATTATTGTGGTTGTTTATTAAGACTAATAAAGAGAACCCTTGTGTGCTGTGAGTGAGAATTAAATTGGTGAAACCTCTATGGAAAACAGTGTGTAGTTTCCTCAAAAATTAAAAATAGAACCACCATATGATCTAGCAATTCCTCTTCTGGGTATTTACTCCCCCCCCCACAAAAAAAAAAAAAAAAAGAAAGAAAGAAAGAAAAAAAACACTAACTTTAAACGCTATGTGTCCCCTCATATTTATTGCAACATTATTTATAATAGTCAAGATATGGAAACAAATGAGTCCATCAATAGATGAATGGATTAAGACATGGTATACATATATGATGGGATATTATTCAGCAATTTGTGACAACATGGATAAATCTTGAAGGCACATGCTAAGTAAAATAAGTCAGAGGGATAAAGACAGATGCCATATGATCTCACTTATATGTTGCAACTTTAAAAGCAAGCAAAAAAACTAACTCACAGTGAATAGTTTGGTAGTTGCCAAGTTGAGGTGGAGGTGAGAGAGAGAAATGGGTGAAAAAGGTCAAAAGGTAGAAACTTCCAACTATAAAATAAGTCATTAAGTAATATATAGCATGGTGACTGTAGTTAATAATGATGTATTATATAATTGTATGTTTTTATATTATATATTTGAAAGTTTTTAAGGGAATAGATCTTAGAAGTTCTCAAAAAATTGTTACTATTTGTAACGATATGTGGTGATAGATGTTAGCTAGACTTATTGTGGTGATTATTTTGCAATATGAAAAAATATCAAATTATTATGCTGTACATCTAAAGCTAACATAATGTTATGTGACATATCAATAAAAACAGGTATAGGGAGAAAAAAGGTAATTAAATATGTATATATTATTTTAATTAAAATTTATATGTGTAAAAAAAAATAAAATAAAATTTATATGTGTAAATATATGTATATGTAACAACATTGAAATAAAACTCTATAATTTGATTCGATTGGAATCCAAAATTTATGCATAAAATTTATATACCAAGGAATTTGTAGAGCAAAAGATAAAGAGGGTACACATTAGATTTTGTGCCTATACAACATAGGCTCTCATTAACTTTAACATTAACAAAAATGTACCAATTGACAAAACTCCATAAACTTAATACTGGGGCTCACATTATATTTAGGGATACCACTAAATTTAAATATAGTTCCCCCTATAATACTTAAAAATTTACTAAATATAAAATAGGGAAAAAATATATATGCCTTACTTTCCCTGTAGCCTTGTCAATATTTCCCATAGTCACAAGATACTCATTGCTCTAAAATATTCCATATTGAGTATAAATGCTCTAACACAATGAATAATAAATGAAAATTAAAGTAAATTTTTGACACTAACAAATTGGCTTGATAAATAGAACCCTATCTACCCCCTCTCCCAGTTAATACAGTACGAAGTAAATTAAAATAGGGCCTTTGAAGATTAAAAATTATTATATGAAATCTAATTGGTAAAGTAATTATCTCCATTTCTTCCCTTTTCAACAGCCTAGTGTGGCCAGTTGGTTAAGTGTCTGACTCTTGATTTTGGCTCAGGTCATGATCTCAGAGTCATGTGATCAAGACCCAAGACAGGCTCCCTGCTAGGTGGGGAGCCTGCTTAAGATTCTCTAGGGCAGCCTGGGTGGCTCAGTGGTTAAGTGCTGCATTCAGCCCAGGTCGTGATCCTGGAGACCCAGGATTGAGTCCCACATCAGGCTCCCTGCATGGAGCCTGCTTCTCCCTCTGCCTGTTTCTCTCTCTCTCTCTCTTTCTCTCTCTTTCTCTCTGTGTGTGTGTGTCTCTTGTGAATAAATACAAATCTTAAAAAAACAAAGATTCTCTATTTCCCTTGCCCCACTCCAAAAAAATAATAAAATATGACTCATTATTTTCCCAAATTAGTAAATAACACACCAAAAGTTTCTGAAATTCAGGAAAATTGAAAAAAACAAAAAATACAAATTTAAAACATATCTGGGACCATCATAGTCAACCCAATAAAAACCAAGGAAAAGAAAATATCTTGAAATTAAAGAAATAATGATATAAAATTCAGCAGAATTTTTGTTGTAAACAATAATAGTCAGAAGACTATGAACATCTAGATGGTGCTAAAATAAAATCAAAAAGAAAACTCAGAAAACAAACTCCTGCCAACCGAGAATTCTGAAGCCCAGAAAATGATTTCCAAAATTTTAGATAAAATATCAAATGAACAAAAGCTAAAATAATTGTCACTGCAACTGCCCTATAAAATATCTTCAGGCTTAAGGAGCATATTACTGTCTGAATAGTTAGATATAATGAAGAAATAAAGAACAAGGGAGGTTAAAATAAATTTTTCCCCTAGATTTCTGTTCGTTTGTCTTTACTTTTAAAGGTAACTATATGTAAAGCAAATATACATATGTATGTGTGTATATGTATATATATGTATGTATGTATATGGTTTATAACATATATAAAATGAAAACTGTATGACTATGCCAGCACAAAAAATTGGACAAATAAAATGGAAGTATGCTGTTGGAAAACTATTACATGTAGTGATATAATTATTACAAGGTGAATTGTGATTAGATAGAATGTACATGTAAATTTTATCCTAGTATAATGACTAAAAATAGGAAAATTGTAAGATAAAAGATAAAGTGGAATTATAAAAATTAATCCAAATGAAGACAAAGAAAGGTTTGAGGAGAAAGAATCTAGATATAGAAACAAAGAGAAATAAGAGCAAGGTAGAAAATTTAAATTTAAATGTAGCAACAAATTATGTTAGAAGTAATCTAATGACTCTCACTGAAAACAGAGATTGTCAAAACAAAAAAGAAAACACGAGATTGCACTATATACTATCTACAGAAACTGCTTCAAATAAAAAAAAAGATAATTAAAAATGAACAGATAAAAAATTATATACCATTAAATTTTCATCAAAAGAAAGGTTGAATGACTACATTTATATTAGACAAATAGATTTAGAAAAAGGGAACATTGCCAGGAATAAGAATGGAGATTTATCAGTAAATTCTATTAGTAATTTAAGAGATAAACAATATTAATGTCTCTTAAGAAATTAGGAGTGAGTGGTGCTTGGGTGGTGTAATCAGTTAAGTGATCAACTTTTGGCTTTGGCTCAGGTTGTGATCTCATGGTCATGAGAGTGAGTCCATAGTCAGGTGCCCTGTTCGGCTTGGAGTCTGTTTGGGAGTTTCTCTCTCTATTCCTCTGCCCCTTCCTCTCTCTCTGTCTCTGTCTTTCTAAAATAAATAAATAAATCTTAAAAAATAAGAAATTAAGAAGGAGTGTTTTTCAGATTGTTTATGAGAACAACACAGTAATTGACTAAGATTACTTTGATATTGCAAGAAGTAGAATGAAAAGGTAACCTAAATCATAAATATCTATTCAACAACCTTAATAAAATATTAGCAAATGAAATTCAGCAATACATATATCATTATATGGAATTTATTCCCAAAGTATAAGATGGATTTCACATCCAAAAATAAATCAATATCATCTACCCCACTACTTTATTAAAAGTTATATTCATTAACAGATGTGGAAAAACACAATAAAATCCAATCTTCATTCATGATCAAAAACTTTTGTAAACTATGAATAGAAAGGACTTTCTCAAAGTGATAAAACTTTCAGCTGGCAGGATTGTAATAGACAAGCCACATTGTACCACTGATCTTCACCTATTAGTCTATATGCTTTTGTGCATATAGATCCACTGAGTGTGGGAGGAACATGAGACTTTCTTATATTCATCAGAATATGGTAAAAGTGATGGAATATTATTTTTATCAGAATTTGCCATATTATCACTCTGAAGACAGAGACTATCCTTCCATGCTTAATGTAATAAGCAGACACGATAGAGAGGCTCACTTGACTCAGAACTACATGTAGCCTCAAGGCTGAAGAGAACTTCGGGCCAACAGCCAAAAGCATCTGGGGCCTCAGTCTTGTGTTCCCAAGGAAATTAATCCTGCCAACAACTTGAATGAAAGTGGAAGTAGATTCTTCCCCATTGGTGCCTCCAAATGAGAACATAGCAAGTCTAACAAATGGATCAGACTGACCCTGATCAGAAAAACCAACTTACCCATGCCCACATTAGTGATCAAAAGAAAGTGTAAGATAATAAAAGTTTATTGCTTTAACCTGTTAAATTCTCAGTAAGTTGTTACAGAGGAGAAGAAAACTACAAAATCATGTCTAATGGTGAATGAACAACCAAGGCCCCCCTACAACCAGGATACAACTAGAGTGTGTAGATCCTAAACATTACAAATGGCCAGAAAAAGAAGTAGAAATTATACATACAAGAAGAAAAAAACTTGAACAGTGTTTATTTGTTTTTTTAATACATTTATTTTTTATTGGTGTTCAATTTGCCAAAGTACAGAATAACACCCAGTGCTCATCCCGACAAGTGCCCCCCTCAGTGCCCGCCACCCAGTCACCCCCACACCCCGCCCTCCTCCCCTTCCACCACCCCTAGTTTGTTTCCCAGAGTTAGGAGTCTTAATGTTCTGTCTCCCTTTCTGATATTTCCTACCCATTTCTTCTCCCTTCCCTTTTATTCCCTTTAACTATTATTTATATTCCCCAAATGAATGAGACCATATAATGTTTGTTCTTCTCTGATTGACTTATTTCACTCAGCATAATACCCTCCAGTTCCATCCGTCGAAGCAAATGGTGGGTATTTGTCGTTTCTACTGAGGAATATTCCATTGTATACATAGACCACATCTTCTTTATCCATTCATCTTTCCATGGACACCGAGGCTCCTTCCACAGTTTGGCTATGTGGACATTGCTGCTAGAAACATCCGGGTGCAGGTGTCCTGGCATTTCATTGCATCTGTATCTTTGGGGTAAATCCCCAGCAGTGCAATTGCTGGGTCATAGGGCAGACCTATTTTTAACTCTTTGAGGAACCTCCACACAGTTTTCCAGAGTGGCTGCACCAGTTCACATTCCCACCAACAGGGTAAGAGGGTTCCCTTTTCTCCACATCCTCTCCAACATTTGTGTTTCCTGCCTTGTTAATTTTCCCCATTCTCACTGGTGTGAGGTGGTATCTCATTGTGGTTTTGATTTGTATTTCCCTGATGGCAAGTGATGCAGAGCATTTCTTCATGTGCTTGTTGGCCATGTCTATGTCTTCCTCTGTGAGATTTCTCTTCATGTCTTTTACCCATTTCACGATTGGATTGTTTGTTTCTTTGGTGTTGAGTTTAATAAGTTCTTTATAGATCTTGGAAACTAGCCCTTTATCTGATACGTAATTTGCAAATATCTTCTCCCATTCTGCAGGTTGTCTTTGAGTTTTGTTGACTGTATCCTTTGCTGTGCAAAAGCTTCTTATCTTGATGAAGTCCCAATAGTTCATTATGCTTTTGTTTCTTTTGCCTTCGTGGATGTATCTTGCAAGAAGTTACTGTGGCCGAGTTCAAAGGGGGTGTTGCCTGGGTTCTCCTCTAGGATTTTGATGGAATCTTGTCTCACATTTAGATCTTTCATCCATTTTGAGTTTATCTTTGTGTATTCAACATAGTACTAGAAATCCTAGCCTCAGCAATCAGACAACAAAAAGACATTAAAGGCATTCAAATTGGCAAAGAAGAAGTCAAACTCTCCCTTTTCGCCGATGACATGATAGAAAACCCAAAAGACTCCATCCCAAGATTGCTAGAACTCATACAGCAATTTGGCAGTGTGGCAGGATACAAAATCAATGCCCAGAAGTCAGTGGCATTTCTATACACTAACAATGAGACTGAAGAAAGAGAAATTAAGGAGTCAATCCCATTTACAATTGCTCCCAAAAGCATAAGATACCTAGGAATAAACCTAACCAAAGAGGTAAAGGATCTATACCCTAAAAACTATAGGACTCTTCTGAAAGAAATTGAGGAAGACACAAAGAGATGGAAAAATATTCCATGGTCATGGATTGGCAGAATTAATATTGTGAAAATGTCAATGCTACCCAGGGCAATTTACACGTTTAATGCAATCCCTATCAAAATACCATGAACTTTCTTCAGAGAGTTAGAACAAATTATTTTAAGATTTGTGTGGAATCAGAAAAGACCCCGAATAGCCAGGGGAATTTTAAAAAAGAGGGATCCCTGGGTGGCGCAGTGGTTTGGCGCCTGCCTTTGGCCCAGGGCGCGATCCTGGAGACCCGGGATCGAATCCCACGTCAGGCTCCTGGTGCATGGAGCCTGCTTCTCCCTCTGCCTGTGTCTCTGCCTCTCTCTCTGTCTCTCTGTGTGACTATCATAAATAAATAAAAAAAATAAAAAAAAAGAAAGAAAACCATAGCTGGGGGCATCACAACGCCAGATTTCAGGTTATACTACAAAGCTCTGGTCATCAAAATAGTGTGTTACTGGCACAAAAACAGACACATAGATCAATGTTTATTTGTTTATGTACAACGTGATTATATGTGTATAGAATCCTCGGCAACTGGTTTTTATAATTTCATTTCTATTAATCTCTATGTTATAATGTGGTCAATAAAAATGTCTTATTTTCATTTTAACTGAATTAAGCATGTTCACTGAGCAATTGTAACTTTAAATGGAGAGTGTATATGTAATAGAAATTAACCCTTTATTGGATACTGCGCATGTTCTCAACTTTAAAATATTTATAATTTTATTCATAATTATTCATGTTGAGCCTAGATAATTTCAAAAACAAAGACCCAAAGAACATATATTTAAGAAATCAAGTGTATTTTTATATTTAAGATTGTCAAACAAATAAATAAATTAATATAGATTTTAATAAAGCACATAAATTTTAAGAATTTTTACAAGCTACAAAATTTGAATTTAACTTTATTCTTAAGAAGCTTTTAAGTTTTAGACACAGTTTAAAGTTCTACTAAATGACTTATCCATTCTAAAAAGTAATTCTAAATATCCAACTGAGAAACCCATGAAAGTCTACTAGAAAATATCTAACTTTTCTGCTGGAGGGATGTATAAGAAAACAATTTCAGTTGGAACATCTTACTATTCTGAGTTCTTTAAAAAAAATCTGATTCTCATCACTTCTTTTTGGAAAGTTATTTTCTTCATTCTAATCTTGATTTCCTTTGAAACTTGTGAACATGTTAATTTTCAGTTGACAGGTTTTCTCCAAATCTCACTTTATGCAGCTTTATCACTAAGCATAATGATATAACTGTAACAAATGGAAATAATAATAAAGATGATAATAAAAAACCTTAAGTAATTTGAGTTTGGTGTTTTATTCTTTCTGTGCATTTCAATGTAATACATATGCTTAAGAGTGACAATGGTCAAACAACCCTAAAATCAACTAAATTAAAAATCAGCTACTAAATAATCAAGGGTAAATGTTAGTATTGCTAAAATACTACAATTGAGGTATGATATTTGCCTTGTAAAATTAAGCTTCACATTATATTGTCGTGTTCTTATTAAATTTTGCACATATATTTCAAATTTGTAAATTTGCCTATAGCCATAAAAATAAATATTTATTTCTTTTTGTGCCAAACACTTATCACAGCTCCACAACCCTGAAAAAAATTGAATGTAGAAGGTTCATGGTCACAAGTAGATAGGAAATAATATTTAGTTTTTCTAAAAACTTTACTTTTTAACAGACTTCAATCAAGATCTCTTTCATAATGTCTTTTGTGCTTTGCATCCAAAATGCACACTAAAATGAGATTCATTTTTCATTATATCATTGTCATTTCAGAGCATAAAAATGCAGAATTAGCATCAGCATTAGTTCCACAAAGTACTTTCTTCAGATTAAAAGTCAGCAAATTATTGTAAACAACATGATTTAATTCATTGGCAGCGATATTTTTGGCAGCTCAGTCACTGTTAGAGTTATGTTAGAATTATTTTTTTTATTAGCAAGCATGATGTAAGTGATGTGAGAAACAACTGTGAAATTATAATCTGCATAATAGACAATTCTGAAGCAGTTATTTCTCCTGTTTCCATGTGCTTTTGAGAATGTGAAAATAAATTTAACTTCCAACCATTCTTCATATGTTTTTCTGTACTAACTAGGAATACCAAATGTTCATTTGTGATAGCAATACAATTCAAGAACAAGCATAATCCAGGGATTTATATAAGCAGAATTGATGGCATAATAAAATATTGTTATTGTATAGGAGCCCAATTGCTTTTTGAGTAAACTTTCTGGATATTTAACAATCTGGCCAGACTTTCTCGTAGCATCGAAGGTTTGAGGTTGTGGTAGATAATTTATTCACTATAATTACTTTCTGAAATGTACAGGTTATGTGTTTCAAAAATTCTCTAATTTTGATTTTGTCAAAGTAGACTTCTATTAAAATTATATAATCTCTAGAGGAATAGATGAAACATCAAAAATATTAATAAAATTAAAAAGCTATCTGATAAGAGCAATAAAGTGCTCTTATAGAAATAGAAACATATTGGATGTTTAAACATTTAAGTAATTTGTGTAGTAATAGAACTATATAGAAATGAAAAATGAAAAGTTGTAAACAGATGTGTATTATTTTGAATAATATGGGGAAATTATTTTTAAACACTTAAGCTAAGTGGAATACATTTAATGATGTTAATCAGCATATATTTACACTTGGGAGTCTCTTGGCAGTTATAATTTGCATTGAAATTTACTTGAAAGTAAATCCATCAAAAATTTTGCAATTTATTGAATCCATATGATGTAAAAGAAATAAGACTTTTTGCATGCAGGTACCTCAAATCTAAGTGATAGGATGACACAAGGGAATAATTAAATACATTATGTACAGGACATAATGTATCCTTTATCGTGAGGGTAAGTCTTCAAGAGACATAGGAATATACAGGCTGAAATATTGTCGAGACATGACACTAATTGTTCTTCCTTCCTTTAGCAGAGAATACAATTAACAGTTTCTTATAACTCAGTATATATTTTACAACATTCTCTAAAAAGGAAGCCCATAGATTGGAAATTCTTCTGAAAAGATGATATAATTTTTGAGCATAAAAGTGTAGTATTAAGTCAATAATTAAAGTTTGCCAATTTATTGAACTTAACACTTTCAGATAATCTGGCCATCATCTGGCTTCCAAGCTACTTTATTCTATCATTTCAGTTTCTTCTGCTCCTAAGATCACCTCCTTTCAATAAGACCTTATAAACTTGACTAATGAAGTTGGAAATTTTATGTAAACCTATTGTACATGTTGGTGCGTGCATGTGTGTATGTGTGCTTGTGTTCAGGTTCACTGAAATCTTATAATCACAGAATGAAAAAAAGTTTAAAATAATAGAAGGAACTACTTCACTCTTTTTAGTGGGAGATAAACTATATTTTGACTTCTTGGTATTTAAGAATAATCAACAGAAAGAAAACAGGATCTGAGCAGGTACTTGGACTACACAGTAGCTTCCATATGTTGATGTTTCTAGTATGACAAGATATAAATCATCTTTAGTTTAATCTCTAAAACTTTCTGGAATAAGCATCCTTGTTTTCATTTATTGTTGGAGAAACTAAGGCCAAAAACATTAGAGATAAATAAAATATCACTCGCCTGGTCATTGAGAGACACTAGATTCAACTGGATGTTGACTAGCTTTATAGCTGATGTCTTTTTGAAAGAAAAAATATGGATCCTCATATATAATTCCTCTGCCTTTAATATTACCCTGTTATAAAAATTTTATATATACATTTTGCATGTTTTCATTATACCAAAGAACTTTTCAATTAAATTAAAACAAATCAGTGAACATACTGTCAAAGTAAGTGTTTAATTGAATAAGCAAAACAACAATGAGCAAATTAACACTTTCTAACACGTTGTAACAGTGTTTAAATCCACATAAAGATAGTAATTTAAGGTATAAATTATTATTAAATATAGTGTCATTTAAATAGATAACACAAACATGCAATTTTCTTGATACAGCATTATAAACAGCAATGTCACTTGTCAAATTGGGCTTTTTTATTGTGGTTACCTTAACTTGTGCATGATAATGGGTTTTCTCTGACACTGTCAGATTAGAAACAGATAACCAAACACCTATAAACAGCTTATACTTAAGCTAGTATGTCACACAAATGGCATTCTATCATTCTATACCTTTAATATATTTGTGCTTTGCCAAATTACTATGTTCTGTAGGTATTTCACTATTTTTACAGAAATGAGAAAAGATAAAGGAAGTTGTAAATAGAATATAAAAGAAGGAAAAAGGAAGGACTAAAGATTGATTTAAACATTAATTAATAAACGTTTAAATTAATGTTTAATTAATTAGTTAATTAAACATTATATTTTTAGATAATTCATTTAAGTTTATATTTTCTCTGAGAGTAATATATTACTGAAAGTGTGTGTCTGTGGATATAAGAATGTGTGTATGTGTGTGGATATGATCTTGTATGCATATTACACACACATCTACCATATTATGATTAACATGAAATAAATACCCAACAAGTACATAAATGTCCTATTGTCTTCTCTCTTTTGGAATATGGTACTGAGAATTGACAGTACAATAATTTAACTCAGGATATGGGAGAGAAAATAACCAAAAGGTCTGATATGTAGATGGAATCAGAGGTCCAGAAGAAGAGAAAATGGAGCGGAGCAAATATTTGAAGGGATAAAGGAATAATGACCCCAATATTTCCAAAATTAAGAAGAGATATAACCCACAGTTTTAAGCAGCTCAGTGAACTTCAAATGTGTTTGTGTGTATGTGTGTGTACACCTAGGCACTTGACAATCAAGTTATGAAAACCAAAGAAAAGATATTTTAAAAAATCAGGCAACTGGAGAAAATAAGTAAAATATGGGGGGGAACACGAATAAAAATTGTGAATGACTTCTCATGAAGGTCAAGGGAGAGAAATGGAATGCTTTCTTAAATGTTAAAAAAAAAGTCATCCTACAATTCTACATCTACTAACAATACCCTTCAAAACTGATAGCTAAATAAAAATATTCAAAAACACATAAGAGCTGAGAGAATTCATTTGAGGGGAGACAATGTCATAATCAAAATATGAGCCATAGGTTACTACTTTCTCATTCAAATCACCACCAATTTTGTTATAGTTTTTCCTGTTATTAGAATTAATTTATGTTCATCAACTTTTCTTTCACACAACTTAACACTTGGGATTCATCTATTTTCTTTTATACATCAGTAGTTCGTTACTTTTCATTATTCAATAATGCTGCCCCATTATATGAATATATCACAATATATTTTCCAGTTTTGATGAAATTTGGGTGTTTCCAATTGTTTGTCTATTATGAACAAAGCTACTCTAGATATCATTTTACAAATATGTTGGCAGGCATATATTTTCATTTCTCTTGTCTAAATACCTAGGAATGCTAAGTATATGTCTCATTTTAAATAAACTATCAGTTGTCCAAAATAATTGCAACATTGCCAGTGGGTGTATGTGTACGTATGCCTATGTGAGACGCAGAAAGAGAGAGGGAGAGAGAAATGAAACTAAATTATGGTCCTAATTTACATTGCCTAATAAATATTGACATTGAATATCTTTTCCTATCTTTATTGGCTATTTGTGTATCTTCTTTTACTTCTTCTTACTTGGTTAAGTATTCTACTCATTTTATTTTTAATATGTAGGAAATCTTTATATGTTACTGACATTAATTTTTTGTCAGAAAAAATAATAATTTTGGGATTATTTTCTCCAATTATGTCTCTTGCCCAATAACTTTTTTCGTGATTTTTTTGACTAGCACTTATTTAAAATTCTATGCCTAATTTATTTTTTCTTTTTATAGGTGTATATAATAGATATCCTTTAATTATCTCAGCCTGATAGCTGCAAACATATTATCCTGTGTTTTCTTCCAAAAACTTCATATTTTTAGCTTTTACACATAGGCATATTTTTTTTATCATTAATTTACATACAGAGACTGGTTTAGGTAAAAATTCATGTTTTTCTTTATGTAGATATTCAGATGTTCCAGTTCCATTCGTTAAAAAGATTTTTATATTTTTAAAATTTTATTTATTTATTTGAGACAGAAGGTGTATGAGAGAGAAAGCACGAGAAGGTGGTGGGTGAGAGAAAAGCAAACTCCCTGCTGAGGGGGGACCTGGATGTGGGGCTCAATCCTGGGACTCCAGGATCATGACCTGAGCATGATTCTTAACTAACTTAGCCACAAAAGCACCGCTCCATTTGTTAAAAAGACTTTTGTCCCAGTGGATTGACTTGGTACCTTCATCAAAATTCAATGGTTTGTATATACATGGATCCATATCTAAAAGCTACCCCAGAAGGACTCTCTCATTCAAGTGGTCCATAGCTTTCTCACAGAAAATGAAGAATAAGAGTCCCAATAAACTCTAGGAGTACAGGCCATCCACAATATAGTAACTAATCACTGAGGCAAAATTCATATGCAATAACTGGATATAAAGTATACAGTTTTATAAATTTTGGCAGACATATATAGCTAGGACTAACACAATCTAGATAATTAACATACCCATTAACTCCAAAAGTTTCTTTATACTCTGATAATTTCTTCTGATATACCTTATCCTCAGCAGCCCCTGATGTGCTTCATGCCACCAGAGATTACTTTGCATTTCTCAGAATTTTCTTTAAGTGGATATCTTCAGTATGCACTCTTTTCTTTTTTAAGTAAACGAAGAGGCTGGTTCTTTTACTCACCATAATTATTTTGATAACAAGATTTCCCAAACAGATGAAGAAAAAGAATCTGACAAAACTCATAACCATTATGATAAAATTCTCAACAGCCTATGTAGAAAATCCACAAAAATCTACAAAAATTCCCAGCTCTAATAAATGATCACAGAATGGTCAAATGCAAAAGTCAGTGGTTTTCATATATACAAGCAATGAAAAATTGAATTTGAGATTAAAAACCATTTACAATAGCCATATTTTAAGCAGTCCATATTATATGCCATTTATAATAACACTAAAAAATGAAATACTTAAGGACGTGTTTTATAAAATTTTACATGATCTATATGTGAAAACTATCAAATTCTGATATGATAAATCAAAGACGATTACATGTAGTTGGATGGATTAAAAGAGTCAATATTGTAAAAAAGAATGAAATCTTGCAATTTGCAACAAAACGGCTGGAATTAGTATAACGCTAAGTGAAATAAGTTAAAGACAAATACTATAGGATTTCACTCATATGCAGAATTTACGAAACGAAACAAATGAACAATGAAAAAAAGAGACAAGCCAAGAAATACACTCTAAAGCATAGAAAAGGAACCAATGGTTTCCAGAGGAGAGGTAGGTAGGAGGATAGGTGAGATAGGTGATGGGGATTAAAAAGCAAACTTATCATGATGAACACTGAGTACTGTATAGAATTGCTGAATCATTATATTGTATACCTGAAGCTAATATAATACTATATGCAAACTATACCTTTAAAAAAAAAGAATAAATGTAGCATCAATGAAAACCCACTTAAAAGAGTGAATTTTATAGTATGTAAATCATACCTCAATAAAACTGCTGAAATAAATAGATACAATATTTAAACATTAATTAAGAATCAATATTGTTAAAATCTAATTTCTTCCCAATTTATCTATAGACTCAACCTAATCCCAATCAAATCCCGGCAATATAATTTGCACCAATCATCAAGCCGTTTGTAACATTTGTATGGAAACATAACCTAAAGTAGTCAAAACAGTATAAAAGAAGGAAAACAAATTTGGCAGACTCAGACTGTTCAATTTCAAGATTTACTATAAACCTATAGGACATCAATTTTGACAAAAAAAATAGATGGTGTAGATAAATCAAAAATAATACAGAGGCTGGAAAGATAGCCAAGCAAACTGACCATTGATAGGAACTAAAGACAATTCAACATAGAAATAACAGTATTTTCAATATATGGTGCTGGAAAATTACATTTCCACCTCTTTAAATAGAAGAATCTAGAAACAAACTCACAGATTTTACATCTGTCACAAAAATGAACTCAGATGGATCATAGACCTAAATGTTACATGTAAAAAATTAAAAAAAAAAAACCCTCTAGAAGAAGCACTGGAGATCTATGTAACCTTAGTTTTATGATGTGTTTTGAAATAAAACATCAAAAACTTGATCCATGAAATAAAATATTGACAAGTTGGACTTTATTAAAATTAAAACAAAAATACAAGTCACAGACAGGCATGCTAAGTGAAATAAGGAATTTGCAAAACATATATCCAATAAAGGAGTGTACCCCAAATATACAAGAGTACTCAATTCTCACCTGTATGGAAACACAAAACCCAATTAAAATTCAATTAAAAAATAAGCAATAGATCTGAATAGACATTTCACAAAAAAAAGATAAACATATGGCAAATAAACATATAAAAATGTGTTCAGGATTATTTGTCATAGAGAATCGTGAAGTAAAACAAAAATGAGGCATCATTACACAGTCATTGGAATGGTTAAAATCCAAAAAGTTGACAATACCAAATGCAGATGAAAATACAGAGCAACCAAAATTCTTTGCTGGTATTAATGCAAAATGGTACAGCATCTTAAAGACTTGGCAGTTTCTTATAAAACTAAATATAATCATGCCATATGATCAAGCAATTGGGCTCTTAAATATTTATCTGATTTAAAAATTTATGTCTACACAAAACCTTCATGCAAAGATTTATATCAGTTTTATTCATAATTACAAAAAACTTGTAGCAAACAAAATGACTGTCAACCTGTAAATAGATAAATTGTGTACCTCCATGTAAAGGAATATTATTTTGTGATATAAATAAATAGGTGCTGAGAATTAAGGAATACACCTGTTGTGATGAGCACCAAGCATTGTATAGAAATGTTGAATCTCTATATTGTACACTTGTAATGAATATTACACTGTTTGTTAACTAACTGGAATTTAAATACAAACTTTAAAAAAGATAAAGAAATAAGTTGTCAAGTCATGAAATGCAGGGAGAAAAGTCCACATGCTATATTTTTCTATTAATAGGATATTCTGGGTAAAGCACGACTATAAAAAGATCAACGAGTGCCAAGGGGTCAGAAGGAGAGGGAAGGGGAAGAGCTGAATTGGTGGAACATGGAGAAATTTTTAGGGTAGTGAAATTATTCTGTATGATACTTCAATAATGGATTTGTCAAAACTCATCAGAATTTACAGAATAGTGATTCTTAATGCATGCAAATTAAAGAATATCACTCAGAAGATTGATAGATTCCAGTATAAAATACACAATGAAAAAAGAAGCTGGCTGTATTACAATTATGAGCTAGCCTCTCAGGAGGTGGTGGGCAGGAAAGGTGCTAAACCATGAAATTTGAAAATTAGTGCAATGTTAAGGAAAAAAAAGAAGGGATAAAAACCCAAAAAATACCGTGAAGAGATGATACACTCCAATTGATAAAGTCATTTTCCATGGGAATATAGACTAACAGTTCTTAATATAGCTATAGATGCATACTGAAATTAAATAACTAAGTAAATCGATGATGGATGATGAGAATCAGGTTTATGATTGTTAAGGTAGAAAATTAGAGACAATGGAAAAAAGCTAGAATAATTCATATGGATTAAAGTTGGACTCATCAGTATGAAATTAGTTTCAGTATAATATAGATGTGATTGATTATATAGAGAAATATTTATAGACATGTGTATGTATGTATTTATAGACATGTACAGACACGCTTTAGTATACACATACATTTTCTTGCTCCATCAGCTCAGAGAGCTTAGAAGCAATGACACACCGGTAGAAATAAGCACGCTTAAATCTTCATTTCTACTACTGCTCCCCAAGAAAAAGAACCAGGGCTCCTTTGAGAAATGTCTAATTCTGGGTCAGGAACAAGATAACCCTTGAATATCTTGTAGTGTAAGAAAATAAGAAAGGAGCAAATAATATTTTAAAAATTATATGTCAAAGGAACACAGGTGCCAGTGGAAAGAGCTCCAAATAGTCAAACTGGAACAATTTGGCAACAAAATAAAGTATTGAGCTTTAAACTATAAAATAAAATCCATGAGTTCATACTGCTATAAATGATTGACTGAATCAGTAACATGGAGAGAAGAGACAAATCTCCCATACAGATGAATTCCAAATAATTTATGTAGACATCTCACCCTTAAGGAAGAGGAACATAACTCACTCTTCCTTAGATGTGGCTTCACAGAGTGTCCTTCTGAAGACTACAATCTGGAAATGAAATCAAGAATAGCTTCACAATAGAGAAATCTAACAATCTCAGTCATTTCGTCAAAATCAAAATCAACAATATTGACAGCATATACCCTTGTAATGATGTGATGAAACTGATACTTTACATCTGTAATCTTCCTCTGTGCCTGCCCACCAGAAAACTTTGAATTCCAACCAGGAAACATTCCATAGAATACCTGATGAGTATTACTCAAAATTAGTAAAGTCATCAAAAACAAAGTCTGAGAAACTGGCATAGCCAGTACGAGTTTAAGGACAGATGGCAACTACGTGTACGTATACCCTGTTGAAAATCATCAAGTAAGGTTACTTTGCTGCCCAGAAATGGTTATTGCACAGTGAGAGGAGATAGTTTTTAAAACGGTTCTTTAATCGGGACCTCAACTAAACACGCGGGTAAAATAATAAGAGGTTGAAAAGCAAAAATAAAGGCAGGAAATTATTTCTACCTTCACAAAATTTACATCCTAGCAGTGAAATTATTTGTCACTCTCAAAATCCCTGGAATGAGGAATGAGAGCAGGGATTCCAGGCTGTAGACATCAGTGAGAGACAATTTGAACCTAAATTAAAACCTGGTGATTCTTGTTTTTGAAGAAGGACATTCAAGTTTTAATAAATATTTACTAAGCCCTATAATATGTATGAGACGATCTAAGGCAGATCCCTGTCCCTGGAGTTACAATCAGTGAAAGCAAAGAGAATGGATAAAGAAATATGCATACTATATACATATGCATATACTGTATACAAAGATATATGTATACTATATACATACACATATGCATATATGCATATACATATATGTATATAATATACATATATTACCTTATGTTATATATATATACATATAATTTTAAGCGACTTAAATTCTAGTAAAAGTGAAGAGAATGGATACAAAAAATATGTATACTATACACACATATATATGCTACATATTATGTATGTATATATAGTATATAGGTATATTATACGATATATATGATCATATATTGTTAATATGTATACATATAATTTAAGACAATGGTAAGAGCTATTAATAAAATCAATGTAAAGGGGCCGAGAGTGCTTGAGGAGAGGCAGGAACTTTTAAATCTAATACGGTGGTCAGAGATTATGTCTCTGAGAAGGAACATTTAAGCTAAAACTTATGATAAGAAAGTACCAGAAATCTTGATTATACTGATGGTTTCTTGGGCATCTAAATATGTCAAAACTTATCAAATTATACACTTTTAATGAATTATTTACTACATGCTGACTATACCTCAACAAGACTGTTTTTTTTTTTTTTTTTAAGTTTAAGACACAAAGTTGTCTAGGCATATTCAAAGATATTTGTCTCAGGAGAGAGTAAGCTGGATGTTGTCACATGTCACCATATGTCACATATGGTGAGGAAGGCATCTTTCTAGGCCAACAGAGATCAGTGGTGGTCTCTGGGTCTTTGGGCCCATAGGCTGTTAGAGAAGCTCCATCTGACAGCACTTGTAAATTTGTTTCTGTGTGTGGTCATGTTTCCCTTGGGTTACTCCTGGATTTGATTAAAATACTGCTAAATGTGAAGCCACTATCATTATAGGCAATTAATAGGCAGTTCTACATCCACAGTTGGGTCTAAGAAATGAGAGAAATAAGCAACTGAAGAGAAACTATCTGATAGAAAGCAGAGGGTATGTTTCTAAAAAGTGAGAAGTGGCCTCTGGGAGAGAAATAGCAGTGGTCATGCGTCCGGCAGCTGGCTGAGTCAACAAACCAATGGCCCAGATTTGGGAAACGAGAAGCATTTACCAGGGTCAATACACAGAATGAAAATTTGCTAAGCAATTTGAGCATCTGCAGCCTATAGCAGCTCCAATAGTTCTATATCAAAAAGGCCAACATCTATTATGCAGTTGGAAGAAGTATCTCGGTACTGGGTTTTTCCTTGTTGCATTTAAAATGCAAGCACACTGTTTCTGATTAGATAGTATGTTTTCTTTGGGTGGCTTCCAGAATCCGATGGAGATCTCAGTAAATGGTAAAGTCTTTATGCAAAAAGTTAAGACACATGTATTTAATTAATTAATTAAATCTATACTTATTCTGTATTTATGTAAATAACCATATGCACACACACACGCACACACACACACCAATATATTAGGAACTGATCTAAGCATCAGGAAAACAGCACAGAGGTAAACAAACTTCATCCCTGACGTTTAATACAGAAGTGACAATTAATGATAAACAACTAACTGAGACAATTTCAAACATAAGGGGTAGCAGGGATATAAAACAGGGGATTGGTCTAGGGGAAATCACTGGGAAGAGACAAAATACAAGGATAAGGAAAAGCCTCTCTGAAAATTGTCAGCTTGAGCTAAGAACTGAACAACTGTATAAGTCAGACGCGGTCAGTTCCAAGAACATTAATTCCACAGAAAGTGAGCAGCATATGCCAAGGCCTGAGCCAATAATGAGTTTGGCATATTTGAGGAATAAGAAGCAAGCTGGTGTGACCGGAGTATAGTAATGGAGCCAGTGGTAGAAAATGAGGTTCTAGACACAGGAAATGGCAAGTTTGTGTAGGACCATGATGATGTACTAAGAGCCTCTAGGAATTTGGAAAGCATTCTAATAAGATGGGAAAACCTTGACCAGTTCTGAGCAGAAGAATCATTTGAACTTCAGAAACTAATGTGCTTTGTCTTAGACACTAGCTAATAAGCCCAGTACTTATTCATTATATTCACATGTTGGACTAATGGGCCAAAGGGAAGGTAATTAAATCAAGTTTCAAAAAAAGAAAAGAACAAAAAGTCTTCTTGCTTGGAATTGAATTGGTGAATTCACGGCTTATAGGATATAACAGTGCTTAGGAAAAGCATACTCTATCCTTCTGGAAAGAACACCTGATTAGGCCTTACTTTCCTCAAGGTAGATAGTTTCTGAAAGGGGTATTGAGACATGGTAATATTAAGTAGGCTTAATCAGTTGAATTCCACTGCCTGAATTGGGACATCACCAGGTTTTGTCCTCAGGCAATTTGTCCCTTATCTCTGGCTATTTTATAGCCAACTTCTGTATTCTCAACCATTCTATTTCTTTCTGTTTGAACTCTACGTACACACTTCTCTAACCTTGGACTTCTGGCTTCTAATCTGTGACTACTGCTTCAGGGAGTGTCCATTCTCCCTCTGTTTGGCATTCTTGAACATTATGACTTCTTCCTAGCCTCAGGATTTTTTTGCAAGGTCAGCTCCTCAGGCCAAAGAGACTCAAATCAAACTCACTGACATTGTCCCTATTCCCTGATAAGAAATCAGAAATTACAGGGAGGGACGAGACACAATATCAAAAATATGTAGAGACTCCTGCTAGCTTGGTTTGCATTTTTGTGCATCAGGTTGTGGCAGGGAATATTCTGCATTGCAGAAGAGACCCTTGGATTTATAATCCTCCAAAACACATTTTCTGTATAGGTGTACATTAATTCCCAAGGACTACAACAACTTTGTTGAGAGAATGTGAAAAATACTCTTTAGTGTTATAGGATCAGATTTTCAGATTTGGTTTCCTTGGCTTCCAGCACCTGCATTCCTGTCCCTCACTATTCAGCTCTTTCAAATTTATGTAATTCTATAATTCATACTAAATCCTCTATACTCAGAATATATATTTACTGGCCTCTGTTTGTCTAAATCCAGATAGTTTGGGGGCACTGAAGGTGGTTCATTTCAAAGGAACAGAACCTAAACATAAGGATCTGGAAGAGTCAATTGGATTAGATTAGAATCAAAGATAGTGATGATCTCATAAATAATGTTAAATGATCCTGATAGATAAGATCCAAAATAGCTACACAAATTTTATCTGCATGTATTGAAGGACCTAAAAAAGGTGGATTTTTACCACATTGTGGTAATAACATAATACTATGAATGAAAATAAAAGTATAAGATCATAATATGAGATGACTCCTGACTATACTGAAAATCTCAGAGAAATACAACATGAAGTTCATGGCTTTAAGTTCTGAGAAAAAAAAAAAAAAGAAATAAACAGAAATAAATCTTGTAGTACGGCTGTGATGGTTAATTTTATGTGTCAACTCAGCTGGATCACCATACCCAGGGAGATGATCAAACGTTCTGGATATTGCTATGGAGGTGATTTTTTTGAATGAGATTAATATTTATATTTGTGAAAGTCAAGTATATCAGTAACCATAGTGGGGATGGGCTTCATCTATGAGTTGAGTGTCTTAGCAGAACAAAAACTGACTTCTCCTGAGCCAGAAGAAATTCTTCCAGCTTTCTCCAACTGCAGGTTTTCCTGAGTCTCCAGCCTGCTGAAGTATCCTGCAGATTTTGTACTTATCAAGCCCCCACAAACGCTTGAGCCAATTCCTTAAAATAAATTTCTCTGTGTGTCTCTCTCTCCTGCGTGTCTTGATAGTCCTGCTGGTTGATATTGCTGAACAATATCAAAGGTTGATCCTCTCTGTGAGTGGATTATAATGCAAATTGAATTCACAGCCATACCCACTTGTTATATATTCAAATTAGGGCATTGATTGAGGAAAAGTGAGAGTTGGCAAATTTCAGTGTGTTTCTTTAGATTCTCCAAATGAGCTCTCTTGATCTTTGTTGGCAATCTTCTGAATTTTGCAGAAGTTCTTAGGACTTTTACGCCAATCTCCAGCTTTCCTAATAGCCAGTAACTCTGTAGTTCCTATATTAAGCCTTTTATACTGAGAATGCTTACAGTAGATTCTGTTCTCCTGGCCTGGTTTATAAACTATACCAACACCCAGAAAATAACAAAAATGTGAGCAAGAAAGTGACAATGACAGAGTAAGGAAAAGAGATATAAATAGAAATAGTTTTCACCTTCATGAACTCAAATTTTACATTGAAAGAAAAAAGTTTCAGTAAAATATCACAGGTGACACCAAAATATAAAATAATTATTAGTAGAGTCAGTAAGTTCCCAGGTGAAGTTGATCTTTCACATATCTAATATATCAAAGAATCAAGGAAAATTTTGAAATTGTACAAAAGACTCAAAGGTGATTATAGTAAATACTGCTTACATTAAGAAAATAATAGTATGATCCCAATTCAACTGTCATTCTGAAAATTTTTACTAAGACAAACAAATCCTGTTATTTTATCCTCATTATACCCAACTTATAAAAACATGGGTTCAATATTATATATTTTCACTAGATTTATTTGTTTAATTAATTATTATTTATGCCTCTAAATCTTTCAGACTGACTTATAAGAGTTCATGCAATGTGATGAAAATTAACAAATTAAAGATAGTTTAGAAGATATCAAAACAAGGTTGAGAAGAGTTAGAATCAAGAAAAAGGATAAAACCATGATTTTGAAGTTAGATCCAGTTTTCATACCATGTATCAAATACAAGCCTGCCTCTATAGGATTTAAAAGATTACTCAGAGGGACACCTGAGTAATGGAGTTTGTTAAAAGTTCCATCCTTGGTTTTGGCTCCGGTTGTGATCTCAGGGTCATGGGGTAAGAGATCAAGTCCCATCTTGAGCTCCTCCTGGAGCCCTGCATCAAGCTCTGCATTCAGCATGAACCAGGCTTAGGACTCTCCTTCCCTCTCCCTCTGCCCTTTCTTACCATTCTCCCTATTTTCTTCTTTCTCTCTAAAATAAATAAATTAATTTTAAAAAGAAAGATTACTCAGAAAGGAAACTTTATGTTTAAAATATCCACAAAATATATTTAAAAAAACCTTGATCTACCAGAATTTAACATCATTCAAGAATGACTTAACAGAACCTTTATTAAGCAAAGATGATTATTCATGGGACTTAATATACAGAAAGACTAGACTGCAGGTGAAAAACAGTAGTACTTTATAGGAAGCCAAATATCAGTTGATATGACTGAATCTTAATATCTTTTTAACACAAATGAGAAGAAATTATGTTTAATTCCAACAATTTAACTTATTTTCTCAGCTGAAATCTTGATAAATAATTGAAATAGATGTAATTAAAATTGTACTCTCTGGCAAATCTGGTGGAGCAGCAGGTCTATTCTATTTGTTGAATGTGACTATGTAACTCTAAGGGTTAGTTTTTTTTTTTTTTTTTTTACAAACAAATGAGCCTAATAAATACAAATGCCTTAAAAAAAGGCATATCTTTAATAGAAAGCAAGTCAAACACTGTTAATTTGCCTTAATATTAATGTTTCTAGGATGAACTAATGACCAATCATTATTCCCAATGTCATCTCCCAATGATATAACAGAAAGTGGTTGTTTTAATTTCCTATTCCTGCCATAACAAATTTTACAGACCTAGTGACCTAAAGCAACACAAATTTATTCTGTTACATAAATGGAGTTTAGAATGTCAAAATAGTAAGCATATCTGCATTTCTTATAGAGATTGTGGGGAGAAACTCTTTCCCTGCTTTTTCTATCTTCTACAGATTTAGAGATGGCAAATAAGCATATAAAAAGATGTTTAACGCCATACACTATTAAGGAACTGAAAATTAAAATAACAAGATAACATATCTATTAGAATGGTCAAAACCCAAAACACTGACACCATCAAATGCTAGTGAAGAAATTGTTCCACAAAAGAAAAAAAAATTGTTCATTGCTGGTGGGAATGTAAAATTTCATAGTCACTTTGGAAAATAATTTGGCAGTTCTTTATAAAACTAAGCATAATCTTACCATATGATTCAGCTATTATGCTCCTTGCAATTTACCCAAATGAATTGAAAACTTGTGTCCATACAAAAACATGTATACAATGTTTACAGCAGTTTTGTACATAATCAAAAACTTGGAAGCAGCCAAGATGTCCTCTAGTAGGTGAATAGATAAACTATGGTTCATCCAGACAATGGAGTATTATTCAACACTAAAAAGAAATGAGCTAGCAAGTAATGAATAGAAATGGAAGAACTAGAAATACATATTAATAAGTGAAAGAAGTCAATCTAAAAAGGCTACATAATATGTGATTCCAATGATATGACATTCAGGAAAAGGAAAATTATGGAGATAGATTAGTAGTTGTCAGGGTTAGGGGTGGAAGGAATGATTAAACAAAGCACGGATTTTTAGGATAGTGAAACCAATATGGATGTTGCTTCAGTGGTAGACTCAGGTCTTTATACATTTGTCAAAAAACATAGATCACACAACACCGAGAAGGAACCCTAAGATACACTTCAGATTTTGGGTGATCAGTATAGGTTCATTGCTTGTAACAAACGTATCACTCTGTCAGAGGATGTTGATAGTGAGGGAGGTGGTGCATGTGGGTGGGTACAGGGGATATATGGGAAATCTCTGTACCTTAAAAAAAATAGTATAACACCTATAATGAATAACAAAAGTCAGCTAGTAGAATGTGTATGTGCTCCTGACATCCAGCTTATGTTAAGGTGATTAAGAATTTTTCAAAAATATTTATTTATTCGTTTTAGAGAGAGAGTGAGAGTGAGAGCTTGGGCGTGGAGGCAGAGGGAGAGAGAGAAAAACTTAAGCAGACTCTGGGCTAAGCATGGGGCCTGGTGCAGGGCTCAGTCTCACGACCCTGAGATCATGACCTAAGCTGAAATCAAGAGTCAAAGGCTTAACCAGCTGTGCCACCCAGGTGCCCCAAGATGACTAGGAAATTTTTAAAGAGAGGTATTGTCACATCTGCCACACACCTCCTACTTGTGAAAATGTTACCATTTCCATTGGTCTGATACTGGAAGTTTTATTGATATACTTTCCGTATAAACATCTGTAATTAGGAAAGTAATCTACTTGACAGATACATTTGTTCATGTTAATAGAGTCAATAATGTGTGACATATTGACTAGAATCACAAATAAACTAATACTGTTTTTAGTAGATTTGAAATGTTCCCTGGTATAATAATAATAATAAAATACATACTTATGCATCCTAGACTTGTATATTATAAAGGAAAAAATCCAAAATTAAATTTAGGTGAAACGCCTCATAAAGTACTAAAATTCTATTTTGAGGCCATTATAGGTTTGATTCATTTGACAATGAGCAAAATAAACTCTTGGTTCAATGTCATGGGCTATGATTATGGAATTAATACAAGTACATAAGTTTGTGAATGTCTAAATCTGCTCTTATAACACCAACATATATCTAGAGGCAACAGACTTCCCATAGAAACTAAGTTGCATAATTTTGGGGGTGGTATCTTTATTTATTTTTATTTTACTAACTTCTTAACTAGCAGTATAGTATTACATAATTTGTCTGAATCTTCCTTGAAATATATATTTTTTCTAGAAAGAAAGAAAAAGCAAATGTTATAGTGACTTACATATTAGTTGGCGTAAAAAGATCATTGCAGTCTATTTGTCAGTAATGTTCCGTCCCTATTATAGCCCAGGCAATAAGCTATATATTTTGTTTTGTTTTGTTTTTAAAGATTGTATTATTCATTCATGATAGGCACGCACAGAGAGAGAGAGAGAGGCAGACGCAGGCAGAGGGAGAAGCATGCAGGAAGCCTGATGTGGGACTCCATCCCGGGGCCTTGGGGATCATGCCCTGAGCCAAAGGTAGATGCCCAACTGCTGAGTCACCCAGGCATTCCCAATAAGCTATATGCTTTAATAACTTTTTTTTATTTCATACTAAGAAATACTGTTGATGTATATGTTAGAAGTAGCCAAAAATTATACTATGCTTCTCACAATGCATCATTTTCCAACAAGTAAATGCTTTATACCATAAAAAAGGGAACACAAATTATTCTCTCAAAATGAATTATGCTTCAGAAGTCATAAACAAAAATGAAAAATTACAAAGCAGGCTAAAAAAAAGAGGTTTTGAAAATCATGTTTTGTTTCCCCCCACCTTTTTTTTTTTTTAAATAACTTCAGAGTAGATTCAACCTGAATTAAGCAGCAGCACTTCAAAGACTTTTCATAAATGATGTCAAGTAATTTCAATTGAATTGAAGCTGCCAGGTTCAGGAGAGATATTGAAGGTATTAGAACCCTAAGGACACTAGAAACTTCACTAGTTTCAAATTAATTTAAAGTATATTAACATCAAACACTGGGAAATTCAGCTTAGTGATAGTGTTAGAGAATGACTTTGGGGCTACTATTCTTGGTTTTCCTTTTGAGTTGTTATTTATCATTGAAAAGCTATATATAGCCTCTATAAATGTATCTTCTAACTTTCAGAAACCCAGATTCTGCTTTTCTTGGAAATTAAATTCTTGAATGACTGGCTGTGATTTAGCCTGTTTAGATATATTTACTTCTCTGAGAAATTATCTACTTATCAACATAGAAGATAGTTCGTATGTTTTTATGCTGCTCCAAAATTCCAGTTAATTTATAACAAAATGAATCAAATCTCCCTGTACTATTATTAGTAGAATTATACTTTAGCAACTATTTGCTTTTATGCAATAGGAGAAATGGAATGGTAGGTTTGCTTCTTCACCCTACAATCTAGAAATTAGGGACGCCTGGGTGGCTCAGCATCTGCCTTCAACTCAGGGCATGATCCCAGGGTCCGGGGATTGAGTCCCTCATCAGGCTCTCTGCGAGGAGCCTGCTTCTCCCTCTGCCTATATCTCTGCCTCTCTCTGTGTCTCTCATGAATAAATAAATAAAATATTTTAAAAAACAATCTGGAAGTTAGAATCTAAGTGAAATTCTTGATACCAGAATATTTAATTTTTATCAATACAGATAAAGGCAAACCTGGCCAAATAATATTTGCAACTAGAAGAAATTTTTTTTAAGATTTTATTTATTTATTCATGAGAGACACAGAGAGAGAGAGAGGCAGAGACACAGGCAGAGGGAGAAGCAGGCTCCACACAGGGAGCCTGATGTGGGACTCGATCCCAGGACTCCAGGATCACGCCCTGAGCCAAAGGTAGAGCTAAACCACTGAGCCACCCAGGCTGCCCATAGAAGAATTCTTTTTTTTTCATGAGAGAGAAAAAAAAAAAATCTTAAGCGATACTTTTAAAGAGATTGCTGTCACTTCCCCTTTTCTACATCTTCATTTATAATTAGCAACAGCATTCTCTGAACATATTTTAACAGGTATATGGAAGTGTTTGCTAGACTGATGTTCACATATTTTATAAAATCCAATAAGTAAAAGAACAGCAAATACATGACTGTGTTTCCAGAATTTAAGAAATCTTTAGAGAGATAGCTTTGATGCAGTTTATATTAATTAACCATGGATTTGAAGGTTTCTATTGGAATGTCATGCAAGTGACAGGAAAAAGGCTTTTAAACCTTCTCTATTTTGCTGTCAAATGACCGAAACTTTCTCCATCTACCTGATTCAGAACCTGTAAGCTACTATTGCAAGAAGAAATTATTTTTGTGTTCTATTAAATTAACCATCTTTACTATAATACAAGTCTTTATATCCAACAGGATCAGAAACCATAGGTGGTAGATTAATCAAGAAACAGGTGAATATAGAATAAGAAATCATGAAGCAATATGTATACATTGCACATTTTTTCTTAAATTTTGATTTTAAGAGTGAATTCACTTACAAACATCACATAAGTCAAAGAATATTTATGCGTTATTTTTTCCATTGAATCTGTTTTACTGATTGTCCTTCATTAGATTTTAATTTTATTTTTTTGAGAGAGAGAGTGAGAGCAATGAGGGATGATTGGAGGGAGAGGGAGAGAATCCTAAGTAGACTCCATGTTGTGTTCAAGCTCTACATAGGAATCAATCCCATGACCCTGAGAGAATGATCTGAGCCAAAATAAAAAGTCAACCACCCAGACAATTGAGCCACCCACATGCCCCTATATTTTTATTTTAATATAACCATGACCCATTTGTCACTTCCAGTTTGTTTCAAGAGTTAGATCTTAAAAACGTTTAGTAACACCTGAAAGAATTTATTTCAAGTTTCTTACTTTATTTCTTGATTTTATTTAAACAATTGTGGGACCACATGTAATTTCACATCATGTTTATTAGCAACTTAACTGTCTTGAATTTCCCTCAACATTTAGTTTGTTTTAAGTGCAATGATTCTCTGTCTTTTTAGGCATTCATTCTTACTATTCATCAATATTTTATTAAAAAGTGCAATTAAAATTTAAAATCCAACTTGTGCAACGATATTTGGCAACAATCATAAATGGTGTTCAGTAAGCCTTTAATTCAATTGGTGGGAGTAGCTCGGAGCATACTGAAGAGTCCATTTTTTTTTTTTTATGAGACAAGGGGGAGGGTTGCTGGTGCCTGTCAGTTAAATGAAGTTTAAGAAACCTTATAATATCATCAATCTTATTCCAAAATACAATCTCACCTGTACTCTGTTGTTTCTCTGTGGAAGTCATAGTATTGTTAAATCAAGGAATGTTCTAGTACAATATTTTGTTAAATATCCTTTGTATATATTTTATTTTTTCTTTAAAGTAATTTAAAATGTATATAAGGACAAAAGAAATTGAATAATGGCAACTTAAATTCCATTTTATAAAAATTGTATTTGATTCCAGAAATTATTTCTAGAAAAAAGAATTTAAAGGCCCTCAATAAAAATAGACATCTCATTTCTTAAAAAAAAAAAGTACAGGGAAATATATGAAAGGATAATGTTCTTAAGAAGGAATCAGTTAGATTTGAAATGTTACTTCTTTCTGAAGTAGACAAACTGGAAGAAAAACTTTAAAATGACTATATAAAGAGATAAAACAGTGACACCCCTTGAGTATAACTTTGAGAAGATATAAAATGTAGTATATATTTGAAAATAAGTCAAGTGGAGAGAATAGAACATAAAACTCCATGAATGGGCCAAATAGAAAACAGGGTAAAACAGTAAATTTATATACAAATATACCATGAATTTACATTAAATACAAACAAAAATAGATACCCTGTTGAAAACACAAATATAAGATGAAATTCAAAACTTAAGGCCATGTATATGAGATTATAGGAAATGTAAGCAAAATACAAGGTCATAGAAAATTTGAAATAAAAAGATTTCATCATGTAAACAATAACTGATATAAAATTTAGAAGAATTATAAAATTTTTCAGAGTAACTTTAAAGAAGGGAACATTAGCAAGTATAAAGAGGGATGTCTTATTATGACAACATAACCAATCTCTCAGGAAAATAATACCTTCCATAAATTTGAATGTAGCCAATAATGGTACTCCAAAAATATTAATAAAATGGACATCATTAAAAGAAGAAATAGTAGGAGATTTAGGACAATTCTCTCAACAGATAATTTTTAAAATGAAGAAAACACTCTCAATATTGTTAAAGAAGATCTGAAAATTTAAAAATGGCTTAGTTGAATACAACTAATACAAAACATGGCACCTGACAATAACACAACTCAAATACTTTCAAGATAATATCAAAATTTTACCTTGTTCTCAGCCATGGAAATAGCTTATATAAATTTCAAAGGATTAAAACAATTTAAAGTATGATTTCTGGTCACAGCAGGATTAAACTGTAAAATAGTAACCAAAATAAAGTAGGAAAATTTAAAAATGGCTGAAAATGAATGAATATACTTAACAATCTATGGTTCAAAAAAAAAAAACCCTTTTATAATAAAATATTCTGAGCTGAATAAAGATGATGTGACCAGAAAACTGTGCATTACAGTTGAAATAGTACTTAAAAACAAATTGATAAACTAAAATCCACATATTAGAAGATAATATAGACTGAAAAATCAGTGACCTAGGCTACTATCTTAAAAAGTAAGAAAATGGGGGCGCTTGGGTGGCACAGTTGGTTTAGCATCTGACTCTTGGTTTTAGCTGGGATCATCATCTCAGGGTCATGATCTCAGGGTTGTGGGATTGCCCGTATGTCTGGCCCAACATCAGGCTCCACATTCTGTGTGGGAGTCTATTTGGGATTCTGTCTCCATCTCCCCTTACCCCTGTCACTTGTGCTCTCTCTCTCCTTCCCAAATAAATAAAGAAATCTTAAAAAAAAGTAATATCAAAATAAAAGATGAAAGAAAGTAACAGAAAAAATAAAAAAAACAAACATAAAATAGAAAGCAAATATAGAATTGACCTAATCAACAAAAACAAAAAGTTTATTTTTTTGAAACTGTTAACCCATTTTGTAAAATCTTAACTATTGAAATGATGGACAGAGAAAGAGAACAAAATACTAATACTGATAATTAATTCAGAGGTATACTATAGATTAAGAAAACATTATATAATGAAACAATTTTACAGCAACAAGTTTGACAATTTTGATTAAATTATTTTTCAAAACTTCACTTTAAATTGAGAGAAACAATCTGAAATATCTCATATTTATTTAAATGATTGAATTTGCTACTGAAACTCATTTCAAATACAAAATCCTGGGACGCCTGAGTGGCACAGCAGTTTAGCTCCTGTCTTTGGCTCAGGGCATGATCCTGGAGTCCAGGGATCGAGTCCCACATTGGGCTCCCTGCATGGAGCCTGCTTCTCCCTCTGCCTGTGCCTATGCCTCTGTCTGCCTCTCATGAATAAATAAATAAAATAAAATCTTTAGAAAAATATGACAAATTTCCCCATCAGATAGAAATGCTAATATTAAGCTAATAGAAAAAAGAGTAAAATATTTAAAGCATTCCTCTGAAGTCTGGAATCCCCACATTTATTCAGCATTCATTTCAGTTCCTGGAAAATCACACTAAAAAAAAAAATCATTTTTTTGCAGACTTCACGACAATTAGCATAGTAAATCCAGAAAAATCTATAGAAAAATTCTTAGAATTAATAATTCTATACAGCAAAGTCCCTGGAAATGTGAGACAATATCATTGATTTAATGTAGGCCTCTATTGATCAGTCAGTCCATTGATCGATTTTCCCACCTACCTATGTTGTGTGCATATGCATGTATTTCTATATGTGCGCAACAAAGAAATTGGAAATAAAATTTAAATACTATTCACTATTACATCAAGGGTTGTCATGTTTATAGCCACCACACATTTTCTACAATACTCAAAAGTAACTTATACTCTGCTGAAAATGCCTAGATTATTATCTGGCCACATGGTAGCTAAGATAAATACTCTTATGTACATGTACTGCACAAAGAAATAATAAAGGTAGAGCATTTTTCATATGCCCAAAAAAGTAAGAAAATTCATCCACATAATGCAACACCAGACTCTGTCCTACTCCTGAGTCAATGAGGTATGATTGATACATGTTCTGAATTGTGAAGAATCTCCACACTCATATATATTAAGAGAGTCTCTCTTTTACTGCTAACTCACAATTATACCAATCTAAATCCTTTTGCATTCAAAGAGTTAGATCTGAGGTGATGAATAGATTGCATTCTAAGAAGTTTATTACAATCAGTAGATTTGTCATTTTGACTCATTTTTATTAAAATACATAATTTGAAAATAAAGAGTACAAATTCTCATGGACTGATAGATACTTTCCTAAACATCAAGAAAATTAATGTATTTATGTAATTTTTCAATAAAATAATCATATGTAGACTGCCATCAATTGTACATTTAAAGTAAATTTAAATGGCTGAGAAATATATCTTTCTTTGAAAGAGAAGATTTTGAACAGAAATAGCAAGTGAGCTTTAACTGGAATGATTCTACTAAGAACAGCTCTAATTGTTTGGAAAAGTGATAAAAGTACTCCTGTGAGTTTTCTGTGACAGTCACCCATTGTCAAAAAATGAAATGCTATGTGATTGCTTTTTGGAAATTGTCTGCCAGATGAATACAACTCATGAGAAAGTTAGCTTCAAAGGTTGATGGAGATGACTAAATTTAAATTCAACAAAACAAAAGGAAGTTATACATGAACTACAACAACCTTTAACCTGCTTCACCCTGTAAGTCTCTTTCTTCCCCCAGTTTTACCCAGGAATAATCGACAGATACAATTGTACATATTGAGAGCATACAACGTGATGATTTGACATACATATACATTGTGAAATGGTTTTCAAGATCAAGATAATGAACATATTTATCAATTCACATAGTTAACTGTGTGTGTCTGTGTGTCTCTGTGTGAGAACGTTTAAGATCTACTCTCAGCAAATTTATAATCCCTTATTATTAGCTATAGTTACCATGCTGTACGTAGAACCTTGGAACACGTTCATCCTATAACTGACAGTTTGTACCCTTTGACTTACATCTCCCCAGTTCTGCTCCTCCCAAGCCCCTGACAAGCACTATTTCATTCTCTGTATCTATGAAGTCAGCTTTTTTTTTTCAGATTCCACATATAAGTGATACCATGTAGTAATTATCTTTCTATATCTGGTTTATTTCACTTAACATAATGACCTCTAGGTTCATCATGTTGTCCCAAATAATAGCAGAATTTCTTTCTATTTTGTGGATGAATAATATTCGTGTGTGTGTGTGTAACATTTTCTTTATCCATTCATCCATCAATGAACACTTCGGTTATTTCCACATCTTGGCTGTTGAGAATAATGCTGTAATGAACATGAATGTCCACATATATCTTCTAGTTACTGATTTAATTTCCTTTGGATAAATATCCACAGTGGGACTGCTGGATCATATAGCAATTTTATCTTTAATTTTTAGGAAACTCCATACCATGTTCTATAGCATTTTCAATTTATATTTCCATCAAAAATGAACAAGTGCTTTCTTCTCTCCACATGTTCACTTGCTATCTTTTATCTCTTTGGGGATAGCTATTCTGACAGGTATGAAATGCTATTTCACTGTGGTTTTGATTTGCATTTCCCTAATTAGTGATGTTTCTTTTTTTTAAGTGATGTTTCTTGAATAAGAATTTCTTTAACATGGAAAATCTATTCATTCTGTGTCGCTTAGGGTTTTGAGTTACAGATAACCATACTTTTCTAGATAGTTTAAGCAGAAAGTTATATATTACAGTTTATTTAACTAGCCAATGAAAAAATGTGGAAGAAATGGAAAATAAGATGTGAATGCTACATGGAAAAAACAATTGCAGCCAAGGAAAATTCCTTTCCATACCACAAAATTCTTCCATCAGAAAACCACTATTTTCCATCCTATTGCATTTGTCACTTAGGATGCCATGAACCAAACAATGACCTTTTACCAGAATTGAACCAAAAGAACCAAATAGAGCAGCATGCATAAAAGAAAAATGTGTGTCCCCACTCACATTCCATGTTCCATGTTGTGCATGCCTACTTTCCAAGTCTGTTACTGGGGCTACTATTTGGCCTAACCTAGACTACATCTGGAACTTTACACTAGTGTCACAGAAGCTTGAGAAACAGTGTTTTAAAATACAAGATTGATAAGATACCTGAGTGGCTCAGTGTTCGAGCATCTGTCTTTGGCTCAGGGCAAGATCCTGGAGTCCTGGGATCAAGTCCCTTATCAGGCTTCCTGCATGGAGCCTGCTTTTCCCCTCTGTCTATGTCCCTGCCTCTCTCTCTCTGTCTCTCATGAATAAATAAATAAAATCTTTAAAAAATAATAAAATAGGGATCCCTGGGTGGCGCAGCGGTTTAGCGCCTGCCTTTGGCCCAGGGCGCGATCCTGGAGACCCGGGATCGAATCCCACGTCGGGCTCCCGGTGCATGGAACCTGCTTCTCCCTCTGCCTGTGTCTCTGCCTTTCTCTCTCTCTCTCTCTCTCTCTCTCTCTCTCTCTCTCTGACTATCATAAAGAAATAAAAATTAAAAAAAAAATAAAAAAAATAATAATAATAAAATAAAATATAAGATCGAAGGGGAAGTAGAATAAATGTTGGGTAGCTAATCCATAAAATCACTTTACCACTCAAGCACTCAACATCTATGTACACAGTCACTATATAAAAACAACAGCAATAACACTATGTCCTTGCCTAACAAAACACAGTTTTACTGCATCAAAATAAAATCCAATTGCCCTTCTGCCTGAAGTCAAAAGGTAATGCTTCAACAGTCATTATATCAGTCTCTAATATTCATTCCTCCTCAAGTTCAGTTGCAATCCTGCAACACTATAAATAAGCACTAAACTGTATATTTAGTAACAATCTGCATCCCTTGAATAAAATTATAGAGGAAGGTGGGAGGGAAAATTGATTAATGAATATAAATACAATATAACAAATAGGGAATACCCTTGGCTAGCACCTATATTTCTCCTTTCCAAAATAAATCCCAAGGCAAAAAAATTAATATTTACCCTTTTCTCCTTACTTATTCTATTTGTCTTTATCCAGCAATTCTGACAGCCAGGATGAGGTATCCTCATGAAGTCTTACTAATCTAACATATCTGGATTAGGTATAATTTTAACTGCATTTTTTAATAGATATGCAGTTTGAGGCACTATCCCAGAGGATCTTTTTAACTCCAGGCTTCTGTTGGTTTGCAAATGGGCCCCTGTACACTGAGAGCAAAGAGACACTGAAGAAAGAGGCAGATTGTTCCACACTGATAGGTAGCAGTTTTAAAAAGCAAAGGAATTTGTATAGACCTTTTGGGTATATTCATGAATTGTTCCACTCCTATCTATAATCTTCATATTAGTACATTAATAACTTGTTTTTGGGAAAATTGAGATTATATAATGATGATTTCCTCAAAAAATATGTCTTATCCTTTATGCCAGCTTCCTAAGCTTAAAAGATGGGGTTCTTAACAGAGTTATAACTTTATCCTCAATGAGTACATTTCGACAATTTAAAGTAAAGACTGTCAGGTAGTTATTTGGCATTTATTAATGGAGATAATACCTCAAATAAAACCCAGATATTTGGACCATCAAACATTTTATGTGATCCATGGATTGCCTCCTGTATCATTCTTTTATTTCTGAGAAACAAATTGCCAAAAATGAAGCTACTTGGCACAACACTGATTTATCACCTCACAGTTCTATAGGTCAGAAGTTTGGCAGTCTTGAGTGAATACTTCTTTTTAGGGTTTCACAATGCAAAAATTAAGTATCTACAGACCTGGATATTTATCTGAAACCTTGCTGGAATGTCTGTTTCCACATTTATTCAGGTCCTTGGTAAAATTTAGTTCCATGTGAACGCAGTACTGAGGTCCTGGTTCTCAGCAGTAATTGTTTTCAACTTCTAGAGGATTCCTACATTTTATGGCTTGTAATCCTCCATACAGCCTCAAAGTCATCAGTGGTGGGGTGAGTCCTTCTCAAATTTTAAATTTATCTGTCACTTTTGTTCATCTCCCTTGTCATGAGCTGGAGAGAGAGCTACATTTTTAAGTGTTCATATGATTAGATTAGCCCTGTAGCAGTCCAGGTTTTCCAAGGAAACAGAGCCAATAGAATGCACGTACTCACAAAACATGCAAAACATACGAAATGATGTCACTTATATGTCTATAAAATTACCTATTACATACAATTATGTATAGATATTAGTATATACACATATATGAGAGAGAGTGAGATTGATTGATTGATATTAAGGAATTGACTCACCCAATTGTGGAAGCTGTCAAGTCCAAAATCTTCATGGTAAACTAGCAGGCTGGAAACCTAGGGAAGAGTTAATAGTATAGCTTGAGACTTCAGGGAGTTTTCTGGAAGCATTCCCTTCTCCTTGAGGGATGTTAATCTTTTTTTAACCTCTCAACTGATTGGCTGAGGCCAACCCACATTATAGAAGTAATCTGTTTTACTCAAAGTTTACTGATTTCAATGTTATTCTCATTCAAAAAACACCTTCCCAACAATATCCGGACATGTTTGGCCAATAATCTGAGTACAATGGCCTAGCCAGGTTGACACATAGAATTAACCATCACAAATCCACTCCTTGACCACTTGGTACCTATGCACATTATATTAAACCATATTTAATCTCCAAATAAAGACAAAAACACATTTTTAAACTTCTGCCTAACATGTTGTGTACTATTGTGCAAGCAGTGAAAATGCACTACCTCTTCCCCAGAAGAGGATGCAAAGACTCCAGATGATGGTCACTTTTCTTCTTGATATCCTGTAATAATTTAATATTATTTTATAAAGTTAACAATATTTAAATACTATTATATAAAGTCAATACTTTTTTAAAAAAAGATTTTATTTATTCACTCATGAGAGACACACACACACAGAGGCAGAGACATAGGCAGAGAAAGAAGCAGGCTCCATGCAGGGAACCTGATGTGGGACTCGATCCCGGGACTCCAAGATCATGCCCTGGGCTGAAGGCTGGCACTCAACCGCTGAACCACACAGGGATCCCTAAAGTCAATACATTTTATTTTATGTGATGGAGGATCAGAGAGTCAGGAAAAAGAAATAATATATATATATTCATATATATATATATTTATGAAATAAAATAGTCATAATTTCCTAAGGAAGAACTATAACTATTACAGTCTTCATTTCTGTAACTTGTTATATGGTTGCAGCTGGTATCTGTAACTACCTTCTTCCACTACCCGATTCTGTATGTTTTTTGCTCTCAGCTAACACCTCAGCTGATCACTTTACCCAGCCTACATTCCTGAGGAGTCTAAGTCATTAGTAATCTTGCCTGGACTGAATAAAATCAAATTTTCCATCACTATTAACACAGGGCAAGGTAATAGTAAGAGACACCTTAGAAGAATTACTCTATTCTAGACAACTCTTATCTCCATTGTCTAGTAGCAGCTCAATTTTTTCTTGGGAGTAAGGCTCAATTACTGCAGCCAGTATAATAATGCTCTTTTCTTATCTGTTGATTCAGAGGCATGAGAGGCCTACAGTTGCTATGTGACGATCTTAACTTCCAGTTAAATGATATCATTCTTGTGTCTCCTAGGAGATGCTTCTCTCTCTTTGAAACTAAGACACCTAGTCTAGTACAGCATACAACACAGGAATAAGAAGCACAAATTTTACTAGGAGATTGATAGGGATAGGAGTGAGTATTGCCGCTCCTGTTTCCAGCCCCTGATTCCTAACTAAACCTTTGAATATTGGCTTTACTGACTTAAAGTATATTCAACCTCCAGAAGGACACTGCCTGAGTCCTGAGAGGTACTGCCGTATACTTTGGTGATTAAACTAGGTCTTCACAGGCTCTTCCATTATTCTACTAATCCAGCTACTTCAGAATGGTAGGGGAAATGGTAAGACAAATGAATCCCATGAGTTTGGGCCCATTGTGACATTTTACTTGTTGTGAAGTGAGTTCTTGATCAGAAGCAATGTTGTATAAAATATGGATTTATGAGTCTGAACTTTCACAGGAGATGTCCAAGCTGGACATGTAAGGTTGGGGTATTAACATAATAAAATAAAAGATGGAAGGTTTTGGCATTAAAATGATAAACGGTTAGGAACTGATGTTGCTCTAACCCCCTACGATGTTTAACACATCCTCACAATGGAATCAGAACTAGCTGATTGTGCCATCAACCCCCTTCAGCATTAGGGCCTTCTCCTTGCTTTCCACCATAGTAAGGAATAATGATCTATTTAAAGTTACATGGAAAAGCATTACTTACTCTTCCAAATTTGTCTAGGGTAGGCCTCTGACACCCAAGCTTCTCTCAGGGATGAGGAAGTTTCTGCCACACCTCTACAGAGCTATGCAAGGCTACCTCCCAGAATAATGATCACTGTGGAATCCTTCTGCATCCTTCTCACAGGAAAAATCTAACAAAGCTGAGATAAGGGGGAAAAGGCCATGATACCCATAGAATGATCATCATTACTAGTCCCCAATTAACTAACCACGATGCATGAGCCCTTTTTAGAATGTAGATTTGGATAAAGCCCCTGCTCAGGCTTAATTATGTACTATAATCAATGAATATATGATTCTTAAGCATCATACAAAAATTATTTCCTATCTAGCTCACATTCATAGCTCCTACGAGTTATCCACTCACTCATAAATAGTGAACAATCAGAGTACCAAAATAAAAGTCATTATCCAAAATGGCACAGGGAAGTCAGTACAAGGCAACATACAATGAGGGACAGGAGCCATGACAACGAAAATGCTATTGACCTCAGGGGTTACCAGAGTTTAAATTTCCTAGACACTTAAATTTCAATAGTAATAAAAACAGAGGAAATGTGTCTGGATAAAAACTTTCCCTTTGTACAAATAAGGAAAACTCAAAACAAATTTATAATTGCTATTATTTTATGAAAGAACATTTTTAACAGAGAAAAGAAAAGAATCAGGAAAGTTATCATAAAACAAGAGATAATTTTTCAATTAAATTACTTATGTATATGCAAACTTCCTACTTATTTTTCTTGTTTCTTCTGAATACCAGGGAAAAGATTTTAAAATGAATCAAAACTAGTCTAAGAAACCAGTCTTCTGGTAGCTTAGAAACCTGCCTTTGAGACTTATCCTGTGTCCATCCATCATTCCGTGGGCATTTAGTGAATGCTGACTTAGGTGTCCCTAACATGTAATGCAACAGATTTAGGCAAGAGTCAGTCCAAAACAAGTCCCTTGCATGGGCCCAGCTTCCTATCACTTCCCCTGCTGGCTGAGAGACAATTTAGGTATAAACTACTGAGCAGATGTGAGTTGGGCAACAGCAGAGTCACAGTGACTCCAGAGGTAGCCACTTGGCTCTGCATCTAACAACCTGGGGAACAGGCTAAAAATACTGAATCTAGGGCTCCCCCTCAGAATTTTGATTTGTTTGGAGCAAGGTTGGGCCTGACAATGATATTTTATTCTTTATGACAGGCATCAGATACACATGGCTTAAAAACCCAAATAGTTATAAGAAGCTTACAACAATAATAAGTGTCACCTGGCCCTGCCTCCCCATCTCTGGCTCCACCTCCCTTTAAAGTGAATTTTTCTGGTATTTACCTCTATGATTCTTGATAACATGCTTGAACATCTAGATCTTAATTCAGCCCTTGAGCTCACTGAGTACCTTAGCTCTTATGGTGGCGGAATTTTGTTGCCTCAAAGATGTCCTCAGCTTGTTTCTCAGAACCAATAAAAATGCCACTTTGCATAGTGAAAGGAACTCTGCGGGCATCTTGAAGTAAAGGCTCTTTTTTTTTAAAGATTTTATTTATTTATTCATGAGAGACACAGAGAGAGGGAGAAACACAGGCAAGAGGGAGAAGCAGGCTCCATGCAGGAGCCTGATGTGGGACTCGATCCCGGGACTCCAGGATCACACCCTGGATTGCAGGCGGGCGCTAAACCACTGAGTCACCCAAGGATCCCAAAGTAAAGGCTCTTGAGATGGGGAAGATTATCCTGGATTATTCAGGAGGGTCCAATATAATCACGGGGCCTTGTAAAAGGGGGAGAGGTGGGTAGAGTCAGATAAAGGAGGCTTGAAGTTGCAAGTAGAGTTTGGCCTTTTGCACTTTGAAGATAGAGGGCAGATCCAAAAGAACCCTTTTTTGGGGGGGGAGGGGGGAGGGTTCAGGAGGAATAGAGATGAACTTGTATACTTCATCTACCTTGTTCAAAAGGGCATTTTTCTGTTCCAGTAGCCCCTGAAGGAGAGATGCAAAATCTTTTGGGAAGGCTCATCTACAGAGGTGTAGAGAACAGACCCAGGAGATTCTTCTCTTATCTGTCACACACCATCAGCCAATTAGCACATCCTGGCATCTCTCTTTCATAATATGACAGACTCTAAGTGCATCTTCTCATCTTACCACCTGGTCCAAACCACCTGTTCTCTCTGGGATTCCTGAACTTGCCTCTGACCGGACATTACGAATCCAGAAAGACTCCCAAGCCAACGCTTCTCAAACTTTAATGTGTCTTTAACTTTAACATGAACCAGAAAGAATACTGGTCAGTGCTTCTCACTTTGAAATGTGCAAATCCATTTGTAGATTCCAATTTAGCAAGTTTAATACAAAGCCTGAGATCCTGCATCTCTAACATGTGTCTGGGTGCTGCCATCTTCCAGCCCACTTTAAGCAGCAATATCTTGATGGAGGTTGAGGGGATACAGTCTACCTCACCCGTGACGCATAGGTTGGAGGCTGGATTCCCACCTCTCTCTTCCCTACCTGTGGACAATTATTCTAACACCCTCTGGTGGTTGGCTCTTCTGGCCCCAGGGATGGCTTAAAAGCTGGAGTACCTGGGAGTACTGCCCTTTGGGTGACTCAGTGGCTGAACTGAGATGATTGCTCAAAGGACATGACTCTTTTGGACAAGTCCCACTGCCCTTTGAAACCTTCTCTTAACCTCTCTCTCCTCAAAAGATACTTAGGTACAATAGCAATCTCTAAATCTCTTCAAGAATATCCTCTCCCTGGAGAGCAAATCCTGTAAGATACAGTTTATTTTCTTTGGTACTCTCAGTCCAATAAGCCTGAATTACTACTAATAGTTTTAATGATGATAGTATCTACCCTTTGTTGAACTCTTCTATCTGCTTAGCACTATTTCTAGACATTTCATAATCATAGTTTGGTTTAATCCTTATACCTATGCTATGGGATAACTGTCATCACCCACTTTAAAGATGAGGAAATTGAAATGCAGAGACATTAACTCGCTCAAATCACAAAACCAGAAAATGATAGAGTCAGAATCCCAGGCCACCTGCTTGACTCCTGAGGTCACATTCTCCCTTAAGCTACACCATGTCAGGTCTTGACCTACAGGAAATGAAGGAGGAACAAAAAAATCAAACAAACAAACAAAAAACACAGTCTTTTGTTCTCCATGATCTTAACTTCCCAGCAGAGTCGAGGACAGGCACACTAGGTGCGCATGCACACATAGGTGCACCTCTCATGTATGCACAGAGCAGCAGACACAGGGTGATACTACAGGGGGCTGTCAGTGCCCTGCCCATGAATTGGACCGAATAAGCTGAGAAAGCAGTGAGCCCTAAGAGACGATAACTTTTAGATGCTGAGGTCTGAAGAATGGGAGGATTAAGGTAGGTGTAGGATGAAGGTGGCATTTCTGACTAGAGAGCAGAAGAAGCGAGAAGGAATGGTTTGCATTCAGGAGACAGTGAGGGGACAGATTAGTGGGGATGTTGTATGATCTGAATGATCAAGCCCTAAACTGGCTGCATCAAAATTGTTTAAAAAGTTACAAAATAGTAACTATTGTCTCAAAAAAACAAATTTTAAGAAAGAGAGATGGGAAGGACAGGACAGGCTCCTCCCTGTTTCTTCTTTCAATTTCATTCCCTTCAAGGGTTGGGAGGGTGGGATGCCTGGGTGGCTCAGTCGGTTAAGCTTAAGTGGGGAACTCTTGATTTCAGGATTAGGTCATGATCTTAGGGTGGTAAAATGGAGCCCTTCTTGGCATGGAACCAGCTTAAGATTAAGAGAGAGAATCTCTCTCTCCCTCTGCCTCTCCCCATTAGACTGTGTGCTCACTCTCTCTCTTTCAAAAAAAAAAAGAGAGAGAGAGAGAGAGAGTGGGATGGGGAGAGGAGGGAGGTGATTACCCTTTGAAAACTTTCATTAGAATCCTCTCCTTATTGGTTGTTTTGTAACTGGCTAATTCCTTCAACAAAAATACTCTGGGCCTCTTTCAATTCAATGTATGTAACATTGTCATGATGAGAAAGTTATAGATGATACAGATGGATAACAGATTACTGGTTGCTAAGGGTTAGTAATGGTAGAAGTGGGTAGGGAGGTGGATGTGTCTATATAGAGGTAGCATGAGGGACAGTTTTTTTAAAAAATGTTTTTTGATAGAATAGGTGTGTATGTTGACTGTTCATGATTATACGTAACTGAATGCCATAGAACTATACACGCATATTGCACCTATGTTTCCTGGTTTTGGTATTGTAGTATAATTATGTAGGATGTAACCACTGGGAGAAACTGAGTGAAGAGTACACTGGGCCTCCCTAATACTACCTTTGCAACATTCTGTGAATCTATAATTATTTTGTAGTAATAAACTAAAACATTATAAAACTTGGAACTAAGGAAATTGTCATAGAATAGTTTCTCAGGCCTATTGAACTGTTCATGAATCATTTATCAAGTGAGCCATATAAGCCTCTTCTTGGGCTGGTGGACAACAGTAGAATTCTGTTTCCAGGGATTAGTGTTAGCTCAGAGAATACTTCCAAATACTCCCTAAGATGTACTTTGCCCAGTGAACATTCTCTCTAGTAAATGGTTGCAAGTGCCATTTGGAGAAGACTAGAAGGAAGATGCATTTATGGAATTATCTCATGATCCTTCCAAAGTAGAAACCAGCCCCAGCTTCTTTTTTTTTAAGATTTTATTTATTTATTCATGAGAGAAACACACAGAAAGAGGCAGAGACAAAGGCAGAAGGAGAAGCAGGCTCCCGGTGGGGGTCCTGATGCGGGACTCGATCCCAGGACCTCAGGATCACGACCTGAGTTAAAGGCAGACGTTCAACCACTGAGCCGTCCAGGGGTCCCCCAGCCTCAACTTCTTTCAAGGAATTCTGTTCCTGTGAACTTAGGACTGAAATTACAAACAGAGCCGTTTAAGGAGATTTAAATTAATCTTCAGAATTAGAGGATTCCCACCTCCCTCCTCATTCCAGTTAAATAAATCAAACATGATTTAGTGAGACTTAGTAAGTCATAGACAAAATATCAGTTGGCAGTACCATGATTCCTGAAGTTTACATTCTAATCACCAATACACCTGTATTGACTGTTAAATTGACCAAGAGTGATGAGGATAGAATTGTCTTGGCAATTTTGTGCTACTGCTTTGTTTCTGCCACTCCGGGAGTCCATCAAACAAATCTAAATAGAGAATCTACTTCAGTGGTGGCATTTCCTATGTAACAAATAAAATAGTTTCACAGAATTTCAAGGTTGATATTCTACTCATCACTGGATTTAACAATGCTTTAAAAACCAGTATTCTCTGGATTCTCTCAGGAACACAGTTAGAGATTGAATGTTGTATGATCCAACAGTTCCAACATTCCAATTCACTCAATGTTTGAATATCTTCCTTTATGTTTTATCGTGGAGTTTCTGGAATTTCGACTTCACAAGGAATGAGCCAATGACTTCTGAATAACATCAACAGAATGAACCAGCAATTAAAACCACTTCTAATTTCTCAAGCTGGCACATTGATTCAAGAATTTTTGGCAGATGTTCCACATTAATAAATTTGGCCTAATGTGCAATTATATTATTCCCTTCTTCATCTAGAAACCTCCAAATCTCTACACACAACTCCTGGATTACAGGACCTAATACATGAGCCAACTCTTACAATTAGGTTGGTGTATAAACCATTTTATACAAAAATTTGGCTTTGCAATTTCTCCCTTGGAACATCTCAGATATGTCTATTATAGTTCTGGTGGCAATTAAGGAAAACAAGAGAGGAGCATGAAGAGGATTTGCATTCTTATTAAGATTATTCTCTTATATAGATCCATTATATTTTTTTGAAAAAGACAGGAACAGTCGTATATTTTGGCGGAGGGTTTTGGAGTGGTTTGGGAATCCTACACATGTCACCGGAATCCTATCAAATTATATCTTTCCAAATTTCACCATCCCATTTTCTCTCAGTAAATGTCCTAATTTAACAAAATGTTTGAAAAGGCTATGTATTTAGTTTATGCTTATTATGGGTTGATTTATATCCCTCAAAAAATATATGTTGAAGCCCTAACTCCCAGGACCTCAGTCTGTGAACTTACTTGGAAATAGGTTCTTTACAGAGGTAATAAAGTGAGGTTATTAAGATGGGCCATAAGCCAGTGTGACTAGTGTCTATAAAACGGGGAAATGTGGACATGGCCAGACGTGCAGAGGGAAGAGATTATGAAGGCATACAGGGAGAAGATGGTCGGGTGACTGGAGGATGTGTACAAGCCAAAGAATGCCAAGGATTGCTGTCAAATAGCAGAAACTAGAGGAGGCAAGGAAGGATTCTGCTCTGCTGCTGTCAGAGCAAGACTCCGTGACACCTTAATTTTGGACTTCTAATGTTCAGAATAGGAAGACAATAAATTTCTGCTGTTTTTAAGCTATCTGCTTTTTGGGCTTTCTTAAGGAAGCCTTAGGAAAACTAATACAATGCTTTAATTTGCCAGACCGAAGGATCAGATTTTATTTGTAAATTTATATGTATGTAAACCTTGCAGCTAAAAAGATAAGTGATTACTTTGCTGAGAAAAGATCCAATGTTCTCAGCAGCCTTTGAAATGAGAATTTAAATCATGACTTGGTACTATCTTTGGAGCATAGTCAGAAACTGCCAACCCTCCATTCTCAATCCTACTGCCCTGTATAAACCTGTAATGATCATTGATCATAATACCACCAAATCCGTTAGAGCCTAGCTCTAAATGGGCAATTATTTCCAGGTGATCATAAGTAATATTTATGTAGATATTTTGCTGCTGTGTTCCATGGATTACTAATGTCTCATACTTTTGTGTTAATTGGTTCCTCTGACTTAATCTCAACCTTGTGAAATCACTAATTCTAGACTTCATTGAGAGTGTTTTTTCGCCAAGCACCTTTGCAACCAATTACCTTATTGCTAACAGTTCTCAGCTTCAGGCAATAATATACATGCTAATTAATGATGAAAAGGCCATCTTAAATATATTATATCTTAGAATCTCCCAAATAGCCACAGTTTTGATAGGAACAATAGCATAGCTAGGAACAACAGCAGCTGAGGTAAACAACCACATTATAATACTCTTAAAAATTCTTCTAAAAATCTCATTAACGCACTGACACTTTCCTCAGTGTCTGAAATTCTAGGGATGCTCGGAAAGATACATGTAAAAGTAGCATAGAATAGTGGTTGAGGGCATGGACTCTGGAGCAAGTCTAGCTAAATTCAAATCTTGCCTGCACCATTCATTAACCCCGAGACCTTAGCCTCATTAGGAAATCAGTTGTGCTTCAGTTATCTCCATCTCTAAAATGAGAATAGAAACAGTGACTCTACTTTAAAGTTATAAGGATTAACGGAGTGAGTATTAAAAATATCCAGAACTTCTTAGTACAAGATAAATATGGAATATGGAATAAATAAATAGGAACCAGGCACCATAATGTCTGCCTGATTGTCCCATATAAACTAAATTTCTCCAGCCATGCTTGCAAGATAAATCAATTTATTGCAAGCATTTCTGTTTGCTTTCCAGTGTCCTGTGTGTGCCCTCTTCCATACATCTAGAATGCTGGCTTGCAAGCAAGTTTGAGAAATATTATCTTAGATTTACAGTGTCTATTGAAAATGCACAAATTGATTAATATTATGCATGGTACCCAGCCTCAATAGCTTTTCCCCATGCAGACCTCATTGTATTTCAATATCAAGAGCATGCAATGGTCTTTTTATTTGGAAACTGTAAGGGAAATCCCATAATTCAAGAAGCTAAATCTCTTGGAGAACAATTTCTAAAACAAATTAAATAACAGAAGTATCACAAGATCAGAATTTAGGAAAACTTTCTACAGTTTTCTATAAATAGAGTATTAGAACTAAATTATACTTTATAAGTCTGAAGGGAAGTAGAAGATACAATCTGAAATAATTTTGCAGTGATACAGACTTATGTCCTCATCCACTCCAAATGATGCTTAATGCCATCGAATTTTGACTGGACTAGTATTTTAAATTTTAGTCACTGAAAAAAATATTTTTCTGGGGGGAAGTATATAGAAGTTAATTTGAACTCAATGATAGCTTAGACCTTTGAAGATTTATTAATATTTGAGAATTTACATATATGAGTGAAGATAACTACAGGATTAAAAAGGTAAAGTATCTAGAGTGATGCATATGTATCAAGAGTAATCTGTCAATCTGATAAATCCCTGGAGTGAACTTTAGGACCTACAGATCTACTGTTCTGCAATAAATACTGATTGCTAGCCTATTTTATCACTGCAGATTCACCCAGCAATTTGTAAAAGCTATGCATTTAAGATATATTTAGTCTTAAAATGCTGCTTCCCTTTGGGGTCCAGGAAGCTAAATAGGTCCATGTTCCATTATCTAAAATCCTTGGTTTTAAGTGGCATTTACAATACATCCCTAGATGGTTCTCAGGTAGTACTTCATAATCACATAAATTTTCATAGGTAAAGATTTGAATATGTTATGGAAAGACTATACAAAATGGTAGATTTTATTTACTGCTTTTTAATACTGTAATTCTTAAAGAAAATGAGATAGAGTTGGCAAATGTTCTCAAGACATAAAACAACAAATGTGAAAAAAATAAAATGAAACTAAATGCTATGCATATATAATGCTTCAAAATTAAGTGTTTAGTCTGTCATTTTCATCGAAGATTTTGAAGAGTACAATTTACTGATTAAATCAAAGAGAACATTAAATAATAGGCCTTAAGCAGCTTTCTCAAGTAACAAACTGTTTTTAATAGACGACATCCAGTATCCTCTGACTCTTTTAACATCACTTTTGTCTAAGTAGCTTTTTAAATAAACACTAACACATTTACCTTGTTCAATATTCTATGGTAATATTTTTATCTTCGTTCTCAATCCTATGATTATAATCATCATCATTGTCACTGACACTCATCTATTTCCTGGTTATTTTACATATTTAACTCCAGTTCAATATGAAATAGTCAATCTCCAAAATTAATTTTTTGTAGCTTCTTCAAATTCAAGTATGTATTTGGCTAAAACGATTCTGGTGGAAATAATAAATTTCGCTATCATCTCAATGTGGCAAGATCCTCTAAGGTCTTTGTTGTTGTTGTTTTTAAGATTTTATTTATTTATTCATGAGAGACGAGAGAGAGAGAGAGAGACACAGGCTCCATGCAGGGAGCCCGACGTGGGACTTGATCCCTGGTCTCCAGGATCACTCCCTGGGCTGAAGGCGGTGCTAAACCGCTGCGCCACCCAGGCTGCCCGTGGGTCCTTGAATACAGATTCGTTCTAAAACATTATTATAAATCAAAATCTCTTTCCCAACTGCATAAGTGACATCCCCAAGATCAAGTTCCAACCCTCTGCTAAACACAGCAAGCACCAGTTCCAAAGACATTGTTTTTTGTTTTTTTTTTGGTTTGTTTTTAAATATTTTATTTATTTATTTATTGAGGAGAGAGATAGGGCAGGAATGGCAAGTCGAGGGAGAGAGAGAAGCAGGCTCCTCACAGAGTACAGAGACTGATGAAAAGACCAATGTGGGGACTTGATCCCAACTCCTAGATCATGACCTGAGCCGAAGTCAGATGCTTAAAGGACTGAGCCACCCAGGCACCCCTCCAAGGACGTGTTTATAGTGACTCCCCTGGGGAACATAAATTTCCTTGGCCACATAGCTGTTTTATAGATGCCAAGTTTGGGGAAAAGAAAATTTTGAAACCATTTTTTTTATATGTAGTTCAATCTCACCAGCCTATGGTGAAATTGTCCTCTTGGTATAAAGTGGCTACTGATCCAGCTATATTTTATCCCATGTTTCCCATGTTTTTCAGTCACATGTAATAATATACAGAAAAAGTTGTTTGAATGTTTCAGGCATTGACTTTTTTTTCAATTACTGCCATCTTTTCCTTATGTGGGCCTGGGGCCAGGAACCGTCAATCTGGTCTTAGCACACTTACAATCTGATGTTCTCTGGTCAGCCATGTTAGGACTTTGTTAAGGCAGCCCTAGGAAACTAATACAATGCCTTAATTCATCAAAATGAAGGGTTAGATTTTATTTTTTATTACGATGTTTTAATATTAATTTTTAATTTAATATAGTTGACATATAATGTCACATTATTAGATGTACAACATAGTGATTCAATATCTCTATGCGTTATGCTCACCATAAGTGTAGCTATCATCTGTCACTATAGAATGTTATTAAAATATCGTGGACTCTATATTCCCTATTTTGTACCTTCTATTTTCATGACTTATTAGAAAACTGTATCTCCATAATTAGAAAACTATAACTCCATAATTAGAAAACTATCTCCTATTCCCCTTCATCCATTTTGACCATCCCCAAGATTTTGTTTTTAAATGTATATCTATGTAAACCTAGCAACTAAAATGTTTCATGCATTCATTTCACCAGAATATGGCACCAGTAGAATGCTATTTCATTAGCACTGAAAATTATTCAGAGTTACAGCTTTCAGCATACATTACTGAAGCAAATTTTCAGTATAATTTCTGCCTACCTCACGAGATTTTTTACCTCATATTTTCACTAATTTCACAGTCTCTATAAAACTTCAATGACTTGCATGTTTTTTAAATTAAATATAGTACTAGTTTCTGACCACATATTTTCAGTAAATTGCCTCACTTCAATAACACGTTCAAGCTTCTGTAATTATTTTTCTGTTCTATGAAAAGAGACACTTTCTTTCTGTTGTGATTTTTAGCTCATTTTGACATTTTCACAAAGTTTTGAAACTCAAAATGTTGGCATCTGCCTTTGGCTCAGGGCACCATCCCACAGCCCTGGGATCTAGTCTTATATCAGGCTCCCTGCATGGGGCCTGCTTCTCCCTCTGCCTCTGTCTCTGCCTCTCTCTCTCTCTCTCTCATGAATTAATAAATAAAATCTTTAAATATATATATACATGTATTTCTAAATTCCATGTGATAGTTCTGTATACATTTTTGATGCATTTTTGTTTTTAAATTTATGTTCTCAAAGAAAACATGAGAAATTAATATATGATCAATTTTTATTGAGCTAAAAATGATAATGTATGTTACATTTCTGTGGCGCCACTATTAGAAATGCTTTAAAAATAGTAATTGCTTTCCTTTTCTTATTGAGAAAGAGAAAAACAGCCCCTAACTTTCAGCCTGGCAACAGCTTGGTTTCCATGTTCTTAGCAGTGGTATCAATGTGTGAACTATGGATTATGGTTCTTGGTATGGAGCATTCCATATCATCTCACTAGAGCCTATAAAGTTAAAAAAGAAACGAAAGCCAAAAAATTTTGTGCGTTGCCAAAATTATGAGTTGCATGCTAACACTTCTTTTTCAAGTGTTAACATCATTAATTTGTTGTATCAATGGACTTGTAAAAGTGTCTCTTATTATATTTGACAGATGACAATAGGTAATTGTAAAATCTTATGATAAAAACATCTCTCACCATTCCTGTATTATTTTAAATTATTTATACAATTTTAATTATGGGGGTGTGTCTACACCAAGATGGACTTAGGTTATATTTATAAACTGAATTTCATTCAGCTATAGCTGAAAGTGAGACATTCCTTTGTATTTAAAACATGTTCTTCTCTGTATAAAGATATTACCATAACTATGTTATAACTATTCATAAGATGAACATGGTTGTCTATGTGTATATAAGGCAGTAGCTGAAGTGGATAATTATTACAATCAAAGGGATGAATAATTCCTTTGGTGGAGACATGGGGATATAACTCCCTTGATAGAATTCACTGCGATTCTTATTAAAACTAATAGAAATTTTTCGAATGAATAAAGACAAAGTATACTCCAAAGAGTAGAATAGTGAAATTTAAATTCTTAGAAAATAGCAAAGTAGTTTAGTTGATCTCAAAACAATAAAATATAAAATTAAAGTATAAAGACTATAATTAGTGAAGCTATATAAATACAAATACCCTGTTATATAACTTCTTGGATAACATTGTTTAAATTAAATTACAGTTTTTGAAACTTTTCATAGTAATTAAGGATTAGTCATGTAGAAAATTTAACATTATTGAAGTTGAACAGTTTTGCCTTAAACACTACAGGTAACTTCATAAGTATACATTTTATCCTAATGAGGTTTAGGGTCAAATATCACTTCATAATAAAGTATCATGCCATTATTCAAAAATGCATTTGATAACTTTCAAAAAGGGGGAGAAATTTTTTTTTAAATATTTTATTTATTTATTCATGAGAGACACAGAGAGAGAGAGGCAAAGGCACAGGCAGATGGAGAAGCAGCCTCCATGCAGGGAGCCCCACGTGGGACTCGATCCAGGGTCTCCAGGACCACGCCCTGAGCCCACAGTGGTGCTAAACCGCTGAGCCCCCCAGGCTGCCCAAGGGGGAGAAAATTTTAACTGCTCTTCCCTGTTGCTTTTAAAATGGTTTTAATTAACCTTAACCAGAGGTATTAAATATTTCTATATTGGAACTTTTCTCAGCAATTTAAAATTTCCATAAATAAATTCAGAAACAAATCTAAAGGAAAACCATTATTTTATAGGTGAGTAAATTATTTAAATTAATAGCATTATCACTTATTATATTCATATAAAATGGCAAACACAATCATATGCATTTATTATGATATAATTAAATTATCCATTAGACAAAAAATACCTTTCAAACATTTAATAAAAGCTCAAAACTTACAAAAAAGAGTTCATGAAGTTATACCAATGTGTGTCAAGTCCACTGATAGTCAAATAATGTTATATATCTGTCAAAATAGTAATCAGTTTTGATACAGTAGAGTGAAATAGGAATTTCCTCTGATATATTGAGGCAAAAGAAAATAGCTTTGAATTCTATATTTTGTGAAGTCCTGTACAAACGATAACAAACTAATAACACATTTAGGTTTTATGTAAATATAAGATGTTTGTATAAAGAAAATTAGGTGAAGTGACTGTAAAGTAAATTCTGAGAATTTTATGACCAGATATGTTAGTTACTCCTAAAATTTATTTTGAAATATTTGGACCATTATCCTCCTCCTAAAAAAAAAAAAAAAAAAAAAAAAAAACCTCTCTTCATATAAGAATGTTTATTATTTGTTCAGTTTGTCCTGCTGTTAGCATGGTAGTAGATGAGCAAGTAATACCTGGAATTTCCCCCAATCAGGCTTATCTTTAGTTGCAGACCTGCCTTCTATCTCTCATGTGTACATTCACCTTATGTACCAGTTGCAATTGGCCAGGTCAATAAAGCTAATCTGAGCATAAGTGAAGCAACAGAATCCTTTCTGTATCACTATTGACAGTCAGTTTGCCTTTCCTCCTTTTTAAAGTTTCTTTGGAAGTATGATTAACCCTTGAACAACACAGAGATTAAGGATACCAACCCCCGCACAGTGGACAATCCGAGTATAACTGTTGACTCCTCCAAAATGTAACCACTAAAGTCCACTTTTGACAAGAAGTCTTACAGGTAACATAGTGGATTAGCACATATTTTGTGTATGTATTATATACAATTGGATTCTTGCAATAAAATAAGCTAGAGAAAAGAATACCATCAAGGAAAACATAAATAATAATACATTTACAGTACAGTACTGAATTTATTATAATACATCTACAGTACTGTACCACATATTAGCAGACCCGTGCTGTTCAAATCTATGCTGTTTAAGTGTCAGCTGTTACTTTATTTTTTTTTTTCAGTGTGGGAAACAGTCTGGTGTAACAGAAAATAATTGGAAATTTGGGTTATGAGAAGTTGGTTCTGTTTTATGAGAAGCTGGTGCTATCTTATGTGCTTGAAAAATGAGTCAAGTTTCAAACTGAAAGATTATGAAAACACCACAACCATGATTGTGATCTGCATTTCTGGGGTTCTGGTGATGTGAACTTGCCCTCTTCACATTGCCTCCATCCTCAATGGGGAGACTAGAGCTGCATTGTATTCAAGCTGTTTGGGAGTGTTTGAACTATGCTAGTGTTTGAACAGCTTATTACACAAGTGAATTGTAGCGCTTTCTAGATAATGTGTGCTTAGCAATATGTGCCATTTGTTTTGAAAGTCTCAGAATATATCATAGAATCCTTTAACTTTCTATAAGCTCCATGCACATAAATATGTATCAGTATTTAAAAATGACTTCGAAACAACATGAGCTTCTGTATTATCGCCTCCGGAAGTATTTACAATTTAAAACACAACTGGTTTAATTGTACGCTGAATGCTATAACCATTAAATACACAAGTATCGTTATAAATATTTAAACAATTTCTTTCCAAATCTTAAATAAACAAACAAAAATAAAGGGGGGGGCAATTCCTTAAAATCTCAAGAAAAGAAATGCTCTTAGTGTAGAGTTGCCAGATAAAGGACACCAGCTAAATTTGAATTTAAGATAAATAATGGATTTTTTTAAGGTAAGTATGTATTATGGAGATACTTATCCTAAAACATTATGCAAAAATAATAAATTAATAAAAAATAAAACATTATGCATTGTGTATCTGCATTTCAAATTTAACTCAGTGTCCTCTATCTTATTTCCTAAGTATAGCAACCCTGTCTCAGAGAAAAATCCTCTTTATATCCGTCAATTTTATACCAACTCCTACTATGAAAAATCAGTGACTAAAAACTAAAGTAGAATGTGTTGAAATGAGGTGTGTTTCAGTAGGTAAAAACAGGAGACAGAGACTTAAGGAATTGGCTCACATGATTAGGGAGGTTGGCAGTCGAAAATCTGCAGCATAAGCCAACAGGCTGGAAATTCAGGTAGATAATTTTGCAGTCTTGTTGGACAGACCACTAGGCTAAAAGCTCAGGCAGGATTTATGTCTTGTATACAGTCTTGAGGCAGAATTTTTTTGGGGGTAACTTCAGACTTTGTTTATAAGGAAGGCTTTGAAATTGTTGAATGAGGCTCATTCTCATTATGGGGGTAATATGCTTTACTTGAGATCTATGCATTATAAAGTGGTTATCAGTGTGGTATGTGGAAGCCAGTAAGATTCAAATCCCAGCTCTGAGCATTTCCATGCTGTGCAACTTTAGGCAAGTTAATTTTTCTAGCATCAATTTTTTGTTTCTTCTGAAAAAGAGGGACAATAAGGTTATTTTGTGCAGGTTTTCATAGGTCAGTGATACAAAACTTATGAAAATATCTAGAATGATTCCTACCATATAGCAACCTCTCAGAAATGCTAGCAAATAGTGCTAATCTTATTTTTTTTAATTGTACAAAAAATATACAACTACCTTCTCCCGTCATTAAAAGGAATATTGAGACATAGATGGATAAAAAGTGAAAATATTATCTTTACTATGGACAGTGATGTTTTCTTACCTGCTTTAGTAGCATCCTTTCTGAAATTTTGAAGCTTTAAAGTTGGCTATTACTTCACATAAGTCCTCCTTCATATTTATTTGATATTCTAGCATATTTTCATATGTAAAGATATTAGTTGATATCCTTCAATATGTGGTTAATTTTTCAAATCCATCAAATATCCCATTGAAAGGTTATTTTTAATTCCATTGATTTATTAGATTAATTTGGGCAGAAAAGTCCTTAGGTACTAAGGAAAAGTCCATAGTGATACTTTTCCATCGATTTTAATTTCTACACTGTATTGTACTGAGAAGAAACTCAAGGGAAAGAAAAAAGTGAGTAAAAAATTAATAAATGAGTTAAGAGTTGACATTTTCAAATGCCCCCCTCAACTAGAATTGGGAAATATTTTATAATGGCATTTGTGCTGATCTTTTCTAGTTACTAAGAAATCTATGTGACATGTAAGTGTTCAAATCAACCTCTTGAATTATACATGCAAAGCATTGGGAAACTAAGTGTTAGAAAACTAGGGTATGTGGACTGTACAATTTATTTCTAATTAGAAGAAGAAAAAATGTAGAAGCAATTGTTTTTGTTTTGTTTTGTTTTAAGACTTGAATTTTTTGGATCAAATCTAGGTTCATAGCAAAATTACAGGACTTTCTATATGGCTACTGCCCCAACACATATACAGCTTCCCTCATTATCAATATCCTCCCACTACAATGGTACATTTGTTAGAATCAAGGAACTTAGGTTGACACATCATTGTCACCCAGAGTTTATAGTATACATTGCGGTTACCTTTGAGATTGCATTTCATTCTATGGCTTTTGACAAATGTACAGTACTGTGCAACCATCCATATAAGTATCATACAGAATATTTTTACTGCCCTAAATATCCTCTGCATTTGGCCTCTTTATCCCTTTGCTGCTCCAACCAAACCCTAGCAACTCTGTGATCTTTTGCTGTCTCCTTACTTTTGCCTTCTCTAGAATGACATATATTGAATCATATAGTGTACACACTTTTCAGATTGGCTTCTTTCACTAAGTATGCATTTAAGGATCCTACATGTCTTTTCATGACTTGATAGCTCATTTCTTGTTAGCACTGAATAATACTCCGTTGTCTGAATGTATCACACTTTATAGATCCATTTACCTATTGAAGGACTTCTTGGTTGCTTCTGAGTTTTGGCAATTATGAATAAAAGATGCCATAAGCATTCATGTGCAGGTTCTTGTGTGGGCATAGATTTCCATCTCCTTTGAGCAAACACCATATGGGAAAAGTATGTTTAAATTTATTTTAGTATGTTCAGTTTGATAATAAACCAACTGACTGTCTTCTAAAGTAGCTGTACCATTTTGCATTCTGACCAGCAATGAACACATCAGCAGCAGCATTTAGTGTTCTCAGTGCTCCAGATTTGGGCCATTTCAATGCATCATGGTGGTTTTAATTTGCATTGTTGTTTTAATTTGTATTTCTTTGATGGTATATGGTGTGAAACATCTTTTCATATGTTTATTTTTCATCTGCATATTTTCTTTGGAGAAGTATTTGTTATGATTTTTTTTTAATTGGGTTGTGTGTTTTCTTACTGAATTTTAGGAGTTCTTTGTATATTTGGATAACAGGCCTCCATTAGATTTTTTTGCAAAAAGTTTCTTGGTCTCTCATTCTTTTGACTTTTTCTTTATGTAGAGTAGAAGTTTTCTAATTTTGATGAAATTCAGTTTATTCATTACTTTTTTTTCCCCTGGATTGTGCCTTTGTTGTTGTATCTATAAGTTATTGCCATATTCAAGGTTATCTAGGCTTCCTCATATATTTGTTATTTTTTAGGAGTTTTATAGTTTTGTATTTTACTTTAGGTCTGTGATCCATTTGAGTTAATTTTTCTGAAGTGCATGAGTTCTGTGTCTATTTTTATTTATTTTGTTATTTTACTTATTTATTTTTTAGATCCCCTCTCTAGAGGATGTAGGATAAAGAAAGGTGGAGAGAGTTTCAGGGTGCCTGGCTGGCTCAGTGGCTGAGTGTCTGCCTTTGGCTCAGGTTGTGATCCCAGTGTCCCAGGATCTAGTCCTAGGATCGAGTCCCACATTGGGCTTCCCACAGGGAATGGGCTTCTCTCTGTCTGTGGCTCTGCTTCTCTCAGCATGTCTCTCATGAATAAATAAATAAAATCTTTTTAAAAATTTTTCACATTTCTTGCAAGGTGGGACTACTGCCAACAAATTCTCTAAATTTTTGTTTGTCTGAGAAGGTCTCTTATTTGTCCTTCATTTTTGAAGGATAATTTCTCAGAGTATAGAATTCTGGGTTGGTATAATTCTGTTTTTCTCCCAACATTATTTCATTCCACCTTTTACATTGCATAGTTTCTGAGTAGAAGTCCTATGTAATCCTTTTTAGTTAGTTGTTCCTGCATACATTTCCTCCCACCCCCCATTTCTTTCAGGATTTTTTTCTTTTTTCTTTTTTTTAACTTTCTCTAGTTTGAAAATAATATGCCTATGTGTAGTTGTGGGATTTATTTGTTTTTAATTTATTCTAATTTGTGCCCTCTGGGCCTCCAGGATCTATGGTTTGATGTCTGACATAAATTTGAGGAACTTCTCATTTATTAATACTTCAAATATTTCTTCTGTATCTTCCTCTTTTCTCACATTCTAGTATTTCCATGATGTGTATATTATACATTTTGTAGTCATCTCATAGTTCTTGGATATTCTGTTCTGTGTCTGCCCCTCCCCCACATATCTTTTTTCTTTGTTTTCTAAGTTTGGATGTTTCTACAGAAATAACTTCAACCTCAGGGAGTCTTTTCTCCGTGATGGGCTCATCAGAGAAATTCATTTCTTTCTTTCTTTCTTTCTTTCTTTCTTTCTTTCTTTCTTTCTTTCTTTCTTTCTTTCTTTCTTTCGATAGTCACAGAGAGAGAGAGAGAGAGAGGCAGAGACACAGGCAGAGGGAGAAGCAGGCTCCATGCACCGGGAGCCCGACGTGGGATTCGATCCCGGGTCTCCAGGATCGCGCCCTGGGCCAAAGGCAGGCGCCAAACCGCTGCGCCACCCAGGGATCCCAAATTCTTCATTTCTGTTGTAGTGTTTTTGACCTCTAATATTTCTTTTTGATTCTTGGAACTTCTATCTCTCTGCTTACATTGCGCATCTGTTTTTGCATGCTATTTTGTCCATTAGAGCCCTTAGTATTTTAATTATATTTGTTTTAAATGACCAGTCTTATAATTCAACATCTCTGCCATTTCTGATTCTGTTGTTTACTATGCCTCTTAAATCATGTTTTTATCTTTTGATACAGCTAGTAATTTCCTCTTGTTAACCAAGCATGATGTATGTATCAAAGGAACTGTTGTAAATAGGTCTTAGTAATGTGGGGGTAAAGGGGGAGTGGGGAGTGCTCTATAGTTCAATGATTAGGTCTCAGTTTTGTAATCAGCCTAAACCTCTGGAATGCAAGCTTCACAAGAATTTCTGTTTTTTTTTTTTTTTTCTTTTCTTAAAATATTTAGTATTTAGATGGGAGAGGATAGCTCAAGTGGGTTAGAGTGTTGGGTATTTCCCTTCCCTGGGTCAATTAGGTTCTGAGGATACCCCAAAAGTTAAACTCTGGTCAACTAGCTTCACCTGAGGGCAGGCCTTATTAAGAACAGAGCACTCTGGTGTTTTTCAGAATGGTTCCTTTTCCCTTCTTTTTGCCCGAGACAGGAGGCAGTTTTTCTGCTACATTTACTGTAAGAATCAGACCAAGCTCATTGTTTTTTCCTGAAATTTTTAACTCTCAGAGTTGACTACACTAAGCCTTCAGAAATTCATCAATTACATTTCCAGTTTTCCTACTCAGCCCTGATTCCTGTGGCAGTTTCAGCTCTTGGGTCTCTGCTCTGGTAAGTCATGACTACTTTTATTCACCTGTTTGTCTCTCCAATATTAGCAGCAGTGTTTTGCCCTGTGTCCTCTTCTCTTTTATGGACCCAAGCAGAGTTGTTGATTTTTCAGTCTTTTCCCTTTTATTACATGTTAGGATGGGTGCTGACTTCTGAGCTCTTTACATGTATAACTGAAAGACAGATGTCCCCAATACTTTTTTAAATTTATTTTTAGAATGGTTAAACTTGAATATGTCAATTGTGATACAACCAATAAATATAATGGATACATTAAAATGTTCTAAAATATAAAGGGCTTTCATTTGAAGTTAAATGAATTGGATTATGTAATATGCCTGTTAACAGGACAAAGCTTAAGCAGAACCAAAATTATAAATTTGGAATCCTTTAAATTCAGCATTCTCTGGTTAGGAAAATTTTCTAGTATTTGAGTAATATATTTTCTTCCTATGTAAAGAAACCACTCCTTTGACATGTGTTTCTTTTTCCTCACCACATTGGTATTTTATCATAACAAAACAGTGAGAAAAGTTACTTGTGAAACAACCACTAGAAGCACTTTTAGAGTTTCACAATGAAAAAATATGTGACACAGACACCTGTCTGATACCAGTGCTAACCAGTGGTGCTGTGAACTTTAATAAGCTGATAGGGGTCCTACTAACAATTTCAGTCATTGACGGCATAACGGAACATCTGATACCTTGACTTTCGATAATACAGAGAATAGCTGTTTCATAGATAATTCCATATAGGACTTAATATATCCAAAATTCCAAGCACATAGTAAAGACCATTCAATAGAATTAAGTAGTATTCGTTGCAAAATATTAGCATGAGCCTGATTTGGAGACAACTGGAAAGTAAATTTACTGTATTCTGAATAAATAACATTGTTTGAAGTTGTATTTACTAAAGAGCAAACCACCAATGTCACCAGAACAACTATTTGCTTTAATTTTGTTAAATGCTTAATTCTTACACCTGCTTTTCAAAATAAAAAGCTCCTGTCAAATAATACAAAGAAATACATTTTGATGAAAAATTCATATTTTAAAATGTGTTTGATTGATAGACAGTTGTACCATCTAAAAATGTGTTCAAATATTGTAACACAGAAATTTGAGGCCTTAATTGTGCTACTATGTTGTATTAAACTCAAACATGTTTTGGGGAAAGCATGTCTCCTACAGTTGTACCTGTCAAGTTCCTGGAAGTAGTAGGTAGTGACAGGCTATGTTTTCTTTACTAACCATATGTGTTGTTGTATATAATTGTAGTTTGTTTTTATTATTGTATAATAGTCCATTGTGGTAAAAGCTCTAACTTTATTTTTTTTCATTTTACTTTCTGTGTTTTACTGTTATGATAATTTTGGTCATTTCATGTTTGGGGATGCAATGGAACATACTTCCTTCAAAATTCTTGTACTTATCTTTGGTGAAATACATACAGATTTCTGCTGATTATATATAAATTCCTAGGATATCTAAGAATTTAAATGATGATTCATAGAATACCTATGTTCAATTTCGATAAAGCCAAGTACTTTCAAAGAGTTTAAAACAATTTACACTTTGACAAGTGTGTGAGAATTCCTGTTACTCTATTTTCCTACTAAAACTTGGTATTGACATTTTTTATATAATTGTAGTCATTCTAATATTTTTATAATATTTTATTGTAGTTTTGCTAATTGCTAATAAGTACCTTGAGCATATTTTATAAGCTTATTTTTGGATAACATCCAAGTGCCTATTCAATTCATTTACTTATTTTTATTTTAATTTAGTGGTCTATCTCTTCATTATTGATTTGTACTTATTTTCATGTATTTTTGAATCTTGGTTGATTACTTGAATTGCAAATAGCTCCTCCAAATCTGTGGATTGCTATTTACTCTTTCCAAATTTTCTTTTGATGAATGTAATTTAATTTCACTAAAGCCAAATTTATCAGTCTTTTCCTTCATAGTAAATAATTATTCTGTTCTATTGAGGAAATAATAACCTATTCAAATGTCACTCTGTAATATTGTAAAAAAATTATTATTTCAGGTTTCATATTTTTTATGATCGATCTAAAACTGATTTGTACATGGCATGGATTATAAATGCTCTTTTCTTTCATATGGTAAAATTATTCCAGTGCAATTTATTAAGAAAGCTATCATTTTCTTTTGCATTGAAGCTATTTGTTGATGTTGTTCAAGTGATTTGAATTTTAAAGTGGTAGTATTTTTTTTTTAATTCCATGTATCTTAGATTACAGAGCCTGAGCAGAATATGACTCCACCACAGTCATCTTTTCTTTTATTTTCTTATAATTTAAAAATTATAGTTATTTTAATTGTATCTGGTTTATATTTGGGTCTTTATGTGCCTAACCCCTCAACCTGCCCCCCCCCCCTTTGCTAGCATGCTTGGTAAAAATTTGGTTACTCTATGTGAATTGTTGTGACATCTCTGGAAAATATTATCTTCCTTCAGAGAAAACTTTATTTTTTCTCTATAAGCAGATAACATGTGCATAAATTATCTTGCTCCACCAATGACTATGAACGCTTACAGCTTGAAGTTTTTGAAGGTTATTCTATTTATGTGCCCTTTCTCTTAGAGTATAACCCTACAGGAGGATGAACCATAATCTTGGGGTGATTCTGAGACCTGACTTCCATTTTAGGACTTCAGCTACATCAATTTTTGCCCCAGAACTCTGAGACTGCCAAAATATTAGCATAGCGTTTTTTTAATTTTTTTTCCTCAGTAGCTATTTTTCTTTGTTGTTTTGACCTTTTACTCCTGGCACATTTACCAGGAACTGGTAAATGTCTTTGTAGTGATTGTATACAGAAGGCCTGGATAACTTCCATAGTTCCATTTTTCTGCCAGCCCTGTCTCTTAATTCTGGGTTGCTCTGCTATCCGTGACCTTCAATATCTTACACCAGCCCAGTGGAAACAACACACATTTCAGATGTATCAGATCAGGCTTAACAGCCTGAAGATAAAGTCAACAAATAGCCTTAGGGAGCAAAAAAACTGCTTTGAATCCAACGTTGATGTACTTTATAGGATCTATACCCTCAAGTTCTGATGCTTTAGTTGCTTTCTCCCAATATTTTTGTTCACTTGTTATTCTCATAGTTTATAAATATTTTGCAGTTGATTTTAATCAGTGATTATAATGGGGTTGCTCAATATAGCTAGGAATGGAACTCAAGATTTACTTTTACCAAGTTTTATGGATGGTGATAAAGAAGTAACCGAATAGGGATCCCTGGGTGGCGCAGCGGTTTGGCGCCTGCCTTTGGCCCAGGGCATGATCCTGGAGACCCGGGATCAAATCCCACATCAGGCTCCCGGTGCATGGATCCTGCTTCTCCCTCTGCCTGTGTCTCTGCCTCTCTCTCTCTCTCTCTCTCTCTGTGACTATTATAAATAAATAAAAAAAAATTACAAAAAAAAAGAAGTAACCGAATAATATAAATGATAAATAGAATCCATGTCTTTTACCACAACACTCTTAAGTGGTAGATTTGTAGAGGTTCTGGGTGGCAGATTTTCAACAGGTCAACAAGTTCCCCTGACCCATATCAGATTTTCTGTCAGTGAGAGACACTGGTTCCATCTGCAAAAAGATCTGAAACTTGTCCCTTAAAGGTCAAGATGGGGGATAAGGTCTTAAGAAGTTTTTCTATCCTCTATTCTTTCATTCTGTACATTCCTACTTACTCCCATTCCCTCATACTGATTCAGTGTTATCATTAATTATATGTATTTTATATATTTAATACATAACGTATTAAACTTGGCCTGTTCAAATTACTCTGTGATATCTGTCTCCTCATTGGGCCCTGGCTGATAATCACATAAATGAGTTATGAGGAAGATTCAGACATAATAGCAAGGACATGGCTACTCTAAATATAAAGTTATCCTGGTTCTGAAAAGACTGGTACATTAAGAGAACAAAATATATTTCAGATATAAATTCAGAACAGGAATATCAATAATGCAGTCTTGAGTCTAAGCCAATGGGATATATGCCTACCTAAATTCAGAGTTCTTATACCTCATAACTACTCAAGAGTTCATCAAAGGAGGGGATCCCTGGGTGGTTCAGCGGTTTAGCGCCTGACATTGGCTCAGGGAGTGATCCTGGAGTCCCTGGATCCAGGGACTGGATCCTGCATCAGGCTCCCTGAATGGAGCCTGCTTCTCCCTCTGCCTCTGCCTCTGCCTCTGTCTCTGCCTCTGTTCTCTCTCTCTCATGAATAAATAAATAAATAAGATCTTTAAAAAAATAGTTCATCAAAGGATGATACTATAGTTAGGGGTTAGGGTTTATGTAACTTTGTATAGGTTAATTAACTGCAGGATCAAGCTGAGTATAAAAATAATAGAATAAAAAATCAATGGAATAAAATAAAATTTTCTGGATGTTGTGAAAGCATGCTTTTAGCTAAGAACCCTAGATTTAATGAAGATAGGATTTGAAATCTGGAACTACTGATTAATGATGGGAATTTCACAATTTTTAAAGCCTCCTGCACCAAAGTTTTTTGATGTGCAGTTAGAGAACCAAATTTAGTCGCTTTAGTTATAGGTGTGTAGGGTATGTATGCATCTGTTCACTGATATGCCTACATGAAAAAAAATGGAAGGGAAAGAGGTAGAAATAACAAGAGCCAAGGCTGTGAGTATTCAGTATTATTATCGTTAGCATCAGCAGAGCAGAAGCAATATCAGTATCATCAAATTAATGATAAAAATCAGTGAAAGCAGAACAAAAATTATTTCTAAAGGAATTCTGTTCTCAGGAAATATATAATCTCTTGATCTTCCAATTATTTTAGAATCTGAAGGGCTGAGCAGAGTTTATTTATTAGGAATCTGCCTAGGGAAGTGGGAGGAAGAGCAGAGGAGGCTTTAAGAAATATTGCTATAATCTATATTTTTCTCAGTATAGTTAGTGATAATGAAAGCAAGTTAAAACTTTTCAATTTTTTAAAATCACTTTAAGGTTTTTTCTTGTTGAAATGTGCTTCTCAAATATGACAATTATAAAAAATCGAGTTATTTAAATCATAAATTATAAGTATCCAGAGCCAGTCCCTTTAACAATAATATTTGTATTTCCTTTTGCTAATACCATACATAATTAAGATCATTTTTGTAATTGCATTTAGCATGTCACATACTCAGAGAGAGAAAGGCACTTAGGCAATTTTTATTTTTTATTTACTTTTGATATACTATAAGTTGATAGGTTGACATTTTGGATTATACATAGTTTAATTAATGTGTTATACATTCTGTAAATATGAATCAGTTTCTTTCTTTTCATTCCACTCTGTGATACTGAAGAAGTCAAGCCAAAGTTATCAGAACTTAGAACAAAATTCGTGATAATGATGAATTCACCAAGACTGATATGATCTTAGGACTTGATACATTTGAGTAACCACTTAATCTTCCTAATATTTTTTAAAGATTTTACTTATTTCCTTATGCAGAGACAGCATTAGTAGGGGAAGAGGCAGAGAGAGAGAGAGAGAGAGAGAGAGAGAGAGAGAGTCTCAAGTAGACTGAACTTAGCACAGAGCCCAATGTAGGGTTCAACCCCAGGACCCTGAGATCATGACCTGAGCTGAAATCAAGAGTTCCATGCTTAATTGACTGAACCACCCAGATGCTCCCCTAATTTTTCATTGGAAACATTCTCAAGGCATCTGGGTGGCTCATTTGGTTAGGTGTGTGCCTTTGGGTCAAGTCCAATCTGGTCAGGTCCAGTCGGGATCCTGCAGTCCTGGGATCAAGTCCTACCTTGGGATCCCTGCTCGTGGGGGAGTCTGCTTCTCCTTCTGCCCCTCCCCCTGCTTGTGCACTCTCTCTCTTTCTCTCTCAAACAAGTAAAATCTTTAAGAAAAAAAGAAGGAAACATTCTCAGTATAGACTCTCATGGTGAAAATGGATACACTGGTAAAGTGTTTTTATTCTATTTATTAAGCTCTCTTTCTAAGGTACCTCAATCCACAGATTTTAGAGATCACCAATCCTACAAGTTAAAAAGCTAAAATAATATATAAATACATGTAATAAGATAAATGCAGTGAATAGGACTTATGATCAGTAAAGTGCCATGTGAATTCATGTGATAGTCAAGAAAAATGTAAAATATAACCCTACTCATACTTTAAAAATACATATCTAGCCGATATGATTAATAATCCTCTTATAATTATGATATATATGTATTATGGTCCACAATACAAATTTAACTGTTACATAATTGTTGCTGGGAATGAAAATCTCATACGTTTTAATATTAACCTGGAAAAGAGGGCTCAGAAGATTACCTATTTTTCTTTCAATTAGAATGTTGTCATTTTCTATTAATAGGAAATAATTATGTGATAAGCGAATACTCTTGGGAGCTAATTTTAATGTTTTTATAGTTTACCATTATTACTGCTTTTATAACAATAATTAGGGCTTTGAAGATCCCCACACTGTATTTATTAAGACAGTTCATTATTGTAGAATCCAAGAATGTAGTAACATTAAATAATATGTAATTTTTTACGTAACTGTACAAGGGTTAGTTTTAAAATGTGAAAATTTGGTGCAACAAATAATTACAAAGAAAAACAAATGTAAATTCAACAAAAGATTTCACTCGGTCCATTAAAAGTAAATTAAGACATTAGCAAACGATTATCTGAGCTACACTCCTACTCAGCTCAATCCAGCTGCATCTGTGATTCAGACTATTTGAACTGCTTTTAATTAGAACTTTTTGTGAATATATCAGAGGTTGCAAATTAAAGAGAACATTGACTAGCAGATTCTGTATTGTTTAAAGAGGAAATATCCTAGGGAGAATTCCAAATAGTGATACAGAATCTCAGTATTAATGGAAAGTGATGATAAGGCATGTATCAGGAAATTTAAAAAAAAAAAAGAACTACTAAAGTCTCAGACTTAATGCTATAAAAATAAGATTACAAAGACATTAGGTGAATTTGTCTCCTATGATTAGTTGCAATTTGAAAAAAAATCTACCATCTCACAAGAAACAGTATAAACTATAGTAGTGGTTATAAGGAGGTGATCTGATTACTCTAATTTTTGATGTATGATACAATTTTTTTAAATGTACCAAGTTTAGAGCAGATGACATTTTCATGATTTTACTTTTATTCTTCCCCATATTATATAATAAATCCTATAGCTGAAACTATTTTGGTAGTATGAAAAATAAAAACCTGTGTTTATAAATTTATGGTATAGAAATTCAAGAGTGGTTCAAGGTTGTTTTTTTTTTTTTAATTTTCATTTAAAAAAAACTTTAGAGCAGTTTTAGGTTCACAGCAGAATTGAAAGGAAGGTACAGATATTTCCCATATAACTCCTGCTCCCACACATGAATAGGCTCTCCCATTTTCAATAACCCCCACAAGAGTAGTACATTTTTTACAAATGATAAACGTACATTGGCATAACACTATCATCCAAAGTTTCATAATTTACCTTAAGGTTCGTTCTTGGTGTTATGTATTCTATAGGTTTAAACAAATGTATAATGACTTGCATCTACCATTATAAGAGCATACAGAGTAATTCACTGGCCCAAAGATCCTTTGTGCTTCACAAGTTTTACTTAATCCTTGGATAGTCAGGGTCACTTGAATTCTGGATATTTTTTGGTTGTTGTAGAATAAGCAATGCCCAAGATGATGTACTAAAACAATAGCAAAGTGCACACAGCACCCACCAGAGGCACTCCCTGAAGTGCCAGGCCCTGGGCACTACAGGAGCTTTTCTTCATAAGGCCATTACATTCAGGAGGAGGCTATATAACTGGTTTTACTAACACACAGAAGAAGCAGAGATAGACAAAAGGAGGAAAAAAAAAAAGAACTTTTCCACATGAGAAAACAAGAAACTACAGCCAGAAATATAAGTGAAACAGATATAAGTAATATGACTGATGGAGAATTTAAAGCAATTATCATAAAGATACTCTGGACTTAAGAAAAAAATGGAAGATGTCAGTAAGACCCTTACACATGATAAAAAAAAAGTTAAAAAATAATCAGAGTTGAAGAGTGTAATAAACAAGACTATTTCTCTTTTACCATGAATAAAGATAAACTCAAAATGGATTAAATAACTAAATGTGACAGGAAACCATAAAAATCCTTGAAGAAAGCACAGGCAGTAATTTCTCTGACATTGCCCTTTACCATAGCACCTTTTTTTTCCTTTTTTTTTTTTTTTTTGGAAAAGTCTGCTGAGGCAAGGGAAACAAAAGCAAAATTAAACTATTGAGACTACTTCAAGATATAAAGCTTCTGCACAGCTAAAGGAAATAATCAACAAATCTAAAAGGCAAGCTACTGAAGAAAATAGAAGATATTCACAAATAGCATATCCAATAAAGGGTTAGTATCCAGACTATATGATTTATGAAACAACACTCAAAAATGAATAATCCAATAAAAAATGGGAGATGACATGGATAGACATTTTTTCAAAGCAGATATACAGATGGCCAATAGACACATGAGAAGATGCTTAACACCACTGATCATCAGGGAAATGCAAATTAAAATTACATTGAGATATCACCTCACACCTGTCAGAATGGCTGAAATCAACAGTACAAAGTGTTGGCTAGGATGTGGAGAAAGGGGGACCCACTTGCTCTGTTGGTGTAAATGCGAACTGGTGCAGTCTCTGTGGAAAATAGTATGGAGGGTCCTCAAAAAGTCTAAAATAGAACTACCCTATAATCCAGAAATCACACTACTGGGAATTTACCCAAAGAATACAAAAATACTAAATCAAAGGGATACATGCACGCCAATATTTGCAGCAGCATTATTTTCAAAGCCAAATTATGGAAATAGGCCAAGCGTCCATGGATTGATGAATGGATAAAGAGGTGGTATATATATATATATATATATATATATATATATATATATATATATATATATACAATGGGATACTATTCAGCAATAAGAAAGGATGAAATCTTGCCATTTACAGTGACCTAGGGTGGAACTAGAGGGTATTACTCTAAGCAAAACACCATATGATTTCACCCACATGTGGAATTTCAGAAATAAAATGAGCAAAGAGGGGGAAGGCAAATCAAGAACATATTCTTTTTTTTAAATTTTTTATTTATTCATGATAGACACACACACACAGAGAGAGAGAGAGAGAGAGAGAGAGAGAGAGAGAGAGAGGCACAGAGACACAGACAGAGGAAGAAGCAGGCTCCATGCCTGGAGCCTGATGTGGGACTCAGTCCCAGGACCCCAGGATCACACCCTGAGCCAAAGGCAGATGCACAACCACTGAGCCACCCAGGCATACCAAGAAACAGATTTTTGACTATAGAGAACACACCGGTGGCTACCAGAGGGAGATAGTTTAAATAGGTGATGGGGATTAAGAGGGAACTTGTAACAAGCATTGATAGATGTATGGACTTACTGTACACCCGAAACTAGTATTATACTGTATGTTTTCTAGAATTTAAATAAAAACTTTAAAAAGGAATAAAACGTAAAAAATTAAGAAATAGAACAAAATTAGGGCTTTCATAAGCCATATGTTAACAGTAAATAAATGCACAGCTGTGTAGCAGCTGAGCCATTATTGAACAATTCCAAAAGGAGAAATTAATAAAACCTGGGATAATTTCCTTTTTTTCTATATGCCAGTTGATAAAACCAAATTAGTTTTACCTCATTATATAAAACCATGCTGGCTCAACATGTATCCTCATATATCTCTCAAATTGTAGCTATGAATATCATGCTAGATGTTGAATATAGAAAGATAAAGATGATATGTCTCTCACACTTAAAGGTCATGTAGTTTATAGACAATCTTGTATAGCTCTGCTATTGTGTCTTAGAAGGCATAAGTGATTTGCGCTTATTGTTACAGTAAATATTTTTATATTCTTTAATGTACATGTAAGTTCATTAGTATTCAGCATAATATAAATTAAACCTCAAAATTATGCTGGTGTTATCTAAGATGGTGCTTTTTACAAAACAATCTAAAATAGATAGTAAATACATATAATATTGAAAATAGCGTATGAGAAATAAAATGGTTCCATCCAAAGTGCCTAATTTATCTTTAAGAAAGAGCATAGGTCTCTGATGGTTCTGATGATTTAAGCTTGCATTAAAAAATTTGAAGAGGGAAAGTTTAAAAAAATATTCAAATTGAAAACACAGTTTACCCATTTCTCACATCCTCCACCTTCCACCTCTGGCAACCACCTAACCACCAACCTATATCTATATATTCTCTATATCAATGGGCCTTATTTTTTCAGATTCCACATATAAAAGAGGTCATACAGTGTTAGCGTTTCTCTGATTTGTTTCACTTACCATATTGCCCTCAAGGTACATTCATGTTGTTGCAAATGGCAAGATGTATTCTTTTTTAGTAGCTGAATAATATTTCATTGTGTTTGTGTATATCTAGCATGTATGCATATGTGTGTGTGTATATACACTCATATATATATACTGAGTATGCATGTGCACCATGCGTATATGAACTATGTGTGTATTTATGTGCTGTGTGTATACGCATCATATATATGCATACATACGGTGCATATATACATATATATGCATATCACATATCACATAATGGTGTATAATACATATGTACATGTGTATATATACACACATATATGTGTGTACCCCTATATACATATATGTATATAAATGCATGTATGTATACACACCATGATTTTTTTAATCTATTCATCCATTGAAGGATACTAAGGATGTTAACATATCATGGTTATTGTAAATAGTGCTGCAGTGAACATGGGGGTACATATATCTTTTCTAATTAGTGTTTTCATTTTCTTTGAGTAAACATCTAGAAGTGGAATTACTGGGTCATTTGGTAGTTCAATTTTTTTTATTGAAATATAATTAACCCACAATATTATATTAGTTTTGTGTGTACAGTATAACAATTCAGCAATTCTGTACATTACTCATTGCTCATCAAGATTAATGTCCTCTTGATCTCTTTTATTTCCAAGGTGATGATCTTTCTCATTCAAACTTGCCCTAGCTCTTGGTTTTCTTTCAAATCTTTCTTTCTGTCTAAATTGCCTTATTTTTCCTTGATATTTCCCCATTGTTGAGAGTTTGCCAAGACCTGTTAGTGATGCAAGGGGAGAAATCTCATTTAGCACCTAGATTCAAGCTGACTGGAAGCTAGACCTTCCGGCTAGCTTTTAAGTGTATGCAAATATACTCAAAGATGCAAGTATAAGTCCCATTGACCACCAAAGCGATGCAGTCTAGAGGTACACCCCTGGATGGCAGTAATAGAAATCTGGGCTCTCGATGAGTGTATAAGCTCTATTCTGAGTGATATTGGTGAACAAGAACAAGGCAGAGGAAGAGTGCTAATGTGGCATCTTTAGCCTATGCTCCTTCAGAGCAACTCTGGGCCATTAAATGTGTGCCAAACCTGAAGCTTACCTATTAGGCCAAAGCTCTAGGATAAGCAAAGAGGCCTCTTTCACAGAAAGACTTGAGAGTATGCCAGTCTACTGTCTGTACAGTGTCTGGGGGTGGTAGCTTGCCAAGAATTCTACCTGGAATCGCCACAATCCTGGAGGACCCAGGAATGTAAGCCTACCTGGCTCCAGTTCTAGGAGATCAAGAGGTATCCCATGGGTAGGTAGCAGCTGCCAAAACCAGGGCACTGAAGGTTTGTAAAGCTCCCTCCTAGAGACACTGGTACTCTGGAACTTAGCAGAGAGTGAGCATGTGGATAGTGCCTGCCTTCCAAATTCTCTGGAAGAGATTATAGTCTCCCCAAGGTGCATATCTAATTAGAAATCTGCCCCTCAGGCTGCAGTCATGATGCAGTTAAAAGGCTAATAGGCCTTTTTTTTTTTTTAAAGAAAGATTACGCACCTGGGTCCCTTACTTCTTGTGCCCTGGAGGCAGGCGGTGGCTGTTTAGAAAACTTTCTCCATTGTTACAGTCTTGTGGGACCCACAAGTGTAAGCACCACTGGCCACCAGAGCCCAGTGATGTAGAGGTGCCCTCTGGCAGTAGTTGCAAAACTATGTGTGTCAGGCAATGGTCTGAGCGACTTCCTGGGTGGCATGGATTATTACAGTCTCGTGAAACCAGAGATGTAAGCTCACTTCACCTTTGGAACCAGGTGATCAAGAGGAATCCTCTAGGTGGCACCACAGAAATTGGGGCACCGAATGTGTGTTAAAAGCTCCCTCCAGAAGCTGCTGGTGCTCCTGAGCATGGCAAAAGCAGAGGATGAAGATGATGTCTGAGGTTTTCATCCTGGAAGATTGTTCCAGCAGGATCTGAGATGTATCTGTTAAATTAGATGCCTGCTAACTCAGACCAATGCTTTAATATAAGCAGGTGAGCTTCTTTCACTTTTGAGTGTGGGTGTGATTGGCTGCATTGGGTGGGTGAGTTCAAGTATATGGGCCTTTAAGAGCAGTTTCTTACATTGCTACAGTCTGATGGGTCTCAGGATGTGAGCTCCATTGGTTTTCAAAGTTAGATGTTTTGAAACGGCTGGCGTGGCATTCAAACTCTGTTTTTCAAGGTGAAAATCTTGGTTTTGAGTTACCTGCCAGTTCTTAGACCTGGGGTTGGGTTTATGGCAAGATTGTATTCCCCGCCCATCCCCCACCTACTTTGACATAGTTATGTTTTCATTTACCTGATATATAGTAGTCACTCGGCCAGTCTTCAGTTTTTTTAAGAGGAAACTGTACAATATATAGTTATACATAGGTATAGACTCAGCGCCAAAGGAGATGAGTTCAGGACCTTCCTACACAGTGATCTTGAACTGGAAATTCCTTAACCCGAGAGTACAGTTTGTTATTTGTGGTAATTTAAGGCAAAGTGAGAGAAAAGTCTGATTGACTATTTCCTCACTGAAAATTTTAAGATATACATTTGGCAAAATGTTTTGCCCTTGTGAACAAGCATATTAGTAAGGGGTGATAAATAATAATTAATTTTTATAGTGTGCTATTAAGTCATAAATGCTACAACATTAGAATGGGGTGAAGGAGTAGGAGATGTGGGAGAAAAGGCTGAAAGCAGCTTTCAAAAAAGTCATACTAATGCTTACCTACTCAGAGCAAAGAGGGGGAAAGAATAGTGGTCAGAAGTAATGTTGGTGGTGGGCAGTGCAGGTAGTTCTTTGTAGATCACTATAAAGACTATAGTTCTCATAAAATAAAATGGAAAGTTGTTGGAAGATAGCAAAGAAGTGATACAACTCAAATTTAATGTGAGGGTCTCTGTGTTGAGGATAAATGGAGGTAAGTGTATAAACAGCAAGACCAGTTAAGAAACAATTTAGTACTCCAGTGAAGGAAGATGAGAACTTGGGCAATGTGGTGAGAAGTGACCAGGTTCTGGATACATATTGAATTCAAGAGATCCTACAGATTGGCTGTGAGGGTGAAAGAGACCACTGGGTTTGTATTTGAGTAGCAGATGCTTTATTTTGCACAGGTTAGGTTCAGATGACTATAAAATATCCAAGTGGAGATAGCAAGTAGGCAGATGAAGGTACCAGTTTGGAGTACAGAAGAAATGTCCAGATTGGAAGATTCCCAAGAATTTTGGGAGTGATTAACAGATGTCTTACATATGTTCACGAAGAACTCCAGGCAGTCACTAGATTGCACTTAAAATTCCCAATTCTTCTCTTGCTTTTCTTCACACCTGCACTTATTGAGGAATCACTAGTATTTCTCCTAGATTTTGCTGTCCTGGTAGGCACTGCTGCTTCCAAAGTATAGTGCTTTTCCGAGGGGCACAATTATCTATCATTTTAACTGCTAAATGCAAGCCTCAGTGATAGTCACGATGAATAATCTTCTATTGCAAAGTGAGGGAATGACATTTTATTTTCTGTGTGTGTGAGAGAGATGATTTTACACAAAATATTTCTTAAACAATGAAAATGTATTATTCAATTTAGGAATAAAATATTTAATGCTTACATTTATACCAATCTATAAAGATTGAGTGCCAGCAGTCAAATCTCCTAAAGGGGATTAAAATGAGATGTTTCACACGAGATTTTGGTGGGAAAGAAATGTTATGTTTGACGGACAAAATCACAATAAATGTAAGCTATTGATATTAGTATTTCTATTTTATTTATTACTGAATAATTAGACCTGCAAAATAACCAAGGTATTCTAGGATGGGAGCAGTTTTTTCTTATCCTCAACCAATTTAAATTCTATAGTAACTCATTAATCTAAGTATGTTTATAATAAGAATGTAATACAAGATTATTTAAAATAAACATAATAGATTGTTTTATTATATAATAAAATAATAAATACAATGGATATGAAAGAATACTGATTACATGTTGATGGATCACCAATTGTCTTCCTGAACTTACTCAACTGATTCAAATATGGACTAAAAGGAACAAGAAATTGACAGATGTCAAGATGTGTTCCCCACCCTTTTCTTTTTTCTAAGACCATAGTTGGTCCAATTTAAAGGACTTTGGTGTGTTATAGAAGTCAGAGATCCTCTGTTTATTGCTTTGGGCCTTCCTTATTTGCCAAATTGGGATTAATAACTCTTTTAGAGGGATCCCTGGGTGGCTCAGCGGTTTAGTGCCTGCCTTTGGCCCAGGGTGTGATCCTGGAGTCCTGGGATCAAGTCCCACATCAGGCTCCCTGCATGGAGCTGCTTCTCTCTCTCTCTCTCTCTCTCTCTCTCTCTCTGTGTGTGTGTGTGTGTGTTTCTCATGAATAAATAAAACCTTTAAAAAAAACTATTTTAGAACTTTAATGAGAATGAAATAATTACATATGGTGTTTAGAATAGTTCATGCCACACAGTGAGATACTTTCTAGAATTATTTTACCTTCACTGTGATATAACAATTCACATTGATTTTATTCACTTTTATAGGATTAAATGAAACAATTCAGGTTAATCATTTTTAAAGATAAGTAGAAATTTTTTAATAGGAATCAAATTTTGTGGCTGTTTAAAACTGTGTAACAGGGATCCCTGGGTGGCGCAGCAGTTTGGCGCCTGCCTTTGGCCCAGGGCGCGATCCTGGAGACGTGGGATCGAATCCCACGTCGGGCTCCCGGTGCATGGAGCCTGCTTCTCCCTCTGCCTGTGTCTCTGCCTCTCTCTCTCTCTCTCTCTCTCTGTGACTATCATAAATAAATAAAAGTTAAAAAAAAACCTGTGTAACAATAGGGTTGATTTAACCATGTAAATTTAAGGATAAAATAAATTTTATATATAAATTATAAAAATAAAATATAATTTATAAATATAAAAATATATAATATAAATAGATATATAATATACATATAAATTGTATATATTTAAAATGGAGATGGTATTTCCTTAGTTTTAAAAATTAACTCCATATTCCCAGGTTAATGTGTTGGTGTATTTTTCTTTATAGTTTGAAATAACAGGCCTAAAGAATAGTGAGAATCATAAAAGTAAATTTTTTAAAAAATATATTTTTATTTATTTATTTGAGAGAGAGTTAGAGTGAGAGAGGTCACAGAAGGAGAGGGAGAAGCAGACTTGCCACTGAGCAGAGAGCCATAGGGTGGGCTGGATCCCAGGACCCTGATACCATGACCTGAGCTGAAGGCAGATGCTTAACCGGCTAAGCCACCCAGGTGTCCCTAAAAGTAACTTTTTATTTTCCTCAATATTTGGGAATAAGATGCTGACCTATGGCCAGTCAAAATAATGAAAAATAACATTGATCAATAAATTACTGTTAAATTCTTAGACTGCATCAAGTTTTGCTGAGTGTCCCAATAAGGTCCTTTAGGGAAAAAGGGCTCAATCAATAATAGCATGTTGAATTTATTTTTCAAGTCTAATTAGTCTCAGTTTACTCAAAAAATAGTGAATATGTACCTTTATGTATACAAAATATACTTGAATTATTATTTATAGAAGAGTTGCTATTAGGATACAGGAATTGAAAAATACAGATTAATGAAGTAGCAAGGACACATTCACAAGTCTGTATGTTGAAATAAAGTTGTTTAAGCATTCATTAATATTGGTATTAATATTCAGAGTACTATGTAATAACATAGTGGTTGAGGAGAAAAATCAAAATAGGAAAGAATTATAGTAATAATACAAAGAAAAATACTTAAGTAGGATTCATCTATTTTTCAGAAGTAGATGAATACTAATTTTGAAAATTGAGTTAGATTTATGAAAAAAAAGTGATAACTAGTAAAACACAAAACTGCTCCCTCAAGTGTTCAGTGAATCTGGGAAATACAGGCATGCTATTGAAGAAGCAGTAATTTTACAGTGATTTTGGACAATCTTTTTCAAATGACTGATTTTTTTAAGCAATTTTTTAGAACATGTGAAATTTAAGTCATTGATATAGTTTTTCATCTGACATTTTTTTACTGTATAGAAATATCCTTAATGTATCTTCCATTACCTATGGATGAATCATGAATCCCAATGTGTAGATAAATAAATGTAGCAAAAACTGGAAATTTTTTTGAATCTCTACGGTTTCTCATTCATACAGTCTACTATTGGCAGACCTAAGCAGAACCATCCCTTTCTTATACATGTTATAGTTTCTGTACAGAAACAGACTTGATGCCCTAATACAGAAAGGTGCATGTATGTTAACTATATGAATATGTGTTTGAACAAGACCTCAACCAAATTATTTAATGAACTTAGTTTTACCTGGGAGTTAAAGATTATCTTCCAATAGTTTCCAGACCTAAATCACTATTTTGAAGTGTCAACTGTTTAGGATTTAGACAACTTTTAATATATGGCATATAGCATTTATTTTCAAATTTTGTTCATAAAATAAAAGGCAAATTTATTAAATTCTCATATTTTAGAAATTGTATTGACTTTTGTCTATATTGGCTTCTTTATTAAAAACATAGTCTGTTAAAAGACAAAACTGTGGCATATTAAAATTTTAAGAATTTATTTGAAAAAAACTGTACTTGGGCAGTGGTTCCAAACCTGAGGTGGTTGGGAGCACTCCTCCAACAGGATCTAAAGGGAAGACATATATAGAGAAAAATGCCAAAGCAAAGAAAGAAAGAAAATTTTGATTGACTATGGCTTAAAAGCCTAACTGGTTATTTGTGATTGGTTGTCCTAGTGTTTTGATTTTGTAACCTTGAGACATATAAAACTTGAGGTAAGTAGACTTAGATTTCGTTTGCCTACACAGCCCGCCATGACAGCAAACGCACCTTAGTCTGACTAGTCTCCTTGTTAAATTAATTTAACAAGTCTAATATTTTAGTGACCTTGGCATTCAACATTCAGTGTAATAAATTATGGGTCTAAGAGTTATTCATTTAGAGAATTTGAACTTTAGAGGGTTTTGACAACTGTCCATATAGCAACCTGAAATTCATGCTAATTTTTCTTCCCTATTCAAAATGAGGAAAACCAGACAAGTATTTTTTTTCTAGTTTCTATATGATGAGATACCATGGTTTACATTATTTTCTTTCCCTGAAATCTGAAGAATAAGAAATGCCTTATAGTTTAAATTTCTGTTACTACTGGATAGATGAAATTGTATAAGAGGTAAAAATAAAAGAATTGGTTATTTGACTAAAATTTGTTTGTAAAATAGGTATATCAACACAGTTATTCATTTGTTATATCCAAAAATACAAGAATAAAAAAAAAGACTCAATGTCAAAATCAGTATTACTGCTAACAATATTATTACTGAAAATAATTTAAGTTTTTTTTGTAGCTCTTATGGTATATACACAAGAGATATGCAACCAAGGTACTATATTTTGAAATTATGATACTTTCTTTCCATATGATTATACCACCAACTAACTTCACAGATTTTTTTGAGATTTCATTTTTAGAAATTGCTTTGATATTCAACTTGTATAATATAAAAAGTGTACATGATTCTAAAGTCCAGTCTACAAAGAATATTTCCATGAATGTCTTCCTTTGTAGGTTCACCAATATTTCTTTGGGACAGAGACCTAGAGGTCACATTTGTAGATCATATGGTGTAATGAATGTAATTTTTGGCAGATATTGCAAAATCTCCCTACATAGGTGTGTATCACTTTTCATTCTCATCACAAATGTATAAAAGGCCTGATTCCCAAAGGTCTTGTCAGTAGAGTATACTTTTGTATATGTGTATTGTATTTATAAAGGAAATAAATGGTAATTTGTATATTAGTCATTTTGGCTGATATAACTGGTTGGCTTATACAAACAAAACAAAACAAAACAAAAATTTCTCTCATAGTTCTAGAGACTAAGAAATCTGAGATCAAGATACTAGCTACTGGGTCCCTTATGAGAGCCTCTTTCTGCTTTGCTGAGAGATGACTTCTTATCCTCACCTAGTGGAAAGAAGTAAATTTTTTTATATAAGGCATTAATCCCATCAAGAAGACCCAGTCTTATAACCTAATCTAACCTTAATTACATCCCAAAGCCCCACCTACAAATATCATCTCATTAAGGATTATGTTTCAACATATGAATTTTGAGGAGACACAAACAGGCAGTCTACAACCTTCACTGTAGTTTTAATTTGCAATGCTCTTATGAGAGGGGATGAACATTTTTCAGAGGACTTATTGATATTTCTTTTAGCCTATGGATTATCTAGGCTGATTTTATATCATTATATTGGTCTTTTCCCCCTCTATTTTTGGAAATGTTTATATATTTATGGGTATTAACCCTTTCTCTGTGAAATTAGTTGAAATTATTTTTCCAGTTCGTCATTTATCATTTACCTATGATGATATTTTATTTTGCCACATTTTTTCATTACCTTTTAAGGCAACGTAAAAATAAAATGGCTTGGGGTGCAGAGTCAAACGACCAATCCTTGATTTTGGCTCAGGTCTCAAGGTCATGGGATCTGCCAGTGTTGGGCTCCATACTCAGTGTGGAGGCTGCTTAAAAGACTCTCCCTTGCCTTTCTACCACCCAAATAAAAATAAATAAATCTTTAAAAAAATAAAATGGCTTAATCTTTACCATGTAAACCACAAAATTACTATATTTTCTAATTGTATTTCAATGGTTTTCAATATGAACAGAAAGGTTTTAAGTCTATGTTCAGGTAATAAGTGCCCTATTCCAGTTGAAAAAGCCTCATTGCATAGTAGACTTTCTCCCTGGTGCCCATGGGAAATTAAGTTATCAGATACTCTTAAAGAATAGGCATAGGTTGGATTGTTCAGATGAAACTCATTGCCCAAAAATCTCTTTCAAGGGTTTGAATAAAATACCCTTACTAGTATTTGTTAAGACTCTTAAATTGTTACCTAGGAAAGGAGACTACAAAAAACTGAAAGAACAGTAGGACAGTTTAAGGCAGAAATATTTTTTAAAAGTTTACTTTTTAATAAGCTAAAAAAATAAAAGATGACACTGATATTTATTGCAGAATCAGTGCTTGCATAGTCATATAACGTCCTCTTTATTATCTGAAAATTAAACTGGGACTTTTAAAATGAATGTGCTTCTAATGAAGGGTGACAAGTGTCATACTGGTGAATTCTATGATGTTTTTTGATGATTTCACTGATTTGAAGATGACAACTTTTTTGTTTGTTTTTTTATTATTATTCATTCATAGACACACACACACACACACACACACACAGAGGCAGAGACAGGCAGAGGGAGAAGCAGGCTCCATGCAGAGAGCTTGACATGGGACTCGATCCTGGGTCTCCAGGATCATGCTCTGGGCTGCAGGCGGCGCTAAACTGCTGCGCCACCGGGGCTGCCCAGATGCCAACTTTTAAATTCAAGGATATGCATCAACAGTCCATGTTTTCAAATACTTTTATCTTTTTTATTTTGCAACTAATTGTAAAATTTGGCATTTTAAAATTGATACATTTTGAGCATGAATTTGATAACAGAATCTGTATAATGGTAGCATGAGAAATGGTTGACTTTTAATAAGTTCTAGTCACTATGTTAAACGTATTAAGCATACTACTTAATTTCATCCTTACAGAAATAATGTGTGGTAGGTATACTTAATTATCCCCATTTTACAAATGGGAAAACTAAGGTTATTAAGAGGTAAAATTCTCAGTATCACATAACTAATGAGTGACCATTTGAAAATAAACCACAACTGTCCCTCAGGATCATGCTCTGAATTCCTAAATTACATTTGTTTCTATTTCATTTAGAAAGGTATATGATGAGTTTAGTACTGAATCAGTGCCTACTACCCTCATAATGACTCAAAGATATTTCTTCTTAATTTCATCCCAATCTGACTCAGTATTCTACATCAGGTGTAACAAAAAAAGACAGTGCCTTGACAGACTTGGACAGACAATGACTGAGAAACTTTCCTTATTTTTGAAAGGTCCAGGGGCAGGGGGCCTGCCCCAGTTACAGGTAATAAGAGAAATTTGAGGTAAGCATACTGAGCTTGTTACACAACAGAAAAAAAGCAAAAAAAAAAACAAAAAAAAACAAAAAAAAAACAACAAAAAAAACAACAACAAAAACAAAAAACTAGAGAATTGACTGAAGCACTATGACATATTTTCCAGAAGAAATTATTTCATACTATATAAAGATGTATTTATATAGAAATATTTTATAAGTAATTAAACTGCTGACTTATAAATATGTGAATTTACAGTGGATATAGTAAATTTATTGATTTTGCATTACATAAATATTAATAAATGTATAATTTTATAAATCAGTAGACTAATTCAGATTTTGTATAGTTTGGAGGAAATACAAGCCAGTCTTTCAGAGCATGGATGAAATCAAGCATTGCATGAAATGCCATGGCTTAGACATGAAAATCAGGGTGTATGAAAACCAGAAGGGCATCAATTATGGAGCTAAAGCACTGTTTCAGCAAAGGGTTTACAATGAAAATCTTGCTGAGTCCATATTTTAAAAGAACTGAAGAACATAATGGGTTTTGACTACAGGAAAAGTCAATATCTGAGTTATAATACCATAGTGGCAGCTTTGAAGCAAGGTAACTGTGGGAGTTGACTGATACTCAAACTGATGAGGGCAAAGTATACCTGTCTTTCTTTTTCCCCTTAAATTCTCAAATTGTAATACTACATCTGGCTCAGAATACACCATCTGCAAATATTGTTGAATAAATCATTGTCTCAACTGGACATACATTTTACCAAGGGCTATGGTGAACTAAAGGAGAGATTATAGCTATGGAACCGAAAGAATCAATTCAAGGCAAATACTAATATTACTAACTTCATAGCAGTCAAAAATTATTTAATATACCTAAACTTCTTCACTCAAAATAATACTTACCTTGCATTACTCTAAGGATTGAATGGAAAAACCTTAAGAAAATACATAATTACAAAAATATCAATTCGTCTTGGAAGTCATCAAAAAAAAAAAAAAACCTCTACTTTTATATTCAGGTATTGAAGTCAGAGCTTCTTTTGGCCTCTTTAACATCACTTGTCTTCTGTCCCTATCTGTCATGCACTTTAACGTTTTTTCTCTGGGAAAAAAAAACAAAAAACGTGTTAATCTGAAATATTCTGTTTCCATTTGATTGACCCTAAATTGCTATTAAAAAAACATTTTAAGTTAAATATAATGAGCTTCTTTTACTTTTTTATTAGAATGAGTAAAATATCTTGAATAATGTACTACTTTGTGACATTACTGAAATTATCAAAATCTTTATCATATCAACAATACGATTTTTTAAAATACAAACTAATTATTATTAGTTTAGATTGGTACTATGATCTGAATGTTGGCATCCCCCACAAGATTCAGGTTGAAATTTTAGCCCCCAAAGGTGATATCATTAGTAGACAGGCCTTTGGGAGATGATTAGGCCAAGAGTGTAGAGCACTTATGAATTTTAGTGGTCGTGTAATAGAGATCCCACAGAGCTCCCTCGCTTTTCCACCGTGTTAAGGATACAAAAAGTCTGCAGCTTGGGAGAGGACCCTCATCTGACCATGCTAGCACACTGATATCAGAATTCTCAGCCCCTAGAATCTGTGAGAAATAAGTTTCTGTTGTTTGTAAACTACTCAGTCTGTGTTTTTTTTTGTTGTTGTTATAGCATCCCAGACAGATTAAGACAACTAGTAATTCCAATTATCCTGATATTTGGCACTTAAGGTGATCATGGTAGAAAAGGCCCTATCTTTCTTCTAATTGCTAACTAAAAAATTAAAATAAAAAGATAGGGGGTGCCTGGATGGTTCAATGGGTGAAGCATCTGACTTTGGCTCAGGTCATGACCTTGGGGTCCTGGAATCCAGGCCCTGGAGTTGTGCTCCCCACGGAGTCTGCTGTCCCTTTCCCTCTTCTCTTGCTCATGTATGCTCTCTCTCTCTTTCTCAAATAAATAAAATCTTTACAAACAAACAAACAAAAAAAAAACATAGTAATGGAAAATGCTTAAAATTCTTGATTTGATTTGGTCATTTGACTTTAAGTTAGTTAGATCCACATCTTTAATTGAATAAGAAGCCACTGCATAGTTTAGACTTCTTCTACTAAATAACAAATGTATTGAGTTTTTAAGGAATTTATAATTGAATTGATATATCTCTTCAGTTAACATTACAGTTTTTCCCAGTCTGATGATTCAGCATCCATTCAAGATAGAATAATGAAAGATACTTATTCCAAAATGCATGGTCTTTTTGGATTTTTGCTTAAAATTGAGTAAAATGCAAAGTGTTCTCATTTTTAATTACTCCAGTGCCTAAAAACATCAAAAAAGACTAGAACGTTCACCTATTTGCATTTCTAATTATCTAATATTTCATTTCTGCTGAGGACTATATTGTTTTATAACTTATGTGCTACTTTTACAAAATTCAGTTTTCAAACATCATTGATTTGCATATATTTCCATAACTTGAATAATTTATCATAATCTATTGTTTTCTGTTCCTTTTTTGTTAATTTTATACATAATATCAAATGTTGAGTTAAGCATTTCTAACTAAACAATAGTTGTTTAAGAATAGTATTATAATTTATATTTGTGTGAATTATCTATAATCTGGGATGGGTTCCATGACAAATAAAAATTGCCTAGTTTTATATTCATGATTCACTAGCCTTTCTCTCATCTAGATTGTCATATTGCAACTTTGGTTATGACAATAACAATGGTTCTTAAAATGACTTAACATTCTCTTACTGTTCTCGGGTATTTTAGCTGCAATGAGCCCATTCATTTATTTCCCATTTCTACTTCCCAAAAGTGAAAACTGTCTTTCAATCTAAATTTTATTTTGTTTTGTTTGTATTTTTTTTATTGGAGTTTGATTTGCCAACATGCAGTATAACACCCAGTGCTCATCCCATCAAGTGCCCCTCTCAGTGCCCGTCAATCCTAATTTTAAAATGTATATCTTTACAAACTGGTGATTTTAGATGTTAACACTGCAAGTAACAGAATTCTGAAACTCAAAATTGCTTACACTGTCAGAACAATTTTATCACACAGGAGAAATCCCTAATCATGATGAGTGCCAGATATGATGCAACATAGTTTCTTCTTTTTCTTCATAGGTATACCCTTCATCCAAATTGTCCATGCCTCTGCAGCTCTGAATAGCACTTCTCAACAACCACTATATAAACCCTTGTGTCTGTCAGTGATTCTTTTTCGAATTTTAAATAAAATGTTAAACATTTCAATTACGTCCATCTCTCTGTTTGGTAAAACTTCCACATATTCTGAGAGAAAAAGCCAGTCACGTGTGTTTTTTGCATTTTTTTAAAAGAAACTAGGATATTCTGCTTTTAAGATTGATTTGAAGAAAGTAATGGTTTATTAATAATGACTCTACCCATTCATAAGAATTTTTTATCTCTACTTCTTTGTAGGATCTTTTATGTTGCTAAATAGAGGTTGATTAATAATTTTGATTGTCTTTGATAATTTTACATAACCTCTTAAGATTTTCAGATACAGTGTTTTTCTATTATGATTTTTCCTATTATAAAGTATTAAACATTCAGCTATGTGGATATATCTTAATTTATTATGCTAGTATTCTATGGATTAATATTTAGGTTGTTGGCAATATTATTAGAGACCATGATCCAATTAATATTTGTGTATGTGTATAAGATTCTGTTCTATATATTCTGGGAAGTTAAACTATTGAGACGAAGGATATACTTTATAAAAAAATCTTAATTAATCTACCCAGTTCTCAATGTAAATCACATTAGTTCCATGCTAATGAATAATCAGAAGATGACTTTATGTTTCCCCCATAATTTTATGGGGGAATAAAATGAATAATCAGAGGATGGATTATGTTTCCCCCAAATTTTATGAGTGAAATGTGTTATGGAAATTTGTCCATGTGATAAGTGGTGAAAATGTCATAGTAGAATATTAATTTACATTTTTCTATTATAAATTATTTTTCATAGCTTTTGAGTCATTTCAGTGGCTTTTTCTGTGTTCATATTCTCCACCCATCTTCCTACTGCTTTTTTTTTCCTTTGTTCATTTCTCAGTGTAGAGTTTTGCCCTTTTCTAAATATATGAATTGTGAATCTTAATTTATAGTTTTTAATAGTACATAAAAGCCTGAAAATTAAACATATCATATATTATACACACTTCTCATTTTTTGCAGTGGGATATTTTTAGTAATAAACAGTACATTTATAACTTCTGTAACAAGAAAGATTTTTCTCCCCAGCTAAAAAGAAATAGTCACTTATATTTTGTTTAAGCTTAATTCATCTTGACTTCATCATGGAATTTGGTATGAGTAATTAACTTTTTCCAAATGCCTTCCCATTGACAGAGTTCATTGCATAATTTGTTACACAGTGATTTGATGCTTTAATTTTTTTAAAGATTTATTTATTTATTCATGAGACACAGAGAGAGAAGGAAGAGACATAGGCAGAGGGAGAAGCAGGCTCCTCATAGGGAGCCCGATGTGGGACTTGGTCCCGGATCCCAGGATCATAATCTGTGCCTAAGGCAGGCTCCCAACCGCTGAGCCACCCTGGTGTCCCAGTTACACAGTGGTTTGAGATGTAGCCTTCATCAATATTGAGTCATCACATATATTTGGTTCTGTGTCTAAGCTTCTGTTTAATTATAGTACCACAACGTTTTAGAGCTTGAAATTAAACATTACTCTTTGTATATATTCCTGTTAATTTTAGTCTTATTTTTATGGGATTTCTTGATTATTATTGATTTTTGATTTTTGTTTTCCCCATGAAAACTTAGATAAAACTTGTCCAATTCAAAACAGATAACAAAAGCCTAATGGTACGACATTAAAACTGAAATTTAATTGAGAGAAAACTGACAACTTTATGAACCTGAAAATGGTATGCATTTTCTTTTACTTGAGTTTGTTTCTCTTACCTACAAGGGTATTTTTGTTTCCTTCACACTGGTCTTAATTTTTTTTTTTTTTAATCAGCAGCTAGAAGCATAGCAACCAAAAGCATGTAACCAGAGCCAGAATGTACCCTTCAAGTCTTATTTCTATCACATTTCAGTTATATAATATTGGACTCGACTCTTTGCTCCTCTGAGGGGATTAGCACTAAGAATAAACATATATCCTTAGTGAGGAAGACAGGTAGAGGGCCTTCACAGCTCGGCATGCTTCCCTACTTACTGTCTAGGATATGGCCTCTGGATTTGTTTTCTTCAACAGTTCTCCAATTCCTCTAACATATATTTTGTTGTTGGTTTTCTAACTTTTCCAACTGTGATTATTGTGCCTTGTTGCAAGCTACTCCATAAGAACTAAACTCGATTTCCTTTAAATATATTTTTAATATAGGCTGACTTACACGGCAACATATACTGAAAAGTATTATATCATGCCCAGTAGTAATGATTGTAGTATAGTCTTGTTCATCTTTTCTTCTAATGGAATTTCAACAGAAGACCTCTGTATCACTCAATAATAGCTTTGATTGAAATAACTTCAAATCAGGATGCCTGGGTGGCTCAGTGGTTGAGCATCTGCCTTTGGCTCAGAGTATGATCCCTGGGTTCTGGGATCAAGTCCCACATTGGGCTCCCTGCAGGGAGGCTGCTTCTCCCTCTGCCTAGGTCTCTGCCACTGTGTGTGTGTCTCTCATGAATAAATAAATAATGAAAGGAAGGAAGGAATGAAGGAAGGAAGGAAGGAAGGAAGGAAGGAAGGAAGGAAGGACTTCAAATTAATGCATTTTCTACAAAATTTATATAGAATAAACTAATTGAGAGCTTGCTGTTAACATGGAAGATTTTGTAAGGAATTAAGTAAAATATATTTTTTAAATTTTTCAGAGATGATATTTGGGGGAAGGTGACCTGCCTTACATGAATGTACATATGTTATACCTTAATTATGAAAAGATTTATGCTCTACCCTAAACAAATAAAAACTTTTGTCTTATAATGTTCATCTAATAAAATTTTTTTAAAAATAAGTTCACCAATGTAAGCAAATTGTTATTCTAGATTTTATACTACATTCACATATCTGTACAAGTAAAAGTAAAATTCTGACTGAGAATCATTCTTATAAGAAGGCTTGATTCAGTAGCATAGTACTAAAAATTGAAATAAGGTCCCTTCTACTGATGAGAAGACATTTCAAGTCTAACTTATCAAAATCATTATGGGAACTAAAGGAAATTATCAAGAGACTTGATGCAACAGTATACGTTTTATGGAGATTGCCTTTAAAATCTTTGCTAAGATAATGCAAAATAGTATGTGGATTAATTTAATTTCTTATTGATCATAAGATTATATTTTAGCAAAATATCCTCATCCTAAAGCAAAGATTTTCCCCAACAGAAAAATTAACAACTCTCTCATTCAATTTAGTAATCTATTTTAGAGTTGGACACTATGGCTATTTAAATCTGGGAAAAATGGAAGTGTTTATCACTGATTCCCTGGTTACAAAGTAGGCTGAAATTTAAACATCCAAATTAAATTTATACTCTTCAGTGTGATCTCTCTGGGAGACTACATATCTGCTCCATTGATAGTAGAACAAAAAGTAGATTTGATACTCCTTACTTGGGGAAACAATCTTCTAAAATTACCTACAAAGTGTTTGACACATTTTGGATTTTCTTAATTTTTTTTAATTAATGTGTTAACTTTTTGAATATCCTCATTTTTAGAAAGATTGATATTCAAAGGTATATTTGAATGTATGTGTGTCTACGTGTGTTTAGCAGACAAAACTAATTTAAGGTCAAGTTCAATGAATTAAGTGAATGGCTATGCTATTTGGACCTTTGGTCAAAGTGACATAGGTTTATAAAATTAAAATTTATTTTCTTGTATATTTCCCCTAAAATGAGTATCAGCCAAATTATTTATCATAAGAATTCTTGGTAAATTTACTAAGAAAACAATTATGGTATTTCATTACATGCTTTTTAAATATCTAAAATATATTTTATTTTCATATGAAACTAAATTTTGAAAAATATCTAAGAAATGGATGTAATATCTCTTTCTTTTTAATTATGGACAATAGAAATAATGCTTTTTATTAAGAATTATAAGCTTTATATATCACTGCAGTGTCATATCCTTTTGCTGAAGGTAACAATCATGAGTTAGTTTACCTTCTACTCAGTACACTGAAATGCGTAAAAGAAGGCTTCGATTCTCAGTATTGGAAGAAAGAGAATTATACCCAGCGATGTAGATTTCTTATAGGACCTACTTCTTTTCAAGGATAGATTCTCTTTTTAGCTGTATAGAAAAACCACAAGAAGTGATAGGAAGAGAGTACAGTCTGTGTAGCATGCATTGTGCTGAATTTAATAACTGTCCTTGGACAAGGACCTGTGTTCCTAGAACTAACTTGTTTTCCTCTCACAAAATTCCTTGGCCTTTAGCTGGCTAGTTGGTTTGTCTATTCAACACCCTTGGAGTCTCAGTTCTTAACTAAGGAACTTGGGCAAAGTCAAGGTGAGATGAATGTCTCAATATAACAGATCTTAGTTCCCCAAAATTGGATAAATGGAAGGATAGCAGGTTGCAGAAGTATCTCATTCCTCTGCTTCCTCTCACAGAATTTCTAAGTTTAGAGGATCTCTGATGGGAGCAAATAAGCACTTTGGTCTTAGAAACTATAGAAATTGTTTAGTGACTTGGCATGGAGGTCATAACTGTCATGGGCAAAAGAACCACCAGCTTCAAATAGACCATAAAAATTCAGGCAAGAGTAGCAACATTTTAATTTTTCCCTGGAGATATTTACCACTGGTGATGAGGTTGGAAAGAGGAGCTAAGAGATTTAATTTTCTCAAAACTGATTTTGTATAGTAAACAAAAATATGTTTTGGGTTTTTTTGGGGGTGCGATAGGCATTTGGGGGGAGACTATGACTTAAGCCACATTTCAATAAAGCCACTGTTGGACAATGTCTTAAAATTGTCCATAATAAAATGGAGATCTTTACCTAGTTCTTTTTTTTTTTTAGATTTTATTTATTTATTCATGAGACACACATACACACACACACAGAGAGAGAGAGAGAGAGAGAGAGAGAGAGAGAGAGAGAGGCAGAGACACAGGCAGAGGGAGTAGCATGCTCCATGCAGGGAACCCGACTCAGGACACGATTCCGGGTCTTCAGGATCAAGCCCTGGGCTGAAGGCAGTGCTAAACCGCTGAGTCACAGGGGCTGCCCCTCTTTACCTAGTTCTTTTATTTATTTATTCTTTTATTTTCTACCTCTCCTCCCCTCATCTCCCCTTCCTTTATTTTTATTCCTCTTCTCAAAGAGAACTTCCTATGTCACCATGGATGAAGTTATATATCCTATTAATCCTAGCAATTAGACATTGATAGGTCAAATTTGGTTTATAAATGTAACAAAATGTGACATTTTTATAGTATAAAGAAGTGTCAAGTGTATAAAAGAAATCCATATGGGCAGATGCCTAAATTGAATTCCTCCACTTGTTTAAAATTTTAAGTTCTAGAAACAGATCCCATAAGAGATTGTTTTGATATTCTGGTCCCTAGAGAAAAAAAATGTCTAAACCTTTTTAAAAAATTATTTAGAGAGAGCACCCACATGAGTTGGAGGGAGCTGAGGCAGAGGGAGAGGAAGAGGGAGAGAAGCAGACTCCCTGCTGAGCACAGAGCCCTGACATGGGGGTCAATCCCAGGACCCTGAGACCATGACCTGAGCTGAAATCAAGAGTTAGTCACAACCGACTGAGATACCAAGGCACTCTATCTAAAACTTTTTAGTATCTAATCTGTACAAATGAGTGAAAAAGTTGAACCAAAAGAAAGGCATATAGGACAAACAAGGTCAGGTTGTAGTTGATTTAAAAAATTAAACTAAGAATTCAATCAATATTCCATTTTTCTAGTCATTTACCTACCTACTCATAACAGGCTCAAATTTCAAAGGCTCTAAAAACTCTCCTGTGTTTATATAAATTTTTGTAAACAATTAAGTTAATTATGGAAATAAGATGTTTCTTTTCAGAAAAAAAATTTGCACTTAACTTTGATTCCATTTTCAAATCTTCTTCAGTGTACTTTTCAAGTGCAGTGAGAAAATGGATTTGAGTCTAAAACACCCAGGTGAAAATTGAATTAGGGATTTTATATTCAATTGCAGCTCACTTATGCTCAAAGATAAGCTAACATTCTGAATTAATTTGTGCCTCAGGTTTTGGGAGAGCAAATCCTTTCTATGCTAACATCCAGCATTTAATCCCACTAATTTACACTTAAAGTTGACCTATTCTAATACATCAAAATTTAAGTTTATACAAACATACTTTTTAAAGTCAGAAAGAAAAGTTAAGTATATATCTAGACAACATCTTATGTGAAAATCTAGAAAAGTATCATTAATTTCATACCTAAAAGGATATAGAGTAAAACACATAATTTTCTATTATCAAACAGAAAACAGAAATTTAAATTTAGCATTAAAACAAAATATTAGGAAGTACTCTTAGCCATCTCCAGGAACACTGGAGGTAAAAATGTGGCTAGAAGGCAGAAACACAAAATCTTAGGAGACATTGAAAAAAATAGTTCAAATTTGCTGAATATGCATTAATGTTATAAAACATTTAGGTGCAGTTTTGAGAAAATGCTTGCTTACTTGGACCTATTCATAGAGGGTAAAAAAAACTATGGGAAAAGCATAAACCATAATCCTTTTCACTGAAAGACAATATATGTGCATGTGTGTAGAAACCCATTAATGTATGTTATATATATATTATATACACATTACATATACAACTATAATGTGTATATAATTAATATATTTTATATATACACTTTGTTAATGTTTAATGTTTTGTGTGTGTGTGTGTGTAAATAGCCAAGCAGGTCATTAACAGAAATCCTATACTTGGCTCCATTCATCTTATATTTATTATTATAGCTTTTTATTTTTGTTTTACTGGAGGTTATGGGTACCACTTTCATTGTTAATGACTCAAAACAGTAAGTTTTAAAAGTTTGCTTTTTTTTGGCTTTTTAAACTTACTGTTTTGCTTTTTAAATTTTTTAAGACTCTTGTCTTTCTATTAAAGTACTGTGAAGTCAGTGGCCATTAGGCCATTGCCATTAATTATATAACTTACATTTTCCAAATACTAATTTGTTAGTAAAATCCCTGTAGATTCTATAATCATTATTTGATCATAGGCATTTGGTTTTGTTTGGATGTATTCTGTGAGGATAACATGCCACAGGGGACTGGAAGCTCTTGAAGAAAAGAATGGCTGCCCACGGTTAAGTGTTTTTAGAAAATGAGGCAAGAAGGCGAAGGGTCAGCAGATTAAATTAGTACATGTCTGAACTGGAAAGCCAGATTCAATCATAACATTCAAAGTCCAGTTGAGAGCCAGAGGCTGAGCTTGCTTGAAGTCACTTTCTGTAGGAAATCTGAGGAAGAAACATCTCTGTCCAAATGAGCTGGAAAAAATGCTGGCTGAATATACTCTCAGTTTGACTTTTTCAAGAACAGAAAACAGCAACATTACACATAACAAACAGCACTTGTCTCACTCACAGAAAGTAAAGGTTGGCTGGCAGCCAAAGACAGTCTTGCTGTGAAAATAGATTAAAGAAAACCAAATACAGAATTGTAACATAGGGAAGAAAGAAAAGAGGAAGAGGGAAAAAAAGTGAGAAGACAAAAGGCAAAGCAAGTAGAGACAGGATGACAACAGAATGGGTGAAAAATGGTTGAATAGCTTAGCTGAAACTATCTGTCTAATTCTATTGGCCTTGCATTGATTTGCAGACATATAAAGGCATTTTATTAGGGACTTAGGTAAGCAGAGGAAAGAACACAGGATTCACAAACCTATAAATTAGTCTTGGTTCTGGTATGTAGCTGAGACCTCTGTTTCACCTTATCTCTCAGGGCTTAAGTGTGCTTGTTTATAAACAATAAATAAACCAACAGAAGGGAGGATTTCAGGAAGATAAGCCATATGGATCCTTACAAATATGAGACTTGAGAGATGATAGAGAGATGATAGATGCTTGGCCCATGATTTTGGTAAAGTTGTACTGGTTTTGTTACCAATGTACTTCATCAAAATCTAAAGATAATACAAAAAAATAAAGGTAATACACTTCTATGCTTTATACTGATACAATTTGTAGTATCAGCATGATTTTATCCAATTAATTAGTGAAGAGAGAGCAAAATACACCTACTGCCCCTTGCCCCCACAAAAAGCAATTGACCAAAACCAAAAACCTTGACCATTTTTGGAGACTCTTAACTTTCTGTTCAATGTCATTAACACACACGGAAAATAGTATACAGTTATAAGTAGTCCACAAATTTCTTCTTCTTTTGACAGTTACTGGGGCACCTGGGTGGCTCAGTGGTTGAGCATCTGCCTTTGGCTCTGTTTGTGATCCTGGAGTCCTGAGATCCAGTTCTGTATCAGGTTCCCTGTAGGGAGCCTGCTTCTCTCTCTGCCTATGTCTCTGCCTCTCTCTCTGTGTGTCTCTCATGGATAAATAAATAAAATCTTAAAAAATAAATTGGTTATTTATTTACAACTAAAATGGATAGAATGGATATATATATTATATAAATATAAATTATATATATAATATAAATATAAATATATATTATATATTTAACCACAATAAAAAAGTACACAAAAATATATATTGACTATTCTAAGAAAGAACATGTAAAGGGAAGTTATTCACTTACCTGAGGGAGGTGGGATACGGTCGTGGGAAAGCATGCTAGTTTTCTCTAAAATATTACTTTTACAGGTTAGGTATATTCACTAAATCTAAAACATTTATTTGAACAGCCCTCAGTGCAACAGTATTGTTTAGTGAGCTTTCAAAAAATAAAGATGGGATGCCTGGGTGGCACAGGAGTTGGGCGTCTGCCTTCGGTTCAGGGCATGATCCTGGGATCGAGTTCCCTACATGGAGCCTGCTTTTCCCTCTACCTGTGTCTCTGCTCCCCCCCTCTCTGTGTCTCTCATGAATAAATAAATAAAATCTTTAAAAGTAAGTAAATATAAAATAAAGATTCCCAGGCATCAAAATCAAAGGTTCATTTCACTTGCTCTGAAACAGGATTCTTCAATTCTATACAAGATTGTTCAATTCTAATGTGTAGCCAGGGTTGAGAGACAGGAACTGCATTTCCATGTTCACAACTATTTCTCTAGTATATTATCTGGCCAACTATCTGTGTGCTGAATGAAGAATCAAATAAGCAAATGATCTCATAGTGTATTTTTACCTGTACATTTACCCTATATTAGATTCACTTTGAAGCTGGAAGAGCCGTGCAGATTACATAAAATCAGCCAGAAAACATAAAAGTAAATTAAACAAAATGTCAATAATCTCCTCTCCTCTATGGCCTTGCCATTTCTATTCTGGGATTACAAATACTAAAAGTTTTCCATAATTATTCAGCCATTCTCTATTAACATACAAATATGCACGATTGAATATAAATATGTACAATTTGTTTTTTTTTTTAATTCTGCTACTTTGTTCTCCAGCCAGATGGGATGAAAATATTCACAATAATCTACATTTTGGGGTGCTTGGTTGGCTCAGCCAGTTGGGCCTTTTCCTTTGGCTCAGGTCATGATCTTGGGGTCCTGGGATCAAGCCCTACGTTGGACTCCTTGCTCAGCTGGGAGTCTGCTTCTCCCTCTGCCTCTCTCCCCTCTTACGCTCTCTAGTGTGCACACTCTCACTCAAATTAATTAATTGATTAATTAATTAATCAATTAATTAAAATTATCAAAAAAACCCTCCAATAATCTATATTTTTCTTCACTTAAAAATTCTTCTCAAGATCACACCATAAAGGACTCATTCATCGTATAGTTTAGAGGGAAACAATATTCTAATATGTCTGTTTCTTAGGCCACCTAATCATACTATCTCCATTCACTTTGCTTTCTTTGTCTCTTGCACACGCTCCAGTAATACTTTGGCTCCCACTGTAACAGAGAAGCCAATGTCAAATTGTCAACTTCATCGTTCTCAAATTATGTGTAACATTTGACCAAGTCTTCATTCCTTCCTTATTGCACTTTTTTTTTCACTTGGCCTCTAGACTAACTTCTGTCCCTTGGTTTCCTACTTAACTCTCTCAGTGACCTTTGTGGATAGTTCATCTTCTCCAGCTGTAAGTTTTAAATTAACCTCCAAAGACTTTTTTATATACATCCATCCTCTTATTTCATCTAGTTCCAGGGTTTTTCAGACTAGCTGGATTATGACAGCTCCAATTTTTTTTTTTTTATTCTGGACTGAAACTGTCCTTTATATATTACAGACCCAGATAGCTAGGTAGTCTGCTGATACCTCCAATTTTGTTTTGCATCTAATAATCATCTCTTACTTATGCCCCAAATAGAAATTTTGACACTCTGTATAATTTTTGCTTATCTTCCCCAGTTCAGCACATGGAAACTCTATTAAGTTGTTAGGCCCAAACCCCTGGTCGTCCTTGAATTTCCACTTTCTTTCACACCTTGCAACATTTTATTGGCAAATTCTCTTAGAAAGCTTATCCAAAATACAACCATTTTTCACCATATCCTGAAAAAAGGCAACATCATTTTTCCTAGAGCATGGCTGTAGTACCCCAGCTGTTCTCCCTGCTTCTCTCTTGGTCTCCTAAAATCTTTCCTATATAAAATAGCAAGAGTGATCTCTTGAAAATATTGGTCAGGTTGCCTCATCCTGTTTGGGCTTCAGATTGTTAAGGGGCTTCCCATTTTATCTGGAATCTCATTTTTCTTCACTCACTCAGACGCTGGCCTTGCATTATGTATGACTTCCGGTCCCCCTGCAATACATACACCATTAACCTCAGGTTTCATTTTATACCACTTTCATTGTCATTTCCTCTGTCTCCATTCTACCCCTCTACTTGGGCTTCTTTGAACACACCAAACATTCTAGCTTTGGATATTTACACTGACTCCTGACTTAGCTTGAGAAATCTTTGTTGTAGGCATTTGCATGGCTTGATCTATCATTTCATTTAGATTTCTGCTTAAATCACCTAATCAGAGGTCTTCCCTGATTGTTCTAACTAAAATAGTATGATCAGAACCTGCTGCACCTTACTTTGCCTCATTTCTTTAAATTGCCAATATTTTCCCACATAAGGTGTTTTTTATATATATACATAACATATATATATTATATATATAACGTACATATATATATTATATACATACATACATAAGGTGTTATATATATATATATTATATATCTGTATATATTACATACATACTTCCTTACATATTGGTACTTTATTTTTTAATAATAAATTTATTTTTTATTGGTATTCAATTTGCCAACATACAGAATAACACCCAGTGCTCATCCCGTAAAGTGCCGCCATATTGGTACTTTAAAAATGGAGTAGATTTGGGCAGCCTGGGTGATTCAGTGGTTTAGCACTGCCTTCAGCCCAGGGCCTGGTCCTGGAGACTCGGGATCGAGGCCCACATCAGGCTCCCAGCATGGAGCCTGCTTCTCCCTCTACCTATATCTCTGCCTCTCTCTGTTTCCCTTATGAATAAATAAATAATTTTTAAAAAATGGAATAGATTTATAAAAATAGAATCATGTGGTCCATTCTCTAAAAGAATATCTGATTTCTTTCCAAAAATATTGTACTTTTCCACACTGTAAGTGGGATTATTTACCAATATTATCACTAGTACTACAGGAAGCTCACTTACTTCTCTTTCTTTCTTGAGATGACTTTAAAATACATCCACAAATACTTTAATATTTCTATTTTTAAGATGTGGAAATATAATTTCCTCCCCTTGAGTGTGGACTGGTCTTAATAACTTCTAATGAATTGAATGAAACAAAAATGTTGGTAGGTACCTTTAATTTGAAGCATCATGGGTATATATGGGTATATATGCATTTGTATATGCATATATATATGTATATATATACACACACATTTTTCTGATTCTTAATATTTAATATTTTCATAATAGTTTCCTCAGTATTTAAAAATTAGATAATATTTTAACTTAAAAATTACTTTTGTGGGATGCCTGGGTGGCTCAGCAGTTGAGCGTCTGCCTTCAGCTCAGGGCATGATCTTGGAGTCCCGGAATCTAGTCCCGCATCAGGTTCCTGCAGGGAGCCTACTTCTCCCTCTGCCTGTGTCTCTGTGTCTCTCATGAATAAATAAATAAATCTTTAAAAATAAAAAAATAAATAAATATTAAAAAATAAAAATATTTTTTGAAAAATATTTTATTTTCAATAATTATGCGTGTCTATTTTTCTTATTCTTTTATCAAATGCCTACAGAAATATTTTACTATTTCATAGCTTAAAATGGCTTATATTGGAGTTCATAAATATTTTGATTCTTGTTTAATGGCTCTTACTATTTTCATACCTTATAAGCCTCTTTGAATATAATTTAATTTATTCAAATTATTTTTTAATTTTTTATTTTTTTGATTTTTTTTCAAATTGTTTTAAAGTAAATATTATGTTATTTAAGGAGGTTTCAATATTCTGGAATTTCTGTATACTTTATATCTTTCAATTAGTTAAAAGTTAGAAGTCACAACATGTAAACTTTTATTTCATCTCTCTTTTTTGATCTCTTGCTATTTTAGAGCTAGAAATGTGAGACGCGTTTGGTGGCTCAGTCAGTTAAGCATCCAACTCTTAATTTCAGCTCATGTCATGGTCTTAGGGTCCTGAGATGAAGCCCCATCTTGGGCACACACCTTAGAGGGGAGTCTGCTTCTCTCTCTCTACCCATGCCCCTGCTCATGCTCAATCTCTCTCTCTCTCTCAAATAAATAAATAAATCTTTAAGAAGTGTGGGGTGGCCTGTTTATTTTTTCATATGAGAGATAGCATCCTTTATTTCCTTTGTTTTCTTCAGGATCATTGATTTTCGATGATTAGAGTTCCAAGGTGATTTTTCATGGATCACTGGGCTATTCTTTTTCCCTTTAAGGTTTTCTCTTTCTTTCCAATGGATGGAGAAATAAAAACAGGTTTGGAGACCACTGTACTTCACTTTCTTGATGTCACTGGACACGTACTCTGATGAGTCCTTTCACAGGCACTATGACAAAAGTCCTCTTTTACATTTTTTTTTCTGTTTTGTTGCTCTTTCCAGCTCAAGGGTGGTATTGTTTCAAAGAAAAGTAAGGTTTGGATTAGAGATGGGGTATAATCTGGCTGTTTAAGTCTCACTACTCAAAGCCAATGGAGCCTGAAACATAATTCAAGATAATTCACTCAAGCTTGTTTTGGGACCTGGAATGGAACTACAGCTTTATTTTTTTATTTTATTTTTATTTATTTATTTATTTATTTATTTATTTGAACTACAGCTTTAAAAGAAATATTTTCACTTCTTTTATCTCTTTCTCTAGAATAAATAACTGGTTTTGTTCAGTTCCATGCAGCTTTTGTTTATAAGGAAACATAGAATGTTTATTATAACATATAAAAATGGTTATGCCACATATCGTTTTATGTTGTATGTGTGCACACATGTGTGTCTAAATGTTTAGTTGTAAGGTGTGTCATATCAAACAAATTAAATAACAAAATTGAAATTGTTTTATTTGTATGCATCTGGCATTTGATTCCTAGATATTTTAATCAGTAATGTTGTTGTAACACCTATCCATCAATCAAGATTTAAAATTCTCTAAAGCTATTTGATATTAGCTATTTTAATAGCAGAACAAAATTACTATAAACACATTATCAGCATTTGAAAAATTCAGAAAACACTGTAAGCATGTGTCATTTAAAATTAAGATTCTGGAAACTCTTTCTTTTAGCCAGAACATAAGCACTGTGTCAAAAACAAATCTCTCAGTAGTCTTATACTCAAATATCTTGAATTTCTAGGTTGAAACCAGCATGGGTTGAAATTTCTTATTTTCATTTATTCTTTACAAATTTATACATTTAAATTCAGATTTTTTTAAAGTAATGGCACATATCCTTTATTACTAGCCTGTGCGTTCTTAAAAATGAATATTTTAGGGTGTCAGCTTTATTAAAATTATTAAAGTATAATATTTATTTTTAAAGCTTAATATTTAATAAGAAAAATTCACAAATTCATTTTCAAAAGCTGAGCATGCTTATGTCACTGGCAATCACATTAAGAAACAAAACAATACCATAACCCCAGAATGCCTCCATACCATTTCTTCTAGGCAACATTTACCAAAGGTAATCATAATCTTAAGTTCCAGAATCATGGATAAGTTTTGACTTAAAAAAAAACATTTTTAAAATTAATTTTAGAGAGAGAGCATGCATGTGTTCAGTGGGGGGGGGGTGGGTGGGAAATGTGGAACAGGTAAGACACTCAAGCTGACTCCCCACTGAGCACAGAGTCTGAAGCAGGGCTACTCTTACCACTGGAGATTGTGACCTGAGCTGAAACCAAGAGTTGGCTGCTTAATTGACTGACTAAGCCACCCAGGAGCCCCAGTTTTTACTTTTTTTGAACATTATATGAGTAATGTCACATAAAATGTGTCTTTTGCATCAGAATTGTTTCACTCAAGTTTTATTTGTGAGAATAATCCATGTTATTGTGTTACTGATAATAATTTTTAACTTTTAATAGAATCCGATTTTCTCATTTTTAGAGATTTTTCCATCCTGTTTAGAAGTATTAAACTTACATAATCAAAAGATTATAATCCATTATTTTTTAACCTTTATTTATTTATTTATTCATTCAATCAATCATTCATTCATTCATGAAAGACAGAAAGAGAGAGGCAGAGACATAGGCAGAGGGAAAAGCAGGCTCTCTACTGGGACCTTGATGTGGGACTCCATCCCAGACCCTGAGATCAAGACCTGAACCAAAGGCAGACGCTCAACCCCTGGCCACCTAGGCATCCCTAAACTTAATTTTTTAAAATAATCCACATTTATCTCTATAACCCATTTGAAATTTATTTCTGGGGTGCGTGGGTGGCTCAGTCAGTGAAGCTTCTGCCTTCCACACAGGTCATGATCCCGGAGTCCCGGAGTCAAGTCCCACGCAGGGCTTTCTGCTCAGCAAGGAGCCTTCTTCACCCTGTCCCTCCCCCCACTGATAGTGTCTCTCTCTCTCTCCTTCTCTATCTCTCTCTCAAAAATAAATAAGTAAAATCTTTAAAAAATGAAATTTATTTCTGTTAGAATGTGAGATAGGGGCAAAAATTCCTTTCAATCCCTTTTGATCCAATAGACCTGGCACCTTATATTTAAAAATTCATTTTTTTATTTTTTATTTATTCATAATAGACATAGAGGGGGGAGGGGGAAGAGACACAAGCAGAGGGAGAAGCAAGCTCCACACAGGGAGCCTGATGTGGGACTTGATCCTGGGACTCCAGGATCTGAACCACCCAGGGATCCCTGGCACCATATATTTAAAAAGTTATCTACACTCTTGCTGCAATGAAGTATTATCTTTGTCATATATGAGATGAGTATATGTGTGTTCTTTGTGGACTGTCTCTTCTGTTACATTGATATAGTTGTTTCTACTTGCTTTAATTTTATGCTATTTGAATAATAATAGTTTTATAATAAGTCGATATCTGAGTGTCTAAAAAGAACATTTTTTAATATTTAATAATAATTTATACAATTTATTAGGTTCCTCAAAGTTCCATCTAACTCCTATAGTTTAGTTAATCTACTTCTAAAGTATTACATTTATCTACTCATCAATATTTATATGATATAGATAATATTGTTAGCTCCATATATTGATCCACTCTGGCAGTCTGACTCCAGAGTCTGTATTCTCCATCAATATTATACTATATCTTTAATTACTCTTCCTTTAAGAATTTAATTGCTTCCTCCACATCTCATCATAATTATTCAAGTTAGGAGTTCAATAAATACCTATTCATCTTTGACCAAAATTTTAAGAAAATCTCCTTGACTTTGGCAATAACCTGGGGCACCTGGGTAGTGTAGTCAAGTGAGCTTCTGACTCTTGGTTTCAGCTCAGGTCTGATGTTGGGATCATGAGATGACCCCACATAGGGTTCTAAGCTCTTACAGAGTCTGCTTGATTTTTTCTCTCCCTTTTCTTCTGCCCCTCCTCCCCATGTATACTCTCTCCCTCTCAAATAAGTAAATCTTAAAAAACAAAAATAATCTGGAAATATTTTATACATGTTTTTAAACATTTTGGATACTCAAATGACAGGAATTCCAAACTATTGTAGGTGCTCTGTATTATATCCATTTTAGAATGGGTAAAATTTTCTTTAACTTAGTGATACAATGAAGTGATTTAAATATGATCATATATACTCTCAAACTTCACAGAAATGTAAACTAAGTAATTTAATGCAAAAAATATTCAAGGAAATTTTAAGTGCACAGAACATGAAAATATTTGTTACAACAAATTTTTACATTTTCAATAAAACATACACATATTGATTACAGTACTCTATAATCCATTAGATGAACAGGATTATGGCAAAAATTGAGAATATGAAAGGAAAAATGACTTGAGGGAAAGTGATAATGGATTATTTTCTGTGTAGGCTAACTTTAACATGTCTTTGAGCCATCTAAGCTCTTAAGACCTACTAATTAGGTGAAATAGAAAATGTGTCTGAAGCCAGGGGAGAGACCTGGCTGAAAAAGATCCAGACACCAAAAAGAGGTTTCCTAATAGATGAGAAGTAGAGGGCATAGATGATAGCCTGATTAAATTATGTAAAGAAGAAAGTCAGTGATAAAGCATGCTAGAAGGTGAAATTATTAAAAGTTATTTGAGGGATAAAAATAATACAAGAATTATTGATGTAAATCATGTATCAGGAGATTGATACCTAGAAAAACACAATCTAGCACCACTGACATGAGATACAAATAGCTTGAATCACAATGGGTTGATCAGCATTGAAAAGGGCACTTATGATGAGCACTAGGTACTATATGTAAGTGATGAATCACTAAATTCTAGTCCCCCAACCAGTTTTACACTATATGTTAACTAACTAGAATTTAAATAAAAATTTGAAGCAAAAAAGAAAAATATTATTTTTAACGCCGTATTCACTGTAAAAAAAAAAAACCTCTTAAAATAAGAAAAAGATAAAAAGTGGCAGAAGTTGAACAGAATATTAAAAATATTTCCTAAATAAACTTAGCTAGAGTATGAAATCAGATCTTCTCTATATTTATAGTTCCTATATGGAAATAAACCCTTTACTATTACACAGAATTGCATATCTAGTTCTCTTTTCATAATGTGAATTGGATGAGCAGAAATTGAATTTTAATAAAATCTGTTACACACACACCATATATGTAAAGATTATCTGGCCATTTCATTTAAGATTTGGGGATTCAGATTGTACAGTCCTGTTAACTCTTAAAATGCTATTCAAATGAGCCCTATTTCTGTTATGTGTATGATAGTTTCATACATTGTTTCACTTAACTCCACAAAAAAATTTAAAAAGGTATTGTAGTATAATAACAATTCTGTAGTCCTACTCCATGTCTTTTTGCAGGTGATTCTGGCATACATTAAAGAAAATTAGATCATTGGTAACAAATACTGGGGCAGGCTGAAAAGATTCTCTTTCTTCCATTATTCATAAATGGGGAATTTTATCTCATCTTTCCTCATGATATGAGCTTTGGAGAAATAAAATTGCACCATTATGGAAAGCTTTCCTTGGATATATTCAGGATTATTGCTAGGGATGGTTATCTTTATAACTTCTTGTAACCTTGGTGACAGATAAAGATGTCCTTGGTGTTCTTCAGTCTTCAAAATGTTTCCTCTTATACATTATGTAGTTCTTTATTTGGTTATATGTATTTGGAATTAACTAAAATTTATTTACATAAAAATACATCATACATATATAGAAATGGAAACATAATATCTTGCCCTGAGATTGCAGATTATGGACTCATGCTCCAGTAATTCCTCCCATACCTTCCTACTCCCATCAGGAGACTTCTGTTTTACATGGACATGGTTTCAGAATCCTTTTCTAAACTACATTCAGGTATCAACTATGTTTAGCTGTATTTGGTATAAAAGATGCATAACTTCCCTAACTGTTAACATCCTCACCAGAGTGAGTATATTTGTTAACAACTGAGGAACCTACATTGATGCATCATTATCACCCAAAGTTTGTAGCTTACTTTAGAGTTCTCTCTTGGTGTTATACATTCTGTGGATTTGGACAAATGTGTAATGACACATATCTACCATTGTAACATTATACAGATTCGTTTCATTGCTCTAAAAATCATTTGTACTCTTCATATTCACCTCCCTAACCCCTAACGACCACTGATTTTTGCCTTTTCAAGAGTGTTATATAGTTTGAATTATATAGCATGTAAACCCTGCCTAGCTCTTTTACTTGAATTATTTTAAAAAAATTGTCTTATCACTTTGGGTAGACCCAACGATCTACTTCATTTTTCTACATTTTTAAAAATTGTCTCATCACTTTGGGTAGACCCAATGATCTACTTCATTTTTCTACATTTTTAAAAATTGTCTCATCACTTTGGGTAGACCTACTTCATTTTTCTATATATTCTACATTTTTACAGTTTACAACCTGTAAACTACTTATTTTAATCCCTTATATAATTTTATATTCCAGTTCTCAGTTGAAATGTTCCTTCTTTTGGGAAACTTCACAGAAATTTCTCAGAATAAGTTTACTTTCCTATATACACCTCCATGTCATATTGGGTATGTAACTTTCTAATATTTAATTTCAAAAATAGATTATTGTTCTTAATTATATATGTACTATCTTTTTGTCCTACATATTTTATGCTTCATTAGGACATATTTTATCTATCATTTACAGTGCTATACCTCCAACAACTAGGAATTACTATGAAATGTTTATAAAATATATTGAGTGACTAAATACAGTAGTGCCCATGAGTCACCCATGGCTCATGAGTCACTATGAGTAGTCCCCATAACATGGGGATGGGAGCAGGGCAGAAGAAACTTTGTAGTAAATGATATTAAATAAATACATAGATAATGAAAAGTGCATTTGAGAGTTCATATGGAGAAACAAGCCTAATGTATACTTGATCATAATCTCTGTATTATATATGGAGTTAGGAATTATCCATTTAAGAACTGATTAAGCTAGTCTAAATAAAAATGCTAGGAAATGTTAAGAAATACATAAAATCATCCTTTAAAGTTACATATATGTGAAAATATGTCAATAGGTAAATAAGTTTGCTTTTTTTATTTCTATAAGCCATAGAAGAATGTCTTACAAGGATAGCTATTTTTTATTTTTAAATTTATTTATGATAGTCACAGAGAGCAGAGAGAGAGAGAGAGAGAGAGAGAGGCAGAGACACAGGCAGAGGGAGAAGCAGGCTCCATGCACTGGGAGCCCAACGTGGGATTCGATCCCGCGTCGCCAGGATCGCGCCCTGGACCAAAGGCAGGCGCCAAACGCCTGCACCACCCAGGGATCCCAAGGATAGCTATTTTTAAAAAGGAAGTTTTTGTTCCACGTTATGAAGTTTCCTCTAATTGATTTATGTATTCTCCTAAAGAAAGAAATATTTTCTTCTTTCTTCCCTTTATCTCCTGAATACTTTTGGATAATATTCTTATGTGTCCTTTTAGGGGATTATATACAGATTCTTAAAAAATAGACAAATCATAGTGGTATCTTTTTTATCTTAAGCAAAACTCTCTGACTCAAGTAAGGAAGACAGAAATAGAAAATGAGGTTGCTGACTATGGATTTCTGTTGAGCAAACAGTATCGCTTGTTTTAACATACTAGTGCCCAGAAAGGAGCCAGACAAGCAGATGGAGAATATATAAAATAAAGCTGTGTAAGCTCCGCTGAGGATGGATGGATGGATAGATATAGATATAGATAGATATATAGATATATGTGTATCTCTCTCTCTCTCTCTCTCTCTCTCTATCTCTATATATATATATATATATATATATATATATATATATTTGTTTTCTCTTTACAGAAATCTCTTCCTAGTGAAGTTTCTTTCACAAAATTTATGGCTCAGGTGTTCATATAAAGAGAGAGAGACTATAAGATAATATTCTAAGATTTTTTTCGAGGTTTTAAATGATTTTTTACCTTTCACACAGGAAATCCACAGACTTTCAGGCATCAACTTCACATAGATATTAACAGTACTCTATAAAAGTATATTTGGCTGGATACTTCTTTCATTTAAATTTCACTATTTTTTTTTTTATTTTATTTATTCATTCTTGAAAGACACAGAAAGAGGCAGAAACAGAGGCAGAGGGAGAAGCAGGCTCCCTGCGAGGAGCCTGATGTGGGACTCCATCTCTGGACCCCGGGATCACACCTTGAGCTGAAGGCAGAGGCTCAACCACTGAGCCACCCAGGCATCCTTCACTAAATTTTTAAAGATTAATTTTATTTCTATAATTTATAGTAGACAATTATTCTGATTATGCAATATTTTTTTAAAATTTTATTCTTTCTGCCTTTTGTCTTTTCTCCAACTTAAGCTATTTGCAATTCTATTGTGAGAGGATGCCAGTTGTCACTCACAATATTGAAATTAACTTACCAACAAGTTATTTCAAGTAGGAAAACTAAATCTTCAGAAATATCTTTGGTTTTAAGCAGCTTTTCATTATGTATTAGTAAATGAAACACATGTCATGACAAAAGTGATGATTGTGCCACAAAGATAATACATTGTTTATCAAAATTTAAATTTGAAGCAAGCATTCAGTATCTTCCTGTGGAAGCCTCAAGTATATTGATTAGCATTCTAATGAATCTCCTATATTTCCCATCTAGTTTAAAGGTTTAACATAAGCATTTAAACAGTCTCAGAATTCTTGGCAAGACGGTGGAGGAGTAGGGTCCCCAAGTCACCTGTCCCCACCGACTTACGTAGATAGCTTTCAAATCATCCTGAAAACCTACAAATTTGTCATGAGATTTAAAGAGAGAACAGCTGGAATGCTACAGAGAGAAGATTTTGTGCTTCTAACAAGATAGGAAGATGGAAAATAAATAAATAAATAAATAATCAATCAACCCAGTGGGGGAGGGCCCCCGGGAGGAGCTGGGCTAAGACTGGGTGGCAAAAGCCTCCAGGACAGGAAAATCCAGTCCCGGAGAAGCAGGAACTTTTAAAAATCCACACCAGATTCTTTCCGGATGGAAAGGCCCTGGCAGGGAACTCGGGCAGGATCCCAGGAGGGGCAGTGGAGCCCCCATGTCCCCGGAGTCACTAACAGGGCGGGGGGGGCGCCCAGGGGAGAGCGCGCTGCACACCGCGGATCCAGCGCAATAAAGGGCTGCAGCGCCCCAGCGCTGCCCCGGGAGCAGCCCAGGCTGTGGCTCCGTGCGGAGGGGGGGTGCGCGGCCCCGGGAGCAGCCCAGGCGGTGGCTCCGCACGGAGGGGGTGTGCGCTGTCCTGGGAGTAGCCCAGGCGCCGGCTACTCGCAGAGGGGGGTGCGGGGGCCCCAGGAATGGGATTCCACCCGCGCAGGCCCGGAACCCAGGGCGTGGAAGGACACACCTAGGATCCGGTGCCTCTTCCCCGACAGGTGGAGGTGGGGAGGGCCTAGGACAGCGAGGACGCTCCTGCCCGGGCGCCCGAGCTGTGCAGATCGGCACCCCACGCCGCTGGAGCATCCAGGCCTCTGTGGACTGGGAGCTGTGGGAGTTACTTGGGGAGCTGACTCCAGGCTGGAGAGCTGGCCGCCGCCACTGTTGTTGTTCCTCCTGGTGTCACCCTGTGCATGGGGGGAGGAGGGGGGCAGGGGACAGAGGCCTCACAGGATAAACGGCTCCCACTGGGTGGTGCACCTTGGGGGAGGGTGGAGGGGGGGCATCTCCCACAGGTGCACACACCTGAGAATCAGCACAGCAGGCCCCTTCCCCAAAAGACCAGCTGGAAGGACAGGGGGAGAGCAAGTTCTTGACCAAGCAGCACTAGATACCTCCAGGGGAAGTCTAGGGATTTATAGTATATAGAACCAGTGGATACCCTGCCTTTTTTTTTTTCTCTCCCTCTTTTTTTCTCCCTTTTTCCAGTACAACTCATTTTTAGCCACCTGCCTGCAAAATGACTAGAAAGAAGAATTCACCACAAAAGAAAGAATTAGAAACACTACTCTCTTCCACAGAGTTACAGAATTTGGATTACAATTCAATGTCAGAAAGCCAATTCAGAAGCTCAATTATAAAGCTACTGGTGCTCTGGAAAAAAAGCATAAAAGATTCAAGAGACTTCATGACTGCAGAATTTAGATCTAATCAGGCTGAAATTAAAAATCAAATGAGATGGGATCCCTGGGTGGCGCAGCGGTTTGGCGCCTACCTTTGGCCCAGGGCGCGATCCTGGAGACCCGGGATCGAATCCCACATCGGGCTCCCGGTGCATGGAGTCTGCTTCTCCCTCTGTCTGAGTCTCTGCCTCTCTCTCTCTCTCTCTCTCTCTCTCTCTCTCTCTCTCTCTCTGTGACTATCATAAATAAATTTAAAAAAAATTAAAAAAAATCAAATGAGATCCAATGCAAACTGGAGGTCTAATGATGAGGGTTAATGAGGAAGAAGAAGAGTGAGTGACATAGAAGACAAGTTGATGGCAAGGAAGGAAGCTGAGAGAAAAAGAGAAAAACAATTAAAAGACCATGAAGAAAGGTTAAGGAAAATAAATGACAGACTCAGAAGGAAAAATCTATGTTTAATTGGGGTTCCAGAGGGCGTTGAAAGGGACAGAGGTCCAGAAAGTGTATTTGAACAAATCATAGCTGAGAACTTCCCTAACTTGGGGAGGGAAACAGGCATTCAGATCCAGGAGATAGAGAGACCCTCCTCCCTAAAATCAATAAAAACCATTCAACATCTGGACATTTAATAGTGAAACTTGCAAATTCCAAAGATAAAGAGAAAATCCTTAAAGCAGCGAGAGGCAAGAGATCCCTAACATATATGAGGAGAAATATTAAATCAACAGCAGACCTCTCCACAGAGACCTAACAGGCCAGAAAGGGCTGGCAGGATATATTCAGGGTCCTAAATGTGAAGAACATGCAGCCAAGAACACTCTATCCAGCAAGGCTCTCATTCAGAATAGGAGAGATAAAGAACTTCCAAGATAGGCAGAAACTGAAAGAATATGTGACCACCAAACCAGGTCTGCAAGAAATATTAAGGGGTATTCTGTAATAGAAAGAGGAAGTCCAAAGAAATAATCCACAAAAAAACAGGGACTGGGGGATCCCTGGGTGGCTCAGCGGTTTAGCACCTGCCTTTGGCCCAGGGTGCAGTCCTGGACCCGGGATCAAGTCCTGCATCGGGCTCCTGGCATGGAGCCTGCTTCTCCCTCTGCCTGTGTTTCTGCCTCTCTTTCTCTCAATGTCTATCATGAATAAATAAATAAAAATCTTTAAAAAAAAGCAAGGACTGAATAGGTATTATGATGACACTAAATTCATATCTTTCAATAGTAACTCTGAACATGAATGGGCTTAATGATCCCATCAAAAGGAGCAGGGTTTCAGACTGGATAAAAAAAAAAGCAAGACCCATCTATTTGTTGTCTACAAGAGACTCATTTTAGACATAAGGACACCTACAGCCTGAAAATGAAAGGTTGGAGAACAATTTACCATTCCAGTGGTCCTCAAAAGACAGCAGGGGTAGCCATCCTCGTATCAGATAAATTAAAGTTTATCCCAAAGACTGTAGTAAGAGATGAAGAGGGACACTATATCATACGTAAAGGATCTATCCAACAAGAGGACCTAACAATCATGAATATTTATGCCCCTAATGTGGGAGCTGCCAAGTATATCAATTAATAACCAAAGTTAAGACATACTTAGATAATAATACACTTATACTGGGAGACTTTAACATGGTGCTTTCTACAAATGACAATCTTCTAAGCACAACATCTCCAAAGAAATGAGAGCTTTAAATGATACACTAGACCAGAGGTATTTTACAGATATTTACAGAAGTTTATATCCAAACGCAACTGAATACACATTCTTCTCAAGTGCACATGGAACTTTCTCCAGAATAGACCGCATAGTGGGTCACAAATCAGGTCTTAACCAATACCAAAAGACTGGCATTGTCTCCTGCATATTTTCAGACCATAATGCTTTGACACCAGAACTCAATCACAAGAAGAAATTTGGAAGAAATTCAAACACGTGGAGGTTAAAGACCATCCTGCTAAAAGATGAAAGGGTCAACCAGAAAATTAGAGAAGAATTAAAAAGATTCATGGAAACTAATGAGAATGAAGATACAACCGTTCAAAATCTTTGGAATACAGTAAAAGCAGTCCTGAGAGTGAAATACATCACAATACAAGCATTCATCAAAAAAACTGGGAAAAAACCTCAAATACACAGGCTAACCTTGCACCTAAAGGAACTGGAGAAAGAACAGCAAATAAAACCTACAGCCAGCAGAAGAGAGTTAATAAAGATTCAAGCAGAACTCAATGAAATAGAGACCAGAAGAACTGTAGAACAGATCAACAAAATCAGGAGTTTGTTCTTTGAAAGAATTAATAAGATAGATAAACCATTAGTCAGCCTTATTAAAAACAAAAGAAAAAAGGCTCAGATTAATAAAATCACAAATGAAAAAGGAGATATCATATCCAATACCAAGGAAGTACAAATGATTTTAAAAACATATTATGAGCAGCTATACACCAATAAATTAGGCAATCTAGAAGAAATGGACGCATTTCTGGAAAATCACAAACTACCAAAACTGGAACAGAAGAAACAGAAAACCTGAATAGGCCAATAACCAGGGAGGAAATTGAAGCAGTCATCAAAAACACAAGACACAAAGTCCAGGACCAGATGGCTTCCCAGGGGAATTCTATCAAAAGTTTAAAGAAGAAACATTACCTATTCTACTAAAGTTGTTTTGAAGGATGGAAAGGGACAGAATACTTCCAAACTCATTTTTTGAGGCCAACATTACCTTCATTCCAAAACCAGACAAAGACCCCACCGAAAAGGAGAATTATAGACCAATATCCCTGATGAACACAGATGCAAAAATTCTGAACAAGATACTAGCCAATGGGATCCAACAATACATTAAGAAGATTATTTCCCGTGACCAAGTGGGATTTATCCCCGGATGTAAGGCTGGTTCAACACTTGCAAAAAACAATCAATGTGATAGATCATATCAGCAAGAGAAAAAACAAGAACCATATGATCCTCTCAATAGATTCAGAGAAAGCATTTGACAAAATACAGCATCCATTCCTGATCAAAACTCTTGAGAGTGTAGGAATAGAGGGAACATTCCTCATCATCTTAAAAGCCATCTATGAAAAGCTCACGGTGAGTATCATTCTCAATGGGGAAACACTGGGAGCCTTTCCCTTAAGATCAGGAACACAATAGGGATGTCCACTCTCACCACTGCTATTCAACATAGTACTAGAAGTCCTAGCCTCAGCAATCAGGCAACAAAAAGAAATAAAAGGCATTCAAGTTGGCAAAAAAGGAGTCAAACTCTCCCTCTTTGTAGATGACATGATACTGTACATAGAAAACCCAAAAGCCTCCACCCCAAGATTGCTAGAACTCATACAGCAATTTGGCAGTGTGGCAGGATATGAAATCAATGCCCAGAAGTCAGTGGCATTTCTATACACTAACAATGAGATGGAAGAAAGAGAAATTAAGGAGTCAATTCCATTGACAATTGCACCCAAAAGCATAAGATACCTAGGAATAAACCTAACCAAAGAGGTAAAGGATCTATACCCTAAAACCTACAGAACACTTCTGAAAGAAATTGAGGAGACACAAAGAGATGGAAAAATATTCCATGCTCATGGATTGGAAGAATTAATATAGTGAAAATGTCAAAGCTACCCAGGGCAATTTACACATTTAATGTAATCCCTTTCAAAATACCATGGACTTTCTTCAGAGAGTTGGAACAAATAATCTTAAGATTTGTGTGGAATCAGAAAAAAACCCCGAATAGCCAGGGGAATATTAAAAAAGAAAACCATATCTGGGGGCATCACAATGCCAGATTTCAGGTTGGACTACAAAGCAGTGGTCATCAAGACAGTGTAGTACTGGCACAAACAGACACATATATCAATGGAACAGAAGAGAGAATCCAGAAATGGGCCCTCTACTCTATGGTCAACTAATATTAGACAAAGCAGGAAAGACTACCCACTGGAAAAAAGGACAGTCTCTTCAATAAATGGTGCTGGGAAAATTGGACAGCCCCATGCAGAAGAATGAAACTAGACCACTCTCTTACACCATAAACAAAGATAAACTCAAAATGGATGAAAGATCTAAATGTGACACAAGAATCCATCAGAATCCTAGAGGAGAACACAGGCAACACCCTTTTTGAACTTGGCCACAGAAACTTCTTGCAAGATACATCTACAAAGGCAAAGGAAATAAAAGCAATGACATATCAGATAAAGGGTTAGTATCCAAGATCTATAAAGAACTTATTAAACTCAACAGGAAAGAAACAAATAATCCAATCATGAAATGGCAAAAGATATGAACAGAAATCTCACCGAGGAAAATATAGACATGGCCAACAAGCATATGAGAAAATGCTCCGCATCACTTGCTATCAGGGAAATACAAATCAAAACCACAATGAGATACCACCTCACACCGGTGAGAATGGTGAAAATTAACAAGACAGGAAACAGTAAGTGTTGGAGAGGATGTGGAGAAAGGGGAACCCTCTTGCACTATTGGTGGGAATGTGAAATGGTGCAGCCACTCTGGAAAACTATGTGGAGGTTCTTCAACGAGTTAAAACAGAACTGCCCTACAACCCAGCAATTGCACTGTTGGGGATTTACCCCAAAGATACAGATGCTGTGAAACACCAGGACAGACACCTGCACCCCGATGTTTCTAGCAGCAATGTCCACAACAGCCAAACTGTGGAAGGAGCCTCAGTGTCCATTGACAGATGAATGGATAAAGAAGATGTGGTCTATGTATGCAATTGAATATTACTCAGCCATTAGAAACGACAAATACCCACCATTTGCTTCAATGGATGGAACTGGAGGGTATTATGCTGAGTGAAGTTGGTCAATCGAAGAAGGACAAACATTATATGGTCTCATTCATTTGAGGAATGTAAGTAGTGAAAGGGAATAAAGGCGAAAGGAGAGAAAATGAGTGGGAAATATCAGTGAGGGAGACAGAACATGAGAGACTTCTAACTCTGGGAAATGAACAAGGGGTGGTGGAAAGGGAGGTGGGTGGGAGGGATGGGGTGACTGGGTGACGGGCACTGAGGGGGGCACTTGATGGGATGAGCACTGGGTAATACGCTATATATTGGCAAATTGAACGCCAATAAAAATTAATTTTTTTAATTAAAAAAGATAAACTGAAGTCTCAATGAGACTTTGAGTCTATGATCAGTAATAACCCTGTGAAGTTAGGATCTAGGCAAAAGTCATATAGAGATCTTATTCATTCATTCATCATTCATTCATCATTGCTTAGTTGGATCGGAGAACAATATATTTTGTCAAAGGCTAGCAAAATACAATGTCCAACATCCATGAATGAGCATTGGCAGAGCTCAGAGTAAAGTCAATACTGTTTTTCAAATTGATTCTTGTAATCATAATACCTGATATAATAAAAGTTGGCAGTCTGGAGTCTCATACTGCAGAAATTTTGATGGGTTCATTCTTAACCATCTTTATTAATGAACATTCCATCTTTCTATTTAATCAAACCAAAAAGCTCAGTCTTCTTTTATTTTCCTATTGTCTCATATACTGCTTCTAAACCATGAAATTGCATCTACAAAACAACCACTTTGTCTACCACTTTCTGTAATGCTACCATGCTGCCTAAGCCTTTTAAACTCACCTCCTGCAAACTGGTTTCAATACAACAACCAATGTGATCCTTCAAAGACAGATCTAGCCATCCTCTGCTCAAAATCCTTCAATGTCTCCCTTTCAAAGAGAAGGAAAAACCAAGTTAAGACCCTCACAGTGGTCTGTTATATTTGACTAGAATAGGACCCTTAATTGCTTCTGATTTTGTCTTCTATTCGTTTTTAATCACCAGGTCACCTGTATCATCTCCTTGAAGTGCTTAAACATTTCAGGTATATCCAGGTATGTCCCAGCCATAAAGCCCTTGCACTGCATACCCCGTCTACTTGGTCAGAACTTTCCTCAGATATTTACATAGCCAGTGACTTCTTTTTTAAATCTTTGCATAAATGCCATCTTCTCAAAGAGCTCCACCTTAACCATCATATTTAATAAAGCTGTGACCTTTCCCCATCCCCTCACAGATTGTCATGTTTGATTCAACTTACCCTTCTCTATTTATTTCCCTTCAGTGACACTATAACCTTCTAGTTTGCTATGCAATTTATTGTTTATTATGCTGTTTATATAAGCTTCACAGGGCAAAGATCTTTTTAATCTGTTTTGTTCAATGATGCATTTCAAGTGCCCAGAACAGTAACTCTAATGTGGTAGTCATCCAATAAGTATCCAAGAGAATGAATGAAAGGATGATAACCCAGCATCTGCATCTTGATTGCTTGCTGAATATGAGATTTTTTTTGTGGTGACTCTTGATAGCAGAGGGCAAACCAGATGGTCAGAATGTTCACTAACTGCGGTGAAGCATTTTATAGTACATCTTGTTAGACTGAGGTACAAATTGGTGGTTGCGCTTTGCATTTCTATGGAGACAGGGTGTATTCTGGAATCCAAATAATGTATTAACTCATGACAGTATATATTTTATTTTAAATTTGTCATTAATGATTCATAGGCTTTTTACACAATAGTAAATTTAGGAATAGTAAATTTAGGTGGGTTAAATATGAAAATATTTTACATGTTTTATGTGTCAATACTCATGACAAAACTCCTAGAATTTGGATAATGATAAATTATTTGATAACAATTTAAACAGTAGTGTGATGGAATTAATATAATAACCTTTATATTATGTGGTATCAAGAAATCACATATGTACACCCAAATGTAGCTGCATTTGGGGACTATAAAATATCAGAAGAAATGACCTTAAAAATCAGTAAAATATCTGAATTTTATCATTTAAGTGATTTTAGCTAAGTTTTACTGTAATAGTTCTTATATTTGTAGAATACTTAAAATTTTTCTTTGGGAATGGCAATGAGCCTTAACAGCGGATATTTTCCGATACTGCATAGTTTCAAATAACCCAGTAAAATAAATAAGGTTTCTCTCTGAGACCCTTGGTATATAGGAAGCAGAGAAGCACAAGGAAATTTTAAAATCTTTAACAAAGGGGGTTAATTTTACATCTTCTCGCCTTAGATAAATTAAAAATAAAAGTCCACATGCTTTCAAATACATTAGCAGTGAATACTAATTCTTGATTTTGCTGATAATTATTTCTCTGCCTTTTTCAAATAGTAAAGATAGTAATAGCAGCAGTAGCGTCAAGAGCAGAAACAGCAATAAAATTGCAATGAGTGTTTACTATGTGCCAGTCATTATGTTAAATGCTGTACATGTGCCAGTTTTTCCTAATTCTTGGAAATAATACTAAGATGATTTTTGAAATTGAAGACTTTTAAAAAATATATTGTGAAGCTCATGGAAAGAAAATGTCATAAAGCAGTATCATTTGAAAATAGAAACTATTTCCTTACTATAGAGAATATTTATCTCCTTTGAAATTTATTTGTGAGAAATTTTTTTGCTATCTGTATCTCTGTAATAGATCTGTATCTATATATGTAATAGATCAATCTGTCCACTGATCAATGTCACCCACAAAATCAAAAATATATAAAATGAATTTGCATTAAGACTTACTGAATATGGGGATTCCTGGGTGGCTCAGCAGTTTAGCGCCTGCTTTTGGCCCACGGTGTGATCCTGGAGACCAGGGATCAAGTCCCACATCAGGCTGCTGGCATGGAGCCTGCTTCTCTCTCTGCCTGTGTCTCTGCCTCTCTCTCTCTCTCTGTCTGTCTGTCTCTGTGTATGTCTTTCATGAATGAATAAATAAAATCTTAAAAAAAGACTTACTGAATACTAGTAAGGATGCTTAAGGTTTTGTTATATACATTTTAGTAAATATCATTTTGAGAGTCTATGACTCAAAACAATTATGCCCATATGATAAATTTCAAGAAAGGAAGAGTTCAAATGACATGATAACATCTGAACTTTGTTATTTATGGTTTGTACTGGGACTCAATCAAGCTAGATTATTGGAATTTTGTTATATAGGAATGGTTTTCTTTTTTATTTTTTTATTAAAGATTTTATTTATTTATTCATGTGAGACACACACACACACAGAGAGAGAGAGAGAGAGAGAGAGAGAGAGAGAAAGAGAGGCACAGACACAGGCAGAGGGAGAAGCAGGCTCCATGCTGAAGGCGGCACTAAACCGCTGAGCCAACTGGGTTGCCCTATAGAAATGGTTTTTAAAGTAAATGCTAAGATTACTTTGTAATAAGAGAACTAGAATGCTTATTTGAAATCAAGCAAGCAAATTGATATCAAACTATCTGGTGAAGGTACCCTTAACCATAGCCATAGTATGTTCAGTTTGTAATTGAGCAAATCCACAGGGCTATTCTAATACTGAGCAAGGGAGTTTGATGGTTAGCCCCAAAATTGCTATTGACTCTGCATAGACTAGAGCAATCAACATGTGGATTTTTCAGTTATTTCAAATTAGTAATATTGCAAGATCCCAATTTTCAAAGTCATTCTAAAAGTCTACTTATTGAGGTTACTTTCTGCAAAAAAATGTAGAGGTCAGAAAGAAAAGTATATTACAATTCCTTTGGATAAAATTAATATAACTACTTTTGAATTGTATTAGCTAATAGTAATAAAGAATAAATTGCTTTAAATAGAAAGCAGAGGAACTAATCTGGACATTCTACATAAGTCTACGTAAGAAAGTTTGTATTTATGTTCTTTTTTAAAAATATTTTATTTATTTATTCATGAGAGACACACAGAGAGACAGAGACAGAGAGGAAGAAGCAGGCTCCCTGATATGGGGCTCCATCTCAGGACCCCAGCATCACAACCTGAGCCGAAGGCAGACACTCAAACAATGAGCCACTCAGGTGCCCCTGCATTTATGTTCTCAGTTTCCTTTTCGACTGTGGAGATTGCATCAATTTTTGCACAAAATATTTTTTTCCAAAAGATTTGATATCTAAGAAACAATCTTTATTCATACTTAAAAAATTACTTGCAATCAAACTAATTATGCCTATACTGTTATGGTATCATGGGATCTTATTGAATAGTGGTTAGTGCACAGAATCTGAAGCAGACAGCCTAGTTTGATATGCAGTTTCCCCTAATATTCTAGGAGATCTTTTTTTTTTATTCTAGGAGATCTTGACCAATACCTGTGACTCTCCTGTTCCTTAGTACCCTATGTACGAAATGTAGGAAAAAGGAGTAGGTAACTCCTTACCACATAAGATTGCTATGAAGATACAATTTCTAAAAATGTGAAGTGTTTATTTACAACGGTACTGGCACATAGTAGGGTTATAAGATTTAACAAAGATTTATACTAAATATCATATATGATAAAGATCTAAAATGCCATAGGATGTGTAATATATACTATATATAATATATAACACATGATACAAATATATGTGAAACATGCATTTAACATATATATGTCACACATATTTAATCTTTACAAATATATATCACATTGGGAAAAGTTGAAAAATAAAAATAGAAGTATAAGACACTTTTTATACACAACAGAGTTTAACACTGAATTAAAATGACACAACATATATGTCTATACAATATGGAATTTAATACATTTAGTTTTGCTACTTTAATATGCTCAATTAAGTGTATGGAAGTTTACATTCAGAAATTCATTATGATTGTAACTTCAACATTTTGTGGTAGTTTATAGTTAATTAATAACTTACGAATATAATTGTTTCAGTAAAATAATAAAGGAGAGGGATGCTGGGTGGCTCAGTGGTTGAGTGTCTGCCTTTGGCTCAGGACATGGCCCTGGGGTTCTGGGATCGAGTCCCACATTGGGCTTCTGTATAGAGCCTGGGTCTCCCCCCTCTGCCTATGTCTCTGCCTCTCTCTGTGTCTCTCATGAATAAATAAATAAAACCTTAAAATATAATAAAGGACAATTTATATGCAGTTGCTGATATATATTTATCTTACACATAGAGTATATAGGATCACCCTAAGATCTGTTATGTCTATGTTAATCTCTCTTTAGGCCATAGCTTTATGCTCCCTAGTGGGGAGTTTGAAAAGACTTAGAACTTCTTAGAAGATATTCACTCAGGAAGGAAGAAGCAAAGTTGACCCACTTTCAAGAAGAAATAACCTTTAGAGTAGCAGTGGCTTGATAGACTCCCAATTATGGCTACCTCAAAATTTGTAGCCTCCCTCCACCTCCAAAATTCACCATGAGAGCACATATTAACTTCATTTAACATTGTCAAATTGTCAAATTTTTATGAATTACAGGTCCATTTGGTTTTATCAAATAGTCTATTTAGAAGAAAAATAGAAATTTATGTCTCAAAGCTACAGGCTGAGCAAATATGGACTACACTATTTGTATGTACTGGTTCTATAGAATTAATTTTTACCAACTACCTAATGAAATTTTCTGAAAGACTGAAAGTGTTGCTCAGTGAAAAGGAAATTTAATGTAATTTGTGGTAAAAAGCTATGTCAAAAATGGTTTACTCATCTCCAGTTTAAATTTGCAAGAGGACACAAACATCTGGGGAGGAAAAAAAAAATCTAAGAAGGTGAAAAAAAGAAAGAGAAAGATTCTGTAATTAGTGCATTAATCAGTATATTAGAAGCAGTTTGTCCAGGAGTCTATGACATTTTCTGACATACCATTGTTTTCATTATGCATTTTTAGTTTTATATAACCATAATACAAATATAGTTGTGAAAAGCAATCTGTTCACAGATTAGAGAAAACTTGTATGTAAAATTTGCATTATTTGGTTTCCCATGGGTAAGAGTCTAAAATTCTATAGATTATTTAAAGCTTTTCTCTCATCTTGTCAACAAGAAAATTAATTTTCAGCAGCAATAGTGCTTTTTTCCAGATATTTCAGTGTTATTTTGATTTATTTCTGCTTATCTATACAGTAAACAAGAAAATAAAGCAGAAAACAAAGCAACAGAATCAAACTTTGATGCATCCTCATGTCGAAAATCAGCTTTACAATCAAATAAGAGGGTGCTATTTTTGGCACTGGACTTCTATGGCCTTGGGTAGAATTAGATTCAAATGAGCCATAAGTCCCTTAGTGAGGAATTTACGACTCAGGAAAGAGAAAAAGAAATGTCTCAAACATAAGATCTAGACTGGACTTGGCTTTTGGGACATCATCATTCAGGATGTTTATCCTGAATGTATCTACCAAAATACAACTCTACAGGATACCTTTCTGTCTACTTTCCACATAAAATATTAAATTTATCTCAACCTAAATGAAAGATGTCTAATAACCATAAAGGTAAACTAATTTATCAACTTATTCATTTATTCAACCATGCAATGCACATTTATTGCATCCTCCTTTCCATTATATATTAGGGATGTAAAGGAGAAAAGAGACATATTCTATGCTCAAAGAGTTCACAATTGTAGATGGAACAAAAATGAAAAGAAAAATTGATTAAAGTGTGATATAGAATGTGAAATTATATAACTTGTTTTAAAGAATACAGTATGGATAATCCCGTTGTAATTATCGAGGAGAGTTTTATTGAACATTGGATACTTGATGGAGTGAATAGGACTCATTAGGTAATAAAATATATATCTTACCTGGGCACCATGTTAATAAACCTATGAAAATACATTAAATTTTAATTTTTAATGTCTATATTATTTTAATAATTGTATTATTAAATTAAACATGTTTATCAAGATTAGAAACATTTCAACATGATTTACATTCTCTGAAAAACCTAATTTATTTAGTGGTAAGGGAGATTATGTTGAAAAATCTAATAAGGGAATATGAGTAGACATTTACCTATTGAAGAAATAAAATTGAACTCATTACTTTCTTTGAATCCATATGGAATCTGAAACACCTAAATATAAGGGAAAAAAGTGAAGTCGGGGAATTTTTAAGAGGGAAATACCATGAAAATCATCTAGTAAAAACAACAATAATTTGCTGTTTATTTATTTATTTATTTATTTATTTATTTATTTATTTGAGAGAGAGCACAAGTGGGGGGGGGGTCAGGAGGAGAGAGACAAGCAGACTCCCTATTCAGCAGGACCCTGAGATCATGACCTGAGCTGAAGGCAGACACTTAACTGACTAAGCTACCCAGGTGCTCCCCAAACAATAATTTTGTAAATGTCAGAAAAGTTCTGATTCATAAGTTGAATAGCAAATGGAGATTCTTTAATATATGGTCATAGCGTTAGGCAGAGACACTTAACTACATAATCCCTCAAAATGTCCCATCTATGGAAATTAAACTGGTCTTAATACACACATATGGCTAAAAATGCTGTGCATCGTACACACTAGTCTTTGTTTTACCTGTTAAATGAGCAAGGAGTTGAGTTAGAGTACTTTTTAAATTTGCTTATTGCTATGAAATTTTTGTAATTAATACATTATTAAGAAAATAATCATAGAGTTCAAAGTGCCAGACACATGGGTGTTGCTAGCTGGTTGGTGCATTTGTATTAAAACTCCGGATATCGCAAAATATAAAGAAAATTGAAAATTGAAAAGTGAATAGTTAAAAGTAAAGAAACTCTACTGCTAATATTTATTGGCAATAGTTTTAAATATTTGTATTAATAAATTTAAAATTTCGTTGTGGAGAATGGAGACATTTCAACATGATTTATATTCTCTGAAAAATACAATTTCCTTAGTGAATAAGGGTATAATTTTATTAAATAATATGGTCAGGGGCACCTGGGTGGCTCAGGGATTAAGGATCTGCTTTGGCTCAGGTCATGATACTGGGGTCCTGGGATTGAATCCTGTATCATGCTCCCTGCAGGGCGCCTGCTTCTCCCTCTGCCTATGTCTCTGCTTCTCTGCGTGTGTCTCTCGTAAATAAATAAATAAATAAATAAATACATAAAAAATAAGAATTAAAAAAGCAAAGAATCTAGTTTTAAAAAGGTGTAAATGGATGATTATCTGTAGAAGAAACAGGGCTTGCTATTTTCTTTGAACCCACCTGTAATAATAGGTGTCTTACTATCCTGGGAACCTGAATAATCCTTAGAATTCCGTATTTCTTTGCTAATTCTCAGTAAGTGGCGATGGTGATGTCAGTTATAATATTTGGTCTGCCATGTCAATTTGCAGGTAGAAATAAAGACCACTAGTCACTGGAGAGTTATGCTTTGTAGCACAGAAGTTTTCCCTGTTTCTTAAGTTTATTATTTGCCCAAGAGTCATACCCATGATCTGTGTTTTGTTGCAAAAAAGTTTTCCCTGTTTGTGAAGATTATTCTTTACCCAGGAGTCACACTCATGGAAGAAGATCAAGTACTAGCATATTCTGCCAAAACATGATAAGAGCTAATACACTTGCAGATATACCCCAAGAGGAACTCTGGATTGAGATCAACTATGAGCAAAAAGCTATTACTATTAATCAGCCTAAAGAGTATACTGTTAGAGAGGAAGGAAATACTCTAGAGAGGGAAATAATATGGAGGTAGACTGAATACTGGTGTCTTGGGCAAAAATTATTTTGATTTCTATGAGAAAATAGATTTCAGGAGACTTATGTGCATTTCTAAAAATATCCATCTCTTGGTAGCTATCAGAATTGTACTATAAAAACTAGACTGGTTCTACTGGTACTACTCCAATAATTCCAATGTTTTAAAAAATACATATAACAGATTTGGTTTATGAGTAAGCTTAGTGAGGTCAGGAGTCTGCCTTAACCCATTAATATATCTTCAGGGCTTTAAACAATACTTCTCATAGAATGAATGAATCAAACTATCAGATAAATAGTAGATTTCAATGTAGATTTATTGAAATGTAGATTTCAAATGTAGATTTATTTCAAATTGGAGAATTTACACAACTGCTTTGATTGACTCCATCTGAATGCTTTTCCTTTTTTAGTCTATAGATTTCTTTAGGTGACATAAAATTATGCAAAAAAAACCCTGGAAGTATTGAATCAAGTAAAGCAAACACAAAAGCCTTAAGTGTTTTCATACTTGTAAAAATGAAAAAAAATTTCTCCCTCTGGCTCATATGGTTTGTTTAATTATATGTAATTTCCTGAAGTAATAATAAAAAAAAACACCTAATAAAAAAAAAACACCTAATAATACTCATAGGTAGATTTATTAAATTTTAAATTAAATTATTATATTTCTTCTTCATCTTATTCTATGAGTAAACATCTATGGCATTTGATTTTAAGGTATCTTTACTATTTATTTAGCTGTGGAGTATTGGGTTATCTTTGTTAAAGTATGTAAATTTGCCTAGATTAACATTCTAAATCTGTAAAATTAGACTTAAATTATTAAAACATGCCATAGCCGTTTTGTGATGATTTAAATAAGACATAAATGAGTGCGACAAGCATATTGCTCCTTTGCTTTTCTTTGTCAAAAATGTCAATCACATTTTGAACTATAAGTTATCTATGGGCAGTAATGGTGTTTTGAGTGTGCTTTGATAAAGTGCACTTTTGAATATATCTGAGTCACACTGAGGAATCTAAAATTGAATTAATATGAAATTGACCGCTGACTATTTGGTGGGATGTTTACTTTGAGAGGCATTATACTTTTGAGTGGAGCAAGATTTTCTTCACTAATAAAAGTAAAGTAGTAAATTTCTGCTAAAGTCCTATAAAAATATATACATTAATTTTCAGACTAGCCCTTTAAATAAATACTAGAAAAAATATATTTCAATTGTGGCAATACAAAAATGTCCTAATTCTGTGAATTGCTCCAAATGGTCCTTGGGGTACCAAAATTTGTTCAGGGAAATGGGATGAAGAGTAGCATATTAGTATCTTGTTAGAAATGATTTTAAAGGATTATGTTAGCATTATTCATTTTGCTGCAAATGGCACAGCCAGGTTCAATTAGAAATAAAAGAAAAACTAAACATTTTTCAGGGCACTTAGATTTGACCTTTACATTTTCCCTATTCATTGTTCTCTCAACTTCAAATGTAGGTGCTTTTCCCTTTTGCCTAATAAAACCTTCCCATTTTTGCTGCAGTGACTCTTCCAGGACTATTTACTACTCAAGACACTATTATATAAGCTCATTTTATCTTCCTCATGTATTTTTCTTAGCAATTGTTACAGTTACAGTTGTCCTGTGTGAGTATGTGTGATATATGTATGTTGTGTATGTATGTCTATGGCTGAGTCTATGACGGTAATATATTTTTGTTTTGAGTCGCCATTGTATTTCATTATAATGTTTGGTACAGCATTTGGCAAAAAGTAGGACTTCAGTTGTTTTGAATTTTGTTTCATCTATATGAAATATTACAGAAAAGTACTATCATTGTTATTAATTGTAGCCCTTTTAAATCTATTGATATTTTTCTTTTTTGTTTTATGCATATAATTTTAAAACTTGATTAATATTTTATTTTTTAAGATTTTATTTATTTATTCATGAGAGATAGAGAGAGAGAGAGAGAGAGGCAGAGACACAGGCAGAGGGAGAAGGAGGCTCCATGCAGGGAGCCTGACGTGGGACTCGATGCCAGGACTCCAGGATCACACCCTGGACTAAAGGTGCCGCTAAGCCACTGAGCCACCAGGGATGCCTTGATCGATATTTTAATAGTGTTTTTTTGTTTGTTTGTTTTTTTGTTTTGTTTTGTTTTGTTTTTTTAAATCTTCACCATTTTCTTATTTTGGTCTGTTTTAACTGGTTTTGACTCATCACTTCTTCTCAAGACCTGACCCCTACTTGCCCTCACTGCCTAAAGAGCATCTGGATCCAGTCATGCTTTCAAAAACCCTTTGTTCAGGTTTTCTTTCGATTTCTTCTTCGATGATCCTTGACTTCTGAGTTTCACAACCCTGTAATTTAAGGGAATCCCTGTAACCAACCACTCCCTGGTAGTGGTTTTAACGTGCTATCAGTGTGATCCATGTAGCCTGACATCATGTTCCTGGAGGAGGTAGGACATTTCCCTTCCCCTCAGAATTCTGCTGTGTGGAACTCAGTAGGTTCTTCTGGAAAGTCACATGCTAGACTTATCCTACCTTTTGTGGTCTTTTACTCATCAGTTCTTTGGGTCCTAATCTCTTTTTTATCCCGTCCTCCCTCTTTATTCACTATGTCAATGTGTGCAGTTACCATCGTTTATTTAACTAATCTCATATGTCAAACTTTTAGCTGATTACATAGTCTTAGCTACTTAGCTGGTTTATAAAATGTACTTGTAATTGCTTTCTTGGATTAAATTCTTAGTTCTCCTCTAAGCCTTGGTGATTGAGCTCTAAATTCTCTACAAGGGTAAATGAATACACAACGGTAGTAAATGAGGATTTATGCTTAGGTACATGAACTATATCACTGGATGAGCCAGATGCAAAAGAAGGGATTTGGTAAGAAAAAGAAACTTCTAAAGTTAAAAGGGCAGTTATTTGGCCAGTTGGGACTTACAGAAATGCTGAAGAGGGATGTGGAGTTGGAAAGAAGGACGGATGGAAGAGAGAAAGGGAGAGAATCCTGTCAAGGTAAGAGATAGCAGAATACAGAGGATAATGTGGCCAAATTGACTTTCTACTAAAATTGGGTTAGAAGGGGAGGGAGTACAAATGTAAGAACTGAAATTTCAAAGATTTACGTTAACAAATTATAAATGCCTAAAAGAAATGACCTTGTGAGTATTCCTCTGGATTCTCCTCTTACTCTGGCCTTCATATCATTTTAAGACAGTCTATAAGATGATTTTGATTTTCAACTTCAAATTGTCCCCTTACTTTTTCTAGCTGCAGGTGTTTTGGGGTCTCGTTAATGATAAGATATGTGCTTCTTAGATGCTAATACTTGGGTGTGATTTTTTTCACAGAAATCATCTTATTTTAAAAACACATCTACAGATGCCAAGTATCTTGTTAGGGTTAAATAGTAAAATGTTATAAAGGCTCTTCCCAACAAATTTTCAAATGCATTCATTTATTTGTTTGAAAAAAGACATACTAAGGACCCACTTTTAAAAGCAATTAATGCCTTTTCTAAAGCCCTAGAAAAGATAGCAAAGAAAATGCAAGAAAATGGGAAAAAGAACAGAAGGCATCTGGAAATGTATCTCTACAACTTTAACACTGAAGTTTTCTAGTTTTGAGCTCCTACTCTCCAAGAATGGAACTCCCAGAAAGTCCAGAGGATCTGTTGTTCACGTCAATTAATGCACAAAGTCTAAAGTTTACCATAAGCTTTATAAATGACGAGAGAACCTTGACTGTAGCTTCTATAAGTCCCATTAAAAGATGGAAAATTTTATGATTAAAGTGATAATCCCTGATGGGTAATACGGTGACTCTAGTTATATCAGTACGGTTTCAAAAGGAAGAATGGTGCTGAATTGGCATTTATTTAAGTTTAAAGAGCAGTAAAAAAATGACAAAATCCTGTAGTGACTTTATAATGTTACCTGTCAATACTCAGGCTGAATTTTGCCCAATGTTTAATGTGGAAACATGTCGGCCATTTAGTTAGTATACTAGTCCATATCCTAATGGCCTCCGGAATACAGTAGGCATCTTGCCCTTAGCTTATATCATAAATCTTGTGATTAAGCCTCCCCCAAGAATTGTTGAGGAGTCAGGTTGCATGGTGTACAGTTAGGCAAGAAAGGAACATTTAGAGTTCCATTGTGCTGACCCCGATAATTTTTGTTTGCCTTGATGAGACCCTCAGAATTAGAAAGTAGAAACCAGTTATCAAAGTGAAATAAGGGACTTTCTAAATGTGAAAAAATGCAACAGGATTTTTGAGAGACATGAATGAACTGATAAAATCAGAAATATAGTCAGTTCTTGTTATTCATGGTAGTTATGTTTTGTTAAGTTTTGTGAACATTGAATTAGAAAATGTGGAAATTCATGGTTGGGTTTTGCAAACTCCTGTTCACAACATTTAGTTAACTGACCCATAGATACCCTTGTTTTATGTCCGTTTCTGTTTTTTCTTTTTAATAAGTGTTTATTTAAATTTCAGTTAACATGTCTATTTCTGTTCAAACATACCTTATTTTATATCTATTGTTGTCTCATTAACATTGACCTTATAGCCTATAGCACTATAACTGAACTATGGTAAGAAAAAGAAACTGCTAAGGTTTCTAAACTGTGCTTGAACAGTTCAGAACTATGCTTATCTGACATGTATTTTCTCCATAAATCACCCCAGAGTCTTTTCATGCTTAGGAACATTAGTAGAACTTGAGCACTATGCTTGTGGAGCATTTTTGAAAAACAAAATCCCCCAAAAAAGTAAAAAAAAAAAAAAAGACATTAAAAATTGGTACTAGGTAGATTGCAAAAAAGGACACTCATTTACATTATTAGAGCTGAAACAAGAAAGCAGAAGGTTGTTTTTGCTCCTCCTTGGCTGGAAAGTGAACTTTGAGGGACAAACTTTTTGTCACCTGAACTGCATCCTGTCCAATTTGAAAACATGATGAACTTTTTTGGTTTTATAGTTACAAACTAATTTTAGTGAGTAATCAAATTATCAAATATTAAATCTGTGAACAGTAAGGATTGACTGTACATCTCCAGGGAATTAGAAAAAAACAAATAATTTCTTTTTCACAAGTGACACAAGATGAATTGGGTACTTCAGGAAAATATTTAAGAATACATATAGTCTTTTATAAGACCTGATGGATGATAACATGTCTGAAATATTGATCTAGAATTATCTCCAAGCTCTGGAAAGATGAAAATACCCATTTTTGCTATTATCCTTTAATCTTTTACTCTTTCACTCTTTGAGATGTGTAAAATATCATGTTCATAATTACTAGGTGTTTGGGACATTTGCATTTCTTTCTTAGGGAATTACGTTTTTGTGCCCAAAGCTTTTATTTTTCTATGTATTTTTTTCCTATGATGTTGAAGTATACTTTATATTTTAATGATATTAATCTTGTATCTCTTAATAATTTACCTTGTTTTTCAATTTAGTTATTTGCTGTTTAAATTGGGTTTGTTTGTACACGCGAGGTGAAAACAATCCTGCGGCCTCAGCACCCCTGGGCCAGGGGAAGGAAGTAGTTTAGCATTTAGGCAAGTATCTATGGTATCTTTCTTCATCTGACTCTGTTCTCTTTATTATAACTCTGATTTTTGAAGACATTTTTTATTGAAATCTAATTCATATAGTCCCCTTTTTTCTCTCTACTGTTGAATTTGCAAGTCTGTAGTGTCAGTTAACCCTAATACTATGACTTCTGGATTGGCAAATGTGTACCCTTCCAGAATCTGGACTCAGAAGCCTTGTAGAAACTAGTTTAGGTCATCCTTTGCTCATACTAACTCCTTAAGCCTGTTTGCAAGCTTTTATGTTTATTTTCCAATAAAACTTATTTTCTCAATAAAACTTAATTAAATTTAAAAGTCAGGAAACACATAATGTCTCTTTATATGTAGGATTATTATTGCTGTATATTTTATGTTTAGTATTATGATGGATTATGGATCATACTCTTTCATCTTCACTCTGCCTATTTTTTAAAGATATTGGCTACTTTTTTGTGGTTTATTCATCTCTAATAGTGGATGAGAAACAAAGATAATGACCAAAAAGATGCCAAAAATAAATGAGAAATAAAGGTAAATATTCCAAGAACATAAAACATATGAAAGGAATAGAGCAGACATCTAGAAGATTATGGTTAGTCAGTGAAATTTTCACCAAAACAAAGCAAGAACTTTGATAACCCCATGATGTCAGAGAAATCATGAACTCAGTTAAAAGTTACATGAAGACATGTCAGACACTAATTGTTTTGTGCATTCTTTGCATTAGGCCAAAAATAACTACAAACAGGAATACCATTGTTTGAGAAATGGTAGTCAGTGGGTTTCAGTGACTTTTTCAGAAATTTAAAGAGGGAAATTCCAGATATTGGGAGTTCACAGCCATGGGAAATCAGAACTAATGAAAAAGTCATGAATGTGCTTGGAGAAAGTAAAACCTTTACGAATTTTACATTAGAGCACTGGTCAGTGTGATGTCTGACCAGCAACATTGCCATTAACTGGAAACTTGTTGGAAATGCAAATTGTTGGATCTACTGCCTGACTCCTGAAACTGGTTTTCATGGCATGATACTAAACAATCTGTTTTTAATAAAGTTTCCCACATATTTCTTATGTACTCTAAGTCTTCTGAGATCCACTGAGTTAGAGGAAAGAACAACATAGGGAAAGAATAAGGTCAGTCTGTGTATGTGTGTATGTGCACGTGTGTGCACTACCCTGTAAATACCACATAGATAATATAGTAATTGGATCTTGTCTAATGTAATAACATGTACATGTACCAGACAGTATGAAATCTGGAGTTGAAGGGGTTGCCAAGGATTCAGTTTTTGTTCTCACAGCTAAGATATAATAAGCTGAGTGCTGTTCATTATGGCAGTGAAGATGGGCTTTACTAGTTCCTCAGAATAGGGACTCTAGAGTATTGATTAGGCATGTGGGCAGTGAAATCATACTATCTGAGTTGAACTCCTAACTCCCACTTACTAGTTGCATGAAATCAGACCAATTACTTAATATTGCTTTGCTTGGGTTATTGAGTTATAAAATGAGAAAATCAAAGATACTCATAGGTTTAATGTGATAGTTAGACAAATGAATACTTTTAAAATACCGAAAAAGTTTATAGAAAGTACAGTTGACCTTTGAACAACACAGGTTTGAACTACAAAGGTCCGCTTATATGTGAATTTTTCAATAAATAGGATACTGTAAATGTATGTTCTGTTATGATTTTCTTCACATTTTCTCTAGCTTACTTTATTGTAAGAGTTCAGTATATAGTATATATACAAAGTATGTGTTAACTATTTATGTTATTGGTATGGCTTCCAGGGAACAATAGGCTATTAGTAGTTAATCCGGGGAGGAGTCAAATGGTATGGGGAGATTTTGGACTGTGTGGGGGAATTGGTGTCTCCAAACCCCCTGTTGTTCCGGGTCAACTATAGTGAAATTTTAATTTTACTTCTTATTTTTCTGGATTCATTACTAGAATTAATAGTGTATATATCCCTGGATACAATTACACAGAGTCAGTCCTTGTCCTACTTTTCTGTATTCCCTAAAATACCTAGGAATTCAAATTAATTTCCATAGGAACTTTTAGAGTGATACTCAATAAACCTTGGCACTTTTATTTGGGACAGGTATTTCCTATAATCCTATAATCCACTTTTTCCTTTTGTCCAAAAGGCATTTTTCCATATTCCATCTGTCATTGGCACAGTCTCCTAATTTAGAAGCACAGAACTTTATCTTAGCCAGACAGATGTGCTTTGCTAGTCTTCCCAAGTGTAACAATGTGCCCTACACTCTATTTTCCTGACAATTGGGTGAAATCCCTTTATGTCTTTGTATGCAGGTTCTGTGAATCAGAGGGAGCTCTTTTACCCATTCTTTGAAGTGGGACATCCCTGTCAGTCACTGCAGCCTATTGCATTTTTCTAAGACTTGCACATTGATCCTTAATCTATGTCCCATGAAATACTGCTATTTTTCACTATTTCATTTGACTTGCTAAGTTTATGGTTCCAATTAAAGGATTCTGGGTCACAGTTATAGCAATTGCACACTGTCATCCAAAAGATCACAAATTTCACACATCTGTCTCCTCAGCCTTATCCACATCCCATCAATTATAGCAGTCCTATAAGTGTCTAACAGATTTTGACATTTATGTCTTCATTGGCAATAATCTTAAGAGGCCTATCCTTATATTTGAAACATGAAGATACTTAAAAGTTACAATCTGTGATGCTAGCATTGGGAGACTTTGAATGCCCAAATCTCTTAGCTTCTTGAATTATCCCGTATGCTTTATAGATGCTTTCAAGGTACCTTCAAATAGTTAAGATGGAATTAGGTGAATCCTATAGTTAAGCTATCCTGTGGATGCCAATGGGAGAGGAAATTGAAGGTCTTTCAGATTAAAAGTTCAAATTGTGATGATTGCACCTTTTAGCCTCCAAACTGGCTTTTACCTTGATCTCCCTAAGCCTGTTCAGTTCATCATATTGAAAAGATTATGACATTTTCTAAATCACCTGGGGGGGGAGTATTCCATTTCAATTCAATGGCTAAGCCATTCCCTGGGCCCACAGTTACTATCCTGCTGCGTTTAGTTCTTTAATGTGGAAGTAATTCTTATGTTTATAAAGTTTCGTGGCTTTTTAAATCCCACAAGGAAATCTCACACTTTAATGTGAGATAAGCTGAAAGAAATTATTCACTGTACCTCAACTAGTCTAAAAGGAAAAGCTTATCAAAGGAAGGGAAATGCTAGTCACAGCCACTTTAAGCATCAGTAAGGGGACATCACTGGAAAAAAAAATCACAGAAAATAGCCTTTTGATGTTGGAAATTTTGAAGTGAGATGCCAAGTCTGAATCTTCCTTTTTGACCAATAACATTTTCATAATTTCAAATGTATTATGTATTCTCTGGAAAATATTAAAAACCAGAGAAAGAAATTGGCTTCACTTTAATACAACCATAACTTCTACACATGTTTTTCAGTCTGAGAGTATGCATGTATATATGAGTATAAATGAAATCACTTCTCTGAATTTAGCATCACCTTATAAATCAATTATCTTGTAAGTCTATGCCATTATATATTTGAAATGCTTATTAGTATTTCTATGGATTAATCATATTGAATTGCCATATTTTTATTAACACTGATTTTGTTGAATTATAAATTAATTATAAAGTTATGAACATCCTTGTTAGTAAGTCTTGGCTTACATCATGATTATTGCCTTAGGCTAAATGTCTAGCAATGAAACTGATAGTTAATGAAATTAACACCTAAATATATTGCTAATACCTCCTCCAGAAAGGTGGTACTGATTTTACCTCAACTTTGCCAACAGTGTGTCTTATGAATTAAAAAATAAATAAACTTGTAGCCTAAAAAAGTAAAAGTGACCTCATTCCAAATTTCATTTACTGCTTCACTGGAGATAAATATCCTGCCTTTTCTTTTTTTGTTTGTTTTTTTTTTTTTTTTGTTTTAGTTTTGTTTTTGATTTTTTGGATTTGTGTGTTACTTTAACATTTCTATTTTATTCATGTTCTTCTACCTTTAGTACACAGTTTTATCCAATACACAGCTTTAAAAAGTGGAATCTTTATTGAGCTTTTATAAGTATTTTATATCTGAACTAGAACTTTTGGTAAAACATGACAGGCATCCTCTACCATTTCTCTGTTGATTTGTCAGAAGTTTAAAAGCCCTTTTAGACCCTCTCTGCTCACATCGATGTATATCTATTAGAAAACTTAATTGAATTGCAAAGAAGAAACTCACTTCACCGTGTTTGAATTAATTCCAGGTGAATAGCAGGAGACCTTCCTGTTATTGTTTATCATGTTACAAGAGTAGTTAAACAAAATATTATTTTGACTTGCCCTCTTCTTAGCAATGCTCATATGACATGCTGGTCCAGTTTTTGTTTGTTTCCCTATTCCCTATAAGAAATATCTATAAATGTTATATTTATCTACAAATGTTATTTTTTTCTGATCTTCGTCTCACCTTAATATGCAGGCCAAGGCATAGATTTGTAGAAGTCAAATCTTGGAGCAGCCCTCTTCAACTATTAATACTTTGAAAAAAAAATATTGTCTAAGCTTCTCTAGAATATTGGATCTCTATCCACAGATAGGAAACAGATATTTCTTTTTTTTTAAATTTTTATTTATGTATTATAGTCACAGAGAGAGAGAGAGAGAGAGGCAGAGGGAGAAGCAGGCTCCATGCACCGGGAGCCCGACGTGGGATTCGATCCCGGGTCTCCAGGATCGCGCCCTGGGCCAAAGGCAGGCGCCAAACCGCTGCGCCACCCAGGGATCCCCGGAAACAGATATTTCTATCTGCTTCTCTGTAGTTTACAATTCTTAGATTTCAGTTAACTTAATGGAAATTTCACCATATCAGTTAGTATCATCCTCTAATGAGTTATTGTGAGTGACTGCATAATATGTAACAGTTTGTATGTTCTCTTGTTTTTTACTCATGTTTTTTATTAACAATTATGCACTTACTTTTTTTCTATTATAAAATGGCTGCAGGGGTGATGCCTGGATGGCTCAGTAGTTGAGTATCTGCCTTTGGCTTAGATCAGATGATCCTGCAGGGAGCCTGCTTCTCCTTCTGCTTATGTTTCTGCCTCTCTCTCTCTGCATCTCTCATGAATAAATAAATAAAATCTTAAAAAAAAAATAAAAAGGCCATAGTAGATACAGTAGATATAAAATGGCTATGAGATACAGTAGATTCTCATACATGCAAATGTAGATACTGGTGCTTGTATGCAATTGATTTTGATACACTTCATACATTATAATAGGTGTTATCAAATTGATCCCCCAAAATTGTGTAATTATTCACATTTATGACACCATATGCAAGCATAAACATTTTATTCAGATCCCTAGCAGAAATAAATATTGTCTGTTTCATGTTTGCCAATATGATGGGTAGGTATCCCATTTTGACTTTAATTTGCATTTCTCTCATTACCCTAGTTACTGGACATTTTCAGTCATGACATTTTGTTCATTTCTAATTCTATTCTGGGATCTGTATTTTCATATATCTTTTGTCTATTTCCTATGGGATACATTTGAGTTTTTCTTCATGATTTGAAAATGTACTTCTTATTTTTTTAAACGTACTTCTTATATTATAACCATCACTTATCTGTCATTTGTATATATTTCATTCTGAACAGACCAATTGCTAGTACGGAAATTGAATGAGTATTCAAAAACTTCCTTCTCGAAAAAACTTCACGACCAGATGGCTTCAACCGGTGAGTTTTACCAAAAATTCAAAGAAGAACTCATACCATTCTTTCTCAAACTCTTCCAAAAAAATAGAAGAGGAAGAAACTCTTCCAAACTCATTTTATGAATCCAGCATTACCATAATGCCAACATCAAATAAGGATGCCAAAAGAAAACAAAATTGCAGGCCAATGTCCCTGATGAACATAAAGGCAGAAATTCTTAATTATTAGTAAAACAAATTTAACAATACCTTAAAGGATCACACACAGTGATTAAAAGGGATTTATTCCAAGGATGCAAAGCTGGATCAACATTTACAAATAAGTCAATGTGATACATCACATTTACAAAAGGAAGGATAAAAATCTCAATAGTTGGAGAAAAGCATTTAACAAAATTTACAATTCATTTATGATAAAAACTCTTTACAAATCAGGTGTAAAAAGGATGTACTGCAATATAATAAAGACCATGTATGACAAGCCCACAACTAGCATCATACTCAATGATGAAAAGGTAGAAACTTTTCCTTTAAGATTAGGACTATCAGGGAGCAAGAATTTGCAAACCTGAAAATGATTGGTTGGTAATCTTTATCACTGCCTTTCCCAACGTTCCCATAAAATACTATGGTGAATGAATGACCCATATACCTGTAAGTATATTTTCTTACCTGGCAAAAGTGTCTTTCTAGTTGTAATTAAGAATATAGACTTAAAGTAGGGAGAGTATCCTGAATTATCCAGGTTGGCCCAATCTAATTATCCAAGCTCTTAAAGCAGAGAATTTTATCCAGCTAGAGAAAGAAGAAATGGGTATTCAAAATGTGGGACTCAGTGTCATTTGACTGGGTTGAAGATGGAGGGGTCTTGAAAAGAAAGATGAAAGAAAAGAAAATGAAAAGAAATGCAAGTGGCCTGAAGAAGCTGACAGGCTTCCAGCCAACAGCAAGGAAATAAAGACCTCAGTCCTATAATTGCACAGAGCTGAGCTGAATTCTGTGAACAATTAAAGAAGTGTGGCAATGGATTCATCGCTAGAATCTCCAGATATCAGTCCAGGCCAGTCAACTCTCTGATTTCAGCATTGTGAGCAGAGAAGTCAAGTGCACTGAAGTTCTAATCTTGAGGCAAAGTGTTCTCCTCTATAAGGTGCAGTAACAAATACAAAAAAAAAAAAAAAAAAAAAGAATAGAAAAAGAAGGGAAAAAAGCAAACAAATCCTAAACCTAAAACAAAACTAGTAGCAAAACCTTCTTGGAATTATAAATTCTAAAAAAAATTGAAGGGGATGGACTATAGATTTTTGAAGTACACTATTGTTTCAACTTGACAGAGGACTATGTGATGTGAGTACAATAATTCTTTTAGACTTACAAAAATTATTAGTATATATGCTGCCGAACCAAGCACATAGGTTTACAAAAATTAATGCATGCTTGCCACACGGCATTTTGTTCTTATTAATATCCAAAAGGCGTAACCAGTATCCAATTAGTGTGTGTTTGCCTATGTGTGTACAATTTAGGGAGAAACCAAATATTTTTACAGAAGGAAAAAAGTAGAAACAGGATAATCTTTTTGGGAAAAATGCATATATTTTGGTAGTGGATAGACAAATGATTTTTCAGGGAAAAAGAAAACATCTGAACAGAAGAGAGCAGGTGAAGAAGGAGCTAAATGCAATAATGGATGGAAGGACTAGAAAATGGCTAATTAAAATTATCACTAAATATGGCAAAATATTCAATAAATATAATAGAAACAATTTAATGTCTAGAATAAACTTCTGAGGTTTTCCCTTAATTAAGGGAAAAAACAGAAGTATTGAAATGAGAGAATAGTTTTAGATACGAATAGTGAATCTTACTTATGAATAACAGAAGCTCAATACAACACAAATATTGTAAACAACAAAGAGAGTTAAAAGTATTTCCTGAGTAAAAATTACACAAAAACAAATCAAAAAGAAATTTATTTTAAGGATAAAGAAATATACCTAGAATATTCAAGTGGAAAAATGAAATGTATAATATGGGGAAATGTACTTTATCTTTGCAGATCTGAATAGATAAAAATTAATCATTGGAAATTATATAAGATATTTAGGTTTAAGAAGAAATAGAGTTTTGAGACCTCCATGTGATACATGAGCCAACAGAGAAATACTTAGTAACTATAGAACATTTATGACGTACAACTCAAGGAACTACATTTAGCTCTGAAGTCATTACTTATAGCCTTAAGAGAACTTGGGAATCATTGTACAGAGATCTATTCAGTCTTTTGGGGGTCGTTCAAATCATACCCCTAAAATAAGAAATATGAAATTAGCTACACAAATTATGAAAGTGAAGAAAGATATTCTATTGTGGCATAAATTACTGAAAACCTAGAGAATTGATCTGTAGTTTCTTTCCAGAAATTTGTATGAAAAATAGCTCATCGGAATAAACTACACAAATTCGCGAGTTTTTTTTTTTTACCCCATTAGTAAATTCCAAGACTGAAGCAGTATACAATAGGATTAACAAAATAGTTGTCACCAACTGACCTAAGTCCATTTTTTTCATGTGCAAAACAGTGTATCTCTACAATATGTCTAACCAATTCCCAGCATCTGAACACCTAAATTTTGTCAATGAAACACATTTCTCACATCTAGTATACTAATTAAATAAGCCACTCAATTCACCGATGATAGCAAATATCTATAACATCATTAAGCTTAGGTAAGATTTCATTAAGACTATTGATGATCATCCAAGAAAAAGATTAGACTGATAGTAGCTCTGTCTAAATTGCAGACATAGGAATAAATAAAAGCCATCCTTGAAGTTCTATAAATGATTAGATAGATTGAGTGTCCCTAAAGTGAAGACAAAATTAACAAATACCTATAATGCATCCATACACATCAATCGTACCATGTTGGGGAAAAAATATAAGCACAACATTACTGTGGGGTTTTATGTCAGGAATGCAGGTTAGAAACTGATTCTGTCTTGATCATTTTGCTTAATACCTGTGAGCCTCAGGACTGACATGCATGAAATTAATATAATACAGAGCATCTACAGTAGTTTTATGAATATTATATAATAAGAGAATGAGTATGGTGCCTTGCTTTTCACAAATCACAGTTGTTCTGATTATTACATAACAATAGTTTTCCTTGGGGCACCTGGGTGTCTCAGTTGGTTAAGTATCTGCCTTTGCCTCAGGCCATGATCCAAGGGTCCTATGGGAATCCATTTCTCTCTGCTCCCCATGCCCCTCTCCCTGCTGGTGTTCTCTCCCTCTCCCTCACTCCCTCTCAAATAAATAAATAAAATCCTTAAATAGAATAAAGAATAGTTTTCCTTGGAAGATAATTCTAAAATTTATATGTGAAAAGTAGCTTCATAATTTTGCACATAGCTCCTGAGACATCATTCCAAATATATATAATTCAAGAATTTGTTCCTAAGTACATAATAAAGTATTCTGGAGCCCAAACAATCAATCTCCCCAAATGAATTTAATAATAAAGGATCATTCTTAAAAGATTAAATGCAAAATCAGAATAAATATTCATATAGTAGGATATTTACATAAAACCACCCAAAGAGGGATCCCTGGGTGGCGCACCGGTTTGGCTCCTGCCTTTGGCCCAGGGCGCGATCCTGGAGACCCGGGATCGACTCCCACATCGGGCTCCCGGTGCATGGAGCCTGCTTCTCCCTCTGCCTGTGTCTCTGCCTCCTCTCTCTCTCTCTCTGTGACTATCATAAATAAATAAAAATTAAAAAAAAAAAAACCACCCAAAGAGACAAAATTTTAAAACTAGACTGAAATAGTGACTTTTTCCTCTTTGTATTCTTATGTATTTCCTAAGTTTTTATAAGGCAGATATATAATTGCCGTGAGAACACAGGAGAAACAAATAATGATGTTCATACTGCAAGTGCCTTGTTTTACCATAAACACTGACGAAAGAAATTGAAGATGATACAAAGAAATGGAAAGACATTCTATGCTCATGGATTGGAAGAACAAATACTGTTAAAATGTCTATGCTACCTGAAGTCATCTACACATCTACATACGTAATGTAAAAATTCCAATAGCATTTTTCTCAGAGCTAGAACAATCCTAAAACTTGTATGGAACCACAAAAGACCTTCTGTTTGTTCTCTTCTGGTGGTTCTTCCAGCACTTGTAGTTTCCTCACATATTGGGGCTGATCATTTATATGAAGACTTCAGTGGCTCCTTTTGTAATCTCCATAGCACTATGTGCACCCCTACCCTCTGTGCAGTGTTCTCCTCTCCAGTTGTCGGTCCTAAAGATTCTAACTACTTAGCCATTCTTCTTCCTTCTTTCTTCTGTCTTCTTCAATTCATAGAGACTGCCAAGGATCCATTTGGTTTTCCCTCCCTGTCCTATGCTCCACAAACTCTCTCCAGGCAGCAAATTGAGGTAATTATAGACCTCCACTTGTTTATTGCCCTCTTCTTAGGTATTACTGCCCTGTGCTTTCTGTAGTCGAGTGTGAAAGTGTTCCTAGAGGTAAATACCCATATTCAACCTTGACCAGTAGTAGAAAGTTTCATGAACTTTCAGTTCAATGACCCCTGAACTCGTTAGCTCCCAAAGAGTATATCATGTACAATAAGTAGTACAGTCAAAATTAAGACTTACCAGTAATGAGATATTTTGGGTTATGGACATAATAGCATTCATCAAATGTTAGTCATTTCTTGATTGTCTTATAAATAATAGAATATACAATTACTGAAAACTTCTTAATAAATGAATATTTTTCTGCACACACTGCTTTTTGACAGGATTTCTTTAGATATTTACTGAATTCTAGGTTATTGTGTAGAGTTCTAAGAATATTGGTGGACTATGCACATATTAATGCTAGGCATAATGAAAATACCAAGTCATAACAGAGTCTATATAAAAGTAGACAAAACATTAGATTGGAATGAATTGTTTCAAACCTTTATACCAGTGGAAAAAGCTTCATTAGGCTAATTAAAAATAAAGCTTCATTACACTAATTGAAATGTCAACTGTAAAGGCTGTCATGTGGTAAAATTGTTCTTGTGTGTGCATGTTTTATATAAATCATTATTTGTGTAATTTGAAATTTTAGACATTTGTTTGGAATGTTTTATATTTAAATATATTAATATATATTCACTTTAAAATTGTTTAATATCAATACTCGTGTTACTATTATTGTGTTCTTTATTACATATAGCACATCCTTTGAAATGAACATGCTTACTCAGGAACTAGAAATTTGGTATTTGGAATACTTGAGAGAATTAAAAAATATATGCCCTTCAAAATAAATTATAATATGTGGACAGTAAAGAAACAATGTTGGATTATTCTCATTCATCTAATTTTGTTATTTTTACCTTGTAACACCTATTATTGTTAAGAAATTTATAGTTTTTTAAAAGACATTTATACTGTATTTAAAAGGATTTATAAGGTATTTAAAATATTTAAAAATATTATTATGAGCTACTCAGAGTTACTTTAAGTTGTTACTGCCAGTTATAGATTTAATAATTAGCTAATAATTGTTCCCTAATTTATTTCAACTTTATTTTCTTGACTTTAAGAGTGATAAATGTGCTTAGCCTAAAGTCATCTATTACATGGGTGAACACTTCAGCATCATTTAGGTGTAATTATTGCCATAGTAAATAATGAGAATAAAAAGAAACAAGATAAAATTTTATCAGTGTATGCCTTTGGACACAGAATGAAGTCTATAGTAATTTCATGAGCCAAACTCTGTGTTTACAGATCATTTAGAATTTTTAGTTCTGGAAATCAAGAACACACATAAATGAGAAGTAAATTTCAAGCAATAGAAATACTAAAATTGGGGAGGTTTGTTTTGCTTTTAAATGTAGAATATATTTTTATTCTACTCATAATAGAATCTTGATCTGAAATATAGTTTTGAATTTGAAGAGATTTTGAAGTGATGCCTTTGTCCTTAATTTAGCTCACATTTAATTATAAAATATATTTTATAGGTTAAAAGGTCAAATGATTTTATACTTACATTTTTAATAAAGAATTACCATGAAATAAATATCATAGTACCATGAATTACTTACTTTTAAATATTAGAAAAAGTTTTCACATAGTCCCTGGATTTTTTTCTCAATTTCATGTCCTGCAATATAGATCTTTTTTTTATCTTTCTGTAAAATAGAAGATCTAATTTCATAATGAGAAAAATGTAATGTCAATTGCTTATTTAGGTCTCAATAAAAAATTATTAAAGCATGCTCAAATTTAATCTAATGTTAATTTTTATGTCTTCCATTTAAAATTTGCTTATGATTTAAGGTTCAGATCCTTTAGGCTAAAATTACAGTAAAATTTCTGTTACTTATGCAAACAAGACATTTAATAAATATTTAAACATCTGTCTCTCTTGCCTGTAAACAAATACTAATATGTTTGATACACTGTGTCATTTAAACTTTTCATACTATTCTGTTTATAGTGTTTCCGTGGTCATTTTAGAAAATAAATATTCTTTGGCCAGGTGACATTAATTTGTCATGATCTTTCATTTGCCAGTGCTTTGAACTTCTCCTTATGTTCACTGGTTATTTAGGATATGCAAGAGATTTAAATCATCTTAAAGTTAGAGAACTTTACCAGGGTAAGAAGATAAGACAGGTGATAGAATGCCAATGAGAAGTCTTAAAACTCCAAGGACAGTTGAAATCTTCCTATTCTTATCCACTTTGCACATTATTGCTCAAATATTTTATTTTTTTTCAAAATGGTGCTTATCTTTAAAAATCCTATCTCAGCTACTTCTTACCCATGTATATAGTCCTACATCTCCATGCACTCTGATACTCAGCAATCCTTTATTGTCCTCCCCAAACTCAATAACTACCATACTTACAAAGTCGGTCCAGTTTTCTACATTCTAATCTTCACCTTCCTTTTAATGTTCTTTTCATTCTATAATAACAGGCTTCTTTCAAAATAAGCTCACATCTTAGAGAAAACTTCATGCATAACTCATGTTGGCTGAGTCATTTATTTGACTAATTCAGACTCTTTCACACTCAATTTCTCTATATTAGTGTTTTCTTCATGTTTTCCCTCCCTTCGAAAGATTTGTTACTTATTTAACAAAATTTTAACCTAACTCAATTTTGTTGTACAAGACAGACTTTAAAAAAGAATTAATTTAATAAGGAAACAAGGGAAAGAGAAAGAAAAAAAATAAATAGAAACATCTGTATTTTTATTTCACTAATTATAAAAAGTGAAAATATTAGTGAAACATACATATTTATTTTACTAATTTAAGTTTTAAGTATGCTGCGGTGTTTTCTTTTCAGGGATAGATAAAATGGACTTGAGTAAAAGGACAAAAATAATTTTGCCATTTTTTAAAGTCCATCTGAAGTGACCTTCCAATAAGCTGTTACTTGTTGCTTTAGAATAAATGTGAACTTCCTTATATGCTGGCAAATAGTAACTGTTTATATGTTCCATAATTGTACTATTTAATAGAAAAGGTTAATGAGTTAAAAATAAATCTTGATATCAACTACTGGTTCTATGATCCAGGGTAAGTTATTTCTTCTGCCAATACCTCTGCTTCCTCACTTGTAGAATTGTTATCTATTTCAAGGTCTTGCTATGAGAGGATTAAATGTGAAAAATGTATATGAAGTGCTTGCTGTATGTTTGATACTCAGAAGACACCCCCTACATATTAGCTGGTACTATTATTTTACTTAGAAGGAAGCTGTGTATGTATATTTGGAAATTCTGAAAATTGATTTCTCTATAAAAGTAGGTGGATTTACTTCCTCTAGGGAAACCATAGGGAGGGGATATAGTTGGAAAGTTTTTAGATCGCTTACTCTCTTTGACTCTTTTTGTCAGAGCTGAAGAATGAGGGGAGTTTTAACTTCATCAGCAAGAAAGTGAAAAGTAGGGCTCTTTTTTTTTCTTTTTTTTAATATTTTAAAATTTATCTATTTGACAGAGAGCACAACCTGGGGGAGCGGCAGGCAGAGGGAGAGGGATAAGCAGGCTCCCAGCTGAGCAGGGAGCCCAAGGTAAGACTGGATCCCAGGACTCTGGGATCATGGCCTGAGCCAAAGGCAAACATTTAAGCTACTGAGCCAGTCAGGTGCCCCAAGAAGTGGGTTGCTTAGCTGAGAGAGAGCCTGAGTTTATAATAATCTAAAGATGAATGTTGTGTTTGTCCTCTTTATATATCTTTGATTCCCTGGGTTTCGAACTCAGACAATTTGAAGAACATAATCTCTGGATTATATTTTTTAAAAAAGATTTTATTTATTTGGGAGAACAGAGTGAGAGAGAGAGAGAGAGAGCACAAGTGGGGGGGGGCAGAGACAGAGGGAGAAGTAGACCCCCCCCCCCCACCAACTGAGTAGGAAGCCTGGTGCAAGACTTAATCCCAGGGCCTTGAAACCTTGACCTGAGCCAAAGGCAGACACTTAACCAACTGAGCCATCCAGGTGCCCCTATATTTCTTTTTATGTGGAAAATATTAGAGTAATATTTTATGTTTAAAATGTAATTAATTGAATTTTGTTCAATCTACTGCATGACCAGGAGGACTTAAATTAGGGAACTACATGTTTAGGGCAAATAAAATAACTGAAGAGTACTGATAAAAACAGAAGATTCTTGAAATAATTTGAAGACATAAAGGTGGAAATAATGATATCTAAAGTTGATAGAAACCAGCCCCAAATTTATTTAGTCACAAGTAAAATATCCAGGATTGGTGATTCTCAGGGAAGAGTATAGTACAAATTTAAATTTAAATGGTATATATATATATATATATATATATATATATATATATATATATGAGAAGTAGAGACTCATAGGATTAAAAACAACACATTAGAATAACCATTATTTTGAGAATAATGAAATCAGTGTTTTTGTATTTCTACACTGAAATACCTAAGCCCACATGGTATACCAACAATTACTACTTCCATTACAGCTTTAAACAAGTAAGCAGCTTGACAAAATACAATAAAAATACGTAGTTTATTATTTTCAATTTATCACACATTTACTAAATTATAAATTCTACAAAGTTGAGAATTTGTTTTTTTAATGCTGTGTGCTTAACACCTAACAAATGCTAATACTTAGTCGATACTCAAATATTTGTTGAATGAATGAATAAATAAAGATTTCAATAAAGGTAAAACATTAATAACCATGTTGATTCTAGAATACAATGACATCTGAAATTAAATTAAATTGATCGGGTACTTTTACTTACAAGACAACTGATAATACAACCATGTCTATCATGGTTACTCAATGTGATATATGATGTCATCCATCTATATCTATGGAAGCTATAAAATTAATTTGGGATATGCAAGATAAAAGTAAATAAGCCCCTCGAAATCTTCATATACCTACGGGGACTTGAAGAAAGAAAGAAAGAAAAATATATATATATATATATTGCTGTGTTACTTATTTGTTTTAATTGACAATCGATTTTTTCAAAATCTAGTATTTTTAAATTAACTGCTGTTTTTCATGGGTAAAGTATTAAAGATGTCTTAATGATGTGAAAAAGTTTTTTGTTTTTTTTTGTTTTTTTTTTTAGTCTATGTGCTTGTTAGTGAATAGATGAAATTGTAAGATTAAGTTGAAGTCTTTTTCAACATTGACATTTCAATGTGACCATTATGAGATACCAAAAACAAAAATTATAGTCTCTTTAAAAAATCTTAATGGGCACCTGGGTGGCCCAGCAGTTGAACATCTGCCTTCAGCTCAGGTCGTGATCCTGGGATCCTGTGATTGAGTCCTGCATCAGGCTACCTACAGGGAGTCTGCTTTTCCCTATGCCTATGTCTCTGCCTCTCTGCCCCTCTCTCTATGTCTCGCATGAATAAGTAAATAAAATCTTTAAAAAAATCTTGATGATACTACACTGAAAACAACCTATTTAAAATCACAATACAAGGAAAGTATTAAAAGTCTTTAACATTAATGAATTATTCTTCATTTATATTATTTAAATCTAATCTTATAAAAGCATATGCTCATCAATTAATTAAATGCTGAATTTGGCATAAACCTTTTGCCAAATCATTTAAAATCATTTCTTTTAAAATTTTAATATTGAGCTCTATGAAGCACTTCACCAACAAAACAAAACATAGGTTAGGATTTTCTAAATTTTTCATTTCATTTCGGTAATAATACTTTTCTCACTGACAGTTTATAGCTTGTGTTTTTTTAAAGTATCATGGACATTGTTAATTTCTTGATACCAACATTCTCATTGAGGAAGGAGACTGCTATCAGTTTTGACACTCTGTTGTGCCCAATAAGTATAAGTAAAAAAATTGTTCTGGAACTGTCACTGTTTTCAGATTAAAGCACAAACAATATGTTTTCATGTGGCAATTACAAATTCTAAAGTGTCATAAAGATTCATTATTTTTATTATTTTAATAGTGTTTACTCTGTTTCTTGGCAGTCTGACTCTTTTAAAAAGTTTTGAAAAATATTTTGTTTCTGGAAAACACATGAGACAACTATCAGTAAGACAATGCATATTTAAAATAAAAATAATTTGGAGGAAATTAATAAATTTTGGCAATTTAGTGGTGGTAGTCTAGCTACTGTTGTCATCTTAGCATGCTGATCTATTGCTTTACTTTCCAGTGTTAACTTGCTGATCCTAAAGATAAAAAAGCTGGTAGATTATTTCTCACTATGACTGAAATCAGTTTTTTTTTCCCTAATTGCCACTAGGAACTTCACTGAGGTTTATAACTTTTAATATAAAATACTCAAAATGCTTAAGTTTATAATTATACTTTGCCACAACTCATCCTTTCCATTTAAGTTTGTCCTCTGTATCTTTTGTAATATTTTATTTTAGTTTTGTGTAAACCCAAATGAAAGCAAAGGGGAAAAAAAGTGTGATTAGAACATGTGTTGCCCATAAGATAGAGAGCTTGGAATAATTAAATAGTAATGCCCTTAAACCACTGCTGTGCTAATACTACCAACAAGAAGTATTAAAAGTGTTAAACATGAAATGCCATGGAATTACTATTTTCATCTTTGTCTCTGAGTAAAAATAACATCTTGTAGAAGCCAAAATGAATTTAAAATGCTTCTCCTAAGGCCACAGAGTCTACAGTAGCATTGTCCAATAGAAATATAATACAAGCATATGCTAAATTCTCTAGGAGCCACATTTAAAGAAAAAAAGAGAAAGGTAAAAGATTCATCGATTTTAATAATAGATTTTATTTAACCTAATTCATCTATCACGCTGTTGTTTCAACATGTAATTAATATAACAATTATTGACAAAACATTTTACATTTTTATACTAAGTTTTAGAAATAAAGTTGTCTTTTATACTTAGAACACATCCTGAACAGCCACATCCTGAACAGCCACATCCTGAACAGCCACATATGTGGAACAGCCACATATCAAGTGCTTGATAGCTACATCTGGCTAACGGCTAGTATTAAGTCAAGCTAACAAACTAACAAGTTGTGTATTTACTTAGTTGCAAGTAAAATATCCAGAACAGGTGATCCTCAGGAAGAGCACAATACAATTGTAAATTTAAAAGTGAGCTATATCTATGTAAGTCTACATGGAAAAAATCTCAAATATATGGGGCAGGGGAGAGAAAGAGAAAGTATACTCTGTCAGGAGACACAAGCTTTATGCATCAGACCAAAACACAGTTACTATTCAGGCACCTGGGTGGCTCAATTAAGTGTCTGAATCTTGGTTTCTTTTTTTTTTTTTCTTTTTCTTTCTTTCTTTCTTTCTTTCTTTCTTTCTTTCTTTCTTTCTTTCTTTCCTTTCTTTCTTTCTTTTCTTTCTTTCTTCTTCTTTCTTTTTCTTCTTTTTCTTTTTTCTTTCTTCATGAGGGACACACAGAGAGAGGCAAGAGGCATAGGCAGAGAGAGAAGCAGGCTCCATGCAGGGAGCCTGATGTGGAACTTGATCCCAAGACACTGGGATCATGCCCTGAGCCAAAGGCAGAAGATCAATCCCTGAGCCACTCAGGTACCCCTGACTCTTGGTTTCTGCTCAGGTCATGATCTCAGGGTCATGAAATCAAGCCCTAGGTCAGTCTCCGAGCTCAGTGCGGAATCTGCTGGAGATTCTCTCTCTCTCTCTCTCTCACCCCCTTCCCCTCTGCTCCTCCCCTTGCTCATGCTCACTTGCTCTCTCTCTCTCTAAAAGAATAAATAAAATCTTAAAAAAAGAAACATAGTTATTTATAGTTTGTGTCAGTTCCCAATTTTCCAGAGGGTTATATGAATGAAGACATCACTTCTGTATATAGTAGGATTGATTGTTATGAAAGCAAGCCCAGAATTATGACAATTGAAATTCTTGTAAGGTGATTGTCATATTTGCAAACTGTTTCCTCTGAGTGCAGAGATAGATACAAAAAAGACAAGAAACAGCAACCTTTACTTATAATATAGAGAGAGAATGAAGGGGAAAATCTATAGCTTTACTACCATGGAGTATGGACAGAAGTCTCTAAGTATCTCTATCTAGAATGATGTGCTACCCTTAATTTCAATATGTAATTGCCATTCAGTTAGTTGCCAATCCCTTTTGCTCAGAAAGCCCAAACTATGCAGAAACTTTAACATATTTTGAATATAAAGACCTTGGACTAAACAAAAAATAGTATATTATTTTCTGCATTGCAATGGTATGAGTTATTGGTTACTCAAAAGAAAGAATTGGACATCAAAACACCATTATGTAATATAGTTAGATATGAAATGTTACATTTGTATGTAAAACATCAACTATTTTTCCATGCTTTTCTCACATACTTTCCTGTGTGTATTTGTTTAAATCCAGTTCTAATGTTTGAGTTATGTGACCATGAATGTATTCCTGTGCCTTCAAATAGATAGGCCTTAAGTATTTGTACTTTTTTTTTGAGAGAATGCTGATGTTGTTATAAACTTAGCAAATAAAAAGTCCTCTTTTATCCACCACCGTTAAAAGTAGGTTGATATAAATCTGAAATTTTCAGATATCTATCACATATAAGTCTTGAAAATATCCCTTAAAACACATACACATATACATGTGACTTCTGATAATACACTATTCTCCATCTCATATCAATATTTAGTACTTCTGTGATGTATTAAAATAGCTTTCAATGATATCTTAATCCAGCATTGCCTTTTAAAATTCATGTAAATATTTACACATAAACAAATACACAATGATGATTTGAATAAAAATACTTTAAGGATAAGATGCTTTATAAAAAAATTAATCATTGTAATTTGGAAATCAGGGCCTATATAGCTTAGATTATTAACAGCAATTTTGGCTAAATAAAAAGATTCAGTGTTTATAGCAAATGATGATTTGGTAATCAAACTTGACACGAAAAGTGTGATCACAGGGACAGTCGAGGAGTTGATGATTACTGGAATAATGAAGCTCTAGTCCAGGAGAACATGATAACAAAGGTGAGAGCAGCAACTATTGAAAAAGAGAAGACTCAGAAATGGCAGCACCACAGAAATTATGCATGCAAAATTCACATAAGATAATTATAGTCTGGAGATGTATATTGGAAGATATATGTGCTTAGAAATGGAGATATTCTTGGGAAAGTTCCTGTGAATATACAGAGAGACATATTTGCATATAATTCTGATATTTTTGTTGATATCCTGTTGGATATAAAAAATGAGTACTAATCACAGAAGGAAAAACAACAGGAAGATAAAAATGAAGCAAAATCCTAAGAATCTGTACAAGATGAAGAAGTGAAGCATGGGAAGATTTGACTCCCAACAGAGAAAACTACAAAGCATTGCTGATGGAAAGATAGCACATGACAAGAATCAGAAGAATCAATCGATGACATGTCTATTTGCCCTCAAATTTAGCTATAGACAATGCAATTTTAGTCAAAATTTCACCAGGTATTTTTCTTTTTTGTTAAACACTTACATATTCTTTCTAAAATGTATACAAAATCAGGGCACATGGGTAGCTCAGTGGTTGAGTGTCTACCTTTGTCTCAGGTCATGATCCCGGGGTCCTGGGATCGAGTCCTGCATCAGGCTCCCTGCAGGGAGCCTGCTTTTCCCTCTGCCTATGTATCTGCCTCTCTCTGTGACTAATGAATAAATAAATAAAATCTTTAAAAAGTAAAATGTATACAAAGTCACAAAACACCTTAAAAATGCTTTTTTGTTTTTGTAAAAGAACAAAATTGGCAGACTTGCCCTATCTGATTTCAAGTTTTATGAAAAGCTACAATAAATAAGATATTGTGGGACTGACATAACTATAAACAAATCTATGGAAGAGAATGGAGAGTTCAGAAAGTGCCATAAAATAAGTGCCATATAGATATAGATACAGATATAGATATGGATATATAGATATGGATATAGATGTAGATATAGAAATAGATATATAATCTTATTTTTAACTAATGTGCCAGAACATATAATGAGAAAAGGACAGTCTTTTCAACAAATTATGCTAGATAGATTTATGTAAAAAACGTATTGGCTCTTGCCTCAAAATGCACACTAAATTAATTCATGGCCATAAAGGAAAATGTAATTCCAAATTTTGTACAAGAAATATTGGAAATTATTTTTGTTACCATGATATGATGAAGAGTTCTTAGGACACAAAATGTATGAATAATGCAAAATTATTAATTAGCTTAATCAAAATCAAGGATATCTGTTAGAAGGACAAACAGTGTATGTTCTCACTCATTTGGGGAATATGAATAATAGTGAAGGGGAATATAAGGGAAGGGAGAAGAAATGTGTGGGAGATATCAGAAAGGGACACAGAACATAAAGACTTCTAACTCTGGGAAATGAACTAGGGGTGGTGGAAGGGGAGGAGGGCGGGGGGGTGGGGGTGAATGGGTGACAGGCATGGAGGGGGACACTTGACGGGATGAGCACTGGGTGTTATTCTGTATGTTGGTAAATTGAACACCAATAAAAATTAATTTATTAAAAAAAAAGGACCCCATTGTAAAAAGGAGGAGACAATTTATCAATGAGAAAAAATATTCCTAAAACATATTTGACAGAAGACATTTCCAAAATGTGTAAAAGATTCATAAGAATTGGGTGCCTTGGTGGCTTCGTCAGTGGAGTGATCCCAGGGTCCTGGGATGGAGCCCCGCATCAGGCTCCCTGCTCAACAGGGAACCTGCTTCTCCCTCTCCAGCTCCCCCTGCTTGTGCTCTCTCTCCCTGTTAAATATATAGATCAAATCTTAAGAAAAAAAAAAAAAAAGACTTCATAGAAATCAACAAAAAGTATCAAGTATTCATTGTCTTCCCCTGAATGTGGACCAAATACAAATGAAAATAATCTGTCCTTTGTGACCTTCTTCAGGTGAAGATGTTCAGTTGATAATTTGCCAAATGGGTGTTGGACATGTAGAGAACTTTAATAATCATTACAACAATAAGCAAACGTATATTTTAGGGCATGTATTTGACATAAAAAATTGCAAGCATATTATTTATTTTATTTCATTTAATCTTTAAAGTAACCCTGAGTTCATTTGCAATATTATACTCATTTTATAGACGATAAACTGAGACACAGTTTCTTTTTTCATATCGGATCTATTTCGTATGATGGAATCAGCTTTGAAGAGTAGTAAGTCATGCTACCCGTAATTTCTAAGTATTTAGATTATTTTTTAAATAAAGAACAACTTACAGGTTTGTGTATTCAAAAAATTATCTGAGCATATACCAGTTTTCAAAAACTAAGCTAGTGAATTCAACGGTGGCAAAATAGGAATAGAAGATGAATGATAAGTAGTGTGTGACTTCTGCTTTCAGTTTTTATTCAATATTGTTTTTAAACAGTTATAGTCTATATTTAGAACTCCTTCACAATACATTACCATGAAGTTTTCTTGTTAATGATAAATATATTATGATTTGTAAATGATAGCACCCTAAGTTCGCAAAACACCATCTGAGTCTTTTCCAAGGAATTGCTTTAAGTGCCAGCTGCTGTGCAGAAATTTATTTCTATTGAGCTCCATTGTGTTTAATTAGGAAAGATTATGGAGGATGTTTTATATTTCTTTTTGGCCTTAAGGTGTGATGAGCATTAGCCGACATGACAGATATTGCAAAGGATTTTCACATTGTGAGATATTTTGCAGAGCTTTGCATGAGGAATCATATTAATAAAAGTAAAAGCTATTAAACAAACAAATAAATAATAATAAAATAAAATAAAATAAAAATAAAAGTAAAAGCTATTGAGCATATAATTCCCCATGTACCACTTCAAAAATTTGCACCAATGGGTTCATTTTTGATTTGGTAGACTATAGGTTGGTCACAGTTTTAGTTTTTAGCAGACATTTTTTGGAAACTATAAATAATAAGCTTTCCCAGAATAGAATAACAGCAGGGGGAGCTAGTCAATGTGGCTTTCCAAATCTAAATTTTTCTTATGAACTTTGAAATGAAATTCGCAGTCGCGGTCCCATTTATCAAACCTTTGAACACACACAAAGAGATGAATATTGTTAAAAATCATAATGAATTTTAACAAATTGAATTATTAGTCAGATTTATATCTGAACATGCCAAATACCTTCACTCATAGTTCTCTAAAGATGCCTGAATATACATATTGAAGTCTAAAATAATCCCTTTTAATTAGAAATCATTACATGGCAATGAAAATATTGCAGGGATGCTAATAAATGTTAAATTATTATTAAAAAAATAAAAGAAAAATTTGTTTCCAACAGGAAAAACATTAAGAGAAAAGAATTTTATTTTCAATAGATTCCCAATATGAACTAATGCAAAAATGCACACATACTATATTCAAAAAAGCATAATGTTCAATATATGATTGGCAATACATTGGAAACTTATGATGCCAATAAAGAACAGTGGACATACTAATAAAATGAATACGTTCCACTCATATATGCTATTGCTATTTTTATACAATATATGTCTTAAAACAATACTACTAATAATAACACTAATAGTAAATTTCAAAAAAAAAATTCCAGACATCGAAATTCTGTTAAGTTCAACTAATCAGGAATCATCTAGGTAAATGAACATAAATAAAGTAATATATGTGTGATAAATAGATATCACAGAAGGAGAGCTTTTCATTTCATGTGAGTGGAGCCCAGCATAGTCTTTACCTGTCAGTGTATAGACAATGAAAAGCACATGAAAAACACATTAAGAATAGACAATATAAATATTAACAAGTGGCAAACTATTATCTGGAAAAAATAAAAAAAAAGGTAAAAAAATAAATAAACTTGAAGTAATATTGAAGAAATTCAAAGTAGAAAAAAGTCATGGTTAACTTGAGAGCCCTAAATTCTACTCTATGCTATTGTATAGAGACCTTCTTGAGAATGCTACTGGAAATGTGATCATGAGATGTGTTGAAGGAAGAATGAATGATATTTAATTTAGATTCTTTAATTGCTAATATGAGATGGAATGAAATATATGCGATTTCTGCATACTTCTGAGTTTGTGTGTGTAAGAGAGGGAATTACATGAGACAGGAATCTCTGCTCAGGATTTATATCGAGATGTGGAAAAGTTGGAGTCCATAACAAATAGATGGTAACTCATTTAATATGTATAATAGCCATCCAATAATCACTCATTTTAAGTGTATTGTTTAATGAATTTGGTTAAGTTTATCTAGTTGTATAACCCCCACTATCCAATACAGAAGAGCTGCATCATTGTAAAAACTTTCCTCACACCCTTTTGCGGCCCTTCCCTGACCCAAAACTACTGATCTGTGTTCTACCACAATATTCTTGCCTTTATTTCTAAAATTTCCTCTAAATGCAATCATATAGTATCTAAGTTTTTTGTGTTCAACTTCGACTTAAAGCAATGCTTTTGAGATTCTTCAGTGTTGTTTTATGTGTTAATGTTCCACTTTTTTCAAATCACTTCATAGTACGCCATAGTAGTGATAACCCAAATTTAACTACCAGTTGACGGATATCTGGGTTGTTTCTAGTTTTGGGATAATAATACTAAGAATAGTTGTATACAAGACTTTATGACATATATTGTTTTGATTTCTCTTTGGTAAGTCAAATAAATGGAAGGTCTATCCATTACAGTAGGTAAGCACTTTAGAAATTACTGTGATTGCTGTATTCTTAAGTTGCTAAAGATGATTCCTAATCAGAAACTAAGACAACTCCACATCTCATTCATACTTGTGTTTGTCTATCTTTTTAAAATGTAGCTATTCAATGAGTATGTAGGAATACTTTTTATGGTTTTATTTGACATTTGGTGACTAGTGATATTGGCCATCTTTTCATGTGTTTTCTGGTCATCTGTATATCTACTTTTATAAACTTACTATTCAAGTTATTTTATCAGTTTTTTTTAAAAATTAGATGAGGTTTGTTTTTCTCAATGTTTATAAATGCTTATAGTATGTTCTGGACACAGTTATCTTGCAAATTTAATTTTGCAAATATATATTCTCTGTGATTTGCATAGTATTTGGGGTTTTAGATTTTGAGTAGAAAATTTTTAATGTTGATTACATTAATTTCATCTTTTAAAAATGTGGGTATCTGAGATGCCTGGGTGTCCCAGCAATTGAATCTGCCTTCAGCTCAAAGCATGGTTTTCAGGTCCGGGATGGAGTTTCTAATTGGGCTCCTTAGAGGCGGGCGGGCGGGGGGCGGTGCCTGCTTCTCTCTCTGCCTGTGTCTCTGCCTCTCTCTCTGTGTCTTTCTCGTGAATAAATAAATAAAATGTTTTAAAAAATAAAAATAAATAAAATGTTGATATCTATAAACTGAAAATCTTTTCCAAATCCAAGGTAACAAAGATTTGTTTCCTCTTAGAAGCTTAATTAAATCACATTTATAATCATTATGTCTTTCTGATGACCTTTTTATTATAATAATGTGTTTCTCTTTAAGTTGGGAAACACTTCTTTCTTTAGACCTATTTTCATGGTATTAGTAAAGTTACTCCAGCCTTCTTAAATTTACAATTTAAATGATATATTTTCCATCAATTTTTTCCAGAATCTGAGACTTTATATTTGAAGTAAGTCTCTTAGAGACAGAAAAAAAAGTTGGAGCTTATTATTTTATTGATTTATTAATTTTTAAAAAGTATTTTATTTATTTATTCATGAGAGACACACAGAGAGGCAGAGACACAGGGAGAGGGAAAAGCAGGCTCCATGCAGGGAGCCTGATGTGGGACTTGATCCCAGGACCCCAGGATTATGCCATGCTCAACCTCTGAGCCACCCAGGTGTCCCTGATTTATTGATTTTTATTGATTTTGGCAATGTCTGTATTTTAATTGATTACTTATTCTAATAATGTTTAGTGCAGTTATGGGCATGCTTGAGTTTTCATTTAACTTTTTGTTTTCTACTTGTCTTTTTTTTATGGTTTGTTGTTGTTTGCTATGTTTCTTCCTTGTTCCTTTCATCTTAATTGTTGGAATACTTTTAGAATTTTATTTATTTTTTCCTATTGTCTTTTTAACTATTCTTCTTGTAATGATAGTGAATGCTATAGTAATTACAAAATACCTCCTTAACTTCACAGTATACAAATTTATAGTTAATGTAAAATAATTTGCAGACCAATAAGTTATGTCCTACCAAGCTTTATGTTATACAGATTGCATCTACACATGTAAATATCATCAGATAATACTTAAACTTTTGTTTTAAAGATTATTTGATTTTTTTTATTTATTTATGATAGTGAGAGAGAGAGAGAGAGAGAGAGAGAGAGAGAGAGAGGCAGAGACACAGGCAAAGGGAGAAGCAGGCTCCATGCACCGGGAGCCCGACGTGGGATTCGATCCCGGGTCTCCAGGATCGTGCCCTGGGCCAAAGGCAGGCGCCAAACCGCTGCGCCACCCAGGGATCCCAGATTATTTGATTTTTAAGTAATTTAGAAAGATAAAGGCAGAGAGAAAACATGGTCTTTTGTATTTTCCTCAATTTGTTATTTCTGATGCACTTTATTGTTTTCTGAGGGTGAGCATTTCCACCTAGGATGATTTCTCTTCAGCTTGAAGAATTTTATTTAGTGTTATCTATAGAGTAAAACTACTGATGGCAAATTCATTTATATTTAATTTATGTGAAATTGTCATTATTTCTTTGTTTTGAAGGATATTTATACAAAAATTCTTGGAAAATATATTTTTTTTTGTTATTTAAAGGTATTGTTATACTCATTTCTGGAATCCATGTGTGTTTGTCATTTATGTCATTCTTCTACAGCTGTTTTCATAGCTTGTTTTTTTAGCTTATACCCCTTTGTTTGGGCTTAATTTTATTATTAATTTTATTTTTTGTGGTGAGCATTTTATATCTAAATGTCTGCTTTCATCACATTTGGGAAACTTTCAACCATTATTTCCACTCTTTCTCAACTCTCCTGGGATTCTCATCACGTGTATATTTGACTTTTTTTTTAACATAGATTATTTATTTATTTATTTATTTATTTATTTATTTATTTATTCTTTAGAGACACAGAGAGGCAGACACACAGACAGAGGGAGAAACAAGCTCCTTGCAGGGAGCCCGATAAGGGACTCCATCTGGGACCCTGGGATCATGCCCTGAGCCAAAGACACAAGCTCAATCGCTGAGCCATCCAGGCGTCCCTATATTTGACTATTTGATATAAATTAACATGTATCTTGAAGCTTTTTTCCCTTGTTTTCTCTATATATTATTCACATTAGATAATGCATATTGTTCTATCTTCACTTACTCGTTTTTCTGAAATCTTTATTCAGATATTAAGTTCATTTAATGAGTTTTTAAATTTCAGATAATGTATTTTCTTGTTTTAGAATTTTCATTGAATTATTTTTTCTGTCATTTCTAATTCATTGGTTTTCTTTTTAGTTATTTTGTTTGAAGTCCCACAGAGTTTCTTGTATTAATTGAGAGATATTGATTGATTGATTGGTCTTGCCTTTCCTCATTGATGATTGTTATAACAACCACTTTAAGACTTGTGTCTAATAGTTTCAACATGTGTTTTTTTGCATGTCAGACATGACTGATTATCTTTTATCTTAGTTCATATATATATATATATATATATCAGATATTTTGAAATGTATTCTAAACTTTATGGTGTAACATGTGGATATTGTGGATCTGTTAGTATTTTCTGATAAGTGCTGTTGCTTTTGTTCAATTAAACAATGATCTTTGTTGAACATGAAATGTAAATTCTTGTTACTGAGATGGTTCCTGTCTTAATTCATCATTTTTTCTTTATAAGAGAATCTCCATTTCTATTCTACACATGTTGCGGTTGAAAGGTCATTATTTAGGTAATCATGTTTAGCTCTTTTCATTCTGGGATTTTCATCAGCCACAGAGTTATTCACATTTTTGTTTTCCATGGCAAGGAAACTGCAGGTTTTTGTTCTTTTGTTTTGCTGGTATTCTTATACCTCTGCTGCCAGTGTCAATTTCCTGCCCTTAACTCTAGTCTGAAAGCTGCATAATGGAGGAAGTTATTCTATGTATTTCTTTCTCAGTCCCTCAGATAGATAGCTCCCACAAATGTCTGTCTGTTTGTTATTTATCCAATTTATTTGGGTAGAGTTGTTTCTTGTGGGAAAGTCCTGATAGGTTCTTTATATTATCAAAAGTAGAAAGGAAACTTCGTTAAATACATGTTTAGTGGATTTTTAAAAATTGAATTTCTAATAAATGAAAGTAAATATTAGGTTGAAAAAGAAAATAAAAAAAAATCAGTTCTATATTTTTCCATTTTGTTTTTAAGGAGCCCAGTTTTTGGTGAAAAATCTTCCTTCCTGTATATTTTCTTGCACTAAATGGCTGTAGTTATTTTCATGCCGTTGTTTATTTAATTGTCTTCAATTTTCAGATCACCTTTGGTCCGTTTCTATTGGTTATTTGTTCTTGTCTCTGACATTCTTGCTGGTTGGCTATTGAATGGCAAGCAATGTGTCAAAAATTACCAGATAATTTCAATAATGCTATCTTTCTTCAAAAACAGTAGAGATGTTTCTTCAATCCAGAACTTAGTATATGGAATTTGATTCAGTCAAGTGAAATAGTATTGTAAGTATTATGTGAACAAACTGGTTTTCACTTATAATAAGGGTATAATCTTTAGGAATCTCAACTAGAAATATAAGAACTTTATTTCTTTTTTGGCAGTCTTTACAAATTCAATCTCCCTTTCACTTAAAACCACTGAAATACATATTTAGTGGCTTATTTTAGCATCTTCATGGTTGCCTTTTACTTGATTTTTTTCATCAGTTTTTTATTTTGTATACGTGCCTGTTTGAATTGATAAATGCCTCAATGGGAAATTATAGACAGAATGGTGGATTAATTTATTTTTTGAAGTTCCAGATTTTCTGCATGTAAAGTCCCTTAAATCAGGTGTATTTAGTAGTCTTTATATCAAATATTTGTCTCCCTAGTTGCAGATGGTGCTGCTGTAAGCTGTAAGCTTCTGATTACTACTATGCCTCCAACATTGTAAATTAACAAATGGCCAGAGGGGGAAAGGTACCAGTGGATGTAGGTTCCTTTCAATAGAGCCACTTTTTCCAGAGTCCTAGCCATTCAATTATTCCATTCAGTTATTATTGGATATTTTCCAGTGAGAAATACCTGTACTCTTTTGTTCTGTTTACTGTTCCAGCTTTTAGGATTATAATCAGTGGGATACTTAATCTAAACAAACTCTTCTGCCATACCTTGCAATAAAAATCTTTAAAATATTGTATTATACTTTTTTATTTGAAATCAAGAAGCAATATGTGTTTAAGCTCTTCAAGTTTCACCACTTGCTCTATCTGAATTCCCTTTCTTTTCTGCTTGCAAACTGCTGGTTCTCATCTTCTTGTCAGAACACCATTTTAAAAGGATCCAGTAGCAGCCAACATTCATATCAATGCTCTGATTCTTTCTAACCATCTCCCATAGAGTTAGATGCTCTAGAGACCAGTATTCTACATCGTATGAATTACAAGTGTGGCTTCACTGTTTTGCCACTGCATAATCTGGATATCTAGCTTTCGAGCCTGATATATTGTTTTCATTTCCTCTATGTCTAATTCAACTGCTAAGTCTTTGCCACTCATTTACATTTGGTCACTATTATATCTCATTAAAAAAAATCTCATTTTAGCATATTAATACTTGTTGCAATAATAAACAGCCTCATAGTCTCAGTGCCTTAATATATAACCAAGATGTTTTACTCACTAATGTTACATTCTGATATGGCTAGGGTAGCTCTCATGGAGAGCTCTCCTTTAAGTGATTAATAACTAAGGGATTTACATTTTTAACATTTCGTGGCCCACCATCCTCTAAAGTTATGTTGCCTACCACAGTAGTCCCTAGCTTCATGCAGCTGCTAATTAAAATTTTTAAAAATTTAAAAATTAATTTTCTGTCCTCAGTGTCCCTCCCTGCATTTTAAGTGCTCAGTAGCCATGCATGCCTGGTGGTGAGTGTACTGAACAGTACAGATATAGAATTTTTCTTTCACTGCAAAAAGTTCTGTGATTAAGTGCTTCTTTAGAATCTCCTAAAATTCTCCACTGGATTCCTTCCCTCTAGCCAGCCAACAAACTGAAACGGGTAATTAATATCTGGTAGGATTTTGTATGGCCAGATCTAGAAGTGAGGTGCATTGTTTTAGTTCACATTCATTGAGTGGATATCAATCCAATAGACCTTCCCATCTATAGAGGAGGCTGAGGAATCTAGTTTTCTTACTTATTTCCTATTTATTTAGAGAAAGCAAAATTAGTGAACAGCTAGCCTCTTCCACATACTTACACATTCTTTATTTTTTATGAAGATAGAAAAATAAAAATGGGAACATTTAGGGAGCTATGTATATCATTATCCAGGAAATGAAGAAGGAAAAGGAGAGGAAAGTTTTAGGTCTCTGGCTTTCACAAATGGTTATATAAAGGTGAAATTTACTAAGGTGAAGAGCAAAGCTTTATGAGCATATGGGCAGATCCAAAGTGTTATTTGAGCATACTTGGATACATATGAATGGAGACGTTTAATAAGCAACTTAATATGTAGATAATAAAGCTCAGAGGACAAATATGACTTGAAGATGTACATTTGAGAGTTATTGAAACTCAGTAGGTATGAATTCATCTGGAATTTATGGGACTCCTAAGAGCTAGATTGTAGATAGGGTAAGATTGAGCGCTCAGAATAGAACCTTAAGGATCAACAGAAGTTATGGGTTGGGTATACAATGGAGAAAAGTGTAAGGCAGATTGAGATTTCTGAGAGCAAAGAAGAAAACCAAAAGTGTATAGTTACCTAGAAGATCAAACAAGAGTGTTTTAGAAGGCAAGCCTCTTCATTGTACCAATAATGCTGAGAACTCTAAATAGCAATGATTAAAAAGTGTCTACTATTTTTGAAAAAAATATTTAAAATGATGAGAAAGTAATAATATTGAAATAAAAATTGTCAGAGTGTCAATAGATGCCTTTATTTTCTTCTGTCAATAACTGTAAATCAGTTGCCCTAATACTGTAGTTTGTCCTTTTAAGCTTGGATAGATTTTACTAGTGAATGTCTTTTGGGTTACTTTTGGGCATTTCATATCTCATAATCCAATTGTAGTTGTAGGAAAAGCCTGATATATGTAATTTCTATAATCAGGGCTTATTTATGGTTTGTAGAAAAAAAATCTCCTGTTGAAAGAACTTGCCATGATCTGAAACAAGGCATTAAGAATAATACAGCTTCTTGTCCTTTTTAAAATATAATACTAAGTGATAAATTAGTATCAAGGACCATTACAATAAAACTTCGCTTACAGAGTAGGTAGGGTGAAGAAATCAAATCAGTTATTACAAAGCAAAAAACATTTCCTAGTGGCAGTTTATTCTGCATAATGTGATAGGATAAAGTTTGAGGCCATATGTTCTTCTTATTCTCACTGCTTCATAAACTGAAAAAAATTAAAAGCACTCATTTTAGAACTACGTAGCACAAAACACTGTTTTGAAGGGTCTACAGATGAATGCCAAGAGGTTATCCCACAGTGAAAATAACTGGATGCCCCAGAGGTTAGCATTTTTTTCTATTTTTGAGCTTCTGTTTACTTATATCTAGCTTTTCTATCTTCTAAAATCATCTTAAAAAGTAAAAGTATCAGCACGGTGACTTTAAGAAAAAAAATAAGGCTGAGAAAGAAAGCTGTGCAAACTGACTAGAAAAATTCATTATAATTAAAATGTGCCGTGTGTTTTTTCTTTTAGTCTTCATTTGAACTGAATTATTGGAGGGATAGTAAAAAAATAAATAAATAAAGGATGGGCAGATCAGCGGTTTAGCGTAGCCTTCAGCCCAGGGCCTGATCCTGGAGACCCAAGATCGAGTCCCACGTGGGGCTCCCTGCATGGAGCCTGCTTCTCCCTCTGCCTGTGTCTCTGCCTCTCTCAGTCTGTCTCTCATGCATAAATACATAAAATTAAATTTTAAAAAAATTAAAGGAAAATAAGCTAGTAGGGACATATAATAATACTGCATATTGTAGATACTTATAACAACTTGCACTGCATTCTAACTTATTAAAATGTGATATATACTCATGTGATTCCAGGTAATTAAAACATTTGGCCATTAAGATATGCATAGTATCAAGAATCAAGTAATTTTTACTATTATAATCTTATTGGTAGAATTTTTATTTCATTTCCAATATGGGTTTACATGATTCTTCTATTATAGAACAAGAAATAGAGCCATTCAAGTTCCATTATTCTACCAGAAGTTGACAGTCTATATTTTGTTTGTTGTTTGTTTGTTTTGCTGCAAGTGTTTCAAACTCTTTTTTTTTAAATGCTTGTAATGATTAAAGGCTTTCACAAGGGGCTTTATTACGTGTGTGTGTGCAACAAATTCCTATAATATAGAAAACAATCAAGATAGAAACTGGGTCTTTTCCTCTGGTTGTTATCTTTAAAATATCATTTTCATTTCTTTTTTCTTACAATGTGACTTGAAAATTTTATGGGGTAAGAACTTTTTATCAAGTGATATAAATTGGTGCAATGCTATATGGAGAAATGTTTAAAGAAGGTGAAAACATTTATTTCTGTATTGCTTGGACATTGCAATGTTCCTTGTTAATGTGAAGTATATAATTAAAATTTGTTAGATGAAAGGATAAATATAATGCTTTTACTGATTTATTCATAGCATAATGGCCCTAGAATCCAACTACTTAGAGATGAATTTCTGGCTCTATCATTTATATAACCATGAGAAGGTTATTTTACCTGTGGCTCAATATCTTTGCCAGTGAAGTGAAAAAAATTATGATTGTACCTGCCTTAAGTGTGAGTAAATTTCTTTGAACAGTATCTTTTGTGTACAGTACACATTAGCTTTTTCTCCCTTTAATTTTAAATTACACAATTTGGAAACTATCAAAATATTTCAGAAAATTTGAAAAAAACACACTTACTGTATAAATAAATAATCACTGTAGAAATTCAAAATAAATCAAATTGTCTAAAAGCAAACACTCTGAATAAAATCTAACATTACATTTCCCAAGCTTAGAATGCTTTTTAGATATACAGAGTACTTTCTAAAAAAGCTTTCTTTAAACATATCTTGAACAAGGCACTTGAGTGACTCAGTGGTTGAGCATCTGCCTTGGCTCAGGTCACAATCCCAGGGTCCTGGGATGGAGTCCCATATCAGGCTCCCCTTGGGGAACCTGCTTCTCCCTCTGCCTCTCTCTGTGTGTCTTTCATGAGTAAATAAACAAAATCTTTTTTGAAAAAAAAAAGTACCTTAAACAATCAGCCACTTCATTCTTACAGCAAAATACAAATTACAGTAATTCTCATTAACATCAGAGTTTAGTTAAGGTTGTCTATTATCACCTTAAATTGTTATAGAATACCTGTCTAATAAAATTCAGTTTGACAGAATAATAGACTAAATTTCAAAATTAGCTAGAAAAGTCTTTTATTGATTGCAGGTGATATGAATTTAAAATAAAAAGTCTTACAGATACAATTGCTGATCTATTCACTCTGACTAGAACATTAGGAAGATATTGGATTCAAATATTTAAAACAAAAATTTTCTACTTGTTAAAAAGAGGATCAGAAAATACGAAGGATTTAATAAATAAGCCAGTTAAACAAAATAATTAGAATGAAAATTATGAGAAATATTTGGAAATCTTTAGACAAAAAAAAATTTACAAAACGTTACTAAGGGACCACAAGTAATTTGCATAAATGGATAGTTTGTGTAACTAAATGGAAAGAATCAGCACTAGAACAATTTGCAATGATAGCAAGTAGTACTTTTTTAATAGTATTTTTATTTATTTGAGAGAGAGAGAGAGCATATGATAGAGAGAGGATGAGCAGAGGGAGGGACAGAGGGGAAACAGACTCCCTGCCAAGCAGGGAGCCCCATGAAAGGCTGGATGCCAGGACCCTGGGATTCTGACCTGAACCAAAGGCACACACTTAACTGACTGAGCCACTCAGATGCCCCAATAACTTACTGATTTTGATCTGTAGTAGAAATTAAACGCTATGACTTATAGCAATTAAAACATGTATTAAGCAGTCCTGTGAGGCAGATACTAACATGGTACCTAATTTAAATAAGGACATGGAGACACAGAATGAGTCGAACTAACTTGATTCTTTCATACATCTGGAAAGGGATGAAGGAGACTCAAGCACAGCCAGATGTGTATAGCCATTGCACTCTGTCACGTAAATTTATCTAAAATTTCATGTAATTTTAATCAAATCTACAGCAAGAATTTTTGTGAAATTGAGTTAGCCAATTTTAAAGTTCATCTAGAATAATTGGTATACCATATGTAACTTAGAATTCCTAAGAAAGGTGTATGGTTGTTTCCATTCTCAGTATATTAGCATGAAAAATAAATGGTAAAGATTAGAAAATATGTTTTAAGAATGTAGGAAAATTCAAACGAGAAAATAGGATATATATGTCGATAAATATTTGGGGAAAAATCCTTATCTCACATCTCAGATTAATGATAAGTATAAAGTAAAAAGTAGAAAAAAGTGTAAATTATAAAATACATGAAAAAATAGAAATTATATGCAATTTTTAATTTATTGGAATGAAGAAGGTGATCCTAAGTATAACAAAAATGCAGAGCCATAAAGAAAATCATAAACTTACATCATTAATCAATTTTAAAGGAAAACTAAGAAAGAAAGAAATATAAAGCCCAAAGCATCCATATCTATAGCACATAAAAACCTCTTACAATTTGATATAACAAATATTAAAATATTAAATCTTTTAGAAGTAAAAATACATTGAAAATACATTTTAAATATATTTTCCTTTAAAGTAAAAAATATAACTATTTAATCTCATAAATAATAAAAATATCAAATTTAAAAATAAGAGTTTTTACTAATTTTTATAGAAGATAAAATAAATGTTACCCTTGTGGGAAAAGGAAAGTAAAACATTCTCATATGTGAATATGGTATAAGTTCTTTGTACCCTAGTGGATAAAATATATCAACAACAATAACATACATGACTCTAGTATCAGGAATTAGTGATCTAGTACTTTTCTGAAGGGATATGATTACACATCATTTAAAAAAAAATATTTAGAATTATAATTTATATTATCAAAATAGGAACAAAAACACATAAAACATAGAAAAATAGCACAATGGCAGGCATGAGTCATATTTTAGTACTTACATGAAATAAATATGTATTCAAAATTATCAAAAGGAAGAGACTGGCAGAGTGGATAAACAAATGTCATGTCTAAAAGATATAGGTTTTAGATTCATAATCATAAATAGGTTGTTAGTAAAAGGATGTAAAAAGATACACCAAGGAATAGTTACCTAAAAATAGCTAAAGTGTCTATACTAATATTAGACAAATCCATAATATGAGAAAAAAATGTTGTTAAGACAAAGACATTTAATGATACTAGTGTGAATCCAGGGATCCAGGGACACCTGGGTGACTCAGTCGATTAAACAACAGAGTCTTGATTTCAGCTCAGGTCATGATCTCAAGTGGTGAGATCCAGCCCAGGGTCAGGGTCCACGCTCAATAGGGAGTCGGCTTCAGTTTCCCTCTCCTTCTCTCTCTGCCCCTCCACTGCTTATGTGCATGCACACTCTTTCTAAAAAGTAAATAAAATCTTTTAAAAAGAAAGTGTTTATCCATCAAAGAACCCTAAGAATTATGGATGAACAACACTATAATACACTTGGATTTGACAGATATCTATATAATACTTTATTCAAAATGAGCAGAATTCATTTTTCTTAAGAGTATATGGAACATTGCCCAAGATATGCCAAAATAAGAAAATAAGAGGCCATAAACAATCCTGGATAAATTTAAAAGTATTATAATTGTACAAAATATGCTCTACAACAGTGAAAGAATTTGAGATTAGAAATCAATAAGAAAACAATTTGGGAAATTCACAAATATGTGGACATTGAAAAACACATCCCTAAGTTAAAATGGGTCAAATAAGACATCACAAGGAAAATTAGAAAATATTGAGGCAAATAAAAGCAACAACATATTAAAACTAATACAATGCAGATAAAGTGGTGCTCACAGAGAAAGTTATAGTTGTAAATGTCTACATTTTTAAAAAGGAAGAAGGAAGATCTCAAATCAATAACATAAACATCAACCATAAGGAAGTAGGAAAAGATCTACCAAACTCAAAGCTGGTAGAAGGAAGGAAATAATATAGGCATACATCATAGATATTTTGGATTTAGTTCCAGAACACCATGATGAAGTAAATACTGCAATAATGAGTCAAATGAATTGCTTGCTTGCTCAATGTATATGAGTTGTGTTTATGCTACACTATAGTTTAACTATACAATAGAATTATGTCTAAAAATGTACATTAATGCCTTAACTAAAAATATTTTATTCATAAAATACATGCTAAACATCAGCTGAGCTTTCAGTGTGTCATAATTTTTTGGCGATGGTGAGTCTTGTCTTGATGTTGATGGTTGCTGATTGATCAAAGTGATGGTTGCTGAAAGTTGGAGTGGCTGTGGAAATTTCTTAAAATAAGACAATGAAGTTTGCCACATGAATTGGCTCTTCTTTTCATGAGAATGTCTCTATAGCATGTGATTTGTTTGCATTTTATCCATAGTAGAGCTTTTTCAAATTCAGTTCTCTCAAACTCTGCTACTGCTTTATCAACTAAGTTTATGTAATGTTCTAAATCTTTTGTTTTCACTTTAACAGCCTTTTTGGCATCTTCACCAGGAGTAGAAACCATCTTAAAATATCACTTACTTTGTCCATCTATAAGAAGCGACTCTTCATTCATTGGAGTTTTATCACCATATCAAAGCACTTAAGTCATATCTTAAAGCTCTACTTCTAATTCTAGTTTTATTGCCATTTCCACCACATCTGCAGTGAATTACTCCACTAAGTCTTGAATTTCAGTCTGTTAAAAAAAAGTAGTATCTTTGGAGCACAATAAAAAGAAATGCAATAAAGTAACTAATGCCTACATTAAAGTATATAAAATACAGAGTAAGAAAGTAATAAAGAAAATCAACCAAACTGAAATTTGTTCTTTGATGTAACAAAAAAATTGAGACCTTTAATTAGACTTACCATGAAAAAGAGAAACAAGACTCAAATTACAGAAAGTGGTTTGAAAGTGTGGTATCACTACCTATTTTACATGAATTAAAAAAATTGAAGTAAGACTATGAACAGTTATATCCCTCAAAAATAAATACCCTAGATTAAATTAACACATTCTTAAAAGATGCAAAACACCAAAACTTACCCAAGAAGAAATACAAAGTTTGAGAAGACTTACAACAAGAAAGGATATAGAAATAGTAGTCAAAAACTTTCCACAAAGAAAAGCTCCATTCCTGATGACTTCATTTGTAAATTCCACAAAGCATACAATCAGCAGCTACTTCATATATTAGTTCAAAAACATAGAAGGGAACACTTCTTAACTCATCCTATGAGGCCAACATTAATAAGAAAAGTAAGCAAAGACAATGGAAGAAAATACAATTTCAGATTAATATACCTATGAGCATAGATTCAAAAATCCGTAGCAAAATTTTAACAAACCCACAACATAAAAAGTATATGTGTCATGGACATATACATAGGATTTTTTCCAACAATGCAAGACTGGCTTAATGTCATAAAATCAATTTGTGGAATATACCATATTAATAGAATAAATGATTAAAAAATAATTATTTTATGCAAAAAAATGAACTTGACAAAAATCTAACATCTTTCATAATATAAATACCAAATTAGAATTAAAGCAACCTTGTCAATAAGACAGAGGTCATCCGTGAAAAGCTCTTAGCTAACAACTAATGGTGAAAATTGAGCATTTTCCCTCTAATACCAGTAATGAGACAAACTCTACTGTCACAACTTCTATTCAAGATTGTACTGGAAGTTCTAATCTGGGAAATAAAGCAGAACAAATAAAGAAAATACATCCAGATTCCAAAGGATGAAATAAAACTATACTATCAGATGACATGACTTCATATATAGAAAATCCCAAAGAATCTACAAAAGACTATTAGAGCTAATAACATTCAGTATAATTGTAGGATAAAAGAATCAATATGCAAAAGTCACTTGTACTTCTTTATACTAGGAATGAACAATCAAATTGGAGTTAATTCAGAATCCACTTATGGGGCACCTAGGTGGCTCAGTGGTTGAGCTTCTGCCTTTGGCTCAGGTTGTGATCCTTGAGTCCTGGAATTGAGTACTGCATCAGGCTCTCCACAGGGAGCCTACTTCTCCCTCTGCCTTTGTCTCTGCCTCTGTCTCTCTGTCTCTCATGAACAGATAAATAAAATCTTAAAAAAAAAAAAGAATTCCACTTATAGTATAATCAAAGAATAAGATACTGAGGAATAAATGTAGCAAAAGAAATGCAAGACATTAATGCTAAAAACTATAACATGCTGAAAGAAATTAAAAACCTATAAAAATGGAAAGAAGTCCCATGTTCATGGACCGGAAGACTTAATAGAGTGAGGATGGCAACAATCCCTATGTTGATCTACAAATTCCATGAAAATCTGACCAAAACCTCAATTTCCATTTTTGCAGAATTAACAAGATAATCCTAAAACTTAGACAGAAATTAGAATAGATTAAGCAACTGATGAATTACTGAACTCTACATCTGAAACTAATGATGTACTATATGTTGGCTAATTGAATTTAAATAAAAATAGTTTTTATACTTCCTGAATTTAATACAAACTTAAAATATAATACAAAGATACAGTAATCAAGGCAGTGTGGTATTGGCATATGGATAAGATATATAGATTAATGGAATAGAATTGAGATACTAGAGTAAAAATCCTAAGGGTTATGTACAAATGAATATCTATAAGGGTGCCAAGATAATTCGATGATTAGGAATAATGTTATCAACAAATTGGATAAGTGGATATCTACATGTAAAGGAATGAACTTGAGAATTTGTACCTATTATATACAAAGATGAACACAAAATACATCATATACATAAAAGCAAAAGCTAAAGTTATATGTTAAAAACTATATATATTTAAAAGAAATTATAAGAATACATCCCCTTGACATTGGATTAGTCAGTGAATTCTTAAATGTGAAAAAAGCTCAAGAAATCAAAGAAAAAATAGATAAATAGAATTTCATCAAAATTAAAGCTTTGGGTTTTTTAGAGGACACAATTTTAAAAATAAAAGGTAACATACAAATTAGGAGAAAGTATTACAAATTTTATATCTGATAAGGGATATATGTCCAGAATATATAAAGGATTCTTAAGACTTAAAAGCAAAACAATTCTACAAATTGTTAAATTATTTGAATAGAAATTTCTCCAAAATGGATAAAGAATCACCAATAAGTACAGGAAGAGATGCTCAGTATCATATGACATTCAAAAAATGCAGATCAAAACCACAGGGAGATATCACTTCACATCCATAAGGCAAAAATAAGAGAGATGAGGAGTAATCAGTATTGATGAGGATTTGCAGAAATTGAATTTTCATACTTTGCTCATGGGAATGTAAAATTTTGCATTCATTTTTCAAAACAGTTTGTCAAAATGTTACACAGTTTAAAATATTAAAAATAGCATTACTGTATGACCTAACAATCTCACTCCTAGAGACATTTTGGATGAGACTTATAAATATAGTTGTAGGCCTGCCTGCATATTAAAAATAATAATAATGATGATAGTAAAGGGGAAAAAGTAGAAGGAAGATGGGAGGGAGGGAAATATAAATTACATTGAGAAAAATAAAAGTAAGAATTTTTGTTTCTTTGCTTGTTTACATATATTACTTAATGTGTTCTAGTGACTTTGCTAATGAAGAGAGGTATTGAAGAATTTGAGACTTTGAGATATTACAAAAACTTGTCTAAAATCAGAGTTAATAAATGTTAGAGTTATAATATGAATCAAGGGAATTTTATTTTAGTGTCCATGTGCTTAACAGAAGAGAGCATTTGAAAAGGGTGTCTAAATGAATGAAGAAGAGGTGATGTGTATATATATATATATATATATATATAATGGAATATTACTCAGCCATCAAAAAGAATGAAATCTTGCCATTTGTATGATGTGGATGGAACTAGAGAATATTATGCTAAGTGAAATAAGTCAGTCAAAGACAAATGCATTATAATTTCATTCATATGTGGAATTTAGGGAACAAAATAGATGAACATAGGAGAAGGGAAAGGAAAATAAAATAATACAAAAATGGGGAGGGAGGCAAACCATAAGAGACTCTCAACTATAAGGAATATACTGAGGGTTGTTGGAGGGGGTGTTGGTGGGGAGATGGGGTAATGGGTGATAGGCATTATGAGGGCAGCTTGAAGTAATGAGCTCTGGATGTTGTACGCAACTGATGAATCACTAAATTCTACCTCTGAAACTAATAATCCAGTATATGAAAATTAAATTGAACTTAAATAATTTTCAAAAAAGTAATAGGGTGTGTATAAAGATAATAGATTTTTATCTGGATGAAGCTATTTAGAAGATAGTATGGAACAATCAAATGGAGATGATCCATAGGAAACTGGCATAGGTTTACTTGAATAATGGAAAGGCAGAAGAGCACATTGCTAATAACTTGTGGATTCTTGAATCATCAATACTGACTCTGAATCCATTATCCACCACATATTAATTTAATCAGGTTGTGCCTGTATTTCTCTTCTCCATAATATAGATAATAATAATACCTAACTCAAAAGGTTTAGTATTACATGTAAATAGTTTTAAAAACTGTGATAACAAAGTAAGATCAAGTGCTAGCTCTTATTTGTGGACCTAGAGCTAAAAAGAGGCATATGAGAAGGGGAAATATATTTTCTTGTCATCAATATTCAATTAGGCAGTTGAGGCTTTGGGGGTTCATAGAATTGCACAAGAAGAAAATGTATGAGAAGAACCAAAGTGAAACCTGCTGAAACTTACGGCTTTTATTCAATTAAAGGTATAAAGGGGGGCTACATTTAGACTTCAGAAGTATCAGATTAAAATTATTTTTGCTTTATTATTTGGCCAAAAAATAAAGATATAATTTGACAGCAAAAGTAATTTTATAGTGGTTATTCTAGAAGAGTGATTATGACATGGGAAAGGGTTCTGATTTTAATAACCAAAAGTAGGCACTGAATTTGAAAAAGTGCTTTGGAAGAAGATTTTTGATAGATGGGATATGGCTGACTAAGGAAAAGATGAAATCAAAGATGACTATATATTTAATAGGCTGGAGAGCCAGGAGTATAATGATGATATTGACAGTGATAGGAACACAGAGAAGACAGAAAATAATGAGCTTGACTATAGATATGTAAAGTTTTAAATGTCAGCAGGATATTCAAGTAGAAATATCTTGCAGACAGCCAAAAATGAGAGCTTGGAGAGCATATAGAGTTTAACTTTCTTTTTGCAGCTTTTTATGTGTTACTTTCATCTTTTAAATTTTATTTCCCTTGGAGATTTGGCCATGTGATTTCTTTCCTATTACTTTATATTACTTCATATTATACATATCTGGATATATTTTAAGTGGCCTCATTTTTAGTAAAATATAATTTTCTCATATCTCTGAAAACATTGAGTTTTTTATTAATTTTTTCTGTTTATTTTGAAACACTTAGGATACTGTTAATATTAGCCAAATTTATTAGCTCTACAGAATGCACAGTCACACACACACAAAAATCTAGTTCAGCAGTTTCCATGTTTTCAGTTCTATGTCAACAACTTTCCCATATGTTCACTTGTGTTTTTGATGTAGTTTCTTTGGCTATATTGATTTGTATAAATAATTGAATGTATGGTATTATTTCAAAAGTTCTAGAGGCTTAAGGAGGCCACTGTCAAGCATAAGATCATGACTAACATCCTTCGAGAACTTCATCAATTTAAATTCAAGTTTATAATTTTCTACAGTTCCGAAACCTATTTTACAATAGTTTAAGCTGACTTCTACACAAAAGTATGAATAAAGAATCCAAAAATATGTTTTATAAGAATAGAAGTTTATGGACACTGAACATGTAAGTAGAGGATATATCAAAATAGAAATGAATATTGGAGAAATTGGCTATGTAAAAATAAATTTCAACAATTCTTTAGTGTGTCATTATTTATAAACTGAAGCAACGTTCTGAGGAAGGAGAAAATGGAGAAAATCAGCCTTTATGTTCATGCATTCACATCAAAAAAGAACTAATCTGATGTATTATTTTGTAGGGCTTTGGCCCACATTTATTAGATGGTGTTTTTCTTTCCTTTAAGTTATCCAAAGGGATATATAAATCTTTTCATTCTAAGAAACCTATGACATTCAAGTTAAATCATCATTTTCTATGCAAAAATAAAATCTTTAGTTCATCAGAACTCTAATTCTCTAATATCACATTAGGATATAATAAAATAAATAAATAAATAAATAAATAAATAAATAAATCAGGAGCTATTTTTTTTAGTGTCTATCCACAGCTTTCTACTGGAGAAACCACTAAACGTTAAGCAATGTATGCCAAGAACCTACCACGAATCAAGAAAAACTGATAGCTGAAATATTTTGCTAAGGCTTTCTTACTTTGATATAAAATCCAGGTAATGATTTTCATCTGAAGGGTGTTTGCTTATTTCTTTTGTGGAAAGGCAATTACTGTTCCCAACATTGTGTTTTCTTTGTCACTGGTTGATGTACTTGTATCAAGCAAAGCAGACATCATCGTTTATGCAAGATGAATTTTTGAGGTGGAGAATTACCCAGGATCCTTCTGAGGCTTTAATAATGGGTGAACCATCTGTCACCACCTGACTGTAATATCATCTTAAACCTGGATATTGTTGGGACTTCAGACATTTTAAAGATTCATGAACATTTTAAATAGAAATAAACTCTGACCAGAAGAAGAAGAAGAAGAAGAAGAAGAAGAAGAAGAAGAAGAAGAAGAAGAAGAAGCAGCTTAATAACATTCCAGATAATGGCATTCAACAATATAGTGATAGCGGTAGGATAGTGGTGTGGTTGCACAGGTGTTTCCATTCACTAAAATAATAAAACTATACCTATCAGGTCTATACATTTCATGCTAAGTAATCTCTACTTCTATAAAAGTAGTATGTATTTTTAAAAATCTTTCTATGACTTATATGTCCCATCAATGGAATTTTCAGCATGATATTTTATTTTTAGATTCATTTTCTCTTAGCTCTTTTAAAATAAATTTTGCCATAGATATGTCATTGAAAAGACTGACTTGATAAATGCTATCAAGAAGTACTGTGTAACATATTTTAAAAGCCCAATAATAAGCCTTGCCAAAACATAGTGTTTACAGAATTAAAAAAATCCCTACTAACATCCCATGATTATTTATTATGTCTTCTGTAAGCAAGATATTCAGATGATTTTTTTCTACTTGAATTATTTACCTAGCTACTGTAGAATGCCTTTGAATATGGTTGCATATCAGAACTCAATGTTCAGAAAGCACAAATATAGCAATTTACTACATGTGATCATTTTAGTTGTAGTACCATAAAAACAAAATATAGTTTCTATGTAATATAAAGATATATTAGTAGGATAAAAGGCTAAGAAAAAAAATAGTTTTATTTAGAAATTTAGATATAGATTTGTTTAACATTATCATTTACTATATGATAGGCGCTTACTATATGATAGGCGCTATTTAAAACATTAGGAACTTGGTAACTTAAAAAAACAAAATTAAAAAACCCTCATCATCATGAAACAAAAATATGTTAAATAATAATATAGACTATGAAGGGAAAAAGAAACACTGGATTAAGGGGGGATAAGGAAGTGATGGAAAGTGATGTTCTAAAGAGAATGCTTAGGAAAGCCAACTCTGAGGAGGTAATCCAGGAAAAGAGGTCTGAATAAGAGGAGAAAAATACAATAAATATTTGACAAAGCTTGTTTTCTACAGAGCAATATATGCCAAGATGTACTACTATGTTCTCTGAATAGTTTAAATTCCAAATTCTGGCAAAGTATTATATGACCAAACCAAAACAAAAAACCAACCAACCAACCCCTTTGGTATCAATATATTTCTCAATATATTACATTTTAAAATATAATCCATATAGCAAATTGGCTGTAACTACTAATATATCTAGAGTCTTACTACTTTTTCTCACTTTCACTTTAACTACCATCACTGTTCATGCTGACATCATCTAGTGTCTACACTAGTATCCCTATATCCCCTATTTTCAACACAAGGACTGTGCTATTCCATTTAGAAATGAGGTCAAACCATATTCCTGTGTCAGAATCATGCAGTTTCTCCCCATCACTCAGAGTTAAAGGCAAAGTTCCTGGCAATGGTCTTCAATGATCCATGTAGTCTGGCCCACTACTCTTCCCTCTAATCCAACAATATAGTGCCTTCCTTAATCTTGCAGGAAAACTCCAGAGTTGTTCTAATTTAGGGACTTTGCACTGGCTTTTTGCTGTGCTTCGAATATTTTCCCTCTAATATCTTAGAAATCTATTGGCTATAGATTCATTTCTTTATAGTCTTGACCCAAATTTTACCTTTCTTTACACCCCACCAATCATTCTCATCCCTCTTACTTGGCTTCATTTTATCCCCAAACATTTATCATTGTCTAAATACTATGCAATTTATATGTTCTGTTTGTTTTATGTCTCCCCATTTAGAATTTAATATTTGTAAGTTCTTGGTTTGTTAACTAAGGTAATCCAAATGTCTTGAACAGTGATTAGCACAGAACTGTTCCTTGATACATATATTTTGATTTATGACAGAGTAAAAGAAATTTAATGTTTTATCCGTACATAATGAGAAGCAAAGATTATACACAGTGAGTTCTTCATTATTTATATCCATGCAATATCAACAATATCATTATTTATGTTGATTCAATACTGTTAACTATTTTTTCTGACTTAGAATCTGTTACGATAAAAATTGAGGATAGTCAAAATTAATAAGCATAGCAAATAATAATTCCTTATATGTCTTTCAAAATTGAAAGTCCATAAGCAGATATGTCTTTTAGTTCTGATTTAATTAACTTGGTTGGTATTATATCATGTGTAACTGTATTTCCAGCACTGAAACCCATGCCTCTGATGCTGAGGTACAAAGCAGTATGACCAGGAACTACTTTAGGGTACACTCCACACATACATGAACAAATGCTACACATGAAGGATATCTTCAGGTATGATGAACCATCTGGGGACCCCTGTAGAAAACAATGTCGCAAATGACTAACTGCTATAAAATATCATGGAGTTGTTCTGAGAAATAGTAACACTATACATGACAGAAACAGAGTTTGGGTAAAACAGATAAATAACTTCATAGCCTTTCAGCATCCACCTAATGGACACTAGTAGGAAATCCAAGCAGAGACTGTGTCTCTTTACTAATAGGTCCCTCTGTGACCATACAGGGCACATATACTGGGGAGTGAAGAATAGGGAAGTCACTTAGTTTCTCTGTCCACATACCCTGCAGATTTTTCCATCCACAATTTTCAAAACTCTCTTATACTTCTGGATATTGCTTTCCCTCCGGGAGAAAAGTACACCAGAACATAAAAAAAAGTTACTCTAGTTGTTTGAAATAACTTTTTTAGGAAAGAGTAAGTCAACAATTTAATAGAAGAGGGCAGATGATAACAACACTTGAGGAAAAAAGTATATTCCATCTAGTATCTATAATGCTATACAAGAAGATTTTAAAAATGTATGATGCTCTTTGGGTTACAGGTAAAAAAAAAGCAAATAACAAAGCATAAATAATAAAATGGATCCAACAGAGTTCATGTAAATATTTGTCTAACATTGTACAATCATTGCCCAGACCCAAAGTGATATTCACAGGTCCAGAGGGCAACTGACTCTCAAACTTAAATATCTCCTATTTCAATACCTTTTGTGGCTTTCAAGGTAGATGCATTGATGTATCTTGAACCTGAAATGTCAATATCTACACATATAAGATATCAGGATCTCTAAAAAATAGTTTTATTTCAGTTGAAAAAATCAAAAAGCAAATGACACCCAAAGAAAGGGCATTTTGAAAACATACTGAACATAAAAACTGTTATAGTACTACTTGTCTTTTTAGAGCTACCCAGAATTACACTCTGGATGCAGAACATCAATATTTTTTTCACTTTTTGTTGCAAAACCAGCAGCTGTCTATTGAGTATGTGTGTCTATATTCTTACACAGAACAAATACACTTTTGTTTGCTACTTCCCAGTTTAAAGATGTATACAGTGACATCTAAAATTGAGATTCAATATGAAATTATCACAGGAGAAAATAGATTGTTTGCTTAATATTAGCTGGACAAAAGTAGTTGCCCTAAAAATATAGTTTTACCAACTATTCTATAAATTCTTCTCGCATTATTGTTATTTTCCTTTAATCTTAGAGTTAATGTGTTGAGAACTTTTCCTGTAATGTATGATTCAGAGTTATTATAATAACAATGAATTTTTTCCTGATTTTTGCATGCTTATTTAAATCATTAGTAATTAGAGATAAACCTGTGATCTGTCTTCTTATGTATCTTCAGCACCTTCCATTCTATTAGGGCACACATTTCACACCTTACAAGGTATCTATAATAATATAAGCAACAAATACGTGAATAGGTTATTAATACATGGTTCAGAATAAATTAGTATACCTAATTGCTTTCTAATTTATTTCATTTATTTATAAACATATAAATATTTACTATGTGCCTATTAATACTAGGTGCTGGGACACCTGGGCGGCTCAGCAGTTAAGTGTCTGCCTTTGGCTCAGGGCATGATCCCAGGGTCCGGGATTGAGTCCCGCATCAGGCTCCCTGCAAGGAGCCTGCTTCTCCCTCTGCCTGTGTCTCTGCCTCTCTCTGTGAGTCTCTCATGAATAAATAAATAAAGTTTTTAGAAAAAAAAAAGGTGCTAAGAAGCCATCTATTTGCATACCAACCTCTAAGTCTCTATAATCTAGAACAGGGAGATAAGTCACTAAAACATTATAATGGCATGAAAATATATGCCACTATATAATGCACGACTTAAGGAATATGAAGTCATTTACATTTGTCTTGAAGACTAGGAAAGATTTTACAGCTGAGTCTTGAAAGTGTGAAAATATGACATATTGGAACACATGACAGGCAGATGGAGAAACGTGAGCAAAGGAAATGGAAATGTATAATGGATGTTTTGGGGAAATCTGACTTTCGAGAGTTCTATTTCAGCATCACAGGGCATAGGAAGGATTAAAATAAAGCCATATGTAGAGGAAAGTTTAACTCTGGAGTGCTAGACATTAAGATGGAAGTCATATGATTAATAATTCAACTAATTATGGGGAACTTAAAGTAAAACAATATGATATTAATGGGAAATATGTGATAAAAAAATAGGTCCAAACTATGGAATACACACCAGAAGTATTGGTCAAACAAGAGGCAAGGTCATCTAATAGGACAAAAAATAATAGGAAAAAGAAGAATGAAAATTATCTTTCATTTATTTGTATAGGTGTGGTAGAAATTCTGGGACTTTAATCAAATAATGAGTTTTTGAGATGAGGGCAGTTTGTGATATTTGTCACTCCCTTGATCTCCAGGATTGATTGAGCTGATCTGGCTGGCTAGGCTGGTTTCTCCTATCCCTCACTACTCAATGTGTGTTCTTCACGAAGGTGTATGCTGGGTTAGAGATAACTTTCTCCTATTGAGGAGAATCAATCTTTGCTCAAGGATATTTATTTGATTAACTGCACCCTGTGTTAGAACCTCCATACAAGCTCTTATAATTCATTTGTAGGAGAATGTAGTCAAGCTTCCAAACTCCAGATATAACCAAATGTGGTGCTATTTGTGGCAGTTGGCCTTTCTTTAAAAAAAAAAAAAAAAAAAATTTTCAAAACTCCAAAAAAATACACAGACGTGAGACATGAGATTGCTCTGGAGAAAGATATAGAACAAAGATAATATTTGGTCTGAAGATAATTTTTAGACATTTGAATATACTTTTTTTCTTTTCTGTGAAAATGCTGAATTTCAAGGAAATTTCTAGAGTTTTGCAAGGTTCCACAGATAATTAATGAGCAAAAAAACAAATTCCAAGTTTTCTAAAATTGCTCATGGTTGCATTCCTTAGAAACAAAAAAAGTTACATCATATGTGATATTTTAGAGGAATTTTAGGTTTGCAACAAAAAATCAAAGGGAGGAACAAAGATTTCCTGTATACTCCCTGCATGGCCTCCTCTATTTTCTTTTTTTTTTAATTTTTTTTTAAGATTTTATTTACTTATTCATGACAGACAAAGAGAGAGAGAGAGGCAGAGACCCAGGCAGAGGGAGAAGCAGGCTCCCTGCAGGGAGCCTGACATGGGACTTGATCCGGGTCTCCAGGATCATACCCTGAGCTGAAGGTGACGCCAAACTGCTGGGCATTGGGGCTGCCCAACCTCTTCTATTTTCAAGATCATTCACCTGAATGGTACTTTTTTTACATTAACACAGAATAACCCAAAGTCCATAGTTGACCTCAGAATTCACTCTTTTTGTCCATTCCCTGGGTTTGGACAAATGAAGAATGGCATATGTCCATTATTATAATATTATAGAAAGTAATGTCATTACCATAAAAATTCTCTTAGTTTTGCCTATTTATCTCCCTCCCAATCCCAAATCTCTATTGATCTTTTATTATCTCCATAGTTTTATCTTTTCTAGAATGTCATAGTTGGAATCATCTGGCATGCATTCTTTTCAGATTGGCTTCTTTCACTTAGTAATTTGCATTTATGATTTCTCATATTTTTCATTGCTTGCTAGATCAATTTTAAAACATTCATGTGCAGGTTTCTGTGTGGACATACATTTCAGCTCCTTTGGGTAAATAACAAGGAGCGTGACTGTTAGATTGTGTGCTAAGAGGATGCTTACCTTTGTAAGGAATGCTAAACTGTTTTCCGCAGTAGCTATCTCATTTTGTATTTTCACTACCAATGAATGAAAGTTCTAGTTGTTCCAAATCCTTACCAGTATTTTGTGTTGTCACTGTTCTGAATATTGCCCATTCTGATTAGTTTATGTTTGTAACTCATTGTGCATTAATTTGCATTTCTTGGATAATACATGATGTGGAACCTCTTTTCATACGCTTATTTGCCATCTGTACATCTTCTTTGGTAAGTGTCAAGAAGATCTTTGGCCCATTTCTTAATCAGGTTTTTTGTTTTCTTATTGATGAGTTTTAAGAGTTCTTTGTATATGTGTACAGGCCTTCATCAATTTTTTTCCCAAATATTTTCTCCTAGACTGTGCTTTGTCTTCTAATTATCTTCACATTGTCTTTTCCATAGCAGAAGTTTTTAATCTGAAGGAAATCTGGCTTAATAGTTATTTGTTTAATGGATTGTGTATTTGGTGCTTTATCTTTTTAAAAAGACTTTACTATACCCAAGGTTTTCTAGGTTTCTCCTGTGTTAGCATCTAAGAATTTATAGTTTTGCATTTTATGCTTAGGTCTCTGATACATTTTGAGTTAATCTTTGTGAAAGGTGTAAGGTGTTCATCTAGATTTACTTTTTTGCATGTGGATTTCTAGTTGTTGCAGCAACATTTGTTGAAGAGACCATCTTTGTTCCTTTGTATTGACTTTATTCCTTTATCAAAGAATAATTTCCTGTATTTATGGAGGTCTCTGCTTTGTTCCATTGATCTATTTGTCTTTTCATCAAAACCACACTTTCTTGATTATTATAGTTTTATTTGTTCCATTGATCTATTTGTCTTTTCATCAAAACCACACTTTCTTGATTATTGTAGCCTAATGGTATGTCTTGACATCACATTGGATAACATCAGCCCTCCAGCTTTGTTTTCCTCTTTTACTATTGTGTTGACTATTGTGGTTCTTTTGCCATGATCTTCATATGAATTTAAGAATCAGTTAGTGAATGTCAATAGGGTTGCTTGCTAGATTTGAGTTGGGATTACATTGAATCTATAGATTAAATTCGGAAGAACTGGCATTTTGACTGTAATCTTATTTTGATTAGATGTGGGTTATTGCAATCCCCCAAATTATCCTGTGATGAAACCTCTTGTTCCAGTTCATGTATTTAGCTAAAAAATTTTGAACATGTACTTTACTATGCAATCAGTGATGGGCCCAAAGAGTACAATATAAACAGACAGATATGGTTCCTGTGGTTCTGGAGATTTTTTTTTAATTTTTTTAAATTTAATTTATTTTTTTTTGGAGATTTATTTATTTGAGGGAAGATAGCTATTGAACAAGTGATTAAAAGATTGATAATTCTAGAAAAGAAAGAAAGAGGATAATGTGACATTGCTATAGTCAAAAGCCCATATCCTCAGATTTGCTTTTGAATCCTTCAGTACAGTTTTACCATTATAGTTTGATATAACTTGCATTTTTAATTTATTTATTTATTTATTTTGGAGAATTGCTTATTTAAATATTTTGCTCATTTTTAATTGAGTTTTTTTGTCTTTTTATTGTTGACTTGTAAATGTTCTTCATATACCCTAGCTACTAGACCCTTTTTGGATGTAGGTTCTATAGAAACATCTCCCATTTTATGACTTGTCTTTTTCCTTTCTTGATAATGTTCTTTGCAGCACAAAGTTTTCAATTTTTATGTTTATCAATTAATCTTTTCTTGGGTTTCTTGTGTTTTAGGTATCATACAAAAGAATTAATTGTATAACCATGCTTATAAACTCAAATTCCTATATTTTCTTCTAAGCATTTTTTTTTTAATTTTAGCTCTTACATATAGGGATGTAATTCCTTTTTTATTTTTTTATATAAAGTATGGATCAAATTTAATTCCTTTGCACAAAGATATCTAGTTGTCCTAGAGCCAGTTTTTGAGAAGACAACTCTTTTCTCCATTGAATTATCTTGGTACCTTTGTTGAAAATTCATTGTCAATAAAAGTAACTTTATTTATGGATTTTCAGCTTTATTTCAATGATCTATATGTTTGTCCTTGTTCCAGTACCACATTGCATTAAATCTGTAGAGCAGCTTGGGGATTATCTTTGTTGGGCTGGTGAGACTGGGGACCTCAAAACCACCAACCCTAGGCCAGCAACCTCCCAATAAGGCCGACTTGCCACCCTACCCTAACTTAGTATACAAAGACCTGTAACCCTTGCCCTAATTGGAATGTTGCCCTACCCCCATCTTCCCACTGAAAAATCTTTATAGACTCCCCTGTGGTTTGCTTGGGTGTGACTTCCCCAGCCCATGACTTCCCTGCTCTCTCCCTCCCCTGTGGCTGTGGAACCTCACCTGAGAGTGCCTCCCATTAAAAGCCTGTTTCCACCAACTTTTACTGGCCTCTCTATTCCATTTCACTACCCATCGGATTAAACCTGACAATCTTTCCATTAAACAATATGAATTTGCCAGTCATCAATGTGGTATGTCTTTCCATTTATTTAGCTGTTCTTCAATTTCTTTCAATGATGGTTTGTAGTTTTAAGCTTACAGTAAATGCTTAATTTGCTTCATTTATTTCTGAGTATTTTGTTATCTGATGCTATGGTAAAAAGACTTATTGATTTTAATTTTAATTGTTTATTGGTAATGTAGAAATACAACTAGTTTTAATATGCTGATGTTATATTCTGGAAAAATACTGAACTTGCTTGTTCAGTAATTTTTTGTGAATTGTTTAGAATTTTCTATTTTCAGAATAGATCATTTCAATTGAGCTATCTTCAAGGTCACTGCATTTTTCTTTACCTGCCTGCTCAAATTTTTAGTTGACCTCCTTTAGTGAATTTTTCTTAATACATATTGGAATTTTCAACTGTAGAATTGCTATCTGCTTCTACTTTCTCCTCTTTTCCTTGGTTTTTGTTTGTTGAAACAACATACCCATATTTTCCTTTAGCTCAGTAGATTTTTATTTTTTTTAATTTAAGTATAATCAATATATAGGGTTATATTATTTCCAGGTGTATGATATAAAGATTCAGCAATCTTATAGATCACTCAGGGCTCACCAAAATCAATATACTCTTAGTCTCCTTCACCTATTTCACCCATTTCCCTACTCACCTTCCCTCTGGGGACCACCACTTTGTTCCCTATAGTTCAGTCTTTCTGTTTGTCTCTTTTTAAGATTTGTTCATTAGACGTTGCTTTTTTCTACATTCTTTGAAGATATTTAAAATAACTGATTTAAAGTCTTTGTTTATTAAGGTTAATATCTGCATCTCCTCAGGGACAGTTTCTATGGAATAGATTTTTCCATAAATGGGACATATTTTTTGTTTGTTTTTACATGTCTCGTGTCTAATTTCTGGTTGAAAAATAAACATTTTAAATAATTGAAGATAGTTACTTTTGATATCATGTCCCCAAGTTTTTTTGTTATTGCTGTTTAGTATAAGGTTTTGTTTGTTTGTTTCTTTGTTTGTTAGGTCTAGTGACTTTTAAAAAAAAGATTTAATTTATTCATGAGAGACACAGAGAGGGGGGGGGGGACAGACACACGCAGAGGGAGAAGCAGGCTCCATTCCATGTAGGGAGCCTGACGTGGGACTTGATCCTGGGACTCAGGGACCACACCCTGGGCTGATGGCAGCACTAAACCACTGGGTCACCAGGCTGCCTGGCCTAGTGACATTTTTATAATGATTCTGTGAGGTCTGTATTCTTCGTCATATGTGTTTACCAAAGTTTCTGTTTAGCCAATTTAGTGTTTGGCTAGTGATGAACAAAAGGTTTCTTTACTGCTTGGAACCAAGAATATCTCCAAAAGCTGTGGACAAAGTTCATACAAATGTCGGTTGATGTGATGTGGGCCAAGAGTGAGCTGGTCAAGAAAGAATTTAGTGCAAATTGAGACGTTTTTGCTATCAAAAGGAATTTTTATTAAAGTAAGGGGACAGTAAGTATCTTAGGCAGCAGTAGCTGTCCTGTGGTTGTGAGGAGTGATTAATTTATATATTTTTAAATTGGGGGGATAGAGATTAAGGAAATCCCTAAAAAGATTTCCACATGTTAAAGATTTACCGGATCCTGGAGATCTGGCTATTGGCAAGCTAAGGTTGCTTTTGTCTCTAGCAAAGCGTTAACATTAGGCAGTTGTGAATTCCTTGAGGAATATCCTATGTCTGTCTCTAGTATTTATCAATGGGCTGAAATGCTTGATTTTGACAACAGTGCCTAGGATTTTTTTTTTTTAAGATTTTATTTACTTTTTCATGAGAGACACACACAGAGAGAGAGAGAGAGAGAGAGAGAGAGAGAGAGAGAGAGAGAGAGAGGCAAAGACACAGGCAGAGGGAGAAGCAGGCTCCATGCAGGGAGCCCAACGTGGGACTCGATCCAGGGACTCCAGGATCATGCCCTGGGCCAAAGGCAAGCACCAAAACATGAGCTGCCCCGGTGCCTTGGATTTGACTTCTTACTCAGGTGTATCACATAGATTAGCTGTAGAGTCGAGATTAAGGCCTTTTCAGAATTTCCTAAATTCATGTACAGTCCTGGGTAGGCAAATAGCTTTGTGTGTGCATGTGTCCTTCTAGAGTCCCAGGAATATAGAGAATTTTATGAAGCCCTTGTAAACACTTCATTATCCTGATTTTCCTTTAAAGTTTTTTAGTCAATTGTTTGTTCCAACTCTTATTCACAGTCTTAAACTGTGAAGTTTAACAATTGATTGTAATTGTTTTCAAAAAATGCCCCTGGGGAAAAAGCTTTTCACACAAGGTGAACTGCTCTAAGTCATGTTCAATACAAAGAGCCTTGTAAATGGGGTCTTCCAGGAAACCACCAGATAGGTAAAATAACAGTTCTCTTGGAATGAATTTTGAAGGAGCTCCAGCCCTATACTTTTCTCCCCAATGTCCTTAAGGCTGCTGGTTTTCACCATGAATGTGATTTTTTATTTTTTAGTTTACTTGCAGGTATAGAATGGGAAATAGTACTAAGAAAGTTAGGATATAATAAAACTCACAATTCCTACCAAGATTCAGTCCTTTTTCTTGCATAACACTCCTGGATTGTTACAAGACTTTGGTTCATTTCCAGAGTTCTGAAAAAGTAGATCATGAGAATTCCTGCTAGTTTTCTTTGCTTTTATAGAGGAAAAAATTTAGGGGGATACTTACTTCACCATTTTTGCTGACATCTACAAAGTGGATGTAGAGTGTATTAAATACAGTTGTGACAATTTCCATTTTTTAAATTTCATGCACAATTTTGAAAATAAAAACTTCCTAAATTAGTATAGTAACAAAGGCTACAATAATCTGATATTAGCTTCTATAAAACATACTGCTAGCTATTAGATAAATTATTATATAATTTATTATTCTGAACATTTAATCATGGTTAAACTTTCCAGAACATATATAATCTGTGCCTATTCAGTTTTTGTTTCTCAGACAGATTAATCATCCATTAATCTGTTCCTTCATTCATACAGGCATGTATTCATCCATCCATTTCTATATATACTTTACTTGACAAATATTTATTCAATACCTACTTCATGTTAGTTCTAACAGAAGCTGAAAAATGGAATAAGAAGCTTAGAATAGAATGATGAAATATATGTGATATGTATATATATATAGAGGCAGCCCAAGTGGCTTAGCGGTTTAGCGCCTGCCTTCAGCCCAGGGCCTGATCCTGGAGTCCCAGGATCGAGTCCCACGTCAGGCCCCTTGCATGGAGCCTGCTTCTCCCTCTGACTGTGTCCCTGCCTCTCTCTCTCTCTGTGTCTCTCATGAATAAATAAATAAAATCTTAAAAAAAATATATATGTTATATATATATGTATGTTCTCAAATATATTCATAATTCACTTATTCAAATACATATGTAAAATTATAATACATATAAATGTATAATTACAGAATTACAAAATTATACATATATATGTAAAATTACAAGGGCCCAGAATAGTCATACAATTGAACACCTGTGTGTCACATGGTATTATGGAAGAAAGTATAGGATACATGTGAATTGCATGGTACATAAGGCATTATCTTGAATAATAACTAATTTGTACAGTGATTTTGTAAAAAGTCAAATTAATATATTTGCACATGACTCATTTATGTTATAATCTATTAATTTACGAATAGGTTTTTTTCAGTTCTTTTTTTTTACATTGAGATACAATTGACATTTAACATGTTAGTTCAGGTGTAAAATATAATGATTCAATATATGTATATATTGTGAAATAATCTTAGATGCTGCTAAATAATATTGCTAAACTCTCAGGTAAAATGGCTCATTTTTAAGACTGTCCCATACTAAAATGTATACATATTATTAAGTTCCCATATTATTATTTCTTTTTTTCTAAATATTTAATTATTTATTTAGAGGGAGAGTATGTGTCCAAGTGGGAGAAGGGGCTGGGGTAGGGGGATCTCCAGTAGACTCTCTTCTAAGCATGGAGTCTGACATGGACTCTGGAGCTTGATCTCACAACCATGAGATCATGATCTGAGCCAAAATCAGGAGTTGGCTGCTTAATGGACTGAACCGCCCAGATGCCCCCATATTTTCTAAATAAGATATATATTTCTTAAATAATCATTTCTTAATTAAGAATCATTTCTTAAATAAGATATTTCTTAAATAAGATATATATTGGTAAAAATATAATTTCTTAAATCATTTTCTTAAATAAGATATATATTCATAAATCATTTCTTAAATAAGATATATATTCGTAAAAATATAATTATATATAAATCAGGTGGCAATCCCCAAATGAAAAATATAAGAACCTTTGCAGTTCCTTTCCCCTAGAATACCCTTCCTAGGTATCAGCATGGTCCAGCTTCTTAGTTTCTTCATATTACTCCATTCCTTAACTGAGAGAGATTTCCTCATCAACTGATTGAAAAGTAGTACTTCTCTTACCTGCTTTATTTTTCTTCATAATGATTTATTTTTCCTAAATATTTCTTATTTTTTTCTCTCTCATCGTCAATTTGTTTACTGCTCCATTCTTCTCATCTAGAATCGATGTAGTATATACTCAATAAATCTTTGTTGACTTTTATACTTCCGTGCAGACTAAGCCTCATTATTTTCTATTTACCTGTGATACACCTATTATGCTATTCTGTAGAGCACATCTTGTTTCTCCTCTGATGAATATTGCCATCTTTTCCCATGGTTTGATGAGTAGAAAAGTACAATACTTTTTCCCAAGCACTGTGTTATCTAAATTTTTGAATTGCAAGTAATATCTCCTTTCTTAAATTATAAACTATTCTTAGTCTTTCTATGAATCCTAGGTGTAAATTATAGCAGAGATGTCTTCAGTCTTCTTTAAAAGCTTATTTCAAAATCCTCAGATACTAACATTGTATTTTAAATGGATGTGTTTGTTATTTGACTAGCTAGCTAATATATAACTATAATATTTCTAGAACTACTTCTCAGATTGTAATATGGTTGGACCAATATCCAATACTATATCTATCCATGGTTATGCCAAATGGAAGTTCCTTGTTATAAAATCCTGAGGGCACAGCTAATCCTATAACAAAGTTGACACTCTAGGTTCCCATATTACCTCTTCGACCAGAATCATATTTTAAAGAATTATTTTTAAAGCTTTTTTGTGATGACAATTTAATGAGTGCCAGCTCTTGTTTCAAACTGTGGAACTAGACACATGGCCTTAGGCAACATTTTAATGATTTCAGATTTAAAATGAAGTTTCTGCTCATGATATTCATTATACCTTTTAAAGGTAACCGACACTTTCCTAATATCATTATTTAATCACCTACCTCATATAATTCTGCTTACCTCTAATTACTTCAAAGCTTAACTGAGATTGAGGTCTACATTTTAATATATGGGCTGGCAAATTGATAAAAGATCTGGAATGATATTTACCCCAACTAGAAAACATTATTAAGGATATGAAAAGGAATCATTTGGCCAGAATGTCTTTCATTGTGTCTGCTGCCTTGTTGGTATAATGCAAGACTTACTGGAGTCAGACACCCACTGGCAAATCTTCCTATCACTGTTGTACGGAAAAACAACCTCCAGCTTTTTAGAAAATTAGATTTGTCAACTTTATTGAGTTGTGTGGCTGAATACACAGTAGATGAGGATGAAATATTATAACTTAAGCCCTTCAAGTCCTTTTTAGTTATCGAAGACTATGATGTGTTTGTCTTCTGAGAATGTGCACTACATATGCTATTGTTTCGTTATTTATAAATGCTAATGAAATATTTTATCAAAAAAAGAAATATTTTATCAAATATTTTGACTTTTCTAGTTAACATGCATAAGAATATTTTATATTTCCTTGTGTTGAATTTTAGGAGCATTATTACTATAAAAGTGAACTCAAATTCATATTTTAAAAAATCAATTAAGTTGAAGATGGAAAACATATCACATGACACAAGATGTGTGATTAACTGTATGAACAGAGGAAAGCTCTGAAGCATTTTTATTGAAGCTGTCTTCAACTCCATCATAAGAATGTGTAATTTTAAAGAAGGAAGTGATGTTGAAGATCTTGTAGTTTATTTCATATATGTGGATAATACATTGCTAATCTGTTAAGTGACTTCATATAAGTCAGTTAGTTAAGGAGATAATCTGCTAATAAGGAGTCCATAATGCCTGTTTCTATGAACTTTTACAGGTATGTTAACTTCTTCATATTTTTCATTGGAAATAGTCATAATCATTGTATTTTCTTAATATTTTGGAATTTTTATGTACAATTAAAAAGTGTTATAGATATATACATGCATATATAGATGAATGTATAGATACCAATGGTGAATATATGTGTATGTTTATCAACACACATGGCACCATGGAGAGAACTCTCAGGAAATAGAATGTCCTACTAAATCTAAAATATTATTAAATATATCTTAGCTAGTACCTTTGGAAAATTTGACTTTATGCATACTGATCTCAGGGTTTATCAAGAAATGTGTTTTTACTGTTATTTTATTTTAAGATTTTATTTATTTATTTGACAGAGAGTGAGCACAAGCAGGGGGAGGGGCAGGCAGAGGGAGAGGAAGAAGCAAGTTGAGCTGGGAGCCTGACCTGGGGCTAGTTCCCAGGACTCTGGGATCATGGCAAAAGCCGAGGTTTAACCACTTAACAAGCTTAACCACTTAACCTACTAAGGCACCCAGATGCTCCTTTACTGTTATTTTAATAACTAAATTTAAATATGTAGTTTTTGGTTCTTGATTCTCTCTTTTAAACTGATATTAAATAATCTAAATTTATAGTTTCAAACTATTGTTACATAAAATAAAAATATTACACTGAAACACTATATGCATGAATATAAAAGGTTAATTGCTCAATCATTTTGGTGTTTTTATTTTTATTCTGATATAGTTAACATATAGTGTACAGTGTTATATTAGTTTCAGGTGTACAACACTGATTCAACAGTTCTACACATTACTCAGTGTTCATCAAGATAAATGTACTCTTAATCCCCTTCACTGTTTAACTCATCCACTCACTCACCTGCCCTCTGGTAATTGTCAGCTTGTTCTCTATATCTAAGAGTCTGCTGTTTGATTATTGTTTTTATAATGTCTGATTTAATGTTATCCACAGAATGACTGCATATCTATCTATCATTTCCCAATTACCATATTCAATGGGTTTATAAAAAGATAAGGCCAATGGATAGAATTTCCTTAATAAAAATATATTTTAACCAATCTATGAATGGTATGAATATTTGAATGATACGAATCTTAGTTCATAAATTTAGGAGTGCCAGAAAAGTCTAGGTTCTTTGGTTTGTATGTCAAAGTATGCTCCTAAACTGGTGGAATAGTAAGAAACTAAGAAACTAGAATTATGGAGTCTAGGCTCAACACCTCAGATACACATTGCAGGAGGATCCTCAAGTCTAGATTTTTGTCCATCAGTTATTATTGAGTTGCTGATAGCTTATTCAGCAAGGTGTCTTCTGCTCCAGTACCTCTGTTGCTTTTATGAAATAAATGAGAATAAGTACCTTTGATAATCAGAGGTTTTGGATCTTGAGTCTAGCCTTTACTGGTGCATCACAAACAAATTTTATGAGATTTTGCCACACTTCAACCTGGGCTATCCCAAGGAACAATAAGGAAGCATCTTCAGTGTCTTAACCTGGGTTGCCATGGCAAAATTCCATAAACTGGGTGGCTTGAACAACAGAAATTTATTTTCTCAACAGTCCATGAGGCTAGAAGTCATGTTAGCATGATCCAGTTGTGGTGAAAGCTCTCTTCATTGCTACAGATGCCTGCCTTCTTGCTGTGTCTTCACATGGCAAAGGGAAAGAATAAGCAGTCTGATGTCTCTTCTTATAAGGGCATTAATCACATCCTAAGGGCCCCATGCTCATTATCTAATCTAACCTTAATTATCTCCCAATACTCCATTTCCAAATACCATCACAGTGAGGAGTAAGGCTTCAACATATGAATTTTGAGGCACACATTCAGTCCACAGCTCCAAGTTATTTACATACTGCCCTACACATGACCTCCAACCTCTTCCAAATTATTACTGTCAAAAACACCTGACAAATAGAAATCTGTTTTCTTCAGACAGCTTTTAAAATACTTTTTTTAATGAAAAAAATAATATAATTAAATAAAAGCCAAAATATTCAAATTCTTGAGAATCAGCCTGAAAAGAATGAGAGTAGGGTAGTATGGAATATCTTGCCACAAAAGGTAAAGGGGTCTCTCACATTCATTTTGAATTTTATTGAACAATGAGTAACTTAGGCTTAGGAAAAATATGTAATATACCATTAAATTCTTTACTTCCAGTATCAAAATCATTTTTTTACATCTTCTAAGAGGAGCATTCCAGTTTTCAAATATTTAATTATTTTGCTCTATGTCACTTTCTTTTGAAATCAGAACTCTTAAAAAAAAAAAAAGAAATCAGAACTCTTCCATTTTTCACTTTTTTGTAATTGTTCCCAGTGCTATAATTTTTAAGACAGTCAGTTAATTAAAGTGAATCAAGACACTTCAAGAAAATTAACACCCCCCCAAAAAAGAAAGAAAATTAACCCAGTTTTACTTCCAACTAAACATCTTATTTATTGAAAAGGGAACAAACATTGAGAAACCACCTTTAATAGAATGGATCTCAAAAAATGGATCTGAATAATTGCAGCAGGTCTGAATTGCTCCCATTTCTTACTTATCTTAACTTCTAAAATGGAAATACCTCAAAATATGGGAAGAATTTCAAACACTTATTTTTTAATTAAATCTAAAATGGAGGAATTGTTCTAAATATTAAAGATCCTTTTCATATGAAACTAATTTTAAAATGAGCTCCCATGGTTTACATGAATCTGAGGTCAGGGTCAAGAAGACAGATTCTGGGCAGCCTGTGTGGTGCAGCGGTTTAGCGCCGCCTGCAGCCCGGGGTGCGATCTTGGAGACCCTGGATCGAGTCCCACGTTGGGCTCTCTGCATGGAGCCTGCTTCTCCCTCTGCCTGTGTCTCTCTCTGCCTCTCTCTCTCTCTCTCTCTCTGAATAAATAAAAAAAAAAAAAACTTTAAGAAGACAGATTCTAAAACCATGAATGCAATTGTCTCTTGTTGTGAAGAAAGAAAAATTCCTATTGGAAAAAAGAATTTAGTTCATTGATTTCTAATTTATCTGCCACCTCTTGAATTTCAAGGGTAGCTATGAGAATAATGAAAACAGTAAGGTATGACCTTGCAATTGATGAATCAGTTGACACCAGACTAGAACTATACACCTGGTGTGAGCAAGATGTTTTAATGTTTGATAGAAACAGAAGTTCATATGGGGTTTTACATTCATGCCCTATGTATTCTTAGAAAGGTAAAATAGTATCATGTGCTCTAATAAAATAACTGTGTTGTTAATTAGAATTTAGCATTTTCTAGTACCAGTTATACAAAATATAATTTATCATGTGTAGTACGTAGAAGTACTGACAAAAGGTATAAATGTTACTGATTCCCAAGCAATACCGAGCTCAAATCTTCAGTGCTAGCTAAAATCATAGAAAACTGGATTTTCCAACATTATCACATGGACATTGTAAATTACGTTCGCAACTTTTTAAAAAAATATTTTATTTATTTATTCCTGAGAGACACAGAGAGAAAGGCAGAGACTCAGGCAGAGGGAGAAGCAGCTCCCCGCAAGGAACCTGATGCGGGACTCAATGCTGGACTCTGGGATCAGTACTGGAGCTGAAGGCAGACGCTCAACCACTGAACCATCCAGGCATCCCAGATTCACAACTTTTAAATTATACTACCTAATTGCCTCTAATAGTCTGATTTAGATTTCAAAATAATGGGAAATAGTTCTGCTTTGTTATTTCCTCTTCTTACAGGTAATTTTACAATTCCAGAAAGAGTCCACCAAGGCATTTCTTCTTGTATGCACTACTTTCTTCTTCAAGTCCCTAGCACAGTATTCTCATCCATTTCGATAATCTCAGCTGATTGTGAAAGTAATATGCATTTATACTAATTTATACTCAGAAGTCTAGAATGATTGAATGCCATTTTAGTATGAAGCTTCCAAGATAGTTGCCATTTGGAAAAAGATTATTTTAAACACTATAGAACATGTTTCTAAAAGTGACATGTCCAGCAGCTTGACTCTACAAGTAGCGATAATTTAGGAAGGAAGGAAGTTCAGGGAACTCCCTCATACCAGTTTGACAGCCATCTTCTCTTTCTTATGGCTTGTCCCAATGGATGTCCCCCACTTAGTTCCATTCTTTTGGCCCATTCTGACCTGCTTTACACATTCCCACAGCAAACTGTTTACCTCTCAAGTTTTCTCCTGCTTTCCAATCTTTCGAAATTGGAATTGACTAATAAATCTTTCATCTTCCTATCAATGAATTCACTCTTCCTGCATCTGTTATTGATTCCTTCTTTTTTCATTTGCTAAAAGGAAGGAAAGTTTCTTCTCCTGTCAGTTGCCAACCTGTCCACAAATGCTTCTCCCACTTTACATTCTCAAGGGTTTCTCCTTTTCAGTTATTTTCTTATTTTTACTATAAGCTTTTCATTTCTGCAGTGTTTTTATCAGTAGCCTAGAAATGTAACTCCTATATTTCCAAATGAAACAAAATAAAATTAAAATTCTTTTGATCCCACATTACTCTATGACAACTGTTCCATTTCATTTATTCCTTTTATTTCCTTAAACTTCTCTTATACACATTGTTTCTATTTCCTATATCCCCTTTGTATATTGTATATGTCACAAACTCTTGGTAATGCTTCCTCCACTCTATCAAGACTGTCTTTCCAGGGAATCCAGTCACCACTGTTTGCCTATATGTACTGACTCAAATTTTCATATCTTAGTAGCCCTTAATGACTTAATCACTCCCTCAAGAAATGACTCTTCTCTTGAATGGCTCACCCCCGCTCTTTAGAGGTTTTTCAGCCACATTTTAAACTTCTGTGGACTTTTACCCTTCTGCCATCCAAAAAGTGGTATTATTCAGGCCTGTATCCCACCCTTCCTCTCCCCTCTCCTCTTTTTAGGGGATTTAGGGAATAATTCTCAAATAGCAACTTTGATTTGAGATGACTATTCTGAATACAAATATCAGCTACCTTCTTCACTATTTACTTATGTAGATCATGGATATCTCAAATTTAATGCATACAAACTTTTTGGTACCTCCACTATTGATTCCATTTTTTCACGTTTGGTATCATTAGCATCCTGCTATTGCAAATATTTGCCAAGCATCCAATCCAGGAAAAGACAGCTTCCTTAGCCAATCTCTACTATCTCACTTTTAAGAACCAATTTCCAAAACCCCACCAGTAGTCAATTTAAATGCATGTGCCAATTTAGTTCTGCATTGCATTAATGCAGATAATGTCCATATCTGTTTAGTTCACCTCTCTCTCCCCAACCAGAGTAGTTGGGGTGTCTTTAAGCCAGGCCCTAATCTAATTTTATTGCGTTAAAGAGAAATTTTTAAATCACCAGAAATGGTATTTTCCAAAGGATCTCACAGGCATATGATGGAATTCCATTTTACTTTTTGTCTGCCAAGATTTTACTTTTGAGACATACTTCTATCACACAGTTTGGTGCCTGATTTTGAATTCCAGTTTCACTCTCTGGACGTGTGATCTCTAGCAAGTTATACAACATCTTTGTGCCCCAGAGATCTATCTCCTCAGAGCAGCAATATCTCATAAGCAAATCACCTACAGGGGTCCCTGGGTGGCGCAGCGGTTTAGCGCCTGCCTTTGGCCCAGGGCGCGATCCTGGAGACCCGGGATCGAATCCCACGTCTGGCTCCCGGTGCATGGAGCCTGTTTCTCCCTCCGCCTGTGTCTCTGCCTCTCTCTCTCTCTCTCTGTATGACTATCGTAAATAAAAAATAAAAAAAAAAGAAAGAAAGAAAAGAAAAGAAAATCACCTACAATAATTGCTATGGGAAACACTCAGAAAAATCACGGGTGCATAGTAACCACTCATTAAATGCTATGTTAGTCCTCTTTTTTTTTTTTTTTCTTTCTTTCTTTTCCTTATCCTTAGCATTTTCATTTCTGAAACTAGCATAAAACACTTTACTATTCTACTGCTTAACAACCTTAGGAAAAGTGGAGCAGCGCCGTCCGCCCGCCGCCCCGCCCGGCGCAGGCCCGCGAGCGTGCAGCCAGGCCGGAGCCCCTGCGCGCGGCCCGGGCTCCCTGCGGCCGTGGGTGCGGCCGTGGGTGCGGCCGTGGGTGCGGCCGCGCGGCTGCTGCGCGCCGTGGTCCTGGGGGCGCCGGGCTGCGGCGAGGGCACCGCGTCGTCGCGCATCACCAAGCATCTGGCGCGGAAGCACCTCTGCCCGGAGACCCGCTCGGTCCGGGACAACATGCTCCGGGGCACAGAAACTGGTGTGTTAGCCAAGACTTTCATTGACCAAGGGAAGCTCATCCCGGATGACGTCATGACTCGGCTGGCCCCTCGTGAGCTGAAAAACCTCACCCAGCGGAGCTGGCGATTGGATGGTCTCCAAGGACACTTCCACCGGCAGAAGCCCTGGACGGAGCTTATCAGATAGGCACAGCGATTGATCTGAACGTGCCCTTCGAAGTCATTATTAAGCAGCGTCTCACCGCGCGGGATTCATCGCCGCTGGCCGAGCCCACAGCCTCGAATTCAACCCCCCAAAGCCGTGGGCACTGATGGCGTGACAGGGGAGCCTCTCCCCCAGCGGGACGGCGACAAGCCAGAGACGGTTGTCAAGACACTCAAAGCATGTGAAGTCCAAACACAGCCAGTCCTGGGATATTACCGGAAAAAGGGAGTATTGGAGACCTTCTCTGGAACAGAAACCAGCAAGCTCTGGCCCCATGTGTATGCTTTCCTACAAACAAAAGTTCCACAAATAAGCCAGAAAGCATCATTTACTCCACGAGGCGAAGTGCACATCGCCAGTAAGATGAGCAGAGACTCCTCGCCTGTGCATTTAGAAGCTCCGTGTTCTGAGACTGGCATGTATGAATTCTTTGAGAATTATGTTAGTCTCACTTCTACTGATTTCATTCTGGAAATTAAGAATGGGCCAAATGAGTCCGATACCAAGATTCATCTTTTCGTCTACCCGGGGTATCTTCCATCGCTTTGTAATTTAGAAACATCAGATGTCTTAAATTAAAAGAGCAATTGGTAGTGATATTGACTTTTGTTCAGAAGAGTTAAGTGGTTGGTAAAAAATTTTCTTATTCTTTGGAGAAGCTAAAAACATTTCCATGTCACTGGGTAAAGTATCTCATCAGAGAACTGTGTTGTAGACTGATGCCAAACCCCAGCATCGTTAGCACTGTGGTACGTGGTTTTGTGAAACACTATCAAATTCTGGAAAACAAGCAACCAGATAATGCGGATTAGTTTCAGGATGCAAATTCACTGTTGCCTTTACACTAAGAAACTTAATAAATACAGTATATACGGTTAAGTTTTTATGTCATTAAACAAACTTTCAGTTTATTCAGAATTTTCAGTCTGCTATAAAATTGTGTTAAATTAGCATGTAGGAAAATATTATTTTCCTATGACAGGTTTTGAGAACATGTGTATTGAAAAAAAATGATTAGAAATTGACATTGGAAGTTCTTACAAAAGCACTGAGGTTGAATTATCAACAAAAAATGTAATTAGTCTTGTGTTTTCAGATTATTACTCAGGTTAAGAAGGATAAGTATGTGCTTTAGGATCTACTTGCCAGTTTCTCTTTTTGATCACTATGTAAAATCTGCTGTGATGAGTGACAATTAAAGTACAAGAAGAAAAGCAAACCCATGGCCCTAAAAGCAAGCATACTGGGTCCTCAGGAAGTAGAAACAGATCAGTTATGCCTGGGGAGAATTTCCCTGACACGTTTAACAATCATAATTAGTAAACAATCAAAATCAGTAAACTAATCAAATTAGTAGCAATTAAAAGGATTTACATGAGATGTTAAAAAGGACCAGGAAGGTAACTGAGTTTGTTGAAGGACTTTATTCCTAGTGAAAGCGGTGGGCAAGCTGCTGGCTTTCCCTGCCACCGTCAGCAGGGCAAGAACTCCACCTGTGTATGTAGCCTGAGTAGCCCTTTAAAAGCGAAGAAAATTTGATTTCTTTGTAGGACAACAAGGATGCGTGCTTATGTCCTGTGGCCTGGCAGGAAGAGTGGGGCGATGAGAAGTGGATGAAAAAATCAGCTACATCTTCAGTGGGATATTTACTCTTACTTGGTGCTAAATTAGATGCAACGAGTCCTGGTACAACCTGTTATGAACTGCCTTTGAACACCGGCCTGTTATCCCAGGCACTCAAGATATAAATGCCAGCAAGTGGTTCTTCATGTATTTTTGTGGGAAAAAAAACTTTTCTTTTGATTTTTAAAAATTCAATGTTGATCTTTCAGAATGGACCAAGGCTTTTAAAAAGGATTGCAGGACACATTTAATTCTTTACAAAACTTTCTGCAATGCCTTATTTGAATATATTATGTGCTTTCTAAAAACTGTGGTGAACTACTAAGCTTATGAATAATTACTGGCTTTCCTGGCATACATGACTCTTAATGTACTACAATAAAATTAAATTCTAGAAAAAAAAAGAAAAGTGGACATATCTTATTTTTGTATTGTGATATATTACTGATCTATTATAGCTGTAACAATTTACCACAAATTCGGTAATGCAACATAAATTTCATAATTCAAATTTCATTTCAAATTTCTGTAGGTAAAAGTCCAACAGGAGACTCACTGAGCTAAAATTAAGGTGTTAGTAGGCCTACATTTCTTACTGGAGGGCTCCGTGGGAGAATCTATCTCTTTTTTTTTCCAGCTTATGGAAGTTGCTCACATTCACTGACCTGTGGCCTCCTTTTCCTTCTTCAAAACCAGAAATGCTGCATCTTTCTTTCCATCTTCTGTAGTCATTTTTCCCTCTAACTGTAGTGTTTTAGGACTCATTTGACTAGATTGGATCCATGCAGATAATCCAAGATTATCTTTCCATTTCAAGTTCCTTAACATTTATTACAACTGCAAAGTAACTTTGCTTCTAGGAATGGAGGCATTGATATCTTTGGGAAGCCGTTATAGTGATTACAACAGTCATTTTCTTATATATTCACTGCCATATTGAGTCTTAAATGTCATATAGAGTCATATGATGGGTGAAGAAAATTGTTAATGGAGTTTCCTTAAATTTTTGCCACAAATCTCTTTATCGTAGTGTTATAATTGAAAATGTCCTTGAAATTTATTTGTGATCTTTGTAGATTAATATTTTAAATATAATGCAATTTTGAATGTCATGTATTTTTCCTTTTTTTAAAGATTTTATTTATTTGACAGCAAGAGAGAGCATGAGAGAGAGAGAGAGAGAGAGAGAGAGAGAGAAAGAGAGACAGAGAGCATAAACAGAGGGAGCAACAGAGGGAGATGGAGAAGCAGACTCCCCACTAAGCAGGGAGCCCAATGTGGGGATTTATCCCAGGACCCCAGGATCATGACCTAGGCTCAAGGCATATGCTTAGCAGAGAGAGCCACCCAGGCACCTGGCATGTATTACTTTAATGTATATAGTCTCTTGAGAGAAGGTAGTGTGGCTCAAAAGAGCACGCATTATCAAGAATAGGTTAAAATAATTACCTTTAAATATTAAATTCTCAAAAATAGGCATTAATATTCAGAGATGTTTATAAACTCTGAATGGAAATTCAAATTTACCTCCATGACAAGTATTTTCCAGTAGGATGCTACCTGGAAGCCATCATATTAAAAAGTAGGGAAGTCATGGCAGTTCAAAATGTTCTCACACTATGTGGGGTAAGTTTTTTTTCCAGGGACATTAGGTTTGGGAAGTCATATAAGTGTTATTTTTGAGTTCATTAACATCACTCCCTCTTTTGCTGTTAGGCTACTTACTTGTGATTGCTACTGAGAAGGGGACTGATTTTAAAGGAAGAGTGTATCTACATTAATGAAGACAAGAAGAAGGATGGAAATAGATAAAAATAGACAAAGAATGTATATATACGTAGTAGGGAATTGTGAAAAGATAAGAATAAAATTTGGTAGATTTTATAGACAATAGCAAAAGTGATAATGCTAGCTTTTTCCATATTTTTCTATAGTTTTCTTAAGCTTTTTTAAGTATTCACATGAAATATAAGTAGAATCTAGAGACTGAAAGAGATTTCTCTTTTTGTGGATGCATTTATTATTCTTTAATTTTATTAAAATTTAAATGTTTCTGACATGTTGAACCTAGGTTGGCATTTTATGCTCTTTTTAAAAAGAAATGTAAAATTAATACATGAATGAAATTTCGCTGTAAAAGATTCATTCAATACATAATTGTATAGACTAAGAATTTAAAGCCTTTCATGACCCACGTCTGTCACATCTCTAACTTCTCTACAGAAATAAACATGGCTAACATTTATAAAGATTTATGTTCACATACACACACACACACACAAACATGTATTACACAGATATTTTAATGGAGATTGAATCATACTATGCATTTATATTTCTTTTAGTTTTTCTTCTCTGTGTAGCTACTTTATGGATTTTTCCTGTCGGCCATGTAGATATTAGTCTTTCTTTTAATGACTGGCATAGTATTCACAGAATATATAAAACATGAGTTATTTTCTCATTCCTCTTTTGAGGAATGTTTAAGTTGTTCCCAGTTGATTGCTACTTCACTTTATGTTTTAATAATCACATTTGCATGTTAATGAATAGATGTGGTTATTCTTTGAGGATAGATTTTTAGGAGAGAGTTTCTGTCAAATATAAGTTTTTGAGTGCTACGGTTTCCATGATGAATAACATTCTGCTATAGTTCTTCAATAACTACTATTCCTTTTTAGTATTACATATCATCTTAATACTAATGTCCTCTCTGTTTAAAAATTACTGAATCTTGGGATGCCTGGGTGACTCAGCAGTTAAGCGTCTGCCTTTGACTCAGGGCGTGATCCTGGAGTCCCGGGATCCAGTCCCACATAGGGCTCCCCTCAAGTAGCCTGCTTCTCCCTCTGCCTGTGTTTCTGCCTCTCTCTCTCTCTCTCTCTCTCTCTCTCTCTCTCTCTCTGTATCTCTCATGAATAATAAATAAAATCTTTAAAAAATTACTGAATCTTTATAAGAAATGAATATATCATACAAGTCAATATTATGATGGCATATGTTCACTTAAATGTGAATACTCATCAGTTATCTTTTCTTACTGTCTTCATCATTTATTTAACAATTATTTATGGAACATCTCATATATGCCAGGCTAGGGATAAAGATGGGAACAAACAGGTAAAAAGTCCTGTTCTCATGGAGGTTACATTTTAGATGGAAAGAGAGTAAATTTTTTTTTAAATGGAAGAAGTAAAATAACCTGTAATACATCATATGGTGATAAGAGCTACAAAGGAAAATAAAACAGAGAAGGAATAGATGAAGTCTGGATGTGTGAAAGGAGGATATGTTGCAATTTTAAATTTAGAAGTAAAGAAAGCTTTAATTTAGTAGGTGACATTTAAGTAGAAAACTAAAGAAGTCATGCTCATTTGTGTGAAAAAGCTTTGCAGGCAAAGGACCTGAGGCCTGAGTGTGTCTGATATGTTTAAAGATCATCAGGGTTGCCAATGTGCAGGAAAGTGTGTCCAAATTTATTGATTCATTAAAGGGAACCAGAGGAGGAAACCTGGAGGGATTTAAAGGTGACCTGTAGGTGTTTTTAGACTGAATGAATGAAAAAAGTGGAAGAGAAAGTTGTACAGTGGAAGAAGGGAGAAGAAGGGATTGGCGATCACTATGTATTTTTTAAACTTTACTTCTGAGTTATCTGTTAGAAGCTGAAATGTTAAAGATATTCAAGTTGCGAGTTCAGAGAAATGTTCCCAGGAGATATACATTTATGAAATCGATGATTCAATCAGGGGAACTGGATGAGTGAGTGCTGATAAAGAAGTGTTAAGGATTGGACTCGAGGTTTCCAGCATTTACTGGTTGGGGAACTGAATACGAATAAGCAAGGATATCTGAGGAGGAGCCAATGAAGTAGAAAGAAAAATCAGGAGAGTGCTTGAAACCAAGTGACAAAAGCATTTGTAGGAGAAATAGTGTCCAATTTAGTGCCTATGAGAGACCAAATAGGATGAGAAGAATTGAAGACTGAAGACATGAACACCACTGCTGATTTTGATAAGTACAGTTTAGACTGAGTTGGGGTGTGAAATTCTGAGTAAGATAAGAGAAATAACTGCATGTTTCTGTGCTGATTGGAATTATCCACTAGAAAGGAAAAATATAATAATCCAAAAGAGAGGGGAGATAATTATAAAGGAATGACCTTGAGTAGGGCTCTAGTACTTTGTTACTCAAAGCATGTTCCATGGACAAGCAGCTTTGGTACCACCTAAGAGATGGGTAGAAATGTAGACTCACTAGCCCTACCCAGGCATACCGAATCATGGCCTTCATTCTAAAACCCCAGATGGTCCATGGGCATTATAAGGGCTGTTAATGTTAGTTTTCTGATAAGGGTGAGGTGGGGGGAGGTTTCTCTGATATATCACATACTGCTAAATCGATTGGTGAATTATTTGATAGCATTTAAATCATGGTATTTAAATACATTATTCTAACATCAGTCCAAAATTTATTTTGTTCAGATAACTTAAAAAGAGGAAATGGAGAAAAAAAGTGAACTATTATGAAGTATTTGGTAGTGTTTGTCTTATAGAAATAACACATCTTTTTCTCTGTTCTTGGAGCATTCTTTTATTTCACTGCATTTACTCAGAAATGAATCCCAGGCCCTCCTACCAGATCCTCTAGACCAGATTTCTTCCAGTAATCATAATATCATTGGCACATGGCATTAATACATTAGTACTAACTAAGTTGTACTGATTAAATGAAATGTGGAAAGGGTTGGGCACTGAAGGATTATGGGGATACCTTGGCATCTCATTGTATGAGAAACTTGACATTTCTTCAAACTGGTTGTAATTAGATAATTTTATTTAGTATATTAGAGAGGAAATCTTTTTTTTAAGATTTTATTTATTTATTCATAGAGACACACAGAGAGAGAGAGAGAGAGAGAGAGAGAGAGAGAGGCAGAGACACAGGCAGAGAGGGAGCTCGATGGGGGACTTGATCCCGGGTCTCCGGGACTGTGCCCTGGACTGAAGGCGGCACTAAACCACTGAGCCACCTGGACTGCCAAGAGGGAATCTTCTTATTTGCTAAAAAATTATACAGACATGGATTTACTTACTAAAGCACTTCTATATGATGAAACAACGTTAAGAGTATGAAAAAGTGGCAAAATATTTGTCCCTTTTTTATATCTCTTGTTCTTTTTTCATTAATTTTTCTTTCATCTGTCATTTTTTCCAAATTTGATAGGTTTCTGCAAGGAACATAAGGAGTATGAATTAAATGGTGAAATTAATAACCTTTCAAAGTAGCAAACAATAAATAATTTGTTCCATTATTTCTCAAATTTAAAATAATTTTCAATTTATGTTAATGAAAACATTCAAAAAAAACTTTGAATGTACTTCTCTGAATCTTAATTACATAAGTCACAGAAAGATTGCCAATACAATCAGTGGATGAAATATGAGAATTTTTTATTTTTTATCTTTTGAAATATCACAATTTTTAAAAGCATCATTATCAAAATTAATAACATATACCTGTTATAATAGTTGAAGAAAAATTTGTACTATCAATCATTAATGAAAATTTAAAGCAATTCTAACTTTCATATATTTCTAATAGGAATGCAAAATGATGTAGCCAATTATAAAATTAAATATTCATTTACCACTCAACAATCCTGATCCAAGGGATGCCTGGATGGCTCAGCGGTGGAGCATCTGCCTTTGACTCAGGGTGTGATCCCAGGATCCTGGGATCAAGTCCCACACCAGGTTCCCCTCAGGAAGCCTGCTTTTCCCTCTGCCTGTGTCTCTGCCTCTCTCTGTGTGTCTTTCATGAATAAATAAATAAAATCTTTTTTAAAAAAATGCCAATCCAAGATATATATCTAAGAGAAATAAGGACATATATTCTCACAAAGACCCTTATGTGAAGGTTCATAACTATATTTATAATCACCAAAATATAATCACCAAGTATCTATCAACCAGTGAATGTATAAATTATGTTACATTTATGTAAAAGAATAAGAAATAATAATTATAATAATAGGTAATATGGAGGTATGTCAAAAGCTATGTAAAAGAGTATAAAGGCAAAACTAAAAGCATAGGAATCACCGGATGACTGAGAAGGGTGCCAGAAGGGCAGTTGTGAAGGAGTAGGTGGGAATAGAGAAGCAGCAATTGTGTTCCTAGGCAGATACATTGTAGGAAGGGGTGCATATGGATTGAAGCTCAGGAAATGCATTGCCTTCAAACTCTCCAAGCCTGCACACTCTTGGAAAGTCTTTATGGACTAGGGTGCATGTCACACAAAAACTGCTTAACCATAAGACAACAAAAACCCTGCAAATGTCTAGAATGACTCTGGAGGGTGATACTATTACTCTGCCAAATCAACATCTGAACTGATGTGCTGCTGATCTCATTCCCCATTGTCATCTGTCCCATTTTCATGTCAGTCACAATCAGATCCTTGGCATTTTCCCAAGGCCCAGGCCTGCTCCGTGCCCAGAGATGCTTCTCCCAGATATGGACATGACTCCACTTATTTCAAGCCCTCACTTATTTCAGTCTCTGCTCCAATATCCTCATACCTGCTCTTGTTCACCTTGTATAAAACAGGATAGGCCACCCACATTCATTCATTTTTTCACTCATTCAGCAAACTTATTTGTGGCAGGACTGTTCTAGACACTGGAAATACATCGGTGAAAAAAGACAGACAAATATTTTTGTCCTTGTATTGCTTAAAGTCTAGTGTGATGGAAATAAAAACATTAAATGGAAAACATAAAAAAATAAAAGTACAGGAATCACATTGGCAGTTTCAGGGATTAGGGATGGGGGGGATAGAATTGACAACAAAAAATGAGCAAGATAATTTTTGGAGAGATAAAACACTATATCATAATTGTAACATATATGTGTATACAATTGTGTGTATATGCATATTAAATATGTATATGCATATATTGCATATTTTAATGTATTAATATATATTACATTTGTTTAAGCTGAAAAACTGTACAGTTAAATGGGATATATTTTACATACATTATTCCTCAATAAGTCTTACTTTTTAAAAGGAAAATTTCAGCTATAAATTCTTACAGATTACTTACTGCACAATTTCACTTTGAAAATGTTAATTACTTTAGGCATTAAGCTAATATGTGTATATACTCCCACTTCATGATCTTCAAAACAGATATTTGGCTACAAAGTTTTTGCTATTTTCCTGTACAAACTCCCTACCCCAGAATCTGATTCTCATTATATTCCTAAAATTTGTCTATGTCAGTGGCAATAAGATAAATTATGTTTTATCATGTTAGTCCATTGATGTTTTATGGAATCGTGTATTTCTTCATGTGAACTTCTTGCAGAGCTTGCCTGGCTTCTTCATCAGTTCTAATAATAATTTAAAAATGTAATACATATATTATAAGTGCTTAACTAAGTGCATAGGAAGTCTTTTCAGCATTTAATAAGTGTTAGCAATTGTTTGTATCTTAATAATTAATTGTTCAATCAATCATTTGCATAATCTAATATGTATAAAGAACACAAGCAAAAAAAAGAATATAAGCTTTGTGAGAGGAAGTACAGTGGTTTATTCATGACTGCTGTGTATTCAGAGTCTAGCAGGTACTATGCAGAAAGAAATTAAATATTTCTTAAATAAACTACAAATAAATAAGGTCATAAAGAAGAATAAAATAATAATAGTGTTAAAAGAAATTAAAATGGGCAATAGGAAAGAAAGCAAGCCTTGAACTTATTTTATATTTGAGCCTTATTAAAAAAAGAAACTAGAGGGGATCCCTGGGTGGCGCAGCGGTTTAGCGCCTGCCTTTGGCCCAGGGCGCGATCCTGGAGACCCGAGATCGAATCCCACGTCGGGCTCCCGGTGAATGGAGCCTGCTTCTCCCTCTGCCTGTGTCTCTGCCTCTCTCTCTCCCTCTCTCTGTGACTATCATAAATAAATAAAAAAATTTTAAAAAAAACTAGAAAGGAATGTAGAATAAGACTGTTAAATGTAGAATAAAACTGTTAAAATTAAGCATGTATTATAAATGACATTTTAAATGTCCAGTAACCCACATTATTACCAATCATAAGATGCTTTTTCTGAGTGAAAATAATGTGTTCATTTTAAGGATTGAAATCATTCTTGAACCAATATATTCAAGTTGTCCTTTTATTAGCACTGAGTGTCTCCAGACAAGAGGATTCATTTTTTTCAAATGAGCTTTGCTTCCATTTTCTCCTTTCTATAAGATGGTGTCCTTGTATGATGTGGAGGGAGAGCTGTGCATCACATAAACCTGCAGAAGATGGTAAGAGGAGCTTCTTTAGCTTGGTATTCCCTACTCACCTATAACCTTCCTTCGTCTATCTGGTCACTGCTTGCCTGATTGACATCTCAGTTTGAGATTTGCAATTGTCCCTCCTCTTGCTCAGCCCATTAGTCTTTCCCACTGCCTCAACAAACAAGGTGTCTCCTGTGGCTGCTAAATCCCTGTCTTTTCCATATCCTGACTCCTGCAGTGGCCTTGCCTACCTTACCCTGCTGCAGAGACCCCCATGTTACACTCATTAGCTCTCAACTCCTTGTCCACCTCCTCAGGAATGGGACAAACCTTAAGGTCAACTTTATCTGACCCCAGTATAGTTATAGATTGACTTATATTGACACTATAGGCAGGTACTGTGGAAACCAGAGAGCAGCTGTCTTTCCAGAATTCTAAAGGGTGAGTGGACATCCTTTATCTTAAATTTTACTCCTTACTTGTCTCAGACCACTGCATTGCCTTGAACTGAAGCCCAAAGAGGAGAAATGTAGGCCAGAAGCCCAACTTACATCTCTCTCACTTTTCTCTCATTTCCATGACTCCTAGGCTTTATGAAGATTTTCTTTTGTTGTTGATCCTATTGTTGTGTTTATTATTATTATTTTTTTAATTTTTATTATTATTACTTAATTTGATAGGCATTTGACACTTACTCTGCTCATAAAAGGCAGGAATTATGGTTCCATTATCACAGGGAAAAGGTTATTTTCTCTAGACAGGAGGGAGATTGTAGCAGATAGACCTAGCTCCTGGAACTTTAATAGAAGTTTGTGGGTGAAGAAAGAAGATGTTAAAGCAATTTCAAACATCTTTCTTCAGGGCAACAATCTGGGTGAGGAAGGTTATGGGTTCCTTGAAAAATTCTATTGAGTATGTTGGAAATGGAATATTGTCTCTATTTTAGTTTGTAATCCGTCCACAGTGAACCGTATTTTTAACTCTAAGTAGGGACACTTCTTACAATGACTGGGATAAAGGTCATGTACTGTGAAAGAGATGAGGAGAGATATTTTGTTTTTGTTTTTGTTTTTTTTTTTCTAAATTCACAATTTTGCCCAACTACATTTACCTTATTTTCTTCACAGCATTTTTCATATGCTATGTTGTATTGATTGATACATTTACTTCCTTGCCTTTTGCCTCCCCCACTGGATTGCAGGTTCAATGAAATAAGTATTTATTTAATGCTGCTCATCATTTTATCCCCAATGCTCACAACTGTGCCTAGCAAAGAACAGGTCACTCAGTTAAATGTTCATAATCAGTAAGTTAACGTGGAATACTAAATAGCTTTAGCAGTTCTAAAGCTAATTATAAAAACTGGAAGGTGTTTCGTAATATAAGGAAAAGTCTAAAAGAATAATAGCAGTTCTGGCACCTCAAGATTAATTCTAACTCTGTTTTCTTAGTCCAGTGATTATCAAATCTATAGATTTATTTACCTCACTCACTCTTTCTATTTTTGCCATTTCCACTGCTGAAATCTCCTCTGCCATATGCCTTATGACCCTCCCATTTTCAATAGAAGCATAGCTGTTGCACATTACAGTCTGTGTACCTTTCATCTTTAGATGAAATTTTTCCCTATTTCAAATTATATTTCTTACAATTGTCATGTTAAAAAGAGAGAGACAGATTTGATTTATTCATTACCATTCAGAATAGATATCTGGTCTAGGCTTGGATCCCATACTAGGCCATATGATATATCATTGGCCATCGCCTGATGGCTGTATTTTGGTCAGGTATCACACTCCTGTCTGATTAGCAGTGATCAGAATACCAGGGTTGTGCAATACGAATCAGAATACCAGGGTTGTGCATGGTGATATGTACAGGAAAAGAACATCCTGTAGTGCTAATCAGGAGAGCTTTCTAAGATGTGTTATCATAAAAATTGTTAACTTTTCTTTAATGGATTATAAGAATTGTATTGAAGTTATGGAACTTGACACAGCTCTGACATTTTATGAAGATTTCAGTGCCACTTTTGAAACATCAACTATCAAATTCCTTTCAAATTAAATATTTGGTATAAATATTCTTTACAGTTCCTTACATTTTTTATTTACCTACTAGTTCATCTAACAATGCATGTATTGATTTCCAGAAATAGTATTGCAGCACTTTGAGGAAGACAATACATCTTTCATTTGAGAACATCGTATATGCACTGAATATGACCCCATGTTTACTTACCTGTTGGCAATAATGTACAGAGATATTGCACTTTTAGCTAGAGATAAGATAAGGTACTGTTATGAGAAATATCTTTGAAGCTTGAGTAACACAGATTTATAAGGAAGACTATATTCCCTTTTTTCAGGTATATAGTAATTAACTTATGGATTTCAACTCAACAAAGTTTTGCATGTCTATAATTAGATTTCACTAGAATTTAGTATTTTTAACATCAAAATTTCAAAATAGTGTTTTTCTCACAAAATTTGTGGAGATAAAAGCCGTTATGCAAACTCTATTTATTCTAAGAGAATGATATGTATCACAGGTAATATACACTATATTTTTAATTCATTTAAAAATCACATGGGATTTCATGCATGGACAAAAAATAAATTTAAATTTTTTTTAAAATTTATTTTTAGCAGAAACTAAAAATAATCCTAAACACAATATAATATGATTGTAAATTAAATCACTACTTTGCAGAAGGTAAAATAATATTTTTCAAGTTGTCTTAATGAAATTAAAACATACACAATTATATCTGAAACAGGCCATGTATGCATGTAAACTTCTAATAAAGTTTCATAAACTTGATATCTTCATTTTTGAAGATTTATACAAGATTTATACTAGCTTTCCAATGTAAATTATATACAGATGTGGACTTTTAAATATGTTTTAATGGTTTCTAAATAGTGTTCTGGCATAAGTACTAAATAATTAGCTCTCTTAGGAATCACATACTTAATTTTTTAATGGATTTTGTTTTTAGAGAAGTTTTAAACTCACAGCAAAATTGAGTGGAATATAGAGAGATTTTCCATCTCATCCCAAACACTGTAAAAATGAATTCTGTGGAAATTCTAATTTTAAAAAAAGTTTAAACTTTTGTACTATTTATGATAATGGTTGAATACAAACCAGTGCGTTTTTATTATTATTATTATTATTATTATTATTATTATTATTATTATTATTAAGTGGTAGAAAATGCACGCTTAAGTGAGCTAGATTCAATTTAGCTCTTTGCAATCTTTGGAAAGCAATTGTTCAGGTGAAAGGATGCTATGTTAAGAATAAGGACAGTAGTACACAGGTTCTATTAATTTAGCAGATGCCTAAGCAATGAAATTCTGAAAGCAGAGGCAACATTATGACTCTTACTTTTTAAGTAATTATTTTAATTCAGTTCTTGATTATTTCTACTATAAAATGGGCACTGGACATATGGTCATTTTAAATGCAAATATTCCATATCTGAAGAGGAATAGTCACGTGCCTATATGGAGTATTATGTAGAAGATAAAGTGACTTGACAATGAATAAAATTACATTGAGCATAAATTTCCTTGTCCATCCAGATATCAGTGAGGCATGGCAAAATGCATTCCCTTAGAAGAGAGGGTAAAGGAAAAAGAAAAATGGATCTGGGCATATATGAATAACGAATAAACCTTCTAATGATATACTTTGATTTTTTATGTTAGAATCATTAATCAGGAAATTACTCACAGAGTTCCTCGAATCAAAAATAAAGAAAAATGAGTATATAAATTTGTTCCCATTGTAATTTGTTAGATATGCTAATGATACAGGCTGATGCAAAAACAAGGTTTTCCAGTTAATTTGTTTCTGCAATCTGGTTTTCTGATTTACCTTCAATAAAAGTATTATGAGGCAAGTTAAGTCACTGATTTTCATTCATTCTGTCCCTATTTATTATGTAAGAAGAGAGAAAATATGATGTCAGTAATATGCAAACATCATTAAAACTGCTTATAAAATTTCTTTCATTTAATTAACTTGATTAAAATAAAGCATAATGGATACTTATACACTAAGATGTTAGGTTTGCAAACAAACTATATTTCCCCCTTTGTTCTTACTAAAGTATTTACCTTAAATTTGTCATGAAGATAGGGTTTAATAATTTCTGTTTGGCTTAATCATTAAATGGTAGTACTTAATGAACTGAACAGAAATTTTAAATACTACCATTAATTTAGTGCTGAAGGTTAATCTTAAGGTTAGATCTAAAGAACTGATTTCTTTTGTTATAATGTAATGGAGAAAAAACAAAATCCTTGGGGACCTAGACATGAGCATACTGTAAATTTACTATGGGACTAAGTGTCTAGTAGGGACTTGCAGTTTCTTCTCTGACATATAAAGATCTTGTGAATAGGCAAATAAATAATTGACATAACAATGGCTGAGAACTTTCCAAAATAAATGGCACATAAAACTACAGATATAGGAAGCTATGAGAACTCTGAGGAACATAAATACCAAAACATTTATACCTAAGCGTATATTCACATTGTAGAAAACCAAAAGTAAATAGAAAAAATCTTGAAAGAAATCAGAGGGAGGAAAACACATGTAGAAGAACAAAGAATAATAATTATAGTGGGTTTCTTGGGGTGCTTCAGAAGAGGTGGCTCAGGTTAATCGTTGAACTCTTGATTTCAGATTGGGTCATGAGCTCAGGGCCATGGGATTGAGCCTCACATTGGACTCTGGGTTGAGCACAGAGTCTGTTGTCCCTCTCCCTCTGCTCCTACCCGTTTTCACTATCTCTAAAAGAAATAAATAAAATATTTTTAAAATAATTGCATTATAGTGGACTTCTTGTTTGACACAATGCAAACAATTAGAGAGTGGAGTGAAATATTTAAGATGTTGAACAGTAAAACTACCAACCTGAAAATATCTATCCAGTGGTATCTCCTTCTAAAGTATAAGATGAAGATTCTCACACAAATAAAAACTGAGGAAATTCATTGCTAGCAGATCCTTCCTTATAAGAAAGATTTAAGAAAAAGTAAAAATTAAAAAATTCTTCAGGGAGAGGGATCCCTGGGTGGCGCAGCGGTTTGGCGCCTGCCTTTGGCCCAGGGCGCGATCCTGGAGACCCGGGATCGAATCCCACGTCGGGCTCCCGGTGCATGGAGCCTGCTTCTCCCTCTGCCTATGTCTCTGCCTCTCTCTCTCTCTCTGTGTGACTATCATAAAAAAAAAAAAAAAAAAAAAATTTAAAAAAAAAAAATAAAAAAAAAATAAAAAATTCTTCAGGGAGAAAGAAAATTATGTGGATTATAAAATTCAGATCAATATAAAGAAAGAGTATCAGAGGAAGAACTAAAGAAGATAAAGTGAAATCTTCTGTTTTTCTTAATCTTTTTTATTATTGAAACATAATTAATATATAATGTTGATTTCAGGTATACATGGGGCATCTGGGTAGATCAGTGGTTGATTGTCTGCCTTTGGCTCAGGTTGTAATCCCTGGGTCCTGGGATGGAGTCCCACATTGGGGTCCCCATGTCGGAGCCTGCTTCTCCCTCTGCCTATGTCTCTGCCTCTTTCTCTGTGTCTCTCATGAATAATTAAATAAAATCTTTAAAAAATCAGATATACAACATAGTGATTTGATATTTATATATATTGTGAAGTGATCACCACAATAAGTCTACTTAACATTCATCACCATATGTAGTTACAGAATTTTCTTTCCTTGTGATGAGAGCTTTTAAAATCCCTCTTGACAACTTTCAAATACATGCAGTACAGTGTTATTAACTATCACCACTATGCTGTACATTACCTACCCATGACTTATTTATTTTATAACAATGTTTATAACTTTTGACTCCTCTTACCCAATTTTTACATCCTCCACCTCCCACCTCTGGCAATCACCAATCTGTTCTCTGTTTGTATGGGTTTGGTTTTTTTTGTTTGTTTGTGTTGTTCTATTTTTTAAATGCCATACATAAGTGAGATCATATGGTATTTGTCTTACTCTGTCAGATTTATTTCACTTGGCATAACACCCTCAAGGTCTATCCGTGTTTTTGCAAATGGCATAACTTCATTTTTTATGACTAAATAATATTCTGTTGCACATATATACACCATATTTTCTGTATTTATTCATCATTTGATACTTCATTTATTTCTGTATCTTGGGTATTATAAGTCATGCTGCAATAAACATGAGAGTGTATACCTTTTCAAGTTAATGTTTTTGTTTTCTTTGAATCAATATTCAGAAGTGGAATTTCTGGATCATGTGGTAATTGTATTTTTAATTTCTCAAGAACCTCCATATTGTTTTCCATAGTGACTGCACCAATATACATTTCCACCACTAGTGCACAAGTATACCCGTTTCTTCTTATCCTCACAAACACTTGTTACTTTTTGTCTTTTCAATAACCATTCTGACAGTTATGATGTGATATCTCATTGTGGTTTTGATTTGCATTTCTCTGATGATTAATCATTTTCATTTATCTGCTGGCCATCTGTATTACTTCTTTGGAAAAATGTCATCAGACCTTTTCATTTTTTAATCAATTATTTGGTTTCTTTTTTGCTATTGAATTATAGGAGTTCTTTCTATATTTTAGGTATTAACCTCTTATTAGATATGTAATTTGCAGGCATTTTCTGCCATTCAGTAAATTATCTTTTCATTATTGTTAGTTGTTTTCTTTGCTATGCAGAGGAAATACCTTGCTATAAGGTTACTGCAATACCCATCAAGCACTACCATGTGAAACAAAGGTTGCTTAATGTATATTGCAAATTCTAGAGACAATGAATTTTTTTTAAAAAATAAAACTGATATGCTAATGAGGAAATCAAATCATATAAAATGTTCAGGTAAAACCACAAAAAGCAAAAAAAAGTGAGGAAGATAAAATATTTTAAAAATGACATACAATGGGAACCCTGGGTGGCGCAGCGGTTTAGCGCCTGCCTTTGGCCCAGGGCGCGATCCTGGAGACCCGGGATCGAGTCCCACGTCGGGCTCCCGGTGCATGGAGCCTGCTTCTCCCTCTGCCTGTGTCGCTGCCTCTCTCTCTCTGTGTGTGACTATCATAAATAAATACAAAAATTTAAAAAAAATGACATACAATGAATGGAAAACAACTATGAAAATGACATATTTTGGGATGCCTGGGTGGCTCAGTGGTTGAGCATCTATCTTTGGCTCAGGTCAGGATCCCAGCATCCTGGGATTGAGTCCCCCATCGGGCTCCCCCAGGAAGCCTGCTTCTCCCTCTGCCTATGTCTCTGCCTCTCTCTCTTTGTCTCTCAAGAATAAATAAATAAAATATTTTTTTAAAGGCATATATTGGGATGCCTGGGTGGCATCCTGGTTGAGCATCTGCGTTCAGCTCAGGGCATGATCACGGAGTCCTGGGATGGAGTCCCACATCAGGCTCCCTGCATGGAACCTGTTTCTCCCTTGCCTATGTCTCTGCCTCTCTCTCTCTCTCTATGTGTGTGTCTCTTATGAATAAATAAATAAAATCATTAAATAACTATATATATATATTAATTCAACTATATCCATAATCATATAAATGTAAATATTCTATACTTGCCAATTAAAGCACAGAGATTATCAGATTTTTTTTAAAAGATTCGTATTGTCTGTAAAAATTGTCTTATTATCTATTAGTTGTCTGTAAGAAAACCACACAATATATTAAGTATTCAGGTTAAGAGTGAAGGGATGAAGAAAGAATTACCATGCTAACATCAACCAAAGGAAAGCTGGAGTGGAGTAACTATATCAATTTTAGGCAAAGCAAACATCAAAAAAAAGAAGTCATTAAGGATAAAGAGGGTCTTTTCATAGTGATACAGAGGTCAATTTTCCAAGATGACATAACAACACTTAATATTTATGCATTTAACAACAGAGCATCAAGATAATGAAATAAAGACTGATGGAATTGTGGAGTGCCTGGATGGCACAGTTTGTTAAGCAGATCTGATTCTTGGTTTTGGCTAAAGTCCTTATCTCAAATCATGAGATCAAGTCCCCCAGCAGGCTCCATACTCAGTGCAGAGTCTGCTTGAGATTCTCTCTCCCTCTCACTCCGCCCCTCATGCTTATGCTCTCTCTCTAAAATAAATAACTAAATATATATATATATATATATATATATATATATATATATTTAAAATCTAGTGGAATTATGATGAGAAAGAGACAAATTAATATTATAGTTGGAGACAACAATGCTTCTATTTCATTAGCTGATTAATAAAACAAGCAAAAAACAAGGGTATAGTTGATCTGAATAACACTAATAACTTGCTCTAATTCGGATTATGGAAAACTTTATTAACACTATGTGTCAACTATACTCAACTATTTTTTTTTTAAATAAAGGGAAAATATTATATATATATATATATTATTTTGTTTATTTATTTGAGAAAGTGTGAGAGAAATAGCACAAGAGGAGAAAGAGAGATAGAAGAGAGAAGCAGACCCCCAATGAGCAGGAGCCTGATGGTGAGCTTGATCCCAGGACTCCAGGATCATGATCCAAGCTAAAGGTAAATGTTTAACTGAACGAGTCATCCAGGCACCCCTCAAATATATATTCTTTTTAAACTTGCAGGAAATATTAACTAGGATGGACCACACTGTGGGTCATAAAACATATTTATTATTTGAAATATCACAAAGTATGTTTTCAAACTACAGTGGAATTAAAGAGAAATTAATAACAGAAAGATAGCTGGCAAACTCCCAAAATTGAGGGTACTAAATAATATACCTCAAATTAGCAAAAGGAACAAAGAAGAAACCACAAGAGAAATTGTTACTTATTTTGAACTAAATAAAAATAATGCATCTTATCAAGCTTTGTGGGGTCCAGTAAGAGCAGCACTTAGAGGCAAACTAAATGTGTATATTAGAAAATGAGAAATATCTAAAATCATTAATCTGAGCTCCCAGCTTAGCAAACTGGGGACTAAAGAGAGAGATATGTCTTCAGTTATGGAATGAGTAAGTCATGGAAATAAGAAGCAGAGCATAAGGAATACAGTCAATGGTATTGTAATAACAATGTAATGGGACAGATGGTATATTCATGTGTAGTGAATATAAAATAATGTGTAAACTTATCAAATTACTAAGCTGTACATCTGAAACTAATGTAACACTGTGTGTCAACTATACTCAACTATTTAAAAAAAATAAAGGGAAAAAAAAATAAAAACCAGACCAGAAATCAATGTATTTGAAAAAGTCATTCAACAGAAGAAATAAATGAAACAAAAACTGGTTCTTAGAAAAGATACAAAAAAGTGATAAACCTCAAGTCAAACTAATCAAGAGAAAAAGAAAGACACAACTTCTTAACTGTAGATGTGAAAGAAGGGTCATGACTACTAATACCACTGACATCAAAAGAATAATGAAAGAGAACTATAAACTACTCTGTACCCACAACTTAGATGAAATGGACTAGTTTCTTGAAAATCACAGAATTCCAAAACACTCACAAGGAAAAACTGAAATAAATCACCAGTTTCAGATGGTTACACTGGTGGATTATACAAACATTTAAGTAAGAAATGAGACCAAGTTATGGTCCTCAAAATCTGTGAATGTAATATTATTTGGAAAAAAAAAAAAGTCCTTGAGGATGTAGTTATTTTAAGGATCCAGAGATGAGATCATCCTGGGTTAGGGTGGATCTTAAGTGAAATGACAAGTGTTCTCAGAAGTGAAGAAAAGGAAAAGACAGAAACAAAGAAAGAATGTGAAGATGGGTGCAGAGATTGGGACATAGTCCCAAACCAAGATGCCAACAACAGTTTCTAAACTTTATAGTGAAAGTATAAAACCTTCAATAGGTAATCCAATATGGTAAATAAAGAACAAAGTTGTAAGACTACTTGTTTGCCAAACTTAAAATAAAGCTACAGTAACCAGGAGTAGTATTGACCAAAATATATATACATAGATCATGAAGTCATTCTGAAAGCCAGAAATAGACCCACATAGATATACCTAACTGATTTTTGACAGAAGCAAAGGCAAATAACTAGAGGAGTAATTTTTTTCAATAAATTATGCTGGACCAATTAGACACCCATTAAACAAACAAACAAACAAACAAACAAAAAACTGAACCTAGACAAATACATTGTAACTTTCATAAGACTTAGCTCACAATGGATTATAGATCTAAATAAAAACCAAAAAGCTATAAACTTCTTGAAGAAAATCTAAGTAATGTTGGTTTTAGTGATGGATTTTTAGATCTAAAACCAAAAGCACAATCCAAGAAAGAAAAAACAAATTGATAAGTTGGACTCTATTGACTTAAAACTTCACTCTGCATAGGACAAGCCAGTGACTGGGAGAACCTATTTGCTAAACACATATAGGATTTGTGTCCAAAACACATGAATAATTCTTAACACTCAAATACAAAAAACAACCCAATTAAAAACTGGACAAAAGATCTCAGCAGACGCCTTATCAAAGAAGATACACAGATAGCAGTAAGCACATAGAAGGATGCTTCACATCCTTTGTCATTAGAGAATCTCAAATTAAAACTGCAATGAGGTGCTCCTCATGTCTATTAGAATGGTTAAAATCCCCAAATTGGACAATATCAAATTCAAGAAGAGCTCTTGTTTATTGCTGTATGAAAATACAAAATGATACAGCTACTTGGAAAGACTGACAGTTTTATACAAAGCTAAGCATTGTATGATGCACTCCTAAAAATCTTGCTCCTAGGGATTTACCTAATGGATTTGAAAATATACCCAGAAAAAAAGGTACTCACAGATTCATAGAGGTTTTATTCATAATTGCTAAACACTGAGGGCATCCAAAATATCCTTGAATAGACAAATGGATAAACAAATTGCACTGCTCTTATACAGGAGAATAGTATTCAGTGATAACAAGAAATAAGTCATCAAGTCACAAAAAGACATGGATGAATTTTAAATGGTTATTGCTAAGTGAAAGTAGTGACTCTGAAAATGCTGCATAGTGTATGATTCCAATTACATGACGTTTTAGAAAAGGCAAAATTATAATGACAGTAAAAAGATCAGTGGTTGGTTGCAATTTGGTGAAAAGAGAAGATGACTGAATAGGTAAAACATGGAAATTTTAGAACAGTGAAACAATTGTCTGTGACACTGTAATTGTAAACATATGACAGTATGCATTTGTCAAAATCTATAGACATTTACAGCACAAAAATTGAACCTAAATGTGTGCAGATTAAAAAGAAAACATTTAGGAGCTCAGAGGACCCCAGAGAGAAATGCAGAAGATGACAGAACTGTCTTTTCTTGCAATCTTTTTGTAAATCCAAAACTTCACTAAAAAATAAAGTTTTAAATGTCTAATATGTCTGTCCAGACAACTATGTTATATCATTGGTTAACAAAGCTTTTCATTTCCTTATATAAAATTAAATGCCAAGTTTCAGAAACTATTAGAGTTTTGGTGAGTTTTCTTTCTTGGTTTAATATAACTTTAAATGATTTTTTTAGCATTTTATTTTTTTAAGTAATCTTTATCCTCATCATGGGACTTGGACTCACAACCTGGGACCAAGAGTCACAAGCTGTACCAATTGAGCCAGCCAGGTACCCCTTAAATGATAGTTTGTATATGCTCTGATATAAATCTTTGCTATCACATTCCATCAAGCATAGAAATGTAAAGTAAAACTACTGATAAAGTTTACAAATACAAGAATTTATTGTTTCACTATGTATCAGTGCTGGACTCTGAGAAATAAACAGTTGATTGCTGCCTCTGTTTAGGATCCTTCTCTGCAATGAGGTGCTCCTCATAAATATATCCTTAGGATATATTTAAAATAAAATCACTTTGTGAATAGTGTATGGCCAGAAGTAAAAGATATGGCCTTTGTTTAATTCTTTATCATTTAAAAACGGCAATAGATTCTTTTCTATGTTCTAAACCTGTCTTGCTTTTTCTTTCTTCCTCAGATAAGTTACATGTTTAAAAGCTATTTTCTAAGTACTCTACAAGGCTCGATGGTCTCTCACCCAATTCTTTCTAAATCAATTGAATATTTTGTCACTAGTCCAACTCTTCAATTCATAAATTAACTAAACACTGGGCATCTATGGAACCAGGATGATACGGAAGCTCCTTAAAAATTTCAAATAAGATGTAGCTAAACCTCTTTGCTGCTGTCCTATATTATCTTTGAAATTTCCAATTAGGAGAAGTCATAAGGGCAAAATAAATAAAATTAAACAAAACACAAAACAGTAGGAAAAATTTATGTCTCCTATCTGTTAATTGCAGGTGCTAATAAAGAAGTGATTGAAAAAATAAATAAATAAAAAATAATAAAATAATAAAAAAAATAAAGAAGCGATTGAACATCATAATTTTTCTTGATTTTCTAGCATCATGGTGAATAAATAACTTCATTATATTTACAAAATAAGACAAACCTTTACTTTTTCCCTAAAAATTGTGTTTCAGAAAACTGTATCTTATTTATTGAGTAGTACAAAAGATTTCATATTTTCTAGAATTTATATTAGGCTAAAATATTTTATTTAGATCTAGAATATATTTAGCCTAAAATAAGCTCAAGTAATCTTAGCACTGTTTAAAATCTGGTTTAAAAGAGGTGATAGTTTTCTAGAAGTTAATCAGTGGAGTAGACAAAATAGAAGACAAAGAAATTAACAGAGACATAGTGATTTTACTTGGGTCTGAGACTTTACACATCTGGTGCAATATAATATTGTAAACATCTTTCATGGTTACTTTAAAAAGTAATCAGTAAATGTTGACATTTTTGAGATCACAAATAAGCATATATGGGAAGAATGAAAAATATAGCTCTACTCTTAATGAGTACCAATGGATTTGGAACATATTTTCAGTGAGAACATAATACATGATTTCCACAAGTGCTGTCCCTCAGATTGTTTAAACATGTAAGGTTGATGCATTCTGAAAACTACTAGATGACTCCAAAAAAAGTCTGAGTGATACTGATGACATCATGTGTATAAATAATTTGAATAAAATTATCTTATGGAGAGTACAAAAGGTACTATTTCCAAGTTCACACTTATGCTAATTAAAATATGTGCATAAATTAGTAATATAAATGTTTCTCATAAGCAATTTTACTATTTTCTTGCCCTTTCCAACATTTACATATTCACGTTTGATCAAATGTCTTGAGATTTGCATGATAGGGGAAGAGGGCATAACTTTTTATGGAGAATTGTCTAAAGTTATGAGAGCGCAAATATGTATTGTGTTAATTTAAATATGAGTGTAATAATGATTATGACAGAAAAACATTTTAATAAAGCACAGACTAGGGAATGATGCAGGCTAAATTTTTATTCTGAAGTCTAGAACTCCACACTCTGATTTGACTGTATGTCTTCCAAAAGAAAGCATCAAAGTGCTGCCCTTACCAGTAGGACAAATCAGTATTTGACTGAAGGACATGAACTATCATTATTACTAGGTCAAGTATCGTAACTGCCTTTAAGATTTAAAGATTTAGGAACAAAGAAGAGAGTTCAAATGTGAACAAAGAATAAAGGAATTCACAAGAGAGATTTGTTTAACGTACTATTTTGTAATGTGAGGAACTATAATTGTCATTCACTTGTCAGTTAACTCAACATTATTTCAACTTTGAGAATTAAATTGAAAATGTTACTTACATTCAGCTTTGATCAAAGTGAAGAAGGGGAGTACATTGTTCACTTCTCAGAAACAATGAGCAAAGCATTTCTAGGACACATCTACCACTTTGCTGCTCATCACATTGGCAAGATCTATAACGAGAATTGCCTTATAGCCATGACACAATTGACTGTCGGCTAAGAAATTCATTCCATGGACCTCATAAAAGTCATTAAGCCATCTGGGACATCTATGAAAAGACTCCTCATTGTATAAGCCATTTGTGTGTGTGTGTGTGTGTGTGTGTGAGAGAGAGAGAGAGAGAGAGAGAGAGAGAGAGAGAGACAGATTACTTCTTTGTCTACTAAAAATATTATTTAGATTACAAAATAGTAATTGTAAAAATAAATATAACCAAGCGTTAAAAAAAGCAGTGTCAAAGGGTATATAATATGCAAACTGGTGCAGACACTGCGGAAAACAGTATGGAGGTTCCTCAAAAGTGAAAAATTGAACTTACCCTAAAATCCAGCAATCACACTACTGGGTATTTACCCAAAGAATACAAAAACACTAATTCGAAAAGATACATGCACCGCTATGTTTGTAGCAGCATTATTTATAATAGCCTAATTGTGTAAACAGCCCAAGTGTCCATGGATTGATAAATGGATGAGGAAGATGAGTACAGTAGAATATTATTAAGTCATAAAAAATGAAATCTTACCATTTACAACAACATGGATGCAGCCAGAGAGTACAATGCTAAGCAAAATAAGTCAGTCAGAAAAAGACAAATACTATATAATTTCACTCATATATAAGAATTTAAGAAACACCCAATGAGGAAAGGGTGGAAAAGAGAGAGTCAAATAAACCACAGACTCTTAATTATAGAGAACAAGCTGATGGTTACCAGAGGGAGATGGTGGAGGGATTAGTTAATTAGGTGATGGGAATTAAGGCATGCACTTGTCATAATGAGCACCAGATGTTGTACAGAATTGTTGAATCACTATCTTGTACATCTGAAACTAATAAAACATGATACATTAAAAAAATAAAATTATCTACCATCAAAAAGGATATATAACTTAAATATTTCCCTCATAGTTTCTAGTCTTTCTAAATTAAACTTCTTCATCTGAACCTTCAAATCAAACTTCATTTGAGTAATTATATTCTCATTTCTTTCTAGAATAGTATGTAACTATTATCATTGTAGACTAACATGAGGGTTTAATTCATTGTGTATATGGATATGTTAGGACACTGGTGATTAATTCTTTTACAGAGAACTCCACTTTAAAAACATAGTTGCTTATATACTCCTCCAGTTCCCTTCTCGAAGAGACTATTTTCACTTAAGGGTATATGCATCACAAGGATTTAATATATATAAAAGCATGCAAAGTGTGTGAGGACGTATGCATATATATGAGTACACAAGGCATGCGCACATACGCATGTGTGGCTGTACATCCTTTTTAAAATGCAGGTATACACTCTATATATTTCACTTCTCTAAATCTCCAACATTCAAAATCTGTGTATCGAGTGTTATTCCTTATTGGGAGATTTAAACAATGACTAAATATCATTTCATTGAGAAAATGTGCCATTAGTTATTTGAGTGTCCTCTGACTTAAAAGCATTTGTTTTCAATCTTTTACTGTTATACATACCACTGCAATGAATATCCTTATCACACGTTCCTGCCTACATGTATATCTGTAGGATAAACTACTATAAGCAGAAATTTTGATAAAAAATCACATTGTCACAATGCTTCCTTTTGATCCAATTTATGCTCTGGACATCAATGTTTCTGAATGGTTATTTTGCCTTGAGTATATTGTATGCCCTTGTGTATTTCATATGACATTATTACTAGATATTTTATACTTTTACTGCAGTAGTAAACAGGATATATTTTTCCTTACATTTTGCAACTGGCAGCTTTGTAGAAAGGGTAAGCTATAAGAAAGCTCTTGCTTTGATAGATTTATGTAATCTGTTAAGGTTAGCGTTTTAGTAGATTAGATTAGTACTTAAATATATTTTCTTGTATCTTTCAGGTAAGTTATAGCATCTAGAGATGATTAAATGATAACATTCCTTCTTCTTTTCGTTATGGTTCACAACTTTCTCTTGTATAATTTTACTAGCTAGCCAGAAAGCATTTTAATAATATTGTTGTTACTATATGTATTGTAATTCTAATCCTGACTTTCATTTTTATTCTAGGCATTTTGCTTATAACATAATATGAGTAAAGTTTCTGGTTATTTCCTAATTTTCTCAAATGCTGAATACCTTTCTTTTTTTATATTTTCTGTTTTGGGCATAAAAATAATAGATACATTTATTATTCTATCCTTTTTAAATCTGATGTTCAAAGTACATGCCCTACATATGTATTAGAAATGAGAAGAGGTGTTAGAGACTTAGGGAGCCAGTTATACACATTTCCTTTCATACAGTCTCTACTAATTGTTAAATAAGGACAAGGAACGAACTTTTAATTAATGGTAGTAATGAAGGTGACTTAAAAAAAAAGAAGGTGACTTTAGTTCAGAGTGGGAATGGGGGGATGCATCCCAATATGATCATCTCATATTGCATTTCAGGCACCCACTAATTACATGGGCTGCTAAGACTGGCCATTCTTTAATCTAACCAGTGCTTACCTGGGAGATATTGAGGAATGGTAGGAGAAGGGAAGAAAGTCACCAAGAGATCGATTTCCTATCCTCTCTAGATACCCAAAGCTAGGCATCAGGGATGGAATAAGCCTTGCCCTTTACTTTTTCGGGATGAATATATTATATAAGCTCACCTGGAGAGGGGTTCATAAGTAGAATACACACATCATGAACCAGAGAAAGATTAAAACACTTGAAGACTTGTTGTCAGGTGTGGAATGAGATAGAAAAGAAATGCAACTTGTGTAGTAGTTAGGATATGGAATGAGGTATGGAATGAAATAGAAAAGAAGTATAGCTTGTGTAGAGTTATCATCACATTAAATGATACCACAAGACAATCACAGGTGGCTTGGTATGAGGTTATCGAATAGATGAATAAGGAAGTGCTATCACTGAAGATCCATCTTCAAACAATGAAAAGATTTTGTATTAAAAAAGAACAACATAAGGAAGGGATATTTTTAGTCAAAGACCACAAAGACCAGAGAGCCATAGCTCACTATTGAACTCACAAGAAACCAAGGAGGGAAGGAAATTGCAGATTCTCTATTTCTCCCCACCCGATAACAATTTTGAACTCTGGGAAAATAGGTGGTGATTAAAAGATATTGGCCAGAGTTGAGATACCAACATATTTTGGCTGGGGACGACCACATTGGTTTTAGTGTATGTGCTGCCGAAGCGAGCACGACCACATTGGTTTTATTGAAAATGACAAACAGTCCCCACTTTTCCCTACAGAGGTTTAAAAAGAAGAAAAAAGGAAATATAGCTTTAAAAACAGATGATACCTATGTAGAATTTTAGAATCTTAATTTTAGAAAAGTCTTAATAATAAATTTAATTCACTTTTCTTTTTTTTTTAAGATTTTATTCATTTATTCATGAGAGACACAGAGAGAGGCAGAGACATAGACAGAGGGAGAAGCAGTCTCTGTGGGGAGTCCAATGCAGGACTCCATCCCAAGATCCTGGGATCACACCCTGAGCTGAAAGCAGATGCTCAATCTCTGAGCCACCCAGATGTCCCTTAATCCATCTCTCTAACTCATCTGTAAATTCTACTCAATGTTGACGTATACAAAATACTGTTTAATCAGAGGACACAAATGATTTCTACTAACCACCAGATTTTCTTTTGTCAATCATGGTACCATACATTCCCAGGATTAATATCATGAAGTCCTTTCTTCAAGCTTTTTATTTTTTTTCTTGGGTGAGGTATTATAATATCTAAATAGGCTAAAACAATGATGAATTAGGAGTAATTAGTTAAACTAATAATTTGTCTACTCTATCATACCTTTTTGGAGGTAAATAAATATTTTTGAACTTAATGTCTTAGAGACTTGGCACGCTGAAATAAAATCTCTAAATAAAAATTTAACTATATTTCATTAGACAAAGATTACTTTCAGAAATATACTATTTTAAATTTTCCAACATATTTTATATTTTCCAACATGCATTTTATGTGATACATGAAAAAGTTGTTTTTCTGAAGCCATTTCTTCTTCTTTTTTTTTTTTTTTTTTTTTTTTTTTACTTTTTGAGAGACACAGAGAGGCAGAGACATAGGAAGAAGGAGGAGAAGTAGGCTCCATGCAGAGTCCAATGTGAGACTCCATCCTGGGACTCCAGGATCACGCCCTGAGCCAAAAGCAGATGCTCAACAGCTGAGCCCCCAGGCGTCCCGATACATGTTGGTTTAGTCCATTGTGCCAAGAACTGATGACAATATTGCTTTCAAAACACTTTTCCTGAAATATCTGGAAATCAGAGTGAATCTAATTAGCAAGATGAACTAAAATATGGTTATATTTAATAGGTAGTCACATTTTCCATCTTTAAGGTATTCATCCTGTATCTTTATTTCTGCAACACAATTGGTAGGGAGGTTAAACATCGTTCTATAGTATGGTATAGACATTCTGTTCTACGTCTATATAATGTCACATAACCAGTTATGTTATGAACAAATCACCCTCTTCATGTGTGCTAACTTAAATTTGTACAATTGCTAATCGAGCAAAATAGAATTTTAACATTACTTTTTAAAAACAGTGGTTAGTGACTAGTAGACTAGTTTCTATCTCTCCTTTAGATTTATCTTGCTCTACACAAAAACTTAACTCATTTGTGGACAGAAAAAATGAATCTAGCATCAGATTCCATAGACTCTAATGGAAATATATGGGATATCTGTTTCCCATTTGTATTTCAGCAAGTACCCAGACTACAAGTCCACTATTTAAAGGAATAGATTTCTAAAACTGAGTTATGGGTTATACATATCTCATTCTCATAGCACAGTATCATAGTTCTAATGACTACCATTCTCAAAAATGCTTATCTCTTATTTAAATCCCATGAGGCCATCTTGCCGTTTTATTTTATTTTATTTTTTAAAATTTTATTTATTTATTTATGAGACACAAAGAGAGAGAGAGAAGTGGAGACACAGGCAGAGGGAGAAGCAGGCTCCACTCAGGGAGCCTGATGTGGGACTTGATCCTAGATCCCAGGATCACACTCTGAGCCTAAGGCAGATGCTCAACCACCGAGCCAACCAGATATCCCTTTATTTTATTTATTTTATTTATTTATTTTATTTTATTTTATTATTTTATTTATTATTTTATTTATTCTATTCTAATTTTTAAGATTTTCATCTTGCCATTTCAACCATTTATTCCTTTGTTAATATTTTTTTGTGAATCAAATTCCCTTATACAATAATAAACGGCTAAAATAATTGCCTTCTCTACTTAAAATTCAATTTTTTGCGAATCTAATTTTATAGTCATCAGCAAAGTTAGAAATATCATTTAATTAACTGAAAATATTACATGAAGTGAAGTAACAGTCTAAATTTTCCATAAATATAGTTAACATTAACAGCTTAGAAAATATTTTATCTCTTTTTGCTTATAGTCTCCTAGGATTTAAGAACCAAGAGGGACCCTAGAAATCTTCACAGATGAGCCCACTAATTCACAGATGAGGAAACTCACAGTTGGTTAATGACAATCTGTCCAAATCTTGGTTCAATGCTCTTCCCATTATAGCATGTTTGCCCACATTTTAACATTTTTATTTGACCACAAAGAAAACATTTCATTCCTGGCATTAGTGCTACTCAAATCCCAGATCACAAAGTAGTAGATTTTTTAAGAGTTCTTTGTGACATTTGAGCATTAAGAATTCTTGGCTTTAAAATTATTTTTGAGATAATCTTTTTAATAATGCTATAAGCATATTATATATCACTTGGCCAAATATAGTCAAGTGATTTCAGTGCTTCCATTTGTAGTTGTGTTTAGTATCATGCAGGTTCCAATTATTCCTAACTTAAAGCCTTTCTTTACATTAATTTATTTTAAAAATCAGAAATTTCTGGTTCTGTAACTCAATTGAATGTTGGTTTATATAATGTTTTCCTGAGTTACTAGAACTGATAAAGTTTGCATGAAAATTGTGTCAGTACATTGTAAGTCATGATGCAGTCATGCTAAATTTAAAAAAAATATATCATTCTAACACCTATTAAAATGGGCAAGATCTGCAACATTAACAACATCAAATGCTGGGGATAATGTGAAGCAGCAGACACTCTTACATTGCTAGTGAGAATGCAAAATGGTATAGCTACTTTGGAAGACTGTTTGGCAGATTCTAACAACACTAAGTATATTTTTAACATGTAATCTAGCAGTCATGTTTCTTGGTATTTACCCAGTGGAACTAAAACTTATGCCCATATAAAAACTGCACATGCTTATTTATAGTACTTTTATAAATTCCAGACAAAGATTAATATTTTGCCCTAAGTAATTTTTTCAATATGTTATGGCTCTAGACTTGCTAAATAAACTTAAGAAGTCTTAGATGAGGAACTAATACTCTTGCCAAAACTAAATAAATAATCTGCTCTGTTTTGACTATCGAGAGAAATTAAATGAGAAAAGATTTCTGAGATTTCTGTCTGGTTGCTCAGGTACCCTGGTCTTTCATTGTCTTTGAGCTTTTTACACCTCTGTAAATAATATACAATGACTAGCAGTGCAAATGACCCCTGTCCATAAATATGCAAATAAGTATGTGTTGTAAAAGAACAACAGATCCCCTCCACAACCAAAACTTCCTTCTACCCCACAAAAAGGAGTTTTTCATCAGCTTCCAAATTTATTTAAGTATTTCTGAATAATTAGTACTCTGAATCTTCCTGTGAGTAAACTACTGCCTTATTATTTAATGACTTAAATAAATCTTTGACATATATTTTATTTCATATTTATACAAGAGTAATGACTTTATCTCTTAAAAAATTGTCCTTGAACACTTCAGTTTGGCCAGCATTGTGTTCATGAAATCCATTAATGTTATTACACATAGTTGTAGATCAAGTTAGATCTACTGCATTGTCAATAATTCAATATATTTTTCTATTTTAATGAGAGATAATACATTTTATTTTTTTAAGTATTCAGCTGACAACTTTTATTATTTCCTAACTTGCAAAGTTTTACCTGGTCTATATAGGTATTTCATTATTATCTGATATACCTGTCCTTATAAAAGTGTCAAAGTAACCAGTTATCACAAATAATTTGGGAAATACTTGAATATATTGATGTATAGTAGAAAGAGAATTAAAATTAATATAAATGTATTCAATTCATTTTCATATAATGTTTTCAATGTCATACAAATTTAATTTTCTTCTCCTACCAGTTTCATGACCTCCATTAATTCTTTTCTTACCTACACTTACTTTTTCACATCATGAGCTTCTTAAGAGAAAAATAATGATGAAACAGCAAAGAAAATAAAATTAAGCTTTCAATTCAAATTACTCTAGCTCTAAACAGATGAGCCCTCCAATTAAGAACAACTTTTTCAATATATTTTATTCTTTGCCTACTGGTCCACTGATAAAATCTCCTTTGAGAAATTTTGATTAAGGAACTTTACTTTCTTGTTTCCTTTCTTTTACATTCATGGTTTTGTTGTTTCAGTCTACACATAGCCATTATGTTCCACTAGATTGACTTTCAAAAGAATTTAGAAATCTCTGCCGGCTTTCAGTCTCATGGAAATATTCTCTTCATTGCTTGTTTTCCCTAAAACAAATTTTGTTCCTTTAAATTTCTGTTATGAAATCTTCACTGAGGTATATGTTCTATGGCCAAAATTCCAGACATGAAAGGGAAGGGGGAAGCAAATAAAAGTCTTATTTTTGCCCAGGCAAACATTTTACTCTGGATCATATTCAATCTTAAATCCAAGAATGAAAAAGTCAGTAATTTCCTTGATCAACTAATTTGTAAGTACCTAAGGAACATGTTCCTGCTATGAAAACTACCAATAACAATGGGATACATTAAAAGGCAAAACTAAAAAAAAAATAAATAACATAAAAAAATAAAAAAATAAAAAAATAAAAGGCAAAACTATGGAAACAGTAAAAGATCATTTATTGCCAGGGTTCAGGTAGAGGGGGAAGGAATAAATAGATGGAATCCAAGGTGTATTTAGGGGAATAAAATAATTCTGTGTGATACTGTAATGGCAGATAAATGACATTATGTATTTTTGAAAGCCTATAAAATGGTACAACACAAAGAGTGAATGCTAATGTGAACTAGGGAATTCTGTTAATCAAAATCCTAGAGGAGAACACAGGCAACACCCTTTTTGAACTCGGCCATGGTAACTTCTTGCAAGATACATCCACGAAGGCAAAAGAAACAAAAGCAAAAATGAACTATTGGGACTTCATCAAGATAAGAAGCTTTTGCACAGCAAAGGATACAGTCAACAAAACTAAAAGACAACCTGCAGAATGGGAGAAGATATTTGCAAATGATGTATCAGATAAAGGGCTAGTTTCCAAGATCTATAAAGAACTTATTAAACTCAACACCAAAGAAACAAACAATCCAATCATGAAATGGGCAAAAGACATGAACAGAAATTTCACAGAGGAAGACAAAGACATGGCCAACAAGCACAAGAGAAAATGCTCTGCATCACTTGCCATCAGGGAAATACAAATCAAAACCACAATGAGATACCACCTCACACCAGTGAGAATGGTGAAAATTAACAAGGCAGGAAACCACAAATGTTGGAGAGGATGCGGGGAAAAGGGAACCCTCTTGCGCTGTTGGTGGGAATGTGAATTGGTGCAGCCACTCTGGAAAACTGTGTGGAGGTTCCTCAAAGAGTTAAAAATACACCTGCCCTACGACCCAGCAATTGCACTGCTGGGGATTTACCCCAAAGATACAGATGCAGTGAAATGCCGGGACACCTGCACCCGATGTTTCTAGCAGCCATGTCCACAATAGCCAAACTGTGGAAGGAGGCTCGGTGCCCATCGAAAGATGAATGGATAAAGAAGATGTGGTCTATGTATACAATGGAATATTCCTCAGCCATTAGAAATGACAAATACCCACCATTTGCTTCGACGTGGATGGAACTGGAGGGTATTATTCTAAGTGAAATAAGTCAATCGGAGAAGGACAAACATTTTATGGTCTCATTCATTTAGGGAATATAAATAATGGTGAAAGGGAATAGAGGGGAAAGGAGAAGAAATGGGTAGGAAATATCAGAAAGGGAGACAGAACATGGAAGACTCCTAACTCTGGGAAACAAACTGGGGGTGGTGGAAGGGGAGGAGGGTGGAAGGTGGGGGTGACTGGTTGGCCGGCACTGAGCGGGGCACTTGTCGGGATGAGCACTGGGTATTATTCTGTATGTTGGCAAATTGAACACAATAAAAAATGAATTTATTATTAAAAAAAAAGTATATATATATTGTTTGATCAATTGAATACTAATGCAAGATGTTAGTAGTAGTAGGGAATTGGTTGGGAGATTGAGTTTATGGAAACGTTGTACTTACTGTAAGCCTAAAACTGCTTTTAAAGAAATCTATTTTATGTGATTCATTGTTTCAAGTGTTAATATTATCCAGAAAAATGGATAGTTTGTAGGTTTTTGGAGTTAAATAAACTTTATTGAAATTAAGGAATTGTTTGAAAATCTGACTTGGTTTCACTCAGTAGCTAGTAAAATAATAGATTTCTATTTGTTTTACCTGTTTATGTGTATTTTAAAATTATGTGTTTGATTTTCTGTTTTTAACTGATACCTGCTTTTAGTTATTATTGATTACATGATTATCTGCAAAACTGACACATCTGGGAAGATATTAGACATTAAAGGATACAAGCAAAGTTTTATTTCGAGGAGTCCTTTGAAATATAATCATTAAAAAACACCTTTACTGTGCAAGTTTTGTGGGAGGGTAGGAGCCTAATCTCCATGTGTCTTGCTTCAAGTTGCAAATTATCTTCTGTCATAGAAGATATGAAACATTTATTTTTCCTTTGGGTAAGGCAAATTGGCAAACACAGTGGCCTGCCATCCCCCAGTAATTTTCCACTAGCTGACCAGCACACTTAAAATCCTCTAGCCCTTTATTTGAGTAAAGTTCAAACTGAAATAATGGCCTCTCTCCTTTATTGTAATAGTCTTGCATAAGACCTTCCTTGGTTGTGTAGCCTTAGCGCAAGTTATGCTTAATAATGATAAAGACTTTGGTTTTTATTAAGTGGATTAGAAAAATATTTAAACATTTTGAGAAGATGAGTAACATAATATGCTTTGTGTTTAACAGAATCACTCTGCTCCCTCTATAGAAGATACATGGAAGGAAGGCAAAGGCATGTATAGTTAGAAGAATTGATAAGTTATCCAGTAACCCAATCCAGAGGTGGCAGTGATTGGGTCAAGGAAGATAAAGAAAGTGGATGATTAGATATGGATATATTATGAAATTATAGCAAAAAGTATTTGCTGGTGGATTTTGGCAGAGAAAGAGAGGGGAGTGCAAGAAAACAGAAAAAGAGGAGAGAGAGAACAGTCAAGTCAAGGATGACTCCAAGATTCTCTTTCTGAGTTTCATTAACTAAAATGGGAAGATTACAGGAAGAACACATTTGGGACATAGAAGAGTCTATTTTATCCCATAGTGAATTTAGGTGCTTCTTAGATAATGTTAATTTGAACATTATGAATTTGAGTTCAATAAAGAGGTGAGGGTTGGGAATATAAATATGGCAGATATCAACATATGGAAGTAATTTTTAAAAGGAAATTCAGTGAAATCATCAAAAAAGAAACATGGGTATAAAATATATTTAAATGTTCAAGGATTAACCCTGGAGGCATTTCAACAGAGAATTAAAGAAGAATGAGCAAAAGGTCCTGAATGCTCAAAAAAGTAGGGGAAACATGGAAAATGTGTGATCTGGAAAACAGTGTTTCAAGTATAAGAATATAATCAACTTGACCAGAGACTTATTAGAAGTTAAATGAAAATAGAACTGAAAAATTTGCCTTTCGATATAGCAGTTTGAAGGTCACTGGTGACCTTGATACAAGCAGTTGAAATTTGGTGACAAAAGAGTGAAAGGAGTGGGTTGAAGAAAGAATATAGGAAGATGAATTATAGAAAACAGTTATAGAAAACTCCTTTAGTGAGTTTTACAGTAAATAGAAGGAAATAAATGGTTTAAGAACTGACATGAAAATTAGGCTAAAAAAAAAGTCTTATTTATAATGGGAGGATAACATCTGGCATTTATGCTGCTGGAAATGGTCCTGTAGAGAGAAGATTAATATTGCAAGAACAAACCATGGAATTTTTGGAGAAATGCTCCTATGTTGTCACAGAGTTGAGAAAGGATAGGATAGTATGAAGGAGAGGGACTCCCCTTTGCTACAAGGACAAACCATTCATTGACATATAAAGCACAGAGGATAAGAACACTAGCACAGGTAAATGTGTAGTGAAAAAAAAATAGCAGAAGCTTTTGGATTTTTTCTTGTGATATCATTTTTTTTAAATTTTTTTTCTATTTAAAGATTTTTATTTATTTATTCATGAGATACACACAGAGAGAGAGATGCAGAGACATAGGCAGAGGAAGAAGCAGGTTCCCTGCAAGGATCCTGATGTGGGACCCTGGGATCACTTCCTGAGCCAAAATCAGATGCCCAACGACTGAGCCACCCAGGTGTTCCATGATTTCATTTTTTATATTGAAGTATAGTTCATATATGTAATGTTATCTTAGTTTCAGGTGTACAAGATAGTGGCTTTGACAATTCTATACATTACTCAGTGCTCAGCATAAGTGTAGTCACCATCTGTCACAATACAATGTTGTTACAGTATTATTGACTATATATATCCCCTGTGCTGTTCTTTGCATCCCCATGACTTATTTATAACTGGAAGTTTCTACAAAAAAATAAATATTAAGGAGTGAGCACTTCAGTAATTCCATTTCTTCTTCTAGTATCATATTTTGAGAGAGAGGATAAGGACAGATGTGTAGGTTAGAGAAAAGGAGAGGCAATGAAAGGGTAACTTAAATGGCAGAAGAAGAGAAAGGAAAGGGAAATATTGAAGAATTGCCTATAAAACAAAAAGGAAGTGTTACCGCTTGAGGTGATCGTAATCTTGGAAAGAGTTAGAGTGGTTATACATTTTGTTCTAGCCATGTTCCTTTGTGTGGATGCAGATGTCATATGGGTAGAGATTTGATTTATCTAGGGTTGAGATTTAGCCACATTAGTAGATCAAAAAAAATGGGGAAGGAATTAGATGGCACATAATGATTGAACATGGGATTAAAGGTGTAAGGAAAGAAAGAAGGCTGCTAACAGGAAAAGGGATATTAGTGGGATCAAGCCTTCACAGGTCTCAGTAAGACTGAAAGTATGTTTAATGAAGAAGATAGAAATGAGAAGTGGTAGCTAGAAAGTGAGGTGTATGAAATTGACTTAATATGTAGTTGCAGCTATTGATAATGCTAACTAAGACCTGGAGTATGACTTTGGGTATGAGTGTCTAAGATGGGGTTGGAGACATGATAGTTGAATAAATAGCATCAAGGTAATGAGAAACCCCTGAAAAGAGAGGTTAATTTGGATAGACATTGAAGTTAACAAGATTTATGACAGTAGCTGAGTTGTGTGAGATTGTCGGTATGGCAGGAGCTATACTTCAAATCATGAGGGAGAAGGACCAAAGTGTCAGCAGATGATTAAAACATGGTATTAGAAAGCTTTCATAGCTGAGTGAATTTTTATGCTGGAATGAGAAAGAGCAAGAGAACAATTAGAACATGGTGAAGTGGAAGGAAGAAAACCACTCCACCTCAAGTTTCAGTTAAGTCAAGAAGTATGGAAAAAACAAAGTACTGACACTTTCTTATTGAAACAATGAACTCAAAGCAAAACCAGGTGTCAGCAAAAACAGTAAAAAGATTGTTCAAGGAAGAGGTACAGAACATCACAAACGTTGCCAATGACTGATTATGACTTACAGATGGTTTAGTGCGTTTTGGTAGTTGATGATGCATGGGAAATGGAAACAAGAAACTTGATATGCATAGTCCTGCTGGGATTGGAATCCCAGTAGACTGATCTAGCAGAATTGGGGTTCTTATGGTGACTGACAGAGACAGGTTTACAATTCATAATGAGATCATACTTCATGTTTCCCAGACAGAGTGGAAGATAAAGAATATTGGAGGGGAGAGAGAAGAAAGTGATCTGGTCAGATGCACTCAGTCCTCCATGACTCTTGCTGATAGGTACTAAGACAGGCAAAATGAAGGTCTTATTCAAATAGGACAGAGTCCCTTTTCCTGCTGGCGGCATTGACATCTATTGTGTCTGAGAATGGGGACATCTCATTTGCAGTCAACTGAGACCTACAGCCATCTGATATAATTTTGAATTGAGGGACCTTCTTTTGACTCCTGCCAATAAGTACAGTATTCATTTGGGCTCTTTTCTGAGATCTCAGGTGACATTTTCTGCAACGTGCTATTGAATAAAAATATGTATATGGTAAGTGATATCATAGCAATTAAAATGTAAATACTCTTTTTGTTTTATTCATTTATTGATTTTTAAAAATTATTATTGAGTTATAATTGATGTAAAACATTATGCTTCAATAATAAGTAAATATTCTTAATATATTTATTTAGTCAAAATATTTCTTGAGTGCCAATGCAATATGCATTGGTTTAAATGTTGGAGGGACTAAGACAGACAAGATCGTTGGCCTACCTTCCCTCAAGAAAAACTTGAAAATAATAGAGTATATCAGAGACCCCTAATCTAGTATAGAAGCTTAAGAAAATTCCATATTCTATATTTTATTTTATAATCATAACATGCTTGTGTGGACTATAATAATATTTTAAAATAAATTCCTACTGGGTTCTTACTAAGTTACTCAAAAGAGGTGGTTCTACTGGAACGTTTTAGTGATTATAAATAATTTGCAGTTTGCAGTAATGTCTTCATCAATTTCATTCAACAGATATTATCTAAATATATTGGATAGAGTAATGAATACAAAGTGTTTCTAGGGGCGCCTGGGTGGTGCACTCCATTAAGTGTCTGACTCTTGGTTTCTGCTCAGATCATAATCTCAGGGTCTTGAGATGGAGCCACTAAAGTTGGGTTCTGTGCTCAACATGGAGTCTGCCAAAGATTCACTCTTTCCCTTTCTCTTTGTACCTCCCTACTGCATGGTCTCAATCAAATAAATAAATAAATCTTTAAAAAAAAAGTGTTTCTGTCCTCACAGTATTCACAGTTTAATGGAAAAGCCATTGTAGTAACAAATAAACCTAATACTGAATGATTGGTGTAACCTCTGATTAGAGCCCCGGAATTACTTACTTTGGCAGGAGAATAAGGGCAATTAGAAAGGACTGGCTCAAGATAATGTCTGATTTATGTTTAATATTGATGCTTAGTATTTGCAAATCCTCCCTAGCAAAAACATAGACAAAATAAATAGCATAAATCCCTCTTCTTTCTGTTTAATACAATGCCACTTAAAAAATATTTTATTTATTCATTCATGAGAGACCCATTCCTCTTGCACTCGACTGATTCAGAAATGGTATTACCTAATTTTACCATACCTAGTTACATATGTATAGGTGGTTATTTGGAGACAACTTTCTGGCTCCTAAAGGAAAATCACAGAAAATTATGGTGCCTTCTTTTTTTATGAATATTGCTGTGTGGGAATATGAACTAGAGATTAAACCAGTACCAAAAATGGCAGAGCTGAGCATGAAAATTGCCTAGATATTGATGACATATTATGCAGATGAGTCACTCAGCTCTGACGTTTGCCTTACTTTGGGGCTTCCTGTTATAGGCAATAATAAATATTTTTATTATTTAAGACAGGTTGAGTAGAGAGGGAAGACATATTGAAGTGGAATGCATCCCAAGTGCAGTCACATGTAGGGAGATACCTGTTTCATGAAATTCCAGCAGATAGGGGACCTTGGTGACTCAGTCAGTTGAGCATCTGCCTTCAGCTCAGGTCAGGATCACAGGGTCCTGGGATCAAGCCCGACATTGCATTGGGCTCCCTGCTCATCGGGGAGTCTGCTTCTCCTTCTGTCTCTACCCTTCCCCCTTCTCTCTCTCAATCTCAAATGAATAAATAAAATCTTAAAAAAAAATTTGCTGGGTACTTGGTGGTTCAGTGGTTGAGCATCTGCTTTCAGCTCAGGGCATGATCCTGGGTCCTGGGATCAAGTACTGCATCAGGCTCCCGATTGGGAGTCTGCCTCTCCCTCTGCCTGTGTCTCTGCCTCTCTCTTTCCCTGTGTCTTTCATGAATAAACAAAACAGTTAAAAAAAAAGAGAGAATTTGCAGCAGATAAAACTTAGCTATAGAGTTAGTATAGGGATTATATACTTTCTTGTGCATGATGCTAAAAGAACCCAAACTCACATAGTAATGATGATTTGCTGAAGGGTGCAAATAAGATGTTAAGTTCAATCTTTAGAGAGATTCTTGCTTTTAGGAAGCAAAACTGAAATTAGGAAAAATAGTAAGAAATTAATGCAGTAATTTAGGCACATACAAATGTAAGTCTAAAGTAGGGAAGTGAAAATTTCCTACATAAGGAAATGAAAGAAGAGTATTATGAAAGTTTTTAAGGACTTAGAAATAGCAAAGCATGACTGATAATAATTTTGAGTGATAAGGGAGCAAATGAAGTTAGAAACTATTTCTATTTTTTTTAGATTTTATTTATTTATTCATGACAGACACAGAGAGAAACAGGCAGAGACACAGGCAGAGGGAGAAGCAGGCTCCATGCAGGGAGCCTGACGTGGGACTCGATCCTGAGTCTCCAAGCTCACGCCCTGGCTGAAGGCAGGCACTAAACCACTGAGCCACCAGGGCTGCCCCTATTTCTATTTTTCTTTCTTGGGTTGAGGTAGCATTCCAACCTACTGAAACAGAAACAACAGAAATCTGATTAGTTTCCCTTATAGATGAGCTGAAGTTATTTTTATAATGTCAGGAATTCAACATAACGATTAGATAGTGTATACATTACAAAATGATCACCGCAGTAAGTCTAGTTAACATCCATCACCACGTATACAGTTATTTTTCTTGAGATAACTTTTAGGACTTACTCTCTAAGTGACTTTCAAATATACAGTAGAGTATTATTAATCACTGTCACCATGCTGTACATTATTAACTTTATAACTGGAAGTTTCTCTTTTGATTGCCTTCATTTCTTTCACCTACCCCCAATCCACACCTGATAACGACCAATCTGCTCTCTGTATCTATGGGCTTGTTTTGTTGTTATTTATTTTTAACTTTTTTGTTATTGTTGTTTTGAGATTCTACTTGTGAGATACAGTATTTGCCTTTCTCAGTGTGACATTTTTCATGTAACTTATTTCATGCCCTCAAAGTCTACCCATATTGTCACAATAGCAAGGTTTCCTTCTGTTTATGGCTGAATAATATTCCATCATATATGTTTATACCACATTTTCTTTATCCTTGCATCCATTTATTGATAAATATGTTTGCATATCATGGCTATTATAAATTATGCTACAAGGAACATGGAATGCATACATCTTTTTAAGTGAGTTTTTTGTTTGTTTGTTTGTTTTCTTTGAATCAATACCCAGAAGTGAATTGCTAGATCATATGGCATTTTTTTTAAAGATTTATTTATTTATTTATGATAGACATGGAGAGAGAGAGAGAGAGGCAGAGACACAGGCAGAGGGAAAAGCAGGCCCCATGCCGGGAGCCCAACGTGGAACTCGATCCCGGGACTCCAGGATCATGCCCTGAGCCAGAGGCAGGCGCTAAACAGCTGAGCCACCCAGGGATCCCCTCATATGGTAGTTTTATATTTAATTTTTTGAGGAATCGCTATACTGTTTTCCATAGTGGCTGAACCAAATTTTATTTTCACCAACAGCCACAAAGGTCTCTATACATGCTCACAAGCACGTGTTATCTCTTGTTTTTTTTTTTTTTTTTGATAATAATCATTCTAACAGGTGTGAGATGATACCACGTTGTGGTTTTGATTTGTATTTTCCTGATGATTACTAATGTTGAGCCATTTCATGTACCAATTGACTATCTGCATGGCTTCTTTGGAAAACTGTCTATTTAGATCTTCTGCCCATTTTTTTCTTCTGTCAATTTTTAGGTTAGTTTTTGTTCTTGTTTGTTCGTTTGTTTCTATTGCATTGTATGAGTTCTTTCTCTATTTTGGATATTAATCCCTTATCAGATACTTGGTTTGCAAATGTTTTCTGCTGTTAAGTATGTTTCCTTCTCACTTTGTTGATGGTTTTCTATGCTATAAATAAAATTTTAATTTGATGAAGTTTTACTTGTTTATTTTTGTTTTTGTTGTTTTTGCTTTTGGAATCAAATTTTTAAAATGTCATCATGAAGACCAATTTCAGGAAGCTTACTGCCTTACTGTTTTCCCCGAGGAGTTTTATGGTTTCAGGTCTTATATTCAAGTCCTAAATCCATTGTAAGCTCATATTTATGCATGATATAAGATAGTGGCCCAGTTTCATTCTTTATTTTTATTTATTTTTTTTTTACTTTCATTCTTTTGTATGTGGTTGTCCAGTTTTTCCAGTACCTTTTATTGAAGAGATTGTCCTTTTCTGATTTTGTATTCTTATCCTCTTTGTCATACATTAATTCACCATATATGCACAGATTTTTTTTCTGGGCTCTCTATTTTGTTCTTTGATCTATGTGTCTATTTTTGTGCCAGTATCAAACTATCTCGATTACTATAGCTTTGTAATATAATTCGAAATCAAGGCACGTGATGCTTCCAAGTTTGTTCTTCTTTCCCAAGATTTTGTTTTTTTGTAGTATTTGTGGTTCGATACCAATTTTAGCATTATTTGTTCTAGCTGTGAAAAATGCCATTGGAATTTTCATAAGAATTGCACTGAATCTGTAGATTGCTTTGGGTTGTATGGATATTTAAACAAAATCAACTTTTCTAACCCATGAGTAGGGAATATCTTTCTACTTATTTATGTCTTCTTCAATTTCGTTCCTTAATACTTTGTAATTTTCAATATATATGTCTTTCACCTCCTTGGTTAAATTTATTCCTAGGTATTTTATTCTTTTTTTGGTGTAAGGGCAAATGGGTTGTATTCCTAATTTCTCTTTTTGATAGCTGTTTATTACTACATAGAAAAGCAACATTTTTTTAATTGATTTTGGATACTGCAACGTAACTGAATTCATTTATTAATTCTAACGTTTTTTTTTATTTGCTTTTGTATTGTTTTGTTTTGCTTTTTTTGTGGAATCTTTAGGATTTTCTATATATTATATAATGCCATCTGCAAATAGTAACAGTTTTACTTTTTCCTTCCCAATTTGGATGCCTTTTTTTTTTCTTGCCTAATTGGTTGGGTAGGCTTTCCAATATTATATTAAATAAAAGCCGTGAGAGTGGACATCTTTGTCTTGTTCTTGACTATAGAAGAAAAGCTTTCAGCTTTCCACCGTTGTGTTTAATGTTAGCTTGGGTTTGTCATATATGGCTTATATATTGAAAGTATACTCCTTTTATACCAACTTTGTTGAAAGTTTTATCATAAATGGAAATGAAATGGCAAATCATATTTTTGCAATCTCATCTCCTATTGAGATTATCATATGATTTTTATCCTTTGCTTTATTAATGTGGTATATCACATTGATTGATATGCATCCTTGCATCTCTGAAATAAATTCCAGTTGATCATGGTATGTGATTCTTTTAATGTTTTGTTAAATTTGATTCATTAATATTTTATTGAGTATTTTTGCATCTACATTTATCAGGGATATTGGTTTGTAATTTTCTATTTTTTAGATATCTTTGTCTGATTTTGATATCAGACTAATGTTGACTTTATAAAATGAGTTTGGAAGCATTCCCTCCTTTTCCATATCTTGGAAGAATCTGAGAAATATAGATATTAAATCTTTAAATGTTTGGTAGAATTCACCAATGAAGCCATCTGGTCCTGGACCTTTGTTGGGAAGTTGTTGATTACTGACTCAATGTCTCTGTTCTAGTAATCAGTCTACTCAGATTTTATCATGTCATCATAATTCAATCTTTCTAATGTTTTTTTTATTATTATTATTTGCTTTTGTATTGTTTTGTTTTGCTTTTTTTGTGGAATCTTTAGGATTTTCTATATATTATATAATGTCATCTGCAAATAGTGACAGTTTTATTCATTTCTCTAGGTTGTCCAGTGAATGTTCTATTAGTTGATAAAAGTGGAGTGTTAAAGTCCCCTACTATAACTGTATTGCTATCTACCTCTCCCTTTTGGTCTATTAATATTTGCTATATATGTAGGTGCTCGCATGTCAGGTGCATAAATATTTACAAATGTTGTATCTTCTTGTTGGATCGACCCCTTTAGCATTATGTAATGCCCTTTTTTGTCTCTTATTACAGTTTTTGTTTTAAAGTCTAATTTGTCTAGTATAATAGTTCCCCCAGCTTTCTTTTGGTTTCCATTTGTATGGAGTATTGTTACCATACCTCTACTTTCAGTCTGTGTATGTCCTCTATTTGAAGCAAGTGTCTTGCAGGCAACATACAAATATATTATTATTATTATTATTATTACTATACTATTATTATATATTATTATTATGCCACTCTATGTCTTTTGATTGGAGAATTTAGTCCATCTACATTAAAAGTGATTATTGATAGGTATGTACTTAATGCCATTTTGTTATGCCATTTTGTTGTTTTCTGGGTATTTTGTACTTCCTCTATTCCTTTTTCTTCTTTAGTTTTCATAGTTTGATGGCTTTCTTTAGTGGAATGCTCATATTCCTTTCTTATTATATTTTGTGCACCCACTATCAATTTTCGCTTTGTGGTTACCATGGGGCTTACATATACAGGTATACTTCATTAGCGGGGTCAGTTGCAGATCACTGTAATAAAGAAAATATCAAATAAAGCAAATAAAATGAATATTTTTGTTTCCCAGTCCATTTAAAGTTATGTTTACACTACCCTATAATCTGTTAAGTATGCAATAGCATTATGTCTCAGAAGATGTGTATATATCTTAATTTAAAAATATTTTATTGCTAAAACATGCTCACCATCATCTGAGCATTCAGTGAGTCTAACTTTTCTTTGAAAAAGGTTCTTGCCTCTGTGGTAATGGGTGCTGACTGGTCAGGCTAGTGGTTGTTGAAGGCTGAAATGACTGTGGCAGTTTCTTAAGGTAACATCAAAGTTTGCTGTGTCAATTAACTTTTCCTTTCACAGAGGATTTTACTGCAGCATTCAATACTGTTTGATAGCATTTTATCCACAGAATTTTATTTCAAAATTGGAGTCAATCCTCTCAATCCTTGCTGCTGCTTTATTAAGCTTAATAATCTAAATGTTTTGTTGTTATTTAGACAATCTTTACAGCATGTTCACCAGGAGTAAATTCCATCACAAGAAACCATTTTCTTTACTCATCTATAAGAGACAATTCCTTATCCATTCAATTTTTATGAAGAGCTTGTAACAATTCAATCACATTTTCAGGCTTTTCTTCTAATTCTAGTTCTTTTGCTATTTCCACCAAATCCTGCAATCACTTTCTACTAAAGTCTGGAGCTCTTCAAAGTCATCCATGAGGGTTTGAATTAACTTCTTCCAATCTCTTATTAAGGTTGGTATTTGCCCTCCTCCCATGAATTCAGGAATGTCCTTAATTGCATCTAGAAGAGTGAATTCTTTTCAGAAGATTTTCAAATTACTTTGGTCAGATCCATCAGAGAAATCCCTATCTATGGCAGCCAAACTTTACAAAGTGTATTTTTTAAATAAGACCTTCAAGTAAAAATTACTCTCTGATCCATGCTCTGAAGAATGGATTTTGTGTTAGCAGGCATGAAAACAACATTAATTTTATTATATATCTCTATCAGAGCTCTGGGATGACCAGGTGCATTGGTAATGAACAATAATATTTTTTAAAGGATCTTTTTTTTTTTGTCTTTTTTTGACCAGCATGTCTCAATAGTGAGATTAAAGTCTCAATAGTGAGATTAAAGTATTCAGTAAATGATGTTGTAACAATGTGTTATCATCCAGACTTTTTTAAATTTATACAACACAAAGAGTAGATTTAACATAATTCTTAAGGGCTCTAGGATTTTCAGAATAGTAACGGAGCACTGGATTTAACTTAAAGTCACCAGCTGCATTAGCTCCTAACAAGAGAGTCAGCCTGTTCTTTGTTGAAGTCATGCATTGACTTTTCCTCTCTAGCTATGAAAGTCCTAGATGGCAACTTCTTCCCATATAAGACTATTTTATCTGCATTGAAAATCTGTTGGTTAGGGTAGCCACCTTCATGAATTATCTTAGCTAGGTCTGGGTAAATTGCTGAAGCTTTTACATGAGCACTTGCTTCTTCACCTTGTCCTTTTATGTTTTGGAGATGGCTTCTTTCCTTAAGTTTCATAAGCCACCCTCTGCTAGCTTCAAACTGTTTTTCCTCAACTTCCTCACCTCTCTCAACTTTCACAGAATTGAGCTAAGGCCTTGCTCTGGATTAGGTGTTGATTTAAGAGAATATTACTGTTCATTTGATTTTCTATCCAAACACCTAAAACTTCCTCCATATTAGCAACGAGTCTTTTTCTTTTCATTTGTATGTTCACCAGAATAGCACTTTTAATTTCCTTAAGAATTTTTATTTCACATCTGCAACTTGACTGTTTGTTACAAGAGGACTAGCTTTCAGACAATCACAGCTTTTGACATGACTTCCTCACTAAGCCAAATTTTTTTTCCTAGCTTTTGATGAAAACTGAGAGACTTGTGACTCTTCCTTTCACTTAAACCGTTATAGTCCATTGTAGGGTTATTAATTAGTTGAATTTCAATATTGTTGTGTCTCAGGAGGTAGGGAGGCCTGACAAGAGGGAGAGAGACAGGGATGGCCCACCTGAGGAGCATAGGAATACAAACATTTATCAATTAAGTCTGTCATCTTATAGGGGTATCACTCATGCACCCCACAACAATTAAAAGAGTAACATCAAAAATCACTGATCTAAGGTCACCACAACAAACATAATAATAATAAAAAGTACCGTGAAAATTACCAAGATATGACACAAGACACAAAGTGAACAAATGCTATTGGTAAAAGTGGTGCTGATAAACTTGCTTGATGTAAGGTCGCCACAAAGTTTCAGTTTGTAAAAATCACAGTGTCTATGAAGCTTAGTAAAGCCAAGTTCAATAAAACAAAGTATGCCTGGGGCACCCAGGGCACTCAGTGGTTGAGAATCTCCCTTGGGCTCAGGTCGTGATCCTGGGGTCCTGGGATCGAGTCCCACATTGGGCCCCTTACAGGAAGTCTGCTTCTCCCTCTGCCTGTGTCTCTACCCCTCTCTCTCTCTCTCTGTGTGTGTCTCATGAATAAATAAAATATTTTAAAAAACTAAGTATGTTTATATACATATATTTCTTTAAAATTTTATTTGACTATAGTTGACATATGTTACATTAGTGATTTGACCATTGTATACATTAGGCTATGCTCATCACAAGTGTAGCTACCATTTGTCCCCATACAACACCACTATAACATCATTGACTATAGTGTTTGTGCTGTGTCTTTTATTCCCAAGACTATTCATTCCATAACTGGAAGCTTGTACCTCTCATACCTTTCACCCATTTGCCCATTTCCCCTCTCTCCTCTGCTCTGGATCCTTCAGTTTGTTCTGTGCATTTGTAGGTCTGATTCTGCTTTTTGTATGTTCATTTGTTTTTCTTAGATTGCACATGAGTAAAATCATATCATAAACACATACACACGCACATATTCCTTTTCTATTCATCTATCAATGGACACTTAGGTTACTTCCATGACTTGGCTATTGTAAATAATTCTAGAATAGACATAGGGTGCATTTATATATTTTGATTGAACATTTTCATTTTCTTTGGGTAAATACCCAGAAGTGGAATTATTGGTTCATGTGGTATTCTTATTTTTCATTTTTTTAAGGATTCTCCATACTGTTTTCCACAGTGGCTATGCCAATTTACCTTCCTACCAACAATGCATGAGAGTTCATTAAAAAAACAAAAAACAAACAAACAAAAAACAAAAACAAAACAAAAAAACAAGTTTCCTTATAAGCCTAGGGTTTTTCTGCACTCAAGATATCTGAGACATGTTGAGTACTCATCTACCTGGCCATACCTTTATTTCTCTTTCCCATATAGGAGCTGAGAGAAGAGAAACAAAAAGAAAAATGAGGCTCATGCTGGTTGGTATGACATGAGGAATAGAATACTTTGTTTCTGACTCAGATAAGAATCCTGTTCATTCAAGTTGAGGCAAAACCATCCCTTCTTCATGAGTTCTTCTAATACATGCTTGAAGTTAATTACTTAATTTTGATGTTTTGAGAAAATTTTTAGAATATTCCCTCAGCCCATGAAACTTCCAGCTCATTAAGATTGTGTATTAGTTTAAGTAAATTTCCTCTTGCTGCAAATCCCAAGCATAGATGCCAGGTTTGTGAAAATTTATTTCTGTGAAACATTAGGTGTAGTTTCCCTAATAATTTTTTTCTTTTTTTAATTTTTAACAATTTTGTCTTTATTTTTTAAATATTTTATTTATTTATGAGAGAGAGAGGCAGAGACACAGACATAGGGAGAAGCAGGCTCCATGCAGGGAGCCCCACGTGGGACTCGATCCCAGGTCTCCAGGATCACACCCTGGGCCAAAGACGGTGTTAAACCACTGAGACACCCAGGCTGCCCAACAATTTTCTCTTTCAATATTGGGCTTAGCCATATGATATTTTGACTTCATGGTGGGAGTAGACTTCCCACCTTGACTTTGGACTTGGCTGTATAACTTGCTTTGAATAGTGGAAAGTTAATTATCATATGCTTACTTACTAGGGTTTGGCATCTTAGAAATTTATCATCTCATAAAAATAACATTCCTGGATTGGCTGCTGCCACTTCAGACTGGGATATAGAATGAACACGAACACATATGATGCACACCTATGCCCAACCAAGAATAAGGAGCTGATCCCAGATGGAACTTCACCTTGAGCAAAACAGCTCAGCCAAACCAGCATAGGTTAGCCAATCTTCTAGCCAACCTACATACTGCCTAATAATAATAAATAAGCACTGATGTGTTTATTATTGAGAAATAGCTGACTGATAAGAATATTCAAAGAGCAAGAATAAGAATGATGTGAGATTTTAGTAAAAGCTTGTGGTTGCCTACCCAAATCATGTTCTTTTTTCTTACTAAAAGAATTCAAATTACTTTAGGAATCCACCCCTAGAAGGTTTACGAAATTCTAAAACAGTGTGGTTGTTCATAATTACTAGAATAAAAAAAAATACTAGAATTTTTTTCACTTTATGTACCTGTTTTTGCTTTGCTTTGCTTTTGCACAAAAACAAGCAATTAATATTTACAAGTTGTTAAGGAATGTATTTCTTTTCCTGCAACCTTGAAGATGTGAAAGGCAGTCTCAGACCAAATTCTTTCACTACTCATTGAAGATGTATTAATAACCAAGACTGTCAATATGCTGATCATTTATGTGTTGTGTAACTTCATGCAGTCCTGTCCTGAAATTAGTGACTTTAATCCAGTGGTGTACTTATAAGCCAGCTAAATAAATAAATAATTACTAAAAATAAAACAAAACAAAACAAAAAAACAGATACCTAACATTTGCTGATTTCCATGATGCAAATATTCGTATCCTGGCCAATTTTAAGCAATCAAGTGTTTGAATGTGGCACTGGGAAGAGATGCTAACCATTGGCACTTGCAAGTGGGTACACACTAGCCAAAGTGCATTACTTTTGAAACTTTCTTTTCATGAAAGGCTTTCTCAAGGCAACATGACACTACTCTAGAAGCTGAAGTCAGTTGATTTTATAAAAGACACCAGACCTGTATCATCTATATCATCTATGTCCTGAGTCTGAACACAGGAATATTTCCAAAGAAACCCTGTATTCTAAATGGTTAAAAGTGAAGGGCTTCCTATAAATTCTTATACCCTATCCATGCAAATGCAGCAAGTATTTCTATAAAAGTTTGGCTGATCCACACACTTTCAATAAATCACTAATTTAACCAATTAAATTCCATTCATAATATTGATTTTGCTAACTAACAAATTGAGCAGAAAATTATTTTGAACTTTTATTTCATTAATTAGCAACATCTCTGGAGCTGCTCAGTGACAAAAATAGCTGAATTATGGAATATTTACCTCAGATTGAATAATTGTTTCAGATTGCAATATCCAACAAACCCTTAGATGTAAATAGAAAAAAAAATGTTAACATACACACAAATATAATTTGCATACTGTATAACAGAGACTGCCTGCAGATGTGGAATAAATTTGAACAGCCTAAGTTAAAGACAACATTTCTGATAACAGTGATTATTCTGGGAATCATAATTTGATACAGTTTGGATCAATAAAGAAAAGTCTTCTATAGGATAACTAAGAAGAACATTCTTGCTCTTAACAAAAATCATTTGGGAGATAAATATCCCATTTTTTTTTCAGTTTTATGTTACACATCTAGATGGGATGTGAGGAAATAAAAAAACTAGTATTGTGTCTACAATGGTCTAAATTAAGGAGCAAAACCAAACCTGATTGGGGGCACCTGGGTGGTTCAGTCAGTTAAACATCTGCCTTAGGCTCAGGTCTTAATCCCGGGGTCCTGGCATTGAGCCTCACATCAGGCTCCCTCTTCAGCAGGGAACTTGTTTCTCCCTCTCTCTGTGTTCCTCCCCACCCCCGGTCATGATCTCTCTCTCTCTCTCTCTCTCTGTCAGATAAATAAATTAAAAATATAAAAAAAAACCCGATTGACATAGTTCTTAAGAGTTCGAGATAAAACCATCAATTTAAGGAAGCAAACTTCTAAATAAGGCTTATTACAGAATGGTTAGATATAAAAAAGTATAATGATCTCTACTATCTCAACAGAAATTTATTTTGATGATACAATTATATTCTAAAGTCAAGGATGGCATATATCTCTAATCACAAATATGTATATGAGATAGATATTGAGAAAGTAAACAATAACAGCAACAATAAGATAAATACATGTAAAAGAATATCTTTTAGTTATCCTTGACAAGACGAGTAAAATAATTTATTTCCCCACATTTAAATATATTCAAATATTATTTTATGCCTAAGACAAATATTGCTAGATGTCTGAGATCTATTTTTTATAGTTATAAAAAGTAATTTGCTTTATACTAGATTATCACATTTTTCCTAATTAGTAGAGTGAAATATGTTTACAGTTATTTACTATTTCCAATTTCATTGATTTTGTTTTTAGAAGCAAAATATGAATACTTTTCTTTCACAGTTCACTCCTAGAGATGTTAGGAAAGATTAAATCACAAATTTAAAAAATAATATTTTTCATTTTGCCACAATATGTCAAGTATACTTTTGAAACTGTTTATTTTAGCATTAGTTCATTTTGATATATTTGGTAAAGTTCTTCCTTGTGATGAAGAATGGAAAATAACATTCTGAAAAACTGTAAGTTTTGAGCCAAGGATGGTTAACAAGGAGTGAATGGAGGAAAAAAAATCATTTCACAGATAGAGAGCTGCAATAATATCTGAGAATATAAAGCTTAACCAGATTTTGTTCCCAGGAAACAGATATAAATGTTTCAAATAGCTAAGATAAGATGAGGAGGATGCCACAACACAACTGGAATAAAGACTGATACATACTATCAACATTCCTAGACCTGGGTCTTCCTGTATTCCAAGCCCATTGTCAAAAAAAAAAAAAAAAAAAAAAAAAGACATTGAAAAGAGATATAAGGAAACCTCAATACAGTTTCTTCTTCTTCCCCGGGGAAATTGGTCTCAAGTAGAGTCCCCCAACAGTTGTTTCTTTTTGTATGCATACCTACCATTTCTCCTATCAGTAGGTGGAGGTTATTTCCTCTGCCCTGAAGCTGGGCAGGGCTTGTGACTGGCCTTGACAATGGAATATGTCACAAGTAACAGTGAGGGACTTTCATACTCAGTCCTTTTAGGACTGCCAGCTCTCACCTCATGCCTTCTAAAATTGAGCCTGCACTCTGTGAGAAGCTCTAGCTGCATACAGAGACCAAATGTTTAAGAACAGAGGTATTTCATTTGACAGTCCCATTTGACCCCCGCCCCCCAGCTGAATGCACCAAACCATTCATGTGAACAAGCCACTTTGTGTGTTCTAAGCAAGTCGGCCCCTGAGCTGACTATAACCCACAGAATCATGAGAAATTATAAAATTGTTCCTATTTAATCCACCAAGTTATGGGGTAATTTTTTATACAAGAGATAAATAGAAATTTTTATAAGGATTAATCCATATCCACTCTGAAAATTGTCAGTATCTGAGATTTGAATCAACCTCTCTTTGATATTTCTACTATCTGACTGAAAATATTTGTAAACTTAAATGGAAGGAACAAGGTGGTTGTTTACAAGATACCGGGTAAGGAAATTGGCAATAGACAAATGACAAAAATATTTCTCTCAATATATTGCATGGTTAAGGAAAGTCCAATGTTGTTAACACTGAATTCTTTATGTATATATTAAATTTGTATCTAGTAGAAGACTGTAGATGTTAAGAAAGGGAAATCCGAAGGGATTTTTGAGAAAATGATGAATGATGTAGAGTTAAAATCAGGGGGAAATCTCAAACTGTGTTTGAGAAAAACCACATTATTCCATTTATGGCATTATTTTCATTTAAGATACAGTAAGCTGAAAGCTTACAGGGGTAGACATGTATCAGATCTTGAATGGTATTTTATTATTTTATTTTATTTATTTATTTTATTTTATTTTAGATTTTATTTATTTTTTCATGAGAGACAAAGAGAAACAGACACATAGGTAGAGGGAGAAGCAGGCTCGCTGTCCAGAGCCTGATGCAGTACTCGATCCCAGGACCCCAGGATCATGACTTGAGCCAAAGGCAGATGCTCAGCCACTGAGCTACACAGGTGCCCCTTAATGACATTTCAAAGTCCTCTAATTTTGAGTCTTTTTTGGGGTATTGCATAGCCATTTAAGTATTTTAGGTAGGGAGTGGTCATATTTGAGTATTATCGAAAAATTGTATAAAACTAAAAACTATTTTAAAATGAGGTACAGGGACGCCTGGGTGGCTCAGTGGTTGAGTGTCTGCCTTTGGTTTGGGTCGTGATCCCAGGGTCATGGGATCAAGTCCTGCATTGGGTTTCCTGCATGGAGCCTGCTTCTCCCTCCGCTTGTGTCTCTGCTTCTCTCTCTCTCTCTCTCTCTCTCTCTCTCTCTCTCTCTCTGTCTCTCGTGAATAAATAAATAGAATCTTTTAAAAAAAGAAAAAAAATAAAATAAAATGAGGTACAACACTTTCTCTAGTGTTCTTGAGAGAATATCAGAGTCTGGACTTACTTTCCTGACATAAACACTTAAAATAAAAAGCAATATATGAAAAACCAATGTGCAGATATCAGGAAATGGCCAGTAAAGAATAGTAACCTTTAAGATAAGGAGGTGAACTCTACTATGACCCAGATTTTCTGTGTGGTGGCAGTTTTCAGCATATGATCCAAGGAAAAACATCGTATGCTCCCTGAGTTGAGGAGACATAGACTTGAATTCAAAGAGCCTGAAGGTACAATTTCAGAGAGGAGGAAGCTATATAGAGAAAGTGTTGCAGAAATTTTAATATGGTCACCTCTTGAGCTTTTATATACCAATCCGCACATACATAGGCTGAATATCTATGAAACTGATAAAGAATCTCCAAGAAAAAGTTATAGCTCTATAAGACAAGCAATTCCCAGAGGTCAGAAAGGACTGGAAATCCATTTAGACAGAGAGTAGAAAACTTGCTGCATATATAATACATTCATTGTAGGCTATAGAAAAAAAATTATTTTAACAGCCTTTCAAGAAACAACAAAATTTATCACTCAACAAAAGAATATTACATTTTGTATCAAAAAACAACAAATGAAGAAGCAGCACAATATGACCCATCAACCGTAAAACAAACAAACAAACAAACAAACAAAAAACAACACAAAAACAAAAAACACAAAACACAAAACCCTCTGGAGAGAATCAATCCAGAAATGGCAGATAATGGAATAGGCAGATAAAACTATGCTAGTAAATGTAATTTTTATTATGCAAGGAAAACTTTAAAAGATAGTTGTTTGATTCAAGCAAAATGTTATCAAGGCTTTGTGAATTTCAAATATATATATATTAGGAATATAGATCAATATACCTCAAAAGATGATGAGAGAAATGGAAGGATACTGTTGTAAAGCTTCAATATAAAAGAGAAAAATAAATTGAAATGAAAAATCAACAAATCTGTAAGCAGTCGGATATTTCAACATCTTTCTCTTAGTAATGAGTATGAGTAGTAGATTTATGAAAAACTGCAAAACTGTAGAACATTTGAATACTATCAAACAATGGAACCAATCTTGCATTTGTAAAACACTTCACCCCACAATAAAAGTATGTATCTTCTATTCAAGTTCTTAGGGACATTGATTATGATTACCACATCCTAAGTCATGAAATAAATTTTGCCAAATAACATGGATTGAATTTATACAAAATATATTATCTGATCATAGCTAAATTTAATTAGATATCAGTAACAGAAGGGTACTATAAAAACTTCAAATATTTGAAAATTAAATAATATAATTAAACTCATCGTAAGAAAAAAGAAAAAAGAAACACAAGATGAATTTTAATAATCTGTACCAAATAAAAAGGAAACAACACATCAACAAATGTGGGTGGAAAATAAATCTAGACTTAGAAATCTATGGTTTTAAATGCTTATATAAAAAACAGCCAGAAATTTTTCATGTTGTTGGAAAACACAAAAAAATTAAACATAAATTGAGTGGAAAAATAAACAACAAAGGAACAAAAAACAAGTTTTAAAAATTTATACATACACATGTATGTATACAACCGTACCTGCCCATCATCTTGGCTCTTTTCCTTTATCCATTTTCCTTCCCCCTTTACCCATTATCTGTTTATCCATGTATCTGCCTGTGAGCAGAGAGTAACAGTTTAACAGGTACATTCAGGCTTTGAACTCCATTTTAGACTCTGTATTGTATGGTGCCTTTAACTGGTTTAAATGCATGAAAGGACATTTACCTGAAGTAGTATTACTGGGATTAGTAGTAATAAAAAAAATCAGAACAATTCAGAGAAAAAAAAAAAAACTTTTCAAGAGACCTCTGACATCTTTCTGAGATGCTAATAAATTATGATTAGCAGATAGCCCTTGAATTCACACCTACTAAGTCTTTCATTTTGGTGATAAATTTGTCAGGTAAAAATGATAAACTATTATAGAAGTGTGAAAACACTTTCTATAGACAGTTTGGTAAGTGTTTGAAAAATAATGACCCGCTTGGCATCAATATATCCTTTTCATTTCTGCTTCTGGCTATACTAAATCCTTACTTGTGAGCTGAGAAATAGGAAACAAATTCAAGACAAAATGTACAACTTACTTATAAATTTAGTGAGGTGTGTCTTTAAAGGAAAAGAGATTCATTTTTGTTAATGAAAATTGTTTCTTTGGCAAAAATATAAATAGTTGTACCTATGGATGTTAAAATGCAACGATGTTTTGTTCTGTTTATTCTAAGTAACTAATGATAAATATAAAAATAATTTCATTCTTTGCAAATTTTTAATTTTCTTCTATTAGTATGGATGATTGATCTCATGATTTTTTTTGTTACTGGAGGACTAAATGCTTATATTTATTTGAAGCAAGTTTATACATATGTCTTTGTAATAGTATCTTTCAAAAGACATACATAAAAATAAACACTGGACTCCCATCCGGCTATCTAAAGATTTCCATGGCATTTATCAGTCTCTATAACCATAGTTATTAATGTACAAAACTGAATGTGGAAATTAAAAATTAAAAGCTATCCAAACAAAAATAAACAGTTCTTTTAAATATATCACACACTGAGATAAGAACAAAGGTGATCAAATTTAAAAGTAGTAATTGGTTTTTTCATGAATAAGTCCATCATGCCAGGCCAAATAAGTTGTATCAAGTCCTATTTTTAAGAGGAGGGAATTTATCCATGTTCTTTTCAGGAAGCATTTGTCATTTATAAGTGGATTAAAATGGTTAACTGATGAGAAAAGAGAGGTACTATGGAAATTTAAAAAGTAAATTTATTTATTCATTTATTTTTTTTAAGAATTTTATTTTTTTTTTTTTGAGAGAAAGAGCACCAATGTGTAACCTTGAAGAGGGGCAGAGGGAGAGGGAGAGAAACAGACTCTCCACTGAGAAGGGATCATTCCCTGCCCTCCCCTCCTGCCATGCAGGGCTCCAGTCCTAGGACCCTGAGGTGGAAATCATGACCTGAGCTAAAATAAGAGTTAGATGCTGAACTGACTGAGCCACCCAAGCGCCCTCAAAATGTGAGTTTAAATGTAACAAAGACAATTTGTTTCAGTGAAGGAATGAAAAAAATGTAAGGGTAAGTTGCCTGATACCTGATGAAATACCCCAGGTAGCCAAGTAAACCCATGTATGGCAACGGCGAATGTAACCAACTATTTTGTTCCTGATTACGTGTATTCAAAATAGAAGTGACAACATTCTATATACATTTTCTTTTATTTTCTTTTATTTTTTTTCTATTTACATTTTAAAATCTAAGTGGCAAGAATAAGGCCTAAAACAGATTTTTAGGGCAGCCAGGGTAGCTCAGCAGTTTAGCGCTGCCTTCAGCCCAGGGTATGATTCTTGAGTCCCAGGATCGAGTCCCATGTCAGGCTCCCTGCATGGAGCCTGCTTCTTCCTCTGCCTGTGTCTCTGCCTCTCTCTCTCTCTCTCTCTCTCTGTGTGTGTGTGTCTCTCATGAATAAATATGTAAAATCTTTAAAAAAAATAAAGAAATGTAAACCAGATTTTTAGTCAAGGAAGCACATTCAAAGGAATGTTCTGGCTCTAAATTGATTAGCCAATTTTCTAAACCCATCTATACCAGATTCAAGAAATTTATATAATTATCAATGATGTAGAACAGACACATCTCAGATTCACCAGTTTCCTGAATAATCCCTTATGCATAGGAGGTACTAAGTATTGTTAAATGAATAAATGCTCCTAAGACAACAATAAAAAAATTTAAATATTGTATAATGCAAGAGGTTTACAATATATTATTTTTAAAGTGATTTTTGGAAAAAAAAAAAGTAATGATGAAGCAGGAGAGCTATGTTGTGTCTCATGGAGTCCACAGGTGGATCTTGCAGACAAAGGAGAGTGAGTAAAGCAAAGAAATTTAGAAATTTATTAAGCAAGGATACAGAAAAGCTCTCAGGAGTGAGAGGGGTTCCGATAGCGTTGCCAACATGGGGCCCCACTGAGAGTCTTTAATTTAAACTGACCAGGGAGGGATCCCTGGGTGGCATAGTGGTTTGGCGCCTGCCTTTGGCCCAGGGCATGATCCTGGAGAACCGGGATCGAATCCCACGTCGGGCTCCCAGTGCATGGAGCCTGCTTTTCCCTCGGCCTGTGTCTCTGCTTCTCTCTCTCTCTCTGTGACTATCATAAATAAATAAATAAATAAATAAATAAATAAATAAATAAATAACAAACTGACCAGGGAGCTTGTGGCCTTATCATTCTTTTGATGTTTTGGTTTGAGTAAGGGCTGATAATAACATCTTTAATGGGTTACTTGTTTTTAGGGTCTGGTTATTCTTTGTTGGTCACAGGTGACATAAAAAAGACATTCTCCCTACCCACAAACCTAGGGCAGAGTGGTCTGGTTTCCTTACACCTCAGCATTTTTGGGATTTTTGTAAACCTGATCCCATTAGCCCCCTACCTAATTCTACCCAGCCCTGCCTGTCCCTTACTCAATGACACACTAAACACCAAACCAAATTATTTGTTCTTAACAGTTAATACTCAGTTACACAAATCCTTTTACACTACTTCAGCTAACTCTACCCTGGAAAAATCACCATAACATCATTTATATCTTAATTTTACTAAATAAATTTTATCATTTAAATAGCAAACCCTAAAGGTCTCTTAGAGACACTTCACATCTCATATTCACCAGTTTCCTGAATAATCCCTTATGCATAGGAGGTACTAAGTATTGTTAAATGAATAAATGCTCCTAAGACTACAATAAAAAATTAAATATTGTGTAATGCAAGAAGTTTACAATATATTATTTTTAAAGCAATTTTTGAAAAAAAGTAATGATGAAGCAGGAGAGCTATGCTGTGAACTAATGGATAATGTGAACATACAGAGCAGAGTTACACAGGGACAAAAAAAAAGTGAGGCAACAGCAAGGAGTTTGCAAGATATTTGAGAGGATGATACACATGAAAAAATGTGTATAAAGTTATTTTATAATTTTAAAAAGAAAAAAATAAAATTTTATAATTTTAAAAAGATCATTCTTTGGCAATAAAGTTGGCACTTCTCAAGATGAAATAAATTATACAGAATGCATCACAAACACTAAACTATCAATGAGTAGATGAGGAGCATTTAAACAATAAAAGAACAAGAAAGTAAGATTTCCCTAATGGTGTGTTTGGTTTTGTTTTCTTTTCTTTTATAATATAATTATTTGAATCCCTTCCACTAAAAGAAAGAAAGAAAGAAAGAAAGAAAGAAAGAAAGAAAGAAAGAAAGAAAGAAGAAAGAAAAAGAAAGAAGAAAGAAAGAAAGAAAGAAAGAAAGAAAGAAAGAAAGAAAGAAGAAAGAAAGAAAGAAGAAAGAAAGAAAGAAAGAAAGAAAGAAAGAAAGAAAGAAAGAAGAAAGAAAGAAAGAAGAAAGAAAGAAAGAAAGAAAGAAAGAAAGAAAGAAAGAAAGAAAGAAAAGCAAGCCAGTCAGCCTAAGGGAAATGTCAACAAAACTAGTAAACACTATACTGCTATGAATTATAAAACAGAAATAGAATGGGTCAAATTATCATAAGCATGAAGATTTGATGCATAAAAGCAAATGTGCCAAAGAAAATGATAAAGCAAGGAACTTATTTCCTTGAGAATTGAAGAATTAAAGACACACAAAAAAGATACTACCTCCAAATGAAGGGATCTTCAACACTTGCAGGAAGTTTAAGGATCTGGTTTGACAATAGTTAAAAGTAGTGTAGGCTTATAGTCTCCAATTTACTGCTGAGTGCAAGATCACTGGAAATTCAGTTTGGAGATGGTTTTGACCCTATTAACTGGAAATTTACCACCTGATATTTTCCCCCATGATAAATCCTTTCAACAGTATGAAACCTGCGATCTAATTGAATAGGAAATCTAGGGTCAAAAAAACCCAAAAGAAGTTCTGGACACAAGTTGAGAGAAGAAAAATAACAGACAAACCATAAAGAATTAAGTCCAAAGATTTTAATACCTGTAATAAGAACAGAAGTGGGAACCCACTAGAGCTGTGTGGCTTGAAAAGCATCCTGGCTCAAAATTCCTACCACTGTAATACAGGAAACACCTCCTAAGCATGTAGGAAAATATACCTCATCTAAATATAAGATAAATAAAGAAAAGGATTGAAGTCAAACCTCATATAACGATAAAAAGAAAAATGATAATAAGTTGAATAACTGCTTTACATACAACAAAATTACAAGAAAAGATATATACCTGATGTACTTTTGTAATGTAGATAAGGTTCAGTGGGGTGAGGTCCAGAGCCTAAGATCAAGAAAGAATTCTTGAGATGTCGTTGGTGCAAAATGGCCGTTTTATTAAAAGATGGGGAACTGGACCCCTGAGCAGAAAGAGCTGTTCCTCTGGGGTTATAGGGGTGACTGATTGTACATTTGGGAGTGGGGGATATAAGGAAAGAGAAGGTTTCAAAGGATTTTCACATGCTATAGAAGACTAACAAAATACTTGGAGGCCTTGCCATTGTCAAGTTAAGGTTGTTTTTCCCTCTAGCAAGGCATTAACATTAGGACAGTTGGGAACCTCCTGGAGTGACATCACACAGATCCCACCAGGAGTGTGTGTGTAGGGGGGGTTTGCAGGGTGTCAGCTTGTGCTCCGTCCTCAGTTCACCTTCCGTTCTCTCATTATACCCCAAAAAAGTAAGAACTGTAAACTAGTATTTTAAAGAATTTTTAAAAATAAAATAATTACTTAAAATTATTAAAATTATTAATAGAAAACATGAGATTATTGGACCAAAGGAACATATGAAAAGGAATCAGACGGAGGTTAAAATGTAGGGGTGAGTGAGAAAAATCAGCTTAAAAATGTAGATTAAATTATGAGGAATACGGAGCAAGAACTACAGAGAATGTCATATAAAAGAGAATTAAAGGTGGAGAAATCACATGCTTTTTTTTTAAATCAAAGTGATTTTAGAGATATTAGTAAGTATAAAAAAATAAGCAAAGAGAGGCCAACACACCCATGATAAGAAGCTACAAATAAAGAAGCCAAAGGCAGAGAACAAATGTGCAAAGACATCCTCCTGTATTTTTAAGAGAACTTGGCCTTTTTGAATAATTACCTTGTTACTCAAATCTAACATATGTGAGTAACTGACATTATATTTTATCTTCAAATCTTATTAAATGTGTGCAGGGACCTCCAGCATCAAAGAGACATTTAGGTTCACTGTATTTGTAAATTTCATTTATTTATATTCAGAAGAATCATTTAAGTACTCAGGAGATTACATCTGAATATTGAATTTTAAAGAATAAACCAAATATGTTAAATATGTAAATTTTTCTTAAAAGTTTCTGAACTTGTAGAGAAGAACAAATTACTCAAAGTTTGTTAAGATTTGCTGGATTCATGCATAGTCTACTAAGATTTGCAAACTGAATTTGAAAACCTGAGGTGGAGGTCAAGTTTTGAGACTGAAGCTTTCATAAACTGAATGCTAATTGCTTAAATTTCTGAATAGACTTTTCTACGTTCAAAAGCCACCCTTGAGGACAACAAAAAGCTTGTATCAATATGGAGGTTTAATTCTTGGGATGTAATTACACCCAAGAAACTATAGTTGTGGCTTGTCTGGGAGGCTTTGGAGGAAGATGGTCACTGATTTTTGTCATTAAAAATAAGTAAAAGAGGGATCCCTGGGTGGCGCAGAGGTTTAGCGCCTGCCTTTGGCCCAGGGCGCGATCCTGGAGACCCGGGATCGAATCCCACGTTGGACTCCCGGTGCATGGAGCCTGCTTCTCCCTCTGCCTGTGTCTCTGCCTCTCTCTCTCTCTCTCTCTCTCTCTCTCTCTCTCTGTGCGTGTGTGTGTGACTATCATAAATAAATCAAAATTTTAAAAAAATTAAAAAAAATTAAAAAAAAATTATTATCAAAAAAATAAGTAAAAGAGAACTGTGCATTGTAGAAAGTGTTTTTTTTTTTCCTTTTTGCTATCATTTCCTATAATAGGTTGTCTTGTGAAAAATGCCTACTGTTTAGCAGAGTGTCTACAGCTGTAATTTTCAGTTTACACGGTAGAGATAGTACAGTACTGAGAAAGTAAGCAAGGTTCAGAACATTTAGGCCAGGGGCAGTGATCCTGAATCCTTAGCACTTCAACGGATCATTCTAAAGGAATTAGCATCAATTTGAATGTTGTCTACAGTGCCTTCTTCTCTGGGAGCTATTTTTCCACTTTCTTTTTATTTATTTATTTATTTATTTATTTATTTATTTATTTATTTATTTATTTATTTTAACTAGTTACAGGAAAGAGACAATTGGTTTTTTTCAAGACATGTTCTGATTGGAGGAGCTAGTAAAGAAGTCCACAGCGCCCTGCCTGTGAGGGAAGACTGATAACACACTTTTCAAAGAGTATGTTTTATTTATTTATTTTTTTATACATCTAATAGACACTAGTATTTCTATATGCAAAGATGTATGTTTCCCTTAATCCAGGGAGTACAGTGTTGATTAGAAAAAATGATTTCAAATCTAAAGATCAAACAATGGGGAACAATTTGGAATGATAGATCTAGAAAAAAATTCAAAGATTGTTGAGGCTCACTCTCTCATTTCAATGCCTTGTTTAGCATAAAATATGCTAGATAAATTTTCCAATTTTATACATAATAGCCTGGTAGTCCAGGAAAGACATGCTTAGCTTCTATTCCACTGTTTATTTTTATTTAACTGCTATATAGCCAATTTAAAGCCATTTCCCTGAATACACCCAAATTAGATGACAAATATTATATATAGTATCCTATTGGCTTTAGTCTTAGGAACCCTGCTTGGAGTATGGCTGTAGAAACTATGCACTGTAACTACGTCCATTTCTTCCTCTTCTTTAACTAGACATGCTTTTCCACTAAATTTACAAGTAATTTGTGAGACTTTCTGGCCTATTCTCTTGTTTCACACAGCCTTATCCTCATTTATTTTGATATATAGGATTTAAAATTGGACTTGACTGATATGTGTACATGGGAGATGGGAATATTGAGCATAACATAGATAACACTGGGCATACCCTGTGCAAGAAAATGTGATCCTTGTGCTGTCTTCTTTACCTCCAGGGAAAAAAATCTTCTCTTTTCCCAAATCTCTTCCTCCTGACAGAAAAAGGAGACAATTATGCAACCCGATCCAGGGCCACTTTCATTCAATTGATTTCCCCTTCTAACAATTTCTACATTTGGCTCATAAGACTTTAATTCACTGAGACTAAAATACAATGGGAACTCAAACCCAGTTGGCTATAGGATTTTCAAAATGTAGACAAGGGCCGAGAGCTTTGTCCTTTGCATAAAAGGACCACTGTTTCCACTCCCCATCATAAAAAGCAATTCCTATAGGACCTTGTTCTAAGTAACTTTCCTTCATTTGTGGTCTCATATTGATATATGGATGTCCACCAAGAAAAGCTCTTCTAAAATTTAGTGGGTGAAAGGTCACGGGATCTTGGAATGAGAAGATTGCATATGTAAGGTCAGGGGTTGTTTCTTGGAGTATTTTTATTTATTTTATTTTATTTTATTTTATTTTATTTTATTTTATTTTATTTTATTTATTTTATTTATTTTATTTTATTATTTTATTTATTCATGAGAGACACACAGAGAGAGGCAGGGACACAGGAAGAGGGAGAAGCAGGCTTCCTGAGGAGAGCCCAATGAGGAACTCGATCCCAGGATCCCGGGGTCACGACCAGGAGCATCCAGGGTTGGGATGCTCAACCACTGAGCCACCCAGGTGCCCGTTTCTTGGAGTTTTTGTCAGTGCTGTATTGTTCAAGTATACTGCCTTATTCAGTTTGTAAGCAATTCTCATGTAGTAAATATATAATCTTCAATTTAGATTGGTCAGTAATTCAGAGGATTTAAGGACTAGAAATTCCTTGGAAGGACTCTAGAGTCCTCTCCATTAGCCTGAAGATAAGGGAATCCCACTGAGCATTCTCAAATTACCATTTCTATATTTTGCAATGTGAAATATGGTTGGAAAAATAAAAATAAGGCAAAGGCAAAAAGATACTCTTAAGTAGACCAGAAGAGTGGGTTATCTTTTTATATTTGGGGAGTCTGCATTTTCTTAGGACAAAATATCACATCTTGCATTAATAAATTGGCATTTTAGTGTTTGGGCTTTATCTCACCTAACTGCTCCTTGGGAATATGCATTTTGTTTTTGAAGATCTCTGATTAGTACACCCTTCTAATTTCTCATCTTTCATCCATTCTCCTTCTCTTTATTCCACAAAGAAGTGAAAGGTTTAGAAGCTCAATTTTACAAGGACTCTCTCTATATAAATTCTAGGCTACTGAAATAAATCAAAGAAAATAATTTCATCCGGTGAGTTCATAGAGATATGATCAATATACCAATAATCACTTGTTCTTTTAGTCCTCAAGTGTATAACCACGTAGATATATTCTTTAACCTCATGTTTACAATATTGTTAAATTTTAATCTTTCCTTATAAATAATGTTAAAAAATAGATTCTTAGTGTAAAAACATTTTGGCCTGTATTTTCAATTCATGTTACATTGTATTACACCTTTTGTTAAGTCTCTATAAATTGACTATTTAATGGAAAAATACTTTAAGAGACCTGTACAATGGCTATATTATATTCCATTGAATACATTTAATAGTAAACATTGTTTTAAATTGAGAGTTTCATTGTTTACAACATTTTATTACTGCAAATATTGCTGATGTGCACAAACCATATCAATCGATCAATTGATAATCATAGATTGAAAGATAAAAGTGGAGCTCCTTTGGTTCAAATGGTGCTGGAAGTGGGTTAAGACTCCACAGACTGTCTTCAGCTTCCCTCTTAAAAATATTCCTTTGAACAACTAGGGATGAATATGCAAAGCTAATAAGTCTCTTAAAATTCTGATGAGCTCATCTTGATAAAATGATTATTTTAAACTATACAACAAAGAAATGCAACTTTCTTTTAATTTGATTTTGTGATTTATTATTGGAATACTATTCCTTTTACTTTTTAAGATTTTATTTATTTATTCATGAGAGACATACAGAGAGAGAGACAGAGAGAGAGAGGCAGAGACACAGGCAGAGGGAAAAGTAGGCTCCATGCAGAAAGCCCAATATGGGATTTGATTCTAGGACTCTGGGATTATTCCCTGAGCCAAAGGTAGACGCTCAACCGCTGAGCTACTCAGGCATCCCGGAATGCTATTCCTTAAGAGAAAAACAATTAAACTTCAAATACATTTTTCAGGTAAAAACCAAGATCTTCATTTTTTTTTTTAAAGATGTTATTTATTCATGAGAGAAACAGAGAAAGAGACAGAGTCATAGGTAGAGGGAGAAGCAGGCTCCCTGATGCAGGACTCAATCACAGGACCCTAGGATCACAATCGGAGCTGAAGGCAGACAGTCAACTACTGAGCCACCCAGGCACCTCAAAACCAAGATCTTTGAATTAGTTAAAGAATATGTGTGTCACTGTGGATGCACAAAAACTTGTTTATGCTGGGACATTTTTGAACAACTATTCATTGAACCTATAGACTAATTTCTGTAGTATTGACTGTACACAGGACACTTATAATGAAAGAGATGCTTTGTGTGGCTGAAGAAAGGAAAAGATACCTCTAACTGTAACAACATTTCTAAAAAGGTGTTGAAAAGTTGTAATTACCTGTCAAGAGTCAGTCATTTTTTAAAATAGTTTCTTCAAAATCAGCCATGTTTTAGCTACCTAGAAAATAGCCAATATCACTATCATTTCCTTAGGGACTTTTCTAAGACTAAAAATTAAAATCCAATATAGCTTTTAAACAAATTTCCGACAACAAAGTAACACAAATATTTTCAACATAGTACTTCAGCTGAGAGATGGATGATGGGTAGGTGTATATCTGAACTTTTTTTTTAATATCATGAAATTACAAAACAAATACACTCTTTAGATGATGGATGAGATGGAAGGCAAAAGAAAATCAGGATCAGTGTAATGGGTTGTGGAAGTTACAATCATGTACTTGAAGCTCTGCTTAATATTCCCTGAGAGCACCATGGACTTTTTATATACATAAAAAAAATATGGACACAAAGTGAAAAGTCAATAGTTTTAATAGACTTCAAATAAAATTGAATATATTATAATACCTTGCCTTCAGGTGTTTGATGTCTATAGAAAAAAAACTTTCATATAAAATGAGTAAAGAATGTAGATGAAACAAAAATATGGATGTCATTGAGCAGTACTAATACTGTTCAATAGAGTTCTGTTTCAGACTATAAAATATGACATTAGTCACTGTGGAGACATTAGTCATTGTAGGTTAATCTCCAATTATTTTCACTTACTGGTTTTATGCTTTTCTGTATTTCCTTCCCATTGAGTGCAAATAGGGCCTGCCTCTTGCTTCTAACTAACAGACTATGGCAAAGGCAGTGCTATATTGCTATCATGATTAAGTTGCATTACATGGCCAAGAGCTAGAGATTCACCTTGCAGGCTTAATGAAGTAAGTAAGTGGCTATTTTGGAGGTGTCCATATGTCAACAAACTGTAGGCAGCCTTTAAGGATTTTAGGTGGCATCTTTGATCTGACTATAGCCTCCACCTACAGCCAGAAATAATGTGGAGTCCACAGCCATCAGGAAATCAATTGTCCCAACAATTTGAATAAGCTGAGAAGCAGATTATTCCCCAGTTATCCAGTCATGTCTTCAAATGGATCACATCCTGACCAGTACTTTGAGTGCAGACTTGTGAAATTGAGCAGATGGCCCAGCTGACCCATTCCCTGACTTCTGCTCCCTCAGAAACTGTAATAGAATGGATAAATTGTCTTTAAAGGAAAAAAATCATGGCTTAAAATTATTGAAGTTTATGTAGTAATATGCAATGATCTGAATGTTGATACCGTCCTCCTCCCTGCAAAATTCATATGCTGAAATCCTAACCCCCAATGGGAGAATATTGGGAGTTGGGGCCTTTTGGAGGTGAATAGGTAATTAGGTTGGAAACTTAGAAAGGAACTTTGCCCCTTCTAAGGCGGAGAAACAGCTGTCAAGGCAGTGAGCTCTCACCACACACCAAATCTGTTGGCACCTAGGTCTTGAACTTCTCAATGTTCAGAGCTGTGAAAAATAAATTTCTGTTCTTTATAAGCTACTCAGTTTATAGTTTATTTGTTGTTGTTATAGCAGACTAAACAGACTAAGACTATCACTCATTTATGGTGATAAAAGAATATAAAACTTTTAAGTACAAAAAGAATGAAAATCGGCATGGAGTGAAGAAGAAACAGAGTAACCCTATTTTTAAAATCAGTCTGGTGGTGGGAAGGGTGTAGATAAAGAAAGCCAGAAGCAAAGTTAAAAGGAAATCTTGTTTCTTCTAAGGTCATATAGCAGTTGTAACATGCCAGATGAACCGCATCCCCCCCTTTTTAAGCTTTTATTTATTTATTTACTTGACACACAGAGAGAGCATAAGCATGGGGAAAAGTAGAGGGAGAGAGAGAAGCAGGCTCCCCATTGAGCAGGGAGTCCAACAGGGGGCTCTATCCCAGGACCCCAGGATTATGACCTGAGCCGAAGTTAGACCCTTAACCAACTGAGCCACCCAGGTGCCCCTGAGCCCCCTTTTTGAGTTATAGTTTCTTTCTTACCAATGATGCCCCAGAACTACTCTTTTTTATTCATTACTATAGTTACCCAATTGCTACGCTGCCCACACCTCACGACATCACCCTGTCTTTGGTTATTACTCTCTTTACATCCACCTTTGAAACAGAATTCAGTCTGTTTCCCTTAAATTCTCCCTGTTATCCATCAGCACTAACCCGGACCTTGCAAAAGACACTTTCCTACAACTCTTGTGAAGCAGCATCCCTCAGTTTCTGTGAAGCACGTTTCTTCATTGCATCATATCAAAAAGTCTGATGCTGTCACACTAGAGCCCTAAGCCTGTGTTCTTGGCTGATTAGACTTTAATAACACAAACATGACATCTCTTAAGAGCTAAGTAATTTTTGTTGTTGTTATAAGACTAAAGAGCTAACCAGAGCAAGTTTGAAATGAAAACACATTTGTAGAAAATCGGGTGTAACAGTATATAAGATAACGTTTTAAAAAATAATAGTAAATAATAATCATAGAACATAGTAATAAATTTATATTTATATTTTAAATATAATTTTAGTTATTACAATTATTTTATTTTGGTTAGGATTAGATGGCTGCCAAAGTGTCTTTTAATTTTAAATAAATTGTTTATTGTTTGTTATAATATCTAAATACATGCTAAACTTTATCTACTTTTGTGTATTTGAATTAGTATGCATTCAATGAAAAACAATGTTTTTTTCAGACTGTATGTTCATATTGGTTAGATCATACAATAACAAAGTCTGATAAAACGATGAAATATTATAGTATTAGACTAAAATACTTCGAGAGCTTTTACAAGCATGATCATAAATCTCGAATTTCCCTGCCATTTTTTTTCTCTTTAACAATAGCACCGAATAACTAATAATGGAGTGAAATTTAAATGTCACATTTATCCTACATTGTTTTTGCCAACGTGAGACATTTACAAAACTGACTCAGGGTAGCTATACACTGTAATGCTACTTTTGGGTAGAATATTTAAAGTAAATAAAGATTGTTCATGAAACTCACATTGAAAAATGATAACTGGTTTCTGAAAGTAGGAATGCTACAAATTTAAGCACTCATTATTAGCTTCTTAACTCTTGCCCTTCTTCCTTGCTTTCTATGCCCCAAATACCAAGCACTTAGTTGGTAATTAGTACGTTTACAAGAAAATTGCTTCTTTGCTTCAGGTCAGTGATCAGCAATAATTAAAGTAGCTAACACACTGCAAAACACACACACACACACACACACACACACACACACAAAACCAGAAAATAGGAGATGTTAACTCAATCCACTTTTTAAGTTAATTAAAATAGGCAAAAACACATGCAAAAGGTAATATATCTTCCAATCAATATACACAATTCCATTTTTGTGTTACTGAATACCTTTATCTTAACTTAACCTTACTTATTATTTTTAATGTTTTACTATAAGATCTAACTAAACAAATCTTAGAAGAATGAATTTTGCTTTGGCCCACTTTAACAAGGAATGTATCAAAGAACTAATAATGAAAAATGCAAGCATTCACCAAGTAACCTAGAGAGGGTTAGCACTCCAAGTAGAGTCAAGAAAAATATTACAAGTATATAGACTGTAAAGTAAAAGATACCTTGGTGATTATCAAATTGCTCTATTAAGAGAAAATTATTCTAGAGAAAGAATTGAAAAAATACCTATATTAAAGATTTTTTTTATTTTTCTGTACATTTATTTATTCTTTCAAAAATTATTTATTGTTTATCAGGACTGTGTCACTCCTTGAAATATAATAGTAAGGGAAACAAAATTAGCCCCTACTCTGTGAGAGAAAAATTTTGATTAAGAATTTCACAAATACATAGTTATAAACTTGTAAACATGCCATGGAGGAAAGAACATGGAACCCTATTTTATCATATGGATTTTATAACATGGACTAAATAAACCATTAGATTATAAAATCTAATGCCATGCCTATAAAGGCATGGGTTAAAACTTTGAGACACAGAATGTTAACCAAAATTATGTAGTATTTTAGTAAGTTGTGATTAAATAATTTGCATACTTGAAAATCTTTCTTTAAAAATACATACTATATTTTAAAAATTAAAAAAAAACATTATAAGGTATGATCACTTTTAAAAGAATAAAAATGGAAAAAGATAATAGTAGAATAGTCTTCAAGTCTCTTGTTTTTGTTAGATTTCTACTGTATGTAGAGGATAGAACCTCTGCATACCCATATAGTCAACTCTAATACATGTTTTATTACATGTTTTTCTTTCACTTAGTAATGATCTGAGTAGGAATTGTTAGAATAAGAAGTATTAAGCACTAATTGATATATGTGTCAAACTCGCAATTTGATACCTCTGTGTATACTTCCTTAAGCTTATGTAAAAGGTGAGGATTTTGAACAGAAAATCTAATATCTAAGGCTTAATAATAACCTGTGGTTTTGTGTTTATATATTTGGTTGCAAAAATCTGCGTTGCAGTAAACCAGCTCTTTAGAAAAAAAATATTTTATAAACCCCTAATATAGCATTTGTCAATTTCTGTGTTAGCAATACTCCCATAATGGCCAATTTTAATTTACCAAATATTGTCATGGATCTTGAAATTGGGAGAGATGTGAAGAGTTGGCACTCACAAACCAGTTTAAGCTGGGTCCAGCACAACACTAGTTTCACCTTTTATGATACATCTTAACCTAACAAATCTATTTATGTGCCCAATTTATTACTAAATGTATTGAAAAAAGTATAATACTTGGAAAACTGTTTTTAAATAATGTGGAAAGGCAATATTCAGTATAAGACTACAAATATTGTTCTTTTTTTCTTTTAATTCCTCATCGCACAATAGGCAAACAGTTTTCATAAAACTTGAGTTTGTGATTATTCTTCCCTGCAAAAATAACAACACTGAAAGACAGTGCTCACATTAAAAGGTTACAGAGTTTTAGCAAACCACATCAGTCTCTTGGCTTTCCTCCCATGGAGGATAATGTTGAGTTAAGTGTTAATTCTTCTTGGCATCAATTCTGTTGACTTTAGCTTTGAAAATACTGTCTGGTGGTGTAAAGTTAAAATGACACTACTCCATGTATCTCTTTGCATGGAAAGAATGGAAATTGTTGCATGGAAATTGTTTCTAGTGATAATATAAAAAATAATCAAGGGGACCAAAATGAATACAAAGAAATAATACCAATACCATAACATTTTTTTTTACATGGCACCATAATTCAGAGATTAAGAATATGAGAAGTGAGGCCGCAGGGAAATAGTCTCCTGAAGACAGCATGGTCTCATCGGTATTTAGCAGGGTACACTGGGAAAGGGTTCAAAGAATTAGGAATCATTGTCAACATCCCTCTGAGGCAAGTAACAAGTCAGAAAGAAAGGATAATTTAGCATCCCTCTTTATAAACCCAAGGGAATGGTATCAAGCAGAATCTATATGCAAAGGAAACGAAGAATATATTGATGGGAAATGAAAATCCTGTTTTCAGAGGTGGAAAAGATGAGTTATGAATAATTCTTATTAAGTGATGCTGTATTTTTTAAACATTTTATTTATTTGAGAGAGAGGAGCAGAGCGAGGAGGAGCAGAGGGAGAGGGAGAAGGAGACTCCCTATGACCAGGAAACCAGATGTGTGGCTTGATCCCAGGACCCTGGGATCATGACCTGAGCTGAAAGCAGGTGCTTAAGCAACTGAGCCACCCAGGCTATATTTAAGCAATGTAAAAAAAAAAATCATAGTTCACAGAACATTTGCTTTAATCAGAAGTTAAGGAGGCCAGTGCATCAGCAGGTGGTGGGAGGAGTGTTTTCTTAAAGATAGAAAAAAAAAAAGCACAGGTTATATTTAGAAAATATATACATAAGGAGTTTTGGAGTTTTGGAGGTTGTTGAAGAATAAATAAATAAATGAAAGGAAGACAGTTCTTGTAATGCTCTGACATGTTTCTCTCATCTCCCTAACCTCTCCTCTTTCTTCAACTAATTCTTATTTTTGAGCCATAAACACTGCTGATGCTTTTTGTCCTGAATTTTGTTAGTTCTCTGACTAGCTTGGAAAAATCTTAATCTTCTCTATCTCCTTTTCCTCCCTACTACTTAAATTAAGAATCTTGGAACTTCTTATAACCTTAATTCCTAACCACTCATCAGTTTGGCTGCTTAATGTGTGACTTAGAATTGCTGCTTGTGTAGAGTTCACTCAGAAAAAAATGATTCAGTAGAAAGACAGCAGAGCTTTTCCCCTGAGGGCAATCATATCTGATTAGGATGGAAAGGAGATACAGGTGGATTTGAAGGAGACCAGAGCCAAACAGATGAAAATCCATTTGCAGGAATATCCTCATTTAATCAGAGACCTAGTTGACACGTTAAGTATACTTTTCCATACTTAAAATCTTTGATTTTGGAAGTCAAAATACATATTTTACAACAACATAATTGAGGCAGTTTTAATTCTCCCTTCCTTTCATACCACCATTAATATCAGGATCCCCATTAACTTTAGATCTTTAGGGCATATTACAGAGCATATGGCCAGGATAACTAAAAGGCAATTTAGGCAAAAGAAATTATATCTGTCCAGGACTGAGAAGTGTTTTAGATGTTACCTTCTTTGCAAGCCAACAAGAGAGTATTCAGATTTTTCTTTTTCTTGTTTTTCTTCTCTTTAAAGATTTTATTTATTCATGGGAGACATAGAGATAGAGACAGAGTCAGAGACGTAGGGAAAGGAAGAAGCAGGGAGCCTGATACAGGACTCAATCCCCAGACTCCAGATTATGCCCTGAGCTGAAGGCAGAAGCTCAACCACTAAGCTGCCCAGGCGTCCTGATAGTATCCAGATTTTCATAGACGCTGGTAGAAGAAATGAGTGTCCTGGATCGGAGAAAAAGACAATTTTTAGTCACAGCAATGCCAATAGCCACTGTCTCATCCTTTCTCATTGGTCTTCTGACCACTGATTTCTATGCATCTATGCAAAGATGGCCAGAGGATACATGAACACATTGTGAGTTCTGTTTCAGAAGAAAGACCTGGAGATCAGGGAACCCAGATCTTTCATAAAATGGTAGGAAGCATGCCTGCCCTTTGTTCTGGAGGGATATATTATCTCTGCACCAAGTCTGGTTCACTATACAAACCTCCTTGAAAAAATAGTCTGGAACAAATTTAAATCAGTGCTTCTGCTCCAAGATGTGCAGAGACATGAAAAGCCCATGGAGAGTTGTCTTCCATCACAAAGATTAGGAAATATATAGAAGGAAAAAATAATACTTAACAGTCTATGTTGGCAATACAAAAGGAAAGTTTCTTTGTTGTTAAATTTGCCTTCATAACTTTGGAGGAGTTTGCCTAATGACATTTGATAAATTACTCATATTTAAGATGACAATGCCAGAAAATTTATAATGAAATGGCCCTAAGGCCTTCACAATTTATTGAGACGATCTACTATACATATACACGCACATGCACACACATGCAAACACCAAATGAAAAATAGAGAATGAGAAAGTAGCACTGTGGTAAGAATTACAATGTCATCTAAAAATGATAGTTAACAGGTATATCTGGTATAAATTTCCTAATAAAAAGTTTGTATGCAGACTAGAAGCTGGAAATAAGTTAGTAAGTAGAAGTAAGGCATTGGTAAGCTGGGGAGAAAGTTCATTATTGTAGATTTTGTATTTGAAGATATCTGAATTTCAATGATCACCTCTCAGGGGAGAATGCTAGGTTGTTACTGCTTTGGAGCAATAGGCCCACAGATTGGAAGTGAAGATCTCTTTCAAGATAATGGCCTATATCTGGAGACAGTAAGAAAAATAGGGAAACCATGGAAAGCAACTTATTTATGGTGTATTGAGAACTTAATATAAGCCCAAAGTTTTGATTCATTCGGGATGTCAACAAATATTTTTGAAATATATCATTGTATTTTATTTACTTGAGGGAGTGAAGATTAGGGATTTTAGGCTCGGCTGAGGCAAGATCAACACATGACGAGCATGTCAAGGTGATGTCTGTACTGATCAGAAAAATTGAATAAGAGGTGAATATCAAAGGATTGAGAAATTTTATTAAATCAGTACTAGGAACTTCACTTCCTAATTTCAACCTCAGATTTTCAGGGGTTTTGTTTTTGTTTTTAAATCAAAACTCTGTTTTCTTAGAAATGAAAAACAATGATATATAAATAACAATAAAACAAAATTATTCTAAGGCATTCTGTCCATAATGTCTAAATAACTCCGTAGACATTTGTCTAAATTTACCTAAATGCCAAGCTAGAGTCAATCCCATTAACTTGATTTTCCAGGCTGTTCATAAGATTATCAAATAATATAATAAGCCCTTGCTTAAAGCTAGTTTTGCTGTTGTATATTAATGCAACCTACCACACTCAATTTACATTGGGAGCATTTTAGATTTCTCCGTCAAAGAAGTGAAGGATTGCTTAGTCTCAGGAAGAGCAAGTATTTAGAATTTACTTAAATCTTTAATAAATATGAAAAAACAAAATGACTACAATTATATATCATTTCCAGGTTATTACCTGTATTGTTATAAGGCACTAAGAGATGTTTCTTGGACTGTGTTTCATTTCTAGCCACAAGGCTTGTGTTTCCAAAACTTGACAGATTTCCATTCTCTTCCCTATTTCTACTAAACTGGAATCTCTCAGGAAAGACCTAGAGAGCTTGGATTTTTATTTAACAGGTATGCTAGCTGATTTTGATAATTTTAGAAGAAATTGGGAAACTGACTCAACCAATTGAATCTGTGGCTCCGTGGACATCAATGAAATACAAAAAAGCAATGGGCCTTACACCAAATAACTTAAACACTAAAATCCATGTGTTCTTAATCATAACATCTTATATTTATTACACTCTGCCTCTATGGTAGATGTGTTGCTAAATATTTTAAATGCATTAACATGGTTATCATTCACACCCACCCTCTGTGGCAGAGTAATGTTAACACATCCATCTTATTGATTGGGAAATGAGCTAAGAGAAGGTAAGTAATTTGTCTAAAGTGAATTGGAGTCATGGATATTTGAAATCAGTTCTTCTAATTCTGAAGTCTGGGCCCTTAACTTCCTGTCCTCATTACTTAATTTGCATCTTTACGTTTTCAACGGAAATATCACCCACCTTCACTTCTTTGTCCAAAATTATCCTGGATATTGTAATTGTAAGGACCTGCTCCTTATTCAGCTTCCTATATCCCTTGCCTCACTCGAAATCCTAAGTGTTAGGTACACAATGAAATACAAAACAATGGCCTATTCTGAAGAATTATGCTCTCATCCTGACGTGCATCTGGGCTGGAAGAGATTCGCATGTTAATATCATTTTCACTTTCGTTTTATTTATTTGTGGAGAAGAAAGAGAACCTGGTCTGTCAGGGTTACAGTTCCTTATTGGAGAATTCCGAATTGATTTATCATGTTTCTCGTGTAACTTTAACATAATTGCAACATACAAATGCATGCTTTCTTTGCATACAGCTCTGCTAATATTTTCTCATGTTTTAATGGTGCTTCAACTTCTAAACCGGCAGACTCTACGAAGGTGGCATTAAATGAACCATTCTTATCAATGGGAGCTTTGAATGTGGCTCGAGGGCTGTTGGTACACAGCAGAGAATGACTAAATATGGTAAAAATAAGCAAATGTTGCACAGATGCTCATAGCTGACTTCTTGGTTTCCAACTTATTAAATGGTCTTTTTGCAAACCTATAGATCGTTATTCATGTAGATTCTCTTTCGAGGGTGCTTCGGTAGAGGCTGCCTATTCTGAGTTAATGAGAAAAGTCCTAATTAAGCTAGCCATATGTTCAATTGCATTTATAAATGGAAAAATAGCCCTTTTTTTGCTGCTGATACTACCATTGTTGCCATCTCCTGCTGCTATGGGTGTCACTGAAGCACTTACTGTTTCAAGTCTCCTCTGTATGCCAGCGTGTGCATTCCAGGCCTGCACTCTGTTTCCTGAGAGATTCTTGGCACGCACAGATGAATGCCTGCAATGCTTGCTTATGAAAATATCTTTCTGGAGATCTATGTCTGTATTGAATGCAACTATGTCTTCAATTTTGCCCTAGGGATATAGATCTAGCAATGCTGCCAAAACATATTCTTCCTTTTCAAGCATTTAATCTATTCTGGAGCACACAGGAGAGCCCGGGAGTCAGGATTGCCCTACATAGCCCTTATCCCTTTTGCCGTGATATTTAGACTTCATTTTGGGCCTTTTCTTCTCTGCAGGTGCAAAACATTTGTTTGAACCCAGGTCTTCACTGGAAGTCAGGTAAACACTCTAGCGTAAAAGCTGCACTACCTTACACCTAAAACTGCTTAGAGGGACATATTTTCCTTTTTTCAACTACCCATGCCTACATGTTTGGAAACTAAAATAAAAACTGCCGATAGTTTTGATGATATCAGACCAATATTTAATAATATTATTTATTTATTTATTTATTCTATTTAATTTATTCATATGATACGCATGTATAGTCCACCTAATATGACCCCTATATTTTCTGATAAATAAAAAGAATAATTAGCATCTATCTGTATGGGTCTTCTAGCCATAGTCATCTGTGGATTTGGGGTATGTGTGTAAGTTTTGGGACACTAAACATATATCACTATATTAAGTATTTATATAATGTATATAAAATATACTATATATATATGAAATGTATATAAGTAACATACTTGGATAACTCCATATCTTGTTTAAATCAAGACAAAGAAACAAATTCTTATATAAATATAGCAGCAGGTGATAAATCTACTCACAATAAGATATTTTGTTTTAACTTTTTGTACCTTTATCGCACTAAACTTTCTCATATTTATTTAGTTATATGTGTTGACCTTAAAAATAAAACCACCAGTTATTTTACTGGCAAAATGAGTTTACTGGTGCATAGCAGAGGAATTGCAATTTGGGACATGCAAGCTTTGTTAAAATATTGGCAAGTGGAGAGATAAAAGGAGAGGAACTTTGTAGAGAGAAGAAGGAAGCTGAGAGGGGCGGCTTTGAACAAAAGTACATTGGAAGGAAGTGAGAATTGAAGGTAGTACCAGGTTCTCATTGGTTGAGTTCTGTTATCATTGGTTGAGCTTGTTGACAGGCTCTCCAGCAGAAGAAACTCTCCTGGGAGAGGAGTAAAGTAGGCTTCTTCCTCCGAGGGAATGCGATTGATGGTATTTATTAATGTATGATGTGGATGTGAGAGCAACCCCCCTCTGGCCTCCCAAACTCATTTCAAATGAAGTTTCTTTTTGGTCTCCCATTATGATATGGAGAAATTTTTGTGTTTGTTTTCTGGTACTGTTTTCCAACTGAGTGACAACCATCAAATAATAATAATAATAATAATAATAATAATAAGTCCTTTTTCAGTCATTGTACTAACATCAATTAATTGTTCTCCTAGATTTTACCTGATTGTCTTGAGTATTTCAATTGAATTATCATATCAACTGCAAATGATAATGATTTTTGTCTTCCTTCAAAATTTATGTTCCATTTAAAAAAGAAAAAAAGGTTTTGAACTAATTTCCAGAATAACTTAACAATTAGTTTGGTTTTTTTTTTTTTATTATTGTAATGAGAGTGCTGGACATTAACCTTTTGATTACCAAGGCCTCCACTTGAAAACTATCCATCTTGGATAAACACATTGCCAGATACACAGCTAGATATAGAGCCAGGCTACCCTACTCATCAAGTTCCTCTTTTTAGAAAACTCTGTTTGACCATCTGACTGCTTGCTCTTCCCTTTCTGTGCTTGAATCCTGTCCTTATGTTTTAAATTTATCAATAAAAAGTGAACCTGCAAAATCCTAGGCACTCCGCCCTTGACCCCAATAAAAACGGAACCCCAGTTCTACATTCTCGCTATCTCTCTACCTGTGACCTTGTGTGTGCTGTGTAACCTCAGGGATTTGTAAGTAGTAAACCTTATCTTTGCAAAATCCCCTCATGGCTGTTGCTGAGGCACATCTTACAGTCCCAATAAAGGGCTGGTTCAGCCACAACATTGGTTCCGGTTGCAGAAATGCTGTAGGAGGGGTCAGCACTAGTAATGGTTGGATCCAGGGGCAGCCCCGGGGGCACAGCGGTTTAGCGCCTCCTGCAGCCAAGGGCGTGATCCTGGAGACCCGGGATTGAGTCCCACGTCGGGCTCTCTGTATGATGCCTGCTTCTCCCTCTGCCTGTGTCTCTGCCTCTCTCTCTCTGTCTCTCATGAGTAAATAAAATCTTAAAAAAAGAAAAAAGAGTAAATTCCCACACACAGTGCTAGCCTATTACTATAAGATAAGGGACTCCAAAATTTGATAACTCTTCACTGTTAGGCAAGTGAAAAGGATGGGAAATATAATTCAACTATGTATAGTGAAATAAAATAAATTATTATTGCAATAGTCAGTCTATAAACATTCAATATCTATTTGTGCAATGTTTCATGGATATTATTTTCTACATTTTTTGAAAAATTACCTAATTCATTAAATTACAGTGATTTTATTTTTGTATTTGCAAAAACATATACTTGTCATGGTGACATTGCAGCCTAGAAATGGCATGGAATTTTATCTGTGGTCTAAAGATATGTCATTTGATTGATATTCCTGATAACATCACCTTGTGTAATCGTGATTAGATAACTTGTCAAAAAATGGAAATGAAAAATTTATATTTAAAGTCATAGTAATATTTTATTAATAAGTCTATTGACTCTCTTTTTCTGTGACTAATGTTCACTGTGTTAGCAATATTTTAGCATCCCACTATGTATAAATGCAGAATGTCTAAAAGAAAATAATGGGAAACCCATTTCAATGAAAATTGCAGTGAACTTTTAAAGAGGATTTGTCATTTGAGTTAGGAGACTATTATAAACTGGGTCTAGAAATCACTCCTTTGGAAAGGAGACATTTTTGGTCTTTATCTCATAGACTTAACAATAAAAAAATTATCAAATAGCAATAACTATACAAGGTTTCAACAAATTTGAGAAGCAGCCTAGATCCATTTTTCATTTCCAGAAGGAACTGATATTTGAACATGATAAAGGAGGATCACTGAGTGATGTAAACCATTGTCTTCCTTGCTATACATACGTAAGCAGGTTCTGAAAAGGATGATCTACTGATCTTTCTGAATATGATACATTTGATTATTTTATTATGGACATCTATATCCTAGGATTATATTAATCCCATTTTTTTTTCACAGACGGTAGAGATGATTTAATACATGAAAAGCTTCATTTAACCAGTTCATTCAATGTACTCTGGGTTTCTTTCTCTCTTAAAATAGTTTGAATTTTGAAAAATATTGAAGTTATTTCTCAACTTATACTTTTGCCACATCTTATGAAAATGCTGTATATAGTCTGAGAAGTAATTAAAAGGACATCTTATGTCACAAATTTCAATGAGTTTTAATTGTATGTAAAATGGTTTAGTAAAAATAATTGTATACTCTTATAAATAATACTGATACAATGATTAATATCAAGGTAAATTTTTATGCAAATATTTGTAATTCAGTATAGGGCCCTAATAGGTAGATAATAAACTAAAAAAAATGGAAATAGTTAATCATTTAATTGTTCAGTATTATCAAAGATTGATAGGATGCTTAGGATAACTACTTATCAGTAAAGTAAATACATGATTAAGTTTTTTGAATCAGAATTTAAGTTATATAGAACTACTCATAGATTCATTGAATATAGTAAAGATCATTTGTAAGAATATTTTTTCTATTCAATTCTATATTATGTACTAAAAACGTTTTAAAATGCATTATTGGGATATGGTGTCATAAATACATTTGCATTTATAAATTCAAGCTGTCTACATATCAGGTGAAATCTAATAAAACATATTATTTTGGAAGACATTATTTCACAAATTCATATTTTAAAAATGACTAAAGCCCAAGTACCTAGCAAAAGCCATATATAGGAGAATAATTTCAGTAGTTTTTAAAAAGCCAGGAAATTATTAGATAATATAATTAAGAACTTGTTCTTGTTTTGGAAAATAGAGATGATAAAGTGAACATATGTGAAGCTGTGTACAAGGAACAAAAATTCAAACAATTTTGAGGATTTAAAAATGTAATATCTGAAAGTTGATTATGTGAAGATATATAGAATGCATATCTTAAATATATAACATAAATATATATAATATATAGCTTTCCTACTAAAGGAAATAGAATATGTAAAATTACCTAATTAACTTAAAACTAATGTAAATCTAAATTTTTTTTTCTTTGAAATCATGAGAACCTTTACATGTCATAAGCTTATAAATGCTTTATTTGACCTAATAATGTCACAGTTTGCAACATAGCCATAATTTTTCCTGCCAATATATTGTTTAAATATAATTATCTTGAAATTCAAAGGTGTGCAAAAACTTTAACAAGCATAATCTAATCAGGTTTAAAATGCTTTGCTACAGCTGACCTTTAAACATGTATTCTAATCAATAATGAAATTTTATGTTGCACCCTGTATTGGTCCTCTGAATGGCATTGTAGGGTAATAATAGAAAGTGCACTTGAACAAATAAGCTTTCAAACATTGTAATAGATTTTAGATTTTAATGCAGAGAAGAATATGGAATCTATATGTAAATTACATTTATGATAAAGTAGTAGATTCAAGTTGTTCCTCAGAATTGTGCTTTAATTTAAATAAATTTTAAACATATAGTTCTAAGTAAATAGTGATTTTGAAGTTCTAGTAGGAAAATCCAATTCAAAATGATCAGTTTCAAAGTGCTAATTCTACTTATAACTTTAATAAATAAAAGAAGCATGAATGAAATGAGACAAAATGGAAAGAAAACTAATTTTTTTAAATTTGTTAGCTTCAATGCCATCTTTTTATAATAGATTTAAATATATATATATCAATAAAATATCTATTATATTTTCATTCCTCTGAGACATCACCTTAAATATGGTGGTATATATGTTTGAAATATATTTTGTTTATTTTGGGCCATTTGTTAAGCTAGAAATGGAATCATTTCCTGAACAACGCTGTTTTATTATAATTCCCATGGGGGTCATTCTCCATAAGTCACAATATAATTCCCAAGCAATTTCAGTCAGCATCCTACAGTTAGGATTCAGTTTTTCCAGGCAACACCAATGCTTATAAACACTTTTCAGAATCACATAGGAATTCCATTATTCAAATTTTTTTCTGTAGTTTTAACTGTCTGAACTGGACAGTTCTCTCAAGTCTTTCATATGATTGCAGTTGAGTGACCCTAGGGACTTAATCCTCTCTGTTTATTGGGACAGGACTTTCTATTTCTACTTTATAGAAATACCATCATTAGGAGCCAATTATGAGAAAATTTCTATTTTCTTTCTTTAAACATCAATGTTCTGTAGTTCAGAAGAAAATGGATGAACAGATCCTCCACTCCTTTAACACTCTATCACCTCATTTATTTTGTATTGTAAAAGCATGATCAAGGATACCCTACGCTCACTTTACTTTTCCAGTAAAGTATTTTCCAGACTATCATTTCTGGTCCTTGGAGTTCTGGGCTTGAAAATAATTAAAATGTGCTGAGTACCTATTTGTCTTCTATCACAGATTGTTTTTTACTTCCTAACCAGCAAATTATAGTCATCTGTTCCTTTACCCTCCTTTAATACATAACCTTTTAGAAATACCTTGAGAGGTGTGCCTGGGTGCTTCAATCGTAAGTGTCTGCCTCAGCTCAGGTCATGATCTCAGTCTCCTGAAGTCAAGACCTGAGGCAGGCTCCCTGCTCAGCAGGGGGTCTTCTCCCTCTCCCTCTGCTTGTGCTCTCTCTCTCTCTCAAGGAAATAAAACCTTAAAAAAAGAAAAAAAGCCTTGATATTTCTTATGTGAGAATGTTTTCATTTCTAAGTTTCTAAGGAAAATGCAGATTTTTCTCTATTTATTTGATCATCTCATTGTTTCTATTTGTAAGTTGAATACATTGCTACTAAAAAGCTAAATTATTTATAAAAATACATACATACATACTCATAAATCCAACCACTCACTACCCTTCAGTAGATTGAAATGTACCTAAACCACGTCAGCACTTAAAAAGGTAGAGAAGTTTCCCAATGTGTTCCTAGATGATTATATTTTTAATCAAAAATAGTTTCTATCAAAAGTATTCTGTTGCAGGCTAAAGATACATTCATGACTAATGTAAAAAGTAACTGTGCATGCACATACACACACACACACAAACACAGAGTAACCAGTAGTTTTAGAAATCATTCTTTAAACTAATTCTGAAATAGTTTGCTTGTTTCAGTGCTTTAAGAGTAGGTCAACCAGTTCTTGAAAATGTTTGAAGCACTTCTTCATACTACATCTTAGTTTATTTCTATTTCTTCCTCAATATAAGAATATTGTATGAAAGTCCAATGCTCAAAAAAGAATGATAAGAACCAGATGAAATGTGGAAATACACAAAGTTATTATGTCAATAATTATACCACAGGTTCATTATTCAGATTTTAAAGAAATTTAAGGTTAAATTGTCTTTGTTGTAAATCTAAGAGAAAAAATGAAAATCTAAATTTGCATTATGAAATCCTTCAAATTGAATTGTGACTTCAGTATATTACAACATTCTCTCAAAATATTCTCTCAAATGTTTAAATCTTTAAATAATTTTAATTTTGAGGAGAATATGAAACGGTTTTTATTTCTTCTAAGAAGAGATCACCTAGAGAGAAAGAGTACTGAGGCAAGACTGGACACAGAGCTCAATCATTTATTCGTGCAGCTGTAAACTTTTTGATAGAGTAACTGTAATACATCTTACAGTAGATTAGGCACTGGTATTCAGAGATGATTACATCAGAGTTCTTATCCTCAAAAATGTAATGTGTAACAAAGGAAACATCAAGTTAATGTAATATAAAAGGATCTATTAAAGTCAGAATCCAAGTGTGTTGTTTATACAACAAAAGATTTTGCTTGGCAAATCCCAGAAACTTAATATAGAAAAGGGCTGACAAATTTGTTCTTTAAATAACTGGTTAGTAAATATTTTCAAGTTTGCACACCATGTGGTCTCTGTCTCAACTATTCAAGTCTATCAATGCAGCATCACAGCAGCCAGAAACATAAGTAAAAGAATGGATATCATGCTTCAGTTAAACTTTATTTACACAAAAGATGAGATGGATTTAGCCTGCAGACCGTAGTTATGCCAACCCCTAATGTAGGAGTTAATTAGCAGATTGTATCTGAAAGAATGAGTAGAAATTTCCCAAACATATAAAAATACGATCATGTATAATGTTCTTTTTTCTTTCCTGTTCTAGTGGATTCCATGTAAGTATAGACATTGTTTATTCATTGCTCTAACTTTAATGAAAAGTGCTTTATGTAGAATAGATGCTCAGTAAATATTTGTTAAATGAATGCCTACTGTTCAGCTGATGGTGGTGTTTTCCCCTGGAAGTCAATAGCATTTGCAGAAGATTCCTACTAGCTTACTCTTTGAATTTTTAATCAAGAATAAGCATTGAATTGTATCGAATATTTCTTCTACCTCTATTAAAAAGATCCTTTTCTTTGTCTTTTAAAGTTCTAAGATAGGGACACCTGGGTGGCTCAGTGGTTGAGCATCTGCCTTTGGCTGAGGTTGCCATCCAGGGGTCTTGGGATGGGGTCCTGCATCAGACTCCCCACAGGGACCCTGCTTCTCCCTCTGCCTGTTTCTCTGCCTCTCTCTGTATGTCTCTCATGAATACACAAATAAAAATCTTTTTTTAAAATATAAAGTACTAAGATAAACCATTCTTGCATTTCTCAAAATAATACATTCTAGACATGCATGGTGGTTAAAAAAAAAAAAGTCTACAACACTTTGGTTCTATTTCCATAAAAAAAAAATGGAGATCTATCCCCTACCCCTTAAATATGACAGTCTCTCTCTTTTTTTTTTTAAATATGGCAGTCTTATAACTGCTTTGACCAACAGAGTACAGCAAAAATGGCACTGTGAGGTTTCCAAGACTAGTCATAGAGAACCACCTGGCTGCAGGGACACTTATTTTTGAACTCTTGAGCTACAGTGTAAGAAATTCAACCATACTGATGTAAATTTATGTGACTGTATGGAGATGCTCCAATGGATAGTTCCAGCGGTGCTGCATCTGACACCCAGGCTGAGCCACCAAGGCTGCCCAACCAAATTATTTTAAATATGTGGGAACTGGGACATAAAAATTGGCAAAGATCACACAGTGAGCATTAGAACCTGAAAATACCTGATTTCAATGACCATGACCGTAAATAGTATCCACTGGTTTTAAATGTCTTTGATTTCTTTAAATTATTGGTGGTCCAGTTAGGTTCTTTGTTGTTGATTTTGTTAATTTTGTTTATGCATATACGTAGCTCATTTTGTTTTTCCTAAAATGTTTCTTATTTTGGATTTAAAATTTGTTTACAGGGATCCCTGGGTGGCGCAGCGGTTTAGCGCCTGCCTTTGGCCCAGGGCTTGATCCTGGAGACCCGGGATCGAATCCCACGTCGGGCTCCCAGTGCATGGAGCCTGCTTCTCCCTCTGCGTGTGTCTCTGCCTCTCTCTCTCTCTGACTATCATAAATAAATAAAAATTTAAAAAAAATTAAAATATGTTCACGGACATATAATACACCCATTTCCTTTTGAAGGAAGCTCATTTAAAGAAATGTTCCCTAATTTTACTTTGCTGGGTTTGATAGTATATTTACATCTTTTATCATTATCTTTATTTATTTTTTATTTTTATAAATTTATTTTTTATTGGTGTTCAATTTGCCAACATATAGAATAACACCCAGTGCTCATCCCATCGAGTGCCCACCTCAGTGCCAGTCACCCCCACCCCCCACCCACCTCCCCTTCCACCACCCCTAGTTCGTTTCCCAGACTCTTATCATTATCTTTAAAAGTGAGGCCCCATTTTATCATAATATATATAATTTGCATTTTGCTACTACATTTACTTTCATGCTTCATGTTTGGGCAACGCACATTCCTAAGAAAACCTTTCTGTTCATGGACTAAAAATCACCTACTCTCATCAACTGTCTTCCCATGTCTTTTCTGTTATCTATATCTATATCTATATCTATATCTATATCTATATCTATATATAAAGAAGGAAAGGAAAGAAAGAAGGAAGAAAAGAAGGAAAAAAGAAAGAAAAGAAAGAAAGAAAGAAAGAAAGAAAGAAAGAAAGAAAAAAGAAGAAAGAAAGAAAGAGAAAGAAAGAAAGAAAAGAAAGAAAGAAAAGAAAGAAAGAAAGAAGAAAGAAAGAAAGAAAGAAAGAAAGAAAGAAAGAAAGAAAGAAAGACAAAAGAGGGAAGAGGGATGGAGGGGGAAGGGAAGGAGGGAGGGTGGGAGGGAGGAAGGAAGGAAGAAGTGAAGGAAGGAAAGAAACCCTCTTCTTTACTCCTCGATTCTTCATTTTAGCATTCAGCCATGATGCTATTTCATCCAGGTTAAAAAACAAAGCAATAACAACAGTAAAAAATTTCTTTTGATTCCACTTCCTTTTTCCTATCCCCTATTTTTCTTCTCTACTAACAGGAAAGCTCCTCCAAAGAGCTGTTTTTATTGCTGTCTCAAGTTTCTCTCCTTTCATTTTTCAAAAAGCTATCTCAATCACACTTTAACCTGCCCTGCCCTAGTAAAAGTCAAAAATCACCTCTACGGCATTAAATGCAAAAGTCAATTCTCAGTCCTCACCTTTATTAACCTATTGGTAGGTATACAAAAAGAAATCACTCTCCCTTTGTTGAAACACTTTCTTTATTGGCTCCAGGACACCATTTACTGCTCATTTTCCTCTTTCATCTTCAGGTCTTTATTAGTATCCCATGCTGAATTATTTTCATTGCTCCAACCTCTAAATTGAGAATTGGTCCAGTGATGATTTACTTTTATATTTTATAGCTGCACTAATCTCCTTGTATAATTTAGTCTCAGTGTTTTAAATATCATTTATATTCTGATGACTCTAAAATTAATTTCTTTCCCAATCCTCTTGAACTCCAAACTTATATATCTAACAGTGAACTAAAAGTATCCAAGTGGATATCTTATTGGAATATTAAATTTATTATGACTTTAAAATGAACTTTGTGTGTTCCCCATTCTTATTTCTCTAAGAATCTTTCCTGTTGCCATAAATGAAAACCCCATGCTTTTACTTGCTCAAGTGAAAAAAACTTAGGGTAATTCTTAAATCCTTTCTCTCAAACCAATTCAACATGTCAAGAATATCATTGCATATACCTTCAAAATGTAAGGAAAATATCAATATCATCTAGTTTAAACCATCATCATATTTTTCCTAGAATATTGTAATAGTTTTGTAACTAGTCTTCTTGCTTCTTCCCTGGGTCACCTGTAGTTTTTCAACCATTAGCCAGAACAACAACAAAAATCTGTTAAAATATTAAATATAAATCACATCCTGTCATTCCTCTTTTCATAGTCTTCACTAATAATGGCCAAAATCTTAACAGTGACTTTTGAGGATACATGTTATCTGACTTCCTTCTTTCTTACCCAACCCAAGCTATTTCTCTGACATCATATTCTACTAAATTATTTGTCTTATTCTTAATCTCCAACTACACAGGCCTCTGACTGTATTTTGAGCTGTCCAGGTAATCCAGTAGCTACCATTCCTTTTGCCTGAAATGTTCTTTCCCTAGGATATTGTTTCCTCACTTCCTTAGTCTTTTAACCCAACATCCTACTTTCAAGGAGTTCTTTAATGGCTAAATTTGGAGTTTTTCCTTGCCTTCCCCAATTTTTCCTGGCCCACTTTCTGCTTTTTCTCCTTAAAATTTGTAAGACATTTTACTTATCTTACATTGGTTTTCTCCCCTCATAAGCTTAATGGGTTCTTGTGCATTTTGTATACTACATTTTCTCCAATGCTTAATTTTTTTTTCAACATGGAAAGCAATCAATAATCATTAAATGAACAAATCTGGAGTTATTGTTGCAGACGTTTCCATATGTTATATTAGATCTGTTGTGTGAATCATTACTTAACACTTGTTAAGTGTTTACACAAGTGTTACACAACACATTGTAAATTTCACTAGAATTCAATTTACTGGTTGCTTCCTTTTTTCCTTTTACTTTAGGTTATCTTCCTCCTAATATCAATTCATGTAGCATTTATTTTGCTGAATTGCTCACAATTCTACACAAATATCATGTGTTATTTGTAAGCTTTTTAAATATCTGAATTTTCAAAATTATTTCTATTTTGCTTTGATTTTTGAAGAGATTCAGAATTTTTAAAAGATATAGCATTCTATGTTAAAAATCTTCTTTCCTTAGTACTTAAGTCAAAATTACAACACTAAAATGTATTCATTGACAGGGGAGTGGAATTACTGGACTTGACTTTAAGGTTTATGACAAACCTAGCTTTCTGTATGGTTGACTTCTTGTCCCTCTGAAAGCTGCAGTTCACCAGAGCACTGTTCCACATTTTTCTAGGGTAAAAATGTCACCTCTGAATATCTCTAGATATAGATATTGAATTATTTTTGAGGTTACCATTCTGACATTTAGTTTGAGGGGGAAAATAGCCACTGACTATTTTAATTAATTATCCTTTTCCATTTTCTTTTAATCCAGCTTCATTCTCTATGATTAAAGGATGTTCCTCCATGTGTTATTAAAAAAAAAGCGCTTGTTAAGTAACCTCATTTGATTATATGTTGTTTCAGACTTTGTGATTATTTAGATCAATATTAATCCTGCTTCCATCTTATTTTATATTTCACAGAAATGTATCAATATTTCTGTCCATTATTTAAACAGTATTTACCTTTGTGGGATGATTGACTATTTTAATGTTTTTTTTTAATTTTATTTAAAATTATATCTTTAATTTTGTTTCATTTTGAGAAAGGAAGATACAGTTGGTCATGATCTCAATCACATATCTAAGTCTGTCTTTTGATTCCATAGCATTTTTTACCACTTAATTGGGGGATAATTGATAAACAAAAAAGTGCACGTATTTATTATATACAACTGGATGAGTTTGGGTACATGAATACACCTGGTATACCATAACCATAACCAAGGTGACAAACATATTATTACCTACAAAACTTTCTTTGTGTTCCTTTGTTTCTGTTTGTTTTGTAGTAAGAACACTTAATGTATCTAGTCTCTTAAATTTTTAAGTGCTCAATATCATATCGTTATTTGTAATTATTTTATCATATCTGCTTTATCCACTCATCCATTAGTGGCGCTTAGGCAATTTTCCCTATCTCGGCTATTATAAAGAATGTTGCAATGAACATAGGAGGGCATTTTTTTTGAATTAATGTTTTTATTTTCTTCAGATAGATACCTATTAGTGAAACTGCTGAATCATATAGCAGCTCTACTGAATAAGAGAAAATGTTGAAAAATTATATACCCAATAATGGGTTGATACCCCAAATACATAAAGAACTCATACAACTCAATAATAACAACAACAAAAAATGGTTTAAAAAAATGAGCAAGAGACTTCGAATAAACATTTTCCAAAGAGAATATATAGGTTGTCAACAGGCACATTAGAAGCTGTTAAGCATCACTAATCATCAGGGAAATAAGAATCAAAACCACAATGTGATATCTCCTCACACCTGTTAGAATGGTTATTATCAAAAAGACAAGAACTAGAAAATGTTGGTGAGGATATGGAGAAAAAGAATCCTTGTGCACTGTTTGGGGGCGAATGTAAATAATTGCAGCCACTGTGGAAAACAACATGGAGGTTCCTCAAAAAATTAAAAATAGAGCCACTCATTGCCCTTTATTTTTATTATTATTATTTTTAAATTAGCAAACCCTGATTCAAGGCATTGGGATTTATTGCAACACCACACATATTAAAACATCTTTATATATTTTTTCTTCATTACAAATTACAAATATACAAACAAATTCTGTCAAAGTCAACATCTTTCATATTGGAAACAACTATAGAAAACCTACACTCTAATTCCAGCAATTAAATTGCTGTTCCCCATCTGTCAGTAAAAAAAAACTGCACATAAGTACAGCTCCTGACAGTGAAACCACAGTATTCACATGGAACATTTTTCTAAAGCAGTAGTGATGCTCAATTCTGAGGAAAAAAAAATCTGTCTAAAATTCAGAGAACTTCATGGTAGTTCTGGGAAAATTAGAAGTAGGAGCAATTCTCTTCAGCCATATTTCAATTATAAACTCTATGATGGTCTTCTCTCAAAACAAATAAGGAAGTATTAAATTGTCCCCTGACTGGTCAGAGCAATATACTCAACACAGCTGAATGCAATAAATAATGGTCATATTTTTTTTCTTGTCAGAATGAGAAGGGTGGTCCTTGAGCAACATTGTTTCAAAATAAGACTTTAGTCCCAGGGAGAGCTATCTGCCCCATAGGGATATTGAATATGGACAGATACTGGGAGTAATACCCATCACCTTTTAATTTAGCTGTTTGAGTTAGTTGTACCATGGATCAGAAAAAGCCACAAAGGAGAAAGAGCAAACATCTAGGGTGCACCAAGGTTAAGAAGCAGATAGGCAAAGGGAACCCTTGAGAGTTGAGTGTAATAAGAATCAAGATAGAAAAGTTTAAAAAAAAAAAAAAGAAAGAAAGAAAATTTTTTAAAAATTGCATTCCGGGAGGTCAGATCTTAAGAGATATTTAACATTATGTAATAGAACTCAGACAGAATCAAGAAGAGTCAGCTTTGACACAGTGTCTGTGACTAGAAAGATACCTTGATTGTAAAATATGATACGTTTTAAATAAGTTAGTAATACAGAGACTAAAATACTGTTTTTAGTTGGTAGCATAAATACATTATAAGATTTTAGCAAGTTTTTGTTGTAGTTGTTGCCCTTTTAAAAGGCTAGAAAGGGCTGTGTGTACTTGAAGATTGTATATAGAGTGGAGGGAAAAATTAGAGAAAGAAGACTGATAATTGAAAGTGTTTACAAATCTGTAATTAAAACAATTCATTTTGTAAAGTCTGGGGCATTTCTTCTTCAGAGATATCATTGAAAAATGATGGTTAGTGAAGGTGTCCACAGTGAATGACAGATCTGATTTTGGATTTAGGAACAACAATCATTAGCCAAGAGTAAAAAAGAGTTGAATTAAGTAATATATATGATTCATTAAAACTTTAGGACTCTAGGAGCAAGGGAATGCTGGTGTTACAGTTGCATGTTAGAAAAGATACATTGCGAGCTATGAAGAGTTTGGATTGTAAGGAAAAAGGAAGACTGAAAAAAAAATTAGAGTTGTCTTAGCTAGAGGGAAGGAGGAAGACTAAAATGCTAGAAGATGGAAGACTGAAAAAAAGTACTTATTAGAGTTGTCCTGGCAAAAATTTAAAAGGGACTTAACCAGGGCAAAGGCAAGAAAATGAAAGTTTATAATCTTGTCTGGATAGCTTCCTTTTATTTTCAAGTTCTCATTCAATGACGTTTAAAAAGTGTTTTTCCTAAAATTCAGAAGGAATATGATTAAAAATTATTCTTCCTCCCAAATTTCTCATCCCTTACTGTATTATTCTGCTCAGATTACTGTGATAAAATACTACTGTGTGGCTTAAAAAAACAGAAATGTATATCTCATAGTTCTGGAAGCTGAGAAGTTCAAGGTCAATGTGCTTACAACGTAGATTTCATTCCAAAGCTTCTCTTGGCTTGTAGGTGCCCACAATCTTGCTATAATCACACAACTTCTTCTTTATCAGCACAAGGAAAAAGAGATCTCTTTCTCTCTCTTCCTCTTTTAGGTATTCTGAGGAGTGGAACACAAGACAATGTTTCTATTAAATATTGCCACATCTGAATTTCCCTTTAGGAGAAATGATAGGTAACTGAGGGTAGAGCCTCAAAGCCAGATGGTGGAGTCATGAATGGAGTTACACGTTTTGAAGTTATAGACTTTGATATCTAATATTATTAATCTGCTGGGTTTCAGAACTGACCCTATCTTCCCTCCCACTGTCTCACTTTTAAAGAGAAATATCTGTAACTAGGATCCTATACTTCTCCTACCATTGTATTTTGGGAGTAGATAATGTTTTCCTGTTTCACAGGTTTACACATCGGGATTGCATTTGCCCCAGGATGGATCATACCCGGAGTCTCACCCATATGACTCAGATAATATAGACAATGAGATTTGAGTATTTTGAACTGATGTTGTAATGGGTTGAGACATTGGGCATGCTAAGATTGAGTTAATGCATTTTGCATATGAGATGCCCACTAATCTTTGGAGACCAGAGATGTAATATAACAGGCCGAATAATTAAATCCCCACATCTCCAAACACATCCATATCCTAATCCCCAAAACCTGTGAACACATTAACTTGCATACCTAAAGGGATTTTGCACATAAAGATCTTGAGGTGGAGAAATTATCTTGGATTATCTGGTAGGCCCAATATAGGATTCTAATAAAGGAATGAGTAGGGCAGGACAGTCAAAAGATGTTGTGATTAACAGAAGTACCCATTAGAAAGATGTGACTGTAGGCAGGAGACAACCAATCAAGAAGAGAGGTTAGTCTCTAGACACTGGAAAAAGAAAATTATTCTCCTTCCTCCAGAAGGAATGCAGCTCTATCAGCACCTTGAATGTAGTCTAAAAAGATGCATTTTGGACTTTTGACTTTCAGAACTGTAAGGTAATAAATTTCTTTTGAGCCACTAAGTTGGTGGTAATCTAATATAGCATCAATAAGAAAGTCATGCAATAGGCAAACCTCTCACTCTTTCAACAAAAGGGCTCTCTAAATCACTTTCCTTTACTTCAAACTTCTCACTTTGTCATCTCCTTTTTTACCTTCAGCATAAACCTTGACATCCTACATTATAAGTAAAATAATTATCCAGAAAATCCTTCAACTTGCTGTAAGTAACCTGTTTCATATACAATTCTTATATGCAAGTCCTATAGACGTTTAATTTTTAAAGATTTTTATTTATTTATTAGAGACACAGAGATACAGAGAGAGGCAGAGACACAGGCAGAGGGAGAAGCAGGCTCCATGCAGGGAGCCTGGCACGGGACTCGATCCCAGGTCTCCAGGATCAGGCCCTGGGCTGAAGAACTATTAAAGAACTATTTAAAAACTCATTAAAGAACTATTGTAGACTACATATACAAGTCAATGGAAATATAAAAGAGCCTGCCAATTGTGAGCCAGCCTGGACTGAAGGAGGTTAGTGGTACTAAGATACACATACACACACAAGTGATGTGGTAGGAAAAGTAGGTTCTAGGGTTAAGATGATAACTACTCTTGGGCACATGGCATAACTATTTTTCCTGAGTACCATATACACAATAATCGAAAGTTGGAAGGAAGAAGATCAGAGTGAAGAGTATAATCTATTCCAACATTTTTTCAACGTAGGAACATAAACTGTGAAAACTAAAAGACTTAATCCAGATCAATATACATGTAAGTGATAATTCTAGGACAAATTTTTTTTTAAGATTTTATTTATTCATGAGATACACACACACACACAGAGAGAGAGAGAGAGAGAGAGAGAGAGAGAGAGAGAGACATAGGCAGAGGGAGAAGCAGGTTCCATGTAGGAAGCTGGGACTCGATGGTGGGGCTCTGGGATCACGCCCTGAGTCAAAGGCAGACGCTCAACTGCTGAGCCACCCAGGCATCCCTAGGACAAAATTTTAAGTCTGACAGTAATTCATTTTGCTTAGGTTCTAGTGCTTTTTTTATGTTTCTGTATTCAGAATAGTTTTTCTTGAACTATCTCTAAAAATTCCCTCAAGTCAGTGCATTAACTTCATTAACTAATTTCTACTCAGAAATGGTATTTTATACTCTGTTCTATAATAACAGAGTCTATCATTCAAAAATGATGAATTTAGCTCATTGGGAAATTGCATATTATTTACCCTTCATATAAAATATTTTTGTCACTGCAATTTTGAAAGTCAGATAACCTATCATTACTCACTACACGATGCCAATAATGATGGTCACAACCTTTGCTCCTTTTCAACAACTGTAATTTTGTGACATGATGTTATACACTGTCTATTGTTTAATTTGAAGCTTTCAATATCAGTAGACAACTCAATTTACATTTCAGACTAGATAGCAATCCATACATTCTTTGCAGTATTTAGACCATAAGCTTATACAATCTCTATGTGTGGTCTCAAATGTCAATAATGCAGAAGTATTCATAACTATCTTCATGTTATAAAGCTTGTATTTATACTTAAAAAGGAGAAGTCAAGCTAATACCAACAGACAACTGCATTATAGCTAAAAACTATATAATTTTATTCTATTTCCTTAAAATATATACATACACATGATTATGAAAAATATATCTCCATTAAATCAATATAAAAATACTTGTGGAATAAACCAAAATTAGATGACATATATAGTGCATCCAATTATTTTCCCTGAATGGTTCTAATTTCATACCTATTGTTCTATATCTCCATAATTCATTAAAATTTCCCAACATTGTCATAACATTGCGGGTACATATACTATATAGTTGGGTCCTTGAATGTCAAAGATACTTTTATATACTAGAGGAAAACTTCTATTAACATTTATTTAGTGCCCCAAAACTATGTCTAATTAAACTATTGACAACTATTTTCTTAGAATCTTTAATTATTGGTTATACATTGATTAATAAAATCAATATACTTGCATAATAAAAAAGGCAATCTAAATGGAATTTTCAGACTCCAGAAGATATATATTATTTGTGAAATATTAAAGTGTTATTAATGTTACCTGATTAAAAATATCTGCACAAATGTTTATAAAATGTTCACTACTTTTCTTATAACTGCCTTACTATAGTTGCAACTTTTGTAATCTCTAATATTTAAGGGCACCTGGGGTGGCACAGTTGGTTAAGTGTCCACCTCCTGATTTCAGGTCAGGTCATGATGTTAGGGTTGTAAGATTGAGCCTCATGTAGAGCCCTCCATCAAGCCCCACATCTGACTGGAGCCTATTTACAAATCTCTATCTCTCTCTCTTCTCTCTCCCTTCTCCCTCCATCCCTTCCTCTTAAAAATAAACCCCCAAAACAAAAACAAAAAAACAACAACAGGAAAAAAAAAACAACTTTAGTGTTTAGATAAATTTTCTAGGTATCATTTTTTTTGTCTCCTTTAAGACCTGGAGTTTATGGCATGGTCAAATATATATATATATATATATATATATATATATATATATATATATATTAGAAATTCTGGATAATTGTCTTATAAGTAGATTTTAAATTAAGAAAAAAAATTGACTTTTCCATAATGCAGGTGTTCTTAACTTTTGTATAGCTGATAATAACTGGCATATAGTCTTGTCATGATTATATATAGAGCTGATTTATTAGCATTGTTAAAAATGTATATTTTTCTCATTTGCATTTTATAATAATTAGTAAGGGCTATTATAATCAGAAAAGGTTTAATTTCCTATGAAATGAGAAATTGTGCCTGCATATTAACTCTCATCTGTTAGGATGTTTGTCTAATTTATCATTTAAATATATTGATATGCCCTCTTTCTAATTAGTTTCTGTGTAACATTCGCCGACATAATCCAGTAAATTATGAAATGGGAAAGTGGGATTCTTTCAGCTTTGTTATTTTTCAAGATAATTTTGACTATTTTCTGCCTTTCCATATGCATTTTACAATAGTTTTGTAAATTTCTGCAAAATATGTAGCTGGGATTGTGTTTATCCTAACTTTCCTGTAGTTGGAAATTTCATCGACATGTATCCTTTTCCACTACAGTGATATATATTATATCAGGCTGCCTCTAATCCATGAAGATATCATTCCTAAGATTTGATTATTCTCTTTGATCAATAATAATGCTAGCAATATTTTATAATGACCTGTGAAAATTACATTTTAATGATAAATATGTAGATAGAGATTAATATGTTGATTAAAAGTTTTTTCAATACCCTCCTATATTTTTACTGATGTAAAAAAGATACTCATTGCTTAAAAAACACATAAATGATAAACTTTGGAGTAGAGGCAAATATAAATTTAGTGAATCTTAAATGGTATTTAGGATCTTCATATTTAGTGTAGAGGAGTAAAAGATAAAAGAACAGTTAAGAGAGAAAAATTTTAATTTTTAACATTTTAATAATGGAATTTATATAAAAAGAAAATGGAAAGCAGCTGACTCTTGGTTGCAGCTCAAGTCATCATTGTGGGATCAAGCCTGGCCACAAGTTCCACACTCAGAGTGGGGTGTGATTGAGAGTCTCCCTCTCCCTCTGTCCCTCCTCATGCTTGTGCTCAGTCTCTATCTCTCCCTAAAATAAATAAATAAAATCTTTAATTTTTTCAAAAGTTATGTTTTGTTATCTAAATGTCTCAACACCTGAAAATATTTTTGTAATATTAAAAAAATTGTAAACAAATTATGTTTAGAGTTGCATAACATCCTAATCTCAAATATTTTTGTTATTATGAAAGCAGCTCATTCTCTTTAATGAATATTTTGGGTACAATGCTGAATTATATTAATAAATTATTATAATTACATCCAAGGAATATGAATAATATTAACATATTCATTTTTTTCTAAGACTTTTATTATCTTTTCAGTTGCTAACCATACTGTTGAAATAGTTCTTTATTTTATGTACTGTAGGAACTTCCTGTGTTATTACATGTGTTTCACCTGTAGTTGGGTATTAAGTACTACTTTGAGATATTTTTAAATCTGTGATATTTTTGTTTTTTTTTAGACAAAGTTATTAGTTAGTACATCATATTTTGAAAATGCCAAATAAATATTCACAATTATCATAGTTGAACAGAAAGAAATTACTTTTATTTATTTTTTTAATAAATTACTTTTAAAAGTGAAATTCAGAGTGTAATGGATTATTCAAATTTTTTTAAAAATATCTTTAACTGTCCTAATTGGTATATTATCACCAATTCATAATTATACATTATGTTTAAATAAGTATGATGCATACCTCATTTTCTAAGCAAAGTTAGATTAATAGACTGTACTTGTAGATTTAACTCTGATTTGTCAAAGGAGCAAACTACTGGTTCTAATAATAGTAAAATTAATTTTGATTATATGCCTTAACATTCCTATTTCATCATGTTTTGTCAAATGATATGGTTTTAATAATGTGCTTCTGGGATCTACCATTATCAAGGAAGTGCTTATTTGAAAATTTTTGTCACCTGGATGATATAATTTTATTTCTAGCTGACAGTACCAGAAGTCTATTTTTAGAGAGGTGACCTATTCCTCAAGTGGACATCTATAGTAGGAATGAAGAATGGCTGATATCACCCATAAAATAGCCTTATGTTGTTTATGAGGCAGTGAGTTAAAATGGTAGTGTAAGCCTTGAGGGCAATGTTGTAGACATCAATCTTAAAGTATGTTCTGCTTGTAATAAATATTGACTGCATCATGGATTGGTCTTTCCACTCATTTTTGGAACTCTAGTCCCTTTAGTATTTATGCCATTTTTTGATTTAAGAAAGGTATTCATGGAGGAACATTAATTCTTTTGAAATCACTAGCATGACCCCCCTTCCTACACTAATGCAGAGTAATTCAGCCAATGACCACAGCATCATCTAGTTTAATCTCTTATTTCATGTTTCTGTTTCACCTATACTCATCCCAATAGGTACTCCCGTTACCACTGGAAAATATTACAATGATAAGAAATATCCTTTTCCTTCAATGAGTGTGGAAAATAGAGGTAAGGAATGATAAATGGATTTATAAACCATCTCATTTCAAGAATACCATGTCATGCTGATTAATAACTATAGCTCTGTTTATAAGGCCAGAGTGCCAAAATTACACTTATACTAGTGACTGAAATTAATTATTGTGTTTACTGAAGGGTGGGAAATTTAGAAGAATGTTTAAAAGAGAGAGATGGAAACAATAAAGACTGAGTCTTAAGGTGAGATATCCTGTCCCTAATTAAAATGAAATAAGTATGATTACAAGGAAATATACTATGTTAATACAGAAATATTTGATAATAGGTTAATCCATAGACTATAATGAAAATGATAAACATACTACTATCCAGAATGAGTATTTTATGCTATAACTACATAGCAAGTAGATTTCTGTCTTGGTCCATTTGGGATGCTCTAATAAAATACCATAAACAGGGTAGTTTATAAACAACAGAAATTTATTTCTTACAGTTTTAGAGGCTGAGAATTCCAGATCCTCACATGATAGAAGGGACAAGGGAGCTCTCTGAGGCCTCTTTAACACAAGGACACTAATGAATCTTGAAACAGAGCCTTCAGGACTCATCTCCCAAAGGCTCCTCCTCTAAATTCCATCACATTAAGGATTAGGTTTCAACCTACAAATTTTGTATGGAAACAAACATTCAGTCTATAGCTATAGTACTTTGACATTAGCTTGCAGTACACCTTCAGTAAGTAACTCATAGCAGGCCTTAGAAATGTGTGACAGTTCTAGGACCTAACTTGTTCTTGTCACACATGTCATAATCTACACTGAGATGTCTGAATTTTGCTCCAGGTTTTTAGTAATTTAACTTTCAACTTTCATCTTCCTTTAAATATATCAAATTGCCATGACATTTATATTTGGTTGAAGTATTTAAATGAGTTGTGTAATGGTTTTATTTTTAAATTCAATATTTATAATACCTCAGAAATTAAATATGCAACTACTTACATTTCTAACAAAATTTTTGGATGTCAACCTAAACATATGTGAGGGGATATGTATACACAAACGTTAAAAAATATATGTATAGCTTCAAATATATATGTGAATGTATGTATACATGCACACACAGAATTCTTGAGCGAATATTAAGGCACAAGAACTCTAAAAGTGACAATTTAAAGGTTATTAAACACTTTATATTTCTTAGTTAGAGGATCTTAAATGGAGGTGAGAGTATGGTCTAGGTATCTTGAGAATTTAAATGCAAACTTTATGATTTGGTGGGTTTTTCAAATTATCTTCTTATTAATAATCACCATGAGGTTCTCAGATCAGTGAGCCAAAGTAGTATAAAATTACCTTATTATGTATCTGTAAAGTGCTGAGCTGGACCAAATTTCTCTGTCTTTACAAAGTAATGATATAATAAAAACTAAAATTTACACTCTAAATTTATTGAGATTTTATTGGTCTTTTATGAAAAATATAAAATGAACACATGAGAAATATCTTTGCTTTAAAAACATTCTTTGAAATACAGTCACCTTCCTTTTATGTTGTAGTCTTATTAAAATTTAATTTATAAATCATACATAGTAACTATTTCTAGAGACAAAACGTTATTCTCATCAACAATCTGGCTAGGTTTTTTTAAAAATCATTGTTTTACTTTATTGTGGTAAGAACACTTAACATTAGATATCTCATTTTAAAATTTTAAGTGTTGAGTATATTATTGTTGACTATTAGTACTATCCTGTCCAGAAGATTTCTGGAGTAATTACTGATAATGTAGGACTTACTATAAGTAATTACTGATAATGAAGGACTTACTATAATCACGTTGCTAGTTGTTTCCTTTAGTATTGTAGTTTTGGGGTGTTTTTTGCCTTTTTCTCTCTTGATGTCTTCTTAGTATTTTGTTGATTTCTTTTGTATTCATACGCTTTGATTTCTTCTTCTTTTCCTTTTTTTCATAACGTCTATAGGTATATATTCCTAAGGGCTTACATGAAATATATTTTAATTATAACATCTGATTTTAAGCTGACAACAATTTTAATCATATGCAAAAACTCTACACTTTACCCCTTTCATCCTTTGTTATTGTCATGATTTATATTATTTATGGTTTGCATTTTAAAAAATATTTCTAATTTTTTTATTTGTTTGGGAGAGAGAGGAAGAGAGAGAGAGAGGCATATGAATGGGGGTAGGGCCAGAGGGAGAGGAAGAAGCAGGAGCCCAATGTAGGTCTTGATCCCAGGACTCTGAAATATTGACCTGAAGTCAGATACTTAACCAACTGAGCCACCCAGGCACCCCAATAGTTTGTATATTTTAGTATATGTTTAAATTTATAGTTATTTTAATACTTTTTTAAACTTTTTATTAAAATTAAAAGTAATTTACCCACTACCCTTACAGTAATACAGTGTTCTATACATGTTTACATACCTATACCAATGAGTTTTATACTAACTTATGCTATCATTTTGTTGTTTAGTGTCCTTTCATTTCAACTTGAAAAATTCTCTTTAGCATTTCTTGTAAGACAACTTAAATAGTCATCTCAGCTTTTGTTTGTCTGGAAAAGTTTTTATCTCTCATGCTAGATGTAACATTCTACAATGATTTTTTTTTCTTTTAGTACTTTGAGTATATCATCCCAATTCCTTTTAGTCTACATGGTTTTTGCTGATAAATTCACTGATAGTCTTATGGTGGGTGGGTGGGGGTCCTTTGATGTGTATATTGCTTTTCCTTAATGTTTTCTACATTCTCTCTATGTCTTCTTACAATTTGATTATGATGTGTCTGTCTTAGCCCATTCAGGCTACTATAACAGAATGCTAAGGACTAGATGGATTATAAACAATACAAATTTATTTCTCTTATTCCTAGTGGTTGGGAAGTGCAAGATAAAGGTGTCAGTGCATTCAGGATCTGATGAGAGCCCACTCTTTATTTCATAGACAGGTGCCTTTTCACTGTGTTTTTACATGGTAGAATGGACAAGACAGCTCTATGGAGTCTCTTTTGTAAGGATATTGTTTCCACTTAATAAAGATTATACTACCAGGGTATAAGCATCTCTTAAAAGCTGCACCTCCAAATACCATCACACTGGTATGAATTGGTATGGGATATATTCATTCTACAACAGTGTCTCATTGAGTATTTTTTTCGATTTTCTTTTCTCTTTTTTTAAATATTTCATTTATTTATTCATGAGAGACACAGAGAGAGAGAGGCAGAGACACAGGCAGAGGGTGAAGCAGGATCCCTGTGGGGAGGTTGATATGGGACTCAATCCCAGGACCCCAGGATCACTCCCTGAGCTGAAGGCAAATGCTCAACCACTGAGCCACCGGATGTCCCTCCTTCAGTTTTCTTATCTATTGTCTTTTGGGCTCCTTAATTGTGAATATCTCTTTCTTTCATCATAAAAGCAAGTTGATATATGATGCTCAGTGTGATAAGGAGTGTGAAGAAAATAAACTACTGTATAGAATGAGTTGAGTTGAGATGGGAGTTGAAGAGAGTACAGAGTAATAGCATGTACAGAGACTCTGAGATAAGAGGTAGCATTCAGTGTCTGAGGAACTGGAAATAATTCAGTGTGTTAGGAAGTTGTAGGAACGATGACGCAAAGATGAGCATATAGAGTTAGGCAGTGAATATGTCATGAGTGTCATATAGAACTTTGGACTGTTTTTGTTTTTTTTTCAGAACCATGGATAGATACAGGAATTAAGAACATTTGGGAGGTGGAGGATGATATGATCAGATTTGCATTTTGCAGATACTAGATTAGAGGTGAATGCAGGGACATTAGTCCATAGATATTACTAGCTCTCTAGATGAAAGATGACTAGTTTGGCATATGTTGGTGAGTGACAAAAAATGGTAAGCAGTGAAAAGAATGAATATCAAAGAATGAAAACTTACAATGCTGTTTCATGAATTAAATATGAAACATTGAGAAGAGCAATCAAGAGGATTTCTTGATTTCTGCTATAAGCAGTTGAACAATTTACAAACAGAAGTACTTTCTCCCTGGCCCCTTCAAAATATAAACTACATCCTAAAAATGTAAAACATATTCTTCTAATTACAGGGTGAAATATTAGCCACAATGATTTGTTAAGAAACAGTAACTTCCCCCAACATGTTTACTTATTTATTTTTAAGCATATTACAGAATTGTGACCTGGGGTTTTATAGTTCATGTTGAGCTTAAGAGTAATGAGTCTGGCCCATGCTTAAAATTTGTGTGAGATTTTTCAAGTCATGCTGTATACAATTACAAAGGCTTTATTCGGCAGGCCTTAGCCAGGAAACCTGCCCTCCCACCAAACTGGTGCACAGCCAATACCCTGCAATCTCTGAAAAGAACTGCAGTCAAGGACTCGGGACCTTCTAGCAGGTCATGCTCTTATGTATTTCTGCATTCTTAGCTTAGACACCTGCATCCCCAGGTCTTTTTATCTGGGGCCTTTGGCACAGAGCCTCTGTGAGTATCTCTGCCAAAGTCTCTTTATGAGAAGAGGAGGGAAAAACCTTGAAGAATCTATTTTTTCCACTCTGACTCAATACCCAGTACTTTTCCACTTCTAACCCTTCTCTCTTACTCCCAACCACCACCCAGGGGCCAGAAAACTACCAGAGAGTTTTGTTGCAGATTCCCTCAACAAAGTAAGACACAGATGCAATGACCCCAATCTGTGTGGATCCATTAGACCCTTAACTAGTGTGCCATTCCATGGGAGAAATGAAACAGAAGAAACACTTTTTCTGGTTTGGGACTCTTGAATTACTTTTGTGATTATAGGTTTCAATATTACTTTAATTTTGGCTCATTATTGCTTTAATTGACTGCTCTAGTGGCTCAACTCTCAGTTCTTGCTCTAGCTCAGCTGAGTTCCTGACAAATAGCTTACATACACTTCTTTTACATACAGTAACTCGATTTTAAGTAAAATATGAACCTTTACTTAATAATATCTGTACTTTCAGAGTATATGGAATCATGAAAGGGGAAGAAAAAACATTCCAATATACAACTTATGCTGAATTTTCAGAACAATTGTTTTTGAGAAGACCACTGCATTTTGGAATAAAACATGTTATTCTATTCAAAAAAAGTATGTCTCATATTTACACATTAAAAATGAAACTTCAAAGAAAAGTATTTATGAATCATTTTTTGGTAAAATTCCCTGGAACACTGGCATGCAGTTAAAGGGTCATATTTTCTAGTGGCTGCCATACAGTACATATATATGTGTTAGCACGCGTATATGCACATAGATGCGCATGTATATATGTGTGTATATGTGTATACATATTTATATTTACATAGATATTACTGATTCTAATAACAACCAGAGAGAGACCTGCTGCTTAAAATGAATGATTGATCCTGACCCCTAATACCCCTCATTTTCTTTGTCTACATTTGGCTTTTCCTACCTGGCTTCTTGGGAAATCTAATTTGTGTGCTACATGGGATTGATTCTATTACAATATTTTTACTGAGTTTCTCTTTTTCAGTGCCATTTTTCTCATAGTTGTTATGATTGCAATTTTTGGTGAATTTTCCCTCTTTGTGTTCTATTTTGTATTTCCCCAAAGCAGTGAGTCATTTTGGAAGTGTTGTGTAATTTGTTTTGTTCAGCAGATTTCTTGCCATGCATGTACTGTGTATTTAGCTTCTTTCAACTCTCCTTCCAAATGTGGCTTTCTTCTGGTAATCACTTTCACCTCCTTCATTCAGTTCACTGTTTGATGGCTCAGGCTGGGATCTTTTCCTGCTGTATTCATTGTTGTGTTCCAGATGCATAGAATAGTACCCAAAACATACTATATGTTCAGTAGATACATGTTGAAGCCATTGATTAAAGCGAACCTTCTTTTCCTACTTCAATTTTTCGCGTTGTCTTATGATGGCTTACCAAAATACTTACTATTACTTGGTCAAAACTCTTGAATTTCCCTATTTGTGCTGCTGCTCTTTGTAGTCCTCTAAATGCACTGCAGTTTTCTGTGCCTTTGTTACTAAACCAACAAAGGAAACTTTAATTATACCTCAATAAAAAAATAAATAAATAATGGCACTTCAATTATTATTTTAATTTTGAATTAAAGAGTTGAAATTAAAAAGTTAGTGGATTAAAAATAGTTTTTATTATTTAATAGATGAAATACACTTTATAATTTCTAATGTGGTGTATTGTTCTATAGCTTTGTTCCTAATCATTCTCTTAACACCTTGTAATTCAATAATGCTTGGTTTTCATTCTCACCTCTCTAAAGACCTGATTATCCCAACAGAATTATAAATCCCAGAAAAAACTGAAACATCAAAAACACACATCCATTTAAAATTACCAAAATATTTTTCCTCTATAGCTTAAGTAAAATATATATATAATATATATACATATACACATATATACATATATATGCTTAACTTAATGTTTAGTATATGCATTATATATACTAAACAGCATATACATATTAAATATATTCTGTAGTTCAGATAAATATGATGTATTTATATTTTCTTATATTTTCTTAATAAAGAATCGCCTGTTCTCTTAATACTTGTTGCTATATATCAGTGAGATACAGATTGTTTGTTTGTTTTTGGTTTTGTTTTTTAGATTCTGTTTAACATACGGCGGAGGAGCCTGGTATAATCTCCATGTGAGTTGTTGTATGTCAATCTGGCCTAGGCTTACTTCTCTACACTATATAGATGGACTCAGTGATTAGACATACATAAAGTTGTTCCTTGGGTATCCTGCCCTTCACAATTGATAGTGCTTTCCCAAGTTAAACACAAAGAGATGCTAAGTACAACGCTGCCTGATACAAACAGGATAGTCAAATTTCATGAACATGGTTATTTTCAAATAAATAGGACTAGCTAAATCCTTAACTCATAGGGCTCATTTTGTGGTGGAGGGAAACAGATGCATAAGAGTAAATAGATAAACTGTATGATGTGCCAGATAAAAGCAAATGCTGTGGAGAAAAATTAAGGGATAGTTTGAGTTCCTGGAACTGAGGTTGTATGTTTGGAAGGGAATTTGATACCTAGAAATGTGGTCATTCAAAATCTTAGTGTGAAGGTCTTCCTTGAGCAAAGAATTGAATGAAGATCAGCAAGTTATTTATATGGATTTCTTGGGGTACAGTGTCATAAGCATGGCTGGCTATATAATTTTGGGAAAGCAGTGTAAAATGAAAATGAGGATGTCTTATTCAATAAGCATGAAAGAAGCTTTTACTTTTGTCTCATAATCTATCTCAACTTGCCATGGATTTTTTTATTTTCTACTTGACATTACACTCCATTAGGCATAGCATACTTGATGTGCAAGTACAGACCTTCACAAGCCCCTGAGGCTCAAACTTATGACTTTGTGCACTAACTTTCCTCATTTCTGCATCTCAGCTCCCACTAGGGGTGGAAGATGGCAGTGATTACTGGGTGGGGACAGAGAAATGGGTGCTTGAGGATCAATTTGCATACAGAAGGGAGGCAGAAGGATGGATCTCACAGGAGCCAAGACTCCAAGTCTGTAACATATATACTGTGTTCTCATTGCACTTTATTTATAAAATATACATTCAAAGATAAAATTACTAATAATTTCAAAGGGTGACTGTAAAGCACTAAGCAGGAATCAAAAATGAGTATACGTGTTTTCAAAATAGCAGTTTTGAGTAACAGTACATTTTAGAAGGGTCTCTAACCAAGTTTGGGGAGTGTCAAAGGAAGATCCTTAAGGGTAATAATATTTAAACGAAGACCTAATTTATAAAATAGAACTTGGGGTTTGGCTTTCCAAGCCAGGAAGAAAAGATGATGCAGAGGCAAGGTATGACCTGATGAGAGAAGCTTACAAGGGCTAGAGTTGAGAGAAAGGCAGGAAAGAAAGCATGGCATGAGGTTAGGCTTGAGGCATGATGAAGCAAGTGTTGGCTAACCATGTGGAGGATGACATGTGTACTTGATGGTGAAAGCTGCATATGTTTTTAAATCACTCTTTATTTGGGGTTAAGGTTAATAGATAAACTACTTTAAATGTATTTTGAAGGACAGATATAATTTCTAAAAGCACCAATACTCCTTTCTTCTTGGTTTGCAATGTTCTATAATTTTAAGTTTCTTTGTCTAGATTGATAGCATACCCTCATTTATAAAAATGCTGATCTATGACAGAGACTTCTAATCTTTAAATAATGAATTTTAGTGACCCGTGAATCTAATTTGAAAGGTGCTATAACATTGCAACACAGTACAGTATTATGATCTAGTTTAAAATATTCAGTATCATTATGCCTTTAAAATGTTCTTAGGAATTAGGTTGATTATACAGGAGTATTTGCTGAGCGAGTCCAAGAATGTAAATGATTGCTTGGATGGCTAACTGCAGCTTGAATTATTTCAGTAAAGATAGAACAGGGGAGAATGATGAAAAGTTTAAAATTTTCCAATCTCTATAGGCAGCTGTCATTTCAGCTTATAATCTTTGTATAATGGGCGTTTGAAGTGAATTCTGCTGCTTTAACATTCCCAGCTGATGTGGAATATTTCTGGAGCCTTGCGATCATTCTAAACATACAGCACAACCCTCTCTAGAATTCAAGAGTTGCCACTTGTCACCTGTATATCCCCAATCAGAAAAGAACTGCAGAGAAGCATTGTACTTCATCATGGAAATATTTGAATTACATTTCCCTTAAGGACAAATATTTTATCAGTCGAATAAGACAAAGAACCAAATTTTGGTTTTTAATATACATATGAATGTAATTTGTACTGCATCATGAGTATCTTTCATATCAGATCAGATCTGTATTGCTAACAAGGTTGCACACTTTCATTTCGTGAGTACGATGATAAATATACAACCAACCCCATCACCAGTGTTGTTTCCTCATTATTCAGTACGTTCTGTGTATGGAGACAAAGTTTAACAGTGTGCTCAGCATTAAAGTGAATTATAGTACAACCTTCCACGTTAGCATATAGTCTTAATTTTAGGTCTTAGTATAAAAATGTAAATGCCTCCGAGCCTTTTCTTGAACCAGTAACTTTTATCTGCCATTGTTATTCCCTTGCACACATAAAAAAAATTATCTGTGCTAAAATAGCATTGGTGTAGACCAAGAAATAATTATTTTATACCTAACTTCAGCAGAAAAATACCAATGCCAATTCCCCTTGTACTTGAATACATTTTAATATTTTCCAAAGTAGCATCTTTGGCAGGAACTTGCAACTTGCATATCCTAATGGTCTTAAATGAGTACTAATATAAATATTAATTGACGGTTCAAATAACATCTTCAAATAACTGTTCCAAGGCTTCATTTTCTAAGACTGGCTCTGACTTGGCTGTTATACAGTAAGATCTCTAGGACTTTGCTTCTTAACAGTGATTAGTCATTTCTAATATCTGAGGTTATTGTAACAGGTATGGGCAAAATCGGTCCATTAACCCCTGCATCTTACTTTCAGAAGACAAATATATATATATATATATATATATATATATATATATATATATATATAGCTCTAGCTACAAGAGTCAGCATTCAACTTCTTCTGACACACATCTGTGACCAATGCTCTCTCAGATTTTTCTCCTGATGCTTCTCAATGCAATGTGTATGTGGCGTTGCAGCACATACATGTAGAAATACTTTGATGACAGAATGTTTTCATCTTACTGAAAATACACATAAGATCTTCTAAATGTGGAGAATGAATCACTTCTCTTTCCAATACTACTTCATTGGTCTAATGAGAAATGCCATATGAACACATTTATAGTTCTGCTGAAATTATCTTTGTATTAGAATAGGCAGTTCTCAGATTTCTTTAATATTTTGTATGTACTCCCATCTACAGGACTTGGATTTCATGGTGCCTCTTCCATTAACAAGTTCTAATGACCTCTTTGTAATGTCTTCTACTTCAACTCCTTATTCAAGATATAATTTAGAAATCAGTATTTTAGGGAAATTTTCCTTAACTTCTATAATTCACATATTTGGTTTTACTAACACAAGTCCTTTGAGTATGTATCACAAATAATTATATGCTGTTCACTTGGGGCTACTTACCGCTTGTTTAGAGTTTGCTAGTTGGTTTTCATAATCACTCCAGGGGTGTTAAAGAAAAAAAGCCAAGTTTATACCTTTTAAGTATCCCTTTGTCTTAATTAGTTATTATTGGTTTATAAGGCATTCAGTATTTGATCCAGTTTCCTTGTAATACCTCAGAGAATAACCATATGGCTTTCGAAGGTTAATGTTTTGAGAAGCATTCAATTACACTTTCAGCCTCAGATAGGATTTACCTAAGCAATGTCAAAATAGGCCATTGTGATTTCTTTCTATATAGAGAACAAAGTGTAAATGGTGATTAATGCTAGTCTCAATGTTCAATCCATTTTTGAAGAGTAACTGGCCAGAAGCCTGACCAGAGAGAATTGTTAATTTTGAGGATATATGAGCCTTTAAAAAGTGATCTTCTTCCCCTTGTTGACTTGTTTGAAAATCGTTTTTCTTAGGGATGTATCCCAGATACACACACATATACACATACAAGCATGTACTATAGATAATTATTGCCCAGTTTCTCCAACAGTAATGGACTTGCAACTTGCATATCCATAGTTTACAGACAAAAATATTTAGTGGTATGATGTTTGGGGGAAAATAGTGTTTTACCGTTTTAAAATATGAAAAAAACTATGATTTTTTTCAATTTCTGCTGTAGAGGATTTTAAGGAATTCTCTTTTTAGTGTTATCTATTAAAATAAAGTAATAAAGTCAGAAATCAGGACTCTAGTCTCAAAAACAGCCTCCAGAGTTTGTATAGGCCATATTCAGTTATAACTTGGGACATTCATGTATGCAATTTAAGAAAGGGACGGAAGATATAAAAGAGGGAGTGTTGGCCTTCAAATGACTAAGGAGGCAATAGAAAACATGAAAAGTAAAGGGCAAATAGTTTGGTATGATACACAAAATGTAAAAAGAGTAAAAGTTTACAAATTAAAGAAAACTTTAGCATAGTGTGGTGTTATTTATGGAAGAAAAAATATACCAGGTTTTCAATGGAAATCATAGGCATTAATTATAAATAGTATATATATTCATATAGATTATATATTATTATATATTTTGCATAGATACATTTATATACAATATATTATTACATATATAATTTGATAAAATAAAATGAACAGGAGATATGTGATGGAAAAGTACAATATCCATAACTCCCTAACATTTCATGAAGGTCTGCATTGGACTTTTGCAATTCAAATAAATATTCACATGCACACACACAATGTAAACTTGACAGGAAAATCCTGGGACCAATATTATTTTTTATTTGCAAAGTAGAATAATGATAATTTAAATGAAAATGTGAAGAAGGTTTTAAAATGCACCAATAAGAAACTTGATAAAAGTTTCAGCTTTTGTTTTTACATAAATACAAATAGTTAAAAAAGGCATAAATATGAACTACTAAATCTATACATCCTAACAATTACAGTTGAACTTTCCTGAAGAAAGATAATATGGTAAAACTGGACAAAACATATATGTTCTAATCAGATTGGTTACATGCATTTTGTGTGTCAATAATTACTTTTCTTTAGCAGTCTGATTTATTGCTTAAAGGAATATTCTAGTAGATGCTGCTTGAAGGAAGCTGTTCCCTTAATTCACACCAGATGGCACTATGGAACTTTTCCATTTCCTTAAGAGGCTAAGCAGAAATAAAAGAGATGAAGTACAGTAAAACACTATTTTTTAGTAAATTTCTCTCACTTCTGTTTCCTAAGGTCAGCTGGCATTATTGTTTAATATATAACACAAAAATATGACAATCTAATATGCTTTACAACTCTATAACATACAGATAAATATATAAATAGGAATCGGATGTCCTAAGAATTCTAGAAAGCCTTGGATTTTTTTATCTTATGTATTTCATACCCACTTTATGGGCCTTGTAGAAATCCATCAATAAGGTATAAGCACTAATAAATTCTCAGGGTTCACATTCCCAGTATCATGCTTGCATAGCTCAATTGGCCCTAATTGGAGTACTTTACTAATTTTCAAATTTCATCAATATATTTCACTTATTTCTTCCTTCCTACCTACAGAAGGTAAGGAGAGAGATAGAGTTATAGGCCTCTGTGATGATTAATGCTATTTCTACATCTTATATATTTTCATAATTTTTATATTTTTGTTTTTCTATTTTTTTCTACAGTGAAATTGCATTGGAGAAGTCACTCTAAATTACTGTATTTTGCAAATGAAACAAAATTCATGTAAAAAAGATATTTTCTTCTGTTCTAGTTCCTTTTTTTTATACTTCACTACTTACGTTTAATGTTTTGCTGTTTTGTTTTTTAAAAAGAAACTACTCTGGGCATAATGGAATAAAAAATCCATTTAGATTGCTGTGTCATGCATTTAAATATTAATATTAAATTAGAAACAATCCATTCCGTGCTAAAGAACGAATAATACACGACATTTCCACTTTTCTTCAATTCAGTCGTGTCCTTTTATTTATGCAAAAGTCTATCAGCTTCAGGTTTTCAAGAAGCTACCAAAATTGTTTCATTTTAAAGAAATGCCTTAGCAAACTTTAAGGTTCAAATATCATTTTAACATAAATCGTTTTCCCATACTTTGCATAGAAATGATATTATGTGTTGCTTCAGACAATACAATGAATTACATGAAAATATTCTAAGCCACTATTTAAAGTAGATCTATTAAAACGATATTGCCATTATCAAATCTATAATTATAAGTTAATCAAGGAAAAAAGTGTAAAATATATATCCATTCACATCCAATAGAAATCTAAGCAACACACACACACACACAAATCTTTGATGTTTACTTTGTGCCCTAAAAAATAAGAGCGGTAAACACCTGTAAGCCATAAAGAGACATGATAGAATGATTTTCCTTTCATTTGGCATTCTATAAATAGGGCTCTATAATGAGAGCTTTTTAACATAAAGGAAAAGGCATGTGCTTATATGGCTGTTTTGGTAGAATTGACTAAAGGTTACATGAGAAATAAGTTAATGGACTGAAGTTTATAGCTGTGTGTATAACTGTCAAATCTTTCTGTAAATTACCTTTCTCTTCTGCTGGCTGGAATGCAAAAATCCAATAAACTGTTAATAAAAATGGAAAGGTCATATGTAAATATCAAAGATCTTGAAAATGAACCAGAAAAGATGATAGTTTGCAGAAAAATATCATTTTATATTCTGTTTCACTGTATTCTAAATGTGATTGGGTTGCAAAGTATGTTTTCAGGAAAAAAAAATGAGTAGGAAAAGTTTCTATTAAAAACAGATTAGTTTTTCATCTGAAAAGAGGAGTTTGAGTACTAATTGGCTGTTGGTTTCTGCAACTTCAGAAGAATTGCAAACAATTAAACGCTTTGATATTTTCTCTGATTAAGCAAACTCTTAATAGGGCCTCATGGAATTATTCTAGAAACACTGAGAGAGCACAATCTGTGTAGGGTGTATGTTTGTGAGAGAAGGTTCATTGCTTAGGGCCTAGGAGGCTCATCTTCTGTTTGTAGCCAGACACCTCACAATCTAGCAGTCGCTGGCCTGGTCTTAAGCTCGCAAAGAATTAGAGCCTAAAAGAACTGGAGCAACAGAAACTACTCTTCTCTGCCCTACTCCATTTATTCAAAGACAGAATAGTCCCTTTAAAACCAATTTGAAAGTTGTAGCTTCATAAAGGGAATGCATTTAGGCCTAGGGAGAAGCTGAGTTTGAACACATGCTGCCTTTGATGAAGCCATGCATGGTGCCTCTTGATCTTCTACGTCTGTATTTTAAGGGTTGTTCTGGTACCTGAAAAGAATGGTTGGCAGAAGGGCAAAGTATGGGGTTTAGTCGTCTGAACAGATCCTTCAAAGAACAACTTTATTTTCCTTTTCTTTCTCTTTTTTATTTTAGTAGGGTCTAAACTCTAAAATTATTATACTGGATCAACGTAAGAATCAAGTTTCACCAAGAATATGAAGTAATAAGTAGCTTTGATTGCTTGTGATGTCTTTTAGCTGAAGGGACTATTAATCCTGTAGGATTTGGGTGAATACTCAGTTTCCTTTAAACGTTATCAATTATTCACTAAAAGTAATGAGTGAATGGATGATTTTACGTAGGCAATTGCTTCATGTTTACCTTAAATGATCTAAATTACTATCAAAAGCAGTGAATGAATGGATGAATCTATTTCACTGGAAACGTAGTGATTAAGATAAGATTTACAAATAAATTCATAATGTTCACATTTGGTATAAATAAGTTTGCTCCTTTCATTAACTAAAAGCTGGAAAATATGCTTGAATAATAGTGAAAGAACTCAGAAAGGATCCAAATATATTACCTCAGTGGAATTTTGAATTTCTATAAAAGTTCCTTTCTGAATACATTATTTGCCATATTTAATTAAATAACATTGGCTTAAGGTCAGATTTCAACTAAAAACCTTTTCAATTTAAACCTTTCTGATTCCTTGTGATCACTTTTCAATTAGACAATGAAAAACAATTTAGTGGATACTTAGCTTAATTGCTTTGCTTCTACTTTTGACCTCCAGGGCTCCACTTATGTATTCTATGCAATATGCTTGTACAATTATCTGCCTCTTTAGAATGCACATTTCCCATGATTTTGTACAAACTGTCTGATTCAATCACGGTTAAGTACTCTTTACTTCTCTTTCCTTTTAGGAGAGTAGGGTTCAAGGCATTTGCTTCTAAATTCTAGAATTAAAAGAAAACTGTAACTTCCTATTAGTGGGAAAGAACAAGTCTGCATCAGTAAATGATGCTGGAGAGTATCTACATGGTTATGCTTCAGAATGTTAAATAGAATGTCATTAAAATATTAACCAAAATGATAGAACAAGATATTGCTAAATAATTAGTTAATTAAATACACTAATAACAGATCCAAACTCAAAGTAAATATTTTGTAGTGTTGGAATGTATTTTTGTTTCGGTTTCTGTTTGTGTCTCAGTGTGTCTGTCTCTCTACGTGCCACAATCTTTTGTCATTTCTTCTAGTAAACTTCCGTAAGTTTTATTTTGTTTTATTTTATTTTATTTTATTTTATTTTATTTTATTTTTTTATTTTATTTTATTTTATTTTATTTTATTTATTTATCTATTTATTTATTTTAAAGATTTTATTTATTTATTTATTCATGAGAGACACAGAGAGAAGCAGAGACTCAGGCAGAGAGAGAAGCAGGCTCCATGCAGGGAGCCCAATGAGGGACTCAATCCTGGGATTCCAGGATCATGCCCTGGGCCAAAAGCAGATGCTCAACCACTGAGCCACCCAGGTGTCCCCAACTTCTGGAAGTTTTAAATTTGACAGGTTACCAATTTTTATGCATACCTATAAGCAACTAAGTATATGAAAAAAATCTCAAATAAGCTAAAGGTTTAAAATCATTTTTTTTAAAGATTTTATTTATTTATTCATCAGAGACACAGAGAGAAAGAGAGGCAGAGACACAGGCAGAGGGAGAAGCAGGCTCCCTGCAGGGAGCCCGACGTGGGACTCGATCCGATCCTGGGTCTCCAGTATCACACCCTGGGCTGAAGGCAGCGCTAAACTGCTGAGCCACCCAGACTGCCCACAAAATCAGTTTTATATGAATTATGGTCTTAATTGTCTAAAAGTTTTCATGGTAAGAAAATAGATTATTAGTACTTAAAGAAGTTTTTCTTTAATTCAATTTTAAGAAAATAAAGAAAATCAAATTTTCTTACTATACTAGGACACCTGGGTGGCTCAGCAGTTGAGCATCTGCCTTTGGCTCAGGGTGTGATCCCAGGGTCCTGGAATTGAGTCCCACATCGTGCTCTCTGCAGGGAGCCCACTTCTCCCTCTGCCTATGTCTTTGCCTCTCTCTCTGTTCATGAATAAATAAATAAAATCTTTAATTTTTTTTTCTTACTATACTAAGGTGTAGGATGATAAATGGCATCTCATTACGTTGAAAAATATAATTTTCAAAAATGTAGTATTTATTAAGTCTTTACTATTTAAAGTCATTTACCTTGTTTCATCAAATTCATTCATCCATGCAGACTTTTAGGTACTAAATAGGAAAGAAGAGCCTCTCTCTCCTGAAGGAATATTCTGTGCTGTAAGAGAGATAACAAGTTCTCCTCATAGAAGAAACAGTAATTGTACAGTGTGACAAGTATACTCTACAAGATTCACAAGCTATTTAAAAAAAAAGTGTTAAGGCTTAGCATTAAAACTAGACAAGTTTTAGCATTAAAACTAGACAAGTGATAAACTTGTCTAGGTTTAGGGAGAAATAGAACTTTCTCCCTATTTTATAGACCTGTAAACTGAGCCCAGTAGCTCTATAAATAATTAGTGAGGATTTCAGGAAATAGAGAAGTCCTTAACTTTCATGGACCTCAGTTTTTCCATCTGTAGAAGGAAGCGGTTGGGTTAAATTCTGAATATTCTTTAAATGTACCTTTTCATCATTTTATAGCTTGTACAGGAGCATATAACTGGCAAATCTTAGAAATCAGGACTTCTACTTTTTAGGATACTCATCATGTGCTCATCATTACCCTTTATGTCTCTTCCCAAATGCATCCAACCACTTCCTAAGGCTTAACTTTTTTCCTGCAATTACACTCCTCACACCACTCATTCTTCATTATTTCATCAGCTCAGGTTAATTTCTCCCACCTTTATGATCACTTGACAAAGATATAATATTTAATGTCTCTGTATCGATTTATTTGTATATTATCTTTAAGTTCTACATCATGGCTTTACAGTTCAATCAATTTTAAGATCTATACAATGGCTTTACACTTCAATAGCTCTTTATTGTCACATAATATATTGTTACCTGGTATATTTATAATTTCTTGTGTACACTTTTGTTTATTCATGAAGCTATTTGAAGATCAGAACATATTACAGTCGGAATTCTCCTTGTTCTAAGAATCAGACTAACCTGGATTTAAATCTCAGTGTGGTCCCTCACAAGTAGTAGTTGCTTAACTTTCATACTCTTATTTAATGAATCTATTATAGTATATGCCTTGAAGAGTATTATGAGGTTTAAGTATTAGTAATTATTATTCCACTAAAGATTAAAATGTTACTCTTTATTGATAGTATAAATTAGCTACCAAGTAGGAAACCAGCTAAAGAGCTTTATCTGCTAACCTCATTAAAAAACAGAGGGTGCCTGTTTGATCCCAGGATCAACATTGGTTCAACATCTGACTCTTGATTTTGGCTCAGGTCATGATCTCAGGCTAGTGGGATCTAGCCTGGTGCTGGGCTCCATGCTTAGCTGGGAGTCGGCTTGAGTTTCTGTCCCTCTGCCCCTCTCCATGCTCTCACACTTTCTCTTTCTCAAATAAAGATATAAATATTTTTTGAAAAGCTTCTCACATAAAATCAGAATTACAGAAATGCATGATATTCTAACATATTCATATGGAAAATAAGAACTTAACCTTTTTGATTGAATGCTGTGATTATGTTTTTGTCTATAGTGCTATAGCTTTTTTTTAATCTTTTGAAGTTTATATTTCTAGCACCAAAGTTCCACATTGATTTTTTTTCCCTCTAGCTCTTCTTCTAATTGCATATCCTCAATGTTTCTTCCTGTAAAGAAAAGTATGAAGTTTGACTTCAATGAAATAAGCCTCTAGTTGAATATGTTTTTTTGGGAATGATACCATTTTGTACTATGCAAATAGTATCAATATCTCTAGGATATTTTTAGCTTTAGCTCAGACTACTTTCTCCCAGTTCCTGAGCTGACACTAGCACTCCTAGTCCTTAGCTGCTGTGATATTGGGAGAATTATTAGCAACTTGGGAAAATATGCTTTGATTGTGGCTAAGAAATAGACTAAATGCAAGCCCCATGAGTTTTTCCTAAATGCCTTTGGAACCCAGGTCAAAATACTTACCTGTATATACTTAGTGAATTTATCCATATAGTGAAACTGGTGAAATCATTCTTATTAAAACCATTAAATTAGATGATGATAGAATATTGATGGTAGTATTTCTGGAGGTTTGGTTTAGGATAATGTGCCTGGATAATTTGAAATTAATTGCAGACAATGTAAAGGAAAGTAGACGAGTGTCACCTGTGTAGCTCAGTCAGTTAAGCAATTGCCTTTGGCTTGGTCATGGTCCCAGGATCCTGGGATCAAGCCCTTGGTCAGGCTCCTTGTTCAGTGGGGAGAAGCCTATTCAGTGGGGAGCCTGCTTCTCCCTCTCCCACTGCCTGCTGCTCCCCCAGCTTGTGCTCTCTCTGTGTCATATAAATTTAAAAAAAAAATAAGATCTTAAAAAAAATTAAAATAAAATAAGTAGAAGAGAGAGATGTGAGTTTAAAATTTTCTTCTTGTTATTGTTTTATCATAGCACAGTAGCATATGGGCTTTTTGTGTGTGTGTCGTAGAGGAAATACTACAACCATAACATTAATAGCAGAAATGTACTCTTCATTTTAGATTTAGATCACTGGCATTACATGCTTTGAAAACTAAGGTGATACAAAAATAAACTTGTTGATCTTCTTTTCCCTTTAACAGAGAATCTTGCAACAATAAGAAGAAAAGATAAAATTGTGATGATGTGCCAAAGTCAAACTCCATCCTACATACTTGTGGCTATGCCATATCTGAAGTATATTTAGCAGCACTCCTGAGGCAGAACAATTGTTATAGCAAGACAAAGAAATGGGTGGGGACAATGTAATGTCTTTGTATTTTTCCCCTAGATATTAGAGGAGTCATTATGTGCATTTATATAAATCATTTTTGACAGAAGCAGAATCTCTTAACACCAGACATTACTTTAGATCTCATTTTATAGATGAGATCCGTGTTCTGTGTAGCTAGTCGTGATGATGAGAATGGTATCAGTTTTTTTCTCTGTTGTCTATTCTCATACCACTACTAAAGGCTCAGGGACTATCGATTTACCTATTGTTCTCTTGGCTCAGCTGCAAGCTAGGATTTCTGTCTGGCCCTTGAGCCTATAAGTGAGAATTCTTAAAGAAATCCTCTCATTCTCATGGCAACAAGTTGTTGGAAGCTGGACCATTCCTATTATTATGACTTACATGGACAAAGTCTTTGGAATGGCAAAGAAAAGTAGGCATTCTCACTAACAAAAAATACAGCAACAACTATTTCTGTCTTTCAGTGGATTCAACGAAATGAGTAAAAACATTTATCTATTTTCTTCAGGGTTCCTGAGAACTTAACCATGCACTTATATCGAACTGGGCAAATGGGGAAATGCAAAGTAGAACTTCAGTTACACATGCTTACTTATTTACTTGTACAAGGTAAGAGGTGGGCATAGAGGGTTGACATGAAGTAGCACTTATCCCTGACAGAACAAAACAACTGTTGTACTGTGGCATGCAGATTTTGGGGTTTCAAATTTGTCCAGAATTCTAGAAGCATGGATCTACATAGCAATAGCAAAGACTACCTTAAGAACATCTTTGGAGCAGTACAAATGAAGAGCAATAAGATTCTAATAAGAATTACTGTATCATGGAATTGATCTCTACCCTCCTGTTCTTTAATATATCCCCAGGGGCTCCTTTGAAACTATTATCATGCCACTTACAATACAGTTTTGCCAATGTATTTCCTTGTGTCTCTTAATTGACAGCCAGATGAGTTAGGACAGTTATGGTGGTAATAAGCTCTGTAGGCCCAGTGTATGTTGAATCCTTAGCCCATAAAAGGCAGGCAAAATATGTATGGTAAATAAAGAATACCACCATCTTCAGGCTGATGTTTAGTATCTAATGGATATTTTAACTACGTCTTTATGAAAGCAAATATTTTAATGAGAATTATATTGATGTGGATGAATTTTCTTCCAGAAATAATTTTTGAAGCACTCTATTAAACATATTTTAAACCTGAATCAATTTTCTATGCAATGTAGTTCAACTTTTTCACTTTGCCATTTTCTTTTCATTTTCATGGGAACAAAGTCTTTAATTACATATTAGGAAAAAAAAAACTATTATTATTATTATCTATTTAATTATTTACCAGTTTATACCCCTTGGCCATTCTCAGGTTTCCTTTTGGACTGTAACTATATGCCGTTTTTCCCAGCTCAAATTTATCAAGAATATTTTATCATTTTTCAAAGATATCAATTGTTATCATCGACAAAAATCAGTGCTCACTGACATTTTACCAAAGGTCCATTTTATTTGGGTTTAGATAGAATTATCCATTAAGGTAAAATAGTTACTTTTCTAGGACTTTTTTTTTTTAAAGACTTCATAATGTGGTATCATTCTTGCATAATATTCTTCACCTATTTTTCTGAGCAGGGTATTGCCATGTGCATCCAGTCACACAAACAAGAAAAGTAGTCACCCCCTCTACTTTCTTATAACTCAAAGTCCCATATCTAATCCATCACCAAATCTCTTATAACTTACCTCTGAAATAGTAAGTGAGCCCACCCTTTATAGCTATGCCTTTGTCACATCAGCACTAAATTACTATAATATCCCATGGTCTAGTCTTCTCTTACCCATTCTGGTTACTGTATACTGAACCCAAAGTGTCTGCCCACAAAATTCCTTAAACTTAAAACATTTCAAAGATTCTGAGATGTCAGTTGCTATCAATCATGTTGGAATTGCCACACATTGGGCAGCCCCGGTGGTGCAGCGGTTTAGCGCCGCCTGCAGCACAGGGCGTGATCCTGGAGACCCTGGATCGAGTCCCACATCAGGCTCCCTGCATGGAGCCTACTTCTCCCTCTGCCTGTGTCTCTGGGCCTCTCTCTCTCTCTGTCTCTATGAATAAATAAATAAAATCTTTAAAAAAAGAAAAAAAAGGAATTGCCACACATTGTGGAATATGAAAAGCCCAAATAAAATGCATTATTGAGTTTCATGTAAAAGTACCATTAAAGAGGGGATCCCTGGGTGTCTCAATGATTTAGCACCTGCCTTCCGCCCAGGGCATGATCCTGGAGTCCTGGGATCAAGTCCAACATCAGGCTCCCTGCATGGAGCCTGCTTCTCCCTCTGCCTATGTCTCTGCCTCTCTCTCTCCTTCTCTTTCTCTCTCTCTCTTTGTGTCTCTCATGAATAAATAAATAAAATCCTTTAAAAAAGTACCATTTCAGAATATCCATCCAAATATCATTCCATATTTTGAACAATAATTTTGTTTCCAGCTTCAATATCAATGCTACTTGTGCATATATGTTTGTATATTGGTCTTCCTAACTAAACTTTAAGTTCAGGAATGCAAAATATCATTGCGAACATAGCAATGAAACAAAAATGTCACTTAATGTATATCTGCTGTCAGTTATGTGTTCTGTCTTGCTATACTAACTTAAAAAATATATCTTAAGAATTCTTCCTGACTACTGACATCTCTCGATGCCTACTATTAGTGCTTTAGTCTTCCTTTAGTATTCTTTTAATATCTTTAGAACCTGTAGTTATATCACTTTTCTTTCTTAATATTGGTAATTAGTATCTTTTTTTTTTCGTGATCAGTTTGCCTATTGGCTTATCAGATTTATAGATGTCCATAAGGAACCAGGCTTTAGTTTTACTCATTGTTTTTCTTTTTTTTTTCCCACATAACTTATGTTTAATTGAAATTGGTATTGATTTGGGATGCCTGGGTGGCTCAGCGGCTGAGCGTCTGCCTTCAGCTCAGGGTCTGATTCTGTAGTCCCAGGATCGAGTCCTGCATTGGGCTCCCTGCATGGAGCCTGCTTCTCCATCTGCCTGTGTCTCTGCCTCTCTCTGTGTCTCTCATGAATAAACAAATAAATAAAATCTTAAAAAAAAAAGAAATTGGTATTGACTTAATTATAGATCCACATACTATTCCAACAAATAGTATGGAGACCCCATGTGTTCACTACCCCCTCACCCCAGTGACAACAGTTGCTGTTGTGCTCAAATTCTCCCTATCTGTGGAAGATCAGGAATGTTTCTCAAGAAACCAATGTTTCTTGGTACTTTGGGATAGAATCACCCACTACTGGTGCTCCCCAGCAATACTTTAGTCTGGCAGTATAAGGGGTATGTGAGACATTTGAAAAAAAAAAGAAGCTTCTAAGACCAGGTTGTTTGTTGCAGGATTCTCCACTCCCCAATCTGTTCAAATGTCTTTTATCAGGGTGCTTTCCTTAATGACTCTATTTAAATAGTAATGACTCATCATAGTAATATTTATCCCTTTTATTTGCTTTATTTTTCCTCCAGCGTGCAGATGGCATGTTTGGATGAGAGACAAAACTGGTTACTTACAGTCCAATATCTTGGAGAGGCCTGAAGGGTCTACACCGTCAGGCATCCCCAAGAAGTGTGGGTGTGGAGGTGAAGCCCTGAGTACAGGCTAGCTCTGTTTTATCATCTTAAAATGTAAAGTATGTGGAAACAAGGAAGGAAAAAATTACTTAAGAAACCAATCATGTGAGGGGCAGCTGGAAATTACTACTGACTATCTGCAGGGGTCTCAGAGGAAAATTAACTAGGAGCTTGCACGGAAGGGAGAACCTGGCTATGTATCTACCATCATTGCTGTTTCCAGCATGTACAGTTTCCAGTACCTACCAATGACAGGAATAATTGGCTTTTGCCATAGACACAAAGCTGTCCCCATTTATGCCTGTCCCTATTCTTATTGTTTATTTTACCCACTGAGGTCTTGCTCTTCCACACCAGAGAACTTATCAAAATTCACATATATATACATCATATATATCATATATATATATATATATATATATATATATATATATATATAGTCTATGTTTCTTTTTGATGACTTTATTTCTGTGTAATACAATGGAAGCTCATTTAAGGGAGAACTTTTTTTTTTTTTGAGTCACTGTTCTCTCTTCCATACCAGTAAGAGAGATACATATCCAATATTTTTTTTCCACAAAAAGAAAAAAGAAATGTGAGCAGGAAAGAATAAATTAAGTAAAGAAAAAGTGATAAGGAAGGAAGGAAAAAAAGGATGGAAGAAAAATGGAAAAAATAGGGAGAAAGGATTGAAAAGAAGTAAGAAATAAAAGATAGGTGTTGGGATCACAATACGCAGATAGAAAAATATATACTTTAAGATCTGAAGCTTATTATTCTTGGGCCTAAATTTTCAACATGTTGATATGCTGTTTTAGTTTACTTAAAACTTTCAGGGTTTCTGTTCTATCCTTTCAACTGGAAGAGACTATGGGGTCAGTGAGGACTGTTGTTGATTCTGTATCTATTTGATTGGATTTTCTGGAAATAGGTTCTGAAGACTTTCACATACGGGTTTGCTGAAGAGAGACACAGGAGATATACCTGTAAGAAACTCAGAAAGAAAACAATGGGCAGAAACTATCAATCAGATCAATTGCAACTGAGACCTCAGCCAATCTCGACAGAAAGTTTGGAGCTGTGATATTTCTTCAAAGTTTATGAGGCTGATTCTACGTGTTCCCTGTCTAGATACTGACCACATGTTAGCTCTGGGAAGGGAAATAATCATGGGTTAGGGCACTTCCTCATGGTAAGGGCAATTCTAAATGGATAACTAATAATCAATCAGTAGGTGATACTTCCTTTGGCCAAGGAATAGACGTGTCAACCCCAAGGAGGATATTTGCAACCCTGGTGAGGATATTTGGACAGAGCAATTCCGTATTCATTTATTGTGTGAGATTTTTTTCCAGTTTTATCAAGAAATAATTGACATTATAACATTATATTGAAATATATAACACAATATATTGCATAAACTTAAGATTTACAGTGTGATGATTTCATATAGGTATATATTATGAAGTGATTACCACAATTACACATCTTTCAACTCATAGGATTACAACTTTATTGTTATTAATATGATAAGAACATTTATGATTTACTGTCCTAACAACTTCCAAGTATAAAATATGGTATTATTAATTGGAGTCAGCATACTATACATTAGATCTCCATAACTTATTGATCTTAGAACAGGAAGTTTGTAACATTTGACACAAGTGATTTCTTTATGTTGATTTTTGTATCCTGTTACTTTACTGAATGTGATGATTAGTTCTAACAGTTTTTTGGGAGAAACTTTAGGTGTTCTATATATAGGATCATATCATTGAAGAGCCAGTTTTACTTCTTTCTCTTTCAAATTGGACGTCTTTTATTTTCTTGCCAGATTATTCTGGTCATGATTTTTAATACCATGTTAAATAAGAGTGGTGAAAATTGGCGCCTCTGTCTTGTATGTGATCTTAGAAGAAAAGCTTTTAACTTTGTTAAATATGATGTTAGTTTGTCATATATGTTTTTAGTATGTTGAGGTACACTATTTCTATTCTAAATTTATTGAATTTTTAACATGAATAATGTCAAATTTTGTCAAAACCTGTTTGCATCTATTGGGAGAATCATATAATTTTTATCTTTCATTCTATTTATGTAGTATATCACATTAATTGATTTGCATATGCTGAACCATCCCTGCATCTCAAGGATAAAACCCACTTGATCATGGTGTATGGCTCTTTTAATGTCTGTTGAATTGAATTCATTTCATTAGTATTGTGTTGAAAATATTGCATCTGTATTCACCAGGCTGATCTGTTGCATCCTGACAGGCTTTGATATCAGTGGTAGTGTTCTCTCCTCTTCAGAGTCTTCAAGAGTTTAAAACTGCCTATAATTCTTTAAGTGTTTAGTAAAAATTTGCAAATAAAACTGTAGTCTTGGGCTTTTCTTACTGGGAGATTTTAATTACTGATTCAGACTCCTTAGTGGTAGTCTATTCAAATTTCATATTCTTTATAGTTCCGTCTTGGTAGTTTATTTTTAAGAATTTACCTATTTCTTCTAGGTTATCCTATTTTGACTTATTGTTCATAGTAGTCTCTTATGATCCATTGTATTTCTATGGCATTAGTTGTAAAGTCTTCTCCTCCAATTCTGATTTCTTTTTGTTGTTGTTCTATTTTGTTTTTTCTTATTTTTCTTAGTTGGTGTAGCTAAAATTTGTCAATTTTGCTTATTTTTCTAAAAAAACAACTTTTCTGTTCATCTTTTCTATTCTTTTCTGGTCTATATTTCTGCTCTGATCTTTGTTATTTTCTTCCTTCTGTTAACATTAGGCTCAGTTTATTCTTATTTTCTAGTTCCTGGAGGTATAAAATTTGTCCATTTGAGATCTTTCTTTCTCTCCTTTATGGATGTGTTTATTGCTATAAGCTTTCCTCTTAGAACTGTTTTTGTTGCAGACCATAAGTTTTGGTATGTTATACTTTTTGTTCATTTGTTTCAATGTATTTTTATTTGCTTTTTGATTTGTTCTTGACTAATTATTTGTTCAGGATTGTGTTGTTTAATTTCCACATATTTGTGAATTTGCTAGTTTTCTTCTTGTTATTAATTCTAGTTTATTATAATTGTGGTCAAAAGATACTTGGTATGGTTTTAATCTTCTTAAATTTTCTAAGATTTATTTTGTGAGCTAACATGTGATTCGTTTTGGAAAATGTTTCATGCGCACTTAAGAATGCGTGCTCTGCTGCTGTCATGATCTTCTGTATATTATCTGTTAGGTCCATTTGGTCTAAAGTATAGTTCAAGTCTAGTGTTTCCATTTTATTATCTGTCTGGATGATTTATTCACTACTGGAAGTGGAATATTGATGTACCCAATATTGTTGTATTGTTGCTTATTTCTCTCTTCAGATCTCTCCCAAACACTCCCTGCCCCTCTGGTTACACAGCACATTTCAGTAATTCTGAACAAGACAATATAGAAGCCTCTTTTTAGCAGCGTCCATCAAAGCTAGACAGGCCTGATGCTTCCTCGTATATTCTCATTTTTCCTTGTGGGAGAAATTGCAGGTCAAGATAGTCTCTCATGGGCAGATCATGGCAAAAGTTGCTGCAGTTGATCTACAGGCCACTTCAGGGTCTACAGCCAAGGCTGAAATCCATATGCCTATAATCCAACTCATAAGTGGATGTGGTTACTGTCAGGTCAGCTTGGTGTATGACTGAAGCTGCATCCACAGGAATATTGAGCTGTTTCTAGGCACAAGTCAACATTGAATATGGGGCTTCTTTTTCAAAAGGGCTTTTCCCCATCAATCTCACAAAGGTATCTCTCTGTCCATGATGGATGCCAAATTATTTTTGTCAAAGGGGAGATACATGTGAAGGATATCTGATTCAGTCATCCTGCTAACATTACTCCTGATTGCATTATTTTATTCGTTGTACTTGTCTGGTGTGTTATTCTGGAATAAGGTGGTTCTCAAATATCATCCAAATCCATAGAATATATAAAACCAAGAGTGAATTATAATGTAAACTGTGGGATTTGAGAGATTATGATGTGTCAGTTTAGGTTCACCAATTCTAACAATTGTACTTCCTAGAGAGGGATGTTGATAATGGGGAAGGCTATGTATGTGTGGAGTCATGTGGAGTCATGTGGTTTACGGGAAATGTATACTTCCCTCTCAATTTTGCTGTGAGCTTAAAACTGCCCTAAAAATTGAGTCTTAAAAAAAAGAGTAGATAATAATGGAGATGAGAAGTTGGAAAAGCTTAAGCTTCCTTTCACACATAGATCTGAACTGGGGAGAGGAGAAATGTTTTGTTATATTTAGTTATGGCTTGTCTTATATAGTCTTGTAATGGAATTTATTAACTGAATCGTGATTCTATTAGTTTTTAGAATGACTGCAAGAATGGATACTATGTAAGAATAACTTAAAAAGACATAAGACCTGCCATTTTTTCATGGAGAGGCAGGGGAAGATAACCCCCACTGAATAAATTTATAGAGAGATTCTGAGACCAGAATAAAGTTATATTTTTTATTTACAAAACCATCCCAACCAATATGTTTTGCACCCCCAGGCCTTTGGCAAAAACAGTATATCTCATTGGTTACCAGACAGAATCACTATTTTTTGCAGTAACTTTTGTGAATGTCATTTTTTCTAACTATTCAGTATCTTACTGGAAAATGTTTATGAAATGAAGATAGCTAGAATAAAATACATACTTTTGAAAAATGACATTATTCATATGGTATATATGTGTGTTTGTTCTTGCTGAAGCAGTTCACACTTAAAATAGGTAACATTAGAGACGAGTAAATCCGAGGCCTGGAAAGGCATTAGAGCATATTTCTATTCTAGGTTCCAGGTTCCAAAAACAACTAATAGACTTCAGGAGATAAATTCAAAACTTACACTCCCAACCTGAGTTGAAAACAGGGCATATTAATGTTTCGTCTTAAAAAATCATATTAGAATTCTTGAAATCCAAGCCTTAATATAAAGGTCCACTGACATTATTCACATTGCTGTATCTTCCATCTTATTCCTATTTTCTGCATTTTGCCTTAAGATTTATAAGGAATCAGAATTTTCTTAAGAGAAAGAAAGTATTGCATGAGCCATGTGGGGAGGAACAGAGGAGGAGAGAGAAGAGAATCTTAAGCAGGCTCCATATCCAACACAGAGCCTGATGTGGCCTCAATCTCATGACACTAAGATCAAAATCAATACTTAGACCCTTAACCAGGTGACCCAGTAAAGCATCATCTCTTAACTTATAAGAGACTGAAATAAATTAGGACAGTTCTAAGAACACCAAAGATCTTTCTCTTCCACCATATCTTTGAGGGGAGAGATTGTATATAAATTATCTTTAGATTCTGGGTACATGAATGGTGCTTAAGAATTAAACAGAAGGCACTAGAAATATATTAGTTGATACTAATTGACTTCAAACACTTAGAAAAAAATACTCAAGTGTCATCCAGGGGCATGATAATGAGATTTTCTTTGTAGATTTCTTAATATGTAATATGAAACATAAACATTTAGACTTATTAAGAATATAGGACTTTTCTTCTTAGAGTGTTGTGCTGGAAGTGCTGTTTTATTAAAGAGATTTACTTTTATGAGAAGAATCACCTTATAGTTCCTCTAACCTTCATCTCTTTATGCCTGAAAAAGAAAGAACAATCTGTTTGTATGCAGGGGAAATTAAAACCATCTAAGGGTTTCGATCAGAGAAAATTTAACACAAGGAATTGGTTACATGGGTGATTGAATACGAAAGGAAGACAATTTATGAAAAAGTAAGCAGAGATTAGAAACAGCAGGAAACACTACCATTCCTAAGACTGGAGGGAATCATGAAAGAAGTGGTGAGATGAGAGCTCTGAAGCTGGAGCTCTATATAGCAAGGAGGAGCTGACACAGAGGGAAAGTATTTTGTAGGAGAGAGAATAATGAAGAGAAGGAGATGATGCCAGTGAAGCCATTGGAAACAAAGTGAGTACAGAAATAATCTTACTTCCTTAAGACACTTGAACTATATTCTACTTCTGATTCCTATCTTTGACCAGAGGCAAAGGCACTTGGACAGTGTTGTCCCTACAATACTAAGCAAAACAAGAAGAAGAATGTATGTTAGGAATGTATTTTAAAAATAGGCAAATTACTGGCACACATTCTTAGATAATGAATATTCAAAAACAAATCTCTCAAGTATATCTTAGTACATAATAAAAGATGATAACAAAACATTTACAATTGTATTATTACTATGGAATAACTTGGGTGAAACTGCCGTAGGCAATGAACTCATTTGGAAGTGTTGTCCGTTAATTCATAAATTTGTATCAGTACAGAAAAATCTAAGACTAAGTCTTTATTCCCTCATTTGGTTCACATTAGAAGAAAAAAAATCTATTCATCTTATCTGATTTAGAAAGAATAGTATTAAGATGGTAGGGCTCACTGACTTTTGAAAGCATGGGAAGAAATTGATTGAGCAATATTTTTAACCTCAGATCAGTGTTGTATGCCATTTTTAGTTGCAAATTACCCACTTGATTCTGCTACAGGAAAATGATGTTAGACAATTTAAGTAATAGCAATCAAAATTAATGAATATGTTTTCATTAAATTCAAATGCACTGAAAGTATTGTCATTGAAATCATGTTTCCCTTATACAGTAGGAACACTTTTTTCCCCATTTTTTCCTAATAATTTTTCACATATAATGAGATGGAACAAGTCAAAACAAATCCAATGTATTCGACCAACAATTTCCTAATTGGGGATTGAGGTCTAGTTCATTTTTCTTCTATAAGAGGATACATCTGTTTAAAACTGGGAGGGAAGGAAGTTGATTGAACATGGTTGTGGCAGTAACCAGAAGACTTCTGGGAAAGATGGTAGACTAGGATGACCCTAAGCTCCTCACTCCACAGATATAACAAGATAACATTAACATCCATCCAAAAAAATCCAGAAAATGACCTGAGAACTGGCACAATAAACTTGACAACTAATTGTAGAAAAGAAACCACAGTGAAGAGGGTGGAGAGGACAGAGATGTGGTCAGGAACTAAAGAGAGTTGCAGAACTATATATGAAAGGGAGGGATGCTGCAAACACGGAGGGATGAGGGAAAGAGACCCCTCACATCAGGGAGCCTGAATGGGGAAGATATATCCTTATAACATTTGACTTTGAACACCAGAGGCTGTATTTCATGAAGTCTTACAAACATTGAGGCTTAAAACCTGAAATAAAAAAAAAATCATCTGGCTCAGCTCTGGGAGAGTTGGTGAGCAAGAGGAAACTGAGTCTCTGCCCTTAAAGAGAGAGCATAACAAGCAGCTTGTGGAGACATGGCATAGAAGCAACAGTCTGAAAGGTGCCTGAGACTTATGGGAGGGAGAGTTACTTGGGCAGAAATCACTGGTGAGCCCCTCCAGAGATGAAGGGACTGGCAGGTGCCATTTCTCTCCCCCAAGCCCCAGCATTAATATACAGCCACCTGTAGGACTTGCTGCCTAACTTGCTGACACTGCTGCCCCACCCCTCCATATTGTGCTTCTGCCAATCCACCCCTCTGGGCAGTTTGTCTCAATCCAGATGCTATAGGGCCTCTCCCACAGAGGACCTCAGCACTCAAGGCTTGCTAGCACCACTGTGCAGCCCCTTTGTGCTGTGCTTCACTACATCTGCCTTCTCCAATATGCTTTCGGCAAGAACCCATATAGGTGGTGCTGTAAGCCTGGAAGGATAGAAGCAGCTCTTCCAGTGATTCCTCCCCCAGGAAGATAAACAGACACACCAGTCAGGTAAAGGCCCCAGCATTGGGCTGGGGGCAGACAAGTAGTCTGACTTCAGGCCCTACGTATTAACAAAAGCATCTCAGAGCACAACACAAGGAAAGCACCATGCAGTTTTGTGTCAAGCCAAGATGTCTGCAGACTGGCCTACAAACACTGCTCACAATAGACAGTGAGAGCTTTTTCAGACTACTGGACTGAAGGAAAAAGTAGTTCAGTACAATACCAGGGCACATGCATCACACATAGGAGACATCCCTGAAGTGCCAGAGTCTGATGAACAGGGGACACTACATGGCAGGGCACTACAGGACCTCTTCTCTGTATGGCCACTACTTTCAAGGGCAATAGACATAGCTCTCTCTTATAACACATAAAAGCAGACACAGACAGACAAAATGAAGAGACAGAGGAATATGTCTGAAATGAATGAATAGTACAAAAGTCACAGCAAGAAATCTAAGTGAAAGATAAGTAATATGCTTAATAGGAAATTTAAAGTGATGATAAAGATAATCACTGGATGTGAGAAAATAGTTATTGACATCAGCAAGACCGTTAACAATGATATAAAAAGAACCAATCGGAGATGAAGAATACAATACATGAAAAGAAAAAAAATACACTAGATGAAATAAATAGTAGACTTGATGAAACAAAAGAACAAACCAGTGACTTGGAGGACAGAGTAATAGAAAGTAATCAAGATGATCAAGTGAGAGAAAAGAAAAGAAAAATGAGAATAGACTTAGGGAACTCTGTGGCACCATCAAGCATAATATCATTGGCTTTATAGGGATCCCAGAAGAGAAAAAAAAGGGAAGGGGGCCAAAAATTTATTTGAAGAAATAATAGTTGTTAACTTCCTGAATATGGGGAAGGCAATGGAAATCTAGATCCAGGAGGCCAAAAATCTCCCAACAAAATCAAACCAAGGTCCACACCAAGACACATAATAATTAAGATGGCAAAATGTAGTGATAAAGAGTGAATTTTAAAAGCATCAAGAAAAAAAGAGAAAGAAATCAGTTACATATAAAGGAAATATCAAAAAGTTATCAGCTAATTTTTCAGCAGAAACTTGAAGGCTGGAAGATAGCGCATGATATAAAGTGCTGAAAATAAAAACTTGCAGCCAAGAATAGTCTACCCAGTAAGGTTGTCATTCATAAATGAAGTAGACATAAAGACTTTACCAGGCAAAACCGAATTAAATGAATTCATGACCACTAAACTGGCCCTACAAGAAATGTTAAAAAGGACTCTGAGTGGAAAGGAAAGAATGTAAGAGTAAGGAAAGTAGGAAGCACAGAAGCAGTGACAATAAGTATATCCTTAAAAATAAGTCAAGGGACTCAAAAAATAAAATGATATACAATATGGCATTATATACCTAAAACACAGGGAGAAGAGGAGTAAAGATTGGATTCAAGCTTAAGCGACCATCAACTTAATATAGAAGATGTTATGTACAAACCTAAGGTAACAAACCAAAACCAGTAATAGATATGCAAAAAATAAAGGGAAAAGATTCCTAGTATCACTAAATAAAGCCAATTAATAATGAGTGAAGAGAACAACAGAAGAAAGGAATGGAGAAAGTCCATAAAAAGAACCATTTAAAAAGTAACAGAATGGCAGAAAGTACAGAAAATAATTTACCTATCAATAATCAGTTTGAATTTAAATGCACTAAACACTCACTCCAAAGACATAGAAAGACAGGATGGATAAAACAACAACAACAAAAGCAACCCATCTATATGCAGCCTACAAGATATTCATTTCAGACCTAAAGACACATGCAAATTGATGGCTGAGTAATATTCCACCTTCTTTATCCATTCATCATGTAATGGACATTTGGGCTTTTTCCGTAACCTGGCTATTGTTGACAATGCTGCTATAAACATTAGAATGCATATACCCCTTCAAATCAGTATTTTTGTATCCTTTGGGTAAATACCTAGGTTGTAGGGTAGTTCTATTGCTGACTTTCTGAGGAACCTTCAGAACTGCACCAGTTTGTATTCCCACCAAAAGTGCAAGAGGATTCCTCTTTCTGAAAAAGAAAGAAGAAAGAAAGAAAAAGAAAGAAAGAAAGAAAGAAAGAAAGAAAGAAGAAAGAAAGAAAGAAGAAAGAAAGAAAGAAAGAAAGAAAGAAAGAAAGAAAGAAAGAAAGAGAAGAGAGAGAGAGGAGAGGAGAGGAGAGGAGAGGAGAGGAGAGGAGAGGAGAGGAGAGGAAAGGAAAGGAAAGGAAAGGAAAGGAAAGGAAAGGAAAGGAAAGGAAAGAAAGGAAAGGAAAGGAAAGGAAAGGAAAGGAAAGGAAAGGAAAGGAAAGGAAAGGAAAGGAAAGGAAAGGAAAGGAAAGGAAAAGAAACCCTGCCATTTGCAATGATTTGGATGGAACTAGAGTGTATTATATGCTAAGTGAAATAAGTCAGTCAGGGAAAGACAAATACCATATGATCTCACTTATATGTGGAATTTAAGAAAGAAAGCATGAATATATGGGAAGGGAGGAAAGGAAAAAAGGAGATGAAAACAAACCATAAGAGACTTTTAACAATAGTGAATAAACTGAAGATTGATGGAGCTAAATGGGTGGGGGATGGCCTACATAGGTGATGGATATTGAATAGGGCAGTTGGAGGGTGGGTGGGTGTCTCAGTCTGTTAAGCTCAGCTCATGATCCCAGGGTTTGGGACTGAGTCCCACATCCAGCTCCCTTCTCACATCTGACTCCCTGCTCAGCAAGGAATCTGCTTCTCCCTCTATCCCTCCTCCCTCCTCATGCTCTCTCTCTCACATTTTCTATCATAAATAAATAAATACAAATATTTGACCTCCCAAATTGAATCAGAATGAAATAGAAAAGTTTAACAGACTAATTTCTAGCAATGAAATTTAATCAGTAATCAAAAACTCTCAACAGGGGCAACTAGGTGGCTCAGTCAGTTAAACATCTGTCTTCAGCTCAGGTCATGATCCTGGAGTCTCAGAACCAAACCCCTCATCAGGCTCCCTGCTCTGTAGGGAGTCTCCCTTTCCTTCTGCTCCCCACCTGCTCATTCTATCTCTCTCTCTCTCATAAATAAAATATTAAAACAAAACAAAACTCTCAACAAAGACCAAGACCAGATGGCTTTTCAGATAAATTCTACCAACATTTTTTTTTAATCTTAATTTTTTTTAAGATTTATTTATTTATTTATTCAGAGAGAGCGAAAGAGAGGCAGAGACACAGCCAGAGACACAAGCAGGCTCCATGCAGAGAGCCCGACGTGGGACTCGATTCCGGGTGTCCAGGATCACACCCCAGGCTGCAGGCGGCGCTAAACCGCTGCGCCACGGGGGCTGCCCTCTACCAACATTTAAAGCGGAATTAATACTTGTTCTTCTCAAATTATTTCAAAAAATCCAAGAGAAAAGAAAACTTCCAAATTCATTCTATGAGGCCAGTGCTACCCTGAAACAAACAAACAAACAAACAAAAACAACAGGTAAAGACATGGCAGGAAAAAGAGAATTGCAGGTCATTATCTCTGATGAACATATACAAAAATCCTCTACAAAATATTAGCAAACCAAATCCAACAATACATTGAAAAAATCATTCACCACAATCAAGTGGGATTTATTCCTGGGATGCAGGGTGATTCAGTATTTGCAAATCAATCAATGTGATACATCACATCAGTAAGAGAAAGGGTAAAAGCTACGTAGTCATTTCAATAAATGCAGACAAAGCATTCAACAAAATAAAACAGCCATTAATAATAAAAATCCTCAGCAATTTTAGAGGGAGTATACCTTAACATAATTAAAGGCTTTATATAAAGAAACCACAGCTAACGTTATACTTAATGGTTTAAAACTGGAAGCTTTCTCCCTAAGATCGGAAATAAAACATGGATAGCCACTCTGAACACTGTTATTCAACAAAGTACTGCAAGTCCTAGCCACAACAATAAGACAATGAAAACAAATAAAGAGCATCCAAATTGGTAAGGAAGAAGTAAAATGTACACTATTTGCTGTTGACATACTATATATAGAAAACCCTAACATCCACCAAAAACTACTATAACTGATAAATGAATTCAATAAGGTTGCAGGAAACAAAATTATAATACAGAAATTCATTACATTTCTATACACAAATAATGATGTTATAGAGAAATTAATAAATGATACCATTTATAACTGCACCAAAAAGAATAAAATACCTAGGAAAAAAGTTAACCAAGTTGGTAAATGACCTGTACTCTGAAAACTATAAAACACTGATGAATGAAATTAAAGATAACACAAACAAATGGAAAGATATTCCATGCTCATGGAATGGAAGAAGAAATATTTTTAAATGTCCATACTATCTAAAGAAATCTATAGATTTAATGCAATCCCTGCCAAATTCCAACAGTAGTTTTCACAAAACTAGAACAATAATCCTAAAAATTGTATAGAACCACAGAAGACCCTGAATAGCCAAACAATCTTGAAAAAGGAAAACAAAGCTACAAAGGTATCACAAACCAGATTTCAAGTGATACTACAAAGCTGCAGTAATCAAAACAGTGGTACTGGCACAAAAATAGACACATAGATCAATTGGAAAAGGGTAGAAAGCTCAGAAAGACACCCATGGTTATATGATTAATTGGTAAAAGAGGTAAGAATATGCAATGGGACTAAATCAGTGGCTTCAACAAATGGAATTAGGAAAATTGGACAGCTACATGAAAAAAGAATGAAACTGGACCATTTTTTTACACCAGACACAAAAATAAACCCAAAATGAATTAAAGATCTAAATGCGAGACTTGAAACCATAAATATCCTAGAAGAGACCACTGGCAGTAATTTCTCTGCAAATTACTGGCAGTAATTTTTCTAGATATATCTCCTGAGGCAAGGAAAATAAAGCAAAATTAAATTGAGGTGACATAAGAATAAAAATCTTCTGCACAATGAAGGAAACAATCAACAAAACTAAAAGGCAACATACTGAATGGGAAAAGATAGTTGTGAATTATATATCTCATTAAGGGTTAGTAACCAAAATATATAAAGTATTGATACAACTTAATACCCCCCAAAAAATCCAACTACAGAATGGGCAGAAGACATGAAAAGGCATTTCTAAAAAAAAAAAAAAAAAAAAAAAGATATCCAAATAGCCAAGAGACACATGAAAAAATGCTCACCATCACTCATCATCAGAGAAAGGCAAATAAGAACTACAATGAGATATCACCTCACAGGTCTCAGAATGGTTAAAATTAAATTAAAAACACAAGAAATGAGTGTTGATGAGGATGTGGAGAAAAAGTAACCCTCTTGCACTATTGGTGGGAGTGCTAATGGTGTACTCACTCTGGAAAACAGTATGGAGGTTCCTCAAAAATTAAAAGTAGAACTACCCTATGTTCCAGCAATTGCACTACTCAATATTTACCCAAAGAATACAAAAACACTAATTCAAAAGAGATGCATGCACCTTGTATTTATTGCAAAATTATTTACAATATCCAAATTATAGAAGCAGCCCACGTGTCAATTGATAGATGAATGAAAAAAGAAGATGAGGAATATATACATATAATGGAATATTATTGAGCCTAAAAGAGAATGAGATCTTTGATTTGCAATATGGATGGAGCTAGGGAGTAAAGTGCTAAGTGAAATGTCAGTCAGAGAAAGACAAATACCATATGGTTTCACTCATATATGTAATTTAAGAAACAAAACATACAAACAAAGGAAACAAAAAAAAAAAGAAATGAAATGAAAAGAGAGGAGACAAACCAAGAAACAGACTCTTAACTATAAAGAATAATGTGATGGTTACTAGACGGGAAGTAGGTAGGGGAATGAGTGCAATAGGTGATGTGGATTAATGAGTATATTTATCATAGTAAATATTGGGTAATGTATAGAATTGCTGAATCACTGTATTATACCTAAAACTAATATAACATTATATGTTAATTATACTGGAATTGAAATTAAAAAAATAAAATAATATCTAAAGGACAGAAACATAATAAAGTAAGTAAAAATAGAAGGGAAAATTGTTTTCAACTGAACCCGATCATAGATAGTTTATGTTACTGGTATTAGTGGATTTTTCCTCCTAAACCCATTGGGTCTTTTGGCAAATCAAATGTTATTTTTCTGTTACTAAAAAAAATAGCAGATCACACTGATAGAAGATAGTAGATACCATATCAAGTACCAAGTTAAAATGGACTTGAACTTTCAGCATCTTTTGGGGGCTTACCTGATAGAGTTTTTCAGGAAAAGATCAAGTGAGCCTTGGAGGAGCAGTAGCTGGGTAGTCTAGGCAGAAGAAATACTGTGTGCAAGAGCCCAGGGGTAAGTCATATATTTGGCACATTATTCTGAGTGATGGGATTTCACTGACTTTTTGAAAGGGAGAGACATGTTCAAATTTTCCTAGTATAGCATCCTTGCCTTAGTTGTTTTTTTTTTGTTTTTTTTTTTTTTTTTTATAATCCTTGCCTTAGTTTTGAGAAAATATTGATAGTGAAACTGTGTTGGCTTGGAGATACTATAGTAATTATCCTTGAAAATGATGCTAGTTCCTAAGCTGTTTAGCTGTCAGAGGAATTAGAATTGGGATAATTTAAAAGCCATAAAGAAGAAAGTGATGAAAAGTCATTGATTAGATAGATTGATTAGACATTTGAATTAGAAGAGTTAAGTATGACTCATTGAATTTTGACTTCCTGACTTCTGATTCTAAGTGAATTTTGGATTTCAGCCCATTCAGTAAAGGTGATAGGATTTTGTAAGCCTACATTTTTTGGAGGAGTAGCTATAAATGGGTCTTTGAAAGCACAGTCCCCATGTCCTATTTTCTACAATCAATAAGATGCAGAGTTAATAAAGCAAGAAGTGGTTTTCTCATGGGATTGCTCGGTGCTTTAACTTCTTAGTGATGGATATGAATTTTAATCTACAAATTAAGGTATGCATGAATTTTTATTTTCTTTTTCTGTAAGTAAACACAAATTATGTCCCAAGTGCCAATGTTTTTAATTGACAGGAACTTAATCTTCTCTTGCACTACCACTTAGTTTCTGAAGACTTACGTGGTATCACAGAAATTGAGTGTTAGAGCTATGGATATTGAAATATGGTAGATATTTGTCCATACAGAGATGTCTGTCCTAGCTTAGCTTTACTCTCAACACACCCTGCCGTCCTGTGTCGAGCCTCAATTCTTTTCCTTAAGGCTTCTTTAGTTCTAGTGCTTTTCATGGCAATTAAAGCTTCTTTTAGGTGCCCTGAAATTCATTTTGAACGTTTTACTACCACTGGTAAAAGAAAACCTGGGGAGGTTTCTACGACTAAACTGCCTAGATGATTAAGAGAGTTTTTCACTCTAATTTTCCCAACGATTTCTAGAAGAGGGAATATCTGGTTTTTTTTTTTTTTGTATTGTTTTGTTTTGTTTTTTCTTTTAGATGTCTCAAACCTATAAGGGAATATACTCATTTCTTGCCCCTGTTCTGTCCTGCCTCTTACCACTAATTGGCTCAACCCTTGTAGAAAATGCAAGGGCGTGAGTTACCTGCTATGGGGTCCCTTATTTTCTTTCCTTTTCTTCACATTGTCCACTCTATGGGGTATATATATATAGATGATTTAGATAGAGAGATGAAAATGGAGATAGAAAAAAATAGAGAGAGATGTATATGGTCAATGGTGAAATATCTTTCAAATCATTCTCTTGCCCTTTGATGTACCCCTGTCTGGACTTTATCCAGTTCAATTCCACAGTCAATTCTTACAGTCTGTCTTTTGTTTAAGCCCTCATGAGGATTGTCTTGCCTCATTTGTTTTACACACTTGTCTAAACTAAAACCATGATGAAATCCTACTCTCTATTTTGTTTGCTCTTGTTCAGCTTCACCTGGCTGGAGGGAAAACATGCAACCATATGGACTGAATCTCAGTTAATATGTGGGTGGCTTCTTATTCCTTCCTGGCTCTCAAGCTATGCTCTGCTAAGTCACTTGTTGTCCCCATATCAAGAATCACTATTTCAGGGCACCTAGGTAGCTCAGTCACTTAAGCATATGCCTTTGGCTCAGGTCATGATCCCAGGGTCTTGAGATGGAGCTTCTCCCTCTTCTATTCCCTCTACTTGTGTGCTCTCTCTTCCAAATCAATCAATCAATCAATCTTAAAAAAAGAAATCACTATTTCAAACCTTTTTCTAGTCAGTCACTTTGTATTTCCGTTCAGACTTATCTTCAGCTGATGTCCTTACTTGCACTTCACTGGGATAATTGGGAACAACTCCATAGACTCCTACAGAATGTCTACACACCTACCTGTACAATATCTACAAATCTGTTTTTTATGCCTAATTATCCATAATTCTTTCTCAGGCCCATCCCTTTAGTTGAGCATTAGATCTTATACTTTGGAACCATAATATAATCTTCTCTTCTCTTCAACTTAATATCAGAGCGTTAATTATTTGATGGTGTAATCAAGCTTCATGGCTTTAAATACCGTCCATGTGTGGATAACTCGATTTTTTTTTCTAGAACAGTTCTATATCCTGATATTCCATCACTCTTGACATTTCCACTTGGATTTCACTTGGATTTCTAATGTATATTTCAAACTTAACATGGAGGAGATAAAATTGTTGCTCTTGCTCCTAAAATTAGTTCCATCAATAACCTTTCTTCAATCTGTTTCTCTTCTGTCAGTTATCTCACAATGGTTCTCCAGTCCACAAAGGCAATGCAAAAGTCATTAAAATGGTCTCCAAGATCCTTCTACAATCCCCGTTACCCCTCATGGGTGGTGACGTTCCATTATCTCTGACTTCATCACTTAAGTCTCACTCATTGCTTATTCATTGCACATGATGCCAACTTCCTCTCTTCAACTAAAATATATCAGGAATATTCCTATCTTACTATATTTTCTCTAAATATTTCCCTTGACTAGATCACTCAATCCCCATATGGACACCTGGCTAATTCCATCACTTCTTCAAATATTGACCCAAATTTTATATTTCCTTTTGGGTCTGCCCCTTCCTATTCTATTTAATAGTACAGATTTCCATCCCACTTGGACCACTTTAAATCCCCTTTAGCCTACTCACTTCCACATTTTTTAAATATAATATACTTATTTACTATATTTACTACTAATTTTTTCTCATATCTGTAATAAAAGAGTGGATATTTCTGTTACTTTTCCATTGATATATCCTAAATGATGAAAACAAAATCTGAAGCATAGTAGGTGATAAATAAATATTTACTAAGTTAAGGAATGCATGAATGAAATCTATTACTTTTGCCCTAATTTTCTTAAGGGCATGTCTGTTTGTAGTATAAGCATCTGTTTCTTGTCCCTTTTCCTGTAACATCTCACCCTGAGATCATGGAGATCATTAGGTCTGATTAAATGAGATTGAGGCCAACAATGTAAAGAGAAATACCCTAAAAAATTATCTATTAATACATAAGATGTTATCTAGAAGTTGTTAATTTAGTCCTTAGTATCACGTGAAGGTTGATTTAACACTGACATTTTCCATAGGAGCAATAAAATATTCAGAAAAATAGGGTAACATAACCAAGATCATACACCCAGAAAGTGGCACAACTATTATTTGATCAGAAGTATTTTCAACTTTATTCCCTCCATTTCACATGGAGAACCATGATCATCTTCTACTTTTTATGTCTTAACTATTTCTAAAGGCCCTGTTTCTTCATGTTTTCTACTTTCCCATCACTCTAATCACATTCTTTAGGCTATAAATTCAGTCAATGATTACAACCTGTTCCCCCAAACCAAAGTGCATTTGTGTATCAAGTCTCAGTTTCAATTTGGGTATATAAATATGGTAATATGTGTCACAGGATTATTTCTTTTGAAGCGACACTTGTTCATTCCAGTAACATAATAATAGTGATATTGGTGTTTGCTATGGCATGACTAGCATACTTAAGTCTCTCTATGGTAACCAGGAGGAAATGTGTTTGTTCCCCAACTGCTTGCTTGCCTTCCTCCTTTGTGCTTCTGTTCTGTCCTTAATGTCTCTCTCCCTTTTCCATTTATAAAAACCCTACTAAGTATAACATATTAGACACGAAGAAGCTCAAATACAAAAGATGCATAATCAAGACATTCAGGTACAAATTGAAGCGATATCTGCATACATCACACTGTGATACACTTTTAGTCAAATGCTTTGATGTAGATATAGAAAAACAGGAGAGAATTAGGTTTTATTAGCATCTCATTATTTTTTCTGAGACTCTGTTTTTGTGCACGCTTATGTAAAACAATTACTTTAAACTGAATCTTTGTCATTTAAAAAATCCTACTTCTGTTTTTGAGTGTGATTATGTAACAGAGATACAGGGATTACTTGTCACATATTCTCGGAAATTTTAAATTTTTATTTAAATAATATTAACGATATTGTCATAGTAATTTTGTCTCAACCTTTGAGAAAAATTTTCTACAGAGACTGAGCACATTGCAAAGCTTTTTGCAGGCTTAAACCAGAACTATTTTAAGGACAATTTAACATTAAGCTAGAAGATGCTTTAAATAGTAGTAGCATGCCTTTTGAATTTAATGGCTGCACAACTTCAGTCACCAATGCTTTCTCAAATTCTTTTTCAAACTGAAAACTAAAAGAAAGGTGTTAAATACCCTTCCCAGATAAAACCTAGATGAAACTTTTGTTCCAGATATTGTTATACTTGTTTGATTGAGTCAAGTTCAATATTATTGTGAATGTCAGGAGGAATTTGGCATCAGTGCTGCAAATGTTTTGTTTGAAAATGTATATTTAAACAGCTGAGTCAACAGAGAGGCATCTGTGCATCTTTCTAGTAACAAGGGGTCCAAAGTATGTCTTCTAGGCATCACTGCTACCAAAGACCAGTGTGGTGAATCCTGTGAGAAGTGAAAAGGATAAATTCATAACTGAAAGCAATGTTTCCAGTTAACCTGGGGGAAGAATTAAGAGCATATTCAAAAAATTACATAGGAGCAGAAATGCAGAAATTTTTAATCTGGTGATCATCAAGCATTTTTTAACTCCTATCTTCGGCTTGGGAAATTTCTCCTGTTATAGTCAAAACTTGCCTTTCTAGTCATAAGACCAGAGGTACATAGGTCAGTGATTGAGAAGTGAGAAAGCAGAAGCACAAAATTCATCTTTTCTTGAGCAGACATTGGAGATACCCAGGTTTGGGAAGACAGCAGGATCAGGAGTTTTGCTATCCAGTCCATTCATTTACCTATAAAAGCACCAATGGGTACGATGAGCTACCCAGTTCAGAATGGTGGCAGCAGTAGTTTCTTCCCTAAAGCAATGCCCATGTTGTTCCATGTGCTTTTTCTGGTTGAGAACTTCTCATGCCAAACTCTGGCACTCTTGGCGAGTCCATGAGGTGTGAAATATCATTTAATACACTTACTGTCTCATTCAACTCTGATGTTGTAACCAAGAGATCTATCTGATGCAAATGTCTTCATATCATGGCTCAACTTTTCCACAACTCTTGACAATTTTTTTTTCAATCTCCTTGTTTCTGTTTTTTTTTTTTTTTCTCTTTTTCTTTTTCTGTCAAAACCTTCTAGGAAAAATACTCTCACTCAAACTTTCATTCAGCTTTTGGTTAACTGTTTGCCTTTATGCAGACTTCTGAGACTCCTGGAAAAAAAAACAATCACATAGCTAGGTTTGCCGATACTGTGATAAATTCTTATTAATTAACCTCAATCACACCCTTCTTATCAGCATTTAAACATTCTCAAGTTCTAAAATACTGAAAATTATATATTCTCACTGCACTTTATCTACATTAACTACACATTTATCATCTCTTCTCTTTACATGATCTAATAAGCCTTTGTCACTTTTAACGACTTCAAGGCCTTTGCGTTGAAGTGGCTCCACCATATAGTGAGGGTAAGCCAGAGAAGGGATGACTTGAGTTGGAAAACCAGTGGGTTCCTGGTGGGACCAGTTCAAGAAGCAGTGTTCATCTTGCTTATAAATGAGCTGGATGAGCCATGTTTACAGACTATCCAGTTAAGAAAAGTTTGAAGATCATATTATTATGGTTCCAGTGAGAAAATAAAAGCATATGAGAGACTGATAAGCTTTTTTCTTGAAAAAACTTTTTGGATGTTAAAATGCATATTTTAATAGTAAAACTCGTTTTCTGTAAGTATAGTTATATCATCTCTTTGCTCATAGTTTGGTTCAGATACATACAGATATAATTATACACAAATGTTATTTATATCACAGAACAAAATCAATTCGGGGCCTTTGTTACTTTGAACAATTCTTTTACACAACACTCTTATTCCTTGACTTCTCTGATCCATAACCTCTGACTTTCCTGTCTTTTATTTCCTCCATCTGAGCTCTAATTCCCAATATTCAACTATCAAGTAATTGTTCAGCAGTTCAATGTATTTTAAACTCTGTGCATCCAAACCTGTATTCTCTACCACTTTAAAGCCCTTTACTTTCCCCCTCTCCCCCTGCCCATCCATTCTTGCCATATCTTCCTCTATATTAGGAAACATCAGAAACAGCTGGTGACATTTCTCCCTCACTCCCAACATTCTATCAGTCACTAGTCTTTCAAACCTTACCACCACTTACATATGTCTATAACTCATCCATTTTTTTTCTTTCTTTATACACACCATGCTAATTAATTCAAAATACCATCACCTGTCACCTATATTACTGCAAAAGATTTGCCCACTGAAAATCATGTCTATCCTCTTATCCCTGTCCAATCTATTCTCCACAATGCAGCCATAAAAATAATTCTATAACATTGATGAGTAAATGTCTTGAGCTATATGAATCCTTTTTAAAGCTAAATTTGAAACTTAATGATATTTCTAATTACTACTCATTTTCCAGGTCATGACTTAAAGACACTTTTTTGGAGAACTGATTTATGAGTCGCTACAAATACTAGTTGACTTTTTAAGGCTTCCCCATAGCAACTGGCATAAAATTCATAATAAATTTTATTATAATTAATCTTATTATTATTGAATGACATATCATTTCCTTAGTATATTGAGAGCCTTATGAAAGCAGATATCCTCTTTAGATTCCTCACCATATATTCCTCACAGCCTAGCAGAATAAAACTAATAATAAATAGTAGATACACATTTGCAATGTAAACAGTGTTCAAGCTGCACAGAGGTTTATAGAAGGTTTATTCCGCAATTTGTCTAAATTTTACAAATTTTGAAATATATTTGGAATTAAATTTGAATAAATTAAACCAATAATTTGAGTAACTTAGTATACATGTAGTTTTCTGAGAAAGTATCTCCATTAATAGGATAACAAATATATTTTTTTTAAAATTTGCATTTCTTTTTTTTTTAATTTTTATTTATTTATGATAGTCACAGAGAGAGAGAGAGGCAGAGACACAGGCAGAGGGAGAAGCAGGCTCCATGCACCGGAAGCCCGATGTGGGATTCGATCCCGGGTCTCTAGGATCGCGCCCTGGGCCAAAGGCAGGCACCAAACCGCTGCGCCACCCAGGGACCCCGATAACAAATATTTTAATCAATCTCAGAAGTTTACTTCCTGCTCCCTTGAAATCCATCAGTTCCTTGATTCTTGTCCCTAAACAACCACTATTTGCATTCTGAAACAATATATTAATTTACATTTTCTAGAATTCTATGTAAACAGAATCACACAGTTTACGTAGTTCCTTGTCTAGCTTAAATTTCACATAATAATTTTGAGAGTTGTCACACATGTTGTATGTGTTAGAACTTTATTTGTTGAGTGCCATTCCCTTGAATGGATATACCACACGTTTATTTACATACCTACTGATGAGCATTGGGTTTTTCCCTTCTTTAAGTATTATATATAGGGTTGCTAAGGGCATTCATCTGCAAGTCTTTGTATTTCTCTCGGGTACGTATTTGAATATGCCATTATAATAAAAAATAACTGTACAATTTCATAATCTCACTTTAATTTCTTTCAGCAATGATTTTAAATATTCATTGTGAAGATCTTGAGTATCTTTGGTTAAATTTATTTCTAAGTATTTTATTTTATTGCCCTTTATGTTATTTGACATTAGTATAAATGGGATTAAAAAATCAATTTCATAGAAGCAGTGGCTGGAAATTAAAAGTCATCTTGAGGTGGAAGGCATGACTTGAGAATACAGAATGATTACATATAAGTGCCAGGGTAACAGCAGCTTAAAAAACAGACCTATGAGACCAGGACCACCAATCCATTTTTTGGTGATCAAGAAATAACATCTTATCCACTGTTTAATGAATGAAAAATAGTACTTCATTGGAGTGATATTTTGAATATCTATAATACCTATTATATTTGAATACTTATCATTGGATTTACTGTATGTCTGTTTATAATTTACTGAATTATTGATTTGGCGTTTAGTGTTTCCATATGAATTTAAATTATTTAATAATATATTTGTCTTCTCTTCTAATATTTGCTGCATTTTTCCAGTTTTATATTTGCTTTATTATGTGTTACTTTTATTTTCATTTTTTTCACCATAACTATATTGATTATTGCTTAGTCAAAGCTGTGCTTTTCCCTTTGAGATCATTTGGATTTTAGAAAGTCATTTTCTTTTTTTTTAAGATTTTATTTACTTATTCATGAGAGGCACAGAGAGAGAAGCAGACATAAGCAGAGGGAGAAGCAGGCTCCCCTTCAGAAGCCTGATGTGGGACTTGATCCCAGGACCCCAGGATCATGATCTGAGCCAAAGGCAGATGCTCAACCACTGAGCTACCCACATACCCCATGGAAAGCCATTTTCTTTCTAGGCAAGAGGGTTAGTATTGAGTTTTACTTTTAATTTGTAAAATTATTTGATTGTCCCTTATTTTTCTTTTTAGATGATAAGAAGTAGGACAAAAGTGATTTAATGACTTCCAGTATCTTACTAGTTATTAATTGCAAACTAAAGAAAAATAAATGGTTCTTTTTTCTCCCAGTTTAATCTTTCAAATTTCCCACTAACAGATTGGAATGTATATGTTTAAAAGGAAAATTGTATCTTCCTCTTTGAAACATAAACTCCTTAGTCTTTAGTCAGCCATAAATCCTCTATATTTCTTGTCAAACTGCCTGCTTTTTTTTTTTCTTTACAGTGGATCAAAATTAAATGTATTTAAGATAATATTTTCTAAAATATAAATAAATAGAAAACATCAAACATATATTTGGTATAGTATAAATACACAAATTTACCCACATTATATAAACTTAATATACTAGCTCACCTAGAATGTTTACTAGATCATTAAATTCTAGAGTAGAAGCAGACATTATGGACATTTGCTTTTGTTTTAAATTTAAAATTCTAATTATTGAAGATCTCTCTTTTTATGTGGTTAGCTAATCTATAATCAGTTTAATGATGAATAAGCATGATTCTGGCATATAATAATAAACTTTCTTCCTTCCTTCTTTTCCCTATTTTTTATTTTTCTTCTCTCTCTTTCTCTCTTTCTATTAATCTTCCTTAATGTTAATATTTAGAATTTGTTGTGCCTACATGCTAAGATGAAATCATTCTTACATAATTAGAAATGCTTTTCTATTACTTCACATCCTAAAACACAATCTTAGTTTAGTAATAAAAATGACCAAGTACTTTAAATCATCCAAAACAGCAATCTTTAATTAAAGTTAAGATTTTTGCACATCTCATTGCTTTGGCCTTTTACTGATTGGCAATGGTTTCAAGACTATTCTCCATGGTCTAATCATGTTTCTGTACATCTTGAGAGTAGAGGCACTGACTGCCTTTATTTTTGAATACTTTTTCAACGATATTTGTATAGTAACAACCATGGAAGAGAAGGATTCTGTTTCCCTCTGAAAAACAGGGTAGGCTTTTATTGTTTTCTTTTGTCTTATGTCAATTTTTAAAATATCTTTATTATTGAAAATAATGTTTCCATCTGAGACAAAGGAGCTGTTTGTTTTCTGAAGTTTATTTGGAGATGTTTGTTTGCAGCCTATTATAAAAGTGAGGTTTCCTACCTCATGGTTCCTCACCACAGATGATGTAAACCCATTACAGTCTCAGTATCTATCCAGGCCCATGACATATAAAGAACCAATGCAAACATAAGTTCATGTTGCTACCTATTCCATGAGTAATGAAGTTTCCTGTCTGAAACTGAGGACTCTTGTTTTTTCCGAGATCAGACGAGATCGGGTGCGTTCAGGATAGTATGGCCGTAGACAGGACTCTTGTTTTTTAATAGCATCCTTGAATTGCAAGTCCTTCATGGTTCATTGGGTACTTGTGACTGACAATAGATTTGGCTCACTTTCTCTGTCTCTTGCTTTACCTATTTCCCTCTATTTTGGAAATCCTGGTTTCTGACCATTTTGGGACCAGATATATAGAGATAAGGGGGTAGAAGAGGAAGGTGAAATAAATTTTGAAGTTCAATGCCATTGGCATTATATTAGCGAGAGTTGTCAGGAATTTAAAATTGTTTCTTTCACTTTTATTATGCATTTATAGGGTCTTCAGAGATATTCATCTCCCAAACTGGAATTTCACATTTGCAATGTCCTTGATATGAAAGAATATATGCCTAGCTAATCCTTCACTGCTACTTTTATAGTCTGTAGGAATTTGGCATTAGCTTTCCCAAACAAGTGGTCCTCTTGGATGACACATTAATTCATCCCATACTGACTAACTTTCATTCCTGGACATGATTTCTTACAATGATATTTACCCCCACAAAAGGGCTGTTAACACATAAAAACTATAGATGCAGCAACATGCCTTTAAAAGCACTCTCAAAAAAACATGTAGCTCTCAAAAAAAAAACTATGTATGCTGTCTTAGTTTCTCAAGAGTAAGGCAAAACCCAGAATACTGTGTCCCTAAAAATTCATAGGATACATAAAATCTTAAAGTTTCCTTTGAAAAATGTTTATCTCCTGACTTGAAATTAAAAGGATCTTAACATAACTTCTCCTCCCACATTAGGGGAGAGTGATGAAAAATACACAAAACTCATGATTATTATTATTATTTACAAAGAAGTACTTTACTTAAATGCAAACCCCTGAAATTTATATTCTGAAGTATGAATGAGGGGACAAATGAAAAAATGAAGAGTTCTGACCCATGTTTGCTGCCTTCTTTTGCAAATCATATGTGATAGACCTTATTTACTTAAGATTTTATTTATTGATTGATGAGAGACACACAGAGAGAGACAGAGACTTAGGCAGAAAGAGAAACAGGCTCTCTATGGGGAGCCCGATGTGGGACTCAATACCAGGAACCGGGATCATGCCCTGAGCCAAAGACAGATGCTCAACCACTGAGCACCCAGGTACCCCTATATATGATAGACTTTAGAATGTGACTTTCATTTCTTGGGTACTCAGTTGGAACTGAGTTGAAAATAGTTCTAATTATGAAATTGATGCATTTATTTTGGCCAATAATATTATAGCACTATTTGCTGTACCATAATGACAAAGCTATTAATTTTAGAAATCAAAGAATTTGTTTTCTTTCTCTAATTTGCTCCCATCTTTTAAAAATAAAAGTAAAAGTGAGATAAAAGGTCAAAGAGAAGGAATTACGTGAAAAAGAAAAAAAGGTAAGCAGTTTGAATTTTGCTAATATTCTGATAATATCACTGCTCCTGGGAGCAAAGTGAATATATTTTCCTTTGTTTTTTCTGTAGTATTTGTAGGGATCTAGTACTGGCCACAGGAGCTACTCCACAAATAACCTAGATGAAGCTTTGACCAAATTAGAATGTTATTGTTTCAATAATTAACAGAGCAATATGAAATATTGGGAACTTCATTAGCCCTTGTTAGGATTATAGTTATGATTCTCCAGGCCTCAGAGTATATGCTTAGTTTGATTTTAAATTAATTTTTAAACATTAATCATGTACCTAGTAAGACCTTTACTATTACAATTTGTCAGTAAGGAAGTCCATTATGTGGAGTTTTTTAGAGACTGACCCAATATTGAGAAGATTTCTATGCCAAATTAAATGTTGAGGAGATAGAGATTATTGAGTTTGTCTCTCTCTAACAATAATGAAGCATAGCAAAGCATAATGATGGATAGGCCATAACTGGCAGCAGGTGACTGAATGCAAATAACATTGATATAATTGCACATGCTTGCTTTTTTTTTTTTTTCTTTTAATCTCCAAGTGCTGGCAAGAAAGCTTGCCAGGAAGAAGAGTGGCACTTTAGAGAATTGGGGCTTTGTCCTGTTATCTCCAAACATTTTTGACCATGTGATCAAAGATGATGCTATCTTCTCAAACTCTCTCATAAATACTATATTACTAGGCTCAGTCAGGAAACAGAATAAAGGACTTTAACACAGGAATTACAATTTACATGAGAGAAATGAGAAAGGTGGGAAAACAAATACCAGTATAGTCCCCAACAAAGGCCAACAATAGTAATTACTTAGTAAGCAAAGTGTTTAAAAAATAAAAGTGGGGCTAGAAGGTCAAACAAGGAGAGACTGAGGTCCTTACCTGAAACTCCTTAAGCAGATGATTCTCAAGAATGTTCCTCCTCTCTGTCAACAGCATCCTAGCAGATTGTTCATAAGCAATTCCAAACTCTGTGAATCTCATGTTTGTACACACATATGGTGACCTCTCAGGAATCATACAATTTATCCCCATTCCCCTTGCCAAATTTTAGTAGGAGTTTGTGTTATTGTCATTCTAACTGGACATTACATAAGGAAGGAAGGAGATGCTGGCAAATATGGTTCCAGATATCTTCTCCATATTATAACAAAGAACAGCATTGGGAGTAATGCCAATTTGACAAGAATTCAAAGTTGTATATGGGGTGGAAATTGCCATCAGCTGTTTAATAGAGAAAGAAACTACAGTTTATAGAGTTACAGTGGCTTGCTTAAAAATGGCCAAAACTGAAAGGACATAATCAAAACCAGTAGAGATTAACTGCAAAGAAAGTGTTATTGTGTTGATTATGCTGTTTTGTTGCCTTCCTAATATCAGTGATTTTGTTGAACACCAACTTCACATTAGATTTACATAGCGCTTCTAAAAATTATAAGTGACTATGTGCAGCTCCAGAGATTATAATTTTACAGCCCTTTGTTGGAATTAATGTAATTTTATTTCTATGAAAACATCCTAGGGGACTCTGAAGCACAAGGCGGTACGAGAAAAACAAGTAAATCAGACTTATGTTCGCCCAGTATCTTTAAATTGCAGATCATGGCACACTGGTGGGAATACGTTTTCTCTTCATGAGCCTTTAACATTAAAAAAAAAAAATCCACTCTTGTTCTTACAAGTACATTATAGACAATTCTATGAATTACTGTTAATATTATTTTATTTTCCATATCTTAATGGCTACTTTATAAAAATATGTATATATTAATGATATTTTATAAAAAAATATATTAATGATTCCATTTGTGATTCATATCCACTGCTAAAAAATATCAGACTAGTATTCTATTTTGAATTTTGGCATTTTTTTCACAGTTTCACAACTCCTACTGTAAATTTATATAACTAAACAGATTGCTCAAAGAATTATGGGAAAATTTCCCATTGTATAGGCAATATTTTTATGTTTAATGGATTTCATCTTCCAAATATTGTTTTCTTATAATTTATTATAACAAATGATTTGATAAAAAGAGAATTACTTAGGATCATAACTGACAATACTAATTACTTAGTAAATAAAATTTTTAAAATGTGAGAAAGACATAAAATGCATATACTGAAAAAATTAGCATTTTTTTAAAGGTTTATTTATCTAGAGAGTGAGAGTGTGTGTGAGTGGTGGGGAGGAGTACAGGGAGAGAGAGAGAGAGAGAGAGAATATTTATTAATTTAATTTTTTTTAGATTTTATTTATTTATTCATGAGAGACACACAGAGAGAGAGAGGCAGAGACACAGGCAGAGGGAGAAGCAGGCTCCACACAGGCAGCCTGACATGGGACTTGATTCTGGGACTCCAGGATCATGCCCTGGGCTGAAGGCAGGCACTAAACCACTGAGCCACTCATGGATCCCCCAAGAGAGAGAATCTTAAGCAGACTCCCCACTGAGCACAGAGTCAGAGGTGGGGCTCCATTTCAGATCCTGAAATCATGACCTGAGATGAAATCAAGTGTCAGACGCTTAACCGACTAAGCCACCCAGGTGCTCTCAAATTTGCATGGTTTTTATATACTGCAATTTTAATACACTTATAAATTCTATTTAAATTATATCATAGATATTTGTCTCTACACATTAATCTGTACTATTTTTCATCAAGTCTATGATGCCATTGGTTGTAAGATACCATTTTCATGTATAACTAAGAAAAAAAATACTGCTATGAAAATTATGACAGAAGCTTTATTATAGCACAGAATGCTTATTTCGTACCCTTTGAAAAATCTCTTAATCCTATTTAGGTACAGGTTTTTATCTTTAATAAAAGGAAGATATGGCCAAATTAAATTAGTCTAAGTTGTAGATATTACAAGTGCCCGTTCTTTTCCATTTCTGGATATGTGAAAGATTGAGATCCTCAGTCCCATACTGTGGGCTATTGCCATGTCCGTAGACCTTACTATAAAATGGGAACAGAAGTGAACTGTGAAATTTCTGTCCTGAAGTGGTGAAAAGCTCAATCATGTCTCTCCAGTTTCTCTCTTCCTTGCCACAGCAATTGTAGACAAAACTTTATGCAACAGTGTTAGGCGACAGGTTTGAAGAAACTTGGGCCATTGATTTACTAGAGAGAAGACAGTTGCCCCGAAAAGTGAGCTAGACTTACAAAAGAATTTGCATCAATGAGAAATAAATTTTTATTGCATTAAATCACTGAAATTCTGTTACCACAGCATACCATATTCTATTCTGATGAATGCAAAAATTAGTACTATAGTAAAGCAATGGCATATGAAACCTAAAGAGGTGGGTGGAGAGTGGTGAAGGAGCCAAGGAGAAGGGCTGGAATTATGGCATTCCGTGTTTCAGTGGCAAAACATTCACTAGCACTACCGTGTACCCATGGGAAGCAGGTTATGTTTTTAATGGAATTGCAATGCGCTTTGATTGTTATCCATAGTATTTTTCCTAGGTATTATCAGAATTGAATGAGCATGGTATCTTGGTTGATTAGGGAGGAGGGGCAGGATGGCGGAAGAGCAGGGTCCCCAAGTCACCTGTCCCCAAAAAATTACCTAGATAACCTTCAAATCATCCTGAATATCTACGAATTCAGCCTGAGATGTAAAGAGAGACCAGCTGGAACGCTACAGTGAGGAGAGTCCGCGCTTCTATCAAGGTAGGAAGACGGGGGGAAAAAGAAATAAAGGAACAAAAGGCCTCCGAGGGGGAGGGGCCCGCGAGGAGCCGGGCTGAGGCCGGGGCGAGTGTCCCCAGGACAGGAGAGCCCCGTCCCGGAGGAGCAGGAGCTGCACCAACCTTCCCGGGCGGGCGGAAAGGGGCTCGCGGGGAGCTGGGGCAGGACCCAGGAGGGCGGGGATGCCCTCGGGCTCCCGGGGACACTAACAGACACCTGCGCCCCGGGAGAGTGCTCCGAGCTCCCTAAGGGCTGCAGCGCGCACGGCGGGACCCGGAGCAGCTCGGAGGGGCTCGGGCGGCGGCTCCGCGGAGGGGGCTGCGGGGCGGGAGCGCAAATCCACCAGCGCAGGCCCCGGAGCACAGGGCGCTGGGACACAGCCCAGGATTCGGCCTCCCCCGGGACAGGCAGAGGCCGGGAGGGCCCAGGACAGCGAGGACGCTCCTGCCCCGAGCTGAGCAGATCAGGGGCCCCGCCCCGGAGCCTCCAGGCCCTGCAGACGGAGAGCCGAGAGCCCGAGCCCCCTAGTTCCTGCGGAGGCTGAATCCAGGCTTCCAGAGTTGCCATAGCAACTGCGGCTGTTCCTCCTGGGGCCTGACGGGGTAAACAACCCCCGCTGAGCCCTGCAGCAGGCAGGGGCAGAGCAGCTCCCCCAAGTGCTAACACCTGAGAATCAGCACAGCAGGCCCCTCCCCCAGAAGACCAGCTGGACGGACCAGTGATACTCCCCCGTGTTCCAATACAACTTGTTTCTGGCCACTCTGCACTGAGCAAAATGACTAGAAGGAAAACCTCACTTCAAAAGAAAGAATCAGAAACAGCCCTCTCTCCCACAGAGTTACAAAATCTGGATTACACTTCAATGTCAGAAAGCCAATTCAGAAGCACTATTCTACAGCTACTGGTGGCTCTAGAAAAAAGCATTAAGGACTCACGAGACTTCATGACTGCAGAATTTAGATCCAATCAGGCAGAAATTAAAAATCAACTGAATGAGATGCAATCCAAACTAGAAGTCCTAACGACGAGGGTTAACGAGGTGGAAGAACGAGTGAGTGACATAGAAGACAAGTTAATGGCAAAGAGGGAAACTGAGGAAAAAAGAGACAGACAATTAAAGAACCATGAAGACAGATTAAGGGAAATAAATGACAGCCTAAGGAAGAAAAACCTACGTTTAATTGGGGTTCCCGAGGGCACCGAAAGGGCCAGAGGGCCAGAATATGTATTTGAACAAATCCTGGCTGAAAACTTTCCCAATCTGGGAAGGGAAACAGGCATTCAGATCCAGGAAATAGAGAGATCCCCCCCTAAAATCAATAAAAACCGTTCAACACCTCGACATCTAATAGTGAAGCTTGCAAATTCCAAAGATAAAGAGAAGATCCTTAAAGCAGCAAGAGACAAGAAGTCCCTGACTTTCATGGGGAGGAATATTAGGGTAACAGCAGACCTCTCCACAGAGACGTGGTAGGCCAGAAAGGGCTGGCAGGATATATTCAGGGTCCTAAATGAGAAGAGCATGCAACCAAGAATACTTTATCCAGCAAGGCTCTCATTCAAAATGGAAGGAGAGATAAAGAGCTTCCAAGACAGGCAGGAACTGAAAGAATATGTGACCTCCAAACCAGCTCTGCAAGAAATTTTAAGGGGGACTCTTAAAACTCCCCTTTAAGAAGAAGTTCAGTGGAACAATCCACAAAAACAAGGACTAAATAGATATCATGATGACACTAAACTCATATCTGTCAATAGTAACTCTGAACGTGAACGGGCTTAATGACCCCATCAAAAGGCGCAGGGTTTCAGACTGGATAAAAAAGCAGGACCCATCTATTTGCTGTCTACAAGAGACTCATTTTAGACAGAAGGACACCTACAGCCTGAAAATAAAAGGTTGGAGAACCATTTACCATTCAAATGGTTCTCAAAAGAAAGCAGGGGTAGCCATCCTTATATCAGATAAACTAAAATTCACTCCGAAGACAGTAGTGAGAGACGAAGAGGGACACTATCTCATACTTAAAGGATCTATCCAGCAAGAGGACTTAACAATCCTCAATATACATGCCCCGAATGTGGGAGCTGCCAAATACTTAAACCAATTATTAACCAAAGTGAAGAAATACTTAGATAATAATACACTTATACTTGGTGACTTCAATCTAGCTCTTTCTACCCTCGATAGGTCTTCTAAGCACAACATCTCCAAAGAAACGAGAGCTTTAAATGATACACTGGACCAGATAGATTTCACAGATATCTACAGAACTTTACATCCAAACTCAACTGAATACACATTCTTCTCAAGTGCACATGGAACTTTCTCCAGAATAGACCACATACTGGGTCACAAATCGGGTCTGAACCGATACCAAAAGATTGGGATCGTCCCCTGCATATTCTCAGACCATAACGCCTTGAAATTAGAACTCAATCACAAGAAGAAGTTTGGAAGGACCTCAAACACGTGGAGGTTAAGGACCATCCTGCTAAAAGATAAAAGGGTCAACCAGGAAATTAAGGAAGAATTAAAAAGATTCAGGGAAACTAATGAGAATGAAGATACAACCGTTCAAAATCTTTGGGATGCAGCAAAAGCAGTCCTGAGGGGGAAATACATCGCAATACAAGCATCCATTCAAAAACTGGAAAGAACTCAAATACAAAAGCTAACCTTACACATAAAGGAGCTAGAGAAGAAGCAGCAAATCGACCCGACCCCCAGCAGAAGAGAGTTAATTAAAATTTGAGCAGAACTCAACGAAATTGAGACCAGAAGAACTGTGGAACAGATCAATAGAACCAGGAGTTGGTTCTTTGAAAGAATTAATAAGATAGATAAACCATTAGCCAGCCTTATTAAAAAGAAGAGAGAGAAGACTCAATAAAATCATGAATGAGAAAGGAGAGATCACTACCAACACCAAGGAAATACAAACGATTTTAAAAACATATTATGAACAGCTCTACGCCAATAAATTAGGCAATCTAGAAGAAATGGACGCATTCCTGGAAAGCCACAAACTACCAAAACTGGAACAGGAAGAAATAGAAAACCTGAACAGGCCAATAACCAGGGAGGAAATTGAAGAAGTCATCAAAAACCTCCCAAGACACAAGAGTCCAGGGCCAGATGGCTTCCCAGGGGAATTCTATCAAACGTTTAAAGAAGAAATCATACCTATTCTACTAAAGCTGTTTGGAAAGATAGAAAGAGATGGAGTACTTCCAAATTCATTCTATGAGGCCAGCATCACCTTAATTCCAAAACCAGACAAAGACCCCAACAAAAAGGAGAATTACAGACCAATATCCCTGATTAACATGGATGCAAAAATTCTCAACAAGATACTAGCCAATAGGATCCAACAACACATTAAGAAAATTATTCACCATGACCAAGTAGGATTTATCCCCGGGACACAAGGCTGGTTCAACACTCGTAAAACAATCAATGTGATTCATCATATCAGCAAGAGAAAAACCAAGAACCATATGATCCTCTCATTAGATTCAGAGAAAGCATTTGACAAAATACAGCATCCATTCCTGATCAAAACTCTTCAGAGTGTAGGGATAGAGGGAACTTTCCTCGATATCTTAAAAGCCATCTACGAAAAGCCCACAGCAAATATCATTCTCAATGGGGAAGCACTGGGAGCCTTTCCCCTAAGATCAGGAACCAGACAGGGATGTCCACTCTCACCACTGCTATTCAACATAGTATTGGAAGTCCTAGCCTCAGCAATCAGACAACAAAAAGATATTAAAGGCATTCAAATTGGCAAAAAGAAGTCAAACTCTCCCTCTTCGCTGATGACATGATACTCTACATAGAAAACCCAAAAGCCTCCACCCCAAGATTGCTAGAACTCATACAGCAATTTGGTAGTGTGGCAGGATACAAAATAAATGCCCAGAAATCAATGGCATTCCTATACACTAACAATGAGACTGAAGAAAGAGAAATTAAGGAGTCAATCCCATTTACAATTGTACCCAAAAGCATAAGATACCTAGGAATAAACCTAACCAAAGAGGTAAAGGATCTATACCCTAAAAACTATAGAACACTTCTGAAATAAATTGAGGAAGACACAAAGAGATGGAAAAATATTCCATGCTCATGGATTGGCAGAATTAATATTGTGAAAATGTCAATGTTACCCAGGGCAATGTACACGTTTAATGCAATCCCTATCAAAATACCATGGACTTTCTTCAGAGAGTTAGAACAAATTATTTTAAGATTTGTGTGTAATCAGAAAAGACCCCGAATAGCCAGGGGAATTTTAAAAAAGAAAACCATATCTGGGGGCATCACAATGCCAGATTTCAGGTTGTACTACAAAGCTGTGGTCATCAAGACAGTGTGGTACTGGCACAAAAACAGACACATAGATCAATGGAACAGAATAGAGAACCCAGAAGTGGACCCTGAACTTTATGGTCAACTAATATTCGATAAAGGAGGAAAGACTATCCACTGGAAGAAAGACAGTCTCTTCAATAAATGGTGCTGGGAAAATTGGTCATCCACATGCAGAAGAATGAAACTAGACCACTCTCTTGCACCATACACAAAGATAAACTCAAAATGGATGAAAGATCTAAATGTGAGACAAGATTCCATCAAAATCCTAGAGGAGAACACAGGCAACACCCTTTTTGAACTTGGCCACAGTAACTTCTTGCAAGATACATCCACGAAAGCAAAAGAAACAAAAGCAAAAATGAACTATTGGGACTTTCATCAAGATAAGAAGCTTTTGCACAGCAAAGGATACAGTCAACAAAACTCAAAGACAACCTACAGAATGGGAGAAGATATTTGCAAATAACATATCAGATAAAGGGCTAGTTTCCAAGATCTATAAAGAACTTATGAAACTCAACACCAAAGAAACAAACAATCCAATCATGAAATGGGCAAAAGACATGAAGAGAAATCTCACAGAGGAAGACATAGACATGGCCAACATGCACATGAGAAAATGCTCACATCACTTGCCATCAGGGAAATACAAATCAAAACCACAATGAGATACCACCTCACACCAGTGAGAATGGGGAAAATTAACAAGGCAAGAAACAACAAATGTTGGAGAGGATGCGGAGAAAAGGGAACACTCTTACACTGTTGGTGGGAATGTGAACTGGTGCAGCCACTCTGGAAAACTGTGTGGAGGTTCCTCAAAGAGTTAAAAATAGACCTGCCCTATGACCCAGCAATTGCACTGTTAGGGATTTACCCCGAAGATTCAGATGCAATGAAACGCCGGGACACCTGCACCCCGATGTTTCTAGCAGCCATGTCCACAATAGCCAAACTGTGGGAGGAGCCTCGGTGTCCATCGAAAGACGAATGGATAAAGAAGATGTGGTTTATGTATACAATGGAATATTACTCAGCCATTAGAAACAACAAATACCCACCATTTGCTTCAACGTGGATGGAACTGGAGGGTATTATGCTGAGTGAAGTAAGTCAATCGGAGAAGGACAAACAGTGTATGTTCTCATTCATTTGGGGAATATGAATAATAGTGAAAGGGAATATAAGGGAAGGGAGAAGAAATGTATGGGAAATATCAGAAAGGGACACAGAACATAAAGACTCCTAACTCTGGGAAACGAACTAGGGGTGGTGGAGGGGGAGGAGGGCGGGGGGTGGGGGTGAATGGGTGACGGGCACTGAGGGGGACACTTGACGGGATGAGCACTGGGTGTTATTCTGTATGTTGGTAAATTGAACACCAATAAAAATTAATTTATTAAAAAAAAAAGAATTGGTTGATTAGTATGTAGGTTTGAGGATGAAAAAAAAAAAAGTCCAGAAGTTTATGGACTTATAGAAGACAGATGCTTTTCCATTCTAATGAGTAAAAAAGTTTGAGAAGGTACGTGAGAAACACAGAATATAACCTTTCAACTGAGCAAATCTCCCTATTGTACGGATAAGATTAAAGGTGGCGAGTCTAGTAAATCTGATACTATGCTTTTGGACAAAGAATTGGTAAGCATGAGATAACTTAAAAACAATACCATTTTAAGTCATTTTTGAGCAATTATTAGACAAAAAAAAAGTTTGTCTTCAAAGTGAGCATATTTCCCAATATCAACTTCAGATTGGCCAAGGAATATTATAAAAACAATATCTTTCTCACAGAGTAAAACCAGCAGTCCCAGAGGAAAAGAAGGAAGCTACTCACAGATAACAAAATCGGCATCTAAACAGAAAACAAGAACATTGTCTCCCCAGAACTGGAACACTTTCTGCACATAGGATTTCATAATGCTGTGGAGCAGTGGCATATGTCTTCATGTGGCCTCTTGCTAAAAAGGTATCTGAATTTTGGTATAGAGATGTGAAGGATTAATACTTTTTCTTTTTTGTTCAGTTTTTTGTTCATAGATCCTCAAATCAAGAATGACCTTGTAAAAAATATATAAAAATTACTGTGTATTACAGCCCTTGTCCTTTAAACCCTATCTTGAGACTGAATGGTATTCAAGGTCTGCCTTCCTTGAGGGGGATTCTATCAATCTCTGGCATAAATCAAATATTTGATGACTGAGAGTGGATTGTGATAGACATTATTTGTATTCACTAATAGCAGGTTTACCTCCATTTCCCCACAATAAAGTCATCAGATTCTAGACTGTCTGCACTCAAGTGGTTCGATGTGATTATTTCTAGACAATACTAATGCTGTGAAAACCCATGTTTGTTAGATTTCCATTCTTTCTTTTCTACTTCTACAATGACTATGGAGGTAGACTCAGGTAAGATGATGGAATCATAAGATAAAAATACCCTGAATTGCTGCCTTGTGCAGAATAATTTTTTATGATATCTTTTTATGAATCTATGATAGATAAACATTTGATGTAATAACCTACAAGCAGTTTGGAGTCAGTTTTTCCAGTACAATGTGGCCAATCCTGACTAAGAGGGTTAAAGTATTGCTAAAATTTCTTTACATTTAGAGTGTGATTCTTCTGGATTACTTTTGGCTCAGAATAATGAAAATGATAATGCCTTTGGTTTCCTATACAACACTTCTCAGTGACATCAAGATAATGGCAATGCTGCAAAGCCACTATCATTCATTAGATAATTTTTTTAAGTAATCTCTATGCTTAGCATGGGGCTTGAACTCATGAACCCAAGATCAAGAGTCTCATGCTCTACTGACTGAGCCAGCTAGATTCCCTTCATTAGATGAATTTTGATCCTGGCACCTTGTTATCTTACAAGAAAATATCAGCAGACAGCTTTTGGAGTAAGTTCAGTACGTGTACTAACAATTATATTAATATTGCTCCCTGGCTAAGAATAATTGTAAGGCACCACCATTTCTAAAAATGCACCTTAATTCCAAATATGTTAAAAAAAAAGTTTACTTTAAATTGATGAAATAAAGGATATCCCTCAAAATCTGTTTGTAGCCTGATTCTTTCTTAGGAAGTTGTGATTATTGTTCTCTAACAAAACAAGGAAGTTAAAACAGGAGAGAAAATTAAATGGATTTGGCAAATGGATTCAAGAGAATTTAAGGTAATACCCAGACAAAGATTTGGAGTAGGTCTAAAGAAGAAATAGTTCAAATTGGAGAATGAAGCCTTTGATAGATATAGACAAGAAATAAATAAAAATAAATAAAATAAAAATGAAGGTCACACACACATACACTGTAAAGTATGAACTCAGCAAAGTATCTGAATACATCTTTTGAATACAGTGTAAAAATCCGAATAAATTTCTGTAAGAAGAAAAGAAAGATAAGAATAATTCTAATAATATTAATAAAAAACTGTATATGAATGAAAATATAACTAGAGTATATACTTTGGTGCTAATTATATTTGCTTAATTACAAAAATTATGACTTTATTGATTGAAAATAAAAATGGCAGTATAATTATCTGGGAAAAATCAAAATGGGCAGGTTATATTTGTAAAGGAGGGCCCAAATCTCACATATAAGAGGAAAGTATAAATAGATAATGACTAAATTTGATAATCCCAGAAATAGTATATGGACAAATAATGCAAATACATGGAAAATTTTCTATCACCAAAAAACATCAAAAGAATTAAAATGGTTATCTCTGGAAACAGTTTCAGGATAGGATACAATTGGTTAGGAAACACAACTTTCATTTTAAATACATCATTGACCATTGACACTTCAACTGTAAATATGTATCTTATTCATATTAAAATGTTTTATAAAAATAATTTATATCTATGCAAAGATTCTTAGTAAAGTTCAAGCAATGACTTCAAATTTCTGGCACTCAAATTTCTGGCAAATTGTATAGTTAAAGGTTAGGCATTCTTTCCTTAACTGCTGCTGCCATTTGGCCCAACCAAAGATTAAAAGTGAAAGTCCTTGTGCTAAACAATAATATTTATTCACGCTGAATACGTGGATATATTTTAGGGTGTCTGATTTATATTGTCTTCCTTAATTAAGGCAGATATAAGCAAATTAGGATCATGGATCAAATCTACGTAACACATTTTTGAACGTAATATTTGGTTGGAGCACAGTCACTCTCATTTGTTGACCTAATGTCTATGGCTATTTTATGTGCAAAGACAGGGTTGACTAGTTGTGATTAACCTGGTGGCCCTCGTGTCTAAAATATTTACTCTTTGGCCCCTTACAAAAAAGTTTGTCAATCCATGCTTTAAAGAGTGTTGAGATTCCTTCTGGCAGGCAATTAAGTTGACAACCAGTCAAGACTGGTTTTTATTCTTTGTTCTCTTTTGGTTTTATCCTCAGCCTGGAATGATACCCTTGGGATATGGTCCTTATCTACTAAGAAGCAGATTCTATAGAGTCTTAATTGCCTATTAGAAAGGCACAGTGAAGTTTCCATAATCTGATTAGGCTGGTCCAGCATCTTCCCGACATGCATATCTCACTGCCTCTATGCGATTTCATGTAGACTGTTGGGATTGCCTTCTGTCTTAGGAGGCTTGAAATATGATATCTTCTTCCTGTGCACACCAAAGACCTTCATGCCCTGCCTACTTTCCACCTCCCTTTACAGAGGCCAAAATGTGACCTCAGACAGTGGCCAAAAATGACTCCAGAAGAAAGCTAGGGTGCACATAGGAAAGCAGGTAGGAATGTGTGCCTCCTTTCTTTAAAGGATCATAGTCTTGTATGATCTATTGTCTAATGCCTGAAGGTAGTTGTCTCATACATTGTGCCCAGTTTTATAGCTAGTTAGGCAGGATTATCCATTCCGGTACCAATTACTTTGTCATGGCTGGAATGGAAGATTCTAAATAGCAAAAATTTGAATTGTAATCACTGGAAATGTTATAAAATCAGGCTTTGGCATAAATTAAAAATAACTTAGGAAAGTGCTAATAATCATTAACTCCAGCACTCTTCCAACTCCGCAGGATCTAGGGTGACCCCAGCTTCCAGGCCACATGCTGTTCCTCAGACCTATAAGGAATGGGGCTCTCTGAAACCCAGACAAGCCTCAACTCCAGCCGTAAGACACGGCTTCAAAAGGAAGAAAGCTTTTGATATTTCCTTGATGTTTCTTGCCCCATAATGTGTAGGCTAGCCAGCTCCTATTTCTATTCTCTGACTTCTGGCTATGCAGATTCATTACTGACCAGTTTCTCTCTCTGATGTTTTTTGCATTCGATTAAAGCCTTTCTCTCTCTATGTTTCTCTCTCTGACTTTCACTTCACTTTGACCACACCCAAAGTACTTCATTATCATGATTCATCCCAAATATGTATCAGTATTAATTACACTAATATTAATTCAATAATAATAAGATATAAATAACACTGGTAGACAATAATCACCTCAGACTGTGGGAAGCATATCCATGGTGAGATAATAATACCTATGTTTGCTGACACTTTTACTGTAATAACTAAGCCTTATATGTGTAAGGAAAGTAGATAATTTCCCCAAGAATCAAGAGTATGCCATGAAGTTGCCCTCAATAAGGGTGGAATATTTTAGACTGACTTAATTTTAAATAATGGTAAATGTTTTTTCTACTATATAACATTAATATTTTATATAACATAAAATGGTTCAAATTCAAAATTAAATCAATTAACTTCTAAACATACTACTTGAGATGATTTCAGCAACAAGAAAAGAATTACTGATAGTTTAGGGACACCTGGATGGCTCAGTTGGTTAAGCATCTGCTTTTGGCTCAGGTAGGATCCCCAGGCCTGCGATCGAGCCCCACGTCGTGCTCCTTGCTCAGTAGAGAGCCTGCTTCTCCCTCTCCCTCTGACCCCCACTCGTGCTTGCTGTCTTTCTCTAGTGCTCTCTCTCAAATAAATAAATAAAATCCTTTAAAAAATAATATTGATAGTGAATTAACTGATTAAATTTACTAAACAACTGTTCATTCTTTTTTTTTTTTAATGTCTTACACATGAAATTGAGAGAAAGGGAATTTAGGAATAATGCCCTGTCTTGAATTCATAAAAGGAAAAACTACATTTCTGCTTTATCACTCTTATCATGTAGATTTCTTAAATCATGGTTGCAAATGACTTATTAAACTTCAGTGTGCATCTTTACCCAAGACAAGGAAAAGGTAAAGTATTGACACCAGCCACATTCTCTTCCCTAGAAATCCTTCAAATTTCATCAGCTCACATTTTCTTGGGCAGAGATATTTTACATGGGTACCCCGCAATCATGTGTAATATAAACCAACAAATAGTACAAGAATCAAAATTGAGTTTTTGCTCATCAGTCACTACCAATGCTTCAAGAAAAATGTATATTCCCAAGAGACATGCCATGTTTCTCTGTGGCTCCCTGAAGCCCCTGGCATATCCTACAGTCATACACCAGTATGAAAATAAGGAAAATACATATTAAATATGTTTCTGTATCTTCTAGCACCTATTTTATGTATACTGCATAGTACTGACACATTTTCTTGGTACCAATGCTAGTATGTCATGCATCTTGTCCTCAATTAGCAATTCTTCAACCTCTACACATACATACGCACACACACCACACCACCTACATACAAAACTAACTCTCTACAAAGAAAAAGCCAAGTAATTGGTATTATAAGCTAATTGTTGGATATAATGTTAAATAATTTGCTTTAAAAACTAATTCAAATAATTTCCATGATTTAGAATTTTTAAAAAATAAGCCAAACTTTGCAAACTGTTAGTAGTAAACATTTAGTTGTAATCTGTTTTATAAGTATTATAGCACAAACATGAGAATCTTTTTTTTTTTTCCACTATAGGCAGATTTTGTGAAAGACTTTTGGACTCTTGATTGGAATAAAATATATTGTCACTTTTTGTGGATTTTGTTGTTTATTTGTTCGTTAGTTTATAATACAAGAAAAACATTCTAGGAGTAAATAAAGGCATGGTACAATCCATTTACATCTCTATAAGCTAGATGAGCAGTAAGGTCTTTAAAAATTGCCTTTGATGCTGTTAATTTGATTTTGTTATTCCTAGGGTTGTTATTTTTTCTACAACAGCGATTTGAAGGCTGGACTTGGTATATTAATACTATAAGCAGAAATCTATTATAAAAGGATAGTGAAAAACATGTACCATACCCAAAGATTACTTTTTAAAAATTAAATTAAAATTAAATTTCTGTCTATTTTCTTCTCAAACTTGTTATTCTCTTGCTGAGGGGAGGCTCTTGGTGACAATGACCACTGTGTTGCAGATATTCCTTGATGTTGAGTAATAAAATCCCTATAGGGAAGCTACATCTGTGTCTGATGCCAACACATTTTTGGCAGCTAGAGGTTTTGCATGATAAATATTGCAATTAAATCTATTGAGTTGTGCATAAAACAACCTTCTTCAATCTTACTTCAAATTTATCTGAAAGCTATTAAAAGACCATAAAAATGTGAAGTAGAATTTTCAAATAAGGAAAGTGTATATATTTTACATAACTCATAGCTTAATACTATTAATAATAGCTATAATATTTTAAAGTAGAAGCAAAAGAAAACTTTATTTTACCAACAAAAGAATGTTATTCCAACAGTAGAGGGCATAAAAAAATTCACGAAAATAATTTCACTTGATTATTGTTAAGAATATTTTGTTTTAAAATATGTGTTTAATGGAAGAGCACTTTTCTCTACTATTTTATATTAGTAGTTAGCTCTAGGTTTCAAAAGCAGAAAAATTAACACAGAGATGTATTTATTTTTTAATTTGTTTGATTTTCAATTCCAATATATGGTGCATATTTTATGTTTACATATATGTATAATTGTGATTGTATACATTCTTGTGATTGTTGTCCTTTTTTAAATTGGTCCTGTTCTTTCTCTTTTGTCCCTTATGACCCCTCATCAGCTCCACAGTCCCCAATATTATCTATGTATCACCTTAGGACAAAAACTTTGATTTTTACTGGTATTCATATCAATATTATATAGATGTGCATATGAATTCATGGATGTACATAAATTCCATGCACATATATACATATACAATGAGAAGTTTTATTTATTAGTGCTTATTTTATGGAAAATGAAATTCTGTTATACTCATTTTTTTGCAGCTCTCTCAGTTGTTTTCTGGAAATGGCTGCAAGTCAGTGTCTCTTTTCCAATGTTTTAATAGATTCCATTCCCTTTTTTTTTTTAAGATTTTATTTATTCGAGAAACAGGTAGAGAGGCAGAGACGTAGGCAGAGGGAGAAGCAGGATCCATGCAGGAAACCCGCGGCGGGACTCAGGATCACGCCCTGGACTGAAGGCGGCGCTAAACTGCTGAGCCACTGCGGCTGCCAGAATCCAGTCTTTTAAAAGGATGCATGTTCCATTTGTAGATATAATGTATCAGTTCTTTTTTTAGAATTTTTAAAAATTTTTTTTAATATATCAGTTCTAATGTAGAGGTGGTTTCTCTTTTTGTCTTTTTTTTAACCACTATGGATAATACTATAATCAACATCCTTGTGCATTCTGTAGGAACTTCAACTCTTACATGTTGATGTTTGGCTTCTACTAAATAAATTTACAGGAATAGCACTGCTGGATGTAACTGTGTGTGGTGTGTGTGTGTGTGTGTATGTTAATTTAATAGACATTACTATGTTTCCAAAAGTGCTGCAAAACCACATTTCCAACATGGCCTAATATTTATGTATTTCTATCAGTAAAAATAAGAATATTTTTAACCCATTTATCTCTTTAAAACTTTGTCTAGTTGATAAGTAGGAAGTTATATTTCATCATAATTTTTGTTGTTGCTAAAATGGTAATTATAGTTACACAGTTGTTTGGCCATCTTGATATGTTGGTAATATATTCTTGATCAAATTCCCTAGACTACAATTTTTTTAGTCTGTTTTCTAATTTGAAAGGTTTTGTATAGAAATGAGGATATTACTCTCCCATAGCTGTTTTGAGGGAATCAAATCAGCTAACTTGCATATAAGAACTTGGTTAAATTTGAAGTATTATACAAGTTATATCTAAACACATAGACTCCTCAACTACAAAAGTACTATAAAAACTTAGTTTCTTAATTTGGATAATTAAAGAAAAATCATTCCATCCTCTTCTACTTGAAATTGCCTGACAACTAGGAAAAATAAACAGATACTTAAATTCTTAATTTGCACATAATTATTTCTGGTTTCTTCATCATTTTGTTAGGATCTCCAATGTCTCATATATTGTATTAATTGGTATTTATTAGATTTTCTAGTGATGATTTACCCTAAAAATCTTTGTGTTCATGATTCTCCTCCTGTATCCTGTTCTTTTCCTATGCCACAATGCTGTCATTAGTTATAAATTGCTTAGTAATTTCTATAATGTCAATTTCTTTTTTTTCTCAGTTCTCTTCCTCCTTCATTTCTTTGCCTTTGAGTCTTCACTATTCCTGACCTCTAACATAGGTAAGCAGTGATTGTACTAAGCCAGACATTAGACTACCTGTTCCCTAAGAAATTCCATTAGCTCATGAAACAGTGATCCATACTAATAAAGAATATTGTGCTTTCATTACTATTGAGAGTATACACATGCACATATATATATATTTTATATTTTGCATAAGTATATACATATATGTTTGATTCTCTTTTAATGATTAATAACTTTCATTGTTATTTGCTATTCCCTAGTTATGATTGTATAAAAATGGAATTCCTAATATTAATCTTTACCCATAATAATTAAATTCAGTAAGGCATCTATTTTCAAGAAGATTTTATAACACGATGTATTTTCCTCGTTCCGCCATTCTTGCCCCATGTTTCAGGGTGGTGAGAACTGATCTGGGTATGGCCTTTAGATAGTGACCCAGCCTCTGTGCTCTCTTGTGAGTAGGTACTTTAATTGTTGACATTGCTTCTTATGATACCATTTTTAAGAATCAAAACTCTATCTCGGAGAATTTTCTCTTTCTTTTGTGATTAATCAACTTCTAGCCAAATTGAGACCATCTGGTGAGAGACACTTTATAGCTTCAAAAAGTTGAATGCATGCAGCCTCTTTTCCAAGAATGCAAAATAGAATTTGGGATAGTTAATCTGACATCACCACATAAATGCTTCTCACATATAATCCCCAAACTTTGCTGATTTAACAAAATAGAGGTTTACTTCTCATTAACATAACAGCCCTACCTGTATGTTTTTCATCAGTAGGGTACATTCTCTCTAGCCTTAGTTCAAGCACCCAGGCTTCATTCATCTTCTTGCTTGGTTATGCCCTAAGGCCTGTAATCTCTGCTAATGGCCAAATGGATGGGGAAATAAAGGGTGGAACTGATTTACCCAGTCCATCAAATGACACACATCCCCTCCCTTTCAATAGCAGGAGCTATTCATATAGTCCAACGTGGATGCAAGAGACACTAAGAAGTAAAATCCGTGCCTAGCTAGCCATCTCCCAGCAGTACATTCACTTATGAAGAGAAAGGGTGAAGTTTTGCTGAGAGCAAGCTTTCCTCTATGAACTGAATTTTTTCCTCCCTTAAATTGCATATATTGAATCCCTAACACTCTACATGATGGTATTAGGATGTAATTAAGGTTAAATAAGGTCATCATGGGGTTCTCATGGTGAGATTAGTATCTTTCTAAGAAGAGACACCAGAAAATTGTTTCACATGGTCAGTCTTCCATGCTCTTTCTCTCTGCCATGTGAGGACACAGCAGGGAGGTAGCCATCTGCAAGCCAAGAAGAGGTCCCTCACCAGATACTACTACCATGCTGCACCCTGATTTCAGACTTCCAGCTTCAAGAACTGTATGAAAATAAATTTTCATTTATGATATTTTGGCTAGTAGCCATTGGGGTTATTTTACTGAAGTTTGCAAAATATGAGTATCTGAATTCATTTTTTCCTTCTTTGCTTATTAGCTGGTATGTTTCTATAAAGATAAAATTTGTTTTATTAACAATTTGTGTTTGGTTATTCATATGTATAATTTATATAGGAAAGACAGGAAAAAATTACCTTTTTTTCTTTTTATCATTTTCTAAATAGTTGATTTCTCAGGGTCCAGCACAGTAATGAAAAATAAATTACTAATTAACATTATGAGATAATTGATTTAAACATTTTTTTTATATTTATTGCTCTGAAAATGCTCAAATTATCTGTCACTTCTTAGGAGGAAGTTATTGTGGCTCTTTCTTTGATATGACTCTCTCAGTTTTTTGTTGATGCCATTGATACTTCAGAATCTTTTAATACATTTTCTCTCCTCAAAGTGAGGCAGGCTGTGCTCTGAGCAACACTGAGCCTAACGATGGCATTGTTTCTTAAAGGCCAAAGGCTGTCCAAGTGGGGTGTTCATGGGTGTGGTAAATGTTTCTCAGTGCTTTTAGTTAACAGATCTATAAAATATGTATTTTTAAAAAATGAAATAGAAGCTGAGTTGACATTCAGAATTATAAAATTCCTAATTCATCACAATATTCTTGCATTTCGATCTCTATTCTCTCACTAAAAATTTTCATTTTTTTATTTTTTTATTTTTATTTTTCATTTTTTTATTACACAACTTAGTTACTTGTTTTATCACACACTACATGCTTGACAGTCTCAAAATTGACAATACCATAAACAATATAATTAGTGAAAAAAATAACAATATGTTATTGCAAACATTGTTTTGAATGTTTTTTATTCTTAGGGCATATCCCACCAGTATGCATAACCAAATTATCATGCTTGAATGTTCCTTGGAATAGTTCCATTATCTGTGGTTAAGTCACACGTTTATAACTGTACACACCTTAATCTGTTTCAATTTCAATTTTCAAGAATTGCTTTTCTGGTATTTAATTTTATTTTATAATTAAGCAAAAAGTTTGTGTTTTCAAAGTCATATTAACAATATAATGTACACTCATAGAAGGCTAGATTCTAATTTTACCCTCTCAAATTTATTCCTTTCTTTGTCTGTCAGTAAATATTTTTAAAAATGTTATGATTATCCTTCCATGATTTTTGAAGAATAAAACACAGATATTTGTGTACATGGGAGCTTCTTTACTGAGCATTTATTGTTTTGAAACTCACAAAAGGCATATGTAAATATATGTATTTCACTTTCTTTACATTTTTTAACTTAAAATAAACCCTCATTGTCCCTTCTTATAGAATATAGACAAATTTCAAATTCCTTTTTGCAGGTACATAGCACTCCACTGTATAGATTTTCTTAGTTCATTAAATCAGTTGCCTATTTATGAATATTTGAGCTTTTTCCTGCCTTCTCTTATTACAAATGAGGTCTCAACAAACAGCTTTATATGCACATTTTTCATGTTTCTGCCAGTATGTATTTGGCATAGATCCTATAAATAGAATTATTGAATAGAATGGTAAATTTGTCTATATCTGGATATTTGAAAGAGCTTATTTTATGTATTTCAGATGTTTGTTTAAATATAGAGTCTGAATATTTATACCAATATTATTGACTGTGAAAAGACAACTGAAATAAGTTTTAAAGGTTTTAGTCAGAGTATTATTTTAAAGATGTCAACTTTATATGAAATATAATGTATTCCCTTTTATACTATTAGGTTTTTTGTTTTGTTTATTTATTATCACAGAAATATCTTTGGTTATAATGTCATTTTTGAAAAATCCATCAAGAGGTAGAGTTTGCCTTCTGTGTGTGACCTCTAATTTTATCAAGTTTCAGTCTTCAAAGTCAGTCATTATTTAGATCAACTGTGAAAAGGAGGTTTTAACTTAGCCCTGATTTATTATTGTTATTATTATTATTCCTTAAAGCTAAGGAACTTAAATCTATAAAAATTTTTTGTTGCATGGAAAATGATATGTAAACACCAACACTTTGGATAGATTCAAAACTGTTGGGATAACATTTCAACTTAGTTTAGAATGGTACATATTAGCACTCTTTGTTAACATTTTACTTTTGATTTCGTTTGAAAATATTCGTGGTTTGCTGTGCAGCACCTATAATTGTCTGAACCTCAAAAATAGCAATATGTAAGTGTGCTTTTCTTTCCTTTAATTACTAGTTTTTGCTTGTATACAGAACTAATGACATTGCTTTAAGAAATGTTGGTATAGCACACCTATTGATTAACTTTATTTCCCAAGCTCTAATTCAGGGGTGAAAACAGATTATCACCTCTTGATGGGAAGACAGCCAAAGTCAATTCCTTAAAGAGGCATGAATAGGTAAGGGAGACTTTATTGTGGCCATATTTGCAAAAATCCACTCACTCCCCTACAGCCTTATAAGCTATCACATTAAAAGGAAATTGAAAGAAAATATGTGATTAAAAAGAGAACATATGCAAATAGACTTTTAACAATTCCTTGAACATTTAACTTTAAATAACCATAGTTATAATTATTGCATGTAAAACCATGCTTCTGTGTAATATATGGAAAGCCAAAGTGAGGAAGACACCCTCTTATTGTGTTTTTGGCCGTGTTGCTACTGGCAACGAGACCATGAGAAGAGTATGACTGTAGTAGAATTCTACTATCTGTTCGATTTAGCTTTTCTCCACTCAGACAGACCAGTAACTCTTATTAATCCATTGTCAATTTTTATGGGAATACATTAATGAAGTTCGGCCAAGGACCTGCTCATATTTTCCTTGAGATAACTATGTAAGTACCCGAGTTCATGCATTACACATTCCCTATTTAAAGTAGCAAGACCGTACTTTTCTGTTTGTTGATTTATTCCCTGAAAAGAATATCAGTGACACGGGTCCAGTTTTGTCACAGTTCATAATTTCACAGTGCCTATAAAATAAACTTATGTTACATGAACACACAATATCCAATTCATTCATAAATTATCTCAATTTTCTCATAAAATTTCTCATTTAAATACACAATGAATGAGAAAATGACTCTTAAGGGTCCATTTGAAAAATGGAACTACAGTTTTTACTTTGGAAGAAAGAGAAAAATAGGATATGGTGGTAAGGAAGAAAGAAAGTGTGGATGTAAATCAAAGGTGATACTATGTATGGTAGGCAATGGTTCCCTAAACATGCCCATGTTCTAATCCCTGGAATCTATAAATGGGTTACCTCATATAGCAGTAGGACTCTGTAGATGTGATTAAGTTAAGGAACTTGAGGTGGGAAGATTATCCTGTATGATATGGGTGAACCCAACCAGATAATCATAAGGTGAGAAACCCACAGTCAGAGTGATTTGAAGATGTCATTCTGCTGTCTTTGAAGACAGAGGAAAGGGCTATGAGCCAAGGAATATAGGTAGCCTCTAGAAACTGAATATGGCAAAGACATGGATTTTCCCTTTGGGCTTTCAGAAAGAATGTATCCCTGTCAGCATTTTGAATTTAGTCTGGGAAAAGCCATTCCATACTTCTGACCCCCAGAACTCTAAGGTAATGTGTTGTTTCAGGGATTTTAATTTTTGGTAATTTGCTACAATAGGAAACTGATATAGTGTGAGTCATAATTTCTTAATTCTCTTCTGTTAACTTATTTTAGATAACAAAACCAGAAAGAAGACCAAGAAAGTTAATATCCTAACTCAGAATCTCAACCCCTGAGTCATTTTATATCAACATCTGACCTAATAGATTCAGTTTGCCTCTTTATTTTTTTCTTTATATAAACGGAATGGTATAATATGTATATTTTTCTTTTGCTCTTTTATTCAACATTATATTTATAATTTTCATCCATATTTATTTGTGTAGTTTAGATTATTAAGTGCTCAATTCCATATATACTATCTTTGTAATTATATAATTATATCAAGCTTTCTTATCAGTTGTACATTAACGGGCATTTGAATATTTTTTCCTTTTTTTTTTCAATTACAAATAGTGGCACTGTGAAACTTCCAGAACATGTATTTTGGAAATATATGCACATGTGTTGAGTACATATTGAATGGAATATACTGGACATAAAACTTTGTTGAATTGAAAAATGTGTATATGTTCAACTTCGGTAAATATTGCCAGTTACAGATTAAAGATGGAAGACAGCCCCAAATTTTTGACATGCCTCCCATTTAGAGATGGGGTCCACTATGTCCCATTATGTTGAATCTGGGCAGGCTCTGTGTCTTCCCTGAATACGTGAATATGGCAGAATGATGTTGTTTCTGTTTCTGGGCTAAGGCCATAAGAAAGTGGCTGCCTCTGCATCTACTTTAGAAATGTTTAGTTTCATTCCCTTTGAGAACCAGCCACAAATGCTTTGAGAAACTCAGGACATATGGAGAAAGCACATGTGGGCACCTTTTCAATTGCCCAAGCTAAGCTCCCAACATCAACTACTAACAGTGCAACTCAAGTGCTAGACATGTAGGAAAGCAACCTAGAAAGTGGGTTTTTCCAGCTCTAGACTTCCCATTTAACACCCTGTGGTTTAGAGAAAAAAAAAAAATTCAATCAAATCCTTTTCAGATTCCTGGCTCACAAAATAAAATGGTGTTTTAAGCCACAAAGTTACAAAGTAGGATATTACATTCTGATATAAAACTTAGAAGGGAATTTGGTATCTGGAAGTGGAGTACAGCATAACAAAAGCCTAAGACATGTGACACTGTCTTTCAGACTAGGCAGTAAGCAAAGGCTAGAAGGGTTTAAGGAAACTAAGTGAAAGGTGAGGCTTTAGCACTTGAAATCTTGAAGACTAATGAGAAAATGTTGAAAACCAGAGGAAAGGACTAATTGTTATGCAATGGTGGCAAACTTGGCAACAATCTGCAGGAATGTGGTAAATATAAAGAGTATCTAATTTAGTGTCCAAGTTTGCTGGGAAGATTTTGCAGAGCAACATAGGCAGTGACATCTAGTTTCTACTAGCTGCCTATTTCAAAGGAGAGAGAGAGAGAGAGAGAGAGAGAGAGAGAGAGAGATGAATTAAAAAAGAAACTGTTATGATTTTGAGTAGCATTTTGGGGAAATATCAGAGTGAGAAATTCTGAATTTGCAGATGAAATTGTTTCAAATTTCTAGGTTCTTTCAGAAAATGATTCTTAAAGTAAGAAATAACTTCCAGGTAAAATTAAATTCATTATGAAAGGATGTATCCTATCTTAAGTCCTCAGAAAATCTTAAACTGATAACCTGTCTTTTTAGTTCACAAGTCTTTAGCTTTAAAATAACTTCACCTGAGAAACCTCATTTATTCCTGTACCTGATTTAAATGATAAGATCTTGGGACTTTAAGCCTGTTCTTGTTCTTATAATGAGTTAGACCTTTTAAAGCCTTGGGAGTGGGGTATTTTATATGTGTCAGGAATGTAAATAATTTGTGGCTTAAGTGTGGATTTGAGTGGCCTGCGAAAAGCTATAAATTCTTTGATATTTTTTCCCATTTAACAGTGATTTTCATGACCCGAGAAGCCCATGTGTAAATGCTCCTGTAATAGCTCTTGGCAGAGTGGTTCTTAGCTTTCTATAATTTCAGTTAATCTGATCCTTAAAAATTCTACCAATTTTCAATGCCTTTAAGATGTGATTATTGAGCTAGAAAATCTCATTCTACCTCAATTTAGTTATGATGAGGTATAGAAACACTGCTAACTATCCTTCCCTCAAAATCCATTTCACATTCTTTCTTTATAAATTAACCTCAATATTTTCAGGTCAACAAAAGGTTGAAATTAATCTTTAAGTTTTTCTTTAGTTGCAGGGTTATGACAAGGCTGTGGCCTATGATATATAGATATGAATGGCTAGGAAGGGTTCAAATGTCTCTTGGGAAGGTATCCTGTGTTCATGGATTGGAAGACTTAATATTTTTATGATGGCAATGCTACCCAAAGTGATTTAAAAAGTCAGTGTAATCCCTACAAAAATCTTCAAAGTTCTTTGCTTTGCTTTGTTTTTTGAAAAAACAAAAAGTGATACTAAAATTTATATGGAATCACAAGAGACCAAAAATATACAAAACAATCTTTAAAAGACAAACAAAAGTGAAAGATCAATTTCAAAACTTACTACACAGCTACTGTAATCTAAACAGTAGTATAGGCCTATTTATAGACATATATCAGAAGAATACAATTGAGAGTTTGTGAATAAACCCAAATATCCATGGTCAACTGATTTTCAATCCAGATGCCAAGATCGCTCAGATTAATGAGAAAAAATAATCTTTTCAAAAATGACATCTGAACAACTAGATATCCATAGGCAAAAGAATGAAATTGAACTTCTATTTTATAACATACACAGAAATCAACTCAAAATGGATCAATGATCAAAATGTAAGAGCTACACCTATGCAACTTTTAAAAGCAAGTAAGGAAGAAAATCCTCATGATCTTGGATTTGGCAACGGATGTTTAGATATGGTATCAAAAGCACAAGCAACAAAAGAAAAATAGTAAATTGTACTTAATAGAAATTAAAAATGTTGTGCATCAAAGGATGGTATCAATGAAGTGAAAATACAACCTACAGAATGGAAAAAATTGCAAAACATATTCCTGACCAGTGCCTAATATCCAAAATATGTAAAAAAAAAAAAAAAAGAAAAAAGCCGTTAACTCAACAATAAAAACACAACCCAATTGAATAGTAAACAAAGGGTTTGACTCAATATTTCTCCAAAGAAAAAATACAAATGACAAACAATGAAAAGATGATCAGCATTATTAGTCAGTAGGGCAATGGAAAGCAAAACCACAAAGAGCACTTAATACTTGCTCAAATGGCTATAAAAAAGAAAAAGAAAATAACAGGTATTGGCAAGGATATGGAGAGACTGAACATCATTCATTGGTGCTGAGTATGCAAAATACAGTCTCTGTGCAAAAGTTTGGCAGGTTCTCAAAAAGTTAAACATAGAATTCTCATGTATGCCAGAAATTGTACTGCAAACTATGCGCACCCCAAATTGAAAACAGGTATGCAAATACTTGTACAAGAATATTCATAGTAGCACTAGTTTCAATAGCTAAAAGTGTAAATAACCCAAATTTATATCAACTGATGAATGCAAAAACAAAAGGTGTTATATCTGTGCAATTCAATTTTAGCCATAAAAGGGTATGAAGTACTCATACATGCTACACTGTGAATCAGCCTCAAAAACATTATGGTAAATAAAAGAACCCGTCATAAGAGGCCAGAAAATGTATAGCTCCATACATATGAAACATATAGAATTAAGTAAATCTATAAAGACAGAAAATAGTTAGTATTTACTAAGGGCTACAAAGTGATTGCTTAACGAATATGGGATTTCCTTTCATGGTGTTGAAAATATTACCCAACTAGAAATGATGGTTGTACACTATTGTGAATGTACTAAATGCCACTGAACTATATACTTTAAGGGATTAATTTTATTTATGTGAATTTTACCGCAACTTAAAAAAGTAATAAACTACACACACACACACACACACACACACAATATTAATGTGTCTTAAGATATATGCTTTGAGTTCCTTCCTTATTCCTTTCACAAATGAAAATGTGATGCCTAGAGCTGCAGCAGTCATTCTGACACCTTGAAAATCAAAGGCAAACATTGAAGGAAGTAGAGCAGAAAGAGAATGTTTTTGCCTCAGTTGAGCTCATACAAGACAGAAAGAATATAAAACATGCTGTTTAACATCATGAAAGAGATATTCTCTTACTTATAACCATATTCAATCTTAACCAATATTTATCAATAAAGGCATCATAAATTTATGTAGAAAAAATGAAGAAAAGATTTTTTAAATTATTGGGAAAATATTTTTAACCAAAGTTTAGCTCAATTTTCATGTTAAAGTGACCATAAACACTCAGAATTTGAACGTGGATTTCAAGGAAGCTTGAAAAAAATTACATTGGTAGTATACTTTTCATTTTAAGTAAACAAGATGTTTGCTGAAGAGTTATTTTTCAGGTCATCTGGGTGGCTCAGGTGCTTAAGTGATTGCCTTCAGCTCAGGTCATGATCTCAGGGTCCTTGGAGGGAGCCCTTGCATTGAGCCCCCCATTTGAGCCCCCCATAACAAGCTCCACATCAGGGTTCAGTGGGGAATCTGCTTTTCCCTCTCCCTCTTCCACTGCCTCTCCCCCCCACTCATGCTCTCCCCACCTCAAATAAAGAAAGAAATCTTTACAAAAAAGCTATTTTTGTGGATTTGCTACATGGTTTATATTTGAGACAGCCTTTTCAAGTGATGGAAGCACTCTGGAATTGCAGAGATGACCAGAAGTAGATTACTTTTGAAAGGTTAAATAATTTTTGAAGTAGTGAGTGAATTCACTTAATTCTCTAAAAATGTCTCCCTCCATTCCACTAATATTTTAGGCATATAAATTTGGGTGATTATAAAAACTTGTCAAATAAATTTTTTTCTAAATTTATAATTCATTGTGGTTCATTTAATCTTAGTACACTCTATTTTATTACCTGATGATAATATCTCAACTTTCCTATATTTTAGAAACACACTTCAATATTATAATCATGTAAGAAATACTGACTTTTTAATGGACTAGATAAAAATGGGAGAGGTGTGTATATTAGATTGGCTTGGAATGTTTTAATACTTAGTCTCATTTCAGCTGATATGAGAACTAGGTTGGAATTCCAGTACCTTTTATGATTATCACTACAAACCCACAAAATGCAAAACCCCTGATGCCATACAATCCAATTGATTTACAGCCAAATTAGAACAAAAGACTAAAAGAATTCAGTCAACCACCAAACCATGTCAGAGAAAGATAAGCACTTTCAAGTTGATTATATGCTTGTCATGTCAATTAACCCAGTATCCCATTAATAAGCTACTCATGTGGATTCAATTGCATCATGAGTAACACAACCACCATTTTTCCTGCCAAAAATATTCTTATAAGAGATTGTTTGAACTAGAATTCTCATTTTCCTGGGGGAAGTTTCCTTTTGAAACTTTCCTCTGAAAAAATAAGCAACATGATACAAATTATTTGTATAAATTCCCAGAGCCAGGTTTTTCTTTCTCTTTTTTTTACATTTTATAAAATAATAAAAATTTGTCAGATACTTTTACTATATAGGTTTAGAGAAGTTGATGCTGGAGGTGGGGTATTTGTGTTAATTTTGGTCAGAAGTAAAATATATGAGGAAACTTTGTTGCTGTGTAGGAGCTTAACTTTGAACAATTTCGGCCAAATATACACAAAGTCAACTACATAAGCCTGAATATATATTTTATCTTGACATATGCAGGTTCAGATTGTTTTACAGAATTCTGCCAACACTGAAAGGCACCAGAGCCTCAAATGTAAACCTCCTGAAAATCTTATGGTTGATTCAAGAGTTGCAATGATTTCATCTCAGTCACAGAACCTGAACTGTCAAGTCTTTAACTTTTACAAAATCTGGTTCTTCAGCCAGTGTCTTAATATGTTTGGCTCTTAGAATGTGTCTTTTAAAACAGCCATCTTTTCTCTTCTGGCAAAAAATGAAAAAAAAAAAATAAAAGATAGAAAATGTGTCTGAACATGATAGGCTCCAAACTATTGAGGGTTCCCAGTAGTTTTTCTTTTTACATTTTAAAATTTCAGCTCCTTCCAGTGTCCTAAGATCACCAAGTGTCACATGTATTCTCATCCTAAAGGTTTGATATAGTTGATCAAAATATTATTGATGGACAGAGGGACTCTATGATATCATCTACTTCTAATACAACTCTTGGAAAATTAGGAATAGGTGAAATTACTTATATGCCCTCTCTGTTACTTAATAAAGCTAGAATTTATAAGATCAAAATAGACAGTAGAGTTCAGAAGTTAGTTGTAGCGAATTATCAGAAACTTTCTTTTAATGTATGGCATGCATAAAACATCAGGACAATAGTCCTGGGTGATTTTGCTCAGGAACCTCTCTTCTCACTCCCGCCCTTTCAAATGAAAACACCTTCAGGCTGAGTGAAAGGCAGATCACATCAGCAACTAATTTTGGATCTGACTGACAAAAGGATGAGTCAACTTGAAAAGAAAGAGTTTTACGTAGATGCCAATCTTATGCCATTGCAGTTCCACACAGTAGATTTTAATTCTCAGTGCATCCACCCCTATTCTTCAATTAATTGAGAATTTCTGCTGTCCTTTGATGATTCCCAGACAAGTACAGGATGCAAAATCTAATACAAAGTACAAAACAAAAACCAAAAACCAAAACAAAAAAACAAAGTACAAATCAAATGTCTTAGTTTGTATGTGCAACCTTGGGGATATGTTACTATGGGTCTATGTCTCCTTTGTTTCTTCCTTCTGAGTATAAATACACAATGTATTTCTGTACTACTGTTACCTTGGGATGTCAGTGTTCACTTACAGTATGATTACAGTAAGCTTGCAACTTAGGCTTTAAGAGAGCAAAAGATTCAATCGAAAAATTATACTGAAACAAACTTTTTAGTGTGGAGTCTCTAATCTCTGACAATATGATGTCAGTGAACTGATTCAAAGAGAAAATGCCAACCCAACTGAGAATTCATATTGGCTAGATCCTAGGGAACGATGCGATAAAGTTTCTCTCTTTTTTTCAAATTCCTGTGTAACGTGTAGGCCCTTGATGCCTTGTAAAATATAAAGGTGCATATGCCAGGAAAAACTAATTCTGAAATACTTAGTTCTCCATATGGTAAAGCCAAGTGTAATTGATCACCATTTGTAACTCCCTATCCACTATTATTATATAAGAAATTGAAAATGCCCTTCTCACTACAACAACAAGGACATTTTAATTAAAAATTTAAAACACCAACAACTTTAATATATTCTTTGTTGGCATTTTGATTTTATAATGGGACTTCCCTATTATGTACATAATTGCAGAGGGAGAAGGGAGTACACAGAAGGAACATGAAGACTCCTCTTTTCCTTCCTCATGTGTGTGTTGTCTTTGTTTTTTTATATTTTTAGCTTCCATGAATTTGAACTCCTAATTGTTAAACATTGAACTATATATTTCTCCTTCTAGCTTTTCCCTTTCATGAATAATTTTATCTCCTACTCAATATTCAAAGAAACCCAAAACAGAACACCCTCTGCTTTAGTGCCTTAGAATGTAATCATAGAGAAAATGTGGTTAAAATGTTTTTAATCAGCTGTTAATTGGCTGAACTAAATTTTGCCAGTACTAAAGCTAAATCTTAATCTTAATGTAGGTATGTATGTAAGTCAGGAATCTTTCAGTTGCAAGTGACATTAACCCATATCAAATTAGCTTTAGCATAAATGGGGATTAATGGGCTTGCATAATTATGAGGACCAGGGCTACATAATGGAAATACTTAAACCAAGGGCCTTGATGTCTCTAGCAGTTTTTTTATTCTCCTCACATTAGTTTTTCTGTGCATGCAAATTCATTTCTCTTCCTTTTCTGACTAGAGTTTTCTGCTTGTTTGCATGTAAAAACAAGGAGATGGTGAAAACTCTTGATAACACAAGAGGAAATGGGTTATCTTCTTCCACTCAAAATTAAACAGAGGGAGGGGAGGAGGAGAGGGATACAGAGAAATAATATAATTAATGTTGTTTATGTACCAACTCTGAATCAATCATGGTAGCCACTGGAGTAAAGTGCTATCTTCATGCCAGCCTCGGTCACACAAAACACACAAAAGCAATTACTATACAATACGTAGTATAATAAAGTGAGTGACAAATTTTTAGAAAAAAAAAAAAAAAACTCAGTACCATGTAGTAATCATGAGAAAGCACAGAAAGGAAGTTAATTTATTCTCTGAATTAGGGAAACACTTTGTAGGAAGCTTCTGACTTGCTCTAAAATATAGAATGATTTTTGCCAATTAACAGAAAAGGGAGAGCATTCTAATAGATGGGTATGTCTGAAAGGTCTACAGGTGAGAAATCATGGTGTGACTATTTTTTAAGTATTTCTCATTATGCAAGACACTTTTAGGCCTTTTTGAATCTTGATTTTTAATTTTTTTAATGTGGCAATTTGTGTAGAAATTGAATTTACTGGAAGCAGTGGGCATCAGTGGGGCATCACATGTGATTATGTTACTTAGTTTAGTATTTCAAGGTACCTCATAAGATAAAGTCATCCAAGTTCGGGGTTCTTGGGTGGCTCAGTCGGCTGCCTTCAGCTCACATCATGTTCCTGGGGTCCTGGGAGGGAGCCCTGCATTGGGCTCCCTGCTTAGTGAGGAGTCTGCTTCTCTCTGTGCCTCTCCTCTCTGCTTGTGCTCTCTCTGGCATGCTCTCTCTCTCTCAAATAAGTAAATAAATCTTAAAAAAAAGTCATCCAGGGGATCCCTGGGTGGCGCAGCGGTTTGGCGCCTGCCTTTGGCCCAGGGCGCGATCCTGGAGACCTGGGATCGAATCCCATGTCCGGCTCCCGGTGCATGGAGCCTGCTTCTCCCTCTGCCTATGTCTCTGCCTCTCTCTCTCTCTCTGTGACTATCATAAAAATAAAATAAAAATAAAAAAGAAAAAAATAAATAAAATAAAACAAAAAAATAAAAAAAAAGTCATCCAAGTTCTAGTGTATCTTTACTTGACTCAATTTTGGTACTAAGACATGTAAATATACATATATTATTGTGTATAGCACCTGGTCTTTTCGTTAGCTAGAATACATGGAGATAGACTCCAAATATATTGTTTGTGCTATTTTCACAAAGTAAACCAATTAAGGCATAAAATACTATTAAGTATTATGATAGGTATGATACTTTAAGGAAAATGGAAGAGGTATGCCAGATACGAAAGATGAAATCTGTCATTACAGTGGAAAACACACTATATATGCAGTTATTTATAGAGATATTCTGAAAGAAATTAGAAAGGAAGCCCAAAAAGAATTAGAAAGGAAACCCAAAACCCTTAGAGATGGTTTGCATGAAAGCATGATGTGAAATTAAATTTACAGGAATAAATATCATGAGCAAGCCACGCAAAGGAAGTAGGAGACTTTCCCCATCAGCAAATAAGAAGATCAAGTAATATCCCCAGAGGAAGTTTCTACTAAATCTTTAAGCATTCAGAAATACAAAATACCTTTAGTTCTTATAACCAGTAAAAAAACGACAATTCTATTTGGCTGTCATATTTCTCTTTAAAAATACTGAGATGTGGGGATCCCTGGGTGGTGCAGCGGTATAGCGCCTGCCTTTGGCCCAGGGCGCGATCCTGGAGACCCGGGATCGAATCCCACGTCGGGCTCCCGGTGCATGGAGCCTGCTTCTCCCTCTGCCTGTGTCTCTGCCTCTCTCTCTCTCTCTCTGTGACTCTCATAAAATAAATAGATAAATAATTAAATAAATAAATAAATAAATAAATAAATAAAGTCTATTAAAAAAATAAAAATAAAAATACTGAGATGTTATTATGAAACCTTTCATAAGGGTTTTCAGATAAACTACAGTAGAATATGAGAGGAGTTAGTAAACACATGTTCTGGGTTCTTTATCTGAGTAGTATGAACATATAGCCACCATCATTCCAAAAGAGGCTGCTAACTATGATAATACATTTTTTGTTACCTATTTCACCCACTCTCACCCACCCACTCTTTTGTTGTTGTTGTTTTCCATGGATATTTATTCTTTATAATAGATTCCCATGAGTGATATGACTGTGCCAATATTGCTTTCCAAGAGGATTGTAAAGGATTAAATCATCAGGAGTTTCCATTTCACTTGTCTTGGCATCTTTGAATGTTAATGCCAGTAAACAAACTAATGAAGAGGGTTGAGTTTCTGTTTTTTAAGAAAGACAATGATATGGCCAGATTTATTTTGTAGATAGATTTCTCACAGCATTGGGGAATAAGGAGAAGGATCAATTATGGGACATGTGAAAGAAACACAGGGGGAAGGCCACATAGAGCTCTTTTCTTTTCTTTCTTTTCTTTTTTTCTTTTCTTTTCTTTCTTTCTTTCTTTCTTTTTTTTTTTTTTTTTTTGTTTGATCTTTTTTTCCTGGGTATTCACAAGAATTAGAGGTCTGGGATAGGTGCTGTTATGGAGGACCAGATCTCCAGAGGTTTTCACTCTATCCATCATTCTAGATTTTGAAACCCCCAAAATATTGAATATTGAAATATTAAATATTTCAATCAAGGAGGCTAACTCCATAAAATGATTGATGCCAAAAAAAGGTGCCTCTGTGTACCTAAATTTCGTCTCTCCTTAAAGATCCAAGAATAATAAAAACAATGATCTACTTATGACATAGGAATGAGGAACTTTTAAAAGATTAGATTCATATACATTTTTCAAAGAGTTTCACACCCAAAAAAACAAGATCTCTGAGTACATGGCCTAACTTTTCTCCAGGAAAGTAGGTAACGAATATATCACATATCATATCACATCATATCATATCAGTCTCAAATGATAAGTGCAATGTAAGTATAATAAACGTAATTAATATAATACAATGAATATGCTATAAATGTTATATTTGTTCAGAAAGGCAGTCACACTCAGCTTCTCTTTCCTACTTCTGGACTTGTTCTTTTGAGGTGCATGCATCGACCCTCAGACATGTCACCAGCTTTCTGTATGTCAAACCCCATGGTGGAAGGGTGGGGGTCCTCCCACCACAGCCTGAAGTAGGTTGTGTGTAGCCACGTTGCCTGCACCTGCTGTGACATGGATACACTAGCCTTGGGGACTGTCAAACTGCAAAGCACTGGATATTGTGCACTGTCTGTCCCTCCTTACTAGAGGGAAACACTGTGGCACGTAAGCGTAGTGTGTGGGATTTCTCTCCTCGGCTATCTCAAATAATGCACTGCTTTGTCCCCTGGGTGATGCTTCTCTGCCTTTTAACCTTGGTCACATAGCTTATATGTATTGGACCTGATGTAGAGTTTTTAGCAGGGGTCCCAGTGCATGTTAAAAAATGAACAGATGTTTTATTTTTTCATCATTTTTGACAAAAAAACATACCTAAACAGATGCTGAAAAAAAGTTTAAGAGAGAATGATATATTAGAGCATTAGTATGGGCTTTAGAAGTATTACTAAATTAAAATCCCAACTCTAATAACTCCTAGCTGTGTGATCTTTGTAAAGTTGTTTATTTTTAGTTTCTTAGAACTTAAATGGGGCATTACTGGTGATGATGCCATTAGTTTGGTACGAAAATAAGTGTAGAAAAAAAAAAGTGTAGTAATACCAATGAAGTGCCTAATTTTTTACCTATCACATATTAATCACTAAATTAGCATTAACTGTTATTAGTATCTGCTCCTTGCTATAACTTCTTGAACCTTCTGTGTTCCCCAGTGCTTTCTATTCCTGCTGTGGATTGTTTTGCTCTCCTAAGAGATGAATCTGTGTCCTATAGTACATGAGGGCTATGTGGTTATTTAAAAATTTTTTTGAAGAGAGTATTCCTATTCAATTTGGAGTTAAGGAGCTGAAGGAGCATATAAGTATTTATTTTAACAAGTGAAGCCAGCATATGTGATATTTCCAAGTATACACAGAGTAGAAAACCTGTAAATGATACCTTTTTTATAATGGAATATTAAATTTGATGGAATGTAGTTTAAAGATCATCTTAAAAGAAAAATAAAGGTACTGAAATGAGAAGGCAATACCCCAGGGCAGAATGTATGAGACAAGATGAAGTAGGATAAAGAGAAAAGAATTAACAAAATTAGGAAAACACAACCAGAGAAGTCCCAAGATGGGACTTTGGTGAAATCCATGCCCATTTTAATAATGTATAATGTTGTCTAAGTTTCACAACAGATGGGAGAGCTACGTAGGCCAAGGAGTTAGGACTCAATACTGTGTGATGCTCACAGAGGAACATTTATTGACTGTTTATTGTGGCACAGGCAATGTGAAGAATGTTCAGAAAGCATATGGTCCTATTCATAAATATCAGGCTTATTGAGACCGACATAAATAATACAATGTGCATTCATTTCAGGTTAAAGGCTATTTTAAGCCAAAATAGAGAAAACAATTATTCTTTCTAACTACCAAAGGTCATATCTTGCACAAGAATCTTAAACTTTATTTTGCATGGGTGAATTTAAAAGTCTTTCAACCCTCAAAAAAGTACTGATTTAATTTATTCACTCAGGCTGAGAGGGCTAGAAACCCAAATAGAGTCAAATACAAGGATGCATGACTCACTCTCATTTCTTTCTGTTTGTGGTCATAAGTTCATAATTATATCTAATTCAATTTAACCTTTCTGTCAGCTAAAGTTAAATATTAAGTATTAATCAGAGGTGAATAACATCAACTTTTAAACCTTACAATAATGCCTCAGATACTAAGGATCTCTTAGTTTGCCATAAAGCCATTTTTGCTTTAAATTCAAATTGTTTAACTCATTTCAACATTTTGCACTTGCTCTATTTTCTAGCTATTTAATCAGTTGAGTGTCTGTCTCTTGATTCCTGAAATATAGTTATGGAAAAAAATAAGTAATTTTTGTTAAAACAGCTCTTTCTAATTCTGACAACTAACTGATGATCAAATAGACTGAAGAAGATATATCTTCTAACAAATTATGTGAGGTTATGTTATGTAGCTAGTCAAACTTGGCACAGTCTCCTTTCTTATTAACTTCTTTTAAAGTCTAGTGAGACTATTAGAATATGTTCCCATCACATCAGGCAGTGTCAGTAAACTAATCTCTCTAGTCGTAGATGGGAGTGAATTTTCATTGTTGAGAAAAGCAGAATGCTTAGTGAGAACTGATGTACTGACAGCAGAAGACTTTTCTAAGTACTTTCTAAATAAAAGAGGAAATTCATAACATAGGAAGTTTAATGTAGAGCACACCAAATCTCAGAGATTTATAGACCTAAATATGAAAGACCAAATCAATAGAAAAAGCAATTGATAATCTATAGCAATACCAGCACCTGCTTTATTTCCTTCAGAGGAAGGGGAAAATGATGTTTTTAATGCTCAGCGATATATAAAGCATATTTTAATAAAATTAGTACTGACATTGCTAGTAAATGAAGTGTTGAGTTAGAAGAAAAAAACTCCATTAAAATAATTTTCAAGTTAAAATAATTTTATCCACTTGGACTTTGGCTTAGTATAAGATAAATTAATATCCATACCCCGATATTTTTATTATCTTTCAATCTCTCTCTGTATGTTGAATATTTATACTCATAAATATATAATATATTTAAAATTCAGATTGAAATCATATTTTTCAATAAAATTGGAATTCAATCTTAATGTTATTGATATACTTCTTAGTATGAAATAAACCTTTAGCTCAGCATCACTATTCTTTCTTATGGCTAAAGAAATAGCCGATTCTCTAATCCTTCCCACAAACCTTAATATACCTGCTTGTTGATATACCTGTTATCAATCACACAGTCAAGCCTAAGCATCGAGGCCCACATGTGGTTTTTGCATAAGGGCCAAGCCTCCTCTGAATAATTTGCTGCTTTGCTTCATTCTATACAGTAAAAATACTGAATTAAATAAGTCAGTGGACAAGGAATGATTTTAATGTGAAATAATTCACCAGTACAACAATTTTGATATATATGAACTCAACTATCAAGTCTTAGTAACTCTGGAACATTCATTATATTTATGCTTTAAAAAAATGAAATTGAAGTGGAAGGAATCTTGTTTAATAGAAATACTTTGGACTTCATAAGACTGAACAGCTGTGTAGGCCTAAGAAGCAGATTGTTGTTCATTTCCTACAAGTTAAAAAGTGCCCAAACAAGCTAAATAGTTTATTATATTAGCTCTTGACTCTAACTTCACAAAATAGAGACCTTACATTTGGCTATCTTGCTTGTCTGCTTCATTAATTCTCATTGTAACAAACCTTGGATTTTTTTAGAGTAGATTCAAAACTTTTATTTAACAAATTTTAGTTATTTAATTTATTAAAATATTAAAAGTGTGTTTGCTAAGAAATTTGGTTTCAAATCTTGGCTGCGTTCGTTTAACTTTATTCTTTTCAGTAAATTATCTTCACATCATTTTATCCTTTTATTCAATTTCCTACAATTTCTTCTTGTATCTGTTTAAATACTAAAGAAACATTAGGGCGTGTGTTGGTCTGTTAGGACTGCGGGAACAAAAGAATAGAGTGACTCGAACAACATAAATTTATTTTCTCAAAGTTCTGGAGACTGGAGAAGCAACACTAAGGTGTTAACAGGTTTGGTTTCTTTTGAGGTCTCTCTCATCTTGGCTTGTAGATGGCTGCCTTCTTTCTGTGTCGTCTCCTGGCCTTTCTCCTTTGGATCTCTAAGAGGATGGAGAAGCCACACTGAATGAAGAGGGCACTTCTGAGCTTCTAAATCAACTGCAAAAAGACACCTCACCCTGCACCCCCATTGGTCTGGGAGGTCTTCAAAACTGTCCTGTACTTTCCTCAGTTGGGCAATCTCTCAGCTCAGGGGAAATCCCCAAGGAACCTAAAGAAAGAGAATGCCCTCTTTGCTGAGGATTCTCTTATCCTTATGTTTACAGGGCTAGAGGGGAAAAAAAAAAAAAAAAGATTCCGAGCTTTTAAGACAAAGTTTCTCAACAAAAGACTTCCTGGCACTCACCTGACACCAAGAGTCTATTAAAGTCATAATTTTTTCCTTTGGAACACTTCTCAAAAATGTATTTACCCACATGGCAATTGCACTTGGTCTTAAACTTAAAAAAGAATAATTAATGATGTTAAAATATTACTCTGGGGACACCTGGGTGGCTCAGTGATTGAGCATCTGCCTTCAGCTCAGGGCGTGATCCTGGACACCAGGGATGGAGTCCCACATCGGGCTCCCTGCGGGGAGTCTGCTTCCCCCTCTGCTGGTGTCTCTGCCTCTCTCTGTGTGTCTCTCATGAATAAATAAATAAAATCTTTTTAAAAATTAAGATAACACTATTATAGCAAAATATAAGTAACACATCATAGAGTCTAAGAGATCCAGTTATCCTGGGTTTGATTCTTAGCAACTCTTATTTCTGTGTGAAATCAAGTGAATTCCTGAAAATACTGGAGCAATTCATGTTAATGAGCATGTGACAGAAGATTATCCAGTATATCATATGGGGATTTGGTTTTCCATTCCTGAATGTCACCTGAACTTCCTCCTACCGTAGTATTAAGCTTTGCTGTCTGTATAGGCAGACAATTCATTATCTTGATACTTTCCTCTATTTGGGTATTACCCTTCCTTCAAATTACTTATGGTCCAAACATTCTGAAGTACTTCTAGTTTGCCATTTATTTTCCATGATTTTTGGAAATCCCAATCTTAACTCCTGAAATATTGCTTCTACCATCCTCATCAAGCCACCTCTTACTGAGATTCACAACAAAACAGCTCCTGGGGAGATTTTCTGTGGTCTAAGTAGATACCCTGTGCCAATTCATTTTAAAATCATTTTACTGGGATGCCTGGGTGGCTCAGTGGTCGATGTTTGCCTTTGGCTCAGGGCATGATCCTGGAGTCCTGGGAATCCAGTCCCACATTGGGCTCCCTGTGAGGAGCCTGCTTCTCCCCTGCCTATGCCTCTGCCTCTTTCTCTCTGTGTCACTCATGAATAAATAAGTAAAATCTTTAAAAATAAATAAATAAATAAAATCTTTAAAAAAATAAATAAGTAAAATCTTTTTTAAATAAATAAATAATTAATTAATTAAGATCATTTTACCTTACCCTTCATTTGGCCAATAGCTCTTAGAGATAAAGAATGATCCCGTACTTTATTGTGTATATGCCACATTGTAAGTGCTCACTAAATCTGGATATATGTCTCCTATTCCTCTGTTGTCTGATAATTTGTAATTTTTGTTTCGTTTGAGTCTAGCCAGATTTTCCTTTGTGTGATATTAAAGTAAAATAGATGCTTATGTGTTTGACTGAATGATCCTATGTAACATATGTTTTATTTACTTCAAAAAAAGTATTTCAAGTTAAAAACAAACCTTAAACAAACTAATATGCTGGGGCAGAGTAATTAAAAAAATACAATGATATATTCATTGGGAGAAATAGGCTGATTCATTTGTAGATTGAATATTATAATTACTCTTTAAGTCTCTTAAAGTCAGAACAGAACAAATGGAAACAAGATTTGTGTCTAATTATAAAAAAGAGAAAGTAATAGAATTAGGAGAAGAATTTTCTTGATAAGTTCTAACAAATTTTCATGTTGTATGTCCTTAAGTACATAATAAAGGAATAAAAATTGGATATGATTCTTGATGGAGATGTTCAAAAAATTGTAAACAACTCTCATTTGTTCATTTCTTACCTAAGTCCTTAATAAAAACCAAAAACATGATATGAAGATTAACTATAGTTCTCACTCTTATTGTCTATAAATTCCTAGAGAAAAAGTTTTAGGTTTTATTCATTTTATTTCCCTCAGACCACGTACACTCCCACATCACACAAATGTATATAAATATGTAATTTATATATGACATGTTATACATGTGTTATATATATATTATATTCTTATATTATATAACATATTATATATGTTTAGTGATGTTATATGACATAATATACTATATAATATAAGATTCAAAATCTTATTACATAGTTACACTTTACTTTCTATGAATTTTTCCAATGTATCTTTTAGTACTCTGGAGTACAGATAGTTAAAGTTTTTACGTTTTTAATTGAAGAATGTTCTTATGATTAAACAACACAAAAACTTGAGATAAGCAACAAAAATAAGAATTTTTTTTGCATCTAAGAAAGTAATTTCCCAAATCCACACTTTCTATAAGTTTTGGCAGAAATGATTGTTAACACAAAAGCTCAAAATCTTTGTAATCATTGGTTACAGAAATTGATACTACAGTATACAAAATATTTCATGTGAAATAGTTTTTTAATCCATAAGATGAACACTCATATTAAATTGATACAAATTAAATTTCAGAATAAGAGTTGCAGAATTTCAATTTTGAGTCATCTTCCAGGAGATATAGAATAGCTTTCTGATCAGTGTTCCCAACACATCCTTACCCCTCTCAAGATTTTGTTGTCAACTAACTTGGTAAGTAAATTATCATAGTTTTTGAACAGGACAGAATGATCTTTCTAGGTGTCTCAGAAAATAAGTCAAGTTATCCTTCTTAAGGAAAGCCAGTATTTCTATGGTTTTTGTAGTTGTCCATCATGTCACAATGAAAAAGAGATACTCACTATTTACCATGTTTTGGAATGCTCTAAGATCAGAATTGTAAAGTTTCGTCTTTTGGAATTTAGATTCTATTTATTTTTCTTTCATATTGTTTATTTTCTTATTTCAAGTTTTTATTTAAATTTCAGTTAGTTAATATACAGTGTAATATTAGTTTCAGGTGTAGAATTTAGGGATTCATCACTTACATACAACACCCAGTGCTCATCACAACAAATGCCCTCCTTTTTTTTTTTTTTTATTTATTTACGATAGTCATACAGAGAGAGAGAGAGGCAGAGACACAGGCAGAGGGAGAAGCAGGCTCCATGCACCGGGAACCTGACGTGGGATTCGATCCCGGGTCTCCAGGATCGCGCCCTGGGCCAAAGGCAGGCGCCAAACCGCTGCGCCACCCAGGGATCCCAACAAATGCCCTCCTTAATACCCACCACCCACTTGATCCATCCCCACACTACCCACCCACCTACACCCCACCAGCAACCCTCAATTTGTTCTCTATAGTAAAGAGTCTGTTTTATGGTTTGCCCTCTCTTTTTGTTTTCTCTATGTTCATCTATTTCATTTCTTAAATTCCACATATGAGTGAAATAATATAGTATTTGTCTTTCTTTGACAAACTCAGATACTAGATTTTAATAATTTTATTTTAAAATTATTATTCAATTAATATTGCTATTCATTTATCTATCAAGGTTGTACAGGTATAGTCACAGAAAATGAGGGCATAACATATCTCCAAGATCAGACTCTTTTCTATTGCTCCAGTATCTTAATATAATTGATGAGAAAGCCAGTCAGAGAGACTAACTATGAGAGTTGGACAAAACAAGAATCTGTGATTCAAGAAGTAAATTTTGTTAGAAAATTAGTTAAGAGATAAGAGACTTATTAGGAGTCCATGGGTATGCTGTCTACTTAAATTTCTCCAATTTTATATGCCTATAAATTGCAACGAAACAGAGGGATTGTTTTTTTTTTGAAAGGCTGGGAAGCAAAATTATCAAACTACAGAACTATGGGATTTTATTTGAAATCAATTATTACCCAATTAAATTGTCAATGATTCTAATAAAAGGAAAATAAGTCAGCAGAATCTACACATTAATATAATTTTTCAGAAGCCCCGTATTTATATTTAGTGATCTAATAAATCTATCAAATCAAATCTGACCACTAAACTGATCAATAATTTATCCACTGAATGCTGATATGGTGTCTGATAAAGATAGGTGTCAAATATAAATCAAACAGATTCTCCTGCACTACAGGACAAGAAGATTACTCTGCAATAAAACCAACTATATTGCAAAGTTAAAGTGGATAAATCAAATAATACATTTATTAAAATGTACTTTGAGAGTTTAGGAAGACTATAACATATTTCTCTGAAAATTAGTTATCAACAGAATTCAAGTAACGTATCTGCATGTAGGGACTAAGAGAATAGGATTTACAATTCAAAAATGTAGTTCTAAAGACAGATTGAAAGACCTATGCAGATTGATTGATTGATTGATTGATTGATTTTAAGTCATGTCTACACTCAGCATGGGGCTTGAATTTACAACCCTGAGATCTACCTATTTAGAGAGCAAGCCTGAGTCTTTGCTGAAGTTACTATAGAGGCATTCTTTCTTAGGCATGGGCAAAGCTATAACTAATACTTTATTATGGAATGAACTGCGTGCCCCCAAATTCCACATGTTCAAGCCCAAACCCTCAGTGTAACTATATGTAGAGACAGGGCCTTTAAAGAGGTAATTAAAGGTGGGTGCCTGGGTGGCTCGGTCAGTAAAGTAATCTGATGTTGGCTCAGGTCATGATCTGGGGGTCCTTGGATTGACGCTTAGGTTGGGCTCCCTGCTCATCAAGGCATCTTCTGTCCCACTCACTCTCCCTCTGCCCCCACATACCCCCCCAGTGCTCTCTCTGTTTCTCTCTCTCAAATAAATACATAAAATCTTGAAAAAAAATAAAGTGGTAATTCAAGTTAAATGAGTTCATCAGGTGTGTCCCTAATCCAATAGGGATGGTGTCCTTAAAAGAAGGGAATGAGACTGGAAGCCCTCAGCCACGAGGTGCAACCCAACCACCCAAAGATGGTGAAATGCCAAGAGGGTGGGCCTGCCAGAAGAAGCCAGAACTCCCTGCCCAAGTATAGACTGTCTCCTTCTTCCCCACTCCATCCCGCATCTGCTCACATTATTCAAGTCAGAGCTGATATTTCTAATGTGAGAATGTTTTTGCAGGATGCAGTCCCTGCAAAGGATCTCAGTCATTTGGAAGGGTGTACAGTGCCCATCTTACCAGGGTTACAACAGAGAAGGGACAGGTATACCTTTTGTTTTGCCTTAAGTTGCTTGATTATTTAATATAAATAATAAAAACTTTAGTATCTTTTCTGAAACATAGAGTTCTATCTTAAAAACAACTTCAAAACCTCAGTAATTTCCAACAACAAATATTTATTACCTGCTCAGGTCTCTGTAGGTCAGTTGTAGTGTTCCAGCAACTCATCCAAGTACACACGACGTTCATGGTGTGTGGAAGGACTACAAGGGTCCAAAGTAACTCTTTAAGCACATATTAATTCTCTGCTTGGACATGACCTTTATCATATTCCTTGAGCCAAAGCAAGTGATTTATATTCATTATTAATAGGAAGGAAAACTATACTTACTCCACAAAGCAAGACCATAACAGTGTAACTATTTGCTGAAAACAGAATGTGTTACATTGACTTCAATTTTAAAAATTACTAATTTTTGGAAAACTATATGATGCAGCAAGAAGATTAAGTAAACCACATAGGGTGTTCACATACAATATTGAAGTAAAAATACAGCATAATGGTATGTTGGAACATGACAGATCAATCAAAATTCCTAGAAGCTGAAATGAACAGTAGATTATAAATCCTATCTCCTGGAAGAAGTTCATAGATGAAACATAAAGAGAAAATTATTAAACTATTGTGGGCATGTCCAAAAACCAGTATGAAGTAATTATGGGTAATGGAGCACCAAGAGGAGATGGAAATGGAAGCTAGTGTGTGGATAAGCCAAAAAGACGCCTCTCTGAAATAAGGGCATCATCATCTGCTTTGACACTGGTAATGAACTTTATTTGGAGGCAAGCCCTCTCTACCAAGTATATATAAAGGCAGATCCTGCTCAAAGATTCCTTTGAATCTTTAGAGGAAACGGACTGTGGAATCACAGGGGAATATGTATGTTGGTCAGGGTGTTTTGTTTTGTTTTGTTTTATTGGTAAATCTGTCTCATTTTGGTTGACTGCTCGTCTCCAGCTTACTAGTTTGAGTATACTTTCACCCTGCTGGAGGTTTAAGTCTTAAGTCTTCTATATAACCATTTTCATTTTCTAGAGCTATTTTTAGAATGGATAATATTCATAGCCAAATAAATCCATGTTTTTTTTGATAGCAGTATTTTTTGTGTATAATTGGGATTATTTTCTAAATTGTTTCCTAAAATATACAAAAATAACATTTGTTTTTTTTTTAAATTAGCAGTTCTATATAAAGTATTATAACACAGTGGTGCATATTGATTGGTAGAACAAAGCAGAACTACAGCTATCTTGCAATAATTGTATAAACAAGATTATTTCACCTATTCTGAAGTTTTTTTTAACTCTTTGTCTCTAATCTTGGGAGTATATTTTCTGAATTGAAGGTTTAGAGACAATGTGAAGAGTCTTTAATTGGAATTGCATTCTACTACTTATTAGGTGTGTCTTTTAGTAAGAAATTTTAAGTCCTATAAGTCAGGGTTTTCCATAAAAACAGAACATCAGGATGTGACTTATGAAAGAGAGAGTGTTTAAGAAATTGGCTCATAGGATTATAAAATATTGGTAAATCCAAAATCTGCAGGATAATCCAGTAGGTCAGAAATCCAGGGAAGAGTTCCAGTTCAAGTCCAAAGGGAGTCTGCAGGCCCTCATCTGATTGGATGAAGGCCACCCACATTATAGAGGGTAATTTGCTTTATTCAAAGTCCACTACTTTCAAAGTTAATCCCATCCAAAACAACAACAACAAAAAAACACCTTCACAGAAACAGACAAAATATTTAGTCATGGTGGCCTAGCCATATTGATATATAAAATTAACCATCAAAGCCTGTTTCTCAGTCTATGAGACTGCCAAAATGTTAGTATTTGCTTCATAAGGTTCTTTGGAAAATTAATTGTGACAATCTGTGGTAAGTGATTAGCAAAATGCTTAGCAGATAGTAAGTACTTCAAAATAGTATTCAAGGTGAAGATAAACATCAATTCTCCCAGAACAACTTTTTTTTGAAAATATTTGCTCTATAAAGGTGACAAGGATATTTTAAAAGGTATATTTCCACTACGTGTCCTACTATAAGTCTTTCTGCCAATTCTTACCCCCAAAGTTACAAAATAACTAACAAAATAATAGTTTTCCCAAGATTTTCTCTAGTAACTTTCTGTGGTGCTTTACTGTTTTATCAGTTTTTGTGACATCAACTATATTTTATTTCTTGAACAAGATTACTTATCAATAAGTGTTCCTTATATATTTTATATCCCTTTATATATCCAGTGTATCTCATAATAATAGTAACAATTAATTGAATAATAATAACATAAAGAACGGGGTGAGAATTCGACATTAAATTGAATATCTGACATCACGTACTACAACAAGAAAAATGATAAATATCTCACTAAGAAAGATATGACTATCAATATTTTATATTATTCAGTAGGGTTAAATCAATCCCTAACTAATAAGAGAATTCAGTGGGGTGTGGTATATTAGATGATTTTTGAATTCTAACTTTTGTTGAAAGGAACCAATGTTAATGGCAGAGAGATAATATGAATGATTGAATCCCTAAAATTCACAAATGTAAGAGAAACATAGCTAATGTTGAAGTTTGGAAAATCGATTGCACAGAGGGATAAAATGAAGCGAATATTGAAGACTGAGACCTTGAAAAAAAGTCTATGCAGAGCCTTTTTTTAAACAGAGCGATTGTAAAATGTGCAGAACTTACTGCCTTGTACAAATTTTACTTTCTCTGGTAATGCCTACAAGTATTTTGTACCAATACTCCAAATTCAGTTAAGTAGAATACAGATTTACAAAATATACCCTTAAAACTATTTAATGAGGAAAACATATTTAACAATCTTAAATCTATTTCATGATAGTCCAAAATTACATTAGCATATTAATGATTTTGAGAAATTTGGTCTGGAGAAAATTAACTTTTATTAATCATTGCTTACCAAAATTTCACTGCTGAACTTCCCCAACAGTAACATCCATAATCATTCTTAAAAATTGGACCATTCTGAAAAATTTTGAGAGGAATAGTACATGCAGTAGATAAGAATCTATATTTCAGAGTCAGAAAAGTAAGATTCAACTCAACCATGTTCATTCTTAATGACTTTGGGTAAATCATTTAATATTTTTAAAGAATTTCCTCATCTTTCAAATAAGCATAATGATAAATGCTTTATTATGTTTGTAAATGATTAAATAATGAGATGCTGTTCAGTGACACTCTAGGAAACCTCATACTTTATAAATACTGATGACAATGATGATGATGACTCATATCAATATTCTTAAAGAAAAAATAGTTTTACTTCATAACATGTTTTGGATAACTTTCATCATTTATTATCATGGAAATTTTACAAATAACTCATAGTATTTGATAAAAACATTTCTTTATTATTATTAAAATTAATATTATTGTCATGAGCATTATCACCATCATTCCTGGCTAATTTAGATTTCCATTTATTTTGTCAATTTTTTTTTAAGAAAATGAAAAAGACATTTTCAATATTCAAGTGTATTAGTAAATAACTGAAAAACTTTTTCTTACAATATATTTTTTCTTTATATGTGTTAATAATATCTTATTTACCGTATACTAATTTACAATTTGACCCACTTGTCCATTTCATTTTCTTTAACTGTTTTAGTTATTTAGTTTCAGATGTAAGAAACTTCTATAACAGTGGCAAAGGGCAATTAAAGGGAAAGAGCAATTAATTTCTCTTTCATATACCCAACATTGGCCAATGAACCCTGCAAGTTTGGTAATAGCAACTGCACCACCAAAAAGGATGGGCCCCCATTTGCAATCACACTGTCATTCTCCACTCCCTGGGCAAGAACAAACCCCAAAAGCCCTAGATATAATATATACTTTCCAAATAGCAATAGAAAGTTTTACACCTGCCTCTTAAAGACATTTCTTGAAAACTGCACACAGCTTATCTTATACAATTGTCCGGAACCCAGTAAACTTGGCCGAAACTTTCGGTTAGGGAAGTCCAGAAATGCAAGCCTATTTTAGTGGCCCTGTAATAAACCCAGCTAAAAATAATGATTTTATCATTAAAGAGGAAGGGACAGGGAAAATATCGTCAATGGCTAGAAGTGTTGGCTAAAACCACCCATGAGTTTTATTCATTAGTTTCTTTAATAACTGTGTTCTAGCTGCTTCAGTTCTTAATATTTAATCTATTTAAATGTGTGGCTTTGGCTTGTTTTTCTTAAGATGTGTTGTATCTTCTTCTAAATATTAATATTGTCTTTAAAACAACTTGCCTTTTTAAAATTTTTATAACACATCATTAAGGACTATACAGTACCCTAGTAGAGACCTAATTATTAAATATGTGGTATTTTTTATTTTATTTTTATGTATAATAATTAAATCCTTTAGATCTCGTAAATCAAATTTACTTAGAACAATGGGCTACTTCTAGTAACTAACTAATAACAGAATATTGGTACCGTTTGGATTCTATTAAATACTAGAAGAAAACTAGAGCTAACATAGGGACATCAACAAAAGTATCTTCCACTCGACTGCATGAAATAATATGTATGCCATACCTAAAGATATATTTGTGTGTGTGTGTCATGATTGCATATACATGTATATTTTTTAGCTGTGAACAACAATGAAATGACCAAATTTTAAAAGATTCTACTATTATATTCTTTGTTCTACTATAGTGCAGACAAATGTATAAGTGACAGAAAAAGTGGATAATAATAGTTGCCAACCGTATGTCTCACAAGTATTCAGTGAGAATTAAAATGGCTAAATCAGCAAACCTTTCTCAGACAACATTCACACATTTTAAAGTTGGATCCTTAACCATTTTTTAAAAGTCCTTGATGCAACCAAAAAAATCTTTCCTTTTGAGATTTCATCAAGTTAAAGTTTAACTTTTAAATCATCTATAAATATATATATATATATTTAAGAGATAAAATGTACCAATTATTCATTTAGATTCAGTGAATCTCTAAGTCAAAATGAAGATATTAATAAACTAGATGTTATCTAAATAAATTATTAAGATTACAATCAATAAATTATTTTCATGAGCTCAAAAATATGATTAGACCTATACATGAAGAATGTGAGAAAATATAGAAAAATTTTATCTTCTTTTTTCTTAGAAAACTCAAATAGTAAAAGTGAAGAGCAGATGGAATGATAAAAAGCCTGAGTAAGAAAACATTAGTAATATATTTTGTAATTTCTTATTATAAATGACTTATAAAATTTCAATTTGTATACATAAAATGACAATTTCACAGGCAGATATTAAAAATATTATGTGAGAAACATTTCTGGTATGGTAATCTGAAGTTATCTGAAATAATGTTGATGCTTGGAAAAGACAGGCAGCAGACACATAGAAATTCAAACCTAGGGCATATAAGAACATCTTAGCAGGTAGTCATTATAATGGTGTAGGAAGATCCTGGACCTCACATCCTCCAATGGACACACTGGATCTGCAGCTACATACTGAATAATTCCTGTTGAACAAGAACTGAGAAATAGCTGAATAGGTCCCTCCACAACAAGGGATAAAAGGGCCATATTGAGGTAGGTAAGAGAGGCAGAGATATGGCCTCACAAAAAATCCCATACCCAGCATGACAACCCATAAGAGAGGAATCTCATGGATCTGGAACTTCTCCCTGAGGAGTGAAGAGTTTGTACTCCACATCCGACACTCCAAACTTTGGGACTCGTATCAGAGCGATGAGGCTCTGAAAATATCTGGCTTTGGAACCCATGGACCTTATATCCAAGGTGACTAAAGGGGCTGTGGAGAATCTAAGATACTACCCTTAAGGAGCTATCCCATAAACTTAGTTGTCCTGGATCCAGCACAAAGGCAGGAGTTTGAAAGATGACTGTATTATATAAGAAAGAGATTTGTTTGCTCATCTTAAAGCATCTGCTGGAGTTAGGGATCAGTTGGGATTTCTTTGCTGGCAATTGCCATTTTTGCATTTTCCTTCTGCCTTGCTAGGATAGTTGGGCACTCTTAGACATAGACCTGCTAAAGTCACACTGTACCCTCCCACAGCACTCTTTCTTGACCTCACTGAAGGAGACGTAACTGTATGTATGTGTATTTATGGAATAATATGGAACATTATTTAGGCACAAAAAGAAGGAAATCCAGCCATTAGCAACAACATGCATGGACCTTGAGGTGTTATGCTAAGTGAAATAAGTGAGACAGAGAAAGACAAATACCATATGATTTCACTTATATGTGGAATCTAAAATAAGCAAACAAATAAACAAATAAAACAAAGCAAATCCAAGCCCACAGATATAGATATGTGGTTATAAAAAGGAAAAAGGGCCAGTGGAGGGAGATAGGAAAAATTGGTGAAGGGAGTCAATTGAATGGTCACGGATGCTAACTAAACTTACTATGTATTCACTTAATAGGGTATACAAATAACACATTATTATGTTGGAGACCTGAAGTGAACATATTCCAATATTACCCCAATAATAATGATAAATGGAACATTTAGAATGAATAAATGTTGGCTTTATTGGTATCTTTTTTTTTTTTGAGAGAGAGAGAGAGGGAGATAGAGAGCCTAGAGTGAGAGAGAGTTTGAAAGAGAGAGAGAGAGAGAGAGAGAGGATATCAAGCAGTTTCTGCACTCAGTGAAGCCTGATTCAGGGCTCCATCCCAAGACCCTGAGATCATGACTTGAGCTGAAACCAAGAGTCCATGCTTAACTGAATGAGTCACCTAGGTGCTTGGACTTTATTGATCTTTTGCTTTATTCTGATTTTTTAAAGACTTTATTTATTTATTCACGAGAGACACACAGAGAGAGGCAGAGACACAGGCAGAGGGAGAAGCAGGTTCCCCTCAGGGAGCCTGATGTGGGACTCAATTCCAGGATCCCGGTATCATGACCCAAGCTGAAGGCAGACGCTCAACCCCTGAGCCACCCAGGCATCCTACATTCTTAATTCTTTATTAACTTAATCTATAGCCATCTATATGTGTGGCTTTGCTTTTTCTGGTGATTTTTTTTTTTTTGGTATATTGGGGATTTTCAAGTGACAATCATCTTTAAAAGGCAATTTTATGTGTTACAAGTGAGTGTTGAAACATAAAAAGGAGTTTTGCATTGCCCCAGAGTAAGCCTACCTCTTAAAAAATCATGTGTAAGTAACTTTCCTTTGAGAATTGTGAACTATAAAACAGAACAATGGGTAATAATAAAACTTCTGAAAATCATCCTCCATAAACCAGTTGCTTGTAAAATTATGAAACTGAATCATCTTGCTCATATGCATAAATGACATAATCATCCCTGGTGTGTAACTTGTTAATTGATATGGATCCATGATAGTGTCCCTAGATAGGCAAAGGGACAAGGAATTTTCAAAAATAGAAATTACTGTTGGATCAGTTTGGCATTAAAGAGTTTACAAGTAGTCTGCTTTACCTTTGTTTCTTTTCTATATGGTTGCTTCTCACAATTATATTAGTAATGTCTAATTTATAATTTAGACTGCCATGCCTCTCTATTTGCTATAAATTTATTAATTGGAAAAAATGACATTTGTAAGGAAGAAAGGTGAAAGTTGGAAATACTAAAATTATGCAAAATCTTATAATAGTCTATGAATCAAAGCATGGATCATGATAGAACACATGGGCTTGGCATGGATTAAGCAGTAACTTTCTTCTTGTTTCTTTTATCTTCAATTATCTGATTAAATGATAAGCAACCTTTATTTCTATATTATATTGTTTAGTCTTATCCTGCAATTATATTAATGAGGAGTTTTCTGTGGAAACAGTCAATAAACTTCTATCTTCTTTGTTCTGCCCCAGGTGAATTCTTTCACTTCCACGCCATTGGCTTCCACCACATTGTCACCTTATATTTGGGAACCCTCATCTGATCAAGAGATCTTTCTTTTAGACATCACATTTGCATAGCAAAAAATTAGAATATTTTCATTAATTTTTAGTTATACTTTGCACAGATAGACATATATGCATAAATATTTTTCAAAATCAGGGAATTGTGAAATAACAGATCAGATATATGTTAAATATTCCACTAAAATATAAGAGTGGGTCTTCTGAGTCTGTAATAAAGAATAAATAAGCTTGATAATGGAGAGTCTGGAGAACTTACAGACATTTTGCACAAATCAGAGGAACCCAGAAAGCCTTTTAATACTGTGAAAAAATTACTACTAATATAACAAATTTACATTTCCAGATTGAAAAACAGCTTGATGATTTCAACCAAAATGAGTTACTTATTCATATCATGTAAATGTTTGTTACAAATTGTGCTCAAAAGCTGTATTGTTAAAAGTTGGAAGTGTTAAATATTTATATTTCTTATTAAAACATCATTTATATTCTTTTAAACTCATGCTTGAAATAAAGGAAATTTGCAATCATAAATAAGAGAAAAAGACATGAAATAGTTTTCACACAATAAAGCAAATGAATTAAGAAAGCAAGCTCAGAAAATATTTTATTCATTAGAGTTGATAAAAAATGTAAAATAATCAGAACTTTCTAAAAAATGATCTATTGTGCAGTTAAAAATAATTGAGAATTTTCAGTTTATAAAATAACATTTATATAGCCATAACAGTATAATCTAGTTTTATAGCATGGCATGTTACATAATATAACATGTCAAGTGAAATTAAGAAATGTTTTTTAGGAACTTATAAATCAACTGTATTGCAAGTGCCTAAAATTAATCTTTCTGATTATAGTGTCTAAGTGCCTGACATTGTGTTTTTGACAGCAAGGCATCCATTTCAAAGACATTCTGTATGGCACTAGCAAAACAGCTCTAAGGAACCAAGCCATCCCACCCATGAAGTTCATCTTTTAGAAAGCCCTGGGTGATCTAGATAATGGACAAGTTTGAATGATCCTTCTTCTCTGTTCCCCCACCTAATTCCTGCTCTTCTGCTTCATATTTACCAGTAAAGAGTAAACCAATTAAACCCTAGGCACTCCATCCCTGAGCACTAATAAAGGTAAATCTCCAGGTCTTTGTTACGTCCTTCTCTCTCTACCCTTGACCTTACTGTGTGGCTGTCTTGTGTGATGTGTATCCTCCAGGTCTTGTGAATAAATAAATCTTGTTCCTCAAAGGCATATTATTGGTTCTGGTAGGTGAAATGTTTGTGGGGGTCTCAAGTAATTCAGGCTCAGGGGGATGCCCCAGGCATTCCTAGCCAATAGGTATCTGTCAATAGGCTGACTATGACACATCAAGACAATAAGATTTCATCATAATTGATAAAGTTTCATCTGCTTCTTAAAAATTGTTAAGTAATGATAATTTCAAGATTTTTAAATTAATGTGATTTTTTGTTGTTAATTTTGTGAAGCTGAACATGTTAACATCTAAAATTATGTACAAAACTTTTGTTGATTTTTGCAAAAACAGTTTAAAAAGTATATGAAAACCATATTGAATTTTGTACAGCTGGGGTCAGTGACTTGTTAGGAAAATGATCTGGCGTATCAGAACAAAATGATTTTGGATTTCTGGTTGACTTCCTTTGATACATGTTGTGGAAAGGAAACCAACCATTTTGGAATAATCCAATCAAATACATTAAATAAATCAATTAAAATCATCATCAGTAAATGCTCTATTTATGAAGATAAGTCATAATCCTCATGATAAATAACCTATCTTTATAGATTAGAATTAAATAATGAAACTGGAAATGTATTTGTATCTTCATTGGTAGTTTTTTATTTTTTTCTAAAGCTATAACTGATGCTTTGGAAATTCTTTCAAAACTTAGAAAAGGTGATTTTTTAAAACAAATACATAATAATATAGCAAAGGTAACACATTTACTTTATATTTCAAAGAAACAAATTTATTGATTAACAAATTGATTGATAACAAAAATAGTTGCACATATAAAAACTAACCAAAGGGAATAGTTAAAGAACAGAGATGGGAAAAATAAAACAAAACAAAACAAATTAATGGTATACTTTCTGAAACAAAAAGAAATAATGCTTATTCCTAGAGGAAAGTTGTTGGATTTTCTTATAAATTACATGAAACTATTTGTTGTTTGAATTTTTGAACAGAAATGAAAAATAGAAAGGAAATTTAATTGATTGAAATTTATGAAAACTTGATACCTTTCCAAGTGATATTTATAATACTCTGTACAATAAAAGTGAATGTTGGGGCACCTGGATGGCTCAGTTGGTTAAGCATCAACTCTTGATTTTGACTCAGATCATGATTCCAGGGTTGTGGTGAGACTCTGTGCTCAGCAGGGAGTCTGCTTGAGATTCTCTCTTTCCCTCTCCCTCAGCCAACCCTCCCTCCCCCATGTGCATACACTGTCTCTCTAAATCTTATAAAAATATATAAATCTTAAAAAATATAAATATATAAATCTTAAAAAAGGGAATGTCAATAAAACAAAATCCAAATATATTACTCTAAAATAATCTTTGTCTTGTACATTATAGGTTTATTGAATAGTGTACATAAAACCTTAACATTGTAATGCCTAGAAGAATTTTTAATGTTAGTAATGTTAATTCAACAGAAATGGAGAGAAAATATTTAATCATTAAGAACATCATATTTATATATATGTAAAATTTTCTACCTGTTATGTTTGGAAGTCACATGTGGCCAAGTATTCAATATGGAAGTTATTTAAAGATTCTGTTGCTATTAAATCATGCTGAAACAGGAGAATAGTTTGGCTATAGAGATTGAGAGAAAAAAAAATACACACACACAATGAAGCAAATGAATGAAGGATAATTTCAACATTTCTAATAATTATGAAAAGATTTTAGCTATTCAAATAGTTTAGTTTACTTGATAATTTGTCCTGCCATTTATATAATTTGTTGCATATTTTAACATTATGTACAGTTTTACCTATAAAAAATGAGAGTATTAAAAACTTATTTATAAATTACAATGAATTTTTAAAATTGAATCTGATAACTTCTTTTAACCAATATTTAGACCATTTAAAATAATTATTGATATTATTAGATTAAAATTTACTCCACATATCCTAATGGCTATGATTTTTTTGGGCAACTGTGAAATGATAATATGAGCACTTAAAGGAGGAAACATGGCATTGGCCATGCCACACTTTTATGATTCTGCACTACCAAAAGCAAGAGTGGATCCTACAGGCCTCAGAAAACCTCTAACGATAAAAGAAAAATATGTTCCTAAGTATATGCCACAAAATACCTTTATTACTACTTAGTCCTTTGGTTATCCCTATGGTAAAAGTACCTGTGACTATGGCCTTACTGCCTCATCAACCAGTGATATATAATATGAAAAACTGGACCAGGATAATATTCTCTAAGCCAAACCTCACCCTAACCTACTGGACTCAAGGGAAAAATAAAAAGCATATAATGATGGGATGGGTAAAACTAGAGCAGGTAATGAGTGTGACCCTAGAAGGATAAAGATATTATTTGAGGTCAACAGATGATAAAAGAACTATTAAAATAACCAAGGAAATGTTTCACATCAAACATTCTGATGCGAACATCTTTATATTAATTTAATGAATATAAGTCATACATTAGAACACTTAAGTAAAGGAACATTTAGAAGATGATATTAATAAAGTCAATTTCCACCTTGCAAGTCTTTTCCACCTTGCAGATGTGGAAAAGATATAAAACATGCATTCCCTAAACTAAAGACAGCCTTGAGTTTTGATGTTATGGTAAACAAACATGTATTTGACAGTGCTATGCAAGCTTGTACCCCTGGAGCTTTATGAAAGTGATCTTTTCTTGAAAATGTAATTGTCAAGGAAGTTAAATTGAGTAGTTTAAGAAGCTTAACCTTTGGTGATTTGGTGATTGGGTACGGTACCATGCCCAATCATGCTGAAGAGTTCTCTGTTATGCTTATATTGGTATTGTTAAGAGTATGGTTACTTTTTTAAAGATTTTATTTATTAATTTGACTGATTTTAAGAGAGAAAGCAAGTACAAGCAAGAGGAGTGACAGAGGAAGAGGGGGAAGCAGGCTTCCAAATGAGGAGGGAGCCTGACACGGGGCTTGATCCCAGGGTCTTGGGATCATGGCCTGAATGGAAGGCAGCTACCTAACGACTGAGCTATCCAGGTGCTTAAACTCAACAGTCAAAAGAAACACATTTGCAACACATGAATGTCTGTGGTTGTGATGCAAATGATGCAGAATCACAGGGCAAACTGTTGTGTATCTGTTTGATGTATTTTCAGATCCAATTGTTTGTGGCAAAGATACAAAATTATTTTACTGGTTGCCTTGGGGTTTGCAATATACATTTAAAGAATATGAGTCCACCTTGAACAGTCATTCTACTGCTTTCCATGTAGTTTAGCGACCTTATTACCTGACATTCCCAATTACTCTTTCCTACCCATTTACTACTACTGTCATTCATTTCACATGTTTGTATGCTATACACACCCATTACATTGTTATTGTTTTACACATATAGTTATCTTTTAGGTCAATTTATGAAAAAATAAAATAACATATGCTACATTTATTTGTTCATTTTCTCATACTCTTGTGTCTTTTATATAAGCCTGAGCTCAGGAAATATATAATTTTTCAACTGTCTGAAAACCTCCTTTTAAACTTTCAAGGGCGATCTGCTGGCAATTAATTCCATCATTTTTTAAAAGAAGTTTTATTTCTCTTTCACTTTTAAACAACCTTATTTAAGACATATAATTTACATAAAATCCACTTTTTGGGATGCCTCAGTGGCTCAGTGGTTGAGCGTCTACCTTTGGCTCAGGTTGTGATCCTGAGGTCCTGGGATCAAGTCCTGCATCAGGCCTGCTTCTCCCTCTGCCTATGTTTATGCCTCTCTCTCTATGGCTCTCATGAATAAATAAATAAAATCTTTTTTAAAATCTACCCTTTTACAGTGCACAATCTACTATTTTTTTATACAAAGTTGTATGGCTACCATTAGCTTCTAATTCTAGAAAAAAAATATTATCCAATTAGAAACCCATACCCATCAGCTTCCCCTTCATTTTTGAATAACTCATTAGATATGGAATTCTAGGTGGGTAGATGTTTTTTTCTTTCAACGCTTTGAAGATTTTTGTCTTGCTTGCATAAATGGTGATGAGTTTTTTCTTTTGCAATTCTTATCCTCATTCTTCTATAGGTAAGGAGGTTTTCACTGACTTATGTTTGAGTTTGGTAATTTGTTCCTCATCTATATTTTGTCTACTGATGAGATCATGGGAGGCATTCTTCATTTGTCTTACTGTTTTTGATTTCTGGTATTTTGTTTTTTATTTGTTTTGGATTTTCGTTGTTTTTTTTTTTTTCTTGTTTAAGATTTTATTTATTCATGAGAGACACAGAGAGAAGCAGAGACATAGGCAGAGAGAGAAGCAGACTCCCTGTGGGGAGCCTGATGCAAGACTCCTCTCAGGACCCAGGATTACGACCTGAGCCAAAGGCAGTTGCAAAACCGCTGAGCCACCTGGGCTGCCCTGTTTTTGTTTTTGTTTTAAGAAATAGAGCATGGGGTGGGGAGCAGGGGAAGAGGTAGAGAGAATCTTAGGCTCCACACCCAGTGCAGCCCCTGACACTGGGCTCTATTTTAGGACACTGAGATCATGACCTGAGCCAAAGAGTCAGACACTTCTTAACCCACTGAACCACCCAGGTGCCATCTGGTATTCTGTTTTGATGGCTTAGTTTTCATTTCTCTCTGTTTCCATTACCCACTGGATCTTGTGTGTTGTTTACCCTGTCCCTTAGGGCTTTTAAAATATTAATCATAGTCTTTTAAATTTTCTATGTGCTAATTCTAACATCTTTATCATCCAAGTGTAGATCTGATGCCTGTGTTGTCTCTTCAGACTGTCTTTTCTAGTCTTCTGGCATGTCTTGTATCTTTTTATTGAAAGCATGTTATATTAGGCAATAAGAACTGAGGCAAATACAACGTCAATGTTAGAATTTATGTTAATCTGGCAGGAGTTGGGATGTTTAGTGTTCGATATGGTTGTTTTTGTTAGATATTTTAAGTTCCTTTAAGGGACTTGTTTTTTTGATCCCATTCTTCTGTTTGGTCTTCTCTGTGTACTGCTCCCCAGGGAGGGTATGTCTTACAGCTTTTTCAACTGTAACCCACTATTATTATCACTGGAAGTTTATTAGTGTAGCAGCAGAGTGTGGAGGAAGGTGATATTCTCTAATATTTTAATTATTTCTCAGTATTTTATTGGGACTGTTTCTCAAGGTTGTGCCATGTCCAGGAGTAAACATTCTCTCATTTTCCCCGTCCTCTAAATCGTTACCTGCTACAGTCTACTTCCTTGAAGCTCTCTCCTCTGTTGATAAGGTTTTTTATTCATTTCTTTTTCACTAAGTGAAACAGGAGATCTGGATTGGAGTATAGTTCCCTTCCCCCATCTTGGATAATTGCCTAGCTAGTGATGTCCTTCCTTCATAGAAATGAGGCTTTTGTTAAGAAGAAGAGTCTGAGTGTGTTTCATGATAACTACATTTTCCATCCTTTTATCAGGGTCCTGTGTTGAGCTTTCTAGGAGTTCTAGGATTCCCTTTGTCATAAACTGGTGGACTTTCTTGAAGAAAGATCTAAAGCAGTGTGTCCTATCACCAACACTGCCCCGGGACCTTCTCTCTCTCACTTTTGACCTACTCGTCATCCAGCACTTGATCCAAATCACCATTTATGTGTTTCTACCAGCTTACAGTGTCTCCAGCTTCTATTCTAGGTAACCAAATCTTGAGTAACTTTCTGTATCTCTCTAAATATGCCTGACTCAGCATTTTGTGATAATACTTTTGCCTGTACTTCAGTTCTCTGACAGATACAAAGTTTTCAGTTTGTCTAGTATTCTCTTGTTATAAGATTAGGAATAACAATTTCTAAGCTCTTGTCAAAACTAAATCTAGAGATCTTCATCATTACCAGTTGTTAAATATTTGGAATATCACTCTATGGCTATGGAACTCCAACTCTTTTAAATAAGAAGTGCTTATATTTTTTTTAATTGAGTAATCTATTGGACAAATATAAAACTTGTGTACTCACAATTGTAGGCCTATTTTTACTATTTGGATTTTTTTTTCCCATTTTCACTGAATAATTATACCACACTGAGTGTATTTTATTTTGGTCTTTGTAATATTTGGGTAAGTTCCTATTCCTTAATTTTAAATTTAAAATATTTCCTTATATCAGGTAGTCTCCATGGTACTCATGAGAAGAGTTTTCATACAAGAGGGCTCACATGCTATTTATCACCTGACTTATAGATGGTCAAACTTGGGTCTAATGCTTGCTTGCAATTTCATCACTCATGGCTAAGATAGTGGATTCTTTTGCTACTCATATGCAAATTGTGTTCAAGGAATTCTTTACAAGGATATAGTAGTTGAGGAAAGATATTATAATATCTTGCTTAAAAATAAAATATTGAATTCAGGTCTATCTAGGAATGTCAGGAAGATTGTTGAGGGGATCTAATATTGGCCTTTTTCCTTGATTGGAGACTGACTCTTGTATTAAAATTTTGAAATGATTGTATGGGAAAAGATAATTGAATTTGCTTCAGGACAATGAGGTAGGCCAGAGATGGGTGATTTATCTCTAACTTTGGTCAAGTTACCTAAATCCTCGAATCTTTCTTCCATCTTTTAAATAGAAATAATAGTTGTATATATATTTTTAAGGTTGTTGTGAAAATTAAAATAATTCATATAAATACTTGGCTTATAGTGAATGTTATATCTTATTTTTTATTGCCTAATAAGGTTTTTTTTTAAAATAATTGGTCTCCATTTGCTGCTTGTTGATAGTTAATTAGCTAATGCCATAGATTAAAATTTAATAATTAAAATGATAAAAGAGGCAGACTGTAGATCAAAATGTGCAAGAAAATACTTGAGAGTAATAAAATAATAATTTTTTGTTTACATTAGTGAAAAAAACTAATGTTTTACTTGACTGCAGAAAATCAAGAATATATTGAGGATTTACATGGTTAATGAACTTCAAAATCACTTAAAATAATATCAACTCTAGGCATTAAAATAATACTATATATAACTATATTACATATAACTCTCTATATACTTGTAGTATACATAATGTAGTATATTCAGTCTGGGTATTATAATGTATTTTAAAGCAGTTTGCAAACTAGAATATCTAAGAGGAAGAAGACCAGAATTATCAGGAAATCATGTCAACTAACCAACATCTAAAAGGCTTGAGAGTATTTAGACTCATGCAAGTTGACATAAATTTTTTTGACATAAGTAGCTTATATTCTAGAGCCAATGTGTAGAAATTACAGTGACTTAGTCTCAAACTGAACCAAACTTCATTACAATTTAAATTACTAGTGATGATTGTGATGCTCTGCAGTGAACTTCTAGCCACCCAGCTTTCAACAGAGAACTATTTATTGTTGGATTCCATGTTTATGAAAGAATTTGATAATAATAAAGCTAAACTTCTTCAAATGTGGGGCAAGGGTTCCTTGCAGCTTTTCTACTAAAAGGAACAGGCAGTTAATATGCAAATGAGTACCTCACTTTGCCCTCAGTATTAGAATTAGAATTCACATCACCACTCCCTTGCATATGAATTCCTCCTGTCCAGCTTTAATAGATAGAATGGAATACTTCTGCAAATTTTAGTGTACTTTTCCCAGGTCATTCTCAAAAGACTTGCTTATTCCAAATGTAAAAGCTGGCATTCTAATCAATGAAGAGTACATTTTACTATATTCATTGATATGGCAAAGGTCTCTGCCCGTAACTCTTATCCATTGAAATAGCCACTGAAAATGAGAAATAAATATATTAATTAAGTGGCTTTACAACTCAGTAGACAGACACAAGCTGATGTGAGAGAACAAGATTAGGTAAGTCGCTTGTTTTGTTTTTTGCATTACCTACGATTCTTAGGTAGGAAACTATCATACAACTGATTGAATGAAAGGTGGAAATTTTAAAGTTGAAAGTTGGGAAAAACTTGATGGACAGCCACAGACTTCGATAGGCTTGATAAAAGTTGATACTTGAAGGAAAAGAATGGAATATGATGAAATGTCTGAGAGAGATAATAGTTAATAAGGCAATCAACAAACCTAATGACATTGTGTCCTGGATGGGAAGAGTCAAATAATTTGGATAAATTATGAATCTTCAGTGCCTATGCTGAAGGTTTAAAATCAAATAAGTAATTGAAACATTTGGAAGCATGAAGTGATGGTATAGAAATAAGAAATCTTATTCAGACTCTGATCCTTCCATTTATCTGTGTGTTTCTTTTGGGAATTGTGAGTTAACACTACTTAGTAATAATTTTCTTACCTATGAAACATGTAGAATTATATTTGTTTTACTTTTCTCTCAATTTGTGGTGCTAATAAAACACAATTAAACATTTTAATAATAGGTAAAGGAAATTGATCATCAGGGTGTGTGCATATATGTGTATTGTGAAATCCATGGTAAATTTCATTTGAGCCATGAATAACTTTTCCCAGAGAATGTAAGAGGTCCATGTACATATGATTCTACATAAAATACTAAGTTGGATTATCTGAAACTCACTTTGAAAGTCTATGTTCCTCTGAACACTAAATTGAGATATCCCACACAAAAAAATTCAGGAAATTTTATTTTATCACCTTTTTGAAATTTTGTGCTGTCTGAGTGGAGTAGAGTAACTTTTTATTAATTTCTTGAATAGAAAATCTGTTTTAGTATTTTACTGGCTGAAGATATCCAAAATTGTTATGTCAAGGAGGGCTATTTAATCCTTCTTTCCAGGTATGTACCTATGATTCAATGAACCAAACTTTATTGGAAGAAGACTGAATGTGTCAGAAGCTGTTTATGGAGATAAAGACTCTTGGTCATTCTTAACAGAGTATGATATGCGAAAAGTTACCTTGAAATTGGGGAGACTCAAAGATTTACCTTAAAGAAATAAAACAATATACCAATGCAGTTGTGACTATAGATTCAGTTTTACAAAAAACTGGGGAATATGCTTAGGCAAGCTTGAGTAGCTGGGGAAATGGGGACAGCTCAGTGAGATCAGATTCATCTTAGCATAGCTAAAAACTGAGAACCTTATGTGACCACATGTCTGCAAAAACTTCCAAGTACATTATAATGCATGGGACAGGGAAAAACAGATTTCAAGGCCAACTTTCTTTATGATCTTATTATCTCTATCTTGCACCATTTTCTAAAATTTCCTGGCCACCTGTTTTTAGGGAGGAATCTGAGGCTTAGAAAATATGAGTCATTCATTCAAAGTCACTCATTTATCCCTAAGCAAAGAGGTAATTAGAAGTCTACATTTTTTTTTAGCAGATATTTGAAAACAACATTTCTTTGGATGTATATTCAATACTGAATAGAGATTTACAGTGAATTGCTAGGAAACTATAATAGCAATTTAATTTTTCAAGATAAATCTTTGACAAACCTTGACATTCCGTACCTCTGCATTTAATGATGCTATCAGAATTTAGAACTGCTCTAATAGACCCAATATTCTGGAAGAAGAGAAAAAAAAATGTTGTTCCCTGATGTAAATGAACAAATAATACAATATAATAACCAATTAATACATTTGAAAACTTTTTGCCAACAAATTTAATTTGTAAGGAAGGCACGTAGCTTTTGTCATTACAATATTTTACAATTTTTCCTATTAAGAAAACATCCTTTTAAATTTATGACCCAAACAAAATATTAACTGAAAGCCGGTCTTGGAAACACACTTCGGCATTTCAGAGAGTTTCCTTTAACTTCTGTTATGTTGAAAACTTTCAGAAACTATTTTTGGAGATCAAATGGGAGCCACTTTGAAAAGCTCAGCTTGATTAAGAACAGACAACACACATTTAGGGAATAAAAGGAATCACTCACTACTTTTGTAAAATTCTTCAGGGATTTCACTCCAGGTAGACAAATGTGGGAAAGGAGTTAAAGAGGATTTTAAACTTAGATGTTTGGAAAGCCTTTGACAAAATTCTTTACAGTCATGTAAGATCAGTGGAAAGGATCGATGAAACTAATAGTAAATTGGCTCACTGTTGTGAACAATGATTTATGGAAAGGAAACAAAGGTACTAGAAATAGGGCTTTTGGTCCAAACCACATATGCTGCTTCTTCATAGGGCAGAAGTATATCTCCAACTTACTAAAAATTTTTTAAATTGAATTTTGTTTAAAATATAGTAAGCATTTACTTTGCAATAAGTCAAATAAAATTAAAGTTTATATAACAGTTCATGACAAATAGAATGTGACAAATATGTGTGTTCATATTTGGGATTCTTTGTTTCTTAAAATGGTAGTGGATTTATGGAAAGTATCTTAATATAGTTAAACATACATAGAAAATATTAAGCAGGTTCTAAGAGATGATTACTTGAACCATGATGCTTACTCTGATTAAAGGAGGAATTTTTTAAATGTATTATACTATAACTGCTGTACCATGAATACAGTTGTCTTTGTTGTTTGAGAAGAAACAAGTCATTTGATTTAACAATAATCAGAAGTCAGAAGAACCAAGTTAACTGGAATTCCATCTGGTTTAATAGTTTTATTCCAATGAATATAATAGTACATGACATAGCAAGTTTTCAATAAATCTTTGTGAATAAATGAATAAATCAAATGAATGGGATGGAGTGGCTCTATAATTGGAACAGATCTTTGAAATATTAACTCTGTGCTAGATTTTCTTCAATAATATTGACTTTACTATTTAACTTCTTCTTATTTCAGAATATATGATTGTTTATAAAGAGAAGATTTGGTTACAGGTGATAAAAGGGCACAAATTCAAAATTTACAAAGACAATTTTTCAAATTTTATTTTTAAGCACCATTTTACAGGAAATGAAGAGAGTGATTACTGGCTAGGAACTATCCCATCCCAGTTATTTAAGACATCAAAATAACAGGTGGCGGCTTCTTCTTCTTCTTCTTCTTCTTCTTCTTCTTCTTCTTCTTCTTCTTCTTTTTAAGTACTTAAGTAAACCCAAAATCCCTTCTAAGATTTATTTTTGATCAGCAGTGGAGGTAGCACCTCATAAGTTTCAGATAGAGAAGATGAGACACGATGTCATTCAGCAAGGTATAGGAAAGTAAACTCTTATATCATAAATAAGAAAACATAAAATGGCTATTTGAAGGGATACTGATAATATATGTTTGAGAGAGGTCACAGCCGTGAACCTAGTCTAATACTGAGAATCTATAAAAAGATTATAGTCTTTATCTGGGACAGTGCAAATTGAAGCTCTATAAGGGAGTTTTAGTGTTTGATCACTCAGCAAACCATTAAGTAATTTTATTGAATCTTTTTTAGAATGTTCTATACTTAGTAATGAAAATATTATGATTAACATTATGATGTAATAATGATGGTTCATACTCAATACATCTAGGTCTTAAAATATACCAGGCATTGTACACAGAATCTCATGTACCTTATCTCATTACTCCCAAAACAATTCTGTGCAGTGGTTTATTATTATTATTATTAATTATTATTATTATTATTATCCACATTCAACAGATAAGAAAACTGAGCTAGTAAGGTTTTGAAGTGGGATTTATTTTCAATTACTGTCTAGTTATGAGCCGATATTATAACCTTCTATGCTATAGTGCCTTGACATTTCCTCTAAGAAGTAAGGAAAAAAATAGTGCAAATTACATAACAGCTACATGTGCACTTGTATAACTTGTAAGCTACACATTTTGATTAACTCAAAAAATTTAATAAAGGATATTATTGTCTCCAAATAATTATAACTTCTTAATGGCTTCAAGCTACCATGGAATCACAAAGGATTTCAGCTGAATCAGGAAATCAAGATGAACTTTGCCACATTGCTACAAACATAAAATCACTAGAGCAGTAGGGCATGGTGAGGACCCTGCATGTGTCCTGGGAAACTTAAAGGGAAATGAACCTCATCATCTGAGAGTATACATTGTTGTTTTCCCTCCTATCTCTATTTTTGATTCATTATTCTTTTTTGATATTTTACTTTGTGTGCTAAGTTTTTCTTTTTTTCCATTTTTCTTTTCCATAAGGTTTAAAATAAGTAGAGTTACATTAACTTAGACAGACTCTTTGCACTAAGATTACTTTCATTATTGTCTAGGAAAATAATAGAAATATAGTATCCTCACCCAGAAGGATCTTATTTTCTCTACCTACCTCCAAAACATAAAGATACTACTAGGGAGGAGAGAGAAGTTATTGGAACTAACTTCAGAAAAAGCTATAATTGAAAAATTTATCTGGTAAGATTTTAATTTATTTCAAAATTTCTCTATCTTGGCATTCTTTCCAAATACAATTGGCTAGAATGTTTGTTTACTTATTCAATTATTTCATTCATTTTTTTAAAAAAATCAAATTGTATTCACTAAGAGGTTGCTTATGTTTTACAATATACTATGTGCTAGATATAAAATGATAGGCAAAAAAGTTTCATTTCAGACTCTCTCAGTATTTCCAGATGCCTTCAGATACTAGCAGTATTCCAGCAGGATAGTTGACCTGATATTTGCTGATGGCCATAGTAGCATCCCTCAAAAGATCATCGTGCATAATTAAAAAGAACGTATGAAATGAATACACAAAGATTTGGTTTTGTTTTATGGCTATGCCATTGTTAATCCTATGGCCTATAAGGAAATGTCTAGCTACCCCAGGCTTTACTTTTCTTGCCTGTAAAGTAGACAGAATAGTTATACTATTGAGATGTTGTGAGAAGTCAAAAAATAATGCATATCAAAAGTTTTACACTGATGGTACACAGAAGACAGTTAGTAAATGCCTTTATTCACTCAGTTACTTCCTCTTTAATAAATATCCATTAAACGAAAATCTACTTAAGTGCAGCATACTGTCCTGGGTTTGGAGATTAAAAAGTTGAATATGGAGTGGTGTCTGCCCTCCTGGACTCACAATCTCATTAAGGGGGCAGCAACTTTGGGGTGCCTGGCAGGTTCAGTTGTGGAACACGTGACTCTTGATCTGGGGGTTGTGATGCCAAGCCCCACATTAGGCATAGAGAGTTCTTTAAAAAATTTTGTAATTAAAAACAAAGCACAAAACCATTAACATCTGAAAATCAGAATATGTAAAAAAGGAGACTGAGATTTAATATAGAATTACATAATAAATCATTTAATTTAGATTGTGATTAATGCTAGCCAACTAAAGTGTTAGACAACTTAGACTAGGAGTTGAGAGTCTACAGGATAAAGATCTGGATCAGAGAAGATTCTGTTCAGCAAATGATAGCTAATCAGCAGTTGGAAAGATATGAAATATGAACAGAAGACACAATGTGAGGAAGACATGATGGAGGATCAATTTGGCTCTGAGGTGCGTGTTATATTAGTTTCTTATTGCTGCTGTGACAAATTGCCACCAACTTAGGGGTTAAAATAATACGTTTGGATCTGTAGATAGAAGTCACATAGGTCCCACTGGACTAAAAATTGAGGTGTCATCAGGGCTACATCCCTCTTCAGAGATTCCAGGATATAATCCATTTCTTTGTCTTTTCCAGCTTCTAGAGACTGAGTGCTTTCCTTGGCTTTATGGTCCCATTCCTTCATCTTCCAAATGACAATGTCAGGCCTATTCTTTTTCATGTTGTCATCTCTTTTTGATTATTCTTTCTGCCTTTTAGGATCATTGTGATTATATTAGGATTACCCATACAATCCAGAATAATCTCTCTATTTTAAACTCAGTTGAGTAGCTGCCTTAATTCCATTTTAAACTCAGTTGATTGGCAGCCTTAATTCCATTTGCAACCTTCATTCCCCTTTGTGATGAAAAATAATATACACAGGTTCCAGAGATTTACATGTAGACATTCTTGAGATGAAATTATTTTTATACTTTAAAAAAACAATCTCTCCGACTATAGTCTGAATGCATTGAAGAGCAGCCAACATAGACATGTACTAATTATGAGGATTCCACATTGTTACACAAAAGATGACCATGATTTAGTTTAGGGAGCATAACTGAAGTGAAGAAAAATGAATAGGTGTAAGATGTGTTTAAGGATCAGTAAATTTATTTTTTGAGGGTGAGTGTTGACAGAAAAGGGATATAGAGTATAAATTCCAGATTCTGGCTTCAGCAGCTACGTGGGAAAACTTTTATCGCTGAATGTCAACCACTAGAAATGAATCACATTTTGGAGATAATATAAATTCAAATGTGCATATATTGAGTTTAACATGTCAATTAGACCAAATGAAAATGCTATTTGACAATGGGAGATGAAGGTCTGAAATCAAGGTTATTAGCATGGACGTTGTCAATGCAGTGGTATCAAAGTAATTCATAGAATTAAATGTAGTCATCTATAAATAAGGGAATGAGTTGAGAGTAAAGAAAGCATAAGTACCTAAATAACTATCAAACACTTAAAACATGAGTAGAGGAATTTGAGGTATGAAAATTATTAATAAGTTGCAGAATTATAGGATAAAATCAGGCAATGGAGGTTTGTATCTTTTTAAAGAGAAGAAGTAGTCAAAGGTCTGAAATATTTTCAAGTTGAAGGAAGGTAACACCTGAAAAAAATTATCTAGAAAGGATCTTACTTCAGGCAAATTCTACTAAAAACTTCCCATGAGCCAAAGGCTATGCCACATACTAGTTACAAAAAGATACAAAAGGCATTAAAGCCTTATTTAATTAACTCACGGACTAATGGTAGGAGTTTCATTGAAATGGTTAATTTCAACATACAGTGACAACTGAGGTAGAGTTGTGTATACAGAATGCCATGAGACTAGAGACTAGGAGACATATTGCCCGGACCAAGGAGGAAGCCCAAGCTGATCTTTGAAATTCAATAAAAAGTAGTTCAGATTAACAAGAAAATGGTTTCCAGACAAAAAGATCAGCATTGGTAAATATTTAAAGGAATGTAACTGATTAAAAATGCCAGAAATGAGATTTCCTGGTAGTGAATTTGCATACTTAGGTCACAATATGTAGGACTTGATTCTCAAAGCTAAGAAGCTTAAAGTTCATCCTACAGGATGGAAAACAATTGACAGATTTTAACAGTTGACATGAAATGAATTGGCCTAGCTGCAGTGTGCAGATGGCTTTCAGAGGGCCCGTCATAGCAAGAAAGAATGCAGAGGAGAATCTTGGCATAATCCTAGTACAATAATATGAGACCCTCCAAGAAAAAGAAGCCGAATGTAGAAACTTTTACAAGATAAAGATCAGTAGGATGTGATTAATTGCATTTGGAAAGAAGGAAGGAAAGGTTTAATATGACTCAATTTTCTGAACTGAGAAACAAGGTAGAAGATAGTAATGTTAAATGAAGAGGGAATGAAAGAACAGCTTATTGTAGAGTGAAAAATGAGGCCAATTATAGAAATGTTGAATTTAACATTCCTAAGGAAAGACAAGTTAGTAAAATCTATCAGACATGTGCACAACAGAGTTTCAAGTAAGAGAACGGGGTTTCTGACAAGAATAAATGAGATCTCCCAGTGAAAATATATATTATAGAAGAATGGGTTGAGTATGAATGCCAGTGGTCAAATAACTGTTGGAGATAGAAACCAACAAGGAAGAAAAAGAGAAAATGGTCAGAGAAGTGGGAGGAAAAGCAGGAAAAAATGGTATGGAAAAGGCCTATGTAAGATAGAGTTTCAGAAAGAAAGTGGTCAGCAGTCCTCACAGTGATACCAGGGGGGAAAAGAGGCAAAAGGAATACAAAATTCTGAAGCATACTATTTCAGTCATCCCTCTAAGAACCTGAATAGAAAAAAATGATTTATGTTAAATTGCCCACATTTTTAAAAAAGGAAAAAAAAAATCCTCCTGGCAACTGATGTAATTAGTAAACATTTCAATTACAATACACAAGCATGCAAATTTTCAAGAGAGGAGCATTAAGTATGGTTTATTAACATTGTATGAGATGAAAGGATAGGGCCTGAGAGATCTGATCAAGTGTTTGCAGTGAGTAGTGAAGTAAATGAGGCAAAGGCAGTAGGAGTCTTTTACCTAGATATCAGCAAACATTTGGTAAATTGTTATATAAGATGCAACTAAGGAAAAACACTGATTTTATTGTGCTTTTTTTTTAAAGATTTTCTTTATTTTATTTTAGAGAGAGAGAGAGATTAAAAGAGTGAGCAGGGGAGAAGCAGACAAGGAGGAGGGATGGAGAATCCCAAACAGACTCTGAGATAAGCACGGAACTGGACGCAGGGCTCAATCCCCAAGATCATGACCTGAACCAAAATCAAGAGTCAGATACTTAACTGACTGAGTCATCCAGGCGCTCCAAAAAACAAAGATTTTGAATCAATGCTGTAGTAAGCTAGAAGAGGAATGGATGCAGAGATTTACAGTAAGCAATGGTAAGTCCGATTTGAAGGAGGAAAAGACCAGGAGTCCTTTGAGCTCAATGTTATTATTCATTCCATTTAATACCCATAAAACAATTGTCAGAAAAGAACCACAATCAATGTTGGCACTAATTTGAGTCTGTTGGCAGCATTAACAGTTGTAATTGATTGCCTGAATTAATTCCAATTAGATTGTATTTCTGTGTACCAGTTCATCTTAAATTATAATATTATGCTTTTTATTTTAAATACCACTATGGATCCATAAAGTGACTTTATGGACAGCCAATAGCAGTTCTCATTTAATAATGAATAAAAGACAATGGTGTGCATGCAAAGATTATAATGGAGGCATTTTATGGGGATGGGTGCCATATCCTGAGAATTTGCTTCTTGGGAAAGCAAAGACTTTCAACTAAACACTAACATTTGTCTCATGAATAGAGAAAAAGCTCGTCTCAGAAGAGAATAAGAGCAGCATGCCTGAAAAGGAGGAAGACTTCACAGAACAAAGGTATGCCTTATTTCAGTATCAGTGAAGTGTCCAATAGTGTAAAATATGGAGTCAAATCAGATAAGGATTTTAAAGTATCTAATGATCTCAGTTGCAGGAATATTTTTATGGACGTTGACCACAACTATTTCAATGGATTGAATGAGAGAGATGATTTTTTTGGAAAAAAAAAATTGTCTTCAATTACTCTATTTTTTTCAAGAAAGTTGTCTGTGAAGAGAGAGACTAATAAACAGAGGGAGGACTTGGGAGTGGAGTGTCAGGAAATATGTGATCCAAAGTAGAGTCCATTTAAAAAAAAAAAAAAAAAGAAAAACAAAGTAGAGTCCATGAATCCATGAAACAGCTTTAAATTGAAAAAAAAGGACATTCCTAACTGGAGGGAAGGAATAAAAATGAATGAGCTACTGACAATTAAAGATGATGGTATAAAAAAAAAAGATGATGGTATAACTGCCTGAAAAGTGGTGGAATATATATCTGTGGGCTGTATTCCATTACTCTATAAACTCAGCATATGATTATACAAGTTTTTTTTTTTTTTTGAGCTTCTTCAGTCCAATAAAATCCCAGGACATTTATGCATGAATAGCTGATAAAAAAATCTGTACTATCCTATCCTTGTGTAGTTGACTTTCAGAACTTTGTTGTGTAATTTAAGAAACAATCAACTAAAGTCAATCAAAGTTGGCATTCCTCAGTCCAAGGTTTACCATACGTGTCCTTCATCCTCATATTAAGCTTCATTGAAAATTAGAATCATATTAACTACATTAGTGGCTGCCAGATTTTTTTTTTTGTAAAGCACCAGGTTATAAATATTTTAGTTTCAGCTAATCATTGACAAGTTGCAACAACTCAACTCTACCATCACAGCAAGAAAGTAGTTGTAGACAATACAATCCAACCGACAAGGTGAAGGTCCAATAGAACTCTATTTATAAAAACATTTGGCCAACCAGATTGGCCCCCAGGCAGCATTTTGTTAACCCCTGACCTATATTATGATAATTAAAATTAGATAGAATATACAGACCTTACAGAATGGTGCTTAGCATAAAATAGAACCTCAGGAAGTATTAGGTATTTTAAATATATTTTACTATTGAGGGTTTACTATTTGAGGTTTTGAATTCATTGTGAAAGGGAAACAAGGGAAGGAAATTGATATGTTAAAGCCAGTTATTTTCAACAGCACGTCTATATTTTATTTGCAAATGTATTTCAGATATGCAGCAAGATATTACTGTGCAATTTTATTCTATTTAAGATAATTAAATGTTATTTTTAACAGCTAATATTTATCTATAGTACTTGGAATTATATGTGAGAGTGATTTGTACATATCATGTGAACTTTCTGAATTTATTTTTATTTTTGTGCCTAGTATTTATTCATTGTACCAACAGCAGAAAAGTCTCTGTAGTGGCTACACAACGCAGTAAGAAACTTCTTTTCATGTTGAATCATCTCATGTAGTCAGATCACTTCGATTGAGTTGTTTCCATAAGTTAATTTCTTTGTTTTGTCCCCATATGTAAAATAGGATTTTCCGTTCACTTAATTAGCTTTTATTTTTGTACAATATATCCAGAAATATACATGGAATGTATGCTTATTTTCTTAATTAATTTTGTTAGTATCACTTTTAACCAGTATCATGTAGTACAAAATATAAATATAACTGATTTCCTTAATTTTATTTTTCACAGCTTTTAAATGAATGAATGATTATTTTATTTTGATCGTAATGAAGTGTGATTCTCCATGAAATTTCATAATGACAATGATTTAATTTTACAAATTAGAATTGCCAATTTCTAAAAACAAATAATAATGGAGTACTATTATGTTAATTTAAAGATTATAGAGAATTTAGACATTTATAGGTTTCGATAAGAATATAACAAATATTTTGACCATATGGGAATATAAATGATATTATGGATGAATTTTAAGCCTCACTTATAAAATTAAATTTTAAAGTAATATTATAATTTTATCCAATTACATTTTTTGCTATTTAAATTTTCTAATGTGATTTGCTTGAAAAAGTTTCTAAGTGTGAAAACTACTTAAAAATACATTTTGAAAACGCAATTTTCAGAAACCATTAAGGCCTCAATTTCTCCTATGTATTTCACACATAAATATTTTTCTTTTTAATGAGATTTATTTTCTTGCCATAATGAACAACATTTGATTCACTCTGGAAGGATATCAGAGTCACAATGTGTTATCATACTAAAAAATCTTTTTCTTTTTTCTTTTTGGTCACTTAAGAAATATAATGAGGATTATCTCACATATGGATTCTTGTGCCCTAATGATTATGCTATTCTTCAGCCTAACTGTCTCATTTGCATGGGAGAGTTATCAAATGAAGCAGTGAGAAGCAAACTGTGCCAGGTCTTCACTATCAAATATCTATTCTGCAGGGGACATGTTGAAAATAATTAGTTCCTGCAAGTGTGTATAAGAAAAAAAAATTAGCAAGATCAAACTCTGTCCTCTGTTTAACAAATGATTTATACATACATACCCCTATTCTGAAGGATTTGGTCAATCCTTTAGTTAAATTGATTAAAAATAAAATTACCAAAGTTATTTAAATGCATTAAGGTAGAAACACATTTGATGTCAAATGCTACCTTGATGAAGTTAGAAATTGTAAACTCAACAATTTGAAAAATGTTATGAAATTTTACTTAGTATTTAAAACTAATCCATAGTTATGAAATGGTACCTTGATCTATTCCACAGGCTCTTGCTATTTTACTAAGAATATTTAATTGTGTACAAAAAAAGAATATTTAATTGTGGAATAACGTGATCATATTAGTAATACCGTATCTATTTGGCCATTAGTTAAGACATGGCATCTTCAGTACACAGTGATGTAATGTGAGTTCATCTAAGGGAAGACTTGTGTGTCTAGTCCCAGTTCTCTAGTTAATTTGGAGAATTTAGTCATATGATATAACAGATATGGCTTCCAGCTTTCTGAACTGCAAAAGGAAGAATTGGCAATGTATAAATTATTTTTTAAACTGAACTTTGGAGCTACTTTCAGGATTTCTCACAGCTCAACTGAGCCGCTACAGGAAGGGAATGTAGACGAAGGAAGCTGAGCTCATTTGGATGCTCTACACTGTCTCAAATTAAAGCATAACCTCTTACACATCTAATTTTTTTTTAGCATTATCCTGCTTAGTGTTCTCTGAGCTTCCCAAGTTTGTGCTGTGGTGTCTGAGATTAATTTGCAGGGATTTCAGTTATTATTGTGCAAATATATCTTCTGTTCCTTTCTCTCTTTCTTCTCCTGGTATTCCCATTACACATATGTATAACTTTTGTACTTGTCTCATAGTCCTTGGATGTATTCTGTTTTGGTTTTTTGTTTGTTTGTTTGTTTGTTTGTTTTGAGGATTCTATTGATATATACTCTAGCTCAGAAATTTTACCTCACCCATGTCCAGTCTACTCTAAGCTTATCAAAAACACTTTTCATTTCTGTTACCGTGTTTTTTCATCTCTAGCATTTCTTTTTGGTTCTTTTTAAGGATTTCCATCTGTTTCCACCTGTTCTTGCATGCAATCACTACATCCATTAGGGCCTCTTGAGTCTCTCAGGTCAGTTAAGTTTTTCTGCCCTCACTTGTCAAGCTCTCCAGCCTTGAAGCTAGCAGTTCAAACTACCATCTCTTACAAACCTGGAAGCATTGTTGATTTTTTAGTCGGTTCAGCCTTTATTTGTCTGGACAGAGTGGTGACTTCCAGGCTCTTTACTTGAAAACAGGAACCGAAAGTCCTTCTTAGCCATTCACAAGTTGGGCTTCCCTTTTTCCAAAGAAATATTTGTTCAGAAAACAATCGGTGATGAGATGTTCTACAATTGACTGTGGTGTTGATTGCCCATGTCTGTGAAAATAATGCAAACCATAATTAATTTGTACACTTTAAATATATGAATTGTATTGTGTGTGAATCATATTTCCATAAAGCTTTTAAGAAAAAGACAAAGCCCACATGTTTGAAAACCATTCTCTTCGATAAACATTTGAACTCTTCTACCTTTAAAGTTTTTGAGTCTGGGGCATCTGGGTGGCATTCAGTTAAATGTTCAGCTCTTGATTTTGGCTCAGGTCATGATCTCAAGGTTGTGAGATCAAGTCTTGCATTGGGCTCAGTGCTGGGCTTGGAGACTACTTAAGATTCTCTCTCTCCTGCCCTCTGCCTCTCCCACTACTCCCTCCCTGTCTTAAAAAAAAAAAAAAAAAGTTCTTGATTTCATCTTAATTGTTCTATTTGAGCAGCTTTTGAGGAGAGGTGACAAATGAACGTAACAATAGGACAATATATATGTGATTTTTAAATGAAAAGATACATATTCATGCAATCTGTTATGCCATGCCTGCCTAAATATTTCTACATCCACAATGTAGTTCTTTGCCTCTGCACAGCATGTTCTAGTCAGAGAGCTCACCTTAAACCAGTGCCACCCTCTTAGTCTTTCATGTCCCAGGTTGTAAACCATCCTCCTCCATGACATTGGCCTCCATGCAGGGCTAATTACTCACTCCAGCAGGTGCAGCAGTGTTCTTACAATTATGTAATTATACATCCATATCAGTGAAATATTGTTTCAGGGGATATTTATTTATATAAAAATTATGTTTTTTATCCTATGTGTGATCTATAATATTAAATATACATAGCAGAACTTTCTGTTGAAATTGATTAAAAATACTACTTTAAAGAACTCATACTGAAATTAGTAAATTTTTCAAAATAGTATACTTAGAAAAAGTTACATTTTATCATATTACAAGAGACTTTGTCTAACAGACTTCTTAGAATTTTGAAATTTTTAGCCCATTTCTTTGGAACTGACTGGATTGTACTTTACCTTGTATTCAGTAGATGTATAAAAAGCATCAACTCTGTTTTTCCCTATTTATTACTTATGTGCATATAACTAGAATTATTTTTTGAACCCAAATTTCTTTGGAATGATTTTTTTCCATGTCTCTTGTCCACAGTACTTTTTTGTTGTTGGTGGTGGCATATTTTGGCTTAAATTAGAAATATCCACAAATCTCAATGTACTAAAAGGAAAAAGAAAACTGAGAGCATCTTACTCTTTGCTCTTCTCTTAGGCTAACTCACAAGTACCAACAATCATGGTATCAGCAAGATTCAAAGTATTATTAAAGTTTAATTTTTTTCTTTGCTCACACACACATTGTAACACTTTCTCCATCAGCCATTCGAGTCTGTGGACCATGTTTTTCATTCTACTCTTTATTATTATTATTTTTTTTTAATTTTTATTTATTTATGATAGGCACACAGTGAGAGAGAGAGAGGCAGAGACACAGGCAGAGGGAGAAGCAGGCTCCATGCACCAGGAGCCCGACGTGGGATTCGATTCCGGGTCTCCAGGATCGCGCCCTGGGCCAAAGGCAGGCGCTAAACCGCTGCGCCACCCAGGGATCCCTCTTTATTATTTTTTATCAGCAAACATATTTCTTTAATTTTTTCAAAAATATATTGATTTATTTGAGGGAGAGAGAGAGAGAGAGTGCACAAGTGGGGGCTGGGGGAGGTAGGGCAGAGAGAGAGAGGGAAAAATAGAACTGAGCAGGGACCCAAATGCAAGGCTCTGTACCAGGACCTGGGATCATGACCTTAGCTGAAGGCAGATGTTTAACCAATTGAGCCACCCAGGTGTCTCTCTCTCTCTCTCTTTTATTTTTATTTTTTTATTTTTTATATGTGGTTGAGGATCTGAAGAGTAAATTTTTTTCATGATCATTTTTAGAGTTTTTGGTGTGTGAAGGATAATTCAGGAAGTATCACAGATCAAATATAGATATGTGGTGAATTATAATAATATATACTATTTTTAGTTTAATTATTTAGTATCTCTATTTTTTTCTGAGCTTAAGCAATGTGACTGTTTTCTGGCATAGAATAATAGGGACTATATGTCCATTCATATGTGTTGTTTTCTGACACAGACCTTTTTTTTTTTTTATACTAGTTCCTGCCAGTGGGTTTTCCATTGACCCAACTTATCACCATCTATAGACAAAAGGTGGCTTTCTATTCATGTTCATGGTCCATTGGGCCTCTCATTTTTTTATTAGATTTAAGTCTGATCATACTGTAGGTGCCTTCTTGGTAAAGCCTATTGTTATATAGTTAGTAATCATATGGTATTGGTATACTTAATGTACTCATTCCGTGAGTATCCCTCTGAACATAGTGCCAAACAAGACATCTTGAAAGAATCATTGAAAGAAATAATGTTTTCAGATGGTCTTCTAAAGGAAGGACAATTCATCATTTTTTATATGTAATAACAATATCAATATATTGTGCTGTGTAGTTTGCCAGATTCTGAGCTAAGCTTATTATCTCATTAAATTTTTAGAACTACCTTAATAAGTAGATCCTACTATAATTTCTATTTTATTTTATTTTTTAAAATTTCTATTTTAAAATTTGAAAACAAAAGCAACAACAAAACACCAAAAATCTGTGGTTTCTAATCTCTTATTCCCTGCCCTTTGCCCATGAAGTTGCTGAAACTAAAGTATATGCTGAGTTTTTCTCTATAAATCTATTTTAAGTAAAATAAGAAATATCTCTAAACACCTTCATTTTGTATTTATTATCAGTATATTTTCATATAGTGTTTATCATGCTGAATAGTTGATTTAGAATGTGTGCCCAAGCAGGAGTGCTTGTTTCCTCAGAGCCCTGGAAGTAGAATTTCTCTTTAGGTCACAACCCCACTTTGTTGGGTTGTTGTTATTTTAATTTTATAACAATTTTATAATATGTAATCGGTTCCATTTCCTTTGTTGGAAATGTCAGTGTGAATTTTCACCTCACACCAAGAAAAATAGGAACTAAAGATGCACATTTTATTGTATTGAGTTTTATCTTTTTCTCAAACTTTTCCTTTTTTCTATTTGATATCATCTCCTAATGTATTTCATCTTGAATTAAATATATTTTCTAAAATAGCATTGTAACATTGTTTGGAATAACACGATATGCATACATATTTCTGTCAGGAGATTAGATAAAATCCCATTTTATAGTTGCCTCTGACATATGATTATCATGTTTTCACTATTTCCCCATAAACATTGTAATTCATAATATGGGATATCGTAACACATATTTAAATTTTTGTAAATTGCAGTGGGCAATGAATTATGGTGTTTAAATTTCCCAAATGAATTTGGACTGTTTTAATTTCTATTTTTTCATACTACACTTCCCCAACAAGTACAAATAAACCTTTACTCCCTTTTTTTCTCATTATAAAATTAGTGGGCTTTCTTTTGGCAAAATTGAGTAAAAGGAAGTACAAAGAACAATGTGACAATAACTATTATATATTTAATTTATGTGCAGGCATACCTAAGAGATATGAACTGATCCAGTTCAGTTTCAGATCACTGAAATAAAGCAAATATCATAACAAAGTGAATCAAACAGATGTTTTGGTTTCCTAGTGCATCTAGAAGTTATGTTGACATGATACTGCAGTCCATAAAGTGTACAATAGCATTTTTGTCCAAAAGAACAGTGTATATAACTTAATTAAAAATAATTTAAGTGCTAAAAAATGCTAACCATCTGAACTTTCAGCAAGTTGTAATCACAGATCACTTTAACAAATATAATAATAATGAAATTTTTGAAAAATTGCGAGGATTACTAAAATGTGAAACAGAGACACAAAGTGAGAAAACGCTTTTGGAAAAATGGCACTGGTAGGCTGTGCCATTTGTGCCTGGATTCAGGATTGCCACAAACCTGCAATTTGTAAAAAACAGTATCTGCACAGTAAGTAAAGTAAAAGCACAGTAAGTTAAGGTGTGCCTGTATATCTAACTCACTCATCCAGTGATTTTCTTGTGTGTGTAAGTACATATAAATATATATATGTACATATATATGCATATATATATATGTACATACAAATTCACAGATTTTATAACTGCACTGATATAATTAGATTAATGCCTACAGACAGATCACTGTGGGAATCATCAATTAACCCTGATATGGTGAGGAGACACCGATCTTTTTCGATAAATAATGGCATATCTTCCTATCACATTTCTCCTTTGGTCAGGTCTGGCACACCTACTCAGGAAGGAGGAAGGAAAGGTGAGCGAGGAGGTTATACATTTTTCACAAGGGATCTGCTATGTAATTTTCTCTGACAAATACAACACTGTGTCTTCTGGAATTTTGCAAGAAAGCCATTTAGCCCAGTCAGCACTGCTGTAAATTTCTAAACATCAGCTAGACAGAATTGAATTCAATCTTTTATGTGCCTTGGGACACATCCAACACATTTCTGATTTTCCTCAGAAATCCTGCTGACTTGGAGCAGGTGTGTCTTAAAATAACAAGAACTCATCAAGGCACGATTGTTATCATTCTGACGGCTTCATCTTAACTCCTTCCTGTTGTGCACACCTGGTCTCATAAGCACCTTGCATTCTTTAGAGCATGCAACAGGCAACCCCAGGGAAAGGGATTTTGTTGTTGTTGGCAATGAGAAGGATTGTTGTATTAACAATTAATGATGGACACTGACAGTAGAACTGAGCTAAGAGAAGTTTACAGAGGCAGGAGCTCACCTGTGCTGTTTGCTTTACCCTCCTCAGTTAAGTTCTACACTGGTTATCATATAACCAGTGTAGATTTGCTCAATATAGAGATTTTAAATTATGGAAGTAGTTTTCTGTAATTCTCTAATCATGACATGAGCTAAACACTGTAATTGATTCAGCCATTTGAATTTAGTATACATGACTAAGTACTACACGATTAAGTACTGTAGCAATTTTTGAAAAACAGTATCTTCTTATGATGAGATATAATCTGTACCTTGAATTGTTTTCTCTATATATAAAGAATATATATAAAATATGTCAAAAAGAAAATCAAACCTAAGTGTTTCATAATTTTAATACATGTATCTACATGGTATTCATCATAAAATATGAATTAATTAAAACAGGGTATTAATCTGCTGGTTTTTATGGTATCAGGGAACAGGGAACAAATTCAGGAAATTTTATATTTCCAAAATTTGTAAGTGTTAAATCCTTACTTTTTTCTTGTTGGACTTTATTATTATTATTATTATTATTATTATTTTACTTATTGTACTCTTTTTTTCTGCTCCAATGACCTATAGATGTAGATTTAAAAAAATATTTTATCTATTTATTCATGAGAGACACCGAGAGAAAGACAGAGACATAGGCAGTGGGAGAAGCAGGCTCCCTGCAGGAACCCGATGCAGGACTAGATTCCTGAACTCTGGGATCACGACATGAGCCAAAGGCAGATGTTCAACTGCTGAGCCACCCAGGTGTCCCTCTATAGCTATAGATTAGCTTAGTTTCATTCATTGTCAGTTGCTTTGTAGCTTATGAAGATACATTCATTGATCATTTAGTTTATTCTTTTCTTTATTTCTAACATGAAACTTTAAATCTATACTTTTCCCTTGACTATCTTCTTAAGCTACTTCATGTAAATGATGATGTTTTGTCATTGTATTTTCTAACTCTGCTTTTGATTTATTTGATCCATGAGATATCCAAAAATTTGTTAATTTTTCAACTGTTCATAGATATTTGTAATAACCTTTAGTCATTTTTCTTTAATTTAATCTTTTAGTGCTCAGAAAACTCACTCTGACACTTTTTTATAATCTTGCATATGATCTATTTTTCTCAGAATTCCATGCATATTAAAAATGTTTATTATGTTATTGTTGGGTGGAGTGTTGTGTAGATATTAATTAAGTCAAGTGAATAGCACTGTGTTTTGTCTTATATTTCCTTCCTTTTGGTCAGCTTCTATCAAAGAGAGAAAATTATAAAATCTAACATTAAAGACCATACATGAATGATGGGAATTTAGTGGAGATTCATAGATATTTCTTAGACAACCAATTTTGCTCTAATTTATCTCACTTGTTTACTCAACCTAGTGTCCCCAGAAATCTGAATTTGTGATTCCTATGAGAGTCTATTGATTTTTTTTCTGACCCTGGAACAGATATAGAAATGTGATAAATCAGCCATTTTACTTGATACATGTCTTGTGGTTGTCCCACACAGGAGAGAATCAAAGCCTACCCAAAATTTGATTTTGATATTAAAAGTGATGATGCCACACATGCACTAAGAATTACATTACATTTTTATTGCTCATATCTAGAGATTTTCTATGAAAAGCAGGGAAGACACCCAAACTGGTCTGAAAATAGCTTGAGAGCAAGGTGGATCAAATGGTTAGGGAATATGTCTGTGGGGAGGGTTCCTGGCCAAGAATTATATGGTTTGAATTTCTCTCCAGAACAAAGAGAAAACACTCAGTTATCTTTCACTTTCCCAGAAGTGGTCAAGATGCGCATAGAGCAAATGGAATTTGAAAGCTGTCAGCAGTTGAAGATACAAATCATCATACTCTTCATCATACTACATTATAATCTCTATTACAAATAGGGCAGCTCCACTCAACAGAAATAATTGTAATCTATCAACATCCAGTGTATTGTACTTCTCACTTTATTATAATAAATACTTTCTTGTTTCATTCCATGTGGGCCTAACTTTAGAACCCAGGCTTTAGAGTTTTATAACATGGAGTACCACAGTAAAAACTTTATGAAGGAAAAACTGAGCTTATTACTACTTTTAGTAAAATATGGTTTTTATAATTTAGAGGAGATTTGGAAAGCTATTAAATATTTGAAGTCTGCATTTGGTTGGGCAGCTGAAAACAAAGCAAATTGGCATGGGGTACATAACTGGACCCTTAATCCAGATGTTTGTGTTATTGTTTGAAATTTAATGCAAACAAGTTATGTGAGCTTGATCAAGATTATTTTATGTGTAGGATTGTGTTCTTTATATGAGAGTGTATGACTTGAGGGACAACTACACAAAGTTAGCAAAAGTTTGTATTTATTCAAATTTAATGACAGTATGTCCAATTCATAGATCTAAGACTCTGAAAAAATGAGAAGGAAATTAATATATTTTCTTTGGTTATTTTTAGAAATACTCTAGTGAATAATTTCAAGCAAACATAACATGATTATTCAGAAAGTAGGACATATAATGCATCGAGTAATTACAGGCAGGTTAAACTTTCATTAGCTATGGGGAAAACAGTAAGAATTACTTTCTGAGCTATTTTGAAGAAATATCTCAAAAAGGTGATCTAATTAGAAGTAATTAAAACTGATTCATCAGAGGGGAAAGATTGTGCTTTAAATTTTACTATAGTTATTTATAGTGAAAAATATAGAATGATGGCTACTTCCACTGTTGAGTATTTAAAAATATTTGAAAAAAGCTAGAGATACTAGAGAAACTCAGATACAACTGAAAAACATTGATCAAGAATAACATTATAAGACTGAATTTTAGGCTCTCTTTATTGCCAGAGAACATATGAATAGTTTGATTAATAAAAATATGCAGAAATATCAGAATTCTACCAAAATTATTAGAATCAATTGGCATCTAACTGTAGAAAACAGTATGGATCATCCTCGGAAAGTTAAAAATAGAACTACCCTATAATCTAGTAATTGCAGTACTGTGTATTTAAAAAAAAAGAAAGAAAGAAAGAAAGAAAGAAAGAAAGAAAGAAAGAAAGAAAGAAGAAAGAAAGAAAGAAAGAAAGAAAGAAAGAAAGAAAGAAAGAAAGAAAGAAAGAAAGAAAGACTAATTCAATGGGATATGTGCACCCCTATGTTCATTGCAGCATTATTTACAATAGCCAAATTATGGAATTATGGAAACAGCTCAAGTGTCAATTGGCTGATGAATCGATAAAGATGATATACAGTTCACATACACGGACACACACTTACATATGCAATGGAATATTCAGTCATAAAAATAATGAAATCTTGTCATTTGCAACAACATGGACTGACCTAGCAAAGTAAGTCAAAGACAAATACCCTAAGATTTCATTCATATGTGGAATTTAAGAAACAAAGGAAAACAAAGGAAAAACAACAAAGGAAAAACAAAGACCAAAAAACAGACTCTTAACTACAGAGAACTGATGGTTACCGAAGGGTAGGTGGGTACAGGGGAATTGGTGAAATAAATTATGGGGATTTAGAGGACATTTATCATGGTGAGCACTAAGTAATATATAGAGTTTTTGAATCACTATATTGTACACCTGAAACTAATATAACACTGAATTAAAATAAAAAAAAACATGAAAAAAGAATTCATGACATCTAACTTAGGACTTTAAATTCTTCAATTGATTTTCCTAGCACATAAAATTTAATGTAATAAGAAAAATATAGATTGATAAACTTAGGGCAACATAGAAAATAGAAACTGTGTGCTAATTAAAAATCAATAATATACATGCAATTATATGATGAGTAATTTCCTTGACCCTTCTAACCACTTCAACTATCTAAAGCATTATAACTACTAAGATCACTTTTTCACAAAGAGTATGGTAAGGAAATTATGATATTCCAGAACCATAATATGACTATTTCTCACTAAATATGTTTCCTGTATGCATTCTTCTAGCACAAAAATAAAAACAAAATCACTAATAGCAATGTAATACATAACTTGTGTGGGGAGGGAAGATAGATTTATACTTCATCAATAAAAAATATTTTAGGATTAAAAGAAAGCTACTATTCTGAGTTTATTCTATCAGTCATCCATAGGCACCTGCATTGAAGAAGAGAAATGGATGATAAAAACAGGACTTACAGTGACTTGATAATGGAAAACTTGATGCTCGTTCTTCCAAAGGAAATTATAAGAATAATAAAGATACCATTGCAGAGAGAATAGAAAGACTTTATCCAGAACAGTATATATGTTAGTTATGGTTATTACAATGGTTAAAGAGTCCTGTTTAATGTCAATGTTTCATTTAAAATGAAGTGAATGATGAGCTAATTGCCCCAGTGAGTATAATTGCTGTTTAATTCTCCCACAAGAGAGAGGAAAGCAGTGGATATAAATAAAGTGGGAAAACCATCACAGCGGTATAATGTAAAATATATGTCCTCTCCAGAGGCCTCTCCTTACCGGGGAACCTAAGGGTACTGGTCCCAATTCACCATAGGAATATCTTTTATAAAGTGTAATGAACACTTACTAATAGGTCTTATGGGGATGCTCATCTCCTTAGGATTTAAGAAAGCAATGGAGGTAATCATTAAGAATTCATAAGAGGTGTGTTTTCCAATTCATTACCTATGATTTCCTTCATAATAAACAAACCATCTCTGCAATATAGGTCACTTAAATGGATTTCTGATGATCAAAAGAAGCATTGGAAAATTGAATATAGAGGCCTTGAAAATTCAAGAGGAAATTTTATTTTCTTCTTTTTTGTCTTAACTGGATATTATGTTTCATAAGAAAAAATCATGCATTTGAGGTTATTTCACTGCCTTAAAATCAAAGTAATTAAAAAAGCCTTACTCTAAGGATACTTACTGTTCTTAATAACTATAGTAGCTTGCATTTATTGATTGATTACTTGCTATATGTTTACATTCTTCTAAGACTTTTCAGCCTCACAACAACACCAAGGACTAAATTCTGTGTAGCTCTCATAGAGCCAGGTAAACTATGATAAAGAGAAATTAAGCTACCCCCAAGGCCAAGTAGTTTGGCAAGTGATGAAGCCTGGATTCAAACCCTAGCAAATTTACTTGACTTTACTTGACTTCTCTACTCTGCTAATGCTTCAGTTTATTTTAGTAAATAACATGCATCAGAAACATTTAAGGTTAATGTTACTTTGAAAAATCGTTTACTTTTCAAATAGAAAATAATAATATATGTTTAGTTAAAATATAAATAAGTCAACTGGCTAATGTTGGCAATCAGCAGTGCTAGTCCTTATTTGTATAAAAACATGTAAGGCTTTCTTAAGAAAATCCTTATATTTTAGTTACTAAAATATACACTGGAAATTACTTGAGTTTCAAAGTATCTCCCGTCAAAACTACCTACAGAGCCAAAAATCGCATAGAAATTCTACATTGTTAAATATGTTTTTCCTTCAATTTCTCAATCACAAATTATGTGCCAAGCATTCTGAATCAATTAATTTTTGAAGGTGATGATGAAATAAAATTGGGTTACCACTTGCGGTGGTTTTAAAGCATGTCCAAAAATTCTTTGGCATGTCTCTGTTTAAAATGTTGACACTTGTTCTCCTCAGCTTGAGTGTAGACTGTCCTAAGTGTCTCTAGGCAAATAGAATATGGCAGAAATGATAGTGTGAGGCTTTCAAGCCAGGATTTTAAAGTATTTGCTGCTCCCCCTTGTTCTCATTCTTGGTTGCTCACTCTGGGGCCCACCACCCTGTGGTGAGAACACTCAAACAATCCCCAGGAGATCCATATGTAACAAAACTGAGGATCTCACAAACAACCAGTACAAACTTGCCAGCCATGTCAGTGAGCCATCTTGGAAACACATGCTCTAGCCTCCATTATGCTTCCTGTCATCCTGCCCGACAATTTAACAGTAACTTTATAAGAGACCCTGAGACAGAATTTCCCAGCTAAGCCGCTCCTGATTTCCTGTGCCAAAGAACTATGAGATATTATGTGCTTATAGTTTAAGCCTCTAAGTCCTGGGGTAAGTTTTTTATGCAGCTATTGGTAATTAATACACTTCTGCTCTCAACTGCGTAGCATTTTTCAAAAAAGATTTTATTTATTTATTCATGAGAGACACACAGAGAGGGAAAGACAGAGTTACAGGCAGAGGGAAAAGCAGGCTTCATGCAGGGAACCCAACATGGGACTCGATCCAGGGTCTCCAGGATCATGCCCTGGGCCGAAGGCAGTGCTAAACTGCTGAGCCACCTGGGCTCCCTGCAACTGTGTAGCATTTTTAAAGAATTTTCTCAGCAGACAATTTAACAACTATTATTTAAGTAAATTATCTATTGTTTTATGACAACTGATTTTAAATATTATTGTATAGTTATGATCTATTGACCATATAAATCTGCATCGTGCAACTGCTTAGAAAACAAGGTTTAATAATTCCTATGTTCTCAATGTTTAGTTTAACTTTGATACCTACAATATTAATTATGCTTCATTTGAATGCATTCCTCACCATGAAGTACATGAACTTAATAAACAGAGGCGAATTAAAATTAGAAAAAAATGTATAAAACATGCCTAAATAATCACTCTAATTTATTTCATATTTCCATTGTTTCCCACAATGTTATGGATTTTAACAGATTCTTTTTAGAAACCCAAGAGACTTAGACTCCATGAAAATAAATTTGGCTCATATACTCAAATTCGGTTTCTGAATCAGAATTACCAGAAAAAAAATTAATAATGTTTTTATAAATGTGATAAAATATGTAAAACTAATAAGACTGAAGATATATGCTATGAAATATCAGAACCCTTTAAGAAGTTCAGTGTACTTCTGGTGATGGTGATGATGATGATGATGATGAGGTATTGTTTTAGATATTATTTCACAAATGAACCATTTCTGTTAACTACTGTTACATACCACTACTATCCCCCAAATCAGTGACTTAAATTGTAATTTATTATTATTTCTCACTGTTCTGTGTATTCGCTGGTCTATACTGATTACTTCTTATTTGGGATCTCCCAGACATTTTCAGTTAGTTACAGAAAAACTGGGATTAGATACCCTCAAAGGATGTACATCCAAGGTAGCTTCTTCCTTAACAGGTGTGGTTTCTCAGGACCTCTCTATATGGTTTCTTTCTCTAGTAGGAAGGCCTAGACTTTGTACAAGGTAGCTCCAGTCAGCAGAAGGCTAGAAGAAGGGATTCCCAGGCTAGTGAAGTGATATACCTAGCACCAGCCAAGATTAATTCCATAATGGAATTAATTATGTTTAATTACATTGTATTCAATCGATTAATTTAGATTTCAAGGAGAAATGGACTCTATCTTTTGTTGTGTGAGTGGCAAGATCACAATTCAAAAGAGCATTTGGGATGGGAAACAAATATTTAGTAAAACAATTTGCCAAGTTATATTCATAAAAGTTTTGAGATATATAAGAATCATAATTTGTGAAATTAAAAAGATAATAGATGCCAGCCCAATAATATCCAATTTAGAGCAAAGAAAGTAATTTGCTTCATACTAATTTCCCCACAATTTTTGCCTAAAAATTTTAAGTTGTTAGTAGAGCTTTTAATCTTAAAATGGGTCATTTGCATATTTTTGTTATGTAAGTAATTTAATATGAGTGATGTCAGATAAAATGATACTCAATGGATATTAGTGTTTAATGTTAAATGACATTAAATACTAAACTGAGATTAATTAACGAGTAATATGGTATTTTTCATAAAAATGATTGAGGATAGCCAAGATTCTAATATTACAATTTGTTCTTAAGTGAAACCAAGTCTTGCTTACACATATATAAAATGAAAGCAAAATATTAATTTGAAATTAGAGATTAATAATAACAAGCAAACTCTCTCAGAACTTATTAAAACACGTGAGAATTTAAAAAAAAAAAAAAAACACGTGAGAATTGGTTATTACCCCATATCCAAAAATGTATGTGAGCAATGGGACAGAATGGGAAACTCAAAAATGAACTTGGAACTCCTTGGTCAATTAATTTTTGACAAAGCAGGAAAGAATATCCAATGGAAAAGACCGTCTCTTCCACAAATGGTGTTGGGAAAACTGGACAGCAGCATGCAAAAGAATGAAACTGGATCACTTTCTTAACACCAGACACAAAAATAAATAAAAAATGTATGAAAAACATTAATGTGAGACAGGAAATTATTCAAATCCTAAAAAAGAACACAGGCAGCAACCTCTTTGACCTCAGTCATAGCAACATCTTACTAAACACGTCTCCAGAGGCAAGGGAAACAAAAGCAAAAATGAACTATAGAGACTTCATCAAGATAAAAAGCTTCTGCATAGCAAAGGAAACAATTAATAAAACTAAAAAGCAACCTATGGAATGGGAGAAGATATTTGCAATTGATATATCTGCGAAAGGTTTGGTATCCAAAATCTATAAAGAACTTATCAAACACAATATTCAAAAAACAAACAAACAAACAAACAAACAAATAATTGAGTTAAGAAATGAGCAGAACACAGGAATAGACATTTTTCCAAAGGAGACCTACAGATGGCTAACAGACGGATGGAAAGATGCTCAACATTACTCATCATCAGAGAATTATAAATCAAAACTGCAATGAGTAGTACCTCACACCGGTCAGAATGGCTAAAAGTAACAATACAGGAAACAAAAGGTGTTGTCAAAGATATGGAGAAATGGTTCCTCTTACACTCCTGGTGGGAATGCAAACTGGTGCAGCCACTCTGAAAAACAATAAGGAGATTCCTCAAAAAGTTAGAAATGGAACTACCCTATGACTCAGCAGTTGTACTACTAAGTGTACAAAGGATATTCGAAGTACCCAAAGGATATAACAATACTGATTTGAAGGGATACATGCACCCCAATGCTCATAGCAGCATTATCAACAATAGTTAAATTATGGAAAGAGATCAAATGTCCATCAACTAATGAAGGATAAAGAAGTGGTATATATATACAATGGAGTATTACTCCATCATGAAAAGGAATGAAGTCTTGCCATTTGCAATGACACAGATGAAACTAGAGTGTATTTTTGATAAGTGAAATAAGTCAGTTATAAAGAGACAAATACTATATGGTTTCACTCATATGTGGAGTTTAAGAAATGAAACAGAAGCAAATATGGGAAAAATGAGAGAGGCAAAGCATAAAACACACTTAACTATAGAGAACAAACTGAAATTTGCTGATGGGTGTTGGGTGGGAGCGTGGGTTAAATGGGTGATACATATTGCTCTTGTGATAAGCACTTGGTACTATATATAAGTGATCAATCACTAAGTTCTACTCCTGAAACTAATACTATACTATATGTTAACTAACTGAAATTTAAATAAAAACTTGAGGGCAGCCTGGGTGGCTCAATGGTTTAGCGCCACCTTCAGCCCAGGGAGTGATCCTGGAGACCCGGGATTGAGTCCCATGTCGGGCTCCCTGAATGAACCCTGCTTCTCCCTCTGCCTGTGTCTCTGCCTCTCTCCCTCTGTGTCTCTCATGAATAAATAAATAAAATCTTTAAAAAAATAATAAATAAATAAAAACTTGAAACTTCAAAAATGTGTTTAATAAAATTACTTAAAATATTTCAATAAATAGACAATTTCTCTGAGATTAACACCAGTTTAATATTCCAAAAGGCTTGATTTCTGTATTCCAGTTTCACTTCCAACTAATTAATTAACCTCTTAAATAGTTTAAGACCACATCCATCATATTTTAAATGGTAATAATTCTTAGCAAGGAAGTATGAAGTTCCCAGCAGGTGCACATATCTTCAGATAATTATGTAATACAGGTATGATCACAGAAGTCTCTCTTTTAAAGAATATTTAATCAGTATTATTTTCCTAAATCTACACTAAGTGTTTTTCCTGACACTGGAGCATATAAAAATTTTCTACAGGGATCTACTGTAACATCTTAAAATTTGTTTCTTTTGTATAGGATTTTGTACTAAGAAGTCTTTGCTAGCATTGAGTGATTTTTTTTAGTATCTTAGTAAACTGTGTGCGTAGGTCTATGTGTGTGTCTGTGTCTGCGTTAATTCTCTACTCCCCATTCAGCTCCATTCAGCTTAATAAATTTATAGCCAGGTACCAAATAATCAGATTTCTTAGGAAAGGGACATTCAGGAGTCAAGATTGACATTGGCCTTAAATAACTTTAATTATCATTGACATTTGTGGCTACAAATTATGGCTAACATTATCTGTGGCTACTTTAACAAACAAAAATGTGATTAGCAGTTAGCATTGTTCATTTTTAGATGCCAGAGTGACATTATCAAGTACTTAGCAACTTAGCATTTCAGAATAAGAAAATATCAAAAAGGAAAAAAAAAAACTGATGTATGGCTAAAATAGGGTCCAATTCATTATAAAAGTATGAAATTGGGAGTGAAATAATTCAAGAAAAAGCCAAATAGCTGATTAAGAGCTCTTGGGATTAATTCTTTGAGAATGTTTGCAAATATAATAATGTAGAGAAATACTGTTTATCAAAACATTTATGAAAATACCCTAAGTTAAAGACAAATATTCTTTATTGGAAGATTTCTACATTGTAAATAACTAAGTTGCATTATTATCACAATTAAAATTTGCAACAAAGGCTGATTAAATCTTTCCAAGGGTCTCCATCCTCCACAGAGCTTCTAAAAGTCAATCTAGCATTTAATGTATTTCTCTTCACCATTTCTTCTTTTTCATGTAAATTTTTACATTTACATGTCACATCACTTTAATTTGGTCCCTTACTTTTAACCTTTGATTTCAAGTGCTCTTCACTTTGAGTCACAGCCGCATCAAACAACAGTGAAGAGGTTTTGCCCTGGCAGCAGTGAAGAGCATCACGGTAATGAAAGGGATAATTGTGACTCCCTGCCTTTGCTATAATTGAAAATTGAGTATAGAGCCTTTTCCATTTAACTTTATTGCCTAAGTTCAAACCACTGTATAGGAAGGAATGCAGCAACTAGAGTAATTTCTCTAACGTTGCTTTCCTGTCCATACAACAGTTTGAAACCTAGCATTAAAGTTAAGCAGAAGAGGCAATTAGATTTATTCAATTACAGCTGTGTGAAAGAAGTATAATTATCAGTTTCGTTATTGGAAATGCACTGCTTGCCAAATATTTGCTTGCTAGCCTGACTACTAGATTTTCTCTATCAGACAGAAAAACTGGTAAGCATTTGATAGAACAGTCCAGTTATTTAATTTATAGTGACTTTCAGTGAAGCCCCTGTTACACCATGGTGATTGTAATAGCTGGATTAATGATTTTTGATTGCCAAATGAGCATTGCACCTACTATAAATATTAGGCAGATTTCTTCAAATGGTATCTTTATGTTAAAATATCATTAAAAACACTGGTGAAGTTGTTTCAGAGTATACACTTGATGTAATATAGAGGAAAGAATGCCATGGTATTTTTCAGTAATCTTGATTTTAATAAAATCTCTGAAATTTATTGCAGTGTCTTTGAAAACAAAACATTAAGAATTTGGATGTGAGTCAGATAACCTGGGTTTAAACAGCCCATAACCTCTTTCTCATGCAATAATCTTGGATAAGATATTCAACCTATTGGCAATTCATTGTGAAAATATGTACAAATTGTATACAAAAATACATGTTAAATTGTAGAGAATTTTGTTTCTGATCAAAATGGGATAACAAAGACTGAGTTTACTCTCCCACCTCTAACAACTAAAAAACCCGACAAAATACATTAGATCTATTTTTTTTTCAATACACTGGAAATTAAGCAACAGAAGACAGTTGTATTTCTGAGAGATGGAAATAAAATGAGGTGAGCACTATGATTCCTAAAGCTTACTGACCGGAGTGGGTTTCCAGTTTATGAATATATTCCTTGAGTTGAGATGAAGCTTAACATTTAGGAGCTTGATTGTTAGAATTTACAGTGTAGAGCACTAGAAAAAAAAAAAAGAGCTGCACAGAGGGAAGTTTCTGGAAATTTGTTCAAGGTCTTGTTTTAGTTTTTAGGAGGATACTGATTAGCAGATTTTTTTACCCCTTGTATTATAAAGGGCCTGGATTGGTTTCTATTACATGAGCCACCATGAAAATCCTTAAAAGTCATGTAGCATCTGCTAAAATTATTTTACTCAATAGTTGAGTAAAATTTTCCTACTCTAAACACTATTTTTGTCCACCTAACAAAGCTTCAAAACAGTAAGTGACAGGATCAAATGTTTCAAGAAACTAGCTGCATCGAAAGCAAAAATTTGAGTATATTAATAAGAATACAAAAATATTCTATATCCAACAACATAAAATACAATGTCTGGCATTGAATAAGAATTACAAAGAAATGGAAATTTCAACCCGCAAGGAGAAGAAAAGCAACCAATCCAAACTGGCACAGAAATAAAGAGATGATTGGATTAGATAATAAGGACATTAAAATAATAATATAACTGTATTGTATATCTTCTAGAAACTAGAAAGAAAAAATGATCACATAACAGACAAGAAACATAATAAAACACTGAAAAGAACTTTCAAGAGTGAAAACTATGTCTGAGATGAAAAATATACAGAATGGGATTAACAGCAGATTAGATATTACATAAGTAGGGAGTAGTGTACTTGAATAAATAGCAATAAAAACTATACAAAATAGAATACAGAGAGAAGAAAATAGTTTAAAAAATGAACTGAGCATCAGTTATTTGTGGGACAAATCCAAGCAGCCTAATATATGTAATTGGTTTCCTTGAGGGAGCAGGAGAGAAGAAATATATTTCATAAAAATGGCTGAACATAATCCAAATTTGCTGAAACTCTAAAGTGATATATCAAAAAGTTAAATAACCAGAAGCTTAAGAAACACGAATTAAAAAATATATATATAATCATGTTGCTAGTGATTACATCAGTAAATGTGATCCTTTTCTTACTATTTAAGTTCCTTTCAAAGATCATTGATTTTTTAAATCTACAAATAATATAATATGGGATTTATAACATATATATATATAAATAAAGTGTCTAACAACAATAGCACAAAGATCAGGAAAAGAGAAATGGGAATTCACTGTTGTTCACCTAACAAAGCTTAACAACAGGGCAGCCCCGGTGGCTTAGCTGTTTAGTGCTGCCTTCGGCCCAGGGTGTGATCCTGGAGACCAGGGATCGAGTCCCATGTCAGGCTCCTGGCATGGAGCCTGCTTCTCCCTCTGCCAGTGTCTCTGCCTCTCTCTCTCCTTCTCATTCTCTCTCACTCTCTCTGGGTGTCTCTCATGAATAAATAAATAAAATCTTAAAAAAAAAAAAAAAAAGCTTAACAACAAAGGAAAGCACCAAAGTTTAGGTGAAGCAAAGTTCTACTTTTTATGAAGTGCTATGAAATGATTTGTGGGAGTCTATGTTAAGTTAAAGGTGAGTGGCATAAATTCCAATGCAACCACTAAAATAGCAAAATGAAATGTTGCAGCTAAAAAAACAAAACAAAACAAAATAAAAACAAAAAACGTTGCAGCTGATCAGCCAATGAAGAATATACAATCATCAAAAATATTCAACTCAGAACGCAAAATTATAAAAACTACCTTTTCCAATATATTTTTTAGCATTAAATGAGATTATGTCTTCAAAGTACTTGACAAGGTGCCTTCTTATTACATTGTAAATTCTCAACACATTATTGTTATTTATTTTAAGTAAACTTTATCACTTCTAAACTTCAACTTTCTCCTAGGAAAACAAAACAACCTACCAACGTATGATCTCTTAAATCACTCTCAGTTTAGGTATTTCACCACTCTGGCTAAGCTTCATTTTTGTCAGTGCCTCTTACCAAGATGATAATTCATTTCAGCCTTGTATGTGATATTAACCAACAATTTTGTGGCAGACTTCAGAATTTGACTTTAGCTAATTTAAGCACATAAGTGATTGACTGGAAGCATTGGGTAGGTTTGAGAATAATTGAGGAGACAAAACATGGCCAAAAATCGCTCCAAATATAGGGGTTCTAGGTCAAAAAAACTACATAATCACATAAAGAGCCACTCTTGTGGAAAACTTTGCCTCTGCTTGGTGACATCTATATGATTGCCGACTTCCATGGCTGGCCACTGTTTATACTGTTATTGTACTTCCAGTAGACAGAACTGTTCCCAGACCTGCTTCTTTAAATTATCTATCCAGTTACCCTGAGTTAAGAGATGGAGCCGATTATTTGGTTGTAGCTCTTTTGACTCTGTATTAGTGTATGTATGTGGAGGTGTGATTAGAAGAACTTTTTTTTGGACTTCCTGCTATTTGTAGTAGACAACACTTTCCTTCTGCAAGTGTTCATTCTATGGAAATTTGCAGAAAAGTACAGTGTGCATAAAACTTTTAGCCCATAGAAAAAACTATAGCAATGAGATTCATTTCATTTCATTCCATTTCCACCCTTGAATCTAAATACATCCTTCTTCCTGTAAGGACATTTTCAACATAAAAATAAAATTTATTGTCCATTACATTCTGCTATACCCAACCCAATATGCATTTATGCACCATGCCCTCCTTTCAGGGAGAACACCTAAAATCTCAGCAAATACTGTGCCCAATTCCATGTCCTGGATTTTTTGGTGATAATTATTCCTTTTGTTTGTTTGTTTGCTTGTTTTTTTGTTTTCTATCCCCCTCAGTTAAAGGAAGAAGAAAAGAAATCACCTCAAAAGTGTAAATATATACATGAAACTGAAAGGAAAATGATTGCTGGCTGAGTGCGGAAAAGCCCTGCTTTTTGCCCATGATCAGTTTTTCTTCACAACACTGAACCTCTCAGACTTGTCTACGTTCCCTTTGTTTTCAAACAACACCTTGGAGACCTGTTATTCACTTAGTGAGATAAATTTCTTTCCTGTGATAACTGAGATCTTGTGTTAGTGGGTGGTTGAGGAGTCTTCTCACACAATTTCATGTTGGTCATTGGCTAAATTATGAAAAAACCTCAGAGGTCCCTTTTTATTTAGTTTGTTTATTTTTCTAAAGATTTTCTTTATTTATTCATGAGAGACATAGAGAAAGAGAGAGAGGCAGAGACATAGACAGAGGGAGAAGCAGGCTCCCTGCAGGGAACCCGATGTGCAACTTGATCCCAGGACCCCAGGATCACGACCTGAGCCAAGGACAGATGCTCAGTCACTGAGCCACCCAGGTGCCCAGTCCATTTTTGTTCTATCCGTACTTCTTCCTGTTGCTGTTTGAGTCAGAATCAGTTTCCTGAGATTACACTAATCCACTTCCCTTGCTTTTCTCCTCCCTTATGTATATTCAAAGGGTGAGAAGCCCAAAGGAGCTGGGTGGAATCTTACCAGTATCCTGTTGGAGACATTTACCTTAATTCTAAAACACTTAACTGAATAGCACCCAAGAATGCTGAGATATGAGACGAAATCTTTTCAGAAAGAGAATGTTTCCGCCCTTGTGTTATGTACTCACATATCTGAGATGTGGGAAATGCAACACCCGTCTGCCCAGAGCATGTTACTCATCCTGCAGGACAGCATCCTAAGCTTACATGGAATCTTAAGTTAAACATCTCATCTTTTTCATGAGTTAGTTTCACTAGGTGAATGGGAACATGAAAAGAACAGGGCATGCCACGGTCATAAACTACTGCCTTCCTTCACTGCAGTAACTTTCTTTTATAGTGGTTCTACTGAATATGGGATATCATGATAACGTATAAAGTATCCCACATTGATGACATGATAGACTAGAAAAGTCTCTTCATGATGGAAAGGGTCCAAAGCCATCAATATGCCACATCCTTGTAGAGGGATATAATACTACATTGCCAGCTTCCCTTTAGTCACTGCTGCTGGAAAATTAAGTACTTTTAAAAGTGGTAACAAGTTTTACCTTAGGTAAGAAAATACATGCTTTCCAGCTCCTACAAAATCTCAAGCTGTATCATTATAATCATGTTGTGATTGAGTTCATTGAGCTAGAATGAGATAACTGGAAGATTGACTTGCATGTATAGAGAGGTCACTTTTACCCTATTTATTTGGGATCTTTTTGCAATCATTCAAATAATAATGTTCTTTTACTCTGTCTCCCTACAAAAAAAGTAATTTTATGCATTCCTTCCCTAAATTTTTATTCATCAACTGAAAATTTTCCTTTTGCTCCTTCACTTACAAACATGTCTTTTGAAAGGAATCAGAAAGTAAGACAAAACCTATATTTACTGACGATAACCATTTCAAATGTGTACTGAGGAATTTTTATAACGAGATTGCCTGGTATTCTACTAGTCTCAATTGCCATCATTCTTTTATTTCAACCAGTGGAGAGTGCAAGAAGTAGCCAATGATCCCCAGAAATGGGTGTCAATTTGCAGGAAGGATTGGAATATTTTCTATCCGTGATTTACAGTGAAACTGGTAAATAGCTAGAAGTCTTCACCATTCAATTCATTCTGTATCTGTGAACTGGCTGAGATTGGATCTGGAAATTGAGTAAGGAGCCATGGTTCTCTGCAAAAGTAGCTCAAAGTCATGTCTAATCCCCATACCTGATTCTTTATGTGTGTTTTTATAAATATTGTAGGACTTTGTAATACAGTCCAACTATTTTATTCTAACTGGCTATATGAATATATACCCCAAACCAAAAATCAATGTTGGGCATAATTTTAGTTAATTAAATTATGTCTATTGCCCATTATGGCAATTGTTCAAACCATACCTCTAGTAAGTAAGTGTTACTATTTTCCTTTTAAAACCTAAGGATTATCTATCATATTCATTGATATCCCTGGCCTAAATACCTCCCAAATCTGTTTTACACACCCTCCCCTCTATATTTCTTGGGATCTTCACAAAGAATTGTTCACTTTCCCTCCTGTGATTTCTCATCATTATCATTATCAGCATAATTATTGCTAACAGTTATCTAAAACAAAATATGTACCAGGAAATTTTCTTAGCCTTTTGATACTAACTTATCTAATCCTCATAAATACCCTACAAGAAGAGTTAAAAACTCATAAGGAGGAAACTCAATGACTTTCAAAATAGTTATTTATTTGGGAAATGATTGGACATGCCATTTGTATTAAAATCACTCCAACTTTCTCACTTCCCATACCCTTCAGATTCTTTTCTTTACCAGTATCCATGAATGTTTGGCATCTCAACTTAATTTACTTAGTGCCATAGGTGAATCTAGGTTTCAGTCAACCAACCAAGCAAACAATTAAAACTAGTCCCAGCTGTTCCAATTTGCTCATTAAGGAAAAAAACAACAGCACAAAAACACTCTCTGAGTCAGTGACTCTCAACCCTGGCTGCACATTATAATTATCTGGGGAGCTTGTAAAAATTATTGATGGCAAGGCCACACCCCAAACCAATTAAATCAAACTTCCTTGGGTAGATACTTAAACACAGCTTTTAAAGGATATTCTAGAAGGACAGAAACAGCCTGATCAACTAGGTAATAAACAATTACTTCTAAAGGATAAGAGGATAAATTGGAGGGTATGGCTATACCAAGTTTTCTGAATCCTTCAAATATATCATTCTAAGAAGCTTTTCCACTCTTTGATAGTGTATATATCCATTACATTGAACATCTGGTAAGACTGGAACTTCAACTGGTTAGTCACCCATCAGTAGGAATAAACTATGCATTTGTATTTTGGTTAATCTATTGCTGCAAGAGCTAGAAGACTATCTTAGCACTGGTATGGAATGTCTCAAGGTTTCAGTCCGCAATATTTTCAAAGCTGTGTTTATCTTTTAGGAGTGGCCACTCTGACCCATAGTCCTTGAATTCCTGTGCCCTTTATTCCCTATGGCAATAGACACTTGTTCCCCAGAATTTTGCCTTTGACACTTCATTCTAGATATCTATTAGCAATAATTTATTTTGCTATTTCATGACTACTCATCAAGAATTGCAGTACCTTTTAATACTAATTGGATTCCCGTTCCTTTCAACAACAAGTAAACCAGATTATCAAGCCTAGGTCAGCCTCTCCCATCTCCCTGAGGTTCAATTGTCTGCAAACCCTCTATATGCGAACATTAGACCGTTTTCGTTAATTTAAGCATATTGTTTCTCAAATATTATCTCTTCCTACACATTTTCCTTGATCAAATTTTCCAGTAAGACTTTTCTGTTTTGTCTTCCATATTTTTACCTCCTTTGTATTTATTGGTTTCCTTTTTTCTTCTTAATTATAAATGGTTTCTTTCACTGGATTATTAGCTCAGGAGGACAAGATAGATACCTAATTTGTTTATATCTACATTTCAGATACCATGCCTTGTGTATGATTATGTTCAATCATATTAAACATATATATATAAACTTCTATATTACTTATAACATATAAAATAATATACAACTTATAACTATATAATATAATATTCATAACTTTATGTTTAGCTTATGATTTTTATTACCTAAAATTTTTAAGACTTATATGACATAAAAGTTATATGACATAAGACTTAAGACTTATGACATAAGATATACTATATGTATAGTTATGCACATATTTATTAGATGTGATAGAAAATAGACTCCAAAGACAGCCAAAAATTTCTCCTCTCCCTAAAACTTCATGCCACTTTTTCCATCAAGAAGTAGAGTCTGTTTTTCTTCTCTTTGAGTTTAGACTGGCTTTATGCCTTGCTTTGACCAAAAAACTGAAAAGAAAGTGTAGCTGCCCAAATTCCATTCCTAGACACTAAGAGTTATAATACCTCTGCTTCTGTTCACATGGAACCCAGTTACCATCCTATAAGGAAGTCCAGGATATTCTGTTAGAGAGAGATGCCACATGAAGATAAGATAGTATATACTAAGACTAAATACTATAATGTATTTGTAGGAAATAAGGTAGAGAGGTAGGAAAAAAAAATTATACAGGTGCGTGTTGAAATATAAATACATTTTATGTTCTCCTTCATGTTATTTTTATTGAAAATTAAGTTTATAAAACAAATGTAAAGCATTTGCAAAGAAGCTACTAAATTCATTTTCACATTTTCTGTAGCTGTGTTCTGTAACAAATTATTTCAGATAGTCCAAAAGATATCTAAATAATTGTTACTTGTCAGACTCTGCTAATTACATTTTTTATTGTTGTTGTATGGCTGATTAATTACATAAAAGGGAATTTGAAACAATTCTCACCTTCATATAAGCAGTAATCATGCCATGGTCTTGGTAAATAGCAAGCAGACATGGTCTTCACCCTGAAATTGTTGACATTCTGGTATGGATGCAATTCCAAGTAGTCAGCCTTGGTAGCACGGCATAAATATATCAATCAGGAAATCCAGGCACCATGGGACTTCTAGAAAGGGCACCTTAGTAGGGTTTGGGAATTCAGAGGTCACTAAAAGAGAGCTCTCAGTAGTTAACAAGGTAAAGTGGTATGGGGGAGGAAAGTGAAGGGATGAGGCAAATGAGGGCATCCATGTATGCTAAGGCCCATAACCTTATTGGGTTGAATAATAAGGCACAAGGTGTTAAGCAATGTAAGAGAGTGAAATTATAAAGAACCTCCTAAAACCGTTGTCAGGAGGGATGCCAGCCAGAGTGGCTCAGTGGTTGAGCATCTGCCTTTGGCTCAGGGCATGATCTGGAGTCCTTGGATTGGTTCCCGCATGAGGGTCCCTGCATGGAGCCTGCTTCTCCCTCTGCCTGTGTCTCTGCCTCTCTCTCTGTGCGTCTCTCATGAATAAATAAATAAAATGTTAAAGAAATAAAAATAAAACAGTTGTCAGGAGTTTAGACATTTGCTCTGATTGTGATGGGATAACCTCTCTTCAGGGTGGAGTATGAACTGGTGAAAGGTAAGTCTACAAGAAGCTGTTGTGTCAATCCAGGCATGAAAGAATGATTCCCAAAAATAAAGTAGCAGCAGGAAGGATAGACATTGACATGAATGATTGTCCTATATTAAGGAGGTAGAAATCTATTATTCTTGGTTATTAGACGTAGAAAGTAAAGGAGGTGAAGGGCAAGGATGATGCCCAGATTTCTGGCTTGAGTAACAGGCTATGTGAACTTGAATTCAATGATGCCAGAAAACTGACATGAGAATAATCTTTTCATAAAGTTTTCTACTTTATGGGACTTAAGTATCTCATTAAACATATTCACTCAACCTTACTGCCTAATGCCTGCATAGATGAGTGACCATCTTCCACACGAGTAAATCTTTGTATTATGTAGCTTAATGTTCTTATAGAGTAATTCTGTCTTTTATTTTTTTCTTAATATGATGGCAACATTTATTTTTCTGATTCCTTCTAAATTCTTGGATTGGTTGTCTAAAAGTGTTTCATAGACCAGGTAGAAATTTTAACCAGTCAGCAAATAGGCAAATCCATTTCCATCTTTTACTTAGGTCTACATGAAGGACTAGTTAGTTCTCCACAAATTAAATAAATTCACCTTGTAATGTTTTCTGCAATAACCACATTTCAATATTATATATCTTTTATATGATTTGAAAACTTCAAGCTACATAATTTCTTCTTTGAAAATATTATATGACTTCTAATTATTGTATTGAATATTATATGAAAATATATAAGTTTAATGAATAGATACAATTTTATTATTCAAGAGAACAATTACATTTAAATAGGCACCATTGAAGTTTGAAATAAAAGGGAATAGAATTCATAACTGGACTCTATAAAGTCCCAAGAAAACTGATAGTGTTTGTGTATTTTATCCTAAAACAAAGAAACCATATGGAACAAATTCAGTATTCCATGAGACCAATCTGTTATTACCATAACAAACAATTATTGAAAATCATTTTTTGTTCCTTTGAACTATTGTTAGACAAAGTCAATTTTCAGAATTCTTGTAGTAATATTAAAGGAATTACTAAAGTGCTTTCCCTACTTGAGAAAATAACTTTACTAATGCTGATGACTTCCAGATTTGTACCTCTAGCCAAGATCACTGATGTATACTGGATCTGTACATCCATTTGGATGTACAAACGTTTATTCCACAAGAATTTAAGCTTTAATAGCATTTCTAAATTTGAACCCAGAATTGACAGCATCCTAATCCTTTTCCTGATAGAAAGCATCCATCCTACCCCCAATTACATTTGGATAGGAGACATACTAATTTTTCTTTAGGAATGAATGCATTCCTGCAAACTGGCATTTTCCTACATGTCTCCCTGTTTCCCCACTCTCTATAAAAAATTTTCATTTTCGGGACGGGTGGATGGCTCAGGGGTTGAGTCTCTGCTTTGTGCTCAGGGTGTGATCCCGGGGTCCTGGGATCAAGTCCTGCATTGGGTTCCCCGCAAGGATCCTGCTTCTCCCTCTGCCTGTGTCTCTGCCTCTCTCTGTGTCTCTCATGAATAAATAAAATCTTTTTAAAAATTTCATTTTCTTAGGATCCTGTACTGTAATAATTTTCCTATCTTTCATCTTTTTTTTTCTTTCCAATTGCTACTGTCTGGTTAAAAATTTATAATTTATTACTTCGTCTATTCAAATTCACATCCTTCTTAGTAAATTGGAAATCACTTTACCCCTTTCCAATGTATCCTTTATAATGCCTCCACAATGATCACTCTTAACAGGGAAAGCTAATCATGATAAAACCATCCCAGTCAATAATCTTTATTGCTTTACAATTACTTAACAAGTAAAATCTAAATTCCCTCTCGAAATAAAAAGATCTCTCTGTTTTCTAGTCCTTGTGACATTGGCCACACTTTATCTCACACATTCATGTTGAACTCCCCTTCATGCCAATCCTGCTTCCTCTGTGGTAAAGTTCTCATCTTCACTGAGCTGCTTGAGTTTGTGGGTGGAGGTGCCTATTCATCATTTAGGTTTCACCTCAATACTTTCCTGATTCTCCTTTCTGAAGACTTTTCTGACCTAGTCAGGTATTCCTTCCCCAAATTTCTCAATGCACAATTATAAATTTTTTTTGAAAGCTTTAATATGATTTAATTGTTTGAACACGTTTATGTTCTAACATGTTACACTATTACATATATGTAATGTTACCTATATGCACTATTATACACATTACACATATGCACATATATAAAGACATAATTTACTGTACTACATATATGTGTGTATCTATATGCACACTTATTTTATATACACATTTAGTATAATTATATATAATAAGATTATTGAGTTTAGAGCCTAATTTTGGAGGGAAGGGGTTGTTTGTTTTTTCTTATTGTTTGAACTCTTAAAGCCTAGGACAATTGCTACTCTATAATATGCACGTAATAAATGTTAAGTAAATGAGTAAATCAATGGATAATCTCAAATTAATATTTACTAAACATTCAATAAACTTCTTTACAGAATGGTATGGACTTTAATTATGTAACTTCTTTTCAGCTGTCATTTATGCTCCCTTAAGTTTTAATTATATTATCTGGGAGAATACAACAAATTTAATGACCAACCAATACTTGGTGAATATTGGAACTCTACAAAGAGACCTCATAAATTTATAACAGAAGTGGTTCACCTCTATGCTAACCCATCCATTGGATTCTGTGTGTATATAATCATTGCATCTGAGATTTTATGTGTTTCTAAAATATGAGCACACATTCATATACCCGTTCTTGATGTGACATTACATTATGCATCTTTATCAGAAAGGAGAGATGAAGAAAAGGGAGGTAAAGAAAAGTGCTTATAAATTTGTAAACTATGGCTTAATTTTAAACTGAGGAAGACCAAAACTGGTAGACTCTGGTTCACACCTAACTTTGTTTCCTCAATGTGAAAGAATGTGGGGATATTTTGCAACTGTTGCAGTGTTTACTCAAAGCTAGGTCAGGGATCCCTGGGTGGCGCAGCAGTTTGGCGCCTGCCTTTGGCCCAGGGTGCGATCCTGGAGACCCGGGATCGAATCCCACGTCGGGCTCCTGGTGCATGGAGCCTGCTTCTCCCTCTGCCTATGTCTCCTCCTCTCTCTCTCTCTCTCTCTCTCTCTCTCTCTCTCTGTGACTATCATAAATAAGTTAAAAAAAATTTTAAAAAATTCTTTAAAAAAAAAAGCTAGGTCAGCTAAGAATGGATAAACATCAGGAACTTAATGAAGTAAATGGAAAAGTTCTATGGTTCATGTGAAAAAGGGAAATAAGAGAGCCTTTTTTACAGAATCAGTGAATGCTAATAGGCTGTGTAGAATAACAATGGTGAAATACCCAATTAATGATTTATATAGTGGGTTTATGAGACAGAGCTCATAAGGAATTAAGAGTTGTTGAGAGCATAAAAACCATAACCTAGGCAAATGGCTGCTAGATGGAGCACTCAAGACTCTGTTCTGAGCCTAGAGTGGTTGGTGGAGAAATGTGGAATGTTTCTGAACTTTGTTGAACTGGATATAAATATATCGTATTTTCTACATGTCTATTATGTTGTCTTTTTCTGTTATTGTTCTTGAAAAGTTCCACAATCTAATCTCAAAACTCACTCATTTATTTTCTGGTTTTATGTACCCTACAATTTTTCATATATCTCCATCTTTACCTATCTATCTATATTTCTATCTATTTATCTATCTATTTATTATTTGTCCTATGTATGGCAGTTTATGATGAACTGTGATGATGGCTTATATAGAATATTAGAGATGTTGGATTTCAGATAAGATTGTCTTATGTTGTCTTTCTTTTGAGGTGGATTTAATGAGATGTCCATTGAAACCAGGACAAATTTCAAATGCTGTGCAATTTAAACAGAACATTTCCATTTGGTTCTCTTTTATATTTCCCATTGTTATTTCATTTTGCTAAAATCTTTTTGTTTGGGGGCACCTGGGTGGTTCAATTGGTTAAGGATCTGCCTTCCACTCAGGGCATGACTCAGGGTCCTAGGATGGAGCCCCACTTGGGCTCTCTGCTCATACAGGAGTCTGCTTCTCCCTCCCTCTGTGCTTCCCCTTTCTGAAATAAATAAATAGAATATTTTTGTTCTAAGTGCTTTGATTTTATTTATTTTAAATTGTGATCTATTGGTGTCAATATTTCTGCTTCAGATGAAATATAATTCTCTTTCTTCAGAGGATTTTTTCCCTGGTATCTAGTTATTCTGATGTGAGTTCACTTGGCTTTGGAGAAATAAGCTATTCCACATCTGGGACCTTTTGTGAAGCCCAAGCTCCAGTCTGTGTCTATTTGGGTGCTTTTAAAGACATGGGAAACAGAGAGGCATAGGCATCACACACCTAAGACAGAACTTTTGCTGACCCTCTGCCAAGTAACTCTTCAGGTTGGGTTTTTACCTTTAAACCTTAGAAGCAACAGTTTCATTTGTGATCTAAAAATCCTTAGAGACCAGAGTGAGATCAGAGCACATGAGAATTCAGAAAGCTAGGCAGTCACACATATTTCATATTTTCATTCATTCTTCTCCCATATGGGGCTGCCTGATATTATATTTAGTTAGTTTGCAATTTGGGCTATTGCAATTGATTTCAGCAGCAGGTGCAAGTGGTGATCTGCAGGCCATGTAAGACAATATAGAAACTCAACAAGCCTCATTTCAACATAGCCAGCATATCCAGTAATATCAATTCCTATCCTGACCCACTGGTTGCCCTCTGCCTTACATAATCCATACGAGTACATAATATATGCAAGTACCTACAACATATAAGACTTTAAGAATACAGAAGACAGGTGCACTAAATATAGATGCATATTACAACCATGCATCAGACATCTTTAAACTGTCTCAGGGAGATCTAGGTCATTATTTCTCAATTAGTTTCCAGAATCCTTGTTTGTTGTTACTCTTTTAGTTTCCTTTTGAGAAGTGTTTATGCAGCAAGTAGTAACTCACTACTCTGGCAGGAGTCAGAAATGTCCAAGATTTAGGGTGAGGGAATTTACTACTACTTAATTTACCACTTTCAGTAATATGACTTGGTTAAAAAAAAAAAAAAAACTCAAAGGAAAATGAGGTGAAATGGCAGGAAGAAATATGGGATAACAGACATGGAACATCTTTTTAAACTGTAAAAAATGGGGATCCCTGGGTGGCGCAGCGGTTTGGCGCCTGCCTTTGGCCCAGGGCGCGATCCTGGAGACCCGGGATCGAATCCCACGTCGGGCTCCCAGTGCATGGAGCCTGCTTCTCCCTCTGCCTGTGTCTCTGCCTCTCTCTCTCTCTCTGTGACTATCATAAATAAATAAAAATTTAAAAAAATTTAAAAAAATAAATAAACTAAAAAATGCATGACATGCCTGTAGAAGCTACTGAAATGCATTACAATAAACTGTTCCTTAGATTTTAGTAATTTCAGCAATGTCTTATCTATCGTGTTCTACCTTTTAGACAAACTACAACACTAACCATTTCTTGCTCAGAGTGGGCTTTTTTCTTGTTTTTCATGCTTATGTAGGTGCTGTTCCTTCTAAGATATATCCTCACCCTGTCTAATAAACAGTTTACCAGGTGAAATATCACCCTTTGAGAAGACTTCACTAATTATATGAGGTGATTTTATTTACAAGCTCCCCTATTTTTTTGTAAAACACAAGATAGCTCTTCTTTAGCACTCTTCAAACTAATTGAAGTTATCTGTGCACGTCTCTAATAGATTATAAACTCTCTGAAAGCGGGATTCACCTTATTCACAAAGTGTGTAACACTTTTAGATGAGGCAATATATACTTAGAGGTTTAAATGAAATTATTCTAGAACCTGTTACATGAAACATGAGGTGCTGAGTGTTGTATGGCTTCTAGGGGAAAATGGTACCTAAATTTTACATAGTCACTTCAGGATCTGAACTGTAGCTTCCAAAAAGTTATTTTAGAGATTGTCTTATGACAGATGTACTATTGGTGCTATGACTCCCCTATCCTAAAAGAAATAAGCCTTCTTTTCCCTGTCTTTCTCTTAACATTCGTACATGGCGTATCTACATGAGGGGTATTTACTGGAATTATTGCTTTCCCTTTACCCCATATATTAACTTCCCTCCTAGGACCTGTTCTCACTTTATGATTCAGAACAGTATAGCTCACTGGCACATGTTAGCATCATTGCTTAACTTTGCATAGCTTACATTTGTGATGGTATCTGCTGAACAGTGTAGCATCAAACTTGGGTTTTTCATCACAAAACGAGCAGAGGCTTTGAAATCCACATCTTTCAATTCTCTTCCCATTGGCATGTGATATGCTTTCCTTCTTAGAAGGGAGAAAATGATACAACCAGAAGTCCCACCCCTAAATTTGCAGAGTTAATGACAAGAGTAAATATGAAGGCCCACAGAAGATATGTCTAAAGATTTAACATCTATAAGGGATCCCTGGGTGGCTCAGCAGTTTAGCACCGCCTTCAGCTCAAGGCATGATCCTGGAGACCCAGGACTGAGTCCCACATCAGGCTCCCTGCATGGAGCCTGCTTCTCCCTCTGCCTGTGTCTCTGCCTCTCTCTCTCTCTGTGTCTGTCATGAATAAATAAAATCTTTTTAAAAAATAAAATAAAGGGATCCCTGGGTGGCGCAGCGGTTTGGCGCCTGCCTGTGGCCCAGGGCGCGATCCTGGAGACCCGGGATCGAATCCCACGTCGGGCTCCCCGTGCATGGAGCCTGCTTCTCCCTCTGCCTGTGTCTCTGTCTCTCTCTCTCTGTGTGACTATCATAAATAAATAAAAATTTAAAAAAAATTAAAAAAAAATAAAATAAAATAAAGATTTAACATTTATAAATAAAACTAACAGACTGTTAAATGAAATATATTCTGTCCTCCTTTCTTGAAAGTTATAGCTTTATAAATCTATGTGTAGAGCCATATTTATATGATTTAAAGCTACAAAATATCAAAAAGGTTTGAATTTAATATTTCTTGTGCACATGTTTGTACTTTGCTGATTGGCTAGTGATGGCTGAATGGGTAATAAGGATATAAATAATTCATAAAATATTATGCTCTTAGTCTGTTAATATTTATTGCTTTTGTTTTAACAATGTCGGAACTTATTTTGTTACAACAAAGATTATCATATAATTTATATTCAATTGATAGTGATGATGTAAAAGTTTAAAAAGTTAAATATAATTTTATTCCAAGTACACAAATATTTAATTGTTTAACAAGAAAGGCAACTTAAAGTCAATGATAAACTCAAAATATTAAAAATATTTAATGCTTAAAATGTTTTGTTCCATTTAAAAATTTTTTTAACCATTTAAAAAATATTTTATTAATTTATTTGACAGAGAGAAGGAGAGAGAGCACAAGCAAGGGGAGGAGCAGAGGGAGAAGTAGACTCCCCACTGAGCAGGGAGCCTAATGCAGGACTCCATCCTGAGATGCCGAGATCATGACCTGAGCTGAAGGTAGACACTTAATCTACTGAGCCACCCAGGTGCCCCTTGTTCCATTTTAAAAATTTTGTTAAAATAAAAAGCCAAAATTATAATTATAGTATTTTCACCTTTGAAATAAATTACTTCAACTAGTTTTACTAATTTTTGAATATTTAACTAAACCCTAGTGAAAATTTGTAAAATAAAATTATGAATGATGTTCAATATCTCTTTATTTGGCAATGTAAAGATTCAACATAAGGTTTTACATACATTTTGTCTAGAAAAATATAAATATGTGTTTTTTTAAATTATGATATACTCAATGGTATAAATATTCTTCAATACTCTGTGAAATAGTTGCAAATATGGAGTTAACTTGTTATTTTCCCCTGGCACCATGAATTAAAATGTAAAGACAAGGAGGAGAAGGAAATGGAACAGGAAAAGGAATAAAAATTCTTTCATGACTGGAAAGAGATTGATTTTGTTAGGTAAAAATCAAGGCATTAATTTTTTTTTTCTGATATAAGAGATACTTCCTTTCAATCCTCTCTACACCTCGAAACAGGTTACATCTTCCAAATTAACACAATGTAATACAAACACTTGCATAGGTTTTGGAACAGTTGCCCTGCTATTGGAGGATATAGGGTATAGCTATGGGGCATCATTTTACTAAGGCCTAATGAGTGTTAATGAGGAGACTGGCTACGTAAGGTTACAGGTGTTTTCTGCACCACAACTGAGCCCCAGATTCCAAGCAAAAGAATCAGCCATTTGTTCCTGAGTACATTTTGTTTTTATATTTGTGTTTGTGATATGTGAGGATTCCAAGAGACTTTGCCCTCTTGTGTAAGTCTAAAGGTAATAGTGATTTTTTTCAAGTATTAATTTTGTTCTGAAGACTTTGTAACAATCCTTGACACATGGTAATTAACCAATATATTTTTTGGAATGAATGCTATCAATATCATAATGTGATTTTAGGTATGGTGCCTAATAGGTGACATTATTTCTAATGTAGATTTTACGTTTTGCATTATTAATATTCATACAATTTTACCCCGAGAGATAATTCTCCATGGATCTCTCACATGTTTGCATCTGTTGCAAACAAAAGCACTGACTGACTTTTGTTCTGTCTTTTCAGGGATATTTGTTCAACAAATGGCCTTGGAAAATTGATAGTATCTCTCTCTGGAGTAAAGGGAAGTTTTACTTACTCTCCAGTTCTAATAGATAGTGTCTCTAATACAAAGAATAGACATGCCAACTTCCATTTTAAAGATTCCAGTTCCCTAATATTTAGACTCCTTCTCCTGTAATGCAGCCCACCACGTGTGTGGATGTCACCTAGCCCTCTTTATGTTTCCCTCTGAGTAACGATCCATAGGGAACTGACAAAGATTTTCTCCTTGACCAAAATCTAGTTAGATTCTTTTGAAATCTCTTCTCAACTAGGCTCTAATTTTTGGGCTTCAGTGCTCATCTCTGCATTGTCCAATTTTAGAATCCTCTTAGAGCAGTTTGAACATAATTCTTTCTTTCCCCTGATGTTTCCTCTCAGTGATTTTTCCCTCTACTGCCCCCTCCTATCTCTTAGCTCTGAATCCCCACTTTTCTTGGTTGCATTTGGAAATGAGCCCAAGCTCTCTGCACTGCAAAATCCTATTGTGATGGTCCCTACACATATTGTAATGCTCTGAAATAAAGTCTGCTTTACTGTTCTTTATCAAATATCATTGAAAGATTTTTTTTTCCTTAACAGAACCTGCCCAATAGAAATCTGATGCCCTGATTACTGCTACTGTTGTGAGTAATGAAGTCCTTTGACCTAAATGACTTGTTAATTGCTAGTATCCATTAAACCGTAACAGGCTAACTTGGTAGCTGACAAGTTGAGTAAGATCTCAGACCATTCACAATTTTGACAGTTTTAGTGATGAGGATGGGATACTGACAGAGGCATGACTTTTTGGAAGAGGGAAATTAAGGGCCTTGTGTGCTGATTAATGGGACTTGAGGGAATTCTATGGGAATCATTATGGAAAAACCTTAGAAAATATTATGGTCAATTGGGCATAAATGGTCCTCCACTTGACTGCATGTTAAAGAGGAAGAATTGAGGTGGTAGTTTTAGACTGAGGAACAGGGTGGGCAAAAATAGCTGACAAAATGTTTCCCTGGATGTTACCAATTCTTACCAAGGTAGGAGCAGTATGATGCCAATATTTTGGTAAGACGAGATTCTAGGATATCCAATATGGGAAGAAAAAGTGTAAAATGTGTGGAAATAGAAGAAGTAGAACTAAAACTATCTTTATTTAAGGAGTATATCATCATATATGTACAATGTATATAGTAAATCCTAAAGAATTTTTTTTAAGTTTGTAGATTTAATAAGTAACTTGAATAAGTTTACAATAGGATTTACAATATGCATCAGTCATGGTTCTAGCAAAGAGACAGAAGTAGGAGTAGAGAAAGAAAGAAAATAAGACAGAGGAGAGAGAGAGAGAGAAAGAGAGAGAATGAGAATTAGCTTATATGATTATGGAACTGGCTAGGCAATTCCAAAATTCACAGGACTTCCTGTCAGGAAGGGCAAGAGGTTGTGTAGTAGCCCCTAGGGAAAAAGCTGGTTTTTAAAGCCTTTCAATTGATTAGATCAGGGTAATTTCCTTTACAAGATTATCCAGGATAATTTACTTTATGAAGTCAACTGGTTGTAAATGTTAATCACATCTACAAAATACCTTCCCTGTAACACCTATATTAGTGTTTGAAAAACTGGTACTATAGCTTCCTCAAGTTCACAAAAGTATACCATCACATAATAATATACAAAACTAAGAATATGTTTAATAAAATGTGTTAGGACTTCTATATTATAAACTATAAAACATTGTTAAGAGACATTAAAGAAGACAAATTGAGACATATACTATTGTTAGAAGGTAGAGGAGGAACACTTCAGTATCCTCCAGACTGAGAAGTCACTTTGAGACTGAAAAACAAGGCAAGCCACTCCACATCATTTATACCATTTTATTCAGGGTAAGTTACTGACAGGAGGTATCAGGTAGGTGACAATCAGGCACTACGATGCAGCTATTCTTTGCAAAATCCTCAACTTAATCCCCAGCTTTTATAGATCTAGGGACATTGTGATGAGCTCAAAGGGTCATTATCTAAAATGGTGCCATCTGTGCAGCAGAGGGAAGCTGTTAGTTATTTAAAGGGTGCCATCTATATGCCACTTTAGGAAAGCTCAAAGCAAACCCTGCATTCTGGTCAGAGCATAGATTAACCTCAAGAGGCTTGGAACATATAGCCCTGAGAGAGGTCATTGTGGAGACATGAGCCAGATGGAGGGCCAAAGATAGAGTCAGTGCTCACTGCTACAGCTATGCACGTGTTTGAATGACCTAATATTAACATATCAATTCTTCCAAAACTGATCTATCTCACCAATGTAATTTCAATCAAAATTCAAGCATATTGATTGAAATTGGTAAGATTATTATAAAACTTATATGGAAAGAAAACATAACTCGATTAGGCAAAATAGTTTTGAAAAAGAATAAAATTGAAAAACTCACTTATGCTGTTTGATTTGAAGACTTATTATTTGCTACATTAATCAAGACAACATTGTGTTGATATAAAATTAAACATATGAAATAGAGTAGAGGCTACAGAAATAGATTCACACATACGTGGGCCATTGATCATCAATAAAATTGCAACGGTGCCGAAACAGCTATATACCCATATAGAAAAACAAGCACAAAAATAATCCTCTATCCTTCCCTCATGTGTACCATACACATATATTAAATTCAAACGGATCCTAGACCTAAATATTTTTGCTAAAACCCTGAAACGGTTTTAAAAATATATGATTTTGGGGTAGAAAAGTATTTTCTAAGTAGGAAACAAATCTCTTTCTCTCTTTTATCTATCTAGATATACTTAAGATATCATTCATCAATTCTATTCTTAGTTATTAACCCAAGAAAAGACAAATTATGTTCATATAAAGACTTGTACAAAAATGCTCTAGATAGATGGATGGCAGATAGATAAATCTGTTTTCCAGCTAGAAATATATTATATATATATATATCTATAATATATGTATTATAATTCTGATCAATATATATAATATATTATAACTCAATAATCAAAGAACAACCAATTTGATTAAAATAGGAAATATAGTTGAAGAGATGCTTCACAAAGTAAAATGTACTAATGGCTGAAAAAATATTCAAAAGAACTGAGAAGACATTCAAAAGAACCCTAGAAATTAATAAAATACAAATTAATAACACATTGAAATATTACTATGTGCCCACTAAAATGTTCAAAATTAAACACTGAAAATATCTAGTATTGACACTTTTATTAGTTGTTGGTGGGGAGATAGAGTACAGTTTTGAAAATAGTCTGGTAATTTTTTATACACTTACTATATAATTCACTGATTCCACGCTTATTTACCCAAGAAAACACAAAAGTATGTCCTTACAAAGACTTGGACAAAAATGTTTATGACAACTTTGTTTAAAATGGAAATTGGAAACATCCCAAATGTACAACAGTGGATAAAAGAATAAACAGATTGTATTGTATCCAAACTTGGTTGACTGCCCAAAAATAATTAGGAATCAACTACTTATTCATATAAGAATATGGCTGCATCTCAAAAATATGCTGAATAAAAAATGCCAATCACAGATAAGTACTCACTGTATGATTTCATTTTTATGTGATTCTGGGAAAAGCAAAACTAATTTACAGTGACAGAAAACCAGATCAATGGTTTTACCTGGGTTTGTGGTGTAAGGATTTACTATAAAAGGACATGAGAACATTTTGGGTCAATGCAGATATTCTGTATTTTTTATTGTGGTGGTGGTGTATGTTTGACAATGCTTATTAAACTTTTATGCATAAAACAGATTTTTACATCTAGGTTATATATCAAAATTTTTATATTTGAATAAAAAGTAAATTGAGTGAATTTATGTCACTAAAATGCAAGGTCCAGAAAAAAAGTGATAATTAACGAGTGTAGGGCTTCTTTTCAATAGTTTGTTGGTAGTAAATTTAAAAAGGAGTATATGCTGTGTGTTTTATTCTAAACTATTAATCCAAACACAATTTAGAAACAAAAGGTTATTACAACTTACCCCCCCCAAAAAAAAGCCTTTTGTTAGAGATGGCATCCCTTAAAAAATGTAGAGCATGTAGTAAGAATATAGAAACAAATAATAAAAATATCAAGACATATATTTTCATATTTGTCTTCATTTATATCTGTCTCCTTCTGGGGGACTACAACTGTCTGAGGTCAGAGAATTTTACCTCACATTTGTCCCCAGTACTTGGCACACTGCTTGACACATAGTATGGAGTCAATAGTATTTGTCACCTGGTGAGTATGTCAGTATCTAATTTTACTTCTTCTAGAGCAAATGCTATTGGTGTTATAAGCAGAGTTTCTTTTTAGATCAGCTTTAAGGCACGGTGCCATTTAACTTGTCCAAATTTACCTTCATTATGTGCAGGCATCCAAGCAGCTGCTAAGGTCACTTCTGGGTTATCACAGAAATCCACAGGCACCAGCACCTGTCACAGAGTTGTGACTCCATATCTTTAACCATCAGCCCGATGGAATTTCAAAGCAGTGGACAACACCTACAATAACTGGGTCTCAGACAAGGTTTGCCATAGGGATAAAAAAGATGACACGGAGATCAACAATTTATAGTGAATGTAATTACATTGGGCATAACCAGATGGATGCAGTTATGACAGGAATGACACAATAGTGAGGTCTTCCCATGATTTTTCATCTTGCCACCATCATGTCAGTGCTCATTTCACTTTTCACAAGATATAAAATTGACAGAGCATTTGCTACAAATTGTATAGCTTCTTAGGAGAGGCAATTTTGTGATCATTTTCCTGAGTGCCTGGTCAAGTTAATATAGAAGAAGACTATGATAAGTAATATGTCCAGATTTGGCAAATTATCAAAATTACCAAATTTGGCACAATGACCAGAAAATACTCTCAAATTATGGGCTAAAGTATGAAATGTAGATGATATAAAAAAAATTGTTTTTTTTTTCAAGCAGCCCAAGAAAATAGGGGAAAAAATCACTAATATCTTGACATACACATATAAGAAACTAACAAAGCTCCCAGGACAATGATTAATTCAACTGGAAGCATTCATCTTGAAACTTAATTGGATTAGCTCTGCATCATATTATCTCGCATTTTTGACCTGAACTGGTAAACCGAGATTCAACACTACGGATTTAAGGACTCAGGTTTGAGAATGTAGCTTCCTGAGATAAAAGTAATTTTTTCAAACAGCTCTTGTAGGGGAATGATACCTCTTTTAACAGTCAGGTTTTCATCCATTGTCCCATCTTACTACTTGGATCCTCTAAACAAGTATTTGAGATTTTTTCTGGAATTTTTCTAAAAGACTTCAATTTCCTTTGAACTTGTCATCTCCTGGTGGGGATAAGAAAGCAGAGAGGGCAAGGCAAGGCCACCAGCAAAACTGGATGCGGGGAATGTATATTGTTGCTGTCCCCAGTCTCTGCTCTCACTGAGTTTATCACCTGAATGGAAAGTGTTCGCTAGTCTCTCTTAGCTGCCTTATCACCCACAGATCCCTCTGTTTACCCCACCTTTAAAACAGCTATCTGCAGAGGATCCGAAGAAATTCATTCATACGTAGGCATTCATGACGACTTTGTTTCTATAGGCTAGCCTCCTCAGAATTTAATTTGCTGTTCAGGAATGTAGGTTTCGGGGGCAGGAATAATGATTACCAGTGTGTTTACATATTTCTGGCACAGTCACACTGTGGCTGCCTAATTTGCTTCATTACTAAAAGAGTGTCTTCTCATGAAGATGTGGCTTCCAAACAAAGGCTCAAACTGGGTAATTGTCATACCAGGTATCTATTTTGGGACGCATGACCCAGCAAGTCCCTGCATTCTCCGCTAGCCTCAGGTCATTTGAGTAGGTCATTTGAGATCTCAAACTGACTTTAACCATAAGAGGGCAGAGTTTCACAGATTAAGAAATGTAGGTCCATGGGACGAAGTGACTCAGGAAAAAAAAATATTTGTGAGTTCTTCAGTTTCCTTCTATAATAAATTAATAGTTTCATTCCATTATGATTAGAAAAGATATTTGGTATGGTTCGGGGCTTTTTAATTTTTTTTTATCTTTATTTTATTTTTTAATATTTTATTTAAATTCAGTTTGTCAACATATGACACCCAGGGCTCATGTCATCATGTGCCCTCCTCAGTGCCCATCACCCAGTTACCCTATTGCTCCACCCACCTCCCCTTCTGCAACCCTTTGTTTTCCAGTCAGGAGTCTCTCATTCCGGGCTTTTGAAGTGTGTGAAGACTTGTTCTGTAACCTAACGTGTGGTCTGTCCTGGAGAACTTTGAGGGCATTATGCTAAGTGAAATAAGCCAGGCAAATAAGATGAATAGATTCTAGAGAGCTGCTGTGTATCATTGCACCTAGAGTCAACAATAATTTATTGTGCACATAAAACAATTGTGAAGAGGGTAGAATTCATGTTGTCTTCTTACCAGAATGAAATAAAATTTTTAAAAATTTGCATGGCTAATAAGCACCTGCAGCATGACCTGAATTTGAAATTTTCTAGGCCATGTGCTAAGACATCACAGTTACCACCTCCAAAATTTCAAGCTCATTGAGCTGTGAATGAAGCAGGAAGAGTTACAAATGAGAGGCTTCCTCATAGCATATCAAGGGTTGCAATGATTCAGACATACTAGACTTTTATTTAGATGTGTGCTTGTCCTCCAAATCTGAGGAGATTGCTGTGGTGATGACGGGCGGAATGTGACCGTCAACCTTCAAACACCTGTGAGCCAGTTGCCTATCTCCCTGTGCTCCGCATTCAGAAGAATCACATTAAGATTCTAGCTGCAGTCAGAGAAAACTAAGTTAATAAGACATTACTAACCTCAAAATGCATCCTGGAAATTGAGTTAAACTTTGATGTGAAGGTTAAATTGACCTTTAACAGAACTGTTCTCTAATATTTTCTTCTTTCCCTTTTCCGCTTTGGCCTCATCTCAAACTACCCTTCCATTTCTCATTGTCTAAGGACATTATTTTCAGTCTTTTTTTCCCCAAGCCTTTCTCTCTTTCATCCTCTTTCTTTCAATGAAGACTTCACATATCTTATTTTCTTTAGAACCTTTATTCTGTGAACTGTCTTCCCATATTATCTTATACTTTGAGTCCTATTTCTATTATATTTCACAACTTTTGGAATTTAGTAGATTTTAAGGAACATTTGTGTAAGCTTTTATAATTTTAGGGCTTGGGGATTGCTTGGAGATTATTTAGTTCATCCTTTTATTTTATGTTCTAGGCTACAAAATGTGAGTAATATTTTTAAAAATAAACAGCTTGTTGAGAGATTAACCACCTGACTCACTCACATTCTTGTAATTCCATTGATGTATCTTTTTTTTTTTTTTTTAGAGATTTTATTTATTTATTCGTGAGACACAGAGAGAGAGAGGCAGAGACACAGGCAGAGGGAGAAGCAGGCTCCATGTAGGAAGCCTGAGGCGGGACTTGATCCCAGGTCTTCAGGATCAGGCCCTGGGCAGAAGGTGGTGCTAAACCCCTGAGCCACCCGGGCTGCCCTGTTGATGTATTTTATATCATCAGTTTTTTCACCGTGTTTTTACCCCCTCAAACTGCCATGTTTTCATATCTGCTTCAGTAACTGAGTTCAAGTATTGTTGTCTATCTTTATTTTTTTGTATTTACATATTTTGCAAATTAGGGAGTATCTTCCTGACATACTCCCATGCTCCTCTTTATTTATTTTATTTTATTTTATTTTATTTTATTTTATTTTATTTATTTTATTTTATTTTATTTTATTATTTTATTTTATTTTATTATTTTATTTTAAGTGTTCCATGCCCAGCATGGAGCCCAATGCAGGACTCAAACATATCATTGAGATCAAGACCTGAGCTGAGATCAAGAGTTGGACGCTTAAGTGACTGAGCCACCCAGCATTGCCCCCCACCATGCACCTCTTTTTAAATAAAGAATTTTGCTGTTACTCTTAAAAAGACATTGTGGTCTGCTTTTCAGTTAATAAACTTTATTTTAATTAGTTTTATAATTAACTTTTTTTAAGTAATAATTTTTAATTAATAAATTTAATTTTTTAGAACAGTTTTAAGTTCTCAGCAAAATGAGATGGAATGTACTGAGAGTTCAATATACCCCTTACACCAGTACATGCACAGCCTCCCTAACTATTGACACCAGACACCCCACAGAGTGGTACATTTATTATAACTTATGAACATATATTGATATCTTAATTATCATCCAAGTCTGTGGCTTACATTATGGCTCACCCTTGGTGTTGTGTGTTGTATAAGTTTGAACAAATGTAGGATGACATATTTCCATCTTTATAGTGTTATACTCAGTAACTGCCCTAAAAATCCTCTGTGCTCCTCCTATTTATTTATCCCTTCCCCAAAATCCCTGGAAACTACTGATCTTTATACTGTCTCCATAGTTTTATCTTTTCAAAATGTCGTATAATTGGACTCCTACAGTAAAGCATTTTCAGATTTATTTCTGTCTCTTAGTAATACGCATTTAAGTTTCCTCCTTGTCTTTTCGGAGTTTGATAGCTCTTTTCTCTTTACTGCTGAATAACATTATATTATACAGATGTACCACAGGGTTTTTGCCATTCATTTACTAATGAACATGTCAGTTGCTTCCAAGTTTGGGTAATTATGAATAAAGCTTAGTGGGAATCTTTAAGTTACTCACCACTGACATTAGTTGTTGTTTCTTCTTCTTTTTTTTTTTTTTAAATAGATATCCTCTATCAAGTAGTAGGAGTTTTCTTTTATTCTTAGTTCACTAAGAGTTTTTAATCATTAATGAGTGCTGGATTTTTTCAATAGTTTTTCAGTCTCAACTGATGTGATCACATGGTTTTTCTTTTGCCAGTTAATGTAATTGATTTTATTAAATGATTTTCAAATGCTGGACCAACCTTGTATACCTAGAATAAATCTGACTTAGTTATTATGTCTAATTCCTTTTATACAGTGTTGGACTTGATCTGTTAATATTGTAAAGGGTTTTTGCATCTATGTTTATGAGAGGGATTGGTTTACAATTTTCTTTTCTCATAATGTCTGCCTGAGTTTTGGTATTTGGATAATGTTAGCCTCATAAAATGAGTTTGATAGTATTCCATCTGCTTTTATTGTAGGGAATTAGATAATTTCTCTCTTAAATGTTTGGCAGAACTCTCAAGTGAACCCATCCATGCTAGGTGTTTCCTGTTTGTGGAGGTTGTTAATAATTGATTCAATTTCTTTAATAGGGGTAGGGCTACTCAGATTATCTATTTCTTCTTGGGTGAGTGATCCTTACGTTTTTATGCATGCTACTTTCTTTCATATTTCTATTCTATATTCTCATTATATTTATTTGGTGATAAATCTGTAAAAATGATACACAGAATGGAGACCCAAATAAATGTAGATATTGCATGCATTTGTATGTTTGATAAAGGAAGAATGTATGTGTTTTTCTGTTTTACATCAAAAGACATTTTTGTGAGAATAAAATGGCATTTTAGAGGTGATGGTGATGGTGGTTTTTAAATGCTTAAAAAATCAAGAGACCTGTGGATAAGTATTAATTATATAGGTCAAGAGTGGAGGAATATTGGAAAAGAATTTAACAGTTCAAGTGTCAGAAATAGACGGCACATCTAAATAGTTAATAAGGCCTGGCATTTTGTGAGCATTAAAAACCAGTCCGACTTTTATTCAGTTAGGAGAAATAGTGCTAAAAGTAAAGTCTGAGAGGTAGACATGGCAAAGATTATACTAGGCCACCAAATCTATGTTAAAGATTTTGCAGAACACTATAAACTGAATGAGAGGCCATTTTGAAAAGTTTTGATTGGTGAACTAATCTGATTTATTCATTAATTGCTCTAGGTGCTTTTTGAAAAATTGATGGGGATAGGGGAAGAGGAAAACCACTGGAGACTTGGAATCTATCTCCATCAATAGGAGCTAAATAATTTCCTGAAGAAAAGCCTTTCCTACAAAAATTTTTCATTGTTCTTCAGAGAGATTTGACAAAGCAGCATTTTGTTATTAGCAGAATTCTTTATTACTGGAAACAGTAAACAACTGTAAATCTATAGAAATCAAACGTTTATTAATTGAATACGTTAGGAATTAGAAACCAAAATTCAATTAGCTCAGAATCTACCAAAGATTTCATAAATTATCTGATAATATAAGTAAATAAAGGCTCAATTGCCAGAGAGTAAAACCTATTTGAATTTCAAGAACGGTCTTTAGAAAACTAATCATCCACACCGCTAGATATTATCCTAGGAATGTGAAAACATTAACCTGATGATTGTATTATTATCTTCTTACTGGAAGGACTGTGTTCTCTCTGAATGGGGGGAAAAAGACTAAAATAATTTTAAATGATTGGGGATATGGGGATCAAATTAGAGTTTTCAGAATGGGATAGAAGTCATACTTGACAATGATACAAACGGCCCTGACCAACCCTTTTGAGATAGTGCAACACACAGATTAAATTAACATTTGCTATATGGAGATATTCATTGACAGAATTGTTCGGTTATCTGTTTATGCTGTTAGCACAATAAGGAATATTCTATTTATTTTCTGATCATAGAGATTGTGTCTTAGGCTAGGTGAAGTGATGAAGCATGCCCCTAAATTATCGCAGGGTATGTTTCAGTAAGAAATCTGGTTCCAGTGACTGGTAATCCTGGCAGGTGTTCTCTCGGGTAATTAATCATCATCCCTTATTTTTAGTAGTGACTAATTTACATTGTCAGAGATAGACTGTGGTATGGCATGTGATAAAGCGATTTTAAACTATTCTTCCTGATATTGCAGACAATTTCAAGTAATTATGACATGTTTGTGAGTCTAATTTTTAGAGAGGATGAAAGGAATGGCCTGTACAACATTGAGAGACGGCCTTATTTTCTTGTCACTTGGATATTATATTGTTTTTATTAATGCTACTTCTGAAATTGCTAAATTAAATCATATTCTAAAGGCTATAGCAGTGGCTGTTTTCCTGCATGGTATATTTTAAATTTTTAATGTAGCATGGCTAATTTAAGTTTATTGTAGAATGAAAAAAAAAAAAGTTTAGAACTAACCCAACAATAAAATACTAAGTGAGAGCTAGTGTTTATAATAAAACTTCCTACTGATTTTTTTTGTTTTAATCCAAATGTCCTCAATTCCATTTTGCATTACATAACCTTCTAATTTAGTAACAGGAGCCTCAGAAATGACTGTTTACATTACAGAAAAAGAAAGAAAAAATGGCATAATGGCATTGTTTTACAGTTGAATGCAAATTCATTTCCAAGTACATTAATCTTTTGCTTTTAATTCAGTAGAATTTTTCCTCTGAGGCATTCGCAGTTTGTCAGTTCTTCATGAAAGCAGATATATGTTGTGTAATGTAATATGATTTCCTGACTGGATTTCAAATTAACCTTTCTCTATCAATTCCAAAATGCAATACTTGACCACTAAAGGTACTGTTAACACCTCACAAGTTCAGAGTGTTATTAAACTTAAGTAAATCAACGAAGTTCATATTAAGATCAGATTAAAGATTTACACTCGGTAAAAGGTTAAGCAAATCTCCATGCTTTTTGATATTTTTAATTTGCATCTTTAATAAGCTGTAGCATCAACAGAGCTGCTGGTTTCATTTCTACATATTTCAAAATAGGGAAACTTGTTCTTTTCCTTACAGTGTCAAATTATTTTAAGTTAGAAGTTAAAAGTCTTCAGCATACCAACATGTTTAAGCCACCAAATCATAATACTTTCACAACTTCAACCTTAAAGATGGGGCTGGAAGAAATGCCATCATCATTTCTGTGGGCACCTCTCCTTATTATCCAATGCTTCCTCCTCCACTGTTACTGAGTGCCCTTGTGCATTTTGATCTGGAAGCAAAAAGACCCTATTATGTTGCTGACCCTAAAGAAAATGACTCAGCTTTAAACTTGGGAATTGGGACGCCTGGGTGGCTCAGTGTTTGAGCATCTGCCTTTGGCACAGGGTATGATCCTGGTCCTGGGATCTAGTCCCACATTGGGCTCCATGTGAGGAGCCTGTTTCTCCCTCTGCCTGTATCTCTGGCTCTCTCTGTGTGTCTCTCATGAATAAATAAATAAAATCTTAAAAAAAAAACAAAACTGGCCATTAACTCCTTCAAGCCTCTAGGGATTGCTTTATAAGTTTTTTCTACTGAGTTAATGCAGCTTTCGAAATTGCCGTTTCCCCCTTGAGGATGATTTAGACAACAGGGCCGTCTGTGATTTAAATTTTCTTCAGTGGCTAAATAACCCTTTCCCACACTAGGTGTTAAAAGATGCACTTGAACATGGACTGTTTTGGGTCACTAGGGCATCCTAGAGCCAATTTGCAGCAGGAGAGTGTTAGAGCCTACTAACTCCTCAGACCATTAGGGTGCCTTTTCATCTGCACAAGTCAATGTACTCTCCAAACTACCTGATTTTCCACCAGGGAATTGTGCAATCTAGCTGGGATGAAGATTTAAGTGAATGTTTCACTTTTTTAAAGACTCTGCCCCAAGTGACAAACACGTGATTTCAAATGGAAGGTCTTAATAAAAAAGGTGCTTTTTTGTTTGTTTGTTTAGTTGGTTTTGGTGAGCTAAGGGATGCGTTAGGGGGCTTCATTCTTATGTATGATTGTTTCTGTTCCTGTAAGTCATCTGTTCTGCAAATCCTCTACCAGGCTTCTAGCTTCCAGGGCTCCTGTAGTATACATCGGGGCAACACGATCCTTTTAAATGGAATTTGTAATTGCAAATTGAAGGCAAAGAAAGAAATAATCATTCAAACAGTTTCTCAGAAGCACTATGTTAATAGACTTGCAGGGAGAAACTAACTTTAGAACTTGAAGGCAAACTCAGATAGCCTTCTTGAGATATGCAGTCGAAGGAGTTAGTATTGAGGCCAAATATGAAGTGTGCCAGCAGCAAGTAGTAAAAGAGCACTGTCTCCCCCTGAGCATCCATTTACAACACTATGTAGGTAGAATGTCAGTTCTGGGATGATTTTTTTTTTTTTTTTTTTTTTTTTTAGAACCCAATATTAACTGGCCACTAAGAAGTTAAATATTTGTTTGAGACCAAATGACAGATTGAAAGATAAATGACCACGGAAGCTCTAAACCCATATTTTAAAAACAGATGAAACAAAGAAAAGTAAACTGCTGAAAATAACTGTAGCTACATACCAAGCACCACAATAATACATGTACACATGGGAGGGGAGAAAATGGTAATGGAGAAAAGAAAACACACGTGTCCAGTTTTCATGGTCTTTAAAATCTTACTGCTTCAGCTGTAAGAACAATAACTTTAATTCAGCATCGGTTGCTTCCTTGATCTCTGAAGACCTTTACAACAAAGAGATCCTTAAAAAAAAAAAAAAAAAAAAAAAAAAAAAAAGACCTCTGTGTGCCTTTCAGTATTTAAAAGTAATCACATCTTTTGATAACAAAGGTGTCCTTAAATTGGAAGTCAACCAGGAGGAAATCCTAAATCCTAAATGTCCCGGTGTCTACTTTGGTATGTGGATAGGGTTATGTGTGCTTTTGGGAAAGAGAACACATTGTATCAATGGTTATGGCCTTGGCCTCTGAAACCAAGCTAGCAGGGAAAAAAGCCCATTTTTCAGCAATTTAGTAGCCAAATGACAATCAACCGACTGTTTCCTCTGTGCTTAAATTTTCTCATTTGCAAAGTGATGCTAATGGTAGGGCCTGACTAATTTGATAGCACTATTGTGAGAATTAGACAATTTAATATAGATAATGCATTTAGAACAGTGCCTGGCACATAAAAAATCACTCAAGAGTTATTAAGATGTGAAAAATAAATAAATGCTAGTACAAATTCTAAATATTTTCCTGTCTTGTTTATTCCCCGAGGATTTTGATTTCAGTGGCATTCTCAGATAACCTTTTATTACACAACTCAGGTCACATTTTATGGCCCATAAAAAGTCTTCTTTGCTTGTTTCAATCCAAAGTAATTTTTCTTTCAGGAAACTTCTTTACCACATGCAGTCTGTGCCATACTTAGTTACACAGTGTCCCTCGCAACATATATCAACTTTTAATGCCTGCTATCAATTCATTCTGTCTTGGATGAAAACTTGGTCCCTCTTGGCTCCAATGAAAGTCCATTTCTTCTCATACTGAATCTTGTGAAAATGATGAACAGCAGGACACAAGCACCCATATAATCATACACTTGAAACCCGAAGTCTGATACCTTGTGCTTTCCTTTTCTGTAACTGAACTACACCACCATAAAACGTGTATTGGCAGTTTTTCCTCTTCACATCTTTTTACTATATTCTTCAAATACCATTCACCCCCACCCTGCCTTTGAAATGCCCAAACTCCCGTCTTCTGGTTCTCAGATACAACTTTGTCCCCTCCTTTTCTAGCACTAGATAAACCACTGAGGACTGATATGCTTCACGCACAGCAATACCTGCTTTACCTTCCTGTCCAGAGGTTGTGCCTTATTTGAATCACCTATGCCGGATATCTCCCTCCAGGGGAGGAATATCATGTCTTTCATTAATTGCTACTACTTATAATAACTCATGACTTTTTTCTTTTTATTTTCCAAGGAAGAGCCATTTGATATTTTGATCCTGGTAAGGGTCATTTAATATTTTTATTCTGTTTTATTAGCCAGAAGATCATATTCTGAAATCCACTTATAATATTTTCCTTTAAGAGAATTCTGTGGCCATTACCAAAGACAACTCGACATTTTGGCAAATGATGGTCCCCAATATTAGTACTTTTCATCTCTTTATATGTCTGACATCCACAGTCAGACGTATTCTTCTATAACCAGGCAGATGACAATATAAACTCAAGCTTTTTTACTTAACTAAACAATTTTACTAGTATAGGGTGAAAAAGCAAGCAAACAAAAACTTCCTTTACCCTCCTACATTCTCCAGCTGGAGACCCTGCAGTTAAACTGACAGAAAACAAGTTAACAAGAAAAAACACTTTGTTAACCCCTTCAGCAGGGAGACAGGAAGAGGGAGAAGGTCAAGGAGCATCTCAAAGGGGTGGCTGGAACTTAGGTTTTAGATAGCATCTGTAAGAACAATGAGCTTGTAGAAAAATAACAAGACAAAGGAAAAGAGGTTTAGGCTTTTAGTGGAGGCAAACTGTGGAGACGTAAACATAGGAGAAGAAACTAATGGAAGACAAGGGTCGTTTTAGTAAGATTTGTGATATAGATTCTTCTCAGTGTTGTATGTGGACTGGTAAGAGTGTAAAGTTGTTGCAAGTCTCCTTTTTAGCAAATGCAGGGGAAGTGGAGGTCAGAGAGCTTTTTTTTTTTTTTTTTTTTGGTATCTGCCATTTCCCAATCGTCTTCAGCTCAAAATAATCATTATACCAAAATGGCATTTGGTGGTGGGGGTGGGGGGCATATTCTGACCCCTTACAACACTCTGCACCTACAGGTATTTAATTGATGCTAAAGGATATAATATGTTTGATACACAAGCAAATCTATGCTAAGCAAAATTATAAAACCTACCTTTGACACCCTCAATTCCATTGATTTTTACACCATTAAACATCTGAAGAATTACACCAGCACTAGACCTCACATTTCTCACATAAGTGCAGGAGTGGTAATAAGGCAGTTTTAGTGGATGGACTATTAGGACCCTTGGACCCAAGATATGAATGGATGTCCCCAGTTCTGTTTTTTGGTTAGATCACACAGCAGACTGCTGTAGATACCCTGACAGCTGCTGACGTCTCTGAACGTAGGGGCATAATTAAATGTAGGATTCTTTAGAATAGTTGCATGAATATCAACTTTAGAAAATGTGGAGTAGCTCATCTGAGCTCAGGTGAAAGAGAAATACGAAAGCAGGTCCAAATTGAGAGCAACAGGACAAACACCGGATCATTTCACCAGAGATACTGGACAATTTACTGAAATGAGTGCAGCTGCTGACAGCAGAGCATACAAGAAGCCCAAAAGGTTTTTAAATGCTAAGTAAAAATCCATTTCTCCCTAGCCAAATAATTTGGAAGTAAATTGAAATATGATTTTCAAAACCACAGACTTTGCAGTTTAAAAAAATAATGGAAAGCGAAACCTGGATTCCTAGACTGTCTCAGTCAATTAGGGTGTAATCTTCTGTAAATTATTTGATATATCTACACGTCCTTTGAAGATGATGATAACAACAAGTTTGGTTTTTGAAGATTAAATGAAATATGGGATGGAAAGCACTTAATAGAAAGCTTACAAAGAAATAAATATTCAATACATGGTAGCTGGCAATACTTTTGCAATTATTGCTAGTATTATTGAATTTCTACTTGTGTTAAAGGTTAAGCACATATTTCTATCTAGATTATGAACTCCTGTGTTTAGAAGGAATTCAAAGTTTTAAACGAATCTTATCTATAATCTGTGGGTAATCTTTTTCCTTTTGGTTTGATAATATATATGAATGAAGGAAACATCTAGAACATAGGACCTAGTATACAGGAGCAGTTCATTATATTTTAATTTCTATCGTTTTATTTATTTCGAGGTGGTACTCCTTCAATCTTCATAATATGGAGTGTTTACAATAATGTTTTAGAAAACGAGATAAACATCTCTCTTAAGATTAAGGTCTTAATTTTAAAATTAAGATAGAAAAACAGTCTAGCATTTCTCATTTCTACACCTTCCAGTAAGGTCAGGAGACAGAAGTCACCCCAGTCATACAAACTGAAAATGTGAAGTAAAGAATCATTTTTTTTTAATATTTATTTTTTAAATTTATTTATGATAGGCACACAGTGAGAGAGAGAGAGAGAGGCAGAAACACAGGCAGAAGGAGAAGCAGGCTTCATGCACCGGGAGCCCGATGTGGGATTCGATCCCGGGTCTCCAGGATCGCGCCCTGGGCCAAAGGCAGGCGCTAAACTGCTGCGCCACCCAGGGATCCCAAGAATCATTAATTAAGTATCAGAGAGCTGAAAAGGCAGAAATGGTACAGGATGATATTACAGGAAGAGTAACTGCAGGAAACCAGACTGAGGGAAAGAAAGGGAAGAGGATTGGATTATTAATGCTTGGATGGAGGAACCCTGCAAAACAGATTCAGATGTCCCCAAGGAGGAGGGGTCTTGCTCAGCTGGTGTTCCAGCCTCAGGTGCTTAAACTTCAGGTGCTCAAATGAGGAGCCCATGGAGCTCAGGACTCAGCCTAACCTCCAGGAAGAGGAGCTGGCTGGCTGGTAGCTTCAAGAAGAAATTTGATAGGGCAGGTTCTAGAAATATGGGGAAAACCCATAAACTGAAATTAATTGCTATTACTATAATAAATACCCTGCTGAGTTGAAGTAGCACTGCTAGAATGATGCAACGACCGGGCAAATGAAGTGGACAGAGAGGATCGAGTTCCTTTCTGGGCTTCTCCTTTTCACCTCTTCCCCTGCTTCGGGAAACCTAAGGGCTGGCAAAGAAAACATGTGGCTTGAGAGCCCCAGTGCATCACGAAATAGAATGCAGAAAGAGGAGTTCGAAAATAAGAGACAATAGAACAATAGAACAAAAGGTTTTGACATATTTAGCGCAAGTGAGTGTGTCATTTCTTTTTCAAGTCTCCAATATAGATGTTTTCCCATAACCACTTTTCTGCATTTTCTCATTTTCTAAACAAAAGCAACGATAGACTGGAAAATACTTCGATTTGATGATTTCAGTGTTCTTAGTAAGTAAAGCAGGATTGTTCTAAAGGCTGAAAATTGGTTCAGAAGTTTGTTCAAGAAGGACGGAAACAAATTTTCAACCAACATAAGATTAATTCCAGTTAAAAAAACCAAAAACCAAAAAACAAAAAACAAGGGCATCTGAGTGGCTCAGTTGGTTAAGCACCTGCCTTCAGCTCAGGTCATGATCCCGGCTGAGCCTGCTTCTCCCTCTCCCTCTACCCCTCCCCACACCCCGCCCCCCCCGCCCCCCCCCCCCCCCCCCCCGCTTCTGCTCTCTCCCTGACTTGTTCTCAAATAAATAAAATCTTAAAAATACACATAGCCATAGAGCTAAGATTACTGGATAACTCGTTGGTAAATACAATTTACTTTTAAAATGAGAAATAACATACACCAATGTTTTCATGAACTCATACAGTTCTATGGATTTTACTTTGTATAAATGTTACTACTTTTAGGTACCAAAAATTAGAATATTTAAATTAAAAATTATGAGGACACAGCATTTTAGGAAGATGTCTTTATGTCATATTTTATTTTTTAAATTTTATTTTCATTTATTTTATGATAGTTACACACACAGAGAGAGAGAGAGAGAGAGGCAGAGACATAGGCAGAGGGAGAAGCAGGTTCCATGCACCGGGAGCCCGATGTGGGATTCGATCCTGGGTCTCCAGGATTGCGCCCTGGGCCAAAGGCAGGCGCCAAACCGCTGCGCCACCCAGGGATCCCTATTTTTTAAAATTTTTAAAAAGATTTTATTTATTTATTCATGAGAGACACACAGAGAGAGGCAGAGACACAAGCAAACTCCATGCAGGGAACCCGATGTGGGGCTCGATCCTGGGACTACAGGATCATGCCCTGGGCCAAAGTCAGAGGCTTAACCACTGAGTGACCCAGACATCCCTTTATGTCACTTTTTAAAAACTCTATTAAAGGTTACATATTTTCAAAATATGCAAGAAATTTACATATAATTCTATATTTATCTTATAGTATTATAATTGTATATTTATCTTTGCATGCCTAAAACCTCTTGGAATGGAGAAATTAATATACGTGGTTCGTAACTGACAATAACCAAAAATGTATTGAAAATTTGAGACTATCTTTATGATAGTACCAGAATCTAAATCACTCTGCTAGCATATTTATAAAGAAATATTATTAAAATTTAATCTTACTTGAAAACTGTATCTTATGTTTTAGTATCTTTATGTATTATCTGCACCAAAAATAATTTAGAATTTATATCTCCCCATCTGCTGTATATTAAAGTTGACTTAATATGTACTACTGCATTTTGTGAAACTTGATCCTAATCCTTGTCCCCATCTCAGATGAACACTAGTTTCTAAACATTTCACATAGAAAGTTTTTTTTTTTTCTTCCTCAAGACTGAACATTTCTCATTACTCATTGTAATCTTTCAGATCACTGAGAAAAGGAATCAACTTACTAAAATTCCAGAGCAGGTATTCAGAGCTTATTTCAAAAAGCTGTGAGAAAGGGTTTTAAGTAGAGGCAGTGTGGAATGAATATGTTATCACCTAAATTCAGCTAGACCCCACACAAGTGCCAGAATAGCACAAGATTAATAACTTGTACACCAGTATATTTTATTCATGGTTATAGGCACTACACTTCCAAAATCTGAAATTCAGAGACTATAAATCTCTAAAGAAGATGATAAATGCAAAAAATGGAGAAAATAGGCCAGAGTTCTAGAGTGATGTCTTGACACTTTCACATGCTACTATGGCATCCATTAGCCATATGTCATCTTCCTTTTAGAGAGTGAAGACTTCTTTTCACCTTATAATTATTTATAAACATTAAGTAGATGCCCTCTTCTGCTTTTTCAGGGTGGTGCTCTTATTCTTCTTTGAAGCAGAGTGTTTGAGAATGGCATACCTGGATTCACACACAGTTTGTTATGGACAAGAAAGAAGAATTATTCTCTCCTCCACAAAAATCTCATGGCCAAGCTTTAACCCTGTAAATTCTCGTGTAGCTCTTGTTCACCAGCTCGGCCTGATGTTACATTTCCCGGCATAGCTGTGAAATATACTCAATGGCAGGTGTTCCAAACAAGTATCTTTCACCAATAGTAACAAGGACCTGGAAACAATAAGCCAAGTAAGAGTAGAATTGCACTATTCTCTCTTTGCTGCAGGTCCTGCTTGTGTGTGGATCTCTCTTGGGAAAGCGAGCTGTACCCTGTAATCTTGCCCATCCTTTGGGGTTTCAAAGTAAGCTTTGAATATGAGTATTGTCTTTCATAGTATAAAACAGACTCAGAGGAATAGATGGAAATAGTGATCAAGAAAAGGAATCATTATAATTAATTTAGAGATTCTGCCTAAAAGCCTTGGTCAGTCTCAAAAAAAGGAATATATTTCATTGCACATACTTCACTACATGTAGGATATTCATCTGAGACTGCTTTAGAGCATGTAGGGAGCTTAGGATATCAACTCAAGTTCCATGAAATCTGCTGTCCATTGTTTTTTTCATGTTCTTTCAGTGTACTTTTATGAGTTTGGCAGTAAACTGACTGTCAGGTTATCCAGGATGGCCTTGGCCGGGCAAACTGGGCAAAGACAGTTCAGTTGCACGTGTCTTAACCTGCAATATATGGCCAGCCATGTTCTAATAGCTGTGGTGAGAAGCAAGAGTGAGCTGGTCAAATTTTACAAAAGGGAAGAAGACAGAAATAAACATGTATTTTTAAGCTACTATCATGTATGCTAATGCCCCAATAAACAAAGGAGAACACACAGTCAGGCCCAGTATCAGACTGAGAGGGTACTAGATATTTTCAGGGCAAAGAAAATAACTACAGGGAAGTAATTAATTAGGGTCATTCATGTAACCATTCTTCCACTCTCAGTGATTCTAATTTTGATGCAGACATAAAACACACATCAATTGTCTTTCTCCTAGAATAGGCCTTTTCTCGTTCTATTACTTTTGTCTTTTCTATATCAAAATAGTACCTGCTGATACCAGAGTAAAAAACAATGTTCTGTTACACTGAGACTAAGAAAGCATCTATTTGTTTTTTTCTACAGATTGAAATGAGGCTTCCCAGGCATGAAGAAGACATGCACTCCTAGAACAGAGGTCAACTTTCTCAACCTTCTTGTCCATGGCAATTGTGATCCCTTTCCTGAAAGAGAAAAGACCTGCAGCTACGTTATGTACTGAAAGAGATGATATGTTCAACATTTATAATAGCCACTGAACTCACTGAGTATCCTAGCTACCCACAATCTGGGATATATAGTAGATACTTCATACATTATTTTGAGTGAATAAAAAGTCTTTAAATCATTTTTTTAAGAATTTATTTATTTATACATGAGAAACATAGGTAGAGGGAGAAGCAGGCTTCCTGTGGGGAGCCTGATGCAGGACCTGATCCCAGGACTCTGGCATCACACCCTGAGCCAAAGGCAGATGCTCAACCACTGAGCCACCCTGGCGTCCCAGTTTTCAAGTTCTAATGAAGTACAATTATAAGTAGACATACTTAATATATTTGAAATAATTGGGATATTCAAAAATCAGTATAAATTGAGAGGAGTAGAATGCTGTGAATTTGTTAATGGTTCTCTGCTAAAACTAGGACATATAGAGGTGATATAAATCTTGAGAGAGGTTGTTTGAAAATAAGACTTCTGCTGTATGTCCCTGATTTTAAAAATAATTCAAAGGGGATTAGAGAAAAGAAGTAAAAAGATTTTTTTTTTTTGGGGGAGTTTCTGTTGTTGTTATTGTTTTGGTTAATGGCCCTCCTGTTGATGCCCTTAACCTCTGCTATAGACTGCGTCCTCCCTAAAATTCATATGTTGAAACCTAACACCCAAGGCAGGTATTTGGAAGTAGAATCTTTGGGAGGTGATTATGTCATGAGGGCAGACTCTCAGAAATAGGATTAGTGCCCTTACAATAGAGACCCCCCAAACCTCTTGATCCTCCCTCCATGGGAGGACACAATAAGAAGACTGCCATCTATGAACTAGGAATAAGGCACTCACCAGATACCAAATCTTTTGACTCCTTGATCTCAGAAGTCTCAGCCTCTAGAACTATGAGAAATAAATTTCCATTGTTTTTTTTCAAGATTTTATTTATTTATTCATGAGAGACACAGAGAGAGAGGCAGAGATATAGGCAGAGGTAGAAGCAGGGTCCCCCCCGCATGGAGCCTGATGTGGGACTCAATCCCAGGACCCCGTGATCACACCCTGAGCCGAAGGCAGACACTCATTCTCTGAGCCACCCAGGCGTTCCTAAATTTCCATTGTTTATAAGCCCCTCAGTCTATAGTATTATGTTATAGCAGCTCGAACAGATAAAGACAGCCTCTTAAATTTTTTTAATTGGAGCATTTTACAGAACACAGAGAAACTGCCTCTTTAGTATTCTGTAGGTTAAACAGAACCTCAAATTTTTGTACACCAAACCTGTGCATTTCTTGTTCACAGCTACATGCCTAGTGTCTGGCACAGCATCTAGTATATAGAAGATATGATGAGCCCTGGGTGCTATACGCAACTGATAAATTATTGAATACTACCTCTGAAACTAATGATGTACTCTATGTTGGTTAATTGAATTTTTAAAAAAAGAAGTAAAGAATGAAGATACAAAATTAATGTTTTAGTTATGCTGTCAGAAAGAGAACAATCATAATTGATCAGATTATAAAGAATACATTTGAAAGAGAAAAAGAAAAATCAATGTTTATACTAGGATATCAATGCCCAAGTTGGAGTTGGTTCTTTGTGCACAGAAAAAAAGATTGCAGTCGAATCAAACATTATTTTTGGCACATTGGGTGGGAGAGTTTGTGAAAGGATACATTCAATACCTATTGTGGTGGAGAAGGTAGCTCCGGTGGCCTAAAAAGGGAGAGATGTGAAATGTTCATTTCTTAACAAAACAAAACAGAACAGTTTAAGTACACTTAGTAGTAAAGTGCCCAGCTCTATTAGATGTTGCTCAACAATAAAAACAGCTTAACACAAACAGCACTCCTTGTGCCAGACCACTATCTTCACAACAATACTATGAAGTCTGAATTTTGTTATGATTCCCATTTTAAGAATATAGAAACTCAATCAGAAATAATAACTTGCACAATTTCACACCACTAGTAAAAAGTGGAGCAGACTCCTGAACTCAGGGCATCTGCTTCCACATCTAAGCTCTTAACTGCCAAATTACCTCTCTCTAGATTATTTGAAGGGGGCTACCTTGCTCAAAATATTTGAAAACTATAAAGACAGAATGAGATAACAAATCTGTTACTTTTGTTTGACAATACTACGACCACGCCTGCTGTCTAATGTGGTAACCAAGAGCCATTTGTGACTATGGAGTGTTAGGAACATGACCTGCCTGAATTTAGAGATGCTATAATTGTAAAACTACACATTGGACTTTGAAGACTTACAAAAGAAAAAGAACATATCTCATTCATGTTGATCACATGATGAAATTATAATACTTTGCATGTATGTGTTAAATAAAATATATTATTAATCATACTGTATCTGTCTCTGCTTATATTTTTAATGCTGCTACTATAAAATGTATACATTCACATATGAGTATCTTAAACAGTTCTGGCTGCTATAACAAAGCATCATAGACTGGGTGGCTTGTAAACAACGGAAATTTATTTGCCATGGTTCTGAAGGCTGGAAGTCCAAGGTCAGGATGCCTGTATTACCAGGTTCTGGTGAGAGCCCTCTTCTGGCTTGCAAATTGCTGACTTCTTGTCATATCCTTACATGGTGGAAAAAAGAGCATGCTATCTCTCTGGCCCTTTTTGATAAGGGCACTAATTGCATTCATGAGGGTTCTACTTTCATGACTTATTTCCTTCTCAAAGACCCCACCTCCACACGTCATCACATTGGAGATTAGATTTTAACACATGACCTTCAATCCATAACAATGGTTTACCTAATATTTTAGTGAACAGAGCTAGCCTATATGTTATAGAGGTAATTCTTAGTTCTTATGACAACTAATTTTAAGACAGGTAAGTTTATCATGATGAATATTCTGATAACAGTCAAAGACTCTTCATGGCCACACTTTAGTTAGGCTCCTCTGAGCTCTCTTCTCCACTAGGCCTTGAACTTCATGTTCTGTCTCTCCTTGGTGAGCCCAGTGTTGGCAAGAATCATAAGTCATCCCCCCATCCTTGATATCTGATCACTCTTGATATCTGATATGTTTCCCATCATCCCTTCAAAGTCTAAGTCCATGGTCTGCCTTTAGCAATGGTCCTGTTAGGCCAGTTTAGTAAGAATCCTCAATCCTTGATGTCTCCTCTTTATAGTTTTTTATTCACTGACCCCCTCACTCCACTTCTTGATTATAAATTCCTAGGTGTCTTTGCTCTATGTGGAATTGAGCTCAGCTCTTTTACCTATTGGAAAAGTACTAAATAAAATGTGTCCATCTGTCCTAATCTCCTTTAATTAGTGTCTGATTAAGTCTCTTTTTCAATAACTACCATAGAATAGCATGGTTTTAGGAGAAAGAATCTTTAGGAATGTTCTTAAAAAAAAAAAAAAAGGAATAGAGTGGAGGGGAGGGGAGGGGCAGAAAGAGAGGGAAATAAAGAATCTTAAGCAGACCCCATGCCCAGTGTGGAGCCAGACATGGGGCTCAATCTCATAACCCTGAGACCATGACGTGAACTGATCAAAGGTCAGACATTTTTTTTTAATTTTAATTATTTAATTTTTTTTTTAAATTTTTAGTCATCTTTGGATGGTCATTATTCTACCTATCACACCATGGTATTACTTTTATAAATCTAGTACCAAGAAGAATCCATGGATAGGAAGAGTAAAACGTATTTGTTTTCTGTCATTCCAAAGTCATTCTAGTCAAATAAAGTCCATTGAAATAAACATATGACAAGTGTCTAACCATACCTTTAAAGAGTATTATTGAGTATAGTGGCATGAGAGAACAAGATGTCTTTTGATGTGAATCCAAATTGGCCATATAAAGAAAGATTTTTTTTAAAGATTTTTGTTTATTTATTTATTCATGAGAGAGAGAGAGAGAGAGAGAGAGAGAGAGAGAGAGAGAGAGAGAGAGAGAGGCAGAGGGAGAAGCAGGCTCCCTGCAGGGAACCCGATGTGGAACTCGATTCTGGGACCTTGGGATCATGACCTGAGCCAAAAGCAGATGCTCAACTCCTAAGCCACCTAGGTGTCCCCCAAGAAAGATATTTTGATGACATCAATGCATAAGAATAAATTTGCTCGTAAAGTGATACCACTGTGCTTATGTATATGTGACACGTCTTTATAAATTAATTTTCTTTTTCACATAGTAAATTATTTTTAGAAATATGTTTTTCATCTGAATCTTTAGTATGATACTCTCTTACATTCCCCCTGTAAAATTTCTTTACATTCACTAATTCATGATTTTTAAGACCTACCACTTGTTTTGACCAAATAGAATAATGGACACTGGGCACATAGTAGTCGGAAGACCGTGGCCTCTGCCATCATTTTTCTTTTTTTAAATTTAATCTATGCCATAGAGATTTCTATAAGCTTTTACATTTTACAACAGATTTAAAGAGTGACTTGCCCTTGCTTCGCTTCCTGTTCACTTTTCAGTGACAGAAATTTTTTGTTAGATCAATTCACATTGGAAATGCCTGTTACTTTGCAAGAAGCAAAGTTTGAAAATAGAACTATGAAAACGTAACTCCTGACATTTTTCGAAAGCCACACTCTTTCAATCCATTTTGAGATATATAATCCTTCTAGTTTTCATAAAAAAACATTTTTTACCAAATAACAGTAATAATCTAATAATAATGATAGCTAAAATGTGTTTAACTCTCAAAAGGACTAAGAACTTTGCATGGATTATTTCAATTATTGCATCATTTATAAATGCTTAAGACTTAAATATTACATAAATGTTCTATAATTACAAGATTAGTAAATGACAGAGCCAAGGTTTTAATAAAAACAATATAACTTAAGAGTATAGTCTTAGCAAATACACTATACGAGAAGTAGTATTATAGTGTATTATTTTTCTAGAGCTGCTGTAACAAAGGGCTGCAGACTGGGTGCTATAAATAACAGAAAGTAATTTTCTCGTGATTTCTGGAGACTAGACATTCATGATGAAAACGTCAACAAGGCTAATTTTCCTTCTCAAGCTTCTCCCCTTAGCTTGTAGATGACCTTCTTCTCCCTTGACTTCACATGGTCTTCCCTTTGCGTGTGTCTGTGTCCTTATCTCCCCTTCTTATAAAGACACCAGTCTTACTGATTGGGGTCCACTTGTGTGATCTCATTTTACATTAATTACCTCTTTAAATGTCCCATTTCCAAATATAGCCACATTCTAGAGTATTGGAGGTTAGGACTTCCACCATAGGAATTTTGAAAGGACACAATTCAGCCCTTAAGATATTATTGTTCCTCAGACCAAAGGGGAAAACATAGATTTTTTTATTGAGCAGTGACAAAGCCTATGAAATTGCTCAAGTTGAGACCAGAACACATGTTTCAAACTTATATACTTAATATAGCACACCCTGCTAAATTAAATTTGGAAAGAAGTAGTGAACAGCAAGGATTAGACGAAGAAAGATAATCAAAATCCTTGGAGATGAATACACTGAATACAAAAATCTCTGCAAGACTAAAGCATGAAATGCCCGCAGTGTGCTGGGAGTTTTGTAACTTGCTGATGATGAGGTATTCTCTTGGACTACTGCTAATACCGTTGTTTAGAAAGAATTTCCACTGTACTGAGAGGTAAAAAGGCAAATTACTCTAAAGAGTTCAGTCTAAAGTTTGGTTTGTTCAGAAACACTCAATAGAGCATCAATGGGAATAGAGGAGGTAGGCAGTTGGGGGTGAGTGAGTGCTATCAATTGAGCTTAGAATGTTAAAACAAAGAAGGATGTGGAGGCCAAGGCTGAGGGCATCTCTGGCTGATAATACAGAGCTTTTATTTCACTTCTTCTAGGGTCAGCAAAGCGCTGGTTTCTGTGTGGTCCACTTGCATGAAATCCTCAGAGTGAGACCTTGTTCTGCTGATTTTTTTCTCTCACTTATCTTTCCAGGGACACATATAAGCATTTTAGTCCTTGATGAGTGTTCCATGTGTCTGATCTACACTTTCCTTGCTTTTTACTTTTTTTTAAAGACTTCGTAGCACTACTTCTCTTAGGCTGGTTTGGGCTGAAGAGCCCCCTTTTCTTGCATATTCCCTCTTAATCTTTTGCCTTTCAAATCAAGCTCCTAAAGGAGAAACTAAGCTGTACTGTCTCGTTCCCTTCAAAGACTACTTGATATAACAAGAAACTCATGCAATATTAATGCACTTAAATATGTAGAATAAAGCCATTAATTATGATCATGTGTCGGACATTTTAATGTAAAAATGAACTAGGTAAGAAAATTTAAAAGACTCTATCCCAGATATGAATTAAAATATGAGACCAAACCAAAAGGTTATAATCTCCTCACTTCTTGCTGTGGGGGACCTGTGAAAAAGGCATTGAATACGGATAGCATAAATGAGACTATGGACCAAGTGCAGTCTCCCGCATTCTAAAACCATATATTATGAAGAAAATATTGCTAACCATATAAAAGATGTGTCTTCTGTTTAAGAATCCTTGGTTGAAAGAAATACCACAGGTATTTCTGTCTTTTTCTACCTTTTCCTTAATCTAAGCATTCTTCCTAAATGACCTCATGTCATCTCCTGGTTACAAATATTATCTCTATGCTGGTAATTCAAGAATTTTATTACCAACTCTGTCTCCTCCCAAGATCAATTCAAGATTGATCAAGATTTTTATGGTCAATTGTTCATTTGATACAAACAATTGAAAGGCTAATAAATAGCTCAAAATTAAAATAAGTAATGGAGAATTGCTGATTATTTAGTCTAAATTCACTCCCTAAGTTTTGTTCATTAAGGTAAATACACAACCAATCACCCAGTTGTGCAATTCAGCAATCTAGGTTATAGCTTTAATTTCTCTCTGGGATTCATTTCCATATCAAATTTATTAGCAACTCTAACTCCAGATAACATTCCAAGTTTAATCACATCTTTTCATCTATAAAGCATAAAGTAGAAGACAATTGTACTGGAACAGTTAGACAGGAAAGACTTTATTCAAAGACTATTGCAAATAAGGGTCAAGAGTATTGAAATAGGAGAGAAATTGCATTCAACTCTACTGAACCAAAACACAGAGGATTTTTAAATGCTGGGATGACTTAATGGAAAATTCCTGGAGGACATTAGTGGAGAGGTTGGTCAATGTGACTAGGCCATCTGTGTCTGTTAATTGCACTGTGTCAAAGAAGTTAGGTTCCTGACCTCCCACAGAGATTGGAAAAGGAGAGCCCTAGGTTTTTTGTAGATTACATTTCAAAGAGAGAGCTTCCAGATCCTTGAAAAAAAAAAAAATCCTGAATTGAGGACAATTTATACCTCAAAGAGACCATGAATGAATTTACAAATGCAAATTTTCAAAAGTAAATGTTCTAAGAAAAGAGAGATTGGGGTCCATAGTGAAGAAGAAATCTGTCTAGGTGTGCATGGGTGGCTAAGTTTGTTAAGTGTCTGGCTCTTGGTTTTGGCTCATGTCATGATCTCAGGGTTGTGAGATTAAGCCCTATGTCAGAGCTGCATCATGGGTATGGAGCCTGCTTAAGATTCCCGGTCTCCCTTTCCCTTCATGCCTCCTCTCACCCCTCCCCCTATTGAAGAGGAAGAGGAAGAGGAAGAGGAAGAAGAAGAAGAAGAAGAAGAAGAAGAAGAAGAAGAAGAAGAAGAAGAATCAGCTGCTGCTGGCACCTGTCTAAAGTTTAGTCAAGCTGAGGGGAAACTAAAGCTATCTAGTCAATGGTGTGATTACTCTAAACAAAGTATAGTCACCCTTTGCCTGGACTACTGAAATGTTTTTCTAAGCAGTCTTCCTTTTTCTTTTATCTTCATTGCTCACTATTGGTTAATAACAATAGATTATTTTTCTATTTAGAATTTATTTCTAAGAATATAATAGGATATTTACAGTGAATATCAACCTTCATTCACCACTATATGGGTGTAAAGTTTATAAAAATATAGATAAAATAAATCCCATGCTGAAAGTCTTCCTAAAACTTCTCATAGCACTTAAAGTAAAATGCAAACACTTACTAATCCCTAGACAATTTGTTTTTCTATCTATTTCTTGGTCACACCTTATATACATTTCTTTTTTTACCTAAACGTGCCAAAGTATATTCATGTTGAGCCTTTAAATCACTTCTTTCTTTGGCTTGAAATAGGTGATGGTTAATTTTATTTATCAACGTGACTGCTTTAGGGGGTACCCAGATAGCTTATTTCTCTGAATATATATTTCTGAAAGAGATTCACACTTGATTTAGTAGAGTGAGCAAAGAAATATATTTTCATCAAAGTGGGCAGGCATCATCCAATCCACTGAGGGCTCAAATAGAACAAAATGGCAAAGGAAGGGTGAATTCTCTCTCTCTACTTGAGCTGGAACACCCAACATTTCCTGCCCTCAGATATTGGAGCTCCTGGTTCTTGGGTCTTTGATTTCAGACTAGGCAATACATCCCTGGCTTTACTGGTTCTCATGCCTTTAGATTCAGACTGAATTATGTCACTGACTTTCCTTGTTTTCCAACATAAAGATGGCAGACTATGAGACTTCGTGCCTCCAGAACTGCGTGCGCCAATTGTTATTATAGTAACCACTTCCTATATTATACGTAATACAGAATAAATATACCCTATGAGGAACCCCAACTAACACAAAGTGCACTTCCACTTGCATCAGTTATTAAGCTATCGTTCCGCCCCTCCAGACAGATCCTTCTATATCTTGCATGTAGTGCTGGACTTGGGCAACTGTAAGTTACATTTATTTTTTTCTTTTTTTGCCAGTGGATCCCTACTGTGTTTTTGACAATAGCAACTAATAAATGAATACTAGCATGCTGGAGAAGAAGGTATTCCTCTCATACTGTTGGCTTTCTATTCTTATTAGCTATTGCTTCAAGATGGCCCTTAAGCCTAGTGGGAAAATGTTCTAGCAACAATTTTGTTTCATTTCATGTCTGATTTCCAACCTTTTCCCCTGCCCCCCCGATTTAGCCTCTTTTCACAGAATTTCCAGGGATAGTCTCTGTTTTATGTTGAGTGATTATCAAAAGGATATGATGAAGCCTAATCCCTGGTACCCCTGTACTGTGACCTTATTTGGAAACAGGTCTTTGCAGATGTAATTAGGATGCAAGTTGAAATGAGGTCATACTGGATTAGGTTGGGACCCTAATCCAACCTGACTGGTATTCTACTAAGAAGAGGAGAAAAGATCCAGAGATAGACACACACAGGGAGGAGGCTACCACATGAGGACACAGACAGAGGGAAGACAGCCATTTGACAACGGAACCAGAGATTGAAGTTATGCGGCCACAAGCCAATTAACACGAAGGATTTCCAGCAACACCAGAAAATAGAAGAAAGCTATAGAACAGACTCTTCCTCTGAGCTTTCCAGAAGGAATCAACCTTGCCAATACCTTGAATTTGGACTTCTAGCTCTAGAACTGTGACAGAATAAATTTATCTTGTCTTAAATCACCCAGTTTTTGGTACTTGCTACACAGGCCTTGAAAACTAACACAGTCCCCAGGGTTCTCTGCTCCCTCATTTGCAAGTTCTTGACACTCCTGTGATTGTGTTAGGTTACATGGCACAGTTGACCTAAAAAAGGGGAGATTATTTGAGTGGTCTTTGTCTAATCACAGGATCCTATAGAAGCAGAGAGTTTTCTCTGATTGGTGGCAAAGAAGTCAGAGAGTTTCAAAGAACAAGAGGGATTTGACATGCCATTTCTGGCTTGAAGATTGAGAGGCACAGTGCTGGGAAACACAGGATTCAGGAAGCATCTAAAGTTAACAGCACTAGGTACCTGGGTAGCTCAGTCGGTTAAGTGTCTGCCTTTGACCCAGGTCATGATCCCCAGGTCCTAGGATTGAGCCCCATTCTGGGCTCCCTGCTAGGCAGGGGGTCTGCTTCTTCCTCTTCTTTCCCCTGCTCATGGTCTCTCTCTCATTCTCTTAAATAAATAATAAAATCTTTAAAAAATAAATAAAATTAACAGCATTCCCTAATTGACAGGCAGCAAGAAAATAACCTCAGACCTAGACCCACAGGAACTGGATTGTACCAATGACTTGAATGAGCTTGGAAGGGATTCTTTCCGAGAGCCTCCAGGTAGGAGTGTTCTGGACACTAGTTTGATTTTCACCTTATGAGACACCGAACAGAAAATGCAGCTAAGCTTGCCCAGACTTCTGACTTATAGGCCTGTGATATAAAAACGGAATTTATTTTAAGCTACTACGGTTGTGGTAGTCTGTGACAAAGGATGAGAAAATGAAGACATTCCATTTGGAGGCACCAGCAGCAGCCACACAACATTCTTTCCTCAGGGATCTGAGTTCCAGCTCTGAGTCCCTCCCTCTAAGCTCCCGTGGTGTCTGCACAAGCTACACAATGCTCCCTCGTCAGTGAAGCATCAACTTTCCTGGTTCCTCCTCCACTTTCTAGAATGGAAGTGTCCCATTTTCCCCCTTTCCTTGAGGCTGGGCATTTCTCCTTAAATGATATTCCTTGTTAGCTCAGTGTTCCCTTTCTCATATTACCATTCACCAATGCTTGTTTAACTAATTATTTTATTGAATTTTTTCTGATAAAATAGCTGCTGTGGTTTCCTTGTGCCTGGGTGGACCCTTGGGTGATAACACCCTCACCTTCAAATCATCCCCTCAGAAGAGAGTGACACCTAACTTACAGTAACAGTTCAGTCTCTCTCTGCCACTGCACCTATATGAATTTTCTTTATAGCTTATCCTTGTGAATAGTTTTATTTTTTTGTGCATTTGGTTGATTGGTTTTATCAGCTCAGCTCCCTCTGCTCACATGAAAGAAGGCTATTTGTGAGCAGAAGAAATATTTGAATGCTTGCTTGCATCTTCACAGGTTTTAATCAGTGGTCATGGGAGCTGAGGGTTATCATGTGTTTCAGAATCTTGACTGCAGTTTAGAGCAGATCAGATTCAGCTTCTCTAACACAGTTAGTGATCAACTGAAAGACTGCTTTAAATCCCAGGCAGGGATTAAATGGGGCCAATAGGGGATCCTGAATCTGCTGTAGTTTGCCATTTACTAAAGTATCATTGAATGAATAATAGTTTAGTAAAATATGTTTTTATATAATCATTTGGAAATTCAGAATGTACATGGTTTAGCCTATAATCAATAATATGAGAAGACATAAATTATAAATTTTGTAATTAAATTGCTTTTGGGGGTGCCTGGGTGGCACAGTAGGTTCAGCCTCCAACTCTTGGTTTCAGCTCAGGTTGTGATCTCAGAGTCATGAGATCGAGCCTATGTCAGGCTCAATGCTCAGCATGGAGTCTTCTTGGGATACTCTCTTTTTCCCTCTGCTCTCCCATTCATGCTTTCACACTCTCTCTCCTCTCAAATAAATAAATCTTAAAAAAAAAAAAAAGTTTTGTGTCTCTTACTTTAGTCCAACATCTTCCAAAAACTTACCCAAAAATAGAACCTCCATTTAAGTAAAACCTCAGAAATTTTTTGGAATAATAATACATTAATTAAAACAAACATTGACTTGAGTTACTGTCCCCACCACTCTCCTCTCATTCTGCTGCTCTCACTTTCAATAGAAGAAGGACCATTCTTCTCTTTCCTTGATCTCATAATATATTGCATTAGTGAAACTGGTATATTTTCCAAGACTAAGCTGGTGTGTATCTCAAATAGCTATTAGTAATTTGGCCTAATAATATGTGATTATATGGGTCTAAATCAGGCTCTCTGACCCAAGAAAATAATAGAAATTTTTGATAAGTAACATTTGAAAGAGTAAAGGGGGTTAATTTATCAGTATATAAATTTATATTGACAATTTGTGAATGCTAGATTTAAAAACAATTCTTTCCAATTTTTTTTATTGCCTCTTCTTATACTACCTTGACTCCTTCATTATCATTCATATCATTCTGGTATGAATAATAAGCCTGATACATGCAGGGACTTTTTCAGTTTTGTTTATCCCATATTCTAATACTTAGAACAAGGCCAGCACATATTATTCACTCAACATTTATTTTTGAATGAATTAATATAATGCGTAAGTGAACTCCCAGATATTTTTCTCATCTATTTTAAATCAGAAGCAGTGTTGGGGTAAATCAGTACAAATAGCCTCGTCCATTTCCTTAAATGTAAATAGAAGGTAGGTTGTTAGAGAACAATATATAATAGAGCATGGATCAGATAAAGTAGATAATTGCTAAAACAGATAATTATATCCAAAGCAATTCAATTTGGGTTTTCTTTTTTCCTCACATCAAACTAATAAGCTTCATAAGTATAAAATCTTTATTTCTCTTTGGGTTGCATAGACACAGCCTTAACTGACTCTTTATATAATCATCACCAAGTAATTATATTCCAGCTGGATGCTTTGTGACTCTCCTTTGACCACAAATTAGTTTGCACAAAGTGACACAAGCCATATTGTGTGGCATCTTTTATTACTGCCAGTCACTGACATGCAGCTGAGAACAATGAACATGTTTTGAACAAGAATTGTGCTGTTATCTAGAAGGCCAAATGAAAACCTGCCCAACCACAAATGTCTAAATAATTATTTTAGACATATTTTTTCTGACTTTCCCTCCCTGTCCATAGTAATGTAATTAATTATGGGCAGCACTTTTACATATATTACAAGTTCATAAGATGTTTTTCTTCTCTGCATTTTTTGCCCTCAATGATGTAGAGTTTATGTATGAAGCATTAATAATTAAATGAATAGCTCCAGGCTGGGGATCATCATATTGGTCCTTTTCCTTTCTCAGATGGCACAAGGCCAATTTGAATACTTTACAAGGCAACAGAGATTAAGGGAAATAACTAATGTTCCTTGAGATTATCACAGCCAAAACTGCCCCAAAACTCCTACTCAGCTTTTCAAAACCTAATATTTTATGAATGAGCTCTATTCTTCTAGTAAAGAATAGAAATTCAATTGACAATTGTTTCATAAATGCAAATTCTCAATTATATACTACATATATGCACACACACAAACTCACAAACACACACTAGAGTGAAGCCAAATTAACTATCTCCCAACTAATTAACTATCTTCAAATATCATCACATGGGAAAGAGAAAATCAGAGTACATTTTACATCTAAATATTGACTAAAATTTAAAAAATTAATAAATTAACCAGAGCAACAGATGACAAGATGTTAAGTATAAGCATATAGCAAGCGCTAGCCACAGAGCAATGAGATAAGATAATTAAACACAAAGTGTCTTAGAATTATTACATTGAGTTTAGACTGAAAAGTTTTACATCAATTATCTTATTGTGGGAAGGTATAGCAAAAAAAAAACCCTTTTTTGTTTAAATGCGTATTCCTTAAGCATATAGCATATTAAGAAAAAAAATGGATATGAAAGATATTCGTAATAAAAAATCAAACAAATTATGAAGTTCCAGATATTTAAGACACACATTAGAAAAATGATAAGGTGAATTTATAGTTATCTACAGATCTTTTAACTTATGATGGAGTTATGTCCCAATAAACCCATCATAAGCTGAAAATGTTGTAAGTCAAAAATGCATTTAATACACCTAACATTTGAACATCTTGGCTTAGCCTAGCCTATCTTACGTGTGCTCAGAATACTTGCATTGGTCTACAGTTGTATAACATCATCTAACACAAAGCCTATTATTGATTGATTGATTGATTGATTGATTTATACAAAGTATATTTTATTTTTTTAAATTTTTAAAAAATATTTTATTTATTTATTCATGAGAGACAGAGAGAGAGAGAGAGAGAGAGAGAGGCAGAGACACAGGCAGAGGGAGAAGCAGTCTCCATGCAGGGAGCCCGACGTGGGACTTGATCCCAGGACCCCAGGATCAATCCCTGGGCCGAAGGCAGACGCTAAACAACTGAACCACCCAGGGATCCCCATACAAAGCCTATTTTAAAATATCATTGAATATCTTATGTAACTTATTGAATACTGTACCAAAAGTGAAAACCAGAATGGTCAAAGTTCATAATTATTATCTATGCCCTCAAAATCAAAAGATAAAGATTATCCCTTGAATATCCAATATATTTTTGTAACTGCATGGACTTTGCTAAACTAAAGCACACAAATACTGATGAATCTTTCATAAATATATATTAAGTACATTGCAAGTATATCTTAAATACCTTATGTGGCCAGTCTAAGTATTTCTTTCCATTTTTCTTACAAATAATTATTTTTCCCTTTATATCAAGTTCTGCTATAACAGAATATGCTGAACAAGACTATCTTCCACTTTATCTTCACAAGCTCAAGTTTCCTTTTTGCTAATTTCTTTTACAGAACCCTGCGCATGCATAAGTGTCTCATAATCTTTAAGTTTTCATTTCTATCCTTTTTTCTTATTTTTGTATATTTGATCTTTTCATTCTTCGATGCTATGACTCTTTCTACTCTCTCCATCTCTTGAGTTTTCCCCCTAATTTTCCTGCAAAGAAGTTGCTTCTTTAAGTCGTATAGTGAGATAACTTGAGGTTCAAGGTCTGTCACTGAATTAATAATCAGATACAAGCAAAAGAGTGTTGTGATTCCATGCCCTAGAATTAGAAATAGTGCTATAGTGCTATTCTTTTCTGCAACATTTCGGGACCCCCTGATGCTCAGAGAGTAAGAATTTAGGAAGACAATAAAGGAGTTAATTGCAATAGTCAAGATGGGAAGTGATTAAAGCATTTAATGGAACCATTTCTATGATTGTATTCATTGTCACAGCACTCCTAAGTCTTACAAGGACCTCAGAAACACATAATGCATGAACAATAAAATGTATGGGTCAATATTTTATTTTTAATTGCTTCCAATTTTAATTTCCTAAAATATAACCACATGATAATTGTTAATGTCCAACATCTATACTATCTGGATAGTAAACATTTCTCACTTGTTCTCAAAAATGTGTCTCTAGCGACTGCTGATTTTTACCATTTGTATCTCCCTACTGACTAAGTTTATAAGATCATGGTTAACCAATAAATAAAAAAATGAGTTCTATCAGGAATTAGAATATACAAGGGAAAGGACACAAAAATGGATCATTTGATGTGTTTTCTGGGTCAGAAATTTCTTAATACCTCATAGTATACAAGTGTGCTGGTCTTTTCCCTAGTCCCTGTCTTTATCCTTAATGTGACATGATGAGAAATGATGAGAAATTTTCCTGCATGAGTATCCAGACACTGAAGAGATAAGGGAAAAGAAAAGATGATTTTGTTCTCTCTCTCTCTTTTTTTTTCTTTTCTAATTTTCACCCATCCTCCCACCCTGTAGCAACCACCAGTTTATTCTCTGTATTTAAGAGTCTGGGGTGGTGTTTGTTTGTCTCCTTTCTTCTGTGTTTGTTCATTTGTTTTGTTTCTTCAATTCCACAGATGAGTGAAATCATATGATATTTGTCTCTTTATTTTTTATTTTTTTTATTTTTTTTAATAAATTAATTTTTATTGGTGTTCAATTTACCAACATACAGAATAACACCCAGTGCTCATCCCGTCAAGTGTCCCCCTCCGTGCCCGTCACCCATTCACCCCCACCCCCCGCCCTCCTCCCCTTCCACCACCCCTAGTTCATTTCCCAGAGTTAGAAGTCTTTATGTTCTGTCTCCCTTTCTGATATCTCCCACACATTTCTTCTCCCTTCCCTTATATTCCCCTTCACTATTATTCATATTCCCCAAATGAATGAGAACATACACTGTTTGTCCTTCTCCGACTGACTTACTTCACTCAGCATCATACCCTCCAGTTCCATCCACGTTGAAGCAAATGGTGGGTATTTGTCGTTTCTAATGGCTGAGTAATATTCCATTGTATACATAAACCACATCTTCTTTATCCATTCATCTTTCGATGGGCACCGAGGCTCCTTCCACAGTTTGGCTATTGTGGACATGGCTGCTAGAAACATCGGGGTGCAGGTGCCCCGGCGTTTCATTGCATCTGAATCTTCGGGGTAAATCCCCAGCAGTGCAATTGCTGGGTCGTAGGGCAGGTCTATTTTTAACTCTTTGAGGAACCTCCACACAGTTTTCCAGAGTGGCTGCACCAGTTCACATTCCCACCAACAGTGTAAGAGTATTTGTCTCTTTATAAAGAAAAAAAGGCATCTGTCTATCTCTGCTCCTGAAAGGCATTCCTCCTTACTCCAGTCTTCTCCTTACTCCAGCCTTATCCAGAAGACTTTTCTGACCTGAATTTGTTTTCAAGTTCTGGGGCCTTATCAGTTTGGTATGTAAATTCCTAGGGAGGTAATGCCATAGTCTCCTAGGCACTTTGGGATTTAACCTAGGACCAAGTCCAGATTGTAACCATTGGACTCTCTAGGGCTGTAAAACAAAAGTTTTATGAGTCTTTGGATCAGAGTAATTAACTAGAAAATGGCTGCTGACATATTTTCATAATATATAAAAATATAAGAGCATTGAACAAAAACTTTAACTTTATAATACATATATTTCAGTGGATTAGGCGGGCAGAACTTTTTATAGGAAGATTGAGAAAAACAAGGTTTTGGTTCTCTAGTGTTTTCTTCTCTGCAAAAACTGTCAGATTGCTATTACAGTACAATGGCCAATTTTCAGGGGCATAAAACACAGAATTTGCCTTCAAGAAATTTCTAATTTCGTAGTGTCTTTGAGGCCAAAGGACAAACAACTCCAATGTAAGACTGAATGTGCATACTTTAGCAGGAATACCCTTAGAGAACTGAATTTTTAATGTTCATAGGAGGGAGACACAGGATCAATGTGTAATAACTAAAATATTTCATAAGAGTAATATTTGAGATGGATCTTAAAGGCTAAAATGCAGAAAAGCAAAACTTCCCAAAATGGTACATTCCAGGCACAGAAAACTACATAGATAAATGAATTATAAAATATTACAGTATGCGACTGTATTACTTGGGGTTGATTCCCATTCATTTTTTTATTTTTATTTATTTATTTTTTTAAAGCTAAGATTTTCTGATGCTCTTTTTTTTTTCCAAAGATTTATTTATTTATTCATTCAGAGAGAGAGAAGAGAGAGGCAGAGACACAGGCAGAGGGAGAAGCAGGCTCCATGCAGGAAGCCCTACGTGGGACTCAATCCCGGGTCTCCAGGATCACACCCCGGGCTGCAGGTGGCGCTAAACCCCTGCACCACTGGGGCTGCCCTGATTCCCATTTATGATCCAAATGACAACTTTTTAAAAATTTATTCATTCAACAAATACATATTTTTTATCTCTACCACATAACAGAGGTCATTCTAGGTAATCACAGAAAATGGAAAAGAAACTTAATTAAATAAGTTAATTACTTAACTTATTAATAAGTTAATAATAAGTTAATTATGAAGTAAAATAAAGCAGAGTAAGCAAACACAGAGGTTGTGGTGACATATTGTGGATGATTAAGAACACTTCTCTGCTAGGGTACATTGATCATTTGATGAAAATTCTGAATGAAATAATTGAGAAAATCATGTAAGTGTAGAGGAGAAAAAAAAATGCTTTCTTGTACCTATCTTAGGATAATTGACTAGAGCACCATGAACTGACAAAAAAAGAGATGGGCTTCAGAAACACAATAAGTTTATGCATTTGTGTATGGTGCATACATGTAGGAATACTCAGAGGTGAGTAACTCCAGAGAGGTGGTTAGAATTTAGGGACTATAAATAGGGGAAGGGGAAGGGGACAAAGGGCACCTAGGGAAAAGCAAGTAACTAGAAAGATAAATGGCCCCTTAGGAGAACAGATAGGAGATATGATCATTTTTTGACAATATCTGTTTAGTTGTGGTGTTGACTTTTGAGAGGTCTAGAGTTGTATCTGAATACAGGATTTATGATAGTTGAGTTCTTCAGGGTAGACTACTTTCAAGCAGACAAAGGGTTTTAGGAACTGAAACATTTTCAGCACAAAATTATTCTTATGCCATAATAACATGTGGAGGGATATATCCCGATCCCCTTCACAAATACTAGGAAAATAAATTAATATTATGTACACAGACACACTGGAGATATCCTGGGTGCTAGTAAGCTCTGTTCTTAATAAAAGTGGGAAGAGACAGCTTTTGAACAAACATAATATTCACACTGATGAATATATACTTAAAATAGCCGTAGTGACTTCCAGTCTTATTTTTTTAAATATTTAATTAATTTATTCATGAGAGACACAGAGAGAGAGGCAGAGACACAGGCAGAGGGAGAAACAGGCTTCCCATGGGGAGTCCAATGCAGGACTCAATCTCGGCACCCCAAGATCATGCCCTGAGCTGAAGGCAGACGCTCACCCAATGTGCCACCCAGGCATCTTTTTTTTTTTTTTCCCTAATAGGATGAATGAAAGTCGAAGGGTTATCAATTAGGATATAATTGCAAGAGCATCTGTGCCAGATAATGGAGGCATGAGGGTGACAACTGTGCAGATGTGAAATGGGTGGATGTAAAATTTATCCCAGATGATGAACGTTTGGATTTGGCTACTGGGAATGAAGCTATTGTTAACACTGAGATTTTTAAGTCCACATAATGAGAAAAACAAGAATTCTATTCCCAGATAATGAAAAATTTAGATAAAGAGTTGCTTCTGAAAAAATAATGACTTAGGAACTGTTGAGTTTGGAGTTCTGCATGGTAAGACATCTAAGGAAACCTAGAACATGAGATGGAAGGGGAGGAGATCAATGTTGCATATTTATATTATAGCCATTGCTGCAAATTGATCTAAGTTGATATGCAAGACACAAACACGAGATTTATTTGAGTGATTCTTGGTATCTTCTAACGCTTAGAGGTTGGTAGTGTGTGCTATCAATCTCCTCCCTACAACCTGAAGACATGCTGGTATGGTGCAAATTGTGCCACACAGACACAAATAGAGCAAACAGGTGTGCAAGCAGCCAGATAGGGTTTCTGTGATTGCCAGGAAGTCTTGGTGATCTGTCCCTTTATATCTCTGGCAACCTTGAAGAGAAGGGTCATTTATGGCAAATGCAAACATATTCTAATGGTAGCATTCAGCTACCCTTCTAGTTAGGGTCAACAACAAATATCCTTCAATATAGCATTTTAACTTAGAAGCAGTTTGGAATCCTAAGTTTAGAATACTATTTCAAAAGAAATGGCTATTAGGCATACTAAATTCTTATACTATATTGATGCCATGAAGACAGTGTCTGCACGATATTTCAGTCCAACCTACTGCCTAGAATATCTTCTGGTGTTGTCATATTTAATACCATTTGAAGTACTTGATAGTTCAATTGTAAGGTGAAGCACTCCTCAATTGTAGACTAAAATAACATACACATATAGTTCTTACTGTCTATATGAAGTATTTTAAAGAAACCTCAGGGCACCCCTGGTGGCGTAGGGGGTTTAGTGCACCTGCAGCCCAGGGTATGATCCTGGAGACCTGGGATTGAGTCCCACATCAGGCTCCCTGCATGGAGCCTGCTTCTCCCTCTGCCTGTGTCTCTGCATCTCTCTCTCTGTGTCCCTCATGAATAAATAGATAAAATCTTTAAAAAAATAAAGAAACCTCAGATAATGTACCAATTATTTTATAGTAATCTGAGAATATATTCCAGTCCTCCCCAAACCAACCTTGGCTCCATTGACTATGTCCGGTTGTCTCCCTCCTTCAGTGTTGCAAAGCCTATCTCTCACTGGCACTCCTTAATTACACAGAGTTCTACACTATTTAGTCCCATCATGATTCCAGGGGGTGTAGCATTAGTATCAGAGTTATTACTCTGAAATTTGATCCAAAACACGATTTGGCTCAGAATTAAATTAAAATTTGTCCCGATTTTTTGAATATTCGGAGAAGAGTCTTTGCCTTTAAAATATCACTGTAGTAATAGCAGCATATCTCAAAACCCCAAATAGCTCTCTGTCCAAAACCATGCTTGGTATAGCAGGAACAATAAAAGGGAAGAATCTTAGTGAAAGACTGCATATATGAACAACCAAAATGATGCATTTATTCTCTGAAAGAATGTTTAGGGTAGTGTTAATATAACACACCAGTACTCCTCACTCATTATTTCTAAACACAAGAAAAGAATAAAAGTGAAAATGTGTATATCTCTAGACTCTGGTCTTTAGGAACATTTATAAGGGATTTAAACCATTATCCAAACTCAAAGAGTAAATCTTTGGCATTTCTCATACTAGCATGAACAGCATGATATTAGACTCTTCAGTTTGTCTTTGAAGGACTTCTTGCTTCGTTATCAGGTATAAGGAATTACTCAAATAATATGGTTGCTTTATTACAACTTAATATTTAAACTTTTTTTCATTTTGATTTTATCATTATAATCATTTTGACCATTTTACATCATTTGATGTTTTTATTTATTTAATGAGTAAGACATCAATATTAAGATTCAAAAAATTAGAAAGATAAAAACAGAAAATCAGTCATTAATGATTTTCCTTCCCAGACAACTATTGTTACCTATTAGGTTTTCTTAACAGATATTCTATGTACTTTCCTGTATAAAGAAATATGTATATATTTTTACATAAAAATAAGCATATTATTATATAATGTGTCATTGAATATATACATACATACATACAGACAGACATACATATACAGTTTAAAGAGGAAATTAAGTGATTCCTGGGTGGCTCAGCAGTTGAGCATCTGCCTTTGGCTCAGGGCATGATCCCGGGGTCCTGGGATTGAGTCTTATATCAGGGAGCCTATTTCTCCCTCTGCTTATGTCTCTGCTTCTCTCTTTGTGTCTCTCATAAATAAATAAATAAATAAATAAATAAATAAATAAACAAACAAATAAATAAAATATTTAAAAAACAAAGAAGAAATTAATATGAATATAAAAAATGGGATCATTCTTTTCAAGCCATATAGCAGTCTGTTGTATGGAACTACCATGCTGTATCCAAGATTTTCCTTATTGGTAAATATATTTTGGTTCTAATATTTTTTTCCAATCAAAAATGTAGCAACAGATGTTCTTACACATCATTTCACACCTGTGTAACTATGTCTGCAGGAAAAATTCCTAAAAGTGGAATAAATAGATCAGGGGAAGTTTACAATTTAAACTTATATACACATTATTTAAGAATTAAAAATAAATTTAGATCAATAAAATATCATCCCTCAACTAACATAAAACAAAACAAAAAACAAGTTTCTTTTTACATATTTATACCCTCATTATTATTTGTTCCCCATAAATACGTTACTTGTATAAACTTCAATAGTATTTGAATCTGATTAAAATTACATATGAAACTCTTGTTTCAGACATCAATTCCCAAACAGATATTAATTTTTCAATCTGTTTGGTAGAAAACAAATGTTCATGGTCATCTACTGACAGGGAAAAAATTGTATTGTTTAGCCTCCTCTTAAAAGCCAAGGATCACAAACAAACAAACAAACAAACAAAAAATACATACACACATACATATATAATTTAAATAAAGTGAAGGATCTTGAACTCTGAAAAGTTCAAGTAAAAAAACAAAAAACAACAAAAAAGACCTGTTCAAATGTATTTAGCCCAGAAATTTTCAAATGTGTTTAACAATTATTAACATTCTTTGGAAAAGTGTTCTTTTTGAAGACATAGTGTTAATACAGCAGAATATGAAATATATGTTAGACCATTCCATGATGTTCATTTTAAATGGACTGCATTTCAGGTACGAGGCAAACAAATATGCAAATTACCTTGTCCTCGAGGCTTCACGGTCTTTTTAAATTCAAAGACAAACATCTAATAGATTGAGAAAGATGAGAACGCTATCAAAAGCCAAATAAAGAAAAAGTCTCCTGTTTGTTAAATCATATCCCTTGGTATTAAATATCTGTGCATTATTTGCCAATCTGAGATTTGTGAATTTTTCCCATTTTCCTTTTCTAGTATTATTATTTTTAGGAATATGAAAATAAAAATCACATTTTTTAAAAACAAGATAATCACCGTCCTATAGTAATTATCACCCAAAAAGGAATTTTTGTGTAGGGGATCAGAATATGCTACCCCAAAATATGCCACTTTGGCATAAGGATTATTTTGAGCTGAAGACAATAGAAAAATAGCAAACATCAAAGCTCTCTGCCTTCTTCACCATGAACCTAGAAGCGGGCTTTGATTCTTAACCACCAGAATCAACTCTGGACTTAATCAGCCCAGAGACAGCACTGAAAGAGGATTCTACATAACAAACCTTATTAAAATAACCCTTACCTTCCGTTAAGGTAAGGAGGAGGTACCCCCTCCCCATATACTTATGTCTCCATATCTTGCTGTCCCTAAAAGCCTAACCCTGTTCCTTTTTCTTGTCACCCTTCTACCAATGTATTGTTCTTTGTTAAGATGTTACATAAGCCCCCAATTCTCAACACCCCTTTGAGATATGCATCAGTTTCTTTCATGTGTATGTACGCTGTGCATGTTAATAAATGTTCTTTCTTTTCTCTTGTTAATTTGTCTTTTGTCAGTTTAATTTTCAAGGTCCCAACCGGAAAATCTAGTAGGGTAGAGGAACAAGTTATGCTGGGAACTGTGAAATTATACAGCACAAAAAGAGAGTCATGGATTTAAGGAGCTTATACTCAAACAGGATTCAAACGTGTCAAATGCAATAGCTAACAATTAACACATGCAGTACATTAACAAGGCAAAGCCAATTTTGCCATATTAAAGGCCATAACTTTTCCCAGAAATAATCTCTTGATAGTACATGCCTGTAAGTTGATTTTCCTCTTTTCATTTATAAACACGAGCCTTTTCCTCTAAAATTATGTCTAGCTACATTGTTTTTCCTTGACCAGAACATTTTTGACATTGTGGATACTTATACTAAAAGTGAACTAAAATCCACTTTATTTGTATATGAATACACTCAAAACAACTGTTTAGGCTGCCTAATTTTTCTATTTTTTCTAGTCAGTGGGGTCATACTTGGACTTGAACACATATAAACACACACTGTGCACATACCAGGCACATACAAGAGTGGTAATTTGTGAAGGACATTAGCAATTCTTCAAATCTCTTGTTTTTATTTATTATTTAAAGTAATTATATCCTAGGATAGACCACAAATAATAAAGTCACTGAAATAAACTTAATGACTCTACTCTTACAACTATGCAATTACTCTAGAGAGGGGAATACAATATATTGTATCTCCTCATTTGAAAATATAAGAACATGAAAACTTCATAAATGGTTGGATTTTGAATTCGGATTTTCAAAAGTGTTGTTTGATTTGATAGTTTTTATTTAAAATGATAAAACAAGCAAAAATAAGCCATACAATGATTCAGGATTGGTTTCTCTCAACTGTAAATACGAGGTTGCTGACAGTCATGCATTTCTGATCAAAGGTGATAAACATCAGCCATTTTGGGGAGTGTGTATGTGTGTGTTTAGCATTTTATAACATCTAACTAATCACCCTTTGTCATGGTTGATGCAATATTAATTATACCCAAGCAATGATAAAACAATAAAAGGAGAAACAACACTATTTTATATACTCTACACAGCCCCAGATGCTAACACCATTATAAGCTACTCCTGCCAGCTCCCTCTTTCATCATACAGGCTCTTCTTTCTGTGTGGAGTTGCTCTTGTCTAATTAGTGATGTCTTAACTTCCTTCCAAGATACAATCCAAGCATTTTCTCTGGAATTTTATTTTTAATTTAGTTGAACTAAAACTAAAACACTCCCTCTTTTGATCAACATCATACCTATGTATACCCTGATTAGCATACTGACAATTATTTAAATCTCTCTCTCTCTCTCTCTCTCCCTCCCTCTCTCCCTCACCATTCTTTCCACTCCATTAGGGTTTAGGCATCTTGTTTCCTAGCACCTAGGACACTGCATGGCATATTGTAAACCCATAAAATATCCATTGAAAATGAATGATTACAAATACAAGTGAATGAGGAAACTTACAGTAAGCACATAAGCTGTATAAGATAATTTAAAATATCTTCACAACTCTTAGGAAACGTCATTACATTTTTTTAAAATATCAGAAAGGTGCTATAATAAAATGTACTACCTGTAATTTCACATTTATCTCACTTCCTTTTAACATGTCTGATATTTATTTTTCATCTCCCTCTAATAAATTCAATTGGCATTGATGGTTTTGCTTTGATTAACTCATATGATGTGCATAATGTGGACTCACTTAAAAAGACTCACTGTAATAAATTTTTACCATTTGCTGCTTTTTGGAGATCAATGAAAAAGAATATCAGGTCAGAAAGTCCTAACATTTTCTGGGGAAAAAAAAAAAAAAAGCAAGGACACATCCTCAGACCACAGATAAAATGAAAGGGAAAAGAACATATTATACATGAAATAATTTGAGTCCTAGTTCTGGTTTATTTCATCAGTAATAAGAAAATTCCTACCGATATTCCATTATGAACAGTTCTTCTGTGCAGACTTCACATGAAAGACTGTAAGATTAGACCCTGAGGCTGATCGTCTCCAAACTGTGCAAGGACACCCAGAGTGCTACACATAATTTAACTGGCCAAGTTTTGAGTTTTCCTGCTAATACTGCAGTATATCATTTTCATGATTCCTGTTACCAGTAGAAGGACTGTGGTAGCAGGTTGAGAGTGAAAATTGAGATGGAGAAAATATATGAAGAATCACCTAGCAAAAATAGTTCCTTCTACAAGGCCATTCATATATTAAAAAAAAAAGTGTTAAGTTCACTGTCTTTGATTAACTCTTACCTCCCCCCTTTCCTTCACTCTTACCCTTCACCAAGTTGGGGTGATCTGTGACCCTTTTCGGCAACTAGATTATTTTAATGACATATTCAAACTATTGACAGTTCCCTTCAAAGTAGAGTTCTAGAAATAAAAGAGAAAACACCTTGGAAATATGCAATCAGAGTTACTTTTGCCCTTGCCTCCTTTTTTTTGACCCCGTAAATGAGATAAAGTTGCATTAAATTTGTTCTGCTTTCACAAACAGAAAAGTAGGGGAAAGTGTGCAGAGAAGAACTTTGGTGCTGGTATATTCTTGTGAGGAGGGCCTGAGCTCTCTCCTACTCCACACACAGTCTTTGAGGAGGAACAAGTTTCCCAAAGAGGTTTGGGGATCAGTTAACAGAAGGGAACCTACATCTTTCCAAAGTTTCCATTAATGCAGAATCATCAGATGTCCCTTTATCTTTCACTACAACAAAACAAGTATTTATGGGGATGTGGGGCTGTTGTAGGCAGAGGAGCTCTATTTGAGTTAGAGGACTACAATTATATCTTCTAGTAGAATGAAAACATCTTATCTTGGACTCTCTTGATTTTCTCATCCAGGCCATTGCCAGCCCCTGCCAAGGGCTTCTGTCTCAAATATGGTTCAGCCTTACCTTTCCCACTGTTGTTGTCATGACCCAAGCAATGATGAACACTTGCTCCATCAGGGACTCACTGTTTATGCCATTATTTTTTTTTTATTATTGAAAGAAGATTTATTTATACACAATGTAGTTTTTCTTTTTCTTTCTTTCTTTCTTTCTTTCTTTTTCTTTCTTCTTTCTTTTTTCTTCTTTCTCTCTTTCCTTTTACTCTCTTTCTTCCTTTCTTTTAAAATTCCAGTTAGCCAACATACAGAGCAATACTAGTTTTAGATGTACAATTCAGTGACTCAACACCCATATACAACATCTGATGCTCATCACAGGTGCCCTCCTTAATCTCCATCACCTATTTAACCCATCCCCTCCACCTCCTCTCTGGTAACCATGTTTTTTTTCTTGAAAGTTCTACCCAAAATTTAAATGTTGAATTCCTAACCTCCAATATGATGGATTAGGGAGGTGGGGTCTTTGGGAGGTGATTAGGTCATTCATGAAGGTGGAGCCCTCATGAATGGTGAATGGGCTTAGTGCCCTTATAGTAAGGGAACCCAGGGAGGACCCTCACCCCTTCCCCTATGTAAACATTTAATATTTATGAATCAGGAAGTGAGCTGTCACAAAACACCGAATATGCTAGTGCCTTGATCTTGGATTTTGGCATCCAGATTCTGACTAGGATTAATATAACCTCTATGAAGCCGCCTTCATTGTCTTTTATTAACCAAGTATTTTCTCCTTCTCTTTTACTTAAATCTAGTTATCCTTCAAGATCTTCTTTAAATTTCACTTATTTCACAAAAGTTTCATCAAACACCATTTAGAAACTTTGTTTTCTCTTTGAACTCCTAAGTATGTAATGCACCAACTACTTTGATGATTTTCTTCTCCTCCTTTTCCTCCTTCTTCTTTCTCTTTTTCTTCCTCCTCCTCCTCTTCATCGCCAAGTTTCCTCAGCAGAAGCTACAGTTAGTCACCTTTTAGTAGGTGGTTCAACTCCAAATATCCAACCTAGTGGTTTGCATAAAGGAGGTATTCAATATGTTTTCATTGAATGAAGGAAAATTAATCCATTTTTCATTTCCATAACAGTTCAAGACTTGTAGAGCTCAGAAATTGACAGAGAAATCTTCCCTTTACATATGCACTTAAATAGGCATATCATTGCCTTACTTTTCTCCTTTGAGATGTATCCCTGGCCTCCAGAGTTAGCGACAGCAAAAGCAGAAGCAGCAGCAGGTTTCCTGTGTTTAACATGGCAGGTAGCAGGTATGATCTTTGGCAACAAGAAGACTCCAGTGGAGCTTGGAATGGTGCTACTGTGCTGTAGAAACAGATTACCCATCAAAGTATCTTCTTTTTTTCTCCCCCCCATTTGGCTTTTGTCAGCAATTGGCAAAGCTCCACACAGTTAAGAATATGCTAAAAGAAGAAGGAAAGTAATGAGAAATAATTAGAGGTGGCTCACTGCCAATGTCTGAATTTGAGGAGAGAAGAAGCTGTCGGACAATATTAGGAAAGAAACTCCATGTCCCAAATCTAAATGAATATTGCTGAGGAGGGTCAATAAGATGATATAATGAAAGCATAACTGTTCTCTAAGTTACCATTTACTAATAACTGGAGCATATTTTCTACAAGCCATATACTGTGGGTCGGTAGCTAAAGAATTGACATATGGAACTGAAAACCATGAACTCACTCCTTCTTTCCCTTTGACAATTCCCTCATTAATGCATTGCCAGGAAATCTGGAAAATGTATGCTTTCACTGAATTGGAGAGAGATGACAGTACTGTCAGCTACCGAGCCTTTGTTCCTTTGTTCAGCCATATTAAAATTATAGAAGGGAAGTGAGGATGAGGCTTCTTTTTTTCCCAAGCCCAAAGGTGTAAAGGATTTATTGGACATCTGCTTACCTATTGTTGGTTTTGAAAGGTTTCTTCTCATGTTTGAAAACAGAAACACGTTAGACTATCACATCAGGTATCAAGGATATTGGATGATTAGCCAGTTGCTTCTGTAGGTAAAAGATAACTGAAAATGAATGAGACATCACAAAAAACACATCAAATACTTCTCTCACAGTAGGAGGTTTTGGTTTAATAAATAAGATTTCTCAAGAATCAAGGCACCCCTTCAGTCCACATCAGGCAGTCATGTTTTAGGACTTGAATGGAAAACTCCATTGTTACAGGAATTAAGATTTTTGGTGAGAGAAACTGAAAGTAAAATATTAGATTTACAGTAAGATCCTCAAAACATGGCTAGCCAGGGTCTGACTCACGTATCCTTCTTGATCTGAAAAGAAGAGTCATTTTCAGCGACATACTCAAATGTCTGTCTCAGTAACGTATTTATAATCTGTGAAAATCTACCTAAGGAGTGTGAAATCATTTAAATGTTATTGTTTTATATTCCTTTTTGCCTTTTTATGCTCGCCAATATAAATACTAAGAAACAAAGAAAAACAGCCTGTGTATTGCTCTACTTATTCCTTCTCCGGGTCCCTGAGTAGGTAACCTTCATTAGAGCAGAGCTATATTCAAATGGTGATTTCTTTCCACTGTGTCACTACCTGGGTCATCAGCACAATCAAAAACAATTTGTAATTAGCATCTCAAATGGTCTGAGAAATGAAGGCACCAGGTAAATGAGATCAATTCCTAAGGGACTTTCTCCCTCTCTAGTGAATTACCTTCCCAATCAATTCCCAAATATTTAAAGAGATAAAACTTAATTCATAACTTATCTCCAATATATCAGTGTGTCATTTATGGAATGGGAGGCCAGATGTAGCAAACAATCTCAGCTCTAAAATTCATGCACACATACGTGTGCACATCACACACACACACAGACACACAGGCATGCACACACACATGGAAGCATTCACACACAAACTATTGTCTTGAAATACCAATCAGCCTTGAGATCCAGGTAGGAAAATAGAAGAATACGGATGGAAGAGATTTAAAAATATTTTATAAACTTAAGTTTTAATAGCATCAGGCAATGAAGCATGGAATGCTCCCTGATGAGGATATAATGAGGGAGATAAAAAAATTAAAAGATAAAAACAGCAGGTGAGAAGATGGACAAATTACGCAAGGAGAATTTGGGGCTTTTTATCTCCTATCTCCTTTTTCCTAGTTAACACTCTCCCCACCTCAAGACATCCTTTTGTCTTTGAATTTCAGTCTTATTGAATAAGGCCATTTTGGCTGTTTCCAATGTTGATTAACTAAATCCGGGCTATCCTGGAAAGGATTGTCCATTTGTTTTCGATTATTTCACCAAATACTGGTAAAATCTTCTGGCCAAAGGTTGCTTTATTGTAAAGGGAAAAAAAAAAAAAAAAGCAAGAGGCTGCTCAGAATGCTTGGTGGACAGAATGCATCATGGTAGAAATCAAGATCTCAATTCCACAATAGCATTGGATATTGAAAGAAAGTCCTTAGAAATGTCCTGAGATTTAGTGCTTTGCTTCCTATATTTTTTTTGTTTCCTATTATATTTATGTGGGACAGACCTTGTGTGTAGTCTTCTACATTTATCATTTCAGTTTTTCTACTTAGCAAATATGCCAGAGCTGTTATCAAAATTACCGTTTTACAGAAAAAAAAATTGAGGCTGAAAGAAGTTAAGTGTCTTAGTCAAATTTATCTAGCTGATAAGGTTGGTTTTAACTGTTGTAAAAAAATAAACACACATAACAAAATTTACCGTCTTAACCACTTTTAAGTGTACAGTTTAATATAGTTAAGTACACTCACATTGCTGTGAAACATATCTCCAGAATTCTTCATCTTGTAAAACTGGAAGTTTTCCTCATTAAACAAGTTGTCTTTTCTCTCTTCTCTCATTCCCTGGTGACTACCATTCTACTTTCTGTTTCTGTGAATTTGATGGCTTTGGATAACCGCACTGAAGTGGAATCCTACAGTATTTGTCTTTGAGTTCCTGGCTGATTTCACTTCATATAATGTCAAGACTCATTCTGTCATAGCATGTCATAGGATTTTCTTATTTTTAAGCCTGAATAATATTCCAGTGTATTGAAGGGGTCCAGAGGACGCCATGGAGGCTTAAAAATTTTGAGCTAAAGGCATTTGAGAATAGGAGTATTTTTTTTTTCCTGAACTCTTTTATCTGCCTAAAAACAGCACCTTCCACTAGGACTCACTTCTCCATAAATCATCTCCCCACAGGTCTCCCTGCCAGAGAAGATCAACTCCTCAAGAGAGAGAAGACCACATCAAACTTAAACAGAGACCAGCATAAAACTATCACATTTCCAATCTGTTCTCCTAAGCGCCTATTCATCATTGCTGAAAGTCTTGTTTTTCCTTAAGTGACTTTTCTCCCTCTCCCATTCTTCCCCTTTCTTTTAAGAAGTCATTTATTTTTCTGAGCCTTTCTTCACCTCCCATTCCCCTGTTAAGATGGCATGCAAGACCCAGGTCCAACCATCTCTTTGAGTCATATTTTTCCTCTGAACTCCTTCATATCTATATGAATAAAAGTCTGTTTCTTCTCTTGCTAATTTCACTTCAGTCAATTTGGTTTTCAGGCTCCCAATCACAAACATAAGAAGGTAGAGGAAAAGATTTTCTTCCTGACTGTGTGGTATGTAGATATCAATTTGTTATTTATCCAGTCATTGATCTGCAGGTTTTTGAGTTGCTTCCACCTCTTAGCTATTGTGAATAGGGGTGCTATGAACATGAGCGTGCAAATATTTCTTCAAGAGCTGCTTTCGGTTCTTTAGAATATGTCCCCAGAAGTGGGATTCCTGGATCAGGTGTTAGTTCTACTACTACTACTACTACTACTACTACTACTACTACTACAATTATTATTATTTTGGGAATCTCAATACTGTTTTCCATAGTGGTGGCATCATTTTGCAATCCCATCAGCTGTGGACGAGGCTTCCAGTTTCTCCACATCCTAGCCAACACTTGTTATTTTCTGTTTTTTTGTTTTGTTTTGTTTTGTTTTTTTGTTTTTTTTTTTTTTTTGGTTTTGATAATAACCATTCAAATGGGTATGAGGTGATATCTCATTAGGGTTTTAATTTCTGTTTTAGTGAGATTGAACATTTTTTTCATAAGCTTGTAGCTAATACATTTTTAACTTGAATTGAATACAGGCAGCCTGACTCAGGAGACCATATTGTGCTCTTCGTGATTTCATTTTTTTTTTCTATTTTTCTAGATTCTTTAATTAACTGGAAAATTTATAGACAGCACCTTCCAGCACCTATGATTCCTTTTATATTCTATTTCTTTAGGCTGACTACCTTGGTATTTGATTATTGGATTATTAATTATGGAGAATTTTCATTTTGATAGTATAACTTAATACTTAGGCCAATAATTTAAAACTTTGAGCCCTTACAAGTTTCAAGCACCTAGGACCTCTAGGGACTTTTTAATATATATCCTTTTCCTATGATTTCCAGAAATGTTCACTTATGACGTTATGAATATTTATTCTACTAATATAAGTTTATATGCCTTTATGTTTGGGGCTTGTATTTTTTCAAATGGAAGTCAATGACTAAAAAAATAAGAATGAAATATAAACTCAGAAAAACTGCCATCAAAATTGTGAAAATGTAAAATGCTATGAATATTAAGAAAATACAAAAATATCTGATTTTAAAATTAAACTACTTTCCCTATCTTTTTAAGTTTTCATTCCACTACCTGGAATTCCACTTCCAAATCCAAATTTTATGTTATTTTTTATGTAGATATTGATCTACATAAATTTGTTCAGTGACAAATTAAAGTTAAGATATCTTTCATTTATAAAATATGCTGTGGAGAGCTTGGTTCTTGTCTCACAGAGTTGAAGAATGAATCTCATGGACAAAGAGAATGAATAAAGGGATAGAAGTTTATTAAGTGAGTATACAGTGAAAGGTGTCAGAAATGAGAGGAGTCCTGACTGGGTTGTCACGGAGAGCTTGTAGGGCTGGTCTTTTATTGGAAGCCAACCAGGGATCCTAAATCCTTTTATTGGGAAGCCAACCAGGGATCCTAAATCCTTTAGCATTATCTACTGGTATCACCATTGAGTAAAGACTAGTGATAACATCTTTCATGGCTCGCTTCTTTGAGGTCTGGTTATTTGTTGGTCACAGATGACTGTCATAAAAAAGACACACTACCCACCCACACCTGGGGCATGGTGGTCTGGCCTGTTCCCTTATCTCTGGTTTCCTAACACCTCAGCATTTTGGAATTTTTGTGAGCCTGCTTCTGTGGCCCCCTAGCCCTGCCTAGCCCTGCCTAGCCCAATTGTCCCTAACTTAACAGTTGGCCCTATATTAAAGGTTTACCAGGTAAATAAATGTCTATGTGCTGATTTAAAGAAAATGAGACATATATGAATCACTTTTTTTGATTCTCTCTTTTGTGATATTTTAGTTAATCAAGTAAACAATTTCATTGTTTGCTTTGGCTAAAGGTGGTTTTTACTCTAAAAGTTCAAGAATTGATAGCTCTCTTGGAATTCTTGTGCCTCCATCTCTATTTTTGTCCTCTCCTTTCCTTCTTTCTGTTTCTCTCTCTAGATATATAGACATAGAGGTAGATAGAATATTTTCATCTTTACATAAGCATATCCCTTACATATAAAAGCATACCCAGCTCTTTCATGCTATTAGAATTTGTTCAAAGAAAAAAAAAGAATTTGTTCAAATATTTTGGTTAGGAGAAAAATTGCATAAATGGCTATCAATAGATTTGGTTTTATAGTGGACATTGGCAACCACTTCATAAATGATATATCTTCTTCATATAAACATACATGTCTCAGTTTTGTCATCCATAAAATAGCATAATCATAATTCATAAGGCTACTTTGAAGATTAAATTAACAGGTATAAATGTCTGAGAGCAGACATTGGTGCACAGTAAGCACTATATGTGCAAGAACACAGGACACAAAGCCTACCCTACCTAGCAGACATTCGCATCCAAATGTCAGCAGGGAGAAACATTTTTATTGAAAAACTTGACCTCCTATGCTTCCAAATATACAGAATTCAAGATCCAACCTCATGGGCATGCGCATATAAACAAAAATGATGCATAGAAATGGAAAATTCATAGAAAACTCAAATATGTTAAAGGAAGAGAGTCCCAATTTTTATTTGTATTTGTGGGTTATCTTTAAAGCTGCTTTTTTATTTCTTTTTTGTGTTCTTTAAAGTTTAAACAGACCTCATTTTTATTCCTCTTACCACGTAAGTTTGGGTAAGACACGTTTGTACAATAGTCCTCCTGGGATTCTAAAAACATAATAACAATTTGCATTTTGAAGTGTCTTTTGTAACACTTCAAAAGATTGAAAGGTGTAGTAATCAAAATACTAGGAACAGTGAAATTTCTGTGAACGCTTGCCTATGTTTACCGTGGAAACATCAGAAATGTGCTGTTCTGATTCCAATCAGTTCTTTCCACTTTGGTTCTAAGTTGGGTCTGAATTAATGTTTATAAATTATTCCACCAGGTTAGCACTGTTGACATTATCTACATAATTTCCCTCCGTAAACTCCTGTAGCTGTAATCATCACTCTGCCCTTGGAGTTGTAGATTTCCTTTTTCTTCTCTTCTGTCTCCAACTGGCTATGATTTCCCAGTAACAAAGCTCTGGGGAGTCCACTGTATGACTGCACATATCCCCTAGTCACTGACATCGCTCATTGTTGATAGATCTGTGCCAAATTACCTGGTAAAATTCAGGCAAAAACAAAAGTAATAGCAATGTCTGAAGAAGTTAATAACTATTTTATAAAAGTATGTGTCACAGGGATCCCTGGGTGGCGCAGCGGTTTGGCGCCTGCCTTTGGCCCAGGGCGCGATCCTGGAGACCTAGGATCGAATCCCACATCGGGCTCCCGGTGCATGGAGCCTGCTTCTCCCTCTATGTCTCTGTGCCTCTCTCTCTCTCTCTGTGACTATCATAAATAAATAAAAATTAAAAAAAAAAAAAAAGTATGTGTCACAGAAATGATTTTTTGGAACTCTTGATGGATGCAGAAAGGAATATTATTATGAACTGTCTAGAAATTTAAAAACCCTTCCTCTGGAGGGAGAAAGTAGATTGCTAAACCTTTAAATTTGATTTTTTTCGTGGTTCCTGAAATATTCTCATTCCATAGTGCATATAATAACTACATTTACTCATTGGGCCGAACCTGTTATTTTGTACCCACACTATGTGAAGTGCTTCCTTTTGAGCTCATTTAACTATTATATTTGGAAATATCTTCTTGTTGGATAATACGCACACTTGAAAATACACTTGATCACTAGTTCCCTATCCCCTAGAAGGGTTAGGTCCTCAAAGAAGAGAACTGTTATTTGAAAGAGCCTTGTGTTCTCCCCACCTCTAGCTTCTATTTCCTGATGAATTATACCTAAGCTATGATATTTTGTTTTAAATATCTGTCCAACAGTCTTGTACCACCATCATATTTTTCAGTCAAAAAAAGTATAGTAGGTGCTGAAAAGAGAGAGTAAATCATATACTGTTCAAATCAAACTGACCAGGTGTCCATCTGCCATTTAGTTACTCTGGTGGACTGAACGATGTCTTCCTAAAAGATATGTCCATGTCCTCATCTCTGAACCTGTGAAGATTAACTTCTGTGGCAAAAGATGTAATTAAGTTAAGGATCTTGTAAAAAGGAGCTATCCTTGATTATCTCAGGGAGTCTTGCATGCCATCAAATCTATCCTTATAAGGGAGACATAAAAAAGACACACACAGAAGGGAAGGAGGCAGGAAGACAGAAGCAGAGATCAAAGCGATGCAGCCACCATAAGGTGGAAGAGGCAAGAAACAAGATTCTCCCCTAGGAGCCCTGGGGACAACGTGACCTTGCCAACACCTTGATTTTGGCCACCATAGTCATTCTCATTCTGACTTCGAGCCCCCAGAACTGTAAGAAAATGCATCTCTTTTGTTTTAAGGAACCAACCCCTGGTAATTTGTTGTAGTAGCCACAGAAAATAAATATAGCTACAAATAATTCAGGAAATATGCTATACCTGAGAGAGCCAAAGGAAGCGAAGGCAACGTGCCCTGAGATAGCAGTACCAGGAAGAGTTTCTGAAGCCTCCTTGCCATTGGGAGCAGCCTTGCCCTTCCCTCACATCCTCAATCGCTAGGGCTCTGCCTAATTCACAAGTCAGTAATTTACCTGGAAATCTTTACTTTTTGTTTTAGCATCTTTCTGATGGCTCCAAAAATTTCTGCAATATCTAGTTAAGTGGCTGCTTGTTCCACCATTATAAATAATGATGAGCATCTCCGCGCAAGTTCTACGAAGGTTTCTCTGAGGCTGGATCAAAGGATTTTACAGGGTCAGTAGTCTTGATGTTTCAAAGCTCCAGCAGGACAGGTTTAGAGCACGATGAAATCTATTTCTTCACCTGGGTTCAAATTCAAGTTCTGCTAATTACTCCATCTGCGACCTCCAACAAATTAATTAACCTTGGGACTTGTGGTTTTCCCATCCATAAATCTGGGATACTATCGACTTCACCTGGGTGTTATGAGCATTATAGATTATGCAAGCAAAACATCATGCAAATAGTCAGAACTTAGAAAATGGATAGATTTATTCTTATTCTGCGCATTTTGCCCAGCCTTGTTCTACCCTCACTCAGGACAAACCACAGGACCCGGTATGCCTGTCTATTTTGCTTATGAAGCTTGAAGGGGTGTTTTAGGCAAATGTCTCACCAGAGAGATATTTTATTACTAGCTAGACTCTAAATTCATCTGTATGCATTTATGTGTTCCTCTTTGTAGAGAACAAATGAGAAATTTAAGCTTTGTGAGAAAGATGGTTGTCAGAATCATTTTTAAACCCTCTCTATTATTTTCTACTTCAGATGATATTAAGTAATAAACACATATGACCTGTATTGGTTTCAAAGCTGTTGCAGCTAAATTCCTATACTTGAATTGTTTCAAAATTCTAAGTGAAACTGCAGAATTAAATGCAATTCGCATCCCCACCTTGGTTTGAGTAGGGAGTAACAAGGGGGAAAAAAATAGAAACTCTTATTCACACAGGTTCCATGGACAAAATCTTATTACTGTTTATTTTTCTCATTTGGAAACTGGAGGCTGATTTCCTCAATCCTCTAACAGGTATTAAAAAGTAACAGATATGCAATAACCCTCAGATAATAAGATTAAAGTCTAGCTTTTGCTATTGTTGGAACTTAAATAAATGATCTATTGAGGATGAAACAGCTCCAGTACTGTGCTTACCTAAGGGAGTTTATCAAGTTCTGTTTGCCCCTCAACCCCCCCCCCCCACAAGGAAGGCAGGATTTCCACCTGGCTAATGGCCAAAAATTCTGGTCCCTGAGGCAAGATTCCCAATATCCTTCACAGTCCAGACTTCCTGCAATCTTATGCCGATTCTTACCGTCCCAGGGAAACCACTTTTGAAGGACAGTCAGTATGAGCTTTCTGCTGCCTGCCTCTGAATTTAGTTTCTTGCAATCCACCTAATCCAGTCACTTTTCATCAGGACTTCCATTTGAGCCACAGACTACTATTCTGACTCTAAACATCCTCCGGAGTTTCATTCTGACATGTGAGGTTGTCTGCTGACATCGTCACCTGGATGGTATGCAAACGCTTTAAGCAAACATATATAACTCACACACAGAGATAACTCACAATTCAAAGGGGAATAAGAAAAAAATTCCAGAGAGAGGGCACAGAGGAACAACTAAAATTTTCCAAGAGGTGGATTTCCGCTGACTGGAGTGGTTGGAGTTGGCTTGATGTAAATGACAATTTTGAAGTAAACCTTAAGGAATAGACTTTGAGTAAAATGACAGAAAGTATTTGATTTTCATGGAAAGAGGAGTAGTGAGTGCCAAGATTCAGAGATAGGGTCTCTCAAGGGATGTTGGGAGAATAGTAAATAGCCAACTTTGGATAGAAAAAACGAGTTTTTAGAGCATTTATTTAAGCAGAAATAAAGCACCACATGAACATAGCATCCAAAATTCTCCACAGTTTTACACATAATTCTTTGTTCTCCTCTTGGAAGTATTTGGCATATTCTTATTTATTTCCCTATTCTGTGCAAATCTCAGTAAATGCTACCTCACAACATCTTTTTCACAGTATGTTGTTTGATGTTATCATTTTCCTGTTTATGTTCCATCACTTTAATTTTAGATCTGGTTCTCACCAGACATTGTTTTATTTGTTTCTTGAATTAATGATGTCAAGCTAACGGAAGCTAGCTTATTGGCAGAAGTCCTCTTTAGCACTGAATCTAATTACATTTCACCCTCCATCCCCCTGGGCCTTCAGTTGGTAGTTTGTAATCTATATTTAAAAGAGTTGTGATCTATTCACCCCGTGTACCCATTCTGCAAATTCATAGGATCAGAGAGACTTAATGTGTTTTCAAATGCACTGAGCTTTTGCTTTTCTCAGAAAAAGACAAACATCAAAGTATCTCTGTTGTTTGAGCTTAAAGTCCCCTTGGAGAAGTGAGGTTGGGCCTCTGGCCATGCAAACACTCAACAGTCTCACCACTTGACATGATCCCATCCATCAAGCTCCACTTGGGTTCTCTGGCACTTGAGGGCTGAATTCAGCAGTGCACTTAAAGCTTGATTGGTCTTCCTCAGGTATTCCTCAGATAGCATGACCACTTTGCTTTTGCATCCAGCCAAGAAGCAGTGTACACAGAATTAAGGTTCGGAGTTAAGTGAAATTGACTGTCTCTGCATGTCACAATATACTGTACTGTTCCAAAACGGAATTCGCACTAAATATCAACAATTATATTAATGTTTTATAAGATTTTTGAGGGACAAACAAAAGCAACATTATCTTTTTATTTAAATAATTCCCAAACTGATAAGACAAAACCCATATGATTGTATCTATAACATAGATTTCATACTGATGGTGTTACCAGTTGTGTGGTATTTTATTATCCAAATTTTGAATATACTTTAGTCTTCTGTTAAGGAAATTGATGACTTTAAGGAAATTTTGATGAGGTTTTAAAATTCAACAATATTAAAAAATAAGCAGAAAAGTTGTAGGAGGAAAGTTGACCTCAAGCAAACAATTACATGTCTATCAATAGACATACATTTTTTAAGAATATTGTCTCTTTTATCTCTATCATTCAATTTCCTATTTCTAGAAGCTTCTGATAATAAGTTCCTCTGATGTATATGTATATTACAAATTTTTGTTAATATTCTGATATAGGCATAAATTTTTAAATACTTATTGTTAAAGAACGACATTTTAAAGGTTATTTTCTCTCTCTGAAATATTTGATAGAAATTTAAAGTTTGTCTTTAAAACTAAAGTTCTGTTGAATCCGCAAGAGCAGTATGCGAAGGTAAGGTACAGATAGCAAAGTTTTTTTGTTTTTTTGACTTACAATTTTCATACTATCTATCTAAACATTTATCCTCTTTATTCTAATAATGGAGAAAATACTGAAAAAATATTCAGGAAGTCTGTCCCTTATTTTATGTAAAGAAATATGGAAAAAGTGTGAGAATGACTCCAGAATTTCATGTGTGGGCCAATCAAAAATGATGTAAATTCACAATCACTTCAAATAATAATGGTTAATACTGTTTACAGTATATAATAAAACAATCTAAGGTTACTGTTTAAGGTCAGGCATTAATAGACATATCAACTAAAATCACATGGTAAATAAGCAAGTATGGATTGAATATTGGGAGATACTCAATCCAATTGAGTAGTGAAGATAGCTTGAAACCACAAAGTTATTCTTAACCTGGGATCATAACCGGGGAAATTCAGTAAATAAGCCTAATTTACTGAATTTCTGTTTTCATTATATAAGTATTGATGTGTGCCTATCTATATTCCATATACATTTTAAACAGGTTATGTTTTAATTGATTCCAAATACCTACTCTGTGATTTATAGTATTTGTTCTGTGTCCAAGATGGACAAAATAAATTATTCAATAAGATAACATCATTTTTAGGAAGTTTAGTGGAATTTCTGTATTATCATATGTATGTAAGATATGCAGGAAAACTTTCTTCATGGAAATATTGACAATCTATAAGACATTTTGTTGTATTTTGCTTTGTTTTTTTTTTTGTTTTGTTTTGTTTTAATCTCCACCCATAACCAATGGATACTCTGTCTCCATTGATTCATTTGGTAAGAATAAGTCATATCAATTAAGGTACAGAAGAAAGGAGGCTTTGTAGCAAGAAGACTGGAGGAGGGTTTTATTTTTAATTTTTAAATTTTTTTTTAGTAGTGTCACTATCTAAGTGTCATTATCTGGATAAATAGTTTAAGACTTTATTTCTTCTTTTACATGACGATTATCTGGCATTGCTTTGGGTTATTTTATCATTTCTTTTTCTAAAAAAAAAAAAAAGCCCTTTTGTGCTCCCCTTTTGTTTCATCTATGAAAACCAGAAAGGAAATATACCACAAGTATATTCCTGCTACTCCTTTTGCAAAAGTCTTTTTTGTTGTTGTTATATGTGATTTCTAGTTTTACAGGCTGTGAAGGTGGATGAATGTGTATAATGCCTATTATGGCTCTACGCTTCATGTTGCTTACCTAACTTGCAAATGTATTGTGAGGATTAATGCCTATTTAAAGTACCTTACTATTGCACTTTCCATTAGAGAGAATGGCTCATACACATTACAAAAATCACCCAGTGGAAATAAAATTATACATACACTTACAATCCTCTGAACTTGCAGTAGGGTAAATTTTAATGAGACAAACATTTTCTATAACTATGCTACCGTACTCTTTGTGATCAAAAAGAAGCTGTTGAAATGCCATGAAGTGAAGAATTTAAGATAAAATGTAGGAAGCTTTTCATAATTTGAGTATTAGTCAGATAACATTTAGAGAACACTAAGTTATCTGCTTTTGGATTGTATAGTCAGTCAACCCTACAAAAACAGATATATTTGAAAAAAAAGAAACAAGCTCATATAGCTAATTTCCCCAGATAATGCTATCTTTCCATTATGAACAGCAAATTTAATAGATCATAAAACTACACTAATAATCAGAAACTGTGCCTTTTGGCCCTAGAATTGCCACCTAGTGACTATTAAAAATAAACAAATCTCATTTGTAAGAAAGTGGAAATCCTAGCAAACCCAATACTCAATTGTGTATATTTGATACTTGTTATTAGTTTCCAAATAAAACATATTTTCCCAATCTATTATTTTCTATCCCAGGAATAATACTTTTTTTTTTTTTACTAATACTAATTTCTGAAACAGTATGATCTTTTTTTTTTTGGAAGGCACTGTTGAAATTCAATGCTCCCACAGTTCTCTTAGTTGCTGGCTTATTATGGCCCTTCTCATGGATCCCCTGGACAACAGCTGAGCTACAAACTAAAAAGTAAAATTGTGGTAAGGAAGACCTTCTCTAGGCACTTCTCCAGGGCTACCTGCATCCATTCTGATAGGCCAGAGACCAGCCCTGGAACAAGATGATTAATCTGTGATTGACTTTGATTAGTTTTGGATGTAGACCTGAGTCAGGCTGTGACACTATCTCTTTTTCCAAGGCCTCTGAACTAGAACAAAAGACAAAGGGATGCTGCTTATCAGTCTCTCACCAGTGGTTTTAAAAGTAAGAAGTGAAGGGGCACCTGGGCAGCTCAGTGGTTGAGTGCCCTGGGATCAAGTCCTGCATCAGGGTCCCTGCACGGGGCCTGTTTCTCCCTCTGCTTATGTCTCTGCCTCTCTCGGTGTGTCTCTCATGAATAAATAAATAAAATCTTTAATAAAATGAAAAAAAAAGTAAGTTGTGGAATTCACCAGCCCCCAGTGGTCACAATTCTTCTCTTATGGAGTAAACCAGATGCAGTAAGAGAAAAGAATGCCAAACTGCTGTGTGTAGAAGGGATGAAGAACAGAATGAGAGAGCCTACTTACAGTTGCTCCTGAAATCCAAACTGCCTTTTCCACAGCTTGACTTTTCAACCTTTCTGTACGAGTTTACAGAACCACAAATTCCACTTGTAGCCTGAGCAATTCTAGCTGTTTCCTTAAACAACTAACAACTCTCAAGGGCATTTGCTACCATTTTGAGTCATTATGCATGAGTGGGTTGAGAGAGGGCACCTTTTTCTCTCTTGTAAGTTACGGTATTATTAATATCAAATACAAAAGTTATGTCATGGGATGCTTGGGTAGCTCAGCAGTTGAGCGCCTGCCTTCAGCTCAAGGTGTGATCCCAGAGTCCCGGGGTCCAGTCCCACATCGGGTTCCCTGCATGGAGCCTGCTTCTCCCTCTCTGCCTATGTCTCTGCCTCTCTCTCTCTGTGTCTCTCATGAATAAATAAATAAAATCCTTTTTTTAAATTTTATTTATGAGAGACAAACAGAGAGAGAGAGAGAATGAGAGAGAGAGGCAGAGGGAGAAGCAGGCTCCATGCAGAGAGCCCGACGTGGGACTCAATCCCGGGTCTCCAGGATCACACCCTGGGCTGAAGGTGGTGCTAAACCACTGAGCCACCTGGGCTGCCCAAATAAATAAAATCTTAACAAAAAAAAAAACCAAAAAACAAAAAAAAAACAAAAGTTATATCACAGCAAATATTCCACAGATACTTGTTGCATGACTTAATGACTGCATCTCACTTTTAATTTTATTCTTCTTGGCCCAGCATAGCCTTAATTACCCAGTATGAGCATAATAGTCATTGACTTCATTGCTTTTATAGAGCATTCTTTAAAATATTTCTAAATGCAATCAATGCTTTCATAGCAGGCAGCTACATTGAGGTATGAAAAGCTTTCTGATCATTGACAATCATCTGTGTACTCTATTATACTGTCCCAAATAATGCCACTTAATTAATCTTGTTTATCACAATGTTAGAAGTGGAAGAGGACTTTCAATGTATATAGTTCAACTCATTAATTTTCTTAACTAGTGAGAAAACTGAGAAACAGAGAGGTTAGGTGACTTCTTCATAGTCTTCTTATTTACTAGCTAAGCCAAGAAGAGAATTGAGAATGCAGTTCAAATCTCCTGACGTTGTACATTATCCTATGTTAAAATGTTATTTTCAATATTGGTATAAAATAAATATCAATTGTACCTTAATTAATACTTTCTTCATATCATTAATCAGGCTTAATTACATTATGTTGACAAAAATTGTGACTTCCATGAGAACAACTTTTATCTTAGCCATTTTCGCAAATAAATACAATATCCAACATGCACATTATCACATGTGCGATATGATGCCAAATGCCTATAATTTTAATAGCAAATCACATAATTGCTGCATTACTGTGGCTTAAGCTTATTCGCAACTCAAAGAGTAAACCAAACCTGAGCCAATATTTTATTCTATGATGCTTAATATCTTATAATACATAGAGAGATTCCTCCCCAAACAAGTTTATTTCATAATAGCTGCCAGTACAGGGACTTATTATCATCTCTTTATAGTATGGGTTTATTGTTGCCCAATGTCTTAGTCAAGGTTTCTTGTTATCTGGTCATGAGTCTATCTATAGGAGAAGACTGAATAGAGGTTCAAGTGTTAGATTAGAGGGGAAGAAGGAAGCCTTTTGCAAAAACCGAACAAACAAAAAGCAAAAAAATTGCTAAGGACAGAGAATAGTAAGATATCTCTAGTTCTCTCTATTCATGTCTTCTAATGAGCTCTTACATTTTTTTCCTAGCAGTAAAAACTAAAAACCTTACTTTCTCTAAGCAAAGATGTGCTTCAAATGTATAGTTGTAAATATGTATGTATGTGCATATATGTTTATAGTTATAGATGTATAAATATTGATACTTCCTCTTATAAAAATTCTGAATATACCCAAAGTTAGAAAAAACAGATGAAAACTTAGTGATAATAGACATACAACCACATTGCCACATTTTCTTCTAATCACTTATATATTGTACAATAACCTGCAGGCATCTTAAGTCTTCGTTGGAGTTTTGATAACTCAATATATGCTTGTGTAACCATAGCAGAATATAGAAAATTTTCATCAAGCTAGAACATTCCCTCATATTTTCCTTTTTAGTCAAATGCTCAGCCTTTTCCAGAAGTAGTCATTTTGTAACTTCTATAATAGATTAGTTTGGGGGTGTCTGGGTGGCTCAGTGGGTGAGCGTCTGCCTTTGGCTCAGGGCATGATATCAGGGTCCTGGGATCGAGTCCCACGTCAGGCCCCCCTCAGGGAGTCTGCTTCTCCCCCTACCTGTGTCTGCCTCTCTCTGAGTTTCTCATGAATAAATAAATAAAACCTTAAAATAATATATTGTTTGGAATCTGGCTTCTTTCACTCAACATGATTTTGGGTTTTATCTGTGTTGTTTCATATGTCAATGGTTCATTCTTTTCTATTGCTGGGGAGTATTCAATAATATGAGTGTATTTTTGAGTGTATCTTCCTTTTGGAGATGGATCTGTAATTTCTCCAATGCCAAATGAAATATCCAAAGAAAATAACTATAATACTATTGAAAGCTATACCTACATAAGTAAAATATAAAAAATATAAACCGGGGATCCCTGGGTGGCGCAGCGGTTTGGCGCCTGCCTTTGGCCCAGGGCGCGATCCTGGAGACCCGGGATCAAATCCCATGCCAGGCTCCCGGTGCATGGAGCCTGCTTCTCTCTCTGCCTGTGTCTCTGCCTCTCTCTCTTTCTCTGTGTGGCTATCATAAATAAATAAAAATAAATAAAAAAATATAAACCAAAAACGATTTTTAGACTAAAGTTAACCTATTTCCAAATACAACTCTGCACTCATCAACTTCTTAAAACAGAGTTTTGTGTGAGTGTATGTGTGAGAGTTTCCTTAAGAATTACATTAGTTATTAGCCTTGGAAATCAGAGAATAAAAGACTGATAATTAATTCTTTGTTAACTTCAACGAACATTTTTAATGTAAATAATTTTAGTGAGGAAGCAACATTTCTTTAATTAACAAACCATTAATTAGGGAGCAGGATTTATACATAACACATTTTTAAAATGATGTTAAACTTCTGTCATGTTAGGTATTTTAGAACCCATTAATTTCTACCACCAAGTTCAAATATCAATCTCCAACACCCAACTCACAGATATATATATTCTTCTCTTTCCTGTGGCCAAATATTTTGATACTTCTAGTTTTTCTTTTTTTAATAATTTTTTTTAATTTTTATTTATTTATGATAGTCACACACACACACACAGAGAGGCAGAGACACAGGCAGAGGGAGAAGCAGGCTCCATGCACTGGGAGCCCGACGTGGGATTCGATCCCAGGTCTCCAGGATCGCGCCCTGGGCCAAAGGCAGGCGCCAAACCACTGCGCCACCCAGGGATCCCTAGTTTTTCTTTTTTAATAGCCTTTTATCCACACTAAGATAATATAGACTTAATGATGTCTTTATTTGACTAGAAAAACAATGGTCTTTATGACTAAAATAAGAGCAATTTACTCAATGTGACAAGAACTCTGTGTGTGTGTGTGTGTGTGTGTGTGTGTGTGTGTGTGTGTGTTCTGTTACAATTATAACATGATACACTGACTTGTAGAACACCCTCGGCAGCTGTCTTAGCTTTCTGGGTGTTCTACATTTGTCACTACATCACATAAACTCACTGTGTGGGTATTTCATAATTCTACATCATAGCCAGAAGAAGGATAAGCATTTTGTTCACTACTATTTGCATCTTGATGTCTCCAAAAAAGGGATTACCCACAAATATTTTCAATAATTATTGAAACTCTTTCTCTATAGACTTTCACAGTTATTCAATTAAAATTGATGTTGTTTTTGAGGAACTGATATATTTAACCTATTACTGCTACTGTGGGGAAAAAGCAAGTACATCTAATATAAAGTGATATTTCAAACAGCTGCAGAAATTGGGAGAGTTTGAGATTGGCGCTGCCAGAGAAATGGGAGAGATACTGAGCCCAATATAGGATGTAGATCAACCAACAATAGGAAATCCCTTGTATGTCCCTGTATGGTGACATACAGAGTGAATGACTGATATGGGAGTCATGGATAAGCTAGTGTGCTTGTCACCTACATAGCAGGGAGAGTGGACCACTTCTAATATATGCTAAGAATTCTCTTTCTTATTTTATTTCTCTGATCACATAAATTGTCCCTTATGATCAGATGTTCATGTTATATAAACAGTAATAACTAAAAGTCGTGTGTGTGTGGGGGGTGGGTCTGTGCATATGTCTGAAGAGATGTACTGTAGCTATGCTTTACTGCTTTCATGTATAACTACTTGCTGGTCCCTTTCCTCTGTATTCACTCCTACCACTCTTTATCTTCTTCCTCTTGGTTTCATACCAAAGTTCCTCCCCGGTGCTACCAGAATGCTATAGAAATAGCATGATCCGTAAACAGCATATTGTAGTCTTTCTTCTGTGACTGCTCTGATAACTGATTTACTATATGAACATTTCCAGTTTGTAGGGTGTCATTTAGTTTTATTTTGTTGGTCAACATACGTCTTTAATGTTCTCTAAACTTAAGAAAATTAATGATTCAGTGAAATATCTTATATTTAAATATGAACTTTATGAGATATATATAATATGAATTATAAATGAAGACCATATTAAAAACAGCAAGAAAAATTACATACTTCAGTTCAAACTTAACTAACAAAAAACTTTATTTAACAAAGTTTTTGTTTTCTTATTTGTAACATTCTAGGTGCTGTTTTAAGAGCTCATAAATAGCAACTCCTTTAATGATTACCACAGCCCTATGAGTTATTGCTATTATTATCTATGTTGTACACATGAAGAAACTAGAGCACGAGGAGGTTAGGTAACTTGTTCAAGGGCACAAAGACAGAAACTGATCCGAAATTCAAACTCTGATCATCGAGCTCAAAGGCCATTACTTAAAACATGATGATATACTTCCAGCCTTATCTCTCCATTTTGATAAGCAATGATACATTCATTATAACAACGTTGAAAAATGGAGAGTGTGATTAGACCCCCCAAACAAAGTATACGTAAGGAAGGAAAGTCATTCCGAAGCTAGCTTAAATAGCACAATTTCTCATATAGCTTCACCCAAGAGGGTAATGGGAAGATCATAATGTGTTATTTTGGCAGAAAATACTGAAGTAACTTCTACTACAGCCTACTCATATAAAAAGCATGCTCATTCTTTCTTTATAATAATGTAGAGAAAAGGAGTATATTTCCATGTGTCTATGTGTATGAAATTCATGTAGAGCAATTTAGATAAAATGAAAATCAATATAAATTGAATCATTTCACTTACAAAAGAAAATGAGCAAAACAAACCTGAAGGAATTTTTATAAAGTCTTCATTTATTTTGAAAATGTAAGTCAATCTGAAACATCACGCCAACATTATTATGTAAACGTCAGGTTTAAGACTTAGGTTTTCTATAATCTGTCACCTATCTCCCTGGCCCCCATAAATAGTAGAATTTTAAGTCTGTATTAGAATTTAATTTAAAAGTAGAATAATAATTCCATTTCCTATTTATAAAATTTATGGAAACTTCTGATTCAGAGTACAGACTCAGATAAAAAGTAGAATAGATAAAGCTCTGAGTATTTCTCCAAAATAATTAAACTGTTTTTAAAGGATTAACAAAAATGAAAATATATGTATAGACATACAGATGTGCATTTGCATATACATTAATACACGTGCATATTTACAAATATCTGAACAAAAAGTTGCAATATATGGTGTAGTAGTTAAGAGCATGAATTCTGAAGCCAGATTGCTTGCATCTAATCCTGCCTCTCCCCATCTCCAGCTATGTAAACTTTTTCAAATGACTTAATTACTCTGGCATTCAATTTTCTAATCTACAAAATGGGAATAATAATAATAAGATATAATAAATGCCTCATAATATTTGAGTATTAAATATATTAATATACATAAAATGCAAATGTACTTAGAACAATGCTCGCACATAATATGTTCTATATGACCATCAGGAATATATTTATGTACAAATTGAGGAACAAACATTATTACACATGTGTATATAGGTCTTTGTGTTATGTGTGTAGGTGTGTGTGTGTATTTGTATGTGTGCAGTAGAAACTCAGCTACAACAGAAAACAATTTGATTTATTCCTCCTCCATCCTATTCAAACTGCTTAGTAGATCTGTTCCTTTTAGTCCTTGGATAAAATTTAAGGCATATTCCTTGGCTTGTCTTACAATCCTCAGGGACTAAAAAAATGTTCACATGACTTCAAGTCCAAACACAGACTCATTCTAATAAAATGTCCACAACCTTGGAAGTTCAGAACTCTAAACTCAAAACTTCTCTCATGTCATAGCTCTTGATTACTTCAGTATTGAGGATCCTGAAAGGGCACGAGGCCAAAGTCAGCTTCTTCCACCTGCCCCCACTAGTTCTTCTCTATTCCTATTGGTGAAACTGCCTCTGGCCCCACCAGGACACAGCAGTGAGGTGATAAGCAGCCGTCCCCAGAGGTAGGCAGGGATGTTATAATGGACAGCTGTGGTAGAGCCAATTTTATTCTGGGAGAAGCACTTTTGTGCTATCATCAGGGAAAACCTCTCTGCTCCTGAAGTGACAGTCCTATGCACCTCCTGGTATGTCTCCCTGGAGGTGACTTTTATGCCAGGTGACTTTTATGACACACTAGTTAATAGTCCAGGTTGCCTACATCAATGAGAAGCATGCAAATTTAATCCCTGGTTGTTTTGAGTAGAGTTACCTTTGAATCAGTGTCTTCTGTTTCATTGTCTCACAGTAATCAAGCCCGTTTTTTATTCTTTGGAATGACAAAATGTGAACCACATCCCAAATGCTGTGTTCTCCATATTCTGGGGAACATAAACAAACTCTCTGTGTCCTCCCTACCAGCTTTGCTATGGGAAGGAAGTTCCCCCTATCCCTCCCTGCCCTATAAGGTCTTGGTAAGATCTGAGGTTCACCAGAGACTCTTAATTTCCAGGTGTTTTCATGATTGCTTAAGAGACTCTATTGGACTGAAATTGGAAGAAAGTATAATTAGCTATGGATCTCACAAGTGGCAATCAGGTTGTACACTTGCATCTAATACTGGCAAATACTAGAGGTGTCTATCCTTCTTTTTGGAAATTTGGTGTAACTTGTTATCTCTGCTCTTGCTAATTTGTGTGTCATTGGACATCAGCAGAAAATGTTCCATTTTAATGTCCTATTACATGCTCTTGTATTTATATACACACAAACACTCATGTATAAAACACTCTGTACAAAACAGAAATATTAAAGCAACATTAATCTAAATAATATAGGTTGGATAAGGAGAGAAGAGGTTGATAAAATATATAGAAAACTGGGTTATTTTCAATTGATTGTTTTCATTTTCTTTCTAAGAACAATAGTATCTAGGTGCACTTGGGTGTCTCAGTCAGTCAAATGTCTGCCTTTGGCTCAGCTCATGATCCCAGGGTCTTGTAATCAGGTCCTACATTGAGGGCCCTGCTCAGTGGGATGCCTGCTTCCACCGACCTTCTCTCCACTCATGCTCTCTCTCTCTGAAGTAAAGAAATGAAATCTTAAAAAAAAAAAAAGAAAGAAAAAAGAAAAAGAAAAAGAAAAGAAAAGAAAAGGGAAAAAAAGAAAAAAAAACAAAGGGTATCTGGATTGGAAGAAAAAAATAAGTGTCAAATGACTTAGGAAGATACAACAAATATTCCTTTAGATTAGTCCAAAAATACTAAAAAGAAACCAGATTACTATCAAATATAAGGCTGTATATACTTGAAGATATTTTGGGGCAGGAAGTAAAAAAAAAAGATACTTTCGTTAAGTAAAAGATAATTTCTAGTATAATTTATTATTCTATTTTTTTCTCTCTCTTTTATCCACCTTTCCTCCCATCTGCCTACCTTCTGACTTACCTACCCATTATCTCTTCTATCACCATGCTGGAAGCTATTCAGAAAAATAGATAAGACCCTCCCACAGTGATAAAATACCATTTTAAAGCACTATTTAAAGGCTTCTAGAGTTTTATGCATATTACCTCATTAATTTTCACAGTATCCTGTGTGGTGTGTAGGTGGAAATTATTTCACAATTTTATAGATAGGTAAAGTACTGTAAACTTACCAAATAGACTTATGTAAGAATAGGGTACCTGGGTGGCTCAGTGACTGAGCATCTGCCTTTGGCTCAGGTCATGATCCTGGGGTACTGGGATTGAGTCCTGCATTAGGCTCCCCACAGCGAGCCTGCTTCTCCCTCTGCCTATATCTCTGCCTCTCTCCCTCTGTGTCTCTCATGAATAAATACATAAAATCTTTAAAAAAAAGACATGTAAAAATAAAATACAAGAAACCAAATGAGCTATGCTTTTGCAAAGTATAGATTGATAACTTGTCTAGCTTTATTCTAGAAGTTAGTTTTATGTGTTGCAGCCTATTTGGAAATTCTCCTAAAGGAGATAAAATTAGAACCATTTTCTCAATAATCTTGGAATATGTGCATAAATGGGCAATTTCATTAAATATAATAAGTGTTAATAAAAATAGCAATGAATATTACAGTGTGAGCACTTACACCACTGCAGAGACCTTCTGCATCTAGTTTTATACTCACAACAACCCTGCAGTTCTGATTCTCTATTGCAGTATAATAAATTATCCCCAAATATTGTGACTTAAAACAACAAACATTTATTATTTCATCAGGTAACACTGGTGATGGGGGCTGCAATTCATCTGAAAGCTCAACTGAAGGAAGATCCATTTCTAAATTAACTCACTTTCTTGGCACCATTCCATTTTTTGGAGGGTTGTTGAACTGAGGGCCTCAGGTGTTTGTCAGCTGGTAGCCACAGACCTCCCCCAGTTCCTTGCTGTGTGGGCCTCTGCACTACCTTTCACCTTTCTGGGATCTTTATGTAAAATTTTACACTTCCCCTCAGACTTATCTTTGGATTAAGGTGTTTTTTTTTTTTTTTTTTTTTTTTTTTTTCTGGCATTGCTCTAAATATTATCTTTTGTTGGAAGACATTTCTTAGTTTTATTATTGATTTCTGTTTGGGGAAGCTGAGAATTTCCAAACTCATAAAATTCTGGCTCCATCATGTTCAGCAGTCTTTCTCTTAGTTTATCTCTCTCCTTCCTCCTCCTAGTATAATCAAGAGTAGAGTCAGTGGCACCTTCAACATTCTGGCTGAAAATCTACTTAGCTCGATCCCCGGGTACATTAGGACCATGTTTTCTTTCCACCTATATCAGTTTGGTATGGTTGATGTAACAAATTACAAGGATTGGGTAGTTTAAAAACTCTGCAGGGTAGAAGTCAGATCAATATGTTAGCAGGTCTGGTTTCCTCTATGGCCCCTGTGCATGGCCATCTTCTGATGTCTTTTTGGGATCCTTCCTCTGTGCCTATTTCCAAATCTCTTCTTCTTATAAGGACACTAGTCATGTTCAGTCAGGGTCTATCCATATCACCTTCCTTTATCCAAATTACTTCTTTAAAGACCCTCACCTCCAAATACAATCACATTCTAAGTAATGGGGATTAGGACTTCAACATATGAATTTCTGGAAAACATAATTCAACTCATAAAATTCTGTCATTTCCATCTCCTCAAAATTGATGTCCTTCTCATATGCAAAATACAGTTATCCTGTCCCAATAACCCCCAAAGTCTTAATGAATTCTGGCATCAGCTCAGAGTATGAAATCTCATCTAAATAGTATCTAAATCAGGTGTGGGTGAGACTAAAGATATGATTCATCCTGAGGCACAATTCCTCTCAAGCTGTGAACCTGTAAAATCAAAAGAGTTATCCGCTTCTGAAACACAATGGTGAAAAAGGTACAGGACAGGCATTCCCATTCCAACAGGGAGAAATGAGAAAGAAGAAGAAAGGAGCAATGTGTCCCACACAAGTCTGAAATACAGCAAGGCAAATTCCATTGGATTTTAGAATAATCTTTTTGCCTTGTTCTCTGTGTCCACTGGGAGGACAGCTTATCTTCCATGTTCATCTTTCTGGTGGCCCCAAACCTTTGACCCTGGGCTGCTGTTTTTTTTGTTTTGTTTTGTTTTTGTTTTTTTTTACTTTTCCCCTTAGCTTTGGGTGGTGACTCTGACCTCTTTAAGCAGAGAGCCCATCTCCCAGGTCTATGCCCACTGGGCCTGTGGTGCAAGGGAAACTCTGGCAGCCACTGTACCACTTTTCAAGTAATTCTCCCCCTGTTTAGAAAGATAACACATGGTTACACAATCTACACAGGTAGATTGTTCTGTTGAAATGTCCTATAGAATCCTAGAAATCTGACAGATTCCCTTTTCAGTCTATCTCGTCTCTGTCCCTTTAAATTCAAGTTGGCAATTCTTTCTGCTGGAATAATCCCATCTCTACTCCTGGCCTCTGCTCAGGTGGTTGACTGGATCCTAACTCACTAGTCCATAATCTCTTTAGCAAACACTCTTCAGCCATTCACTTGGAGAGAGTGTTCTCTCCAGAGCCCACTTTCTCACTTTTAGCAATATGGATAGGCTGGGAGTTTTCCAAATGTTCAATTTTTTGTTCCCTTTTTGCCTAACAACTCCTATTTCAGTTTATCTCTTTCCTCTCTCAATGTACTATAAGCATCCTGGGGAAAACAGGCTACAACTTCAACAATGTACTTAGGAATTTCTGCTAACTATCCAATTTTATCACTTACAAGTTCTCCTTTCCATAAAACACGAACACACAATTTGCCCAAGTTTTTTGTCCCTTCATAACAAGAATTTCTTTGCTCCAGTTTCCAATAACACACTCCTCATGTATCTCTGAGATCTCACCAGAAGCATCTTTGAAATTCATATTTCTACCAATACTTTATTTATAATGATATATGTATAACTCTAACATGATAGAATCTTTCTCTTGATCTCTTTTTTTTTTCTAAGCTCTCATCAGAATTACCTCCATATTTTTACCAACAATCTCTTCAAGGCAATGTAACATATACCTCAAAACTCTTCCAGCCTCTACCCAATACCCACCGTCAAAGCCACTTTCACATTTTGAGGTATTTGTTACAGAAACATTCTACTTCCTGGTACCAAAACTGGTTAATTTGCTAGAGCTGCCATAATCACAGACTGGGTGGGTTATACAGAAAAAGGTGATTTTTCTCATAGTTCCAGAGACCATAACTTAAAATAAGTTGTGGCAGATTGGTCTCTTTTAAGGCATCTCTCCTTAGTTTATAGATGAACATTTCACTTTGTGTCTTCATGTGGTCATCCTTCTATCTCTGTCTGTATCCTAATCTCTTCTTTATATAAGGGCACCACTACTGGATTATGACCTACTGGTATAACTTCCTTTACCTCTTTAAAGATCTCATCTCCAGATACAGTCACCTTCTGAGGTACTAGGGATAATGGCTTAACATATGAATTTTGAGGGAATATTATTCATTACTCCAGTAGCCACAGCAATAGTCTTGATAAACTTTTGCTATTACATAACAAGGATCCTCTTTCCTACAGTTTCAATGAAGATTTACCTCATTTACCTATAAGCATTGATCCATACCCTTATCAAAGAAGATGGGCTTCTATTAACAATTTCTTTAACACATGTTAGACTTTTCATACTTATTTATTTTTTTAACATTTTCTCCTCCAAGTCCATTGGACAGATCAAAATTATGCCTACATTTTGTTTTTCTTACAATAATTCCTCAATTCCAGGTATCAAAACAGATACTAAATGCCATGGCAACAAAATTAATTGTTCTAATATTTATCAGCTTAAAACAACACTTTATTACAGCATGCATTTTCTTTCACATCTGAGAGAAACTTTTCTGGATGTCTCTGGCTCAGGATTTCTCACAAGGTGGCCATCAAGCTGTTGACCAGGGATAAAGTTATATTTAGGTTTGACTTCAACAGGACATTCCACTCCCAAACTTAATCAGATAGCTGTTGACAAATCTCAGTTTGGGGAAAACTCATCAATGAAAATAAATATTTTAATAAAGATAGTTGTGCATAAGGTTGAGTGAACACATCATCAAGTGCCTGTGTATTGTCTAATTTTACACTCACAACAACCTTGTCATGTTAATATTATTTCATGCCCATTTTATAGCTAACATTATTAAATAAAGAGATTATGCATGGTCACACAAGAAATGGTAACAACTAATACTTGACAGCAAATAGTTTTAATTGTGGAAAACTTAAGTATTCCTTACAGTACTTCTCTAACCAAAATAACCTGATGGTTCCCACTTTGAGAGGAGGTGGAAAGATACAAAGACAAAAGAAGGATAAAGCAACCCCACAAAAATTAGGAATGTATACAGGAAAATCACTCTAAACCTAACATGATAGTCTTGTGAGAAGAATGAGAGATGATTTTGAAAAAATATATACAATAGAAGAAAATAAAGCTAATAATTTTTTTCTACAACCTATATATCATCTCTTGATTACATTTTATGTTATCTGTAATATACACTATCTTTGACATTATGTTATTCTATAAATATGATTGTACTCATGTGGTTATTATTTTTAATTGATGTATCCCTATGGAATCTATATGTACATGTGCAAGTTATTACTACTAGCAATCATATTTAAGATTTTTACTCTTTGGAAGACTGGAAATTTTGGGAGGAAGAAAGTTAAGCCAATCACTTAAATGCTGAAATTAATGAAAGATTGCTGAGGGGGGATGTATGAGTGTGTATATGATAGATAAAAGTGGAAATAAAAGATAAAAATATTAAAATTATAAGAAATATTGGCATTGCTCTAGTCGAACCCCTTATGTAGAATATGAGATAATTCTTCTCCATAATCACACCATTTTAAAATTAATATATCTTTGTTTGAAATTATCCTCTTCTATGCATATTATAAAGTTCTCACTTCTTGCAAATAATGAGTTTGACTTATACATTAACATTTAGAGAATGATCACAAACATATTATAGCAACATCCCATATACCCCATACCCAATTTCCCCTATCATTAACCACTTTTATTAGTAGGATATATTTGTCAAAATTAATGAAGCTATGTATGTATTGTATTTCCAAATGACTGTTTCCCATCTGAAATTTCTAAGGTATTATGATTTAGCATCTGTTTAAAGGTCCATTTGAGTTGTGACTGAATATGGAATGGGACACGTTTTGTTTTACCATCCATCTGAAGCCCTTATAAAGGCCAAATGTTTTGGAGGATGTTCTAAATCATGGTGAAGGTCACAAGATTTTAATAGGCAGGAAGCTCAGGCAAACATTATTAAAATATCAGTTCTCCTTTTGCTCCCTGAATTAGAAACCATGGGATAAAGAATCAGAGACGCCAGGTAATTCTATTTCATTTATCTTTTTCATTCTCTTTCTTTGATTTATTAGTCAGTCTTTCCTAGAAACTGCATCTGCTATTATGTTATCAGTTGGCTTGTTAATATGACTATTAATGGTAGAAAGATATCTCACCTAATGCTGTCTTACTTTGGATAGTTTCTTGTTGTTTCCTCCTCTCCCCGACAACATTTGGCACCAACTTCTTTGCCCCCTTTCAGACTTGTCATTGTTTTTGTGTGTGGATTTTTAAATGAAAAATTCCAAAAAAATTTTTTTGGTCTTTTCTTCCTCCTTCCTCTTTATCTAATTAATGTTGTCTGGTATCTCTCTGGGTCTTTCTTTCTCTCCTTCTTTTTTTTTCTTCTTTCTTCCTCCCCCCCCCCTTTTTTTTCATTTTCCCCCTTTGCTATTCACTTTGAGCCTGTTTCCTTTGAGTTGAAATCCCTAGAAGCTGGAGTAGAAGATTACTTTGTTACTCTTCTTTTCAAGGCCACTACTTTTTCCCTCTTTTAACTTGTTCTAATAGGCCCAACTTTATTTCAAATACTCTGAATATTTCTCTGAAGAGTGGATCAGCCACCTTTTGCCATCAACTGAATTTTTTCTTTAACACAAAGAACCAAGGGGCTTTGATTATTAAGATGCTGTCTGTGTAGATATTCCCTTTTTTAAAAAAGTGAAAAATATTCTGGAATCCTCCTAGAAGTTAATCAGGATTCTAACTTTGAAAAGTGTACCTTGTGGTATCTTTCCGGGGAGGGTATTCCCTTACCCAAGATATCCCCCCAACACACACACACACACACACACACACACACACACACACACACACACACATACATACATGCTGGGACAATTCATGGTTGTTTCAAAGTTTGTTTCAAGTCAGATAAATGTGAGGTAGCACATACTTTGTTCTCAGGCCTTGAAATATCCATCCTGCGGTCCTCCTCTGGTAATATCCCCCATAACCCTTGCCCCTAAAAGCTCACCCAGCTCTGTACTATTAGAAAATGACTAAGTTTTCTAACAAGTGAAAAGTCACTGCTGCTGGGAAAATTTTCTTTCCCTTAATCCTTACAGAACAGGGCTGTCTTCTGGGGGATGGGAAGGGGGGCAAGGTGACTTAGGCCACGGAACAGTTTTATGTCCCTATCTTTGAACCCAGTTCCCTTCCAGTGTCTGGGGACTGGGCTGAGTGCTACTTGACAATCTGTGGATATCTCCTTGCCGAAGTGGAAATAGCATATTCCCTTTTTACTCTGGGCTGCTTTGCCTTCTCTTTGGCTTCCTCCTGTTGCTGTCTGCTAATTCACAGAGCGAGCCGGGCAGGAGTTCCACATTTCAGTTTCCAGAACCTGCCACATAGAGAATAGGCGAGGTGACAATTAGCTACACCTTTTCATTAAGACTAAGCTGAGAATTGGGAGTCTGTGCTCACCTCCCTAACTTCCACCAGGAATGAAAGGGGTTCTTGAGCATAGATGGAAGCTATCCTCCAAAAGACTCAGCATCACTGGGATTTTTCCTTACTCTTCTGAATTCAGGGCCTTACAACCCCTACAATTCCTATTACATTTTTAGGATATGTGAGGTTTCCTGGAGGTTGGGTGGGTAATGCTTGGCTCTTTGATTGATGCCCATGTAAACCATGCCCTACTCCACCCCCTTCATGCATGTTCAAAAGCATGAAGAAGAGAGGCAGGGGGATGGGTTGGTCTGGGTCCTGCGGCTTGGTCTTTACTGAATTTTCTCATTGCTTAAATTTCTGATTTTTTTTTAAATTCATGAGAGACACACAGAGAGAGGCAGAGACACAGGCAGAGGGAGAAGCAGGCTCCCTGTGGGGAGCCTGATGCAGAACTGGATCCCAGGACCCCAGAATCATGACCCAAGACAAACACAGATGCTCAACCACTGAGTCATCCAGGTGCCCCTGAATGTTTGTAAAGTAGAGAGTTTGTGCATGTGCATATGTTTTTATAATAGCAGGATTTAATAACATTTAAAAATGAGGAATCTTCACAGATAGAATGAACTTAGGATGGTGATGGGTGAGATATCTTTCTACCACTAATAGTCAAATTAGCAAGCCAACTGCTAACATAATAGCAGATGCAGTTCCTAGGAAAGACTGATTAATGAATCAAAGAAAGAGAATGAAAAAGATAAATGAAATAGAATTACCTGGGCGTCTCTGATTCTTTATCCCATGGTTTCTAATTCAGGGAGCAAAAGGAGAACTGATATTTTAATGATGTTTGCCTGAGCTTCCTGCCTATTAAAGTCTTATGACATTCACCATGATTTAGAACATCCTCCAAAACATTTGGCCTTTATAAGGGCTTCAGATGGATGGTAAAACAAACACCTATGCTTATTATAGCATTATTCACAATAGCCAAGATATGGAAGCAACCCAAGTGTTCATCCATAGATGACTGGATAAAGAAGATGTGTGTACACAGGCACACACACACACACTGGAATATTATTCTATCACTAAAAAGAATGAAATCTTGCCTTTTGCAACAACATAGATGAAGCTAGAAAGTATAACACTGTGTGAAATAAGTCAATCATCAAAAGACAAATACCATATGATTTCACTCATATGTAGAATTTAAGAAACAAAACAAATGAACAAAGAAGAAAAGAGACAAAAAAACAGTCTGCTACAGAGAACAAACAGGTGGTTACCAGAGGAGAGGCAAGTGGGGGAGAGAGTGAAATAGATCAAAGGAATCAGGAGTACATGTATCTTGATGAGCCCTGAGAAACGTATAGAAGTGTTGAATCATTACACTGTACACCTGAAACTAATAGATCACTGTATGTTAATTATACTTTGATTTAATTTGAAAAAATGAGTGATATATGTGGACAAGGAAGAATGAAAAGCTAAGGTGCCATTGTGAACACATTGTATCAAAGGCACATACTATCAATACCATGACTTGTCACCGTTGATGTCAACCTTAATCACCTAGCTTGAGGTATTATTGTTTCTCCACAGTAAAGATACCTTATTTTTTTTCCTCCCTTACCACTCCACTCTTTGGAAGAAATTCTCTATGGGCAGCCCACATTTGAGGAATATGGACTTGTGTTCTACCTCTTTAAGGGGAGAGTATTTACAGAAATTATTTGGAATTTTTCTGCATGGAAGAGTTCTTAAACTATTCAATAATTTAATTATATGAATAGAGATTCATGGATATCTATTTTATACTTTAGGTTATAATCTAATACTCAATTAACCATGTCTTTTACTTCATATATGCTGATGTTTAACATCTGGGGCCTTGCTGACCCTGGAGAGATTGTCCCTCCAAGGGTTAGCCAGTTCTTACCTATGGTAAATAACTCACCCTTAAGTGTGTCTTCGAATGTATACTAATGTAGTCCAGCCCCTGTACTTCCAACTACATTCTTTACTGGGCTCTAATAACCAGGCCATTATCCACATGCCCACATCATCTCAGAGCTTTAGGGCCAGTTCCTATGTTCCTTGGTCTGCTGAAATTATTCAAACTAGCCTGTTGACCCTGCCTTTCCTGCTCCTTCCTGTAGAAACCATAGTAAAGACTCCTGACTACAATTTCCACAGTGCCCTCTGCCTCCTGACTGACTCTGGTGCTTTCTATGGCATGACATGAGCCTTTATCTTAGTATCTGTCAGTGTCTGTGTGTGTGTGTTTATATAACTCTGGTATCTCTGATAAATTGACCCTTTAATCAATATATAATGATTATCTTTATCTAAAAATTGTTGACATAAGGTCTAGTTTTTTTCCCGATACTGAAATAAGCACCCCCAGTCTTTTTTGGTTACTAATTGCACAGATGTTTTTTCCTATCCTTTCATTTAGCTTATTTGTGTGCCATAATCTAAAATGACTCATGTAGGCAGCATATATAGAAGTGCTGAACATATAGACAGATCATATTTTTTTATCCATTCTTCCAAGCCTCTGCCTTTTAATTGGTAAATTCAATTCATTTATATTTAATATGACTGGTAAGAAAAGATTGACTGCTGCCATTTTGTTATTTTCTATGCACGCCTTTTTCCCCAGTTCCTCCAAAACTTCCTTCTTTTGTGGTTTATTGTATTTTTTTCTAGTGTACTGTTTTGATTATCTCATTTCCCTTCTGCATATTTTAGTTATTTTCTTGGTTATTATTCTGGGTATTATAATTAACATCCTAAATTTCTATTAGGTTAGTATGATACCAGCTTCTCTTCACTAGTACACAAGACTGACCCTACTCAGCTCCATCACTCCCTTTTGATAAGACATTCTCACCAGAGCTTCCTCTTTAAAGGCATAGCTTCCTTTAGTTCTCTGAACATACTTATAATGACTGCTTTGATGCATTTGTCTGTTAAGCTCAATATCTTGGTGTTCTTACAGGCTATTTCTGTTTCCTGTTTTGTCTTCTGTTTTGTTTTCCTATATATAAGACATATGTTGTTTTCTTTGCATGTTCCACATATATTTTGTGATTGAAAACTGGACATATTAGATGATATATGTTAACAAATCTTGATAGTGATTCATCTCCCTCCTCACCAGGACTTGTTTTAATTGTTGTCTGTTTATTTGTTTAGTGAGGTTAGTTAGTTTGTTTAGTGACTAGACTAGACTATTTTAATGAAGTTATTTCCCTATGGTGAGGTTCTGATGTTGCTTCTTGGAGGGTATCCCATAGTTGCCTCTGGAATGCCAGCAGTTTTAGAAGGGCTCTCTCTTTGGCTCTTTCCTTGATCTCTCTGCTAAGCTGTCTGCCTAATTTGCTTTCCACCCAGCTGTTAGAGTCTATTAATTGCATGCTGATTGCTCTATTGTTTTAACAGTGTCTGTGGCATAAGTTTCTCTGGACTCTGATTCAATTAATTTGGGGCAAGGGTTGTTTTTGAGGGCAGTCTTTGAGGTCTGTTTTAACCTCTGAAGTCTTTGCTTAGTTTTTTTTTTTTTTTCCTCAAGTTCTCTATGGTGAATAAATTGGACTATGTTTCAGTTCATTCCTCTTTAACAGGGAACTATTGTTTTAGAGTGTCCTTAGCCTTGAACTTTCCTATACTTTTTTTTTTTTTTTTTTCCAAATAAAGCAGTTCTGAAGTAAGAGAGCTTCAGAGCTCTTTCTGCTGTTATGGACTGCCTCACCCCAAGAGAAAACAAAATTCTGAGCCACTACACAAGACACTGGGTGTTGAGGTGGCTTCTGGTCTTCTCAGCTTTTCTCTCTCTTCATAGACCCTCTGCCTTATTAACAAGCTGATGTGAGGGAGTTTGGGCCCTAGAACTTTCAGCCTGTCATACTTGAAGTATATTTATATCCTATGTGGGTGGAAGAAGAGAGTACTCAACCTTTTGTTGCACTCATCAGTAATTTAGCCTCTTCAGGTTTGACTTGGAAAATAATAGAAATGCTCATACCTTGTCTCTTCCTTATAATAAAATAATGGATCCTTTGATTGGGAGATAAGTACAGAGGAAGCCTCATATTATTGGTCACATCCATCCAAGGTGACTTTTTTTTTTTCTCTTTTTCCTTAGAGAGACAGGATGGGAGGCAGAGGGAGATGGAGAAGGAGAAAGGGAATCCCGAGATCCCAAGCAGGCTCCATACCCAGAGTAGAGCCTGACTGGGGCGGGGGGTGGGGGGCAATCTCATAACACTGAGGTCATGATCTGAGCCAAAATTAAGAGTCAGATGCTTAATAGACTGAGCTGCACAGGCATGCTCAGAGTAAAGCTTTTCTATGCTGAGATGTCGTTGAGGAAGTGAGAGGCAGAAGACAGGTTACTATTAAAATGCCACAGACTTGAACTGTTCTTATCAAGTTTTAGTAGATTTTCTTGAATAAATATTTGTTTATTTGCTCTATACCCTTAGTACAGTTTCTGGAGACTTTACATATACATTTCTTTATATTTTTAATGAGTTATACTAGTTTCACTGGGAGTGGGTACATGGAATTTTCATACTAACATCCCAGAAGTAGAATCACAACCCTTAAAAAAAAAGAATCACAACCCTTGCTCTTTTTTTTAAAAGATTTTATTTATTTATTCATGAGGGACAGGGAGAGAGAGAGGAAGAGGCAGAGGGAAAAGCACCCCTGGAGAGCAGGGAAAAGCACCCCTGGAGAGCAGGGAGCCCCATGCGGGACCTGATCCCAGGATCCTGAGATCATCACCTGAGCTAAAGGCAGATGCTTAACTGACTGAGCCACCAGGACACCCCACAACCATGGTTCTTAACTGTTGAAAGGGAAAGAAAATTTCTTTCTCTATAGCATGACATTCCCTCAGGGATGGCCATATGAATGGTGACAAAAAAATGCGCCACCCATGCGTTACCTCTGTTTTTCTCTGGAGGAATGTGCTTGCAGAAAAATGCATTTTTCCTTCTACACCCACTTGCTATATGTTTTCACAGAGCAATCTTTGCTCAACTGAATTAGCTGCAAAACCTCAAGATCCCCAATTTTAAAGTATTGGGTTATACATTTGGAGAAATCAGAAAAGTCAAATTTTAGAATAGAAAAATCATACTGATAGAAGTTTCTGGCTCGGCTAGAGTGAATGGATATAAACTTGGGATACACTTCAAGGATGTTACAGGATACAGGTCATAGCCTTGCTTCTTATTTTTACTTGTTTGTTTGTGTTCAGTGTCTTGCAGATAAATTTTGTAGCCTCTTGACCTTAGGTAACAATGGAGGGCAGCATTGGCTAAACAGAAGCACAGGCCCCAAAGATGGGTTAGGGTGTCTTGGGATGTTAAAATTCAAGCCAAACGTTTGAACTGTGTGATTGCAACTGAGTTCTACAAGCGCTGAAGAACAAAAGTGGTGTTCTAAGTTCAAATTTTTGGTTGCAAACATGGATTGGCATTGCAAAACGGAAAAAGTTATTCACAGATGTGAATTTACAGGAAGGATTTACATGTCATCTGATGCCCACAACTAAGACCACTTCCAATTTTCATGCTGTAATATGGCAGAAATGTCACAAAAGCCACTCTCTGAAAGAATAGGACAAGATGTTTCCTCGTTTTAGTTACAGTAATCCATCATAACAAATCATATGGGTTTTTTGTGGGGTTTCTCAATCCAATCAAAGTTCAGTGGTCAAAGATTTTGGATAACTGCCTGGAATTGTGGCTTCTAGGTGAGAAAACAAATCAGGAATGCTTTCTTTTTCTTTCCTCTTTTTCTAAAGTAACATTGAGTTTCTGCTATCGTCTGTCAGCACTACATGCTGGGACATGGTATAGAAATTTTCCAGGAAAACTGTTCAATGGTCTGGGGAGTCTGGCCTGTATTTTTAATTTGGAGTATATATGGAAAATTTTCTGTGATCTGTGACCTCTGGTATCTTTAAAGATGAAGTCATGAGAACTTGGCATGGAACTAATTCAACTCAGATGTTCTGAGACAACAAGAGCATCAGTGAGAAAAATGTAAAGCTACATTTATTGGTTCCAATGAGATTTAATATTTCACTTTAAATTTCTCCTGAAAATTTGTCCAGTATGATAATGTTTATATTCAAATGAGTATATTTTATTATGTAAGTGTCTTTGTTATATCATTGATCTTGTGAGAAAACCCTTGATAAGCCATAGTGGATAGCATATACAATTTGGATGGTTATAGTAAGGGATGGGAAATATGACATGTATACTCAATACAGAAAAATGTCTCATCAAAAGCTTTCATAAAAATACATGTTCCCCTGCTCTAAAATTAAAAAAAAAAGGATTACAGTCAAGTTTTAAACCACTCATTTGTAGGTTAAATGATTTTCTTTACCTAAATAATGAATATTTTGAAGAAGAATAATTTATTATTTTAAGAAAACATTGTCCAGTGAGTTCTGGCAAGAAAAATAATTTACCTGTGAAAATATTCCTATATCATCAGCACCAACAACAAAATACTACATTAAGTATTTAATGCTAAGTTATTTTAAGCAAATTGTTATTTGGAGCTCCTAGTTATTCTCATCAGTACAGAAATTGAGTATTAGATATATCTGATTTAATTTATTTATCTGTTAAAATATTGAATTATTTGTAGTAGAGTCAGAACGTTAGTTATGCTGGTAAAATAACAAATACATCACCAAGATAGCTTGGTCTGGAGAAATGATAAACTGTCATTTGGTCAATTGGGTATTTATGAAGGGCTTTGTTATCATACCTGCAATGTGATTGTGTGGCTATTGAATTAATATGAACTAAAAAATGAATCCCAAAATTATGTGTATATCTGTATATTTATGGATATTTACAAATAAATGCATATGTATTAATACATGTAGTATGTTTATATATGTGTGCATTCATCTCTGAGAAGAGAAAAAAAATAAAGACCTAGGAATAAGTGAAAGGAAATAAATGATGAGAGAACATTGTAAAATACTAATCCTAAATTTGTCCCAATCCCATTTGTGTTATATTCAGAAAAATGTTGGAAAGAATTCATTACAAAAACAATTAAATGACATGCATTATTTATTTTTATATATTAAGTGTTGTGTAATACCAAACTAAATTGCATGAAGCACTTTCAACAATAAAATTTAAACTTAGAGCCTAATTAATATGCAACCTCACTGCTTGTAGTCTAAGAAGAAAAAAACGAATGATACAGTTTTCTATAATGTAACACATACTATGACTACTACAGAATATCGAATAAAGGCATCATCTTATGAACTAATGATAATTTCAGTTAATGTTAGCATCACACAAGAGAAAAAAAGGGCAAACTTGAAATTGAATCATTTACATTAAAAACTATTAACTTTGAAGTTTTACAGTTTAACATTCATTATCAACAAAGCCAATAGTTTGTAAATACCATTGGTTAAACAGAAGAGAGACACAACCTGAAGGCAGCTGTGAAATAAATGAAAATAAAATTATCAAATATAATAAAACTCATAATTTTAGTGGAATTTTATAATTTAATTTCCATAATGATTTTTATTGGTGTCTGTAATGTGTAAGAATTTGGTCAATATCACATTAGGAAATAAAATTATGACTTCAGATATTTTCTATGATCTACCAATTTCAAAATACAAATGTGATATTTTTAAAGACTAGAAGGCAACGCCTCTTAATGAGACTTCATTTTAGAATTATCTTGGGGGTTCTGAAAAATGCACAGGCTGATCTGCACCTTAGGCTAATGAATCAGGTTATCTGGGGTGATAACTTCTATTCTTAATATTCAAGAAGTTTACCACCTTTTTTTTAGGTCTGAATTGAGAACCACCATTGCAAAAGTCCTCTTTTAATTTCAAGAGGAGGTACACAGCTATCAAGTGAAGGAACTGCTTCTATAATTTAAAAAATAATCAGAATGTTTAATTTGTTGTTGATGATTTGGATAATGTTCACCAAAAGATTTGGATCCTTGTGCTTTTGTGTACTTACATGGTTCCTCCATAGATAGCTAACTTTCCACTTACATAATCATTTAACAATTATTATGAATATTACAAATTAAGCTCTTTTTCATTTCACTTCATTTCATTTTTTCATCATAAAAGCACTCTTTAATCCTCATCCCTTATTTCCCCCACTGTCCCACCCCCCCTCATCTGGTAACCATCAGTTTGTTCTCTATAGTTAAGAATCTGTTTCTTGGTTTGTCTCCTCTCTCTCTTTCTCTCTTTTTACTCATTTGTTTTGTTTCTTGAATTCCACGTATGAATGAGATCCTATGGTAGTTGTCTTTCTGTGACTGACTTATTTTGTTTAGCATTACACTCTCTAGATCCATCCATGTTGTTGCAAATGGCAAGATTTCATTCTTTTTCATGGCTGAATAATATTCCATTGCACATACATACCACGTCTTTTTTATCCATTCATCAATTGCTGGACACTTGGGCTGCTTCTATTGTAAATAATGCTTCTATAAACATCAGGGTGCAAGTATCCCTTTGAATTAGTGTTTTTGTATATTGCAGGTAAATACCTAATAGTGTGATTCCTAAGTCATAAGGTAGTTCTATTTTTTAACTTTTTGAAGAATCTCCATATTGTTTTCCACAGTGGCTGCTCCAGTTTTCATTCTCACCAACAGTGCAAGAGGATTCCTTTTTATTCACATCCTTGCCAAACTAAGGTAAGTTATATCGAAGAAAAAACTTTAATTAGATTCATTTAATCGAAGTCTCTATATCCAGGTGAGCATTTGTAGTTGTGCTGTCACTCTTTCCCACCAATTACAGAAAGTGTTTCATGGTAGTCCTTGCTGAATTCCAAAACTTTCCTTGACACAGTACACTAGGCAACCATTAGGAATATATTGGCATTGACACCTGAGATGAAAGCTCTTTGCGTTCCTTACTCTATAATTTTCTTCCTCACCAACAGAATGAATTGTGGTGGTGGTATGTTAGTCTCTGAACTATGCTGTCAGGGAAATGTACAATAAAATAATAGCGACTATAGTGCTATCGTTTCCAAGCTCTCTTTAAATGTTTTACTTTCACTTTCTCAATTCATCTTCATAGCAACACTGCAAGCCATTTATTATCATCATCATTTTAGAGATAGTAAAACTGAAGCTCAGAGGTGTAAAATAAACAGCTCAAGGTCATTCAATTAGTAAGTGGTAGAGATGTGATTCAAACCAGAGCCTCTCCTTAAGGCCAATGATATACTTCATGCAGTTCTAACTTTATGACATAATATAGTTTACAAAATGTAGGATTAGCATTTTTAAAGAAATCTGTGAAACTATCTCCAAGGGACACTGAATATTACACAAAAATGTGATTCTACAAAGATGAATGTCCTCCTTGAACAGGAACAGATAGAGCATCTCAAACACCTGAGGTAGATTGACAGCTTGTCAGTTACTATCACGAGATATCACACTCCTCTCTGTAGAATTTATAATAATGGTTTATCATTGGTTGTGTGGAGTGGAATCATAGAGCTCTGGCCTTGTCTTTGCCACATGAGTTGCCTATAAACTGATGGATGGATTTTAATTTGACCTTCGCAGCTTTTTGTTACCCTCAGAGGTATTAGTCTTGCTCTGTTCCAGACCTTTCCCTTGAACTCTGCCTTTGGACACTACCCTTCTTTTAAAGACTTGTCCCTGGGGCCCTAGGCAGGCTGTCAGTCATAACTTTGTTGGCCATGACCGATGTGGTGTCAAACCCTTTATTAATGTTGCCAGTTCTATTTTCTAAGAAAAGATGCCTCCATTGTCTGAAAGAATAATCTATAGTTCAACTACTTAATTTGATTAAAGGAGCTCACTTAATACAAATAATGCTTTTGGTGTTTGAGATAATTAATAATTGCATTATGGTATTTTTTATATAGAAACACTAGATTTTTGCATATGTGATTCTACATTCTATGTCATTCATCTAAGGATGTACAGTTACTCAGAAATGGATGATATTTGTGAACTATTAGCCATGATCAAACAAGTTGTCAAGGAATTAAGAGAGATATTCTTTTATTAAAGAGGTTCTCAATGTCTTGAACTCTGATGCTATAATACATTTGTCTAACTATTCTCACCATTATTTCTATGAAGTGTAGCATTACATATATATATTTATATACTAAATTTGATCAATATAATGAAGTCCCCATTTTATTTTTCTTTCTGCTATTTCGTATGCTACATCTCTTTCCCCTTCTTTCATTTGCCTCAAAATTTCAACAAACTCTATTCAGTTTATAATCTAAACAAAAATGATTGCTTTAAATAGCTATACCGAGAAAATGTAGAAGTTTATATTTTTTCTGATAGGAAAAAAATATATATACTATGGCATTTTGGCGTCTTGGTATGTTGGGAATAAATGAGATTAAAATAAAAACATGTTTTAATTTCTAGTAAGTATTTTAAACTGCTGTATTTATGGTATTTATTTTATAACATTTAATTATACAAGCAATGCCTTTAAATAATCCTTGGACACAAAATTATGAAGTGAATTTTGAATTAATCTTAAATTATGAATGGATATTGTTGTCAAGGTAACTGTATGATTATAGCAGTTGTTTTGCTCTTCACAGATCAAAACTGTTTTTGAATACTATAGTATATTAGTTTTCCCATTAGTTTCTAGCAATTCAGAAAAAAATTAACCCTTTGTTTTACTTTATCCATAAGTAAAAATTCTACTCCAGTCAAATTCTAGAAAACACATCACTGACAAGTGCATATTTCTAATAAGCTAATAATTTGTGTTAGGGATTATGCAGATGCAGTGATTTCTCCATAATCCAACATTAATATACAATATAGTTAGCTATTCATAATGTAGGAGAGATTGAAATAATATTAGTAACAGTATGATTTACACTCCCTCATTGGACAGTTTTACTTTTTATACAAAATATATTTGTTTCACCATCCAATTTAAAGTTAGCAATTAAATAGAAAATATGTTCAATATTTTATTCCAAAGGAGGATATCATAATATTTCTCTTTATCAGGTGTGTGTATGTACCCAGCAAGGAAACATGAAGTTTCATGTATCTCTTCCTAGTGAAACGGACTTAAATTTCTAGCAAGCCTTGACACTTCACACAATGAAATAGTAAGTTCATCCTTAGAAAAGAATATAACATTAAAAAGAGAGAGAGATTATTAACAGTGGAGTATAGAAAATAGATTTTCTGTCATAAAGATCTTGACAGTAAATGTTGAAGCAGTAGAAATCATAAATAATAGTGGGTTTTATGTTACACATTCTGAGTATTTTTTATAGAGCTCAACTGGATTATAATAAGATAACAATAAAACTCTCCCTAAGATACTATATATGTTGTAATTTTTATTTTGTATGAATAGTAAAACAACTCTCTTTCTCTGTACACACTCACATGCACATATACACAGACACAGAAGCACATTTTTGCAATGTGGGTTTACATTTTACCTATTTTCTTTCCACATTTTTCCAAACCAGAAAGCTTTAAATATAATACCACATCTTTAAAATAGTTAGAAGATCATAATAAAAGTACTGGACAAGTTCATTGTCCTTAACTGCAGATTATCACAAAAATCTAAAGCATTTCAATTACTTGACATTATAAAGTTGTATATACTCAAATGCCTAAGCTATCAGATTGAAAAACAAAGAATACAAAATAATACAAAACAGAAATCTATTTTAATAAATTACTTTTGCTGTTTTCAAATTATGGTAAGCACCTATGCCTGATCAAAACTTATTTTCCTTTTTAAGTTCTGAAATTCTTTTGAGATAATTATATCTCCTGTTTCATGACAGATCAAGAAATCCAGAGCTATATTTATTCCATTGAACATTATTAGGCTGTAGTGGTGCATATTTTATTTAATTCATTAGTTCAAGAAACATATTTCTTCACAGTGGTTAAAACATGAAATATAAAAATGTCTATTTTATTTCAATGGTTTTGTATAAACATGTCATTTCTGAAATCACATAGAAAGCTTTCAAATTAGAATCATTTGAATAAAGATCCAAACGTTTTTTAATAACAAAGATTTTAAACATTCAATAGATATTCATTAATCACCTACATTTTTGAAGTCATCCTCCTAGATTTTGGTTATATAGACATGCAAAACAACATTCTTGTAATGACTGAAGTTCTATTGTAGGGGAATGGCAGGTATCAAGTAAAAATATGAAAAAAAAAGTTTAAAAGGCAGGTGGAATTATATGAATGATGCCAAATAAACATGGAATAGAATGGTGAAGAGGAAATGCTATTTTGTATAACTTGGTGCAAGAAGGGCTTTGTGTGAAAATGTGACATTTAATTACAGGAAGCAAAGGAGCCATCCATGTGATTTTCTGCGCAAAGGGTTTCTTAGGACAGGAAATGTTCAGGCTCAAATGCTTTGGGGCTAGCAGAGACATGCTTGGAGCCTTGGATCCACAGTGAGGAGACTAGTGTGATTGGAACAAAGGAAAGAAAGTTCACAGATGACATCAGAGATATAGTACCCAAGCAGGGCAGCACAGGCTTTATTCTGAGTGTCTTGAGAAGCCATGCAGGGTTTGGAGCAGCGTGGTGATAGCACGGACTCAGATTTTTAAAGGGCCATCATGGTTTCTGCAAAAGAGAAAACCTGTAAGTTAGAACCAGGAGACATGTTAGAAGACTGTTTTATTTTGTTTTGTTTTATTGAGTCCAGGTTAGGGATTATGGTGGATCTATCTGGACTTGGAGCAGTGGGAACTGTGAGAATGTTTGTCTTTAGTGTCTATGCTGAAAGGATTTGATAATGTGTGTATTAAGCAGTGTGAGGGAGGTAAAGCTATCAGAAATGACTTCAACATCAGAATAACCCAAACATTATCTCCTGTCCTACAAGCAAGTTGCTGTTAAGGTTGAGAAGTGCTTATCCTGTCGTGATGAGTTTTACCGACACATGGGCTGAGTATGTTCTGTTGTATTTTTCAAAGGTAATTTATATCAGAGAGACAATGCAGTAGTCATCACTGATAAACTAACAGAAACATGTGACACTTCTTTACTATTACAGCATTTGTGTTAAAAAATTTTAAGACCAGTCAATATGATTTCAGAAAACATAAATGGGCTCTGGAAACATTCCTTTATTATTTAAATGGTAACTTACTCTAATTTTTTTTGTTTTGTTTTAAAGATTTTATTTATTTATTTATTTATTAATGAGAGACACAGAGATATAGAGAAGCAGAGACACAGGCAGAGGGAGAAGCAGGCTCCATGCGGGGAGCCCGATGTGGGATTCGATCCCCGAACTCCAGAATCATACCCTGAGCCGAAGGCAGATGCCTAACAGCTCAGGTGTCCTGGTAACTCACTCTAAAGATGCTTTTTGAGCTCAGGAAATGTTGAATAAACACGTACCCTGAGAACTTGGAAATCTTGAACGCTATTTTTTTCCTTTAAATGAATCTAGTAAGAGGGAAAAAAAAATTCATCTTATTTTTTTAAAGATTTTATCAATTGATTTGAGAGAGAGAGGGAGAGCATGAGTGTGGGTAGGAGCAAAGAGAGAGGGCAAGGGAGAAGCAGGCTCCCCACTGAGCAGGGATCCTGATGCAGGGCTCAATCCCAGAACCCAGGATCATGACCTGAGCCCAAGGCAGATGTTTAACCAACTGAGCCACCCAGGTGCCCCAGAAAATACTTATTTTAAGTCAAATAGTTTGTTTATATAAGGGACAGCAATAAACCAGATTTCAAACTAATTTATAAACAACTGCATGCGTTATAATATATATATTTTAGTATTGAATGCCCCGTGTTCACAATACTATATTTACTGAGCATCTACTATGTGAAAAGCTCTGTGATTAGCAGTGCCTCTCCAGTGAAAAAGGAAGAGAAATAATATTTGCTCTAAGGATGAAGAGATCATATAGGTATAGAAAATAAAAGACGGTTAAATATTTTAATAATATAATATATTTCACACTATGCATATTGATCAACAAACATAATTTTAAAAATTAGCTAAATGCTGGCAATAGTATATAATTATTTGTATAATTAATTAATGACATAAGAACATAAAATTGGAGTTTCTTTCGTAGTCTTGGATGGTTTTCTGGAATCATTGGATTGGATCAAATAAAAAAAAAATTGCCCAAAGCATTGCTTCTATAGAACACACCTTCATACCTAAGCAAACAAGTAATAATACAATGTAGAACACATTTTATTTAGAAGATATATGGAGAATAATAAAAATGATAAGGAAGAGCATGATATGATTTGTGACTTTAAGGAATTATGATATAGCTGAGGAAGGACCAAACAGCAAGAATAACTTGGTGCGTTCTCTTCTAGGTTCCTTGTAGCAAATCTGCAGCCACAGCAGTCATTTAACTGTGACTTTATTTATTACTTACAGGACTTTCTCTTTCACATGACTGAGCACTCGATGGAGTGAGTAAGCAGAACTTTTCAATGAAAATTTGATACTAAATGACCCTTGAAAATGAAGTGAAAATTCTTAATAAGGCTAAGTGGAAAATGAATTCCAGGGAAACATAGGCTGGTACAAAGAAGCAAGAATGTGAAGATATCCCTAGAAAACAGGGAGCAATTGATTTTGAGGGAAGTCATATATCTCCTGGAACATATGAGAAATAAGCCTAGAGAAGCTCATTGAGGCTACACTTCAGAGAGCTTTCAGTGTCTAACAAAGGAGGTTACAACTTGAATCATAAGCGGGGGGTCACAAACAGAAGGGTTTCAAAATGTGAGACATATGATCAAGGTTGTATTTCTGAAAGTGAGTCTGATTTTGGAGGGTTTTGATTGATTATAAAGGCAGATCCTCAAATGCTAGAACAGTAGGAGCCCATTGCTCAAATCCAGTATCCAGTTCATAAAGACCTGCGTGGGTAGGTATGGGGGTGGGAGGGGGGGCATGGATAAAAGAAAAAATGATGATGGTTTAAATTGAAGAGGCAAAAAAAAAAAATCTCACAAGTGTTAAAGATGACATCAAAGTGTAAGAATGCTGGTTAAAAATACTGAATAAATATGAATAAAAATAAGAAAATGAGGACTTTACAGAGTATCTGTGTCATTTCTCCGTTGGAATTTGGTTAATTGCCTTAAATAAAGGAAATACATAGAAAATTTTACTTGCTTTAGAAGACAATATCTTTTGTTAGGCCAAGATTTTTTTTTTTTTTTTTTTTTTTAGCAGAAGAATACCTTTGAAATGCAAATCATTTTATTCCTCAATCACTTTAGAAATCTAAAAATGGTTTACAATTACCTTTAGAATAACAACCCGAATACTTGGTTGGATAGATTAATGACAGCTCTGTCCAACAATCAAATGGTACAATGGGGAAATAATCATACAGTCTCAGATGGTAATTAACTTAGTTTGAGAGTAAGGTGACATTAGTCAAGAACCAAAATGTTGGAAGTCAGAGAAATGGAAGAGGCACATAAATCCAGGTAGGGAAAAACAGGTCAAGGACTGACCCCAATTAGCCACATGGCTTCCACTGATGTAATAGATCTTAACATGGAAGAAGATGAATACGTGCAAGTAGTTAAAAGGTGTACAACTTTAACTGAAAAAGGATGTTGAGGGGGAAAAAAGCAGAAGCTAGAATGGTTATAAATAAGTAAAATCTCCTTCTCAGGGTTTTCATGCCCCTTTAATGGTTTTATAGTTATACAAAGAAAACAAAGTAATAAAATATGCACTGCTTGATCCTTTTGGCCAACTTCTTGTGTTAAGTAGCTGGGAGGAAATGTTGCATGCCTTCCTAACATCCTGGTGCTGAACCATGCTCAGTCTTCAGTTATCAAAAATATATCCAACATTTTCCACTTTCCTAGGAAGTTTGGTTAGTTGTTTATTTATTTTAAGAGCAGCAGTTGGGCTTCCCTACTATCAAAAAGAAAGCGAATCTTACCAAATTTTAATCCGATTTCTAAAAATAGGCAGTTTATTTGTAGAAGTGCTTACTCGAGGCTTTGTTAGAGATCACACTGTGTGCTGTGTGCTATTTATTCCCCAAAATAAAATACTGAAAATTTGAAATGTAATGACGAGATCCTGAGGACTATGTGATGAGGGGAGAGAAATCTGAGGTAGGTGTGATGAGACAGGCTGGGAGCTAGATTATGGAAAAAGCCTCGGAAAACAAAGCATTTGAGTGTATATTCTAAATGTAATTGCAAACCATTCTTAGATTTCTAAAGTGATCGAGGAATAAAATTATATGCTTTTCACATGTATTCTTGTTGCTACAAAACCGTCCTGGTCTAACAAAAGGACATTGTCTTCTAAACTAAATAAAACTTTGTAGGCATTCTCTTTATGGCAATTAACCGCATTACAACCTGGTCTCAAAGACTCTCATTCTTGTTTTATATTCGTCACACCTTGGTTGCCAGGATATTCACTTGCACATCATAGTTACCAACAAAATGGTTGAATGACTCGTGGAGTGATTGAATGAATGATTTCAAATATCATTTTCTTATGAGTTTTGTTGGTTCAAAGTTGAAGGTTATAGTTAATGATATTTTTAACTTGATATTCTCTGAAATTTTATGAGGATTTAAAAAATGCCATTATACATTGTTATTTCAAACGTGCTTTCAAAAAAAAATGTGTTTTGTTCGATTCTTAAAACACGCTTGCTGGGAAGAAAGAGTAAATCCACTGCTCCCAGTTTATAAGGGAGGTAATTAAACCTCCTTGGAAAGGTTGCATGACAGTGTCAGAAGCTGAAATCTGGACAGGCCTAACCATATAGGGCACTTCTTCATTTCCACTTTTGCTATTATCCACTGAACCATGATTATCCCATGCGATGGAAACATTGAGCTGGACAATACTCTTAAATTTGACTTATTCTAAAAGGCATTTACTTAGACTGCAAATCCCTGAATACAAAGAGGAACTTGAATAACTGACTGGAAGACTGGAAATTGCCCAAGAGTTCCAGAGTTGACAGTGATTTGGTTGGCTTTCAGCAGACATTTTTCTTTAAGTGTTACTTCACTGAGCAAGACAATATATGATAATACTGTTTCACTGACCTTAACCTGCTTCCTGCCATGGGTTTAAATTAGCCAGGATTTTGTCAAAATAGTGCAAATCTCTATGGCATAAGGGCTGAGAAGCATACCCTTAAAGAAATACTGATAATTTGAGGGAAGTTGGTTAAGAAAATTCCCATGTTTTTCACTTTACCACTTAGAAGAAGGGAGGTGTTTGGGGATATCTTTTGTCCTTATGTGAATAAAGAAATCAAATTAGCAGTTAAATTTTAATCAGCAAATGGTTATACTACTCCAAATCCTGTTTGCCATGTCATTGTTTATGCCAAATTTCAGTTTAAGTATTATGTAGAGATATGCTGGTGTTCGAAAATACACCTTTCAATTACTGGATTTTACTAGACTTAGGAGATGGCCTATAGATCTTCATTTGCAATTATAAGGCAGCACAGCGGCAGCAGTCTGTATTGGTGAGGAAGGCATAAAATTCTGCTTTTCATTCTGAAGATTATTACTATGGTAATTTCTCACTGTCTTTGTTTCTCTCTCTCTCTTCCTCTCTGACTTCCTGTCTCTTTCTTTCTGTCTCAGTCTGTCTCAAATTCTCTGTTCCTATTAATTTTGAGTTACCAATAGATAAATATCCTTTCTAGGAGCATGTAAATATGACTTATATGTCATTTAATGAAACACATTTTTAAAGAAATACATAACTATTGCAATATGTAATTTTGGACAAAGTATACAGAAAATTTTTCTCAATTAAAAATTACAGCCATTTTCAAAATTAGACTTCAAACATAGAGTTTATAAATTCCAATAAACAGCATTTAAAATGAAATTCGTTTAAAATGAAACTCATTTTATTAGAAATTTGGTGAGTTTGTGTATTGAAACATGTATATGTTAAAAAAAAAAAGCTGATGTCGTTTCAGAGCTTGGGGTGGGGGAGAAGGAAGAAATATCACGTATATTTAGCCTGGTGATTTAATCGCTCTTATAATGTGAAGTGAAAACATTTAAATCCAATGCATATGTGCACTAGTTCAATTCTGATTTGCCTTGTGTACGTTTCTCTGTATGTGTTTTTGTAGCCACAGGGTATTTTCTCTGGCCAATTGTTGCGGCATATTGATGTCTTATAAGTAATGCAGTTAGTACTGAGATCCACCCACCCGACACACACACCATGGTATCTTGAACACTATTATTATCTATTAGGATATATTTTGGTTCAATATTAGAATATGTGGGTCCTATGTTTGCTATGGAGTTTTTAGACAGCAGATTAACCCAACAGTGGATAAAATTGCTAAAAATAGGCTTTCATACTTTTTCTTATGGTTTAACATTTCTATAAAACAAATGATCATTTAAGATTTTATTTTTTTTTTATTTTTAAAATATTTTATTTATTTATTAGAGAGAGAGTGAGAGAGCACATGCATGCAACCATGGGGGCGGTGGGGCAGGGAGCAGAGGGAGAGGGAGAAGCTGACTCCTTGCTGAGTGGGGAACCCATCGAGGGGCTTGGCATGATCCCAGTGTCTAGGATCATAACCTGAGCAGAAGGCAGATGATTAACTGACTGAGCCATCCAGACACTCTAAGATTTTTAAGTACATTGGCAATAGCAGAGGCTTATGTAGAGTCTTGAGAATTTACCTTAATTTTGTAGTTTGTAGGGAAAATGTCAGTATTAAACTAATTTGTGCTTACCTCAAAACACTTTAATGCTCAATTCAGTTAAAATGATATAATTAATGTTTCATTGTTACTTGTTAATTTAAGTGATTATATGCCTGGCTTTCACTGAGATTAATTTCAAATGAGGTCAAATTTCAAACAGAAACTCCTTTAGGAAAAAATCTTACTTGATTTTCATCTTAAACCTTGTGGTCAGTTTTTCCTAGATTTACAATATCAGAATTATTCCTTGACTTTCTTCAGTAAATATGAGAACCATCCATAAATGTAATGAAAGAGAAAGAGATAATTTGATATCCTTTATAGATTCCTTATTTGTCTATAATTAATTATTTTCTTTAACCCAGTATACCCTTTTAATGATAAATACATGTACCCAGTTTGGAAGGGGGTTATCTACAGATATCACATTATTTAAATTTTAATTTTTTCTACCAGCATCTTAAATAAATTCATATGATATTTAAATATGTAAATACTGGGCAGCGGGTGGCTCAGCAGTTTAGTTAAGCCTTCAGCCCAGGGCCTGATCCTGGAGACCAGGGATGGAGTCCCACATCAGGCTCCCTGCATGGAGCCTGCTTTTCCCTCTGCCCTCTGTGTCTCTGCCTCTCTCTCTCTCTCTCCCTCTCTGTATCTCTCATAAATAAATAAAATATTTAAAAAAATAAATAAAATAAAATATGTAAATACAAAGACAATAAGCTTATACCAGAGATGGCCTTAAAGGATGTCATACTTTTTGTGATTTTCATAAAATCATCAATTGAATATCTATAAAGTTAGCTAGGCCTTTATGAAAATCATTATTGTATAGAGCTTCTGTGTGATATGTAATGTTGCCTCATATTTATATTGTACTTTATTTATACAATATATCTTTCTTTAACCAGTATGCTTTAAGGCATATTCCCAAAAGGCATTGCCTAACTAAATCACTCTACTAGACCTACTAGGTGATAACAAAATGCAGTGTCAGTACCCTGTAGAAGTAGCAAAAAATCCTCCTTTTGCTACCTTCATATCACCTACTATATACTCTGACTCTCATCTATAAAGATTATGTCACATTTTAAAGGTATCCATATGTGCATTCCCATTTAAAATACAATATATAATATAATATAATCTTGAATGTACTTATAAGAATGTTCTCATTTAATGTCCTTCGTTGGTAAAAGTGTCAAATATGCTGTTGATACGGTATAAAAAGTGAAGGGTAGACAAGGGTAGTGGAGTTTTTCATGAGGAGGAAGAGAATATAGAAGGCAATAGGAAAAAAATAAAAATTTAAAAAAAAGAAGGCAATTGAATGAGGAAAAGACAAAAGGATGCATACATCCTACTTGGCAGACCACAGACCGCTTCAATAAATGTAATCTTAGTGAGGTCAACAGCTCTTGACAATAATCTCTGGTCTAACTTTTCAACCATTTGTCTTTTCAACATTATCTCTGTACCCAACATATATTTAATTCCAACTGAATGCTATTATTGAAATTCCCATGCCTTTCAATACACCCTTGACATTTCCAAAGGCCCTTCCATCAGTTTCCAGCTAATGAATTTCACTTTACTCCTTAAGATCCAATGGAAAGGCTGACTCTGTGACATTCTTCTGTATTCTTTCAAGCAGAATCACTAGCACCTCCATTTGATCTCTTTCAGTATAATTTATGGAATATAGTGAAGCACTTAATCCCACTGAATTGTAGCTACTGTCTTGTTTTACCAACCAAAACAAAGCAATTTGGAGAAATAGAATGATAACCACAAGAAAGAAACCCTGGGCATTGTACAACCTTATTTTAACCAATCAGAGGCAAAATGTAGTTATTATATATATATATATATATATATATATATATATATATATGAAATTTGGTAGGACTTTCTTGTAATATTAATTTTTATTTTATGATTGTTTTACAACATTTTGATAGAAAGAGGATTATATACAAATTGTATTCTTTGTGACTCCCTCTATTTATGTCATTAGCAACATATTAACTAACTATGGTGTTTATGGGTGCAGGGAAGTTTTCAAAAAAGGGGTCTGAAATTTGGTTTCACAATTACCTGGATTGTAATACTACATTAAATGCATTATAATTTTGTATTGAGTTGTCTCTGTGTGTGTGGTGGATGAGAATTGAAAGGGTTTGGAAACCATATGTTGATATTCTTATGATATGTAAGAAACATGCCAGTTTTGTTTCCTATTCCTTCCTAAATGTTTTTAGAGGTTGCCCTGTACACTAGTTGACAAAATCTCACAGTGTTGATGTTTAAGGGCTGTTGATTGCTGGCAGCAAAGAATTCCAACTGTGCTGGCACCCGAGATAGCATCTCTACATTTTCTTCCAGGATCATCACCTTTGTTCTAAATAGCTCCCTCATAGTGTGAACAGAAGTCATATGTTTTAGATTTTCTGCCTTGGCACCCAGGAAATCAGTATGATTGAGTAAACATATTAAACTTCCCCTGCATTTCCAGCCTGAACAGATGTTAAGTACAAGCTGATCCACCTACATTCAACCCGAGAGACTCTACATCCACAGACTGTTTCATTTTCCTCTTTCAATTTATATAGAGGCATAGATTCTTGCTGGCATATATAAATGTGCCATTTAAGGCAATCAAAAATGGCTCCACATCTCACTTGATTTCCACAATTGTTGTCGTAACGATGGACTACTGAGGAGAGAAACTTAATTTCCCTGGCAGATCTTCCTACGTTGAAGCAACATGTTCGTAGAAAGCCAATATGCAGTCATTACAGCACAATTCCTCACAATTTCACAATTCACTAACAGTATGCATTTTCACAATGTAAAGCTGATTTTCCTTTAACCAAATAAAACATGAAAAGAGGGCTGGAAGCAATGGGCAATCTAGATCATTAGATGATTGATGTAAAATTAGAGAACATTTAGACTGGAATAGATTGCAAACATCGGGGAACTCAGAAAACTTGTAAGCTCTATAGTTTGAGGAAATATTTTGTTGATGCTCTTGCAGCTTTGGTAGCAACCTACCAATTAAAAAAAGGCTCAAATAATTTATCTACTACTTACTTCTGTTACTATTTGCAATTATTTCATATCACACATTCTTTTCTCTAAAGTCCTCAACTTGTTCAGAACAGAATTTTCAGCTCTAATTCCGTGCCTCTGTTCATAGTGTTTATCTCACCTACCAGACAAATAATTGGAATCAGGTAATCATAAGCCAAGAATTTTGTATTTGTCATGGTTAGTATTTTAATGTCTAATGAGAGGCGCCTAAGTGGCTCAGTTGATTAAGTGTCTGCCTTTGGCTTAGGTCATGATGTCGGGGTCCTGGGATAGAGCCCTGTGTTGGGCTCTCGGCTCAGCGAGGAGTCTGTTTCTCCCTCTCCCACTGCCTCTCAACCTCATTTGTGCTTTGTCTCTCTCTCTTTCTCAAATAAATGAATAAAATCTTTAAGAGAAAAAAAAGAGTTATCGAATAAAGAGTTATAGAACTTGAAATATAGTCCCATTGAATAAGTGAAAATATACTCAAGTGAACTACCAAGTCTACATCATTGTAACTTATAATGTTTTCTATTTCTAAATATTATGGTTTTCTTTTAGTAGTAAGGAAAATCATTGTTGAGCCCTTAACTATACATAAACACTATGAATAACTCTTTGGCTATCACAGTTGATGGTTTAAGTACTGCAGACTATATTGTCTCTGAAGCATAGCTTGTCTTCAAATTCTGTGTTCTTGATAGCATGGGATGGTTTAAAAAAGAGGAGGTGAGAGAGGGAAAGAGAGAGATCAGAGTAAAAGTGGAATAATGCAGTCTGATAAATTATGTAATAATGTACATGGTATTATGGCAGCATAGGCAAGGGACTGGTGGTCCAGAAGAGCTTTTCTTCTATTTAAGTTGCATTAAAACATTGACTGAGTTTTAAAAATGGTATGGAATTTGTTAGGCCCCCACCAAAAAAGGGAAATCTAACCTGAGAGAAGGAAATAGTTGTAAAAGTTCTCAAAGTTATGAAACAAATGATATATTCCATTTCAAGGAAAATGGGAAAAAAGATAACCAGAAAGAAAAATAATAAATTTATCTTTATTGTGGGTAGTTGCTGACTTATGAACCATCTCTAAGAGAATATTAACAAGCATTGGATATATACTGGATGTACTTTCAATGTCAGAAAATTCAGAGACGCTCTGTACTTTTTGTCTTTATGCATTTTCTATTATCACATCATGTGAAGAAATCACCAAATAATGGTAACAAGAACTGAGATGATACTTGTAATGGTAATGATAATAGAAAGATCATAGCCTTGGATTACAGAAAATACTGGTTATTTCACTAAATAACTAATGCAACATTTCTCTTAATCATTTATATGTAGCATTCTAAAAATCCATATGATTTTATTAATCGAGAAGATTGAACTGGGTTAATGGTATTTGTGGGTGTTAGACTATTGTGGAAAATACTGGCTCTAGTCTATGATTAATTAGATAAGCATTGCAGATTTAAGATTGGTGAGATGGACTTTGCAATTCTGAGGAGCAGCGTGTGGATGGTTAACAAAGAGAAAAAGAATCCTCCTATGGTATGAAGGTACAGGGAGTAAGTGAATGCTTTACCTGGATTTAGATGCAGAAGGGTTACTAATACTTGGCAGTTGTAGTCAACACCTCCTTATTGTTGTAGCCTTATTTCAATGAGGCAAGGCCACAAAACAAGTTGTAGCCAAAGGTTTTGAGCAGAATAGATGTGTGTCCTTTGCAAAACACTCCAGCAATCACTTCCTTTGCTAAGGCAACCATATGGCTTTGTGTGGAGATGGTACAATCACAGGAAAAAGCAATCTCAATCACTGAAGTATTTCTTGGTGCTCAAATATATTGGAAAATATGGATTCTAGGTGATTTTGTGAGAGCAAGAAAAAAATGTTTGATGTTTTAAGCCACTTCAATGTTAAAGTCAATTGTTACATCTGCAAAGCCTAGCTTATTCCTGAACAATACAGTTTATCAGAAAGTAGGAAAAATAGGGAAATAAAATAGTTCTTGTACCATAGTAAATGGCTGTGAAGCAGAATATTATCTAAAACATTCCATCCTTTATATTAGTGAAAATTTGTTATATTTGCCAATGTTTAGAGCTGCAATAGTGTGCATGGATTCAGTCGGATTAACCAGTACATATTCATTTTTCTGTAGATTAATTTAAGTAACAAGCCTAGCAATGTCATTAAATGAATGGACAAAATGAGCAATGGAACATTTTATACTTCTTCTTGAAAAATGAACAAATATTATTTCACTAATGAAAGCTACCACTATAATGTTACATTAAGACTGAAGAGGTTCTTTTCTACCATTTAAAGGACAAATTCTAGAAAAGATAAGTTCTGTAAACAAAACACTATTGCCATGGCAACACATACTTCAGCTTTTAACCTTCCATCACACAGAAAGAATTTTAAAATATTTTTATATTTTCATAGATTATAATAACAATACTGACCTCTGAAGTTGGCATTTTCTGGAAGCTAGTAACTGGCAAAGCCTCAGGCCCTCCACATTTTGACCAATCTACTAGAGAGCTGTATCCAGATTTCTCATTACTTATAAAAATTCAATTCATTTTCTAAGCTCAGAAACTTAAAGACAAAAACAGTTCTACTTGCATTATTTGAATAATGCATATTTTATTTTATTTTTTTAAGATTTTATTTATTTATTCATGACAGACAGAGAGAGAGAGGCAGAGACATAGGCAGAGGGAGAAGCAGGCTCCATGCAGGGAGCCCAATGAAGGACTACATCCCAGGACTCCAGGATCATGCCCTGAGCCAAAGGCAGATGCTTAACTGCTGAGCCACCCAGGTGTCCCGAATAATGAATATTTTAAAACAAATATTTTACTTAAGTGTCAAATATATCTCTCTTTGAAACAAACATTTTTATATAAGGTAAGTCTCTTATTTTTTAATTAAAATTTCTGTTAAGTCAGAAAGCCCATGATATGGTATAAAGAGTATAAGTGAGATTATATTAGTTGTCTATTGTAATAATAAAAGCACTAACTTTTCAGCTAAAATAAGGCAAATTTATATATATATATATTTATTTATATATTTATATATATTTATTATTTATATATTTATATATTTATATATATATTTATTTATCTATTTCCTATTTTCTATGGGTTAGGAGCCTGGGCAGGAGATAGCTGAGTTTTCTGCATTAGGATCTTACAAGGCTGATATGAAGGTGTTGGCCAGGACTATGTTCTCATCTGAGGCTCAGCTGGGGAACATATATAAGCTCAAGTGGCTCTTGACAGTATTCAGTCAGTACTAGGAAGCGTACTGGACTTAGGGCTGTCTATATCTGGTGGCCACTCTCAGTTTCTTGCTGTGTGGCCTTTTCCATGTAGCAGCTCATAACATGAAATTTTGTTACTTCAAAGCCAGGAAGAGAGTTCCCTAACCTGATGAGTTTCAGTCTCATGTAATGTCATCATGTACACATAATCCCATGGTCTCATATTCATTACTTAACAGTACATTTAAGGGATTGCCCAAAGCTGTTATCATCAGAAGGTGGGGAATATGAGAGCCACACTAAAGTTTTATATCACAGAGATTTTCACCTTGGTCCATATGATGAGAAGTTATATGAAGACAGTTTTGTGTATTTAAAAAAATGTTTTGTCTGCTTATTTAGCAACATAAATGTAAATAACTGGTACATGGTAATTAAAATTTTTACAAAATTGTGTTATAATTACTTACTATGTGTTCCTTTCCTCACAGAAGGCATTTATAAAAATTTCATACATGTTTAATACATATGTATATGTCCAAAATAACTCTTTCCATATTACTAATTATTGCCTTTGGCTAGCTATATTGTTGAGGCAGTGCTGCATAAGGAAGGAATATATACACCAATAATCAAAAAGACCTCGGTTCAGACCTAGAGCAATAATTTGATGGTGAGTGTAACCTTTTTTAAATATTTAATATACCAAATTATCAGTTTTATTATCTATACATTTTTTCTTATTTAGCAACATAAATGTAATTAATTAGTATGCGGTAATTAAAAATTTTACAAATTGTGTCACAATTATTCTGTGTTCCTTACTAGTAACGCCTGCTTGGTAAATATAAGGTTTGAAAAGGACATAATATATAGTAGTATATAATATAGTATCTCCTTAAAATGACTGACATAATTATCAAAATAATACTTTTTATACATTCAAGTATCTTTAAATAGACATTATATTATATTCTTGTAGTATAGTAAAAATGGGCAGAAAATCTGAATAGATATTGTTCCAAAAAAGTCATGCAGACTGGCAAAGGTATATGCAAAGATGCTCTATACCTTTACTCATCAGGGAATTGCAAATCAAAATCACAATGAAATATCACTTAAAAAAAAAGAAATGTCACTTCATCTTGTTAGAATGGCTATGATCAAAAAGGCTAGAAATAACAAATGTTGGCAAGGAAATAGAGAAAAGCAAATCCTTGTTCACTATTGTTGGGAATGTAAATTGGTATATACGCTATGGAAAACAGTAGGGGGGGTTCTTCAAAAAGTTAAAAATAGAACTACCATATGATCCAGTAATTTCACTTCTGGATATTTATCCAAAGAAAACAAAAACAGTCAGGGAAAAAAAAAAGTACCATCATGTTCACTACAGCATTATTTACAATAGCCAAGATATGGAAACAAGCAAAGTGTTGATCAGTGGTTGAGTGGATAAAGAAATTGTTTTTTTCTATATATGCTGGAATATTATTAAGAAATAAAATGTAATAAAATCTTGCCATTTATAATAGCATAGGTGGATCTCAAGGGCATTTTGCTACTTGAAATAAGTGAGGCAGAGAAAGACAAATACCATATGATCTTTCTTATAGGTAGGATCTATAAATAAATAAATACACACACATATATATATACCTGCATACATATATACCACGCTCGTATATACAAACAATAAATGGATGGTTGACAGAAGTGGGGTAGGGGATGGGAGAAATGGGTGAACTGTTCTTGTTTTCATTTAGTTTAAATAAATAGAATTTTTAAAATCTACATGGTATCATATTTCCAGATATTCCTTTAAATGCCAGATCAGGGGCACCGGGGTGGTTTAGTCAGTTAAGCATCTGACTTTGGCTCAGGTCATGATCTCAGGGTCCTGTGATTGAGCCCTGCAATGGGCTCCCCAAAAAAGGAGTCTGCTTGTCCCTCTGCCCACTCTCTGCTTGTGTTATCTCTCATAAATGAATGAATGAATGGATGAATGAATAAATAAATAATAAATAAGATCTTTAAGATGGCATACCATACATGTAATTAATCATTCAATCTATTGAATTTTAGCTTTTCAACTAATTTTAAAATAGCCAGCATTTTATGTGCTTGGCATTATTCTAAGTAGTGTTAGAGCAGTGAAAAAAACAAACAAAAATTCATGTTTTCACAGAGCTTGTGGTCTAAGATGCGGTACAGTGGCTAGAGAAATCATGAAGAAAACTATACAAAATATCAGAGCTAGTGAGTGATGCAGAGAAAAAATAAAGCAAGGAGAGAATGCACAATCATTTTTCATTTATTGATCATTTACTAGCACTGGGCATTAGAGACACTCAAGAAAAATAGTGCTAAGCATTTTCCCTGAAGCTACACTGTACTTAGTGAGACTGGCATGAAAAGGGATAATTTCAGTGCACAGTGGGAATTATGGAAGCAGAGAAGAAGAGACTCTAAACAATTTTCATAAGCAGCCCAGGAAACAAAAATAGTTTTCTGGTTAGATCACCTAGGACCTTAATTCAATAGATTCACACATTTAAACATTATCACACATTTCTACATACCAGTTGAAATTTTGCTCTCAAATTATATACTAATATCATTTTAATTACCTTGACTTCCAAAAAAAAGATACATAAAGAAGTAGAATGACAGTTCTCTTGTTTTTTGTTTTGTTTTGTTTTGTTTTGTTTTGTTTTCCTTGCTACCTCCTGGAGCATGGATGAAGTTCCATATTTCCTTTGTTGTATGCAGTCATGGCCTATTGTGTTTAGCTTTATTCTGGGTTTACCCTGAATTGAAGAATTAAAGAGGTGCTGACCAGGATGAGGTAAGCAGTAGTGGCTACATTCCACTCTGATGTGCTTATCCATTATGTTACATTTTGAAAATTCTTTCTAAGATCAAGGAAATTCTGTGCTAGTTTGGGGGTCAGTGGTATCTCATTATCTTAACAAGTTAGTCACTCCTGGGGGGAGAAAATGGGCAGCCTCTTTTTTTTTTTAAGATTTTATTTATTTATTCATGAGAGACACACAGAGAGAGGCAGAGACATAGGCAGAGGGAGAAGCAGGCTCCATGCAAGGAGCCTGATATGGGACTCGATCCTGGGTCTCCAGGATCACGCCCTGGGTCTAAGGTAGGTGCTAAACCGCTGAGCCACCCAGGGATTGGGCAGCCTTTTTTAAGAACAATTTGAAATTATGTATTATAATTCAAATGTGATTTTTTGGTTTATTAATAACATTACCAAATTTACCTCGGGAAATAAATGAGAATAAAACAATTATCATAGAGATGTTTTTATGATAGCAAAACCTTGAAATAATCTAATTCTCCCAGATGGGTGTCGATTATATAAACTGTGGTACAGAGGTGCCTGGACGGCTCAGTTGGTTAAGCATCTGCTTTCAGCTCTGGTCGTGATCCCAGGGTCCTGGGATTAAGCCCCTTATCAGGCTCCCTGCTCAGCTGAGAGTCTACTCTGCTTCTCCCTCTCCTGTCCCCGCTCCTCACTCATGCTTTTTTTTCTCTCTCTCTCAAATAAATAAAATAAAATAAATAATAAAAAACACTTTAAAACATGGTACATCTTTAAATACCTACTTAGCATCTAAAAACCATATTAAAAGTGACAATGTGGGACCCCTGGGTGGCTCAGCGGTTGAGTGTCTGCCTTCAGCCCAGAGCCTGATCCTGGGGACCTGGGATGGAGTCCCACATTGGGATCCCTGCAGGGAGCCTGCTTTTCCCTTGGCCTGTGTCTCTGCCTCTCTCTCTCTCGCTCTCTGTGTGTCCCTCGTGAGTAAATAAATAAAATCTTTTTTTAAAAAAATAAATAAAAATAAAAGTGACAATGTCCCTTATAATAATGGAATGGCAATTATTCATAAGTGTTAAGTTGAAAGTTGGATAAATGTTAGAATGAAGAGTGCTATATAATTTTAAACCGCATATAAACAATAACTCTATTAAAGAAGCAGATAACTCCAAAAAATAAATAAACAAGCAAATAAGATGGAAGTGTATGTGGGTAAATAATAATAGCTTAAGATAACAGATTGTAGGTTATTTTCAAATATTTTAATTGGCTGCTTCTGATTTTTTTTCTGAGTGGAATATATATTCTAATTATATATATTCTATGTATATAAATATAGACCTTCCACTTAGAAAATATATACACATGCTGACATAAACTTAACAATTTAATATAATAAAAAAATACTGATGTCTTACAGAAACTAAATTATGGGAGACCATATCAATTAAATATAGTTTTGGATGTATTAGATGGAATAATATATATAGAAGTGTGTGGCATAGGTCTGCTATATACTAGATGTTAAGTAAATGTACTGAGATATGCGTCCAGTAAAATTTGACACCCTGAAAATGACGCATTATGTGATTAGTAATCATTGGAACTTTTCATACTATGTGAAGCTATGTCCTAATCTATTAGAAGTCTATAAATTTCAGTTGGTGAAAAATGCTAAGTGATATTAGCAGAATTATTTTTCTGCATACTATACTCAGAAGGGTCATAGCTCAGGAAAGGCAGAGAGATCCTGCCACAGCTGTGAAATTATATACAGTGCATCTCATTTGTTTGACTTTTTCATACTTACCCAGTAAGAACTTACAAAATACGTTAAGATACAAGTAAAATGTTTTACTCCTGAAAAAGAGAATGCCATCTTTTAACATCAATCTAGTTCTAGGTGGGATTTCTTCACTCTCTGGAGTAGATATGAGAATCTGCTTCAAAATGTACACTCTGCTTCACTGGAAAATGACCCCCGGGCTCCTTTGTTTAATGCATTACTGCATACACACCTTGGAGGTTTAGCTTGTCTGGATTATACTCTACTGGCAACTCTGTAAGCCACGTGGCAGTTTGGAAAAATAAGGGGAGTGTCACTGAAAATTTCTTCTTAAGAAAATAATAAATAATAAAAATAAAATTTCTTCTTGTATCTCCTTTTAGAGAGATGCTGTGTTATTAACTTCCATAAAACTGCTACTACATCAGTTTTTCTCGGCTTTGTCATACTAGGGATGATTCCTGCAATCTTCACTAATTTGGGAGTAGTTATTGATGACAGCTGTTAAGTGAAATTGAAGTTCGGGAGAGAAATTCTTATAAGCTCCCCTCTATCTTCCATGGGGACCACTGTGATCGATATGGTACAGAGCTAACAATTAGGCTTTAAGTGTATAGATAGCCATTTGTGTAGACCCTGGAATAACAAATTACAACTTCTTCATGTTTTAACCTATTCTGGCATTTGTTGTGTTCTACGGACTAAATTGTGTCTCCCCAAAATTCATATGTACCCAATGTGACTGTGTTTGAAGAGAGAATCATTTGGAGGTAACACAGATTAAATGAGGTCACAACAGTGGGGCCCTGATCTCATAGTATTAGTGTCTTTCTAAGAAAAGCTACCAGAAAGCTCTTTCTCCAGGTGCACATGAAGGAAGGGTCATGTGAGCACACAGTGAGATGAGATCACTTACACAGTCAAGAAAAGAGGCTTCAGAATGAAACCTGGCTCGCCAGCCCCTTGATCTTGGACACTCCAGCCTCCAGAACTGTGAAAAATACTTTTGTTTAAGTCACCCTGTCTATGGTACTCAGTATGGTAGCTTGAGCTGACTAAAACAGTATGGAATGTTTTATAGTAGGAATGCCAAATGATATGCTCTTTGCTTGAAGTTCAAAATTCAAGTTCTTTTGATAAAAGAGGATCCTCTTTTTAAGAGCTTGTTTTTTGTATGTCTTATACAATCTTTTATTTGCCTTTCTTCACATTCAGCCTATCACTCAGAGTGACATTATGTCTAATTGGAAGATCAGATAAAGCCTTTAATGTAAGCTGTATGTAAAATTTTGTACCACATGGCAACATAAAATTGTGAATATGCAGAATATTTTACAATTCTAAGGCAAATGCTCTTGACAGTATCATTATATGTCTATGTCTTTTCACAGGCACTCCAGTGAAGTGTTATTTACTCTTATGACAAAGCTGGGTTTAGAAGGTTTTGGACATTTGGTGCAGTTTCTTCAAAATTTTAAAAGAAAATATTATTTACAATGCCAGAATTTCTGACTTCTTCTAGAAGTGTCCTTCAAGAATGTGTGTATATGCATGCATATATACATACACATCTCCATAATTTCAAAGAAAAAGCTGAGTGAGAAGAGTTTTACACACGTTTTTATTTTAGTTATAACAAAATGACTGAGCTTCAAAAATAAGAACACGACTTTCTCAAAGTATGAATGCAATATGATTAGTTTTTAAAAAAACTCATTTGTCAACTTGCAAATAACTAAAAATAATAATAAAAAAAACAACCTGTTATTTTTTATTCCCTTACTGGGGAAAAAAAAAAGAAAGGAAAGAGAAAGAAAGAAAGAAAGAAAGAAAGAAAGAAAGAAAGAAAGAAAGAAAGAAAGAAAGAAAGAAAGAAAAAAGAAAGAAAGAAAATAAAAGAAAAAAATAAGACTAGAAACAAATGTACAATAAAGACATGTGAAAGATAGAGACTGCCTTTTGGGGGAAAAAAACAATGATTTTTTAAATATTATTTAGGAAAACTTGCTATTGATTTTTTTCTTCTACTAAAAAAGATAGAACTTCTACTAAAAAGAGATAGAATTGTAGATCTGACCAAGATTTTATAAACATGTCTTTATAATTAAATATGTAGCAAAGAAAATAAATGTATAAACAATGTAGATTATTCCGAGTGTGTTTCTAGTATGTAAATATCTATCAGTAAAGAAGACAGAATTGAATCGGGAGGGATCATAAGTGAGGCTCATTTTTTGAGTGACAAAAACTTTAAAAAAATTCCCATTTCTTTCATAAACATCAAAATTATTATTTTTTTAAGCTATGACTTTTCCTAAAAACTTGTGGAGCAACAAGGATTCCCAGTAATTGCTGGTGGAAATGCAAAATAGTGCAACCACTATGAAAGTCAATTTGGAAGTTTCTTTTGCAACAAAACATACTCTTACTATATGAGCTAGCAGTCATGCTCCTTGGTATTTAACCAAGGAATGACACAAACCTGCACATGAATCATTATAGCAGCTTTATTGCTAGAAACTAAGAAGCAAGATGTCTCTCAATTGGTGAATGGATAAACTGTGATATATCCATACAATGGAATGTTATTTGTCAATAAAACATAATGAGCTATCAAGCCATAAAACCACAACAAAACATGGAGGAAATTTAAATGCATATTGTTAAGAGAAAGAAGCCAAGAGGAAAAAGACCACATACTGTTTGATTCCAACTATATGACATTCTGGAAAAGGCAAAACTCTGGAGACAATAAAAGATCAGTGGTTGCCAGGGGCTTAAGAAGATGGACGAAAGATAAATAGGTAGAGCACAGAAGATTTTACATGGCAGTGAAAATAGTCTGTATAACACGGTAATGGTAGATACATGTGATGACACATTTTTCAAAACCCATAGAATGTACAATACAAAGAGTGAACCCTAATGTAAACTATGGACTTTTACTAATAATATTTTAAAATTGGCTCATTAATTTAATTGTGTACCACACTAAAGCAAAATTTTAATAAAAGAGGAAATGGGGGGTTAGAGAAGAAGGTATATGAGAACTTACTATACTTTCTCCTTAATTCTTCCATAAACCTGAAACTTATCAAAAATAAAGTCTATTAATTATTTTTTAAAGTATTTTTTTTTTTTAGATTCCACTTATTTATTCATGAGAGACCAGAGAGAGGGAGAGGGACAGAGACACAGGCAGAGAAAGAAGAAGGCTCCATGCAGGGAGCCTGATGTGGGACTCGGTCCAGGTCTCCAGGATCCCACCCTGGGGTGCCGAAGGCAGATGCTAAACCGCTAAGCCACCCGGGTTGCCCACAATTTTATTTTTTTATTCATGAGAGACACACAGAGAGAGGCAGAGACACAGACAGAGGGAGAAGCAGGCACCTGAAGTGGGACTTGATCCTGGGACTCCAGGATCACACCCTGGGCTGAAGGCAGACAGCTCAACTGCTGAGCCACCCAGGTGTCCCAAGTCTATTAATTTAAAAATAAGTAACTACATATTATAAATTCATTCTCTTGCCCCACCCCATATAGTAAAGAAACACTTATTGTATGGCTACTGTGTTTTATGCTCTGTGAAAATGTATAAAAGTAATGAAAGTAACTTCCCAGTTGATCACATAAAGTTCTTCGTGGAGAAGAAAAACAAGCTACAGAATTCTTTTTTTTTTTTTTTAATTATTTATTTATTTTTTCAGGAGAGACACAGAGAGAGGCAGAGACAGAGGCAGAGGGAGAAGCGGGCTCCCTGCACGAGCCTGATGTGGGACTCCATCCCAGGATCCTGGGATCACATCCTGAGCCAAAGGCAGACATTCAACCACTGAGTCACCAAGGTGTCCCACAAACAACAGGTTTCTAAAAGTAACTATTTGTTCAAATAGTATGTTTTCATTTTCATTTTAGATCCAGTTCCATTCTTCTGTCAAAGCTAAGCTTATGTTGCAAACTATTGTCATAAATCTGAGTAAATATTTTAAAAGTGTTATCTTGGCATTATATTTAATTTGCATAGTAGATATTTTTAAGGCAAAATTTCCAAAATGTATTGAGCAATCTGTGTCCTTCCATGTTCTGCATATATTTAAATTAAATTAGCCTATGAAAATGAGGATAATGGAAATTATTTCATTAAATCAGATTTTCATACCTGGATATTGAAAAACAACAGGGGTATGTTTTAATAATCATACTTAAATGTGTTATTTTGAAAGACATGAGCCTTTTTCAGAATATCAATTTAAACTATTTTATTTATATATATACAATATATAAAAATATATTTATATATTTATAAATATATATTTATGTTTATAAAACCCAAAGGGGTACGGCCAATACAATAAAACAATAAAGCAATTTTGGTTTATTATTCCATTCTTATTTTTTTAAAGCAGCAGTAACCTAAAATGTCTAAATTGAATAAGAATTTTACTCGACCTCTGAAGAAAGTGCTATGTTTTATATAAGAGAAAACTAAAAGGCTGACTAGTTAAAGAGGAAAATGATTCAGTGGTTGTTGAGCTTAAGAAATTTTTACAACCCACAGAGACATTTTCTAGTGAAAACTGAAAAGGGTAATTAAGTCCTGCAGCCTCTAAAGTAATACACAAGCCATATTTTTTTTCATATTTTTTAAACTAAGAATTTAGTTCAAAATACTTTGGCTATATAAATAAAATGATCACTAGAAAGTGATTCTTTGTTACCAAATGTAAACTTGTTCTTTAAATATATATAAATAATATATATATATATATATATATATATATATATGACCAGAAATCTGTTTTGAAACCTTTGGATACATTGAGTTTCCAAGGCTAATATTAAAGGTTGTGTGTGCATTCATGGGTTATTGTTGATTATGGTGAAGCTATTAGATAGGCACCTGAAAATCTTGGGGTATTTCTTACATATCTGGATGGATAGAGAGAAGAATCACTATGGTTAATTTTGTAATAGCACACCTCAAGTTAAAGGAGAACTGGAAAAAAATTTATTAATAAAAAAGTAATAAGTAATAAGTAATAAATAAGTAATAAATAAGTAAAAAGTTTATTAATAAATAAGTAATAAACAAGTCTATACATCAATCTGCTTAGATTTGAGAATGTTCTGCATCAGCTACCTGTTTATATGTGCTCATTAAGAAGATGAATTCCCCTAAAACCTTAAAAAAAAAGCAAACCCATAAAGGGTCTAACTTCAAATGACATCTCTAAAGAAAATAGAATAGTCTTTCTGATTAGCCTCACCTAGAACTTTGCTTATTTCCTGAGGCTGTTCTATTGTTCAAGCATATTACAATTTTCAAAATCACCAAATATTTATTTTTTGTGCATGTATACATATTTCCTTCCCCAACTAGATTATGAATCCCCTAACACAGAATGTGCATTACGTATTCATTTGTTTTGACTGTTTCTTAATATTTCTGACATAGGAGGTATTAAAACATATTTTTTTTTCATTCTAAATGCCATACTTTATTTTTTTTTATAAATTAATTTTTATTGGTGTTCAATTTACCAACATACAGAATAACACCCAGTATTCATCCCGTCAAGTGTCCCCCTCCGTGCATATTACTTGAAGAATAATAATTAAAAAAACGTAAGAGAAAAGGAATTGTGACATGTTAGATGATTTAAGGTACGTGCACTGTGGAGTTGCTCTAAGTCTTTTGAGTGTATTTTCTAAGTTACATCTCATGATATAAAATTCATGAAATTTGAAATAATAGATTCGAAATGAGAAACCTGAAGTACTTCAGAATAGTAGAGGTGCTAAAATAGGCATCAGAGTATTTTCCATTGTTCTCCTCCTGCACAATGCAGGATGGTTAGGATAAGCTCTAGTCTCAGAAGAACTTGACAATAGCAGGTCTTACTAAGGAAGGCTTAAAACGGTCTACCAAGCGTCAATTGACCTACATGTGTGCATTCTACTGTGATATTTGAGTTTTTTTTTTTTTTGTAATGATTTGCTTAATTAGCTTGCTCTGCTTTCTTAGATTTAGAAACAAAAATAGTTTTGATATTAAATATCAGAAGAACAGGATTGTTGGTTCATGTTTCTGAAAGTTGTGTTACTTTCTCTGAAATTTTCTCTGTGAAAATTAAACTCAATGAGTATTATCAATATTGCTATAAAATCTTAGTAAAAGTCCATCTCAATGTAAAAGAGGGTGAGGCTATTTTGGAGGTATTATTTAAATAGAATACGGGGCACTGGTTTCATGAGCTCTTTTCACATTGCAGAGAGCAGACTCTGCTCTACTTTTTCCAATTTTGTAAGAATCTCCGTTTCTTTCATTCGTATTGCTGCCTTGGCCAGATATAAAAGTTTAATGCCATTTTCTCCTCACTTCATAGGTTAACATAGATTTTTTTTTTGTTATGATTATCTTTGTAGAGTTCCTATAAATGCATAGCAAATTTAAGACTGGAGTGAGAAATAGACATACAACCAAAATAATGCTTATATTCCTACAGAAGCAGATTAAACCTTTCTTTTCACAAAGTTAAATTGAATTCACTTATTGGTAATTCTTGATTACTAGTAATTCTTTGGAGAGATTACATCTGTTCTGTTTTACTCTTTAATGGAATCATCTAGCACTATAATTTAATGTGAGGTGCTTCAATTGCTTTTGGACATAAATGAGGGACAAATTTTAAATCAGAAATAAATAACTGAAGTATGTCATTGCCTTAATACTATTACTAAGCATGCCTTATATATAACGGCACATGTATTTCTAAATTTTCATTAGTATTTTAAACAATATAAAAACGTTATGTAGAGAAAACTAATTACAGTATGGGCAGTATTTTTTGGAAGTAATTTCCAAGCAATGAGAATGGTATCATGAAACATTGAAAATTTGAAGGAATTTAGGGGTATTCATCCAATAGTGCCTGAGTTATTCAGCCATTTGTGCCTGAGTTATAAATAGTAATTTAGAATAAATTGTTTAAGGCAAGAATTTGTCACAGAAAATAACGAATTTATTGCCTCCTCACAAGAATCACACAATGACACACAAAACACATCCACACACTCATACTACACCCACACCTGCCACAACCACACACACAGCCACACATAACATTGAAAGATTATTCTGTAATTTGTTAATGAGTGAATGAAAAAGGGAATAGATGATTACATGAAATATTTATATGCCAAGAGTTATCTTTTAATACAGCTCAGACTTTGAAGTACCAAAAAATATAACAACAAGCAATATTTCTTATCTGGGTTAATCCACTATCCTCTCAGGAATTAAACAAAACCATTAGATGTCTTCCCATATAAACACATTTAAGCAATAGCACTACCTATTGACAAATGCAATTAAATTTTATTGGAATAACTTGTCTTTTTTTCCCCTGCTAGTTTGATATTAGCTATATGATATAATGATTGCTTTATATAAAACAAAATTAGTATTTAGAATGTGCTTTAAATTGTTCAAAATGTATTTGAATTTTGGTAGCAACAATTTCATATTTTAACTACTAATACAGTTATTTTATTCTTATAAAAAAGCTCATTCTCTCTCTATATATATATATAATTGTCTATGAATGACTTTTTAAGGAACACAAATGCAATTGTATGCAATTAAAAGAAAATTGAAATATTAAGGAAAGAGCATACAATTTGCTGGTAGCACTTTCTATTGTTATCACAGTTGGATTGCTTAAGATGCTGGATTGAGGTCATTTTCTTAGTCATCGTCATGCACCACTGACAAAAATCTGTGCTTTCAGCTTTTCTCTGAAGTGGCCCTGTCTCAAGGATTTTCAGGATGTGTTTCCTAAACTGTGTAAGCCTTTTAGTTTTAGCTTAACTTGGTAAACATACTAGCAAAACCCCAAAATCTCTGAGCAATGCTAATTTCTCAAGCCAACTAGCATGTCACGTAGAAAAAACTAGAAACACTAAAAGGTGGACAATGCCAGTTGCAAAGATCCACTGTCAGGAGCAATTTTGTTTTAGGAGAATGAGTAAAAAGAGAAAGAATTAATGTTGTCTACAGCTGCTTACCGAAGCAGCTGGCCGGTGTACTGCAAGGCTGACGGTGCTTGTCACACATGAACGGGGAGAAAAGGGGCTACAGTCAAGGTTATGCCAGTGTTGCCACAAGAAGCCGCTGGTCCAGTGAACTTGATTGAAAGAGCCGCACATGCATTGCACATTACTTACAGCTCCCATCTGGCTGCTATTAACACTTGTTCAGAGTATTTGTCCGGGTATTTACATTTAGCCCACCTTGTCATCGTCCAGTGTCCTCAAAGAGCAGACATATAATTATCCAGCTCGAAGGGGAGAAAAAGAGGAAGTGATTTTAAATAACTACATGACACAAGATGGAGCTGTAGAATGCAGAATCGTGCTGTAGTTCTGCAGGGAAGTGTAAAAAAAAAAAAAAAAAAAAAAAAGGATGAAATCTCATAAAGGAAGCCCCTTAAGAAGAATGAACTTGTGTCCATTCCCAAACAAGTTTGTTCAGCCCTGGTTTCATTTGAGAGATGCCTTATTGACCTAAATGAATTATATAGGTAAGACACAAATTAGGAAAAGAAAAAAAAAATATGTCGGTACCTAGATGACATGTAATCAAATATTGTAAATGAAGTTGGAGCTACAAATGTGAATTTTGTTTTTAACAAATTCACACCACAGTAAAGAAAACAACTTGTTTTCTCCCAAATTGGTTGCCCTTCAATCCTTTGTGTCCTTTTTTGTTGCTGCTTTATGGAAAAGCCTAATGGTTCGCGTTTTAACTGTTGATTTGGAGACTTTTCTAGTCATTTGTAAAGGGAAATAAGACAGTGAAGATTTTGTTTCTCCTGGTAAACACCAAATGATCCAATTCAGCTACTAGTTTTCTAAATTTCTGTTAATTTTCTTTTACTTTTTGCTTATTTTGTCCAAATCTTATTAAAATATGAATAGTTTAATTAGTCATATGCAACCTTTTATGTAACTTGTTTAGTAGATTAGGAAGGCCTTTCTAGAAGTTTTATCTTACCAGGCACTATCATTATAATTTACAATATTGATAATAATACACACAAAGTACAATGACTTTCTCAAAGCCAGTGAGAAGGTATCAATTGCAAATAAAATCATATTTTGCACTCTTATTTGCTTATGATTTATCAAGTTGCTACATTTTTATTAGATGTAAAATATTCATAAGCAAAATAATTGTTTGACTTGGAATTGCTTAGAGAGCATTCTCTTTGCAAAGTTAGAAGAATAGTAATGGAGAAGTTACCAGTACATTTCCTAAATGGAAAACTAATCAGCAATTGTACTTTTATTTCATAAAAAAAATTATTCAAGGCAAGAATATGGCAGAAATATATTTAGAAAAAAAAGCATTTTTCACAAAACCATTTGAAAGCTATATTCCTTTTTTTTTCTCCCTAAAGTTCATGTTTGTCATTACCAGCAAGTTAAATGTTATATTTTGTTTTGTGTGTCATGGCGTTTACTATTTTAATTGATCTGAGAACCTCATCAAAGGATGATAAATTGCAAAAACATCTGTGAGTAGAAATTGACAAATACATATTACCAGTGCAATAGCGACTACTTTATTAACAAAATAAATTAATGTTTCTCATCAGAAATTTATAAGTAGATATAAAGTAAAATATATCCTTTCTCTATTGCATCTATTATATTGTACAGCTGTTTAAGGTATAATTTTAACCATAATTAACAAATCCATTAAAAAGTAATATAAAGTGAGCGGTATACATTTAAAATGAGTATTAACATTAGTGAATATTGATGTACGTATATATATATATGACCTAAACGTAGCAACAAAATTAGGCTAATGCCCAATTCCATCCTGCCCTGTTTCCTAATGACCTCTTATTCTTTTCTCCTTCAAAAGATATCCTTTAGACAACTGATGATTATTTTCAATCGCTATCGATTAGTTTGCATTTTCCAGAACTCCATGTCAATGAAATCCTGCAGTATGTCTGGCTGCTTTCATTCAGGATGATGACTTGAAAGTTTCATCCATGTGGTAGTGTATATGGATATTTTGTTTATTTTTATAGCTGATTAGTATTTCATTTTATGGATATATCACAATTTCTTACCTATTCACTCATTGATTGGGTTATTTCCCATTTGGGACTATTAGGAAAAAGCCTGCTGTGGACATTCAAGTATAAGTCCTTATGTGGGCATATATTTTCATTTTTCTTGAGGTATTTTTCCATTCTGGCAGGTGGAACCACACACTATCCCAGGCCTTGGGTGAACTTTAGGGTGAACTCACTGCTTCTTTCTGTTGGTTCTTTCCCTGGCCTTGGTAGTTGTTAATAAAATTAAATAAGTGCTCAAACTAAAGACTTGAAGGGTACCCTCCCGAGGTCTCCAGAGCTCTTTCTCTGCAGCTCTGTTCTCTCAAGGACTCTACAACACCACCCCTTACCCACTCCCTGAACCCGCCACTCATCCTAGCCACCTCCCCACCCCCTTGAACTTTAACCTCTGCCTCCTTCAACTCTGTCTTCTTAACCTAGGAAGGCTTTGACTCTTGGCTTCACCTCCCTGTGCCACAGTCCTGAGACCCTCTCCACATCTTAAGCTGGTGCAATTGGAGGGCTCACTAGTTTGTTTCTTCTCTTTCAGAATCCACCCTCATTCTGAAGTGTCTGAAAATCACTTTTTAAATATATGCATAGGGATCCCTGGGTGGCGCAGCGGTTTAGCGCCTGCCTTTGGCCCAGGGCACGATCCTGGAGACCCGGGATCGAATCCCACGTCGGGCTCCCGGTGCATGGAGCCTGCTTCTCCCTCTGCCTGTGTCTCTGCCTCTCTCTCTCTCATTCTGTGTGACTATCATAAATAAATAAAAATTAAAAAAAATAAATATATGCATATATTTTTCCCCATTGCCGTTATTACTTAAAGAGAAATGGTTGAGGGGTAAGTTAGGTCTCCGTTACTCTGTCATGGCCAGAAAGGATGTATCACCTGTAAACTCTTAAATTAAAAGTCATCACTGGAAAGTGATATTCTTTCCAGTTTGTAATCTGTCTACCTTAGGAAATTGGCAAGGCAGATTTGGACTAGTTTTCTCTAGTCATGGCCAAGTTGCCAAGTCTAAAATATTTCATCTATTGCTCCTTGTGTTAGAGCTCTTACAGTCCCCTGAATCCCACTGAAATCTGCGGTCTGGTTCCTCCTGACTTCTCTGTCAAAGGGTCAGGCAATGATTTTCACATGATAATTAGGAAACTGTGAACAGATTAATAAATTTCCTCCAGTGCAATTGCCAGTGCCACCCACTAACTCAGGCTGTTTCTGCAAGAGTTAGTGTCTGTTCTCAATCTCTCTAATGATTTCTCAGTTTGTTATTTTTTTCTGGCCAAGAGTGGATTTTGGAAAAGAAAGCAGGAGCAATGCTACTTTACCATCTTGACAGGAAACATAAGCTAGTCCTTTTTTCTTTTAACTACAGACATTTTATTATCATCTTTGTTCCCTTTGGAGGTAGTCTGTTTCCCAACACCCTTAACTCATTTTGACTAGCATTGATTTAAATTGTTTTATTGAGTGCATGCAATCCATATGCTCTCAGTGTAAGAGAGGATTGCTAAAAGATGAGTGTGAGATGTTTCCAAGCCTCATGGAACTCATACCCTGGCTTGAGAGACTGGTGCTGGTGATAAAGGCCAGGTGATAAAATGAGAAATGTTAGGAAGCCATCAGGGCAAGGGGTGCCATCTTTAAGATGTATATATATTTACTTTTTTTACCAGAAGCAACATGACTTCAGCCCAAATGTATCTGCTGAATAGCAGTGAAATTTTAAATCAGTAACTGCACGCCCATGACTAGTAAATCTGTTTTGTTTTAGTCTCACAGAAATATATTTAACCTCCACTTTTGCCTATAAATGGTACATTTCAGGACTACTAATAATTTTTTGAAGGAATGGAAGGTCTGTGAAATTGATATTATGATTGAATTTACTAAAAATAAAAATAACTAAAAAATAAAAATAAATAAAAAAAAAATAATAAAAGAATTTACTACCGAGCTTTAATATTTTGAAATTTGGGTGGTTGCTTTTTTTGGAAAAAATAAACAAATGAAGAAATAACAAAAATTTAGGCTGTCATTGATGATTGTAATTCAGCTATCAGATATTTTGATAAGCCTCTAGTTTCCTTACCTTTAGAATAAATATGACTTAGAAAATCACCATAGGTTTTGAATGCAAATACTAACTGAAGTGTGCTATCTCACTTATAATTGATTTTTAATTATTAATTTTAAAACATTAATAGTTTTATAAAATATTTTGATTGATTTTGCATGACTGTAAACTGCTTGGAAACCTACTTTTCTAAAGATTTTATTTATTTATTAGAGACAGAGAGAGAGAGAGAGAGGCAGAGGGAGAAGCAGACTCCATGCAGACAGCCTGACATGGGACTCGATCCCAAGTCTCGATCCCGGGTCTCCAGGATCATGCCCTGGGCTAAAGGCAGGGCTAAACTGCTAAGCCACTGGGGCTGCTTGGAAACCTACTTTATAAATTTTTTTTTAAGATTTTATTTATTTACTCATGAGAGACAAACACACACACACACACACAGAGATAGAGAGAGAGACAGAGACAGAGATATAGGCAGAGGGAGAAACAGGTTCCATGCAGGGAGCCTGATGTGGGCCTCGATTCTGGGACTCCAGGATCATGTCCTGAGCCAAAGGTAGATGCTCAACCTCTGAGCCACCCAGGCATCCTGGAACACTACTTAAAATTACATTTTACTTTAAAATCAATTGAATGTTGAGTATATGATTCAGAATTTGAATGTTTATAAATGTTCAAGATGTGAGAAAGTTGGCATCATTTGGAAAAATGCTGTAGCTTTTATTATTCATATTGTCTTAACTTACTCAAATTCATATGTTTTATTAGTAACAGAAAAAAAATGGTAAGGAGATGAAGTGGGAGTGGCATGGAATGGCACGCAAAGGAACTCACAAAAGAAATCATATTGACAAATGAAACAATTTAAGCATTAACATTTTTTGCAATGAAAACATTTATTGGGTAGAGACTTTAGTAATTTAATAAAGTAAAATATAAATATATATTAGTAAACTTTTAAAACTATTTCCATTATATTAAAAGTCATCTTGAAATTATGATTATATAATAGAATATAATTTTTAATATCAGTAATTATGAAATATTGAAAATATTGGATAGCCAGTAGAATTCTTTAAAATACTTAGAATTTTTGGGGGATCCCTGAGTGGCTCAGCGGTTTGGCGCCTGCCTTTGGCCCAGGGCACTATCCTGGAGTCCCGGGATCCGGTCCCGCATCGGTCTCCTGGCAGAATTTTTGGATTTATTACAACAGGTAAATAATACCTGGCATTTTAGTTTCAAACATTTGCAATTGTAACTTTTCACACAGACTAGTAAATTTTAGAAGATTTAGTCATTATGTTCTTTATTTACCCAGTGGAATTATTGATCCTGTTAAAAATATTAGATCATTGATAGTTATTAATGAAATAGAAAAAAAGTAATATATTTCTTCATATTTATTTATTAACAGATTTTATATGATTCTAATTCAGTTTATAATAGTAAATAAATATAATACAACATAGTAAATTTCTGTAATATCTGTGACAATTTGACGGAAAATAATTTCATCATTTTATTCTATCAAAGTGGTTACAGTGTGGACCCAGAAGGGAAACAGAAGACTGGTACTAGAATCTAGAATCAAAAAATAAGGTCTGTGGGCACCTGGGTGCTCAGTGGTTGAGCATCTGCCTTTGGCTCAGGGTGTGACCCTGGGATCCTGGGATCAAGTCCCACATCAGGCTCCTGCAAGGAGCCTGCTTCTCCCTCTGCCTGTGTCTTGGCCTCTTTCTCTGTGTCTCTTGAATAAATAAATAAAATCTAAAAAAAAAAAAACAAAAAAAAAAAAACAAAAAAAAAACAAAACAAAAAAAGAATAAAATCTGTAAAACACTTTAAGGATCTATAAGACGTGAAACATTTTGCACGGTCTTGAAATGAATTTCCTGTAAAGATGGCAAAATGAAGCTCTAACTTCTGCTATTTAAATCCACTGTCCTTTTAGACTCTTCTAGTCTCAGTAGCTCAGCAGCAGTCTCTCAACCCTGAAATGATTTCTTTCCTTTTTGATCGGGTCCACACGAATGCTGCGTTTGGAGACTTCAAGCTGGCGTTCACCTTTCCTGAATTTCTTCCTTCAAAGCAGGTCACGGAGCAGTTAAATGGGCAGTGCCAGCGGTAGTACACTGGGGGAGGTGGGCTTCAAAAACTATAAAAGTAATGCCCGTTCTCCCGGCATTTCTCCAGGGACTGGCTAGGATGGTTCTTTTCTGGAACTTGACAGACCTCTGTTCTTTTTTCTCTGCCACTCTTGGAAAATTGAGTCAAAAGTTCCCCTGGGAGCTTTGCTGCATTTGTAGTCACTGCATTTTATCTCCTGGGACTTCTCCACAGTTAGTGATTTTTTTTTTTTTAATCTAGAGAACAGAACAATCATTGTGCCTGTGTTGTGTGTGTGCGTGCGTGTGTGTGTTAATGAAAATGAAAGTTGAAGCAAAGTCCAAATATGAGAAAAAATTTTCTGTGATATAGTATAGTATATGGGACTCATCTTTCAATAATGCAATCAACAAACATTTGTTAAATACCTAATCTGAGACAAAATGCTGGAATTCTGAGTGCTAGAGGTGGAGCAGAGAGTAAAACATTGTCCTGTTCTTGGGAGCTCATCTCATGAAGATGTTCAGTACTACTGTTATCGGCATTCATATTATGCCAATAGATTTAGAGTTTGTGTGCATGTGTATTTTAAGGAAGCCTATACGAAGAATTCAACTGCGAAGGCAATATGAGAGCATAATAAAATCAGATAATCAGCATAGAACTGTACAAAATAAAGAAGAATTTTTACTTCACATTCTTAATACCCTTACACGCTTTGATATAAATTCCTATCTTAATAAACAAAATAGCAAGGAAATGTTCCTATGTCATTAAGAAGCCACTCAATTGGGTCAGGCACGCAGTGCTTCATTGATGAGTATTTAGTATTGTCCTTTCATTTTTACTACTACAAATTGTGCTACTGAGGGGCACCTGGCTGGCTCAGTTGGTGGAGTGTACAACTCTTGATGTCCGGGTTGTGAGTTCAAGCCCCACATTGAGTATAGGGATTACTCAAATTGTGCTACAATTATATCCTTGTAGGTAAAGTTTGAGACCGTGATATTTTAGATCAAAGTCATAGTGGCAAAACTGTGGCCTCAAAGAGAATACCCTTACTTATAATTTTATTCATATCCTTATTCATTTGTTCAATAAAGTAATCATGAAACACTGTTTACTAGGTACTACTATAGCCACTGGGAATACAACAAAGAACAACAGACAATATCCACATTTTCCTGGAGTTTTCATTTTAGTTAGACAAAAAATAATAAGTAAGCAAATATGCATACCATTTGTAAAATAGGGATAAATGCCGTGGAGAAAAATGAATGAAGGTAGAGTTGTTTTATACAGGTGGTTGGGAAATCCTTCCAGAGAAATGATATTCTCTGGAGCTGTTATATAAACTGAGGATAGACAAAGCCTTGAGGACAGGTATCTGGGGGAACCATGTTCTGGAGATAAGATCAAATGCAAACGCTCTGAGCCAGGGGTATGTGTTATTTTGAGTAAGATGAATGAGGTCCTTATAATTGGGGGTGATCTGGAGTAAGGAAGAATGAGGGAAAGCGAGGTGACAAAGCTGTGGGGGGGGATCAGATCATATAGGGCCTTATAAGGCACTGGTGAGGCCTTGTACTCTGAGTGGAAAAGAGTAATGCAATCTGTCTTACATTATTAAAAAATTGTACTAATTAAATTTCCTACTAACATTGTGCAAGAAATTCCATATATTTGAAACATTTATAGTGTTGATTTGTTGATTCTATCATTTGGCCTTCAACTAGAGAAGTAGAACCAAGTGGATGTGCATGTGTGTGTGTGTACACGTGTGTATATAAGGAAGAGAAGATTAGTGGCAGGTTGGAACTCTGCAAGCACAGCTTGGCCTCCTAAGAAGGTAGATTAAAATTTGTGTCTGTTCTTGGTGTCTCAAACCTAAGTGAAAAATATTCTGCAGAAGACCATGCCCTTTTTCAATTGATAAATACCCACACCTGGTCCAGGAATCAGGAAAACTAGGAAGCCAGGGCAAGTTGAGCAACTGCAATTCCAGAGGCTACCTCATGGAGCAAGGTATGCCAGCAAATCAGGAGCATTATGTGCTCATCCTAAAAGGGGTGCGTCAGCCCTCTGCTTTCCACATGACTCTCTTGTGGTCCACCCAAACTGGAAACTTACAAGAAAGAAAATTCAGATAATGTAGTTTAGCTTAACTATATTGACACATTACAAAATCATCAAACCAGTGTTATCCATTCATTAATGTACCCATTTGTTTTTTTAATAACAAATATTTATTAAGCATCAATACTTTATGCCACATTTAGTGGATTATTGCCATAGATGGGGTTTTCTAGATGCAAATGATGAGAGAGTTATCAGTTATTAGTGGTCTACTCCTATGATTTTCCCACTGGAGCTTAACAAACTGCACATGGCATCTCCCGCAGCTTAGCGTCTGCTGGATCATATGGTCTAAGCATGAGTGCTACTTCCACCACAGCCTAGACATGTGACAGTGTCATTTCCTCCTTGAGGCTCCTCTCAAAGCTAGCTGCCTTTCATATCATCTGGTCTCCTAGTAGAGCTTTTGTCCTTGTGGAATATGCTGCTTTCAGGATTCAAACTGGTCCTCCAGGCAGTGTGCTTCTCTCTTTGTTCAGGAATTGAAAGATAAAAACATTTGTCTTTAACTTTGGAAAGGATGTCTCTTATATACCAGATCACTAGATCCCTAGCAATTTTACAAATGTGGCCTGCCCTTGAATTGTTCTAGAGATAATTTCCCACTTTTTGGCATTCAGATGTCTTAAAAGGCATCCCACATAACCACTTCTTGGTCATCCTTCCTCTCCATGAAATGTAACTACAAATAGCTTTCCATGCACTTTTTTGATGGGGAGAAAAAGAAAAGAAAGCATTTGACAGGGACACCTGGGTGGCTCAGCGGTTATGGGTTTGTCTTTGGCTCTGGGCATGATCCTGGAGTCCCCGGATCAAGTCACAGATCAGGCTTCCTGCATGGAGCCTGCTTCCCCCTCTGCCTGTGTCTCTGCCTCTCTCTCTCTCTCTCTCTCTCTCTCTCTCTCTGTCTCTCATGAATAAATAAATAAAAAATCTTTAAAAAAAAGAAAGCATTTGACAAAATCAGTGTCCACATACCACACATCTGTGGTCATGTTGATCTTCTCTTCCAAAGATACTAAGTCTGATCCATCATATGGAATTAGAGCTACTAGATTACTACCTGATTGAGTCTGTAGTGGTCCACAGCCATCCACCAGTTCCCATATGGTTTCACTGGGACTAAACTGTTGTCTTAGTCTGCTTGGGCTACTATAAACAAAATACTACAAACCAGGTAGATAAACAAGAGAGATGTATTTCTTATGTCTAGAGGCTGGGAAGTCCAAGATGAATGTGCCAGCATGGTTGCATCCTGGTAAAGGCTCTCTTCTTGCATTATAGCCAGTACCATCTTTCTGTGTCCTTATGTGCTGGAAGAGGCTAGAGATATCTCTAGAACTTTTAAAAGGGCATTAATCCCATTCATGAGAACTCTGTTCTTATGGTCGAACCCCTCCCAAAGGCCCACCTGTGAAGAGAGGGTTAGTGTTTCAGCATATGAATTCTGGAGGATGCAAATAGACCATAACACTTTATAACTAAATGGAGATATATTTCAGGGCTGGTTATCTACTATTATTTCTTCTTCCGATTTTGGTTTCTCTTGTCTTTTAAATATTTAATAGATATTTAGCATCTGTTTGTATACTAGCAAAATTCCTATCTTTATTTATTGGGTTTCATCATTACTTTTTGGGTTTTGTTCAGTATATAGAAAACTTCCCTCTGTAATATTCTTCTATAACATATCATAGCATGATTTTATTTAAGTCTGTTTTTTCTCCTATAGTAGCACTTTCAAGTCTTTGTAGATGTTGCTCCCTTTCCTTTTTAGTTTTGTTACCAGATATTATCTTGTTTGCTATTACAAATAGCATCTTCTTTTACCTCATTATACTCACAGTTTGTGATGATGATCAGTGCATATGATGGATATGACAAAATGAGAAAATATAATGTAATAAAAAGCCTACAAATCAAAAAGAAAAATTCTGACAATGCAATAGAAAAATATAAGTTTTGTAAGTGCAGGATTTTTTTTACCTATTTTGTTTACTGATAATCCTTAGAACCTATAAGAGGATGTGACACATAGTAGTTGTTCAATAAATACTTTCTGAAAGAAGGAATAAATTCGCAACTTACATAATGAATGAAAACTTCAAGCATATGAATAGATATTAAAAACCATTTATTATAAAGTAAATGCAAATGGACTTATATAACATTTTTTATTATGAGATTAGCAAAGATTTAAAAAAATGAAAATGCATTGGACTGTGGGTGATTTTAGCAATAAAGGACTTTCATATTTGGAAGTATACATGTGTGCATTGATTTTATTAGCCAATTAAATGTTAGAAACATTTAAAATATCTAAATATATAGATATATAGAAGTATAGAAGACTGGCTTATTAAATTTGATACATCGATCGAGTGGGATATTATTCAACCATTAATGTAAACACCATGTGTATGTATATATTATGTACATATACGTATGTCCAAAATGAATAATCAAGTAAACATTACTTGACATTGCTATATATACATATATATTTAGTGTTCTTGAATTGTATAACTGTCAAAAATAAGTAAAATAATTTAATTTTCATATGGCACATAATTTTCTACTAATATAACTTCTATTCTCAGCTATGCTACCTTACTTAATGTTGAATTTTATAAAATACTGTATTTTCTGACTTCAGCTGAGTCTACAATAACTTCTACAAATGTATACTTCTACTTGGTTTATTAAAATGTATTTAAATTTATTTTTAGCCATTAATAATATCATTTTTCTCATATTTCTTTTTGGGGAGCTTACCATGTGCCATATATTCTACTGAGTTGCATGTAATAATTCAGTTACCTCAAACAAGAGCAATGATTCTTCTATTATCATCACTTCCGTTTTACAGGTGAAGAAGCCAAGAGACAGAATTTGAAAGATTTTTCCAGGGACACCTGGGTGGCTCAGCAGTTGAGCACCTGCCTTCGGCCCAGGGCGTGATCCTGGAGTTCCAGGATGGGGTCCCACATTGGGCTCACTGCATGGAGCTTGCTTCTCTCTCTGCCTGTGTCTCTGCCTCCTCTCTCTCTCTCTCTCTGTGTGTGTGTGTGTCTCTCATCTTAAGATCTTAAAAAAAAAAAATTGTCCAGCTAATAAGTCACTGAATGAAGACTGGAACTTGATAGTCCTTGTGCCCAAGCAGCTATAAGCAGCATTTCTGTCACTTTTTAATATTTTAAAAATATATATTATTTATTTATTTGACAAAGAGAAACAGAGAAAGAGGTTGAGAGAGAGATAACACAAGCAAGGGGAGCAGCAGGCAGAAGGAGAGAAGAAGCAGGCTCCCCATCAAGCAGAGAGCCCCATGCGGGACTCCATCCCAGGACCCTGAGATGATGACCTGAGCAGAAGGCAGATGTTTAAGGACTGAGTCACCCAAGTGCCCCCTGTCACTTTTTAATTTGATCAAATTTGGAACCATCAGGGCTTTTTTTTTTTTCTTTTCTGCCTTTTATTGATAACCTTGTTGAACCTCCAAGATTCCAAATGGGACCAGAAGCTGGGTCCCTTCTAAAGTATGCCAGCATTAACAGACTTCAAGTGAATGTTTCCCTCTGATTTACACTTTATTCAGAAAAATGATTGCCACTGGCCTCTTTTTCTGTGTCTTGATCTTTATGTACAATACTTTGCCGTGAAGCAACAGAAGAAAAAGTTGATGCACTCAGAATTTCATTTGATTTTTGCTCATATTTCTCAATTCATTTTTATGAAAGCCTATTCCTTAAATGGAGTTTACTAAGTGGAATATATAGTCAGGATATATCATTTTAATTTTTCAAAAGATTACCAGTTATCTGAGACTCCTTTTCTAAATTTGACAAGCCCCTGAATTCAGCCATATGATGGGCCACTAAATGAATCAAAAACTTTGAGTAATTCACAACTTAATGTCAAACCAAAAATTGTACTAATCTAACATATGTCTACTTAAAAAAGAGAAAAAAAATTGTGAGAAAGATGTGTTAATTAAATTATATTAGTAAGCTGAAACTTTAAAAGGAGTTGTAAAGTTCGTTTTAAACATAGAAGGAGCTAAATATTGATCTCTTACATAAAGGAGTTTTTTTAATATATAGTTGGATAAGAATTGAAAACCACTATTTCACTCAGACTTAAGTTTTCACCTATTTGATTTAAAGATTTTGTCAACAGCAAGTTGTGAAGAGTTTGTAAATATTATTAAAACACATATGTGTATGAAAGGACCAAACTTCCTGAAATGTAACTATTAATTTCTGCCAGTGTCTGAGATAAAACAAACAAAAACTTAAGTGTTAGCTTCTATGTGTTATTGAATTGAAACATGCAAGTCTTATTGGCAAAAATGTTTATATTTGATCTAAGTTTTGTCCATATAAAAAAGAAAAATGGATATCTAAACATATATTTAGAGGAAGGCTGAAAACTTACTTTTCATAAAAAGTATGTAACTCATTCCATGGGGAAATTATTTATTATAAGTTATTATTAGATATTACTATTAGATTACTTATTATAAATTATTATTATTTAGATAATTCACTTACACATGAACTGTGGTAAAATGTTTGAGCTAGAGGAATATAGATATAGTCATTGACATGTAGCTATATATCATGGCTGTGTATTCCACTTAGTAAACTCAAATGTATACTGCATTCAAAATACTACAATATCTCAATCTTATATTGTTGTTGTTACACAATAATATTTGACAGATTTTCATTAAAAACAAGAATTCTTAGGCTTTATTCTTTCTGTAAATTTGATCAGCTATCCATGTATTATAGAATGATATGAAGAAAGGAAAATACCTCCTATAAGAAAAATATGCAATTTATACTTTCATAAGATTTGACATAAGTATTTTTATTAATTATAAGATAATAATAGTAATGAATGAAACATATACTCTGGAGGAAAAAAAAAAACACCAAGATTTTCTTCTGTGAGCATTCATGGTAAGAAGTTAAGGCTGATTTTCAAGGTTTTGGCTTCTATAACTCAGTAGATACAGTTCCATTTACTGAGATAGAAGGGTCTAGATTTAGTATTTGAGTGAGATGGGTGTCAAAAATCAATTTTGATTATGTTATGTTTAAAATGTTTATAAAAGATCAACTGAAATACGTGAAGAATTATAATTAAATTTGCAAAATATACTGATAAAGAAAAACTCTTAAAAGCAGCAAGACAAAAGAAGTCCTTAACTTACAAGGGAAAACCTATAAGGCTACCTGGAGATTTCTCGACGGAAAGTTGGCAGGCCAGAAGGGAGTCAAATGATATATTCGCAGTGCTGAGTGGGGAAAGATCTGCAGCCAAGAATACTCTATTCAGCAAAGCTACAATTCAGAATAGAAGAAGAGATAGAGTATCTCAGAAAATAAAAGCTAAAGCAGTTCATGGCCACTGCACCAGCCCTGCAAGAAATATTAAAGGAGACTCTTTGAGTAGAAAACAGAGACCAAAAGTGACAAAGACAAGAAAGGATCAGAGAAAATATCCAGAAACAATGATGAAACAAGTGATGAAATGACAATGAATACATACCTATCAATAATTACTTTGAGTATAAATAGACTAAATGCTCTAATTAAAAACATAAGATCTGAGGTTGGATTAATAAAAAAAAAAACAAGACCCATTTATATTCTGCCTACAAGAGTCTCACTCATTTTAGACCTAAAGACACCTGCAGATTGAAAGTGAGAGGATGAAGAAAATTTTATCATGCAAATGGATGTCAAAAGAAAGCTGGAGTAGCAATACTTATATTGGACAAACTAGACTTTAAAACAAAGACTGTAAATAAAAAAATAAATAAAAATAAAACAAAGACTGTAACAAGAGACAAGGAAGGCCATTATATAATCATAAAGGAGATAATCCAACAAGAAGATATAACAAATGTATATACTTATTCACCCAACATGGTAACACCTAAATATATAAAAGAATTAATAACAAAAATGAAATAACTAATTGATAATAATACAATAATAGTAGGAGACTTCAACACCCTCATTACATCAAAGGACAGATCATCTAAACAGACAATGGACGAGGAAACAATGGCTTTGAATGACATTTAAACTACCAAACCCAAAACAGGAATAAATAGAGCACTTGAACAGACCAACAACCTTCACAGAAATTGAATCAGTAATCAAAAACTCTTATCAAATAAAAGTCCAGGACAAGATGGCTTCACAGGTGAATTCGACCAAATATTTAAATGAAAGTTAACACCTATTTTTCTCAAACTATTCCAAAAAATAGAAAAGGAAGAAAAACTTCCAAATTCATTCTATGAGACCAGTACTACCCTGATACCCAAACCAGAGAAAGACACCACTAAAACAGAGATCAATTAAAAAAAATATTTTTGATTCTACTCTCTGATTTGTTATCTTTCAGATAGTTTTTTTCTCCAAATTAAAAAGACATAATTAAATAATGAGCCAAATGATAACAACATATCAAGACTTAAGCAAAATTGTTATCATTAGTCTGGAATTAAGGATTAAAAATTTACAGATAAGGCACTGTCTACACAGAAAGCACTTGCTTAAATAATGACTTGTGTAAACTTCTCTGGACAAAAATTATTATCAAGGTTGGCTCTACATGTATTTATTATTGAAAACTGTGTTTTGTTTTGTTTTAAATGAGAACACTAAAGGAAAAAGCGGGGGAGGGGGACACCTGGGTGGCTCAGTTGTTGAGCATCTGCCTCTGGCTCAGGTGGTGATCCTGGGGTCTGGGATTGGGTCCCACATCCGGCTTCCTGCAGGGAGCCTGCTTCTCCCTCTGCCTATCTCTCTCTCTCTCTCTCTCTGTCTCTCATGAATTAAAAAAAAATCAGAACACTAGTGCACAGTTAGGGAGAATTGTACAAACGTGCAGATGGCATTTTGGTTGTCGTAATTATGGAACACTACTAGAAAGTTGATAAGAAGGGTCTGGGTGACATACCATCTTCAGGAAGATCTTACACAATGGAGAATTTTCCAGAATGCCTGGGGGTTCCAGCAACCTACTCAAAATATAGATCAAAGGAGTTTTAACATAAACCTGCATAACAAAGCTTAATAATTTAAGAGAATGTTACTGAAGAGAAACTTAAATAAATAAATAAAATATTATCTTGAATTTATTGAATAGACTACCCACATTTTATCTACTTAATGTATTGTAAACATTCAAAGTATCTATTTGTTTGGAATATGTATAACGCACCAGCATAATCACAGAAAAATGAAAATAATTGTAAATATGAATTTACAATTCATATTGTAAAAGATGAAAGCAAATGCATTTAACACATATTGCTAAATGTGTGGAGCCTTACAAAATTCAGGGTTTATCCTAAATGTTATTTTTAAGGTTTTAAGAATATTTACTATTTTTATGCTATTGATTTTTCAAAAATGTATAGTGCAATGATAGGAATATATGTCATTAAAATTACAAGTTGAATTTATATATATTTTGGGGGATTGTCCACTATTTATTCCACTTGATGCTGTTTGGATATTTACCACCATTTACATCCTCATGATTCCCAGTTGATTTTTGCAACCATTTTCTGCTCACTTATGCCTGTTGGATGATCTGCCATCCAAATTCATTTTAAGGACCTGAGGCTAAATCTCTTTCTCAGGTATGGTGAGATTTCAAGATAGGTGATATGTTCTCTGTGGTAATTTGTCACTGCTCTGTTCTCTATCATAATTACTACATTAATAATAAGGCCTATTTCCAAGAATAGCATATTTTCTCATTTTCTATATTTCCTTTTTATGTAATTTGTCTTGACATAATTGCCCTATTTCTCTTTTCTTCTTATTATACCTTCCTGCTTAGGACATACAAAAGTGCCTCATTGAAATTATTTATTCTAAACATATTTTATTCTAATTTCTACCACTATAGCTTCCCTTTTAAAGAATATCTCCTCAGTGAATGCCTTTTCATCATGAATAGATGAAAGCACATGCTACTTCATTATTATTATTATATCTTTTATTTTAGTCATGTACAATAATTAATATGAATAATTTATTATAATTAGTTTGATTTTATCTATTTTATATATTATATTAGTTGATTATTTTTGAAATTGTGTTTACAGAAAGATGCAATTATCTATAAATTTCATTAAAATTTTGTGAAGAGCCCCAAAAATGTGCTGTTAGCTGGGGTAGGGGTTCTAATAGGCCTTAAAACTCTGAGGCTAGTATGTACTGATTGTTAGAAATTAGTATATTTCAGAAAATAGTTTATAATGCAATGCAATTTTATTAGATTTTTAAAAAGATTTTATTTATGTATTTTAGAGGGAGAGAGAGAGAGCAAGGAGGGGAAGGTGGAGAAGTGTTAGAGGGAGAGAGAGGGAGAGTCTTAAGCAGACTCTTTGCTGAGCACAGAGCCCAATGCCTGGTTGGATCCCACTACCCTGAGGTCACTAACTAAACTGAAACCAAGAATGAGTCACTTCAACAACTGCACCACCAGAACATCCTGATTTTATTGGATTTTTAAAATTGTTTTTTAAAGCACTTTTAGGAGTAGAACAAAATTGAGAGGGAGGCACAGAAATTTTTCATTACTCCTTATTCTCATACATTTGTGGCTTATCCTATTATCAACATCACTCATGAAAACGGTACTTTTTTTTTTTTTTTTTTTTTTTTTTGCCAAGAGTCAACCTACATTGACACATCATAATCACCCACAGTCCATAGGTTATCTTAAGGTTCACTCTTGGTATTTTGCATTCTACGAGTGTGGATGAATGTATAGTAACAGATATCTGCAATTATCATATGCAATATTTTCATTGGCCTAGACAATTCTCTGTGCTGTGTCTGTTCATCTCTCCTTCACCCATCCTCCCACTTCTGAAAACCACTGATCTTTTCATTGTCTCCATAGTTTTGTCCTTTTCAAATGTCATATATCAGGAATCATATACCAGGTAGTCTTCCCAGATTTCTTTTCACTTAGTCATATGTACTTAAAATTCTTCCATGTCTTCTCAATATTTTGTCTCTTTTCAGTGGTGAATCATATTACGTTGTTTAGATGTACCACATTCCCTTTATCCATTTACTTGTAGAAACATCCTGGTTGCTTCCAAATTTAAAAATTATGAATAAAGTTGCTCTAAACATTCATGTACACATTTTGTGTAGAAATAGGCTCTCAACTTTGGGTAAATACCAAGAATTATGATTGGTAGATCATATGGTAAGAATATGTTTAACTCTGAAGGAGTTAACTCTGAAAGAAACTGCCAAACTGTCCACCAAACTGGTTGTATCCCAATCAGTCATATAAAATAATAATATAATCCACATCCTCACCAGAAGTTTGTGTTGTCAGTGTTTTGGACTATGGGCATCCTAATAAGAATACAGTGATATCTCATTGTTGTTTTAACTAGCATTTTCTTAATGGTGTATGAAGTATGCTTATTTGCCCATTGGCATTTCTTTATTGTTGAGTTCTCTATTAAAGTCTGTGGCCATTTTTTTCTTTTTGCCTACTTTTTCATCAAGTTGTTTTTTTATTGCTGAGTTTTAAGAGTTCCTTGTATGGTATTATGGTTCCTCAAAAAAATAAAATGGAATTACCATATGATTCAGTAATTCACTATTTGGTATTTACCCAAAGAATAAGAAAACATTAATTTGAAAAGATATATGCACACTGTTTATCGCAGCATTATTATACTATAGCCAAATTATGGAAGCAACCCAAATGTCCACCAAGTGCCCATCCATACATGAATGGATAAAGAAGATGTCATAGATATGGAATACATATAATACACATAATTTTTTAATATCCCATATATATGAATATTATTCAGCCATAAAAAGAATTATGAAAGCTTTTCGTTTGAAAAACATGGATGATCTAAAGGGTATAATGCTAAATGAAATAAGTTAGAGAAAGATAAAATACCATACAATCTCACTCATATGTGGAATTTAAGAAACAAAACAAAAGAAAAAAAGAGAGAAACCAGAAAACAGATTCTGAACTATAGAGAACAAACTGATGGTTACTACAGGGGAGGTGTTTTGGGGAATGGGTGAAAACGGTGAAGGGGATTAAAAATACCCCATCTTAATTAGCACTAATACATAGAACTATTGAATCACTGTCTTGTACATCTGAAAGTAATATAACACTGTATATTAACTATATTGGAATTAAAATTTTATAAGTTTATTTATTTTTTAAAGATTTTATTTTTTAAGATTTTATTTATTCATGGGAGGCACAGAGAGAGAGGCAGAGACATAGAGAGGGAAGCAGGTTCCCTGTGGGGAGCTCGATGTGGGACTCAATCCTAGACCCTGGGATCACAGCCTGAGCTGAAGGCAGATGCTCAACCACTGAGCCACCCAGGTGCCCCAAGATTTTATTTGTTTATTCATGAGAGACAGAGAGAGAGGCAGAGACACAGGCAGAGGGAGAAGCAGGCTCCCCATGAGGAGCCTGATGCAAGACTCGATCCCAGGACCCCGGGATCACGACCTGAGCCAAAGACATACAGATGCTCAACCAATGAGTCACCCAGGTGCCCCTAAAATTTTAAAGGTTTTAAAAACAAGAGTTCTTTATGTATATTATATAACAGCCTTTTATTAATACTGTTCGCAAATTTTCTCACCTATGACCTCTGTGTCTTCAATGTACACAAATCACCTAAGTATTTTTTTACATAAACCACATATCCCTAAAAATTTATGAATAGACTTACAAAGTGTATTAAATTATATATTTTAGAATTAAATATGATTTCTTATTTTCCTGGCTGTAATTTCTACTACAGAAATGGAAAACTCTGCTCTAAGGAACAATTTTATTCAGAAATTTTCCTATGCTTACTTTATTGTTGATAGCATGTTAAAAATCATGAAATCACCAAAAGCAATCACCCTGCCTTGATCATTTTCTTATACTTTATGTATATAGAAAAATTCCTAATAACTAATGAAAAAATTAAATATAAATACTTTTAGATTTTCTTGATATTGACCCATACATTTTGAGATAGGAATGAGACCTAAACCTAAAAGATTAAGCTTCTCATCTAATATGTAGGAAGCGCATCTCAATATATATTTGAAGTTAAGATTTGACTTTGGAGTCCATAGAGCTATGTTCGAATATTGCCTCAGCCACTTATTAGGTTTATTTTTAGACTATTAATTACTGCTTACATTAGTTTTATTAAATATAAATCTTGCATATTTTTACATTCTTCATAAATCTATGGTAAAGGAATAAATGAAGTAATTAATGCAAAGAACTCATCACAATGCATAAGATATGAATATAAAAATATTAATATAGCTATTATTTTTTACTGAATCAGTTATAATTACTTATTTTATAATGCATATAATTATTTTGATTTAACAGAATTATTTATAGCATAGAATAAAAAATAATTTAAGGTTACCAAGTAACAATGTTTTTCTCTGTGTTGTTTTCTTGATCTGTTATGTAATATTTAACCTCTTATTTTGAAACTAGAATGTTTTAATAGTGTAAATCATTTGGCTTTGGCAAGCATAAAGCAGTGAAATATAATTTAATGAATTAAAGTTATAATTTAAAAGATATCTTAATTTTATTTTTTCGATAAATTAATGATTTAAAATAAAATGAGAAAAGCTCCCATGCAGTTCTAATGTGAGGACAAGAAGGGATAAGCATACTTCCAAGGACAAAAAATTTTGGCAATATTTTAACTAGCAATATTTATTTATTGTAAATAAAAGTACTCTTTTATTTTTTCTGATAAAACATACTAGTTCAGCTTTTGTCTTCTATAGTCTTTCAAAGTCAACACGAAAAAAATAATTTAAAAATATTTAGCAATCCCTAGAAAGACAAACCTAGTGCATAATTATATTGTCCTTCATACATTGAAGTCACCTCCAGAAAAAGTCATACTGCTCTTGTCATTTGTATAACGTTTAATTAAAATGAATTCAATAGGTGAATTCATTTAGAAGCTTCTGAAGAAGAAACAAATGAAACTGTGTAGATATTAAGACTCTATCCAGCTCTAATCTTGCTTTTAAATTAAATATAAATTATTTTAATTACATTTAAATAACAAAAATTCACAAAGAATTTTGATTCATTGATAGAAAAAATTTAAAAACCCACTAATAACTATTCAGGATTTATATTACATCATTGTGTTGCTTAAATGTTAATCTGAATTATAAATCTAAGAGTATAGGGTAAACTATAACTCCAACCTCCCATCAATTTAGTTGACAAAAGCTCACTGATTCCTCAGGCATTCTCAATCTACTTGAAGGCCAATTTAGACTACTGTGTAGTTGGTTAAGTTAGATATATGTCAATCAGACAGACGTCATGTTGAAATATAAACCAGCCATGTAGCTAACAAATATATCAAATTGGTTAGAGGTGGAACGATTTAATTAAGCAAGTTTTTTTTTTATTAGTTTTGTTTTTAAGACTATCCTTTGTGGAAGTTTAGATCTTGATTTAGACTAAATCAATTTTTACATTTAGATATTTTAATCTTCATTAAGCTTCTTGCTATTACTTCAATTTGTACCTGTGTTCCATACACAATACACCAGAATTTCCAGCCTATAAGCAATTATACTGACATGTAAAGCAAAGAGGAAGAGAAGAAACAGCAAGCTTTTACTGAACTACTGATAGTTAAACTGCCAAAATTAAATTCTAGTAGCTTATATCCTCCCTTGATATGTTAGCCATGCTGTTAATGATATGAAGAAAAAAAATATATTTATTGAATTGGAGCAAGAAAATAGCTTAGTGAAACCATACCTGAGAAACGGAGTTCTACTTCATTGAAACTATACATATTTTCTGTGTGAGTGAACATAAAGCAGATATGGTACCTAATTATATAGGCAAAAGCAAATTAGACAAAATGAATATAGATGGTGATTTGGCCTCCATTTATTTATAGGCTTAAATTTTATAAGCCTATAAATGTTTCTATTCTATTTCTATTCTGTTATCTGTTAGACATTTCACTGGAAACACTAATTTTACCAGGTTTTATATAAACCAAGTACACTTTCAAGTTATAACACCCATGTAAATAATAAAAATCAAAGACTGTGGATAAACTGAAATATATTTTACATTGAAACAAAAGTGCTAACATATTTCAGATTAGAAAAAAATTGAACAATAGATTAGTTGAGCTCGAGTATTTGTGATATATTTGCACATGTATATGTGTGCATATATTCTTATGGATATCAAAAATAACATAGCTTAAGCAATAAATTTAATTAATTAATTAATTAAAATAGAAAAGGGTAATGGACAAGATACTGGTGGAGCACTGACAGATATCTGCAGACAAAGATTTTGTAAATAGACTCTAGAATATCTGATTCTTTATTCATTTTAATATGTATAGAGTTGTTGAACAAAGCAGCTACTCAAAAGTAGCTGAGCAAAGTGAAAAAAGCAAGGAGTCAATATTGGACTTAAATTCCAATTCTTTCCTTTCCTGTGAGATCCTGAAGAGTTACAGATCTTCATGAAATCTCACATTTGTCATTTGTACAGATTTCTTTCTTTCTTTTTGTACAGATTTTTCTGAGGTAGGGACAGAGGGAGAGGGAGAGAGAAAATCCTATTTATTTATTTATTTATTTATTTATTTATTTATTTATTATTGGTGTTCAATTAAGAAAGTTCCATACCCAGCATAGAGCCTGATGCAGGGTTCAATCTCACAACCCAGACATCATGACCTGAGTCGAAACTAAGCCACTTACTCGGCTGAGCCACCCAGGTACCTCATCATTTGTACAATTATCTAATAATAATGTATCAATACAAATATGATGAGTAAGAGGAAAAAGAAGAAAGTCTATAAAGCTCTTGCAGCATAGCAAACCTTTAACAAATTTGTCTTCTGTTTCCATGGTATGATATTCCCATATATAAACAATTATCAGTCACTTTTATGCATTAGTGTATAAGATACTGAAACCCACCGTGTCTTAAATGAATGGCAAGACAGCAACAATCATCCGGGTGTCGTAATGATGACTAAGCACCAAGACCTAATTACTTTCCTTCATATCTCGTCATACTATATACTATTTCTCAAAGTCATATCTGAATAAATTTAGCAACTTCAATAGCAGATGGACATTGAGGGACTTAGTTGAATGTCTTAACTAGCTGTCTCAAATATTTATAAATGTTGTGCATATATTCTCTATGTTAAAAACAATTAAAATAAAAATGTACATATTATGGTGTTATTCTTAAAAAGTCATAAGTTCTTAAAACTCTGCTTATGAAAAAATTCAATAAATGCTGTATGAGTGACTAAATGAAGGATGTAATGAAATTAGTTTATGATGATGTATCTAATAAGCCTATAAGAGTATTTTAAAATAGTAAAATTGGTTATAACTGATTAGGGTTATTTCTTCATTTTAAGAGGAAAAAAAACCCAACACACCAATGTACAAACAGAGCTTATTCAATATATGTGACTTAAAGTAGTATTGTGACGAATTTCTTGTTGTTTATTCTACTTATACTTTCCAAATGAAGTATATAGTACAAGCACAAGAAGAAATAATAAGAACTGAAAAAAAAAAAATTTAAAGCAAAATATTGTACCATTTCTCTCTTAAGAAAGATAAAGGAGGGATCCCTGGGTGGCGCAGCGGTTTGGCGCCTGCCTTTGGCCCAGGGCTCGATCCTGGAGACCCCGGATCGAATCCCACGTCGGGCTCCCGGTGCATGGAGCCTGCTTCTCCTTCTGCCTGTGTCTCTGCCTCTCTCTCTCTCTCTGTGTGACTATCATAAAAAAATAAAAATTAAAAAAAATGTGTTTAAAAAAAAAGAAAGATAAAGGAGATCTACTTCATTGTACTAACTTCAGGTTTCTCTTAATATAGTCTATATAATTAATGCTTGATAATATTATGACTTAACATTTAAAAACTGAATATACAATACATGAAAATAAATATGCAAAATTCATTAATAAAGACATTTTTAATATATATTGTATAAATTAAAATGTCATCAATTACACTTACACAGATTCTACATTTTTCCAATTCTACAAATAAAGATTCTTTCTTTCTTTTTTTTTAAATAAAGATTCTTTCTTTAGCTTTTTGTCAGCTGTGTATATCAATCGTTACAAGAATTGAGAAGTATTTAAAAAAGAAGAATTTGTAATATTTTAATGATTATGTGTATTTAATACTGATTCAGCATATTTTTCTTCAAAAACACTGCTAGATCAGTTAACAATCGGTATTATGAGTGATGTTAATTTTCTTCTGAATACTTACATGTATTTTTGTTATTTTAACTTCAGTGGTTATGTATTGCTTATTTAAAGAAAAAGTCAGTGAGTTATTTAAACTAAAAAATAAGATAGAGCTTTATGAACCTGTAGGGTGACTAAATTTTAGGATTCTATGAGAATTCATAGGTCATATCTTCAAACTGCCTTATAATATAAGAAATGTCATACAAAGGGTTTAGTTAATTTTTAAAAAATATACATTTTCTACTATAACCTATGTAGAAATATTAGCTAAATTCACTATGTGTTATAGAAATTATTTTTTCAAATACAATAAAAGTCTTGGATGAAAGA